>NC_064837.1:42695000-52695000 GCF_024166365.1 Elephas maximus indicus | reverse complement strand
CCCGTTGCCATCGAGTCAATTCTGACTCAAGCAATGTGAGTGATAAAATGCTCCTCCCTGAAAAAATATTTTCTTGGTCTAAGTTATTAACAATTGGTGCCATCACTGTTGAGTGTTCAGGACACATATATAAGGTTCAAATCAGCACTTAAAAACATGTATCCTGTAGCAAACCTTGTTCTCCCCATGGAAGTTTTTGGAGAATGCCCAGTAACACAGTCAGCCCCTACATACGTGGACTCAGCTCCACACGTTCATTTCAAGAGCAAGTTCATGGCAGTTCAGAATTGCAAGCTCGCTTTAGGTGCTGTTTGTGTCCCAAACCCCTGTGAGGCCTCATATTCCTGCAGTAAGCAGTATTTTCTAAACAAACAATGATAGTGCAAAGGTTATAAAGATAAAGAAACATTAACAAAGTTACTTCAATTCTGTCTTTTTAAGTGACCACTTGGAGTTTTTATTGGTGTTTAAAATTTAAAACAGTGACACAGAGTGTGAACTGCAAAAGTGTAATTTTTTCTTTGGTAAGTACAAATTTTACTTCTTACATGATACATTTTTTCTGACTTTGAGTAGCATTTCTAAGATGGAAATATTTCAATTTTTAATTATACTGTTTAAAACTAAAGAATGAATTAAGAAATTATATTGGTACATTAGTGGTAAGATTCAGTAGTTGCTAATTTTCACTCATATTTCGCTTTTATTAAAATTCCCTTATTAGTAACTGAAGGAGCCCCGGTGGTGCAATGGTTAAGCACTTGGCTGCTAACCTAAAGGTTGGCAATCCAAACCCACTCAGTTAACTCCAAGGGAGAAAGACCTGGCCACCTATTCCTGTAAAGATCACAGCCAAGAAAACCCTATGGGGCAGTTCTACCCCGTCACATGAGGTCACTGTGAGTCGGAAATCAACTGGATGGTACCTAACAATGACATTAGTAACCAAACAATAATTTATATTGTATGTATAATAAAATGTTATTATATCAGACTGCAACCAAAGGGTCAAAACTCGGGTAGTTAGATACAAAAAAACTATTTTCAAAATAATGTAGGTGTGTCTTTTTTCCTTTTTTGTATTATAATATTTTTTATTAAAAATTTATTGGCATGACTTTATATACAAAGTTCAGTGAAGGAAACATCTTATTGCCTGTGTTTCTTTTCTGGCCATTATTGTGATCATTTCATTTCATGATTATTTCTGAAGACACTTTTGTCCTAGAGGAGAAGACTGATAAAATGGCCGCCTCTGGTATCTTGGGTACACAACCGTACGGCATGTGAAAACTGAGCAAACCCCTTCATCATCCGTGAGTCTCAATCATTCACAGATCAGATCTGCAAGGAATAAAAATTATTTTTTTCCCCCAGACATCAATTTCCCTGTTAACGGCCAATGTTCCTTTCTGTAAACACCACCTGGCGTAGCAGCCACAGAGACGACGAATTCTAGAACGTAAAGCTCAACAACGTGAAGGTTCGTGGTAACTTCTCAGGCCAGGGATGAGATATCCAAGGACCACAAAGCGTGCTGCTCCTGTGGCTTCTGGCCCCTGCCCAGCCCGAAACCAGAGGCCGGCCCTCCAGCCAGCCAGAGCGTGTGGTCCCTGTAGCTGTGACCTACTTCCCAGTTCCGGCAGGGACGATGCAGCCGTGACAAAGCAAAATTGAGCAAATTTGGAGTGAGCCCAGGATAGAAACCTTCTGAACAGTGTTCACCTTCTTCTGCCGATGGGAGGCAGGTGTCGTGGACAGAAGAATTGTTTGATCTTAGAAATTAAAAGATTAACCAGAGGGTATGGCAAGAACACAGGCTTTGGGGCTGAAGGACCTAGGTACAAATTCTGAGCCTATAATTTACTGGCTGTGTGATCATGGG
This sequence comes from Elephas maximus indicus, assembly GCF_024166365.1. Taxonomy (NCBI): domain Eukaryota; kingdom Metazoa; phylum Chordata; class Mammalia; order Proboscidea; family Elephantidae; genus Elephas; species Elephas maximus. Next base: position 52,693,115 of record NC_064837.1, on the reverse strand, counting down.
CAAGTGACTTAACCATTCTGAGCCTACTTCCTTATTTGTAACTTGGGATATAAGCCTACCACTCAAGGCTGTCCTGAGGTAAAGTGAAATTCTGCCTGGTGCCATCTTAGCTCCTGTTCCTTCAGTTCTCAGTAACGACACCAGCCAAAGCCTGGTGGGGCTGAACCACACCCTCCTCAGGGCTGGCTTGGTGCTCAGGCCCAGAAACTTCTGTAAGAATGCCGAGTAAGCCCGAACTGTACCCAGGAAGGAACTAGGCTTGCTGGAGAAAGGCCACGGATAGGCTGGGTACCTGTTACTTACTTACCAGGAGGCTGTACTTCAGGGATCTGTTAGCAGAAACCAAAGTCCAGGTAATCCTGGTATTTTTTTTTTTAAATAAGTGCAAGTTGCGGGAAATGGACACTAAATCATCAGAACTCTCTATTCTTAGGAAACAGAGGACTGGATTGCAGGTGAGCGAGAATAATAATGAGGAAAGGTTTAAATTGCGATTAAAAAAATAATAATGAAGTTTTGTTTTTGTTTTGTAAAAACAAGAACCCATTGCCATTGAGTCAATTCCAACTCATAGTGACCCTATAGGACAGAGTAGAACTGCCTCATAGTTTCCAAGGAGCAGCTGGTGGATTCGAACTGCCGACCTTTTGGTTAGCAGCTGAGCTCCTAACCACTGAGCCACCAGGGCGCCTTTTGTTTTGTAATGGGGGCTAAAATGTGAGCTCTGTTATGGGTTGAATTATGTCCCCCCAAAATATGTGTTGTAAATCTTAAGCCCCTACACCTGTGGATATAATCTCAGTTAGGCATAGGACTTTCTCTGTTATGTTAATGAGGTCATATCAGGGTAGGGTACGTTTTAAGCCAATCACCTTTGAGAGATAAAAGAGCAGACGAGGCACAAAAGGAGGGGAAGATAGATGCCATGCCACATGACGATCACCAAGGAACCCAGGAACAGAAGCTGGAACGAGACAAGGACCTTCACCCAGAGCCTACAGAGAGAGAAAGCCTTTCTCAACAGCCAGCACCCTGAATTTGGACTTCTAGCCTCCTAAACTGTGAGAAAATAAAATTCTACTTGTTAAAGCCACCTACTTGTGGTATTGCTGTGGCCCAGTGGTTAGGAGTTTGACTTCTAGGTGAAAGGCTGGTGGTTTAAACCCTCTCAGAGGCACCCTGGAAGACAGGCTGGGCGACATGCTTCTGCGAGGTCCCAGCCTTGAGAACTCTATGCAGCAGTTCTACTCTGCACACATGGGGTTACCAGGAGTTGGAGCTGACTTCATGGCAACTAACAACGACAAATAGGACCCAAGCCTCCAGGCACTGATGGCCATTTTTACCACCACCTGGGGAAAGACTAGTCGGAGGGAAGTAGAACCAACACAGAAGATGCCTTCCAGGTTCTTGGTGACTTCGTCTGAGTGACTGAATCTAGCTACACCTGAAATTAGATCTATCCCTGGATTTTTCAAACCCTGGAACCAATACATTATCTTTTGTGCTTAAGTGAGTTTCTTCGGGCTTCTGGCACTTGCAATTAAAAGAAAACACACCCTGGCTAAACCCTGAAATTCTTTACTGCCTCTGTGCTCACCTCACCAGAAGTAACTTTTCCTTATCTGTATAACGGGTGTAATCACACCATTCCCACAGACTATGCTGTAAAAGCACCAAGGCACTGAACCTGCCCTGCGTAAGATGCACAATAAAGCTTAGTTAAAATGAAATTAGTATATTGTTACCTATGAAAATACCCTTACCATCCTCCCTTGCACATGGCTGGTGGGGATGTAAAATGGTGAAGCTAGTGTAGAAAACAGTTGGGCAGTTCCTCAAAAAGTTAACATAAAACTACCATAAAAAAAAGCCCGTTGCCGTCGAGTCAATTTGACTCATAGCGACCCTACAGGCCAGAGTAGAACTGTTCCATAGAGTTTCCAAGGAGCGCCTGGTAGATTCAAACTGTCGACCTTTTGGTTAGTAGCCATAGCACTTAACCACACGCCACCAGGGTTTCCAGAACTACCATATGACCCAGCCATTCCACTCGGTATGTACCCAAAATAGACACTGTACACCAGTGTTCATTGCAGCATTATTCACAACAGCCTAAAGGTAGAAACAACCCAAGTGCCCATCGATAGATAAATAAACCAAAACCAAACCCATTGCCGAAGAGTTGATTCCGAATCATGGCAACCCAATGGATAAACAAAATGTGATACGGCCACACATACGATGGAATATTATTCAGCCATAAAGAGAAATGAAGTTCTGATACTTGTAATGACAGGGATGAACCTTGAAAACGTTATGCCACATACATGGAGTAAGGCAGACACAAAAGGACAAATGCTATACCATCCCACTCACGTGAAATATCTAGAATGGCAGAGGAAGGGTTATACAGTAAAACCTGCGAAAGCCGGAACGTGTGTAAGGCAGAAACCTGTCAGAGAAGGAAAATTCATCTATTTCCCACTAAAACGAGCAATAGAAGAGTGTTAAGACTGCAGCCTGTCAAAGGCAGAAGACTTGCGAGACGGGGAAGCACGAGGCAGTCCTGTTGAGTTCCGAAGTCTGAGTCCAGCCTGGACTCAGACGAGGGTAGCTGTGCTGGGAGGACATGGAGGTTGTAAAAGTGCCAAAGATGCTTTTAAAAAATCTGGCTGGGAAGAGGAGGAGGTTGGTTGACTGAAGGGAGCATTTGGTTTTGTTTTCCAAAGGGGCATTACTGAAATCTCTTTAACACTAACAGGAAGGAGTCAGTAGTAGAGAAGGATTGGATAGAAACAGGCGAAGAAGAAAAAGAAAAGCTAAGCAAGTTTCCTAGATGGTAGAGAGGCGGAGGGATAGGATCCAGGGCACAGGGTGGAGGAGCACTGGCCTTCACAGCCGCCCAAGAGCCCTGATGGAGAGATGCACAGAGTACTTTGGCCGAGAACAGAACAGTGACTCCCGGGCCTCCCACAGTGCACAGGTCAGTTGAGCAGAGCGGCTCATCCGGAGGCCTGGCCATTGGCTTCCTCCTTCCTAAGACAACCACACTCCATAATCCCCCACCTCCCAGTGTTTCAGGACCGTTTGCCCACAACGGAAAAGGAATTAAATTGTCAAATGACATTGATTCTATTTCCAGCATTCTTTTTAAAGGACAGTTTTTTTAAAAGGACAGAGTGCAGGCGTGGACAGATGCTACCCCCCACTCCGTTTTTTATTTGGAAAAATTTCAAACCTACAGAAAAGTTGCAAGAATAACATAATGAACACCCATATACCCTTCACCTCGAGTCACCAATTGCTAATGTTTGCAACATTTACTTTCTCTCTTCTGCTCTCTCTCTGTATGTTGTTGCTTGCTGTAGAACTGCCCCAGGGGGCTTCCTAGGCTGTAATCTTTATGGGAGCAGATCACCAGGTGTTTTCTCCCACAGAGCGGCTGGTGGGTTCGAACCTCCAACCTTTCGGTCAGCAGCAGAGTGCTTAACCATTGTACCACCAGGCCTCCTTTCTGTGTGCGTATGTATAATTTTTTTCCTGGCCTATTTGAGAATTAGTTGCAGACAGCATGATGTTGTTGTTGTTAGATACCACCGGGTCAATTTTCGACTCATAAGAAGCCCGTGTGTCAGAGTAGAACTGTCCCATAGGGTTTTCTAGGCTGGATTTATCCAGTTATCTTACATTTCATATACGATAACTGGATAAATCTTTGGGAGATCACCAGGTGCTTCTCCCTCGGAGCCACTGGGGAGGTTCGAACCACCAACCTTTTGGTTAGCTGCCAGGCGGTTAACTGTTGTGCCATCAGGGCTCCTTGACATCATGATACTTCACCCCTAAGAGCTTTCTTGGAGGAGTGACGTTTATGCTGAGACCTGAAAGCCAGGTGAAAGGGAAGGCGGAGAAAAGCGTACCTCCAAAGAACTAGGACAGCCTCCTGCGGAATCTTCACATCTTGTGCTCTGATACTGTAATACTCCAAACTTCTCCAACTGTCCACTGGAAGTAGATTTTCTCCCCTTTGATCCAGGACTCAGGCAAGGATTCTATTTAGTAGTGGCAGGTACTTTTTAAAAAGATCTTCCCCCTCCAATTTTAAGCTAAATATTTTTCGTATTATAAAAACACCGTACGTCCATGTTGTCAAGTACAGGAAAGTGAAAAGCAGCAGAAGAGCTTACCTGTAGCCCTGCCACGGGAGACATCACTGGTAATATTTTTAAAGTTTTCTTTCTGTTTTTTCATGCATTTTTAAACATAGTTAAGATTCCACTGAATGTACAATTTGCATCAAACTCTTTTAATGTGTCAGAAATATTTTTTCATGTCATTAAATACTCCTTAGACATCATTTTTAATGGCTCCATACCATTTTACATAACCATTTCCCGGAGGCTGGGCATTTAGCCTGCTTCTAAGATTTCCTGTAATAACCAACACTCGGATGAACACTTTACAAATATTTTCAGATTCCTGGAAGTGAAATCCTGGGTCAAAGGATAGCAACATTTTTAAGGCTCCCTGTACATACAGCCAAACTGCTTCTTAGAAATTTATCCAGACTTCTCTATTCCCACTGGAGCCCTGGTGGTGCAGTGGTCAAGTGCTCAGGCTGCTAACCGTAAGGTTGGCAGTTCAAATCCACCAGGTGCTCCTTGGAAACCCTAGGTTGCAGTTCTACCCTGTCCTATAGGGTCACTACGAGCTGGAATCAACTTGACAGCAACGGGGTTTTTTTTTTTTTTTTTTTTAATTCCCACTACAATTGCATGAGCACAGACTCAGTAAACAATAAGTCTGAGAATTATCGGGGAGCTGAGTTAGGTAAAGGACAGATGGGCACAGATGGAGGGAGGAGTGGCCTGGAGGGGGAACTCCAAGCAATTCATAGTTTATAGTGGAAACACAGGAGAGGGGGTGTAGAAACCACTGTATCCCATGACCTGCACTCTGCCTGGCCCACACTCAAGAAATGGTAGCTGCATGGATAAACAAATCCACAAAAAATTATTTCTGAATTCCTATCACGTGGAGACAGGGAGAGAGACGGGGAAAAGGGGCAGGATCATCTTGGGATCCAATAAGGGATGGAATGTGCCAATGCAGGGATGGGGGTGGGTGGGCAGAGAATCAAAAACTAAATTCACCCCATGTGCACTACAGTAAGGAGTCCCTGGGTGGTGCCAACAGTTAATGCACTCAGCTACTAACCGAAAGGTTGGAGGTTCAAGTCCACCCAGAGGCACCTCAAAAGAAAGGCCTGGCAATCTACTTCTGAAAAATCAGCTGTTGAAAACCCTGTGCAGTACAGTTCTACTCAGACACACATGAGCTCACCAGGAGTGGGAATCAACTACACGACAATTGGTTTTTAGTTGAGCAGAACAGTAAATTTGCTTAGGATAGTCAGACCACTGCTTAAGTTGATAGCTATAGACTCCCCCCTCATAAGGCAATCCCCAGAATAAGCCAGCTCTAAAATCCAAGCAGCTAAGAAGATGCACAGCAGCAAGGTTACCTAAGGAAACAGCTGGCCTCTCACTGGCCCTGGGGGCTGCTGTTTCTCTGTCAGGAGCCGGCAGTCAAAGAGCGGCTCCAGCTACAAAGACGAAAGGCAACTCCCAGTCTCAGCGGTTGGCAGTGGATGTGCTATCACTCCATTGGGATGCTTTTCCATAATCAACTCCTGGCTGTCACCCGGATTCCAGGTGGGAAGAAGGAGCCACGAGTGGCCGGATGGGCGGACTTTGGCCTGTGGGGAGGCCGTGTGCACCCACAGGCTCATGTGCACACAGAGGTGTACGGGGTGATAGAAATTGATGCTTTGGGTCCCTGAGGGCCCCCAGGGGCTGCATGGTCAGGGAGCAGATGGGCATGATATCACAGTCACCCCAGGAGACAAGCCAGGTCTGTGAAGTCATGGGAGTTCCAGGTCTTTCTGTATCTACTTTTGGCGCATTTTTTTTTTGACTTGTTTGCCTTCAAAGAGCAAGCGATAGATGAATAGGCCAAGAAGAGTGGTTTCCCCATCTTGGCCTGAGGGGCTGCTTTCTCTTTGCCTCTTGCAAGACTTGCTGGGGCCAGCCCGGCACTCTCCCATATTTGGGAGTTGATACCCCCGACTCCACACTCTCCGTGATCTCTGCTAATGATAGTCAACAGAGCAAAGGAGGCAGCAGAGTGACAGGTGACTCAGGACCCTACACTCAGATTAGAAAATGGGCTTCAGATGGGCGTGGCCAGGGCACCATGTACTGGTTTCCCCATCTTGGCCTGGGGGGCTGCTTTCTCTCTGCCTCTTGCAAGGCTTGCTGGGGCCAGTCTCATACTTGTGAAGTAGAGTTACGGTTTGGATTCCAAGGGAGACAGGGTGTGAAGTAGAGTTATAGTTTGGATTCCTAGGGAGATAGGGTGCGGTTTTGAAATGCAAAACACAAGCCTTATGAAACCCACAAAGAATTTACTTAAGGATTTTTTTTTAATCAAACACTTCTATAAACCAACCAAGCCCATTGCCGTGGAGTCAATTCCAACTCAGTGACCCTATAGGACAGAGCAGAACTGCCCCACAGGGTTTCCAAGGGACAGCTGGTGGATTCCAACTGTCGACCTTTTGGTTAGCAGCTGAGCTCTTAGCCACTACGCCACCAGGGCTCCAAACACTTCTATAGCACTTATTATATGCAAGGCTCTCTTCCAAGCACTTCACAAGCCTCAATCCATTTACTCCTCTCATGCAGCGGTTAAGTGTTAGACTGCTATCCAAAAGGTTGGCGATTCAAACCCACGCAGTGGCTCTGAGGAAAAAAACTTGGCAATCTGTTTCCATACAGATTATAGCCAAGAAAACCCTATGGGGCAGTTCTACTCTGTCACATGGGGTTGCTATGAGTTGGAACCAATTCAACAGCACCCAGCAACAACCACCACCACCCTATAAGGCAAGTGTTTTCATGATTTCAATTTTGCAGATAAGGAAATGCAAGCACAGAGAGGTAGAGTGACTTGCCCAACTCCACACAGCTACAACGTGGCACAGCTAGGATTTGAGCGCAACCTGGCTGGCTCTAGAACGTGTGTGTGAAACCTTACTGTCATGTCGATGAAACTGCAGGACAAGTTTTTCTCAAGGCAAATACCTTCCCAAACTACTGGGAAGTGAAGCTTCAGGTCACATCTGTTCTAGCCGTCCTCTCTTTTGAGAGAATCTTTGTATGTCAAGATGCCTCAACATAATACCTTTAATGTAAAAAGGTAGAATACAGGACTGACTTGTGAAACCTTGGTGAGTGTGTGTGTGTGTGTATGTTTCCCCTAGGTGGACTCTGAGCTTCTCAAGGACAGGGCTGAGTCCTTTCCAAGCTGCAAAGTGCCTGGCACATGGCAGGCATTCCATTGGACACACTGGGCCTCCTAAAACTTCAAGGTATAATTTATCTGAACCCTTTGGTTGGACATTTTGGTAAAACATCCCAAAGTTAAAAGATGGCAACTAACAAGCATCAGACTAAAGGAACCCACAAAGAGCAAAACATAAAAAATGATCTTTTAAGTGGATAAAAGGCTTGTTGTAACTGAGAGTCCCACAGCTGCTCAGTCAGCCACAATACTGAGCCAGAGACAAGCTTCTGCTACCCTGCTCAAAAACAACTGGGTTATAGAAGAAATTAAGGATGGAATAGAGAAATGCATAGAATCCAATGAGAATGAAAATACTTCCTATCAGAACCTTTGGGACACAGCTAAAGCAGTGCTAAGAGGTCAATTTATATCAATAAATGCACACAACCAAAAAGACGGGCCAAAATCAAATAATTATCCCTACAATTTGAACAAATAGAAAGAGAGCAACAACAACAAAAAACCCTCAGTCACCAGAAGAAAGCAAATAATAAAAATTAGAGCAGAATTAAGTGAAATAGAGAACAGAAAAATAATTGAAAGAGTTAACAAGACCAAAAGCTGGTTCTTTGAAAAAATTAACAAAATTGATAAACCATTGGCCAAACTGACAAAAGAAAAACAGGAGAGGAAGCAAATAACCTGGATAAGAAATGAGATGGGTGCTATCACAACAGACCCAACTAAAATTAAAAGAATCACATCAGATTACGATGAAAAAGTGTACTCCAACAAATTTAAAACCTAGAAAAAATGGATGAATTTCTAGAGAGGAGCTTCCAGAAGTGTCAGTCAACTAACACTTTACAGGAGGCTCATGTGCATGGGACTTTGGACCTCCCTAAGGGGAATTTTAAGGGGAACCTTCTAGTCCCCTGCTTACTTTCAGTAGGATGGCACTCAGATTACCCCAAAGACACAGCCATCTGCCCCCTTTCCCCAAAGTCTCACAATCCTCACCTCAGGAAGTTCTTCCAGCTGTCCAGTTAAAATCCCTCCAGAAAGCACCTGAACCAGACAACCAGCCCATGAGCACATTTGGCCCACAACTATGTTTGATCCGTTGTTGTTGACTACTGTCAAGTCGTCCCCAACTCATGGCAACCCCATGCACAATGGGATCAGACTTGTGATTCACAAGGTTTTCTTTTTTTTCTTTTCATATCTCGACAGTCCTTTTAATGAGATTGCATCTTGTATTTGTGGTTGTATGCTATCAATTTCATTGTTTCATCATTTTTTTTTATTAACTTTTATTGAGCTTCAAGTGAACGTTTACAAATCAAGTCAGACTGTGACATATAAGTTTATATACACCTTACTCCGTACTCCCACTTGCTCTCCCCCTAATGAGCCGGCCCTTCCAGTCTCTCCTTTCGTGACAATTTTGCCAGCTTCCAACTCTCTCTATCCTCCCATCCCCTCTCCAGACAGGAGATGCCAACACAGTCTCAAGTGTCCACCTGATATAATTAGCTCACTCCTCATCAGCATCTCTCTCCTACCCACTGTCCAGTCCCTTTCATGTCTGATGAGTTGTCTTCGGGGATGGTTCCCGTCCTGGGCCAACAGAAGGTCTGGGGACCATGGCCGCCGGGATTCCTCTAGTCTCAGTCAGACCATTAAGTACGGTCTTTTTGTGAGAATCTGGGGTCTGCATCCCACTGATCCCCTGCTCCCTCAGGAGCTCTCTGTTGTGCTCCCTGTCAGGGCAGTCATCAATTGTGGCCGGGCACCAACTAGTTCTTCTGGTCTCAGGATGATGTAGGTCTCTGGTTCATGTGGCCCTTTCTGTCTCCTGGGCTCTTAGTTATCGTGTGACCTTGGTGTTCTTCATTCTCCCCTGATCCAGGTGGGTTGAGACCCATTGATGCATCTTAGATGGCCGCTTGTTAGCATTTAAGACCCCAGACGCCATATTTCAAAGTGGGATGCAGAATGTTTTCATAATAGAATCATTTTGCCAATTGACTTAGAAGTCCCCTTAAACCATGGTCCCCAAACCCCCGCCCTTGCTCCGCTGACCTTTGAAGCATTCAGTTTATCCCGGAAACTTCTTTGCTTTTGGTCCAGTCCAGTTGAGCTGACCTTCCATGTATTGAGTACTGTCCTTCCCTTCACCTAAAGCAGTTCTTATCTACTAATTAATCAGTAAAAAACCCTCTCCCACCCTCCCTCCCTCTCCCCCTCATAACCACAAAAGTATGTGTTCTTCTCAGTTTATACTATTTCTCAAGATCTTATAATAGTGGTCTTATACAATATTTGTCCTTTTGCCTCTGACTAATTTCGCTCAGCATAATGCCTTCCAGGGTTCCTCCATGTTATGAAATGTTTCACAGATTCGTCACTGTTCTTTAACGATGCGTAGTATTCCATTGTGTGAATATACCACAATTTATTTACCCATTCATCCGTTGATGGACACCTTGGTTGCTTCCAGATTTTTGCTATTGTAAACAGAGCTGCAATAAACATGGGTGTGCATATATCTGTTTGTGTGAAGGCTTTTGTATCTCTAGGGTATATTCCGAGGAGTGGGATTTCTGGGTTGTATGGTAGTTCTATTTCTAACTGTTTAAGATAACGCCAGATAGATTTCCAAAGTGGTTGTACCATTTTACATTCCCACCAGCAGTGTATAAGAGTTCCAATCTCTCCGCAGCCTCTCCAACATTTACTATTTTGTGTTTTTTGGATTAATGCCAGCCTTGTTGGAGTGAGATGGAATCTCATGGTAGTTTTAATTTGCATTTCTCTAATGGCTAATGATCGAGAGCATTTTCTCATGTATCTGTTAGCTGCCTGAATATCTTCTTTAGTGAAGTGCGTGTTCATATCCTTTGCCCACTTCTTGACTGGGTTGTTTGTCTTTTTGTGGTTGAGTTTTGACAGAATCATTTAGATTTTAGAGATCAGGCACTGGTCGGAGATGTCATAGCTGAAAATTCTTTCCCAATCTGTAGGTGGTCTTTTTACTCTTTTGGTGAAGTCTTTAGATGAGCATAGGTGTTTGATTTTTAGGAGCTCCCAGTTATCTGGTTTCTCTTTGTCATTTTTGGTAATGTTTTGTATTCTGTTTATGCCTTGTATTAGGGCTCCTAAGGTTGTCCCTATTTTTTCTTCCATGATCTTTATCATTTTAGTCTTTATGTTTAGGTCTTTGATCCACTTGGAGTTAGTTTTTGTGCATGGTGTGAGGTATGGGTCCTGTTTCATTTTTTTGCAAATGGATATCCAGTTATGCCAGCACCATTTGTTAAAAAGACTATCTTTTCCCCAATTAACGGACACTGGGCCTTTGTCAAATATCAGCTGCTCATATGTGGATGGATTTATATCTGGGTTCTCAATTCTGTTCCACTGGTCTATGTGCCTGTTCTTGTACCAGTACCAGGCTGTTTTGACTACTGTGGCTGTATAATAGGTTCTGAAATCAGGTGGAGTGAGGCCTCCCACTTTCTTTTTCTTTTTCAGTAATGCTTTGCTTATCCGAGGCTTCTTTCCCTTCCATATGAAGTTGGTGATTTGTTTCTCTATCACATTGAAAAATGACGTTGGAATTTGGATCAGAAGTGCATTGTATGTATAGATGGCTTTTGGTAGAATAGACATTTTTACTATGTTAAGTCTTCCTATCCGTGAGCAAGGTATGTTTTTCCACTTAAGTATGTCCTTTTGAATTTCTTGTAGTAGAGCTTTGTAGTTTTCTTTGTATAGGTCTTTTACATCCTTGGTAAGATTTATTCCTAAGTATTTTATCTTCTTGGGGGCTACTGTGAATGGTATTGATTTGGTGATTTCCTCTTCGATGTTCTTCTTGTTGATGTAGAGGAATCCAAGTGATTTTTGTATGTTTGTCTTATAACCTGAGACTCTGCCAAACTCTTCTATTAGTTTCAGTAGTTTTCTGGAGGATTCTTTAGGGTTTTCTGTGTATAAGATCATGTCATCTGCAAATAGAGATGATTTTACTTCCTCTTTGCCAATCCGGATGCCCTTTATTTCTTTGTCTAGCCTAATTGCTCTGGCTAGGACTTCTAGCACAATGTTGAATAAGAGCGGTGATAAAGGGCATCCTTGTCTGATTCCCGTTCTCAAGGGAATGCTTTCAGGCGCTCTCCAATTAGGGTGATGTTGGCTGTTGGCTTTGCATAGATGCCCTTTATTATGTTGAGGAATTTTCCTTCAATTCCTATTTTGGCGAGAGTTTTTATCATAAATGGGTGTTGGACTTTGTCAAATGCCTTTTCTGCATCAATTGATAAGATCATGTGTTTTTTTTGTCTTTTGTTTTATTTATATGGTGGATTACATTAATGGTTTTTCTAATATTAAACCAGCCTTGCATACCTGGTATAAATCCCACTTGGTCGTGGTGAATTATTTTTTTGATATGTTGTTGAATTCTATTGGCTAGAATTTTGTTGAGGATTTTTGCATCTATGTTCATGAGGAATATAGGTCTGTAATTTTCTTTTTTTGTTATGTCTTTACCTGGTTTTGGTATAAGGGAGATACCAAATTCTTTTATCTGATTTTTTTTCAGCTATGTTGGTGTTAATTCCCTGGTCCTCCAGATTTCCCACTCTGCATTCTAATTGCTTGAGTCTGCTCCTCTGACTTCCTATTGCGTTGTCTAATTCTGTAATTTTATTGTTAATCTTTTGGATTTCTGAATGTTCTCTATGGATTCTTGCAACTTATTAATTTTTCCACTATGTTCTTGAATAATCTTTTTGAGTTCTTCAACTGTTTTATCAGTGTGTTCCTTGGCTTTTTCTGCAGTTTGCCTTATTTCATTTCTGAGGTCATCCCTGATGTCTTGAAGCATTCTGTATGAGTTAGGTAGTATTCCGTCGTTTTCTATGCTTTGAAATACCTTTAGTAGTAGTGGTGTTAACTCTTCTCTGAAAGTTTGGTAGAACTCTGCAGTAAAACCATCCGGGCCAGGGCTTTTCTTTCTTGGGAGTTTTTTGATTACCGTTTCAATCTCTTTTTTTGTTATGGGTCTATTTAGTTGTTCTACTTCTGATTGTGTTAGTTTAGGTAGGTAGTGTTTTTCTAGGAATTCATCCATTTCTTCTAGGTTTGCAAATTTGTTAGAGTACAATTTTTCATAATAATCTGATATGATTCTTTTAATTTCAGTTGGGTCTGTTGTGATGTGGCCCTTCTCGTTTCTTATTCAGGTTATTTGTTTCCTTTCCTGTATTTCTTTAGTCAGTCTAGCCAATGGTTTATCAATTTTGTTAATTTTTTCAAAGAACCAGCTTTTGGCTTTGTTAATTCTTTCAATTGTTTTTCTGTTCTCTAATTCATTTAGATCAGCTCTAATTTTTATTATTTGTTTTCTTCTGGTGCCTGATGGATTCTATTGTTGCTCACTTTCTATTTGTTCAAGTTGTAGGGACAGGTCTCTGATTTTGGCTCTTTCTTCTTTTTGTATGTGTGCATTTATCGATATAAATTGGCCTCTGAGCACTGCTTTTGCTGTGTCCCAGAGGTTTTGATAGGAAGTATTTTCATTCTCGTTGCATTCTATGAATTTCCTTATTCCCTCCTTAATGACTTCTATAACCCAGTCTTTTTTCAGGAGGGTATTGTTCAGTTTCCAAGTATTTGATTTCTTTTCCCTAGTTTTTCTGTTATTGATTTCCACTTTTATGGCCTTGTGGTCTGAGAAGATGCTTTGTAACATTTCGATGTTTTGGATTCTGCAAAGGTTTGTTTTATGACCTAATATGTGGTCTATTCTAGAGAATGTTCCATGTGCGCTAGAAAAAAAAGTATACTTTGCAGCAGTTGGGTGGAGAGTTCTGTATAAGTCAATGAGGTCAAGTTGGTTGATTGTTGTAATTAGGTCTTCCGTGTCTCTGTTGAGCTTCTTACTGGATGTCCTGTCCTTCTCCGAAAGTGGTGTGTTGAAGTCTCCTACTATAATTGTGGAGGTGTCTATCTCACTTTTCAGTTCTGTTAAAATTTGATTTATGTATCTTGCAGCCCTGTCATTGGGTGCATAAATATTTAATACGGTTATATCTTCCTGATCAATTGTCCCTTTTATCATTATGTAGTGTCCTTCTTTATCCTTTGTGGTGGATTTAAGTTTAAAGTCTATTTTGTCAGAAATTAATATTGCTACTCCTCTTCCCTTTTGCTTATTGTTTGCTTGATATATTTTTTTCCATCCTTTGAGTGTTAGTTTGTTTGTGTCTCTAAGCCTAAGGTGTGTCTCTTGTAGGCAGCATATAGACGGATCGTGTTTCTTTATCGAGTCTGAGACTCTCTGTCTCTTTATTGGTGCATTTAGTCCATTTACATTCAGCATAATTATAGATAAATAAGTGTTTAGTGTTGTCATTTTGATGCCTTTTTATGTGTGTTGATAACAATTTCATTTTTCCACTTACTTTTTTGTGCTGAGATGTTTTTCTTTGTAAATTGTGAGATCCTCATTTTCATAGTATTTGACTTTATGTTTGTTGAGTCTTTACGTTTTTCTTGGCTTTTATTTCGAGTTATGGAGTTGTTATACCTCTTTGTGGTTACCTTAATATTTACCCCTATTTTTCTAAGTAAAAACCTAACTTGTATTGTCCTATATCGCCTTGTATCCCTCTCCATATGGCAGTTCTATGCCACCTGTATTTAGTCCCTCTTTTTGATTATTGTGATCTTTTAGATATTGACTTCAATGATTCCCTGTTTTGAGCATTTTTTTTTTTTTAATTAATCTTAATTTGTTTTTGTGATTTCCCTCTTTGAGTTGATATCAGGATGTTCTGTTCTGTGACCTTGTGTTGTGCTGGTTTATTGGTTTTCTGACCAAACAATTTCCTTTAGTATTTCTGGTAGCTTTGGTTTGGTTTTTGCAAATTCTCTAAGCTTGTGTTTATCTGTAAATATCTTAATTTCGCCTTCATATTTCAGAGAGAGTTTTGCTGGATATATGATCCTTGGCTGGCAGTTTTTCTCCTTCAGTGCTCTGTATATGTCATCCCATTGCCTTCTTCCCTGCATGGTTTCTGCTGAGTAGTCTGAACTTATTCTTATTGATTCTCCCTTGAAGGAGACCTTTCTTTTATCCCTGGCTGCTTTTAAAATTTTCTCTTTATCTTTGGTTTTGGCAAGTTTGATGATAATATGTCTTGGTGTTTTTCTTTTTGGATCAATCTTAAATGGGGTTCGATGAGCATCTTGGATAGATATCCCTTCGTCTTTCATGATGTCAGGGAAGTTTTCTGTCAGCAGATCTTCAACTATTTTCTCTGTGTTTTCTGTCCTCCCTCCCTGTTCTGGGACTCCGATCACACGCAAGTTATCCTTCTTGATAGAGTCCCACATGATTCTTAGGGTTTCTTCATTTTTTAAAATTCTTTTATCTGATTTTTTTTTCAGCTATGTTGGTGTTAATTCCCTGGTCCTCCAGATTTCCCACTCTGCATTCTAATTGCTCGAGTCTGCTCCTCTGACTTCCTATTGCGTTGTCTAATTCTGTAATTTTATTGTTAATCTTTTGGATTTCTGAATGTTCTCTATGGATTCTTGCAACTTATTAATTTTTCCACTATGTTCTTGAATAATCTTTTTGAGTTCTTCAACTGTTTTATCAGTGTGTTCCTTGGCTTTTTCTGCAGTTTGCCTTATTTCATTTCTGAGGTCATCCCTGATGCCTTGAAGCATTCTGTAAATTAGTTTTTTATATTCTTCATCTGATAATTCCAGGATTGTATCTTCATTTGGGAAAGATTTTGATTCTTTTGTTTGGGGAGTTGTAGAAGCTGTCATGGTCTGCTTCTTTATGTGGTTTGATATCGACTGCTGTCTCCGAGCCATCACTAAGATATAAAAAAAGTTGTGATTTATTCTATATTTGCTCACTGAGTCTTATCTTGTTTTGTTTTCTATCAATATACGTGGATGGGCTACTAGATTGTGCTGTCTTGTTTGTTGTAGCCCTTGACTTACTTATGACCTATTACCAGCTGGTTTGGGCTGTTGCCAGATATATATGCTTGAGTCTATTCACTATTCTTGAGTAGAATCTGATTTTGGGTCATCAAGTGTGTGCTGCACCCTAACACCCATCTACCTCGAGAAGTAGTGGTGATAGTTGTGTGCACCAGATTCTATTAGCAGCTGGGGTTCACACTCTGGCGGAGGGGGCAGGATGCTGACAGGCTTCCCCCACGTGTCAGTGAGGTAGGTGTGTCTCTATTCCTAAAGCACCTTGGTGGGAAGGCTCTGCAGCTGTACCTTAGGCTCCCAATGCAAGTACCTCTACTGATTGGTAGGTGTTACCCTCCTTAGACCCCTAAGGCAAGAGGCTAGGTGGTCTGGGGGAGCTTCAGCCCTCAGTTCCCTGTTGTGGGTCAGTTAGGGCTCTGTTGAATAAGCAGAGATATCAGACCTGGGAAACTTGTTTTTCCAGTAAATCCGCTAAAAAAAAAAATGCAGTCAGATCCCTATCAGAACTGCCTTTGCATTATAACAGCCACCTTGTTCCCTGTAAGGATGAAAGCCCGAGATTTGGATCATATATGCTTGGCTGGAGCTGGTTCTGTGTTTTTAGTCTAATTAGGGAAGGATTTTTAGTCCCTGGGTTTTTTGTGGTTGCTTCTCTCAGGCCGGAAGAATGGGTTAGGAAAAGACCAAAAAAAAAAAGCCGGAGCCGTTCTCCCTCTGGCTCAGGAAATTCCAATGTTAATGAAGCTGCCTGGGAAGGGGAGGGGAGGGTTCAGAAAAACAGGAGAGAGTAGCACCCCGGAATATAGCCAAAGTTGCTTATCTTGCTTGGGATGACTATTTTATCTGAGATTCCCAAGGGGCGTGTCGCCTATGTGTGCTGGCTGTGTGGAGATTGCCCCCGAGGGTCTGGCCTGCTGAAGCCGCGGTCAGATCCTCCGCTGCCAGTCCAAAGCTCAGCATCAAGTTTCCCCTGCTGGGACGCTGCACTCCCGGCTCGAAAACCAGTAGCTGCCTCCTGGGGACTTCTTGTCCCGCCAGCCCCGGCGCGGCGCCGCCCCCACAGACTGGCTGGGCCCCCTCCCAGGGTTAGTTCAGGGGAGTAGGGCTGCACCCTGTGTTTGTGCCGTAACCGGATGCCATGCTCAGCTCCCCTATGCCCAATCCAAAGCCTGGCGCCAAGGTTCCCCGGCTGGGATGCTGCACTCCCGGCTCCAAAACCAGTCACTGCCTCCCAGGGACTTCTCCCACGAGCAGCGTCGCAGCGCCGCCCACGTGGACCAGCTGGGCCCCCTCCCGGGGTTAGTTCAGGGGGGTAGGGCTGCGCCCCGTGTTTGCGCCGTGACCGGATGCCGTCTTCAGCTCCCCTGTGCCCAGTCCAAAGCCTGGCGCCAAGGTTACCTTACTGGGACGCTGGCTCCAGGCTCCGAAAACAGTCGCTGCCTCCCCGTAGTTGTTCGTTCTCCGTCTCTGTCACTCAGGTCAACTCTTTCAATCTGTGTTTGTTGTTCAGGGTTCGTAGATTGTCATGTATGTGATCGATTCACTTGTTTTTCCGAGTCTTTGTTGCAAGAGGGATCCAAGGTAGCATCTACCTAGTCAGCCATCTTGGCCACCTCTGA
Organism: Elephas maximus indicus; assembly: GCF_024166365.1. NCBI lineage: Eukaryota > Metazoa > Chordata > Mammalia > Proboscidea > Elephantidae > Elephas > Elephas maximus. The sequence goes on along the minus strand of NC_064837.1, from coordinate 52,676,115 downwards.
TTCACAAGGTTTTCACTGGCTGATTTTTGGAAGTAGATTGCCAGGCCTTTCTTCCTAGTCTGTCTTAGCCAGCAAGTGTTGCTGAAACCTGTTCAGCACCATAACAACACACAAGCCTCCATTGACAGACGGGTGGTAGATGTGCATAGGGTGCACTGGCCAGGAATCGAACCCAGGTCTCCTGTATGGAAGGCAAGAATTCTACCACTGAACTATCACTGTCCCTGTATGTTTGGCCCTTATAGTTTTAAAACTTATAAATTAGTTACCAACACTTGAAAATAGGGATATTTAATCAAAATCCAATTTCTGATTTCTCTTGAAAAGTCCAGACAATCTGGCCACACTGGGCCCATACCCCCACCAGCAACTATCAGCTGGTGCCCCGAGAGGCAGCTCCTCCAGGCTCACCAAAGTCACCCCACCCCTCACCCCACGTGTGAGCATTTGGTGACAATATGCTCATCCGGGTTTTTTGCATCTTGCCCCTTGTGGTAACAGGCGATTGTTTATCACTCGTTTAACCAAACAATTGGTGAACCCCTGGCGCTTTCTCTGCAGCTGGGTGACCCCATGCCAGGCACAGGCTTCCTCAGGGGCTGACACCTGATGGGGTTGTGGGGCTGAGGGGCTGCGGCTTCCTGGCTCACAGAGCGGGCTGTGGTGCCCCAGGCATGCTGAGCAGCCTCCAAGCTCTGACCCAGGTTGTCTCCCAGGACACACTTACAAAATGGCTGCCAGCAGATGGGATCTGGGTCCGGATGGGAGGATTTTTCTGAAGAGATGCTGACTGCCGGTTCTAGAAGAGAAAACTTCCCACGGCCTGCTCCACAGCAGGCTCTCAGCCAGGAAGAAACATTTTTGCGTTTGTGGCCAAATCCAAACAAAGGGGTGCGGATGATTCTTGGCCCAATTCTTCTATCTGCACATCCTACCATGAGGACAACTAAAGAGATATTATCCTTAAACTTTCATTAAAATGGCTGAGGGGACAGTTGTGGAATGATTTGGAAAAGGATGGTAAGAATGGCTGCACAATTTGAAGGTGATCAATGTCACTGAACTGTACAGGTAGAGATTGTTGAAATGGCTTATGTACGTATGTTTTCCACCACAATAAAATTAAATAGGAAGTCTGGGGGGAAACTATAGAAACAGTAAAAAGATCAGTGGTTGCTTGCAGTTCAGAAGAAGGGGGACGGGATGAATAGGGGAGCACAGGGCACTTTTAGGGCAGTAGAACTATTCTGTATGATGCTGTAATGGTGGACACATGACAGCTGTCAAAACTTATAGGACTGTACAACACAAACAGTGTGCTCTAATGTAAACTATGGACTTGCTTTAATAATGTATCGATTCTGGTTTATCCATTACAACAAATGGACCACACCAATACAAGATGTTATAATTCGAGGACCCGTGTGCAGGGGCCAGGGGGTATATGGAAACTCTCTGTACTTTCTGCACGATTTTTCTGTAAACCTAAAACTGCTCTAAAAATAAAGCCTTAAAAAAAAAAGTCTAGGAGAAGGGGAAAGGAGTAAAAATCTTTGCAATCATATTTTTCTCACATCCACGTTTATCTCTTATTAACTAGTTAATGGCTTGTTTATGCATCTTTGTACCATGTTGTATAACAATTGTGCAAAGATGCATACATTTACCACATGCCGGCCTTTTGCTATTCATTACCAATTTAATTACTATTAAGTACCCACAGTGCACCAGGTGCTACACAGCAGATGAGGGGCAGGACAGGGTGAAAGCTCCATGTTGACAGTCAGCTGTTAATATGCCCACTCAGGTCGCCCTGTAGTTGGATCCTAAAGAGGCGCCCTCGCTGTCTCGGGGACTTCAGATAATCCTCTGTGGGTTAGGGGATGGCTGTGGAGGGCACGTTCACAGGACTCCCAGGCACCCGGAGGCATTCTGGGGGCCTGTGCAGCCCCCTCCCCACAACTCTGCCCATGGCCAGAGCCACAGAAAGCAGGAACAGGGTTGAAGCCTGCTGGCAGAAGCTCTAACACTGGGGGAAGAGGAAGCCCCGAGCAGGGCTTCAAACTGGTTCGTTCCACTTTGAACCCCTGCTGAGAATTTGCAGCTTCACCCCAGATACACTGAATCAGAATCTACAGTTTAACAAGATCCTCAGGTGTTGCTCATTTGAGCTCCTATACTTGCTTGACGTAAGAAGCACGTTCTTCACGTGTGTTATTGCTTGTTTAATAGGCCTGTCTAATCTTTGGCTGAAAGGTGAACTTTGGGAGTGGCTTCAGTTCTGACTTAGAAGGGTGTCTGGGGGCCATAGTCTCGGAGGTTCCTCCAGTCTCTTTTAGACCAGTAAATCTGGTCTTTTTTGTGAATTTGAATTTTGTTCTACATTTTTCTCCTGCTTGCCCAGGACCCTCTATTGTGATCCCTGTCAGAGTGGTAGGTGGTAGGAGCCAGGCACCATCTAGTTCTTCTGGGCTCAGCCTGGTGGAGGCTGTGGTACTTGTGGTCCATTAGTCCCCTGAACTAATATTTTCCTTTTATCTTTGGTTTTCTTCATTCTCCTTTGCTCTGAACATGATGAGACCAATAGATGTACCTTAGATGGCCACAGGTAAGCTTTTAAGACCCTAGACGCTACTCACCAAAGTAGGATGGAAAACATTTTCTTTATAAACTACTTTATGCCAATTGACCTAGATGTCCCCCGAGACCATGGTTCTTAGCTCTCAGCCCCAGTAACTCGGTCCCTCAAAGTATTTGGATGTGTCTGGGAAGCTTCTGTTACTTTGCCTTGGTCAAGTTGTACTGACTTTCCCTATATTGTGTGTGTCTTTCCCTTCACTAAAGTCAACACTTGTCTACTATCTAGTTAGTGATTTCTCCTCCCCATCCCTTCCCTCCCACTTAACCATCAAAGATGGTTATTTTCTGTGTGTAAACATTTTCTTGGGTTTTTATAATAGTGATCTCATATAATATTTGTCCTTTTGTGATTGACCTATTTGCCTCAGCATAATGCCCTCCAGATTCACCCATGTTGTGAGATGTTTCTCGGATTTGTCATTGTCTTTATCGTTGTACAGTATTCCACTGTGTGTCTGTACCATAATTTGTTTATTCATTCGTCTGTTATGGGCACTTAGGTTGTTTCCATCTTTTTGCTATTGTGGATAATACTGTAATAAAAATGGGTGTGCATATGTCTATTCATGTGACAGCTCTTATTTCTCTAGGATATAGTCCTAGGAGTGGGATAGCAGGATTGTATGGTTATTTCTATTTCTATCTCTAGCTTTTTAAGGAAGCACCATATTGCTTCCCATAGTGGTTGTAGCATTTTACATTCCCACCAGCAGTATATGAGTTTCAATCTCCCCACAACCTCGCCAGCATTTGTTTTCTGAATTTTTGCCTGCTAAGTACCTTTTGTGCTAACAGAGGGGTAGGCTGACTTTGGAAAAGGGAAAGAGAAAAAGAAGGTGGCTCCAGGAGACAGTAAGGGAGGAAGTGGCTAGAGAAGGCAGAAAAATGAAGGACTCCGAAATGAGACAGCTCCAGGATTTGCTGGGTCGAATCCTCAGGAGTTCACAGTATGGGTAGACCAAACACGTTGGCAGTTCTACAGTTCTTTCCCACAGAGCATGTTGGTTTCCATTATTGGGACCTGCTCCATCTCCATAGGCAAGAGACACCTCATTAACCTAACTGATATTTTGCAGCAACAAATGTTTCTATTATTTAAGCACAGAGAGGGAAGAGCAAATGGCTTCTCACCAAATGGAAGGCTATCCACTAGGGACTCACCTATATCTTCCAGGAATGATGGGGCAGTCTCTAGAAAATTAGCATTAATTTTTAAGCAGGGTTTATGCTTCTCCAGGAGTCAAGACTATTAAGTCAGGCTGCTTGAGTAAAAAGGAATTTACCTTGACTCAGAGCCATTCTTTGAGAGATGAATTTGTTTGTTGTTTTTGCTTTTGTTTTGATTTACTTTTCTCCTTGAGGGCAAGTCCTAGTAACCAGGCATAATGACAACTCACATGCGGGGTAACTACTTGGCCTCAGTTACTAACTCAGGTTGACAGGATCCCCCAGCAGTGGAGCTCACACTTCGAAAAGTCAACAAGTTAGCCAAGTCGGTGAAACTAGGGGTCCCTAGAGGAGGCGGGCAGGAAAGGAGGTCTTCATGTGATGGGAGGAAGTGGGGGTGTTCTAGAAAGCTACCGCCAAGGGGGCACACCTGTGAATCAGATTGTGTGTTCCACTGACTGGCCTCGGTCATCTGAGAGGCTGCCAGTGCTTCCTAACCAGGCCTCAACTGTGAGTGGGCGCCACTGACCACATGGATCTGAGAGTCCCCCTCTGGTGTCCCAGGCAATTTCATGAGGTGATGTGGGGTGGGGGGGAGGGGCTTTGTGTGGGAGGAAGGAGACCTATCCTACCCCAGCCCTGTCATGAACTCACTATATGACTCTGGGGAGGTCACTTCACCTCTCTAGGCTCAGTTACGTCATTCCTCAAGCTGCTCTGGCATCTGTTAAAACACCAAACACCTTGTGATGCTGGCACCTCTCTGTGGGTTTCTCTCAGTGTAACCCCAGAAAGCAGGGCGAGCATGGGGAGAAGGGAGGTCCTTCGACTAAGAGAAAAAGGAAAGTGGATGACTCAGTCAGGGCCTGTCACACTTTTGGGGCTTCTCCCAACACAGTCCCCTTTCTCTTTTGGCCCCTCCTTTCCCTTCCCTCCCAGAACCCTTGTCAGATGGCTAATGAGGCAGCAAGCTCCCACCACTGGGGGCACCCAAGCACAGCTAGATGGCTCTGTCAGGAAGGCTGAAGAGGAGTCTGAGGCATTGGGTGGGAGGGGGAACCAGGTGGCCTCTGAGGTTCTCCCACTTCCATGGCTCTGGGAGGTCAGGGTCCTACAGGCCAGGTGGAGTCACTTTTAACTAAGACATAGTGGTGGATGCTCAGGGCTTGGAGTTGGGAAAGCCACACTGGAAGCCTGGCTCTGCCCCTCAGCTTCTCTGGAAAGCCCACAAAACCACACAAAGATTAAGGCTGAAGAGGTCTCCCCTGGTGACTGGCTGGGAGGACTGAGCCTTAAAGAGAACACTGGAAGAGCAGCATTGCTTCTTTGGGTGTGGGGAGTGTCCCCAGGGGGAGGGCCTTGGGGCTGTGCTGTACATACTTCAAGCAACATGGACGATGAGTGAACACGTGGGGATTCTGGAGGAACTGTGGAATGTGGGGAGCAAACAGAAGACTCTGGAGCAGGTGTAGAATCTGTACCGTGGAAATGACTCCAGAAGAGACAGGCGGCGGGGTGGGTGAGCAGAGAGGCCCCTGCCCAAAGGCAGGGCTGAGCCAGAACCGCTGAGGGGCCCAGGTCTGGGAGGGTATCTTCCATTTCCTCCCCTTCCAAACAGGGAGTGGCACCTAGTCAGGAGTTGCTGCGAGGGTGAAATGTAGGTTGGGAAAGATGAAACGTAGTCTGGAATGGCTGGGAGGATGAAACACGATCATTTGTGTGAACACACTAAGAGAAAAAAATAGCATTGGGGTTATTTTTGATATAAAAGGATTTGGCATTAACGTAGTAAAGTGAGACATCACCTCTCTCAGGGAACATGCCTGTGGGGCTCTCACCTGGGATGCAAGGTACTGTGTACTCCAGGGACCCGGGTAGCTCAGGGGCTAATTTGGGTTGTGACAACCATGACAACATTAAACAGTTAAATAAACACAGTAGCCACCTCCTCCGTCCTCCTCCTCCACCCATCCCTACTTCCAAGGGAGTACTCCAAAAGGTGCTCTGTGTTCAATTGTATACGTTCGTCTCTCTCTCTCACACACACTGTGTATTTGTATGTGTGTGCTCCTGGCATGGTGTCCTATCCCTACAGTCAGCTGGATGGTTCCCCTTTCTAAGGCAGCCAGGTGCCCAGGCTAGCCCATAAAGGCCTGGTAGCAAAGTGTCAGTCTCCTCTGTAAAATGAGAGGGCTGAGCCAGATCAGAGCTTCTTATCCAGGGGTGCATGGGGAGCCTTTTAAAAGAACCCTTCTGCCAGATATCTTAACCCTGCTGAAGTGTGCTGGGCCTGGGCACATGTGTGCAATTATCTTAAAAAAGAAAGTAATATAAACACAGGGTTAAAAAAAAAAAAAATGGTGTCTCCTGCCCCCACCCACAATTTCTCTTCCCAAAGGCTACCAGCCAAACCTGATTCTGGTCTTTCCTTCCAGAGTTAGGATCCACCTGCATGGACTCACCATGCACACTCGCCTTCCTTCTACATGGGCGGTAACATGTGATACCCGCCTTGTTCCTCTCTTGCTTGTCTCACTTAGCTGTGTAACCAGGCCACATGTTACTACAGACAGCTCTGCCACAAGGCAGGTGCACAGCAGTATAGCTAAGTGCCAGACATTCACCATGCTCCTTGCTTGGCAAACATCATCGCTACTCCTTACAGCAGCCCTGAAAGAGAGGGGCCCTTTTTCCCAGGTGTCAGATGAGGAATCAGGCTCAGAGAGGTCAAGCTAGGAGAGGGCAGCCCTGTTAGTACGGGAATGGGAGGCATGGCAGGCAAGCCTCTTGGCACAAGAAAATGAACCACATCTGTCTTTAACATTTTTCCCTTGTCCAGCTTATTTTAGGGTGTGATACAACAGGAAATGATGGAGAATCTACTTCTGTTGAAAGGGCCTCCTGGGAATCAAAGCCAGCACTTTCTTGCAACATCTGTCCCCTTCCTCCATTTCAGGCCTGGTGTAAAGCCCTCTCATTCAGTAGTCAGGAGTTACCTGGCTGCTCTGCATGGGCTCCACCATCCCTTAATCAAAGGGTAGGAAGCCAGGCAAGATCCTTAGGTGTAGCTCAGGTATCAGAAACGTACCGCAGGCTCACCGAGCTCTGCTAATGGCAATATTTCATGATTTACCTGGAATGGTTCATGACATAGCCTAGGTGTGCTGGATTAATGGCTAACTCCTCCATCCTTACATGTAACTTCTATTTTATAGTAAATGCTCAGATGACTGTTGAAAGACTAAATCATTAACACCTTCTAATTGCCCCCTCTTGTTAGGCGCAAGTATGGCTTTATAATTGTCTTTATTTAGAGATCATGTATGGTTTAAGGAGATGTGTACAGGTGCCAAGCTGGCAAACGGTGGACTGTGATGGTTAGGGTTGTGTGACAACTTGGCTGGGTCATGATTCTCAGTGGTTGGGCAGTTATGTAATGACATAGTTTGACAGTTACATAATGATGTAATTGGCAGTTGTGTAATGATGTAGTTATCCTCCATTTGTGATATAATGTAATCATCTCTGTGATGTGATCTGATGTGATCAGCCAATCAGTTTCCTGAGGGGCATGGCCTGCATGCAATATATGAATATTCTGGCAAAGTTCGCTGGCTTTTGCTTGCTCTGGATCCTGTATCCAGGTAGTCATCATCTGATCTCCAGTTCTCGGGACTTGAGCCAGTGGCCTGCCATATTGCCTACTGATCTTGGGATTTGTTGGCCTCTGCTGCCTATGAGCCAGCAGCCTACTGTCGTATTACTGATCTTGGATTTGTCATCTTCCCCAGCCTGTGAGCCAGCAGCCTGCTATCTGACCTGCTGATCTTGGGTTCATCAGCCCCTGCAACTACATGAGTCAGGAGAAGCTTTCGGCCTGACACCTGACCCATGGACTTGGGACTTGCCAGCCTCTACAATCGAGTGAGCCATTTCCTTAAGATAAATCTTTCTCTCTCTCTACACCCTCCACTGGTTTTGCTTCTCTAGAGAACCCAGCCTAAGACATTTTGTACACAGGGTCGCTATGAGTCAGAATCGACTTGACAGTACCTAACAACAACAACAATTGCCCTCTCTTTTCTCCAGAGGGCAGTTAACCAAAAACAAAACCAAACCCGCTGCTGTCGAGTCAATTCTGACTCATAGTGACCCTAAAAGACAGAGTAGAACTGCCCCATAGGCTTTCCAAGGAGCACCTGGTGGATTTGAACCACAACCTTTTGGTTAGCAGCCATAGCTCTTAACCACTTCGCCACCAGGGTTTCCAGAGGGCAGTCAGTAAAGTTCAAATTGGTTCAGTCGTGAGGGCCTTACAAAGACTCCCAGCTTAAAGAAGTCTACTTCCCAACAGCTTCAAACAACTTTTTTTTTTGCAAATTTCAAAAGCCCCTTTCTTTGGTCCCAGCAACCAGGGTTGCCAGAAAAATACAGAACATTCAATTAAACCTGAATTTCAGGGAAACAAAAAACTTTTTTTTAGTGTAAGTATGTTTCAAATATTGCCTGGGACATACTTATCGTATTAGCTTCCTGTGGCTGCTGTAACAGATAAGCAGAAACTGGATGGCTTAAAACAACAGAAATTTGTTCTCTCACAGCTCCGCCCAGAGTGTGGCCGCTTCAGCTTGATTTCGCTCTTCACCGGTGGCCCGCCTCCTGCTCCCTGTTACTAAGGTGGGGTGGAGTGGGGGATGGGGGAACACTTTTAACATAAATTGTACCCACCCCTAAACATATCTCATGCTCAATAGATTTTTTTTTTTTAAGGAAAAAACAACCTATTCATTTATTTATCATATGGTACAGGCCTCAAGCTGAAATTCCAGGTATCTGCCATATTTAAAAAAAAAAAAAAAAAGTCAAGAACTTCTTTCTTTGCCTTGGGGGGATACAAGCAGGGAGACTCTTCTTTGCCCTCTGCACAGGCACCAGCAGTTTAAGAAATGATAGGATCCCTCAGGCTAAAGCAATGAATGTCTGTTGTTTTTGATGTATGCCTGCAAGTTGATTCCAATTCATAGCAACCCTACAGGATGCCTCAGAACGGCCCCATAGCATTTCCTAAACTATAATCTTTACGGGAGCAGGCCAGGTTTTTTCTCTCAGGAGCCACTGGTGAGTTTGAACCACAGAACTTTTAGTTAGCAGCCAAGCGCTTCACCATTGCGCCGGCCACCGAGGCTCCTAATGAATATCTAGGGATGGAAAAGTCAGGGTGAGGTGTGCTCTGTACAGCAGCAGCCCTGGATTTAGAAGCAAAAGTCTTAGGTTCAAATCCCATTTCAGCCTCAAACTAGCCATGTGATTTTAGGCACTGCTTAACCTCCCTGAACCCTGCTTAACTTCCTGGCACCCCACTTCACCTCCTGGAACTGCACTGTTCAGCCTTGAATGCTGCTCACTTCCCTGAACACCGCGTACCTCCCCAATCGTGCTGAACATCCCTGAACCTCAATCTTCTAATGTGTAAAGAGAACATAATTCTTAACTCACAGGCTTATGTCAAGGATTGAATGAGATAATGTAAACTGTAAAGTACTATATACCCGTTAGCAATTTGGGAAATGGGGGGAGACTTCCCAGCACCCTGAAGTCACATCACATACACAACTCAGATGTGAGGCCATCCCCATGCTTGTGTGTTTAAGGTGCCCCCACGCTACCCTCCTCCCCCGCAAAACTAAGAGTTGACATCCAAATAAGAGAATTAAAATGACCCGGATTTTTAACTGTAACTGACCTTCTCTTAATTAGTCCAGATGAGTACAGTGTTACTGTATCCAGAAAGCCAGGTCTTCAGGAATGTTCTTTGCAAACTTTGGACCCATTGAGGGAAAGGGTTTGTTCCACTAGAAGGTGACAATCCCAGGAGCTGCAGCAGTAGAGTCTCAGTGACATGGGGTCTGGGTGTCTATTGTGTGGCTACAGGATCTAACAATGAGGTCCCTGCACCCAAGGGCACAGATGGGACCAGCATGTTTTGGCAGTCCAATGGGCCAGGTGCCCTCTGCGCAGCTGCCCACGTGCCTCAATTTGCATCCAGGGCTGTGTGCACGCTCTGTGGCTCCCGCTCAGATCCACAGGATCTGCCATGACTGACATGTGCTTTCCAGGTGGCTCAGTCTTTCTGTTTGGGCTGCTTTTAAGAGGTTTCTTCAAGAACTGCTCACTGCTTATCCTGAATACAATTTATAGGCTGAAACGATCCTCCCAAGAAACAACAAAACAAACTAGGGTAGGATCTCACATTTGCTATCTTAGCTTTATGGCTGGTGGATTTGAAAAAATGTTGGGGAGAAGGTGGGTGGTAAGAACAGAGGTGAGAAATGACTCTTGTTTTAGTTAGAGGGGTGGGTGGCTGTGGGAAATCTATATCATGAAAGTGTCCTGGGAGGTTGCAAACACCAAGTAATGCAGTATGCATAGCCCGAACTTCATCCACGTGAGCCCTTCCCCTGTCTGTTCCCCATTGCACCCGCCTTTCCTGGTCCAGAGTATGAAATACAGTACGCTGGTGTAGACATGGGAAAAACAAAGCGGACTGTAGAGGAAGGAGAGTTGGGGCAATGTACAGGCAGGCTGGGTAATGCAGGCTCGGCCCTTTTTCCCTTTTCACTCAGAACCCTACCTCTTTTTCCTCACAGCAGAAGTCTTACTTTGTCTGCCTTGCCCATGGAAAGTACCCCACTTTTAATTAAATTTCTCCCTGTAGACACTTCCTAGGAGCCTGAACAGCATCTTCCCTGAATTTACACACCGGGTCATCTCATCTACATTTTCCCACTGCCAACCACATGTACCCCTCCATGAAGCTCGCCAGGTGTGAACGTCTTTTATGCTTTGTGTGAGCTGGAAGAAAAATGAGTTTCTGTATTTGATAAATGTGGACCTGCTCACAACGCTAAATTGGGCCCTGCCGTCACCAACGACATGAAGCAGCGGCCCAGTTTAGAGCCTTGCTTGCTGTTCAAAATAATTTCTCCAGGCTTGTGTTACAGATGACCCATTCACGGGGGCTGGAGGGCACAGCTTCTCCGGTCATTAGCACTAAAGACATGTCTGTTGGCTCCTGCAGGCTGGCATGGAAACCGGAACCAGACTGGGGAGGCTGAGAGGGCGGGCAAGCAGCAAGGCAAGGCGGGAGAGCTGGTGCATTGGACTAAGGCACCATCTGGCTCACTCACCAGCCGAGAGATGTCTGAGCCTTAGTTGGCTCCTCTACACGATGAGGGTAATAATCCCTGCCTGGTGGGATAGTAAGGATTCGATGAGACAATATTTTTAGTAAAAGTATTGCAACCTGCCATTGGTGTTATTGGAGCCTGGGTGGCACAAGCAGTATGCAACCAGCTGCTAACCTAAAGGTGGGCGGTTTGAACATGCCTAGTGGCTCTGTGGAAGAAAGGCCTGGCAAACCACTTCCATAAAGATTATTGTTGTTGGCAGGTGCAGTCAAGTGGATTCCAACTCATTGTGACCCCATATGACAGAGCAGAACTGCCCCATGGATTTTCTTGGCTGTAATTTTGATGGGAACAGGTTGCCAGCTCTTTCTCCTGAGGAGCCACTGGGTGGGTTCAAACCATCAACCTTTTGGTTGGCAGCTGAACGCTTAACCATTGCACCACCAGGGCTCCTTCTGTAAAGATTCCTTGTTGCCATCAAGTCGATTTCAACTCACAGTGACCCCGTGAGACAGAGCATAATTGCCCCATAGGGTTTCCAAGGCTGTCAACCTTTATGGAAGCAGACCGCCACAGCTTTCTCCCATGGAGTGGCTGGTGGGTTCCAACTGCCAACCTTTTGGTTAGCAGTCGAGCGCTTTAACCACTGTGCCATCAGGGCTCCTTCCATAAAAATTACAGGCAAGAAAAGCCCATGAAGCAGTTCTACTCTGTAACACGTGGGGTCACCATGAGTTGAAATCAACTCAACGACAACTAACAACAACAATACTGCTATTATTATCAGCATCTTCATAGAACAGAACTAATTTGGACTCACGGGGTATATGTTAAGCGGGCCTGAATTAGTGCAAAGCCGTAATTATACAACATTTTAAAGGAAATACAATTTTTAGGATTTTCAAGTATATAAAATATATAAAACAGAGCTTTGTCCTAGTAGGCAGAGGACTAACTTTATTTAAACAGGTAAAACCCATATGATATCAGCCTGTTTGGTTTATTAGAACCCAACTGCATAAATCACGAATAATTACATCGAGCTACACATATGCCCAGCTCTGTAACTGGGCCTAGCACCCAGGGGAGCAGGACAGCCACAGAAGGCATAATCCTTGCCCTCAGAGGATTTATAACCTGTGGGGAGATGAGGCGTGCACACAAAGTGAGGCAAGAGGAAAACAATTAGGTGTTAACAGCTGCAGAACCAACAGACAGACGGCTGGTGCAGGTAAAATGTGTGGACACTTGTTGGAGAAGACTGCGGGGAGGATGGAGCTCGGGGAAGGTCGGAGTGATCTGAATGGGGGAGGGGAGGGGAGAGAGGACGTTCTCAGTAAGAGTACCATGAATGCGCAAGGGGTGGGAAGAGTATGACATTTCTGAAGAAGCCAAGGGGCAGGCTGGCCAGCAGTGGAACGTAGGACTGTGCAGAGAAGCCAGGCCACGGGGTGGGGACCTGGGCCCGTAGCACAAGGTGGGGCTTGGTTTAGCAGGTGCCAGAGAGCTGGTTTGTGGACTCATGCTTGTACAGGGGCAGGATGCAATGACAGGTCTGCTCTGGGAAGAATAATTGGGAAATGATATTTAAAATGGGTTGGAAGTGAATTTGGGAACTGAAATTGGGAACAACTCATTGTTGTTTCCATAGTGATCTGAGGGCAAGGTGATAAAGGCCTAAACCTGTTCTTGCGCTGGTGAGGATGGGATTGGAAAGACCAAAACCCCAAACCAAACCCATTGCCATCAAGGCAATTCTGACTCATGGCAACCCCATGTGTTACAGAGTGGAATCGAGCTCCATTGGGTTTTCCTGGCTGTAAACTTTATGGAAGCAGACTGCCAAGCCATTCTTCCACAGAGCCCCTGGGTGGGTTAGAGCTGCTAACATTTTGGTTAGTAGCCAAGAGCAAACTGTTGGTGCCACCCAGGGACCTGGGATTGAAAATCGAGATGTCTGGGAGGAAGAAACCAATGGTCAAGTCAATTCCAAGACACGGAGGGAGGAGAATTTAAGAGTCCAAGTCTTGCCACATGGGCATTGGAAGCTGGCAGGTTCTGATGACCAGAGTGGGGAAACCAGAAGGGACCAATCTGAAGAAGGCATTACAGTAAATTCCCAGGTTACAAAACCGCCCAGCTTGCCTACTTGCCGTTTAATGTTATGTGAATTTGCCCTCACTTTGAAAGGACTGAACCAACCCCTACTCCCAACAAACTCATCACGATCACCTTCACTTGCTGCACCTGCAGGTTTTAAATCACTGAAAAGTCCTCAAGCCTTTTCTCGCGCTAACCCAACCGAACCCCACTGCCATGGAATCAATTCCAACTCACAGCGACCTACAGGATATAGTAGAACTGCACCATAGGGCTTCCAAGGCTGTAAATCTTTACGAGGAGTGGCTGATGGGTCTGAATCCTGAACTTCCAGTCAGCAGCCAAGCACTTTAACCACTGCACCACCAGGGCTCCTTTCTTGCACTAAGCCAAAAACAAACTCATTGTCATCGAGTTGATTCAGACTCATAGCGACCCTACAGGACAGAGTAGAACTGCCCCAAAGGGCTTGCAAGGAGCAGCTGGTGGATTTGAACTGCCAACCTCTAGTTAGCAGCCAAGCTCTTTAACCACTGAGCCACCAGGGCTCCCTGCTTGCACTGAAAACCAAAAAAATCAAACCCATAAGGTAAGGCTAAGTAAGAACCGTATGTATCTGTTCCGACTTACCTACAGATTCTTAAAGACACACTTAGGAATCGATCTTGTTTGTAATCCGGGGACTGCCTGAATGAAGGCACCTTTGGTGGGAGCAGGGTAACCAAGGCAGAAAAAGGAGGTTAGAGGGGGGCCTTTGCCCCCAGGCCCAAGTCCAAGGGGCACCATATGAGGCTGGTGGGCAAATCATCACCCTCCATTGACGAGGGCGGGTACACAAATTTAGCGATTGCTCCTGGGTGCTCTTTACCCTCATTACACCTCTGAACCAAGGGGTGGAGACGTGGGGGCCACTAGACACCCAGGACCAGCGTTCAAGTCCTGCCACGCAGGGTACAGCAACTAGAGCTTGTCAGGGTTGGAAAAGCAAATGAACTTGACCCCAGCTCCAGCTCAATTCAAAGTCCAAGGGCAAGCAATTCAATTAATGAGCATTTACTGTGCCTCGTGCCACCACACAGCCATCAGCATATTACACCATCAAAGTCAACTCCAGGCTTTAAGTTAATCACTCTTGCCTTAATCGATTCTGGTCACATGCTAAACGTGCTGAGTGGCGGGAGAGGCTGCCTTCGGCCATAATTAGGATGTGCGAGTCTGCACCCAGGCCCGGTCTGATTAGGAGGAAACTGGAAACCCTGGAGAAAACGGAGAGGCTCCCAGGAAATTCCAAGAGTCGCGTTATGGGCCAAGAGGGAAGTCCTAGCCCCTCTCCAGAGAAGTCTGCGCTGGCAAGGGATAGAGGCACCCCTATCCCCGCTGTCCTGCACCCTGGCCTTGGCCTGCCTTCTTTCCAAAGAGGGGTGCAAACACGGACAGTGCAGGTTGGACTGCAGCCATTGGTCCATCCATGCACTGCGGGCCCTGCTGACCTGAGGCCTCACCCCTGCAAGTCACCTGCATCATCTGGCAGGCATGAAGGGGGTGAGGTGGTCGCAGCTGCTATACTCTTTCAGGCGTCAGGCTCCACTCAGCCCACGAGAGACTCCAGCCACTGTGGCTCCTGGGAAGCATCAGCCCTCCCGGCGGCACTTGTCTTCTGCGAAGCTCAAGGGAATTCTCCTAGATTGTTGTATTTTAGCTCTACAACTACCCAGGGGGAGGAGAGACCACATTATTGTCCATTTGAAGGAAGAGAATACATAATCCCCATTTTACAGGTGGGAAAATGGAGTCACAGGAAAATATACTTTGCCAAAAGTCTCTTTGTTAATAAATGGGAAGGTCGTAGTTACATTCAGAGTTTGCCAACCCCTAGCAGCCGGTGATGACAGAAGCCCACAAAATGTGGGCAGGACTTGCTTCTGGAATTCAGAGACCTTTTGGAAAGTGTTTTTACTTGGCCCAGGTTGTCGCTTTATAACTGGAATCCTGCCAGTTAAAAAAAATTTTTTTTTTGCATTTTCCATCTAACATCAAACATTGGCACATGAGTATTCATAGGCACTTTAGTGACATTGACAGGGATTTATTTCAATTTGTTCCATCCTATTAACACTCAGCAGGGAAGAGGGTGTGGCCTTCACTGGCCTTTTCTCAGGGAGGGAGGGATTTGAGAGCTGGAGGATGAGCTGCACCCAGTGGAGAGAAGCGCAAGGGTTGAGTTATCCCCGCAGGATTTCCAGGGGAAGATATTAAATCGGTTTAAAGGTTCAGGTGAGTTTGTGAATGATTATTAAAATCCATTATTAAAGCGGATCTAGGGATGTTCTGTGAAATCCTTCGTTTCTAAGCTGGCCTCCTGGAGGTGACAGAAGAGGCAGAAGCTGAGCGCTGCACTGTCGGTTAGGGCCAGTATGGGGTTTCCCCTGTTCTTAGGAAAAGGACAAGACAAAATGGATGGCAGAAAGGGGTGGTGACTCTTCCAAACATCTATTGCTGGTGATTCTTGGCAATGGGCAGCTTTTAAAGGGACAGGTTCATAATGAGTCTACATCACAATTATGGCTGTGCCCCAACGTAACAGGGTTATATAAAACCAAAAAACCAAACCGTTGCCATGGAGTCGATTTTGACTCTGGAGGTTATACACAACTGTGTTACTTGTATAAACAAGCTTGGCTTGACCTATCAACATATGTTGATTTAAATTCTGATGCATTACCAAACTCGAAGCCAAAAGCTGTTCAGGTTTTCAGCAAATTCAATATAAAAAATCCAGAAATACAAGAAATAAGGTAGTGAGTATTCACATTAAAAAACCAATACACACACACATACACACCTTTTCTAACAAAAGAGATTCTTTAAGTTGTAACCTTCTCATTTAACCATTTGGCCTTAGATTATTAATTATCTAATAAGTCTTTTTCAAGGGTAGGCCATGGGAAATTCTATGAAGAGGTGAGGTGAGACAGTGGTCCGGTGCTACTGTCCAATTAAGAACAATTGGAAGTAAGCACAGTGAAATGACCTGTAAATCAACGGCAGACCTGGATTTGATCCATGGTAATTCTGTTTATTGGATTTGATCCATGACAATTCTGTTTACATATCATTTTTCCAAGTCTATATAGGGTCACTACGAGTTGGAATCGACTCGACGGCACTGGGTTACAATGTAAAGAGGGTTAGAACACTGGATCCAACTCATGGGGAAAGCTGTCCTTTACCCTGGGGGAGGGGCAAAGTGCCATCATTCCATGAATTGGTCCTTCCCAGCACTTCCTTCTTGGCATTATGTGTTGGCTGCAGATTCCATGACAGGCAATTATAGGGCCAGGGGTCTTGTGATGTCCTTGGTGTCCCCGGAAGGATGAAGGTACATTTCTGGGCTTGTAGTACAACTGCAGACTTGGGTCCCCAGACAGCACCACCCAGGCTTCCCAGGAGCACAGAAACTGGGCCACAGGTTAGAAGGAAAACCAGCAGCTGGGACCAGAATTAACCTATGCCCCTCTTCTCTTTGATGCCTGAATTTAGCAGTGGGGAGGACAGGACTCTGAGGGAGACCGTGAATGAAACATCATTACCAATGGCTTCAGATTTAACTTTTAACTTGTTGACTTATAAGTGTTTTTTTTTTTTTAATTGTTGAACCTTGATCTAAAACTGCTTCACTAAGGGAAATTAATACAGTAAAGGAAATTTCAATTTATTTTGAGCCTTATGGGGAGAATTTTGCAACACCTCCTTAAATTGGGATTCTGTGCAAATGTCTTCAGTGTTGTGCTAGCCCAGGAAAAGGCAAAGACGGGTGAGGAGTAGGAGGCCCACCATTTCCTTCAGACAAACGTCTCCACAGTAGGCCCTCTGCTGACACCCCATAAGCAGCAGAAATGAGGGCTGTAGATGCTCCAGGGCTGGGGTCCACAGTACCTGATACCCGCACCCAGGACCTCCTCCCTACCATAGCCAACCACTTGCTAGAGGTCGCCTGTGCTTCTTCCAAGCCTTTAGGTACATCACACAATAATCACGAAACTTTAAAAAGGTGCTAACTGATGAAATGCAAAAAGAAAGAGTAACTCTCCAAGTCATTAACTGGTTTTCAAGAAAATTAAGTTGAATGCTTTGGAGAGACTTCGTAAAGGTGAGTAGCTCCGTGTTTTTGTTTTTTAATGTCAAGTGGGATTATTAAAGATGATGAAGAAAGTAGGAGGATTCTAGTGTGATTCTGCATTCAGGTTACTCTGAAAATGTCTTTAAGTCCTTGTTCCAAGGACCCGCAATTGGAAGTCCTAGATAATGCATTATGAGTGTGGCCTAGGGGGAAGGAATTCCAAACAGCTGATCCAAACACCATGAGAAGGCCGGGGCCCCATATGAAAAGAGGGGTGAATGAGTGCACAGCTCTCTGTATAAGGTTTAAGTTAAAATGTTTAAAACATGTATGTATCATTTTTGTGTGTGTGACTTTCTGATTTAACAACTTGAAAAAAAAACTAATATATTGAGGCTCTCAGTCTTGATTTCATGCATAAGAAAGCTTCTTAAGCCTAATTTACTTATTCAAATATGACTATGTTTTTGGATGCTTGAAGTTCCTTGGATTCAGTACATGACGAGTTAGCTTTATTTAGGATTTTTCTACTGGACACTCAGCGGTCCACCCTGGAGTCTGCTTGCCAGTTTACTGACTTCAACACTCATTAATTGTTTCACCTGTAAAGTCTCTCCCGCACCACCACCATTACCACTACTGCTGCCCTCTGTCACTCACTCCTTGCTTTCTCAATCATCAGCTCTCACTTTTATTCAGTGGGTAAACTGGAAGGATCTCTGAAGCCCCTCCACCAAGCCAGGTCACCGTTCCCAGGACAGTGGGAGGGTGGGTGGTTCAGTGCAGGCTGCTGTGAGGCACACACAGTCTATTCTGGCATGTCGGGGACTTCAGGAAGGAAGAGGACAGCAGCAGGGACAGCAGATGATAAGTCACTCAGCTTGCCTGGGGAAGAGTTCTCTGGTGTACCTTTAAGTAGGGGTGTGTGTGATTTGGGGGAGAGGGAAAATTCATTTCTACCTAAACAACAAATGCCTGATTCCAGAGGGGCTGGGCAGCTGCTCACCTTTCATATCTTAATCCCTACTCGGTGTAACAATTAACGGTTCTGCTGCTTGTGTCTCCAGGGGCACTGTCCAATCACAGACGCCCATCCAGAAATGCTGCCGGTTACTGAGCGGTTACTACGTGCTGCACTCTGGGCTAACCACCCATTACCTCGTTTAAACAACCTGTGAGATAAATCCACAGTACCCCAAATTACAGATCACAGAAAACTCTCCAAGGCGTTAAGTAACATCGCTTGGGTCTCACAGTGAGTGGTGGTGGCGGGCAAGATCTGCACCCAGCAGGTCTGATCATAGTCCACCCCCCTAACCATTTGCCCAAACTGTCTCCACAGGCAAGACACTGCCCCGCACCAGGGACCTGTCAGGAAAAAGCTTCTGTCCTCGAGGCGCTCACAAACCTTTTGAATAGCTGAGGCATAAAATACACTTCTTGGAGATTAATTGACCTGGTGTTTGGATTTCTGTTGTGTCCCTGATGGGGCCAAGCACCAGTACCACTGGCTGCTGAGTCGATTCCAACTCGTGGTGACCCCTGTGTGTCAGAGTAGAGCTGTACTCTACAGGGTTTTCAATGGCTGATTTTTCAGAAGTAGATCACCGGGGCTCTCTTCCGAGGTGCCTCTGAGTGAACTTGAACCACAACCTTTTGGTTAGCAGCTGAGCTCATTAACCATTTGCACCATCCAGGGACTCTAGAGGCAAGCACAGAGCTCCCTTAAATACCAATAAAGCAACAAAAAAAAGAAAAAAAAAAGGTAAGATAATCCATCTAGGAGGCAGTCTAGTTTCTACTTTGTTGAAGACCATTGGCTCCGCACATCTACAAACTGTTTCCTAATCAAAGAACCTGAAAAGCTCAAAGCCCATCATGGGCTGGCCTCATACTGCCTCCCCACACTCAGGTCGGAGCCATATGTGCAGGAAGGGAACCTGGCAGAGGGGGTGGGAGGATGGGCACCTGGGCACAGGAAATGGATTCTTGGACAGCAACCCCTTTGGCAAGGCAACAGGGGTGAGACAGGCATGTAGGGTATAGATCCAGATTGCCCACACAGTGGTGTGGAAGCCTGCTGAATCGAGGCCGCCACACACCTTCACCTGGGAAGATGACAATGAGTCCTGATGGAGGGTTCTCAGGCACTCTCGAGTGCCACGGTGTAACAGACGAATCTCCAGGGCCCACCTTTGCCAACGGAGACCCGGGATTCTTGCTTGAGGGCCTTCTATGCCTGCTCAACTCATCTCGAACCCACGGTCTCAGAGCTGGGCCCTCATCAGTGGATGCCAATGCTTCAACCTCTCTGAGATGCAGACCCTAAGACAAGGATCTGATGCCCCTCAAAAATTCAGTGACTTGCCCCTGGCCACAAGCAGAGTGCAAGTGACCCATGCCCCAGTCTTGGATTCCAGCCCTCTTGGAGCAGTCTAGAAACCCTGGATTTGAGGGGAGAGGTTCAGGGTCCTGGGAAGAGATATTCTCCTTTGTTTTTAATCGGAGGCACCGAGGTAGAGTGTGGTCCTTTGCTTCACATGTCAGGCCAAATCAGGTGCCACGAGCTTTAACTCCATCTCTCACTAACCCTATGCCAGGCCATCGTGATTACAGACTTGTTTACAAGTGTATTTGTGAATCAGTAATTTCAGATTCAGAATATTCCACTGGGTCAATGTAACAGATCGTGCCTTCCCAGGCCAGCCCACAAAGGCCTATTAAATCCACACGTGGCTGAGAGAGAGGGCTAGTGTCAGATGCCTAGGATTTAAATCCCAGCCCCACTGCTCACTATCTGTGTGATCTTTAGTGAGTTACTGAGTCTTTCTGTGCCCCATCTATAACATGGAGACAATAATAGCACCCACCACATCGGGGGAGTGTTGTGAGGAATAGATGACATCATCTCTGCAGAGCACTTAGAAGAGTGCTTCCTAGAAGACACTCAAAGAATGTATGCTGCCACTGAGAGAGCAATGCCAGGGTAACAATTCTGCTGCTGCAGGCTTCTCAACCTCTGCACCAGTGACTTTTGGGGCCGTATCATTCTTGGTTGTGGAGGGCTGTCCTGGGCTTTGTAGGATGGATAGCAACATCCCTGGCCTTTACCCACTGGATGCCAATAGAACCCTACCCTAATTTGTAGAATTAAAAAAAAAAGTCTCCAGACATCTTAAATCACCTCTGGTTGAGAACCACTGTTTTACAGGAAACAGCTGAGAGTCCAGCTTGGCCATCAGGGTCCCGCCACCTGCTGCAGCCCAGGTGAAGCTGGGGTCTCCTTTTTCCCCACCTGCTGAGGTGTTCCCCACCCCCACCAGCTCTAAGTCATTGGTGGAAGCACCTAACTTCAGGGGAGTGGTAAGTCAGGACTGGTCAGATGAGTGTTTCTAGGGTGTAGAGGGGCCCGGGGGCTCTGCAGTGGAACGATGGAAGAAGCAAGGTGGGGAGAAGAGGAAGAGGCAGTGGCAGATGGAGTTTCCCACCTCCATCCCACTGATACCCGGCAGGAGCAGCAGCTGCACACCCCAGAGGTAGAAGGACAAGGTCTTCCTTCTCCTGAGGTGGGGTGTGGTCTCTCCCCACCCCTCTGTTCTGTGCCTTTCTGGCTAAGAAGGGTGAAGGGATTAGTGGGGAACCAGGCTATATGGGATTATAAGCCGGGAGCACCAGGTGGGAAGGGAGAAAGCAAGGAAGCAGGGAGGCTATGGAAGGTGCACCTGCAGGGGCAGGCAGCTGTCTGGGTGTCATTTGGACACAGCTGGAGATGAACTGGATTAGATGGATCTTTCCTGACACAGTGACCTTGACTAAAGTCCCCGCTCTGCTTTTCTTGACCACCCTCTTGACTTGCATTTTCTATTTTATCCACTTAGTTATTAAATAAACAGAGACCCAATACCTGTTGTATGTCTAGCATTATATAAGGCCCTAAGCGCTCAATTGAGGAGCCCTGGTTAAGGGCTCGGCTACTAGCCAAAAGATTGGTGATTCAAACTCACCAGCTGCCCTGCGGGAAAAAGATGTGATAATCTGCTTCTGTAAGGATTACAGCCTTGGAAGCCCTATGGGGCAGTTCTACTCTGTCCTATAGGGTTGATATGAGTCAGAATTTGACTTGCTGGCAACAGGTTTGGTTTCTTTTAGTTGAAGTGCTCAACTACTAACCAAAAGGCTGGCAGTTCAAACGCACCCACAGGTGCCACGGGAAAAAGGCCTGACAATTTGCTTCCAAAAGGTCACAGCCTTGAAACCCTATGGAGCATAGTTCTACCCCGTAACCCACAAGGGTCACCATGAGACTGAATTAACTCCATAGCAATTGTTTTTTTTTTTTAAAGTGTGTTTTTGTTTTTGACTGGTTTTTTTTTTTCAAGGAGGAGCAAGGAATATACTAGCTATCTAACTAAATAAATAGAAGGTCCAATTTCAAAACTCACACACGTCCAGTTAGAACACTAACACGTGTTCATACACACAGCTATAGAGTCACTCAAACTACGTACTTAAATGCTGAGGGGCTGTGGAATCAAACACAATTTCTTAAAATTCTCAACAAATGGGCTGCATGAGCTGACCTTAAAAAGGCAGAAGGAAAACTCAGCCTAAACGAAGGGCGCCACAATCCAATTACACCTCCAAGTTGGCACTGACCTCAAAGGTCACGTGAATCAAAGGGCATGTTCAACAGGAGGGGCTCTTTTTCCAACCTGAATAAATCTGACCCTTCCTCAATCAACCCGATTCTAAGTTTTCTTCTTGCAATTTGTGAGAATAAGGCATTTCTTTTGTTCCTGTCAGGGGAGCGTGCCTGATACTAGAAACCACTTCAAAGCCACGCCCTTCCACAGTGGGCCTGTGCAGCTGTGGGCTGAGCCAGCAGGAACACACAGTCACGGACTGTCGCTCATCTAAAACACAGCAAAGCCAGCAAACTCCTCCCCCGAATAGCGATGGTCCAAAGGCGAACCCAAGTGTCAGGCCAGGTTATTGCTGTTAGGGGAGCAAACGTCGGCCAAGGAATTGATTAGCTTCAAGGGTCACTCTTGTACGGGCACGGTGCGGGGGAGGTGGAGGGTTGTTTCATTCACTCATTTGTTTAAAAGGAAGGAGGAAGGGTTTGGAGATGGGGGAATGGATTAGCAATTCTTATAAGCAGCCTTTAGGAGTCACACATCATAAGACACAAAATGACACCTCAGAATTAACCACGGTTGGGTAGGAAAGACATTTTTCTTTCTGCTGGAGAGATGGGTAAGTTCGGGGGCAGGGATCAGACGAAACCCAAAGTCTTGATGCTGAGCCTGGCACCTGAGCGGGCGGTGGCTTGGAGGGCCTGGCCGGGGAATTGCTGCCCCAGGTCCATCATCCCAACCGGCCACGGGGCCGCGGGACCAGAGTATGAGGTCACAGGTCCCTGAGCACTGAAGGCTGAGGGTAGGGGGTCTCGCTGAACAAGAGAGAAGCCCCGCCTACTAGGGGTCGGGGGCGGGGAGGTGGTGGCCCTTGTATCCGTGCCCGGACGTTTCCGGAGGCGCAGCAACCGGCCCAGCGTTTCAGCGTCCGTTTAAACGCTGCATCCCTCGAGATGCCCCGGTGAGGCCGTTCGTTAACGCGCTACAAATCGCCGGCCGAAGGACCACACTCTGGCCCCTAAGATTCCTCCATGAGCAGCCCCCGGGCCTTGCCGGCTGGAGTGCTTCATCAAACCAACACATTTCATAATGGAGCGAAATCTCAGACGCGTGGACCGCGCTTTGTTCCCGGCATTGGGCTAAGTGCGCTACTCCCCGCCAGTTCCTTTTCCCCCAACAGGCAGGAGGTGGCATCTCTCTGTCTGCGAGTCGCCACGGGGAGCCGTGGCCGCGGATCCCCTTTCCCAGGGCCGCGGCAGGACCCTTGCTCTGTCTGCACGAGAATTCCGCCCCCAGAGCTGCCTAGCCGGGGTCCTGGAGCCGCTCTTCGATCAGCCCGCCGAGGGCCCAGCTCTGCGGGGAGGCCTCGCAGCAGAGGGGCGGTCTGACCCCAGTGGGCTCTGGACTCCGATCCAAGCCATTCCCCGGGAATTCAGGTCAATCTGGGCGGCCACAGCGGACGATTCGGCCATCTACTTCGATCTGTGCCCCAGGCCAGTTTGCAGAGACAGAACCAACCAGAAACCGGGCAGGCCCGCCTCATCGCACGTGTAATCACTACGAGGGCGAGGCTGGGACTTGCTCGCAAGGGGTCCCCCGTCCCTGGTTTCAAGGGCACCAGTGAACCAGGGCTTTTATGCGAAAATCCCGCACGTTTCTAAAACGATAGTCACCAGAACGGCCATAATAATAATAAAAAGACTACAGGGACGCCTCTCTGGGTGGCTGAGGCCGCCAGTGGCCAATAAGGAAGAGCCGTGGACCCCACCGCGCCATCAAAGGGATGGGGGGCGTGGCCCCGGCCTCCCCAGATCCTCAATCTTCGCGGGTAAGGGGCGGAGAACGCCCCATGGCCCCTTCCCGGGTCGCGTGTGGTTTCCATGGCAACCCCCACGTAGCTCCCCACAGTCCACTCGGAAAAGATGGATGTGGCCGCAGCACCCCAGAGAACCTCAAGCTCCCCCCCCCACACACATCTGCTCCGGGAGAAGCAACAGGGAGTAGAGTGGAGACAGCCCCTGCCTGCGAGCCCCTGCATCCCGGGGGATGGGGTCGCCCGCACCTCTCACTGTGCAGCCTTTTGGGGAGCGAGCCCCGGGACGCTCCGGGTCTGGGGAGCGTGGTCCCCCTGTGGCCACTGGCGGGGTGCGCCAACACCTCGAATTCCACCTCCTCAGCTCAGCGGATGCCTCTGGGGCTTGGCTGGGCTCCGGGAGGGGGCCGCGCGAGGACATGCCCGTTTCATGCGTGCCCCTGAGGCTGTGACTCGGGTTCACCGATCCCGGCAGACACCGAGATTCAACAAATGGCTCTGAAATGCAGGGGCGAAAAAAAAAGAGGCAGGGAGGCCAGGGGACTTGGCGAAACACCCCCCATAAACTAAAAGTCTAAAATCCAGGGCTGGGAGCGCAGATCACGTAATCCCTCCAAACAAAGCAGCGAGACCCCGAGAAAGGTCCTGGGTGATCGCCCCCAGTGCTCACGCCCGCAGCGGATAAATGCCAAAATGTCAGCGCCGACTGCCTGCCCCCCCTTTAAATAGCAGTCTCCGCCCTGCTCCTCCGAGGCCCAGCCACCCAGCCTGGCTTGGTACCGTACGTGGTACGCCGCAAAAAGATGGCACCTCGCGTTCTGAGGGGAAAAAAGCGGGGGGTGGGTAGGAGGAGGCACAACCCACCCTCCTCCTCCTCTCCCACCCGGATCCACACCCTCTGCCGCAGTGAGGGGCGAACCCTGCGCGCCAGCCCAGCGCCTCCGGCAGGGAGCGCACACGCCAGCCGCCCCGCGCAGAGCGCAGAGAAAGGGGCCCGCCCCGAAATGCACCTGCAGCCCCCGCGCCCGGCTGCGCGCGGCTGCGGCTGTGCGCGCCCGCGGCTGCGCGCGCCCAGGAGCAGGGACCCGAGGCCGCCGAGTTTGTCCAATCGCAAAGCCGGGTGACCCCTGCCTTTCCGAGCCTCCACACTGAGATCCGCGAAGCTGCTCTTGTGTCGGTGCCAGGAGTGCACAGGGGGAAGGGCAGCTAAAGTGACAGCTCCTGGACCCCTCCCCATCTCTCCGATTCCACTCCCAGCCCCCAAATGTCCCCTGCGGTTTCTGAAGGAAGAAAAGGGGGAGGGGGCGGGCCTCCGCCTTAAATCAGGGGCAGAGAAACCCCATTGGAATCGCTTCTGGGGAGACGCAGGGAGGGGTAGTCAGGGAGTCATCTTTTCTAGAACCAGACCTGTACCTTCCTTAGGGCTGCTGGCAAACGGGAGCAGAGAAATCAGATTACAGGTTCGGTTTCGGGGGTCGTCATTGGATCCCCACCTCCACATACACAGACATACGCCCATTGCGGCAAAAGGTGGCGTTCAAGAGTGTAGAGCAGCCCCCTCCCCAGGCCACCGCCATCCGCGCCCCACCCTGCGGGCACAGCCTCGGCCCCCGCCCGCGTGAAGCCGGACGTGCGGACCCCTCCCTCCTCAGCGCACACACACACACACACACGCAGTCACACGCGCGCGTGCATCCTTTGCACGAGTTCCTTTCCAAGCCGCCCTAGCCCCAGCTCCAGAGCGCAGAGGGCTCAGGGAGGGGCCCCACCTCTGTCAACCACTGGTGCCCAGTGCACGAAGCCCATCTCTGCAGCGGAGGGCGAGGGGCGGCCGCGGGGGGATGCTGCGGGGCCGAGGGGTAGGCAGATTTCGGAGCCTCGGCGCTTACCTGCTGGTCGACAGAGGTCGAGGACCGGAGAGAAGGAGAAGGTGGCTGTGGTGGTGCTGCTGGTGCGGGAGTCAGTGGGTGGCGGTGACTGCGAGTGCGCGCGCGCGCCGGCGAGAGGGCGCGCTCCCGAGGCCGGCGGGCAGCGCAGGCGCGAGCAGCGGGAACGCGAGCTTCCCCAGGGGAGGGGCGGGCAGCTAGGCCTCTGCCGGCGTCTTTTCCTCCGGCCACTAGCGGGCGCGCGCCAGCGCCCCACCGCTCGGTCTTTCCCGGCCTCCTTGCTCAATCCTTAGGCGGCTTCCTTCCCCGGTCCTCGCCGTCGGCATGCCTAGGGCCGCGGCACTGACAGCCACGCGCACGCGCGCTCGGTGGCGCACGCGCACTCCCGGCCTCCCGCCGCTGGAGCCTTTGTCTTTTCTGACGGGTCTCGTCCCTCGGGCAGGAGGCTCGGCGACCCTTTTCGGTCGCTGCAAGGCGGGCTGCTGCGGGCCCAGACCTACTGCCGCCTTTCTTCCCGTCATCCCGGGGCGGTGTCCCATCTCAGTGGATGTCCCCATGGCTGGCTCCCCATTGAGTCCACTCCGGACCCCTCTCCAAGGCTTCCTCCAGGCTCGCCCTACTTGTCCCTGACCTGGTGATCCCGACCCTTCTTCCCGGGGTCTCCCGAAATGATCCCCTTGTCGGAGCTCAGTTTCCCTGGGCCCGTTTCCTCTCTGCTTGCTTTCCACCTTTTTTCTTATTGACCAAGTGAATATTTTCCCTTAACAAATCTTACTGGCTAATTCAGCATTACAGTTTTTTTTTTTTTAAATAATGAATTTATTGTGTATAAATTGACCCTAGAAAAAAATCTTAATTTAGACGACATTCGAATGGTGCTTATAACATTGCAGAGCCTTTTTTTATTTGTTGAAACACCCGTGTACTGTAAGTAGAGTTGAGATCTGAATTTCTAAGTACCTGTTGGAGATTCTCACCTGGATACACACATTCTCCCGGTAACCCAGGCCCCAGGCCCTAGCCTCTGACCTTACTTGGATTCCTTATCCCCTAAAATGTAATTAAGCCCTGGCAGTGAGAGACTTTCTATGTAGGGGGTCAGGGACAGCCATCTCCTCCTAGGGGGGTGGGAACTTATCTTGAAACTTTATTTGCATAGCTTACATTCTTTAAAAAAAAAAAAAATGTGTATCATAGATTAATATAAAAAGCAAGTCACTGAAAATGCTTTATTAACTCGGATTTAATTTTTCCAGTTGCTGTCGAGTCGATTCTTACTCATGGCAACTCCGTGTTTGTTAGAATAGAACTGTGGTCCTCAGGGTTTTCAATAGCTTATTTTTCAGAAGTAAATCACCAGGCCTTTCTTCCGTGGACTCTAACCTCCAACATTCAGTTAGCAGCTGAGCAGTAACCTTTGGCAGCACCCAGGGGCTCCATAGGTTTGATTAACATATTATTGGCAGCAATGGGGGATGATGATAGGTACAAGAGGCTAATTCCATAAGTCTTTGTAAGTGACGTTATTGCTGTTCTCCCACCATCCGAGCTGTTCTGGACATACAATTTGTTGTTGTTGTTAGGTGCCATTGAGTCAGTTCCAACTCACAGGAACCCTATGTACAACAGGACGAAACTGCCTGACCCTGCGCCATCTTCGCAATCCTTGCTATTTTTGAGCCCATTGTTGCAACCACTGTGTCAATCCATCTCTTTGAGGGTCTGCCTCTTTTTTGCTGACCCTCTACCAAGCATGATGTCCTTCTCCAGGGACTGGTCCCTCCTCATAACATGTCCTTCAAACCCTAGCTCATAGTTTACTAAATCCATCCCTAATGACCCCAACTGGAGGGGATAGTTCCAGCTTCTGGAAGGAGTTTATCAGAGTTACTCATCTCTCTGGAAGTGTCAGGAGGGGTAAAGGGGGGTGACTAATATCTATCAGATTAAGATTTTATTATTGTCCCCAATTGTTTCTTCTTTTGTAGGGGTTATACATCCCCAGCCATGACTGCATGATCTGCCTTGCCCCAGCTCTCAGCTCCTCTGTTGATACTTGGCTTGGCCCCGAGGTGGTCTTCGGCAACTACAACTAGTAGATGTGAGATACACATGATATATACTTATCCCCTCCGTCACTACAGTGGCATGAACCCTTAGGATTACTTCTTCAGCCTAGGTTCCAGAATGAAAACACGCCAGAAAGCGCGTATTACATGAACAAGAAATAAACATTTGTTGTGTAAGCTGCTGAGATTTTAGGCAGGTCTTCAAACCAGTTTGTTCCAGTTCAAACCCCTGCTGAGAATTTACATTTCCACCCCAGATATACTGAATCAGAATCTGCATTTAACAAGATCCCTGGGTGATTCTTACGTATAATAAATTTTGAGAACCACTGCTCTACTAGTGGTTCTCAGAATCAGTCCCTAACCAGCAACATTAGCATTGCCTGGGAACTTGTTAGAAATGCAAATTTTCAGCAGGGGTTCAAACTGGAATGAACCAGTTTGAAGCTTGATTTTTAGGTTTGTTTATTACACCAGCAAAGCTGACCAACTCAGGGATTAAATGAGATAATTATAGATATCTTGTTTCTTGTGGGCTTTCATTAAATGATAAATAGTAGTTATTATTTCATCATCATTATCAATGCTTTTGCTACACATTACTTCATTTCTTTACGTAAAATAAATGGTAGCAGCCAAATATTCCTCCCCATTCAAATTTCTCATTTTCTTTCCTCTAAAATTTAGTATAATTGAAAACTGACAGAGACCTGTGACATTGTGGTCCCCTGATACTGAATGATCACATTTGCCTAATACTAAATTGAGATAATGGATGCTAGAAACAATCTTAAGCAGATCTGTCATCTGTTTGTAATGTGGAGTTGAGTGTTGCTTGCAGATAATTTAATCACTGTTGGTAGCTAATGCTTCACTAATTCAGGCCAAGAAAACGCATCCATACTCTCAACCCTCTCCCTTGCTGAAATAGAAATCTCCTGGCCACATGGAGCACACCCTGCCCGCATATAGAGAGCCATGGAAGGCAGAATGGCGTAGAGGAAAGAGAACTGGATTAGGTCTCAGGAGAGTTGGATCCTAATCTTAGCCATTTTGTCTGACCTTCGACAAATTCATTAACTTTTCTGGGCTTCAGTGTTTTATGTAATGGTGTCCTAGGTGGGGTTAGATCTGAGATACAGATACCTGTAGAATTAGGAAACTCTGCCATCAGATCTAATCGCATACTACATTAGTCACAGTAAACTAAGCTATTGTAACAAATAGACTCCAGAATGTAATGGCTCACTCAGGTAACAGATATCACTGGGCTAAAATCAACTGGGATTGTTAAGGGACAGGTACGTCAATCCTAGCCTGAGAATGTATATTAGTTTTATCACTGATATGAAAAATTACCACAAACTTTATGGCTTAAAACAATGCAAATGTACAGTTCTGGAGACCAGAGGTCCAAAATGAGTCTTATGGGACTAAAACATGGCATGTTGACAGAACTTTATTCTTTCTAGAGGCTCCAGGGGAGAATCCATGTCCTTGCCTTTTCCAGCCTCTAGGGGCTACCTGTATTCCTTGGTGTGCGGCTTCCAGCCAGCAATCGAATTATTCAGACCTCAGCTTCTGTCCTCAAATCTCTTTCTTGGACTCTCTTCTCTCCTTTCACCCATAGGGACTCTCGTGATTACATTGGACCCACCTGGATAATCCAGGGTAATCACTCCATCTCAAGATCCTGAATTTAATCACTTTGGCAAAGTCCGTTTGCCATGTAAAATAGCATATGCATAGGTTCCACGGATTGGGATGTGTGGACATCTTGGTGGGGAGGGCATTATTCTGCCTACCACAGAAGGACATGGTGATCATAACCAGAACTGAGATCCCCCAGAGAAGATGGCCTGGGTCATGCTGTCAGGTAAGCCCTTAGACCAGTAGAGGTGAAAGCTGAGGGTGAGAAGAACCTGGAATGGATAATAGGGGAGAGAGATGATGAGTATCAGTGATGGTCCCAAGACCTGTTACAGCTGTGGGGGTCAAAGGTTAATAAGGAGAACAAATTGTCCTCTTCTAAGGTTCCCCCAAGAAGAGAGGCCCACTGAAATCCTGAAAAATCTGATTCCTGAATGTGTATGCAAAAGTGGATCTGAGCAGTGCAAGGGGTGGGCTGTGATAGATATGAAGATATACCACCTAGAGGCCCCTTTAAGGAAGGACTTTTTGCCCCAGCTCCTGGTTGTGCCTTCAGCTGTCATAGCCTTCAAAAATTGCCTCAGCTGCAGAGTACCCCACATCTAGTGACTGACCTGGTGGGGTTATACAGGCTTAATATGGGACAACTCTGATGGCCCATTTTGGCTCCAGAGAATCCTGTGGGGTCAACAGAGGCTGCTGTTGGGCCTGAGTCCAGCTTGACTTCTCCTTCTTCCCAATTCTGCCTTTTTTCCCCCTCCACGTGTATTGATCCCAAGGGCACTCCCTAATAAATATCCTACAAGCTAAACTCTGTCCCAAAATCTGCTTCCCAGAGAACCCAGACTGCTCTTTCATTAATGCATTAAATAACAAAATCTAAAAGCGGGTTAATAACGTTTTTACTTTCAAAGTGGCAGGAATCATAGCTGATATTTTGAGATATCTGTAACACATGTACTATGATATGAAAATATGTATTGATGACAAAGTCACAGGTATGTACTGTTACTATTACATTCATCACTGAAATACTAAATTCTAATAGAGGTTGTAAAGATAAAGATGAGTGTTTTCCTCTCTAAGTTCGTGGACCCTCAACCTTAGAACCCTTAGGTTTTGTTTTCCCTGTATGATGGGGGCTTCGTAAATCTATTTAAGCGAACTAAATAAAGGCTACAATGACTCGAAATGAGCATTTCCTTAATGACTGGATCAATTCATCTTTGCTTGACCAAAAAAAAAAAAGCAATCCAGTACTGGTTTAAACAAGACAAAATTTTATTTCTCTCTCAAGGGCTATTATGGAAACTCCAAGACCATCAGGGAGTCTTTCTCTGTTTGTTTTTTCTACCATCCTTAACAAGCTGCATCATAGTCCAAAATGGCTGCTTGAGCTCCAGACATCACATCTGCATTTATCCCCAGAAAAGAGGAAGAGATGAAGAAGGGAGCATCCTTGCCCTTGAGGGACACTTCCTGGAAATCATATGTGACATTCTTGCTAACATCATATTGGTCTGAAATTACACAGAGAGGCTGGGACATGTAGTTTTTATTACAGATGGCCTCGTGACCAGCTAAATACCAACAAGAGGGGAAAAGAGAGAGTTGGGAAACAGCCACAACAATGCTAAGAAATTATCTCACTTGGTAATTCCTCCTAGCTATGAATACAAAAAAACCCAAAACAAAACACACTGCTATTGAGTCGATTCTGACTCATAGCTGCCCCATAGGGTTTCTGAGGCTGTAAATCTCCCTGAAAGCAGACTGCCCCATCTTTCTCCTGCAGAGCCGCTTGGTGGTTTTGAACTGCTGACCTCTCAGTTCAGTTAGCAGTTGGTAGCTTTAACCATTGTACCACCAGAGCTCCTTTAGCTGAATAGCCACCCATTATTCTGCATTGAAGTAGTTTCCTGAAAATATTTTTCATAAAAAGACATTTTCTTCTTCGACAGTTGACAGCCTTCAATACCAGCATTCCTTTATTTTCAGCTGTAAATTCAGAGATCCAAATTCAGGGCATATTTAGACAACTTAAAATATATATTTCTTCTGCCTAATTGTCTGCTAGGTAGGGTGCTTCAATAAGATGCCTAAATATCCTTTCTTAAAAAGTCAACATAGGAAAATATTGATATAAAATACAGCTCAGTTGTTGTTAGTTGTCATCGAGTTGGTTCTGACTCATGGCGACTCCATGCAGGCAAAGTAGGATCACTTCACAGGGTTTCTGAGGCTGAGTTTTGGAAGTGGATTGCCAAGACTTTCTTCCAAGGCACCTCTGGGTGGGTTTGAACTGCCAACTTTCCGACTTGTAGTTGAGCACTAAACTACTTGTGCCACCTACAGCTGAATTAAATCTTGTTGCAATCGAGTTGATTCCGACTCATAGTGATCCTATAGGACGGAGCAGAACTGCCCCACAGGGTTTCCAAGGCTGTAATCTTTATGGAGGAGCCCTGGTCACACAGTGGTTAACAGCCCAGCCGCTAACCAAAAGGTCACCAGTTTGAATCCATCAGCTGCTCTTTGGAAACCCTATGGGACAGTTCTACTCGTCCTGTAGGTTCCCTACGAATCGGAATCAACTTGACGGACTCTTTACAGAAGCTGACCACCACATTGTTCTCTGGTGGAGCTGCTGGTGGTGGGTTTGAACCGCTGACCTTTTGGCTAGCAGTAGAGCTTTTAACCACTTTGCCAGCAGGTCTCTTTACAGCTAAATTAAAACAAAAAACAAAAACACCCCACTGCTGTCGAGTTCATTCCGACTCATAGCGACCCAATAAGACATAGTAGAACTGCCCCATAGGGTTTTCAAGGAGCACCTGGTGGACTTGAACTGCTGAGCTTTTGGTTAGCAGCCAAACTCTTAACCACTATACCACCAGGGTTTCATAGCTAAATTAGAATGTGATTATTAACTTTACAAACAAATGATTCACTATACAAAAAGAACCATTAACAGATTCCTCTAAATGTCAGTTTTCCTGTTGCAATTGAAATCTGAATGGATTTACCTGCAAATTTATAAACACCTCGATTATATAAAGTGAGGCAGAGCCACGCTTTAACTTCCCTGGACTCACCTCTCACTGATTATTGGTTAAGCTCTTTTTTTTTTTTTCCTGTCTGTCCATTTCCTAAATGCTTCTTACCACCCCCATCCGCCTCTCCTCCATTGCCCTCCCAAAGCCATTGCCCCTTCTCTGGATTTCCCAGGTTCCTGGCAAGAAGCAGACTGAACTGCAGACGAGAGTTTAGGTTACGAATGATTCAGCAGCATAGCTCTATTGTCAAAAAAGCAAGCATGATTCTAGGTACCAGAAATAGGGACCAGGCATAACATATCCATGAGGTCACCCTCTAGTTATATTCAGCTTTGCCCAGGCACTGTATAATCCCAGCCTTGGGGAAGTTCAGACAATCTGGGGAGTGCTCAGACAGGAGTCCCACATACAAAACTTAGAAAAGATGAGCATATCCCCTTTTCACTTAAAGCATGTTAAACCAAAAAAATCCAAACCCGCTGCTGTGGAGTAGATTCGGACTCATATTGACCCTATAGGACAGGGTAGAACTGCCCCGTAGAGTTTCCAAGGAGCACCTGGTGGATTTCAACTGCTGACATTTTGGTTAGCAGCTGCAGCACTTAACCACTACGCCACCAGCGTTTCCTAAGGCATGTTACCCCACGCCGTCGAGTCGATTCCGACTCATAGCGACTCTTTAGGAGAGAGTAGAACTGCCCCATAGAGTTTCCGAGGAGCACCTGGCGGATGCGAACTGCCGACCCTTTGATTAGCGGCTGTAGCACTTCACCACTAGGCCACCAGGGTTTCCAAATTTCAAAATGTAAAATTTCAGTTCACATGAAGGCATGTTAGCAGCTGCAAAATCCCACTCTATGGAAGATGAAGTCGGAATTCTAAACGTTACCAAAATCTTAAGACGTGAATCAAATCTCATGACTACATTCTGTCACGTACACTTCATTTTTCCCAAACTGTCCTTTATTCAGGACAAAAACAATTAGTATCTCTTTTTCTAAGTAATATTAAGTTCTAAGTACTATCACTGACTGTTAGAGATTAGTGTTCTGAGTTTGTTTTTGTTGTTTGCTTTTTGTTTTTTAATCCAAGAAGCAGGTTATTCACCCCGTTTGTCCTTTCAACAAACCTTTCTTTATTCTTTCCTCTGTGTGTGTGTGTGTGTGCGCGCGCACTGGTGGGGAGTGCAATGAGTAAGACCTCAAGTTACTTACACTGCAGTGATTAGCAGGTGACCTGTTAGTATGAATCGACCTTAAAAATTTGAAGTTAGCCGTTACCTAAGCAGCTCCACGTGATCGGTTTCAAACTATTGCGTGTAGCGTCCATTCTTTAAAAATCAAATTCCAAGTAGTGAATTATACGCTTCAATGATAAAAAAAAGTCTCTGCTGAATTCAGTGGTTCAGCGAGGAGATTATACTCTAAGAGAATTTTGTTCTATAACATTTTTTTTCTGCATAACAGATTATGTGTGTTTTTAAATATTAACAAAAACTTATTGGTCCCATGTCTAGCAACTCAAATAAATACAATGAAACCTGTGAGAGGTGGAACGCAATGGGACTGCCTCCGTTTTCCGGGTCTTGCAAGTTTTCCACCTTTGACAGGGTGCAGGCAACATTTTTCTATTGCTCGTTTTAGTGATAAATATTTGAGTTTTTGTTTCCGGCTTTTGCAAGTTTTACCATAATTGCCCTGGAAGGGTCCCTAGGATTTAGCAGCTCAGGGAGTTTGTCACTGAATCCTAGGCAGTTTTGAAGCCCTAGGCTACCTAGACCCTTCTTTTACCATATTGCTGCGTGAAGTGAGCTGCGTTTCTGTCAGCTACTGCCCAAGACACAGTGATTTTCTGATGCTCTGCGACAGACGAATACAGACAGTGTTGATGCCGACAGGCCTGCAGAGCAGAGAAACCCTCCGGGGCCCTGAGGCTTTTCCTTTGCTGCAGTTGGAAATCGTTCCCTCAGTTGAGTCTGGCTTCTATCGCATCAGGGAATGAGCTGGAAGCCATCTTCTGGCAGGCCATTCTTAGAAGGACACAGGATCCTAAACACTGCGTTGGTGTAATATGGCTTTACACGGGCCCCCTATCTTTAGTCGTAAATTAATAACCCAGTTGCCATGGAGCTGACTCCAACTTATGGCGACCCCGTGTGTGTCAGAGTAGAACTGTGCTCCATAGGGTTTTCAATGGCTGAATTTTTAGACGTATATCACCAGGCCCTCCTTCTGAGACACCTATGGGTGGACTTAAACTTCCAATCTTTCAGTTAGCAGCCAAGTGCACCACCCACAGTATCCCTTAAATTAATTAAAAACAAAAAACCAAATCCATTGCCATTGAGTCGATTTCAATTCATGGCGACCCCATGTGTTTCAGAGTAGAACTGCACTCTATAAGGTTTTCAATGACTGTAATCTTACAGTAGATCACCAGGCCTTTCTTCTGCAGTACTACTGGGTGGATTAGAACTACCAACCTTACAGTTAATAGTTAAGCACAAACTATTTAGATACCTCTAAATTCACTCATGCCTTTATTACAGAAAACCAGTATGATAGAATCAAAATATTCTAGTGAACATAGTGGTCACCGGCAGCCCTGAGAATTTAGGGATTTATATCTGTGTTTAAAATAGTTCAGAATTAAAGTCCCAGCACGGAGATCCTTGGCTCAGCAGATGAAGCCTTGGTCAGCCAGCCTGGGCTTATTCCTTACCATCTTGCCATCGCATACCATTATCCTAGCCACTTTGTGCTCCTTCAATTCAACAACTGATCAAACATTCTCTTGCTTTTTGCCTTTTGCAGGCCGAAATCATTCTTTCATCGCTGTCTGATTAACTTCTATTTGTCCTTCAATATTCAGCTCTGGCACCTCCTTCTCAGGGGCCTGTCCTGACCTTGTAGGGCCAGGTGTCACTCCCTGGGTGTCCCACTACCGCACTGGGGTGTGTACGCGCATCTGAGTGTGACAACCCCAGAAGACCTGGACTGTACTCACCTTTGTCTCCTTGGCCCATGACACAGTATTTGACACATAGTAGGTACTTCACATACAGCTGCTGAATGACTGGTGGACTCAATGGATAAAAAAACAACTAGATGAAAGATTTCTGGGCAACAGGTACTGACTGTGGAACCTAGCATGGCCTGGGAAAGCAGGCTATTAGCAACCCAGGAAAATGTTAATGTGGCTGGAAAAAATGAAACAAAACAAAGACAAAGAAAAGATATACATAAACCCTTTTTTAGGGGACCTAGAGCTTGGCTGCTAACCAAAAAGTCAGCAGTTTGAATCCACCAGCCACTCCTTGGAAACCCTATGGGGCAGTCTATTCTGTCCTATAGGTTTGCTCTGAGTCGGAATCCACTCGATGGCAACAAGTTTTTTGGTAGTATGGAAAGAAGGAGCCCTGGTGGGGCAATGGTTTAGCATTCGGCTGCTAACTGAAAGGTCACCATTTCGAACCCACCCCAACTCCACTGGAAAAGACCTGGCTATCGGCTCCCCTAAAGATTACAGCTCTAAGAAACCCTACGGGGCAGTTCTACTCTGTCCTGTAGGGTCACTATGAGTTGGAATCGACTTGATGACACATGACAATAACAGAGTGGAAAGGACCCTTCCAGCTGTCTGTTCGGGCTTTCAAAAAGTCCTCAATCATTGTTTAGACTGAATGGTCTTTTATTAAATACCACTCAATCCGTTTCAAGTTCACTGTCAAGCTTTACTGGATTCTGAGATGGACCAGGAGGAAATGTGGATGATGGGGGACAGGGAGCATCTCTTTCTTTCCTCTTTGAGCCCCTATCTTTTGACTACAGTGAAACAAGAGCCCAGCGGCCAATAAGAGATGAGAAAATCTAATAATCCATGGTAATGATTTTTTTTTTTTTAATTTTTAAGTTTACAGGCTGATTCAAGCTGAACTGAAGCAGTTCAATCCCTCTTGCCGACAGCAAGGATATAGCAGAGCCTCACACATAAAATGATGCCCACCTTTCTTGGGTCCATTGCTCTTTTTTTCTCTGTGTACATTGTTTGCTGTTTATTCTCTTAACTTCTGTTCAAACCCTTTACCAACTCCCTGTCTGTCTCTTCTTATTCCTTAGGTCACTTGATGGCTTTGTAGCAGTCCCTGGTTGGTTCAGATGGTTAAGCTCTCAGCTGATAATTGAAAGGTTGGTGGTTTGAGTCCACCCAGAGGCACCTCTGAAGAAATGCCCGATGAGCTATTTCACAAAAAACCAGCCATTGAAAACCCTGTGGAGCACAGTTCTATTCTGACACACATGGGTTGCTGGGAGTCTGAATTAACTTCACAGCAACTGGTTTGGTTTTTTCGGTATGTTGGTTTTATAGTAGGGAGGCACCAGGTCAGCCCAGAAATGCCTGTCGTGCGTCCATGCGTGACCTCGCTGCCAGTGCCTTTCCCTGCTCCTCTTCACCTGCCGCCCGCCCTCGGTGCTCTGTGATCCCCTCACCACCCCCTTCTGTCATCTGGGCTGTCTTCTGTGCGGCTGAAATCCTCTGTCATTTTTCCCCCCAGGGGCTGTGAATGAAGTGGTGTCAGAATTAAAGATTGGAGAACCTGAGCCGTAGAGCCTTAGAAGCTCCGAGACAAGCGACTGTAGGAATTGTCCTGTCCTAGCCTCTCATTTTACAGATAGGGAAACTGACACCCAAGGAAGGGGGCAATGAGTGAATTAGCGGCAGAGCAGGGATTTAAACTCAGGCCTCGTAGTTCCCGGGAGTCCCTGGGTGGTGCAAATGGCTAAGCACTCAACTACTAACTGAAAGGTCGGCAGTTCGAACCCCCCCAGAGGCGCCTCAGAAGAAAGGCCTAGCGATCTGCTTCTGAAAGGCTACAGCCTTGAAAACCTTACGGAGCACTTCTACGGTGACACACGCGGGGCCGCCATGAGTTGGAATCGACTCAACAGCACAGGTTTTATAGTCCCCAGTCTGTTCCTCGGCTGCACCACTGAAATATGCTCTTGGCAAACTTGAAGGTTCTGTTAGAGCAGGGCTCTCAACTCGGGGAGACTTTGGCCCCCGGGGAGATTGGGTAATCTCTAGAGACGTTATTGGTTGTCACAGGGGGCTTGGGGTGCTACCACCATTTGGAGAATAAAGGCCACTTGTAGCTAGTTATCAGAGGTGGTTCCTGGTTATTCACCCTATCCAGGGCCTAGCAATAGCTCAGCACTTGGGCACTCCTGTATGATATTTACGACTGGAGCTGCAACCTAACTGCTGACCTGCGTGCAGCTGTGGCGCTCAAGGCAGCATTTTTGTTTGGTTTGGTTTGGAGACTTGTTTTCTTAATGTGCAGCTTGTATTACTCTAATAGGGGTTTTCTTAATCTTGGCACTATCGACATTCAGGACCAGATAAGTTTTTGATATGGGGCTGTCCTGTGCATTGTAGGATATGTAGCAACATCACTGGCCTGTACCCACCAGATGCCACCAGCATGACTCTGATTTTGGTTACATGCCTACATTTGCTGTTGTTGCTAGCTGCCAGTAAGTCGGCCCCAACTCATGGGGACCCCATGCACAATGGAACTTAATGCTGCCCAGTCCTGCGCCATTCCCACGCTGGGTTGTAGATCGAACCATTGTGATCCACAGGGTTTTCACTGGCTGATTTTTGGAAGTAGATTGCCAGGCCTTTCTTCCTAGGCCATCTTAGTCTGGATGCTCCGCTGAAACCTGTTCAGCATCCTGGCAACACACAAGCTTCTATAGGCACACAGGCTTGACGACAGATGGCGGCTATGCGTGAGGTGAATGGGCTGGGTACGGAACCCAGGGCTCTTGTGTGGATGGCAAGAGTTCTACCACTGGACCACTACTGCCCTCTCTTATCCCTTTTTCTTCAGTCCTGTCCAGGGCCTTGCACGTAATTGGTACTTAAACCTTCGAGTAATTGGCTCCCCTCAGAGATGCTTTTACTTAGACTCATTATGACGAGGGGATTCTTGCAAGCAGTGATGTGTATGTGCTCAGGCCTGTACTGGTCAGTAGGGCTGGCCTCCTTCTCTGCCGAGCACAGGGAACACCGAACTTCCTGGCCTCTTGTGGTGAGTTGGGGTCACGTGACTAGTTCAGGCCAATGAGCTGTGAAAGGGAATGACAGGAGTCACTTCCGGCCTGGAGCACTTAATTGCTTGTGCGCGTCCCTGGCGAGTCCTCGCCGTTGGCTGAGGTGATTGTGGAAGTAAACTTTGAGACGCAGCCTCCTTCAGCCAGGGTCCCTGAGGGATTACACGAAGCACCACACTCCCTACTGACCCTCACAGGACACATTATTGTTGTTAGGTGCTCTCAAGTTGATTTCAACTCATCGTGACCCCAAGTGACAGAGTAGAACTACCACATAGGATTTTCTTGGCTGTAACCTTTACAGAAGCAGGCCAACAGGTCATTCTCCCATGGAGCTGCCAGGCGGATTCAAACCATTTAGCAGACCAGTGCTTAACTATTTTGTCACCAGAGCTCCTTATGGGACAGGTAGCATGAGCGAAAAACCAACTTGTATTTTGTCAAGCCGTTGAGACTTGGGTGTTGTTTTTTACTGCGCCATCATCTAGCCCATCCTGATTATTATAAGGCACATACACAGAAATTGGCCCACGTTCAAAGAAACCAGCCAATCACAAACCAGTGCGTGGAGTCTATTCAAATGCAGAGATAATATGGGGTTAAAAAACAAAAACAAACTCATGAAGTTAATTAATATTTTATTGAGTTAAGAACATGAGGGAGCTAAGAAAAAAACAACTTGTTTGTGTTATGTTTCAGTTGTTTACAAATTCAAGGGGTGAGCGAGAACATGAGTACAGTGTGTGCCATTTTCCTTGTGCTGAATGATGTGGGAGGGCCCACTCTCACAGAGTCACAAAGGGGCTTTGTTTCCAACAAGAGCATCTCAGGACCCGCGTGCCTTGCTTGTTCACCCACAACAATATCTTCCTCTTGAAAGTCAGTGCCAGTGACTTTGGAAACAAAATTATGAACAGATCAAAGGAGAAAAAAAAGTACCAAACAATTATAAATTGTTGTTGTTGTTGGGTGCTGTCGAGTCAACTTCAACTCATAGCAACCCCATGTGATAGAGTAGAACTACCTCATGGGGTTTTCTAGGCTGTCATCTTTATGGGATCAGATGGACGGGTCTTTCTCCTGCAGAGCCACTGGTGGGTTTGAACTGCCGACCTTTCAGTCAGCAGCTGAGCCCTTAACTGTTGTGCCAGTTATAAGGGTGTATTTCTCTTTAAGGAAGGCAAGTGTGAAAATCCAAACTCGAAAAGCCAGGGAGAGTGACCCTTGGAATTACTAAAGTAACTCTTTTAGAACGAATTCCTCTGGTGCCATGAAGTGTTGGCTTACCCGGCCCTGAACGCCTGACATATGGCTGAAGGTCAGAAAAACATAAAGCTAAGAGTCATTGCTTTCTGAACATCAGTGACTTGTAAAGATAAAGTATTTTGTATAAAAACCAAAAAAACCCAACCCATTGCTGTCGAGTTGATTCTGACTTATAGCGACCCTATAGGACAGAGTAGAACTGCCCCATAGGGTTTCCAAGGAGTGCCTGGTGAATTCGAACTGCCGACCTTTTGGTTAGCAGTTGTAGCTCTTCACCACTATGCCGCCAGGGATTAGATTTAATTTTCATGAGTTAAAAAAAAAAATCTACGTCAAAAAATGTTGCTATGAGTCGGAATCGACTTGACGGCACTAGGTTGTTTTTTTTATGTCAAAAAATGTGTGGCACACTTGTCCAGGATAATTTTTCTTCACCACATTTTTCTTAAAAAGTTTGCAAATATCAGATGGAAACCCCAAGTGCAGATGATTTTTAGGATTCTCTTATGCCAATGCTACTAACCAGCTGGTAAAATTGGGCAAAATGCTCAACCTCTCTGTGCCTATTTTCTTGTTTGTAAAATAAGAGGGCTAGAAGAGAAAACCTCTAGGGCATCTCTGGAGTCCCTGGATGGTACAACAGTTAACGCATTTGACTACTAAATAAAAGGTTGGCGGTTCGAGTCCACCCAGAAGCACCTCCGAAGAAAAGCCTAGCAAGCTACAAAAAGTAGCCAATGAAAACTCTATGGAATCGCAACAGTATACTTTCTGATATAACACTGGAAGATGAGCCCAAACATACCAATGGTCATGAAGATGGCACAGGACTGGGCAACACTTTATTCTGTTGTACCTAAAGTTGCTATGAGTCAGAATCAACTCAATGGCAACTATCCGCAACAGACGTGGATCTCTTCTTCTCTAGGAGAAGAACCCCTTTTGTCCATTTAAACTGTATGATTGTTGGGGTCCCCTATTATGGGGTCTGCCTCTTTGCCCGTGCACGTGAACACATGATCCAAGCTGTGCCACCCCCTAGGATTTTTCTGGTTGGAACTAGAGGAAGAGGCTTCCTTCCTGTATGGTGGCCAAGCTGGGAAGATATGAGTCCTCACCTCACTGGAGGCCCAGGTTTTAGCCTTGTGGAGAAAGCTCAGCAGACAGAAAGAGAAACAAGAGGAAGACAGGCCAGACAGCCTTTTGTCCCTGGATGAAGTTTTCCCCGCCCTCCCTGCAGCCTGTTCTCACCAACAACTTCCCCTCTCTACCCAAGTGAGTTGCAGTTGACATTTGCAGCCAGTGGCTATTAAGCCTATGGCTGGATTATGGAAAGGAAGGAAGAGGGAAGAAGTTCTGGAAACTTTTCTGGGAGTCCAGCCTTAAAAAGGTGAGCAGACGCAACATGATGAAGTCGTGGCCAGGAATAGAGGCCACTCAAGAGAGGTGAAAACAAACTTCTCCTAGAAAGGGGATTTAGAAAAGGGGTCAAAATCTTAGGGAAAAGAAGGTGACGGGGAAAAAAAAAAAAGGTTGAAAGAGATAGAGAGGCAAAAAGGGTAAAAGAGGGATGGAATGATGTGCTGTTGTGTTGAGAGACATTTTTGAGAATAAATTTGGGTTTCAATGATAATAAAATCCTTGACAACTTCAACCTTTTCTCTGTTTATCGTGTTGTTGCTTATTGATCCCGTTGTGAGGATTTTTGTTTTCTTTATGTTGAGGTGCAATCTGTACTGAAGGCTGTTGTCTTTGATATTCATCAGTTACTGCTCCAAGCCCTCTTCACTTTCAGCAAGCAAGGTTGTGTCATCTGCATACGGCAGGTTGTTAACGAATCCTTCTCCAATCCTGATGCCGCCTTCTTCTTGATATAGTCCAGCTTCTCGGAGCGTACAGATTGAAGAGGTATGGTGAAAGGATGCAACGCTTAGGTGCACCTTTCCGGATTTCAAGCCACGCAGGATCCCCTTGTCCTGTTTGAACAACTGCCTCTTGATCTATGCACAGGTTCCTCATGAGCATAATTGAGTGTTCCGGAATTCCCATTCTTCGCAATGTTATCCATAATTTGTTATAATCCACACAAATACCTTTGCATAGTCAATAAGACACAGGTAAAAACCTTTCTGATATTCTCTGCTTTCAGCCAAGATCCATCTGACATCAGCAGTGATATCCCTCGTTCCACATCCTCTTCTGAATCCGCCTTGAACTTCTGGCAGTTCCCTTTGGATGTAAAGCTAGAGCCACTTTGGAATGATCTTGAGCAAAATTTTACTTGTGTGTGATATTAAT
Organism: Elephas maximus indicus; assembly: GCF_024166365.1. Lineage (NCBI taxonomy): Eukaryota > Metazoa > Chordata > Mammalia > Proboscidea > Elephantidae > Elephas > Elephas maximus. The sequence goes on along the minus strand of NC_064837.1, from coordinate 52,634,110 downwards.
GATATTGTTTGATAATCTCCATGTTCTATTGGATCACCTTTCTTTGGAACGGGCACAAAAAAGGATCTCTTCCAGTTAGCTGGCCAGGAAACTGTCTTCTAAATTTCTTGGCATAGATGAGCGAGCACCTGCAGCGCTGCATCCATTTATTGAAACATCTCAATTGGTATTCTGTCAATTCCTGGAGCCTTGTTTTTTGCCATTCCCTTCAGTGCAGCTTGGACCTCTTCAACGCCATTGGTTCTCGATTGTATGCTACCTCTTGAAATGGTTGAATGTAGATCCATTCTTTTTGGTACAGTGACTCTATGTATTCCTTCTATCTTCTCTTGATGCTTCCTGCATCATTCAGTATTTTCCCTGTAGATTCCTTCAATGTTGCAACTTGAGTCTGAATTTTTTCTTCATTTCCTTCAGCTTGAGAAATGCCAAGCGTGTTCTTCCCTTTTGGTTTTCTATCTCCAGGTATTTGCACATATCATTGTAATAGTTTATTTGTCTTCTCGAGCTGCCCTTTGAAATCTTCTGTTCAGCTCTTTTACTTTATCATTTCTTTCATTCGCTTTAGCTACTCTACATTCAAGTGCAAGTTTCAGAGTCTTTTCTGACATCTATTTTTTTTTTCTTTTCTGTCTCTTTAATGAGCTTTTGCTTTCTTCGTGTATGATGTCCTTGATGTCATTCCACAACTCGTCTGGCCTTTTGTCATTAGTGTTCAACACGTCAAATCTATTCTTGAGATGGTTTCTAAATTCAGGTGGGATAAACTGAAGGTCATATTTTGGCTCTCCCCTGGCCTTGTTCTGACTGATGATACTGAGCTTTTCCATCGTCTCTTTCCACAGATGTAGTTGATTTGATTCCTGTGTGTATATAGTTGCCATGTATGCTGTTGAAAAAAAGGCTTTTGCAATGAAAATGCCAGTCTTGCAAAATTCTGTCGTGCGATATCTGGCTTCTTTCTACACCCAGTGTCATATTTTCCAACGACCAATCCTTCTTTGCTTCCTACTTTTGCATTCCAATCACCAGTACTTATCAATGCTTCTTGTTTGCATGTTTGATCAATTTGAGACTGCAGAAGTTGGTAAAAATCTTCAATTTCTTTATCTTTGGCCTTAGTGGTTGGCGCATAAATTTGAATAATAGTATTAACTAGCCTTCCTTGTAGGCATGTTGACATTATCCTATCACTGACAGCATTGTACTTCAGGATAGATCTTGAAATGTTCTTTTTGATGATGAGTGCAACACCATTCCTCTTCAATTTGTGATTCCTGGTATAGAAGACCATATGATTGTTCGATTCAAAATGACCAATACCAGTCCATTTCAGCTCACTAATGCCTAGGATATCAATGTTTATACATTTTGTTTTTGACGACTTCCAATTTTCCTGGACTCATGCTTTGTACATTCCATGCTTCGATTATTAATGGATGTTTGCAGCTGTTTCTTATTATTTTGAGTTGGGTCACATCAGCAAATGAAGGTCCTGAAAGCTTTACTCCATCCATGTCATTAAGGTCAACTCTACTTTGAGGAGGCATCTCTTCCCCAGCCATCTTTTGAGTGCCTTCCAAACTGAGGGGCTCGTCTTCCAGCACTATACCAGACAATATTCTGCAGCTATTAATAAAGTTTTCGCTGGCCAATTTTTCCAGAAGTAGACTGCCAGGCCCTTCTTCCTAGTTTGTCTTATCTTAAAGACAGGAAACTGAAGGTTAGAGAAGGTTAGCACTTATAAAATTTTTTTTTAAATATATTTTATCATATTTAAAATTTTATTTATTTGTTTATTTGGCATTAACAAACAGAAATTTATTTTCTCACAGTTTAGGAGGCTAGAAGTCCAAATTCAGGGTGCCAACTCTACGGGCAGGCTTTCTCTCTCTGTTGTGTCTGGGGGAAGGTCTTTGTCTCTTTTCAGCTTCTATTCCTTGGCTCATTGGTGACCTTCATGTGGCATGGCATCTATCTTCCCCCACCTGTGTTCAATTGCTTGTTTAATCTCTTTTATATCTCAAAAGCAATTGATTTAAGACATACCCTACGCGGTCTCATTAACACAACAATGAAAACCCATTGCCAAATGGGATTATAGCCACAGGTATGGGGTTAGGATTTACAACAAGTATTTTTAGGAGGCACAATCCAATCCATAACAGTAGAAGTGCTTGCAAAGACCCCGTGGAGAAAGGATACTACTCCTAACCTTACTCCACCGCCTTTCCATGCCTTCCAGGAAAACCAATACATATATGTAGCTGATTGAGATATTTTGAACAATTGTAAGGTTGTGTAGAACTAAAACCCAAAACCTGTTGCCGTCCAGCCCATTCCAACTCATGGCAACCCCTTATGTTACAGAATAGAACTGAGCTCGATAGGTTTTTCTTGACTGTGATCTTTAAGGAATTAGATTGCCAGGTCTCTCTTTCATGGCACCACTGGGTGGGTTCCAACTGCCAACTTTTAGGTTTGTACCACCTGGGGACTGTGTAGAACTGTTGTTGCTATTGTTGTCATCACTGTCAGTCAGCTCCGACTCATGGTGACCTCATGTGTACAGAGCAGACCTGCTCCATAGGATTTTCGAGGCTGTGAACTTTTAGAAGATCGGCAGGCCTCTCTTCCAAGGTAGTCTGGGAGGGTTTGAACTGACAACCTTTAGGCTAGAAGTCGAGTGCTTAGCCACTTGTACCACCAGGTATCATTCTGTTGTTGATGGTGGTACTGATGGGTCTTGTAAACACATTGCAAGGTAAGTGGACCAAGTAGATCTGTGCATTGGAAATTCAAACATTGCTTTGATTTCATTGTTGCTCAATTTTTGTGAAAAGGAAGAAACCATTTATTTGTTTTTCAGTAATTTGAACCACAAACCCGTTAGTCACTTATACCCACTGCTGAAGCCACTGCCGTCAAGTCGATTCCAACTCATAGCAACCCCACAGGTTTCCAAGGCTGTAATAAATCTTTTTTTTTTTTTTTAACCTTATTGTGCTTTAGGTGAAAGTTTACTGCTCACGTTAGTTTCTCATTCAAAAATTTATACACATATTGTTTTGTGACATTGGTTGCAATCCCCACAATGTGACAGCACTCTCCCCTTTCCACCCTGGGTTCCCAGTGTGTCCATTTGTCCAGTTCTTGTCCATTACTGCTTTCTCGTCTTGCTTTGGGGCAGCAGTTGCCCATTTGGTCTCGTATATTTGATAGAACTAAGAAGTGCATTTCTAACATGTGTTATTATTTGTTTTATAGGCTTGTCTAATCTTTGGGTGAAAGGTGGACTTTGGGAGTTGTTTCAGTTCTGAGTTAGCGGGGTGTCTGGGGGCCACAGTCTCGGGGGTTCCTCCAGTTTCTGTCAGACCAGTAAGTTTGTTTTTTTTTAATTTGAATTTTTTCTACATTTTTCTCCCACTCTTTCTGGAATCCTCTATCGTGATCCCTGTCAGAGCAGTTGGTGATGATAACCAGGCACCATCTATTTGTTCTGGGCTCAGGCTGGTGGAGCTGTGGTACTTGTGATACATTAGTCCTTTGAACTAATATTCCCCTTGCGTCTTCGGTTTTCTTCATTCTCCTTTGCTCTGAACGTGATGTGACCAATAGATGTATTTTAGATGGCTGCTCAAAAGCTTTTAAGACCCAGGTACTACTCAACAAAGTAGGATGTAGAACGTTTTCTTTTTGAACTATGTTATGCCAATTGACCTAGATGTCCCCCGAGACCATGTTCCCCAGCCTTCAGTCCCATTAGTTCAGTCCCTCAGAGTGTTTGGATATGTCTAGGAAGCTTCTATGGCTTTGCCTTGGTCAAGTTGTGTTGATCTCCCCTATATTGGGTGCTGTCTTTCTTCTCACCAAAGTTAAATCAAAACCAAACCAAACCCATTGCCATCGAGTCTATCCTAACTCACAGCGATCCTATATGACAGAGTAGAGCTGCCCCATAGGGTTTTCAAGGAGCAGCTGGTGGATTCGAACTGCCAACCTTTTGGTAGGCAGCCAAGGTCTTCACCACTGCACCACCAGGGCTCCTCACCAAAGTTAGCGCTTGTCTTTTATCTAGTTAGTGATTTTTCCCTCCCTACCCCTCCCCTCCCTCGTAATTTTCTGAGTGTAAACCTTTTCTTGGGTTCTTATAATAGTGGTCTCATACAATATTTGTTCTTTTGTGATTGACTTATTTCACTCAGCATAATGCCCTCCAGATTCATCCATGTTGTGAGATGTTTCACAGATTCTTGTTCTTTATCATTGTATAATATTCCATTGTATGTACCACAATTTGTCCATTCTTCTGTTAATGGGTGCTTAGGTTGTTTCTATCTTTTTGCTATTGTGAATAATGCCGCAATGAACATGGGTGTGCTTATGTCTATTCGTATGATGGCCTTTATTTCCCTAGGATATATATCAAGGTGTGCGTCAAGGTTGTATTCTTTTGCCATACCTACTCAATCTGTATGCTAAGCAAATAATGTGAGAAGCTGGACTATATGAAGAAGAACAGGGCATCAGGATTGGAGGAAGACGACACAACCTTGCTTGCTGAAAGTGTTATGCAGACGACACAACCTTGCTTGCTGAAAGTGAAAAGGACTTGAAGCACTTACTAATGAAGGTCAAGGACCACAGCTTTCAGTATGGATTGCATCTTAACATAGAGAAAACAAAAACCCTCGCAACTGGACCAATGAGCAACATCATGATAAATGGAGAAAAGACTGAAGTTGTCAAGGATTTCATTTTACTTGGATCCACAATCATCACCCATGGAAGCACCAGTTAAAAAATCAAAAGATGCATTGCATTGGGTAAATCTGCTGCAAAGGACCTCTGTAAAATGTTGAAGAGCAAAGATATCACCTTGAAGATTAAGGTGCACCTGACCCAAGCCATGGTATTTTCAATCACATCATATGCATGTGAAAGCTGGACAATGAATAAGGAGACCAAAGAAGAATTGATGCCTTTGAATTGTGGTGTTGGCGAAGAATATTGAATATACCGTGGACTGCCAAAAGAATGAACAAATCTGTCTTAGAAGAAGTACAACCAGAATGCTCCTTAGAAGCAAGGATGGTGAGGCTGTGTCTTACATACTTTGGACATGTTGTCAGGAGGAATCAGTCCCTGGAGAAGGACATCATGCTTGGCAGAGTACAGGGTCAGTGGAAAAGAGGAAGACCCTCAATGAGGTGGATTGACACAGTGGCTGCAACAATGAACTCAAGCGTAACAACGATTGTAAGGATGGCGCAGGACCGGGTGGTGTTTTGTTCTGTTGTGCATAGGGTCACTATGATTCGGAACTGACTCGACGGCACCTGACAACAACAACAATAGTCCTCGGAGTAGGATTGCTGGATCATATGGTATTTATATTTCTAACTTTTTAAGGAGGAGCCATATCATTTTCCATAGTGGTTGTACCATTTTACCTTCCTACCAGCAGTGCATAAGAGTTCCAACGGTGAAAATATACACAGCAGGTCATACACCCATTAACAATTTCTACACGTACAGTTCAATGACATTGGTAACATTCTTCATGTTGTGTCGTCATTCTTGTATCTCTTCCCATATTGTTTCACCACCACTGATCCAGGCTCACTGCCCTATAAACTACTCATCTATGTTTTACAGTTACTGTTATTAATTTTATCTGATATATATGATTCTTTAAAAGAATGCAAAACTCAAGACGAACATTCTTTACTACTTCAGCTAAACTGTTGTTTAGTTTGAAAATGACTTCATGTTATAGTTTTGGTTCAGGGCTCAAAAGTTTTCTCAGGGCAACAGATTTGGTGGTTCCTCCAGCCTCAATGAGTCTAATAAGTCTGAATTCTATATGAAATTTGAAATTCCATTTCACATTTTCCCCTTTTGGTCAGGATTCATCTATTGAGTCCCTGGTCAAAACATTCAGTAATGGTAGGTATGCACCATCCAGTTCTTTTGGTCTCATGGAAAAGGAGGAAGTAGTTCATGGAGGCAACTAGACCTTCAGTCTAGTTCCTTCTCCAATTCCTAGATCTCATTCTTCCTCTGCTGCTCCAGGTGAATAGAGACCAATTATTGTATTTCTGACAAAGTTTTATTTTTAAAACCTGCTCAAGTAATACATGAAAGCCTCAATGACAAAAATTCAAAGAACATAGAAATAGTGAAAGTCCCCCATGTCACCACCCAGCCTCACCCTTCCCCACTCCAATCCCACATCACTCTCCAGACGGGACTGTGGTTAGTCCAGAGGGTATCTTTCCCAACATTTGGTCTGTGTCTTATGCTGGGTTCTCTAGAGAAGCAAAACCAGTGAAGTGTATAAATATACATATAGAGAGATTTATATCAAGGAAATGGCTCACATGGTTGTAGAGGCTGAATGTCCCAAGTCTGAGGGTCAGACTGAAGGCTCTCCTGATTCATGTAGCTTCAGGGGCTGACAAACCCAAGATGGACAAGTCAGACAGCAGGGCTGTGGCCCACAGGCTGCAAAGACCAACGAGTCCCAAGATCAGCAGGCAAGATGGCAGGTGAGCTGCTAGCTCAAGTCTCAAGAAATGGAGGCCAGACAAACAGAAGCCAGCTACAGGATCCAGAGCAAGCAAAAGCCAGCAAGCCTTGCCAGAAAGCCCACCTATATTAGATGCAGGCCACACCCCCAAGAAAGCTCCCTTTCAACTGATTGGCTATTCACAGCAAATCCCATCATGAATTTCATTGTGGAGGTGATTACATCATTACATAGCTGCCAAACTACGTACTGCCAGACCACTGAGAATTTCACCACCCAGCCAAGTTGACACACAACCTTAACCACCATGGCCTGCATATACATTTGTATATGTGTATACATTTATAAAAGCAATTTTTTTTGTGTGCTTTTACATAAATAATATACCATACATATTGTTTTGCACCTTGCTTTTTTGTTTTGGAAATCTTACCATTTTTGTTCATGTGGGTATATTGCATTTTCTTTACCTGCTGCATCATATCTTGTGGCTAGATACACTATATCATTTAGCCTTTCCTCTGTTGACGGTCCTTTAGGTTGCCCCTGGTCTTATATTACTACAAACAGAGCTATGGTGAACACCTTTGGGCATGCCTGTTTGATTGCAAGTACCAGGATTTTAGAAAATACCAAGCAATGGAATTCCTGGGTCAAAAGGCATGTACAGTTAAATTGCAATCGATATTGCCAAAGTACTCTCCAAAAAAGCAGCATGAAATTACTATCCCACCAACAATGTAGGAGACTGCCAGTCTTCCTTCACAATACTGGATTTTATTGATCTTCATAATTTTTGCCACTCTCCTGGGTAAACAGTGATAGCTCATTGTTGCTCTTTGTTATCATTGTTATAGTAGTTGTTCATATTTTTATTTGGAAATAATTTTAGACGTGCAGAAAAGTTGTGAAAACACAGAGTTCTCATATACCCTGCACGCAGCTTCTCCTGATGTTAAATCTTACTGAACCATAATACCAAACTCAAACCTCTTGCTGTCAAGTTGATTCTGACTCATAGAGACCCTGTAGGACAGAGTAGAGCTGCCCCATAGGGTTTCCAAGGCTGTAATCTTGGAAACCTTGGGGTGCTACATCTTTCTCCCATGGAGCAGCTGGTGGGTTCACAGCACCAATCTTTCAGTTAGCAGCTGAGTGCTTAACCGCTGCACCATCAGGGCTCATTACATAACCATAATGCAATGATCAAAATAAGAAATAACTTTGGTATGATACTATTAACTAAACTACAGGCTTTTATTTGGATGTCACCAATTCTTCCATTAATGTTCTGGCTCTTTTAAATTTCATTTCCCTGACTACTAAAGAGGTTGATCATCTTTTCATATGGCTTTGGCCATCTGTATTTCTTCTATAAAATACCTGTTCCAATTCTTCGCCCATTTTTTTCCCTTTCTTGGATTGTTTGTCTTTCCCTAATGATGTGTAGGCGTTCTTTCTTTATGAACTCTTCCAAGTTCACACAGCTCATCAGTGGCGGGCTGGGAAGAGAATCCTCATCTAACCTAACTGCCTATTTCCGCTACAAAGGCCCTGCCCTCAGTTCTCCTTTCTCTTGGTGGCTTCCCCTCTCCCTTCATCCTTGTGCAGTAGTCCCAGCTGACAGAGATGGTGTCCTCATCAGCACTCCGAGGGCCAGGGCTGCTCATTGATCGTTTTACCCATCATCACTGGGCTAATGCCATTAGAGGAGTACGTTTAGGGTGCAAATGTTTAACATGTTCGCTAACCGAAAGGTCAGCTGTTTAAACCCACAAGTCCTTCACAGGAGAAAAGACCTGGAGATCTACTCCCAGAAAGATTATTGTTGTGTGCCATCCAGTTGATTCTGACTCATAGTGACCCCACGTGACAGAGTAGAACTGCCCCATAGGGTTTCCTAGGCTGTAATCTTTACCGGAGCAGATCACCAGGTCTTTTCTCCTGTGAAGGACTTTTAGGTTTGAACCGCCAACCTTTCAGTTAGCAGCCACGAGCTTAACCATTGTGCCATCAGGGCTCCTTCCGTAACGATCACAGCCTAGTAAACCCATAGGGCAGTTCTACTCTGTCACGTAGGGTCGCTATGAGTTGGAATAGACTCCACAGTGCACAACAACAACAAATTGGTGGTGCGAATGGTTAACTTGCTCGGCTTCTAACCAAAAGGTTGGAGGCTTCAGTCTACCCAGGAGCACCTTGGAAGAAAGGCCTGGCAATCTACTTCAGAAAAATCAGCCACTGAAATTCCTATGGTGCACAGCTCTACTCTGACACACATGGGTCACCATGAGTCAGAATCAACTCCACGGCAACAGGTTTGGTAGTTTTTTAGGCTGGCCTTGTCTGGGCACCAGCTCATTTTCTGGTAAGTCTCATCTTCTTTGGCTCTGAGACAGGCCACACAAAACACATCATTTGGCTGATGGTCCTCGCCTTAATTGCCGTCCTGGCAGCTCTTAAAATCTCCTGACTGGCAGACCGGAAGCTGCCGAAAGGAAGGCATGCTCATCTCAGGAGCTCTAGGAGCCCAGAAATTCCCAGAACACCATCTAAGAGGCTCCAACTCCTCACTTGGGCATTATCACTCTCTGGCCACAGTTCCGGAATGGACGGGAGATGGTGGGCAGCAGTGAGTGCTGCCCCACACATGCCCGTGCACGAAGGTACCACGCTCGGCTGCCCTGGTCACACTCAGCTGTCAGCTCCTTGAGACAGCAGCCATGCCTTAACTCCTTGATATTCTTCTCCCTCTAGCTCTATTGCTGAGTAACAAATTATTATAAGCCTAAAGAGCTCTGGTGGTGCAAAGATTAAGTGCCAGGCTACTAATCAAAAGGTTGGCGCTTCGAACACACCCCGTAGCTCCTCAGGAGAAAGATGTGGCAGTCTGCTTCCATTAAGATTACAGCCAAGAACCCTATGAGCAGTTTGACTCTGTAACACATGAGGTCGCTATGAGTAGGAATCAATTCGACAGCACCCAACAGCAAGAAGTGGCTTAAAACAACTCACACATTTATCTCAAGGTTCCATGGATCAGGAGTCTGGGGTGGGGAGGGCCTTACTGGGTTCTCTGCTCAGGGTCTCACCAGGCTGCAATCAGGGTGTTGCCTGCGGCTGCCCCCTCATCTGAGGCTTCTAGAGGAGGCTTCCATCTTCCAAACTCATTTGGGTTTTTGGATGAATTCTGTTCCTTGTGGCTGTTGATCCTCATTTGCTTGCTGGCTGTTGGATAGGGTCACTCTCAGCTCCTGAAGTCATTTCAACTGGCTCCCTCCAACAACAACAAAACAACAGTTGCAGTCAAGTCAACCCTGACTCGTGGTGACCTTACGGGAGTCAGAGTAAAACTGTGCTCCATACAGTTTTCAGTGGCTGATTTTTTGGAAATAGATTGCCAGCCCTTTCTTCCGAGGCATTTCTGGATGGACTCCAACCTCCAACCTTTTGGTTAGCAACCCAAAATGTTAATCATTTGCACCACCCAGGGACACCACAGGCCCATATAGGGTGACATCCACCGGTTCCAGGGAGTAGGATGTGGATATCTTCTGAGGGACCATTATTCAATTTACCACAGCTGACTTTAAGGCTTAAGTAATGTAGGCTGAGGCCAGACTTGCCCTTGGCTCACACTCTCGTGCCTCTGCAGGGTCGGGGGTATGCTCTGACGGGGGGACCACCTGGTCTGTGATGGGTAGGGATTCTCAGACCCCAGCCTCACCTGCTCAGTTTACTTCAGTGTCTGGGTCAGAAAGCGCAGGCAGTGGAAGGCTCCACTCAGGGTGTCACGAGGGCCTCAGGACCCAGGGGTCTCCTGCTTTAAGAGGACCAAGTATGAGGGGGCAACTGGGACCTCATGAAACAATCCCTGAAAAGCAACTACTGGCATTCTAGAAAGGGTCTCCCGTTTACAAGTTCTTGGTTGCCTTGTCACTGGCTTGCTGTGTGACCTTGGGCAGGTTGCTTTCCTTCTCTGACCTCAGTTCTGGAGGGCTGTAGAGGCCCTGCCAACACCATCATTCAGACCTCACACACTGCACCCCTCATCTTTTCTTCTCCGCCATTCACGTCATTAAGAGGTTGGTGGGAGCTGCTTAAATGCATTTCTCAGAACAAATCCAAATTCTGGCAGCCGAGGGCTCTCCCAGCAGACATCTCAGCTGCCCTGCTTCCCTTTCCAGCCATCCCTTCTCCAGCGTCTTTCTGAGATCATTTCCCATCATCTCAGGCGGGCGCAGAGCGTGAGGTGTGAGACCTGGATTCAGACTTACTTACCTGGAGGAGCTCTAGATGCATGTCCTAGAATCTGAACACTGGATTTTGGGAAGAGCTATAGTTATAGGCAGTCCCCAGGTTACCAACCAGATCTGTTCCTGAATCTGTCTTTAAGTCGAATTTGTAAGTAAGTCGGAGCAGGTACATATGGTTCTTATTTAGCATCAGTTAGTCAAATATTTATCTTAGTAAATAGCATATATTTCACCTTTCTATGCATATAAAACAGTTAAGAAACACTCCTAAACCACACAATGTTTTCATGAGCATCACAGAGTAGTGCACACACTCTTTATTGCAAACCATTGTGTTTAACTCCAGTTTTTAATATAATAGGCTTTATGGCAGTCTGGTCTTAAGTAGTTGTCCTTAAATTGAATGTTCTTAATCAGGGACTGCCTGAACTCTCAAAGGTAAAACTAAGCATTTGAAATGTAAACCAGTGGGTGGACAGGATTTTGTTTACAAACAGAAAGAATTAATCACTGCTGTGTTTGTAGGACCTATTTGGTAGGTACCTGGGTGGCCCAAATGGTTTACCCTTGACTTTTTTTCTTTTTTTTCTAACTGAAAAAGAGGTCCTGGAGACACAGTGGTTAAGAGGTTGGCTGATATCCGAAAGGTTGGTGGTTCGAAACCACCAGCCCCTCCATAAGAGAACAATGTGGCAATCTGCTTTCGTAAAGATTCCCGCCTTGGAAGCCCCATGTGGCGGTTCTTCTCTGTCCAGTAGGGTTGCTAAGAGTCAGAACTGACCCGATGTCAACAGATACTAACTGAAATGTCGGTAGAACCCACCCTGTGGCACTGTGGAAGAAAGGTCTGGAGACCTGCTTCCATTAAGGTTACAGCCGAGGACCGTGGTCTCAGGGGACGTCTAGATCAACTGGCATAACATAGTTCATAAAAAGAATGTTACGCATTCTACTTCGGTGAGTAGCGTCTGAGGTCTTAAAAGCTTGCCAGTGGCCATCTAAGATACATCTATTGGACTCATCATGTTCAGAACAAAGGAGAATGAAGAAAACTAAAGACACAAGGAAAATATTACTCCAAAGGACTAATGGACAACAAGTACCACAGTCTCCACCAGCCTGAACTCAGAAGAACTAGATGGTGCCTGTCTACCTACCACTCTGATGGGGATCACAATAGAGGGTCCCAGACAGAGCTGGAGAAAAACGTAGAATGAAATTCTAACTCACAAAAAAAGACCAGACTTACTGGCTTGACAGACTGGAGAAACTCTGAGAGTATGGCCCCAGACACCCTTTTAGCTTGGTAATGAAGTCACTCCAGAGATTTACACTTCATCCAAGGATTAGACAGGCCCATAAAACAAAACGAGACTAAAAGGGCACACCAGCCCAGGGGCAAGGACTAGAAGGCAGGAGGGGACAGGAAAGATGGTAATAAGGAACTCAAGGTCGAGAAGGGAGTGTTGACATGTCATGGGGTTGTTAACCAATGTCATAAAACAATACGTGTAGTAACTGTTTAGTGAGAAGAGCTGTTTGTAAACCATCATCTAAAGAAGAAAAGAAACAAAATGTTCCACACCTGACTTTGGTGAGTAGCATCTAGGGTCTTGAAAGTTTGCGAGTGGCATCTAAGGTGCATCTACTAGTCCCATCCCACCCGGAGCAAAAGAGAATGAAGAAAACCAGAGACTCATGGGAAATGTTAGTCCAAAGGACTAACGGACCACAAGTACCACAGTTTTCACCAGCCTGAGCCCAGAACAACCAAATGGTTCCTGGCTACCACTTCTGACCACTCTGAAAGGGATCACAATAGAGGGTCCCAGACAGAATGGGGAAAAAAATGTAGAACAAAATTCAAATTCACACACACAAAAAAAGACCAATCTTACTGGTCTGACAGAGACTGGAGGAAGCCCTGAGACTATGGACCCCAAACACTCTTTTAACTCAGAACTGAAGTCACTCCTGCAGTTCACCCTGCAGTCAAAGATTAGACAGTTCTATAAAACAAACAACAACCCATGTGAGGAACGTGCTTCTTAGTTTAATTAAGTATATGAGACCAAATGGGCAACACCTGCTCGAAAGTAAAGCCGAGAAGGCAGAAAGGGACAGGAAAGCTGGACAAATGGACATGGAGAACCCAGGGTGGAGAAGGGGAGAGTGTTGATACATCGTGTGGATTGCAACTGCTATCACAAAATAATTTGTGTATAAATCGTTGAACGATAAACTAATTTGCTCTGTAAAGTTTCACTTAAAGCACACACACACACACACACACACACACACACACAAATCCAGACATACTGGACCCACTGAGACTAGAGGAATCTCTGAGGCTATTGCCTGGGATACTCTTTAAACATTGAACAGAAACTATTCCCTGAAGTAACCTTTTAACTAAATAGCAGGTTAGCTCAAAAAGTAAAGAATGTCACCCTTGAGTACTGGACTCTTTTGAACAATTATCTACATGAGACCTAACAGGCAACACCATCCATCCAAAGCATAAATGAGAAGAGTGGGGGGCAGTGAGATTAAGTTAATGGGAACAAACAACTAGAAAGAAAATGATGAGAATACTGACACAATGTGAAGGATGTAATAATGTCACTGGACAATACGTGTAGAGATTGCTGAATGGAAACCTGTTTTTTGCTGTGTATATTTTCACCCAAAACACAATAAAATATTTTTTTTAATTAAAAAAAAAAGTAAACTAGCATGGAGTTTTAGCCTTAAAATCCTCACAACTGGACCAATAAGCAACATCATGATAAATGGAGAAGAGACGGAAGTTGTCAAGGATTTCATTTTACTCGGATCCACAATCCCATGGAGGCAGCAGTCAAGAAATCAAACAACACATCGCATTGGGCAAATCTGCTGCAAAAGACTTCTTAAAGTGTTAAAAAAGGAAAGATGTCACTTTAAGGACTCACTCAAGTCATGGTGTTTTCAATCGCCTCATATGCATGTGAAAGCTGGACAATGAATAAGGAGACCGAAGAAGAATTGAAACCTTTGAATTATGGTGTTAGTGAAGAATATCGAATATACCATAAACTGCCAAAAGAATGAACAAATCCGTCTTGGAAGAAATATGCCGGAATGCTCCTTAGAAGCAAGGATGGTGAGACTTCATCTCACATATTTTGGACATATTATCAGGAGGGATCAGTCCCTGGAGAAGGACAACATGCTTGGTAGAAGGTCATCGAAAATGGGGGAAGACCCTCAACAAGATGGGCTCTAACGTAACGATTGTAAGGATGGTGCAGGACTGGGCAGTGTTTTATTCCGTTGTACATAGGGTCACTATGAGCCACAACCAACTTCATGCCACCTAACAACAACAGGTATATTGATACATGTAAGCTGGGCTTAGGAAAAAGTTTTTGTTGTTATAACTAACTACAGGGATATTTTTACGAAAAATAATAAATCTCTGCTGAAATGCTACAATAAATAAACAAAAGAGTACAGCCAAGAAAATCCAGTGGAGCTCAGTTCTGCGCTGTAACACGTGTGGTTGCCATGAACTGGAGTCAACGCCATGGCAACAGATTTGTTTTTTAAATTATTTGGTGTATGCGAAAGTGCACCTGCAGAAGGAAGGTACTGGGCCTGGGCCTGGGCCTTGGGGTGGGAGGAGGGGCATGAGAATTCTCCCTGTTTCAGGAATTGACCAGGTGCTGGGGGGCTCTGAGACCACTTATTCAGGAAGCCTGATTCTCAGGGATAGGGTAAGCATCGGGGACAGGGTCACTTTCAGGCATTAAGGATATTCAGATGCCCTGTGGTGCTATTTCATTTCATAAAATTTCAAAATTCTTTCAGACCCTCCTCCAGGACACCTCCACCTCCTCAGAACCCAGCTTCTAAAGGGTTAATCCTAGGCCTAGTGAAGCCTCCACAAGCCCCCTCATTGATTTTTTTTTCCTTTAGGCTATTTTAAATATCACGCCTGATTACCATTAGTTAAGTTTTGCGGGCCCTGGTGGCGCGGTGGTTAAAGTGCTTGGGTGCTAACCAAAAGGGCGGCGGTTAGAACTCACCAGACACTCCGGGGGAGACAGATGTGGCAGTCTGCTCCCGTAAAGATTTACAACCTTGGAAGCCCTATGGGACAGTTCTACTCTGTCCTATAGGGTCGCTGTGAGTGGGAATTCAACTCCAGAGCAGTGGGTTTGTGGGTTTGCCTGCTCTTATTGTACTGACCAGCAGGTGGCAGCATAGGAGCACTCAAAGCTCTGCGTTGTGGAACCAGCACAACACCTTCAGCCTTTCAGTCAACTGCAGAGCGACGCGTCACCTGGCTGTGTTGTGGCAGTGTGCCTGCTCACCGCTAGGCACCCACCCCTACGCATCACACCGCACTGGACATGGACAAGGGAGACCAAAAGAGAATGATTCCACCTCCGGGAGCTCCACCCCGAGGAATTGGAAGCTGATTTGGGAAAGATGGCTTTGGGGGGCTTACCGTACTTGTCCTGGGTGCTTTGACTCTCAGACCTGGGAGTCATGTAATGAGAAAATGTGCATACCTGATATGACGTAGTTAGGGCTCAGCAAATGTTAGCTGTTTATTCACATACTTCACCTCATTTGGTCCTTACAACAAACCCACAAGGTAAGTCTTCTTAGCAGCCTCATCTTATAGAAGAGGACATTGAGACGCAGAGGGTGGCCTCACTTGTCCAGGTCACATGGCAAGTGAATAGCAATGCTAGGCTTTGAACCCAGGTCTGAGTGACTCAGAGTCCAGCCTGTCTGCCCTGGGAGGTGCTCAATGCTGAATCACGAATGCTTCTTTACCAAGCAACACACACCCATACTTCTCCATGAAGAAGGAGGGCTGAACCTACAGAGGGGCACAGAGCAAAGGAGTGGGTAGACCCCGAGTGTTCCTGGGAGAGGCATGCTTTCAGCTAGCTCTTAAATGGATTCAGAGGAGCGTGGTTTGGAGACGAGAGTGTGGAGCGGAAGGGGGTTTAGGACGGGAGCTTGCCCCTGCAACTGGGCTGGGAGGTGGGAGACCAGAGCTTTGTTCTATTCCTGCTACGCACTCGCTGTGTGACCTTTGTAGGTCTTGCACCTCTCTGGGTCTTCCTCACCTCATCTGTGGATTAAACAGCCTCAAAGGTCCTTGCTGGTTCTCACCGTGCAGGGAATCCAGAAAACCCCGTTCCAAGCCCTTTCATTAACTGTGCTGTGATAATCTAGCTCATGGGTTTCTTGCCAGGATTAAATGAGGCCACAAAGAAATGCTGGGTAGCTGGAGTGAAGCACAGCCCCAGTGCTGAGCTGGGCCCACTGGGGAGGGGACTGGCAGAGTGGGGAAAGGCCCGCAGCTGAGACGGGACCCTGGCTCTGGTTTGAGGGCAGGAGCAGAAGATACTGGACCATGGAAGAACAGCAGCAGCGGCACTGCGGTTCCTGGACCCTGACTCTGCACCAGGCAGTAGGCTCCGCTCCTGACCTGGATGGTTTGTTTAATACTGACCACAGCCCTGAGGTAGGTGGTATCATTATCCCAGTTTTATAGATAGGGAGGAAACCCTTGGTGGTGAAGAGCTATGGCTGCTAACCAAAAAGTCAGCAGTTCAAATCCACCAGGCGCTCCTTGGAAACTCTACGGGGCAGTTCTACTCTGTCCTATAGGGTCGCTGTGAGTTGGAATCAACTCGATGGCAATGGGTTTGGTTTTCTTGGTTTATAAATAGGGAAACTGTGGCTCAGCAGCATCAAGTTTCTTCTTCAAGGCCACACAGCTAGTAAGGAGGACGTTCACCTATCCGTTAATTCGACAGATTGAGCCCCTACTATGTGCTGGGAATACAGTGATGAACAAAACAAGACAGAGTCATTCTAGAGTGGGCAGAGTTGTTTCCTCCTGCCCCAGGCCAGGAGCCGCCTGGGGAGCGGGCTGGAGGCTAAGCCTCCAGGTGCTGTCAGGTGGGGGCCTAGGGCCTGCGGAGAGGAACTGGTCAGGGCCCGGGGCTGAATGTGTGTCTGGGTGGAGGGAGGAGCTGCTCTGGATTCCAATTTAAGTCCAGGTGTCTCTCCTTCTCCTCACACTCCTCCTGGCCTAGTAGAGACAGGAGACTGCAGGTTAGACTCTAGAGGTGTTCAGCCTGGGGCAGGGCGGCAGGGGGTGGGGAAGGATAAGGGTTCCTAAAACTCCAGACACTGGCTGTACTTAGACCTACTGAATCAGAATACCTGGGGCCGGGGGCCCAGGAATCTGTATTGTCAGCAGGTGCCCTGTGATCCTGACACACAGCCATGCCTGGTACCATTGCCTCGACACCTGCTTCAGGGAGGTCTTGGAAGGGAAAGACAGTCCTGGCTCCTCTCCTGCCCTCCAGCTCTCTCCCTGCACTCCTTTCCCTGAGTAGGGTACCTCTGTGGGGAGTATGGGAGTACGGGTAGGAGCCAGGGACTCCGGACACCTTCCCCAAGTCCCTGAGTCTTAGCTTGGGCTCTGGGGGCGGGGCGGGGGGGGGGTGCTGGGCCAGTGTTCTTGGGGAAACACCTGTGAGGGAATGAGGGGTGACGATCATTTGTGGGAGACACTGCCCACAGGGTGGTTACCTGAGGCCTCAGTAACCCATGTACTGCTCTGGAGCTGGGGTGCCCTTCAGAATTGTTCCCCACGTTAGCCAGCCCTGGGCACAGACCACCCTGTGAGGGAGTAACCTTGGGCAGCAGGTGATTTCTCAGTGAGGAGCACAGCTGAGGCCATGTGTGTGGGGAGGTACAGGGAGGGCACCCAGTATTCACCACACCTGGGCAGCCGTCCGCCCCAGGCCTGGTCTCAGGACCCCCATGGGTACTCTGTTCCTGTTGCCCAAACACCATAGGCCCAATTGTGGGGGACAGCAAGGGCGGGGGCTTCAAGGCAGCAAATCTGGGTCCTCTCAGCACCTCCCTCCCCATCAGGAGAACAGGCGCCTGGATGGATCGGGACAGGGAGGCTTCCCTTGAGCCTTCCTCCTCAGATCCTCCCTCAAGAAGGCAGATGCCCTTGGACGCAGGCACCGCCCCCATCACAAGGAGCTCAGCTCCAGCATCCTCAGAGCCAGCCTGACCACAATTCCTCAGAGAGAGGCATTCCCTTGTCCTGACCTCCTAATCTGGGGGGCGAGGGGGCCCTGCCCAGCCCTCCCCCTTGGGCATGGCTGAGGGATATAACCGCCCCTGGCAGGCCTAGTGACGCAGGTCAGCAGTGGGAAGGCCTCCTGGGCTGGGGGCGAGCCAAGGCCAGCAGAGGCCCCTCTGTCCAGGCCAGATGGCTGCTGGCTCTGGTGGGAGGGCTGCCAGTGTCCGGCTGGGCTCTTTACTGCCTTTGTCCAGCCTGAGCTTTCAGAGCTGTTTACTGAGGGGGCTGCGCTTCTTCCCCAGCGAGTGGGAGTTTGAGATGCTCCTTACGTGCACCCACCCCCTCCAGCCCCCTTATCCCTCACCCCTGGGGCCTCACCAAACCCCTCAGAGTCTGGTGTCCACACTGATCGAAGCCCTGCAGGAACTCAGTAAGGTGGCCTGGACAGCGGGCCTTCCCTCATGGTATCCCCTTTTCTTCTGAAGCTCACTCTGGACCAACCCTTCGTTTATTCATTCTTACACTTACCAGCAAACATAACTCAAACACCTACAACAGACCGGGTCCTGTTCTCAGCCCTGGAACTGCACTGATAAACAAGATAGACAAGGGCCCTGCCCTCCTGAAGCTGACACTCCACTCAGGCGGACAAGAACACTGACCAGAGGGGAGTATGGAGATTTGATTGAGGCTGAGGCACCTCAGAAAGTGCTCTGAAGGAAAGCCTCCCTGAGGAGGGGACATCTGAGCTGAGTCTGGAAAGTTAAGGAGCCAGCCAGGCGAATTCCAGGGGGAACATGGGAAGGGCAGACGGAAAGTTCTAAGGGGAGGAACCAGCAAGTGGGAGGGCCCTGTGGTGGGGAAAATGGGGTGTGGCGGGGCCTGGTGTGTTCTTCCGGTGATGGGAGACAAAAGGGCTGGCTGTGGAGGAGAGGAAGAGGAGTGGTTGGGGCCAGACCATGAAGGCCTCGTAGAAGCCAGATTTGCCTCTGAAAGGCTTTCGAGAAGGGGAGTAATATAAAAACGGTCAATATTCACATAGCGCTTCCTTCCTTGTTTGCTGCTGTGGGGTCAGTTCCAACTCATGGCAACTCCACGTGTGCAGAGGAGAACACTGACCATTTGGAAGCAGATGCAGCTCGCCAGGCCTGTCTTTTGTGGCACCTTGGCATAGGTTCAAACCGCCAACCTTTCAGCAAGTAGTCGAGTGCCTAACTGTTTGCGCCACCCAGAGACTCTAGCTCTTCTTTACATAAACCAATTCATTCAAATCTCTCAATAACACCATGGCAGGTCCTATTATCCCATTTTGCAGTTGAGGAAACTGAGGTACTTAAGTCACTTGCTTAATGACACACTACAGGTCAGCGTTAGAGCCAATTTCCTGGAGGGCAGCCTGGCTCTAGAGCTCTAACCACTGTACCACACTAACTCTCAGGTACAGTTCCCTTGCCTGCAACATAGCCTCCTCTAGGAAGAGTTTGTTTGCTTTGCTTGAACACTGTAAAACACACCATATGGCCTAAAAAACTGTGGGGTCCTCAAGAGGTCATCTTGTTCATGCCCCTGGCTCTAGGTGGTTGTGGTATTATGAGTCCCATTTTGCAGATGAGACTACAGAGGCCCAAAGAGGCTAAGAGGCTTGTCTGTTATCCAGAATTGGTGAGGCAAGCATGAGAACTAGAGCTGGGTGTCCTGAATTCTTCTGCCCTGGCCCCAATCTCTCCAGCCCGTTTGGAGAAAATTCTTGGATTTTTTCTTGTCAGTTCTCTACTCCTGACCTTCCCCTAGCTAGACAACAGCCTCCCATGGTGCCCACCACAGGGTGGTGCACACAGCAGGTGCACACTCACTGTCTGTAGATGGAACACACTGGGCTGGGTGCTGGTGTCTGAGAAGCCTTGAGCACAGATGTTTAGTAGAAAGAATGTGAGCTGAGGCTTCAAGGATGCTTAGGAATTTTCTAGTGAGCCAGGGAGCCAGCTATTTCTGTCTGGGATGGGAAGGGCATTACAGCCAAAGGGAACAGCATGTACAAAGAGAAGGGAGACCACATGGCATATTCAAGGAACAGCAGTGGTTCCGTTGGACCCAAGCATTGGTGAAAGATGGGCCCTGAGGCTGGGGTGCGGTGGCAGGGACATGATGGAGGCTGTCTGCCAGGCTAAGGAGCTGAGACTCTGGCTTGGGAAGGGAGAGTAGGCTGGCAGGGAAGAGGGGAAGCAGCTTCTCAGTGTACCCTGGGGGCAAGCCCTGATCTTGCTGAGTGCCTTCATGCAAGTCATATGCCCTCAGTTTCCCCCTCTGTACAGCCTAGGGGTGGTTGTTGCCGTTGAATCAATTCCTACTCATAGGATTTTCAAGGCTGCGACCTTTCAGCAGATCACCAGCCCTGTCTTCTAGAGGTACCACTGGGTGGGTTTGAATCACCAACCTTTTTGCTAGTAGTCGAGCAATTAACTGTTTGCACCACCCAGGGACTCCAATTTGGAGATGGTACTAGCCAATTCCTAATGAATATCCAGGCCCTGTGTGGACATATTCCCTGGTCACTGCTTCCTTACAGCCCTAACAAAGGACTTGGCTCCATTGGGTAGATATGGAATCTCTTTAATGCCCTGATTTCTTGTTGCCATACGTGGCTTTCTTTGCTCTGCGATATTCTGCCAACACATGCCTCGGTGGCTCGGGTTCACAAGGAGGCCTGGGTCGATACGCTCTTCTTCACCTTGAAGCCCTTCCTCTTGTGCAGTCCTGTCCAGGGCAGACTGGCCTCATGGGCCTGGGCCTGGGCGTGGGAATGGCCCAGCTCTGAGGGGGGCGGCATCAGCGGGACTAGCGGGATCAGCATGGCCACAGGCATCAACGGCATCAGCTCCTCCGAGGCCCCAGGGGAGATGGGGGGAAGCTCATCAGGGTCCAAGTTGGCATCGCTCCAGCCCTCGGAGCTGTCACTGTGGCCATCCGCCCCCATGATTTCATCCTCAGATATGGTGACCTCGGCTGTGTCCTCTCCAGGGCTGCTGTCTAAGTCCACTGCCCTTTGGCCAGTGGCCTCTTCAAACTTGTTAGCTGTCTGGACATCAGCCCTGTCCTCCTGCTTCTGCTCAGAGCCAGCAGCCGGGGCTTCATGGAGCCCTGCCTTGGCCCGGGCAGGTGTCTTTGCTCTGCCCTGGCCAATCCAGAAAAGGCTGAGCTCTTGGCGGCAGGTGGCCACAGCCAGGCTGGTGAGCAAGGTGCTGGACACTAGGTAGAGCAGGGCAGGCTGGCCCATCTGCATGAGGACCATGGCAATAAAAGTGACCAGCAGGCCCACAGCATAGGCCAAGGTACAGGCCACAAAGTAGACCTGGTGTGAGCTGACTAGGACATCAAAACGGTGACAGTAGGCCACCAGGAAGCCGGGGACCACGATGTCACCAAAGCCAAGGATGGAGAAGGGTTGGTCACACAGAGTCAAAGCTGAGAAGCTTATCTTGGGCACTTTAAACACCATGGGCAGCCTCTCATGGCTTGAGGAATCCGCTGGGCCCGTGGCCACTTCCACCATCATGCTCTTGCCAGTCCTGGTGAAGAAGGGTGTGATGAAGACAAAGAAGACGTCGAAGGCCAGCAGGACCAGCAGAAAGGAGGTACAGTTCTTGAGTGTGGGTAGCCGCACACGCTGAAGGACAAAGAGACAGTAGGCCACACCCAGCGTGTCCTGCAGGAGCCACGCCCAGCTGTCCTCGTTGCGGTAGGCCACCCAGAGGATGGTCATCACCATGCACAGGCCAGCCAGCAGCAGCAGGGGCAGCTGCAGACAGGCCCGATGGCCAGGCAGGGGCTGCTGGCGTTGCTGCAGGGGCAGGTGGCGCACCAGTGGGGACAGGCAGCTGTAGAGGCCAGTGCCAGCGCCCAGGCCAAAGATTCCGATCATGACATAGACAAAGCAGTCATAGAAGAAGTAAAGCAGCAGCACGATGGAGCAGGACATGGTGACCACTGCACCTGTCATGGCTGGTGTGAAGTCCACTGGTGCATCCTTGTCATCTTCCACCTGCCCCCGCTCGGCTGCCACCACTTCCAGCTGATGGTGACCGCCAGGCCCCCCTCCTCCTCGAGCCCGGCGCCGCTGCAGCTGGTCAGCCTCGGTCAGGCCAGCCCAGTAGCCACCCACGGCCACGGTGCCTACAGCCAGGATGAAGATGACCACCATGTTGTAGTCGAGAATGGGCTCTGGGGGTGCGTACATGGCCACACGGACGATAGAGCTGCCGTGAGTGTGGCTGAGGATGTCCAGCATGTCAGTGTAATGGAGCACAGCCACAGGGATGGTGAGGTGTGGCAGGGGCTTGTGGGGGTCCTGGGATGCTGGCGTGGTGTCTGAGCACTGCTGCCTGCTGGCCCGGCTCACAATGAGCAGCCCGTGGGCGCCTTGGCCCTGAGCCAGCCAGCCCTTGGCATGGAAGCTGCAGTTGCCCCTCATGACCATGGCGGTGGTGTGGCGGAGTGGCTGCTGGCTGGGGGAGCTGGGTGGGGCCTGGTGGAAGGTGTCCTCGCCCAGGCACCAGGGTGCCATGGTGCCATCGTGCAAGGGCAGGAGTGGGGCGTGATGCAGGTCCCGTGGCAAGGTGACATACTCGGAGCTGAACAGGACACAGTAGTCCTTGCTCCAATTCTCCGACACCACGTGGACCACGGCGTACTCTCCCTGGGCCACGGTGCTGGTTAGGAGGAGGAGGAAGCCCACGGGGAGGAGGAAACCCAGGCACGCCATCCTCCTCAGCCACCTACTGTTGTGTCCTGCCGACTATGGCCACTTGACCCCAGTTCCCACTCCCAGCGGGTGGGTGTGGCTCCTTGTCACAGAGCAGCTTTACCTCCTGACCTAGAAACCAGGGCCACACCTACCCAGTCATAAAGCTGTGTCCTCCCTGGGCCCAGGGCACTGGCCTCGACCTAGGATCCTGTCCCCCACCCTGATTTCTGGGCAGAAAAGACATCTAGGTCCCCGCTCTTTACCTGGGACCAGGTAGTTTGAAACAAGGGGTGGGAAGATGGAATTGAATTCTGGCCCTGGCTTTGCTCCTTACCCAGTAGGGACCTGGGCAGACGCTTCTCCTCCCTGGGCCTATTTCTTTATCCGCAAAGAAATGAGGACATTGGACCAGAAGAGTTTCTAAGGCCCCTTGGAGCTCTGACCTCAATGATATTGAGCACTTTTATTGAGCACTTAACTGCATGCCAAGTGCTTTACCTGCCTTGCAAGAAGTACTACTCTACCCACTGAGCCAGAGCTGCCAGCTGTCCTCCAGAATCGGTCCCTGTTTCTACCGGCATATGGCAGGAATTCTTTTCCCAGCATCCCTTGCAGTTAGGCATGGCCATCTGACCAAGTTCTAGCCAATAGAAATTGACGAGAAATGATGTTAGTCCCTCAGGGCTGAGGCTGAAAGACTTGGGGCTCCTTGTCCTCTCTGTCTTATGAGTGAAAACATGGACTGGCCTGTGACCCAGTGTTGACCATGCAGAGGAGGACAACGCCCTTGGGGATGGGAGACACAAAGTGAAAGGAACCCAGGTCCCGGGGTGTTTGCAAGGAGCAGTAGCATGGGATGCTGTTAAAAAGAGATATGATATCCTCCTTCAGCCCTGAATTGCTGTAGGTCTCTTTGCTACAGCAGCCTAGCTAGCCTTACCCTAATACACCCACTTCATGGATGAATAAGCCTGAGGCCCGGGAAAGCCCAATTGGACCCAGCTAAGAAGGTTTTTTTTTTTTTTTTAAGAAGGTTAGAGGCTCTTGTGTTGGTGACATTGCTGGTTCTCAGCATCTCTCAGATGTCTTGAGTTGGATTCTGGCCACATTCCCCATCTTTCCCCTGAAACTGGACAGATTTCCACCTGGAAAGACAGAGCTCATACAGTGGCAAGAGTTGGATTTGGAGTCAGGAGCCCCGGCTCTAGTCCTGCGGCCTTCTGCTGCTGCTCTGTGGCTGACGTCTTCTCATAGGTCACTGAAGACCTCCTATCCATGCTTCTCCAGGCCACCCTTAGACAGGGCAGTGTTGAGGAACGGGGTTGTCAAGGCAGTTAGTGTGTGTGGGAAGCACCTTGAGACTCCCGGAACCAGAAAGGAGGGATTTGGGGGCTGATGCTGGTGACTTCCCCCACGTGTCTGTCAGTTTGTCGTACTGTGTGGGCTTGCATGTTGCTGCGATGCTGGAAGCTATGCCACTGGTATTCAGATACCAGCAGGGTCACCCATGGAGGACAGGTTTCAGCTGACCTTCCAGACTAAGACAGACTAGGAAGAAGGACCCAGCAGTCTACTTCTGAAAAGCATTAGCCAGTGAAAACCTTATGAATAGCAGCAGAACATTGTCTGATATAGTGCTGGAAGATGAGCCCCCCCAGGTTGGAAGGCACTCAAAAGATGACTGGAGAAGAGCTGCCTCCTCAAAGTAGAGTCGGCCTTAATGACGTGGATGGAGTAAAGCATTCGGGACCTTCATTCACTGATGTGGCATGACTCAAAATGAGAAGAAACACCTGCAAACATCCATTAATAATAGGAGCCTGGAATGTATGAAGTATGAATCTTGGAAAATTACAAATCATCAAAAATGAAATGGAATGCATAAACATCGATATCCTAGGCATTAGTGAACTCCAACAGACGGGTACTGGCCATTTTGACTTGGACAATCATATAGTCTACTATGCTGGGAATGACAACTTGAAGAGGAATGGTGTTGCATTAATAGTCAAAAAGAACATTTCAAGATCTATCCTGAAGTACAATGCTGTCAGTGATAGGATAATATCCATAGAAGATCAGTTAATATGACTATTATTCAAATACATGCACCAACCACTAGGGCCAAATATGAAGAAATAGAAGATTTTTATCAGCTGCTGCAGTCTGAAATTGATCAAACATGCAATCAAGATGCATTGATAATTACTGGTGATTTTAATGTGAAAGTTGGAAACAAAGAAGGATGATCAGTAGTTGGAAAATATGGCCTTGGTGATAGAAACAATGCCGGAGATCGAATGATAGAATTTTGCAAGACCAACGATTTCTTCATTGCAAATACCTTCTTTCACCAACATAAACAGCAACTATACACATGGACCTCGCCAGATGGAACACACAGAAGTCAAATTGACTACATCTGTGGAAAGAGATGATGGAAAAGCTCAATATCGTCAGTCAGAACAAGGCCAGGGGCCGACTGTGGAACAGACCATCAATTGCTCATATGCAAGTTCAAGTTGAAACTGAAGAAAATCAGAGCAAGTCCACAAGAGCCAAAATATGACCTTGAGTATATCCCACCTGAATTTAGAGATCATCTCAAGAATAGATCTGACGCATTGAACACTGGTGACCGAAGACAAGACAAGTTGTGGAAGGACATCATCCATGAAGAAACCAAGAGGTCGTTGAAAAGACAGGAAAGAAAGAAAAGACCAAGGTGGATGTCGGAGGAGACTCTGAAACTTTCTCTTGAGCATTGAGCAGCTAAAGCAAAAGGAAGAATTGATGAAGTAAAAGAACTGAACAGAAGATTTCAAAGGTTGGCTCGAGAAGACAAAGTAAAGTATTATAATGGCACATACAAAGAGCTGGAAATGGAAAACCAAAAGGGAAGAACATGCTCGGTGTTTCTCAAGCTGAAAGAACTGAAGAAAAAATTCCAGCCTCGAGTTGCAATAGTGAAGCATTCTATGGGGAAAATATTAAATGACACAGGAAGCATCAAAAGAAGATGGAAGGAATACACAGACTCATTATACCAAAAAGAATTAGTCGATGTTCAACCATTTCAAGAGGTGGCATATGATCAGGAACCGATGGTACTGAAGGAAGAAGTCCAAGCTGCTCTGAAGGCATTGGTGAAAAACAAGGCTTCAGGAATTGATGGAATATCAACTGAGATGTTTCAACAAGCGGATGCAGCGCTGGAGGTGCTCACTCGTCTACGCCACGAAATATGGAAGACAGCTTCCTGGCCAACTGACTGGAAGAGATCCATATTTATGCCTATTCCCAAGAAAGGTGATCCAACCAAATGTGGAAATTATAGAACAATATCATTAATATCACACACAAGCAAAATTTTGCTGAAGATCATTCAAAAAAGGCTGCAGCAGTATATCGATTGACAGGGAGCTGCCAGAAATTCAGGCCAGTTTCAGAAGAGGATGTGGAACCAGGGATATCACTGCTGATGTCAGATGGATCCTGGCTGAAGGCAGAGAATACCAGAAGGATGTTTTCCTGTGTTTTATTGACTATGCAAAAGGCATTCGACTGTGTGGATCATAACAAATTATGGATAACATTGCAAAGAATGGGAATTCCAGAACACTTAATTGTGCTCATGAGGAGTCTGTACATAGATCAAGGGGCAGTTGTTCAGACAGAACAAAGGGATACTGATTGGTTTAAAGTCAGGAAAGGTGTGCGCCAGGCTTGTATTCTTTCACCATACCTATTCAGTTTGTATGCTGAGCAAATAATCCGAGAAGCTGGACTATATGAAGAAGAACGGGGCAACAGGATTGAAGGAAGACTCACTAACAACCTGTGTTATGCAGATGACACAACCTTGCTTGCTGAAAGGGAAGAGGACTTGAAGTACTTACTAATGAAGATCAAAGACCACAGCCTTCAGTATGGGTTGCACCTCAACATAAAGAAAATAAAAATCCTCACAACTGGCCCAATGAGCAACATCATGATAAACGGAGAAAAGATTGAAGCTGTCAAGGATTTCATTTTACTTGGGTCCACAATCAACACCCATGGAAGCCACAGTCAAGAAATCAAAAGACGCATTGCATTGGGTAAATCTGCTGCAAAGGACCTCTTCAAAGTGTTGAAGAGCAAAGATGTTACCTTGAAGACTAAAATGCGCCTGACCCAAGCCATGGTATTTTCAATCACATCATATGCATGTGAAAGCTGGACAATGAATAAGGAAGACAGAAGAATTGATGCCTTTGAATTGCGGTGCTGGCGAAGAATATTGAATATACCATGGACTGCCAGAAGAACAAATAAATCTGTCTTGGAAGAAGTACAACCAGAATGCTCCTTAGAAGCAAGGATGGCGAGACTGCTTCTTACATATTTTGGACATGTTGTCAGGAAGGATCAGTCTCTACAGAAGGACATCATGCTTGGCAGAGTACAAGGTCAGCGGAAAAGAGGAAGACCCTCAAGGAGGCAGATTGACACAGTGGCTGCAACAATGGGCTCAAGCATAACGATGATTATAAGGATGGCACAAGACCGGGCAGTGTTTCGTTCTGTTGTGTATGGGGTTGCTATGAGTCAGAACTGACTCGATGGCACCTAACAACAACAAAGCTGATGACTTGTGTTCCAGGCTGCCCAGTGCTTCCGCCCACGTACTGCCGCCCATGAGCTCCCTGCCCACGTGCTCCCACCCTCATTCTCCCTGCTCAGTCCTCTCTACTCAATGCTACCTTGTGCTCCTTGCCTATGTGCTCCTGCCCACATGATCCCTGCCCACTGCTCCCTGCTTAGTGTTCCCTGCCCACGTGCTCCTGCCTGCATACTCCCCATTCAATGACTCTCCCATGTGCTCCCTGCCCATGAGCTGTCCTCCTCCACCTCCCTGGCTGGCACTCAGCTGCTTCTCTCCGATGCTGTGACAACCCCCACCCAAGATGAGCCAGTGACCACCACCAGTAGATCAGCCTGGTGTTCTATTTCCCAGGCAAGCTGCCTCTCTGATGTAACTGTTGTTTCAAGACAGGCCTCCTCTCCCTGAGGCCCTGACCCAGGTCTCTGGGGCTGGGGAGCGGGGGGTGGACAGGCACAGAATCTCAGCTGCAGGTTCGTGCCCCACCCCAAGTCCCCCACCCGAGTCCCCAGATCCAGCTCTTGCACCTGGACACCTGGTTCCCTGACTGCCAGGGTCTCCTGGCCTTACAGCTGTGCTCTCTGCCCAGAGCCTCCTGTTGGAGTGGCCCAGGTCCCTCACTGTTTGTTCATCCTTGTCATTCAGGCCTCAGCTCCAACAGATCTTTCACTGTTACCCACCCCCCCAAAAAAAGCCCCCTTCTTAGAACGTTGTTATCACAGTCAAGTTTTATTTTCTTCATTGCACTTATCACCCTCTTAGGTTTTTTGTTTGTTGATGTGATTACTTGTTTATTTTCTGTCTCCCACTGGTCAAACATAAGCTCCATGAGGACAGGACCTTGTCTGTCCTATTCACTGCTCTTGGATTCTAGAACAGAAGTTGTTGTTGCCGATGGGTGTTGTTGAGTCAATTCCAACGCATACTGACTGCATGTGACAGAGTAGAACTGCCCTATAGAGTTTTCTAGGCTGGAATCTTTAGGGGAGCAGATCACCACGTCTTTCTCCCGAGGAACCACTGGGTGGATTTGAACCGCCAGCTTTCCATTAGCAGCCAGTTAATGCTCAGGAAATATGTGTGAGATGATGATCGTGTGCACCCTGTTTTACAGTAGAACGAACAAAGACTGAGGGCAGTCAAGGAGCTTTTCCAAGTGGTAGAGACTGGATTCAGATCCCAGCTGCTAGGTGGTGGCACTTCTGGCTAACCCTGTATGGCTCTGCATGATGTGTCAGGGGACATGCTGTCGACCTACTTGCCTGAGATGGTTGGGACTGGGTAGGAGACTGGTGCGTTGAAAAAGTCAATGAATCCTCCAGAAAACTAATGAAACTAATAGAAGAGTTCAGCAGAGTATCAAGATACAAGACAAACATACAAAAATCAGTTGGATTCCTCTACACCAACAAGAACATTGAAGAGGAAATCACCAAATCAATGCCATTTACAGTAGCCCCCAAGAAGATAAAATACTTAGGAATAAATCTTACCAGAGATGTAAAAGACTTATACAAAGAAAACTACAGTACACTACTGCAAGAAACCAAAAGAGACTTACATAAGTGGAAAAACATACCTTGCTCATGGATAGGAAGACTTAACATTATAAAAATGTGTATTCTATCAAAATCGATCTATACATTTAATGCAATTCCGATCCAAATCCCAACAACATTCTTTAGTAATATGGAGAAACAAATCACCAACTTCATATGGAAGGGAAAGAAGCCCTGGATAAATAAGGCATTACTGAAAAAGAAGAACAAAGTGGGAGGCCTTACTTTACCTGATTTTAGAACCTATTATACCGCCACAGTAGTCAAAACAGCCCAGTACTGGTACAATAACAGATACACAGACCAATGGAACAGAATTGAGAATCCAGACATAAATCCATCCACATATGAGCAGTTGATATTTGACAAAGGCCCCAAAACAGTTAAATGGGGAAAAGACAGTCTTTTTAACAAATGCTGCTGGCATAACTGGATATCCATCTGCAAAAAATGAAACAAGACCCATACCTCACTCCATGCACAAAAACAAGCTCAAAATGGATCAAAGACCTAAATATAAAATAAAAAACGATAAAGATCATGGAAGGAAAAATAGGGACAACGTTAGGAGCCCTAGTACATGGCATAAGCAGTATACAAAACATTATTAAGAATGCAGAAGAAAAACTAGATAACTGGGAGCTCCTAAAAATCAAACACCTATGCTTATCCAAAGACTTCACCAAAAGAGTAAAAAGACTACCTACAGACTGGGAAAAAGTTTTTAGCTATGACATTTCTGATCAGCTCCTGATCTCTAAAATTTACATGATACTGCAAAAACTCAACTACAAAAAGATAAATAACCCTATGAAAAAATGGGCAAAAGGTATGAATAGACACTTCACTAAAGAAGACATTCAGGTAGCTAACAGATACATGAGGAAATGCTCACGATCATTTGCCATTAGAGAAATGCAGGTCAAAACTACGATGAGATTTCATCTCACTCCAACAAGGCTGGCATTAATCCAAAAAACACAAAATAATAAATGTTGGAGAGGTTGTGGAGAGATTGGAACACTTATACACTGCTGGTGGGAATGTAAAATGGTACAACCACTTTGGAAATGGATTTGGTGCTTCCTTAAAAAGCTAGAAATAGAACTACCATACAATCCAGCAGTCCCACTCCTTGGAATATATCCTAGAGAAATAAGAGCCTTTACACGAACAGATATATGCACACCCATGTTTACTGCAGCACTGTTTACAATAGCAAAAAGTTGGAAGCAACCAAGGTGCCCATCAACAGATGAATGGATAAATAAATTATAGTATATTCACACAGTGGAATACTACGCATCGATAAAGAACAGTGAGGAATTCGTGAAACATTTTATAACATGGAGGAACCTGGAAGGCATTATGCTGAGTGAAATTAGTCAGTTGCAAAAGGACAAATATTGTATAAGACCACTATTATAAGAACTTGAGAAATAGTTTAAACTGAGAAGAAAACATTCTTTTGTGGTTACGAGAGGAGAGAGGGTGGGGGGGTATTCACTAATTAGATAGTAGATAAGAACTACTTTAGGTGAAGGGAAAGACAGCACACAATACAGGGGAGGTCAGCACAATTGGACTAAACCAAAAGCAAAGAAGTTTCCTGAATAAACTGAATGCTCGAAGGCCAGCGTAGCAGGGGCAGGGGTCTGGGGACCATGGTTTCAGGGGACATCTAAGTCAATTGGCATAATA
This sequence comes from Elephas maximus indicus, assembly GCF_024166365.1. NCBI lineage: Eukaryota > Metazoa > Chordata > Mammalia > Proboscidea > Elephantidae > Elephas > Elephas maximus. The sequence goes on along the minus strand of NC_064837.1, from coordinate 52,603,559 downwards.
AAATCTATTAACAAAACATTCTGCATCCCGCCTTGGAGAGTAGCGTCTGGGGTCTTAAACGCTAGCAAGCGGCCATCTAAGATGCATCAGTTGGTCTCAACCCACCTGGATCAAAGGAGAATGAAGGACACCAAGGACTCAAGGTAATTATGAGCCCAAGAGACAGAAAGGGCCACATGAACCAGTGACTACATCATCCTGAGACCAGAAGAACTAGATGGTGCCTGGCTACAACCGAGGACTGCCCTGACAGGTAACACAACAGAGAACCCCTGAGGGAGCAGGAGAGTAATGAGATGCAGACCCCAAATTCTCATAAAAAGACCAGACTTAATGGTCTGACTGAGACTAGAAGGACCCCGGTGGTCATGGCCCCCAGACTTTCGGTTGGCCCAAGACAGGAACCATTCCCGAAGCCAACTCTTCAGACATGGATTGGACTGGACAATGGGTTGTAGAGGGATGCTGGTGAGGAGTGAGCTTCTTGGATCAGGTGGACACTTGAGACTATGTTGGCATCTCCTGCCTGGAGGGGAAATGAGAGGGTAGAGGGGGTTAGAAGCTGGCGAAATGGACATGAAAAGAGAGAGTGGAGGGAGAGAGCGGGCTGTCTCATTAGGGGGAGAGTAATTGGGAGTAGATAGCAAGGTGTATGTAAGTTTTTATGTGAGAGACTGACTTGATTTGTAAACTTTCACTTAAAGCACAATAAAAATTATTTTAAAAAAAGAAAAGTCAGTGAAAGAGGGACTCATTAACACTACATGATGTGATACGGCAACATTAAGGGGAACTGGGTGAGGGGTATGCAGGAATTCTCTGTTATCTTGGTGACTTTTCTGTCAATCTAGAATTATTCCAAAATTTAAAAGTTTATTTTTAAAAAGACACCAACATACTTTATCCATTTTATTTTAATTCCAACAAATAGGTGTATAGTCACTGACCCTCCTGTGGTGGTTAAGGTTGTGTGTCAACTTGGCTGGGCCATGATTCTCAGGGGTGTGGCATTTACGTAATGATGTAGTTTGGCAGTTATGTAATGATGCAGATATCCTCCATTTTGTGATATAACGTAATTACCTCCATGATGTGACCAGCCACTTAGTTGTAAGGGGAGTTTCCTCAAGGGTATGGCCTGCATCCAATATATATGGATGTTCTGACAAAGCTTGCTGGCTTTTGCTTACTCTGGACCCTGCATCTAGCTTGTCATCATCTGACCTCTGGTTCTTGGGACTTGAGCCAGCAGCCTGCTGTCTTACCTGCTGATCTTGGGCTCATCAGCCCCTGCAGCTACATGCATAGGAGAAATCTCCAGCCTGACGCCTGACCCACACACAGACTTGGGACCTGCCAACCTCTACAACTGTGTGAGCCATTCCTTGAGATAAATCTCTCTCTCTGTCTCTCTATACATGTATATGTGTATGTACACATATATGGAGCCCTGGTGGCCCAGTGGTTAAGTGCTACAACTGCTAACCAAAAGGTTAGCAGTTCGAATTCACCAGTTGCTCCTTGGAAATCCTATGGGACAATTCTACTCTGTCTTATATGGTCACTATGAGTCGGAATTGACTCAATGGCAATGGGTTTGGTTTGGTATACATATATGTATGGCACTGGGATATATATATACACACACACACACATGCTTTGCTGATTTTGCTTCCCTGGAGAACCCAGCCTAAGACTGGCCTCTCATTTGATTATGGGTCTGTCCCTTGGAGTTCCGAGCTGTCTTCCTTATGAAATTCAACCCAAGAAACCCCATCTCCAATTCCCAGCGTGGGATTCTTTAAAGTGAGGGGAGAGCTTAAAGGCACTTGCCAAGTGGTCCACAAACAGAATTCATCTAGATTTCGACAGTCTCCTTCTGCCCAACTATTTATATTCATCTCACCCACACCTAATTTGACAGCTAACATTTTTGTGTGACTCATGTGTTTCGTGTCTTTCAATTCGTTCATCTGAGTGTTCATAAGAAACAACTGTCTTTGTTCTCTTCTGTTTCACCCATTAATATAACATTTAATTAGATTACAAACAGTGATTACAATGACAAGTGAACTGTCAGAAACGCTCTTGGGAACAAACACAACTGATGGTGGGGAGTGAACCACTCAGCTGTTGCGGGGAGAGATGGGCAGGGCCAGGGGATGGGCTGCTTGCTGCCCTTCTGGCAGGTTCTGGTGCTTCGGGAGGGGGATGGTTAGGGAAAGGAGGCTCAGCTTATAAACTTCTTACGTAGCAGTGCCCATGCTGGGTGCCCCTCTTTAAATCTCAGCGCCTAGATGTCAACCAGGCAGAAGCCCCTTGTGGAGGCCACCAGAGTAAGACTCCTTCTGGCCCCCCAGCTACTACGTGCAGCCTTGGCCCGTACCTGGCTCCTCTCCAGACAGGGAGTCTCAGGCCCCCACTGGCACTGTCCTCAGGACAGCTCTCACATGAGCTACTCTGAACCTGCCAGACCAGCATGGGCCCAAACTGGGGTCCATGCACCCCAAACACAGCTTGCTCCTGCCCTCCCTTCCTGATCTACCTTGATGATCCTGGGGCTACCGGGCTCCAAGAATTCTTTGGAGGCTTATTTGCTCTGAGGCTCTTCCTGGAGTCCAGCTCACTGAAGGCATCTGGGTGTCTGTTCAATCACTGCTTCCCCAGTCCCCCACCCCTTCTCACCTTAGCTCCAGTCCCATCAGCCCTGGCGTTGCTCCTCTCTGTGGGCAGTTGGTGCCCCTGGCAGTGCCCAGCACAATGCTTTACTGGGTATGAGTCACACGAGGGGTGATGCCATCTGGGCCCACCCCCCAAGCTGTTCCTGCTCCCAGACTCTGCAGCTCCCCTCCCCAGGTTCCACAGAGGACCCCTGTCCTGAGGGCATCCCTCAGTCTGCAGCTCTTGCTCCCTCCCCACTGTGGCCTGGGCTCTCAGGGTTGCTGCCCAAGGCAGGCCAGAGCAGTGTCTCTGCCATCCATCTGGGGTCCTAGATGGTGCCTGAAACATTTGTCTTCATTCACTCTGGGCAGCTGAGGGTGCAGACCTTGGGCAACGGGTCTCAGCCCCATGCAGCTGCTCAGAAAGGATGGGGATGGTCTCTAGCTCACCTTGCAGACACACACCCTTGCTCCCTGGCCCAGTGTTTCCCAGCTGCATGTTCCAGAGATGGTACACAGAGGAGGGCCTGGACCGCCGTCTCCTCTCTCCTCCACTACCCCAGCAAGGGAGGCAAAAGAGGCAGGAGCTCACTGTCCTCCACCCCTCCAGGTCCCCGGCTGGTGCTCACCAAGTCTCCTCTTAGGTGTGCTGTGCACAGCCCCCACTGCTGCTCTCTGCCTCCTCCCCTCATTCCTTGGTCCAATGGGCAGATGAGGCTGGGCAGAGGCATCTGCTCAGGACCCCTTGGGAGCAAAAGGGGGTGGAGTGGCACTCTGGTGGCTAAAGGTAGCTTCTGGAGTTATCTCCAAATGATCTCACTGGTTTTTCCAACATACTGGGAACTTTGACATTGGACCTAGCCCAGCCCTCCCTTGCTGAAAAGAAGAGGACTTGAAGCACTTACTTGAGGATCAAAGACCACAGACTTCAGTATGGATTATAACTCAACATAACGAAAACAAAAATTCTCACAACTGGACCAATAAGTAACATATGATAAATGGAGAAAAGATTGAAGTTATCAAGGATTTCATTTTACTTGGATCCACAATCAACACCCATGGAAGCTGCAGTCAAGAGATCAAAGGACATATTGCATCGGGTAAATCTGCTGCAAAAGACCTCTTTAAAATGTTAAAAAAGCAAAGATGTCACCTTGAGGACTAAGGTGCACCTGACCCAAGCCATGGTATTTTCAATCACTTCGTATGCATGTGAAAGCTACACAATGAACAAGGAAGACTGAAGAAGAGTTGATGCCTTTGAATTATGGTGTTGGCAAAGAATATTGAATATACCACGGACTGCCAGAAGAATGAACAAATCTGTCTTGGAAATACAGCCAGAATGCTCCTTAGAAGCAAGGATGGTGAGACTTTGTCTCACATACCTTGGATGTGTTATCAGGAGGGGCCAGTCCTGGAGAAGGACATCATGCTTGGTAAAGTAGAGGGTCAGCAAAAAAGAGGAAGACCCTCAACAAGATGGATTGACACAGTGGTTGCAGCAATGGGCTCAAACATAACAACGATTGTGAGGATGGTGCAGGACCGGGCAGTGTTTCGTTCTGTTGTACAAGAGGTTGCTGAGTTGCAACTGAGTCAACAGCACCTAACAACAACAACAGCCCTCTTTTGACCCTCCCCTAGCCTGCTCAGCAGGATCTGCAGGAGTTGTGGGACTTGTGGGGAGGGAGGAGAGGAAGACAGCAATGTTTCTAGACGAAGCAGGAACAAGCTTGGGGCCGATGGGTGGTTGGCAGCCTGTGGCTGGACTGGTGGCTGGGCTGGGTGAAGGGAGAGGGCCAGGCAGGTCTGAGACCCGCACTCCACACACATTAACTCTTTCATCCACCTCAGCTTTGAATGATGTTTGTCCACAAACTGGGAAGCTGACAAATAGGGGGTGGGGAGGGGCTTGGAGGGTGCAGTGGGGCCGGGAGGGAACCTTACACCGAGCTCCTGTTGCACAATGTCTAAACATGTGGAGGTGGGGTCAGACTGACCTCGGTCCTCATCTAGCTATGCCACCTGCTGGGTGCCCTCAGGCAGGTGCCCAGGCTCTCTGGGCTTCATTTTCCCCATCCGTCCAATGGGCACAACAGCCCCTGCCTCATAGGTGGTATGAAGATTAGATGGGATTAACATGTTAGGGGCTCAGCAGTGCCTGGTCCCTAGTAAACCCTCAGTCAGTTGATAGATAGCATTGGTGTACCTAAGATGCAGAAAGCAACCTCGTCAGGGGATTAGATGAGAGGGCCCTGAGAGACTCCCTCAGCTAGAGGCCAGCAGCGCTTCACAGGGCTAGGCGGAGGCTGGATGGGCTGTGGGGAGGCCCGCACAGGCTTCTGGTGGTCTGGGCCACACTGTTTGAAGTTAAGAATCATTTCGACTAGTGGAGGGCGTGGGGAGGGATGGTTGAAAGCCAGGGTGGAAGTGCAGAATCCTCATTGCTCCCACCCAGCTCAACACCTTTGGGCCAGTCCTGTCATCACCATGCACATGTCCTCAACCAGATACTCTGAAACCCTGAGGCCTCCTTGTCACCCCTCCCCTCAAGCTGTTTCCTCAGTCTTGTCCTCCCGAATCCTGAGCCCCGAAGACTTTAGTCAACAGAGGGTGCTGGAGAGAGCCCTGAACTTGGAACTGGAAGTACTGAGTTCTAGTTCCGCCTCTTCAGCCTCAGTCTTCTCAGCTGTAAAATGGGCTGGTTTCTATCTGGTGAGCTGGTTAAGGATTAGATAATGTTCAAAGTGTTGCGTGGCTTGCAAAACAACATACAGATACACACAAGTAAGATATTATTGTCTGTAGTCCAAAACCTCCCTTCTTCCCAAGGCCTGGTCTGCCCAGATCTGCTTCCCTCCTCAGTCCTGGTCCCAGGGTGTTTGACCCATCAGCAGCAGAGGCCTGAGGAGGAAGCCTGGAGGGGATGCCAAGTATGCCAGAGCTGGGGCTATGCTGTCACAATCGGGGGAGGGAAACCACCCACATTTTGGTTCTTCCCACGAAGCTGCTCTGTGCCCATCATCTGGTGGGGCAGGGGGTGAGGGAAGGTCTCAAGAAGAAAGAGGCTCAGGTGGGTGGACTTTCAGGGGACTGCAACCTCTGGGCATGGCGTGGAGAATTCTTCCAGGCATGACCCCCACCCTGCAGCTGTGCAGCCCCTCCCCAGTGCAGTGATATGTGTCTGCTGGTCCATCACCCCCACCCACCCCAGCAGGGCCTCTCTCCCTACCTCACCCACAAGCTGAACCTCAGAACAGGACCCTGAGAAACCGGTCTGTGAGACAGAAGCCTAGGAAACATGTGTGACATGGAAGGGTTGGTTCTTTGGGACCCAGATGTCCCCAGTTGTGCCCCAAAGCACCCCTCATCTCTTAGAGTCTCTGGATTGGGAGGGTCCTGAAGCACACCTGGACTGGCCCCTGCCTGCCCACAGACCCCCGCCCCCAGCTTCTCTGAAGACCACCAGCCTTGGAATCATCCTCGGATGGAAAGAAGCACCTTCATTCCAGAGCCAGCAGCTCGGAGCTTCAAAGTCGGTTCCTGGCTACGTCCTGACGGTGGCTGATCGCCTCTCCCACCTCACCCGGGGCTGGCCATGCTGAGCTGGGCTGGTCTGGGCCGGGCCGGGCCGGGCTGGGCTGAGCTCACAGTAGATGCTCAGAGGGTGCCTGTCAGCAAAGCAACCAAGAGGCACAAGCCGGAAAGAGGAGGCTGCGGCCCCAGCTTGGCCTTTCCAAGGCCCCGTGTCTATGCTCGCACTCACGGAGGTCCCCCAGCCCCACAGGCACCTCCATCCTTGGGATGCCAGCCCTAGCCCCCTGCCACACGCACACACACACCCCACCAGTGTCCAGGGAGAAGCTTGCATTCTCACTTCCTCCATGGGTGAAAGGCAGAGTTTAGGAAGATGTCTCAACCATGGCAGCACAGGGCTCACCGGTCACTTCCGGTCCCTCCTGTCAGGCAGAACCCTTTATTGGATCCTTCTCCCTGCGCACCCCCCCCCACCCCCCGCCGTGGCTCTGGAAGTTGTCAGCCAATCTCTGTTCCGGTGCCCCCTCGGGATACTCTTCCTCCGCTCCAGCTGCCACAGTGGGGTCTTCTAACGCACCCACCCTTCACTGCCACCTCATTTCCCACCTCACTGCCCCACCTGCTCCCTGAGCCCATCTTCCCTGAGTTTGTACTTGAAATCTTGTTTCAAGGTCCATCCTGGGGAACCTGAAATAAGACACATTCAAGGTTGCCCCCCTCCCCAACCCCTGACTTTACTTCCTGGCCCCAGCTGACTCCTCCCTGGCTGGGAAGCACCTTGTCTGGCCCACTGCCACACCTCAACTCAGGCTGTGTCCTTCCCTCTCGTCACTAGTCCACGGCCCTTCTCTGCTACGGCTTACCTCCTTACAAAGAACTAAATGGACCCGGGCCAGAATCCTAGGTCCATTCCACACTTGCCCCCTCTACTGTCCCTCAGGGGCTCAGCTAGCATCCTGTCCTTGATGGGGTGTGTCAGCGGTATCAGGTTTCCCAGCCACACAGAGAGCAGCTGGAGGAGGAAAATGGCCTGCACCTCTCTGAGGCCCCCTCTCCACTCAGCCCCAGTCAGTCCTTCACAAATGCTGGTTGAAAAGATAAATATTGTATTTATTTACATGAGCCATCTTCCTCACAGTCGGTACCCCGATATCCCAGGCCCCTGCAGAAACCCCGACTCTGGCTGTCCAGAGCCCTGGATGTAGGGGCCTGTGGGGCTGGGCCAGTCCACACTGTGGAGCATCAGCAATCGCTGGCTGGGCTACTGCCACCAGAGAGCTATGTGTCTGGCTCCAGGCACTTGGGCAGGGAGGGCCAAGGACCCACCCTGTCTCCTGTCTTTGCTAAGCAAACGATCCTGCTCCAGAGGTGCCTAAGCTTGCTGTGCCCAGCAGTGTCACCCTGAAGCCAGTGGGAATGTGTCCAAGTATCCTCTGCCTGCCTCAGAGGGAGGCTGGCTTTGTTGGGAGTGCATCTTGGGCCACCCCACCCACCCCCATCTTCTCACAAAGGGGGAAACACCTAGGAGGGGGAGGTGACAGGGATGGGTTAAGGGTACTGCCCAGTGGGTTAGTGAGGGAGAGCTGGGGTGGCCTGCAGGGTAGCACAGGTCCAAGGGTGTGAGGCAGTGAGGCAGAGCGCTTCTGGTGGCAGGGCCGCCATTCCAGATGAAGTCTTGGTGGCTTGGGAGTGCTGATTTCTAGTGATGTTGCTTGATGTCTGATGATGTTGCCTGATATTTGATGATGTCACCAGGGTTTGTGACCATGTGGCCTCAGTTCCCGGAAGCCTCATCATGGTGGTTCACATGCTGTCACGAGAATTTCCCATCATGCCACTGAGGGGCTGAGGACAGCCCCTGGTCTCTGGTGGGCAGGCCATTTTGTGCTCTGGGAAAAGATCTTTCTTGGAGGGGCCCATGTGCTGCTTTGGGTTTTCCAGCTGGTTCTCCAGGGAGGGCTGGAACAAGGGGGAAACAGAGGCCCTGGGCCCATCCCAGTCCTGTTGGTTATTTTCCACTTATCCCTGGCCCAGACGCCATCCAGTCTTATTAGCCCAGAACTTCCAGCTCAGCTGGAGGGGTGCACAAAAGGGGCCCCCCAGGCTCTCAGTGGCAGCTGCTCCTGGGGGGCGGAAGGTGGAAAAGGCAAACGGGGCAGCCAGTTGAGCCTAGCAATCACCTTTCCCAAACACAAGTCTTGAGGGCTGCTCCAGGCCCTCCAGCTCAGAGGGCGGTACTCTGCTTGATGCTGTGGAAGCTGACCCGGGTGGGGGAGGTGGGGATGGACATGGCACGAGCCACCCGTGCACGGATCGAGTGCTTGTCTTGCCATCGGTGCCATCTTTTCCGGATGGCCGAGCGGACCTGTAGGCACAGGACAGAGCAGGACGTCTGAGCCAGGTCTGCAGGACCCCCTCCCCCACGAGCAGCTGCACAGGTGAGCAGTGCACAGGGGCCACCCAGAAGGTGGATTGGTGATACCATTGACATCGTCTATTTGCATATTTGCTAGGACAATTCTCTCAGTGTCCTGAGGAAGGGAGCCTTTTTCTAATCCACACACAGGCCAGCAGAGTTCCCATATGGATGCAGTGCCCCAGGGCTTGGCCCTTCCTAATACGCAACCCATTCCAGACTCATGGATGAGACTGAACCCCCTGCTTCTGGCCACCACCCCAACTGCCTGTGAGAGCAAACAATTGGGTTGTCACTGCAGGAGCAGATCAGGGAGGTGACAGGGACCCTCTAGAGGTAACCCCCTAGGGACTTCAGAGCAGACGGGCCTCCTACCACCCTGGGCCACCCCTGGGCCCTGGGGGTCCTTACCTCACTGTTGAGGAAACAGTAGAACACAGACACGAAGAAGCCCTGGGGTAGAGGGAGAAGGCCGTCAAGGGATGAGGGCACCCACTGCCTTCGGCACCCACTGCCTCTCCCCAGCCTCCCGCTCCTCCAGGCCTTGGCCTGGGAGAATTCCCACCCAAGAGGCCCCTCAGGAGCTGGAGGCAGCCTGGGCCAGGGCAAAGGGTGGCAGCTGTACCTGGAAGGACTCTAGGAAGGAGTTGAAGTAGATGAAGACAACCCGGGAGACCTCGTCCTCCCCAGGGTTCACAAAGAACAGCATGTACGTGATGCCCAGGAGGGGGAGCAGCACCAGAGTGGCTTTCACCGCCTTCCTGGGGGTGGGGGATGGGAGGCCGAGAGTCATAGCCCACCCAGGAGGGGCTGGGTCTGAGACTGGGGGAGCTGGGGTTTTAGGAGGGATTGCCAGGCCTGGGGTGAAGACCCTGGGTCAGAGGCTGGGGTGGGTGGGAACTTGAGAGAGGGAACCTGTTACCTGTACTGAATGGTCTCTGACGTGGTGGATGCCCGGAGTTTGGTCATGAGGATGCGGACGATATTGAAAAGGAAGATAAAATTGATCTGAAATTTGAACATACCAGTAAGGATGGTGTGGGCATGTATGTGAGCAACACGTTGGGGTCGGAGCAGGTCCGGGCCTCGGCTTTCCCAGTCTGGACTCTGTCCCTCCCAGACTTCTGCCTCTACCTGCCATAGTACTTGCACAGTCCAGGCCGGGCCCCTTGTTGGGCGGCTCCCACCTCTAGACAGAGGGCTGTTTCAGGTCCACAGCAGGCACTGACTCCCCCTCCCCACTGTGCCCCTCACTTCCCCCCCCCTTCCCAGGTTCTTACCAGCAGGACCAAGATCATGGGGCCCTGGTAGATGTAGTCGGTGTACACCCCAGGCCTTTTGCCAAACCAGCACCTAGAAGGCCACAGAGGTGAGGTGAGAGAAGGGCGACCATCTGGGTTCAGTTTAGTGGCAAGGGTCGGGGGTAGGTTGGGCCATGGCAGGACTGGGGCCAGAAGCCAGGATCTGGGTGCTCCAATTCTAACCCTGGCACACAGCCAAGCCACCTGATTCCACTACTGTGCCTCAGTTATCCCATCTGCAAAATGGGCAGCATCCTATATTATGAGAGATAAAGTTGTGGCAGGGAGGGGAGTTGTGGGAAAGACCAGAGTGGCCTCGGAACAGGTTGTGTGAACCGTCCTCATCCTCAGGTGTGGACCCAACACACCACTGCTTCCCCCAGTTCCCCCTCAGGGTCCTTGAGCCCCTGCTTGGGCTCAGCATGCCTGCTGGTGAGGAGCAGTGTTGGTGCACTCGTCAAGTGCTGGGCACCCAACACTTAGCAATCTCTACCTGAATCTGTCTAATTGCAGCCTCAACAAGCTCAAGGTAAAGACTTCTACAGGTGCTACCCACCGGAAGGCAAAACTGCTTTGCATTTTCCTGAGTTTCCTACCAGTAAGCTCCAGGGAGGTCTGGGGAGTGGGCAGGGAGAGGGCAAACCGGAAGACCCATGTCCTCCTGCCCAGAAGTGGTTGGTGGGCGTACGTGCTGAATGACCCTCAAGGGCTGGATCTTATGATGCTTCCATAAACCCAAAACTGAGATTTCTATGTGAAACTTACTGATTTTTTAGGTTAGCAACATATTCAAGTCTTTAAAAAACACAGCTCAGACCAAATGGAGCCTGTCTGTGGGCCCGGTCCAGGCAGCCTCAGGGGTTTCTAGTTGTAACCTCTGGTCTACAAGTTCTGAGGACCCACCTGGGTCCCTCCTGCTGTAGTGCCAGCACTTTACCACTATTCGTTGTTGTTCGGTGCCATCGAGTCGGTTCTGACTCAGCGACCCTATCTACCACAGAGTGAAATACTGCCCAGTCCTGCGCCATCCTCACAACTGTTGCTATATTTGAACCCACTGTTGCAGCCACTGTGTCAATCCATCTCATTGAGAGTCTTCCTCTTTTTCACTGACCCTCTACCTTACCAAGCATGATGTCCTCCTCCAGGAACTGTTCCCTCCTCATAACATGTTCAAAGTACGTGAGACGAAGCCTCACCAACCTCGCTTCCAAGGAGCAGTCGGGCTGTACTTCTTCTAAGACAGACTTGTTCATTCTTTTGGCAGCTCATAGTATATTCAATATCCTTCACCAACACCATAATTCAAAGCCATCAACTCTTCTTTGGTCTTCCTTGTTCATTGCCCAGCTTTCCCATGCACGTGAGGCGATTGAAAACACCATGGCTTGGGTCAGGTGCACCTTAGTCCTCAAAGTGACATCTTCGTTTTTCAACATTTTAAGAAGGTCTTTTGCAGCAGATTTGCCCAATGCAATATGTCTTTTGATTTCTTGACTGCTGCTTCCATGGACGTTGATTGTGGAATCAAGTAAAATGAAATCCTTGACAACTTCGATATTTTCTCCATTTATCATGATGTTGCTTATTGGCCCAATTGTGAGGACTTTTGTTTTCTTCATGTTGAGGTGTAATCCAAACTGAAGGCTGTTGTCTTTGATCTTCATCAGTGCCTCAAGTCCTTTTTGCGTTCAGCAAGCAAGGTTGTATCATTTGCATATTGCAGGTTGTTAATGAGTCGTCCTCCAATCCTGATGCTGCGTTCTCGAAGTAGTCCAGCTTACTTTACCACTAGGTGGGGCTTTAAAGCTGCTTGGACCAACTTTTTTCTGCGGCCCCTGAATCATTTTCCCTCCTAGACAGACATATACACACGTGCACGTGCATGTGCGCGGGTGTGGGCGCGCGCACACATGGGACTTTCTCCAAACTTGATCTTCCACCCTTCCCCCTTCCCCTGCACTCACGCACATCTGCACACCTGAGGAACAGGAGCTATTGCCCAGGGCTCCTGTTCTAGGACCCCAGGCACCGCCAGGTCCCCAGTCCGCTACAGTCTTATCTCTCAGCGGTCCCCCTCAACCCCGGCCCCCACTCTGCAGCTGTGCAAGTGAAGTGAGAGCAGCCAGGCCTGAGTCAGGAAGGAGTCACCAGATAAATAAAGAATATAATTTTCCGGGCTCCTGGTTGCTCCCAGTTCGGCTGTGGAGACCCTGTCTCCCCACAGCTCTGCAAGGGAGGAGGAGGGGTGAGCGCTGTGAGGGAGGCCACCTGGAACCCCAGCCAAACAGTGGGCTCCTGGGAACACTTCTTCGGCAAAGAAGATCCTGGTGCCTCCCCTGGCAGTCAAAAGACTGTCTACGCCCACCTCCTATCCCTTTCTCTCAGTGGCTCTCCATCTCAGCTGCACATTGAAATCACCTGAACTATTTCTTAAAATCCTGGTGCCCAGGCCATACCCTAGACCAATTACACCCAACTGTGTGTGTGGAGGCCAGGCATCAGTAGTTTTGAAGGCTTCCCAGGTGAGTCTGCTGTACAGTTAAGGTCGTAAATGACTGCAGCAGAAGTCTTATTTCAGGGGTGATGGGAACACCTGAGTCCATTTTATCAGCATCCACAGGACTCCAGAGCCGGAAGGAGCCTCTGAGCTCATCTGGAGGTTTTCAATTTGTATTAAACCCACAGAATCATTTGTTAAGTGTTTATATTCATAGACAACATTATCTAGAGTTTACTATGTGCCAGGTACTATCTAAATGTTTAATACATTCGTGTATAATAACTCATGTTACCCGCGCAGCAACCCTTTGAGGTAGGCACTATTATTAGGATGCTCATTTTACATATGAGGAAACTGAGGCATGCCGCTGTAACCAGCTCAAGGTCACATAGCTAGTTAATGATGGAGCCACGATTCAGAACCAGGGCAGTCTGGCTCCAGAGATAGGCTGTAACCCTTATGCTGTTCTGCTTCTCATGAAAGCCCAATACCTAAGGCAGAGTAAAGAGGCCTGGAGCCTGCCTGCCCAGTACCCCTCAGGTACTGTTAGGGAGCCCCTGATTGAGTCCAGCCCCTCTCTTTACAGATGCAGAAACCGTGGCACCGAGAGGGACAGTTATGTGGCCCAAGGCCATTAGAGAGTGTCAAGCACAGGGCGGTGAAGAACAAGGAGGTGACTTACTTCTCATTGTCGTAGTACAGCTTCCCAATGGCCCAGGCCACGATGATGGGGAAAGGCACCCCTGGAGGAGAGACGGGGCTGTCACAGAGGACCTAGGGGACACCAATACAGCCCAACATGCCTCCTTCGAGATGCTCCCAAGTAGGGGCAAAGGGCTGTGGGGCACACCCCAGCATCCCGACCTGGCCACGGTCTGGCAGCGCCACAGCCGGTTGGCCTGGGCCTGGGTGAGGAGCGGACAGTGTGGGGCCACTCACCCCAGCCAATGCAGATGAACATCCACTTATGTAGCCGGCTGGTGGAGTAGGTGAGTACGATGGCCGTGTGCAGGTAGCAGCCCTCGCCGAACATCCAGAAGAAGTTGGTCACATGGAAGTAGTTGTAGGCAGCTGTCACCAACCTGCACCATGCCTACCACCCTCACCCCCACCGGAGACAACGATGAGCCAAGGCAGGGGGAGGGGGCAAGAGGCAGGGGCAGCATCCTACCCCGGGGCCTCCTCTCGGCAGGCTGGGGAATCCTCCAAAGTGCCCCTCCTGCTCTATGGGCCCCAAGGCCTGTCCCCAGCCCCTCCTCCGCCAGGGTGAGCCTGCCTGGGCCCTTCCTCTGACCCTGGGTTTGGCCCTGTCCCACCTCCCCCAGCCAGGACACACCACGTTGCTCTGATGGACCTCAGGGCTCATGGTGAGCTGGACCACGAACCACGTGGCATTGCGTAGGATGAAGGCCGAGATGAGGTTCCAGTGGATGATGTTTCTCAGGCACCGGATGCTCCTGGGGGCAGCAGGGACGGGTGGGTGACAGGAACAGGGGAGGGGAGAGAGGGTGAGGAGCAGGCCCCCAGCCTCCCTCCAGCCCAGATGTGCAGATAAGGACACTGAGGCTCAGAGCAGCACTGACTGGCCAAGCCACGCAGAGAGGTGGCAGCAGAGGGGGCCCTTCCTACCTGCAGTCCCCCACGGACCAAGGGCTGCTCGCCCTTTGGGGTCCCCCCTTGCTCTCTTGGGTACCCCTACTGTTCCTGTAGTTCCAGGATTGAGGTCAGAACCCCATCAAGGCTTGGGTAGTCTCTGAAGACATACGAACCACAACTGTCTGATCAAATAATAGTCATTGCTGCCACGTATTCAATACTGACTGTGCAGTGTGTTTTGTGTATTTTCTCTCCAGTCCTTACAACACCATGCAAGATGGCCGTTATTCTCCCTAGCTATGGAGGAGGAAGCCGAGGCTCAGAGAGATTGAATAACCTGCCGAAGGATGCCCAGCTGGGACGTGTCTATCAGGATTTGGACCAGCTGTGCTCCACCCCACACCTTGGAACACTGGCATGTGGACAGCACGCAGGAATCAGAGTCACCCCTCAAGGCCCAGGGAGGGGACAAGTTGTTCTCAAAGTCTCTGCACTGAGTTCCTCCCTCTTCAGTGGGGACTTAGGCTCCCTGGAGAGAGGTCCAGCAGTGAAAGGAGCTGTGAGCCCTGCTTGTCTCCCCATCACTATCCCTAGGGGTATAACCTCCATGGCAGTCCCTCTTGGAGTGTCCTGAGCTGGCCCTGCCAATCCCGCTCCTGCCCAGCCTGGGGGTCCAGCCTGGGGCCCTTTGGTGGGAAGTCTCTGTCCCAGCTTCCAGCCTTGATGCTCAGCTCTGCCCCCACCCTCTTCATTCCTGGCACGGACCTACCTGGCACTGCCAACTACATCCCTGGCAGTAGTGCTGGGGCCCCAGGCAAGTCCAAAACCCCAAATGGGGCACTCCATAGAGCCCTCATCCCTGGGGCTCCACCCTCCCAGTCACCCCAAATGGGTACAGCCTGCCTGGTGTGGATGGCACAAGGCAAACCTGGGCTTTGTCCCCCCTACCCCTCCAACCCCAGCAATTCCTGGGACGGGGGCAGAAGTACCCTGCCAGATAATCCAGAAGACCCAAGACTCCTATCTATCCCTCCCACTGAGGTGAGGGGCCAGGACTCCCCCTCCCCAGGAGTCCCACCCCAGAGCCACCCCTCCCCAGAGCTCCTTTTCCACCCTACCCAAGGGCCCAGGTGCAGGAGGAGGCAGCCCGGAGCCCTCTCACCTGAGCCGCAGAAAGAGGACAAAGGCCACCAGAAGGGCCACCAGGGAGATGCAGTGGCCCAGGTAGTTGATGATGACAGCAATGTGGTAGTGCACCTTGCTCTTCTTCTGAGGCAGGAGACAGGGACAGAGGTCCTGTGAGGCTCCCTTCCACCCACTGGATGGTACAGCTCTGTTAGGATAGCTCCCCCAATCGGTGGCCAAGACAGAGTGGGCAATTCCAGCAATACTTAATTCCCTGCCCCCAGCCCCTACTGTGCGCCAAGCACTGCCCTAGAGCGGCGCTGCCCAGTTTGAGGCTGTGGCTCTGAATGTCAGGCTCTGTCTACGACTCCATGTTTTTGGTCAAAGTACCGGTTGAGTTGAGTCTCTCCACCACACAGGCTTCCCGCTCCACATGCTCACACGCCTGTGTGCGGCTCACAGATGTGCTCCCACGCCCACATCTGCCCATGTTCCCGTTGAGTCCAACACCATGCAGCCCTACCAGGCGCAGAGATGCCAATCCTCTAGGAATGCTTTCCTCTACCCATTTCCCAGTTGAGCACCCATTTCCTTGGTTGCCCCTAAAGCCCTCTGGCTGCCATTGACGCTGCTGCCATTCCCACAGCAGGATTAGAAACCATTAAAGAAATCTCCCTAGGCTCCATAACTCACTTCCCAGGTCCTTCCCTACCCCTAGCCCAGAAGGTCTGCTGGAAGAGAGCGGGATCCATTCCCAGGACTGTAACAAATATTCTAATTTTACTTCCTAGTCTATTGAATACACTGATGGAGGCTGGAAAATGCCATGGTTTTCCTCTTTCCAATAAATTTGAGCCTCAGGAGTGATGGAGTCTTTCTCATTTACAGATATTTTCGTTTCTGTTTTCTTCTTCAACTCTCAAGGCAACTCTGTGGCAAGAGCTGGAACAGTTAGTTTGCAGAAAAACAGGCCCAGAGGGATGTTGACTTGCCCGTGGTCACCCAACCTCAAGACTGCCTCTTACCTGCACAGCTGAGGCTGCGAGGTGATGCCCATGTCGTAAATGGGGGCTGGGTGGCCCCCAGTGCCCAGCTCTTTGCAGACTCCTGCCCTAGAGCAAAGCCTCCATCACCGCCTTTTCTAGGTCCCAAGAGAACAGGGCCCAGGAAACCCAGGCCTGGCACTCAGCAGGGATCAACAGGTGGAGGAAGCAACTGGCTTTGAAAATGGGGTCCCTGTTAGCACTTCCATCCCTTACCCTTTCCCACGTTGTGGGGTGGGGCCAGGGGCTGGTGACATATAAAACCTGGGAAAGTGTAAGTCAAGAAAAGGATGAGTTTTCAAAGGCCTGTTTACCCTTTCAGAGTCACAGAAGCACTCCCGGCTCCCCCGTGGACCTTCTGTGGTAGTTACAGAATCCACAGGAGTCAGAGCTGGGTCCTAAGGGATCAAATTCAGTTCTACCCATCTTCTGGATGAGGAAACTGAGGTCCAGGCAAGTAAGTGATTTTCCCAGACTCATCTACTGGAGAGCAAGTGGTACACTTTAGATACTGGATGCCCAGCAGCTATCCCAGAAAGGGTCTCAGAGGTTTGGGCCCCAAACCAAAACTAAAACCAAACCTACTGCCGTCGAGTCAGTTCCATAGCAATCCTACAGGACAGAGTAGAACTGCCCCATAGGGTTTCAAAGGCTGTAAAATCTTTACAGAAACAGACTGCCCCATCTTTTTGCCATGGAGCAGCTGGTGGGTTCGAGTAGTTGACCTTTCGGTTAGCAGCTGACCATTTACCCAATGCACCAGCGGGGCTCCTTGGTTGGGCCCCAGGGAGGTGTAAATGGAGGGAGAGAGAGACAAGAGAAAGGAGGGAATGGAAGGAAAAGGAACAGGAGGGAAAGGGAGGAGAAGAACAGGGAAGGAAGGAGAGAGGAGCTGCCGCCCCCATGCAAATGAGGAGGGTCTCCGAGAGCCTGGTAGCAGATGCTAAAATCCAGAACTCCAGAAGATGCACACATCACAGCCTGTCTGGAGCTGGCACTTAATTTCCTTTTATTAAATTTTCCACAAGCCCACGCTGAGAAGCCTCTGGGTAATAACAACATCTGCGGAGTCCAGAATGGCATGATGCCCCAGCTTCCTTGCAGGGCCCAGGTTGGCCCAAATCAGCAGTGTGGGGGGAGGCTTCACTGCCATCTGCCGCCCCTGCAGGGCCCCCACCAGACTGTGCCCATGTGGTTGGGTCCAGGGTGGGGAGGAGTCACTTAATGAGTACCTACTGTGTGCTGGACCAGGCACTGTATAGATACCATTGCTTTTCATCCTCACAACTGCCCTCTGAGACTGGTTCTTTCATCCCTGTTTTTCCATTTGAAGAGGCTGAATAATTGGCCCCAGACACCCTAGTCTGCCTGGTTGGTCTGGCTGGCTTTAAAGTCCCTCCTTTCCCTGTCCCAGCATGCATTTCTTGAGGGACAAGCAGGATTGAAAACAGAGGCCTTTTCTGGGGAGAGTGGTTGCAGCGGAGGGAGACAGGGTATAGGGGGCTGGGGGTCAGCACACAACCTAGGCTTGCTGGTTTGGGGCTTGTCTCCTGGTGGTGACAGCAGCGAGCAGGTCTCACCAGGTCTGGGACCTCCAGGGTGGCCTGCCAAGTCCCATTTCACATGCAGCCATTTCTGCGAATCCAATATCTGCAGCACCCCAAGGCGCTGGTGTTAATTAGGACATAGCCCAGGCCTGTGAGCAGAGAAACTGCTGCTCAATTAATTGGGTACTTTCCTCTTTGCAGTTTCAGGAGGGGACCAGGGAGCTTGAGGGTGGGGAGGGGTCTGGCGAGGCTGTGGGGTGGAAGAAGGGGATGGATTTTCATTAATTAAATTAACATTATCCAATTGTGCCAGCAGAGGCTGCCGAGAAGCGGGTGGCAAAGCCAGGCCGAGGTGGGCCAGGTGGGTGTGGTTCTGGGCATCTGGTCACTGCAAGTGGCAGCAGTCCCACTGAGTCAGAAACCAGAGGAAGGGGGTGCATGAGTTACCTGCGGTCTCCTCATCAATGCCCCCATCCTCCAGGTGTACGTGACAACCTTCCCTGACGTCACAGGTGAGAGAGACAGAGGGTGGCCCATCCAGCAGGTAGGAGATGTTTGTATTGGGATTTAGTGAGGTTGCGCTACCTGCCCAATGTCACACGGCACGTAAGTGCCGGAACCAGAATCCAAGCCCCAAACCGTCTGTCGCCATGATACTGCCAAAGAGAGGGGACATTGAGAAGCTGAGGCTCCCAGTCTTCTTTCTCACCCTAACCCAACTGGTGGAGAAGGGAGAGATCTCTGTCTCAGAAGGGGAGGATGAAGATAGCTGACCTATAGTTTTTGAGTGTTTGGAGGGTATATGTGAGAGAGGAGGAGCTGCTGTGCCCCCCACAGTCGCCTAGAAGGAAAGGGGACTTAAATTAGAGCAGGAGAGAGAGAGTAGGGTGAACTATGAAGAAATTTCCCCGACAGTTAGAGGAGCAAATCCAGGGAGGGAGGCTGGGAACGAAGGTGGCGTCTCCTGTTTCTCCAATTTCCAAGAAGAAGAGAGACCTCCAGGCTTAGCTACATCGCTGGCCTCAGGCTCCACAGGCTCAGTAGGCCCATCAAAGCAGATAGTGGGAGCCATGGAGGACTGAGACTCCTTGTCGAGCTCTTCCTCCCCTGTTACCATCCTGCTCTGGGCACAACTGTGGTCTTGAGTCGCTGACAGAACTAACCTGCTTTCTTGAGCACAAATCCTACTTCCCTTCCTCCCAACTTCTCTCTTATGTGTCAAGTATGAGTGGTCTTCTTGTCACCCCTACCCAAGCCCATCTCCTCTGGCCCAACTGTGGTTGCTAATGTGGAATTCCCACTCCCCGTCCCCCATTCAAGGGGACACATCTCGTCCCCAACCCCAAGACCTAACAGGCTGACTCACTGGGGAGGGGGGAGGTGGTGAGGGGTTGGTACTTAGGAACTTTTGCTCAAGTCAGGTCCTCAGGGAGCTGGGTCAACCCATGCCAGCCTTGGGTGAACCCCATAGTTCTGGCCTGGGTGATCTGGGACGCTAGGAAGCCTCTCGCCCACATCCTGAGTAATGCTTCCACCCTGCCAGAAGCACCACCAGCAGGAAGCTTTAGGCTAAGCATTGGCCTATCTTTGCAGCTTCCGGATGGGGCCAGCAGAGCCCATTGGCTCATGGCCAGGGCGGGGTGCTATGGATGGGGGAAAGCTGTTCTTCCTCCATTATCCTCGCCTCCCAGGGTTCCTGGTAAAGGGGGGCCTGGACTTGGAGGCCCCCAGTTCCAGGCTCTGACTCACTCTGCCCATGTGACCTTATATCAGTTGCTCCTCCTTTCCAGGCCTCAGTCTTCCCAGCTGTAAAATGAATGGGTTGCTCTAGATCAGAGTTTCTCACTTTTGCCCCATCAGAAGGCTCCCCAGGGCACTTGTTAAACATACAGATTCCCAGGCCCTCCTTAGCAATCTTGATTCATTGGAGCCTTGGTGGTGCAGTGGTTAAGAACTATGGCTGCTAACCAAAAGATCAGCAGTGTAAATCCACCAGCTGCTCCTTGGAAACTCTATCTTATAGGGTCGCTATGGGTCGGAATCGACTTGATGGCAATGGGTCTTGGTTTTGGGGTCTTAGGTGCAGTCCTGGAACCTGTATTTGAACACATGTTCTCGGTGATTCTTACTACCAAGCAGGTCTGGGAAACTCAAGACAGGATGGAGGATCTCTAAGGTTCCTTCCAACTCAGATCCTTTAGGCATTGGAATTCTTGGGACCGCCGGGACCAGTCCTCTGCCCCACTGCTCAGAAGCCTGGGGCGGGCCCTTGGACAGTCCAGGGGCTGGCCTCCCTTCTGCCTTTTGCTTTCTGCTCACCCATTCTTCCAGCTTCATGGCCCCCATCTTCCTCAGCAACCACTGAAGGGTGGGTGGGGTGTAGGGGAGAGGACACAGGGAGCAGCAGGTAGCAGCAACAACAGGCAGATAGATATATTCACGCATCTGCCAAATGTCATCCTTAAAAAGATTATTCACTGCAGCATTGTTTGCAGTCACTGAAGACTAGGAATAAAGATTGGTGAAATAAATTATGGTACATCCATGAAACGTGATATTATGCAAATGTAAAAAAGAACAAAGATGCTCTTTATGCACCGAGATGGAACAATCTCCAAGATAGATGGTTATATGAAAAAAAGTATGGTGCCAAACAGTGGGCATAATATGCAACATTTGGGTAAAAACAAAAAAGAATACTCACACATGATTTCTTGTATATGCAGAGAATAGCTATACAAGGACACTCACGAAACTGGCAAAATGGCGGCCTCTGGGGAGGGAACCCAGTGGCTGGTGACCGGGGTAAGAAGGAGACTTTTCACTCTATTCCCATCTGTACCTTTTGAATTTTGTATATTGTCTACGTTGTTTTGACTCAAAAAAACATTTAAATTTTTAAAAGGACCTCCAAGGGCTTTGTCAAACTGTATGGCTACCTCCACCCCCACCCCTGATTCTGACACAACCCGATGGTTGGACTTCGATGTATTTCTCAGGAAAGGTGGGGTAAAAAAATGGGCAAGAATCCCGTGACTACATCTTGTGTGACCCCAGCTCAGTACCACGCCCAGCACACACGGCCACCCAGTGAGCACGGGGGAAGGAAGGAAGGAGCAAGGACCCAGCTCATGCCAGTGCTGGGGCCCCTGAGCCAGCTGGCAATACAGGCATCTTCGCTTGCTCAGCCTCACCTCCTCATTGAGAATCTCCTGACACTCGGAGTAGTTCACGCGGGCGGCCCAGCTGCCATTGGCCAGGCACTCCCGGTAGCCGTTGTCTGGACAAAGAAGAGAGAGTCAGAGTGAGCCACAGGCTCTTCTCCTGAAGACCAACCTAGGTGTCTGTCCCCTCCACTGTCCATCTTGCCATCCATCCTGGGCCAGCAGAGGGGCCTGCCTTGTTGATGGGCTCTGGCATGAAGCTCAGGAGAGGGGTTTCCCTACAGCTCCCATCTCCTGCGTCTTTCTGCCTGCTGCCCCCCAACAGGGGTATGGTGGCTACAGTAGCACCTGCCTGTGGCTCTCCCCACCCAAGCCTGGCACAGTCATGCCCATAGGATGGGTCCATGGACAGGCTTGGCAGATGACCTGATGGGCTCTCTTCTGAGAAGCCTCCCACGTGGTGGTCTCACGTGGCAGCCAAAATGAATGGTGAGCTCTCATGAGTCAGTTCTCACATGGCTGGGCATGGTACGGAGGGAGTGGATGTGGTGACAGCTGGAGTGGCAAATTTAAATGACAGGGTTTCATATGGTGGGACTATCCGTGGTAGAGGCTTCCTGTGGGCGGTCCTTATGCGGGTCTTACATGGCAGGGTTTCATGTGGACAGGGGCTCACAGGGCAGGCATTGGGGAAGGTCCCCATGGGGGTATTTTCCCAAGGCAGGCCTGATGTGGGAGGGACTGTGGTGGGAACAACCACGGTAGAAGCCTCTTGGGACAAAAACTGACAGGAATGTGCTAAGGGTGTCACTCAGGGTGGCTCTCCCATGGCAGGTGTCTCTTTCCTGGAATCTGCTACAACTGCCTTCCAGCCTGGCATGTGGCACAAGTGGGATCAGGGTAGTGGCCCAGGGAGTGGCAGAGTCTCCTTCAGCCCAGAACCTGTCACCTGTTAGGGAGATGGGAGGGGCCCTGGCTTCAGGGCTCCAGCAGAGCTGCACCAAGAGTCCCTCTCACTCTCTGTCCTTTCCCCTGTTTGGGTGGCAGGTCCCCAAAATCTGGTAGGGAAGGAACTGAGGGAGTTTCAAATTCTGAGGCTTTCCTCCTGTGCTGGCCAAGGTAATCCCACCCCACCCTACCCCACACTGCTCCTCAGCATCTGTACGTCTGAACAGGTCTCCTTGAGCTAATTCTGGCCCTGGCTCCAGGCGGCTCTGGCTGGAAGAGAAACTGAGCCCTGAGCCATTTTCACAGCATCCCTCCCCAGCTGCAGGACTTTCAGTGGCTTCTGCTGACCCTCGCAATGCATCCATACCCCCATGAGGCTATAGGAGGGCCGGGGAAGCTGTCAGAGCCCTGGTCCCAGCCCGAAGAGATACAGCAGCAGAGCACTGGGCAGGGAGTCAGAAATGGGGGCACTTGGCTGGCTGAGCTACGGTGGTGCTGGGTGGGTGACCTCAGCCCTCGGCCCTTTGTCCCCCCTACTCATTTATTAAAGGAGGGGCACACCTCCTGGTCCCCCTGGTTGTGCAGCTGGAGCTACTCCTCTGCAGGCATCACTGGAATAAGGAGATGAAGGAAGCGCCCCGCCCCCAGGGAGCCCCAACTGACCTCGGAGGTCGAGGGGAGGGGGCCTGGAAGGCTGACACAGTGGCCTCGTTAACTGCTCCTGGCCCCTCTGCCGAGAAGCTGCTCCTGTCACAGCATACCAGCGGGGGAATCAGGCTAAATGGATTTTTAAAGCTCTGCCCAGTTTCCCTGTCATGGCCTTGAGACTTGGGCAGAGTTGAGCCCTTTGGCAGAAATGCTGCCGATTCTCTCCTAATTGCTAAATGAGGGATAAGCTAGCAGTGGGCTACAGGCTGGGGGTGGGGGGAGAATGGTAGGGAGTGCAGAGGTGGAACCAGGGAATCCTGTATCTGCGCCATGGGCACAAGTGACTGCAACCAGGGGCTGCTCCAGAAAGTCTGCATGAAAAGGAGCTCAAGGCAGAGACTGGCTGGAAGAGGCGCTAGACAGGGTGGGGTGGGGTGGGGTCTTGCCTTAAGAAAGGCAGCACAGAGTAGTGGTTAAGAGCTTGGTCCCTAGACCCAGAGAGCCTGGGTTCAAATTCTGACACCACTCCTTACTAGCTACATGACTTTGGGCAAGTCACTCAACCTCTCTGTTTCCTTATCTGTAAGAGAAAATCCCTTCCCATTAAGTTGATTCTGACTCATGGAGACCCCATGTGTTACAGAGTAGAACTTCTCCATAGGGTTTTCTTGGCTGTAATCTTTACGTAAGGAGCCCTGGTGGGATAGTGGTTAAAGCGTTCTGCTGCTAACCAAAAGGCTAGTAGTTCGAACCAACCAGCTGCTCTTTGGGAGAAAGGTGTGGCAGTCTGCTTCCAGCCTTGGAAATCCTACAGGGTGGTTCTACTCTGCCCTATAGGGTCACTAGGAGTCAGAATCCACTCAATGGCAATGGGTTTGGTTTTTTGTTTGTTTTTAAACATAAGATTCAGAGCGCGTCAATTGTTCCTATCAAAGGGGGTACAGATGGAGGTTATATGAGCAGCCTCCTTTGCTCTAGGCTCTCCTTGGCATCCCACATATGGGGCAGGGAGCCTGGGTCCCCCCGCCCCATGCTGGGGTCATTCAGAGGGACCAGGCTTTGAAGGGGAGGGAGGAGGTGATCTTGAAAGCAAACAGGTCCTGACAAGCAGTGAGTCATTGGCAGGGAGGATTGACCTCCTTGTCTTTAATTGCTGAGCTGAGCAGTCATTCCTCTCAAAGAATCATGGGAAAAGGGATATTTTTGGAAATGCTTCCCATCCCTTTGAAGATCGGATGCAGCAGGAGGGAGGGCATGAAGGAGAGGCCTCAAAGTCCTGGCAGTGCTTCACCAGTAAATGAATTAATTAGTGCCTAATGATTTTTTTTTTAATGATTAGGTACATCGCTGGATTCCCACTTCGACTGATTACAGGGCACCCTGCTCAGCATGCCTGGCTGGGGCACCTGGAAAGGTGAGCACCAGCCCTGTCCAGAAACACCAGCCCTTGTCAATGGGACCGGCACCCCAGCTCCTCTCCAGGGATACCAGAGGGGACAGAGAGGGAGCCCAGAGAGTACCTCCCCCAAGCTTCCCACATATTGTACAGGCGGAGAAACTGAAGCCCAGAGAGGGCCAGTGCTGAGGGTTTCTTAACAGGTTATAGCTGGGGCTAGAACCCGGGAGTCCTGCTTCCATTTAAGGCAGGGCTGGCAAACCAAGAAGCACATGTCCAGGTACTAGGGCTTCAAAAGCTTATTTGGGGCATCTCAAGTAACCCTTTGGGATAAGAAGGAAAGGAACTCATGGGGAGTGGCCAGGGTTGGCTGCAAAGGCAGGCAGGGCCCTGATCACAGACAGCCTGGCAGGCCCCACTCAGAGTGCAGACTTGGCAGGAGACAATGGAGAGCCACCCAGGGGTTGACTCTAAGCAAGGGTGTGACAGGGTCAGATCCCAGATCAGAGTTAGAGACCAGGGTGGGGGTGGGAGGATAGCCTGGACTGGGGCATTGAGCATAGAGAGCAGGAAGGGTCAGATGTGAAAATTACTTTGGAAGTGGGATCACAGAACCTGGTGCCCTTGGGGGCGGGCAGCTCCTTCCAGAAGCCTCCTCCGATATGCCAGCCCTAGTGCTGCCTCCTTCCTGGGAGCTCCAGAAGCACTTGCACAGGGAATGGGGGAGCAGGAGGCATGATTCCTGGGCTTCTGACCCAGCCACCATGGAAGGCTTTGTAACCTTGGGCAGCTGCTCTGCACCTCAATTTCCTCATTGTAAAGTGAGCCTGGCATAACTGTGTTCCCACAAACTCTCCTCTTTGAGTTATTCGGCCCTCTTAGGCCCTTCTCTTCTTCCTTCCTTCCTCTCCTTAGTCCCCACTTCCCTCCCAGTCTTTCTCCTCTTCCCTGGGCCCCTCCCATGGCCAGAACAGGGGTTACACACCCTCACAAGCTGCGTGGTGCTGCTTTCCCATCCTTTAGCCTGACCCTAATGGTTCCCCAGGGAAGCTCATAGTCACCCTCCTGTTTTGGCCCTCCCACCCCTTGGCTCTAGCCCCCAGTCCTACCCCCTTAATTTGTCCGATAAAGGAGAGATCGACACAAGAATGGATGTGGGAGTTTTGAGCTGGAAGAAATCTTGAAGCCATGTCATCTAACCCCCGGGACCATCAGATATGGGGCGGGAGGGCCATAGAGGGGAAAACAGTGTACCAAAGTTGGTGAGTCTCAAATTAAATGGCCTAGTGTCCATGTTCACCCAGGGTCCTTCTCAGGGCTCTGGGCTCAGGTACCCCGCAACCAGAGCGTCCGCACAAGGGACCCTGACCCCAGGGATCTGAACCCCCACCCTCCCTGGGATAGCACATGCAGCTGTTGCTCTGTTGATAACCAGGGGCCATGAGTCATTGACAGGGGACAGCAAATTAATTCTGAGGGTGGCAGGAGGTGTAGCAAGGAGCTGCAAAGCCCAGAGGCGTGGGGGCCTCAGGGGAGCAAGGTGTTTACTTGGGGATCGAGTATCAGAACAGATGGGGTCAATCCTTCCCTACCTCTTCCACCCACGGGCCTGGGCTGTAAGGCCAAGCCCCTGCCTGTGCCTCTAAAACTCTGGGCCCCTCACTTCCTGGTTGGCGGGCCCATGTAGGCCCCACAACCTCTCTGAGCTCAGGGTTCTCAACTGCAAAGTCAGGGCCATTCCAATGATCCCTGCCCTATCTCATGGGGTAGTCCTATAGTTCAAGCAGACCAAAGTTTCTCAACTGCAAAGGAAACCGTCAGACAGACCTGGATGCTAATTCCAGCTTCACTATTTCCCAGCTGGGTGACTTTGGGCAAGTTCCCTACCCATGCTGAGCCTCAGAGGCCTGGTTATGTAAGAACTGATAGTGTCTTCCAGGGGCACTGCGAGAATCAGCAGCAATGAGCACAGAGCGCCCAGAAGAGCAGAGAGTGGGCCTTTGGTAAATGGTGGTTGTACCCACGACAGGTATTACCATCATCAACATCATCATCATCACTTTCCCAACCCCCAACAAGTCTCAAGTTCTCCCCATCCTACCCCATCTCCGAGCAGATGGTCGGCCTTCCACCCCATTCCTTACTTGTGGTATTGTAGCGGACACCGTAGAAATAGGCAGGGCAGGGCCGAGCCACCAGCTGCCCCACGGGGCTCCGGGGCCAGCAGGTACCAATGAGGTCCACGGACGCATTGCACTGCAGTCCTGGGGACAGAGACGACCAGTGAGGCAGAGTGAGGTCCCCACCCCAGAGAGACAGAGGACACCACAATGACCTGCCCACTTCCCCACTGCCCCACACTCACACACCAAGTGGGGACAGGACAAGAGCAATGACCCCAGTGCAGAAATGAGCTTGTCCTATGCAGGGGAGGCCAAGGAGGCACCAGGGAAGGAATCTGAATTTGATGCTATGGCACTAGGGAGCCAGTGTGGGTTCCAGAGCACAGGACGAACAGAGGTGGCTTGAGATGGTATTAAAAGCTAAGGCCCTGGTTGGAATTTAGAGGAAAGGTAGACACACTTTAAGCCCCCTGCTCTGTAGCCTGAGGACACTTCTCTCAGCCCCTCGCTTGGTGACAGACTGGAGCTCTGAGACTTCACAGGGACTAGTCTTCCCTGGGACAGGCCTAGCTTACCCCTGTCTCAGCACCGTCACATGTCTCTGGAACCAAACCACATCTGCACTGCCCCTTCAGCTAAATCAAGTGGATCAACTTTCAGTTAGCCTGATAGCCACATTTATTGAGCACCCACTGTTTGCATTCGGGTCTGTGCTGGGCCCTGAGAGAGGGCTGACTAAGAAGGAGACCATGAAAGAAAGGGAGGGAGACATCATCTGGGCGGACTGGAAAGGGTACTTAACTGGGGGTCTGGACCCCTGGCTTCAGACTGGGCTCTGCTACTAATTTGCTCTGACCTTAGTCAAGTCACTTCCCTCTCCGGGCCTCAGTTTCTTTATAAAATGAAATGGTTGGAATAGATCAGAAATGTTCTATCTTAGTCCACAGGAGACTTCAAGGCATTCGTAGAGACCCTAATATTAAATGAAAAATTTGGTGCGTACATGCATTTAAATGAGGCGTGGGGGCCACGGCTTTCGGCTTTCATTAAATTCTCAAAGGGGTCTCTGACTCAAAAAAAAAAAAAAAACAGCTGCCATTGAGTTGATTCTGACTTGTGGCGACCCACGTGTGCCAGAGACGAACTGTGCTCCACAAAGTTTTTAATTCTGAAGTAGCTTGCAAGGCCTCTCTTCCAAGGCACCTCCAGGTGGACTTGAACCTTCAACCTTTCAATAGCGGCTGAGTATATTAATCACTTGTATCACCCAGGGACTCCTTGTGACTCAAAGAGGATGTAAACCGGGGAACTAGGTACCAAAAAGGAAAACAGTGGCCACCCAGTCAATTCCAGCTAGTGGTGACCCCATGGAAGATGTCAAAGGCCTCATCCAGATATTTGCCCTTAATTAAAGAGCTTTTGGGGGTGGTGTATGTGCATGTGTTGGGACAGGGTTGAGGCCACAGTAACACCTTGGGAGGGTGGGAGGGATGTGGGCTCAAAGGGGGGAGGACTGAGCTGAAGGCAGAGCTATCGCCCCTCCCGTGTCCGCCTCGTGACGTTTCTCTTCTGTGCGGGGCAGGTGTGCCCACCGTGACACAAGAAGGCTAATAACCAGGCACTGGCATGAGGATGCACAGCCAGCTAGGGAGAGCCATGAGCCGGCAGGGTGAGGGGAGTGCTGGAAGCTCTTCAGGGTTGGGCATTAGCAGCTGCCAAGCCCTGACTGGGGCCGCCTGCCATGTCCTCCCCAAATTAGCCTGCCCCCAATCTCTCTGGAAACAGCACCGGTTTAAGTTGGCTTCCTTTCTCTGGTGGACTCAGGGCGGTACTGAGAAGGCCTTGTACCAAATGCTGATTTTTCTTTCTAATCTAATCTATTCATAGGGTGTGTGTGTAAATCAGGGCTCAAGGGGCTGAGCCCTCAAGGCCAAGTGGTTTAATTGAAAGAGAAAGAAAGCTGGACTGGGGCTTAGTGGACCTGAGGAGCCGGCGGCCAGGCGGCTGGGTGGGCCAGCCTTGAGCCCCACCACAGCAAAGCCCCAGTGAATGGTGTCAGGAGGGAGGATGGGGGGCGTGAGGAGAGCAGGGCCATATGTGACCAGGGCATTCCAGGCTGGGATTTTAATCTGTCAGGACCATGCTGAGAGTGCTGAGCCTGGGGGGAGGGGTAGGCATGTGGTAGTAAGCGGGGGAGGGTTATAATATTATAAGGAGCCCAGGTGGCATAAATGATTAAGCACTCAGCTGCTAACCGAAAGGTTGGAGGTTCAAGCCCACTCAGCTGCTCCGTGGGAGAAAAGACCTGGCAATCTGCTTCTGTAAAGATCACAGCCTAGAAAACCCTGTGAGGCCGTTCTACTCCGTCACATGGGGTCGATATGAGTCGGAATTGACTTGACAGTACTTAACGACAACAATCATATTATGGACCACGCTCTGCTTTTCCAAAATGCTTCCTCGTATATTTCACTTGATCTTCACCCACCCTGCAATGTCATTATTCCCTTTTTACAGATGAGGAAACTGAGGCCCAGGGAAGTTAACCCCAAGATCGTGAGCTAATGAGTGAAAGGACAAGACTCATAGCCAGGAGTTACTGATTCTAAATCAGGCTCTCACTATCACAATATGCTGTGTGTCAGTGAGCCGTGGGCAGTCACGGAAGGGGGCAGCATTCACAATATTGACTGCTATCTGCCAGGTTAAGTGCTCAGCTGCTAAACAAAAGGTCGGCAGTTCAAACCTACCCAGTGGCTCTGCAGGTGTAAGACCTGGCAATCTGCTCCAGTAAGGACTGCAGCCCAGAAAACCCTATGGGGCAGTTCCACTCTGTCATACGGAGTTGCTGTGAATCCAGATTGACTCAATAACACCTGACAGCAACAATCGGCCAGGCAGGTGCCAGTTGCTACACACACGCCATTGCATTTAATAATACCATCGGACCTTCCTAGGTAGGTTGTTCGTTCATTCATTCACAGATTTCTACAGAGCCAGGCACGGGGTGGGGGATTAAATGGGATGTCATGTGTGGCGGGGTCTGGAAAGGTGCCTAGCACTCTGTCAGCGGAGTGTCTGCCTGCCCTCCCTCCCTTCTCTCTCCTCCCCTGGACAGTTCCTCAGATCCTCTTCCGTAAAGAACAGGGGAGAGGGCAGGACTGGGCACCAGCCTAGCCAGGATCAGGCTAGAGCCAAGGCAGGGACCGGCTGCAGAGCTATGGGCCTGCTGGTCTTGGAGACCTGGCACTGGCCAGTGCCCAGAGCCCCAGGGCTGCTGAGCCCTGACCCCACTCATAGCTGTCGGGGTTGGGGGAAGAGGGGCAGAACAGAATGCAATTCTAGTCTGTGGTTAGGATGGGAGCCTGCACTGGTGTGCCTGTACACGCTGTACCACCTACTGTGGGTCTCACGCCCCCTGCCGACGTGGGTGCTGTTGTTGTATGCCATTGAGTCAATTCCAACTCATAGCAGCCCCATGTGACAGAGTAGAACTGCCCCATAGGGTTTGCTAGGCTGAAATCTTTATGGGAGCAGATCCCCAGGTCTTTCTCCTGAGCAGCAGCTGGGTTCAAACCATCAACCTTTCAATTAGCAGCCAAGTGTTTAACCATTGCACCACCAGGGCTCCTTTGACGTGGTTGCTACCACCCCCATATTACAGAAGAGAAAACTGAGGCCCCAGCAGTCAAACAGCTTATCCAAAGTCACACAGATACTAAGGCAGAAGTGAGTTTTGAATGCTGGTCTTTTACCGCAGGCAGCCCAGGGCTCTTCCCAACGCACCACAGCTGTCCCCAGTCTGGCTTGCGGCCCCTCCCAGCATTCACTTCCACCCATCTCCGCACCCCAGGTTCCTCTGCACAGCACGGTGGTGCCTCCCTCCTGCTCCGAAGCTCACAAAAGGCTGCCTGGTGGCACAGAGAAACATGCAGCCGACACTGTGCTTGTGACCTTTACATGAAGAGCCCAGAACATCCTGGAGGGAATGAAAGTCTGTGTGAAAGACCAGGGAAAGGGAGGGCGAGGCTGCAAGAACAGAGAAGCAAAGCCAATAAAACCAGGCAGGTGACAAGTCCACTCTCCCTCCCCGATAAAGCTTACATTCTAGTGGGAAAAACAGTAAAGAAACACGTGGATCTGTTAACCAGTGGGAAATACTACGAAGAAAAAATAAACAAGGCAGGGAGATAAAGACTGACAGAGTGCTATTTTAATTTGATGGTCACTAAAGACTGATGAAGGAGTCCTGGTGGCACAACGGTTAAGCACTCAGCTGCTATCTGAAAGGTTGGCGGTTCAAACCCACCCCGTGGCTCCATGGGAAAAAAGATCTGGTGATCTATTTCCACAGAGGAAACCCTATGGGGCAGTTCTACTCTGTCCTATAGGGTCTCTATGAGTCGAAAATCAGCTTGATGGTATACAACAACCACAAAAAAGCACTGCCCTTTAATCAGACACTTAAATGAAGGGGGGTGGGGCACGTGCACAGCTGAAGGAGGAGTGTTCTAGGCACTGAGAACTGCCAGTACAAAGGCCCTGAGGTAGGTGTGTGCTTGGCATGTCTAAGGTGTGAACATCCTGTCACTCAGAGGTTCAGCCTCTCGTTCGAAGGGCAGCTAGGTTCCTCAAGGTCTTTCCTCAGTGGGAGTAGGGGTGAAATCAACCCCCTCACCAGGCCTGGTCACTGGAGACCTTCATGGGGGAGGGGCAAGAGGGAGAAAGCAATGCATTTGCACAGAGCAAATGCCACAGATGCCCGGGGCCCACACTCTTAACTGCGTGTGGAGGATGGTAGTCAGGCTCCCCCGAGTCACTGCAAACGAGGGAAAGGAGAAGAGGGGAGCAGTGTGGACGGCTTCGGCCACCTCAGAAAAAGCCCTGCTGAGTCAGGGGCCTGGGGGCTGCTTTAATAAACAGAGAGGAACCCTTTGAAGGTGGCCTATTTCACGTGTGGGCACTGGTTTCTTCCCCCAAGTAGGTTACTCAGTTCCCTTCCCATCATGCATAGGGTGCAAACGTGCTCAGTAGATCCCCCCATGGTAGGTAACTTGGAGGGAAATTGGAACCTGGCTCCTGTCCCACCTATGATGGGTCTCCCATCAAGACCTTCTGAATGAACCACAAGGTGGGTGGGCACTGGATGGCCGCCCTGTGGCTGGGAGCCCAGCCCCCTGTCTGGTTTGAACCCAGGAGAAGGACTCAGCCAAGGCTGCTCAGAGGGCAACAGCCAGGAGGCCAAGGGGCAGCGCCTGAAACACACCTATCTATCCATTCAGGGGACTGTGCTGCTGGGGCGAATGGGCAGGGGCTCTGTCATGTCACCTGGCACAGAGAGGGTGGCAGAGGATAGGAAGGTACCCTGCTCTTTTCCCAGCCAGCTGTGGTTGAGCTGCTTCTCTTTGGCTGGGCAGAGAAGAAAGACGCCTCTGTAGGGTGTGTAACACATCAGGACACGCAGGTGGACCCTGCCGTCCTGAAGGCCTGTTGGCGCTTCATTTCTGTGTTCCCAACACCCAGGACAGTACAAGGCACACAGTAGATGCTCAGGAAATATTTGAGGGTGGCGGACAAACCAAATATGGGTATAAGAAACTTCAGGGGGGAGACACTGCACTCCCAATGGCTGACCACACTTCTTCCTGGGCACCACGGCTATCTGGGGGACCACATAACATGGCAGTGGTAAAGTCATAGGCTCCAGAATCAGGCCCACTTGGTTCAAGTCCTGGGCCATTGCTTAGTAACTGTGTGTGCTTGGGCAAGTTACTTAGCCTCTCTGAGCCTCAAGTTTCCTCATCTGTAAAATGGGGATAAAAATATTTCTCAACCATTTGTTGTGATAATTGAACGAGACTAAAGCACTTAGATTGGTGTCCAATATACACCACAACGCCATTGCCATTGAGTCAATTCTGACTCATAGCAACCCTATATAACTGCTCTATAAGGTTTCCAAGGAGCAGCTGGTGAATTTGAACTGTTGACCTTTTGGTTAGCAGCTGTAGCTCTTAAACCACTGTGCTACCAGGGCTCTGGTATCCAATACAGAGAGCACTAAATGAGTATTAGCTATAATTAATTAAAGGAGCCCTGGTGGTGCAGTGGTTAAAGTGATCAACTGTTAACTGAAAGGTCACTGGTTTGAAACCACCAGTGGCTTCGCAGGAGAAAGATGTGGCAGTCTGCTTCTGTAGAGGTTTACAGCTTCGGAAACCCTTTGTGGTTGCTATGAGTTGGAATGAACTCAACGGCAATGGGTTTATTATTATCATTCACTGCCTTAAGTCGAGGGGTGGGAACTGATGACCCCAGATCCTTGTCAACCCTATATTTCCATTTATCTGTGACACCCTCGGTTAGTAATTCTACTACTTTATGGGACCATTATGCTCATGCCATAAGTTTATGAGTTGCCAAGTCTGTGACCTGCCACATGATGGGATCTCGGCCCTGGGAACCTACCCTCTTCCTCCTCCTGGCATGAGGAAGGTGAGAAGCCCCCTAAAGACCCCAATTCAGTGTCGGCCAGATGCCCATCCATCTGTCCAGGCCCCTCCATCCCACCTTCTCCATCTGTCTCAGTGTTGGAAGATAAATGGCCCGTTATCCGAGGCCACTGTGGAGGGTGATGGATCAAGTGCCATAAAGTCAGGCAGGTTAGGATGGGATGGGGGCACGTGGTACAAATCACTGGGGAAGGAACACCTGCTGCCTCCAAGGACAGGTGACCTCTGCATGGATTCAGGGATGTCACTCTTCCAGGAGCACAACAAGCAAGTTAATGGAGCCTGACCTGGCCCTGATGCACAGGGGCAGGAGGCAGGGCCTTTCCTGTCAGGCCAGCCTCGGATCAGCTCTTCTTCCTCCCAGGCCCTCCCACTATGCAGCTGGCTGGCCGCCAGGATGATTTTACCAGCACTCCAAAATGTCTTGGTCAAGAACTTTCCCATGTTCCCCATGGTCCAGCTTAACCATCTTTGCAGCCAGATACTCCAGGCTCCCAGCACCTCCTCAGGCTTATTGCTCTTCCCTCTTCAGCCCTCCCCTGTTCTTCCACCAAACCCACCTGCCAGTCCTCAGGCAACCCTTGCTCAGAGCACTGGCTTCTCTCTGTCAGTCTGTGCTCAGAGTTTAAGAGTCACCTTGAAACCTCCTCCTTCAGGAAGCCTTCCTGGGTTTTCACCACTCCCGTTCTAACCTCCCTGCCTCCTCCACTATAGTGAGCAATTTGTGGCAAGTGCCTCCTCCTCATCCCAGCTATACAATAAGCATTTTAACAAGCCTGCTGATGTCACCAACAGTAATACCCAGCAGTGGTATAACACTCTACAGTTTGTGGAACGCTGCCATAAAACTTAGTGCATTTAATCTCATAACAGATCCTTGAGTCAGGTATCACCCCCTCCCACTTTATAGGTGGGCAAAGTGAGGCTCAAAGGGGTTAAGGGCACGCTCATCCCTGGGACCACCAGTCCCCACCCCCAGCTCCACAATCAGGAAATACGACTGAGCCTGCACAGAAATCCAGTCTGTGCTATGAGCCCGCACAGAGACCCAGTCTGCCTTCTCAAGCCCAGTGCTCATTTCTCTACTCCCAGACCCTCCTAGTGAAGGAGCAGCAGGCTAGAGGCAGCTGCTCTGAGTTGTGGAAGGCCCCCCTCCCCACAGACCCAGTCTCAGGAATCAACGCCTTCCATTCCCCTGCTGACACACCTGTTTCTCAACTAGCATGCTTCTGGTACTCTGCTCTATAGTATGTACATGTGTGAACTCGAGTCCTGGACCAGACAGGGAGCCTCTCTCTTCCCCCAGTGCCTTGCATGGGGCCTGCCACATAGTAGGTGCTCAATTAATGAGTTGGAATGAATCAAGGAGAGGTTTAAAGAGGAAAACAAATCACCAAGGGGCAATACGCCTCCCAAAGACCCTCAGGTGTGAGCCCACCCAACCTTACACCCAACTTCAGGTTCTTTCTCAACACAGCCCTCCCTGAAGGCATCACCAATTGCATGAAGCCCTAGAGAGGAAATCTCTCTGCTATTCCTGCTTTAAGGAGCCCTGGTGGCACAACAGTTAAGCACTCAGTTGCTAACAGGAAGGTTGGTAGTTTGAGCCCACACAACCACTCTTCGGGAGAAAGACCTGGTGATCTGCTCCTGTAAAGATCACAGCCTAGAAAACTCTGTGGGGCAGTTCTTTTCTGTCACATGGGGTCGCTACGTGCCAAAAATCGATTCCACAGCACCTAACAACATTCCTCCTTTAAGGCGATGCTCCGTGTGCTGGTCCTGGGTGGCGGGGAAGGAGGTGGGAGGTGAGGGTGGAGAATGGAAGGGTGGAAGGGCACTGTGGTCGGCCAGAATCTGGCAGGAGGGAGTGGAGTGCTCACCAGAGATGTTGCCGGCCAGGGACAGGCTCTCGCAGTGCTGGGCCTGGAGGGAGGCAGAGACGGGGTTCAGTCCCAGAAGGAGGAGGGCCTGTGGGCACAAGGAAGCAAGGGCGTGGTTAGGCTGGTGCTATGGGCAGTCTGGCCAGCAGCTTCCTGCCCTCCCTCTCCCTGCCACTAGCACACACATCCAGTCTCTTCCCAGACCCTCTGTCCCCTGGCGCCCCCCCTGACCCCCGTCCCAGCCTCCTTGCCCTCCTTCCTTCGTCCTCTCTGCCTGGGAGGTCTGAGCTACCTTCTGGCTGGTAACAGAGGTGGATTTTAGCTCTGGGGGGGCCAGGACACCCAGGGAGGCATGACGGATGGTTAACCAGGAGGCCTGAGGAGCCTCACAGGAAGTTGCTTTTCATCCTCACCACCGCTGTGCCCTTACTTTTTCTTCCCAGGGTCCCCTCTCTCTGACTCACTCCTGGGTCCCCCGACCCTGCATCCCCATCCTGGCGCCCATTAGGGATGCTCAGCAGACGGTGCTGGGGGTAGCTACCTGGCTCCTGGAGCTCAGGAGTTATTATAAGAAACCCATTCATCCCTCTGGCCCCAAGGAACCTCCAACACTTCGTTAATCAGTAATTAAACCTCACCGTCCGCAGAGAGATAGAGAAGTAGCTTTACCCTCATTTTCCAAATGAAAACGTAGGAGCAGAGAGAGGAGGAAGCCACCAGGCCAACGAGTGGCTTTGCTAGCTAAGCAGGGAGCCAAGTGTCCTCCACGACAAAGCTGCTCTGCTCACTTCCACGGCCAGCATGGGCCCAGGTGCTGCGTTCTGTCCGAGACAGGGGCAGCTCTGCTGGTATGGCCAGGCCCCCTTCTAGAGGGAACTAGGAATGCCTGCCCCCAGCTTCTCACCCCACCCCTGCTTCTGCCCCCTCCCAGCAGCTGCCCGCGCATGCACACGGGAGCATACACACAAAGAATCAATTTGGGCTCCCAGGGCCAGCTCAGCCACAGGCAAATTAAAGAAACCAGAAACACCCTATTCCAAAATATCAGCCCTGCTGCCCAGCAGTCTACCGTTATCCATCTAATCCTTAAGCTGCGCTTTGTGCTTTGGTCTTCCAGATCCCCCTTAAACACACATCATGTCTATTCACACTGATACGCTTAGCGTTTCCCCAACACCCTGGATCCTTCTTGTGTTTCTCCACCTTTGCTCATGAAGTTCTCTGCCCCCTCCTCCGCCCTGCCCACTCCTCACTTGGCGAGCTCTGCAGTCCTCAGGAGCCAGTTCCAGGGGCTCTACCTTGGCAGTACCTTCCCCCAACCCTCCAGAGCAAAGTAACTGAGTTTCCCCTTCAACATGTTCCCTGTCCCCAGCGTGCACTGTACATGGGCTGGACCCTGGGTGTTCATGAGGCTCACAAATGGAGGCCATGGGCTATTCGTAAATGCATGAACACCATCTAAGTACAAAGTATTTACAACCCAAGGTTCTAATTAGATGGCAAATATCCCAGGCCAGGAGTTCTTATTCGTACACCTTAATGTCCTGGGCTGCACAGAGGAGCAGAGCAAATCAAGCTTCATCAGGAAACCAAACCGCAGGCCATGGGGGTGGAGGGCATGTCTGCCCTTGGCTGCCCAGCCCTGACGCTTACATCTCTTTCTTGGATCTGATGGTTCACTAAGTCATTTTCTACCAATATGAAACCGGTTTTGCGTTACACAAGAAAAATGCTTCTTAAAATTCTTGAACCAACCTTTCCTCTCAGAAAAGGTCAGCTCTGTGGCAGAATTCTGTGGCAGAATTTGTGCCTTCACCACCTCTTGCTCTGTGGAAATGTTTGTAAATTCTGGCTTATTCCTGAATCACAATCCCATGAGAAGTCCAGGGTTTTCCTGTGCATTTCCTTTCTTCCTAGTATGTATTAATCAGGAGGTCCCTGGGCGGCACAAACGGTTTGCACTCAATGACTCACCTAAAGATTGGCAGTTCAAGCCCAGCCAGCGGGGCTGTGGAAGAAAGGCCTGGTGATCTGGATAAAGATTACAGCAAGAAAATCTATGGAGCAGTTCTGCTCTGTAACACACGGGTCTCCATGAGTCAGAATCAGCTTGACAGCAACATGCTTGCCTTTTTTTTTTTTACCATATTAATCACCTTTTCAATGTTCACCATGTATAGTTTTCTATCTAGTCAACAGATAACTATTGCCCATGGTTGTTGTTTGCTTTCTCCTAAAGCTGAGAATTCTTAATCTGGGTCCACAAACAGACAAAGTGTGTGGGAGGGATCCACGACTCTTTGCCGTCGAGTTGATCCCAACTCATAACGGCCCTATGGGACAGAACAGAAATGCCCCATCGGGCTTCCTAGGCTGTAAGTCTTTACAGAGCAGACTGTCACATCTTTCTCCCGAGGAGTAGCTGGTGGGTTTGAGGCTAGTGGATTTGAACCACCGACCTTTCAGTTAGCAGCCGAGCACTTAAGCATTGCACCACCAGGACTCCTTGGAATACATGAAGACCCCGTAATTAAGTGCAAAATGTTGCAATGAAAACCGTTTTCTTAGGGGAAGGCCCACAGCTTTCTCTGCTTCTTAGAAGATCTGGCACCCAAAAAAGGGTGGGGACAATGGGCCAGAACACATGGGAAACAGGATCATATCAGAAGCCTGAGCCCCCTCCAAACTGGATCTTAAATCAAACCAAAAGTGGTTTTGGACCAAGAACCACTTGGACCCGTCCGTTTGCTTCTCCCTCCATCACCAGCCCTAGCTGCCAGTCTGCTTTCAGGATCATTTTTCACAAACCTAGTTTTCAAGACTTCATGAAATTTAGCACTTTCCAACAGCTAGTAGAGAAAAGTGGTCCCTGGGTGGTACAAACGGTTAATAAAGCACTCAACCACTAACCAAAAGGTTGATGGTTCGAACCCACCCGGAGGCTCCTCTGAAGACAGGCCTGGCAGTCTGTTCCCAAAACGTCACAGCCTTGAAAACCCTATGGAGCGGTTCTACTCTGTCCACACGGGGTCGCCATGAGTTGGAATCCACGCAACAGCAGTGAACAGCAGCAGTTGAGGAAAAATGGCATTGAGATCTGAAGCTGGCAGAGCACTAGGCTCACTCACTAGCTAATGCCTCACTTCTATACGCCAACAAGTGCAGCCCCAAGACCCCAAATCAAATCTGCGCCTCAGCTACAAGTCTCCCCACTCATTCAAGAGCCAAATCTGAAAAGGAAAGGGTGTGCGTTGGCCCAATTACAGCATCACTTAAAATGACTCCAGTGACCAACTGGGTCCCTGACATGGAAGGGCGATTCCTAGTGACCCAATAGGACAGAGTAGAACTGCCCCATAGGGTTTCCAAGGAGCAGCTATCGGATTCAAACTGCCGAACTGTTAGTGAGCAGCCAAGCTCTTAACCACTGTGCCACCAGTTGGGACAGGTCTTATTCTCCCCAGTTTACAACTGGGGTAGTTGAGGTGCAGAAAAAGACTGTTTTTAGAATCCCTGCGTGGTGCAAATGGTTATGCACTTGGCTGCTAACCAAAAGATTGGAGGTCAAGTCTACCCAGAGGCACCTGACACACATAGGGTAGCTTGAGGGCAACTGGTAGGATTCAGGACCATGTTAGTTTCCTAAGGCTGCTGTAACAACTTGCCACAACCTGGGTAACTTAAAACAACAGAAATGTATTCTTTCATAGTTCTACAGGCTGGAAGTCCAAAATCAAGGTGTTGGCTGGGCCAAGCTCTCTCTGAAGGCTGGAAGGGAGGATCTTTCCCCATCTCTTCCAGCTTCTGGTGGTTGCCAGCAATCCTTGGCATTTCTTGGCTTATAGATGCATCAGTCCTATCTCTGCCTCCATCATCATAAGGCATTCACTCTGTACGTCTCTGTGTCTCTTTTCCTCTTCTTAAAAGGACACCAGTCATATTGGAGTACAGCCCACTCTACTCCAGTATGGCCCTATCTTAGCCTGATCGCATCTGCAAAGACCCTACTTCCAAAGAAAGCTGCATTCACAGATACCAGGGTTTAGGACTTCAACACATCTTTTAGGGGGACACAATTCAACTCATCACAAGCTGGTAGGCTATTTGTGTCTGTCTTATGAGTAGAAGAATGGAGAAGGATGAGCAGAACAAGGGGAAGCCCTGTTCTAGGCCTCTGCAGTGCAGAAGCCTTCAGAGAGGGTGGGGTGTGGGGGCAGAGTGTGACAGCCGCCTGTTCCAGCTGCTGCCCATGCTCTACCCCCCAGGCCAGCTAAGAGTGAGCTGGAATTGAAGCTGCCATCCCAAATCCCAGTGTGACTCTGGCATAAAGGTTAATCACAGCCAGAAAATGCTTATTAGAGACCATAAATAACCATGTAGCTGAAGCTCAGTTTGGTCTTTCAGGCACAAAAAGTGCAATTACCTTTGATGGGATGATTTGGTAATTAGCCTTTTGGGGAGGGTCCTAAAGGGCCCTTAGAGGAAGGGAGGGAGCGGTGGCAGAGAGGCATCCAGGGCTGCCCCCACCTCCTAAAAGTTCATGAAGAGCAAGGACAGGGTGGCTACCTTCCCCCTTCTTTCACAACTCTGGTCCCGAGCCTGGGCAGCACCAGAGCCCCTCAGAACAAGCGAGGGTCAGGGACCGAGCAGGGCTTCTGCCAGAGCCATGGCCACAGCATTTGGGAGTGAGCCCTCACCAAGAATCATCGCCTCCCTCTGAGTTCTCAACCCAGACCTGCCCCTACTGTGCAACTCCAGGTGAGTCACCTGGCCCATCTGAGCCCCAACTTCGTCATCTGTGAAGCCGGGGAAATGAGGTCTTTCTTATCTGCATCACAGACATGTGAACCATCTGGGGAAAAACAAGACAAGAGATGCTTTCTGAAATTTAAAGCCCCCTACAAGCATCAGTGGGATCAACATTGCAACTTGGCCACGCTGGGCCCCAGAATCCTCCTCGGTTACACGGAGGGTTGAACTAAAGCTGAGCTTCCTCATGGTGCTCTTCTCAGGCCCCTGGGTTAGGGGCTGCAGCCAAGACCCCCGCCCTCCCCCCACCTCCCCCAATGGGGTGCTTCTGCCTTCTCTAAAAGCTTTCTTTTGGGAAGGGTTTTTCAGCTTAAAGAAATGTTTTGTTTTGTTTTGTTTTGTTTTAACCAACAGATTTAGTGATTTCACCAAGCCCCTTTGCTGGGCTGGATTCTACACTCAGAGCCCAGGACTAGGGACTAGGTACAAAGTTTGGGAGAAAGGAAAGGAATTCAGATGAAAAGGAAATGGCAAGGCAAGGCACCTGCCCAAGTACAGAGGGACCTAGGGGTTTCAGGAGCAGTAGGTACAAGGTACCAGGGAGGGCAGGCTTCCTGGGGGAGGTGAGTTAGAGGATGGGTAGGGTGGACATGGACTGTAGGAAGGAAAGAAAGGGCCTTCTGGGCAAAGGGAGGACCCTGAGCTTGGGGTGGAGGAGACAGGGAGATTAGGAGGGGCCACCTGTGGAGGGGCTCGAACACTGGGTTGAGATGGACCCAATGGGCCTGGAACACCAGGTGGGTTCCTGAGAAGCTGACTATTATGGCTTGTCAATGTTGTCAATGTCACCATTTATGGGTGGGGAAACTGAGGCTCAGAGAGGGAAAGTGAGCACCTACAGCAGCCAACTCTGTGGAGGCAGTGCTGGGTCTGGGGCCCAGCCCTCCTGCCCCCAGCTCAACAGAACTAGGATATAACTGGGCCTTGTTGCTAACTTCCTTCTCTAGAGGCTGTGGCAAACCCTGAGAGACCCCAGATTCCCCGTGTGGCCAAAATCGCAGCCTTCCTTCCCTGGTGACCCCCAGAGGCAAGGCCCCAGCAACACTGCCACCTGCTCGCCAAGGCAGGAGGACTCCTGGGTCCCCAGGTCAGCTGACTCCACAACCCCTATAGTGCCTATATTTGACCACCTGCCTCAGCTTTAAGGTCCCTGAGTGGCTTAAAAGGTTTGCCCTTGGCTACCCCATGAGTCAGAATCGATTGGACAACAACTAATAACACTAACCTAAAGGGTGGCAGTTTGAACCCACCCAGTGGCACCACAGAAGAAAGACCTGGAAATCTGCTCCCATAAAGACTACAGCCAAGAAAACCCTATGGAGCAGTTCTACTCTAACAAATGGGGCTGCCGTGAGTCAGACTCGACAGCAGTGGGTTTGGTTTTGGACCCAGCTTTGCTCTGCACTGTGCTCAGGTATAGCCTGTTTGAAGCAAATCCAAGAGAAGAAAATATAAATGTGAAAATGTGGAGGAGGGTCATAAATCAAGATTTCTTTAAAAACCTGGCTCTCCCGTTGCATTTAAAAACAAGGTTCTGGTTTGCAGAAATCAGACATACGTGCAATCAGCTCTTCAGAAACACGCCTGTACCTACAAGGGATATGTCTACAGTTACCAAGTGACTGAAAACGGGGCAGCACAGGAACCCACACGCACGGGTGTGGTTTCTGCACAGAGACGCCAATGGGAGGGGTCAGTGGGGGTTGGAATTGTA
The DNA here is from genome assembly GCF_024166365.1 of Elephas maximus indicus. Lineage (NCBI taxonomy): Eukaryota > Metazoa > Chordata > Mammalia > Proboscidea > Elephantidae > Elephas > Elephas maximus. The sequence continues at coordinate 52,562,628 of NC_064837.1, read as the reverse complement.
AGCTGTGCACTGCCAAAAAGAGGCCCCCCAGGGGACATCTTTTTCTAATCTACGCAGAGGTGCCCCCAAAGAATATAAAAATAGCAGTTACCAGAGCTGATTCCAACTCATGAGACCCCATGGGTGTCAGAGTATAACTGTGCTTCATACGGTTTTCAAAGGCTGGTTTTTCAGAGATAGATTGCCAAGTCTTTTTTCCTAGGTTTTTCTGGGTGGACTTGAACCTTCGACCTTTCAGTTAGCAGCTGAGTGTGTTAACCATTTGCACAACCCAGGGACTCCCTCCAAAAGGACAGGGTAAAGCTAGACTTAGAACACAGGGCAGAGAAGCGCCTTCAGCTGTCCTTCCTTAGCCCTTTTGGCTGCCCCATGAGCAGTGTCCCCCCCATTCTGCCCCAGGCCAGCCCCTCCCCTCACCACCTCTCTCTGGGACAGCCACAACCTCCCTCCACTTCATGGCAAAGAGCCTGTGCTTCCCCCCAAAAGAGGGTGAGCAGTGAAAAATTATTCTAGGTAAATGGGAAATAATTTATTGTTGCAGTTAATTAACTTAAATTGTTGTACAGAAAGAATAAATGGAAAGGAAAACCTGTCCCCAGTTGTGGGGGGGGCATGCCTGGGTATTCTCCACCCCCAGGCCTTCTTCTTGGGGCCCTGGGCTCTGCCCCCACAGTGGTCCCTGCCCCCCTCCCTGCTATTTCCTTCCTCTACTCCCCTAGTAAGGCCAGAAGCAGGGCTTAAACCAAGGCCCCAGATACACTGTGCCATTGGGTTGTAAGCTCCCTGAGGGCAGGATCTGTGTCTGGCTATTTCTAGACCCTCAGTGGGGCCTGGCACAGAATTTGTTGAACATGTTTGTTGAATGAATAAACAAATGAATGAATGGATGGGTTTGACCGTGGGGTCCCCTGACGATTCTTCCCAGGGCATTTTGATGGGCTCACTTCCTTTTCCCCGTTTTTCTGAATCCCTTTCCCTCTCACCCATCTCTACCCTGTGCCAGCAGGAGCTTCCTCCTTCAATAGGTCTTCTCTTCTGCAGCAGCTCCCCACCTTGGAGTCCAGAAGTGGGTGGTGAAGGAAAAAGCACTTCGGGTGGGAAGTTCAGGGCTGGGATCCTGCTCTGACAAACTTGTTCTGTGACCATGGACAAGTCACACCCTGTTGGCCTAGCCTACCACCTTCCTCTCTTCCTGTCTTAGCTTCTCCACCTCTCTTGGTCTTCTCTAGCCTCTGTTTTTCTCTTCTTTTTTAAAATTCTGGCTTTGACTGAAGGCTTGCACAGGGCTGGGCTCTGTGCATTTTCTCTGAGAAGTGGGAGCCTTTACTGTCTCCCACTGTGCAGATGACAAAACTGACCCATATGGAGATGGTACTTGCCTAAGCAGCTTACTATAGTTAAGTGGAGGGACTGGAACTGGAATTGGTTTCCCCACCCCTGGGCAGGACTATCCTACCCCTTTCTCTCCCCCTCCTCCTCCTCAAAAGCACGGATCCTCCAAAAGACACATGCACAGGCTTCCTCTCGATCTCTAGATGCCAGCCGCAGCCTTGCTGCCTCAGAGCTGGTAGTGGGAATTGGGAGGTAGACACCAGTAGGGCCTGTACTGGATTGACTAGGGGCCTCCCCAAAAGATATGTCCATGTTCTAATCCCCAGAACCTGTGGTTGGTGTTAGTTGCAGTTGACTTGATTCTGACTCATGGCGACCCCATGTGTGCGGAGTAGAACTGCTCCACAGGGTTTTCCTTTCGGGAGCAGATTGCCAGGGCTATCTTCCAAGGTGCCTCTGGGTGGGCTCGAACCGCCAACTATTTGGTTAGTAGTTGAGCGCTTAAGGCTTTGTGCCATCCAGGGACTCCAGGAACCTGTGGAATGTGACCTTATTTGGAAAAAAGGTCTTTGCAGATGTAATTAAATTGAGAACCTTGAGATGAGACCACCCTGGTTAACCAGGTGCGCCCTAAATCCAGTGGTAAGTGTCGCAATAAGAAAAGGCAGGGGGAGATTTGAGACAGACAAGGAGGAGAAGACACACAGACAGGGGAGAAAGGCTGAGTGAAGGCCAAGGCAAAGACAGGTGCAAGAAATGCCTAGAACCACCCAAAGCTGGAAGAGGAAGGAAATGAATTCTTCCCTAAAGCCCCTGGAAGGACCTTGGCCCAGCAGACCTTGGACTTGAAGCCTCCAGGCCTGTGAGAGAATAAGCGTCTGTTGTTTTAAGCCACTCAGTTTGTGGTCACTTACAGCTCTAGGAAACCAATGGGCTCTGTCGGACAGGACTCAAGGGCTGAGTCTGGCTCTTGCAGGCGTGGAGCCGGGCCCTGGGAGCAGCTCCCTGGGGGAGCTGTGGGTATGTGGATGGCCCCCAGACACTGGGAAGCCGTCCCGGGTGGGGGCGGGGAACATCTGCTACTCTAGGACACAGGGCGAGGTGCCGGATAAAGCCGAGGAGACACCAGCTACGCAGGTGACACTATCAGCCGTGCGCTCTGCTCACTCAGCCTGCTCTCTGGCAAGCATAAAGGGAGGAGGGCTTCAGCACAGGAGAAAAAAGGATGTCCTTTCAGGAGCTGTGTTTGAAAAGGGAAGGCAGGGTGAGACCCTCTGGTGGCTGCAAACAAGGGTCTGTTAGAATGGGATAAGAGGTTGGAGCTGTTTTTCCTGGAGAAGCGGCTGCCTTTCCAGGCCATGAGGGTGATTTTAAAGGGGGCCACTGGACCACCAAACCCCACTGAGCAGAAAGATTAGGGCAGAGATTGGGGGTAACCACAGACTCTTCCATAAAATAGCTAATGTCCTCGCCCTCTGTTTCTCTGTCTGCAAAAGAAGTGAATTAGATGAGATCAGAAGTTTCCAGATAGTGCTTAGCATCTGGGAAATAGAAAATTCCATTTCCCAGGCCTTACCTCAGAGATTTGGGTTCAGGAGGTCTGAGGGGGAAAGCGTGGGAGTCTTCAGATTTTAAATGCTCTCCAGGTGAGGCTAGGTGTCACCAGAATTGAAGAAAACCGAGCTAACCCAGTGGTTCTCAAATGGAGATGATTTATATATATATATATAATTTTTATTGTGCTTGAACTGGGTTTCTGGGTTTTAAGCGAAAGTTTACAAATCAAGTCAGTCTCTCACATAAAAACTTATGTACATCTTGCTACATACTCCCAGTTACTCTCCCCCTAATGAGACAGCTCGCTCTCTCCACTCTCTTTTCGTGTCCATTTCGCCAGCTTCTATCCCCTTCTACACTCTCATCTCCCCTTCAAATGGAGATGATTTTGATCCCCATGGACATTTGACAACGTCTGAAGACATTTTCGGTTGTCACAATTATAGGGGATGCTATTGGCCTCTAGTGGGTAGAAGCCAGGGATGCTGCTAAACACCCTACAATACCCAGGACAGCCCCCTATAACAAAGAATGACCTGGCCCCATATGCCAATAGTGATGAGGTTGAGAAATCCTGGACTAGAGGGTTGTGAGGCTCCCTTCCAGCTTGAAAGACGTTCGCCTGTCTGCCCACCATGGAGTGGGAGGGTGGAGCAAACCCTGGAAAGAATGAGAGAAAAAGAGGGAAGGACTTCAAGACAGGAAGAGGCCTATCAGTTCACTCAGCCTGACAAGTAACCCAGGGTGACCCTGGATGAGTTGTTTCTCCTCCTTCTGGCCTCAGTCTGGAGGCAGGGGACTGGTGAGAATGACCTCTCCTGGCTACTGGGCAGACAGCAGGTCCTCTCCCTCGCTGCCGTGGTGTTCCTGCCTGGCCAGCATCCTCTAGGCCTCCTCCTGGGGGCTTCACAGGAGCTGCAAGTGCACCCAGCCAGCCCCGCAGGAGATGCCTGGTGCTGACTCAGCCAACGGGGGGAACCCAGGTGGCACAGGGACAGCCACACACGCACACAGGCCTATTTTCCAGAGTCAGTGAGCTGGGCCTTACCCAGCCTGTCCCCAGAGCCAGTACCTCGGAAGCAGGGGCAGAGCTGGAGCTTGGAGCACTGGAGAAGTCAGGCTCCTTTATATTGGACAGAACAAGGGGTTGAACTGACGTGGGACTGGCGCCTGCAGTCCTGCGAGCTTTGGGGTGAGCCCCCAACAGAGGAAGGGCTTCCCTTGCCTCTAGAGAGCCCTGCAGCCGCTGGATGTCTTGAGTGCTAAGGAGGTACTGGCTGAGAAAGCCAAAGGGCCTCTTTCCCTCCTGGCCGTGGGTTCTTCCCACTTCAGTCAGCCCAGCCTCAGCATCCAGAAAGAGCCCATTACGTCATCAACGCATGCCCTTACAATGGAAGATACACTGGGGCAGAGAGCGGCGCAGGGCAGCCAGACGTGTAAAAAAAGTGAATTGTTGTTGTTGGGTGCCATCAAGTCGATTCAGACTCCTAGCGACCCTGTGAGGGAGTTGGACTGCTCCATAGGATTTTCTAGTCTATAATCTTTACAGGAGGGGATTGCCAGGTCTTTCTCCCACTTAGCGACAGGTGGGTTCAAACCACCAATCTTTCAGTTAGCAGCCAAGCGCTTAACATTGCACCTCTGAGGTCCCTTAAAAAGTGAATTAGGACCCAGCGATTCCAGTCCTTGCTGATGTGAGGAGTGGAGGGGCCCCACCAATGAAAGCAGCGGGTCCCAGGTACTGAGCTTTGGTGGGCAGGCCCCCCACCTCACAGACATTTTCTCTTGATTATCCATCACACTTCCAGGGAAGGTACTGTTATCTCTCCATGCTCCACATGAGGACACAGAAGCCCAGAGAGGTTGTGTGGCTTGCCCAAGGTCATCCAGCAAAGTTAGGTTCCAATCCCAGGCTTCCTTGGGGTACTCTGTTCTCGGGGGTGTATTCTCACCCTGCCACTCCAGAAACACCCCTGTTTCACAGCCTGGCAGCAGTGAGGCCATTGGGGCCCAGCAATCTGGACAGAAAGGACCCCAAAGGCTGCCCCCTGCCTGCCTGTAGGGAACTGGAGAGTTAGGATGTGGCTTGAGAGACAGGAATGGGCCCCAGCCCTTTCCCAGTGGTGCCTCTGCTCACCTCTGGTGGGCCTGGTTACTCCAGCCTGAGAGCCCAGAGAACCAGGACAGCAGTGGGGAGGGGGCCCCAGGCTTCCAACAAGGCCCCCCCAACCTCACTTGAGGACCAAAGTGCCCCAGCCTGCTTTCTAAGACCCCGGCTTCTGAGAAGGCTCTTGCGCCTTTGTCCTCAGCCTAGCTCCAACCTCCCCATGGTGACGTCTCCCATCAGCCCTGCCCAGAGCCCCTCATGAAGCAAAATGCCACTCTTGCATGCACGTGGACAAACGCCCCCAGCACTGAGGGAACCGGGGGTGGAACATGGGGCAGGCTTGGAATCTCTGAATGTTACTAAGCGGCGCCGACAGCATGGCACTAGGTAAGCCGTTGAGTCATAAATCCAAATGCAGAGGCAGAGAGGAATCTGTCTGTCTAGCTTGTCATTTCTGGGCCTTCTGTCGCCATAGCACCTCCAGGCGCACCTCCTGGACATGCATCAGGGGAGCAGGGGCAACGGGAAGCCCTCCATCAAGTTCAGCAACTATTGTGTGCCTACTGTGTGCAGAGTACTGAACCAGGTGCTGGGGAAACAGTTGTGTGTGTGTGTGTGCGTGTGCGTGCATGTGCGTGTGTGCGTATGCGTGTGCGTGTGTGTGTGTGTGTGTGTGTGTGTATTTAAGGAATCCTGGCCCAGGCAGAGCTCAGAACCCATGGTGGGAACACAGGCTTTGGTTCGATGAAAATGACTGGGGGTCCAGTTAGTAAGTGGTTTCTAGAGCCCTGTGTGGGGATTTTCCAAAGAGCTAAAGACCCCCACATGGCTGGAGAGTCCAGGCTCCATCATGAGCTCTGGGTTCGAACCAGGAGAGGAGACATGGAGTGACCGATGGGTTTAGACTGGGAAGGCTTCCTGGAGGAGGGGTTGGGGATGGTTCAGGAAGACTTTGGTGGACAGGACAGGTAAGGATTGGTGTGGAGAGACTGGGGGCAGCAGCCCTGGCCGGAGGAATGGTGTGGCCAAAGGCAGGGTAGCTGACAGGAAGGAATAGTCTGTTGGGGGGGGTGGTGGGGAGGGAGGTTAGGAGGAGGACAGTTTGAGGCAGAGGGTGAGGGGTGAGGAACAGGAGATGGAGGGAGTGTCTGGTCCTTTCAACTCTAAAGTGGGATGGGGAGGACTCAATGGAGTGATGCACGTAGGCCTGGTGCATGGGAGCAGTTCAGGGGCTGATGCATCTGGCTGGCTGGGAGAAGCTAGGCTGAGTGGAAGGAAAGGGTACCAGAGTGAAGGAAAGCCAGGGCTCGAGCCCAGGTGGCAGCCCTACTTCCCGGGACCAGCCTCACCCTGCAAGGCTGGGAAGACCACAGAATGCCAAGGCTCTCAGGCTCCCAACCAGGCATGTGTGGCTGGGGGGTGGCCATGGAGGCTGCCCAACCAGCCACCCACTCTCCAGCTCTGGGTGCCCAGCTGCCCCTCTAGGAGTCTGCCCTCTAGTCCTGGCCTCAAACTGGTGACCACTGCATACCTGCCTCGCCTGTGTGTGCTTACAGGAAAGGTGAGAACTGGGTCAGTGGCCTCCGAGGGAGAAGCAAGTGGGGGGTGCTATTACAGCCCTGAGGGTCCCAGCACGTGTGTATGTGTGTGTGTGTGTGTGTGAACGTGTGCGAGAGAGAGAGACAGACAGACCGACACAGAGAGACTGCACACTGGAGACTGTTAGGACCACAAAGGCAGCAGGCTATCTTTCTTCTGTACTGGGCTGCTGGGGGGGTAGGGTGAGATGGGGGGGTTCCTTCTACTGACACGCATCTGCAACCTCCACACTGGCAGTTCTCGGCTCCCTGGGGCTCTCCTGACAGCTGAGGAAGGCTTTAGGCATTGGGTTAAGAATGGGGGGGAGGGGGTGGGGGAGCTTCCAGAAAGCTCTATCTCTGTCCCAGAAGCAGGGCAAACGCTGTCTTGTGTGCTGGGAGAAAATAAGAACCAAAGAAGACAATGGGGTCTTTTTTTTTTTTAATCATTTCTCTCATCTCTGTGTCTGTCTGTCTGTCTCTTCTTCCCCAGGCTTTTCTGTCCTTCTGTCCTGTCTGTTCTTTCTCATGCCAACTTTAGCCAGTGTTGTCCATGTGTGTATCCCCTTTAGTCTCTCTCTTTCTCCCTCTCTCTGTCCCTTTCACTGTCTATCTGTCTATGGCTGTGTCTGTGTGTCATGGAGCAGGGCAAAAGCTGTGTCTCTGCTTATTTCTGACAGTGGGTCAGGGCCCCAGGTGCAGGGGGGCCTGGATCTGTGAGGATGGCCCCTCAGACAGCCCTGGACTTCCCCTAAATCCTCCCACATGGCAGCCAACACCTGATCCCATTTCCATTTCCAGCTTGCACAGCCCAGCCACTCATTTCTGGGCCTCCCTCTCTCTCCCTGTCTTTGCTCAGAGACTTTTCATCAAGCTGTATCCCCACAGTGGAATTACCTCTAGACCCCGCAAAGCTGGGAGGGATCTTCCAGAAACCACTGAGCCTTTCACAAATGCCCCAGAGAGACTGGGAAATCAGTTGCCCTCCAAGTCAATCCAACTCCCGGTGACTGCAGGTGTGTCCGAGTATAACTGTGCTCCCTAGGGTTTTCAGTGACTAATTTTTCAAAAGTAGATTGCCAGGCCTTTCTTCTGAGGCATCTCTGGGTGGACTTGAACCTCCAACCTTTTGGTTAGCAGCCAAGGGCATTAACTGTTTGCACCACCTAGCAACTCCTAACAGATCAAAGGGTGAGAAAAATCCCTGATATCAGTGGAAAAAAATGCAGCCATCTCGTAACCCCAGCCCTCCCCCTTGGGCAGGCTGCCTTCCAGCTCTTCAGCTCTGTGTATCTGCTGCGGATACCCATTGCCGTAGAGTAGATTCCAACTCATAGTGACCCTGTAGGAGCCCCGGAGGGATTCCAAGGCTGTAATCTTTATGGAAGCAGACTATCACATCTGTATCCCTGGCGCGGCTGGTGGGTTCGAACTGCTGACCTTTTGGAAAGCAGCTGAGCACGTAATCACTGTGCCACCAGGGCTCCTTCCTGCTAGGGATACTAACCAATGAGTTGTCCCAACTCTCCTGGGGGCCTTGACCTTCCAGTGCTTAAAGGTTCAACTGAGACTCCCACTGTGCCTCGCGATGCCCCCACCACCTCCTACAACCTGGGTGATGGATAGACTCTACATTGCAGTCATTCTGCCTACCGATCCCCACCTTCCTGGCTCTTCGACCACAGAAGCAGCTGGACCAGTCTGGCCAGTTTCTCTTTTGCTCTGACCTAGGCGCCCTGGCTCGCTACCAGATTGGCTGGTGGCTGGGACACAGGTGACAGGTGAAGAGGGGCAGGTGCTGGTGCCCCACAAACCCCACCAATAAGTGTCTCCCTGAGGTAGCTCCCTGGGGTCGAGCAGGGCTGGGGGTAGGATTAAGAAATTGTCTATGTTTATATAACTAAAACTTAGCAGTTCGAACCCACCCAGTGGTTCCTCGGGAGAAAGACCTGGCAATCCGCTTCCATAAAGATTACAGCCAAGAAAATGCTATAGGGCAGTTCTACTCTGTCACATGAGGTCATGCTGTGAGTCGAAATCAACTCAAAGGCACCCAACAGTAACAACAACAACATCGGGCAGAAAGAGCAACCACAAACATCTTCCTTTGTCCCAGAAACGGGTTGATGGCTGCTGGGAGGACAGTTGCCAAAAGAACGTGTTTGGCTAAAGCATTGGAAACAGTGGATCTGTGTGCACAGGACCTGGCCTCCTGAGCTGCACCCTAGTATGGGTGCCTGTTTCACAGAAAAGGAAGGAGGGGTCGACACTCAAAAGGCTTCCTTCCTCCCTGCCTATCTTCCCTCCTTCCTTTCAATTTTGTTAAATGAAGCAAACACGAGTTACTCTGAAAATAAATGGTTAATAATCTGTTGCTTAATAGGATCCAGCTAGTTGTTTTCAAAACAATTGCTCGCATCAGTGAGTTAATCATTTTGCTTTATCCTCCCTACATGTCTCTACTTCTGTTGACAAATGTTTCCACATGTAAGCTGTTCAGAAGGTCAACTGCAGGCACCTCTGTCCTTTGACCTCTGAGCTCCCACTTTTCCCTGGGGACTGTGGAAAGCACCCTGGGGCAGAAGAAGAGTCTATACTGTCAGGCACCCCTTCCTCCATCCCTCACCCCTCACCACTCCTCCCTTCTAGCAAGTTCCTCGGAGGAGGGTCTTGCTATTGCTACCAGAGATGGCTTTTCTGCTACGGGTGGTGAGACCCTTCCTCTGTTTCGACATGACGTCTGCGTCCCACAGGAACAACAATGGATCCACTCAAACCGTGCAACACTAAACTGGAGGAATCAGCAATACAACTTTCCAGCTATTCAATCAACAATTGCTGAACACCTACTATGTGCAACATACTATTAGGCTCAATGCTGTGAAGGGTAAAAACTGCAAGAATGCTACATATTGACTGTCCAGATTCTTCTGCTTGTTGCTTTTCTTGCATTATCTCGTTTCCTCTGAAGAGCTGCCACCTTGCAACTTGTCCTGAATGTCAGGTCTGGGCCAGGCACTGGGCCAGGCACTTTCCATGCATTAACTCATTTTGTCCCTCCCTCCGTCTTATGAGTTATGTGCTGCCCCCATTTCAGAGTGGGGACACTGAAGCCCAGAGAGGTTAAGCACCTTGCCCAAGGTCCCACTGCTAGGAAAGAGCAGAGCTGGGAGCTGACTGCTGCCCCGCGCTCTGCCCGTGTGAGGTCACCGCCCTAAGGAGTGTTCCGAATATAGGCCTTTCACAGAGGTAGGAGAGGTAACAGGGGATCTGGTCCAATACTCCCGTTTCACAGCCAGAGAAACTGGCTCCGAGAGGGAAGGCAATCTACCTGAAGTCACATAGCCAACTGGAGGCAGAACTAGGACCAAAGTCAGGTTCATCGACCACCAGGATGATGGTAGCTGAGGCCATCAGCCCTGCGCCTAATGCCGTCCTCTGGCCACTCCATGGCCACGGCCAGAGCTCAGGCCCATGGGCTTGGCAAGCATCCTGGCAAGCAGGGTGGTGCCAAGGGGCACCTCTGACCCTCAAACCCCTTCTTCTGTAGAACTGAATGCCATGGGCTGGCAATGCTCTCTGGGGAGCCAAGTGTTAGAGAGGGTGTGAAATGGAGTTTCCACTTAAGGTTGTCCTCACCCTCTCCAGGTCAGCGTCCTGCTTCTCCATAAACCTATAAACTCCTTGAGAACTGCGCTGACCCAAATCTTGCCACCTCCCTATGGCTGGCCATATCGACCCTCCCTGTGGCTGGTTATATTGAATCTAAAAGGCCAGGCCTGCCTTCTAGGCCCCCTCTCCAACTTTTGTTTTGCTTCTGGTTGTGGCTCGGCCAGTGTCCCCAACCCCCAGCAGCCCATGGCCCCAGTCTCTGCTCACTTTTTTTTGCCCTCCTCTTCCTTCCTGCCAATGTCCCACTTGAAAAGCTGGCTCCCCATTATTTATCAAAGAAACAACTTGGAGATGGTCTGAATGTGCAGGGATATAAAGATGGCAAAGCAAAGGCACTCACAGGCAATAGGCAATAGCCTCTGGAAGGCTCGGGAATAACACCCAAGAGACTTGGGCTATAACAGAGTAAAGGGGAGGGCAGGTGCCCACCACAGGGCCTGCAGGAATTATTGTCTTTAATGTAACAGTCGTATTAGGGCAAGGTTTTAATCATTTTCCCCTCTGGTCTCTAAACTTTGTGTAACGCTGTGAGATGGCTTCTACAATAACAAAAGCAATGCAACCAGTTCCCTCAGAATTCACGCTCCCTAACCCACATAGCTGTGCCTTCTCTGCCCCTCACAATCACTGGAACCACAATTTTGAGCCATACTTGGGTCTCCCTGTGGGGAGCTGCAGCTGGTGGGTAGATGACCCCAACCCTCCCCTGGGGGTCGAGAAAATATCTCACCTCTCTCTTCCCCCTCACTGACACTCATCTCTCTCAGCTCTTTCTCATCAAGCACACTCCAACACACACACACCTCTTCTTCACGCACACATATGCACTCATGCACATTCACAGCACTTCTTGCTCCCGCATTCACACACATGTACCCTCAGTACACACTCATACGCAGCTCTTCCCATACACACTCCCACTCACACATCTTTCACTCAGGTACACTCACACACACGCACACTGTCACTCATGCGTACACGCTCACACACACTCTCCCGCAGTACACTGTAACCGGTACAGTGTTTTTTAAAAAAAACAGGTGCTACTGGGTCGTTCCCATGTGTGTCAGAGTAGACCTGGTCTCCATTGGGTTTTCGACGGCTGATTTTTAGGAGGAAGGTCACCAGGTCTTTCTTCCAAAACACGTTCGGGTGGATGCGAGCCTCCAGGGACTCCGGTAAGGAGCTAGGCCCAGAGTGGATCCTTTCCCAAAACTGGCCGACAGAGCCAGACTTTGTTGGGGACAGAGCCGGATTCTGGATTTTCCATAACTTCCCTAGATTCACACTCACAAAGCAAACTGAGCTCTCATCTGGTGCAGGTCTAAAGTGAGACAGAAGTGGTTTAGAATGTTTTCTGGCAAAAGCTAACAAAACAAAGTCTTAGGGCTGGAGTTTGAGTTCTGACTCCATCAATTACTAGCTGTGTGGCTTCGGAGAGGTTACTTAGCCTCTCTTTACTTCAGTTTCTTCCTCTATAAAAATGGGGTTTTACTCCCTACCTCCTAGGGCTGTTATGCGGATAAAATGATAATATTTGCAATGCAGGTAGAACGTTGTCCTGCAACTTGCACATGCTACATAAATAAAAGAAAAAAAAAACCAAGCAAGTATTGAATTGAAGCCAGCATTAACCCTCCATTCACTCACTGCCCTGCATTGGGTCAGCATTGATTGAGCACCTACTGAGTTCATTAGACCAGACACAAAGGGCACAGACCCCGTTATCTGGTAAAAAAATAAAAAAAGAAAGAAGTACAACCTGATAATTATAAATAGAGATTTGAATACAGTTCTAAGAAAAGCCAGAGAAAGAACATTTACCTATTACCAAGTAAACTTGGGGCGGGGGGGGGGGGGGTCACAAAACAAAACCACTGGCTTTTGTTCCATCCCTTGAATCCATGTAAAAGATTGAATTCAGTCTGATTTGTGAATTTAGACCAAGGTTTGGTACACAGGAGCTTTTTGGAAAATGTTCCCATCGAATGCCATCCATTCATCCTCTCTGGTATTTTTCTTTCTACCTGTCTTGCCAGGTCTGGGTGATCACGCAGAAAATATTCCCTGGGTTCACCCCAGCCCTCAGCTAAAGGCGGGGGGGAGGGAAGGTATGGGTTCCATCTGACCAACCTTGTGTCATTTTTTTTAAACAACCACTGATAAAATATTTGGGCTGGGAAGAGGAAAGGAAAACCCTTAATAACTGGGAACGTCTCAGCTGCTGAGCCACAGCAATTTGTTTTAAAAGCTTGGTGGTTTAACTCAATGAAACCACTTTGTGAGCCGGTATACGCACAGTTGGTTTAATAACGGATGGAAAAATAAAATTCAATCAATCCGCACCCCTCCCCCAAATCCATTCCATTCTTTTGAATGAAATCGCTTTTAAATGCACCAAGCCTGGTTAACTGGTGTTGGCGGCTCAGAGGGTCCACACCGACCCTGCGGAGTCCCGAGATCCGCGGCAACGCGGTGAGCTGGCGAGCGCAGCGCTGGGCTCCCCGGCGATGGCCCGAGGCCCACCCATTCTCCAGCCCGCTGCTGCAGACGTGCCTGCACCCAGGGAGCCGAAACGCTTTGGGAAGCGCCCCGCGCGGGGAAGCGGCGGCTGTCACTAGTGGCGGGCCTGTCTGTCCCCCAGCCCATCGTCGGCTCCCACCGCCCGCGGGCAGGGCTCCGCCGCCCCGGAACTTCAGCCGGCAGACGCTAGGCGTGCGACCTGGCCACTTTCCTAAACTCCGGGGCCCGAAATCGCGTCGCCAGGCCCGGGGCAGGAACGAGCAGACGCGGCCGGCGGAGCAGCGCCGGGACCTGCCGGTGCAAAGGCTCGGAGAACAAGCGCTGCGCTCCCGGGTTGCCGCTCCCGGCCGGCCAGCAGCGGCGGAGGAGCTCGCCCCACCATTGGAGACACCGTCCCCTCCCCGGAGGCTGCGATATCCATCAAGGGCTCGGCGGAGGCGCGAGGGACATTAATCTCCTTGGGTTTGCCGCTTTCCGCAGAGCCGAAGGGGCAGGGAGGAGGTCCCAGGACTGGAGGCTGGGGCGTGCAGAGTAGGGGAGCCGATAAAAGGGTGCTAGGAACAGGGTGGGGACCCACCTCCAGAGCCTCCTATCCCATGGCCGCGCTCCGCATGGGCGGGATGGGACGTAGAAACGAGCTTCAGCCCCCACAGCTTGGAGCGAGTCTCCGCACCCAGCCATTCCCGCCGGTGGGCGGGCAACCTCCTCCGCCAGCATCCCGGCAGTGTCGCCACACGGTTTCTTTTTTCACCTGAGCTCCCCCACCCACCCAGCCCCGGCTCCGGTCCCGGGAGTTCGGTTGCTCCTCAGACCTCCGCTGCCCCGGACCCGGGCACCTCTCTGCCCCGCGCTCCCCGCATCCACCCCTGCCAGCCGCCCCGCGCCAGCCGGCGGCCGGGGGCGCCAGGCTCGAGGGCTGCCCTGCGCGCTCCTACCTTGACAAGCAGGAGCTGCGGGCGCCGTCCCATCCTCGGGCTCGCTCAGTCACGGTCCTGGATGCCTAGGTCCCTCGAACATCACAGAGGGGCCGGCGGGCGGTTGCTAGCTAGGGTGGCGCAGAGTGGGCGGCGGGGCTCCCAGGTCGCTGCCCCGCGCGGAGGTGCTTGTCGCCGCACTCCTCGGCCCCGCAGCTCGGCCCGGCCTGGCGGGCTCTGGCTGGGTCCTTCGCGGGGAAGTCCCGCGGCGGTTCCCCGACTCAGCCCCAGTCTGCAGCAGCTTATCGCCAGCTCCGAGCGCGCCTCGCCCCTGCCGCCTCCCCCTCGGTCCGCGCGGCTTCTCGCCTGGCTCCCCGCCCCCAGCCTCGCGCTTCCCCTCCCCTCTCTGTCCCCTCCCTTCCTCTTGGTCCCTCCTCCGCGCCTCGCCCCTCCGTTCCCGCCCCCTCCCTCCACCTCTGTCCACTGCCTTCCCTCGGCCTCCTCCTCGCGCCCTCCCTCGCTGACCCCTTTCCCTGGGCCCGGGTTTGCGGCAGTCCGCGGGACGCGCTGGCGGCGGTGGCGGCCACCGCAGCCCAGGGAGAAGCCGAGGATGGGGGGCGGGGGAAGTAGCAGCCTCCCGCCGCCCGTCTTATCTGAAATCGGGCCCGGGAAGTCCAACGGAATTTGGGAAGGGTTAGGGGGCTCCGAAGGGTCTATGAGAGTGAGGCTATTGGAAGCTGGAGAATCGGACGGCCCAGCAGAGTCGAGCCGCCGCGGAGATGGGGTGAAGCTGGGAACTGCGTTTGGGCAGTTCTCGCTTGCGCTGGCAAGGAGAGGGTCCCCGCCGCCCCCACTCCAGCCAGCGCCTGACGCCAGGGCCCGACCCCCAGAGCCTTTGATACTGACACGCCCGGTGCGCGCTGAGACGCGAAAGCTCGGCTAGAGAGCCCTTCCCATTCATTCATTCATCTATTTTCATTTATTCATTTTACAAGCTAGGTGCCTGCTCAGTTTTGCCTGGGAAAGGGCTGGGCCTGGGGACCCCAAAATGAAGGGGGAGACGTCAGTGCCCTTCAGGGCTAGCCTGCAGCTAAGAAAAGAAAAAAGAGGAAAAGCTGTGCGCGCATTGCGCTACAGCGCTGGGAACACAGCTGGAACCTCGCGCGCACGGCGTGGAGGAGGCCGCAGCGCCCCCTCTAGGCCGAGCTCGCAGGGTAGGGGTGAGCGGCTCCGCCAGACCTTGGAGTCTTCATTTGGGTTTACCCCGCAGCTCGCCATCCTATCGCCAGCTCTGGGATGCAGCTCTCTCTTTCTCCATTTCCTTAAGTTTTTCCCTACAGCCCTTCCAGATGGACAGCACTTTTGACTTCCTCCTCCCCCCTTCTCCTTCTGCCAGAACTGAGAAGGAGTCACCTGAGGGAGAGAAACCTTCACTCCACCCCGCAGAGCCTTCGCCCCAAATGCCGCGGATGGCAGCCCCTCTGTAGGTAGCAGAAACACTGTGGGCAGAGCATTGTCCCATAAAGGCCATGAGCTGGCTTTGAAATCAAACTCTGAACCTGGCTGCCCTGGGTTCTGTGCTCTGTTGCTCACCCCCTTCCATCCACTTCTCAGCACATTGGGCAAGAACCAGCACATTCACGGGTTCAATCGACTCTTCATTTGGAACTGGACTTACTGTAAGAGTCCATGTGATCCAACACATGGGAAACTGAGGCACACAAAGGGATGGGGACTTGTCTAAAGTACCATAGCTGGTGAGCCTAGGGCTCAGCCTCCTGATTCCCAGTTCACTGACTTTCCCAGCATGTTCTGCTGCCTTCTCCCATGTTGCTTACCACCCAGGAGCACCCAGATTCTAAGTGCCGGGAGGGTTGGCCTTTGACGTGGTTTAGGATACTGAAGTGGGGAGGGCCATTCATTGCCCAGGAAGCAAGCCGGTTATATTGGCTGAGCCACACAGGGTGGCACTTTCTAGGTGAAGCCACAGTCCAGAGCCTCACAAAATTCCCACTAATTAGTGCCCCAGAGCTGGTCATGCTGAGCCAGAAGCTGACTCACCCTGGCCATTCCCAGAAGACAGGGATGGATGTAACAACCAGATTGCCAATGTTGGTCTCAACAAAAAGTAACTTTAGAGGAGTCTAGTGTAGTGCTGATTCTGGAGTCAGACAGCCTGGGTTTGAGTCTTGATTCTTTGCTTTCAAGCTGTATAAAACTGGAAAATCATGTAACTGTCCCTCACTTTTCTTGTCTGTAAGATGGAGGAAAGGAATACCTACCTGGTAGAGTTGTTGATTGGATTAAATGAGTTAATATTTGCAAAGGGCTTGGAACATTACCTGGTACTTAATGAGGGTTAGCATCACCATCATCACTCGTCTGTCTTTTGTCATACTGTGGTGGTTTGTGTGTTGCTGTGATGCTGGAAGCTATGCCACCAGTATTTCAAATACCAGCAGGGTCACCTACGGTGGACAGGTTTCAGCAGAGCTTCCAGACTGACGGACTAGGAAGAAGGACCTGGCGTTCTACTTCTAAAAAAAATTAACCAGTGAAAACCTTACGAATAGCAGTGGAATATATCTGATATAGTGCCGGAAGATGAGCCCCTCAGGTTGGAAGGCACTCAAAAGACGACTGGGGAAGAGCTGCCTCTTCAAAGTGGAGTCGACCCTAATGATGTGGATGGAGTAAAGCTTTTGGAAACTTCATTTGCTGATGTGGCATGACTCAAAATGAGAAGAAACAGCTGCAAATATCCATTAATAATTGTGGAATGTCCAAAGTATGAATCTAGGAAATTGGAAGTCATCAAAAATGAAATGGAACACATAAGCATCAATATCCTAGACATTAGTGAGCTGAAATGGACAGGTATTGGTCATTTTGAATTGAAAAATCATATGATCTACTATGCTGGGAATGACAAATTGAAGGGGACTGGTGTCACATTCATAGTCAAAAAGAGTATTTCAAGATCTATCCTGAAGTACAACGCTGTCAGTGATAGGGTAATATCCATATGTCTACAAGCAAGACCAGTTAATCCAAATATTATTCAAATTTATACACCAACCACTAAAGCCAAAGATGAAGAAATTGAAGATTTTTACCAACTTCTGCAGTCTGAAATTGATCAAATATTCAGTCGAGACACATTGATAATTACTGGTGATTGGAATGCAAAAGTTGGAAGCAAAGAAGGATCAGTAGTTGGAAAATATGGTCTTGGTGATAAAAACAATGCTGGAAATTGCATGATAGAATTTGCAAGAGCAAAGACTTATTCATTGTAAATACCTTTTTTTGACAAGGTCAACAGTGCCTATGCACATGGACCTTGCTGGTTGGAATACACAGGAATCAAACTGATTTAAAAAAGATGATGGAGAAGCTCAATATCATCAGTCAGAACAAGACCAGGGGCCGACTCTGGAACAGACCATCAATTGTTCATATGCAAGTTCAAGTTGAAGCTAAAGAAAAAAAATTAAAACCAGTCTGCAAGAGCCAAAGTATGATTTTAAGTATATCCCACATGGATTTAGAAACATCTCAAGAATAGATTTGATGCTCTGAACACTAATGACCGAAGACCAGAGGAGTTGTAGAATGACATCAAGGACATCATACATAAAGAAAGCATAAGGTCATTAAAAAGACAGGAAAGAAAGAAAAGACCAAAATGGTTGCCAGAAGAGACTCTGAGATTTGCTCTTGAATGTAGAACGTGGAAGAAATGATGAAGTAAATGAGCTGAACAGAATGTTTTCTAAATGTGATTAGAGAAGACAAAGTATTATAATGAAATGTGCCAAGACCTAGTGATAGAAAACCAGAAGGGATGACTATGCTTGGCATTTATCAAGCTGAAAGAACTGAAGAAAAAATCCAAGACTTGAGTTGCAGTATTGAAGGATTCTATGGGGAAAATATTGAATGACAAAGGAAGCATAAAAAAAAGACAGAAGGAATACACAGAGTCACTGTACCAAAAAGAATTGGTCGATGTTCAACCATTTCAGGAGGTAGCATATATGATCAAGAGCCGATGGTATTGAAGGAAGAAGTCCAAGCTGCACTGAAGACATTGCCGAAAAACAAGGCTCCAGGAACTCATGGAATACCAATTGAGATATTTCAACAAATGGATGCAGCGCTGGATGTGCTCTTTCATTTGTGCCGAGAAATTTGGAAGATAGCTACTTTGTCAGCTGACTATAAAAGATATGTATCTGTACCCATTCCAAACAAAGGTGATCCAACAGAATGTGGAAATTATCGAACAATAACATTAATATCACATGCAAATAAAAGTTTGCTGAAGATAATTCAAAAACAGTTGCAAGGGCACATCAACAGAGAACTGCCAGAAATTCAAGCCAAATTGAGACAAGGACATGGAAAGAGGGATACCATTGCTGATGTCAGATGGATCTTGGCTGAAAGCAGAGAATACCAGAAAGATGTTTACCTGTGTTTTATTGACTATGCAAAGGTATGTATTTGACTGTGTGGATCATAATAAATTATGGATAACATTGTAAAGAATGGAAATTCTAGAACGCTCAATTGTGTTCTTGTGGAACATGTACATAGACCAAGAGACAGTCTTTTTTTTTTTTATTAACTTTTATTAAGCTTCAAGTGAACGTTTACAAATCCAATCAGTCTGTCACATATAAGTTTACATACATCTTACTCCCTACTCCCACTTGCTCTCCCCCTATTGAATCAGCCCTTCCAGTCTCTCCTTTCGTGACAATTTTGCCAGCTTCCCTCTCTCTCTATCCTCCCATCCCCCCTCCAGACAAGAGATGCCAACACAATCTCAAGTGTCCACCTGATATAATTAGCTCACTCTTCATCAGCATCTCTCTCCCACCCACTGACCAGTCCCTTTCATGTCTGATGAGTTGTCTTCGGGGATGGTTCCTGTCCTGTGCCAACAGAAGGTCCGGGGAGCATTGCCGCCGGGATTCCTCTAGTCTCAGTCAGACCATTAAGTATGGTCTTTTTATGAGAATTTGGGGTCTGCATCCCACTGATCCCCTGTTCCCTCAGGAGATCTCTGTTGTGCTCCCTGTCAGGGCAGTCATCGATTGTGGCCGGGCACCAACTAGTTCTTCTGGTCTCAGGATGATGTAGGTCTCTGGTTCATGTGGCCCTTTCTGTCTCTTGGGCTCTTAGTTGTCATGTGACCTTGGTGTTCTTCATTTTCCTTTGCTCCAGGTGGGTTGAGACCAATTGATGCATCTTAGATGGCCACTTGTTAGCATTTAAGACCCCAGACGCCACATTTCAAAGTGGGATGCAGAATGTTTTCATAATAGAATTATTTTGCCAATTGACTTAGAAGTCCCCTCAAACCATGGTCCCCAGACCCCCGCCCTTGCTCCACTGACCTTTGAAGCATTCATTTTATCCCAGAAACTCCTTTGCTTTTGGTCCAGTCCAATTGAGCTGACCTTCCATGTATTGAGTGTTGTCTTTCCCTTCACCTAAAGCAGTTCTTATCTACTGATTAATCAATAAAAAACCCTCTCCCTCCCTCCCCCCTTCGTAACCACAAAAGTATGTGTTCTTCTCAGTTTTTACTATTTCTCAAGATCTTATAATAGTGGTCTTATACAATATTTGTCCTTTTGCCTCTGACTAATTTCGCTCAGCATAATGCCTTCCAGGTTCCTCCATGTTATGAAATGTTTCAGAGATTCGTCACTGTTCTTTATCGATGCGTAGTATTCCATTGTGTGAATATACCACAATTTATTTACCCATTCATCCGTTGATGGACACCTTGGTTGCTTCCAGCCTTTTGCTATTGTAAACAGAGCTGCAATAAACATGGGTGTGCATATATCTGTTTGTGTGAAGGCTCTTGTATCTCTAGGGTATATTCCGAGGAGTGGGATTTCTGGGTTATATGGTAGTTCTGTTTCTAACTGTTTAAGATAACGCCAGATGGATTTCCAAAGTGGTTGTACCATTTTACATTCCCACCAGCAGTGTATAAGAGTTCCAATCTCTCCGCAGCCTCTCCAACATTTATTATTTTGTGTTTTTTGGAGTAATGCCAGCCTTGTTGGTGTGAGATGGAATCTCATGGTAGTTTTAATTTGCATTTCTCTAATGGCTAATGATCAAGAGCATTTTCTCATGTATCTGTTGGCTGCCTGAATATCTTCTTTAGTGAAATGTGTGTTCATATCCTTTGCCCACTTCTTGATTGGGTTGTTTGTCTTTTTGTGGTTGAGTTTTGACAGAATCATGTAGATTTTAGAGATCAGGCGCTGGTCAGAGATGTCATAGCTGAAAATTCTTTCCCAGTCTGTAGGTGATCTTTTTACTCTTTTGGTGAAGTCTTTAGATGAGCATAGGTGTTTGATTTTTAGGAGCTCCCAGTTATCTGGTTTCTCTTCATCATTTTTGGTAATGTTTTGTATTCTGTTTATGCCTTGTATTAGGGCTCCTAGGGTTGTCCCTATTTTTTCTTCCATGATCTTTATCGTTTTAGTCTTTATGTTTAGGTCTGTGATCCACTTGGAGTTAGTTTTTGTGCATGGTGTGAGGTATGGGTCCTGTTTCATTTTTTTGCAAATGGATATCCAGTTATGCCAGCACCATTTGTTAAAAAGACTATCTTTTCCCCAATTAACTGACACTGGTCCTCTGTCAAATATCAGCTGCTCATATGTGGATGGATTTATATCTGGGTTCTCAATTCTGTTCCATTGGTCTATGTGCCTGTTGTTGTTCCAGTACCAGGCTGTTTTGACTACTGTGGCTGTATAATAGCTTCTGAAATCAGGTAGAGTGAGGCCTCCCACTTTCTTCTTCTTTTTCAGTAATGCTTTGCTTATCCGGGGCTTCTTTCCCTTCCATATGAAATTGGTGATGAGACAGTTGTTTGAATAGAACAAGGGTACACTGAATAGTTTAAAATCAGGATAGGTATGCATCAAGGTTGTATCCTTTCACCATACTTATTTAGTCTGTATGCTGAGTAAATAATTCAAGAAGCTGGACTAGATAAAGAAGAACAAGGCATCAGGATTGGAGGAAGACTCATTAACAACCTGTGATACACAGATGACACAACTTTGCTTGATAAATGTGAAGAGGACTGGAAGCACATACTGATGAAGATCAAAGACCACAGCCTTCAGTATGGATTATACCTCAGCATAAAGAAAACAAAAATCCTCCCAACTGAGCCAATAAGCAAAAACATGGAGAAAATATTGAAATTGTCAAGGATTTCATTTTACTTGGATCCATAATCAATGCCCATGGAAGCAGCAGTCAAGAAATCAAAGGAAGTATTGCATTGGGCAAATCCACTGCACAAGACCACTTTGAAGTGTTGAAAAAGCAAAGATGTCATTTTGAGAACTAAGGTGCACCTGATCCAAGCTATGGTATTTTCAGTAGCCTCATATGCATGTAAAAGCTGGACACTGAATAAGGAAAATTGAAGAAGAATTGATGTCTTTGAATATGATGCTGGCAAAGAATATTGAATATACCATGGACTGCCAGAAGAACAAACAAGTTTATAGTGGAAGAAATACAAAACCGTAATCCTCCATAGAAGCGAGGATGGCAAGACTTCGTCTCATATATTTTGGACATGTTATCAGAAGGGACTAGTCCCTGGAAAGGGGCATCATGATTGGCAAATTATAGGGTCAGCAAGAAAGAGGAAGACCCTCAGTGAGATGGGTTGACACAGTGGCTGCAACAACAGGCTCAAATGTAGCAACCACAGTAAGGATGTCACAGGGCAGGGCAGTATTTCCTTCTGTTGTACATAACATAGGGTCACTATGAGTCAGACTCTACTCAAAGGCACCTGACAACCACCACCACCACCACCACCGTCATCATCATCGAGCAGACCAGGTGGTCAAATGCGTGGGCCAGCTCCGTTCCTTCCTCTAGGCAGTTCTTTGTTGGAAGCCAAATTCTTGATTACAAAGTCACTGGCATCGATCCTGGAATCAGAGGAGAGAAGCTGCCGGATCTTCAGGGAGGTTTGGCCAGGCTCCCCTGCCTGCTCCCCAGCCCTACCTCCCCCCCCGCCTTGGAGCACACTCTCCAGGGACTAGACAGCTCCAGGTTTCCAGATTCTGTGTTTCTCTCTGCTTAATAAACACCATCAAAATTTGCCTTCCTGAGCCCCACTGCCTTCCTCTTGACATGATCTTTAAATATGCTAATGATATCGATTGGCTATAACCAAGTCTTGCTCTTCCTGCCTTTCTGGCCTGGGAGTCGGATCTTCTCTCCATCTGAAAAGCATCTGTGTTGATTTCGCCAACTTAACCCTTGGAGGTGGGGACGGAGACCTTCTCCATAATTCCATGGCCTCCCTATGTGTAGTGTTGACCTACACAGCCTCAGGGGGTTATGAAAGCCTCATATTAACACCCCCTCTGTAAAAGGTTGAGAATCTCTTTTCATTTGTCCCCAAATTGCTTCCTTCTACCTCCAAGGGTCCAGCCCTCATCTGCCCAGCTCAATGAAGACTCCTGTGTCTACTCTGTGTTCTTCCAGAATTCTCTGTCCTTCCTCTCCTCTCAGCCCCAGGTCTTCCAGCCAGAGCAGCCTGATTCCACCCCAGATGCTCTCCATGCCTTGGTAGTTTGAGCCGCCCTCCTCAGGACAGGGGAGGTTTTGGTGCCCTCTACCAGGCCATTTTCCAGAACTCCTACTTTAGAAGTGTTGTAGACCAGTGCTACCCCAACCATGATCTATGGACTGGCACCCATCCAAAAATTTTTGCTACTAGCCTGTGATAAGTGCAGAAATTGAAAGTAAGAGTTTAGAACTTTTAAGCAAGTTGACAGTGTAACTTTACGTCCATTGAATCTAATAGTTTTTAAAATTGGGCTTTTATTTTGTATTATCCATTGGAGCATTCTGTTCCCAGCCTGACCCTTCTCAAAGTCTCTTCTGATTCTTCCTCTGCCCTCTCCTCTTCTAGTTCATGCCCAGACCAGAGTCAACTTTCATTCATGAAACCAGCCAGATTTGGAACAAAGAAGAAATATAAGGGGCCAAAATAGGGTCCCTGCTATTTGCCCTTCCAAATAGTAAGAGAGACAGATATAAGAACAAGTATTGCCGGGGTGGGACCCAGGCACCTTTTGCCCGTGGGGTTCATATAGGCCACCATGTTTGGCTTTAACCAGTGTATCCTAATAAGGATTGATAGTCTGGGACCATAACTCTCAGACTATCTGTGGTGAAGAGCCGGGGGTTCTTGTTGGTTTGTGACTTTGGAGAGACCGCCTCTGTTACAGGGTAGAACTGCTTCCTCGGGTTTTCTGGGCTGTGATCTTTATGGAAGCAGATCACCAGGGCTGTTTCTTCTGAGGTGCTGCTGGTTGGGTTTGAATCACCAACCTTTTGGTTAGCACCAGCTGAGTGCAAATCATTTGTACTACCCATGGACCTTAAGAACCAGAGTTTCTTTGTTTTTATTTTTAACTTCTGATACTCTTGTGAAATACAGTGAAAATAAAATATTAGAAAAATGAAATAAAAATAAAGACATACAAAATAAAAGCCCAATTTAAAAAACTATTAGATTCAATGGATGTAAAGTTACACTGTCAACTTGCTTAAAAGTTCTAAACTCTTACTTTCAATTTCTGCACTTATCTCATCACAGGCTAGTAGCAAAAATTTTTGGATGGATGCCAGTCCATAGATCACGGTTGGGGTAGCACTGGTCTACAACACTTCTAAAGCAGGAGTTCTGGAAAATGGCCTGGGTAGAGGGCACCAAAACCAAAAACCAAACCCATTGTCGTTGAGTTGATAGCGACCCCATCGGACAGGGTAGAACTGCCCCACAGAGTTTCGAAGGAGCACCTGGTGGATTTGAACTGCCAACCTTTTGGTTAGCAGCCATAGCACTTAACCACCAGGGTTTCCAGTAGAGGCACAGCTCTTAAAATTCCATGAAATTGGAGGGAAAAAAAAACCCAAACCCATCGCCATTGAGTCGATTCTGACTCATAGCGACCCCATAGGACAGAGTAGAACTGCCCCACAGAGTTTCCAAGGAGTGCCGGTAGATTTGACTGTTGACCTTGTGGTTAGCAGCCATAGCACATAACCATTATGCCAGAAATTGGAGGTAAAAATTGGAGGAGATTGTGTTAAATACTCCATTCATCTGTGCATTCATTGAACAAACATTTAATGACCAACATCTATGTGCCAGTCACTGTTGGATGCAGAGGCTAATAAAGATTAATGTAACAGGACCTTAGCCCTCAAGACATTCACAGGCTGGGAGGGGAGACAGCCACTTTGATAAATAATTAAAAGCTGGTGAAATTAGGTCAACAACAGACCAGGCACAGTAGGCACAGAGGCAGGAATATTAATTCTGCTTGGGGCCAACAGGGAAGGTGTTACCAAGAAGGAGATGCTTGCGCTGGGGTCTAAAAGCAGAAAGGCAGGTATTCGATTCAATTCAGCCAGCGCTCAATGCTGTTGTTGTTAGGTGCCATCGAGTCAGTTCCGACTCATAGCAACCCTATGTACCACAGAACGAAACACTGCCTGGCCCTGCGTCATCCTTACAATCTTTGTTATGCTTGAGCCCATTGATACAGTCCATTTCATTGAGGGTCTTCCTCGTTTTTGCTGACCCTCTACTTTACAAAGCATGATGTTCTCCTCCAGGGCCTGATCCCTCCTGACAACACGTCCAAAGTATGTGAGACGAAGTTACGCCATCCTTGCTTCTAAGGAGCATTCTGGTTGTACTTCTTCCAAGACAGATTTGTTTTTTCTTTTGGCAGTCCATGGTATATTCAATATGCTTCACCAACACCACAATTCAAAGGCATCAATTCTTTCTCGGTCTTCCTTATTCATTGTCTAGCTTTCACATGCATAGGAGGCAATTGAAAATACCATGGCTTGGGTCAAGCACACCATAGTTTTCAAGGTGACATCTTTGCTTTCCAACACTTTAAAGAGGTCCTTTGCAGCAGATTCCCCCCCGCCCCCAAAAATATATTATTATTATTTTTAGTCTTAGTCTGGAAGCTCAGCTGAAACCTGTCCTCCACGGGTGACCCATGGCATAGCTTCCAGCATCACAGCAACATGCAAGCCCCCACAGTAAGACAAACTGACAGACACGTGGGGGTATTGTAGTCCTCAATAAATGAGTTAATATGTGTAAAACCCTTAGTGAAATGCCTGACACATAGTGTTTTGAAGCTGTTAGTGATTTTAATTGCTAAACCTTATAATTATCATCAGTATCATATTTATCCACCTAGACCTACCCACCACTGTGCTTGACTTTGGCTTGGGGCCATGGGTGTCACAATTTGTTGGGGAAAGGGAGCAAATTGGCCTTGACCCACCCCCTTTGTCAGATGAAAGATTTAGAGAAGGTGGGTTGGGAGTTGGGTCTCGAAGGAAGTGGTTGTAGACAGATGGAAATGAAAGGAGAAAGGCCTTCAAGGCAGGAGGGTCCCTTAGATACATACATAGCCTGAGAAGCAAGTACAAGGTCAAGGGAGGAGACTAGTCTGATGGGGAACAGATGAGGATGGAGGGACTGGGTGAGGCTTGGTAGAGTTGGGGGCGGGGGTCGGGCTGAGGATTTTCTGGTCCATTGCACTAAGAAGCTTGATATTATTCATTCTCATTCTGAACAACGGATTATAGTAATTGGGATTTGTGCGCAGTCGGCACTCCATAAAGCTCTTTCATAAACATTTTCTCTTTTAATCCTTGTAACAACCCTATGTAGAAGGTATTAGCTAAGCCTCACTTTGCAGATGACGAGGCTGAGCTTAGAGGTTGATACCTTGCCCAAGGTCACTCAGCTGGCCTTGGCACAGGCCGGATTTGAGCCCTAGGTCCCTGACTCCTGCTCTAGATTTTTTTTTCCAGTGTGCCGTGGAGGGGTGACCTGAGCCAAGACCCTCAGGGAGCTGTGATAGCACCTTTAGGAGGCCTTAGCTCTGGGAAAATGATGCCCTAGAAGCAGCTGTTCCTTTTTTCTTCTCCTTTGTTTATTCCCAGGGGATGAGCAAAAGGGGCGAGCAAAGGCAAGTCATAGGACAGAGCCTCGTAGTGGCAGCACGACAAGGGCAGGCCACTGCGTCACAGAGGACGTCTTAAGGCGACCTACCCGTACCTCCTCTACCCACCCCCCCCCCCGAGTCTGTGTTGTATCAATCAAGGGCAAATGCACTTAGCCTGGGCACAATTACCATAACTTTGCATTTATTAACTGCAGCAAAGATGGCCATTTAAATTTTTTGTTTTTTTGAAAAAAAGTAACTCTTAAAAGGAGCACTGAAGTAAAAAGGTGGAGTGAATGGAAAGGTACCTTGGGAACATTCTGGAAATGAAAACAGGCCAGAGGTGCCAGCCGGAAGTACAGAGTTGAAAGGAAGGGCACACATACACACACATCTTTACAAAATCAACAGCCTCTAGCCTAGGCTAGGGGTTCTCCACCATGGGCAATTTTGCCTCTGAGGTGCATTTAGCAATATCTAGAGACGATGTTTTTGGTTACCACAGCTGGGCGAGGGTGCCACTGGGCTCTAGGGCATAGAGGGCAGGGATGCTGCTCAACATCCCACGATGCACGGGACAGCGACCACATCCAAAACGTACCATATCTGTCTCAAAATATCCATAGCACTGAGGCCGAGAACCACTAGCCTAAACGATAGTTTGGTGCCACAGGCAGCAGAAACCTGGGCTTTCTGTGGGCTGTGATTCAAACCTAGACATTCAGTTCTGGAAAATTCAATCACAGAAAGGCAAGTGTTCCCTGCTCTACATTTCCTGAGCTCCATCATTTCCCAAACACTGGCGCTCCGGGGACAGGCACTTGGGCGACAGCAACGGCAGGTCGTCCTGCTCAAGGCCACATGGTTGTTAGTTGGTAGAGCCAGGACTTGGGAACTCTCTGCCTTCTGTGAACGTCCTTAGCCCTCCTCCAAGTCAGCACTCAGCCTCCCCTTCCACTTCTTTCACAGGTATAGTTTGCCCCTTTTTTTTCTAGTCAGAAAATCCCATGTTAGAGCTATAAGGGCTCTCATTCCTGGGTGCCGTGCTCAGATTTTTTGGTTTAATAGGTTAACCAGCTGCCGCTGAGTTGACTCTGATTCATGGTGACCCACATGTGGCAGAGTAGAACTGTGCTCCATAGGGTTTTCAGCAGCTAATTTTTTGGAAGTAGATCATCAGGCCTTTCTTCCAAGAAATCTCTGGGTGAACTTGAACCTCCAACCTTTCAGTTAGCACCTGAGCATGTTAACCATTTTCACCACCCAGGGGCTCCAGGTCTAATAAGTAAGGTGCTATTATTTCCATTTTAAAGATTGGCACATTGAAATCTAGAGGTTAAAGATGCAACATGCCCATCTGTTTCCCTGAAGAGCTGTGAGCTCCTGGAGGGCAGAGGCTGCCTCCCACTCACCCTGGGAGTCCGAGCCTCAGGCAAAGTCCAGTGCGTCAGCGGATGCCTGATGAAATGTCTTCTAGTTAATGGCTAGTCTTACCAGCAGATTAGACCCCAGGCTCCTGCCTTCAGTGTGAAGTACTCTCCAGGCACCCCGTTCCTTCTCACCACTGCTGAAGCACCATCTCTTCTACAGTTTGACCCCACCCCAGCCCTGGGTGTAACTCCCCAAGGCAGGCAGTTAAGGCTTCTTGCTGAAAGTCACAGCACCAAGCCTCAGCCCAGCCCAGCCTTTTCCCTCCTTTCCTCCCCTTCCCTCAAGCCTTAAAATGGGCTCAGAGATGACAGGCTTCTTCTCCAGACCCTCGTGAGTGTCTTCCCTGCCCCCAGAGAAGCCCATGCAAACTGGCCACCCTGACCTTCACTGGTCACTGATGGTTCACCAGACAAGAGAAAGAGAGACCGAAGGGACATGTCAAGCACTGCATGGACCTCGTTTAGAGACTGATTCCAACAAACAAGTTTAAAAAAAAAAAAATGACCTATATATGGGCAATCAGAAATATGAACACTGATTAGACAGTCGGTGATTTAAGGAATGGCTGTTAATTATTAAAAGTATGGTAATGGCATTGTGGTTATGTTTTTAAAAATGAGTCCTTATCTTTTAGAGATACAAACTGAAATATTTACAGATGAAATGACATGTCTGGGTTTTACTTTGGAATAACCGTGATGGGAGGAAGTGGCGGGAGTACTGATGAAACAAGGTTGGCCATGAGTTGTTAATTGTTGTACCTGACTGGTGGGTACGTGTGAGTTTATAATGACATTTCATCTATTTTTGTAATTAAAAAAAAAAAAAAAACCAAATCTGTTGCCATTGAGTCGATTCCAGCTCCTAGCGACCCTACAGGACAGGGTAGAACGGCTGCAATAGGATTTCCAAGGAGTGGCTGGTGGATTCGAACTGCCAACCTTTTGGTTAGCATCCGTAGCTCTTAACCACTGCCTGGGACCGTTCAGGGAACATATAGACCAGGGTTTCCAAACTCTTTTTGGTAGAACCCCAGGATTCCAAAGAGATGCTTCAGAGACTGATGTTGGAGGTAGAGTGGGGGGAGAAAGAGGTGAGGGTGAGGCCGAGAAGGGGCTCTGAGGCCCCACTTTTGTTTCACCAGTTTTATACATTGAAGTTCTCTCTGGAAGGTCTCATTTTGGGAAAAGGGTTCTGCCCAGAAGATGAAGGAATTTTCCCAAGACCAGGCATGTTGGGGGCAGAGCTGTGCAGAGTGCAGTTTGCTGACTCTCAGCCCCATCCTCCCACTGCCTTCCTCAAACATAGCTGCCGCCCCACAGACCCTACAAGACTCAGTGGGCCTGAGGCCTAAGTCCAGAAAGACATAGCCAGGATGGGGGCTGTGCAGTCCACCATGTCATGAGGTAGCTGTAGGTGTGGTGCCTCCCTTGGGTCATCTATTCTCTATTTCTAAAGCAAGTCCTGTGGTGCAAAACCAGCCTTGGCTTTGCTGGCTGGCCACCATCTGGCCAGTCACCAGTGGCTCAGCTGGATGGGGGCCAGCCCCTCTTAGGCACGCCTGCTGACCAAGGCTCAGCCACTGGCCACACAGCAGAGCTCATTCCAAGAGGAAGGCCTCATTCTTACCTATTCCTAAGACCAGGGCTGGTCAAATGTTCCCATGCCCAAGTGGTCAGGGCAAAGGGCAGTAAAGGCTGAAGTTATTGGGTCCCACCTACAAGCCAGGTGGAAAGGACCACAGAGGGCTACCGAGTCATGGGGCAGAGCAAGGAGGGAAGAAGGGATATTCCCTGTGAGACTGAGGTGGGAAGTCCATTAGCTGGAAATAGAGCCTGGTAGGACTCTGTGAGGGCACAAGGGAGAATGGTCAGCAGTCAGTGACAAAGGTCAAGGTGGCTGAGGGCTTCTTCCATTTGTCCCTCCAAATCCACCCTCTACCCTTCCCCACCTGCTGTGTGCTCCAGAGCCAACCTGTATGAGCTACATCAATGGGCTTCCTCACCTTCCGACTTCCAGTTAGGTTCAGCCAGTAGGAAGCCCCAGCAGTAGATCATGGGGAGGGAGGAGAGAGAGGTCGGGTATTTATTTCACAAGCTTTCTCCCTGTGGGGTGGTCATGGACTGGCTGTGTCCTTTGACTGAAGGCCCCCGCTGCTCTTGTGGCAGTGTCTCTCCACAACTGTCTCCTCCAGGGTGCTAATAACCTCTTCCTCCCTTTGGACCGAAGGATGGTAACAGCTGGTTCCGCACAAGCCTCAGGATGCAGCAAGGTCCCTGTGGTTTTCCCACCCAGTGCATGTCATTATAAACAGTCCCTTTAATAAACCCTCCTTAATTATACAGATTCAAGTGGCCATCCATCTCCTGCAAAGACCAGGCTGCTTGGGAGCATAGTTTGCAAACATGAGTGCACAGTGAGGCTTTCTTGAACATGACTCCGGTGAGCTGGAGGACTGGGGAGGCCTCTCCATGGGGCCTGACCAGACTGAAAGGGCAAGAGGTGAAGGCAGGAAGTGAGTCAACCCCAAAAAAGTGGACACAATCCCCTGTGGAGGGAATCCAGCTAGAGGTGTGGCTGGTGGGTATCACGGAGGAGACCTGAGGGTCTCCCCAAACCTCACTGGAAGGATGTTGTTAGGGGGCAAAGGTAGGCAGGAGGTGGAAGAGTCCAGAAAGAAAAGCAGCCAAGGCAAGGCTCTGCTGTGTCTGTATAGCTGTGTCTGCACAGCTCCAGGAGGTACGTCAACACAGGCTCCATGGGGAAGGGGCTCTCTGAAGTTAGGTGTCACTGGTGCCCTGGGCCTCTGGCTGCTGAACTCCCTAGGGGGAACCCCACTGGCTGGTCACAAATATCCTCCCCAACCTACCTTCCCAGTCTGGCTTCTGGGCCCTCTCCTGCAAACACTCCGGCCTGAGCCAGAAGAAATCCTGGACAACCCCCATCTCCCTGCCTTGGTGCTTTTCCTCCAGTTCCGCTGTTTGTTCACTGTTTGTTCAGAGTGTTTGTCCCTGTCTCTAGGACAGGCAGACTCTCTCTCCTGGACCACCTTGGCACTCCAGGTCACCCTCTCTTGAGCATCAGTTCCCACCTTTAGATTAGAATTGTGCCCTGAAACCTATCTTCTAGCATGCCCCAGCCATTCCCTTGCTGTGTGACCTTGGCCAAGTCACGTCTTCTCTATGGATCTCAGCTTCCTGTTCTGCAAAATGGTAGTAGTTGTGAATGGTAAGTTAGGGGATCTCTCATGTCCCTTCCAGAGTTAAACTTGGCTAATCCATGGATCTGAGTCCTTGTCTCACATGCACATGATGCAAGAGAAGAGAGTGTGCCTCGCTTGTTCATCTTTGTATTCCCAGCAGCACCTAGCAGAGGGCCTGGTCAGTAAGGCCTGGCTGGATGGGTGGGTGGATGATAAACTTCCCTGGAGTGAAGAAAGGCAATTCATTCCATGGCTCCACCTTGATAGAAATGTCTCCTGAGAACTTCTCACTGCCTCTGCCCACTTCCTGACAGATTCTACATGTTCTCATTTGTAACCTGGCCTCCTGAGCAGACCCTCCCCTGAAAGGTGCCTCTGGAATCAGCAAGAACAATTATTCTTTAAAGGAACAGGGGAGACTATTGACCACAGTTACCTCGGGGGCATGGATTTGGGAGACTAAGGAGGAAGAAATACAGAGTGTCCATTGTATTCTTTTTAGCTCTCTTTTGAGTTTTAAAAACAGCAATTACTGCTCATCCAAAGACTTCACCAAAAGAGTAAAAAGATTACCTACGGACTGAGAAAAAGTTTTTAGCTATGACATTTCCGATCAGCACCTGATCTCTAAAATCTATATGAAACTGCAAAAAGACAAATAATCTAATTAAAAAATGGGCAAAAGACATGAACAGACACTTCACTAAAGAAGACATTCAGGTAGCTAAGAGGAAGTGCTCACGATCAATAGGCATTAGGGAAATGCAAATCAAAACTAAAAAGATTCCATCTCACTCCAACAAGGCTGGCGTTAATCCAAAAAACACAAAACAATAAATGTTGGAGAGGCTGTGGAGAGATTGGAACACTTATACACTGCTGGTGGGAATGTAAAATGGTACAACCACTTTGGAAATCGATTTGGCACTTCCTTAAAAAGCTAGAAATAGAACTACCATACGATCCAGTAATCCCACTCCTTGGAATATATCCTAGAAAAATAAGAGCCTTTACACGAACAGATATATGACACCCATGTTCATTGTGGCACTGTTTACAATAGCAAAAAGATGGAAGCAACCAAGGTGTCCATCAACGGATGAATGGATAAATAAATTATGGTATATTCACACAATGGAATACTACTCATCTATAAAGAACAGTGAGGAATCTGTGGAACATTTCACAACATGGAGGAATCTGGAAGGCATTATGCTGAGTGAAATTAGTCAGATGCAAAAGGACAACTATTGTATAAGACAACTATTATAAGAACTCAACAAACAG
Source organism: Elephas maximus indicus (assembly GCF_024166365.1). Taxonomy (NCBI): domain Eukaryota; kingdom Metazoa; phylum Chordata; class Mammalia; order Proboscidea; family Elephantidae; genus Elephas; species Elephas maximus. Next base: position 52,530,955 of record NC_064837.1, on the reverse strand, counting down.
TTTAAACAGAGAAGAAAATACTCTTTGATGGTTACAAGAGGGGGGAGGGAGGAAGGGTGGGAGACGGATATTCACTAAAAAAAAAAAATAGTAGATAAGAACTACTTTAGGTGATGGGAAAGACAACACACAAGACAGGCGAGGTCAGCACAATTGGACTAAACCAAAAGCCAAGAAGTTTCCTGAATAAACTGAATGTTTTGAAGGCCAACGTAGCAGGGGCAGGAGTTTGGGGACCACGGTTTCAGGGTACATCTTAGTCAATTGGCATAATAAAATCTATTAAGAAAACATTCTGCATCCCACCTTGGAGAGGGGCGCTTGGGGTCTTAAACGTTAGCAAGCGGCCATCTAAGATGCATTAATTGGTCTCAACCCACCTGGATCAAAGGAGAATGAAGGACACCAAGGACACAAGGTAATTATGAGCCCAAGAGACAGAAAGGGCCACATAAACCAGAGACTACATCAGCCTGAGACCAGAAGAGCTAGATGGTGCCCGGCTACAACAGATGACTGCCCTGACAGGGAACACAAAACAGAGAACCCCTGAGGGAGCAGGAGAGCAGTAGGATGCAGACCCTGAATTCTTGTAAAAAGACCAGACTTAATGGTCTGACTGAGACTAGCAGGACCTGGGTGGTCACGGCCCCCAGACTTTCGGTTGGCCCAGGACAGGAACCATTCCCAAAGCCAACTCTTCAGACAGGGATTGGACTGGACAATGGGTTGGAGAGGGATACTGCTGAGGAGTGAGCTTTTTGGATCAGGTGGACACTAGAGACTATGTTGGTATCTCCTCCCTGGAGGGGAAATGAGAGGGTAGAGGAGCTTAGAAGCTGGGGAAATGGACATGAAAAGAGAGAGTGGAGGGAGGGAGCAGACTGTCTCATTAAGGGGAGAGTAATTGGGAGTAAGTAGCAAGGTGTATATAAGTTTTTGTGTGAGAGACTGACTTGATTTGTAATCTTTCACTTAAAGCACAATAAAAATTAAAACAATGTATATGCAAGCTCAAGAAGACAAAGTATTATACTGAAATGTGCAAAGACCTGGAGTTAGAAAACCAAAAAAAAAAAAACCACCAATTACTTTTTATAATATAAAATAACCCTTTTTTGGGGAGAGGGGGGAGTCCTACACAAGAATTTGAAAATGGTGAGTGCCTCCAAGGAGAGGAATTGGGAAGCCAGTGCACGGGGTGGGGAGTGGAAAGAAGGCTCACTTGTCATCTTAGATCCATTCGTACCTTGGGAATTTTATACCATGTACATTTATTGCCTATTAAAAAAATAAATACAAATTTAAGAAACGACTTACTTGCGTAGTTCTGATAGAAAAACAAAGCACTTTCACAAGCAACAGCTCATTTAATCCTTCGCACAACCCTGTGAAGTAGCCATATTATCCCTGTTTTTAGATGTGGAAACCGAAACTCACGGGGGATTAAAGATTTGCTCAGAGTTTCTTAACTAGTGTAATGTGGCATTGAGACTCACACCCTGGTTTTTCAGTCCTAAATCAAACTGCCTAGGAGGCTTAGCTTGCCAAATATACTCCTATTACAGAAAAGCAAATTGGCATTTTGATGTATGACTCAGTCTCTGGGAGGTTTGTTTATTATGAGTCAGCCCCACTGAGCTAGAGCCCATTGGAGGCAGCTGAAACAACAGAGCTCCCAATGATGCAAAGCCGAGACCCACACACAAGGCAGAGGAGACCCCACCAAACCTTAGACACGAGGGGCTCACCAGGATATCCATCATATCCCAACTCCTTACCTGGATTCTAGACCCCTCCACTTAATCTTTGGAAATCTCACCTTAACCAGGCTAGGTTAGCTCTGTGGACTTCTTTACCACTCAAAATACCCTTGTCCAAAGTCTGCTGTCTCTGCTGCATATTATACCCCGTGTCTTGTTCATAGCAACACTCCGGCACCCAGCCCTGGACCCATCACATGGTGGGACCTCAGTAGATACCGTATTTTTGCGAACGTGCCCACGTAAATAATGCGCCCATGTATATAACGTGCATAGGGAGCCTAGGAAAACAGTGCACAAAGGGGTTGCACAGTTGGCAAAAAATGTATAACGTTCGCATTATTTGCGTAAAAACACGGTACTTGTGGAATGAATGATTAACTTAACCAGCGGTCAGCCCTCTGCCCCCACCAGGCCACCTTGTCCTCTTTTGTACACACTGCATATGTGCCAACCCCCAGGCCCCCCAACACACGGGGTGCAGAGGAGACAGTAGTAGCTGCTTGTCTTACCTTGTTAATTAATGAGCACTTGTCCATTGCAGGCTGTCCAGCCCTGTAGGTCTAATTTCCCACAAACCCAGGAACTTAGGATGGGGGGTCCCCCCGTGGGTAGACAAGCCATTGGCCCCCTCCCTGAGATATGGCTTAGCCAGGCCAGGTTCCCTGAGCTCTAGGGGGTGGAGTGGGAGTGGGAGTGGCAGTGGTGGGGAGGGGTCTGCCAGAGGCCTCAAGTGGCTCCATGGTGGCCCCTAAGCAGTGCCACTTCCAATATTAACTCCACAGAGCTGTGTCGAAATTGCTCGTTTCTGCGCCTCTGCCGTCTCTCATATCTCCCTCAGAACATCAGTGCCTCCCCTCTCCGACCTCCCCTGCCACTTCTCAGAGAAAGACAGGAGGAGATGGAAGGAGACTGTTTACCTCCTCTTTGGAGCTTGTTTGGATTTTCATTGAGCCTCAGCCCCTGCTTGCACCTGACACCCACCCTCATCACTGCACCCCCTGCTCACCTTCCCTCCCAACATCCCCTCCACCCCTGGGGGTTTCCTACCTTTCTCTCATCTTCCCCTCTCCTTGCCTCCTGTCTCCCTCCCCCTCCACCAGCAACAGGATTTCTGCTCCACAGGCGAGAATTTCAGAATTTCTCAGCCCTGGGAAAACCCAGCCCCACTAATGAGTCAAAACTGATCTGTCTCCAGGCTGGCAGCCTCATTTATCGAATCCCTCACTTGCAGGGCAGTCACTGACTCCAGACACTTTCTCATTATTATTCACTCATTGCCAGGGAGCCATTTTTTCTTGGGCTTCTACTGTGGTAAAGGCACTCACCTGGGGACCTGGAGACACGGGAGCTAGGGACAAGCCCTCTCCTTCAGGAAGCAATAACCTAGCAGAAGCAGCCGAGGTGTAGACAGCTCTGTGTAAGAGAGGGGAGGCCACCGCTGTGGAGCTAACAGAACTAAAGTCTGGTCTGGGTCTTGCCACCAGCCAGCTGCGTGACCTTGGGCCAGTCCTTTCCTCTCTCTGAGTCTTGGTACTTGCATGAGTAAAATAAGGGGTTGAACTAAATCAGTATTTTCCAAACTGCAGGTTACAACCAATTGGAAGATGGTGAAATCAATTGAGTGAGTTGGAGCCAGCACACACACACAAAAAAGGAAAGAAAAAGCAGTGACCCTATCAGAGCATTGCACACAGTAACGGTAAGTATTACATTAAGAAACTTTCTTTCAGTTGTGGGTATGTGTGTATATTCGCACATGTATTGCATAACCCACCCAGTGTCTTCAAGTCGATGTATGTGTATATGTGCTTGTGTATTTGAGCATGTACACATATGTGCATGTATGTATTGCGTATTCATGTGTTTGTGTCCATGTGTGTACTATGTATCTCTGTGTATATTTGCATGCATGTGTATATGTGTGTTCCAAGCATGTATATGTGTGTTTGAGTGTGTACAGTATTGTCTTAGTCATCTAGTGCTGGTATAACAGAAATAACGCAAGTGGATGGCTTTAACAAAGAGAAACTTATTTTCTCACAGAAGTCCAAATTCAAAGCATTGCCTCTAGGGGAAGGCTTTCTCTCTCTGTCAGCTCTGAAGGAAGGTTCTTCTCATCAGTCTTCCCCTGGACTAGAAGCTTCTTCGCACAGGGACTCTGGGTCCAAAGGATGAGCTCTGCTCCTCGTGCTGCTTTCTTGGTAGTACATGGTACCCCCCTCACTGCTTGCTTCCCTTCCCTTTAATCTCTTGTAAGGTAAAAGGTGGTACAGGCCACCTCCCAGGGAAACTCCCTTTACATTGGATCGGGGATGTGACCTTAGTAAGGGTATTACAATCCCACCCCAATCCTACTTAACATAAAATTATAATCACAAAATGGAGGACAACAACACAGTACTGAGAATCACAGCCTAACCAAGTTAACACACATTTTGGGGGGACACAGTTCAATCTATGACAAGTACGTACCTGTGTATATGTGTGTATGCATGTGCAAGCACATGCATGTGTTCGTGTGTGTGTACATGTGCTGGGTCACAATATGTATTTCTTATCATGGGTCACAGTCAAAATTTTGGGGGGAACAACTGATGTAGATGGTCCCTAAGGGCTCTTCTGGCTCTAACATGACGTGGCTCCAAATGTTGTTAGAAGGGGACCCTGAGGGACTCATTAGGGCCATGGAGGTAGGAGATGCCTTCAACAAAGAGACGATGGCATTTGTACCATTAAAGATGAGTAGGTACCAGCCTGAGCCCAGAAGAACTAGATGGTGCCCGGCTACCACTATCCAGGGCTCTGACAGGGATTACAGAGTGGGAAAAAAATGTAGAACAAAATTCAAAGTCATAAAAAAAGACAAGGCTTACCGGCCTGACAGAGACTAGAGGAACTCCTGAGGCTATGGCCCCCGGACACTCTGCGAACTCAGAACTGAACCACTCCTGAAGTTCACATTTCAGCCGAAGATTACACAGGCCTATAAAACAAAATGGAAACCCTGGTGGCGTAGTGGCTGCTAACCAAAAAAGTTGGCAGTTCGAATCCACCAGCTGCTCCTTGGAAACTCTATGGGGCGGTTCTACTCTGTCCTATATGGTCGGAATTGACTTGATGGCAATGGGTTTTGGTTTTTGGTTTATAAAACAAACACTAATACACGTGAGGAACATGCTTCTTAGTTCAATTAAGTAATGAGACCAGATGGGCAACACCTGCCCCAAAGCAAAGACAAGAAGGCAGAAAGGGACAGGAAAACTGGACAAATGGATACAGGGAACCTGAGGTGTAAAGGGAAAGGGGGAGAGTGCTGACACGTTGCTGGGATTGCAACCAATGTCACAAAACAATTTGTGTATAAATTTTTGAATGAGAAACTAATTTGCACTGTAAATTTTCACCTAAAGCACAATAAAATTTATTTTAAAAAGGAAAACAGAAAACAACAAGTAAAAAAATAAAAAAGATGAGTAGGGTTTCCACCAACAGAGAAGTATGGTGGTGAGATAGGGAAGAGATCGGACTGGCTGAATTAAATAAGGGCTACGTTTCAAGGCTCTGTGTGCTTGACCAGCTATAAATTACTGATAATTCTCCTGAGGTGTTTTTCAAGGCCTCACCAGGTATAGAGCGTAAACAGCGAAGATCAACATGGCCTATGAATGACCTTCCACATGAGACAAACATGAACAGGGACCCCTCGTCAGGGCTTGAACCAAGATCCAGAGGCATCACGCATGCACAATATCCCAGAATAAGTCTTTTTCGACATCCCGACAGCCTTTGTGACAGACTCCTTCTTGGTTCCAGCAACCTCTGTGAGGAAGTCCATCTTGAATTCTAACTGTGAGTGCATTTGATTTTCATAATCCCTCCCCTTCTCCTGGAAATCTCCACCCATCTAATGAATAAAGATAATACCTTTTTCCTGCCTAAGAACTCTTATCAAAAAGCCCTAGGAAATTGTTTGTTCGGTGAGAAACCAGAGGCTAGTGTAGGTGGAAACCCCTCTCCTTCTCTCCCTCATGAGCCTTTTTCTTTCTTTCTGTCCCTAATAAACCTTTGCTTGTGTAGAACCTCTGAGCCTCTCCTGGTCATTCTCGGTCAGAAGAAGGTGACAACCTAGGCAGGGCTTAGCCCCGAGCTGGGAAGCCTTGCCCTGTAACAGTGGCAGGAATAGAAAAACGAGAAGGGAAGAGAAGGGGATGAGACAGAGAATAACTGGGAGGCTCTGAGGATGGAAAGATGGGCTGGGGCCAGAGCTAGTGGAAGCTGTTGGTTTCCTTAAGGGGGTGGGTTTCCCATAGGGATAGTGGGGAGCAAAGGGAGGCTTTCAATCTCTTAACGACCCCATGAGGGACCCCAAGACTCCATGCTCCTCTCCCTCCCCCAGGAAAGGACTTTAAACTAAGATGTGACTGACTGATAAGACTTTGTGAACTACTGGTTTTATAGGGATGGTTGGTGTTTTACTGTTGGCAAGTGGCTCTAGGGCAGAGGAATTCTGGAATTTTTAGGGTTGGACAGGACTTTAAAGGTAACATTTAAATGACCTTTTTTCCAGAGGAAAAATTAGCACACAGAACCTGAGAATGGATTGTTGCTCTGTCTGTGCTGCCCGACAGTCTGAGGTGGTTTACACACTGACATATTGGCATTTCAGGGACATTGAAATCTGTGAGGACATTCGAGACAGAATACTTGAAAATGTGACTATTCTGAGAATCCAAGACATAAACAGATCAACCCATTGAGTCCCCCCTTTCATTGATGAGGAAATTGAAACTCAGATCCACCCAAGGTGACACAGTGGGTTAGAACCCCATCTAGTGTGTTATGCTCCCTAATGGTAGAACTTCGGGCATCTCTGTGCTGCTATTGGGTGGGCAGGGGTGTGAGTGGGTGCTGAAGAGAGGTAGTATTTTTGGAGGCAGACCTGGGAGTCCTCTAAGAAGGTGGCTACCTGTTCAAAAAGCCTCCACACTCAAAATAAAAGAGCTCAGCCTGGCTGCCCTCCCCCATTGAATGCCTTCACCCCTGCCCCTGTCCACCCTGCAGGGATAACTCCTTGGCTGCTGCAATAGTTACTGCTGGCTTAACCCTTGCAGCCTTGCCCCAGCACCAGGGCAGGACCTGGACTCTAGGTTCATTCCGTCCCTGGCACCAGCAGAGACTTGATGCTGAGGAGGGAAAGGTAAACTCACAAGCCAACTATTTTTAGTGCAAGACTCGGTTGCCAAGGACGTTTAGCTAATTCCCTGCCCTATATCAGGGAAGTGACAGCAGCGCTGTTTGCACCATCTAATTGCGGAGATTTATTGTAAAATGCAACTTGTCAGATGCTGCTGTGCCTGGGTCTCCATCTCTTTGTCGTCAGAATCTGAGCTATTTCCTGGCTCTTTGGATGGAGGGGGAGGGGCCGAGTGGAGAAGGAGCCGGAACTGTGCCCCGGGACCCTGACAATTCACTGCTGACCTTGTACCCAGAGTTCCTGAGCCCAGGAGGGAGCCCAGGGGATAATAGGGATGAAGGCTGGACTGCAGGCAGAGCAGGAGGGGCTTTGGCTGCTGGGTCACAGCTGACAAGACTCAACCCTAACTTTCTTTGAGCCTTCAGACCTAGAAAAGTTTCCTGCAGGGACCACGCTGACAGCTGTCTCTCCTGCTCATGGACAATAGCGCAGGAAGCCACAGGCTTGGGTTATGGCAGGAGGGCTTTCAGCTGGACAAAAAGAAGACCTCCCCGATAAGAGGGTGATGGAGGCGAAGAGGGGACAATTTCTGGTCTTCTGCTAAAAGGAGGAAAGGAGGATGAACACCCCACAGAGTCCACTGTAAGCCAGGCACAGTGTGAGGTACCTTGGCAGCATCTTATTTAATCCTCTGTAGAGGGGTCTCTGTGCTTATTGCATAGACGGAGAGACTGAGGCTGGAGGAAAAGATTGCCTAAGGTCACATGACCAGTAAAGAGGGCAGAGCTGGGATTTGAAGCCAAATGTGTCCAACTCCAGAGCTCTGCTCATCAATGCTCACTGACCTAGGGGCCCAGGAGCTGAAGGAGAGGTCTTCCAGGCTTGGAATTCTGGGGGAAAGATATCCAGCCAGCCAGCCAGCCAGCCAGCCACCTTCCATGATTCATCTACCCATCCAACCAATGTGCCAGGTGCTGCACCAGGCCTCTGGAATAGAGGAATCGAACCCAGTGCCCACCCACAAGTAGCTCACATGGAGAGGTCGTTTCATGTAGCCTCCTCCGTCTTCCCATTCTCTCCAAAGATGTCGTTGTTAGGTGCTGTCAAGTCGATTCCAACTCATAGTGACCCCATATCACAGAGTAAAACTGCCCCATAGGGTTTTCTTGGCTGTAATGTTTATGGAAGCAGATTTCCAGGTCTTTTCTCCCAAGAAGCCGTTGGGTGGATTCAAACTGCCAAACTTTCAGTTAGCAGCCGATCACTTAACTATTGATTGCTTAACTATTTCGCCACCAGGGCTAACAGTCTGCATTTGAAATAGCTCAATAAAGGAAGGGCTGCAGCCTCTGGGGAAACAGGTTCCTGTCAGGAAGATTTAGGAAGCTGCTGGTGTCTCAGGTAAGGGGTAGGGGAAGGACACCTTGGACTCTTAGCATCTTGGGGGAAGGCTGGACTCAGGCCTACTTTCCTTATTTAGAAACCACTTTATGGGAATGCTGAGAAAAGGAAGGTCAAACTCCAGTGGGCCACAGGTTCAACTTTCCCTGAGACAAGCTAAAATTGGATTGATCATTATAGCAAAATTCTGCTATCAAGCACCCAGGTGTATGGTTATTCCTTAAACTTGTTTTTAAGTGGTGTGTATATTTGAATAGGGAGCACAGAACTTGCACATGATGCAAAAATCAAAAGGTGCACAGACTTTGTCATGGAAATCTCCCTCCCCTCTCCTCTCCCAGCTGCCTAATTCCCCTCTCCAGAGCTCCGAGACTATCAGTCTCTCAGTACCCTCCTGGAGATGGTCTCTTTGAATAAACAAGCAATTATGGCTGCATATTCTTTCTGTTTTATGCAAACACGCTGTTCTGTGCCGGGCTTTTTTCGGCTTCATTTATCTTAGAGATTGTTCTAAATCAGTCCACAAAGAGTGCCCTTCTTCATTCTGTTTTGCCCAGCTGCATGATATTCCACGGCCTGGATGAATCGTGGTATATTGAACTTGTTCCCTCATGTGGGCATTTAGGTGTTTCCACTGTTTGGCTCTTACAAGCCCTGCTGCGGTAAATGACCTTGTACACAGCTCATTTGGAATAGATGAGGGTATATCTATAGGATCCATTCCCAGACGTGAAACCTCTGGTCAGAGAACATGTGCATTTATAATTTTGATGCTGTATGGTGGGTTTACACTGTGTCCTAGGTTGGGTTTCCCCAGAAGCAGGCCCTGGGACAAGGATTCAGGAGCAGGTAATTTATTGGGGAGGTGATCCAGGAAGCCCCATGAAAGGAGTGGAGAAGTGAGACAAAGAAGGGGAGGAAGCCAATCAAGTGTGTATTATTAAGCATGATACCACTGTGGGTGAGAGGAGCTTAGTCCCACTGGGGACTGAGGAGCCAGGATAGAGCACACACCTCCGAGTTATCACAGTGGAGGCCACAGGGGCAGGGAACCACAGCATCTGATACCTGCTCCTCCAGAAACATATGGCTGTTGTCCCACACCTTTACAACACACCTGGTCACAGAACCCTGGAAGTCCAGTCAGCCTTCCCCCTCCCGCAGCTGACGTCCATCTACCCAGGCAGGCCTTTACTAGCCCAGCAATCTCCAGCAGCAGCCAGCAGGAGGCCCGTGCGTACTGAACAGGGCTGTCCCCAGGGAGGTCCCAGAGGGGGAGAGCCAGGGGCTGGGCAGGAAAGGGAGTGAGGAGGCAAATTCACCCACCAGCAGCCAGGGTACCACTCAGGCCTGCCTGAGTCAGGACGGCCTGCCTCCGCTGCGCCTGCCCTGCACCAGATCTAGCCAGGGTGGGCATTTCTAATTCTCCTGGGCCCCACAGAGCCTCCGGAGCCAAGGGCTCTTAGCTGGAAATCCCACTTCCCACCTCCTGGGAGAGCAGAGCCGGACAGAAAGGGAAGCCCAGGCCATGGGAACACAGACTAACTCCATCTTCTTCCTTCCTTCCTCTCTCCCTTCCTCCTCCTCCTCCTTATCTTCCCTCCTTCTTATCATCCAACCATATATCCATCCACCCACCCATCCACCCACCCGTCCATCCACCCATCCATCCATCCATCCATCCATCCATCCATCCATCCATCCATCCATCCATCCATCCATCCATCCATCCATCCATCCATCCATCCATCCATCCATCCATCCATCCATCCATCCATCCATCCATCCATCCATCCATCCATCCATCCATCCATCCATCCATCCATCCATCCATCCATCCATCCATCCATCCATCCATCCATCCATCCATCCATCCATCCATCCAAAGTACTTCGAGTCCCTACTCTACCAGTCATCAAGGAATTCACAAGGTGTCTACTGCTGATAAAGGATTCTTTCCTTCCCACCCTCCTGAACTCCACTTCCTTTCTTTCTCCTCCCTTTATTCCTTATTCTCCCCATTCCCTTCCCTTCTCCCTCCCCAGTCCTCTGCCTTTCTGTCCCTACCTCCTGTTTGCGTGCGCTGAGTGCTCATTACAGACAGAATTCCCACCCTGTCGCTCCAGAGGAGACTCTAAACACACAAGGACAATCCCTGAGGCCCACCACACTGCACGCACCAAGCAGAGAGGAAAGGGTAGGCTGTTCTGTCCCAAGGACAGACTCCCTGTGCCCGGAGAAGCTGCACAAAGGAGCAGGGACAGGGTGAACAAGACAGGGCGGGGAAGGGAACCAAGTATTACTGGGCACCTACTGTGAGTTGAGAACATGCCAGGGGCTCTTACACACACTAGCTAATCTCCTTGGCCAAATAGTGCTGTGTAAGTGGGGTCGTTATCCACATTTTTACACATGAGGAACTCGAGGCTCAGAGAGGTTATGCAGTGGGCCCAAGGTCACACAAGAGGTGGTAGATACCCAAGGATGTTGACTCCAATGTGTCTGCTTCTTGGAGGAAGTGACGTTGGAGTAGGTATTGAAGGATATGGTGGGCTGGACCTCTGCAGAAGCCAGTTACCGAGGCTGAGGGGCAGAAGCGAGCCTTCAGGTGGCTGGGCAGGCAGCCAGGATGCGGAACAAAGTAAGGTCGGGTGGGGGGGAGCTGAGCAAAGCTGCTGGCCGGAGTAGCCACCCAGAAGCAGCTCCCCAAGAACCCAGGACAGAAACTCTCTGGCAGAGGCTGTGGAAGGGATGCTGGGGAATCCTTGCAATTGGGCACCGAGGCTGTGGAACACAAGCTTCTCTGATTTATCTGCTGCAGGTTATGCCATGTGCATTGATTTTTCTTTTAATAAAACTTCATTCTAATTTTTTTAAAAAGAAAAATGAGAATGGACGCATGTGGAGCCAGGGACCTCGGCAGCAAATGGCTTGGTAGGAAGGTTTCTTCTCTGGCAATCGGATGCTCTGGAGGAAGGCGGTGTGGGAGGGGCCCGGGGCGGGTGAGTGGGCTTGAGGAAGGCCCAGGGGTCAGAAAGGTAAACTGAAGTCCCCAGACTTGGTCCCTGCCACTCCCTTCCCTCCACAATCCACTCTGGTTGGAGCAAACGCTGCTTCCACCGGTCGTGCCTCAGCTTGGACATCTGCACCAGCTCCAGGTGACATTCTGTGTGTCCCACACACCCCTACCTGACTCTAAAGGTCTTCCCTGCACACTTGGCAGCTGTGTGGCTGGCGCATAGCAAGGAATCCCAAAACGTTGCTGCTAGTCTAGGATCACTGTGGATCACTGTGGTTCTAAAAGTGGTTCTAGGGGATTTTAATTCAGGGACACTTAGACTAGAGCTCACCTAACCCACCTTCTCCCAGCCTTTCATCTGTAGTCATTGACCCCAAGCCCCTTCTTCGTTCCCTGAATGCCCTTCACTCAGTCCATTCTCAACTGTGTTTCCTTGCTATTCTCCACCGCAACAGAAAGAGGAGTTCTGGAGAACGGGGGAAATCGGGGTTCAGCTTCTGGTGCTTGACTCAGGTGAGGGGGGCCAGGGAGTCAGCCTTCAGCTGAGCACTTTAGGAAGAACTCTTCTTATCCTTACCTCTTCTCTCTGCCTTCTACTTGAGATGATACCTGTGTACCTATAGGAGGTGTGTCTGAATACACCTGGCCCTATACCCAAATCCCCTGAAGAAGCCTGTTAAAATAGGAGAAAAAAAGAAAAAACAGATTCCCGGGTACCACCCTAAACCTACACAACCGGAATATTTGAGGATGAGGAACCAGAAATCTTAATTAAGAATCAATAAATTGGCGATTCCGATGTAGCCAGCTTGGAGACGGGAATCACTGGTATACAGAGGAAAGAGCTGTGGAATTCATAGTTTTCAGGTCTGATATTAGTTCCAGCACTTACTTGCTGTGCAATCTTGGCCAAGCTACTTAACCTGTCTGAGCCTCAGTTTCCTCACTTCTAAAATAGTGATACCAACACCTGCCTTATAAGGTGGTAGTGACAACTGCCTGAAATGGTACATGTGAAGTGTTTAGCACAGTGCCTGGCACACTCAGACCCCTGATAAAGGAGGAGCTGATATTACAGTTATTATTACATCAATATTATTACTCAAACAAGGTCTGGTTTAGCCCACTCTGAGGGCCGTGGTTCCAAATAGTCCTGGTGCTGTTACCAGGCAAGCCCCTGGAGAGGGTGTCTCAAGTTGAAAGCCAGCCAGATAAAAGGCAGCAGTGGGGCTATTTGCTAGATGCTGGGCTCAATGAGAGTAAAAGCTCCAGGGACACGGAGGAGATGAAAGGATGGGACCGGCCATGGTGGTGATATTACCCACCACAGCCAGAGTGACATCTGCCAAACCCGCTCACCCCAGGGAACTCCAGCTGCTACCACCCAGCAGCTTTCTGCAGCAGCAGCAGAGGCACGAGAAGCTTCTGGGCAGGGAAATCATTGTAGAGGGCAGGGGAGTCCCTCTAAGCTGGAGCCGGCTGTAGCTGGCACCACTCCAGAGCCTCTACTCCTGGCAGGGAAGTCTCCGGAGCAAGGTCCATGGTGCCAATGTTGCCTCTCCCAGGCCAAGTTCAGGGCCTCCTGCACATTCCCGCCTCTTTTACAGCATTCACCACTCTCCTCTGATTGTTCACTTGTCTGACCCCCTCCTACTGCAGGGCAGGGCTGTGTCCAGCCCCATTTGGTACTGCTGTCCCCTCAGTCCTGCAGTCCTGAGGTGCTGGTCTCTTCTTCTGTTCCTCAAGCCTGCTGAGCCCTTTCTGGCTCCAGTGCCTTTGCACTTGCTGTGCTCACTCATGGCCCCTGGCTGCTGGCTTTGTTCTCAGTCTTCAAGTCCTAGTGCTCCTGTCCAGAATAGACCCCCAACTGCTCTCTCTCACAGCACCCTACATATTTCCTTTATAGTTCTTACACTATCTGAAAGCATCTTGCCTATTTAGCTCTCATCTGCTGCTCCCCCATTAGCATATGAGAAGCATATATAGAGGCAGGAATATAGTTTGTCTTATTCCCTGCTCTCTCTCCAGAACCTAGTACAGCGCCTGGCCCAGAGTGGGAGCCCAGTGCCTGTTTTTGAAGAGATGAATTATCTGGCATGTAGTAATTGCTCAATAAATACTGCAGAGTAAATGGAATTCTAGCTCTAGGATCACTCTAAGAAGATAATAAAGCAGTTATCTGGTTCATCTCTAGCCTCAGCACCTGGAATGGTGCCAGGAGCCTGAGCAGTGCCTAATGAATGTTTGTTGAATGAATGAATGGTACCTTCTACCACTCCTGAATTGATTTAAAGCAAGAGAGCCACTTCTCCCCCTTTTTCCCCCAACATCCCATCATCATCGTGGTTTGGGTTTGGGAGTTGGGTGGAACTATTAGTTTCCTAGTGCTACCATAACAAAGTGCCACAAATTTGGTAACTTTTAAGAACAGAAATTGCTTGTCCCACAGTTCTTGAGGCTAGGAGTCCGAAGCCAGCATGTCGGCCATGTTGATTCCTTCTGAGGGCTCTGAGGAGAATCTGTTCCATCCTCTCTCCTGGTTTCTTATGACAACAGGCGATCCTTGGTGTTCAGTCTCTGCCCTATCTTCACGAGGTCGTCTTCGCTCTGTCTCTTTGTCTCTTCTTCTCTTTTATAAAGACACCATTCATATTGGATTAGGGCTCACCCCACTCCAGTATGACCTCATGTTAACTGGTTACACATTCAAAGACCCTATTTCCAAACAGGGTCACTTTCACAGGTACTGGGGGTTAGGGCTTCAACATATTTTGGGGGGATACAATTCGATCTATCACAGAGGGCTTGCTGGCAGGGGTTTGAATATTGGAGGAGGAGTCAAAAGGAAATTACTCTTGGCTGGCAAGATCAAAGCAGCCAAGCTTGGTGACAAAGCCTCTCCCCCCATTCCTGGCTCTCTGTTGTCGCCCACCTAACAATCCAGACAGTGCAATCAGGCACCTTCATTACGAAGACGGATGCTACACAGGCAGCGATGGGAGGCAGCTTTTGTTGTGTCTGACTTTCCTGGCAGGAATTTAAAGCCCTTGGTAACCGGATCATCACAACCCCATTACACTGCACCAATTAGCCAGACTGAGGCAAAAGTTCTCTAGGAAGACCTGGAATTAATCCTGGGGGCCCAGGACAGCCAGTTGGGTAAGATGCCACAACGCCCCAAGGGTAGGTTTCCCAGCCGAAGGCACTGAGAAACAGGCCCAGAAATGAGAGCAGGCCTAGGTGAAAGGGAGGCTGAGGAGGTAGAGGGAGGAGGGCAGAGTGGCAAGAGCTTATTCTGTATAAAGAGGGAGAAAAAAAAAAAGCAGTTCCCATCTAGTTGACTCCAATTCATGGCAGCCCAATGTGTGTCAGAGCAGAACTGTGCTCCATTTTCAGTGCCTCTGGGTGGACTCGAACCTCCAGCTTTTCAGATAGTAGCAGCGTGCATTAACCATTTGTACACCCAGGGACTCCATCAGGGGAGAGGAGCCCTGGAATTGCCCGAACACACATGCTGGCTGTGGAGGTGGTTAGGAAGAAGAAAGAACTTCCAGCAACCCCGCATGCCCCAGAGGCTAAGGGGCTGTAAAACACAAGACACAGCCCCCAAAATCTTAATTTCTGATTCTGTTGATGGGTCTTGTCCCCCAAAATCAAACCCAAGAATATCCATTTGAGCTGAACCCTCTATTTTTCAGGGTCACCCTATTCCTGTAAATCAAGCTCTCGGCCCATTGGAGTCAGCGGTGTCCATGAGCCTGGAGTCCTTCTGAGTTTCCCTCATCCCACTATACTGTCCACTCAAACCTTAGGGTCCAGGAGCTCCCCAAAGGGTATGATGAGAAATCCCTGCTAGGGAAATGGACCCTGAACCCTGAAGTGCCAGAGCTGAAAGGGGCCTTGAGATCTTTTAGTCCAACCCCATCATTTTACAAAGAGACACTGAGGTCCAGAGAGGGCAGAGACTTGCCCAGGAGCACATGAAGAGCTGCTGTTGGAATCACTTTCCAAACTTTTGCTCCATGGTTCTTTCCATTTTACGCACTGCCTGGGACACAGTAGGCACTCAGTACATAGCGGCTGAATAACCGAATGACTGGATGAGTGGGCTGGCTCTTACCTTTAGAAAAGGAGCAGGAACATCCTCTTGATTTCCCATGGCGTTGTTAGCTCTGCAGACCACCTACCTAGGAAATTTATGAATAAACCAATGATCAGTTAAACACCACCTAGGAGTACATAACACACTCCACAGCAGCCACCGCAGTTGCCTTGGGGAGAGCAAACTGTGCCAGACCAACCTGATTTCCTCCCCAGTGAGAGCGACGGGCCTCACCGGCAAGGGGCGAGAGGGAGCTGTCATCTGTGTTGATTTCAGGGCGGCTGTTGCTTCTGTCCTACATGACATTCTCATCAACTTGCCAAGAAAACAGTGTCTGTTCCAGCCTTCTCTGGGAGTGAACAACCGGCCTGAGGCTTCCCACCTGAGGCTCTGTCCCCATGTCAACTCCCATGGTCACTGAGCCCCCATTCAGATACCCCGCCATGCACACCCATGTATGGGGGGCCCTCACCTGTGCTCCTGCCCTGAAAACATGGAGAGGGGCTGGATGCAGACCTGCGCACCTGTGTGTGTAGGTAGATACGTGTGCACAAGACCAGATGGATACACACACGTGCTTGCAAACATGCATGTGTCACATCAGATCAGTGTACCAGATATTGGCCATAGAAGCCCATAGGGGCCTGCGATTGAGCCTGAGGATGTGGGGGAGGGGAAGGCGGGGCTGAATTATTCAAATGCTAGATCGGTAGTCAAGGGCTGTAGGTGGGACAGACGGTTTGCACTTGACTGTTAACCTAAAGGTTGGCAGTTTGAACCTACCCAGTGGTACTGAGGAAGAAAAGACCTGGTGATCTGCTTCCGTAAAGATTACAGCCAAGAAAACCCTATGGAGTAGTTCTATTCTATAACAAAGGGCATTGCCATGAGTTGGAATCGACTTAATGGGACCCAACAACAGATCAGTGGTCTAGTAAAGTGCTGGCCGATAGAAATATAATTCCACCCACATATATCATCTAAAAAAAAAAATTTTTTTTGTATCATCTAAATTTTCTAGTAAAAAACAAAAATTTTCTAGTAGCCACGTTAAAAGAGTAAAAACAGATGAAATTAATTTTAATAATTTTTTATTCAATTAAATACATCCTAAATATTACCATTTCAACATGCAATCAATAAAAAATTAATGAGATATTTTACTTTTTTTTTGTACTAAGTCTTCAAAATTCAGTGTGTATTTTTAGCACATCTCAACTTGGGTGCTAAATTTAGACACACGTATTTCCTTGGGTATACTTGATCTGTATTTAGACTCCATTAATTTTTACAGCTGAAGACGTAGATTCACGTAGCCAAATTGTTTCAAACATACTTAAAAAGTTTCCCAATAACTGAATTCAGCATCGATTTTTAAATTTAAATTAATGTGAATTGAATTAAATTACCAAATCAGCTCCCAGTGGCACTAGCCACACTTCAGATGCTCAGTAACCATCCATGGCAGCTGGCCACCATACTGGACAGCGGGCTTGAAGCCCCAGCAGGCTTAGGTTAGGCAACTTGAGAGGAAAGGTGTGGACAAAGGTGAGAGGTGGGACCACACAGAGGAGGTGCAGGGCTCTCGGGGGAGGCTGGAGTCGAGAAGCCAGGAGCCCACGCTGCGGCCACATTGGGCTGATGGGCAGTGGTCCATGGGAAGTAACTGGGGATCTTTGGGCAGGTAGATGCTGTGATGGAAAGAGGTTTTAGAAGAATAATATGGGGTGGTAGAAGACTGGGCTAGAGAGGGAGGCTGGGGCAGATGACTAGAGGGAGACCAGAGCAAGGGATGAGGGGATGACAATCTGAGCAGAGCCCTGGCAGGAAGAATGGAAAGAAGAACGTGAGGGCCCAGGGCAGGAGGAAGGTGCAGGGTGTCCTCAGAGCCGCTCCAGGAGCGACGGTGGAGGGAGAAGGGGCGGAGTGATTCAGAGACTGGAGATGATACTGTTGGCCGCCTGTGGACATCTCCCAGGCCCCAGGCCCCCAGCCTCCCCAGCAGGAATCCTCGGCCAGGTCCTGCCCAGGTCCTTAGCCACAAGTCTTCTCACCTCAGCCCCTATCCAGAGACCCCCGCCCCTACCTCGGGATCTCCAGAAATGGCCTCCAGCCGTTGGGGCAAGCTCTTGCTGGCTCCAGCTCCAGCAGTGCAGGTTATGACCCTGGAGGGTTGGCTGTTCGCACCTGGATGGGCCCTGGTGACTTCTGCAGCCCTGGTGGAAATAGGAGAGAATGGGGAATTGCCTTGGGAATGGGTTTAGAGAAGGCTCTGGTTTTGGATGTGCTGAGGGGGATTCTGGGGGTGGCTGGAAGTGTTGGATGGGAGTTCTGGGAGGGAGGCGGGGAATGAACTTCTGTTCAAGATGTCGTTTCCATAGAGAAAATCACAGCTACAGTGCACACACAGCCTCACCCACTTCCCTGTGCAGCCAGTTCCTCTCACGCCAGCCAGTTTTCTTTGATGTATCCAGAGACGGGCCACTTGGAATCTCTACCCTTCTTCCAGGATTACCCTAGTTCTTCCCTGTGTAGCAAATTAGTTCCCAAATTGGGGTCTTAGAAGGGCACTGGATGGGAATCGGGATTGGGTGGGAATCTGGGATGGGGGTTATTAGGGTTTAGGACAGACATGACAGAGGGTCAGAGCCGGGAAGAAGAAACGGTGGGTGTTGGTCTCGAAGAGGAAAGCTGGGTCAACACATGGCACTTACACACACACACACACACCCATGCTCTGGTTCTGTTTATCAATTGGTGCATGACACACAACCCAAAACAAATGGTGTTTTAAAACAACCATTTGTTGTTCTCATATCACATAATTCTGTGGGTCAGGAATTTGGACAGGGCACAGGGGAATGGCTCAGCTCTGCTCCATGATGTCTGTGGCTGCAGCTGAGATGACTCGAATGGTTGGAAGTCCACTTGGGCTTCCTCACTCTAGCATGGCAGCCTCAGGGAGGTTGGTCTTCTTACATGGTAGCTCAGGGCCCCAAGAGCAAGAGTCCCAGGAGGCCCAGGCAGAAGCTGGAAGGTTCTTAGGATCTTGCCTTAGAAATCCTGTACATCGCTTCCACTATATTTTATAGGTCAAACCAGTCACTAAGGGAAGGCCAGATTCAAGCAGAGGAAAGGAACAGATGCCACTTTTTGTTGGGGGAATAATGTGTACATAGAAAAGGAAAGAATGGACAGCAGCCATCTTGGAGACTAGCTACAGCCCCCTCTCCCCACCCTTGGGAAGCAGCTGTGCGTTTCACCAGCTCTCCCACTTTCATCAATCTGACAACTTTTCTCTTACGATGTCATTGTCTTCCATACCGAGGCCAGAGCCTCAGTGACATGTTGAGATGCTTGTCTTATCTTTTTAGCTAAAACATAAATACCATTAAGAGTTGTCAGTTTGTTGTACTGTGGTGGCTTGCATGTTGCTATGATGCTAGAAGCTATGCTACTGGTATTTTAAATACCATCAACGTCACCCCTGGTAGACAGGTTTCAGTAGAGCTTCCTGACTAAGACAGACTAGGAAGAAAGACCTGGTGACCTACTTCCGAAAATTAGCCAATAAAAACCTTATGGAACACTACAGAACATTGTCCAACTCACTTGCTTTGGACACATCATCAGGAAGGATCAGTCGGTGGAGGAGGACATCACCCGCGCTGAAGTAGAGGTCCAACGAGGGCAAGGGAGACCCTTGGTGAGATGGACTGGCACAATAGCCACAATGAGAGACTCAAACCTGCAGGCGATCGTGAGGATGACACAGGACCAGGCAGAACGCCGTTTCATTCTGTTGTACACGGGGTCTTCATGAGTCAGAGTCAACTCAGTGGCGGCTGTCTCTCTATCTAAGGGTTGAGACCATCTCTTTTATTCCTTGCTGCCCTGGCCTTGACATTTTGGGGGCTTTGCTCCCCGAAACAATGCTCCTCTCCAGGTCCCATGGGCCTTTGGCTGCCCACTGCCCACCAGCCCTAGAAACGTCTTTATTGAATATCCTGGTCCCCTGACCCCTGGGGCAGAAAGAGATCCAAACAGCTCCCCATCACAGCTCCAGCACTGGAACAGATGGAAAGACAAAGAGGAGCCGGGTGGAGAAAAGGGGGAGGAGAATGAACATGGGGGCCTGTAACTACGGCAGGTCTTATCTGGGGAATCTGTAAGTGCTGGTGGCCACCTGGATTTAAGCTCTTCTCGTGGACACAATGTCATCTCTCTGCATGGCCCCACCACTGCGTTTCAGGTGTTGTTCTGGCCTTACAAGGCAGGCTGTGCTAGACAACTACGCTGTTCCCAGGAGGGAAGAAAAAAAAGATAAACAACAAAACTGGAGGGCGGAGAGGGTGTGTGGATAGTGGTAGTACCTTGGAAGAAACTATTTGTCAAAATATTTCTAAATAACAATGACTCGCATAGATCTACAATCATGTCGGTGTAGAAATACTGAGAAGGCGATGCATTCTTCTCGCCCCGGCGGAATGCAGCACAACAATGAGATGGGGCCGTGCAAAGCAGAAACTGCCGATGGAAAAGATGATTTCTGCTCAGGAGGGCAGGGCCTCACCTCTATCTGGATCCCTTTCATTGCTCCACAAAGAGTCCTTTCTTCCTCTCAGACCGTATTAAATAATAATAGCTGGGGACTTTTTCTCGCCCCGATTTCTGAGCCACTTCAAGTGTCATCTGGTTACCGTAAAACTCATACCTGGAATAATGTCTTTGACCTTGGTGAGTCTGCACATTGCCCAAGTGCCTGGTCCTTTGGCAGGATTCTGGGGGAAACAACTTGGCTTGGAAATATGATCGAAATTTGGGGCCCCCTGAAATGTGGGTGGAGTCCCTGGGTGCTGCAAGTGTTTAATGCACTCAGCTGCTAACTGAAAGTCTGGAGGATTGAGTCTACGCAGAAGCATCTTGGAAGAAAGGCCTGGCCATCTACTTCCCCAAAATTAGCCATTGAAAACCCTATGGAACACAGTTCTACTTTGACAAATATGGGGTGGTCGTGAGTCAAAGTTACTCAGTGGCAAATGGGTGGTTGGAAATGTCTGCTGGTTATGTGTGCATGTTGGGTTTGTGTCGATTGAATAACTTTTCCTATCTACTGCTGTTAGATTGGAAAAAATGTGTTGTCCAGAGAGAATCACAGGGGCTCCCTTTCCTCCAAGCTCTCTGGCCCCCATGGACCCTGCTCCTACAGTGAGGGCTGTGTCCTGGGGTTCCTGGTTTGCTCAGGTCCCTGCCCACCTGTCTTCCATTTCTGCAGGTCTCTGGCCCCTGGGCCACTTGCCTACCCCTGCTCTTGGGTCTCTGTGTTCACCTGGTCATGACTTTCTTCTCAGGCCTGGATATTTTGGGTGCTTTGCTTCCCAAATCAGTGCTCTTCACCTGGTCCATCCACCCTCAGCCACCTGTCCTGAGTGACTTGATGTCTTACAGAATGGAGTGGGGGGAAAAAGTCCACCCCACTTAGGAACTGGAGCTGGATTTGAGTCCAGGTTCCACCACTCAGTTGCTGTGGGATCTGGAAGGGTATTTAAGAGGCCTGCACTTTGCTTTCCTCATCTCTGAAACAGAGACAACAAAACCTTCCTTGCAGGGTTGCTGTGCAGATTACAGCCCTTGCATGCAGGGGTCTGGCCTCTGAGGGTACTCAACAAGAGACAGCTTTTGTTACTACACTCACCTGTATTGCTGAGGTGAGGTGGTAGCTCCATACACCTTAGCTGTGGAGTATCTGGCCTCTGTAAACAAGCACATTTCATTGCACAACTGAGTCAAACAAGATGGGGGTGACGGGACGTGATCTAACAGTCACTGAGCTGCTTCCCTGTCCACATGGTTAGCTGGGAGCTCCAGCTGTCTAATTTAACGCTCAAAGAGCCCAGGAGGGAGGCTACTATTATGCTCATTTTATAGAAGAGGAGGTTGAGACTGAGGACAGAAGGCTGTAGAGCCAGTATCCAAACCCACAGCTGGAACTAGGGACCAAGATAAAGGCCAGAAAGAAATGAAGAAGGTACCAGGTGACTCGATGCTGAATCTGTTGTTGTCAGGAGCTGTTAAATCGATTTTTGACTCATAGAAACTGCACAAGACAGAGTAGAATTGTCTCAGGGTTTTCCTGTCTGTAATTTTTACAGAAGCAGATAGCCAGGTCTTTCCTCCGTGGTGCCGCTGGGAGAGATCGAACCACCTGCCTTTTGGTTAGTAGCCCAGCACTCAATCTAAGAACAGGAATGGAACCCTAGTCTGGGGTGGGCCAACCTGCAGATGTAGACTAAGCACCCCGTCGGGTGGGGTAGCTCTGGGAGGGCTTTGGGGGTTTGCAGGGTCTATTTCACTGGTGGGCATAAGTTCTATATATCATGGCTTGTTAACCCACCTGCCACCTCAGCAGAGTTACCAGGACAGTGGCACCTTTGCTAGGAGGAGGAAACAGGAGTTAGCAGTGGAGGTGAGTAGAAAGAAGTTCTTCAGCCTTGGAGTCAGCACGCTCTAGGCTGTCCAGTCTCGCTCCAACAGCCTCCTTCCTAGCCCCCTCCTTCTCCTCTCAAACCTGCAGGCCACCTCATCATCTCCCTTGCTTCTCTCACGGACACTCTGTAACCTCATCTTCTGAAATCACTCCCTCCTTCCTCCCACCACAGTCCCTAGGGGATGCGAACAGTTAAGGATTCTCTACAGACTGAATGGTTGTTGGTTCAAACCCACCCAGAGGTGCCTCGGAAGACAGGCCTGGCGATCTACTTCCAAAAAGTCGCAGCCATGAAATTTCTATAGAACACAGTTCTACTCTGACCCACGTGGGGTCCCCATGAGTTGGAATCGACTCCACAGCTACTGGTTTGTTTGTTTGTTTTTCCTTCCACTGGGATCCAAGGCCCAGAGAGGCACCTCACCGGCCAGGAAACACACAGCAAGTGCACCCCCTGGACTTGCCTCCAAGCATTCCAAGATTCTGTTCCCTACCATCGTGGTCAAGCTGCTGCCTCATCCCCGGGCGTGAGCCAAGGCCAGCCTTTTTCTCTCCCCCAGAGGCAAGATGATAAAAAAAATACAGCCCCTTAAAATGACAAGGTTTGTCCTCCCATTTATAGGCAAGAGCCCCACAGGGTGGCTTTTCCAGAACCTTTCCCAGCCTGCCGGCTCAGGGGAATGCTTGTTATCTCCCATCTCCCCGATCTGTGAAACTCAAACGCAGAATAAAGGCCTTTCCCCAGGGGCCCTTAATCTTGTGCGTGGTAAATTGTGATCAAGGAGAGCTCTCTCCCTGGTCACACTGCCTGGTTCAGGTTTAAAGCCCAGGGCACAGCAGACAGAAAGGGCGGCAGCGCGGGCAGAGACAAAGCTTTTGAGTTGGCTGCTTTAATCCTGCAGTCCCAGCCCAGCTAGCTGGGAGGGGCTGGGAGACAGGCAGGCCTTGGGAGACGTGCAGGGTCGATTCTGCAGTGGTGGGCACAAGTTAACCCACCTGGCATTTCAGTAGGGGCTCCTGGCCCAGGGGCACACTTGCTAGGAGGGAACAGAAGTTAGCGATGGTGGTGAGAGGGCAACACAGCAGAGGGGCCAACGTGGGACTTTAGCATGAGATGATGCCTGCCCCATATCTTCCCAGATAGCAGCGGGGCTAGGGGATGGAGGGTAGAGACGCTGCAGTCTCAGCCCTCCCTCAACCCCCAGGACAGCAGCCCCCAAGCCCTGGCTCTCTGAACCCGCTGCCCTGTGACTGGGAAAGCTATTCCTGGAAGTCCCCAGGAGTTCCCAAGGGCCTGGGCCTCCAGGTTTGGGATGAAGCGTTCTCTGTACCTTTGCTGTTAATGAGGAGGTGACACTAGAACGTTTTGCAGCACAGAGGAGGGAGAGCCCTGGCCAAAACAGGAGCACCACCCCCCACTGCCCCCGGGGTTCCCTCTGCACCTCCCTCCTTTACAGGGCCTGGATGTTTTCAAGAAGGAGAAGGTGCTAATTGCCTACACAAAGGAGACCATTCTTGGTGCTGAGTAACTCCCACACTTGACAACAGTCCTTCAGCACTCTCATTCAAAGGGACTGTCTGGCCTGGGGGGCTTGAGGTCAGCTGGTCTTGTGCAGCTGCATGTGACAACTGCCTGGGCCCACCCACCCACCCAAAAGCCTGGGCAAGGAGCTTCCTGCTGGGCTGGAGGAGAGTGAGGTGAGGTTTCCCATCCAGTTGAGCTGTTCCTTTGCTCCAGCACCTGCTCCTAGAAGAAAATGTGTTGTTAGACGCTGTCTCGTAGACCCCGACTCATGGTGACCCCATGCACAATGGAACGAAATGTCGCCAGGTCCTGCACCTCCCCATGTTTGGCTGCAGATCTGACCATTGTGATCCATAAGGTGTTTTCATTGACTGATTTTCAGAATTAGATCACCAGGCCTTTCTTCCTAGTGTGTCTTAGTCCAGAAGCTCTGCTGAAACCGGTTTAGCATCGTAGCAACACGCAAGCCTCCACTGACAAAGGGTAGTGGCTCCGCAGAGGTACATTGGCTGGGATTCAGACTTGGGTCTTCTACACGAAAGAAGAGAATTCTACCATTGAACCGCCAATGCTCCTCAAGAAGAATATGTAGGGAGGCAATATGACCGAGGGTTAACACTGGCCTTTGGTATCAGTTGACTTTGGGTTCAAATCCTGGCTCTGCTACTTCCTGAGGGTAACCTGGCTTCTCTGAGCTGCCCTGTCCTTATCTGTATGGAGGTAAGAGTATAAGTGGTTTCATAGAGTTTCCAAGTGGATCAAGTAAGGTAAGGCCCCCTGGTACAGGGCAGCCATCAAGGCACAGAAGTGGGTATTGTTAAGATGTCACACAGGGCTGCAGCACAGGAAGTGTTTGACAAGTGTTTGTTGCCTAATGAGGATGAGAAAATTCTGGGCTGACAGCACTGCTTCCAGCCAACCGTGGCAGCCTCTTCTTCCATCACTGTTCTTGGAAGATCCTCAGAGCATTTTTGGAAATCCAACACAGCTCATCTCCCAGTGGAGAAAGGGAAAGGACTTTCTTTATGCTGGGAAGAGCACTCAGGAACCTGGGCTCCAGCGGCAGCTGGGACAGTCCCCTAATGTGTCCAGGGCAGGACCCAGGGACACGGACATCCCATAGGAAGAGTTGGAAACTGCTGAGTTCCTCACACAGACTACAAATGATGTCTGGAGCAGATGGCAGGGGTGGGTGTTCCAGGCTGGGCTGATAGAACCTCGTTTGCCTGGAATTTCTCTCCAGTTACAGGGAATCCCTTCCAGATGTTCTTACCCACAGCTTGGCTGAGCACGAGCAGTGGGGAGCTAAGGAGCCATGGCTGGAAAGATGAGCCAGTCTTACACTTAGACAAAGAAAGCAGCCACCTATAAGGCCAATCCAAAGGCCCTATTGCCCTCAAGTACCATCCACAACCATTAATAACCACCCAGGGCTCCGCTATTAGACAGCCATTTCCTTGGATAAGTCAGTGCCATCTTAGAGAGTCCTTCTTCAGATTTTAATCTTCCTGGGACAGGAAACACATAAAACCCTTGCCACTCAAATTGTGATCCCATAACTTGGGCATCACTTGTTAGACCCTCAGGTCCCACCCTAGACCTATTGAAACAGAATCTGCATTTTAACAAGATGCTTAGGTGATTCATAAGCACGTTTAAACTGGAGAAGTGCTAACTAAACAATTATTGTCCGTTGACTTTCTAGAATGCAAACTCAAAGAGGACAGGGATTTTTGTTTGTTTTGTTCGCTACTATATCATCCCCACACACCTGTCAGTTTGCCCTACTGTGGGGCCTTGCGTGTTGCTATGATGCGGGAAGCTATACCACTGGTATTTAAACACCAGAAAGGTCACCCATGGCTGACAGGCTTCAGCTGAGCTTCCAGACTAAGATAGACTAGGAAGAAGGGCCCGGCGGTCTACTTCTGAAAAGAATTAACCATTGAAAACCTTATGAATAGCAGCAGAACACTGTCTGATATAGTGCCAGAAGATGAGCCCCTCAGGTTAGAAGGCACCCAAAATTCGACCAGGGAAGAGCTGCCTCCTCAAAGTAGAGTTGACCTTAATGACATGAATGGAGTCAAGCTTTCACGACCTTCATTTGCTGATGTAGCATGACTCCAAATGGGAAGAAACAGCTGCAAACATTCATTAATAATTGGAATGGGGAATGTACAAAGTATGAATCTAGGAAAATTGGAAATCTTCAAAAATGAAATGGAATGCATAAACATCAATATCCTAGGCATTAGTGAGCTGAAATGGACTGGTATTGGCCATTTTGAATCAGACAATCACATGGTCTACTATGCCAGGAATGAAAACTTGAAGACGGATGTTTATGCCAAGAAATTTGGAAGACAGGTACCTGGCCAAACTGACTGGAAGAAGACATCCATATTTATGCCTATTCCCAAGAAAGGTGATCCCACCAAATGTGGAATTATAGAACAATATCATTAGTATCACATGCAAGTAAAATTTTGCTGAAGATTATTCATAAGTGGCTACAGCAGTATATTGACAGGGAGCTGCCAGAAATTCAGGCCAGTTTCAGGAGAGGCCGTGGAACCAGGGATATCATTGTTGATGTCAGATGGATCCTGGCTGAAAGCAGAGAATACCAGAAAGATGTTTATGTGTGTTTTATTGACTATGCAAAGGCATTTGACTGTGTGAATCATAACAAATTATGGGTAACATTGCAAAGAATGAGAATTCCAGAACACTTAATTGTGCTCATAAGGAACCTGTGCATAGATCAAGAGGCAGTTGTTCAAACAAAACAAGTGGATACCGGGTGGTTTAAAGTCAGGAAAGATGTGCGCCAGGGTTGTATCCTTTCACTATGTTTGTTCAGTCTATGTCCCGAACAAGTAATCCGAGAAGCTGGACTACATGAAGTAGAATGGGGCATCAGGATTGGAGGAAGACTCATTAACAACCTGCCATACGAGATGACACAACCTTGCTTGCTGAAAGTGAAGAGGGCTTGAAGCACTTACTGATGAAGATCAAAGACCATAGCCTTTAGTAGGGATTACACCTCAATATAAAGAAAACAAAAATCCTCACAACTGGACCAAAAAGCAACATTATGGTAAAAAGAGAAAAGATTGAAGTTGTCAAGGATTTCGTTTTACTTGGATCCACAATCAACAGCCATGGAAGCAGCACTCAAGAAATCAAAAGATGCATTGCACTGGGTAAATCTGCTGCAAAAGGCCTCTTTAAAGTGTTGAAAAGAAAAGATGTCACCTTGAAGACTAAGGTGCGCCTGACCCAAGCCATGGTATTTTCAATCACCTCATAAGCATGCAAAACATGGACGATGAATAAGGAAGACCGAAGCAGAATTGACACCTTAAAAATGTGGTGCTGGCGAAGAATATTGAATGTACCACAGACTGCCAAAAGAACGAACAAATCTGTCTTGGAAGAAGTACAACCAGAATGTTCCTTAGGAGCAAGGATAGTGAGACTACGTCTCACATACTTTGGACATGTTATCAGGAGGGTTCAGTCCCCTAAAGAGGGACATCATGCTTGGTAAAGCAGAAGGCCAGTGAAAAAGAGGAAGACCCTCAAAAAGATGGATTAACACAGTGGCTGCAACAATGGACTCAAGCATAACACTGATTGTGAGGATGGCGCAGGATCGGTCAGTATTTTGTTCTGTTGTGCACAGGGTCACTATGAGTCGGAACCGACTTGATGGCACCCAATAACGACATATCATCAGTGCTCAATTGTTCTTGGCACAGAATATGTGCTAATTAAATGGTTGCTGAATAAATAAATTAACACCATTTAGGGCCTGAAGCCCGTGGATCGCCATGCGTCAGAATCAACTCTAAGGCAACAGGTTTGGTTGGTTTGTTTGTTTAGGGTCTAGCTCCCCATAACCCCAAGAGAAAAGTACACAGGATAGGTAAGTTCTGATGTTGGAAGAAGGAGAAGAAATTGGAAGTGTCCGAGGCACTCAGTGGAGGGGGAGCTAAAAGAAGCAGCAGTACAGTGGTGGGAGCAGTTGTGTGATGGCCCCAGAGGTAAACTTGAAAATAATCCCAGAACTAGAAGTGAAAATGGGACTTGGAAGGAAACTACACAAGCACCTTCTCCTAGAGGTCCTCCACCTCCTCCATCTCCACCTTCAACCAGATCCCTCTGGAACCTTCCTCAAGCAGCCTCCCTCCTTCAATAGGCCCCCTCACGCCCCCCGGTTGTCTGCAGGCTCCAGACCACGCTGCCCACACCTTCCCTGGTGAAGACACGTTTAGCCTCTCTCCCCCGCTGCAAGTGCTGCTCCCTCCACCTCCCCACCAGAGGACTTTGGGTAGCATGGGTGGGTCCTTGGAGGTGGCAGGCACCAGCTCTGGCCTTGGCCCGTTGCTAGACCTTCTACTCAATTCCACCCCCAGCCAAGAACACAGGGAAACAGCCCAGACCAGCCATCTCAGTGGCTTGGGTCCCCTGGAACTACAGAAGATTGCTCTAGTTACACCTAAGCCTTAGCCCAGTAGCTCCTCAGGAGAATCACCTAATGATTGCCAAGCTGACCCTTCCATTTATAGTTGGGGAAACTGCGGCCCAATGTGATAAAGCAACTTGGTCAAGTTCACACAGCTGAGAATGGAAGACTAACACCCAGGGCTCTGCCTCTTAGACTGGGGTCCTCTCCTTTGCATCTGTGGGCAGCTCAGGCATTGCCCCCTCTAGAACCCTGGCATCTAGTGCCTGGCAACCAGCAAGAGCTCAATAATTGTGTAATGAATGAATGAGAAGCAAATAACTCCACTGTAGCCAAGAGAAGGACAACAGCAGTAAGGCTGCCATTTATTCAATTCTCCCTCGATGCCAGCACTGTGCTAAGTGCTTTATACAGGTTATTGCTGAATCCTTACAACAACCCTGTGAGGGAGACACCATTAGTAACCCCATTTACAGATGGAGAAACCAAGGCACAGAGAGATTAAGCAATGAACCTTAATTCGGCTGAAGCTGAGATTTCAACACGTCTGCCTAAACTCTAAAGACCTGAGCTTCATCAGAACGTTATACTGCTGTCTTTCGGCAAACTCTTTTCTTCGAAAGAGGCTGCTGCTGCCTGGACGTTCTGGCACAGGCTCCAAGCTGTATGCCTTTTTTATTCACTCTGATGGCAAGCAGCATGTGTCCCCATTAGCTCACCAAGGCGCCTGGGACTTCGAGGAATTTTCCTGAGTCCCACTGCCCCCAAGTCACTCTCAGTGGCATCTTAGCGTCCAAATTCCAGCTCTACAGCAGGGCACTGCTGACCTTTCCTTCTGAAAAACAGCATGCCCTCTGTTATAGACACCAGGTGGAAACCCTACGTTCAAGCTCAGCATGACTTGAACAGGCCGGTAAACAAGAGCTTGAGGTGGAAGAACAGGAAAGACACCTTTATTTCATTGCACAAGGAAAAGGAGTCAGTTGGAGCTGCTGCCACCAAGACTACTCCCCAAGGGCGGGCAGACAAGTTGCTTTTAAGGGGTTCACAAGTAGGGCATTCATACAAGTTATGTCAGCAACATTCTTACTCATTCTATGCAGTTGCAATGGGTTTACATAGAACCTCCAAGCAAAGGCAGGATTCAAATGCAAAGCTGGGAGGGAGGAAGCCCAGCAAAGGAAACAGGATTTTTAATGTAACACTGTGGGGGCTCTGTCTCTGTGAATGGGACCTTATTTGGAAATAAGGTCTTTGCACAGATGTTATCAGTTAGTATGAGGTCATACTGGAGTGGGTGGGTCCTTAAAAGAAGAAGAGAAGAGACAAAGAGGGAGGACGGCCATGTGAAGTTGGAGGCTGAGATGGCATTATACCATCAAAAGCCAAGGAATGCCTGAGGCCACCAGAATTTCGAAGAGAAAAGGAAAGATCGCACCCCAGAACCTCAGAGAGAGCAAGGCCAAGCTAACACCTTGATTTCAGACTTCTGGACTCCAGAACTTCAAGAGAATAAATTTATCTTGTTTTAACCCACCCAGTTTATGGTACTTTGTTATGGGTTTAGGAAACTAGTACACCCACCCACATCCACCTCTATCCACCTGCTTTCCTGCTTTACAATTCTCCATAGCACAAAGCATCACGTGGCCTTATATTGTGTGGCTATGTTTGCTTTTTAACTGTCTCTCCACCCGAATGCAAGCTGCACAAGGACAGGGATGTGGGCTCTTTTACTGTTTGGGTCTTGGCACATAGTAGGTGCTCAATACATGCTGAATGAATGACTAAATGTTCACAATAAGATGCATAAAATAGCACTTTTCTAAGTCCATACCATTCCGTTGTGATCCAGTTCATAGTGATCTACAAATTTATTAATAAGAATATCAGCCAACATTTGCCAGAGGTTTACTTGAAATAAACCACAACTGATCTGCTCTTTCAGCCACAGAATATTGATTGAGTACCTGCCAGGCACTGTAGTAGGTTCTGGGCAAACACTGAGAACAAGCCCCCATCCCCAGGGATTTGTATTTTAGTGGGGTCAATGGACATTGAATAATCCCCACAAATAAATATTGACACTGCATCAGAATAAGTGCTGGGGCTGACCAGGGGCCTGACCAGGTCTGATGAGTGAGGAAGGATTCGAGGATGCCCTCTGATAGGGTTGCTCTCACCTATTTAAATTTGTGTAGCTCTTCTGAGTGGATGCGAAGGGGCTAGAGTGGCAGCTGCCATATGCCCAGGGGGTGGGTTTAGCAGGGTAATGACCTCCATCATGTCAGTTGTAGGGAGAGAAGGTTGGTATTATGGATTGAATTGTGTCCCCCCAAAATGTGTATCAACTTCGCTAGGCTGTGATTCCCAGTATTGGGTGATTGTTCTCCATTTTGTGATCTAAT
Organism: Elephas maximus indicus; assembly: GCF_024166365.1. Classification (NCBI taxonomy): domain Eukaryota; kingdom Metazoa; phylum Chordata; class Mammalia; order Proboscidea; family Elephantidae; genus Elephas; species Elephas maximus. Next base: position 52,500,576 of record NC_064837.1, on the reverse strand, counting down.
TTTCTTATGTGTTGTGAATCTTAACCTCTATGATGTTAATGAAGAAAGATTAGAGGCAGTTATATTAATGAGGCAGGACACAATCTACAGGATTAGGTTGTATCTTGAGTCAGTCTCTTTTGAGATATAAAAGAGATAGAAAGGCAGAGAGGAGAGGGACCTCATACCACCAAGGAAGAAGAGCCAGGGGCAGGGTGTATCCTTTGGACCCAGGGTCCCTGTGCTGTGAAGCTCCTAGACCAGGGGAAGATGACAACAAGGACCTTCCCCTAGAGCTGACACAGGCAGAAAGCCTTCCCCTGGAGCTGGTACCCTGAATTTGGACTTCTGGCATCCTAAACTGTGAGAGAATAAACTTCTTTTGGTTAAAACCACCCACCCGTGATATTTCTGTACAGCAACACTAGATAACTAAGGCAGAATTTGGTATTAGGAATGGGGTGCTGCTCTAACAGAAACCTACAATGTGGAAGCAGTTTTGGAATCCACCAGTAACGGACCTAATAGTGCCTAACTGTAAAAACCTAGATTGCCTTGAAGAGACTGTTGGTGGAATTACGGACATCAAAGGCAATTCTGGTAAGGGCTCAGTGGGAAATAAGGAGAGATATAACACTAGAGATGGCACACATGGTGAGAAGCAGCAGCAGAGAAATGGCAGCAGCAGAACCAGGAGACTGGCGCGAGACAGTTCGGGAGCTGTCCCGCAGGGCAAAAGAGCTGAACGCCTTCACATAGGAGGCTTCCTGGTGGAGTGGGTGCCTCTGGGCACTTATCGGTACAGCTAAGGAGTTTTGTAATACTTGACCGAGCAGGGCAGAGGCCAGGCAGGCCCAAGAGGCCTGAGGGGCCAAGAAGCCCAGAGGCCAAGGAACTAGGAAGCAAAAGTTGAAGAGACAAAGAGCACAGGAAGCAGAATTGCCTAAGTCTCAAACGGTAGGGCCATGAAGTTTGGGGCAGAGACTGTTCCATCTGGACAGCAAATGGTTAATGTGCCTCAATTTCTTAATCTATAAAATGGGTCACTGGCTGGTTGTTTTCCTTTCAAAGGCAGAACAAGGAGAAATGGACTTTAATGCAGAAAGATTTGCAATCAGCAAAAGAACTTCTTGGATCTCAGAGGAAATAAACACTGGAATAAGGTGGAATAAGGTAGAGGTGGAAATAAAGTCGGAAGGGACAAGTTACTGCCCCTCACCTTGGATCTTAGAGGTGAGACTCAGAGGGGGAGAGTGACCCGCCTTTGGTCAGCAGGTGGCTAGTAGTAGAGCTGGAGCTAGAACACGGAGGGGGGGGCTCCCAACTCTAGATGATCCAGTGCTCTCTCCGTCTTTGCCCCCACCCCCAATTCCATTCTAGGAAAGAATATCTAACATCGACTGAGCACTCACCACATGCCAGGTACTGTTGTAAGCCTCTGCATAGAGTTCTAGGATTCATCCTCACAGCAATCCTACAAAGTAGGTATGTTGTCGCAGACAGGGAAACTGAGGCACAGAGAGGCTAAGCAATGAGCCCACGGTCGTTCAGCTTATCATGGGCAGAGGAAGGCTCTTATCTACTGTCTCTGCAGCTTCTTGGGTACCCTAGCCCCATCCTAGAGGGGACAAACAGGGCTTCCCAACCTGTCGGAGCAGTGGCCTCCATGGTTCAGTGTGAAGGCACTGAAAGACCCCCAGCATGTCAAAGCCGACAGACAGGAAGTTCCCTTTGCAGAGTCTTGCACAGTGTTCCCCACACCATGATCAGACTCCTCTGGTGGGCAGTTTCAGCAGGGCTGCCCCACAGGCTTGTGACCTGTGAGCCACACAGGGCCTCGTGCTTAGGAGGGTCCTGTCCTTTCTACATGCTGTGCTATCGCCATCTTGAAATTTTTAATCATTTTTAAAAAGGGCCCTGCATTTTGTGTTGCACTGGACCCCGTGAATTATGTAGCTGGCCCTGGTTTTTGGGAAAGGTCTCTAACATTCTTTGCCTGAAGTGAGGGGGTAGGTAGTGCTGCTGCACTGGAGGGACGGCTCCCCGAGGGCTTCTCCGACAGGCAGCAAGGGCCTTGGTTACCTTTGCTAGGTGAGGGGGATTCCACCCTCTTCTTTGCACCCCACTCTGCCCAGACAGAGCTGTAAGGGCAGCTCAGGGCAGCATTCTCACCCTCTCCCTCTCTCCTTCCCACAGCTTGGGGGTGAACCACACAGGGCCCGGCAAAGAGGGAGCTCCCTCCAGACCCAGAGGTAAAGAGTTCGTCTTAGGCGTCCTTGACAGCCTCAGGCTCTTGACCTACTCTGCCTGGCCTGCGGCAGGAGAGAGTCCATTCCGCTGGGCCTGGGGCAAGAAAAAGCGCAAGGAAGCTCTGCAACCATGTTAACTAACGTCAGGCAGAGAGACACATGTTGGAAGGCTACATGGCAGACAAAAGGAGTGCCATAATTAGATCTCAAACACAAACTCTTGAGTTTAAAAAAAGCATTTTGCTGAATGATATGTAACCATGACACCTTTTCGTTCAAAAAGAAAACCCAAACACATACATATTCACTAATACTATATAGTTTCCTTGGCCCATGTATATATGTGGAAAAAAATTTTAATATGGAAGGGTCACACCAAATTCAAAACAATTGTTACCTCTGCAAGTGAGGTGGAGGGGTCAAGGAGGAAATTATCTGTGACTACCTAACAATTGGAGGCGGAATTGACTCGAGGGCAACAGGTGTTTTTATCTAACAATTAAAGGAGATTACTTGCATGGTTTTATTTTAAGCACAGATGCTCCAGCTGTGGGACAGAGAGGGGTGTCTGTCCTTTCCTTCCTGGAGTTCCATTAGGTCCTATGCCCAATTGACTGCCCAGCACGCTGAAGGTGACAGAGCACTGCCACCTCCGTCATCTTGGGGGATGCTCACAGTAACGCCTTGAGGTTTGTTGCTATTATTAGCTATTGTTGAGTAGATTCTGACTCATAGTGACCCCATGAGTGCAGAGTAGAACGGTTCCATAGGGTTTTCAAGGCTGTGACCTTTCAGAAGCAGACTGCCAGGTCTGTCTGTCTTCTGAGGCACCTCTGGGTGGGTTTGAACCACCAACCTTTTGAGTTGTTGAGTTGCCTAACCATTTGTGCCACCCAGAGACTATCTTCCTTGAGGTTTAGGGCAGGTATAATTATTATCCCCATTCTGAGGTCAAAACAACAGAGCCAAAGAGGTCAAGTGACTTGGCAATGGACATCAAGCCAGGAAGAAGCAATCCAGGGCTCTTGCCTCCTCCAAGCTGAGTCAGGTACAAGCAGGTGTGCTGGCAGGGCCCAAGCAGCCATTTATTCTCCATGAGGCACTTAGGGTCTGCAGGGTTATGGTGCCCTTCCAGGCAGAGAAAAGTTCTCCTAGACCCACTCCCTTCCCTTCTCACCACCCTCTCCCTCTCCTCCTGAACTCCAAAGGTGATGTTCTCCCTCTGACTGCTTTATGGTGCTGGGAGCTACATCTGCTGGGATGGGAGACGCACCCAAACAGCAGTAGACCAAGTACAAAGACTTCTGTTCCATGGCTGCCAGCCCCAGCTCTCTCTCTGCCCACCCAGATTAACACTTCCATACTTCCACTTCTGTTACAAAAGGAACTACAGGCCTTCCTACGTCTGCTTCTATTGACTGGTTCCCCTTTCTCTGGTTCCTACCACCTCCCTGGACCAGACTCCACATCAGAGGCTGCCCCAGGCCGCTAGACTCAGCCAACATCTAGGCCGGTGGTTCTGCAGAAGTCAGTGCCATGCTAGCCACACAAAACCCCTGAAGAACCTGTTAAATGCTGATGCCAGGGCCCCAGGCCCAGAGATGCTGATTCAGTACATAGGTAGCAGGGCCCAGGAATCCGTAGTTTTTTAAAAACAAACTCCAGGCGATACTGTAATCAGTCAAATTTGGAAATCACCATTTAGTCCAAATCTTTCTTTCAAAAATCAGGAAAACTAAGGTCCGAAGAGGTAAAATGACTTGTCTAAGGTCACACAGCTAATAAATTGAAAGCAAATATTTGGAAACTACACCTACTCCTCACATATCGACTGTCATGTTATCTGACATTTCACATTTATGACAATGGTAAAAAAAAATCTACTCTCTATTTTGTGCCTTAACAACATATGTGTGCCAGTAACGAGAGCCAAGGTATGATGTGAGAATAACACTGGCTATGATGGTTAAGGTTATGTGTCAACTTGGCTGGGCCATGATTCTCAGTGGTTTGGCAGTTATGTAATGATGTAGTCATCCTCCATTTTGGGATCTGATGTGGTCATCATCCATTTTACACTAACACCAATTTTCTCATAACAACCTGGTCTTTGGACACTAATCATGCTGCTACGCGAGGAGCAGATGTACTGGTCTTGCCCATGACCTCTCCCTGCCCTCAGACACAACATACAGACAGATGCCTGTATACTTCCTCTCCATGCCCTCAGAGACAACATACAGACAGATGCCTGTATACTTCCTCTCCATGCCCTGGGCCCAGGGCATTAACTCTCTAGGCTTCTGCCCAGAGCCTAACTGAAATCTGCTCCTTTTACTTGTAGGCCACAGGACCCAAAGTCTGGGCCAGAGTAGTCCTTGAGGAGCAGGGAAAGAATGGCAGTTTCTCGGTGAAAGATGTCACCCACAGGGGACAGGGCCTGGCACCATTCTGCTGCCCAGTCAGAGCCCAGGTCACACACCAAACAGCGGTAAAACTTGAGCTGCCTCTCCCTGTCTCTATCTGTCCCCAGAGGCTCCAGAGCCTGGCCTCTCAGTCACCCTCTCCAAGATTCAGGTGTCACACACCTGGGCCCCAAGCCAGGCTTCTGGTTCCCAGGACACTCTCCTCCTCTGTCAGGCCTGCAGAGATCCCAGGAGATTGCTCTTAGTTCTCCTGGAAATGGCTGAATGGCTTGGGAGGGCAGAGGGCAGGTCCTAAGGCAGTGGGGCCACCTCCTGGGCCTCAAGGGACCCTTTCCTTTAACAAAAAGTCCCCAGCAGGCAGCCAGGTATTCTGGGTTCTTCATTCTGGACTGCTGTTCCTCCCAGGACTTTACGGCCAGCCCTGAGCCCCCAGTGCCCTTCACTGCCAGCCCTGTGCTCCCAGTGCGCTTTACTGCCAGCCCTCCACCCCCACTGTCCTTCACTGCCAGCCCTGTACCCCTAGTGCCCTTCACTGCCAGCCCTGTATCCCCAGTGCCCTCCACTGCCAGCCCTGTGCCCCCCAGTGCCCTTCACTGCCAGCCCTGTGCCTCCAGTGCCCTTCACTGCCAGCCCTGTGCCCCCTAGTGCCCTTCACTGCCAGCCCTGTGCCCCCAGTCCCCCTCCTGCCTTGGCCCTTGTCCTAGTTCTCTCAACGCACTTGCTGACAGTCACCCCTTCCTGTAAGTTGCAGTCCTTAAGTGTCTAGTGTCCAGGGGCATTCTAAGAGTGGGTCCTTCTGCCTCTCCTGATTGTGACCATGCCCTCCTTTCTGGTACACATGGGGCAGGGGAGGGGGAGCAGCAAAGATAGAAGGAAGGGCCATAAGAGTCAAAGATTCACACTGAATAGAATGGCTAAAATAATGATAATACCTGACAATACCAAGTACTGGAAAGTGAAGCAACTGGAAGTGGCAAACATCACTTCAGGGAATGCAAAATGGATAGAACTTTCGAAAACAATTTGGCAGTTTTTTATAAAGTTAAACATATACTCATCATACAACCCAGCAATCCCATTCATGGTTTCTCAAGAGAAACGAGAACTATGTTTACAGGAAAATGGCCCAGCAGTAACAAAACCACCCCCACTGTGGTGTCAACTGAAACTCCCACCCCTGCCCAGGAGTAATGAGGAGCCCCACTGGGGCTGAGTGGGAAACCTGGGCTGCTACCTGTACCCCTCAGTAATGAGGCAGCATCCACCCTTCCCCTGCCGGAGCAGTGTCACAAAAAGCCAGCTAAAACAGAAGGTTTAAATAAGATCCAGCATCTCATAACAAAATACAAAAACGTCCCAGTTACAAACGAAAATCACTCGTTATACCAAGAACCAGGAAGATCTCGAACTGAATGCAAACAGACAATCAATAGAAGCCAACACCAAGATGACAGAGGTGGTAAAATTATTTGACAAAGATTCTAAAGCAGCCATGATAAAAGTGATTCAACAAGCAATTTTGAACACACTTGAAACAAATAAAAAATAGAAAGCTTCAACGAGGAAATTGAAAGCCTCAGAAAAGAATATTTCAAGAAGCACCCAGTGGAAATTTTAGAACTAAAAATACAATAAAAAGATCAGTGGATGAGATCAACAGTAGAAAGGAGGGACAGAGGGTAGAATCAGTGAACTGGAAAATAGAGCAATAGGAATTACCCAATCTGAACAACAGAGAGAAAAAGATTGGGGGGCAGGGGGAGAACACAGCTTCAGGAACCTGTAGGAGTATAATGAAAGATTTAGCCTTTGTGTCTTGGGAGTCTTGGAAGGACAAAAGACAGGGGGTTTAATCAACAGAAATCTATTCTCTCTCAGTTCTGGAGGCCAGAAGTCTGAAATCAAGGTGTCGGCAGGGTGGTTCCTTCTGGAGGTCTGGAAGAGAATCTGTTCCATACCTCTCTCCTAACTTCTGGTGGTTGTCAGCAATCTTTGGAGTTCCTTGGTTTGTAGATGCATTACTCCAATCTCTGCTTCCATTTTCACTTGACTTTCTCCTCTGTGTTTCCGTATCTCACTCTTCTAATAAGGACTCTAGTCACTGAATTAGGACTCACCTTAATCCAGGATGATCACATCTTAACTTGATTACATCTGCAAAGGCCATATTTGCAAAGAAAATCACATTCACAGGTTCAGGTGAACGTAAATTTTGGGGGGATACTATTCAACCCAGTACATCGGCTAAAGGGTACACAGGATCTCTCTGGATTGTTCCTTACAATGTATGTGAATCTACAATTATCTCAAAATAAAGAATTTTAAATAAATAGAAAAATTTAAACTTGGTTTAGATAAATTTAAACTTGGTTTAGATAAATTTAAACTTGGGAAAGGAAACAAACAAACAAAACACCTGGGAAAACATTCTCCAACACAAAATAAGATTGGCCAAGGCTTCCAAACAAGGACTCGCATAGACTTCATCCCCGTTGAGTGGATTCCAACTCATAGTGACCCTACAGGACAGAGTAGAACTGTCCCATTTAGTTTCCAAGTCTGTAACAGTTACAGCAAAATTTACTTACATGTGCTATTAATGATATTGCTTGATAATTTTTGCATTCTGTTGGATCATCTTTCTTTGGAATGGGCACAAATATGGATCTCAATCTGTATACTGAGCAAATAATCTGAGAAGCTGGGCTATATGAAGGAGAACGCAGCATCAGGATTGGTGGAAGACTCATTAACAACCTGGGATTGCAGATGACACAACCTTGCTTGCTGAAAACGAAGAGCACTTGAAGCACTTACTGATGAAGGTCAAAGACTACAGACTTTGGTATGGATTACACCTCAACATAAAGACAACACAAATCCTCACAATTGGACCAATAAGCAACATCATGATAAACAGAGAAAAGATTGAAGTTGTCAAGGATTTTGTTTTACTTGAATCCACAATCAATGCCATGGAAGCAGCAGTCAAGAAATCAAACAATGCGTTGCATTGGGCAAATCTGCTGCAAAAGACTTCTTTAGAGTGTTGAAAAGCAAAGGTGTCACTTTGAGGACTAAAGTACCTCTGACCCAAGCCATGTTATTTTCAGTCACCTCTTATGCATGTGAAAGCTGGACAATGAATAAAGAACACCAAAGAAGAATTGATGCCTTTGAATTATGGTGTTGGCAAAGAATATTGAATATACCATGGACTTCCAGAAAAACGGAACAACTCTGTCTTGGAAGAAGTACAGCCAGAGTGCTGTTTAGATGTGAGGATGGCAAGGCTTCATCCCATGTACTTTGAAGGAAGGGTCAGTCCCTGGAGAAGGACAGCATGCTTGGTAAGGTCAGTGAAAAAGAGCAAGGCCCTTGACAAGATGGATTGGGACAGGGGCTGCAACAATGGGCTCAAACATAGCAATGATTTTGAGGATGGTGCAGGACCCGGCAGTGTTTCATTCTGTTGTACACAGGGTTGCTGTGAGTTGGAAATGACTTGATGGCACCTAACGACGACAACATTTACAGAAACAGATTGCCATATCTTTCTCCTATAGAGTGGCTGGTGGGTTGGAACAGCCCACCTTTTATTTAGCATAACCACTGCACCACCAGGGCAGCTCTCACCTAGGACAGTCTGGTCCAATCAGGATTATCAGCTCCCTCTTTTGCATCCAGTCTCTTCCTCTCTCCAATAGAGGCTTAAGCATGTTCTCTCCTGCCCTCTGCCTCCTTTCCCCCACCAAAATGGGAAAAAGCCAATAAAGCCACTCATTCTAAATCACAGGTAGTTGTGAGACAGCATCTGCTCACAAGGCAATGTGGATTTTAACGGGAACAAGTCCTGTTAAGCTAAAACATGAATCTGTAATAATGAAATAGTTGGCACAGCAGGCAGAGGAGGGAAGACAGCTAAGATGGTTGGGAGAGGGGAGGCTGCCTCGAACTCTGGAAACTACATTGGCCTGAAAACTGAGCTGATACATCAGGTCAGCTAGTGGCCAGTGTGTAGACAGTGGGGTCCTAAACTCCAGGATGAGGGGCAAGAGGTGGTGGGTGCAAATTTCAGTAGTGACACTTCAGTATTGGATGAGAATGACTAGAAGCCAAGAGAACTGGGATTTGAAAGACAAAAGATACTTATTATTTCCCCCTTTTCTGGGCAAAGCACTACTCACCCCCTTCCTAGCCAGGCGATCTGAATGGGAGGGACATCTTTTTATGTCTTGTTCACAATGATTGGCCTAAGCATGATCATCTGATCCAAGACGGGCTAATCATGGCACTTCTATACCTCCAGGTCTCAATAATTGGTCGAGAAGATGGTGGGTAACTCAAGCCTAGCCAATCAAACTCTTTCCCTGTTGTAACCGAGTCAGAGGAAAGAGTTTCTGTCCTCAGTGGGGAAACTTGGGATATTGAGCCTTGAGGGGACACCTCCATGGAAGAAGCTGTCTGAACGGGGAGCCAATACCCAGAGAATCAGCAAGGAGACTACAGGAGGCCTTACAGCCTCTAGTTCTACTTGTCCCTGAGGCAGGCTGCATTCCTCCCCAGCCAGCAATTTGGGTATTGAGCCAATAAATCCATCCACCCCCCTTTTCCAGAAGCAGGAGCACACTGGGACCTTGGGTCTCTACCAGGGTGAGGAGAGGCTTGTGTGAGTGTGCAGCTAGTAGGGTCAGAAATGTCTGCTCCATCTGATGAGCCCTGGGAAAATGTCATCAGGAGCAGTAGTGAAGTTCTGAAACCCTGCATGCCAGAGGAGAAGATGCTGAGGAAGCAATACTGTAGGGACAGTCTTCCCATTTCTTGAGTACCTGAGTTGTGCCAGATAGCACACTCAGAGGGTAGGTATTATTAGCCCTATCTTACACGTGAGAAAACTAAGGCTCACAGAAGCAAGTTGCTCAAGGTAACAGTAGTAAGAGCAAAGCCTGGGTAAAAGCAAAGACATAATTATTTCTGACTTCCAAGGTAATTTCTTTCCAGCTCGACACCTTATTCCCCAAAACAATGATTTCTCTCTTAGCAAGACTCACCTGCTTAGATAAGGATTACCCAAAGTGTTTTCCCATCTCAGACATGGCAGGTGCTCTGGTTCTCAGAATCACAGGGATCCTGGGAGGCAGGAGCCAACCCAACACACCTCGGTGGTTAAGATTTGAAATCAGACAAGTGTGGGACAGTGTCCAGGCTGGATCTGGAACCCTAAGTAAATTACTTAATCTCCGGGAACCTCAGTTTCTCTGTCTTCCATTCAAGTTAATAATAGTAACTACTGTCTAGGGTTGTTGTACAGATTAAATGAGACGGTGAATGGACAATGCTTAGCACATAGCAAGTGCTCAGGCAGAGATCATTGTGAAAGAGATGCCCAGGGCCAGAACCATCTCCTGTCACCAGGCCAGCCTTGTGATATCCCTAATCCCTCAGGTTCTGACCTTCTCCCTCCTCCCAAGCTCAGCCCTGCCCAACCATTCTTGTCTAAACTTTCCCAAATGTCACTCTTTGATTTTTTCTTCTTTATGCTCTGGGTCTTTATCTAGGTGACATTTTTCTTTCCTTCCACAGGGACTGTTCCTAGAACAGGAGTGAAAATAACAACAGGGCCTCTGGTCAGGCTCCCACAAAAGGCAGGAGGATATTTTGGCCTAGAGACAGCCAGAGGGAGTCCCCAGGGAATGCGAGGCCTATGGTGAGAGACTGAGCTGAGGGAACACCATGGGTAGTTCCACAGCTGAGTCAAAGGGCAGGCTTCCCCTTCCAGGAAAAACTCCATTGAGGGAATCTCAAGTACAAGGAGTCAGTGATAAAGTCCAGCTCTGGAGTTCCCTCACAAGCCCGAAGCCTTCCGTGTAGGAACTTGTGGAGCACACTAGCACTTTCTTCTAGCTCCTTCTAGCACTTTCTGTCTACATGTGACTGAGCAGTCTGGCTCAGTCAGATCAACCCTAAGTATTCTCTGGATGGGTGAAGAGACCAAGAGGCAGAGTTGGCAGTGACACCTCCCACCATAGCTGGGCTCTCCTAAAGCCCCAGGCTGCTCAGCCTGGTGTTACTGTGGTTGGTAGGCTCGCTTAGATAGTCTTCATCTTGAAATCCTCCATGGTGCCTGGTGCCTGTGATACATCTATCAGGGCCTCAGTGAGGCTTGAATGAAGTGACATAAACTCCTGCTCCCTGGGCAGGACCTTTTGAGGAGAAGTGTGAGCAGAAGACGCTCGATTTACAAACCTGACTCCCCATAGTCTGCCCAGTTCATGATGCCCTCCACATTCTCCAGGCATGGGCCCCAATATGCCCTCAGTTTACCCCTACCCCTGGAGATAGCTAAATGGAGCAGGGAAGAACATCTACTGAAGCTAGCCAATCAGATTCTCTCTCCCAGGAATCTGAACTTTTCACGTGAGAGACATAGCATGTGAAAGGCATAAATGGCAACCCCTAGAAATAGGGGTGGATTACCCAATAAACTCACTGAGTAATCCGTCCCTGTCAGGGACTGTAAATTTGAAAAGAGGCTTTGATTCTGTAGGAAAGTGCTGTGAGATTGGGAGAGAGACACATCCCAGCCATATCTAGAAGCAGAACCTTTGATGTGGTGAGAAAATGTGAAATTTTTCACTACAGATGATCTGGTAAGCAAGGTAAGCACAGTGCTTACCTTTCCTATTGGATAATCTGCCCCTGCCTAGAAGGAAGATCCGGGGCCACAGAACACCACAATCCCCAGAGCTTCCCTTGTTGCTGTTCCTCCCAAGACCCATGTTGTTAGCTAGAAGCCCCAGTATCTCCCCAATTGATCCCACTTTTGGCTTGAGCTGGCTCAGTTCTATTTTGTGTTGCTTGCAAGTGAAGAGCCTTTACTGCTCATTCCCATATGCCGTTCGGGGGCCCATCTGTTGCCCAACAAGAGTGCAAGTGTGTCACTGTCAATCAGATGTGACCACTGCAGTTTGCAAATCACAAATCTACTGTTTCTTCTTCTCATCTCATGTGAAGGAAACTATCCTGAGTGCAAGATGGGGAAACTGAGGTCCAGACAGAGTGAGTGACTTGCTCAATGATACACATGCATGACAGAGTTGGGATTGGAAAGTCAGATCTCCTGGCTCCTAGTTCAGTGCTCAACCTTCTCCACATGCGGCTTTTCTGAGATAAGCTCCTGACCCTCCCACTGTCTTAGGGCCGCCAACGTTGCCTCCCTTCGCCATCGGAACTGACAAGCACTCTGCTGTTTCATAACACCATGCCTTTGCACGTGCCATTCCCCGAATGCCCTCCTTCAACTCCACCAACAAGAGGGCACCCCAGAAGTTGTCCCTTTCCCTCAGACCACCAGTGCAAGTGCCCCTGGGTCCCCTCCCTTCAGGATTGGCAGTGCTGGCAGGTGAATTCCTTCCACCTGTGGCTACAGCCACTTAGATGCCAATTCCGTGGCTCATCGCCTCCACCCTGGGAATGCTCACCTTAAAGCAGTCTAAACCTCCTTCTTCCCATCAGCTTACTCCATTAGTTCAATTACGTGCACCACTGAAGCCTCCTCCACGTGGGTGTCAGTGTCGACAGTTGGCAGCCTGCCCAGGGATCCATGGTTGGTTGAGACCCAAACCCTGTCTTGGGGGAGCAGTGACTAGAATCTTCCTGCCTTAATTGCCCTTCTTGACTCTGCACTAGGCAGCCCATGGCACTGGCTTAGGCCTCCCTGCACTGAGCCCAACCTGATCCTTTACCACCACCTCAAGGCTCCTGCCTTTGATGTCCATGAGGATGGGGCCAGAGAAGGGGTAGAGGGCTGCACTTGGTGAAAATGTGAGAGTCAGGGAGGAAATGGGTCTCCTGCTGCCAACCATTCTACCATTCAAGCCTTCCTTTCTCCAGGCTCCCAAGGCACATTACAGCGTGCACTTCCTGGGGGCATCTCCACACCAGGCACTGTGCTCTGTGCTTAGCTGGCATTATCTTCTTTAATCCTCAACACGCAGTCCCCATGTTCTGACTGAGAGAATGGAGAGAGAAATGGATTAAGAAACAGAGAGAAGTGTGTGTATTCATTTATCATTCAGATAACATTTATTGAATACTTACTATATGCCAGTCACTGTTCTAAGCACTGGAGATGGAAAGACATGGGAAGAAGATGGATAATAAATGTCAACGAAGAAATGTGTATAATATAATGCCAGATAATGGGAATTGCTCTGGAGGAATAAAGAGTAGGGTCAGGAGATACAGAGTGACCATGGACCTGCTTCAAGAGTGGTCAGGGGCTCCTCTCTGAGGAGATAACAGTTGACCAGGAACCTGAATACAGTGAGAGAGAACATCTTGCAAAGTTTTAGAGGAAGAACATTCCTGGAGGAGGGGATAAATGGCAAAGGCACTGAGGTGGGGATGAGCTTAGAGTATCTGAGGAACAGCAGGAAGGCCAGTGTGGGTGAAGGAAACTGAGTGAGTGGAAAAGAAGTGGGTGAGTTTGGACCAGACCAGACAATGCAGGGCCTTGTATTAGTCAATGTGAGACAGCTGTTGTAACAAGTAACCCCGAAGTTTCAGTGGCTTAACACAATAAAGGTTCATTTCTTGGTCATGTAACAGTTTAGTTGGTATTAGTTGAGTGGGGGTAGGGCACTCTGGTCCATGGACTAATGGACACAGGTACCTCCCATCTGTGTCTCTATCACACCCACCCCCAGAGTCCTCACTGGATCCTCCACATGCAGCTGGCAGATGGGAGAAGAGAACACGTGGATAACGCACCCCGCTGTCAACTGCCTCCACCTAGAATGATGCTGTGATCATTACGGTCATGTGTCAACTTGGCTGGGCCATGATTCTCAGTGGTTTGGCAGTTGTGATGTAGTTAGGCAGTCATTTAATGATGTAATTGCTTCCATGATGAGATCTAATATAATGTGATCACCTCCATGATGGAATCTGCTATGAGGAGCCAATCAAGGCAGTTTCCTTGGGGGTGTGGCCTGCATCCAATATAGGTGGACTTTCTGACAAAGTTCATTGGGCTTTTGCTTGCTCTGGATCCTGAAGCTGGCTCCTGTTCATCTGATCTCAGGTTCTTGGGACTCGAGCTAGCAGCTTACTTGCTGTCTTACCTGCCAGTCTTGGGATTCATTGCTCTCCACAGCCTGTGAGCCAGAAGCCTGCTATCTGACCTGCCAATCTTGGGTTCACCAGCCCCTGCAGCCACTTGAGTCAGGAGAAGCCTCTAGCCTGACCCACAGACTTAGAACTTTCTAGCCTCTACAACCGCTGAGCCATTTCCTTGATAGAAACCTCTCTATATATTTATATGCTTTACGCATTTTGCCTCTCTAGAGAACCCAGCCTAAGACAGATGCAGATCACGTCCATGCACATTCCACTGGCAAGAGCCAGTCACTTGCTCCCTGCCACCTCCACCTCCAACCCCATGCAGGGAGGCTGATACAGTGCAGCAGCCAGGTTGGGACAAAGAGAATGTGGATTTTACTGAGTGCCAGCAGCCTCTGCCATAGGCCTTGGAAGCCTTGGTGAGGTACTTAGATTTTATTCTAAAAGCAATGAGAAGCTGTTGGAAGGTTAAAAATAGAAAAGTGTTTAAATGTTCACTCTGGTTGTGGGAGAGGAGAGAGTAGGAATGGGGGCTTGAGTATAGAATCACCCAGAGTCACGTGGCCATTTTAGTGTACAGTTGGAACTTGACCAGTCTGATTCCAGAGCCATTGGACATCCCCCCTACGCCTGCTGCCTCCCAAGGCATGAAACATGGATGTCAGCTCTTATCTGGACTATTGCAGTAGTTAGCCTGCCAACCCATCCTCGGCCTCCTGGAAACAGCTCAGCATCGTAGGTAGAGCACAGGTTTCAGGGTGAGTCCTGTCTCTGCACTTAGCAGCTACAGGCCCTCTGTTTCCTCTCTCAGCCTCAGTTTCCTACAAAATGGCCATCTAGCTCATAGGGTGGTATAAGCATTAAATGAGATACTGGGTGTGAGGTGTGGTGTTGGGGCAGAGTAACTCTGCACTAGAGAATCCAGGGGCAGCCTTCTAGGTGTAGTTCTAGTAGCCTTGGGAAAGGGGTCCCTGATCCCCAGTGTTTGGCCTTCTTTTTCCTGGAAGCCTGGAATCCTGCCCCTTTGGCTAAAGGCTTTGCCTCCTGTTTCATGCAAAGTCCCTGAACGTACTGAGAGAGACAGCACCTTCCAAAGTCACTGTCAATTCCCTCCCATAAAATAGCTCCAGCAAACCCTTCCTGGAAACTTGCTTAAATGAGGGCTTGGGGGGCCATTCTGGGTGGGGAGAGGAGTATCAGCCAGAAGAAAAATGACCCTCAAATTAGGGCCAAAGACCCTCTTTCCTTTTTGGGCAATTTTGTCTGCTTCCTCACCCCAGAACTTTCTCACATTCTCTGAATTCTGTTCCAACATTGAGAAGTTGGACAAATTCTGGCCCACCATACTCATCATTGGACCTCATAGACCAGGACTTTGCCAACGTGCAGGCGTGCGAGTGCAGGCTTGGCACAAACTTTTGAATCTCTGCGGATCAAGACTTGGAGATTTCTGATGCATAATGTTCACAACGATTCAAAGGAGAAAAGCTCCAAAGAAATTATAAAAAGCTCTGACCTAAACCTGCTCCCTGAGGAGCATATTTTGACATGTTGAATAGTGATGGGTTGAAGAGATCAGGATGCACAAAGAGAGACCCTGACAAGTGTGTGTGGAAGATGAAGGCCAAGTGCACAGATGTGGGGAGAGTGAGGAATCTGGAGATATTCACTGGCCACGTTATGGGGCTAGAGATACAAAGAAAAGCTGGGGAGGGTGAACCAAGGGCAAGTGAAGAGCCTTTACTGCTAGAAAATCCCCTTAGAACATGCAAAGCTAACAGCCGAGATCTAGTAGGGAAGTGTGGCTTAAGTGTGGGGAGTGGGTTGAAGGAATGAAAGACAAGGGGGAGAGTAAGAAAGAAAAGGGGAAACAGGGGGAAAGAAGCAGTTAAAAAAGAGACAAAAGACAGCAGGATTTTAGAGTCCACTGACCATCCTGAAAACCTCTCTCACTGCACAACACCTAAAAATGCTTGACAAAATACAAACATCCTTTCAATGATGTGCTGAACTCACAGGAAGGTGAGGGCAATCCGTGGGGGCCCCACATGGAGAGAGAACAGGATATAAGAATGCTAAGATGACACTTAAGATAGTAACTACCCTCTGGGCATTGGCCCACCTTCTGAACCTAGAGTCTTGAGTTTTAAAGCCCACATGGAGACCCAAGCAAGGTGGGAGTTTGGAACCGAGACTCCAGCAGAAAGCCTAGATCCTTGAAGGGCTAAATCTCAAGTGAAAAATTAGGCCTGTTCAACAAAGAGAGACTGCAATGAAACACACCTGTCTTGGTCTAGGCTCTGGGTGGAAAAAAGCCTATCTTCTCTGAGAATTTGGGATCACAGGCTCCTCTACTTGGCCAGGTTTGGTGTTCAAATGCACAATGCCTGTGCTATTTGGAAAACCCCGAACCAAGAAATTTACTTGAAGTAGGACCAGATTAATAGCATTAGAGTCAGATTAATAGAGTCAGAATTAACTCATTGGCAATGGGTTTTAATGGGTGGGGTTGCTAATGCTAATCTTTGGAGTTGACACTCTTAACCCAGGTCTCACAGGATTCCCACAGATAAGGAAAGCACAGGCAAAAGTGAGCTCACAACCTACAATTACGAGAAAATAGGCCACCTTGAGTGAAAATCAGCAGATAAAACAAGCATCAGAATGAGATCTCCTAAAGACCTCAGATACTGGAATTATCAAATTCAGGCTATAAAATAAATGTGTTCAAAGAAAAAATACTTGAAAATATCCAAAGCTCTTGCCCAAACATTATCTTACCTCAGCCTCACAAAAACTCTTTGGGATATCCAGATGAAGTTGCATTTGTTCCGTTTTACTGATAAAAGAGAGACTCAAAACAAAGGCCAGGAGAACTGCTTGGGATCACAGCGTTAGTAACTGGCAGAATTTGGACATGGAATCCAGGATTTGTTTCTTGTTTTACAGTTTACCTGCTTCTCAATGCATCCTCAAAAGCTATTTGACTAGGGATGGCTTAGCACAGGTGAAATGGTCAGGGACTAGTGTAGGGAAAGAAAGTAGGGATACTCACCATTGTCCTTAGCTCTGACCACAACAGGCATGGTTATGTGTTGTGACCCATGGAACCTGAAACTTTATCCTGCATCTTCTGGAAGTTCTGTACCACTTGTTGAGGGAAGAGGTAGAAGAAAGAAGGAGGGTAAGGGGCATGGTGAGAGAGAGTGAGGAGTGGAAGAAAGAGCAAGGATAAGTAAGAGATAGTGATAAATAGAGGCTGCTAAAAAGGCATGATCACTTGAAAGGAGTGTTAGAGGAAATAAAAACAACATCTGAATTGACGTCACTGTTAGTAATCCAGGTGTTACTAGTTATCCATCAAATTTTATATCACCTCTCTGTCTATGGTAATAAAGCTGCATCTGAGCACTACCTAGAAACCACATTTCTCAGACTCTCTTGCAGTTAGGTGTGACCTCACAGCTCAGTTCACAATGGAATGTGAGCAAAGAGGGGGGTTCATTTCTAGGCTGGAGCCCTAAGATAGGGGGTGTACCTCCATGGAAACCCAGCGTTGATCCTTGACCCCCAGGCCAGTGGAGCCACACTGCATGTGAACAGAGTTACCCACTGTGATGGTTCAGGTTGTGTGTCAACTTGCCTGAGCCATGATTCTCAGTGGTTTGGCAGTTGTCTTGGGTTGAATTGTGTCCTGCTAAAATATGTGTCATCTTGGCTAGGCCATGATTTCCAGTATTGTGTGATTGCCTACTATTTTGTCATCTGATGTGATTTTCCTATGTGTTGTAAATCCTACCTCTATGGTGTTAATGAGGCAGGATTATAGGCGATTACATTAATGAGGCAAGACTCAATCTACAAGATTAAGTTGTGTCTTAAGCAGATCTCTTTTGAGATATAAAAGAGAGAAGCAAGCAGAGATATGGGGAACTCATACCAAGAAACAAGAGCCAGGAGAATAGTGTGTCCTTTGGACCCGGGGTCCCTGCACTGAGAAGTTCCTCGACTGGGGAGGATTGATGACAAAGACTTTCCCTTAGAGCTGACAAGAGAGAGAAAACCTTCCCCTGGAGCTCACACCTTGAATTTAGACTTAGTCTAGCCTACTAGACTGTGAGAGAATAAATTTCTCTTTCTTAAAGCCATTCACTTGTGGTATTTCTGTTATAGCAGCATTAGATAACTAAGATAGCAGTTATGATACAGTTTGGCTGTCGTACAATGATGGGATCACCTCCATGATAAGATCTCATATAATGTGATCACCTCCTTGATGAGATCTGCTGTGAGTAGCCAACCAGTGGAAAGGGAGTTTCCTTGGGGGTGTGGCCTGCATCCAATACAGGTGAACTTTCTGGCAAGGCTTAATGGCTTTTGCTCGCTCTGGATCCTGAAGCTGGCTCCTGTTCATCTGATCTCTGATTCTTGGAACTTAAGCTAGCAGCTTGTCTGCCAATCTTGGGATTCATCAGCCTCCAAGATCTGGATCTTGGGTTCACCAACCCCTGCAGCTATGTCAGTCAGGAGAGGCTTCCAGCCTGACCCACAGATTTGGAGCTTTCCAGCCTCTACAACTACGTGAGCCCTTTCCTTGATATGCACCTTTCTCTCTCTCTCTCTCTCTCTATATATATATATAGAAAGAAATGCTTACCTGGATTGGCTTCCCTAGAGAACCTAGCCTAAGACACTCACTGACCTGGAATTCTCATCTCATTCTAAGAGAGAGAATTAAACTTCTGCCTTCTATGTTCTGAATTATTGTTGAGTCTCTTTGTTACAGCATGTGATCTTACCCTCACTAATACGCCAAGGACAAAACACAGCTGATTACTGCTGTAACAATTGAGGGAGAATCAGAGATACGTGTGCCAAGTGATACAAACCCCTGTAAAACTTTGGCATGAACCAAGAAGTCCAAGCCGGCAATTGAAGTATCACTCTCACCTACAGTGCTCATGGTTCTTCTTAGTTTGGTTTTACATCTTGGTGACTTTGTTACACCGTTTCATTACAAATCAAACTTTGATTTATCCTTTATGACCTGCATTACTGATTTCATGTGCTTCGGACAATTCTCATGTTTCTAACAGTTGTAAAGCATATATTTCCCTCTGAGAAGCTGAGAAGGCAAATGCTCTTTTGGGGGCTCCCCTTGCTACACTGAGGGAGGGGAGTATTGGCGGGGAGCAGAAAGAAGCCAGCTGGCCTGGCCAGTGTCCGCTATGTTCTGCTCAGCTGGCCCTTTCCATCTCTGGGCTATCTCCCCCTGCTGGACTGTGCCCTCAGGCTGGGTCCCTGAGAGGCTCTTCAGCACCAACCTTCCTTCTAAAAATGAGATGTGTGTGAAGTGCCTGGTGAGTAGACAATAAATCCTCCCCCCGCCCCACTCCACCTGCTGAGCAGAACGTGCAAGAGTGAGCTCTCCCTAGGGAAGTCTAAGGTGTTTTATCCAGATCATGCCAATCCCCTGGGGGGAAAAACTTTGAGAATCTCATCCTTGTCTACATTGGAGTGAATGGGATGAGAATGTCATGGGCCTTAGAGACCTTTCAGAAAAACAGAAAAGATCAGAGCTGGAAGAGCCTTAGAATTGCCATAGAGTTGACTCCAACTCATAGTGACCTCATGTGTATCAGAGTAGAACTGTGCTCCATAGTGTTGTCAATGGCTGATTTTTTGGAAGTAGATTGCCAGGTCTTTCTTCCAAGGTCCCTCACAGCTCCTCAAAACATCCACCCTTCAGCTCATTAAAACCAAGATGTCCTGGCTCTCTGGAAGGAAGATAACCCCCAGGCCTAGCTCAGGCAGGTTCCTACAGAACTGAGGATGAGATCCCATGGGGTGTGATGCTGAATGCGCCCTGCAGCACACAGAGGAGACCCAAAGGCCATGAAAGCCAGCAACCTGGATTCTGGTCACATTCACTGTGTGGCTGTGGGAGCCTCAGAGTCCTCTCTGAGCCTCAGTGTTTCTGGTGGAGAGTGAAGGAGTTGATGGCATTCTGTGATTCCAGCTGCACAGGAAAGACACTTTCTTAGGCCACAGACAAGCCCAGAAGGGGGGCAGGGAGGAGAGTGTCCCAGCTCCTCACAGGAACTTTGAAGGCCTATTACACATGGTCTCCCACAGTGCAGGGCTGAAAGGGTCTCACACAGGGACATCGTCCTGGGCAAGAATTCCTCTGATGGGAGCTCTGGGTGGGGGGCGAGTGAAGAAGCCTTTTGGCAGACAAGAACCCCCCGCCCCCACCTGCTCGTTTTCACCCTGCACCCATTCCTTTCTTCAGTCTCTCTTTCATGCAACACTGACAAGGTCTCGAGTGTGGCCCAGCTCAGCTTGTACAGCCCTCCCTGCCTTCCCAGGCACCGCCATCTCCCCTATCCTGGAATATTCCATGACTTCCAGGACGGAACTCCCGCCGCCTTCTTTGGTCTGGAGAATTACAACTTGTAATAAAGGAAGACCACGAGACCGCAGGAGGAGCTTCGTTGTGGTATAGGACGCACCACCGCGTCCTACACACTCAGATCCGGCTATGAGGCCTCCACAGGAGTAAATGGGCCCACTTCCCACAGCAGTCGATTCATAAGCCCACGCAATGGTTCCCCTGAAGGGAGGGACCTTTGTCACCAGAAGGAACAGGAGACGGGACCCCTGGGAGCCAGCAGCAGAGCGATGCCGACTGGAGTTTCTGGCTTTGATTCCATTTTCGTCCTCCTCCACCCGGCCGGGCAGCGTGCTCACTGAAGCCATGACTCAGAGGCACCTGCCTGGCTCTAACCGCATCTTCATCCCTTCTAGGCCATCCCCGACCTGCTCCGGCCCAGGCCCCCGGTGGCCTCCACCTCCTCGCCCATCCGCCCCTTTCCAATCTTTGCAAGGAAGCTCCCTGCAGCCTTAATTTTCAGCTCCTCTTCCAGCGATGCTTCGTCCCATCTATCTCTTCCTCCGAGTAGTGTCCTTAGTCCTTAATGCCAGGAGACTTCTTTTCTTCCTTACTCCAAGATTCTCTCCCACCTTTCCCTTTCTTCCTGCTCCTTCTCTGCTTTCTCTGCCATCTTCACCTTCCCTTCCTCCAGAAAGCCCTCTTGAATGAAAGGATGAGGGGGGAGAACATCCCAGAGTCACCTGAGCCATCTACCACCATCTCACTGTACAGCGCCCCTTTCTGGAAACTCCATGTCATGACCAGAGGAGGCCGGCCTAGCCTCCTGCTCACCCACACCATCTCCTAAATTCTTTCTCTTTGGAATTAGTCAAACTCATTCTAAAGTTCACACAGAAAAATAACCAAGCAAGAATATGCAGAAACATCCTAAAAAAGAACAGTGAGGGAGACTAGACCTACCAGGTATTTAAAATAGCATAAAACCATGGTGATGAAAACGGCATGAATGGACAGATCAATGAAAAATAAAAAAAGTATCGAACGTAAACAAATAAAAATAGGAATTTGCTATATGGTCAAATCGTGTTTCAAATAACTAGGGATAAGACAGATTATTTATTAAATCACGTAGAGCAATTACGTAGCTACCTGGAACACAAAATTGGATCCCTGTCTCACACCTTATACCAAAATAAATCTCAAATGTACCAAAGGTTTAGACAAAAAAGAAGAGAAACTATAAAGATATTTTAAAAAATAATTTGGAGAAAGGAAGACCTTTAGAAATCTGAAACAAACCCAGAAATCATAAAGAGAAGGTTGCTAAAATTGACTACGTAAAAGTCAAAATTTTCTCATAAGCAAAAACAACCTGGAACAACATGTGGTAGCCTTTAGGACATGCTGAGGGCTTGTTTTCTTAACTTGAAAAAATTGCTCCAAATCTATTTTTTAAAAAAGAACCAACAACCTGAATGCAAAACTAGCAAGTAAAGAATATAGACAAATAGTTCACAAAAAAGGAAGTACAAGTGGTTCTTAAACATATAAAAAAATGCTCAACCTCACTCATAAAAGCAAGGCAAATTATGCTGCAAGGAGCTATCAGTTTTTTCACCTATCAAATCAGCACAGATTAAAAGTATTATATCACACTTTTGTGTGTTGCTGGTGAGAGTGTAAATTGGTACAATCTCTGAAGAAGGCAATTTGGCCCTATCAAAATGAAAAATTCATATGACCTCTGACCTAGCAATTCCTCTCCTAGATATTTACCCCACAGATAAAACTGGCACGAACAGGAATTGCATGCATGCAGGTTATCGTACTGAAGCAACTCCTGTAAAACAAAAGATTGGAAAACGACCTAAATGCCTAATAAAAACCAAAAAACCAAACCTGTTGCCATCAAGTCGATTCCGACTCATGGTGACCCCTGTTGGACAGAGTAGAACTATTCTATAGGGATTCCAAGGAACGAGGGTGGATTCAAACTGCTGACCTTTTGGTTAGCACCTGAGCTCTTAACCCCTGCACCACCAGAGCTCCAAATGGCTAATAGTAGAGGCTGATGGCTAAATCCATCACCCATCTGTCAGTTTGTTGTGCTGTGGTGGCTCGCATGTTGCTATGTTGCTGGAAGCTATGCTACTGGAGTTTCAAATACCAGCAGGGTCACCCATGGTCGACAGGTTTCAGCAAAGCTTCCAGAATAAGACAAACTAGGAAGAAGGGCCTGGCATTCTACTTCTGAAGACCAGCCAATGAAATCCCCAGGGATCATAACAGACTATTGTCTGATATAGTGGTAGATATGAACCCCCTAGTTGAGAAGACACTCAAAAGATACAGTGACTGCAATAGGAGCATACCAACAATTGTGAAGATGGCGCAGGCCTGGGCAATGTTTCATTCTGTTGTGCACGGGGTCGCCAAGAGCTGGAGCCAACTCAACAGCAGCTACCAACAGCGGCTAAACAAATTATCTAGAAAATGGAATACAAGCAGCTGTTCAAAAATGTGGCTGCTCTGTATGTACTGATACGGAAAGATCTTCAAGATAATTAAAGCGAAAAAAATCAAGGGGGAAAAGAGTGTGTATGGTGTGTTGCTTTTTCTGGGAGAATAAAAGTAGTTGCCCCATATACACGTATGTCCACATAGACTGTCCCTGGAAGGACATGTAAGAAAGTGGAATGGTGGCTGCCTATGGGGTGGGGCTGTGCATCTGTAGCCAAAGGGACAATTTTCACTGGATACTCTTTTGTAAGTTTTGGACTTTGTTCTGATTCTCACAAACAAAATCATGAAATTAAAAAAAAAATTAAAAAGCTCACTCTTCTTCCTAGAGTCTGAGCTTTCCTGTCATTGGCCCCTATTTCTTGCTGATCACGTGTTGCTTTCCTAATTTCAAAGCCCACTCTGATGGCCCATCCCCATCACTCTCAAAAAGCACGTATTTCCCACAGAGCAGAGTGCCAAGGGGCCGTCCCGAGCTTCAGTCATTCTCTGGAGGAGACCCACCCCCAGCTCATGGCAGATATGTGAAGCCACACCCCACAGGAAACAAAGGAAAAATCTAGCAGGCCAGCCCCTTCCCCTCACTCAGCAATTTTCTTATGCCCAGCTGTTTCACAGAGTGCCTGATTAACCCAGTTAAGCGTTTGACTACTGTCTTAGTTATCTAGCACTGCTATAACAGAAATACCACAAGTGGATGGCTTTAACAAACAGAAATTTATTCTCTCACAGTTTAGGAGGCTAGAAGTCCAAATTCAGGGTGCCAGCTCCAGGGGAAGGCTTTCTCTCTTTGTTGGCTCCGGGGGTAGGTCCTTGTTATCAATCTTCCCCTGGTCCAAGAGCTTCTCAGTGCGGGGACCCTGGATCCAAAGCCTGCACTCGGCTCCCAGCTCTTCATTCTTGGTGGTAGCAGGTCCCTCTCCTCTCTGCTCACTTCTCGTTTGTATCTCAAAAGAGATTGACTCAAGATACAGTCTAATCCCATAAATTGTATCCTGCCTCATTAACACAATTGCCTCTAATCCTGCCTCATTAACATCATACAGGTTAGAATTTACAACACACAGGTAATTATATCAGATCACAAAATAGAGGACAACTACACAATACTGGAAACCATGGCCTAGCCAAGTCCACATACATTTTTGGTTGGGGGCTAAAATTCAATCCGTAACAACTACTAACTGAAAGGTTGGCAGTTCAAACCTACCTAGAGGCGCCTGGGAGGAAAGGTCTGGGGATCTGCATCTGAAAGGTCACAGCCCTGAAAACCCTATGGAGTGCATATAGTTCTGTTGTGCAACACGTGGGGTTGCTATGAGTTGGCATCAACTCAACAGCAGCAGGTTGGGTGTTTTTGTTTCACAAAGTATGGGCAAGCCAAAGCTTGGGTGACACCTCAGATTAGACTTCTTTGTGTGGGGTGTGTGTATGTGAGTGTGTGTGTTCAGGAGAAGGATTCTGGGATAAGAAGGGGAGAGGGACTCTAACAGCATCAGCATGAGTTTTCCCACCTGGGAAGTGCAGTGTCATCAGTAGAAATTAGGACCAGTTCCCATGGAGCTTGTGATTGTCCCAATGCATCTGGCAAGGTTCCCATTTGACCTGGAAAGCCACTCCTCCTTCCAGTTCCCTCTTTCCCTAATCTCTGCTGTTACCACCCAGCCCAGGCTGGGGTGTGTGGGGAGGGGCACCAGAGGAAGGGGAGCACAGACAAGCAGCACAGTCTGTCCTGTGGGAGCTGCACGGGGCTTGAGACTACTTCGACGTATCCTAAAGCTAACTGAGCATCAGAATCACCTGGGGAAACATAAAAATATGATTCTCAGGCCCCATCTCACCTTCTGAAGCAGGTCTTCCAGAAAGTGGGGTCAGGGTTAGGGTTATAATGTATTTTAAAATATTTTTCCAGATGATTCTGACACAGCCCATCCAAGAAGTGCTGTCTAGGGGCCCTGATCTAGGACAAGCCACTTATGGGACAGTGGGGAAACTGAGCCCCTTAGAGAGGAAGTGATTCATCAAGGTCTCCCAGAGAGAGAGCTGGAGAGGAACTGGCCCAGTGTCACCCATGGCTGAGTCTGTGCTAGGTGAAGATCAAACGCATGCCAAAGACATCACAGAAGCATTAGGAACTGACGGGCTGGCGTTTCACTTAGGACCAGCCCCAGGTGTCAAAAGAGTGGGAGGTGGGGTGGGGCAAGGGAAGCCACTCTGTCAAATAAGAGACAAATGTTGGCTTGGACGTCCACCCTGGAACCCAGCCTGGAGGCACCTCTAATCCAAAACCTTAAGTGGGGTAGGAAAGAGGGATTCAGATTTCTCAGCCAGCTATTACGTGTCATGCACTGTGGTACATTAGCTTGCATCCCAATGTTCATGTAATCCTTACCACGGGTAGACGTTGTTCACACCCATTGTGCAGATGAGGAAACTGAGGCTAAGTAATGCCAAGTAACTTGCAAAAACCCAAAGTCAGTGAAGCACAGAGCTGGTTGGCAACCCCAAGCAGTCTCGCTCTGATTCTAGTCTTTTCAAAGCCCCATGACTTCCCCATGGGCCTCATCCCACACATTACTATTCGGTTAAGGCCATAGTACCAGACTAGGTTCCGGGGTGGAAGTCCAAGCCAGCATCTGTTTCTTCATTTGACATAGAGTGGCTTCCCACAGCAGTGTGACCTTGGGCATGTTACTTGACTTCCTTGAGTCTCTGTTTCCTCATCTATAAGACAGGGATACAGTCAGCTGCTCCATTGGGTTATGGGGAAAAGTTGCCATCTCATCATCAAAATAATAACATCTGACATTTTTTGAGTTCTTCCAACATGTCAGTCACTGTACAAGTGCTCTATAAGCATTACTTCCTTTAGCCCCCATGACAGCCCTATTAGCCAGTGCTAGCATACCCCCATTTTACTGATGAGAAAATTGAGACCTTGAGAGGTTAAGTAACCTGTTACACAGTGAGAGCCAGGACCCAAACCTATAACTGAAACGCTTAACCACCAGACTTCCAACTTCCTTTCAGCACCGGACCTATTTGTGCTCAACTAATCCTAGTTATCTGTAGTACTAGTAATTTGCCGTTGTCCTCAGAACAGAGAGCAAAGTCCACGGCAAGAGGAAACAGGCAGGAGTGCATGAACGGGGAGCACCTGTCCTGCTCCCCAGGAGGCTGATGCAGGAGATGACTGTGGCCCAATTATTGGTATGAAAATAGGAAGTCGGTGGTAAAACAACAGTACGGTCTCTGCTTTAGTCAAACCCTCCTCTGGCCTTGTTTTGCCCCCGAAGTGGGATTTTCTTTCCAATTCCATTATGAAGAACAATCTAGTCACTTAGGCGAAAGCCTGGCCACATTATGAGCACCGGGTGTGGACAGGCTGACCCAGACTGTCCTCGGGTAATGCAGGCAAGTGTGAGACTGGCAGAGACCTGAGAAATCCAGACCAGCACTCACTGTGGTGCATTAATGGTTTTAATTAAGGTACAGGACTGTAGGTCAAAGGAAAATGTGACTGGGCTTGACACATGTAAACAGGAACTGAAATTAATTTGCTATCAGTCTTCGCTGACATCACTTGTCAGATCTTTAGCCTGTGATGGATGTGTTCCTGGAGAGAAGCTTTGGCCTAAAGGAGGCTCCTGGGTGGCACTGGGGTCTTGGAAAAGCTGTTTGGAGAAGGTGTGACTTCAACTTGGTCATTTAAAAGGATCAGAAGGGTTGGTGGAGAAGAAAGAAGTTATTCAGTTCCTACCGTGTGCCAGATGCACTCACGTTCAGAATGCTGGATCACCCTCCCTCACCCCCAACAATACCCTGAGAGAAGTATTGTGCCTTCATTCTGCATATGGGGAAACTGGGGCCAGAGTCAGCTCTAAAGCTGACCTGAGGTCACCGGGCTAAGTAAGCAGCAGAGACAGAGAGGGAAACAAGGGTCAGATTAGACAAGCACCTTCCATCTCTACCAATGCTTTACCTTCCACGCTCTCACTTTAATCTTGATGAAAACCCTGCAGCATAGGTGCTTTTATCACTCTTTGACAGAAGAGAAAACTGAGGTCCAGAGAGGTTAAGTGGGTTGCTGGCAAGTGGTTTGTCTTTACAAGAAAATTCACTCTCTTTCCCCAGTACCTCTGAGTCTCAGGTGTCAAGGAATCCATGGATCCGTAGGGTATCAAGCAATGACTGAATACATACGACACCTTTTATGAGTAGTTTTTCAAATGTTTGTAAACTATCGTTATATTGGATAAAATATACATTGAAATATAATCTATTTTAAACGGTAACATTCATAATCGCTTTTTATCACTGTGTTCCTCCCTAGTACCCAGCCCCAGTCAATGGCTTCTAAAATACAACCCTAACTCTTGGGGTGTGATATGGTTTGATGCTGCAAGAGTCTTTATAATAGAAAGAGTTGGGGGGTACTCCCTGGTGGGAGAGTGTCTGAGAGGAAAGAGGGGAAAGGAGGGTGTACTAGTTAACTTTCGCTTGGTCATGGTGTGTGACACACAATCCCCAAGTTCCAGTGTCTTATAACGATGAGTTTGCGAGTCTACAAGCTGGCTGTCATGACTCTACTCCCAGCTATGGCTGGGACTCAGCTTTGTTCCATGTGTTCTCATTTGCGGACCCAGGTTGAAAGAGCAGTGGCCACTTGAGGAACAGGGCTGGAGCCCAAGAGACCAAGTCACTCATGCAAGCACATTTAAAGTTCCTGCTAGCCAAAGCCAATCTCATGGTCAATCCCCAAGTCGGTGGAGCAGGGAAATGTACTACTCCATTGCACAGCGAAAACCCTGTTCCCGTTGCTGTGGAGACGATTCCGACTCATAGCAACCCTATAGGACAGAGTAGAACTGACCCACAGGGTTTCCAAGGAGTGCCTGGTGGATTCAAACTGCCAAATCTTTGGTTGGCAGGGGAACACTTAATCACTGTGCCACCAGGGCTCCACACAGGGAAGAGAGGAGAGTAGATATTTGCTGAACAATAATACCATCTATCACAGAGGATAAGCCTGCCTACAGCCACCTGAACAGAAAAGCCTGGAGGACCATTTGAGGGGAGCAAATTCCAAGAGGCCAGGGTTTAAAATCCAGGGTAGTCTTAGGCTGGACACACATGGCCTCATTCTGCACCGCTGTGCCCAGGGTGTATCTCCTTTGAGTTATAAGTGGCCTCAGGCTTGGAGCCTCAGGACAGTCGCACTAGTCCCAACCTAGACTCCCTCCTACCTCCTCAGCCACACCGCCCCCAATCTCAGGAGATGGTGCCCTGTCAGCTCGTAAAACATTCATTTCCCCTAATTCAAATATTTTCACCCTTTAGAAGACTTGTTAATATTGGATTTTAAGAAGCTTTTAAAAAAGACCTCTCTGCTCTGGCTAGAGCTAGAATAGTGGTTCATAAATTATTGATTTCTGCTGGCAGGAGAGGAGGCGTCTCCTTGCACAAAACAGACATTGCACTGTCTGGGCTCACAGGAGAGGCAAGGGTAGAGGCAGAAAGAGGGTCTTTACCCACCCAGGCAAGGCAAGTGAGAAACAGGACCCTCTGTTATCCACCTATAAATGGGGTTGCAATTCCTGGCTCATCTTGCCCTAGCTTAGGCCCCTGACGGGGTGAAGCAGGAAGACCAATGGTCCTGGTGGAAATCCTGCTTGTCTCTCATGTGCTGTGTGACCCTGGGCCAGCTGCTCTACCTCTCTGAGTTGCCGTCTGTGTGCCTGTAAATCGAGTCATGCTGTCTGCAGCACAGGGCTGTTGGGAGGTAAGGAATGAATGCGATGATGCCTAAAGAGGTCCGTATCACCCCCGAGTTTTAAATAAGGGTTCACATCCTTCCTTCTTCCCCTGGTTGAAGCTCCAGCAGAATGGCGCACCCTGCACCGCAGTCACAATATTCAGGCTCAGAAACCAGCGCCAGCTTGGGCCTAGGGCAAGAGTCCCCAGCGTGGATTCACCAGGGAGGCCCCTCGAGCTGTGCCTAGGCACCCGCAGGGCAACCCAGCAGTGCCCTTGAGCTGTCTTGTCTGCCTGTAGGTAGCAATGACCTTGATCAGGGTGTCGAGGCAGCGTCAGCAGCTGCAGGCCTCAGTGCTCAGCACTTGCTAGGGTGGGAGCTGCTGCGCAGCCTGCCTTTTTCGTGCCAGCGTCTGCCCCGCCTGATGTCCCCAGGGGATCTATCAGCCTCTTGCTACCCCAGCGAGTCTTGGTAAATCAAGCTCCTGTGCGGCAGCATTTGCTGGAGATGCAAAAAAAGACCATAGAGACATGGGGAAGATGCCAACTTAGAGCCCAGGGAAGTGGGCTGAGTAGGGTGCCAGGCTGGATCCACCAGAGGCCAGCAGAGAAACCCGGACATTTGACCCGCTTTCCCAGCGATTGTCTGGTGTCCAGGAAGGCAGGGAGGTGGCATTAGGGGCAACAATTGGGCACATTCGGAAACCCAGAATTTTGGCATCTCAGCCCCTGAACGGGAGGGTCCCAGAAGCCAAAGTTTCTCAAGATGGTCACCCAGGTGCTCTGCAGATCATTAGTCCTCAACATCAAATGCAAAAGCTTTAAATCTTGTTACTTAAGTAAAACAGATGTAAGGGTGTCCCTGCAATGCCAGTCTCAGGAATTGTGCTGATGAAATTTCTGGAGAGGGGGATGAAGGTTTGCATTACAGCCCCTGGAGCAATCCTGGGGCAGCCCATGGGGAGGGCAAACACATGTCCATTATGGCCAGAAAAAAAAAAAATAGCCTGAAAGTCACAAATCTGGCCCAATCTCCACATCTGAGTGAAGAAACCCAGACAAGACAAAAGGTTTGGACAAAATCACACAGCTAGTTAGGGTGGAGCCTGGACCAGGGCCCATCCAATCCTTTTCTGCTTCCTCATTCTGTCTGCACTCACTTAGCCACTGTGGGCCTCACTCTTCCCATGTGCAAAATGGGAATAATCACACTTCCCTTCCTGCCCTCCTGGTCTTTCAATGAGTTCTCCATGGGGAGTGGATAAACAGAATGAGATCAAATAGGGTTACAGCTGTGTCTTTGCCTCAAGGCTGGGTCCCCAGGCCCTGGAGCTCAATTCCCCCCCAAAGGCTCCCTCAGCCTGCTGTTTGTTGAGCTTAACCTGCCTCTCACTCATAGAGCAGCAAAACCCTGATAATAAACATTTCATTGAAACTTATTCTTCTCTGATCCTCAGGTTGTTTTATTCAGTCCATCTGCCAATCAGGAAACCTACATTCTGCCCCAAATGCCAGAGCCAGGTTGGGAAACAGATGAAGTTTGAATCTCCTCAGCCACCATCCCTCCCTTTCCTTGCAAGGAGAACTCAGCCAGCATTCTTGCCAGTCTGTGCCCTTGTGCGGATCTCTCAGGGGTTTGCCTCTTAAAAGAGGAAACTTAGGGGGAAAATGCCTGTCCCCAAAGGAGCAAACAGCTTCTGGTAGGATGTTAGGCTCTGGGGCCCTGCTGGGAGGAGCATCACCCAGGTAGGCAGCTGCTTACTCCCTGATGCAAGAGGACCCCAGATCACCACAGGCCACCTTTGTTCTGGTTTGCTTTGTAACACTTCAGTGATACAAACTTCACAGCTGTGAGGTTAAGATTGTGTGTCAACTTGGCTGGGCCATGATTCTCATTGGTTTGGCAGTTATGTAATGATGTAGTTTGGCAGTTAAGTAATGATGTAGTCATCCTCCATGATGTGATCTGATGTGACCACCAATCAGTTGTAAGGGGAGTTTCTTTGTGGGTATGGCCTGCATCCAATATATATATGGAAGTTATAGAAAAGCTCACCTGCTTGCTCTGGATCCTGCATCTGGCTAGTCATCATCTGACCTCCAGTTCTTGGGACTTGAGCCAGCGCCCTGCCATATTGCCTGCCAGTTTTGGGGTTTGTTGGCTTCCACAGCCTGTGAGCCAGGAGCCTGCTATCTTACCTGTCGATCTTAGGTTCATCAGCCTCTGCAGCTATGTGAGTCAGGAGAAGCCTCCAGCCTGACACCTGATCCATAGACTTGGGACTTGCCAGCCTCTATAACCACGTGAGCCATTTCATTGAGATAAGTCTCTCTATATACATATATACACTTCTCTGGTTTTGCTTCTCTAGAGAACTCAGTCTAAGACAACAGCCAAAACTTCTTCCATCTCAAAAGATGGAAGAGCCTGGACAAAGATCCAAGAGAGCTGAATTCCAATCCCAGCTCTGACCCTGACGATGTGATTTTGAGCAAAACATTCTTTTTCTCTTGACCTCAGTTTGAGACCTTCTCTTCCCCATCCTCTGCAGTGGGTAACCCATTGCTGGGCACATAATCTTGACAGCACTCAGAATCATCTCCATTCATTCATTAATCCAACAAGGATTTACTGGGCACCTTCTTCAAGCCAAGCACTTATGTAGGTACTGGAGATACTGCAGTGAACAAAACGGACAAAGACTCTCGTCCTCATGAAGCCTGCGTTCTAATGGGAAGAGGTATATAATAAATATAGTAAATAAGTAAAATATATATAAAAAAAAGTAAAATATAGAGTATGTTAAATGGTGATAATACAGAAAAATAAAGCAGGAAAGGGGGATAGAAAAGGCTAGGGTAGAGTGACGTTTTACATAGTGTGGTAGGAAGAAGGTGATACTTGAACAAAGACCCAAAAAAAGTGAGGAAACTAGCCATCCATATATATGGGGGAGGAGTCTTCCATATGAACAGCATGTACAAAGGCCCCGTGGCAGGCACTTGACAGTCCTGTGTAGCTTGTTGCACACCCCCCGCTCTTTTTACTTGTATACCTCTGCCTCCCAGACCACTTTGCCTTCCTGCTCCTATCAAGGCCTGGTCACAGAAGGAAGGCAACAGCCCATACAGCCAGGACAATATCTCTCTCCCCATTTTCCAAAAAGAGAGGCCCACACAGGGCGTCACAGTGCCAAATGACTAAGACAGATCCTCACGAGCCTTTCTCCATGGCACATTCTGCTCTAAAACTCAGACCAGAACACCGGCCACCAGCCCGATCCCCCTCTGTTGGACCAAGTAGCTGGGAGGCCCTTGGTGGAAGATTCCCTGAGGCTTCTGTTCACCAACTTCACTGGCTAAGAAGGGCTAAAAGGACCAAGACAAAACACACACAAAAAAACAGCACAGAATGCAGATAGGGCAAGATCATTAAGACTATGCCTACACACTGGTGACCCAGAGAAAGACCTGAGAATGGCAGGACCATCATGCCAACTTGGCATCAGTGGGTACCAGCTGGATCTGCTTCAAGTTCCTGAGTTTCCATATTTCTTTGAACAGGTGAAGATGTGCACACTCCTTGTCTTCACCCACACTGTATTCCCTTCACTGAGTCATATTCTCTCTGTCATATACTCCCCCTCAGAGTGACTCACTCATGTCAACGGGTTCAACATGCTCTCCTCACTCTCCCTGCATCTCTGAGACTGGCCTTTGGAGCAGATGGAGCTTGCGGGGGCAGAGCACAGTGAATCACAGCCTTAGTTCCAGTGTTGCTGCAGCTGGGAAAGGAGCAAGAGGGAGACTTGGAAAGGAAATCTTTCTGATGAGCCCCTGATATGGAAGGTTCTTGCATTTCTGCTAAACGCAACTATATCATCTTGAAAAAAGGGTGGAAACTGGGGCTGGGGTCAAGAAATGAGATATGACTGAATTTAAGCAATTGGTACAACCCGTTGCCCACTCAGATGTGGCTGAACTTCCCTAGGTGGCTCTAGGAAGGACCCCATGCTCTCCTGTATCTACCCCTCCCAGCATTTCCTCTCTTGTCCTCAGCCATGCCAGGTGTGACAGAATTTTCATGCATGTGTGGGGAATGAGGGGTCCACTGGGACAGTAATTGAGAATAACAAAATTGATGGACCAAAGAGAAAAAAAAAATCCATTTCTCTTTCCCAACCCGATATTTACCAAACATTTAAGACCCAGCCTCCTTTCTCCTGGCAGAGGAGTAATTACACAGCCTGACAGCCAGTCCATGGGGCCTGGGCTCGAACAAGTTGGAGCTAATTGTCAACTACTAATAAACATTGAATTAATACTCTTGACCAAATTAAAATTAATTTGAACCAAATCAGAACGACCCAAATGAATTCCATCTCCACCACAACCTCCACACATATTGACACACTCACACCAGTTTGTTTGAGCCCTAAGTTGCCCCCAAATTTGGGAGTCCCAGGGCAAAACCCAATCCACAGAGACCCAGCATCAGGACCAATGTCTATCTTATATCCCTGTTGCAGCAAACCTACTCCAACACGCAAAGCCCTTGTCATCTGCCCACCTCAGAGTCCTGAATGTCACCAAACCCATCTGACATCTTTTCTCCTGGGCTCCCATGAATGCACTTGAGCTCTCCTGCTGCCCAAACATATTCAACTTGCCCATCACTACCTCTGTCTTTACAATATATTGTTCTCCCTATTTCTGTGTGAATCCTGATTCAATGTCTCTTCTAAAGCCTTCTCTGAGAAACCTTCTTGGGTAATCTTTATCACACACTTAATTTTGGGTTTAGGTCTTATCCCCACATCTTTCTCTGTGTGCCAATCCCCTCTTGGTGTTTCCCATTCCATTTCTGAATTCTTGAGAGTGGAGGCTTTGTCTGGAGGAGTGAAAATGTACCCCTTCTTCTCTCATTTCTTTTCTCCTCCTGGGGTGATGAGACTTGGCATATGGTCATGCCCCCTGACTTTTCTCTTGAGAGTTAATAGAAATTAAAGGAAGATCTCACTAGTGAAGCTGGCTCTGGTTTAAGTCTCAGGGGAGATGGGTGAAACATTCCTTTAGGGTTCCATATTGTCTAGTCAGCTCCATTGGTAGAAAAGCCAATAGAATTGAGAACCACAGTCCCACACAAGAATAAAGAATGTGTTCATGGATGAAGACTTGCCTGAATATTTGCCCTCAGGAAGTTCAGTCTTCAGGGAGTAGGGTGGATGAATGGAATGCACTTACGTCCAACCTAAGTAAGGACCCAACCAATGCCTTCTGATTCAGAGACTGTTAGGATGCGCCAGCAAGAACCCTAAGTAATCATCCAGTCAACTCCTGTTGTTTTTACAGAGAAACTGAGATCAATAGACAAGTGACCTGCCTCCCATTATAGCAAGTTAGTCAAGTGTATTGCTCTGGTGCAATACACACCGTAAGTGAGTGGACCTTCACAAAGATAGAGTTCAGATAAAGGCATATGCAAGCTGCCTCTTTCTGTCCCTCCTGAGCCCTGGATGGGAAGGAGGAGGAGGCTCCCTAGCTAAAGAGGAGAGTTCAGAGTTACACTCAAGGCAAAGGAGGGCACACGCTAAGATTGGAGAAGGAGGAGATGGGCATTGTCCCAACAGGCTCTTGTCTTCAGAATGCAGAGGATAGAGAAGGCATTGAAGGGGAAAAGCACTCCTATCAGAGACAGTGCTTAGCACATATTCTAGAGAGTAGCCTCTGGAGCCTCCTGCTTATAGGGTAGGCTGGGTGTGACTATGACAATCAGAGGTTGAAAGACCATGGCCGTATGGTCTGGGGCAGGGGAATCTGGACAAAAATTACTCACCAATCCTTTTTAAAGACATAACTAAAAGCCAATCACATGCCTACATTTCAAACATAGCAATAGCACCTAAATTTAAATGGCTACACTCCTGCAGTTAGATTGACCAGTTTTATATCCAAGACCTTTAGGCTTTAAATACTCCAGGGAATGTTGACTAGAGAAAGAACATTTCATTACAAAGTGGGTTTTCTTCAAAAGGCCTAGACCCTAAGATAGGGCTTGTATCAGGAACCCCTTTATCAAGACAGCCAGAACTGCCCCTCCATGCATTTTTCTGGGACCCATTATTATTTGGACTCTTTATGATTATTCCTATGTGTTCTCACATGGATGTTTTACTGTTTCCAACTTTATTAAAAGACGTTTTATAGCAGGAATTGGGTTCTCTGTGTCCTCTGGGTTCCTCACAGTGATTGGCTAAGTGCCAAAAACCTAGAGCAGAAGCTCCATCCAAAACCCAGTGCCGTCAAGTCGTTTCCGATTCATGGCGACCCTATAAGACAGAGTAGAAGCTCAGCAACTACTTATTTCTGGGATTATTGTTCAGCACCACGGACAGAACCCACACTCCTCCTCATATCAGGCTTTTATATTTCCGCATCTCTCCTCTCTGATTTCCATCTGCTTCACTGAGGGCTCAGCTTCATTCAAACCTGCGTTTCTCCTGGGGGACGGGACCAGGAGCCAGAAGCAAGCCATGCCAGGTGGAACTAGAGATGAGGGACCCTGGAAAGGAGAGAACCTAGCAGAATTTTTCATCATGCTCACAACGATGAGAGCGCCATCTCTGTCATGCGTCTCAATCAGAGTCACAGTCTCTGACTCCTCCGAGCCTGTGGATCCCCCTCCCAATAATGCTGAGCCTGGTCTCTGGGCATGGGGTTCACAGGCCAGCAGAACACCTGGCCACAAGGAGCAACACTGGAATAGATCTTGGGCTGCACTGGGGAAACCTCTGGCATGACAGGAGACTGATGGAATGAAGAACACGTCTGGGCTATAAATGATGAGGACGTCAAAAGCTGGAGATTGGGAGGACAACAACAGTCAGAGTCAAGGAGAGTATGCAGTGCCCTGCCCAAAAGGAAGGGCAAGAGCCCAGCAGCTGAGGTCTCCAGGAGAATTCAGAGAGAATGAGGCAGAAGGTTCAAGACAAAGGCTGCAAATAACACCATGGAGCTAGGAGTGTGCTCTTATTTTATATTGCCTTGTGTTGGGTATGGGTCACCATTTCAAAGGGGTGAGGGTGCCAATGGGACACATCACGTGGCAAGAGTGAGATACAATTTTCAGTGAGCAATAACCCTGTACCTTTTAAAGGGCAAACAGTTCCACTTCAGAGCTGGAATTAGTAAATTTAACAATTCATGATCATTTCAAAAATGCAGTTGGTTGCCAAATCTCCACTGTGCCATACCTTCACTATCACAAAAACACACACAATGATTTCATTAAATTCATTGCCTCTCCTCCTTCTTCGGCATTCTGTCCACCCTTCAAGGCCCACCTAGAGTCTCTCCTCATCCAGGAAGCCTTCCAGAGCTAGAGTATCACAGGTTCTAAGTAATTGTTTGCTGAATGCATGAAAGGCCCTGTTGCTTATCAGATCGGTGATTCTCAATCTTTTCGTTCTGCCTTAGGCTGGGTTACCTGGGAAACAGGCTCTGAGGTGGAGATTCGCAGAGGGAAGTTTATTGAGAGTGCTCTTGGGATCAACACCTGGGAGGTAGAGAGGAGTGAAAATAATGAGATTAGAAAAAGAGAAGAGTTGAACTGGGATGAAGTTTCAACAAAAGGCTCAGTTAATCCTACAGGGAGCTCTGGAGTTGGGATGTTCCTTCAGAGTTGTCATCTCCTGAGGCAAAAGGGCTGGACATTTACACTCCACATCCACAGTTGGGTGCAGGCTGCCCCCAGGAAGGTGGTATAGCCTTCGGGAAGATGGCTGTCTTTGGCTAAGGGTGATGACTGGAGAGGGATTCAGTTGAGGGTCATCATTTACCAATACTTCCAGCAGCTGGGGACACGAGTACCTCAGTCCTGAAGGAGGGACCAGGGTGATGCTCCACAGCCTCCACGACATGGACCAACAAACCTGGATGATGCTGAGTGGAGAACACATGTGGGAACACCTGTAGGGGGCATCATTATAAAGCTGTCCAAGGTGGTCCTGTTACACACACACACACACAGACACACATACACACACAGTCATAATTAGGGATTGCTGATCTGCTCCAGCCTCCTCATTTTCCAGGTGAGTTACTGAGAGGCTCTGAGAAAGAAGAGGTAGTTTGCCAAGGGACACACAGCAGCAAGTCGCTAACTATGACTCAAGCCTACTCATTTGTGGGTTGTTCTCCATTGTGAGTGTGAACCCCATTTCCCAAGTCAGCCCTGAAAAAGCTGCACTCATGCCTCATCAGCTCTCATAGCCCTCCACAATGAACAAAAAGCCAATATATTCCTGGCCCACAGGAGGAGATATGATCGGGGTGGGTGGGAGAGGAGGTGCGTATGTCAATAAATGCATGCTGAATTGAATTGGTTTTTTAAGGCAGTTCTCATGTATAGACATGGCCTTTGTACTATGTAGACATGACTTAATCCAATAAGCAAATCCCCTGCTTCTTAATTAACCTTTTCATTTGAACCTCCTATCCAAGCAGCAAATGGAGGCTGGTGAATTGGAAAGAACAGCCTCACCTCCCCCTTGCCCCAACCTGGCCAACCACCTAGGCGGGTAATTACCTCAGCCAAGGCTGGGAACTTTTTACAGGCAGATGAACAAATAATCTCCCACTAATGGCTGTGATAACCACAGGGCCCAGTTCTCCCCCTCATCTCTTCCTGATTACCTTCATGGAACCAGAGGGCAGATTGTAATAATATTCTCTCTCTCTCTCCTGCCTTTTAATAAAAAGGAGATCATTTGGACTGAGGGTCAGGAGAAAGAAGCTGGGTAGCAATGGAAAGAGATCCATTTGCCTGCAGAAGCCTCACCCCCAGGAAAAGCCAACCACTTGGGTGTCCTTTAGCAGATCTGGCTGACAGCTGATATTTCTGGAACACGCTCCTCGGTGGATATTAGAGCAATTTGGAGGGCTGATTCTTGACCCACAGTCACATGGAGGGGGTAGGGAGGTGTCAGCAAAGTCTTTAGCCAGCAGAACTGAGCAAGCAGCAGCAGGAAAGAAGAGGAAAATTTGAAGGAAAAAAGATGCAAGTGAAGAAATAAAAGATTAGGTGTAGGTGTTTCAGGAGGTCTGGGCACAGAGAGAGGTTCTAACAGTGGCCTGGGTCCACACTCCCCTAGGGTGGCTCAATGTCATTTCTTTTGCCTGGAGCATCCTCCCTGTCCCACCCCCCTCAAAATATAATAGCAATGGTAGAATCACTTCCTGGGTGCTGACTTTGTGCCAGCAATATCTTACATGAGCCTCACCCAAACCTAGGAGGCTCCCATTTTACAGATGAACAAGCGAAATCAGGTTCTGATCCCAGGCAGACCAACTCCAACACCCAGCCCTTAACCATCTGGCCCACCTACATGTCCCCCCGAGCTCTGGGTACCTTCCCTGTATGTGCTTGGTATAGCAGAAATAACACTGGATGGAACTCCCAGCTCTGCCTCATCCCAGCTGTATAACCCAGAGCAAGTTAACCTGCTTGTGCCTCAGTTCTCTCATCTATGAAATGGGCATAAGAGTATCTGTTCTGCTTACTTTTCAGGACAGGTACAGGGATAAAGCGAGATGACATTTGTGAAGACCAGGCACATGTCACTAGCATCTGCCTCCCTCCTCCTCTCCTGGGTCCCTGACACTGTGGAGTTGCCCCACAAGTGCTGGATGGCCAAACTCTGCACTTTAAATGAGATAGAGACATACTTCTACATTGTTTAGGTCACTAGTAATTTGGGTTTCCTACAGCAAGCAGCCAAACTGATTGGCTGTCTAAATTACTCAGGAGCTAACACAGGTGAAAGAACCTGGCATGATGAGGCCAATATGACAGCATCTCAGACAACCCCTTTTCTCTCCTAAGCTGTGACATCTCTGGCATCGTAGCTTTACACTCTTAATACTATCGGTCAACTATTCATAGGTACGTATAATCTCAGCTCTCTATATAAATATAGAGTTGTTTTACTCCTGAGCTCATTTAATTCTGCAACAAGGCATTATTGTCCCCACTTTACAGGTGTGGTTCAGCAGGCTTCTCAGGGAGTGAACCAGGCCTGGTACCAGGTCCTCTGGCTCCCGGTCCACCTCTGTTTCCCCTATACCACACCTGCAGCAACTAGAGCAACATGTCTTAATTTATGTCCCTATTTGTTCTGTTGTGGCATGATGGAGCTATGCACATAGTAGGTGTTCCATAAATATATTATTTGTACACTCCAAGGGATGGGGCACATATCAGAGGCAATTCACCCAAGCTTGTTTCCATGCTGTATTTGTAGAAAAAAAATATATATATATATATATATTTAGTTTCCATGATGTATTTGTAGACCAGGGATTGGCAAACCTGGCCTGTAATCTGCTTTTGTATGGACCATGGACTAAGGATGTTTTTTTACATTTTTTTAAAATAATTTTTATTGTGCTTTAAGTGAACGTTTACAAATCAAGTCAGTCTGTCACGTATAAGCTTATATACACCTTACTCCATACTCCCACTTACTCTCCCCCTAATGAGTCAGCACTTCCAGTCTTTCCTTTCGTGACAATTTTGCCAGTTTCTAACCCTCTCTACCCTCCTATCTCCCCTCCAGACAAGGGTTGCAAACACAGTCTCAAGTGTCCACCTGATACAAGTAGCTCACTCTTCATCAGCATCTCTCTCCTACCCATTGTCCAGTCCCTTTCATGTCTGATGAGTAGTCTTCGGGAATGGTTCCTGTCCTGGGCCAACAGAAGGTTTGGGGACCATGACTGCCGGGATTCCTCTAGTCTCAGTCAGACCATTAAGTCTGGTCTTTTTATGAGAATTTGGGGTCTGCATCCCACTGATCTCCTGCTCCCTCAGGGGTTCTCTGTTGTGCTCCCTGTCAGGGCAGTCATTGGTTGGGCCAGGCACCATCTAGTTCTTCTGGTCTCAGGATGATGTAAGTCTCTGGTTCATGTGGCCCTTTCTGTCCCTTGGGCTCATAGTTGTCATGTGACCTTGGTGTTCTTCATTCTCCTTTGATCCAGGTGGGTTGAGACCCATTGATGCATCTTAGATGGCTGCTTGTTAGCATTTAAGACCCCAGATACCACATTTCAAAGTGGGATGCAGAACGTTTTCATAATAGTATTATTTTGCCAATTGACTTAGAAGTCCCCTTAAGCCGTAGTCCCCAAACCCCCGCCCTTGCTCTGCTGACCATTGAAGCATTCAGTTTATTCAGGAAACTTCTTTGCTTTTGGTCCAGTCCAGTTGAGCTGACCTTCCATGTATTGAGTATTGTCCTTCCCTTCACCGAAAGTAGTTCTTATCTACTAACTAATCAGTAAATAACCCTCTCCCGCCCTCCCTCCCTCCCCGCCTCGTAACCACAAAAGTATGTGCTCTTCTCAGTTTATACTATTTCTCAAGATCTTATAATAGTGGTCTTATATAATATTTGTCCTTTTGCCTCTGACTAATTTCACTCAGCATAATGCCTTCCAGGTTCCTCCAAGTTATGAAATGTTTCACAGATTCGTCACTGTTCTTTATCGATGCATAGTATTCCATTGTGTGAATATACCACAATTTATTTAACCATTCATCCGTTGATGGACACCTTGGTTGCTTCCAGCTTTTTGCTATTGTAAACAGAGCTGCAATAAACATGGGTGTGCATATATCTGTTTGTGTGAAGGCTCTTGTATCTCTAGGGTATATTCCGAGGAGTGGGATTTCTGGGTTGTATGGTAGTTCTATTTCTAACTTTTTAATAAAACACCAGATAGATTTCCAAAGTGGTTGTACCATTTTACATTCCCACCAGCAGTGTATAAGTGTTCCAATCTCTCTGCAGCCTCTCCAACATTTACTATTTTGTGTTTTTTGGATTAATGCCAGCCTTGTTGGAGTGAGATGGAATCTCATGGTAGTTTTAATTTGCATTTCTCTAATGGCTAGTGATCGAGAGCATTTTCTCATGTATCTGTTAGCTGCCTGAATATCTTCTTTAGTGAAGTGTGTGTTCATATCCTTTGCCCACTTCTTGATTGGGTTGTTTGTCTTTTTGTGGTTGAGTTTTAACAGAATTATATAGATTTTAGAGATCAGGCGCTGGTCGGAGATGTCATAACTGAAAATTCTTTCCCAATCTGTAGGTGGTCTTTTTACTCTTTCGGTGAAGTCTTTAGATGAGCATAGGTGTTTGATTTTTAGGAGCTCCCAGTTATCTGGTTTCTCTTCATCATTTTTGGTAATATTTTGTATTCTGTTTATGCCTTGTATTAGGGCTCCTAACATTGTCCCTATTTTTTCTTCCATGATCTTTATCGTTTTAGTCTTTATGTTTAGGTCTTTGATCCACTTGGAGTTAGTTTTTGTGCATGGTGTGAGGTATGGGTCCTGTTTCATTTTTACATTTTTATAGAAATATAAAAGAAGAAGAGGAAGGAGAAGGGAGAGGAAAGAAGGGGAAGAGAAACGGGAGGAGAAGGAATATGTGACAGATACCGTACATTTTCCGCAAAGCCTGAAATATTTACCATCTGGCCCTTCGTGGAAAATTCGCTGACCCCAGTCTAGATCATCCTCATGCAGCCAAATGGTTTATCCACTAACAGAGCCTTGAGCAGCTATTGTCCCCTGAGAGAAATAATTCCCCAGTGAGCTTGGAGATCTGCCACGGAAGGCCTGTGGGATTGGCCTTCTGACCTCTGTGTCTCTTTAAAGGAAGCCCTGAAACTGGTTGGGATTCCCAGGACCTCACTCACCTGGGCTGCAACCCCACCTCCTTAAGGGCAAAGGGGGAGGAATTTTCTAGTTCCCCCACTACCACCCTGAGACTTGGAAGACTTTCTGAGCCACTGGTCAAATACTCAAGCTCGAGTTGATTAAAAATTCATCGGTTTTTTCCTCCTGTGCAAACAAATAAATAAGTGAGCGAACATCAGTGGCTGAGGCTATAGCCTGAAGTGTGAAAGCCCCAAACACACTGCAACTATTCGAAGAAAAACCGAATGGGGATGGCTGAACAACATGATGGACATGTTTAATGTCACCGAACTGTGCATGGGGAGATGGCTGAAATGGCAAATGTTTTTGTTACCTATATACTTTTTTTATACTTATCA
The DNA here is from genome assembly GCF_024166365.1 of Elephas maximus indicus. NCBI lineage: Eukaryota > Metazoa > Chordata > Mammalia > Proboscidea > Elephantidae > Elephas > Elephas maximus. The sequence goes on along the minus strand of NC_064837.1, from coordinate 52,459,009 downwards.
CAATAAAAAAGACTCCCTCCCCCCAAAAAGGAGAAAAACTGTCAGCTCCAGAGCATTTCTATGTCCCAGAGGGGTGCCTGAGCCAGGTTCCCCTTTCCAGTGCCCTTGAAAGCATGTTCCTCAGGAGCACCATCGGTCATTCACTCAGTGGATATGTGGTGGTTAAGAGCATGGGGTTTGAAGCCAAACAAGTTGAGTCTTACCAGATGTGTGCCCCTGGCCAAGGCTCTTAACTTCTCTGAGCCTCAGTTTCCTCATCTGTAAAATAATACTATCATTTATCCTGTATGGTATGCAAAGCACTTAGTATACCACCTGGCCCATCTGTAGTGCTCCCTGTATGGCTTTGGTATTACTACCCTGATCAACCCTCGTTGTTTTCCCCCTCTTCCTTCTGACTTCTTTATTTCTCTCTCTTGATCATTCCTCAGTTGCTCATTAAAACCCCATCCTTGAAAGCAGCCCAACCTACCTCTCCAACTCCAACTTGGTCCTCTCCTTTTTGGCCATGACCCTGAGCATTGGCACCAAGTCTTACTTCAACTGGTTCAGATCATCAGCCTCCAAGCCCGCTGCCAGGAGTTCTTCTCCAGTCTTCTTTCCTGACCCCTCCCCTGTTCAGCTTTTTGTCCTTTGCTGGCACACTGGAAATCGAGAGGCTGAAAAGCCATCTTTCATTCGATGAAGCATCTCGAACAATCAGTCCATTTTTGAGAGCAGAGACTGGGCCTTTCTTATTCTACAGACATCTCCTGGGCCAGACACATGGTAGGTATTCAGTGAGCATTGGCCAGCAGCCTGGCTGGGGGGTGCATGATGCCTAGACAGGTGGCCAGCTTCAGATGGGCAAACAAACCATGGTCAGAGCCCCCGTCCTGTGACCAACGTGAATTCTAAGAACCACTTGGACTCGGGGCTAGGCCAGGCCCAGGCAAAATTGTTATCCACTTGGTGGGCTACATGATGTAGTAGGAGAGAACACGGATTTGAAACTGAGAGGTGCCTAGTTTGAACTTTGGCTTCACCTTTGACTATCTGAGTGTACTTGGGCAAGTCACTTCAACTCTCTGAACCTTAATTTCCCTACCTAGAAAAAGGTTGAGTCCACAATGAGGTACCAGTTCATACCCCTACCAGTTGCCATTGAGTGGATTCTGATTTATAGTGACCCCATGTGTGTCAGAATAGGTCTATGCTCCGTAGAGTTTTCAATGGCTGATTTTTCAGAAGTGGTTCACCAGGCCTGTCTTCTGAGGAGCCTCTGGGTGGACTCAAATCTCCAACCTTTTGGTTAGCAGCTGAGCACATTAACTGTTTGCACCACCCAGGGACTCCTGATGCCCACTAGGATGGTTATAATAATTTAAAAAAAAAAAAACAGATAATAATGAGTATGGAGAAATTGAAACTCTCGTACATTGCTGGTGCCAATGTAAAATGGTACTGTGCTTTGGAAAACAGTCTGGCAGTTCCTCCAAAGTTTAAACACAGAGTTACCTTATGACCCAGCAATTCCACTCCTAGGCATATACCTGAGAGAAGTGAAACCAGATGTTCACACAAAAACTTGTACACAAATGTTCCTAGGGGCCTTATTCGTAACAGCCAAAATGTGGAAACAACTTAAGTGCCCATCAACTAAAGAGTAAATAAGTATAACGTGGTATATCCATACAATAAAATATTATTCAGTCATAAAAAGGAAGGAAGTACGGATGCATGCTACGACATGGATGAACCTTGAAAACATTATGCTGAGTGAAAGGAGCCAGACGCAAAAGACCACATATTGCATGAATCCATTTATATGAAATGTCCAGAATAGACAAATCCAAAGAGACAGAAAGTAGATTGGTGGTTGCCAGGGGCCGGGGGAGGAAGGAATGGGGAGTGATTGCTAATGGGTACAGGGTTTCTTTTGGGTTGATGAAAATCTTCTAAAATTAGATAGTGCTGATGGCTATACAACTGTGTCTATACTAAAAACCATTGAATTATACATTTTAAAAGGGTGAATTGTATGGTATGTGAATTTTAACCCCATAAAGCTGTTTTTTTTTTTTTTCAATGGGGTGAACAAGGCCTCCCCAACCACTTCACAGGATGGCTGTGAGGCTCCGAGGAAGACGTGTGTGTGCGCAGGGTTTTGGACTCAGCGTCACGCTGTCACAGAAAAGGAAGGTTGTGGTCCTGGCACTTCACGCAGATGGAGCCGTTTTCTGCCTTCACTTCTTTCCTGCCCTGTCCAGGCCTCCCTCAGGGAGAGTTGCTGAGGAGTGACAGGACCATCTGGCAATGGCGAGAGGAGGTTCTGGGCTGTCAATATGTCTACCCCAGGGCTGGGGAGGCGAGAAGGGTCTCCTCTCGGCTGCAGACTGGGAGGCACCTGACTCTGCCAGGAACACCCTGACTCTGCCAGGAACACCCTCCTCGTTTGTCCAAAACTGCTCTTCTCCTTGCTCAGAGAGCCTCAGGGACCATCACCTACCTGGGCAGGGCTCGGGCCAGTTAAACTTCAGGTTTTGGAGTAAATAGAAGCAAGGGGAGCAGGGGACAGCTATGGGTAACAAATCACTTTTTTAAATTATTATATTTTGGTAAAAATATACACAACAAAACATATACCAATTCAACAATTTCTACATGTGCAATTCAGTGACATTAATGACATTCTTCAAGTTGTGCAGCCATTCTCACTATCCTTTTCCAAATTATTTCACTTCCATTGAGATAAAGTCACTGTCCCCTAAGTTTCTCAACTAAACTTTCCGGTTGCGGTTGTGAATTTGATCCCATATACATTTTTTATATAGATAATTTTTTAAAAGAGCACGATGCTCAAGGCAGACTTTCTTTATTAATTAAGCTAAACTACTGTTTGGTTTAAAGATGACTTCGGGGGACAGTTTTGGTTTAAGGTGCAAACCACATTTTAAAGAAAGGTGGCTTTAGCTCTTTCCAACCCTCAGCAAGTGCCTCTGATCAAATGTTAAAATGGTAATGATGACAGTGATGGTGAATATCCATTGAAGATTTACCACCTTCAGGCGCCTTGCTGAGCATTCACGTGTACTAATTTATTTCATCTACTCAAAGGTCCTATGAGGTGGGAACATTGCTAATCCTATTTTACAGGTGAGAATATTGAGGCATGGAGATTTCCAGTAACTTGCTCAAGGTCAATGCAGTTAGAAGTGACAGAACCAGGATTTGAACCCTGGCAGTCTGCCTCTACAGCCTGTTTACTTAACTGCTATACTTTGTAAACCCTACAGGCTTCACACAATGGAAGACCAAGGTTATTACTAGGATGGTTCAATACCCCCAAGGAAATGAGTCCCAAACTTCACTGAGCATCAGAACCACCTGGCGGGCAAGTGAAAAATACAGAGTCCTGGGCCCACCCCAGCAATACTGATTCACTAAGTCTGAATGGCCCAGGAATCTGCATTTATAACCAGTATCCCAGGTGATCCTGACACAGGCTGTTTGGGACGTACTTGGGGTTGCTCAGCCTCCCTGAATCAAGGCTCAACTCCTGGGCCTGGTTGTTTAGATCTGTCGCTTGAGGTGAGCTCTCCCTGCTTCGGGCCATACCACTTTCACCTCTGACTCCACCATCCCCACCCAAGATGCACCATCTTTAAAGGACCAGGTCAAGTTCCACGTAGTCCCCAAAGCCCTCCCCAGGAATAGCAGCCTTCTCTGAACCCTAAACCCTTACACAGGCCCCCATGCTCCTTTAGAACCTCATTATAAATGGCCTGGTATTCCTGCATCAGTGTTCCATAGCTGCAGGCCCTTTCTCATGATCTAGATCTCAAGTGCCTTGAATGTAGAAGTTTTATATTCCTTGCGTGTGTCCCCCATAGCTCATAGCAGGTCAGCATTCAATAGAGATTTGCGAACTTGGCTACAGACCTAATGCGCCAACACGCTCCCATTTCAATGATCAGCATGGCTCGCATTCATGTCATGAATTGGAACTCACCAATTCATCGTCTGCCCTCCATGGGCACAGTCCACATGTCTGAAAGCACAGAATTGGGGTGCCATTTCTATGCCAGGCACTGTTCTGGCACTAAGAACCCAGAGGATGCACCCTCTCTGAGGACTGGCACCCCCAAACAACTCACTCTAATGCAGTGTCCATGGGAGTGATTTTGTTCCCCAGGGGACATTGGAAATGTCTGGAGACATTTTTGGTTATCACGAGTTGAGGGAGATGCTACTGGATTGTGGTGGGTGGAGCCCAAGAATGCTCCTAAACATCCTAAAATGCACAGGACAGCCCCCCACAGCAGACTAGTCTAGCCTCAGATGTCAATAGTGTCGAGGCTGAGAAACCTTGCTGTCATAAAATGTACTGATTCTACAGCAGAAGTAGCAACACACAGTGCCGGGAAACCAGAGGAAGAAACCACCAGTCCCCAGGGAGTAGGAGGTTGTTGGAAAAGGATTCACAGAGGAGATGTTTAATAAATAGGGGTTGATTGATGAATGACGGATGGGGAAGATTTTACAAGGCAGAGGCAGGGGAGGAAAGAAGAGGTATTCCTGGTAGCGAGGCGTGAGAGCGCTTGGCAGGTTGGGAAAGCTCTCACTGCGTACTTGGTGGCAGGAGTGCCTGGTGTTTGTTCTTTGCCTTCACTCAACATGTCTGCCACCATCTTATTTTCATTGCCCGGTTGCTCAGCAAACCCTGTCCCCAAACAGAGTGGATGGTCAACTCTGGCTTTGGTTGAATCATCTTGAGTCCAAATTGGCCGTCTCTGAACAAATGCAGTTTTACTGTGAGGCGGGGACAGAGTTGATCTGAATGTGGCCATGGAGCAGTGTAAAGAGATGAGACCACGGAGGTCTACGGCTATGAAAACACACACACACACAGAACTAAGCCCGTTGCCTTCTAGTGGATTCCACTTCCTAGTGACCCTGTAGGACAGAGTGAACTGCCCCACAGGGTTTCCAAGGCTGTAATCTTTCTCCCTTGGAGTGGCTGGTGGGTTCGAATCACCAATATTTTGGTTGGCAGCGAGCATTTAACCACTGTGCCATAAGGGCTCCCTGTGAAACACAACAGCCCTTTAAAGGTTTTCAGAGGCCGCCTCCTAAACACTACACCACGAGGTGTGGTGTCTCCCTTCCCAAAACTGGAAACAAGAGGTTTTCTACCCTGCCAATGGAGGGAAATGGATTTTTAAGAATGCCTGTGCTTCTCGAAGGTAAGTAGAAATGAAAACACATTAGAAAGTAATTCTGAGGCAAAAAAGTAATTCTGGTAATGCTTCTCTCTTAAAAAAAAAAAAATAGATGGCTGCATTGTTTATTTTTAAATAACCATATTCTTAGCTGATCTCAGTCTTTGCCTGTCCCTCTCTCATGTCCCTCGTATGTGTCTATCTCTTGCTCTGCTCTCCATCTCTGTCACCTCCTTTCAGGGGTCTGTCCCTGTGTGCTGTGTGCAGGCATCTCTTTTTTGTCTGTATTTTATGTTTCTGCCTTTGAATGTGGGTCTGTAGCTCACACACCCTCTCTCTCTCTCTTTCTTCCTCTGGGTTTTGATTTTCTTCTTTATTACTAGTCACGTGTTCCTTTCTCTGCTTCCCTCCCCCCTTCCCTACTCCTTAATCCCCTTTCTCCTCCTCCCCCTCCAGCCTCTCTCCAATAACTGACCACAGTACTAAGCTGAAGTGTGTTTTTATTACTGGTTGTATTTATCAAGTTTGTCAGACAAAAGTCTCTGGGTGGTGTGAACCATTAATGCGCTAGGCTGCTAATTGAAAGGTTGGAAGTTCGAGCCCGTTCAGAGGTGCTTCAGAAGGAACGCCTAGTGATCTACTTCCAAAAACTCAGTCATTGAAAACCCTTGGGCACTCAGTTCTACTCTGACGCACATGAGCAGGACTCAACTCTACAAGAGCTGGGTTGGTTTTATTTATAGAATAGAGTTCTATGTTCCCCATTCTTAATTTTAAAAGCAGACAAGGGAAACATTTTCTATTACTCGCTCCTAAAATCTCCCCTGAAGGAGCCCTGGTGGCACAGTGGTTAAGCACTCACTCCTAACCAAAGGTCTGCAGTTCGAACTCACCAGCTGCTCCACAGGAGAAAGATGGTGGCTGCTCCGTAGAGATTACAGCCTTGGGGACCCTATGGAGCAGTTCCACTCTGTCCTCTAGGGTCTCCATGATAAACGCCCCTGAATGAAGCTGCATTTTGCCTTTCATCTCCCTCCGTTGATTTTATTTTGCATTCTGTGGGTCACTGTCTGATAGGAAACAAATGAGTTCTCCATCCTCACGCCTGCATTTCAAAGAAGAGCTGCCCCTGGAGTTAGCAGGGTGGTAGGCAGGCCCCGCTGCCTGGGGTGCTGAGGAGCCGCAGCCTGGCTCTGGGTTGGGTATCCTGCCTGCCCATCGTTGCCATGGAGGGCTTTTCCTGGTTAACCTGACTTCAGCAGAGCCAAGACCTGCTTTGGGTTTAACGTCTGCAGCTCTGGAGGAATACCTATAGATTGCTAATTCATCACCAGAGAACCTCACCTTCAATACAGCCTATAGTGGCTGCAGAGAGACAGAAATGATTGAAGACAAGTCTCAGGGAGCAAATCTTTTCATCGTAAAAGAAAACAGATTTTCAGCCCAGCAGGAACATTAAAGCAGATCCGGGAGCTCACAGCTTTCACTTTCCAGTTTTGCTTGAGTCTTTTATAAGCAAGATGTATTTTAGCCTGGTTAGCAGGTTCAGCTCCCTGATCCCTTGCTGGAATTGACTCTAAATCCTTTTTTTTTTTAATTATTGTAAATATATATATATAACACAACATCTGCCAATTCAAAGTTTTTCTGGTGTACAATTTAGAGATATCAGTTACATTAATTGGGTTGTACAATCATCACCCATAATCATCGCCAAATTTCCCATGACTCTAAATCTTTTTACCCTGGTCCCTTTTTCCCCATCCAGCCACTTCTGCCACCTGCCAGGGCCATTATAGAGTCACAGGACATGGAACATAGGAGCCGGAAGGGTCCAGTGAAATTGTCTCACCTGGCAAAGAAGGAAATGAGTTTCAGAGGGTGCAATTGACTTGCACAAAAGCACAAGGTTACCTGGTGGCAGATGCCCCCCCCCATCCCCAACCCCTTCCCAGGCCCCTCTGCACATCTATTAAAGGCCATGCTTCCTAGCTGGGGCTCGTAATCTAGCTACCCACCCTTCCCGACAGCTCCAGAGTCTCAGACACACGGCCAGCCTGTAGCCTGAGTGGGGGTACATGGCAGCCCTCCAGGACCATCTGAGGCACACGTGGACACCTACTCCCCACACTGGGGATCTCAGATGACCCCCAATGTCATGGAAGGGAAGCAGAAGGGAAGGCTGCTGAAGCAACCACCCCTGTGTTCACATTCAATCTATTTCCGTTCAATCGCGTTGACTGACTAGTGAATGCCAGGCCCTTTGCCAGAACTGGGAATACTGCATGGAGTTTGGAGCCTCACGATGTAATACTGAGTCCTGTGTGGGATAATAAGAGGCAGAGAAGAGGTCCTTTCGCCATACAACTCAGCCTGGGGAGAGGTTCAGGAAGGCTTCCTGCAGAGGTGATATTATAAGAAATAACTGGACTAATGTTCCAATGGCCCCTTCCTCAGTGAGCTCCCACTCTGGGCTCTCTGGAGAATACCATGGAAATAAAAGGCGTTTTGATCTATTAGGAATTTAGATCAAAGCACTTAGCGTCTCCATCTCAGCCTCAACACTCACTCATCAGCTGCGCACGACAAGTCCCCTCCCCTGGGCTCTCTGGGGCTGGGATGAGTAGCCAGTGAGACGTCAACTGGGAATGCATTTTGCACATCTTAAAGTGCTCTGACACCGTGGGCCATCACAGTTCTCATGCTCAGTTTAAATCCTCTGACAGAGGATTGCAGCTGAAACTGTCCCCACACTCTCTCCCCTCCTTTGAAGGGGCAACAAAAGAGCAAAGCAAAAAGGCCCAGAGGGGGGCTCATTCAGCTCAGCCAAGGACTCTGCACCCTTGGGTAGCCTGGAGCCTCTTTGGGCCTCAATTCCCTCACCTGTGAAATGAGTCTTGCCCTTTTCTCTCAGGTCCCTTCCAGCACTAACGCACTGTGGCTCTGCAATTTGATTGCAGCCGCCAAGAGGCAGGGGCTGGGTCTCTGGAATGCCCCGTGCTGAGCCAGGAGCAGGTGCTGCCTTTGCACCTGCCTAGCTCACCCCCCAGGATCCCTGGTGGTACAACAGTTAAGAGCTCAACTCTTAACTCAGAGGTTGGCAGTTCCAACCCACCAGCAACATCATGGGAGAAAAGACCTGGTGATCTGCTCCAATAAAGATTATAGCCTAGTAAACTCTGTGGGGCAGTTCTACTCTGTCCTATAGGGTCACTATGAGTCAGAATCCACAGAAAGACACATAACAGCTCACCTCCACCAGGAGGAGCCCAGGGCCTGTGCGGCCTCCAGCCCGGCCTGCACCCCTGACCCTGACATTCCAGGCGGCCATCAGCAAGGAAGGGGCCCTGCTCTGTGCAACAACCAAGATGCTGGAAATGAGCTCCATCCCCAAAAAGAGGGTGCTAAGGAGAAAAAGATCTGCCACCTTCCTCAAAATAAAAACAGAGGCAGATGGCTGGGAGGGTTTCCATGGTTAATCAAATATGCTTTAGTCTCTAAGTTAATTATGAGATGGTTCCTGCGGGGGGGTGGGGGCGGGAGGAAGCTGCGTTTTGCATGGAGTAGGCTCAGGTGAAGGGTTGGGAGCTGTCTGGGAGCTGAGGGGCCTCCTTTGTATCTCTGCCAGCATGAACAAAGATGCCGTGGTCCAGGTCTTTAGGATGCCTCAGGGACAGCAAACTCCTACTCTACTGGGGAAGTTGCAGGAGCCGTTCTGCCTCCCCGAGCATCCCTAAGTGAGGAGAGAGATAGAGCATCACGGAGCGGGGACTCTGTCATTTCCCTTCTGAGAACCTCTTCTAAGGAAATTATCAGAAACCCAGATAGAAAATTTCCTGGACAAGAATATTCACCGCAGCATCATGTATAATCATGAAAAATAGGCAACTGCCTAGATGCCTGCAAATAGAAAACCGGCTAAATAAATTCTGGTGCAACCAGACAATGAAATATTACGTAGTCATTAAAATGGTGCCTTTGAAGACTAGATAATGACATGGGGGAAGTGCTCCGGTTGTATAAAGTGAAAAAAGCAAGATACAAAATTATATGTAAAGTACCACCTAATTTTATAAATAGCTGTGCACAGAAAAAAAAGGTGGCACATTAAATCCTAATAATGGTTATTTCTGAGAGGTAAGATTCAGGGAATTTTTATTTCCTCCTATGTACTTTTTTTTTTTTTATGTATTCTTAATTCTCTCCAATGAGCATATATTACTCTCATTATCAGGAAAATAATACATATATTTTTAAATGTCAGAACCCTTAATAATGGATTTCCAAGTGAACCTGAGCAATTTTAACACATCCTCTTTGAAGTAAATTAACTTCACTAAAGAATGAGCTTCCAGGATTGATGAAGGTGGGCAACGATTTATTTTTCTAGGTCTCATGACTTTTTTTTTTTCTTGACTTAAGGCGCTTTCAAAGGGAGGCATTGGGCATGCTGAATCCTCATTGCCTCTGGTGGAATGTTATGGCGTTCTGCTCTGTCAGCTGTGAGAGCTACACGCAGCCTGGGAGACAGGAAGTATTTTGAGTTCCTGGAACTAGGTGAGATCTTGAGCTCAAGATTGTTTCTTTAGTCCCAGAGGCAGGAGAACCATTTATGGTCCCAAGAAGGATAAGACATGACAAAGACAATGGTAAAATCTGGATCTGACTAGGACCAGAGGACTGGACTCTCCTCAGTCCCTGGAACCCCCTTGGAGTCCCCAGGATCACATAGGGAGAGAGGTGGCCAGACTGACCTGTAGAAGCTTAGTGGGCACTATTGACCTCATGTGTCCATTGGCATGACAAGAGTAGGGAACAGAAACGAACACTCACAAACATTTATACGGTTCAAACACCACTGGACATTATAATAGTCACAATCCCTTGCCAACTTAGCAAACTCCCCATAACCAAAACAACTCACATCCCAGAATTCAAAAGTGGGGGCCATTACCAGGAGAGAAGAAGGAAGGAATTCTGGTTTTTTCTGTATGAAGTCCTGTCTGGGGATGGTATCCTCCCTTCTGGGGCCTTTGATTACTTCCATATGCTGGGCCATCCCATCAACAGATGAAAGGCTCCACCTGAATCAGGTTCTCTCAATGTTTCAGTGCCAGGGACACTGCTCAGAGGCACACATGTCCTCCCCAACTTCTAGAATCCAGCCATCGAAGTAAGGACAACACCAAGATTACATAAAGCCTAACTGTAAGGAAAGCAAAGAGCTCCAGCTCTATCTAACTAACTAATCCCCAGTCACAAAAGGAGACAAAATGAGTGTGGAATAAAGAAAAGGAGATGTTAGTGAGTTATCAGCCATACTGCCAGGGACTCTCCCAGGGAAGAGAAGGGGAGAGGGAACCACGCCCTATGAGGAGGCAGCCCTGAGTGTCTGCTGCTCCCATGACTTCTTAAGCAGAGTACACAGGAGAGCTCGCCACAATTCCATTTAAGAGTCTCCCGTTTTAAGCTTCTGCAACAGGAAGGAACAGCAATTACTAAGAGTGCTTTCAAACCTCTCTCTTCACAATTCCAGCATGACATATACCTGTCCCCATCATCACAACTTTTCAAAGACATCCATTTTCCTGTAGAAGACCACCTTAATGTTACAATGGAATTCAAGAAGAAAATATGACTCACTTTATGAATAGTTGCTTTAAAGCCAGCTTGCTTGGAATAGGTCTGTTCTTAAAGTGAGAGATGCCTGTCTTAAACTTCATGAAAACAAATTGTTCTTTCAACAAGCAGATCATTGACCTGAATCCAGAAATATGTGCCTGACTTGATGGTCTACCCACCACTTATCTATCAGTTTGTCATACTACACTGGCTTGCATGTTCCTGTGATGCTGGAAGCTATGCCACCAGTATTTCAAATACCAGCAGGGTCACTCATGGTAGGCAGATTTCAGCGGAGCTTCCAGATTAAGACAGACTAAGAAAAAAGACCTAGTGATCCACTTCCGGAAATTAGCCAATGAAAATCTTATGGATCACAACAGAACGTTGTCCGATTCACCTCCTTTGGAGAGATGAACTGCTGGAGGATGAACTCCTGGAGGAGGACGTCATGCTTGGTGAATTAAGGGGGCCCGTGAAGGCGAGGGAGACCCTTGGTGAGATGGACTAACACAGTAACTGCAACAATGAACTCGAATATGCCAGCAATCGTGAGGACGACATGGGACCAGGCAGTGTTTCATTCTGTTGTACATAAGGTCACCCTGAGTCAGAGTCAACTCAACGGCAGCTGTCTATCTATCTATCCACCTACCTATCTACCTACCTATCTATCTACCCACCTATCTATCTCAATGGTCTTTGGCTTTTGAACCACTACCACCATCATTGTATGTTCTTTAACATCACTAAACTAGTTTTCCTTTACCAAGTTTGGACTTCCGTACATCAGCTGGCAAACATGTTGAAATGTCATAAGGTGACAGAAGCCACCAGCCCAATTTTTGAAACATTACCCTTCCACTTGTACACTGGTGCCCTTCCATGGAGTACTCAGTTTGTACCATAAGACATTTTGGTGCAATTGTTTGAATACATTTTGTTTTGCTTATTGATGTAGAAAAATGGGCAAAGATGGAAAAAGAAGAGTGCATGAACTAGTAATAAGAAACCAAGTTTCCTGTAAACTTAATAAAATTGAAACTAAGATGAAAATTACTACGATTTTAGCAAATATTTAGCTTCAGCTAAGCATTCTTTGAACTTGAACCAGTTGGCTGGATTCACTTGTGAGGAAAAGAAAACAAAGTCTTAGAAATAGATCATCAATAATTAGGTCTTAGAGGTAAAATAATTCGGTAGTTGATCATTTTTTTTAGCTCTCTGAGTACAGACCTATCTTAAACATACAGCAATAGTCGTTATCACATATAGCACGTGAGACACCATCCTAAGTACTTTCAATAAATTAAATCACTTAATTTGCACAAGAACCCTATGAGGTAGGTACTATAATCATTTCCATTTTCAGAAAACTGAGGTGCAAAGAGATCTGTCCCCCAGCCATACACCTTGGAAGTGGCTGATTTATGCCCAAGCAGCTGGGGTATCGTCCATGTTCCTAACCTCTAAAACACACTGCCCCTTGTATAGCATAAAATAGTCATGAAACTTAAATACAATTGATATTCCTAGATGGAGCAAACAGTTAGTGCCTAACTACTAGCCTAAAGATCGGCAGTTCGAATCCACCCAGTGGTACCACAAAAGAAAAGGTCTGGCAGTCTGCTTTCGTTATGATTTGTTGTTGTGTGCTGTCAAGTCAATTCAGACTCACAGTGACCCTATATGACAGGGAAGAACTGCCGCATAGGATTTCTTAGGCCGCAATCTTTAAGGGAGCAGATTGTCAGGTCTTTTCTACTGTGGAGCTGCTGGTGAGTTCCAACCGCCGACCTTTGGGTTAGCAGGCTAGCACTTAACCATTGCCACCAGGGCTCCTTCCCATTACGATTACAGCCAAGAAAACCAAACGGGACAGCTCTACTCTGTCACATGGAGTCACTATGAGTCAGAATCAACTTGACGGCAACTAACAACAACAGACAAACATCCGTGTGGGCCACCTAGATAGGCTGGTACCAATTGAGACCCTCCCTTTTATGGGTCACAAATCCTTTTGAGAAGCTGCAAGCACTTGAGAAAAAAAATGTACATGTGCACATACCTGTAAAATTCAACATACACAGTGTGCACCAGCACCACCAGCCCCTGACAAATCCAGGCCCCCTCGCCAGATTCTTGTCCCTGAAGAGCAAAAGGGAGGGGTATTTGGGAGGTAAGCCAGAAAGGCGAAAGGGCATAGTGACTTGGGTCACATGACTCTTTGTCTGGTTCAATGCCAGGTCCGGCAGGTTACAAAAGGTTTCCTCCCCAGGCTATGCCCACCTCAGCCCCTTGCAAGCTGTTCTCATTCACACTCTCAGCATCTCTGTGAAAGGCATGGGGCGACGACCTCATTCTTCCCTTGGCCATTCAGGAAAGGGGAGTGCTGGAGGCCTTGTCCATCTGTCCATCCTGGGGCCTGTCCTATTTGTCCCCACACCTTGCCCCCAGGCTGTGCGGAACCCCCATCTACCTGTCTTTCCTCGACCTCTAGTATAGGAGATGGGGTGGAAGGGAGTCAGCATGTCTACAGATGGGGTTCCAGCCCAAGAGGCCTGGGAACCCCGACTCAAACCACTTGGAGAGAGACTCCTATCAAAGGGAATGGCGCAAGGACATTCTTTAATGAGATGGAGAAACAAATCACCAATTTCATATGGAAGGGAAAGAGGCCCCGGATAAATAAGGCATTACTGAGAAAGAAGAACAAACTGGGAGGCTTTATATTACCTGATTTTAGAACCTATTATACCGCCACAGTAGTCAAAACAGCCCAGTACTGGTACAACAACAGATACATAGACCAATGGAACAGAATTGAGAATCCAGACATAAATCCATCCACATATGAGTAGTTGATATTTGACAAAGGCCCCAAAACAGTTAAATGGGGAAAAGACAGTCTTTTTAACAAATGCTGCTGGCATAACTGGATATCCATCTGCAAAAAATGAAACAAGACCCATACCTCACTCCATGCACAAAAACTAACTCAAAATGGATCAAAGACCTAAATATAAAATCTAAAACAATAAAGATCATGGAAGAAAAAATAGGGACAATGTTAGGAGCCCTAATACATGGCATAAACAGGATACAAAACATTATAAAAAACATACAAGAAAAACTAGATAGCTGGGAGCTCCTAAAAATCAAACACCTATGCTCATCCAAAGACTTCACCAAAAGGGTAAAAAGACTACCTACAGGCTGGGAAAAAGTTTTTAGCTATGACATTTCTCATCAGCACCTGATCTCTAAAATCTACATGATACTGCAAAAACTCAACTGCAAAAAGACAAATAACCCAATTAAAAAATGGGCAAAAGATATGAATAGACACTTCACTAAAGAAGACATTCAGGTAGCTAACAGATACATGACGAAATGCTCACGATCATTAGCCATTAGAGAAATGCAGATCAAAACTACAATGAGATTTCATCTCACTCCAACGAGGCTGGCATTAATCCAAAAACATAAAATAATAAATGTTGGAGAGCCTGTGGAGAAATAGGAACACTTATACACTGCTGGTGGGAATGCCAAATGGTACAACCACTTTGGAAATCGATTTTGCACTCCCTTAAAAAGCTAGAAATAGAACTACCATACAATCCAGCAGTCCCACTCCTCGGAATATATCCTAGAGAAATAAGAGCCTTTACACAAACAGGTATATGCACACCCATGTTTATTGCAGCACTGTTTACAACAGCAAAAAAATGGAAGCAACCAAGGTGCCCATCAACGGATGAATGGATAAATAAATTATGGTATATTCACACAATGGAATACTACTCATCGATAAAGAACAGTGAGGAACCTGTGAAACATTTCATAACATGGAGGAACCTGGAAGGCATTATGCTGAGTAAAATTAGTCAGTTGCAAAAGGACAAATATTGTATAAGACCACTATTATAAGAACTTGAGAAATAGTTTAAACTGAGAAGAAAACATTCTTTTGTGGGGGGGGGGGAGAGGGGCATTCACTAATTAGATAGTAGATAAGAACTACTTTAGGTGAAGGGAAAGACAGCACACAATACAGGGGAGGTCAGCACAATTGGACTAAACCAAAAACAAAGAAGTTTCCTGAATAAACTGCTTCAAAGGCCAGCGTAGCAGGGGCAGAGGTCTGGGGACCATGGTTTCAGGGGACATCTAAGTCAATTGGTATAATAAAATCTATTAAGAAAACATCCTGCATCCCACTTTGAAGAGTGGCGTCTGGGGTCTTAAACACTAGCAAGCAGCCATCTAAGATGCATCAGTTGGTCTCAACCCACCTGGGTCAAAGGAGAATGTAGAACACCAAGGACACAAGGGGATTACGAGCCCAAGAGTCAGAGAGCGCCACGTGAACCAGAGACTTACATCATCTTGAGACCAGAAGAACTAGATGGTGCTCGGCTACAACCGATGACTGCCCTGACAGGGAACACAACAGAGAACCCCTGAGGGAGCAGGAGAGCAGTGGGATGCAGACCCCAAATTCTCATAAGACCAGACTTAATGGTCTGAGACTGGAAGGACCCCAGTGGTAATGGCCCCCAGACCTTCTGCTGGCCCAGGACAGGAACCATTCCCGAAGCCAACTCTTCAGACAGGGATTGGACTGGACAATGGGTTGGAGAGGGATGCTGGTGAGGAGTGAGCTTCTTGGATCAGGTGGACACTTGAGACTATGTTGGCATCTCCTGCCTGGAGGGGAGATGAGAGGGTGGAGGGAGTTAGAAGCTGGCGAAAAGGACACGAAAAGAGAGAGTGGAGGGAGAGAGCAGGCTGTCTCATTAGGGGGAGAGTAATTGGGAGTGTGTAGCAAGGCGTATATGGGTTTTTGTGTGAGGGACTGACTTGATTTGTAAACTTTCACTTAAAGCACAATAAAAACTATTAAAAAAAAAAAGGGAATGGTGCTGTGCATGGCACAGGAAAAGTTTTGGAAGGCCTTGAATAGTGGAATGAGGGGCCAGGCTCATCATAGGCAGAGTATGGCAGGAAGAGAGTGAGGCAGCAGGAAGTAAGTGAGGCTACAGGAAGCTTTCTTTTGGCAGCTTGGCTACCTGTGGGCACAGAGCTAACAGGAAGCTGTCAGCAGGGGCAGAGAGTGCATGAGCTATCAGCAGGGCATTGAAGTGTGGGCCGGGGTGGAAGCTGTGGATCATAGAGACGAGGCAGAGGAGTATCCCATTCAAGGCCTGAATGGAGCTACAGAGAAGGAGGGGTCCCGGGTGGCATCTGTCCTAGCCTGAAGATATGGCAACAACAAAAAAAAAAGATCTGGCAAAAAGATGCCAAGAGCAATGCCCCAGGGTTCTGAGAGAGGGACCAGAACTTCTGGCAACTGCCAGGGAGCCAAGGGTGTCAGGTTGCCTGAGATCCCTGTTTCAGCCATGGTGTCCTGATCTGCCTCTTCAGGGAAAGCACTTCCCCCTGAGGGTTGGGTTTGCCCCCTCTGCCAATGCTTCCCCTTTCTTATCCCTGTAAGTGGTGAGAGCCCTCATACCTGAGGCTCCAGGTGGCAGGATGGTGGCAAGCTTCATCACCCTGAGCATATGTTTCTGGAACAAGTGCTAGCTGTTGGCATCTGTGTGGGTGGAGGGCAGATACCAGGATGGAGGTGAAGAGAGGAGCTAGGTCAAGGGCAGGGGACAATGGCAGCGTAATTACAAACAGGCCTGGGTACACGTGTTTGTGTGTCCAGCAAGTGGCAAGCAGGAGATGGTGTTCCGAAGGGTTGTGACAAGTTTGCACAGGGGCTGCCAAATCCTCTTCCATGGCTCACTAGATCTTTAGCAGACAGGAGTGCCCTATTATGGGGCACCCTACAGAGCAAAGGCTATTGGGGCAGTGTTCACACACCTTGTGTCAGAGAATTCAGGGCCAAAGAGCACCAGGTTCAGGCTTCTCATTGACATGGGAGGAGCCTCTCAAGTTTTATGAAAAGACCTCAGAAGGGAAGGGGCTGGACCAAGATCATTGAGGCAGCATGGTGGATTGAAAAAGCATGGACAAGGGGTCAGACAGACCTGGGTTCGAATTCTGGCTCCATCACCAACCAGCTCAACAATGTTGGTCAGTTTCCTCACATGTACAATAGGGATAATAATAGTACTAACAACAAAAATGCCAATAATTGTGAGGGTAGCTCAGGACTGAGCAATGTTTCATCCTGTTATACATAAAAACATCACGAATTGGAGCAGATTCAACAGCGACTAACAACGGTAACAACAGCAAATGAAAGGACTCTCATAAAAGCATTGACCTCAGTCCCTGCAAGTGCTGGTTCCCTTTCACCAGATGGTGGCAGGTTTGTGAGTGTTACACCCACCTCAGTTCTCTCATCTACCCTCTCAGCTTGTGGACAAAGGCTTCTGTTCTTGCCTTGTGTGTTAGTTATCTATTGCTGCATTTTCAAAAAATTATCCAAAATGCAGAAGTTTAAAACAACAAACATTAATGACCTCACAGCTTCTGTGAACCAGAAATTCAGAAGCCGCTCAGCTGGGTGGTTCTGACTCTGGATCTCTCAGGAGTTGCAGACAAAACATTGGCCTGGGCTGCAGTCATCTGAAGACTTGACTGGGGCTGGTGGATCTGCTTCCAAAATGGCTTATTTGCACAATTATTGGCAAAAGGTCTCAGTTCTTTGGTAGCTATTGGCAAAAGGCTTCAGTTTCTCACCATGTGGACCTCTCCAGAGAGTTGCTTGAGTGTTCTCACAACGTGGCAGCTGGCTTCCCTCAAAGTGAGTCATCCAAGAAAGAGAAGGAAGCTGCAATATCTTTAATGACCTAGTCTCAGAAGGCGTATACTGTTGTATCCACCTTATTCTATTCTTTAGAATTTATTCTATTCATTCACTGATCTAATGTTCTATTCACTGGTCCAGCCCATACTCAAGGGAAGGAGAATCAGGCCCCACCTCTTCAAGGGAGGAGTATCAAAAAATTTGTGGACATATTTTAAAATCACCAGACCTTAAAACAAATTTCCCCTCCAATGCCTCCTGGCTTTTCCTACACAGACCAAAAGCAAATGGGCTAGGGACCCTTACCAAGGGGGAAGCCCCTCAGTGCTCAGTGGGTTTGGCTGAAGTAGGGATAAGATATCCATATATCTGAGGGCACCTGTGAGATCTCTGGTGATCTTCAGCAAACATCCTTTGGAAGATACAGCAGAACTGGCCAGAAGAGGTAGAAACACTGCCCACACCATCCTCTTGCCCTTTGCTGATTTCCCAAGTTATATTGGCTGGGGAGTATTGCTGCTTGAGTAGTCAAGCCTAAAAGAGTCATCCAAGTTTTGGGAGCAATTGTTACAATTTCAGACATAGCTGAGACAGAGTCAATCAGGGTCTGGCACTTGAAATGGGGGACAGTCCCAGCACCCACTGGGATCTCTCTTTGCTAGTCATCCCTGAAGATGAAAACCTTCTAGGGTACTTGTTAAAGGGCAGACTCCTGGGCCCCAGCTCTAACCTACTGAATCCAAATGCTCAGGGCAGAGAACTAGTGACCTCGATATTTGACGTGTGTCCCAGGTAACTCTTATCATCTTAACACTACAGGGTGTACAGTAAAGAAGACGATTCAGTTAGGAGCCACAGCTGACTCAGCTGCTGAGTCCATAAAATAGGGATGACCAGGATTACCATAATTGCCTGAAGGCAAGCCTGAAACAAGTGACTTCTTGGGGTTCCTTTCAGCTCTGGACCCGAGCAGAGAGGAAGTGAGAGAGATATTTCAACAACTGGAACCAGAGAACTCCCTCGGGGAAAGAGATTGTAGTTAAGGTGGATGAAGCAACCGTATCCGTCTTTCCCTTCGGTGCCGAGACACATCTGAGGAGTTGGTGTCATGGGGTCCCCTGGGGCCCCCGGGGCATGCCCACCCACTCGCAGCTTTGGCAGGGGAAAAGGTGTCAGCTGGGTTTGGCAGCACTCCCAGCATCGACCCAAGATGACTCTGAGAAGAAATAAAATCTGCCTTCTCATTCCAGAGGCTCCTGCTCCCCTGTGAGTCAGCCACACGCACACAAACCCAGAATACACTGGGTGGACAGATGGAGAGAACGAGGGAGGGAAACCCAGCCTGTGGGGCAAACTGGCAAATCCAAAGGCTCTGGTGGCAGACAGAGACCTGGGTTCAAATCCTGCCTCCTCTATCTCCTGGCTCTGTAACTTGAGCAAGTTTCAGAGGTTCAGTTGCCTCATCTGTAAAATGGAAATAATAAGACCATTGCAGCTGTTATAGAGACAGGTGGAAGAGCACAGTGGCCAACAGTTCAGCTCTGGAGCCAGATTTCCTGAGCTGAATCCCAGTTCTTACTACCTGTGTAACCTTGTGCAAGTCACCTAACCTCTTAAAGCCTCAGTCTCCCCATCTGTAAAATGGGACTAATGATAGTCTTTACCCCAGAGGGTTGTGAAGATGTAACAGATGAATTTATGTAAAGCACTTGGAGCACTGCCAGGCACCTGGTAAACGCCATGTGTGAAAGCTTGCTGTATAAAGGAAGGCTCAGGGGTACCTGGGCACTGCACCTGTCACCCCAGGTGCATTCACTCACCTCGAGTTGGCTGCATACTTGCCAAGGTTTCCAGCAGCTGGCACTATGGAGCTGGGGAGAAGGTGGGAGGAAAACTGGCCTTCACTGAACCCCTGGGACAGACCAGGTGCTGTGCTAGGTCCCTCCACATCCAAGTCCTCTTCCTGCTCTGTCACTTCCTCCTCTCTCTCCTGGTTCTTCTCCTGTGGTTTGTTTGCATCCACGTCCTCTTGCCCCCTACGAAGTCATCCCCTCCTCTTGCCTCGATCCTTGTTGTTGTTGTTAACTACTGTTGAGTCCATTCTGACTCATGGTGACCCTCTGTATGGAGAATAGAACTGCTCCATAGGGTTTTCAAGGCTGCGACCCCTCAGACTGCCAGGGCTTTTTTCTGAGGCACTGCTGGATGGGTTCAAACCACCAACTCTTCATCTTGTAATTGAGCTCTTAACGCTTTGTCTCACTCCTATTGTTGTGTGCCCTTGAGTTGATTCTGAATCATAGCAACCCTATAGCATAGAGTAGAACTGCCCAGTAGGGTTTCTTAGGCAGTAATTTTTATGGGCTCGGATGGCCAGGTCTTTTCTCCCATGGATGGGCTGGTGGGTTTGAACTGCTGACCTTTTGGCTAGTAGCCAAACACTTAACCATTGTACCACCAGGTCTCCTTTGGCTTCAATCCTACCAGAGGTCAATTAGCTTGACAAACTTGAAGTCCTTCCTGATCACGAAATCTCATACAGAGTCCCCAGGAAGGGGCTAGGGTGCTGTGGGCTTGGGGAATCAGACAAAGGAAGAGATCAAAGCCCAGGTCTCAGGGAGCACAGGGTGTCCTCCCTGGGGAGGCAGGTATGATAGGAGGCCAGGTGGCAAGCCATATCTAACCACACAGACAATAATTATGCTCTAAGTCATGCTTCTCAATGCTGGCTGCACCTTGGAATCAGCCAGGGGGGCTTTAAAAATGCCAGTGCCTAGGTCCGTTCCAGAAAGTCTGGTGTAACTGGCCTGGGATGTGGCCTGAGCACTGAGAGCTTTGAAAGCTTCCTAGGTGATGTTCATGTGAGACCAGGGCTGAAAGGCTGGCCTCCAGAACAGTGATTCTTAAATTTGAGCGGGCATCAGAATCACCTGGGCACTTGTTAAACACAAATTGCTGGATGCCACCCTCAGAGTTTCAAATTCAGTAAATCTGGGGTAGGAACCAATGATGGTTCCCTGGAACAACACTTTGAGAAGCACTGCTGTAAGGCAAACCAAAAAACTAAACCCATTGCCATCCAATCAATTCTGACTCATGGCGACCCTTTATCACACTACAACAGCAGGACTGAATAGTCAGGACAGGGACCATATGGTCTCCAAAGCCTAAGATATTTACTCTTTGGTACTTTACAGACAGTTTGCCAATTCCAGTACTAGGGACCTGCCCTAGGGATGCAGGATCCTGGGCACCTGAGTGACTGCCTGGAGCAGAGCTTCCTTATTGAGCTCGGGCTGTTATATGAGAAAGAATAACTGTCAACATTCTTGAAAAATCCGTTGCAAGAGTCAATTCCAACTCATGGTGATACCATGTGTTACAGGGTAAAACTGAGCTCCATAAGCTTTTCTTGGCTATAATCTTTACGGAAGCAGATCACCAGGACGTTCTTCCACATGGTGCTGATGGATGGGTTTAAACCAACAACCTTTCAGATAGCAGCCAAGCCCAAACTATTTGTGCCACCCAGGGACCAACAACATTCTTTAAGTCACTGTATTTGGGGAACTCTTGGAGCCCTGGTGGTGCAGTGGTTAAGAAATTGGCTGCTAACCAAAAGGTTGACAGTTCAAATCCACCAGCCACTCCTTGGAAACCCTATGGGGCAGTTCTACTCTGTCCTATAGTGTCACTATGAGTTGGAATCAACTCAATGGCAATGGGTTTTTGTCTGTTATGGTAGGTCGGCCTTCAGCTACTTTCTACATCCTGGCTCCAGCACTTCCTGATTCTTCCTTAATTTCTCTGAGCCTCAGTTTCCCCATATGTAAATATGGATAATAATATCGACCTTGTGGGTTACTGGGGAAATTAAATAAAACATAAAGTTCTGGGTCATAGGAGGGGCTCGACAGATTTTAATTCCCTTCCCTGCTATACCCTCTTTGGATGCTCACAGTTTGAGGGGAAAAAGGACTCTGTCCCCCAAGAATTTCCATCTGCTCAGGAAAAGCAGGTCACAATCTGACATGCCAGAAGAAGTTGCTAAAATCTCTAGATGCTTGTTCTGCTCTTAAACCAAAACATACTCCATTACCCGTGCCCCCCCCACCCCCACCAGCAAACCCTGCTGCGAATGAATACAGTTTTCTTTTTTTGGGAGCCTGGCACAGCTGCTCACTGCATTAGTGTCCTTCTCAACTCCAACTAGCCGATCTTGGAGCTCCTTTCAAATAGTAGTCTCTCCAGGTGGGGAACCCTCCGGTTGGGCTAGAGGGTGAGGAAACAGGCTTAAGTGGCCGCCCACGGCTGGGGGCCTGCACGCGAGCACTTCATCCAGAGTCAGTAATTACACGGTTTCTCCTTGGTTCCACTTAACCCAGCTGCCGAGTGGGGCTGCCTCCCCACCGCCCCCCCACCCCGCATCACAATTAGTGGAGAGTGGGTTGGTTGGTTCAAAAGTATTTCTTGATCATCTGCTGAATGTCGAAAGAGAATTCTGCTCTAAGGAGCTGGGGAGGGGGATAGGGGAAGCAAGAATCAGACCCAGAAACACCACCAACAGCCCCTTGCGGTACACACCGAGAAGCCAAAAAGTAACCTTATCTAAAGCCTCAGAGCCACCAAGGACCCTACATTAAAGCTCGTTCTATACCCGGTTGATCATCCAATCAGCTGGGGAGCTGGTCAAAAATACAGATGCCCAGGTCTACCTGGGCCCAAGGAAGCACATTCTCTAGGGTGGGAACCCAGGAATCTGTATTTTTAACAAGCTTCCTCAGTGATTCTGATGATGCCAGCCTGGCACTGGTCTCGGGACAGATTTTAGGAGACGCTACACTAGATCTTAAGTGTGATTAGAGGGAGGACTTGGGATACCCACAGACCTGGTTCAAATTCTAGGTCCAGGACACAAAAAAGACCAGGCATAAAAGGAAAGATTGATAAATTGGACTCCATCAAAATTAAATATGTCTGCTCCTCAAAAAATAGAATTAGGAAAATGAAGACAAGCCACAGACTGAGATAAAATGTTTGCAAAGCATATGTCTGATAAAGGACTGATATCCAAAATATATAAAGAACTCTCAAAATTCAATAAAAAGCCAATCAAAAACAATCAACCCAATAAACCAATTTATTTTGAAAATGGGCAGATATTCACCAAAGAAGAGAAACCGATGGCAAATAAGTACATGAAAAGCTGGTCAGCATCAGTAGATGTTAGGAAAGTGTAAATTAAAACCACAGTGAGATGCCAGCAGATACTATTAGAACAATTTAAGTCAAGCCCTGGGCCCATTGATTACTAATTGTGAAACCTCAGGGAAAGTGCTTGACCACCCTGTGTCTCAGTTCAAACAGTTTTAAGATAGGGATAATGCTGAAGCCAAAGGATAAACTGACAGCAGTTTAGCGCTCAGTTGCCAACCGAAAGGTCAGTGGTTCCAACCCACTTGGCAGCTCCGTGGGAGAAAAGATTTGGCAATCTGCTTCCATAAAGATTACAACCTTGAAAACCCTATGGGGCAGTTCTACCTTGCCACATGGTGTTACTATGAGTCGAAATCAACTCGATGGCACCTAACAACAACAACAACAATGCCAACACCATGGGGTAGTTGTCAAGTTTTTATGAAATAACATATCCAGAGTCTGGCTTGTAGTAGGTACTAGATATATTTAGTTCTCACTTTTCCTTTTCTTTACCTTCTGTCCTCATAAAAGGGAACTGAATCTTTTACTCAATTTTTTACTCTTAATTTTTACACAATGTAAAGCCTAATTACCTTGTTTCCAATTCACAGAAAATTAAGAAGTAGGAAAAAAAGGCTGTGACAGGTATGCCCAGTGGTGGCAGGGAGAAAAGACATCAAAAGTCACAATGTATCCATTCATCTTTCATTCACTTATTCTGTGCACCTTTCTTGAGTGCCTGAAGCTGCCAGAATTACAGAAATGATTACCATTATGGGCTAACACTGACATGGCGTACACTGGGTGCCAGGCTTCTTTTTTTTTTCCATTTCTTAGGTGTACAATTTAGTGACATCAATTACATTAATCATTTTGTGCAACTATCACCCATATTCATTGGCTAGGCCCTCTTGTACAGTTTTATTTAGTTGTCACAACTTTATGGGGTAGATACAATTATTATGTCCATTTTACAGATGAGGAAACTAAGGTTCAGCAAGGTTAAGTAACTTCTTTGAAGTCACACAGCTAGTAATCAGCAGGACCTACACTGCCTCCCAACCTAACAACCATAGCAGCTAGTTTGAAATCCACGGTCAGGACTGGCTAAGAGGATACCCCAGTTCTTTCTCTGGTTGAGTTAGAATGTATTCTTTATTTTTGCAGGACTTGGACCTCCTCTAGGGACCCCAAGCTGTTTTCACCACACATGAAATGTGGGGCTTGGAGGTCACAGAGTCTGCAGATCACCAGCCCCTGATGGATGATGAATGCCAGGCAGTGGCCTCCCATTCTCAGTATGCCAGCCCCCCTCTCTAACCTGGGCACTCTCTGCACACCCACATGGCACCCCGTGCCGTCCTCCCTCCAGCAACGGGGTAAGCCTGGGAATGGATTGACTGCTTCTCTTGGCAGGAAGAGTAACTTCCGGATTAAAATGGATGTTAAAATGCGAACGTCTCGACCCTTCCTGAGGAGCTTCATTAATCCTTCTCCAGCTTCAATAGCCTGGGAGTGTTCATGTTTAACCTTGTTTCTTAGCCAAAACCCTGTAGGTTCCACACCTAGCAGGAAGTGTCATCAGTCAGAGGGCAGGGAAGGGCCAGGTGACTCTGAAGACCTCTGGAGCCTTCGTAATGGCATGAGCAGCAGCCAGCCAGAGTGCCCAGAGGGGCTGAATGAGGGAAGCGGGGTGGCTAGGTGGGTAGTTCCTAGGACTTCGGAACCTGTTCAGTCCTGTTGGACTCCCAGCTGAGAATCTGCATTTCCATCCCAGATATACTGAATAAGAGGCTACATTTTTAACAAGAACCCCAAGTGATTCTTATGAATAATACATTTTGAGAACCACTGCCCCGGCAATAAGGAGCCCTGGTGGTGGAGTGGTTTAAAAGCGCTTTGCTGCTAACTGAAAGGTTGACGGTTCGCACCACCAGTCGCTCCACAGGAGAAAGATGTGGCAGTTTGCTTCTGTAAGGATTACAGCCTTGGAAACCCTATGGGGCAGATCTACTCTGCCCTATAGGGTCATTAGGAGTTGGAATCGACTGGACAACAGTAGGTTTGGCTTGGTTTGGTTTGGTTTGGTTTGGTTTGGGGGCTGCATTAGTAGCTCTTGGAATGGGCCCCTAACTGGCTGTCTTAGTCATCTAGTGCTGCTATAACAGAAATGCCACAAGTGGATGGCTTTAAGAAACAGAAATTTATTCTCTCACAGTTTAGGAGGCTAGAAGTCTGAATTCAGGGAGTCAGCTCCAAGGGAAGGCTTTCTGCCTCTGTTGGCTCTGGGGGAAGGTCCTCATCATCAATCTTTCCCTGGCCTAGGAGCTTCTCCTCACAGGTACCCCAGGTCCAAAGGACACGCTTTGCTCCCAGTGCTGGCTTCTTGGTGGTATGAGGTCCCCATGTCTCTCTGCTTGCTTCTCTCTTTTATATCTCAAAAGAGACTGGCTTAAGACATAAACCAATCTTGTAGATTGAGTCCTGCCTTATTAACATAACTGCCACTAGTCCCATCTTACTAACATCATAGAGATAAGATTTACAACACATAGGAAAATCACTTCAGATGACAAAATGGTGGACAATTACACAATACTGGGAATCATATTATAGCCAAGTTGGCAGATATCTTGGGGGGACACAATTCAATCCATGACACTGGTAGCATTAGCATCACCTGGAAACTTGTTAGAAATGCAAATTCTTAGCAGGGGTTGGAACAGGAACAAACTGGTTCAAAGCCCTGGTAGTTCCAAGGCGAATCATTTCATCGAGGGACAGAGTGGAGTCATCATCGCCTTCAAGAGCTCCTCTGAGTCTGGTCCCATAAAGAGTAGGAAGGGAAGTGGAGGGAGCCCCAAACCTCAGCCTGAGACAAAGTAGCAATGGCCAGTCTTCCCCAACCCAGGTTGCTCAGCTAGAAGAGGGGCCAGAACATTCTAGAACTGCCAAGCCTGCCCAGGGAGATTTTGAGGTTTGATGATGCCCCTAGTATCATGGAACATCTGCTGTGTCTATGTCCTTCTTCCAGGACAGAAGAACACAACCTGGCTGGGACATTAGACATAATACAACATAAGAGTTGAGGACCCAGAGGAGGGTCATCTGGAGGGGTTTCTGGGAGAAGGTAAGCCAGAAGAGAAATGATGCACCCTGATTGGTTGAGAGGCAGGTGAACACACTCCAGGCAGAGGAAACAACATTTATTCATTCAGTAAGTACTTCCTAAGTTCCTACTAGGATCAGGTACTGCTTCAGGCCCTAGGGATACAAAGATTCATGGTGTGTGACCTCTTCCCTGAACAGGGCTGGGTCTCAGGTGCAAGTGAGCCACCTAGGGTGCAAATTTTAAGGAGGCAGTTACTCACACATGCCAACCTTGCACTTGCACCACTCTGAAAATGAGTGTCTCCTTAAATTTTGTGCTCTGGGTGCCTCACCTGCCTCACCCTCATCCTTGCCCTGCCTCTGAGGGGTTTGTAGTCTATGATGAGCAGGGGCCTGAAGGTGGGAAGCCATGCCCTCCTTAGCACAGCATTCAAGGTCCTCTGGATGCCATTCTACCTACAGTTTGAGGACTATCTCTTGCTTTCTCCCTCACATCCTTGCCAGGCCAAACCAAGGATATTCCTCTAAATACGGTACAATGGTACATACCTTCACAACTCCATCCCCTACCTGGAACTCCCTCCCCTGCACCCCTCTCCTGCCTGGCATATATGCCTGCCCACCCATCAAGACTTGGTCAAGCATCACCTGCTCTCAGTAGTTGCTGGTGCACCCTCAACCACCAGAATTATAACTGGCAACCTTAATGCCCAGGGCAAGGACAAGAAAGGTGGCCTCAAATCAGCTTGGGAGTGCCTGATGTGCCTGGGGAGGTTTTTAGGTGCTATTGAGTCAGCCCCCAACTCAGAGAGAGTTGTTTGTTCCCATGCACAGTGGAATGAAACACTGCCCAGTCCTGCACCATCTGCATGGTCAGTGGTGGATCAGACCCGTGTGATCCATACATAGGGTTTTCAATGACTGATTTCAGAAGTGGGTCACCAGGTTTTTCTTCCTAGTTAGTCTTAGTCTGGAAGCTCTGTTGAAACCTGTTCAGTATCATAGCAACCAACAAGCATCCACTGACAGGTGGGTGGCAGCTGCACATGAGGTGCATTGGCTGGGAAAACCCTGGTGGCTAGTGGTTAGGAGTTACAGCTGCTAACCAAAACGTGGGCAGTTCAAATCCATCAGGGGCTTCTTGGAAACCGGATGGGACAGTTCTACTCTGTTCTATAGGGTCGCAATGAGTGGGCATCCACTCCACTGGCAATGGTTTTTTTTTTTTTGTTCTGGTCTCCCACATAGAAGGTGAGAATGTTACCACCGAACCACCACTGTCCTTGTGCCTGGGAAGGAGGAGCAGAATGCCATCTGACAGATTCCTATTTTAAGTAACCATTCTTGCTATGGGGCTTCTTGCTGCACAGGAGGGCATGTTCCCTCATCGTGTAACAACATCGCTCCTTAACACAATGGAAAAAGTTTTTTTCCCCAAATCTCACACCCTTGGTATTTGGCTGGCCTGGGGCAAATCCCCAGCCAGCCCGAATTTTAGCTCTGCCAATCACCTCCCCAAAAGACAAAGGTTTCCCTCTGAGCCCCAAGCTCCTTGCACCTCCGCCATCAGCAGAGCATCACCTGTTAGTCCCTGTGCGTCCCCTCCCTCCGGGCCAGCAAGCTCCCCCAGGGCGGCGGCGGGCTCCCCCGGGGCGGCAGCGGACTCCCCCTGAGGCAGGGCCTTGTCCTTCCTCATTTCTGGATCACCAGGGCCTGGCACGGGGTCAGAGCTCAAAACATGTGCAATGGCCGAGGTGGCCGGCTGAGCGGGGGTCAGAGGCAGGCATCAAGGAGACGCCCCTGGCTCGACACAGCACGCAACAAGAGGTGTCCAAGAAGTGAGCTGGTGCCACTAAGGGCGGAGAGGGCGGGAGGCCGTGAGTGAGTCAGGCTGAGAGGAAGGACAGAAAGAGGACAGGTTCCTCACTGCTCCTCTGATTCAGAGCAAACCCAAGTGCCTCCGGGAGGAGGGAGCGCGCTCAGGCCGCCTCGCACCCATGAAGCCGGCTCCAGACCGGGGGTCTGTCTGCGCGGATGAGTCTCTTCTCTCAGCTAACAGTTGCCTGGTTGAGGAGAGAAATTACAACCCCTTGTTGTGACTCCTCCCACGGAACTAAAAACAGCACATCAATCCCACGCTCTCTTTATCCAGATGGATTGGAAAGCCTCTCTACCCCGAGGTGGGCTGAGGGTGCAGGGCACGCTGGCCTGGGGAGGGGCTTCTCCGCGGGGAAGGACAAACCTGGAAGCCCAGAGAAGGAGATGCATCCCCAGGCTGGGTCAGCTGGCCCTGGAGAATACCACCCCCGTGACACTCCATCATAGGCATGCCAGGGGACAGGGCCATTCTGCCCCTTTGCCTTGATGGGGTAGGTCAGGCCTGGGTACGTTAGGACTCATCAGCACCAGCTGACAAGCCTGGGAAAGACCACTGGGCTCTGAGACAGTCAACAGAGAGGTGAGGGGCACACTTGAGAAGCCTAAATGCGATAAGGCACGTGAAGGGACCTCGTGAACTATTTCGCTACCTTGTTCCAGGTGCAAATGGTGGCGTCGGGGATTCTAAATGCAGTTATGATCACCTGTGGCTTGGCTGGGTGGCCCTGAATCAGCTGCACCCAGCCTATGCTCCCAGTGCCGGTCTCAGCCAGCATCCAGAAGTGGAGAGGAGCTGGACCCTCCAGTGTCCCCTCCTCCTTCCCCTCTCCCTCCGCCGCGGGCAGGCTGCCCAGAATTGTCAGCAGAGCTGCTGCCCTGGGCTCAGACACCTTGGGCCCAGCTTAGGCAGTGAGCGAGGGTGATGGATTGCAAGCACTGCAGCGGGGGAGGAGGGGGTTGCAGAGCCCAGTCCCAGGGGAAGGATGAGACAGTCGTGGGCCGAGGTGCCTCTCCTCCCAGAGTAGACAGAAGGCCGGCAGGACAGAACAGCACAGGGGCCCCAGGAAGCCCTGGGAGGTTCTCGTTTACAAGATGCAGCTCAGCCAACCATTGTTTCCCATTGCATCAAGTGGAAACCCTTCCCCATCCTGCCATGGTCTCTCCCTGCCCTGTCTCCTTGCCCCTTTTCAGTCTCTCTTACTTCAATGCTTACTAGAAGTCAGAGTCCTCAAGTAGTACACACTGTTAAGGCACTCAGTTGCTAACCAAAAGATTGGCAGTTCAAGTCCACCCAGAGGCACCTCGGAAGAAAGGCCTGGATCTACTTCTGAAAAATCAGTCATTGAAAACCCTATGAGCACAGTCTACTCTGACACACATGGGGTCACTGTAAGTCAGAGCTGACTTGATGGCAACTGGTTTGATTGAGACGTCACTGTCTTTTCAGATGGACTGGTTATTTTTGCAACAAACATCACTTCTGTACCTATTGTGTGCCACGCACGGAACTAGACAGGCTATCAACGAAACGCATGCCTACCGTTGCACAGGCCACTTCCCCAAACCAACAGGACTCAGTGAGAACTCTGATAGCAGTGGGACAGGAGCCACGGAGGGAGGGGGCTCTGGGTGGCAGAGTCTGGAGACAGACAGGGCTTGTGACATTTGAGTGGGTCTTCAGTGCTGGAGCAGGATCTCATCATAGCACAGTTGTTCCCACCTCAGAGCCTTTCCTCAGCCATTCCCTGTGCCTGGAATGCCCTCTGTCTCTCAGTAGGGTTCCTGCCTCTCACTTTGCTAGGCATTCCCCACAGAGCACTACGGAAGGCACAGGAGAGGGATGTTTCCGAGGTGAAATGCAGAGACTGTGGTAGCTGCTGTTTGTTAGCACTTTTTGTTCTGTGCCAGGAACGACGTTAGACCTTTACACACATAATCTCTTTTAAACCGTACAAAAATCTGACAAGATGGGCATTATTTCCCCTGTTCTACAAATGGAGAAACTGAGTCAGAAAGGCTAAGTAACTTGCCCAAAATCCCACGGCTAGTAAGTGGTTTCTGTTTCTCTCTAAAGCCTGTACTTGTAACTGCCTTACATACTGCCTCCCCAAATGGGTAAGACCCAGTTCAAAGCTCAGCTCCCCCAGAGAACCTTCAGGGTGCCTTTATCATCACATATGCAATTTAGTCCAGAGATCAGGCCACTTACGTCTTCATGGGGATCCACCTGTCAGAAGGAAAGAGGTTACAAAGAAAGTCCACAGACAGCAGGTGCCCTCTTTCCAGCCCTGGGAGTTAGCTTGAGTTGGATAGAGCTCTGGCTAGAGGCAGAAAACCAGGTCCTAAGCCACATTCCCACCTTGGATGAGTCCCTTAACTCAAACTGACTGTGTGGACTTGGACAACTTGTTCGCTCTTCCTGGGCTTAGGTCTCCTGATATATGAAATGATGTGGTTGGCTTAGGGCCATGGCTCTCAGACTGCATATTAGAACCACCTGGGGTACTCGAATGAGACCCCACCCTCAGGAAGTCGGATGAAATAGTTCTGGGATGGGGTCCAGGCATGCACTTGTTTAAACGCTTCCCAGGTGATTCTAACATGCAGCCAGGGCTGAAAACGACTGGCTTCTGAAGCCTTTGGCAAGTCTGTGCTTCTCCAGGGGCCTACAGCCCAGCTGGCCCATTTCTGTAAATAAAGTTTTATTACAATACAGCCACGACCAGTCATTTATATGTTGTTCCTGGCTGCTTTCATGAGACACTGGCAGAGTAGTTTCCAGAGAGACTTTATGGCCGCCAAGCCTAAAACATTTACTATCTGGCCTTTTATAGCTGCAGCAGCAATGCTAGTTCTCGGCTTTTAGCAGGGCTGGGAGGGAGCAGAAGGGCCCAGAATTGGCTTTCCATGAGGCCAGGGCACTGCCAGTCTGTTTACTGCTGTTTCCTCCAGGCCTAGAACAGTGCCTGGCACATAGCTGGCTCACAAAGTATCTGTCGAATGAATGAATGAACAAATTAACTCAGACCAATGCATCAGGAACCTCACACCTGCAGAACCATCCTAGTGATTGCCTGGCCTCAGAGCAACTGGACGTCTGGCATAGAAGGCTGAGTGGGAAAAAGAAAGCCATTTGACCCTCCCCCCTCCAGCCCCCAGCATCCTCTGCTCCACCAGCCTTTCTGCAAAAGTGTGAAAATGTGAGCAATTCTCTCGCAAGGCAATTTCCCATGGCCCCCTTGATATCATTGGACCTGCACTACAGGGTTTTCTTCACTGAATGCACTTACAGGGCAGAATGGGGATTGAGGTTGTCTCTTCCCTCATTGGGATCAGTTGGTGATAGTGATGGGGATGGGGGACCAACTGAGTCCTCTCTCTCCCACTGGGAATAATGAGAGCCTTCTAGTCAGAGCTACTCAGGCAGAAAGGGCAAAGGCTCTCTTGTGACCACCACTCTCTCACAGGGTGTGGACAGAGGGGCAGTGCCAGACTCTAGTCCTGGCTGTACGACCAACCAGCCACATGACCATGGCAGCTCCATCCCTCCAAGGGTTGGACAAGAGGATCCCTCCAGTAGTCCTGGAAGACCTGCAACAGCCTGGACAGAATGTAATTGTCTCTAGTCCATGGAAGCCATTTGGTAAATGCTCAACTAAATTGATTTGGATAAAGTATATATTCATGAGTTTTTATATTTTAAAAGCTCACTGTGAGAAAGTATCCACCAGTCCCTGTATGGCTATACCCCTTCCCCTTAGCAGTTGGGACTGGTCATTAAAAATGGGGGTTCTCTTTGGGACAGAGCAAAAGCGGTGCTCAGAGGCCAATTTATATCAATAAATGCACACATACAATAAGAAGAAAGGGCCAAAATCAAAGAATTATCCCTACAACTTCAATAAGTAGAAAGAGAGCAACAAAAGAAACCCACAGGCACCAGAAGAAAACAAATAATAAAAATTAGAGCTGAACTAATGAAATAGAAAACAGAAAAACAATTGAAAGAATTGACAAGACCAAAAGCTGGTTTTTTGAAAAAATCAACAAAATTGATAAACCACTGGCCAAACTGACAAAAGAAAAACAGGAGAGGAAGCAAATAACCCAAATAAGAAATGAGATGGGCGATATTACAACAGACCCAACTGAAATTAAAAGAACCATATCAGATTACTATGAAAAACTGTACTCAAATTTGAAAACCTAGAAGAAATGGACGAATTCCTAGAAACACACTACCTACCTAACTAACACAAACAAAGGTAGAACAACTAAATAGACCCATAACAAAAGAAGAGATTGAAAAGGTAATCAAAAAATTCCCAAGAAAAAAAAGCCCTGGTCTGGACGGCTTCACTGTAGAGTTCTACCAAACTTTCAGAGAAGAGTTAACACCACTACTAAAGGTATTTCAGAGCATAGAAAAGGATGGAATACTACCAAACTCATTCAATGAAGCCACCATATCCCTGATACCAAAATCAGGTAAAGACACCACAAGAAAAGAAAATTATAGACCTATATCCCTCATGATAATATAAAAATAAATAAATTAAATAAAATAATATGTATTTTTATATTATCCCTCATGAATGTAGATGCAAAAATTCTAAACAAAATTCTAGCCAATAGAATTCAACAACATATCAAAAAAATAATATGCCATGACCAAGTGGGATTCATACCAGGTACGCAGGGATGGTTCAACATTAGAAAAACAATTAATGTAATCCATCATATAAATAAAACAAAAGACAAGAATCACTTGATTTTATCAATTGATGCAGAAAAGGCATTTGACAAAGTTCAACACTCATTCGTGATAAAAACTCTCAGCAAAATAGGAATAGAAGGAAAATTCCTCAGCATAACAAAGGGCATTTATACAAAGCCAACAGCCAACATCACCCTAAATGGAGAGAGCCTGAAAACATTCCCTTTGAGATCGGGAACCAGACAAGGATGCACTTTATCGCTGCTCTTATTCAACATTGTGTTGGAGGTCCTAGCCAGAGCAATTAGGCTAGATAAAGAAATAAAGAGCACCCAGATGGCAAGGAAGAAGTAAAAGTATCTCTATTTGCAGATGACATGATCTTATACACAGAAAACCCTAAGGAATCCTCCAGAAAACTACTGAAACTAATAGAAGAGTTCAGCAGAGTATCGGGATACAAGATAAACATATAAAAATCAGTTGGATTCCTCTACACCAACAAAAAGAACATCGAAGAGGAAATCACCAAATCAGTGCCATTTCAGTAGCCCCCAAGAAGATAAAATACTTAGGAATAAATCTTACCAGAGATGTAAAAGACTTATACAAAGAAAACTACAGTACACTACGGCAAGAAACCAAAAGAGACTTACATCAGTGGAAAAACATACCTTGCTCATGGATAGGAAGACTTAACATTATAAAAATTTCTATTCTACCAAAAGCGATCTATACATTTAATGCAATTCCGATCCAAATCCCAAGGACATTCTTTAATGAGATGGAGAAAGAAATCACAAACTTCATATGGAAGGGAAAGAGGCCCCGGATAAATAAGGCATTACTGAAAAAGAAGAACAAACTGGGAGGTCTTACTTTACCTGATTTTAGAATCTATTATACCGCCGCAGTAGTCAAAACAGCCCAGTACTGGTACAACAACAGATACGTAGACCAATGGAACAGAATTGAGAATCCAGACATAAATCCATCCACATATGAGTAGTTGATATTTGACAAAGGCCCCAAAACAGTTAAATGGGGAAAAGACAGTCTTTTTAACAAATGCTGCTGGCATAACTGGATATCCATCTGCAAAAAAATGAAACAAGACCCATACCTCACTCCATGCACAAAAACGAGCTCAAAATGGATCAAAGACCTAAATATAAAATAAAAAACGATAAAGATCATGGAAGGAAAAATAGGGATAACGTTAGGAGCCCTAATACATGGCATAAGCAGTATACAAAACATTATTAAGAGTGCAGAAGAAAAACTAGATAACTGGGAGTTCCTAAAAATCAAACACATATGCTCATCCAAAGACTTCACCAAAAGGGTAAAAAGACTACCTACGGACTGGGAAAAAGTTTTTAGCTATGACATTTCTGATCAGCTCCTGATCTCTAAAATCTACACTATACTGCAAAAACTCAACTACTAAAAGATAAATAACCCCATGAAAAAATGGGCAAAAGATATGAATAGACACTTCACCAAAGAAGACATTCAGGTAGCTAACAGATACATGAGGAAATGTTCATGATCATTAGCCATTACAGAAATGCAGATCAAAACTACAATGAGACTTCATCTTACTCCAACAAGGCTGGCATTAATCCAAAAAACACGAAATAATAAATGTTGGAGAGGCTGTGGAGAGGTTGGAACACTTCTACACTGCTGGTGGGAATGTAAAATGGTACACCACTTTGGAAATCGATTTGGCGCTTCCTTAAAAGTCTAGAAATAGAACTACCATACGATCTAGCAATCCTACTCCTCGGAATATATCCTAGAGAAATAAGAGCCTTTACACGAACAGATATATGCACACCCATGTTTATTGCAGCACTGTTTATAATAGCAAAAACATGGAAGCAACCAAGATGCCCATCAACAGATGAACGGATAAATAAATTATGGTATATTCACACAATGGAATACTACTTATCGATAAAGAACAGTGAGGAATTTGTGCAACATTTTATAACATGGAGGAACCTGGAAGGCATTATGCTGAGTGAAATTAGTCAGTTGCAAAAGGACAAATATTGTATAAGACCACTATTATAAGAACTTGAGAAATAGTTTAAACTGAGAAGAAAACATTCTTTTGTGGTTACGAGAGGAAGGAGGGTGGGAGAGGGGTATTCACTAATTAGGTAGTAGATGAGAACTATTTTAGGTGAAGGGTAAGACAGCACACAATACAGGGGAGGTCAGCACAATTGGACTAAACCAAAAGCAAAGAAGTTTCCTGAATAAACTGAATGCTTCGAAGGCCAGCGTAGCAGGGGCAGGGGTCTGGGGACCATGGTTTCAGGGGACATCTAAGTCAATTGGTATAATAAAATCTATTAAGAAAACATCTTGCATCCCACTTTGAAGAGTGGCGTCTGGGGTCTTAAACACTAGCAAGCAGCCATCTAAGATGCATCAGTTGGTCTCAACCCACCTGGGTCAAAGGAGAATGTAGAACACCAAGGACACAAGGTGATTACGAGGCCAAGAGACAGAAAGGGCCACATGAACCAGCGACTACATCATTCTGAGACCAGAAGAACTAGATGGTGCCCAGCTACAACTGATGACTGTCCTGACAGGGAACACAACAGAGAACCCCTGAGGGAGCAGGAGAGCAGTGGGATGCAGACCCCAAATTCTCATAAGACCAGACTTAATGGTCTGACTGAGACTAGAAGGACCCCAGTGGTCATGGCCCCCAAATCTTTAGTTGGCCCAGGACAGGAACCATTCCCGAAGCCAACTCTTCAGACATGGATTGGACTGGACAGTGGGTTGGAGAGGGATGCTGGTGAGGAGTGAGCTTCTTGGATCAGGTGGACACTTGAGACTATGTTGGCATCTCCTGCCTGGAACGGAGATGAGAGGGTGGAGGGGGTTAGAAGCTGGCATAATGGACACGAAAAGAGAGAGCGGAGGGAGAGAGCAGGCTGTCTCATTAGGGGGAGAGTAATTGCGAGTGTGTAGCAAGGTGTATATGGCTTTTTGTGTGAGAGACTGACTTGATCTCTAAACTTTCCCTTAAAGCACAATAAAAATTATTTTAAAAAATGGGGGTTCTATTTTGATCAAAGATTCTATAAAAGAATCCTGATCAAAAGGAAGAAAATGCAGAACAGAATTTCAAATTCTCATGAACTCCAGACTTTCTGGAGCCATGGAGGCTGGATGAACCCCTGAAACTATTGTCCTAAGATACTCTTTAAACCTTAAACCAAAAATATGCCCTCAAGTCTTCTTAAAACAAAAACAATAGTTTAGCTTAACCACTAAAAAATGTCTGTCTTAGGCATTATGCTCTTTTAAGAACTATCTATATGGGATCAAATTGACAACAGCAACTCAAAAGATTAGATAGGAACCTTAGAGGGCAGTGAGTTTATGTTAATGGGGGAGGACAACTCAGAAAAGGAGGGTATACAATTCGAAGGATGTAATCAGTGTAATTGATCTGTACATGTAGAAACTGTTGAATTGGTGTATGTATTGCTACAAAATAAAGAATATCACCCATGAATACTGCGCTCCTTTAAAAAATCATCTGTATGAGACCAAAAGGTCAACAATTACTTTAAAACAAAGATGAGAATGTAAGGGTGCAGGGAAACTAGATTAATGAAAATAGAACAACCAGAAATATTGGAAATGTTCATATATTGTGAAGAATGTAACCAATGTCACTGAAATTTGTGTAGAAATTGTTGAATGGGAACCTAAACTGCTATGTAAAACTTCACTGAAAACACAATAAAATATTATTTAAAAAAATAGGGGCTCTGATCCCGGTGGTCATGGTCCCCAAACCTTCTCTTGGCCCAGGACAGGAACCATTCCCGAAGACTACTCATCAGACATGGAAGGGACTGGACAATGGGTTGGAGAGAGATGCTGACGAAGAGTGAGCTACTTGTATCAGGTGGACACTTGAGACTGTATTGGCATCTCCTGTCTGGAGGGGAGATAGGAGGGTAGAGAGGGTTAGAAACTGGCAAAACGGTTCCAAAAGGAGAGACTGGAAGAAGGGAGCGGGCTGACTCATTAGGGGGAGAGTAAATGGGAGTATGTATTAAGGTGTATATAAGCTTATATGTGACAGACTGACTTGATTTGTAAACTTTCACTTAAAGCACAATAAAAATTATTTAAAAAAAAATAGGGGTTCTGGAGTCAGCCCATCTGATTCTCTAGCTCCTCCCGTTCCTGGCCCAGCTGTGTAACCTTGGTCAAGTTGCTTTACCTCTCTGAGCCTCTGTTTCCTCACCTGTAAAAGATGATAACTGTTCAGCTCGTCCTCAATGAATTGTAGCTTCTGTGACTGTTAAATTGTGGGGGACACGGGGATATGGTGCCCAGATTCCCTTTCAAGAAGGGCTTGCTGCGCAGCTATGGGGATTGTGTGGTCAACTGACAGCCTCCAGCTGTCAGCAACTTCAGGCTCAGCCCCAGCTGCAGACAGCCATCCGGCCACAGGTCATGCCCTGCCCAGGGCAGCCCTTCCCAGTTGGCCGAGTGAAGCCATTTTTTTTTTTTTTTAATTTTTATTGTGCTTTAAGTGAAAGTTTACAAATCAAGTCAGTCTCTCATATAAAAATTTATATACACCTTGCTATATACACCTATTTGCTCTCCCCCTAATAAGACAGCACGCTCCTTCCCTCCACTTTCTATTTTCCTGTCTATTTGGCCAGTGTCTGACCTCCTCTGCCCTCTCATCTCCCCTCCAGACAGGAGCTGCCCACATAGTCTCATGTGTCTACTTAATCCAAGAATGAGCAAAGGCATTTTGCAGGACACGGTGCGGCGGGCGGCGGGGGGGGGCACACGGACAAGCACTACTCCCTCCTGAGCCCCCTGGGGGGCTGGCCCAGACTTTGCTGAGCCTGCGGTCCCATTCCACCTCTCTTTCTGCCCAACCCACTTCTTCCCCTCCCCTTAGTGGGCGTTGATCCCTAATAACTTCCTGCACCCCCAACTCTCCCGGAGTCTACTGGAGAGTACAACCCGTGCTCGTATCATTATTCTGGGCTGATGCAGCCAGTGCAGCCAGCCCTGGGCCCAGCTTTGGCCGCTGCTCCTTGTCTCCCTGGGTCACCCCAGCAGAATGTCTGCAGACCACAGTGCTGAGGAGGTGGGGACCCAGGCAATGCCAGTGGTGTGGATGGTCATTACCTGCCCCAGAAGCAGGCACCTGTGCCAGGCTTACCAGCGCTACCAGGAACCAGGGCCCTTCTTTCATTCCCTCCCTCTCCCTCCTTTCATTCCTTACCTCCCCGCTTTCCTCCTTCTCTACCCCTTTCCCTTTTCTTCAATTAGAATCCTTTATTCCTTCCTCCTTCCTTTCTTCCTTACATCCTCACACATTTACGGAGCACCTACTCTGGCCAAGCATGATGCCAGGTGTCAGGTTCCCTACCTTTGGGAAGCTTAGAGTCTAATCAGGGAACCAGGCATGAAAACAACTCAATTCAGTATGATAAGTGCTCTGCTGGGGGCACCATGGGGGCACACAGGGGCACTCAAGGGGTCAAGGAAGCCTTCCTGGGGAAGGAGATGTCTTTATCGAGACCTGAAGGGCAGGAGGGGTTGGTCAGCCAAAGGACAAGGGGAGATGTTTCAGAGAGAGGAGAGCTCTGTTAACCTGGCCCAGGTGCCCAGGTACTTGTTGGGATGCTATGGGCCGTTGCAAGTTTCCTGTGAAAGCAACTTTGCTCCCTAAGCACTCAAGGTCAAAGAGTCAGGAGAGTGGCCTGTGGACATGGCCTCCTTGCAGTTAGTAACCCGTCTGTGTCCTGAGAGAGTTACTAAGGCACCCTATGTCCTTGTCTTCTCCAGCTCATGACCCCAACTCATTTCATTCTCCCCTGCTGGTCCCACACATCAGGCCCTTCATTGCTAGCATGGCTCTCACCTTCCCCCCTTTCCCACACGCTTATCTGCCCCCACCCAGTGGAATGTAAGCCCTGAATACACTCTTTCAGCAGGGGAGGCAGGCCTGGGCCCAAGGCTCAGGCTGCTCATGGTGCCTCTGAAAAGCCTGTCCTCCTCCCAATCTCCCTCTAGGCTTGTGGGGGCTTGTGTTCCAGCAAAATTGGCCACACAGTCAATTTCTATAAACAGAATCTCATTTTCCCCACAGAATCCATTATAAATTAGAGTTTATTTCCAGCAGACATAAACAGACAGCAGAATAAACCTTCACAAATTGGTTTTTTAGCGTTCGTGCATTGTGGTGTCCCAGCAGCTTTGTAGAGACTTGGAGATGTGGCCGTCACCTAGAAATTCACCTCTCCTCTCTTTTATCTGGAATCATCTCTCTTTTCTTTTTTCTTTTTTTTAAGCAACTTTATTGAGATGTAATTCACATACCATACAATTTCCCCATTTTAACTGTATAATTCTATGACTCTTGGTACATTCAGAGTTGGGCATACATCACCACAATCCATTTTAGAATATTTTTATGACCCCAAAAAGATACGCTGCACACCTCAACCATCATCCCCCAATCCACCATCCCCCCAGTCCTGTTGCTGTGTGCCGTGGAGTCAGTTCCAACTCATAGCAATCCCACATCAACTGAGTAAAACTGTCTTATAGGGTTTCCTAGGCTTGAATGTTTATGGGAGCAGATTGCCAGATCTATTCTCCCACAGAGCAGCTGGAGTAGTTGATGAGTTTGAACAGCTGACTTTTTTTTTTTTAATAATTTTTATTGTGCTTTAACTGAAAGTTTACAAATCAAGTCAGTCTGTCACATATAAGCTTATATACACCTTACTCCATACTCCCACTTACTCTCCCCCTAATGAATCAGCCCGCTCCCTCCTTCCAGTCTCTCCTTTCGTGACAATTTTGCCAGTTTCTAACCCTCTCTACCCTCCTATCTCCCCTCCAGACAGGAGATGCCAATACAGTCTCAAGTGTCCACCTGATACAAGTAGCTCACTCTTCATCAGCATCTCTCTCCAACCCATTGTCCAGTCCCTTCCATGTCTGATGAGTAGTCTTCGGGAATGGTTCCTGTCCTGGGCCAACAGAAGGTTTGGGGACCATGACTGCCGGGATTCCTCTAGTCTCAGTCAGACCATTAAGTCTGGTCTTTTTATGAGAATTTGGGGTCTGCATCCCACTGATCTCCTGCTCCCTCAGGGGTTCTCTGTTGTGCTCCCTGTCAGGGCAGTCATCGGTTGGGCCGGGCACCATCTAGTTCCTCTGGTCTCAGGATAATGTAAGTCTCTGGTTCATGTGGACTTTTCTGTCTCTTGGGCTCATAGTTGTCATGTGACCTTGGTGTTCTTCATTCTCCTTTGATCCAGGTGGGTTGAGACCAATTGATGCATCTTAGATGGCCGCTTGTTAGCATTTAAGACCCCAGACCCCACATTTCAAAGTGGGATGCAGAATGTTTTCACAATAGAATTATTTTGCCTATTGACTTAGAAGTCCCCTTAAGCCATAGTCCCCAAACCCCCACCTTGCTCCGCTGTCCTTTGAAGCAGTCAGTTTATTCAGGAAACTTCTTTGCTTTTGGTCCAGTCCAGTTGAGCTGACCTTCCGTATATTGAGTATTGTCCTTCCCTTCACCTAAAGTAGTTCTTATCTACTAACTAATCAGTAAATAACCCTCTCCCACCCTCCCTCCCTCCACCCGTCGTAACCACAAAAGTATGTGTTCTTCTCAGTTTATACTGTTTCTCAAGATCTTATAATAGTGGTCTTATACAATATTTGTCCTGTTGCAACTGACTAATTTCACTCAGCATAATGCCTTCCAGGTTCCTCCATGTTATGAAATGTTTCACAGATTCGTCACTGTTCTTTATCGATGCACAGTATTCCATTGTGTGAATATACCACAATTTATTTAACCATTCATCCGTTGATGGGCACCTTGGGTGCTTCTATGTTTTTGCTATTGTAAAGAGGCTGCAATAAACATGGGTGTGCATATATCTGTTCTTGTAAAGGCTCTTATTTCTCTAGGGTATATTCCGAGGAGTGGGATTTCTGGGTTGTGTGGTATGAACTGCTGACTTTTGGTTAGCAGCCAAACGCTTAACCATTGTGCACCACAGCTCCTCCACCCAGCCCTGGACAACTGCTAATCTACTTTCTGTCTCTACGGATTTGCCTATTCTGGACAATTCACATAATAAAACCAAACCAAACCCATTGTCATCAAGTCAATTACAACTTATAGAGACCCTATAGGACAGAGTAGAATTGCCCCATGGGATTTTCAAGTAGCAGTTGGTAGATTCGAACTGCCAACTTTTTGTGGCTAGCAGCCGAGCTCTTAACCACTGCACCACCAGGGCTCCCTTCATATAACAGCCCTCTTTTATTGGCCATTGTCTAAATCATCGTCACTATAATTTGTAGAATGAGTTACAGTTTACAAAGCCCTCTCATATATATTATTCTGGTTGATTGTAAAGGTGGCATCCATCCTTCCTCTTTCCCCGAACTCAAAACCAGTTGCCATTGAATCTGATCTGACTCATAGCAACCCCATGGGTGTCAGAGCAGACTGTGTTCATAGCGTTTTCAATGGCTAATTTTTTGGAAATGGATCACCAAAATTTTCTTCCAAGGTGCCTCTGAGGACTTGAACCACCAACGTATGCAACTTGGCAGGGCTCTCCCATTGTGGCTCTGGTGTTCTGCTCCACCCCTTGACTCTGACCTCAGACCTGCCTCCATCTGCTTTGGCCAATGTGAGATTTTAGCTAACGTGAGAGAAGCAGTGGCTGGAAGAAGTTCATCCCCATTTCCATTTCCTCTCATGCTCTTCCTCGATTGCCCTGTGAGCATGTGTAGGCTGTCCTGTGGAGAAAGAGAAGCACCTGACCCAGCCGCCCCCATCACCTCAGCCACCAGCCATGGGAGGGAGCCAGCCATGGGAGGGAGCCCAGCTCACCCCGGCCTACATCACTCACTCACAAATTTGCTAAATCGCAAAAAAAATCTAAATAAATGTTTAAATAAATGCTTCTTAGAAGCAAAGATGCATCTTACATACTTTGGACATGTTGTCAAGAGGCATCAGTCCCTGGAGAAGGACATCATGTTTGGCAAAGTACAGGGTCAGCGGAAAAGAGGAAGACCCTCAACAAGGTGGATTGACACAGTGGCTGCAACAATGAGCTCAAGCATAACAACGATTCTAAGGATGGCACAGGACTGGGCAGTGTTTCGTTCTGTTGTGCATAGGGTCGCTATGAGTCGGAACCAACTCGACGGCACCTAACAACAACAACAACAAGTGTTTATTGTGGTATGCCACTGAGGTTTTGCAGTTATCTGTTACATAGCATTATTGTGAAAATAGATAAAATTTATCTCATTTGTTTCTTACCACAAACCTGTGAGGTTGGTGGAGGATGAAAATACCTAACATTAAGAGAGAAAAAGGAGTCCTGGTGACACAGTGGTTAAAGTGCTCACCGCTAACAGAAAGGTTTGTAGTTTGAACCCACCCGCTGCTCCGTGGGAGAAACATGGCAGTCTGCTTCCATAAAGATTACAGCCTCAGAAACCCTATGGGGCTGTTCTTTTCTGTCCTATAGGGTCGCTATGAGTCGGAATCAGCAAAATGGCAATGAGTAATGGGTAAGAGATGAAAACAGAGGAGAGGAAGGGAACCAGCACGTACTGAGCACCTACTCTCAGTCAAGTCCTGGGCTTGTAATTTTCTCATATATTCTTACCTTATTTAATCCTCACAACAACTCTGTGAGATGGCTGTTACAGAGAGGAATGCATTTAGCTGCAGGTAACAATTTTTTTTTACAATACACCCAACAACCAATGTCTGAAGGAATAAAGATTTCTCATTATCTCACATAAAAAGAAGTCTGGAGGGGTAGGCATCACTGGATTGATGAAACAGCTCAGTGTCTTTCTATTTTCAGCAGCCTTTCTATTTTTCTGCTTCACCATCCTTGGTGTGTTAGCTTTTTTCCCCTCAGGCTTACTACCTCATGGTTCTAGGATGGCTGCTATGACTCCAAGTATCGCATCTTCACCTAACTACATTCATGACAGGAAGATGGAAGCAGGACTCCCTGACATATCAGAAAGAAAAGTCTTTCCCAGAAGTCCCCCAGTAGCCTTCCACTTTTATCTTAGTGGCTAAAGTTGGGTCATATGCCCACTCCTAAGTCAGTTAATAGCAACCATCACAAAAAGCATGACCACGCTTGGATTAAATCAATTGTAGTTTATCCACTGAGGGTGAAGAAGGGGCCCCCTTCTCTGAGCATGTTTTAGCTAAACAAAATCTAAGAAGAAAGAGAAAATTAGTTTTTGGATGGACAAACAGTGACATCACAGGAATTATTATTCCCACTTTATGGATAAGGAAATTGAGGCTTGCTTAGGCTGCATAAGTTGCCCAAGGTTATTCAGCCAGGAATTGGTAGTTCTAGAATTCAAATCCAGCTCTCTTTCTACTCCACTGTAAGAGTCCTTGGCCAAATTTAGACAGCTAAGAAGTGGGCCTCCCCAATGGGATTTTTATCCTCATCCAAGGCTGCCCATTTCCCCCTTACCTGGTCACTCCCTTCACACATACAATCTTGTCATATAGCTTCCTTCCTCCTTTTTCTGGATGAATATTTCCAGTGCCTCTGGAGTGGCCGAGTTGCCACGATTTATGGCTCATCACAGGAGGTGCTCCCATCTCAACATATATTCCAGTCTGAGGAGCCTCCAGTCAGTGCTTTGAGGTCTGTACAATGATTTAGAGTCCCACATCTCTCTCACCATAAATGCAGCACCAATCCTGTTTCTCAGAATAAGGACAAGTGTACCTGTGTGTATAAATAGGCAGCCCCCATCTAACCACCCCAGCCCCCTGTCGATTCCTACTGGGAGAAATGGCCACAGTACTTCCAGTTCAGTGTATCTTATTATCTTCCTACCACTTTTCTGGCTCTCGGAGAAGTGTCCCGAGGATACCCCTTTTCTGTCCTGATGTTCTGGTATGCCAGGCTGATCAGTCATGCTTACTGGTTGCCCCAGGCCAACTTCAGTCACGTGTGTGGCTCCCACTTGCCCTCCATTCTCACCCTCCATGAGCTGGGCTGGGAGTTTGCAGGTGTTTCACAGACATCTCTCACCAAAACAAAACAAAAACAGTTGCCATCAAGTTGATTCCAACTCATGACGACCCCGTGTGTCAGAGTAGAACTCTGCTCCATAGGGTTTTCAAAGGCTGATTTTTCAGAATTAAATTGCCAGGCCTTTCTTCTGAGGCACCTCAGGATGGACTGGAACCCCCAGCCTTTTGGTTAGCAGCTGAGCCCATTACCTGTTCACGTCACCCAGGGACTAGGCCTCTCATAACCAAAAAAAAAAAAAAAACCCATTGCCATCGAGTCCGTTCCGACTCATAGCAACCTCATAGGACAGAGTAGAACTGCGCCGTAGAGTTTCCAAGGAGTGGTTCGTGGATTTAATCTGCCAAGCTTTTGATAAACTGCCAACCTTTTGGTTGGCAGCTGAGCTCTTAATCACTGCACCACCAGGGCTCCAGGTCTCTCATCCAAAAAAAAAAACTCATTGACGTCAAGTCGATTCCAACTCATACTGGGCCAGTAAGACAGAGTAAAACTGCCCCATAGCATTTTCAAGGAGTGGCTGGTGAGTTTGAACTGCTGACCTTTTGGTTACGAGCCAAGCTCTTAACAAGTGCACCACCAGGGCTCCCAGGACTCCCAGGGCTTCAATTAAAAAAAACCATTGCCAGCAAATTGAGTAGAACTGCCCCATAGAGTTTCCAAGGAGCCGCAGGTGGATTTGAACTGCCAACCTTTTGGTTAGCCCCCCCAAAAAAGCAGCCAAGCTCTTAACCACTGCACCACCAGGCCTCCCAGGGAGTTGATAAAATGGGTTCTTACTGCAAGGCAGACGGCTTCTTCTACGTAGAAAACACACACTTTGAAATGCTCTTGGCATCTACTCAAACTTCCTTTCTTGTTCCCTTAGCCTTCTCCACCTGGTCCAGAGACACCCTCTTAGACTGGTGAGTGTCAGCTATGGAACCAAAGCCAGCCTTCCTGGTCAGCCACTGCCCACCCCTGCCCTGAGCACTGAGTTTCTGAAGCTTAAGGAAACACTCA
The DNA here is from genome assembly GCF_024166365.1 of Elephas maximus indicus. Taxonomy (NCBI): domain Eukaryota; kingdom Metazoa; phylum Chordata; class Mammalia; order Proboscidea; family Elephantidae; genus Elephas; species Elephas maximus. The sequence goes on along the minus strand of NC_064837.1, from coordinate 52,414,357 downwards.
AGGCTAAGGTCATGTGTTGGGTCCTGGAAAAGACATAGAGGTCAAAAAACTACAGAATATAGAAGAGTAAAGCAAGGAGGAAAAGTCAAGATCATCTAAGCCAGGGATTTTCAACCTGCTTTTTTTTTTGGCAGTAGAACTTTTGTCTTCCAAATAGATCCCCAAGATATAAAATAAATACAAGTGGGAAAAAAACTCGTTGCTGTTGAGTCGATTCTGACTCATAGTGACCCTGTAGGACAGAGTAGAACTGTACCATAGAGTTTCCAAGGAGTACCTGGTGAATTTGAACTGCTGACCTTTTGGTTAGTAGCCATAGCAGTAGGAGTGGTGGACTTGGAGTAGACATTGACCTTCAGCAGAACCCTAGAACTCTGTGAAACATAATGAGAAAACCATTGCTATAGCCAAATGCTTTAATTTTATTTACCAATGGATAAATTGAATCCCAAATAAGGGAAGTGATTTTTTGTACAAAATGGAAGGACAAGCTGGAGCCGAAGTGTCTAGAAACTGTTTACCAAAACCAGAGGTCAAGGTCTGGCCCAGGTCTCCAAAGCTAGAGCTTGGGTTGGGGGATCGAGAGAGCAGGTAAGGGGAGAGGGTTACGGGCTGAGAAGCAAGGGACTGGGCTTGTGACTAGCTACTTCAGACAGAGCTTCAATAAAAGTTTCTGGGGCCCATATTGGAGCCCTGGTGGCACAGTGGTTAACAGCTCAGCTGCTAACTAAAATGCCTGCAGTTCAAATCCACCACCCACTCCTTGGAAACCCTACGAGGAGTTCTACTCTGTCCTATAGTGTCGCCATGAGTTGGAATAAACTCGACAGCAATGGTTTTGGTTTTGAGTTTTGGGGCCCAGATGAAAGACCCTCTGCCCCAGAGGAGAGGCCAGCTTTGGACATGAGGAGCCAGAGAAGGAGATAAGAAAGCAGGAAGGAAATGTTTTTGTCCTTTTTCCCCCAAGCCAGGCTTGGGAAGGTATTCCCTGGGCAATTCTTCACCACATTCAACTCCTGTCAGCCATTTAACACACTGAATAAAACATTAAATCTCTCACTGAAAACAGCTCCAGCCCGAATGAAGCTGACCAAGGATAAACTGGGGCCTCAATTCCTTCAATTCCTGTGATGCCTGTTTCCAGTGGCAGAACAGAGGACACTCACTTTCCGATCTGAGCAGGACATATGGCCTTAGAGGCTGAGAACTGAGGAAGGGGAGGAATCTCTTCCCTTCCCTCCCCTCCCCTCCCCACACTAAACCAAAAACCAAAACTCCCTGTGGTCAAGTCAATTCTGACTCATAGCATAAGGACATTATAGGACAGAGCAGAACTGCCCCATAGGGTTTCTAAGGAGCAGCTGGTGAATTTGAACTGCTGACCTTTTGGTTAGCAGCCAGGCTCATAACCGCTGTACCACCAGGGCTCCCTCCTCAGACTATAAGCAGACAATCAAGAGCTAGAAGCGTAATTAAGTTGTGGGTGTGCTCTTATTTTACGCAAATGTTGAGAGGAGAAAAACAAAGCAGGAACCTCCTGGGGTAAAAGGTAAGAAAAAAGCCGCCTTAAAGCTGTAGTTCCTCAGAGCCAGCATCACCTGGGAAGAGGTTAGAAATGCACATTCCAGGGCCCCACCTCAGGCCCACGGAATCAGAACCCGTGGGGGGTGGAGCCCAGCAATTTGGCTGGGGGCGGGGTTAATAAGCCCCCCAGGTAAGTCTGATATCCACTCAAGCTTGAGTACTTTGTCTTATCACCCGTGTTCCTGGGCTGAGGTAACTCAGAGGTGGGAGTAGGACTGCTTGAGATGGAGCCCTAAAGAGAATGGAAAAGAGGGAGGAGGCAAAGGGGGCTGCTGTTAGAGAGGAGAAAGGATATCCGTGTTTCCCTGGCTGGTGGAAGATAAAGGCAGGGTCAACTTACAAGTGGCTGTGAAGTGAGAAAGAGTGGGAATATGTGTGTGCGGGCGAAGGACTGATAGGGATCAGATGTCCCTGAGCTGGGTGTCAAGGACACAGTATAGTCAAAGAGGTAGTCGTTGTTGTTAGTTGCGTGGAGTTGATTGCAATATGTTACAGAGTAGAACTGCTCCATAGGGTTTCTTGGCTGTGATCTTAACAGAAACAGATCAATAGGCCTTTCTTTCATGGTAGATAGGGTGGTTTCTAACAGCCAGTCTTTAGGTCAGCGATTGAGTACAAACCATTTGTGCCACCTGGACTCGACGGCACTGGGTTTTGGGAGTGATCTCAAAGAGGCAGAGGAAGGGACAAAGCGAAAGGGCAGAAGCAGCAGTAGGTCTATCTAAGTGTCTTAGGCATTGGCATATGGCCAAGAGATTGGCAGAGGAACGACAGACCCCAATGGATCTGGACCTGGAGGACTGTGGGAAACCAGACAACGATCGCAACTAAGCTACTCTCCAATCTTATGGTGGCCTCGGTTTCCCGAGGCTGCCCACAAGGTGGGTGAGGGTTCAGCCCCTCAAACAGTGGTGTACAGTGACTGGTCCATGTTATCCTCACACACCTGAGCTGGAGTGCTGCCAGGTCACCCTGTCCCCCTGAATGTATCTCCTGCACCTCCCAACCCCTGACGTAAAGCCCTGGAGAGGCCTGGGCCTCCCACCCCAGCAACTTGACCTGAGCGGAATCTGGGCAGTCACGGTCAACGGAGGGAAATGGCTGCCCAGAACTGAGGGTGGAGTGGGTGCGATCCTAGGGAGCATGTTGGCAAGCCCAGCTTATTGCTGGCCTAACCCCTACCCTGAAGACCCTCATCCCAAGGTCATGTGGGCAGTGTATGCAGAATAACTCAATCGTCCTGACTGAATTTATTGAGCACCTACCGAGATGCTCTGGGGCCTTTTTTCTACAGCCTAGAAAAGCAAGGCGCCTTGGTGGCACAGTGGTTAACTGCTTGGCTGCTAACCAAAAGGCTGGTGGTTCAAACGGAGAGGGAGGAAGATGTTGCAGTCTGCTTCCATGAAGATAACAGCCTTGGAAACTCTATGAGGCAGTTCTACTCCATCCTATAGGTTCACTATGAGCCGGAATCAACTCTATGACGACAGGTTTTTTTGTTTTGTTTTTAAGAAAATCAAGTCCTTTCCTTTTAAGGGCCTTAGTTTCCCCCTCTAGAAAATGAGGAGAAGTTAGACTGGTGATTGGGAGCTCTACAAGGTCCCTTCTGGCTCTGACCTTATAGGACTTTTAGGAAAGGGTCACGGCTTATGGGGAGCCACCAAACCAAACCCATTACTCTTGAGTCAATTCCAACATAGCGACTCTATAGGACACAGCAGAACTGCTCCATAGTGTTTCCAAGGAGAGCCTGGTGAATTTGAATGGCTGACCTTTTGTTTAGCAGCTGAGCTCTTAACCACTGTACCACCAGGGCTCCTTATGGGGAACAGGAGTGGGGGATTTGAATGAGGGTGGGGGAAGGGAAGAAATGAACTGGAACTGAAAGTGACAGGGAGGCCCTTAGTGAGGAGTTCATATCATATGAGGTCTCTTCCATTAGCATGATTAAATGATTCATTGAGTTAATCCAGAAACACCATGTGGTGTCTGGCATATTGTAAATTTTCAATCATCATTTAATAACAATTATTATTGTGATTGTTAGTAGCCCTGGTTTATAAAACACTCCGCTTCCTTAATTACCTGTACTTGAAAATCTCCAAATCACTGTATTGTCAAATCTGAGAATTGCTAAGTCATTGAATCTGAATGCTCCTGGACCATCAAAAGTCTCCCCAAATCATAGCATCAAGGCACAGCTTTGTGGGCAGGAAGGGCTGCTCCTGAGCCCTGCCTTTACCCATGCTGTCCTCGCTGCTTTCAGTGCCCTTTCAAGATCTTTCTAAAGGCCAAATCCCACTTTAAGGGCTAATTCATGTATGCATTATGCATATGTGATTTCATCTGACTCTCCCAACAATACTATGAATAGTTATTGCTTTCTTGTACCAATAAAGAAACTAAGGTTCTCAGAGGCCACACAGGAGCCTGGACCCACACTCTGGTCTGTTTGACACTAACACCCATGGTTTGCCTTCCTCACCACCACTCCAGACTGAGCTAGCCCCTTGTCTCTGGGCACTAGCAAGACCTTCCCTTTTACCTTCTGTAAGAATGGCATGGTGGGAGTGTCTGACCTCCTCTAATTACACAAAGGGGGAGGAGAATCAAGATCAACAGCCCAAGGCAGATTCCTGTGAGGTGGAGGGCAGACAAACCTCTTCTCTCCAACCTTTTTACCAATTCGGACACCAACCATCCCCCCCACGGCACTGTCCAGTTCTCTGCTGGGTTCAATAATTCATTGCCATGGTCACACAGAACTCACAGACAATCTTCACGATTATGGGGTTTATTAGGGAAGGAGCAGGTTACAATTCAGGATCGGGAACAACTCAGGATACTGTTCTCAAACAGCCTCTTCTCAGCCATGCCTGCAGGCGGGCCTCTTTCTGGCCCTGGCCTCTGCCCTGCTCAGGCAAGTGTTACAAAGCTCTTTAGCTCCACCAGCAAGTGCCCAGAGGCACCCCACTCTTCCAGTAAGCCTCAGCCCAAAGGCTCTCGGCGCTCTTGCTCCATGGGTTGGGTAGCCTACCTCACGTCTCCTGCCGGTTTCCTGGTTCTGCGGCCTCTGCTGTTGCTGCTTCTCTGCGGGGGCTTCTCGCTGTCTCTGGTGTTGCAGCTCTCTCTGTCTCCTGTGTCCAGAAGGTTCCCAGCGCAGGGAGCCCTAGTCTAAAGGATGTGCTCTGCTTCCATCTCTTCTGGTAGTGGTGAGGTCCCCCTTTTCCTCTTCTGGGATGGCTCCTTTTAAGCCTAGTGGAGTAGCAAAACTGACCAATCCCCTCATTAGGGTTCAATACACCTTATTTGTATAGTCCCATCACCAGGAGGGTGCCATGAGTCTTATTTTCATTATTAGCAAGCTATTTGATCCCCTTGGTGGGCCACTACCACTGCATTTGCATAGTCCCACCCAGTCATTTGGTGGGTGTTACAAGAGCATGGCAAAGTCCACATAAAAGTGATCCATCACACTGAACATTCTTTATAGTATTATGGATTGAATTGTGTCGCCCAAAATGTGTGTCAACTTGGCTAGGCCATGATTCCCAGTATTGTGTGGTTATACACCATTTTGTCATCTGATGTGATTTTCCTATGTGTTGTAAATTCTGGCTTTATGATGTTAATGAGGTAGGATTAGAGGCAGTTATGTTAATGAGGCAGGACTTTTTTTATGTTAATGAGGCAGGACTCAATCTACAAGATTAAGTTGTATCCTGAGTCAATCTCTTTTGAGATATAAAAGAGAAGTGATTGGAGAGATAGGAGGCCTCATATCACCAAGAAAGGAGTGGCAGGAGCAGAGCGTGTCCTTTGGACCCAGAGTCCCTGCGCTGAGAAGCTCCAGCACCAGCGGAGGAGCTGACAGAGAAAGCCTTGCCCTGGAGCTGGCACCCTGAATCCAGACTTCTAGCCTCCTAGACTGTGAGAGAATAAATTTCTGTTAGTTGAAGCCATCCACCTGTGGTATTTCTGTTATAGCAGCACCAGATAACTCAGACATAGTACATGCTGTCGTTGGTGGCTGCTGTGGAGTTGGCCCCCAACTCCTGGTGACCCCACATACAATGGATCTAAGCACTACCCGGTCCTGCCGCATCCCCACGATCGACTGTGGATGGGACCGTTGAGATCCATAGGGTTTTCGCTGATTTTTGGATGTAGATCGCCAGGCCTTTCTTCCGACTCTGTCTTAGTCTGGAAGCTCTACTGAAACCTGTTCAGCATCATAACAACGCGCAAGCCTCCACTGGTAGGTGGGTGATGGCAGTGCCTGGGGTACATTGACCGGGAATCAAGCCTAAGTCTGCTGCACGGAAGGTGAGAATTCTACCATTGAACTACAAATGCCCTCTTATAACACATACCAAATGGTATAATTTCTCTGGGTACCTGTCTATTCCCTTGGTCCCCTAGACTGGGAGCCCCATATGCGCAGACAAGGACTATGTCTGATCTTCCCCAGCACAGTACCAGGCTCACCACGGTGCCAAACAGGGGTTTTGAGTGGGTCCCTCCGTAGAAGGCTCTTGATTGTTTGCCAGAAAGCATAACTACCCCAGGTACAGACTTCACATGGGAGAATGCATTTCAAGGCCCAAGTTTCCAACTCCCTTTGGGTACCTAGCCCACCCTAATATTGGGGGTAGCCTGCATTCCACACACTCCCAGTGGCCTGGCTGGAATCACATGCTGCCCCATGCTGATGGTTTCTGTTCTGGGTCCTGGGGCCCCTTAGAGAATTGGGCAAAAGCTCAGGTCCTTCTTCCCCACCTCCCCCCAAAAAGTGCTGAGCATATAATGTCAATGGGTTTAGCCTCCCCCAGAGTCTGTCAGTGAAACCACTAGAGGCATTTGGACCCCAAATTAAGGCTGGCCCAGGAAGTTTGGGAAGCAATAGAGTCACTGGCCAGACAGCAGGGCACCTGGGATTTCCTGGGTAGAAATCAGGAGCACGAGTGAACCCTGGAGGGGATCTGGGAACCTAGACCACCCTTCCCCAAAACTTCTTGGGTCACCCTGATGCCTTCCCTTCCTCAGACTACCTTCTCTGGCTGAACAACTCTGCTCCCCTTCAGAACCTCTCTGCCACACAGGTTTGTATAACGTGAGCTGTTTGATATTTGCTTCATTAGAAACCTTTTAAAATGCATTTTTAGGTCTGTGTTCGGTACAGAGTGTCTCCATGTAAAAATTTTCAGGCAAATCACTTCAAGGCGGTTGGCTGTTTTTATTCCTTCCTGGCCAACCTTGCTCAGCGCAAACCACGGGAGAACATGATAAATCATAAAGCAGACGTAGAGCTTCCCAGGGCCGCAACCTGGCTAATCATCTCCATGACAGTAACTGGTCAGGACGCCTAGCACCAGCATGGCTGAGCCAGAAGATGGACTGGGAGATGTCAATATCCCCTATCCAAACCCCAGACCCATGCTAACCCTGACCACAGTAGTGACACTAGCCCTTTACATTTGTACCGATCTCCTGGGACTGCCCCCATTAGCCCTGCAGGGGCTGGGCAGGGCAGGGGTTATTTTCTCAATAACCGGGGAGATGAATGGCCTCCTTCAAGGTCATCCAGCAAGTACATGGCAGAGCCTGGCCCTTTGAGTAGGTGAGGAGGACCGTAGGAGCTACTGTGGGTTTGTAATTGTCTGCTGGTTGAAAAGTCTAAGAGCAAACACTGGGAGGTTGTGAGCAGGACCTAGCATTGGTCTGGAGTTTTCCAGACACTGTAGTTCGATCAGCTCACAAAGGCCCAGACAGTGCCGGGGACAATTGTGGGAACAGGGCTGACAGCTGGGCTCCAGACCAAGCGTCCAAGTCCAGAGCTGCTGACTCTGCATGGTGACATTTGACTCCAGCCCCAGGAGAGAGGTGATGTGTCTGACAGAGGGGGCACAGGAAACAGTTGAGCCTTCTATTCCAAAACAGGCCTCTTTGGCCACCGCAGTGTCTGCGGGAACATTTCTTTTTAGAAGCGAGACAGAGAGCAGCACAGATTTCTCCAGCAGTGCAGGGCTCTGATGTCCACAGAGGACAACCAGTGTCCTCAGATCGCATGGGGCCCTGCCGTCCCCTCTGGCTCTCCTGTGCCCTTTCTCCTCCTCTGCCCGAATGCTCCCTGCACTGACCCAGATGCTCCTTGAGTCAGGACTAGATTCCCACTGGGCTGGGGTCCATTTTAGCCCTGTGACAGAGTTGGGTAATAAAGGGGCCCAGCCCAGTGGGCATTCAATAAATATTTGCTGAATTAAAAAATTGGAAAAAATCATGAGGATGATCTAGAATCTGGAAGAGCAAGTCTGTTGAGGGAAGAGCTTTGGAATCTACTAACACTTAAGCTAAAGGAGAAATGGGCTAGTTCTGGCCAGAGGATTTATCCCTGGGTAGTGTTGTTAAAGTACTCAGCTGCTAACCAAAAGGTTGGAAGTTCGAGTCTACCCAGAGGCACCTTGGAAGAAAGGTCTGGAAATTTTTTCCAAAAAATCAGCCATTGAAAACCCTATAAGCACAACCTACTCTGACATACATGGGGTCACCGTGAGTCAGAATTGACTTGATGGCAACTGTTTTTTGTTTTTGCTTTTTTCATGAAACTTAGGCTTAGAGCCCTCCACTTGCATGGGCTCTTTCCAAGGCCCCCTACTTAATTTCGTGCTCATAATTTTATATGATTTTTCTTACAGAAAGTACACAAAGTAGTATAAGATCCAGGCTTCATAAAACCTGGTCCTGACCCTTGACCTCTGCAAACTCCAAGGCCTCCATATTTGAGAGCAGAATCTCAGAATTAAGTAGGACCTTGAAAGATTCTCTCGTTCATCTCTCGAGCAGGTACATTCATAAACACCCCAGAACTCTTTCCTCAGGGATCTTCAGGGTAGATACCACTTCTCATCAATTGCAGAATTCTAACGTTTGATTCCCCTGAAGTGAAGAAATTCCTCCTATGTCTGTCTGCTGTCTCCCCTACTTTAGATGAATATCATTCCTCTCCTTCAACCTTCTGTGGACATGGAGACTATATCTCCTCTACCCCTAAGAATGCTGACATCTTCCTCAGAAAACCTGGAGATAATATAACATATTTATTACTCTATATCCTCCAGAGAATATAGGAAGACCATATTCCCAGACTCCCTTGCAGGCAATCTGGGACATGTTCTGGCAAATCGGATGTGGGTAGAAGTGATGTAAACCATTTCCAGTCTTGGCCCTGAAAAGCATCTTGCATGATCCTCCAGTTCTCGCTCTCCCTTCGGGCAGCAAACTTGGAAAGCCATGTGTCCCAGGGTATAGCTTCAAGACAGATGTAGCCTGAGTCCCTGGTTGCTTCTTGGAGGGAGCTACCAAGCAGTGATCAGAAGGCAAAAGGAGTGAGGTATAAGCCTTTACTGTGTTAAGCCACCGAGATTTCATTGTTTACTTGTTACTGCGCCATCCTGATTAATATAGTGAAAGGAGGCCTGGTGGTGCGATGGTTAGGCACTCAGCTGCTAGCTGAAAGGTCGATGGTTCAAACCCACAAGCAGCTCTGTGGGAGAAAAGATCTAGTGATCTGCTAAAGATTACAGCCTAGGAAACTCTGTGGGGCAGTTCTGCTCTGTCATAGAGGGTGTCTACGAGTCGGAATCAACTCAACGGCACACAAAAATAACAATTACAGTCTATTCAACTACACCTAACAACAAAAGTCTCTCTCCTACCCCTTCTCTCTTCTTAAGTTTAGGATGCCTCCTCTTGGGTGCTTAGAAGTTCATCCTAACACAACATAGGATCAACCAAACCAAACTAGCTGCCATAAAGTCAATTCCAACTCACAGCAACCCCATAGGACTAAGTAGAAGTGCCCCATAGGGTTTCACAGGAGTGATCGGTAGGTTCCAACTGCCAACATTTTGGTTAGCAGCTGAGCCCTTAACCACCATGCCACCAGGACTCTTTCAAAATAGGACAGTGGATGTAAAAAGATAGGCTTTAAGGAATCTGAATTCAAACAAATAATTTAACTCCCTGTGAGCCTCTTTCTCCACCAGTTAAATAGTACCAACATCTTCAACTTCTTCCCTGGTGACCCGTGGTCCACCCCTTTGGTCGTCTCAGATTCAGGCTCCTTTCTCAGGATTTAATTCAGTTTTCCAAACCTTTTTTTAAAAGTAGTGACCCAGATTCGATCAGATATTTAGCATAGAATATAGGTAAACTTTCTCATGCTTTCTCTCATGTCTATAGTTGCAAAAATACAATATAGCTTTTTAAGTCTTTAATCTCACATCTCAGGTTAAACCGGCCAAATGGAGCACATGGATTTATCACTTCTTTCTTTCTGAAATCCTGCTAAAATGAGAATAAAGGAGTAAAAGAGGTATAAGGCCACTAAAACAAAAAATAAAGAGGAAAAAAAGAAGAAGACAAGAGATGTCAACAGATTTTTGGAAGATGGAAAGCAGGTGGAGGAATTATCGGAGCTGAGAAATCTGAATACCATGTGCCTACACAGGGGGATGCTAATGAGAACTGAGCCAATTCAAGCTGTGGAGTCTTGGCAAGGCACAGGAATTGCAGGCGCTGGGTATGGCAAAAAATAAGGATGAGCTATAGAACTGAAAATTGGGGGACTATTCAAAGGTCTGTATGAAAAACAGTTGCCCCCCTCGAAGTTCCCATCTGCATTCAGTATAGTCAGTTGACTACCCTTCTCCTACCTTACCAGTTGCCATTGAATTGACTCCAACTGATGGTGATCCTATCTGTGTCAGAGTAGAACTGTGCTCCACAGGGTTTTCAATGGCTGATTTTTTAGAAGTAGATCACAGGCCTTTCTTCCAAGGCACCTCTGGGTGGGCTCGAACCTCTAACCTTTCACTTAGCAGCTAAGCACTTTAACCATTTGCACCACCCAAGGACTCTTCCCCTTCCTTATCTAAAGGTTTATTCTGTAGAGAAGTTGAGACTGTAAGCCCAGATCAACAGGAAAAGCAGAGGGGTGAGGCACCATAAGGAAAACAAGAGGATTAGAAGGAAGCTTATTTACTAAGTATTTTGTCTTAGTTATCTAGTGCTGCTATAACAGAAATACCACAAGGAAATGGCTTTAACCGAGATTTATTCTGTCAGTCTAGGAAGCTAGAAGTCCAAATTCAGGGTGCCAGTCCCAAGGTAAGGTTTTCTTTCTCTGTTGGCTCTGGGGGAAGGTCCTTGTCATCAGTCTTACACTGGTCTAGGAGCTTCTCAGTGCAGGTACCCTGGGTCTAAAAGACATGCTGTGCTCCCGGCTGTTTTCTAGGTGGTAGGAGGTCTCTTTACTCTCTGCTCGATTCTCTCTTTTATATCTCAAAAGAGATTGACTCAAGATACAACCTAATCTTGTAGATTCAGTCCTGCCTCGTTATCATAATGGCCTCTAATCCTGCCTTATTAACATCATAGAAGTAGGATTTACAACACCTAGGAATGTCATATCAGATGACAAAATTGTGAACACCACACAATACTGGGAATCACGGCCTAGCCAAGCTGACACACATTTTGGGAGGACACAATTCAATCCCTAACAAGTTGAACCCCCAGTGCCCTTCCCCGTATATGTCCGAGGACATTGGCAACTAGATCGACACTCCCCTATCCCACTCATCCACCTCTTCTTGACATAGGACGATGGTGGGTTCTTCTCTGGAGAAGTTGCATGGTCCCCAGAAAAGACCCACTGCTACTGACATTTGGGATCCCCCAAAGAAATTGCCAGGGTCTATGACTCCATTGGTGAAACTCATCAATTTGCATTTGATATCCACCCATGCCCACCAAGGGTCCAGATGACTTTTTAATGTTCTCTTAACCCTTAAATATTAACAGACTACAAAGGATGACCAGAAACTTGGTGAAAACCTCCAACACAAAATACAGAAACTGAAATCAGCTGACCAATAGAAAAAGAGAGGAGCTTGGAGGAAATAAAAACAAAAGAAAATGTCAAAGAAATGATAATTAATATCTTCAGAGAGATAAGAGAACATATTTCACTCATGAAACAAGAACAAAAGACTATACAAAAAGGAATAATCAAGACTGGATTGTGGTGATGATTGCACAACTCTGTAAATTTACTAAAAATCATTGTACATTTAAAACAGGTGAATTTATGATGTGTAAATTATACCTCAATAAAGCTGCTTAAAAAAAAGAATTATCAGAAAAAAGGAGCAAGCCCTTGGATATTGAAAATATGATAGCAGAAATAAAATAGCCAAAAGAAGGATTTGGAAGATAAGGTCAAGGAACCCTTAGGAAATGAAAACATATAAAGATATGGAAAAGAGGAGAGAATAAAAACAACGGAAAAAGTAAAGGACCCACCTAGGAGACCCAACAAAAGAAACAGAGAAAACAGAGGGGAGGAATTAAAAAAGAAATAATACGAAGATATTTCCCAATCCTGCATTTCCAGATTTTAAAAGCCCATTGGGCATCCAACACAATGAATAAAGAAAGGCCCATGACCATCACCATGAACTTCCATAGCACCAAAGATGAAAAAAGATCTTAAAAGTTTCCCAAGGGGGGGTGGGAAAGCAGATCATAAACAGAAGATCAATACTAAGAACAGCAACAGACTTCTCAATGGCAATTTCTCATCCAAAAAGCCAGAAGACAATGGAGAAGTGTGTTCTGAATTGAAGGGAAATTATTTTCAACCTAGAATCCTATACTTAGTCAAATTATCAATGAAATATATAAGGCACAAAGGCATTTTTCAGACATGCAAGCTCTTATGTTTTCCATGTATCCTTTCTTAGGAAACTCCTAGAGGGTGTGCTTCCCTGAAACAAAGCTGTAAATCAAGAAAGAGAAAGAAAGGATTCAGAAAGCAGGGCATCCAAAAGAGGAGAGTGGAGGAGGGAATTCTCAGGGTGGTGGGTCTGCAGGAAGCCTCAAGAAAACCATTACAGACAGAAGCAGGAGGACAAGGGGCTCCAGGGAGAATGAATTTCTTGTTGCCTTTGACCATACGAATAATAATCTTCAGAAGGACTAGAGAAATTCGGATGAGTTATAGTGTCATAGAAACTTAAGGAAACAAAAAAAACCAAGGCAATTACTAAGCCAGGAAAAACAAAAGATTGAAAAATGAAAGCAAATGTGATGAAGATCATATTTCTTCGTTCAATTGTGAATAATAGATAATATATAATCATAACAATGTATCCACTCATTATTAATTTAATATATACATCAATAATTGTCCTAAACAAAAAAGTGATGTGGAAAGATGGAGGGCAAGGAGGTGGGGGAGCTGGAGTGATATAATAATCTGAGAGTGACAAGCTCTTTCCTACTATATTTGATCTGTCAGTCAATAAACAATGTATAAAGTTGATAAACTATAATATAGTAGATAAAACATGTTGTTTAAAAATAGAGAAGTAAATACAAGAAAAACTGCCAAAAGAATTGAAAGTCGTTGCTTCTGGGAAGTGGTGAACTGAGGGGTGGTACAAGGAGGAAACTGCTAATTTTCATTTTAAACCTTATGGTACTATTTGACTTTTAAATATTTGTGTATGTATTACAATGGTAAAAAAATTAATTTTAAAAAGCAAGTTTTTAATGAGCTCAAAATGCATGTGTGTGTGTATGTGTATGTGAGTTTCTGCGTTCATCTCTTCTGGTTTTCTCAAGATAGTTTTCTTGGCTCTTTTATGTCATTATTTCTGCATACTGCCCTCCTTCCTTTTCCTTTTCCCTTTTTCTTTTCTTTGTTGTCTCTCTTCCTCAATTCACCATCATGTAGAAGTGAGGGAATTTTTTCTAATTATTTCTTTCATTTGGTAAATCATTTCACGTTCCCTGTTCTCCATTTTAAAAGCAAATGAGTGGAACACTTTATGTTTCTGCTTTACAAAGTCAAAATTAAACTGTTCTTTTGTTTTTATTTTCCCTCTGTGGCCTGTGAGGCATCTTCGGGGATTTTGCCTATGAGGCCAGCTCATTTCTCCCTCCAGCTAGTGCAGTTCTAGTCGTGTGGGGTCCCTTTGGGTGGGAACACAAGGCTTAACTAGTTCTGAGCTCACACTCATCATGTACATTTAAAGACAATTCCAAACTGATCTCTCCTAGTTTACTAGGGAAAAGAGCTTAAATCTTTGGTCTTCACTAGAAAAACTGAGCTTTACATGAGCCCCTCTTCCCTCTAGATCCCTGTATCCACCTGCCTTCCACACCTCAGCTCTACTAAAGTGGGTCCTTTGCTCTAGTCCAGGCTTCAAGCAGGGATTGTATCCTGCTGTGTCAAGACATGTATAAAGGTAGATGACAATAGCAATGATGATCAATTCCTCAGCACACATTTGTTGAGTGCCAACTATGTGTTTGGCCCTAGGATACAAAGCTCACTGTCTATGGTGGGGTAAACAGATGTCTAAACATTTATCACTCCATGTGATAGCCATGGAAATAAGAGTTTATGCATGGCATCAGGGCAGCTTGGAGGAAGGAGTGACTGCCTCTACCCTGGAGCACTGAAGACGGCTTCCCAGAGTAGGTAACCTGGGAACCAAGTCTCGAAGTGTTCGTGGGACGTTACCAGATGGAGAAGGCCTGTGATGGGGAGGGTGTGCTCAGTAGAGGGAACAGCCTGTCTAAAGGTACGGAGGTATGTGAGAACAGTTCTTCATGGCTCTGGAGGAGGAGACATGATGTGGGGGTATCCCATCTCCTTCCTCAGCTCAGAGCTCCCTAAACCCCCATGATGTCTGTCACCCTGTCTGCGGAGAGACAGCAGCGTCTGGCCCTGCACGACTGAGTAGTGCCCTGTGAGTGACAGCTCTGTCTTCAGCAGGGCAGAGGTGCACTGTCCTTGGATGAGGGACACTGGATTTGACAGCCGTGCTGTCAGCTGCCGCCCCATTCACAACAAGCCAGACTCTCACCCTGCGCCCCCACCCGGGGAAGGAGGACCCCCTCCCCCAGAATCACCCAGCTGTCCCTGGAAACCAATGGCGATGGCAACCCTGTCTCCCTGGGGGTGGGCTGGCTTCAGTCTTCAGGGCCTGGGTTTCTTTAGGCTGGCTCCACTTTAGTGACAGTGGAAACAGCAGCAGTGAGGACCAAGCACAAACACTGCTCTGATGAGCTGTGGGCCTGACAGAGGTCCCTACAGGGCTCCTTTTATGTTCCATCTCTGTGTCCCCAACACCTCCCCCCAGGGCCTGGTACATGACAGGTACTTCGTACATGTTTGTCGAATGAATAATGTGCTAAGAAGAGAAGAGGAAAGAGAATGATTTTAAAAAGAAAGAGAAGAGAGATGTTGGGGCAACCAGCCACTAGGCACACAGAGACAGCCAAGACTCAGGTTCTACACACAGTTTGGCCACATAGATGACAACAGTACCAGCTGACACCTGTGGAGAAGCTGATGGTGTGGGACAGGATCACTGACTAGGAGGGAGGGACAGCCCCAGCTCCCTCAGACTTGTTCAGTAGCCTCTGACCCTTGGCCTCTACACTGGCTTGGGAGAGACAGGATTCACACCCACCGGCCACTGCAGTTTGCTGGTCGAAAACCACTGATGAAGGGTGGAGGGGGAAGCCCTCCGAGGCCACCACTGCTAGTTGATGGAAGGAACCCAGCTCCCAAAGCCTCTGACAGCATTTACTTTTGTTGCAGAAACAGCTGGCCAGATTGTTAGCTCACTTTGGCCGTTGCCCAGATCCCTGCCGGCATGGCCACCCCAGGGGTCAGCAAAGTAAGGGTGGATGCCCACAGTGACTTCGAGGGTCATCAAGAAGCTCTTCTCTCCAGAATCCATTGTCCCTTTCCCCCATGTCCCTCCCTCACTAGCTGTCCTCATCTCCTCTCTGGTCTGACATCCCCACCCCATCACTTCTTTATTTAGGCAAAATCGCCACTCTTTGAATATTACGGTGTGCCCGGTACTGCACCAAGCATATTGCATGCCTCCTCTCATTTAATCTTCAACACTGCATCCTCTATGAGGGCAGTGATGGTTCAGCAGTAGAATTCTCACCTTCCCTGCAGGGGACCTGGGTCCAATTCCCAGTCAGTGCACCTCACGTGTAGCTACCATTGTCAGTGGAGGCTTGAGTGTCGCTATGATGCTGAACAGGTTTCAGTGGCACTTCCAGACTAAGATCGACTAGGAAGAAAGGCCTGGCAATCTACATCAGAAAATCAGCCAGTGAAAACCCTATGGATCACAATGGACTGATCCCCAACTGATCATGGGGATGGCACAGGACTGGGCAGTGTTTCATTCCCTTGTGCATCGGGTCTCCATGACTCTGGGGCCAACTCAACAGCAGCTAATGACAACAACCGTATCTTCTAAGGCAGTTATCATTCTCTTCTTTTTGTAGGCAGGAAAGGAAAGCTTAGTGCTTTCCTTACCAAGCCCAGGCTCACTCAGATACTGAATAGGGGAGCTCAGACGTGAATGTGTTGGAGCCAAGGTCCACTCTTCGTCTAGGGCATAAAAGTAGGGCTTTGTCTTCTGAGCCCCACGCTGGGGTCCTGGAGCCTCCCCTCTTTTAGCCTTGGCTTAGCTCCTTTCTTCGATTGCCCAGCTTTCATCTTGGAAGAGAAGCAAGAGCAGAACAAGGGTGTTTCCAAGAATGGAGTTGGCAGCCTCCAGCACAGGTCTGGGAACCCAGAGGAATCACCGGACTGTGTTAAATGCCAAGATGCTCCAGAGGGATTAGGGGGCTCCAGACACACTGCCTGCTACAGTGGTTCGTAAAGAGCCAAACGGGGGTTGGGTGGTTTAGTTTGGGGGAGATGGGCCGAACCTGCCTGTAAGTAGGCACGGCTAGGCAGAGTAGGCCTGTGCAGGGGAGGAAGGCAAGACCCACTGCCCTGCTCCATCCACGGGGGAAAGCAGAAAAGGAGAAATAGAAGGTCATTGGTTTAGCAGGTAACTGGCCCTATGAGATACCAAATGTGACAGTAGGAGACATTTTGTGGGAGACACACACCCAGGATGAACACGAAGTAGTAATCCATGCTGGACACACCTATTGCCAAACACTCTCAGGGCTAGTCACTGCCTCCGCTTGTGCTGCTGGTAGCATTTTCCTGGCCACAGTGCCATCTGCAGGGCAGCCTCGCATCAACACAGGGCTCCTGGGGCCTGTCCTCAGTGCCCTTGATCATCAGTATTACGGTTATGACCGTGGGCAACTGAAGCAGCTTGGTCAAGTCTTTTAAAGCTCAGGGCAGTCATGTAGACACCATCCCTCTCCAGCAACCTTCTGAATGGTCAGGGCCAATATTATTATGCCCATTTTATAGATGGAGACACTGGGCCTCAGAAAGCTGGGGTCACGCAACTAGTTGGTAGCAGAGCCAGGCAGGATTCCAGCTCAGGCCCTCTATGAGTTTCCGTAACAAAGCACCAGAAATTTATTTTTTCACAGTTCTGGAGTCCAGCAGTCCAAATACAGCAAGTTGCAGGGCCATATTCTCTTGGAAGACTCTAGAGGGAGATCTTTTGTTGTCTCCCCTGACTTGGAGTAGACCAGGCGTTCCTTAGCGTGTAGCTGCATCTTCCCATACATCTTTCCTCTCTGTTTCTCTGTGTCTCTTCTCTGTTATAAAAACATCACTCAGATTGGATTAGAACCCACCCTACTCCAGCATGACCTCATGTTAACTTAACTCATGAGGTCACATTCACAGGTCCTGGGGGTTAGGGCTTCCACATATCTTTCGGGAGGAGACAATTCAACCCCTAACAGGCCCTTTGACAGCAAATGCCGTGCTCACAGCTCACTGTCTCTCCTGACACAGAAGAAAGAGGAGAAGCACAGCGGTGAAGAAGCAGCAAAAATCTGCTGGGTTTTTCAGGATTTGTGGTTTGGTTCTCTCCCTGACCCTTAGAAGACAAGCCCTACACTCCAGCTGGGAGAGCAAATATCCCTAGACAGCCTACCCTCCTGGACCTGTCAGCACATTAAAACAGAAAAATTGACCTGCTTAGAGAGGATTGTTGGGGGTAAGTTTTTTAAGTGCCTCAAATATGGCAAGGTAATTGAGGTCATTATTTTTTACTCTTCAGTACCTGTCTCAGCAGCAAGCCTTCATCAGCCAGAACTTAGAGGCCTAGCTGATCTACCCTGTTGAGGAGAAGATATGAAAGTTGTCTGTACTCACCAATTTTTCTGAAATTTGAAACCTATAATTTGCTAAGCTATGTTCCATTAATTGGCCATCCAGATCCCCGAGCTCGGGTTTAGATGTCGTTAGTACAAAACAAAGCAACCCAATTAGGTTTACATTGATGGTTAACATTTCCATTATCTGTATACGAAGTATTCATTTGGAAGTGATTCACTGTGCATTTATTCCTGCGCCAATCTTCTTTGCAGAGGGTCAGCAAAATAGAGAAGACCCTCAATGAAATGGATTGACACAGTGGCTGCAACAATGGGCTCAAGCATAACAAGGATCATGAGGATGGCACGGGACCTGACAGTGTTCGTTCTGTTGTACATAGGGTCACCCAACTTAAATCTCCTGGGAGTTTGTTCCAAGACTAGAAAATAACTGCTTTATTATTCCAAACTAATTGAAGCCTAATTAGAAGGCAGACCTGCCTAGCTAGCCAACACTTCCTCTCTCCATACACAGAGCACTCAGAGGTAGAGTCTAGTGTTCTACATAACTTGGTTATTTGATTAATTATAATACAGCACTTTTTTTTTAATATTTTACTGTTTTTGCAGAAAATTTACATAGCAAATTAGGTTTTCATTTAACAGTCTATATACATATCATTCCCCCCACATATCTGTCAGTTTGTCGTACTGTGGGGGCTTGCGTGTTGCTGTGATGCTGGAAGCTATGCCACCAGTATTCAGATACCAGCAGGGTCACCCATGGAGGACAGGTTTCAGCTGAGCTTCCAGACTAAGACAGACTAGGAAGAAGGACCCAGCAGTCTACTTTTGGAAAGCATTAGCCAGTGAAAACCTTATGAATAGCGCGGAACATTGTCTGATATAGTGCTGGAAGATGAGCCCCCCAGGTTGGAAGGCACTGGAAAGATGACTGGGGAAGAGCTGCCGCCTCAAAGCAGAGTCAACCTTAATGGCGTGGATGGAAAAGAGGAAGACCCTCAACAAGGTGGATTGACACAGTGGCTGCAACAATGAGCTCAAGCATAACAACGATTGTGGGGATGGCTCAGGACAGGGCAGCGTTTCGTTCTGTTCTGCATAGGGTCGCTATGAGTCGGAACCGACTTGACGGCACCTAACAACAACATACATATCATTCAGTGACATTGGTTACACTTTTCACAATATGTCAGCATTCTCATTATTTCCATTCTGGTTGTTCTGTTTCCATTAAATAGCTTCCTTGTCCCCCCTTACCTTCTCATCTTCGGTCGAGGGTAAATGTTGACCATTAGGTCTCATTTAGATGATTGTTTAGAGGAGTACAGTACTCACGGGTGATATTATTTATTTTATGAACCACTCTGTCTTTTGGCTGAGAGGTGACCACTGGGAGTGGTTTGAGTTCCAAGCCTAGAGGGTATCCCAGGGCGACAGTCTTGAGTGTTCCTCTAGTCTCTACTGGTCCATTAAGTCTGGTCTTTTTTAGGAATTTGAGTTTTGTTCTACATTTTTCTTCTATTCTATCTGGGACCATCTATTGTGTTCCTGGTCTGAGTGGTTAGTGGTTGTAGTTGGGCACCATCTAGGTCCTGTCTCAAGGTGGGTAAGGCATGGTTCGTGTAGACTATTAGTCATGTAGGCTAGTTTCTTCTTTGAGTCCTTGGTTTTCTTCTTTTTCTTTTGCTCCAGACGCGTAGAGACCAATAGTTGTATTTTAGATGGCCACTCACAAGCTTTTAAGACCCCAGACAGTACTCACCAAACTAGGATGTAGAACATTATCTTTATGAGCTATGCTATGCCAATTGACCAAATTGCTACCCCTCCCCGCAAGACTATGGTCCTAAGCCCTCAAACCCAGTAACCCAGTCCCATGAGGTGTTTGGGTATGTCTAGGAAGTATCCGTAACTGTGTCCCCTATGTGTTTTATTTTATACATGTATATGCAGCACAAACATGTATACACCTTCTTCTCATTTATCAACTATATCATTATCCAAAATTTCATATTTATGACAATAATAAATACCTACTGACTATTTTGCACATTCACTACGTACCTCTGGCAGCAATGAACACCGGGGTCTGAGGCAAGAGTAACACTGGCTGTGATGGTTAAGGTTATACATCAACTTGTCTAGGCCATGATTCTCAGTGGTTTGGGAGCTATAAATGATGTCACTTGGCAGTTATGTAAGGATGTAGTTTGGCAGTTATGTAATGATGTAGTCATTCTCCATTTAGTGACCTGATGTGGTCATCCTCCATTTTTGTGTAACACCAAATTTCACATAACCTGGTTTTTGGAACTTAACTATGTTGATAAGTGAGGATAGGGTGTATACATTTGCCTACAGAAACACCTATACATGCATACCTGTGTACTCATATGTGCTTACCTGTACATATATAAGCATTCATATCTACCTATGTAACAACACACATATTTTTGGTTATTACTGTTGTTGCAAAATTGTGTATGTTGTGGCATTTACCAAAATCATTCCATATTCTTGTGTACCTCTTAGTGTCATCATTTTACCTTGGTCAAGTTGTGCTGACTTCACCCTTATTCAGTATTGCCTTACCCATCACCAAAACTAATAAGTGTCTACTACCTAGAAAGTGATTCCTCCTTCTTCTCCCTCCCGTTCCTGGTAACCACCAAAGAATATTGCTTTCTGTATGTATACCTATTCTGGTCTTTTTAAAATAGTGAGATCATACAGTATTTGTCCTTTTGTGATTGACTCATTTCACTCAGCATAATGACCTCCAGATTCATCCATGTTATGTATTTTGAGAACTCATCATTATTCTTTATAGCTGCATAGTATTCCATTGTCTGTATGTACCTCAGTTTGTTTATCCATTCATCTGTTCATGGGCAGTTGTTTACGTATTTTTGCTATCGTGAATAATGCTGCAGTGAACATAGGTGTGCATATGTCTGTTCATGTCAGTAATTTTAGTTCTTTATGGTACATACCTTGGAGTGGGATTGCTGAATCATGGGGTATTTCTTTTTTTTTTTTTAATTGTACTTTAGGCGGTTTACAGAGCAAGCTAGTTTCTCATTAAACAATTTATACACATACTATTTTGTGACATTGGCTGCCAACCCCACAACAGGTCAACACTATCCCCTGCTTGACCTTGGGCTCCCCATTACCAACTTTCCCGTACCCTCCTGCCTTTTCATCCTTTCCCTTGGTGGGGTGTCCCATTTAGTCTCATTTTGTTTTATGGGCCTGACTAATCTTTGACCGAACGGTGAACCTCAGGAGTGGCTTCATTACTGAGCTATAAGAGTGTCCGGGGACCATATTCTTGGAGTTTCTCCAGTCTCTGTCAGAAGTAAATCTGGCCCCTTTTTTTTTTTTTTGTGAGTTAGAATTTTGTTCTACATTTTTCTCCAGCTCTGTCTGGAACCCTGTATTTGTGATCCCTGTCAGAGCAGTCGGTGGTGGTAGCCAGGCATCACCTAGTTGTGCTGAACTCAGTCTCATGGAGGCTGTGGTAGCTGTGGTCCATTAGTCCTTTGGACTAATCTTTCCCTTATGTCTTTGGTTTTCTTCATTCTCTCTTGCTCCAGACAGGGTGAGAACAGTGGAGAATCTTAGATGGCCACTCAAAAGCTTTTAAGACTCCAGATGCTACTCACCAAAGCAGAAGGTACAACATTTTCTTTATAAACTGTTATGTCAGCTGAGCTAGATGTTCCCCGAGACCATGGTCCCCACAGCCCTTAGCCCAGTAATTTGGTCCCTCAAGGAGTTTGGATGTGTCTGTGGAGCTTCCATTGGATCACAGGGTATTTCTATTTCTACTTTTTGAGGAAGCGCCATACCGTTTTCCATAGTGGTTGAACAAATTTACAGTCTCACCAGCAGTGAAGCATGGTTCCAATCTCCCCGTAACCTTGCCAGCATTTGCTGTTTTCTGTTTTTCTGATCAGTGCCATTTTTGCAGGGGCAAGATGGTATCTCATTGTAGTTTTGATTTGCATCTCTCTGACAGCTAATGTTAGAGCACTGGTGGCATAGTGGTTATGTGCTATGGCTGCTAACTAAAAAAGTCAGCAGTTCAAATCCACCAGCCACTCCTTGGAAACACTTTGGGCAGTTCTACTTGGTCCTGTAGGGTTGCGATCAGTTGGAATTGATTCAGCAGCAATGGGTTTTTTGGGTTTGGGATAGCTAATGATCACAAGCATCTTTTCATGTGTTTGTTGGCTGCTTGAATATCCTCTTTGATGAAGTGTTTGTTCACATCCTTTGCCCATTTTTTAATTGGGTTGTTAGTCTTTTTGATGTTGAGTTGCTGAAGTTTTCTATATATTTTAAGAGATTAGACCCTTATCAGATATCTCACTCACTCCCAAAGATTTTTTCCCAATCTGTAGATTCTCTTTTGACAAAGTTTTCTTATAAGCATAAATATTTAATTTTTAGGATGTCCCAGTTACCTACTTGTCTTCTGTTGTTCATGCATTTGTAGGTGTGTTTTGTAATCTATTATGAAAAAAAAACAGGTCCCACAGCTTTGTCTCTATGCATTCTTTCTTTCTAATTTACCACGCTGGCATATTTATGCTCCCTAATTAGTCAACATTCAAAAGACAAGCCTGGCGATCTGCTTCTGAAAGGTCACAGCTCTGAAAACCTTATGGAGCAGTTCTACTCTGCACACATGGGGTCACCATGAGTTGGAATGGACTCAACAGCAACTAACAACGATGAGTCAACAAGTATTTATTAACTGGCTACTGCATGCTCAGCCTTGTGATGTTGCTTTAGGCTGGGGCGCCCTAGAGGAGAAATCCGCCACCTGTCTGTCAGTTTGTCATACCGTGTGTTGCTATGATGCTGGAAGCTATGCCACTGGTATTTCAAATACCAGCAGAGTCACCCATGGTGGACAGATTTCAGTGGAGCTTTCAGACTAAGATAGGCCAGGAAGAAAGGCCCATAAAACCCTATGAGTCCCATTTACAATAGCCCCCAAAGGAATAAATACTTAGGGATAAATCTAACCAGGGATGTGAAAGGCTTATACAAAGAAAAAGAAAACAAAAACAGTACTGCGAGAAACCAAAAGAGACCTACATATATGGAAAAACATACCAGGCTCTTGGATAGGAAGCTTTAACATTGTGAAAATGTCAATACTACCCAAAGCAATACATAAAGCGATTCTGGTCCAAATCTCAACAGCATTCT
Organism: Elephas maximus indicus; assembly: GCF_024166365.1. Taxonomy (NCBI): domain Eukaryota; kingdom Metazoa; phylum Chordata; class Mammalia; order Proboscidea; family Elephantidae; genus Elephas; species Elephas maximus. The sequence continues at coordinate 52,391,401 of NC_064837.1, read as the reverse complement.
TCAATGAGATGGTAAAGGTAATTACCAGCTTTATATGGAAGGGAAAGAGGCCTCAAATACATAAAGATTTACTAAAAAGGAAGAATGAAGTAGGAGGCCTCACTCACTACCTGACTTCAGAACCTACTATACAGCTACGGTAGTCAAAACAGACTGGTACTGGTACAACAACAGATACATAGACCAATGAAACAGAATTGAGAACCCAGATGTAAATCCATCCACCTATGGACAGCTGATCTTGACAAAAGACCAAAGTTTACTGAATGGGGAAGAGACAGTCTCTTCAACAAATGGTGCTGGCAAAACTGGATACCTATCTGTAGTAAAATCAAACAGGATCCATACCTCACACCATACACAAAAACTAACTCAAAATGGATCAAAGGTCTAAATATAAAACTTAAAACTATAAAGATCATGGAGGAAAAACTAGGGACAACACTAGGGGTCCTAATATATGGCATAAATAGAATACCAAACATAACTAAAATGCACACACAGAAGAACTAGGTAAATGGGACCTCCTAAAAATTAAACATTTATGCTCAACAAAAGACTTCTCCAAAAACAGTAAAAAGAGAATCCACAGACTGGGAAAAATTTTTGGCTATGACATATATGACAAGGGTTTAATCTCTAAAATGTATAGAAAACTTCAACACCTCAACAGCAACAACAACAAAAAAAATCCAATTAAAATATTGGTAAAGGAGATGAACAGACACTTCACCAAAGAAGACATTCAGGGAGCTAACAAACATATGAAGAAATGCTAGCTATCATTAGCAATTAGAGAGTTGCAAATCAAAACCACAATGTGATACCTTCTCACCCAGACATTACCAGCACTAATAATAAAAAAAACAGAAAATAACAAATGTTGGCAAGGTTGTGGAGAAACTGGAACTCTTATACACTGCTGGTCAGAATGTAAAATCGTACAACCACTAAGGGAAATGGTATGGCACTTCCTCAAACAGCTACAAATAGAAATACCATATGAATTCAGGAATCCCACTTCTAGGTATATACCCTAAAGGAAGAAGAGCCATATGCACACCCATGTTCACTGGAGCATTATTCACAATAGCAAAAAGGTGGAAGCAACCTAAGTGCCCGTCAACAGATGAATGGATTAACAAACTGTGGTACATACACACAATGGAACACTACCTAACAATAAAGAATGATGAATCCAAGAAACATCTCACAACATGGATGAGTTTGGAGGACATTATGCTGAGTGGAATAAGTCAATAGCTAAAGAACAAATTTTGTATGAGAAAAAAAAAAATTGCCATTGAGTCGATTCCCACTCATAGTGACCCTATAGGACAGAGTAGAACTGCCCCACAGGGTTTCCTGGTGGATTCAAACTGCCAACCTTTTGGTTAGCAACCAAGCTCTTAAGCACTGTGCTACCAGGGCTCCATTATAAAGTAACAACAAATAGTTTACATACAGGAAAAACAATTTTTCTTTGATGGTTACCAGGGATGGGACGGGGAGAGAGGGAGAATTACCTAATAGGCAGTAGACACGTGTGAATACTGGTGAAGGAAAAGGCAATACACTATATGGTAGAAGTCAGCACAACGTGACCAAGGCAAGAGAGGCCACTGAGAGGAACGCAAGAATAAAGGACAACTTATCCCACCTTCGGAAACCCTGGTGGTGTAGTAGTTAAGGGTTATGGCTGCTAACCAAAAGGCCGGCCATTCAAATCTGCAGGTGCTCCTTGGAAACCCCATGGGGCAATTCCACTCTGTCCTGTAGGGTCGCTACGAGTCAGAATCGACTAGATGGCAGTGAGTTTTGGTTTTTTATCCCATTCTCGTCGGTTGCATTTTGGAGCCCTGGTAGCACAGTGGTTGAAAGCTACAGCTGCTAATCAAAATGTCAGCAGTTCAAATCCACCAGCCACTCCTTGGAAGCTCTATGGGGGAGCTCTATTCTGTCATATAGGGTCACTATGAGTTGGAATTGGTTCAATGGCAATGGGTTTTTTTGGTATGGTGACTACTACAGCATACACAATCCTGCAACAATAATGTTAACAAACAATAACTTACAAATAGATACACCCCAAAAAAATCCAAACCTGTTGCCATCGAGTTGATTCCAACTCATAGTGACCCTAAAGGACACAGTAGAACTGTTCCATGGGGTTTCCAAGGAGTGCCTGATGGATTTGAACTGCTGACCTTCTGGTTAGAAGCCGAGCTCTTAACCATGGAGCCACTAAGTTTTCAAAAAAAACCAAACCTGTTGCCTTCGAGTTGATCCCAACTCATAGTAACCCTACAGGACAAAATACAACTGTCCCACACAGTTTCCAAGGAATAGCTGTTGGATTCCAACTGCTGACTTTTTGGTTAGCAGGAGAGCTTTTAACCACTGTGCCACCAGGGCCCCAATGGATACATAGCCAGATAGATATGTCAAGAGGTGAGGGAGAGTGTAAGGGAGCACACCCACCGGCAGACATAGGTTTAGTGGTGGAAATTTCTAAATACACGACTGTAGGTGCTCCTTATGTATTAATATAGACAATAGATCACACAAGTGGCACAGTCAGGGAAACTTCTTAGGTATAACGGAACATCTCATGGGATGAAGTTCCCAGGCTTGAAGGCAAAGGACTTTAGACATCTATGTCAAATGGCACAACATAGTTCTTAAAGACAGTGTTCTATATCCTACTCTGGGGAGTAGTATCTGGGATCTTAAAAGCTTGCAAGCGGCCATCTAAGATGCAACTATTGGTCTCTTCCAGTCCAGAGCAAAAGAAAGTGGAAAAAAAAAAAAAAAGACTCAAGGGAGTGTTTAATCCAAAGAACTAAAGGACCACATGAACCACAGCTTAAACGACCCTGAGACCAAAAGAACTAGATGGTGCCCAGCTACCACTACCAACCACTCTGAGGGTCCTGGACAGAGTGGGAGAAAAATGTAGAATAAAAGATCAAATTCACAAAAAAGACCAGACTTAATGGTCTGACACAGAGTGGAGGAAGCCCTGAGACTATGACCCTAAGACACCCTTCTGACCTGGAACTGAAGGCACTCCCAGAGACCACCTTCCAGCCAAAGAATAGACAAGTCCATAAAGTAAACAATAACACCCAAGAGGAACATGTTTCTTAGAACAATCAATTTTAAGAGACCAAAAGGGCAATATTTGCCCAAAAGCAAAGATGAGAAGGCAGGAAGGGGTAGAAAATCAGAATGAAAGGAAATAGGAAACCTAGGGAGGAAATAGGGAGAACGCTGACGTTGTTGGGAATGAATCCAAGGACATGAAAACACTCTATGCACACAGACTATTTAATGGGAATCTAATTTGTTCTGTAAACTTTCACCTAATGAGCAATTAAATAAATAAATAAAACCCTATAGGTCACAGAATATTATTGTGCTAGATTTTGATTCGCTTACTTTCCGTGCGTCATCAGAAGGGGACTGATCACTGGAGAAGGGCATCGTGTCTGGTAAAGTAGAGAGCCAGTGAAGGCAAGGGAAACCCTCAATGAGATGCACTGACCTAAGAGTTAAAACAGTAGGCTCAAACCCACCAGCGATTCGTGAAGATGGTCCAAGGCTGGGCAACGTTTTGTTCTGTTATAAATGGGGTCACCAAGGGTCGGAGTCAACTCCATAGCAACTAACAAGAGAAATACTTGCTCTTTTGAGGGTGCTGGTCTCTTCTAGGGCCTTCACTCAGATGAACAAGTAATGTATATTGAGCAGTCTTGGTGTGTAAAACACTGTTTGGAAACCCTCAAGTCTGAGAATGGATGCATTGTGGAGACGTTTTCGGGTGTTAAAAGGAGAAGAAATAGAAATCATGTTGTTTGAGGACTCTTCTCTACACCACCCTGACAGAGAGCAGCAGAATAGTACTTTGATTTCATTCATTAACTCACCAAATATTTGTTGAGCTACCTGCCTCGTGCTAGGCCCTGGAAGGGAATTTTGAAAAAAGTCCTTCATCTCAAAGAGCTGACGACACAATGGGCAGGCTATAGCTTTTCTTTTTTTTAATGCAAATCATAGAACACAGGTGAATACAGCAGTGACTGGCTCTCTGGAAATGGCTCTCTGGAAATGTCAGAAAGGCTCATGCTGCTAAAAGCAGAGTATCTTACAGAAGTCTTACCCTGCTTGATTGCAGAACCTCTACCGGTAAAAACTGAGAAATCAGGAAGCAGAGAAGGGTGGGAGGAAACTGGAAATAAGCAAATGTTGCCCAGATTTGAGAGAAAGCAGATTATAAAAATTGCAGATTGGTGTGTCTGATGTTGATCTGTGGTCAGGCAGGTTTTGAGCCCTTATAAAAATGGCAGGTTGAGGAAGTAGGGAGAGAGTCACTCCTCTGAACCCAATTCTGACCCTCACTGGAGAAAAAGAAATGATGAGCTCATCCTGCTCAAAGCCTCCATCTTGAATGACTTCCTCCTCTCTACTTCCTGACTGATGCCCTGGTTCCCTAGATTTTAACCTTTAGATCTCTCCTCACTGTACTCTCAAGGTCCCTGGGTGATGCAAATGGTTGGCGCTTGACTACTAACCTAAAGGTTGGTGGTTCGAACCTACCCAGCAGCACCACAGAAGAAAGGCCTGGCAATAGGCTTCCAAAAAAGATGAGAGCCAAGAAAACCCTATGCAGCAATTCTGCTCTGTAGCACATGGGATCGCCACGAGTTGGAATCAGCTCGATGCCAGTAGGTTTGGTTTTGTTTTCACTGCAGCCCTAGGGCTGGATGCTCAGCCTACTTCTCCACCTTTTGTATCCTTCCTTACTTGAATTTTGGCCTCCCTCTCCCTACACAGCCATCAGTTACCCTGAGTCAAGACTCTGCATCATCCATCCAGAGAACTCATCTCTCCTGCAGGTCTTGGAAGGCAGGACTCCTCCTTACCCAGAGGACGCAGGACCCATCCTCCAGTAAGGAAGAAAAGAGGGGTCATTTTTTAAAGAAGTTGCACAGGGAGCTCAAAGCTAAGCTCAGATTTTGAGAGGGCATGAATGAGAAAAACTAAAGGACAAATTATAAGAGGAAGGCTTCAGAATGTTTACTGAAACGAATATGCATAAAACACTTAGCACAGTGCCTAGAACACAGTAAATACTCAACAAATGTTAGGTAGTATTAATATTTGGAGTCCTGGTGGCACAGTGGTTAAGAACTCAGTTGCTAACCAAAAGGTGAGCAGTTCGAATCCACCAGCCACTCCTTGGAAACCCTATGGGGCAGCTCTATTCTATCCTATAGGGTCGCGATGAGTTGACGGCAATGGGTTTGGTTGGTTTTATTAATATTACTATTATTGAATCCCAGAATAACAAGGCCTTGTAATAAAATGCAAATGTAATAAAACAGACTTTGAAACCTTTTTTCTTTTTTTCCTCAGAGCAGAATAACAGGGAAGAGATAGGCCCACTGCTCGAGACAGATGATGTGATGTTTATAAAAGACTGGGGAAAAAAAGTAAAATTGCTTTTCTCCTCATTTTCTTCCACCTCCTTTATTAAATAATCTTCAATGTGGAGAGGGTAACAAACATGATTATGGAGTAACTGGGGCCCAAGATAGATGATACAACTCAGGGAGTACCCTTCTGCGCTACATGAGCTCAACTCTATTGTTGCCAACTAAATAGATCTGAGAACTTTCCAGTGTGATCGCAGAACCTCTATTGGTAAATATTGAGAAATCAGGAATCCAAGAAGGGTGGGAGGAAACTGAAGGTAGGCAAATGTTGCCCAGATTTGAGAGAGAGAAAGCAGATTCCAGAAACTCAGATTGGTATGTCCAATGTTGATCTGTAGTCAGGTAGGTTTTGAGCCCTTACAAAAATGGCAGGTATTACTAGTGGCCAGTGTGGCTCACTAAGGGTACTTAATCCAATTAGCCTCATTTCCTTTGTTGATAGATTGGTACATCGAGGCATGGTATGTAGGTACTTAATTTTAGCAAAGCACCTGACGGAATCTTTCAGGATTCCTGGTGGCAAGATGAAGAACTAAGGGCAAGATTTAAAGTACAATTAGCCAAACTGGAGGTGGCTGATAGCCATATCTAAAGAATCAAATGTGCCTGGCATGTAATAGGTGCTCAGTAAATACTTGTTCAACGAACGAATCAGGCTGGAGGAAGGTTTCTGATAGCATGCCCCAGGCTCATTCAACATTTATCATCCATTCAAATGATGACTTATGAGTCATGGTATCAAACCTGCACAAAGCAGAACTTGGAAGGAGAACTGATACATTCGATGACAAAAACCAAGATTCAAAATGAAGCCAGGAGGTTGGACCAAAGCCTGGAAGAAATGAGACAAATGTTAGTCATTCATTAGGTTCCTAAAAGCAGTTGCACCAGTAAAAAGAGGGGGGCCTGGCTTAACCATTTAAATATGTAAAATGAAGCTGCAGGTTTGAGAAGATCCCAAGTTCTACTTGGTTCCTTAGTATGAAGTGGCTGCCAACACACAGCTGCAACCTTAGGCTACACAGGTGGAAGGATAGAAGAGTCCAGTGCACAAGCCTCCAGCATTTTTGTTAACTGTTGTTGAGTCACCTCTGACTCATGGTGACCCCATGTACAACAGAACGAAACACTGCCTGGTCCTGGGCCATTCTTCACGATTGTCATTATGCTCCATTGTTGTGGCCACTGTGTATTTTGAGTGCCTTCCAACACTATATCGAGCTATGTAATTATCCAAAGAATTTTTGGGGGGGGGCGCTAATTTTCAGAAGTAGATCACCAGGCCTTTCCTTCTAGTCTATCTTAGCCTGGAAATGCCTCTGAAACCTGTCCACCATGGGTGACCCTGCTGATATTTGTAACACCAGTGACATAGCTTCCAGCATCATAGCAACACACAAGCCATCATAGTATGACAAACTGACAGATTGGAGTGACCGATTTCTCTTTTAGGGCTCCCCTCACTGTCTGTATCCCTATGGGGCAGTTCTACTCTGTCTGGACGGCAGCGCTTGTCACGCTCTGGGGGTCAGCTGAGATGGAACACCAGCACCACCTATTGGCGACAAACAGCAGCAAACCATTTATCGGCCAAATTAGTGTCTGGTCTTATGACTGGACGCCTGGGAGGCCACCTAGTTTAACCATCCAGTCAATGCTGACATGTGGCTACAGCAACCTCTGAGAGAAGCCTCCCTGCGAAATGCATTGGGGTAAAAGAAGAGCATGAGAAGGACGGAAATCAAAACGGAAGAAAGTTTTAGGGGGATGCTCGTCAGAGACAAGGTGGTAGAAAAACACGAGTTTAAAAAGTGTCCCCACCAAATCTACAGTCTGAAAGTAGATCAGTGGTTGCCTAGGATCAGGACACAATGGAATGAGGGGTGATTGCTGCAGGGTACAGAGTTTCTTTTGGGGGCAAGAATATGGAGAAATTGGAACCTTCACACACTGCTGGGAGAAATGGAAAATGGTGCAGCCACTTTAGAAAAGCTTGGAGTTTTTCAAACTGTTAGACACAGTTACCGTATGACCCAGCAATTCCACTCCTAAGTATATACCCGAGAGAATTTAAAGAGGCTTACACAAAAATGTATACACATATGTCCACAAGCAGTATTATTCATAATAGCCAAAATGCAACAAATGGGTAAACAAAATGGGATGCCTCCTTACAATATTATTCAGCCATAAAAAGGAATGAAGTACTGATACATGTTACATGGATGGGCTTTGGAAATATTCTAAGTGAACAAGCTGGACACAAGGGCCTCATATTCATGACTGATTCCATTTATATGAAATGGCCAAACTAGACAAATCCAGAGACAGTAGATTAGTGGTTGTTACCAGGGGCTTGGGGGAGAGGTGCATGGGGAGTGGCTTCTAGTGGGTACAGGTTTCTTTCTGGGGTGATGAAAATCTTTGAAAATTAGATACTAGTGATGGTTGCACAACTCTGTGAAAATATCAAAAACTATGGAATTGTTAAAAAAAAAAAAAAAAAAAGGGAAAGGGATGAGGGTGGGACCCAACAATATGCTTGTTAAAGAAGCATCCCAGCTCGTCTTATGCAAGTGACATATTAGCACTTACCATGGTTGCACAGCGGGATTAGAAGGTAGAGCAGGAGATTAAATACAGCCCCACTTCATCTATAAGTAACACTGACCAGTTTGTGGCCAGAGCTGTTCTTCACACTTGACGACCAAGACATCCCCAGGGAAACAACACAGCAAGACATTCAAGGGAATGAGACATTTAATCCTCACAACCCTGAGGTAGATTATGACCCCCATTTTAACAGTTAAGCAAACTGAGGCACAGACATCTGGAAGCTAAGAGTAACTGGTCTGAGGTCAGCAGTTAGGGAGGGACACAGCCAGGATGTGAACATGGCCTTCTGGGATCCAAGTCTGCTCAAAACCACTATACTCAAGTACCCCCACTTACCCCAACATGAGATCCATGAGATCCAAAGCTATAGTGAGAGAAAGACCAAAGTGAAAGTGCCATGAGAAGTACCAGTGAAGGGCCTGCTAAAGCCATCAGGCCATGACAGCATCTATGTGGTTGTCTTCTGTACAAGCACCCTGGGAGCTTCCACTAGAAAGTCGGCTAAGACAGAGAGGGAAAGGAAGTAGTTCGAGACATTCAGAAGCATATGGCTGTCCTCTCCTCCTTCCAAAGCAAGTTCTTTATTGTCCAACCAATCAACAAATGTTTAATGAGTTCTAGCACTGTACCAGGTACACTGTACTAAGCACAATACAAAAGTATACAACACAGTCCCTGCCAATTTGGCATGTACAATCTAAATATTTCTTGGGAATTACTCCATGGTTACAAATCACATCCGGACTTAGTTGCCTGTATTGCGATGAACGTTCTTTAAAGGTAATAAAGAAAAACATTACAATCCACTTATGGCATGACATTTTTTCCTGGTAATATCAATTTTATTGTTATCAATAAACAAGGTTTACTTCTGTTAAAATTTACCTTCACATCCCCCACCCCCCCGCGCCGCCCCCGCAAATAACGACTTGAAAAAGGAATTTAAAAAGGTTAAATAGTGGGAGTGCTTAGGTACAAATGTGGCCACCAGTTGTCTGGGCAAATGAGTTCTAGCTACTGAGCAGCCCTCACTCATCTTCAGGCCATTCTTATTAACATTTTGAGGACAACATAAAGCACATTATTGCCATCCCGAAGAGGGAGCCACAGAGACTGGTCGAGACTAGAGAGGCATTTTTCGTAATAAAATTTAGCACCAACTTGGGGGCAATACCAGGGGTTACTGGGAGTCTCATCCCCAAAATCTACCTCTTGATTCTAGCGCAAAGCCTCAGAACTCACAGGTGTGTGTTTACAGGAACAGCAGCTAATCAAAACTCTAAGTTGGACTAAGATCACTGTCCATGGTAACGATTCCATCCCAGGAGGGACCCTCCTGCTTCAAGTGTAGCACATTCAGCACAGAGCAGAGAAGTGGGAGCAGCAGCCTCAGAAGCCTAAAACCCGAGATGGTGATGCAAGGACACGAACATGACCCATCCCCTCACTTCCTTCACAAGACCCTTTACGCGACCATGGTGCTCCAGTAAAGAGCCTTAGCCTCACCCTTGGTCATTACCCAAATGGTCTCCACCCTAGAGGGTAACTTTCTAGTGTTATGGATGGGGTCTCGATACCACACGTAATGAAAAAGATGGCTGATTCCTTTAAATAAAGCATGTTGAGCCAGGAAGTCTGGGCTAAAATATAACTTAAGGGGGAAGTTCAAATCTGAACCTCTTCACACCTGCAGCAAGCAAGGACCTTTCCTTTCTTGAAGATCATGTGGTATAAGTCACTGAAAAGGAGCTGCCAGCTCTGGCAGTGATGGGAAGAATGACAGTTCCCTCCTTTTCAAAAAGGAAGCCAAAGTCAAACAGGACTCCGGGTATGCAGAGATGGAAGACACAGGACTGCGACAACGAACTCGTCTACACTCCCACTCTCAGCCTCCTTCCGCCTCAAAGACCCCTCTGGCTCTTGCTCACCGGTAAGCCCTCAGAACGCCAACAACTGCGAAATGATCATCAAAGCTATTGAAATGGAAGGTAGCGTTTAAAATGTAACACTGGTTTTTCTTCAAATGTAATACTGGTTTTCTTACAGCATGTATAAGGCACGGTGTGAGAAAGCTGCTCCCACTCCCAGCCACACACCCACACTTGGCTCCTCACACGCACACATGCACACAGAAGAGGCCAGCGGATTTTGCCACGATGCACAGGGAATGGATGGCTGCCGATCGATCACTTCTGGTTTTTGAGCTGGTTGGAGAGCCAGTCCAGGCCTTCGTAAAGCCCATCCCCACTGGTGGCACAAGTAGCCTGAATGTACCAGTTTCTCTGGCGGAGGGAATGTAAGCCAAGCTTGTCTGTTATCTCTGCTGCATTCATAGCATTGGGAAGGTCCTTGAAAGAGAATATTCGCAAGTCAGTGCATGATGTTACATCCACATGATGAAATGCTATGCTCTTCCCTCAAAGCCTGCTCTAACCCAGTCTTCCCTATCTCAGCGACAGCAACTCGACCCCTTCAGTTGCACAGGCCAAAAATCCAGAAATCATTTGAATTTCTCTTTCTCTCAAACCCCACAGTCAATCTGTCAGAACTCCTAATGGCTCCACCTTCAAAATGTGTTCAGAGTGACCACTTCTCACCACCTCCATAGCCACCACCCTGATCTGACCCACTGTCACTTCTCGCCTGAGATCACTTCCTAACTGGTCTCCCTGCTCTACTCTTGCTCCTCAAAGTCTCTTCTCAACCCAGCTGTCAGTGAAAGTCAGACCAAGTCACTCTTCTGCCAAAACGCTAGTACCGCTCCCTCTCTCTCTGGATAAGAGCCAAAGTCCTCCCAATGGTCTGCAAGACCTTCACACCCCAGCCCGTGGCCTCTCTCACCTCCTCTCCTAACTGCCCTGCCCCCTCTTTCTTGCTAAAGCACTCACTACATTTCACTATATCCCAAAATGTACTTATTTAGTATGTTTACTATTTCTCTGTCACCCCCAACTAGAATGTAAGCTTCACAAGGGCAGGAATATTTGTCTCTGTTGTTCTCTGATGTACCCCAAGTGCCTAGAACCATCCTGGTACGCAGGAAACTCAGACTAAAATTGAATGAATTAGCATTAAAGAACAAGGGGGCTCTAGATATACCGGAAAGCCATCAAAGAGATGCTAAGCGAAAAAGCAGGCTGCAAAACAAAATGCACAATATGATCCCCGGAATGTGAATATATACACCATCTTATATAGGCTTAAATAAGCTCAGATAGTTTTATTTCTGGGAAGAGATGTAAGAAATTTAACAATGTTTTACCCTGAGGAGTGGGGCTAGAATATTGCACCTGATACTCTGAACTATGTGCATATTTATACCATGAGTACTTAAAAAGCAAATCTGATTTCTTTTTCAAAGTCATGTATCTTCACTAGCAAAGCTTCAGACTGACATCTAATGTGAACACTAAGGATGAGGTGAATGAACGATCCATCTGCCATTCAAAATCATGACAAGAGAAAATGCTTTTGATGAATCTGAAGTAACAAAAGAGGATGCAACACCCTCTAAACAGTAGGATCTCAATTACATAACAAACGTATTCATGGAGGAGAGAGTGGAAGGAAACACACCAAAATGCAACAGTGGCTGTCTCAGGCTGCTACAATTCACTCCAGGTGACTCTACTTCTCCGTCAGGCCTACTGCAGCTTAGAGTCCTGAGGCTGGACAGGTCCATACTCAGCGGCGCAGTTCCACACTCAGCCAGACACTCCTACGCTCAGCTCTCCTTCCCACCCTTCTTTTACTGCTTTACATTATATGTATGCAGAGACCCTGTTCCCTCTTCAGCTGGCCCTATACGATCTTATCTCACCTCCTCCCGGAGTCGCCCGCTCACTCTGTTCCAGCTGCACTTGCTGTTCCCAGAACCACGTGGCTCCTGCCCTCACTGCCTTCAGGTCTCTGCTCAGGTGTCATCTTATCAAAGAGGCATTCCTGGCCCACTCCCACCTGTCCTGCCCCTTACTCTGCTTTACCTTCCTCCACAACACTCACCACCTCATACACTACATACTATTTATGATGGACTCTCCTCCCACTAGACTCTAACTCCATGAACACAGGGATTTTTGTCTGTCTTGCTCACTGCTACTTTACCACTACCTAAAACAATGCCTAGAACTTTGCGGATGTCCGATTAATATTTACTGAGTGAGTGAATGAATGAACACAAGACATGTCCGATTAATATTTACTGAGTGAGTGAATGAATGAACACAAGTCAGGGGAGGTTATGGCAGGGACTGGAGACAGGGAAGTAGACATTAATTTAAATATCTACATTTTCTAATGAGACAGCTGGCAGTAAATTTCAGCCCCAGTATTCAGAGAGCCAACAACGTACCTGTTTATTTACAAACACCAATAACACTGCATCTCTGAGCTCATCTTCTGCTAACATTCTGGTTAGTTCTTCTCGGGCCTCATTGACCCGTTCTCTGTCATTACTGTCCACCACAAAAATCAGACCTGGAAAGTGATCACAAGCACATTAGTAATCTGACCCTGGAAAGGGCGCTGTTTCTGCATCTCTACGGCCTCTCCCTGCTTCCGTATACCACCTCGCTGGAAGCAAGCAATATGGAAGGATATAGAACATCTAGAGTTAGGGAGCCTGTTGTACAGTCCACTCAACTTTTTCAGAACAATCACATCCCTTCACCAGACTAATAGTACCACAGAAACATACAGAAAAAATTAGGCTCACACTTAATCACAATTTCCACACCTGAGACAAAAAGGAGATTAAAAAAAAAGTTTACTACAATAAATAGCACTCTGGCGGGGGGGTGGGAAGAAACAGCACCCAAAATCCCTAAACAGTTTTCTCAACTTAAGGAATTTTACTCCAAATCAGTTTGTTGCTTTCTACAAAGTCTCCACCTCTGTACTTTAAGACAAAGCATAGCAACCAATTCTAAGTTTTATTTTAACTATATCCAAGATGTGACCTTGTCCCTTATGCACTGACATTAGGTTTGAAAGAGACTCACCCCACAGCAAACCTCAACAGAGCCAGGAGTCAAGGATCTGTCAAGGGCCTGTTTCTCTAGACTACGCCTATTCTCACAGTAGGAAGTTCCCATTTAAGCACTTACAATGCTGCAGGCACTGAGCTCAGCATGGGACACACATTTTCTCTAAGCCCCACTGAACCCACTGAGGCTGGGAGAGGGACACCCAACACTACAGCACCGGAGAAGTCCTAGGAGTCAGAGCTATCTCAGAGATGGACATCATTACATGGCAGCTGAGTGAAGGTGGCTGAAACACACGTATAGACCTAGTCACTGCTGCACTGGCTGGAGGAAGAGACAAGGCCAAAAGGATTTCCAGAGCAGGGGCACAAGAAGTGTCCAACACACTACCCAAGTACAGGATGGGGCAGGCTTGCCTGGTAACTGTCCACATGACAATACTGACAAAAACAGCTTGGTATTTAGCTGCCAGGAGCCCTCTGGGAGATGAAAATGTGAAACGGCTGCCAAAAGAGCTCATTTGAACCTAGTATCAAACTGACTGCACTTCTGAATTAAGAGAATTTTTCTAGTTTAAATGGTTGGGAGAACCTCAGAGTCTGAAAGACTACTTCAAGGATAATTACCTGTAAATTTACACAGGAAGGGTATGTCATCGTTAGTTTAAAAAGTGGGGGGGGGGGGGGCCGGGCGGGGCAGGGAGGGGACATATAGCCATATTGGCTTAGATCTGTACCAAGAGAAGTGACAGTAGCTCTGTTTCTAGGACATGGGCGATAATAAGCCTAATCTATTTTACATCAGTCAGACCTTCCTAGGAATGTTTCGTAGTTAGTTCTGGACATCACACTGTTAAGACACAGGTAAACGAGGGATTCAAAAAATGAGCAGGTAGGACTACAAAGGAGTTAGACACCATACCATATGAAGAAAGACTCCTATAACTAGGGAAATTTACCTAGAGAAAAGACTCAGTGGGAGGACTCACAGCTGCTTTTAAGTACCTGAAGGCCTAGGAGACTCAACTTGTTTTAGATCGCTCTATAAGGTAGCCTGAAGATCAGTGGGTAAAAACTACAGGAAGTCAATGTAAAAGAATCGAAGATACAGAAGATGCAATGGGCTGCCTCACAAGGTGGCACGTCCTGTCACTGGGAATATTTGTGCCCAGGTTTGGTCACAACTTGTGGGGACACTGAGGAAAGTAGGGAAAAGCATAGTGGGATAAGAGGACCTCTCTTCTTTCTGACAGTAAGATTTCATGACTGTGGCTAGGAAGGAAAACCAGTACTGGCCCTCCGCCCTTTCCCTATACTTTCCAGGCCCAGGAACAGTCACCTGGCCAGCTGCTCCGAGGCAGCCTAGTCCGCAGACATGAGCCCCCATGGCTTCCACATGTTTGGGGCTTGCGTGTGGATCAAGCTCACGGTTGTTACGTCTCATCAGATAGAAAAATGACAAACATTCAGAATGCCCCCGAAGATTTGATACACTGTCAGCAGTTCTGGACTCTGATCATAACTAAGCAAGGCAAATTACCCAGAAATTCAAGGAGATCACTGGTCTCCAATGCAAAACTCATGGGTTGAAGCTGACATGTTATCCCTTTGTCACTTCTAGCAAAAATAAAGGCTTGTAGATTAGGTCCCATTTTATACTGTTTTTATATAGGTCCTTACCTGAGATCCCCAAAGAATCTACCATCAATCTGACCACACTTTTGAATTAAGACAACTTTTCCTAGTTTAAATGGCTGGGAGAGCCTCTGAGTCTGAGCGGCTACTTTAAAAGTAATTACCTGTAAATTTACACAGGAATAGTATACTATCATTAGTTTAAAAATGGGGGAAGGGACATATATTCGTTTTATATGCATAAAATATCTCTGGACAGATATACCAGAAATAAAAGTGGGTTGTCTATAGGAGGGGAACTGGATAGCCAGGGGACAAGAATGAAGAGGGGGTCTTTTCACTGTATACCCTTTTATTCTTTTTGAATTTTGAGCCATATGGACATATTGCCTACTCAACAAATTAAAAATAATTCACCTACAATCAAGGAGAAAACTCTTTCCACATGAAAATTAATGGGCCATTTTATACATTCTATATGATATTGGGTATGATATAATAAACTAAAAAATCACATCAACAGTTCAAATTCTAATCTATACAAGTGAAATCTACACACAGCTAAATGTCTTAATAGACAGCCAAAAGCTATTACCAAATTCTGTCACATTCAACATACTGATGAAGACAACAATTAAAATTTAAGAAGACAGCCTGACCTTTTGGGAAGTTGGCAGAAAAAATAGGGGGCAGCGTCCAAAACTGCTTGTGGCTGAGATGTTTGGACCTGCCACAGACAGCAAATCCACCCTTCAAACAGCTCCCCTTTGCTAATTTCACAGTCTAAACTACCCACCCCAAGGTCCTTAAGTATAGCCGATTCCTGCCACCAATGCAACAATTACTGAAATTTAGTAAAATTAGACTTACTATAAATAGAAAATTGAAGACAAAACAGCATTTCAACTTGGTGCTTGAATGTGACAACTCTGAATAGGGTTAGCATGAGGAATCCTTCCAGAGAATAAAGTCAAACCTCAAAACAATTTGGGCTCTCATCTGAGTGCCTACTGCCTTCCAGCCACAGAACTAAGCATTTTACAAAATTAATCTCAGTTAAGCCCAATTGTCTAACACAACAGGTATTATCTCCATTTTATAGACAAGGAAATTGAGACAGAAGGGACTACTTAACTTTCCCAAGGTTCATGGCAGATCTGTGGTTCAAACCCACGTTTTCTAGTTTTATTAGAGATGAGAAATCGCAATAGCTTGACCAACTTGGGAAGTGCCAATCAAACATAAACGGACATTTTGAGTATCAAAAGAATGCCGTCTGCGATGGACTGAAACACAAATATAAAAGTCTATGAGTCCAAAAAATAAAAAGAATCTATGAGTCACTATGGAAGTTGCTAGAGTTATCAAGCCATTTCCCTGAAAATTAATGAAAGGAAAGAATTAAGCATTTTTCTTTCCTTTTCTATACAAACTATATTTCACGGAAACCAAATATTTGATGAGGGAATTCTTTGTTTAGAAGGATTTCCGCTATCAAATGTAGAAGGAATGACAGATTATAAAATCACCATTCATTTAACTCCTAATGAAATAAAGGATCTAAGTAATAGTCTTCAGTGGATGCTAAAACCATTAGGTGAAAGTTTGATGGGACACTTTATTTTGGAGAAATAAGGCTAATACCATCCGAACCCACAAATTAATCTTAACATCACTAAAAGTGGCAATCATATTTCTGTATTAGGATGTGATACAATAGGAAGTGCCCAGACCGCCTATGAAGTATTCTTGCCCCCAAAATGAACCAGAGCATAATCAAGTCTCTAGAACTAACTCTACGGGGTTTTGGTTTTTTAGAACTAACTACCAGTTTACAGGAAATCCTTAGATGAACAAGTTAAATGACACCATCACAAAGCAATCAGCCAAATCCAGAATGTGGGATAAAAATCTAAAACAAAAAGTCACAGGAAAAAAAAGGGAGGGGGGGACTAAAGAGACATAACAACCAAACGCAACACATGAACTTTGTTTGCTCCTGATGCAAATAAATCAGATGTATGAAGGATAACCTTTGAGATAACTGGAGAAATTTTAGTAAGGGCTGGGTGCTAGATATTAAAGTATTATTATTATCTTTGTAGTTGTGATAATGGCACACGGATCATGTTTTTTAAAAAAAGAGGCTTTATTGCATCTGGGGTCTTAAACGCTAGCAAGTGGCCATCTAAGATGCAACAACTGGTCTCAACCCACCTGGAGCAAAGGAGAAAGAACGCCACCAAAGACACAAGGTAAGTATGAGCCCAAGAGTCAGAATGGGCCACATAAGTCAAAGGCTACATCAGCCTGAGACCAGGAGAACTAGATGGTGCCCAGCTACAACCGATGACTGCCATGACAGGGAGCAGAACAGAGAATCCCTGAAGGAGCAGGAGAGCAGTGGGAAGCCGACCCCAAATTCTAGTAAAAAGACCAGGCTTAATGGTCTGACTGAGACCAGAGGGATCCCGGAGGTCATGGTCCCCAGACCTTCTGTTAGCCCAAGACAGGAACCATTCTCAAAGCCAACTCTTTGGACAGGGATTAGACTGGGCTACAAGACAAAAAATGATACTGGTGAAGAGTGGGCTTCTTGGATCAAGTAGACACATGAGACTATGTGGGCAGCTCCTGTCTGGAGGGGAGATATGAAGGTTGAGGGGAACAGAAGCTGGCTGAATGGACACGGAAACACAGTGTGGAGAGAAGGAATGGGTTGTTTTATTAGGGGGAGAGCAACTAGGAGTATACAGCAAGGTGTATATAAGGTTTTGTATGAGAGACTGACTTGATGTGTAAACTTTCACTTAAAGCATCATAAAAACTTAAAAAAAAAGTCCTTATCGATTAGAAACCAACACTAAAGGGTGTATTTTACTCCTACTGATTTCACTCTGGGAAAATGTCTGCTGAAGCTGGATAATGTGGACACGGGAGTTCGTTGTTATCTTCTTTCTTTTTTCATGTTTTAAACCTTACATCACACACATAAAAAAAGATAAATGCATTGCACCATTCTGAGGAAAAGCATTCTAAAATCTATAGGCTGAAGAGATAACTGCAAACAAAGTTACATGCCAAAGTAACAGCTAAAACAATGATATAAAATATTATAAAGGACAGTCCACTGTCAGACTGACAAATGTTAGCAGTCTTTACCATGAAACACAAGCAATGAAAATACCATCGGCATTAGAATCTTCAAAACTAAAAGACTCCAAATAAATTCCAAAATGAGTAATTTATAGAAGCCACACGGCTAAATTCTACATGAGAATCAGGGTGTAAAAAAAAAAAAAAAAAATGCAGTTACAGACGTCTTGAGAGGCAATATTGAGTAAGGTATCATTACCCAAAATCTAACCAATGAAAAATCTCATAATATTTTGATGAGGGGCACATTAAAAACTCTACTTTTAAGAAACCGATGATAAGGAAATAAGGTAACGGCCTGGGATATCCACGCACTCGTGGAAGAGTTGGAGAGCAGGGAGGGATGGCAGCCACACCAGAGGCCAGGATTTGGGATCTGGGGCTCTAGCCATCTCTGTTCATCTTTTTTCCTCTCCACAGACCTGATTTTAGATATTCTGAACAGGTTTACAAGATTCCACTGAATTCAGATTCTTCGAAAACTAATGCTTCATAAAAAGTACATATAAATCTCAAACGAAAGATGCAATTCATCAGGATAACCATTTCCTAACCATTCTGAGTTCAGAGGAGTTAAAGCCCAAGTAGTTTTTCTAGGAAAACAGGGATTACTTTCTAAAAGAAACTTCCCCGGTCAGTGTAAGAGGACCACGAAGCACTATGAGCACCACCTCAGGCATCCATCTTTAGACACACTTCATATAAATGGTTTTAAGGCTACAGACTTGATCATTTGTACCTTGGGTGTTTTGGAAATAATGCCGCCACAAAGGTCTGATTTTGTCCTGGCCACCGACATCCCAGACTGTGAAGCTGATATTTTTATATTCTACTGTCTCCACGTTGAAACCTAGTGGAAAGATGGGGGAAATGTTTAATTAAGACTTCTCTGGTTGAACAGTTCAAAATGATTTCGACAAACATTTGGCTAGTACTTTTATTTTACAAAGGAGTTTGCTAGTCTAAGATCTATATCTTACAAAACAGGATGTGTTAGTCAGCTTGCTCTCCCATTCATCACAAGTGTCTCAAACTTTCCTCTACTCTCTCCAATCTTCAACCACACACCTCTACTCTTACTCTCAGAAGCAGACCTTACAGCTTACTTCCATGCAAACAGAAGCCATCTGATACAACCAAATTCCACTTCCACCACACAACGCAGAAACCTACCTACATCTATCCTCAACACTTTTCTCCCTCCCTTTTGGGACAACAGAAGAGGTAACTCTCTAATGCCAATTCCCTCCACCTATGGACTAGATCCAAACCACTCACAAAGTCTGGAACCTTTTACTATTGCTATTTTCTCCTCCAAACTGAGTATCTTCAACCTGTCTTTCCCAGCATGCTAAAGTCTCTTCCCTATTTTAAAAAAGCCTTCCTTGACCTCATATCCTAACCTGCTAGCACCCTCTATTTGCCCCTTGTGAGGTAATAAATCACCTTACAGAGAGCAAATTGGCCCTTGTCCTTGGTTCCTGAGATCTTTCAATTTCTGAGTAATTGAGGTGCCTTTTTGTTATCAAGGCCTAAACACTACACCAGAAATTTTGTGCTAATGAGTGGAGGGGTGTCCAAGACAGAAGGACCACCTGGTCAGCTAACCTCATGAAGGAAGGGGAGGCATGATTTAATTAATCATGCATATCCAGTGAGGCCCCATCACATTTATGCATTGAGTCCTCAATCATGACTATGCAATGAAACCAGTAACACGTCTGGAAATGGAAGGTCCAAAAGCTTCTTGGTTGGTGAGACAGCGATGCACATGGAAAGCAGCATGTCCCTTGGGACATGGAAGCTCAATATTGGGAACCCTTGCTATGCCTCTTCATTTGTATTCTTTTTGGTTATAATAAATCCATTAAGTATAGCACTCTCTGTGAGTTCTGTGAGTTGTTCCAGTGAATAATCAACCCAAAAGGGACAGTGGGAGCCAGTAGATGGAAGTAAGGATGTTGTGTGGACTCCCGAGTTTATGGCTGGCATACAGAAGGAGGTATGGTCAGCAAATCAGAAGGCTGGGGTGTCGTGTGTACTCTCCAAACTTGCAACTGTTGTCTGCCTATTTGGCCGTCTGAGGACAGTATCCTTTTAATTTGTGAGCTCTGATCTAGCTCCAGGTGGCTCGAGTCAGAGGGAGATGGTGCTGCACAGGAGGATGGTGCCAGAACATGACTGAGAAGCAGAAAAGTGGGGATTTAATTAATCCTCATATTCTGGGGATCAGATTTATGCCTATTTTTACCCCTCTCATACCCCTTTAAAGGCTGAAGTCAAACTTCTCTAAGTTTAGCTACATTGATTTTTTTCCCCCACAATTCTGGACTCACTCATGTAGCTGCACTCAGCTGGCGAGTCAACTGGAATCTGAGTTGGGCCTCTCTCTCCAGGTGGTCTTTTATCCCCAAGGAGCACGTCATATGGTAGTGACGGTGTTCCAAGAGGACAAACTTCAAGGCAAAAGTGATTATCAAACCATTCCTTGAATGATATTTGCACAGGACCGTAGCCTAGCTCAGCATCACTGTGGGAGGGGTCTGTACAAGGGAGAAGATACTGGAAGCAGGATTCATTGAGGACCCTTTGTTTAACAATCTGCCACAAGATCTACATTCAATTCATTCATCAAATATATACTGAACACGTACCATGTGCCAGGCAGTTTGCTAGTCCCTGAGGACGGTGGTAAACAAGACAGACATGACTCCTGTTGTAAGTTACACTGTTGTGAGGAAGAGACAATGATCAAGCAATTGCAAATGTGCTCAGAATTACCAAGAAGTTCAGGTTGCTATGGGAACTTGTAAAGGGAAAACCAGTCCAAGGGGTCAGGAAAGGATTACCATTTTTGTAAGGTGAGACCAAAATGACCTGCATTAGCTAGAAGGGGAGAGGTGATGAAGGAAGAAGGCAGGAAAGCATTCCACAGAGAGGAAATGACAGAGAAAGAGGTCCAAACATATTGTCTAATGCAAAGTTATCTGGCAAACGGCATGCACATAATTTTACAAAAAAATTCACTAAAATCTTAATAGAAGTGTCATTTTTAATTGCTTAAGGTTTTTCTGTAATTGCTTAAGGTTTTTCTGTATGTATGAAATTACAGAATCACGTATTATTTTTATAATCTGAGAAAACCAAATAATCATGATATTTTCATCTTGGATTAATTTTTCTTTTTAATTGTGGGCATTAATACCCTCCATCTGGTTTACTCCTCCTTCAAATGTTGCAATCGCTGAAGCTACTGCCCACACTGGAAACTGACAAGCAGCACTAAAAAAAATATTCTGGTTCCTGTGTCTAATCCAACTTTCAGAAACTAATGACATTCACCTGCCATCCTGTGGCACCTATCCTTCATTCAGGAGTTTGGTTCTAGAAGCAGTTCATAGGGCAAAATGAGGCTCTGTCAAACTGCTTTTGCAAAACCCTTAAAGAGCCCACAAAACACAGTGCCAATATGTAGTAAGACCAATGCAGCCAGATTTTCCTCCAGCACTGGAACGAAGCAATTTCTTCAGATGGACACCAGTTTAAGTGATTGGCTTGAGCCAGAGTGGATAAAAAAAAAAATCATTCTGCAACTTTAAACACTAGAATCTCACTCGGTGTCGAAAGATGCTTCCACTGAGGAGGCCAGCTGGAACGAGACGAACAGAGGCAACTGCAGACTCCCGGCTCCCACCTCAGGCTCATGCTGGGACACATGCTGGCTGAGGAATGGAGGGCATAAATGCCCTCCCTTTTTGTTACTTTTTTTTTTTTTAATTTTATGATGGTGAAAATGCCCTCAATGTTTTAATGATTATTATCTCCTCCTTTTGGCCAAGCAGATATAGTTAAATTTGCTTAATCTAAATGTGTTCATACGACTCCCCTGTACATCTAGCAACGTGCCAGAGATGCTGGGGGTAGTTAGGAAAGTATATAGCCTGCTTTCTGTTCTCAAGAAATTTTTGCTCTGGAGGTAGACAACATTTTCAAAAGGGAGTACTCAGTAATATAAGAAGCATTTAAAAATATAACACACTAAGTTGTAAATTGGTCTTGCCACAGGTCGTTAACATACCTATTGTAGGGATAGTAGTTACGATCTCTCCCAGCTTCAGTTTGTACAGGATGGTGGTTTTTCCAGCTGCATCTAAACCCACCATAAGAATCCGCATCTCTTTTTTCCCAAATAGACTTTTGAACAGCTTTTCAAAAACGTTCCCCATTGTAATTGAATTCTGTTACCTAAATGAAAAGAAAGGCAAATCAAGTAATATATACATAAATACAAGTCTCTATCAGAGGCCGCTCCTAGTAAAAGTTTACGTACGGTTTGGCCAGTAGAGTAGTGAGTCTTGCTTTCAAAGGCAAACTCAGCGAAGCCTTGCCTTCCAGAGAACTCCCTTCTCCACTGCAGTATCCAGGCGGGATACGCAGAAGCACAACCTCAATGCCCGGCATCACCACCACTGTGGCGGCAGGCTCTGGACGTCTTAAGTAGAGAAAGGATGCCCCACCAAATATGTCTACACCTCATTCTAACCCCTCTTGAAATGAGAATTTAGAAAGCAGGGAACCAGTTTATTTTACACAATATGAAGCAAAGTCCTTATGGCAGGTTAAAAAACAATATCCCTTAGAGATTGAGTAGTTATCTTTGGCTAGCAAACAATACCAATATCCACAAAAGAACCTATGGGGTTTCAGAGACGAGGAAATACAGCATTAGGAGACTGACCGCTAAGAGAGAAATACAAAAATAACTACACAAAGAATTGAGAAGCTACCATAGCAGCCAGCGTTCTACTGGATTGACCATCACCTTATTTGCAACCGGTTTTTTCCAGGGCTTTGAACCAGTTCGTTTTCATTCAAACCCCTGATGAGAATTTGCATTTCCACCAGAGATATGCTGATACACTTGTTAAAATGTAGCTTCTGATTCAGTATATCTGGGATGGAAAATGCAAATTTTCAGCAGGGGTTGGAACCAGAATGAACCAGTTGAAAGCCCTGGTTTTTTCAATTTTTTATCAAAAAACAATTTACCTACAGATACAAATATACTTGATAACTGTAAAGTCTAAGGAATTTTCATGAACCAAACACACCTGAGTAACCAGATTAAGAAACAAATGATCACCAGCAACCCAGAAGATCTCCTTGTGCCCCCCACCCCCAGTCACTACTCCTTTCAAAGGGTAAACCCTATATTGACTTCTAACAATATAAAGGAAACTCTGCTGGCATAGTGGTTAAGAGCTACAGCTGCTAACCAAAAGGCTGGCAGTTTGAATCCACCAGGTGCTCCCTGGCAACTCTGTGGGGCAGCTCTACTCCGTCCTATGGCATCGCTATGAGTCGGAAGTGACTCCATGGCAATGGCTTTGGGTTTTTTTTTTTTTTTTTTGGTAACAGTGAAAATGTACAATATTTTATTTCTCAGTAGAATGCTTAGTGGGATATATAAACGAAGGCAATATTAAAGTCGTACCAGCTTTGCAGAAATTTGTTGTGGTCTCCCCCACCCCAAACAGATTTTCCACCGTTTGAAGTGGGAGCTTGAAGCTCTAATAAAAAGTAGTGCTGTGCCTACACCTCTAACCAGACTCCTGGAAGCCTACAGACACAGATTCCCCAAAAGACCACGGTTTTCTTCTCAAATTGCAGACCAAGGAAAACTTCATTCTTGAGCAGGGCAGGGGGGAGACGCAGCAAAGACAGCTAAACTGTCATTCGTCCTGATCCTAGAGACCTCAGAAGGGAGGTCACCAAATTCCAGAGGCCCCATTTCTGAAATAAGAGTTTCCCACAGCAGCTAAATATCATGGATCACATCCAAGCACACATCATTCCATCCTACTTAAGCACGGCATCTATCCTGTACAAAAATGAGGGACTGATAAATGCCTTAATCATTCACAGAACGTCCATATAAAAGCTATGTAAAAGTTAAGCATATAGCAGCACTCAGAGTCTTGTCGAGCGACACAACTCGAGGTTCTTTTGTTTTCGAGAAGATATATTTCAAGAGATAAATGAGAGAGCCGTAAGGAATACGCTGGGGGGAGGGAAGGTATTTCCCACTTAGATGTCCCTCGAGGCAAATATTTGGCCCCGACTACCGACTGCCGCCAACCACACACAGTACACCTCCTATGTTCTCCGTCTCGCCTTCTCTTTTCCCGTTCTTCCTACTCTTCTCCAAGAAGCGCTGCGGTCTCAGACCCCTCCGCGCCGCTGGAGGCCCCCTGAAGGAAGACGCTGCAGACCAAGGGACCCTCACGGCACGCGCACCCTCCCCGCATACAAGCACCAAATGTCCATCAAGGAGAAACAACGGCGAGACCTCAAGGGCACGAAGGAGAGCGGGTGGCCAAGGTGAGCCTACGCCGCGGACACGCGCGCCGGCGTCCCCGGGTAATATTTCCTAATGCCCTTTCTGCCGGGACCTCGGGAGAGCGGCAAGGCCTCCCGCGGAACCCGCCAAGCCTCTTAGGGTTTTCCGCAGCCCGGGCCCTGGAGAGAGCAGACAAGGGACAGCGAGCATCCAACCCCTACCCGCAGGCACCCGCTGATAGCGCGGAAACCTAGCCTGGTCCTAAGCAGCACCGCCCCTTCCCTCCAGCCCCAGACTCACCTGCCTCCTCCCTGACTACGGATACCTACACCGCTGCTTCAGGATTTCGGCTCTCCGCAGCAAAATGGCGACGGGCATGGAGGCGGGAACAGCAACCAACCAATCACCCACCGCCCCCTCGAGCTTTTGTCCCAATGAGCTCGGAGTTACGTGAGTGACGACACATTTTGGCCAATGATAAGGACAATAAGGGACTGGGCGCAAAAAGGCCCGCCCCTCGCGACCTAGGCGACGGCACGAAGCTCTGGGAATGCCGGGTCCATCTTCCAATGACAGCTCACTGCGTCTCGGGGAACCACGCCTATGTGCCCCGCCCTAAGACCAAGCACCACCAATCAGAAAAGTAAAGGATTTTCGATTTGCTCCGCCAATCAACTAGGGTAAATCCTGTGGATTGAATTGACCTCAGGAGCGTTGGGACCAATCGGATGAGGCATGTGGGCGGGGCCAAATTCGTATGTTATTTAAAGAAATTTGCCGCCGTTTAGCTAAAAGTAGAAACTAGTTTTGGGCGGTGTTTTCTGTAGGAAGCATTCAGACACCCATACCGAATTAGGCATAAGGAAGGTTTCCTCTTCGGACTGAAGACAGATTCCCGCTCTGCCTCTGAGCAGATTTTTAACAGTTGGGGAAAATACTAGCCACCTGTACTTTCCTTAAGTGCAATCCCCACTTACTGGGAAATGTTCTAAAAAACTCCGTCTAAACGCTTAAAAGGTTACAAATGCCTGTAAATAGAACATGACTGAGGTAATATGAACAGCATTACTAAACATTTTGATCAAAGATTTTATAGAAGAATCCTGATAAAAAGGGGGAAAATGTAGAACAGAACTTCAAAATCTCATGGGGTCCAGACTTTTCTGGAGCCATGTGGGCTGGATGAACCCCTGAAACTACTCCCCTGAGATAGTCTTTAAAATTTAAAAGTTTTCTTAAAATCAAACAATAGTTTAGCTTAACTAGTAAAAATGTCCTCCTTGACTATTTGAACCCACCAGCCACTCCCTGGGAGAAAGATGTGGCAGTCTGCTTCTGTGAAGATTTCAGCCTTTGAAAACCCTATGGGGCAGTTCTACTCTGTCCTGTAGGGTCACTATGAGTCAGAATCCACTCATCAGAGGTGGTGGGTTTTTTGTTTGTTTCCACCTGCCCCCGGTAAGCACTAATAAACTTTGTTCTCTATTTAAAAAAAAAAAAAAAAAGTCTGCATTGAGCATGTTTTAAGAAATACGTATATGGGATCAAAGTGACAACAGCAATTCCAAAGATTACATAGGAACTTTAGGGGGCTGTAAGTTTATGTATATGGGGAAGGAAAAACTCAGAAAAGGAGGATGAGAATAGTTGCACAACTTGAAGAAGGTAATCAATGGTCCTGAATTGTGTAAGTAGAAAAAATTAAATCAGTGTATGTTTTGCTGTGTATATTCTCAAGAACAATAAGTTTTTTAAAAAAACCGTATGGAGCACAGTTCTGCTCTGAGACACATGAGGTCACCATGAGTAGAAAGTGATTTGACAGCAAGTAGTTAGCAGAGAGTAAAGCCTTGTTATGTCTGGTATCTTAATTTTTTAACCAGGTACTTCCTCTTCTGGTCACGGTGGTGGTCTATGTGATGGTATATATGAATGTTTTCTCTATATGACTTTTAAAAAACTAAAACACATATTTTTCTAATTATATAAAAACATCAGATATAGTCATTTCTAAAAAATAATTTTTATTATGCTTTAAGTGAAAGTTTACAAATCAAGTCAGTCTCTCACATAAAAACTTATATACACCTTGCTACATAGTCCCAATTACTCCCCCCCACCATGAGACAGCCCGCTCCCTCCTTCCACTCTCTCTTTTCATGACCATTTTGCCAGCTTCTAAGCCCTTCTACCCTCCCATCTCCCCTCCAGGCAGAAGATGCCAACATAGTCTCAAGTGTCCACCTAATACAAGTAGCTCACGCCTCACCAGCATCCCTCTCCAACCCATTGTCCAGTCCAATCCATGTCTGACGAGTTGGCTTTGGGGATGGTTCCTGTAGTGGGCCAACAGAAGGTCTGGGGGCCATGATCACCAGGGTTCTTCTAGTCTCAGTCAGACCATTAAGTCTGGTCTTTTATGAGAATTTGGGGTCTACATCCCACTGTTGTCCTCCTCCCTCAGGAGTTCTCTCTTGTGTTCCCTGTCAGGGCAGTCATCGGTTGTGGCCGGGCACCATGTAGTTCTTCTGGTCTCAGGATGATGTAGTCTCTGGTTCATGTGGCCCTTTCTGTCTCTTGGGCTCATTATTGTGTTCTTGGTGTTCTTCATTCTCCTTTGTAGACATAGTCATTTTTTAAGGGACATGGGAAAAAAGTCAAGCCCTCTTTCCCCCCAAAGGGAGGGAGAAAAAGAGAGAAGAAAAAGAAAAAGTCACCCATTATCCCACCATCCAGAGGCAATCGCTGTTACCATTTTGGTTTATTTCTTCCCAGCCGTTTTTCTATGGATTTTTTTACATAGTTCAGATTGTACATACATACAATTTTGTCTTGCCTTTCCCACTTAACATTTTAATTTGAGCATTTTCCAGGTTATTATTTTTCTTAAACACCATTTTTGATAGCAGTATGATATTCCATGGATGTACCTTAATTTATGTAATCATTCTCATGTAGTTTACCATTTAGATAGTTTCTAAGTTCTTCTGTTATGAGTAATATTGCAGTGAACATATGTTTTTGTTTGTTTTCCTGCATTCCTTACTATTTCCTTAGGAAAGCATTCCAAAAGCATAATCACTGGTTTAAAACACGAAGATGTTTAAGGCTCTTGGTATATACAGCATTACATTGCCAGATTGTTTTCTGAGTAGATTTTACAAATTTATAGTGCCATCAACCAAGTGAAGGCCGTCCTTACTTTATCACATAATCTTAGCATTTAGTAAATTTTTTTTTTTTAAGTGGGTATTCGAATTTCCTTTCTCCTTACACTATATGTCTCAATGTTAGGCCTTCATTTTAACTAATCACAATTGCACATTATTAATTAAATCTGACATTTCACCTCATCATACTTTCATCTAAAACCAACGAGAACTCGTTTATAATGTAAGCTATAAGCAACCTAGAACAAGATTAAAAAAAAACTTTTTTAAAGTGGGTATTCAGCCATAAAGAGAAATGAAGTTTTGGTACATGCTACAACATGGCTGAACTTTGAAAACATTATGCTGGGTGAAATAAGTCAGATACAAAAAGACAAATACTGTATGACCCCCCTTACAAGGACTATCTAGAATAGACAAATGGGTACTGAGTTTCTGTTTGGGGTGATGAAAAACTTTCAGAAATGGATAGTGGTAATGGTTGCACAACACGTTGTTGTCAGGTGCAATCATGTAATTAATGCCACTGAATTGTATACTTAAAAATTGTTAAAATGACAAATTTTTTAAAAAATAATTTTTATTGTGCTTTAAGTGAAAGTTTACAAATCAAGTCACATATAAGCTTATATACACCTTACTCCATACTCCCATTTACTCACCCCCAATGAGTCAGCCCGCTCCCTCCTTCCAGTCTCTCCTTTCATGACCGTTTTGCCAGTTTCTAACCCTCTCTACCCTCCCATCTCCCCTCCAGACAGGAGATGCCAACACAGTCTCAAGTGTCCACCTGATACAAGTAGCTCACTCTGCATCAGCATCTCTCTCCAACCCATTGTCCAGTCCCTTCCATGTCTGATGAGTAGTCTTCAGGAATGGTTCCTGTCCTGGGCCAACAGAAGGTTTGGGGACCATGACCTTTGGGATTCTTCTAGTCTCAGTCAGACCATTAAGTCTGGTCTTTTTATGACAATTTGGGGTCTGCATCCCACTGTTCTCCT
Source organism: Elephas maximus indicus (assembly GCF_024166365.1). NCBI lineage: Eukaryota > Metazoa > Chordata > Mammalia > Proboscidea > Elephantidae > Elephas > Elephas maximus. The sequence continues at coordinate 52,363,001 of NC_064837.1, read as the reverse complement.
GCTCCCTCAGGTAAAACGACAAATTTTTGTTATGTATATTTTACTACACAATCCTACCTCATGAATACAATCACTAATGAATTTTTAAAGTGAGTTTTTAGATTTTCTTGCTAATTTGACAAGCAAGAAAAGTATCTCATGTTAGTTTAATTTTCAGTGTTTGGATTACTTGTGATGTTAATTATTTCCAAATGTTTACTAGTATTATTGTTTCATCTGCTACAAATTCTCTTGTATAGCAATTATCACGTCCTTATGCAGACTTCAAGGCAGAAATGTAAAAGTTATCTTGCCAGCCATTAAGAAAGGTTGTTTGTTTGAATGGAATCATCATAACATGAAAGACAAAAACATGAAGTAGCAATGGTAAGATTTTTGCCTTCCATTATTTCTAACTACAGAAGGAATACTGGAGCTGATAACAGTGGGACTTTTTTCCTCCACCCCTCACAACTTGAGAATATGCATTATTTTCCCAAATAATAAACAAAATGTTTCCAAATAACAATAAATGCCTGTGAATAACACAAAGCCACCTTCCCACACAGCTCTAAGATTCTAGGGACGATCACTGTATGATTACAATCCTACACACACACATGCACACACCACACTATGTTTTATAACGATATGCACAGGAAATGTATGGGGGGAAGGCTAAAATAGACCCAACTTACTAGTGCTGCTGTGCATAAGTGGGATTGTGATTTTTTTTTAATGTGATAGAGAGAAAATAGTGTTCTAATTTTATAATAGGTTCCTATGGCCATTGCTTTGCAGTCAATTCTGACTCATAGTGACCCTACAGGACAGAGTAGAACTGCACCACAGAGTTTCCAAGGAGCGCCTAGTGGGTTCGAACTGACCTTTTGGTTAGCAGCCGTAGCAATTAGCTACTATGCCACCAGGGTTTCCCTAGGTGGCCCAAAAGGTTTGCACTCAGCTGCTAACCTTAAAGCTGGCAGTTCAAACCCACCCAAGCCTGTCGATCTGCTATGGAGCAGTTCCACTGTGCAACACAGTCAGAATCTACTCGACCGCAGTTAACAAGAACAACAATTTTATGATGGAAAACTCAACTTATTTAAAAAGGAAAAAAATCCTGCCAATTAATAAGGAGGTTTAACTGAAATCACAAGGTAATAGCTGTGCAGGGGAAGTTTAGGTGGTGACTCAATAAACATAAATCACTTCTGTGATACCGACTTAGTGTTTGTTTTTTCCTTAAAAGAAAACATTCCTTGTCTATATAATGTCATTAGTACAGTGTGGAAAGTACAAAATGTTCTTGGGAAAAGCAGAGACACTTTCACACTGAAGTGTCTCTTATTCAAAACAATCTCCCTTATTTCTGGGTTAGACTTTAAAAATGGGCAATGATGTTATTAGGATTAATTATAGTAATAGTAATATTTGTAGTAGTGATTAGTATCTCCCGTGTAACTGCTGGTCAGGTGCTGGATTTACTAGGTACTTTGTGATAATTATCCAATCTAATTCTCACGTGAAAACACTGAGGTTTAGAGAGTTTAAGTGTCACACGGTATATGCAGACCACCTTCCCCCAAGAATCACTAAACTTATTTTCCTATTCTGGTCAAATTTCTGCTCAAGGAATGTCTTCTCCCTCTCCTGGGAAGCCCTGCCGTACGTGCTCCTTGCCCTAAAAACATCCCACTCTCAGGAGAAACCTTAAGAAACCCTAAAACACATTTTTAGTTTATTTCTCTCAGGAGCACTCCAGAGAACCATCACAATTAACTGTGGTTTGTGGGCCTTTTTTTAATGTCTTTAAGGTTCTAGGCAGCTCAGCCCTCCCAAGAGACCCTGACTTCCTTTTCTCAGGATACACAAAAGCTCATCAGGCCAACACCTGAATAACCCCTTTTCAAAGAGATGCAGACAGCTCTCTGGACCCAAGATGTTAATATGCAGGGTTAGGCCGCCTGGCAAGTGCATTGGGCCTTGCTCTGAAGAATTGCCTGGTTTCCATAGCAACATTCATTCCTTTCCACGGAGGAGTCTATCATCTCTTCAGCCCACTTAGACTTTCCAGAATGAATTGATTTCTGTGACTATAGGTGTTTGTCCTTGAACCGCCAAAGAAAAAAGATATATTCATCAAAACCAGACTGCAGCTAGAATGCTGCATTTCATCAGCTGGTCTGCCATTTTAAAATTCCATCACCTTTCTCCATTTTGCTCCGTTCTCTAGCCTTATGCATCATTTTGGGAAATAGGCTTCTCTGACAGAAAACAAACAGATGGCAACTTCACCATCCTAAAACTGGCTGTGATGGGGTTGCAATAGTAAGTATTCAGCAAGGCCCCCTGACAGCCTGGGCTTACACTGTATGCGTGGCTGAGCTGTGGGTGAGGATTGGAGGGGCAAGAATATGGATCCCTGCCCACGTACACCACAGATGTCACAATCCCTGCAGTTTCACCGTTAGAGACTTGGCATTGCTCTACCCAGCAATGTTCTTTTTAAACTGCATATACTTCTGGGAGGAGTAACACATTAAATTACTAATGCTGGAACAATTTAGAAATGAGAGGAGGTGATGCAGAGAGGAGGGTGTAGAAAACACCCACATTTGCTTCACAGTGGTGCCTTCTGCCAGAGGAGCATGGGGATCCTTGTTGCATGTGTATGTACACACACACACACACACACACACCCCACTGCAGGATGCACAGCCCACTGCAGGATGCCCTGTGACATTTACAAGGCTGTGTCAATTGGCTGAACAATACTGTTCCCTGAAACACCTGCATACAATCCTGTAGGTAGACCTTTGAGACCCACACCTTGAAGAGACTAAAAAACTCCTATCTCTGTCCCTAGCAGCATTTGTTTAACCCTACAGCTTCCACAGACTCAAGGGAGTTTTCCTTCAGTTAATGTGGACATCACCAAAATGCCACGTTGCTTTGTTAAATAAACTGGATTACAGTGAATCAGTTTACTTTTATGTTTAATATTGCCCTCACTCGTCAAAACACAGAAAAAATGTCTTTTTCCCTGGTTAAATTCTATTAACACAACCGTTAAAACCAAAATATCTCTGTAACCAAAAAGTTATTCAGCTCCATTCCAAGTGAACACTTATTAAGGGGATGTTTAGTGAGACATAATTTGAGCATAAATCTATATCTGTGCACTGTCCTCATGTCTTTGGATCAGGCCTCTACCTATAGAGGTCAGTTGCCTGTCAGGAACGACAGGTGACACTAAGTTTCACTGCGTAAAACCCTGGAATCACCTCGATGTCACTGGCCAAGTGACATAGAAAACTGGGTCACACAGTGGTTATGTTCAGCAAGAGCTGACCCTATAAAAACCCCTGCCTCACTGTTCGTTGTCTTGGGTCCTGCTTTCTATATTTCATCATCTTCATTCCTTCTTTTCAGGTACCCAGTACCCCATTCCTTTCTGACCCTACCCCTCATCCCACCACATCCCCCTTCCAAAAAAAAGCCCTTCAACTCTTAGAAAATGATACCATTTACATTTTAGGATCAATTTAAACCATTCTGCTAGCTATCTAACCTGTTTTCTCACTGTAAAACCAAAAGAAAAAAGAAATCCAAACCCATTGCTGTTGAGTCAATTTGGACTCAGTGACCCTAAAAGTTAGGGCAGAACTGTCCCATAGGGTTTCCAAGGAGCCGCTAGTGGATTTGAACTGCTGATCTTTTGGTTAGCAGCTGAAACTCTTAACCACTGCACCACCAGGGCCCCTACTGTAAAAGGAAAGCTTATTAAAAAGATTTCAGGGATCAGTGAATAGCCGGGGGAAGTATTTTTTGAAGTAGGGAAGGATGGTGACTAAATCAAAGAAATCAAGACAAAAAGGGGCAACCAGATTTTGCAGAAGACAGAAACTAGACAAACTCCAGGATTCTAGATAACTAGTAGATGGTCTCTTAGGGTATCACCGTTGGGGTAAATCAGCCCTAGGCATTTTCTGTCTTTTTTTCCTCAGGAGAGTCAAGATTGCAGTTGTTTGGGAGAGAGACCTATTGAGCACAGCCTGGGTTCTGTGCTCACATGTGGGTCAGGGAGGACAGAGTATTTTTTTTGTCTGATAACTCTTCTCAGGCTGCATGCACCAGAAGAAGGTGGAATAAATTTGGAACGTCAAAAGCATTAGTTGTCTATTGACTCTCAATGCATGGATTGCTCAGGTGATGTAGACTCATCTCCACTCATTCAGTTTCTGAGATGACCTTGAATATTAGAGCAAGGCACAGATGGAATGTACAGACATGTGGACCATCTGGAGCAATGTCTCAGAATCCTTCCCCTCCAGCTGGGTGCTAAGCTTGTGAAGGACAAGGGCTACATCTGCTTGTGATTTCTTTGGTAGACTCTTCAGGGCTGTACACACAGTTCTATTTCATTTATACCACTCATAGGAGGACATAAAGGATTGCTTATCATGGGTAAATAGGTATATAGGCTGACACACGAGGGGTGGGGGGGGGGCGGGGTGGGGACGGTGAGGCTTCTCCAGAAGGCTTATTTTCCAAGATGATAAACATTCCTCCTTGGTGGGGAGATTGAAGACATTTCCACTTATAATCTAATTTGCTTAGAAAAACAAGACAAACCAACCAGTGGTACAGATAAATGCATTTGCATTATTCTCTAGCCTTCAAAATAATGCCAGATCATTGGACTGAGAGCCAATGTCATCTTCTGGATCCTGTAATTATTTGCACAAAATCTCTTTGATTTAGAGACTCAAATTCAAAGTATTGAAAAATGTGAGCCGTGACCCACCCACTGCTGTAAACTCACCTAATTATACCTCTAATTTTACAAAAAAGGAAACTGGATTCAGAGAGGTGAAGGGACACAGGTGAAGAGACTAGTAGAGAAAGGACAAGGATAAGATCCTAAGCCTCCTGGTTCCTCAATCCATTGTAATAGCAATTTTTATAGCTTTTTCAAGTTCCCAAAAAAACCCAGTGTGGTCGAGTTGATTCTGACTCATAGTGACCCTACAGGACAGAGTAGGACTGCCCCATAGAGTTTGCAGGGAGCGCCTGGTTTTTGCAAGTTAGTAGATCAAAATTCAGTAAGTTCCGTATCTTTCCTGATAACCTCTCTGATCCACCCATGATTTAGTTAACAACTGATTTGTCTAGCAAAGTACTCTGGTTCTCAGGTTCAGTGTAAAAGTTTACGAAACTAGCATGACTTTTTTCTCCTGTCACTGGCCCATCTTCCTGTCACTCTCTGATTTTATTTGTTCTCAATTTTAAATGCTAAGCATGCCTAGCTCTTTCGATTCTTACCTTCCTTTCCTCATGTTGAAAAAACCCATTTTTTAAAAATTAACTGAGAAACGAAAGATAACAAATCCTATGATTCCCTATTGTCTTGTGTAAATATGAAGAGAAATATAAGATAGGAGGGGCAATAAAAGCACCAGAAAAACCCATTTGGCAAAATTTCCCTTCCGGCAGGGTGCTTAAGGTTAGCTGAGATTCCAGTAAGGAAAAAATAGTAGAAAGAAAACAACAGGGGAAAAGAGAACTGAACGAAGGGCATATTTTATTCAAGTTCCACCATGTTAAACCAAGTCCACTGTCTAAATGGTAGTACATACTCTACCAAGGTCATTGTCTACAATGAAAGAACACTAGAGAATGAAAAAAAATTATTAAAGATACAAATTATCTTTATAAACACAGAAAAATATATATTTCATAATAAAGGAAATGCAAATATATTAAAAAAACATAAAAATGAGAATTCACTTTGAAGTTTGAAGAATACATTGTTTTCCTAGCCACACACAGGTAGCTGTAAATGCCAACATTTAGACAGTTTTCCCGGAGTTAGGAAAACACGCCTACAATTAAAAGCAGAACCATCTTCCTTGGGGAAAAGCCAATAACCGCTGCTGGGTGCTCTTATGTATATTATCACATTTAAGTGCTTCCGGAAGCATGAAGCTAAATGGCTATGAAAGGGTGAACAGAAACTGGCAAAGAGATAAGCAGGGTTTAAGTGATTAAAAGCATCAAAGGCCTTGCTACAAATTCCAGAGCACAAGGAGCTCTTGACAGAATCACGGGCCGTCAGGTATTTCTTTCGAAACACAAAGTCACAGAACCAGCCGAACCAAACAGCTTGCACTCAAAATGGCGCCGAGGCTCTACTCGTCTCTCCCCTCGCTCGCCTCCGCCCGCCCCTCTCCTCGGCCGGGTGGGGGCGCCGGGGATGAGGCCGGGAGCGCGCGCGGTCCCACGGCGGCAGCGCGCCTGCGCGAGGCCGGGCGGCGGGCGCGCGCGGCGGGGGCGGGCTCTTCCGAGCGCTGAGCTGCAGTTGCGGAGCCGGACGTGTCGGTGAAGATGGCGGGCCGGGTGAGTGCCGGCCGGAGCTGAGGCTCGAGGCGGGGGGCTCTGGGCTCGCGGTCACTCGGAGATCGAGACTGCCCCTCACAGGGAACGGGAAATAAGTCTGAGCAAATGGGGCATGCGATGGGGCGAGAGGCCAGAGAAGGGCTTGAGGAGAAGAAGGGGGAGCGGTCGCAGGGGATTAACTCTCTAGAAACTCCATCCCCTTTGGGAAGCTCGAGTGGAGATAGCCCCCCTCACTCCTCCTGTCTCCTGCATCTCCCTTAATTCACCGTTCCTATCCCTCGGGGCTTGTTTCCCTCGTCCCTCACGGCAGCCGCAGGGCTGTGGCCGTTCCAGCCCTGTCTCGCGGACTCGGGGGGCTTTTCCGCACCCCTTGCTGGGGCTCGTTGGGTGAAGCCGCTGAAGTAGCTGCGGAGGACCGTCTGCTGCGGCCGGGCGAGGGGCGTGGGAAGGGTCATTAGGAACCCGCTTCTGCTTCTTCACAAATGAAGGGGCTCGTGAAAGGACGAGGGGGTGCAGATGACTTTGTTAAACCCCGGCCATCTGGGACCTGTCACTGTGGGTCAGGCAAGAATGGATTTAGCTTGACGTGGGGATGGATTTGAGGTGTCGTGTTTTGTTTTTCTAAATGACAGTCGCCTCCAATGCAGCAGAATACGCTGCTCGGGGTTTTAAATTTTACTTCCTCCTTTAGCTTCTGGGATCACCGGGTAGGATGAGTTTGGCCAGGGGAGATAGGGCTGCTTCTGTGCTGTATTGCAGTGTCCGTTGGGCTAAAAACTCTGAGGGATGAATTCTGCCAGAGATTATACTGGCCATAAACCTGGGGACATTAACTGCGTCAGTAGGGGCTAAGTATGTGCTTGATTTGTTTGTTTATACCAGAATATCTGGATAAGTGCATCATAGATTTATGCATACATGCAGATGTCCTATCTAAACGGAATTGCAGATCATGAGATTCTAGAGTCAGAAGAGACCTTAAAGGTCATTTAGTTTGGCCTCTTTCCTGTCCTTTTCCCCATAACCTCCCGTTTTACCAAGAAGCCCTGATGGCGCAGTGGTTAAGCACTTGGCTGCTAACCAAAAGGTCGGGAGGTTCAAACCCACCAGCCACTCCATGGGAGAAAGATGTGGCAGTCTGCTTCCCTAAAAGATTTACAGCCTTGGAAGCCTTATGAGGCAGTTCTACTCTGTCCTATAGGGTCACTATGAGTCTGAATTGACTCTTGACTGCAGTGGGTTTGGTTTTGTTTGAGGATTCTCTTCTGTATATTCACCCAACATACTCAAGCTTCTCTCCTCTTAAAACACATCCGCCTGCAGCCCCCACAGCTGTCACCTTTTCCCTTCCCACTTTATAGCCAGACATCTTGATAGAGTTATCTATATTTATCGTCTCCCATTTGCTTACCACCCACTCACCCCTCAACCTACTGCAGTCTGATTTCTGGCCCATCATCCCACTGAAATGTGCCCCTAAATTTAGTTGACATTTGTCAGTCCTTGTACTTGCTGTCTCAGCAACATTTGACATTGTTGACCATTACCTCCTTCATGGAAAACCCTCTTCTCATGGCTTCTGTGAGGCCTTGCACCTGTTTTTATTTATACCTCTCTTTTGCCGACTCACCGTCCTCTACCCCATTATTTTGGTGGTATTCCTCCAGGTCCTCTTGTCACCCTGTTTTCTCCTCAAGCAATCTTTTCCAAGCCCACAGCTTCAACTACTCTATATATGCCAATGATTTCCAATATTTTACCCCCAGTCCAGAACTATGTAAGTTCCACATCATTATGTCAAACTGCTTGTTTTAAAACCAAGGCCCTTCACACTCAACTTGTTCAAACCTGAACCCATCATCTTAACCCACCTAACTGGTAGTTTTCCTGTGTATCCTATCTCAGTGAATGGTACCACCAGCAATCCAATCATATAGATTAAAAACCTGAATGGGGTGGGGGGATCATCCTTTTTACATTTTCTCTCTTACCACATCCCCTGCCCCTCTGCTTGACAGTGAAATTCATCACTGAGCTGTGATCCCTCCCTCCCCCGCAAAAAAACCAAAACATATTATCAAGGCCAGAGAATCTGGCTCAGGGCATTGCTGCCTTGAACTTTATTCAAATCACCCACTGGACTGTCACATGAATCCTGTCATTTTAACCTCCTAAAAATCACTCCAACCTGTCGACTTCTGTACATCATCATTTCTACCTCCTTTGCCCAAACTACTAGCATTTCTGGTCTGGACTACTGGAGGGGGCCCCTAAGTGGTCTCCACCTGCATTCTGGGCCACCTCTAATTCATTCTCCACATTGCAGTCAGATGGATCTTTTTAAAATCCAAATTTGATTGTTCCCTCTCCTGTCCAATTGCTACTTAGACCCCTCCCTCAGCAGCATCCCACTGCTTTAAGGAGAAGACCAATCCTTAATGTGGCGTTCAGGGATCTTTGTGGTTCTGTTCTGCTTACCACCTTACTCTCTGCACCCTGGTTGCATAAGCCTTCAATCCCTTGAATCTGCAGTAGTCTCTCTTATCACACAAGGCTTTGCAGGTGCTGTTTTCTTTCTTGTACTGCTTTTCCCTTACCTATTTAACTCCTACTCAGATCACTCAGCTACTTAAGGGAAGCCTATTCTGATCCCACACCGTAAGGATTCTTTGTTATACGCTCTTTAAGACCTCTGTTGCCTTCCTTCAGAGACTTTAGTCATTTTAGATTGAGTAGTGTGTGTGATATTTACCTCCATAGCTAGATTTTACCTTCCCTGAAAAGCAGAGACCATGTTAGCTCTTCACTTAATATTATCTGTGCTTTGCACACTGTCTGGGACATAGCACGCAATAAATTTTTGTTGAAAATGAATCAAATCTCCGAATACTCCAGTGATAGAGGATCCGTGCATCACCGTAAAGCCAACCCATTCTAGTGTTAGCTCTGTTAGAAAGATCTTTTTTTTTTTTTTACTTTGGAGGGGCAGTGGTGGTTCAGTGGTAGGATTCTTGCCTTCCATACGCGTTCGATCCCATTGTACATGGGGGTTGCCATGAGTTGGGGGGCAACTCAACAGCAGCCGACAACAACAGATGTACCTTACCTACAGCTTTTTGGAAATTGAGGTCAAGGTTTAATTTTTTGAAACCACCTTCTACCTTTTGGAAAATCTGAACAACTTTGGCCCATCTCTGATTGTCTATCATTTCTTCTGATAGCCTTACAAATGGGTTCTGTATTTCCTTTTTGTGGGAGGAAATTTATTTTGAGTTAGTATTACTTTTAGTTAATTTCGACGTTCGGAACCAACTCAACAGTACTTAACAACTAACACCACCACCAGCCTATAAATGATATTGTGTTCACTGTGTAATTAAATATTTTCTTTGTTGTGTTACTGATGTTACCACTGATAGCATTAGTAAACTGTATCTTGTCCTTCGCTTTTTCTGGCCGATAAAGAAAGCATCATATTCAGTTCATCTGGGAAACTGGCTGAAGAATAAAATGTGCTATGTTATTCAGTATGCAACATTCAGGTCATCAGAGCGTGATTAATCTCTAAAATGTTGTGGAGCCCCTAACCTAAAAGTAAGGAATTTAAAAGAAGATAATTTTTGTCCTTATTTTTAGGTGTATTTACTATATGAGAAAAAATATGGAATGGTAAATTGGATACATTTTGTAATAAAAGGATTTGAATTTATCTGATTCCCTGTGGCCTTTCAAAAAGATTCATTTTAGGTAATACATTTTCTCAGCTGTTTGTTACTTTGTTTTATTTTTGCTAGTAATAAACTACACCCAAAAGTCATAATCTTTATTACTTACGTTGAAATACAGGCTGTTTCTTACTTATAAATGAACTCCACATACAAATGGCTACCACTGCCCCAGGGCTCCATGTCCTCTTTCAGAACCCTCTTGCTACACCTGCTCAGGAATCCTGGAATCAGAAGAAGAGGAAAGGAATCTGTGAAATGTGGCAGTAATACTTTAGGAGAGCAGACCTGGGTACTGCTGTATCTGGTGTTGTGATCTAGGCCCCTATCCTACCATCGGAGACCTGGTGGTGCAGTAGTTAAGAGCTGTGGCTGCTAACCAAAAGGTCAGCAGTTTGAATCCACCAGCTGCTCCTTGGAAACTCTATGGGACAGTTCTACTCTGTCCTATAGGCTCGTTATGAGTTGTTATCGACTCAGTGGCAACGGGTTTGGACCCTACCACCGCTCAAGCCCTGGTGGTGTGGTGATTAAGAGCTCAGCTGCTAACCAAGAGATCAGCAGCTTGAATCCACTAGCTGCTCTCTGGAAACCCTATGGGACAGTTCTACTTTGTCCTGTGGTGTCACTATGAGTCAGAATCAACTCGATGGCAACAGATTTGGTTTTTTTTTTTTTGGATTCTACCACCACACCCCACTGCCAAAAAAAGAAAAGAATAAAAAGTCTTCACACTGCCTGAAATTTCTTGTTAAATTGCCAGAATTCTCACTGGAAAGTCAGCAGTCCCTTTCTGAGAACATACATATATTAATGCAAATGAAACTAGTGGATTGCTTTCTTCCTGAATCCGAACACCTGGTTGAGGTAATCTGTTGTGAAGAAGTTGGGGGTATTATGATGTTAAATTGGAACCTATGGGAAAATATGGCCTTGGTGATAGAAACTATACCACAGATCACATAATAGAATTTTGCAACATCAACGACTTCTTCATTGCAAATACCTTTTTTTCAACAACATAAACAGTGACAACTCACATGAACCTTACTGGGTGGAATACACAGGAATCAAGTTAACTACATCTATGGAAAGAGGCAATGGAAAAGCTCAATATCATCAGTCAGAACAAGGCCAGGAAAGAAAGAAAAGACCAAAATGGATGTTAGAAAAGACTCTGAAACTTACTGTTCAACATAGAGTAGCTAAAGTGAATTGAAGAAATGATGAAATAAAAGGGCTGAGCAGAAGATTTCAAAGGGCTGCTTGAGAAAACAAAGTAAAGTATTATAATGACGTGTGCAAAGAACTGGAGTTAGAAAACCAAAAGGGAAGAACATGCTCGGCATTTCTCAAGCTGAAAGAACTGAAGAAAAAATTCAAGCGTCTAGTTGAAATATTGAAGGATTCTACAGGGAAAATATTAAGTGATGCAGGAAGCATCAAAAGAAGATGGAAGGAATACACAGAGTCACTATACCAAGAAGAACTGGTCAGTGTTCAGCCACTTCAAGAGGTAGCATGTGATCAAGAACCGATGGTATTGAAGGAAGAAATCCAAGCTGCACTGAAGGCATTGGCAAAAAACAAGGCTTAGGAATTGACAAAATACAAATTAAGATATTTCAACAAATGGAGGCAGCACTGGAAGTGGTCACTCGTCTATACCAAGAAATTTGGAACCCAGCTATCTGGTCAACCGACTAGAAGAGATTCCAATTTGTACCCATTCTAAAGAAAGGTGATCCAACAGGATGGGGAAATTATCGAACAATATCATTAATATCACAAGAAAGTAAATTTTTGCTGAGGATAATTCAAAAGAGGTTGCAGCAGTACATTGACAGGGAATTGCCAGAAATTCAAGCCGGATTCAGAAGAGGACATGGAACAAGGGATATCATTGCTGATGTCAGATGAATCTTGGCTGAATGCAGAGAATACCAGAAGGGTGTTTACTTGTGTTTTATTGACTGTGCAAAGGCCATGAGAAATTATGGATAACATTGCGAAGAATGGGAATTCCAGAACAGTTAATTGTGCTCATGAGGAACCTGTACATAGACCAAGAGGCAGTCTTTGAACAGAACAAGGGGATACTGTGTAGTTTAAAGTCAGGAAGAGTGTGTGTCAAGGTTGTATCCTTTCACCATTCTTATTCAGTGTGTATGGTGAGCAAATAACCTGAGAAGCTGGAGTATCTGAAAAAGAAGGTGGCATCAGGATTGCAGGAAGACTTATTAACAACCTGTGATACGCAGATAACACAACCCTGCTTGTTGAAAGCAAAAAGGGCTTGAAGCACTTATTGATCAAGATCAAAGACTGTAGCCTTCAGTATGAATTACACCTCAACATAAAACAAAAACCCTCACAACTGGACCAATAAGCAGCATCATGATGAATGACTAATGCTGTTGAATCGATTCCCACTCTTGGCGACCGTGTAGGCCAGAGTAGAACTGCCCTGTAGGGTTTCCAAGGAGCAGCTGGTGGATTTGAACTGTCAGCCTTTTGATTTGCAGCGGAACACTTAACCACTGTGCCACAGCTCCAACATCATTATAAACAGAGAAAACAATTGAAGTTGTAAAGGATTTCATCTTACTTGGATCCACAATCTAAGCCCATGGAAACAGCAGTGAAGAAATCAAACGACACATTGCATTGGTCAAATCTGCTGCAAAAGACCTCTTTAAAGTGTTAAAAAGATATCACCTAGAGAACTAAAGTAGGTGTGGCTGACCCAAGCCACGGTGTTTTCAGTCGCCTCCTGCATGCAAAAGCTGGAGAATGAATAAGGAAGACTGAAAAATAACCGATGACTTTGAATTATGGTGTTGGCGAAGAACGTTGAATATACCATGGACTACCAGAAGAACAAACAAATCTGTCTTGGAAGAAGTACAACCAGAATGCTCCTTAGAAGCAAGGATGGTGAGACTTTGTCTTACATACTTTGGACATGTTATCAGGAAGGACCAGTCCCTGGAGAAAGACATCATGCTTAGTAAAGTAGAGGGTCAGCAAAAAAGAATACAACCCTCAACAAGATGGATTGACGCAGTGGCTGCAACAGTGGACTCGAGCATAACAAGGATTGTGAAGATCGCACAGGACCGGGCAGTGTGTCATTTTGTTGTATATAGGGTCGCTATAGTTGGAACTGGCTCCATGGCACCTAACAACAACAGGAAGAGAAGGACTACCCTTGTGGAGTTGAAATGGATGTAGAAAAGTGTTAGAGAGAAGTTACCTAATTGAACGTTTTGACAAGGGCAGGCTGGTACATATTCAGTGTCAGTTAGGAATTGAAAAGTTATTGAAGAAACTTTGCAGCCTAGGCTAGAAACCTAGCCATTTATTACATTTTATGAGTGAATGGCATCATTTCCAAATAACCAAACTTCAGATGGAAGTTTTGGAACACAAGCTATAAATTGGGGATAGCTCATGTGTAGTAGCACAAGTCAAAACAAAGAATATAAGGTATTTAATAGTCCTGTTTCCTAAATCAAAATTTTGCTATCTTTATGGATTGAATTGTGTCCCCCCAAGATGTGTGTGTAGTTGGCTAGGCCACGATTCCCAGTATTGTGTGATTCTCCACCATTTTGTCATCTGATGTGATTTTCCTGTGTGTTGTAATCCTAACCTCTATGATGTTAATTAGGCAGGATTAGAGGCAGTTATGTTAATGAGACAGGACTCAATCTACAATATTAGGTTGTGTCTTGAGTCAATCTCTTTTAAGATATAAAAGAGAGAAGTGAGAGAGACAAGAGGACCTCATACCACCAAGAAAATAGTGCCAGGAGCAGAGTGCACCCTTTGGACTTGGGGTCCCTGCATTGTGAAGCTCCTATACCAGGGGAAGACTCATGACAAGGACCTACCCCCAGAGCTGACAGAGAAAGCCTTTCCCTGGAGCTGGCACCCGAATTTTGACTTCTAGCCTCCTAGACTGAGAAGATAAATTTCTCTTTGTTAAAGCCATCTACTTGTGGTCTTTCTGTTATAGCAGCACTAAGATACTATCCTAAGCACATCAACTTTCAGCAGTCTTGTATACAGTAATTGTTTTTGTACATCACTTGAGTAGAAATTTAAAAAGCTGCCTTTATTGTTAGTTATGAGATTCAGTGAGCTAGTGAATTAAGATACCCAGCAGAGAGGGTCTACTCATCGTAGGTACTCAGTGCTTCCTCCCTCCTCCCCCACCCTGGCTCGGGGCAGAGATGCGAAAGGGAGAACAGCAAAGACAGAACAGAGGATATGAGAGTGGGCAATAGAGCAGTGCGAATTCAACAAAGCACCTCAAGAAGGAAAATTCCACTGGGGCCAAGGAGACAGGGTGGGGCAGGTATCTTCAAGGTCACCTTGAAGGTTGGATAGAAACATTCCGTTGTGACAACCCACAATCTGAAACAATGTGTGTGTGCGTCTTTAAAAAATGGATTAAGTACAAAAAGAAATAAACAATTCTGTGTAGATGGTGACTATAAAGTATAGAAAGTGTATTTGTGTACGGGTAGAGGTTTCGAAGGGAATAGAACTACAAACATGGTTTGGCTAGAGTGTTAGGATTATATGTGAATTTTAGAAACTTCCGGGCAATGTGCTGCATTTGTTTTTATCTTAAAACTCTACAAATAATTAAACTAATTTAACATGGAAAAAAAGTTACCTGCAAATGTAATAAATTTTAGAAAATAAAATTGAACTCTTTAAAGGATAATTAAGTAGATGTTGCTTTCTGAAACCTGGAGGGAAGGACCTGTGCTTAGGATGGGATTATACTTCTGTAAGTTATTTAAGGAGTAAAGGTATAAGAGGAAAGTATATTGTCATACTGAAAAATTCTTGAATTGACAGAACAGTGAACCCTTAGAAACACCTGCATTGGCAATACACTGGACACTTGTGATAATGCTATTTTTAGAGGTCCATGCTCTAGGGATGGCATTTTAGATAAAAATCTCTTAATGAGATCCCCTTTCATATTTCAGTAATTAAGACTGTTGGCATGGGCTCTGAGACCTACCTTGTCTTGACTTCAATTTTCTAGTGATTTAATCTCATTATTTCCAACTTTTTTTTTTTTAACATGAAAACTGAATATTCCTTGTTTGATAATAACTATTTCTAGAAACTCTATGCATTTTAAATAAGTATAAATCATATGTACCTAAAGAGGTTTCAAACATGCTGGAAAGTATAGCAGATAAGGTAAGCTGTACACCTTAGTGCTCACCACTTATATTTAAGGAATATTAACATACTGTGACATTTGTTTCAGATCTTTTTTTTTAATTAAAAATAAAATGTTACAAATCTTATTGAACCCCCTTTGTCTTAGTCGTCTAGTGCTGCTGTAACAGAAATACCACAAGTGGATGGCTTTAACAAAGAGTTTATTCTCTCACAGTCCAGTGGGCTAAAAAATTCAGGGCTCCGACTCCAGCGGAAGGCTCTGTCTCTGTTGGCTCTGGGGGAACGTGCTTCTCATCTCAGCTCAGGAACCTCAGGTCCAAAGGACACGCTTCGCTCCCGACGCTGCTTTCTTGGTGGTATGAGGTCCCCATGTCTCTCTCCTTGCTGCTCTCTTTTATATCTCAAAAGAGATTGGCTTAAGACACTATCTAATCTTGTAGACCTCATCAGTATAACTGCCACTAATCCATCTTATTACATCATAGTGATAGGATTTACACACATAGGGAAATCACATCAGAAGATAAAATGGTAGACAGTAATACAAGGGAATCCTGACCTAGCCAAGTTGACAGATATTTTGGGGGGACAGAATTCAATCCATGACACCCTTTGGTATCCTTGTTGAGTCCACTGGCCTTTCCTAAAGTATCCACTATCCCAAAGTTGGTGTGGAGCCATTCTGTCCACATCTACATATATTTGTGCCCATAAACAATGTATTGTTTGTTTTTAAAATCTATATAATGTTGTCATAGTGTATATTTCCTTCTACAGCCTGCATTTGTCATTTAAAAGTTTTTAAGATTTAGGTGTGTTGATATATAGAAAATATAGAGAGAGCCAGTTAATTCTGTTTCACTACTGTGTAGTATTTTATTTTGTGAATATATTACAATTGTCCACTTCCTTGTCAGAGGACAGCTTAGGCAGTTTCTAATTTCTTTTTTCCTGGAGTGCACATTCTTGTATACATCTCCTTTAGGATGTATGTCTAGCGGTAGAATTGCTAGGTAATAAGTTGTATTCATCTTCACCTAGTTATACCAATTTACATTCTCACTAGCAACATCGGAGTGTCCATTACTCATATCCTGTCCAACAATTAATGCAGACATTTTAATTTTTACCAGTCTGATAGATGTAAAACTATCTCGTTGTTTAAATTTGCAGTTTCACCCTTATTACTAGTGAGACTGAGCATTTTTCATTTTGGTCATTCAGAGTTCCTCTTCTGTGAATTACCTTTGTGTATACTTTGCCCTTTTTTTTTTTTTTTTCCCCTGTTGGGCTGTTTGTATCTTTCTTATTAATTTGTAGAGTTTGTCATTTTTTTCTGAAGTGTGGGTAGAAGGAAGGGCATGTTTTGAGTTCCAGTCCTTTGTTAGTTGCAGATAGCTTCTCCCAGACAGTGATGATCCTTTTGTTTATAGGGTTTTAGATTTAAATTTTATTATGGTAATAATTATGCAGTTTTAAACTTTTATAATTTGTACTTTTGTGTGTTTTTCAAAGAAATTTTTCCCTACCCTGAAATCATAAAGATTTTTTTTTGAAAGGTTTGAAGTTTTGCTTTTCACTTTTTGGTGTTTAATTCATTTGGAATTTATTTTTGTGTTTTATGTGAATTACAAAGCTAATTTTACCTTTTCCATATGTGTAGCCGTTTGTCCCAATATCATTTATTGAGTGTCCTTTCCCCGCACAGATTTGTAGTTCTGTCTCTGTTTTGTACCCAGCTCCCTTCTCAGTATGAGTCTGGGCCTAGACTTTATTCTGTTTCACTTGCCTGTTTGTCCATATGTGCATCAATACTTCTGTTTTAATTACCATAGCCTTACAATTATTCTTGCTATCTGACAGATTGAGCCCCTTCTTATTTTTCTTCACTTGGCATTTCTTGGCCTTTTACTTTTTCCGTATATATTTTAGAAGCACCTTAATCCTCCTCTTTTTTTTAAATGTATACTCTTCATCTGTTGGTATTGATTTTGACCTGCATTTTTTTTTTTTCTTATTTTTTACAAGGGCAGGCTGATTTATTTTTTGACACTAAGCCAAGAAGTGCTAATAATTTACCACATTTTTGTGCTCTACAGACTTGATACCAAATGAATTAGCATCAGCTGTGTATGAGTAAGGCAGGGTATTTTGGTCCTTTGCTAAATTCAGAATGGAGTGCTACAGTGCTGGTGGATTTTGCACTGTCCATATATATACATCTTTGGTAGAGGAGGAAATGGGAAAGTTACTAATTTCAGGTAAAAAATAATCTGCAAGCTAAAGCCATTTTTGAAATCCATCATTCATTTATTTTGTAAAATTGCTAAATAATGAAGAGTATTTCAAGTCTTCACTGTGATATATTTTATTTAAATGTATTTTTGGTGTTATGTACTTGTGAACAAACATTTTCTTAGTTGGTTTGCCAAGCAATGAAAATAGCGTTTATTACTAATCATGGGTCTTCCAAAGGACATCTGTGTTGGGGGGGCTAAAAAATGAGTGATTCTATAGTTACTTTTTCCCCAGAGAATAATAGTGACAAAATTTTGTGAGATGATAGCAGACTGTGTTCTTGTAGGTTAGACTGGAGCCTGGCATGGAGGCATTATTCAGTAAATTATGTTGAATGAATGAAGGCACAAGTCATTTATTTCTGAATACTTTAATAAATTATCATTTCTAACAATGTCTGTAGTTTGAATTTTAATGTTATATTCTTGCCCCTAGCTATTGAATATTCAAAATAATGTTTATTCTATTATCCAAATCATTAATAATATAGGTTAGACCTAACTTTAAGCAGCTGCTGGACTCCAATACAGTCCTTTTGTCCCTCTGGAGATGTGGAATCTGAAAACTTCTTTTGCATATGACCTTCTAATTAATTTGCTATGTATCAAACATCAAAATAAACATATTTACCAAGTTAAATGATGAAATGGACCGTGGCATTATTGAAGCCTATTTTTCATACATTGCTTCTCTTTTATTGTAGAAGAAAATTAAGTGTCAGTATTGGAGCTCTGGTAGCACAGTGGTTAAGAGCTACAGCTGGTAACTAAAAGGTCATCAGTTCAAATCCACCTGTCACTCCATGGAAGCCCTGTGGGACAATTCTACCCTGTCCTATAGCATTGCTATGGGTCGGAATCAACTCGATGGCAGCAGGTTTGGTTTGGTTATTGCTATTTTAACAAAGTTTATTTCTCCTTACTCAGTACCCACCCCCCCCCCCCAAAAAAAAAACCCATTGCTGTCAAGCCCAACTCATAGCGACCCTATAGGACAGGGTAGAACTGCCCCATATGTTTCCAGGGAGCAAGCACCTGGTGGATTTGAACTGCCAACCTTTATGGTTAGCAGCCATGGCTATTAACCACTGTGTCACCAGTGTTTCCTTACTGAACACAGTGGTACTCAAAGTGGGGGTCTGCAGACCAGCAGCATCAGCATCACCTGAGAACTTGTTAGAAATGCAAATTCTCAGACCCACCCTGACTGACTAATTTAGAAACTCTTGGAATGGGGCCCAGCAATCTGTTTTAACAAGTTCTACAGGTGATTCTGATGAATGCTAAAGTTGAGAACATGGACCTAGTATTTTGAGCTCTTTCAGTTCCTTACAAATTGTTGAAGATAATACCCCCCCCAACATGTTTTTCCCAATGTGTACTTAACCTTGGTATTTCTAGGTTTCAGGGTTATCGTCTTCCATTTAATACTTTCACCTACATTCCATTTTTCAAATATTAAAGAAAGCATTGTCATTTCTGGTAGTGTAGTGGATTAGGTACTCTGGCTGACCTTCCCACAGAAGCAATTAAAAATGCTAGATAAAATCTTTAACCAAAAATTTAAATACATAGACTGAACTGGCCAGAAATAAGGAATAATCAAACTAAAAGCTAAGCGAAGGTAGGTACCCAGAGTTGTAAGCCGAATTCATATGCCTTGAGGGCTTTATTTGTAAAACCTCCTAACTTGTGCTTCTACCTCAAGGGGTTCAGGGAACAGGAGATAAAGAAGGGTAGTTTTCTAGGAGAACCCTAACCCCCAGAAAAGATGGACCTCAAGAGGCTACACCTCATGGTAAGTGTAAACTAGAAATAAACTTGCCTATCAAAGGATCCGGAAAGAAAACTTCCTGTCTCAGATGGGAAGGGTAAAAAAAAATTCCCCTGAGAATTTTAATCCACAAATTGACCTTCATTTAGATGTGAAGCCTGATTTCACATTACGTGGATGATCTGAAAATGATAAGCCAATAATTTAGTGTAAAATTGCACAAGAATAGTAGTGCCTCAAAATGTCTAAGAACACAAGTTACCTGACTGACTCAAGAAGAAATAGAAAATCTCAACAAACCTATAACAAGAGAATGAATCAGTAATCAAAAACCTTTCAACACCTCATCCTAGAATGGATATTATCAGAAAAATGGAAAATGACAAGTGTTGCAGAGGATGTGGAGAAATTAGAAACCTTATCCGTTGCTGATGGGATTGCAAAATGGTACAGGCATTGTGCAAAATAGTCTTGTAGTTTCTCAGGGGTTTAACATGGGATTACCGTACTACCCAGCAATTCTGTTCCTAGGTATATACCCAAAGGACTTGAAAGCAAGGACTCAAACACATACTTACAGACCAATTTCACTGTATGTTTATTTACAGTAGCCAAAAGGTGAAAACAACCCAAGTGTCCATCAATGTATAAATGGATAAACAAAAGTTGGTATATACACACAATGGAATATCATTCAGCCGCAAAGAGAAATGAAGTTCCGATATGTGCAATGAAGTGGGTAAACCTTGAAAATACTATGCTGAGTGAAGTAAGGGAGACACAAAAGGACAAAGATTGTATGATTCCACTTAAATGAAGTATCTAGAGTAGGCCGGTGCGTACAGACAAAAGTTTATTAGTGGTTACCAGGGGCTGGGAGAAGAAGGAATAGGTAGTTATTACATACGAAGTACTGACTTTCTGTTTGGGGTGAGGAAAAACTTGGAAATAGTGTCTATGGTTGTACAACCTGATAAATGTCATTAATGTCACTGAATTACAATTCACTTAAATGATTAAAATAGCCAATTTTTTGTTAAAAAAATAATATACTTACCATGATAAAATTATTTTTAAAAATTTCATTTCAATAAACAAAATTCAGTTAACAGAAAAACTCACAGCTGGCGTCATACTTCCCCACGTGTTTATCAGTTTGCCGTACTATGGTGGCCTGCGTGTTGCTATGATGCTGGAAGCTATGCTACTGGTATTCAAATACCAGCAGGGTCACGCATGGTGGACAGGTTTCAGGGAAGCTTCCAGACTAAGACAGGCTAGGAAGAAGGACCTGGTGATCTACTTCTAAAAAAAAATTGGCCAGTAGAAACCTTATGAATAGCAGTGAAACATTATCTGGTACAGTGCCGGAAGATGAGCCCCTCAGGTTGGAAGGCACTCAAAATATGACTGGGGAAGAGCTACCTCCTCAAAGCAGAGTCAACCTTAATGACGTGGATGGAATCAAGCTCTCGCGACCTTCATTTGCTGAGGTTGCATGACTCAAAATGAGAAGAGAGAGCTGCAAATATTCATTAATAGCAGAACATGGAATGTACAAAGTATGAATCTAGGAAAATTAGAAGTTATCAAAAATGAAATGGACCACATTAAGATTGATGTCCTAGGCATTAGTGAGCTGAAATGGACTGGTAATGGTCATTTAGATTTAGACAGTCATATGGTCTGCTGTGCCAGGAATGACAAATTGAACAGGAATGGTGTTACATTCATCGTCAAAAAGAACATTTCAAGATCTAAAGTACAACACTTTCAGTGACAGAGTAATATCCATACGCCTACACGAAGACCAGTTAATACAACTATTATTCAAATTTACATACCAACCCGTAAGGCCAAAGATGAGGAAATTGAAGATTTTTACCAACTTCTGCAGCCTGAAATTGATCAGACATGCAGTCAAGATGCATTGATAGTTACTACTGATTGGAATGTGAAAGCTGGAAACAAAAAAGGATTGGTAGTTGGAAAATAGGACCTTGGTGATATAAATGACACCAGCGATCGCATGATAGAACTTTGCAAGACCAACAACTTCTTCATTGCAAATACCTTTTTTCAACAATATAAACGATTGTACACGTGGATCTCACCAGATGGAAAACACAGGAATCAAATATACTACATCTGTGGAAAGAGATGATGGAAAAGCTCAATATCATCAGTCAGAACAAGGCCAAGGGCTGACTGTGGAACAGACCATCAATTACTGATATGCAAATTTAAGTTGAAGCTGAAGAAGATTAGAGCAAGTCCATAGGAGTCAAAACACAACCTTAAGTATTTCCCACCTGAATTTGGAGACCATCTCAAAAATAAATTTGACGCATTGAATACTAATGACTGAAGACCATATGGGTTGTAGAATGACATAAAGAATATCATACATGACCTCAGAACCTACTGTACAGCTGCAGTAGTCAAAACAGCCTGGTACTGGTACAACGACAGATACATTGACCAATGGAACAGAATTGGGAACCCAGATGTAAATCCATCCGCCTATGGTCACCTGATCTTCGACAAGGGCCCAAAAGTCTGTCACATGGGGAAAAGACAGTCTTTGTAATAAATGCTGCTGGTGAAACTGGATGTCCATCTGCAAAAAAATGAAACAGGACCCTTACTTCACACCATACACAAAAACTAACTCAAAAATGGATCAAAGACCTAAATATAAAGCCAAAGACTATGAAGTTCATAGAAGAAAAAATAGGCTCAACACTAGAGGCCCTAATACATGGCATTACGAAGATACAAACTATAACCAACAACACACAAACTTCAGAAGATAAGCTAGATAACTGGGATCTTTTAAAAATTAAACACTTATGCTCATCAAAAGATTGCACCAAAGGAGTAAAAAGAGAACCTACAGTCTGGAAAAAATTTTGGCTGTCACAAATCAGACAAAGGTCTGATCTCTGAAATCTGTAAGAAAATCCAACACCTCTACAACAAAAAGACAAATAATCCAGTTAAATAATGGGCAAAGGAAATGAACAGATACTTCACCAAAGAAGATGTTCAGGAGCCAAAAGACACGTGAGGAAATGCTCACAATCACTAACCATTAGAGAAATGCAAATCAAAACCACAATAAGATACCATCTCACCCCGGCATTACTGGCACAAATAAAAAAAAACAGGAAATAACAAATGTTGGAGAGGCTGCAGGGAGATCGGAACCTTTATGCATTGCTGGTAGAAATGCAAAATGATACAACCATTTTGGAAAACAATATGGCACTTCCTTAGAAAGCTAGAAATAGACATACCATATGATCCAGCATTCCCACTCCTAGGAATATATCCTAGAGAAATAGGAGTCGTCACACGAACAAACATGTGCATACCCATGTTCATTGCAGCATTGTTCACAATAGCAAAACGATGGAAGCAACCTAGAGGCCCATCAGCAGAGGAATGGGTAATCAAACTGTGGTACATAAACACAATGAAGTATTACACAACAATAAAGAACAGTGATGAATCCGTGAAGCATCTCATAACATGGATGAATCTGGAGGACATTATGCTGAGTGAAATAAGTCAATCATAAAAGGACAAATATTGTATGAGACCATTACTGTAAAAACTCATGAAAAGGTTTACACACAAAAAGAAACAATCTTTGATGGTTATGAGGGAGAGGAAAGGTGGGGATGGAAAAACACTAAGTAGACATTCAATAAGTGGTAACTTTGGTGAAGGGTAAGACGGTACACAATACTGGGGAAGCCCACATAGATATATCCAACCCCCCTGAAGGTCCAAATTGCTGGGCTGAGGGCTGCGAGGATCATGGCCTTGGGGAACATCTAGCTTAATTGGCATAACATAGTTAATAAAGAAAATGCTGTACATTCTACTTTGGTGAATAGCATCTGGGGTCTTAAAAGCCTGTGAGCAGCCATCTAGGATACTCTACTGGTCTCACCCTTTCGGGAGCAAAGAAGAATGAAGAAAACTAAAGATACAAGGGAAAGATTAGTTCAAAGGACTAACAGACCACATCTGCCAGGGCCTCTACCAGACAGAGTCCAGTACAACTAGATGGTGCCTGGCTACCACCACTGACTGTGCTGACAGGGATTACAATAAAGGGTCCTGGACAGAGCTGGAGAAAAATGTAGGACAGAATTCCAACTCAAAAAAACAAAAAAAAGACCAGACTTTCTGGCCTGACAGAGACTGGAGAAACCCTGAGAGTATGGCCCCCTGGACACCATTTTAGTTCAGTAATGAAGTCACTCCTGAGGTACATCCTTCAGCCAAAGACAGAATAGGCTGATGGAACAAAAGGAGACTAAAGGGGCACACCAGCTCAGAGGCAAGGACTAGAAGGCAGGAGGGCAGAGGAAAGCTGGTAATAGGGAACCCAAGGTCAAGAAGGGAGAGTGTTGACATGTCTTGGAGTTGTTTACCAATGTCATAAAACAATATGTGTACTATTTCATGAGAAACTAGTTCTGTAAATCTTCACCTAAAGTACAATAAAAATTAAAAAAAATATATCATACATGAAGAAAGCAAATGGTCATTAAAAAGACAGGAAAGAAAGAAAAGACCAAAATGGATGTCAGAAGAGACTCTGAAACTTGCTCTTGAAGATAGAGTGAAAATGAATGGAAGAAAAAGAGCTGAACAGAAGATTTCAAAGGGCAGCTTAGAAGACAAGGTAAAGTATAATAGAAAATCAAAAGGGAAGAACATACTTGGCATTTCTCAAGCTAAAAGAACTGAAGAAAAATTTGAAGCCTTGAGTTGCAATATCGAAGGATTCTATTGGGAAAATATTGAATGACACAGGAAGCATCAAAAGAAGATGGAAGGAATGCACAGAATCACTGTACCAAAAAGAATTGGTTGATGTTCAGCCATTTCAGGAGTTAGCATATGATCAAAACCTGTGGCACTGAAGGAAGAAGTCTAAGCTGTGCAGAAAGGAATGTCGAAAAACAAGGCTCCAGGAATCGACTGAATACCAACTGAGATGTTGCAGTAAACAGATGCAGCGCTGGACGTGCTCATTTGTGTATGTCAAGAAATTTGGAAGACAGCTACCTGG
Organism: Elephas maximus indicus; assembly: GCF_024166365.1. Lineage (NCBI taxonomy): Eukaryota > Metazoa > Chordata > Mammalia > Proboscidea > Elephantidae > Elephas > Elephas maximus. The sequence goes on along the minus strand of NC_064837.1, from coordinate 52,338,518 downwards.
CCAACCTACTGGAAGAGATCCATATTTGTGCCCATTCTAAAGAAAGGTGACCGAACAGAATGCAGAAATTATCGAACAATATCATTAATATCACATGGAAGTAAAATTTTGCTGAAGATGGTTCAAAAGTGGCTGCAGCAGTACATCAACAGGGAACTGCCAGAAGTTCAAGCCGAATTCCAAAGAGGAAGTGGAACAAGGGGTATCATTATTGATGGATCTTGACTGAAAGCAGAGAATACCAGAAAGATGTTTACCTGTGTTTTATTGACTCCACAAAGGCATTCAACTGTGTGGATCATAACAAATTATAGATAACATTGAGAAGAATGCAAATTCCAGAACACTTAATCATGCTCCTGAGGAACCTGTATGTAGACCAAGAAGCAGTTGTTCAAACAGAACAAGGGGATACTGGGTGGCTTAAAGTTAGGAGAGGTGTGTATCCTTTCTGCATACTTATTCAATCTGTGTGCTGAGCAAATAATCCAAGAAGCTGGACTATATGGAGAAGAATGTGGCATCAGGATTGGAGGAAGACTTATTAGCAGCCTGCGATATGCAGATGCCAGAACCTTGCTTGCTGAAAGTGAAGAGGACTTGAAGCACTTACTGATGAAGATCAAAGACCACAGCCTTCAGTATGGATTGCACCTCAACATAAAGAAAACAAAAATCCTCACAACTGGACCAATAAGCAACATCATGATAAATGGAGAAAAGATTGAAGTTGTCAAAGATTTCATTTTACTGGGATCCACAGTCAATGTTCATGGAAACAGCTGTCAAGAAATCACATGATGTATCGCATTGGGTAAATCTGCTGCAAAACCCAAACCCAAACTCACTGCTGTAGAGTTGATTCCAACTCATAGGAAACCTATAGGACAGAGTAGAACTGTCCCATTGGGTTTCCAAGGAGTGGCTGTTGGATTCGAATTGCTGACCTTTTGATTAGCAACCCTGAGCTCTTAACCACTGTGGCACCAGGGCTCCAAAGTGTTAAAAAGCAAAGATGTGACTTTGAGGGCTAAGGTGCACCTGACTCAAGCCATTGTATTTTCAATTGCCTAATATGCATGCATGCAAAACCAAACCCGTTGCTGTGAAGTCGATTCCACTTCTTAGTGACCCTACAGGACAGAGTAGAACTGTCTTGTAGAATTTCCAAGGAGCAGCTGGTGGATTCGAACTGCTGACCTTTTGGTTAGCAGCCTAATGCTTAACTACTATGCCAGCTATGACTGTTAACCAAAAGGTCGGCAGCTTGAATCCCTCAGCTGCTCCTTGGAAATCCTATGGGGCAGTTCTACTCTGTCCTGTAGGGTCACTATGAGTCAGAATCGATTTGACGGCAATGGGTTTGGTTTGGCTTTTTTTTTTTTAATATGCATGCAAAAGCTGAACAATGAAAAAGGAAGATTGAAGAAGAATTGATGCCCTTGAATTAGTAGTGTCGATGAAGAATATTATATCATGGAATGCCAGCAGAATGAACAAGTCTGTCTTAGAAGAAGTACACCCAGAGTGTTCCTTGGAAACAAGGATGGTGAGACTTTGTACTTTGAATATGTTATCAGGAGGGACCAGTCCCTGGAGAAGGACATCATGCTTGGTAAAACAGAGGATCAGCGAAAAGAGGAAGACATGGATTGACACAATGGCTGCAACAATGGACTGAAGTATAACAAGGATTCTGAGGATGGCACAGGACTGGGCGCTGTTTTGTTGTACATAGGGTCACTATGAGTTGGAACTGACTCAACGGCACCTAACAACAACAACAACACAACATCATACTTAATATTGAAAGACTGAAAGCTTTTCTCCTAAGATCAGGAACAAGGGGAGATTGTCCACTCTCTCCATTGTTATTCGGTATTGGAAGTTCTACCTAGGTCAGTTAGGCAAGAAAATGAAATTAGAGGTATTTAAATTGGAAAGGAAAAAGTAAAACTATCTCTGTTTGCAGATGACATGATATTATGTATAGAAAATCCTAAAGAATTTACCAAAACAAACAACCTGTTAGAGCTAATAAATGAGCTCAGCAGAACTACAGGATGTAAGACCAATATACAAGAATCATTTGCATTTCTGTACACGAGCAATGTACAACCTGAAAGTGAAATTAAGAAAATAATCCCATTTACAATAACGTCAGAAAGAATAAAATACTTAGGAACAAATTTAACCAAATTAATATAGTCTTGGAGAGGAAATTATTTATTCAGGGCCAACTGCTCGGATCACGGCCGCATGACTTGGTGCCTGTTTTGATGTTGAGCTGTTGGTTACCCTGCCAGTGGCCGTTGAATTGATTCTGATTCGTGGCGACTCCATGTGTGTTAGAGTAGAGCTGTGTTCCATAACGTTTTTAATGACTGGATTTTGGAAGTAGATTGCCAGGCCATTCTTCCCAGGAGCTAAGTGCTTGAACCATTTGCACCACACGGGACTCCATAAATAAACTGCTGTATATTCATCAGGTGGTTCTGTGGGTTCAGTCTACATTTTATAGCTTCTTGGTGAGTTTATTAAAGTGCTTTTTCTTTATTTGTAAAAATCCATGTCACATTGTTATCAAAGAAAATTAGATTTAACCAACGTGATTTAATTATGAAAAGAGCACATATAAGCCAATGATATGAGACCTTGTTTTGTAGTTTGTGAATTTTGACGATGCCTTTTTATTGAGCCTGTCCTTTGAGTTATTTTCCTAATGTATGCTGTCATCATCATCACTGTCTATACAGAAGCAAATAAAGGTCTGAAATGAAATATACCCTCAATTAACTTTACAAAAATAATTAGTTTTGTTAGTAAAGTAACACCTATCTCTATATGTTTTTAAAGTAGAAAAGAAAAAGAAAAAAAAAGTTACATCACCCGTAGTCCCACTCGGAGCCCTGGTGGCACAGTGGTTAAGAGCTGCAGCTGCTAACCAAAAGATGGGCAATTCAAACCCACTAGCCACTCCTTGGAAGTCCTATGAGGCAGTTCTACTGTGTCTTACAGGTTCGCTATGAGTCAGAATTGACTTGATGGCAACAGGTTTTTTATACTCCCATTATCCAATCGCAAATTTTTTTTTACATTTTGGTGAGATTCCATTTAGTTGGTTTGCTATACTTTTTAAAAATCGAGCTGTAAAGTTTATGTATCTAATCCTGTGCTGTGAGCCTAATGGTATCCTTTAGGGTTTTGCTGGCAATATGATATTTAATTAGGTGGATATGTTGTAGTTTGCATAACCATTACTTTGCATTAGAGCTTTTAGGTGGCTTCTAATTTGTCACTGTTAAAAATAATGCTGTAGGGAGCAACTTTGGTATATAAGAGTTTTCTGTATTTTAAGTTATTTCCCTAGAAGGGTTTATCTGTGGTAAAAGCAGTTCCAACAATTCAGAATTGTAAAAAGTGAAAATACTTCTTGTCTTTCTCCTCAGTGGTAACCTTGTTAACAGCTGAATATGTATTTTGTTTTTTTTTTTAATGAAAAAAGTCATACTCTACATGCTATTTTGTAACTTAAAATGAAAACAGCACTATATTGTGGGCATTTTACCTTTTCAATACATATAGTGCTAAATCAACATTTTAAATCATTGCATAATTGTGATTCTTTTAACTCTGCTCTTCATGGCATTTATTTAGGTTGTTGGTGATTTTTTTTTTTTTGGTGTGCTATTAAAAATAACCCTGAACTGAATGTCCTTATAACAGTTATAATAATTGCTAAGATCTATTGACTATTTATCCTGTATCTGGTAAATAAGGATTATCTCATTTAATGCTCATTGTGTATATGTGTGGGTATGCATTGTTTCCTATTTTTTTCATGCTTCCATCCCTGCCCATATGAAGGATAGAACTGTAGCACAGACTTTTCCTTTTCTCATAAGGGAAGAATTATTACAGAAGAACAAAAAAAAACCCAAACCCTTAATTACCCTTCTGTCTTGGTCACCTGGTGCTGCTATAACAGAAATACCACAAGTGGATGGCTTTAACAAAGAGAAGTTTATTCTCTCACAGTCCAGTAGGCTATAAATCTGAATTCAGGGCGCTAGCTCCAGGGGAAGGCTTTCTCTCTCTGTCGGCTCTGGAAGAAGGTCCTTGTCACTAGCCTTCCCTTGGTCTGGGAGCATCTCAGCATAGGAACCTCAGGTCCAAAGGAGGAGTTCTGCTCCTGGCACTGCTTTCTTGGTGGTATGAGGTTCCCCTGTCTCTCTACTCACCTCTCTCCCCCATATTCCAAAGAGATTGGCTCAAGACACTATCCAGTCTTATACATCTCATCAATATAACTGCCACCAGTCCATTCCATTTCATCACAGTGATAGGATCCACAACACACAGGGAAACCACATCAAAAGGTGAACAGTCACACAATACTGGGACTCACGGCCCAGCCAAGCTGACAGACGTTTTTGAGGAATACAATTCAATCCATAATCCCTTCTCCTCAGGAGGAAGAGTTGCGAATTTGATGGTCAGTCTGGGACATTCATGCCAAAAGGGGTTGCAGGTTTTATCCTTCCTCTAACGTCCCGTGCCAGAACTAGCAGGCCTATATGGTCAGAAACCTTGGACTGGCCTTTTAGAGGTAGATCAGACCATTTTCCTAGGTCTCTGTTATTTTCACAGGTGGGGTGAGGACTGGATGGAGTGTGGGCTCCGAGTCGGTTTTACAGACCTGGCTCTTTCTCTCTTTCAGTAGATATGCCTGAGTACGGCAGCGCCAGCCTTGGAACTGCATGGATATCAGGCACCGTTTCAACCTTGTACCTAAACTGCATTCTCCAGTTTCAGCATTTATCTATGCTTTGCAGTGGTGCTCATCAGGGATTGCCCAGCCATTAAAAAAATCAGAATATCATTTCTCAATTTTATTGAGGTATGACTTCTGCACAATAAATTGCAATCAAGTTATAGAACACTTGTATCATCTAAAATAATTCCCTTATGTTTCTTTGTGGTCAGTTTCACCCCTACCCCAGGCAACCACAGATTTTTCGTTTTTGCTCACTCTAGATTAATTTTGCCTCTTCTAGAATTTCATATACATGCAAGATGAATTTGATAAAGTACAGGATGAACACTTTCTGTGTCTGACTGCTTTTACTTAGCATTACGTTCTTTAGACTGGTTTTCTGATGGTCGGTCATCAGATTCGCTGATGGTTTTGTCACCTCCAATGTGCTTTAAGCCCATCCAGTGAATTTTGAAATTTCAACCTTATTTTCAACATTAAAATATTCATTTCCCATATGTACATATGTAAAATATATATACATATATATGTGTATATGTATGTGTGTGTGTTGTTGGATGCCACTGAGTTGATTTTGACTCAATGTGACCCAACGTGACAGTAGAAATGCCCTGTAGCATCTTCTTTACAGAAGCACACCTCAAGGTCTTTCTCCTGTGGAGCTGCTGGGTGGGTTTGAACCACTGACCTTTTGCACTTTGCACCGCCAGGGCTCATATGTATATATCTATATGTATATATATACATAGACGATTTCTGTTTCTCCGCTGATACTGTGTGAGAACACCATTTTTCTAACTCCCAGCTGAGTTTGTTTTCACCCTCTGCACTGCCTAGGATTCTGATTACCCACTGCCCTGAGCCCCTGCTCCCATTAGAGACTTGTGAGTTATTGTATTCCTCAAGTCTGGTGGAACAGGGAGAATTAAAAAAAAAAAAAAAGTAGCCAATGGGAAAATAGCATGGATTTTGTCATCAGAAAACAGAGGTTTCAATCCCAGCTTGCAATTCACTTGCTAATATCACCTTGGGCAGATCTTTTTAGCCCCAATTTCCTCATCTGTAGCCTTTACTCTCCTCTTTATCTCAAAGGAAATGCATACTCACTATTAAAAAACTAGAACGCAAAAAAAAAAAAAAACAGCAACAAAAATAACCTGTAGTCTCACCATACTTATAACCACACTGTAGTTTATATTGTGGGAGAAAGACGTGGCAGTCTGCTTCCGTAAAGATTACAGCCTTGGAAACCCTGTGGGGCAGTTTTAGTTTTTTTTTTTTATAGGGTCACTGTGAGTAGGAATTGACTTGATGACTGTGGGTTTGGTTTTTGGGTTTATTGTTTGTATCCTTCCATATTTTTTTCTTTGTATTTTTTTCAAAATATCAAAATGGGAAGAACTTTTTTTTTTTAATAGAAATTCATAAAGAAATTTTAAGACCCTAAGGGATGTCAGGAGATTATGTGAATACTTACTGATCTGAGATGGAGAATGTCAAGGGTATCCCTGATAGCTCTTTGAGGGATAACTATAGGACATAGAAGTTTAACTTATTTTTGCCACATCACTTCTTATCCCGCCTTCCCTCAGAATTTTGTCAGAAATGATTATTACAGGAGGCTGTGGCACAGAGGGATTCCACAAGCTCTAAAGACAGGTGTTACTGATGGCCTTTCTTACTTCGTTCTAGACCAGGACTATCTAATGAAACTTCCTGCAGTGACAGCCACTAGCCACATGTGGCAGTTGAAATGCAGCTACTGCAACTGAAGAACTGAAATTAAAATTTTATTTAATTTTAATCAATATTAATTTTAATAGCCATATGTGTCTAATGATTAATAAACAGCTCTGTTCTAGAATGTTATTTTTCAGGAAAGATCCTCTGACGAAAAAAATTGAGTGAGACTTAGCAAAGCTTCCCTGGGGCAAGTTCATGTTTTCTGACCTATTTGCAGTCCCTGTGGGGGATTTGTATATTTTTAGAGAGATGTAATCAAGGGCTCAAGCACCAGAAGGAGGAACCAGTAGATTCATGAGTATTGCAGTTAGTCAGGACTGTGTTTGGGTAATAAGCTCTTATAGTCAGATATAACACCCTTTGTTTTTCTCTCTGTTTGTTTTGCTGCACTAAATTCTTTGGTAAACGATAAAGCATGTACTTAAATAATTTGATTTTTAAAGCTGACCTTTGAATAAAAATGTTATTAAAATTGTAGAACTATACAATGTTGCCTAGAGCAGTCCTTGTTAAATCCTCCCCCTCCCCCCCAGCCCTGTGCCAAGTTTTTTTGTTCAAGAGAAGCAAATTCTCTTTCTGTACTTTACAAGCTCTCAAGTAATAATAGCATTATTTCTAGTAAAACCAAAAAACCCTTTGCCGTCGAGTCAATTCCCACTCATAGTGACCCTGTAAAGATTTGTGAAATTTTCATACTTTTGAGTAGCAGTGAGTTCATAATTTTTGACATTTGCAGTTATTATAGTGAAAACATTTCTAAAACCTTCAAACAAGTAAATGTTCTGGTAGCTCAGACAACTAAACTTACACAGAACCGCCTGTCGGTTTTATATTTTCATTTCTTAGTAGACATTGACTGTAATGGCTGGCCTTTGTTGATGAAATTTTTCCTTGATGTTACTGTGATAAGTAGACAGTTACTATTTATGGGGACTTACACTTTGATGTTCCTTCTTCACTGTACCAAAAAGAATTCGTTAGTCTTCAACCATTTTAGGAGGCAGCATATGGTCAAAATCTGATGGTACTGAAGGAAGAAGTCCAAGCTGCACTGAAGTCAATGGCAAAAAAAAAAAGCCTCCAGGAATTGACGGAATACCCATTGAGATGTTTCAACAAATGGATGCAACGCTGGAAGTGCTCATTCATCTATGCCAAGAAATTTGGAAGACAGCTACCTGGCCAGCCTACTGGAAGATATCCATATATGTGCCTGTTCCAAAGAAAGGTGACCCAGTGGAATGCAGAAATTATCAAACAATATCATTAATATCACATGCAAATAAAATTTTGCTGAAGATAATTAAAAAATGGTTGCAGCAGTACATAAACAGGGAACTGCCAGAAATACAAGCCAGATTCAGAAGAGGATGTGGAACGAGGGATATCATTGCTGATGTCAGATGGATTTGGGCCGAAAACAGAGAATGTCAGAAAGATGTTTACCTGTGTTTTACTGACCGTGCAAAGGCATCTGACTGTATGGATTCTGACAAATTATGGATAACATTGCAAAGAATGGGAATTCCAGAACAGCTAATTGTGCTCATGCAGAATCTGTACATAGTCTGAGGCAGCTTTTTGAACAGAACAGGGAGATACTGCATGGTTTAAAGTCACAAAGGTGTCTGTCAGGGTTGTATCCTTTCACCATACTTATTCAGCAAAAAATCTGAGAAACTGGACTATATTGAGAAGAATGTGGCATCAGGGTTGCAGGATGACTTATTAACAGCCTGTGATATGCAGATGACACAACCTTGTTTGCTGAAAGCGAAGAAGACTTGAAACACTTACTAATGTAGATCAAAGACTACAGCCTTCAGTATGGATTATACCTCAACATAAAGAAAACAAAAACTGGACCAATAAGCAACATCATGATAAAGGGCGAGAAGATTGAAGTTGTCAAGGATTTCATTTTATTTGGATCCACAATCAATGCACACGGAAGCAGCAGTCAAGAAATCAAATGACATATTGCGTTGGGCAAATCTGCTGCAAAAGACCTCTTTAAAGTGTTAAAAAGCAAAGCTGTCACCTTGAGGACGAAGGTGTGCCTGGCCCACGCCATGGTATTTTCAGTGAAAATAACACGTGAAAGCTGGACAGTGTGAAAGCTGTACTAAGGAAGACCAAAGAAGAATTGATGGGTTTAAATTATGATGTTGGCAAAGAATATTGAATATACCGTGGACTACCAGAAGAATGAACAAATCTGTCCTGGAAGAAATACAACCAGAATGTTCCCTAGAAGTGAGAATAGCAAGACCACATCTCATATACTTTGGACGTGTTAACAGGAGGGACCAATCCCTGGAAAATGACATTATGCTTGGTAAAGTAGAGGGTCAGCAAAAAAGAGGAAGATCTTCAACAAGATGGATTGACACAGAGCCTGCAACAATGGGCTCAAATACTGCAATGATTGTGAGGATGGTACAGAATCGGGCAGTGTTTTCTTCTTTTGTGCATAGGGTCGCTATGAGTCAGAACCAACTCGACGGTACCTAACGACAACAACAACAACACACATTGATGAGAAAATGAGATACCCTGCTTGGCTTGCCATGAAAACACAGATGCTTCTAGATTCCAGGAGGGAGGCCTTTGCTCACAGCATCTGTGTTAGTTGGCTAGCCAAATGATTTCTACAGATTTTTTTTCACTCCTTTTTGAAGGGTACCACCTTCGTGGCAAGTAAACAATTTTACAAATTAAAAGGTTAATTTAGCTTTTTGTAAATTTGTTATTACTTTGGCCGTATCAGTTCTGTATAATTTTGAACTATTAATCATTTTAGGAAAATTGTATCCCTTCCTAAATTGTCTCGAAGTACTCAGTTTTTTGAATATATGTTCTTTGAATTGTTTATTCTGCAATTGAGATAGATTGGTATTGATCCATACATTCATTTATTCAATGGATGTTTAATGAGCACTCACTATGCCAGCTCCTGTACTAGCCCTGGGAAACAGACCTGAACAAGGTATAGTCTCAGTCCTTGAGAAGGTTACAGTCTTACATGCAATGCAAACTTGTAAACACGATAAAAATACTTTTGGTTAAGTACTTCCATTTGAAGTTCATTTTAGTCAGTTTAAGCAGGGAGGGAGCTTCTAGGAAGTCTTCCTAGGAAAAGCGATGTTTAAGCTGAGAGTTGAAGAATGAGTAGGAGTCGGCCAGGCAAGGGGCATGGGGTTGGGAAGGAGAGAAGAAAATAAAAGGAAGAAGCAGAAGAGACCCCAGGGTAGATTGTTGTTAGGTGCCCATGGAATTGATTTTCGACTCATAGCGACCTTGTGTAACAGAGTAGAACTGCCTCATAGGGTTTTCTAGGATGTAATTTTATTTTTTTATATTTCTGTAATATAGACAGTTTAAGTAAACCCATTTTTCATTTAGGAACATAATAGACAAATGTATTTTAAATTTAATTTTAAAATTATCTCTAAAACAAATGTGGAATGATTTTGTATTAACTAAATAAATACTAAATGTTATGTAACAGTTTTGGGATTTATAGAACAGATTTGGGAAAGCATTGTTATCAGTTTAATGTAGGTACGTTAAAACTCTGCCTTATCTGACTCAAGAATTAATGATTTTAATTTGAATTTAGAAGACATATGTATAGCTGTAGCTATCCTACACAATATTTAAAGGTACTTCATCTAAAGGAAAGTTAGATTTTTTTTTTTTTTTTGCTATTGAGTTGATTCCAACTCTTGGCTACCCCATGTGTATCATAGGCTGTAATCTTTACAGAAGCAGATCACCAGGTCTTTCTCCCACAGGCTCATTTGTAGGTTCGAACCATCAACCTTTCAGTTAGCAGCCAAGCACTTAACCATTGCACCACCAGGGCTCCCCACCATAGGTACCCATTGCCATGGAGTTGATTCCGACTCAGAGACACTATAGGACAGAGTAGAACTGCTCCATAGGGTTTCCAAGGATTGACTGGTGGATTTGAACTGCCAACCTTTTGGTTAGAAGCCTTAACCCTTTACTAAAAAAAAAAAATTAGTACATGCTTTATCAGATGATTGGTCAAGCTGTGACCTTGGACCCAAATGCTCTTACATTCAGAAAGGAAACTTGTGCTCTAGTTTAATTCATGTCATATTCTAAATAAGTGACTTCCAGTTTGGTCATGGAAAACCCTGGTGGCATAGTGGTTAAGTGCTGTGGCTGCTAACCAAAAGGTCGGCAGTTCGAATCCACCAGGTTCTGCTTGGAAACTCTGTGGGGCAGTTCTACTTTGTCCTATAGGGACTGTATGAGTTGGAATCAACTCGATGGCAATGGGTTTCTTTTTTTAGTTTGGTCACGATTCCTATAAACAAAAACATGCTTTGATTGTGTACCTCCAACATACGCATATTTATTCATAAACGATGTTACTAATAGTATACATAGTAAAACAATATATACTTGATCAAAATGGAGGAATTTGGCTACACTTTTGAAATCAAGATGCTTTTTTTTTTTAAAAGATTTACTCACCGATTAAGAAATGTTTTGTTGAAATTTCTGCAAAGAGATTGGCTAGTGAATTCCATCTGCTAGTTTTTCTTGCAGACTAATCGGAATGAGTAGCAGTCTTTTAATGCCAATAAGTGGGTTCAAAAAAAATCACAGAAAATCTATATTTGGAGGATTTTTAAAAAGTTAGAAAATTCTGTGTCCAACTTTTTAAGCATAGAGATAGAAGAGTTTTTTGTTCTGTTTTTAGGTAACGTACCTTGTTTCAACAGCAGAATCATTTAGCAGTGGAAATGTTTTTAAATATCTGTCTTTGACATGCTGTCTTCATTAGTACTAGGTAGTCCTTTTTGTTTTTGTTCTGGAAAAGCAGTTTCAAACATGTTGTTGACTTTTTTTTTTTTTCCTTTTTAAATATCTTCTTGGTAACATACTACTTACTGGCAAATGTGGAACGCTAGTCTTCATAAAAGAATCGTGTAACTCATCTATGTTTAATAAGTCTTTTAAGTAACATTACCTTGTGTTAACTAGAGAATCCACGTGTGATTATTTAAAAAAAAAAAAAAAACTAGATAGTGCCTGGCTATAAGCAATGACTGCCCTGACAGGGAACACAACAGAGAACCCCTGAGGAAGCAGGAGAGCAGTGGATGCAGACCTCAATTTCTGGTAAAAAGACCAGACTTAATGGTCTGACTGAGACTAGAAGGACCCTGGAGGTCGTGGTCCCCAGACTTTCTGTTAGCCCAAGCCAGGAACCATTCCCAAAGCCAACTCTTCAAACAGGGTTTGGACTGGACTGTGGGATATAAAATGATACTGGTGAAGAATAAGTTTCTTGGATCAAGTAGACACGTGAGACTATGTTGGCATCTCCGGTCTGGAGGGGAGATGAGAGAGCAGAGGGGGTCAGAAGCTGGCTGAATGGACACGAAAAGAGAGAGTGGAGGGAAGGAGTGTGCTGTCTCATTAGAGGGAGAGCAACTGGGAGTATATAGTAAGGTGTATGTAAGTTTTTGTATGAGAGACTGACTTGGTTTGTAAACTTTCATTTAAAGCACAATAAAAATAATAAAAAGATTTCCATGCCTGCTTCCAATCTCTCTACAGAGTGTAGGAAAGATTGTACTGTATTGTAAAGTCCTTTTTTTTGATAAAATTAACCATAGTGACATCCTAGGGCACTTTGTGCGCCCCTTTTGCTCTGACTTACTTGCAGCAATAGTTTCCTTGTGAATGAAGCAGTGAGTGACTCTCACATAAGATGCTGTCTTTGCAGCTCTATTCTGAAATTGTTTTGTTTTGTTTTTTTTAATTCCAGTCAAAGCAGCCATTCTAGCAGTGGTTACACTTCACAGTTTTCCCACAAAGTACATTGTTTCATTTACAGTTGAGACTTTATCCTTTTCAGTACAACTTTCCTTTAGTAGCTCACAAAAATCTAGGTCTCGGTGTATTTCATAATTACCCAGAAAATACTCTTAAGATGAAAGAAACATCTTTATTTGGATTCGACTGTATGGCAAATCTCCCACACTCTAGCTTGTCCTTGTGTCTGTAGCTCTTCAGGGTTTTCTAAGAGCTTTTGGCTGCATTTACCAATAAAAGGATACATTTTAGTTTGTTACCATATTGTTTTCCATGTATCGTTTCAGCCATTTTTACTATGGTACCTGGCGTCTTGTCCTTTCTCTTAGGAAACGTTAGAAGTTTCTATGCTTATTAACCCTAAATACCATTTTCTGAAGTACTGGGTTGAGTAGCATGTGACTTAAATTATAAATATTATGGCGGTTTATCTCTTGCTATTTTGAAAGGTTTAGCAGATTCTGATGCTTTGTTAATATCATTAAGTTATACCTTAAGGCACAGTATACCTTTAGGGTGTGGTTCATCTTTAACAAATATGGGTATAAAATAAATAAGGGAATACCAGTATTTCACCCCACGGGATCATCTTGCAAACCCTCCAGGTATGTATATCCCGCTTTAAGTTAAAGTAAAACAAAAAGTGATTTATTTTCCTCTATATATTCATATTTGGGAGACAGACTTAAGAAGAATCAGCTTTGGCTTAAGGTTTAAAGAATGAGCACTTTAACCGTAAACGGACTGTCTGCAAATGTCATATCTCACTAACTAGGAAACCCTGGAGAACAACGGAAGAATTGTCGGTTAACTTGTGGCATTTACCTAGTGTTACAAGGATGGATTTTATGAAGAGATGTTCTGCCAGTAGCTTTTGACCAAAAAGGCTAATTGCTGTTTTCATTTTGTTTTTAAAGATAACTTATAATTATTCTTGTTGAGAGTCATTTAGAAGATAGCTTTTCTCAATTTATGGAAGAGATAGTTCATAGCCACTTAATCCAAACCCATTGCCGTTGAGTCAATTCTAACTCACAGTGATCCTATAGAACAGAGTGGAGCTGCCCCCTAGGGTTTCCAAGCCTATAATCTTTACGGAAGCAGACTGCCGCATCTTTATCCTGTGGAGCAGCTGCTGGGTTCAAACCGCTGACCTTTTGGTTAGCAGCCCAGCTGCTTAACCACTGTGCCGCCAGTGTTCCTTCATAGCCACTTAGGATCTCTTATAAAAAGATACTTTTTCATGATATACTTTATCAGATTTGTTAAATGTACTTATTGCATTTGTGTCAGTCAAGACTCTTTTCTTTGAAAGGGTTGGAAAAGCAACTCACATAAGCATAAGCAAATAAGAGAATTTGTTGGTTCATAACCAATGTTCAGGACTGGTCTCAAGGACTTTGAACTGTGTTTCAAGATGTTGATTAGTCTGTCTGTCTCTCTGTTACCTTTGCTTTCTCAGTGATAGCTCTTTTAGAGCAAAAAGTCTTCCACCGTGCAGTGGTGTGGCAAGGGAGACTGCCTTTCTTCTAGCTTCTGTAGATAAAATCCCATGGGCAGGATAGGAGTATATGTGATTGCATGTGTGTTCTGATTGGCAGTCCTACAGAACCACATGGGGTGGGGAAGGAGCAATTTCCAATGAAGGGATTTCTCTTACCACAGAGGAAGGGATGCTAGGAATCAAAAGCAATAGATGTTCATTACAGCATTTGTGGTAATGAGGAGTAGATGACAGGAAGGGCATAAAATATTCTTTAAAGTAATAAAACATGACTTTATTTCCCTAATTGTTGATTTTTATAGAGTATGCAAGCTGCAAGGTGTCCTACGGATGAACTATCTTTAACCAACTGTGCAGTCGTGAATGAAAAGGATTTCCAGTCTGGGCAGTAAGTATCAGACTTTGTTTTCCTCTGACCTGCTGAGTGGTATTTTAGAAACTTTTGAACAGTCCTTATTTTTTAGGAAACTTTTGAGAATAATTTTTTTTATTCCTGTTGCTGAGTTGAAAAATGGGAGCGATGAGAGTTGTATATTCCAATCTTTACTGTGTCAAACTTTGAGAAACATGATGTTTTTAAAATCATACACAGCTTTTTATATATAACTTTTAATTTTTTATTGACTTTTCTTAGCAGACTGGTTACGTGAATTTTATATAGCATAGTTGTTAGGTGTGTGACTCTGGGCTCAGATTGTCTGAGTTTGGATCTTCGCTTTGCCAGTTACGCACTGGGTGACCATTGGTAAGTTACTTACCATCTTTGTGCCTCTGTCCTGGAAACCCTGGTGACGTAGTGATTAAGAGCTATGGCTGCTAATCAAAAGGTCAGCCGTTCGAATACACCAGGCACTCCTTGGAAACCCTGTGGGGCAATTCTACTCTGTCCTGTAGGGTTGTTATGAGTCGGAATCAACTTGACGGCAATGGGTTTGGTTTTTTTGTGCCTCCGTATCCTAATCTTTTTTTTTTTTATCCTAATCTGTAAAATGGGAATGATGATGATATGTTTCTTAGGGTAGTACAACTCATCATCTAATGAGAATTAGATGAGTTGTACAAATAAAACACTGAGAATAGTGTCTAGCACATGAATAAGTACTCAATAAATATTAGCTATTATGGTCAATATTGCTGTGATAACCTGGGTCGTGAGAATTTGAAGATACACAACAAATGTAGAATCTTTACAATCATTTTCATCATAATTTATCTTTAACTGATTCATATCACCCACTGCCAGAACTGCTAAAGAGCCTGCTACCAAGTTCAGTGCCGTTCATATGCTTCCGAAGTTGGTAGAGGTAAGGAGATGGAGGGGCACTACCACAAGGCAGACCACAGAAGGAATAAGGAACAAGGAGGTAGAATTCTAATTAGCCTTTTTTTAAAAAAGCTGTCTATGAAATATGTGATCTCCACAGAGTTAAAATTGCTAATCAGCTGTGGTTTCCAGCTTCATAGTGAGACTTACATAGACAACATGATTATATTAGCATTGTTTCCAGTCCTAAAAACTCTGTGGACATAGAACTTTCCACAGATAAACTGAAGTATAATCAATGTGAGAATTTGTTTACAGAATTCATATACACATGTCCAGTGCTCACAGTACTCATGATGGAGTTACTTACAATATAATATATAAGGAACTTATGTTCTAACAGCAAAATGATATACATAGAGAAACATTAATCATTAATATTAAAAAATTAAAGCATTCTAAAAGATATTTTTACAAAAGATAGTGCTGTTACATAACAGGGTTTGAAGCTTCTATCTCACATGTAATCCTTGTTAGCTTCTGATATAGGAGAGTATCATGAAATGACTATTTATGGGTGACTCCTCAGCAGGGTGAATTAGCACAAAATTCTTTGAAATAGTGAATAATTGATATTTACGTAAAAGCTGATGTGTTTTGTGAAAAATACTTCCTTCTTACCGTCTTTTCCATTTTACAGATTGGTATTGTTTCAGCTTGTTGAGAGTCTGCAAAGAGATTTAATGACTAGTCCTACGAACTAAAAACACTTTTTTTTTTTTTTTTTGGCCACTATGTCCTGGCTCATCTATCTTGGTTCTGCCCCTTTTTATTTTATTGGGTGTGAAATAATTCTCAGGAGAGGAAATTTATCTAGTTTCTACTTTATTATCAAGGACTCTAAATTACTGCCTTCAGTTTTACGTAAATCAGAAATGTAATGAAATTGGTGGTGTATTCCATTGAAATTAGCTACACTTTACTTGTTTTTTGGCCAGAGGTGCTCCTTGCAGCCTAGAAAACTTGAGTTGGTGTAAGTTTTCAGAAACTAAATTTGTAGTTCTGTTTTTTCAAGTCTCTCGTCTAATTCCATGTTTCTACCTGGTACTAATCAAGCATCAAATGTTGGAAATGAACATATTTGGAATTTATGCTCTTCGTTTCCTTTGACATGGAGAACTGACGGTTTCTGTCTTTCAGGCATGTGGTTGTGAGGACCTCTCCCAACCACAGGTACACATTTACACTGAGGACCCATCCATCAGTGGTTCCAGGGAGCATTGCATTCAGCTTACCCCAGGTAATGATGTTCATTTATTCTCTTCTATTCTTGAAAGTCATAGGAGCATCAATTCATTTAAAGCAAACATCACCCTATAACTGATTCAATTGATTCATATTGAAGAAAACCATCTAAGTATTATATAAGGAATTTAAAGGGGTATTCTTATGCCCATTTTTATTATGTCTACCTTTTATTCCTTGATGTTTTTCTAATTTTTACAAATTCCACAATGATATCAGCTGTTAGATAAAAGTGTCAAGTTATTCTAATGTTAATTTCCAGGGAAACAAAATATATGAAAATAATATTTTATTTGTAAAATTGACATCTAATAATAGTGATTTAAAAATGTAATGCTATCGGACTAATGAATATGATTACTGTAGTAGTTATCTCAAATTAAAACCTAATATGCTGGGGTCCCCTAATGACTACAAGGGTTATGATTATAGCTATAACTGTGGGTGGATTCTGTGGAAGGAAAATTGCCTACTAGCACTGTCCCAGGCCCGTAGTATAGGAACACCACAAATGTTAGTCTCTGTGCCTTTCTCCCTTCTCATCATACTCATGCAGCTAGTCTCACAATCCTAAGCAATGTGAATGCAATGCTTCTAGTGTATTATAATAAGCATTCACCAACTCCCCACTCACTATTCCCTTTTGTTTGGATGCTTCTCCACGATCAGGACTACTTTTCGCGTTTGTTTCTATAGATGAATGGTTTGAAATGACCATATTCCAGGGTTCCCCAGGTTTTACAGAGCTTCATTTGGGATTCTAGTGTCCATGAGTACCTTGAGGTGTGGCTATTTATCCTCATCTCTCTGTTTTTTAAAAAACATTTCTTCAACATTTACCGTCTGTCAGGCATTATTCTAAGCACTTTTGCATGTGTTAGCTCGTTTTGTTTTTGTAACAACCTCATAAGGTAGGTACTGTTGTTAAAATGGAGTTCCTGGGTGGTACTGAAGGTTAATGTGCTCAGCTGCTAACCAAAAGGTTGGAGTTTTGAGTCCACCCAGAGGCACCTTGGAAGAAAAGTCTAGCAATCTACTTCCGAAAAATCAGCCATTGAAAACCCTATGGAGCACATTTCTACTCGGCCCAACTCTTTCTTTAATATGGTTACAAAATGGGGATTTTCCAGCTGCAGCACACCTTCCATTTGAGGGCAACTGGTTTATTGTTGTCTTCTCTGAAGGCTGTCTCAAGGATTAAAATACAGAACCTAAATGTGACTTCTTTGTGACCCAAAGTGTGGACTTAACCAGCATGCTGCTAAATTTCAGGTTGGCAGGAAGAGGGAGGGCACGTTACAGATGTTCTTTAGGGGAGGCGAAGGGCAGAGAGGAGAGAGAAGCGACCTACGATAAGAAGGCCGGAAGGGAGAACACACGTAGTTGCACATATTCACCTCGCAATATCTAAACTGTGCACCAAAATCCACAGTGTTCTGATGAGTAAGCAACCTATTTATTTTCAGCCAAAAACGATTTTCTCCCTGTTTTCTGGAGTGTTACCAGTAATTACTAATTTTGAATCTATACTAAGTGAGTTCCAAAATCCTGCCTAACACAATCTGGCTTGGCTCTGTATTCTTACTGTTGTAACTAGTCAGGACTTGGGAAGAGGCTAAATTCTGATTGCAACTGCTTGAGAATGCTTTGACTAGTACACATGCAGTAGTCATGACCATCTAACAGTTTGAATCCCTGCTTGGGTTTCAATATAGGTTATCTGACCAGTTTTTTTTTTTTAAATATTGTGTTTTCAGTGAAGGTTTATACAATAGTTTAGGTTCCCATTCAGCAACTCTGCACATATTGTTCAGTGACATTGGTTACATTCACAATGAGTGAACATTCTCATTATTTCCATTCTGGTTTTCCCGTTTCCATTAATCTAGTTTCCCTGCCTCTTACAGTCTTATCTTTTTTTTTAAAGTAGTTGTTGACCATTTGGTCTCATACAGGTGATTTTTTAAAAAGGAGCACAGTACTTACAGGTGATATTCATTATTTTGTAAGCCATTCTGTTATTTACCTACAAGATGACCACAGGCGTTTTGGTTTAAGGTTTGAAGTGTATTCAGGGCGATAGTCTCGGGGAGTCCTCCCGTCTGTTCCAGTCCAGTAAGTCTAGTTTTGCTTGTTTATTTTGTTTTTAGGAATTTAAGGTTCTGTTCCACATTTTTCTTCCATTCTATCAGGGTCCAACTATTGTGGCCCTGATTAGAACGGTTGGTAGTGGTAGCCAGGCACCATCTAATTCTTCTGGCCTCACGGTAGATGAGGTCATGGTTCATGTAGACTATTTGTACTGTAGACTAGTTTCTCCTTTGAGTCTTAGATTTCCTTCTTTCTCTTTTGCTCTGGATGAGTAGAGACCAGTAGTTGTATCTGAGATGGCCGTTTGTTGTAAGCTTTTAAGACTCTAGACAGTACTCACCAAACTAGGATGTAGAATATAACTTCATGAATTATATTATACCAGTTGACCAAGATGTTCCACGAGACTGTGGTCCTAATTCTTCAAACCCAAAAAACCAGTCCTGTGAGGTGTTTGCTTATGTCTGTGAAGTATCCGTACCTTATCTGACCAGTTTTAATATGGTTTCTTTGAACTGAATACCTTTTTTTATGATACTGTAACAAGCAGTGGAACTCACCACAGCACATTCAGAACACTAAAATATCACCTGACATTAGCAAGACCTTCAGGAGCATTATATTGTGCAAAGGAGCATCGACTCAGTGGGGCTGGCTTTAATTTAGCTTTACTGCAAAAATACACACTTTCTATATTTTGGGAACAGGTGTTCAAATCCATACTATAAATAGCATGCCATGTTTTGATCTTTGAATGTGTTCCTAAATCCATAGAAATTCTTCTTTTCCTTGTTTCTCTAATTTTGATTGATTTGGTTTTAAGTATCTTTTTTTTTTTTTCCCCATCTTTTATTTTACAGCGAAAATGGGCTGGACTCTCTATTGGACAAGAAATAGATGGTAAGTATAGTTTTTAGCTACCTGAGGCAGATTTTCTTTATAACTTTCATGCAGTTACTGAGCTCTGTACAATTTTCTATTACAGGTTGTCAGGCTATTTAACATTCATTCTAGTCAGATTACTGGTTAGATCTATGAGAATGGAAAGGCCATAGTTACAGTACCTATGTCCACACCTCTTTGCCTGCCTCTCTGCCTGGAGATTACAATTTAATGGGGGAAAGAATATCCATGTGTTCGTAGCTCGCAGAATATGTACTAGGAAAATATGTGCCCAAATATTGATCATTAGGAGCTCCATGAAAAAGTGCTAAGATACAAGTGTGAATGAATTGATTGGAGACCAGAAAAATAGTCAGAGAAGTCTTTGTATGCACTGGAGTTTTGAGCATGATAATGAAGTAGGAGGAAAGCATCACATGGTAGAGCCAAGGGAGAAAGGCTTTTAGGATGCCAAATAATATAAATGAAAGGCACATGGATGGGAGCAAGCAAATCATAGGTGGTGCTCAGGAAGTGTGTTTGCCTGATTGAAAGGGAAAGTCTGAGTGGGTTGTATTAATTGATGAGAGTGGAGAGTTAGCGGAGGACCTAGAGTGCGTACTAAAAACTTGGGTTTTACAAAAGACAGCTGAGAGCTCTTCAGAATTTCTGAACGATCCCACCAAAATCCTACTGTTAGAAAAGGATTCTAATTTCGATGTGGAAGATAGTAAGGAATGGAGAAAAGTCAGAGTTGAAGAAAGTGGTTTGGAAGTTATTTGTCTTGACTAGAGGTAAGTTGAATAGGATTTTGTGGAAATTAGGGTCACAGGAATTTAAAAAAGAAAAAGTCAAAGTTAGGTTGAAGAAGAATACTTGGTATTACCTACCACTGCCCTTGAGCCGATCCCAACTCAGCAACCGCATAAGGTCTCCAAGGCTGTAAATCTCTACAGAAGCAGACTGCCACATCTTTCTCTCACAGAGCCTCTGGTGGTTTCAAATTGCTGACCTTCCGCTTAGAAGTCAGTCGCCTTAACCACTTGGTATTACAGTACTTGGTAATTCTATTTTACTCTCTTCTGAAATAAATTTTCCTCTTTTGGCCTAAGATGTGGAAATATAAGTCAAATTTGTGGAAGGGATAGTTTAAGTTAAGGAGGAGAAGAAAGGGTGGCAATAGATAAGCAGATGGTATAATTTTCTCAGTGAAGTGTGTTACGAGGTCATCCTAGTTCATTAGAGAAGGTCAGGGAAAGCAATTTATGACTTCAGGGGGGAAAAAAAAGACTAAGCCACTTACGGATTTTAAGTCAAGGAACTAATAGAAAACTGGTATTGTCTCTTAGGCAGTGTTGCAAAGTTGGGAAAATGGATCTTTTTTCATCAGATAATTTCATGTCAACTTTATGGACATAGTAGGAGAAGAAAAGAAAATGCAAGTGTTACTAAGCCAGTTGATTTCCTGTTTGCTGTTAAAACTTGAAAAATAATAATTTTATATTTATAGAAAGGTCGCAAGAATAACACAGAGAATTCTCATATACTACTTTACCCAGATTCACTAATTGTCATATTTGCATTATTATCTCTCTCTGTTTCTATATGCATATACACTCAGGCATGTGTACATATATCCATATTTCCTTTCTGAGTCATTTGAGATTAAGTTGTAGAAATCATGCCTCTTACAGTATAGTTATCAAATCCAGGAAATTAAACATTGGCACTTCTATCTAACTTATAGCTCATATTCTGATCTTGTTAGTTGTCTCAGTTATCTCCTTTTTAGCATTTATTTTCATTTTTTATTGATACAGGTGTTTAAGGCTGAGAATTTTCCTCTGATCACTGCATTAAAGTAGATTCTGATAAACAGTGTTTTCATTATCTTTTTCAGAAA
Organism: Elephas maximus indicus; assembly: GCF_024166365.1. Lineage (NCBI taxonomy): Eukaryota > Metazoa > Chordata > Mammalia > Proboscidea > Elephantidae > Elephas > Elephas maximus. The sequence continues at coordinate 52,317,190 of NC_064837.1, read as the reverse complement.
TCCTCTATTTTCTGTTTATATATGCTTTCACTCATAGTCCGTCCCTTTGGGAATCCAAATCATGAATCTGTGTTTGTAACAGTCACCTTTAAGTAATTCTTATATTGCCAGCTACATTTTGGGAAACACTGACATAAGCGATTCCCAGAACTGTCACCTCCTCACCTGAAGCATAGTGAGAAGCTGAGACAGTGAGAGAGTTTTACACCAAAGTGAAGTAGGTCAGTGGAGGCCATGGAGATCTTGTCCAGCCCCCTCATTTTTTGGATGTGGAAATATAGGGGGCCCAGGGTTTTCTATTTTGCAGGCTTTGGCTGTAATAAAAATGAACATTTGTAGAAACTGAGAACATGGATTTATATGTAGCTTAAGTTTCTAGTTTCTTAAATTTATTTTTCTAAATATAGGGCTAAGAGTGTGCTTAAATTTAACTTTTAACATGTATATTTTCTGTTGTAAAAAGGTATGGAAGTTCAAGGTTGTAAGTCTTGATAAGTTGAGAAATGTGTTTTGTGGCTTAAATTATGTTATAAAGGCATTTTCCTGCTTCCAGAAATGCTTGTTTTAATTATGAAGTTCTTAAAAGAGATGAATCAAGCAGAGTTAGTGGGCAAAATGATAAAACCAAGCGGTCAGGTGGGACTAAGTTAAGGTGGAGTCAGGGAAGAGTTTTGGGGGCTGAATAATGTGGATGATGTGACCATAAAGGTAGGAAACTGGTTGAGTGTAAGTAGCCTAGAGATGTAGGCAAACATGGGATAGAAGGCGTGGTGTGGAGGGGGGTGCGGTCTCAGGATTCTGGAGTTCTGTCTGCAAGGTGAGACTTGGAGTCAAGTCATTGATTTGATTTAATTTTAGTCCAAAGGAATCTTCTAGAGGAACCATTTAGTCTGTCTTGTCTTCATCTGGCAATGCCATGTTTTGAGTACTACAGATTATCAGTTAACATGTTTTTGACCATTGTGTATCTGTCTATCATTGCAATGGCTCCGTGTGCTTTTAGGTTTATTAAAAGCATTAGCTGTAAATCACTCCCTTTTAGGGGCTGACCATGGTGCTGACCGTGTTGTTGCCTTGGTACTGTCCATGGTGCTGCCCGTAGTAGTCAAAATTCTAACAGCTTGGTGTTTTCTATTTAGGAACACTGAATTTAAATTAAAATTCATTTGAAAACTATGGTCAGTGACGGTAGTATTTTAATATGCTTGTTCAAATTTCTTGGTATAAATATACATATATGTACGTGTGTGTGTACACACGTTATTACAGTAGTATTTTGGAGTTTTTAATGCATAAAATTTTATCATACTGTACATATTCTTCTGAAGTGTGCTCATGGGCCATCCATCTTTGTTAAATATGCATCAAGCTTTTATTTTAACTGCCATATAATATTCTACTTTATGAACATATCACATTTTAGTCATCATTCACCTACTTATCAGCCTTTTTTCAATGTTTGACATTACAAGTAATTGTTGCAGTGAACCTCTTTATAGAGATCTCTCCTTAGGAAAATGTTCAATTATCTTTCTGGCATAGAGACACCTAGAAATGGAATTGCTGGATCAACCTATTCATTATTACATTAATATTTTAACCTATAACTATGTTCACCTGGAGCCTTGGAGGTGCAGTGGTTAACAGCTCCAGTGCTAACCAAAAGGTCAGCAGTTCAAATCTACCAGCAACTCCTTGGAAACTATGGGGCAGTTCTACTCTGTCACATACAGTCTCTCTGAGTCAGAATTAACTCAATGACAACAGGTTTTTATTTTCACCATGTGGAGAAACAGCTAAGCTCTCTTGCCTGTGAAAGTTATTCAGCATGTTACATGGACTTTCTAGAAAATGTTAAGAAAGAACAAAACATGCAGGAGTGGAGGCAGGAGGGTATTCCGAAGCTTTCAGCTGAGATTTGAACGTATTCTTTGATCTTTGGTGCATTTTCCATCTCCTGCTTTGGCTTTCTTTGTTATTTTGCTTTTGAAAATGTTTATCTTTAAAATATATGAGTCCTCCTTTAAGGCAGCAAACCAAAATATAAAAATCTTCATTCAAAGAATTTACAGAAAACCTTTGTAAATAACTCAAGTGGCTAGAATATAAGAAATAAGTTTAGAACATAATTTAGAGTTTGAAAGGACCATGAAAATCTAGTTCAGCCTCCTTGTTTTATAGACGTGAAAAATTAAGGCACAGAGAGCTTAAATTATTTAGTTCGGTTCTTCTAGTTATTGGTCGAGTCTTGTGTTAACTGAGAAAGGGGAAGATGCAGAGGCTGTGGGCAGGGTGTGATTTTCCCCCCAAGGGTGGAGTGAGGCATAGAAGTGAAGGGAGAAAGCTGTTCAGTCTGTTCTGATTAGTTCAGAGGGGAAGAAAATCTCTAGTGAAGATCATTATTTCCTTTTTAATCTGTGCCTTTATGCCTCTCTAATGAAACCTGGGTGGCATAGTGGTTAAGTGCTACAGCTGCTATCCAAAAGGTTGGCAGTTCGAATCTACCAGGTGCTCCTTGGAAACCCTATGGGGCAGTTCTGCACTGTCCTATAGGGTCACTATGAGTCGGAATCGACTCAACAGCAGCGGGTAATAGCAGTAGTTAGTAATGAAGACCACACAAAGCCCCCTTTTGGTCAAGTTCTGTTATAATTCATTTATGTGAAACTTTTAGTTATTTTAAAGTATGACAAGTGTTTGGTGTCCATGTGATTTTTTTTTTTTTAATGTCTCTCTTTTTTTCTAGTCTCCTTGTATACATTTGACAAGGCCAAACAGTGTATTGGCACAATGACCATCGAGATTGATTTCCTACAGAAAAAAAGCATCGACTCCAACCCTTACGATACTGACAAGATGGCAGCAGAATTTATTCAACAGTTCAACAACCAGGCTTTCTCAGTGGGACAGCAGGTAGTTTTAAATTTTCTTTCAATCCTTTCACTTCTTAGCCATCCTAATCTCTGCAGTTCTCCAAAATTAATTCCACATTTTAAAACTGAAAGGAGCTTTGCCTATGAACAGATGTATCTGAGATGGTGATAAAAGTTGAGGGGAGACTCACTTACCAGGCCTCTAGGACCCCATCCCTCTGGGAGCTTGTATCCTTGTTCTTTCTCTTTCTCCCTCCTGTCCTTTCTTATTCAGAAAAGAAAGCATTGCTTTGGGTAAGAAGAGGCTGGCTCCAGCCAACAAGAAATATTCTAAAATGACTCTTATGTTACAGTGTCACATGTAGCAGCAGCTTTTCTCTCCTGCAAATTGGGCAACACTGCAGACTTTTATGTCTCAAGTTTCTTATTTTGGGACATTTTTTTTGTTTTGTTCCTGGGATGTCTTTCTCTTTCACTGATAGATTTCCTAACTTTTTTTTGGTTATGGGCCTCTTTCAGAATCTTAAGAAAATTATGTATTTATTCTTCAGATTTTTCTCTCATTTAAAATGATACTTGCTGCTGTTTTCCCCTTTTTGGACTTCAGTTAATACTGTTAGCATCATAGGAAGAAATGCTTTCCTTTAAAAAAAAAAAATGGGTCAGTTCATGAATTGTTACTTATCTGTACACGTGAACTAACCCTGGCTCTTTCCACCTTACCATCTCATTTGTCTCATTTGTGACCTGTCTTAATCCTTGCTGCCTCCCTCATATTGTAACTCCACAGATACGGTGCTCAAAATGCAGTCCAGACGCCCCCTGGAGCCCTGAGGACCTTTCAGGGAGCCTGTGAAGTCAGAATTATTTTCATTGTAACACCAAGACATTCTTCCTCTTTCTCCTCTTATTCTTTCACAAGTGTACAGGGGAGTTTTGCAGAGACGACAGGGTGCACAGCACATTGACTGCTGAAGCAGACAGGAGATTCTAGCTGTCTTCCATTAAGCCAGACACTGATGAGATTTGTGAAAATGTGAAACAATGCTCCCCTTCTCACTTGTGTTATTTTTTTTTTTTTTTTGGAAAACAGTTTTTTTTTTTTTTTAATTATATTATTTTTTGTTAACACATAGTAGATTTCTTAGTGTTATTTTTAAATGAATTAATAAACTTTTGGAAATTTTTTGTTCTAATTTCTAGTATGGTAAATATCAGTAGATAGAACCCATATAAACAAAAGCTCTTTAGGCTCCTGAAAACATTTTAGGAGGGTAAAGGGATCCTGAGACCGAAATCCTCTCTACCATTCTGATCGCTAATGGCTTACCTAGACGGCTCTTAACAGTCTCTCACGTGGGCAGTTATGTAAGCTCAGCGATGGGAGAAGCCGAGAAGGAAAGAGCTACTGGAATGAAAGGAGTTTTATTTCTTTGCATTCTCCTGTCTACCTGAAATGGCATACAAATCTGGATGAACAAGTCTAAGGATCTGGATACTGCATATAATGTCAAACTTCTGCAAGTAGAAACTGAATTACTGATAGACAAGAGAAGGACACAGTGCGTTTATTATTTTTAATGAGTGCTAGAGCTGAAATGAACCTGAGATTATCTTGTCTAACCTCCTCATTTTGCAAATGAGGAATTTTAGGTCCAGTGAAGGTAAGTGACATACCCATGGCTACATAGCCAGGGGCACAGCTGAGATAAGAACCCATTAGTCAGTTGGTTAATTAAACACATACTTAGGGAGCACCTGGTATGTTCCCGGCACTGTTTTAGGCACTACAGACCAGCAGTGAACAGGGTGATGTACTTGAGAACAGTTGGAGCTTTTCCTTTGAATTGGCTCATCCAAAAAGGCTCCCCAAGATGACATTTAGCCAATAATTAGTTGACTAGCTACCCATTCCTTCTAGAACCCTGAATTTTTTGACTGATGGTTGTGTTCCAACTGCTTAGCTAAACTTCATTGTTTTTGCCCTTTCCTTTAGTTTTAGTATATTAATAGAAAATGCTTAGAAGGATATGTAATAGAAAGTGTTTTGATATTTTAATGATTTTAAATCACTAATTTTTAAATTAATATAAATATTATATATCATTGTGTTGTAAAATTATCAAAATCATATTTAAATTGATATAATTTTAAATTAATAGTTTGAAACCCCAATAATATACAAATATTTGTATATCCATGAAGAAAAAATCCTCCATAATACAGGGAGGAAATACCCTTCCCCGGATCACTGTTCTTAGTATTTATTCCCATTTGTAGTAGTTAGAAGGAGCCCTGGTGGCACAGTGGTTAAGTGCTCAACTGCTAACTGAACGGTCAGTGATTCGAACCCACCAGTAGCTCCACAGGAGAAGAGACCTGGCAATCTGCTTCTGTAAAGATTACAGCCTAGAAAACCCTGTACTCTGTCATATAGGGTCACTGTGAGTCAGAATTGACTTGACAGCACAGGACAACAACAACGTAGTAAGTAGTAACACATGGGGTCGCCACAAGTCAAAATCAACTTGAAGGCAGTGAGTTTGGGTGTTTTTTTTTTTTTTTTTTGGTAGTAGCTAGTAGTGGTAGGATTAACAGTCCAGTCAGCTTTGCCTGTTACGTTTACTGTTATATCCCTAGCATGTAGAGAAGGGCCTAGCTTGTGTGGCACTCAGTAAATACTTGGCGAATGAATGGTTGAGCCTTCAAAAGCTGTCTCTGCTCCCATAGGGCAGGCATTTTGTATTGGCTGTAGAAGAGTGTGGATTTCTGAGTCACAAACCCAGGCTTGAATCCTGGTGCTGTCATTTACTGTGACTCTGGGTCATGTTACTTAACTCCTATCTGGGTCTCAGCTTCCTCATTTGTAAAACTGAGTAATGACTTCTGTTTCCTAGAGTGTTTGTGAGTATTAAATAAGAATATTTATATACACACCCCTCCTGTAGTGTTGGGTACGTAGCAGATACTCAGATATTAGTTCTCTTTTCCTCTCACTGGCTGTGTGGGTAGTTTGCCTGTGGAGCAGATTTGGGCGCAATGGACCGGAGAAGGCTGCTTTTCTGCATTTGGAGAATGTGAGTGATGATGTGAGAGTCAAGACATTATATCATGAAGTGATTTTTCTTCCCTTGCCTCTTTTCTGCATAGCTTGTGTTTTGCTTCAATGATAAGCTTTTTGGCTTACTGGTGAAAGATATTGAAGCCATGGATCCTAGCATCCTGAAGGGGGAGCCTGCGACAGGTAAAAGACAGAAGGTATGGTTTACTTCTGATACTGGAATCTAAGTCATCTTTATGATATGGATTGTGGAGATTAACACAGTTTTCCTAGCAAGTCTCTTACTCGTCGATTTCTTTCATATCGTATACTTTTCTTTAATAGGGAGAAAAGAATTGCTTTTTTGTGTGTGTATAGTTATTAAAATATATTTATTTGGACACCTAATAAAATTTGAAATTGCATATCTACTTGTAATCCTGGTTGAATCCAGATGCTATTTATTGTAATGTAGTTAGAATGTGTTTACCTAAACGGTAACAATAAGAAAGACATTATCAAAAAGACAGACATTGAAATAAAGAAAGAAAGTAGGAATAGTAGGAGGTAGCTATGAGAGAAGTAAATGTAACTTAGATGCTAGTTTGGAAGATTTACTCTGCACACAGAGCTGTTATTTCCCCTTCATTTTCAGCCTTGTTTAGAGAAGTCCAGAGGTCTGCTAGTAGGCTAACGAATCATTGTCTTTCTATACAGATTGAAGTAGGACTGGTTGTTGGAAACAGTCAAGTTGCATTTGAAAAAGCAGAAAATTCTTCGCTCAATCTCATTGGTAAGATTATAGTTTTTAGAAGATTGTGAATGAAGTGGGACTATCTGCGTTACATGTGACTCAACAGTGGTGATTTTCAAGTGGAGAAGGAGAAAAGGAGCATATCCACCTGAGGATTTGTCATAAAACCATGGGGTGTTCCATCTGTCAGACGTGCTGACGTAGAAAAAAATGTCTGAGCCTTCCTCTAGGTTGCCATTGTCCAATAGAAATGTAATGTGAGCCACATATGTAATTTTTGCATTTCCTAGTAGCCACGTTAAAAATAAGTAAAAAGAAACAGATAAAACTAACTTTGTAATTTTAAGATAACTTTAGGCTTCCGGAAGAGTTGCAGTAGTTGAGAGTTCTCATATATCCTTCACCAGCTTCCCCTGATGTTGACGCTTACATAGCCTTAGTCCAATGATCAAAACTGGGAAATCGACATGGTTACATTGCTTCTAACTAAGCTACAGACTTTACTGGGATTTCACTGTGTTTTTTTCACCGTGTCTGTTTTTTCTTCCAGGATCTCATTCAGAATCCCACATTGCATGTAGTGGGTTTGTCCCTTTAGTCTTCCCCTGTCTCTGACACTTCCTCAGACTGCCATTGTCTTTCATGGCATTGAGAACTGGTCAGTTATTTTGTAGAATGCCCCTCCCCAGGCTGTTGTATAAATAAGGTAATAGCATCACCTCTGTTAGTGACTAATTGAGTGATGAGTGTGCAGGTGAAGTCTTCACAGCGGATTCATAGTTCAGCCCTACTCTTGCACTGGAGCCCTGTTCTTTTATAGTAAAATAAGGCAGGCTGGTCTCAACAGCAGCTCATCAGAATAACAATGTCATCAACTGTTATTCTGATGAGCTGCTGTATAGAAATTCTAAGTTTTGGTTAACATAACTATGTTGATGGCTACCCCGATTAAAAATAGATGATTTTCCTGGGTTGCTATCCACATCGTCATGTCCAAGGTTACTTAACTTTCTTTGAAGGTGTGCCCTTTTTTTTCTTGATCCATAAATTATTATTTCCTCTTTCCTCCCCCTCACTGTTTGTCTTAATTATGAAAGAAAAAAAAATGTTTTTTTTTTTTTCATAAAATATGAATAGGCAAAAGGAAGAAAATAAAACACTGCCTACAGTCTCTTCAAGGAGTCCTGGTGCACAGTGGTTAAAGTGCTTGGCCGATAACCCAAAGGTCTGCAGCTTGAACCCACCAGCCCCTGCACAGGAGAAAGATCTGGAAGTCTGCTCCCATAAAGATGACAGTCTTGGAAGAACTATATGGGGCAGTTCTAGTCTGCCCTGTAGGGTTGCTATGAGTTGGAATCAGCTTGATGGCAATGGGTGTTTTTGTTTGTTTATAATCTCTCCCATGCAGAAACAACCCACATACTGTCTATTTTAAAAATATGATTCTATTTTCATACTATTTATAATCTACCCTTTTTGCTTAACATATTTAAAGGGTCTTAATAAATGCACCACGACAACATAATTTTCAGGGCCTATACTGTGTATTAGAGATGCAGGACCTAATCTCCTATTACTGAGACAATACATTTCCTAAAGGAATTTGTTTGTATTTCACTTTTGTGCACCTTTTGTAAAGTCTCTTTTCTAAAGGGAATTACATGGCTTCTGTACAAATGCAAGTATTTCTAAGCAATTAATGATATTGTGTGATTGGTGTGTTTTCATTGGAAGTAAAATTATGTAGTGATATTCCTAGGGGAAGAAAGAAGAAACCAAATCCATTGCAGTCGAGTGGATTCTAACTCATAGCGATACAGTAGTAGAACTGCCCCATAGTGTTTCCAAGGAGCAGCTGGTGGATTCCAGCTGTCTTTTGGTTAGCAGCCACCTCTTAACTAGTCATAAATATGGCCACAAGAGGGCAGTAGAATATAAGAAAAAAATACCTCGACAGTTACGTAAAAAAAATCTTGGTCCACAAAACTCCAACGATAAAATTACCATGTAGGATTCATTTTTTCTAATGTGACTTTTTCTTCCATGATTTTATAAAAACTGTAATATTACTTTTTTGTTTGTTTGTTTGCAGTTAAGTGTACTAAGGTACTTCATTCTTTGTGTTTGTTATAGTAAATGTGGTTCTCTTGAGTGACTTTAGGTGGCACCCTGACATTTAAGTTAGATAATTTGTGTCCGCTGGTGAAAGAATATGTAAACATGAATTTTGTAATCACCAAAATCCTTTGTATGATTGTAGACTCTGGTGTGCAAGTGAAGAGAAAACAAATAAACTTATTCAATGCATCTTCTCAGGCTGAGGGGCTATATGGCTGGTTATAAACTTACCGTAGAAAAATATATGTAGTTTTACATACGCTTGCTTTAGGGACCTTGAGGAACTGCTGGATTTCCATCGCATTTCAGGCAACTAGTGTTGTCTTCATCAGATATGCAGAGGGTGTGTCTTCTAATCAAGTAAATTAATTAACTTGGTTAGGATTAAAGGTTAATAAGACCAAGTTCCATGAACTGATTACAAATGGATTCCAGCATAAGTTAGCTAGTCATTTTGAAAATGTATCACTGACCACAAATAGCGACCACACAAAGTAGGTAACGTAGCAAAACTGTTCCTTCCTATTAGAAAATCAACTAAGTGCATGTTCTTCATCTTTGTATAGGGCAGCCTCTTTTTGTTCATTGAGAATGCCCAGGGAGTTTATCATCTTAAACTTAGTGATAAAGTTCTTGTTTCACATTTGATTGTTTTTGTTTCACATAGGCAAAGCTAAAACCAAGGAAAATCGGCAGTCTATCATCAACCCTGACTGGAACTTTGAAAAAATGGGAATAGGTGGCCTAGACAAGGAATTTTCAGATATTTTTCGTCGAGCATTTGCATCCCGAGTATTTCCTCCAGAGATTGTAGAGCAGATGGGTGAGTTTGAAAAGGAAAATTCGCATTGTTAAAAAAAAAATTAATGTGATGAAGAATCTCTTTTCAGTAATGCTGTGAAATTATTTTTCAGACCTGCCAAAGTATTTTTCTGTTTAACTTCTTTTTTTTTTTTTTTTTTTAATAAATAGATATGTTTTCTGAAAACCCTTTAAAGTATTAAAACTTTCAAACTTATATTTTAATTTTATGGGGAAGTCATATTTGTGGTTGTCTCATTTTATTTATTTAGAATGTTTTTCTGTAGGGCATTTTTAGACATTTCACCTGACTAAAGATCAGTAAGGGTCGGATTTACCTTGCTGAATAATCCTTATCTATTAGACTGCCGGCATGGTTCTAATACTAGCTGCTGCTGCTTTTTACTGGGCTCTTGCATTACCTAATTGGTCCATACTCAAACATCGTAAAATGGGTACCTGACATATTTTTAAATTAGCAAAGTTTGATCCAAAAGGACAAATGCAGGTTATATATAGGCGTTCCGTGTTGCATACAAAGAAATGCCTTATTTATCACTTTCTTCTTGAAGGTTTATTTAATGTGTCTATGTGACGTGGCTTTATTTGCCCCAGTGGAAATGCTGTCATGGCAGTTTTCATATCCATATCATAGGTTGGATTGGAATGTGAGCAACAGAACAATCTAAGAAAGGAATTTGTAACATAACGCTTCTGGCAGACTATTAGTATGAAAACAGTGTCCAAAAAACTGAAGGAATATGAATATATTACTCCCCTCAGCCCCATCATTCTTTATCTTTAAATTGCTACTGGGAGATAAAAGTGTATTCATCATGGTGGGGATAAGAACTGCTTTCTAGGCACTAAGTGCTTGGGTTGTATCGGCCTCCTATTGTTGGTAGCTTTTCTGCCTGGTTGCTCTCTCTGATAAATTACAGACATTGCACACACCTGTTCACTGGGTAAAGGTCGCGTTTGGAACTGGATTAAGAGAAAATGACAGAGACCCTCATCACCTGAGTTTTATACACCTTGAAATGGCAGTGACAGCCTTTTTTTTTTTTATCTGAAAGATACAAAGACCAAGTCCATAAAAAACAGAACTTTAATCTGGAAAATAGTAAAAATGTGATAGTTCACTGTCTTGGTAATGTATGTTTTGAGGCAGAATAACGCCATAAACCTTTTTGATTAAGACGTGGAAATTTGAGTATATTTTGGATGTCAGCAGAAATGACAGAATGATTCCAAATTTGCTAACTTGTGGAATATTTTCACTGATTTCCAAGACTGGGACCTGGTGTAGGAAAGGTTCTAAAGATTCTGTTTCTTTGACCATTCGTACTCTTCAGCCAACAAGTAGAAAAATGACTGCTTCTGAAACAAGCCATGTCGTTTAAGTGTAAATACTGCCTCACCATTTGGGAGCTGTTGAGAATTCACTTATTCAGATACTAGTTTTCCATTTGTGCATTAGGGCCTCTATCTGAGGCCAGGTGGATAATGCGTAAAGGAGTAAAGCCCTAACCAATTTGTGACTTTTTGCCAGCTGTGATGTTTAAAATTAAATCAAAACAGGGTTGGGATTTATTTGTGAATTTAATCTGTGTCGCTGCCGTCTGTATTGAAGTAAGTTGAATTGTAGTGTGCTTTGTTGTTGATGTGCTTTTTTTTTTGATTGAGGACTGTGGATTTGAATTGTGTTTGAGTGCTACTGCCCAGAACCTTTTTTTATAATTTCTCTTTCTAATTTTTTTACACTAATTTACCTAGACCGAAAAAAAAAAGTTTTCCTTTCTTAAAAAAAAAAAAAAAATTATCCTTTTTTTCCTTGTGGTTTGTTGCCATCTAGAAGCATGTGTTCTCAATTCAATTTGAAAGACTAGTGTAAAGCCACCTTTGCATTTGAGCTGAATTAAGAGATATTGTTCTCTTTATTTTGAATGTAGATTCTGAGTTTCCTAAAGCTACTTTTTTAATGGTGAAATGGCTGAGAAGTCATTCTTTTGCTATGCATGTGTCATTCCCTATTTTTCAATAGATTCTTCTTTTTTCCTTTGAATTTTGGGGGAATTACATAGTAGAATGCTTCACTGCATTCCAAGTACAGTGTGGTTATAAAGTTCTCATTAAGATTTGGCAGAGGTATATAAAAGTACAAATTAATACATTTGAACAGAATGTAAAATCAAATTACACAAGTCTTTTCTGTACATACCCTGTGTTCTTTTACCCTGCCAGTTGGCAAGAAAATTGGCTAATTTTTCCACATCTATGTTAACTAATAGACAAGCCCTGATGGCACAGTGGTTAAGAGCTTTGCTGCTAATCAAAAGGTCGACAGTTTGAATCCACCAGCCGCTCCTTGGAAACCCTATGGCGCAGTTCTGCTCTGTCCTATAGTGTTGGTTTTTTTGGTATGGCTTTGGAATCCAGCTGGACACTGGGTATGATGGTTAAATCAATTCAAATAAAAAAGAAAATAGTGATTGAAAAAAATTATGTAGGTTATGAGTTTTTGTTTTGATTTGTTTAAGCAGAGAACTTTTTTTACTTTTGGCTTGAGATCAAATTACTGTCTTTATTACAGAATTTGGAGTCAGGTCTACTTTGTAAACAGGTATCTTAACCAAATGGGTCTTTTTGCCTAAATATAAATTTTTCATTCACAAATATAAATATAAAATTTTCTTTTCTTCTGCCATTGTGTTTATAAGACTGATAATAATTATACTTTTATGTAATATAGTTCCTCATTTTGTCTTGTAAAACTTTGTTGCCTTTTCAAAATTGAAAATATAATTTAGATACATCCAAAAATATTGTTCATGAGATAGGAAGACTAGATGACTTAGCCATAGGCACACAATTATGCAGTAAAATTAGGGATCAGTTGAGGTAATATAGGGTTGCTATGAGTCGAAATTGACTTAATAGCAATGGGTTGGGTTTGGTTTGGTTTTGAGGTAATATATATACATGTCCTAGGGATTCCAATCCATTAGTTTCTGCCTTGAAATACTTTCAAGTTCATAGTATGTATCCTCCTATTTTTGCTGTAATATCTTTATATAATTAAAATCAAGGAAACCTTAATAGGAAAAAAGAAGTACATAAAATTCTGCAGACAGAGGGTAAAGCCATGTATAGAAATAGGAAAAGGGGTTGTTTAGCAGGAATATCACTTAGGTTTTTGTTGGTGTTGTCTTGGTTTACTTTTTCCTTGTCTGTAACAGCTGGGATCACCCAAACCCAAGTGGGACGGCTCTTCCTTGGAAATATATGAAAGTATTTTACTAGCAAAGAAAACTAGACCTACATCTTACACTTAGTGGATGCAAATGACTAGTTAGTTAGAATGACTTTGAATCCTCACTTTGTGGAAAAATAGAAGCCCCGTTTAAGCCCCAGGGTACAAATGTGAACATCAAAAACTGGTCTCTAGAGGTAGATGAATACACTCAGCAGCTGTTTGCTATCTCTGAGCATATCTAGGTGCCAACTGAGTATATAGACTTGTTTCTGTTCAGACATTTACCACACTTGTTCTTTTGTATGCAGTTTTGTGATGAGTGCTCAGGGTAAATACAGTAATTGGTTGGTTACCTCAATTCTCTCATTTTAGCTATTTTGTTGGCAAAGGTAGAGTTACTACAAAGAAATAACATTTTTTAGCATCTCTGGCAATGACCTCTAAATGGTAAATGTCAGAGCAAAACAAGTCCTTTTTAAAGAACAGTGAAATAATTGTTAAAGAATAAGTCAGTGTCTCTTCATGGATTCTTGGGAATAGGTTCACCTCTACCCAAGAAAGGGGCTTTGGCAGAAGTCACCCAGTTTAGAGCTAAAAGGAAAAGGGTTTGGAGATCCAAGACCTCAAGCCTCACACTGTCTTTGCACAGATCTCTATACCTCATAGATGTCCAGGCCACCTAGTGGGGAGGAAAGCCACTTGTTATGGTCTTATGCCCCCATTCTTTGAAACTGACACTGTTTCTTTTTGGTCCCCCTTCCTCTGGGCCTTTCTGTCTAAGCCCATTTTCAATCTGTATTTTTAAGGTTTCTTCTGACATTCTAGAGGGAAGCAGCTCTCTTCTGATAGTGAAGCTGCAGTTCCTCTGTAAAGTGGAGCTGCTAAGAAGATAAGGAGCCTTTCAATCACGTGCAGACATCTCTCACATGCTAAGAACAGTGCAAATAAAATACAGTGGAAGAAAGGGCACTGAGATTTTGTACATGCCATATTTGGGAGGGCAGGAGCTCTTGCTAAGATTAACATAAACACTGACACTCTTAAAATGCATTTTCACACCCCCACTCATGTGGAGAGATTGCAATTTAAATGGGGGTTAAGACATCTAGCCGAACTCCAGGGCTCTGTAAAAGGAACCCTAAGGCTAAAGAGCTTATCTGAAATTTGAAAAAGAAAAAGAAAAAAAAATGAAGCTTTCTGACATTCATCTTTTTTCCCTGTATTAGTCATAACTTGCTTTTCAGCTATATTTTAGGTTTTGAATGCCAACATGACATCTGTTCAAGTCTGCCTGTAATTTATTAGGAAAGGAAAAGAAAGCAATTGCTCACTAGTTAGAGGTACAGCACTTCCCCCTTCTGATTTCACTAAGTATGTATAGATGGTGCCTGGATCTGAGGAATGTAATCGTTTACTCACTCTAGCTTCAGCTCAGGACATTGAGAAAGTTTGGGGTTTTTTTGGGGGGAGGGGGGTTAATTCGAAAAAAATGGCTTGTAACTATGTGATTTCCAAAATATCTACAGCAGGATTTAGAAACAAAAGCACATACCCTCAGAAATACTATAGGTACTTTCTATAAATTGAATTTTTTAAACCTAGAATCAGTTTTTCCATTGGTTTCAATTTTTTAAGTTAAATTTATATTTGAATAGAAATAACACAGCTCTGCTTATACCTCAAGGTCAAACTGTATGTAAATTCAGCTGGCATTTTTTATTTATAGACACACTTTAGAAATAAATCTTCTGGGGAGGCAGAGCTGTCTACAGAGTCACCAAGGGTTTAGATTTGCTGGCAACTACAGTTGAGTTACTACTTACAGATCAGCAGTCAGGTCACTACCAAGATGAAGTCTAAGCATTAAATGTCTACCAGTAAGAAAATGATTAAATAAGCTATACTACTCCCTCATTTTGGAATACAGTGGGGCAGATCTTAAAATGATGCATCTCTAAATGTACTAACATAGATATTTATGTTCATAAAAATAATGAAGCAGAAATAAATGCATTGTAAAAGTCTCTAAAGATACACATTAAATTGAAAAAAGTGGTAACTTCTAAGAAGGGAAGTTAGGATGGGGGATAAAGGAAGACTTTTGTTCTTTTACTCTGTATACCTATATGTCTAAATGTTTTACTATGATGTTATATTTCTACCTGTGTAATTTAAACTACAACAACAGAAAACAGGAGGGTAGGTGACATCACAGGCTGTTTCTCTCTCATGGTAGCTCCACCACCAGTACAGCAAGGGACCAGGGGAGCAGGTATGCTCCGCTTTTCTCTGGAGCTTTCTGTGGAGGAGATGAGCGTGGGGCTTAAGGTGTGGACTGTGAGGACTTTAATGGCAGTCCTTTATAGCAGGTAGGCAGAAGTACCTGTCCTTTTCTACGAAAAAGATAAAAACTGTTTCTTGGTATGTAATCAACTACTTCCTCCCATTACTTTTTACATTAGAGTAATAGGTATTAGTAATTTTTCTTCTTTCCGAACTGTGAAGCCTGTAACCAGGCCTTTAAGTCTAGTCCTTAAAAAAAAAAAAAAATTTTTTTTTTTTTTAAGCAGCTGAAGAAGCATTAGAGAAGAAAGTGTGGGAGAAGGGCAGGTTGAGGGAGAGCAGAGTTTCTGCTTTGATAAACTATGCTTGAATTTGTTTTAAGTCCTCAAAAGCCTTTCTGTAGAGGATCCTAACTCATGTGACTCCTAAAGTGAAATGGTTAGTGTTTTCTTCCGCCTTACTCCCATGTTTAGGTTGGTCACAGTGATGATGGTAGCTTATACTTACATAGTGCCGGGCACTGTTCTTAGTGCTTAGTGCTTTACGTGTGTTAATTTATTTAATCCTCTTAACAACCTTATGAAGTAGATAGATACTGCATTATCCCCATTTTATAGAAAAGTAAGCTGAGTCTCAGAAAAGTTACGTAACTGGTCCAAGTCATACAGCTAATAAGTGGTGGAATCAGATTCGAATCCAGGCAGTCTGGCCTCAGAATCTAGGTCCTTAACCCTTGTGCTGTTCTCTTCCCATGAAAGCCCATCGTATGAAATCGTTGAACTGCGCCTTCTCAGCCCCTTCTCTTGGGACCTCTGAGGAGGCTTTTAATCTAGCCTAGAGTTTTTCAATCACAGCACCACTGACATTTTGGGATGGTAATTATTTATTGTGGGGAGTTGGCTGTCCTGTGCATTGCAGGATGTTTAGCAGCATCCCCAGCTTCTACCCACTAGATTCCAATAGCACCTCCACCCACCCCAGTTATGACGACCAAAAATCTCTCTAAACATTGCCAAATGTCCCCTGAGGGGCGGAATCACTCCTAGTTGAGAACCACTGATCTAGTCCAATCCCCTGGCTCCCTCTCTCTACAGATGCAGAAACTATGGCCCAGAGAACTAGGACCAGAACTTGGTTCTCCTGGCTCAGGAACCCTGAAAGGAGGAGAAGGAAATTACTTACCTAAGTTTGCACAGGTAATAAGTGGCAAAGCTGAAAATGGAAGTCCGGAAGTCTGGTTGCAGAATCTATATTCTAAACTACCTCTGCCTCTGGATATCAGAGAGGCGAGGCTGAGGTTCAAGTAGTCAGTGAAGCTTTGGATTTTATGATAAAGAAGATCCTGTGATGAGTAAATAAGTTCCCCTTTTGCCTTTCTTCCTTGAGTAATTCTCAAGGAAGTTTACAAAGTTTTCCATATAGAGAGGTTCAGAGAATTTAGACATAACAAGTTTGGTGGGTGAAAAGGAAGAGAGAAACTGTCATGCATGCTACAACAGGGATGAACCTTGAAAATCTGCTAAGTAAAAAATAATTCAGTCACAAAAGGACGAATATTGTATGATCCTGCTTATATGAAATATCCAAAATGGGCAAGTGTATAGAAATCAAAGTTTATTAGTGGTTACCAGGGGCAGGAGGGAGGGAGGGGGAGAGGAAGACACAATGCTTAGGGTGACACTGAGCTCTTCTGTTAAGGGTGATGGAAAAATTCCGGAACAGTCAATGGTGATGATTGAGCAATACAGTGAACATAGTTAACGCCACTGAACTGTACACGTGACGATTGTTGAAATGGCAAATGTTTTGTTACCTATATATTTACCGCAATAACATAAACAAATATAAACAAGAAAAGAAACATGAATATAAGTTTGCCCTCACCACCACCATTTCCTATATGCATTTGTAAATGACAACCTTGTTGTTGTTGTTAGGTGCCATCAAGTCGGTTCCGACTCATAGCGACCCTATGCACAACATAACAGTGACAGCCTTAGTATTCAGAAATCATCAGTACTTTAGGAATTTGGTAGAAGTCTATATATTGAGTATGTGTAGAGATAGTTATAAACTACAGAAACCTTACCTTTGTATTTAGATATCAGACAAGTGTGTAAACCTTTCTGACACCTCCTCCTCTCCCCTGCTTTCCCTTCCTTTGGAGGGGGTGGGGAGTGAGGCAAGTGGTAGATAGTAAAACAACCTCCTCCTCTAGGTTAGAGGCATTTTCTCAAATCTGCTCAATGGTCAAAGCAGGGAGTATACTGACTGAAAGCATAAGGATCTCTTTATTTTGTTCTGCTTTTAAAGTTTGAGTAGAAAAACCCTGAATTGAAATTTCTTAATTTTCTTATTTCTGGTAGATTTTCTGGAACTTCCTTTGAATGAATGTGACAAAAATCAGTGAACTTAGCTTGGAATAAGAAGTATAAGTGCTCAGTATAGTAGTCTGATGTATTCAAATTGCCATGAGCTCAAGACGTATGAAGAGTTGGTAGCAGGACTGTAATGCCTAATACCTAATAACTGGTCCACTTTTTTCATGTGTTTTTTGGCTCTTATAATACAGATAAGAAATGGTTGCTATGAGTATGTCAGAGAAGTTCTACCTTAAATGAACTGCCAGACTAGAGATGGGACATAAATGTTAGCATTAAATAGTCATTTAAAAGTTGAATAACAGAGCCTAACAAGTGATGTCAAATTCTAGTATATGATTACGTGCCAATTGAGTGGTATAGGTAAATCCTATAGGAATTTAAAGAGAGGCAGAGCTTGAGCGAGGCCTTAAATGCTGAGTGGTTTTGGATAAGAGGGGAAGGAATGGGTGCCCATATCCTGGGAAGAGTGACAGTTAATGCAAGATGCAGAATTCATGACATGAACCAATCTAGCAGAGCTGTTGTGAAGAAGCAGAAAATAAGATTAAAAAGTTTGGTTGGGGTTGGATCAAGGAAAGGTATGAATGCAGTACTCAGGAGGTACGAACTTTTTGGTATCTACTAGCCCCGTTTCTTGGTTTGAGCCCTGTTAGGAAACCCTTGTGGCGTAGTGGTTAAGTGCTACAGCTGCTAGCCAAAGGGTAGGCAGTTCAAATCCGCCAGGCGCTCCTTGGAAACTCTATGGGGCAGTTCTACTCTGCCCTGTAGGGTCGCTATGAGTCAGAATCGACTCAACAGCACTGGAAAAATAAAAAAGCCCTGTTTAACCTTCCAGACAGACTTATGTGCTTCTCCTGTTTCCCTTGTACCTCGTATATATTTAGAATCTAGTGTTCTTAGTGTATTATAATTAGTCATTTGCATTATACTTATAAATCACGATTTCTTAGCCTCAGCACTATTGACATTTCGGGCTGAATAATTCTTTTTTATGGGGGCTGTCCTACGCATTGTAGGATGTTTAGCAGCATCACTGACCTCCACCCACTGAGTACTGATAGTTCCCTCTCCCCAGTTGTGACACAGTTGCCCATGTTGAGAACCACTGCCCTAAGGCCTTGGAAGATAGAAGCATGATGTTTTTTTTTTTTATCTGTGTATTATCGACATTGGTGTTGTTTAGAATGTGGTCAGCAGACCAGCACTGGACTGTGAACCATCAGTACCAGTTCATGATAAAATAAATATTGGAAGTTGAGAAGAAGCCTTTAAAAACTTTTATAGCAATTTGACGTTGCTGCAACAGTTTTTATTGTATTTTCAAAAATATCATTTGCAATGGATTAGAAATTTAAAAGGAAAAAAAAAACAAAACTGGGCCTTAGCCATAGATAGTTTGAGAAGCACTACCCTACATCAGTATTTGTTAAACTAATAAGATTTTAAAATAGATTATTATAATGGGATCTCATTGGGAAATTTTTCACAGTAGAATAAAGCAATTAGACTTAGTGTTTTAGGATCATTAATATGGTTTTTCCGTGTGAAATGGGTCACTACGAGTTGGAATTGACTCGATGACAACAGGTTTGGGTTTGGAAACCCTGGTGGTGTAGTGGTTAAGTGCTATGGCTGCTAACCAAAAGGTCCACAGTTCGAATCCACCAGGAGCTCCTCGGAAACCCTATGAGGCAGTTCTCCTCTGTCCTATAGGGTCACTATGAGTCGGAATCGATGTGACGGCAATGTGTTTTGGTGTGAAATGGATTGTTCTAGAGAGATGATGGACTGAATAGTCTAGGAGATGAGTAAATGATTTTTGTCCAGTTGTGTGGTATCTAAAATATGAATTAGGATGATAGTAATGGAAAGGGAAGGAAAGATATGAAAAAGATTACAAAAAAGAGTTAGTGGAATTTGGTGATTAGTCATCATGGATAACAGAATTGGAGGAGTTAGTGATGCTGGAGATCGCGTGATGAAATTTTTCAAGACCAACGAGCTATATTCATTGGAAATACCTTTTTTCAACAATGTAAATGGCAGCTCTACACATGGACCTCACCAGATGGAATACACAGGAATGAGATTCACTACATCTGTGGAAAGAGTCAATAGAGAAACTCAATATCATCAGGCAGAACAAGGTCAGGGGCTGACTGCAGAACAGGCTTTCAATTGCTTATATACAAGTTCAAGTTGAAGCTGAAGAAAATTAAAACAAGTCCATGAGAGTAAAAGTATGACTTTGAGTATATCCCACATGAATTTAGAGACTGTCTCAAGAATAGATTTGACGTGCTGAATGCTAACGACCAAAGACCAGATGAGTTGTGAGATGACATCAAGGACATCATACGTGAAGAAAACAAAAAGTCATTAAAAAGACAGGAAAAAAATAAAAGACCAAAATGGATGTCAGAAGAGTCTCTGAAACTTACTCTTGAATGTAGAGTAGCTAAAGCAAATGGGAGAAATGATGAAGTAAAAGAATTGAACAGAAGATTTCAAAGGGCAGTTCGAGAAGACAAAGTATTATAATGAAATGTGCAAAGACCTAGAGTTAGAAAACCAAAAGGGAAGAACACGCTTGGCATTTCTCAAGCTGAAAGAACTGAAGAAAAAATTGAAAGCCTCAAGTTGGAATATTGAAGGATTCTACGGGGAAACTATTGAATGACACAGGAAGCATTAAAAAAAAAAAAAGATGGAAGGAATATACAGAGTCACTGTACCAAAAAGAATTGGTCAATGTTCAGCCATTTCCGGAGGTAGCATATGATCGAGAACCAATGGTATTGAAGAAGTCCAAGGTGCGCTGAAGGCATTGGCAAAAATCAAGCCTCCAGGAGTTGACAGAATACAAATTGAGGCGTTTCAACAAATGGATGCAGCGATGGAAGCGCTCACTTGTCTATACCAAGAAATTTGGAAGACAGCTACCTGGCCAACCTACTGCAAAAGATCCATATTTATACCCATTCCAAAGAAAGGTGATCCAACAGAATGTGGAAATTATTGAACAATATCATCGATAGCACATGCAAGTAAAATTTTGCTGAAGATAATTCAAAAGCAGTTGCAGCAGTACCTTGACAGGGAACTGCCAGAAATCCAAGCTGAATTCAGAAGAGGACATGCAATGAGGGATATCGTTGCCGATGTTAGATGGTTGACTGAAAGCAGAGAAAACGAGAAAGATGTTTACCTGCGTTTTATTGACTATGCAAAGGCATTTGACTGGGTGGATCATAACAAATTATAGATAACATTGCGAAGAATGGAAAATACCAGAAAACTTAATTGTATTCGTGGTGGAACCTGTACGTACACCAAGAAGCAGCCATTCAAACAGAACAAGGGGATACTGCATGGTTTAAAGTCAAGAGAGGTGTGCGTCAGGGTTGTATCCTTTTACCGTACTTACTCAATCTGTATAGTGAGCAAATAATCTGAGAAGCTGGACTATATTAAGAACATGGCTTCAGTATTGGAGGAGGACTCATTAACAACCTGTGATATGCAGATGACACAGCCTTGCTTGCTGAAAGTGAAGAGGACTTGAAGCACTTATTAATGAAGATCAAAGACTACAGACATCATTATGGATTACACCTCAACGTAAGGAAAACACCAACCCTCACAACTGGAACAGTAAGCAACATCATGATAAAGGGCAAAAAGTTTGAAGTTGTCAAGAATTTCATTTTACTTGGATCCGCAGTCAATGCCAGTGGAAGCAGCAGTCAAGGAATCAAACAATGTTTTGCATTGGGCAAATCTGCTGAAAAAGACTTCTTTCGAGTGTTAAAAAGCAAAGATGTCACTTTGAGGACTAAGGGCCTCCTGACCCAAGCCATGGTATTTCCAATCGCCTTATATGCATGGGAAAGCTGGGCAATGAATAAGGAAGATCGAAGGAGAATTGGTGCATTTGAATTAGCGTGTTGGTGAAGAATACTGAACATACCATGAACTACCAGAAGAACAAACAAATCTGTCTTGGAATAAGTATAGCCAGAATACTCATTGGAGGGGAGGATGGCGGGACTTTGTCCCATGTACTTTGAACATGTTATCAGGAAGGACCAGTCCCTGGAGAAGGGCATCATGCTTGGTAGAGAGTCAGCAGAAAAGAGGAAGACCCGCAGTGAGATGGACTAACACAGTGGCTGCAACAGTGGGCTCAAACATAATGATCGTGAGGACCGGGCAGTGTTTTGTTCTGTTGTACTTAGGGTCACATGAGTTGGAACTGACTCGAAGGCACCTAACAGTAACAACAAGCCCTGACCCATCTCTCAGTGGGAAAATGTTGGAAATAAGAAACTCAGGAGGACCTAGTTTAGGGGAGGTGGGGAATGGTGAGTTTATTTTTCAGTATTCTATGTTTATAGCAACAGCTAGGCACATGTAGGTAGACATATCCAAATATTCATTGAATTTGTAAGATAAATGTTTTATATCACTGCCCATATTTTCATTACCATGAAGAGAAACTGGAAGCTGAGTTGAAGATAAACTAGTCCGGTTGCTCTCATGTCAATTCTAACGCAGGTAGAGGGTCAGCATAGAACTGTGCTCCATAGGGTTTTCAGCGGCTGGTTTCTCAAAAGTAGATGGCCCAACCTTTCTTTCCAAATGCCTCTGGATAGACTCGAACTTCCAACCTTCAGGTAGCAGCCAAGCGCATTACAGTTTGCACCAGCCAAGGACTCCAAATTGAAGATAGATAGGAAGAATTGCCGAAATTTTAATTTATTGAAGGCTGGCTCAATCAGTCTGCACTGATTTAAGAAGCACACTCTTGATCACTTTTTCTTGAAGTACCCTCTTTACTTGACTGCTTTCATTCTGTTTCTGATTCTCCTTTTACCTCTCTGGCTTTTCCTTCTCTTTTGTGGATTCTGCTTTCTCTTCATGTCCCTTAAATATTGGGGTTTCTCAGGAGTCTGTGCTAAACCTATTCTTTTCTTCACTCTGTAATTATTCCTAAAGTTGATCACATCCATTTCCATAGCTTCAATTAGTATCTTTATGCCATTAACTCTCAAATATGCATTTCTTCTTCTGCCTCAATTTAGAGCTCTGCACCTCATAGTCACAACAGCATGTTCAAAATTAAACCATTCATTTGTCCTCTCTGCCCTCCCCAAACACACGCCGCCTCCTGTATTTTCTATCTCCAGCAGTCATACCACCATCTATACCCAGTTGCTCTAGGCAAAAATCTGGACCCCTTTTTTAACTCCTCCCTTCCCCTCACCCCCCATTTTCAGGCAGCCACAGAATAGACTGTCAATTCTGTGATCTAAATATATCTCAAGTCTGTCTACTTCTCTCCTTCTCCCCCCGCCACTACCTTCCTCAGGACACCATTATCCCTTGCCTGAATTGTTCCCTAAGCCTTCAGTCTTGCCCTTCTCTAATCCATTCTCCACACTGTAACTGGAGTGATTTTTATAAAAAGGCAAGTCTGGTCCTGCCACTGCACTGGTTAAAACTCTTTAGCAGCTCCTCTTAACTCCTTACATGACTGACAAGCCCTGTGTGATCGGGCCCCTGCTAGACTCTCCAGCCTCATCACTCAGCCTGTCCCCCTCTGGGTTCCAGCCAACCTGTTACTATTTTCGGTCCCTCTGATTTGCCATGTTACTGTCTCTTACCTCGATGTCCTAGGGTATTTTTCCACCATCTTCTTATCCAACTCCTGTTCATCCTTCAGGCCTCAACTTTGACCTCACTTTTTCCAGAATGCTTTGGCTTTAGTGCTCCATCTCTGTGTTCCAATAATTCCCTATACTCATTCATGCATTATTACATTGTATTATAATTACTGATTACATTTCTATAACCCAGCCCCCCTCTGCCCCTCTCCCAAACAAACGTTAATAGAAATATATAATGGAGGGAACTTGTTCATTTTTGGTTGCTGGTGTATTTTCTTCTCCTGGCGTGGTGCCTGGCTCATAATATGAACTTTTAGGAAATGAATAAATGCCAAGAACTTGATTAATCTCAGTTATAGAACACTTAGACATTTAGACCCAGGCCTGTGCTCAAAATGCTTACAGTCTTTTTGGGAATAACACCATCCTTGTATGTCCCCGAGCAGGACTGTATAAAGCAGAAGGCAGGTTGTGAGCCAGATTAGCAAAATAGGCAACCTGGGAGCTAGCAGATTTATCGAAGGGGCCGACTTGAGCCATGTCTTGTGAAATCAGAGCAGATATGATATTTATGGCTCATTTCTAAATATATGTAGATTCTCTTAGAGTCTTGCGTAATCATGGGAAAAAAAACTCCTTGGATTGGTCCCAGATGAAACTAGACTCCAGAACTAAGAAGTGGGAAAAGTATTTTGCTTAGGCACTTGTCAGCTACATTTGCTTCATTGGGAACTGCCTTTCTTTTGTTAGGGTGTGTGTTCAAATTTAAGTGCATCAGGTTAGCCGTGTGTGTATGTGTTTTCTATTTTAAAAATTGTAAAGTAATGCATTCTCATAAAACAAAACAGACATGCAAAGCAGTAAAATCCTCCTTCACTTTACCCACGCCAATTTTACCCTCTCACCCACCGGTAGTCATTGGTAAGGGAACAATGTCAATCTTTCCAGACCTTTTCCTAAGTGTATGTAAACACGTGTTTTTTGACTGTGTGTACTTGTGTAGTTCTATTTGTTATTTAAAGGGGATCACAGTAGACACTGTTCTGTGATTTTTTTTTCTTTTTTTAACAGTGTATCCTAGGCTCTTTTCCATGACCAAAGATATAGATAACATTTTCTTCTTAAAAAAGATAAATAAACCCATTGCCATTGAGTCAATTCCAACTTACAGTGACCATATAGGACAGAGTAGAACTGCCCCATAGGGTCTCCAAGGAGCAACTGGTAGATTCAAACTTTTAGCAGCCAAGTTCTTAACTATACACCACCAGGGCTCCCAAAAGAGAAATAGTATTATGAAAATTATATCCACACAAGCCCTGTAGTGGTAAATTAGCATTTCTTCCTAACAGTGAGGAGGCTCTTGAGCACACCAGAACAAGCCTGGCTTTGAGTCTGCCTTCACCACTTACCACTTGTGTGACCCTGGGCTTAATGCCTAAGGTCCCCAGGCCCTAAACTCTCTGAGCCTTGGTACCCTCAGCTGAAAAATGAGGGTGGTATTTGCTTTAATAGGCTTATCGTCAGGGTAGCATTAATGTGTATATAACTTTCTAACAATACCTATAAAGTACCCCATAGATGTTAGCTGGTTGCTATTAAATTGCCAAAAGATGTTTTTATAGCTCTGGAAAAGGTAAAAATCTTTAATCCATCCCCTTTAATCAAATGTTGAGATATGTTTCCTTCTTAAACGTGTGTTGGTGTTGAAAATAGTTAATGCCTTAGATTATCCTCTGATGCGGTTTTGTAATTACCTATTTTGAACGGTGTTTGTTGATAAGGTAGTCAAGGGGACACATAGAGATATATATATTTTTTTATTTGTGAGCTCATACTCTGGCTGATTTATATTTACTTTTTATCACATTCCATCAGAGAGGAGCTGATAAATGCTCTACCACTTCAATAAATCTTGTCAGTTTCTTATGCATGCTATACCGACTTGGAAAAACAGAAGCCATCTTGATAGACACAATAGAGAAGAGGATGTCAGAGGAAGGGAAGTAAGGCAAAGAATTTGCAATCATGTCAGCAAAAAAGCTGCTGAGACCTTTCACGTTATTTAGGAGAGTCCTCCCACCATGATTCTAACAAGACTTTCCTTGAAGTTCCATATCATTTGTTACTTGAAGTAATCTACCTTGAATAATATGTTCATAATTTGAAGAAAAAAAAACCTACAAGAAATTTGGCTTTTGTTTTTTGCCTGTTAAAGAATTAACATGGTATTTTTTCAGGTTTTTCAGAGAAGTCAGAGTTGACAGCAGTAAAGCTCTTTCATATACCATTTTACTAATAATGTAGAATTTGACGTTGTACGTTATTATAGATGATGCCTTGAACACTTGAAGAATTATTTGTGACTGAATTACTCACCACCACCTCTGGTTTTAATAAAGTGCCTTTTCTCTGGACAAGTAAGAGTTTGAATCCTGTCCTTATTCTAGAGTGATTGAAAGCTGATCTATAAAGATGCGCACATCTGTAGCTTGAACTTCTGAGCTGTTCATGCATGTATTTACTCGAGTTTGTCCACAATGATATGATTTTTTTTTTTAAGTGCTTTGATTTTTAAATCAACCTGGAATCCTGTCATGAGAGAGAAATCTTAGTGAGACTTAAGAGCCTTTTGATAATGAATAGCTACTATGGGATAAACCTATAATTAGTCGGCTGCTAATCCACACATTAGGTATATTCAGTCAAATCTCAAATATACATGGGTGAATTATCCAAATTGCAGATTATTAGTGCATTCCAGGGACATTTCCATGTTGATCCACAACCACTCTTGCATGACACTTTTCCTGCATTACTGGACTTCTCTTTCTGTAAAACTTTTGCTTTTCTGTCTGCTACCTGATTGTTTTGACTTCCTCTGTAACTATTTAAGCAGCCAGTTGTGGCTGTGATGAGCTTAGAAAAATGAAGATAAAAACCCAAAAAACCAAACCCGTTGCCATAGAGTCTGTTCTGACTCCTCATAGCCACCCTATAGGTCAAAGTAGAACTGCTCCATGGGGTTTCCAAGGCTGCAATCTTTTTTTCTTTCTTTCTTTTTTTTTTTCCTTTGGTACTTCAGGTGAAAGTTTATAGAGCAAATTAGTTTCTCATTAAACAATTACTGCACAGTACACACATCGTTTTGTGACATTAGTTGCCAACCCTACAACATGTCAACACTGCCTTCTTGACCTTGGTTTCCCCGTTACCAGCTTTCCTGTCCTCTCCTGACTTCTTGTCCTTGCCCCTGAGCTGGCGTGCCCATTTAGACTTGTTTTGTTTCATGGGCCTCTCTATTCTTTAACTGAAGTGTGAATGACTTCAGTACAAAGTTAAAAGGGTGCCCAGGGCCATACTCTTGGAATTTCTCCAGTCTCAGTCAGACCAGTAAGTCTGCTCTTTTTTTGTGAATTAGAATTTTAGTCTACATTTTTCTCCAGCCCTGTCTGAGACCCTCTATGTGTTCCCTGCCAGAGCAGTCGGTGGTGGTAGCTGGGCACCATTTAGTTGTGCTGGACTCAGTCTGGTGGAGACTTTGGTAGTTGTGGTCCATTAGTCCTTTGGACTAACCTTTCCCTTGTGTCTTTGGTTTTCTTCATTCTCCCTTGCTCCAGGCGGGGTGGCACCAGTGGAGTATCTTAGATGTAGGCTCACAAGACCCCAGTTGCTGCTCATCAAAGTAGGATGTAGAACATTGTCTTTATAAACTGTGTTATACTAGTTGAGCTAGATGTCCCCCTAGACCGTGTTCCCCAATCTTTATAGAGCAGACTGCTACATCTTTCTCCCACAGAGTGGCTGCCACCAACATTTCAGTTAACTGCCAGGTGCCTAACCACTGCGCCACCACTGCCTAACCGCTGCACCACCAATTCCATTTCCGAGATTCTTCTTTTCTATTAGTTTTAATAAAAAGATACTTGCAAATTGATTAATTCACTAGTTCTCCTTAGAAAAGGGAGATGGGGAAGACTAACTTTACTGAGTTATAAACCTTCAGCCTGCTTTTCCTTTTTCTGTTGCAAAATAGAAAATCCTAGTAGTGTAGTGGTTACGTCCTATGGCTGCTAACCAAGAGGTCAGCAGTTCGAATCCACCAGGCGTTCCTTGGAAACTCTATCTGGCAGTTCTACTCTGTCCTATAGGGTCGCTATAAGTCGGAATCGACTCGACAGCAGTGAGTGGGTTTGGGTTGCAAAATAAGGGCTAAAATTTGTCCACAGTAAACCTGGGCACTTTACAAAAAATGCATGTATAAAACTATGGTTATGATCCCAAACTGTCTTCTAAATATGAAGATACTATAATTGTATCTTTGCCTATCCTATTCATCCTTCTCCACCATCCCAAAAGAATAAGTCACAGAAATGTATATAGCTTCAAGAGGTGGGTGAACAAAGGTCACTCCCAGAGAACAAGGCTTCCTAGAAACTCTAACCAAAGCACACTTATAAAAGGATCGTTTCACTACTTCTACTTTTAGTGTATTTTAGGCACTTCTCAACATCAGGGATTTGTTTACCCTTTACATACACAACAATATTAACTAAATACACTTACAGAACAATGGGTAGATAATCCGATCTTGTCTTACTAAGAACACACTGGCATAGGACCCTTCTACCTGCACCACTCCATCCACTCAATAAGCAAACAATATCCAGCTCAAAGAGATAAAGTTTAACAATTCCATTCTAAAGATAGTCAGTCCTGTGAAAAGTATTTAAAGTGTGTTATTTTACAAAGATTAGATGTTTTAGATGTCTACTGTATACACAATAGTATTGGATAAACTGTATACATGTAACAAAGGCTGTTAATCTGAAAGTGTCTTCTAAATATGAACATCGTGGCCCAGAGCTCTCCCCCTTCTCTCTTCCTTCTAATCATTATCAGCCCAGTGGACGAGTATAAAATGCTTTAGTTTACGATCTCTTGTCAAATATTAGCAATATATATCACCTAGAGAACTAGATGTAAAATTAAGACTTGTTTGTCCATTGCCTACACTGTACACCCAGCAAAGTAAAATAAAATGCAAAGAGCATGTAGGACAGTGGTTAATCTTGCCTGCCTGTAAACACACTGGCCTAGGACCCTGCCTTCTCCTTCCTTCTCCCTCAGTTCGCAAGCACATGTCTGTACTGCTCACAGAGAAGGTTGAAAAATCCTATTTCCAAAAGGCGATATTTCATATGAATTTATTAATTTCTTTTCCCCCAGCATTTAGCGGTCCTTTGGAGGTCACTCTTACTATGTGCTGTGTATGGCTGGATCTATACGTGCTTTCACCATCTCCCATTAGACTCCTTACTGAGATGAATTCTGGATGTTTAGAACTTGGTTACACTTATTAAACATTTTTTTCCCATCCCACAAATAGTTATCTCTTTCCAGCCACCTTTATTTTTTAGGTCCTTGGAGTCATGTTTTCTCACTTTTTTCTTTGCTCTGCATGCATTTGTCATATCTGATGTTGAATACTTTTAAGTTTCTTTTCTGCTCTATTTTTTGGAGTGTCCTTTTTTTTGTAGCTTCAGTAAATTATACCTGAGCTACAGCAATAGTCTTCTTATACCTTCTTAGCCTTCAGACTCCTTCCTTCCCATCCTGGAATATTTATTTCAAAACTCTCTTTCTTTGCAAAACTAACTGGTTCTATCAGAGAATGTGAAAGGAATTGTAGAATTTCAGCATTGCAAAGAATCTTAAAAGTCAGCTAGTTTACACACTTGTCTTTTGTTTGAATCTTCTCTATATTTCTGCTAAGTAACTTCTGCTAAGTTCCTTAAGCTAAGCTTGAATTCCTCCAATAAGAGGAAACTCACTCTCTGCAAAGGCTACACCTTCCATATTTGGACAATTGTGGGTTTAATTTAAGTCTTCCTTATGTTAAAGTAAGATATATATCCTTGTAGCCCTTTTTTTAGCTCCCACTCAGGGTCGGATTAAGGCATGTGAGGGCCCTAAACACTGATAATCTGTGGTATTCCCTCCTCTGCTTACTCACTCATTCGAATGGGATATGTGAGTTATATATATACGTATATACATATGTGTGTTTGTGTGTGTAGGTGTGTGTTAACTTTGTGTAACTTTAAATGCAGCTGTAACATTAGCAATTGAACAGAAAAGCCACTTTAGTGGAATGAGATGAACTGGATTATAAAATTTTTAGTGGATGCAGGATACTAAGATTTTTACTATATACCACATTTTCTACAAAAAGAATATTCCACGTATTCTACAACAGGCAAAATGAGTCAGTGAGCTTAGTTGTTTCAACAACCCATGTAAAATTCCGTTAATCTCCCACAACTTTTCACCAATTTTGCTTTAAATGACTCATGCTTCAATTTTGATGCTAGTTTTGTAATAAATGCTATAAGTATAAATGAACAAATGAAAAGATGTTATAAAAAAGATTAATGATCAGAAAACAGATATTACAGCAAATTACTATATTTTCAGATAGATCATTCATTTCTAACATGTTATAATTAAGAACATTCCTTTCTATTCTTGTTCTTACAAATGCTTTGATGATTTTGTCTTAATTAATCTGCCAAACAATATCTACTTCCATACATAATAAGGATAATGAATTGAGTCTTTCTTGAATCATTATTGTATGCTGAGGGCTTTTAAGTCTCTTCAGAGACGAAAATGAGTGTTCTCTTGTGCAGTTTGTGATCATTAAAGTTAGGAATACGCATAAAGCAATCTCAGCATTGGGAAAAGCACATTGTATTTTATCTTCTATTATGAACTCATACATACCTACATGAGTAAAATTTGTCTTTCCTGAATCTGTATGCTAGATTGCATCTGCATGTATCCCAAACATTTTAAAGTTATAAATATTATTGTTTACAAAATTTAGGACATAAATCTGTATGTAAACATTATACAGTTAAAAAGTAACTCGACTGAATTCATTACATTAGTTGATTTATTCAAGTTCCCTCTCTTTTCTTTTTTGCATTGTCTGGAAGTGGAGTTCCCATTGGTCATTTACCAGGACGTGTGCAAGAGCATACCCTTGTGTTTGTGTCATGGCAAAGAGCATTGCTGGCCCTCCTGGCTGGAAGTGCTGGATCAGCAGATGTGGATGTACAAGATGGTCCTCTCAGAATGGGTCAGAGACCTGTTGTCTATTAATATAACCCACCCTTGCCCAGTATCCACTCCTGTTGGATCCAGGGAATGTAGCAAGAGTTAGGCTTGACAGCCTACCCCAACTTTTGCTTATTAGAAAGAAACAGTATACTAGTGTACTCCTAAGAGACCTGCCAAGATGAGGACTTGGAATTACACAGGAGAGGACCATAGGAGACAGATGTCAGTGAAGGTGTTGAAGTGGTAGGGGCCTCATAGCTTAAACAACCTCGTGTGTGGGCACCCTCATGATTCTATGTGAAGTTTATTCCCAGCTGGCACATTCTCAGACACTGGAGCTGGTATCAGTTTCTTTTAGTGCCCTGCCAGTTCCATTCCACTGCAGCGCTTACTTTTCCTTGTGTCCTGTCTGCTTGGCATCTATGGATCTTTGCTTTGGACAACTGGTGCCCCTGTTTTGTTGATGCCCTAAACATGAGCTTACCTTGCTTATTGAATAATGCATCCCTGCTTCCACTACAAACTCTAGCTCTCCCCTGCGACTATACTGTACACAAATAATCCTACTTCCCTGTGAAAGCCCCTTAGGTATGTGAAAAAACTATTCTGTCCAGACCAAAACTCCCCCAGATTCCATCTTTTCTCTGAGCTAAATCTCCCAGCCTAGTTGGTTCCTCTAGCCAACCCTTTAATGACTTGATTTTTAGCCCTTTACCATCCTATTCACATTTCTTTGAACTTTTCCATCTGTTTGTATTCACCTTAAGTTTTGAAACCCAGTACTCATTGGAGCACTTGAAGTATGGTTCCTGTAGTAAAATAGACCTTTGTTTAAAACACCAGTCTTTTAATGCAGGCGAAATTGCATTAATGTTTTAACGTTCACATTCTGTCTTGACTCATCGAATTTACTGTTGAGTTAAAAATGCCTCAGTTATCTCTCAAACAAAACTGTATCTTCTCCAGTTGTACTCAGGTACAGAAATTGTACATTTATTCTTGACAACTTTTACCTTTTTAGAATAGCTCTATGCTGTTCTACAGCTATAGCTTGTCAAGAAATAAAAAATGTTATCAGCTTATGATTTAATTTGGGATATATACACTAAATAAAATAAAAACCTAAGAACTCTAAGAAGACAACTTAATATAATGTCAGTTGTAACTATAACCAACATTTCTCAAAGTGTCCTCTGGTCTCAATTAGAATCACCTAAGAGCACTTATTAAGTATTCAGCCTCAGCTCCGTTCCAGACTTACTGAATTGGAATTTCTAGGAGTGATGCTTAGAAATATACCTTTTAACAAGCTCCACTGGATGTTAGAATTTAACAGCCACTATTGTGAATATTGAAGAATTGAGCACAAAGCTGTGATCAGAGTTAAAAAAAAATATATTTTTTTTTTTTATTTTTTTTTATCAGAGTTAGATGGTACTAATTAAGGAGATGATTTCTAAGGGACAGAAGACCAGGAAGTGATAAAGTAGACGTTCTAAGTGTAGGAAAAGAGGAAATAAATTGTCTGCTAGAGAAAACGTATTTTGTAAGCTGAAGCAGAGGCCCTCTAGAGCAAGAGATAAAATGAGTTTGAAGCTAAGGGACAGAGGAAAAAAAAAGAAAGGAAAAGCTGTAAAATTTTGAAACCAATAAGGATACATGCTGCCAGATAGTAGCAAGGCAGGACCTGCTGTAATAGAAGAATGATCTTTGTCATCAAGAATTCGTGAAATACAAGGCAACACCCTATGAGGGAGTAGAAAAGGGTGGGGGTGTCAGCAAAGATTAGTCTGGAGAGTTGCTACACTAGCCCATCTTTAGTTCTAGGCTATCTGATGAGAAGATCTATATTAAATCTCAGTTGAATAGTTTGGATATAGAGCAGTCAGGTGGTAGACATCTTGCACAGCTGCTTGGTGCTCAGGGCATAGGGATTTTTCACTTTATCTTAACGGAACTCAAAGTGCTCTTGGCATTTTACACTTGGTGGGAAAACAGCAAGTCCCTACTAGACAAACGATACCCAGAGAATGAATAATCAAAGACCTGACTGCTCAAATGGGGTCAAGAGTTGTGGACTTTGTCTTAAATATTTCCTTTTCTTAAAGATTTAATAAGTATACAACTAAGCAAACGTAGATGGTAATCTTTTTTAGAAGCTGATTGACAGTCTTTCAAACAAACAAACAGAAGGCCTTCCTAGAGCATGAACTGATGGACTTCATGCCCCAAGTCCTTATTGCACGACTGGAAAAGACAAAATGTTTCATAGTGTAAAAAATCTTATCAGATTACTAAAATTGTAAGTTGAGTGAAACTAAGAAAACACTCATGACTCTACTTCCAATTAACAAGTTTTAAATGAAGCAGAAGAGAAGTTGGAATTATGCAAACTTTAAAACAGAAGATAAAATATTAATTTTTGATGCCATTTTCTACAAGTGCACGCACTATTTAAAATTAGCACTCAAGTCTGGTTTGCGCAACTGCAGAGAGAAGCTTGCGAGATTTGTGAATATGTCCTGACTTGCCAGTAGTCTTTTGAAAGCCTCCTTCTTTGGCAGACATGGCGAATCTGTCTACATTTGAACTGGAAGCTACTTGGGATTCCCCCTTTAAACATCAGTCATCATTCAAAACCTACTTCACACTTCTCTCTCTTTACAGATTATGTTGCCCACAAAATAAATTAAGCACTCCTTATTTTGACGCTAATTTGACAGAGATCATGTCTAATTCATTACCATCCTGCTTACTCTTGTGTAAAGTTAGTGTTTGCTACAGTTTTTTTCCCTTTTTCCCAACCTAAAAGTTGACTGGCAATTTTTTCTCAATATAGTTTGCCTCTGATAACATCTAAGGAAAAAAAAAAGAAAATTCACTACTTTTAAAATAGAAGAGTTTAACAAAGATAGACTTGTCCTTTTTTTGTGATAGTGTTTTGAAATGATCGTAAACGGTAAACATCACTATTTCTTTGATTGCAGAAGTAAGCTATGTATTGTTCGTGGAGCTATTTTAAGAAAAGATATTACAATGAAGATGTTAGATATGTTATAAATATTTTTGTATATTCATTTTCATCTGAGGGATCAAATATACCTTATCATAGTGGCTAATGTCTTATTCTATTTAGATTTTTAGATCAGATATCGTTTCAAGCTGTTTGTAGCACATACCTTAAAGGCTTTTGAAGCTCTCTCCACCAACTTTGTGTGAGTATAAACAGTGGCTGTCAGCACCTGAAGCTCAAACAGTATTCTGGATTTTGTATATTACTGGAGGATAGCTGATGTGAGAGAGCGGCAGCTAGAAATAAGGTGAGAAGGCATATAATGTTAATCCACCTCAAACTCAGAGGCAAAGGATGGGCTTCAGGGACCTAGCATTGCAAATATCCTCTTGGGTAAAGTACCTAGAAATTGCCCCAGTTCTCCCAGTAGGACCAGGTCATCCCAGGTGAGTGTCGACAGAGCAGAGTGTGTGTCCCCTAAGAAAGGGGTTTGCAGCTTTCTAATAACTGGTGCTTAGGGACGATGAAAGTGATTACATTTGAGGAGATGAGGAAACTTTGGAAAAGAATATACTTATTGTGATAGAATGGGGGGGAGGATAGTAGAGGGATGTGTACATGTGGAACCGGTAATCATGGTAACTTAGTTTTATGCATGGGTTACATGTTGTTAGGCGCTGTCGAATCAGTTCGACTCATAGTGACCCTGTGTATAACAACGAAACGCTGCTAGGTCCTGTACCATCCTCATAATCATTGCTGTGCTTGAGCCCATTGTTGCAGCCACTGTGTCAGTTCATCTCCTTGAGGGTTTTCCTCTCTTTTGCTGACCCTCTAATTCACCAAGCATGATGTCCTTCTCCAGGGACTGGTCCCTCCTAATAACATGCTGAAAGTACAGGAGATGAGGTCTCACAGTCCTCGCTTCTGAGGAGCACTCTTTGCTGTACTTCTTCCAAGACAGATTTGTTCCTTCTTCTAGCAGTCCATGGTATATTTAGGCTACATTAAAAAAAAAAAAAAAAAACCTGTTAACAAGTGGACTCAACTCATAGGAAACCTATAGGACAGAATAGAACTGCCCCATAGGGTTTCCAAGGAGCAGCTGGTGGATTCGAACTGCTGACCTTTTGGTTAGCAGCCAAGCTTTTAACCACTGTGCCACCAGGACTCCATTTAGGCTGCATATTGACCCTAAATGAGCTTGGAAAGCTTCAGAAATAGCTGTGCATTGACTCTGCTGAGGCTTAAAAGAAACAGGCAGGATTGACTCAGATATTAGTCTGTCTGCAAGAGAGGCTAAAGCTACAGAGAATCCTGACTTACTGAGACTGTTAAAATCTTTGTGAAACAGCTGTGGTCCAACTCATTGACCACTGTGTTAATTTGGAGCTTATGGTTCATCAACGTTATGGGCGCTATATTTTGCAAAGTTTAAGTGGCGGTAGTGTTAAATAAAGTTTTAAGGGGCCAGATGGTCATAATAAGCAAGTCTCAGAAAAATTGGATAAGCAAAATAGTCATTTGTTTTCTAGGTTTACAGCCACCTAACAGTGACCTCAGAGCCCTGGTGGTGCAGTGGTTAAGAGACTGGCCACTAACCAAAAGGTCGTCAGTTTGAATCTACCAGCTGCTCCTTGGAAACCCCTTGGGGCAGTTCTGTTCTGTCTTATAGGGTCACTATGAGTTGGAATCAACTCAATGGCAGTGGATTTAGTGTTTTTGTTTTTGGTAACAGTGACCTAATTCCCACATACCAGTTGGCAGCCTTGTTCCATTTCATCACCCATCTCCAGCAAGATGACAAAAATAAGCTAATAGTAGTAATAGACAATACTATGCACTCCTGCTGTGTGCTAGCGAGTATGCTGAGTGCTTTATATGCGTTATACTTAATCCTCATGATAGCCCTCGGAGGTAGTTACTATTATTATTTCCAGTGTATTGGTGAGGAACTGGGGTCTAGGAAGGTTAAATAACTTACAAAGATTATACAACTACTAAGTGGAAGAACCAGGATTTGAATCCCAGGCAAGTTGTCTTCAGAGCCCCCATTTTTTTTTTTTCAATTCTTAAAAATAATATTTTATTTTTGTTGAAAATACACACAGCAAAACCCATTCCCATTCAACAGTTTCTAGACATGACATTCAGCAACATTGGTTACATTTTTCACATTGTGTCAAAATTCTCCTTATTCCTGTTCTAGTTTTTTCATGCCATACAATTTTCAGCTGAGTTTTTAATCTATGTATTCTCGACTAGGAGCCCTGGCGCCACAGTGGTTTAACCATTTGGCTGCTAATGAAAAGGTCAGCAGTTCAAATCCACCAGCCTCTCCTTGGAAGCCCTATGGGGCAGTTCTACTCTGGCCTATAGGGTCACTATGAGTTGGAATTCACTTGACAGCAATGGCTATTCTTGATTATGTATAAACTTGAAGCCCCGGTGGCACAGTGGTTAAACATTTGGCTGCTAACCAAAAGAATGGCAGTTTGAATCCACTAGCTGCTGCTTGGAATATCTACGGGGCAGTTCCACTCTGTCCTATAGGATGTTGCTTTGTATCGGAATCAACTCCAAGGCAACAGGCTTTTTTTTTTTTTTTTTTTGGGTTCTATGTATAAACATATTTGTTCTTAATAATCAGATTGAGATGGTAAAATCAATCCATGTCTTAAAATCATTGCCCATCTCAAACTGTAGTGTTTATAAGAATCTTATTAAAATACAGATTTCTGGGCCCTACCTCTGGAGATTCTGATTCAGCAGGTCTGCAGTGGGACCTACTGAATCATGTAGGTCATGAAAGACCAAGAAAGATCGAGAAGCCATCATAAATTGGAGAGCCCAACTACACTCTCCATGCTTCTATGCAGCTCCTTTTAGACTCCCACATCTGTTTGGGCTCAAGTACCAATTCTGCTTGGTTCATTGTTGTCAGGTGCCTTTGAGTTGGTTTCCACTCATAGCGACCCTGTGTACAATAGAACATGGACTAATACAATGATGAGATTATTAGTTAGCAATCACTGTCCAGTCCTACGCCATCCCCACAATCATTGTCATGCTTGAGCTCATTGCTGCAGCCACTGCATCAGTCCATCTCATTGAGGGTCTTCCTCTCTTTACTAAGCATGATGCCCTTCTCCAGGAACTGGTCCCTCCTGATAACATGTCCAAAACATGTGAGACAAAGTCTTGCCGTCCTTGCCTCTAAGGAGCATTCTGGCTGTGTTTCTTCCAAGACAGATTTGTTCATTCTTCTGGCAGTCATGGTGTAGTCAATGTTGTTTACCGACACCACAATTTAAAGATGTCAATTTTTTTTCAGTCTTCCTTATTCATTGTCCGGCTTTTGCATGCATATGAGGCAATTGAAAACACCAAGGCCTGGGTAAGGTGCACGTTAGTCCTTAAAGTGACGTCTTTGTTTGTTTGTTTGTTTTAACACTTTAAAGAAGTCTTTTGCAGCAGATTTTCCAAATGCAATATGTCGTTTCAGAGCCCCCATTTTTAACAACATACTTAAAAATACATATTTAATACAGAAGACTGTCTCTTATTCTGATATTATGTCCTACCATTAGATATTAAAATATATGTTCTTATATGAAATGGTGGTGATAGATGTCAGTTTTGACTTTTTTTTTTTTTTTTTAAGAAATCTTTACTTTGCAAAATAAAAACTAGGCAACTCAATGATAACATTTCTCCCCAGCTTAAAAAAATATATATTCTTTTGCTAGTATGTGGAATCCAAGTCTGAGAACCACTGGTCAAAAAATTGAGGCTGCTAGTTAGTAATGTTTAATGTTCTCTAGAGGTTTTTCATCTGATTTATTTCCTAATGCATTTAATCCAGTCAGTCTTCACCTATCTGGCACCTGACCACAAATCATGCTTTCAGCCTTTTGACACACATTTATTGTGAAACAATTAAAATCCAGCCTTTGTGGTTCATATTCTAAGAGATCATTTAAAATGCTTTCTGACAAGGTGTCTAGAATAAGATACAAATCTACCTTAAACTAAATTCTTTACAGCATATAGTCTCATGTGACGTTCCAGTGTCTCTCACTGAAGTCTTTAGTAAACAATGGGATTATTTGCTCTGCTTATTCCTTTGACATTGAATTATAGCTTTGAATAATAGCTATCACATAGTGATACAGTAATAAACAGTAATACTTCTCATTGTCATAGTATTAGGAGAACAGTATGTGAGAGAGGGAGAGTAGTCCTAGAGTGAAATGAACAGGGTGGCCAGGTAAAGAAACTGCCTGTCTTACTTGCCTCTCCTAAGTGCAGTCTTCATTGTGTGTGTTTTATTTATCTGTGTGTTATTGGGGGCTTGACATCTATGTAGATGATCCTTGCAATAATCAAACCTCACTGTTTTTGTTTTTACCTCCTTGCTTCCAGTAAACTTTTCCTGACCTCTCTACTTCTAACAATCCTTTCCTTCACCCCACCCTAGCCACCCACTCTGGTCATGCCCAAGGTGTTTTCATTACCAATAGCCACACCATCTCTGGAATCTCAGTTTATAGCATTCTGCTCTGTAGCTACCTCCCATTTTTTCCTTGCTTACTTCTAGCATTCCCCTCCCACCCAACTCCAGCAAGTTTGATCCCACTGGATCCTCCTATTCATTTACTCTTAACACTTCTTAATGTTTTTGTCCTCTCTTCCCTTCTCACCCAGCCTTAGATTCTGTGGTCTGACATTTTTATTGTCCTTGCATACACGCATAGCAGCCTTACAACTCTTCTTCTCAGCTCCCTGCCTACTCTGTGCCAGTACCCTGGCTGCTAAATATAGCTTAAGAAAAGCACAAAACCATGGTGTCTGAGCTCACTTTAAATTTATGAACCAAATCTGAGATGGGCCCACAGCATTTTCTGGAACCAATATTTCCTGGTGTCCCTTCCATATTTCCCTAGCCTAGCCAGTTTACTCTCCTGTTCTCTGAGCTGACTAGTTCCGCTCTCCTCATACCTCCAACACCTCCTCTTCCCTTCCTTCATCCTCACCAGCAACTGATGACCTGGAATCCTGTTTCACTGAGAAAATAGAAGCAACCAGAAAAGAACTTCCCCATCTTCCCACCACCAGATATATCATTTGTTAAATGAGTGAAAGAAAACAATACCCTTGAGCTTCATTTATTCCTATATTCAAGTATGATTAGCAACTTAAATTCCAAAACCAAACCTATAAATCTATTTTTGGCCATTTTTGGATTATACTTTACTCTGCCACCTTCCTTTATATCACGATAAACGAGGGTTATTATATGTTTATGCCTCATCCAAATAAAAAACTAGATATTTTTTAGAAGATGATTTATAGGATCAGTTAGTAAAGCAAGCAGTTAAGTAATTGAGTACAGGCATACCTCATTTGATTATCCTTCGCTTTAGTGCATGTCACAGATGCTGCGTTTGTTACAAATTGAAGGTTTGTGGCGACCCTACACCGAGCAAGTCTGTCAGCACCATTTTTCCAACAGCATGTGCTCACTTTGTGTCTCTATGTCATATTTTGGTAATTCTCACAGTATTTCAGATTTTTTCTTTATTAGTATACCTGTTATGGTGATCTGTGATCAGTGACCTTTGATGTTACTATTCTAATTGTTTTGGGGTGCCACAAACCATGCAAGTCTGCCCTTTGCTATTTATTTGCTAGTTCCCGAGCCCAAGGCACTGATCTCCGAGTGTGAGGGGACCTGAAAGGCCTTTTTATTTATTTATTAATTTTTTTCAGTAGGAGCAGGAGTCAGTACAGCTTTGCAGTCAGACAGTCCAGCAGCCAGAGGTCAGAGGCTTCCCCAATGCCAGAGCCAGGTGAAAACAAGGGTATCATCAGGGTTTAGGGGGTGTCTTCCTGGAGGCTTCTGGCTCCATTTATTATTCATCTGCTTCTAGTGAAGTTGGAGGAATTTTAATGCTTAACTGGGCAAAAATCCAGAGCCAGCCAATGGGGCAGTGAGCCCCCAAAAAGGTTAAGAACATGCTTCCAACTGGACTTCCACCCTATGCCTCTTTGTTCTCTAGTCCTTCCTCCACTCTACCACCAGAGTTAGCTTCTAACCACTTATCTGATTGCACCCCTCTCTCCTTACCTCCAAAGCTCTAGCCACAACACATTACTACTGACTGTGTTGGGAGAATAGCTCCAATGTCCACCATGTCTCTTTGCCTTTCATCATGCTATTCTTTCTCTTTAGGGTGCCATTTCCTCTCCCTTGCCCAACCATGGACCTCCTGCTCACCCTTCAAGGCCCAGATTGACGGTTACCTCTTCCCCATGTCCATCCCTGATTTTGTGCTCTCAACCTGGCAGAATCAGTCTTTCTTAATTAGGTTCCAAAAACACTTAATACATATCTCTGTTTTTGTTACGTGTCAAATCAGTTCCTACTCATAGTGACCCTGTATACAACAGAACGAAACACTGTCGGGTCCTAGGCCATTTTCACAGTTGTTGCTATGTTTGCACCCATCGTTGCAGCCACCGTGTCAGTCCATCTCATTGAGGGTCTTCCTCTTTTTCGCTTTACCAAACACGATGTCCTTCTCCAGGAATTGATCCCTCCTGAATACAAGTCCAAAGTATGTGAGACAAGGTCTTGCCAGCCTTGCTTCTAAGGAGCGTTCTGGCTGTACTTATATTCCGACAAAGATTTGTTCATTCTGGCACTCCATGGTATATTCAGTATTCTTTGCCAACACCATAATTCAAAGGCATCAATTCTTCTCTAATCCTCCTTATTCATATGGCATATCTCTGATATACCATATTATAAATAATCTACTTTTATTTCTGTCTTTCCTACTAAACCAGGAATGCCCTGCAGGTAGGGACTACCTTTTTCATCTTTGTATCCCTAACACCTAGCTTAGTGCCTAGTCCAAATAGGAGCTTAATAACACCTTTGTTGAGTAGAATTACTTATGAAGAGTTTTTGTGACTCATTTAAAATTATAGACCAATACTTATTTAATAAGTCAGAGTAGGCAATAATAATAATAACAACCAAGTTCCATTTCCACTGCTTATTCAAGAAAGTGCTTCCTTTGTGAAAGTGGATTTTGAAAATCTTCATGTATTGATACCTATACCTATATATCTATATCTATCTAAAGTTCTTTCCTTAGAGGAGGCTTTTTTTCAATGTATATTTTTGATGAGCTTTCTTGAGCTCCTACGAGAATTATAGTTCTAAAGCAGACTAGAACGTCTGTGACATGCCTGGTGATATTATATTGAATAGATTCTGTTGTTTCAGAAATCTGTATTATATATTATATATAATTATTTCCATGGACATTCATTTTCTCTCCTTTTCTCTAAGCCTTCATGGCAATATTTTGTGAATTATTTATTTTATAAACTTGGAGTCAATTTAATTCAAAACACATTAAATTGAGCGTTTTCCGCGTACAAAACAGTTACAGGATTAAGGTTCACGTATTTATATATTATGTAGTTTGTTTTGCTAAATTGGCAAAATCCCAGTCATTGCAAATGTGTTTTTTAGGTATCCAAATTAATTCAGCTATGAAAATAAACACTGTTCCATAAATTAAGAGCTTCAAATAATTATTAAAAGTGATTTCCTGTCCATCATTTTCTTTGAATTTTGTAGTTCAGCCATTTATTGAGTACATTATGCTGGGTGTTTGTGATTTAGGGTTAATGAGACAATACCTACCCTTGAATAGGTTACAGTCTAATACAGAAAAAAGTATATAAACAAATATTGCAATTTAACCTTGGATAGGAGGAAAGAACTTCTCCTCTGAGACCAAGGTTGAGGTTGAGAATGATATATTTGCAGATAAATTTCTAGGTAGAGGAGCAAGGAACTGAAGAGAGTTCATGCCCGATAGTCTATTTTTTAAAAAATGTGTGAAGTAGGAACCAAGGTCATCTCTAAAAAATGGCATAAGAAGGCTCTTGAGAAGAGAAAAATGGTGAAGACCTGGATAATTACTGAGGAAAATAGGAGATGAGCTGCCAAAGTAAAGAGTGAATGTACTATTGAGAAGCAGTGAGAGTAGAACTGAAATTGAATAGCATGAAATTGTGGGAATATCCATCAGCACAGTGGTGTAGTTTTCTCCAGCTATGCTCTGTGGCCAGTGCGTAGGTACAGTAAAGTCATAGTGTGTTGAAAGGTCGTGAGATGGGTGTAACAGGAGGAATGGAAGACCAAGGAGTAGAGACTCCTTGAAAGAAAGTGTGGCTTAATATGGAAGGAAATATGGTTAGGAGGAGTTGATAAACTTGGAGAAAGTGAAGAAGAAACTAGAGATGAGGATAAGGCCTGGTATTTTGTAGGTACTCAACAAGTCATCATTTCCTCCTTTCTGGCTCTTTCTCCCTGTGTTTGTGTCACCATTACACCCCCCTATGATTTATCTTTATGAATACTTTCAAATCATGATGGTAGCAGTTAGTTTGGAGAAGTCTAAGAGCCAGTTTCCAAAAGTCCTCATCGAATGCGTTCCAGTGGCTGAGATGCTGGCAGTGCTTGGTGATTTCAGCCTCTAGGAGAAACTCAAAGCTTATCCACTTATCTCTCTGCCAGTCTTTTGGAAGACTGGGGCAAGGGCTAAAGACATTTTATTGAATCATGGTTCTTGGGGTAGGAATTTAAACTATGATGAGAAGGGTGAAGACTCTAAGCCTTCAAGGGGTTCCATTAAGTTTCCCTTGTTGCTACAAGCCTGACTGTAAGCTCAGAGCTCATTACTTTCAAGGATTTGAAAAAGAGTCTTTTCTTGAAATAGAGATAGAAGTAATGATCACACTGGCAACCCAAAGGGTCTGCCTTCCTAGAATCTGAAGTTTCTGGTAGAGTTGTGATTTATTTTAAGTATTAAAGCATTAAATTAAGTATTTAAGTATATATTATTTTAATTTTTCTTAAAGATAAACTTTTTAAGGTTTCCATT
Source organism: Elephas maximus indicus (assembly GCF_024166365.1). Lineage (NCBI taxonomy): Eukaryota > Metazoa > Chordata > Mammalia > Proboscidea > Elephantidae > Elephas > Elephas maximus. The sequence continues at coordinate 52,274,905 of NC_064837.1, read as the reverse complement.
CCAAAGAAGGACAAACTGTTTTCCATGGGAACACACTATTTATATTACACTTCCAGAAATTTTCTTTTTTACCTATAGTTATGAGTGTAACACTGAAATCTAATAATTCATTATTTCACAGAGTGCTTTTTTTTGGTGTAGTGTTGAGTCGGAATCGACTTAACGGCACTGGGGTTTTTTTTTATAAAGAAAAAACTCTTGAGGAAGGAGTCATGCATCTTAACTGTGAAACTGCTAGAAAGATGAGGATTCCTAGAGTGAGTAAACAGAGACCACAGGTCATTATGATTTTAAGAAATGGAGTAACCACTCGTGTGTGGAGTTGGCTAAAGAAATCCTGGGGAGTCTAGAGCATCAGTCTTGCTATTTTGCTATTGTTAACAGTACCTTTAAGGCATTTAGAAATACTTGCCTAGAAAATTATTGAACACTACTCTTTTGATACCTCATCTTCATCTGGACTGCCCTGAGAAAGCATGTGCCTCACTTAGCATTAGTCACATATTAAACTTTATCCACAAAATCTATAATATCCATGTGGATCCTGTGGGTTGTTCTATACCCATCCAACTCAGACATGACTAAGGTATAGTTTCTATAGCCTACCATATCATAATAGATTTGTTTGGGGTTAGATTTGCCGGAAACAGATCTTTCCCCCCAACCTTAAATTAGAGGATAATGAAAAATAGGTAATATTGGCTAGTTAGGTATTTAGATCAAAGAGATATTTTCAGAGTTAAAAGTGTTTATTCTAAACGATAGTTCAAGTATACTTTACAAAGGCCTTTAATTGGCCGCCTTTTCCCTCAAACATTAGTACTGGTGTACGAATTGTTTCTGGCTTTCCTGTGAAGAAGAGCTTCATTTGTTCATGTTATTCTGTCCGTGGCACATGGATATTAATATACGTTAAATAAAGACATTGATGTGTTTTTCCTAAAATGCATATGAAGGAGAACGAGAACTTTCCTTTAGATGTCTTACTGGAATTTTGGTTAGTTGACATAAGACTGTCTTGTTTTCCATTTTAGGTTGCAAACATGTTAAAGGCATCCTGTTATATGGGCCCCCAGGATGTGGTAAGACCCTTCTGGCTCGACAGATTGGCAAGATGTTAAATGCAAGAGAGCCCAAAGTGGTCAACGGACCAGAAATCCTTAACAAATATGTGGGAGAATCAGAGGCTAACATTCGTAAACTCTTTGCTGATGCCGAAGAGGAGCAAAGGCGGGTAATGTGAATAGAATCATAATTTATAAATGCATGTTATTGCTTATATGATAAATGAAACTCAGATTTATGGTAGGAAACTTGTTACTGTGTTCTATATTTTGAAACAACTTGCCAGTAAAATTTATTTAGTACCTAGTTTATGTATGACACTGAGCTAGAGATTATAGAGGATTTACATGATGTGAGCAGATGTCATTACCCACGCATTCATAATACAAAGGAGGATGATTGTATAAGCCAAAGGATTTGCAAACACAGGTCATGAGTATCTTTTCAGGTGACACTTCTATTCCATATTGCTTCCAGAGACTTGAACTCATTTATCCTTTGAAAAGGGGAGAAATTATATCCATAAATAGACTGCAGAATTATATGTGTGTAAGGTCCATGCGCAGAAAGTTAGCATATTTAACGCTGAGTCGGCTCAGTTGTAGAATGACAGGATTGAATTGCGAGGGGTCAAAGGAAAGCTTGATTTTGATCTTAGAAAAAAATTAAATTAATTAAAAATCAAGTCAGAGTTTACTGATACTAACATGTTTATTTCTTTGACAGAAAGCTTAAAAACAGTGCCATGGGATTTCTGGTTCTGGCAATACAGTAGACTAGGTAACCGGAAAACCTTCCTTCTATAAACACCTTCAAATACTGGGTACAAGATAACTAAAATTATTTTAAATGCATATTTGAGCTCTCAAGAAGGAAAGGGAAATCTCTGGAAATGAAAAGAAAATTCTGAAAATTAGAGTAGTAAGAATGTGAGCTGAAGCCTTTGGTCTTGGTAACCTATGGGTTTGAGTTTTAAAACCCACTTGAAGGCAGCAAATGAATCCTTGAATCCACTTAAGGTGTGGACTAAGACTTGTGACCTTCAAAAATTGTGCCTTCCCAGAAGAAAACAAATAATAAAAATTAGAGCTGAACTAAATGAAATAGAAAACAGAAAAACAATTGAAAGAATTAACAAGACCAAAAGCTGGTTTTTTGAAAAACTCAACAAAAGTGATAAACCATTGGCCAAACTGACAAAAGAAAAACAGGAGAGGGAGCAAATAACCCAGATAAGAAATGAGATGGGCGATATACAACAGACCCAACTGAAATTAAAAGAATCATATCAGATTACTATGAAAAACTATACTCAAACAAATTTGAAAACCTAGAAGAAATGGATGAATTCCTAGAAACACACTACCTACCTAAACTAACACAAACAGAGGTAGAACAACTAAATAGACCCATAACAAAAGAAGAGATTGAAAAGGTAATCAAAAAACTACCAACAAAAAAAAAGCCCTGGTCCAGACGGCTTCACTGCAGAGTTCTACCAAACTTTCAGAGAAGAGTTAACACCGCTACTACTAAAGGTATTTCAGAGCATAGAAAAGGACGGAATACTACCAAACTCATTCAATGAAGCCACCATATCCCTGATACCAAAACCAGGCAAAGACACCACAAGAAAAGAAAATTATAGACCTATATCCCTCATGAATGTAGATGCAAAAATCCTCAACAAAATTCTAGCCAAGAGAATTCAACAGCATATCAAAAAAATAATTCACCTTGACCAAGTGGGATTCATACCAGGTATGCAGGAATGGTTCAACATTAGAAAAACAATTAATGTCATCCACCACATAAATAAAACAAAAGACAAGAACCGCATGATTTTATCAATTGATGCAGAAAAGGCATTTGACAAAGTTCAACACTCATTCATGATAAAAACTCTCAGCAAAATAGGAATACAAGGAAAATTCCTCAACATAATAAGGGGCATTTATACAAAGCCAACAGCCAACATCACCCTAAATGGAGAGAGCCTGAAAACATTTCCCTTAAGATCGGGAACCAGACAAGGATGCACTTTGTCACCACTCTTATTCAACATTGTGCTGTAAGTCCTAGCCAGAGCAATTAGGCTAGATAAAGAAATAAAGGGTATCCAGATTGACAAGGAAGAAGTAAAAGTATCTCTATTTTAGATGACATGATCTTATACACAGAAAACCCTAAGAAATCCTCCAGAAAACTACTGAAACTAATAGAAGAGTTCAGCAGAGTATCGGGATACAAGATAAACATACAAAAATCAGTTGGATTCCTGTGTACCAACAAAAAGAACATCAAAGCAATGCCATTTACAGTAGCCCCCAAGAAGATAAAATACTTAGGAATAAATCTTACCAGAGATGTAAAAGACTTATACAAAGAAAACTACAGTACACTTCTGCAAGAAACCAAAAGAGACTTACATAAGTGGAAGAACATACCTTGCTCATGGATAGGAAGACTAAACATTATAAAAATGTCTATTCTACCAAAAGTGATCTATATATTTAATGCAATTCCAATGAAAATCCCAAGGACATTCTTTAATGAGATGGAGAAACAAATCACCAATATCATATGGAAGGGAAAGAGGCCGCGGATAAATAAGGCATTACTGAAAAAGAAGAACAAAGTGGGAGGCCTTACTTTACCTGATTTTAGAACCTATTATACCGCCACAGTAGTCAAAACTGCCTTCTACTGGTACAACAATAGATACATGGACCAATGGAACAGAATTGCGAATCCAGACATAAATGTATCCACATATGAGCAGTTGATATTTGGCAAAGGCCCCAAAACAGTTAAATGGGGAAAAGACAGTCTTTTTAACAAATGATGCTGGCATAACTGGATATCCATCTGCAAAAAAATGAAACAAGACCCATACCTCACTCCATGCACAAAAACTAACTCAAAATGGAGAAAAGACCTAAATATAAAATCTAAAACAATAAAGATCATGGAAGAAAAAACAGGAACAATGTTAGGAGCCCTAATACATGGCATAAACAGTATAGAAAACCTTGTAAAGAATGTAGAAGAAAAACTAGATAACTGGGAGCTCCTAAAAATCAAACACTTACGCTCATCCAAAGACTTCACCAAAAGAGTAAAAAGACTACCTACGGACTGGGAAAAAGTTTTTAGCTATGACATTTCTGATCAGCGCCTGATCTCTAAAATCTACATGATACTGCAAAAAGACAAATAACCCAATTAAAAAATGGGCAAAAGATATGAATAGACACTTCACTAAAGAAGACATTTAGGTAGCTAACAGATACATGAGGAAATGTTCACAATCAGTAGCCCTTAGAGAAATGCAAATCAAAACTACAAAGAGATTTCATCTCACTCCAACAAGGCTGGCATTAATCCAAAAAACACAAAATAATAAATGTTGGAGAGGCTGTGGAGAGATTGGCACACTTACACACTGCTGGTGGGAATGTCACATGGTACAACCACTTTGGAAATCAATTTGGCGCTTCCTTAAAAAGTTAGAAATAGAACTACCATACAATCCAGCAATCCCACTCCTTGGAATATATCCTAGAGAAATAAGAGCCTTTACATGAACAGATATATGCACACCCATGTTTATTGCAGCACTGTTTACAATAGCAAAAAATGGAAGCAACCAAGGTGCCCATCAATGGATGAATGAATAAGTAAATTATAGTATATTCACACAATGGAATACTACGCATTGATAAAGAACAGTGATGAATCTGTGAAACATTTCATAACATGGAGGAACCTGGAAGGCATTATGCTGAGTGAAATTAGTTGCAAAAGGACAAATATTGTATAAGACCACTATTATAAGAACTTGAGAAATAGTTTAAACTGAGAAGAAAACATTCTTTTGTGGTTACAAGAGGGGGGAGGGAGGGAGGGTGGGAGAGGGGTATTCAGTAATTAGATAGTAGATAGACTCGATGGCACTGGGTTAAGAACTACTTTAGGTGAAGGGAAAGAGAGCATGCAATACAGGGGAGGTCAGCACAATTGGACTAAACCAAAAGCAAAGAAGTTTCCTGAATAAACTGAATGCTTCGAAGGCCAGTGTAGCAGGGGCAGGGGCCTGGGGACCGGGGACCATGGTTTCAGGGGACATTTAAGTCAATTGGCATAATAAAATCTATTAAGAAAACATTCTGCATCCCATTTTCAAGAGTGGCGCCTGGGGTCTTGAACACTAGCAAGCAGCCATCTAAGATGCATCAGTTGGTCTCAACCCACCTGGATCAAAGGAGAATGACGAACGCCAAGGACACAAGGTGATTACGAGGCCAAGAGACAGAAAGGGCCACATGTACCAGTGACTACATCATCCTGAGACCAGAAGAACTAGATGGTGCCCAGCTACAACTGATGACTGCCCTATCAGGGAACACAACAGAGAACCCCTGAGGGAGCAGGAGAGCAGTGGGATGCAGACCCCAAATTCTCATAAGACCAGACTTAATGGTCTGACCAAGACTGTAAGGACCCTGGTGGTCATGGCCCCCAGACGTTCTGTTGGCCCAGGACAGGAACCATTCCCGAAGCCAACTCTTCAGACATGGATTGGACTGGACAATGGGTTGGAGAGGGATGCTGGTGAGGAGTGAGCTTCTTGGATCAGGTGGACACTTGAGACTAGGTTGTCATCTCCTGCCTGGAGGGGAGATGAGAGGGTGGAGGGGGTTAGAAGCTGGCGACAATGACACGAAAAGAGAGTGGAGGGAGAGAGCAGGCTGTCTTATTAGGGAGAGAGTAATTGGGAGTGTGTAGCAAGGTATATGTGGGTTTTTGTGTGAGAGACTGACTTGATTTGTAAACCTTCCCTTAAAGCACAATAAAAATTATTAAAAAAAAAAAAAAAAGTTGTGCCCTCAGTGAAAACAGTGGACTGGAAAATACCTGCCTGCCAGCACAGAAAAATAATAAAAATGTTTATCTGCCTGGGTTCTGGAGTGGGAGCTGGGAATACTCCCTTAGGGATTCTAAGCCATGGGTTCTTGACTCATACTGGTTTGGGATTTGCGTATATGTGACCTATGTGGCCTGGAACCCCAAGGTGAGAAATTAATTAAAAAATTAGTCCTGGGCAAGTGATACCATAGGGTTGTCAGACATAAACAAACCCCAAGGGATGCTCCCACAATTCAGGCTGGAAGGGATTCGCACAGAAATTTTGGTGCACAAATAAAATAAAAGATGACAGAATACTGACTGTCGTGTGTCGTTCTAGCAAAATGGGGTGGTCCAGTTTCTTTTCACAAAATACTGTGCGATGAAAGCTTCCTGTTTTATAAGTATCTGTATGAAAACGCCGTTTTTCCTTTTCGTCCTTAGAAATATATTATCCACTCATCAGTTCTTGAGTTTGATAAAATTTGTGTAGGATATCATCTGAAGTTACAGATTCTGAGCGTTTACTCGATCAATTTCCCTGTCTTCCTTAGGATCTCACGTGCTGCTATGGCTCTTTGCATTCTTCTTCTAATTCATGTCATAATTGTGAAGCACCTTTCTCTTTCACTTTTTTTTCCATTATGGGTAGGAAATAAAATCTGAATTTATAACTGTGTTCAATAAAAGCTAAAATCAGGCAGTAGTGTCTCCAGACTTCTTGTATACCTTCTTGAAAGATGTTGCAATACTTTGGGCAACACAATAAAAAACTGAATTTCACTGTTGCATTTTTTTTATAGGCAATTTCATCCTTCTTTCATTTTCTTATTATTTACATTGTTTGCAGCATAGTTGGAAATAATTGATGAGCGATGATGAAATAATTTCTGGGATGATGAAATAGCAAAATGTTTCCAGATGTGAGTAAAATACGTTCACTAAGATCTCTTCAAGGATCTTAGATTTATAAAAAGGTTCAGTGGATCCGTATGGTCATTATAATATAGAATGAGCTTTATTTTAAAAAATGTTTTCCTTTTTGTTCTTTGGAAGACTCCTACCCACTAAACCCACTGCCATCGAGTAGATTCCGACTCATAGCGACCCTATAAGAAATAGTAAAAGTCGTGAAATATCAATCCTTAAAAACAGGTCTGCTCAAAAAAATAAATCTAAAAACTAAAACCAGTCTAATGGACCCGGATGCTATACTAAGGATTAGATACTAGGCACAGGTGAATTAAAATGCCCTCTAACAAAGCACTTTATATAATCTCAGTTGTGATAGTTTCGACATGGCAACGTAGATAACTTTTATGCTGTTTAGTACATGACACTCCAAAAAAAAAAAACTAAACCCTCTGCTGTCATGTTGATTCCAACTCCATATAGTTTCCAAGGTGGTAAATCTTTATGGGGGCAGATTGCACCACCAGGGCTCCTAAAATATGACACTACTAATGATAAATCTGAGTTGGCCAAGAACTTGTAGGTAGATATTAATCATAGTCTTCCCAGTTATACCTTTCCCAATCTTTATATCCTGAAAATGGCTTGACATACTCAGGTAAGGACCCCATGGAGGGTGTATGTATGTTACATAATGAAGAAAAGCATTACCTCTGTGATTGCGGACAATCCAGGCAGACGGAGGTGAACACTTGCATATAGGTCAGACTAGTTAAATATAGAACAGACGCTTTCGGAGGCTGTAGCCAGCAGCTCAGTGGCATCTGGTCTGTTTTTGTGGGGAAGGACTTTGCAGATGGCAAGGACAGAGCTAGAAACCAATGAATTGAAGAGGATTGTACTGTGGAGATTTAAAGCCGTTGATAAAGAGTTTATTGATGATTCAGCTGGATTAATCTGTGAACATTAATCTTGACATCTCCCTTATCTGATTGCTAATTTGTTGGAATAAGCACTTGCCTTTATTTTAGTAACACACCTGTAAAAATTGATGTTATTGCACTGACTAGGTTGGGGGAAGGGACCTGATGACAGGTCACAAGATTAGTAAGGTTCTGAAAAGGTCAAAATTGTACTGAATTATGTTTAGGACAGATTGCCCCTATGATCATTTAATCAAGCACAGTGTTCTTATTGTCTGTGGCTTCCCTGTGCACCTAGGTAATTTTTGAGGTTGGACTGAAAAGGAAGCTATAATTCCAGTGTCAACACAAGACACATTGACAGCAAAATCATACATTAATAGCAGCTTTTTATCTCATGCTATATTAGGAAGATAACCTTGAATAAAAATGTCTTTTAAAAACAATATTAAATCTCACAGTTTTTCAGTCACTAACAGGAATGTCCATGTTTTTGCACAGAAGATTGTAAAAATTAATACCCTAGTACATGGGAGGAGCCCTGGTGGTACAGTGGTTAAGAGCTCAGGCTGCTAACCAAAAGGTGAGCAGTTCAAATCTACCAGCCGCTCCTTGAAAACCCTACTCTGTCCTATATAGGGTTGCTATGAGTCGGAATGGACTCAATGGCAACGGGTTTGGTTTTGGGGTTTAGTGCATAATGTGCTTTGGCAAAGCTAAGATTGTAGTTCCACTTCCTCATTCCAGTTTTGTCTACAGATGGAAAGATGAGAAGTTTTTGGTGTTCAATTTTTTTTAAGCAGCAAGTTGCTATTTATCATCAGACATCTGTTCAATAAATACAATGAAAGAAATGAAGTTGATTTTTTTTTTTTTGGATATAGTTTTTAAAACATTTGTGGAAGGAAAACAGTTCGTTAAGTAATGCTCAGGGGGGAAAAAAAAGCCTAGTTAAATTTTAGAAGCCTCAATGGACTTGTGACTATCATATCGTATAGAATTTCATTAAAGAATGGACAGTAGTCTAAATATGAATAACAGAATATAAGTATTATAAGATAGTGCATCTTTTTTTTTTTAATTATAATGCAGTAAAATTGATTTTTGTTCTCTTTGGGTATACAGTTCTTTGAATTTTTACACATGTACAGATTCGGCACTGTGCTGGGTTACAGATTGATGTAGGAGCACCAGTGGCACAATGGTTAAGTACTCAGCCGCTAACCAAAAGGTTAGTGGTTTGAACTCACCAGCGACTCTGCAGGAGAAAAGACCTGGTAACGTACTGCTGTAAAGATTACAGGCTAGGACACCCTATAGACCTGCTCTACTGTATCCTATAGGGTTGTTACAAGTCAGAATCTACTTGATGGTATACAACAATAACATAGATTTGTGTAACTACTACCAAAATTAAGGTACAGAACACTTAGATCACCCAAAAAACTCCCTCATGCCTGCTTTGTAGTCATCTTCCCCCCACCCATAACCCCTGGTAACTACTGATCCCTGTAGTTTTGTCTTTTCAAGAATGTCCTATAGGTGGGATCATACAGTATGTAATCTCTTGAGACGGGCTTTCACTCAGCATAATGCTTGTGAGAGTCATCCAAGTTTTTCCATGTATCAAATGTCCCTTTTTATTGCTGACTTATGTTCCATTGTATGGATGTTCCATAGTTTATTCATTTACCCACTGAAGAACATTTGGGTATTTTCCAGTTTTTGGCTTTTGGCAATTATGAACAGAACTGCTGTAAACCAAGGAATGGGATTGTTTGGGTCATACAGTGTTTTATGTGTTTTTGGTAAAAGCTTTTTATATTCAGGTTTTTTCTAGACCCAATCTAATTTCCTTTAGGTCATTTTTGGAACTGTTTTCTTCCCACTTCTGACGTAACATTTCATCTTTAAGAAACCGAAAACATCACCCCCCAAAACTCCTGTTGTCATGCTTTCTTGATACTCTTTTCTTCAGGTTGCCTTTATTGTAGGCATCTTTTGAGGTTGTAGCCCAGAATCTGACCTGCTTTTATATTCCTCTAACTTAACTGTACCATTTATTTCGCTCAGAATCTAGTTAGCTGCTAGACTCTTCTTTGCTATCTACAGATGACTTTAAGACCTTTCTATCTCACTTTGTTCAGTTGTGTATATCTTGTTCTCTGGAGGGCATTTCCAATTAGATGTCCTGTTAACATTTTAATCTTATCATGATAGAAACTTTTTTAAAAATTTCCCTTGTATCTTTTTCCTTTTCCAGCATCCTCATCATAACTGCAAGGATATATCCTATCTTCGCTGTTACTTTCCCCTTCCACTTGGAGACAGCAATCAAATCTAGGATTCTGCCTTTTAGTTAATCACCACTCGCATCACCAAAGCTGTTTGTACAGATTCTGTTCACCACATTTATGTACCATTGTTTGTTTCTCACTGACCTTCCAACTGCATAGTTCTCCTTTTTCACCCTAAAGTGAAGATAAAAATCATCTCACATGGTCTCGGGGAACATCTAGCTCAATTGCCATAACATAGTTTATAAAGCAAATGTTCTACATTTTACTTTGGTGAGTAGTGTCTGGGGTCTTAAAAGCTTGTGAGCAGCCATCTAAGATACTCCACTAGTCTCACTTCATCGGGAGCAAGGAAGAATGAAGAAAACCAAAGACACAAAGAAAAGATTAGTCCAAAGAACTAACTAATGGAGTACAACTACCAGAGCCTCTACCAGACTGAGTCCAGTACAACTAGATGGTATCCAACTACCACCACCAACGCTCTGACTAGGATCACAATAGAGGATCCTGGACAGAGCTGGAAAAAAATGTAGAACACAATTCTAACTCAACAAGAAAAGATCAGACTTACTGGCCTGACTGAGACTGGAGAAACCCTGAGAGTGTGGCCCACAGGCACCCTTTTAGCTCAGCACTGAAGTCACTCCTGAGATTCACCCTTCAGCCAAAGATTAGACAGGCCCATAAAATAAAACAAGACTAAAGGGACAGGGACACACCAGCTCATGGGCAAGGACTAGAAGGCAGGAGGGGACAGGAAAGCTGGTAATATGTAACCCAAGGTTGAAAAGGGAGAGTGTTGACATGTCGTGGGGTTGGTAGCCAGTGTCACAAAACAATATGTGTACTAATTGTTTAATAAGAAGCTAGTTCGTAAACCTTCATCTAAAGTACAATTTAAAAAAGGTAAAATCATCTTGAAGACAAAGCATTTTGCTTTTGCAAATCCTTTTATGAGTGCCTCTGTTTTAAGGGCTGCTTCTGAATTGCAGTCTCTGTCATGATATTATTATAACTTCTACTTCTCATTTTAGGTAAATTTAGTTATCCCTTCTATAGGGCCTTGATTCCCTCTGACCTCAGCAGGTACTCCTGCATGCTTCTAAGTTTTTCTGTGTTAGGCTCTCTCTCCTCCCTTGTATAAGTTTAGTTCAGGAACAATTTCTCATACCCACAGGCAAGTATAGTACTGTTAGTAAGGAGGACCTGAAGTTGTATTTGCAGATGATATGATTGTCTACCTAGAAAATTCAGAAGAATCAGCTAAAAAAAAAGTAGATGTTAAAGTAAGAGAGTTGAAGTGGGTAGATACAATGTAAATATACAAAAATTAATGTATTTCTTCATGCTTATATACTGTTTATGAAGTATAGTGGAAAAATCCCATTCACAATTGCATCAAAAACTCATTAATAGGAATCTTTATGAAGAAATTTATATGGTAAAAACTGCAGAACTTCTTTGGGAGACATAAAAGACTGGAATAATTAGATATTATTCTCCTTAGAGGAGTCCTGGTGGTACAGTGATTACGTGCTTGGCTGCTGCCTTAGTCATCTAGTGCTGCTGGAACAGAAATACCACATGTGGATGGCTTTAACAAAGAGAAGTTTATTGTCTCAGAGTCGAGTAGGCTACAAGTCCAAATTCAGGGCATCAGCTCCAGGGGAAGGCTATCTCTTTCTCTGTTGGCTCTGGAGGAAGGTCCTTGTGATGCATCAGTCTTCCTTTGGTCTGGGAGCATCTCAGCTCAGGAACCTGAGGTCCAAAGGATGCACTCTACTCTCAGTGCTGCTTTCTTGGTGGTATGAAATCCCCAATTCTCTGCTTACTTCACTTTCCTTTTATCTCTTAAGAGATGAAAGGTGGTGCAGGCCAAAACCCAGGGAAACTCCGTTTATATCGGATCAGGGATGTGACCTGGTAAGGCTGTTACAATCCCACCCTAATCCTCTTTAATATAAAATTACAATCACAAAATGGAGGACAACCACAGAATAGTGGGAATCATGGCCTAACCAAGTTAATACACACATTTTTGGGGGGACATAATTCAATCCATGACAGCTGCTAACTGAAAGGTTGGTGGTTCGAACCCACCACTGGCTTCTCAGGAGAAAAGACCTGGTGATCTGCTCGCATAAAGATTACAGCCTAGGAAACTCTATGGGGCAGTTCTCCTCTGTCACATGGGGTCCCTGTCAGTTGGAATCAACTTGATGGCACACAATAACTTATTTTCCTTAAGAAGACGGACTATGCTATAATAATGTTAGTACTTTCTAAGCTAATTTAGAGATATAGTCTAATTTCAATCAAAATTTGGATTGCTTTTTACTTTTCATTTTTTGTTTTTAGTAGATGGAGGTTGTTTTTACTGCGATAGAATGATTTTAATGTTCACCTGAAAGTAACCAAACCAACTAAACCCACTGCCGTCAAGTTGATTCTGACTCATAGCAACCCTATAGGACGGAGTAGAACTGCCCCATAGGGATTCCAAGGCTGCCACATCTTCTCCTGCAGAGCAGCTGGTGAGCTTGAACATGACCTTTCAGTTAGCCAAGCACTTTAACCACTGTGCCACCTGGGCTCCTCTGGAAGTAAACACAGTTGAAAGTACCCAAGACAATTATGAAAAAGAAGGATAATATGTGGAGGGAAAAGCTTGCCCTACCAAATATTAAAATATACTACAAAGATTAAAAAACAGAACGAATTGGTTGCTGTCGAGTGGATTCCAACTCATAGTGACCCTGTAAGAGTAGAACTGCCCCATGGTGTTTCCAAGGAGTACCTAGCTGGTCGATTTGAAATGCTGACCTTTTGATTAGCAGCCAAGCTCTTAGCCACTGGGCCACCAGGGCTCCACTACAAAGATGAGGAGATTAAAATATGTATGATCTCACGGAATAGAGTAAAAATAGACAGCCTATAATAATCACGTATTTTATAATTAAAAACGACCAAAAAAAACAATTTTAAATTATTTTCAAAGAACTGGCCATGCTCAAGAGAATGCAAGATACAATGAAATTCTGATTTTTTAATTAATATAAATTTAAAATATAGAATTAAATCCACAGGGTGTTAACAGCATATATCTCCAGATGATATAATTTATTTTTGTTTTATGATTTTTACTCATTTCACATCTACTACTTTTTACAATAAAAGGGAAAAAATCTCTCATAAAAAAAAAAATCATACTTCGCCGGAGACTTAATCTCATTATGCCCATCATTTAATTTTATATGTAATCATGGAAACCCTGGTGGTATAGTGCTTAAGAGCTACGTCTGCTAACCAGAAGGTCAGCAGTTCAAATCCACGAGCCGTTCCTTGGAAACTATGGGGCAGTTCCACTCTGGCCTGTGGGGTCACTATGAGTTGGACTCAACCTGACAGCAATGGGTTTGGGGTGTTTTTTTTGGTATATGTTGTTAAATTTAGGTTGAGTTCATTCTCTCTGTTTTGGCTTTTTTTTTTTTTTTTTTTTTTTTTAACCTCTAATGTTCTTTTTTGTTTAAAAAAAGGAGAAGAAAAGAGAATTTCTGGAGTGCACTTCTCCGTTTGGTCCCTAATAGGAGACTAAATTATTTAAATGCAAGTTGTTAGAAGATCCATGTTAATATAACCTAATGAATTATTAGCATCTAAAAGTATTTGCATCTTTTAAAGATTTAAAATATATAACCTGATTACTTTTAATGATGACTGTATTTCCAATAAACAAAAACAGAAATTGCTACACAGAAGAAATGAGACTTCCTTGACCATGTTCTCACTTTATTGTTAAGTAGTCAATTTTCATGTCATGTCAGTGAATATGAATCCTTTCTCTATTTGCCCAATTCCCACCCAGCGTCTAGGTAGAGTTAATGCTTAGCTATATCCTATGACAAAACAAACATTAAATTTTCTGCTTCTGGGACAATCCTCTCATCAAAACTTAGGGAAAATGAGATGGACAGGCCACACACTGAGGAAATGCATCTGATAAATATGAGAGTTCTTCTTTCAAACAGTGAGATATAGAAATGGCGAAAATTAACATTTACTTATTTAATGGACTATTCACTTTCCTCAGATACAGTGTGTATTTTTGTCTGATGGCTGTTAAATATGAGGTCCGGAATGCCTATTCAGTTTGCAGAATTCTGAGAATGCAGTTCTAGCGCCTTTAAGAGGACAACCATGATTATACTTGCTACATTTATTAGTCAAAATGGAGCAAAGTCAATCTGTTGAAAGTTTTGTTTTGCTTTTTTGATTAGTTTGTTTAATGATAACATTCAAGTTTTGACCTTTCATATAATTTCCTCCCTTAATAGCTTGGTGCTAACAGTGGTTTGCACATCATCATCTTTGATGAAATCGATGCCATCTGCAAGCAAAGAGGGAGCATGGCTGGCAGCACAGGAGTTCATGACACTGTTGTCAACCAGTTACTGTCCAAAATTGATGGGGTGGAGCAACTGAACAACATCCTAGTCATTGGTATGTTTACTGAAAAAAATAAAAGTACTGTGGTTTTAAAAACATGAGATACATAGGTTCTGAATTAAGACCTGTATAGGTTGTTATTATACTCTTTTTCCAGTGTTTCAAATTAGAATCAAGTGATACTGAAGAATTTGGCTATTTTAAGGTCTAGACTCAATAGAATGAATAAAAGATGGACTTTAGTGACGCACGAGTTTATGCTTATAGTGCACCAGAGGTGAAAGGCAGTAAAGTGTAATTAATGAATGCAGTGATTTTCAAACTAGGTCCTAAAGGCCTCCATCCTCAGAGGTGCTTCCAGGTCAGTGAGGGCCAGGGAGTGCCCTTCAGATCCTGTATCCCTGTTATAACTTCTTTTAACTGTTTTATGTACCAAGGTTCTTCTTAAGGTTATTTTTGAAAAAGAACTGTACTTTTATGAAGGTCAAAAACTGCTGGCCTGGTAGGAAGGAAAGGGACTTTGGAGTTAGACAGTTTATGTTCACATTGTTCTCTACCATTTTGTCAAGTTACTTACTGTCTCTGAACCTTAAATTTTCTTTCTAAATATTTGAAGTTTTCGTTGCAGTCCTATTCCACTGGCATGTACAACAGTGAAATACTAGATAATTTTCATTAGAATAGGTCAAGAAGCAATGATATTTTTATTTGAAATTAATTTGGTTTTCTATTTGACTCTTATAAAATGTGATCTTAGCTTGTCAGGGAAATTACTGTCCTTACATATCATAAAGAAAATTTTTCATTTATTTTTGAACCCTGATAATTTGTCTTTTTTTTTTTCCCCAACATCTGTGTCCAGGAATGACCAACAGACCAGATCTGATAGATGAGGCTCTCCTTCGACCTGGAAGGCTGGAAGTTAAGATGGAGATAGGTAAGCAGACCTGTCACTGATCAGAGACACTGACCATTTAGCAGGAGCAAAGTCATATACTTTTGTTATAAAAGTTGTTTGTTAAAAAGGTGGATGTCATGAGAAGCAGATATTTACATGCTTATGTACCTGTAAGAAAAACATTTGGATTATAATGCTGATGATGCTTTTGAAACTAGGAAAATGTCTGTTATATTTTTTGTTTTTTCAGGCTTACCGGATGAGAAAGGTCGACTACAGATCCTTCACATCCACACAGCAAGGATGAGAGGACATCACTTACTCTCTGCTGATGTAGATATTAAAGAACTGGCCGTGGAGACCAAGAATTTCAGCGGTGCTGAGCTGGAGGGTCTGGTGCGAGCAGCACAGTCCACTGCCATGAATAGACACATAAAGGTCAGTGAAAACAACCCAGTAGATCAGCGGTTTGCAGCCCTATAAATACCACACTGGCATTCTGCCTCTTTCCTTTCAAGCATGCCAAGGGCTAGGTAATGCTGACTTTTGATGGAGAAGAGAGATGGTAAAAGGAATAGGAATTAATTGTCAAGTGCAAATCCTCAGAGTAGCAGAAGGGAAGATCATGGTAGCATTGGCCCCATGGTAACCACTGGCCCATCTACCTTAGGTTGCCACCATCTGACAGATATGTGAAGATGAAGACTTGTGTTGAATTGTAACGTGTCATAGGAAGTTAGATTTTTTACATACTAGAACTGTGAGAGTTGCTTCATCCAGCAAATATATTGAATATCTGCTTTTTTGAGGTTGTAATCTGGAGACACAAAGATAAATACAACATAGCTTCTTCCCTCAAGTAGTTCAGAGTCAGGGAAGCAGGCATGATAGCAAATTAGTACAATCAGTGATTGATACTATTGTAGAAATATGTTCCAGGGTACTTTCATTTTGATGTGAGTAAGGGCCTGTTCTTGAGCCTTTACCACCCACTCTCCTCTTGAGGTTTTAGTTACCGCTTGGAGATGGATGACTCCCAGGTTATGTCTCATTTGTTGAAAGTGTCTGCCTCCCATTTTCAGACTCATAGTAGATACTTCTACCTGGATTTTATCAAGTCTCAAATTTAATATTCCATACCAAATACACTGTCTTTTTTCCTACTTTCCTTCTACTCCTATTTCCCTGCTTATCCTGATTTCCCAAGCTTAAGACTTCAGGATTATCTTTATTCCTGCCACTCTTCTGTGTCCTACATCAGGTCTTTGCCGGATTTTGTTGGTTCTATCTCGGCAATATTTTTCAGCCCTCACTGCCGATACCCACCTTCTGTTTGATTAACCTCCTTTCTGAAAAAAAGGAGATTAATACTGTTCTCTGTTCAAAAACTTTCATACTATTCTGTTCAGAACCTTTCCATGAGTCCCCATTGTCTGCAGAACAAAGTACACGCTTCTCAACTTGGGCTTGAAGGCCCTCTAGATCGGACCCTAAACTGGCCTTTCCAGATGTATTCCTAATTATTCTCCATACACTTCAGCCAAACTGAAATACTCACCAGTCATCA
This sequence comes from Elephas maximus indicus, assembly GCF_024166365.1. Classification (NCBI taxonomy): domain Eukaryota; kingdom Metazoa; phylum Chordata; class Mammalia; order Proboscidea; family Elephantidae; genus Elephas; species Elephas maximus. The sequence continues at coordinate 52,257,886 of NC_064837.1, read as the reverse complement.
GACATTATTTTTCCACTTCTCTGCTTTTGTTCTTCTTAACTTCATTGAAAACCTTTACCCTCCATGTTTACTATCTTTTCAATATCTGGTTCATATGCTACCACCTTCCTCAAATCTTTTCTGATTCTCCCTTTCCAGAATGATGTACTTCTTCATTCTTGAAATATTCATGTGTCGTTTATGGTACCTTCAGTTGACCTTGGTGCACAATAGATTTATTCAACATCTACTACATAATGGCCAGACACTGTGCTAGGAGTTAATGCTACAACTGCAAAGAAGTAAATTGCCTGCCCTTGAGCAGCTCACGGTTGAATCCTCCACATGCAACAATAGACAGTATCTGCAAGTTAAGAAAGTAGAAAGGTGTCAGATGTGGTCAGCTTGAAGGATGCAGGCAACCTTCACAGAGGAGTTTTCTGGGTAGGTGTGAGTGTCTCTTGGTGGAGTAGGGCATTTTTAGGATCCCTGGGTGGCACAAACAGTTAAGCACTTGACTATTAGCTGAAAGGTTGGTGGTTCAAATCCATCCAGAGGCACCTCATAAGACAGTCCTGGCAATATGATTCTGTCTTAGTCGTCTAGTGCTGCTATAACAGAAATATCACAGGTGGATGGCCTTAACAAAGAGAAATTTATCCTCTCACACTCTAGTAGGCTACAAGTCCAAATTCAAGGCTTCAGCTCCAGGGGAAGGCTTTCTCTCTCTTTCGGCTCTGGGGGAAGGTCCTTGTCATCAATCTTCCCTTGGTCTGGGAGCATCTCAGCGCAGGAACCTCAGGTGCAAAGGATGTGCTCTGCTCCCAGCCCTGCTTTCTTGGTGGTATGAGGCCCCCAACTCTTTGCTTGCTTCCCTTTTCTTTTATCTCTTGAGAGATAAAAGGTGGTACAGGCCACACCCCAGGGAAATTCCATTTACATTGGATCAGAAACGTGACCTGAGCAAAGGTGTTATGTCCCACCCTAATCCTCTTTAACCACAGGCAGAGATTATGGTTTATAACACATAGGAAGATCACAAAATGGAGGACAGCCACACAATACTGGAAATCATGGCCTAACCAAGTTGATACATATTTTTGAGGGACACAGTTCAATCCATGACAGTTTCTAAAAGGTCACAACCTTGAAAACCCTATGGAGAGTTCTACTCTGCACACGGGGGTCATATGGGGTCACCATGAGTTGGAATGAACTCAATAGCAACTAACAACAACGATAGGGCATATGCAAAGGAACAGAGACAAAATAGGATGGTGTGTTAGGGAAGTTTAGTATTGCTTCCGCATAAAAGGTAAGGGAGAAGAGGTAGAGACATTGTGAGAGAGAAGTCAGGAGACTAAAGCAGGGGATGGAGCACAAAGAGTCTCTTACACTGTGCTAAGAAGTATGGACTTTTTTTCTATAAGTAGTGCTAAGCCATTGAAGAATTTTAAGAATAGCAGTGGCATAGTGTTAAAATGTAAGATCACTCCAGCACCTGTGTCTAGTAGAGTATTTAGGGGAGTGGAGTTTGGCGACACAAGACAAGAGAGAGGAACTTTTATAACAGTTCAGGCAAGGGATACTAAAATCCTGAACAGTTAGGATGAGTATATTTGAGTACATCCTATCAATGATTCTAGACCAACAGTTGGCTCCTGGACCAAATCTAGCCCACCACCTGTTCTTGTAAATAAAACTTTATTGGAACACAACCACACTCATCCATTTATGTATTGTCTGTGACTGCTTTTGTGCTACAGTGGCAGAACTAAATATTTGCAACAGAGATTACATGGCCCACAAGGCCTAAAATATCTACTATCTGGCCCTTTATAGAAAAAATAGGCAACCCCTGTTCTAGACTTTAAGTTTGTATCTTATTTATCTCTAGATCTCCCGCAGTACCCCAAATAGATCTAAGTACTGAGCACACTGTAGATGTTCAGTAATTTTTTTTTTTAGTTGTGGCAAAATATGTATAACAAAACACTTGCCATTTCAACCATTTTTATGTGTACGATTTAGTGGCATTAATTATATTCACCATGTTGTGGAACCATCGCCACTATCTATTTCCAGTTTTTTTTTTTTCTTCATCCTTAATAGAAACTCAGTGCCTCTAAAACAAGAGCTCCCCTTTCCCTTCTGCCACCTGCCCCTGGTAACCACTAGTAAATTTTGGTCTTTATACATTTGTCTGGAGCCATGGTGGCGAAGTGGTTAAGAGCTCAGGCTGCTAACTAAAAGGTCAGCAGTTTGAATCCACCAGCCATTCCTTGGAAACCCCATGGGGCAGTTCTACTCTTGTCTTCTAGGGTCACTATGAGTTGGAATCTACTTGATGACACACACAACAACATGCATTTGTCTAGTTTAGATATTTCATGTGAGTGGGATCATACAATATTTACCCTTTTGTGTCTAATTTTAACATTTATCAGAGCTTCATTCCTCTTTATGGCAGAGTAATATTCCATTGTATGTGTGCACCACATTTTGTTTATCCATTCATCTGTTAATAGATGCTTAGGCTGTATCCACCTTTTGGCAATTGTGAATAATGCTGCAGTGGACATCGGTGTACAAGTATCTGTTTGAGTTCCTGCTTTCAAGTCTTTTGGGTATATACCTAGGAATGGAATTGCTAATACAGTAATTCTGTTTAACTTTTTGAAGAACCGTCAAACCGTTTTCCCCAGCAGCTACACCATTCTACAATCTCACCAGCAATGGACAAGGTTCCATTTTTTCCATAACCTTGCCGACATTGTTTTCCATTTTTCTGATGATAATCATTCTAGTGGGGATAAAGTGGTTTCTCATCGTGGTGTAGATTTCCCTAATGACTAATGACTTTGAGCATCTTTTCATGTGCTTATTTATTGGCCATTTATATGTACTCTTTGGTAAAATGTCTATTCTAAAGCCCTTTGCCCATTTTTTTATTGGGTTGTTGTCTTTTTGTTGTAGCAATTCTTTTATATATTCTAGATATTAAACCCTTATCAGATATATGATTCCCAAATATGTTCGTCCATCCTGTAGGTTGTCTCTTCACTTTGTTCATAAAATCCTTTGATGCACAAATTTTTTAAATTTTGATGAAGCCTATTTTTTAATTTTGTCCTTTTTTGCCCATGCTTTTGGTGTCATATCTAAGAATCCATTGTCAAAAACTAGGTCCCAAAACATTACCCCTATACTTTGTTCTAAGAGTTTTATGATTTTAGTGGTAAATATTTTTTTAATGAGTAAACTGATATATGTATTCTGACTCAAACTCTATCCATAAGCCACAATTTCCCTACATAATAGAAGTGAATTTGTTCTAGCTCAAGAATGCCTAAGGTTTGGACAGGGTGGGAATACAATATTGGATACTTTATAGAATGGATCCAGTCATCCATTTAGCACCTATTTTTTCATTCTTCCACCATGGTGTAAGAAATATTCTAGTAAGAAGAGACAGTGACCTCAAGAAAAATTGTGTGAATGATGTGATAATTGCCCCCCGCCCCATGCTGATCGTTCATTTCAAGCCGCATGAATGCTTCTTGGCATAATCTACAGTAACTAGTTTACTAGTAACCATAGGTTTCTCATATGCACTGGTCACTGTATTTTTTTTTATTTAGTCATTTATGTCGCTCTAAGCCATTATCTCACTAAGAAATATGCTTTCTTCAAGCCCGTATTGGTTGTGTTTATCTACATATAAGACAATGAGGAATGGCGGAAAGATTATAGATCTCATAGTCGGAAGGTGTGGCTATGCATTACAGTTCTTTCACTTTTTTGTTTCTGACCTGTCAAGGGGAAATACCACCTATCTCGCCAGGTTTTTGTGAGGATGAAATCAAATAATGGATGTTGAAGTGCCTCATAAACTATATAAATGCTAGTTTTTATGTCCATTATTGTTGTTATTGGCTGATTTGTAAGGGTGCCATATACATCTTTTCTAATAGCTGGGTTTCTGGTTTTTGTTGACTGTATGCAGTTAATTTTTTTTTTAACTGTAAAGCTAAAATTTTTGTTACCATTGTATAAAATGTTATCCTTCAATTTTGAAAGTATGAAGTAGTACAAATAGTTGACAGTATTTCTCTCACTTTTCCATGTGGTTGAATTCACCTTGATTTAAGCTTCAGGTGATCCATATTCTTTTGTGATTAACTCTCTTTGTACCAAACAGCTTTTAATTTTTTACATTATCTGTGCACTTTCTGGAAACCCTGGTGCTGTAGTGGTTAAGCGCTACCACTGCTAACCAAAAGCTCGGCAATTCAAATCCACCAGACGCTCCTTGGAAACTCTATGGGGCAGTTCTACTCTGACCTATAGGGTTGCTGTCAGTCAAAATCTACTTGACAGCAATGGGTTTTTTTGTTTTTTGTTTTTTTTGTTTTTTTAATGGACTATCTGGAGCCCTGGAGGTACAGTAGTTAAGAGCTATAGCTGCAAACCAAAAAGTTGGCAGTTCAAATCTACCAGCTGCTCCTTGGAAACCCTATGGAGCAGTTCTACTCTGTCCTATAGGGTCACTGTGAGTCAGAATTGACTTGACAGCAACAGGTTTGGTTGTTTTATTTTATTTTTTTAGATGGACCGTCTAGTGTAAGACACTATGTAGGCAGTTTAGGGAAAAGAAAGATGTGTAAAGACACTAACCTTACATCCAAAGGAGAAATATTATGAATAATTATTTTTTTCTGCATTTAAAAAAAAAACTGCATTGTCAAGTGGTTTTTAAAGTTTCCCAACAAGTAAAACTCCTCAGCTAAACAAAAGATAGACTATCTTAGTCTTATTGCTGTAGATTGTTCATAGCTTTAGTAGTAGTGATTGATGAATAAACGTTTAATTTGAAACTTAAAGTTGGTATAGCACTTTAAAACATCCACATCATTCAACTCCTTGTTATGATGTCCTTTCTTTGTTTTTAAAAAGCCATTACTAGTTTTGCTTCTTTTTCAAAAGATTTAGACCAAAACAAAGTCAGGTGGACTAAGCAAGGCTTCCCTATTAAATGTTTTTTTTTTTTTTTTCTGAAACAAATGGAGCAAATCTAGTCACAAAGGCCTGATGTTCATGTCATATGAACTTGAACCCATGTTGGTGGTCAACTAAAATTCATGTGACATTTGGTGGTTTTTATCTTGAAAGGAATTTCTGCTTCAGGTATAGAAGGTTCATAACCCAAATTTCTTCTGTTCTCTCATCTGCTGTAAAGAAAAAGTTAAGGAGACATACACACTTACACACCAGCTTACAACTGAACCAAAACTCTGAATTATGTCTACAGAATTTCAATAAAATTATTTCTCATTTTCTGTTGGATTTTCTATTGATTAAGGCCATTCTGCCCTTAATTTAAGAGGAATGATAAGAGCTTTGAAAGGTCACATTTAAAAGGTTATGAATTTAAGGGTGACCACTTGATATTTGCTGGTGTTGAAATACAAGTTTATTAGTTTCTGCAGGTATAAGCTGAAAGATGCTGCCTCTTTTCTATTGATTAGCTGTTATAAATAAAATGCAGGAAAAAATTCTCACTAATTCAGACAAATGCGAAAGTTTTTCTGAATGAGTAAAAGTTCAGAATTGTAGAATTTTTTTTTAATAGGATTTCACTACTTTTGATAAAATAGTAAAAATTGTCTCAGTCCTTAGAAAATTTATTTTAATGAACAGGTAGAAATAGTTGTCAGTTGGAATATTGACTATCTGCAATTAGGTAACTTCTAAAATTCCTGGAGTGCCTGAAAACAAGTCGCTTTAAAATACCTCTCCCCCAGCCGTCTTAATTTACTTTTAATTCCTTGGGTGACTCTTTTTTCAATAGTTAGTAAGAAGACAAGTTCCTCACCAGCTTCAGTCCTGAAATTTGTCTTTTTTTTTTGGTGAATGCTTAAAGATGGGTAATATTCTTCCTTCATATTACTATGTTTCTGTCATTTGGATTCAGTTTTACTATAAGAACAAATTAAAATACAAAATATAGTAAAAAAGGTAAGGCTGTATAGGGAGGAGACATTTAAAATGAGGCTGATAGCTTCTTTGGCATCTTAATATCATTCTGTCAGGGTGTACTTTACTTTCACGTGAGTTTACTTCCTAGAATATGTCAGATATGTCAGACAGTTTAAATCAGCATTAAAACCCTTATTAAGGGTACCGAGGAAGGAAATTCTCTATTGACCCTTAATGGATGAAATGCGGTAATATATGTGAACATACCTTATACTATGTAAACCATATATATACTTTTTACTTATTTATATGTTGTTGTTCTGTGCCGTGGAGTCAATTCCAACTCACAGCAACCTAATGTGACAGAGAGAACTCCTCCATAGGGTTTCCTAGGCTGTAATCTTTACAGGAGCAGATCGCCAGGTCTTTTCTCCCACGGAATCACTGGTGGGTTTGGACCTCCACCCTTTCGGTTAGCAGCCAAGTGCTTAACCATTGCCCCACCAGAGCTTCCTCTTATTTATATGGACAACGGTGTATATATATACAATATATATACTGTTACTATGAGTCAGAACCGACTCAACAGCACCTTAACAACAGCAACAAAAAACCAAACCCACTATTGTCGAGTCGATTCCGACTCATAGTGACACTGTAGGGTGGCGTAGAACTGCCCCATAGGGTTTCTAAGGAGCACCTGGTGGATTTGAACTGCTGACCTTTTGGTTAGCAACCGTAGCTCTTAACCACTACACCACCAGCGTTTTCCACCTAAGAACAACAACGTATATACAGTGGCGTCTACTTCCGACAAATCAGCCATTGAAAATCCTACAGAGCATAGTTGTGCTTTGACACTTGTGGGGTCGCCATGAGTTGAAATCAACTCGATGGCAACTGGTTTATATATGTACTGTATAAACTATCCTTTATACTATATGAACACATTTTATACTTACGCGCTATAAAGCATTGTATAGATTTGTATATTCTGAACTGGGTATCGTAATTCTTTCATAGAGTTGCCTGTTTCCTGTGACATCATTTCCTTTTTTTTTAACCTGGAAATGTGAACTGAATGTGATTAATATTTATCAAATGCCTAATATGTACCAATGAAAACCTTATTAATTTAAATGCTAACTGTTCTATTTATTTAAGTAGAATATTTATCTATTTAAATGTTACTTGTTTCTTTCTCTGTTTTTAAAAGTACAGAAGTCATACATGAATACATTCTCTTTATAAAAGAGTCAAAGATGCAAAAATATGTAGGGAAAAGTGAGAAAGGCCATCTCTAGCATCACTTCTCTTTTGCTCCCCAGAGATAACCAACATTTGGGATATACCTTTGTAGTTTATTTTCTCTATGTACATGTACATATGTACTTTAAAAAAAAACAAAACATTAATGGGATTATGCTACATATATTGTACTGCAACTTGCACTTTTTACTTGACAATATGTCTTAGATAGGTTTCCATATCAGTACATGTAAATCTCCTTCATTATTTTGGACAAATGTACAGCATTCGAGAATAGTATTACGTAATTTAAAATATAAGATCCACAAGAGTAGGGACCTTGTGTGTTTTATTCACTGCTATGTCTCATTGCTTAGAATGGTGCTTGGTACATTGTAGGTGCTCAGTAAATTTAATGAATGATTTATTTAATGTATAGATTATTTCTGGTTGTGACGAGTAAAATAATCCTGCTACGAAAATGCTTGCAGATGCCTCCCTGTGTACACGTGGAAATCTTTTTCTAGGGTAGATATCCAGGTGTATTTTTGGAGACGTGATTTCATTGTCTTCTAGTTTCTGGTATTGCCTGTGAGAGGTATCACGCCAATTTAATCTGGTTTCTTTGCAGGTAACCTGTTTTTGTCTCCCAGAAAGGTTCTAGGACTTTCTCTTCATCTTTGGTGGTCTGAAAGTTTACAACAGTATGTCTAGACAGATGTGGGTTTCTTTTCATTTATCCTAATCAGCACTCATTGGACTCTTTATAAACGGCAAAGACACACTTTTCTTCGGCTGTGGAAAATATTTTTCTCTTCTCTTACTGTTTTTCTCTGTCATTCTTTCTTTTCTGTCCTTCTGAGACTCTTGTTAGATCAGTATTGCAGCTCCTGGATGTATCTTCCATGCCTGTTAACCTTCTTGTCTCACTTTCTGTCATTTCATGGGATTCGGGGCAGGGAGGGAGATGAATAAATGTGTTCAGCTGGCCATCTTGATCCAATTTCTTGACATAGTTCTTTCTATCCCGTGAGGCCAACTTAAAAAAGAAAAAAGAAAAAAAATACCTGTCATTTTATCTGTTTCAGCAGTCTGTTCCTAAAGGAACACGACTCATATTTTATAATAATCAATGGAAGATTAAAATTTAACACGTTTTAGTTTTATAGCCTTTTTTTTAAGAGACCTTTTTTTTTTTTTTAATCCACGATACCAGTTTAAAAAGCAGACTCTTGCCTTATGCTATTGGTAGTGAGCCCAGTCACATTAAAAAATGTATTGGTATCTCAGCCAGTCATCAGGTCCGGGCAGCCCCAAATGCAGATGAAGGCCTTGATGCATCTCCAGATGTCTGCTTTAAGTATTAGCTCCAGGTGCAGTAAGCAGAATATTTGGAGCTGGGCATATAGATTCTCAGGCAAAGTATGAGTACAGATCGAAGTGTTAGGGCCTTGGTCTTCTAGAGGAATGGTTTTCAAACGTGGTTGAGCATCAGAATCACTTGTGTGGCACTTTGTAAAAATATACGTGCCTGGGCATTGCTGGACCTGTTAAATCAAAACCTGAGGGAGTGGCTGGACTTCTGTATTTTCTAAAGGCTCTGGAGGTTATCCTGATGTGCAGCCAAGGTTGAGGACCACTGTTCTTAAAGACCCTCTCTACATATTTCCTCCTACTCATGCCTCATTTTTTATAAATAGCTACATAGTCTTCTTTGGTACAGCGGAGTCATCATTTACTTAAGTGGTCCCCTCTCGATAGACTTTTAATTTGCTTCTAGTCTTCTGCTGTTACATATATCTGTAGTAGATATCCTTGTATGTATAACCTTGTGTGCATTTGCGAATGTATTTATGGGACAAATTCCTAGAAGTGGAATTGTTCAGGCAAAGGGTATACAGTGACAGCCAGAGCTTGGCAGGACTGCCTTGTTTTTCCGGGACTCACAAGTTTTCCACCTTTGACAGGGTGCAGTTACTACTTTTCTGTCACTCTCTATTTAGTGGAAAATATTTTGAGTTTTTCTTCTCTGACAGGTTTCTACCTTATACAGGCTCTGGCTTTCACAGATTTTACTGTATGTATTTGTAAATTTGAGAGATACAATTTTTGTCTGTGAAAGTGTGCTTTGTAAATCCTCAGGTGTTATATTCTTAGGCTGGAAATATTCTTAAATCTTGAAAGTCCTTACTTTTTGTTTTCTTTCCTAACTAGGCCAGTACTAAAGTAGAAGTGGACATGGAGAAAGCAGAGAGCCTGCAGGTGACAAGAGGAGACTTCCTTGCTTCTTTGGAGAATGATATCAAACCAGTGAGTATGCATATTGAGTGATGTGTAAACCAAAAAAATAAAATAAGAGAATAATAAGTGCCTTTTTTTTTTAACCCAGTGTTATAGAAGGTTATGTCATGTGTCATTTTATAAAATTAGAAAATCTTAGTGTTGAAAGTGCCCAGCGTAAGAATCATTTATATAATATCCCTGATGGCTAGATGATTAGCCAATATTTACCTAAATATTTCTCATGATATGGAGTTCACCATCTTATAAGGCAGCCCATTCAATTTTGAGACTTTCTAATTATTAGTTCTTACTTTATATTGAACTTGTTTTCCCATTTGTTCTTATGCAATATGAAGCTATGGAAACCTAAATTCACTCCATCCTCCAACTGTCAGCTATTAGGATATTTAAAATTAACTGTCATGTCCTTCTCTCTCTCTCATACCTTTCCCCAACCTCCTCCCAGGCAACCTTTTTTTTTTTTTTTTTTTTAATAGTTTTTATTGTGCTTTAAGTGAAAGTTTACAAATAAGTCAGTCTGTCACATATAAACTTAAGTACACCTTACTACATACTCCCATTTACTCTCCCCCTAATGAGTCAGCCTGCTCCCTCCTTCCAGTCTCTCCTTTCATGACCGTTTTACCAGTTTCGAACCCTTTCTACCCTCCCATCTCCCCTCCAGACAGAAGATGCCAACACAGTCCCAAGTGTCCTACTGATAAAAGTAGCTCACTCTTCATCAGCATCTCTCTCCAACTGTCTCCAATTGTCCAGTCCCCTCCATGTCTGATGAGTTGTCTTCGGGAATGCCAGGCAACCTTTTTTCTTACTAGTTCTTCTAACTGCCATGGTTTCTAAGGCTCTTAACCACCCTAAAAAAAAAAAAAATTTAATAAGAATGTGTCCGTATTCTTAAAAGGAGAGTCCCTGGGTGGTATAAATGGTTAACACACTCGGCTGCTAATCAAAAGGTTGAAGGTTTGGGTCCACCCAGAGGTGCCTTGGAAGAAAGACCTGGCAATCTACTTCCTAAAAATCGGCCATTGAAAACCCAATGCACCACAGTTCTACTGTGACACACATGGAGTCACCATGAATTGGAATCTAGTCAGTGGCAATTGGTTTATTCTAAAATATACTCAAAACTGAATAGTCATAGTTGGAGCTTTAGAATACAGTATAAGACCATTAACCCATTTTCCTATTAAAAAACTACCCATGTTTGAATAACTATTATTCAGAGTCCTATATTAGTATAAAACAAACTGGGTATGTTTGTTTTTCTTTCTTAAGTGAACCTGAGCACAGAATTGGATTAATCTTGGTCTTTGATCCGTGACACACTGTTGTCATTAGTCTATACACAGGTTCTGTGTTACTTGTCTTATTTAAAAATAATATGAGGACACTCACGAGCTGCCTCCAGGCTAATAACACGAATGTTGACAATATCACATATCTACCTGTGTTTCTCTTATTCAGTCCCCCTCCCTCTCTTCACTTTAGGTAACCATCGTTTCTGAGTTTTGTAATCCATTGGTTTTCTTTCAGTTGTTTTATGAACTTTATAAAAAGAGAATTATGGTATATGCCGTATTTTGGACTTGATATTTTGTTAAATATTTTATTACCAAGAGTCATCTGTATGGTTTTCTATACTTGTATATCATTATCTTCATTGCTGAATAGCATTTCATTGTGTGTCTACCACAATTTATCCATTTTTGTGTTAGTAGGCATTTGAACTGTTACTAGTTTTTTTTATTATAAACAAGTGCTGCTGTAAGCATTTTTAACAAGTTTCTCTTATATATTTAGGAATGAAATTGCTGGGTTGTTGACTATTTGAATGTCCAACTTTAAAAAATAACTTCAAACTGTTGGGCCCAATTAACACTACCCCCAGTAATCTAAAAGAGACCTTGTTTCAACAATTGGTATTTTCACACTTCTTAATCTTTGCCATTCAGTGGGATATCAAGTGATATCATTTTGGTCTTGATTTGCATTTCACTGATTACTTACGAAGTTAAGCATTTCTTCATATGTTTATTGACCATATGTGCATTGTCTTCTGTGAAATGCTATTCATGTCTTTTTGCCTATTTTTCTATTATATTATTTATTCTTTATTTTTACTTGATCTCTACAAGTTCTTTATATATTTTGACAATAATTATTTGTTGTATCTCCTTTGAAGACAAAAATCAATTCCTTTTATGACCATTATGACTTTTTATTTTATATTGTCCTCTAAGTGAAAGTTTATAGTTCAAGTTAGTTTCTCATACAAAAATTTGTATACACATTGTTATATGATCTTAGTTGCTCTCCCTATAATGTGTCAGCACACTCCCTCTTTCTACCTGGATTTCCCGTGTCCATTCAACCAATTTTTGTCCCCTTTTCACCTCTCATCTCACCTCTGGACAGGAGCTGCCCATTTAGTCTCATGTATCTACTTAAAAAAAAAAAAAAATTTTTTTTTTTTTTTTATCTACTTGAGCTAAGAAGCATTCTCTTCCTGAGTATCATTTTATGATTTATAGTCCAGTCTAATCTTTGTCTAAAGAGTTGGCTTCGGGAATGGTTTCAGTTCTGGGCTAACAGAGAGCCCAGGGGCCATGTCTTCTGGTGCCCAACAGTCTCAGTCAGACCATTAAGTCTGGTCTTTTTACTAGAATTTGAGTTCTGCACCCTACTTTTTTACTGTTCCATCAGGGACTTTTGGTTGTGTTCCCTGTCAGGGTGGTCATTGTGGTAGCTGGGCACCATCTAGTTCTTCTGGTCTCAAGGTGATAGAGTCTCTGGTTTATGTGGCCCTTTCTGTCTCTTGGGCTAGTACTTTCCTTGTGTCATTGGTGTTCTTCATTCTCCCTTTCTCCAGGTTGGTTGAGGACAATTGATGTATCTCAGATGGCTGCTCACTAGCTTTTAAGACCCCAGATGCCACTCACCAAAATGGGATGCAGAACATTTCGTTAATAAACTTCATTATGCCAATTGACCTAGATGTCCCCTGAAACCATGGTCCCCAGACCCCTGCCCTTGCTACCCTATCCCTCAGAGTGTTTGGTTGTATTCAAGAAACTTCTTAGTTTTTGTATTATGACTTTTAAATATAAAATAATTACTTTCAAAAGTTACTGAGCAGTGGAAATAGTTTAATCTTTTATTGTTGTAATTTATAATAGTCACCAAAAATACTAGAGTTGGGCCTAACTGATCTACTCCAAGGCTTTTTAAATGCTGAATAATCTGGCTACAAACTAGAAGTAGGAACTAAGAAGTTACTTTTATTTATTCCAAGGGTCTGGAGGAGAAAACAAAAAAAAGGAAATGATGGGATAAGTAAGAAAGCCAGCCAATCTGCTGTTTCCTACAGCAGCCATTCAACCAATATTTATTAGGCTTTTCCATTATAACTTTTTAGGGCTACTGAATTTACCTTACCCAGGCAGGGAATGAGAACTTTCCTCTATACCCAGGAATTAATAGTCTGAAAAATGATTTGGTGGCAAAGTAATAGCAACATGAGACCACTGAATACTGTTTCAGAGACAGAGGTGCAAAAGATTAATGTGCTTGGCTACTAACCGAAAAATTGGAGGTCCAAGTCCACCCAGAGGCTCCTTAGAAGAAAGTCTCGGTGATCTACTTCCAAACAGTCAGCCACTGGAAAAACCCAATGGAGCACAGGCCTACTCTGACACTCATGGGGCCATCTTGAGTCAGAATCAACTCAGTGGCAACTGGTTTTATTACAAAGAATGAATTTCTATGTGATGTAGGTTCTAAAGATCTGTTAAAATTATTCCTTCCATCCAGGAATCAAAAATTGACTTTTTAAGAGATGTAATAATCTTTGAAGATTTGAAATTCTCAAGATACATAACCTTGACATGTATGTTGGGTTATGTTTTCCTACTCATTTCTTCTCCTAATTAACTTTATGGAAATCCAGTATAATTGCTAAATACTAAAGTTGCTGACTACTTTTGGCAGTTGGTTTGATGGGGGTTATAATTTGAGATTCGAAGTTGAGACTGAAGAGAGATGTGATTTAAGCTGCAATATGTAGTGAACACAAAATTATTATATATAATAATTGCTTTTATTTCCTCTTCCTAGTCCTTCAGTCTTGAATTATTGTTGTACATTTCTACCTCATTCTAAATCTTACATCGGTGCCATTTAACTTACATCCCCTACTACCAAGCTGATATGTACATGATCTCCTCGTTACTACTTCGTAGTCCCATTTCAATTTGTATCACTTACAGTCAAAGTTAGGATAATATCTTTGTCTGCTGAGCCAACTACTTCTAATTTCTAAGTCCATGATCTCTTTTTCTCTTTGCTGTTAACAAATTGGCCACAGTTCGTGTATTCCACATAGAAAGTGCACTAGGACATAGCTTTCTCTCAGGGATTATGAGGGACCTGTTTAAGATAAAAGCTTGGGCTCTGGCAGAGTCTGAGCCTAGAATCTGTTGCTTCTATCCCACCAAGGTAACCAAAGCAGCTTTTTTTTTTTAATCTATTAGGGTGAAAAGTTAAATGAGATATTATAAAATAGTTTTTGTTTGTTCTTTTGGGGAATTTTTGCTTTTGTTTTATAGGCCTTAACTATGGGATAGTGCTGAACACTTCTAGTGTGAAGAAATTATTACTCATCTTCAATACTTTTAAATATTTTCATTTCTAATGTAATGCTCAAAATGCTCTCAGCCGTCCTCCAACCATTCTTTTCGTCAACAGGCATTTGGCACAAACCAAGAGGATTATGCAAGTTACATTATGAATGGTATCATCAAATGGGGCGATCCAGTTACTCGGGTTTTGGAAGATGGGGAGCTGCTGGTTCAACAGACTAAAAACAGTGACCGCACACCACTGGTTAGCGTCCTTCTGGAAGGTGAGAGAGGGTGATGAAATGGCATTAAAACTGAAAAACAAAAAAGCTGCACTTGTTTTAAAGCCATTTAGCACATTCCAGAAAAGTGAATTATTTTCAGTTCTAAACGTACATGATCTGAAAATAGTAATCCAGCCTGTTGTTCCTGTATTGTGCATAAGTTAATATTTTCTTGGAGCGGAATGTTACTGGTGAATGATAGCAAGGAGTTTTTTTGTAGAATTGTATCTAAGTGTCTGTGGTATAGGCTGTATGGCATCACATAGCCCCTAATTCAATTAAATAAGCATTTACTGTGTGATTGCTATGTTTTAGACATTGAACTAAGTACTGGGGATACAAAGATACTCACAGAGTTCAGTCTGTTCATGAAAACAGGCATGTAAACAGATTTCTCACTACATTGTCTATGTGTAAAGGTATGTGAGAATGCAAGTTGTTTTGCCTGGGGGTAGCCAAGGAAAGCTAGTTTTATTTAGGCCTTAAAGGATCAGTTAGGATTTTACTAAGTAGACAAAAAGTAGTTATGATTGGTACAGCAGCAGAAGTTCAGTGAGTTCATGTGACAGGAGAACCTAACCCCTTCCAGAGGTCTGGGGCATAGGGCTCCCTGTGAGAAACACAGTAAGCCAAACCTAAAGGATGAAAAGAGATTGGCCAGCAAAGAAATTAGGGAAGTTTTTCTAGGCAGAGGGACCAGCATGTGAAAAAGCCCTGGGCATGAAGGAGCTTGACACCAAGAGGGACATTGGCTGGACAGGAGACTGAAGAAGTGGATAAAAGCCAGTTGATATAGACCCTTGAAGGCCATGTTAAAGATCTGGACTATATCTTAGGAGCAATGGAAAGCCATTTGTAGGGTTTTAAGCAGTGCAGCGACACCTTCTGAGCTGTACTTTCAAAACATCATCACAGCTACTTTAGAGAATGGGTTGGAGGGGAAAAGAGATAGCGGAGAGGCCTATGGTAAGCATTTACGTTAGACCTACCTCCAGCATTTGTGTTAACCTTAGGGAGAGCTGATTCTGGCTTGAGGTATCGTGGTGGTGGTAGAGGTGGAGATAAATAGACCAATTTGAGAAATACATAAGAGGTAGAATCAAGAAGACTTAATTATTATTCCTACTTACTATTAATTATTAATCATAATTAAGCTAACATTCTTTGAGCACTTATTATATGCCGGTCACTCTACTAGCACTTTTATGTATTATCTCATTTAAACTTCATTTCAATCCTATGAGGGTAGCTTTTTAAGTCACAATTGCTTTTAATAGGGCAGTTGTTCCCTGCTCAGAATATCATCTCCTATGAAGATTATATGTATTTTTTATTACACAAATGATTTGATAGAAAAAATCAGTACTGATACATACTTTTGAATGCATTCTTTTTTTTTTTTTTTAAGAAGCACAAACCTTCACATTTTACATGTTTAACCAGCAGTTTGACAGAGTAAGCCTAGGTGAGAAAGTAGGAAGGAATGTATGTCATCATACTTTTGAGAAATGCTAATCAGTTCATTAAGTTTAGTTGCTAATAAATAAGAGAAAACATGTCTGCCATGAAACTGTGTCAGGAAATGTTAATGAGCAACTAGTTGAGACCTCAGAACACTGTGGAGAAAGTTTAAACTTGTTTTAGTTCCCTTGGCTTAGGTTGGCTTTTTTCCCCTGACTAGTGCCTATCTTTATGCAGGCCCTCCTCATAGTGGGAAGACTGCCTTAGCGGCAAAGATTGCAGAGGAATCCAATTTCCCCTTCATCAAGATCTGTTCTCCTGATAAGATGATTGGCTTTTCTGAGACGGCCAAGTGTCAGGCCATGAAGAAGGTATCAAGATTTTTACTTTCATTTTAATTTCCTAATTCTCAGGTGTGTGTGTGTGTGCGCGCATGCGTACTATTTTTGTACGTGTATGAAAAAAAATTTATTATTATTTTTTTTGTACATAAAAGCCATAGCAACTACGTTCTTCTCAAATGGAACAAATTGTTAACAGAATTTTGGGGGGGAGAGGGAAACAGTGATTGTTTTAGATAACTTTGTAATGCATTTTTATTAAAGTACCTTTATCTTTCCTTTGTTTAGCACATATTAATATCAATTTTTATTGCTTAAGTTTGTATTGATTGAAAAAAAAAAAAAAACACCGCTTTGCCATCAAGTCTATTCTGACTCATAACAACCCTATAGGACAGAGCAGAACTGCCCCACAGAGTTTCCAAGGAACACCTGGTGGATTCAAACTGCCAACCTTTTGGTTAGCAGCCGTAGCTATTAACCACTACGCCACCAGGGTTTCCTGACTGAAAGAAGGATCATAGTAAAAAGTGTTCGGGTAGAGTGGAGCACATTCATTTAGGATTTCTTCTTAAGTTCTTTCATGAGTGTACAAAGCCAAACTGTTCAGGGTCACTTAAGTTAATTGTATGGTTTGGGAAAGAACAGAGAGATATCCTTGGGAAAACACTTTCAACAAACCCTGCAAAAGGATTGTTGTATCTTAGGTAATAATCAGAGTCAGCTTGGCAACTTACTGCAGTTCTCACCCTTCTTCCTTTCTGCAAGTGTCATTATTCACCTTCTTAACAGAGCTACTTTGAACCATCAGCGAAAGTTAGAACACAGAATCCTAGAGCTGGAAGGACTCTAAGATCATCTGGTCCCTCTCTCTTACATTCAGGCAAATGCCGCTAAGCCATCTAGGATAGTAGGTAGCTACTCCTTAAAAGCAACAATACGACAAACAATAACAACAACAAAAATCGCCAATAACAAACAACAAAAATCGATAATGAATAATCTTAATGGCTATTTAGACAGTGTTTCCATTAATAGTCTAATTTTGTATACTCCCAGCACTGAAGAAATTATATTTTATATCTAGCTGAAGTATTTCTTTTACTTGAACTCTTTTTTTTATGCTTGATCTATTATAGATAAGAACGGACTAAGTCAAAGAGATGCAGGAAAAGAATCCTGAAAATTGAAGTGCTACCTAGTATAAGACAGCTCAGGGTATTCTTTTACCATTGCTCCTAGGCCCTCACTTTATAAAGATGCAGGGTAAAATTGCTTTAGTTTTTCTTTAGGGAAGAGACTGAAGAGGAAAAGTGTATTTAAATATATTTAAAAAGAAACAGACTCCAAAAAAAAATGTCAGTTTGAGAAGTTAGTCTCTTGTTCGTGCAGGTGGCCCAAAACTGTGTAGGGTGCTTGAAATGAATGGAGAGAGGGGACCTTGTAGGAGTCAAACCATACATACTGAAACAGCATGATATTTTATGTAAAGCCTTTGAAACGGAGTGTGAAAGAGAGGGAAATGTTGCCAGAAACAAAATGAACTTAGAATAAATATCATAGCCAGTTTATTCTCCTTTTGAAGTGAAACCAGTAGTATCTATCCTTCCCAGGAAAATCTGGGCAGAATAACTTACCTAGAGTAGGTAAGAGTTGTTTTTCTGTTTGTTTTTTGTTTTTTCCCTCTAAAGGGAACTCTCAAGCCACTATCCGTCTCTTCCTCAGGTGAAAATTTAAATTATAGCCCTTGGCTTCTGTGGCCATTAAATTTCCCGTTTAATAGAATAACTAATTCTATTTGCATTTCCCTACACCATCCATTCCTTATTCTTGTTCAGATGGTAAATTTGTGTAGATGGTAAATTACTCCATAGCTTTTCACCAGCTGCCAGGGTTACCTCAGATGTAGGTACTCTGAGATGTGGGTGGATGGTCCTGGTTTTCCTATAAAGTTTTTAAAAAGTTCTTTAGGCTTCTGCAGATCAAAAGTGCTTTGTAAGTGTGAGATATTATCATTTTTATTATTTTAATCTCTTGCAAATTGACTTGAGGGGGAAGGTAATATGTGCTGATTTAAGAGGTTAAATTAGTGGCTTAATAACTTATGATTTAATCTTTGAATTGTTGATGCCTTTCAAGGTAGAGTTTTAGATGAGTGGAAGGCTAAGGAATATAAAAATAAGTGTCTATACAAGCTTATTCAAAATTGGTTCTATTCATGATTCACTGTCTGGTTCATTAGTGTATCCTTAAATTTACAAAAATTATTTCTGCTTCAGCAGTGTCATAAATTCATATTAGACTTCCTGATTTTCCTTGAGGGGAAAAATATTATTCTCTGTAACCAAGGTACAGAACAGAGAGAAGAATGAAGCATAGGTGTCTTAGAAATGTATTAGAAATATTGTAAAATTTTTCCCTGCAGATAGTTTTCACATTACTACTTAATGATAGGTTGACAAAAGCCTGAGGACTCAAACCAGTCTAAAGATGCTTTCAGGTTGTTTTTGAAAATGAAATATAAATGCCATTCTCTAATATTTCTAGTCTGCCTCCCACCACTCTTCTCATTCCTTCATTTTTAGTGTGAGGATAGGAAGATTTTTTTTTTTGAGCACACAGATGATTTATGGGTTTTATCATTCTGGAGAAGACATCTCTTTCCTTATAAATGCCTGTCGTTCCCCACCCTCCCATAAAAAAAAATGTCACTTTTTCTAATTACAAAAAATAATATAGAAAAGAACGTAGAAGAAAGTAAAAATTAACTCATATTTGTCCTTCAGTTTTTTTCTTTACTCAAACACATACACATTATGTATTAGGGACCACACTGGACATACTGTTAAAAACCTGCTTTTTTTTTTTTCACTTAAAATATCATGAACTTTTTTCAGTGTCGGTAACATTTATCTTCACTATTATGTTAAATTAACAGCTTCATAATACCCATTTAGACGATATCTTTTTAATCAAGGACAGAATGAAGAAATTCACAGAATCAAATGAGAATGAAAACACATCCTACCGGAACCTTTGGGACACAGCAAAAGTAGTGCTCAGAGGTCAATATATAGCAGTAATGCACACACCCAAAAAGAAGAAAGGGCCAAAATCAAAACATTAACCCTACAACTCAAACAAATAGACAGCAGCAAAAGAAACCCATGGGCACCAGAAGAAAGGAAATACTAAAAATTAAAGCAGAAATAGAGAACTGAAAAACAATTGATAGAATTAGTAAGACCAAAAGCTGGTTCTTTGAATAGATATCTTTTTTGGACATTTAGGTCATTTCCAAATTTTTTTTTTCTTCACAATTAAAATTAATATTCTGTAAAACTACCAAGCTAGGGAAATTATTGTCTCCCATTTTCTTAGTAGACTTTTCTTAGCGTAGCATCATACCGTACTAGCTGAAAACTGGGGCTTAGGATTCAAATAGATCTGTACTTGAATCTTGGCTCTACCACACTTACCAACTCTGTGGCTTTGGACTTAGCCTACAATCTTCTGTTTTCTTGTCTGTAAAATGAAGATAATAGCTGCCTCAGAGGGCTATTATGAGAATTAAATGAGATGGTAATTTATATCAAGTGTCACACAGTACCTGGGACATAAAATATGTACTCAATAAATTGAAGTGATTAATTTTATCTAATTACTATTATTATTGTACATACATTTCTGGTTATTTCCTTAGAATAAATTCTTAGAATTGGGATTGCTAGGTGAAAAATAGAAGTATTTTCGAGAGTTTTGATACCTGTTGCTATGAAAATGACTTATAAAGCTGTACCCACCTCTTCAGAAAATTGTCCCAATTTGCAGTTGCAGTTTCCTTGGATTTTCAGCCATACTTGATGTTATTAAAATATTTTTTGCCAATTTGATAGGGAAAGATTGCCATATAATTCTTTCTTCAGCTGTATTTTAATGACGAAATGCTCAATTTAAAAGATTTTTCAAAATGCAGTGGCAGTAGTTTGTGAAGCTCAGAAATATTTTAACACATTAGGTTGTGTTCAAGTGGACTGGTCTGAATTAGTTACTTCATCAGATATTTTTATATACCACTTTATTACTTAAACCAACAGGTAAGAATTTTTGTTAGTAGAGAGGGCCATTAGGCTTGCTTTCATACTATGTAAGATTTAATTGTAGTTAAGATATTTTTCTTGATCACAAATGAATGATGCAGATACCTGAATCTTATTTTCAATTATTTAAAATTTACATTGTACTTCTCTTAATGTGCTTAATAAATCCTTCTATATAGATAAATAGATGCAGTCTCTCCATAGAGCAATTCCCCGACACTGCCAAAGCCTGTATGAGGTCTTAGCCTGACATTCGGAGGGGTGAGCCGTATGTTCCAGAAAGATATGTGAAGCATTCACAGACCTTCCTCTTCCCATTTGGTTTGCTTCCCCCAATTAATTTTAATTCCTTTCTTCACTTTTGCACCTATACTTTCTAAAATCTTATTTACTAGTGGCATTAAGTGAACATTAAGAACACAGCAGTAGAATTTGATTATAACTCCCTAATCTTGATGTTTTCTGAGTACACAATCAGTCAGAGATAAAATAGAATAAGAATCTGATATGGATAAATTTTTTAACAAAATTAGGTTAAAATATCAATGATTTATGAAACTGTGCCCATTAATACCATGATATAGTCTTGTTTTTAAAGAGTTGCAAATTAATGGAAGAAATTTTCCTTTCCACTAGCTTTGCAAGAAAGAAATAATCTTCTTTGAATGTCCTCCTGTAAATCCCACTGCAAATTGTAGTCTGCACAGAACAGAATCATGGTGCCTAATCCTCCTCTTTTCATGGTTTAGTCTCTACAAAGAGCAGAGCTGGAAATTGGATCTTTTGACATTAGTAACTAAGCAACAGAATTTGGATGTTTTTGGTAAACATCCTAACATATCGTGTAGCTGGTGTGTTGAAGTTTGTGCATGTATTACTGAGAGAAGTGGACACTCCAGAAGTGCCTACAGGTCCCTCAATGGCAGGGGGTAGCATTTGTTGTTGTTTTGATTAATACATGGTGTCTTTTGACTCTTGTATCAGTTTGGCACACAAAGGAGAATGGCGTAGATCTTTAGCAGAAGTTTCAGATCTTGCGACCTTTTGTATCACTCAGAATTCTCCACACTGTGGCTCATGTTATGTGAAAATGTAACATTTTTTCCCGAAAAACAGGGAGAACAAATAAAGGATTTTAGGGTCATCCCAGGAAGCTTTAGTGCTGTGCCAGTTTTAGGTCCACTTCCTGAGGCAGTTTTGTTAGGAGACAGCTGATGTTTGCTTGGTCTACTCCCACGTTATATTTAGAAACTGGAGATTATTACTGATAGCACCAATTTGAATTTGCTCGTTTATGTTTTTATATGCTACCAGATATGATTAGAGTACACTTTCAACTAACTGCTGACAGATTCACTACATTAGGGATTTCCCAAGCCATCAGATTACTAGTGTCATCAGATTCCAGCTAACTAGATACTTCACCCCAACCACTTCAGAATTGAGATGAACTCTTTCAGTCTCAAAAGAACCAGAGAATTTGGCTTAATTTACCTAAGAGCACTAAAGAGATAATAGAAAGAGGAGGACAGAATCTTAGAACACTCATCGCTGTGGTTTGTGATACTGAAAGGTCAGGATTAACATGGAGCTAACTGACGCTGGCCTGTTCCCATTTGTGTTCATGTGAACTCCAGAGTCTGCAGCTGCTCCCCCAAGCCTGCACACAGGAACCCCCCCCAGCTTGACTGAAGAATCCAGGAGTAGGCTGTGTGTCAGGAGCTTGCAGTGTCCTTGAGGGCTGTATTCAGATCTGCTCCTAACCCATATGTGGCAGGAACCCCACTCCTATTCTAAGTGCTTGCAGAGTGCCTCCAGCCATGCTCTTGCCTTGAGCTCAGAATCCCTGCTTTCTGGATTGTTTCTTGTGGTCTTGAAGCAGATACTGTATGCCTCTCACTACCTACCTTTGCATGCAGATACCAGAGAATTTAATGATGAAAGTCTCATATATATGCATAGCTAGAAATCAACTGTCAGACTGTGTTTCTGGAGATGCTCTTCATCCTGTAGAATTGGCCTCATTACTTCCATGCTGATTGATTCCACATTTTGTTCCCTTTTCATTTCTTCCCATTCTTCTTTGTTAGCTTTCTGTTTTAGATATCCCACCTGCCTGACTCTAAGACTAGATAGATATAGATAATTCCACCTGCTACACTGGAGACTTCTGATAACTTGGGTGGCCATACATGCCAATATACCTTGAGTCATCCTGGTTTTTACCTGTTGTTCCCATGTGATTATTAATAGCTCCCCCGCTTTGATTCTCAAAGTGTCCTGATTTGGATGGTAAGTCATAGGATCACCTGTTAATGACCTCTCCAGCAAAGGAAGGCTAGAGCATCGTACATTTATCTTACTAAATAAGAAGGTAAGAATTTAAATTATAAATTCTTTCAGACTCTATGAGCTACAGTTTCAGCCCACCTGGCTAGTTAGGGCATAGTTGATCTGGACCAGGTGCTGTGTGCTATTGCTGAGGGTAAGTTTGGCATTTCAGTTGTAGTAGTCTAACTGGGGCGGTAGATATGAATTTGCTTTTAATGCATCTTTCCTTCTTTGAGGTTTATCTACCTGACGTTGAGTCTTCCAGCCCAGTATGTAACTATCTCTTACTTAGGCTTTAGTCTGGCAGCTAATCTCATATACTTGCCAGTCAAATCTGAATGTCTTCTTAGTAACGATTCTGCTGGGCCCTCAGCCAGGAAGCTAGAGAATGGAAGGGGCTAAAGAGACTAGGCAGAAAACATGGATCCAAGGGAAGAGTGAAGACCTCATATTATACTTGTGTCTAGATAAGGAAATGAATGTATGTGTAAGAAGCTGAAGGGGTGTGTGTGTGTGTATTTAAATTAGAGCAGAGTAGCTACCCAAAGGAGTTTCAGTTGACTAGTCAACTGAAACTAGTCAAGTTACAACTGGAATTGTACAGCCTTTTTCATGGTAAGTATGTTGTTAAGAGAGTTAGATGTGAGTGCTCGTCTCCCTCCAGTTATAGTAATTAATTCATTAAGAGCTGTCTGTAAAAAAAAATTACATTAAATGGCTTCTGAAGGTACTTTTCTTCTAAAATGTTATAGGTAGCTCATGCAGTCAACTGTGAAGTGATTTGTAATGCTTTATGAATAATATTATCTGAGATAAGTTGGTGAGACTACACAGCTGCTTATCTTCAGTGAGACCTCAGCAGTATCCTGAATAAGGTCCCTGTGACCATGTGAGCTCTATGCTGCTTCGAAGTGGAAGAAGGGCTGATTCAGGGAAAACGTAGAACTACTACAACTAGCGAGGGAACAATGTGTCAGGTCCCCGTGGTTCTAATCCATGATGTTCCACCATGATGGACGGAATTTATGCTTACATCAGAACCTTGAGTAGGCAAAGCATTATTTTCAGTGATCTCCTGAAATCACCTGAGTTCATAGGGTACCACATTGGCTGCTTATTGGTCCAGTCTTTGGAAAATAGCAAAAAAAAAACCCAAAAAACTGGAGCTACTGCTTCCAGACTTTTCCATTTTCTTGAATACATCAGTTTAAAGCCAAAAAAAGCCATCACTGTGTATCAAGGGGCTGTGAAGTAAATATCCAATTCTTCTCTTTTCTTCTTCCCTTTTTGGGGGTGAGAAGGCAGGGTAAAGGCTCTTCTTTTCCTGCCCTTTAAATACACTTTGGATCCATTCCCAAACCAGCTTCTCCTCTGTGCCTTATTTCAGTTGTCAAACCAGGATCCTTGACTGCAGACAACCATTCATTCACCAAGTCCTTTCAGTTCTACCTCCTAAATATCTCTAGAATCTGTGCACTTCTTAGCACATGTACCACCCTTCTCTGTTCAGGTCACCATGATCTCTCACCTGGATTCCACTTTCTCAAACAACTATTGCTCATTCTAGTGCTTTTCTATACATCAGCCAGAAAAATGTTTCTAAAACGTAAACCTGACACGTTTATGCGTAAAACTCTTTAGTGAGTTTTTGTTTACCAAAATAAACCAAACCTTTTGCCTTCTAGTCGATTCCAGCTCATAGGGTGATGACAAACATTTGCAAATGGATAGTGGTAATAGTTGCATAATATAGTGAATGTAATTAATGTCACTGAATTGCGTCCTAAAAAATGGCTAGAATGGCAAATGTTTTTGTTATATATATTTTACCACGGAAACCCTGGAGGCGTAGTGGTTAAGAGCTACGGCTGCTAACCAAAAGGTCAGCAGTTCAAATCCACCAGGCGCTCATTGGAAACTCTATGGGGCAGTTCTACTCTGTCCTATAGGGTCACTATGAGTTGGAATCGACTTGACAGCAGTGGGTTTTTGAGGGGGCTTTTATTTATTTATTTATTTTTTATATTTTACCACAGTGATCTTGTTTTTAAAAAAAGAAAAAACTCATTAGTGGCTTTTTATTGCCTTTACAGTAAAATTTCAATTTATATGAAGTTTGTAAGACCCTCCATATCCAGATTCGTTCCTCACCTCTTCTGCTTCATCTCTTATCAACCACTTAACCCCAACACACCCACACCCACACTATACCAACACTCACACCACACCTATGCCAACACTCGTTCCACACTCACACCAACACATACACACCCACACCAACACCATACTCTTCATTTTCATTCTTACTGGTGCTATAGGGTCACTATGAGTTGGAATCAACTCTAAGGCAATGAATGGGTTTACATTTTATCTGGAGGTAGAAGCTGTAGTCAAGTATTTATTCCAGGAAAGACGTAACAAGGAACTGAATTGAAGGGTGTCCATGAGAATAGAAAGGAGGGACACATTTTTTCATGCATGCACACAGCAAACATTTATTAGGCACCACAGAGGTGTCAGACCCAGAAAACGTAATACTGAGGAGGACAACCCCTAGTTTAAGGAGCGTGCAGTGTATTGGGAAAGAACTTACCATCTAGATTGTCAACATGAATTTTTTTTTGTTTTACTTTTTTTTCCAATCTTCAAATCTTTTGAGCATAGAAAAGACCATGTGTAGCTAATTAGTTAAAAAAAAAAAATTAGTTAAAAAATTAAAATTGAACATACTAAAATTACATAATGTAAAACCCAGCTTTTGAACACAAAAGAAAATTAAGCTTTAAAAAAGTCTACTTACATCTCTTATTCTAAGTCTAGTAAAATTTAACAATTTCTTAAAAGAGGACTTTTACAACTTAATTAAATTTATTTAAATGGTTTAAAGTATACACATTAAAATATTTTATTTTCTCTTCGAAGTACTTAAGCTGTTAATTACATTTATTTAATAATTACTTGAAATTAAAATATGGTGAATCTTAAGTTACCTTTACTATTCCAGCATTAATTTCAAGGCTATTAAAATTATCTCCTACCTTTCAACTTAAGAGCTTATCAAAATTAATTACTCAGTTTCATGTTTTAAATTGGACTAGCAAGGCTAGTCTATTAGTCTAATATGATAAATTTTTTAATTGTTATGTATACTTTAAAAACAGTATACACAGGTTGCTTTTAAACTTAAAATTATTAATGTTATGGGTTTGATTTACTTTATTTCTATACCTAATACTAAATCTTAGAGTGAAAAGATATCCACTAAGTAAATAACGCACCATCCGTGCAAAATGGAAGGGGAGGCACAGTCTTGATGCACAGAGAGACAGGGCTGGCCTGGAAGAGTTCATTTCTATTCATGATAGCAGTGGGGAACACTGAGCCCCACTTGTCTCTGGAATAGGAACTCCTCTCATGTACAAGGGGACTGGCCTCGATCCTTTGGGCTCTTATGTTCACCATATACATGAACTGATTCTTCATTCTGATTTGAAATTGCTCCATCCTTGCCAAGATATAACAACTTGCCTCACTGCCCTTATTTTAATCTGCTGCCTTAAGACAATACACCTCTATCATTTGTCTAGTTCTAGGGATATGTCCATCTGACCCTTCATACCCAACTGTAATTCTTTTGTAACCTGTTTTACCTTTATGATCTGATTTGAGCTGACAGGATTCTGTCCTTTCAGTGTTATTCCCAGCTACAGGGCCACAACTCTTACAGACAATAAAATGACATCAGTTTTATTCTACACATCCCTCATTGCTCCACCTAGATCCTGAGTCACAACATTAAAGTCATGCCCCTGACACATATATGAAAGACCAGTGTGGGAAGCTTGATGGGATTTGTCAATTGATTAATGATCACCTGTTCCTCAGCTTGCCCAGGTGTGACACATGCAGCTCCCAGTTTGAAAACACCATTATCCTGCTCTTCACTCAGCCATCATTCAGTTGTGTGGTCTTGAGCAAGTCATTTAACTGCTTTGAGCCTCAATTTCCTGATTTTTAAATTGCCAGGATCCTTTCAGTTCTAAAATCCTATTCTATTAAATTCTAATTTAGTGTAGTCTGAAATATTGGTGTTTTACTGTGCTTTGTTTAGGCATTGTTCAAGAATTAACTAAATTTCATTTTCTTGGAAATTGTCATAATTATGGCGGACAGCTACATGATAAATGGTTGTGCTTTCTTTCAGATCTTTGATGATGCATATAAATCCCAGCTCAGTTGTGTGGTTGTGGATGACATTGAGAGACTGCTCGGTGAGTTACATCTTTTGCCACATGGCAGCTGACGCGCTCCATAGGGTTTTCAATGGCTGTGATCTTTTGGAAGGAGATCATTAGGCCTTTCTTCCAAGGCACCTTGGTGGATTCAAACAGCCAACCTCTTGGTTGGTAGCTGCGCACTTACCATTTGTGCCACCTGGGGGCTCCTATGCCAAAAGTTGCAAAAGAAAAATAACAGGTATTTGTAGATTCAAAAACCAGTTGCCATTGAATCGATTCTGACTCATAGCCACCCTATAGGACAGAGTAGAACTGCTCCACAAGGTTTCCAAAGGGCGCTAATGGATTCCAACTGCCGACCTTTTGGTTAGCAGCTGAATGCCTAACCACTGCTCCACCAGGGGTCTCTTTGGTTGAAAATATAGCATTGTCTCTCCATCTGAAGTCAATGGTGGTATCCATGTTAAATATGCCTTATGACCATAGCTTCATTATAAACCGCTTTCCTGTAATGGCAAGTGTCTCGTTTATTTTGTTCTCTCCACAGAGTGCCCTGCCCACAATAAATGATTAGTGATTTCTGTTGATGGGTGTATTTGCCATTTAGTACCTCTGAGCTGCCTATAGCTCAGAAGTTCCCCTTTTGGCCTTTGGCAGAATTAATGAAAGAAGGGCTTGGGATTGGAGTAAAATCCACAAATTAGCTGCATCACTTAGGGAAAAGTTTTAAGGTCTCTAATTTTTTTTTTTTTTATACCTCTGGTTCTGTTCTTGTTAAAGACTAAAACCTTCCCTTTACCCATAGAATAATCATGAAGACAAAAATGGGATAACAAATGTTGAAAACATTCTGAAAGTTAAAAAGTACTCTATAGTAATTAAAAGATATATATTTGTTAAGCATCTCCTGTGTTTAACTGCAAGGAGCCCTAGTGACATAGTGGTTAAGCGCTCAGCTGCTAACCAAAAGGTCGGTGGTTCGAACCCACCAGCCGTTCTGCAGAAAAAAGATGTGGCATTCTGCTCCCATAAAGATTACAGCCTTGGCAACCCTGTGGGACAGTTCTGCTCTCTTCTATAGGGTCACTGTGAGTCAGAATTGACTTGACGGCAAGGGATGTTTAAATGCACTCCTAGAGGATGCAAAGATGGATTAGACTTAGCCTCGGCACTCAGTTAACTCATAAGGTTTAAACTACAAATAAATGGCAGGAAATTGTTGTTAGTCTTACATTTTATTTCAGTGTAAAAATTAGATGAATTTGGAATAAATTTATTATAGCAGTGACCCAGGATACTGCAGTAAGCTCCATTGAAATAGAAACCCACTTGGTGACTTAGTAAATGTCTGAAAATACTACCCAACGCGTGATTTTAATCCCTTCTTCCTTAAGCTGTCTATGGTGGTATAGTAAGGATTTCAAGTTAATTGTTCTTACTGCATTGTTTCCATGATTTTCAGGCTTGCTTTATGTCCTCTCTTAAAGCTATCTGTTTATGTTTCTGAGTTTTGGCAATGTTTATTATAAATTGATAGCTTTATTTAGTGACCTGGGTGTATTTCTGATACATCTCAACCCAGTGTATAGGATTATTTCTTAAAATGCTTTTAGGCACATACTCATAGCTCTATGTAAATTCCTTTATCTAAGCACAATTGAGATGTGTGGTCATAGCAACACTACTATGTCAGGAATGTGTGCCCTCTGAGTATATTTTCACTTGTATGAATAGTTATTATCTGTGCTTGTTGAGTGAACAAATAAACAAGCATTTGCTGAGTCCTTACTGCTGTGCTAGAATTATTAGGGTCACAAAAAAATAAGTGAAATGCTGCCTGTCCATTGTAAAATATATTGGAAAAAATGAATTTAATGAAGAATATGCCATGTATTCTGGATATTCAGAAAAGGAAAGGATCACTTTAATTTCGGAGGGCTGATGCCTGCAGGTAGCTGTAAGCACAAGGCAAGGTTGCACATGGAATATGCAGAGAAAGCTAAGGAGGTAGTATTTGTGCTGAATCTTGAAAGACTGATGGAAGTTTAACAGGTAGAAAGTTCTCTTATTACTACTGTTCTTTATCATCTAAGGGCCAGTCTTAGTGGCTCTGCCATCATTTGAGTTATACTGAAATACCTTATTTACGTTAGCAGATCATTTTCACCTCCACCCATTTTCTAGTACCATGTTTTGTTGCCTGTGTACTGTATTCCCATGATTTGCAGTAATTTTTTAGAAATGTACCTATTTTTGTTTTTTCCCTAAAAAGAAAACAGTCTCTGGAAGCCAAAGACGTCTTCATAAACTCATTACGGATACTTAGAAGGTTTTCCAAAAATTTTACAGATAAGGTTCTTATATTTTAAGCATTTAAATTGTTGGAGATATTTTTCTTAATTATAGATAGTTGCATGACTGTTTAGTACTGTTTACTCTCAATACAGAAAATTCCGAATGCTTAGAATATGTGCGTGTGTGTATCAAATCCCTAAACACAACTATGTTCTTTTCCAGATTATGTTCCTATTGGCCCTCGATTTTCTAATCTGGTGTTACAAGCTCTTCTTGTGTTACTGAAAAAGGCACCTCCTCAGGTAAAAATAATGATGATAATGACGAAGACATTTTCACAGAGTTTTTCAGTAAATTGCATATAATAGTGCACTCTCTCTAAATAAGCAGGTTATCATAAACATAAAATTCTGTTGTTGAAGGAATCTTGAAAGGTCACCTGATCTTGCCACCTGTTTTAAGATAGATGATTTTCTTAACAACCAGAGAGGTTTTCCATTTCTTTTCTGAAGATCTCAAAAATCCTGCAGTTTCTGTTAGTATTATTTTTGTTTTATAAGTTCTCCACTATATTGCACATCCCTAATGCCTTCCATCTCTCATGAAAGAGTGTGATAGTGATGTAGAAGCAACAAAATACATGTTCTCATTCGCTTTATTTATTATTTCGTAGAGTTTTCCTAAGAATTTGCATTCAGGAAAATTTCAGTTTTACTTCCTATAGGCAGATTTATTTTTTCAGTTTTTACAAATGAGCTTGAATTATTTCTCTTGTGTATGTGGAGCTTTTGAAGAGTGGATTTATAGTCAGGATTTTGGTTCACGTGGTTTCAGATTTTACTGATGTGGCTGTTAAGGACTGGTGATTTTGATACCTTAACAAATTTAAAACCAACCTATGAGGGTTGGTTAAATATGTTAATTATGAAGAGGCTGCCAGAGCATGTTTGGCTATGACAGAAGACACAAATTCTCTTAATTGACTCTGCGTGCTATAACCTTGAAGAAACGTCAATCAAAAGCAGATACAAAGGGGTTGAGTGCTAACTTGAAAAAGATCTTAATGTCTGCATAGAAATCTCATATTTGAAGTTAGAGATACAAACTAAACTGTATGGAAAATATTTAGTGTTAAGCTAGAGAGTCTAATTTCTAATTTCACAGTTAAAATTATATGTGCATATATTTTAGGGCTGAAGATAACGGATTCTAGGTTATTTTTTCGGTATTTTTCAAATAGGGAAAAGAAACATAACTTACAGCAGCCTTGAAATTTTACTGTATATTTACACTGTGGAAGGATTTGTTAATCTTTCTATAAACTGTCATTCCCTGAAACTGGAGTTTTACCTTATACCAAGGAGGAAGTTAGAGAAGTGAGTGTACTTTTCCCTTCCCTGATTCCCTCAATATTTTTATAAGTGTGTAAATATATTTGAAGTTATTGGATTGGAAACACTTTCTCCCCATTATGTATATATCACAAGAAAAAATCTTTTTTTTTTAATAAAATTAGCATTTTAAGAATTATTAGAATGGGAGAGTTTTTCCAGGTATTTAAATTTATTTATTAGAATCAGTTTTATAGCTAAAAAGAATTTATGCAAAAAGTCATTTTGGGAGGAGAGGAATAAGTTTTCAGTAGTATTTTTTAAATTACTTGTCTTTTTCACTGCTAAATACTATACAAATCAATTTAAACAAAGAGAAATTCCTTGGTTAAGAGTTATTTGTTATTTGTAATCTATAGACACTAAAAGAAATAAACAGAACATATTAACAAAGGAACTGCAACATGTTCATTAAAGACTTAATAAGAATAAGACTCCAGGGAAATAACATTATCTTATGCTTTAAAATCTCACAGCATCTTGCACAGAGGTTTATATGTAGGTATTTGATGAATAACTTATTCACCAAAATACACATTTTGAATGGTCTCTCATTTTGATGGCACTAAGTGTCTTACTATTGTTAAAGTTTATGTTTTTAGACAGGGTATGATTTGAGAGAAGGCAAAGAACAGATGACATTCAAACATTGACCATCAGAGAAATGCAAATCAAAACCGTAGTGAGGTACCACTTCATACCCACTATGATGGCTAGAATCAAAAGGAAACAATCATAAGTGTTGGTGAGGATATAGAGAAATGGGAACTCTCATACAGTGTTGGTGGGAATATAAAATGGTACATCCACTTAGGAAAACAGCATGGCAGTTCCTCAAAAGGCTAAACATGGAGTTACCATATGAAACAGCAGTTCTACCCCTAAGCACATACCCAAAAGAAATGAAACCATATATCTGTACAAAAGCTCATACACAAATGTTTGTAGCAGCATTATTCATGATAGCCAAAAAGGGAAAACAACCCAAAGGATTCTCAACTGATAGATGGATAGTGTGGTATTATCCATACAATGAAATATTACTCAGCCATAAAAAGGAATGAAGTGTTGTTATGTGTACTGCAACACAGATGAACCTTGAAAACATGCTAAGTAAAAGAGGCTAGTCACGAAAGACCACCTATTGTATGATTCTAGCATATGAAATGTGCAGAATAGGGAAATCCATAGAGAGAGAAAGTAGATTATTGGTTGCTAGGGCCTGGGGGAAAATGGGGAGGGTAGGTGGTGACTTCTAATAGATATGGAGTTTCTTTTTGGTGATGAAAATGTTCTAAAATTGATGGTAGTACATATCTATGGATATGCTAAAAACCATTGAATTGTGCACTTTAAATGGGTGAATTGTGTGGTATGTGAATTATATCTCAATTTTAAAAAAGACACACACACTGCCATCCAGTGGATTCCAAATCATAGTGACCCCATAGGGTTTCCAAGGCTGTAAATCTCTGTGGAAGCAGACTGCCACGTCTTTCTCCCACGGAGCCGCTGGTGGTTTTGAATTGCTGATCTTTTGGGTAGCAGTCTATTGCTTTAACCACTGTTCCACCAGGGCTCCTTATATCTCAATAAAGTGGTTTAAAAAGATAAATAAAAATAAGTGGTTTCAGAAGCTACTTAAATGGAAGAAAAAGTATACAGAGAGCTAGAAATAAGAGGTAAATATCCAATGTACATGCACAACTTGGGAGAAATCTCAGAAACTGGAGTTAGAGCGTTAAAAAGGGATGTGAGTGAATTTCTCTAAGGACTGAAGAGGAAGAATATAGGAATATATAAGAAGTAAAAGAAGATCTGGTGGTTACCTTAGTGATCGGAAATGGCAGGAAATCCCTTAAGGGACTATCAGCCTGTCCTTGATTTGGTAACTCTGATCTGAACTGCTAGGTGACCTGATATAAGTGTGAATCGGTGACCACTGAGCTTAATGTTTGTAATATTTCTAGTTGGGTATATTTCACAAAATAAAAACATGCTTTCTCTGTACCACTTTGCTTTTTAAATTAGTTTGTATACTCTCAGGAAAATAAGGAGAAATTTTCAGACTGATCCAGTATCAAGAATATTTGTTATTGTAAAGTAGAAGCATTCCCATCAAATAGATATTAAAACTGTATGAATCTGCTGTATTCATCTGCAGCAACAGAGGAAGTAGAGTCAGGAATAGAAGGAAGATATAGAACGTGTGGCTGATTGCCTCCTTGAACAATAACCTGCTTTGCTGTGAGACCAGAAGAACTGGATGGTGTCCAGCTGCCATTACTGAACATTTTGGTCAAAGATTCCAT
The DNA here is from genome assembly GCF_024166365.1 of Elephas maximus indicus. Taxonomy (NCBI): domain Eukaryota; kingdom Metazoa; phylum Chordata; class Mammalia; order Proboscidea; family Elephantidae; genus Elephas; species Elephas maximus. The sequence continues at coordinate 52,225,007 of NC_064837.1, read as the reverse complement.
AGAAGAATTCTAATCAAAAGAGGGGAAGTGCAGAACAGAATTTCAAATTTTCATGGACTCTAGACTTTCTAGAGCCACAGAGGGTAGATGAACCCCTGAAACTATCACCCTGAGATAATCTTTAAACGTTAAGCCAAAAATATCCCCCTGAAGTCATCTTGAAACCAAACTAGTAAAAAAGGTCTGCCTCAAAGATTAAAAACTGGTTGCTTTCAAGTTGATTCTGACTCGTAGCAACCAACCCTATAGGACAGAATAGAACTGCCCTATAGAGTTTCCAAGGAGCACCCGGTGGATTCAGACTGCCAATGTTTTTGGTTAGCAGGTATAGCCCTAACCACTACACCACCAGGGTTGCCGCCTTGAGCATTATGCTCTTCTAAGCACTACCTATATGGGATCAAATTGACAATAGCAACTCAAAAGATTACATAGGAACCTTAGGGGGCAATGATTTTATGTTAATGAGGGAGGAACAACTCAGAAAAGGAGGGTAAGAATGGTTGCGCAACTCAAAGAATATAATCAGCATCACTGAATTGTATATGCCGAAACTGTCGAATTGGTATATGTCTTACTGTGTGTATTCGCAACAAAATAAATTTAGAGAAAAAGTATGAATGTTGCAAAAATATATAGAGTGGTAGAAAACTATTCTTTATCACCAGCAAGAAAGCAGAAAAGTTCTAAGCATTTTTCTTTAGAAAGAGAAATTGCGTGTATGTACAATACAGTACCAGTATCAGCCGCAGAATCCTTAATTTTGCATTTGTTGTAATTCCAGCTTTCACACAGAAAAATTGTGTGTGCGTGTGTGCACATGCTCAAATAAGAGTCCCTTCAGGGGCACTATGTTGTTATGTATCAAGATATTCTCCTTTCTTCTTCTCCCCCTCCCCCGAACCCTCTCCCCTGTTGTAAATTGGCTTATTAAAACTGGTGCACAGCCCTCCTTTTTTCCCTTTGTGATTGCCTTGGTCTTGGATTTTTCAGCGTAGGACTAAAAATGCAAGTCAGATTTCAGTTACTAGGATAATTTTCTTTGAATTTTAAATTTTTCAAAGCAAATGCATAGATTTTTAATGAACCTGCTATTCAGTGGCTTTGCTTTAAATTTAGCTGGAGAGTTAATTTCATGATTGATTTATTAGCCCTTTGAGAGGCTAAAAAGTGGTATCTGTAGTTCGTGAAGACTGAAAAACATCATCACATTTTGTTTAGCATCTTTTTAAAACCAATTAAAAGCTTTTCTAAAATGGATTGAACAGGAGAAAATAAACCATGTTCCCTAGGTCTTTATTTCAATCAAGTTTCCCTGTGTTCTGCAGGAGAAGAGATCGAGGGGGGATAGAAAAATTGAAAAGGGCTGCCCCAGCAGGGAGCCAAGCCGGAGAAAAGGGCTTCTCTGAGAACGCTGCAGCCGCAGCTCAGAAAGCTCCCAGCCTGCTTCATCTACATGCAGAGTCACACAAGGCGTGGGGGTGCTCACCGTCACCACAGAGGGTTCACATGTGCTTCCCTGCTGATTCCTGTGAAAAGCTAACAATTGGCTTGGAGGGTAAAAGACCACTGCAGTTCACCCTCCCCAAGCTGGACGTATAATTTGTCCAGTGTTAGGAAATGTCCGGCTTAGCAGTGAGAGGCTTGAAGACACCCCTCCTTGCGGTGAGATTCCTAAAGCCGCCTCTTTACTTGATGACACCGGGGCCCTTTTCAAGTATTGCAGATTTATGAAAGTTGAGTGGAATGTGCTTTTTTAAGAGCAGGAGAATGAAAGCCTCCATCTTAATGTCAGGGCAGAAGCAGCAGGAAAGCAGCAAGGCCAGGTGGGTCCCCCAACCTGCAGCGCCAGCGGCTTCCTTCTTGTCCTCCTAGACCTCTTCTGCTGTCTCCTTTTTCTTTTGGGAGACAAAGTGTCTGAAAAGGAACTTAAGGTTGGAAAATGACATGAGTTCCCAGTTTCCTCAACAAGTGTGAGAGTGGTTAAATCCGTTAACCTGACTCTTTAATGCCCTATTTACTGGACACTTTGAGGAATCAGATTGGAGGGCCTTGTCTGTATGTAACGGACTAGCCTTGTGAATTTATGGAGAACCTTTCCTCTTTTTCGTTTCAGTGCCTCCCAACCTTTTTCATATCGTGGCACATAGAAAATAGCATCTGCTGATACACTTGGGTAAATAGATGAGGCCACTCACAACTGACAAGGGGTGCAGTCACCCCAAGTGTCACCCTTCCCAAGGGCCAAGGGAAATTCATACCTTAGCCAGCCTATAACTCATTTGCAGCACACCGGTTGAAAAACTTTGGAAACTGGAAACTTTTACAAGAGTGTTACTCAAAATTCATAGCAGTATTACTGGAAGTAGGACACTCAGACCTAAAAGTTGTTAGAGTTTTAGCCTAAATTCTAAAGTTGTTGAAAAAAATAACTGTTCCTCACTGCACTGGCACCTAGGAATATCACCTAATAAGAAAGAAATAGGATTTAGAGCTGAGACGTATGAACCAGTAAGAAATGTTAGCACACTCATGGTGGGAACTCAGGCAGACGTATTTGTTTCTCCATGGGTTATGTTTTAAGGTCTTAACATTACCGGTCTCCAAACAAGATTGCTTTTTATGCAATCCTTATATGTTATCTTAGTACGATCTTATTTCAGATATGTTATTCGGAAGTCTTGCTAATACTGAGCAACTCTTCAGACTTTGGGTTGCTTTAGTGAAATAAGCAGATAATGGAAGAGACTCCAAATTGTGCAGGGCTAAACACGAGATTCTCTCCATCTATCTATTCAAAATTAACTCTGGCTAATGACTACAAGTATGACTCAAGAAGATATATAACCACTTTAGGAAAGAGGTTTAGTCGTTTTGCCAGACACGTTAGTTGTAATCACTGATGTGGTGACGTTTGCATTGGACTTCACGTCTTTATTTTTAAAAAGCCATGTGACGCTTGGCAATTTAGCGACCCAACTTTTCCATTACTAAGTCAGTGATATCATGAGATGGCTGTTACATTTTTATAAAGTTGTCTGTAGGTATACTCTAAATATGATCTATAAGAAGAGTAGTAGATTGTCTTGGAAAGTTCTGCATAAATTGTGTATATATATAGAAAATGCATATATATTTACAATGATTTCAAAAACATCAAAAATGGTGAAAGAAATTTGGTGAATCCTTTTATAAAATATTGTTACAAAAATGCTATCTGCTGAATAAAACCAAGTTTTCAAAGTAGAAGGGTTCTTTTGGTATTTCTTCTTGTTAAACCCAAACGAAACCTGTTGCCGTCAAGTCAATTCTGACTCATAACAACCCTATAGGACAGAGTAGAACTGCTCCATAGAGTTTCCAAGGTGCGCCTGGTGGATTCAAACCGCCCACCTTTCGGTTAGCAGCTGTAGCACTTAACCACTGTGCCACCAGTGGCCATCAAATCGATTCTGACTCATGGCGACCCCTTGTGTGCAGAGTAGAACTGCTCCATAGGGTTTTCAAGGCTGTGGCCTTTCAGAAGCAGATGGTCAGCACACATCTGTAATCAGTATTAATGAAAACAAAATTAAATGTGAATCATCAGAAAAATGCTAATATTGCAGAAACTAAATATCACTGCCAAAATGGCTTCTTCTAGCCCCATTGCCTTAAATATATTTTTAAAACTTGTGATCACATGACATCAGCGTTAAGTGTTGATTATAGTGTCGTCGTATTCTGTGGTGCCATGGAACTAGTTGTGAGTGCCCCCTCGGCAGAATGCACAGACTCTTTGTATTGGACTTGCAATCAGAAAGCCTGGGTTGAAGTCTTAGCTCAGATACCTTCTGATTTGAACTAGTCCCTTAATTTCTTCATCTGTAAAATGGAGATAATTCTTCCAGCCTTACCTCCCCCAGTGAGTTAGTTTGAGGGTCAGCCAAAATCATTTATAATGAAGCCCTTTGTAAACCTGTGGATTACACAGGTATAAGGTATGACTGCCTTATCATGAGAGGCAGGAAGTTATCAAAAAGTAGGGGTGTGCCTTGTCCACAGAGAATGCCATTTGTAAAGAATCCATTTGTGGAGTCTGTCATGGATTGAATTGTGTCCCCCCAAAATATGTGTCAACTTGGCTAGGCCATAATTCCCGGTAATTTATGGTTGTCCTCCATTTTGTGATTTGATGTAATTTTCATATGTGTTAAAAATCCTAATCTCTGCCTGTGGTTAATGAGGCAAGATTAGGTTATGTTAAAGAGGATTAGGGTGGGATGCATCACCCTTACTCATGTCACATCCCTGATCTAATATAAAGGGAGTTTCCCTGGGGTGTGGCTTCTATCACCTTTTATCTTAGATAAAAGGAGGGAGAAGCCAGCAGAGAGATAGGAACCTCCTACCACTAAGAAAGAAGAGCTGAGAGCAGAACATGTCCTTTGGACCCAGGGTCCCTGCACTGAGAAGCTCCTAGACCAAGGAAGATTGATGACAAGGACCTTCCCCTAGAGCCGACAGAGAGAAAAAGGCTTCCCCGGGATCTGGCACCCTGAATTCAGACTTCTACCCTCCTAATCTGTGAGAGAATAAACTTCTGTTCGTTAAAGCCATCCACTTGTGGTATTTCTGTTATAGCAGCAGCACTAGATGACTAAGGCAAGTCTTATCCTGAGAACTTCATAAAGTGAGTAGATGCCAAATCTGCATGATTTAAATATTCCCATTGTCTGGGGTCAAGAGGTTGAAATCTGAGATTCTTTTTCTTCCTGTTTTGTTTGTGTTTCAAAGTTCTTAGAGGTTCTAGTATTTTGTAAAGACTGTTTTATGGAACTGGAAATGTATTTCCTGGTTTAACCTTTTTTGCTTGTAAGATAAGAAAACTAAGGAATGGAACTGCTATATATAGCAAGCTTCCATGGACAGTGAGTTCAGAGTTCCAACTTGGAATTCTCAGAGCACAACTTCCCTCTTTAGTAATCCTGGAAAAAGAAACAGAAACACCCTGCTTCACCATGTCTAATTCCCTGAAATTTAGATGCTTTCTTAGTCTTAAGACAAATTCTCTGGGCTAGGGATAGGTAATCCTTGTTGTAAAAGGAAAACGAAGTAGAGACAGGAATTTCAGAGCTCAACAGGGTGAGGAGAAAAGGGAGAGCCAGGGCTTCAGGCCGTACTGAGATCCCTGAAGACACCTTCCAGTTATACCTGTGCTCTGCCTCCAGGGACTGACCCACCTCCTTCCTTTTTCCTGTAGCCATCTGTTGTTTGTGACTAGAGTTCCTCTTTTCTCCTGACTCATGGTGGAGCAGAATGGCATTTCATAGCTCCTCTCCTGCCTTCCTATTTCTGAAACAAGTACTCCCAACATGAATCTTTGGAGATTTCCTAGGGGTTATACAAACAGCATTTACAGCTATTGGGTAAGAAGAGCCAACAAGGGGAACCTAACAAAGGGTCCAGAACAATCCATCAATATTTCTGATACTTACTGGGATGTAGATGAAGCCAGGCCTTGATCTTTTTCAGTCACGTCTGTAATCAGGAGCCCTGGTGGCACAGTGGTTAAGTGCTCGGCTGCTAACCAAAAGGTCAGCGGTTCGAACCCACCAGCCCCACTGTGGGAGAAAATTGTGGCAGCCTGCTTCCTTAAAGATTTACAGCCTTGGAAACCCTATGGGAGGTTCTCCTCTGTCCTGTAGGGTCACTATTAGTCATAATCAGCTCAACAGCAATGGGTTTGGGTGGGTGTGTGTGTGTGTGGGTGTGTGTGTGGGTGTGTGTGTGTAATCACATCTTCATCTTGACAATCTTACTTGCCCCACCTGGAAGGCTCCAGACTGCAATTTGCCTTGCCCCACTTTTTTCGGTTTTTTAAAAACCTATTTAGGCTATAAAAATGTATGATAATATTTGTTGGGTGGACATTTTTAAGATGGTGGGTCTTAACCGTACATAAAACTGGCATTGGCAGTGTAAATAAGCGCCCAGGAGTTAGAATCAGAGGTCTTGAGTTTCAGCCTAGTCACTTAGCTTCCAGGCCTCAATTTTCTCATTTGTAAAATGGGAACAACAATAACATTTGAGTTGTGAGAATTAAATAAGATAAATGCATATCATAGTTCTTTGTAAACTGCAAAGCACAACTCAAATTCTAGTATATTATTCGTTTCAAAGAAAACTCTGACTCTCTTGCCTTACACAAAAGTAACCCAACCAGTATGAGAGGAGCTAGGCCCCGGTATGAGGCCCTGGTGGTTCAGGAGTAAAATTCTTGCCTTCCATGCAGGAGACCGGCTTTGATTCCCGGCCAATACGCCTCACAGCCGTCGCCTGTCTGTTAGTGGGGGCTTGCATGCTGCTGTCATATTCAAGTGATTTCAGCAGAGCTTCCAGGCTAAGACAGACTAGGAAGAAAGGTCTGTCAATCTACCAACAGGCTCCAGGTGGCAGCTGCAGAAGACACCAGCCCTAGAAGTGTATCAGCAGGAAAGAGCAAAGCAGCCTCCTTTTCCCCTAGCTGCCAGCCATCCTGCTCCTACAGACTGCCTTGGCACAGGGAAGAAGGGGGCGAGTTTCAGGCAATAAGAGGAGGGAAGAGAGGAAGAAATACCAAGTGGCAGCTGTGAAATAGAAAACTTTCTGGCCGCCCAACCTAGTGTTCCTTTTATGTAGATAAACTGAGCCCAAGTCAGAAACTGCCTGCATCACTGTCAAATCGCCTTTCACTTCATGTTCTATTATTGTCATAGTCTGATCTCAGTCATAAAGAAAAAAGATCGGGAGGAGGTGTGCCAAAACTGTTTACTGCAATGGCATTTATATCCATGACCTCCAAACTTTTTAAACACATATCCCTACCAAGAAACAACATTTGCGCTCTTCCACCCAGTATTTTCATACATATATTATTCTGTAAGATGATGTTCATTTTTTAACATATTAAAAATTTTTTTAAGAGAGAAGTTAAAAATAAAAGGAAATTCTCCTGTTTCTCCATTTTAAAGACAGTAACTCTTAGTAGGATTATATTTGATTTTTTTTTCTGCTTTATTGTTTCCTGTATTTTACAGATTTTCTACAATAAGCGTATATTACTTTGATAATCAGGAAAAAAATAAAAACGTGTTTATAGTTGGCTTCATTTCTAATTTAGTAGCATAATCGTCAAAGTTCTTTAATTTCACTCCTTTGCCATTAATTTGCTGTTTGACCACCAGAGTTAGATGGTTCTGCCTTTGTAGCTAAACTTGTCTGTGTGTAATGTATTTTTTTAACGTTGTTTTTTATTTTAAAATGAATTCAAGGTTTTTTTAAGGCACCCTGTGGTTGTGAGTGCAACAGTGTGGCACTGCCTCATGATTCTAGGGTTGTTCCTGGAAACCCAGGTGGCATTCAGCTCAGTGCTGTGCCCCCGGGCTGAACTTAGGACAACTGAATGCCAGTGTGACTAAAACGGACCAAGATAAAACAAAAAACCATTGCCATTAAGTTGATTCTGACTCGTAGTGACCCTATCGGACAGAGTAGAACTGCCCCACAGGGTTTCCAAGGAGCAGCTGGTGGATTCAAACTGCCAACCTTTTGGTTAGCAGCCAAGCTCTTAACCGCTGCACTACCAGGGTCAACTAAAGTTGACCAAGATAGACGGTGAAAATTCTTTTAAGTGTCATACAAGGGAGACGGAAAGCTTCTTTTCCATCCAAAAATATTTCTTTGACATGCGAGTTTGAGGTATTATTTTAAGGAGCATAAGTTTTTATTAGGACCTGCAGTTAATACATTTATTGTGCACTATAGAAATACAAAGATAAATAAGACATTGCACCTGCCCTCACAGAGTTTATAATCCAGGACCACCTGTTCAGTTGTGCACCTTGTGCACTGCACAGAAGCACCCGGCAAGGCGGCAGCCCACATCCTGCTCATTCAGCTGTGTACCCTAGTATGAGGCTGCATCTGCCCCTACTCATAGGGTTGCTGGATTTAGCAAATAAAAATACAGGGCACCCACTTAAATGTGAATTTAGGTAAACATCAAATTATTTTTAGTGTTAAGTATGTCCCATGCAATGTTTGACCCATACTCAGGGTCTTTGGAGAGAGCAAGAGTGGCTATATTCACCCAGAGGGCTACTTTTTTCTAATACATCCACCCAGGGAGTGTTTCTTCCTAATTCATACAAAGACTAGCCCGTGTCCTTGTTACAAGCTAGCGAGAGAGAAAGATGTGTAAATAGATGCATATAGTGAAATTTTACAAGTTGGGGGGTTCAAGTGGGACATAAGGGAACATGGTCCTTTTTACCTGAGAAAATCTGCAACCATTTCACAAACAGTCATTCTTGATCTTGGTCTTGAAAGATGAGTAAAAGATTTAGGGCTGTCATGCCACTCTAAGGAATTCCAGTTCTACAGCAATGGGCAGAGACAGTGAAGGGTGTACTGATGGCAGAGGTAGCAAATTTTTACCATTTACATACTACCTGATATTTGAGAATCTGAGGGTGTATTTTGTGTACAGTTACTGCACTTAGGCTTCCAATGACATGTTGAGTTTCACTGGAGGGAAGAATAGGAATTCATAAGAAATCGAAGGCTTCATTTTCCCAAATGGCTGAAGCTTAACCTCTTTAAATACCAATTGTTGTTATACTTTAGTCTTTTTTAAGATGAAAATTTCCTACATTTGTCTTTGGTGTCTGAAGCAAAGTAAAATAAACACTATGTTAATGAGTAAGGATCATCATTACAAATTGTAATCACATGGACCAGCAATCCATGTGTGAGAGTTGGCAGGAACTGGTGGAATGTTCAGGACTCTACCCTGAACATTCTGGTTGTCATGTAAGTAGGCCCTGTGTGCCCTGTTTTCTCAGGGGTTTGTACCTTCCTTTTTTTTTTTTTCTTTAATGGTTTTGCTGTTTTTTTTTATCAGCTGCTACTTGTAGAATCCACTTGAGTTGTAACAGCCTGCCTGCCTCTGGCCGTTTCCCCCTTCTCATTTGCTGCTTCTGGTCTGCTGCGAACTAAGAAGGGCAACCACCAGGACTCTTACGAATTGTTGGTAAAATCAGAGTAACTAAGCCATGATGATAGCTGGTAGAGCTTTCCTGAGAGCAGGGCCACATTATGACTTCTGTGGGTCTCTTCCTCCATAAACAAAAATGAAAAATTATATTTACAACTGTGTTGGCATAAAGACATATATACTGCTGTTACTCTGTACAGCCACATGGTTCTTTACATCACAGCCAACGCTTTGCTTGTGTCACCTTTTCCATAAGGCCTACTCAGTACCCCTCACATCCCCATTTAAACACAATCCTTGCTTGCGCCCCCCACCCGACCCCCCACACACATACAAACTGGCGCTCTTCATCTCCCTTTCTCCTACCCTTTCCCCCCACTATGTGGATCACCATTAAACATAATATAGACTTTACATACGTATTCATTTCTTGTTGGCCTTCTTTTGTGAGTACAGGACTCTTCTCTGTTTAGTTTTATTGATGGATCTAGGGCTATTTTTTTTTTTTTCAGGGCTAGCATCATGTCGTTGTTGTTAGGTGCCATCAAGTCGGTTCCAATTCATAGCAACCCTATAGGTCAGAGTAGAACTTCTCCATAGGGTTTCCAAGGAGCGTCTGGTAGATTTGAACTGCCAGCCTTTTCGTTAGCAGCCAAGCTCTTAACCACTAGGCCACCAGGGCTCCTGCCTTATACATAGTGAGAAGTTAATAGATGAGTGTTGAACGAATGATGATGATCCCAGTGTAGTTTTCCAGGGTAGCAGATCACTCCTTCATTGTTATACTTCCTCTCCTGGCCCTAGAAAAATGCACATTATACCAAGTGTTCAACAGGAAAATACCTACCTACCATTTCAGAGTCTACACCTCTGAGCCCCTAGTGTTGAATGCCATGTTAGCAGCAGTTTTCAAAGAGTCTAGAATGAGTGGAATGTATACTTCATTTGCAATATAAGTAGCTGCCAAAGGCTGTCATAACATAGCTCTTTCTTTTAGTTAATCAATTGATCAGCTCTTGACTGGAGAATACTGAATTCTCTAGCATAGGAGAGATTCTTAGGAAGCCAAGAACCCAGGGAAGACCTTGAAGACCATTAAAAACAACCAGGAGTCTGGATGGTGAAGAGGATGGGGCCTCTTGCAGGTCCTGAGTGCATTTCTGATTTCTCACGCTCAAATGTCTTAACTTTTTTTTGTTGTTGTAGTTAAATGTTTAAGTTGAATACCAAAGGAAGGATGTTTCAAATAAATCATGCTGCAACTAGGCAGACAACTACACTTAAACTCTCCATTAGTTTCTACCCTGCAGCAAATTCTTAGTCTACGTCTTTGTAATCATCCTCATGGTGCTGCAAGCAGGCCAGAGGACAATAAGGAGGGGGATTTGCAATGCAGATTGGGTAGGAAGTGAGAAAGTTAACCCCAAATAATTACTGTAGGCAAAAGCCAACTATTTTGTGGTATTAAAGAACATTTTAGCACCACTTTATGAAAAAGACACTGATGCATCAGGTTTTACACTCAGAGCAGCTCTTAAAGATTATCTAATCGAGTTTTTTTTTTTTTTGGTCATTTTGTAGTGTAGATGAGAAAACTGGGGTGAAAGCAAAGGCCCTGTATCCAATGGTGGAACAGAAACTAGAGGTCAGGCCTCATTGACATTTGTAGGAGCCTTGGTGGTGCAGTGGTGCACTCAGCTGCTAGCCAAAAGATCAGCAGTTTGAACCCACTAGCCGCTCCGCAGGAAAAAGGTGTGGCATTCTACTTCCGTAAAGAGGAGAGCCCTGGAAACCTGACGGGGCAGTTCTGCTCTGTCCTGTAGGGTTGCTATGAGTTGGAATCAACTTGATAGCAATGGGTTTGGGGGATTCTTATTTGTATAATATTAACTCGTATCAGCAATGGCTAGTCTCTGACCTCTGAGCTCTTAGGAGAAAAGGTTAAATAAATTCGGAAATTAAAGTTGTACTGACCGTGCCACTTAGTGCCTAAAAGAAGGGTTCTGTAGAAGCTTCTCATTAGAAACTTAGAAGATGATCAAATCCAAACTCCCCAGCCTTGTATCTAAAGTAGATTTCCCTACCTCTCTCAGCTTTTAGGTTGATATACTCTAAATTGACCTCTGTGTTCTAATAAGGTAAATTTTCTTATTTTTCCTAATTTAATTTCTACCTCTGTGATTTTTACCTGTAGCATCACTCCTTATTTAAATGCTTCCCAGTCTTCTAAGTCTTCTACCAGTTTGTGATTATTTCTTATGTTCCGGATATTTCACAGCTTGTGTTCTCTCGATACCCTGTCCTCGTTAACCCTACACAACTCAGTTAGTTTACTCCTTTAGGCCCCACTCTTTCAGAACAGTGTGTACAATGATAACATCTTATCTGGAGGCCAGTTCTCTAAACAATCTCAACTACAGGCAGACCCCAAGTCACAAAGTTTCATTCCTAAATCTGTCTTTAAATTGAATTTGTATGTGAGTCAGAACAATTAGGTATGTTTCGTATCTAACGTCAGTTAGTCAAATGTTTGTCTCAGCATCTAGTATACCTTTCTATGCATAAAAAACATTAAAGAGACACTTCTGGATACACTGAAACATCTTTAACATATTAATAGAGTAATAATAATGTTTTGATGAGTGTCAGAAAGTAGCACCCATATGTTATTACAAATCATTGTATGTACCTCAGATTTTTAATGTAATAGGCTTTGGGGAGGGGGTTGCTTCGTATCTATAGGTTGTATGTGAGTGGGACATTCATAACCCAGGGATTGCCTGTATAAGGGAAGAACATTCCAGGCAGAGGGAAGGTAAGAGTGTCTTCTGCATACCAGGCATGCTGTGCTCAGTACTACTAGGCATAGATGATTAAAACATGGTTCCTACTCCCAGGGAGTTGACAGGCTAGAAACAAAATTCAGACTTGCAAATAAACGCAGTGATAAAGTGGTATGGCACTATGGTAGGTAGATTTTTTTCTTGTGGGTCTCTGTTTCTATTGAATAATGCAAGCTAAGTAAAAATATGAGAAATTAGCCCCATTTCAAGAATGAAGCCAGGATAAATGATAGAATAAAAAGCACCCCTCCTCCCAGGGAGGCTTCTCCTCACCCCCTGGCTCTGAACTGATTGTCCCTCAGAAGTTGCTGCCGCTCACCATGGCCTTTCATTCTCACCCACTGCCATAACTCCTTCTGGGGGGGTATTTGATCTTTAGCTTCAGGCCTTATCTGGGCCTTGCTGTAACCCTAGTTAAGCTAAAGCCTTGAGCTCTGTCTGCCCTAATGCTGAGTGAACCTTGAGCCTCTGGGAGAATATACTTTTTCTGTGTCTGCTGGTACGCTGTGTTGTTGGGAAGAGAAGATTTCTCAGGTTCCCCATTGCCTACCCACCTGTTAACGGCTTTGTGACATCCTAGGCAGAGGACAAGGAACCCAGGTGGCACAACAGTTAAGTCCTTGGCTGCTAACCAAAAGGTTGGTGGTTCGAACCCAACCAGCAGCTCTGCAGGAGAAAGACCTATCTGCATCCGAAAAGATTTCAGCCTAGAAAATCCTGTGGGGCAGTTCTGCTCTGTCACCTGGAATCGCTGTAAGTCAAAATTGACTCAATGGCACCCAACAAAAACAACAGGCAGAGGACAACTTTTCAGGTACCTCTCAAGACCAGGCTGTTCAAGCTCTCACTTCCTCTATTCTTGCCTCCTCTGACAGTAACAGCAACGGCTCTCCTCTTCCCATCCACCCCCGCTCCTGAGCGTTCTTTACCTCGTGCTCTACTCTCATGGGTAGGTAGGATTTTTCATCCCATTTTTATGCTTGAGGAGAAGACCGTTGCTGAGGAGTTAAATAATTTCCCCAAAATCACACAGCTATAAGTGATGGAGGCTGTACTTTTCCTACTGTACTAAGCCACCTGTCTATCAGGGGACTTGCCTCTCATTCCATTGCTTTCTGCCAGCCCTGGGTTTGCATTAAAAAGGACGACCTATATGTGAGATGCTGGTTAGAAGGTGCAACCTCCTTCCTGGGCGTGCTTCCTCTTAGAACCGGCCTGTCCTTAGTTCAGCAGCTTTCCACAGGCCGCTAGACGGGCCTTCGTGGAGCTGCTGGGTCATCTTCATCACAGTTCTTCCTTCTCAAGAACCGGCTTTGGTTTCCTGTTGCTTTTTATATTAAACCTCTTTCCTTAGTTTAGCGTTCTGAGTCTTTTTAATCCTGCCCACTCCCCATCTCTCCAAAAAAGCTTCATTTTCAGCACTTCGTGTTCTGGGCTCAGCTGTTTCCACCACCCACCTAGGATTTAGTAGCATTAGAGACTCATCCCTTCTCAAGGGTCTTGCCAGTGTCTTCTCCTTGTCAGCGTCTCTATAATGCAACAGGAATCTTCTTAGATAATCCCACTCCAATGACATTGTCTCCATGCTCTGTGTCCTCTCAGCTATTATTAGTTCGCGCTTGCGGATGTTATTGGTAGCAGTCCCTGAATGTTTATTTGCTCTTCCCAGCTAAATTGTCATCACTTCAAAGGCACAAACCAAATCTTATAATTCCATAAGTACCTGGGCAAAGTAAGTTCTTGATAATGACCTGATGGACTAATGTCTTTTCTTACCTTCTACCTACCAGATTCACAAATTCTTAATATCCTGAAATGTTTCTTTCTCGTTTACAAAAAGCCCAAATTCTAACCATCAGAAAAGAAACTTTAAGGCTCCCGCCACACAGCAGTTTTCCGTTACATTTTTAAACTCACTTCTTAATCCATTTCAGGGTTTCCAATTGTTCACAGTTAATTCTTCTTACCAAGAGTGTATTACACTTGCTCAGCATTGAATGATAGAGAAAGAATGGCCTTTCTTTGCTGCATAACTAACTTTACTTTTGTTCACAGGTTGAAATCAGCCCTTCCATTTCACCGCAGTCTTATATAGATGGCATTTTCATTTGTGGGGGGAGCTTTCTTCAGCATGAACGTTTGTTACAAATCAGTTTATTGGGGCCAATCAATGGACAAGGCCTATGAAAGGGCGTGGATTATCTGGTTAGCCCTTTGTGTGGCAAAAGGCTTAGATACTGCTTAGTGCTTTGCTCATTCTTCATCCTGGAAAGAAGTGTTTTTTTGAAGGATCAACACCTGACTGAGCCTTGCCTTTTTCATGGTAATGTTTTCACCTGAGTTGCTTCTTTTGTTACTAAGAATTAGTTAACTAATACTTATTTAACCTTGGAACAATGTTTATCGTAATCCAGTGGGCAGATAGTCATTTTATTTAGGCCTTTTCTTTAAAGCCTCAGGACTAGCAAATCTTAGTAAAGAGTATGCTGGGACCAATTTTTCCCCACAAATAAATGATCACTCTACTTTTTTTCTTTCCATCAAGGGGCATGTTTAGGCACTGTGGACTTAAGAATAATAGCCACACATTAACAAAGTGAATTTCTCCTCTGGGTTAAGCTCTACTTTTATTTGTAAAACTGGCATCCATTTCATGCTACTGGCAGCTTTTCCCCCGAATGTTATCCAATGTCATTTATTACATGAATACATTCAAAGCTGTTGTTTCATGATAAAGCTTGCTCTTGAGAATTACCACTAATTAATATACAAAATGACCCAGCACAATTTAATTATTTGCTAATGTTTTTCGGTGTTTTTTTTAAAGATGATGCTTTACAGGCCAAGGCCTGAACTTGCCTGGTTCGTGACCTCTCCACAGTGTTTGCATTCTTGTTAAACAAGAAGAAAAGCAAAACATAAATTAGTGTCTCCATTATAAGTTGCTCTGCATTTCCCAATCTTTCAACACTCTGAAGAGCACAGTCACTGCCAATGTAAGAGAACATTTCACTAGGAAAATGGCAATGACTTCAAAAGTCCAGTTTTAGGGAATGAGTAAGAAGCTTCTTCCTCAATGTCATTCTTCTAGGGCCAACGTTATCCTCCATGTAAGAGAGGAGCGAGAGGAGGGAGTTTGACCTATGCGCTATGGAACCTTAAAAGCCTAAGCAAAAAGAGAAGCAACAGCTCCCTTTAATTGTAATGAGGATGTACCAACCTGTGTGCCCTGGGGTATCTATTAGCCTTCAGAATTTAGTGTTGAAAAATATTTTACATGTAAAAGCACCATTTTTTTCGTTATAGTAGAAGTTTATATTTTTACATGTTTTTAATTACCTCAACATCCCATGGCTTTTTGTTTTGTTGTTGTTTGTTTCTGTTTTGTTTTGCTTTTGGGCTTAGTATGTGTTTCTTCTCCTTCAGGTTTGGAATGTCTGTCCCCTCTGTCTTTCTAGTCAACCTACTCATTCCTTAATACTCAGTTCAGGCAACATCTCCCCCAGAAAAAGCGTTCTCTGCCGCTTGTTTCTTCCCTTCACCACGACATTCTATGCATAGTACGCCACCCGTGCATATTATAGTATAATGGTCTCATTTGTATCTCTCTGTATATCCTGTATCTGTATACAAGGTCTATTCCATATTGATCTAGGAGCTTGGTAAATGTTTGTTATGTATTTGATTTTTGCTAGTCGCTTTCTTTTATAATAAAGGTTAGTCCTTAATCTGCGTACTTCATGGGTATACTTCTATCTCATAGGCTTTGCACAGTTATCTGATATGCCAGTGGCTAATTGTGCCAGAGAGTCTCAGGTTTGTTTCTCTGATATACCTTTGATTATGTTGGTGCATTGTCCATTCCTGGCATGGTAGATGTCCAGAAACAATGAGTAGGATTTAAGGCTCACATGCCTTATGGACAGTAGTTATATAATGTTTACAAAACCCAAGTGGAATTCTTCTGGGATCTGATAATTAATTTCTTAAATCTTTTGCTGCTACCACATTTATTTTAATGACCTACTTTTCTAAGATTCGTGAATAGGTTTAATGATCATATAATATTAAAGGCTTATCTATGGGATGAATATGTATCATAAAACTAGTTACATCAGTTTCAAATTCATTCCTCTTCCATTTCCCAAGTAAACATATTTTAATGTGTTTCTCTTCATGAAGGGATGCAGTATAGGATTTTGAATTCTGGATCTGGTTTCCAGTGCTGGCTCCATCATTTATTAGTTGTTTGACCTTGAACAAATTACTTGTCTCTGTGACACTCAATGGAGTCCCTGAGTGGTGTAAACAGTTAATGTGTTTGGTTGCTAGCCAAAAAGTTGGTGGTTCAAGTCCACCCAGAGGTGCCTCAGAAGAAAGGCCTGGTGATCCGCTTCCAAAAAGCAGCTATTGAAAACCCTGTAGAGTATAGTTCTTCTCTGAAACACGTGAGTCACCATGAGTTGGAATCAACTCAACAGCATCTGGTTTACTGGTGAGACTCAATATCTTCATTAGTAGAACGGAGATAATATTGGTACCTAACTCTCAGGTTTATAATGAAGATCAAATAAGAGATTGATCTGGAGAGGGGCCATACTGCAAATAGGACAGGTGGAAGTCTATACTATAATAAAACCCGTGAAAGCTGGAACTGTGTAAGGCGGAAACCTGTCAGAGAAAGAAAACACAAGTATTTTCCACTAAAACTGGCAATAGAAAAGTGGTTAAGACGGCACCGTGTCAAAGGCAAAAAACTTGCAAGACCTGGAAAAACAAGGCAGTCCCCCTTTCAGTTCCTGCTCTCACAGGCTTCACTGTAAATGGCAAGATGCCCAGATCTCTCCCTGACTCGCATCCCAGTATGCTGGCAACTAGGCTTTATAGCCCTCTGGAAGGAGATTGGAGAATTCTTCTCTGGGGAAAAATCTAAATATACTGACCTTTGAGGAACCTCCAATAATCAGCCGTGTCTCACCTGGTCATTCTATAGGGACACCTTCAGACACAGAGCTTCCAGTTATTAGCTTAATTCTTAAATATGAATAGTCATCCAAAGATCACCAGACACTTGAGGAACACCTCCAGTAAACAGATAGGAAAAAGGAACTCAGAGGAAACAGAGACAAAACAGGGAACAGAAGAAAATGGTTTTTTTTTTTTAATCTATAATATTCACAGAGATCTAAAATAAGATATTGTACCCATGAAATATAATACAAGGCAATAAAAAAGGAACATTTAAAGAGCAAGAAAGAACTCTTAGAAATAAAAAATATTACAGAAAGAAATTTAACATAAAGATTGGACATAATATTGATGCTAACTCAAAAGTATTAGGAAGAGGAAGAGATAAAATAAGGGAGCAAGAAAGTAGGAAAATTAGAAGATTAATCTAAAGGACCAGTATCCAGCTAAGGGAGGGTCCAGAAAGAAAGCAGAGAAAATGAATGGAAGGAAATCTCAAAGAAATAGTCCAAGACCTTTCCTGGAATTCAGTGATTGGAGTTTCCAGATTAGAAAGGACCCAACTAGTGCCCGGCAAAATGAAGAAAGACCCATCTCAAGGTACATAATTTTGAAATTACAGAACATAGGGAAGAAATCCTAAAAGCTTCCAAAAATTAAAAAAAAAAAAACAAAACATAAGAAACTGAAGGTCATAAATCAGAATGGCATTGGACTTCTAACTAGAAACACTGGAAATTAAAAGACACTAGAGCAATGCCTTCAGAATGCTGAAGGAAAGATTATTTTCAACCTTGTTCTCTATACGTAGCCAACCTGTCAAGTATAAGATAGAGGATACAATATTAAGGGTAGAATAAAGGCATTTCCAGACATGTGAGGTCTTTAAGTTTTTACCTCCCATGCACCCTTTCTCAGGAAGCTTTTGGAGGATATGCACCGTGGAAAAGAGAGACTAGATGAAGAGAAAAGAAGGCTGAGTTACAAGGGGTCAAATAGAAGCAAGAGGGAAGTTCTAGAATTAGCTATGCAGCAGGCCTAGAGAGCAGTCAGTTCGGGTTGAATACTGAGGACAGAGGGCTCCAGGAGGGGAATGTCTTCAAGGAAAAAAAAATTTTTTTTTAATGTCTAATGTGTCTGTATGAGACACATCTTTGGGAGATGAATTTGTGATAGATATTTAGTAAACTAAGCAAAGGAAAATGGAAGGGGGCAATTATTAACTCTAGTAAAAACAAAATGTTACCCAAGAAAGGAAATGTAATAGTACGCTGCATTGTTGTTTGTTGTTGTTAGGTGCCGTTGAGTTGTTTCTGACTCATAGCGACCCTATGTACAACAGAACAAAATGCTAATGGTCCTCATGGTTTCAGGGGACATCTAGGTCACTTGGACATCCAGGTCAGTTGGACGTCTAGGTCAGTTGGTCAAAGTGTATTAAAAAAATGTTCTGTATCCTGCTTTGGTGAGTGGCATCTGGGGTCCTAAAAGCTAGCAAGTGGCCATCTAAGATGCATCAGTTGGTCTCAACCCGCCTGGAGCAAAGAAGAATGAAGAATGACGTAGATATCAGGAAAATATGAGCCCAAGAGCCAGAAAGGGCCACATAAACCAGAGACTATATCAGCCTGAGACCAGAAGAACTAGATGTTGCCTGGCTACCACCAGTGACTGCCCTGACGGGAAACACGACAGAGAATCCCTGATGGAGCAGGAGAAAAGTGGACTGTGGATCTCAAATTCTAGTAAAAAGGCCAGACATAATGGTCTGACTGAGACTGGAGGGACCCCCAGAGGTCACGGACCCCGGACTCTCTGTTAGCGCAAAAATAAAACTATTTCTGAAGCCAACTCTTCAGACAAAGATTAGACTGGGCTATAAGACATAAAATGATACTGGCGAGGAGTGTGCTTCTTAGCTCAAGTAGACACATGAGACTATGTGGACAGCTCCTGTCCAGAGGCAAAATGAGAAGGCAGAGGGGGACAGGAGCTGATTGAATGGACATGAGGGATATACGGTAGAGAGGAGGAGTGTGCTGTGACATTGTAGGGAGAGCAACTAAGGTCACATAACAATATGTGTCTCCGTTTTTGTATGAGAAACTGACTTGAATTGTAAACTTTCGCTTAAAGCACAATTAAAAAAAAAATACTGCCGGTCCTGTACCATCCTCATAATCATTGCTATGCTTGAGCCCATCATTGTAGTCACTGTGTTAGTCTTTCTCATTGAGGGCCTTCCTCTTTTTCACTGACTGCTTTACCAAGCGTGATGTCCTTCTCCAGGGACTCATCCCTCCTGGTAACATGTCCAAAGTATGTGAGACGAAATCTTGCCATCCTTGCTTTTGAGGAGCACGCTGGCAGTATTTCTTCCAGGATAGATTGTGCATTCTTCTAACAGTCCATGGTATAGTCAATATTCTTCACCAATACCATAATTCAAAGGCATCAGTTCTTCATTGGTCTTCTTATTCATTGTCCGGCCTTTGCATGCATATGAGGCAATTGAAAACACCATGACTTGGGTCAGGTGCACTTTAGTCCTTAAAGTGACATCTTTGCTTTTTAACACTTTAAAGAGGTCTGTCGCAGCACATTTGCCCAATCCAGTGCGTTGTTTGATTTCTTTATTGCTGCTTCCATGGGTGTTGATTGTGGACCCACGTTAAAAAAATAAATAAATAAAATAACCAGTGAAAACCTTACGAATAATAACAGCAGACACTGCATTGCCTAGCATATCGTAATAAGTACTGAATAGAGATCTAATCAAAAATTGCTATTGGAAGAATGAGGAAAGGTGCATATGCAAGATTACTAATAAGTTCCCATGCTCTATAACAAGAAGTCAATAAATATTTGAAACTTAGAACAAAATCTAAAAATAGTGGTGTAACCTTGTTGTTTAAAGATCAGGAAATAAATGTAAGTTAAGAGAGTTGAAAATGGAAAGAGGGAATCAGGAATGATGACATAACCCTGATATAGTCTTTAAACTTTTTTGTGTGTATTTTGGAGTTAAAAATGAAATTTAAAAATATTAAATGAGACAATGTGTCTTTCACCAACACACTGTCTTTCACAGTTAAGTGCTGCATAAATGTAAACTATTATTATTACCCTACTTCTTCTAAAAATCATAATAAAAGCTTGCTAAGTGGATGATACAAAGACTTTCTATTAATTTATTACATTTTTTTCCTTTCCCACCTTATGTATTCCATGTTAGCTGTGAGAAATGAATTAGAAACATATATTTCAGCATCTTTCTATTTGGCTTTTATATCTCCCTGATACACTAATCCACTGTTTTATTGATGTGAATGAGAAGAAACAGCTGGTCAAATGTTGCCACTTCGATCATGTTGTTGGTACCTTATTTTAGATTTTCATGAGGAAGACTTTGACTTTTTTTTTTTTCTGTTGCCTAATCATTGGCATATCTGCAATTAAATAGATGGAGTTTGCACATTTGTTCAGGATTATTCTAGTTTCCTAAGTTCTAGTTCGTGGGCATTCTTTAACACGTTTTCTCCCTATGCCCAGGGCCGCAAGCTTCTTATCATTGGGACCACCAGCCGCAAAGATGTCCTTCAGGAGATGGAAATGCTTAATGCTTTCAGCACCACCATCCATGTGCCCAACATTGCCACAGGAGAGCAGCTGTTGGAGTCTTTGGAGGTGAAAACGAGTAGATGAATTGTACACAATTTCTGGGAAAGAAGTTGATAAGGCTGGAAATAAGGCTAAGGGTTGCCACAAACTTTACACCTGGTGTGTGGTTTCTAGATTAATCTAGAACATGCAACCTGGGATGTTACCTCCAATCATCTTCAGGAATGAGAGGGAGAAGAGATGAACTAAGTGACAGTGTTAATGTCCCATTCCTGGGTGTATATAGCATAAAAACTGCCAGAAATTAATTGCTGTGATGCTCAGCTTGAATAATGCATATAGATTACACAGACTAGAAACTTGGATTGAGGGAGGGATATGAGTTACTCACTATATAGAAAAATCAGCCATTTATAAGTGCCGTTTAGCACATTTCCTTGCATTTAGTGAATTAGAACCATGATTAAAACCTTAGAAACTTCAAAAAATCTACAAAAGTAAAAGGAACTCCTTTGTAAACAATTTTATAACAGAAATGTTTTCTTAAATTTTTTGAGGATGTCAAAATTTTAATTTTTCTAAAACTATCTCCTCCGCTAAACTTTTGATTAATATCAGTGTACATAAATGACTTGGTGAGAACCACTAGAAATATTATTAAGTCAGTTGTTCAACAGCAGTAGGGTCAGTAAAAATTAAGACCCACAGGATTGGTGTCTACTCCCAGCAAGATGGGAGTCACCGGTATGATAGTTGTCTCTAGGTTATCTGCTTGAGCAGCTTTTGTACAGGGGATGGGTAAGGGAATTAAAATTAGTTAGCTTTGACACATACAGATTGTTTCTAGAAAGGAACGTGAAAAATTTTACGTGATATTTATTATGGATTGGAGCTATTTTTTTTCACCAGCAAATACACCTCAAAGTTATAATGGAGGTCTGTAGAAAAACAGAGTTTAGGATACCAGTTTTCACATTCATGGTTGGGTGTAGGCAGGTCAGGTTGGTTTTAAAATATCAGAGAACCCTATAAGCTTAAACCAGTCAAGTAGTTCTTATCTCTGTTCTTTTAAGATTAAGCAAGAGAATTGATGTTGTTGATGCTCTTACTATAAAAGTGCTTTCATTATTATTTATTGTTTTTATAGCTTTTGGGCAACTTCAAGGACAAGGAACGCACCACAATTGCACAGCAAGTCAAAGGGAAGAAGGTCTGGATAGGAATCAAGAAGTTACTGATGTTAATTGAGATGTCCCTACAGGTAAGATGCTTCCTTCTCCATGTGATTCAGACATGGAAAGGAGCTTCATGATGCACCAAGAAGCTTTATTATTTGCTTTTGCTATGGCTTTGATTAATTTAAATCATAATTCCCTTATATTATTCCCAAACTCAGATTGGTATTAGCAGCCTGCTTTTGAGATCAAACAATAGCATTGGTACTTTTCTTTCCCACTCCTTAAAATTCAGAAATAGAAGAAAAGATTATAAAGTTGCTTTTCTTTTTAATTTAGGGAGTCATTGGATTTTAAACTTAGAAAGGACTTCAAAGAACAATTGTTCTGGTGCCCTCTCGTTTTAAAAATAAATGCACCTAGTGTCCCACAGATGGTGGGTGAATTGTCCAAGCTCACATAGCCAATTAGCAATGGAGCAGGGACATTATTATACATCAGAGGTCAGTGAGCTACTAAATATTTACCAAAAGGGGCCTGGGGCAGGTTAAGCGAGGTGTACAGACTAGACTTAGGCTGTGTACATTTTCCCCTGACTGAGCTTCTAGAAATATCATGCAACTACTGTAGAGCTGAAGCATTCAGGATCACATAGACAACTGAGCCCCAGGCTGCTGCCTGGGCAAAGACAGATGAAACTTCTCCAGTACTATCTATCTCACATCTGCTGGCAACTTACCTTTCCTCTTGTTGGAACCCCACCCCTCATGTGCCGATCCTGTGTCTTCTTGTCCTTATCTGACGTACTACTTAGATACTAAATATGTCTCTACCAAATTCTGTGAGGTCAGGGACCTTGGCATTCACTCACTATTGAATCCACAGCCCTGGAACAGAGCTGGACACATAGTAGGGTGCTCAGTAAACTTTTGTTGAACAAATGAGTGAATGCATCCCAGGTCCGAGGTGGAGAGCTGGTTCATCCGGAGCATGCGTATTGCTGATCTGGCCTGTTATTTAATCAGTCAAGCACTGGGCGGCTGAGGGGAAGTTTAAGTTTCACAGTTACGCCTGAAATCGGGAACAGGAAGTAAATGCATTTTAATCTTTTCTAGTAAATATATCTTAAAATAAAATTTCGGGAGCTTTCAGAAACCTGAAGTTCAATTAGGCTCACATTCACGGTTGTACTTACTGAGTGTAGGAAGGTCATGTTGGATTTTAAAATATGAGCGAACCCTTTTTTTTTTTTTTTTTATAAGCTTAAACCAGTCAGGTAGTTCACATCTCTGTTCTTTTAAGGGTAAGTGTGAAAATTAACATTGTTGATGCTCTTACTTTAAAAGTGCTGCCATTATTATTTATTGTTCTTGTAACTCTTGGACTGTTTTTAAACCAATTTATTTATTTAACGGAGCCCTGGTGGTACAATCCTTAAGAGCTCGGCTGCCAACCAAAAGGTCAGCAGTTCTAATCCACCAGCTGCACCTTGGAAACCCTATGGGGCAGTTCTACTGTGTCCTGGAGGGTCAGTATGAGCAGGAAATTAGAGTCCCAGACTAATGACTCGGTGTGGAATTATTCCTGGGAAAGGTGCACATACAGGTGGATTGGGGCTTTCTTTGAGAGAAGATAAATCTGTCAGATAGTCAGCTCTACTGTGCATTTTTTGTTTCAGCAATATTTTTTTTTTTTTTCAATAATTGCATAGAAGAAACTATGTGAGTTTTTTTCCCTCCCTATCCCCCATCCTCTCCTCTTCCTTTGATGCCTGCAGGTCAGTGATCAAGTTAATGCCTCTTATGTATGTGGGGTAAAAAGGGAGAGTGTGGCACTCACTTGGGCCTAATCTTCAGCGACTGACATTTCATAGGCCTCTGAGTTTGAACTCCTTCATGTCAAATGGATTTCGTGCAGCTGAGTGAATTCTCTTTAGATCTGCCTCAGAGAGACTGAGCCTGAGTGAAGAGGCATGTAGTTTAGCAGAGTATAAGTCATGTTACCTCTCTGTTCACTATACATGATTCTGTTAAAACTTGCACAGTGCTGCGGATCTGCTCTGACTGGATGTCACCTGAGGGAATAAAGTCATTTATCTAGATTACTTTTTTCCTCCCTTTCTCTTGACTTTTAATTCCATAGCTACAGGCAAGTCAGTAAGTCGTTGCTCACACATATTAAATATATTTAATGGGCAAAGACCTGCAAGTACTGACTACAACTGAGCTGCAGCCAGCTCCATTTTTTTTTTTAAAGAACTTGACAATTGATTCATATGTAATTCTATTCCAAAAGTGGAAAAATGTTTCTTTTGTTAGCTATTCACACTTTTTCTTAGTCCTTTGTAGTCTGACCTCTTAACTTTAATACATTTGAAACTTCTGTTCAATGTTTTTCTGAGATAGAATCATTTAAAAAAAAAAAAAAAAAAAAAGGTTGGAGGGGAGAACCCGATGCACGTTCACCACAGCTGCACCAGCATCTGAAGGCCGTTCCTGGAGGGCAGGGAGTTCCCTATTGGGAAACAGACTCCTGCCCTGGAACGCTTTTGAAAAGTTAGGTGTGTTTCTTACAATAAATTTTCATCTCAAGGAATTAAAGATGTTTTGAAGGATTGTTTTCTAGATAACTTCACATTTCTGGTGGACCAATGAGAATAAAATGGATTTGGACAAATTCGTGTAACTATGACTAGAAAATGAAAACCAATAGATAATGAAAACCTGAACGTAGCCCCTGAGTCAGCTACCTCCCCGCCCCCACCCCCCATCTTTTCTTAGATTCATGGCACTGTGCTCAGGGACCAGAGGGGACCCAGGCTACCCACAGATCAGGTCAGGGTTGTCAGCCCCGCTCTTTAAGGGTTTTTCTTTTGGCACTTTTTTTTTTTTTTTCATTATTTGCAAAGAAGAAACTATGCAAAAGAGACTGAAGCTAAGAAAAATGAAATTGTTGACCATACAGTTAATAAGCTACCTTTTAGTCTTTTAACCAACCTCATTTTTGTTTCTTCAAGTTTAGTCTCACTTTTATCCCTCAGATAAGTCCTGTGCATTGGATTCTTTGCACTCCCATGAATGGCCCCTGGGCTGGGCCCACTGATGCCTCACAGGCATGCTGCGCCTCCTCACCCCAGAGCTAGCAAGGGGAGCACCCAGCTGAGATGCCTGGGGATGACCAGCTGGGTCATGTCCACCCAGCACACAGTGATTTAATGCTAGGAAATCCATTTACTTCTCTTGGGTGATGCAGTCTACTTTGGTATGTATCAGGATACTGGTCCAGGAGCAGGTAACACATTTTTGTAAGTCAGCAGAGCACCGAAGGAAGTATAGAATATGAAACTGAGCGTTTTCCTTGGCATGACGTAAGTGCGTAGTTATTTGGAGGTACCATTAACCTGTCTTCTTTACTTCTTCTGATGTTTTTAGATGGATCCCGAATATCGTGTGAGAAAATTCTTGGCCCTCTTAAGAGAAGAAGGAGCGTAAGTGGAAACCCCAGTGCTTAAGTTTTCTAAGTGTCCTTATACCTGCACAGATATTTGAATGAGCAGCCCTTCTTAGACAACTTTGTTTCCATTTATTAGAATTCTTCACTGTGTTGTAGGTCTGAGAGACCAAGCAAGGAAGTTGGTTGTACTGTTGGTTTGCTCTCCCTGTCCTGCTTCGCAAAACTTCCTTGTCACAAGGCAGGAAAAAACTCAATGGTACATATTCATTGGAACCTGCTTTTAAATGCATGAAGCTGTGACCATTTTCTTTTGTGAAATGCTCGTTGGATAGCAAATGCTTAGTAGAAAAACCATTAAGGAGCTTTTAGTGATTTTGTGATGAATGGCTTTTTGCAGACCCTCAACTGTTCTATGTGTGTGTGTTGGGTGTTCCTTTGCAGTAGCCCTCTTGAATTTGAAAACGGACTATTTGCAACACATTGAGAGAAGTGACCAAGATGAAGATGAGCTGGGATCTTCACTCGTCTTAATCAAGATACTGGACTAAGTGAAATGTTCTCTACCTTCAGCAGCGTCCGTCCGTGCTTCTCTCTGCATGTTTAGTGCAATAAACTCCCTTCCTTGTGTTTACTGAGGTATTCCGGTGTTTTGTGGAAGGTGCAGGTTTGCTTTAGAATGCTGTGCATACCTCTCTGTGCAAGCCGATTCCTTCTTACCCGGGTTCTAAGTGTGAGAGGATACTGTACTTGTGAACACTATGCATTTAAAGCTCCCCACCACCGCCACTACCACCTCCTGAAAATTCTCAGTAAATGTAATGAATGTTGCGAGGCAACACATGGCCTATTTACAATGAAGACTTTTTACCTGCAAACCAGGAACACTGAATAGAGCAGCCGATTAAAGGGATTATCTGACAGCTTCCCTGTGCTGACATTAAAGGTTATTGGGTATTTGATTAAAGTTCCCCCCAGAAAACTGGTTCTCTTTGCCTGAAGAAACAGGGCTTGGGATTTCTAAGGTACTGTTCTTAATCATTTTCAGAGATGTTTCCAAGTTGCAATCAGGAGATCTTTCTTCACAAAAAGTCAGATTACCGTGTTGGCTGTGACATCCCCTTAATGTAGCAATGTGCGCTGTGGGAAGAGATATGCTAATTGTTACCACTTGGGAGATGCTGTTAAAAACTTGTGGAAGATATGTATGCAAAAAATATACATCCCTAAACAGGAAGGAGTTACTAAAATAATTCACAAACCTCTTGGCATTAATTAGTATCCAACTTCTAAATGGGTCAATTCCTTGGTATGGTATTAAGGACTTAGTAGTATCACCACTTGTTTTCCTTAGCTTAATGACTTATTTGGAACTTATCCTCTCTTTAAGCTATCTTCACTATGCAGTATTTAAATAAAACACTATTCTCCAGAAAAACAAGCCCCTTTCCGGCCTTCTCCCCTCAGCCCTTTAACATCCATTCCAAACATTTAACACATTTCCTTTACCCTCTACACACCTCTGCGAAAGGGAAGGGGAGCTCACTGGGTCCTTTTGAG
This sequence comes from Elephas maximus indicus, assembly GCF_024166365.1. Taxonomy (NCBI): domain Eukaryota; kingdom Metazoa; phylum Chordata; class Mammalia; order Proboscidea; family Elephantidae; genus Elephas; species Elephas maximus. Next base: position 52,198,374 of record NC_064837.1, on the reverse strand, counting down.
GGTGATTTGTCTTAGAACTGAGTTAGAAGGAATTTAATTAGGTCATCTGTTTGGTGATGAGACTTACAGAGCATGCCACTCTCTCCCCCTTGCTGCTAAAAATGCGAGGACAGACAAGCGGGAGCCACCTGAAGGCACTTAACATCAGTGAGGCTTGTTGCCCCAGTGGCACTTGGGCCATGGCTCTGTCATTTGTCCCCATGGCAGAAGGCAAATCATTTCCAGATCTTGCTGTCTGTATGCTGTTGGTAGAGACTTATACGTCATACCTACTTTGTTTTCGGTTTTCATCTCTAGCTTATTTTGTGGCTTTTTCAAAAGTGGACTGTGTTATGAAGTCCTGTGATTCCTGGCAGCCAGTATCCTGGATTCCCTAATCTGCTGAGATCTCGCCTCTTTCCTCTTCCCACAAAAGCGGCACATGTTCCATTAACTTAGATCTCTTGTTAAATAAGGGTGATGTTTTTGTGTTTTGTCCAAAACTATATGGAAAAATATAAATATTATATTGTTTAATGCAAATGAAGGAATGCAATAAACAGTGCATATACTTGGAAATGTTCTGGAGACCATTATTTTGTACAGACCAACAGGTTATAACTGGTATGAATGTGTGAGGCAGAGGGAGATCAGAAGGGAAGCCCCTCATTGTGTTATAAGTAGCATAAGGAGTTGAATGATTTTTACTTAAAATACCTGATTTAATTACTTAGAAAGTGTATTTAAAAAGAAGAGCATATCAGCATATATAAAAAAGCTAATGCACAAGAATTTTCATACTTTTAACTTATTTTACCTCATTAAAAAACTGAGCTACCAAAGCCATAAACGAGGTCAGTAATAAATCAGAAAGGGTAGCTGTTTCTCAATTAGAATTACTCCTTTCCGTGAAATGTACAAACCAAGGGACACCAACACACTCAGTGAGATTTCTCCACACGGTTAGTTTGGGTATCAAAGAGTGTGCATTTCTCTGAACTATCAGATCTTTCAGCTAAACCTCAAGTTGGCTCAGGCCTTCTCTGACAGCAGGATTGGATGCCCAGGAGCTATCTGTGCCCTCGGGGAGGAGGATCTGAAGGCTACCTGGTCCCCGTGTAGCCTTGAGAAGCTGAGTTCTGGAGGTTTCCCAAGACTTTTCTCAGCCGATGCTGGGCGGCAGAGCGTGGACGGGGCGACAGCGTGGAGTGGGATAAAGCAAAGGAGCCTCTAACCACTGCCGCTTCCCTAACTGCTGCCGTAGAGTTCTTTGTCTATGGATAAACTATTAACAGGCTACTTTTTGTCAGAAGGTATATCTAAAACCTCAAAAGAGGGGGTTATTTTATCTTTACTAAATTTGTACTTCTTCACTGAGACACTGGCTTTTTTAATGTAACACAGAAAATTGTACAGTTGTGGTTAAAATCTGAGCTTTAAGGCTCTCTTCATGTCTAGAAACTACAGCAAACGATCTCCCCTTTAAGTTTCAGCAGCAAGTCACAAAATTATGGTGTAGATTCAAGTGCATATAATAATGACCAAGCCATGGGAAATAGACTTGTGGGAGCACTGAGTCAGCTATAAACCACCAGCCCAGTCTGAACACAGAAGGTCAAAGCAGCACTGCATTCTCCCTGCCTGGCGACTTGGTCCATAAGCCTCTTCAAAGAAGTGATGGGGAAAGGTGTGTGTGAGAGTTCAAAAAAGCATGTAAATTTCAGGAGTTATTGCAAAATGACCTAAAGTTTCTCATCAGCTGACAAGCAGTGCTGAGCTTGGATCCTGGAGATGAGCTGGTTGAGGGTGTGTACATGTAAACACCATGACATTAAAATACCGGAGAGATGGCCTGTGATCAGCAAGAGTCCCAAGCAGGTGAAGATAGAATTTGCAAGGAGGATTCATGTTTGAAATTTTCCCAGTACACAGTCTCCACACAACTAACCTTGTCTCAAAATATTGGGAGTGTAAGATTAATGGTAAGAACATTTTTTGCCTCCTAGAATGCTCTCAGTTACTCAGGAAGAAACGAGACAGTGTAACGGCCATAATTTTGCCAAATTAACGTCTTTTGTGCGTAGGTCAGCTGTGCACCTTCGTGCATGCGCACGTACAGAGGGCCGGCCCGGCTGTACCCTGTATCCCCAGATACAGCCCGGGTAGTTGGGCGGGCCTCCCTTCACTCGGCTTTTCTCTGCTTTTTCCTTACCTGCTTTCCTTTTGCCTTTCTTTGTCACTCAGCCCCTCATCCTTCAACTCTCATGCGCTTTTCTTCTCTCTTCCTTCTTCACAAAATGATACCGCTTTGAAGTAGAGCTAGTCATTATATTTTGGGGGGTGGGGTTCTGGGTCTTTTTTAACCTCGTTTTCAGGTATTTATGAGTATTTGTGCTTTTGGGGAAACTAAATGTTCAGGCGCTCTATGAAACATCTTCTCTCCAGTCAGGGAGTATGATGGGTCACAGGGTCATAAACGGCCTTGGCAACGATGAGTAAGGACCACTGAAATATTCAGCAATGTGATAGGTTAGAAAAGAAAAGACCAAAAAAAAAGAAAATCAAACCCACTGCCTTCAAGTCGACTCTGACTCAGCGACCCTATGGGACAGAGTAGAACTGCCCTATAGAGTTTCCAAGGCTGTGAATCTTCACAGAAGCAGACTGCCACATCTTTCTCCTCAAAAGCGGCCAGTGGATTCAAACTGCCGACCTTTCAGTTAGCAGCTGAGTGCTTTAACCGCTGCATCACTAGGACTCCTCAAAAAAAGAAAAAAGGACCCAGGATGCTGGGATAGATGAGTATTAGGTTTACGTAGAAGTGAAATAAAAAGTAAAAAAGAATGACCAGCATTGTAAGATGTGGAATAGGTGTGTCTGGTTTTACATGTCCAGTCCCTTGCACAGCTAAATATAACAGTTTTTGTGGTTTAAGCTTCTCAGGATTTAAGCGGAGACACATCATGAGCAAAATAAAATTCCTGAACTTCTAGCGGCCATTTCTAATCTAAGGCTATAGAGGTCCAAAAGGAGCACAAGGCAGCCCATCTCCTCCGCCGAGGCAGACTGCTTTATTGTTCTGTTCTTGACTTGTCCCTAACAGGTGGATCAGAAGGAAGAGAAATAAAAGGCAAACATTCTAGCCATTCTCCCTCACAGTGTACCAAGCAAACTGCAGGTGCCATTTTATGGGTAGATCTAAAGACTAAAGACCTGTCTGTTGTCATAAAACTGAGTTACAGCATATCGTTGTTGAGAAGGCGTAACCTGTGAGAGTCAGGCAAATCCTTTTGAAGTCGCAGTCCAAGGAGAGAATGCCCTTACCTAGAGCGAGCCCACAGATCGTCCTGGCAGCCCAAACCAATCTGAAACATAAATGACACCTGTTCTGGAGAATGCAGAGCCCAGGGCACACCGTTTCTTCTTCCCTGACCACAACCTACCCCTTCTACAGTTCAGCTCTCATAGTTAGCTAGCAGGGGAGAGACCATTTCCAGTCAAGTTTCACTTTGAATAGAGCAAATCCTATTTCCCCAGTAAATGGAGTTGAACACGTTGCAGTGAGGAAGGGATTAAGCGAGTGCCAACCCCGGGGTCTGCCAGCTGCATCTTTTAGGAATGTCTGGCATGAATTTGTGCGTTGAAAGTGCTGGAGTCTGTGAAGATGAATTGCTGCCCAAATTGGTTGTTTCTAAAACCTGAAGTTCTTCGTTAGAAGTTGACTTAGAACGAAGTAAACCTGTAAGAACGCCCTATAGTAACTCAGACCTACTGTCCATCATATCTCAGATGCTCTTATTTAGAGAAAAGAAGAAATGACCTTAATCTGGTCTACTAATTAGAGTGAGAGTTGAGGCTGCCACATTCTTGACCTCTTGGACATGAACCTGGAAACTCCACACACTGTACAATGTATCCATTTGGAATTTGTTTACCTTCTCTTTAATGACTTAACAGAAAAAAACTGCATGATGAAATAGGTTTTCTCCAAATATATATATATTTATATAATATATAATCTTAGTTAACTCAAAGGTATATACATTGTATAATAAATAATATTTATAAAAAGAGACTTTTTGAATATAAAATCAAAAAGATCAACAACTTCTACAACTTTTTACAAAACTTTGGATACAGCAGGTTGGTAGGAAATTTCTGTTGGATACTAATACCTGACTACGCGAGAATAATTACAATGCACTCAATGTACTATTATTAAATAATTACTTGTCAGCTACTTGAATACTCCCCAGAAACATGACTTTATCACTTTTAATATAGAATACATAGATATAAAAAAGACTGTTTTGAAAATTTGTATCCATTCTGCTGAAATACTCTTACATAAAGCAAGCATTATCTGGTTGACTGATTTAAAACTTTGCAGTCTAGGGTGAGATGGGGAGGGGCATTTCAGACTGTCCATAGAGGGGGTGGGAGGTGTATCTTTAGCAGGGCTTGTTGCCAGCAGGTTCAACAGTACAGGCGTGGCTTCCAGATGATGGTCTTGGCAAGCCTGCCTGAGCAAGCAAGAAGACCACTGACCCAGTATCTGAGGCCAATGTTAGGTAGACCAAAGAGAGAAGGGAGAAAAGAAAGAAAAAACTTTGTTCTACTCTCTACCCTGCTGTGTCTCTTCTCTCTGATTCTCCTTAAGACAGTTGGATTTATTCATCTCATCCAATGCTTTTTCCTCCATTTTGCTAGCTTCCTCTAGGACACTCTAGGCTTATAGACTGTGTGGGTCAAGGAGAGCTCAGCTGTGAGATGCTTTACTCAAGGAAGTAAGTGACCACTTGCCCCTGTTTTAACACCCAATCCTGAGCCTTGGTGACTACATGGATTGCAGTTATCTCAGAATGTAGGTGAGCATTTTCATTTACTCTCATAGGCCAAAGAAAGTAAAGAATGTGGGAAGATGTGTCCTTGTTGGACAGGAAATGAAGGAATCGTTTTTATCCTCCCCATCCACTAGTCCCAAAGTTGGAATTTCAGGAATAGACTGCTCTCTCGCCGACCCTCGAACTGCCTGATTTTATAGCAGCTGTACTAAAATGATCTAGAGTCCAACTGTCCCACCTGGAGCAGTTCTGATGAAGAATCCGTAGGTGAGCAGGGCCAGGAAGGCCTGAACGGCCCCTTCCAAAGAGACAGCTTCTGGCTTTCGGAGGCCGTTTGAGCTGGGGGAGGCTTGCCCCATAGTCACAAAGTCCACTACCAAAAAAATACACTGCATTAATGGTGGGAACTTTAGAGTGGTAGAAAAAGACTGAGATCTGGCTGCAGTTTACAGGAGCCTCATGCAGAAGGCGTTATAGAGAAAATGAGACTGAGAAGAACACAGCTGCTGCTCAGATAGCTTCCCAGGTCACTTAGGACTCCAAGTTCTCAAAAATTCAAACTCCTAACAATTGCCTTGGGCCTCCCTACTACTTTATCCTAGCTAAACCTATGGCTTTTATCAGAATGTGAAAGTATATCAGATTTGAATGGGAGTAGACAGAGAAAAGGAGGTTGCAGGGGTTTGTCCTACTTCATAACTCCCACCTCACAGACATCTTGGAATGCCAACCATTAGAAGCAGTTTGGAAAGAGAGTCTTGCCCATACTGATGTCTTTACCACCAGGCAGAGAGCTCACATTAGCCCGGCCTGTTCTGTTGGAGTAGTTTTTTTTTTTTTTTTTTTTTCATTTTTATCTTCTTTAACTTGTGCAAAGATAAGCCTTGGGTCTGTTCTTATCAGACCCTAGAGAACCAAAAAGAAAGCCCCTTCTTTAAAAAAAAAAAAAAAAACACACACCATCCGGAGTAGGGTGAGAAACTTAAGATGAGAAAGAGGGAGAAGCCTCTCAGCCAATGGGCGGGTTGGGTCCAGGTCATTTACCACACGTGCCTCTGGCAACAGTCCATATCCTTGCTGTCTGATGCTGAGGGCTGAGCCCTGGCTGTAGGTCCTGCTTCCCAAGGGACTTCGGTGAATCCGCCAAGTCATACACTTCACCCATTCCCAGCACCCTTTGGAGGAAAAAAAAAAAACAGGAAGAATTGGAAATGTAATTCCTTTCCCAGAGAAACCACCCAATGAAGTACAAAGATATCAGAGGCTCCTGGTAGGAGCTCTCAACGCGTCTCTTGTACTTAGAGCGATGGCGACCTCAAGGGGCTTTTTCATTCTCCCTCCTGTACCTTGGGGTCTGCCATTGAGGGAGGTTGATTTACAGGAATAGCAGTAGGGCCTTAAGAGTCCACAGACTGGATCCCCATCCTACCTCCCCCACTTTCCAGCTGGGGGCCTTGGGCAACAGGAAGCCAAGTAGCAGATTGTTCCCTGAATGTAGGAACTCTCTGTATAGAGACTGGGAGAACCCTTTCCAGTCTGAGGGCCCACTTCCCAACTTAAGAGTAGACCCCTCTTTGTATTGCACCAAATAGCTTGATAATGAGCTGTCCAAAGAGGAGAAAGTCTAACTATGAATAAGTCCTTTCTGTGGGAGATCCAGTGTGTACATGTTATAAAAAAAAAAAAAACATGTCATACATGTGTATATTTCTGTCTCACGAAGGCTCTGAGGCCAAAGCATTTTCACAGACTTTCCCAGTCAACCCTCAGCTCCTCTAGGAGCAAAAAGTACCAATATTACAATATTATGGCCTATTTTACAGAGGCAGAAATGAGGCTCAGTGGGGTCAAAGGCCCCACAGCTAGTAGTGGTGGAGCTAGGACTTAGGGTGAACCAGGCCATTTGACTCTCGGCCAGGTCTCTTTCCAGCTTATTGGTTTTATTAGGTACTCATAAGGTCGGAAATCACTGGTTAGCCTGAGACACTGGACAAAAGCTACAAATGGATGAAGAAGGCATTTTCCTTATACAGGAAGGACCTGAGGCAGGACTCTGCCCATCCTATGCCATAAAGCCAGTGTTACTGATGCTCCTGACCCTTTCCTCTCTCCCAGATGGGTGGAGGGCAGGCCAGTGCTTCCTGCTTTGGGGCTCCCATCTCACTCCTACCTGCACTATCAAGACAGAAAATACAGCCAAGAGAAAAGCTGGAGGCCCTGGCCCATGTAGTCCCTGCCAGTTTGTTTTCAGTTACCCATCTTGGGTGCAGTGTGTCAGCATGGAGGAAGATGGGAAGAAGTAACCCGGCTTCAGCCAGGCTTTGGCCTATGGCTGCAGACAACAGAAGTCTGTGGAGAGTAGCTCTTGGAGGTGAGCCTGGCTGGGAACCTGCCGCCTCTCCTTAGACACTCTGACCATGTTCCAGCACGGTCTGTAGTCCACAGGACAACCCTGGAAGGGACAGGGTTCTTAGCCAGTTCACACCTAAGAAAACAGGCTTAGAGAGGCAAAACAGCTTGCCTGAAAAGGGCGCCATGTTGGGAAAGTATTCTCCACTTTTCACAGAATGAGGGCTCCCAGTTTTCCATATGTGAGGGGTGTGGGGGCCAGGATCTACTTGGGCATGATGTCTGGAGGCCATGTCTATATAGCAATTTATACAAGATTGGAAAGACTACCACTTGTCTATTTCAGAAATGGGGAAGAAAACAGGGCTCATGAAGCCCATTTTCTTCTTAGAGTTAGTATTTGTACAGGGGCTGAAGGTGGCGGGGGCGGGGAGGGTCTGGAGACCCCAAAGGCCAACCCAGCACCTCCTCTCCCTCATGGAGGATGGCTTTTCTTGGCTATCCACCCCTGGGGAGTGAATTAGAACACAGAGCTGCAGGGGTCCATATCCCTGACACCTGCCCCCTAGAGCCGCTGATAAGGCCTGGGCTGCTGGACCACACCCTACATATGGGCTTGCTGGCCACTAACTCAGTGTCCCCATCTGTGAAATGGGCAGGCGAAACAAATGGTCCTCTAGGCCCTATCCCGTATTAGCTTTCTAAAACTGACTTCCCTCAGCCTCCTCTCATAATCGCCAGAGCCATGCCCCACTGGATAGTGGGGATACTGTGTCATCTCTGGTCATAGCAGGCATCAGAGGAAGGTGGCCACTGTGATTTTCCTTCCTCCTTGACAAGCCACAATTAGCCTGTGAGTTTCCTCTTCTTCCCTGGCTTTTCTTCTATTGTTTCGAAAAGCAGTAAATAAGACTGCCCAAGTGTTAGCACTATTTCTGAGCACCGTGACCACTCCCATGTCATGACTCTCTGATGACTTTATCCCACTTCCTATGAGTACCACATTCAGACAAGCATTCATATCCGTTAGCTCACTCAAGACTCACAAAAACTCAGCGAAGCCCCCATTATCACCACAGTGTGCAGATGAGCAAACTGAGGTTCAGAAAGTTGAGTTTTCTAAGGCCAGAAAGCTGGTATTTGGGGGAGCCGGAACCCACCTTTGTCCTCCTTCCACTCTGCGCACTGTGCAGGCTGCGCCAGCCTAATGCTGCCCCAGCCAGTGCTAACCCCAGGCAGGCAAGTCCTTTGCTCCTTCCTGACTGAGCACCGTCCCCAGTGATCTTTGACTTGTTCCTCACAGGACCTCTGGGGAGGATGCCAGATGAGGAAAACAGGTCTATGAAGGATATCTTGTCCGAGTTACACAGTCGGCAAGCGGTGGAAGCTGCGCCAGGGCTGTTACTGTTGTTAGGGCCTGTAGTCAATTTCAACTCATAGCAACCCTATATGACAGAGTAGAACTGCCTCATAGGGTTTTCTAGGCTGTCATCTTTATGGGAGCAGATCACCAAGTCTTTTCTCCTGTGGAGGCTGGTGGGTTTGAACCGCCTACCTTTCCGTTAGCAGCCAAGCACTTAACCATTGCACCACCAGGGCTCTTGGCCTGGCCTACTAATTCCAATCCACATCTGTGGCTGTATATACTAGGCTCCTTCTCGAGTAAGAGGGAAGAGAGAGAAGGCACACAAGATTTAGGAACTTTCCAGCCCTGAGGCTAGAGGACCACCCTACAACACTCTTGACTTATCCCAGGGTCCCACAGATCCAAGGGCCAGTGCACAGGGCCTCCCACGCCGGCCACCTCTGGGAAGCTTGGGAACATAATCCGGTAGCCTTTGATCCCCGGATTACTCACCACCATCGCTCTGAACTTGAATCCCTCCTGCTCCCCATCATCATCCATAAACTCAGTGACCATGCTCCCTGCTCCACCCAAGCTTCAGATCTGTCAGGATATGGGCTTATACATCGCTTCCCCCCACCCACTGCCTTGAGGTTGGCAGGATTTATGCCTGTGCAAAAACTTGCCCTCTGTGTTCAAAAACAAGGTGGACCCAAAATGACTCTTCCCCCGGGGTTAGAAGAGAAGTGACCGTTCGGCCTACTATTTCAAGTATATTAATCCCCTCATTTTACAGTAAGAAAACTGAGGCCCCGAGAAGTCAAGGAACAGGAAGTTCAGGGCAAAGTTGGAAGCAGAAATCAGGTCTCTCGGCTTCCAGTCCCACAGTGTCCATCGTCTCCCTCCACAAACGCTCAATAATGCTAGCCAGTTACCATGCAAAAACTTGACCTGGCTCCTAACGTGCTAATTTTGTAAGAGATTTAATCAACTGTTTGCTGCCTCACTTGGTTATTATCTGTGCTATACAAGCCACTGCGGCTGGGGAAACTCTAGCTTCCAGATTTGGGCTGCCGGAACTTGCGTGTCCCAGATAGTTCGGTAATAGAATGTGGTGGTCAAGAAGAGGAGACGGGCAAACCGAGTCCCCGGCACCTAAGGCTCCCCAGCGCCCCGATGCGCAGCCCTACCTGGCTCGCTACTTGCAGGTGTGCACGTCGTAGACGCGGACGCACTCCTGGCAGCTGACGTAGCAGCACCAATGGAAGATGCAGTGGCATTTCTCCTTCCGCTTCTCCGTCCTCGTGTTGTGGCCACGGCCACAGCACAGCAGGTCGCAGCCATCAATGCCATGGGAGGTGACATTGCAAGTCCGGTCCCTGGTGCCAAAGGAGCCCGTCTCCGGGTTGGGCTCGCAAAAGTTGGGGGAGTTCTCGTAGTAGACCAGGTCCCTCTCAGTGGGCGGCTTGAAGAGCGCGTACTTGGCCCGGAGAGTCTCCACCCAGCCGCGGGACTCGCGGTGCTTCTCCACCACCATTTCTGAGGCGCTGTCGTATTTGTCCTTGAGGAAGTCGCCGATGGCCCGGAAGTCGGGCTGGGCCCACCAGCAGGTCTTCACCTCGCAGCTGCCCGACAGCCCGTGGCACTTGCACTTGAGGTGCATGTGGTCCAGGATGGTCTGGGGAAGAGGAGTAGCCGCTGGCCCCCAGACTGACCCCACCTCAGAGCACATTGCGACCCTGCTGCTCGGCCCCCGCCCATCCCTCGAGCCTCCTCTACTTGGACTCTGCCCGAAAAGAACTGATGGGGACTGACTGAGGCACAGATTTTCAGAATGATGACCGTGTTTCCCTCCCCGTCACCACACACCCAGCACTGATAGACATCACGTCCATATTTCTCAGAGCCGTAGGAAATAAGGATTGGGGAAACTGAGGCCGAGAGCTTAAGTGACTTGCCCACGGTGGTCAGGCAACCGCAGTAAGGGGTGGAGCCCGAATGCAAAGCCAGGCAGCTGTCGCAGTATGGGCTAGCCGGGCACCTGCTTCCCTCGGGGGGCCACACTCCTGGACTGAGCCGTTCCCGAGCGCGACCAGGAACCACCCAGAGAGGAAGGGGAGAAGGGGTAACTGCGGGGCAGGTAGGGGGCTCCAGCCTGGCCACAGGGCAAGGAGCGACCAGGGAGCCCGGGATACGCGGGGTCGCCGGAAGGGGCGGAGCGGGGTGGGCGAGGCCAACCCCCGGAGAGGCAGGGGCGCGGGAGGGGTCCCCAGCAGGGTCCGGGGAGGGTCGGGGTGAGGGCGGCCGGGCTCACCGTGCGGCCCGCCTCGTTGTTGTGCTTGTTCATGGCCGAGCGCGCGTCTGGCCTGTTCTCGCGCGCGTCCGCGAACTCCCGAGACACCAGCACCCCGAAGTCAGCGTCCTCGCTGCAGCCGCCCCACTTCCAGCCCTCGCCAGGCGGCCCCTTATGATGCGAATCGCAGCCGCAGATGGTTGACGTGCCCTCGGCGCAGGAGCGAGTGACAGCGAAGGCCACTCCGGCCGAGGCGATGGCGTGCACGAAGGCCGACTCGCGGGTGGCTGCGGGGAGGACAAGAAGAGGCAGCGCTCAGACCTGGACCCAGCATGAGCCTGTCCTGCCGCGACCTCCCCAGCCAGGAGGAGGAGGCGAGGAAGAGCTGAAGGGCTTAGCTGCCCCAGGGAAGAGGAGCAACCCAGGTGCCCTCCCCACCCTCGCTGGCTGATCCAGTGTTGCTGGGTATTCCCACTTTACGGATGGGAAAACTGAGGCCCAGATACAGAGCAGTGTTAGAAATATTCACTGCAGGTTTTGGAAGAGAGAAAGGCATCCGTGCTCTGTCCTGGCTCCATCCCACCCCACCCCACCTCACCTCACCCCACCCCACCCCACCCCCCTTCCCAAACTCCAGGAGAGACCCTAGTGGCGGCCTGAGAGACTCACATCTGGATGCCCTTGGGCTGACCCTTTTTTTCTCTGAGCCTCAGTTACTTTTTGTAAAATGGGTATGACGTCTCCGTGCCATCAGCGTTGGAGCCGAGTTCCTAACCAGGAAGGCAGTGACCAAGGTCGCTCTTCCCCTCCCAGCTTCCAGGCAAGCCAGGGTTTTGGACTGAGAAGGCTAAGCCCCTCCCAGGAGTATCCTGCTGCAGTTCTCTCGGGTCAGCCCCAGGCCAGCATCCAGATAGGGACACAGGGGAGAGTCTCAGGGGTGCCCCCAGCCTCATTATAGCAGACACCTTTGAGTGCTGTAGACGCTACGCCCCCTGTGGCTTAGCCCATTTAATCTCTTTAACCTGTGAGGCATATATTTTTATTGTAGGCCCATTTTGCAGATACAGTCATTGAGGATTAGAGAGGCAAAGGCTGAGAGACCAGCGGTCCACCATCTCCCTTCTCAGGCGAGGAGCCCGGTGCAAGGAGGTGACCTGCCCAAGGCCACGCAGGCCGTAGGCCCCCGGCCTCCTTTTCTGGGCTGTGGCTCCTGCGTGAGTGCCAAGGGATGCTGAAGCTCCGCAGACAAGAAGGGAGCTGGTAACCCCTCGTGGCCATTGCTGCCCCTTTGGAGGCCCCAGTGTTCTCGTGGGCCACCTGTAGAGGTGGGATCCCTTCCACCTCCACTAACGGACAGGAGGAGAGTGCGGAGCAGGACCTGCGGGCGCACTGGCACCTGCGCGGCAATTGATGGACAGCGGGCGAGGGTGGCTAAGGCCTGGAGCCCTCTGCGCCCCGCTGCCCTTCTCGACCCCATTCCAGCTCCCTCGCACTCTCGGCGCCGGGACCGCGGAGGCCGATGCGGATTTGCAGGGCCGGGCGCCCCTCGCTTCCGGCCGGTCCGCGGCAGCGGCGGCGCCCGGCCGGGACCGCAGTGGATTCCCAGCGCCGGGAGTGAGGGGCAGCGGGGGCGGGGCGGGGATTAGCCTGGGAGCGGCGCTGACAGCCCCGCTGTGCCGGTCCCCGTCCGGCGGGGCCCGCTGGGCCGCTCAATCCGCCTTTGTTCGCGCGGTGTCACACCGCATTACCCGCATAATGCGGCCGCCGGGCTTGGGCCGCCAGGCCGGCCGCCACCGCGTAGCAACGGGCGGCTCCCGCGGCCGGGCCGCGCCCCCAGCCCCGGCGCCGGCCCGCGAAATCCCCATTGAAGCGGCGCCCCCCGCCCCCGCGCCGCGCCGAATGGCCAGAGGGCGTGTGAATGGCTCGGCGGGCGCGGGGCCGGGCCGCGCGGCAGGGTGCGGCGCTCCGGCGCTTTTCAAGCCGCCTAAGCCCTCCGGGCCGGCCCCTCCCGGGGACAGCGGGCTCGGGCTCGCGGCCGGCCGCCCCCGCACCTCCCGCGCGCCGCCTGCGCCCCTGCCGGCGGGGCCTCTCGCCTTTCGGCTTCCGACCCCAGCACCCCTGGCGCCACCTGGGCAGCTCGGGCCCCAGCCGGTGCCAGCCCCGCACCCGGCCGTCCTCCGCCGGCGGGCCTGCCTTACGCCGCCCCTCGGGGCAGACCCAAGCCCGGGGAGCCGGCTCCCGCACTCCTGGAAGCTGCGCGCCCCCGAAGAGCCTAACTCCCTGCCATCCCGGGTCTCAAAGCGGTGGCAGGGATGAACCTTTGGCCGTCCGCCCAGCGGGCATGGCCAGGGGCGACGTGCAAACAGGGGGCTGGGTTCACGGTCCGGGCTCTGGGCACGGGGATGCGTGTGCGCGCGTGGGCCTTCTTCCCGGGAGACCCCGGGGCTTTCATCAGATTCGCCAATCAGCCCCCGACACAAACCCGCCTTCTGGCGCTTTAGGGACGAAGGCATGTTGCAGAACCTACGACGGCGATTTCAAACGTTAAACACAGACAGGAGTGGGTAATCTCAGAGAACTGGTTAATGTACGGAGCGGGGAAGAGTACTCGGAAGGTGAGTCTTGATCTTGGGGAGCGCGTCTAGACGCGGAGGCTGTTTGATTAAGCGCTACCCCGCCGGAGGTGGGGCACAGGAAGGCGGGGAGACTTATGCACCCGCAACATCAGGTTTGAAATGCAAACGCCGCCACTTGGCCCCAATTAGAGGCCAAACCTTTTATGTAAACAAGGAATAATTAGCTTTGGTAGTAGAAGCGTAAACAGAGTTATCATCCATTGATTTGCTAATTGCCCTTCTGTTCCATGGCAATAGCCAGCATTTGGCCCGTGGATCCTAGAGGCGCGGAGCACCTGAGGCGCAGGTAAATGAGATCTGCACTCTAAAATGGGGGAGGAGGTCAGCTTCCCCGCACCCCCAGGTCCAACAGGCCAGTCAGATCCCTTTTCTTCCCGGCTGTAAGTGCAGCTCCTGTCACTTCCCACACTTCCAAAATGAGCCTGGATGGCAAAGACATAGTGGTGTCGGGGAGGGCTTGAGTTGCAGTCGACAGAGAAGGGGCGGGTCAGCCCAGCTGGTATCCTTAAATTCCTGGAAACTGCAGTTCCTCACTGAGTCGCTCGCCTTCAGCCCCAAAGTCCCCTTCTTGGGAGTTGTTACCCGATCATCCCTCCCTCCAGATACCTCCATGTTTAATGTCAAGCCTTGGGACTCCTTCCCGTTCTGCCAGTTGGACTCCCAGACTGCAAGATGGCTGGAGAATTACCTAGAAGCCAGTTTACTGTCTAGCCCCACCACAATTTCTTTCATCCTCCATCCCCACCAGCCCCAGGTGGCTTCCCCAGCTCCAGAATTTTCCATATGGGAGGGACTGGGGAGGTGGCAATGCCCCACCCCCACCCCAAAGCAACACTTGCGTAGCACTTAACACAGCATTGGTGAAATGTCACCAACGTCCACATCAAAGCCTGCCCTTCCCTGCCTCTTGGAAAGCCAGGAAGGAAGGCCATGGCCTCCTTGATGCCTCTCCTGGGATTTCAGGATCCCCGAGCATCTCAAGGATGTCCAGCCCCTAGCAACACCTGGGAAGACGTGGCAGAAGGTAACAACCTGGATGGCTCTGTCTGGAGAGGGAGCAAGCCATCTTTTTATGGGTCTTGACCAGCTTGACTGCCCTCCCTGGGTGGCCCTGGACTCAGCCGAGGCCAACCACGCTAGGGCCTCAAGGTTGCTGAGGCATCCTGGGGTGGAAGAGCCACCTCGTCCTGATGCCCTCTCCCACCTGCTACCTGGCCCAGAGGCAGTCAGTACCTTTGTCAAGGACTGGCCCGAAGATGGCCAGGCTGTCGTCTATGGTGGTGCAGTTCCAGCGGCGGCCCCGGAACTGGTGCTGGCACTCCTGGATGCCCAGCTTTACGCCCTCGGCCACGCTGGGCATGATCTCGATGTAATTCCGGCAGAAACGCAGTTGCTTGGGGACCAGGCCTGGGATGGAGCCGCAGAGCAGGGGCTGTGAGCCCAGGGATGTATACTGCTGGCCCAGGGCCAGGGACCTGTGGGCAGACAGAAGGTGGTGGTACTGTGGATACAAAGCGCACCGCCCAGCATGGGCATGATTTCTCCTTCCTGAGTCCCCCGGGGCAGGTGCAGGGAAGAGCAGGCCCGTGCTACCTTCAACCTCAGGAGCACACTGTCTCTTGAAGGGCAGAGCTCTGATCTAGGTAAAGCTGCCCCATAACATGGGCACATTTAACTTGGAGGGGGGTGGGGACCAGCAGAAACCTCTCATGGGGGTAATTAGGGGCAATTCGATGCCATGAAAGAACCGTGGACTGGAAAGATGGTATTTGGGGCCTAGGTCAAGTCCCTTCCAGTCTCTGGGCCCAATTTCCTTGCTGGGCATTGAAGGGGTTGGGCTGGGCCATCTTCTAGGAAATCTAGAATTCTGGGGCCACATAGAGACTTCCAGTGACCCATGGGAAGGAACCCAAACCTAAAAGGAGGGAGGAAACAGGAGCTGGTCTGGCCCCACCTCCATCTCAAGCCCCAGCAGGGAGTTTGCACTGCGGGGTGCGGGTGTGTGCACCCATGGCAACACTCCTTAGCTTCATCCCCCAGATGCTGATTCCCCAGCCCAGAACCCCCCTCCCCTGCCAGTGTCTCTCCAGAGAATCAGTGGCTGGCACTGACTTCTCTGTCCACCAGGCCTCTGTGACAGATGGTCATCTGTGCCGCTACTCAGAAGTTTCTAGAGTGCCACCTCTTCTCTCACCAGAGAGTGGAGCTTGACTTTTGTTTCAAGACAAGTTTAGCTCAGAATCAGGAGGGAGAACACCCCAGTTCTCACTCCCTACACTCAACATTATGTGGCCTTGGTCAAATGACCCCACTCTTCTGCCACTCGGATTTTATAGTCAACAGAAGGAAGGCCTTGGCGGTGGGTGGGGAGGCATGATGAGAGTTTAAAATACTGGAAGACCAAGATGCTGTGGGCATCACTACTCTTCCACTCCCCACCCCCTTCTCCCCCAGGAACAACAGGAAAAACACTGTGAGCAAGAAGGTAAGAAAATGATCTGTGGGTCCCAGTAGACCCCAAGGGCAATTTTGATCAGCCCTATATGGGGGCAGCTTCCAGAGGGAGCTCTCCAGAAGGAAGCTGAGAGCAGAGCCTATGATGCTGCCACCCCTAGGGCCCCACCTGGATTTGGTCCTGAGTGTGGGGCCATGGGGGCCACCTCTAAAACAGTATTGTGATTAATGAGTACAGAGTTTCTATCTGGGGGTATGGAAAACTTGTGGAAATAAATAGTAGTGACGATTCTAAAGAAAAAGTGTGTGGTGACGACTCCCTGCCCCCTCCCCCCACGCTGGCCTGGCCCCTGGCTGTCCACAAGCAACGCTGGAAGACGTGGCACCCACTTCCCTGCTGCAGGACCCCTCTCAGAGATGCCCCTGGCTGGGCCCGAGGCAGGGTCCCTCTGCTGCTCCTGGGTGTCTTCCGCCCTCCCTCAACTCTCCCTCGGCACCCCTAAGTATCCTCCCAGAGCCCTCCCATCTCCTCACCACAGGTGCCTCTGTCCTTGGCTGTCCCTAGAGGTGTTGGGGGGGGGCCCTGCAGTGCCTATGCCTCCTTCAGCCTGGCTTCCAGCCCACACTATGAGCTCTAGCCTGGGGGGAGCTCTAACCTGGGCGGGCCTGTCTCATGAGCCCCTCTGGCAGTCCTCCCCCCCGCCGCCCCCATTTCCTTGGCTGCTCACAAGACAAGGCAGGTTCCAAGAGCTCTGGCCTCCCTTTGCCCAGAGAATTAAAGTGGAGCCCTCAGGGTCCTAAGGGAACTTGGCTCTACACCACCCCCCCCCCATTGTTTTCCTTCTTCACCCTTTCCCGCCTGTCCTTGCACCTGTCCTGCCTTTCCTTACACCTGTCCTGTTGGCACCTTCTGCAGGTTGGGAACCCTCAGGCTAAGCTGGAGGCCGAGCTCTGGATCAGAACAGGAACCCACAAGATGCCTGAGCTGGGAGGAACCTTAGGAAAGTGCAGAGCCCGTTGTACAGATGAAAAAGCAGAGGCCCAAAGAGAGAAGTGACTTTCCCAAGGCCATGGAGCCAGGTTAGATCCTGTGGTTTTCTACTACAGGGAACAGGGACTGAGGAGAGGGAAAGCCCTGAAAGCTCTTCATCTCCAGTCTCAGTGAGGCTGCTCCTCGCCATACCCTCCAAGGCACACCTCTCTCTGGTTTTACCAATCCTTCTCAAAAGGTCCCAGGTGGGGCCTTCCCTGCCCAGCCAAGCCCTGGGTGCTTGCTGACATGGCTTGGTTAACTGCAGAGTCGCTCCCAAACACCTCCCAGCAGAAGACACCACAGTCCTCTCTGCACCCCTTTCGGACTCCAAGCCCCTCAGATTTAATTGCAGTCTCTCCTCCAGCCCCCGGAAACCCTGGTGGCGTAGTGGTTAAGTACTACAGCTGCTAACCAAAGGGTCAGCAGTTGGAATCCGCCAGGCGCCCCTTGGAAACTCTACGGGGCAGTTCTACTCTGTCCTACAGGGTCACTATGAGTCAGAATCAACTCGACGGCACTGGGTTTTTTGGCCTCCAGCCCCCGGTGCATAGTGGTTAAGAGCTCGGCTGCTAACCAAAAGGTAGGTACTTCAAATTCACGAGCCACTCCTTGGAAACTCTACGGGACAGTTCCACTCTGTCTTATAGGGTCTCGATGAGTCGGAACCAACTCGACAACACCTAACAACAACCTCCAGCCCAAGCCAGTTCCCTCTTGTCCTCTGCAGTCACATTCAAGGCTAGCAATCATAATGGCCATGCTTATTTAACACTTCCTCTGTGCCCCTGAAAGGAGCCTTGGTGGCACGGTGGTTAAGCACTCTGCTGCTGACCAAAAGGTTGGCAGTTCGAACCCGCCAGCTGCTCTGCAGGAGAAATATGTGGCAGTCTGCTTCTGTAAAGGTTACAGCCTTGGAAACCCTATGGGGCAATTCTACTCTGTCTTACAGGGTTACTGTGAGTCGGAATCGACTCGATGGCAATACATTTGGTTTTATGGGTTGGTTTGGTGTGCCCCGGTCACATGCTTGCTCTCATTTAATCCTTGCAACAGCCCTGTGAAGTGGGCGTGGCCTTCCTCATTTATGGTGGAGGAAACTGAGGCATGAGAAGGTGGGTGACTTAGACAAGGAAGTGGTGGTGTCAGAATTCAAACCCTGAATTGGTTTGTCTGACTCCAAGTGTGATGTTCTCACCACCCACTTGACCCTCCTCCTCTGAGAAGTCCTCCCCAGCCTCAGAGACAGGGAGTTATTCTCGCTCCTGCCACCAAACCGTGTAGGCTACCAGCTGCCCAGCCCCAGCCCATCGTGGACCTGGGAGCCTGGCTGCTGATCTCCGGCAATTTACTTAACCTCTGTGTGCCTCAGTTTCTTCATATGTCAAATGAAGATAATGAGAGGAATGAATGATGTAATCTGGTGCCTGGAATATGGTAACCCTCAATAAATGGCAGTCATTGTGGTCACCATGTGTTTAGGGACTATCCCCAGCACTTTGTCCCCTGCCTTATCATCAACCTCATTCCTTCCACCCTCTCGTCCCTGACCTGGTAGAGTATGTCAGAATTTTCAGAGTCCTTTTCCATCCATCACTGGAAAGGGGGGATGCCTTGGATCAGAGCAAAGCTGGCCCCTTCCCTGGCAGCTTCTTCTTAACAACGGTGGCTGAGCAAAGATACTGCCATCTGACTGAGTGTTAAAGGTAACCCTAAGGGCACAAGGACATTTCCAGGATGCTCCGTTCACAGGTTTCAGCTGGGACTGGACATCCTGCTAGTAATTAGCTGGGCAAAGGCCTCTGGGGATGGGGACTTAGCTCCATGGCTGGCATTGGGACTAATGAGGCTGTGGCCATGGGATTGATTTCTGCAGGATAGCTGCCGTTCCCAAGGCTGTCCCAGACCTGAGTCTTCTACCTACACACTGCTCATGTCTGAAATTCCACCATAACAGACACATGGCTTTAACTTCAGACTCCTTGTCCCCATTATTGAAGCACAAATGGGGGAGGCAACACAGTTCCTTGTACCAAAGTGTGAGCGGCTTTGGTTCACCTGGTCTAGCCCTGCTGAATGACTGCAGCCCAGAGGTTTCACCCCTCCACACCTCCACACATGCCAAGCCTCTGCTGGAGTGCCCGTCCACTGCCTGATTCCCTAGCAAACATCTCGCCCATCCTTCAAAGCTTATCCTGGGTCACCTCCGTTCTAAAGACTTCCATGGGCTCCTACACAGAAGTCACCTCCCCTCCCTCTGTACCTTGTTCAGACCTTATTACAAAGTGCTGAACTGAGTTGTTTCCAATTTCATCTGTCTGTGTTAGGGTATATTCCCTGAGGACAGAAGTTGCATCTCCCCCCTACCATCCCCCACCCCATACCCGCCCATGTGCACACCCTCACGAGTGTGCTTGGCCTAGCAAAGGACCAGGTACAACATAATAGATACTGGATGATTCTCGACGGAAGGAATGAAGAAACAGGTCTCTACTGGGTTGAATAGTGAACCCCCACAATTCAAGTCCTTCCCAGAAACTCAGAATGTGACCTTATTTGGAGATAGGGTCTTTGCAGATGTAAGTAGTTAAGATCATACTAAGTTAAACCCATTGCCATCAAGTTGATTCCAACTCATAGCAACCGTATAGGACAGAGAAGAACTGCCCCATAGGGTTTCCAAGGAGCGACTGATGGTTTCCAATCACTGACCTTTCGGTTAGCAGCTGAATGTTAACCACTTCACCACTAGAACTCCCCGTACTAGATTAGGGGGGCCCTAAATCCAATGACTCTTCTCTTTCGTTCTGTTGTGCATACAGTCGCAATGAGTCAGAACTGACTTGACAGCACCTAACACAACAAATCCAATGACTGGTATTCTTATAAGAAGACCATTTAAGACACAAAGAGACACCGAGAGACACCATGTGAAGATGGAGGCAGAAATTGGAGTGATGCAGCTACCAGCCAAGGAATGCCAAGAATTGGGGCAGCCACAAGAAGACTCAAGGAAAGATTCTTCCCTAGAGCCTCCAGAACTATGAGAGAATAAATTTGTGTTGTTTGAAGCCACCCAGCTGGTGATAACTTGTTACGGCAGACCCAGGAACCAAATACAGACTCCTTCTCCAGAGGGCCAGTCTGATGCCCCCACCCATCTTGTACCCCCTTCACCCGCACTGGCCAGGCCTCCGGAGGCTCTGCCTACACACAGGACAAGACTCCTCGGTTCCGCCAAGGAAGTTCCTAAGTTTAAGATCTGAGATGATAATGGCCAAGCTCCCAAGGGAGGTAGGACCCGCCTGGCATGGGCAGCTGATGAGGGGGAGGGCGGAGGGCACTGCCAGGCCTTCCCAGCTGGGCCAGGAGCTATTTATACCCAGCTCCTAGCCCTGCCCTACCAAGGGCCCCCCTGCAAGGACAGCTTATCCTCCACCCCAGCCACCCACCACCCAGCTGGGCTGAGGACGGAGCAAGCAACGGGCCTCTCATGGAGACTTCAAGGTTGACTTCTTAGAGTGAAAACGCTCTCTCCAAACAGGGTGGACTTAAACGTGGTCGAGTGTCCCCTCATCAGACCCCACCCCCTACCCCAGTTATTTGTCAATACTGGGACAACACTTTTGTCGACAGGGGGCCAAGGGTGGGCCTGGACCGCAGGCACAGGACAGAGACAAACTTTATCTCTCTCTTTTTTTTTTTTTAATATTTTGATGATTTTGGTGGGGGGGGTTTCTTCATTATTTTTCCCTGAGAACTTGTAGAGAAGTACAATGTGGTTTTGTTTTTGGATACTAGTGATTTTTAATAAAAAGTTTCATGAGACTAGAAATTTAATCTAATTTTTTTTAACCTTTCATAGATAGGAAAATTAAGGAGCCCTGGTGGCAGGACGGTAAAGTCTTCTGCTGCTAACCAAAGGGTTGCCAGTTTGAACCCATCCAGCAGCTCCAAGGGAGAAAGACCTGGTGATCTGCTTCCGTAAAGATTACGGGGGCAGTTCTACGTGGGGTTACCATGAGTCAAAATTGACTCGATGGCGCCTAACAACAACAATAGATAGGGAAATTATTTTTAACAGGTACCCTTGGTAATTTATAACTGCTCTGTGATTCTTCTTGAGTCCATGAGTCAAATCATTGTATTTATTGGGTGCATTCTCTGAGCTAGGCATGTTCTATGATTAGCAATACAGGAGTAAATGAGCCATCCCCAAATCCCTGCCCTCAGAGTTTATACATGTTAGATTCAGGTAGCAAGATAATAAGCAAGTAAAACATGTAGCGTGTCAAATAATAAGTTTTATGGGCAAAAGAAAAGGGAAATAAGGAGTTCAGTGGGGGGTGGGTATGGTCTATAGAGCACAGCTGGAAAAGATGATGCTTGAGGGTAAGCTGATGCCCAAGAGGGTAAGAAAGTGAACCACATGGATATCTGGGGAAAGGGTATTGCAGGCATCGGAACTAGCATGATGAAATTTTTTCTTAACTAAAGAACTCAGGTCACTGACCCTAGGTGCTGAAGTGACTTTGCATCACAACAGATGGTGAGACCCCCAAAGTGCCCCATGTTGTATGTCCCACTGGTGTCCAGGCGACATTGTTGACTCTCAGATTCCTCCATCCACTTAGCAATGATCAAGCCCGACTGAGAGGAGTGCACACGGCACTGTCTCCATCCTGCTGCACTTAGTGACCCCTTAGAGTTTGGAGTCTGGCACCCTAACCAGGTAGCCTCTCCGGGTCTTGGAACCTCTCGGCATTTCAGGATTTTGGACATGGAGGGGGCCTCAGGGATCTAGTCCAAGGTGTTTTTTATTCATTTAGCTATTTTTCTCATGAAATCATACACCACCTCACCCCTCTCCGCTGTACATGAAACAGATTTAAAAAAAAAAAAAGAAGAAGGGTCTGGAGCCCCATCCCTCAACTTTTCCCTAGTGCCCTCACCTAGGGCCCCTCTGCACAATTGGGTTCGAGAGCCACTGGTCTAGTTTAATCCCTGCCTTCTATAGATGGGAAGACTGAGGCCCAGAGAGGGTTTGTCATTTTCCTGAAGTCACACAACAGCTGGTATGGAAGAGGGAGTGGAACCCAGGGCTCTTGGTTCTCACTGTGCTGCCTGCCTCCCCTGGGGGAGGATACTACCCTTTTACCATCTACCAGTGCCTCTAACCTGAGGGATGATAAATGCATGTTCCAAGAAGCATCTCTAGGGGCTGGGCACAGACCTGTAAGTAGTCTCCATGTGGCTGGGGTTGTGGAAGGTGGACTCTGGGGCGGCAGCCCAGGGAAAGTCTTCGGGGCTCCCCTCCTCCTGCCTCCAGCCTTGGGTGAACTTTCATGACCAAGCCTTCCCCCATCATGCCTTTCTTGGAAGCATGGGCCGTAGGCCCCTTTGCCCCACCTTTCCCCACTGGCCAGGCCTAACCTTCTCTGCCAGCCCCCAAAAGAGGGTATCCTAAGATTCTGACCCCAAGGCCTGGTGTCTCTTAAAATGGTGCTGAGAGGGACGGAGATGGGCAGGGGCAGAAAGGAGTCAGAAACCACCTCTTCTGTGGCCATTTGTCCCTCTCCCCCTCCAGCAGTGACCACAGTGTTTCTGTAGACCCAGTGCTCAGTGCTCCACCTGCTGGCTCCTGGGCAGTACTGGACAGAGGCCCTCCCTGCTCCTGGTCCAGAGGGGCCCCACTCTGGCATGGGGCAAGACCAAAACTTCAAGAAGGGGAAGAAAATGCTTGAGAAATGGGCAGGAAGTAAAGAACCAAGTGCTGACCTTGGAATATAGGGCCACTACCGTCCCACTTAGATCAAGATACCACTTGAGGTTGTTGTCATGAGGGCAGCCAACAAGTCCAGGGGCACATATGCATGGTGGGCAGGGCAGGGGCAGGGGCTGGGCATGGGGGCCATGATGTACCCAACACTTGGAGCTTCCAGAGAGCCCAAACCCAAAGTGATGAGGCAACTACTGCTCCTGACATGGGCGGCAATGGACCCTAGACTCACCCTGATGCCTTGGCAGGAAGCTGGTGACAGAGTAAGAAGCAGGACCATTCCTCACCTGTCCACAGTTCCTTCCCTGCTGGGCACAGGTCTGCACCTTTCCATCATTTTGGTGCAAAGCCAAGAACTGGAGGAGCTGCTCAGTCCAAAGTGGAGCCAAGGTCCATGGAGATAGCCTAGATCTCCCAGCAGATGCCTTTCATCAAAGAGGAGGAGAGATCTCCCTGGACCTTCCCATAAATTGTTGGTTCATTCACTCAACAGGTATGGATAGGCCATCTGGTTCTCATGTGCCTCCAGCAGAGGCACCCTAATTTATATAGAGGAAGGGCAGGGTGATGTTAGGGAGGGCCCTATGCACTAAGCTCAGACCCAGGGCCCAGAGCCGAGTCAAGGAAGGTAGTCCCCACATCAACTCCTGCTGGGTTGCCTGGCTTCATCTGGCCCCAGCCACCCAGACTGGGGCTCCATGAGGAAAATAAATATGTGGAGTGAATGGGGGGCCTGTCCTTGGTGGAGTAAAAGTCTTCCCTTGGTAAACAAATTTGTTTGCCGCCTATGCACTCAACATGCATTCATTGAGTGATGACTCTGGATTTGGCAGAGTGCCAGGCACTAGGACCAGGTAGATGAATTAGGCCACACCCTTTTTTTTTTTTTTTTTTTGAGGAGTATCCAGATCAGGAGGAATCTGTCAATAACAGACCAACAAGCATTTCTGGAACATTCACTGGATCTGGGTGCCATGGGGTTCTAAGAGGTGGTCCCGAGGCACTATAACTTATAGCCTGAGTAACCACCAGGCCAGGGAGTGCATGGTAAGCGCAACTGACTTCTGGAACGTAGAGTGTGACTAGGTCTTCACCAGCTGTGATCAGGAAGGCAGCCCAGGTCAGGGAACAGCCCTAACAAGGAAGTAGGA
Organism: Elephas maximus indicus; assembly: GCF_024166365.1. Classification (NCBI taxonomy): domain Eukaryota; kingdom Metazoa; phylum Chordata; class Mammalia; order Proboscidea; family Elephantidae; genus Elephas; species Elephas maximus. The sequence continues at coordinate 52,174,514 of NC_064837.1, read as the reverse complement.
GTGAGACTGTCAGCTGGTCTACCCCAGCTGAAGTCTATAGGAGTTGTGCATAGGCTCAGAAGAGGGGAAAAGCCTAGAAAGGGGCCCTGGGTGTCATACTGTGTTCTGGCGACCCTTGCAATCATGGAAGGTTCTTGAGCTGGGCTTGGGAACTTTAATCTGTTAGTCATGGGTCATCAACCTTGTAAAACAAGGCAAGGGGGTGAGTTCTAGACACTGAGACTGGGAAGCTGTTGGGAGGCCAGTGGGAGAGTTGAGGCTAAAGAGATTCTCAGGTCCGGCTGCACATTACAACTATGTGGGGAGACCCTGATCTTCTTGGTCTGGGGTACAGCCAGGGCCGAGAGCCTCGCACCCAGGTTAACAGGGTCTGGGGCAGTGGTTCTGGGGGAGTGGCATTAGGAGCAGAGAGAAAGCAAGGACTAAGGATCAGGAGCTGCTAGGTCACATGTGAAAGAAGAGGAAGGAGGAACTGATAACAAAGGTTTTGAGCCATGGTTACCAGAAGGATGGAGATGACATCAACCAAGAAAGGGAGCATAAGGGCCAAGCAAGTTTGAGAACAAAGACAAGGAAGTTTGTGGGGCCAGTGAGGCCTCCAGGCAACCATTTCAGACAGTGCTGTGGTGCAGAGCTGGAGACCAGGAGAAAGACGGAGGCTAGAAATTCAAATGTGGGATCTCTGTCCTGGAGCTGACAGCTGACAGATACTGACCTCCCCAACGTGCACACAGGAAAGGATGAGACAACCCATGAGCTTTGTGTTGGGGGCAGCGAATGCCATGTGCCAAGGGAGAGGCCCCAGTGGTGTTGCACAAGTTGGGACTCCCTTGAGAGGGAGGATGGAGCCCTGGGAGGTCAGGGACCTCACACCTGGTGAGCTAGAACCTCAGGCCAAGAGATGGGAGGGCTCTCTAAAACTCTGCAGGAAACAGGCTGTGGAGCCTGGCCCAGCAGACACTGGCAGCAAGCACCCAGGTCTGGCTTCTGTTTCCCAGTATTCGTGACAAGGTCCCAATGGAGGCATGAAGGCAACATACTTGGACAGAATGAGTCACTGTGCCCTTCCCTCCCTCTGCCTCATTCCCTCTTCCACTTTCGTCCCCACCCTCCTAACCTAGAGAGTGCTTAGATACATCCAACTGCCAGGCCACAGCTGTGTGTCCTCCAGGGGGGACCTCTCTATTCACACAGGTGGCCCTCCCAGTCCTAACCATGTTCTGAGCCTATACCTCAGGTTGGCACATCTGAAATCTGGGCCTTTGGACTTGGGTCACCCTTTGAACTGTGTCACTGACCATGCCCTTCAACTTGTAACTTTGTACTGTGTCACTGACGTCACCATGACCTGGCAAGAACAAGAAGGCAGGAGCCTGGGGGTGAATGTGAGGAGAAGGGGACATTCCTGGTTGGTGGTCCACACTGCCACGGATGAAAACCCCACAAAACCAAAAGAAAAGGCTATTCCTTCCCATTGGTGGCAGCCAGAGAGCCTGGGGGTTGGAGAATGGGCAGGAACTCCCAACTCCCCTAACTCCCTAAATTCTCCAACACAACTCACTGGCCCTCCTGGCCCAGTGGCCATGTCTACATTCTGTGACTGACTTTGATAATTCTCTTCCGCTCCCCAACTTCTAGAGGCCCACTTCGAGGGCCAAGTGGGGCCCTTGGAGGGCTGGCACACCCCCAGGGGCCACCTGGCAGCCCAGGGGAGGAAGAGAAGGATGTGGACAGGAGCTCTAAGCAGAAGTCAGTCAAGGAAGAGGGTGAAGAGGGTGGAGGTTGCCCTGCGCTCCATCCTAGGTGCCCTGTGGGATGTTTCTTTGGGGAGATAGAGGAGGGAGGGGCAGAGCAGGTGGGGTAGCCGAGCTTGGCTGAGCTTCTGTTCTCAAAGTAGCTCCTGGAGCCCTGGCCCGTGGCTGCCGGCTGATCTGATAAGATTTGACAAGGTAGCCTGAAAAATGTTGAAACCTGCAGAATGTTTAAACCTGTTTTTTGTTGTGTTGTGAGCATGAGGATTTTTTCTTTTTTTCTTTCCTCATTTCACAGGAAAGTGGAGTCCATCAGAGTGGAGAAGGGGAGGAGAATGGGAGAAAGACTGTACCCTTCACCAAATGAGGAGGGATGTGGGGTGCAGAGCAGGAAGGCTAGACCTGGGAACCTCAGAACAGAACCTTAGGGAGGTGGAAAGGAGGGTGAGAAGTGAACAGGAAGAAGAGGGAGGAGAGAAGGGGGAGAGAGGCGAGGGGGACACAGGGAAGAAAGGATCCAGCCTGGATCTGCCTTGGGGTCGAGATGGAAGAGTATGGTCCTCCCTCAGCTCCCAGAGGATCCTGTGAGCTGTGATGTCTTCCATCAAGCAAGGTGTTCACCCAGAAAGACTCATGCACCAGGAGACAGGGCAGAGATGAGCTTAAGTGGGTGGCCAGAGAGGGACGGTAGGGCAGGGCCAGGCCAGGGCCACACTTCTCAGGTCCCCAGAGTGCTGTCCCCTGATAGGTACCAAGACCACAGTCAACCACAGATGACCACAGAGGTGGGAAATAGCTCCCAAACCCCTCTTTCAAGAGCTGGGCCTGTTTCCTCAACTTTGCCCTGAGCACTTGAGGGCATAAGGGTGAGCCCAACGAGCTCACACTGGTTCAGGCAGAGTCCTCCCACTTTGGGGCTTGAAGCTGTGGTCCAGCCTCTGCCTTCAGACATGTAAAGGGTTGTGATAGTCTCTATTTACAGATGAGGCAACTGAGGCCCAGCGATGTTAACTGACTTGCTTGGGGTCACAGCACTCCTGCCTGTTGGTTTCAGATGACTCTCTCATAGCTTCCTTCATACGGACCTACTCTTTCCACCTAGAGAGGTACCGAGCATTCTAGAAACCATGGTGGGATGAGGTGTCCCTGGTATGCTTATTGGGTACAAGGTAGATAGTCAATAAACACCTGTTGAATAAACGTCTCTGCCTAAGGAGGTTCCCTTGCTGGTCTTTTGCTTGGTGGTGAGGGGGGTGGCTGGGAAGGGCATAGAAGTGCCCTGGAAAGGCTTTATAAAACGGTCACACATGTTCGGTTATCCTATTACAGTGCTGTTAGTTGCCGTCGAGTTGCTTCTGACTCATTGCGACCCCATGTGTGCACAGTAGAACTGCTCATAGGGTTTTCAAGGCTGTGACCTTTCAAAAGCAGATTGCCAGGCCTTACTTCAGAGGTGCCTCTGGGTGGGTTTGAACCAGCACTTAACCATTTGTCTATCAACGGACTTCATTACAGTGTTAGGCCATAGAATATCAAAGCTGGATGGGACCTTTGGCACTATCTAGTCCAGTTTCTCAGGGGAAACTGAGGCTCAGAGAAGCAGCGTGACTTGCCCAGAGTTCCTCCAGTGGCTGGAGGCAGGGAGTAGAGCTCAGGCTTTTTGAGCCCCAATCAGAAGAACTCTGTCTCCTTATACCAGACAGTTCTTTCTCTTAGCCTCTGGTGGTCCGAGGGCTGCAGCTTCATTCAGTACACTTGTATTAAGTGTCCAATGTATACAATATGTAGCCTCCGCACTCCTCAAAGGCTTCCACTCTGGTTCGGGAGAGACATTCCACAGATGACCACAGTCACTGACAGAGTGTAAGAAGTTCCACCTGGGATAGAAACCACAAGGGATAGGAGTGCTGAGGCAAGAGGTACTGGGAGAAAGCAAGGAAGACATCTTCAGAAGGGTGACATTTGAGCTGGGCCTTCAAGATGAGTTCAGCTTGGATATCTTTTTCTCCTGGAGCTCTGCCATTTGTTTCTTTGCCTTCTACTCCACCAGTCATAATTCTAGTTTAAACTTTTCCTAAGCCATGTTTGCATCTTTAGCTCATTGTAGCCTTACAAAACTTTTTTTGTTCCCAGCCCCTCCAGCCCTTAAGTTACAGAAGGCAGGGATTAGTCTTCCATTTTACAGATGGAGATATGAGGGCCCTACAGGTTAAGGTTGCTCATTTTGAGAAGTCAATTCTGCTAGCCCAGTTCTAATAGTAGATAAGACATAACCTGCCCAGTCCACTCATTCATCTTGAACTCCTATTCATCCACCAAAGCCCAATATTAAAATCCCCTCTCAAAGTGTCCAGTTTAAACTGGGCTTTCCCTGAGTTTCCCTCTGGGCGTTTCCCCAGCATCCCTCATGGGTAACCTTAATCACATGCAATTCAATTGTCCATTGACCCTGTTTTCCACTAAATGGTGAGTTTTTTGAGACGAGGAATTATTTCTTCCATTTTTATATGCTGAGCAGAGTGCCTGGCTCACCAAAGGAAGGCCACAGCACCCCTGTGAGGATCTCCTTGCTGCCTCTTGCCATAATGACTAGCTCCACCTGATTGCTCCAGCAATTCTCCTCACCTTCCCCACATCCCAGAGGCTGCCATCATGACAAGCTGAGGGTGCGTGGTAGCCATACCGGATCTCGGGGCCAGCTCCACGGTCTAGCTTGTTCTTAAGAAGCAGCCCAGTAAGGAACCTAGAAAGCAGACCTGCTTGGCTGGGAGCTCCCAGCCAAGCAGCTCTCCAGGGTCCTCAGAGAGTCATCGGCCTGGTTGGTGTCTTCATTCAACCAACATTTACCCTGGGCTGGGTGCTGGGAGCACACAGATGTAGGTGGGACACTCCTGGTCTTTGTTGTTGTTTTATTACTGTTGTTGTTGAGAATATACACAGCAAAGCATACACCAATCCAACAGCTTCTACATGTACAATTCAGTGACATTGACTACATTCTTTGAGTTGTGCAACTGTTCTCACCCTCCTTTCCTGAGTTGTTCCTCCCCCATTAACATAAACTCACTGCCCCCTAAGGTTCCTATCTAATCTTTTGAGTTGCTGTTACCAATTTGATCCCATATAGATAGTGCTTAAAAGGCAGACATTTTTACTAGTTAAACTAAATTAGTAGTGGTTTTATAAAGACTTCAGGGGATATTTTTGGTTTAAGGTTTAAATATTATCTCAGGGCAACAATTTCAGGGGTTCATCCAGCCTCCTTGGCTCCAGAAAGACTCCTGGTCTTTTGAGAGCTCCCAACCAAGTTGGAGGAGCTGCCCTGAGGTAGTCGCCGCCTGCCCCGCATATCGGGACCCAGGTCCCTGACACCCTGCCTCACACTCAGACAGCACTGACCACCTGGTGGTGAGGGTAGGGGACTCAAGGACTTTACCCATCTCGAGTGCCCACCCACTCCCCTACACCATGCCCTTTAGAAAACCAAGGACCTGCATTTACCAGCTGGCTGCTAGGGTCAGGGATGCAAGAAAGTGACACTAAGGTGCCTGTGGTCAGACCCCTTGGGGTGGTTTTGAAAAATACACATACCTGGGCTCCCAAGCCAGACCTGCTGAATCATATGCTCAGGAAACTAGATCATTACAACCTTTCCCAGAAGTGGGAGAATAAGAAGGTACGTGCTTCCTGAGATGATGCAATATGAAGTACCCAGCATCTCCCATGAAGCCCTCTGGCCAAAGATGTTTAACTGGAATCTAGCCAAGCCTTGAAAAGTAACTTTCAGCTGTCAGGAAACACAGGAGATAGAGGAACAAACCAAAAGACACCATGAAGAAGGAAGCAACCAGACACATTCAGAATGTGGGCCATTCTGCAAGACTACTGGCCCAAATGCTTCAGAAAGTCAATGTCATTTTAGAAATGTGTGTGTGTAGGGGTCAAGGGTGGGGTGGGGTGTGGGTGTTTTCGACTAAAAGGAACTAAAGAGATATAAACATCAAATCATTGGATCCTGGTTTGAAAATCCTAGCCGTAATGGCATTTTGAAGATAGCTGGGGAAATTTGCATCATTAAGACTCATTAATAACTTTGTTAAGTGTGACCAGCTGTATGTGCTCATGAGGGAGAACACCCTTAGATTTTGGAGATGCAGGGGTGAAGAGTCATGATAGCTGTAATTTACTTTGAAATGGTTCAGCAAAAACAAAACAATTTATACATACATGCATTTTCCCCGCCAACACACCTACAGCACAGCCACCACCTGTCTTTCAGTGGGTGCTGACGTGATACTATGATGCTGAACAGTCTTCAGTGGAGCTTCAAGACTAAGACAGGCTAGGTAGAAAGGCCTGTCAATTTACGTTTGAAAATCAGTCAATGGGGAGTGGGGGGTAGGGTTGGGGTGGGCGGGGGAGAAGGGCTGGAGGGAGGCGCTGTGTCAATCCCTCTGCACTAAGGGCAACGTTCCCACTCCTGCCTCTCAAGGTGGGTATTTCCACCACATTCCCAGGAGACCTTCACTGTGCCTCATCCCCCCACAGCGCTGAGGACGCACAGATAAAAACAGCCCTGCCCAGCACCTGGACTTCCCCGCTCTATTTAGGGAGGCTCCACTCAGTTCAAAGTGGCAGCTGCCCCACCCACCCAGCCCAGTTCCTGGTTCCCAGGCAAGGCTGCCCAGAGTTAGCCTCGAAGTCTCCCTTTGCTAACATACATACCCATTACCGTCAAGTTGATTCCAACTCTTAGTGACCTTGTAAGAAAGGGCAGAACTGCTCCCATAGGGTTTCCAAGGCTGTAATCTTTACAGGAGCAGACTGCCACATCTTTCTCCCACAGAGCGGCTGGTGGGTTCCAACCTCTGACCTTTGAGGTAGCAGCTGAGTGCTTATCCACTGCACCACCAAGTCTCCTTTCCCCCTTTGCACTCTCCACTCCAAATCCATCAGCCTTCAGTCCTGCTGCCAACTGCCCTGCAAGGTCTTCAGATTCACTCCCTCTGTCCTCTCTTCTCAAAAGGCTTCTTGTCACAGGCACCTGGGTTCTGTAAACATCTATTTAGAGCCTATTAGGAACTGTATTCCAGGTCTAAGAAGCCCCGGTGGTACAGTGGTTAAGCGCTTGGCTGCTAACGTAAAGGTCAGTTGCTTGAACCCACCCAGCAGCTCAGCTTCAAGGGAGAAAAGATCTGGCAATCTGCTCCCATAAAGATTAAACTGCACCCCACCCCGCCCCACTCAAAAAAAAAGTTGCCATCTAGTTGATTCCGACTCATAGCAACCCTACAGGACAGTAAGGATTACAGCCTAGGAAATCCTATGGGGCCGTTCTACTCTGTCATCTAGGGTTGCTATGAGTGGGAATGTATTCAAGGCACATGACAATATTCAGGGTCCACTGCTGGCCAGGCACTACCTCATTTAAATGTTCCCCGCACTGAGAGGTCTGATCCTTGGTTCTCAACCCTGGCTGCACTTGGAATGGCCTGGGGAGCTTAAAAACAGGGATGCCTGGATCCTATTCCCAGAGAAGAGGATTTAATTGGTACAGATGGTCTCCCTTCTTGATTGTAAGGACCCATTAAGACTGAGAAGCCCTGCCTACAGTCACAGGCAAGGCAGGACTCAGGAAGGCTCTGGGACCTGCCCGAGGGGGACAGAGCTGGGGGCTCCTCCAGCCTGTGACATCCCACTGGGCCCCCACCTCCTCTTTCTCCTGGTTCCCATCTATCCTTTCCAAAGTCAGGGCCAACCACTGGCTCTGTCCTCTTCCTCTCATGAAGTAGCCCTCCATTATCGTGGCTGTCTGGGCCTCTCCACAAATCTCTGACTTCACAGCACCGGAAGCAAACTGTTTTTGACCCAGCAGCACATCAGTAAGAAATGTTTGGGCATGCCTCTCCGTTTACATACACTCAGGTTAGATCACCACGAATCACTGCACTCCTATATTACGGCGTTACAAAACACATGGAACACCCTTGGAAAAGGACGTGATAAAAAAAGGCATTTCACAAGAAGCTGTTTCCTCCCACAGCCAAACACATGGTCTGGTGACCCCCAGCCCTAGGCCCCGGGTTTGCTTTTCCACATCTGCCTGTCATTCCTCCTGTCCTCTGGTTTTTCCTGTCTCTTCCCCCTTCATCCTGGTTTCTCTTTTACTTTTCTCAGAGATGCAAACAAACCCACCTAGGGGCAAGGTATCAAGGCCTGTCTCCTACTGGAATTCCACATCTTTATCAGTTCTTAAGGAGGCCTGGTGGTGCACTGGTTGAGTGCTCAGCTGCAAACGGAAGGGTCGGTGGTTCGAACCCACCAGCTGCTTCCGGGAGAAAAATGTGACAGTCAGCTTCCGTAATATTACGCCTTGGAAACCCTATGAGGTCATTCTACTCTGTTCCATAGAGTCAAAATCAACTTGGTAGCAATGGGTTTGGTTTTTGGTTTCTCAGTTCTTGCCCACAGAGATTTTTTCTGCCCAGGACTTTGCTTTGCTCACTCCTCTCTCACCTGGAATGCTTTCTCTCCACAAATTCATGATCCACTCTGCTTGCAGTACCCTCCCGGTTGGAACTCACCAATAGATCCTCAGGAAGGAAGACCTGCTGATCTGTTCCTGTAAAGTTACAGCCTAGAAAACCCTATGTGGCAGTTCTACTCTGTCACATGTGGTCACCATGAGTCAGAATCAATTCAACAACACACAAGGCACACAACGCCGGTCTGCTCAGCTCCCCCATCGGTCCTCGCCTCTCTGCTCTCCCCTCCTATCTGTGCAACACCCTCTCGTCCCACCTGAGCAGGCCCCCTGCCTGCCCGAGGGCTGGTGCCCAGGGAACTTCTGTATTTTCAATCTTGTGTTGTAGTCACTTTCATTACTAAAGTAGATAGGCATTTCTTCAAGGGGGAAGATACTTTGGACACAAAAGATAAAATCACACACATACACACACCCCTCAATAGCAACCACTGAAAGTTAAAAAAAAAAAAAAATTAATTACCTATTTTTCTACAAATGAGAAATGTGCTTAACATGAGGGGTGAGATATCACTTAAGGCTGAACAGATAACGTCACTGACCCACACCACAGCTCACAGAGGCCCCTTCCTTGCCCCCCCCATCCTTGCACTGATGTCTCTAGAAATGCACCCTGGCCCTTGGGCCACTCGGGCCTTCAGGAATCACCACAGCCTAAGAAAGAAGGTCCAAATCGCCCACAGATGGGGGGGACACAAAACACAGGGGCAGACGGGCTTATGGGGACACTTGGAGCTGTAAATGAAATAAAAGGGAACGTGTTTACAGATGCACACCCAATGGTAAGATAATGTGGGATGTATTAACTTGGGTGAACAGTGGTTACTAAGGTCTTGAGGGCTAGTTTACTGACCTCTGCTATAAGTAAGGTGGTAAGGGAGCCCGTTTGCTAGGGCACACGGAATGGGTTTCATTATCAATGATACTAAAACAACAACAAAAACCAGTTGCCATTGAGTCGATTCTGACTCATTGCAGCCCCATGTGCGTCAGAGTAGAACTGTGCTCCCCAGGGTTTTCAGTGGCTGATTTTTTTGGAAGTAGATCACCAAGCCTTTCTTCCAAGGCGCCTCTGGGGGGGGACTCAAACCACCAGCCTTTTGGTTAGCAACCGAGTGCTTAACCATTTACACTACCCAGGGACTCCCATTAATGATAACAGCTAACAGTTATTGAGCCCTGACGGTGTGCCAGGCACTATGTAAAGCACCTTACACATGCAATATCCTTTAATTTGCCAAACAACCCTCTGAGGTAATTATTACTGCCATTTGACAGATGATGAGGCCAAGTAACTTGTCTGAGGTCACACAGCTAGGAAGTGGTGGCTCTGAGATGGCTAATAGAGCAATGAGGGGACACATTTCTTAGGAGAAGGGCTGCATTCAGCATGTTGATGAAGGGCTGAGGAGGAGGGAAAGAAGTGCTCGGCTCCACCCTGCCGTTCAGGCTGTCCTCTGGATTAACAGCCCTGTAAATTCAAGCACCAGAGCCCCTGCCTATTGATCATTTATTCTTTTAAACATTGTCATGTATCTTCCACGCTTGAGTTTATTTCTCTGTATCTGAGACGAGGCCCTAGACCCACTCTCGAGGCATCTGTAGGGGGAGGGGAGAACCCTCTGTGAGGACTGGAGGGATTTGTGTGGGTGATACCAAAAAAACCCACTGGTGTCCAGTTGATTCTGACTCATAGCATCCCTATAGGACAGAGTAGAACAGCCTCATAGAGTTTCCTAGGCTGTAATCTTTATGGAAGCAAACTGCCACATCTTTCTCCCGAGGGGTGGCTGGTAGGTTCCAACCGTTGACCTTTAGCTTAGTAGCTGAATGCTTAACCGCTGCACCACCAGGGCTCCTTTTGTGTAAGAGATAGAAGACATGAATTCAAGTAGATCTTGCCTCTGTTCATAGAGAATTCAATGCGGCAGGGGGCTCATGAGTCCTCTTCCAAGATACATGGCCCAGCAGACTTTGAAGTATGTGGGCACTGAGTTCCCAAAAAAGGCCAGGGTAGATGACGCACGTTCAGCGGCTTCCAGTTTGCAAAGCATTTCCCAAACGCCATTTGGGTTGATTATCTCAACAGCCCTAAGACAAAGACCCTACTGACTCCACTATACAAATGAGGAAGCTGAGGCTCAGACAGGGAACCATAAGCCAGTACATGGTGGGCGTGGGTTTCACCCCCACCTGTCTGACCCCTAAACCATACTGTTGGTATTTCACTGTCCTGCCTATATCCCACCCCCAGGTGATAACCAGTTTATTTTGGCAGAACGCATTTATTCAGCACCCACTGGACTAGGGACGATGAGGGGATGACCAAGACATTGTCATAGTCCTTACCCTGGAGGAGGATGTAGCTTAATGGGGGAGGCCATGCACACAGGAAACGGGGGACGTTAGCAAGGAGATGAGCCAGTTTACAACCTGTCCCGGGTAGAGATGGGGAGGCCAAGCAAAGGAGGGTGGAGGAATGGAGAACGGACAATCTACGAGGTCTTCAAGGGGTGTGCTTTGAGGTGGACTTGATGTTCTGAGAGAAAAGGAAGAGGAAGGGCATTGCTGGGGCATTTACGTGGCTCTAAACACCAAAACCCAAGGAAACAGAGAAGATCGTAAGGCAGAGCCTAAAAGATTTGAGGTCAGCTGGCACACAGGAAAGGGGATTCCAGCATGTTCACCTCAGAAGCTAGGGATGCACCTTCCAATCCCTGATGCCCTTTTATAAATATCCCTAACCTATGGCTCCCGACTGTCAGGAATTTGCCTTTAACCTGGATGACCTGCCTGGGTAAAGGTGAGCGCAGGTGTCCTGCCTGCAAACATTTCCCGGGCACAGGCAGGGCCCTGAGCGAGGTGCTGTGGGTCGTGATCCCAACCTGAATTCCAGGGTCTCTCTGCCTGTTCTGCAGCTTTCCTGACTCACTGTGATTTTTCTGCTGTGCGTTCGCAAAGCGAGTCCCACCTCAGTATCTTTGTCGTCCTGGGCCTACCGTGAAGGTGATAGCAGCCCCCAGCCCTCGCAAGTAACTCGTTTTCACTCACTTCTGCACTCTCTCTCTCTCATACATACAGACACGCACAGACACACACACACACACACGCAAGTAAAGCCCAATCACATAGTGCAGTGAATTTTCCATTGTGCTGGACTAGATAGAGAATTAAAAAAAAACTGATCAGGTTCTCAGTGGGCTTGTTGTTGGTGTTAGCTACTGTTGAATCAGCACCCATGTGCAACAGAAAAAAACGCTGCCTGGTCTGCACCATTCCCATGATCACTCCTGGATCCAACCCTTGTGGTCTATAGGGTTTTCATTGGCTGATTTTCCAAAGTAGATCGCCAGGCCTTTCTTCTTAGTTCATCTTAATCTGGAAGCTCCACTAAAACCTGTTCAGCATCATAGCAACATGCAGACCACCAGTGACAGATGGGTGGTGGCTGCGTGTAAGGCACATTGGCCAGGAATCAAACCCGGGTCTCCTGCTCGGAAGGCGAAAATTCTACCACTGAACCACGACTGTCCCCTCTCAGCTGGGTAGGTGTATGTAAAAAGAAGTAGAACTGCCACCCAGTCCTGGAGTGGGAAGCAGTATGGTCAGTGCTTGCAGCCAGGGCTTAGTGATCAGGTTGGCTGGGAGTCCTGCCCGGTTGCTCTCACCTACTACTGTGTCCCTACGGGAGGCCTCAGTTTCCTAACAGGAAAATGTAAACATCACCTACTTCAAAGAGACTGTAGGGAGGACTAATTGAAACGACATAGGTAAAGCCATTGTCCCAGTCCCGGGCACATGGTAGGAGCATAAGTGATGGTGGCTATTGTTCTAAGGGCTAAAGCGGACCAATGCCATTCTCCATGCCAGGCACTGTATCATGCGCTTTACACATAGTAACTCATTAGTCCTCCCGGCAAATGCTGTCATCACCCCCATTTAGAAAGAGAAAGTGAAGCGCAGGGATTAAGTAATTTGCACCAGGTTACTTGGGTACCTAGGGGTACATCCTGTCTGGCTCCAGAGCCCTCAGGGTTAACCACAGAGCTCTACTCTCTTCCCCCAGTTCAGAGGAGAGACCCACCATGCATTCATTTATGAGACTGAGCCCCCACTTATGGGAATACAGAGAGGAAGTGACATGGTCCCTCCGTGCAAGGGTTCCTAGCCTCACCAGTAGACAGGTGCCTGCTGCAGAAGACCACACCTGTCTGTCAGTTTGTTGTACTGCGGTGGCTTGGTGTTGCTGTGATGCTGGAAGCTATGCCACTCTTAACCCAAAATTCTAGCAGGGTCATCCATGATGGACAGGTTTTAGCAGAACTTCCTAGGCTAGGAAGAAAGACCTAGTGATCTGCTTCCGAAAATTATCCGGTGAAAACCCTGTGGACCACCACAAAATATTGTCTGATACAGTGCTGGGAGATGATCCTCACAGTTCGGAAGGCACTCAAAATACACAGTGGCCACAACACTGGACCCTCTAGCACACTAATGATAGTGAGGATGGCACAGAACGGGGCAGCATTGTGTTCTGTTGTACCTGGTGTCACCATGAGTTGGAGCTGACTCGATGGCAGCTAACAACAAATGCAGGAGAGTGACATTCTCCCTAGGGTGATAGAGGCAGGTTTTGTAGAAATACAGTGGAGAGGGCCTGACACAGGTCAGAGAGACCCAAAACTCATTCGGTGTCCCCACGGTGCAAAGACCAGCTGGGTCCAATCAGTCCCTGGTTTCTGACTGCCTCCCAAGAGAAGGAAATCAGTGGATGACCAACTGGTTGGACCAACCAATTGGCTGATTACTTCATTCATTCATGCATGCATGCATTCATTCATTCAGCTCAAGCTTCTCTAGAATGGGAGTTCTAGACAGACCTAGCTGACATAGGATGATTAATAAAGGGGTCACTGGAATCACAGCCCACTTGCTGAGAAAAACAAGACCCTAAGAACAAACTGACATATGAACGGGGCAGCAGAATCTTCTAGTTCATATTTTCCAAGTGGGTAATAGGTTTTGCTTGGGGAGAAAAGAGATTCCCAGATTAAATATTTTTGGAAAACAGGAATTATCCCTGAGGGCCTCTTGGGCTGGTGATACACTAATGAGCACTGGAAACACCAAGAGGCTGGGAGTAGCAGATGGCACTTCCCAAATTTAATTGACCTCAGAATCCTTTGTAGCAGAGTTATGTGAGATGTTGTAAGAGCCGCAATGCTCTGACCCACGAGGTGTGTCTAAGAGCTGGGAGGGAGACCAGGAGAGTGGAAGTTAGGCTGGGAAGACTCGCGGGAAATGGCAGGTCTGACCAGGGCTTTGGAAAATGGGAAGGTCATGGCCAAGTGGAGGCGGTGATGGGACTCTTTGGGAAAGGGGTCCTAAGAAAACAATGGTGAAGGCCCGAGAAAGTGGAGTCTACTTGAGTGCATCTGCCCCAGGAGAGGAAGGGGGATGAACCCTTAAGCATGAGACTGAAAATCCCAGCAAGCATATCTGGTTTTTGATATGTGCTGAGAAGCTCATGGCTTTCCTTTCAAAAGGAGGGCGTCCCAGTGTTTGCATGAAGATTATGGGGCAAGATTCACCCTCTGGTCCTCTCCTGATATTTGTTATTGCATTACCTCAGGGAGCGCAGCCGCTCAGGGCAGAGGAGCAGGGAGAGGGCCCAGAGGGAACCGTGCCCTGGGTCTGGAGGGGCTGACGGATGGCACCTCCCAAAAGAAGTGGCAATATTTCTGGATAATGGGCAAGGTGTTCACGGCCCCCAAAGGCACACTCAAAAAGCACCCTCATGCCACAACAGCTAAACACTTGGCTGCTAACGGGAAGGTTGGTAATTCAAACCCACCTAGGGGCTCCGTGTGAGAAAGACGTGGAGATCTACTCCCATAAAGATTAAAAAAAAAAAAAATTTTTTTTTTTTTTTTAGATTACAGCCTAGAAAAACACTTTGGGGTAGTTCTACTTTGTCACATGGGGTCGCTATGAGTTGGAATCGCCTCAGTAGCACCAATTAACAACAATGGGTCCACCAGGAATAAAAGCAATGGACAGGGCATGAGCAAAAGAAAAATCTAAGGGATGCTGAATCTCACTGGCAATACAACCACGGGGGTACACTCAAGAAGCAGAAAGGCGAAGGGTTGGTGGACGTGGAGAGGTAAGTGAGGGCAGAGAAGGGTTGGTTTCGTTTAGCTAATTCTGCCCGAGTCACCAAATGTTCAGTAATGCCTTCTGTCCCTAGGCAGACAGTGTGGCAGCTTGGGGGAGCTGAAAGCAAGAGAGTTGAAATTAGAAAGGATTTCCACCTAGACACAGGCCATATGTTTTCCAAATGTGTGCTTTATGTGTGAACATGAGCACAGGGGTCCAAATTCCACCTCTGCTTCTACCAACTCTGGGACCTTAAAGCAGTTCTGTCCCTGCAAAGGAAGATCACAGACCTCATTTTATAGCCTCCAAACTGACAAAAATGAAGTTACTTGATTCCAAGTGTCAGTGAGGCTGCGGAACAGCAAATGGGCACAACCTGTTTGGAAAGCGGTCTGGTATTAGTTGATAAAGCAGGACATTTGTACACCCTGCAGCCCAAAGTTCCACTCTTAGGAGAGTACCTGGTATCCCCACAAGCAACTCTCCCTCATGGGCCTTTGGTAGGAGAAGAAATAAACAAATTGTGGTATATTCAGCCAATGGAATATTATACAGCTATGAAGGTGAAGGACTACAGTAATGTCTAATAACATAGTTTGAAACTTAGAAACACAATGCAGAGAGGGAACAGCAAATTTCAGAAGACTGCATACACAATGAGGGAGCCCTGGTGGCACCATGGTTAAAAGCACTCAGCTGCTAACTGAAAGGCTAGCAGTTCAAACCCATCCAGTGGCTCTGCAGGAGAAAAGGCCTGGCAATCTGCTCCTGTAATTACTGCCTAAAAAACCTTATGTATGGGACCCTTCTACTCTGTTACATGAGGTTGATAAGAGTCAGTATTGACTCAAGGGCACTTAACAACAGCGCCATATAGTATGACACTATTTTTATAAAGCTTAAAATAAGCTTAAAACTAAAAAATACTGTTTAGGAATTCTTACCTAGGGAAACTATGGTTTTAAAGTAATGGACTAAAAATGCAAAATTCAGGATGTATTTACATCCCTTAGGGAGGCAGGTGGATAAGAGGGGGACAAGCTCACAGGTAGAGGCAATGGCCTTGGTCATATTCTGGTTCTTCAGGGGTGTGACGGGTCCCAGGTTCGCACCTTGTTATTATAGTGCATCTTACTTATATGGTATGTTTGCTCTCTTGTGTGTATCAAATATGAAACCTAACCTGTTATCGTTGACTCATCAAGTACTACATCATAGCAAATATTTTTAAGAACAAATTTCTGATGACCACCCCATCTCATTTAGCCCTCGTCTTCCCAGAGAACTGGAGGCCTTTGTGAGTATTTTGACTGAACAGCACACAAGGTCAGGCCAGAGTCCACGCTACCTTCGCCCACGGAGTCACAGACTTCTGTATGAGCCCATTGCCTGCTTGCTTTCTTCAAACAAATCAGTTAGTTGGTATCAACCAACATAAGGAGCCCTAGTGGTGCGGTGGGTAAGCATTCAGCTGCTAACCAAAAGGCTAGTGGTTCGAACTCACCAGCTGCTCTTCAGGAGAAAGATGTGGCAGTCTGCTTCCGTAAAGATTACAGCCTTGGAAACCCTATGGGGCAGTTCTACTCTGTCCCATAGGGTCGCTATGAGTCAGAATCAACTCCACAGCAGTGGGTTTAACTAACATAAAGTGTATAGCTTTCCTGGAGTATGGTTTTCTCTCTTTTGGAAGAAGTTCAGAGCTTCCTGTTCTAAAAAGCCTGGCCTGGGGAAAAAAAAAAAAATTTTTTTAAATTTTGGTGAAAGTATACACAGCCAAAGATACACCATTTCAACAATTTCTACATGTACAATTCAGTGAAGGGATAGAATATTTTTACAACTCTTGCTATATTGGAATGACTGAGGCTGACCTTCAGGAAATCCTTAGTTCGTTCAATATTTATTCACCTTCGATTCTGTTCCCGTGCATTATTTCATTTCATCCTCACAACTGCCCTGGGATTGAAATTTTAACCCCCAATTTATAGAGGGAGAACTTGAAATCCACAGGATTTTAAGAAACCCCCCAAAGTTGTAGAACCCTCAGAGTTAAGTGGCACATCTGACATTTCACGCTTCAGCTGGTTCAAGCCCAAAGCCCACCCTCTTTCTGGAAAATCCTGCTGCCTTCCAGCACAAAGGCCAGAAGTTCAGAGCTGGACCCTCCGGGAAATCTCAGCGTGAGGGAAAATGCTGTCCCGGCAGGCCAGAACCAGCTGAGCCCGGACTTGAGCTTGCTAGGGAAGGAGTCTAATTCATCAGCCACTTGATGGACAGAATCACTAGCTGTCCCTGCCATGTTCAGGATGATCATCAGGAATATGAGATATATGAAGCAGAATCGCTGCCCTCAAGGGCAGACACGCTAATCAGCAAGCCAAGACAGACATACACGAAGAGGCAACTAAGAATACAGCAAACCCGTGACAAGTGCCAGGAGGACTTCCCAGGAGGACTTCCTGGAGGAATCCAGCCGGAGCTGAAAGACTGGGTCTGTGGCTGGCAGATGACTTCCACCAGTGTCTCTACACCCTACAATCCTTCTTTGAGGGTCCACTGTGGGCCTCGTACTGTGCTTGGTGATGTGGATACAAAGAGAAGGGAGTCCTGGTCTTGCCCACAGGGGGCTTGTGGTTTAGTCAGTGAAATAGATACAACCAGAAGAGGCTTAGCTGGGCGAGGATGTTTTGGGAAGTCTGTGCACAGAACGTGGGGCCTGCCTGAGCATTTGTTGAAGAATGAACAGGAGAGATGAAGGGACGAGAAAGGTCATTGTAAGGGAAGGCGGCGGCGTGAGATGTGAGGGAATGTAAGAATAACACAAACGGGGATTAAGAGATTAATGATGGCAAAGCATGGGTTCTCACTCTGTAGACACCAGACACTGGGCTAAGTCTCACCAGTGTTGGAGCCTTCAATCCCCACAGTAGCCTTTGTCATCCCATTTTACAGATAGAAAACTGAGGCTCAGAGAAGTAAAGATAGGACTGCTGTTGCCCAAAGCCCACGCTCTTACCTATACAAGTGAAACTAGGTCGAAGGTAAAAATTATGGGGTGGAGGTGAGGGAGATGAGGCTGGAGGGTTAGGCAGGGGCTAGATTCTGCAGGGCCTCATGGGCTGTGCTAAAGGTTGGGGATTCGAACCCACCCAGCAGCTTCACGGAAGAAAAACTTTGGTGAACTACTTCTGTAAAGATACAGCTAAGAAAACCCTATTGGAGCAGTTCTACTCTGTAACACAAGGGGTCGCCATGAGTTGGGGAGTGGCTCTGCGGCTGCTAACAACAACAACCAAAAGTACAGAACAACACAGTCAGGCCTGCTATCAGAGTACCCTTCTGATTAGCTCGATTAGAAAAGGTAAAACTGATCGAATGAGAGGAAGTCCAAGCTTAACAAAAAGAGACTTGGAAGTATGAGGTGACCACAAGTAGTGAGGGAGCCAGAAGGGTTGCTGATGTAGAGGGAAGTCAACCTACTAAGGTAGAAATGTGTGGAGAAGCATAGATTGAAAAGGCAAGTCTCCTTCCAGATTCTGTGCTAATCAGACCCTGGTGGAACCCCGTTTGCTGTCCGAGTCCACAGGCCTGGCCAGAGCTTGTAGGGTTTAGGGAGAGAGTCCAAACGGAGGCTTACACGCCTTGTGCCCAATATTTAAAAGCTACGTGTCAGGCAGACACACTGTTGAATATGTATTCTATCCAACTCACTGAGCAGCACACTTATGATTTGTGTACTTTCCTGGATGTATGCTCTACTCAATAAAAAGTAAAAAGAAAGTTCTGTCCTCCTACATTGATAAAATACCTCAGGAACCACCTGGAAGGCTAGGTTCTCCACGGTGTTGTATGCTGCAGCCTTCTCACCCCTGCTCCATCCTCATGGGACACCCCAGCCAAACCTCCACGCTTCCTCCACAGCCCCTGCAAATGGCTCCCCTTGACCACCTCTCTGCCCTAGCAAGCAGCATGGCCTGACCTGAGGGGATGAACCCAGGAAGAGGCCTGAGTGGCCCAGAAGTAGGCTCATGGCCACCTGGACAGGAAACTCCAGGGGCCTGGGTACCAGGAACATGGATAGAGGAATTGGAGTGCTGGCTCTGAGATGGTACAGCTCTTTGGTTCCAAGATTCTTTGCCCCCGGGGCAGCCACAGCTGTAAGAGACCATAGCCAGAAACAAACAAAAAAAAACAAACCCATTGCCATCGAGTCGATTCCAATTCATAGTGACCATATATAAAAAAAAAAAAAAATTTTTTTTTTTTTTTATTTATATACGAGTAGAACTGTCCCATAGGGTTTCCAAGGAGTGGCTGGTGGATTCGAACTGCCAGCCTTTTGGTTAGCAGCCATAGCTTTTAACCATTGTACCACCAGAAACCAGAGCAGAGTCCTCTAAACCAAAGGACAGAACTCCTCTTACCCTGGGGCAACCTCTAATGACCGTTCTGTGGGTCACAGCATTTATAAAAACATGTGGAGAGAGAGGAGGGAGAGGAGAGAGACTGTCTCAGGCTAGGTTCTCTACAGAAGTAAAACCAGTGAAGCATGTGTGTGTGTATACATATGTATATTATATGTATACATTTGTTGTTGTTGTTGTTAGGGGCCATGGAGTCAATTCTGACTCATAGCGACCCTATACACACAGAATGAAACACTGCCCAGTCCCGCGACATCCTTACAATCGCCGTTATGCTCAAGCCCATTATTGCAGCCACTGCGTCAATTCATCTCGTTGAGGGTGTTCCTCTTTTTCGCTGACCCTCTACTTTATCAAGCATGATGTCCTTCCCCAGAGACTGATCCCGCCTGACAACATGTCTAAAGTATGTAAGATGTACTCTCGCCATCCTTGCTTCCAAGGAGCGTTCTGGTCGCACTTCTTCCAAGACAGATTTGTTTGTTCTTCCGGCAGTCCAAGGTATACCCAATATTTTTCTCCAACACCACAGTTCAAAGGTATCAATTCTTCTTCAGTCTTCCTTATTCATCGTCCAGCTTTCATTTGTGTATGAGGTGATTGAAAACAGCATGACGTGGGTCAGGTGCACCTTAGTCTTCAAGGTGATATCTTCGTTTTTCAACACTTTAAAGGGGTCTTTTGCAGCAGATTTGTCCAATGCAATGTGTCTTTTGATTTCCTAATTGTTGCTTCCACGAGTGTTAATTGTGGATCCAAGTAAAATGAAATCCTTGACAACTTCAATATTTTCTGTTTATCATGATGTTGCTTATTGATCCAGTTATGAGGCTTTTTATTTTCTTTATGTTGAAGTGAAATCCCATACTGAAGGCTGTGGTCTTTGATCTTCATCAGTAAGTGTTTCAAGTCCCCTTCATTTTCAGCAAGCAAGGTTGTGTCATCTGTATAACACAGGTTGTTAGTGAGTCTTCATCCAATCCTGATGCCACCTTCTTCTTCATATAGTCCAGCTTCTCAGATTATTTACTCAACATACACGATACAACCCTGATGCACACCTTTCCTGACTTTACACCATGCAGTATCCCCTTGTTCTGTTCGAACGACTGCTTCTTGATCTATGTACAGGTTCCTCATGAACACAATTAAGTGTTCTAGAATTCCCATTCTTCCCAATGTTGTCCATAATTTGTTATGATCCACACAGTTGAATGCCTTTGTGTAGACAATAAAACACAGGTAAACATCTTTCCGGTATTCTCTGCTTTCAGCCAGGATCCATGTGATATCAACAATGATGTCCCTCGTTCCATGTCCTCTTCTGAATCTGGCTTGAATTTCTGGCAGTTCCCTGTCGACATACTGCTGTGGCCACTTTTGAATGATCTTCAGCAAAATTTTACTTGTGTGTGATATTGATATTGTTCAATATTTCCACATTCATTTGGATTGCCTTTCTTGGGAATAGGCATAATATGGATCTTTTCCCGTCGGTTGGCCAGGTATATATATATATATGTATATATATACATATAGAGAGAGAGAGTGGTTTATCTCAAGGAAATGGCTCACGCAGTTGTAGAGTCTGGCAAGTCCCAAGTTCATGGGCCAGGCATCAGGCTGGAGGCTTCTTCTGATTCACATAGCTGCAGGGGCTGATGAATTCCAAGATAGGCAGGTAAGACAGCAGGCTGCTGGCTCACACACTGTGGAGGCTGACAAATCCCAAGATCCGTAGGCAGTATAGCAGGCCACTGTCTCAAGTCCCAAGAACTGGCAGTCAGATGATGATGAGCCAGATGTAGGATCCACACACAGCAAGCAAGTGAGCTTTGCCAGAACAGCCATATATGTGTTGAATGCAGACCACACCCCCAAGGAAACTTCCCTTACAGCTGATTGGCTGACCACATCGGATCACATCATAGAGAATGACTACATCACTACTTAATAGCCAAACTACATCATTATGTAACTGCCAAACCACTGAGCATCATGGCCCAGCCAAGTTGACACACAACTTTAACCATCACGAAGACCTAAGGTAGGAGGCTGGGTTGGGTAAGAGGGACTATAGCATTCTGGAGCAGGGAAGACTCAAAGAGAAAGTCCTCAAGTGCAAGTTGAAAATCTACAATGATGCTCATATACCCAGGAGACCAAATGAGGGAGTTTGGGCTTGGACTAAATCAGGAAAGACTACAGCCAGACCTAAGGAGGAAAGTCCTGACTGTGGAGGTCTTAAGCAGTAGGGACATGGTATGGTATCACTGAAAGGGTTTGAAGCCTACCGGGCCTGGCTTCAGGCAGTGTGTATAATGGTTGCAGTTCTGCTGTTTGCCCACTGTGGAGCCTTAGGCAAGGGATTAGCTCTCTCAGGGCCTCCATTTCCTCATCCGTTGAATGGATCTAACAAGAGTACCTGCCTCCTGGGGTTGTTGGGAGGATGGGTTAATGTGTATGCTATGTTTCCTCAGAGCACACAGCACCTGACACATCAAATTCACTTTTTTCCTAGCTCCTTACTTGGGCTCTCTGAGCCTCGGTTTTCTCACAGGTAAAAATGGGAATGAAGATGCCAATCTCATGGGGCTGTTTTTGTTCCAAGGACAGGGCCGTGATCATAGACTCCATCCTGACGGACAGCTTCGGAAGGTCCTGGGGTCTTTCTCCCTGTACAAGCTTCAGTTAAGATGGAGAATCTGCTGGTCCGGGGGTTAGATATTCTCTTTCCTGAAGTCAAGGGGCTGGGAGGGGTGGTCTCTACAGGCACTGCCCAAGGGCAGAACTGAGGAGGGGCTGGGTCTTCCCACAGGTAAGTAAGTAGTCAGAGCTGACAGAGATAGCTTGCTGGGGGTGGCCAATCTGTCCCTGGCCAGCCATCCTCCTCTGCCCTCCCAGGCCATGCCAGTGCCCTCCTACGTTTTTGTCAATGGGAAGGGCCTGGGCTGGCAGTGAAGGACCCTGGTTCCTATTGTGTGTGACCTTGAGCCTGGCCTCCCTCTGCTGTGCTTTCCTGCCTCAAGGACTACAGTTTTCACAATGGCTGCTGGGAGCGGAAGCAGGTCAACTGGAGAAATAGGGTGGATGCTCTCACAGTGGCTGCCAGGCACCCTGTCGCCTGTGGAATGGCTGACTTCCAAGGCAAGGGAAGGTAGAGGAATCAGATGTGAAAGGAGCCAGAGGGAAAGGGAAAAGCACAGTCATTGGTGGAAATGGGATTCCCTGGAGGAAGATTATGTATCAACTTCAGGTTTAGAGTGAAGCAGACCATGGGGAAAAGAAAAGATGGCGCCTTCCCTGAAGACCAGGCTTTGGTAGACTTAGGAAAAAAGCTGATGATGAAGAAACAGAAACAGGAATTCTTGCAACCCCAAAACTATCTAGTTAGAGCCAACCCGCTGAAAAAAGGCTATGTTTATTTTTGTCTTTTGTGTACTCTTTCCCTTTTTCCAGAAAGGATATGAAGTGGCTGACAGCCAATATTTATTCCAAGACAGCAAATATTTATTGAGCATCTAATACACATGCCAAGCACAGAAAATGGAACAGGACACTAGACATGAGGCCTGCCCTCCAGGAGCTCGTAATACAAAGCACATAGGATTAAATAACAACATGAAGATAGAAAATCGGGATCAAGGTGAAGGAGAAGGCAGTTAAGGTCAACATAGGTGTGCAAGGACTGAGCTTCAAATTTGACTCTGACTTTCCTAACAGCCAGAACATAAGGGGAAACAAACTTTATCTGAAAGGAGAAAGCACACTAGTTTCTCAGGGGGAAATTAAGCTGAATGTTGAATTGTAAATATCAAGTAAAAATCAACTATTTCAGAGACAGTAACACACACAAGGTTTGGACTTGGGCATGAAAGACAATTTTCTCCTATTGCTTTTTGGCATATGTATCATGGAGAACAGATGCAGAAGAGCCAAAAAGGACTAAATAGAAGGATAAAGCCTATAGCTGGAAGTATTCTTGTTATTGTTGTTGGCTGCTGTTGAATTGGTCCCCAAAGGTTCATGCTGGAATGCTATACTACCCAGTTCTGAGCCATCCCCATGATTCGTTGCAGATCCCACCATTGTGATCGCCAGACCTTTCTTCCTGGTCCATCATAGTCCAGAAGCTCCACTGAACCCTGTTCAGTATCATAGCAACAGGCAAGCCTCCACTGACGAATAGATAGTGGCCGCACATGAGCTGTATTGGCTGGGAATTGAACCCTGGTCTCCCATATGGAAGGCAAGAACTCTACCACTGAACCATTTTTGTTGTTGTTATTCTTGTACTTTAAATGAAGGTTTACAGAACAAACCAGCTTCTCATTGAACAGTTAGTACACATACTGCTTTATGATATTGGTTAACAACTCCATGACATGTCAACAACCCTGGGTTCCCTATTACCAGCTTTCCTGTTCCCTCCTGCCTTCCAGTCCCTGCCCCAGGGCTGTTGCACCCCTTTAGTCTTGTTTTGTTCCATGGGCCTGTTCAATCTTTGGCTGAAGGGTGAACCTCAGGAGTGACCTTATTACTGAGCTGAAGGGGTGTCTGGGGGCCATAATCTCAGAGTTTCTCCAGTCTCTGTCAGGCCAGCAAGCCTGATCTTTCTTTTTAAGTTAGAATTTTGTCCTACATTTTTCTTCAGCTCTGTCCGGGAACCTCTATTGTGAACCCTATCAGAGCAGTCAGGAGTGGTAGTCTAGTTGTACTGGACTCGGTCTGGTGGAGGCTGTGGTCGATGTGGTCCGTTAGTCCTTTGGACTAATCTTTCCTTTGTATCTTTAGTTTTCTTCATTCTTCTTTGCTCCTGAAGGGGTAAGACCCCACTGAGCCATTTAATTAAGATCGTTTAATCTATCTCCTTCCTGTTTCGCAGATGAGAAAATTGAGGCCCAGGAAGCAATAATTTGCCCAAGGTCACATCCCCAGGGAGTGACCACTTACTGAGGGCAAGGTACAGTTGGGGAGGTTAGCAATGCACAGTCCCAGCTTGAGCACAACTTGAGGGCGTGTGGAAAGCTTGCCCATGACTAGCGCCTATCCTCAGATAAGAGAATTCCAGTTAAGTTCAGAAATAGTATCCCTAAACCCAAAGCAGCTGCCTTTAAGAGGAAGGTCAAGTGTAGTCTTGCCTCAAAACCATCTTGAATCCTTTCAGGGACGAAGATAAAATATAGATAAACAGATAGTTGGCCCAATTTATGAAGTCCACTTTTGAGGCTGAATGGTGAAGGAAGGAAAAAGGATTTGAGCCCAGCAGGACATGGGTTCAAAGTCTTCTTACACCATGTACAGGCTTTGTGACTCTGACTCCTCATCTCTTAGGTGGGAGAATTATATCTTAGATCATAATGCACGTATAGGACCAGCACATAATAGGTGGTCAACAAACCTATTGACCTCTTCCTGGGTGGAGAAACCAGTCCTACCAAATGGAATTTTTAAATTAAAGGCTTGAACACTAAACATACCGTGAGTTGGCATAGGTGCAGGAAGAAATAGTACATAGAAGGGAAATATTTGCAAATGGAGCTGGGAAGTTAAAAACAAACTGAGACCCTGAAGACAAGGTTCACCTCAGCCTCTGGGACTGCAGCCTGCACAGGTCAGAGGTTCACCTTCGGAGACCCTCCCAAGGGCCTTCCACACTTCAGGGCTGTTAGCTGCATAGCCTGAGCCAAGCAGAGCCTGAGCTGAGCAGGACAGACTGACCCAGGCCATGAGGGACTGGTTTCGATTGCTTTCAAAGTCACCAAGGGCAATGTTCTCGGAGCCTCGGGTCACATTTAAGGGGCTGGGGATTTTATTTATTCTGGTCTTTCAACGCAAACTTTACTGACCCCTACCATGCGCGCTGGACAAAGGGAGGAGGGCACGAGGGACTAAAACAGGCTCTCTCTTGGGTGGGGAGGGGGGACGAAGGAATCTGCATTCTAATAGAGGAGAATAAAACCAGCTGCTGTTGAGTCAATTTCAACTCATGGTGACCCCTTGTGTGTCAGAGTAGAACTGTGCTCCATAGGGTTTTCAATGACTGATTTTTTGGAAATAGATTGCCAGGTCTTTCTTTTGAGGCACCTCTTGGTGGGCTCCAACTGCCAACCTTTTAGTTAGCAGCCAAGCTTGTTAACAATTTGTACCACCCCAGGACTACTAGAGGAAAATAAGACACCCAGACGCCCATGGTACAAGGCAATGGGAATATTTCACAAACCTATTCAGCTGGGGAGAAGAGGAGGGAGCGATGACAGAATGACCTATTCCCTGCTTTGGGGGCAGTGGTTTGGGAATCTAGGAGGGCTTCTGGAAGTCAATAGGGAATTTCAGC
The DNA here is from genome assembly GCF_024166365.1 of Elephas maximus indicus. Lineage (NCBI taxonomy): Eukaryota > Metazoa > Chordata > Mammalia > Proboscidea > Elephantidae > Elephas > Elephas maximus. Next base: position 52,149,299 of record NC_064837.1, on the reverse strand, counting down.
ATTTGAGTTTGGGAAGGGGAGAGAGGAGATGGCAAATACTTCAATCAACAGGCCCAGAGGAACTATGTCCAGGCTGGTATGGGATGCTGAGGAGTCCAAGGAGGGTTCTGAAAGATATAACTGCAAAGGTGGGTAGAGGCCAAATCATAGGGAGCCTCAGTGTCAGACAGGAAGTGGGGAGCCACAGGAGGCTTTAGAGCAGGGGAGTGACACCCTCAGAAATCCACACCAGGAAGATAAGTGGTGAGGATGGCAAGGAGAGCCGGGAGCTAGGCAGTAGGTGGAGGCGGTGTGTGTTCACAAGCACATGGTCCCAAGTCCCCATTTGCATTCCTAATGGACCCTGTGAGATTGGTTTTCTTCGCTGGCCCAGCTGGCTCTGGCAGATAAGTGGGACTCTGCGCCCACGGGCAGGTTTCGCAGAACAGCCCTCCCGACAGACCTGGGCGCTCAATCCTGTTGCTCCCATCCCCCTTACCACCCCAACAAGCACAGACACGCATTCAGTTCTCCCTGTGTTTCTGGCCTAGCTTGAGCAAGTGGCCAGCCACATCTCCCTGTTTGCTAGGCCTTACCCAGGCCATTAGGGTTTCCTGATGACCACATGTCTCAGAAGAGCCCCTTCCAGCACCTGGCCTTTCACCTTCACCTATCCTCACCCCCACCAGCGTCTCCCACCACTGTGTCCCAGGTTGGAAATCTCGCGCAATGTCTGCCTCAGCCTAGGTCAGGTCCGGGATCTCTGCATTAAGTCTGGAGAGAGTTCAAGCCAGGGAAGAGGAGCCCAGTGCAGGAGCCTGGACCCCAGGCATACCCTGCGGCCACTTGGCTCCAAATCCTTGGCCTCTGTTCCTTCTCTCGGGCACTCCCCACTGAGCCTCACAATCCCCCCCTAGAAAGGAGCTGAGAACTCCCACCACCCAGGACCCCATCCAGCCAGCCTCTTCTCATACTCCTCCCCTGGAAATACCAACTGGCTCCTTAAGCTGAGAGGGTCAGAGTCCCGCTGGGACATTCCCAGAACCCTCTGAGCAGGGACTGGCTCTCTCATTCCTCTTTTCTTGTAGGACTGGCAATGATACTTTACTTCTCTGGAAAGAACTTGACAATTCTCAAAGGGCTTTCATAAAGGTTATTCCATCTGAAGGTCTTAACAGGCCTGCAGGTAGGCAAGGCAAGAGGTTGTATTATTACGATCATCATTTTGTAGTTGAGAAAACTGAGTTTTGGGGAGATGAGTCTCACCCAAGATCTCACAGCTCCCTCTCCGCCCTGAGGTCAGCTCTCAGTGACACCCAGCTTCCACCACCAGGCAGAGATAATTCAGAAAGCGGGTGACCCGAACACAACCTGCGCGACCGAGACCTCAGAGCTAGAAGGGTCCTTGGCCAGCAGCTTCTCTAACTCCTCTGTGTTATTGACTCCCAGACAGTTAAGGAACTTGTCTATGGTTAAGTGCACAATTACTAGCCAAAAGATCAGCAGTTTGAACTCACTCAGAGGCACCTCGTAATACAGGCCTGGCGATTGGCTTCTGAAAGGCCACACCTTGAAAACCCTATGGAGCAGTTCCACTCTGCACACCTGGGGTTGCCATGAGTCGGAATCGACTTGACAGCAACTAACAACAGCGGTTAGTGCCAGAGCCGGGTCTCCAGTCCCCTTGCTCCTTGCCCAGAAACCTCCCACCACTGCCACGGCTTGCCTCTGGTCTCCAAGCAGATTTCTGCACCTCCATCCTTCCTCTGGACGTATGGGTGTGCCTGTCATTTCTGGAATTCACTCCACACACATAATGAGGCCATTTTGAGAAGGCCCGCCTCAGGGGGAACCAGAGAGCTGTCTAGTGTCCCCATCCTGACCCCTGCCAACCCCTCCCAGCAGTGCACATCATGCTGCAAACAGATAAATAGACTCCATTGGCCTAGGCAACCCGTGACCCCCCGCCCTCCCCCCACACACACACCTTTCTAGCCTCAGGATTTCGCCTTTCAAAGCCATGATGCAGGCAATACAGGAACCCAGGAGCTAGGAGAGGTGGCACCAAGCAGGGGGCTGGCTGCTGTGAGGGCCAGGTTACTAGAGGGAATTCAGAGGGCAGCACAGCAATGAGTAACAGAATGGATGCTGCTGTCAATAGCAAAGAAGGGATTTTGCTTCTGCCAGTGGAATGGTGGGGATTCCCTGAGATGTTAGGAGTTCCTGGGTGGCGCAAATGGTAAAGCGCTTGACTACTAGCCGAAAGGTTAGTGGTTCGAACCCACCTAGAGGTGCCTTGGAAGAGATGCCTGGTGATCTGTTTCTGAAAAGTCACAGCCTTGAAAACCCCGTGGAGCAGTTCCACTCTGCACACGCGGGGGGTCGCCATGAGTTGAAATCGACTCAACGGCAGCTAACAACCACTACAACCCGAGCTGTTAGTTTTACAGGAGGACAGGAAAGCTCTTCTTTCTCCAGTACAAAATCTGGAGAACCTACTGGATTAGAGGCAGCCATGGGGCTTCAGTGCCACAAATTGCTGAGACTCGAATAATAGAAAGGGAGCCTCCTGGCAAGAAGGACTCAGGAGCAGCAGGGGACAGGCCATCGGAGGGCGTGTGAAGGAGGGCGTGTGAAGGCGTCAACCTCAGAGAGGCCGGAAACCCTTGGCCTGGCCAGGTGAGCTCTTCACTTGTCCAGAAGCAGGGAGAAAACCAAGTGGCCTTTCCCAGGAGTCCTGTTTCCAGTCTTATGTCAATCCCAGCTTCTCTTGGAGGAGTCTCAGGAGACAGGACTCCTGCCCCGTACCTTCCCAACCCCTCCATCCCCAGAAGCCAGTCCTGCTCTCCTGGCCTAGTCTCTCATTGAGAACAGGGAGTTCCCTTTCCAGTGGCAGGAGAAAGAGGGACACTCACAGAGTTGGGGCAGCCACATGGACAAGGCCCCGAGGGAGAGGAGGTAGAAGTCTAGCCCCTGCTGCCGCCCCACACACACCTCCACCCCCCAAAGAATGTAATTAAGCAGCAGGCCTCTGCCAGGAGCCAAGCTTTCTGCCTTCCGTCTATAAATCACCTTCTGAATCATCTCTCAGCTCCTGAGAGGAGCAACTTCTGCTTGGGCTGCTCCAGGCGGCCCCAGTGCCACGCCTCCTGGTGAGCTTGCCTCCCCCACCCCTCCCGGGCCCAGCCAGAGGTGGCTCCAGGTCCCAGCTGGAGAGGGCAGTGGCTGCAAGAGTCAGGCAGACTGCGGAGGTAGGGGCAAGGAAGAGAAAGTTAGGGAAGACTCCAGCACCCTCTCCACCCTGCCCTCCCCTGCCTGGGCAGGCAAGGAGCTGAGGTTGGGTTCATGTGGCCCAGCTCCCTCAATTTAAGAATAAAGCTACAGGATCATGTTCACCAGTGCCAAGCACTATGGGGCAAGCTGAAAACAGGGTGAGGCAGGGCCATTCTGGGAGGGCTTCTTGGAAGAGGCAAGTTTGGAGCCAGGACTTAAAGGAGCCAATAGCTCACAGACAGAGGGTGAAAACAGCTGACGTTACATAGTGCAGACATTATTCTTAAGGGTTTACATGTATTAACTCATTTAATCTTCACAACAACCTTTTGAGGTGGGAGGAATCACTATACTCATTTTACAGATGGGGAAACTGAGGATTAAAGAGGTTAATTTGCTCTAGGTTACTCACTAGAATCCCGTGTGGAGCAACTGGTTAATGCGCTTGGCTATTAGCAGAAGGGAAGTTCAAGTCTACCCAGAGGTGCCTAGGAAGAAAGGCCTGGTGACCTATTTCAGAAAAATCAGTCATTGAAAATCCCGTGGAACGCGTTTCTGCTCTGACACATAATCTAGGATCACTGTGAGTCAGGGTCACCTCCATGGCAACTGGCTTTAGGTTACCCACTAGCACGTGAAAAGCCAAATTTGAACGTGAGCAGCTCGGCTCCAGAGGAATGTGGGTGTTTGGGGGAAGCAAGGTTTGGAGGTACAAGCAGGTTGGTTTGGTAGCAGTGGACCAGCTTTGGGCTTTAGATCAGGTGGGGTTCATAAGTGAAGGGGTGGACTGTGTAAGGTATCTCCGCAGTTCTGCCATGGAGTTCCAGGTTTCACAGCAATGAACCGAGCCCCTGTCAGAGCCCTGTGGATGCCGACAGGCAGAAGGGACCCCTCTGTGTGGTCAAGGAACATGAAGCCCAGAGGGAGGCAGGGGCAGAAAGCACAGAAAAGAAAAGGGAATTATCCTAGATAGCACAGCCAGTCAGAGATAAACTCAGAACTTCAACACAGGTCTCGACTCTGAGCTCTAACCATTTTCCCAGCACACAACATGATTATACAGATGTAATATCAGGATGGCCCTAACCAATGAGGGATAGGTGGTGGAGGATATCTTTCGTTTCTTGGTGGCTTCAGAAGGGATTTTGCAACTCACCACTCCCTGTCTCCCCCTGCTCCACCCACCAAGGGTCTGCTAGCTGTGTCTTCCTCTGAGAAGACTCACCTCTCCTGCCCTCCTGCCCAGACCAAGGAGAGACCTATTCAGAGTCTAGAGAAAACCCCGTGGTCACAGCTCCCGCCACCCCACACCTTACACCCCGTCTCCATGCCACCTGCTCAATTCCACATCTGCCCAAGTACCCTTAATGTTTATTAGCACCAGGTTGTATAGTGAGCAGGCTAGGAGACTCATGTTTGCCTGAGTCCATTCTTTGGGGAGTTCTGCCTCAGTTTCTCCACCTTCATCAGTGATTGGGCATGCACCCAGATGCACCCAGGGGCTGGCAGGGTCTGGCTGGGTTTGCCAACAGGTTTGCTCCTGAGAAAGCTGCAAAGATGGAGGAGAGGACGTGCCCCCTAAAGGGCTTGGTACCACAGTCCAGCTCGTGCCTCCTGTGACCTCCTTTCAAAGGTCTTTCCACTGGGGCAGGGTTAATTGCAGGGCAGACTTCCCAGACCCGAGGCCCTCAGGATCCAAGGGGTGGGGGTGATGCTCAGGGCCGAAGGCCCAGTCTCCACCCATCACTCACCTCTTGGCCTCTGAGCTATTGATAAAATGCCCTGAGATTTGGGAGAACTTTCCCTGACAGCTGCCCCTTCCAGCATGTCTTCCCCTACATCTTCTTCGGAGGCAGCAACTCAGCTCAAGGCTCCTGGTATTATTATGTCTGACCTGTTTAGTTTTGTTTTATTTGAGAAAAATGTGGTCCTACCAAAAGAATACAAACAGATCAGCCACTAATTTTGCTCCCTTTGGACACCGAAGCCCCACCCACAGTGGGGAGAGGTAGGGGCAGGAGGGCTGTTAACTCTCTTCCAAGAGACCTGGATTCATTTCCCCACCGCGTTCCCCCAGGGAGAGGCCTGCCCTCTAAGGGAGACCACCCGGTTAAAGCCTGGCCATCCGATCTGGTATCTGCCCATCTGTCTGTCTCTCTGTCTGTCTGTCTGTGGGATCAACAGCCTCCAGCCAGCTCAGCTCCTCACCAGCCCCAGCCCCAGCCAGCTGTAATTCCTGCCTGTTACAAATGTTAACACCTGGCCTGGGGCCTTCCTCCCCCGCAGTCTCCAGGTGCCTCCCTGGGCCCAGCCCACTGACCCCCACAGGGTTTGACTGAACATGTTTGCAAGCCTCTGAAAGGCGGGTGGAAGTGGGAGTGGGTGGGGGAGGCAGTGGGACACCTGACAGATGGGGAAACTGAGGCCGGCTTCAGCCAGGCACTGCCTGAGTGGGGGATGGGTCCCAGGATGGTGCAAAGAGAACTCAGGTGTCCTATTTCCCAGCTCACTGCCCTTGTCCTCTGCAAAAAGCTTTCACCCAAGCAGTGAGGCAGGGCAGACAGGTGATCCCTGAGTGAAAGGTGAGGAAACAGAGGCCCAGGTGGGTGGGTCACTGGTCCACAGTCACACAGAGGCAGACAAGTGGCTGACCCCCCGCGCAGGCCCCTTTCATCTGGGCCTCCACCTCTGGAATGTAGCAGGCACTGGCTGGGCCCTAATAAGACAGGTTCACTTTTCCCCCCAAGAAGGAGAAGAAAGACAAGTTCCTCCACCAGGAGCTAATTGGGACAGACAAGGAGAATTATAGAAATCATTGCTGCTGTCACCACTTTCTGTCCCAGCTCTGCCGCTACCTGGCTGTGTAGCCCTGGAGCACAGCACTGTCCTCCCTGAACCTCTGTTTGAGGCCCCTTGTAGCTCTTGCTTCTGGGGTTCCACAACCAGAGCCCTCCTGGGACTGGGGCCTGAACGCAGAGGCCTCCAAGAGGCAGTGCCTTCCTTGAGGGGTGGCATGGACAGAAATGTCAGCAAACGTTTTCCCAGGAATTCAGTCCTGGGGAATGTGCACTGGGTGGGCCAAGATGGGCAGGCGGGAGGGGCTCAGATGCTAAAAGGACTGGACTTCACCTGCCTGGGGGCAGAGTGGGAACAGGAATCTGAGGCACGTCCACTGTCCCAGCCCCGCCGAGGCCCCAGCCCTAAGAGGTGACTCACCCTCCTAAACCTGAGAAGAGAGGGCGGGAACAGTCCTCAGACAGACAGGTGAGCTTGTGCGGGGCAGGCTGTGCCCCTACGCCCAGCCTGGGATCCCAGCTCAGCTGTGCCCCTCGGAGCCGACCCATAGGACCCTTGTCTCCTGCTGGGCCTGTGATCTGGGGTCTTCCCTCCAGGACCACGGCTGCTCCCCAAGCACCTGGTACTATTCCCACCTCTAGGTCATTGTCTGCAAGCATATCCACAGACACATAACCACGGGTCCAGCCATAGTCACTGCCACTTGGGGACAGCATCATAGGCAGCCCCAGACACAGCCCTCACACGGCTATGACGTGAGGGTCACACACATAATTACAAGCATAATCCAGTCATGGCCATGAGCACTGATATTCATGCACAAAGACCCTTACACTGCCATGAAGGTGTGTGCACACACAAATGACACACGCACACACACAACACACACACGACTCACATACACAACTCATACCCAACATTCACACACAACAGTACTCACATACACACTGTACTCACACACGAATGCTGACACACACAGTACTCACACATATACAACACTGACATACATATACACAGCACTCACACACACAACACTCATACACACAACACACACACACTCACAGTCCCAGGCATGAACACAGTTACACACAGCATCACAAGCATACACAAACACTGACCCTTACACCGGCATAGATACTTCTAGACTTCTCTCTCTCTCTTTCACACACACACACACACACACACACACACACACATCGCAGAAGTAGCCATTCACTGACATGTGTGTGCAGAAACACAAGTACACATCCTCACCTTGCCATGGGAGGTGGGCCCCCCAGGGACCCCTGCACAACTTCATATTCACAGGTGCCCTGTCACAGGCACAGACTCTTCTATGCACAGAGACACACTAGTGTATAGATGACACTTTTTAGGGTCTTAGACCCAGACACACACACGCATACATGCACATACGTACGCAGAGGTGGCCGCAGGCACTGACACACACACAAGCATACTTTAATCTGGCCACCCCATGTCACACACACACACACACACACACACACACACACACAGAGAGACATAGGTCTCTCCTCGGCTCAGACAAAGCAGCAGCCCTGGTCTGCCCTCCCCGCCTCAGTCCCCCTGCCTACACCAAGCCTTGTGTCTAGCATTATGTTAGGGCCGATGTCCGATGTCCAGGCCTTCCAGATTTACCGTTTTTCTCATCAGTTTTTCCTATTGGGTGGTTCCTATCTCAATGCTCCCCAAAACACAGTCATGCACCAGACACACCACCACCTACCCGCTCGCCGCTGCTCCAGGAAGTGCCTCCTCCCGTACAGAGCACAGGGGAACCTGGTCTCTCCCCTGGTCCCTGCTGCCTGCAGGGCTCCAAGCCTTCTCTTCCTACCCCCTACCCCTACCAGGGTCCCTGTGAAGGGAAAGAACAGCATGGCCTTGGCCCAGGGATGGGAAGAAGTTCAGGGATGGCTGGCGAGGCAGGGCTGGTTTTGGTAGCGGCCTTCCCCAACGATAGAGCCCCCATCCAGAGTCCCTGGCTGCTCCATGGGCTTCTTTATGTACAGGAGGCCTCAGGCCAGCCCAGTGCGGCAGGGAAGGATGGACGGGGCAGAAGAAAGACCTCCCCCTGGGTGTCTGTTCTGGGACCAACTCACAACACCCTCTAAACCAAGACTCTCAGCCATGCCCTGCTCCTGCCCCGACCCTGCCCTCAAAGGTCCCCAAACACCCAGATACAAAAGCTGCCACCCCAAACAGCTGGAGGCAAATTTGGGGTGTGGACTCCTAATTTCGCTGGCTCTATTCCCCCCTCCCAGGCTCAGAGGTAACAAGGGAGGGAAAGTCGAGGCACATAGGTGGCATGTGCACCCCAGAAGCACTCCTTCATGGCTTTCACCCCAGGGGCCATGGCCCTACTCTTCTTCACAGATCCCAAATTTTCCCTCCTTACCACCCGTCCCCCAGACCCAGGCTCTCCTCCATCCAGGAGGGGAAGATTCTTTAATTAAAGTTTTCTGGAATGCAGGGGGCTGGAGATCGGGGAGAGGCGGGTATAATTTAGAGAACGGTTTCCATGTCTTTCTCCTCTGGCCCCTAGGACCTGCCCGGGGTGGGGGTGGGGGGCAATGAGGCTGCTTGGAAAACAGGGGGATTCCCCAGATCTGGGGTGCCCAAAGGGCTGTTTATTCCTCAGTTGCCCCCCCCAAACCTGCACACACACCCCCAAGCACTGAGCCTGGTTCCCCAGCCCTATCACTAAAACGCCTTTTGTATCTGCATTTCTCGGCAGGGAAGGCATCCTTCCTTCTCTTCCTTTCTCCTTCGTCCTTGGTTTTCCAAAAGGAACGAATTTGACATGGAGAATTGGGGTTTTAGTCAAAGAACAACAAGCCCATTCCCTCCCAAACAACTATATTTTCAAGGACCACCCCCCCTTGCAAGGATGGACAAGCAAGAAATGAATAAAATCTGAATTCAATGGCATCACAGAGCAGCAAAAACCGTATCTACTTCAGAGGCTCAAGATGAATCTAGAGCAGAGTGGGGAGAATCTAATGAACCCTCCCCCCATTCCCTTGCCCCCAGGACTTCTGAAGCCTTTGAGGTCTGGAACCACGAAGGCAAAAGGGGGTTATTGTAGGGCAATCTCCTGAGGGAGGCTGCCGGTGGAGATGGGGGTGGCAGGGAAGGAACAAGATGCTTTTGCCCATGAAGACCCCAAAATGGAGAAGAGGAGTGGCTGGGCCCCAGGGACAGCGCTGGATTTCCAGAAACCCCGTTGTAAGCAAATGGAGGGTCTAGGGGCTCCCAGGTTGGGGCCGGTGGAAGGTTAGGATCTAAGAAAAAGAGACCTTCGGAGACGGGGAAAGTCGTCCAGCCTCTGCAGCGAGTGGCAGCGAAAATGGTGATTATCAGAGAAGCCAGGAGTTGGATTCTGAAGGCGACACCAGCAGAAAATCCAGGAGGGGCGAGCGGGTGGGGGGCTGGAAGGAGGCAAGGAGAAAGGCACCCCGGCCCTGCCGCAGCCCACCCCCCGTCGGTGCCCCCCACCTTCCCCGGACACGGCGGGCGGACAAGAGGCGAGCCTTACCACCAAATTGGGTAGCCGGCGAGGACCCTGGTGCCACAGAGCAGGAGGCCGAGCAGCCCGAGCAGGTGGGGCTCCATTAGAATCGGCGCCGAGGAGGAAGTTTGCCCGCGACCATGAAGAGGGGGAGTGACGCCCCCAATAGTTGGAACAAAGTCCACTTGAGATTGGAAATGACTTTCGGGCTTGTCAGAAGCGCACCTCCGCCCGCGGCCGCCCCCCTCGCCAGCCCAGCGCCGAGCTGCCGGGTTTGAGGATGTCAGCGAGCAGCCAATCAGCGCCCGCGGCCCAAGGTAAGAGATGAGTCTGTAGTTCAGCCTGTCAATCACGCGCCCCTCCCGCCCGGCCCCCGACTCCGCGCCCCGCAGGGCAGCGCCCGGCAAACTTGGGCAAAGCCCGCGCCCCGGACCCGCGGGTAACTTGGGGGCACACGCACGCTGGACCCTCTGCTGGGCCGGCCTGCCGCCGCCCCAAGCCAGCCAGGTTTAGGGAGCCGGGGCTCGGACTGGGGCGTTTTTCGAGGTGCCGGCTTGGCGTGGGTACTGATGGGTGGCTCCTTTCTCTTGGGAGACCGTGACCCCTTGGCACTTGGGCCTGTGAGGAATCGAGAGTGGAAAGCACAAGGATGTTTCCAGAAGCCTCGCTCCGCAGGGCAGCTCTAGGGAGTGCCGGGGGGTTTAGGGAAGGCACCCCCTCCTGGTCTGCAGCCTCCCGAGCTCCCGAGCCCGCGGCCACTCGACTCGGCAGCAGGAGGTTGCCTCCCGGGTGTCAGAGACCTGCGAAAGGGACCCTGGCCGCTCGCAGGTCTGGCTGCGGGCGGCGCCGGGGGACAGAGCCGAGTGTCATTTGAGTCTTTTGTCAGGGATCAGATCGGTATCGGGACCTCCTGCTGCCTTAGCATTTCCTGCAACTGACACCCGCGGCCACTTGCATTTCCTGCTCGCAGGGCAGGGTCACTTTCTCCTCCGCCAGGGCTTCAGGCCGCGCCTCAACTCGGGTCGGAAGAGCGACCCGCAGCACATTTGGGTCTTGGGGGTGAGCCCTTTGGGGCGGGTGAAACGCAGCTGCGAGGCCGGAAGCAGCTGGGGGGCTAGTAGGAGCCACGCTACCCTCCAGCCTGCCGCCCACCCCCACTGCCCGACTGTCCTCGTGAAGGCCCTGGTCCTTCCTCTGACAGGGGGCTCCAACCTCGGGTTGGGGGATAAAGCACCCCTTTCCCTGTGTGAACACCAAATGCATGCAAATACTCCCCATCTTCCCGTAGGAAAAAAAGTCCCTCCAAGCCCCTCAGGAGAGTCCTTTCTGTCTCCTTCCTCACCATAACCGAGGAAGTAGTCTCAGCCTTGAGTGGTGCTGAGACTGCGGCCAGATTGGGGGTGACCCCCCTCCCCCCGTCACCTGGGTAGCTTCCCCCACAGTTGCCCTGCCGAGCCACCTGAGGCAGCACTCGGGGCTCTGGAGCAGTCTGGGCCTGCGACGGGTGAGGGGTGCTGCGGCTGCGGAGGAGCAGAGAAAGAGCCGAACCGGGTCCCGCTGAGACCCGTTAGGGAGGCTCTCGACCAAGTGGGGGGCGCGGCTGCAGGAAGTCCCACGCCCGGGGGCCCGACATCCCCCGCCTTTGATCTGGGCTGACGGTGCCCAAGGCTCGAACCCGCTGCCCTGCTTGTCCCGCGAGCCCTCTCCGCACCCGGCTGCTGCTGGCGCGGGGAACGCGGGGACTGGCCCCGGGGGCACCAAGGGTCGAGAGAGCCGCCTGGGCTTGTCAAGGCTTCTGCCGCGTTGCTAGTCGGGTGCTCGACTGAAGGGGGTGGAGAGGGGAGAGATGAAAGAGAGGAGGGAAGGGGAGAAAAGGGAGAGACGGAGTAGGGGAGAGAGAGAGAAAGAGAGGGAAAGAGAGAAGGGGGAGGGGAGACGAGCTGCCGGGGGAGCCCGAGGGAAAGACAGGGGAGAGCGCAAAGGAGCAGAAAGGCAAAGAAAACACCCAACCTGCCCAGGACCGGGCCAGGGCTGCGGAGATAGGGCCCACAGAGACGTCGCCGCGGCTCAGCTGATTCTGGGGCACCCTGTTTCTGATTCATCTGAAAAAGAGGTCGCAGTGTGCCATTGTCCAGAGTGCTGAGCCCCAGGACTGAGGCTGTAGCGGGACGGAGCCCTCCACCCCCACCCCACTTGGACCGAGGCCTGCTAGGTTCTGTTGCCCCCATGGGCTCCCAGCTGGTGTTCTGACCTAAGTTGGCAGTTAGAGCTCAAATCTTGTGGGGCAACTTGGGGGACCCAGAACCCCATAATCATCTTTCTGAGGGCTGGGGGTGGAAGGAGGCTGAGAAACTGCCTTCTCTGGCCACCAAGACGCCACTGTGGAGTCAGTGCGGCATGGAGAAGGTGGAGGCTGGACTAGGTGGCCTTTGGAGGTCATTTCTGCACCCCAAGATTCCACAGGTGCCAGCTTTAAAGCAACCAGACCCATTGCGGTCGAGTCGATTCCGACTTACAGCGACCCTATTGGACAGAGTAGAGCTGCCCCATAGAGTTTCTAAGGAGCACCTGATGGATTGAACTGCCTACGGTTTAGTTAGCAGCTGTAGCACTTAACCACTAAGCCACCAGGGTTCCCAGGTGCCAGCTCTAGAGGATGGGAATAAAGGGGATCCCTGTGCCTGTCGGTAGGTGGAGGGATTAGCTGTGATGTTCCCAGCGGAGCCCAGGGAACTGCTGTGGGACACATAGCCTGAAGGACTGTGCGAACGCATACCCCGGTTGCCTCCTCCAGGCAACCTGGGAACATCGGGAGACCAGGTCTGAGCATCTGGGCAGGGAATGGGAGAGAAAAAGAGATGGGAGAATGACCAAGAAACAGAAGTGGGTGAGAAGATGGAGCTTGGCGGCTTGCTGGTCGCTGGAGCCGGGCCAAGCAAAGGAAGAGAAGAGTGGAGGGGCGTGGTGCGAACCTGCGAGAGGCCAGCGAGGCGCGCTGCAGAATGGGGGCGTGTGGGAATTTCCCCCCACTTGAAAGTCCCCAGAGGAGGGGATTCCTGAGCCCTTTCCTCTCCCGCGCCAGGTGTCCTTCCTTCAACACAGCCTTAATTTCCTTCCTCCTGCCCGCCCTGCGCAGCCTGTGGGAGCGCAGAAATGGTCCCTGCCCGGGCGAGGAGAGCGCCCCCGAGCCACGTGTCACAAACAAACACCCTCTCTATTTAGACACCCCGAGCCCCAGGGAAGGTGGGCGGCACTTGGTGGAGAAAGGGTTAAAGTCACAGCTAGGGTGGGCGGCTTCCGCGAGGTGGACCTCCCGGCCTCCGCCCTGAACCAGCGAGGGGTCTCTTGGATCAGGGCGGAGAAGGCAGCGAGGGCCATGGGCAGAGAGGTGACACGTGGGAAGCACTGTGTGTTGTGTGTGTGACTGTCGGAGACCTCAAACCTGCGGACCGATCCCTCATCCCCGCCCCACCCCCTAGCCTTTAGCTGTCCCGAGGTGCCTTTTGAAGTGCGCTCTCCCGGGGACCTCGGCCGGCCGCAGTGTATTGAGCGCGGCTCGACCCGGCCCCCTGCCGAGGCTCCGAGGAGACAAAGGAGACCGCGCCAGACCCCCGCCCGCCCGCCCGCAGGGGGCTGCCGGTCTGTCTCGGGGAGGGAGGAGGAAATCTCCAGTCTGGGTGCAGTGTGATTCTTTTTCTGCTTGGAACAGGCCCCGGGACTGCGGAGGCCCTGAGCTGGACTCCCAGACCAGCCGAGGTAGGCTGGAGGGAGAGGGAAGAGCGGCGGCAGGCGGGGAAGCTGCCAGTGCAAAGGCCCAGAGGCCTAGAACACCGAGACTCAGGCGGAGAAAGACGTGAAGGGGGCGTGTGCAGGGTCTCCACTTCCTCTTGCCGGTGGAGGAAATTTTCACTTTCTCCTGAGGGCTGTCGGAGCCGCAGAACAGTTTTAAGCGAACTCCCTAGAGGCCACTGGGAGGCCGAACAGGAGATATCAGGGAGGGCAGCCTGGAGGCGGGGGAGCACCTCGTGGGTGGTGGGCACAGGAATTAACTGGACAAGGTTTCTTAAACGACCCAGGTTGGCTGGCATGGAGGCAGCGTCCAGGAGATGCCCCTGAGGTGAAATCTCATGACCTGCACGGGATAGGCATGTAGCAGAGGAGCGACAGGCACCAATGGAAGAAAGGCACGCCCTGGTGCCGGCAAGGACCTGCACGGGGCCTGTGTGCTGGACCCTCTCCCGGCCCCAGCGCGCCCCCTGGCGGCGGTGCTGATAGTAAAGCTCAGAAAAGTGCCCCCCGCCCCTCGCCTGACTGAGAGCTGACACTTTTGTTGGTGAGCAGCCCAGATCGTTGGGGATCCTGATTATGTACACATCCTAGCGAGTGAATGCCTTTAATTTACCTCACAGTCCCGAGCATACCTGAGGACAAGGTGTGCTTGGCTTTGCGCTGCCCTCAGCTCTCCACCTAGGTGACTCCCCTAGGAAGGTGGGCCAGCCCCAGACACAGGACACCGGCAGGCCGAGGTGACGTGATGTCCTGGGCTCACACTTCTGGGGACAGCCTGGCGGGGACCCTGAGGAAGGCCCACACAGGGCCTTGACATCTTCTGCCTCCTGTGGAGAGATGGGAGGCTGCGAACCTCAGGGTGATGTCACCAAGTCCCTGGGTCCACTTGGACCCCAAGTTCACAGGTGCCACCTGTGGGAATGTGAGGGGTTTTCCTTGTCACGGTAGTTCCTCCTGTCTTAGTCATCGTCAGTTCCCCACCGGAGTTTTGGAAGGTGTGTGACTTGGGGTCAAAGTCCTTTAGAAGAGAGGGAGCAACAGAAGGAATGAGTGGGGGGCATCACTGGCCAGCTGCATGTCCTCTCTGAGCCTCAGTCTATTCAGTTGCGAAGTGGAGATAAAATTTATAACATAGGGAGTTAGCTGTCAGCGTTAAATGAGAATAGTGCTGACAGAATTCCAGACTGCGGGCACTGAATAATAAATATTGGGTTTCTTTCTTCTCTTTGGGACTTGAGGAAGAAGCTTCTCTCTCAGGTGTGTCCTGTCCCAGTTAGCATCAGTGCAGAGGTTCCTCCTCAGGTGCCTGGGAATCTCCTCCAGAAGAATTTATCCAGGAGAGTCTCCCCTGACATACCAACCTGAGACATAGCTCAGAATCTCCCACAAGCTGCTCCCCACCTTGTCCCCTGGGCCCCTTATTTGGCTTTATTTTTCTGCACAGCCCTTAACACTGATGTTGTCAGAAAAGGAAAGCTCAAATATTTTCCACTCAGTTGAGCCATAGAAAAGTGGTGAGACTGCACCCTGTCAAAGGGGGAAAACTTTTGAGACCCGGAAAAACAAGGCAATCCCATCAAGTTCCGGCTCTCACAGGTTTTACTGTACATATAAACCCGTGGCCATTGAGACTCATAGTGACCCTATACAACAGAGTAGAACTGCCCTATTGGGTTTCCAAGTTTGTAATCTTTACAGAAGTGGACTGCTGCAGACCATCACATCTTTATCCTTCAGAGCAGCTGGTAGGTGCAAACTGCCAACCTTTCAGTTAGCAGCAGAGCGCTTAACCACTGTGCCACCAGGGCTTCTTATATTGCATATATTATGTATCAAATGTAGCTGTTTAGTTGCTCGCCTATATGCTGTCCATTTCCTTCCCTGGAATCTAAATTCAGCGACTGCTGTACCCCCCAAACCTGGAACAGTGTTTGGCACATAGTATTGTTATCGTTAGTTGCTGTCTCGTTGGCTCTGACTCATGGTGACTTTATGTAAATAGAACGAAACGTTGCCCAGTCCTTCACCATCTTCATGATTATTGGTGTGTTTGAGTCCATTGTTGTAGTCAGTTTGTCATTGGCTTTCATGTTGCTATGATACTGGAAGCTTTGCCACCAATATTTCACATACCGGCAGGGTCACCCATGGTGGATAGGTTTCAATGGGACTTGCAGACTAAGACAGAATAGGAAGAAAGGCCCGGCACACTACTTCCAAAAATTAGCCGATGAAAATCCTATGGCTTACAACAGAATATTGACGCAGAGTAGACCCAGATAAACATTGTTGGTGGCCGGCTGAGGGAGGGAGGAAGAAGGGGTAAGATCTCAGACAGAAGGACTCCCGCCCCATGTCTGGGTTCCTTATGGCACTTCTGGGGATCCTCATCTCCTCCACCTAGAGTAGATCTTGGCCCTGAGAGCTGTCAGCCCCACCCTGTTTTCCGGATCCTATTTCCTGCTGAGATGACACCTGCGCTGCCTCCAGTGGGATGAGATCAGGGGTTGGCTGCCTGTAGGGATGTCGACACCACACAAGGCACCTGGGGCTTGGGGCCCCTCTTGCTGCCCTTCCCCACGCCACACCGCCTCCCTCTGCCACTCTTTCCCTCCCTCTCCTTCCCTTTCTTCCTCCTCTTCAGGCTTCTTCCACCCCCTTTTATCCTGCCTTTTTCTCAGAGCCCTGCCTCCCTCCCATCCCATATGGCTGGTCGGCCTGAGGCCTTTGGGGCACTATCTAACCCAAAGCCAGCTCTTGGCCTGAGTGTGATTCCGACTGAGAAAGTAGAGCCAGAGCTGTGTGTGGCCATCTATGTGCAGCAGGCACGGCTTCTCTTGGTCAGGGCTTTCGCTTCTGGGTGTTTCGTCAACTCGCCTGTATGTGGGACTTAACAGGCAGGGGAGAGGAGAGAACCCCAGATGCAACCCGAGAGAAGTCAGAGCCATCCCTTGGTCTCTTCTGTGCCGGTCCTCAGCCAAGATGCCTCCCCTCTGCCTGGCTCTGAGGGCAGGAGAGTGTTCCTGTTTTTCTCTTCATCTGTAAACACCAACTGCATGCCTTCTATGGGCAAAGCCTGGGCTAGGCCCCAGGAGAATGGGTCTCTCCTCAAGGAGTTTGCCTTCCTCCATTAATGACCCATGCACCACTCCTGCACACAGTAGGAGCTCTGTGCTTAGGGTGGATGGTTCCTTCTTTGATCCACCTTTTTGAGCTTCTTCTCTTGTGTACAGCTCCTCCGAGCCAGGGGAAGCCTAATGGGCAAGAACAGCCAAGGTTTTGGCCTGCACAGAGCTTGCTGTCTCTGGGGAGTTAGTCATTCATCAGATGAGCACATGAATGTTTTCTTAAAAACCAAGGTAAGAGCTGTGAAGGTTCTTTCCCTCTCAGGGGTCTTGTGGAGAAGACTTTCACAAGGGCTCATTAGGGAGATGGGTGTGACCAGCCTGACATTATCCTTGGTGTGGAAACTCCTGGCCAAGCCTGCTTTGCACCCTCCAGAACCCTGCCACCTAATTATCTCCCCACAGACCAGTGTGGCTGGCGGTGGGCATGGCTGGAACCTCAGCACCAGCCCAGCTGTTCGGCCCTGGGAACCAGCACACACAGATGGGGGCCCAGCAGGCTGGTTAGGGGGTCACAGCTACCTCATCAGCAGATGCCCAGGAGCAGGTGACTGGGCTGGCACAGGTATGACAGACAGATCCTTGGGTAGACGAGGAGCCCTTGTTAGGGACACCTTGTTTGTCCCCTTACCTTGGCTTCTGGATAAGGCCTGAATGGGGCTTCACGAGTCTGGTGGGGAGACCCTCTGAGTGGCTGCCTTAGAGCCCAGATCTCATGCTACCATCACAACCCCAATGAACCCCAGCTTTGTCTCTTACTGTGTGACATTGGCACTAAACCACTATGCCACCAAGGTTTCTGTGACATTGGCACATTACCTAATCTCTCTGACCCTGTTCCCTCACCTGCAAAATGGATATAATAATACCCACTTAAAAGGGCTATCTCCAATTCAGTGGGAGTAAAGTCTGTGTGGTGACTGAAATGACACCTGGGACATGTTAAGTGATCGGTAAGCAGCATCTGTGCCATTCCTTTATGGCAGCCAGCTGCTCTTCCCTAAACCCCTTGTGGGCAAGGGCTTCTATTTAGGTTGTAGTGTAGCACACGCTGCTGGTGTCCCCTGCCTCCAAACTGGCAGAGCCCCCAGTTTGTTGGTATCTACCCCTCCCCCACCTGGCTCAGAGATAAATTCTTATTGGTCTAAGCCAATCATGTGGCTTCATCTCCTTGCCAGCATTTAGTTTAGGGGTAGGCAAGTGATCCAGCTTAAGCCAATGAAGCCTAAGGGGAGGTCTGCTGCAGGGGGCAAGAGGATTTCTGGGGCAAGTTTTAGGGGGTCTTAAAATGAGACACGGAAACCCTGGTGGCGTAGTGGTTAAGTGCTCTGGCTGCAAACCAAAGGACCGGCAGTTCAGATCCGCCAGGTGCTCCTTGGAAACTCTATGGAGCAGTTCTACTCTGTCATATAGGGTCGCTATGAGTCGGAATCGACTCGACGGCACCAGGCTTGGTTTTTGGTTTTAAAATGAGACACACAGTAGGAGATGTCCCTTTTCCCTGCTGTTGGATGTTGTGCCTTGGGTGGGATGCCTGGAGCTGCAGCAGCCGTTCTGTGACCTTGAGAGAAGCTTCCTGGAGATGAGGCTGAAAGTGGAGGAAAACAGAGCAAAGCGAGGGAAAGAAACTGGGTTTCTGGCACCATTGCTGAGACATTAACCGATCCCAGAGGAGTCCTGCTTTGGAACTTCTTGTTATGTGAAATAATACGTTTTCCTTGTTGCTTAGGTCACTTGCGGCTTTTACTTGCAGCCAAAGGCCTCCCAACTGACATCTTGCCCATGGTGTCTGTTATAGGGCAGTTAGATTAAATGTTGCTGATTGACCTACAAATTGAGTTGTTTTAATTTAAGGGCTGATGTGGGTTAGGGCTTTTTTTTTTTTTTTTTTTTTTCTTGGATTGGGGGTTTGGTCTGGGTGAAGGTGAGGTTACAGTTGGAACCAGGAGCTGGGTGGGACACTCACTCTGAGACAATTTCGGGGGAAGAGGAAACAACAACAAGAAAGAGGGTGTAGGGTTGAGGTGGGGCTTAAAATTTATCCAGAATATAGTTCTACCTGGAGGCTCCCTTATTCTTCTCCTTAAGAAGCTGTAGCTCAACCACTAACAGATACGGAATTTTTTTGGGGGGGGGGGTAAAAATGTTCTGGAATTAGATAGATGATGGTTGCATACTTTTTGAACATACCAAAAACTGCTGACTTGTATACCTTAAAAGGATTAATTTTATGGTATGCGAGTTACATGATTTTTTTTTAACAAACAAACTCAGTGGATCAGCTACCTTCTTCTCACACTCTCTCCTCCAGCTTTGACTTCAGCTCTCCATTTACGGGGTCTCCTCAGGTTCTCCGAATGTGGGGAGAAGCACCCCCCAACACAGGCACTTCCTAAGGTTGCTGCTGGGAGGGGCTGGTGGGGGGCTTGTCTAAGGAGAGAGGGCTACATTCTGCCCTGCACCCCCCTATTTTGAGACCTCTGTGCACCAGGCTTATCCTTTGACCTGAGGGAACAGTATCTCTATGAGGTCTGGTCCCTGCTGACCAAATGGAGAAGGTGTCACAATGACACTGAGAGAAGCACCCGGGTTCTGCCATCAGACAGAAGGATGTTAAATTCCAGCTCCTCCACTTCTTATCTGTGACTCTGGCAAGATATTTAGATCTTTCTATGTGAGACAGATTGACCCAGTGGCTGCAACAATGGGCTCAAGCAGAACAACGACTGTGAGGATGGCACAGGACCAGGCAGTATTTCGTTCTATTGTACACAGGGTTGCTATGAGTCAGAACTGACTCGATGGCACCTAACAACGACAACCTGCTGCTTCCTTAAGGAGCCCTGGTGGTGCAACAGTTAAGCACTCAGCTGCTAAAGGTTGGTGGTTGGAACCCACCCAGCAGCTCCAAGGGAAAAAGACCTGCAGATGTGATCCTGTAAAGATTACAGCCTAGAAAACCCTATGGGGCAATTCTACTCTGTCACTTGGAATTGCTATGAATCAAAAACCGACTTGATAGCACCCAGTCTGGCAAATAGATATAATAATTCCACAGCTCATTTACTCAAAGATGGCATCATTTACTCAAAGAGCTTGAGACGCAGAGTAGACAATAAACATTGGTTCCCTAAGACTTATTGTTAGCTTGTGACCAAAAAAGTGCCAGAATCCTGGCCAGACCGTGTAGTGATTGAGGACTGATGGTGGTAATGATGCTTCGCTCGGCCCAAGAGGCTTCCTTCCCCTCATCCTTGTCACCTACTCCTACCTGGACCACCCCAGGTCTCCTCTGCCTTTTGCTCTGAACACACAGGGGAATGGTTAAGGTGAGAAATCGTATTTTCCAAGTCCCAACTCAGAGTACATGGCATAACCAAAAGATATTTTTCTTTCACTATTATTTTTTTTTTCTGGTCCAGAATTTAAGAAAGTCTGAAATATAGTTTGGCAAAAAGTTGGAATTTCGAGGGCATTTCCATGGCTAATGATAATTTTTCCAGAGCTGGTGAGATGAAATTAGATGAGACATGGAAGTAATATTAAATAAACACATAGTAGAAAGCGCCTTTCTCCTTCAATCTCTATGCATGTTGTCAAGGAGGAAGTCTGTTTGGTGCTAACGTGGCTTTACTGCCTCTCCAGCCCTTTCTGATAAAGAGAGAAGATCACATGTTCAGAGCCTTTGGGAGCCATAGTATCTGGCTAGAATAAAACCACACTGTTGAAAATCCTAGGGGTCTAAAGTTTCTTTTTAATTGAAGTTATTAAGAACAAAGCAAATCCATCTAAAGATGAGTGTTAAGAAAAGACAGTGGAAATCAAAGTGGCACAGAAATGCCAGGGGTGTGGAAAAGTCTGGGTCACAGGGACATCAAAACTGAGAGCTGCTGTCAGGGGTGCTGCATGAGTGCCAGCCTATGTGGCCAGGGCATTTTCTTGGTGGTCTGTACCTGCTGGTGGTCTGGGAACCCTGGGAGTGACTTAGTCAGGCCGGAGCTAGCAGAACTGGCAGGGGTGTGCTGGCATGGAAGTGGCATCCAGAGCTACAAGCTGGGAGTCACCCCCAGCATCATCCCCACCTTGAGGTATCAGATAGGAGATTTGGGGTCCCCCAACCAGCCTTACGGGTGACAGGGTGGCCCAGTTCCAGGGCTCTGTGACCCAGATACTCATGGTGGAAGGATGGGGAGGGGAAGGAGCTTAACTGCTTCCCAGCAGTACAGAGGGGCTAGGCAAGGGCCTGGGCTCCCCTTTCTGTCTAGGCCTATAGAGGCTTTCTGCTTTGGGGAGCCGGAGGGCCTTGGAGAAGCCAACTCATGTTCAGATACCCGTGGGACAGTGCTCCAGAGGCAGGCAGGTCAGGGCCCTCAAAATGCACTGGCCTCAGATAGCCACCTGATTCCCTCTAGTATGAAAAAACCACAGGCAAGGGGGGCAGGAAACTAGGGGTCCAGCCCTAGCTTTTCCGTAACTGGCTCTGTGTCCCTGGGCAAGGCACTCACCCTCTCTGGTCTCAGTGTCCCTCTAGATTAAAGAAACCAAATGAGGAATCTTTCTGGTCCCGGCACTCACTGATTGGATGGTCTGTCTCCCATGACCCCTGTTGCCTACCATCCTCTGTGTCCCTGCCCCCTTCCAGAGCATTCCAGGGCACTGGGCTGCAGCTGGTAGCAGGCCTCTGGCTGCCCCCCGCCCCTTTACCCCAGGCTTCAGCAGAGGCTTGTCCTTCTAGGTGCAGCCTTGTTCTTGCTTGTTCTTGTCCAGCCCTGAGGCCCTCTCAGGGCTGGGCAGTGCCCAGGGGCACTATTGGCAGGCATAGGCTCTGAGGGAAGAAACTGAGACAGTGACAGAAAAGAAGTGAGAAAAAGAGAAGGAAGAGGTGCCTGGGCAGGGGATGGGGGTGCCTTAGTGCTGCCCCTCATGAACATGCCGAAGGTTGCCAACTTGAGTTTAAGCTTTGGTCCCAGAACACAAAGCCTCCCCTCTGGGGGCTCGACCTCTTGGAGCCCCCACCCCCAGGGCCAGCTGAGCTGCCCTGAGGGAACTGGCCCCAGGAGGATCTGGTTGTTGGCTGCAAAGTGGCTGGGAGGGAAATTTTAATGATACACAACACAAGACACAGGGGGTGGGGGGAGAGGAGAAAGGGGGGAGGTGGAGGAGAGAAGGGAGGTGGGGGGGCGAAAGAAAGACCTCCTGCCAGGCCTGTTGCCAGGAGACGGCTAGGCAGCCAGAATCAGCCCTGCTCTTTTCACAGTTGCCTTTAAGCACCGAGAGAAAGCCCCAGCCATAAAGGGGGACATGTGTTGCTGGGTGTGTAAGGCTAGCCTCTGCAGTTAGGGGAGACCCTGGCCCCCGCCCCTGCCTCTCCCCAGAGAGAGCTCCTGGAGCCCCCAGCCCTGCCCCTGCTCCTGGGGGTTATGGATGAACGAGACTGGGCTAAGGAGCAACGGGAAAGGGAACAGACTTGGGGAAGGCGGTGGCCCTGGCCATCGAAATGCTGCAGCCACCTCTGGGGTGAAATTCACCAGCCAGGGGCCCCAGGAAGCTGGCAGAGGCTGATGGGAGCAGGGAGACCAGGGAGTCCAACAGGGCATGGCAATGGAAAGCATTTCTGTGGGCTCTGGGTGGCCATGGGAGCCTGGGGTTGTCCAGGAATCTAGCAATCCTCAGGAGGGCTGGGCTGGGAGCTGACGGGTCCCTCAACTGCACTCTGGCCCCCTGGGCATTGTTGCCAGTCCCGTGGTGGGTATAGGCAGCTCTAGGCTGTGCCGTGGCACTCAGGGGCAGTCTCCTTGGAGCACGTCCGTGACTGTATCTGTTCTCGTGAGGAGCCATCACAGACCAGGAGAGTAAATGGAGGATGAGGGTTGTTGACAAAACAAGGACTCAAGTGCCCTAGGCCTGGATGTCAATCAAAAGAGATGGCCACTGAGTGAGTTGTGAGATGAGGACTCTGACCCATTTCAGAGGGCCATTGGTAAATGTGAAACAGGGGCAGCCTGTGCTCCCGTTGCCTTGGAAGATGGTCTGAGGCCCCGGTGAATTTTGACTTGGAGTGTGAGCTTCTTAGGGTGAGGGTTCCTTTATCGTGTATGTTCTTTCGCCCCGCTGAAAAGGAGCTGTGATTCCTGTTGCTTCAAGTATCAAATTAGAGTAAGTCATTTCTTTTGATCTCTGGCATGTCACCAAGGCCTAGGTTCTAGCTCTTATGAGCATGACCTAAGAAGGATCAGCGTTAGTATTAGAAAGAAATGAACAGCTAACACACCCCAACTTCCCTTCTGGTCATCTGGCTTCTGTTTGCACACTGGGGGGTACTGCTGGAGACTCACCTGAGCTGGAGGCTCGCCTGAGCTCTGCACACCTGTTTCCTGCTCAGAGCAGTAGGCAGCCCTGCTTCCCCTGGCTGTCTCACAGGGAAGCCCTTAGAGCAAATGAAGGGTGTGTTATGTGAAATGGCTTAGTAGAGGCCAATGCTGGACAAAGTGGAGGACTTGTCATGCCTTCCAAGAACTCTCTTGCTCTGCGTTTCTGTGCACGAGACGTCTCTATACATCCTAGGGGAGCAGGCCAGGCTGCCCACTAGGAACTGCCGGGGCTTCTGTTAGGAAGACTTCCTTTTCCTCCAAACCACTTTGCATCTTGTTTCTGCTGAAGCAGGTTTTTGCTAGTTCTCTCTGTCTCAATCCTGGCCCAGGCCCTACCCCAGGTGTCAATGCTTGCTTCCAGAAGGGCCAAATCTCCATAAGGTGATAACCAAAAGGGCAGATTTGCCAACTATCTTCTAAATCCGCAGGATGCCAGATGGGTGGAGAGGGGAGGTGGGGGTGGAGTGGGCTAAGAGGTGTCCTGGGCAGTGGGTGGTGACTGGTACTAATTGTGAGAGGGCCTCTGGGGGAGGGCAGGCCAGCTGGGAAGTGGGGAGGCAGCAGGAGGTGTGTGAGGGGGTGAGAGATAGGTTGTCAGGAAGTGCAGAGGGGCTGATGAGGAAGTTGGGGCCCTGAGGTATGATTGAGCTTCCCAGTAGGAGGTTTGAGCACCTTTAGTGGAAAAACCCATCTCACTGACTTGTCACTGACTTTTCATCCCCAAAAAGGCCAAGGGCTCAAAGAAGCAAATACCTGCTGGGCTGCACTTAGGGGTTCAGCCCTGTCCTTATGCCTGGCACAGATTTAGTGCTTCCTGGCTGCCTCCTCCCCTTCCCTGTTCTCCATTAGGTCCCCCTTCCCCATCCAGAGGAAAGAAGTTTAACCTGGAAGGTGTCCTTCTCCCCGCTCACAGCTCAGCACTACTATTATTCCTCCTAACCCTTTACTAGCTCCTCTCCGGGGTCCTCCCACCCCCACACACTCTTCTAGACTTGGCTAGTCTACTTGCTTCTCTGACTTGTGGGGGAAGACTCTATGGAAGCCCACCCCAACTCCAGAAGTATTCCCCAAATGCCAGTTGATAAGCTTATCCATCAGCACTCCTACCCTAGACAGTACCAAACCTCCCAGCCTGGCCTCTAGTCTCCCTCATTCTTCTTAGTGTGAGGCAGGGTCATGAGTCAATCTCCTGGGTCCACACTCACTCCCTCCAGGTAGCCTTCCCTGACTGAAAGCTCCCTTTGTGCCTTTCATCTCCTCATCAGTGTAGTGGTTCCTGACACAGAGTGACTCAGCCCTCGGCAGTCGCTGAGGTTTGTCCCCAAAGTCCAGGGCTGGTGGTCACGGGGTTTGGGTGGATTAATGGGCAGTGGGGGAAGGAACAGGTTTGTGTCTCCGAATCCAGTGGAGGAAGAGACCAATGGAAGAAGAGACTCAGCGGGTTGGAGGGAAGGGAGGAGTGCCTAGGCTCCCCTCTGTCCCCTTTACCTTTACCCTCTGTTCCCCTGCCCATCCCCTTGACCATTAGTTTGGTACCCTTCACTGAACCACAGCGCCTCCCAGAAACAGTCCTGGGAGAGAGGATGTGGGAAGACCAAATCTTTCTCTCTGGGACAGGATCCTCCCTGTGGGGCTCCTCAGAGGAAAGGTTCCACCTTTGGGACCACTGGGAAGGAAGCCTCCAGTCTCAAAGGAGCTGGGCCACGGACCCAGGACAGCAGCCTGGGAGGATGGTCGGGGTCACAGTGACACCTGCTGGGCCTTCCAGGAATGGCAGCTGAAGAAACAGTGACACTGGGCCTGGGGGTATGGAAGTGTGTGTGTGGGGGCGAGCAAATAATAACACCTCACCACGGATCTTGAAATTCACCTCAAATATTGATCCCTTGTCCCCTTTCCAGGACAGAAGCACAAGACAGTGCAGAGGGAACAGGGGCATTGGAACTCCAGTTAGGGCTCCCCTAGGAAGGCCAGGGCCCCAGGGGCCGAAGCTGTGTTCCTTGGAACAGACGTTGTGGTTTTGAACTTCATTCATAGCTCAGTCTGGTTTCTAGGGATGCCTCTTCTTTCTCTTGTACCCAGAGGGAAGTTTGAGATTGTTCTTTGCATTTCTATGTGAAAACAGAATTCCAAAGGCAAAGAAAAAGTATACCCTCTGTATATCTTTATGTCTTATTGCATTGAGAAGATGAAGAAAGGTAATACTGCAAACGTCAATGATTAGAAACAGTCCTGGTGGTCACTGTAATGTCAATTTCTGAATAAATTAGGATGAATAAATAAGGTAATAAAATGAATCGGCACAGTGTGTGACAGCTGATAAATACCCAAAGTTGTTTTCTGGGTGCCATTGAGTTGTTTTTGAGTCATAGCGATCCCATATGACAAAGTAGAACTGCCCATAGAGTTTCCTAGGCTGTAACCTTAACAGGAGCAGATCACCGGGTCTTTCTCCCAAGGAGCTGCTAAAAACTCCCATGGAGCTGCTAAGGAGGGTTCAAACTACCAAACTTTCATTTAGCAACCTAGCGCTTAACCTTTGATCCACCAAAAAAAAAAAAAAAAAAAACCCTGCCATGATCCTGACTCATAGCAACCCTATAGGACAGAGTAGAACTACCCCATAGGGTTTTCAAGGAGTGCCTGGTGGATTCGACCTGCCGACCTTTTGGTTAGCGGCCAGAGCTCTTAACCACTATGCCACCAGGGTTTCCATTGATCCACCAGGGCTCCTTAAATTCTAAATACGTTAGGGCAATTCCTGATAAAATGACCCCCCCTCCCACCCAGTGGAGTGAGTGCTTGGCCTCCTGGCAGAGCCAGGTTGGAGGTGAGTAGGGCTGCCAGGACCATGGGGTAATGTTTTGTTTGTTTTTATTGTGCTGTAAGGGAATGTTTACAGAGCAAATTAGTTTCCCATTCAATAGCGTATACACAAATTGTTCCCATGACATAGGTTGTACTCCCCTCAATGTGTCAGCACTCTCCCCATTGCCACCCTGAGTTCCCCAGTTCCATTCCTCTGGTTTTCCTGCCCTTTCCTGCCTGTCTCTTTGCTTTTGGGCATATGTTGTCCTTTTGGTCTCATGTAGATGATTGTTCTAAGGAGTACTTTCCTCACATGTGTTATTGTTTATTTATAGACCGTCTATTATTTGGTTGAAAGGTGATCTCCAGGAGTGGCTTCTGTTCCAAGTTAGAAGGGTGTCCACAGGCTGTAGTCTCAGATGTTCCTCCTGTCTCTCTCAGACCAGCAAATCTGGGTTTTTTTTATGAATTTGAATTTTGTTCTACATTTTTTTTCCCTACTCTAACCAGGACCTTATGCTGTGATCCTTGTCAGAGTGTTGGGTAGTGGTAGCCGGGCACCATTTAGTTCTTCTGGTCTCAGGCTGATGGAGGCTGTGGTTTCCTTGGACTAATTATTTCCTAAGTCTTTGGTTTTCTTCGCTCCCCTTTGCTCTGGATGGAAAGAGACTAGCATTTGTATCTTAGATGTCCACTTGCAAGCTTTTAAGACCCCAGGCACTACTCACCAAAGTAGAATGTAAACCCTCTCTTTACGAACTATGTTTTACCAATTGACCTAGATATCCCCCAGGCCTGGGGTAATGTTTTGATGGAAGCCACCAGCTGACCTGTGTCCTTCTAACAAGAAGTGCGCTGCTCAGTAAGCCCCTGGAATAAATAAAAAGCTAGATGTGTGGATAAAAAAATTGAGGGACAAGAATTTCAGTTTGGAAAATAACCCTTCACTTTCAGAAGAGCTCAGCGTAAGACTCTTGCTCTTCTCTCAGAGATCATTTGTTTCTGCCCTACACCAAAATGACTCTCACCCTGTAAGAAGGAGATCACAGAGATAACCTACTCATGGACCAAATGCTGATGTTCCTTAGGCAAGTTTGGGGGATAAATGAGAAAAGACTTTTTTTGAGGCAGTAGGACTGATGTTTACTGGGGACTCAGCAGGTACCAGGTCCTGGTCTTGTTTCTATATCCAGTCCTCACTAGAGCCCCACATGAAAGCTGGCACCACTCTTACATCACAAATGAGGGGCCCTAGACTCAGGGAGGTCATGTGGCCTCCCTAAGTTCACAGTCCTGGTAAGTGCTGGAGCTGGGATGTGAACCCAGATCCACCTCACTCAGAAGCCAGAGGCCCTGAAGTAACTTCAAAGGGCTGAAGCTGGGCACATGGGAAGGTGGTGATGTCCCCACTTGGAATGTGTATGGGGGAAGGTTTGGAGGGGCAGCTAATGGTCAGTTTTAGACACAGAGAAACTCAGCCTTCTGCTCACGGGATGGAGGACTTCCCTGATAGGCGTCTTTAGGGCTGACATGAACAACTGTGCAGGCTGAGCACTGCAAAATGGTGCCCCACACAGGAGGGGCCCATTCCCATCATCTGTCCCTGTCCAAAAAACCAAACCAAACCCACTGCCATCGAGTCAAATCCAACTTATAGCGACCCTAAAGGACAGAGTAGAATTACCCCATAGGATTTCCAAGGAGTGCATGGCAGATTCAAACTGCCGACCTTTTGGTTAGCAGCTGTAGCTCTTAACCACTACACCACCAGGGTTTCCCTGTCCCTGTCAGGGATTCTAAATTGGAAAAGAGACTTTGATTTTATAGGAAGGTGCTGTGGGGTTGGGTAGAGACAGAAGTCAGCCATACCTAGAAGCAATATCTTTGATGTGGTGAAAAAATGAGAAATTGTTCACTACAGATGATCTGGTAAGCAAGGTAAGCACCATGCTTACCTTGCCTATTGGATACTCTGCCCCTGGGACACTGAGAGTGTTTCCTGGAGTGGTATTCGTTGTGAAAGCACAGGAGTATATCAGACTTTAAGCAGATCCAGGCCATAAAATCTGGCTTTACAAAACAGATTATTGGGCATGTAGAGGGAACCATTCAGTACATAAGAACTGTTCACAGGGGTTTGTTTCCATTTGTAGTAATACTTTCAATGAATTTCCAAATGAGTTTCAAGTATTATTATCAATAACAATCTTTATCGAATGCTCATTCTACTAGACATGCAAATACATTGGCGGCCATGGTTCCCAGCACATACCCTGTCTGCATGGCCATGGCCTGTTGGACCAGGCATGTATACCTGACCCTCGGGTGGCCAGTGCACAGTTGGTCAACAGTTTTTGACAGGTCCAAGCAGCACCAGTGTGGTGCCCCCTTCTTTTCTAAGATACCTGCACTGGGATGCCCCTGGGCCCCAAAGCCAAATGCCTGTGGCATAGTGGAGGGTGTCACAGTGGCTGTGATGGGCCTATGCAGGCTGCAAGCTTAGGAGTCAGTAGAAGCTGAGGCAGAAAGCTGTGTTTAGAAAGAGTGCAGGGTGAGGATCCCAGCAGAAAAGGCAAGTGACTTGCTCAAGGTCACTTAGCTAGTAAGAAAAGCGGCAAAGCCAGCATAAGCATCCTGGATGTCCACGGCCAGAGACACTCTGCTGGGGTACCTTGCAATGAGAAGTAAAAGTCATTCAACAATAGGCTTTTATTCATCATAGTGAGAGTTCAGCTCTGTTCCACTCACTGCAGGGTGGGGCGGGGCTGACTTCCAGACCCGCATCCTGCTGGCTCCCCGAGAGCCCTTGAGCAAGTCGCTTCCTCCTCTGAGCCTAGCTTTTGCCATGTGCAAGTGGAGGGGTTGGAGGGCTCCTCGAGCCCTTCTTATTTTACCCTGGGGCGGGGGCGAGGGGAGGCCTCCGGTGCTCTGGAGAACTGCTCTTCTATCGCTGAGCATCCACCACCCGCGGCGGCCGCAAGCAATGGCACCAGTGGCCAGCAGGGGGCGCTCCTGCAGAAGGCTGGCCGCCACGGTCGCCCTCAACCCGGTCCGCCTGGCCTGGCTATCAAGACAAGAAGGTCCTCCCTTCTCCCTCCCTCCCAGGCGTTCTGGACCTTCGTCTTCCCGCGCTGCTCTTCCAAACTCCACATTCTGGGATTTGCTGGCTAGCAGGCTCCTGGAATACAGGTTCTTGGCTTAGCCACTCCCCTCTCTGTGCCTCAGTTTCCCCATGTGCAAGCTATAGTTTGAGGAAGACGAGAGTTATTGGGTAGGAGACACTTACAGTCTCAGGCTGAGGTAGATATGCTTCCTCTTTACACCTCACTATCCTTCCCAGAGGAGCCCTGGTGGCACAACAGTTACCACTCAGCTAAGGTTGGTGGTTCCCACCCACCCAGAGGCTCTGCAGAAGAAAGACCTGAATACCTAGTTCCAGAAAGATTACAGCCTGGAGAACTCTATGAGTTAGTTCTACTCTGTCACCTAGGGTTACTGTGAGTCAGAACCAACTCGACGGCATCCAACAACAACGGCTTGGTTTCCAGGTCAGGGTTGCTGCTCCTCCTTCACGAGCCTCCTTCCACCACCAGGGTTACAATTTGCTTTAAACTTTTCTTCAAAGTTCTTTTGTACAAAGGTAGAAATAATTTCTGAATCTAACACGGCACCAGGCATGGTGAGTGATGCTCAAAATGTAGTTGCAGAATATTTTTAAAAATCATCCTGACAGAGGCTGTGAGAAAGTCAGACGTAAGCTGCCTCTTCTGAATCACGCTGGAAGGTGTCCTCATTCATCCTCACTTTTCTCACCACTATTCTTTGAGGACGACAGTCCAGTCAAGGAGTGTTAGGTCCATTTTATGGATGAGGAAACCGAGATCACAGAGTAAGTCAGTGGCAACCTTAGGCTAGGACCCAGGGTTTTCTCCATCTCACTACAGCGGCCCCAGCCTGTTGTAGACAGCGACCTCTATGGGAGACATGTGATATTACAGCCCAGTCATTGACTGAATGCTCAGCCTTGAGGAGGAAGGTGGGCACATCCTGGGTGTTAAACACAGAGATGGAGAAACTGGAGTAGACTTTGACATTGGAGCTTGGGGTAGGGGTAAAAATGAGAGTCCAGAGTCAGAAACACAGAGTTGCAAGGCTCAGCAAGTCTCAAAAGGCATTTGCTCTTCTAATGCCCCAACACCCTTTTAACCTTCTCACTTCAAACTTGAACTCAGTATAGCAAAGGAATACTCTATAAGGTCATCCCTTAGAATTATAATGACAACCAGTGGGAGAACCTGGCTTCTTTTCAAACATTTACATGGCAAATTTGGATGGCCTGTGTCCATTCGGTAAAGTGAGGAAAGAAAGACTGGGAAAAAAAAATCACTCTGCAAGATCCAGCTCAAATATCACTGCGTCTCAGTATTGTCTTCTCTGGAACAGTGAGTTGACTGTCCTCTTGCCTGGGTTCCCTTCTCAATTGGTACTTTCATCTCTTTACTGCAGCACAGTGATTAAACACATTGCCTCTGGTGCCAGCTCCCTGGGTTCTAATGCCAGCTCCAAGCTTACTAGTTAGCCAGTCACTCTGTTCCTCAGTTTCCTCATCTGTAAAATGTCATGAGGATTAAATGAATTATTATCCCTATAGGAGTTCAAACAATGCCTGGCACATACAAAATCCATTGGCTTTGACTCATACTGACAGGGCAGGGTTTGAAGCCACCAACAAGTCAGGTCTGACCTGTCCAGTATTCATTCATTCATTCATTTACCCAGATATTTAATGACTTCGCTATGGCCGAACCTCACTATGGGAGGAGGTACCCCCCCATCAAAAAAAAAAAAACAAAAACCATTGCTGTTGAGTCAATTCCAACTCATAGTGACCCTATAGGATAGAGTAGAACTGCCCCATAGGGTTTCCAAGGAAAGCCTGGTAGATTCAAACTGCTGACCTTTTGGTTAGCAGCCGTAGCTCTTAACCACTACGCTACCAAATTCTCCACAGGAGGAGGTATAGGATGTAAAAGAAACAGGGAACAGTGTCCCAGTACTCATGAAATCTACAGCCTACACATAGTAGGGGTGCCTAACACCCTCCATACTCAAGGACAGTGTGCATCAGCATAGTCAGTGGCACAAAATAAAGTGGTACCAATAAAGTCTCTAGAGCCAAAGTGGTGGGTAAGCAGAGCCAGGAGTGGTCATTCAGGGCAGGCTTCCAGGAGGGGGTGGCACACCATAGTGGGAAACCTGCTGGAATTGGCAATGAGAGAAACATGGATGCGTGGGGGGGAAGCACCCTCTGCATTCAGCCTTCCTTGGCTAAACTCAAAGATGCTGGTTTATCCAGGGGCTGGAGAGGACCCCAGGCAGACAAGGGGAAAAGGAGGATCAAGCAACCTTCTATAACATAACCTCCACTGTTCTGGAGCAAGGGGGTAGGGGGAGTGAGGAGTAGAGGCGAGGAGCCCTGAATAGGAATTGATGGATCCAGCAAGCTCTGACAATTCTAGAGGGAAGACAGGGGCCCTTCCTACAGGAGAGATGGGTCAGAACTTTTTCCCCACCCCTTCCAAGTATCTTTCCAGTCAATGGTTAGTCCTACCATTAGAAATTTATTCTTGTGTATTTATCCCCCTCCCCTTTTAAGTAGTTTTTTCCATTACTAATGTTAAACATGCTTGTAATACAAAATTTTAAAAATAGAAAGAAGATAAAAACGTTTTTTACTCATACTCTCATTCTTCAAGACGCTTGCTGTTGATATTTTGGTGTATTTTTCTACCATCTTTTTTCTTTGTTTTTAAGTAGAGCTGTGAGTCTCCTGCATGTGGGAACCTGTAGACCACTTTCTCCACTTAGCTTTAGTCTTACTTCAGCCTCACGTTCCAGAAACATTGAATCCCCAACCACCCAGCCAGTGAGTTCTGTGACCTTGAGGAAGTTCCTCATCTTTCTGGACTTTAGTGTTCTCATCTGTAAAATGGGGACAGCGATGCCCATTGTGTTCCTCACCAATAACCAATTGCAGTCAAGTCAGTTCTGACTCATGAACCTGTATATGTGTCAGGGTAGAACTGTGCTCCACAGGGTTTTTGATGGCTGATTTTTCAGAAGTAGATTGCCAGGCCTTTCTTCTGAGGCATCTCTGGGTAGACCGAACTGTCAACTTTCTGGTTGACAATTGAGCATGTTAACTGCCCCACCCAAATAACATAAGTGAGAGTGTTGCAAGTACAAGTGCAGTGAAACGTGAGGTGTCAGGACTAGTGGGAGCGATCAGAACTGACGAGTCACGATGAGGCCATAGCAAAGACCACAGGGAGGGAGAGGTAAACGAACCCACACCAGTCTTGTCTGGGCCTTCAGGAGCACCTGCACCTTGGGCCCATGGGCAGCCCGGCTGCTGTCTTCCCTCAGAGTTCCTGGGGCATCCCACCCCCACTTCCAGTTAGATCCAGACCCTGTTTCCATCCACTGCAGCCAGGAGGGTGACTAGAGGGAGATATCCAGCCTAGAATTCCTCATTTCCACTCCCTCATGGCCTGGGGGTGAGCTCTGAGGGTCAGGCTCTGCTGGCCTGGCCTACGCTCAGCTGAGGCTTGAAGCCTGGGGGCATAAAGGGCTAAAAGGGAATGGTTGCTAAGGGTGTGCAGGGCACTGGGTTTTGGGGAGAGTGGCCTGCCTGGGCAGGGGAGAGAGGTCTGGAGGTGAATCTGATGCAGCCATGGAAAGCCTTTTTTTGTTTTGACCTCCAAACTATGTGTGTGTGTGTGTGTGTGCGTGTGTATGTGTGTGCAGGGGGAGGGGGAGGGGAGGCCTCCATCCCTGAGACTGGCTGCCTTAGGCTGCTTCATGGAGACAGGTAGCTGCCTGTGGATGTCTAAGAATGCTTCTCTCACATGCCTGTGTGAACGTGTGCTTCCACGGAGCAGCTGTGGGTCTGCCTGAGAATTCAGACACACAAGGCAGGGGTAGTCTGTGTGTTACTGAATGCCTGGGCTTGTGTTGTAGAATGTCAACGTGTATGCCTGTGTGTGTGTGAGACTGAGGATGTGTCTGAGAATGGGAGGGGGCTTCTGTGAGCGTGCACTGTGTTGGTGTGAAACTTTATGTCTCCGCAGCCCCATAAAAAGGCCACCGACCAAGATTAGAAGCTGGTGATAACATGTTTCCTGAGCGCCTACTATATGCCTGCGCCAGGCTCTGGAGATACAGAGGTAAGTAAAGGTCAGGCCCTGCCCTTGAGGCACTCACAGGGCAGGGAGGGGTGGTGGGAGAGACACAAACAACTGTGGGACAAGTCTTTTAGTCTGAAGCCGGCCCCCAGGTGTTTCCTCAGGGACCCACAATACTACAGTTGCGGAGACAACCTGTTTTCACCGCCATCTCCCCATCCAGACTATGACCCCTCAAGGGTCAGCACTTGGGATGTACCTGGTGCTCCGTAGTAAAGGTGTATAATGCAAAGACACCTGCCAGACAGGCTGTGCCTGGGCAAGCCCTCAGTCTGTGAGGCCAATCATGAGCCACAGCCCAGGGTGACAGCTTGGGCTCTAGAGTCTGGGCTGGAACTGGGCTCAATGCCTCCTCCTCTACTTACAGCTGGGTCACTCCGCACCAGCTTCTTAAGCTCTTCGTGACTCAGTTTTCTCATCTGTACAATGGGGGCAATGATCATTCCCACCTCCCAGTGGGTGTGGGCTTCAGTGAGGCCATGTGCCAGGCCAGGTACACACTGAGCTGAGCTTCGTATCCAGGAGATGCTGCTGGATTATTATTATTCTTATCAGCAACAAGGAGCGGTCCACGGGCACTTCTGTGAGGCCCTGTTGACCAAGAAGGTGGAGGCAGAATTCCGAAGCCTCTATGAGCAAGCTGGGAGTCTCCCCTGCAGGCAGAAACCCATCATGGTTCTAACATCAGAAGCAAGAAGCCCAAGGGTGGGGTCCTCTTCATTGGCCGGTGGGAGCTCAAGAACATCCATCCAAATATTTTCTGTGTGTTTCTCACTGTCCACCTATTCATGTTTCTATTGAATCGTCCGTGCTGCTTCCTCCAGTTTCTTTGCATCACAGGCTTTGCAACTGTCAGATGTCAACATATCACTTTTACGAAATGGTGAAAATGTGTCCCTTTTGGGGAATGTGTTTCCCTGTGCCCCCCACGTTCTCCAGGCATGTATATGCTTGTGTGTGTGTGTGTGTGTGTGTGTGCACGCGCGCGCTGTGGCCGTGAGGAGAGGAGGGGCAGCCTGCCCTCCTCACGTGCCCACATTCAGGTGCCAATTGGATGTGGCTGAGGCCTGCTGGGGGCTTTCAGTGACCTGGTCCCCTTCTGTTCCTCCTCTCTGACTTCCTCCCATGGTCCAGCTCAGGCCCCTCACCCTCTGAGCCCTGTTGAGCCTAGTTCAAGGTCTTGCCAGGGGTGTGCTGGAGCTGGTTTGAACTGGCTTGCAGAGCTGACCATGGGCTCTTTCTAACTCCAGCCATCAGTGACAGCACCACCTCTGGTAGCTTGAAGTTGGCCATAGAGGGAATATTTACAGCTCAAAAACACCAAACCCATTGCCATCGAGTTGATTCCGACTCATAGCGACCCTGTAGGACAGAGTCTGGTCCTAGGGTTTCCAGGAAGCAGCTGGTGGATTTGAACTACACATCTTTTGGTGAGCCGCTGAGCATTTAGCCACTGCCCCACCAGGGATCCTATCTACAGCACAGAAATCCGCCAATGATACAAGTCAGGCCCTTCCCCCAGAACCAGTTGTAAACATTTCCCAGCACACCACTGGTCCTGACTGCAGTTATAAAAGCAAGCTGATATTGAGCGCCAGGTATCTGCTGGGCTTTTGGCATCACTCTTACCTGTACAAGAAACCAATGGGATATTTGTCATCATTTCCATTGTATATTTGTTGTTGTTGTGTACCGCCGAGTCAATTTTCAACTCATAGTGACCCTGTGTAGAACTGCCCCATGTGACACTGCCCCCCCTAGGATTTTCTGGGCTGTAATCTTTACAGAAGCAGACAACCAGTCTTTCTCCTGAGGAGCTGCTGGGTGGGTTCGAACTGCCGACCTTTCGGTTAGCAGCCGAGCTCTTAACTGTTGTGCCACCAGGGCTCCTTTCATATCTAGCGTTCAGCGACTTACATGATTTGACTCCAGGTCTATGCCCACCACGCTCGGCCATGTGACCTCAATAAATAGAACCACTGGGTTTGGGAGGAGGGGAAGAGCTGTTAAAGATCAGGCCTAACATCAGAGCTGCCATCTTCCCACCACATTGCCCCGCCCCCATCGCTCTACGTCCCCAGCAAAGCCAAGGTCACTGTCACCTGATGTTCCACATGCATGGCCGATTTGGGGGAAATTTTACAAGCATGGCTTGACATTCATTGCAAGTTATATTTTGTTTTGCTTGATTTGACCCAGGGTTTGAGACTCTCACTGGGGTCATTTGTCATACTCTCCCTCCTAGACTGGTACCACTCACTCCCTTGATCACCACACCTTCAGGCAAGAATCTGAGTTAAACTTTAAAAAGAGTGAGCAGACAGTTTTGTCGCCCAACACCAGAGATCCCCATCCTGTCTGCTGAAGTTCTGGCATCTGACGGCTTCAAAAGCATTTTCCCCCGTTGGTGCTCTGCCTGCCCCACTCCCCAGGGCCGGACTTTCTGTCTCCCAGGAACACCACGGTCCGTTGTCGTTGTCAAACGCCCGCTGGGGTCCGCACTGCACCTCGTCCTGGACAGGCAGGCTGTGTTCAGCACCTTCAAAGCAAACCTCTTTAGAAATAGGGCGCCCTTTTCTCCCTCTCCTCTGGCCAAAGGATTTCCGGGACTCCTTTACCGCTCCCCACCCCCCCTCCCCCCGCCCAGTCCGTGTATTCGCTAGGCATTTCCATCTCTCCTGGAGCCCCGGGGCTAGGGCGGAGAGAGCCGTACCCGCGGGCAGGAGAATGGGCAGCGAAACAGCGTCTCAGCAGACCCCAGGCGCGTGCCTCCTCTTGTGCCCCCGACCCCTGTACCTCGGGGGAGAATCCTGAGCGTCCCTCCACCCCGCCCGGGAAGAGCAGAAACTCCCCAGTCTCCGCCCCATCTCCCTGTGCCCGCCTTTTCGGGCATGGGGGCTTCAGGTTCCGCCGCCGCGTCCCCCGGTGGGCGCGGCGCCAGGTGAGCGCTCACCTGAGGCCGGTGGGAGGGAGCGGCTGGGGGCGGGGCGGGGGGGCCCCCTCGAGGGGTGGGGCGGAGCCGGCGGGGGCCAATGAGGCTGGGGGCTCTCCATCGGAGCGGGGGCTCCTCCAGCCGCGCCCTCCCCGCGCGGCCCCGCTCCGCCCCCCCGGGTTTAAAGCCCCGCGGGCGGCTGGTGGCGGCGCTGCTAGCGGAAGCGGCGAGAGGAGATGCGAGAGTGGCCGCGCCGCCGACACCATGCGCCCCCTGCCCGCGCCGGCCTTGGCCGCGCTCTGCCTGCTGGCGCTGCCCGCCGCCGCCGCTGCCGCCTACTTCGGGTCAGTGCGCGCCGGTCCCCAGCCCGCGACCCGCCCTTCCTGCCCTTCCTCGGGCTGCGGCGGGCCAACTTTGCCGCCCGATGGGATGGTCTCGGGCCCCGGGAGATCTCGAACTCGGACCCTAGCCCTGGCAGGGACTCGGCCCCACCTCGCGGTGGCGGCTCCCGATTCAGACCCAGATTGCACCTTCTCGTGTCCCCTTCGCTTCTGCTCTCTCGCCCCGCTCCTGTCCACGACCCCATCCTGCGGCCACTGCTGGGTCTCAAACTCCCCGGACTCTGCGTGTGTCCCAGATCCTGGCCGCGTCCTCCCCTGCACGCCCTGGCCCCGACTGTCCAGGGCACTGATGCCCTCTCCCGATCCTCAGCCGGGTGCCCTGTCTACCCCATCCAGGGCTCCCGCCAGTCACCGCCTTTGGCTCAGACTCCTTCCCTGCCTCTCTGCCTTCTCCCTTCGGAGCCGAGACCTGGAGGGCTGGAGGAGGGGGTTGTTACCGAGGCGGGATGGGGGGCCGGAGGAGCGCGGCCGATCCAAGAGATATGCGGGGACCCGGCGGACCATGGGGAGTGTCAACCCGGCAAGTCCACTGGGGAGATCTGCCCAAGATCTTAGAACTGGCGTCGGGTGAATTCTCAGATGACAAAGAGAGCGAGAGGGCCAGGGGTGGGT
The DNA here is from genome assembly GCF_024166365.1 of Elephas maximus indicus. Classification (NCBI taxonomy): domain Eukaryota; kingdom Metazoa; phylum Chordata; class Mammalia; order Proboscidea; family Elephantidae; genus Elephas; species Elephas maximus. The sequence goes on along the minus strand of NC_064837.1, from coordinate 52,112,440 downwards.
GGGTACATGGTTGGAAAAGGAGATGGGAATTGGGGTGACACCTGGGGAGAGCGAATGGGACAGGGCCCATGAGGGGAATATTTGGAGTGAAAGTTACAGGGCAATTGTTTCAGAATCCCTTCTTCCCTGACTCTGAGCTGCAGGGACCTGGGGGAGGAGGGTGGCTCCTTGGTGCGAAGAACCTTCCTGCCCTCCACCCAAAGTCTGCTCCAAATACGTACTGTCTGTTACTTTAAACCATGGTGCTTTTTGAGAGCATCACTCTAAACCCAGGTGAGGATTGTAATCTGAGTACAGCAAAGGCAAGAAAACAACGAGCAAAGTCCCTTGGTAGAGGGGACCGTGAGCGTCTGAGCAGTCCCTGACAGGCTGTGACAAGGGCAGATTTCCAGGTTGTGACCCTGTGCCTTGCTGTGGGCAATGGGCCTCCTGAAGTATATGGGGGATATCCCAGACTCCAGCTCTGGGATCAGCTTGCTGGTGACCTGGGAAGACCACACTGTCTCTGGGCCTCAGTTTCCCCTTTTATACATAGAAAGCAATTACGGTGGATTCCGACTCACAAGAACCCTATAAGACAGAGTAGAGCTGCCCCGTAGGGTCTCCAAGGAGCAGCTGTTGGATTTGAACTCCCGACCTTTTGGTTAACAGCCGAGCTCTTAACCACCGCGCCACCAGGCTCCTTTGAACATAGTAGGGGGCTGAAACTGATATGAATGAACCTGTAATGAGTGGGGCACCTGTGTGTTTGTTTCTTGTGATTTCAGGCTTGATGGAGCTGCTGTTGCCTTGGCAAGCAGCAGGTTCTGGGTTCAAACTCTAACCTTGCTACTTGCCAAGATGTGTGCCCTTGGCCAAGTCATTTAATCTCTCTGTGCCTCAGTTTCTCATCTGTAAAATGAGGGCAACAGTGCCTATTTTATGGAACTCTTATGAGGATTGAGTTAGTATATGTAGAACAGTACCTGGCACATAGTAAACGCTCAGCCAGCACTAGTGATCATTAGTATTATTAAGGAGACCGGGTACAGCACCTTGATATTCCAGCCCTGACAGGGGCTTCTCAGCTGGCATGGAGCTGAATTTTGTTGCTGATGATAATAATGTAATTAAGTCCTTGGAGAATACAAATAACCTTCTCTATTCTGACTCCCAGAACCGAGGTACACACACACACACAAAAAGAGGTACATAGCATGGGTGTAAATAGTTCCCACAAGGAAACTGAAGGTCAGAAATGTTCAGTGACTCAACCAATGTCACACAGCTGATTAGCCAGGGAGGCGGGGTAGAACCCAGGTCTTCTACCTTCAGCCTGGGCTCTTCCTCCTACAGCCCTCCAGAGATATTCAACTATGGGAGTAGCAGCTACAAAGAACATTGCTGAGGGGGAAGGGAGGGTGGCTGAAGGGTAACTTCCCTCCCCAGCTAGGTTAACTCTTTCAGACCCCCAGGGTTTCTTGGCTATAGCAGCACAGATGAGGCTGCAAAATTCTCCTCTGTCCCAGCAGTGGGACAGGATGCATTGAGCCCAACTGGGCTGTCAGGTGGGCCCTCAGAGAATACCAGATGACAGTGGGATGGGAGCTGGACCAGAGACCAGGGGCCCAAGTTTGTCCCAGCTCCGGGATGTTCTCTGTGTTGTCCTTGGTCAGGTTTCTTGCCTCCCTGGCCTCACCTCTTCCCCATCCCTAACCAGCATGGTCCTGGCTCCAGAAGTTTAGGATTGCTCATGTTTTGGCTTGGATAGCTTGGGAATTCTGCAAATATACGAACAACTGTGGCGTTTTATAGCGGATATGAGCTGCATTATGTGATGAGCCGGGCACATGACAGGCCTGGTCACCCAAGGCATGTCTGTAAGTCACCCCAATGGTTTTGGAACTAGAAATAGTCCATAGTCTCTGTGGATGCAACTTTTAAAATCATAGCTGATTTGGTGGTGCTTTTTAAATGGATGACCTCTGCATTTCTTTCCTCCCTGAGATAGTTCTCTAGGGACAACGCAGGGAAATTTATGAAAACACAAGCTTTTGAGTCAACTAGACCTGGGTTTGAATCCTGGCTCCACCTCTTGCTAGCTATGTGACATTGAGCAAATGACTTACCCTGCTGAACTTTGGATGATGATCATATCAATCTTAAAGGCTGGTGTGAGGCTCAGTTGAGACAAGGAATGAAAGGGTTTGCTGGGAGGATACCAAATGCTCAGTATAGCCTTGCTCTCAGTGGTTGCTAGAATTCTAACCATGTTCCTGGGTTGTAGATGTGTCATCATGATGGTTCCATTGAAGAAGAAAAAAAAAGTGTTGTCGTTTCTTTCAAATCAGTGTTACATACAATGAAATGCGTGCTTTTTAAGTGTGCAGTTTGAGTTTTAATAAATGTATACACCCGTGAACCACCACCACAACTGCAATATGGAACATTGCCATCACCCCAAAAGGCTCTCTTATGTTCCTTTGTAGTCGATACCCGCCCCCACCAGCCCTAGGCTACCACTGCTCTGTTTTCTGTCACTATAAATAAGTTTTGCCCGTTCTTTTGAAATTCATCCATGTTGTTGGATATATCAGTAGGTCATTCCTTTTTATTGCTGAGTAGTATTGCTTTGTATGACTGTACCACAATTTTTTTATCCACCCACCCGTTGGTAGACATCTGGGTTATTTTCAGTTTGGGGCTATTCTAGATAAAGCTGCTGTAAACATTCACATGCATGTCCTCTTTATGGACATACGTTTTCGTTTCTGTTGGATAAATACGTAGAAGTGGGATTGCTGGATTGTTTGGTAGGTATGTGTTTAACTTTATAAGAAACTGTCAAGCGATTTTCCAAAATGGTTGTGCTATTTTACATAGTAATAATGTATGAGGGTCTTAGTTGCCCCATCTTCATGCCAGCCATTGTCAGTCTTCTTAATTTTGACCAGTCTAGTGGATGTATGTTGGTAACTCATTGTGGTTTTAATTTGCGTTTCCCCATTAATCAACGATATTGAATATTTTTTCATGTTCATGTTGGCCATTTGTGTCTTTCTCACTGGGTCATTTTCCTTCTTACTCTTGAGTTGTAAGCGTTCTTTGTATATTCAGGATACAAGTCCTTTGTCAGAAAGTATTGCCATTATTTTATCCCTGCCAGTGTCTTGCCTTTTCATTTTCTTACTGGTGTCTTAAGATGAGCAGAAGTTTTAAATTTTGATGAGGTCCAATTTACTAATTTTTCTTGTATGATTTCTGCTTTTCATGTGTCCTAGCTAAAAAACTCTTAACTACCCAACGTTTTCAAAGATATCCTCCTGTGTTTTCTTCTAGAAGCTTTAAAGTTTTATTTTTTACACTTAGGTCTATGATTCATCTTGACTTAATTCATGTGTATGGTATGAGGTAAGTGTCAAAGATTATTTATTTTTTCTTTTCTTATAGAGGTATCCACTTGTCCCAGCACTATTTGTTGAAAAGATGACCCTTTCTCCATTGGCATCTTTGTCACAAATTAATTAACCCTGTATGTGTAGGTCTATTTCTGAACTCTCTATATTAGTCCATTAATCTGTATGCCTATTCTTATGGGTTTTATTCTTATACCAACAAGGAAGCCTGGTGGCACAGCAGCTAAGTGCTTGGCTGTTAACTGAAAGTTCAGCGGTTTGATCCTACCTGCAGCTCCATAGGAGAAAGACCTAGTGATCTGCTCCTATAAAGATCACAGCCTAGGAAACCCCATGGGGCAGTTCTGTTCTGTCCTGTAAGGTCCCTATGAGTCTGAATTGACCTGATGGCATACAACAACATCCTTATACCGTTAGCACATGGTCTTGATTATCGTAGCTTTTTAGTAAGCCTTGAAACCAAGTACTATAAGTTTTCCAACTTTGTCCTTTCCCAAAAATTGTTTTGATTGTTCTAGGTCCTTTGTATTTCCATATAATTTTTAGTATCAGCTTGCCAATAGCTACACGAAAGCCAGCAGGGATTTTGACTGTGATTGCATTGAATCTGGAAATCAGTGCGTAGGGAACTGATATTCTAGCAATACTGAGTCTTCTGTTCCATAAACAGGCACATGTCTCTATTTAGGTCTTCTTTCATTCCTCTCAGCAGTGTTTTGTCGTTTTCAGTGTGCAGGCCTTACAAGTATTTTTGTTAAAATTATTCCTAATATTTTCTGTATTTGTATGGTATTTTAAACAGCATTTTAGAAATTGGAATGAATCCTGAGAAAAATAGGATTTGAGGAAAGAAAGGGTAAAAGAAATGTTATGGCTTTGGGGTGGCGGGGTTGAAAGCCAAATGTCACTGATAAGAATCACTGTGTTTTGGGAAGGAATTTAGGCCAGCTTGCTGTCCCTGGCTGAGCTATAACCCCTGAGGAGATGGGCTTCAGAGTTGGGCTCAGGGTCAAACCAGCCCCCCTCAGTGCATGGTGGTGGGGTTTCTGTGGCTGGGGCTGGGACGGGGAGGAGGTGGAGGAGAGGCAAGCAGAGAAGGGGGATTCCTGGGCTGGAATCTCCTAAAGAAGAGAGATCCTGGTGGCTTTGGGGTTATGTGCTTAAATAGAAGCTAGGCTCAGGAGGAGTTGGGCCAGTTAGTGTGAGGGTGATCCCCACCCCCGGCACCAGCCTGAGTAGGATGGAAGGTGGCCCAAGGCCCTGCTATAGTGTAAGGAGCACTGGACTTGGAGTCAGACAGGTCAGAGTTCAAATCCTGTATCCACCACTGCGGCCCCAGGCAACTCAGCTACTCTGACCACAGTTTTCCCATCTGTAGAATGGGCTAATCCTTACCACTTAGGGTTGTTGTAAGAGTTAAATAAATGTATATGAAAGTGCTGAAATTCTATCCATATATAAGAAGTCCAAGAAATCTAATGGTCTGTCTTAGAGCATCCCAAGTTCAGAGTGTCTGTGGTGACATCTGGGCCTTCCTCTCTGTGTCTTTATCCCAGTCATTGTACAATTAAAAAAAAAAGCCTGCCCTTCCTCTGCTCAGTACCCTGTGTGCATCATCTGCTTTAGCCACTGTGACAACTCTTTGAGGTAGGTGTTGGTGTGATCATCCTCACTCATAGTTGGGAGGGAAAAAGCTCAGAAAAGCCAGGCGCCTTGCCCAAAGTCACACAGCTAGTGGCTGGTAGCACCAGGATTTGGATTCGAAATCTGTGAGAATCCAGAGATAATCTCTTCATTCCTGCCGCATGCTGCCTGTTGAGTCCCAGCTTGAGCCCTATGTCCCGCTGGGTGGCTCTGCCCCCTCGGAGCCCTCCCCGCACTCCAGGTGACCCAGTCACCGCTGTCCCTCACTTTGCATATGCCTTAGGCATCTTTTGCACTGTGTGTCTTAAACTCTTGGTGTTTTGCTTATTTCACATATGCTAATGTTTGCAACTTGCTCATAGCTCCCTTTAGGCAGAGGTCTTGGGGCTCTGTTGTTGGCTGAAGCCCCCCACAGTCCCTAGCATTGCTCCTTGGTTCACTGTGAACATCTGGGTGGGCAGTGCCATCTCCCTTTCTCTCGCCCTTCCTCACCCCCCGCACCACCCTCTCTGCCCCATCACATTTCTCTTACCCCTTCTGCTTCTGCTTGGTTCTCTTGGGCACACCCCACCTCCCAAGGCCTGGCCCCTGTGAGCATGGGAACTGGAAGCAAAGCAGAGAACAGAGACTTGTTCCATCAGACTCTGGAAGTCGGCCACACCTGGAGTTCCATGAGGATCCTGGTAGCTGCAGAGATGAGCCGGGGGTAGGGCAGCCGCCTCAGGCCCAGACCCCCTCACGGGGGAGATGAATACAGAGGAGGGAGGGGGGAGAGTCTCACACAGCCAGGAACCACTTTACTGCCATGTTCCAGGCTGTCCTGGAAACTCCAGAGACTATTTTTAGGGAAAGAGGTCTGCTTTTTCCAACAGTTACAATCTCTTTGAGGCCAGATGTGTTTCAGAATTCAGAATTTTTCAGATTTTAGAGAGGTAATATAATGCACAAAGAGCTCTGATGGCACAAATGGTTGAACGCTTGGCTGCTAACAGAAAGGTTGGCCGTTGGAACCCACCCAATGGCTCTGCGGAAGAAAGACTTGGCGATCTGCTCTGTAAAGATGACAGTCAAGAAAACCCTAAGGGGTAGTTCTACTCTGACACATGCAGTTGCTATGAGTCGGCATCAGCCCGATGCCACCTAACATAACAAAAGTAATATAAAGTATATACCATGGATAACGTAACACCCCATAGCAGGGTCTAAGGCAGTACCCTGTAATCAAACAGTTTAATTTTTTTCTGTAGGAAAACATCTATATGTTGGGATAAATAAAGACCATAAATATTTTCACTTTCGTTCAGGTCAGGTCTTTCTGCCAAATGAGTTCACCACAACTGCATAAAAACTTTTTGCTTTCCAAGCTTTCTGGAGTTTGGAATTGCAGATGAAGGTTTGTGAACCTGTGGTATGTGTCGCCACGAGAGGTTGTGCAAGCTGAATTTTAAAGTAAGACTTGGCCACGTTCTCGGCTGGTCTTTGCCGAGCGTCAAAGGGTGTCTCAGGCTGCCTGGGCACAGCTTGTCCCCAAGAACTGAGGCTCAGAGGGAACCCTGTGTCAGCTCACCAGGGCTGAGCTGGTCAGAGGACTTGAGGTGTGACTGACCGTGGCCAGGTGGCCCTGGGGTCTGGTATTGAGAAGGGCATGCACCAGTGATCACAGGCCCTGCTGAGTGCTGAGGGCCCAGGAGGGCCTGGCCACAAGCAGGTTCCTCCAGACCCATGGCATGTCACAGCTGCTGCAGCCGGAGCTCAGGAAGGTTTGGGGAAGTGTGGGTGGCCCCTGCAGCATGGGGATGAGACAGCAGGGAGGCCAGAAGGATAGAGATTGAGGGCTGAGAGAGAACCTGAGTCTACACTCCAGGACTATGGGGGCCACCTGCCTAGGGTTGGGCATCTGAGGGATTTATGCAGACAGCAGGTATCTCAGGAGCATCTCCTTGGGGTAAGGGACCTGGATGAAGAGTGGGGGACCACTAGGCGTGTGAAACCGTGGCTCTGCCAAGGAGCTTACAGGTTTCTTGGTAAGATTGCCCATATGGTCCTGAAGAAGAAGAAAAAAGTGCCAGCCATGCAGAGCTGATGGCACAGTACCCACAAAGTGGAAGAAGACAAAGAGGATGATGGTTAGTGTGGGATGTGGCTGGCAAGCAAGTAGGGCTTCCTGGAGGAGGCAGACAAGCCTCTAGCATTCAGCTAGTGCTGGATGGGGCCTGAGGATTACCTTTCCCATCCCTCGCATTTTGAGTCAAGTGTTGAGAAAGGCAGTGGTTATAAAAGCAAATGGTTTGCACTCAACTACTAACCTAAGGGTTAGCAGTTTGAACCTACTCAGTGGCACTGTGGAAGAAAGGCCTGGTGACCTGCTTCCAAAAAGATTACAGCCAGGAAAACCCTATGGAGCAGTTCTACTCTGCAACAGATGAGATTGCCATGAGTCAGAATTGGCTCGATGGCAATGGGTGTGGACTTTTTTTTTTTTTTTTAATAAAAGGGTCCAGGACATCAACGAAGGCTTTTGATGGGAGATTAAAGGCAGGGGTTACAGTATGAAGAAGGGTGCAAAGCCTGGACTGAGTTAGAAGTAGCAGGAGGGCATGGAGGAGACCGGCCTGACCTGGGTGGGACCTTCTGGCTGGCTCTGAGGGCAGGACAGCCCACGGTGGAAAGCTGTTCTGGTCCCTCTCTGGGGGAGCCTTCTTTTCCTGAGGGACCCCCCCACAACTCCATCCATCCTCTGGGATGTCCTGGTCCACTTTGTCCCTCCCCAGGCATATCTAGGGGGTGGCTCCTTGACCAGGTTGGGAGGGTCCTGCTATCCTGGAGCAGAGGGAGGGGAGGGGATGTGGAGAGGGTAGGCCATCCCTGGGACCTGCAGGAGGACAAATGGAACCTGTACCACCTGGCATCTCTGCCTAGAGCACCTGCAAAGAATGCAACCGTCCTCCTCACAGAGTGATCACACGTGGCATCCTGGGGCCTGACTCCTCCAGCCCACAGCCCAGCTGAGCCTGCCTGTCCATGGGGGAGAGGGTGGCCAGAGCCCAGGGAGCACTGAGAGCCTGCCAAGCCAGTCAGTTGGCCAATTTGCCATGGTTAAATAACTTGGTCAAAGTCACCCAGCCTGGGAGCCAGGGTCCCATGGTTGGGGTGGAACTGGGGCGAGTGTAGTTTGCCACAGGGAGGTACAGCCTCAGCAACTGCTTGGCCTTCCCTGCAGCCCCCACCCCTTGGCCCCCAAGCTGCTCCTCCTGTGGGTTAGGGCTGGACTTTTGACCCCAAGAAGCTGGAGAAGCTTGTCTTTAGGGCTTCAGCTTACCTTTTCTCTGCCCCTCCCCGTCTCTAGCCCCACGCACGCTCTTTCTCTCTTTTCACTATCAACTGATATATCAGACTCTCACACTTTAGTATAAATAGGCCGATCACTCCCTGCCTTCTGGCTGGAAAGAGACTGAATTTCAGCCTGGGGGAAAGTAGCCTTTTAAGCAGAGGGTCTTTCTCTCCCTTCCTGAGGCCCCACCTCTTGGGCTGCCCAGGGGGTCAGAGAGTCCAACCGGGAATCATTCTCTTTAAAACTTACTCATTCTGTGGTCCCACCACCTCAGACATGTGCTGTGATCATGGCTGACTTTGCTTCCCTGAAGCGTTATGTTGAAATGGAAAGCAGAAACTGCCAAGCTTGATGGAAACAATCGGGAGGCCCAGGGCACAGTCCCAGCCCTGCCACTAACTCAGTGGGTCACCTTCGACAATAAAATCTTACATGAAACCCCAGGGCACAAGCAGGTCAGAGACCTGCACACTTGGCAAACCCCTTGCCCTCCTGCCTCCCTCTGTTCTAGCCTCTGAGATACCTGCCAGGAGCCACCAGAGCAAAACCCCTGGACCAAGTGATCGTCAAGAGTTCTCTAGCTCTGAAATATAATGATTCAAACTGTGTGCATTTAGACACAGCCAGGGAGCTGGGGGTGGCACTTATAATCACAGACTTGCAGAACCAAGGGGTCCCTCTGCACAGGAGTGCCTTCCAGGGACCTCCATAGCCCCCTGACCCATGTACGCCAGCAACGAAGACTTTGTCTCCCCCAGCTTCAGCTGAGCCTGAGCAGAGAGGAAGAAAGAAAGGAGGGAGGAAGAAGAAGCATTTCCTCCCCAGATGTTGAACCACCACGCTGTAAATACCCGAGACTGTTGAGATGCAAAGCACGCTCAGCTCAGCTGCCTATTTAGCTCAAGTGAGCCCACGTCTCCTGACGCCACCCTCAGTGGGCAGCCGGGCTGTGAACAGGAAGTGGAGCTGTTCTTGGAGAGACAAAGGCAACAGCTGGGCCAGGCTCTTTTCTCTCTGAGAGGGGCTGGGGCAGGAGACGAGGCTCTGGTGAACTACAGGGAGGCGGTGTCAGAGCCATTCCTCAGGGTGGGCTCGTGGGGTGCTGAGGTTAAGAGCTGGGGAGGAAAGGAAGGCTGAATGCAGAAGAGGGTGGGGGGAGGCAGACAGGAAAGCAGTGAGTGGCTTTGTTTATGTCAGTCTTTTGTGGGTACAACTGGCTGATACTCAAAGTCCTTTTAAAAGTATAAATGAAAGAGTAAGTGATCGTAAGGGGGGGCTGGAGGGAGTATGAGCAAAGGTGGGAAGCGGTAACTGCCACATTTGCTAGGTTAGCCATTAAGGTGTGTCTTTGTTATCTAGTGCTGCTATAACAGAAATACCACAAGTGGATGGCTTTAACAAACAGAAATTTATTCTCTCACAGTCTAGGAGGCTGGAAGTCCAAACTCAAAGCGCCAGCTCCAGGGAAGACTCTGTCGGCTCGGCTCTGGGGGGATGTCCTTGTCATCAATCTTCCCCTGGCCTAGGAGCTTCTCAGTGCAGGGACCCTAGGTCCCAAGGACATGCTCTGCTCCTGGCATTTCTTTCTTGGTAACATGAGGTCCATCTCCTCTCTGCTCACTTCTCTCTTTTCTCAGAAGAGATTGACTCAAGATACAACCTAATCCTGTAGATTGAGTCCTACCTCATTAACACAACTGTCTCTAATTCTGTCTTATTAACATTGTGGAGGTTAGGATTTACAACACATAGCGTAATCACATCAGATCACAAAATGGTGGACAACCACATAATACTGAGAATCATGGTCTAGCCAAGTTGACAAATATTTCTGGGGGACACAATTCAATCCATAACAAAGGTGTCTTCTTGGAGGAGGTAAGAGATGACAATGAGTCCCGTAGAGGGGAAAGGAGCATGAGATGGAGGGGAGGATGGCTGCTCAGCAGAGTAAGCCTCAGGGTCCCTCAGCATGCCCCAGGGGGAGACAGAAGTCGAGGGTGGGTGTTCAGGGGGTCCCCCTCTCTGAAGAAAGACCACCCAGTGCCATGGTGCCCTCTTCTCCTGAGCCAGGGACTACCCTGGCAGAACTCAGTCTTGCTGGGAGGAGGTGGGTGGTGGAGCGCCTGGGATGGTGGGGAGTGTGTGTATGTGTGTAGGGGGGCTGGGGGAGGGCGGGAGAGGGGACTGAGATGTTGAGATGAAAGCACAAAGGCGGCACTTACCATGCAAATGGCCCTGCAGCGGAAGGCAGTTATCAGCAACATCTAATAGGGCTTTGCAGGGCCAACAGTTCAGGCAGGGCATGGCTCTCCTGGTTCCCAGGCAGCGGCTGTAGTTGGCATGGGCCCTGGTACCAGGCACAGTTACTAGCCCCTCCACCTAAAGGCCCAGACATGTTGGCATTACTTGGTGCCCTCGAACCACTAGCCTTGTCCCATGTAGCCACCCACATCCTGGGGGCAGCCTCTGTTGGAACCATCAGACCTTCTGGAGCAGAAACAAGGAGGGGGGTGGGTCTGGAAGCTTAGATCCTGGAGCACCCCCAGGTAGTGAGAAATGCTCTTACACCTGTGCCGTCCTCCCCAGCCAGCCTGTATTGCTCCTTGAGTGATCCCTCCTGCCTTTTCCCACACCCAGACCTCCCACTGCAGGCAGGATGGGACCAGCCAAGGCCAGGATCTCACCTAGATGGTGCTGGGAGTTCGAACCCGGCTCCCTGCGCAGCTATTGATTGTTCCTCTGGGAAACAGGCTGGTTGAATCCTCTCCCCTCCTTCCCCTGCTCCCTAGGGCCCCTGGAGAGTTTGGAGTTCTCCTGAATCCAACCATGTTCCCACAGACTGGGCTCCTTGACTGTTTCCCCAGCTCCCAGCATAGCACCTGGCACATAGTAGGTGCTCAATAATGACAAACACTTATATGGAGCTTACTATGTGCCAGGCACCATTCTAAGATCTTTACAAAATATCGACTCACCTAATCATCACAACAATCTTGTGAGGCAGGTACTGTTTTATCTGCATTTTCCAGAGGAGGCATAAAGACGTACAGTAACTCACCCAAGCAACACAACTAGCGAGAGGTGAAGGCAGGGTATGAACCCAGGCAGTCTGGCTCCCCTCATACTCTGCCCTCCAGGCAATGTGGGTTATTGAATGGAATGCACTCAGGGGGCGAGTGGAGGTCTCCAGGATCCCAGAGACCAGCCTTGGGGGCCTGAGGTCCATAGGTTTCCATGCTCCAGCAGGAGAAGGTGAGTGTTCAAGGGTGAGCTCCATTTCTTCTTAGGGGTGTGATAGTCCCTGGGATCCTGCTGACAGTAGACCAAAGCAGCTTCCTTGGAGGCTTCCCCCAAAGCCTGGGAGAGCTGCCTTCTGCTTTTTTCAAGGTCACTCTGGGTGGGGCACTTTGGCCAAAACTGTAGATAGGTCAGTGCCAGAGAGTGTAAAAGGAGGCAGGGTCAGGAAGGGTCAGGAGTGGCCACAGTCGATTGGGGTGGGGGACACATGAGATGAAACCCCGAGGGGCACTTGGCTTTTCTCACTTTGTGGGAGTCAGGGTACCTGGGCTGGAGGAGAAGTGCCTGGGTGTGTTCTGGGACAAAGCAAGAGGCATCTCATGGTGTGGGAAGGTGGGGGCTTCTAGTTTTATCATCAATCTGACCCCCAGGGCCATAGGGTGAGGGTGCAGAGCACAGAGGGCATGGGCGGGAACAAGGACGGGAGGTGACCAGAGCTGGTCACAGGGGGTGGTTGCTTTCTTAACGGGAAAAAAGAGGTCATAAGTCAGCCTGGGAACGGGGGAGACTGCTGGACCAAAGTAGGTTCAATCCAATGTGGAGGGGTCCACTGCGGCTTAGGAGCATGTGAGTCAGGCATCAGCCAGAAGGAGCTCTTGTCCCCAGACCAGAAGAACAATTAGCAAGTTTGCGGATTATCCCTCCTCTGCTTCCCATCAGAACACTGATTACTTGTTTGGCTAGAGCACCAGACCTGACCACAGGGCAGTGTCTTCATTAAAACCCCAAATCTCGTCTGAATTCCTAAGACCACTGAAGCTCACTTGATCTTCTCTGGTTGTACATCTTACCTCCATGGGCTCAGCTAACATGAGTGTCATCCAGATTGACAGAGGGAGGCTGGTGGGAGGGGTTCTCAGGCCTGGGAGCTAGAGAGTGGCTTCCTTGAGGGGAGGGAATCACATTCGCTGGGCCTGGAATGGGCTGGAACCTATGATATCCAGAATCCTGGGGTCCAGGAGGAAACCTTTCCCAGCAGATGCCATGGGGTGGGCAAGTGTGGGAGGAACCCCCAGCACTGTTTAAGGAAATAGGTTGAGCCATGTTCTACATTTGATGTCATCGTGCTGTGCTATTTCTCCAAAGGAAACATGATCCCAAAACACAATGTTGTTGTTCAGTGCCTCCCAGCTGATTCCAATTCATAGTGACCCCGTGCGACAGAGTAGAACTGCCCCATACGGTTTTCTTGTCTATAATCTTTACGGGAGCAGATCACCAGGTCTTTCTTTCATGGAGTCGCTGGGCAGGTTTGAACTGCCAACCTTTTGGTTAGTAGCCAAGCACTTAACTACTGCACCACCAGCGCTCCTTAAACTGCAATATAGAAAACAAATGCAAGGGAAATGGGGTCTTAGAAGGCCTTCAAGTCTGTCCTCCTGGACTATACCAGACAGCCTCCTTTGGGAGCAGCCCTGGGCAGACCAGGGCCCATGTGGCCTGAGGTCCCTGTGCGGTTGGCTGCCTTTCCTGACCATTAATCGCTACTAAGTGTCATTACCACTAATAAAATTAACCGACTTTATACTGGACTCCTGGAGCCATCAATCACAGGGTCTATTACAGGAAATTAAAAACACAGGTGCCTGTTGACGGGTGAAAGTGTGTTTGCTGAGCCCAGCTCTCAAGTGCAGCCTAGGGAACTCTGGCGCTCCACAACCAGGAGTGGGTTGTGAGCGAGGCTACACCCTTAGTTAGACAAACCAACCACCAGCTTTTATACTGTAGTGGTGTCTCAGGCAAGAACACAGCTGGCCCTCAGGAATACTTGGGGACCAGGGCCTGAAAAGATCCCCAAATTCTCTTTCCCACTCTCACCTCTGCTTCTCTCTATATATTTATTTCATTCCTTTTCTTTCTCTTTAGACCAGCTTCCTCTGTCTTCTGTGTTACCAGCTCAGCCACCCAAAGTGAGAAAGATAGATAAAGTAACTGTATTTTCTCCTCATTCAAATTCCCAGAGAAAGAACCAATTGGCCCAGCTTGGGTCACGTGATCATTATTGGTCCAATCAGCAGGCCAGAGCAGCAAGGTCATGTGGTATAAAATGGCCACGAGGGGCCACACAGCAACCATGTACATGGAAGGAAGGGGTGGGTAACCCAACCTAGTAGGTGTCCACAGTAGTAATTTAAAGGACTTAGTAGTAAGCACTCAAAAAGTGGTACCTATAACAATGTTGTTGTTAGCTGCCGTCCCCATGCACAACTGAACAAAACACTGATTGGTCCTGGGCCATCCCCATGGTTGGTTGCAGGTTGAACCATTGTTCTCCATAGCTTTCATTGGCCGATTTTCTGAAATAGATTGCCAGGCCTTTCTGTGTAGTCCATCTTAGTCTGGAAGCTCCGCAGAAATCTCTTAAGCATCACAGCAACCTACAAGCCTCCACTGACAGATGGGTGGTGGCTGAACGTGAGGTGCAATTGGCCATAAATCGAATCTGGGTCATAATATATATAATACAGCTACGTTGTTGCTGTGTGCTGTCGGGGTAATTCCAACTCATAGCAAGCCTATATGACAGTAGAACTGCCCTGTCAGGTTTCCTAGGCTATAATCTTTATGGGAGCAGATCCCCAGGCCTCTTCTCCTACAGAGCAGCGATAGTTGTTGTTTTTAAAATGGCATTTGAGAACAGGCCTTGAAGGATGTGCAAATTCCCATCACTCCGTGCTTGTCCTCCCATCTGACAGTCAACTGCTATAAGAGAGGTTCCTGAAACGGGAACTGTGTGAGCAGAAGTTGCCCCTCACACCAGCCCCTGGTGCAGAGAGGGGCCTTTTAAGGGGCTAGATGGCTGCTTACCCCTTTGCTCCCTGTAGCCCCCAGCTGCTCTCCACACTGGAAACCTGTCCAGATAGGGGCTTCTCAGATCCAGTCGACATTGGGTTCTGCTCAGGACCTGTCAAGGGTCAAGCTGTAAGGGTTTCCTTCCAGGCTACAGGGAGGGGCTTAGGTGTCAACCTGGTGGACTGGAAATTTACCCATTTGCCCCCAGATTAATGATTAACGGGCCCCTGCCCTCACCCTGTCTGGGAGAGGAGCCCAGGGCCAAGCTGGGCCAGGAGGAGCCCGATAGCATCTGTCTCTGCTCAGAGGTTTCGGAGATATGCTCCACACTGGGTTGGCTGCGCCTGAAGGATTTGGAATCTGTGGGCACTTTCTGAGGGCACCTGGGGCTTGGCTAGGACCCACACCCTCTGGTGAGGCTTTCTGCTCCAAGGGCAGGCAGAGAGGGGGTGGCGTCCAGCCAGATGGCCTGGCTGAGGCAGGTGGTTCCAAACAGAGAGCCATGCCATTGGTTCAGTGGGACATGGGCTTCTCTGACCATTCAGGGTTTGGCCACTGTGTCTGTGGAGCGTGAGCAGAAATGACAAGTGCCACGTCCAAGCAGGAGCTCTAAGAGTCGTTGCTTGGTCCCACCATTGCTCTTTTCCCCTGGCCAAGAGGCTGACATGTCCCAGAAAAGGACTGCTCCCTCCAGTCGTGGTTCCAGAATGATTTATACTTCACTCACACTGAGGGGCACCAGGGCAGGAGGGGCAGCAAACATTTTGAACTAGTAGAACCATCTCACAGAGAGATTCTGGGTAGAGGGAAGGGAAACTCTAATTCTTATCTCCCACCTTGCTGCTGATCTATTGCAAGACTTGGGTCAATCACTGCCTCCTCTTAAAACCTTTGTTTCTTCATCTGGACAAAAGAGGAGACTCTGCCAAGGTCAGAGTGTAAAACATTTTGCAAGAGGAAAGAATTTTGAGACACTCCAGCTAGCAGGGAGGTAAACTTAAATGTCTCAGTCACTGTGTGATTAGTGCTTTTCATATGATCCTTCCAGCAACCCTAGGAGGTAGACAAGATCACTCTTCCTACTCTCCAGAGGAGAAAACCAAGGCTTCAAGTTTTCAGTTAGGAAGTGGCAGAATCAGACTTAGAACTAGGGCAGCCTGATTCTAGAATCCTTGGGATTTGGATACAATAAAAACAAGTATTGAGCTAGTTGTCTGATGGAAATTTGGCTTCTTCACCTCCATCCATCCATCCTCCCTTCCATCTATCCATCCATTCATTCATCCAGGTATTCCCTAAGCACCTCCTTTGTACTTGGCACCAAGTGGCCAGATGGTTGAAGATCCATCTAGGAAATACGGAAACAAGTCAGGTTACTTAGATTACTTGGATGGCAACATAACGTAAGGGAAAGAGGAGGGTAGAGAGATCTCAGAGACCTTGATTGGGTGCCTGCTCAACACCTGCATCCTCCCTGCCTGCCCTCCTTTAGGAACGTTGGTGTCCTCTCTAGGCAGCGACCAGTATTACACACAGTATTTCCTGAATTTCCTCAGTCATAGAACCCACCCAGGGAACTTGGTAAATATGCAGATTCAAAGACCCCACCACAGATGAATGGAATCAGAATTATCAAATGTGGACCCTGGGAATCTGTATTTTTACCAAGCACCCCAGATGATTTTCTCATTGGCAAGTGTGGGAAATAGAGTGGGTAGAAAGGACAGATACTTTGGAATCTGAAAAACTTGGGCTTGAGATTCTGAACTAGCCCTTGTTCCAAGCATTTTGGTTTCCCACTCTGCAAGATGGATGTGGATGGGGTCCCATGGGGCCACCCTGCCAACCAGAAGGGCAATAAGCAAAGCCCCTGAGAAGACCCTGTTCCTCACACCTGCCCCAGGTTCTCAGGGGTTGTCATCCTTCGTCCTCCCCCATCACGACCCCCATGCTCACTCAGCTTCCCTTATCTTGCCCTCTCCAGCCTGACTGGGCGGGAGGTCCTGACGCCCTTCCCAGGGCTGGGCACCGCGGCAGCCCCCGCTCAGGGTGGGGCTCACCTGAAGCAGTGTGACCTGCTGAAGCTTTCCCGCCGACAGAAGCAGATGTGCCGGCGTGAGCCAGGCCTGGCTGAGACCCTGCGGGATGCTGCGCACCTTGGCCTGCTTGAGTGCCAGTTCCAGTTCCGGCAGGAGCGCTGGAACTGCAGCCTGGAGGGGAGGAGCGGCCTGCTCAAGAGAGGTAGGCTGGGTGCTCGGGAGGAGGCTCCCGCTTCCACCCCTCTGGCCCCTATGCCCAAGCCTCACCGCCCTTGCCAGCTTAGCCCAGTACTCAGAAATGGTGCGGTCCAATTTGCTCACACATCAACTTGGATTCGAGATAACTCTTTCGGCCCACCAGGTGCCTGAATCACTTCTCTTTGCATCTTAGTGTCCTTGTCTGTAAAGTAGAGACAGTAACTCCTGACCTGCCACCCTCTGGGACTCTGGGCATACACTCCATAGAGAATTTGAAAGCCCCATCTCAAGTCTCAATTTTAATTAAAATTCTCAATTTTAATATTAATTTTCTATTTGAAAATTTAATTTTCAATTTTGATTTTTCTTTTTAAAAATAACTTATTTTATTTTTTGTCGTTGTTGAAAATACACACAGCAGAACACACACTAGTTCAACAGTTTCTATAGGTACAACTTCAGTGACACTGACTACATTCTCCAAGCTGTGCCACCATTCTCGCTCTCCTTTTCCGAATTGTTTCTCCCCCATTAACATCTACTCATTGGTCCCTAAGGTTCCTATCTAACCTTCCGAGTTGCTGTTGTCAATTTGATCCCATATAGTTAGTCCTTTACAATTTCAATTTTTCAATTTTAAGGAGTGGTGAGAGGGAGGCACCCCCAGATGTCTGTCCCCCGGGCTTACTGTGGTGTCCCCTCCTCGACTTGAGACTGCTGTTGCCCTCTGAGCCTACTCCTTTCCTTCCCTCCTGCCCCCCATGTGCCCACACACAGGTTTCAAGGAGACGGCCTTCCTGTACGCGGTGTCCTCGGCCGCCCTCACCCACGCGCTGGCCCGGGCCTGCAGCGCTGGGCGGATGGAGCGCTGCACCTGCGATGACTCCCCAGGCCTGGAGAGCCGGCAGGCCTGGCAGTGGGGCGTGTGTGGCGACAACCTCAAGTACAGCACCAAGTTTCTGAGCAACTTCCTGGGGCCCAAGCGAGGAAGCAAGGACCTGCGGGCACGGGCCGATGCCCACAACACCCATGTGGGCATCAAAGTGAGCACCATCTCGTCCCCAGCTGCCCAAACCACCTTCCCAGCCAGGGTGCCAAGCTAGGGAGCAGGGTCTAGAGGAGGCCAGCAGCCCCTTACACACACACACATACACACAACACATACGCACATATACACACAAACACCAAGCCATCCCAGGGTGCACATCTTTTCTTCAACAAACATTCCCCAGACATCTATTCTGGACCAATACCGGGAGACAGGAATATGAGAAAAGAAAGGAAGGGACCGGGGCATCATTGGTGGCTGGGCAGCAGGTGGGAGCCAGGCTCAGGACTAGCCCTTGGTGAGGCGGGAGTGTGTTTGGAGAGGGACCTCCCTTTCTGAGGACTGGCTCCTCTTGGAGATACAAGAAGCCAACATAGTTTGAAAACCTTGACCTAGTACCTCCATCCTTTTTCCATTTTATGGAGGACAGCTAGAGAGGAAAGGGTCTTGGTTGAAATAACACAGTAGTGAGACAACTGACGGGCAACAAGTGTTCAGGTCTGTGGAGGTGGGAAGGCTGGGAAAGGGTAGTGGTTGAGGAATTGAATTCTGCATTCTGCATTCTGCATCTCATGTCGGAGTTGGACCAGGGCGGCTGTGTTCAGTTGTGCTAGTTGTAGGCTCCACGAGAACTCTGGGCCAAGGGAAGGAGTAGGGGCTGAGATCCAGTCCACATTCCTCTCACCAAGGCATGACATTGGCACAAGGCTGCCACTGCCCAGACATAGTTGTTGTCGTTAGATGCTGTTGAGTCAATTTTCTACTCATACCAACCTCATGTGACAGAGCAGAACTGCCCCACAGGGCTCTCTTGGCTGTAATCTTTACGGGAGCAGATCCCCAGCTGTTTCTTTCGTGGAGTCACTGGGCAGGTTCGAACTGCCAATCTTTTGGTTAGCAGCCAAGCGCCGCCAGGGCTTTTGCTGCCCAGACCAAGGGGAGCCTTTTACAAGTTTGCACAAAAGTGCCACATGGGCTAGCTTTGGTCCTATTTGCCCCCTCATGTCTCTTTCCCATCTTCCTGCCACTCCCCTGCCAGAGTTGGTACTCTGGAGCAGGCTCCAGGCCCTCAGACTTTGACCTCCAGGCCTCTGACCTCCCCTTCCCTCCCTCTGCCCTGCAGGCGGTGAAGAGTGGCCTCAGGACCACATGTAAGTGCCACGGTGTGTCAGGCTCCTGTGCTGTGCGCACCTGCTGGAAGCAGCTGTCCCCGTTCCGAGAGACGGGCCAGGCGCTGAAACTGCGCTATGACTCTGCTGTCAAGGTAGCCAGTGCCACCAACGAGGCCCTGGGCCGTCTGGAGGTTTGGGCACCCACCCAGCCAGGCAGCCCCGCCAAGGGCCTGGTGCCCCGGTCCATGGACCTGGTCTACATGGAGGATTCACCCAGCTTCTGCCGGCCCAGCAAGTACTCACCAGGAACGGCTGGCAGGGTGTGCTCCCGGGAGGCCAGCTGTAGCAGTCTCTGTTGTGGGCGCGGCTACGACACCCAGAGCCGCCTGGTGGCCTTCTCCTGCCACTGCCAGGTGCAGTGGTGCTGCTACGTAGAGTGCCAGCAGTGCGTGCAGGAGGAGCTGGTGTACACCTGCAAGCACTAGGCCTGTGGCCCAGTGTGCCAGCGGGGTACCGCCAGGGCCTCCTGCAGCACTCATTCACCTGTGAGGCCACCCAGCTGCCCAGCCTGCCCCTCTGGGCAGGTACACACAGCGTGCATGCATCCACACACCAGTGTCCATGCCATTGCACACGTGTGTACAACTCAACACTCTTCTCTCTGCTGCCCCTTGGCCAGCCTTTTCTCTCCCTTAACACTCTGCTTAGAGAAGTGGGGGCCCCACCTCAGAACCCCAGGGTCTCCAGCCTTGTTGAGAACTTGGAACTGGAGGGCAGAGTGGGAACAGATATGGTGAGAAACAAGGGAGACCAAGAGGAGGACAGGACTGTGGTCTTGGAGGGAAGAGAGGGCACACCCACCATCTTGATTCTTGGAATGGGTGGTCCGGAGAGGAGTCAGCAGGATGCTAGGAGGTGAGCCTCTGGGCCAGGGACACAAAGGCAGGCAGAGTCTGGCTGGGAGGGGCAGCCCAGCCCCTGGGCAGTGCTCCAACTGCAGTGAGCCCAGAGGAGCCACGCCCCCTCACTCTCCTGGGGCTTTGCTGGCCTAGAGATGGGGAGGAAGGCTAGGTGGTAGGAGTGCTTGTCTGGAGGAAGGAAAGTTTTCTGAGCTTGAGTGGACCCAAATCAGATATGTGCCCTGGAGCCTTGTGTCCTCAATTTGGCTTTAAAAAATACCTGCGCTGAGGCCCCATTTTTGTCTCGAGAGCTGCGGTATCCACATCACCCAGGCCCTGCTCCGGAAGAGCACTAATGGCGGTAAGACAGGTAAGGAGAGGCAGTCTCCAAGGTGGGATTCAGCCTGGGCACCCAAGTTTGCATAGGGAGAAAAAGACCCCTCTTCCTTTTCCCTGGTGGCCAGAGGAACCTTTGATTCCAGCCTGAAGCGGGTGAGTCAGGCCCCTGGAGCCAGGCAGGGATTGGTGAACTTGGCCTCTCACCTTCCTGGTGAGCCTGCTTTAGTCAATTCCCTGCGGCTGGAGTCTGCCTGGGTGAGCCCCAGCACCAGCTGATATTCACAATATGGAACAGTTGCTTCATGAGTTAGGATTCTGCTTACACTTCTATCCTTATGGTTATGTAGCTAATTAAGCGTTTGGCCAAGCCTGGTTCCTTAGTGGTCCCTTCATTGATAGGGGGCCCCTCACTTTGCTCTCACTTTGGCTTTTCCCTGAGGAATGGAAGTGAATTCGCTAATATCCTCTAATCCTGTGGACATTTCCAGTGCCCCCTGCCAAGACTCTTGTATGGGAGGAGAAGTGAGAAACAAGCACAAACATACAGGCAAGCGCATACACGCACGCGTGCCCCTTGGGCCTCACCAAGCTGAGGTTCCAACCTAACAGCACACACCTCTCTGCTTAGGACGAAGACCTTGCAGGGGTCATTTTGCTGGAGGCTGCGTGCATCCCCAGAGCAAGGCCCAGTGCCAGCCAGGAGGAAGTGACCTCCTTCTCGAAGCCCTTGGCCGCTCTGCTGGCCCTGCCGCACCCCTCTGTCAGCTTCCTTTCTCCCTGAACCCAAAGTTGCTGACCCTCTGCCGAAACAGGAAACTTCAGAATCAGCCGAATTCTGGCCCCCGGCAAATTCCCTGGGACCTCGGAGGGCGGGCGAGGAGAAGCTGGATCAGGGCAGCCTGCAGGTGCTGAAAGACCTCTGGTTGAAGAGGCTCTGATAAGAAGCCAAACTGACTGTGAGACCCCCTCCCTCAACTGACTTTGCTGACCCAAGCTGCTGACCCACAGCTTGGCAGGAGGAGAAAAAAAGGGTTGGGGGCCAGTTTCCCAGGTTCTTCCACTCCCTCACCATGTGGAGACCACTGCCAGCTGGGCCCGTCTTGCTCTCTGAGACCGCAACTCTGCATCCACCCTGCTCAGAACTGGACACAAAGTGGCAGAGGCCTCCCTGGCCTGGCAGTGTTGGGGGCCAGAGCACCATGATGCCATTTGCATCCTGACCCCACACCTGGGGAAGACAAAGGGCAGACTCTGAGGGACCTAAGCCAAGCTGCTAATGCTGAGGACATGGAGAGTGATGCAGGTGTGGGCTCTGAGGACCCCTTGAGCTTGTGGGGTCCTCTCTGTCCAGCCCTCTGCCATCCTTACTCCCAACCCTCTTCCTCTTCCAGTCGCCCCTAGGGGTCCACCTCAGCCCTGCTGGGGCCCCTTGGGGCCAGAGTGACCATTGACCCCTCATTCTACAGCTTTAAGGGAAATGCTCACAGGGTATTTTTGTCTACCTCACATATCTAGTTTTTAGGGCAAAAGAGAATAATTTATATAGCTAAGATATATGAGAAAATATTTATGTTATTTATATAGTTTCTCTGTTGTGTGGGCAGCGCAGGTGGGGTTTGTAGGGTTCTGCCAGAGGCCGTCCGTATGGGGAGATACAGCCTGGCCTGACCAGGCTACCACTGAACTGGATGCCAGATGGTTGGGGCTCCTGTGGGCTCCTGTGTCCCAAGACCAGGACTGCCTTAGATCACTGAGTGCTGTCCCATCTGTGCATGAGCCCTGGTGGTCATGATCTGGACCCTCCTTGTGAAATCCTTGTAAATTCTCTGCTCTTTCGGGTCCCAGGCCCCCTTCCACTCTGGCAAAACTCTGTTGCTCATGGTAATAGTGACAAAAAGGATGACCACACCTTGCATCTGTAAAGCATTTTTGATTTTCTGAAACACCTTTATCCCTTTAATCTCATTTACATTTCCCTAATGCCCCTGTGAGGTAGGCGGGGCCGCTCTTGTGCCCATTTTACAGATGAGGCCCAAAGACATGGGGGGCTATGCTCAAAGTTACAGTGAAGAAGTTTGTTCAATGAAAATTGACACACGCCAGGCACTCAGCAGCCTCATCCAGGAGCTTAGGGCCTGGCAGTATCCCAGACCCCACCCCCCAGCCTGGCTCTGACTTGCCCTAAGACCAGGAGTCCCGAAGTCTGGATGCCATCTTGAGCCCGCCCAAGTGGCTGCTTTCTTGGCTGTGAGTGACCCTTGCCTTTTGGATCTTTCTCCATGAGGAGGCCCATGTCTCAGGGGCTGGGGGCTGCTGGAGAGCCCTAGAAAGTTGAGGACCCCATGCAGGCCACCCAGAGGCTCTGCCATAGGGCCCTCGCTCCTGCTCACACTGCCGAGAGCACTGGGTTACATCCATCACAAGACTCCTCCTAGGCGGTAGAAGGGCTTTGCTGGCTCTCATTTGTGGGTTTTTTTGTTGTTGTTGTTGTTGTTCCAAAAAGGAATTGCTTTTCACTGGAGTTCTGGCTTCTCTTATAAACTCAAGCTGTGCTGGCAAGCTAAGCCTGTGTTCCCACCTGGCCTCAGCCAGCTTGAGGGGGAGTGCCCTTTCAGACAGGACACGTGGGGGCTCCCCAGCCTGCCCAGTGCTGCCTGCCCCACCCACCCCACTCATGGACTCGCCTGCCTGCCTTTAATAGGCATGTCAGTCAGTCCCGGGTCTAGACAAGCCCGGCTTCCCTGGTGTCCTCCATTGCCCGTCAGACAGAGTGACAGATGGACAGACATGTGTCAACCTTTGAGATTATTTCCTGCTTGCCAAAGTCTCCTTTCTCAACAACCATAAAATCTAAAACGGCTTTTTGTCTCAGAGAATTTTATAATATAGTGGATGTCACCATTTACTGGGTGCCTTTCATGTCCATTCATTCAATCAATACATATGTTGGGAGCCCTTCCTAAGTGCCAGGCAGCGCCCTGGGTGCTGGGGTAGAGCAGAGAGCATGACCAAGTGTCTGCCCTCAGGGGGCTGACATTCTACTGGGGGAGAGAGACAACAAACCAATAAACTACATGTCAGCTACTTGTGCCTACTTTGTCTCTTTGTTGCAATAACCCTGGACATCTGACACACTCGCCCCAATTTTACAGTTAAGTAAATGAGGGTGGTAAGATGCGAAAGCTCATGTATCCCACTAGCAACTAGTGGTGCCAGGATTTGAACACAGATCTGCCGGCCTCCAAAGGATGAGTTCTTTCCTTTCTGCACTGCTGCCTCCCCTCAGATGGAGGGAGGGCAGGGATGAATCACCCCATTTTTTTTTTTAATAATTTTTATTGTGCTTTAAGTGAAAGTTTACAAATCAAGTCAGTCCCTCACACAAAAACCCATACACACCTTGCTACACACTCCCATATACTCTCCCCCTAGTGAGACAGCCTGCTCTCTCCCTCCACTCTCTCTTTTCGTGTCCTTTTCGCCAGCTTCTAACCCCCTCCACCCTCTCATCTCCCCTCCAGGCAGGAGATGCCAACATAGTCTCAAGTGTCCACCTGATCCAAGAAGCCCACTCCTCACCAGCATCCCTCTCCAACCCATTGTCCAGTCCAATCCATGTCTGAAGAGTTGGCTTCGGGAACGGTTCCTGTCCTGGGCCCACAGAAGGTCTGGGGGCCATGACCACCTGGGTCCTTCTAGTCTCAGTCTGGTCTTATGAGAATTTGGGGCCTGCATCCCACTGCTCTCCTGCTCCCTCAGGGGTTCTCTGTCGTGTTCTCTGTCAGGGCAGTCATCGGTTGTAGCCGGGCACCATCTAGTTCTGGTCCCAGGATGATGTAGTTGCTGGTTCATGTGGCCCTTTCTGTCTCTTGGGCTCGTAATCACCTTGTGTCCTTGGTGTTCTTCATTCTCCTTTGATCCAGGTGGGTTGAGACCAATTGATGCATCTTAGATGACTGCTTGCTAGCGTTTAAGACCCCAGACGCCACTCTCCAAAGTGGGATACAGAATGTTTTGTTAATAGATTTTATTATGCCAATTGACTTAGATGTCCCCTGAAACCATGGTCCCCAGACCCCTGTCCCTGCTACGTTGGCCTTCCAAGCGTTCAGTTTATTCAGGAAACTTCTTTGCTTTTGGTTTAGTCCAATTGTGCTGACCTCCTCTGTATTGTGTGCTATCTTTCCCTTCACCTAAAGTAGTTCTTATCTACTAATTAGTGAACGCCCCCTCCCACCCCACCTCGCGTTACCACAAAAGAATGTTTTCTTCTCAGTTTAAACTATTTCTCAAGTTCTTATAATAGTGGTCTTATACAATATTTGTCCTTTTGCAACTGACTAATTTCACTCAGCATAATGCCCTCCAGGTTTCTCCATGTTATGAAATGTTTCACAGATTCCTCAGTGTTCTTTACCGATGCGTAGTATTCCATTGTGTGAATATACTATAATTTATTTATTCATTCATCCGTTGATGGGCACCTTGGTTGCTTCCATCTTTTTGCTATTGTAAACAGAGCTGCAATAAACATGGGTGTGCATATATCTGTTTGTGTAAAGGCTCTTATTTCTCTAGGATATATTCCAAGGAGTGGGATTGCTAGATCATATGGTAGTTCTGTTTCTAGCTTTTTAAGGAAGCGCCAAATCGATTTCCAAAGTGGTTGTACCATTTGACATTCCTACCAGCAGTGTGTAAGTGTTCCAAACTAACTCCACAGCCTCTCCAACATTTATTATTTTGTGTTTTTTGGATTAATGCCAGCCTTGTTGGAGTGAGATGAAATCTCATTGTAGTTTTGATCTGCATTTCTCTAATGGCTAATGATCGTGAACATTTCCTCATGTATCTGTTAGCTACCTGAATGTCTTCTTTAGTGAAGTGTCTATTCATATATTTTGCCTATTTTTTAATAGGGTTATTTGTCTTTTTGCAGTTTCGTTTTTGCAGTATCATGTAGATTTTAGAGATCAGGCTCTGATGAGAAATGTCATAGCTAAAAACTGTTTCCCAGTCTGTAGGTAGTCTTTTTACTCTTTTGGCGAACTCTTTGGATGAGCATAAGTGTTTGATTTTTAGGAGCTCCCAGTTATCTAGTTTTTCTTCTACATTCTTTATAATGTTTTGTATACTGTTTATACCATGTATTAGGGCTCCTAACATTGTTCCTGTTTTTTCTTCCATGATCTTTATCGTTTTAGATTTTATATTTAGGTCTTTGATCCATTTTGAGTTAGTTTTTGTGCGTGGAGTGAGGTATGGGTCTTGTTTCATTTTTTTGCAGATGGATACCCAGTTATGCCAGCACCATTTGTTAAAAAGACTGTCTTTTCCCCATTTAACTGTTTTAGGGCCTTTGTCAAATATCAACTGCTTATATGTGGATGGATTTATGTCTGGATTCTCAATTCTGTTCCATTGGTCCGTGTATCTGTTGTCGTACCAGTACCAGGCTGTTTTGACTACTGTGGCTGTATAATAGGTTCTAAAATCAGGTAAAGCAAGGCCTCCCACTTTGTTCTTCTTTTTCAGTAATGCCTTATTTATCCAGGGCCTCTTTCCCTTCCATATGAAATTGGTGATTTGTTTCTCCATCTCATTAAAGAATTTCTTGGGATTTTCATCAGAATTGCATTAAATGTATAGATTGCTTTTGGTAGAATAGACACTTTTATAATGTTAAGTCTTCCTATCCACGAGCAAGGTATGTTCTTCCACCTATGTAAGTCACTTTTGGTTTCTTGCAGAAGTGTACTGTAGTTTTCTTTGTATAAGTTTTTTACATCTCTGGTAAGATTTATTCCTAAGTATTTTATCTTCTTGGGGGCTACTGTAAATGGCATTGATTTGGTGATTTCCTCTTTGATGTTCTTTTTGTTGGTATAGAGGAATCCAACTAATTTTTTTATGTTTATTTTGTATCCCAATACTCTGCTGAACTCTTCTATTAGTTTCAGTAGTTTTCTGAAGGATTCCTTAGGGTTTTCTGTGTCTATGATCATGTCATCTGCAAATAGAGATACTTTTACTTCTTCCTTGCCAATCTGGATGCCCTTTATTTCTTTATCTAGCCTAATTGCTCTGGCTAGGACTTTCAGCACAATGTTGAGTAAGAGTGGTGATAAAGGGCATCCTTGTCTGGTTCCCGATCTCAATGGGAATGTTTTCAGGCTCTCTCCATTTAGGGTGATGTTGGCTTTTGGCTTTGTATAAATGCCCTTTATTATGTTGAGAAATTTTTCTTCTATTCCTATTTGCTGAGGGTTCTTATCATGAACGAGTGTTAAACTTCATCAAATGCCTTTTCTTGCATCAATTGATAAAATCATGTGATTCTTGTCTTTTGTTCTATTTATGTGGTGGATTGCATGAATTGTTTTTCTAATGTTGAACAATCCCTGCATACCTGTATGAATCCCACTTGGTCATGGTGAATTATTTTTTTGGTATGTTGTTGAATTCTATTGGCTAGAATTTTGTTGAGGATTTTTGCATCTACATTCATGAGGGATAAAAAAAATAACAGGTCTATAATTTTCTTTTCTTGTGGGGATCACCCCATATTTTGAGTTCTGGGTAAACTGAGGCCTAAAGAAGAGAAGTGACCTACCCAAGGTTACACACCAGTGGCAGGACAGGCCTGAGCCTGGGTGCCCCCTGGAGTAGATCAGTATATCTAGGGCCCTCATGTCGTGGCCAGCAATGTGGGTTGAGTGGGAAAAAGGCAAGGGGGAACCTTCAAGGACTCATGGTCCAACAGGAGAAATGACAGGCACCGCCATGCAAGGGTTTGAGTCATTTACATGTCATCTCCAGAGTCTCTTCTCTGCCACACTGCCTTCCCAGCATGCTTGGGGAAGTGTGTGTTTTCAACAAGTCGCTGTTCTGACCAGGAGGAGATCCCTTTCTGAGCAAAGGCAGCACTACAGTGTTGGAGGTCCCCGCTGGGGTTCATACTGACTAACTCCAGGGTCCCAGGGGGGAAAGCCTCGCTTCCCTTTTATTTCCCACCCTGTACTTCACTCCAGCCCTCTCCTGGGTTTCCTTGTGCAACTGCTCATCCAGCAAACACTGATTGACCACCTATGGTGTGCCAGGCATGTGACAGGGTGCCATGGTGACAAGACCCAGTCACCTACATTTTTACCTGTGTCCCCACCCTAAGGTGTTCCTTCTGCTCAGGGTCCCTGGGCCTGGAACCCAGCTAGTTCTGAGCAATGGCAGATCCTTGGTGAAAGAGCCACATAGCAGCGGGCTCCAGATTACTAGGGCTTTCTTACCTCTAGTCTCACTTGAGCCTCATAAGGTGCATGCCATTGCTCCCTTTTTACAGATAGGGAAGCTGAGGTGCAGATGGTTAAGTGACTCACTGAAGGCCATATAGCTAAGAAGCAGATTCAGGTCTTTTGCCTCCAGATCCTATGTTCTTTCCACCCCATATAACTTCAGCTTCTCCCCACCCCCATCTAAGCCTTTCCCTGCTTCTGCCCATAACCAGTTCCCAAACAGGCCCTCAGGCCTCTCTGCCTTTAGGTGCTTGGTGTCCGCCACTCTTCCTTGTTGAGTGGGGGATCAGGCTTGTTGAGACAATCACTAAGTGGGTACTTACCTATGGTATTCCTTCCTCCCCCCTTTAAAAATATTTAGCCACGTTTGCTATCTCTCTCCCCTCCTATATACATATTTATTTTGTTAAACCATTTATAAGAACATTGCAGACGCCAAGGCACTTTGCCTTTAAACACTTTATCACATACTCCTAAGAACAAGAACATTCTCCAATAGCAGCACAAGGCCATTGTCACAGCCAAGAGATTTAACATTGACACAATATTACCTACACTCCGTATTCACATTTCCTCGTTTGTCCCTCAAAGTGTCCTTTCTAACGTCTTTTCCTGATCCAAGATCCGTTTAAGAATCAGGTGCTGCATTTTGTTGTCATGTCTCTTTCGTCTCCTATAACCTAGAATAGGCTTCCTGCCTTTTTTGCCTTCATGACATTGATATTTTGTAGAGTCCAGGCTATGATATCTTGTAGAATGGCTCTCAACCGAGATTTGTCAGATAGTTTCCTTATGATTAAATTCAGGTTAAACATTTTGCCAAGCAGATTACTTTGGTGATGTGGGTGCTTCTTGGTGCATGGCATAGGGAGCCACAGGAGGTTGGTTTGTCCTACAATAGGTGGTGTTGAGCTTCACCACTTGGTTAAGGTGGTGTCCGCTAGATCATCCTTTCCCTTTGTGA
Source organism: Elephas maximus indicus (assembly GCF_024166365.1). Lineage (NCBI taxonomy): Eukaryota > Metazoa > Chordata > Mammalia > Proboscidea > Elephantidae > Elephas > Elephas maximus. The sequence continues at coordinate 52,084,089 of NC_064837.1, read as the reverse complement.
TTCATAACTCATCCGCAGGGTGATGTTTTCAGGCTGTGGGAATATCCTGCTGCCCAATAATATTTTATCCAATAGTTTCAGTGTCCAGTGGTAATCTTTGCCCAAATCAATTTTTACGTTGGTGATTGCAAAATGGTGATTTTCTAATTCCATCACTCCTTGTTGATTCATTAGTTGGTGTTCTCAAGTAAAGAAGAGGTTTCCCTTCTCCTCTGCCCCCATGGTATCCCTTTTAATCTTTACAATCACCCTGTAAGGTAGGAATTATTGTCCCCATATTACAGATGAGGAAACTGAGGCTCAGGGAGCCTAAATTATTTGTCTAGTGGCAGAACTGGGATTCAAACTCAGACCTTTCTGACACCTAAGTTCTCACCCACTGCCCTTTGGAATCTTCTCAAATTCCTGGGTTTCTTCTCTGATGACTTAGCTCTGAGCAGAGGGTAAGAAGCTGTATCCTCTCTCAGTGGAATTTCTGTATCAGGTGGGGAAGGCATTTCAAGCAGCAGTGGTGGGGTAGGGGAGGGAGATTTACTCTCTTGAAATCATGAGACAACCTTGCCCTTGCCCACCCCACACCCTTCTAGAGACTCAACATTGCTGCCAGCTGCCGTCCCCCTGCCCGCTCCCTTTTAATCCACCTGTTTCTGAACCAAACCTTAGGAAAATGTTGCCTCTGTCCTCACTGCCCCCGAGCCTGCCTCCTCCATCTTTGCTGTGGTCCTTGCTATGTGGAGCATGATTCTGGCGACCCCAAGTCCTGGAGCTACTGAGATGGGCCCAAGGTCAATTACTCTCCCCCAAAAACTCCTAAATATGTGTGGAATGATCTCCCCCTCTGTCTGATTTCCAAATGGAGAAATATGATCACTGTCTAACCAACAACCATAGCCTGCCCAGTCCCTGTTCTGGAAGAAAGACCTAAGAGATTATCTGTGATTGGGGTGGGGGACATTCTGGAGGGAGAACACCGGTAGTGGGGTCCTCTGTCTACTTCCCTGCTTCCCTTTTATATCCCTTTACTTCACTACACCTCTCACCTATGGTTCCTTTGTGTAACTGCTCATTCAGCAAACACTGATTGGCTGCACCTGACAGGGCGCTCTGGCGCCAAGACCCAGGGTTGGCCTTCAGGGAGGTCACAGTCTAGTTGAAGAGAAAGACAAGGGAAGAGACCTCTAGATGGCAGGTGTTAAGTCCTATGAGAGATACCAGTGCGTGAGCCCTTACTCTATTCTGGATATTCCTGTGGTGAATTGGTTCCTCACATTATCTTGTTTCATCATTATAGCAACCCTGGGCATACATACAACTACGATCCTCGTTTTATAGATGAGGAAACTAGAGCTCAGAGAGGTTCCTGCCATACCCAAGGTCCCACATTAATAGCAGGACTGGAAATTACCAGTCCTTAGGTGCCTGTTCCCCCAGGAGTGCAAGGCATGGCTTATGCAAAGGCCTGGGGACTAGAGTTGTCAGCTACCATCAAGTTGGCCCTAACTCATGGCAACCCCATTCACAATGAATGAAATGTTGCTCAGTCCTGTGCCATCTCCATGATTGGTTGTGGATCAGACCTTTATAATCCATAGGGTTTTCACTGACTGATTTTTGAAAGTAGATCACCAGCCTTTCTTCCTAGTCCATCTTAATCTGGAGGCTCCCCTGAAACCTGTTCAACATCATAGCAACACACAAGCCCCCACTGGCCAGTGGGTGGTGGCTGCGTAGGAGGTGCATTGGGCAGAAATTGAACCCTGGTCTCCTGCGTGGAAGGTGAGAATTCTACCACTGAACCATCACTGCCTGGGGGTCTAGAAAGAGAGGGGCATTGGGGACTGCAAGGATTCAGTGTGGCAGTGGTATCTTCCTCCCTTCTCCCTCCATGCCCCTTCTTGCCTTCCCACTCCTTCGCTTTTCCTTTCTCTCTCCTTGCATACCCGCAAAGCTGAGGCCAGCTTCCTTTTGGGTGTCTTATCCCCGATATTCCCAACCTTCCTCGAGTCCCCAGGGGCTGGGAGGCCTGCATTCCTGCCTGGCTCTCTTGGGACCATTAGTGTGTTTACTTTGGAGCTGTCCAGGGGAGCCCGGACCACCCCTACAACCATGGAGAATGGACAGTTGAGTGGTTGAGGCCAGTCAGCACTGCAGGAGAAACTGACCCAATGTCCGAATTCCTGCCCCCCTGTCTGAACAAGTCCAGGACGGCCACCGGCCCAGGGAGTCAACGGTCGCCCCCAGGTCCCCACTCCCACTCCTTCCTGCACAGCCCCTTCCGTGGCTGACAGGTCCTAATCTCAGCTGTCTTCATGCAGCCAGCCCTGCGAGCCTGGGGTCACCTGACGCCGACACGTTTTAATTCAGAAGCTGATTTCTGCTTGTTGGCAACATGTCATTTCTGAAATTGCTTTCTCTGCCCAGAGGCAGGAGATGTCAGAGCAGCACAGGTGTTACAGCTGTGCCGCCCCCGCCCCACACCCACCCCCCCAAGTTCAGGAAGGATTAAGGGGCGTGGAAGGCCGTACATTAGATCCTCAAGCTCTGCTTCTCATATTTCCCCAAGGGCCGGGGGCCAGGCATGGGGGATGCGGGGAACAGCCTCGCTTTCCTCTCCAGCCCAAAGACAGGGGCCCAGAGTTCCACAAATGACACGGCTGCTGCTGCTACTGACAATAACGATAGCGGGGCATTCCAAGCACATTCTATCCAGGTGCCAAGGAGCCCTGGTAGCACAATGGTTAAGCATTCGGCTGCTAGCCGAAAGGTTGGCGGTTCAAACTTAAGAGCAGCTATGCAGGAGGAAAGACCTGGCCATCCGCTTCTGAAAGATTACAGCCTAGGAAACCCGATGGGGCAGGTCTACTCTGGCCTATAGGGTTGCTATGAGTTGGAATTGACTCCATGGCACACAGCAACAACATACAAGTGTCAGGCACCCTGCAAAATATCTCTCCTGCATTAACTCATTGAACTCTTAAACCCTCCAACTTGGTATCATCCCTACTTGACAGTTGAGAAAATAGGCTCCGAGAGGTTAGATTACTAACCTGAGGTCACACAGCAAGTATGTGGCTAAGCTAGGACTTAAACTCAGTGGGGGCAACAGCTGGGCTGAGACTTGAAGGTCTGGGAACAGGAGCACCAACATCTGGGAGGACTTGGGGACTGGCTTCTCCTATATTTGTTCCATGGCTTGGCTCAAATATCTCCAGGGAAATTTGCCTATTCTCCCAACTTCCCCACGCCTGTGACCCAACCAACAGTGACAACAGTGATTTGATCTCTCTTTTGTGTTTCCTTAGCATTTTGCATGGACCTTGATTGGCAATTATCTCTCAATATTAGCATCATTTGTTTTATTGGGTAAATGAATGAAATGATGAATGAACAAATGAATTTTTGAGTCTATTCCCCCACACCCACTCCCTCCCAGCAGCATCCTACCATACGGCCTTCTTGTTTTAGTGGGCACAGTGTCCTTCCCTGACACATTGGCTCCTCTCCAGCCCTGCTCCCTGCCCTGTCTCTCCTCCCTTTCCTTCCCCTTACTCCCTCTTGCCACCACTTCCCAACCCCCAGAATTATGGCTTCCTTGACCACAGGGAGTGTCTACAAGGTGTGGGGGGGTGCTTCCCCCAGTTCTAGCCAGGGTGCGAGCTAATCCAGCTAATCCCCTCGTAGAGATGGTGCCTGGGCCCATCCACCCTCCCCAAGGTGGTCCTCACCTCTCAGCTCCACCTGCTTCCCCAGGACGAACTTCTCCCTCGTAGCCTTCCCTCCAGTTCTTCAGAGGGCCTAGCCACCTCAATCGTCAGGAAGACTCATAGCTGTGTGCACTTGACCCCTGGTACGTGGAGGTAAAGACATGGCTGGGGTGGCTGGCGTGAAGCCCAGGACAGAAATGCATTCATTGCTTTGGTTTCCAGCTTGAACTTTCTTTTAAAGGCTTTCAGAGCTATCCCCTCATTTGAGTGCAGGCATGAACGAGTGCCAGCTGGGAGGGGGTTAAGTTAAAATGAGATCAAAGTTTCATAGAACTTCAGGCCTAGAGGACCCCTTCCCATTTTACAGATGAGGAAACTGAGGCCCAGGGTTAGTAGCAGCAATAACATCCTTAACATATGTCAGGGTGATGCTCAAATGAAGTCAGGATTGGGAGGACACCACGGGGACTTCTGGAGGGTGGTGATGCTCTGTTACCTGATATACGGCTCTTCACTGTGGATAATTTATTGAAGGTAGGTCCCTGTAGGTTGATGTATTACAATTTAAAAGCTAAACTAAAAAAAAAAAAAGAAGAAAGAAAGAAAGAAATCAGGATCCACAGAGGATGGTTAAATATCCAAGAAGGGACAGGTGGGTCATCAAAAGTCAGGTCAACAAGGTCCCTGGGGAGTCAGAAAGGGCTCCAGAGACAGGTTACCTTCTTCTCTGAGCCTCATTCATTTTGAATAGGAAGGGATATCTCTCTATATAGATATCTATAGATACGTAAATATCTCTCTACATAGATATAGAAGGAGCCCCGGAGCCCTGGTGGCGTAGTGGTTAAGAGCTGTAGCAAGCTATGGCTGCTAACCAAAAGGTCGGCTGTTCGAATCCACCAGCTGCTCCCTGGAAACCCTATGGGGCATTTCTACTCTGTCCTATAGGGTCACTATGAGTCGGAATTGACTCAGTGGCAATGGTTTGGTTTTTTGGTGGCACAGTGGTTAAAGCACTCAGCTGCCAACAGAAAGGTTGGCGGTTTGAACCTACTAGCCACTCTGTGGGAGAAAGAGGTGGCAGTCTACTTCTGTAAAGATTTGCAACCTAGGAAGCCCTATGGGGGCAGTTCTACTCTGTTGCATAGGATCCCTATGAGTCAGAATTGATTCAACAGCAATGGGTTTATATATACGGTTTACATGCATAGGACACCTACTATGCGCCAGGCACTGTGCTAAACACTAGGGGTACAGCAGTTAACAAGAACGGAAGACAGATAAACAAGCTGTCCCTGTTCAATGGGATGAAACTGTTACCCCAGGTGGCTGGGAGCTGGTAGGCAAGGAGGGAGACGTTTCGCTGTATTCCTTACTGTTCCTTTTGAATTTTAAACCACGTGAAGGTATGACTTATCCAAAAATAAATAAATTCAAATAGAATAAAAACAGCATGTGATGCTTTTTTATAAAGGGGAAGTACAGGATGCTTATGCGAACACAGTGGGGGTGGGGAGACGCAAACCTAGCCTAGGGAAAGTCAGAAGAGGCTCCGCATAAGAGAGACATTTAAGTAGGTATTGGGCAGCTGAGGAGTTTTCAGGGAGAATGAGGCAGGTGTCAGTAGACAGGTTACTACATGGGGTAATACAACCAACCTTGCAGGGTCCTTGGGGGATTAAGGGATATCTAGAAAAAAAGTGCCTGGCACACAGGATGTGCTTACAGCCTGGTAAACCAGTGGCCCTCAAGTCAATTCCGACTCAGGTGACGCCATGTGTATCAGCAGAACTGTGCTCTACAAGGTGTTCAATGGATAATTTCTCAGAAGTAGGTTGCCAGGCCTTTCTTCTAATGTGCCTCTGGGTAGACCGATCTTCCAACCTTTCTGTTAGCAGCCAAGCGCATTCACCCTTTGCACCACCCAGGGCTCCTTTACCCCCTTCCTGGCCCTAAAGTAGAGCTCTCCTTTCTTGCACTTGCTCTGCTCGCCTCCTCAGCCCTTCCTGAGGCAGAAACTTTGCCCTACTCAGCAGAGCCTACTAAGCACAATTAAAACCTTACTTGTGTCCTATATCTAGGACCCATGATAACATCAATAAGATTTTGAAAACTCAATTTTCAGGGAGGCTGAATGTCCAGGAGTGACGGTTCCTAGGTATAGGATGGGGCGGGGTGCACCATGCAGCTGGAGGTGCTCCCTACAGAATTCGGGCCTTCCGGGGTGTGACAGGCTTACCTTGGAGGGGCACTCAGCCTGTCTTGGATGTCACCTGGGGCCAGAGAGTCAGCCATGGCGCTGGGAGAGCTGTGGGGCTAGCCACAGGGGAGCAGCACTGGTAACCGTGTCTCCTCTCTCCTTTCTTTTTCTTTTAACTTTGGTGAAAATGTACATGGCAAAACATAGCCCCATTCATCAGTTTCTACAAGTACAATTCAATAACACTGATTACGTGCTTCATGTTGTGTGACCATTCTCACAGTCTCTACCCATACTGTTTCATCACCATTGTTCTCGGAAGAAAGCGGAAGGCGTGTCTGAACCCACAGCTGCATCATGCTAGGCCTTGGTAAGTACCAGCCAACTGTCAGTGGTCATGGGCCCTTGGCCCCTGGTTGGCTAAACGGACCTCTGACCTCTGGGCCCCAAAAGACTGAAAGAGATCTCTGACTCCGGGAAGGCTAATTAAGAGCCCTGTCTCTGTATTTCCGCCCCCTTCTCCCTGGCACTCACCTGGCACCTGTCATCTATACCTGTGCTGTGGTTGTCAGTTTGAGAGCATGTCATTTCTTCCCTTTCAGACTCCATGACACTGAAGGGAGTGGCTCCACACAGACCTTCTTCGCCCTTCCCACTGCTTCCAAGCCCTTCTTTATCCTGAAAAGATTAGTTGCATTTAATTGACTCCTGAGTGAGACCTTGATCTTTGACCTCTGAGGGCAGAAGAAGAAGACTTCAGGAGGAACTGGACCCCATCCTTCCAATCTGGGTTGGCATTCCTTATTGACTTGACCTCTCTGAGCCTCTATTTCCTCATCTGTAAAATGGAGATAATAATACTAATACCTACATGGTAAGGATTACACTCGTTAATACAGGTGCTTAGAACAGTGCCTCGCACACCGTCAGTTCTAAATAAGCTTGAGCTGCTATTCTTATTATCATCACCATTGCTATTGTTCTAAAACCTGTCCCTGGGCTCCTGGGCAGCCTCTCATACCGCCATGTCAACCCTGCATGAATCACCATTCTGAAGCCCTGTCTTATTTCCATGTCTGCTCTGTGTTTCTTTGTACCCCCTTCCTCCTCCTCCTCTCTCCCCTTCCCTCCCTGCCTGTCCCCGCTGCTCCTTCAGTCCTCTGCTGGCTAATAATGCTGCTGTCAGTTCAGATTAGAGCCCATTACGTTCCTTCATCTCAGCTTAAAATTTTTGTGGTTTCCCAACTCTGCCTAAAGTGCTCCATGAGGGGCAAGGGCTGCCCCGCCGCAGGATGCTTCGGAGGAAGAATGCAGGTCTGTGGGCTCCCAGGTGGGCTCTCCTGGATTCCTGCCGATTAGCAAAGGGGCTAGATTGGGGGAGCGGTCCCTCTGTGGACTGCAATCAGGAGCTGAGGCCCCAAGACCAGGGAACTGGGGTCTTAGGATCAATCTCAGCACCATTGCCTTGGGGTAGACTAACAGCCCAGTGTCCTGGGACAGACAGCTCCATACTAGGTATTGGCATCTTTTCATCAGTCTGAGAAAAGCCCCAAAGCTGTGGAATTCTGCAGCTGGGAAGTTCCTGGCAAAACCACTGGGCCCAGCCCTCAAGCTGGGGTCGAGCTCTTCCAGCCACAGGTGGATGGACAGTCTCTTCTGTGTGGTGTCATCCATAGTAACGCTTCTCAAACCTTGGCCACAAGCCTGCCTTCCTTGAGCCAAATCTCCAATGATCTTACCAGCCACAAGGGTCTGTCAGTGAACCCTGGGCAAGGCTCAGAGGAGACACAAAAGGGGGAGCAAGGGGAGTGGAGGGGGTTGAATGTAAGCAAGGGAAGAGGACAACACGAACAGCCATTCTAATGAGCACTTTCAGTGGGCCTGGCATTGAACCAGGGACTAGGTGTGCCTCATCATATTTAATTCACACTATAGTCCCCTAAGATAGGTATGGCTGCCACTATTTTACAAGTGGGGGAAGTGGGACACAGGGAAATGAAGTGCCTTGCCCAAGGTCATGCAGCTAGGAAGGGGAAAAGTCAGGATTTGAACTCAGGTTGGTCTGTTTCCATTACAAAGCCTCCAGAGAAGAGAGACAGTGGGCAGACCCCCAGCAGGGTCTTGGGGCTCTCTCTGACCCATCCCAGCTCCTAGAAGATCTGGGTACAGAACCCAAAATTCCATCTCTGGGCCTTCCCTGCTCTGTGACCTGGGCACTCTGTGTTAATAATTGCATCTAACATTTGCGTAGGGCATTCTCATTTACAAAGTGTCTTCTGTGGCTATTCTTTCTTGAACCTCCCAACAACCCACAGGGTAGGTGGGGTATGATTCATTACCCCCTTTTACAGATGAGAAAACTGAGGTGAAGCCTCTTGCTAAGGTTACACAGGTAGCAGATAAGGGAGCCAGAATTCAAGTCAAAGTCTTCAGGGCCCACATGTACAGAGTGGAACATCGCACTCTGATTTCTTAATGGACAAAATTGTCATTCAAGTCTACTTCCCAATGACACTGACCCAAGGTTTCCAGTGGGTACCCAAGTGGGAAAAGCTTCTGTGGTTCCCTCAAGCCTTCCACTGTTCCAGGTCATCAATTCAGTCTGGAGGATGTCAGTTTGCCTGTGGGGAGCACCAGGTTTGGAGCAGGGAGAACATTGACACCACCCATGAAATGTCTCCTATTCCACCCTACCTAATAGCCTTCAGGCCAGAAATGTCCTCACATGTGACCCAGCCTTGCTACTAGCTATGGTCTTTCTTTGTGTTCTGATCACACAGACCCTCCTGCCTTCCTTCCCTTACTTTCTTCAGTTGATATTTATTCAGCCCCCACAACATGTCAGGCTAGGTGCTAGGAAAGGAACCCCTAATCACACAGTGCTTAAGGGCTCAGCTGCTAACAGAAAGGTCAGCAGTTCAAACCCACCAGCCACTCCGCAGGAGAAAGATGTACAGCCTGCTTCTGTAAAGGTTAAAGCCTTGGAAACCCTATGGGGCAGTTCTACCCTGCCCTATAGGGTTGCTATGAGTTGGAATAAACTCAACAGCAACAGGTAGGTGCTAGGGGTTGGGGGATGCACACACAAAAAAACACAGTCCTAGTTTTCATGGAGTTTAAAATCTAGTGGAAGATACAGACAACCAAATATTCACACAATTATTTGAAAGATTAATTACTGCTGTGATAAATGCTCTGTTGAAGAACTACAGGGTTCTGGGTTACATAACCTAGGACCACCCGACCTTTCTTAAGAAGCACCTGACACTAAAGAGTAGGTTACTGCATTTACATCTTCTGTAGCAATTCAGCATCATGTTGATTGGTCTCTCAGAACATCCATGTGGCCAATGAGATTTCAGCCTGGGGTTCCCTCATGGACCACAGATCCTTTTTTCTAGGCTTGCCCAGCTCATTCATTTCTCCAACCGGCCATTTGTGGGCCTCCACTAACCTGGTCAGGCCCAGTCATTAGAGATGGAGGGTGTCTGCGTGTGGGACAGTGGGGAGCGGGGCTAAGAAGGCCAGGGGCCCCTTGATTTGGGCATTATCTAAATGTCATTTGTGGGATCTCCTCACCATGGGGACGGGTGAGAACAGCCATCAGGTTCTGAGGTGAGGCTGGAAGTTTGAAGAAGCCAAACTGGAAAGACTCTGGCTTCTAGTGTCAGGGAGAAGAGGTTGATATAACAGTTGGCAAGAGAAAGAAGCAGGCTTGGAGCAGCCAGGGGCTCAGGCTGTAGTTGGGCAGTCCTTTCCCATGTGCCTAATTCATTTCCCAGGGCAAGGGCAGATCTTAAGAAGAGCTGAGCTGGCCAGACAGGCATCATGGGGCCAGACAGTGGTCATCATGCTTCCAATGTCTCTGTGGGGGTGGCGATGTCTTGGTGGAGATCTTTGTTAAGACACAAATAATGAGGACTAGCACAGTTGAGTTAGCACAGTTGAGTTAGCACAGCTGGCCACCTTGACCCCAACTGCCTACAATCAGTCTGCCAGTGGTACTGAGCCACCTAGTCCCCACTGGTGCCTTGGCTTATCCTGGTAACTCAAAATCATGACAGTCACCTCCACATTCTTCATGACCAATGAATTAGCTCCCATGATTTGGAGATTGCCTACTGTGTCCTCTTAAATGCCAGCCTCTTAGTCATCCACGCGACTAATACCCATTGAACACTGTTGGGTTGCAATGGCCTTGTCTCCTCTAGGCTAATCACCCCAGTTCCTTTAACCTGAACATATTAGGTGTAAATATGAGAATTGAAGATGCAACCCCCATCCTCAAGGGACTTACAACTTCAAGGGACTGACCAAGCAGGGGTATGACTGGAAAAGTCCCTTCCCATCTCTGGGCCTTGGGCTCCTGCTCTGTGGTACAACAGGTCAGGATCTCTGACCTCAGGTCTTTGCCAGGCCTCATATCATTTCCTTGTAGGTTCTGCTCATAAGGTCACTGGGTGACCTGCAGGCGGCATTTAAGTCCTTCTAAGACAGGTGCCAGAAAAATCTACCAATTGGATAATTAGGCTTGCCCCGACCCCTTATCCCTTGAGGGAGCAGACATGGACCCTACTGCCCTCCCCACAGTGGCGGAAGTGCTGGGCGCCGCGGGGGTCCCTTGGTGGAATGTGGCCATGATGGGCATTTGGACAGAGGGCGCGGCTGACAGATCTAAGGCTGCCGCCTGCCACCCGGCCTCCACGGGACAGCCTGCTGGCCTCCCTCCTGTGGAATGACAAACCTCGCTCCCCCTACCTGGCGTTTAATCTTTAATGCAGCCCCAGCTGCCCTCAGGCAGGACCCATCAACCCACCCGCTCTGATAAAAGCGATAATTAGCTCTTTTTCAACTTTTCACTTCTCCCCCTCTGCTCTGATGTGTGAGCATTGGGAGAATTCCAGCTAATAGGCCTGCCCTCAGCCAATTCCCCGGCCCATGCAGGCCGGAATGCGAGGGGTCATTAGCTGGGCCTCCCGGGCAGGGGCCTGTTCTTGGGACGTGCTCGACGGCCTGCTTGGGGCGCCCCAGCCACCCGGGTTGCAGGCCCGGCCTCGGCAGAGCAGACCTGCCTGGACCTGCTGGATCCCATCTCCCTCAGCGCGGCCCTGCCGGCACCTCAGCAGAGCCCACTGGGAGGTGGCCTTAGGCTCCCTCGGGGCTGGGCCGAGAGGACACGGGGCCATCAGTCCCCAGGCATGGTCCTGCTTCCAGGGCAGTGAGCCCATCCTGAGTTCAGCCACCGGTCAGCATGGAGACTGCTGGCTGGGATCCCCCACTCCTGCCCGACAATGACTTATAATAAGTAACTTGTGCACAGGCCTCGTCCCTTACAAGTAACTCAGTCCTGGGTAACCACAGCCCAGGGCTCGGACATGTAGGCTCAGGAACTGGGCTGCCCAAGTCTGAACCTTGTTGCTATTGTGTGCCACCAAGTAGATTCTGATTCATCGTGACCCCATGTGACGGAGTAGAACTGTCTCGTAGACTTTTCTTAGCTGTAATCTTTATAGAAGCACATCTTCAGGTCTTTCTCCTGTGGAGCTGCTGGTGGGTTTGGGCCACCACCAAACTTTCAGTTAGCAGCTAAGCGCTTATCCTTTTGTGCCACCAAGGCTCCTTAGTCTAATCCTAGACTCTCCATTTATGTTACTAGAAATTTAACCTCTGTGTACCACAGCACCCTCTTTGTGAGCTGGGGATAATCACAGTTGTGTCTACCTTGTAGGTTGGTGTGAGGTTTAAATAGGACGCTACACACTAAATGCTTCGTGCCACCCCTGGCCTGTCTATGTGCTCCATACATGTCACCATTGTCAATAATCAGTTCTTGCAACAACCACCTGAGGTAGATGCTATTGTTACCCCTGTTTTGCAGAGGCTCAGAAAGGTTGTGAATTGCTCAGATTCCATTACCTTAATAATAACCATTGACTTACCCAATCCTCACTGCAACTTTGCATGGTAGGTCCCATTATTCCCATTTTGTGAAGGAACAACTTTCCCAAGGCCACATGGCTGGCAAATAATCGGTGGAGCAAGATTCTTTCTTCTACTCCAAGAGCAAGGTGGTTTGTTTGAAGCCATTGGCTGCTGGAGAAGCCCCTGGACCAGCTGCAGGTGCCTGATGATCCAGGGAATGAGTCAGAGTGGGGCTTGGCCTGGGTTGAAGGGGAGGGGGCCTGGTGCTGGACAGGGCTTCGGAGGGGGTGGGGTGGAGCAGCTGGTGGGAGGTAGAGGTGGCTCCAGCTGGGAAGCAAGAAAGACCTGAGGTTGATGCACGTGTCAGACCCAGGAGAGCCCCACCACAGCTGCGTCAAGGCAAAGTCCAGCCTCTGTCCCTCAACCCCGGACTGCACACTGCCTTCCTGTGACATTCCTTCCACCGCACGGCAGCCCTGGCCTTTCTCTGACCCCTATTCCTCCTGGATTCAAGTGTCTAGTGGTGGGGAGAGACAGGCAGCATTGACCCTGAAGGCACTGGGGCTGGACACTTCCCACCAGGGTCCCAGGTCTGAGGAGAGCTACCCAGGACCAATACTCTTGGGTTTCAGTAGGGCTTTGCAGCTGCAAGGCTCTGGGATGGCCTTGAAGGCTTGAAGGACCCAGGTGGGATCAGCCAGGATGTGCGTTGGAAGGGGTACTCCATAGAAGTGGCTGGCAGGGTCCGAAGGGACTACAGAGGGCCTGCAATCTGGCCCGATGTGCTCAGGGGAGGTCTCCAGACAGAACAGGGAAGAAAAGAACTGTACCGTGAGTGCTTAGGTGCCAGAAAACTCTCCAGCTACAGCTGGAAAGCGTGGGGCAGACTCTGGTTTAGCTCCTCTTCCCTTCTAATGCCCACAGTGTCATAGCCACCTAGTGCCAGAGTCCACCAGTATCTGGAACAATGGGGCCTCCATTACTAGTGCCACAGGGTCATCAACACCCAGATGGCCCAGGGTTGCCAAAATCAAAAGCCACTGTCTTCAAGTGTCACTGATGCCTAGAGCCAGAGATTTCCACCAGCCAGGGCCACCTTCACCTAGAAACCCTGGACCACCATCACCTGGTTCTACCAACACCTGCAAACACACGTTCATTCACACCTAGACCCACCAGGACCCAGGCACCTGGAATCCAGAAGAGTGCACCCAGGGCTGTCATAAACAGAACTCTAGGGTCATCATAAGCCAACATTTTGAACCACAGAGTCCTTGACATCTAGTTCCATTCTTGGACTCACAGTGAATTGAGAAACTTTGTAGAAAGATCCTGTTGGCTCTTTATGAATGGCTTTCCTTGTGTAGGCTCTGGGCATACCTCCCTTTACAAACTTTGCTCAGCACTGAAATATCATGGAGGCTTTTGGACCCCTTGTTCCACTACCTGAACAAAAGGCTCCTTGCTCCCTGGGTCCTGTGTTCTCACTGTGAACTGGTCCAAAGGTGACAGCCAGTAGTAGCTTTACCAGAGAAAAAGTCCTAAATGTGGTCAGTGAGAGAAGAAATAGGCATATCCAGGGAGGTGGGCAAAGGATGGCTGTAGATGAGGACAACCAGTCATGGGGTCAGAGGTGAGACAGGAAGAAGGCCCAAGGCTGTGAACTGTGTGAGTGTATCTGAGGACAGTAAGGAGGTGGAGGGGACTCCTTGGCCCTGGGATGGCCTTGAAGGCTTGACGGACCCAGGTGGGATCAGCCAGAATGTGCGTTGGGAGGGGTACTCCATAGAAGTGGCTGGCAGGGTCCCTACCCTTGGTAGACCTAGAAGCAAGTAAAGATGGGACATACTCAGCTGGGAGAATTTTGAAACTGGGAGGACCTTCACTTCCTCTTTCTCTGGCCACCCAGCCCCATTCCCTGTCCACCCATCCAACCCACTTTAGATCTAGGACAGGAGTGGGGTGGGGATGATTCGGTATGAAATGACTCACCAGTCATTCCTCCCTAGGAAGGAAACTAATATGGATGGAGCATTTACTTGTGCCAATTGCTTCCAAACCTCTTATTTCACCTTCACCATAACCCCACGACTCAGGTGTCATCAGCCCCATTTTACAGATGTGGGAACTGAGGCTCGGAAACATTAGGAGTCTTGTCCAGGCAGGCAAGTGGCAGCACTAAGGTTTGAACTCAGGGCTTTCTGGCTCCCAATCCAGAGCTCTTTTCTCATCCTTCCCACCTTTGCTACATTGCTTTCCAGGTGCTCCAGGTGATAGGCTCCAAATATCACAAATGTACCCAGAAAAAGTTCCAAAATGCTAACAACTGAAATCTTAATTATATTGAAGAAAAATGTCGTACATTTTTAATAATTCCAATGGGCCTTAAACAAGTGACTTTCCATCCATGGGCCTCAGAGTCGTCATCTGTAAAATGGGCACGATGATTTTTTCTATGTTATGCAGACAGCACAGTGCCTGGTGCATAGAGAGTACACAGTAGGCATCATCATATCTAGAGGTGCTTGCTTCCAACCTCCTCCCGTACTTTTCTACCTTTCCAGCCCCCTGGAAGTGCAGTCACTATGAGAGGATGAGGATGGGGAAGAATAAGAAGTCTTTATGAGAAAGTCTTGTATCTACTTCTCTCAGTCAACCCTGTGTGTTCAGCATACAGGACATGGTAGGGTGGAGAGGTTAAAATTTCTAGCTAATCTCTATCAGGTACTTTGCCAGCAGATTGTGTACCTTTTTTTTTTTTTTTTAATTTCATCCCAGAAAAGCAGTCTGAGCTGCAGATATCATTCACTCGTTCCTAAAAATCACAGGCCGAGCTCTGTGGTCTGGGAGTAGGAACCAAGACAGTCTAATGTCTGGTGCTCGTAGGGTTTATATCCTCGTGGGTGGGGGGAGGTAGACAATAAAGAAAAAAATTAATAAATAATGTATAGTCTGATCAGCTACAATGCAATGAAGAAAATACAATAAAGGTAGAAGGGGCTAATCTACATAGGCTTCTCCCCAAAAGTGGTTTCTTGACTTGGACTTGAAGAGGCATCCAAGGTAGAGGGCAGAGGGGAGAGCAAGTGTGGAGACCCAGAAGTAGGAGCAAGTCTGGCCCATTTCAGGAACAGCAAGAAGTCAAGTGAAGCAAGAAGGAGCTGAGGCAGCAAGGGGGAGAGGCAGGAGGTAGGCAGGGGCCATCACGCAGAGCGAGCAGGTATGAGGTTTTACATCTAGGGCAATAGGCTGCTATTATGGATTGAATTGTATCCCCTAAAAAGATATGTTGAAGTCCTGATCTGTGGTAACTATGACTTTTTTTGGGACGTTGTTGTTAGCTGCCATCGAGTCAATTTTCAACTTATAGTGACACCACGAGACAGAGTAGATCTGCCCCCATAGGGTTTCCAAGGCTGTAATCTTTACAGAAGCAGACTGCCACGTTGTTCTCCAGTGGAGTGGCTGGCAGGTTTGAACTGCTGTCTTTTCGATTAGCAGCCAAGCGCTTAACCACTACACCACCAGAGCACAGATCATAGTGGTGTCTTTATAATAGAAGAGAAGAAACACAGAGACACAGAGACAGACACCGGAAAGGTGACCGCATGACTGTATCTACCCAACAAGGGCTGGCAGTTCAAATCTACCAGGAAACTCTATGGGGCAGTTCTACTCTGTCCTACAGAGTTGCTATGAGTTGGAATTGACTTGACAGCAACGGGTTTTTGTTTTTTTTTAATGAAGCTGAGAGAGACAAGCATCTTTCCCTAGAGTTTTTGGAGGAAACATGGTCCTGCCAATACCCTGGATTCAGATTCCTGGTCTCCAGAACTCTCCGTTGTTGAAAGCCACTTACTTTGTGGTACTTTGTTACAGCAGTCCTAGGAAACTAATACAGCTGCCACGGGAAGTTTCTCTGGACTTATTATGGAAGGGAAGCCAGAAGGTAACAGTAAAATCCCAAGGAATATACCTAATTTTGGTGTCTATGCTTAAGGCAATTGAGTGAGGGTTGAGTCATTTGCAGCAAAACCCTTGGTTCCCTGTATAATGTCCAGCTGCTGTGGACTATAACCAGGCTAGGCAGAGCACGGTTTTTAGCAGGTGAGATGCCTTCTGGTGCCTAGTAAGGACCCAGTCAGGTAAGCAGTCTCCTTCCCTGAACTCTGTTCTGCTAAGCATCTTCCTTCTGGTCAGGCCACATGTGGCACACAGGTTTAGGTGTGGGTCAAGCCCAGTCTTTGGCTGTAACTTGTTCATGAAGAAATGCAGGCTCACAGATGCCTGCACGTGCAAACCTTGTCAGAAATGGATGAGGGTACCTGGCGGACAGAGCAAAAGAATAAGCAATTGCCCTAAATAATAGAAGTGGGCTTCAGAGGAATTCAGTGGAAACCTAGATCAGCAAATAGTGTGTGTGTGTGTGTGTGTAAGTAAGATAGAGAGAAAGAGAGGGAGAGAGAGGACGGGCTATGGCAGGAAGTTTTCACTTGACCACATTTTAACAACAAACAAGGAGCAGTTTGTGGTCAAGCAGTCAGTCTAGAAGGAAAAATAAACAGGCCAAGAGCATGGGGCTAAGAAAGCCAGAGGCAGGTTTACCATGCTGCTTCTGGGGTGGGGGAAGAAATACACGACACTCGGGTTACTCGTCTGGCTAGCTGGCTGCCTCAGTAACAGACTCTGTCGGTTGTCAACCCAATAACTAGTTTCCCCTTCTTCTTGATAAAGAGAACACCAGTTTTGATTAGATAGCCATCTTCCCTTAGGGAAGGGATCTCCACTCCCAGCTCAGGGTTAAATCCTGATTCACCAAAGCCAAGTGTGGTCATTTCTTTTCCCTTCACAGAGAATAATTGAGGCAGGGACAGGTAACCAATGTTAGAAAATGAGAGTTGAGAGAAGTTCTGCTGGGAGCTTATAGGAAAGGCATCCTCTCTCTTAAAAAAGGGCACAAAGAAGAAACTCTTCCTCTTATTCTTGTCTTTTTACGGTATTGGTCTGCGACATCAAGATGCATGGCAGGCACCTTGAGACTACGAGGTGACATTGCAGGCACTTGCAGGGTGGTCAAGCAGAAAGACAGGAAAACTCTGGGTTCTCTGTGTTATCACTAAGAGCCTGAATTGACCAATCTGGGAGCCTCCCTACCTCTGGCCTTCTTGTTATATGAGGTAATAAGTTTTCTTTCTTACGTCAGCCATTTTAGGTAAGGTTCCTACAATTTGTATCCTAATTGATGGATAATGGAAAATGAATTCCTTGAAGGTAAAAATCACATCCTCCTCCTCTCTGGATCTCCAGCTCCCAATGCCAAGCCTGGTCTACCATGAGGGCCCAAGAGATGGCTGGCTGGATGGAGAAGCTCACCATCTCTCCTGGCAATCTCCCCCAGCGTCTGCTCTGGTTAGGTGATGTGCAGACACACACTTACAGGTCTCATATTATCCTCAATCCAGGTCACAGGCATAAAGTCCCCAACTCAAAAGACTCACATGAAGCTGTCACACAAACACAGGCCTGAGTCCTGCCTGCAGCTAACAGGAAAACCAGGACCTTTCCTCCAAAGATCTCAAAAGCAGTTCCCTTGCTCAGGGTTTCCTGTACAGTTCTGCATCTCTCTTGGTGAAGAGGAACTCCTGTCTCTTTGGGAGCCCCTCTCTGGACTTCTACCTCCCAACATAGAGAACAGGAGCTGCCCCCCCCCCATCATGAAGGATCAGCTCTGCTCAGCTGGGATCTTGGAGCCAGTCTCCACCTGTCCAGAGCCTCATTTTGTCCATCAGATAAGGGGGAACCACAGTAGCCCCAGTGAAACGACCTTAGAGTCCACATGACAGCACCCCAGGTCCCCTGTGAAGACGATGTTTGGAATAACCCACCCCCAACAAGAATGGGCAGCAGTAAGAAGACAGTGTATTCTTTTGCTGAGTCATAAGCTGGTCCGTTTCTGGTCCCTTTTGTAAATGTTGCACATGTCTGAGAGAGCAAACCCTGGTGCAAGGTGGTGTCTGTGGCTATGGAAGAGAGGGAAATCCATGCCTTCTCACAGGATTGGCCTGTGACCTTGACCTCCTGGGCAATGGACTCTGACGGCTAAGCCATGACTCCCTACAGCCCACTATGCATCCAGCCAGTGGGGCCTGCCACCCAGGGACAACTCAGTGGAGTGTTCAGTAAACAGCCAAGTCAATTGTTGGTTGCTTCATCCTGCAGCCCCGGACCCTGTGCGTGAGTGTCACAGGGGAGGGGTCTTGTGTATGCTCTGAGTGTGTGCCCAGCCCTGCAAACCAGGGTCTTCCAAGGGACCTGCCCCATTGTGAAGGAAAGACCCCGCCCAGCACTGATGAAGTGGCCAGGACATCTTTCCACAGCATCTGGGAGGAACGGGCAGGGCCGGATGTGGACTGCCGACCTTCTCCCTTCCTCCTGGAGAGGAAGCTCCTCCTGCAGCCACCTTTGTGCTGACCGCTGGGTGGTTACAAATGTGTTCTCTGCCTGTCGTCCCCTTCCGGAGCAGTGAGGAGCAGCTCCTCCAGCCCAGCCCAGCCCCCGTGCCCTGAGAGCCAGCCCTGGGAAGGAGCTGTGGGCCCTGGCTTCTGACCAGTGCTAATGGGTGTGGGGTGGGAGGCAAGGAGCAAAGGCCAAGCCAAGGCGTTCACCCCAGCCTCTTCTGGAGCTTGGCTCCCTTGCCTGTCCTGTAAGAAAGCAGACACAAGTTGGAAAGGACTTCCGTGAGCTAACAGGACAGGGCCTGTAAAAGGCCTTAACTGAGGCCAGCGGACAGATGTTTAAGCACCTCTGGGTGGGGAAGGTGGTGAATATGTTTCATTTAACAAAACACTCCTATAGCATGTATCCTGCGCCCTTTATACATATTGACTTGTTTAAACCTTACAACAAACCTATGAGGAAGGTGTCATTATTATGCCCATTTTACAAATGAGAGTGTTGAGATACAGAGAGATTAACCACCTTGCCTACAGTTGCCCAGCCAGTAAGTAGCAGAACTAGGATTTGAATCCAGGCTAAAGAGTTGATACTCTTGACTAATATGCAATTCTGCCTCCCAAAGGCACACACGCAAAAGCATTACTTGGTACCCTGTATGTGCCAGGCAGTGTCATGTTCAGTGGGCCAGCATGTCACTATGGCACTGCTACCCTGCGGGTAGGGCGATTAGGGTGCTCAAGACTATGTTGTGAAGATACCAAGGCAAGAGAGAGGGCAGGAGACAGAGGGATGAATTCCATCTGATGATAGCAATGACTATATGTTGCTTTCAAATATGTGATTCATTTAATCCTCCCAAAAATCTTATAAGGAAACTGAAAGTCAGAGAAGTCAAATAACTTGCTCAAGCCACTGGCCGAACCCAGATCTATGACCGTAAGAGCAGGTGGCTTTCCAGTAGACCAGAGGTATACTAGGAACATTTGTCCATTAAGGAAACAAGGGCTCAGAGGACTCAAGCAGCCAGCTAAGTTTACACAGGCAGCAAGGGGGCTGAGCCTGAATTCCAGCACAGGTATTTTGGATTCCTTGATGAGAAACTGCCAAGGCTCCATGAGAAACTGCAAAGACTTGGGATTCTTCTTGGCCCTGCCACCCTCAGGCCTGCAGGCCTCCAGTCGGGCTCCCCTTGGAGGGATGGGGATAAGGGAAGCCCATGACCTTGGCCCACCTGGCAGGGAGGTGTTGGCCATGGCAGTGAGCACTCAGGGCACCTGAGGGAGGCTGACCCTGGCCTCAGTGCTGCAGGAGGGTAGGCCAGGTGCAGGTGTTGGGTTCGGCAGGCTGAGCTGCTGGTCTGAGAGACCCTCCCACTCCCCAGTCCCAGCACTTGGCATAAACAAGGCCTTGCAGACCCCCACTCCAACTCAGCCCCCTTGATTGAAAAAAACGATAATCTAGATTGCCTCTCAAACTGTGTGCTATTTTCTTAAAAGCAACAGCAGACAAAGAAGCCCCACCAATTTCTATTTTGCCCTGGGCCCCTTAACCACAGTTCCAGTGGGGCGGGGGTGGGAGAGCTCAGTCCTGGCTCTTAGGGTGAGCACGGTGGGGGCCTCCCCAGCCTGCTTTGCCGACCCCCTAATCCCCCACCAGTGGAATGTGCCTGACTCCAGGAGGCTAAGGGTTTGGGGGTGGAGGAGCTACAGAGGGCCCCTTTAAAAAGCCAAACGTTGGGGCAGGCCTATGGCCCTGCTGTTTGACGGTTCTTGATGGATGAGCCCCGGACCCTGCTGTCGAGCCTCTGAGTGCCGCCTCCTCATGTGCCCCCTTCACTCTGTGAGGTCTGGCTTGTGCAAGGAAGCCTGTCAGTGTTGGGACACGTTGGCCCCATGGCCTGCAGCGGGATGGAGGCCTCTGAGGGATGCCTGCCGTCTGGCCCTCTCCTCAGAGGACTCTTCTCCCCCATGCCTCAGGCTCCCCGGTGCTTCCCTTTCAAAGTTGCAAAATTATCACCATTAATGCAGCTTGTCTCCTGGAGGCCCTGAAAGTAAGGCAAAGGAAGAGGCGGCCCTGGCTGCCTGGCCTTGGAGAACTCGGGGTTGGAGTTGGCTTATTTGGGACTGAGTATGGGAGAGGAAAGGGCACAGGCTACTGGGTGGGTGTTGAGTGGGGGTTTCGCTCATGGGGGTGGGTGCTATTAGGACCACCCAGGACTGCTGTGAGTTCAACTGAGGACCTCTTTGGAGATGTGGCTGCTACCTGGGGTCCCAATGGAGCCACCGTATTGGAGCCTGACAGGTCCAGGACTAGGGTGAGGCAAGTGGGATGCGTAGGGTCAGTACCTGCACCACCCTAAGAGTGATGCCCTAGGCCAAACCCTAGCCCTGGTCCTCAAGCGTGATTTGGCTTCAACAGAGAACCTGCCTTGATTACCTTCATACTCCACTCTGAGGCTGTTTGGATCTGACGGGCCTTAGAGGAGTGCATACGGAGGGGCTGTTGTCTGGAGAAGGGGAACCCAATTTATGCATCAGTGTGTACAGGCCCTAGGCTGTTGGGGCTGGGAGGGGGTGAGTTGGGTGGGGAGGCACCATCCAAGGCAGGTCTCTGCCCTCAAGGGGTCTGCAGTCTCATAGAGAAAACCAGCACCATCCAATAGAAATATATACAACACATAAGCCACATATTTAATTTTAATTTTCTAGTACAGCCACATGCGGTATAACATTCGTTCAGGCAATATCTGACTGCACATACGTCCATGGTCTTATAAATTCAGAAATCTCCATCGGAGAATGGGAGGTAGCAGACATAACGAACACAACAGTTTCATGTGTATCTCATGTCTCCTGTATGCAAAGCAATTACGCTGCTAGGTGCCCATTTGTTATTATGAACCATTGTATGTACCTCTAATGTTTTAATATAATAGGCTTTACGGGGGTTGGTTTATAACTATGGGTTGAACACAAGTTGGATGTTGGTAACCCGGGGACTGCCATATACAATATGGTGTTCACACACCGTCCAAATCACATGAAGTCCTATTTCACAGAACGTTATCATGGATGTTAAGCTGTGCATGACTGCAGTCACATTAGAAAATAGGAAAAAGATACAGGTGAAATCAATTTTAACAATATTTTAACTTAACCCAATATACTGAGAATTTTACTGTTTTGACATAAATCAGCATAAAAAGCATTAATGAGCTATTTTACATCTTTTCATACTAAGATTTTGAAAGCCAATTTTTTTTACACTGACATCACATCTCAATTTGCATTCATCGTATGTGGCTAGCGGCTACCATATTGGATGGTGCAGCTTTAGACAATGTGCCTTGGGCTCTGAGGACGGCACTTTCATTTCAGCAGGATAGGATGCACCAAGGCACAGCAGTTTTGGGGACCTTGGAGAGGGGTATAGAGATTCTTACTTGGAGTCATTTCAGTCTGGGTTTGGCCGCTCTACTTCCTGGGTGGTTGAAGGTAATCTGAATGGAGGCATGATTCCTGAGTTCTGGTTCCCAGGCCTGCGGTTCTGGAATTCCTGTCTTCAGCAACTCCTCTGCTGCCACGTGTGTCACCAAGAGGCAGTGTAAAGAAGGGAGATGAACACTAGACTAAACTCAGGACATGCAGTTTCCAACCCCAGGTGGACTCTAAACTCTGTGTGTAGTGGGAAAGTCACGTCCCCTGTCTGGACCTCAGTTTCCCTGTGAGGAAATGAGCAGACTGACGGAGGGTTTACAGTCCATTGGTTTTCAAGGACATGGAAGGTAACTACTCAACACCCCTCTCTCACTTCCTACACTTGAAACCCCAATGACTCAGTGAATGGCAGAAATGAATGGGATGACACAGGGGCCACTATGTGCTCAGGGCAAGCCCTATTGGGGTTGTAGACTGGAAAACTGCTAGGCTGACACTCTGCCAAGTCCACAAAGTTGCCACCTGGCAAAAACAACCTTCCCTTTCCACACTGGGCTGCCACAACTCAAGTCAGTTCATCAATACATATTGAGCTCTACATATGTATGCCAAATTCTCAAAGTACCACCATTCAAGTCGCTAGCATACAGTGGGGTAAGCCATCTTGTCCCAACATGTAAATGGGTTTATTCCTAAGGACATTCATCGTCTTAACTCACTGCCTCTTTAGCCTGGATTAGTCCAGCACACTCGTTAAAAGACACAAGCGGATCCTTGTCCTCAAGAGGCTTATGATCTAACCTGGGAACTTACTATATATGGAAAGCCAACACTCCTGGGTGGTGGGAGGGAGGTGAAGACTAACGGCCAGAGAAAGATGATGACAAGAGGGTGGAGGGACTGCAATAGGCTGGTGGGTCAGGAAGGCTGATGGAGGAGGAGTAGGGACCTGAGCTGGCTTAGAAGAGGGGACAGATCACTTCAAGGAGCCAGCAAAGGACCAAAGGTATAACACACAGCATGCCAGAATGCCGCGATTAGGATCATGCCTCAAGCCCACGGTTGGGCAGGGAAGCGGAGGGTCCAGATTTGGGCATGGGAAGTGCGCCAGTCCAGGGAAGGTGGAGTTCCAGGCCAAAGAAGCAGTAGCAGTGAGCCACTGATGGTTTCTGAGCCGGACACTGACATACATGGGGGAGTATTTTAGGCGTATGAATCTGAAGGCAATACACCTGGAGAGGCAAGCGCAGAGAGTGGGGGGAAGGGGGAGAGCTGGAGGCAAGAAACAGTTAAGGGGTCCTGTGACAATCCAGGTGCATGACAAAAACTGACACACTTTGTGGTATAAAAATCCCTTTTACTCCCCCTTCTTATTTAATCTTCCTTCAACTCAGTGAAATAAGTAGAGCCAGTATTATCGTTCCCATCTTACAGATAAAGAAATTGAGGCTCGTAGGAATTCAATGGTTTGTCCAAAGGGACCAAGCTGGAGATTCAAACTTGGTTTCTCTGAATCCAAATCCTAAACTCTTGCTATGACCCCATGGCTCAAAGGTCCAGGAAAATAGGGGCCCAAAAGAAGAAGACAGAGTTTAGCCAAGGAAGGTGCCCTGGAGAGGTGAAGTACATTCACAGGAAAGCAGAGCTCGCCTGGTTCAAGCGTCTCTCAGAGGTCTTCACACTTACTGATCTGGTCCATCTGATCCTTCTGAAGCTTCCAAGCCCAGGGTGGGGGCCAGTGAGCTGAGCTCAGGTCTCAGCCAGCCACTTTGGGTACTTTACCTAACCTCTGTGGGCCTCAGTTTTCTCATCTGTAAAGATACCTGTACCCAAGGGGGCTGTAAGGAATGAACGAGAGGATTATTGTTAAGAGCCCAGAGAGATTGACACCCCAGTCAGTCCCTCAAAGCTAAACTAAGCCAAACAATTGCGCAACGTGCTGACACACAGCTTCCTTCTCCCTCAGGATTGAGATGACCAGGAGACCACCACCCTCCCCCTGCACTACCCCGTGTCACACCACCTCTGCCTTCCTCAGACCTCCACTCTTCCCACAGATACTCCCCCCACACACCCTGCTTCATGTGGCCCCAAAGAGCTGGAGGTTCAGAGGGCATTTCTCCAGCCTGGCCCAGGGCTTTCTAGACACTGTGCTGAGACCTGCAAGTGCCTAAGGCCCATGGGAATCACTTAGCAAGCGAAAAAGCCAGACCTTTGCCCTGGCCCTGCTCACAGGTGATGGGGTTAATCAGGAATTCTCTTTCCCTTGCTTAGGGCTGTTGGAGGGGGTCCAGCTCCCCGATGACCTGGGGACACATTACTCAGTGATAAGTGGGGCTTTCCAGACCCTTTTATCCTGTTTACAATACACTGGCTTTCCTTGCACAAAACCCTCTTCCCCTGCCTTGCTCCTGGCTGTTATGGCTACATGAGACAATTGGCTGATGGACTCTCCGTGGTGGGCAGCTTCCTTGGAGACCCCTTCCCATCTCCATTAGCACCCGGGGCAACATCGCTCCACCTGGTGGGTCCTAGAAGGACCATAGGTGCTTGTTTTTCTCAGCTCACTGCAGCCTCTGAATTCAGAAATGCCAACCTTTCTGTCTGCTCAGCTTTACACCGAAAGGGAACAAGCCGAGACGCAGTGCGATTATGCTTCTTAGGCTTTGGGGGTGTGTGACTAGGGTTGTTGTTGCTGCCCAATGCAGAAGCAATTCAGGGCTGTCCTATTTATCTGTGTAATGGCCACCCCTGCATGGTGGCAAGGCCCTCTTTGGGTAGAAAAGGCAGGATGATATAGCAGCTACATGAAGGTGTGAGGCTGCAGGCTGGTCCTAGTCCCCCTCCACCACTAATGAGCTCAGTCAGCTTGGTCAAGCACATTAATTTCTCTGAAGTCAATGTCCTTGCCTAGAAAACCGGGATAGTGATGCCTGTCCTGCCTCCCACCTGGTGGTTGCAAGCATAGAACGAGAAAACGGTTGTGAAAGTCTTTTATTTAACGCTCTGTACTGATTTCAGATGATGACTGTCAGCAAGAATGGCCTCCCTGCCACTGGCAGTTTATAATTTCCAACTTTCAAATAATTCTGTACTTCCAAAATGCCAAGCAGGTAGAATATTTAAGATAGTGAGCTGATTAAATGGAGTCCATTTCAAGGTGACAGATATATTACAAGCACCGATATTGTACCAGGCACTGAGCTGGATGCTGGGGAAATGTAGGGATGAAGGACACATCCGTTGGCTCACCATCTGGTGGGGGAAGCAGACGGGGGTCACAGAATTGGGATACCTGGGACTAGTGCTGACAGGCAGGCACCCAGGGAGCGTAGTGGAGGAGATCCAGCCCAGCCTGAGTGTTGCAGATGCTCCCTCAGGGAGGTGGAACCAGCACGGAGACTTGAAGAATGAGTGGGAGTTGATCCGGCCTGTTTGAGGCAGAGGGAACAGTGTATGCAAAGGCCAGAAGACACGCAGGGAAAATGGCCAGGGATGAAGCCAGATAAAGATTTGTTACTGTGTTCTGTAAGTACAAGGGAGGTATCAAATGACGTCAAGTTTGTGCTTTAGAAAGATCTTCCAGGCAATATTAAAGATGATTAGAAAGGGGAGGGAGAGGAAGCAAGCAGACCTGATAGCAGGTTTGTCGTTGAGAAATGATGAGGGCCTCTTGATAGGCTGTTGTGGTTTAGTAGGGGAGGTGAGACATGTTCACAGCTGGTACCAGTTGTACAAGGCATGTGTGAGCACTGGTACAGGTGGGATAGACAATAGAGGCAAGGGGGTTCAGGAGGAAACAATCAGAAGGTACATGGGCCAGGAGGGGGGACAGCAACCAGGGAATGGGGAGTGTAAGAGGCACTGACTTTGCTAGAAGGGCTAAGAGAATTATTCTATTCGATCTGATTGGGATAACCAGAGTGACACAATGAATTAATGTGGTTTCAGAGATAAGGGTTACATTTCATCAAGCTGGTCAGACCAAAAAGACTTTAGGTTAGAGAGAAAAGCCTTCAGAGTGATATTCCAAGTTTATCACACTGCAAAGGGAACAGACTATGGGCTGGTTTCTTGAATCCTGAAATTCTAGAACTGTGGGGCACCTCTTGAAATTAAGAGGAGAAATCATGAAGTCATCATACTGATTTTCCTGTTTCAGTCGTGTTTCACTACTTCATCCCTTTACCCAAGGCTCAAAGCCCTCCAGACGGTCCTCACTGCCTACAGGAGGGAGGAAAACCACTTTTCCTGTCCACAGAATGATTCTGACTTACCATCTTCCTCTACTGCAGAAACCCTCTGCTCTAGCCAAAAGGAATCACGCAGACTGCCTTCTGGGTCTCCCTACACCATCTCAACTTTACCTCTCTGCTTGAGATCCTTCTTGTAGCTCAAGGCCCAGCTGAAATCTCGTATCTTCTGGAAAGTCTTCCTTTATCATTCTAATTCAATGGGATCTCCTCCTTCCCTACATTCTGAGAGACCTTAATTGTTTTTATGACTTATTACATATCTGCACATTGTCTTGCACTGTTACCTTTTCATAAGCCCTGTGCTCTGTCTCCTCAAATAGACAGCAAATTCCTTGAGGCTGGGTATCTATTACTGCATAACAAATGACCCCAAAATTCATTGGCTTAAAACATCAGTCATTTTGTTATACCTCTTGACTTACTGGGACAGGAATTCAGACATGGGTTCAGTTGAGTGATTCTTCTGTTCCATGTGGTGTTTACAGAGGTCAGTTGGTTAAATTCAGTTGGTAGACAGACTAGTATGGGGACTACAAAATGGCTTCATTCACATCTGCTGCCTTGGTGAGAATGGCTGGAAGACTGGGCTCAACTGGGACAGTTGACCAGAGCGCCTACATGTGTCCTCTCCAGTAGGATGGTCTCAGGGTAGTCAAACTCAGGGCTCCCAGAGTGAGTGTTCCAGGAGGTTGGGTGGAAGCCGAAAAGTCCCAAAATTTCACTTCTGCCACATTCTATTAGTCAAGCAAGTCACTAAGGTCAGCTCTGATTCAAAGGAAATAGAACTAGACTTCACCTCTCAGTGGGAGCCATAGCAAAGTATATGAGTACATCTTTAATCTACCATACAGTATTGCCCTCAGACCTAGGCAAGGGCCTCAGGGAGGTCCCACACTATAGAGTGTTATCCTTGAGATCTTCTAAGTCCTCCTTCAGTGGCCAGTCTGTTTCTCCACTTCCGAGTACTCTCTGATCCTCTACCCCATGTGCAGAGTTGACCAGATGCCCTGGAGAGCTTTAAGACTCATGTCTAGGGGGTTGTTCAGGGCAACCTAGGAAGCCTTCTGCTGACCAACACAGCATTTCCTTTATGGCCATCAAAATGGTACTGCCTGCTGATTTTGGGTCACTCTCATTCACAATGGATACAGGATGAGTTCAGAACTCTGGGCTACTGATAGCCCACCACTGACCTTCAGGGTTGAGCTTCTTGTGTGGGTCTACGCCATGGCTTTCATCAGCCTGTGTTCTAACTGCAGTGCTGCCTCCAGTCTACAGCATGCCAGAATAGTGGGAGTGGTGGCATTCTTTAATCTGTATGCCCCCTGCCTCACAACAGGGTGGCCACTAGACCTCCTCCATGGGCTTCACACCACATATTAGGAGTAGCATGCCTATCTTCTCTATTCTAGAGCATTATAATGCCAAATGGCTTTACAACTGTTCCAGGTGAGGGTCAGATGTTCCTTGCACGAACGGGACTTTTCTTCTTGCACCATCCACAGGCCCCTTACCTATCCACTCCCTATCCTGTGTCATCTGGTTGTATGTGGAAGGTAAGGTTGTAGTCAATACTGAAAGAGATCACTTTCCAGGAACACTGTATCAAGGCTTAAAGAATTCAGGAGAAGACATGGTTGGAAGATACATTGTACATTTACACTATAAAATTCTGAAATATTATTTACATTTTCCTGGATCCTCTAGGTAAGACTTGCCATTAGTGTCATCATCAATGAAACACAGTAACAATCTTTGAGTCACCGGGAGCCAGTGTCTATGGGCAGCATGAAGGATGAAGCAGCATCGTGACTAATGATATAACTAGCATTAAATGACATTAAGAACTGGAGAGGCAAGATGTACATAGTTCAGTGCAAACAGGTTCTGAAGAGCCGTGGCATTGTGAATAACAGCACTGCTACCTTACCCCTAGTGTCTGTGCCTAGTACATAGTACGTGCTCAATAAATATTAGAATAAATGGAAAAATTAATGTTAGGGAAAGAAATGTACACGGGTGGACAGTCTCTTGGGACACAAAACTGGGTGGGATCCAGGATACAGGAAAATGGAAGCATCTACTTGTCAAAGGAAGAGGAACATCTCCTCCCTTGGGAAGGACTGCAGATAAGCCTGGGAGGGTGGAAACGGGCTAGGTCTATGTGGAGGAGCAAAAATGTCCAAATCCTTCAAGTTCTAGTTGAAATGCTACCTCCTTCATGAAGCCTGAGACACCCACTCAACCCGACCCCAGTTTGGCTCAATCTCTGTGGACTTCTTTCGGCTTTCTACATCGTGGAATAGTTTTAGCATATAGACGGCAACCTCTGAGGGCCGGAAGAACTGGTTTCCCCCACAGCACACAAGACACTACTCATTCGATGTGGGCTTACTGGGTGGATACATGGAGAGGGTAGACAGGCAAGTGAACGGGCTAACCTGAGACCGGAAAAGTCTGTGCCAGGGATTTCAGTGAAAAGCAAAATCTCCAGACCCGCAATTAACAACCGCAAAAGCCCACCACGGACTTTTCCTCTCTTAACTTGCAGGGAAGCGGAGATTTCGCCTGCTTGCCTTCAAACTGACTCTGAGGACCTCACGTCAGTATCCCGCGGCTGTCCTTGCCAATGTCTGACTCAATCCTGAAGCCAACCTTTCCCCCAAACCTACACCTCCTGTGTCCCATGTGAGACCAGGCCTCCGACCACACTTATTCTTCCTCTCCTAGCCTTTTTTTCGTCCCTCTTCTCTGGTCTCGTTCCCATGGCCAATCAGGCGCGCATGCGGGCAGTCCCGGCCCGCAGGGGTGGGCGGGCCCTGCGACCGGAAGCCGGAAGCCGGTAGCCGGAAGCCGGAAGGGGGCTGTGAAGACGTGTTCTGGGGAAGCCTGAGCTGGAGCCGGCGCGGCTGGCGCCATGGAGCCGCTGTACCAACAAACGCACAAGTGAGGGCCGCGGTGGGGCACGGGCGGGGCCGAGGCCAGGCTGAGCGACGCCGGCCCTCAGGGCTGAGACCTGGGGCATCCGCTAGTGTGGATGCCGAGTCCCTTCGCCGGGGGCGGCTCAATCTTTGGCTCGATGCCCAGGTTAGCGGCGGACAGAGGGTCCAGCCTGCGGCCTAGAGTCGTGGGGCTGGGTGGCTCCTGGGGTCGCCACCCGAGCCTGCGAGTCCGTGATTACCTGTTGGGTAGACTGAGTGGAGGGAAAATCGCACTTACTGGTTATAATACTGTGTCCAAAAGCAAAAACCAAACCCGTTGCCGTCGAATCGATTCCGACTTAGAGCGACAGTATAGCGACACAGCGGAACTGCCCCATAGGGTTTCCAAGGAGCGCCTGGTGGATTCAAACTGCCGACCTTTTGGCTAGCAGCCGAGCTCTTAACCAGTGCACCACCAGGGCTCAATACTGTGTTCAGCACCTACCACCTAGGTGCTCTGGTTGGTAGAGCTTGGGAGACACGAGAAGTAGGAGACACGGCCCTTGCCCATAGGATTTTACTGTTTAATTGGAGAGTCAAGACACGTTCGAAAAAATTACTAAAGTGTGACAGGATGGGGTGGAGGGTAAATGAGCAGTACAAGAGGGATTTCCTTAAGCAATTTAGAAGAATCCATCACTGGGCTGAGGTCAGAGAAAGTTTCATTATAGCTCACGGTTCCAAATGATTCAGTCCCCACTCAGGATCAGCCCCAAACTTATTGCTGCCACACCGTGATTTTTTCCTTTTATGCTGATTCGTTTTACCCTAAAGACCATCTTTTTATGGCACAAAGAAATTGCTGTACGAGTAGCATTCAGTATTATTTGCTGTTAACATGTGGTTATGGGTCGACTTTAAGGAAATCGAGTTTTGGTTTAGCTTCTCATAACTTCCTTGGTAGTGGCCTTTATTCATATTGTCCTGCATTTTTGGAACTCGTTGAAATATGTAGTTGGGCATGGTAATAGGAGCCGTGTTTTAACAACTTTCAAATTTATGCTACAGTTTTGTTCTGCTGAAAACACTTAAAATCACAGTCCCAGGGCCTGGAAATGAAGTAAAATAGACACCCAACCGCTCTAATGAATTCACAGCCTGAGAACCAAATACGTTGGAGCTTTAGGGATAAAAGGACGACGTTCCTCTTATCTTTCTTTTTCTCAGTTTATGTGTTTCTTTGTTTTTACTTTGGTGATGAAGTGTTTAGTTTGAAAATACAGAGCCTATTTTGTAATAGTATAAAAATAACGAAATTTGCTCTTCCACTAGGGACCCAATTCTCGTATAAAAATTATAAGAAGGGACTTGAAAAGCTAGACCTGTGAGTCAAATGGAGAAAAAATGAACCAAATTTATGCTCATGTCACTAAGGGCAAATCTTTTACACTAGCAAGGCATGGTGGGCTCAGTAGTGCCTTGCAGTTAATCTGTGATGTAGAGTCTCATCTAGTTAGTTACTTTGGTTAAAGGATTTCTAAGGAGGCTGTGATCCGTTTTCTTTTCAAGAATAGTTTTGTTTAGAGAATCTTAGCTGCAGGTGGTAGCTGTTCACAGGGAAATGTGGGTAGCTCAGTTCTGTGCAAACTGGTCCCAAGACTGTAGAGTGTAAATGAACCACTTACCTCTGCAGGCCCCCAGCAACCCACCCTCATTCTGACTCTACATCAAGGTTCGTCAAAGTTTTCTTTAAAGGGCCAGATAGTAAATATTTTAAGCTTTGTGGACCATACAGCCTCTGTGGCAGTTATTCAACTCTGCAGTTTAGTACAAAACCAGCCATAGACAGTATAGTAAATGAATGGATGTGTCTGTGTTCCAATAAAACTTTACTTACAAAAACCGGTTTCACCCACTACTGTGAGGCCCGCCACTATTCAGTCCCTCATTCAATGAGTAGTTATTGTGTTCCTACTGTGTGTCAGGAGTCCCTGGGTGGTACAAGCAGTTAATGTACTCAGCTGCTACCTGAAAGTTTGGAGTTTGAGTCCACCCAGAGGCAACTTGGAAGAAAGGTCTAGCAATCTACTTCCAGAAAATCCGCCATTGAAAACTAGATGGAGCTATTCTGACACACATGAGGTTGCCATGGAATCAACTTGATGGCTACTGGTTTTACTATGTCAGGCACCATTCTCAGTGCTGGCAGTACAGCCCTGCCCTCAAGAAGTTTACCTTCTTTCATGCTGCAGTATACCTAATCAGCCTTTCCCTTCAAGTACTGGACCAGGAGTAGATCTGGTTCTAGAAATCTTTGCCTTGTTTTCCTCATGTGTAAAATGATAGCTAAGGGTTCATTGAACTATAGGGCCCCTTTCCGTTCTTAATACTAGCCACTGAGTATCTTTAAAAGGACATACAAAGTGCTGTGAGCACCAGCAACTAAGTTTTGCAATTCCAGAAATTGATTGTAGCTGAATTGACACAACAGTAACTGATTATATTGATTTTGCTGGAACTTTGAACCCAATTTATGGTTATCTCTTGCCATGTGCCTGAAAGTACATTGGAATTAGATCAGCATTTTAAAGTTCTAGATCTTGGAAACTCGTGAACTACCTGAATAGTAATGGGAAGACAAAAAGATGAAAAACAATAAACATTTTATGTGTAAATAATACTGCATTAGGTTGACTTTTATAGAAAACTAATTGCCAGGCTTCTACTTCTGAGATCTCGGTGGTAGTGAAGGTGCCCACATTTGTCTTCTGCTGTAGTCCAGGATTGGTCTGGCATCCTGGACATTATCCCTAGGAATTCTAATTCAATAGTCCTGGGACACAGGAACCCCTGTTTTAACAAGCTTTCCAGGTGACTTTGATGAACAGTTGAGTTTGAGAACTATTTCCTTATCTCAAGACCAGTTTTTCCTTTTTAGATTGTGCTCTCTGATGAGGTAAAGGCTAAATATGAACAGGCAAAGTGGATGATGTAAAAAGGGCCAGATGGTTCCCACTATTTTTAAGTAAAGTAAAAACAACAAATGAACTTTGGTATGATGCTGTAGAGATTACACAGCATTTCATACTGCATTTGGATCTAAGACCCTTTAAGTAATTGCTGTCATCAGTGCCACTATTTTACAGTTGAGGAGACAAAAGCACCAGTGAGTTAAATGGCTTGTTAATGTCCCTCATCTAGTACATAGATGAACTAGAACTTCAACCCAGTCTTTAACTCCAAAACCCTGATTCCGCTCTGTCCCACTGCTCGTGGTGGTCAGAGGCAGCATGGGGAGGGAAAGGGATAAAAAATTGCCGGAGGGGGGAGGTGTAGGACGGCAGAGGGTAGTTTCATAGACTTTTTTTTTCCATCTTTTTGCTTTCGTAAACAATGCTGCAGTGAACATGGGTGTGCATATATCTGTTCGTGTAAAGGCTCTTATTTCTCTAGAATATATTCCAAGGAGTGGGATTACTGGATCGTATGGTAGTTCTATTTCTGTCTTTTTAAGGAAGTGCCAAATCGATTTCCAAAGTGGTTGTACCATTTGACATTCCCACCAGCAGTGTATAAGTGTTCCAGTCTCTCCACAACCTCTCCAACATTTATTATTTTGTGTTTTTTGGATTAATGCCAGCCTCGTTGGAGTGAGATGAAATCTCATTGTAGTTTTGATCTCCATTTCTCTAATGGCTAATGATCATGAGCATTTCCTCATGTATCTGTTAGCTACCTGAATGTCTTTAGTGAAGTGCCTGTTCATATCCCTTGCCCATTTTTTAAATGGATTATTTGTCTTTTTGTAGTTTTTGCAGCATCGTGTAGATTTTAGAGATCATACACTGATCAGAAATGTAATAGTTAAGAACTTTTTCCCAGTCTGTGGGTAATCTTTTTACTCTTTTGGTAAAGTCTTTGGATGAGCATAGGTGTTTGATTTTTAGGAGCTCCCACTTATCTAGTTTCTCTTCTGCATTGTTAGTAATGTTTTGCATACTGTTTATGCCATGTATTAGGGCATTGTCCCTACTTTTTTTTCCATGATCTTTATCATTTTAGGTATTATATTTAGGGCTTTGATCCATTTTGAGTTAGTTTTTGTGCATGATATGAGGTATGGGTCTTGTTTCATTTTTTCGCAGATGGATATCCAGTTATGCCAGCACCATTTGTTAAAGAGACTGTCTTTCCCCCATTTAACTGACTTTGGGCCTTTGTCAAATATCAGCTGGTCATGTGTGGATGGATTTATGTCTGGATTCTCAATTCTGTTCCATTGGTCTATGTATTTGTTGTTGTACCAGTACCAGGTTGTTTTGAGTACTGTGGCGGTATAAAAGGCTCTAAAATCAGGTAGAGTGTAGCCTCCTACTTTGTTCTTGACTTTGTGCTTGACTTATCCGGGGCCAGTTTCATGGACTTTTAAAAAGCAGTTTAATTTTTAAATTCTTTCTCGATCTTCTGTAAAATCCCTTTAAAACAGCAAAATTGGGACAGCGACCCTTGCCTGCTAGGTCTCTGGATGGTTCTGTAGTCACCCAAATGCACCGCAGACCCCATACTGGATGAGCTAGGACTTGCATTTTCTAATGTCCACACTCTCAAGTCATACTTGTGTATCACCTGCTCCTTATTGGCTTTGAGTGTGTGGCCTGAATTCCAGTTCAGTTTAGAACAGCTTTTCCACTTGGCATGTTAACTGTTCCCACCATGCCATTCATACTTGCTTTGTTGTTTTGGCTTGATTTCCTCTCAGGCATGAAATGGAGAGATTGGAATCACTTTATTGGCTATATCTTCTCTAGTTCATTCAAAGCAAATTGAAATTGGATGGGAAAAGTCAGTAATGTTTCCCTGCAACTTCTTGAAGTTTATCTTTTTTAGCTTAAGAAATTGTGTAGCCAAGCCAGCAGAAGAGTGTTACTAGGGTTCTGTGGGTGTTGGCATCATCTCTTCTGGCTGGCCTCGTAGAATTTAAGGATGAAAAGGGACCACCACCGTCTTTCAACAACTCATGTTTGGGAAGACCCCCTATAAAGCCCAATATAGTCCATATACCCTGTGTTTAAAAAACCCTATGTTAAAAAAAGCAGGAGCTTTTTTTCTTTTTTCTTGAGACCTTTCATAATTGTTTTTGCTTTTTCTTCTGTTAAGCTGAAATCTGTCATCGTGAAACTTCTACCTATTGGCTTGAGGTCTCCCTTGAGCAGCAGGAACAGAGAAAACCCCAATTCTCCCTCTTCTGTGTCAAGTCCAGATATTTGGAGAGCCAACTTTGGGGCCTGATGTCTTGGACCGCACCAGATGTCCGGGGTGTAGTGTTGCATTTCCAAAACGAGATGCCAATTGCCAGGGAAAGAGTTTACAGAACAGGAGATCCCTGTCTTTCAGGGCCTTCTTCTGAGCGGTTTCCGCCAACTAGTTGCCTCCACGCCCTCTCCCCTCTGGCCTGACTCTCTTTTAGGCAGGCCAGCCTGCTGTGATCCACATGACACACCTTGCACGCCCTTCTCCATATCATTTTCTTCATATCTTCACCAAATCAGAACTCCCCCACCCACAGATCTTCCTCCCCCCACCCTTACTCGTTCACAGCCATTCTCTTGCTTTCGCTGGGCACCGTTGTACACAGCTCTTCAGCTTACATTTTTGCACTTACATGTGTTGTTTTTCTCTTAAATCTTCTTGGGACTTTGTGTCTCTCTGGCCCGTCATTCCTAATTATACTGTATCTCGAGAACAAAGATCATCTCTCCCTTGCCCTTTGACTCTCCCTTGGTCAGACCAGTACTCAGCACACTGGGTCATAGAACAGAGCGGGGTTGGCTGTGCAGATCCAGGCCTATGACTTGCTGTGTGACCTTGAACAAGTTATATAAATGTTCTGGGCATCAGTTGTCTCGACTGTAAAATGAGGATGATAATGGTATCTTCCTCATAGACTTAACTGACTTAGCAGAATGTTTCATATGTGGTAAGCCCTCAATACATGCTGCCTATCAGCATTACTACAATTAATGTTAAAATATTAGAAACCATGCCCAAACGCTTGGCCTAAAGTGCCACCTACAAATTTTACAGTTCAGCGATGCTGTCAATTTAAATCCGTCCAATGTTGGCATCAGAAAAACTGTCTTTCCTGACTGAAGCTCTGTTGATTACTCCTGTCTCACTCATTTCCTCCCTCCCATAGGCAGGTCCACGAGATCCAGTCTCACATGGGACGCCTGGAGACGGCAGACAAGCAGTCTCTGCACTGTGAGTAATTAACTGCGCCACCAGAGTCCTTTCTCTGATGACACGGTGCTAATGGGCTGGGTTTCCTGCCTGCCTTGCGGCCTCGGGGCTTAATGATTCAGCGGGAATGGGTTTTGTGGTGAGGGTGGACAGAAACACCCCGTGGCAAAGTCGCTGATTTCCCTGATTGTGCCCTCTGGAATCCCACAAGTCTTATCCCCCATTACCCCTCCATTCAACCTGACACGGTCCCTTGGGAATGGAAGTTCTTTCTTCCATCTGTCTTAATCTAATTACCGAGTCCTTGGAGGAATGTACTCCTTAAAGATTCAGATGTTGAACTAGAAACAGTTGTTTCTTCTGAGTTGAGAAGGGTGGCTCTTTAGGAGGATTATTCAGAAATGAACAGCAATATTAATTAGTTTAGTTCCCACACCATGGTCTCTTTTGAGACAAGTGCCTTTTTAGTCTTTAATTCTGTTAGAAAAGGTCCTTTATCAGAGTAAGACCTTTGGACGCTGCCGGCTGCCCAAAGGCTCCAGGAGCCACCTTCTCACTTGTCTCCTGCCCACTTCTGTTTCCTCGCGCCTCCCTTCTGCAGCTTCAAGAACATCTCGTCTCTTGGTTCTGGGCCCCACCTTGCTCTAATCTAAACTGTGTGTTAGCTGTAGGCGTGAAGCCCGAGGAAGGGGCAGTGTCCCCGCTGCTGTCACTTCTTCGCAGGCGAGAAGCAGTCTGGACGCCTTCTGTGCCCAGTTCACTTTCTGTCCACAGACTTTGTTTGCCTTCCCAATGACCCCATTGTTTCACGATTAGGAATGGAAAAGGGGTTATGTTGACTGTCTTATCAAAAGGGATAAGGAAAATGACTGAGTTTATCATATCTTCACCTCTGTGGATTCTTTCCTGGGCCTTTCCTATTGATGTTCGGTCTATTCTGGGGACTCAAATGCTGCTTAGCCCACCCATTCTTATGAAAGCCTTAAGGGAAGTCATCTCTGTATGTTGCACATACTAATCTCCTTCCTTCTATGATTTTTTTAACCTCATTACCATAGGGAACTCAGTTGGCAGTCTTTTCACCAGGTGTTTATAATCCATATCTGAGAGCAGTCTCAAAGGAAAAAAGATCTCATTCTGTATCAGAAAATACTGCATTTAGCTCAAAATATTAATTTGGGTGACCTTTAAATACTCATTTTGCTTTTCTAAAGGCAGGAAATTTATTTCTACAGAGTAGCCATCAGCTTTTTTAAAAATTGGTGTTGCTATGGCATTAAAAGAGGAAGACCCTCAAGGAGATGGACTGACACAGTGGCTGCAACAGTGGGCTCAAACACAGCAACAATTGTGAGGATGGCGCAGGGCTGGGCAGCGTCTCATTCTGCTGCACATAGGGCTGCTAGGAGTTGGAACCGACTCAACAGCACCTAACAACATCCACATGGCATTAACAGACATACAGATTTTTTTTTTTTTGGAAACAACATTTACAGGGTCACTTAGCATACCTTGAATTTTTTTTCCACGATCCATTAATATGTACATTTTTCTCCTTTTGAAGTATATGTTTTTGAGCTTATTGGGTATGGAAAGAAGGACATACTTGATTTGTCATTCTAATATAAGTTCACTGTCTCTTTGCCAGCAATTATTCTGTTTTCTCTTTTATGCAGTAGTAGAAAATGAAATCCAAGCAAGAATAGACCAGATATTCAGCCATCTAGAACGTCTGGAGATTTTGTCCAGCAAGGAACCCCCTAACAAAAGGCAGAATGCCAAACTGTGAGTGCTCTGATACCCCAGGCTCATCAAGACGGGCTTTTCTCCCAGGGAGGGCTATGGAATATTCTGAAAATCCACTTATATGCTGAAAGACTTGAGACTACACAAAGATAAAGTCCTGATAAAGGGCACAATTCTGTCTGAGTGATATTCCCTCAAAAAGCCTGTGAGATTTGGGGCTCAGAAGCTGTGTGTCTCCTTCCCTTTTTTGTGTCACTTGGAATTTTGCCTCCAGTACTGTTCAGCTGACCAAACCCATAGCCACTTGTGCCAGGCCTGTGCCAGGGAGTTCTCTGCTCTGTGGTTCTCACTGCGTTCCTGGGTTGAAATGAAATCTTGCCCTTCATCACTTCATTCAGCCTATTTATAATGAAATACTGATTTAGCGCTTGATATACTACATGAAATTAAAATGAAACCACCCTCACCATCTATGCTCCCAGCCCATGCTTCCAAAAGTTTGCTGAAACTTTACTCCAAAGGTGCCCTTGGGCTTTTTTTTAGGAGAGCGATATAATCCTTAGAAGGTCAGGAAGAGGTCAGCGAGCCTGCTTCCTGTCACCTGTTCCCTGTCGTGCACTGGGAATCAGAGACCAGCAGATACTTAAGTGAAGCTGCTGGAATCTCTGTGAGCTACAGCCCTACTTTAACCACAGGCTGTCTTTACTTTTAGCATCGTTGATCAGAATCAGATTTTGCGGGGGGGATAGCACTTGCTGGCGTAGAGAGAAGTGAGGAAACGTCTTCTTTGCTAAATACCAAGCCTGGCCACCTCCAATTGTGCTGCACTGGGTTTCTGGGAATTTAATCTCTCTCTCCATCAATTCCAGTCGAGTTGACCAGTTGAAGTATGATGTACAGCACCTGCAGACTGCTCTCAGAAACTTCCAGCACCAGCGCTATGCAAGGGAGGAGCAGGAGAGGCAGCGAGAGGAGCTTCTGTCTCGAACCTTCACCACTAATGTAAGCCAGGCATCTTGGGGTGGGGGCGGCAGGCATTCGGACACCTGGCTGGGGCTGGAGCGCAGGTCCCTGGGCTCCGTCCTCTTGGGGTGTGTGGAGCTGACGGATGAGGACAAGACCAACTGGAAATAACAGTGGACTTTGTGCAACCACAGAGGCTAGACCTTGACAGGGAATCTCTTTTTCTTGCACAGAAACCTGAAGAGGAAGCAGTTCAATTAGGGGAATGGGCAGAGGTGAAAATTACCTGGTGTGACTGGTCTGATGCAAAGGTGGAAGTTCACATCGTGGAAACGTTTTTCTGATCAGATAGAGACAGGTGATTAGACCATAGACCACTTGTGGGGAAGGCGGCATTTCAAAGCTGCCTTCGGGCAGTCGCCTTTGTGCTCTGTGTGTGTGTGAGGGATGGGGGGAGGGTTCCAGTGTCAGAGGCATTAAAAAGTTTTTGCCCCTAGTCTGAGCAGCAATTTGGAGGAATTTGTTAACAGATGTTTAGTTTTAGATGGACTGCTGGACTCAAGCCTCTTTGGGGGCAGCTGTTGGTTAGGGCGTTTGGTTTCTTAGAACACCCTTGTCCCTGCCCTCAAGTCTCAGTAGGGTCGTTTCCTGCACTCGGCTGTAAACACACTGGCCTTTTTCTGTGTCCTGCGTAATATAGTGCACAAAATGAGGGTTGGTTTTGTTTTGTTTTTTGCATTTCATCTTTTTTTTTTTTTACAGAAGGGTTCGTTTTCTAAAGTCATGTTAGCTTTCTAAGGCTGCCTTTAGAATTCACACCAGTCCTCGCTTTGCAGATGTTTAAGGCTCATGGTGCCTTCTGTGTTTGGCAGTAAATTTCCCTGAGTATTTCAGAATGTGTCTCGGCAGCTTTTGTTTCTCCAGTGTAAGCGATCACGTAACAATGATTAACAATTTAAAAAATGTAATGGAGTGTAAGACACACTAAGAGACACTCCAGGGGCTGTTGATAGTCAGGATGTTGTATTCAGGTCTTTTTTAGGCCAGCGATCCTCACTGTGGATTATTTTGTTTCTCACCAGCTTGGTGTGATTCTGTGCAGACAGTGGGCCCTTAGTAAACGTGGACTTGCCTAATGAACTTCCTCCTGGCTGCTCTGCTGTCTGGAGGTGTAACATTTCTCCCAGAGCGGCCCATCAGCCACACCCTTTCAGGTGGAAGGGTAAGAAAGATTTGTATATAAAAGGCATGCAGTGAATGCCAGTCAGAGAAACGCAGAGGTGTCTCTAGTGGCTTCATTTGAACGCTGGGCCATCTGACCCACGGAGTATTAGCGGTATGCAGAGTGCTGTTTAAAGTGATAAGAGTAAAGCCTATGAAAAAAGTAAAAGACCTGCAGCATACCTGTGAGAAGCTCCTTGTCAGCAAGGAATAAAAACCACTCCGAACTTGAGCAGCAGAGAAAAGGTGGTTTAACCTCTTTGTGATAATTGAAACTGGGCCGGAAGTGGTTTAAATGGCTGTGCCTAGCAGAACAGTATGCGATGGTCAGGGGGCTGGACAGGAGAAGAGAACAGTGTCATAACTGGTGATGCAGTAACCTGTTTCTGCATACAGTCCATTTTCAGTGTGAAATGAGAGCCGCCAGGATTAGGGCGGGTGTTTCTCTCTCCAGTGTGGTTAAGGGTGCAGGCTCAGTACCAGGATTCATGCCCCACCCGACTTCCTCACCAGCTGTGTGAGCTTGAATAAGTTACTTCCCCTCTCTGGGCTTCAGTTTCTTCATCTGTAAAGTGAGAATAAAAATAGTACAAATACCTTATAGGGCTGGTATGACGATTACGGCAGCTTAGGGTGATGAGCATGTAAAGTGGAGAGTCCTTGATCCATAGTAGTTCTTTCCCCCTTCATTGATTTAGCAAACTGTTCTTCCCTGCTCGAGAACATAACCCATTGCCATCAAGTCAATTCCGACTCATCCGGACCCTGAAGGACAGGGTACAACTGCCCCATAGGGCCTCCCAGGCTGTAAATCTTTACGGAAGCAGACCGCCACAGCTTTTCCTGCAGAACAGCTGGTGGGTTCAAACTGCCAGCCTTTCGGGTAGCAGCCAAGCACTTATCTACTGTGCTATCAGGGCTCCTTGCTTGGGAGCATAGTCCCATCTAAACAGTATTAAGGCTTCCAGGGAGACACCGTCCCTTCCTTCTACCCTTGGTCAATCTCCATCCAACTGGAGAGATAAGCTGGAGATGAAGTGGCTAAGGAACAAAAACCAACACTTAATACTGTATGAGGGAAGGCCAAGTAAAGGAACATTTGGAACAAACTAGATTAGTGAATAGTCAGAGAAGCCTTTGGACAGAGCCAGATGAGGTCTTAAGAGAATGGAGAGTTTTTTCCTAAGTGGGGGCGATGATACAGAGGCAGGAGTTAACCAGCCTTGTGCAGCGGGGTTTATTTAGGGAGTGACAAGTCTGAAAACTCCCTCTTCCTCTGTGCAAACGGCCATTCCAGATCTTTGCGTTTTCTTCTCTTAGGTTCCTGTGATTCTTGCACTCTTCCCTGTGGCTGTTTTACTGGCTTGACTTTAAGTAGTCAGGAGGGACCTCAGGAGGTAACCAGCAAGCGAAGTTAATCAAGCCCCTGCGTTTTTTTCACAGGACTCTGACACCACCATACCAATGGATGAATCTCTGCAGTTTAACTCCTCCCTCCACAAAGCCCACCACGGCATGGATGACCTCATTGGAGGCGGCCACAGTATTCTGGAGGGACTGAGGGCCCAGAGGCTGACCTTGAAGGTGGGGTCCCTGGTGGGAGACAGGGAGAAGGCCTCTTATCTTGGCCTCCTCCAGCAGCTTGTATCAGTGTTTCCATTTTGATCATGTAACCCATGTGATGTGGTGGCAAGCCAGAGCCCTGGAGTTTGAGGTCCTTCTTGGTGGAGTTGGGTTATTATGAACCCAAAAGTAACCAAATCCCCTTTGCCAGTAGTATTTCTTGTGCTGAAATGAACCAGCATATGGCCTCTCTTGGTATCAGGTCTTTTTCCATTTACTGAACTTACCATGGAATTTGCTCCTAGGATGAGGCGAGCCAGTAATAGACTGAGAAAGGCTATAAAATCGAGTTTCATAAGAGCAAAAATAGGGTTGTGCTTTGGTGCCTCACTCTAAGGTGGTTTTTTCTCAGGGCCCCTACTGTGGACCGCCTCAGAACAGACCTTTTTTTACTTCAGTAATAATCCCTGGGGGTGGTGCCTAGGGGCCACCCTGGTTGACTAGCAGCAGAGGTCCTGAAGCCCACGGAGTTCCCCAGGGACTCTCCACTGACACAGGGATTCCTAGAAGCCCCGCCCATTGGCACTGCTGAGACTCAGACCCCCTGGGAGTGGTTTACAGAAACATTACACAGCCTCTGATGTCAGTTACGATGTTTCAGCCTCAGCCCTTTTCCTGTATCAGCCCTGATGGATAATGGGGTGTGGGCTGTGCCTGTTATCAGGGTGTGGTCCCTTGTGAACGAAGCACTCCCAGCCACTGAGCTGTGAGAAACAGTCACTCGGAAGTGTGAGCTTTATCTTAGTTTTTGTTGGACTGTGGTGAGCCTGTCAGCTCCGCGGGACTTTAGGACATTTCTGAGCAGTCTCTGCCATCTTTACCAGGGAGAGGGTCAGGCGAGCCGTGAGGGGGTACGGGCCTCCGCTGACAGTCACAGTGCATCAGGCGGCCTGCGAATGTGGTCTCCCACAGCCACGTGGGTGCCACCCTCTCAGAGCAGCCGCCCACAGTGATTGAAATGATAGATGTTGATTAATCGGTTGGCCCTTTCTTTAGAAAACTACTGGCCTTCTTCTCATGTGTGAGAAAAACAGTAGAATCCTTTTAGGACAAGTCTCCCATGTCACATTCAATGTAGACCCAGTGGGGGTAGAGCTCACTGTTAGAGCAGATGCCAGCTCCGTGCCGAAGTCTGGCATCACCGACAAGTCCCAGCAACCTCTGCCACCTGTGCCGTTACCAAGGGCACATGCCGGGAAGCTCCTCCAGGTGGTTGAGGGTTGAAAGTTGAGGTTTCTAATTCAGGTGTCTTAGCATACCTCCTCCTACCTGTGTTTTGTCTCTTGATTCTCCCCACTCCTCCTTTGTCAGGATATTTTCTGCCTGAACCATTTGAAAGGAAAATAAGGGCGAACATGAGGGAGCTGGGCTGAAGTAGCCTGATTTGGCCCAACTTATGGTTGAAAATGAAAACTTTTTTTTTTTAATTTTTGGTAATTTTCAGATGCTCCTAGAAGCTTGGGCCTTGGACTTCATACAGTGATGAAAGAATCAGCGTTTTCAGAGCTAAGCAGAATCTTTAGGGAGAATATAATTTTTACTGTCAGCATTGGAAAAAACATTTCTCTAGCCTTCTGTGGCAGCTATAAAGTTTGACTTGTGGGAGATCTTTCCCAAAGAGGCTTGTTGAATCATTGTCTGGGCAGAACAGGAGTTTAGTTTCTGTCCATGATGCTTCATGTTCTCACTTCTCTGGCCTCTACTCCTGGTTGCTCCTTAATGTATATTCAGTAAAGAAATGGCTGGTGGGGCATTCGGTTAGGTGCTACCTGTACAAGGGCAGTTGGTGATTTGTGTTCAAGCAAGTAACTTGGATTCGATTCCAGCATTCTTTTCTTTTTGTTACTTCATGAGAAATTGAATGTGCTTAATAAAAATTAGACAGCAGGAAGGGAGGGCAGGCTCGATGGTTTGGGCTGTTGGTTTAGGAGCAAAATAGCCTTTTGTTTTGGTAATGGGTGGTGACCTTTAAAGGGGTGTTAGGTCATTGTGTTGGTGTCTGTCGGTTGTGTTTCTGTCTTTGCCACTACAAACCCTCTCGTAAAATGCGCCATTGACCCACACATGGTACTCAGTAGAATCCCCGAAGAACTGTTCATGCTTCAAAGTGAACAGTTGATATCAAGGATAATTGGAGCTAGGGAGTAGAGAGAAAGTTTTTAGGTGTTATCTTTATTTTAATATAAAAGATTCTAATTTAAATTTTTTTAATTGAGGTGTAACATATAAAGTGCACAGATCTTATTTGTACAGCTTAGTGAATTTTGACAAGTGCGTACACCTTTGTAACCCACCTTCCTGTCAATATATTGAACATTCTCATCTCCCCTGAAAGATCCACCATCCCTTTCCCAGCCAGTCTACCACACACACGCACGTGCACGCACACTCAAGCAAACACCGTTCTGATATATATTTCACCTGAAATTAGTTTTGCTTGTTATTGAACTTTGTATAAATGGGGTCATACTACTCTTTTGTGTCTGGCTTTTGCCTCTGGTGTTTAAGGTTCACTCATTGTTACTTGCTTGGTTATGTGTTGATGATTCTGTCCTTTTTTTTTTCCCAAGGAGTATTCCAGTTGTGCAGGCACACCATAATTTGTTTATCTATGCACCTGTTGACGGGCACCTGGGTGGTGTCCAGTTTTTGGATAGTCTCCTATGTTTTCTTCTAGAAATTTTATTAAACTTTTAACTTTGATTCTATGAGCCATCTCTAACTTTTGCATACAATATGACTCAAGGTTTATTTTTCCACACACATGCATAT
This sequence comes from Elephas maximus indicus, assembly GCF_024166365.1. Lineage (NCBI taxonomy): Eukaryota > Metazoa > Chordata > Mammalia > Proboscidea > Elephantidae > Elephas > Elephas maximus. The sequence continues at coordinate 52,040,628 of NC_064837.1, read as the reverse complement.
GTATAGGTATGTAGTATATATATGTAATACTTGTGCTATGTCATTATAAAGGCAGTTGTTACAGCACCATTTGTGGAATAGACTTTTCTGTCCCTCTTGGATTGCTCAGGCACTTTGATCACAAATAAATTGGCCCCATGAGAGTGGGTCTGTTTCTGCTTGATGTTGCCTTTTATATGCTTTGGGCATGACCAAGAGAACACCTGTTGGTACAGCCCCATCTCATGACATTCACCTGCCTTTGGCAAAACAAGCTGACCTTGGTTCTCCTCCTCTTCTCGTCTGCCACAGGGGACTCAGAAGAAGATCCTAGACATTGCCAACATGCTGGGCTTGTCCAACACGGTGATGAGGCTCATCGAGAAGCGGGCTTTCCAGGACAAGTACTTCATGATCGGCGGCATGCTGCTCACCTGTGTGGTCATGTTCCTTGTGGTGCACTACCTGACGTGAGCCAGCCCAGCTCAGCGGCTGATCACTGTTCCCACTGCGTGAGAGAGTGCATGAGTGTGTGAGTGCGTGCATGCAAGAAAGAGAGAGGGTCCAAGAGGTTGCCTTCTGAAAAGTATGCCCATCGTAACTGTGAAGACCATTTGGGAGGAACTGTGACCTGTAACCTAGTGGAAGTTTAAACATGCTCTGTGTTCTGTGACATCGCAGAGAGGGAGCACAGTGCTTAGGAATACCTGTTCCTCTCTCTCTCATGCTCTCTCTCACTGGGGGAGGAAGTAATGTAAGGGGAAGGGATGAAGAAGGAAAGGAGAGGATAAGAATGACTTCAGTGGTTTTGTCCACATAGCAGGTGCACACTGTCCACATTCTCCCATTATCTGACCTTTTCTGGGACCCAGTGGATAGCCTGGAGTGGAAGTGAAGTAGGGGAAAGAGGCCTTGTTTTCCTGCACCCATTACAGTAGATCAATTGACATGCTCTTACTCCTGGCCATTTCCCTTCTTTCCTTCCCATTGCCCCCGAAAAAAATGACATGCAAACAACTTACTGTTGGTACTTGTCATCCTTCCCTGGAAGCAGCTACCTAGGAGAAACAAAGACAGTGAAGCTGTTGCTGATAACAAGTGAGATTTTCCACATTACACTTGTTGGGTGTTTTCCTTTCTAAAATGAGGCCAGTGTTATTCCCTGAGAGTGTTCTGTCTTGAGGCTTAAGACCCTGGTCACTGCTTTTTTCCAGTTATTAATAGAATAGCTGGCTGATGAGCTTCAGTGTGTACAGCCTGGCACCCATGTCCAGGCTCGGGGGGTCCTTTGGCCCTGTAGAAGGTGACTGTGAGCAAAGGTTGGTGATTTGCCGAGATTCCAGTCTCATCTCTAGTTTTAGCGTTCTTGGGCTGTCTTCACTTCCTTGAAACATATTAGCGACTGCCAGCCAAGCCCCTATTCTGCTCAGCCAGTATGGGCAGATGGCACCCCGGAGACCATCCCTGGTGTGTATGTCCTTGTGAGGCTGTTTTCAGGACCAGGACCTTTACCTTCTCTGATCAGCCATGGATTAAGGCTCTGTGTTGTGGAATTTACTGTAAAGCCAGTCTCGTGAATTCCATCTAATGTGATTAGTCGCAAAGAGTACCGAGAAGACTGGTTAGCATATTTTTTCATCCGTCACAGGCCCTGCCAACCTGCGCTTCTAGGATAGGTAACCTCATGGCAAGACCTAAAGTATTGCTCAGAGTTCCCCCAGAAGAACTGGAAGCCTAGTCAGTATTAACCCTGCCTTTATTTGTCTTGACCCCCGCTTCCTGTCTTTGTTTCTTGTCTCTTGAACTCTGTTCTTACTTCCCTTCTTTACTGTAGGCGTTCAGTTGCACCTCCAATGTTTTACCTCCCATCTGTTTCTGTAGTGACATTGGTCTCTTTAGGTACATCTGTGGCATAGCTCCGCCTGTGGTGAATTTCTTGTAATTGTCACAGATTTTTAACATGAGTTTCCTGGGTACTGATTTCATACTTTGAGTTACATGGGATTTCGGTTGCTCCCAGCCCTCTGGCCTAAACAGGGACCTTAGGTTTCCAAGGAAAGGGGAATCCAGCTCCTTCATAAAGGGATCGAGGGCCCCACCAGGGTGAACATCGTAGCTTGGAGGGTGGACAGAGTGGTTGAGGCATCTTCAGACCTAGATCTGACTGGGGGTGCCGGGTTCGGAATTCCCATCTTGCCCAGCCCAGCCCCTCTGCCTTTCCGGCACTTAGCACTCCATAGACTGAAAGTCTGAGCTGCACAGACTTAGTTGTCCTATCCCTGGGCACGTGAGGATCCCACCAGACAGCACACCTTGGAGGAATGTGTGCAAGGAGCAGCTCCATCATCCGGACTTGAACCTTGGGAGGCAGAAACCACGTGCCACCGTCTTCCCTTGGCTGATGGGCCACTTGTGCCGCCTACACCAGTGTACCCCACCTTCACTTTTATAACGCCTGCCAGCCTTGAGGAACCAGAAGAAAGGCTCACCTCCATGCTGCATCTTCAGGGCCAGGTTTCTGTACTTGGTAATAAAAGTTGTGGCGGCAGTTTGTGGGTCTTTACTGCCTGGGGCAGGGGAATGGCAGGCAGTGTGTCCAGAAACACAGGGCCACTGAGGCTACATGGCATCACGTGACAGCTTTCTCCTTCAGTGCCCCCCACGCCCCCAAAACTGGTTCCTTGCCCTGAGTCTGCTTAGGGCAGTGTCTGGAGCCAGGGAAGGAGCGCCCTCTAGTGGAGTCAGAAGTGACTTCTTAGGTCCAGTTGGTGCAAGAAACTCCGATAAACAGCCTCTTGTGGCCTTGTACAAGGATTGGGTGCCCGTTGTGGTTTAAAACACGTGGGTTGTCAAGAAGAACTTGGGAATATTTTTTATTCCACACCAGTTTACTTCAGGTATGACCACTTTAAGAAAAGCCAAACTCAAAGACCAGGTAAATTGGAGAGTCTTGATTTTATGGAACACTTCCCTGATGGGTTTTTTCCTTAATTGTATGCCCTAATGAATTTAACTGGGTTTGATTGGCAAATTTCGATTTACACCCGTTACTTTTTAAGCACATCAGTTGAATAAAGATGAGATTTATTTTATTTAGAAAACTAATACTTTGTAAAGGCACTTGACATACATTGTTACAACAAATGCCCCTTGTTTACTTTCCAGGCAAGAGATTCTCAGGAGGGCCAGGGCCAGGGGGACTGCTGCTTCACAGGCAGCTGGGGAACTTTGTTATTACAGGTTCCTGGGGCCTACCCCAGACCTCCTGAATCAGAATGTCCAGAGGTGCCCTGGAATATGGGTGATGTGGGTTTTTAAAGTCTCTAAGGTGTATTTAAGGTGATGTGTGTAGTTTGGAACCACTTTCTTCAACGCAGATAGCTTTTGTTTTAATCAAAGATAATAAATAGCATTTGAAAGTATATGCTAAACTAGCTCAGCTATATATGTGAGGAACAAAACTTGTCCAGTCCAAAGTCAAGTCTTACTGTTTGTATCGTACCTTACTCCAGAAAAGATTTGAGGTGTACAGAAAAAAAAAGAAGGCCCCTGGGTATCAGAAGCGGTTTGTGCTCGGCTTCTAATCAAAAGGTTGGAGATTTGAACCCACCCAGTGGCACCACAGAGGTGTGTAGTGATCTGCTTGCATAAAGACTACAGCCAAGAGAAACCTATGGAGCTCAGTTCTAATTTGTAACACATGGGGTTGCCGTGAGTCGGAATCAATTTGAGGGCAACAGGTTTGAGTTTTTTGATTTGCAGGAAATAACTAAAACAGTGAACTATAAAGATGCCAGGACCAAGAACCAATGGGTAGAGTGTCAATACCAAGAAAAAGAAGTGCAAATCATAAGGCCCTAGTGAACGGCTCTGGGAAATCCCTAGTTTGGCTTTGAGCCCCAGCAGCTGAAGCGAAGAGAAAAGCATGATCCAATACTGTCTAAATGGGGGTGGGGGGTAGGGTGAGGTGCAGTGGAGCAGAGCTGCCATTTGCTCAGGGGAAGGTCGTCCCAGACCTTTAATACTGACGGCTGTGCGCTTGCCTGTGACCCTCACTGGAAGCCGGGCACGGTTATATACCTGGGTCATCCTGCTAATCTTCACAAAGCCTCTTTGAGGTAGGTTGAGCTTTAGTGACTTTCCCAAGGCCCCACAGGGAGTCATGGAAGAGCTGGCCCGTTGTCTGGCAGGCTCCATAGCCAGACCTAACGCCTGCACCAGTTGGCTGCCTGTTCCTGATAAGGGATGCATCACTTGGGGGCGGTCATCAAAAGGTGCGCGGGACTGCAGCCTGCTTGGGACCGGGTACAGAGCTCTAAGGCAATTGTTGCAGACAATTCAGACCTTAGGTGGCAGATCGTCTTGTATTTTCCGAATTGAGAGAGAGATGGAGGGGGCAGGGGAGGAGTCCCTGGAAATGGAAAATGAGAGCTGTAGCCAGGCCTTGCCACTAGGGGGAGACATAACCACGTCTTTGGCTGGTCCGTCCCCAGAGTTCTGCTCTGTGCCTGTGGCTTCCCAGGCTGACCTGACCTGGCGATCCCCGTAATGTGGCTCTTACCGGGCTCTCCCCAGGCGCCTGCTACATGGGAGCTCCTACTGAGGAGCTAGTGCGGGCTTGACCAGGCCCAGCAGGGAGGCCCGGCCGACCTCAGAAAGAGCGGGTGGCAGCATGAGGCAAGACATTCACGTTTAATTTGTTCAGTCGTTCAGTGCCAACATGCCCAGCACCTCACTGGATGTTTCAGACAGACAGAAGGGGTTGAAGACAACCCTGCCTCCCCAGAGCTCACAACGTACAGAGGTGTGAGGCAGCCGTAGAAGCCCTGAACCCAGACTGCAGACTGGCTTCAAGTTCAGCGCCGTTACTGCCAGCTACCTGGTAGGCACCTCTCTGAGCTTTCTCCTTTCCCAGGGCGGACATGAAGCCCCAGTGACCTAGTGTTTATGGCAGACTCCAGAGGGTCTCAGTGATTCTCAACCTTTAGCTGCTTGTTGGAATCATCTGGGGAACTTTGAAAATCTTGGTTCTGGGTCCCACCCTCCAGATTCTCAGCTACTTGGTCTAGAGAGTGGCCTGGGTTTTAGGATTTTTTTCATTTTAACTTCCCAGGCGATTCTCATGTGTAGTCAGGTCTGCAAACCACTGCTCTCCATGCCTCATGGATGTGATGGGTTGTTATGACTATGTGTTGGAAAGACAAGATCTCATGTGAAGCAACCAGGGGGCAAAGCAGGGCTCCCAACAAGTTCATTCCGGTTTGAATCCCTGAATCTACAGTTTATCAAGATCCCCAGGTGATTCTTATGTATGTGGGGTTTGGAATCAGCCTTTAGGAGCCCTGGTGGTGCAAATAGTCAAGCGTTTGACCACTAGCTGTAAGGTTAGCAGTTTGAACCCACTCAGAGGCACCTTGGAAGACAGGCTTGGTAATCTGCTTCCGAAAGGTCGCTGTCTTGAAAATCCAGTGGAGCACAGTTCTACTCTGCACATGTGGGGTCACCCTGAGTTGACCTTTCATTGATGCCATCACCTGCCTGGCTCGCACCAGCACAGAACACACCCAAGAGGTGGTTGCTGCCCAAAGGCCCAAGAAGTCTGAAATGGGGCTGAATCCCCGGCAAGCAGTAGCCCGTGAGAGATGACCACCTCCTCCTTTCCCTTCCCAGCCTCGGCAACGGGCTCCACATTCTCCAACCCAGGTCTACCAGGCTCTGCCTCCCTCCCAGCACCTTCTGGCATGCTGCTCTAGGTCTCCTGTGTACAGGGCACATGCAGGAGGGGAGGAGTGGGGAGCTCTGTGAACAGGGGAGAATCATCATCTCTCCCACCGACGTCACCGGTTTGCTGTGAACGTCAGAAGATAAAACCCTGAGCACTCCCAGGTATTGTCCAAATCTTGTTACATGCATCGGGTGGGTGTAAATCCCATTTCCATGGTGATTTCTTCTAGGCCATTTCTTTCTCCCTGCTCCTTTTCCCCGTGGCAAAGGGCAGCCTTTCTTACCACAGCCCAGTGGCTCTGGGAGGCCCTAGAAGGCGGCCCCAAAAGGTGGCCCCCAGAGCAGAATTCCAGAAGGGGGGCCATGGCCACCTCCTTCGATGAGAAGACACCCTGGAATAAATTTTCTAAGGCCCCTCATTTGGGAGGAACAGCACATAATTAAAGACGTAGGAGGCCTGGGATAGTCATTAAGGGAAAAAAATAACTCAGGCCCAGTATTGTAACCTCTTAACATAAAGAGTAAAAAACACATCATGAGGCATCAGTTAGGTGCCAACCAAGTGGGCCAGAAACCAGAGTCTGCATTCGGAGGGAAGAGAGCTCATCCAATGGGGGTGGGTGTGATCAGGGAGGGTATCCTGAGGGGGAGGACCTGAGCTGGGTACAGAACGAGTTGGCAGGCCAGGTGAGTGGTACTGATGTTTTTCTGGGGAAGTCAGGGAGGGGAGTTGGTTTGAAGTGGAAGAGTACAAGCTCAGCTCTTAACCGGTTGGGTTTTGGGGTGGATTGCAGGAAGAGGAGGGAATCTGCATTTCTAACAAGTTCCTAGGAGGTTATACATAAGAATCACCTGGGGATTTTGTTAAACTGCAGATTCTGATTCAGTATATCTGGGGTGGAAATGCAAATTCTCAACAGGGAACTTGTTAGAAATGCAAATTCTCAGCAGGGGTTCGAATCAGAAGGAATCAGCTGTGGAGGTGGGACAGGTTGCAGGGCTGGTTGTTTCGGGGCTCTTTCCCTCTCTCTCTGCTGCCATTCTCCATGTCAGCCTCATCTCAGGCTGGAGGGAGGAGAGACAGTGGCAGTGATTTCAGGGCACAGCCCATCCCACCTCTTTCCAGGCTTCTATGCTGAGAGTGAAGCAGCATTTCCCAGAAGGCCCCAGAAAACCCTCCCCATGCCTCATTGGCCAGAAAAGGGCCACATACCCATTCCTGAGCCAATCACTGACCAGAGGGTGGGCGAGCAGCTGCCCTGAGGCTCATGGAGGCATAGGGGAGAGCTGAGACACCTGCATAAAAGGAGGCAGCAAGGCAGGAAAGGGGGCAGAGCAGAGGCTGCGTGGGCAAGCAAGTGTCCACACCACATTGGATAACTGCAAATGGCTACAGTTTAGGATCAAGTCGAATTTTGCTGGTAAAACAACTAACCAAAAGGTTGCTAACCGAAAGACTGGCATTTCTAAACCCACGCAGCAACTCCATAGGAGAAAGACCTGGAGATCTGTTCTCATAAAGATTATAGCCTAGAAAACCCTATGGGGCAGTTCTGCTGTCGTCTGGGGTCCCTGTGAGTCAAAAATCAACTAGACGCTACCTAACAAAAGGGTGGGGGTATGGCCCTGGGCCAACATATCAGCAATAATGAAAATAATGATGTTGTTGTTCTGATTCGGGAAACCCTGGCAGCGTAGTGATTAAGTGCTGTGGCTGCTAACCAAAAAGGTCAGCAGTTCAAATCCACCAGGCGCTCCTTGGCAACTCTATGGGGCGGTTCTACTCTGGCCTATAGGGTCGCTATAAGTCGGCATTGACTCAGTGGCCATGGGTTTGGTTTTTTGGGTTTTGTTGTTACTTGAATTACGTTCAGTCTGTATAAATCCTGGAAGGAGATATTATACCCAGCTGACAGATGAGGAAACTGAGTCTACAGGAGGTGGAATAATAACTCCAGTCTTTTCACCTCCAAAGCTGGTCTCCTAATGACCCCAGGCAGTGGCTACTTAGTAATTTTATTGCAATTGATTGTCCAGGGATGCGTAGTGGCTGGTTCATCACAAACGGTGCCACTATTGAAGCTGTTCCTATAGGATCCACCTGGAGTCTTGCCAGCCAGGTTACTATTCCTGGGATCCTTGAATATTTAAAAGATCAAACCCAATCTTCCAACTACTAGCGACTCTATAGGACAGAGCAGAACTGCCCCATAGGGTTTCCAATAAGCAGCTGGTGGATTTGAACTGCCAGCCTTTTGCTTAGCAGCCAAGCTCTTAACCACTGTGCCACCAGGGCTCCATTTTAAAGATACTGCCTTTAAAAAAATTGTAATTCTGTCTTTTTCTTCATTCTGATATTATAATTCTTATTTTTTGGATAGACTGACCACCTAGTCAACAGGCTCCTCCTTTGTTGTCTAAGGCCAGACGCCTAGAATCTTCACTCAGCTTAACATTGCCCACCTGAGTGACCTGTCTGCTGCTTAAGGCCTTTCCTCTCCTGAGCCCTGCTCCTCCTCTGATATTCATGCCTCAGTTTCCTCCTCAGGCAGGGGAGCAGCATTGCCCAGGCTGTCCCAGGCTGTGGAGCATGTGCAGCTTCTTGTTCAGAAAGATGGGGGTGGGGGTGGCCACAATGAAGAAGAATGGAGTAATAGATTGGCATCAATGCTGTGCTCTTCCCCTAGAGCAGGGTCAGGGGCCGAGGCTCACTGATGGCCTCCCTTCCCTCCCATGCCTCTCTATGGCCTGCTCCTCTCCTCTGTCCCTCCCACTATCAGCCTCTCTGCAGGCTTCTGCTCTGACTTCCTCCCCTTTTGTCCTCCCCCCTCCACTAGGACCACCCTCTGCCCAGGCCTGGTACCCATCATTGGAGCTTCAGTCCTGTAGTTAAAGCACCTCAGGTGACCATGCCAGTGCTCCGGAGAGAAGAGACCAGTTTTAAGGGCAGTTTTCTCAGAGGGCAGGTAGAAGCAAAAAGGCAATGTGCTGGGGGTGGGTGGAGGATCTCAGATGGGAAGAGAACCAAACAGCTTACTAAACCTCACAAAGTTGTCCTAAATGCTGGCCACTCAGGGTATGGACTGAGACCAGGGCTGGGAAGGCAGGAAAGAGAAAGCAATGTCTGCGTTTATGGAGGAGGTGGCCCCTTGTAGGGTGAGAAGCACAGGGCTGGCTGAGGAGGTAGGGATGGAGGCAGAAGAGAGGCGTGAAAGGGCAGGAGGGGATGGAAGAGGGGGGAGGGGGAAGAGAAAGCCAGGAAGTGAAGAAGGGAGAGGGAACTGAATCCGTGTGTACTCATCACCAGGAGCCAGAAACCAACTCTGCAAATTGCTTTTTTCTGCCCTCTTGTCCCAGGAAAAACCCAATTAAAATAGCACCTATTGGAAATGGAAGAGTAATTGCAACAGGCAGCTCATTAAGCCCATCTCTGGGAGCATGCGAGGGCAACTGGGGGCAGTCAGGAGCTTCAGGAACGTCCTTCTGTGCTTAGAGACCCCTGAGCTCAGGGGCAAGGTGGCCCCGATGGCAAATGCCTGCCTGGAGCCCTGCACAGTAACCTGAGGTGAGCCCAGGTGGGGTAGGTCAGTGGGCTAACATGGGGGTGCTGAGATCAAAGTTGTCAGGTCCCCAATCACAGAGTGGAGGAAAAGCAGAGCCAACCTTCTGGGGAAGAGTGACTTGCCAAGGGTCAAACAGCTGGTTGATAAGGACAGATCTGGAATCAGTCAGGGCACCTCCTTCCAATCCAATGCTCCTGTCATTTCACCCTGTTGCCCCCTGCATTTGCACCATGCCACCATCCTAAGCCCTAGTCCGTGGCCCTCACCCCAGCTACAGGCCCATGGCCTGGCACTGTGCTATATCCCTGCTAGGCACAGCAAACATGGGGTGACAGGAGCCATGTCAAAGGCTCTCTTGGTTTTGCGAATCTCCCCAGACCCTTCAGACAGTGACATATACCACACACACATTGCCAGGTTGTGATGTCCCTACCAGAAGGCAGACAGAGATGCATAGGGCCCAGGAGTGTGGCTGGAACAATGGGTTCTAGAGGTGCCTGCTTCCCACCCACAGTGAAGCATGATGGTGGGTGGCATTCTCCCCATGGGTTAACCATTTGACCATGTCTCATCCACCTAGAGTCAGTTTCCATGGCAACAGTAAGCACCTTACCCATCATTTTCCTCCTTAAAGATTCCCAACCTGCTGGCTGAGTCTGGGCTCCTCGCCTGCCTGCCATCACACCAGCCCCAGGCTCCAAATCCCAGGTTTGAAGATGAACTGAGGAGCTGACAGATGGAGGCTCCTGGGAGGGACAAGATCAAGCCACCTCCCACCTCTCCTCTGGGGATCTGCCCCATTCTTCTATACCCAGCCCCCCACCCCCGCCGATGATGCTAATAAAGATCACCCCAAAACCAGCTGCTGACCCAAGGGGAAAAGAAACCCCTAGCTGTCTGGGGCCTGTACACTGGGGGAGGAAAAACAGCCTCCACGGCCCTAGGGTGAGAAAAACTCAGGGCTGAAGTGTCCTCATCTTCCCTCACTCTGCCAGCCAGCCCTGCTACCTCTACCCGTTGCTTTTCGCCTCTGGGCTTTTGCCTCCCTGCTCCTTCTTTCTAGCCATCGCTGCCTTCGCAACCCAGCTCCAAGTTCACTCCCACCAGGAAGTCTTCCTTTCTAAACCATTTTTCTCAGCATCCTCTCAGCATGGCTATATTTGGTTCCTGCAACATGAATTTATATATATTGCATCAGGGAGAGGGGGAGATTCCTGGAGCTATTTTTTGGTATGTTTTCTCCTTATACTGAGAAATTCTTGTAATAGACATTTGTTGCTTATCTGTTCAGCACCCCCTCCTTTAGGGTATAAGCCCTTACCCCCTTGTGCTGGTAATACGATCTTTCCTTCCTGTGGAAAACCCATTTTGTGGGATTCAGCTAGGGCTGCCTCCTCCAACAGGGGTAAGCACCTGAAGCAGACCCAGTCAATGAGAGAACTCTACCAGTAGGCCATAGTGAGTGGGTCGGGGTGACCACATGACCGTGCAGAGCCAATCAGAATCTTCCCTGGGATGGTTGTAGACACTGCCATTAAGCTGTCCAATATCCATTCTCCCCTTGGTCTTACTAACACAGTCCCAATTTAATCGATCTATCAGGAAGCCCACTTAAAAAGACTTGCCTTTTCACTTTCTTGTAACTAGGAGTGGTTTGTGTCACCAGGTTCTGGCCAATGAGATGTGGGTAGAAGTTGCTGGGAGGGACTTCTCGGAAAGGGTTTCAAAAAGAAGAGATTCAGCTGGCATGCCCCTTTAGACATAATCCTGATGACTTCTTCTGTGAGATCAAGACATCTTAACATGGATGGGCTTTTTCCAGCTGCATGCAGAAGCTACCTGAAACCCTCCAGAGGAAGCATGTCAAGAGATGGTGAGAGAGGGAGAAAGTGCACGCCATGACAACATCAGTTAAGCCCCTTGATTGAGCCATGCCTGAAGCCAGGATCAACCTCAAGACTTCACAATTTGGGGAACCAATTAATTCCTTTTCTACTTAAGCAGGTTTGCATTGGGTTTCTGTCTCTTGCAGTGAAAGAGTCCTGAATAAAACCCTCCACAGGACAAAAACCATGTTTTTGTTCTCTGCATCCCAGTTACCCCATATTTTTTATTCCAGTTACCCCATATAATAAGATGCTGGATGCAAAGCTGACATGCAGTAAATACTAATTCAAGAAGTCTTTGAGCCCAAAGAATTATATCAACTAGAGTCAAACAAGATTTTGTAAGGACTTGATTCCTGGGCTAGACTTATTAAGGAACAAACTCGTCAATTCTCTATGGACACCTCAGGCCAGGCCATGCATGGCTTGGAATCCCTTCTCTCACCAAACCATTCATTCAGCACTCACCTCCTCCAGGTAGCCTTCCAGACCAAGTCTTAACTTCATCATCCTTCCTACCATTGTGATTACTTGCCTTTGTTAAAACTTTGGTCCAACGATACTTGGTTAAATGTGTCACTTGAGTATAGCTGCGTGTGTCTCACTACCCCCCTCAAATGACTGAGAGCATCCCCTGGTTTCTCCTCTCCCAGCAATTGATGGAGATCTCCCTAGGACAGGGGCTGTGTCTTCACCTCAGACAAGCAACCTCCTGAGGGCAAGGGCTTTATCTCCCCCATTCAATTGGGGATTGGAGATACTGCCTTTCTCCACATCAGACTAGGAACTGTAAAATCTAGAATGTTCTCTCAGTGTCTCATGCAGCCTTATCAGCTAGACAAGAAACTACGGTCTGAACTCTAACCCTGTATTGCTGGGGAGTTGGAGGAGGAGAGGAAATAGTGAGCATTTAGCAAAAGGGTCCCTCTTAACATTTCAGGGAAAAGCTAATGAACAGTCCATACGATTAGCTCATGTACTGCCAAAAGAACAAACAAATCGGTCTTAGAAGAAATACAGCCAGAATGCTCCTTAGAAATAAGAATGGTGAGACTTCAGCTCGCTCACTTTGGACATGTCATCAGGACAGATAAATTGCTAGAAAAGAACCTCATGTTGTCAGCAAAAACAAGTGAAACCCTCACTGAGATGGCTTGACGCAAGAGCCACAATGATGGACTCAGACATCAAGAAGATGGCACATAAGGTCACCATAAGTCAGAGCTACCTCAACAGCAACTAACAAGACTAATTATTCAACAACTTTTGCAGTATCCTAACTCAGATCCTATCCCCTCCTGCACAGACAAGTAACCAGAAAGTCCCTCCCACATGAGGCCAGAATTTTGTCCTACAAGCTTTTCTTATTTCTTTTCTTCCTTGACTGTCATGTAATGATGGATCCCATTACTGGGCAGCTTGTCAGAGAATGTCAAGGGTGCAGCCATTGGTTTACTTTCTTAGGGCTCGTCTTAGATGGGAACCCCTGGAGCAGCCTGTGTAGCTGGCAGGGTTGGCAGAACAGGACATCACAGTCCTGCTCTACTCAACATGCTGATCCTGGCTTTGTATCCTCTCTGTTCCAAGCCTAAAGCCTTTCAACAGCAGCTACATAATAAGCAGTTGTTGCAATAGGATGCTAATGTAAGGCCTTGAAGGAGATGACAGTTTCCCAAAAGGGTCCTGGAAACCCAGTTAGGAAGGAAAGATATCCTGATTAAGGCCAGCATGTGTGAGATGGGTGAGCTGCCTGCAGAGAGCTGAATCAGGACTCCAGAGAACAGAGAGGAGAGGGAAGGGGGTGAGAGACTGGATGTGATGGAAGCCCTTGAGTGCAGGTTAAGCCTATCTTTGGTAGAAAAAGCAATGGGGAGATGCACCAGATCTTGGACAGGAGAGAGACATACAAAAATAGTGCTAAAGACAACTGATGCACATGGGAGGATGAGGGTTGAGGGGGAAGGGGCAATGCACTAACCCAGGATTCTGCCACAGGGATCAATGTGTGTGGTGGTGGTTCTGGAGGCAGAGCAGAACTGGGGATCTGAGTGAGTGCCCCTCACCCTTTAGATGGGCTTTGCATCTTGGAGGAAGCTCCTGGGAGCTCTGGCTCAGTGCTCCATCAAGGGGCTGATGGCACCAGGAGTCTGGGCTGCTGCTTGGGGGTCAGTTGTTGCCAAATGTCATTGACTCTTGGCCATCCCACCCATAACCAGTGGAAAGCAGGTCTCCTTGTCCTCAGCTGTCCAAGACTTTCTTTCCATTGGCAGTGACTGGCCAGGGGGCCTCAGAGGAGACTGGCCTGGGGAGCAGGCTGCCAAGAAGCTTTTGCCCAGGAAGACTACCTTGGAGGACAAAGGAGAATGGTAAAGAGGCTTCAACTTCTGCCTTTAACAGGCATCCATATCACACACCAAATAAGGCGAAAAATGGGACACATTTGCACAATAACTCAAGACAGGGTCTCCATGGCAACAATTACCCAAAAAATCCACTCCTGACAGTCGCAACAACAGGAGCCAGCAAAGAAGACTCTGGGGGTGGGAGAAGTGTGTGGAAGCTCAGATGATGACTTCCTTTTATTCTTAAAGTTGAAGGAAGTGCTGACGGCAGGAACCAAGTTGTCTCAGAGGCTGGCTAAGTCAAGAGCTGTGGGAAGCTGGAGGTGGAAGAAACCTTAAAGATGAGCTACTCTGAGGCCTGGGTGTGGAACTCTCCAGGGAAATGTGCTAGACTCAGGGGTAAGGGCTGGGCCACTGGGGTGTTCACCCTCCCACCACCCACTTTTGGTATCGGAGAGTCCTCCTGGTCTTTGGAGGTCTTGGCATGGGGAAGGAGGATAGACCCAACTTCCTGGGAATTCCAAGCATCTGGGAAGTCCTAGTCAGCCTGTAGACAGAGTCCAATCCATAAACATCTCTCCATGGGTTGGGAGAACTAAAGTCTAGCCTCCTCTCCCACTCAGACTTATCGTTTGAGCCCTCAGTTTCCCCCAGAGTGAAATGCACAGCCTGCCTGGAAGAACTATTACAAAGCTGAGTGAGCTGGCAAAAGGAATGGGAAGTTGCTTTGACCAAAATAAAGAGTAATAATAATTCCGAATCATGGCGTGTGTCAGAGTAGAACTGTGCTCCATAGGGTTTTCATGGCTGTGACCTTTCAGAAGCAGGTTGCCAGGCCTTTCTTCCAAGGTACACTGGGTGGGTTTGAACCATCAACTTTTGGGTTAGTAGCCCAACACTTAATCATTTGTGCCACCAGAAACTCCTTGACCAAAGTGAAGTCCCACGCAAAGACAAGAGGTCTCTGGGTGGCCACGCAGGACAGCCTGACAAAATGACCTGTACCTAAGGCTCCTCAACAGGCAGGGACATTTTCTAGGAGAAATGAGAGTCAGTGTCAGAAATTCATGTGAGGACCCAGGGGATGGACAAGGAGAGGGACCAGGGAAGGTGGTGGCATGGTGGCATGAGTGGGGCGGGGGGCGGTAGAGCAGCTTAGCAGCAAAGCTTCATCTGCTTCCTATCAGCAGACAGATGGACAGACTGCCTGATAGAGCCACCTCAGAGGCAGGTCCCCCCAGCAAAGTGGGCAAACTCCAACTTTTTTTTTTTTTTTTAAGATATTTGGCTCAAAAGGAAAACTATTTCGCTGTCCTTTTTCAAAAGCCTAAACGCCCACCCCGCTTCCAAGTTCATGTCTCTTTGCCTGTTAATGCCCAAGAGCCACTGGCATTTTTTTCAGGTTCTGCAGCTCAGGCTGCATTAAAAACTCTGGAGAAAGGAGCAGTCTGTAGTTTTTCTTTTGCGGACTAAGAAAAAAGGCATTTTTGACTCTGTCCCTGGACCAAAGAAAAGTGTTCTACAGGGTCTCACCTGCATTTGGAAGAAACCCACTCTTGGGAGCTTATTATGAGTTTTATAAACCTTTTAGCCAAGCGTTTGTCCCTTGCTTTACAGGGTAGAGGTCACCCAGCACAATCAATTGCTATTTTTTAACTTTTTTTTTTTTAATTAATAGACTTTATTTTTAAAAGCAGTTTTAGGTTTACAGTTTCCTCTATGATTAATATCTTCATTATTGTGGCACATCTGTTATAACTGATGAACCAGTATTGACATATTATTATTAATTGAAGTCTATAGGGTGGACTCTTCGCCTTGCGCAGTTCTGTGGGTTTTGACAAAGGCTTAGCGTCATGTGTCTACCATTACAGTGTACTCCACCTATTCTTTCCTCCTCCTCCCCCTGAGCCCCTGGCAACCACTGATCTTTTTACTGTCTCTGTTGTTGTTGTTGTTAGGTGCTGTCGAGTTGGTTCTGACTCATAGCGACCCTATGTACAACAGAACGAAACACTGCCTAGTCCTGCGCCATCCTTACAATCATTGTTATGCTTGAGCCCATTGTTGCAGCCACTGTGTCAATCCATCTCATTGAGGGTCTTCCTCTTTTTTGCTGACCCTCCTGATAGCATGTCCCTCTATTTTGGACATGCTATCAGGAGGGACCCATCCCTGGAGAAGCACGATGTCCTTCTCCAGGGATGGGTCCCTCCTGATAGCATGTCCAAAATATGTGAGATGTAGTCTCACCATCCTTGCTTCTAAGAAGCATCCTGGCTGTACTTCTTCCAAGACAGATTTGTTTGTTCTTCTGGTAGTCCACGGTATATTCAATATTCTTGGCGAACATCATAATTCGACAGCGTCAATTCTTCTTCAGTCTTCTTTATTCATTGTCCAGCTTTCACATGCATATGAGGCAATTGAAAACACCATGGCTTGTGTCAGGTGCACCTTAATCTTCAAGGTGATATCTTTGTTTTTTAACACATTAAACAATCTCTGTACTTTTGCTTTTTTCAGGATGTCATATACTTGGAGTCATATAGTATATGGGCTTTTAGCCATTTTTCACTTAGCAACGTGCAATTAAATAGCTTTTTAAAGTAAAATTTTCCCACCAACTCCCATGGATAGCAACTCCCTTACCCTGAACTGAGGTTAGAAAAGATTGAGCTAGAGCATTTCTTGGGCACTTTTCCTATTCCAGGCTCTCTCCTTTGCCATCCTACTCTCTACCCCAAAACTCTTTCCTTCCCTTTCAGCCTTCCTAACTATGGAAAGTCCTCCCATCCCTGGGCTGGAAGTTCTCAGAAGCCGTTCTTTCCACCCCTGCCATTGACTTCTTTCCCTCCCTTTTTGGCAGGGCTTCAGACTGGTCCATCCCAGTTCAAATCCCTACTGAGAATTTGCATTTCTAACAAGTTCTCAGAAAGTTATACATAAGAATCACCTGGGGATCTCATTAAAACTTAGATTCTGATTCAGTATATCTGGGGTGAAAATGCAAATTCTCAGCAGGGAGCTTGTTAGAAATGCAGATTCTCAGCAGGGACTTGAACTGGAACAAACCAGTTTGAAGTCCTACACGCTGTACTGAGCAGGAAGAGAGAGATACAAAAGACAGCCCATCTGAGGAAGGTTGGCTGGGCCCTCAGGCAGACCTCACTGCCATAGATTGGGACATAATATTCACACATCACATATCTGCCAAAAGACTTGCATTTAAAATATATAAAGAACTTTCAAAATTCAACAATAAGAAAACAATCCCATTTTAAAAACAAGCAAAATATCTTGACACTTCACCAAAGAAGACATATGGATGGCAAACAAGCACATTAAAAGATGCTCAGTATCATCATTTATTAGGGAAATGCAAATTAAAACTATGCAAGAGATACCACTACACACCTAGTAGAAAGGCTAGAAAATAAAACATAGTCAAACAAAACTAACAATACCAAGTGTGCTGGTGAGGGTATGGAACAACTGAAACACTCAAACAGCGCTGATGGGAATGCAAAATGGAACAGCCTCTGTGGAAAACAGTTGGACAGTTTCTCATTGAGTTAACACATATTTTCTATATGACCCAGCAATCCCAATTCTAAATATTTGCCCAAGAGAAATGGAAACTTATGTATAAACACACACAATACTGTACATGAATATTTATGATCGCCAATCACTAGATACAATACAAATGGCCTTCCGCTGGAGATAGATAAAAATGAGATTTAAATTAAAAAAATCTGTGATATAGCCATATAGTCCAATATTTCTTAGCAATAAAAAGGAATAAACTACTGATACATGCAGCAACAATACACGTGGATGAACCGCAAAGGCACTGAGCTAAGTGAAAGAAGCCAGCTCGAAAAATCATATTGTCTGATTCCATTTATTTGACATTCTGGAAAAGAAAAACTGTAGGGATAGGGAACAAATCAGTGGTCTTAGGGGTTCAGGGTGGAAGGGAGGGTTTGACTTCAAACTGGCAGCACAAGGGAGGTTTTTTGAGGTGATAGAACTGTTCTGTATCTTGCCTGTGTTTGTGATTACACGACTCTAAGCATTTGTCGAAATTCATAGAACTGTACGCCAAAAACAGTGAATTTTACTGTATGTAAATTTACAATTAAAAATAAAGATATAATGACTAATTTGAGAGAGTTAAAAAAACACAAGTGGAATAAAATACTAGGTAAAAACAACTTGGTAGATGGAAGAGGTAATCAGAGTTTACAAATTTTAGTCCTTGTTTTATGCAGGATGATGATAGAGTTATTGATTAATTTCAGATTTTTTCGTCAAAAGTGTAGTTAAAAATTGAAGGGTAATCACTAAAAGAACAGATATAAAATGCACAACTTCCAAAAAAAGTAGAAAGCATGAAAGAAGCAAATAAATAAAAAGTGATAAAGACAAACCACTAAGGTGGCAGACATAAATCCACATACATCAGTGATCACAATAAATGAAAACAGATGAAACTCTCCAGTAAAAATATTATTTTAAAAACATAACTACATATGTACCTAAAATATAAAAACAGAAAACTTGGAAGGAAAGGATTGAAGAAAAGGCACACCAAGAAAATATTAACCAAAAGAAAACTGGTGTATAAATATTAATGCCCCTCAAAATGTGCAGCCTTTATTTGACACCTACTGCATGCAGAGTCCTGTCCTGGGCCTGAGTGATTTGACAGAAATGTGATTTGACAAAAAAGAAAATATGCCAATTCTAGGACTAGGCCTCATAAGGCCTGGAAACTTCTGCTTTTGTACTTTTGGGAAGAAAGCTGTCATGTATTAAGTCCAGCTGCCCTGCCTGAGATCAGGTGGAGAAGCCACACAGAGGAGTTGGTCTGGAAGAAATAGAAACACACCTGCTATCCTAGGGTACTATAGCTAGGGTGGTGACCACAATGACTCCAAGTTAATTTATTTAGTCAACAAATATTTGTTCGGTACCTCTGTGCAAACTCAACCACTCAACAGAGATGGTATTTCTAAAAAAGGGGATAAGGGAGTAGAACATACTTGGAATTCCAATAATAAAAACCATTTATTGATCAATATAGTAGTTGGTTTCCAAAGATGTCCCCCCACCCCACCAATGAACTATGCTTCAATATTCATGCCCTTGGGTAGTTTCCTCCCACCATGAATGCAGACCAGCCCTGTGACTTGCTTTAAAAAATGTGATTTGACAGAAAAGAAAATATGCCAATTCTAGGACTAGGCCTCATAAGTCCTGGAAACTTCTGCTTTTGTACTTTTGGGAAGAAAGCTGTCATGTATTAAGTCCAGCTGCCCTGCCTGAGATCAGGTGGAGAAGCCACGCAGAGGAGACTACCAAAAGAGGAAAGAAATCCAGTTGTCCCAGCTGAGCACAGCCTTCCAGCTGTCCCACGAAGGTACCAGACTTGTGAGTAATCCATCTTGGACACTCCCACCAGTCAACTCATAGATGGCTGCAGCTCCAGCCAACATCACATGCAGAAGAACTGCCCAATGAGCCCAGGCAACCCACAGAATCATGAAAGATAAGAAAATCGTTACTGTTTTAAACCAGAAAGTTTATGGGTAGTTTGTTATGTAGCTATAAATAACCAAATCAATCACTTTCAATGTGTGCCAGACAGTGTGTTTGCTAATTATTTTCATAAATGATATTATTTAATCCTTTCAACATTGCTAAGAGGTATATGTCATTAACCCCCATGTTCAAAAGAAGAAACAGTTTTGGAAAGAATTTCATACAGCTAATAAGAAGCAGAAACAGGCCCTGAATCTAGGGCTTCTTGATCATGGACTCCACATTCCCAGCCATCTCATTGTGTAGCCCAGTCGGGGAGTTGAGGGGTGAAAAATACAAGATGTTTCAGAGTGAATCTCAATGTCTGTGTCCCTCCTAGTGTGAACTCCCTTTAAACTTTTCCTTCCTTGTCTTTTTCATCCTGTGCCACTGAGGAGTGAAGCAGATTCTGAAAAGATGATCAGATAAGTAGGCAGATGATATAAGTTGGGGATTTTATGATAGTTTTGACACATTTCATAGCAAGCCCTAATCATCTACAGCGCTCAGTTGTCATTTGAGAAAATGTAAATGTTACATCTGCTCACTGCCTGGTTTTTCTTCCAGACAGAAGAACACATTTCCTGACAAGCAAATGTGCCTTGTTCACCACCCACAGTCCCCACTGGAGAAGCCTAAGTTTCAGGGCAGGTGGGGACTGGCTGAGACTTTACTGCCAGGCAAACTTCCAGGACTCTCCCGGGCCCATCGAGTGTTAGGGATCATCTTACCCCCACCTCAGTCTCACACATGGGAAAACAGAGGTCCACAGAGGAGGTGTGCCTTCATCAAAACCCACTATGAGCAAATGACAAAAGTCAGGCTAGGAAGACAGCTCCAGATTCCTGCCCCAGTGCTCTCTGAACTCCACAACCCTCTGGACTCTCCTCTCTAGCTGCAAACAGACCCAGACTACTCATGGAAGTGACCCAAGTCCAGCAGTCTCCAGTTCTGGGAACAGGACATGGCCCAGAAGTGCAACAGCAAGTGTTCAGCACCACGGACAGCTCTGACGGCCTATTGTCACCTGAGACCAAAGAAAAAAGTGCAGTGACCCTAGAGACTCTCTAATCTTGTCTCTTCATTTGAACAGGAGGAAACCCAGAGTCAAAGACAAGAAGTGACTTGTCCAAGGTCACAGAGTGAGTCAGTGCAGAGGCAGAGAGGCTGGCTGGTTGCCTACTTTATCACACCTCTTGAGGCCCCTCAGATACCTGGTCCCCATGGCTTATTAGTGGCTAAGTCAAAGCTTGAATCAAGGTCTCCAGAATAAAAGCCCCACTGTCCTTGGGGATGGCAAGAGAAGAAGAGGAAAAGAGACTGCAAAGAGCACCTGGCCCTGATGGGAAGGTTTGTGATTTGGCCTCTAACTGCAAGTCCTTAGCAGGAGCTTCCTACTTCCCCAAGGTGATATGGTCTTTCAGAAACAACTTAGTTACCATGGAAGCTTTGTTCCAGGTTTCATCTCCATGGCAATTCATTGGAGCTTTTCCACCCTTTTGGTAAGTACTCATGTGGCTGCTTATATGTACATCCCAGAAAAATTAATATAAAATCACGTTCTTAGAAGCAGAGTATCTCATTAACCAAGCCTGTGGTCAGGAGGGAAACCCTGGTGGCATAGTGGTTAAGAGCTATGGCTGTTAACCAAAAGGTTGGCAGTTTGAATCCACCAGGCGCTCCTTGAAAACTCTACAGGGCAGTTCTACTCTGTCCTATAGGGTCACTATGAGTTGGAATCGACTCCATGGCAATGGGTTTGGTTTGGGTTTTGGGTAGTCAGGGGCATAGTGAGGCAGGATCAGGGCCCAGGGCACAAAGAAATGATCCAGAGTGGTCTTTGGGGCAGCTCTGCCTTCTCACTGCCATTGCAAACCTTTCCTTATCTCTGCAGTCCTGTGCATCCTAAGCTCATCACGAGCACAACTAATGTCTCCATTTCTGTATCCTTCCTAGTGTCCTGCCTATGGAAGGGCCTCAGAGTTGCTTCTACTGGCAAGATGTGCTGGGTCAAGAAGAGAGGAAGCCAACCGTTGTGGCTACAACCTTTATGGCACCCAACAAGTGCCCCTCCTGTTCCCTTTGTCCACTGCACCCAGCTTTGGGTCCCTTGGAGCTGTTCTCATTTTCTGTGGCAGACCTTGCTTCCCTGATCTTTGGGCTGTGAATACCCCCTTCAACATGACTTCATCTGCCATCATTTTGCAGGAAAGCCTCATGGTTTCTGGTCCACTGAGGGCACCTCTTCTGTTTTCCAGAAATGCTATGAATTTTTTTGCATATCTATCCTGATGTTTATTATAATGTAGAGCTGGCTGGATTGGGTATCTAGTTCACTATCTTGACCTATCTCTTCCTCTCTCATTCAGTGTTTGTAAATGAAAACTTACCAGTCAACTTACAGTTTGTCTAGTGATGATGGTAGATCATTTCTTTCATCTTCATCAACACTAGTGTGAGTAGTATTTCATGACTGGGGGTTCACCATTGTTCTGCAACAAAGAAAAGTGACAAGTACTCACAAAAAGTTCCTCCACCATCCCAAACAATGAGACAGAAAAAGCAAGGCATGGTTTGATTTCAAAATTTTAATTGTAAGCATGAACTGTAGCAGCTGCTCACCTTCCAAATACCTTCTGAAATCAGACAGACTTGAATTTGAACTCTGGTTCCATCAATTAATAACCATGGTTTTGGATGAGTGACCTAAGCTCTTTGAGCCTTGGTTTGTTAAGTGGAGATGACAATAATATCTGCCCTGCAGGAATTATGAACTACCAGTTATGAGAAAAATCTGAAAGAATTATGAGATAAAATATGAAAAGTGCTTCACACCATCCCTGGCACATGGAAGAGCCTCTCTAAATGGCCAGTATGCTTGTTAGCACCTCAGAGGGGAATAATTCCCAGGGGATTCTATTTGCATCTGACTGAAGGGAATGCTTACCCTCTTCCTTGTGTTTTGTTTATTTGATTAAATGTCTTTTTCTCCCCTCCTATGTGGGAAGCCCCTTGAAAGCAGGAACTGTGTCTTCAGTTCCACAAAGGTGTGTGGAATTCCTACATTGAATGAAGCATCATGCTGGGTGGTAGAGAGGACAAAAACACAAGGAAGACACAGTTCTGGTCCTCAATGGTAGTGTAATGGTGGAGACAGACATGGACGTTAGTAACCACAGCACGATGCAGAGAAAGGCATATGATACCTACAGAGACTGTATAGCCTGGTGGTTAGGAGCGTGAGCTCAGAAACTAGTCTGCCTGGGCTTGGATCCCAGCTGCACCACTTACTGGCTGTGCAACCTCAGGCAAGTCTCTTAACCTTGCTGGGCATCTGTGAAATAAGTATAATAGAAACCACCTTTTAGAAAAGTTAATACATGAACAGAGCCTAACACATAGAAGGGTTCCATGTAAACATTAGCTGTTTTCATACAGACATATGAAGATTGTGTGGTGGGAATATGACAGTAGAATCAATTACAATTCTGTTTTCTGAATGAGGTTACACTTGAACTTGACCTTAGAGGATGAGTAGTTTTCAAAGGACAGAGGAGGGGAGGAGGAGCATTTGGTGGAAGGAGAGCAGCGGAAGTGAAGACATGGAGGTGTGGAACTCTGTAGTATTTTCAGGGAACAGCATGGGGGCTGGATCACAGGAGCATAGAGAGAAATACTGGAAACAGGCTGGCAAAGAGGTTTAGGATAGCCCCTAAAAGGTCTTGAATGCCTGATCAAGCATTTGGACAGTTCTGTAGACAATAGAGACCCATTGCAGGTTACCGAGGAGGGGAGTAGCATGATGCCATCTGTGTTCTAGGCAAATTGCCTTGGTAGCAGTGAAGAAGGGATCAGGGAAAAGACAGGTAGGTGCCCAGAGACCAGTTAAGGGGCTCTAGCACACTCCAAAAAATAATCTCAAGGACTTAAAGAAGAGAGGGACACAGAAGAGGACAGACATTGTGAATATGGAATCTGCCAGACTTGGTGAAGGAGTGGACAGAGTCTGACATGGTGTGAGGTCTTCCGCTGGGGAGCTAGGAAGATGGCGATACCCTTATGGAATCAGGGCCCCAGGAGGAGGCCCAGCTTGGGGGTGGACAGTCTTCTGCAGCCTCTTCCTATAGCTTTCCACACAAAACATCCCTCCTCTTTCTGAATCATTAGGAAAAAGTGGCCCCCACACCCGGCTCTCAGGGCTGCCTCCCCTTCCCTCTCCTCAACCCATCCCAGCACACATGTGACTCATTCCCACACTCCCATCCTGAAACCTTCACCCAGACATCCCTCCCGGTGGGCACTGCTGGGGAGAAATGAGCATCATCATAACACTAGCAACCTGTCACTCAATACCTACCGTTCACAGAGCTCTGTGCCAAGCTCATCCATCATCGGCTCACTGAATCTTCTCAGCCAGCACAACAGGTGGGCTTTATGTTCTCCATTTTACGGATGAGAAAAGTGAGGCTCAGAGAATTAATTACCTCGCTCTTGGATACACAGCTGGTTCTGTGTAATCTTAAAATGTGAACTCGCTCCATTCCCTCTGCCTGCCTCCTACCCGAGCACTCCCACGCAGATGATCACAAGGGTTTTCAGGACACAGACAGAAAGCCTGGAACTGCATAAGACTGAAATACCAGGGGCTCTCTCTTATAATTAGCACCACCTGGCAGTCCCTGAACCTGGGGAAGGAGTTCTAACTCTGAAGCCTGTTTCCATCCCCAGAGATTCTGATTTAATTGGTCTGGGGTGCAACCCAGCCATTACAATCTTCAAAAACTCCTCCAGGTAATTCTAATGAGCTGCCAACACTGAAAATCATTGTTTTAAGAGGAGCCTTGGTCTGACACATCATTGCCAACACCTGCCCTCACCGCGGCTGCCACAGGCCTACTTCATCATCCTGGTACCGGGCACCACGGTGCAGGGTGAAACTGTGCCATGGCGGAGGACCCCATCGGCCAGGGGCCTCCCAGGAGAAGGTGATGCCGGCCTTCCTCTGGCCTTCCACCTCTCTGGGTCCCTCTTCCTGATTCGGATCTTTCTCTCCCCTCTTTGCCAAGTGCCCAAAGTCTTCCTGTGGTCTGAGGCTTCCTGCCCCCTGCTCCCATGAGGGACCACTCTGGTTACCCTGCTGGAAGTTGCTCAAGACTCAAAATTGATCTCACTCCTTCCCTGGTCCTGGTGCCAAAGCACAACCCCTGTTTTTCCTCCCGTGAGGCCCACTCAGAGTAGGGCAGGGAGGCTGACTGGTTACAGTAGGAGAGAGGCCAGTGGACCACGGAATGAGAATGGCTAGAAAGGAGGTAGTCACTGGGTCAAGTGTTGGGTCCATCACCCCCTCTTGCTGGGTCTCAGTTTCCCCTATTTCACAATGAGAGGGCTCCATGGGACACCCCACAGAGAGCCCAGAGCTACTCGCCCATGCCCAGAGACCCTAAATACCCACAGAACCTTCAGGCTTTCCTGCTTCAAGCTGTGAAGAGGCTCTTTCCGGATGGCCCAAGTGCTGAGGAGCCGTTGTAGATGGCAAAAAATTCCATTTTTCTCTACCAAGAGGAGTGAACATGGTAGATCAATGCCTTACAAAGTGAATAATTCATGGGAGAGAAAATAATAAAAGAGCCTTGATGGTGAATAGTTGGGAGCCAGCGAGGTGGGGGCCCCTCTGCGGGGATTTCCAGGCCTGCCCTGAGGAGCTAAGTTTATAAGGACGTGTGAGTAACGGCAGCTCAGCCCCAGCCCCACCTCCTCGCCCACTGTGAGAGACGAGCTGGTCACCTTGCCCACTCCCAGTGCTAGCTCTTTCTTACTCTGCATCCCTCAACCCCATCCCTGGCCCCAGCTACCCTAGTGATGGGCAGTCAGGTGGAGCACAAGACACAGGCTGTGAAGTTCAACACACCGGAATCAAATCCTAAACCTGCCATTCCTGGCTGTGTAAGCTTCCATTTCCTTGTCTGTAAAATGGGGATAATGCTCAACATATAAAGATCATGTGATGATTAAATAACAAGATCATGTTTGTAAAGCGTTTGGCTCATACATGAACTCAGTGGACGCTGGTCCTTCCCACCCTCCCCTGCCCACATCTCTGTCACCTCTGAGAAGCAGCAGGTTCAGAGGCAGGTTAGCTGTAAACAAGGTACGCATGGGCTTAATTGTGTTTACTTACTAATCTGTAGTGCATAATTTCGCGTAAATTTCGCCACATCTTTGACAATTTACCATGTACCTAAGACCATTTACTTACATTTTGTGCTGACCCAGCACAGACTGAACCTTCACTGCATCCTTTGCTGACCTTGAACATCTCCTGGCAGAGATGTATTTATACATTAAAATATTTATTCACTTAATTCACCACCCTGCTTGGTGTAGTGGTTGAGTGCTACGGCTGCCAACCGAAAAGATCGACAGTTCAAATCCACCAGGCATTCCTTGGAAACTCTATGTGGGCAGTTCTACTGTGCCCTGTAGGGTTGCTATGAGTCGGAATTGACTGCACAGCAATGGGTTTGTTTTTTTTGCGGGGCGGGGGGGGGCTTGCTTATGAAAGTCCATTGAAAACAACAAAATGCTTTGCATGTATGAATTACTATTTTTCTAAGGATCTCATTTCAGAGAACAAATATACAGTATTTTACTGGGAAAGGGTTCATACAGCAAACAAAAACAACAGTAACCATAACACTTTCATCGCATGTCTACTGCATGCCAGATGCTGCGCTGGTCACTTTACACATATCTCATGTGAGCTATGGGTCCTATTGCTCCTATTTTTGTAGATGAGGAAACTGGGGCACAGAGGGGTTGAGTTACTTTCCCAAAGTCATACAGCTAGGAAGCAGAGCAGCCCAGATTTCAAAGACCAAGGTCTCAGACCTTCTCTCTTTGGAACCCAGGACCCTCTGTGATTTGGCCCTACATCTTGGGTGGGCCGTGTAGGAAGAGTTCTAGCTGCCTGGAGGTTGGTGGGGGGGCAGGGCTCCTGAGAACCAGGCCCCTTCTCCATCTTCCACCCGGATGCTCCAAGTTCAGGAATCTGATCCAGTCTCACCCTTCCCCCAGTGCCGTGCCTTATCTGCTCTTATGTAATTCAGTGCTCTCACCCCACCCCCTGGATTTATATAAGGCAACTCAGTAAACAGACAGCAGGACTTCAGAGCTCCAGGGAGAGCTAAGATGGGTTACAAATGTGATCTCTTGCCTTCCACCTCATCCCAGGACCCCGCTCACATGCTGTCTTCCTCCAGCCTTGAGGCTGGAGCCTGACTTTGCATTCACTTGCAGGGGTGAACATGTACTCAGGCATGTATGCCTGGGAATGTGTGCCCATGTGTGCGTATTTGTATACCTAGGTGTACGAGTTGGGGGTAGAGCACCTAGGACATACATGTAAGTACCCAGACATGTCTTCACTGTCATTTTTCTATTTAAACAGTGAGCAAATCTGGCAAAGCTTCCCCACTAAGGCTTTCCTTTTTCAGCAACAAGTCAAGAAACTTAGCTCTTGTGTAACCCTCCCCTTGCCCCGGTCACAATTAGTAGCAGACCCATCGTATCAGAGCTAAGCGCCGGTGCTGTTCCCTGTAACCCAGCCAGCCAGGAAACAGAATCTAAGCTGCTGTTCCTCCGGAAATCCCTGTTTGCCCGTCATTTGAGTTCTACATGAATGTCCGCTGCTGTCTGACTGGTGTTCTTGAGGCTGTTGGATCAGCCCAGTTTTGAGACAGCTGCTCTACAGGAAGCCAAATATCCAGGTTGCCTAAATCACTAAAGCCTGCTCTCCCAGAATCAGGCCGGAGCTGCCTTCAAGTCACACGAAACCATGGAAAGAACATTCTCCACATTGGAGGTTTTGCCCCACAGACCCTTTACAAGGAGTCCCTGACCCCCTGGCCTTTGCTGGTCTGTCCTGTCCAAATGGACAACAGCTCCCAAGTCTGAGATAGGACAGAGGTGGGAAGGGGCGCATCCTGATGGTAATGGTTCTGGTAGCACAGGAGGGCTTGGGAGCCAGGAAGATTCCGGATCCTCCATAGTCAGTGACCGTCTATGCTTTTGTTGAGCTCTCTCCTCCCCCTCTCCCCCTATAGAACTAGTGCCAAAGATGGGAGATGTGTTTCCCTTCACTTCTCTTCTCAAAGCCAGTTAAGGCTTCAGCCATGTTCTTCTATTCTTCTTCACTTCCACCATGGTAAGGAGGAGAAGAGAGGGGGAAATCCATTAGAGCTATCCCTCAAACCTTCCAAGAGCCAGGGCACCTGAGTGCAGTTGGCATTAGGGCTAAGGGGGCATGCATAGGCCTCAAGGCCCAGCCCTCTCTCCTGGGTGGCCCCCTCACACTGGCACACAGCTGATCCCACCCCCTACTCCTGTGGCAGAGTGCCAAGGTTCTCACTGCCAGTAACACTCTCTAAGGGCGGTCCTCGGAGCCCCCGGTTCTGGGCAACAGGAGGCATCTCATAGTGGGAGGTTCCAAGTCCCCTGAAGGCAGCTTCATTTGGAGGCCATTTTCTCCAGTTTAAACATCCCGGATCCTTTCTACTACAAAGGCGCCTGAGCGAGCTTACACTTACACCGCTCCCTCAGGACCAGCCGGGGGCTTCTTGAGTCTACTCATCTACCTGCCACAAGGCTGGTGGGAAGACAAGCCCGTCGATGGGGCCTTTGCCCTATAATGTAATTTTAAACTAGATCTAGTCCTTTCCCTTCCCCCCTCCCCCGCAAATTTAATTTTATTTGTTCACTGTCCTTATGTATTAGTTGCACTGTCTTCCCTTTTTTGGACTCAACTCACTGATGTTTTTCCCCTTCCTTTCACGGGAATTGACTCCAATTTCCCAGTGATTTAATTCATCCCTCCAGCTGTCTGACCGCCCTGCAGGACCTGCCTCCGCGGTAGTCTGTCGGCGAAGAAAACGACAGCTTTTCCCTCCCTTTGGGGCTCCGACCGCCCACGACGTCTGCCCGCCAGGAGCCCGGCGACTCCAGGCGAGATCTGGATTTTCCCGGACGGGTTCAAAATGCTCGCCGCTAGGGCGCACGCCCACTCGCCCACTCACCCCGCCCAGACACCCACCACCCAACACCCACACCCGCCACAGAAACGAGGCTGGGAAGCCCTCTGGAAGCCCGACGGCTACAGCTTTATTTAATATTTCTTTTAAAATGTAAAACTAGGGCAACAAGCTCAACGGCTCGGAATCTTCAACTCTCTCCCATCCTGCTTGTAACCCGCCCCCACACCACAGGCACCAACACATTTATAACCCCCACGCGGGCGACCTCGGCCCCAAATTACATCCCACACCCACTCCCTCCCTGCCCCGAACTTCTCTAACAAACCGTTAAGTAACCCCCTCCGCCACCCTCCTACCCCCTAACGCTGAAGCGCACACAGGACCGAGCCGGGCGTGGAAGTCCCTTCCAGCGCCGCCACGAGTCCCAGCGCTCCGAGGCGCGTCGTTGCCCCTCGCGCTGCCTGCCTGGAGGCGGCGCCAGAGGCCGGGATGGGGTCGAGGGTCCTGTTCTCCATTCTTCTCCTTCCAGCCACACTGGCGAGGGGGCCCGGATGGTGCTCAGTACAGCCCGAGGATGGCGACGCCCACGTCCTTGGAGGGCCGGCGCTCCTGCATCAGAAAGTTGATCATGCTCTCCGACTTGATGAGCAGGTTGCAGCCCAGGAAGAAGACGCCGAAGACCACGGTGAGCGACAGCACGCAGAGCACAGCGATCTGCGCCACGCGTGACACCCACAGGCTGCGCTCGTCGGGCGCCAGGCCGGCAGGGACCCCGTCGCTGGTGGCCAGTGGCACGCCCCCGGGGCAGCAGCCCAGCCACGTGCCTAGTCCGTGGCTGCGGTTCCCCAGGGCGGCCCCGCCGCCGCCCACGCCGCCCGCCGCCTCCAGGCCGCTGTGGTTCAGGAAGGTCGCGTTCATGG
The DNA here is from genome assembly GCF_024166365.1 of Elephas maximus indicus. Taxonomy (NCBI): domain Eukaryota; kingdom Metazoa; phylum Chordata; class Mammalia; order Proboscidea; family Elephantidae; genus Elephas; species Elephas maximus. The sequence goes on along the minus strand of NC_064837.1, from coordinate 52,011,596 downwards.
CCCGGGTCTCGGCGCGCGGTCCCGGGCGCACGAGGAGGACGCTCCGGGCGGCCCCGTCGGCTCGTGCGCGGGGAGGGGAGGAAGGCGGAGGCTGGCTGCGCCCAGGAACCCCCTCGGGCCGCCTACCCCTGGGCACTAGGCGGGAAGCGGCGGCCCGGAGGAGCAAGCAACAGGCGGCGCGGGATCTGGTGCCGGAAAGCTGAGCGCGCGCAGCGGTTGCCGGCTGCGCTCCGCGTTCTCCCCGCCGCCCCTCCCCTAGCAACGGCCCCGCCCCGCCGTGCCCCACCGTGTCCCTGGGGGCGGAGGCCCCCTTGGGGAGCGCAGCCTACCCCTGGTCCGAGGGCTGCAAGGGGCCAGGAGATCAGGGATAGAACCCTGTCCCTCGGGTCAGCCGCGGTTCTTTCCGGACTGGAAAATCTCCCCCTAGGCGCCCACCCTGCACTTTGGTGTTCTTAGCAGTTAGGTTCTTCTGGAAAAAAAAAGTCTGCCTTAAATCTCTGCTCTTTATTGAAACCCTTGTAAGCCTTCTTAGACAGCATGGATCATAATCACCTGGAGGGCTTGTTAAAACCCAGATTGCTGGGCCCCACCGAGGGTTTCTAAATCAGTAGTCTGGGCTGGGCCCACGAATGTCCATTTCTAACAGATTCCCAGGCGATAACTAATGCTGCTGGTCTGGGGACACTCTGAGAAACACTGGTCTACTTTATCATTTTGAGTGAAGGGATGGTGTTTCAAGGTATGGGCTATCACCATTTATTTGACTAAGGTCCCTGTTTTTGGATGTTGGAGAGTTGGTGGTGGTGGTAGTGATTTTATTTATTTAGCATCAAAAATATTGCCCATAAGAAGCCCTGTAACTAAATCTTTGTGCAGAAATTGTAATTTTTTGTTTAGATTATGTATTGGAAAAATGGACCTACAGTACTAAAAAGTACATCTTCCCAAAATTTCTTCCAGAGATGTTCCAGTGTACACTTCTGCTGATGCATATGGGGGAGGGGTCCCCCCCCCCGCAGCCTCATTATTGTCATTATTTTAAAAATCTTTGCTGGAGTTTGGCAGGGGGTGGGGGGTGGGGGTGGGGGTGGGGAGGAGGTTCACCCTTGTGTTAACTTGCATTACTTGATGACTTCTGGAAAAGGAAGGAAAGCCCTTAGGAGGTCTCACAGTGGTACAGGCAAAAGATGCTGGCTGGAGGCTTGGATTTCAATGTTGGTGGTGAAGGAGGAGACAAGTGAATGGACAGGGGCTTGGCAAATCAGAGTGAGGGGACTGAGATGCTCCCAACTTACAAGCATCTTCAATCCCCCCACTCCCATTTGCACACACTTGTTGATAGTTGCCATTGAGTTGGCTCCAATTCATGGCAACCTTATGTTTAACAACAAAATGTTGCCTGGTCCTGTGCCATCTTCATGATCACTAGTATGTTTGAGTCCATAGCCTGTCAGTTTGTTGTGCTGTCGTGGCTTTCATGTTGCTATGATGCTAGATGCTATGTCGCTGGTATTTCAAATACCAACAGGGTCACCCATGGTGGAAAGGTTTCGGCAGAGCTTCCAGACTAAGACTAGGAAGAAAGGCCTGGTGACCTACTTCCAAAAATTAGCCAATGAAAACCCTGTGTATCACAACATACTCATTAGATGAACATTAATTCATGTGTGTGTGTTGTCCTGGTAAGCAATTATCAATTTAAAGATGAAGAAATGGAGGCATGCATACACAAAACAGACTGGGAAAAGGCCCGACTTGCCTGCCCCATTCCAGGAAAGCTGGCTTGCCACCAGGGCGCTCAGAGTGTTCTGGGCAGGGGCCTCCCTGCCCTGCCCATTGCTCAAAGCCAGGATAGAACAGTGAGACCATGGGTAGCCAGTCTGGACATTTTGTCCTCTGCCTTTAGCCATTTTGATTTCTTTAGAGAAATGCATGGTTGTGTCATTTGCTCATCTTTCTCCTGAGACCAACTCTTGACGTTTGATTCACCCTGAACTTGGAGCCCATGCCCTTGACTCCATCCAGGTGAAGTCAGGCCGTCTGCTGGGAAGAAGAAGGGGTGAGTAAGGGTGAGGTACAGGGACCTGCTGCAAGAGGTTGTGAAGAGGTAGGTGGTTGGTTCGGTGCATCAGATACATTCCCTCACTGAATTCTTACACCAGCCCTTGGGTTTGGGCCTGATTGTCCCAGAGGTTCGGAGCAATTAGCTGACTTACTCAAGACCAGTCAGCTAGTTAATCATCAGAGCCAAAATTTGAACCCTGATCTGACCTGTTCCAGTGCTGCCTCTAAATTACTTCCGTCATGTTTTCTGTCATCCCCGAGCTGGTTTCTCCAGATGCCTGGGTAAAAGAGAAAGTCTTTGACTTTTGGGGGAGGAAGGTCAGAGGGAACTTGAACTCCTTTCCAGAGGTCAGGAGTAGGGGCCCTGCATGGCCTGGACCCACCTTGGCACTCCTGCCGGGTTTTGTCTCCTCTGCCCCATCTGGACCACTGTTTCCAGCAAGTCTGGTTGCTGTTCGATGTGTATAAACTCTTTTTTAAATTAATATCTTATTTTTGGTGAAAAACATGCACAGCAAAACTCATTCCCATTCAGCAGTTTCTAGACTTAATGAGCAGTGACATTGGTTACATTCACATTGTGTCAACATTCTTATTATTTCTGTTCTATTGGTTTACTCCCATTAACTTAAACTCTCTGCCCCCTAACCGTCTCATCTATGCTTTAAAATAGCTGTTGTCCATTTGGTCTTATATAGATTTTTTTTTTTTTAAAGAATGCAATACTCAAGGATGACAATCTTTACTTTTTTAGCTAGGCCATTACTTAGTTTAAAGGTAACATCAGGGGATAGTTTCAATTCAAAGTTTGAAGAGTAACTCAGGGCCATAGACTCGGGGACTTCTCCAGCCTCAATAGGTCCAGTAAGCCTGGAGTCTTTAAGAATTTGAAGTTTTGTTTCACATTTTTCTCCCTTTCTGTCGGGATCCATCTGTTGTGTCCCTGCTCCTCAGAATGTTTGGTAGTGGGAGTTGTCCAAGCACCATCTAGTTCTTCTGGACTCGAGGTAGGGAAAGCAGTGGTTAATGGAGACAATGAGTCCTGTAGTTTCCGGTTCCTTCTCTGATTCTTGAGTTTCCTTCTTTCTCTATTGTTCCAGACAAATAGACACCAATAGTTGTGTCTTAGATGGCGGCTCATAAGCTTTTAAGATCCCAGACACCATTCGCCATACTGGAAAGTAGAACATAAACTCTAAGAACTATATTGTGATATGCATTAACTCTTAATTCCTGGGATAACCTGAAAGGTAAGTATATTAGTTACCTATTGCTGCATAACAAATTACTCCCAATTTTAACAAACTTCAAACAAACATTATCTCACACAGTTTCTGAGGGTCAGGAATTTGGGAGCAGCTTAGCTAGGTGGTTTTGGCTCAGGCTATCTCATGAGGTTGCAGTCAAGGTGTTGGCCAGGGCTGCAGTCATCTGAAGGCTTCACTGGGGGTGGAGGACTGGCTTCCAAGATGACTCCCTCACATGGCTGTTGTCTGGAGGCCTCAGTTCCAGGTTAGCTATTAGCAGGAGACCTCAGTTCCTTGCCATATGGCCCTGTCAACAGGCCTGCCTCAGTGTCCTCACAACATGGCAGCTGGCTTCCCCCAGAACCACTCTCGAGGAATGTTCTTAAAGGTGAGCCACTGGTGGAAAGGAGAGGGACCAAAGAGTGAGTTTGCAGAGGGAGACCTGTTAGCAATCATTGTTATAATCTTCACAGCAAGCCTTGTAGAGAGAACTCACTAGCGCCATTTGACAGGTGAGAAAAAGGAGGCTCAGGAAGGAGACATATCTTGCCCAGAGACACAGAGCTGGTAATTAACAGAGCCAGGATTCAAGCCATTAGCTGCCTGGCAACAAAATCTAAGCTCTTTCCTGCACATGGCAAGGGACAGGGGTGCTACGTTGTTAGGAAAAGGCCTGGCGCTGAGGGTTTGTGAGGGGTTTAGGCACCTCCGGAGGTACCTGTAGACCGGGCTGCCTTCTCCTGCTCTAGGGACAAGGAAGCCGGTTCCTCCAGGCCCAGCTGCCACCCACACACACGAGACTATTTTTACCCTCTACCTCAGCGACAGTCTGTATCTCCCGGCTCTGGAAGGGCCATCTGGGCAGTCTGGCTGCCCCAGGAAGTGCCTCCACCCAGAGGCCACCGTTCATGCCCTGCAGCTGTTTCTAGAGGAACTTTAGCTCTCTGGCATGCCTTGGCCAGGCAGGGTCTGTAAGAGCACCCCACCACCCCATTCAGAGTGTAATAAACCTCCCTGATTAGTACCGCTTGGGGGTTGGGCCTATCTGAACTAAAAAGTTTAAATCTGCAGATATTTAAAATTTTTCACATTTCACACCAGGTTAATAAAGTGTTCTTGGGCCCTGAACCACTTGAATGGAATGACAAGAGTGATTTTATTTGTATATTCAACAGTACCCCCAGCCCTGGAAAATATAAATAGATGGCATTGTATGTCAGCATACTTCAGGGAGCCCCAAGAGCCCTTGAACATAATTTATTCTCTGAAGTGGTTTCAAACAGCCCCCCTAGGATCCTGTTTACACTATTCATTGGTTTGGCAAACTGTTCCTGGAACGGGCAAAGGTTATTTCTGCCCAGTTCCTGTCCAAATGAGCTCACGTTTCAAATTGGCCGATGGGGAGATAATGATGTTTTACTGCATCTGGTACAGAATTAAACGCTGATTGCCCTGTTCAGCCTTTGCTCCCTAACTGAGACCACGGAGCTGGCCTCTGCTCTGTCTACCCACACAGGCTGTAGGGCAGAGGGAGGCCCCAGGCAGTTCAGGCCCAAGTGGTTTACCCAAAGCAGTAGAAATGCCTTGGGCGTGTCTGCAGAAGTAGAAGGGGGCCATGCCTATGTCAGGAGCCCCACAATGGAGAACAGAGACAGGAATCACGAAGCTGCATACCCCAACCCCTGCCACCTGTCTAATGTGTGCTGCCAAAAATGCCTGGATCGGGGAAATCTGGGATCTATTTCTGCCTGTGCCCCTAATTGGCTGGGTGACCTTGGACAACTCAGCCATCTTCCCTGGGCCTTGATTGCCTCATCTGTAAATCAAGGGAGCTGGATCAGATAGTCTTCAATAAAACTTTATTTACACAAACAAGGGGGGGGGGGCCAGGTAGGCCATAATTTGACTACCTCTGCTGTGTGGTTCCTTTGGGGGTGCAGAGAGCATGGGGCCAGGGCCTGGCTTGGTTTGCCCCTGAAGCACCACCCGGGCCTCCATTACCTCATCTGTAAAATGGGGTTTGTTAATATCTGCATTCCCCAGACTGTGCTCCCTGGATCAGTAGTTCTGTCAGGTCTGCCGTGGAAGGGAAGACACTGACTTAAACAGGTTTCTTTAATATAAGACTTCTCAGGGCTTCAGTATGTTGATACTCAGTGTGAATTTCCCAGGGGGTATACAGGATGTAAGGAGCCCTGGGCGCAACAGTTAAGCGCTGGCTGCTAACCAAAAGGTTATCAGTTTGAATCCGCCCATCAGCTCCATGGGAGAAAAGACCTGGTGCCATGAGTTAGAATTGACAGCACCTACCAACAACAACATCCAGGATGTAGCACGCACCCTTTGACAATGGAATCCTCTTTTTCTAAACATCAACTAATATTTTATGCCACTATGTACCACTCAGCACAGTTTGGGAAATGCCTTGTGATCTAACTCTCCCTCAGTTTCCTTCCCCCTAGAACAGGGATACTAATGGCATCTGCCGCCGCCTAGAATTGTTGGGAAGGTTAAATGAGGTAATGCTTGGAAGCGGGCCTGGCACACTGCCTGGCACAGAATAAGTGCTCAATAAATGCTGGTAGCTATTATTTATAATAAGGTCTTTCCTTTCCAGCCCTGACATTCTGTGCTTCCAACTGCAGCATATAATTAAACTCCAAAGCATCTGGCTTCCCGAGTAGAAAGAACAAGCCTGGAGGAAGGAAGAAGGAAGAGAAAGATCCTTCTGTGTTGCCCATTTGTGCACCAGCCTCACTGCCAGTCATCACATCGGGGGACTGTAGCAAGATGCCAACCCGTAATGACGGCACTCAGGTGTGGTGGTTCCCTGTTTAGCTGAGACGCTGTGGGGAATATTTGAGACTGTGGAGAGGCAAGAAGTAACATCAGTGCTGCTTTATGGCCAAATGGTAGAACCTGATTGTATCCCACGTGGGTCTGCTTCCGGTTCCCACTGTCCTGGGCACAGTGAGTCTGGTCATGTTCAGGTGCGTATGATGTGCAGGGGGAACAATGACAGGGAGAGCTGAGGCTGAAAAGGTGAGTAGGAGAGCTCAGGTGGGAAGAACAAGAAGGGCAGCCCCATGGAGGAAACAGCACCTGCAATGGCTTGATCTCTAGCCCATAGTTGTGGGGAACCAGGGCTGGGGGGGCAGCAAGGAGTGTTGGAAGAGAAGGCTAAAGAGGTTGGCAGGTACCAGCATACACAGGACTTTATCCAAGCTGGGGTGGTGGGAGGGGAGATGCAGGATCAATCTGGCATTTACATTCCTCTGGGTGTTTAAAGGAAACTCTGGTGGCATAGTGGTTAAGTGCTACGGCTACTAACCATAAGGTAGGCAGTTTGAATCCTCTAGGTGCCCCTTGGAAACTCTATGGGGCAGTTCTTCCCTGTCCCGTAGGGTTGCTATGAGTCGGAATTGACTTGACTGCAGTGGCTTTGGTGCAGTTTTGGGGTGTTTAAAGGAAACCCTGGTGGCGTAGTGGTTAAGTGCTACAGCTGCTGCTAACCAAAGGGTCAGCGGTTTGAATCCACCAGGTTCTCCTTGGAAACTCTATGGAGCAGTTCTACTCTGTCCTATAGGGGCACTATGAGTCGGAATCAACTCCACAGTAACAGGCTTGGGCTTGGGTGTTTAAAGGAGTCCCTGGGTTTTTTTTTTTTTTTTTTCTGGGTGATGCAAACAGTTAAGTGCTTAACTGAAACATTGGCTGCTAAAACCCACCCAGAGGTACCTTGGAAGAAGGGCCTAACCATCTGCTTCTGAATGGTCACAGCCTTGAAAATCCTATGGAGTACATTTCTTCTCTGTACACATGGGGTTTCCATAAGTTGGAATCAAATCAACGGTAGCTGGTTTGGTTTGGGTTTTTAAAACTTGTTTCTGTATTTTCCAAAAATTTGATAGTGAATGTGTATAACTTTTATAATCAGAAGAAAAATAATTTTTTTTTTTTTAAATAAAGGAAAATGATCACCCTTGTGGATGGTAGACTGGACTGGCATCCATGAGGCCAGTTCGGGAGCTACTACAATTGGCCAGGCGAAAGGTAGCGATGAGGATCTAAGAAAGGCAGGAGGAGGAGATGGGGAAGATTGGAAATTCTGGCAGAAGTGCAGTCAACCCAGGGACTACTTGGACATGAGGGATGGCACCCAACCCTTTGGCTTTCATTGGGATTGGGAATGTGAGAGTAGTAGAAAATCTAGGGTGAAGAAGAGGAGCTCAGGGTTGGGTACAAAGAGTCTGGGGTGTCCATGGGACATGCCCATGGGAATGTCAGGAAGGCAGGAGGTCTATTGGGAACTTAGAAGAGGAAGACCGGAGCTGGAGATAGAGGTTTAGATCCGCTAGTTCACCCATTCGCTGAATATATACCGAGCACCTACTATGTGCCAGGCCCACTGCTAAGTGATGGGAAATAGTGGTGAAAGACTATCCCTGCCCTCAAGGAGTTCAGTCTAGTGAGGGAGACTCATAGAGAAACAAAATCATTACAAGCCAATATGAAAAATGCAGATAGAGGAAGACATAGGATGTTGTGGGTACCAAGGGAGGGACTCTTGCCACAGTGTCAACAGAACATAGGTAACGAACACTTGGACACTTATCACTTGGCTTCCCTAACAGTGTAGCTATGCCAAACCTGCTGGAGTCAGAAAATTATTCCATACTCTGCTGGCGTATTCAGGGTTCAGAGTGCAAATTCTATAAGGTGAAGGGCCTTTTGAGCAGGAGTGCTATTCAGACTTCGTCATAGTGAAGGGCAGGACATGTAGCGACTCCTGTCACCTGTGTCAGAGTCCATGAAAGCTGGAAGTAGCCAGTAGGTCAGGACATTGAGAAGGTCAGGACAACTGGCTGGGGACTGCCTCCATTGAACAGGTTCCAATGGGAGCCGTGGGCAGAAGGTGGGAATTGACTCCAGCTAAGTTGTATTCAGAATTGTAAGGACATCTTGCCCCAAGGAAGTGGGTATTTATTATTTTGTCAGTCCTAAACACCGTCTGCCTTCTTTTGTGGGAGGAGTCCTCCCCGATTCCAATCAGTTATGGTGGGAGCTGCCAGTCATGGCACCCATACCCCCCCCAAGCAGGTGATATAAGGGGACACGTGATCAGGGCTGGGATGATCTTAGTGCCTCTCTGCCTGACCCTAGTGACTGGCCCAGGGATGGGCATGTGACCTGTGATATAGACTGTTATTTGGTGCTCACCAACGAACCATGCCTTCAGGTATTCACACCCTTGTCTAGTCCCTTACACACTGAGTCTAGGCTTAGCCACGTGACTTTCTTTGGCCAGTGGGACAAAAGCAAGTGTAATGCAAGCAGAGTCTTGATAAGTGTTTGTACATTGGGCTTGTTCTCTTGAAACACTGACTTCTAGGATCTAGCAACCAGAAAAAGAAGCCCAAGCTAGCTATTTAGAGAGAGTCCGTGGAAAGACCAAGGTTCCAGCCTCCAGCCATCCCAGCCAAAGTGCCAAACATTTGAGTAAAACCATCTTGGACATCCCAGACCCAATCACATGAATGACTCCAGACAAGACCAGCAGAATTCTGGAGCTAAGCTCAAACAACCCACAGAATCTTGAGAAATAATTAAATGGTGGTCGTTTTAAGCCACTAAGTCTTCGGCTAGTTTGTTTAAAAAAAAAAAAAAAAAGGAGTAAATTACCAACTGAAACACGATCCAAGATGGGCCAATTTGAAATCTTCTCTGGGAATTTCCAAGTGGAGCTGGTGAAGAAGATCTTCTTTTCTGTCCAATGACAAGGCTGTAAGGCCTATCATGTTACCCAATATATGAAGAAATTCATCTGCAATGGGAAAGAATGAAGCCCCACATGGGGAGAAGCCAAACCAAAAGAGATAGAAAGTCCCACATCTTAGAACCTTGAACCCTCCTATGGTTTGAGGACATAAACCATTAAATCCCCCTTTATGGCTTAAGCTACCTTGAGCTGACTTTTTGTCACTTACACACAAGTGTCCTATCTAATTCAGCTGATACCATTCCACAAGCCTCCTTGCCAAAGTTCTTGAACCAAGAATAAAAGGATCTTAATTATCGATGTTGAAAACTATGTTGAACGTGTGTAACGTGAGAATCTTGGAGAGCCTCCCACCAGTTGTTGTAAGGGAAGAAACAAATGAGAGAAATAGTTCATACCACACCAGGAACCTGTGTCCAAGTCCACCTAGACGACAGGAAGATGTTCACATTCATTTGAATGCTAGAAACGTGTCTCTCTTTTTTCTCTCTTTCTGCAGGGCTATTTGACAGTGTACATAACCTGCCGTTAAAAGGTTCAGACCCTTTGCCCCAGCAATTCCATTTCCAGGATTTTATCATATTGCAATGGTTTTCAAACTGTGTTTCTTGTGGGATATTAGGGTTCCATGGAGATGCTTTGTTGGTTCTGCAAAGCTTTGATTTGAATGTCACAGGTGCTGAGGCTGGCCCCCCCCCAAAAAAAAAAAAACTACAGCAATTATCTACAACCCTTAATTGACTTTCTAAAAAAATGTATCTAGCTAACTAAATGCACCTATTACCTGTTGTTTGTATGAGTTCTATATAAAGTTTCATTTGAAAAAGGATCCTACTGCTAAAAAAAACAAACAAAAACAGTATAAAACCACTGTCCCAAGAAAATAATCATTTCATACTAGAAGATTTAGCTTCCGAGAGACATACTGTAATATTGTTTATAACAAGGGATCCACAAACTGTGGCCCACTGGTCAAATCTGGCCACCACCTGTTTTTTGTAAATAAAGTTTTATTGGAACACAGCCACGCCCATTCATTTGTGCATTGTCTGTGGCTATTTTGCACTGTAGTGGCAGAGTTAAATAGTTGCAACAGAGACCTTATGGCCCACAAAGCCTAAAATATATGCTACTATCCAGCTGTTTACAGAAAAAGTTTGCCAAACCCTGGTTTATAATAATGAAAAACTGGAACCAACCTAAATATCCACGAAAAGGGGATTGATCAAAGTACAGTGCGTCCCTTCAGCAAAAGGAGTGCAAGGTTACTATTGAAAAATGATACTGTAGCACAGTGACTCTCAACCTTGGCTGCACATTGGGACCACCTAGAGAGTTTCAAAAAAAACCCCAAAGCCCAGCCCCACCCCAGATCAATTAAATATGACTCTGGAGGTGGGACCCAGGTGTCAATATTTTTTACGTTTCCCAGGGGACTCTAATGCAGAGCTGGGACAGAGAACCACTGTTGTAGAAGAACATTTAAGGACATAGAAAGATTGCTACCATATATTGTTCACTGAAGAAAAGCAGATTATCTCATAGGATGTACAGTATGACTCCTTTTTTGTAAATTTTACATGTAAACACAACACATGTACACAGATTGATATATATGAACAAAATGTGCCAAAACATTGATAGTTCTCATCTCTGTAGGCTGGGATGACAACTGATTTTTCCTTTTGTTTATCTGTATTTTCTATATATTCTACAATGTATAGTATCTCTTTTGTTTTGTAATTAAGTACAAAAAAGGTAAAGTAGTCAGCAGCTTAAGAAGTCATATGAAGATGAGCATTCAGCCAAACCAGGTGTCCCCAGGTCATTAGTGTATGCAGCCCAACAGAGGGCAGGTCCCAGCCTCATGAAGACCACCAGGGGTCAGTGAGTAAGGTGGGTGCTGCAGCCTCTAGGCCTCATGCGCCTCAGCTCTTAAATGGTTGACAGTGCTCACTTCACTAGGTTGAATGTTTAGTACAGTGCCTGACATATAATGTGTGATTGGCCAAGGTTGCTTCCTTCTCCATAAGCAGCTCTCAGAGCCAAAGGCAAAGCTAGTCAGCTTCTTGCGGTTCTTGCTGAAGGAGAAGGATTGGCTTTACCAAAGCTGGGTCTGCCCAAGTTCATCTACAGCTCCAGACCCTTATGCTATTGCAGCTGTGCTAGCCAGTAGCCGCCATTCCTCAGCTTTGACTTCGTGTCTAGGCTGCCCCTGGAATTTTCCAGTGCTTTCTAGAAGACCCTAGCTTATCAATACAACCTATATCTACTATCCCCAAGTTGGATCCTTCTATTTAAAGAGAGCGAGGGCTTTATCTTCTGGAGCCTGTTTGCTTTTACTAAAAATTATAATAATAACTGCCATACATGTGCCTGGAGATTGCATACTCCATCTCTCAGCCTCACCTCTGTAGGGTATGTGATAATATTCACCTTTCACAGTTGAGGCTTGGAGAGGAACACGTTCAAAGTCACAACAGCTAGTAAGTGACAGGTCTATCTGGCTCCCAAGTTTCTCCACTGAGTTACACTGCCATTTTAGGTATCTTAGTCATCATATCGTCTACCTCAAAAGGCAGTCATTCTCAGTTGATTCAAATGTACAGCCAAGTGTGAGAACCATTGTTATAAATGCAGTGATTCTCAACATTGACTGTACTTTGGAATCACCTGGGAAGATTTAAAAATACTAGCTGGAGGCCAGTCATTTATTTCCCTTGTGTGGGAGGGAGGCGGGGCAGTGTAACTGGAAGGGGCATGAAGAAGCTCTGGGGTTCTGGTAATGTTCTGTTTCGTCATCTGGGTGCTGGCTGTTTGGGTGTGTTCACTTTTGTGAAAATTATTGAGCTGTACATTTCTGATTTGTGTACTTTTCTATATGCATGTTACTCTACAGTAAAAAAAAAATAATAATAATGTTTTTAAAAGTTAAAAAAAAAAAACAAAACACGCAGGCTGTCACCAGCCAATTCACTGCTTCCTGAGAAAAGGCAGTCTGTGGCCCTGGACTCTTTATCTTGAGGATGCTTTTCACAGTGTCAAGCAATTGTTGGCCTCTGAGTCTATGCCTGTCCTTGACAACGAGCAGACAAACCCTGCTTTCTAACCACTGATGAGTCTCCTTTCTGAGCTGATGATGAGCTTAGCTACAAAATGCCCACTGTTACTGCAGTAACAGTAATCAACACTCAGACGCTGTGGCTAGGCTCTACAGCTGCCCGCCCCCCCCGCCCACAGTTGGAGTCACATGACTCCAGGACCTAGGGCAGAGGGATGTAAACAGGTACAGCCCAACACCCTGGGCCTAAGTTTCAAGGTCCCCTGTGGACCTCTGCCTTGTAACATAATTTGGGTCACAGGGGCCCTGGTAGTGCAGTGGTTAAGCATTTGACTGCTAACCAAAAGGTCAGCAGTTCAAATCCACCAGCCATTCCTTGGAAACCCTATGGGGCTGTTCTACTCTGTCCTATAGGGTCGCTATGACCCCAAATAGACTCAGCGGCAATGGGTTTGGTTTTTTTTGGAGGTATGTTCTCTTGTTCCTTAGTTACCAGCTCAGATTTTTAGCTTGGCCCATGGCTACATTTCCCATCCTTCTTTGCAGCTGGTGTGGTCATGTGACTCATTCTGGCCAACAGAACATAAGTGAAGTAGTATGTGCAGTTCTGAGAATTGCACTGAAGAGAGGAGAGTACTCTTCTCCTTCCCCTCTTCCCTCCTGCTGCGTGGAATTTGGCCCGGAAAGACTGCCTAATGGAATCGTGCCTTGCTCCGTAACGGTGGACGGTGGGATTCCAGGTGTTAAAAACAATAAGACTTCGGCAATTAAAGAGATCAACTCTTCGTTAAGAGTGAGAGAGAAAGGGAGAGACGTTTGAAAATGGGCAGTTAGTTCTAGAGAAACTGCTTCAAGTATTGCAAAGTGATTTTTTGCTCATATGCCACTCACAATCTTGTGATAAGAGCAAGACTGTAAAGTTGGTTTTTTGAAGATTATACAGTAGTACAGAAGAACCAATCACATGGAATACACAAAATCCGAGAGATATAGGTCTTGGGAAAAATAAATTTTAGGTTAAACATCTACCATCTGTTACTTTAAAGTAAGCAGGGTCCTTGGGAAAACAAGAAGCGGCATTCTCGAGGGATTAATGAGGTTGGGTTGCAGGGGTATATTTAATGATAAGACACCAGAAGTCTTGGAAAGTTGTCCAGGCTTCTAGGGAGTTGTTTAATGTTAACACAGGCAAGGTGGAAGGCCAATATATTGGGTACTCCAAGCCTGGGAGGCCTTCGAAGGGCACCTAGAGAACCACAACTCTTTGGTGCCGTCTCCAACTACTCCATATCAGCCCTGGCAATCAAACAAGCCTGAGAATAACAGACCTGGAGCTATGGCTGCTGCCCTACTGGAGACAGGGCACACTTTAAAAAAAGATACTTGAATACGATTCAACTCGTAGTGTTGAGGAACCAACAAGGTGAAATCAGAAGCCAAAGAGAAACCCAGAGGAACCAACAAAGTGAAATCAGAAGCTAAAGAGACCACGGCCCAAATCCCAGCTCTACTGCTGAATATAATGGGGCTATTTAAAATAAAAAAATAAATAAAAATTTTTTTTTAAATTTTTATTAACACCCAACAAACCACGACTTCCCAGACGTCCTACTTAAAATAGGCTGCTGCTGGCCTCTTGTGGCCACTGTATAAATTGTGCAGCGAGTCGGCCTGAGGATGGGGATGTGAGAGATTTTCCCCACTTCTGAATCTCCCTGATGCTGAGATTCTCAACCATGCCAGATCCATCACCCCCTTTTCATAAAATATATTTTGTGTAATGACAGTAATTTTTAAAAATTTATAGACTTTATTTTCAGAGAAGTTTTGGGGTTACAGAAAAATCGAGTAGAAAATAGAGTTCCCATGTACACCCCCTCCCAAACCTGCACAGTGTTTCACGTATTATATTTTGTCTTAGCATGGTACATTTGTTACAATGGATGAATCAATATAACCCGTTGCTGCCAAATTGATTCCGGCTCGTGGCAACCCTAAAGGACAGAGTAGAACTGCCCCAGAGGGTTTCCAAGGCTGTGGGTAATCTTTACGGAAGCAGAGTGCCACATCTTTCTCCTGCGGAGCAGCTGGTGGGTTCGAACCGCTGACCTTTCGGTTAGCAGCCGAGCACTTAACCACTGTGCTGCCAGGGCTCCCTCAATTATGTCTTGTCTTAGTGTGATACTTTGCTACAATTGATGAACCAATATAAATACATTACTATTAACCAAGGTCCATAGTTTACACCAGGTTTCACTCTTCGTCTTGTGCAGTTCTATGGATTTTGAGAAATGCGTAATTCCATGTCTCCACCATTAGAATATCAAGCCGAATGGTTTCACTGCCATAAACATCCCGTATTCCACCTGTTCATTCCTGCTCCCTCCTTCCCCTGAGCTCCTGGCAACCACTAATCTTTTACTGCTTTTTCCAGAATGTCATATAGTTGGAAGCAAATATAGTATGTAGCCTTTTCAGACGGGCTACTTGTGCTTAGCAACATGCATTTAAGGTTCTTGCATATATTTTTTTGTGGCTTGTTAGCTCTTTTTTGTTGTTGTTGCTGAGTAATATTCTATTGTATGAATATATCAGCCTGCTCAGCCACTCACCTATTGAACGACCTACTGGTTGCTTCCAATCTTTGGCAGCTGTGAATAAAACTGCTATAAACATGTATGTAAAGGTTCTTCTGTAGATGTAATTTTCAACTGACTTGGGTAAATAGGAGTGCGATTGCTGGATTGTATGGTCAGACTATGATTAGCTTTGTAAGAAATTGCCAAACTGTTTTCCAAAGTGGCTACAAAGTTTTCTATTCCCACCAGCAATGAATGAGGTCCTTTTGCTCCACACCCAGCATTTGGTCAGATGATAGCAATTTTTAAATATTTTAAAACAACTTTATTGAGGTATAATTGACCTACGATAAGCTGTCCGTATTTCTAGAAACCACTGCTTCATATATATATTTAAATTTTATCCTGCTAAAGGAATATTTATCAAGGTATGAGGACAGAACATATTTTATTTAATGCTGTTATGGATTGAATTTATCCTCCCCAAATTATGTTGGAGTCCTAACTCTTATACCTGTAAATATGACCCTATTTGGAAACAGATCTTGGATGAGGGAGCTTCTCCTGCTTGGAGCTCTAACCCTGCAGAGATGAGTTTATTCTGGGTCATCTGAAGCACCTGTAGTTTATTGACCCCAAGCGATACCTCATAGAGTGATGCCCCCAGAATGCCCTGCTTCAGGGTTCTACCTCCACCTGTGCTGCCACTGGCTTTATATCCCAGGATGCAGTGTGCTGCTGCCCTGTGGGAGGGTAAGTACAGAGGAGGTGGAGGGTACGGAGAGCACTGTTCACTTAGAAAGCCTCTTCCTACCTTCTGTCAGGCCCCGCCACTGTGTCTCAGAGGGTAGGTTGGCCACCAGTGACTGAACATTCTCTCTCTTGCCTCCTCTTTGCTACAGTTGGTAGAAATTTCTTCCAGACTTCCTTGGTGGCTAATGATATTGAGATGTTGTGGCCTTCATGGGGAGGTGACAGGTTGTCAGGCCACCCATCCACAGATGGTTAACCTGACACCAACTGTAATAGGCAGGACTTTTGTGGTTGCAAACAATAGAAGCCCAACTCAATCTTGTTTACGTGAGATGGGGCATTTATTTAATCACAGAAGTGCAGGAAGGGCACGGGTATGTTTGGGTCCCAGAAAGAGTGGACTCTGGGGCTGGAATCTGGCTTGGACTCTGCTCTGTCTTCTTGGAGCTTTATCCTCTCAGCTGGGCTGTATCCACATGACTGAGAACTGTCAGCCTCTGGCCCCACACCCACAGGCCTCCCATAAGAAGCTGAGGTGCCGTACTTAGTTCTAAATCAAGATAGGCTGATGGGGCATAGGCATACCCTGTTGCCTGGGGGCAGGTCTCTGTTACTGGCAGCCTCCATTAGAACTTCATGGTGGGAGTGTGGGGTGAGAAGAAGGAATTCCCACAAAGGTGGCAGTGTTCTCAGAAGGGAAGGGAGGTGGGCAGACAGAATAACCAGTACTCTTTACTCTGTTCCACCCAGAGGTCTTCATCACAGTTGTCACCTATCCTCCCAGAGCCATCTGCCATTTTGACTGTAGCTTGCATGAGCCTCAAGTCTGAGTCAATTTGCATGGTTAAAACAGCATATTCCCATGACAGTGATGACATCATAGAGACTAGGGTTCCAGAAGGCAAGCCGAGATGGCCCAGCACTCTCGCCTTCCCTAGAACATGGAGAACTGTGAGCTGGAGGGGCTGGGATATAGTGTGTGAGGAAGAGGTGGTTCCTGTCTCAAACAGCCTTGTTCTCCAGATCCTCACAGAAAGCCCTGGGCCGGCTGGGGCCTGGGTCAGAGAGGGATGGGAGAGACGTAAGCTTCTATACAGAGAAGGCCAGCAGGAAGTCTGTGAGACCCTAAGAACTTCAGACCCTCAGCAGCACTTTCTTGCCTCCAAAGATGACAACAGCACTACTCATCTCCTTGGTCAGCTGTCTCCTTGCCATAAATCAGGCCATAATTATGCACCGCTGTGATGTAGCCAAGTTGCTTTATAAGGAGGACTTGCATGGGTTTGAGGGCTACCCCCTGAGTGCCTGTGAGTGCCATTTCCTCAGCCCTTCTGCCCCATTTCTTCTCTCCTAGTCATGTCCTACGTGGCCACCATTCTCTTTCCCTCGCATCCATCTTCTAAAACCAAGTTTCAAAAACAACCCTCTTCAGAAAGCCCTTCCCAACACTCTGTATTCAATAAGCAATTATTAACTGAGCACTGATTATGTGCCAGGAACTGTTTTAGGCACTGGGGGTATAGAGATGCACAAAGTCCCTCCTTCCCTCATAATACTCACATTCTAGGAGAGGAGACCAGCAATAAACAAACACACAAATACATGAAGTACTATCTGGTCATAAATACTATGAAGAATAAAGTAGGAGGAGGGCTAGGCCGTGCTGTTCTAGACGGAGAAATAAGGAAAGGTCTCTCTGAGGAGAGGACTTTGAACAGCGCTGAATGAAGTGAAGGACCTAGCCGTTGAAATGTCTGGGGGAGTAGTACTCCAGGCAGAGGGAACAGCCAATACAAAAGCTTCATCCTCCATGGAAGAGATTTCTCTCTCTCTTGCACTTGGCCTGGAATTTGTACACACATGCCTTGTATCATTTTTTCCTTCTACCTTGCTCTGTGGTCTTTTAGGTATATGCCTTCCCTTGAAGGCAGCGTCTGTGTTTGACCCATCTAAATATCCCTCACAGGGCTTTATACAGTTCCTGGCACACAGTAGGTGCTCACTAAGTGAAGACAGGATGGATGGATAAGTGGTTGTCTTGATGGATGGGTGAATAGATGGCTGAGTGGATAGGTGAGTTGTCTTGATGGGTGGGTGAACAGATGGTAGGATGGGAAGAGAGGCCAACGGGTATTTCTTTCTAGCCTTCTAGCCCCATCTAGCCTCCTGGGCCTGGCTGCTTTCTTTTGATTCCTTGTCTCTAAATTCTGACCCTCTTGTCCCTGATCTAAGGGCTGTGCCTGGCTTTTGTGGAAAGCAAGTTCAACACATCAAAGATAAAAGAAAATGCAGACGGCAGCTTCGACTATGGCATCTTCCAGATCAACAGCCACTACTGGTGCAATGATTATCTGAGTCACTCGGAAAACCTTTGCCACACGGACTGTATAGGTCTGGCCAGGGCCCCAAGGTGGGAGAGGGGAGACTAGGTCCTTTTTATAGGACTTCTTTTCTCACTATAGCCTGGGAATGCCCCCGAAGGGTGATTCAAGGAATCAGGGAATCCCTTTACTGAACAGAGAGTTAGACTAGTGGCCCTAATGCTCACCCAGTTAGGAGATCCTGCAGGTCCTCAAGCAGGGTCCAGAAAGGCTCTGCACAGCCAGTAGTAGTAGAACAGTGACAGCAGCCAGCACTTACTGAGAGCTTATTATGTACTAAGCACAGCTCATTTCATCTTAGCGACTTTCCATGCAATGGAAACTACTATGGTCCCTACTTTACAGATGAGCAAACTGAGGCTTAAAGAGAGAACCAGTACTAAATGCTAGACTGGTGGCCTTGAAGCATCAGCTCCAACCACTAAGTAATACTGTCTTTTGCTAATGATCTGACCAAAGGCCAAGTGTAAACTCCCCACCTCTGAGGTGATCCAGGAGGCTCAACAGCGTCCATGATTCTGCCTCCCACTTCCTCCTTCATATTCTGCTTAATGTCCATGAGCTTCTTACTTGGAGAGCCCCCCTCATTAGGCAGGACTTCACCTTGGTCCCTGTGCCACCTATTTTGGCATTTCCTCTCCCTAGAAACTTTGCATGCAACACTATTTGCCCTGGCTAGCAAGTATGGTAGTGAATAGGCCCAAATCTTAGTCCTCCTCACCCTTCCCAGCCCCAACACTGACCTCTAGCAGCCATTGTTAGGATGTCTAAACGGACACTTTGGAGGCAGGCCTTGCCTAATCTAGAAATACTAGGTCTCTAGGTGGCATGTGCCTATGAGGGAGGGCCAATTTCTGCGTCAGTCTTTGGGATTGTCTTCTGTGCGCTTACAGGTATTCTCTTCCTCCCTTCAGAACTGCTGAACCCCGACCTTCTCTCAACTGTCAACTGTGTGAAAAAGATCATGTCAGGAGGAGGGGGTTTGAACAACTGGTGAGGAGGACACAGACTCAGTTAACAGAGTGGGGGATGTGACAGAGAAATGGGCAGTAGGCAAGGACTTGTGGGCTCTCCCTTTCAGCAGTCTAGACAAATGTGGTATAGCGGAAGGGCATGAAAGTCCAAGTTAGAAGACTTGGGATCAGGTTCTTTCCCTGAGAGGGTATTAACAAAACTCTTTTGGCTGCAGTAACAGAAAACAACTTGAGTTACCTATGAGAAATTTATTCTGTGAGGACGAGGTGTCTCACTGACCCCACCCACAGGGGTGCAGCTGGGCCTCAGGAAGAGAATGGAACCAGGACTGGAAACTGTCAGCCAGATTTCCGTGGCAGGTTTCTGGTTCTCTTGGTGCATTTGGTTACTATTGTCTCTCTGCAGACCAGTTTCTCTGCTCCCCAGTGTACAAGACACACTAAGGCTGCCCCAAGTTTATGGGCTAAAGTTCTAGGAACCCATAGATAGCTAGGTCAGACCCAATCCAGGTTCCTGAGATAGAGAATCTGATCGGTTCAGCTTGGCTCAGGTGTTTCCCTCTGGTCCAATCAGCTGTAGCCATGGGAGGAGTTAGGCAACACAATCATGACTACCACAGGGGCCCTCTCTTCATAATTGAGAGCAACATTTTCCGTAAAAAGATGTGGTACTCATCAGTTGGGCAGACACCTCCAAAGCTGTCAGCTCACAGATGGTGGACATTGGGATGGGATGGTCACTTAACTTCCCTGAGCTTCAAGCTGGATATACAAATCTGTTCTGGCTGGCTCTACCGGTGACTGTGAGGATAGAAGGAGCTAAATGCCTTGCCTACTGTGAAACACCTCACAAATGAAGGAAAATTGATGATCATTAGGGCTTATCCTTTCTGAAAGCTGAATCAATGGGATTTTTTTTTCAGTCACACTTGGCCCTCTAAAACAGTGCTCTCCCCATTCCGAGGGAGATGAGGATTTGAAACATACTGAATGGGCAAGAAGACAAACACCAGGGATGAGGGATGTTTAAAGGAAGAACCAGAGGGGCCACTAAAGGACAAACCAGAGAACTAGGAATGAAGGGAATTGTGGGTGTTTCTCTGCTGTGCCCTGTGTGCAGAGAGGAAACTACTAAATGGGAAGCAAGAACCATATCTTTTTTTCTCCACAGGATAGAATGGAAGCTGCACTGTTCAGGCCGGCCACTCTCCTACTGGATGACAGGATGTCGCCTGGCATGAGCCAGGGTGCAGACTTACTGTGGAGTTATGCCAAAACTGCTACCCTCACATGGGAATTCTTCATTTCTTCTTCCTCTTGCCTCCACTTCATGTCATTTTCTTCCCTCCCCATTTACAATTAATACTGACCTGAGCCCCAGGCATGAATGGTTCTGTCAGGCTTCCTTCTTGTTCCCATCTAGGCCCAGGCCCCTGGTTCCTGATTGCCATTTGCAAACTAAGAGGACCACAGTGAAGAAGCTTCTATATTTTTGAAATTATTAAAGTATTCCCTGTGCAAAGATTGTATTAGTTTATTCATTAATTCCATGTATATTTGAGTGCCTAATATGGTAGGGTAAACCCTGGTGGCATAGTGGTTAAGTACTACGGCTGCTAACCAAGAGGTCAGCAGTTCAAATCCTCCAGGCGCTCTTTGGAAACTCTATGGGGTAGTTCTGCTCTGTCCTATAGGGTTGCTATGAGTTGGAATCGACTCGACGGAAGTGGGTTTGGTTTTTGGTTTAATATGGTAGGAGTGTGCAAGATAAACTTGCTCTTCAGGCGTTCATAATCTAGGAGGAGAAGCAGAGACACACATAAACAATTACAACGGATAATAAAATCTACAATTATTAGTTTGATACAGTATGGAAAAAAATGTGAGTTATTCCCCCAAAGTCAACTATTCTAGAAGTAAAAGAGAAAGTTGAGAAGTAGGTAATGGCTGAGGCTGAGGCTGAGGATCTGGTATAGTGATGGGATGTGGAAATGGTGCCAGGTGCCCATGATGTTGGGATGATTTGGGAGAATGGGCTAGAAGCTAGATATTTAAAGATGGCTTCTTTGGATAGGAACCAGCTTGCTTGGAGGGTGCTGAGGTGGAAGAGAACTTGCTTAAGGACAAGGCAAAGGGAGGAGAGGGGCAGTTGGAGGATTGTCCTGCTCACATTCACCATCAGTAGTGTCTGACCAAAGCTGGGTGTTACCTCTGGACCTCAGCTATTTCACCTATAAAATGAGAGATTTGACTATGCAGTGGTTTCCAGACTTTTAGATTTCACAGACCAGCAAAGCATCAATCAAAAAATTAGACCATGATAAGATTTCCAACTTTTTATTTTAATGCTCAAGTAGAATTATTAATCAAAACAACTACCATCTATTTATCAGCATCTCTTCATAAAACAATTTTTAACTCCAAAATTGTAGGGTGGTCATAATCTTAGGACAATAAAATAGAGTAGCTTTTGCTTTATGAAATTAAACAAAAAACCTGATTATACTGTTCTTTTCTCATTTTGTGAAAACTGTATCACAGACCAACACAGGTTTGAGGACCATTATTTTGGAAACCACATGAGACATGCTTTGCATGGTTTCTTCTGGCTTTGGCATTCTAGGATTAAGAGTTTTGGGACCCAGTTTCCCTGTCTATGTTACTCTGGCAAATACCCAACCCTTACAATGCCTAGAACACCCCTTCTCACCATTTCCAATTTTGGGGTTCCACGTGGACCCACTCTTATATTTTCCAAATTTATCTTTCCTCCTCACCCCCCCACCCCCCCACAAACACACATACACAATTTACCAGAATCATGTAGGACTCCCTGGGAATTCTTTTAAGGATTTCAAGGTAGAATGTTAATGGCTTAGTGTTATGGATTGAATTGTGGCCCCCAAAAATGTTTGTCAGTTTGGCTAGGCCATGATTCCCAGTATTGTGTGGTTGTCCATCATTTTGTGACCTGATGTGATCACCCTATGTGTTGTAAATCCTAACCTCTGTTATGTTATTGAGTTGGAATTAGAGGCAGTTATGTTAATGAGGCAGGACTCAATCTATGGGATTAGGTTGTATTTTGAGTCAATCTTTTTTGAGATATAAAAGATAGCAAGGAGGGAGGGGCCTCATGCTACCAAGGAGGGGAGCACATCCTCTGGACCCATGTGTGCCTGCACTGAGAAGCTCCTAGACCAGGGGAAGATTGATGACAAGGACCTTCCCCCAGAGCCCATGGAGACAGAAAGCCTTGCCCTAGAGGTGGCACCTTGAATTTGGAGTTCTAGCTTCCTAACATGTGAGAGAATAAATTTCCCTTTGTCAAAACCATCCACTTGTATTGTTTTTTTCAATTTTTATTGTGCTTTAAGTTAAAGTTTACTAGGCAAGTCAGTCTCATATAAAAATTTAAATACACCTTGCTATATATAGTTTTTTTATATATACTCCTAGTTGCTCTCCCCCTGAGACAGAACGCTTCTTCTCTCCACCCTCTATTTTTTTAAGGAGCTGCCTTACTTGCGGTATTTTTGTTATAGCAGCACTAGATAACTAAAACAGTGAGTTATACCTTGATTTGCATATTTTAAATTCCTGAAAGCACTCTTAAAGGATAGCATCTTTAGTGGTCATTTCCGATCTAGAGTCTGGAAATCTTTTTAAGCTCAGTAAGCAGTTGTACCTAATTCTCTAGTCCCCTTCTCTAGGAGTGAAGATAAAGGCTACCGCTAAAAAGATGTATTCTTTGATCCTTTAAGCCACCCTTAGGACGCTACCCTAAAAACACACTGCAATAAAGGCTCTAAACTGTCAAATCGCTGCGGTGGGGCTGGAGGGGAAGTAGATGTAGAGGACAGCCAGGGGTGGGCGGGGCGAGGGCGGGGCCGGCGCCCCCCGCGCCCTCCAACGGCTCCCACTTCCGGCCCACACATCCCCGGCCCTGCCCCTCGAGCGCGCTCCCTTTAAAAATTCGCGGGCCCTTCCTGCGCAGGCGCAGTGGTACTTGACTCTTAGCCGCGCAAGCGCAGTGGCGGTAGGATGGCGGAGCTGGTGCCGTTTGCAGTTCCAGCCGAGAGTGACAAAACCTTGGTGGTGTGGGATCTGAGCTCTGGGCCCACAGCCGAAGACTTGCATGTGAGCCGGGGTCAGGCGGAGGGAGGGATGGGCAAACACGCCCGCCCGGTGACTGGGCGTCCCGAAGTCCTGAATTACCACCTCACCCGCATTGAATTGTTACCCCCGCTTCCTCACCCGCCCTGTTGTTTCCCCCAATTTCGGGCTGCACTGAATGCAAGGGAAGAGGAATATTGGTTCTAGAACGGACCTCAGCAGTCAGCTAGCTCCAACAGCTGTTAGAGACCCAGAGACGTAAGGCTGAACAACCAGCACATGTTGCCTTCTAATGCTTCTCAGATTGTAGAATTGAACTTGTTCATGAAATGAGAAGTTTTTTGAGTCGCACACTTCGTGGAGAAGGGCTTGGGGAATATAACGGCTATGTAGTTTTGTTTTCACGCACTAACTAGGCGTGGGACCTCCCCACAGCGTTCTTTGTTCACAGTATTCTCCAAGTTTGGCCTTCTCTATTCAGTCCGCGTCTTCCCAAACGCTGCAGTGGCCCGTCCTGGCTTCTATGCCATCATCAAGTTTTATTCAGCAAGGGATGCTCACAGAGCCCAAAAGGCATGCAACCGGAAGCAGCGCTTCCAAAAATCTCCAGTGAAGGTGGGTCTAAATAGGGAAAATCCGTAGCTCCACTGGAATGAAATGCTGAATTGAGTAACAATAGGCTAGCATTTGCATAGCCAGAATGCTCCTTAGAGGCGAGGATGGCACGGCTTCTTCTCACTTACTTAGGGCATGTTATGAGGAGGGACCGATCTCTAGAGAAGGACATCATGCTTAGTAAGGTAGAGGGTCAGTGAAAAAGAGGAAGGCCCTCAACAAGATGAATTGACACAGTGGCGCAACAATGGGCTCAAACATAGCAACTAGTATGAGGCTGGTGCAGTACTGGGCAGTGTTTCATTGTGTTGCACATACGTTGCTATGAGTCGCAACGGACTCCATGGCACCTAACAACAATATTTGCACTGCACCTTGGTTTACAGAATGTTTTCAGATGCCTTGCCACACTGATCCTCCAGTTTTTTAGATGCAGAAACTTAGAGTAGTTAAGTCACTTGCTTAAGGTTCATGGCAATAATTTTTAGAACCAGAGGTCCTTCTGAAATGTACTCATTGCTGTCCAGCCCATTCCAACTGATGCTAAATCCCATGTCATTCTATAACCAACCTGTTGCCCCTAAATTTAAAAAGTCTTAAAGAATTCTGCTTAGGCTTACTTTTATGTAGGTTTTAAATGGACGAGCTTGACACTTGCCAGTTGTAACATAAAGGGTGATTTATCATCATCATCATCACTATCAAACTGCCTATTTTTAGTTCCCAGATGATGGGCAAAAGATATTTTAATGCATTGTAGAAACCCTATTCCTACTAAGATATCAACCAGTTTTACTTTCTCAGAGGCCCAGAACTCTCTCTCCTCATGTGCCTCAAGTCAAATGCTTTTCCTTATCAAGGACTGTTTCAATCCCTCTAAATGGTGAGTGAGGCTTAGATATCCTAAACCTTTCGCTTTATAATTGTATGTCTTCATAAGCCTTCTCTGATTGCCTTCTTGATCCTTCCCCTGACCTTGCCGCCTATTCTTGCCCTGTTCCTTTCCTCACTGATGTAACCTTCTAATCTGAGAACTCCTCAGTAGTAACTCCAGGTATACAACCACCACTTTTGTATCGTGTTCAACACCTCTTCAGTCCTGGCTCTAGTCCCTGTGGTTGAATGGTGACCTGTCAGACATGTTTTAATTTTCAGATTAGGATCTGCCAGCTTCTAACCTGTGACCATCTCTCATGTAGCCACTCAGATGTTGAAGGTACAATGGAAAGATTATGAAAAAGTTCATTGGTATCAGTTTGTGAGTAATGAGTTTTTAGTGCTTTGTGGACATTGAAACCATTTCATAAACTTTAGGTTTTGAGATGTTTCACAGCATAAAGTCCACTGCTGATAGAGTGCTAAGGAGATGTTCTAAAAATCAATATGTAGTTGAGAGGAGAGGGTGTTCATATTCTTGTTGTTGGGTGCCGTCAGTCGATTTCAACTCATCGTGGCCCCATAGTGACAGAGTAGAACTACCGCGTTGGGTTTTCTAGGCTGTAATCTTTAAGGAAGTGGCTCACCAGATCTTTCTCTCACAGAGCCGCTGGGTGGGTTTGAACTACCAACCTTTTCGGTTAGCAGCCAAGCACTTAACTGTTCTACCAGGGGACCTTGGCATTCATATTAGATGCATGTGTTTATTTAATGTAGCATCTTGGGTTTTTACCCCCAAATTTTTATCTAGTTTAAAAGTGTTCTTTTATACTTTGGCAAATACACACTGTTTCTGCCTTTTTTTTTTTTACCTTTTATAAATATGGATAAGGGAAGAACATTTTTAAATAAAATCAGGAAAAGGCCCAAGGCACCTGAGAGAGTTTTTTTTTTTTTTTCAGTGGCATGAGGGAAAGGGTTGCCAGCAAGATCTGTGGCAGGGTTATCCAAGGTCACAACTGTGTGCTACCCAGGGACTTGAAGCCCTTCTGAAGCTCTAGTTGTCCAGAAAAACTCTCCTATGACTCATCATACAGGCCAGCCTCCCCTGCAGCATTCAGCATTTAAAGATTAGCTTTCATTTCTCCTTCCCAGCCATCAGCTTCAGGTGGGGAAAGTAATTTCATGTTTTTTTACTTATTCTTTAATTCCCGAAGTTACTAACTTCCTTTACAAAGAAGAATACACACCTCTATAAATATTTTAAAAACCAATTGCCTTTGAGTTGATTCTGACTCATGGGGACCCCTCAATCGACAAATGCTATTTATTATATGCTAAGAACTGTGGATAGTTCTGGGAATGAGAAAAGAATAAGATGGTTGCCTCAGGCACTTAAGGTTATAAACCTGTGAAAGAGGAAGATGCATGAACAAACCAATAAAGAATTAATCATGATTTAACTTTGTATTGTTTGGATTTTTATGATAATATGTTCATATACTACACTTTTGTTTAAAAATAAAATCAACATTTAAGAAAGAATTAATGGTGTAAAAAATCCATGTTGTTGTCAATACTTGCTGTTGAGTTGGCCCCCGACTCATGGTGACCCTGTGGACAACAGAATGAAACTGCTGCCTGGTCCTGCACCATCCCTGTGATCTATTGCAGATTGGAAATAGAATTTAAGAAAGAATATAATGATAGAAGAAAATAATATAAGATTAATGATATAAATCCATATTGTTTTTGTTAGGTGCCATCGAGTTGGTTCCAATTCATAGCAACCCTGGGTATAACATGAACGAAACATTGCTTGGTCCTGTGCTATCCTCACACGAGTAGGTACGTTTGAGCCCATTGCTGCAACTAGTCCAGCTCGTTGAGGGTCTTCCTCTTTTTCACTGACCCTCTACTTTACCAAGCATAGTAATGTATAAATTATTTACAGAGTTAACATTCTGGAGATATTTGCATTCTCAAAGAGCTTGTAAATGCAAATGAACCTCTGTGTTTTAATTGCCAGCAATATTTATAGGTCTGTGGGTAGTGCAAACGATTGAAAAGTTTGAGTCCACCCCGAGGTGCCTCAAAAGAAAGGCTTGGCAGTATATAATACTTCCAAAAAATCAGCCATTGAAAACCCTATAGAGCAGAGTTCTACTCTGACACACATGGGGTCTCCATGAGTCAGAATCAACTCGAAGGCAATTGATTTTTTAAAATATTTATAGAGATGTGTGTATTCCTGTTTCTAAAGGAGGTTAGTAACTTGGGGAGGGGTGAACTACAGGTCAAGGTCCTATCTCCTTGTTGTGGTTTACATCTTATCTGCCCTTCAGGTACTATCCTTAGGCAGGAGCTACTGGGTGGGAAGGGAGAAACAGTTAACTTCCTTTGTTCATCCCAATGCTATAATTGCTTCTGCAGGACTTCCTCAGTTGCATTCATCATCACTGTTCACCACCAGAGGTCAGAGAAACCTTCCTATTAATCAGGGCCCCTGGAAATGGTGCAGAAAAGCACTCTAGCTTAGTAGTAATAACATTTATTTAGGGCTTGCTCTGAACTCAGTGCTTAAATTGTTCCGTTTAATCTTCTCAGCTGCTGTATGAAATCAGTACTAATAAACCTCAGGTATACCCCAAAAAAGTCTCCGTGCCAGATTGTGATATTTGTGGATCTGTCTCTTGTATCTTTAGGTTCATCTCGGCACCAAACATAAGGCGGTTCAACATCAGGCACTTGCCCTAAACAGCTCTCGATGCCAAGAACTTGCAAATTACTACTTTGGTTTCAATGGGTGGTCAAAACGGATACTCAAGGTAGATTTGTCTCGTAGATTTTCTTGGGGTAACCAGACTCTCTTTTCAACACTGAAATCCTAGACTTGAGAGAAGGATTGAACTGGGTTGCAAGGAGGAGGCAGTAAGTGGAAGTATCTGAGCATTGGCTGGCCACCTAGAATTAATCCATAATAATCACACTGACTTGGATGGTGGTGTCCATAATTTTCTCCAGTGTTTTTATGGTATGTAATAAGAAATGGTTGTCTCTATCTAGTAATTCATTTGGGATTCTTACCTGATTTTGAAGCTATGGGACACTTCAACCATAAGCTGGGATTGCTGGAGTTTAGTTTTTATTTCCCATTAAGAAAAGATTTTGAAGGCTACATTGAGATCCTAAGAAGAACCTTTAATTCACAATCGTCACAGCTTCAGGATCTTTCTGACCTTGAAGAAAGAGAAAATGAAGATACAGTGGCAGCAGCTCAGAAGCAAAGGGTGAAGTTCTTCTGTGCTCTAGAGGTGGTGTTGCCAGCCTATGAGTGCAGGAGTCCTGGAGTTGGCGTGGCAGAGGAGCCTTTGGATAAGCTGGAGGAAGGTCTGTTTCCAAGTGGAGGTGAAGGTCGGGGGAGGAAGAGGAGTTTTCTTTCTAAAACTCGTCTTTTCAGATACATCATCAGGCCTCCCCTTGCTAAACTACTGAAGCCCTGGACAGGTCCCCCCGTCCTGCCATACAGATTTTTACCTTCTTAGGCAATACGTGACAGAAACTTTCACTTTAAAATTTTAGAGCTGACCTGCGGAAAAGTTTAGGAGGAGAGGAATAGTGTTCTTCCAGGTTCAGGTTAAGAACTTGCTTTACGTTAAAGTAGTCCTTCAAATACAGATCTCTTGTAGTCTTCGGTTATCCCAGCAAAATCATCATCTAAAGATCTAAACAAACTCTCATGTAAACGTACAGTCCTTTGCTTCCTCATGGAAGGACGTGAGTGGGAACTGTCATATCTAGATATCTGGAAAGGGTACACTGACTGGTACTGAATTTTTTCTAGAATGCATGGCATTCAGGCTTAGGGTTTTAAGTCAGCGGGGCTGTTACTGAGTGGAGTGGAGTGGAGTGGAGTAGGCTCCTGTGAGTGATACCCAGGGAGAGGCCACATTTTCTGCATTACCAGCAAATCTTTCTCAGTGTGTGATTCCAGCCATTGACGCATGGCTTCGGCAGGTAGGGTCTGTTCTGTTGGAGGGTAGTTTCCATTCTTCAGTTTGAAATCTGTGTGGGATGTGAGACTTGTATGAAGTCCTGGCCTATATCTCCCTTCTGATACTTCAGGGATTTCTGGAATGGAGGGAAGCAGTAAAAATGTGCTCTGCCTGCCAGGTTGTACCTATGACAGAGCCATTTGACCATATCCTTGTGCTATGCCTGCTCTTGGAAACCCTGGTGGCATAGTGGTTAAGCACTACAGCTGCTAACCAAAGGGTCGGCAGTTCACATCCGCCAGGCGCTCCTTGGAAACTCTATGGGCAGTTCTACTCTGTCCTGTAGGGTCGCTATGAGTCGGAATTGACGGCACTGGGTTTGGTTTTGGTGATGCCTGCCCTTAATTGCTAAGATAATGATCTAAGAATTACAGATGCATTTTTATGTTTTTAAACGTATGGCATAAAAATGACCATTCAGAATTTTAAATCCATTTGTTTTGGTTGGATCTAGGGCCATTATCTTTCATTATGAAAAGGAAGATAACCCAGAAGCTTGCCATCCAGAAGGCTTTGTCAGATGCATTCCAGAAACTGTTGATTGTGGTTTTAGGTAAGACTTTTTTTTTTTTAATTGTACTTTAGGTGAAGGTTTACAAAACAAACTAGTTTCTCAACAAACAGTTAGTACACACATTGTTCTATGACTTTGGTTAACAACCCCACTGGCATGTCAGCACTCTCCCTTCTCAACCCTGGGTTCCCTATTACCAGCTTTCCTGTTCCCTCCTGCCTTCCAGTCCCTGCCCCAGGGCTGGTGTGCCCCTTTTGTCTCGTTTTGTTCCGTGGGCCTGTTCAATCTTTGACTGAAGGGTGAACCTCAGGAGTGATCTCATTACTGAGCTGAAAGGGTGTCCAGGAGCCATACTCTCAGGGTTTCTCCAGTCTCTGTCAGGCCAGCAGTCTGGTCTTCCTTTTTGAGTTAGAATTTTGTTCTACATTTTTTCTCTAACTCTGCCTGGGGCCCTCTATTGTGATCCCTGTCAGAGTTGTCAGTGGTGGTATAGGTAAGACTTTCTTGATGATCTCTGTAGCACTTCAGTTTCAATGAGCAAATAAACTCATTTTGAAAAGTTAATTGGATGAAAACCTGGATATCTAAAGCAGTCTAGATTATACTTTCATTCTCCAAACTGGTTTACAGCAACAGTCTCAAATTTCTTCCTCATGCCATCTGTGAGAAAAGTGACAGCAAATATTGCTGTCCCCAGTTTATAGGTATAGAATGACTTGCCTCAGTTCCCACAGAAAGTCTGTGTTTGATCCAGGTCTTCTTCTCGATATTACTTGCCTATCATGCAGAATGCTATTGTGATTATAAGCTTTGGACATGATGCTTGATAAAGTAGAGGGTCAGCGAAAAAGAGGAAGACCCTCCATGAGATGGATTGACACAGTGGCTGCAACAGTGGGCTTAAGGATAACAACAATTGTGAGGATGGCACAGGTCTAGGCAGTGTTTCATTCTGTTGTAGATAGGGTCACTATGAGTCAGAACAAACTCAATGGCACCTAACAACAAGAACAATGCTGCCTACCTCATGGCGGTATTGTAAGAGTAAATCAGATGAATGTAAAAAGTTTAGAACTATGCCTGCTACATGGTAAGCTGGCAAAACATATGAACTATTATTATTATCATTGTTGGTTTCCTGTTGAAGGGAGAGTTTTTTTTTTTGATGATATTTTCTTAATCAAGAATTTCATTTCAGTTTTCGTTTCATAGCACTGACATCCTAGGTGAGTATGTGCCCAACTACAGATTGGATTCTTATATAATAATCAGCTGCTTTCATGTGAGTCTGTACATCCCCTTTAAAGTGGTCATGTTGTTGGATGGCATTGATTGTGCTCCCTATTGAGTTCTGCAGTGGTGTTAATGTTACGGACTGCACCCAAAGGAAGCTTTGTGATTAGCAGAGAGTCCTCACACAGGATCGATCCCCAGCTTTACAGTCAGTTCCGACTCATAGCAACCCTATGTACAAAAGAATGAAACACTGCCTGGTCCCGCACCATCCTCACAATTATTGCTGTATTTGATCCCATTGTTGCAGCCACTGTGTCAGTCCATCTCATTGAGGGTCTTCCTCTTTTTTGCTGACCCTCTACTTTACCAAGCACGATGTCCTTTTCTAGGGATTGATTCCTCCTGATAACAGGTCCAAAGTACGTGAGACGAAGTCTCACCATCCTCACTTCTAAGGAGCATTCTGGCTGTATTTCTTCCAAGACAGATTATTCGTTCTTCTGGCACCCTATGGTATATTTCAGTATTCTTCACCAGCACCATAATTCAAGTGCATCAATTCTTCAGTGTTCCATATTCATAGTCCAGCTTTCACATGCATATGAACCCAAATCAAACCAAATCCAGTGCGCTCGAGTCGATTTCGACTTACAGAGACCCTGTAGGACAGAGTAGAACTGCCCCATAGAGTTTCCAAGGAGTGCCTGGCGGATTCGACCTTCTGACCCTTTGGTTAGCAGCCGTAGCACTTAATCACTACACGACCAGTGTTTCCCCACATGCATGTGAGACAATGGAAAATACCATGGCTTGGGCCAGGTGCACCTTAGTCCTTAAGGTGACATTTTTAATTTTTAACATTTTAAAGTGGCTTTTTGCAGCAGATTCGCCCAGTGCAATATGTTGTTTGATTTCTTGACTGCTGCTTCCATAGGCATTGATTGTGCTTACAAGAATATGAAATCCTTGACAACTTCGATATTTTCTCCATCTATCATGATGTTGCTTATTGGTCTATTTGTGCGGATTTTTGTTTTCTTTATGTTGAGGTGTAATCCATACTGAAGGCTGTTGTCTTAGTCATCTAGTGCTGCCATAACAGAAATACCACAAGTGGATGGCTTTAACAAAGAGAAATTCATTTTCTCACAGTCTGGTAGGTTACAAGTCCAAATTGAGGGCATCTGTTCCAGGGTAAGGCTTTCTTTCTCTGTCAGCTCTGGAGGAAAGTCCTTGTTCACAGTCTTCCCCTGCTTGAGGACCTTCTCAGGTGCAGGCACCCTCTGTCCAACGGACACAGTCTGCTCCTGGTGCTGCTTTCTTGGTGGTATGAAGTCCCCAACTTTCTGCTTGCTTCCCTTTCCTTTTCTCTCTTAAGAGATGAAAGGTGCTACAGGCCAAACCCCAGGGAAAATCCCTTTACTTTGGATCAGGGATATGGCCTGAGCAAGAGTGTTACACCCCACCCTAATCCTTTTAACCACAGGCCAAGATTATGATTTATAATGCATAGGAAAATCACAAAATGGAGGATAACCACACATGGCTTAACCAAGTTGACACATATATTTGGGGGACACACTTCAATCCATTACAGCCATCATTTCTAACTTAATTCCTGTCTCTAATGTGGGGCAGTTCTACTCTGTCCTATAGGGTCGTTATGAGTTGGAATCGACTCGACGGCACAGGGTACAGGGTTTAATGTTATATAATTCATCGAACCAAACCCAGTTGGTAATACGTGCTGTTCAACAAGTGTTTATGTTAAAAACTAAAATATGAGATGAGGGAACTTCAAGGAAGAGTGTTCTCATCGTCTGCTTTTAGATGTCAAAGACTGCCTAGTTCTTTGGTGCTGTCACTGTATGTGGGGTTTTTGGGTGGTGGAAATGCTTGGCCCTAAGCCAAAGGTTGGCTAACCAAAAGGGTAGCAGTTCCAGCAACTGGTTTGGTTTTTTGTGTGTTTTAATTTTATTGTGCTTTAGGTGAAAGTTTACAACACAAATTAGTTTCTCAGTTAAAAAACTTGATACACAGATTGCTTTGTGACATGGGCTGCAATCCCTGCAACGTGTAAGCACTCTCCCTCTTTCCACCCTGCGTTCCCTGTGTCCATTAAAAACATGAAATGCTTCACAAATTTGCATGTCATTATTACACAGGGGCCGTGCTAATCTTCTCTGTAGAGTTTCAATTGTAGTGTTTGTGCTGCTGAAGTGAGCTGGTTTGGTTTTTTTTTTATATGCAATAATTTTGAATTGATCATTGTTAATTTTATTTCAGAAAGTGGTAAAATAGCTCTGGAGTACAGACCCAGTGAAGAGATCATAGATGTCAGAACCGAAGAACTACAGGATTTAATTCACGTATGTGGAGATAAAAGCTCAAGGATTACATAGCCAGTGTAGCCATAATTGAAAACAATCAGCACAATTTAGAAGACTCTGGCATGCACAGAAAGCTGTTACACTTAGGAGAATATGAACCTCTGAACCTGATTTTGAATGTAAGGAATTCCTAGGGCATTCCCTGAACTCCTGGCCCTTGGCTCTGACCCCTTTTCTAAAGCTTGTAGAGCACGATTGAGAAGCATCAGAGCACCCCTACATCGTGGACAGAGGTGAGGGGGCATCCTACCCCTTCAGGGCTTAGGGGTGCTAGGCTGCTTGAACACAGGCCTCTTAGAACTCGCCTCAAACTGGATCCCAGGGGTTTGGAAACAAAATATCTATGGCCTCGAGTGTGATTAAGCTATAGTGCGGTTATGCTTTTAAAAACTATTACACCTTTCAAATAAGGTGTATTACCTAGATCTCGGCATCTCACATCTTATATGAAATGAAATGTTTTGCTGAAGAACCTTTTTGTAAATCTATTATATGAGTGCCCTAAATTAGGCATTAAGCTGCCCAGGTAGTTTCTAAAAAACCTTTACTACCTCTAAGATGTTTTCTTTAAAAATAGTGACAATAATAATAAAAAA
Source organism: Elephas maximus indicus (assembly GCF_024166365.1). NCBI lineage: Eukaryota > Metazoa > Chordata > Mammalia > Proboscidea > Elephantidae > Elephas > Elephas maximus. Next base: position 51,978,360 of record NC_064837.1, on the reverse strand, counting down.
GTTAGGAGCAGGAAGATGTGTTTCATCGACCTGGATCAATGGGAACTTAATTTGGGGGCTAGATGTGTGATTACTTAGCTCATGCCAAAGTTGCAAAGTGTTTTGATTTGAAGAGAAGAAGGTAGAGAAAGAGGAGGTCATTCTCTCCTGAAAAAGTATTTGAAGGTTTTTCAAGTAAAATAATTATTTTAATTAAGTTAAATGGAACCCAGTCAAGGGCACTTCAGGTTTATCCGAGATTGGGCTTTAAGAAGTCTAGCTTCCTAAATCACATTGATTAAGGGTAGGGTTGTACACCCGATTATTGTAATTCTTGTCAGTAAGTTGTATACCTGTAAAAAGTTGAATTAGCAAAAGTTGTGTGATAGATATATTCACAACAACGACAAAAAAAAAAAGGAAGAAGAAGAAAGAGTAGCTGCTGAGGCTGCTTATATACAGCCAAAAACCTCAGGGAATTTGGTTTCCTGGTTTGGAGGTTTAGGGTCATGTTTTCATGGAACATCCTAGTTAATTGGCTTAATAGCATATTTAGTGCTTCTGTTCTACCTCCTAGTTCACTGCATAGTGCCTGGGGTCTTAAAAGTTTGCAAGCAGCCATCTAAGGCACATCAATTGGTCTCCATTCACCTGGAGCAAAAGAGGAAGAAGGAGAGTCAGGTATAGGAGGAGGATATGGAATGTGTGGCTAATTGCCTCCATGAACAACTGCCTGCTTTGCCATGAGACCAGAAGAACTGCATGGTGCCTGGCTACCATGACTGAACATTTTGATCAAAGACTCTATATGAGAATCCTGATCAAAGCGGGGAAGGCGCAAAACAGAATTTCAAATTCTCATGGATTGTAGACTTTCTGGAGCCATGGAGGCTGGATGAACCCTGAACTATTACCCTGAGATAATCTTTAAACCTTGAACAAAAACTATCCCTTGAAGTCATTTGAAAACCAAACAATAGTATAGTTAAAAAGGCCTGCCTTGAGCATTATGCTTGTATAAGAACTATCTATATGCGATCAAATCGACAACAGCAACTTAAAAGATTAGATAGGAGCCTTAGGGTGCAGTGAGTTTATGTTAATTAGGGAGGAACAACTCAGAAAAGGAGGGTAAGAATGGTTGCACAACTTGAAAAATGTAATCGGTGTCACTAAATTGTACATGTAGAAACTGTTGGATTGGTTTATGCTGTGCTATGTATATTCTCAAGAACAAAATTAATTTAGAAGGAAAAAAGTCTTGGTTCCTGTTAAATGTAAGAGGAAGGGATTTATCCTTGGTGCTAAAGATTTCAGAAGCCTGATTAAAACCAAAGGCCCATCCTTAACAGACCAGTCCTGAAATCGGTTCAATTTTAAAACCGTTACTGTGTGCCAAGGCATATGCTAGGCAATGGGAAAGACAGGATAAAACCTCCTTCTCTTGGAGTTGGAGTTCACGTGCTAGGAGTTGTGCTAGCAAGTAAACAAGAAAATAAAAGATTATAAGAAGGGCTATAAAGGAAACAAACGGGTGTTGGGTACGGCATTTCAAGAAAAGTCTTCAACATGCTGACTTTCACATCCTTGTCTCTGTACGCAAAGGTGGACCTCTGAAAAGTGGGGTTGTTACTTTTTCTGTATTAATCGCCATGTTGAATCAAGGTGGGATGGGGAAGTTTTTCCATGCCAATGTAAAGTGCTATGCACTTGGATTCAGTCCCTCACTCTCAGACCAAATTGCCCACTCCCTAAGACCTTCCTACAGAAAGTTTGGCGTCCTCACTGATTAGTGGTACCCCCTACCTGACAGAGTGGTGAGTTAATAATCAATATGGAAAAGAGGATACAGAGAGCTGAGGAAATAGCAGCCTCTTAGAGTAAAATAACTTTAATGTGTGTTCGTACCCCCTGGCCTCACTAAATAGCATTTATTTTGTAGGTCAGTTATTCCTGCCACAGGGAGGAAGAATGTCTGGATTTCAGTTTGGAGGAAGAGGAGGTCTGGCTGCCAGAAACTGACTAGCACTTTTGACTATGCAGAGAGGCTGGTGAAGCAATCTGTCCCTGTGGCTGGAGCCTGAGGGCAGTGAGAGGGGGACTGAAAGAACCCGAATCCTCCCTTGCTTTCAGGGTGAGGATGAGGGAGGGGATGTGAAATCCTGTCACCTCTGCAGAAGGAAAGCTTGGGCCCTGGTGATTCTAGGAAAACGGCTCACCCTAGTGGCTTGGAACTGGTCTCTGATGCAGCTAAATAAAGGTGGTGCGTAAACAAGGGTGTCATAAATAAAGGGTGGGGCACGCGGTGGGGGAGGGGCACAGGGTTGCTAATGGTTGCGCCTGTGTCTTGATGGTTCATAACGGTTCGGCTCCCGCTAAGAGCGCGGCGCCCCGTACCCTCCGAGTGTCATGTCCGGGTTCTGCCTCTGGGCCCCACCGCTCCACCTCGCGCCGCAACCACTGTGGCTTCCGGTCCATGCGACACTGCTTCCAGAGTGGGCCCGGAATCTGGTCCAGCCGACGTCTGACCTCCCCCCCAGGGCTGACTGAACCCTAGTCTTTGCCCTCCCCTGATATCCCACCTGAATTGTACCCTATGCTTACACCCCGGCCCCAGTCAGGGGGCTCTGACTACGTGGAGTTCGCGGCTCCAGCCCAGATGTTGGCCCGGCCTCAGGAGTTCTTTGAGACTTTGGGCACTGATTGGGCTCCACAGCTGCCTCCCAGATCTAATGGGTTTGCTGGCGCACATCAGGATCTGAATGACAACTCAGAGTCGGAGGTTCCCAGAGGTGGTTCCGATGCTCGACTGGGGTCAGAATCACGCCGTAGCTCTGCCTCGACTCAAAAGTAAGATTGAAACTCCAGGGATGAATCAGGCTGAAGGTCACCAGTCATTTGAAATACTTGTTCCATCTCTAGTCATAGTTCAAAACCACCGAAGGTTATTCTTTCACCTCCAAATCTCATAAAGGACCTGGCACAGCATCTGCTTGCTAAGGTTGTTAGAACCTCAGGCCAATTTGCAAAAATACCTAACCGAAAGCCCAACCTGTGGATGACTATCTTCTAGACCCAAATTGGGATATACTGTATCCTCCAGACACCCTACCTCTGGGATTCCTAGGGACCGCAGATCAGCCTCCAGAGCTCCCTGAATTTGGTCCTATTCTACCTACAGTGGGACACCCTGAGCTTCCTGGGGAGGAGGAACCTTCAGTTGAACAAGGGGCCCCAGCTTAGACTTCAGAGGCCCCTCAGTCAGTGAAACCTTACCTAGCCCATCAGGAGGCCCCACATCTGTCTCTAGAGTCCCCTACGGAGATGCAACCGTCTCCACTCCAGCAGGAAGGCCCTGCTGAGACTTTGCAGAGCCCTGAAGAGGTTAAACCTCCAGTCCAGCAGGAGGCCCCATCTCAGTCTCCAGAGTCCCCTCAGGAGGTAGAACCTTTTTCAGTCCAGAAAGAGCCTTCAGCTGAACTTTCAGAGCCCCCTGAGATTGGAGAAACTTCTCCAGTCCAGCAAGGGGCACCAACACAGCTTCCAGAGACCCCTAAGGTAGGAGAGCCTTTTCCTATAGAGCAGTTCAGACTCCAGAGGCACCTGAGGAGAATGAACCTTCTCTAACCCAGGAGGAGGCCCAGATTCAGTCTCTAAAGCCACCTAAGGCAGTTATACCTCAGACTTCAGTGCTTCACAAGGTGATTCTTCAACCTCCAGGTCAGAATCAAACTCATCATTCAACCTTGTCCAGTATCACAATTCAACCAGTGGGGTAGACCTTACCCTAACCCCAGAGCCTGATAAGGAGGTTCAATCATTTTCAACTCAGCAGGAAGCCCCAGCACAACCTCAAAGCCCTCTGAGGAGACTGAAGCTTCTCCGGTCCCAGAAGAGGCTCCAGCTCCTCTTCCAAAGCCCTCTGAGGAAGTTGAAACTTTTGCAGTCCCACAGGAGGCTCCAGTTTACCCTCGAAAGCTGTGTGAGGAGGTGGAACCTTCTCCAGTCCAGGAGGAAGCCCCACTGCAGCTTCCAAATGCTACTGAATAAGTTCTAGCCTCTCCCACCCAGCAGGAGACCCCAGCTCTGCCTCCACACAGCCCAGAAGGGGTTGCGTCTTCAGTTCATCAAGAAGCTCCAGCATAGTCTCCAATGCTTCCACAGGAGGTTAAACCTTCTCCAACCAACGAGGATGCCCCAGCTCAGACTCCTGAGCCCCCTGAGGTGGTTGAATCCTCTCCAGTTCAGCAGGAAGTTCCAGGTCCACCTCCAGAGTGTCCTGAGGAGTTAAATCTTCTCGAGTCCAGCCAAAAACTCCAGCTGTCTTTCCAGAGATCCCTGAGGAAGAAGCCCCAGCACAGCCTGTGAAGCCTCCCCAGGAGGTCAAAACTCCAACTGAACAGGAGGCCCCAGTTCCACCTCCAGAGCTCCCTGAGGAGGTTGAACCTTCTCCAGTGCAACAGGAAGTTCCAGCACAGTCTCCAAAGCCCTCTGAGGGTATTGAACCTTCTCCAAACCAGCAGGAATTTCCAGCTGAGCCTCCAGGGCCCCCCGAAGAAATTAAACCTCCAACAGGACAGGAGGCTCAAGCTCTGCCTCCAGAGCTCCCTGAGGAGGGTGAACCTTCTCCAGTGCAGCAGGAAGGCCCAGCACAGCTTCCAAAACCTCAGCAAGAGCTTTAGCCTCCAACTCAACAGGAGGCCCTAGCTCCACTTCAAGAGCTCCCTGAGGACGGTGAACCTTCTCCAGTCCAACAGGAAGGGACAGCACAGCCACCAAAGCCTCCCCAGGAGGTTAAACCTTTTCCAGCCCAACAGGAGGCCCTGGTTCAGCCTCCAGGGCCCACTGAGGAGGTTCAACATTCTCCAGTTGAGCAGGAAGCCCCAGTATAACCACAAAGGCCTCTCCATGAGGTTAAACCTATTCCAGTTCTGCACGAAGCTCCAGCTCAGCTTCCTCCCCACGAGACTGAACCTTCTCCAGGCTACCAGAGGTTCCACATCAACCTCCAGAGCACCCTGAGGGAGTTAAGCCTTCTCCAAACCACAAGGAAACCCGAGCCCAACCTCCAAAACCTCCCCAGAAGGTTAAACCCCCAATACATCATGAAGCCCAGGCACAACCTCCAAACCCCTAGGAGGGTATTGCACCTTTTTTTTTTTTTTTTAATTAATTTTTATTAAGCTTCAAGTGAACATTTACCATTCCAATCAGTCTGTCACATGTAGGTTTACATACATCTTACTCCCTTCTCCCACTTGCTCTCCCCCTATTGAGTCAGCCCTTTCAGTCTCTCGTTTCGTGCCAATTTTGCCATCTTCCCTCTCTCTCTATCTTCCCATCCCCCCTCCAGTCAAGAGTTGCCAACACACTCTCCAGTGTCCACCTGATTTAATTAGCTCACTCTTCATCAGCATCTCTCTCCCCCCCACTGACCAGTCCTTTTCATGCCTGATGATTTGTCTTCGGGGATGGTTCCTGTCCTGAGCCATCAGAAGTTCTGGGGAGCATTGTCTCTGGGATTCCTCTAGTCACAGTCATACCATTAGGTATGGTCTTTTCATGAGAATTTGGGGTCTGTATCCCATTGGTCTCCTGCTCCCTCAGGAGTTGTCTGTTGTGCTCCCTGACAGGGCAGACATCGATTGTGGCCGGGCACCAACTAGTTCTTCTGGTCTCAGGATAATATAGGTCTCTGGTTCATGTGGCCCTTTCTGTCTCTTGGGTTCTTAGTTGTCGTGTGACCTTGGTGTTCTTCCTTTGCCTTTGCTCCAGGTGGGTTGAGACCAATTGATGCATCTTAGATGGCCGCTTGTTGGGATTTAGGACCCCAGGCGCCACAATTCAAAGTGGGATGCAGAATGTTTTCATAATAGAATTATTTTGCCCATTGACTTAGAAGTCCCCTCAAACCAAGTTCCCCAGACCCCAGCCCCTGCTCCGCTGACCTTTGAAGCTTTCATTTTATCCCGGAAACCTCTTTGCTTTTAGTCCAGTCCAATTAGGCTGACCTTCCTTGTATTGAGTGTTGTCTTTCCCTTCACCCAAAGCAGTTCTTATCTACAGATTGATCCATAAAAAGCCCTCTCCCTCCCTGCCTCCCTTCCCCCCTGTAACCACAAAAGTATGTGTTCTTCTCCGTTTTTTCTATTTCTCAAGATCTTATAATAGTGGTCTTATACAATATTTGTCCTTTTGCAACTGACTCATTTCGCTCAGCATAATGCCTTCCAGATTCCTCCATGTTATGAAATGTTTCAGAGATTCGTCACTGTTCTTTATCGATGCGTAGTATTCCATTGTGTGAATATACCACAATTTATTTACCCATTCATCCGTTGACGGACATCTTGGTTGCTTCCAGCTTTTTGCTATTGTAAACAGTGCTGCAATAAACATGGGTGTGCATATATCTGTTTGTGTGAAGGCTCTTGTATCTCTAGGGTATATTCCGAGGAGTGGGATTTCAGGGTTGTATGGTAGTTCTATTTCTAACTGTTTAAGATAACACCAGATGGATTTCCAAAGTGGTTGTACCATTTTACATTCCCACCAGCAGTGTATGAGAGTTCCAATCTCTCCGCAGCCTCTCCAACATTTATTATTTTGTGTTTTTTGGATTAATGCCAGTCTAGTTGGTGTGAGATGGAATCTCATCGTAGTTTTAATTTGCATTTCTCTAATGGCTAATGATCGGGAGCATTTTCTCATGTATCTGTTGGCTGCCTGAATATCTTCTTTAGTGAAATGTGTGTTCATATCCTTTGGCCACTTCTTGATTGGGTTGTTTGTCTTTTTGTGGTTGAGTTTTGACAGAATCATGTAGATTTTAGAGATCAGGCGCTGGTCTGAGATGTCATAGCTGAATATTCTTTCCCAGTCTGTAGGTGGTCTTTTTACTCTTTTATTGCACCTTTTTTAACCCAGCAGCAGTTTTCAACGGAGCATTCAAGGCCGCCCAAGGAAATTAAACCTTCTTAACCCAGGAGGAGGCTCCTGCTCAGGCTTCAAAGCCCACTGAGGAAGCTGGACCTTCTCGAGTACAGCAGGGGGACACATACCAGGCTGCAGAGGTCCCTGAAGAGGTGGAACCTTCTCCAGTCCAGCAGGAGGCCCCAGCTAAACCTCTAGAGGGTCCTATGGAGGTTATAACTAAAACTACTGCAAATCATGAGGTTCTACCAGCAGGTCAGAATCAACCTTATCTTTCAAACTTGCCCAATGTTACAGTTAAACCTGTTGATCTGTGGCTTAGCCTAACTCCAGAACCCACTAAGGAGGTTGAGTCATGTCCAACCCAGAGGTCCCAGCTCAGCCTCCAGAGCCCCCTGAGAAGGTGAAACTTTCCTCAGTTCAACCTTGAACCTTTTCCAAGGCAGCACGAGTCCCCAACTGAGTCTCCAAAGCCCACTGAGGGGGTTGAACTTTCTCCAGTCCAACTAGAGGTCCCAACTCAGCCTCCAGAGCCCTGAAATGAGGTTTGAGCCCTACCCTCAATGCATGCTGGAGTGACAATTCAACCTCCAGGTCATTCTCAAGCTCACCATTCAGTCTTCCCCAAAGTATCAGTTAAACCCATGGTTGAGCATTCTCCAGCACAACGGGATGCCCCAGTTCAGCCTCCAGAGTCCCCTGAGGAGGTTGGACTCTTCAACCAAGGAGGAAATCCTAGCTCAGCCTCCAGATCCACCTAAGGAGGTTGAACCTGTTTCAGTTCAGCAGGAGGACCCAGCTCGACTTCCAGATCCTCCTGACGATTCCCAACCTTCTTCAGTCAAGCAGAAGGACCCACCACAGCCCACAGAGCCGAATAAAAAGGATGAAACTTCTCCCACACACCAGGAGGACCTCGCTCAGCCTGCAGAGTTCCTTGAGGAGGTTGAATATTCACCTATTCAACTGGATGACCCAACACAGATCCCAGACCCTGTTAAAGAGGATGAGCCTTCTCCAACCCAGCAGGAAGACCCACCTCTACCTCCAGAGCCCCCTGAGGAGGTTGTACCTCCTCCAGTCCTGCATGAGGGCATAGCTCAAACTCCAGAGTTCCCTACAGAGGTTGTAACTCAACCAGCAGTGCATCATGAGGTGAAGGTTTCACCTCTAGGTCAAGGTGAAACTCAGCATCCAACATTGGTCAAAGTCGCAGTTAAATCTCTCTGGAGCTTACTGTAACTACAGAAACCACTACAGAGGTTCAACCTTCTCCGGAACAGCAGGAAGCCACAACTCAACCCCCAGAGCCCCTTGTTGAGGTTGAACCTTCTCCAAGCCAGCTGGTGGCCCCAACTCAAACTCTAGAGCATCCTACAGAGGATGTACCTTCTCCAGACCAGCAAGAGGTCTCATCACAGTCTCCAGAGTCCACGGAGGAGGTTGAGCTATCTCCAGCCCCACAGGAGGCCCTAGCTCAGCCTCCAATGCCCACCAAGGAGGTTGAACCATATCTAGCCCTGCAGGAGGCCTCACCTCAGCCTCCAGAGTTTCCTACGAAGGTTGGACCTTCTCCAGTCCAGCAGGAAGACTCAACAGAGCCTGTAGATGTCACTGAAGAGGTCCAAGTTCCTTCAGGCCAGCAGGAAGCCCCAGCTCAGACTCCAGAGTCCCCCGAGGAGGTAGAACCTTCCCCAGCCCAACAGGAATCCCCAGTGCAACCTCCAAAGCCCTGAGGAGATTGAACCTTCTGCAGTCCACCAGGAAGCTCCAGCTCAGCCTCCAAAGCCCTCTGAGGAAGTTGAACCTCTCCAGTCCAGCAGCGTTCCCCAAGTACACCTGTAGAGCGCCCTGAGGAGGTTGAACCCTCTCCAGACCATCAGGAGGTTCCAGGTCTACCTCCAAAGCGCCCTGAGGAGGTTGAACCTTCTTCAGCCAGGGGCCCCAGCTCTGCTTCCAGAGCTCTCTCAGGAGGAAGCCCCAGCACACCCACCAAAGCCTCCCCAAGAGTTCAAACCTCCAACTGAGGAGGGGGTCCCAGTTCTATCTCCAGAGCTCCCTGAGGAGTTTGAACCTTTTCCAGTGCAGCAGGAAGTTCCAGCACAGCCTCCAAAGCCCTCTGAGGGTATTGAGCCTTCTCCACACCAGCAGGAATTTCCAGCTGAGCCTCCAAGGCCCCCCAAAGAAGTTAAACTGCCAACACAACAGGGGGCCCCAGATCTGCCTCCAGAGCTCCCTGAGGAGGGTGAACCTTCTGTAGTGCAGCAGGAAGCCCCAGCACAGCCTTCAAAACCTCACCAAGAGATTAAAGCTCCAACCTAACAGGAGGCCCCAGCTCCACTTCCAGAGCTCCCTGAGAAGGGTGAACCTTCTCTAGTCCAACAGGAAGTGCCAACACAGGAACCTAAGCCTCACCAGGGGGTTGCGCCCTCACCAACCCAACAGGAGCCCCTGGTTCTGCCTACAGAGTCCACTGAAGAGGTCGAAACTTCTCAAATCGAGCAGGAAGCCCCAGTACAACCAGCAAGGCCTCTCCATGAATTGAAACCTCCAGTTCAACAGGAAGCTCCAGCTCAGCTTCCAGAGCCTCCCCATGAGGTTGAACCTTCCCCAGGGCAGCAGGAGGCTCCAGCTAAGCCTCCAAAGTGCTCTGAGGAAGTTGTACATTCTCCAGTCCAGGAGAAAGCCAAAGCACAGCCTCTGAGGATTTGAACCTTCTCCAGTCCAAAAGTAGGCTCCAGATCAGCCTCCATAGCCCCATGAGTGGGTTAAGCCTCCAGTCCAGCAGGAAACCCTAGCACAACCTCCAAAACCTCCCTGGGAGGTTAAACCCCCAATACATCATGAAGCCCAGGCACAACCTCCAAACCCCTTGGAGGGTATTGCACCTTTTCTAACCGAGCAGCAGTTTCCAGCTGAGCCTTCAAGGCCCTCTGAGGAAATTAAACCTTCTTCAACCCAGGAAGAGGCTCCTGCTCAGGCTACAAAGCCCGCTGAGGAAGCTGGACCTTCTCCAGTACAGCAGGGGGACACACATCAGCCTGCACAGCTCCCTGAAGACGTGGAACCTTCTCCAGTCCGGCAGGTGGCCCCAGCTAAACCTCTGGAGCCTCCTACAGAGGTTATAACTCAAACTACCACAAATCATGAGGTTCCACCACCAGGTCAGAATCAATGTTATCTTTCAAACTTGCCCAGTGGTCCAGTGAAACCTGTTGATCTGTGGCTTACCCTAACTCCAGAACCCACTAAGGAGGTTCACTTATGCCTGACCCAGCATGAGTTCAGAGACTCCTGAGAAGGTGAAACCTTCCTCAGTCCAACCTCCTGAGGAGGCTAAACCTTCTCCAAGCCAGCAGGAGTACCCAGCTAAGCCTCCAAAGCCCACTGAAGAAGTTGAACTTTCTCCAGGCCACCTAGAGGTCCCAGTTCAGCCTCCAGAGCCCCGAATGAGGCTCTACGCTCATTGCATGATGGAGAGAGAATTCAACCTCCAGGTCATCCTCAAGCTCACTGTTCAGTCTTGCCTAAAGCATCAGTTAAACCCATGGTTGAGCATTCTCCAGCATAACGGGATGCCCCAGTTCAGCCTCCAGAGTCCCCTGAGGACGTTGAACATTCTTCAGTTTAGCCGGAGGACCCAATTCAACTTCCAGATCCCCCTGATGATTCCCAACCTTCTACAGTCAAGCAGGAGGACCCACTGCAGCTCAAAAAAAAAAAAAAAAATTTTTTTTTTTAAAGAGCCCAATAATAGGGATGAAACTTCGCCAACACACCAGGATGACCTAGCTCAGCCTCCAGAGCTCCTTGAGGAGTTTGAACATTCAGCCATTGAACTAGTTGACCCAACACAGATCCCAGACCCCATTAAAGAGGATGAGCCTTCTCCAACCCAGTAGGAAGACCCACCTCTACCTCCAGAGCCCCCTGAGGAGGTTGAGCCTTCTTCAGTCCTGCAAAAGGGCCTAGCTCCACCTCCAGAGTTCCCTACAGAGGTTGTAACTCAACCAGCAGGGCATCATGAGGTGACGGGTTTACCTCCAGGTCAAGGTGAAACTCAGCGTCCAACTTTGGCCAAAGTCACAGCTAAATCTCTCTATCTGGAGGTTACCATAAGTACAGAAACCACTACAGAGTTTCAACCTTCTTCAGAACAGCAGGAGGCCACAACTCAATCTCCAGAGCCCCTTGTTGAGGTTGAACCTTCTCCAAGCCAGCTGGTAGCCCCAATTCAAACTCCAGAGCATCCTACAGAGGATGGACCTTCTCCAGACCAGCAAGAGGTCCTATCACAGTCTTTAGAGTCCACTGAGGAGGTTAAACCATCTCCAGTCCTGCAGGAGGCCTCAGCTCAGCCTCCGGAGTCTCCTTCGGAGGTTGGACCTTCTCCCTTCCAGCAGTAAGTCCCAGCACAGTCTCCAATGCTTCCACAGAAGGTTAAACCTTCTACAACCGAGGAGAAGGCCCCAGTTCAGACTCCAGAGCCCCCTGAGAAGGTTGAACTTTCCCCAGTCCAGCAGAAAGCTCCAGCACTACCTCCAAAGCCTCTAGAGGAAGCTGGAACTTTTCCAGTCCTGCAGGAGTCCCCAGCTCTGCCTCCACAGCCATCAGAGGAGGTTGAGCCCACTCCAGTACAGCAGGAAGCCATAGCACAGTCTCTGAAGTCTCCGGAGGAGGTGAAACCTTCAAAACAGGAGGAGATCCCAGGTCTGCCAACAGAGCGACCTGAGGAGTTTGAGGCTTCTCCAGTGCAGCAGAAAGCCCCAGCTCAGCCCCCAGAGGCCTCTGAAGAGGTAGAACCTCCTCTAGTCCAGCAGGAGGCTCCAGCTCAGCCTCCAAAGCCCTCTGAGGAGGCCGAACCTCCTCTAGTCAAGCAGAAAGTCCCAGTTCAGCCACCAGAGCCCTCTGAGGAGGCAGAACCTTCTCCAACCCAGCAGAAGGCCCCAGAGCCCTCTGAGGAGGTTGAACCTTCCCCAGTCCAACAGGAATCCCCAGCACAGCCTCCAGAGCTCTGAGGAGGTTGAACCTTCTCTAGTCCAGCAGAAAGTCCCAGCCTCAACAGCTCTCTGAGGAGGTTGAAGTTTCTCCAGTCCCGCAGGAGGCTCCAGCTAAGCCTGCAAAGCCCTCTGAGGAGCTTGAACCTTCTCCAACCCAGCAGGAAGCCCCAGGTCAGCCTCCAAAGCCCTCTGAGCAGGTCAAACATTCTCTAGTCTGGTAGGAATCCCCCGCTCAGCCTCCAAAGCCCTCTGAGGGTATTGAACCTTCTTGAAAGCAGTAGGAATTTCCAGCTGAGCCTCCAAGGTCTCCTGAAGAAATTAAACCTCCAACACAACAGGAGGCCCCAGCTCAAGTTCCAGAGCTCCCTGAGGAGGGCAAACCTTCTCCAGTCCAACAGGAAGTGCGAGCACAGCCACCAAAGCCTCCCCAGGAGGTGAAACAGGAGGCCCCAGTTCAGCCTGCAGAGCCCACTGAAGAGCTTGAACCTTTTCCAATCGAGCAGGAAGCCCCAGTACAACCACCAAGGACTCTCCATGAGATTAAACCTTCTCCAGTTCAGCAGGAAGCTCCAGCTTAGCTTCCAGAGCCTCCCCATGAGGTTGAACCTTCTGTAGGCCAGCAGGAGTCTCCATCTCAGCCTCCAAAGTGCTCTGAGGAAGTTGAACCTTCTCCAGTCCAGGAGGAAGCCCCAGCACGACCTCTGAAGATCTCTGAGGAAGTTGAACCTTCTCCAGTCCAACAGGAGGCTCCAGCTCCACCTCCAGAGCCCCCTGAGGGGGTTGAACCTCCAGTCCAGCAGAAAACCCCACCATAGCCTCCAAAACCTCCCCAAGAGTTTAAACCCCCATTACATCATGAATCCTAGGCACAACCTCCAAAGCCCTCTGAGGGTACTGCACCTTTTCTAACCCATCAGCGGTTTCCAGCTGAGCCTTCAAGGCCCTCTGAGGAAATTAAACCTTCTTCAACCCAGGAAGAGGCTTCTGCTCAGACTACAAAGCCCGCTGAGGAAGCTGGACCTTCTCCAGTACAGCAGGGGGACATACATCAGCCTGCACAGCTTCCTGAAGAGGTAGAACCTTCTCCAGTCCAGCAGGAGGCCCCGGCTGAACCTCTAGAACCTCCTATGGAGGTTATAACTCAAACTACTGCACGTCATGAGGTTCCAGCACCAGGTCAGAATCAACCTTATCTTTCAAACTTGCCCAATGATACAGTGAAACCTGTTGATCTGCAGCTTACCCTAACTCCAGAATCCACTAAGGAAGTTCAGTCATGTCCAACCCAGCATAAGGCCCCAGCTCAGCCTCCAGGGACTCCTGAGAAGGTGAAACCCTCCTTAATTTAACCTCCTGAGGAGATCAAACCTTCCCCAAGTCAGGAAGAGTACCCACCTAAGGCTCCAAAGCCCAGTGTTTCGAGGTGGAGGTGAAGGTTGGGGGGGGAAGAGTTTTCTTTCTAAAACTCATCTTTTCATATACACCGTCAGGCCTCCCCTTGGCTATACTACTAAAGCCCTGGTCAGGTGTTTTTTTGCCTCATAATACATATTTTTACCCTAATCTTAGGCAATACCTGACAGAAACTTTCACTTTAAAATTTTAGAGCCGACCTGCGGAAAAATTTAGGAGGAGAGGAATAGTGTTCTTCCAGGTTCAGGTTAAGAACTTGCTTTACGTTAAAGTAGTCCTTCAAATACAGATCTCTTGTAGTCTTCGGTTATCCCAGCAAAATCATCATCTAAAGATCTAAACAAACTCTCATGTAAACGTACAGTCCTTTGCTTCCTCATGGAAGGACGTGAGTGGGAACTGTCATATCTAGATATCTGGAAAGGGTACACTGACTGGTACTGAATTTTTTCTAGAATGCATGGCATTCAGGCTTAGGGTTTTAAGTCAGCGGGGCTGTTACTGAGTGGAGTGGAGTGGAGTGGAGTAGGCTCCTGTGAGTGATACCCAGGGAGAGGCCACATTTTCTGCATTACCAGCAAATCTTTCTCAGTGTGTGATTCCAGCCGTTGACACATGGGAAGGCAGGTAGGGTCTGTTCTGTTGGAGGGTAGTTTCCATTCTTCAGTTTGAAATCTGTGTGGGATGTGAGACTTGTATGAAGTCCTGGCCTATATCTCCCTTCTGATACTTCAGGGATTTCTGGAATGGTGGGAGGCAGTAAAAATCTGCTCTGCCTGCCAAGTTGTACCTATGACGGAGCCATTTAACCATATCCTTGTGCTATGCCTGCCTTTAATTGCTAAGATAATGATCTAAGAATTACAGATGCATTTTTATGTTTTTAAACGTATGGCATAAAAATGACCATTCAGATAAGAATTTTAAATCCATTTGTTTTGGTTGAATCTAGGGCCATTATCTTTCATTATGAAAAGGAAGATGACCCAGGAGCTTGCCATCCAGAAGGCTTTGTCAGATGCATTCCAGAAACTGTTGATTGTGGTTTTAGGTAAGACTTTCTTTTTTTAAAATTGTACTTTAGATGAAGGTTTACAGAACAAACTAGTTTCTCAACAAACAGTTAGTACACACATTGTTCTATGACTTTGGTTAACAACCCCACCGGCATGTCAGCACTCTCCCTTCTCAACCCTGGGTTCCCTATTACCAGCTTTCCTGTTCCCTCCTGCCTTCCAGTCCCTGCCCCAGGGCTGGTGTGCCCCTTTTGTCTCGTTTTGTTCCATGGGCCTGTTGAATCTTTGGCTGAAGGGTGAACCTCAGGTGTGATCTCATTACTGAGCTGAAAGGGTGTCCAGGAGCCATACTCTCAGGGTTTCTCCAGTCTCTGTCAGGCCAGCAAGTCTGGTCTTTCTTTTTGAGTTAGAATTTTGATCTACATTTTTCTCCAGCTCTGCCAGGGACCCTCTATTGTGATCCCTGTCAGAGTCGTCAGTGGTGGTATAGGTAAGACTTTCTTGATGATCTCTGTAGCACTTCAGTTTCAATGAGCAAATAAACTCATTTTGAAAAGTTAATTGGATGAAAACCTGGATATCTAAAGCAGTCTAGATTATACTTTCATTCTCCAAACTGGTTTACAGCAACAGTCTCAAATTTCTTCCTCATGCCATCTGTGAGAAAAGTGACAGCAAATATTGCTGTCCCCAGTTTATAGGTATAGAATGACTTGCCTCAGTTCCCACAGAAAGTCTGTGTTTGATCCAGGTCTTCTTCTCGATATTACTTGCCTATCATGCAGAATGCTATCGTGATTATAAGCTTTGGACATGATGCTTGATAAAGTAGAGGGTCAGCGAAAAAGAGGAAGACCCTCCATGAGATGGATTGACACAGTGGCTGCAACAGTGGGCTTAAGGATAACAACAATTGTGAGGATGGCACAGGTCTAGGCAGTGTTTCATTCTGTTGTAGATAGGGTCACTATGAGTCAGAACAAACTCAATGGCACCTAACAACAAGAACAATGCTGCCTACCTCATGGCGGTATTGTAAGAGTAAATCAGATGAATGTAAAAAGTTTAGAACTATGCCTGCTACATGGTAAGCTGGCAAAACATATGAACTATTATTATTATCATTGTTGGTTTCCTGTTGAAGGGAGAGTTTTTTTTTTTGATGATATTTTCTTAATCAAGAATTTCATTTCAGTTTTCGTTTCATAGCACTGACATCCTAGGTGAGTATGTGCCCAACTAGAGATTGGATTCTTATATAATAATCAGCTGCTTTCATGTGAGTCTGTACATCCCCTTTAAAGTGGTCATGTTGTTGGATGGCATTGATTGTGCTCCCTATTGAGTTCTGCAGTGGTGTTAATGTTACAGACCGCACCCAAAGGAAACTTTATGATTAGCAGAGAGTCCTCGCACAGAACCGATCCCCAGCTTTACAGTCAGTTCTGACTCATAGCAACCCTATGTACAAAAGAATGAAACACTGCCTGGTCCCGCACCATCCTCACAATCATTACCGTGTTTGATCCCATTGTTGCAGCCACAGTGTCAGTCCATCTCATTGAGGGTCTTCCTCTTTTTTGCTGACCCTCTACTTTACCAAGCACGATGTCCTTTTCTAGGGATTGATTCCTCCTGATAACAGGTCCAAAGTACGTGAGACGAAGTCTCACCATCCTCACTTCTAAGGAGCATTCTGGCTGTATTTCTTCCAAGACAGATTATTCATTCTTCTGGCAACCTATGGTATACTTCAGTATTCTTCACCAGCACCATAATTCAAATGCATCAATTCTTCAGTGTTCCATATTCATTGTCCAGCTTTCACATGCATATGAGACGATTGAAAATACCATGGCTTGGGCCAGGTGCACCTTAGTCCTTAAGGTGACATTTTTGCTGTTTAACATTTTAAAGTGGTCTTATGTAGCAGATTTGCCCAGTGCAACATGTTCTTTGATTTCTTGTCTGCTGCTTCCATGGGCATTGATTGTGCTTACAAGAAAATGAAATCCTTGACAACTTCAATATTTTCTCCATTTATCATGATGTTGCTTATTGGTCCATTTATGCGGATTTTTGTTTTCTTTATGTTGAGGTGTAATCCATACTGAAGGCTGTTGTCTTAGTCATCTAGTGCTGCCATAACAGAAATAGCACAAGTGGATGGCTAACAAAAGAGAAATTTATTTTCTCACAGTCTGATAGGTTACAAGTCCAAATTGAGGGCATCTGTTCCAGGATAAGGCTTTCTCTCTCTGTCAGCTCTGGAGGAAGGCCCTTGTTTTCAATCTTCCCCTGGTTGAGGAGCATCTCAGGCACAGGCACCCTGTGTCCAAAGGACACACTCTGCTCTTGGTGGTATGAGGTCCCCAACTCTCTGCTTGCTTCCCTTTCCTTTTCTCTCTTGAGAGATGAAAGGCGGTGCAGGCCACACCCCAGGGAAAATCCCTTTACTTTGGATCAGGGATATGGCCTGAGCAAGAGTGTTACACCCCACCCTAATCCTTTTAACCACAGGCCAAGATTATGATTTATAATGCATAGGAAAATCACAAAATGGAGGATAACCACACATGGCCTAACCAAGTTGACACATATATTTGGGGGACACACTTCAGTCCATTACAGTCATCATTTCTAACTTAATTCCTGTCTCTAATGTTGTCTAATTCTTCAGACCAAACCCAGTTGGTAATACATGCTCTTCAACAAGTGTTCATGATAAAAACTAAAAGATGAGGGAACTTCAAGGAAGAGTGTTCTCACCATCTGCTTTTAGAAGTCAAAGAGTGCCTAGTTCTTGGGTCCTGTCACTGTATGTGGGGTTTTTGGGTGGTGGAAATGCTTGGCCCTAAGCCAAAGGTTGGCTAACCAAAAGGGTAGCAATTCCAGCAACTGGTTTGGTTTTTTGCATGTTTTAATTTTATTGTGCTTTAGGTGAGACTTTACAACACAAATTAGTTTCTCAGTCAAAAAACTTATACACAGATTGTTTTGTGACACAGGCTGCAATCCCGGCAACATGTCAGCACTCTCTCTCTTTCCACCCTGAGTTCCCTGTGTCCATTAAAAATATGAAATGCTTCACGAATTTTCATGTCATCGTTGCACAGGGGCCATGCTAATCTTCTCAGTAGAGTTCCAGTTGTAGTGTATGTGCTGCTGAAGTGAGCTGTTTTTTTTTTTTTTAAATAATTTTTATTGTGCTTTAAGTGAAAGTTTACAAATCAAGTCAGTCTCTCACACAAAAACCCATATGTACCTTGCTACATACTCCCAAATACTCTCCCCCTAATGAGACAGTCTGCTCTTTCCCTCCACTCTCTCTTTTTGTGTCCGTTTTGCCAGCTTCTAACTCCCTCCACCCTCTCATCTCCCCTCCAGGCAGGAGATGCCAACATAGTCTCAAGTGTCCACCTGATCCAAGAAGCTCACGCCTCACCAGCATCCCTCTCCAACCCATTGTCCGGTCCAATGCATGTCTGAAGAGTTGGCTTCAGGAATGGTTCCTGTCCTGGGCCAACAGAAGGTCTGGGGGCCATAACCACTGGGGTCCTTCTAGTCTCAGTCAGATCATTAAGTCTGGTCTCATAAGAATTTGGGGTCTGCATCCCACTGCTCTCCTGCTCCCTCAGGGGTTCTCTGTTGTGTTCCCTGTCAGGGCAGTCATCGGTTGTAGCCGGGCACCATCTAGTCCTTCTGGTCTCAGGATGATGTAGTCACTGGTTCATGTGGCCCTTTCTGTCTCTTGGGCTCGTAATACCTTGTATCCTTGGTGTTCTTCATTCTCCTTTGCTCCAGGTGGGTTGAGACCAATTGATGCATCTTAGATGGCTGCTTGCTAGCGTTTAAGACCCCAGATGCCACTCTCCAAAGTGGGATGCAGAATGTTTTCTTAATAGATTTTATTATGCCAATTGACTTAGATGTCCCCTGAAACCATGGTCCCCAGACCCCTGCCCCTGCTGTACTGGCCTTCAAAGCACTCAGTTTATTCAGGAAACTTCTTTGCTTTTGGTTTAGTCCAATTCTGCTGACCTCCACTGTACTGTGTGCTGTCTTTCCCTTCACCTAAAGTAGTTCTAATCTAGTACCTAATTAGTGAATGCCCTTTCCCCACCCTTCCTCCCTTCCCCCTCTCGTAACCACAAAAGAATGTTTTCTTCTCAATTTAAACTATTTCTCAAGTTCTTATAATAGGGGTCTTATACAATACTTGTCCTTTTGCAACTGACTAATTTCACTCAGCATAATGCCTTCCAGGTTCCTCCATGTTATGAAATGTTTCACAGATTCCTCACTGTTCTTTATCGATGCGTAGTATTCCATTGTGTGAATATACCATAATTTATTTATTCATTCATCCGTTGATGGGCACCTTGGTTGCTTCCATCTTTCTGCTATTGTAAACAGTGCTGCAATAAACATGGGTGTGCATATTTCTGTTTGTGTAAATGCTCTTATTTCTCTAGGATATATTCCGAGGAGTGGGATTGCTGGATCGTATGGTAGTTCTGTTTCTAGCTTTTTAAGGAAGGGCCAAATCGATTTCCAAAGTGGTTGTACCATTTGACATTCCTACCAGCAGTGTATAAGTGTTCCAAACTCTCCACAGCCTCTCCAACATTTATTATTTTGTGTTTTTTGGATTAATGCCAGCCTTGTTGGAGTGAGATGAAATCTCATTGTAGTTTTTATCTGCATTTCTCTAATGGCTAATGATTGTGAACATTTCCTCATATATCTGTTAGCTACGTGAATGTCTTCTTTAGTGAAGTGTCTATTCATATCTTTTGCCCATTTTTTAATAGGGTTATGTGTCTTTTTGCAGTTGAGTTTTTTGCAGTATCATGTAGATTTTAGAGGTCAGGCGCTGATGAGAAATGTCATAGCTAAAAACTTTTTCCCAGTCTGTAGGTAGTCTTTTTACTCTTTTGGTGAAGTCTTTGGATGAGCGTAAGTGTTTGATTTTTAGGAGCTCCCAGTTATCTAGTTTTTCTTCTACATTCTTTATAAGGTTTTATATACTGTTTATGCCATGTATTAGGGCTGCTAACATTGTCCCTATTTTTTCTTCCATGATCTTTTTCGTTTTAGATTTTATATTTAGGTCTTTGACCTATTTTGAGTTAGTTTTTGTACATGGAGTGAGGTATGGGTCTTGTTTCGTTTTTTTGCAGATGGATATCCAGTTATGCCAGCACTGTTTGTTAAAAAGACTGTCTTTTCCCCATTTAACTGTTTTGGGGCCTTTGTCAAATATCAGCTGCTCATATGTGGATGGGTTTATGTCTGGATTTTCAATTCTGTTCCGTTGGTCCATGTGTCTGTTGTTGTACCAGTACCAGGCTGTTTTGACTACTGTGGCAATATAATAGGTTCTAAAATCAGGTAAAGTAAGGCCTCCCACTTTGTTCTTCTTTTTCAGTAATGCCTTATTTATCCGTGGCCTCTTTCCCTTCCGTATGAAATTGGTGATTTGTTTCTCCATCTCATTAATGAATGTCCTTGGGATTTTGATTGGAATTGCATTAAATGTATAGATCGCTTTTGGTAGAATAGACATTTTTATAATGTTAAGTCTTCCTATCCAAGAGCAAGATATGTTTTTCCACTTATGTAAGTCTCTTTTGGTTTCTTGCAGAAGTGTACTGTAGTTTTCTTTGTATAAGTCTTTTACATCTCTGGTAAGATTTATTCCTAAGTATTTTATCTTCTTGGGGGCTACTGTAAATGGCATTGATTTGGTGATTTCCTCTTCGATGTTCTTTTTGTTGGTGTAGAGGAATCGAACTGATTTTTGTATGTTTATCTTGTATCCTGATACTCTGCTGAACTCTTCTATTAATTTCAGTAGTTTTCTGGAGGATTCCTTAGGGTTTTCTGTGTCTTTGATCATGTCATCTGCAAATAGAGATACTTTGACTTCTTCCTTGCCAATCTGGATGCCCTTTATTTTTTTTCTAACCTAATTGCTCTGGCTAGGACTTCCAGCATGATGTTGAATAAGAGTGGTGATAAAGGGCATCCTTGTCTGGTTCCCGATCTCAATGGGAATGTTTTCAGGCTCTCTCCATTTAGGGTGATGTTGGCTGTTGGCTTTGTATAAATGCCCTTTGTTATGTTGAGAGATTTTCCTTTTATTCCTATTTTGCTGAGAGTTTTTATCATGAATGAGTGTTGAACTTTGTCAAATGCCTTTTCTGCATCAATTGATAAAATCATGTGATTCTTGTCTTTTGTTTTATTTATGTGGTAGATTACGTTAATTGTTTTTCTAATGTTGAACCATCCCTGCATACCTGGTATGAATCGCACTTGGTCATGGTGAATTATTTTTTTGATATGTCGTTGAATTCTCTTGGCTAGAATTTCGTTGAGGATTTTTGCGTCTACATTCATGAGGGATATAGGTCTGTAATTTTCTTTTCTTGTGGTGCCTTTACCTGGTTTTGGTATCAGGGATATGGTGGCTACATAGAATGAGTTTGGTAGTATTCCGTCCTTCTTTATGCTCCGAAATACCGTTAGTAGTAGTGGTGTTAACTCTTCTCTGCAAGTTTGGTAGAACTCTGCAGTGAAGCCATCCGGACCAGGGCTTTTTTTTGTTGGGAGTTTTTTGATTACGTTTTCAATCTCTTCTTTTGTTATGGGTCTATTTAGTTGTTCTACCTCTGTTTGTGTTAGTTTAGGTAGGTAGTGTGTTTCTAGAAATTCATCCATTTCTTCCAGGTTTTCAAATTTGTTTGAGTATAGTTTTTCATAGTAATCTGATATGATTCTTTTAATTTCAGTTGGGTCTGTTGTAATATCGCCCATCTTATTTCTTATTCGGGTTATTTGCTTCCTCTCCTGTTTTTCTTTTGTCAGTTTGGTAAGTGGTTTATCAATTTTGTTGATTTTTTCAAAAAAACAGCTTTTGGTCCTGTTAATTCTTTCAATTGTTTTTCTGTTTTCTATTTCATTTAGTTCAGCTTAATTTTTATTATTTGTTTTCTTCTGATTCCTGTGGGTTTCTTTTGTTGCTCTCTTTCTATTTGTTCAAGTTGTAGGGATAATTCTTTGATTTTGGCCCTTTCTTCTTTTTGGATGTGTGCGTTTATTGATATAAATTGGCCTGTGAGCACCGCTTTTGCTGTGTCCCAAAGGTTCTGATAGGAAGTGTTTTCAGCCTCATTGGATTCTATGAATTTCTTTATTCCATCCTTAATGTCTTCCGTAATCCAGTCTTTTTTGAGCAGGGTATTATTCAGTTTCCAAGTGTTTGATTTCTTTTCCCATTATTGATTTCCACTTTTATGGCCTTATGGTCAGAGAAGATGCTTTGTAATATTTCAATGTTTTGGATTCTGCTAAGGCTTGCTTTATGACCTAATATGTGGTCTATTCTAGAGAAAGTTCCATGTGCACTAGAAAAGAAAGTATAGCTGGTTGCTGTTGGGTGGAGTGTTCTGTATATGTCTACGAGGTCAAGTTGGTTGATTGTGGCATTTAGATCTTCCATGTCTTTATTGAGCTTCTTTGTGGATGTCCTGTCCTTCACCGAAAGTGGTGTGTTGAAGTC
This sequence comes from Elephas maximus indicus, assembly GCF_024166365.1. Classification (NCBI taxonomy): domain Eukaryota; kingdom Metazoa; phylum Chordata; class Mammalia; order Proboscidea; family Elephantidae; genus Elephas; species Elephas maximus. Next base: position 51,956,452 of record NC_064837.1, on the reverse strand, counting down.
TCCTACTATTATTGTGGAGCTGTCTATCTCACTTTTCAATGCTGATAGAGTTTGTTTTATGTATCTTGCAGCCCTGTCATGGGGTGCATAAATATTTAATACGGTTATATCTTCTTGGTGTATTGTCCCTTTAATCATTATATAGTGTCCTTCCTCATCCTTGCTGTTGGATTTAACTTTAAAGTCTATTTTGTCAGAAATTAATATTGCCAATCCTGCTCTTTTTTGATTGTTCTTTGCTTGATATTTTTTTCCATCCTTTGAGTTTTAGTTTGTTTGTGTCTCTAAGTGTAACGTGTGTCTCTTGTAGGCAGCATATAGACGGATCTTGTTCTTTAATCCATTCTGCCACTATCTCTTTATTGGTGCATTTAGTCCATTTACATTCAGGGTAATTATGGATAGGTATGAATTTAGTGCTTTCATTTTGATGTCTTTTTTTTGTGTGTTGACAGTTTCTTTTTCCCACTTGATTTTACATGCTGAGTATATTTTCTTTATTGTGCTTTCCTCATATTTGTTGTTGTTGATTTTGTTTCCTCTGAGTCTGTATTTTTCCCTTGTATTTTATTTTGATGAGTAGGATAGTTTGTCTCCTTTGTGGTTACCTTATTATTTACCCCTATTTTTCTAAATTTAAAACTAACTTTTATTTCTTTGTATTGCTGTATCTTCCTCTCCATATGGAAGGTGTATGATTACATTTCTTGGTCCCTCTTTATTATTTTAATGTTGTCTTCTTTTATACAATAACATTGCCGTTACCCTGTGTTGGGCTTTTTTTTTTTTTTTTTTTTAATCTTTCTTTGCTTTTTTGGATTTCCCTGTCTAGGTTGACTTCTGGTTGTTCTGCCCAGTGTTGTAGTCTTGGGTCGATACCTGATATTATTGATTTTCTAACCAAAGAACTCCCTTTAGTATTTCTTGTAGTTTTGGTTTGGTTTTTACGAATTCCCTCAGCTTGTGTTTATCTGGAAATGTCTTAATTTCACCTTCATATTTAAGAGACAGTTTTGATGGATATATGATTCTTGGCAGGCAATTTTTTTCCTTCAATTTTTAAAATATGTCATCCCATTGCCTTCTTGCCTGCATGGTTCCTGCCAAGTAGTCCAAGCTTATTCTTATTGGCTTTCCTTTGTAGGTGACTTTTTGTTTATCCCTCGTTGCTCTTATAATTGTCTCTTTATCTTTGGTTTTGGCAAACTTGATTATAACATGTCTTGGTGACTTTCTTTTAGGATCTACATTATGTGGAGTTCAATGACCATCTTGGATAGATAGCTTCTCATCTTTCATGATATCAGGGAAGTTTTCTGCCAACAAATCTTCAACAATTTTCTCTGTATTTTCTGTTATCCCTCCCTGTTCTGGTACTCCAATCACTCGTAGGTTATTTCTCTTGATAGAGTCCCACATGATTCTTAAGGTTTTTCTTTTTTCTTAATTCTTTTATCTGATTTTTCTTCAAATATATTAGTACCAAGTGATTTATCTTCAAGTTCAGGAATTCTAGCTTCTACTTGCTCAATTCTGCTCCTCTGACTTTCTATTGAGTTATCTAATTCTGTAATTTTATTGTTAATCTTCTGAATTTCTGATTGCTTTCTGTCTATGGATTTTTCCAGCTTATTAAACTTTTTGTTATGTTCCTGAATAATCTTTCTAATTTTTTCAGTTACTTTATCTGTGTGTTCCTTGGATTGTTCTGCGTATTGCCTCATTTCCTTCCTGATGTCTTGAAGGGTTCTGTATATTAAACTTTTGTATTCTGCATCTGGTAATTCCAGGAATGCACTTTCATCTAGAAGATCCCTGGATTCTTTGTTTTGAGAGCCTGTTGAGGTGATCATGCTGTTTCTTTATGTGACTTGATACTGTTGTCTCCGAGCCATCTATAAGTTACTGTATTTGTTTATGCTTGCTTACTGTGTCATAGTTGCTTGCTTTGTTTTGTGTTGGTATATCCCTGTGGGTTGCTTGAGTGAGCTAGCTTGATTATTTTTGCCTTTGGAGCTCTGGTGTCCTGTCCCCAGCTGGCTAGAGCTGTTATCAGGTATATCAGTCTAGGAGTCCATTCAGTTTTCTTGTATGAATTCAGCTCAGGTTTCCAGGTAGCTGATATGAAGTGTGTGGTACAGGTTCTGTCCTACAGTCTTAGAGGGGCAGGGGTGATTGGCGTATATACCGGTATCTGATTGCAGCAGGGGGTCACACTCCGAACAAGGCAGGGGGCTGAGAACTGACCCCCAAGTGTCTCTGAGGAAAACGCGTCTCTGTTCCCTAGAGCGTGCTGGTGGATGGGTTCTGCAGAGGGACCATGGGCACCCAAAGTTTTTGGTTGTAAGGACTGGGAGGTACCAGTTATCTTTGGACCCCTGTTGCGGGTGGCTGGGTGACCTGAGCAGAGCTACCAGTCCTTAGGTCCCTGATGTGGGTAGGTGAGGACCTTGTTTAATACACAAAGCAATGTCAAACATCAAACACCCAACTCTCCACTGCACAGTTGAAATGTTTGGAGTTTGCCGACAAGGGCCTATTCTCTCAAAATAGGCCTACACAGGTCCACACAGAAGGGAAAGGTGCTCAAGGTCCACAGACGGTTTATGCCTGTAGAGGAGCCGCTTCTGTCCTGAGCTCCCCTGGTTAATGGAGCTAGCAAATTATCTTTTCCCCCCAGGTGCAAATTTTTTCCTTCCCCAAGGCCGGGAGGATGGCTCTAGGTGCTCACCAGGGTCTATCTCAGGCCCAGGGATTCAGCCGCTGAAGCTGGCTTGGGTGGTGGTGGCGGGGTGCGGTAAAATACACGCAAATACTTAGCTTTTGCCTGGAGCGCCCTTCTCCTCAGGTTCCGGTGGTGTGAGTGGGCTGTGTGGCTGGCTGCTTCTCCCTGAGGAAACTGCGCCCCAACGCTAGGACAAGCCCGCTGCTGCTGCCACTGCTGCTCCAGGAATGGCCTGAGGGCTCCGTGAGATTCAGGTCCGGTAACTCCTCTCCACTTCTGAACGGCCTCTTCCTCCCCCTGCCCCTCAGTTCTTGTCTAAGCTTGCCTTTGATGCTCAGGGCTCCCAGCTTGTCACAAATATACTCATTTCACTTGTTTTTTCAGGTCTTTGTTGTAAAGAGGGCTCCACAGAAGCATCTGTCTACTCGGCCATCTTGGCTCCGCCTCCTGGTTTGGTTTTTTTGTATGCAATAATTTTGAATTGATCATCGTTGATTTTATTTCAGAAAGTGGTAAAATAGCTCTGGAGTACAGACCCAGTGGAGAGATCATAGGTGTCAGAACCGAAGAAGAACTACAGGATTTAATTCACGTATGTGGAGATAAAAACTCAAGGATTACATAGCCAGTGTAGCCATAATTGAAAACAATCAGCATGATTTAGAAGACTCTGGCATGCACAGAAAGCTGTAATACTTAGGAGAATATGAAATTCTGAAACTGCTTTTGAATGTAAGGAATTCCTAAAGTTTGGAGAGCAGGATTGAAAAGCATCAGAGAACCCCTACATCGTGGACAGAGGTGAGGGGGCATCCTACCCCTTCAGGGCTTAGGGGTGCTAGGCTGCTTGAACACAGGCCTCTTAGAACTCGCCTCAAACTGGATCCCAGGGATTTGGGAACAAAATATCTATGGTCTCGAGTGTGATTAAGCTATAGTGTGGTTATGCTTTTAAAAACTACTACACCTTTCAAATAAGGTGTATTACCTAGATCTCGGCATCTCACATCTTATATGAAATGAAATGTTTTGCTGAAGAACCTTTTTGTAAATCTATTATATGAGTGCCCTAAATTAGGCATTAAGCTGCCCAGGTAGTTTCTAAAAAAAACTTTACTACCTGTAAGATGTTTTCTTTAAAAATAGTGATAATAATAATAAAAAAGTTAGGAGCAGGAAGATGTGTTTCATCGACCTGGATCAATGGGAACTTAATTTGGGGGCTAGATGTGTGATTACTTAGCTCACGCCAACGTTGCAAAGTGTTTTGATTTGAAGAGAAGAAGGTAGAGAAAGAGAAGGTCATTCTCTTCTGAAAAAGTATTTGAAGATTTTTCAGGTAAAATAATTATTTTAATTAAGTTAAATGGAACCCAGTCAAGGGCACTTCAGGCTTATCCGAGGCTGGGCTTTAAGAAGTCTAGCTTCCTAAATCACATTGATTAAGGGTAGGGTTGTACACCCGATTATTGTAATTCTTGTCAGTAAGTTGTATACCTGTAAAAAGTTGAATTAGCAAAAGTTGTGTGATAGATATATTCACAACAACGACAAAAAAAAAAGGAAGAAGAAAGAGTAGCTGCTGAGGCTGCTTATATACAGCCAAAAACCTCAGGGAATTTGGTTTCCTGGTTTGGAGGTTTAGGGTCATGTTTTCATGGAACATCCTAGTTAATTGGCTTAATAGCATATTTAGTGCTTCTGTTCTACCTCCTAGTTAACTGCATAGTGCCTGGGGTCTTAAAAGTTTGCAAGCAGCCATCTAAGGCACATCAATTGGTCTCCATTCACCTGGAGCAACAGAGGAGGAAGGAGAGTCAGGTATAGGAGGAGGATATGGAATGTGTGGCTAATTGCCTCCATGAACAACTGCCTGCTTTGCCATGAGACCAGAAGAACTGCATGGTGCCTGGCTACCATGACTGAACATTTTGATCAAAGTCTCTATATGAGAATCCTGATCAAAACGGGGAAGGCGCAAAACAGAATTTCAAATTCTCATGGATTGTAGACTTTCTGGAGCCATGGAGGCTTTATGAACCCTGAACTATTACCCTGAGATAATCTTTAAACCTTGAACAAAAACTATCCCTTGAAGTCATTTGAAAACCAAACAATAGTATAGTTAAAAAGGCCTGCCTTGAGCATTATGCTTGTATAAGAACTATCTATATGCGATCAAATCGACAACAGCAACTTAAAAGATTAGATAGGAGCCTTAGGGTGCAGTGAGTTTATGTTAATTAGGGAGGAACAACTCAGAAAAGGAGGGTAAGAATGGTTGCACAACTTGAAAAATGTAATCGGTGTCACTAAATTGTACATGTAGAAACTGTTGGATTGGTTTATGCTGTGCTATGTATATTCTCAAGAACAAAATTAATTTAGAAGGAAAAAAGTCTTGGTTCCTGTTAAATGTAAGAGGAAGGGATTTATCCTTGGTGCTAAAGATTTCAGAAGCCTGATTAAAACCAAAGGCCCATCCTTAACAGACCAGTCCTGAAATCGGTTCAATTTTAAAACCGTTACTGTGTGCCAAGGCATATGCTAGGCAATGGGAAAGACAGGATAAAACCTCCTTCTCTTGGAGTTGGAGTTCACGTGCTAGGAGTTGTGCTAGCAAGTAAACAAGAAAATAAAAGATTATAAGAAGGGCTATAAAGGAAACAAACGGGTGTTGGGTACGGCATTTCAAGAAAAGTCTTCAACATGCTGACTTTCACATCCTTCTCTCTGTATGCAAAGGTGGACCTCTGAAAAGTGGGGTTGTTACTTTTTCTGTATTAATCGCCATGTTGAATCAAGGTGGGATGGGAAGTTTTTCCATGCCAGTGTAAAGAGCTATGCACTCGGATTCAGTCCCTCACTCTCAGACCAAATTGCCCACTCCCTAAGACCTTCCTACAGAAAGTTTGGCGTCCTCACTGATTAGTGGTACCCCCTACCTGACAGAGTGGTGAGTTAACAATCAAATATGGAAAAGAGGATACAGAGAGCTGAGGAAATAGCAGCCTCTTAGAGTAAAATAACTTTAATGTGTGTTCGTCCCCCTCTTGGCCGCACTAAATAGCGTTTGTTTTGCAGGTCAGTTATTCCTGCCACAGGGAGGAAGAATGTCTGGATTTCAGTTTGGAGGAAGAGGAGGTCTGGCTGCCAGAAACTGACTAGCACTTTTGACTATGCAGAGAGGCTGGTGAAGCAATCTGTCCCTGTGGCTGGAGCCTGAGGGAGTGAGGGGGACTGAAAGAACCCTTGCTTTGAGGGTGAGGGTGAGGGAGGGGATGTGAAATCCTGTCACCTCTGCAGGAGAAGGGAAGCCTGGGCCGTGGTGATTCTAGGAAAACGGCTCACCCTAGTGGCTTGGGACTGGTCTATGACGCACCTAAATAAAGGCGGTGCGTAAACAAGGGTGTCATAAATAAAGGGTGGGGCACGCGGTGGGGGAGGGGCACAGGGTTGCTAATGGTTGCGCCTGTGTCTTGATGGTTCATAACGGTTCGGCTCCCGCTAAGAGCGCGGCGCCCCGTACCCTCCGAGTGTTAAGTCCGGGTTCTGCCTCTGGGCCCCACCGCTCCTCCTCACGCTGCAACCACTGTGGCTTCCGGTCCATGCGACATTGCTTCCAGAGTGGGCCCGGAATCTGGTCCAGCCGACCTCTGACCTCCCCCCCAGGGCTGACTGAACCCTGGTCTTTGCCCTCTCCTGATAGCCCACCTGAATTGTACCCTATGCTTACACCCCGGCCCCAGTCAGGGGGCTCTGACTACGTGGAGTTCGCGGCTCCAGCCCAGATGTTGGCCCGGCCTCAGGAGTTCTTTGAGACTTTGGGCACTGATTGGGCTCCACAGCTGCCTCCCAGATCTAATGGGTTTGCTGGCGCACATCAGGATCTGAATGACAACTCAGAGTCGGAGGTTCCCAGAGGTGGTTCCGATGCTCGACTCGGGTCAGAATCACGCCGTAGCTCTGCCTCGACTCAAAAGTAAGATTGAAACTCCAGGGATGAATCAGGCTGAAGGTCACCAGTCATTTGAAATACTTGTTCCATCTCTAGTCATAGTTCAAAACCACCGAAGGTTATTCTTTCACCTCCAAATCTCATAAAGGACCTGGCACAGCATCTGCTTGCTAAGGTTGTTAGAACCTCAGGCCAATTTGCAAAAATACCTAACCGAAAGCCCAACCTGTGGATGACTATCTTCTAGACCCAAATTGGGATATACTGTATCCTCCAGACACCCTACCTCTGGGATTCCTAGGGACCCCAGATCAGCCTCCAGAGCTCCCTGAATTTGGTCCTATTCTACCTACAGTGGGACACCCTGAGCTTCCTGGGGAGGAGGAACCTTCAGTTGAACAAGGGGCCCCAGCTTAGACTTCAGAGGCCCCTCAGTCAGTGAAACCTTACCTAGCCCATCAGGAGGCCCCACATCTGTCTCTAGAGTCCCCTACGGAGATGCAACCGTCTCCACTCCAGCAGGAAGGCCCTGCTGAGACTTTGCAGAGCCCTGAAGAGGTTAAACCTCCAGTCCAGCAGGAGGCCCCATCTCAGTCTCCAGAGTCCCCTCAGGAGGTAGAACCTTTTTCAGTCCAGAAAGAGCCTTCAGCTGAACTTTCAGAGCCCCCTGAGATTGGAGAAACTTCTCCAGTCCAGCAAGGGGCACCAACACAGCTTCCAGAGACCCCTAAGGTAGGAGAGCCTTTTCCTATAGAGCAGTTCAGACTCCAGAGGCACCTGAGGAGAATGAACCTTCTCTAACCCAGGAGGAGGCCCAGATTCAGTCTCTAAAGCCACCTAAGGCAGTTATACCTCAGACTTCAGTGCTTCACAAGGTGATTCTTCAACCTCCAGGTCAGAATCAAACTCATCATTCAACCTTGTCCAGTATCACAATTCAACCAGTAGATGTGGCCCTTACCCTAACCCCAGAGCCTATTAAGGAGGTTCAATCATGTCTAATTCAGCAGGAAGCCCCAGCAGAGCCTCCAAAGCCCTCTGAGGAGGTTGAACATTCTGCAGACCTCGAGGAAGCTCCAGCAGAGCCTCCAAAGCCCTCTGAGGAAGCTGAAGCTTCTCCTGCCCTGCAGGAGGCTCCAGTTCAGCCTCCAAAGCCCTCCGAGGAGGTTGAACCCTCTCCAGTCCAGGAGGAATACCCAGTGCAGCCTCGAAATGCTACCAAAGAAGTTGAAGCTTCTCCCACCCAGCAGGAGGCCCAGCTCTGCCTCCACAGAGCCCAGAGGAGGTTGCATCTTCTTCAGTCCAGCAGGAAGTCCCAGCACAGTCTCCAATACTTCCACAGAAGGTTAAACCTTCTCCAACCCAGCAGCAGACCCCAACTCAGACTCCAGGGCCCCCTGATGAGGTTGAACCTTCCCCAGGCCAGCAGGAAGCTCCAGCACTACCTCCAAACCCACTAGAGGAAGATGGAACTTCTCCAGTTCAGCAGGCATCCCCATCTCTGCCTGCAGAACCATCCCAGTAGGTTGAGCCTTCTCCAGTGCAGCAGGAAGCCATAGCACAGTCTCTGAAACCTCTGCAGGAGGTTAAACCTCCAATACAGAAGGAGGCCCCAGGTCTGCCACCACAGCAACCAGAGGGGATTGAGGCTTCTTCAGTGCAGCAGAAAGCCCCAGCTCAGCCTCCAAAGGCCTCTGAGGAGGTTGAACCTTCTCCAGTCCAGCAGGAGACTCCAGCTCAGCCTCCAAAGCCCTCTGAGGAAGCTGAACCTTCTACACTCCAGGAGGGAGCCCCAGCTCAGGCTCTAAAGCCCTCTGAGGAGGCTGAACCTTCTCCAGTCCAGCAGGAGGCTCCAGCTAAGCCTCCAAAACCCTCTCGGGAGCTTGAACTTTCTCCAAAACAGCAGGAAAGCCCAGTTCAGCTCCCAAAGGTCTCTGAGGAGGTTGAACCTTCTACAGTCCAGCAGGAAGCCCCAGCTCAACCTCCAAAACCCTCTGAGGAATTGAACCTCTCCAGTCCAGCAGCATTCCCCAGGTCCACCTCTAGAGCGCCCTGAGGAGGTTGAACCCTCTCCAGTCCACCAGAAGGTTCCAGGTCCACATCCAAAGTGCCCTGAGGAGGTTGAGCCTTCCCCAGTCCAGCAAGGGGCCCCAGCTCTGCTTCCAGAGCTCCCTCAGGGGGAAGCCCCAGCACACCCTCCCCAACTTCCACAAGAGCTCAAACGTCCAACTTAGGAGAAGGCCACAGTTCCACCTCTGCCGCTCCCTGAATAGGTTGAAACCTCTCCAATGCAGCAGGAAATTCCAGCACAGCCTCCAAAGCCCTCTGAAGGTATTGAACCTTCTCCAAACCAGCAGGAATTTCCAGCTGAGCCTCCGAGGCCCCCCGAAGAAATTAAACCTCCAACAGGACAGGAGGCCCCAGCTCCACCTCCAGAGCTCCCTGAGGAGGGTGAACCTTCTCCAGTGCAGCAGGAAGGCCCAGCACAGCCCCCACAACCTCACCAAGAAGTTAAAGCTCCAACACAACAGTAGACCCCAGTTCCACTTCCAGAGCTCCCTCAGGGGGGCAAACCTTCTCCAGTCCAACAGGAAGTGTGAGCACAGCCATCAAAGCCTCCCCAGGAGGTGAAACCTTCTCCAACACAACAGGATGCCACGGTTCAGGCTCCAGAGCCTACTGAGGAGAGCTTCAAACTTCTCCAATTGAACAGGAAGCCCAAGTACAACCAGCAAGGCCTCTCCATGAGGTTACACCTTCTCCAGTTCAGCAGAAAGCTCCAGCTCAGCTTTCAAAGACTCCCCATCAGGATGAACCTTCTCTAGGCCAGCATGAGTCTCCATCTCAGCCTCCAAAGCCCTCTGAGGAAGCTGAAACTTCTTCAGTACAGGAGGCAGGCCCAGCACACACTCTGAAGACCTATGAGGAAGTTGAACCTTCTCCAGTCCAACAGGGTCTCCAGCTCTACTTCCAGAGCCCTGCTAAGGGGGTTAAACCTTCTCCATTCCAGCAGGAAACCCCAGCACAACCTCCAAAACCTCCCCAGGAGGTTAAACCTCCAATACGCCATGAAGCCCGGGCACAACCTCCTGAGAACTCTGAGGGTATTGCGCCTTTTCTAAACCAGCAGCAGATTCCAGCTGAGCCTTCAAAGCCCTCCAAGGAAACTAAACATTCTTCAACCCATGAGGAGGCTCCTGCTCTGGCTACAAACCCCACTGAGAACCCTGAACCTTCTATAGTACAGCAGGGAGACACACATCAGCCTCCACAGCTCTCTGAAGACATGGAAAATTACCCAGTCCAGCAGGAGGCCCTGGCTAAACCTCTTGAGCCTCCTACGGAGGTTATAACTCAAACTACCGCAAATCCTGAGGTTCCACCACAAGGTCAGAATCAAGCTTATCTTTCAAACTTACCCACTGTTACTGTTAAACCTGTTGATCTGCAGCTTGCCCTAACTCCAGAACACACTAAGGAGGTTCAGTCATGTCCAGCCCAGCATGAGGTCCCAGCTCAGCCTCCAGAGACTCCTGAGAAGGTGAAACGTAAGGATGTCAAACCTTCTCCAACCCAGCAGGAGTACTCAACTAAATCTCTAAAGTCAACTGAGGAGGTTGAAATTTCTCCAGTCCAACTAGAGGTCCCAGCTCAGGTGTCAGAGTCCCCAGATGAGGTTTTAACCCCATCTTCATTGCATGATGGACCGACAATTCAACCTCCAGGTCATCCTCGAGCTCACCATTCAGTCCTGCCTAAAGTATCCGTTAAACCTATGGTTGAGCATTCTCCAACACAGTGGGATGACCCAATTCAGCCTTCAGAGTCCCCTGAGGTCGTTGGACCCTTTTCAACCAAGGAGAAAATCCTAGCTCAGCCTCCAGATCCATCTAAGGAGGCTCACCCTTCTTCAGTTCAGCAAGAGGACCCAATTCAACTTCGAGATCCTCCTGAAGAATCTCAACATTCTCCAGTCAAGGAGGAGAAACCACCACAGCCCACAGAGCCCAATACAAAGGATGAAACTTGTCCATCACACTGGAGGACCTAGCTCAGCCTCCAGAATTCCTTGAGGAGGTTGAACATTCACGCATTCAACTCGATGGCCCAACACAGCTCCCAGACCCCGTTAAAGAGGATGAGCCTTCTCCAACCCAGCAGGAAGACCGACCACTCTATCCAGCACTCCCTGAGGAGGTTGAACCGTCTCCTGTCCTGCATGAGGGCCTAGCTCCACCTCCAGAGTTCCCTAAAGAGGTTGTAACTCAACCAGCAGAGCATCCTGAGGTGACAGTTTCACCTCCAGGTCAAGCCAAACTCAGCAGCCAACATTGGCCAAAGCTACAGTTAAATCTCTCTATCTAAAGCTTACCGTAACTACAGAGACCACTACAGAGTTGAATCTTCTCCAGACCAGCAAGGGGCCACAACTCAAAATCCAGAGCCCCTTGTTGAGGTCGAACCTTCTCCGAGCCAGCTGGTGGCCCGAATTCAAACTCCAGAGCATCGTACAGAGTATGTACCTTCTCCAGACCAGCAAGAGGTCTCATCACAATCTCCAGAGGCCACGGAGAAGGTTGAACCACCTCCAGTGCTGCAGGAGTCCCCAGCTCAGCCTCCAGTGTCTCCTACAGAGGTTGGACCTTCTCCAGTCCAGCAGGCAGGAAGTCTCAACAGAGCCTGGAGTAGTCCCTCAAGAATCCAAGTTCCTTAAGACAGCAGAAAGCCTCAGCTAAACCTCCAGAGCAACCTGAGGAATTTGAACCTCCTTCAAACAAAAATATACAGTAGACCCCAGCTGAGACTTCAGAGCCCCCTACAGAAGTTGTAACTCAACACATAGGGAATCAGCAGGTGACAGTTTCACCTACAGTTCACGGTGAAGCTCAGCATCAAACATTGCCCAATATCACAATTAAACCTCTGGATCTGGAGCTTACTATATCTTCACAACCCACTACAGAGACTGGACATTTTCCTACCCAAGTAGAGGCCTCATCCCAGCTTCCAAAGCCCCCTGAAAAGGCTGAACCTTCTTCAGTCCAACAGGAATCCCCAGTCAGCTTCCAGAGGCTTTTGAGGGGACAGAACCTTATTCAGCCCAGCAGGAGGCACCAGCTCAGGCTCCTGAGCGCCCTGAGGTGGTAGAATCTCCTCCGGTCCTGCAGGAGACTCCACCTCAGCCTCTAGAGTCTACTACACAGGTGGAAACTTCCCCAGAGCAGCACGAGATCCCATTTCAGAGTCCAGAGCCCCCCAAGGAGTTTGAACCTTCTCCAGTCCAGCAGGAGGCTCCGGCTCAGTCTCCCGAGCCACATACGCAGGCTAAAACTCCATCCCAGCAGGAGGCCCCAGCTCTTACACCAGAACCCACTAAGGAGGTAGAATCTTCTCTGGTCCAGCAGGAGACTCCATCTCAGGGTCCAGAGTCTCTTAAACACGTGGAAACGTTCCCCCAAAAGCAAGGAGTCCCGTTTCAGACTCCAGAGCCCCCAAAGGAGGTTGAACATTCGCCAGCCCAGCAGGAGGCTCCAGCTCAACCTGCAAAGCCCTCTGATGAGGTTGAACCTTCTCCAGGCCTGCAGGAAACCCCATCTCAGCCTCCAAATCCTCCGGAGAAAGTTAAATGTTGTCCAGTCCGGGGGGAAGTCCCAGCTCAGCCTCCAAAACCCTCTGAGGAGGTTGAAGCTTCTCCAGGCAGGAAGAAGGTCCAGCACAGCCTCCAGAGCCCTCTGAGGAGGTGGAAGATTGTCCAGTCCCGCAAGACGCTCCAGCTCATCCTCCAGAGCCCTCTGAGGAGGCTGAATCTTCTCCAGTCCAGCAGGAGGCTCCAGCTCGGCCTCCAAAACCCTCTCAGGAGGTTGAACTTTCTCCAACCCATCAGGAAGCCCCAGCACAGCCTCCAAAGCCCTCTGAGGCGGTTGAATCTTCTCAACTCCAGCAGAAAATCCCAGCACAGCCTCCAAAGCCCTCTGAGGAGGTTGAACCCTCTCCATTGCCACAGGAGGCTCCAGCTCGGCCTCCGAAGCCCTCTTAGGAGGTTGAACCTTCTTCAATCCAGCAGGAATTCCCAGTTCAGCCTCCAAAGCAGTCTGAGGCACATAAACCTTCTCCACTCCTGGAGGAATCCCAGGTGCAGCCTCCAAAGCCCTCTGAGGAGATCAAACCTTATCCAGTCCAGCAGGAAGCACCAGCTCAGCCTCTAAAGCCCTCTGAGTAAGTTGAACCTCCTCCAGTCCAACAGCATTTCCCAGGTCCACCTCCAGAGCGTCCTGAGGAGGTTGAACCTTCTCCAGTCCAGCTCCACTTCCAGAGTTCCCTGAGGAGGAAGCCCCATCACAGCCTCCTAAGCCTCCTCAAGAGGTCAAACCTCCAACCGAGCAGGAGGTCCCAGTTCCACCTCTAGAGCTCCCTGAGGAGGTCGAACCTTCTCCAGTGCAACAGGAACTTCCAACACAGCCTGCAAAGCCCTCTGAGGGTATTGAACCTTCTCCAAACCAGCAGGAATTTCCAGCTGAGCCTCCGAGGCCCCCCGAAGAAATTAAACCTCCAACAGGACAGGAGGCCCCAGCTCCACCTCCAGAGCTCCCTGAGGAGGGTGAACCTTCTCCCGTGCAGCAGGAAGGCCCAGCACGGCCTCCACAACCTCACCGAGAGGTTAAAGCTCCAACCCAACAGGAGACCCCAGCTCAAGTTCCAGAGCTCCCTGAGGACGGTGAACCTTCTCCAGTCCAACAGGAAGGGACAGCCCAGCCACCAAAGCCTCCCCACAAGGTGAAACCTTCTCCAGCCCGACAGGAGGCCCAGGTTCAGCCTTCAGAGCCCACTGAGGAGGTTCAACCTTCTCCAGTTGAGCAGGAGGAAGCTCCAGTACAACCACCAAGGCCTCTTGATGAGGTTAAACATCCAGCTCAGCAGGAAGCTCCAGCTTAGCTTCCAAAGCCTTCCCATGAGGTTGAACCTTCTGCAGGCCTGCAGACGGCTCCAGCTCAGCCTCCAGAGCCCCCCTGAGGGGGTCAAACCTTCTCCAGTCCAGTCTCCTGAGTGCCCTGAGGTGGTAGAATCTTCTCCGGTCCTAGAGGAGACTCCACCTCAGCCTCTAGAGTCTACTACACAGGTGGAAACTTCCCCAGAGCAGCACGAGATCCCATTTCAGAGTCCAGAGCCCCCCAAGGAGTTTGAACCTTCTCCAGTCCAGCAGGAGGCTCAGGCTCAGTCTCCCGAGCCACCTACCCAAGTTAAACCTCCATCCCAGGAGGAGGCCCCAGCTCTTACACGAGAACCCACTAAGGAGGTAGAATCTTCTCTGGTCCAGCAGGAGACTCCGTCTCAGCGTCCAGAGTCTCTTACACAGGTGGAAACTTTCCCCCAAAAGCAAGGAGTCCCGTTTCAGACTCCAGAGCCCCCAAAGGAGGTTGAACATTCGCCAGCCCAGCAGGAGGCTCCAGCTCAGCCTGCAAAGCCCTCTGATGAGGATGAACCTTCTCCAGGCCTGCAGGAAACCCCATCTCAGCCTCCAAATCCTCCGGAGAAAGTTAAATGTTGTCCAGTCCGGGGGGAAGTCCCAGCTCAGCCTCCAAAACCCTCTGAGGAGGTTGAAGCTTCTCCAGGCAGGAGGAAGGCCCAGCACAGCCTCCAGAGCCCTCTGAGGAGGTGGAAGATTGTCCAGTCCCGCAAGACGCTCCAGCTCATCCTCCAGTGCCCTCTGAGGAGGCTGAATCTTCTCCAGTCCAGCAGGAGGCTCCAGCTCTGCCTCCAAAACTCTCTCAGGAGGTTGAACTTTCTCCAACCCATCAGGAAGCCCCAGCACAGCCTCCAAAGCCCTCTGAGGTTGTTGAATCTTCTCAACTCTAGCAGAAAATCCCAGCACAGCCTCCAAAGCCCTCTGAGGAGTTTGAACCCTCTCCATTGCCACAGGAGGCTCCAGCTCGGCCTCCGAAGCCCTCTTAGGAGGTTGAACCTTCTTCAATCCAGCAGGAATTCCCAGTTCAGCCTCCAAAGCAGTCTGAGGCACATAAACCTTCTCCACTCCTGGAGGAATCCCAGGTGCAGCCTCCAAAGCCCTCTGAGGAGATCAAACCTTATCCAGTCCAGCAGGAAGCACCAGCTCAGCCTCTAAAGCCCTCTGAGTAAGTTGAACCTCCTCCAGTCCAACAGCATTTCCCAGGTCCACCTCCAGAGCGTCCTGAGGAGGTTGAACCTTCTCCAGTCCAGCTCCACTTCCAGAGGTCCCTGAGGAGGAAGCCCCATCACAGCCTCCCAAGCCTCCTCAAGAGGTCAAACCTCCAACTGAGCAGGAGGTCCCAGTTCCACCTCTAGAGCTCCCTGAGGAGGTCGAACCTTCTCCAGTGCAACAGGAACTTCCAACACAGCCTGCAAAGCCCTCTGAGGGTATTGAACCTTCTCCAAACCAGCAGGAATTTCCAGCTGAGCCTCCGAGGCCCCCCGAAGAAATTAAACCTCCAACAGGACAGGAGGCCCCAGCTCCACCTCCAGAGCTCCCTGAGGAGGGTGAACCTTCTCCCGTGCAGCAGGAAGGCCCAGCACGGCCTCCACAACCTCACCGAGAGGTTAAAGCTCCAACCCAACAGGAGACCCCAGCTCAAGTTCCAGAGCTCCCTGAGGACGGTGAACCTTCTCCAGTCCAACAGGAAGGGACAGCCCAGCCACCAAAGCCTCCCCACAAGGTGAAACCTTCTCCAGCCCAACAGGAGGCCCAGGTTCAGCCTCCAGAGCCCACTGAGGAGGTTCAACCTTCTCCAGTTGAGCAGGAGGAAGCTCCAGTACAACCACCAAGGCCTCTTGATGAGGTTAAACATCCAGCTCAGCAGGAAGCTCCAGCTTAGCTTCCAAAGCCTTCCCATGAGGTTGAACCTTCTGCAGGCCTGCAGGAGGCTCCAGCTCAGCCTCCAGAGCCCCCCTGAGGGGGTCAAACCTTCTCCAGTCCAGCAGGAAACCCCAGCACAACCTCCAAAACTTCCCCAGGAGGTTAAAACTCCAATACCCCATGAAGCCCAGGCTCAACCTCCTGAGCCCTCTGAGGGTACTGCACCTTTTCTAAATCAGCAGCAGGTTCCAGCTGAGCCTTCAAGGCCCTCCAAGGAACTTAAACCTTCTTCAACGCATGAGGAGGCTCCTGCTCCAGCTAGAAAGTCCACTGAGGAACCTGGACCTTCTCCAGTACAGCAGGGGGACACACATCAGCCTGCACGGCTCCCTGAACACGTGGAACCTTAACCAGTCCAGCAGGGGGCCCTGGCTAAACCTCTCGAGCCTCCTACAGAGGTTATAACTCAAACTACCGCAAATCATGAAGCTCCACCACCAGGTCAGAATCAAGCTTATCTTTCAAACTTGCCCAGTGTTACCGTTAAACCTGTTGATCTGCAGCTTACCCTAACTCCAGGACACACTAAGGAGGTTCAGTCATGTCCAGCCCAGCATGAGGTCCCAGCTCAGCCTCCAGAGACTCCTGAGAAGGTGAAACGTAAGGATGTCAAACCTTCTCCCACCCAGCAGGAGTACTCCACTAAGCCTCCAAATTGCACTGAGGAGGTTGAACTTTCTCCAGTCCAAGTACAGGTCCCAGTGCAGCCTCCAGAGTTCCCAAATGAGGTTTTAACCCTACCTTCATTGCATGATGGACTGACAATTCATCCTCCAGGTCATCCTCAAGCTCACCATTCAGTCCTGCCTAAGAGAGAAATTATCCGTTAAACCTATGGTTGAGCATTCTCCAACACAGTGGGATGACCCAATTCAGCCTTCAGAGTCCCCTGAGGACGTTGGACCCTTTTCCACCGAGGAGCAAATCCTAGCTCAGCCTCCAGATCCATCTAAGGAGGCTCACCCTTCTTCAGTTCAGCAAGAGGACCCAATTCAACTTCGAGATCCTCCTGACAAATCTCAACCTTCTCCAGTGGAGCAGGAGAAACCACCACAGCCCACAGAGCCCAGTAAGAAGGATGAAAGCTTGTCCAGCACACCAGAGGACTTAGCTCAGCCTCCAGAGTTCTTTGCGGAGTTTGAACATTCACGCGTTCAACTGGATGGCCCAACACAGCTCCCAGACCCCGTTAAAGAGGATGAGCCTTCTCCAACCCAGCAGGAAGACCGACCACTATCTCCAGCGCTCCCTGAGGAGATTGAACCTTCTCCAGTCCTGCATGAGGGCCTAGCTCCACCTCCAGAGTTCCCTGCAGAGATTGTATCTCAACCAGCAGGGCACCCTGAGGTGACGGTTTCACATCCAGGTCAAGGCAAAACTCAGCATCCAACGTTGGCCAAAACCACAGTTAAATCGCTCTATCTGGAGCTTGTCATGACTACAGAGGCTACTACAGAGTTCAACCTTCTCCAGACTAGTAGGGGGCCACAACTCAATAACCAGAGCCCCTTGTTGAGGTCGAACTTGCTCCGAGCCAGCTGGTGGCCCCAACTCAAACTCCAGAGCATCCCACGGAGTGTGTACCTTCTCCAGACCAGCAATTGGTCTCATCGCAATCTCCAGAGTCCACGGAGGAGGTTGAACCACCTCCAGTGCTGCAGGAGTCCCCAGCTCAGCCTCCAGAGTCTACCGAGGAGTCTGAACCATATCCAGCCCTGCAGGAGGCCTCAGCTTAGCCTTCAGTGTCTCCTACGGACGTTGGACCTTCTCCAGTCCAGCAGGCAGGAAGTCTCAACAGAGCCTGGAGTTGCCGCTCGAGAATCCAAGTTCCTTAAGACAGCAGAAAGCCTCAGCTAAACCTCCAGAGCAACCTGAGGAACTTCAACCTCCTTCAAACATACAGGAGACCCCAACTGAGACTTCAGAGCCGCCACCTACAGAAGTTGTAACTCAACACACAGGGCATCAGGAGGTGACAGTTTCACCTACAGTTCAGAATCAAGCTCAGCATCCAACATTGCCCAATATCACAATTAAACCTCTGAATCTGGAGCTTACTCTATCTTCACAACCCACTACAGAGACTGGACCTTTTCCTACCCAAGTAGAGGCTTCATCCCAGCTTCCAAAGCCCCCTGAAAAGGCTGAACCTTCTTCAGTCCGACAGGAATTCCCAGTCAGCTTCCAGAGGCTTCTGAGGGGACAGAACCTTATTCAGCCCAGCAGGAGGCACCAGCTCAGTGTCCTGCATGCCCCGAGGTGGTAGAATCTTCTCTAGTCCTGCAGGAGACTCCACCTCAGCCTCTAGAGTCTACTACACAGGTGGAAACTTCCCCAGAGCAGCACGAGATCCCATTTCAGAGTCCAGAGCCCCCCAAGGAGTTTGAACCTTCTCCAGTCCAGCAGGAGGCTCCGGCTCAGTCTCCCGAGCCACCTACCCAAGTGAAACCTCCATCCCAGGAGGAGGCCCCAGCTCTTACACCAGAACCCACTAAGGTGGTAGAATCTTCTCTGGTCCAGCAGGAGACTCCGTCTCAGCGTCCAGAGTCTCTTACACAGGTGGAAACTTTCCCCCAAAAGCAAGGAGTCCCGTTTCAGACTCCAGAGCCCCCAAAGGAGGTTGAACATTCGCCAGCCCAGCAGGAGGCTCCAGCTCAGCCTGCAAAGCCCTCTGATGAGGATGAACCTTCTCCAGGCCTGCAGGAAACCCCATCTCAGCCTCCAAATCCTCCAGAGAAAGTTAAATGTTGTCCAGTCCGGGGGGAAGTCCCAGCTCAGCCTCCAAAACCCTCTGAGGAGGTTGAAGCTTCTCCAGGCAGGAAGAAGGCCCAGCACAGCCTCCAGAGCCCTCTGAGGAGGTGGAAGATTGTCCAGTCCCGCAAGACGCTCCAGCTCATCCTCCAGAGCCCTCTGAGGAGGCTGAATCTTCTCCAGTCCAGCAGGAGGCTCCAGCTCTGCCTCCAAAACCCTCTCAGGAGGTTGAACTTTCTCCAACCCATCAGGAAGCCCCAGCACAGCCTCCAAAGCCCTCTGAGGTGGTTGAATCTTCTCAACTCCAGCAGAAAATCCCAGCACAGCCTCCAAAGCCCTCTGAGGCGGCTGAATCTTCTCAACTCCAGCAGAAAATCCCAGCACAGCCTCCAAAGCCCTCTGAGTCGGTTGAATCTTCTTAACTCCAGCAGAAAATCCCAGCACAGCCTCCAAAGCCCTCTGAGGAGGTTGAACCCTCTCCATTGCCACAGGAGGCTCCAGCTCGGCCTCCGAAGCCCTCTTAGGAGGTTGAACCTTCTTCAATCCAGCAGGAATTTCCAGTTCAGCCTCCAAAGCAGTCTGAGGCACATAAACCTTCTCCACTCCTGGAGGAATCCCAGGTGCAGCCTCCAAAGCCCTCTGAGGAGATCAAACCTTATCCAGTCCAGCAGGAAGCACCAGCTCAGCCTCTACAACCCTCTCAGTAAGTTGAACCTCCTCCAGTCCAACAGCATTTCCCAGGTCCACCTCCAGAGCGTCCTGAGGAGGTTGAACCTTCTCCAGTCCAGCTCCACTTCCAGAGGTCCCTGAGGAGGAAGCCCCATCACAGCCTCCCAAGCCTCCTCAAGAGGTCAAACCTCCAACTGAGCAGGAGGTCCCAGTTCCACCTCTAGAGCTCCCTGAGGAGGTCGAACCTTCTCCAGTGCAACAGGAACTTCCAACACAGCCTGCAAAGCCCTCTGAGGGTATTGAACCTTCTCCAAACCAGCAGGAATTTCCAGCTGAGCCTCCGAGGCCCCCCGAAGAAATTAAACCTCCAACAGGACAGGAGGCCCCAGCTCCACCTCCAGAGCTCCCTGAGGAGGGTGAACCTTCTCCCGTGCAGCAGGAAGGCCCAGCACGGCCTCCACAACCTCACCGAGAGGTTAAAGCTCCAACCCAACAGGAGACCCCAGCTCAAGTTCCAGAGCTCCCTGAGGACGGTGAACCTTCTCCAGTCCAACAGGAAGGGACAGCCCAGCCACCAAAGCCTCCCCACAAGGTGAAACCTTCTCCAGCCCAACAGGAGGCCCAGGTTCAGCCTCCAGAGCCCACTGAGGAGGTTCAACCTTCTCCAGTTGAGCAGGAGGAAGCTCCAGTACAACCACCAAGGCCTCTTGATGAGGTTAAACATCCAGCTCAGCAGGAAGCTCCAGCTTAGCTTCCAAAGCCTTCCCATGAGGTTGAACCTTCTGCAGGCCTGCAGGAGGCTCCAGCTCAGCCTCCAGAGCCCCCCTGAGGGGGTCAAACCTTCTCCAGTCCAGCAGGAAACCCCAGCACAACCTCCAAAACTTCCCCAGGAGGTTAAAACTCCAATACCCCATGAAGCCCAGGCTCAACCTCCTGAGCCCTCTGAGGGTACTGCACCTTTTCTAAATCAGCAGCAGGTTCCAGCTGAGCCTTCAAGGCCCTCCAAGGAACTTAAACCTTCTTCAACGCATGAGGAGGCTCCTGCTCCAGCTAGAAAGTCCACTGAGGAACCTGGACCTTCTCCAGTACAGCAGGGGGACACACATCAGCCTGCACGGCTCCCTGAACACGTGGAACCTTAACCAGTCCAGCAGGGGGCCCTGGCTAAACCTCTCGAGCCTCCTACGGAGGTTATAACTCAAACTACCGCAAATCATGAAGCTCCACCACCAGGTCAGAATCAAGCTTATCTTTCAAACTTGCCCAGTGTTACCGTTAAACCTGTTGATCTGCAGCTTACCCTAACTCCAGGACACACTAAGGAGGTTCAGTCATGTCCAGCCCAGCATGAGGTCCCAGCTCAGCCTCCAGAGACTCCTGAGAAGGTGAAACGTAAGGATGTCAAACCTTCTCCCACCCAGCAGGAGTACTCCACTAAGCCTCCAAATTGCACTGAGGAGGTTGAACTTTCTCCAGTCCAAGTACAGGTCCCAGTGCAGCCTCCAGAGTTCCCAAATGAGGTTTTAACCCTACCTTCATTGCATGATGGACTGACAATTCATCCTCCAGGTCATCCTCAAGCTCACCATTCAGTCCTGCCTAAGAGAGAAATTATCCGTTAAACCTATGGTTGAGCATTCTCCAACACAGTGGGATGACCCAGTTCAGCCTTCAGAGTCCCCTGAGGACGTTGGACCCTTTTCCACCGAGGAGCAAATCCTAGCTCAGCCTCCAGATCCATCTAAGGAGGCTCACCCTTCTTCAGTTCAGCAAGAGGACCCAATTCAACTTCGAGATCCTCCTGACAAATCGCAACCTTCTCCAGTGGAGCAGGAGAAACCACCACAGCCCACAGAGCCCAGTAAGAAGGATGAAAGCTTGTCCAGCACACCAGAGGACATAGCTCAGCCTCCAGAGTTCTTTGCGGAGTTTGAACATTCACGCGTTCAACTGGATGGCCCAACACAGCTCCCAGACCCCGTTAAAGAGGATGAGCCTTCTCCAACCCAGCAGGAAGACCGACCACTATCTCCAGCGCTCCCTGAGGAGATTGAACCTTCTCCAGTCCTGCATGAGGGCCTAGCTCCACCTCCAGAGTTCCCTGCAGAGATTGTATCTCAACCAGCAGGGCACCCTGAGGTGACGGTTTCACATCCAGGTCAAGGCAAAACTCAGCATCCAACGTTGGCCAAAACCACAGTTAAATCGCTCTATCTGGAGCTTGTCATGACTACAGAGGCTACTACAGAGTTCAACCTTCTCCAGACTAGTAGGGGGCCACAACTCAATAACCAGAGCCCCTTGTTGAGGTCGAACTTGCTCCGAGCCAGCTGGTGGCCCCAACTCAAACTCCAGAGCATCCCACGGAGTGTGTACCTTCTCCAGACCAGCAATTGGTCTCATCGCAATCTCCAGAGTCCACGGAGGAGGTTGAACCACCTCCAGTGCTGCAGGAGTCCCCAGCTCAGCCTCCAGAGTCTACCGAGGAGTCTGAACCATATCCAGCCCTGCAGGAGGCCTCAGCTTAGCCTTCAGTGTCTCCTACGGACGTTGGACCTTCTCCAGTCCAGCAGGCAGGAAGTCTCAACAGAGCGTGGAGTTGCCGCTCGAGAATCCAAGTTCCTTAAGACAGCAGAAAGCCTCAGCTAAACCTCCAGAGCAACCTGAGGAACTTCAACCTCCTTCAAACATACAGGAGACCCCGACTGAGACTTCAGAGCTGCCACCTACAGAAGTTGTAACTCAACACACAGGGCATCAGGAGGTGACAGTTTCACCTACAGTTCAGAATCAAGCTCAGCATCCAACATTGCCCAATATCACAATTAAACCTCTGAATCTGGAGCTTACTCTATCTTCACAACCCACTACAGAGACTGGACCTTTTCCTACCCAAGTAGAGGCTTCATCCCAGCTTCCAAAGCCCCCTGAAAAGGCTGAACCTTCTTCAGTCCAACAGGAATTCCCAGTCAGCTTCCAGAGGCTTCTGAGGGGACAGAACCTTATTCAGCCCAGCAGGAGGCACCAGCTCAGTGTCCTGCATGCCCCGAGGTGGTAGAATCTTCTCTAGTCCTGCAGGAGACTCCACCTCAGCCTCTAGAGTCTACTACACAGGTGGAAACTTCCCCAGAGCAGCACGAGATCCCATTTCAGAGTCCAGAGCCCCCCAAGGAGTTTGAACCTTCTCCAGTCCAGCAGGAGGCTCCGGCTCATTCTCCCGAGCTACGTACCCAAGTGAAACCTCGATCCCAGGAGGAGGCCCCAGCTCTTACACCAGAACCCACTAAGGTGGTAGAATCTTCTCTGGTCCAGCAGGAGACTCCGTCTCAGCGTCCAGAGTCTCTTACACAGGTGGAAACTTTCCCCCAAAAGCAAGGAGTCCCGTTTCAGACTCCAGAGCCCCCAAAGGAGGTTGAACATTCGCCAGCCCAGCAGGAGGCTCCAGCTCAGCCTGCAAAGCCCTCTGATGAGGATGAACCTTCTCCAGGCCTGCAGGAAACCCCATCTCAGCCTCCAAATCCTCCAGAGAAAGTTAAATGTTGTCCAGTCCGGGGGGAAGTCCCAGCTCAGCCTCCAAAACCCTCTGAGGAGGTTGAAGCTTCTCCAGGCAGGAAGAAGGCCCAGCACAGCCTCCAGAGCCCTCTGAGGAGGTGGAAGATTGTCCAGTCCCGCAAGACGCTCCAGCTCATCCTCCAGAGCCCTCTGAGGAGGCTGAATCTTCTCCAGTGCAGCAGGAGGCTCCAGCTCTGCCTCCAAAACCCTCTCAGGAGGTTGAACTTTCTCCAACCCATCAGGAAGCCCCAGCACAGCCTCCAAAGCCCTCTGAGGCGGTTGAATCTTCTCAACTCCAGCAGAAAATCCCAGCACAGCCTCCAAAGCCCTCTGAGGCGGCTGAATCTTCTCAACTCCAGCAGAAAATCCCAGCACAGCCTCCAAAGCCCTCTGAGGAGGTTGAACCCTCTCCATTGCCACAGGAGGCTCCAGCTCGGCCTCCGAAGCCCTCTTAGGAGGTTGAACCTTCTTCAATCCAGCAGGAATTCCCAGTTCAGCCTCCAAAGCAGTCTGAGGCACATAAACCTTCTCCACTCCTGGAGGAATCCCAGGTGCAGCCTCCAAAGCCCTCTGAGGAGATCAAACCTTATCCAGTCCAGCAGGAAGCACCAGCTCAGCCTCTACAACCCTCTGAGTAAGTTGAACCTCCTCCAGTCCAACAGCATTTCCCAGGTCCACCTCCAGAGCGTCCTGAGGAGGTTGAACCTTCTCCAGTCCAGCTCCACTTCCAGAGGTCCCTGAGGAGGAAGCCCCATCACAGCCTCCCAAGCCTCCTCAAGAGGTCAAACCTCCAACTGAGCAGGAGGTCCCAGTTCCACCTCTAGAGCTCCCTGAGGAGGTCGAACCTTCTCCAGTGCAACAGGAACTTCCAACACAGCCTGCAAAGCCCTCTGAGGGTATTGAACCTTCTCCAAACCAGCAGGGATTTCCAGCTGAGCCTCCGAGGCCCCCCGAAGAAATTAAACCTCCAACAGGACAGGAGGCCCCAGCTCCACCTCCAGAGCTCCCTGAGGAGGGTGAACCTTCTCCCGTGCAGCAGGAAGGCCCAGCACGGCCTCCACAACCTCACCGAGAGGTTAAAGCTCCAACCCAACAGGAGACCCCAGCTCAAGTTCCAGAGCTCCCTGAGGACGGTGAACCTTCTCCAGTCCAACAGGAAGGGACAGCCCAGCCACCAAAGCCTCCCCACAAGGTGAAACCTTCTCCAGCCCAACAGGAGGCCCAGGTTCAGCCTCCAGAGCCCACTGAGGAGGTTCAACCTTCTCCAGTTGAGCAGGAGGAAGCTCCAGTACAACCACCAAGGCCTCTTGATGAGGTTAAACATCCAGCTCAGCAGGAAGCTCCAGCTTAGCTTCCAAAGCCTTCCCATGAGGTTGAACCTTCTGCAGGCCTGCAGGAGGCTCCAGCTCAGCCTCCAGAGCCCCCCTGAGGGGGTCAAACCTTCTCCAGTCCAGCAGGAAACCCCAGCACAACCTCCAAAACTTCCCCAGGAGGTTAAAACTCCAATACCCCATGAAGCCCAGGCTCAACCTCCTGAGCCCTCTGAGGGTACGGCACCTTTTCTAAATCAGCAGCATATTCCAGCTGAGCCTTCAAGGCCCTCCAAGGAACTTAAACCTTCTTCAACGCATGAGGAGGCTCCTGCTCCAGCTAGAAAGTCCACTGAGGAACCTGGACCTTCTCCAGTACAGCAGGGGGACACACATCAGCCTGCACGGCTCCCTGAACACGTGGAACCTTAACCAGTCCAGCAGGGGGCCCTGGCTAAACCTCTCGAGCCTCCTACAGAGGTTATAACTCAAACTACCGCAAATCATGAAGCTCCACCACCAGGTCAGAATCAAGCTTATCTTTCAAACTTGCCCAGTGTTACCGTTAAACCTGTTGATCTGCAGCTTACCCTAACTCCAGGACACACTAAGGAGGTTCAGTCATGTCCAGCCCAGCATGAGGTCCCAGCTCAGCCTCCAGAGACTCCTGAGAAGGTGAAACGTAAGGATGTCAAACCTTCTCCCACCCAGCAGGAGTACTCCACTAAGCCTCCAAATTGCACTGAGGAGGTTGAACTTTCTCCAGTCCAAGTACAGGTCCCAGTGCAGCCTCCAGAGTTCCCAAATGAGGTTTTAACCCTACCTTCATTGCATGATGGACTGACAATTCATCCTCCAGGTCATCCTCAAGCTCACCATTCAGTCCTGCCTAAGAGAGAAATTATCCGTTAAACCTATGGTTGAGCATTCTCCAACACAGTGGGATGACCCAGTTCAGCCTTCAGAGTCCCCTGAGGACGTTGGACCCTTTTCCACCGAGGAGCAAATCCTAGCTCAGCCTCCAGATCCATCTAAGGAGGCTCACCCTTTTTCAGTTCAGCAAGAGGACCCAATTCAACTTCGAGATCCTCCTGACAAATCTCAACCTTCTCCAGTGGAGCAGGAGAAACCACCGCAGCCCACAGAGCCCAGTAAGAAGGATGAAGCTTGTCCAGCACACCAGAGGACTTAGCTCAGCCTCCAGAGTTCCTTGCGGAGTTTGAACATTCACGCGTTCAACTGGATGGCCCAACACAGCTCCCAGACCCCGTTAAAGAGGATGAGCCTTCTCCAACCCAGCAGGAAGACCGACCACTATCTCCAGCGCTCCCTGAGGAGATTGAACCTTCTCCAGTCCTGCATGAGGGCCTAGCTCCACCTCCAGAGTTCCCTGCAGAGATTGTATCTCAACCAGCAGGGCACCCTGAGGTGACGGTTTCACATCCAGGTCAAGGCAAAACTCAGCATCCAACGTTGGCCAAAGCCACAGTTAAATCGCTCTATCTGGAGCTTGTCATGACTACAGAGGCTACTACAGAGTTCAACCTTCTCCAGACTAGTAGGGGGCCACAACTCAATAACCAGAGCCCCTTGTTGAGGTCGAACTTGCTCCGAGCCAGCTGGTGGCCCCAACTCAAACTCCAGAGCATCCCACAGAGTGTGTACCTTCTCCAGACCAGCAATTGGTCTCATCGCAATCTCCAGAGTCCACGGAGGAGGTTGAACCACCTCCAGTGCTGCAGGAGTCCCCAGCTCAGCCTCCAGAGTCTACCGAGGAGTCTGAACCATATCCAGCCCTGCAGGAGGCCTCAGCTTAGCCTTCAGTGTCTCCTACGGACGTTGGACCTTCTCCAGTCCAGCAGGCAGGAAGTCTCAACAGAGCCTGGAGTTGCCACTCGAGAATCCAAGTTCCTTAAGACAGCAGAAAGCCTCAGCTAAACCTCCAGAGCAACCTGAGGAACTTCAACCTCCTTCAAACATACAGGAGACCCCGACTGAGACTTCAGAGCCACCTACAGAAGTTGTAACTCAACACACAGGGCATCAGGAGGTGACAGTTTCACCTACAGTTCAGAATCAAGCTCAGCATCCAACATTGCCCAATATCACAATTAAACCTCTGAATCTGGAGCTTACTCTATCTTCACAACCCACTACAGAGACTGGACCTTTTCCTACCCAAGTAGAGGCTTCATCCCAGCTTCCAAAGCCCCCTGAAAAGGCTGAACCTTCTTCAGTCCAACAGGAATCCCCAGTCAGCTTCCAGAGGCTTCTGAGGGCCAGAACCTTATTCAGCCCAGCAGGAGGCACCAGCTCAGTGTCCTGCATGCCCCGAGGTGGTAGAATCTTCTCTAGTCCTGCAGGAGACTCCACCTCAGCCTCTAGAGTCTACTACACAGGTGGAAACTTCCCCAGAGCAGCACGAGATCCCATTTCAGAGTCCAGAGCCCCCCAAGGAGTTTGAACCTTCTCCAGTCCAGCAGGAGGCTCCGGCTCAGTCTCCCGAGCCACCTACCCAAGTGAAACCTCGATCCCAGGAGGAGGCCCCAGCTCTTACACCAGAACCCACTAAGGTGGTAGAATCTTCTCTGGTCCAGCAGGAGACTCCGTCTCAGCGTCCAGAGTCTCTTACACAGGTGGAAACTTTCTCCCAAAAGCAAGGAGTCCCGTTTCAGACTCCAGAGCCCCCAAAGGAGGTTGAACATTCGCCAGCCCAGCAGGAGGCTCCAGCTCAGCCTGCAAAGCCCTCTGATGAGGATGAACCTTCTCCAGGCCTGCAGGAAACCCCATCTCAGCCTCCAAATCCTCCAGAGAAAGTTAAATGTTGTCCAGTCCGGGGGGAAGTCCCAGCTCAGCCTCCAAAACCCTCTGAGGAGGTTGAAGCTTCTCCAGGCAGGAAGAAGGCCCAGCACAGCCTCCAGAGCCCTCTGAGGAGGTGGAAGATTGTCCAGTCCCGCAAGACGCTCCAGCTCATCCTCCAGAGCCCTCTGAGGAGGCTGAATCTTCTCCAGTCCAGCAGGAGGCTCCAGCTCTGCCTCCAAAACCCTCTCAGGAGGTTGAACTTTCTCCAACCCATCAGGAAGCCCCAGCACAGCCTCCAAAGCCCTCTGAGGCGGTTGAATCTTCTCAACTCCAGCAGAAAATCCCAGCACAGCCTCCAAAGCCCTCTGAGGCGGCTGAATCTTCTCAACTCCAGCAGAAAATCCCAGCACAGCCTCCAAAGCCCTCTGAGGAGGTTGAACCCTCTCCATTGCCACAGGGGGCTCCAGCTCGGCCTCCGAAGCCCTCTTAGGAGGTTGAACCTTCTTCAATCCAGCAGGAATTCCCAGTTCAGCCTCCAAAGCAGTCTGAGGCACATAAACCTTCTCCACTCCTGGAGGAATCCCAGGTGCAGCCTCCAAAGCCCTCTGAGGAGATCAAACCTTATCCAGTCCAGCAGGAAGCACCAGCTCAGCCTCTACAACCCTCTGAGTAAGTTGAACCTCCTCCAGTCCAACAGCATTTCCCAGGTCCACCTCCAGAGCGTCCTGAGGAGGTTGAACCTTCTCCAGTCCAGCTCCACTTCCAGAGGTCCCTGAGGAGGAAGCCCCATCACAGCCTCCCAAGCCTCCTCAAGAGGTCAAACCTCCAACTGAGCAGGAGGTCCCAGTTCCACCTCTAGAGCTCCCTGAGGAGGTCGAACCTTCTCCAGTGCAACAGGAACTTCCAACACAGCCTGCAAAGCCCTCTGAGGGTATTGAACCTTCTCCAAACCAGCAGGAATTTCCAGCTGAGCCTCCGAGGCCCCCCGAAGAAATTAAACCTCCAACAGGACAGGAGGCCCCAGCTCCACCTCCAGAGCTCCCTGAGGAGGGTGAACCTTCTCCCGTGCAGCAGGAAGGCCCAGCACGGCCTCCACAACCTCACCGAGAGGTTAAAGCTCCAACCCAACAGGAGACCCCAGCTCAAGTTCCAGAGCTCCCTGAGGACGGTGAACCTTCTCCAGTCCAACAGGAAGGGACAGCCCAGCCACCAAAGCCTCCCCACAAGGTGAAACCTTCTCCAGCCCAACAGGAGGCCCAGGTTCAGCCTCCAGAGCCCACTGAGGAGGTTCAACCTTCTCCAGTTGAGCAGGAGGAAGCTCCAGTACAACCACCAAGGCCTCTTGATGAGGTTAAACATCCAGCTCAGCAGGAAGCTCCAGCTTAGCTTCCAAAGCCTTCCCATGAGGTTGAACCTTCTGCAGGCCTGCAGGAGGCTCCAGCTCAGCCTCCAGAGCCCCCCTGAGGGGGTCAAACCTTCTCCAGTCCAGCAGGAAACCCCAGCACAACCTCCAAAACTTCCCCAGGAGGTTAAAACTCCAATACCCCATGAAGCCCAGGCTCAACCTCCTGAGCCCTCTGAGGGTACGGCACCTTTTCTAAATCAGCAGCATATTCCAGCTGAGCCTTCAAGGCCCTCCAAGGAACTTAAACCTTCTTCAACGCATGAGGAGGCTCCTGCTCCAGCTAGAAAGTCCACTGAGGAACCTGGACCTTCTCCAGTACAGCAGGGGGACACACATCAGCCTGCACGGCTCCCTGAACACGTGGAACCTTAACCAGTCCAGCAGGGGGCCCTGGCTAAACCTCTCGAGCCTCCTACGGAGGTTATAACTCAAACTACCGCAAATCATGAAGCTCCACCACCAGGTCAGAATCAAGCTTATCTTTCAAACTTGCCCAGTGTTACCGTTAAACCTGTTGATCTGCAGCTTACCCTAACTCCAGGACACACTAAGGAGGTTCAGTCATGTCCAGCCCAGCATGAGGTCCCAGCTCAGCCTCCAGAGACTCCTGAGAAGGTGAAACGTAAGGATGTCAAACCTTCTCCCACCCAGCAGGAGTACTCCACTAAGCCTCCAAATTGCACTGAGGAGGTTGAACTTTCTCCAGTCCAAGTACAGGTCCCAGTGCAGCCTCCAGAGTTCCCAAATGAGGTTTTAACCCTACCTTCATTGCATGATGGACTGACAATTCATCCTCCAGGTCATCCTCAAGCTCACCATTCAGTCCTGCCTAAGAGAGAAATTATCCGTTAAACCTATGGTTGAGCATTCTCCAACACAGTGGGATGACCCAGTTCAGCCTTCAGAGTCCCCTGAGGACGTTGGACCCTTTTCCACCGAGGAGCAAATCCTAGCTCAGCCTCCAGATCCATCTAAGGAGGCTCACCCTTCTTCAGTTCAGCAAGAGGACCCAATTCAACTTCGAGATCCTCCTGACAAATCTCAACCTTCTCCAGTGGAGCAGGAGAAACCACCACAGCCCACAGAGCCCAGTAAGAAGGATGAAAGCTTGTCCAGCACACCAGAGGACATAGCTCAGCCTCCAGAGTTCTTTGCGGAGTTTGAACATTCACGCGTTCAACTGGATGGCCCAACACAGCTCCCAGACCCCGTTAAAGAGGATGAGCCTTCTCCAACCCAGCAGGAAGACCGACCACTATCTCCAGCGCTCCCTGAGGAGATTGAACCTTCTCCAGTCCTGCATGAGGGCCTAGCTCCACCTCCAGAGTTCCCTGCAGAGATTGTATCTCAACCAGCAGGGCACCCTGAGGTGACGGTTTCACATCCAGGTCAAGGCAAAACTCAGCATCCAACGTTGGCCAAAACCACAGTTAAATCGCTCTATCTGGAGCTTGTCATGACTACAGAGGCTACTACAGAGTTCAACCTTCTCCAGACTAGTAGGGGGCCACAACTCAATAACCAGAGCCCCTTGTTGAGGTCGAACTTGCTCCGAGCCAGCTGGTGGCCCCAACTCAAACTCCAGAGCATCCCACGGAGTGTGTACCTTCTCCAGACCAGCAATTGGTCTCATCGCAATCTCCAGAGTCCACGGAGGAGGTTGAACCACCTCCAGTGCTGCAGGAGTCCCCAGCTCAGCCTCCAGAGTCTACCAAGGAGTCTGAACCATATCCAGCCCTGCAGGAGGCCTCAGCTTAGCCTTCAGTGTCTCCTACGGACGTTGGACCTTCTCCAGTCCAGCAGGCAGGAAGTCTCAACAGAGCGTGGAGTTGCCGCTCGAGAATCCAAGTTCCTTAAGACAGCAGAAAGCCTCAGCTAAACCTCCAGAGCAACCTGAGGAACTTCAACCTCCTTCAAACATACAGGAGACCCCGACTGAGACTTCAGAGCTGCCACCTACAGAAGTTGTAACTCAACACACAGGGCATCAGGAGGTGACAGTTTCACCTACAGTTCAGAATCAAGCTCAGCATCCAACATTGCCCAATATCACAATTAAACCTCTGAATCTGGAGCTTACTCTATCTTCACAACCCACTACAGAGACTGGACCTTTTCCTACCCAAGTAGAGGCTTCATCCCAGCTTCCAAAGCCCCCTGAAAAGGCTGAACCTTCTTCAGTCCAACAGGAATTCCCAGTCAGCTTCCAGAGGCTTCTGAGGGGACAGAACCCTATTCAGCCCAGCAGGAGGCACCAGCTCAGTGTCCTGCATGCCCCGAGGTGGTAGAATCTTCTCTAGTCCTGCAGGAGACTCCACCTCAGCCTCTAGAGTCTACTACACAGGTGGAAACTTCCCCAGAGCAGCACGAGATCCCATTTCAGAGTCCAGAGCCCCCCAAGGAGTTTGAACCTTCTCCAGTCCAGCAGGAGGCTCCGGCTCATTCTCCCGAGCTACGTACCCAAGTGAAACCTCGATCCCAGGAGGAGGCCCCAGCTCTTACACCAGAACCCACTAAGGTGGTAGAATCTTCTCTGGTCCAGCAGGAGACTCCGTCTCAGCGTCCAGAGTCTCTTACACAGGTGGAAACTTTCCCCCAAAAGCAAGGAGTCCCGTTTCAGACTCCAGAGCCCCCAAAGGAGGTTGAACATTCGCCAGCCCAGCAGGAGGCTCCAGCTCAGCCTGCAAAGCCCTCTGATGAGGATGAACCTTCTCCAGGCCTGCAGGAAACCCCATCTCAGCCTCCAAATCCTCCAGAGAAAGTTAAATGTTGTCCAGTCCGGGGGGAAGTCCCAGCTCAGCCTCCAAAACCCTCTGAGGAGGTTGAAGCTTCTCCAGGCAGGAAGAAGGCCCAGCACAGCCTCCAGAGCCCTCTGAGGAGGTGGAAGATTGTCCAGTCCCGCAAGACGCTCCAGCTCATCCTCCAGAGCCCTCTGAGGAGGCTGAATCTTCTCCAGTGCAGCAGGAGGCTCCAGCTCTGCCTCCAAAACCCTCTCAGGAGGTTGAACTTTCTCCAACCCATCAGGAAGCCCCAGCACAGCCTCCAAAGCCCTCTGAGGCGGTTGAATCTTCTCAACTCCAGCAGAAAATCCCAGCACAGCCTCCAAAGCCCTCTGAGGCGGCTGAATCTTCTCAACTCCAGCAGAAAATCCCAGCACAGCCTCCAAAGCCCTCTGAGGAGGTTGAACCCTCTCCATTGCCACAGGAGGCTCCAGCTCGGCCTCCGAAGCCCTCTTAGGAGGTTGAACCTTCTTCAATCCAGCAGGAATTCCCAGTTCAGCCTCCAAAGCAGTCTGAGGCACATAAACCTTCTCCACTCCTGGAGGAATCCCAGGTGCAGCCTCCAAAGCCCTCTGAGGAGATCAAACCTTATCCAGTCCAGCAGGAAGCACCAGCTCAGCCTCTACAACCCTCTGAGTAAGTTGAACCTCCTCCAGTCCAACAGCATTTCCCAGGTCCACCTCCAGAGCGTCCTGAGGAGGTTGAACCTTCTCCAGTCCAGCTCCACTTCCAGAGGTCCCTGAGGAGGAAGCCCCATCACAGCCTCCCAAGCCTCCTCAAGAGGTCAAACCTCCAACTGAGCAGGAGGTCCCAGTTCCACCTCTAGAGCTCCCTGAGGAGGTCGAACCTTCTCCAGTGCAACAGGAACTTCCAACACAGCCTGCAAAGCCCTCTGAGGGTATTGAACCTTCTCCAAACCAGCAGGGATTTCCAGCTGAGCCTCCGAGGCCCCCCGAAGAAATTAAACCTCCAACAGGACAGGAGGCCCCAGCTCCACCTCCAGAGCTCCCTGAGGAGGGTGAACCTTCTCCCGTGCAGCAGGAAGGCCCAGCACGGCCTCCACAACCTCACCGAGAGGTTAAAGCTCCAACCCAACAGGAGACCCCAGCTCAAGTTCCAGAGCTCCCTGAGGACGGTGAACCTTCTCCAGTCCAACAGGAAGGGACAGCCCAGCCACCAAAGCCTCCCCACAAGGTGAAACCTTCTCCAGCCCAACAGGAGGCCCAGGTTCAGCCTCCAGAGCCCACTGAGGAGGTTCAACCTTCTCCAGTTGAGCAGGAGGAAGCTCCAGTACAACCACCAAGGCCTCTTGATGAGGTTAAACATCCAGCTCAGCAGGAAGCTCCAGCTTAGCTTCCAAAGCCTTCCCATGAGGTTGAACCTTCTGCAGGCCTGCAGGAGGCTCCAGCTCAGCCTCCAGAGCCCCCCTGAGGGGGTCAAACCTTCTCCAGTCCAGCAGGAAACCCCAGCACAACCTCCAAAACTTCCCCAGGAGGTTAAAACTCCAATACCCCATGAAGCCCAGGCTCAACCTCCTGAGCCCTCTGAGGGTACGGCACCTTTTCTAAATCAGCAGCATATTCCAGCTGAGCCTTCAAGGCCCTCCAAGGAACTTAAACCTTCTTCAACGCATGAGGAGGCTCCTGCTCCAGCTAGAAAGTCCACTGAGGAACCTGGACCTTCTCCAGTACAGCAGGGGGACACACATCAGCCTGCACGGCTCCCTGAACACGTGGAACCTTAACCAGTCCAGCAGGGGGCCCTGGCTAAACCTCTCGAGCCTCCTACAGAGGTTATAACTCAAACTACCGCAAATCATGAAGCTCCACCACCAGGTCAGAATCAAGCTTATCTTTCAAACTTGCCCAGTGTTACCGTTAAACCTGTTGATCTGCAGCTTACCCTAACTCCAGGACACACTAAGGAGGTTCAGTCATGTCCAGCCCAGCATGAGGTCCCAGCTCAGCCTCCAGAGACTCCTGAGAAGGTGAAACGTAAGGATGTCAAACCTTCTCCCACCCAGCAGGAGTACTCCACTAAGCCTCCAAATTGCACTGAGGAGGTTGAACTTTCTCCAGTCCAAGTACAGGTCCCAGTGCAGCCTCCAGAGTTCCCAAATGAGGTTTTAACCCTACCTTCATTGCATGATGGACTGACAATTCATCCTCCAGGTCATCCTCAAGCTCACCATTCAGTCCTGCCTAAGAGAGAAATTATCCGTTAAACCTATGGTTGAGCATTCTCCAACACAGTGGGATGACCCAGTTCAGCCTTCAGAGTCCCCTGAGGACGTTGGACCCTTTTCCACCGAGGAGCAAATCCTAGCTCAGCCTCCAGATCCATCTAAGGAGGCTCACCCTTCTTCAGTTCAGCAAGAGGACCCAATTCAACTTCGAGATCCTCCTGACAAATCTCAACCTTCTCCAGTGGAGCAGGAGAAACCACCGCAGCCCACAGAGCCCAGTAAGAAGGATGAAGCTTGTCCAGCACACCAGAGGACTTAGCTCAGCCTCCAGAGTTCCTTGCGGAGTTTGAACATTCACGCGTTCAACTGGATGGCCCAACACAGCTCCCAGACCCCGTTAAAGAGGATGAGCCTTCTCCAACCCAGCAGGAAGACCGACCACTATCTCCAGCGCTCCCTGAGGAGATTGAACCTTCTCCAGTCCTGCATGAGGGCCTAGCTCCACCTCCAGAGTTCCCTGCAGAGATTGTATCTCAACCAGCAGGGCACCCTGAGGTGACGGTTTCACATCCAGGTCAAGGCAAAACTCAGCATCCAACGTTGGCCAAAGCCACAGTTAAATCGCTCTATCTGGAGCTTGTCATGACTACAGAGGCTACTACAGAGTTCAACCTTCTCCAGACTAGTAGGGGGCCACAACTCAATAACCAGAGCCCCTTGTTGAGGTCGAACTTGCTCCGAGCCAGCTGGTGGCCCCAACTCAAACTCCAGAGCATCCCACAGAGTGTGTACCTTCTCCAGACCAGCAATTGGTCTCATCGCAATCTCCAGAGTCCACGGAGGAGGTTGAACCACCTCCAGTGCTGCAGGAGTCCCCAGCTCAGCCTCCAGAGTCTACCGAGGAGTCTGAACCATATCCAGCCCTGCAGGAGGCCTCAGCTTAGCCTTCAGTGTCTCCTACGGACGTTGGACCTTCTCCAGTCCAGCAGGCAGGAAGTCTCAACAGAGCCTGGAGTTGCCACTCGAGAATCCAAGTTCCTTAAGACAGCAGAAAGCCTCAGCTAAACCTCCAGAGCAACCTGAGGAACTTCAACCTCCTTCAAACATACAGGAGACCCCGACTGAGACTTCAGAGCCACCTACAGAAGTTGTAACTCAACACACAGGGCATCAGGAGGTGACAGTTTCACCTACAGTTCAGAATCAAGCTCAGCATCCAACATTGCCCAATATCACAATTAAACCTCTGAATCTGGAGCTTACTCTATCTTCACAACCCACTACAGAGACTGGACCTTTTCCTACCCAAGTAGAGGCTTCATCCCAGCTTCCAAAGCCCCCTGAAAAGGCTGAACCTTCTTCAGTCCAACAGGAATCCCCAGTCAGCTTCCAGAGGCTTCTGAGGGCCAGAACCTTATTCAGCCCAGCAGGAGGCACCAGCTCAGTGTCCTGCATGCCCCGAGGTGGTAGAATCTTCTCTAGTCCTGCAGGAGACTCCACCTCAGCCTCTAGAGTCTACTACACAGGTGGAAACTTCCCCAGAGCAGCACGAGATCCCATTTCAGAGTCCAGAGCCCCCCAAGGAGTTTGAACCTTCTCCAGTCCAGCAGGAGGCTCCGGCTCAGTCTCCCGAGCCACCTACCCAAGTGAAACCTCGATCCCAGGAGGAGGCCCCAGCTCTTACACCAGAACCCACTAAGGTGGTAGAATCTTCTCTGGTCCAGCAGGAGACTCCGTCTCAGCGTCCAGAGTCTCTTACACAGGTGGAAACTTTCCCCCAAAAGCAAGGAGTCCCGTTTCAGACTCCAGAGCCCCCAAAGGAGGTTGAACATTCGCCAGCCCAGCAGGAGGCTCCAGCTCAGCCTGCAAAGCCCTCTGATGAGGATGAACCTTCTCCAGGCCTGCAGGAAACCCCATCTCAGCCTCCAAATCCTCCAGAGAAAGTTAAATGTTGTCCAGTCCGGGGGGAAGTCCCAGCTCAGCCTCCAAAACCCTCTGAGGAGGTTGAAGCTTCTCCAGGCAGGAAGAAGGCCCAGCACAGCCTCCAGAGCCCTCTGAGGAGGTGGAAGATTGTCCAGTCCCGCAAGACGCTCCAGTTCATCCTCCAGAGCCCTCTGAGGAGGCTGAATCTTCTCCAGTCCAGCAGGAGGCTCCAGCTCTGCCTCCAAAACCCTCTCAGGAGGTTGAACTTTCTCCAACCCATCAGGAAGCCCCAGCACAGCCTCCAAAGCCCTCTGAGGCGGTTGAATCTTCTCAACTCCAGCAGAAAATCCCAGCACAGCCTCCAAAGCCCTCTGAGGCGGCTGAATCTTCTCAACTCCAGCAGAAAATCCCAGCACAGCCTCCAAAGCCCTCTGAGGAGGTTGAACCCTCTCCATTGCCACAGGGGGCTCCAGCTCGGCCTCCGAAGCCCTCTTAGGAGGTTGAACCTTCTTCAATCCAGCAGGAATTCCCAGTTCAGCCTCCAAAGCAGTCTGAGGCACATAAACCTTCTCCACTCCTGGAGGAATCCCAGGTGCAGCCTCCAAAGCCCTCTGAGGAGATCAAACCTTATCCAGTCCAGCAGGAAGCACCAGCTCAGCCTCTACAACCCTCTGAGTAAGTTGAACCTCCTCCAGTCCAACAGCATTTCCCAGGTCCACCTCCAGAGCGTCCTGAGGAGGTTGAACCTTCTCCAGTCCAGCTCCACTTCCAGAGGTCCCTGAGGAGGAAGCCCCATCACAGCCTCCCAAGCCTCCTCAAGAGGTCAAACCTCCAACTGAGCAGGAGGTCCCAGTTCCACCTCTAGAGCTCCCTGAGGAGGTCGAACCTTCTCCAGTGCAACAGGAACTTCCAACACAGCCTGCAAAGCCCTCTGAGGGTATTGAACCTTCTCCAAACCAGCAGGAATTTCCAGCTGAGCCTCCGAGGCCCCCCGAAGAAATTAAACCTCCAACAGGACAGGAGGCCCCAGCTCCACCTCCAGAGCTCCCTGAGGAGGGTGAACCTTCTCCCGTGCAGCAGGAAGGCCCAGCACGGCCTCCACAACCTCACCGAGAGGTTAAAGCTCCAACCCAACAGGAGACCCCAGCTCAAGTTCCAGAGCTCCCTGAGGACGGTGAACCTTCTCCAGTCCAACAGGAAGGGACAGCCCAGCCACCAAAGCCTCCCCACAAGGTGAAACCTTCTCCAGCCCAACAGGAGGCCCAGGTTCAGCCTCCAGAGCCCACTGAGGAGGTTCAACCTTCTCCAGTTGAGCAGGAGGAAGCTCCAGTACAACCACCAAGGCCTCTTGATGAGGTTAAACATCCAGCTCAGCAGGAAGCTCCAGCTTAGCTTCCAAAGCCTTCCCATGAGGTTGAACCTTCTGCAGGCCTGCAGGAGGCTCCAGCTCAGCCTCCAGAGCCCCCCTGAGGGGGTCAAACCTTCTCCAGTCCAGCAGGAAACCCCAGCACAACCTCCAAAACTTCCCCAGGAGGTTAAAACTCCAATACCCCATGAAGCCCAGGCTCAACCTCCTGAGCCCTCTGAGGGTACGGCACCTTTTCTAAATCAGCAGCATATTCCAGCTGAGCCTTCAAGGCCCTCCAAGGAACTTAAACCTTCTTCAACGCATGAGGAGGCTCCTGCTCCAGCTAGAAAGTCCACTGAGGAACCTGGACCTTCTCCAGTACAGCAGGGGGACACACATCAGCCTGCACGGCTCCCTGAACACGTGGAACCTTAACCAGTCCAGCAGGGGGCCCTGGCTAAACCTCTCGAGCCTCCTACGGAGGTTATAACTCAAACTACCGCAAATCATGAAGCTCCACCACCAGGTCAGAATCAAGCTTATCTTTCAAACTTGCCCAGTGTTACCGTTAAACCTGTTGATCTGCAGCTTACCCTAACTCCAGGACACACTAAGGAGGTTCAGTCATGTCCAGCCCAGCATGAGGTCCCAGCTCAGCCTCCAGAGACTCCTGAGAAGGTGAAACGTAAGGATGTCAAACCTTCTCCCACCCAGCAGGAGTACTCCACTAAGCCTCCAAATTGCACTGAGGAGGTTGAACTTTCTCCAGTCCAAGTACAGGTCCCAGTGCAGCCTCCAGAGTTCCCAAATGAGGTTTTAACCCTACCTTCATTGCATGATGGACTGACAATTCATCCTCCAGGTCATCCTCAAGCTCACCATTCAGTCCTGCCTAAGAGAGAAATTATCCGTTAAACCTATGGTTGAGCATTCTCCAACACAGTGGGATGACCCAATTCAGCCTTCAGAGTCCCCTGAGGACGTTGGACCCTTTT
This sequence comes from Elephas maximus indicus, assembly GCF_024166365.1. NCBI lineage: Eukaryota > Metazoa > Chordata > Mammalia > Proboscidea > Elephantidae > Elephas > Elephas maximus. The sequence continues at coordinate 51,919,162 of NC_064837.1, read as the reverse complement.
CCACCGAGGAGCAAATCCTAGCTCAGCCTCCAGATCCATCTAAGGAGGCTCACCCTTCTTCAGTTCAGCAAGAGGACCCAATTCAACTTCGAGATCCTCCTGACAAATCTCAACCTTCTCCAGTGGAGCAGGAGAAACCACCACAGCCCACAGAGCCCAGTAAGAAGGATGAAGCTTGTCCAGCACACCAGAGGACTTAGCTCAGCCTCCAGAGTTCCTTGCGGAGTTTGAACATTCACGCGTTCAACTGGATGGCCCAACACAGCTCCCAGACCCCGTTAAAGAGGATGAGCCTTCTCCAACCCAGCAGGAAGACCGACCACTATCTCCAGCGCTCCCTGAGGAGATTGAACCTTCTCCAGTCCTGCATGAGGGCCTAGCTCCACCTCCAGAGTTCCCTGCAGAGATTGTATCTCAACCAGCAGGGCACCCTGAGGTGACGGTTTCACATCCAGGTCAAGGCAAAACTCAGCATCCAACGTTGGCCAAAACCACAGTTAAATCGCTCTATCTGGAGCTTGTCATGACTACAGAGGCTACTACAGAGTTCAACCTTCTCCAGACTAGTAGGGGGCCACAACTCAATAACCAGAGCCCCTTGTTGAGGTCGAACTTGCTCCGAGCCAGCTGGTGGCCCCAACTCAAACTCCAGAGCATCCCACAGAGTGTGTACCTTCTCCAGACCAGCAATTGGTCTCATCGCAATCTCCAGAGTCCACGGAGGAGGTTGAACCACCTCCAGTGCTGCAGGAGTCCCCAGCTCAGCCTCCAGAGTCTACCGAGGAGTCTGAACCATATCCAGCCCTGCAGGAGGCCTCAGCTTAGCCTTCAGTGTCTCCTACGGACGTTGGACCTTCTCCAGTCCAGCAGGCAGGAAGTCTCAACAGAGCCTGGAGTTGCCACTCGAGAATCCAAGTTCCTTAAGACAGCAGAAAGCCTCAGCTAAACCTCCAGAGCAACCTGAGGAACTTCAACCTCCTTCAAACATACAGGAGACCCCGACTGAGACTTCAGAGCCACCTACAGAAGTTGTAACTCAACACACAGGGCATCAGGAGGTGACAGTTTCACCTACAGTTCAGAATCAAGCTCAGCATCCAACATTGCCCAATATCACAATTAAACCTCTGAATCTGGAGCTTACTCTATCTTCACAACCCACTACAGAGACTGGACCTTTTCCTACCCAAGTAGAGGCTTCATCCCAGCTTCCAAAGCCCCCTGAAAAGGCTGAACCTTCTTCAGTCCAACAGGAATCCCCAGTCAGCTTCCAGAGGCTTCTGAGGGCCAGAACCTTATTCAGCCCAGCAGGAGGCACCAGCTCAGTGTCCTGCATGCCCCGAGGTGGTAGAATCTTCTCTAGTCCTGCAGGAGACTCCACCTCAGCCTCTAGAGTCTACTACACAGGTGGAAACTTCCCCAGAGCAGCACGAGATCCCATTTCAGAGTCCAGAGCCCCCCAAGGAGTTTGAACCTTCTCCAGTCCAGCAGGAGGCTCCGGCTCAGTCTCCCGAGCCACCTACCCAAGTGAAACCTCGATCCCAGGAGGAGGCCCCAGCTCTTACACCAGAACCCACTAAGGTGGTAGAATCTTCTCTGGTCCAGCAGGAGACTCCGTCTCAGCGTCCAGAGTCTCTTACACAGGTGGAAACTTTCCCCCAAAAGCAAGGAGTCCCGTTTCAGACTCCAGAGCCCCCAAAGGAGGTTGAACATTCGCCAGCCCAGCAGGAGGCTCCAGCTCAGCCTGCAAAGCCCTCTGATGAGGATGAACCTTCTCCAGGCCTGCAGGAAACCCCATCTCAGCCTCCAAATCCTCCAGAGAAAGTTAAATGTTGTCCAGTCCGGGGGGAAGTCCCAGCTCAGCCTCCAAAACCCTCTGAGGAGGTTGAAGCTTCTCCAGGCAGGAAGAAGGCCCAGCACAGCCTCCAGAGCCCTCTGAGGAGGTGGAAGATTGTCCAGTCCCGCAAGACGCTCCAGCTCATCCTCCAGAGCCCTCTGAGGAGGCTGAATCTTCTCCAGTGCAGCAGGAGGCTCCAGCTCTGCCTCCAAAACCCTCTCAGGAGGTTGAACTTTCTCCAACCCATCAGGAAGCCCCAGCACAGCCTCCAAAGCCCTCTGAGGCGGTTGAATCTTCTCAACTCCAGCAGAAAATCCCAGCACAGCCTCCAAAGCCCTCTGAGGCGGCTGAATCTTCTCAACTCCAGCAGAAAATCCCAGCACAGCCTCCAAAGCCCTCTGAGGAGGTTGAACCCTCTCCATTGCCACAGGAGGCTCCAGCTCGGCCTCCGAAGCCCTCTTAGGAGGTTGAACCTTCTTCAATCCAGCAGGAATTCCCAGTTCAGCCTCCAAAGCAGTCTGAGGCACATAAACCTTCTCCACTCCTGGAGGAATCCCAGGTGCAGCCTCCAAAGCCCTCTGAGGAGATCAAACCTTATCCAGTCCAGCAGGAAGCACCAGCTCAGCCTCTACAACCCTCTGAGTAAGTTGAACCTCCTCCAGTCCAACAGCATTTCCCAGGTCCACCTCCAGAGCGTCCTGAGGAGGTTGAACCTTCTCCAGTCCAGCTCCACTTCCAGAGGTCCCTGAGGAGGAAGCCCCATCACAGCCTCCCAAGCCTCCTCAAGAGGTCAAACCTCCAACTGAGCAGGAGGTCCCAGTTCCACCTCTAGAGCTCCCTGAGGAGGTCGAACCTTCTCCAGTGCAACAGGAACTTCCAACACAGCCTGCAAAGCCCTCTGAGGGTATTGAACCTTCTCCAAACCAGCAGGAATTTCCAGCTGAGCCTCCGAGGCCCCCCGAAGAAATTAAACCTCCAACAGGACAGGAGGCCCCAGCTCCACCTCCAGAGCTCCCTGAGGAGGGTGAACCTTCTCCCGTGCAGCAGGAAGGCCCAGCACGGCCTCCACAACCTCACCGAGAGGTTAAAGCTCCAACCCAACAGGAGACCCCAGCTCAAGTTCCAGAGCTCCCTGAGGACGGTGAACCTTCTCCAGTCCAACAGGAAGGGACAGCCCAGCCACCAAAGCCTCCCCACAAGGTGAAACCTTCTCCAGCCCAACAGGAGGCCCAGGTTCAGCCTCCAGAGCCCACTGAGGAGGTTCAACCTTCTCCAGTTGAGCAGGAGGAAGCTCCAGTACAACCACCAAGGCCTCTTGATGAGGTTAAACATCCAGCTCAGCAGGAAGCTCCAGCTTAGCTTCCAAAGCCTTCCCATGAGGTTGAACCTTCTGCAGGCCTGCAGGAGGCTCCAGCTCAGCCTCCAGAGCCCCCCTGAGGGGGTCAAACCTTCTCCAGTCCAGCAGGAAACCCCAGCACAACCTCCAAAACTTCCCCAGGAGGTTAAAACTCCAATACCCCATGAAGCCCAGGCTCAACCTCCTGAGCCCTCTGAGGGTACGGCACCTTTTCTAAATCAGCAGCATATTCCAGCTGAGCCTTCAAGGCCCTCCAAGGAACTTAAACCTTCTTCAACGCATGAGGAGGCTCCTGCTCCAGCTAGAAAGTCCACTGAGGAACCTGGACCTTCTCCAGTACAGCAGGGGGACACACATCAGCCTGCACGGCTCCCTGAACACGTGGAACCTTAACCAGTCCAGCAGGGGGCCCTGGCTAAACCTCTCGAGCCTCCTACGGAGGTTATAACTCAAACTACCGCAAATCATGAAGCTCCACCACCAGGTCAGAATCAAGCTTATCTTTCAAACTTGCCCAGTGTTACCGTTAAACCTGTTGATCTGCAGCTTACCCTAACTCCAGGACACACTAAGGAGGTTCAGTCATGTCCAGCCCAGCATGAGGTCCCAGCTCAGCCTCCAGAGACTCCTGAGAAGGTGAAACGTAAGGATGTCAAACCTTCTCCCACCCAGCAGGAGTACTCCACTAAGCCTCCAAATTGCACTGAGGAGGTTGAACTTTCTCCAGTCCAAGTACAGGTCCCAGTGCAGCCTCCAGAGTTCCCAAATGAGGTTTTAACCCTACCTTCATTGCATGATGGACTGACAATTCATCCTCCAGGTCATCCTCAAGCTCACCATTCAGTCCTGCCTAAGAGAGAAATTATCCGTTAAACCTATGGTTGAGCATTCTCCAACACAGTGGGATGACCCAATTCAGCCTTCAGAGTCCCCTGAGGACGTTGGACCCTTTTCCACCGAGGAGCAAATCCTAGCTCAGCCTCCAGATCCATCTAAGGAGGCTCACCCTTCTTCAGTTCAGCAAGAGGACCCAATTCAACTTCGAGATCCTCCTGACAAATCTCAACCTTCTCCAGTGGAGCAGGAGAAACCACCACAGCCCACAGAGCCCAGTAAGAAGGATGAAGCTTGTCCAGCACACCAGAGGACTTAGCTCAGCCTCCAGAGTTCCTTGCGGAGTTTGAACATTCACGCGTTCAACTGGATGGCCCAACACAGCTCCCAGACCCCGTTAAAGAGGATGAGCCTTCTCCAACCCAGCAGGAAGACCGACCACTATCTCCAGCGCTCCCTGAGGAGATTGAACCTTCTCCAGTCCTGCATGAGGGCCTAGCTCCACCTCCAGAGTTCCCTGCAGAGATTGTATCTCAACCAGCAGGGCACCCTGAGGTGACGGTTTCACATCCAGGTCAAGGCAAAACTCAGCATCCAACGTTGGCCAAAACCACAGTTAAATCGCTCTATCTGGAGCTTGTCATGACTACAGAGGCTACTACAGAGTTCAACCTTCTCCAGACTAGTAGGGGGCCACAACTCAATAACCAGAGCCCCTTGTTGAGGTCGAACTTGCTCCGAGCCAGCTGGTGGCCCCAACTCAAACTCCAGAGCATCCCACAGAGTGTGTACCTTCTCCAGACCAGCAATTGGTCTCATCGCAATCTCCAGAGTCCACGGAGGAGGTTGAACCACCTCCAGTGCTGCAGGAGTCCCCAGCTCAGCCTCCAGAGTCTACCGAGGAGTCTGAACCATATCCAGCCCTGCAGGAGGCCTCAGCTTAGCCTTCAGTGTCTCCTACGGACGTTGGACCTTCTCCAGTCCAGCAGGCAGGAAGTCTCAACAGAGCCTGGAGTTGCCACTCGAGAATCCAAGTTCCTTAAGACAGCAGAAAGCCTCAGCTAAACCTCCAGAGCAACCTGAGGAACTTCAACCTCCTTCAAACATACAGGAGACCCCGACTGAGACTTCAGAGCCACCTACAGAAGTTGTAACTCAACACACAGGGCATCAGGAGGTGACAGTTTCACCTACAGTTCAGAATCAAGCTCAGCATCCAACATTGCCCAATATCACAATTAAACCTCTGAATCTGGAGCTTACTCTATCTTCACAACCCACTACAGAGACTGGACCTTTTCCTACCCAAGTAGAGGCTTCATCCCAGCTTCCAAAGCCCCCTGAAAAGGCTGAACCTTCTTCAGTCCAACAGGAATCCCCAGTCAGCTTCCAGAGGCTTCTGAGGGCCAGAACCTTATTCAGCCCAGCAGGAGGCACCAGCTCAGTGTCCTGCATGCCCCGAGGTGGTAGAATCTTCTCTAGTCCTGCAGGAGACTCCACCTCAGCCTCTAGAGTCTACTACACAGGTGGAAACTTCCCCAGAGCAGCACGAGATCCCATTTCAGAGTCCAGAGCCCCCCAAGGAGTTTGAACCTTCTCCAGTCCAGCAGGAGGCTCCGGCTCAGTCTCCCGAGCCACCTACCCAAGTGAAACCTCGATCCCAGGAGGAGGCCCCAGCTCTTACACCAGAACCCACTAAGGTGGTAGAATCTTCTCTGGTCCAGCAGGAGACTCCATCTCAGCGTCCAGAGTCTCTTAAACACGTCGAAACTTTCCCCCAAAAGCAAAGAGTCCCGTTTCAGACTCCAGAGACCCCAAAGGAGGTTGAACATTCGCCAGCCCAGCAGGAGGCTCCAGCTCAGCCTGCAAAGCCCTCTGATGAAGATGAACCTTCTCCAGGCCTGCAGGAAACCCCATCTCAGCCTCCAAATCCTCCGGAGAAAGTTAAATGTTGTCCAGTCCGGGGGGAAGTCCCAGCTCAGCCTCCAAAACCCTCTGAGGAGGTTGAAGCTTCTCCAGGCAGGAAGAAGGCCCAGCACAGCCTCCAGAGCCCTCTGAGGAGGTGGAAGATTGTCCAGTCCCGCAAGACGCTCCAGCTCATCCTCCAGAGCCCTCTGAGGAGGCTGAATCTTCTCCAGTCCAGCAGGAGGCTCCAGCTCTGCCTCCAAAACCCTCTCAGGAGGTTGAACTTTCTCCAACCCATCAGGAAGCCCCAGCACAGCCTCCAAAGCCCTCTGAGGCGGTTTAATCTTCTCAACTCCAGCAGAAAATCCCAGCACAGCCTCCAAAGCCCTCTGAGGAGGTTGAACCCTCTCCATTGCCACAGGAGGCTCCAGCTCGGCCTCCGAAGCCCTCTTAGGAGGTTGAACCTTCTTCAATCCAGCAGGAATTTCCAGTTCAGCCTCCAAAGCAGTCTGAGGCACATAAACCTTCTCCACTCCTGGAGGAATCCCAGGTGCAGCCTCCAAAGCCCTCTGAGGAGATCAAACCTTATCCAGTCCAGCAGGAAGCACCAGCTCAGCCTCTACAACCCTCTGAGTAAGTTGAACCTCCTCCAGTCCAACAGCATTTCCCAGGTCCACCTCCAGAGCGTCCTGAGGAGGTTGAACCTTCTCCAGTCCAGCTCCACTTCCAGAGGTCCCTGAGGAGGAAGCCCCATCACAGCCTCCCAAGCCTCCTCAAGAGGTCAAACCTCCAACTGAGCAGGAGGTCCCAGTTCCACCTCTAGAGCTCCCTGAGGAGGTCGAACCTTCTCCAGTGCAACAGGAACTTCCAACACAGCCTGCAAAGCCCTCTGAGGGTATTGAACCTTCTCCAAACCAGCAGGAATTTCCAGCTGAGCCTCCGAGGCCCCCCGAAGAAATTAAACCTCCAACAGGACAGGAGGCCCCAGCTCCACCTCCAGAGCTCCCTGAGGAGGGTGAACCTTCTCCCGTGCAGCAGGAAGGCCCAGCACGGCCTCCACAACCTCACCGAGAGGTTAAATCTCCAACCCAACAGGAGACCCCAGCTCAAGTTCCAGAGCTCCCTGAGGACGGTGAACCTTCTCCAGTCCAACAGGAAGGGACAGCCCAGCCACCAAAGCCTCCCCACAAGGTGAAACCTTCTCCAGCCCAACAGGAGGCCCAGGTTCAGCCTCCAGAGCCCACTGAGGAGGTTCAACCTTCTCCAGTTGAGCAGGAGGAAGCTCCAGTACAACCACCAAGGCCTCTTGATGAGGTTAAACATCCAGCTCAGCAGGAAGCTCCAGCTTAGCTTCCAAAGCCTTCCCATGAGGTTGAACCTTCTGCAGGCCTGCAGGAGGCTCCAGCTCAGCCTCCAGAGCCCCCCTGAGGGGGTCAAACCTTCTCCATTCCAGCAGGAAACCCCAGCACAACCTCCAAAACCTCCCCAGGAGGTTAAACCTCCAATACGCCATGAAGCCCGGGCACAACCTCTTGAGAACTCTGAGGGTATTGCGCCTTTTGTAAACCAGCAGCAGATTCCAGCTGAGCCTTCAAGGCCCTCCAAGGAAACTAAACATTCTTCAACCCATGAGGAGGCTCCTGCTCTGGCTACAAACCCCACTGAGAACCGTGAACCTTCTATAGTACAGCAGGGAGACACACATCAGCCTCCACAGCTCTCTGAAGACATGGAAAATTACCCAGTCCAGCAGGAGGCCCTGGCTAAACCTCTTGAGCCTCCTACGGAGGTTATAACTCAAACTACCGCAAATCCTGAGGTTCCACCACAAGGTCAGAATCAAGCTTATCTTTCAAACTTACCCACTGTTAGTGTTAAACCTGTTGATCTGCAGCTTACCCTAACTCCAGAACACACTAAGGAGGTTCAGTCATGTCCAGCCCAGCATGAGGTCCCAGCTCAGCCTCCAGAGACTCCTGAGAAGGTGAAACGTAAGGATGTCAAACCTTCTCCAACCCAGCAGGAGTACTCAACTAAATCTCTAAAGTCAACTGAGGAGGTTGAAATTTCTCCAGCCCAACTAGAGGTCCCAGCTCAGGTGTCAGAGTCCCCAGATGAGGTTTTAACCCCATCTTCATTGCATGATGGACCGACAATTCAACCTCCAGGTCATCCTCGAGCTCACCATTCAATCCTGCTTAAGTATCCGTTAAACCTATGGTTGAGCATTCTCCAACACAGTGGGATGACCCAATTCAGCCTTCAGAGTCCCCTGAGGTCGTTGGACCCTTTTCAACCAAGGAGAAAATCCTAGCTCAGCCTCCAGATCCATCTAAGGAGGCTCACCCTTCTTCAGTTCAGCAAGAGGACCCAATTCAACTTCGAGATCCTCCTGAAGAATCTCAACATTCTCCAGTCAAGGAGGAGAAACCACCACAGCCCACAGAGCCCAATACAAAGGATGAAACTTGTCCATCACACCGGAGGACCTAGCTCAGCCTCCAGAATTCCTTGAGGAGGTTGAACATTCGCGCATTCAACTCGATGGCCCAACACAGCTCCCAGACCCCGTTAAAGAGGATGAGCCTTCTCCAACCCAGCAGGAAGACCGACCACTCTATCAAGCACTCCCTGAGGAGGTTGAACCTTCTCCTGTCCTGCATGAGGGCCTAGCTCCACCTCCAGAGTACCCTACAGAGGTTGTAACTCAACCAGCAGGGCATCCTGAGGTGACAGTTTCACCTCCAGGTCAAGCCAAACTCAGCAGCCAACATTGGCCAAAGCTACAGTTAAATCTCTCTATCTAGAGCTTACCGTAACTACAGAGACCACTACAGAGTTGAATCTTCTCCAGACCAGCAAGGGGCCACAACTCAAAATCCAGAGCCCCTTGTTGAGGTCGAACCTTCTCCGAGCCAGCTGGTGGCCCGAATTCAAACTCCAGAGCATCGTACAGAGTATGTACCTTCTCCAGACCAGCAAGAGGTCTCATCACAACCTCCAAAGGCCACGGAGGAGGTTGAACCACCTCCAGTGCTGCAGGAGTCCCCAGCTCAGCCTCCAGTGTCTCCTACAGAGGTTGGACCTTCTCCAGTCCAGCAGGCAGGAAGTCTCAACAGAGCCTGGAGTTGCCCCTCAAGAATCCAAGTTCCTTAAGACAGCAGAAAGCCTCAGCTAAACCTCCAGAGCAACCTGAGGAACTTCAACCTCCTTCAAACAAAAACATACAGTAGACCCCAGCTGAGACTTCAGAGCCCCCTACAGAAGTTGTCACTCAACACATAGGGAATCAGCAGGTGACAGTTTCACCTACAGTTCATGGTGAAGCTCAGCATCAAACATTGCCCAATATCACAATTAAACCTCTGGATCTGGAGCTTACTATATCTTCACAACCCACTACAGAGACTGGACCTTTTCCTACCCAAGTAGAGGCCTCATCCCAGCTTCCAAAGCCCCCTGAAAAGGCTGAACCTTCTTCAGTCCAACAGGAATCCCCAGTCAGCTTCCAGAGGCTTTTGAGGGGACAGAACCTTATTCAGCCCAGCAGGAGGCACCAGCTCAGTCTCCTGAGCGCCCTGAGGTGGTAGAATCTTCTCCGGTCCTACAGGAGACTCCACCTCAGCCTCTAGAGTCTACTACACAGGTGGAAACTTCCCCAGAGCAGCACGAGATCCCATTTCAGAGTCCAGAGCCCCCCAAGGAGTTTGAACCTTCTCCAGTCCAGCAGGAGGCTCCGGCTCAGTCTCCCGAGCCACCTACCCAAGTTAAACCTCCATCCCAGGAGGAGGCCCCAGCTCTTACACGAGAACCCACTAAGGAGGTAGAATCTTCTCTGGTCCAGCAGGAGACTCCGTCTCAGCGTCCAGAGTCTCTTACACAGGTGGAAACTTTCCCCCAAAAGCAAGGAGTCCCGTTTCAGACTCCAGAGCCCCCAAAGGAGGTTGAACATTCGCCAGCCCAGCAGGAGGCTCCAGCTCAGCCTGCAAAGCCCTCTGATGAGGATGAACCTTCTCCAGGCCTGCAGGAAACCCCATCTCAGCCTCCAAATCCTCCGGAGAAAGTTAAATGTTGTCCAGTCCGGGGGGAAGTCCCAGCTCAGCCTCCAAAACCCTCTGAGGAGGTTGAAGCTTCTCCAGGCAGGGGGAAGGCCCAGCACAGCCTCCAGAGCCCTCTGAGGAGGTGGAAGATTGTCCAGTCCCGCAAGACGCTCCAGCTCATCCTCCAGTGCCCTCTGAGGAGGCTGAATCTTCTCCAGTCCAGCAGGAGGCTCCAGCTCTGCCTCCAAAACTCTCTCAGGAGGTTGAACTTTCTCCAACCCATCAGGAAGCCCCAGCACAGCCTCCAAAGCCCTCTGAGGTTGTTGAATCTTCTCAACTCCAGCAGAAAATCCCAGCACAGCCTCCAAAGCCCTCTGAGGAGGTTGAACCCTCTCCATTGCCACAGGAGGCTCCAGCTCGGCCTCCGAAGCCCTCTTAGGAGGTTGAACCTTCTTCAATCCAGCAGGAATTCCCAGTTCAGCCTCCAAAGCAGTCTGAGGCACATAAACCTTCTCCACTCCTGGAGGAATCCCAGGTGCAGCCTCCAAAGCCCTCTGAGGAGATCAAACCTTATCCAGTCCAGCAGGAAGCACCAGCTCAGCCTCTACAACCCTCTGAGTAAGTTGAACCTCCTCCAGTCCAACAGCATTTCCCAGGTCCACCTCCAGAGCGTCCTGAGGAGGTTGAACCTTCTCCAGTCCAGCTCCACTTCCAGAGGTCCCTGAGGAGGAAGCCCCATCACAGCCTCCCAAGCCTCCTCAAGAGGTCAAACCTCCAACTGAGCAGGAGGTCCCAGTTCCACCTCTAGAGCTCCCTGAGGAGGTCGAACCTTCTCCAGTGCAACAGGAACTTCCAACACAGCCTGCAAAGCCCTCTGAGGGTATTGAACCTTCTCCAAACCAGCAGGAATTTCCAGCTGAGCCTCCGAGGCCCCCCGAAGAAATTAAACCTCCAACAGGACAGGAGGCCCCAGCTCCACCTCCAGAGCTCCCTGAGGAGGGTGAACCTTCTCCCGTGCAGCAGGAAGGCCCAGCACGGCCTCCACAACCTCACCAAGAGGTTAAAGCTCCAACCCAACAGGAGACCCCAGCTCAAGTTCCAGAGCTCCCTGAGGACGGTGAACCTTCTCCAGTCCAACAGGAAGGGACAGCCCAGCCACCAAAGCCTCCCCACAAGGTGAAACCTTCTCCAGCCCAACAGGAGGCCCAGGTTCAGCCTCCAGAGCCCACTGAGGAGGTTCAACCTTCTCCAGTTGAGCAGGAGGAAGCTCCAGTACAACCACCAAGGCCTCTTGATGAGGTTAAACATCCAGCTCAGCAGGAAGCTCCAGCTTAGCTTCCAAAGCCTTCCCATGAGGTTGAACCTTCTGCAGGCCTGCAGGAGGCTCCAGCTCAGCCTCCAGAGCCCCCCTGAGGGGGTCAAACCTTCTCCAGTCCAGCAGGAAACCCCAGCACAACCTCCAAAACTTCCCCAGGAGGTTAAAACTCCAATACCCCATGAAGCCCAGGCTCAACCTCCTGAGCCCTCTGAGGGTACTGCACCTTTTCTAAATCAGCAGCAGGTTCCAGCTGAGCCTTCAAGGCCCTCCAAGGAACTTAAACCTTCTTCAACGCATGAGGAGGCTCCTGCTCCAGCTAGAAAGTCCACTGAGGAACCTGGACCTTCTCCAGTACAGCAGGGGGACACACATCAGCCTGCACGGCTCCCTGAACACGTGGAACCTTAACCAGTCCAGCAGGGGGCCCTGGCTAAACCTCTCGAGCCTCCTACGGAGGTTATAACTCAAACTACCGCAAATCATGAAGCTCCACCACCAGGTCAGAATCAAGCTTATCTTTCAAACTTGCCCAGTGTTACCGTTAAACCTGTTGATCTGCAGCTTACCCTAACTCCAGGACACACTAAGGAGGTTCAGTCATGTCCAGCCCAGCATGAGGTCCCAGCTCAGCCTCCAGAGACTCCTGAGAAGGTGAAACGTAAGGATGTCAAACCTTCTCCCACCCAGCAGGAGTACTCCACTAAGCCTCCAAATTGCACTGAGGAGGTTGAACTTTCTCCAGTCCAAGTACAGGTCCCAGTGCAGCCTCCAGAGTTCCCAAATGAGGTTTTAACCCTACCTTCATTGCATGATGGACTGACAATTCATCCTCCAGGTCATCCTCAAGCTCACCATTCAGTCCTGCCTAAGAGAGAAATTATCCGTTAAACCTATGGTTGAGCATTCTCCAACACAGTGGGATGACCCAGTTCAGCCTTCAGAGTCCCCTGAGGACGTTGGACCCTTTTCCACCGAGGAGCAAATCCTAGCTCAGCCTCCAGATCCATCTAAGGAGGCTCACCCTTCTTCAGTTCAGCAAGAGGACCCAATTCAACTTCGAGATCCTCCTGACAAATCTCAACCTTCTCCAGTGGAGCAGGAGAAACCACCACAGCCCACAGAGCCCAGTAAGAAGGATGAAGCTTGTCCAGCACACCAGAGGACTTAGCTCAGCCTCCAGAGTTCTTTGCGGAGTTTGAACATTCACGCGTTCAACTGGATGGCCCAACACAGCTCCCAGACCCCGTTAAAGAGGATGAGCCTTCTCCAACCCAGCAGGAAGACCGACCACTATCTCCAGCGCTCCCTGAGGAGATTGAACCTTCTCCAGTCCTGCATGAGGGCCTAGCTCCACCTCCAGAGTTCCCTGCAGAGATTGTATCTCAACCAGCAGGGCACCCTGAGGTGACGGTTTCACATCCAGGTCAAGGCAAAACTCAGCATCCAACGTTGGCCAAAACCACAGTTAAATCGCTCTATCTGGAGCTTGTCATGACTACAGAGGCTACTACAGAGTTCAACCTTCTCCAGACTAGTAGGGGGCCACAACTCAATAACCAGAGCCCCTTGTTGAGGTCGAACTTGCTCCGAGCCAGCTGGTGGCCCCAACTCAAACTCCAGAGCATCCCACGGAGTGTGTACCTTCTCCAGACCAGCAATTGGTCTCATCGCAATCTCCAGAGTCCACGGAGGAGGTTGAACCACCTCCAGTGCTGCAGGAGTCCCCAGCTCAGCCTCCAGAGTCTACCGAGGAGTCTGAACCATATCCAGCCCTGCAGGAGGCCTCAGCTTAGCCTTCAGTGTCTCCTACGGACGTTGCACCTTCTCCAGTCCAGCAGGCAGGAAGTCTCAACAGAGCCTGGAGTTGCCGCTCGAGAATCCAAGTTCCTTAAGACAGCAGAAAGCCTCAGCTAAACCTCCAGAGCAACCTGAGGAACTTCAACCTCCTTCAAACATACAGGAGACCCCGACTGAGACTTCAGAGACGCCACCTACAGAAGTTGTAACTCAACACACAGGGCATCAGGAGGTGACAGTTTCACCTACAGTTCAGAATCAAGCTCAGCATCCAACATTGCCCAATATCACAATTAAACCTCTGAATCTGGAGCTTACTCTATCTTCACAACCCACTACAGAGACTGGACCTTTTCCTACCCAAGTAGAGGCTTCATCCCAGCTTCCAAAGCCCCCTGAAAAGGCTGAACCTTCTTCAGTCCAACAGGAATTCCCAGTCAGCTTCCAGAGGCTTCTGAGGGGACAGAACCTCATTCAGCCCAGCAGGAGGCACCAGCTCAGTGTCCTGCATGCCCCGAGGTGGTAGAATCTTCTCTAGTCCTGCAGGAGACTCCACCTCAGCCTCTAGAGTCTACTACACAGGTGGAAACTTCCCCAGAGCACCACGAGATCCCATTTCAGAGTCCAGAGCCCCCCAAGGAGTTTGAACCTTCTCCAGTCCAGCAGGAGGCTCCGGCTCAGTCTCCCGAGCCACCTACCCAAGTTAAACCTCCATCCCAGGAGGAGGCCCCAGCTCTTACACCAGAACCCACTAAGGTGGTAGAATCTTCTCTGGTCCAGCAGGAGACTCCGTCTCAGCGTCCAGAGTCTCTTACACAGGTGGAAACTTTCCCCCAAAAGCAAGGAGTCCCGTTTCAGACTCCAGAGCCCCCAAAGGAGGTTGAACATTCGCCAGCCCAGCAGGAGGCTCCAGCTCAGCCTGCAAAGCCCTCTGATGAGGATGAACCTTCTCCAGGCCTGCAGGAAACCCCATCTCAGCCTCCAAATCCTCCAGAGAAAGTTAAATGTTGTCCAGTCCGGGGGGAAGTCCCAGCTCAGCCTCCAAAACCCTCTGAGGAGGTTGAAGCTTCTCCAGGCAGGAAGAAGGCCCAGCACAGCCTCCAGAGCCCTCTGAGGAGGTGGAAGATTGTCCAGTCCCGCAAGACGCTCCAGCTCATCCTCCAGAGCCCTCTGAGGAGGCTGAATCTTCTCCAGTCCAGCAGGAGGCTCCAGCTCTGCCTCCAAAACCCTCTCAGGAGGTTGAACTTTCTCCAACCCATCAGGAAGCCCCAGCACAGCCTCCAAAGCCCTCTGAGGCGGTTGAATCTTCTCAACTCCAGCAGAAAATCCCAGCACAGCCTGCAAAGCCCTCTGAGGCGGCTGAATCTTCTCAACTCCAGCAGAAAATCCCAGCACAGCCTCCAAAGCCCTCTGAGGAGGTTGAACCCTCTCCATTGCCACAGGAGGCTCCAGCTCGGCCTCCGAAGCCCTCTTAGGAGGTTGAACCTTCTTCAATCCAGCAGGAATTCCCAGTTCAGCCTCCAAAGCAGTCTGAGGCACATAAACCTTCTCCACTCCTGGAGGAATCCCAGGTGCAGCCTCCAAAGCCCTCTGAGGAGATCAAACCTTATCCAGTCCAGCAGGAAGCACCAGCTCAGCCTCTACAACCCTCTGAGTAAGTTGAACCTCCTCCAGTCCAACAGCATTTCCCAGGTCCACCTCCAGAGCGTCCTGAGGAGGTTGAACCTTCTCCAGTCCAGCTCCACTTCCAGAGGTCCCTGAGGAGGAAGCCCCATCACAGCCTCCCAAGCCTCCTCAAGAGGTCAAACCTCCAACTGAGCAGGAGGTCCCAGTTCCACCTCTAGAGCTCCCTGAGGAGGTCGAACCTTCTCCAGTGCAACAGGAACTTCCAACACAGCCTGCAAAGCCCTCTGAGGGTATTGAACCTTCTCCAAACCAGCAGGAATTTCCAGCTGAGCCTCCGAGGCCCCCCGAAGAAATTAAACCTCCAACAGGACAGGAGGCCCCAGCTCCACCTCCAGAGCTCCCTGAGGAGGGTGAACCTTCTCCCGTGCAGCAGGAAGGCCCAGCACGGCCTCCACAACCTCACCGAGAGGTTAAAGCTCCAACCCAACAGGAGACCCCCGCTCAAGTTCCAGAGCTCCCTGAGGACGGTGAACCTTCTCCAGTCCAACAGGAAGGGACAGCCCAGCCACCAAAGCCTCCCCACAAGGTGAAACCTTCTCCAGCCCAACAGGAGGCCCAGGTTCAGCCTCCAGAGCCCACTGAGGAGTTTCAACCTTCTCCAGTTGAGCAGGAGGAAGCTCCAGTACAACCACCAAGGCCTCTTGATGAGGTTAAACATCCAGCTCAGCAGGAAGCTCCAGCTTAGCTTCCAAAGCCTTCCCATGAGGTTGAACCTTCTGCAGGCCTGCAGGAGGCTCCAGCTCAGCCTCCAGAGCCCCCCTGAGGGGGTCAAACCTTCTCCAGTCCAGCAGGAAACCCCAGCACAACCTCCAAAACTTCCCCAGGAGGTTAAAACTCCAATACCCCATGAAGCCCAGGCTCAACCTCCTGAGCCCTCTGAGGGTACGGCACCTTTTCTAAATCAGCAGCATATTCCAGCTGAGCCTTCAAGGCCCTCCAAGGAACTTAAACCTTCTTCAACGCATGAGGAGGCTCCTGCTCCAGCTAGAAAGTCCACTGAGGAACCTGGACCTTCTCCAGTACAGCAGGGGGACACACATCAGCCTGCACGGCTCCCTGAACACGTGGAACCTTAACCAGTCCAGCAGGGGGCCCTGGCTAAACCTCTCGAGCCTCCTACGGAGGTTATAACTCAAACTACCGCAAATCATGAAGCTCCACCACCAGGTCAGAATCAAGCTTATCTTTCAAACTTGCCCAGTGTTACCGTTAAACCTGTTGATCTGCAGCTTACCCTAACTCCAGGACACACTAAGGAGGTTCAGTCATGTCCAGCCCAGCATGAGGTCCCAGCTCAGCCTCCAGAGACTCCTGAGAAGGTGAAACGTAAGGATGTCAAACCTTCTCCCACCCAGCAGGAGTACTCCACTAAGCCTCCAAATTGCACTGAGGAGGTTGAACTTTCTCCAGTCCAAGTACAGGTCCCAGTGCAGCCTCCAGAGTTCCCAAATGAGGTTTTAACCCTACCTTCATTGCATGATGGACTGACAATTCATCCTCCAGGTCATCCTCAAGCTCACCATTCAGTCCTGCCTAAGAGAGAAATTATCCGTTAAACCTATGGTTGAGCATTCTCCAACACAGTGGGATGACCCAATTCAGCCTTCAGAGTCCCCTGAGGACGTTGGACCCTTTTCCACCGAGGAGCAAATCCTAGCTCAGCCTCCAGATCCATCTAAGGAGGCTCACCCTTCTTCAGTTCAGCAAGAGGACCCAATTCAACTTCGAGATCCTCCTGACAAATCTCAACCTTCTCCAGTGGAGCAGGAGAAACCACCACAGCCCACAGAGCCCAGTAAGAAGGATGAAGCTTGTCCAGCACACCAGAGGACTTAGCTCAGCCTCCAGAGTTCCTTGCGGAGTTTGAACATTCACGCGTTCAACTGGATGGCCCAACACAGCTCCCAGACCCCGTTAAAGAGGATGAGCCTTCTCCAACCCAGCAGGAAGACCGACCACTATCTCCAGCGCTCCCTGAGGAGATTGAACCTTCTCCAGTCCTGCATGAGGGCCTAGCTCCACCTCCAGAGTTCCCTGCAGAGATTGTATCTCAACCAGCAGGGCACCCTGAGGTGACGGTTTCACATCCAGGTCAAGGCAAAACTCAGCATCCAACGTTGGCCAAAACCACAGTTAAATCGCTCTATCTGGAGCTTGTCATGACTACAGAGGCTACTACAGAGTTCAACCTTCTCCAGACTAGTAGGGGGCCACAACTCAATAACCAGAGCCCCTTGTTGAGGTCGAACTTGCTCCGAGCCAGCTGGTGGCCCCAACTCAAACTCCAGAGCATCCCACGGAGTGTGTACCTTCTCCAGACCAGCAATTGGTCTCATCGCAATCTCCAGAGTCCACGGAGGAGGTTGAACCACCTCCAGTGCTGCAGGAGTCCCCAGCTCAGCCTCCAGAGTCTACCGAGGAGTCTGAACCATATCCAGCCCTGCAGGAGGCCTCAGCTTAGCCTTCAGTGTCTCCTACGGACGTTGCACCTTCTCCAGTCCAGCAGGCAGGAAGTCTCAACAGAGCCTGGAGTTGCCGCTCGAGAATCCAAGTTCCTTAAGACAGCAGAAAGCCTCAGCTAAACCTCCAGAGCAACCTGAGGAACTTCAACCTCCTTCAAACATACAGGAGACCCCGACTGAGACTTCAGAGCTGCCACCTACAGAAGTTGTAACTCAACACACAGGGCATCAGGAGGTGACAGTTTCACCTACAGTTCAGAATCAAGCTCAGCATCCAACATTGCCCAATATCACAATTAAACCTCTGAATCTGGAGCTTACTCTATCTTCACAACCCACTACAGAGACTGGACCTTTTCCTACCCAAGTAGAGGCTTCATCCCAGCTTCCAAAGCCCCCTGAAAAGGCTGAACCTTCTTCAGTCCAACAGGAATCCCGAGTCAGCTTCCAGAGGCTTCTGAGGGCCAGAACCTTATTCAGCCCAGCAGGAGGCACCAGCTCAGTGTCCTGCATGCCCCGAGGTGGTAGAATCTTCTCTAGTCCTGCAGGAGACTCCACCTCAGCCTCTAGAGTCTACTACACAGGTGGAAACTTCCCCAGAGCAGCACGAGATCCCATTTCAGAGTCCAGAGCCCCCCAAGGAGTTTGAACCTTCTCCAGTCCAGCAGGAGGCTCCGGCTCAGTCTCCCGAGCCACCTACCCAAGTGAAACCTCGATCCCAGGAGGAGGCCCCAGCTCTTACACCAGAACCCACTAAGGTGGTAGAATCTTCTCTGGTCCAGCAGGAGACTCCGTCTCAGCGTCCAGAGTCTCTTACACAGGTGGAAACTTTCCCCCAAAAGCAAGGAGTCCCGTTTCAGACTCCAGAGCCCCCAAAGGAGGTTGAACATTCGCCAGCCCAGCAGGAGGCTCCAGCTCAGCCTGCAAAGCCCTCTGATGAGGATGAACCTTCTCCAGGCCTGCAGGAAACCCCATCTCAGCCTCCAAATCCTCCAGAGAAAGTTAAATGTTGTCCAGTCCGGGGGGAAGTCCCAGCTCAGCCTCCAAAACCCTCTGAGGAGGTTGAAGCTTCTCCAGGCAGGAAGAAGGCCCAGCACAGCCTCCAGAGCCCTCTGAGGAGGTGGAAGATTGTCCAGTCCCGCAAGACGCTCCAGCTCATCCTCCAGAGCTCTCTGAGGAGGCTGAATCTTCTCCAGTCCAGCAGGAGGCTCCAGCTCTGCCTGCAAAATGCTCTCAGGAGGTTGAACTTTCTCCAACCCATCAGGAAGCCCCAGCACATCCTCCAAAGCCCTCTGAGGCGGTTGAATCTTCTCAACTCCAGCAGAAAATCCCAGCACAGCCTCCAAAGCCCTCTGAGGAGGTTGAACCCTCTCCATTGCCACAGGAGGCTCCAGCTCGACCTCCGAAGCCCTCTTAGGAGGTTGAACCTTCTTCAATCCAGCAGGAATTTCCAGTTCAGCCTCCAAAGCAGTCTGAGGCACATAAACCTTCTCCACTCCTGGAGGAATCCCAGGTGCAGCCTCCAAAGCCCTCTGAGGAGATCAAACCTTATCCAGTCCAGCAGGAAGCACCAGCTCAGCCTCTACAACCCTCTGAGTAAGTTGAACCTCCTCCAGTCCAACAGCATTTCCCAGGTCCACCTCCAGAGCGTCCTGAGGAGGTTGAACCTTCTCCAGTCCAGCCAGAGGCCCCAGCTCCACATCCAGAGTTCCCTGAGGAGGAAGCCCCATCACAGCCACCCAAGCTTCCCCAGGGGTGCATCTTCGCAAACCGAAGAGGAAGCCCAGGTGCATCCTCCGGAGCCCCCTGAAGAGGTCGAAACTTTCCACTGAGCGGGAAGCCACAGAACATCCACCAAAGCCTCCCCATGAGTTTTTCCTACTCCAGGCCAGCAGGATGCTCCAGCCCAGACTCCAGAGCCCTCTTGAGGGGGTTAAACCTTCTCCAGCCCAGCAGGAAAACCCAGCTCGACCTCCGAAACCTCCCCCAAATGTAAAATCTCCAATACACCATGAAACCCAGGTAGGACCTCCAAAGCCCTCTCAGGGTACTGCACCTTTTCTAAACCAGGAGCAGTTTTCAGCTGAAGCTTCGAGGCCCTCTAGGAAATTAAACCTTCTTCAACCCATAAGGAGGCTCCTGCTCAGGCTACAAAGCTCCTGAGGAATCTGGACCTCTCCAGTACAGCAGGGGGACACAGCAGCCTGCATAGCCTCTGAAGGCGTGGACCTTTAAATAGTCCAGCAGGAGGCCCCGGCTAAACCTCTAGAGCCTCGTACAGAGGTTATGATTCAAAGTACCCCAAATCATGAGGTTCCACCACCAGGTCAGAATCAACCTTATCTTTAAAACTTGCCCAATGGTACAGTGAAACCTGTTCATCTGCAGACTACCCTAAGTTCAGAACACCCTGAGAAGGTTCAGTCATGTCCAATCCAGCATGAGGTCCCAGCTCAGCCTCCAGAGAATTTCGAGAAGATGAAACCTAAGGATGTCAAACCCTCTCCAAAGTAGCATGAGTTCCCAACTAAGCCTCCAAAGCCCACTGAGGATGTTGAACTTTCTCCAGCCCAGCTAGAGGCCCCAGGTTAACCTCCCGAGCCCCCAAATGAGGTTTTAACCCTACCTCATTGTATGATGGAGTGACAATTCAACCTCCAGGTCATCTTCAAGCTCACTGTTCAGTGTTGCCTAAAATATTACTTGAACACATGGTTGAGCATTCTCCAACACAATGGGATGCCCCAGTTCAGCCTTCAGAGCCCCCTGAGGAGGTTGGACCCTTTTTAACTGAGCAGCAAATCCTAGCTGAGCCTCCAGATCCACCTAAGGAGGTTGAACCTGCTTCAGTTCATCAGGAGGACCCAGTTAAACTTCCAGACCCTCCTGGCTATTCCCAACCTTCTCCAGTCAAGCAGGAGAACCCACCACAGCCCACAAAACCCAAAAAGAAGGATGAAACTTCTCCAACAACCAGTACTACCTAGCTCAGCCTCCAGAGCTCCTTGAGGGGGTTAAACTTTCACCCATTTAACTGGGTGACCCAACACAGCTCCTAGACTCTGTTAAAGAGGATGAGTCTTCTCCAACCCAACAGGAAGGTCTACCACTACCTCCAGAGCCCACTGAGGAGGTTGAAACCTCCAGTCCTGCAAGAAGGCCTAGCTCAACCTCCAGATTTCCGTAAAGAGGTTGTAACTCAACCAGCAGAGCATCATGAGGTGATGGTTTCACCTCCATCCAGGTCAAGGTAAAACTCAGCATCCAGGCCAAAGTCACAGTTAAATCTCCCTATCTGGAGCTTATCATAACTACAGAATTCACTACAGAGGTTCAACATTCTCCAGAGCTGAAGGAGGTCACAACTCAATCTCCAGAGCCCCATGGAGAGGCTGAACCTTGTCCAAGCCAACTGGTAGCCCCAGACCATTCTACAGAGGATGTACCTTCTCCAGACCAGCAGTAGGTCTCACCACAGTCTCCAGAGTCCACTGAGGAGGCTTAAACATATCCAGCCCTGCAGGAGGCCCCAGCTCAGCCTCCAGAATCCACCGAGGAGGCTGAACCATATCTGACCCTCCAGGAGGCCTCAAATCAGCCTCCAGAGTCTCCTACGGAGGTTGGACCTTTTCCAGTCCAGCAGGAAGTCTCAACAGAGCCTTTAGATGTCACTGAAGAGGTGCAACTTCCTTCAGGCCAGCAGGAAGCCCCAGCTCAACTTCCAGAGTAACCTGAGGAATTTGAACTTCATTCAAACATACAGGAGACCCCAGCTGAGACTTCAGAGCCCCCTACAGAAGTTGTAACTCAACACACAGGGCATCAGCAGGTGACAGTTTCGCCTACAGTTCAGAGTGAAGCTCTGCATCCGACATTCCCAATATCACAATTAAACCTCTGAATCTGGAGCTTACTATATCTTCACAATGCACTGGAGAGTCTGGACATTTTCCAACCCAAGTAGAGGCCTCATGCCAGCCTTCAAAGCTCCCTGAAAAGGCTAAACCTTCTCCAGTCCAGTAGAAAGCCCCAGATCAGCCTCTAAAGTCCTCTGAGGAAGCTGAACTTTCTCCACTCCAGCAGGAGGCTCCAGCTCACCTCCAAAACCTCTCAGGAGGTTGAAAATTCTCTAATACAGCAGGAAGCCCCATTTCAGCACCTAAAGCCC
The DNA here is from genome assembly GCF_024166365.1 of Elephas maximus indicus. Lineage (NCBI taxonomy): Eukaryota > Metazoa > Chordata > Mammalia > Proboscidea > Elephantidae > Elephas > Elephas maximus. Next base: position 51,897,758 of record NC_064837.1, on the reverse strand, counting down.
TCTGAGGTAGTGGAACCTTCCCCAGTCCAACAGGAAGCCCCAGCACAGCCTCCAAAGCCCTCTGAGGAGGTTGAACCTTCCCAAGTCTAGCAGGAAGCCCCAGCTCAGCTTCCAAAGCCCTCTGAGGAGGTCAAATCTTCTCCAGTCCAGCAGGAAGCCCCAGCTTAGCCTCCAAAGCCCTCTCAGGAAGTTGAACCTCTCCAGTCCAGCAGCGTTCTCCAGGTCCACCTGTAGAACGCCCTGAGGAGTTTGAACCCTCTCCAGTCCAGCAGGAGGTCCTGGGTCAACCTCCAAAGCACCCTTAGGTGGTTGAATCTTCTCCAGTTCAGCCAGGGGGCCCAGCTCCACTTCCAGAGCTCCCTGAGGAGGAAGCCCCAGGGCACCCTCCCAATCCTCCCCAAGAGGTCAAACCTCCAACTGAGCAGGAGGCCCCAGTTCCACCTCCAGAGCTTCCTGAGGAGGTCAAACCTTCTCCAGTGCAGCAGGAAGTTCCAGCACAGCCTCCAAAGCCCTCTGAGGGTATTGAACCTTCTCCAAACCAGTAGGAATTTCCAGCTGAGCCTGCAAGGCTCCCCAAAGAAATTAAACCTCCAACAGAACAGGAGGCCTCAGCTCTGCCTCCAGAGCTCCCTGAGGAGGGTGAACCTTCTCCAGTGCAGCAGAAAGCCCCAGCACAGCCTCCAAAACCTCACCAAGTAGTTAAACCTACAACCTAACAGGAGGTCACATCTCCATCTCTAGAGGTCCCTGAGTATGGTGAACCTTCTCCAGTCCAACAGGAAGTGCCACCACAGCCACCAAAGCCTCGCCAGAACGTCAAACCCTCTCCAACCCAACAGGAGGCCCAGGTTCAGCCTCCAGATCCCACTGAAGAGGTTGAAACTTCTCCAGTCGAGCACGGAGCCCCAATACAACCACCAAGGCCTCTCCGTGAGGTTACACCTTCTCTTGTTCATCAGGATCTCCAGCTCAGCTTCCAAAGCCTCTCGATGAGGTTGAACCTTCTCCAGCCAGCAGGAGGCTCCAGTTCAGCCTCCAGAACCCACTGAAGGGGGTTAAATCTTCTCCAGTCCAGCAGGAAACCCCAGCACAAACTCCAGAACCTCCCCAGGAGGTTAAACCTCCAATACATCATGAAGCCCAGGCACAACCTCCAAAGCTCTCTGAGGGTACTGCACCTTTTCCAACCCATCAGCAGTGTCCAGCTGAGCCTTCAAGGCCCTCTGAGGAAATTAAACCTTCTTCAACCCAGGAAGAGGCTCCTGCTCAGGCTACAAAGCCTGCTGAGGAACCTGGACCTTCTCCAGTATAGCAGGGGGACACACATCAGCCTGCACAGCTCCCTGAAGAGGTAGAGCCTTCTCCAGTCCAGCAGAAAGCCCCGGCTAAACCTCTAGAACCTCCTACGGAGGTTATAACTCAAACTACCACAAATCATGAGGTTCCAACACCAGGTCAGAATCAACCTTATCTTTCAAACTTGCCCAATGGTACAGTGAAACTTGTTGATCTGCAGCTTACCCTAACTCCAGAACCCACTAAGGAGATTCAGTCTTGTCCCACCCAGCGTGAGGTCCCAGCTCAGCCTCCAGGGACTCCTTAGAAGGGGAAACCTTCCTCAGTTCAACCTCCTGAGGAGGTCAAACCTTCTCCAAGCCAGCAGGAGTACCCAACTAATCCTCCAAAGCCCACTGAGAAGGTTAAACTTTCTCCAGCCCAATTAGAGGTCCCAGGTCAGCCTCCAGAGCCCCCAAATGAGGCTTGAACCCTACCCTCATTGCGTGATGGAGTGACAATTCAACCCCCTGTCATCCTCAAGCTCACTGTTCAGTCTTGCCTAAAGTATCAGTTAAACCCATGGTTGAGCATTCTCCAAGAGAACGGGATGCCCCAGTTCAGCATCCCGAGTCCCCTGAGGACGTTGGACCCTTTTCAACCGAGGAGCAAATCCTAGCTCAGCCTGCAGATCCACCTAAGGAGGTTGAACCTGATTCAGTTCAGCAAGAGGACCCAGTTCAACTTCTAGATCCTCCTGGTGATTCCCAACCTTCTCCAGTCGAGCAGGAGAACCCACCACAGCACACAGAGCCCAATAAGGATAAAACTTCTCTCACACACCAGGAGGACCTAGCTCAGCCTCCAGATCTCCGTGAGGAGATTGAACTTTCACCCATTCAACTGGATGGCCCAACACAGCTCTCAAACCCCGTTAAAGAGGATGACCCTTCTCCAACTCAGCAGGAAGACCCACCTCTAACTCCAGAACCCTCTGAGGAGGTTGAACCTTCTCCAGGCCTGAAAGAGGCCTAGCTCCACCTCCAGAATTCCCTACAGAGGTTGTAACTCAACCAGCAGGGCATCCTGAGGTGACGGTTTCACATCCAGGTCAAGGCAAAACTCAGCATCCAACGTTGGCCAAAGCCACAGTTAAATCTTTCTATCTGGAGCTTACCATAACTACAGAAACCCTCACAGAAGTTTAACCTTCTCCAGAACAGCAGGAGGCCACAATTCAATCTCCAGAGCCCCTCGGTGAGGTTGAACCTTCTTTAAGCCAGCTGGTGGCTCCAAATGAAACTCCAGAGCATCCTACAGAGGATGTACCTTCTCCAGACCAGCAAGAGGTCACATCACAGTTTCCAGAGTTCATGGAGGAGGTTGAACCATCTCCAGCCCTGCAAGAGTCCCCAGCTCAGCCTCCAGAGTTCACCGAGGAGGCTGAACCATATCCAGTCATGCAGGAGGCCTCAACTCAGCCTCCAGAGTCTTCTATGGAGCTTGGAGTTTCTCCAGCCCAGCAGGAAGACTCAATAGAGTCTGTAGATGCCACTGAAGGGTTCCAAGTTTCTTCAGGTCAGCCGGAAGCCCCAGGTCAATTTCCAGAGCAACCTGAGGAATTTGAACCTCCTTCAAATGTACAGGAGACCCCAGCTGAGACTTCAGAGCCCCCTACAGAGGTTGTAACTCAACATACAGGGCATCATGAGGTGACAGTTTCACCTACAGGTCAGAGTGAAGCTCACCATCCATTTTGCGTGAAAGAATTAAACTTTTGAATCTGGAGCTTACTGTATCTTCACAACCCACTACAGAGACTGGACCTTTTCCAAACCAAGTAGTGGTCTCATCCCCAGTCTCCAAAGCCCCCTGAAAAGGCTAAACCTTCTTCAGTCCAACAGGAAGCCCCAGTTCAGTTTCCAGAGCCCTTTGAGGGGATAGAACGTTTTTCAGCCCAGCAGAAGGCACCAGCTCAGCATCCTGAGGTGGCAAAATCTTCTCTGGTCCAATAGGAGACTTCACCTCTGCCTCCAGAGCCTCCTACACAGGTCGAAACGTCCCCAAACCTGTAGGGGACCCATTTCAGACTCCAGAGCCCCTCAAGGAGGGAGAACCTTCTCCATCCCAGCCGGAAGACCCAGACCAGTCTCCCAGGCCCCCATAACAGCAGAACCTTCTCCATCCCAGCAGGAGGCCCCACTTCAGTCTCCTGAGCCCCCTATGCCAGCAGAACTTTCTCGATCCCCACAGAAGGTCCCAGCTCTTACTCTAGAGCCCCCTAAGGAGGTAGAATCCTCTCTGGTCCAGTAGGAGACTCCACCTCAGCCTTTAGAGTCTACTACACAGGTGGAAACTTCCCCAAACCAGCACGAGATCCCACTTCAAACTCCAGAGCTCCCCAAGGGGTTTGAACCTTCTCCAACCCAGCAGGAGGCCCAGCTCTTACAACAGAGCCCACTGAGGAGTTAGAATCTTCTCTGGTTCAGCAGCAGACTCTGTCTCGTCTCAGCCTCCAGAGTCTCCTACACAGGTGAAAATTTCCCCAAACCAGCGAGGAGTCCCATTTCAGACTCGAGAGCCCCCTAAGGAGGTTGAACCTTCTCCAGCCCAGCAGAAGGATCCAGCTCAGTCTCCTGAGCCTCCCATGCAGGTAGAACCTTCTCCAATCCAGCAAGAGGACTCGTCTCAGCTTCCAGAGCCCTCTAAGGAAGTCAAACCTTCTCCAATCCAGTAGGGGACCCCAACTCAGTCTCTTGAGCCCCCTATGCAGGTACGATCTTCTCTAATCCAGCAAGAGGCCCCATCTCAGCCTCCAGAGTCCCCTGAGGACATCCAACCTTCTGCAGCCCAGCAGGAGGCTCCCGCTTCACCTCAAGAACCCCCTACAAATGTACAACCAACTTCAGTGCAGCAGTAGTTCCCAGCTGCACCTTCAGAACCCTCTAAGGAGGTAGAGTCTTCTCCAGTCCAGGCGGAGGCCACAGCTCTACCTCCAGAGCCTTTTGAGAACGTCCAACCATTTCCAGTCCAGCAGATGGCCTCTTCCCCACCTCCAAAGAACCTCCAGAACCCCCTAAATAGGTTGAACCTTCTCCAAACCAACGGGAAGCCCCAGCCTCACCTCCAGAGCCCCCTAAGGAAGTGGAGCCTCCTCTGTCCCTGCAGGAGTTCCTACCTCAGGCATCTGAGCCTTCTAAGGAGGCTGAACTTTCTCCAACTCAGCAGGAGGTCCCAGTTCATCCTCTGGAAACCCCTAAGGAGACAGAGCCTCTTGAATCCAGCGGGGAGCTCCAGCACAGTTTTCAGAGCCTCCTAAGGTGGAGGAATCTTCGACAACCCAACAGGTGGCCCCAGCTCAACCTCTGGAGCCTCCTAAGGAGGGTGCAGCTCAACTTCCAGTGCTTCCTGAGATGACAGTTTCACCAACAGGTCAATGTCAAGCTCAGCATTTAAACTTACCCAACATTACAGCTCAGCCTTTGGATCTGGAGCTTACCATAACCCTGGAACACACTATGGAGGTTGAACAGTCTACAGCGCCACAAAATCTACAGCTTCTCCTCCAAACTGTCCTGAGGTGACCATTCCACATCCAGACCAGTTTCAGGCTGAGCATCCAAATCTGACTGAAAGTACAGTTCAAACTTTGGACCTAGAGCTTACCATAACACCAGGACCCACGACACAGGTTGAACATTCTACAGCCCTGCAGAAGACTACAGGTCCTTCTCCAAAGTGCCCTGAGGTGACACTTCTACATCCAGACCAGGTACAGGCTCAGAAGCCAAACCTGACTGAAGTCACAGTTCAACAACTGGACCTGGAAGTTGCTGTAGCTCCAGAACCCAATATGGAGGTTGAACCTTCTCCAATCAAACAGGAGACCCCAACTCAGCCCCCAGAGCTTCTTAAGGAGGTTGTGGCTCAACTTCTAGTGAACCATGAGGTGACAACTCCACCATCAGGATAGGATCAAGCTCAGCATTCAAATTTGCCCAAAGTCACAGTTAAACCTGTAGACCTGGAACTGACCATAACTCCAGAACCCACTATGGAGGTCGAATATTCTACAGTCCTGCAGAAGACTACAACTTCTTCTCCAGAGTGTCCTGAGGTGACATTACCACCTCCAGACCAGGTTCAGGCTCAGCATCCAAACCTGACTGAATTTACAGTTCAACCTTTGGACCTGGAACTTACCGTAACTCCTGAATTCACTTCAAAGATTTCCGAATTCAAAGAATTCACTCTACAGCCCTGCAGAAGACCACACTTCGTCCGAAGCAAATCACGGTTCAGCCTTTGAATTTGAAGCCTACTGTATCTCCAGGACCCATTCCAGAAGTACAACATACTACAGCCCTGCAGAAGACCACATCTCCTCCGAAGCGAGTTACAGTTAAACCTTTGGATCTAGAGCTTACCGTAACTCAGCAACCAGGGTCATCTGAAGCAGTTGTTTTTCCCCGCGTGACTCAGCAATTATTGGTGCCTTCTGTAAATTAAAAAAACAAAAAAAAAAAATTTTTTTTTTTAATCTGTAAATTATACCCCTGAAGGGTTCAAAAAGCTCTAACTGAGCAACAGGAACAGAATGCCATCACACATCACTCCCTCAAAGGACAGAAATGGCTCTAAATGTGCTATAGGAACAGAATGTTGTTATATATTCCACCCCAAGAAGGGCACACATGGCTTTAACTGTGCGACGGGAACAGAATGCCATCAACGTGATGAACGTTGTCGTATGTGAGCTCTGTCTGCCGAGATGAAACGCTGTCCTGTACGGGCCTCCGCCCAGAGAAGAGGCTCCGCAGAGTGCCTGTGCCAGAGCCCAACGAGTACAATGGCACCTTCTCTGTCTTGTAAGCATTGCCTTTCCTCATTTGTTCTCTGCTCTCTGCTTAACATGACAGCCTTTTCCTTGAGGTCTTCCTGGGCTTCCTCATCTTCCCAACCCATGTTGAGCAACTTTCTTTTTTACCTTTTGTTTGTCAACTTTTCCTTATCCTCATTCTTCTCCTTACTATTGTGACCACTTCTCCAGGCTTTTACTTGTTATTGCCCTTATTATTTTTCCTTACCCATTTTTCTTTAGCCCCGTCGGTTCATGTCTTTAACCTCTGCTCTGTTCCCAGTTTTCCTCCATCCTCTTTATAGGGTCGTGTTCCTTTTTCCATCCTGTTGGGTGGAAAACAACAAAGTGGTTAAAGAGAGATTCTGGAGCCAAACTGCCTGAGTTTGACCCCAGCTCTGTGACTCAGTTTCCTCACCTGTAAAATTACTATCCCACAGGATTATTGTGGAATTTAAATAAGTTCATACATGTTAAGCATTTATATCAGCACCTAGCATATATGAATGTTAGCTATTATTATTTTATCCCTCAGGTCCAGACTTCATCTTTGTCCCCGGCTTTCCACATATAGCATCTGTTATATGACAAGTCCAGGGCTAGGCACTGTAGGAGCGACAGAAGTAGAAGACATTAGCTTAGGAACATAACAATGATAGATTGGGGAAAAAGAGTATACATGAAAAGTGAAGTGGTGCATAATTAAGTCCTAAAAGAGATACAGACCACAGGTGCCATAGTTCACCAGAATCCGTAATCACCTGCATATGGAGGACAGAGAAAGCTGCATGGGCAAGATAAAACTTCAGCTTAAAGAGTGACCGAAACCAAAACCCGCTGCTGTTGAGTTGATTCCAACTCATAGAGACCCTAGAGGACAGAGTAGAACTGCCCCATAGGGTTTCCAGGGAGCGGCTGCTGGATTCGAACTGCTAGCCTTTTGGTTACCAGGCAAGCTCTTAACCACTGCACCACCAGGGCACCAAAGAGTGACTAGGATTTGCTAAATAGAGAAAAATAGGGAATACAGCCTGGGCAAAGGCATGGGTGCAGGAATGGTCAGGATTTAGTAGACCAGTCTGGCTACGAAGAATTGGGTTAGGAAGCAATGGAAGATAAGATGGTGAAAAACCTTAAATATCGCTATGATAGAAGTTTGAAAGTTACACTATGAGATATGGAGAGCCACTGAAAGTTTTCAAGCAAGAGGGATAAATGATTAAAACAGGAGTATTATTTTAGAATCCATATGCAGGGCCGCCTAGAGAAGAAAGCTTGATTCAGGGAGGCCAGATAGAAAGCTCTAGCAAAATCTATGAGCAAAGCAAAAAGGGACTGAATCAGAGCAGTTGTGATAGGAATGGAAGGAGAATCCTGGGAGCACTTCAAAAACAGGACAGGATTTGATGATGGACTAGAGAGTTGGGGGAGCAGTGTACAGGAAAGAGAAAAACTCAAATACGACTCCAAAGTTTCTGTCCTGGACGATTAGCAAAATGATGGTGGTAGAACACACATATGGAGATCCATCAGTCAGGAAGGACAGCCAGTTTGAGAAAGATGAGTTCAGTTTCAGGCATCTTTTTTTGGTGACCATAAAGCAATCAAAGTTTCTGGTGGAGTGGAAATGTCCACCAGGCAGATGGGCAGGCAACTTAACTGTTTTGACTTAATTTCAAGTGTCACCTATTTGACTTTATAAACTGAGTAGGTAAGTTGTTGCTGAGGGAAAAGGACAGCATTAAAGGAAAGATTCAAAGTTATCTACAGAGTCAGTGGTTGAAACTGAACCTCGAGAATTTAACATTTTAAATGCATGTCATTCGTGGATACATTTCCCCAGTATAATAATTTTAAAAAGTGTCACAGAAGAGTACAGCATAAAATGTGAAAGTCCTTTCCCCTTCCCCTTCCCACCCTCCTCCCTATCACTGGCAAAATAACCCTGTCACCACTGTGTATGTGTCCTTCCTTCCAGTCTCTTCCCTTTGCATTTACATACATACACATTCCTATTTTTTCTAACGAGGTAGTATGGTACTTCTCGCTCAGCAGTGATTTGCATTTTTTCAGTAAGCAGTATGCCTAAGAGATCTTTCCACTCCAGTCCATCGGTCCTTCTAGTTGCTAATTGCCTTTATCCTTCCAGCACCTGGAGAGGTTTCAACAGAGGGCCCTTCGCCAAAGCTGTGGCATTGCCTGGCCTGGCATGCATTATCTTTATACATATTTGCTGATAATGATAAAGGAGGAGAATTGGGCAGATAGGAAGTTCAGGTTCTGAGCAGTTGGCCTTATCATTTATGCCACTGCCCCCCACAGTCTGTCTTTATTAACTGAACCAACTTGGCAGCTGACAGCTGTGGAAATTAGAAAGCTGATGTTTTCTGAATTTGAATATTTCCCATAAGGTTGCCATGATTCTTTATACTTATTCTGTTCATTCTTATTCCTACATATTCAAAGATCTGAACTGTGTTTCTTCACAGAAATTTCCAAGGAAACTCTATTTCTTATATTGAGGAAAATACTTGAAAGGCATACCATTGGACTGAGAAACTGTGAGTATATCCTCTCCAAATACAAATACAGAAAGCTAACTGCATTGTAAGATCCTTCCTGGGCCAGAATTTTGAGGTCAATACCTCTGATAAAAGATATTTTCCACTTTCCATATCCCAAACTGACCTCTATTAATTGCAATTCTATGGTAATTTTAAAAATTAAATTTGGTGGATTCTCTTTAAAATAAGTAATAAATAATACATGATCCTATTCTCAGTGTATAAAACTGAAATAACAGGTATGGTGAAAAGCTTTCTTGTTCCCTAATCCCCCGCCCCTGAGGTAACCACTTCTCTGAGTTTTGTGTGTGTCTTTCTAGATCATACTCCATCCATTTGCCTACATCCACATTTACATATAGCAGAGTAGGTTTATTGTATGTTTTCTTTTTGTATTTTTTTTAATAGACTTTTTTTTTTTAAGGACAAGGATGTTTATTGGAACACTTTTGAGGGAGGGGTTGGTTTTTATTTTTTTGAAAGTAGAAAGCAACTTTATCCTATACCTATAAAAATACAGTCTCTGGACTTCGCAGTCCTGTGGATGAAATCCCATGGATGAAGTCTGGGAAGCCCTATAACTTTTCCAGTCACCCAGATAATAAAATTCCTCAGATCACTTTCAGTCACAAGAACAGTGGTAGTTCCAGTCCAGTGTCTCAGTCACACAAGTCTATACTCTCAATGAATCGAAAACTTCTCCCTTCCCCCAGCCTGAGCCATTTTTTTAAACCTAGAAGTTTACAATGTGAAGAGGGGTCCTGGGGGCTTCTTCTCTGTTTGCTTGCCCTGGATCTCTCATTCTCTATCCCTCCATTCAGCTGGCTGCCTCCGGCTTCTTATAAGTTGGTGAGGAGTGCGGTGGAGAGGAAGGAGCTGATGTCCTCTGGTAGTGGTGCCCTCTGGGTATGGCATTTCCCATGATGGATTCTCCACTTCCTGGGTTTCTCAAAAATAGCACAGCTGGAGTTGTCCAGCTGTCACTCCCTTGCCCTGGTGGTGCTTCTTCTCCAGCTGGCTTCTCATGAAGACCCTTCAGCTTCCACATAGAACTGTATGATGCTAGCATCTTTCTGCCAAGGCTGTCCTTATCTCCAGCAGGAACCGATACCAATGGAGCCCTTTTTAAAAGTCCATCTGTGGGGTCCATTTCTGTCGCATAGAACACAAGGAGATTTGTCAACATTTTAATAAAATTATTTTATCATATCATATGCTTTAAGTATATTTTAGATATATAACTCATTCAGCTTGTAGAAAATGTCATATAATCTAATTGGCAGAGCTAGTCCTCACCGTCAAACAAATCAGCCAAATCAGACTTGTTTTAGGAAAAAGTCCAATTTCATTTTTTTAAAGCAGACTTTTTTCTTTTTAGAGCAGTTTTTGGCTTACAGAAAAATTGTGCAGAAAGTACAGAGCTCCCAAACAGCCCCTACCCCTGCTCATTGGTTCTCCTGTTAACACCTTGCATTCCTGTGATACGTTTGTTACAATTGATGAATCACTATTGGTGCGTTATTATTAACTAAGGTCCTTGCTTTACATTAGGGTTCACTCTTCCTGTTGTGCAGTCTTGTAGTTTTGACAAATGCATAATGCCCTCTATGCATCATTATAGCATCATACAGAATAGTTTCATTGCCCGAAAAATGCCCTGTGGTCCACCTGTTCATTCTCTCACCCTCCCCCTGAACCCCTGAAGCCACTGATCTTTTTATTGTCTTTCTAGTTTTTCTTTTCTAGAATGTCATATGGTTGAAATCATACAGCATGTAGCTTTTTCTGACTGGCTTCCTTCACTTAGCAGTATGCAGTTAAGGTTCCTCCGTGTCTTTTCATGGCTTGATAGCTCATTTCATCACTGAATAACACTCCATTGTATGGATTCACCACAGTTTGTTTATTAATTCATCTATCGAAGGGCATTTTGGTTGCTTTCAAGTTTTAGGAATTATTAATAAAGGTGCTATAAACATTCTTGTGCAGTTTTTTGTGCAGCTATGTGGACATAGCTTTCAATTTATTTGGGTAAATACCCAGAAGCATGTTTGCTGGGTTATATGATAAGCCCGTGTTTAGCTTTCTAAGAAACTGCAGGCTGTCTTCCCAAGGGGACATATCATTTGGCACTCCCACCAGCAATGACTGAGAGTTCCTGTTGCTCCATATCCTCACCAGCATTTGGTGTTATCAATGTTTTGGATTTTAGCTATGCTGATATGTGTGTAGTGGTACCTCATTGTTTTAATTTGCAATTCCTTGTTGATATATGGTGTTGAGATTTTGCCAGCTGTATTTCTTCTTTCGTAAGATATCTGTTCAGATCTTCTGCTGGACTGTTTTCCTATTGTTGAGTTTTAAGTGTTCTTTGTATGTTTTAGATACAAGTTCTTTATCAGATATGTGTTTTGCAAATACTTTCTCCCAGTCTGTGGCTTGATTTTCACTCTCTTAAGAGTGTCTTTTCAGAAGTGAAACTAGATAACTGGGAGCTCTTAAAAATCAAAAAGACCTATGCTCATCCAAAGACTTCACCAAAAGAGTAAAAAGATTATCTATAGACTGGGAAAAAGTGTTTAGCTATGACATTTCCGATCAGCACCTCATCTCTAAAATCTACATGATAGTGCAAAAACTCAACTACAAAAAGACAAATAACCCAATTAAAAAACGGGCAAAGGATATGAATAGGCACTTTAACTAAAGAAGACATTCAGGTAGCTAACAGATACATGAGGAAATGCTCATGATTATTAGCCATTAGAGAAATGCAAATCGAAACTACAATGAGATTCCATCTGACTCCAACAAGGCTGGGATTAATCCAAAAAACACGAAAATTTTGGAGAGGTTGTGGAGAGATTGGACCACTTATACACTGCTGGTGGGAATGTAAGATGGTACAACCTCTTTGGAAATTGATTTGGGGCCTCCTTTTAAAAGCTAGAAATAGAACTACCCTACAATCCAGCAATCCCACTCCTTGGAATATATCCTAGAGAAATAAGAGCCTTTACACAAACAGATGTATGCACACCCATGTTCATTGCAGCACTGTTTGCAATAGCAAAAAGATGGAAGCAACCAAGGTGCCCATCAATGGGTGAATGGATAAATAAATTATGGTATATTCACACAATGGAATACTACGTATTGATGAAGAACAATGATGAATCTGTGAAACATTTCATAACATGGAGGAATCTGGAAGGCATTACACTGAGTGAAATTAGTCAGTTGCAAAAGGACAAATATTGTATGAGACCACCCACTATTACAAGAACTTGAAAAATAGTTTAAACAGAGAAGAAAATATTCTTTGATGATTAAGAGAGTGGGGGGCGGAGAGGGGCTTTCACTAATTAGTAGATAAGAACTCTTTTAGGCAAAGGGAAAGACAATACACAATACAAGCAAGGTCAGCACAACTGGACTAAACCAAAAGCAAAGAAGTTTCCTCAATAAACTGAATGCTTTGAAGGCCAGCATAGTACAGGCAGGGGTTTGGGGACCCTGGTTTCAGGGGACATCTAAGTTAATTGGCATAATAAAATCTTTTAAGAAAACATTCTGCAGCCCACCTTGGAGAGTGGCATCTGGGGTCTTAAATCCTAGCATGCAGCCATCTAAGATGCATCAATTGGTCTCAACCCACCTGGATCAAAGGAGAATGAAGAACACCAAAGACACAAGGTAATTATAAGCCCAAGAGACAGAAAGGGCCACATAAACCGGAGACTACATCAGCCTGAGACCAGAAAAACTAAATGGTGCCCGGCTAACAACTGATGACTGCCCTGACAGGGAACACAACAGAGAACCCCTGAGGGAGTAGGACAGCAGTGGGTTGCAGACCTCAAATTCTTGTAAAAAAAGACCAGACTTAATGGTCTGAGATTAGAAGGACCCCCGAGATCATGGCCCCCAGGCCTTCTGTTAGCCCAAGACAGGAACCATTCCCAAAGCCAACTCTTCAGATAGGGATTGGACTGGACTATATGGGAGAGAAAATGATACTGGTGAGGGGTGAGCTTCTTGGATCAAGTAGATGCATGAGACTATGTGGGCAGCTCCTGTCCAGAGGGGAGATGAGAGGGCAGAGGGGGTCAGAGGCTAGCAAATAGAGAGTGGAGGGAAGGAGTGTGCTGCCTCATTAGGGGGAGAGCAACTAGGAGTATATAGCAAGGTGTATAAAAATTTTTGTATGAGAGACTGACATCATTAAAGCACGATAAAAAAATTTTTTTAAAGTGTCTTTTGTAGAGCAGAAGTTTTTTATTTTAATGAAGTCGAACTTGTCAATTTTTTTTATTTTATGAATTATGCTTTTGATACTGTATCTAAAAAGTTATCCCCAAACCCAAGTCACCTAGATTTTTTCCTGTGTTATCTTCCAGAAGTTGTAACATTTTGCATCTTACATTTAAGTCTATGATTCACTTTGAGTTAATTTTTGTGAAAGATGTAAGCTGTGTCATATTTATGCTTTTGCATGTGGACGTTCAGCTGTTCCAGTACCATTTGTTAAAAAGACTATGCTCTCACTGTTGAGTTGCCTGTGCTCCTTTTGTCAAAGAGTAGTTGACTGTATTTGTGTGGGTCAATTTGTGGACTCTATTCTGTTTCACTGATCTATTTTCCTATTCTTTTGTCAATACCACACTGTCTTGATCACTATAACTTTAGAGTAACTCTTGAAGTAGGATAATGCCAGTCCTCCAACTCTGTCTTCCCTTATTTGTTGGCCATTCTTGGTCTTCTGCCTTTGTAAATCAGTTTGTCAATATCCACAAAATAGCTTGCTGAGATTTTGATTGGTATTGCATTGAATCTGTAGATGAAGTTGAGAAGAATTGCAGTCTTAATACTATCTCTTCCTATCCATGAATGCTCTGGTGGCACAATGGTTAAGAGCTTGGCTGCTAACCAAAAAATGAGCAGTTCAAATCCATGAGCTGCTCCTTGGAAACCCTATGGGGCAGTTCTACTCTGCCCTATAGGGTTGCTATGAGTAGGAATCAACTCGACAGCAATAGGTTTGGTTTGGTTTGGTTATCCATGAGTGTGGAATGTCCCTCCATTTATTTACAAATTGTATTTCTTTCATCAGAGTCTTGTAGTTGTCCTCATGTAGATCTGGTATATATTTTGTTCGATTTGTACCTAAGTATGTCATTTCTTTTAGTGCTAATGTAAGTGGTATGTTTTTACTTTAAAATTCCAGTATTTTATTGCTGGTATATAGGAAAGTAATTGACTTTTGTATATTAACTTTGTACTCTGTAACCTTGCTGTAATTGCTTATTAGTTCCAAGTATTTTTTTGTCAATTCTTTGGGATTTTCTAGATTGACAATCCTATCATCTGTGGATGAAGACAGTTTTGTTTCTTCCTTCTCAATCTGTATACCTTTTATTTCCTTTTCTTTACATCAGCTAGAACTTACAATACAATGTTGATAGGACTGCTGAGCGGGGACATCCTTGTCTTGTTCGTGATGGTAGGGGGAAACCATCTAGTTTCTCTCCATTAAGTATTATGTCAGCTGTAGGGTTTTTTGTAGATATTCTTTATTCAGTTTAAAAAGTTCCCTTCTATTGCTAGTTTGCTAAGAGTCTTTATCAGGGATGGGTGTTGGGTCTTGGCAAATGATTTTTTTTTGCATCTATTAATATGATCATATGATTTTTCTTTAGCCCATTGATATGATGAATTATATTAATTGATATGCAAATGTTGAACCAGCCTTGCAGACATAGGATAAATCCCACTAGGTCATGGTGTATAATTCTTTTTATACATTTTTGGATTCAATTTGCTAATATTTTGCTGAGGATCTTTGCATCTATGTTCATGAGAGATATAGGGCTGTAATTTTCCTTCCTAGTAATGTCTTTGGTTTTGGTATTAGGGCAATACTGGCCTCATAGAATGAGTTAGGAAGTGTTCCCTCCCTCCTCTTCTATTTTTTGGAAGAGTTTTAGAAGGATTGGTGTTAATTATTCTTTAAATATTTATGGAATTCACCAGTGAAACCATCTGGGCCTGGTGCTTTCTATTTTGGAAGGTTATTAGTTGTTGAATAATTTTCTTTAATGGATATAGGACTGCTCAGATTGTCTAATTCTCCTTGTGTCAGTTTTGGTAGCTGTGTCTTTCTAGAGATTGGTCCATTTCATCTAAGTTATCAGATTTGTGGGCATGGAGTTGTTCACAGTATTCCTTTATTATCCTTTTAATGTCCATAGGGAGTTGTGATGGCACAGTAGTTGAGACCTTGGCTGCTAACCAAAAAATCGGCAGTTCAAATCCACCAGCCACTCCTCGAAACCCTATGGGGCAGTTCTACTCTGTCCTATGGAGTTATTATGAGTTGGAATCGACTCAACAGCAAGAGATTTGATTTTGTTTTTGGTTTTAATGTTCATGGATCAGTTGTGATGGCCCCTCTTTCATTTCTAATATTAATAATTTGTGTCTTCTTTCTTGGTTAGTCTGCCTAGAGGTTTATGAATTTTATTGATCTTTTCAAAGAACCAGCTTATAGTTTCATTGATTTTCCCTATTCTTATTTCAACTTCATTGATTTCTGCTCTGATTTTTATTATTTCTTTTCTTCTCCTTACTTCAGATTTTTTTTTTTTAAGCTTTGGATTTAATTTGCCCTTCTTTTTCAGATTTCCTAAGGTAAAAGCTTAAACTGATTTTAAACTTGTCTTCTTTTCTAATGTATGCATTCAATGCTATACATTTTCATCTAAGCACTGCTGTGTTACTTATCTAGGGCTCCTATAACATACTCGAATGGCTTTAGCAAATGGAAATTTATTCTCTCACAGTCTAGGAGGCTAGAAGTCTGAATTCAGGGAGCCAGCTCCCAGGGAATGCTTTCTCCTTCTGTTGGTTCTGTGGGGAGGTCTTTGTCATCAATCTTCCCCTGGTTGAGGAGCTTCTCAGCACAGGGACCCTGGGTCCAAAGATGTGCTTCACTCCCAGTGTTTCTTTCTTGGTGGCATGAGGTTCCCCGTCTCTCTGTTTACGTCTCTCTTTTATATCTCAAGAGACATTGACTCAATAGACAACCTAATCCTGTAGATTGTGTCCTGCCTCATTAACATAACTGCCTCTAACCCTGCCTCATTTACATTGTAGAGGTTAGGACTTACAACACATAGGTAATCACATCAGATCACAAAATGGAAGACAACCACACAATACTGGAAATCATGGCTTAGCCAAGTTGACATGCATTCTGGGGGGACACAATTCAATCTAAAACAACTATGTTCACTGCATCTCACAATTTAAAAATTTTTTAATTTATTTCTTGTTGTTGAGAATACACACGGCAAAACATACACCAGCTCAACAGTTTATACATTCTCTGTTTAGTGACATTGATTATATTTTTGAGTTGTACAACTATTCTCACCCTCCGTTTCTGAGTTGTTCCTCCCTCATTAACATGAATTCACTGCCCCCAGAGGTTCCTATCTAATCTTTCAATTGCTGTTGTCAAATTGATCCCATATACATAGTTCTTTAAAGTGCATAATGCTCAAAGGATACATTTTTTACTACTTAACCTAAATTATTGTTTCATTTTAAGGATATTTCTGGGACATTTCTGACTTAAGGTTTAAAGATTATCTCAGAACAATATTTTCAGGGGTTCATCCAAACTTCATGGCTCCAGGAAGTCTGGAATCCATGACAATTTGGAATTCTGTTCTGTATTTTCTCCCTTTTGATCAGGATTCTTCTATGGAATCTTTGACCAAAATGTTCAGTAATGTTAGCCAGGCACCATTCAATTTTGGTCTCATGGCAATGGAGGCAGTTGTTAATGGAGGCAATTAGCCACACATTCCATATCCTCCTTCTATTCCTGACTCTGCTTCTTCTGTTGCTCCAGGCAAAGAGGGTCCAATTGCTGTGCCTTGGATGGCTGCTTGCAAGCTTTTAAGAAACCAGGCACTACGCAATGAACTAGGAGGTAGAACAGGAGCACTAAACATGTTATTAGGCCAATTAACTGGGTTGCCTTATGAAACCATGACCCTAAAACTCCAAATCAAGAAACCAAATCCCATGAGGTTTTTGGCTGTACAGCTACTCTTTTTTTTTTTTTTGTCATTGTTGTAAATACGTCTCTTACACAACTTCCGTCAATTTAACTTTTTAGAGGTGTTCAACTTATTGACAGCAATTACAATCATTGACAGTGCAACCCTACCCTTAATCAATGGACAGTTCCATCACCATTAACCTCCTTTTCCCCATCCTTCCCAGTCCTGTTGTTGTTGCTGTTGTTAGGTGTTGTCAAGTCAGTTCTGACACATAGTGACCCTATGTACAACAGAACGAAACACTGCTCAGTCCTGCGCCGTCCTCAGAATCGTTGTTATGCTTGAGCCTATTGTTGCAGCCACTGTGTCAATCCACCTCATTGAGGATCTTCCTCTTTTTCACTGACCCTCTACTTTACCAAGTATGATGTCCTTCTCCAGGGACTGATCCCTCTTGATAACATGTTCAAAGTATGTGAGATGCAGTCCCACCATCCTTACTTCTAAGGAGCATTCTGGTTGCACTTCTTCCAAGTCAGATTTGTTCATTCCTCTGGCAGTCCTTAGTATACTCCGTATTCTTTTACAACACCACAATTCAAAGGCATCAGTTCTTCATTCTTTCTTATTCATCATCCAGCTTTCACATACACATGAGGCGATTGAAAATACCATGGCTTGGGTCAGGTGCACCTTAGTTTTCAAGGTGACATCTTTGCTCTCCAACACTTCGAAGAGCTCCTTTGCAGCAAATTTACCCAATGCAATGCTTCTTTTGACTTCTTGGCTGCTGCTTCCATGGCTGTTGATTGTGGATCCAAGTAAAATGAAATCCTTGACAACTTCAATCTTTTTTCCATTTATCATGATGTTGCTTATTGGTCCATTTGTGAGCATTTTTGTTTTCTTTATGTTGAGGTGTAATCCATACTGAAGGCTGTGGTCTTTGATCTTCATCAGTAAGTACTCCAAATCCTCTTCACTTTCGGCAAGCAAGGTTATGTCGTTTAAATAACGCGGGTTGCTAATGTGTCTTCCTCCAATCCTGATGCCCCTTTCTTCTTCATATACTCCAGCTCCTCAGATTATTTGCTCAGGATACAGACTGAATAAATATGGTCAAGGATTACAACCCTGATGCACACCTTTCCTGACTTTAAATTACTTAGTACCCCCTTATTCTGTTTGAAAGACTGCCTCTTAATCCATGTACAGGCTCCTCATGAGCACAATCAAGTGTTCTGGAATTCTCATTCTTCTCAGTGTTATCCATAATTTGTTATGATCCACACAATCGAATGCCTTTGCATAGTCATTAAAACACAGGTAAACATCTTTCTGGTATTCTCTGCTTTCAGCCAGGATCCATCTGACATCAGCAATGATATTTCTCACTTCGTGTCCTCTTCTAAACATGACTTGAATTTCTTGGCAGTTCCCTGTCGATATAGTGCTGCAGCTGCTTTTGAAATGAGTTTCAGCAAAATTTTACTTGTGTGTTATATTAATGATATTATTTGGTAATTTCTGCATTTGGTTGGATCACCTTTCTTTGGAATAGGCATAAATATGGATCTCTTCCAGTTGGTTGGCGAGGTAGCTGGCTTCCAAATTTCTTGGCATAGACAAGTGAGCACTTCCAGCGCTGCATTCGTTTGTTAAAACATCTCAATTGGTATTTCATCAATTCCTGGAGCCTTGTTTTTGGCCAGTGCCTCCAGTGCAGCTTAGACTTCATCCTTCAGTACCATCGGTTCCCAATCATTTGCTACCTCCTGAAATTGTTGAACATCGACCATTTCTTTTTGGTATAGTGACCCTGTGTATTCCTTCTGTCTTCTTTTGATGCTTCCTGTGTCATTTCATATTTTCCCCATCAACAACCCAGTGCCGTCGAGTCGATTCCAACTCATAGCGACCCTATAGGATAAAGTAGAACTGCCCCATAGAGTTTCCAAGGATTTTCCCCATAGAATCCTTCAATATTGCAACTTGAGGAATGAATTTTTTCTTCAGTTCTATCAGCTTGAAAAACGCTGAGCGTGTTCTTTCCTTTTGGTTTTCTATCTCCAAGTCTTTGCGCATGTCATCATAATACTTTACTTTGTCTTCTCATGCCGTCCTTAGAAATCTTCTGTTCAGCTCTTTTACTTTATCATTTCTTCATTTCGCTGTAGCTACTTGATGTTCAAGAGCAGGTTTGAGTCTCTTCTGACATCCTGCTGGTATTTGAATACCGGTGGCCCAGCTTCCAGCATCACAGCAACACGCAAAGCCCCACGGTATGACAAACTGACAGACATGTGGGGGTCCTGCCACTGGTAACCACTAATAAACTTTCTTCTCAATACATTTGCCTTTTCTTGCCTTTTTGTATAAGTGAGGTCATACAATATTTATCCTTTTGTGATTGACTTATTTCCCCCAGCATACTGTCTTCCATCTCCATCCCTATTGTAGCATGTATCAAGACTTCATTTCTCCTACTGGCCGAGTAGTATTCCATTGTATGTATGTACCACATTTTGTTTATCCATTCATCTGTTGATGAGCATTTAGGTTGTTTCCATCTTTTGGCTATTGTGAATAGTGCTGCAATAAACACTGGTGTACAAGTCTCTGTTTGAATCTCTGCTTTCAAGTCTTTTCGATATAGTCCTGGAAGTGGAATTGCTGGGTCATGTGGTAGTTCTATTTTTAGTTTTTTGAGGAACTGCCACACTGTTTTCGACAATGGCTGTACCATTTTGCATTTCCACCAGCAATGGGTAGGGGTTCCAATTTCCCCACATTGCATCTCACAGATTTTTATATTTTCATTTGTATATATATTTTTCATTTTTGCTTAGTTCAAAAACATTTTTTAAATTTCTTTTGAGACTTCTTCTTTGACCCATGTGTAATTTAGAGGTGTGTTGTCTAATCTCCATATATTTTTGGGTTTTCTAACTATCTTTTTGTTATTGATTGCTAGTTGAATTTCAATGTGTCCTGAGAGCACACTTTGTGTGATTTCTGTTGTTTTCAATTTAGTAAGGGGTGTTTTATGGCCGTGGATGTGGTTTATCTTGGCAAATGTTCCCTGTGAGCTTGAGAAGAATGTGTATTCTGTATATTCTTGGATAAAATATTCTAGAAATGTCAATTAGATCCAGTCAGTTAATAGTGCTGTTCAGCTCAGGTATGTCGTTACTGATTTTATGCCGGCTGGATCTATCAGTTACTGATAGAGTGGTGTTGATGTCTCCAATTATAATAGTGGATTTTTCTATTTCTCCTTGCAGTTTTATCAGTTTTTGCCTCACATATTCTGATGCTCTGGTGTTAGGTCATACACTTTAAGGATTGTTACATCTTCTTGGAGAATTGATTCCTTCATTATTGTGTAATACCCCTCTTATAATTTTCCTTGCTCTGAAATCTGCTTTGTCTGAAATTAATATAGCTACTTCAGCCTTCTTTTGATTAGTATTACCATGGTATGTTTTTCTCCATCCCATTACTTTTTTTTTTTTTAATTTTTATTGTGCATTAAGTGAAAGTTTACAGATCAAGTCAGTCTCTCACACAAAAACTTATATACACCTTGCCACATACTCCCAATTGCTCTCCCCCTAATGAGACAGCCCACTTCCTCCCTCCACTCTCTCTTTTCGTGTCCATTTCGCCAGCTTCTACCCTCTCATCTCCCCCCCAGGGAGGAGATGCCAACATAGTCTCAAGTGTCCACCTGATCCAAGAAGCTCACTCCTCACCAGCATCCCTCTCCAACCCATTGTTCAGTTCGATTCCTGTCTGAAGAGTTGGCTTTGGGAATGGTTCCTGTCCTGGGCCAACAGAAAGTCTGGGGGCCGTGACCACCGGGGTCCTTCTAGCCTCAGTTGGACCACTAAGTCTGGTCTTTTTATGAGAATTTGGGGTCTGCATCCCACTGCTGTCCTGCTCCCTCGGGGGTTCTCTGTTGTGTTTCCTGTCAGGGCAGTCATCGGTTGTAGCTGGGCACCATCTAGCTCTTCTGGTCTCAGGCTGATGTAGTCTCTGGTTTATGTGGCCCTTTCTGCCTCTTGGACTCATAATTACCTTGTGTCATTGGTGTTCTTCATTATTCTTTGATCCAGGTGGGTTGAGACCAATTGATGCATCTTAGATGGCTGCTAGGTAGCATTTAAGACCCCAGACGCTTCTCTCCAAGGTGGGCTGCAGAATGTTTTCTTAAAAGATTTTATTATGCCAATTGACTTAGATGTCCCCTGAAACCGTGGTCCTCAAAACCCTACCCCTGCTATGGTGGCCTTCGAAGCATTCAGTTTATTTAGTTGGTTTAATAGAACAAGGAATTAAGATTAACCTCTGTTTGTTGCCTAAAGAACAAGAAAATATAGAATACCTACATTAATTTGAATGCCATTAACCCAAAATATTTTGATAATTTAATTGAATTAAGTTAGCATTTGAATATTAAATATGTAACTAAAGACTTGAATTATGTAAACAATACTATAAAGAACATATTTAGCTACCAAGGACTGGTGTTAAGGATTTCAATGCAGGAATTGTTTTACCATATTACAAATAAATGTTCCAAATGATGGTTAATTAGGATAGCTAGAAATGTTTACACTAAGTAAACATATCAGAAATGCCCCTAACCCTTTACTAAAAAAAAAAAAAACCAAACCCATTGCTTCGATTCCGACTTGTAGCGACCCTATAGGACAGAGTAGCACTGCCCCATAGAGTTTCCAGGGAGCACGTGGTAGATTTGAACTGCCAACCTCTTGGTTAGCTGCCATAGCACTTAACCACTACACCACCAGGGTTTCCCCTTTACTAAATTACAAAATCTTTATTTTGTAAATCTTCAAGCTGAAAGAACTGAAGAAAAAATTTAAGTCTTGAGTTGCAACAGTGAAGGATTCTATGTGGAAAATATCAAAAGACGCAGGAAACATCAAAAGAAGGTAGAAGGAATACATAGAGTCATTATACCAAAAAGAATTAGTCGGTGTTCAACCATTTCAAGAGGTGGCATATGATCAGGAACTGAAGGTATTGAGGAAGAAGTCCAAGCTGCTCTGAAGGCATTGGTGAAAAACGATTGTAGGGATGGCTCAGGACCGTGTGGTATTTCGTTCTGTTGTGCATAGGGTCACTGTGAGTTGGAACCGACTTGATGGCACCTAACAACAACAAATACAAAATAAAAATCTCACCAGCCCTTTTGCCAAGGAGGGAATACTTGCATGGTATTTATATCTGTTTAGAGATAAGGAGATATTATGCCCTTTGGTATAAAAGCTTAATTTTTATCCTTTGTCTGTGAAGCCTAGAGTTGTATTCATCATTAATCCTTATTAAGCTATTTTGATGATGCTCTTTAGCAAATGGATTCTTCTTACAAGTTTAGAAGGCTTGAGAGAATTGGGGATAAAAAGCCTGACATGATGCTAAAAGTTGTCCTTTAAATTATGAAACCCTTTAGGCCTTAGTGGGACAACCAGTTTTGCACTGATTTTCTTGGGTACCTCTGGCATCTAGGCTTCCAAACCTTATAAACACAATTTGGAGAAAAACAAATGAGATAACTGCTGAGTGGAGCAGGCCCTTCCTTACTTCTACTTTTAAATACTTTGTAAGCTAGTTACTTCATGTTAGTATATATATTCTCATTCATTAAAAAAATATGAATCAGTATAAAAGTTAAAAACATTATGTCAAACACTAGGGTTGGTGGTACAAAGATGTGTAAGACAGCATTCCTAACCTTCTAGAAACTCTTGATGTGGCAGGGGAAGCAAACACATAAACTGGAACCATAACACAACAGGCTGTAAGTGGAGGACTAAGTGCTGCAGAGGCACAGAAGAGCCATGAGTAATAAAAGTAAACTTCTTTGTAAATAGTCATTTTCCTTTCTCGCTCCTTAGCTATTCATTCCTTTAATAAATAATTGAGTTTGCTTTATGTCCATCTATCAGTTTCAAACATCGTAGGCAGTGCAGATAAGCAAGACCTAGTCCATGCTTTCAAGGAATTTACGCTCAGAGGAAATGGGATACAAAGATAACTGTATTAAAAAAAAGAAATAGAAACGGGCACTGAGAGGTATAAATTGTTTCTGGAGTACAGAGGAGGGAGTGAAGACTTCCAATTGGATCAGGGAAGATGTTTCTAGAGAAATGCCATTTGAACAGGGCCTTGAAGGCCCATCGAGTATCATCAGACAGACATGTTGGGAAGAGTATTCTAAGATTGCAAAAGCAGGGTGGGAAAAAGGCAAAACATAGGAAGTGGAATATGGGTTAGAAGAATGTCATGAGTACCTTTGGGTAAAAGTAGGGAGATTAGGAGATTGGAGCCAGATCTTCTAGGCTTTGTGTGCCAAACTAAGGAGTCATCATGGAGAACCATATTATCACAGCAATGCTCTAGGACAAGTGATTCTCAAACTTTAGTCTGCATCGGAATCAGGGCTTGCTAAAGCACAGATTCTGGGCTTTACCCCCATAATTACTGATTCAGTGATCTAGAGTAAGGCCAAGAATTTGCTTCTTCAATAAGTTCCCAGGCAATGCTGGTCTTTGAGAACCATTGCTGGAGAGTTAATCTGTGTGCAGGATGGATTAGAAAGAGAGACACTAGAGTTGAGACACCAATCAGAAGATAGTTACACCCATCCAGTAAAAAGTGAGGGACTAATGTGGAGTAAATGGAAATAAGAAGGTTAACTATAGTCAAGAATGGGAGTTTTCAAATGAAAATCCACTTGTATGTTGTTTTTTTCATGTGTCACCACCGTACAACTGCAGCAATTGCATTCATGGAACATTAAAAAAAAAAAAAAAACCTGTTGCCATTGAGTTGATCCTGACTCACAACACCCCTATAAGACAGAGTCGATCTGCCCCCATAGGGTGTCCAAGGAGCGGCTGGTGGATTCAAACTGACCTCTTGGTTAGCAACTATACCTTGCTGCAGCTCTTAACCACTGCGCCACCAGGGCTCCCATGGAACATGAAGGCAGTAGAAAACCAAACACAGATTTCTGTTAATATGATAAAAGTATTATTCTAAATTATTCAAAGTTATGTATTTATTAGAGGAGTAACTCCTTTTCAAATCATGTCAAATTATGTTATTTCTTCTGATATTGAGCTGCCTAGAAAAAGAGAATGAAGCCAGGAAGGTGTAAATGTGAGAATATTCCTTTTATAATTATACCAAGGGATAAAAACTTTAAGCACATTGAATCTAGATTTTAATGTGATGACAATAGGTCATCTAATCAACTGTCCTACTCTCAGGAAAGAGTACCTCCAAAATCTATCAAGATCCGTGGTTGTATGTTTTATTTATGAAAGTGAAACTCTTAGGAGAGGTGAGGGCAGGGTTAGGGGCCTTGGAAGATTTAGATAACAATTACTAAGGTTTAGAGTTTAGATAAAAGCTTATTCAATATTATTCTGAACTCTGCCATTTATTCCTACTGATTTAATATCGAATAGCTAATTGAGGCAATATCTTTCTTTTACTTTTCCTAGAGATTTATCCTGCAATAAAATACAGTCTGTTGAAACATGAACATCTGAACCACGACCTTTTTTACAGTTTATGTAAGTTACAAATAGGACTTAATTCTATTTAGAATCTTTATGAAACCTAATTGTAAATCTTTTTGCTGTTCTTTTTGAAATCTTAAACTTTTTTAGTGGAAAGCTACTAAAGTTATGTAGCAAATCCTTTTCCGCTCTGGCAAAGATTAGCATGAGAATTATTACACAGATAAGAGTGAATCATTCTAGAGCAGTGATTCCCAACTGGGGCAGTTTTGCACCCAGGGGACATTTGGCAATGTCTAGAGCCATTTTTGGTTATCAAAACTGTGAGTGTGCTACTGGCATCCTAGTGGGAACATGCCAGGAATGCTGCTAAACATCCTACAATGCACAGAACAGCCCTCACAACAAAAAGTTTGTTGTTGTTATTTGTGAATTCCCGTTGAGATGGCCATGATTCATGGCGACCCCACGTACAACAGAACAAAGTGTTGCCTGGCCCCATGCTATCTTCATAATCATTGCAAAAAAAATTTACCTAGCCCAAAATGTAGATAGTGCTAAGGTTGAGAAACCCTGTTTTAGAGAAGTAAAGATCACTTAATCTAGGTATTTATTATTTACTGTTTTGTACCTAAGATGTGTAAATATGAAAGTATAAATCATAAACAAATATCTTCCATAACGAGATTTCCTTACTGTCTGGAGGGAGTATTGAAGTTATTTTTCATCATGTATAAATTAGAATCACTGTCAAAGGAAGGGTGTTCTGAAAGAATATCTTTATTTTATTTATTTATTTCTCTTGCTTGTGTCTGTTTGTAGAAACCTTGGTTGCAATTTAATCACAGAACTTGGCTTTGGAATGTTTCAGGCCTGGCATGGAATGCAGTTTTTACACAAGTTGTAAGTGAGATATAAGATGGACCCATGTGAAGAGATTATGTGTGAAAACACCATACAGTATCATTCGGCTGGGTGTATGAGCCCAGTACAAATTCTGAAACATACATGTCTTAAGATCAATTTTTTCAAATGAGGAAACTAAGGTACAAAGAGGCCAAGAGACTTGTCTAACTCATATGTGGCACATTCTGCTTTCCCTGGTACTGACCTTTGGCATGGGCATTAAAAATCACCAAGCAAGTTACACGCAAATTAGCATTGCCATGGAAATCCCAGGGTTGCTGCTCGGATGTGTGGATGGCCCTAGGAATTCTACTTTTGAATTTAACTTTGATCCAGCTCACATGTAAAGTTACTCACTGCTTAAATGTATGCAATGTATAGCCACGAAGCACAAGGCTTAGCACAGAGTCCTCCAGAGAGCAAAGGGTGAGGGTGCTTTCTCAGCCATCAGCTTCTTTCAGATTGTAAAGTAAAAGGAATTCCCGGAAACATACCAGAGTGCACTTCTCTCCCTAGCCACCCAGAATGTTATTTTTCAAAAAGTATATATCCTTTTCAAAAAGTTAGGAATTATCTATGCATAGGGGGAACGTTTGAGGCCTGAAGAAAAACGGTGTTTGTTAAGCTATAGTGTGGAAAATGTTAATAACGAAAATACATTGCTCTAGCCTAATTCCAAATGCCTTCTTTCCTGACTACTCTTCAGAGAAGAAGTGTGGGTTTTATTCTCTTTCAGCTAGAAAATTCTGTGATTTCTCTTTGACACAAGCAAATCGTAGTGGGTATGTTCACTGGCCTAAAGGGAATTGTGGAGGAAAGGTGGAGCTTCCCCTCTAAACCTGACTTTGGGAAAGACTGTCTCATGGGTCAGAAATCCATTTCACACAGTTCGTTTCAGGTGTATCTGGAGCCAGATTAACAAATCCTGCAGGTGCCAATCTGTAGCCACCTCCCTCCACCATTAATTTGCTGATGCTGAACTTAGGGAACGAAAACTTCAGGGTCCCTTTTTCTTTTGTCGGCACCAGAGACTCTTATGAAGAAAAAAAAAAAAAAAAAAGCCTATGATAAAAGACCAGAGAGCAGGGTCATTAGGTCCCACACCAGGAAACTTTGGTAGCTTCAATAACAAGGTCGTAATGTCCCTGATAAGAATTCAGTTTTCACTATAATTATGTAGGCAACATGGTGGGAAAAGTGGGTATCACACTTTAATTAATGAAATCAATGAAAAACGTTCACTGGCCACTGTGTGTCAGGCACTGTACTAAGTGCTGGGTGTACAAAGAGGAATAGGACACGACTTTGTCCCAATAGACTGTCAGAATGGAAGAAGGAAGTGGAGGTTGATGAGAAAACATAGAAGAGCCACACTAGGATCCCTGCAGCGGGGTAACAAGGTAGGGGGATGACAAAGGAGGGGAAAGGGAACCCCCCAAAACTGAACTGATTGCTGTCAAATCGATTCCGACTCATAGCACGTATTGATAGAGTAGAACCGCCCATAGATTCTCCAGGGCTGTAATCTTTACAGAAGCAGACTGCCACACCTTCCTCCAGTGGAGTGGCTGGTGGGCTCACACCGCCCATCTTTCGGTTTAGCAGCCAAGTGCTTAACCACTGTGCCAACACAGGGCTCCAGAGGAAGGGTAGGGGATTAGAAAAAATTCATAGAAAAAGTGGGTGGAGGAGAGACCGACTTTTTTATCTCAGATTTCTGTGTTCATCTTAAACAACAGAGAAGGGCATTTGCTAAACAGTAATGAAGGAATTAGAGCTAGCTAGTTTTTTTTTTAGTATTGGAATCGACTCAATGGCACTGGGTTTTGTTTAGTATTGGAAATAAATGGATAAACATGTGATCTGAATTGAGGTTTACCCTAAAAAGGAGCCCGGGCAGCACAGTGGTTTAGTGCTCAGCTACTAACAAAAAGGTTGGCAGTTTCGAACCCACCAGCCACTCCAAGGGAGAAAGACGTAGCAGCCTGCTTCCAGGAAGACTACAGCCTTGGAAACCCCACAGGGCAGTTCTGCTCTGTCCTATAGTGTCGCTAGGAGTTGAAATCAACCCGACAGCAACGGGTATACTCCTAAAACTAACTCACAGGTACGTTGAAAAGATTGGCACAATTGCCACAATGTGGGTTGGAAGCCGGGCTGCTGCTTTGTTTTTGGTCAAATTTTTCTAATAGGTAATTTGCCACATGTGAAATATAAGCTTTATTGCATCTCTTTCCAAAGGCAGATTGCCAAGAAAAGATGCCATCTCTGAAAAGCTCAGTAATTTTATGACCTGTATGGCACAGCACTGTAGCATTTACAAGTTGAAACAGTATTTTTCCTGCATTAAAAAATTTTTTTATAAAGGTCCCAGCTGAGATGGATCTATCATGAATTGAAGAAAGCTTAAGCCTCAAGGCCCCTTACTTGCACAGCTCCCTTCCAAGGTCCTGGGAGGGGCCCTAGCAATTTTTGTACTTATAATTTTGCACTTTTTTTATTAGAGAGAATTTCCCAAGTTAGATAAGCTTCAGGCCCAACAAAACCTAGGTTCCAGCTAATCATAACCCAGTAAATCTCCTGAACAGGAGTCCTTGTGGCTCGGGGGTTAAACGCTTGGCTGCTAACGGAAAGGACAGCAGTTCAAACCCACCAGCGCTCTGCAGGAGAAAGATGTGACAGTCTGCTTCTGTAAAGACGACAGCCTTGGGAAATCTATGGGGCAGTTCTACTCCGTCCTGTAGGGTCACTGTGAGCTGGAAATCAACTCACTCGACAGTGGCAGTAGCAACAGCAGCAGCAGCAGATCTCCTGAATGAAGCCTCTATGTTGTTACAAACACCAGCTGAACACGTTAGAAGTGTAAAGAGTCAGTCTTTTTTGAATCTGAAATACACCTCAAAGATGTGCCAAGACCTTATTAGTTAAGCAGCGCTCTTTGAATAGTAGTAGTAATCATATCTCTTTCAGATGAAATCAGGAATGACATATATTGTGGAAAACAAGCAGGGGTTGACAATCCTAAATGTTAAGTATGCCTTTTATTTCCGACTTTAAAGTGCGTTTCCTTTATTCACCTTCACAGGCCCAGACTGGTAGCTAATTTAAAAAATTCTTTTAGTCAAGTTTATTGGTTCTAACCATACAAGCTCCATGATTTTTATTAACGGACGGACTCTACAACATAGAGAGGCTATACCTTATTCAGATAGAGCACGTTCACATGCTAGCTTGTCTGTGGCACATCAAGGTTGTGCCAAGAACTTAAGCACCAAGAGAGAATAAGATGAAAATCCAAGCCTTATCCCTTTTGAATTATTTGCCCCACTATTGACAATATCAATGAGGTAGGTGAGGCCACCCTTTGAAGGCCAATTGAGTTTCATCCCAGAGATGCCCTACCTCTCCCCCAGTCAACTAGCTTCGGTTCCCTTTAGATGGAGGTAGACACACAAAAGATAACACACTTCAGGATGTTGTCATCACTTTTCGGTATGTACTGCAATCCTGGCAGCTTCTTCTTAGAAAGGCATGAACATTAAATATGAAAAGAAACAACTTGTGTCTGTTCTTTGGAGCAATTTAGGGTAGCTGTTTAATTTGTAATGGTTGAGAAGTGTTGAGACCATCATATCCAGCAATTATTGTCTTCTCCCAACTTCATCTTATTCTTCCCACCCAAGCTATCTTCTTTTCTCACTGAACCTTAGTAATTCTTCCTCTGCCCCATGACATTTCTTTAAAATCTGTATTTGTTAGGTATTTGTTATTATGTTCCATGCACTATACTAAGTAGTTTTACTTATTATACCAAGTAAGATAGCATGCATAACGCTCTTACCATGGTGCTTGGCACGTAGTAAGTGCTTAATACGTGTTAGCTCATGATATATCTCATTTTCATTTTCTCAGTAACTCTTGTAATATAGATATTATTATCCCCATTTTGCAGATGAGGAAATTGAAACTCAGAGATGCTGGGTAGCTTGCCTGGGTACACACTGTTAATAAGTGGCAGAACCACTTAAGAGGGTCACAGTAATTCTCTATGCAGCTCTGCATTCCTTGTAATGTGAGTGTATGATTGCAGTTTGACTTCCTGTGCATTGTGTCTTGAAGTTGGTTTCTAATTTGGAAAGGACTGTTAGAGTAGAGAACTTCATTTTCCTATGAAACCCCATGGAGCCCCTCGCTGTGCCATCCTGGGGTAGTCCTAGGATTTCTGCTCACTGGCCAGTGCAGATATGACATCGTTACCTCTGAGCACCTACTCTGTGCCCACCCCGTGCTAGGTGCTTTACACATGTGCTTTCATTTAATCTTCAAACTACCTTGTGTGATAAATGGTGCTACATAAGGCTCAGAGAAGTGAATTACTCAAGCCACTTCGCCAGAAGGTGGCAGAGTCAGAATTCAAACCCAGCTCTGCCTGATTCCAGGGCCCTTGCTTCTTCACTGTCCCTCTCTGCTTCTTTGTATACCCAGTCAGAGAGCCTTCTTCCAGGCTACTCTCTGAACTTCGATTCAAAGATAGGCTAACCATTTCAGATCCTTTAGGCTTTGCCCCTGAGAAAGTTTCTGTGATGTAGTCAGAGGAGCTTCATGTGGGCAGTCATGTTCTCATGGCTCATGGATCTATGTAGATGAGTAAGGGAAAGGGGTTACTCCATCCCCAAGTACTTTCAGACATATCGGAACAGAGTCTAGGTCACTCTGCTTATTTCTTTGATTACCTTCCTCCAAGGAACCAGTTTTCCCCTGGCTGCCTTGAAATTCTAGAATAGATAGTTTGGGAGTTTGTCCTATTTTAAACTTATTTTCACTGCCTGCTTTGGACATTTTTTCAGCTAAAGCTGTTAGGATTTCAGTACACTCAGGACAGTGATGACATGCTTCAGTCCTCAATTCTTCTCTGTCTCTTCAGTTAATAGAAAACACAGCCCATCTGTCTGGACCTGTGTAGGAGAATTGGAAGAAAAAAATATAAGAGGTAAGAAATGTTCCCTTATGTTGTGAGCCACTTTTCATCTGTCCCGTTATTCTATAGCAAAAGGCATATGCAGAATATTTGTGTTTTCTACCAAAGACACAAGGGAACGATTAGGCCAAATGACTAATGGACCACAAGTACTACAGCCTTTTCCAGACGGAGTCCAGCACAACTATATGGTGCCTGGCCAGCACCACCAACTGTTCTGACAGGGATCACAATAGAGGGTTCCAGACAGGGCTGGAGAAAAATGTGGAACAAAATTCTAACTCACAAAATAAGAAAAAAAAAAAAAAAACAGACTTATTGGTCTAATAGAGACTGAAGAAATCCCAAGAGTATGGCCCCCGGACACCCTTTTAGCTCAGTAATGAAGTCAGTCCTGAGGTTCACCCTTCAGCCAAAGATTAGACAGGCCATAAAGCAAAATGAAACTAAATGGGCACACCAGCCTGGGGGCAAGGAAGGCAGGAGAAGACGGGAAAGCCGGTAATAGAGAGCCCAGGGTTGAGAAGGGAGAGTGTTGATGTGACATGGGGTTGGTAGCCAATGTCACAAAACAATATGTGTACTAATTGTTTAATGAGAAGCTAGTTTGTTCTGTAACCCTTCATCTAAAGTACAATAAAAATTAAAAAAAAATCCTTTCAGGCACATATATTTATAATTTTTATAAATAATTATTAAATATTAAAAGTAAATTTTATTGAAAGTGTATCTTCTAAAAAATATATTAGTATTTTATTCTTCTAATAAGATAGCCTTTAAAAAATAATTCAGAACAATACTTCTTAAACTTTGAGTTCGGGACAGACTCTGAACTAATAAAAAGTATTGCCACGTTTTTCTCCCATAAAGATAAGCCCATGAATGTCAAAGAGGCAATAGATTAGGAGTCAGGAGTTCTGGTCTCTAAACTCATTAGCTAGCTGTGGGACCCTAAACCTATTCTGTAACCCCACTGCACCTTAGTTCATCTGTAAAGTGAAGGGATTGAACCAGAAATGGAAATGATCTCTAGTGCATTGTCCACTGTAATTCTGTAAAGCCATTAGCATCATTTAGTTTGTCCAAAAGAGTTGCAGATCCCCCAAACTTGAGCTGTTAAGTCATTTCTCTCAACCAAGCACAAGCTTGGTGAAGAAAAGAATGCTCTAAAGACAGGAGGAGGAAATAGGATAATACAGTGTCCCCATATTTTGATTTCATTAGGGACAAATTTGAGGATACTAATGTCGGTTGGAGAAGGGCTGTTTAGTTAAGGGGAAACACTAAGTTGATGGCTGTGAGGTCATGATCTGTTAAGAAAGATCAGAGGCTGAGTGGGACCACAATAGTAGGTTATGGACAGAGTGGGAGAGAAATGTAGAACAAAATTCAAACTCATAAATAAGACCAGACTTACTGGTCTGATAAAGACTGGTGGATCCCCCGAGAATTTGGCCCTTAGACACCCTTCAAACTTGGAACTGAAATCAGTCCCAGAGATTGCATTATAGCCATACAGTAGACAGGCCTATAAAATAAATAATAATGCCAGTAAGGAGTGTACACCTCAGAACAATCAACTACATGAGACCTAAAGGGCAGCATTTGCTCAAAAGCAAAGTTCAGAAGGATGGTAGGGGCAGGAAAGCTGGGCGAATGGACATGGAGAACCCAGGAAAAAAGGGAGAGAATGCTGACAAATTCAGGGGTTTGCAACCAATGTCATGAAACAAACTGTGTATAAACTGTTGAACGAGAAACTAATTTACTCTGTAAACTCTCACCTAAACAACAACAATAAAATGTTCAAAAAAAAAAAAAAAAAGGAAAGAAAGAGCAGAGGTTTGGAGAACTGAGATAATTTGGGAGGAGGAACACAAAACTTTGCTACATTGTGTTGGCTATATATTGCTTTAGGAGCCCTGGTGATGCAGTGGTTGAGAACTCAGCTGCTAACCGAAAGGTCGGCGGTTCAAACCCACCAGCTGCTCCTTGGGAGAAAGATGCGGCAGTCTGCTTCTGTAAAGAAGCAGAAGATCAGCCTTGGCAACCCCATGGAGCATTTCTACTCTGTCCTATAGGGCTGCTATGAGTAAGAACCTACTCCACAACAGTGGGTTTTTAATATATATATTGCCTAATTGTCATTCTTAATGGCTGGGGGAAAAGTAGGCAGGGAGAGATGCAGAGGTGGGTGGGCTTACTTGCACAGAGCCCATCAGTGAACTTGAAGGTTTTAAAAAGGAAAAGGACCCCTTGTTTGGGGAACCATGCTCAACCAGATAAGTGACACTCACACTCTTTCCCTTTATAACGTCTTACTGAATAGTAACTACTGTTTTAAATCGAACTCATTAATAGTATTAAAATAAATCTGGAAGAATGCACTAGACTAGAAAGAATTGGGGAGATCACAAGGCAAGAACAAGCTACGTGGCTCCCAGACACACCACGTACACCACGTTCTGACTCTGGGTAAGGAAGAGTCTTCATTCCCCTTTTCTCCATCTACCAACGTATCTGATCTCTGGCAACTGATACTCTGTATATTGCGACATGGTGCTTTTTTTCAAGGATATTTAATTTGTCTACCATAAAATTCACCATTTTAAAGTGTACAATTCAGGGGTATATTCACAAAATTGTGTAGCCATCACTACTATCTAATTCTGGAATATTTCATCACCCCAAAAATAAATCCCATATCCTCCCTCCAACCTCCGGCAACTACTGATCTACCTTCTGTCTCTGTAGATTTGCCTATTGTGGACATTTTGGATAAAAGGAATCATAAAATATGTGGCATTTTATGTCCAGCTTCTTTCACTTAGTATAATATGACAAAGTAGAACTGCCCTCTAGGGTTTCCAAGGAGTGGCTGGTGGATTCAAACTGCCAGCCTTTTGGTTGGCACCCGAGCTCTTAACCACTGTGCCACTAGGGCTCCATGTATCAGCGCATCTTTCCTTTTTATGGCCAAATAATATTGTATCGTATGGATATGCCACCTTTTGTTATTCCATTCATCAGTTAATAGTCATTTGGATTGTTTCCATATTTTGGCTATTGTGAATAATGCTGCTATGAACATTTGTGTATAAGATTTTGTGTCAATTAAAGCTTTTAATTCTCTTGGGCACATACCAAGGAGTGGAATTGCTGAGTCATACAGTAACTCTGTGTTTACCTTTCTGAGGGACTGCCAACTTTTCCACAGTGATTGCACTATTTTACATTCTTACTGGCAATGTGTGAGGGTTCCAATTTCTCTACATCTTTGCCGACCCTTGCTATTGTCTTTTTTAAAAATAATTTATTTCATTTTTTGTTGTTATTATCTATCTTTAAAGCCATCCTAGGAAATGTGAAGTGGTATCTCATTGTGGTTTTGATCTGCATTTCTTTGATGGCTAAATGATATTGAGCATCTTTTCATCTGCTTATTGGCCATTTATATTTGTCTTTGGAGAAATGTCTATTCAAATCCTTTTCCCATATTTCAATTGTGTTGTCTTTTTATTGTTGAGTTGTAAGAGCTCTTTATATGTTATAGATATAAAAAACAAACAAACCAAACCAATTGCCTTCAAGTCAATTCCAACTCATAGTGACCGTATACGACAGAGTAGTACTGCCCCATAGGGTTTCCAAGGAGCAGCTGGTGGATTCAAACTGCTGACTTTTTGGTTAGCAGCTGAGCTCCTAACCACTGTGCCACCAGGGCTCCATATTGTGGATACTAGCCCCTTATCCCCTGGATGGTGCAAATGGTTAATGCACTTTGCTACAAACCAAAAGGTTGGAGGTTCAAGTCCACCCAGAGGTACTTCGGAAGAAAGGCCTGCTGATCTATTTCTGAAAAATCAGCTATTGAACACCCTATGGAGCACAGTTCTACTCTGACATACATGAACATAGACTAATTAAATATTTAGTCATGAGAGACAATTAGGGAAGAGAAATAAAAAGAGAAAGTGTAATTCTCGCGAGGCTCTCCCAGATGAGTAGATGAAGTTTGAAAAGGTATATATCTATATTTAATGCTCTCAAAATTAAGGTTAAAAGTAACCGCTATCTTAAACCCCATTTTCTTTATACACGTTAAACACAGGTTTTGGAGTCAGACAGGACTGAGTTCAAATCCTAGATCTGCTTCTTACTAGCTTGGTGACCTAGGAGAAGTTATATAATCTCTCTGTGCCTCAGTTTCCTCATCTGTAAAATGGGGTAATGATAATGTCTACCATATAAGGTTATTGTGAGGATCGAATGTGAAATGCTGATCATAGTACCTGGAAGTTCAATCGGTAGTACATGTAATAATTATTATTTCTATAATGTTCTGCAAAAGTACCCTAATCATTCTTGAATGGAGTTGACCTAAAGGCAGTTTCCTTTTTTTTTTTTAAGAATTGAGAAAAAATTCTATTCTAGCATTTTGGAATAAAAATTTGTGTAAAAATAAATCTATTCATTCTATTGATATGTAAGCAAAACGTTTATTTATTCAACAATATTTACTAACTACCTAGTAAACATCAGGCACTATGCCAGGTGCAGGGATGACACTGATGGCAGGCTGTGGTCCCTGCCCTCAAGAAGCTAGCAGGCCAGGAGACTGACGAGTAAAGGTGATGACATCAATGTAACAAGGCTATGATACAAGAATGCACCTGGAGTGTGTGACAGAACTATGACTTCCACAAGTTCCTCTTCTTAGATTTACTGCCTTCTCCTTTGGTTCCAAGAATTGGTCCTTTTTTTTTAAATTGGGTGAATTAAGCCATGGAATTTTTTGAAGTTCTAGAGACTGAAACGAAAGCACCTTAAATTATGGAGGACACTAGAAATAGTATTTCCTATGGAGCAAAAAGGCTTCCTATCGGTGTAGTCACTTCCAGGGTTTTCTACCTGAAGTTCTTTGATGTATTTTTTCTTTGTTATCCACCTTTCTTTTCTTGCAGGTTTCTACCTGAAGTTCTTTGGTGTATTTTTTCTTTGTTATCCACCTTTCTTTTCTTGCTCTCCCTCTCTTTCCTTTCTCCACTTATCTTCTAATTCCCAAAGGAAAAGTGTTTTATGGATTCTAGGGGTGATTTATAGGTTAAGGCAGAAAATGATTTTTTTTTTTTAACCCACAAGTTCCATAGCCCCGCCCCCCACAAAGACTATAAACTTTCATGGGAGTTATTGAAAATGCAGATCATTTTAATTCCATTGCATTTTTCCAGAGTTCCCAATCATAATCCTCTGACAACCATCGAAGATTCATATCTTTTTAAATTGCCAGCATTAAAATATTTGTAAGTATTGCAACAATCTCATGGGTTATGAGATGATTTCGATTCTTCATTTTTACTTTCATCAAAGATTACGTATTTTGCACTTAGGCTAAAAAGTCATAATTTTAATTTGGTTACTGAAAAAAATTATTAGCAAAAAAGGAATAAGAAAGGATGTATACTGGGCAAGAGAGCAACAGGGGAAGAGAGCAGTGTTAAAGAACACATATGGATATGGTATATGCAGATAAATGTAGCAATATCATTTATTCATAAAAGCAAAGAGATTAAGGTGTACATTATAAAAAGAACAAGGAATCAGAAGAGGTGAATACAATATGAGAATGAGAAGTGGGATAATGGTAAAAGACTACAGGTTAACTACTGTTCTGTGACGACATCATTCATTTGATGATGCAAATAAACTTATATCTCTTCCATAAGAGCTTTCTGGAACTATCTTCCATGGAAAATAAACTTGAGTTGGCTTGTTTTACAGAGAAGTCAAAACTGAAGTAATTACCTGCCCTTCAGTATCTTTTTTAAGTACAGAATTTTTGTATTTGGGTTCGTATCATGAACGTTTGGGCTTTCTCCTTCAGAGACATGGGAACAACACAAGTGTCACAACAGTTGAGAACATCCTCATAATGACATCCAGTTGGAAAAACTGTAAGTCATTTTTTTTTCTTAGATTTATTTTCACTTAAGTTTTTTTTAGGTTTGTTTTATTATTTTAAAGTCAGTTTATTGAGGTCTAGTTACATGTAATCAAATTTGCCCTTTTAAAGTGTAGACTTCAATGAGTTTTGACAAACGTATACAGTGTAACCACCACCACAATCAAGATTAGGATATTTCTGTCACCCCAAAAAGGCCCCTTGTGCCCCTTTGCCATCAATCCCTTCCTCCCACCACCTGCTCCTGGCAACCACCTATCTCGTTCCTATCACTGTAGTTTTGCCTTTTGCAAAATGTCTTATAAATGAAATCATATAGTATGGAATCTTTAATGTTTGGCTTCTTTCGCTTAGCATAATCCTTCTGAGATTTGTCTGTGTTGTTGCCTCTGTCAGTCGGTCATCCCTTTGTTTTGCTGAGTAGTATTCCAGTTGTGTGGATGTACCACAGTTTGTTTATCCGTTCATCAGCTGATGGACAGTTGGCTTGTTTCCACCTTTGGCTATTGTGAATAAAGCTGCTGAAAACACTCGCAGGTCTTTGTGTAAACAGGTTTTTCCTTTCTTTGAGGTAAATACCTAGGAGAGAGAGACAGCTATATCACATGCTAAGTGCCTATTCAGCTTTATACAAAACTGCTAAACTGTTTTCCAAATTGGCTGACCATTTTGCATCCCACCAGCACTGTATGAGAGTTGCTATTGCAAATAAAAAGTTATTTACAAATAACGATTAAAAAAAAAAAAGTAAAGGCAGCTCAGTACAAATATATCAATTCTATCTATTAATACCTGTACACTAGTAGTTGTGTAACAGTATCTCATTGTGGTTTGAATTTGCATTTCTCTAATAGTTGATGATGTTGAGTGTCTATTTATGTGCTTATTTGCCGTTTGTATCTTCTTTAATGAAGTGTTCAAATCTGTTGGAATTTTGTGTTGGATATTTTTCTTCTTACTATTGAGTTGTAAAAGTGCTTTATATTTTCTGGATTATATATCCCTTCTCTCAAATATGTGTTTTGTCAATATTTTCTCCCAGCCTGTGGGTGTCTTTTCATTCTCTTGAAAGTGTCTTTTGAAGAGCAGAAGTTTTTAATTTTGATCAAGTCTAATTTAGCATTTTTTTTTTTTTTTGGTATATGGCTTGTGCTTCTTTTGTGTCTTATCTAAGAAATGTTTGTAAAACCCAAAGTCACAAAGATTTTCTCCTGTTTTTTTTTTTTTTTTCCAGAAGTTGTATAGTTGTGTAGCTCTTCCAATTAGGTCTATGATCCATTTTCAGTTAATTTTCATATATGGTGTGAGGTAAGGGTCGAGTTTATTTATTATTTTTTTGCATTAAAAATATTTTTGTAGGGCCTTGCTATGACATCTTATTACACAGTTTACTGAAGCTTAAATTGTGCCATCTCCCTGCCAATATAGCAGGCTAAATAGAAATTCAGCTGTTATGCTAAAGCTAGTTGAGGGGATTAAGTGAGATGAGTAAGGAAAGAGGCCCTGCACTTAGCAATCTGCTCCAGCCACTTTTGTCAGGTCACCTCCTTGACTTTTCTTACCACATCAGATCCTACCGTCACTGCTCTGGCCCCGTCTTCCTCAACCTCCTGCAGCATCTGCCACAGTGATCCCTCGCTTGTCAGCGAGGTAGCATCCTCTCCAGATATTCAAAGTTCCCATCCGCAAACCAGCTTTCTCACTTAGTTGATACAAGGAAGGGAGGGTCCAGTCTTCTCTTTTCATGACCATCAGTAGATGATGAAAAGTGCTATCATTCTCTGTAGCTATGTGCCACCAAGGCCATAAAGAGATTAGAGCAACTGCCATCCTTGAGTTCATTATTGGAATTCCTTAGTAGTTTAGGTTGGGAGGAGATACTTCTGAATTAAACTACAGATCAGGGTCACCCAGTTCTAATCCCTATCCCCTTTATTCTATAATCCCTATAGCATACCCACTGCCATCCTTACTCTTCTGTTGGGCACCTCTATCCTCCCTTCTGTTTATTTACCATTTTCAAGAGCAGCAGTTGACCAACTGATCCCCATCCAAGTGGCCAAGCCATATGCCCCAAGAACTCCTTCATGGAACTGGACAGCAGGTCTAACTGCTTCCATGTACTACTGCTCCCCTTGCCATGGGGCCAGAAGAGCTGGATGGTAACTGGCTACCATTACTGAACATTTTGATCAAGGAATCTGTAGGTGAATCATGATCAAAAGGGGAAAAAATTTGGAACAGAATTTCAAATTCTTACAGAATGCAAACCTGACCTGTTGAGACTGGAAGAACCCCAGAATCTATCACTCTCAGAAAATCTTCAACCCATGACCCAAAATTATTCCCTGCAGTTATCTTTAAACTAAACAACACTTTAGCTGCATCAGTAAAGAATGTTCACCATGAGTATTGTACTCTTTTAAAGAATTATCTATATGTGATCAAATTGACAACAGTAACTATAAAGCATAGATAAGAAGTATAGGGGGTAGCGAATCTAAGTCAATGGTGGTGAAACAACATGGGTAGGGATAGTGCAAACGGTGATGCCCTTGAAGAATGTAACCAATGTTATTGAATTGTACATGTAGAAATTGTTGAATGGGTGTATGTTCTGCTATATAGATTTTTATCAAGATTGAAAAAAAAAAAAAAAAAGAACTCCTTACACAGCCTTCTGGCCTTGGCCTGCTTCTACCTACTTAAGTAACCCCACTAACATTAGTTTAATTCTCCTTATTTCCATTTACAGGATCTTACCTAGTCATATGGCATGCTGCCTGTGCCAGTTTAAAAGTACCGTTGAAGTTGTCAGCAAGACAGTCAAGCTGCATTGTGACAGTAAATGTCTGATAAACACCACACGTTGCAGTGAGTCCGAAATGCTTCATGATAAATTTTAGACTAGCAATGTAAATGCTTTATTTTTATTCCTTCATTCATTCAGAGTTCCAATGTAACTGGTTGTAAGAACTACTCCGTTGCTGAAAGTTAGATTCTCAGTGTTTAGTGAGGCAGTTAATAATCTTACTGATCCACATGCGTAAAGGAACAAGAGAAAGGAATGCAAAGGGGAAGGGAATTACCTTAGTGGGCCGCATACTCTGTACCCTGCTCTGTGCTTGGGCGTTACCCCAGAACAATAACTTATTCATGTAGTGTATTGTAGTTTGTAAACTGATTTCATATGTCTTATGTCTCAAGTACCCCCTGCCTTAGGACAGGTATAGATCCATTTTTGTTTGTTTTCTTTTTGTGTTTGCAATGTCATGAAAGAGTACTAGCAATAAGGCTTTATAAAAGTTGTATTTGAAGCCTCAGAGTTTCTGGTTCTAGAACCAGAAGCTGCGACCCGGATCTCCTAATGGATGAGAGGGCACTTCCATTCTTAAACTCTTCAACTCTAAACTTGCTCTGAATCTCAAGCTTTTCTATTCCCAAAACAAAAAAGCAGGTGCTTTTAAGTTTTTTTTTTTTTTCCTGTATATTAGTTTATTGGCACTAACTTCATGATTTCTAAAACGTGATTACCTTCACATCCAGAGAGCCTGAAATGGGCCTCTAACAGTGATCTGGAACAAATAATGAACAATACCACTTTGCTGTTATTGTTAGGTGCTGTTGAGTCGATTCTGACTCATAGCAACTCTGTGTACAACAGAACGAAACATTGCCCAGTCCTACACCATCCCCATAATCATTGCAGTGTTTGAGCCCATTGTTGCATTCATTGTGTCAGTCCATCTCATTGAGGGTCTTCCTCTTTTTCCCTGACCTTCTACTTTACGGAGTATGATGTCCTTTCTCAGGGACTGGTCCCTGCTGGTAACATACCCAAAGTATATGAAATGAAGTCTCACAATCCTCCCTTCTAGGGATCATTCTGGCTATACTTCTTCCAAGATGGATTTGTTCGTTCTTCTGGCAGTCTGTGGAATATTCAATATTCTTCACCGACACCATAATTCAAAGATCTTGATTCTTCAGTCTTCTTTATTCATCATCCAGCTTTTGCATGCATACGAGGCGATTGAAAATACTGTGGCTTGGGTCAGGTGCACCTTAGTTCTCAAGGTGACGTTTTTGCTTTTTAACACTTTAAAGAGGTCTTTTGTAGCAGATTTGCCCAATGAAATGCACCATTTGATTTCTTGACTGCTGCTTCCATGGGTGTTGATTGTGGATCCAAGTAAAATGAAGTCCTTGACAATTTCAATCTTTTTTCCATTTATCATGATGTAACTTATTGGTCCAGTTGTGAGGATTTTTGTTTTCTTATGTTGAGGTGTAATCCATACTGAAGGCTGTGGTCTTTGATCTTCATCAGTAAGTGCTTCAAATCCTCTTCACTTTAGCAAGCAAGGTTGTGTCATCTGCATATCGCAGGTTGTTAGTAAGTCTTCCAGCGATCCTGATGCTGCGTTCTTCTTCATATAGTTCAGCTTCTCTGATTATTTGCTCAGCATACAGATTAAATAAGTACAGTGAAAAGATACAACCCTGATGCACACATTTCCTGATTTTAAACCATGCGGTATGCCTTTGTTCTGTTCAAACAACTGCTTCTTGGTTTATGTACAGGTTCTGCATGAGCACAATTAAGTGCTGTCAGTTTGTTGTACTGTGGTGGCTTGTGTTGCTGTGATGATGGAAGCCATGAGACCAGTATTTCAAATACCAACAGGATCACCTACGGTGGACAGGTTTCAGTAGAGCTTCCAGACTAAGATAAACTGGGAAGAAGGACCTGGCGATCTACTTCTGGAAAAACTGCCCAGTGAAAAACCTTATGAATAACAGCAAAACATTGTCTGATATGGTGCTGAAAGATGAGCTCCTCAGGTTGGAAGGCATTCAAAATATGACTGGGGAAGAGCTGCCTCCTTAAAGTAGAGTCAACCTTAAGGATATGGATGGAGTAAAGCTTTCTGGATCTTCATTTGCTGATGTGGCATGACTCAAAATTAGAAAAAACAGCTGCAAACACCCATTAATAATCAGATGTGGAATGTATGAAACATGAATCAAAGAAAATTGAAAGTCGTCAAAAATGAGATGGAACACTTAAAGATCGATACCGTAGGCATTGGTAACCTGAAGTGGACTGGTATTGGTCATTTTGAATTAGACAATCATATGGTCTACTATGCCAGGAATGACAAATTGAAGAGGAACAGTGACACATTCATTGTCAAAAAGAACCTTTCAAGATCTATCCTGAAATACAATGCTGTCAGTAATAGGATAATATCCGTATGCCTACAAGGAAGACCAGTTAATACAACTATTACTCAAATTTATGCACCAACCACTAATGCCAAAGATAAAGATTTTTACTAACTTCTCGATCAAACATGCAATCAAATTGCATTGATAATTACTGGTGACGGAATGCAAAAGTTGGAAACAAAGAAGGATTAATAATTGGAAAATACGGCCTTAGTGACAGAAACGACACTGGACATCGCATGGTAGAATTTTGCAAGACCAACAACTTATTCATTGGAAATACCTTTTTTCAACAATGTAAATGGGACTATACATGTAGACCTTGCCAGATGGAATACATAGGAGTCAAATCAACTATGCCTATGGAAAGAGACCATGGAGAAGCTCAATATCATCAGTCGGAACAAAACCAGGGGCCAACTGTGGAATAGACCATCAATTGCTCATCTGCAAGTCCAAGTTGAAGCTGAAGAAAATTAAAACAAGTCCACAATAGCCAAAGTACAACCTTGAGTATATCCCACCTGAATTTAGAGACCATCTCAAGAATAGATTTGACGCATTGAACGCTAATTACCGAAGACCAGACAAGTTGTGGGATAACATCAAGGACATTATACATGAAGAAAGCAAAAAGGTCATTAAAAAAACAGAAAAGAAAAAAGACACTTTGCTATTTATATAAAAACAGTATTGCTTGCTTTTCGAAACATTTCTATTATTTCCTTCCTCCCCAGAGGTGGGCAGAAGAAAAACTGTTAATCTTTTACAGATGAGGAAAAACAAGATTAGAGGTGTTAGTGCTATACCCTGGTGCCCAGGTGTCCTACCCCCAGCTCTGAGCTTTCCACAAGCCCATACTCCTCCTTTCCCATGATCTCCTAGTCCTCCTTTGACTCTCACTACCACCAAAAATACTTTCAGTTCTTCTGGAAAAGAAACACAACTGCACAATGATACATTTGACCTTTATGCAGTCAGAAGCTTTGGGTGGTTCCTCAAGTAAAGCTGGAAATATTAGACATGAAATAAAATGAAAGTAGCCATCTGACAAAAGTTGCTTTTTCTCTTTAAGCATGTAGGACTTCATGTAACATTTATCCAGAAATTGCTATTATCCCATCCATTTATTACACATTCCAACTAGGCATGCAGCATGGCGAATTAAAAATCTCTTAACCAACTGGATGGTGCCTGGCTACCATTACTGAACATTTTGATCAAAGAGTCAATAGAAGACTCCTGATCAAAAGGGGGAAGATGCAGAACAGAATTTCAAATTCTAGTGGATTCCAGACTTTCTGGAGCCATTGAGGCTGGCTGAACCCCTGAAACTATTGCCCCAAGATTACTTTTAAACATTAAACCAAAAAAATACCCTGAAGTCTTCTTTAAACAAAACAATAGTTTAGCCTAACTGATAACGAATATCTGCCATGAGCATGTGCTCTTTTAAGAACTATCTATATGGGATGAAATTGACTACAGCAACTTGGAAGACTAG
The DNA here is from genome assembly GCF_024166365.1 of Elephas maximus indicus. Classification (NCBI taxonomy): domain Eukaryota; kingdom Metazoa; phylum Chordata; class Mammalia; order Proboscidea; family Elephantidae; genus Elephas; species Elephas maximus. The sequence continues at coordinate 51,854,848 of NC_064837.1, read as the reverse complement.
ATAGGAAATTTAGGAGGCAGTGCGTTTATGTTAGTAGGGGAGAAACAATTCAGAAAAGGAGGATGAGAATGGTTGCACAACTTGAAGAATGTAATCAGTGTCACTGAATGGCTCGTGTAGAAATTGTTGAGTTGGTGTTTGTTCTGCTGTGTATATTCTCAACAACAACAAAATAAAATAAATTTTTTAAAGTGTCTTAGCAGACCCAAGGGGAGAAAAGTTTCTTAACATACTATACCCCAGATCTCTGCCAAATTTCAAAAAAGAACCAGGTGGACATAGTAGACACATTCTGCATACAGCCTTCTGTTATGGGGACTAGGGTATATGGCAGGAGGGACTAAGGGAAGGAGTTGGGCAGGTGGGTGGAGAAGGGCGTGTCCAGATGAGGAGCTATGAGCAGTGGGCTTTGGAGGCTCAACTTTAACACCTGTGCCCCTGTTCCCCTCAGAGGTCTGTCTTTCAAAGTAGTCACCTGTGATGGCAACAAGAATGTGAACACAGAAAAGGTAGAAAGAGGAAAGTTTGCCCTCTCTCTCTGCATCTGAGGCAGGACAGTATGTGGCATATGAATATGAGGAGAAATTACAGATGGATTTACCTGAGTGGGGGAATCTTTGTCTTCCAGCCTTGGGTTTATTAAGTCTGGACAATTGACCTTTGGGGACCAAAAGAATATTCCTAAATATAACCTGTTGCTGTCGAGTCAATTCCAACTCGTAGTGATTCTATAGGACAGGGCAGAACCGCCCCACAGGGTTTCCAAGGCTATAAATCTTTTCGGAAGCAGACTGCCACATCTTTCTGCCATGGAGAGGCTGGTAGGTTTGAGCCGCTGACCTTTTGGTTAGCAGCTGAGCACTTAACCACTGTGTCACCAGAGCTCCATAATCTAAATATAGTTACTACGTTTCACACTATGGAATGTTCTCAGTAGGTAGCCACTTTTTCAAGAGAACCAGGGTGGACAGAGTGGACAAATTCGTAGTGGAACATTGTTATTACTAGTCATAAACTTCAGTTTGGGTTTATTTTTCTCCTCTCTAAATGGTGCTCCAATCTTCGTTGACTTCTAAGTTATGTGACTGGGGTATATGGCTATGAATTGACAAAAAGCTGTCCCATCAGTCTTTCATTATCAAACATAGTCTTTCTGTTTTGGCAGGTGAAGAAGCATCTCTGGGGGCCGCAGAGGGAACATTTATGAAGGCATTACAAGCCCGGAAGAAGAACACCAGCACTGAGCTCACTATTGAGCCAGAAGAAGCATCCTCAGACAAAAGTAGTGTCAATTTGTCAACTGTCCTGAATGAGCCTCTAGACTTTAAGGATGAAAGTGATGTTATTAGCGCACTAAATTACATATTGCCTTATTTCTTGGAGGGAAGTCTAGAAGACATAGAATTGACGTTATTACCATTCATTAAACTGCTTTTTTTTTTCAAATGTACAAGATAGAGAAAAGGCCCTGAGTGATTTGCAAAACAACACAGGGAATCCCCCTCTTAAGCCTGAAAACAACAATGAAACTTACAGAAGTAAATTGAGGAAACTCTATTTTCTGGAGAATTTGTTAGATGCAGAAATTCAAGAAAAAATTGATGAGGCTAAAAAGAAGGAAAAAGCTGCCATGCTTACGTATCCCAATATTTTAGGTGCCAAATTTAAACGCCAAATCTTTCAAAAGAAATTGGAAACTGCTTAATCCCGGGAAAACCACCAAAGATCCAGAGAACAGGTGTTGGGAAAAGGCTGCGAAGGGTGAACAAAGTCCTCAAGAGGCCAAGGGGCATAAAGAAAAGCACTTCAAAGAAATGGAAGATCCGAGCTTCAAGAGGAAACAAGGGGCCAAGCCATTTGTGGAGAACACGCCCAAAGCAAGAAGGCCCCTGAGGCCAGTCTCAAAGAAGGTGGAACGACTTCTCAAGGTGAGGAGGCAAAGGAAGTTAGGGGGAGTCTCCTTTGTCACAGAGCCTTCATCCATCAAGGAACATAAGGCCCCAGTCTCTTCTTTCCTGAAGCAATACTCCATGGGTAGGGCTTCTACCTCTCCTCCTTCAAAAGCCCCCCACCTGAGGTTAGAAACCAATCAAAAGACTTGTCCTACACCATTTTTGTTTTAGAAGATGCAAATGCTAGAGTTAAAAATATGGAGGCTCCAAAATCAGTATCACATTCCAGAAAAAATTTCCCTCTTGTGTGGTTTACAGAAGACCAAAGGCCAAAACAAGTCGAAGGTTGAGAAAGGTCCATAGACTGATGCTTAGAAATAGACCTCCTTCCTCTGCAGTGAGGAGCCTCATAAATTCGCCTCCACAAGAGGCTTTTTCATCTTCGGGAGAACTGAGTTCTCCAGAAAATCCTTTTCCAGAATTCTTTCTTTTTTTCAGAGTCATTTTCAAAAAACATTCCTGTACACAATGCTACTATGCTAGATGAGACTACCCCGAAATCATTGTCCATAAGGATCCTTCCACTGCGGATTCTGCTGTGACTGCAGACAACTTAATGGCACCTGTTAAACAAACAAAGCACAATGGGAATACCATAACATGGGCCCTAATTTACCCTCCAAGCCTGATGGCTCCTCTCTCCCATTGCTCTCATCCCTGGGTGATCAATTTGAAACTCAGCTAAACCAGCAGCTACAGTCCCTCATCCCCAACAACGTGAGAAGGCTCATTTTGCATGTTATCCAGACTTTGCGTATGTACTGCTCAGAGCCCCAGCTACAACTGGCCTGTGCCAAGCTCATCTCCAGAACAGGCCTCCTAATGAAGCTTCTCAGTGAGCATCAATAAGTTAAGGTGTCCAAGGCAGACTGGGATACAGAGCAATGGAAAACTGAGAACTATATCAATGAGAGCACAGAAGTCCAGAGTGAGCAAAAAGAGCAAGAGTCAACTGAGGTGAGGACAACTCCAGAAACGTGAGGCTCAGACTTTCCATCAGAATTCAAGACATGCCTTTAGAGTGCCAAAGCTCCTACTCCATATCTCATCTTGGCCAAGTAACTTTGGCCAAGAAAATCATCTCCCATTTCGTTCATTTAGAGGATGGTACCATTATTCCTAGTGTAGAGGAGAAGACTTAACACACAAATTGTACAAGAAGAGTACCTAATAGTAAGATTATTAGATTTGGTAGTTCTTTATGAACCTATAAGCTAGATTCACCTGGAAGAATTGGGTTTTCAAACTGAATAGTTAGCTTTTATCCTTTTCATCTCTTTGTTCTGTAAAAAAAAAAAAAAATTGTTTTTTTCTTCCTATTTTTTAGTTCACAAAAGAAGTTCCAGGATATGGCTATACCAACAAAGTCATTTTGTCAATATCTGTGACTGTGGTAGTGATGATTTTGATTATAATTTTCTGCCTCACTGAGGTAAGGACAACAATTAACTCAAGTTTCCAGAATATATTTTGTCTTTATAATAGAGTTGAAAACCACGAAATGAAAATTAAAGCCACTTTCCCACCTTGATATCACTACTTGATATCCCTCTTCAGTCACTAGGACTGGGGTGTGCTTGGTTCTTTTATTGCAAAGTATATTCCGGGGATTTTGAAAGGAACCCTACTCCCAGGAGATCTGGGTGGAGTTGAAATCAAGATAGCAAGCCATTAGACTATTTTGAGAAGTTAAATTTAAGAAGGCCAGGGTTGACATGATTGCAAAATGTCTTCAACCCAAAACTGTGTCAGTGATTTGATGTAGTCACCAGTCACTTTCATTCTATCCCTGATTTCTTTCCCTGTTGGTTGAAATGATAAGACGGATAACATGTGTACTCTTGGGGAGTGATCAATCAACCTGGGGAGAATGGACACAACAAAAAGATAAAAGTGTTATCTTGTAGGTTCCTTAGATTGACTTAGCATCTTTTTTCTCCAGTGTGTAAACTAAAAAAAAAACCCTTGCCATCGAGTAGATTCCAAATCATAGAGACCATACAGGCATTGTCTAAATAGGCTCAGTTAAAATATTGCAGTAAGCAATTTGGTTCTGCTTGCTTTTTGTTCAATTGTATAATGGTTTATTACTTTCCTGACAGACTGCTGCTGGCATATTTAACAAGCTGACAACTTACGCATACCCTGCCAATTCACCCTGATTTACCTATTTACCTTTTCTACTGTCAGAGCAGCCTTGCGTTCCAGCCCCTCACCATACCCCAGTCACACCATACTCATTCCTACTTTTGTCTGTGCCTTTGCCCATCAAAAATTCCCTTAATTCACTCTTCGTGTTGAAGTCCTATGAATCTGTTGAAAGCCAACTCAAGTCCATCTTTCTTCACAAAGCCTTCCCTAAACTCTTCAGTCCTCCTGGCCCTATTCATTTGCGAGATCTGTTGCCATTCCTTGGGAGCCAAAGAGAGACATTTGCCCTCTCCAGAGAACTTATAACTGTGGTAAGCAATTTTTAAAAAGATGGCCACCCAAAAGAGAAGATTTAAGATCAACACATAATGGAGCAGAGCAGAGATATATAAAGACCAAGTGGCCTCCTGATCTATCTGAAGAAAAATATGTCTATCAGCAGGAGGGTTGGTCAGTTCCTTGTAGAAAAGGCAAGGAACAGGTCAATGTGGGCAGTGCCCATCCTAACATTGCGCAAAAGTAGGGATGGAGCCTGGGCAGCATATGCGAAGTGTTAGGGCCACTAGCAGGGCTATGCTTGAGGAGGACATGGATGGATGCAGCTCCCTCAGATCTTTCCATTAAACCCTGGATTCAGCTGATTCTTTACGTTCTATTCTGTTCTCACCAAGTAGTCTTCTGATTGTGCTTTAGTGTGCACGTAGGCCTGTCTCCTCGGAGACACAGTTCCCTAATCCTGTAGACACAGAAGTTCTGTCTGTGGAACAGATGTCTTTCTCACTGTCAAGTCATAATTTGGCATGCTGATTTTTGGTCAGTCCTGCGATATTGATAAGGTGAGACTGCCCCCAAAAGGAAGAAGCTGGTTCTCTTTTGGTGGCGAAAGAGTCCGATTTCTAAGCCTGGGGGGCTGGGGACCAGCATAGGGTCAATTTGCCAAGACATCTGGGGAGACAGTCATTGGCCACTGCCCAGACAGCTCCTCTGCTTCCCCAAGCAGCATGTGGCTGTTTCCTGTTTTGACATTTCTATAAAATCCTGTGCTGCCTTTAATTCCTATGTTCAGCTTAGCCTTACGTTTGTATTCATTTATATGTTTTCCTTATATCCTCTCCCCCACTTAGATTACAAGCTTTTTGAGGACTGAAACCATGTAGTGTTTTACAAATAGTGTTACCGGAATAAGGTTCTTGCCTCTCACCGGTCAAGAATGAGCAGGTAAGGCACGTAGTTTTCCACATGAGCAAAGCTTTATTGAAGAGGCTTGTAAGTGGAGACGAGGAGGGCCTAGAGCAACGTTTACCCTCATCTCACAGAACAAAAGACTATCCTGGGTTTTTAAAAGTTCTTCAGTGGGAAAAGATTTATGTTTATTCACAGACATAGGTGGGGATATGTTAACTACGTGCCCGCAGCAGCTTTCCAAGATGGCTCCTGTCCCAGACGCCTCTGGGATTCGTAGCAGGACTTATTACGGGGAGTCGTGCCTGCGCAGTCTCTCGCTCTGTGGGTTCGATTCCACTGCTGGGGCTGTAGCCCCTCACTGCCCCTGGTGGAAGGTCACACTGCGGTCACAGGTGCATGTTCTGTGCGTGTCCCTGGGCCTGTTTTTCTCCCCCTGCTTCTGAAAGGCAACTTTAAAGAAGTTGCAGGCTATTTTTAGATACCCTGCCCCACTGTTCAGGGTAATGGCTTTGTTTCTGCACCCTGGCCCATTTCTTGTTACTTTGTTTGCAGATTTGGGGGCCCCTCTTTTTTTTCTCTTCTCTGTCTTGCTAAGTCTCTAGGTTCCACACTCAACCACCTGTTAGTATAGTCTATTTCTCTTTTACTTGTTTCTCCTGTAACCACAGCAGTCTCTTTGCTGTTTCTCAAACAGGCATCCTCCGATCTCAGGGCCTTTGCTCCCTGTCTTAATAGTAGACAATAATGGTGCCCAAGGGAAGAAAGATAAGGCATTATAGCAATTCCAAAGTGAGAAATAATACAACCTAATATTTATTTTGAAGTAGCAGACAGAGCCTAGACAGACCCATGTGTTCTTAACACTTTTGAAATGTCAACTTTTGAAGTTCTAGTCAGTGGGGGGAAGTGGATACATAATAGAACAGTGGCCTAACTATTGGGGGGAAGGGGGGTAATGGCAGATCCATACTTCTCATCTTAAACAAACATATTTCAGTAAATGTAAAAAAAGAAACCATAAAAGTATTAGAATGAAATAGAAGTCATATTTTTATTATCTTGTGGTTGGAAAAAGCTTTCTAAGCTTGATACTACAGGCAGAAAACTGATAGATTTGATTACCATTAGCAAATTCAGGGAGTCCCTGGGAAGCGCTGGACTATTAACCAAAAAGTTGGCAGGTCACACCCACCCAGGGGTGCCTTGGTAGTAAGGCCTGGCGATCTGCTTCTAAAAGATTGCAGCCTTGAAAATCCTATGGAGCAGTTCTGTTCTGCACACATGGAGTTGTCATGAGTCAGAATCAACTTGAAGGCATCTAACACCAACAAAACAGCCAATTTAGCATTTATTTAAATGCCAAGCATTGGACCACATATATTGTCTGACACAAGAACCCTTGGAAGAAGATATTATCATCGCTCTTTCACAGATGAAGGAGATCAAATTAAGGCCCCAGGGGCAAAACCAAAAGCAGAACTGATAGTCGCCTGACTACGAAGCTCCGTTTTGCCTCCTTAAAGACAAAGACAAGTGCCAGCTATCTGAAACATCGAAATAGAATGGAAAGAGCTGAAAGGATTGAGATGTTGAATATAAGAAGAGCTTTTAGAAATCAACAAGAAAAAGACGATCCAGTGGAAAAGGGGGCAAGGGCTATAAAGAGCAGGAGGTGTTTGCACTCTTGGAATCACACCTGTCACCCTCTCCTCATGGTGTATGGGGTGTGGGTCTTGTTAGGGAGGCCATTGCCACCTCAGGGTATAAAGATAGTGTCCTATATTTTCTTTTATTACTTTTATAACACTGTGTTGTATGTTATATGTTTTAGTCCATGTGGAATTTGTTTGGTTTTGGTATGGTTGAGGTAGAGAATCTTTTTTCTCCCTATGTGAATATCCAGTTGTTTTACAATCTCCTATTGAATGGTTCATTCTTTCCATGCTTATCTAAAATACTGCCTTTGTCTGGACCGTATGCTGTTCCACTGATCTACATGTCTTTTCCTGTACCGGTGTCGCCTACGCAATTCCAATTGCTGTACAACATAATTTGATATTTGGTTGGGTAAGCTCCTGCTCTTTGATCTTCTTCTTCATCCTTTTCAAGCTGTTGTTACATATTTTCTCTACACAAATGTCAGCTGGTCAGTTTTTGTAAAAAAAAAAAAAAAAAGCTATGTTGGCATTGGAACGGAATTGCCTTGAATTTGTAGATTAATTTGAGGAGAACTGGCATCTTTACAATGTTGAGATTTCCTAAGAACATGGTATCTCATTCCACATAATCAGTTCTTCTTAATGTCCTTCAGAAGAATTTCAGTGTTTTCTTCACATAGGTCTTGTACATCTTTTGTTTATTCCTGGGTACTTTATACATTTTTGTATTGCTATTGTGAATGAAATCCTTCTCCCATTACATTTTCTAATTGGTTATTGGCGGTACATAGGAAAACTATTGAGGTTTGTGTGATTTTGTATCTAGCCACCTCACTAAATTCTAGTATCACCCGTACCCATTACTGTCAAGTCGATTCCAACTCATAGTGACCCTATAGTACATAGTACAACTGCCCCATAGGGTTTCCGAGGCTGTAAACCTTTGTGGAAGTTTACTGCCACATCTTTCTCCCACGGAGTGGCTGGTGGGTTTGAACCACCAACCTTTCAGTTAGCAGCTGAGTGCTTAACCACTTTACCATCAGGACTCCAGAATTCTCATACTACTTTGAAAAAATTTTAGTTCATCTCTTGAGCTTTTTATGTTGTCCATCTGTCATGGATTGAATTGTGTCCCCCCAAAATGTGTAACAGTTTGGCTAGGCCACGATTCCCAGTACTGTATGATTGCCAGCCCCCCCCCCATTTTTTTTTGTTATCTGTTGTGATTTTCCTATGTGTTGTAAATCCTACCTCGATGATGTTAATGAGGTGGGGTTAGAGGCAGTTATGTAAATGATGAGAGAGAGAAGTGAGCAGATAGACAGTGGAACCTCATACTACCAAGAAACAAGAGCCAGGAGAACAGCATGTCCTTTGGGTCCCTGTGCTGAGAAGCTCCTAGACTGGGGAAGATTGAGAACAAGGACCTTCCCTCAGAGCTGACAGAGACAGAAAGCCTTCCCCTGGAGCTGGCACCCTGAATTCGGACTTCTAGCCTCCCAGACTGTGAGATAATAAAATTCTCTTTGTTAAAACCATCCATTTGTGGTATTTCTGTTACAGTGGCACTAGGTAACTAAGACACCATTATTTAACATGCAAGTAATGATAGTTTTGTCTCTACCGTTCCAATACTTACATCCCGTTTATTTTTCTTATTGCCTTGATTAGTACCATCTAAGCAATGTTGAATAGTAGCAGTAGTAACAGGCATCCTTATTCGTAACTTTAAAGCAATACTGTTGTCCAAGTTTCTGGTGGATACTTTTATCAAGTTAAGGATATTTCCTCCTTTTCCTACTTTTAAGAGTTTTTATTAGAAATTATATGTTGAATATTACCTAAAACCATTGATAAAATACTTTAAAATATATGCAAGATCCTAAACTAGGTACTGTGTAAGAGTAAAGAGGGATAAATGAGGATAGAATCCTTGCGCTCAAAAAGGTAATCATCTAGCAGTAGAGATGAGGCTTGAAATAAATGAAAGGTTTGAAGATACTGGTCATTGTGGTGGATACCCATGGTCATGCTTTCTTCCAAAACAGATTTATGCTCATCGGGCAACATCAGAGGAAGACAAAGAAGGATCCTCACAGTAAATATTCGTCCAGCAATTTTTTTTTAATGTTTATTGTGGTTAAAATATATATAACAAAACATTCATAGACTGACAATTTTTAAAAGAGAATTTTAGAACTAGGAGAGAACTTAGAGGGCCTCCGTTTCAATCCCCTTAGTTTACAGTGAGGAAACTACCAAAGGCAGGAAGAACGTACTTACCTTAATACTTTGGCTCCGGCAAAATCACCTCCCAGGCCAAGCTAAGCTTGATGGGACTAGCACAGGGGCACCTGCTGTTGTCAGTCCTTTCAGGGGAAGAGTTAGGCTATACCTGTTTTTTCCTGCTGTTGGTGAACATAAAGCTGGGCCAGAGGCTTGCCTTGGAGGCTCTAGGAAAAGGGTAGGGAAGTCCTCATGGTCTTGGGGAAGGGGGCTGGTCTCATTCAAGGCTGATGGAAGGTAGAATACATGTGTTTTTCCTCTAAAGTGGCAGGAAAATGTCACTTCTCATCCTGCCAGTTGTTAAGCCCCTACTCTTTATTCCACTTATCCAAACCTCATAGAATTTTAACTGTGAGGAGTTTTAGACTATAGCTTGTTTTAGAGAGGCAGAAAGGGAAAGTATTTTGCTCCATGGTCTCACCACTAGGGGGTGTCAGAAAGAGGATGACTCCTTCCCATGTGGGTACTTCTCCACTGATGACACTGTGCTTGGACTGTGAGCTACACTTTATGTCCTGACTCAGTACATGCAAACTTCATAGACATGGCTGCTCATAGAGGCAGAAATAGTTTCTAAAGCACACTTGGGGTCCGTGGGTGGTGCATATGGTTAACACGCTCAGTTGCTAACCGAAAGGTTGGAGGTTTGAGTCCACCTGGAGGCCTCAGAAGAAAGGCCTGCTATCTACTTCCGAAAAATCAGCCATTGAAAACCCTATGGCGCACAGTTTTACTCTGACACACAGGGGGTCATCACGAGTTGGAGTCAACCCGATGGCAACTTTTTTTTTTTAAAACTGATTACACGCTATGCACTCTGATATTTTCTATTCTGTTCAGTTTTTTTTAATGCTAGTCATGACCTTTAAATTGACTTCACAATCAGTGACCACTCACCAATCAGTAACCACCTACAACATGAAAATCAGTGAGCTAGATAACCTGGCTAGTTAGACTCAGGCATTTATTTGGTGTGATTCGACTTACAGAATAAAGCAGCTAGAAGAATAGAAGCACCTTCTCCTCCACTTACCCCCACTCCCCAGAGAATAAAGCACGAGTCCAGATCTGAAGTGGACTGATGTAAATGTTTCTGGACAGGGCTGCTCAGTATGGTTGTGCAGTTGGTTCACTGCACAAAGGTACCTGGCCAAGGAGGTAAGTGGGGCTGAAAATTCTGCCTAGCCTCCATACCAAGCCATGTACAGAGGTCTCCACAGAGACATCGTGGGGCCCTGTGGACAGATACGGAGAGCTCCTAGAAGTCCAGTATGCATGGAGTTGTTCTCAAACCCCAAGTCTGTAGTGATTTTGCTAGTTGTGATTATGGGTGGAGGTAAACTTTTGAGTCCTGCTGAGACAAGAGATATGCGTTATGAGGGACATGGAAAATGGCATGGATCACTAATTGTCTTGTGTGTGTGTTTCCCCCCAAGGGGCTTTTTCCGAAATCTGCTGCACAGGAGATGCGTGTCGGAAAGTGAAAGTCAGGTACATCTGGGGAAGATGCAGTGCTGTGGTGGGAGAAAGCAGGAGAGATGCGGAGTTAATAGTTCCCTTTCTCTTTTCCAGGGGGGCTTTTTCTGGAGAAGGTGGCCACTTTGCCTCAGGGATACGTATAGACCTCTCAATGCCACCCGCAAGAGAAACATGGCACATAATCTACACGACAAGGATTCTTCTGATGAGGATGAGATTTTCAACAAAGATGCTGGGTAAATGATTGGGGACAATTTAAACTTCTTATGTAAAATAAGGAGATATCAAAAGGGCAGAAATGCAGAATTTCAAATTCTCATGAACTCATACTTTCTGGAGCCATGGAGGCTGGATGAACTCCTAAAACTATTATCCTGAGATAATCTTTAAACCTTAAACCAAATATATCACCTAAAGCCTTCTTAAAACCAAACAGTACTTTAGCTTCACTAGTAAAGAATGTCTGCCTTGAGCGTTGTGCTCTTTTAAGATCTACCTGTACGGGATAAAACTGACAACGGCAACCGCCCCCTAATGCTTAGGGGGCAGTGAGCTTACGTTAAAGGGAGAGGAACAGCTCAGGAAAGGAGGGTAAGAATGGCTGCACAGCTCGAAGAAGGCAATCAATGTCACTGAATTGTACATGTAGAAAATGTCGATTTGGTATATGTTTTGCTATGTATATCCTCAACAACAAAATCAATAAAATTTTTTAAAAAAGAAAAAATAATAAAATGAGGTGGTAATGAAAAGCTTAATTGCTCCTTTAAAGAATAAGAGCCACTGGCATTGTTCTTATCCCAGGGAAGCCAGCGAAGTCACAACAGAGAAGGCCAAGCCTACAGAGACGACTACAGAGGCCGATGAGGAAAGTGAATTGCTTGAAGTCAAGACCACAGTGTGAACCCCATCCTGCCTCAGGCTACTGCAAATTTTATTTTCTGATATTGGCTTCTCAGCTTTGCTTGTAAAATACTTATTTTTCTCATATTAAAATCTATAACCAGTTCTAGCCATGTGGTAAGGGATTGAAATGTAAGTAGTTAAATATTGACATAGGCAAGAAAAGCAGGGCTGTAACTAGAATCCCTCATGGTAGCCATTCCATAAGAGGCCATGTGGGCAAAGAAGGACAAATAGGGGCTTCACTCTTCTGTTTCCCCAGTATAATCCATCCCAGGGAAATGGAAAACGTATCAGCCACAAGGGGCGTAGATTATTAAATCAAGTGCCGATTTATTCTGGCTCTCTCTCCTCTGTGCCGCATTCAAGCCTAAGTCCACCAACACACTTGAGCCCTTGTCCATAGGGTATCATACACCTTCTGGACCCTCTCATAGTTTCTTTGAAGTTGTTAGAATACTTGGATCTCCACTGTGCGGCCAAGTCCTTCTTTTTTCCCCAAGACCTCAAACTCTTGCAAAAACGCATGTCCTATTTTGGTATGGGATTCTGTGCCCTTACAAGCTGGTGGAAAATTCATATTTTTCTTTTTAAACCATCCCAACCCTTGGTGTTATGGATTGAATTGTGTCCCCCAAAAATGTATGTCAACTTGCCTAGGCTATGATTCCCAGTATTATGAGAGTGTTAACCATTTTGTCATCTGATGTGATTTTCCTATATGTTGTAAATCCTACCCCTACAATGTTCATGAGGCAGGCTTAGAGGCAGTTATGTTAATGAGGCAGGACTCAATGTACAAGATTAGGTTGTGTCTTAAATCAGTCCCTTTTGAGGCATAAAAGAAAGAAACGAGCAGAGAGTTGGGGGAACCTCAAACCACCAAGAAAGAAGCACCAGGAGCATAGTGCGTCTTTTGGACCTGGGGCCCCTGGGCTGAGAAGCTCCTCAGTCGGGATGGTTGATGACAAGGACCTTCCCCCAGAGCCAAAAGAGAAAGAAAGCCTTCCTCTGGAGCTGGCACCCTGAATTCGGACTTCTAGCCTCCTAGACTGTGAGAGAATAAATTTCTCTTTGTGAAAGCCATCCATTTCTGTTACAGCACCATGAGATAACTAAGACACTTGAGTAGCTAACAGGAGAGTATAAGAGTATCAGGGTAAAGGAAGAATATGTGAGAACAGTAATTGCCCAAGATCGCCCTCTTCAGGCCCAGGACGGTGCTGATTCAGAAAATATATTGGTGGCGGGCGGAGGGGGGGTCACTTCTCTGCTCATGTGTACTGCCCTAGCCTCTCAAGAACCCCACCAGGGATCAAATGTGTGCTGCTCGGCACCCTCCAGCTCAGCCCAGCACCAGACCTACCTCCTTCCTTCCTCATCCACCAGTCTGCATGATTCCAAGTGATAACACAAGTAAAAATTGCAGAAGATGCAAGGGTTCCTGCACTCCTTCTGCTCCTCCATGAGGGAATCAGACATGTTAAGAGCACAAAGAGGGGATACCTACCCCTATTTAAGTATTGTACTAAAAGCAAAGACAAAGTTATTAATTCACATTTGTAAGCCAGTGAGAGCTAAACCCATAAGTGAGTAAAAGAAATTCTGAATGAGCAAGATTTGCTAATTGACCTCCATGACCACAAATAAATGCTGGCAGCTATGTAATCTGAGGTGAAGAATGATGCCAACCAAGGAACCACAGCACAGAGTCCCCCAGAAGAGCAATGCAATCAGGCAATGGCCTCCTGGCATATTTTGCTGGTTAGGGTTCCAAGCAAAACGAACAGCCCATCTGTACCTCATTTGGTCCATCAGTTTGCCAATGCTGGGCAAGAGACACCTGTTCTCTTGATACTAACCTGAGTCAGTTACCTCTCAGTGTTCCTTACTGAGGATGAAAAACAAGCATTTGTCCCTGCGTGGTGACCTCTGTGAGCCCACAAATATTTACTGTGTTTAAAGTACAAGACTAAATAATAATAATAATAGGAAGCAGCAGCAGCTACCATTTACACAAGCTTGGTGCCAAACTTACTTGGTGCCAGGCTCTGGGTTAAGAATTTTGTAGTCTTATCGCATTTAGTCCAACCACCCCTGGAAGGATATTTTGTTATTCTCATTTGACAGATAAAGAAACAGGGCTCAAAGAATGTAAGTAACCACCCCAAGTGCCCTAGGCTATACATCCAAAATGGGTGAGTGAGGGTTTCAAGTGTCCACAGGAAAATACAATTTCCCAAAGTATATTCTGCCAACCTCTATCCTCAAACATCACTGGGATGCTTATTTAAAAGGCTAATTCCTCCACACCTCCCCTCCAAACCTACATGCCTGCGCCACTTGAATCAATCTCCGGGACAGGGAGGCCCATTTTAGGAACCACTGAGCTATGACAAGAAGGGCAGGGAGTCAGAGGAAGCAGAGGTCCTGTGGTTTCTTCTCGGCTGGAGACAGCAGGGAGATGACTGCGGGGAGGCAGGGGAGAGCAGTGGGAGGTGAGAGGACTGGTGTCTGGTCAAGTCTGTGAGAATGGGAGGCATGACTGAGCCTTACCTTGGACTACCAACATAGATAACCCTGGGCTACTGCTCACCTCCGTGGAGATTAGGGCTTCCTGGAAAGCACCGGACTCAACCAGCTCTGGTTCCCAAGGCCCTGGTGGGAGTGACATGCTGTTGTTGAGCACCAGTGGAGCAGAGAGAAGCACACTTTCAAGAAGGGAAAAAAGTCCTGAGGCCTGAAGCAAAAGTGGGAAGTGATTCAAGTTGAGAGTCTATGTGTTAGAGGGTAGTTTGGTGTCATACTGTGGAGTGTCTTCATTTGCAGGGCTGAAGGAAATTAAGACTTAAACTGTAATCCTTATGAAGACTTCACGTGGATTAGGGCCATACCCCAAGGCTGGTGGAGCAATAAGGTAGAAGGAGCCTGGGCTCCTGACAAGGTGGCCACTAAACTAGCCCTGACTTCCTAACCAGATTGTTACGTGAAAGATGGAGAAACTTCCCTCTTATTTAACCCACTATTCTTTGGTTCTCTGTTGCAGCACCTGACCCTAGGGCCTAATAAAGGAGTATGTATACGTATGGGTTAGCTATTGCCACAATAATACTGTGTAATAAACCATTATGAAACTTGGTGAGTTGACATAGCAGTTCCCACAGATCCGCAGGTTGGCTGGGGCACTGTGCTTTAACTTTGCACTGGTTCAGCTCTGCTTCTTACTCTAAGGCTGCAGATCAGCTGGGGTGGCTCTGTCCCACGTGTTTTCATTCTGGGGCCCAGGCTGAAGAGTCAGCAGAGACCCAGGAGAAGCTCTTCTCCTGGAGAAGGCAGAGGCATAAAAAGGCAAGCAGAAAAGTATATGGCCTCTTAAAGCCTAGGCTTAGAACTGGCACACTTTCATTTCTGCCCCATTCTATGAGCCAAAACAAGTCACATGGTGTCATGGATTGCATTATGTCCCCCCAAAAATGTGTGTATCAGCTTTGTTAGGCCATGATTCCCAGTACTGTGTGGTTGTCCTCCATTTTGTGATTGTAATTTTATGTTAAGAGGATTAGGGTGGGATTGTTACACCACCCTTACTCAGGTCACCTCCCTGGTCCAAGGTAAAGGGAGTTTCCCTGGGGTGTACCACCTTTTATCTCTCAAGAGATAAAAGGAAAGGGAAGCAAGCAGAGAATTGGGGACCTCATACCACCAAGAAAGCAGCACCAGGAGCAGAGAGCGTCTTTTGGAAACAGGGTCCCTGTGCCTGAGAAGCTCCTTGACCAGGGGAAGATTGAGGACAAAGACCTTCCTCCAGGGCGGACAGAGAGAAAAAGCCTTCCCCTGGAGCCGATACTCTGAATTTGGACTTGTAACCTACTAGACTGTGAGAAAATAAATTACTCTTTGTTAAAGCCATCCACTTGTGGTATTTCTGATATGGCAGCACTAGATGACTAAGACACGTGGCCAAGGCCAAAGCCAGGAAACAAGAAAGTATACTCTACCCACAAGAGACAAGAGTGTGGACGTAGGGAAGGGTGAAGAATTGGGGCCAAGAATTCTACATACCCTAGTATGCGAACGAGTCCTGGTTTGGTGGTTACATACCCTGGTTCCACTCTTCTAGGAGTTTCCTATAAATGGAAAATAGTGACAGATAATGCCTATCAATGTAAAGACTTAACCACTGTTCTCTATTAGGTCAGGAACCCTGACACGGCAAGAATCAGATCTCCTTTATCTCCACAGCTCCCTCCTCCCTTCAATGCCTAGTACATGCCCTGACCTTAGTGATGACTCAAGCAATATTATTGAGTGAATTTTAGGTCATTCCTTCATTTTCCTCATGTGATTCCTTATGAAATACAGACTGACCTCTTAAAGGTCAGTGCATACTCTGTATTTGCCCCATAAACTGCAAAGGGACTGTGCCAATTGCAGCTGGAATCTGCACTCAGATCTGTCTGACACTAAGTCTTGTGCCTACTGCTTCCCACAGGAAATACCAGAAGAAAACGTGTATACAGGGTTAAATATCAAAGCAGGTGATATGGATTGAATTATGTCCCCCCAAAATGTGTTGTATATCCTAACCTCTATGCCTGTGGTTATGATCCCATTTAGCTGTCTTTGTTATATTAAGGCAGGATTAGTGTAGGGTGTATCTTCAGTCAGTGTCTTTGAGATATAAAAAGAGATTAAACAAACGAGCAGAGAGAGAGACAGAGGGGGAGATGGGGTAAGGCAGATGCTAAGATACATGGAGATCTCCAAAGAACTAGGAAGCAGAAGCTGAAGAGACCAGGACCTTCCTCCAGAGCTGACACACAGAGAAAGACTTCCCCTCGAGCCAGTGCCCTGAATTCGGACCTCTACTCTCCTAAACTGTGAGAAAATAAATTTCTGTTACAGCCATCCACTCGTGGTATTTGTTACAGCAGCACTAAATAGCTAAGTTAGCAGGTTAGTGAAGTTTGCCATTTAAAACTAGAAATATTTTTATAACCTGAAACACCCTAAAAGGAAGGTCGTCTAAAGGCAAAAACTAGCCAGGGATCCACATGGATTTAAGGACAATTTAAGAATAGCGAGATTCAGAGCCTCCAACTGTTCCATAACGTTTGTTGGCCCCTCTCAAAAGGGCAAAAGCCAAATCGGCTCCAGATGCTTGACCTTAATTGCTGCCTTTCCCAGGAGACTTTTCACTTCAAAGGAGAGTTGAGAGAGCCATGATTAACCCTAAAGAATGGCATAGTCACCACTGAGTATCAGGCACAAGGGGCACGTGGGTGGAAAGTATATTTTAGGGCAGTGATTCATGGTAAATCATTTTCCCATATCCCAAGAGGGACTGTTCACTGTCAAGCTGTTTCAGGCTTAGGCTGATCAAAGTAGAGGGGCGTAGAAACTAGATTTGGTGCAAGGTCTCTTCGTTTTGATATATGTGGAAGATTTTAGTGCTTGTTTTGAAGAGTGATGGCCCTGGGTTCTCCAGGTGGTTAATAAAGGATTGCCTCAGTGGACTGCAAGAGAAAGATCTTATGCAGCAGTTTGTTTTAATGAGGCAGACTGGAACAATATCTCCCAAGATACATAGGGGTTACTAAGTGAACAAAAAGCCCTGGTAGCCCAATAGTTAAGCACTCGGCTGCTAACCAGAGGTTGGCAGCTCAAGCCCACCAGCGGCTGCACAGGAGAAAGATGTGGCGGTCTGTTTCCATAAAGATCACAGCCTTGGACACCGTATGGGGTAGCTCTATCCTGTCCTATAGGGTTGCTATGAATTGGAGTCAACGGCACACAAAAAGTGAACAAAGCAAGATGTGGTATGGTGTATATAGTATGTGCGGTGCAGTGAATTACTTAATATGATCCTTCTAGCCTTGCTTAGTCTTGTGACTCCCAAAAAATGGTTGGGTGGTACTATGCAAATAAGGTGCTTGTGGTCCACCAAGGGGATTGGACAGCCTGCTAATAATGCAAATATGGTGCACAGAAACCTCAGAGTGGGACTATGCAAATAAGGTATATGGAGCTCTTGTAGGGGATTGGCCAGTTTTGCCATCCCACTAGACTTAAAATGAGCCAATCCCAGGAGTGGGGAGCAGGGAAAACCTCACTGCCGCCAAGAAGAGCCAAGAGTAGAGCATGTCCTTTAGGCCCAGGTTCCCTGCACTGAGAGCCTCCTAGACTCAGGAGACATAGAGAGCTGTAACATCAGAGAAGGTGTGAGATGGTGAGAAGTGGCAGTAGCAACCGAAGCAGAGAAACAGCAGCAACAGAACCAGGAGACTGGCACTAGACAGTGCAGTGGGCTTCCCAGCCCACCGAGCAAGGCGGCTACAGTGGGCGTGCTGATCCACAGAGCTAGAGAGCACAACGCCTTTGGCAGTCTTCCTGGCCAAGTGGGGTACCTCCGGGCACTTAATGGCAGAGCTAAAGAGCTCGCCCAAGCAGGGCAGAGCCCTGACTGAGGGGCCAAGGGGCTGAGAGCCGAGAGAGAGAAGTCTGCCTGCAGGCACGCCCAAGAAGCTGTCCTGACCAAAGAACTGTATCTTGAGTTGTTCCTGATCCTGAATTGTAACCTGTTATTTCCCTAATAAATCCCAAAACTATGAGTATGGTCTGTGAGTTCTGTGTGGCCATTGCAATGAATTATTGAACCCAGCAGAGTAGAAAATGCTGTGGAGGGATGGCTGGTGTCAGAATTGGTAAAAAGGTTGGAGGACGGAGGTATGTTTGACCTCCGCCTCATAGGAATCACCCTTGGGCTGATGCTGATGGTGCTTCTCTCTCCCCCGACAAAGTTAGACTAGGTCTAATGCCACCACGCCATTTTTACAGTATGCTACTATGTGTTGTGTAGCATATGCATAAAGCATTGGCTTTTAAAATTTAAATTAGCACAGATAAAATTAAACAGCAACTCCTAAGTCACACTAGTCACATTTCAAGTGCTCACTAGCTATTTGTAGCTAATGGCTACGAAATGGGACAATGCAGATATAAACTATTTCCATCTTTACAGAAAGTTCTACTGGAAAACACTGGTGTAGAATAACTCTGGAAGGACACACAAGAAACCAGTAATGGTGGTTGCCTTCAGGGAGGGAAGCTGGAAGACTGCAGCACCATATATCCTTTTGTACCGTTGGAATTTTATACCATGTGCTTGCATTATGCACTTAAAAATGTGTTTTAATAAACAAATAGGGAATTAGGAGTCCCCATGTAGGGTTACGGAAACCCTGGTGGTGTAGTGGTTAAGTGCTACAGCTGCTAAGCAAAAGGTCAACAGTTTGAATCCACCAGGCGCTCTTTGGAAACTCTATGGGGCAGTTCTACTCTGTCCTATAGGTCGCTATGGGTCAGAATCAACTCGACCGCAACAGGTTTGGTTTTTTATGTAGGGTTACTGCATCCAGGCAGTAATAACCAGATTACTCTGCAGTTTGTCTAGAACAAATTAGTAGATATTATGCATTCACATTATCATATGATCACTTCTCCTGGAATGCCCTGCCACAGCAGTTAGTCTGAATTTTCCCCAGAGCTCTCTCTCCCAGAGATCTGTCCTCCAATGTGCTCTAGTTCCTGCCTAGGCCTGTCACATAGCTGTCACCCCCAACTTCTCACTGTTTCCTGGGTTGGGGCCTTCATTTCCTACCTGCCTTTTCTTCTTTCTTGATTTACCTTTCTTCCGGAGCACAAACTCAGCTAAGAGTCCCTTTCTAATATTTTTAAAAAAAGCCAAACTGTGGACTTCCTCATGACGGTAATTGTACCATTAATCCAAACTCAAACCCACTGCTGTCGAGTTGATTCCAACTCATAGCGACCCTATAGGTCTGAGTAGAACTGCCCTATAGAGTTTCCAAGGAGCACCTGGTGGATTCAAACTGCCAGCCTCTTGGTTAGCAGCTGTAGCACTTAACCACTACACCACCAGGGTTTCCAATTGTACCATTTAAAAAATTAGTACCCATTAAATAAGATAATATGTATACATAAGAATGACACTACTGATCTTTTTCATTGTCTCTTTCCACAGATGTAGTCAATTTAATTCTGTGTTGTCTACCTACATATATAGGCACCATTTACATTGTTGAAAAAAGGTATTTTGCAATGCAGAAGTCGTTGGCCTTGATAATTCTATTATGCAATCTCCAGTATCGTTTCTATCACCAAGCCCATATTTTCCAACAACCAATCCTTCTTCGTTTCCAACTTTCCCGTTGCAATCACTAGTAAATGCATCTTGACTGCATGTTTGATCAATTTCAGATGGCAGAAGCTGGTAAAAGTCATCAATTTCCTCATCTTTGGCCTTATCGGTTGGTGTGCAAATTTGAATAACAGCCACATTAACTGGTCTTCCTTGTAGGTGTATGGATATTATCCTATCACTGACAGTGTTGTGCTTCAGAATAGATCTTGAAGTGTTCTCTTTGATGATGAATGCCATGCTATTCCTCTTCGATTTATCATTCTTAGCATAATAGACCATATGATTGTCTGATTCAAAATGTCCAGTACCAGTCCATTTCAGCTCACTAATGCCTAGGACTTTATGCATTCCATTTAATTTATGACAACTTCCAATTTTCCTAGATTCATACTTCAGACATTTCACGTTCTGATTATTAATGGATGTTTGCAGCTGTTCTCATTTTGAATCATGCCACAGCAGCAAATGATGGCCCTAAAAGCTTACTCCATCCTCATCATTAAGGTCGACTCTACTTTGAGGAGGCAGCTCTACCCCTGTCGCATTTTGAGTGCCTTCCAACCTGAGGCACTCATCTTCCAGTGCTATATCAGACAATGTTCCTATGCTATTTATAAGGTTTCACTGGTCAATTTTTTCAGAAGTAGACCACCAGGTCCTTCTTCCTAGTCTGTCTCAGTCTGGAAGCTCCACTGAAACCTGTCTACCACGGATGACCCTGCTGGTATTTGAAATACTGGTGGCATAGCTCCCAGCATCACAGCAACATGCAAGCCATCACATTATGACAAACCGAGAGGTACACTGCAAAGAGACAATGGAAAAGCTCAATATCATCAGTCAGAACAAAGCCAGGGGCCAACTGTGGAACAGACCATCAATTGCTCATATGAAAGTCCAACATGAAGCTTAAGAAAATTAGAGACAGTCCAAGAGAACCAAAATATGATCTTGAGTATATCCCACCTGAATTTGGAGACCATCTCAAGGATAGATTTGACGAATTGAACACTAATGACCGAAGATCAGATGAGTTGTGGAATGACATCAAGAACATCATATGTAAAGAAAGCAAAAGGTCATTAAAAAGACAGGAGAGAAAGAAAAAAACAAAATGGATGTCAGAAGAGATTCTGAAGCCTGCTCTTGAACATACAGTAGATAAAGCAAATGGAAGAAATGACGATGTAAAAACTCAAGAGAAGATTTTGAAGGGCAGCTCAAGAAGACAAAGTATTATGACATGTGCAAAGACCTGGAGTTTAGAAAACCAAAAGGGAAAAATACTCCCGGGATTTCTCGAGCTGAAAGATGTGAAGTAAAAATTCAACCCTTGAGTTGCAATTTTGAAGGATTCTGTGGGCAAAATATTGAATGATGCATCAAAAGAAGATGGAAGGAATATACAGAGTCACTGTACCAAATGAATTGGTTGACATTCAACCATTTCAGGAGGTAGCATATGATCAAGAACCAATGGTATTGAAGGAAGAAGTCCAAGCTGCCCCGAAGGCATTGGCGAAAAAGAGGAAGGCTGTGGGAATTGACAGACTATCAATTGAGATGTTTCAATAGAGCTCTGGGGGTGCTCACTATGCCAAGAAATTTGGAAGAGATCCATATTTGTGCCCATTCCAAAGAAAGATGATCCAACATAATGCAGAAATTATTGAACAATATCATTAATATCACATGCAAGTAAAATTTTGCTGAAGATAATTAGAAAATGATTGCAGCAGTCCAGTGACCAGAAATTCAAGCTGGATTCAGAAGAGGACCTGAAACAAGGGATATCATTGCTGATGTCAGATGTATCTTGGCTGAAAGCAGAGAATACCAGAAAGATGTTTACCTGTGTTTTATTGACTATGCAAAGCATCCGACTGTGTGGATCATAACAAATTTTGGATAACATTGGCAAGAATGGGAATTCCAGAACACTTAATTGTGCTCATATGGAACCGGTTCATAGACCAAGAGGCAACGGTTTGAACAGAACAATGGGAAACTGCATGATTTAAAATCAGAAACAGTGTGTGTCAGGGTCGTATCCTTTCACCATACTTATCAATCTGTATGCTGAGCAAATAATCTGAGAAACTGGACTGTATGAAGAAGAACAGGGCATCAGGATTGCAGGAAGATGCATCAACAATCTGTGATACGCAGATGACACAACCTTGCTTGCTGAAAGTGAAAAGAACTTGAAGCATTTTCTGATGGAGATCAAAAACTACAGCCTTCAGTATGGATGACAACTCAACATAAAGAAAACAAAAATTCTCACAACTGGGCCCATGAGCAACATCATGATAAACAGAGAAAGGAATGAAATTGTCAGGGATTTCATTTTGCTTGGATCCTCAGTCAACGCCCATTGAAACTGCAATCAGGAAATCAAACGATGCATTGTATTGGGCAAATCTCTGCAAAAGACCTCTTTAAAGTGTTAAAAACCAAACATGTCACTTTGAGTACTAAGGTACACCTGACCCAAGCCATGATATTTTCAATCACCTCATATGCGTTCAAAAGCTGGACAATGAATAAGGAAGACTGAAGAATTGATGCCTTTAAATTATGGTGTTGGTGAAGAATACTGAATATAACATGAACTGCCAGAAAAAGGAACAAGTCTGTCTCGGAATAAGTACAGCCAGAGTGCTCCCAGGAAACAAGGCCAGCAAGACTATGTCTCACATACTTTGGAAATGTTTTCAGGAGCGATCAGTCCCTGGAGAAGGACATCATGCTTGGTAAAGTAGACAGTCATCGAAAAAGAGGAAGACCCTCAAAGAGATGGATTGACACACTAGCTGCAACAAGGGACTCAAATACAGCAATGATTGTGAGGGTGGCACACGACTGGGGAGTGTTTCATTCTGTTGTACATACAGCCGGAACTGACTCAACAGCCCCTAACAACACTGCTGAGGAACTGAGGTTCAGAGAGTTTGGGGACTTGCCTGAGGTCACATGCCCTCAGCCCTGTGGTTGGGGGCAGGGGACCATGGAGGGCTGTAACTTACTTCTCTTTTCTGAGCATCAATAAATTTCAGTTTAGAAATTTCTCTTCAGTGCTATCACATGGGGCCTAGGAAGAATGCTGACACTGTGGCAGTTGTCTTAGATGGCCCCATAGTCTTTGGGTGGCCCTGAGCCCTGCACTGTTTTAAGGAAGGCCCAGTACACAGTATGGAGTAGAGCTGGGATTCAAACCCATGTAGTCCAGGGTCTGAAGCCCCTTGCTCAGCTACTGAACTATGCTGCTGATTCAGTTTGAAAGACTTGGGTGAGGATCCAGCTTCTACCAAGTTACTTAACCTCTCTTAGCCTGTACAATGGGGATAATAATGGGTGTTTGAAAAGGAATATAAGGCTCAATCACATTGCCAACCTGGTAAATGGCAGAACTTTCCATCTTCCGTAAGTGTTTATTCCCTTCCACCCTCATTGCCTAGGTTAGACCTGGAGGACCGATTTGAAGATTGAAAATAGAGGAACTGCCAGAAAGGATTATTTAGGGCAGAGATTCTCCCATGCTATTACGATTCAGATCTGTCAGTGGTAATTCCTGAATCCCTCTGTAGAGTGACTCCTTAGGGCTCAGGTGGGGCTCAGGAATCTGTATTTTGTTTTTAATATGCTATATTTCCCCCTTTATTGTGGTAAACATATGTAACAAATTGTTTGCTTTATCAACTTTCACCATGTGCACAATTCAGTGACATCAGTTATGTTTATCATGTTATTCAACTATGACCATTATCCATTTCCAAATTATCCCATCGCTCTTAACAGAACCTCAGTGCCCGCCCTGCCCCCCTACCAGGCCCTGGTAACCACCAATACAGTTTGATCTCTACACATTTGCCTATCCTAGATATTTCATGTAATCAGTATGCATCCCTTTGAGGCTGACTTATTTTTTTTTTTATAAATTTTTATTGTGCTTTAAGTGAAAGTTTACAAATCAAGTCAGTCTCTCACACAAAAACTTATATACACCTTGCTACATACTCCCAATTACTCTCCCCCTAATGAGACAGCCCTCTCTCTCCCTCCATTCTCTCTTTTCGTGTCCATTTCGCCAGCTTCTAACCCCCTCTACCCTCTCATCTGCCCTCCAGGCAGGAGATGCCAACATAGTCTCAAGTGTCCACCTGATCCAAGAAGCTCACTCCTCACCAGCATCCCTCTCCAACCCATTGTCCAGTCCAATCCATGTCTGAAGAGTTGGCTTCGGGAACGGTTCCTGTCCTGGGCCAACAGAAGGTCTGGGGGCCATGACCACCAGGGTCCTTCCAGTCTCAGTCAGGCCATTAAGTCTGGTCTTTTTATGAGAATCCGAGGTCTGCATCCCACTGCTCTCCTGCTCCCTCAGGGGTTCTCTGTTGTGTTCCCTGTCAGGGCAGTCATCGGTGGTAGCCAGGCACCATCTAGTTCTTCTGGTCTCAGGCTGATGTAGTCTCTGGTTTATGTGGCCCTTTCTGTCTCTTGGGCTTGTAATGACCTTGTGTCCTTGGTGTTCTTCGTTCTCCTTTGATCCAGGTGGGTTGAGACCAATTGATGCATCTTAGATGGCTGCTTGCTAGCGTTTAAGACCCCAGATGCCACTCTTCAAAGTGGGATGCGGAATGTTTTCTTAATAGATTTTATTATACCAATTGACTTACATGTCCCCTGAAATCATGGTCCCCAAACCCCTGCCCCTGCTACACTGGCCTTCGAAACATTCAGTTTATTCAGAAAACTTCGCTTTTGGTTTAGTCCAGTTGTGCTGACCTCGCCTGTATTGTGTGCTGTCTTTCCCTTCACCTAAAGTAGTTCTTATCTACCATCTAATTAGTGAATACTCCTCTTCCTTTCTCCCTCCCTCCCCATCTCATAACCATCAAAGAATATTTTCCTCTCTGTTAAAACTATTTCTCAAGTTCTTATAATAGTTGTCTTATACAATATTTGTCCTTTTGCAACTAATTTCACTCAGCACAATGCCTTCCAGTTTCCTCCATGTTATGAAATGTTTCACAGATTCCTCACTGTTAATTGATGCGTAGTATTCCATTGTGTGAATATACCATAATTTACTTATCCATTCATCTGTTGATGGGGACCTTGGTTGCTTCCATCTTTTTGCTATTGTAAACAGTGCTGCAATAAACATGGGTGTGCATATTTCTGTTTGTGTAAAGGCTCTTATTTCTCTAGGGTATATTCCGAGGAGTGGGATTGCTGGATCGTATGGTAGTTCTATTTCTAGCTTTTTAAGAAAGCGCCAAATAGATTTCCATAGTGGTTGTACCATTTTACATTCCCATCAGCAGTGTATAAGTGTTCCAATCTCTCCACAGCCTCTCCAACATTAACTATTTTGTGTTTTTTGGATTAATGCCAGCCTTGTTGGAGTGAGACAAAATCTCATTGTAGTTTTGATCTGCATTTCTCTAATGGCTAATGATCGTGAGCCTTTCCTCATGTATCTGTTAGCTACCTAAATGTCTTCTTTAGTGAAGTGTCTATTCATATATTTTGCCCATTTTTTAATAGGGTTATTTGTCTTTTTGTAGTTGAGTTTTTGCAGTACCATGTAGATTTTAGAGATCAGGCGCTGATCAGAAATGTCATAGCTAAAAACTTTTAGGAATCTGTATCTTGAGCCTGTCTCCAGGGGATTCTGATGACTATGGTTCTCCTATTTCCACTTTGAATAACTCTGTTGTTGTTATTATCTATGGAGTCAGCTGCAACTCTTGGTGACTCTGGATACAACATAAAACATTGCCCCGTCCTGTGCCATCTTCCTGATAGTTGTCATGTCTGAGTCCATTGTTGTGGCCACCGTGTAGCACCTTCCGAGGTAGAGAGCTCATCTTCCAGCACTATATAGGACAACAATATTCTGTTGTGATCCATAAAACTTTCCTTGGCTAATTTTTGAAAGTAGATCACCAGGCCTTTCTTCCTTCTGTCTTAGTCTGGCAGCTCCACTGAAAGCTGTCCACCATGGATGATCCTACAGATATTTGAAATACCAGTGCAATAGCTTCCAGCATCATAGCTACCTGCAAGCCACCACAGTAAGACAAACTGACAGACCGGTGGTGGTGAGTAACTGTCCCCTTGCCTGCATCACCCTTTTTCCTACTCACCTGGAAGGCTCAGCTCAAAGTCAGCTACTCCAGGATACCATTCAGATTTCCGTCTCTGGTCCCAACGTTATCATCGCTCAAGTCACACTTGTTGTTGGCTGCGATGACATTGCTCCCCACGTCACACTAATGTGAGTTTCCCCCCGCTCCTCCATCTGGAGTCTACTCAGTGGGCGCACGGTCCATTTATACATTTTGTGTGTGTGTGTGGAAATGTGCACAATGTTTGTGCATCTTCCCTCCTCCCATCCCCGAGAATCCACTGCTTTATTCAGTGACACAAAGGGGTATGCGGTCCCAAAAGAGGGTAGAGCAAGATGAGAATAGTACCATAAGGTAGCAGACTCTGCCAAGAGGCCGGGGAGGCAAGACAAGAGACCACCGATTCCACAGGGTTCCTCACAGTCCTGCAGAGAGTGGATGTGGGGTGCAGGGGCAAGCAGTGGAATAATCGAGGACATTATGTCCTTTATCTGGGGGGAGAGCAAACTTGTACCAAGTCACCGATGCTCTCACGGGACCAATTATGCCAGAAACACTATCTGTTTGCCAAGGTAACTGAATTTCACAAGTAAATCTTACTTCCCACCTTGCTTAAAATTAGTTTAACACCAAGGGACTACTTTGTTTCTATGTCTTCACCTCTAATCTTGCTCAAACATCAACCACTAGTTCTCTGGAATGCACTCTGACCTATCCAGCTTCAAACAGAGGAGGGGTGGCTCTCACTCCTGGAAAGAGAATTACTCAAGGGGCAGTTCACTCCATGCAGTCGGGGGCCAGAACCCCAACTAAGACAGGGAGCAAAGACCCTGAGATGGGAGGGTGCCTGTTTGAGGAATACCAAAGAGATTGGTGTGGTTAGAGGAGAAGCAAGTAAAAGAGAGACAGGCTATACTATCAGGGAGGTAATAGGGGTTTGGGTGTGGAGCCTAGGGACTTATTAAGACAAGACAACAGAGGGCCCCCCAAATCTGGAAACAAAGCAACCAAGAAATTGGGCCCAGTCACAAAAATAAAGCCATTCCCCAGAACAATGGGGCAGGGTATCAGAAAATACCTGGAAGTTGTCTTTCAGAAGTAGCTGGAGAAAACCAGCCCCAAGGACATGCGCAGAACATCCACCTGTGACCGCTGTGTGACCTCCACCAGGGGCAGTGAGAAGCTGCAGCAGCAGCCAGGAGGCTGCGGAGACACGACACCCCATAATAAGTCCTGCTACGAATCCCAGGTGCCTGCGGGACAGGAGCCATCTTGGAAAGCTGCTGCGCACACACAGGCACCGAAGTTAACATATCCTTGCCTATGCCTGTGAATAAACATGAATCTTTTCCCACCCAAGAACATTTTTAATTTTTATGGTGCTTTAAGTGAAAGTTTACAAATCAGGTCAGTCTCTCATACAAAAATTTATATACACTCGTAATTGCTCTCCCCCTAATGAGACAGCCCGCTCCTTCCCTCCACTCTCTGTTTTCGTGTTCATTCTACTAGCTTCTGACCCCCTCTGCCCTCTCATCTCCCCTCCAGATAGGAGATGCTAACATAGTCTCATGTGTCTATTTGATCCAAGAAGCTCATTCTTCACCAGCATCTTTTTCTATCCCATTGACCAGTCCAATCCCTGTCTGAAGAGTTAGCTTTGGGAATGGTTCCTGTCTTGGGCTAACAGGAGGCCTGGGGGCCATGACCACCAGGGTCCTTCTAGTCTCAGTCAGACCATTAAGTCTGGTCTTTTTATGAGAATTTGGGATCTGCATCCCACTGCTCTCCTGCTCCCTCAGGGGTTCTCTGTTGTGTTCCCTGTCACGGCAGTCATCGGTTGTAGCCAGGCACCATCTAGTTCTTCTGGTCTCAGGCTGATGTAGTCTTTGGTTTATGTGGCCCTTTCTGTCTCTTGGGCTCATTTTAATTACCTTGTGTCCTTGTTCTTCATTCTCCTTTGATCCAGGTGGGTTAAGACCAATTGATTCATCTTAGATGGCTGCTTGCTAGCGTTTAAGACCCCTGACGCCCACTCTTCAAAGTGGGATGCAGAATGTTTTCTTAATAGATTTTACTATGCCAATTGACTTAGATGTCCCCTGAAACCATGGTTCCCAAACCCCCGACCCTGCTACGCTGGCCTTCAAAGCATTCAGTTTATTCAGGAAACTTCTTTGCTTTTGGTTCAGTCCAGTTGTGCTGACCTCTCCTATATTGTGTGTTGTCTTTCCCTTCACCTAAAGTAGTTCTTATCTACCATCTAATTAGTGAATACTCCTCTTCCTTTCTCCCTCCCTCCCCCCTCTCATAACCATCAAAGAATATTTTCCTCTCTGTTAAAACTATTTCTCAAGTTCTTATAATAGTGGTCTTATACAATATTTGTCCTTTTGCAGCTGACTAATTTCTCTCAGCATAATGCCTTCCACCGGCCCAAGAACTTTTAAAAACCCAGGCCCATCTTTTGTTCTGTGAGACGGGTGTATGCGTTGCTTTAGGCTCTCCTCATTTCCCCTTGCAAACCTCTTCAATACAGCTCTGCTCATGCGGAAAACTCTACATGCCTTACCTGCTCATTTTTGACCAGTGAGAGGCAAGAACCTTATTCCTGTAACACAACTGCAGCATTAGAGTGGAAGCAGGGGCTGGGACCCCGACCTCAGAAGTGTCAGAGTCACTTTCCTTCCAGGAGAGTCTGAGGGAGCATAGGACACCAGACAAGTTAGTGGAGCTCGCTTCCAAGAACTGGGTTGTTCCCTAAGCACCACTGTATGTCCTTAGGACTTGCATGTAGCAGCACTCCTCCCCCCTTTTCCCGCTCATATTCAGGCTCTCAGGCCCCCATTTGTCCAAGACATTCCCGGCTAAGGCGGCCCAGTTACCGGGCCCTGCGAGCACTTCGCTGCGATAGCTACTTTTTGATATTTTGTTCTGAGTCCATTTGAAAGAGAAATGTCACATTCTACGATGGAAAGAATAAACTTAATGGCTAGATGAGAATGAGCGGATCCTTGAGCTTCGTGCCACGCGGGACGGATGGGCGAAATACAGAAGAGTGCTCAGAGGACCTCAGGGCACTCCTGTGGCATAAGGTGTAGTCCTAACATGTATGTCTTTCCTGCGAACGTCTGGTGAAAAGATTCCCACTTGGGACCGCTCCGCACGCCGGGCTGCGCTGGTGCCCTCCGGGAGGCAACCGCAGGAGAAGTATTAAAAAGCAAAAGCCCAAACCCACTGCCGTCGAGTCAATTCCGACTCATAGCGACCCTATAGAACGGAGCAGAACGGCCCCATAGAGTTTCCAAGGAGCGCCTGGCGGATTCCAACTGCTGATCTCTTCGTTAGCAGCCGTAGCATTTAACCACTACAGCACCAGGGTTTCCAGGAGAAACAGTATTGGTACCATTTTTCAAGCGGGAAGCCTGAGGCTGTGGGAGGCAAAGTGACGGCTCCAAGGTGACGCAAATGGTGCTGAGGCCAAGCCAGGTCAGGGACCCAGAAGCCACGATCTGTCGCATACCCTGTGGGAACAGGGGCCCAGCACCAGTCTTGGGGTCCCATACCTCCACACCATGCCCCTACACTGGCTTCTGGGAACTGCCCCCGGAGGGAGCGGCTGACCCCGCCCCGCGGCCCTGCCGGACTCCATGATTGGCTCTGCGTGCCGGAGGCGGGGCCAGGGCGCCGTGCCAACGTGATGGCGTCAGACGTCGCTGGAGCTGCTTCCTGTTGTCAGTGGCCGGGAGGGCGCAGCTTCCGGTTAGAGGCTGAGGGGCTGCAGCGCCTGTGAGTGACCCTCGCCCCCTCCCCGCTCCCTTTGGTGAGTCAGGGGTCAGGGGGCGAGGAGGGCAGCTGAGGGGCGGCGGGGCGGAGACGCGAGCGGACGATGGGTCTCCCGCCCTCTCCGTGATCACAAACCCTGGCTGCTTCGAGACCGACTTCAGAGCCCCCTACCTTTCCCAGCCCAAGCCCCCCGCCCCGCCCGGTTCCCTGTCCGCCCCACTCTGACCCCAGCCTTCGGCCTCCATTGCCACTGCAGGGCCGTCCCCTCCATCTTCTCTCACCCGTGACCTGAACCCAGCTCTTACCCCCATCCTCTCACTGTCCATCTTGCGTAAATGCAGCGTCGCCCCAGACCCCACTCTAGCCCAATTCCAACCGCAATCTCAGCCACATTCCTCTGCCTCCCCCTAACACATCTCATCCTTACCCCTCAACCCCTCTGGCAATCCTCATTCACTACGCAAACCTCCCCCAGTTCACTATTTGGGATTTTCCTTTTGTGTTCAACTTTCTTATCCCAATCTGTCATACACCCTTTCTGTGCTCCCTGAGGTCTGCTTTCATTTAAGAACCACCACCGAAGTAGGCGCCCTCCTTGAGTGCACCCCTTTCTTCTTGATAATTATGATCATAGTCATTTCCCAGGTTTTATATGTATCTTGTTCTCACAGACTTGGTCTCTAACTCCTTAGTTCATACACTTTTTCACTTTATAACTCCAGTCGTCCTTCCACCTCCTACCATCCTGGAGGACACCCCATTCCCTAAGTCTTTGCTAAACTGCCCCCAACTCTTACTGCCCTGTTTCCTGCTAACCCTCATCCAATCTTCTCGAAAACCAAGTCTCTGTGTCCTTTCACCTCTGCTGTCCCCACCCCCATACTTCACACCCATTCTTCTCTTGACCCAGCCCACATTCAACTGCATCCCCTGCCAACCTCACCAGCTGCCCTTTGGCAGCCAAATCTAGGTGCTTGTTTAGAGCCAGGCAATTAGAGACTGAACAGCTTGAGTGGGTGTGTGCAGGGCCTCAGGTGGTAAATAAGTGTCAAGGAGTAGACCCCTC
Source organism: Elephas maximus indicus (assembly GCF_024166365.1). Taxonomy (NCBI): domain Eukaryota; kingdom Metazoa; phylum Chordata; class Mammalia; order Proboscidea; family Elephantidae; genus Elephas; species Elephas maximus. Next base: position 51,824,021 of record NC_064837.1, on the reverse strand, counting down.
TGGAGTTGAAGTTTTTCTTAGTGCCTAATCCCCTGTACCTCTTCCCAGGGACATTGTTTCTAGCATTCATATTAAATTACTGATGCTGACTGCTGGAGTGGTAGGCATCATCGAAATACTTGGAAGGTGAGGGACAGTCACTCATCCAGCTCATTAGGCCTGGGGCGACAGAAGCCATCACTTCCTTTTGGCTGGTATTCTGGCCTTGAAAACCTCGGAGGGCCACTGTGTGAGGTTGGCCGTAGTCACAGAACCCAGTGTTTCTACCTGCCAGTGCTGATTGTAAGTCAGTCCCAACTCTGAACACAGGGGACATGATAGGTGCCAGGGGCAATGTTGTATGTTGTAAAGAGTATAAGTGAGTAGGTCCTGGGGAGGCTGAGACCTAGGTGGATACAGATACCACTGAATCGCTTCATTTTTTTGCAGGTGCTGGATCATTGAGTTTTGACTGTTTTAGGTCACTCATGACACAGGGAGCCAAGTTATCTCAGAGTAAATGAGGCAGAAAGACATCCTGAGGCACCCAGGCCCCATGCTCAGCATTTATAGTCTCCTGGAGCTTTTTGATGCACATCTTCTCCAAACTCTGATGGCCTGGCTTTAGAAGAGTTGGCCATCCTCATACAGTAATTTGAAAGGGCCCCCAAAAGAACCCATTGTCTTTGCTTACCGTTTTACTGTTATAGTCTGTGATTCCTCAAAAATCGAATGTGGTTCAGTATCCCCCCATTAAAGTGCAATATATCTACATGGTTTTCAGCCTTATCCACAGTTTGGTTTAATGGAAAAAGTAATGGTCTTAGTTCTCTAGTGCTGCTATAACAGAAATACCACAAGCGGGTGGCTTTAACAAACAAATTTATTCTCTCATAGTCTAGGAGGCTAGATGTCCGAATCCAGGGGGAGGCTTTCACTCTCTAGGGGACGGTCCTTGTCATCAATCTCCCCCTGCTCTAGGAGCTTCTAGGGACCCCGGGTCCAAAGGACATGTGCTCCTAGCTCATCTAGCTTGGTGGTAGTGAGCCCCTTTGTCTCTCTGCTTGCTTCTCTCTTTTATATCTCAGAAGAGATTGAAGATACAACCTAATCTTGTAGATCGAGTCCTGCCTTACTAACATAACTGCCTCTAATCCTACCTCATTAACATCATAGAGGTTAAGATTTACAACATATAGGAAAATCACATCAGGGAACAAAATTGTGGACAGTCACACAATTCTGGGGATCATGGCTTAGCCAAGATGACACACATTTTTGGGGGACACAATTCAATCCGTCACAGTAACATAATGGCCCCACCACTTACAAGTTGTATACCTTAACTTCCCACAGTCTATGAAATGGAAATAGTAATATTGCTCTGTGCTTTATTTTTATTTCATTCATTGATTCATTCATCAAGCATTTATTGAGCACATCATGCTTAGCAAAATACAGGGTCAGCAGAAAAGAGGAAGACCGTCAATGAGGTGGATTGACACAGTGGCTGCAACAATGAGCTCAAGCATAACAGCGATTGTAAGGATGGCTCAGGACCAGGCAGTGTTTCATTCTGTTGTGCATAGGGTCGCTATGAGTCAGAACCGACTTGACGGCACCAAACAAAAACAACTAACAACTACTGTGTGCCAGGCACTGTTCTAGGCACTGGAAATGCGATGGTGAATAAGTCAGGCAAAGTGTGCCTGTTTTCATTTATTCAGAATTTGGTCCTATCTAGAATCCTACAGGATATGGGTCAGGAATATGGGGGAAATGGGATTACTGGGTGGAAGGGAGGAGGGAGGAAAGAAAGATATGCGGTGTTCACCAACTTCATAGGTCTGTCCTGGCCCACTAGTCCTTGGTCTGAGAATCATAAGCTTCTAGAAGTTTCTTGCCGTATAGCTAGCATTGAATTGCAACAGAGTCCACCCTCATCCCCAACCCACACAGGGCAATTTTCTAAAAATCCAACTTGGATTTCTTCAGGTGGAAGGAAGGTGCTGTTTACTTACTCAGCGCTCATATGTCTGAAAGATCAACTGCCTTTCTGAATCAGATGACCTTGTCATTCTTTTCCATACTGACTACTTTGTCATTCCTTTCCAACTGAAAACAACATGAGTCATCTATTGGTACAGCAGCTGAGTGTCCTATGCCAGGCTGTTCTGAACCACCAGGTACTGGATTAGATTCAGCCGGTGCTGGCAAGGCTGTTGGGAGTGGCTGAGAAGTCTAAAGAGAAGAGCTTGCTGTTTACTGATTTGCGTTGAAAGCAGTGAAGCCAGTTTATCCATTTCTTCTTTTAATGTAAGTCTTCGTCTAAGCCATTATTTTCTCTTTGGTCTCCAGAGGAAGTGAGATTGGACATATACAGAAAGCCAAGCAGTATAATGAAGAAGAGGAAGCAGGACAGTTCCTTCCTAACTGTGTGCTAGAACATTTAAGAAAGGCAGCTCTGAAACTTGGGCACTGTGGAATGGACCTTGGCTCAGGTGATTGGGGCTACAGATCTGACTGGCAAGACGTGTTGGTTTTAGGCCTTGTTTGATGGTAGATAAAATGGAACTTCTGCATCTCTTAAAAAATCTGTAACTAACTTTTGCCTGAAATTCTTTGAGCCAGAGACCTGAGACGGTTTGATGTGCTGGAAAGAAACAGGACTTGGAATGCAGAAAGCAGAAAGTTCAGTCCCTTACCTGAGGGCCATTTCTACACAGCTTCGGTTTTCTTTCCTGTAAAATGGAAATAACCATCCTCCTTCCCAGGATTGTTCTAAGAATTAAATGAAGTTAGAGAATGAGATCAGAAAAGCTTGCTTTGCTCACTCCAGAGAGCTGTATAAGGAGAAATCGGTGCTCGGACTGGAAGTAGACAGAGCCTCTGTGTCACGTGATCTGGAGTTCTTAAAAGGGTAGAAACCACCTTCTCTCCACCTCAGACTTCCACTGTAATCTTTTGAGAGCAGTTTATGGTGTTGCCCAAGTTTTCCCATTACTCCCGTCATCGTAGAGGTTCCTTGAAGCTCTACCTCTCTTGATTTGGTATTTGGTTTGGGTGAAAAGTGCTTGAGGACAGGAAGCAAACTCAATCCCATACAATGGTAGATTTGAGGCCTGGCCCGTAGGATGATGGAGTGCTGACCCAGCAGTCAAGAGACCCAAAGCCCTGTTCTGGTTCCACTAGCAATTTCTTGTGTCCTGGATGGTCAGATTCCTGCCTCCGAGCTGGTTTCCTTCCTCTCTGAGGCGTTATGGAACAGATGTGAATACGTACGGTGACTTGGCTTCCTTCATAGAAAGGTATGCCCTGAATTGTGGCTTGAATCCCAAAGACTTAGTCCTGTTTTTGTGAATTGTCAAGTGACTGGCTTTCTTCCTGGATTCCTCTGAGCTATTGTCATTTTACGGCTTTCTGACACTGTTTGAGGAGACAGTTAATTGCCTGGCCCTGCTCTGACCTCTTAGCTTCAGTTTAATTTGGTTTAGCAGAGGGTTACTTGGCTGGAGCACTCATTGACTGCCCCCCCCCCCACAAAGAATATGCTGTTATTTTTTATGTATTTATTTTTTGACATTGGGAATATACACAGCAAAACATACACTGATTCAACAATTTCTGTATGTACAATTCAGTGACACTGATTACATTCTTAGACTTTTGTAACCATTCTCACCCTCCTTTTCCAAATTGTTCCTCCCGCCATTAACATAAACTCACCTCCCACTAAATTGCCTGTCTAATCTTTCTAGTTGCTATTGTCAGTTTGATCCCACATAGATAGTCCTTAAAAGAACACAATGCTCACGACAGACGTTCTTTACTGGTTAAGCTAAACGGTTGTTTGGTTTAAAGAATACTTCAGGGGTATTTTTGGTGTAAGGTTTAACGATTATCTCAGCAGTAGTTTCTGGGGTTAAGCATACTATATTATTCTTATTTAATTATAGGTCTTTGAGTCAGTTCATTCTGGTTTGAACCCCTGCTGATAAATTTGCATTTCCACCCCAGATATACTGAATCAGGATCTACAGTTTAATAAGATCCTCAGGTGATTCTTAAGCATAATAAATTTTGAGAACCACTGCTTTACTAGTGGTTCTCATAATTGGTCGCTAACCAGCAGTATTAGCATCACCTGGGAACTTGTTAGAACTACAGATTCTCGGCAGGTATTTGAACCGAGATAAAAGGTTTGAAGCCCTGGTTTGAACTGCTGACCTTCCGATTGTAGCCAAGCACTTAAGCACTGAGCCACCAGAGCTCCTTGTGTGTTTGCTAGAGATTTGTTTAGGTATGAATATGCCTGTTCCCTTCTGGTCTTTCCAAGTTGCTGTGGTGGGGCTGGGCCAGCCAGCAGCCCCCCTCAGGCTCAGGCTCCCCCAACCACCCTGGGGGAGGAAGCCAGCTGCCCCGAGGTCTCGCTCATCCTTGGTGGAGCTGGCCTTATGCCAGGACCTGGGATCTAGCTCACTACTGCCCTGCAAATGGGGCCTGACCCACCTCTTGCTGAAGCAACACTCAAACCTGCAAGAGAAACTGAGGGCTTCAACAATAGAAAAGAGAAGTTCATTTTTTTTTAATTATACTTTCGATGAAGTGTTACAGAACAAACTAGGTTCTCATTAAACAGTTAGTACACATACTGTTTTGTGACATTGGTTACCAACCACACGACACGTCAACACTCTCCCCTTCTATATCCTAGGTTCCCTATTACCAGCTTTCCTGTCCTCTCCTGCTTTCTAGTCCTTGCGCCAGGCTGGTGTGCCTCTTTAGTCTTGTTTTGTTTTATGGGTCTGTCTAATTTTTGGGTAAAAGGTGAACCTTAGGAGTGACTTCATTACTTAGGAGGTAAAAGGGTGTCCGGGGGCCATACTCGCGGGGTTTCTCCAGTCTCTGTCAGGCCAGTAAGTCTGATCTTTTTTTGTGAGTTTGAATTTTGTTCTACATTTTTCTCCAGGTCCGTTGTGATCCCTGTCAGAGCAGTCAGTGGTGGTAACCGGTCACCACCTAGTTGTGCTGGACTCAGTCTGGTGGAGGCTGTGGTAGTTGTGGTCCATTTAGTCCGTTGGACTAATCTTTCTCTTGTGTCTTTGGTTTTCTTCATTCTCCCTTGCTCCAGACGGGATGAGACCAGTGGAATATCTTAGATGGCCCACTTACAAGCTTTTAAAACCCCAGATGCTTCTCCCCAAAGTAGAATGTAGAACAGTGTCTTTATAAACTATGTTATGCCAGTTGAGCTAGATGTTTCCCGAGACCATGGTCCCCACAGCCCTCAGCCCAGTAATTCCATCCCTCAGGGAGTTTGGATGTGTCTATGGAGCTTCCATAACCTTCCCTTGAACAAGTTGTGCTGGCTTCCCCAGTATTGTGTACTTTCTTACCCTTCACCAAAGTTACCGCTTATCTATTGTCTATTTAGTGTTTTTCCGTCCCCACCCCACCCCTCATAACCATCAAAGATTGTTTCTTTTCGTGTGTAAACCTTTTCATGAGTTTTTATCGAAACGGTCTCATACAATATTTGTCCTTTTGTGATTGACTTACTTCACTCAGCATGATGCCCCCCAGATTGATCCACGTTGCGAGATGCTTCACAGATTCATCGTTGTTCTTTACCGTAGCATAATACTCCGTTTGCGTATGTACTGTAGTTTGTTGGTACATCCATTTATCTGTTGATGGGCATCTAGGTTGTTTCCATCTTTTTGCTATTGTGAACAATACTGCAGTGAACATGGTTATGTATATGTCTACTCATGTGGCAGCTCTTATTTCTCTAGGATATATTCCTAGGAGTGGGATTGCTGGATCATATGGTATTTCTATTTCCAGCTTTCTAAGGAAGCACCGTATTGTTTTCCAAAAGGTTATATCATTTTGCATTCCCATCAGCGGTGCATAAGAGTTCCAATCTCCCCGAAGCCTCTCCAACATTTGTTTTCTGTTGTTTTTAACTTGTGCCAGCAGTGCCGGGGGTGAGATGGCATCCCGCTGTGGTTTTGATTTGCATTTCTCTAATGGCTAGTGAGCAATCCCTTATGTGTCTGCCAGCCACTTGAATGTCTTCTTTGGTGAAGTGTCTGTTCATTTCCTTTGCCCATTTTTGTAATTGGATTATTTGTCTTTTTGTTATAGAGGTGTTAGATTTTCCTGTAGATTTTAGAGATTAGAACTTCGTCGGATTTGTCATAGCCAATTTTTTTTTTCCCAGTCTGTAGATTCTCTTTATACTCTTTTGGTGAAGTCTTTTGATGAGCATATGTGTTTAATTTTTAGAAGATCCCAGTTATCTAGCTTATCTCCTGGAGTTTGTGTGATGTTAGTTACAGATCGTATCCTGTTAATGCCATGTATTAGGGCCTCTAGTGTTGATAATCTTTATAGTTTTTGGTGTTATATTTAGGTCTTTGATCCATTTTTAAATTAGTTTTTGTGTGTGGTGTGAGGTAAGGGTCCTGTTTCATTTTTTTTTTTGCAGGTGGACATCCAGTTTTGCCAGCACCATTTGTTAAAAAGACTGTCTTTTCCCCATTTGATGGACTTTGGGCCCTTGTGGAGGGTCAGGTGACCGTAGGTAGATGGATTTACATCTGGGTTCTCAATTCTGTTCCTTTGGTCAGTGTTTCTGTTGTACCAGTACCAGGCTGTTTTGACTACCATAGCTGTATAGTAGTTCTGAGGTCAGATAGTGCAAGTCACCCTACTTTATTCTTCTTCAGCCATGCTTTACTTATCTGGGTCCTCTTCCCTTTCCATGTAAAATTAATGATTAAGAGAAAAAAAATTTCCATTAAAAAGCAGAGTTCACTGTGTACCGATTTCACCTATTCGTGCACATTCGTCTAAGCGATGGCGTTCTTTGCCTGTGTATTGAGTGGCCATGTCTACTGGGATCATAAAAAAAAAAACTGGGATCATAGATACCATTTACTGAGCACCTAGTATATATCAGGCCCTGTGCCAGGCATTTTACACACCTTCCTAATCTCCATCAGAGGGGTCCGATACCCTGCCCAAGCATGCCCAACTGGTTAGAGGCCAAACTGAGACTAGGACCCTTGTTGGCCCTGTTTCGACGTGTCCCAGTGCTGCTGAACCCAGACCATCATAGCCTGAAGGAAAAGCAGAAGTGTAGCAGATGAACCCTCCCCTTTTGAAGCCATTTCAGTTATAATTTTCAGTGCAGGCATGGGACTGGGCCATGAGTCGGGGCAGCTGCAGGGCCCTGAATGAATTCTGAGCCCCTGCTTCCTGGTCCCAAGGGGCGCTTCCTGCGCAGCATCCCTGTTGCACCCTCTCTTTGTATCTAAATCATCCTGTCATTCTCTGCTGCCCCCCCAAAAAAAAAATCCCATGGACACTGGCACTCTGCCAGCGTTTGGTGTAAAGCGCTCTTGGTGCCTATTCCTTGGGGAAGATCCACCCGTGGTGCACAGGGCTCTTTACCTCCTGAGGTCTGAGCCCTCTGACTTTTTTCCTTCCCTGTTTACTTCCTTAGAATCCACTCTCTGGTTTTTATTTTTGTACTGAAAAGGCCTTTCGGTTGCACTTTGAGTAAGATTCGTTGGCCCCCAGCTACCAGCTGGGGACTCTGGCTGGGAAAGGGAGTGACTTGGGAGCTTGCTCATCTGGCCCTCATCTTTCTCTGCAGGTGTCATGTGATTCTCTGTGGGAGCTGCTGCACAAGTGGAAATGCTCTCAGTGGTGGAGAATGGACTGGACCCCCGGGCTGCCATCCCGGTAGGCGAGCAAGGGAGGGTCAGGGTGGGAAAGGAGAGATCGCCATTTCATCAGCTTTTTATACTTTTAAATGAATGGGCAGTATCCAGAAAGAGGCCTCAAGTTGAGAAAAGTTATAGCAGAAGTAGGGTCTGAGGAGATCCTGCCATTTCTTGATCATCTTATTGGTGATAAAATGGGAGTTTACAAAAAATGGACTTAATGCTAGCAAGCAGCCATCTAAGATGCATCAATTGGTCTCAACCCACCTGGAGCAAGTAATAATGAAGAACACCAAAGACACAAGGTAATTATGAGCTAAGAGACAGAAGGGACCACATAAACCAGAGACTACATCAACCTGAGACCAGAAGAACTAGATGGCGCCTGGCCACAACCAATGACTGCCCTGAGAGGGAACACAACAGAGAACCCCTGAGGGAGCAGGAGAGCAATGGGATGCAGACCCCAAATTCTCATAAAAAGACCAGACTTAATGGTCAGACTGGGACTAGAAGGACCCAGAAGGCCCTGGAGGCCTTCTGTTAGCCCAAGACAGGAACCATTCCCAAAGCTAACTCTTCAGACATGGATTAGACTGGAATACAGGATGGAAAATGATACTAGTGAAGAATGAGTTTCTTGGATCAAGTAGACACATGAGACTATGTTTGCATCCCCTATCTAGAGGGGAGATAAGAGGGCAGAGGGGGCCAGAAGATGCCCAAATGGACATGAGGAGAGAGTGTGGAGGGAAGGACTGTGCTGTCTTATTAGGGGAAGAACAATTAGGAGTGTATAGCAAGATGTATGTAAATTTTTGTATGAGAAACTGACCTGATTTGTAAACTTTCACTTAAAGCACAATAAAAATTAACTTAAAAAAAAAAAATGGATATAAGATAGGTTGCCTGTGTGGTTGCACATGTATTTGCCAGTAGGCAAAGAGTCACATCCCCTGGAATATTTCTCTAAAGGCCTGTGTTATGTTTGGCACTGCCTAGGTCATCAAGAAGAAGCTGGTGGGATCAGTGAAGGCGTTGCAGAAACAGTACGTGTCCTCAGACACAGTGGTCACCAGTGAAGATGGAGATGCCAATACCATGTGCAGTGCCCTGGAGGCTGTGTTTATCCATGGCCTGCACGCCAAGCACATCCGAGCTGAGGCTGGAGGAAAGAGGAAGAAAAGTGCCCACCAGAAGTCTCTGCCTCAGCCTGTCTTCTGGCCCCTCCTGAAAGCCGTTACCCACAAGTGAGCTCAGCTGGGAGAGGCTTTGCTTTGGGGAGGAGTTTCTGAGTGTGGGACACTTGGCTCTTCCTCTTCAGCTGCGAGGAAAACTTACAGAGCCTCTCTGTGTTCTAGTGTAGAGATAGTGGATGGAGACAGTTGACCAAGCTTCCCAGGCAGTGTGCCACCAGATTTTGAGCCCCTTAGCCCTCAAAGGATGACCTGGGGCTGCTTTGTGCCCCAGGGCTGGCCTCCTGTAGTAGGAACAGCCTCTTGTTTACTTGAGGGTGCCACAGAAACATTTTGTATATTTGTCACAATGTAGAAATTTTGGGAAACATTGCATTAGATGAGGGTTGGCAGGCTAGGGCTCATAGGCCAAGTCTGTTCCACCACCTGTTGTTGTAAAGTTTTATTGGAACACAGCCACACCCATCTGTATTCATACTGTCTATGACTGTTTTTCCCCAACTGTGGTATAGCTGAGTAGTTCAACAGAGGTTGTATGGCCCACAAACCCTAAAATATTTACTGTCTGGCCCTTTATAAAAAAAGTTTGCTAACCCTGCCTTAGAATGTTTGAACATCTATGTGCAAAACGTTATACTGTAACGAAGGATAGGATTTTTTAAGGAGTAGAATCCAGTTAGAACATCTGAATATTCACCCGTGAGACATTTGTCTTTTTGGCCCTGCCCAAAGTATCTGGCACCGTGCCTATAATCAAAAATCAACCCCATGGCTGTTGAGTTGATTCTGAATCATTGCGGCCCTGTAGGACAGAGTAGAACTGCCCCATAGGGTTTCTAAGGAGCAGCTGGTGGATTCAGACTGCCAATCTTTTGGTTAGCGGCTGAACTGTTAACCACCACACCACCAGGCCTCCCTACTGTGCCACCAGGGGTGCACTGTGCCTCTGAGGGCTATTAAATGCCACCTTCAGGCTGGAGGTGCCTTTTCAGTCTCTAGTCTTCCTTTCCATGCCTTACTATCACTGTCCTATCTCAGGTTCTTACTTGCTCCTGGCTGACAATTGGCTTTCTAATTGTTCCTCTTATCTCATTCTGTCTTGCATTAGGTCAGTCAGCAGGTCAGCATTTACTGAGCTTAAGCAACTGGGAGGTCAGTTATTGAGCCCAGTAGAGTGTGGTCAGTCCCCAGTACAGTGTGGTCTGCCCACCCACAGAGGAGACATGCACAGAGGGCTAGGGTAGCTCAGAGGAGGGGCATTTACCTCAAACTGAAGGGTTCAGGAACTGAGTTTGGTAGACTTGAGGCCTTATCTTTCTATTCAGAGAAGTCCCCCCTGAAATCTGCATAGTTATGGCCAAGTCACACTTTCCTGCACAAAAACCTGTAGCCCATAGGCTCCCAAATGCCATCCTGGGGCTGCTGCCAGTCCCCTCGAGTCTGGTTCACTAGGTTGGGGGCTCAGAATCTGTGACCTGATCAAGTTCCCTGGGTGGTTCTGATGCACAGCCTGTCGTGGGAACCATTGCCCCACTTTGTTGTATCACTTTGATCCTCAAGACCTTTTACTACCTGGCTTTGCAACTGAATCACCTCCCCATGTTGTAATCAGAGTGCTCACGACTGCTGCTACATGTCTGTTGCTTTCCTACCCTTCTGTGCCTTTTTTTGTCAGTCTCTTGTGTCCAGAAGGTTCTCCTTCCATCTTTGTCTCTTGAAATCCCTCAGGGCTGCCTTTTCTATGGCATTTTACTCACCCTAACCCTGAAATATACCAAAAATAGGGCTTGAATCACATGTGCCATTGAAAGGCAGTTAGTTGCTGAGAGCAGAGACCATGTCTTTACTCTGTATCTTCACAGCTCCGAGAAGCTTGCACTTAGGGGCTCAGCAAACATGTCTTAGATGAGTAGATCAATGCCATGGGCCCAGGGGATAGTATTAATAAACATAGAAATTCATGACGCCAACCTTGAAACCTTAGGGGGTTATAGATTAGATATTTCTGAATTCCCCTTAAAACACTGTTATCCAGGATTTTGTCACGCCTATGTATACTTACAGTCATTATGATTGATTCTTGCTAGCTAGCGGAGAAAATGACATCTCAGTGATTTGAGGTAGTTACTTGAGACAAGCCTGTTTTCCCCCTTCCCAGACACATCATTTCAGAATTAGAGGACCTGGTCTTCGTCAACACGGATGTGGGCCGCTGCCGGGCATGGCTCCGACTGGCCCTCAATGATGGACTGATGGAATGTTACCTGAAATTGCTCCTCCAGGACCAGGCCCGGCTGTGTGAGTACTATCAGCCCACAGCCCTGCTTCGAGATGCCGAGGAGGGCGAGTTTCTCCTTAGCTTCCTGCAGGGACTAACGTCTTTGTCCTTTGAACTCTCATACAAGTCTGCCATCTTAAACGAGTGGACACTCACCCCATTGGCCCTCTCTGGACTTTGCCCCCTCTCTGAGCTCGACCCTCTCACTACCTCGGGTACAGAACTACAGCGGAAGGAGTCCCTGGATTCAATTTCCCATTCCTCGGGCTCAGAGGACATTGAAGTCCAGCACTCAGGCCATAAGATCCGGCGGAACAGGAAGCTGACTGCCTCCTCCCTCAGCCTGGACACAGCCAGTTCATCGCAGCTGTCCTGCAGCCTGAACTCTGATAGCTGCCTTCTCCAAGAAGATGGCTCCAAGAGTCCAGACCGTTCTGAGGAGCCCATGTCCTGCGACTCAGACCTGGGGACAGCAAACGCTGATGGTTCAGATCGGTCTCTGCAAGAGTGAGTACCTGCCTCCCTCCCTCTCTCTCCTTCCTTCCTTGCTTTCATGTGGGATTTGTGATTGTCTGTCACTGAGCACTGAACTCTATTAGGGTATAAAGCCAGACAAAGGAGACATCATCATCCCTCTTCTTCAGGGACTATTGAAGCCGGGAGCTGTAACTGGAAGCAACATGGGGGCAGTGGGAAGAAGGGACATAGGGCTCAGAGCAGATTTAAGGTCCAGCTCTGACTGGATAGCAAGTTACTTTGTCTTACTTAGTCTCTCTGAGGCTCACTGTAAAATATTTGAGTGTAAAAAATTTTCATCTAGAAGGGAGGAAGCTAACAGTTCAGATTATCTGCAACTTCCAAAAAATACAGTGAAGCATAATGCATACGGGTGTGATATAGTGACAAAGAAGATGTGGAGAACGTGAAACCTGAGTGGCCCATGGAGGAGGTGGTAGACAACTGGGGACAAGCAAGTGTGTGGAGAAGTGTGTGGTACAGATTAACCAACTAGAAAGGGAGAGCCTGGGAAGGAACCTTCTTCATACAGCCTTTTTTTTTAATTAATTTTTTGAATAGACAACCCATTTTTATGGTTAAAGAAAAAAAAAAGGTATCCCTGGTGGAACAGTGGTTAAGCGTTCAGCTGCTAACTAAAAGGTCGGCAGTTTGAACCCACCAGCCACTCTACAGAAGAAAGATGTGGTAGCCTGCTTCCATAAAGATTTATAGTTTTAGAAACCCTATAGGGCAGTTCAACTCTATCCTGTAGGGTTGCTATGAGTTGGAATTGACTTGACGGCCACAGGTTTGGCTTTGGTTTTTTGGCCACTCCTGCTGCTCCTACCTTGTTTCAGGTCGTTACAAGTTCCCTTCTGGTGTGAGGATAATACTGGATTGGACTTGGAGCCAGACCTGGTTTCAATCCCTGTCCCACCATGTACAAGTTCAGTAATATCAGGCAAGTTGCAGACTCTGAGGTTTTATTTCTTCATCTGTAAAATGGAGATGCCCTCCTAGGGCTGTCTGAGAATCAAATCAAATGCCTGTTAATGAGTTGAATACATGAGAATGTCTGATAGGCCCCACGAAGGACTTCTGAGCACTGGCATGTTGGAATAGGGTTTTCATATGTCACTCGGGGGAATTTAGGTCTAACATACTGGGAAGAGCATCTCTTCCTCCTGAGATGGCTGGACCCATGGCATGACTTAGGCTGTCTCACCTGTCTTAGCCCTTCGTGTGTTTCTGCCTCCTCACACAGACCAGCCAGCCTTCTCTTGGTCATATGCCTCGCCTTTATTGTTCATGAATCTTGTGATTGGAAAATTCCAGCTTAAGGTCCTTGAATCAGTGGCCATCCATCCTGTTTGGGAAACGTTGTCCTGGCTATTATAGGGGAACTCAGGGGAAGAGGGTCGGGGTATATAGATGAGCACTACATAATGGTGTGAGGAACTGGCAAACGCTAAACACCCAGATGCATAAACACACATCCAGCACGAGCTGGCCCTTGCAGTTAGTCTTTGAGCGTCTATAGGAGGTGAGACAGGGGTGATCAGACACCTAGGCTAGCATTTCTTTAGTGTACGTTTTAAAGGTAAAAGATTCTCACTGACACTTAGACTTACTGTTATTGTATTACTTAAATATTCAGGACCTTAAAATTAGGCAAAAATGCTTTAAGCAACTGTAAAATCAAAACATGTAAAAATTTAATATACCAAACATACTCAAAATGAATTTTATTATGTTTTGCTGAAATCACATTGTAGCTTGCCTTGTGAATAGAGGATTGATTGCCCCTAGAAGCTTCTCTGGGTTTTATGAGGAAAAAAATCAAAATCCCACTTCTCTGATTCCACCTGTAAGGACCTATCAAATCCAATTCAGTTCCCTGCCACTTTTGTTCTGACACCAGCTGCACACGCAGTACTTCTTCCTCGACCCTAATCACCTGGAATGAGGCCACGTCTCACAAGTAAAGGACACAGTCCTCCAGACTGCAAAGTCGGCCCAAGACCTCAGATGCCAGCCGCAAGCTTGGGACACCCTCACTTCTGACCTGCTGGCTCCAAATTCAGGCATTCCTTCTACCCCTCAAGATACCAGCCATAAGCTCAGGGGTTCCCAGTCCCCCTCACTTCCGACCTGCTGCCTCCCACTACTCCTTTGGGTTCAATAATTTACTAGAATAATTCACAAAACTCACGAAGTGCCATACTTACGATTACAGTTTTATTGTAGGGAACAGGATACAAATGAAGAGGTGCCTGGGCTTAGGTCTGGAAGGGTTCCCAGCACACAGCTTCCATGTTCCAAAAAGGGATGCGCCACCCTCCCACATGTATTGTGTCTCACCAATCAAGAGGCCCATGGAGCTTCCTTGTCCAGAGCATTTATTGGGGGTCTCATTATGTAATTCCAACTCTAGTCCCTCTTTCCTGAAATTGATGGATATCAGGAAGTGATCATGAGGTTGCTATCACAAGGTGGTCCTTCTGGTCAGGCTAGCCCCCAGCCAAGATTCAACTCACTAGCATAACCTGTTAGGTTAGGCTGGCTCTGGAGTCCTCATCAAAGACATTTGATTACTGGGGATATTCTAAGGTTTTAGAGATTATCCCCTAGGAACTGAGGACAAAGACCAAAGTTTTTTGGGTAAAGTTAATATAAACTCCAAAGGTGGGTATTAATATCATCACAAGTACAGTGTAGTGTTAAGAGCATGGCTCCAGAGCCAGACTGCCTGAGACTTCATTTACCAGCTTTATGACCTTGGGTAAGTTTATGCAAACTTTCTGACTGTGATGTCCTCATCTGTAAAATCAGGATAAGAATTCTTAGCTCAGAGGAAATGCTCTGAGGATTAAATGAGTTAATACATATAAAATGCTTAGAACAGTGCCCGACACGTGGTGTTTAGTAGGTAACATTATTGTCATTTTATTACTGGGTACCTGGTGACATCAGTTCTTATCTCTTATATAAGAGATAACCACTACTTATATAACCACTACTTATCTCTCTGTATAAACTGTTGCAAAACTTTGGTTGGTAATATTTGTCAGATGCCATTGTCACACGCCTTCCCTTGGGGGAAATGATTCTTAACATATGCTGCCTGCTTCTCTTTTTCTCAGTGGTCCTTGACTCCCAGAATAGTGCATGTGGCATCAACACAATAGCCCATATGGTCGGGAAAACTGCAGGCTGAGTCACTTGACAGGACTCTTTCATAAGGGGGTCATTCAGATTCTCCAGGCTATGCTTTTTACGTGTGTGCGTCTGTATGTACATGTATGTATATACAGCCATGCATTGCTTAATGTCCACAGAAATAGGACGTTACGTGATTTGGACACTGCAAACACCCTATCATTTGCTGGGGCAAATAACCTCCCTCTACAATTTATTGTACCATTATACACCTGGCAGCACCATCGTTTTGTATACAAGAGACACAAGATACACACGTTGTGTGCAGGAAGCTGTTGCATTTGCTGCTTCAGGTTATGTCTGCTGTGTCCCATCAAACTCCCTTTAATTTGGGCTTACGGAAATGAGGATTTTAGAACTCAGGTTGCTTACTGAGGAAGCTTACTATCGTAAGCTTCTGGGACCACTGACATACATGTGGTCGGATGTTGCCCAGGTGGATGTTATGGGGCACATGACTGTACATACACATATATACGTAAACATATCTACACATATCTATATATTACATGTACTTTTTTTCAGATTGTTATCTGTCCTATAGGGCAGCTATGAGTCGGAATCGACTCGATGGCACAGGGTTTGGTTTTTTTTTTTAATCTAAATGAAAGTGCAAAACTTTAAAATTTTTTAACAGAAAACATTTGAAAAGCACTGCCCTGAGCCAAATAGAAATGGAAGGATCATAGCAGTTTCACCGATTGATTTCTACATTGCATTTTCTTCAAAATCTTGTCTTTTTTTCCCTTCAATTCTCATCTCTGGCACTTTTGTCCGCATGACGCGCATGTCTCTCATCATTTTCATTGGGTCTTCAACACTGGTACTGATTCTGGTGACGCTCTGTTATTCCTCAGTGTGAACTTGATTTCTCATTGGCCCTGGTTTTGATATGATGGAAGCTCTAGTTGTTTATCACACAAGCTTCTTACCGTTTGGTGGCATTTTCTTACGCATAAGTTACTCACTTATTCTAACACCCAGTTGACTTTGTCATTAAAATTTTATAGATTTGGATTTATTTATTATCAATGTTAGTGAGTATTTCTGTAATTCAGCTCCTATCCCAAAATTTTGTATTTGTGGACATAGAAGCTAAACAATCTTATCAGTGATAATGAGAACAACCACAATAACAAATTATAGGTAACATTTGTTGGGTACTTACTTTGTCCCAGACACTCTACTAAGCATTTTACCTATATTATCTCCTTTAATCTTCATCACAGCAATGAAAGGTGGGTGTTGTACCTTGGTTTACAGTTGAGGGAATGGAGGCCCATGGACTTCAAGAACTTGGCATGGGACACATAGCAGTGTGCTAACCAAGCCCTGCTCTTGATCTCCTACCAGAGCAACTCCCAGGAGCCCACAAGGAGCTAGGACCTCACAGGGAACATTTGTAAAAATCTACCTTCCTAGTTCATTTCAGAAGGTGGCTCCATTCTGTCACAGTGACTTGGACATACACAGTTGATTGGCAAATGTTCTTTTTTTCCTCTGCCTGTGAAAACGACTCCTCTGGTTCCAGACCTCAGTGTTGCTCACTCCCTGCAAGTTGTACTCTCGGATTCGTATTGGTCTGTCTTCAGCGTGAGACCTGGAGCAAGAGCTAGCACTCACCTGCCTCCCATGACTGTTCCACAAACACTTTTTTGCCTTTCTAAGATCAGTGACCTATTTTTTTTTTTTAATTGAGCTGTAATTCACATCCATAAAATTCACTGTATTAAAAGTGGCAATTCATTGGCTTTTAGTATAATCACAAGGTTGTACAACTATCACTACTGTCTAATTTGAGAACATTTTCATCACTCGTAAAAGAAATCACTTACCTGTTAAGTATGGATTTGTCTATTCTGGACATTTCATTTAAATGGAATCATGCAGTATATGGACTTCTGTGATTGGCTTCTTTCACTTAGTGTAATGTTTTCAAGGTGTATCCTCATTATACCACGTATCATTTCGTCGTATGGATATACCACACTGTTTATCTATTCATCATTAATGAACATCAGATGGTGGTATGGGTTGAATTATATTCCCCCAAAATATGTGTTTTAAATTCTAACCTCTATGCCTATGGTTGTAATTCCATTTGGGAATGGGTTGTCTGTATTATGTTAATGAGGGAGGATTAGTATAGAGTGTATCTTGAGTCATTAGAGATTCAATAAATGAGCAGAGCAGAAATGGGGGAAGAGAAATGCCAAGCCACATAAAGATTGCCCAGGAGAAGAAGCTCAAAAAAGACAAGGACTTTCCTCCAAAGCTGATGGAGAAAGAAAGCCTTCGCCTAGAGTGGCACCCTGAGTTTAGACTTCTGGCCTCCAAAACCATGAGAAAATAAATTTGTTTGTTAAAGCCACTTACTTGTGGTATTTCTGTTATAGCAGCACTAGATAACTAACTATGACAAGTAGTTTCCACTTGTCTATCGTGAATAATTCTGTTATGACCATTCACGTACAAGTGTTTACATGGATATACGTTTTCATTCTCTTGTGTATATACCTAGGAGTAGAATTGCTAGATCATATGGTAACTCTATGTTTAACTTTTTGAGCAATTGCCAAAATATTTTCCACAGGGCCTACACGATTTTACATTGCCACCAGCAATGTAAGGGAGTTCTAGTGGCACAGTGGTTAAGACCTCAGCTGCTAACCAGAAGGTTGGCAGTTAGAATCCACCAGCCGTTCCTTGGGCAGTTCTACTCTGTCCTATAGGGTTGCTGCGAGTCAGAATCAACTTGATGGTAATGGGTTTAGTAGTAAGAGGGTTCCAATTGCCCCACATCTTTGCTAACACTTTTGATCTGTCTTTTTTACTGTAGCCATCCTAGTGGATGTGAAGTGCTAGCTCACTGTGGTTTTGATTTTCAGTTCCCTAATGGCTTATGATGTTGAGTATCTTTTTATGTGCTTATTGGCCGTTTGTGTATCTTCTTTGGAGACTGTCTATTCAAATCCTTTGCCCATTTTGTCTTTCATTGTTGATCTATAAGAGCTGTTTATATATTCTGAATGCTAGACCCTTATCAGATATATGATTTGTAATATTTTTTTCTGCTCTGTGAGTTGTCTTATTACTTTCTTAATAGTTTCCTTTGAAGCACAAAAGTGTTCCATTTTGATAAAGTCTGTTTTTTATTCGATTGCTTGTGCTTTTCCTATATATGTAAGAGCTCATTGCCTAATCCAAGGCTACAAAGATTTACACCTATGTTTTCTTCTAAGAGTTTTATAGTTTTGGCTCTTATATTTAGACCTACAGTCCCTTTTGAGTTAATTTTTTATATGGTGTAAGGTAGGGGCCCAAGTTCATTCTTTTGCATATGGATAAGCAGTTGTCCCAGAACGATTTGTTGAAAAGACTATTTTTTCCCCATTGAAGTGTCTTGGCACCTGTGTTGAAAATCCATTGCCCATAAATGTATGGGTTGCTCACCTGTTCTTGACAATGATGTCTTGAAAGGCTGTTTGGGGTTATGATTGTGTAGGTAAGAGCTCAGTGGAAGAAACAATCAGGCAAGCAACCTGAGTTCTAAAATCCTCATTTCCGTAAGCCCAAATTAAGGGGAGTTTGATGTGTCTTCTGGGCCCAGCCTAACCCATTAAGGCAGATGTGTGCAGCCTTTTGGGCTCCAAACAGCTTTGTTTTCATCTGAACCTACATTTGTCAGTGACATTCTTCACTGGTTTCAAGGAGATAGCAAGTGGGTTTACTTCAGAAATGGAACTTGAATTCTCAGAAGCTTCGTGAAGGAGAGGAGGAATCACTAACCAGTGCACATTCCAGAAGGCCCAGGAGTTGTGTGTACACAGAGGCAGTAAAAATGGCTCCCTGTGACCCCAGGGAGTACCATTGAGAGGGCAGGAAGTACTAGCCCCGAAAGGAGGAGTGAGTGGGTACACATCCTGTGAATACTTGTATACACACCCTTGCACAGGTTGTGTACACTGATCTCAGAAGTATTTTCTGGGAACGCTGAAGCTTCCCTGACTCCACACCTAGTCCAGCTCTGAGGTGAACCAGCCCCACCCTGCTGCCCCAGTAACTGGTCCAGGAACAAAATCGGTCTCCTACTTAGAAAACCTATTTGACCCTCACTTGACGTAGGTCCACATTCCAGGATCTTGGTGCCTTAACTGCTGTGTGGCTGGGGAGCCCAGCTCCGAGACACACTCATATTCATGGAGTCTCTGCTTGTTTTGCTCTGTCACAGATGGCATTTGGAGAAACAGTTGCCCACACAGCCACTTGTTTGGCTGAGCAAACTTAGGCCCATGGTTAGGCTGTTGAGAAGGTAAAAGACATGCGGATTATAACCACGAGAGAATGTTTGAGCCCCAGAATTTAGTGGGGGGCAAGTTTCTCAGGCGAATCATCAGTTCCCATTCCTATCAAGTCCTCTTTCTCTGGATAGTGTGGGCATTTTCACAACTAACCTGGCCACCCAATCTGCCTAAGTCCTGGTGGAAAGAGCCCCTTGGTGGGTAGTGTTGGAGAAGGGAGGCTGCGTGTGAGCCACAGAGGGGTGCAGTAGGTAAGGGCTTTTTAAAAATCACCAAATAGCAGTTTTCCGTTCTTACCATTGCTCCAGTCACCTTGGAAATCCTGGCCAACAAGCAGTCACACAGGTTTCTTTGTTTAAAAACTTTTAGGGTGTTGTCGGAATTCAGCAAAGCCCAGGTAAACTCTGTGCCAACCAACGGACTGAGCCGAGAAACTGAGGCCTCTGCACTCCAGGCCTCACTCTCGTTCCACGGCCTTGACACCAGCACACACCTGCATCTTGATGTGCTTGCAGAACCCCTCCCTGCCCAGGCATCCTCCCGGACTCCAGATGGTGACCACAAGCAGGAACCCCTTTCCCAGAAGCCTGGCATCCTGGACTTGCCACAGCTGAGTACTGCCCAAACTACTCCTTCAGGGGATACTTCAGCCCAGAAACCTTCTGGTCCTGTGAGAGAGAAGACCAGGGCAGTCCGCCAAGGAAGTGGCCCAGAGAAGACCCTAGCGGGTGACAGAGTTGGACTGAACCTTGTGGTTTCCTCACCCACCAGTCCGGTGAGTGGTACAACTGTTCAGGGGGAGGTCTTGGTGATGTGTCTTAGAGCTGATGCAGGATTTTCTCTACTAGCGACGCCAAGGGCTCTCTGCCTTCTTCCCATGCCCTCTCTCTCCCTGCATGGCAATCGCATTACTCAGCATCATAATGTTTCTTGGTATGTGAGGAGTGGATATAAGCCAGGCACTGTGCAGAGTATTTCCCATGCATCTCTCTCATCTAACTGCTGAGTCTCTGCTCTTAACCACGACCACTTACCAGCAGAAGACCTTGGGCAAGCCCCTTCACTTGCTGAGCCTCGGTTTCCTTCTTAGTACTCGTTACTATTCAATTAATATTTTTATAAAATACCAGGCTTTGAAAAACTCATTTTGCAACTTGAATCAGGTTTTAAAACTACACTGTGGAATACAGCAGCCACTAGGTACATGTGGCTGGCTATCACGCACTTAAAATGTATCTAGTCCACACAATAAAAATTATTTTATTTAGTCCACACAATAAAAATTATTAAAAAAAAATGTATCTAGTCCAAATTGAGCCATGCTGTGTAAAATACACACTGAATTTTGAAGACTCAATGTGGAAAAAGGAATGCAAAATATCTCATTAATAATTTTTTATTAATTACGTATTTAAAATGTTTTAGATTTATTGGGTTAGGTAAAATACATTAAAATTGTCTTCACCTGCTTCTTTTTACATTTTTTAATGTGGCCACTAGAACATTTAAAATCACATAAGTGACTCACATTGTATTTCTGACAGACAGCACTGTTCCAGGAAAAGCCAATCCAGCTTGTTAATAACTGGAGGTGGCAGTGAGAAGCCAGTTCTGGGAATCTTCTTGACAGAGCCATTGGGAGCCCAGATAGAGCCATGTGCCACTGGGGAGCATCCCAGCCAACAACTCCATTTTATTGTTGAGTGAAGCACTAGTCAGGGGCTATGAACCAAAGCTCTTTTGCATTTTACATTTGTTCTTCTTTAGCCTTTGAAGTTTCCCAGACAAATTATTCACTTTTAGTAAGGGTGTTGGCGGGAAAGGTATGTGCGTGGTGTCTGCCCCTTCTGTAACTCTGACCCCAGCTGCCTAACAAGGACAGGGTTGGGGAGGGCAGCTCCTGAGACTACCAGGGGGAACTACAGTGTCCTCAGGAAGCGGAGAAAGACAGTATGGATTAGGGTTGGTGGTCAGGTGAGGGGAGAGAGAATAAATTTGTACAGGTTTGGGTGCCTCCAGCTACAGGACTTACCTCTCTGGACTTCACAGTTAAACTACACTGTGGAGGGCAAAATGGTCATAAAAGGGAGAGCCAGGAAATCGTGTGCCTGTGTGCATATGAACACACGAAGCCTAGAGCTTATCCCAGCTGTGGTCTGGGACTCATGTTGGGAGATAGTCTTGCTTTGTCAGCTCCCTCTATGCGCAACCCTCCTTTGGGCTCTAGCTTCCAGATCATACAACTCAGGAAGAGGACAGGGCCATGAATAGACTAGCAGAGATCTGCCCCCTCCCTTTTTAACAGCTTCATTGAGATATAACTCACATACCATAAGATTCACACAATTGAAGTATACAAGTCAGTGATTTTTTGGTATATTTACAAGGTTATGCAACTATCACCAAACTCTAATTTTAGAATATTTTGTCTCCCAAAAAAGAAACTCCCTATCCATTAGCAGTCACTTTCCACATACAAGCCCCCCCCTTACCTCCCCCAACTCCCCAGTCACCTTTTTCCTCCTAGGCTCTAGCAATCAATAATCTTTCTGTCTCTATAGATTTGCCTATTGTGGACGTTTCATTTAAGTGCAGTCATATCATATGTGGCCTTTTTGACTGGCTTCTCTCACTTAGCATAATGTTTTCACGGTGTTCATCCATGTTGTATCATATATCAGTACTTCATTCCTTTTCATTGCCACATCGTATTCCATTGTATGGATGTCCTTGGAGTTCTGTGTGGTACAAATGATTAATGCACTCACCTGCTAACTGAAAGATTGGAGGTTTGAGTAACACCCAGAGGCCCCTCAGAAGAAAGGCCTGGCAATCTACTTCTGAAAAATCAACCATTGAAAGCCTTGTGGAGCACAGTTCTACCCTTACATACGTGGCATCACCACGCGTTGGAATCAACTTGATAGCAACTGGTATGGATATACTACATTCTATTTATCCATTCATCAGTTGGTGGACATTTGGGTTGTTTCCACATTTTGGCTGTAATGCTGCTGTGCACATTCGTGACAAGTTTTTCTGCGGATGTATGTTTTCAGTGCTTTTGGTTACATACCTAGGAGTGGAATATTTGAATCATATGGCAACTCTGTGTTTAGCTGTTTGAGAAACTGCCTAATTGTTTTCCACACCAGCTCCACCATTTTACATTTCCACCAGTGATGTATGAGAGTTCCAACTTCTCCATCTCTTTGTCAACACTTGTTATTGTCTGTCTTTTTTAATATAGTCATCCTAATGGGTAAGAAGTGGCATTTCATTGTGGTATTGATTTTCATCTCCCTAATGAGTAATGGCCCTGGCTGCATAGTGGTTAAGCATTTGGCTGCTAACCGAAATGTCAGCAGTTCAGACTGATTCAACAGCCATGGTTTTTTTTTTTTTTTAAAGGTGTAATGATGTTGAGCATCTTTTCATGTGCTTGTTGGCCTTTCATAAATCTTTGGAGAAATGGGTATTCAAATCATCTGCCCATTTTTCAATTGGGTTGTCTTTTTATTGTTGAGTTTTTAAGAGTTCTTTATATATTGTGGACCCTAAACAGGCATAGAATTTGTAAATATTTTCTCCCACTCTATGGGTTGTCTTTTCACTTTCTTGACAGTGTCGTTTTGAAGCACAAAAGTGTTTAATTTTGATGAAATCCAAGTTACCTGTGTTTTTCTTTTGTTTTGGTGCTTTTGGTATCGTATTTAAGAATTCGTTGCCTAAACCAAGGCCACAAAGATTTACACCTATGTTTTCATCTAAGAATTTTATAGTTTTAGCTCTTCTATTTAGGCCTATGAGGCTATTTTGGGAGCCCTGGTGGCACAGTGGTTAAGCGTTCAGCTGCTAACCAAAAGGTCAGCAGTTCAAATCTACCAGCTGCTCCTTGGAAACCCTATGGGGCGGGCAGTTCTGTTCTGTCCTATAGGGTCACTATGAGTTGGAAAGGACTCAACAGCAATGGGTTTGGTGTGGTTTTTGGTGAGGCCATTTTGAGTTAATTTTTGTGGATAGTGTAAGATAGGGATCCAACGTCATTCTTTTGCATATATATCGTCAGCACCGAGCTCAGTACCTGGGAGAGAGTAGGCATCAATTACTAATCCTTGAACTCTCAGGAGACTCTTGAGATGCCAACTTTTAAATCTACATTGGACATCGCAGTCAGTTTGGTCTGCCCAGGGCAGGCTCTGCCCCCTTGTACTCCTCAGGGGAGTCTGATATGAGAAAGTGGCTTGGGGAAGGTGGAATCAAAGCACTCGAGTGCAGTGACTCAGTGTTGGAGCCCCAGATGCTGACCCCCTTCCTGTGTCTGTCTTCACAGAGGAGTTGCACCGATCCATTTGTTCTCCACTCAGCAGAGTCACTGGGCACCTCTGTGTGGCCTGCCTGCTGGGCTCCCTGCCTTTTGGACAGACCGGGGTATGCCCTGCATGTCTGCCTCTATGGCTCTCGTCTTTCTATGCTTTATCACTCACTCATGTGCTTTTTACTTGACACGTTTTGGGAGGGGGGAATGTTGGGGTCACTGTACATTTCACAGCCCTGGGAGCCATTCAGCCTTTCAAAAAAAAAAAAAGATTTTTTTTTTTTTTTTAAATTCATTGAATACAAAGCACCTATTATGCTTAGTGCTAGGAGTACAGTGATGGAATGAACAGACAAGGGCCCCACCCCTTTGGGGACAGACACTGAATTGGACATGATTAATCACATCATAATTATCACATAGCTGTGATAAGTGCTGGGAAGGACAGGTGGGGGGCATCTCTCTAGGGTGACTTGCATGTCTGAGACCTTTGGAATTGTCAGTTGGCTTCATAGTTTAACTCCTTCAGGACAATCTCAGTTCTAAGGCTTGACCCTAATTACCACCCCAAGGTATCACCCGCTTAGGACATGTGTCCCTTCATCCAGTTATGGGTACAGGCAGTCCCTTTGCCTTTTTGAAAGCCGTCTAGAGATACTGCCTTCTCACTCCTCAGCTGGTCCCCTGTCTGGGATTTAGCTGCTTGTTGTTGGTGTCATGATACCTTTAGTGGCTTGAGGTGGCATTTCTCTGTCTTTAGTCCCTGGTAGTGGTTGCTGCTCTGGCTTCAATCCTTGGTCCATGGTAGAGCCTAATGGTTTCCCCCCACTGTCAGAGGGGCAAGGAGCTGGCAGATGTGGGGCCCTGAGTAAGAAGTGGGGTCATGGTAGGAAGAGGAGAGGAAAAGAGGAAACAGTGGCACTTGTGCTAGCTTTTTCTCCTTCCCTCCCTCCCCCATGCCTGGGGGCCCTGGAGAGTGGGGGTGGGGGTCACGTCAAAGCTCCAGGGCACCAGTGTTCCCAGCGGTTTTCTCTGCACTTAGAGGATAGAAGATTGTGCCTAGAGTATCATTTCCTGGCAGCTGATGCTGTGGTCAACAGCTGTGTTGGAGCATTTCCAAGTGGTCTTCCTCTCCTCAAGGAGACAGAAGCCCTCACCAATAGACATGCATAGTCTGAAAATTCCCACTTGTTTCCTTCTTCCTTCCAGTTCCCTCACCCTCCCGTTGCTGCCTTGCTATTAAGGACATGTAGAGTCAAGATTTATTACCGCATCATTTATAACTCCATGCCAGGCTGTTTTGCTGGAGATACCAAGAGAAATTATAGTTCCCAACAGCCTTGTAGATGTTAGGATGAGATGAAACATAGAATGACATGGGATCCCAGTTGAGGCTCCTAATCCCACTGAGGGTAGGAGGAGTGTGGTCTAGAGAAGGGTAAGGAGAGCTTCCAGGAGGAGGCCCTGACTGTTGAAGGACAGCGGTCTTTCCCATCAGGGCCTTGAGCAGGGGCGGGGGAGGGTACCACATGATTCCCAGATGTGTGTGCCAAGCCCGTGGGGCTTCAGGAAGGCCCCATTGTGGCTGGGGAGGCATTCCTCCTGCCTGTTTTCCTCAGGGAGCTCCCCTGTATCTCTCTGACCTAGGCAGGCTGGGTTCAGAATCTGGTTTTGTAGATGGTCTCCAGTAGCCACCTTGGATAACACATCATCCTGTCCCTGGCGAAGGACACACCTGCCAGTTCTGAGGACCCTGAGGAGGAGGCCCTGGAGGCCCAGCTCTGTGAGGCCTCCACCAAGCACTTCACTCAGAACTTGCCACTCATGGCTTTGGGAGTCTGGTACCATCTAAGTGAATTAAACTGTCAAACCAAACTTTTCAGGGCAGCCCAGCCTGCCTCCACTTCCCTGTCTGTCGGAGTGGAGCGTGCAGCCTTGATTTAGGAGTTAGAAATAGCAATGTCAGGGTAAGACAGGTGGCACTTGACTAAATTGCCGGGCTGGTCCCACCCCTTGTGTGACTCATTTCCTCTGTGGAGACAGTCACTTAGGGCCTCCCAACTGGATTCATGTTTAGGTACAGAAAGGCAGGGAGGGCTTGAAATACTGAAAAAAGCAACTAGACTTTATTCCCACAGCCCACTGACCCTAGCCAATGAGCAACTCCAGACTCAGAGAGAGAGCAACAGAGGGAAGGGGCAGGACCATGTTGCCTGAGGCCTCAGAGGCCGGCTCAGAAGTGGGGAGCAGAGACAGAGGCAGCCAGTAGTGGGTGGCCTTCTTCACATCAAACCCCACAAGCAGGGCCATAAAGCCTTATGTCCCTTCAACAAATGGTACTGGGACAACTGGATAGCCACATGAAAAAGAATGAAGTAGGACCTGTTCCTTATACCATATGCAAAAATTAACTAAAAATGGATCTCATAAACTTAAATGTCAGAGCTGGAACTCTAAACCCATAGAAGATAACATAGGTGTAAATCCTTATGACCGTGGATTAGGCAGTGGGTTCTTAGATACGCCACCAAAAACACAGGCAGCAAAAGAAAAATAGATAAATTGGACAAATAGCCCAATTTGAAAGTGGGCAAAGAATTTGACTAGACATTTCTCTAAAGAAGACATGCAAATGACCAATAAGCACATGGAAAGATGCCCAACATTATTAGCCATCAGAGAAATGCAAATCAAAGCCAGAATGAGATGCTGCTTCTCACCCACCAGGGTGGCTATAGTCAAGACAGGCAATGATAAGGGTTGGTGAGGAGGTGGAGAAATTGCAGCCCTTGTATACTGCAGTGGAAACGTGCAGTGGTGCAGCTGCTGTGGACAAATTTGACAGTTTCTCAAAAAGGTAAACACAGGGTTACCATGTAACCTAGCAATTCCCCTCCTAGGTATGCACCCAAGAGAATTTAAAAACCTGTGTCCACACAAAAATTTGTACATGAATGTTGATAGCAGCCTTATTCATAGTAGTCAAAAATGGAAACAGCCCCACTGTCCATCAACTGATGAGTGAATAAACAGAATGTGGTGTGTCCATACAGCGGAATGTGGTGTGTCCATACAGCGGAACGTGGTGTGTCCATACAGCGGAACGTGGTGTGTCCATACAGCGGAATGTGGTGTGTCCATACAGCGGAATGTGGTGTGTCCATACAGCGGAACGTTATTTGCTAATAAAAAGGAATGACGTGCAAATACATGTACGACCTTAAAAACCTTCTGCCAAGTGAAAGAAATCGTTCACGAGAGACCTCATCCTGTATGATTCCATGTACAGGAAATGTCCAGGATAGGCAAAGCCATAGAGACAGGAAGATTCATGGTTCCCTAGGTGTGGGCACCTGGGGGGAGTTGGGGAGTGACTGCTAATGGGTATGGGGTTTCTTTATGGAGTGATGAAAATGTTCTACATTGAAATCACGGTGATGGCTGCACAATTCTAATAATGTACTAAACCATTGAATTGTATACTTCAAATGAATTAAGTTTATGGTATGTGGATTAAAAATTAAAAACAAAACCTTTGTCTTCCCTTCTTTCCCAATAGAAAAGTAAGAGCTGGATATCAGAAGATGATTTCTACCGGCCTCCACAGGAGCCACCCCCAGAGAGTCCTTCAGATCACTCCATAGCTTCATCCAAAGGGACTCCAGGCTCAAGGCCTGGTCTCCACAGGCATTTTTCTCTAGGGCCAAGAAAAAGCCACTCCATGGGGGACTTAGACAGAGTGCCTTCCCCAGGAAGCAGGAAAACCAAGGCAGCCCCCGAGCAGGAGCATAAGAACTTCCGGGTGGTGCACCGGAGGCAGATGGGTATGTGACTCTGTGGGGTCCCGGGACTCCTCATCGTGCTGTTTTCCATTATCAAATGGGTGATGTGTCCTCACAAGAAAAACCTCATCCTAAAAATGTCATCAAAAGGAGTGTTCACGCTCAGTAATTCAGGAAAGAATTTCAGGAAAAGTACTATTTTCTTATAAAATCTTAGTAAATAAAATAATGCTCAAAACTGTCTGCAGACTACAAAAATATTGCTTCCTCTGTTGAAATGCAAAGTACTTCCCTGAAAGTACTCTATAAAACTTGTGATTATAGAGAACTCAGAAACCCTGGTGGCATAGTGGTTAAGTGCTACAGCTGCTAACCAAAAGGTCGGTGGTTCGAATCCACCAGGTGCTCCTTAGAAACTCTATGGGGCAGTTCCAGTCTGTCCTGTAGGGTCGCTATGAGTCAGACTCGACTACGACAGGTTCTTAGTTCTCTCTGTAGCCCAGAGAAAACCAGCCTCTTGAAGCCTCAGGCATTTTAGCCTCTCCTTCCAAAGGCCTTTATCTGAGATGGTTTATTTAACAGCTCAGGTGGGGTTGATAAGATCTGCTGCTTATAAGGAGGCCAACGTGATCTTTACACCTGTGAAATTCCAGGAACTGTTAAATAGTCATAACCTAATTTTTCTGTAACCCTCATAGTGGATTTCCTGTCTAAAACAAACACACGAAAGTATGCCCTAGAGTCAGTCCTTTCTCTCCTCATTTTTGGTTTGCTGTGTAACCCAGCTGAGGATTCTAGCTGGGTTCCTGGGCCCTGGCTGGCTAATTTGGGTTGGGCCTTGATCTGTACGCTGGCGTCTGTTTCAGCCCTTGTAGTGGTTGCAGGGTATAATTGTGCCAGAGAAGGGGTGCTTCGCACCTAGGCCATCAGGTTTCCTGATGGATAGGGAAGCCCTCCAGGGCTGTATAATAATTTAAAATCTCCAAGGCCAGTCTGGGTTGGGAGAGAGGGAATTGTGTCCTCTGGACCTCCTGGTCAGTGGTAGACACCAGGGCAGCAGGAAGCATTGAGCTTAGTGTGGGGTAAATAAACATTCACTCACTTACTCATTCAGTCAATAGATTTATTGATCATCTGTGATATGCCGGATACTGTTCTAGGTGCTGGGGACACAGCAGGAAGCAAAGCACTGCCCCTATCTTTATGGAACTTATATTCTAGTAGGGAGAAACAGGAAATAAGAAAATAACAAGTAAAAGTATAATATGGTCAGGTGGTAATAAGTGCTATAACCTAAAAAAACCCATTGCCATCAAGTCAGTTCTGACTCATAGCTACCCTATATAAATCAGGGAGTACTGGGTAGGGGGTGTAAGATTCCGTATTAGTGAAGGGAAGCTCTCACTGATAAGGTGACGTTTGAGGAGATGTGAAGGAAGGGAGTGGGGGAAGCACGAGGTAATCTATGTGCTTCAAGCAAGAGAACAAATGCAAAGGCCCTATGATGGGGACATGCTTGACGCATCCAGGGAAGAGCAGAGCCAGCATGGCTGGAGGACAGGAGATGGGGGAGTTGGTGGTTAGAGATGAGGTCATTGAAGAGCTGATGGGCCTAGATCATGGGGGGCCTTGTGGACCACAGAGAGGACTTTGGCTTTTGCTCAGAGGGCGATGGCAGCCATTGCAGAGTTTTGGGCAGAGGTACATGACCTGACTATCCTTTGAAAGGACTCACCCTGGCTACTATGGTGAAGGACTGTGTGGGGAGAGAGGCCAGTTAGGAGAGGATTGCCACAACCCAGGCCAGAGGTGATGGTAGATGGTGAGATAGTGGTGGAGGTGGGGAGAAGTAGAGGATCCAAGGTAAGTATTGAAGGTAGAGCTGACAGGATTTGCTGATGGATTAGATGTGGGGTGTGAAAGACAGAACATCAAGGATAACTCCAAGGTTTTTAGCCCAAGCTACTGGAAGTGTTAATTTTGCCATTTTTTATGAGATGAGGCGGAGCAGGCTTGGGGAGGGACAATCAGGCTTTCATTTTTGGACATGCCCAGTTTGAGATACCTAGTAGACATGTATGGAGCAGATGTATATATGAGTCTGAAGCTCGGGGGAGAGGTCAGGCTGGTGATAAAAATTCTGGCATCAGTGTCATATGGATGGTATTTAAAGCCCTAAGAGATCAGCTAGGAGGTATCTGTCCGTTGAGAAGCGATGAGGACCCAGGAGCTCTGGGGCAGTCCCACATTTACCAGTCAGGAGATGAGGGGCAGCAAGCCAAGGAGACAGAGTGGCCAGTGATGTGGGAAGAGACCTGAGAGCAGTGTCTCAGAAGCCCAATGAAGGAAGTGTTTCAGGAGGGAAGGAAGGCTCAGTGCCCATGTTGCTGATAGGTCAAGCAGGATGAGGATGGAAGATTGGCCTTTGGGTTTGGCAACAAAGAGGGCATTGGTGACCTTTACAAAGAGCAGTTTCAGTGAGATGAGGGGACGAAAGCCTGATTGGAGTGGATTCCAGAAGGAACAGGAGCAGAGGAATTGGAAACAGAGTTTCAGTACCTCCTCAAGGAGTTTTTCTGTAAAGGGGACCAGAGAAACAGGGCAGTAATTAGAGATGTGAGTTGAGTTGAGAGGTATTTTTAAAGACAGGAGAAATAACATGTTTATATAGAATGATCCAGCAAAGAAGGGAAAAACGGCAACCCGGCAAAGGGAGAATTGCTGCAGGGATGTCCTTGTCCTTGAGTGGGTGACTGGGGGGGTGGATCTTCTGCACAGATGGAAGGGTTGGCCTCAAACAGAAGCACAGCTGGTTCATCCCTCACAGCAGGAGGGAAGTCAGAATACGGGTAGAGATGCTGGAAGGAGGGCAGGTTTAGGGAGGGGGCATGTAGAGGTCATCTGTTGAGTATTTTCTTTTCTCAGTGAAATATAGGAAGCAAGGTCTACAGCTGAGGGGAGGAGGGGGCGGAGGCACTCAATAAATATTCCCCTTTGGCTTCCAGAATCCCATTTGGCAGCGCCCTGAAGCTGGTGGCAATCACTTGCCCACACCCACTGTGGGATATCGGGCACCAGAGGTTTTCTTGGGTGGTAAGGGACAGGACCCTTGTCTAAAGTGCCTCTTTCTGCCTCCAGGGCTGTCCAATCCATTCCGGGGCCTCCTGAAGCTGGGCACATTGGAACGGCGGGGAGCCATGGGCATCTGGAAAGAACTCTTCTGTGAGCTCTCCCCACTGGAGTTCCGCCTCTACCTGAGCGACAAGGAGCGCACCTGTGTGGAGAACTGCTCCCTGCTGCGCTGTGAGTCTGTGGGGCCAGCCCACAGCGATGGGCGCTTCGAGCTGGTCTTCTCTGGCAAGAAGCTGACCCTGCGTGCCTCCTCGCAGGATGAAGCCGAGGACTGGCTGGACAGGGTGCAGGAGGCCCTGCACAAGTATCGGCCTCAGCAGGAGGACGAGTGGGTAAACATCCAGTATCCAGAGCAGCCAGAGGACCTCCCCGAGGCCCCCCAGGGTGGCCTCCTCTCCCACTCGAACGCACTCTCAGAGCCTGAAAGCTTCCAGGGCACGCAGTTTGATTGGTCGTCTGCCCATGTTCCGGAGCCAGATGCTATTAAAGAATCCCTTCTGTACCTGTACTCGGACAGGGTCTGGGCACCCTATATTTTTTCCCTGTCCTTGGAGTCTCTGAAATGCTTCCGTGTGAGAAACAATGAGAAAATATTAAGTGACAGCCATGGAGTTGAGACCATCCGAGACATTCTGCCAGACACAAGCCTCGGGGGTCCATCCTGCTTCAAAATCATCACAGCCAAGGCTGTCCTGAAGCTGCAGGCCAGGAATGCCGAGGAGGCCGCCCTGTGGAGGGACCTGGTACGCAAGGTCCTGGCATCCTACCTGGAGACAGCTGAGGAGGCAGTGACACTCGGTGGGAGTCTGGATGAAAACTGTCAGGAGGTGCTGAAGTTTGCCACAAGGGAGAATGGCTTCCTGCTTCAGTACCTGGTGGCCATCCCCACAGAGAAAGGCCTCGACTCCCAGGGCTGCTTCTGCGCAGGTGCCGATGTACTCTCCCGCCACCCCCCAGCCTGCCAGTCTCACTCTGTATCCTGTGGGCTCTGGATTTAGGCTCTCCACCCCTCCTGCTCTCCATGAGTACCTCCATCCCACTCTGGGGATGCTGCAGCAAATAAGCCTTTCCCTGCAGCCTCTGTGCCTCCCAAGCACCCACTGGAGCAGTCCTATCCCTCCCTTTCCCCTAGTGCCACCTCCCGTAATGGGCAGAACCTGTGGGTGGCAGCTCCAGCTGCCTGCTACTCACTATTCAGAGTTCAGGGAGCTAAGCACTCTACCCCCCGCCCCACCACCCCCCGTCTGTGGGACTATATTATATTCTTTTGGAGTAAGAGGCATGGTATCATTCCAGAAATTTTTTGCATGCTTTTGCAAGCGCACACAATTTTTTTAATTACAAAAATGGGCTTGTGCTACTCAACTCTGTCCAGTAGGACTTTCTGCAGTGATGAAACCATTCTATATCTGTGCTGTCCAGTGTGGTAGCCTTGAGTCACGTGTGGCTACTAAGTACTTAAAATACGACCAGTGTGACTAAGAAATTGAATTTTAAAGTTTGTTTAAATTTAAATAGGCACATGTAGCTATGGCTGCCGTATGAGACAGCACAGCTATATCTATATACATATATTGTTCTACAACTTGATTTTTTCATGCTTATATATTATGGAGATTGTTCCAGGTCAGTACAACTGCTATATCGTTATCATCATCAAGTCCAGTACTTCTGTGCTGGGCACTGGGCCAAAAGCTTTGTTTGGATTATCTCACTTAACCCTCACAACAGCCCTCTAGGGATAGGTGCTATTATCATCTCCACTTATAGATGAGGAAACTGAGTCGCAGAGCTGGTAAGTACCCTGTGCCAGGGCCACACAGCTGGTAAATTGTGAAGCCAGAATTAGGGCCTGAGGGTGTCCCGCTGCCTGTATTTTTCAAGGCTGCATAATATTCTACTGTTCAGGTCCCATTTTTAGCTCTTCCCACTCCTAGTCCAGACACTCATTTCCAACCCCAAGGGCCCTGCAAGTGAACTGTCAGGAGGTTGCCTTGCTGCAGAATGCCAAAGCAGGAGACCTGGCTGTCAGCTGAGCTTTGGTTTAGAAGCTGTCCTGTGGAGGTAGAGCCTGTGGCACTGGAGGGGGAAGCCTGCTTCAAGTGTCTGGAAGGAAGTGGTCTGTGGCTGGCTCCCCTGGAGGGTGAGAGAAGCTAGGTACAGCAGAGCTTCCTGCAGACAACATCTTCAGGCCACCACTCATCCCTTGCCCACCCCAACACTAACACTTTGCTCTTCAGCATGTGGGTGCCAGATAGAGGGAGGAGGTACCCACCTGCGGGTGTGAATGCTGGAGGGGGCGGCTCTCACTGGGACTCAGGCCTGCCCTTCTGCCAGTCTGCCAGCCAGGACTAGGAGTTGGGGGTTCCTTTCCACCCTGCAGACACAGATGAGTGACCAGGTAGACATGGACCACTGCCGCTTGGATTGGATTTCCTAGTTTGCAGGGCACTTTCAAAACCTCGTGGCATTTAAACTTTGTAATAACCCCAGAAAATAGCTAATAGTCACTGAATTTTTCCAAGGTTCCATTTTAGTATCCTCAGGTCAGGATGAGGCAGCTGGTAAGCAGAAAAACTGGCCCTCCTTGTCCCAAGGCCAGAGGGATTTTCCCCAGCCCCATAGGAGGCAGGGCACGTGTTTAGGATTTAAGCTGGGATTTGTTTTTTGCCGCGGCCACACCCCACCACCACTACCACTGCCCCCCTGCTCCGAAGGGACCCCCAACAGAGGAGGTGAAGCTGGGCCCCACACCACTCTCCTGAGTGTCAGGAGCTCTGGGTTCCAGCTGGCACCAGGCAGTGTCCAGGCTGCCCTGCCTCCTGCTGGCTTCCCCACTGGCTCCTGTGGCCAGGCCCTTCTCCCTAGCTTCTTCCTGCTTCCCGAGGCCCAGACTTAGTTGTCCCATTTCAGAGGAGGGGTGAACCTGGAGGAGGCTGGCCTTGGTGAGCAAGCAGTGGGGACATTGAACAAAGGCAGCTAGGTATAATGGATGAGAACGCGGGCTTTGGAACCAACCAAACCCAAATTTGAATTCTAGTTATGCTACTTAATCATTGTGTGACTTTGAGCAGGTTTCTTAACCTCTCTGAGCACCGGCTTCTTCAGCTGTAAAGTGGAGACAATAATTCTTACAGTGTTTTGTCATAAAGATTAATTCATAGGGTTGATTCTGAGTGGTAGGGGTATGAGTGGTGGTGGATTTTGTCTTTGTACGTTTCTTAAAAAAAAAAAAAAAAGATGGTTAAATAGCAGACCCTTTCCACCAAAGTAGCGTCTGTGTTATCCAGGAGCGGCCTCTGTCCTGCAGCTACTCACTCTGCCACCATCCATCTCCCCAGGCTGCTCCCGGCAGATCGGCTTCTCATTTGTACGACCCAAACTCTGTGCCTTCTCTGGCCTCTACTACTGTGACATCTGCCACCAAGATGATGCCTCAGTGATTCCGGCCAGAATCATCCACAACTGGGACCTCACTAAGCGCCCGGTAAGTCCTGAGGCCAGCCTACTGTAGCCACACAGGACTGCTGAGTGACAGAGGAATGGTCACGCCTCAGCACTGTTGCTGCTCAGCTGTGGCCAATTTTGGTGGAGGGAAGCCAGTGTCACAAGTTCAGACCCTGTGATGTGGGACAGCTGACCAAGAGAAAAGCTTGGTGCCCCTGGGCAGAGCTCTGTCTGTGCCTGCCTTGTTGCCAGGTAGGAGTCTGAGGATGGTTCTCTGCAACTCCATGACTATAGACAGCAGGTTTAAGGTACCAGTAGGTAGGAAGATAGAGAGGCAGAGAGACAGATAGGAAGAAAAAAGATAAGATAGATTAGATGGATGGACAGACAGGCCACCCGACGGGCTGGCTGCACTTCCCTCGGAGGGGTCGGCCTTGCCTTTGCAGACCCTGTATAGACTTCGCCTGTTTGTTTTGTTTTGTTTTGTTTTGTTTCAAAAACTATGTTTTTGAAAGAACACATTTTCTGGGGATTCTCCCATTATAAAGATAATATATGGTCGTTATTTAACATTTAAAAATCATAGAAAAGCCCAAAGACAAATCAACCTCAAGTGTCATTCCCCAGAGATACTCACCGTTAACATTTCAGGGTAGCCGGTTCTGTGTGTCTCTTTACATATGCATGTAAGTGGATAGATCTACTTTCCAAAAAACTGGGATCATATTGGACCCATGCTGCATTATAAGGTGCTTTTTTCACTTAATATTATAATATCTTGGGCACTTGCTTATGTTCACAAAATACCTTTGAATAAGATATATTCTAAGATCTCTCATATTTTTCTCTTCCTTGGCTGAGCTTGGCCACTTTACCTTGAGCAAATTATTTAACCTCAGTTTCCTCATCTGCAAAGGGGGCTTGGTAACAGTGTCTGTCTTGGGGTTTTGAGGACTAAACCAGAGAGTTCATGTCAGTTGTGGCAATCTGCACCTGTCACTTAGGACAGTGCCTTAGAATAGTGCCCTTTTTCTGAGGCATGTCATACCTCCTGCCCCTAACTCACATGGTCAGGATAGCCAGGGTGTGCTTCAAAGGATGCAAGCTTGGCTTTCTCCCGAAGGCACAGATTTCTAATATGGCAGACATGAAAGATGAGGAAGACACTCGTTGCATTTCTCCAGCCCCAAGGCCTGTGAGCTGTGCAGTGCTGGCCCGGTGGGTGTGTGCTTGTCTTGTCGGAGGGCGGGGAAGCTGATCCTGAGAGTCAATTCCATGCTGTCTGGAAGGACTGGGGGCTGGGGGCACAGTCCTGCTTGGTGTCTCCTGCTCCTCCGCTGATAGCCTGTGCCACAGGTAGGTACTCCTACCTTCATCCCCCTGGGGAGGGGAAACCCCAAAGAAGTTGGCTTCTCTTTGGCTTCTTTGTTGTTTATCTTGTCCCTACCCCTGTTAAGTATTTAACTAACTACACAGAGAAAATTAAACCTAAAAATCACCAAAAATGCAAAGAGCCCTTTGACCATAAAACATATTCAGTATTTACAAGACCCTGATACTTCTGTTGAGCCTTCTTCTTACTCATTGCAGTAATCCTTGGGCCATTTCCTTTTTCTAATGAGAAAATTGAAATCATTCTCTAAGCATATGTGAGGTCAGGAGATACCCAGCTCCTTCCCAAATGTCATTGACCTAGGGAAGACAGGGAAATTCAAAATAGGATGTGACTGGCTTGGAGTTTGGGGCCTTTTTGTTTGCTGGTACCACTTTCACAGAGCCATTTGTGTTGAGGCCTGGCTGGCACTTGGCAGGTTGGTGGCACAGGGCTGGAGCTTCTGTCTTTGTCTCCTCCTCACCCACAGGACAGGATAGGAAGAGTCCCTGGGGAGCGTGAAGCCCCTTCCCATCTGCAGCACTTGGCAGTTCTCAGTGCACATTCCTGCGTGTTAGTTCATCTAGCCTCACCCAAGGCCTGAGGCTGAGGCGTGGGAAGAGCTGGGCAGGGCCTGGAGAACAACAATTTGATCCAAGTCACCAAGGGGTTCACCACTGGGCTGCCCCTAGGCTGTAGGGGGGCTGGTACACCAGAGCTGTAGGAAATGGGAAAAGGAGTTGTCTATTGGCAGAGGCAAGAAATCCTGATGGAGCTGGGAGATAGGAGGCCAGAGACCTCCCCAGCCCCCAGTACAGGGGCAGGTCTCCTGTAGGTCTTGCTACATTCCCTCAGGGGGACAGCTGGGCCACAGCAGACATCTGTAGAGCCTAATAGCAGCTCACATTTACTGAGGATGTGCTATACACCCTGTGCCGGGAGCTTGCATGGACTATCTCCTTTAATCTAAACTCACAATTACCCATGAGGTAGGTGCTTTTATTATCCTCATTTTACAGATGAGGAAACTGAGTCACAGAGATGTTAAGTTTCACAAGGTCGTACAGCTAGGAGGTGATGGAGTCAGAATTCAAACCCAGTTCTGACTCCAAAGCCCAACTCAGAAGAAGTTGCAAAAGTCAACTGGGGAGAACATCTCAGCCCCTGCATCCTTCTTACCATGGCAGGGAAGAGACTGCAGATGAGCTTTCTCATTAGTCAGTGTGGCATCCTGGCGTGCAGACCTGGGCTCCACTTCCTAGAGGTGGGATTGGATAAGTCACTTTAGCTTCTCTGAGCCTCACTTACCTCATCTGTAAAATGGGGATGATGACACCTTCCCTGTCAGATTGTTATGAAAATTAGAGAGGATGTGGTCAAGGTCCCTAGCCCAGTGACTAGCCAATACTAGGTGTTCACTAATTGCCATTGTCCTTAGGACCAGGACTTACGGTAGACCCTTCAGTTGGGAGAGACTGAGATTGAACACTTAGCTCCACATGGAGACCTGGGGAGCCCTGGTTGTTGCTGCTGGTGAGAGCTGGAGGAGCTCAGGCAAATCTCTCATTAAGCAGCTTCTGATCTGTGGCTTCCTGTGGTTGGAGCCTGACTCAGACCAGTCACCTGGTTCCTGAGTCAGGGCCCAGGGGAACGCCTCTTTCTTTTAGGACAGGAAATAATGGGAAGTGTCTCTGAGGCCTAGGGGGAGAGGGGCCTTGACCAGAGCAGCCCATCCCGCAACTGAGCATGGTTGGGGAGGGGCAGCAGCCTGGTGCCGTGGAGGGAGAGTGGGCTTGGGAGTCAGATAAACTGGGTTCCAATCCTGACTCAACCAGGGGTGCTGATACACTTCTAGCCTCAGTTTCCTCATCTGTAAAATGAAGATAGCACGACTTCCCTTGCAGGGGTGGATGAGTGAGTGGATAACACAGTGCCTGGCCTAGAATGCACAGGGAACGGCATTCTTTCCCACCCTGATGTCCGGTGGTGTCCACAGATCTGCCGGCAGGCCCTGAAGTTCCTGACACAGATTTGGGTCCAGCCCCTCATCAACCTGCAGCTGGTGAACGCATCTCTGTACGAGCATGTGGAGCAGATGCAGCTCATTGGGAGGAGCCGGGAGCAGCTGAAGCTTCTGGGTGATTACCTGGGCCTGTGCCGAAGTGGGGCTCTGAAGGAGCTAAGCAAGAGGTGAGCACCCTGGGCGTGGGCGGAGACACAGAGATACACACACATGTGGTGGGAGGGCAGTGCCCGGGCAAGGAGTCTACTTCAGAGAAGTGCTAGGGCTGGGCTGAGATCTCCTTCCCATGAGGCTTGGCCAATTACCGAATGCTTTGGGAGTGTTTTGTTTATCCGTTCATTCATTTACTCAACAAATGTTAATTGAGAACATACTAAGTGTCAGGCACTGGGCTAGTTCTGTGGGATACACAGCTGAAAAAAGCAGGCACAGTTCCCAACCTCTTGGAGCTTCTATCTGTCGGGGAAGGCAGATGAGTAACTAGGGAGTGAGGCTCGGGTAAAAAAAGAGGTAAGAAGCCCAGAAGTGGGACGTTCCCCCAGATTGGGGCAGGGGGATGGCAGGGAAGACTTCTTGGAAGAAGCAACTTCTAAGATGAGACCTGGAAACTGAGTAGGAGTTGGAAAGAGGAAGAGAAGGGGAAAAGCGTGTTCCAGAAACAAAGACCAGCATGTGCAAGGCTGTGAATGAAGGTAGCATACATGGAAAGAATGGAAAGAACTTTGGCAGAGTGAGGAGGAAGTGGGGGAATGTGGTGAGAGGAAGGCTGGAGAGGCAGGTGAGGGCGAGACCGTGAAGGACTGTCTTGCACTGTCTCCTCCTGTCCCCAGCCAGTCGTGTCTCCAACGGCTGTCCATGGCAATATCCCTTCCAAAATTCTCAAAAGGGGGTGAGATTGGGGTGAAACCCTCAGGATCACCTTCAAGAAGGTTCTTGGTGCCCAGGGCCTCACAGCCTTCAATGCTCATGGGTGGGAGGTAACGTTGGGCTTCAGCTTGGACTTAGAGGCGCTTTCCGTGCCCCTCCTATATACCCCCAGGCTGCAGCCTTCTGCAGGGCCCCACTGTCCTGGGGTCTCAGGAGGGCAGCCTCAGGCAGAGTAGCTGGGGCCTACTGCCTTGCATGAGGTGTCTGCCTTTACTGGTTCTTTGAGACTGCAGTAGCTCACATGCCCCTCCAGGCCCCCGCCCCTCAAAAAGGGCTGGCACAAAGACCACCTTTCTGAAGGGCAGCACCTCCTCAGTCTTGGCTATAATTCTTTAGAGTCACACCTGCAGCGCCAGTGTAGGTCTGCTGAGCTCTGAGGGAGGGGCTGCTGCAGGGAGCTCTCTCTGAGCAAAGGGAACAGGCCAGCCCAGCACAGGCCCCACAGAGCAGCCAGCTGAGCCCAGGCCTCCTCTGCAGGGCTTGGAAGAAGAAAGTCCTCGGAGACCACCACTGAGGTCCTCAGAGGCTGCTGCCCTAGACGCTCTGCCCACCTCCATCCTCAGCTGGGTGACTGGGTCTTCCCCTCTCGGAGGGTGCTGACTCATTCCTAGCCTTTTAGAGATCCCACGGTGGCTCCAGAGAGTCTGCCCTCCTGCCCCCTGACAGGGTGGTGAAATCTCTGTGGTCAGGGGGGCCTCATCTCCCTCCCTGGTCAAGGGGTACAGACCTGCATACCTTGTGTAGACCAGGCGCCTGCAGGGTGGCCCCATGCACCATCTCCACCCTGCGGAGCCCAGCTGAACCAGGAAGCAGAATGCTTAGTCGGCCTACGGTTCCCGCGGAAACTGCCCCTTCACTCGGCCTTACTGACCTGGCTGTGGCCCAGCCTGTGCTGGTGTTGGGGCCACCTGCCTCCTTCTCCTTGGGCCTGCTGTTCCCTACTGTGAGCAGCAGACTGCACACCTCCTGTGTGACCAGCCTAGGGGCGAACAGGGCCACGTCTGTGGAATTTCATTTTAGGAGCAGCGTGGGGCAGGGGAGAGAGCACCAGAGCTGTGTGGCCCTGAGCCCAGTTGCCTCGTCCGTAAGATGGGCTGGCTGGTAGCTCCTGTGTTGGTGTGCCCGTCCAGAGTGGCGGGGAGGGGTGCACCTTCAGTGGCTGACTCCCCACTGCCTCCATCACCGTGGCACACAGGACCTCGGAGGACGCCTGGACTCCTCACAGATCCTCAGACTCATGGCCCCGGGTCAGCGTGGCGTGTGCTGTGAGAGAGGACACCCGACCAGCCTGAGCAGGGCCCATGGGGCCAGGGAAGCTCCCAGAGGAGATGGCATCTGAGCTGAGGGCTTGCGGAGTCCTTCTTTACCTTTTTAAAAAAGAGATTTTTCTTGTTTACAAAGATAGCCCATGGTGGATGACATTAGAATATTCAAACAGGGAAAAAAGCAAGAAATTCAAATCACCCCTTCTCAGATCCCACCAGCATCATTATCGACAGAGTATTCCTTTGAGACCTCATTCTGTCTATTCATACATGAAAGCAGATGCCTCTACACAAATGGCGTTATGTATATGTTGGACTGGTGTTCAGAAAAATCAATAAAGAGAGAAAAGGGAAAAGAGGGCCAGGCTTTCCAAAGGGAACCTGTGATGTGGAGGTGGGAGGGAACATGGCTCACAGGGACCTGCCAGGGGTCCAGGGCAGCTGGGCTGTGGTGCATGGGCCAGGTGTCCTCAGGAGCCAGACTCGAAGGTTCTGTGTGCCACATTGATGGCGTTTGGGTTTTCTTCTGCAGGCAGTGGGGAGCCATTGAACAGTTTTGAGCAAGAGACTGTCATATTCTATCAGGGCTTTAGAGAAGACCGCTTTGGCAGCAGTGGGGTGCAGCGGCTTGAGGGGCTGGGGCCTGGGCAGGTGACTAGTGCAGTAATCCATTAATCCAAGGAGATGAGAGGGCCTGGACCCAGTCGCCAGAGTGGAAATGGAGAGGAAGAGGTAGATTGAAAAGGAGAATGAGCAGGCCTTGGATGCAAGTGGTGAAGTCAAGGTGGAGATCCACCTCGCTAGTGGCAGCACCCTGGCTGGGTGCTCTGAGAGAAAGGGGCAGGCCTGGGGCACAGACACGTCTCCAAGAGGTAGAGAAGCCCAGCAGAGCATCCTCTAGGGCCTTTGAGAAGCAGCCATCACAGAAGTGCCCCACAGGGGTGCTAACCCACCAGACCTCAAGTGCTTCTCCCTACAGCCTAGGGAGGGGTGAGCAGAGAAGGAACCCAGGGCTCAGAGGAGACAGGTAACACCCGTGTCACCCACCACATCCCACCCCATCACTTTGTGGTTTATAGGAGTTAACTTACAACCATCTCCTCTCATCTTCCGCTTTCTTCCAGGGAGCTGGAAAGATTTCTCTCGTCCTTTCAGGAGTCAGCCTCAGGCCAGAGGAGAACAAAGTGGGATCTCCTCATTGTGTGGGGGAGAAACTAAGGCCCGAGTAGCCTGGGGTGTAAGCACGCACACAGATTTCTCTACCAGAGGCCAGGATGAGAGGTGGCCTCTCACCCCAGGCCAGTGCTCTCCCCACTGGCCTCAGCCGAGTCTTGTGGAGAGAAACCGAAACTGGCTGCAAGGCCTTGCTACAGCTGAGAGTGTGACAGGCCAGGGTGTGGTGGCTTGGAGGGAAGCCCTGGGCCTGGCTGGCACCCAGGGCTTCCAGGACAGCAACAGAGGGCAGATAACAGAAATAACTCTCCCTCCAATCAGCTCTTTCCTTCCAGCCAGCTCAAGGCCAGCCTGTGCTCTCCCCTACCCCCACATTTTCCTGGTGATAAATGACAGCTTCCTGTTCCCAGAAAGCTGGAAGTTTACTGGGGAAATCAGCATGGTGAACTGAATGGCCTGTCGGCAGCATCCCCACCCCTTGTGGCGCAGTGTGGCCCACTTGGCTACTTGTGGGGACCCACTGTCTCTGACCCAGATTGGGCCCTCCCTGGATCACAACTAAGGCCATAGGGTGGGGCATAGCTAAGCCCCCATTCCAGATGCCCCACAGTTCTGACACCATCCAGATTCCCCGTGTGACCCTCCATGTCCTGGGGCAGGCTCCCAAGCTTCCTCTGACTCAGAGCATTCTGTCCCCATCCCCAATACCCACAGAAACACACACAAACAGAGCAAGGCCAGGCAGGTTTTTGTACCAGGAGAATTTCTGCAGGTGTTTCCTCTCCATCCCTCAGGATGTCACCCACGGGACCTCTC
Source organism: Elephas maximus indicus (assembly GCF_024166365.1). NCBI lineage: Eukaryota > Metazoa > Chordata > Mammalia > Proboscidea > Elephantidae > Elephas > Elephas maximus. The sequence goes on along the minus strand of NC_064837.1, from coordinate 51,782,559 downwards.
CCATTGGTGTGGGGGAAAGGAGAGCCAGGCAGGCAGTGAGCCCTCATCCTCCACACCCCTTATCCGCTTCTGAAACAGGATCTGTAGTGCTTAGGGCATGTCCGGCTCCTCTCACATAGTACCGAAACCAGGTGTTTGAATGTCTATCCCTCGCTAGACTAGGGCTGTAGGAGGGCAGAGGCCACATCCTGTGCATTTCTGTCCCCAGCACTGTGCCTGGCACTTAGTGGCAGCAACAGTTATCACAGCCAACATCTGTAGGCATGCAGCAAGGGCCGATATGGGTACACGCTGTGGAGCCAGACTCCTACATTCAAACTCCAGCTCTGCCACTTACTAGCTGTGCGACCTCAGACAAATTAATTAACCCCTCTGTGCCTCTGTTTCCTCTTCTCTAAGAATTGGAAACCCTGGTGGCATAGTGGTTAAATGCTACAGCTGCTAACCAAAAGGTTGGCAATTCGAATCTACCAGGTGCTCCTTGGAAACTCTATGGGGCAGTTGTACTCTGTCCTATATGGTCACTATGAGTCGGAATCGACTCAACAGCAACGGGTTTGGTTTTTGGGTTTGGCGCCTGTTTCCCCTTCTCCAAGGTGAGGATTACATAGTACGACCCTCACGGGACTATGAGGCCAGAGTGATACATGAAGCTCTTAGCTCAGCACTGGCACCAAGTGTTAGCGTTCATCCTCCTCCTCTTCATTCTCACTCGTCACTGTGTGCTAGGTACCGCTCCACAAATTCTTCAATGAATGGTTTTCTCCTCAGAACAGCTCCATTTCTCACATGAGGAAACCTGAGGCTCAGAGAGGCTGAGGAGCTTGACCAAGGTCACAACAGCTAGTTACCTGGAAGACCAGGTCCGGAGCCCAGGCAGCGCATTCTGTGCTCCTAACTATAACCTGGTATGAGGCAGGAAGGGTTTAAGCTTGGTTAGCAGCTGAGGGAATGAAAACAAATAGAACACAGGTTGGCCCAGGTCTTGGTGACTCTCCTAAGGAGCCTCTTCTGTTTTCTTTGAAGGCTCAACCACAGGAATTATCTCTTGGAGTTCCCCCACAAGTACAGCATCGCTGACCTTCAACAGGTAAGATCAGGTGCCCTCTCCCCGTTCCCCGACCTCTCTAGAAGGAGCTCGTTCCTAGAAGAATTAGAAAGGGAGATGGCGAGGGGGCGCAGTCTTCAGCTTCTCTGTCCTCAGCATGGGTCTTCCTGTTGTCTGCTCCAAGCTTCCTGGGGCAGTGGTAAGGCCCCCAGCCCCCTGGAATAAGCAGGTCCTCTAGCAAACCCCAGGATCACAGGTCTCTTCAGCCCCTTCCCTGCATCTGGACTCCTCCCCGACCTGGGTAAGGGGTGAAAGAGCCACAGGAATGACAGTTGGGACATTGCTTCCTCAAGGGGGAGGGTGCAGTGTATTTGGGTCTCATCTGTAAATCCTGGATGTCTGCTCAACCCGATTTAGGGAAGTTTTCTTGCCCAAGGGGCGCCTTGGGGTTGACGTGCTCCATGCAGCCTGCCATGAGCAGCAGTGGGCCCCGTTTTGCAGACAGTGTCAGCACTGCTGCCTAAAAGGCCTGGTGACCTGCGCTCACCCTCCACAGATCGCAGAGGGCGTGTACGAAGGATTCCTCAAGACCCTGATTGAGTTCGCCTCCCAGCACGTCTACAACTGCGATCTGTGCACGCAGCGTGGCTTCATTTGTCAGATTTGCCACCATCATGACATCATCTTCCCCTTTGAGTTTGACACCACGGTCAGGTATGTGGGATACCCCAACACACCCACAGCCTGGCCCAAGTGTTCAGGGCAGCAGGCCTAGTTCCATTTTGCGGGAACATATTGAATATTCACTCTGTCAGTGCTGAAGGGTGGTGGAGGTTGTCCAGAGTAGTCTACATCCTCACATGGCTGGCTCTGGTGAAGCTCAGGGGACAGGACGAGCCCTCAGAGGACTCTACTGAGCCATCCATTTGATTACTCAGAGGTGGCCCCCACAGACCCTCTGAGTGGGGGCCTCCCTGGGCCTCAGTTTTGTCATCCGTGAATGGGTTGAGGAAGGATTAAATGAGTTACTGCCCTGGGGTGTTGGCAGAGGCCTGGCACCTAGTGGGCACGTGGTGGATGGTACCTGCTGCTGCCTCTGCTGCTGTCATTATCATCTTGTCCCCAGTTGCTGCTCATTTATCTCAGTGCCTTTAACAGCATAGCTCAGAAGCCTCTAAATGGAAAAATTCATCCACCAAACCTTCACCCGAATCCAAGTGGGACTGGAAAACTGGAGTAGTAGGAGCATGGATTCATTTTCAGTAGGTGTCCCCTGGCCAGGATCAGCCCCTGAACAGGCCTAAGGCTGAGTTTTTTAAGCTGCAGAGTATTTTAAACATAGGCAAGAAATCAATTTAGTGAGTCTCAAACAGCATTTAAAAAAAACGAACTAGGAAAGAGAATATCAGAATGTTCGCATCATTCACAGTAAGCATTTTAAGATCTTTTGTTCTGGAGTGGAGAGGTGCTGCCTACATGCACTGGCTTGAGGAGTAGAGCACAGCCTTCCTATGGGTACTGTGGACAACACTGGCCAGCCCCAGGCCCCAGGGGAGGCCTCCGGCCCATTTGGCACAAGCAGCATCTGCTGCTCTCTCCCCCAGGTGTGCCGAGTGCAAGACTGTCTTCCATCAGAGCTGTCAGGCCGTGGTGAAGAAGGGCTGCCCCCGCTGTGCCCGCCGACGCAAGTACCAAGAACAGAGCATTCTCACCTAATCCCAACCTCCTGTCCCCACCCTGGAGGCCACAGGGGCAAGGGTGCAGCTCAGCCATTCCAGCTGGGTTTCGCATCAGCCTGGGCTACTCTGTCTGCAGGTGTTGGGGCCACCTCTCCTTGTCAGGGAGACTGTCAGATGTAACCAGAGCATAAGCCTCCTGGAGAAAGCCACAGAAGTCCCAGCGGTGCCCCCCCCCCCCGGGCATCTGCTGCAGGAAGTGGGACACCATCAGATGCGCCCTTCCTCCAGGCCCTCTGCACTCACCAGGCCCTGGCTCACCTCCCTGTCCCTAGCACCTCCATCAGGGCTGTGAAAACACCGTGGAAACGAGACTTTAGGGAATGTTTTCAATTTCACATTCCTGATTAAAAGGTCTAGTTTTTTAAGGTGGGTTTTTTCCCCCGTTCATATTTCAATGGAAAACATTTTTTATTCTTGACTCTTCACAAGTCACCAAGAAGTCCAGGCCTTCTCACCCTGAGCAAGATGTGCAGTTGCCGCTCAGACCCTCCCTGATGGCTGGTGGGGAGCTGGCAGGCGGGCCACTGCTGGGAGAGAGACTGCCGGTAGGACCCGGTGCCTTTCCTGTGCCCTTGCTGGGCACCCAGAGCTCAAATGCAACAGAGCTCTAGTGCAACGTGCCAAAATGCCCGTGGGGCAGGGCGGGTCAGCCCCATCGACCACCCTCTTCTCTCTCTCCTCCTCCTATTCCAGCTTCCTCACCTGAAAAGCCCCTCCCCTTGCCCAATGTCCCCCCCCCCAGCCTGGGGTCTTGATCCCAGCAGGAAAATTACTCAAAACCAGCACTGTCAGCACTTTGAGCCTTCCTTGTTCCAAGGAAGGGGCCTCATCTTGCCCACCCCTCACCCCCATGCCCTCCTCATCCCACCACACAGGCAGTCAGAGGGTGGGGTGCTGCTGCAGATGCTCCAGGCCCACCTTAGGTGGGCTCCTGGGACACACCCCACCTGCCTCACTGCTGTCAGGGCAGGGAGATGGGCTGGGCCCACAGAGGGCAGGGAGCCCAGGCCAGGGGCTTATCTTGGGCACCGTGGCCGCTAGGCTCTGCACTGTGACATGACCCTGTCGTTCTGTGAAGAGTGCAAGCCCCACTGCCAAGGTGTGCAGTGACCTGTGGGAGAAGCTATGCTTGTGGAAGGATCCTTAGCTTCAGTTTTCTAAGCCATTATTCACGAAGCTTTGCTGGACTTGCCCAGTAGGGGGCGCTGCCAGAGACTGGAAACTTTCATGGGAAGGGCATTGCCTTGGAGGAAGTCTTGGTGTTAGGATGAGGCCTGAAGTTGTTTTCTAAGCGGTTTTTGGGCCCCTGGAGCTGGGGATACATCTGAGCATGAATTCTTTGCTGCCTTCCCCCACCTTTCCTGGACCCAGTGGGCCTCTCTCAGCCCCGGGGGCCTCTGGCCATCTAACCTGCATTCAGCTTGGAAATGGAGGCCTCAGGTAGAGATCCCATCTGTCACTGTCAAAGGATGACCCTAACCCCACCTCTCCCTTGGGGTGATACAGCTGCTGAGTCACCTGGCCAGCCCTGTGGAGCTGGATACATTGTGCAATAGGATAGAGGAGGCTGCAGCAGGTGTGGAGCAGGGAGGCTGCCACCCAGCTTCTCCCTCCATCATGAAGGATGGTGCACACCTGTGCCAGCACACACACCAAAGCCTCTAAACCAGAAAGGACCCTAACCCCCAACCCCTGTAGCCAGCATTCATGCCCCACCACAGGCACAGCTTGGTCAGAGTCGTAGCTGTTCCAGAAGCCTGAGTGGGCAGGAGCCCAGGCTGGGGTAGGCAGCACCGCCTGAACCTGGCCCTGTTTTCTCAGGCCTTGTGAGTCTATCCTGGCAGGTGCCCTCAGGCAGCAGGAGTGAGGCCCTGGCAGAGCTCACCTGGGTTGGTGGGGCTTTCTCCCATCCTGGGGATTATTAGCATTAGGGCTCACCCCCTCCCCATTACCAAAAAGCTGCTAGCGCTAATGACCTTTGCTCGCTGGCCTCCAGTGGAAAGCTGGTGTGAACCTCAGTAGTGCCCACACTCTTTTAAAAGATGTTATTTTATGCAATAAACTGTCACTCCTGAGCGGGCTTCGGCCCCGAAAAGTGTTTTGCAATGCATTGAAGGAACTGCTGCCATGGGATTTTTGAATGATTTTGCAGTAAAGACCTGATCTTTCTAATCTCTGGTTTTGCTTCTGAATCCTAATGCTGCCACTGATTGAGGGAAGACCACGGGCCATCTGTCACCTGTTACCGTCTGTGATAGGGCTCCCCCTGCCCCAGTGGTCAGTCCCTGGGCACAGCGGAGCGCTCAGAGGTCGGGAGTAAAAACCTGAAGGCGGGGCTTGTGTGCCAGGAGTGAGCACAGATGAGAAGGTTACGGGGCTTTGGGAGGTTTACTCACAGAAGCTCATAGGTAACAACTGAAGCTGATGCCTGAAATGCCACACAAAAACGTTGTTTTTCCTGGGTGTTAAATGTCATAGCATAGCCTCCTGACACTGGGACATGAGAAGCTTCAGGACTGAATTTCTCACGGGGTTATGAAGGAGAGAGGGGGCTTCAGAAAGCCAGGCTGCTTGAGCAGGGCCCGTGGTTCAGGGTGCATGGCTTTAGGGCCCCAAGTGGCCTTTACTTGGCTGTTGACCTTCCCCTGAATTTCCAGGGGAAGCCCACCGGAGCCATCATTGTCACAGGAGAAGGAAGTTAGACTAAGCCACAGGGAAATCAAGTTGCAGGGCCCTGGTCAGTGTTTACTGTCCCTGGAGGGTCCTCCCAGCTTGCTAGGGAGCACCCTCTGCCCATCCCGTGAGCCCAGCTTTGCCTCCCTTCAGGGGCAGTAGGTGGAGGGGTCTGGAGAAGAGGAGAAGGGTGTGAGGACTGGGGGGGAAATAGGCCCAGTAGAGGGCCAGGGGCGTGTGTCCTGGGTGCTGCTTTGCATTTGCGTCAGCCCCTCCGTCCTCCAGTATGCCTCTGGGGCACCTGGTTCCCTCTCGCCGTAAAGAAGAAGGGGAGGCTTGAAGACCTCAGTCCAAACCCAGAGAGGGGGAAGGTTCATCTCATGATAAAAGTAGTGATAATAATAACTAATACATTGAATTTCCTATGTGTTAGGCATTGTGCTAATCAAGCACATCTCATCTTCCCAACAGTGATATAAAGTAGGTGTTACTACCCTCAGTTCAAAGGAAAGAAAACTGAGATGCAGAGATAAGGCAAATCTCCCCAGGTCCCAAGGCCAGCAAGTGGTAGAGCTAGGCCTGAGACCTGTCTGACCCCCGGCAAGGACCCTAACCACTATCAGCCAGTGTCACCCTGCCTGGCTTGCTGGGTAACTTTGGGACCAGTGGGGAGGGACCTCAAGGCGATTCATCCAGCCACTCTTTTCTAAGCATGCCAGGCACCAGGGATATGAATGCTGAATTCTGCCAGGTGCCTGCCCTGGAGGAGCCCAGGATGCCACCAGGCCTCAGGCACACTCAAATAATTGGCACAAAATGGAATCACTTGTGAGCAAAGCCTAGCAGGAGCAAAGGCATGGAGGTGGAGTTGAGGGTAGCAGGTGGCCAGACTCAGGTGCCAACTAAACCCTCAGCCCTCAGGAGGTGGAGAAAGTGGTGTCTGGAGGGGCCAAGGCCTGGGGCAATTAATCGTTCCTTGAGGGCCCTCAGAGTAAGGGACCACAGGGGCTGGGGCTTGCCAATGTCTGCAGGGAGTGGAAGCTCAAGTCAAAGGGGACGGAGGCTGCCTCCCCCAGAGAGGCAAAAGATTCCGGAAGATAAGCCTACTAGGCATAGGGCCCTAGGGCTGGACTCAAGATCCTGGCCTCCAGGGGTTGCTCTGAGCTTACACGCAGGACAGATGAAAGGGCAACCACCTCCCCCACAGGGAAAACGGAAGCGGGGCGCGGAGGGAGTGAATCTGGTCAGGAAAAGTTGGTGGGGAGACTCCCGCCCTCCTCATCCGCCATCCTTGCTCTGCTGCCTCCTCCTCCCGGGAGACAGCCAGGTGTGGTCTAGGATCCCGGGAGGTGCAGGGGGAAGGGGTGGCGTCTCCGCTCCTTGGGCGCTGGCCCGGCCCAGAGGGGACAGGAAGCCGGGACACCGGGGATTGTCTCTCGCAGCCGCAGCCCAGCCCCAGCCCGGGAGGAAGTTCTGCCGGTCGCTCTCCGCCGGTGCCTCCTTCGCTATATTGTTGAACAGGAAACCCGGCAGCGCGGGCGCCGGGCAGCCGAGGAAGGAGAGCCGGACGCGAGTCCACACGCGCCCGCCGGGGCAAGTGGAAGCGAGGCTGAAGGCCGGCGAGCCGGTGCCCCGAGGTGCAGGGCCGGGCGGGAGGGGCAGAGCCATACCGAGGGTCTGTAAGGGGGGCGCAGGTGGCCGCCGCCCTCCCCTCTCCCCTGCGCGCAACGCTAGGGCGGGAGCTGCGCGGGCCCAGGAGTGGAGCTGCGGGACAGATCAGTCTGGGTAGCGGGGAGCCCAGGGCTGCCCCAGGGCTGGGGGCGGGAGGGGCACAGGCCTCGGCCCCCAGCGCAGACCCAGGCGGTGGCGCCGCTGTGAGTCGCGGCGCCCCGGGCAGTGGACGCAGGGCACCTCCTGACGACGCGTCGGTCCTTGCGCTCCGGAAGCCTCCTCGCTCCCCCATCCCTCCCCTTCTCTTCGCCCCCAAGTGTCGGGGAAGAAGCTGGGGTCCGGGTCCCCTTCTCGCCCACTGCGGGACACCGCTCTCGGTTGGCATCCCTGCCGTGGGAACCCAGCTCCGACTTTTTCTAGGCCCGGCGCGACTGCGCCAGGAAAGGGCCTGCGGAGAGAGGAGGTGGACCGGAGCGGGTGGTGCTGCAGTAGGCTGGAGAGGGCTTGGAGTTGGAGATTCACAGCACGGACAGCTTCACTCGGATTGGGGTGGAGCCCCGCGGGGTGTCCCGGCGCTGCCCGCCCAGGGCGCGGGGACTGCAAGGGAGCAAATCCCTCCCGCCCCTCAAGCCCGTGCCCCCTCCCCTGCGTCTCCTCTCGGTGCCCCGCCCCCAGCGTCCCCACGGGCCCAGGCAGTAGCATTCGGCCCCTCCTGGCCTCTCCCAGACACAGCTACTTTGGAAATCCGGGGCAGCCGGGTCCCTCCTGAGCGTCCCTCTCCCTCTTTGCTCCCCTCCCCAGCTCCCGGTCCCGGTGATCTCTCAGCCTTGCCCTTGGAAGTCCAGCCCAGGGAGATGATAGGGACCTAACCTGCATCCACCCGCCAGCTCCGCCCACCCAGCTCATGGGAGCCCTGAGGCCGGCCGTGCCCAAGTGAGTGCGCGGCCGGGAGTCCCGGATGAGGTGGTGTGAGGGGGTGTCCTCTCCCTTGGGACTTGTTGGCTCAGCTCTGGGCCCCTCACTGATCCCACCGCCGGAGCCCAGTGTGCGCAGTGACTCGGTTTACACCCCTTCCCCGCATCGAGGAAAGCTTGAGAAAGAGTGGAGAGGGATCACTATGCGCCCCGACCCCGTTCCTGGGATCCCTCAGCTTCCGCAGGCGCCCGGGCTTTGGGCTGCTGGTCCCTGGCAACCTTCTGGGACAGGAGAAGGTGTGGTCAAGTGTAAGAGCTTGAAGTGACAGCCACTTCCGGGGGAGGACACCGACTCCTCGCTTTGATTGCGACGCAGGCAGATTTACAGTGAGGCTCTGTCCCCTCCCCCGATCCGCTAGGAGCCGGGCTGGGGCAGCCTGGGAGTGGGGGGACTTGTGTTCACTGCAGGAGAGTTTTGGAGGGTCCTGGGGGTCGCTATGAGTCGGAATTGACTCGACGGCAGTGGGTTTGATTTTTGGGGGGAGAGGGAGAGGGGTGTCACTGCATGGGTAGTCACTGTCACAAAGTCCATTTTCTGGGGGTCACTCTCATGGGACATGTAGGCATTACTGGGCAGGCTGGGAGCGGAGGTGGAAGCTAGAGAGCAGAGACAGCGCGGGCTGGGCTGGGCGGGCTGGGCACTGGGTTCACGTATGCGGCGAGGCTGCTAGGTAGCGAAGGAGAAACCGAGAGAACCGGTTTCCCCGCCTTGGCAGACGCAGTCCTGCCGCCCTGACCCTGGGACTAAGCCGGGCAGGGGAATCTCTGAGGTTGCGTCCTCAGACTCCTGGCGGGAGGGGGCGCTGCGGGACGGTCCGCGGACTCCCTGCGAACTGGAGGAGGCGGGATCCGGCCGGCGGCCGGAGCTGCAGGAAATGGGCAGTTCTTTCCATTTTACAGACGGGGACACTGAGGCCCAGTCAGTTTTTAGGCAACGGTGGTGTGGATCACCCCAACTCTTTGAGCCAAAGCCTCCCTGGCAGTACAGCTGGAGCAGTATTACCCCCAACCTTCCGGCCACGGGACAGAAGCGAGGCTCCACTCCCATAAGCAACGCCACGGAATGAGGGGGTGGTTGTTAGTCCATCATGGAGTGTAAGAACGGGAGCCTTAGAGATTTTCTTGTTCGAGCCCCCCAATTTAAAAAAAATTTTTTTTTTTTTATTTTTTAAACTGAGCCCCGGGCACACAGGTTAAGTCCAGGATCTGGATTCGAACCCAAGCCTCCTCCCACCCTCTGCGGTGCTCTTCCCTGCTCCGCAGCCTTGACCTCCATGTCCTCCCCTACCCCGCCCCACCTTGTTGCCCGCAGGGAAGCGCCGAGGCCGCGATGGCGGCGGACGTCGAGGGGGACGTGTACGTGTTGGTGGAGCACCCCTTTGAGTACACAGCCAAGGATGGGCGCCGCGTCGCCATCCAGCCCAACGAGCGCTACCAGCTGCTGCGCCGCAGTACGGAGCACTGGTGGCACGTGCGGCGCGAGCCCGGCGGCCGCCCCTTCTACCTGCCCGCGCAGTACGTGCGTGAGCTACCCGCGCTCGACGGCCCCGCGGCTCCTCCGCCACTGCCACTGCCAACGCCCCGCCCGGGCCAGACAGCCCCAGAGCCGCTCGCCTACGACTACCGGTTCGTGAGCGCGCCGACGCCTTCAGGCCCCGACGGCGCCCCCGCCGAGCCACCGCGCCGCGCGGGCTCCCTGTGCGGCCCAGCGCGGCGCGGCGCCTTGGCTCAGCGCAACAGCCTGGCGCCGGGCCTGCCTGCCTGCCTGTACTTGCGGCCCGCTGCGCCGGTGCGGCCCGCGCAGTCCCTGGACGACCTGGCGCGCGCCGCTGTGCCCCCTGCCGGCCTCCTCGGGAGCGCCGGCAGCTTCAAGGCCTGCAGCGTGGCGGGCTCCTGGGTGTGCCCGCGGCCCCTGGCGCGCAGTGGCTCAGAGAACATCAGCAAGGCCATCCAGGACGTGCGTGGCTCGCCGCGGGAGGAGCGCCCGGACCAGGTACGTTACCCCGTGAGGAGTAGGCGGCTGCTTTCTCTCGGAGCCAGGTGCAAGGAGACCTGCTTCGTGTCGGGCTTGACACCCAGTGTCTACTGGACCAGTTCCTTAACACAGGGTACCGAGCCTCACGTTCCTCAGCCACAAAACCAGCATGGTACAGACTCTCAACGCAGATAATGCATTTCCAAAATGCCAAAACTCTGGGAAGCCACAGGTTTTTTGTAACTCAATTGGTGGCAAAATTTGACTTGAACTGTTGTGATGCCCTTGATACCCAAACCCGTTGCTGTCGAGTTGATTCCGACTCATAGCGACCCTATAGGACAGAGCAGAACTGCCCCCATAGGGTTTTCTAGGCCGTAATCTTTATGGAAACAGACTGTCACATCTTTCCTCCGAAGAGCGCCTGGTAGGTTTGAGCCGCCGACCCTTTCCGTTAGCAGTAGAGCGCTCAACCGCTGAACCACCAGAGCTCCCTGCGTGCCATGGATTGTCTTTATTTATTCCACTTATTATGAATATTCATGTTTTGCTGCAGAAATGCTTTTGTTAGCTTCACGTGAGTCAGGTCCAGCTCACGGAGACCCCATGTAGAAACAGAACTGAAAGTTGCCTGGCCCTGCCCCATTTTCACTATGGTTGGTATGCTGGAGTCCATTGTTACGGCCACTGTGTATTTTTAGTGCTTTTCAACCTAGGGGCTCATCTTCCAGCCTAATATTGGACAATAGTCTGTTGTAATCCATAGGGCTTTCATTGGTTAAATTTTGGAAGTCGATCACCAGGCCTTTCTTTCTAGTCTTTCTTAGTCTGGAAGCTCCAGTGAAACCTGTCCACCATAGGTGACTCTATTGTTATTTGAAATACCAGTGGCATAGCTTCCAGCATCATAGCAACACACAAGCCACCACCGTATGACAAACTGACAAATGAGTGGGGGTGCAGAAATGCAAATGAGTGTAATTACAGGATGCTGCCCCGAGCCCAGCCAGAGCATCACATGGCACAGGGTAGGTATATGCACCTTACTACCTTTCTGAAGTCTGAACCAGTCTGTATTCCAAATGCATCTGGACATGGAATAAGGGGCTGGGGACTATGGCCAGCTCTACCTGCCTGGCCTTTCTCACAGGACTGTGGGGACTCAGGTGAGATGATGAATGTGAAAGTCAGGGTCTGCTTCTCTTTTTGGCTGCTTCCAACATTTCAGTTCCTTTTTTTTTTTTTTTTTTAACTTTTGATGGCTTTGTTTCAGAATGAAGTCCAGTACGATAAGAGATGTTTTCATCTTCAGATTCCAGTCATGTTAATTTGAGAAATCAAAACTAGAGCATGTTTTAAAACCCTCTTACATTCTCAGAATCATTGGGGTGGCCCTAAGTTCTTGAACTTTTGGAACTTTTCAGGGAGAGGCAGCCTAAGGAAAAAAGTTGCGCAGACCCGGTTCTGCTATCTGCCACCAGCTGTTTAATTCTGAGCAATTCACTTCCTCTCTTGGGGTCTCAGTTTCTTCTTTAGCCCAAAGAACGGGTGGACGAGAAAGCGGCCTCTGACGTTTGTGGGTCTCTGATTTCTTTCTTTGAACTTGATGACATTACAACAAGCACTGTTGCCGGCCACATGCCAGGACCGAGGCCAGGTTGCTGGGACAAATGAGACATGGCCCCTACTCGCAAGCCGCCTGGTCTTCCTGCCCTGTTATAGTGCAAAGAGTTCAGGTTTTGAGGCTATTCTTCTTCAGCTGCCATCAAGTGGACTCCAGTTCACGGCCACCCCATGTGTGTGTCAGAGTAGAACCGTGCTCCTTGGGGTTTTCAGTAGCTGATTTTTCGGAAGTAGACCCTCAGGCCTTTCTTCTAATGCCTCTGAGCGGACTCAAACATCCAACCTTTCGGGTAGCAGCGGTGCGTTAACGTTTGCACCAGCCACGGACTCTTTTGAGGCTACAAGGATTCTCCATTGAGTCACCTGCCAAAGGCTACTAAACGACTTAAGTCCCCCAGCTTCAGTGTCCTCGTGTAAACGCAGGACAATACCTAAAGATTAGGGACGTTGTGAGCCTTATAATGAGCTGAGCCGTGGAAGCATTTGGCACGTAGTAGGCGGTCCTACAAGACTGGCTTGGTTCCCCTTAGTGTATCCTTTCCTCCGAGACTGCGCCACCTTTGCCCCAGTTTCTGCAGGGGATAGCCCGCCCCCTTGTGGCCAATGGGGAGAGCAGCACCCCGCGGGTGGGAACGGGGACGAGGGCAGCTCCTTGTGCCCAGTGTCCCCGCCAACCGGCTGGGCAGCTTCTCTGGGATAGGTGGCTGGATGCCAGAACTCCTTCCCCAGCACCCCTCCGTTTCCGGGGCAGGCTCCTGGCAGCGCGCTCAGAAGCCTCTCCGCATTCTGTTCGTAATGGTGGGAGAGTCTGTCTGCCAGTCGAGGTGTACTCCTCGCTGGTGGAGACTGGCCTTGTCCCCTGAACCCCCGCACCTGTCTCAGGGCCTGGCCCATAGCATGCGCACCGGAAATGTGTGTAGACGTGGGGTGAGGGCAGCAGGCCCCTTACCCATGAGCTGGGGCTCTACAGGTCTGAGTGGGAGACCTATAGACCTGGCCCCTCCTGAGAAATCACCCTGGCTGAAGACGGAGTCCCTTCCCTTCCTTGTGTTATCTTCTCCCTGCTTCCTTCAGCTCTGGCTCCTACATTGAGGAGGGCGGAGGGCAGAGGTGATGGTGATGGTGGGGTGCTTGCTCAGGGAGGTACTGGGACGTCTGCCAGAGACCTACCTGGGTATTGGGTGGCGAGGCTGCTGCCTTGTCCCACTTCCAGTCCTAATTTACTGTGTGACCTGGACAAGTCGCTCAGCATCTCTGGTCCTGCCTCCCCACCTGTGTAATGAGTATAACAGATCACACTGTGACAGTGCTTTATTTAAGTGTCAGCTGTGGGTCTCCCTGACACTCCATTCCCACTGCCCCTGCCAACAAAGCCCAGGAGCAGGTAGTTGGTTCTCCCTGGGAAGAAAGAACCACCCCTACTCCTAGTTGTTCAAGGTAGCCCTTAGGGAAGGAACTTCCTGAAAGGTGAGCCTGCCTGTTTTCTCCTCAGAGGAGGCAGGAGAAGCAGGCCCTCCCCTTCCTCTCCACTCTTCCTAGTCCTTCTGTCATCCATTCAGCATGAATTGAGTGGACATCTGCCAAGCATCATGTGACCCTTCGGATCCCAAGATTACAGCCAATGAATGCCCTGAGAGCACACCACTGGGAGGGGAGGTGGGGTGGGGCGGAGGGGGGGAAGGAGGAGGGAGGGGACAGATGCCTCAGTCTGGCTTGGCACAGGCGCTCTGTGGTTGAGCTACACTCGAGGTGCCATGGAGCACAGGCAGAGGTGGAGGTGTGAAAGGGGGCAGCATGTTTGGGGTCCTGTGGTCCCACCCCCACCCCACCCCCATGCAGCTGAAGCCAGGGTGCCTGTGTGGAAAGGGGCAAGGAGTGGGCGGCACCCGGCCAAGCAGGGCCTTGTGGGCCCTCACCAGGAATTTGGACTTTATCCTGCAGTCATTGGAAGGCTTTTAGAAGAGAAGGGAGTGGGGCTGAGAAAAGACCCCTGTGGCTGGGCCTGCAAAAACAGCCAGGGGCTTTCAACAGCCAGGTTTTCTGGGCACATGGGAGGTTTAGTAGGTGGACTTAGTGGGACCTGGTGCCCAATGGGATGGGCCCAGGGGTGGGGTGGGGTGGGGTGGGGAGGAGAATCAGGATGAGCTCTAGCTTCCCAGTTTTCACCTGGGCAGACGTTGGTTCCTTCTTGCCTTCCAAGGACTCTGGTGTTGGGATTTCCAGAGCTACTTCCTGGGTAAGGGGAGACCTGCAGGACCCTCTATCCAAGAATCCCAAGAGACAGTTGGGTAGAGAGGTCTGCTGTTCAGGATGAGGCCTTCCGCTTGTGATGGTCTGAGAAAGTGTAGATGGTGGGAACGAGGGCGCCTGAGATGGCCCAGGGCCACCGCATTTGGGTGACAGGAGGAAAGAGGAGCCCGTGAGGGAGGAACAGCCAGGGAGCATGGAGGAAAAGCAGCTGAGCTCAGGCCCAGAAGCTGAGGAATAGTGTCCACAAGGGTTACCAGAAGGTCAGATGTAGATAAGGGCCTTGAAACACTTAACTGATGTGGCCACCAGAAGGTCAGTGGCCATCTTATCAGGGCTGATCAAGGAGGGGTTGCTGAGGGCAGATGGCAGTGGGTCAGAGAGCAGCGATGGTCAGGATGTGGATTTGAGAGTGTGGACAACTCTCAAGAATGTGGGCAGAGGAGGGTGGAAGATGGAAGGCAGAGACCCAGACTAAGTGGATGGGCAGGGCAGGAAGACAGGGAGGAGAGGATGACGGGGGTGGGGGGGGTGGAATGGCAGAGGTGGGGGGTTGGTGGGGAGGTAGTTGATGTGCTGAGATTCCAAAGCTGAGATTCCGAGGAGGAAGGACTGAGGGAGGGGCCCAGGGCAGAGGGGAAAGGACCTGCTTCCTCAAAGCAGGGGCACGCGTCGCTGGGGAGGGTGGGTGGGTGTCCTGGAGGAAGATGGAGGCAGTGTCCAGTCGATGAACAACTGGACAAGGGGAGAGGCTGGGCAGCATGAAAGACTGCTGAGGGTGGGGGGAGTGAACTGGGGCGGCCCGTCTCCCAGGGCATTAGCTCAGGGTAGGCCATTTGACAGCAGCAGCGCCCCCCCCCCCACCAGGAGAAATGAGCCTCTATACTGTATGGTCTTCTACAGCCTTGCCATTTGCTCCTGGTATGTGCTGGTCCCCGTGCTGGACCCCAGGGACACAAAAATGTGGGACAACATGACATGATCTAATGTCAGGGGACTAATGGTCTGATGGTCTCTCAGAGCTTGTACACGAAGGTTAATCTCATCCTTCCTGCAGCTTGAAAGACTTGAGGGTAAGCAGAAGCTCAGAGAGGTTTGGCTACTGGCCCACGGTCACACAACCAGGAGGTCCAGCTTGGTCCAAGGACTCCTGACTCCCAATTCAGTACTCTGGCCACTAGACTCAGTCTCAGCTGGATGGCCTTCAGGCTTGGCCATGTCCCCCCAGCGAGGACAATGCAAGCTTGAGGTAAACAGTGCTGACTTCTCTGACCCGCTCTGCGTGCCCAGCCCCGTGGGATGGATTGCAGGGAGGGGAACCTGAATTTCAAACCCCGACCTCACTATGTGCAGCTGAGGGTGTAGTTGGAGGATTAGGCATCCCAGAAGAAGGCAGAAGCAAATATTTCTGAGGAGAAAGAGAAGGGGAGGTAAGCCAGGAGGGCTTCCCCAGGGAGGCAGCTCTCGGAGCCCAGGGAAGCCAGGCAAAAATAAGTGCAATGAAGGGCCACTGAGACTCCTCCCTTGTGTTTGCGGGTCCCACCCCTGGGCGAGGGCCATCCTAAAGGGTGTGGCCACCTCTCTCTCGACCCTTGGCCTCAGAGGCAGGAAGGCCCAGGCCTGAGGGAGCTGGGCTGGATGGCCTGCTGCCAGGAAGTTGGCCTCAGGGAGGAAAGAGTTACACCTGGCCAGCTGCTGCAACTTCTTATGCAAACAGCTGAGGAGGTACCTCACCTGAGCGGGGGAACTCCAAGGTGCGGCCTGGCCAGGAGTGGGGCTGGAAGGAGCCCCAGGGCACTCATGCCTCCTCCTTCAAACTGTAAGTGGCCCTTGCCTTGGGATTGGGAGCTCAAGGGAAGAGGGTGCTCACCAAGGCGGTTTTCTCACTCTCTCCCATTTCTTGCCCACTTCCCACCTAGCTCCTCCCTGCACCCTTCCTAAAACCCAACCAGGGAAGTCCCGCTGTGCTGCGAGCTGCCCCTTCCCTCCCCTGGGATCTGAGGGCTGGTATGACTTCCTGGGACAAACTCCAAGGGCAGCCCGTGGTGCCCTGCTACCTACCCACCTTCCAGGCCCGCCAGGGGCCCTTTGGAAAGGGTTTGGGAAGAGCAGAGGGAGGCAAGGCCAAGGTGAGGGTCCAGTGAGTCCCTTTGCCCATAGTCCCTCCTCCCAACAACTCCCCCCAACCTCCCAGCTACAGCAGCCGCCCTAGGGGTGCCCTAGCTGGTTTCCCTCACACCTAGTATGACGTTTCCCTCCCCATGACTCACCTGCAGCCCCAGGCTGGCCCAGGAGTCCTGCTGCCCAGCCTATGACCTGGCTTGTGAGAGAGCAGGTTCTTGGGTATCCCCCTCCCATCCTCACCCCACATTCCTGGCCACTGAGAGCCCTCCACACCCATCCTTCCAGAGGCCAAAGGAGCAGCTGCCCTTCCCCTGCAGTCTGGAAGTCTGCCCTGTCCTCTGGGCAATCTCCCTGGAGCCTGGACCTCCTTATTCACCTCTTGGTGTCCTGTTCCCTTTAGCCCCTGGGTCTCCTGAGATGGGCCCGTGGCAAGCCCACCTGCCGCCCCACTTCCTTCCTGCCTGCTGCAGATCCTAGCAGTCGGCCTCACTCTAGATCTATTTTCTCTACTCTTCCTGGAGCTGCCTGTCTAGTAGTGGGAGGAGACTAACAGTCAGTCTTGAATGCCAGCCGTAATGGGTGGTCAGTGCCAGGCCCTGGGGCACAGAAAGTCTGTGATTATGACCGACGAATGGATGATGACTAGGAATATGGTCAGGTTCCATGCCAGGTGTTGGGGGGATTAGGAGCTGGACCTATGCTGAGGGGCTATGGGACAGTTGCTGAGGGTTGACATGGGGCTGCCAGGGCTGGTGCTCTGGGACCCAGGGGCCCAGGAGCTCTTGTTAAGATTGGGGAGGCTCTGTTTCCAAATTGAGGAAGAATTCTGATGTTCAGGGGATTTCCAGAGCTGCTTCTTGGGCAAGGGGAGACCTGCAGAACCTTCTATCTAGCTCAGGCTTAGGGCTCCTTTGGGCCTCCACACTACATCTTCCCCACCCCTCAGCTGGGGATCCACTGTAAGGCATAGAAGTTAAAGGGTCAGGGGTCCCTGAGTAGGTCTCTGTTTGCCCTGGAGGGTGGGTTGACTTGGGTCCAAGAGAGAAAGCAGAAGGGACCCTGCTTCCAGATCCTTCTAGCCATCTTCTTCCTTGTCTACACAATTAGAATACTTTCAGCCTTGTTTGAATGTGCAAATTGCTATTTCCCCTCCATAAACATAGTTTAACCCCAATTGCAAATATTTAAATAATAGGGGCAAATTTCAGCCTGATTACTGTTAGCAATTCGGTTTTGTCCCATCCATTAGTCTTTACTGTCTATGCTGATGTATCGGGGAGTGTTACAAACATGGGGCATCACAGTGTATTGACAGTTTCAGGTTCTGCTTTATTCATTTAACATATTCATTTATTCAATAAATGGCAGCTGTTATACTGGGCACTGGGGAGGCAATGGAAAATCAGGCATGGTCTTTGCCTCTACCTTGGTGGTCAGGTAGCTTACTGCTCAGGAAGAGAGACTGGCAAGCAAACCGCCAGTTATGATGGGCAGATGTGTCTGCCAGGTGCTCTTTAGGAGCACTTTGGAGGAGCTCCCCTCCCAAGATCTTGACTGGGGAGAGGGAAATCTGGGAATGCCTCCTGGAGGAGAAAGGTGATGTCAGAGGTGAATCCTAAAGATTTCTACAATTTAGCCTCCTGTGAAACCCTCTGTACCTGGTGTTTTTTCAGTGGCAGATCTTTTCTCATCAGTGGTAGTCTTTTCAAGTTTTCTACTACTTTTCTAGTTAATTTTGGCAATTTATCTTACCAAGAAATCATTCATTTTCTCTACATGTGCAAAATCTTCACTTTTAAAATGTACTATGGATTTTTTTGTGGCCAAGTAAATGATTTTGCTGTTTTTCATAGACATAGAAAAAATGTATACAGGTGCCACCTGCAACCCAAAAGTAGAGCGTTCCTATGAAACCTTTTGTGATGGTTAAGATTGTGTGTCAGCTTGGCTGGGCTATGAGTCTTGGTGTTTTTATGTGATCACTCCCATGATGGGATCTGCTGTGAGTACCAATCAATTTCCTTGGGGGTGTGGCCTGGATCCAAATAAAAGCAGATGTTCTGGCTTTTTGCTCACTCTGGGTCCTGTGGCTGCCTCCTGTTTGTCTGACCTCCGGCTTTTGGGACTTGAGCTACCAGCTTATCTGCAGACCTTGGGATTCATTGCTCTTCACAGCCTGAGAGTGGGAGCCCTGCTCTCTGACCTACTGATCTAGGTTTTCCAGCCCCTGCGGCTGCCTGAATCAAGAGAAGCCTCTATCCTGATCCACAGATGTGGGCCGTTCCATCCTCTACAGTTGTGTGAGCCATCTCCTTGATATAAACCCTTTACTGGTTTTGCTTCTTTAGAGAACCCAGCCTAAGACACCTTTCATAAGCCAAAATAGCATAAAGCAAAGAAGCAATCACCATTAATTTATATTGGAAAAACTTTGAGCATTTCCAGACCCAAAAAATAACCTATGTCCAGTTTTATGCTAAGCATAACACTCTTACCAGCTCTCTTAGGCTTTTCTGATACCTTGGGATATATCTTGCTAACGACACACAGAATAAATCAAGATATAGCACAGATGCTCAAGGACACAGTTCAAAAGCTATGGCAACTTGATGCTGAGATGCTGAGTGTAGTTACTGGAGAAGGAGCTTGGCGTCGCCACTCTCGCTGCTCAGGGTGTACGCTGCCCCTTTAACGGCTCACTGTTAAAACAAACGGTTAATGCTATTTCCACTTTTCGCTTTTTTTTGTAAAAGCAAAAATCCTCTTCAGATTTCTTTTCGTTACTGAAAACAAGTACTAATGTAGGCTTTTCATAAAACCGAAGTGGGTTAAAGCGAACTTTTGAAAATGGAGGATAACTCTATTTTCTGTTTAAGGGATATAAGTTTCCATATTTATCAGATTAAGTTTTTTGATTATATTATTCAAACTTGCATTTTCCTCTGTGTCCTTTTTTTTTTTTTTAAGTCTTTTACTTTGTATTAAACCTCCCATTCAAATTCTGTCTATAAAGTTCTTCTTGTACTTTTAATAGTTTTTGCTTTTCATATTTAACTGCAATGCTATTGGGAGATACAGATTTTGACTGTTTTGTCATCACAAATTGTGTCTTTGTATCATTATGTGGTGTCCTCTTTATTCTATTTAGCACTTTTGATCTTAAATTCCTGTCCGTTATTAGCTGGCCAGTATTTTTTTTATTGTATTTTGCCTGATATCTCTTGTCATCTTTGTATCTTCAACCATTATCACTTTTCTAAAAGCATATTTCTTGTGTATCCCTTTCACAACCAGTGGGACATATATGTCCCACCTATACTTCCTGCCTTTCGGGTTTATTGGGAAGCTGATTTCCCACTAACAGTGTGTACAGCTGTCAGGAAGAGACTTGTATAACTTTGAAGCAGAAGAAATGGGTGTATACTGCACATTACTATTTTTGCAGGGTATTTATGAGGTGGTGCATCCTGTTGGGTCATATGTGTGCCAGTAACTTTCACATGAGTCCACAGGGACATGTGTGCCCCAGTGGCCAATGGGACATATGCATTACACAAATCCTGTCCACCCCCCATAGTCAGGGGGACATATGTATCCCACCAGTCCAGAGGGCACACTCAATTCAGACACACTCAGTGATCCAGCATGCATTCTATTAATGAAATATATAATGGGATATATCGTATCACTGTATTTTTAAACCCGAGCTGACTAATGTCTTTTAATGGGAGAATTCAATCTGCTCCCATTTAGTTTAACAACTCCTAAACTGTATTTGATTTTATTACTTCCAGCATATCTTGCATTTATGGGCTTACTTTGTTGTATCTTTCTTTTTCTTTTTTCTTTTCTGGTTTGATCAGGCTACTGATTCCCTCTTTCCTGGGATTCCTAATCAAATACATATTCTATAGGATGTGCTTAAATGGGTGTTCTTTTTCCTAGCATTTCCATCTGGAACTCACAGAATCTTGCGTGTCTGTAGACTCATACCGTTTTCAGCTTAGAGAAATTTGTTGCTTGAATATTGTTTTGTTTTCCCTTCCTCTGCTTTGGTAACTCCTGTTAGGTCTCCTGAATCAGTCCTCCCAGTTTTTTATATTTTCTCTGTTTATTTCTATGCATATTTACTTTCTCTCTGAGGTTTGAGATATTTCTTCCATTTGATCTTGCCAGCCACAAATTTGAATCTCAAAAGTGAATATCTTCTCCTTCAATTCATATAATGATGTATTTTTTAAGTTCAAAAGCAATCCTTCTTTTGGGTTTTACTGGGTCAACTCAACAGCAGTGGGTTTGTAGTCTGGAGTCTCCTTAAGGGTTCTTATTTTTTGAACAAGTTTTGTTCAGTGCGTATTCTAGCAGCTCCATCTTGCTTTGAAAAAAAATTTAACTAGGTAATACATTTATATGGTTAAAAAAATCAAATGAAAACAATATAAAGAAGTATATAGTAAAAAAACTCACATGCACACACTCCTGCTTCCATTCCCTGTTTGCCATCAACTCAAAAGTCACCACTTTTATTCTTTCTCTATCCTTCCAGAGTTTCTTTGTGCAAATACAAACTAATATTTGATGACTCGATTTTCTGTCTCTCTTACACAAAGGTAGTATGCTGTATAGCCTGTCCTGCACCTTATTTATTGTTGCCTTTTTGATTTAACAATGTCTGTTGGAGGTTGCACGTAGAGAGTACCAATCACTGTCTTTGCAGCTACCTGTTTTTCCATTGTATAGATGTATCATAATTCATTCAGCCAGTCCCTGTTGATGGACACTTGGATTCCCATCTTTTGCTTTTACAAACAATGTTGTAATGATGAATCTTTCAGACATGTGCAGGTAAGTGTAGGATGAGTCTTAGAAGTAGGGTTGCTGAGTCAGAAGATAAATGATAGGTATTTGATAAGTGTTGAGGTTCATACCAGTTTTCTCTCCCACCAACACAAATGAGAGAGGCTGGTAACCCACAGCCTTACCAGCCGAGTGTTGTCAAACATTTGTTTTCTGCCAATCTGATAGATAAAATGTATTATCTTAAGGTAGTTTGAATTTACATTTCTCTTTCAAGTGAGGGTGAGCATTTTTTTTTTCATCTATGTAAGGGCTGTTTTTCTTTTTCTGTGAATGGTCTATTTATAGCCTTAGTCCATGTGTCTGTTGGCTTATTGATCTTTTTTTACTGCAGTCTAGGAGCTTTTTCTATATTAGCGAAAGTAGTCCTTTGTCCATTGCAGGAATTGCAGTTTCCTCCCAGCTTGTCTTTTGACTTTGCCAATGGTGTTTTTTTTTTTTTTTCTCCCGTGAAAGTTTTCTTAAAATACATTTATGTAGTCAAATATATCAATCCTTTATTTTATGACTTTTAGACTTGAGCCTTTGTTTCAAAGGCCTCTTCTTTTAATCATTTTATTTTTTGTCGTTGAGAATATACACAGCAGAGCAAACATCAATTCAACAGTTTCTACAGGTACAGTCCAGTGAAAATTATGACATTCTTCAAGTTGTGCAACCATTCTCACTCTCCTTTTCCCAATTGTCCCTCTTCCATTAACATAAACATTGCCTCCTAAGTTTACCATCTAATCTTCTGAGTTGCTGTTGTCAATTTGATCCCACACAGAGAGTTCTTAAAAGAGCACAATGCTCGAGGCAGACATTCTTTACATGTAAGCTATACTATTGTTTGGTTTAAAAAGACTTCTGGGAATATTTTTGGTTTGAGGTTTAAAGATTTTCTCAGGGAAATAGGAGGTTTGGGGGTTCATCCAGCCTCAATGTCTCCATCAACTCTGGATTCTATGACCTCACATATATTAAAAAACAATAGCAGGCAAATGTATACAAACCAAAGTTTACTAGTGGATACCAGGGGCAGGTGGGAGGGGAAAGGAGGCATTCATTATTGCTCATGGAGTACTGAGTTTCAGTTTACAGTAATGGAAAAATCGCATTCATTAAGGGCAAGGGTTGCACAGCCAATTAATGTAATTGGTCAGTAAGTTGAACACCTGTAAAAAACTGAGTTGGGAAATGTCTGATAGATATATTTACAACAACAACAAAAAAAGAGTAGCTGCTGAGACTGCTTATGTACAGCCAAACACCTCATGGGATTTGGTTTCTTGGTTTGTAGATTTAGAGTCATGGTTTCATGGGATACCCACATTAATTGGCCTAATACCTTATTTAGTGCTTTTGTTCTACCTCCTAGTTCTTTGTGTCTTAAAAGTTCCTGGGGTCTTAAAAGTTTGCAAATACCCATCCAAGGTACAAAAATTGGTCTCTATTCACCCAGAAATACGGAGGAAAAGACAGTCAGGAAGAGGAGGAGAAAATGTAATGTGTGGCTAATTGCCTCCATGAGGAACTGCGCCCTTTGCCATGAGACCAGAAGAACTGGATGGTGCCCAGCTACCATTACTGAACATTTTGATCAAAGATTGTATAGATGAATCCTGATTCAGAGGGAAAAAATGCAGGACAGAATTTCAAATTCTCAAAGGCCTCTTTTAATATAGAAGTTTGCTCATATTTTCTTCCTTGAGTATTTTTATGGCTTCATTTTTTTTCTTCTTTTTTGAACATTTCAATCTTTAACCCTTGGGGCTTTATCCAGATGGACAGAGTAAAATGAAGGATGAAAATCCACCTTATTTACTTTTTCTAGGAGGCCATCCAGTTGTCCCATCACCTCGTACTGACAAGTCCATCTTTCCCATGATTTGTCATGGTGTCTTCAGCATGTCCTAGGTTCTGGATGTGTGTCTAATAGCAGCAGCCTATTTGTTTGTCTGTTTGTTCTGCTTTTCACCAGCCACTGGGCTGCCAGAGGAGTGGAGTCTATATGTCTTTGTCTGCTTGCCAGGCTCAGTTGAGCTGTTGGCGTACCCCACGTGGTGGGGGACTCTAGGTCAGAGATAGCTTAGTGGGCCCTGTGGGACTTGGCAGCCTCTGCTGTCAAGGCATCAGCAGGAAATCTCCCTGTTTCCTGCCTCCTCCGCTCTCCCAGCCTTAGGGTGTCTTGCCCACCTGCATAGCTCCTCCTCAGCTCCCAGGGCAGGGGGTCTGATACCAGGACCACCTTGTCTTCCCTCTGGAGTCCCCTGGTGGGCCCAGTTAGCCTCAGACTTCCCAGGGTTCCCTGGATTGCAGCCTCCACCTCAGGTGCTCTCACCTATGCCAGCCCTGCCCTGCCCTGCCTACCTGCCCCGACCCTGGTGTGACCCAGGGCAGTAGAGGGTTGCAGTCGGGAGAAGAGGAGAAGCAGAATATGTCTAAGCTGCTACATCCCCAGAATCCCAGCCCCAGCAAACCAAACCAAACCCATTGCCGTCAAGTCAGTTCTGACTCGTGGAGGCCCCGTGTCTGTAGAGTAGAACTGCTCCATAGGGTTTTTTTTGGCTGTAGTGTTTACAGAAGTGGATTGCCAGGTTTTTCTTTCACAGCACCATCGGGTGGGTTCTAACCACAAACCTTTAGGTAAGTTGTCGAGTGCAAACATTTTACGCCACCCGGGGACCTCCCAGCCCCAGTACGGAATCTTGAAGGGAGAGAAATTACTTTGTCTATGAGGACAAAGATTGGGGGAAAGAGGTGCTGGGAGGGCAAGCCCATTACCAGATGAGAAATAATTAACCCCTTCATATGGTAGTAACAGTGAAGGTGGAGAATAGGAAGAGTTTGAGGTAGATTTTTTTTTTTTTTTTTACTTCTTTTATTAGGACAATTTTCAAGCATTTAGAAAAATACAAAAATAAATAATAGAATTCAATTCTCCCTACTATCTGGATTTAACAATTCACATTTGCCATTTTTTTATCTTTTTTTTTTTTTGCCAAAGAATGATACATTCCAGATATCACATTTCACCCCTAAGAACTTCAACGCGCATCTCTAAAAAATGACTTTTCCTCCATAACCACCATACCATTATCATAGCTAACAAAATTAATATGAATTGCTCAATATCATCTAAAATCCAGGTTTCACCAATTTCCCTGAAAAACCTCTCTCTCAGCTGGTTTGTGTGAACCAAGGTGCAGTCAAGGGCCTTGCATCGCATTTGGTTGTCACATAAATCTCTCTTGGACAACTCTCACCCATTTCTTCCACTAGGACACTGACTAGTTAAGGAGACCAGACTAGTTGCCCTGTAGGATGTCTGTTTTAGATTTGTCTGCTTGCTTCCTGCTGGTGGTGGTAACATGTTCCTCTAACTCCTGTGTTACTTGTGAACTAGTAGGTCTGAAAAACTTAAATCAAACACGAAACCCGTTGCCATCAAGTTGATTCTGACTCATAGGAACCCTATAGGGCAGAGTAGAACTGCCCTATAGGGTTTCCAAGGCTGTAATCTTTACAGAAGCAGATTGCCACATCTTTCTCGTGTAGAGCGGCTGGTGGGTTTGAACTGCTGACTTTTCAGTTAGCAGCTGAGCACTTTAACCACTGCACCACCAGGGCTTCTCCGAAAGGCTTAAACCCATTGCCGCTGAGTCGATTCCAACTCATAACAACCCTATAGGAGCGAGCAAAACTGCCCCATGGGCTTTCCACGGCTGTAATCTTTACAGAAGCAGACGGCCACATCTTTCTCCCAAGGAGCAGCTGGTGGGTTAGAACCACTTACCTTTCAGTTAGCAGCTGAGTGTTTAACCACTGCACTACCAGGGCTTAGGGAGGTCAAAACACGCGGCTCCGTGACAGGTGACACAAAGGAAGCAGGAAGAGCCAAGGATGACTCTAGATCTTTGCTTGACCAACAGAAGGGATGCTGAGTTGGGGAAGAAGGAGGAACGAGTTGGAGGAGGAAGGAGATGAATTCAGTTTGGGAACCAGATGGTGGGTAGTTGGTCATACAAGCCTGGACATGGTATAGCGAGTTGCTCACCTAAAGCTGGTTGTGGAAACTCCACGTTTCCGGGGGGAGTGGAGAAGGAGCAGTCAAGGAGGAGCACCAGGAAGCTGTGGTTTGAGGAAATCCAAGGAGGAGAGGACTCAAAGGAGGAAATGCAGGAGAGAAGTCAGGTCAGAGCGAACACTGAATTTCTCATTGAGGAGATTGTGAGTGACCTCCTGAGCAGTAGGCTGGGTTTCTGAGTGGATGTAGAGAAGGTGGGGTGTGCACACTCCTTCAACAAGCCAGCTCTGAAAAGGAGAGTAGTGGTTAAAGAGGGGTGCAGAGCTGGGTCCAGGGGAAGCACTTTTTCTTTTTAGGATGGAGAATTTGAGTTTGTCACAATTTCAAAGGGATAAAGGCAGTCAAGAGGGAGAGGTTGGAGATTTGAGGTGAGGACACTTCTTGAGCAGGTGAGAGGCAGTGGGGTTCCCTGGGCCCAGGGTGGGGGTTGGCTTGGACAGGAGGAGGAGCCTTGTGTTCTCTGTCAGAGAAAAGAGAAGGAATGATGGGTGCAGGTACAGATACACTTGAGGGGGTGGGCAGAAGATCACATTTTTCTCCCTATGATGGCTCATAATCCCAGGCCTTCACTGGCTGGGAGATTCCTCAACTGACCATTTCTGACCACTCCCTGCCCCAGCAGGCCTGGCTGGGTCTTTGTGAGCCTTACTCAGAGCACAGGAGGTGTGAGCCCAGGAAAGCCCCACCCCACTCTGGAGGAGCAGGCCAAGCAGGCAGCCCCATGAGGTCACCCAGAGGCTAGGGGCAAAGTCCAGCGCCAAGAGCACCCAATCGAAACCCAAACCCAGCAAAGCAGAAGTGCAGCCTGCCTCCTTCCCCATGCCCCCATGGGTGTGGGAACCCAGGGACTTGGTTCTCTTTCACAGAAGCCAACCTTGTGAGGGGAGACCAATGACAGCCCCATTCCACAGATAAAGAAATTGAGGCCCAGAGACACAAGGGGTTGCCCATAGAGAAGCTGGGACAGAAACTATACAAGAACTCAGGTCGTTGGACTCCTCCGTTCTTTTTCCTTTGAATCAAATGAAGCTTCTGCCCCAAACCAAGAGAAGAGTCTCATCTAAGGCTGTTATGCGGGAATCTCACACCCGTGTTATGAGATTACCATTGATGGAGGTGCCTCATCCAGGTTGCACATTCAAATCACCTGAGGAGCCTTTAAAACTACTTCCAGACCAAAATACGTCAGAATCTCAGGAGCTGGGGCCAGGCAGGGCTCCCCCAGTGCTCTGAGGCTTGAGGACCAGCGCCCCACGGGATGACCTCCAGCCTCCCCACTGCCAGTGGTGGAGGCACAGCTCTGGGCTTGGCAGAAGTGGGTAGAGAGAGTGGGTCTCAGCCTCTGCGGAAGGAAAGGTCAGGCGGAGGGGATGACCCCAGAACCAGGCTCCTCACGTGGACACGGTTGAGCTCCATGACGTGAAGATTATAATTCATTCCTGCCCTTCCTCCACCCAGGGGCGGATAACCCAGTGAGCAAGGAAAGCACAGGCTTATTTGCACTTACTTACTAATCTGCAGTGAACAGTTTCGGATGGGTTTCACCTTGCCTATTGGATAATCCACCCCGCGACCTCAGCCTGGGTGGCACGGCGCAGGCTCACCAAGCTGGCAAAGGGGCTTCATGTCCCCTTACCAGCCCTCTGAGTCAGCTCCTGGGCTTGAGTCTCTGGTTAGGGGTTTTTCTTTTGCCTCTGCCCCACATAGCTGACAGGATTTTCCTATTGCACCTGCCCCTGCCCCAAAGATTCCTGTGAGGATTTTGGAGAAAGGGGGTGAGGACAGAGACGTACACGGATGGGGTGACATTCTGCTGGCTTGTTCTGGTGTGTCCCTCCCTCCTCTCACTGTGCGCCTCTCAGGCGTGAGGGTGTGGTTGAGGGTGGAGAACCCCACTGGGGAGCCACTGTGGTCAGCACCTCCTCTCGCTGGGGGAAGGGAAGCCCAAACAGGGAGGCCTGAGTAGCCAAGCTCTGTGACCAAGAGCCGGCCAGAGCTGTGTGGGGCTTGCTCAGTGACAGCGGTGGAGAGGCCTGGTCCTTACAGCGTGGGACCGGAGATTTTCCCCTGCCCCCTGGGGTGGAGCCCACTGGAGGCTTCAGCCATGGGGGCCAAGCCCAGGAAGAGAAATGGGCAAGATGCTGGCTGCCGATTCTGGGGTCCCAGCTCCACACTGTCACTCCTGGTCCCTGCCACAGGGAGCCCCTGCTTCCCTACCCTACCCGCAGAGCAGTGCAGGGGGCCTGGGTTTCACACCTGTTCCTCCTCTCCATCTAGCCCAACTCCTCCCTATGGCTCAGTCTCTGGCTGTTCTGGAATTTGCCGAGGGTGTTCCCATCTCCTGGGCCTGGCTCTGCTCTCCCCTGGCTTGCTCTCGTGTGTGCGCGCGCCTGCGTGTGTGTGTGCGCGTGTCTGCGTGTCTGTGTCTGTCTGTGTGTCTGTGTGTGTGTGTATCTGTGTCTGTGTCTGTGTGTCTGTGTCGGTGTGTGTCTGTGTGTGTGTCTGTGTATGCATCTCTGTGTCTGCGTGTGTGTCTGTGCGTCTCTGTGTGTGTCTGTGCGTGTGTGTCTGTGTGTGTCTGTGTCTGTGTGTATCCGGGTCCCTGTCTCTTGGGGTGGGGGCAGTGTGATATGTCACATGTGTGATGAGTGTCAGGACTGGAGGCCTGTCTGTTTTCCTTCTGCTCTCTCTCTTGATTGAGGGGTGGGCTAGGCTGTCCCTGGGGTTCTGGACTTCTGAATCAGGACACAGTGGATGGGTGTGGGGAAGTGATACAAGCACTTTGAGAGCAGTGTAGGGCAGAGGGCCCCAGACTTGCTGTGAACACGATCTCACCTAGAGTCCATACCCCAAATCTATGCCATGCCTAGCTCAACTTGGGTGTCCCTGTCCTGAGCCCAAAGTGGGTGCAGGAGACAAGAGGCCTGGGAGGCATGGGTGGAGGTAAAAGGGGAGCCAGGGCCAGGGCAGGAGGATTATTGAAATGGAATAATGGGAAACAAGGGGTCTGGAATCCAGGGTAGTAGGGTGGGGCTTAGTGCCTGAACTGGGAGTGGGCAGCCAGTGCAGGAGAACGTTCAGGCTGGTGGGTGGGGGCCAGGGTGCTGGCCTGGCACCTGGGCTGGGAGAAGCCCCTCAAGGAGGGTAGTGAAGACAAGATGATCCCCAAGGGCTTAGAGGAGAGGCTGAAGCTCCTCATCCAGGACATCAATGTGTACAGCCAGGGGTCTGAACACCCACCGGGGTGAGAGGGTGAAGGAAGGAGAGGCCAGGAGGAGGACCTTACCTCAGTAGGGTGGGGGAGCTGGTGCCTGTCTCCTTCTCTGGATTTTTCTGAGAGCATGTAGGGGCACACAGGCATGGGTGGGCACAGGCAGGTGGGCGTGTGTCAGCATATGTGGGTGCACAGGCGGGGTGGGCACATGTGCCTTGATGACCAAGGCTGGAGGAGGCAGACTCAGGCAGGAGTCGGGCAGACAGTGGTGTGGTCAGAATCCCAGCTTTCCTCCTCGTGGCTGTGGCTGGCAGGGTCCAGACACTGGCTCTCTCTGGCACCACATCTGCCCAGGCGCCTTCCTTTTTGGGTGCCCATCCTCCCCCACTGCACACACAAGCTTCCTCTTTCTCATCACATCCTCCTTGGGCCTTGGGGGAGTTGACAGCCACTCATTGCCCTGTTTCCTCCCCAGGAACTACTCCAGGTCAGGCAAGGGAGGTCTGCGCCAGTCCAGGCCCAAGGACCCGCTACCCATCTGCCTGCCCCCATCTGTGCAGCGAATCCTGCACCCCTTCCCTGTGGGTCAAATGCGTGCCTTTCTCTCTGGAGCCTGTGCCGGGCTGCGTCTGTCTGGGCCTGGGATTCAGAACTCAGCTCAGGGATGATCGTCAGATGACTGAGTGGGGCAGCCAGCGGTGCCCCAAATAAACAAACAAAAAAAACAAACCTGTTGCTGTCTAGTCAATTCCGACTCGTAGCAACCCTGGAGGACAGAGTAGAACTGCTCCATAAGGTTTCCAAGGCTGTAAATCTTTACGGAAGCAGACTGCCACATCTTTCTCAGGTGGAGCAGCTGGAGGATTTGAACCTCGTACCTTTTGGTTAGCAGCCAAACCCACTGTGCCACCAGGGCTCCAAAGAAGCATAAAAACATCCCTGACCCAAGGCGCCCCCACCTTACCCCACCCCACCATCTCTGTCTCAGGCAGCACTTCCGCAGCCCTGACAGGAAATGGGCTGGAGGTGCAGCCTCCCCGCCATCTCGAGACAACTTCTTGTTTCCCTGTAGCCCTCTGCCAGCCCTGGGGTTTTGCCCCTTGGCTCCACCCCCCCAGACCTTCCCAAGGCTCCATCCCCACACAGAAGGGACAGTATGGTGGACATGATTGCCAAGCTGACCAGAAAGCAGAGTCGGGGCCTTCGGGGGCAGGTAGGGGACCCTAGCATTAGAAGGCGAGTGCAGCCTCTGTTGGGGGTGGCCGAGGGGCCTGTATGGACAGGAGGACCCCTGTGGGCCTCCATCCTCTGGCCCTAGAGTGAGGTGGGGTCTGGGGAAGGGGTCTTATGGAGTTGGGACTTCTAACCTCTCCTTCTCTGCAGCTCTGCCTGTCTGAGAGGAGGGACAGGGGGATGCTGAGAGGGGATGGGCAGCTGAGGGAGGAGAGGCAGAGCTGCCACCTGCTCGTGGACAAGGAGGGGAAATTGGACATAAGTGGACTGCCGCTATCAGGAAGTGCTGGGGGGCTGACAGGTAGGTGTGGTAAAAGCCAGACCCCTCTTGGCTCTGTCCTTTGGCTTGAGGTGGGGGGCCGCTTCCTCTTTCCCACTCGTTGTCCCTTTTGTCTGATGGATATGACTGAAGTCTGGGCCCCAGGAGCCCTTGATGCCCTAGTCAGGCCGCTGTTGCTGAGCTGCGTCTGGGTTTTGCCTGGGTCTCCAGGATTTGGGGGCAGAGGCCCTGGTGTAACCACAGTGAGCATCTGCTCCCAGCCAGAGGTCTGAGAGGTCCTGGCCCTGCCTGGCCCCAGGAGCTGGTCAGATCCAGCCGAGGCTCTGCCTGAGAGGAAAATGCCTATGTCTTAGTACTGTGGGGGCTCTGCAGAGAGTTCTGGGTCTGAAGGGGCTTCAGTGATGTGGCAGTCCGGCTACCTCTATATGGCTGTACTTCTAGAAGCATCCCTAGCAGGGGGTTGGACCCTGCTTACGCACCTCCAGGGATGGCCACTTTCACTATCTCTTGAACCTGCCTGTGTCTCTGGGACAGCCTCAATCTTTAGAACGTGTTTCCTTCAAAGGGACACAGCCCTGCACCCATTCGATCTGCACCGTGGAGACCCACAGTGTAACTCTGTACCTTCTTTTCTTTGTGACAACCCTGTAACCCTGGGGGCCCACCCTTCTACCTCCAGCATCTCCTCTGTACCCGGTAGGGGTGTTGTGTTTGCGAGATCCCTGTCAGCTCCACCAGCCTGGGACTCCCTGTGGACTTGGAGCCACGGCCTACAGCCTGGCTTCAAAGAGCCTGGCTCCTTTGTTGGCTCATCCACCCCTCTATGGGCCCTTCCAACCACTGCCCCATGGATGGGCATGGCCACTGCCTCAGTGGGTCCAGCTGGGGGTGAGTAGAGGTTGTATGGTTCATCTGCCTTCCTCCACTCCTGCCTCCATCCTGTCCTCCCAAGCAATCTCCTGGTTTCTGTGGCTCAAACCCTCATTCTCAGAAAGTTCTTGCTCAAACCTAACCTTAGTCTCTCCCTAGTGTCAGGTGTGTTTGTATGTTTGTTTGCTGCTGCAGTTTGCCACAGGATTGACTTGGGTACAGTAAACATTTTGGTGGATCTGCTACGTGCTATGGGGCATTGGGGCACCTGCTGGGGGTGACTGGAGTCAGTCAGTCTTGGTCTTGCTCTCCAGTAACTCCTGCCTTTTGGGGCAGAGAAAGTAGGCAAATGGGTGGACAACTCACCAACTACCTAAGGGTGACAAGCAGAGGGCCAGAGGGTTTGGCCTCTCTTAGGAGGTGGAAGGCCTCACCCAGGAGAGGTTTGGGAGCAGAGAGCCAGTGGATGGGCAGGGTTTGGGTAGGCAGGGACCCAGACAAGGGCATTCCCGGTTTCAGGAAGCACAGGAGTAAAGGCACAGGAGGTAGGCAGGTGCCTTTTGTGTTTGGGGTAGGGTGAGCTGTCTGGTGTGTTGGAGTACTGGATCCCACGCGAGGGCTACAGTGGGAAAAGAGGGAGGAGAAGTAGAGAGGAGTGTCCTGTCTCCACCACAGGGGAGCTTGGGTCGGGGGTGTGTCCCCTGATCTCTCTGCCCCTATGCCAGAGGATCTGCCCCTTCACAGGCTCCCCATCTAAAACAGTAACGCCCCCTTTTTTGACTGCGGTTTGGTTTTCCTCCTTAGCAGTTATCATCAAATCATCATTCATTGCCTGCCATAGACACACACGTGCGCTAGAGTGTTGGCCCTCCCAGGCAGGGATTTGTGTCCGCTCGTTGCATCCCCAGTGCCTAGAACAGTGCCTGGCACACAGCAGCGAATCTTTGTTGGATGAATGAATGATTTCTCAGGTGCCTGCCTAAGGCCCTTGAGTGGGACGTGCCTTCTCTCTCAAAGAGTTTATAGCTTAGTGAAGGAGTCACAGTCAATGCAGAAACTTCTATGATTTTTTTTAAGGTTTATTGTATGAATTTTTGAGGTTGCAGTAAAGTTTAAAGAAAAATAAAAGAAACAAAAAACAAATTCAACCACTATAATATTACTACCAGAAATGACCTCTGTTAGCATTTTGGAGGTTTTTTTTTCTTTTTTTTAATTGTGCTTTAAGTGAAAGTTTACAGTTCAAGTCAGTTTCTCATACAAAAACTTACACACACATTGTTATGTGACCCTAGTTGCTTTCCCTACAATGTGACAGCACACTCGTTCTGTCCACCCTGTGTTTCCCGTGTCCATTCAACCAACTCCTGTCCCCCTCTGCCTTCTCATCTTGCCTACAGACAGGAGCTGCCACATAGTCTAATGTGTCTATCTGAGCTAAGAAGCACACTCCTCACCAATATCAGTTTATGTTTTATCGTCAAGTCTAATCTTTGAAGAGTTGGCTTCGGGAATGGTTTTAATTTTGGGCTAACAGAGTCTGGGGGCCATGACCTCTAGGGTTCCTCCAGTCTCAGTCAGACCATTAACTCTAGCCTTTTTACTAGAATTTAAGGTCTGCCTCCCACTTTTCTCAGCTCCGTCAGGGGTTCTCTGTTGTGTTCCCTGTCAGGGCAGTCATTGATGGTAGCCGGGTACCATATAGTTCTTCCAGTCTCAGGCTGATGGAGTCTCTGGTTTTTGTGGCTCTTTCTGTTTCATGGGCTCATATTTTCCTTGTGTCTTTGATGTTCTTCATTCTTCTTTGCTCCAGGTAGATTGAGACCAAGTGATGCATCTTAGATGGCTGCTTGCTGGATTTTAAGACCCCAGCCACCACTCACCACAGTAGAATGCAGAAGATTTTCTTAATATACTTTGTTATGCCAGTTGACCTAGGTGTCCCCTGAAACCATGGTCCCCAGACCCCTGCCCCTGCTTCTCTGTCTTTTGAAGTGTTCAGTTGTGTTGAGGAAACTTCTTAGCTTTTGGTTTAGTCCAGTTGTGCCGACTTCCCCTGTATTGTGTGTTGTCCTTCCCTTCACCTAAAATAATTCTTGTCTACTATCTAATTAGTGAATATCCCTCTCCCTCCCTCCCCACGCTCATAACCATCAAAGAATGCTTTCCTCTGTGTTTAAACCTATTTTTGAGTTCTTATAATAGTAGTTTCATACAATATTTGTCCTTTTGCAGCTAATTTCACTCAGCATAATGCCTTCTAGATTCCTCCGCGTTATGAGGTGTTTCACAGATTCATCATTGTTCTTTGTCATTGCAGAGTATTCCAATGTGTGAATATACCATAATTTCTCTATCCATTCATCCATTGATGGGCATCTTGGTTATTTCCATCTTTTTGCTATTGTAAACAGTGCTGCAATGAACATGGGTGTGCATATATCTGTTCGTGTAAAGGCTCATTTCTCTAGGATATATTAAAAGGAGTGGAATTGCTGGATCATATGGTAGTTCTATTTCTAGCTTTTTAAGGAAGTGCCAAATCGATTTCCAAAGTGGTTGTACCATTTTACATTCCCACTAGCAACGTATAACTGTTCCAGTCTCTCCACAACCTCTCTAATATTTATTGTTTTGGGTTTTTTTTTTTTTTTTTTTTATTAATGCCAGCCTTGTTGGAGTGAGATGGTATCTTATTGTAGTTTCGATTTGCATTTCTCTAATGGCTAATGATCGTGAACATCTCCTCATGTCTGTTAGCCACCTGAATGTCTTCTTTGGTGACGTGCCTGTTCATATCCTTTGCCCGTTTTTTTTTTTTTTTTAATAATTTTTCTTGAGCTTTAAGTGAACATTTACAAATCAAGTCAGTCTGTCACGTATAAGCTTATATACACCTTACTCCATACTCCCACTTACTCTCCCCCTAATGAGTCAGCCCTTCCAGTCTCTACTTTCGTGACAATTTTGCCAGTTTCTAACCCTCTCTACCTTCCTATCTCCCCTCCAAACAGGAGATGCCAACACAGTCTCAAGTGTCCATCTGATACAAGTAGCTCACTCTTCGTCAGCATCTCTCTCCAACCCATTGTCCAGTCCCTTCCATGTCTGATGAGTTGTCTTCGGTAATGGTTCCTGTCCTGGGCCAACAGAAGGTCTGGGGACCGTGACCGCCGGGATTCCTCTAGTCTCAGTCAGACCATTAAGTCTGGTCTTTTTATGAGAATTTGGGGTCTGCATCCCACTGATGTCCTGCTCCCTCAGGGGTTCTCTGTTGTGCTCCCTGTCAGGGCAGTCATCGGTTGTGGCCGGGCACCATCTAGTTCTTCTGGTCTCAGGATGATATAAGTCTCTGGTTCATGTGGCTCTTTCTGTCTCTTGGGCTCGTAGTTATCGTGTGACCTTGGTGTTCTTCATTCTCGTTTGATCCTGGTGGGTTGAGACTAATTGATGCATCTTAGATGGCTGCTTGTTAGCATTTAAGACCCCAGACGCCACATTTCAAAGTGGGATGCAGAATGTTTTCATAATAGAATTATTTTGCCAATTGACTTAGAAGTCCCCTTAAGCCACAGTCCCCAAACCCCCACCCTTGCTCCGCTGACCTTTGAAGCATTCAGTTTATCCTGGAAACTTCTTTGCTTTTGGTCCAGTCCAGTTGAGCTGACCTGCCCTGTATTGAGTGTTGTCCTCCCCTTCACCTAAAGTAGTTCTTATCTGCTAACTAATCAGTAAATAACCCTCTCCCACCCTCCCTCCCTCCCCCCCTCGTAACCACAAAAGTATGTGTTCTTCTCAGTTTATACTATTTCTCAAGATCTTATAATAGTAGTCTTATACAATATTTGTCCTTTTGCCTCTGACTAATTTTGCTCAGCATAATGCCTTCCAGGTTCCTCCATGCTATGAAATGTTTCACAGATTCGTCACTGTTCTTTATTGATGCGTAGTATTCCATTGTGTGAATATACCACAATTTATTTAACCATTCATCCGTTGATGGACACCTTGGTTGCTTCCAGCTTTTTGCTATTGTCAACAGTGCTGCAATAAACATGGGTATGCATATATCTGTTCGTGTGAAGGCTCTTATTTCTCTAGGGTATATTCCGAGGAGTGGGATTTCAGGGTTGTATGGTAGTTCTATTTCTAACTTTTTAAGAAAATGCCAGATAGATTTCCAAAGTGGTTGTACCATTTTACATTCCCACCAGCAGTGTATAAGAGTTCCAATCTCTCCGCAGCCTCTCCAGCATTTATTATTTAGTGTTTTTTGGATTAATGCCAGCCTTTTTTTTTTTGTTGGAGTGAGATGGAGTCTCATCGTAGTTTTAATTTGCATTTCTCTAATGGCTAATGATCGAGAGCATTTTCTCATGTACCTGTTAGCTGCCTGAATATCTTCCTTAGTGAAGCGTGTGTTCATATCCTTTGCCCACTTCTTGATTGGGTTGTTTGTCTTTTTGTGGTTGAGTTTTAACAGAATCATATAGATTTTAGAGATCAGGCGCTGGTCAGAGATGTCATAGCTGAAAATTCTTTCCCAATCTGTAGGTGGTCTTTTTACTCTTTTGGTGAAGTCTTTAGATGAGCATAGGTGTTTGATTTTTAGGAGCTCCCAGTCATCTGGTTTCTCTTCATCATTTTTGGTAATGTTTTGTATTCTGTTTATGCCTTGTATTAGGGCTTCTAACATTGTCCCTATTTTTTCTTCCATGATCTTTATCGTTGTTTAGGTCTTTGATCCACTTGGATTTAGTTTTTGTGCATGGTGTGAGGTATGGGTCCTGTTTCATTTTTTTGCAAATGGATATCCAGTTATGCCAGCACCATTTGTTAAAAAGACTATCTTTTCCCCAATTAACTGGCACTGGGCCTTTGTCAAATATCAGCTGCTCATATGGGGATGGATTTATATCTGGGTTCTCAATTCTGTTCCATTGGTCTGTGTGTCTGTTGTTGTACCAGTACCAGGCTGTTTTGACTACTGTAGCTGTATAATAGTTTCTAAAATCAGGTAGAGTGAGGCCTCCCACTTTCTTCTTCTTTTTCAGTAATGCTTTACTTATCTGGGGCTCCTTTCCCTTCCATATGAAGTTGGTGATTTGTTTCTCCATCACATTAAAAAATGTCATTGGAATTTGGATCGGAAGTGCATTGTATGTATACATGGCTTTTGGTAAAATAGACATTTTTACTATGTTAAGTCTTCCTATCCATGAGCAAGTTATGTTTTTCCACTTAAGTAGGTCCTTTTTAGTTTCTCGTAGTAGTACTTTGTAGTTTTCTTTATATAGGTATTTTACATCTTTGGTAAGATTTATTCCTAAGTATTTTATCTTCTTGGGGGCTACTGTGAATGGAATTGATTTGGTTATTTCATTTTCGATGTTCTTTTTGTTGATGTAGAGGAATCCAAGTGATTTTTGTATGTTTATTTTATAACCTGAGACTCTGCCAAGCTCTTCTATTAGTTTCAGTAGTTTCCTGGAGGATTCCTTAGCGTTTTCTGTGTATAAGATAATGTCATCTGCGAATAGAGATAATTTTACTTCCTCCTTGCCAATCCGGATGCCCTTTATTTCTTTGTCTTGCCTAGTTGCTCTGGCTAGGACCTCTAGCACAATGTTGAATAAGAGCGGTGATAAAGGACATCCTTGTCTGGTTCCCGTTCTCAAGGGAAATGCTTTCAGGCTCTCTCCATTTAGAGTGATGTTGACTGTTGGCTTTGTATAGATGCCCTTTATTATGTTGAGGAATTTTCCTTCAATTCCTATTTTGCTGAGAGTTTTTATCATAAATGGGTGTTGGACTTTGTCAAATGCCTTTTCTGCATCGATTGATAAGATCATGTGGTTTTTGTCTTTTGTTTTATTTATATGGTGGATTACATTAATGGTTTTTCTAATATTAAACCAACCTTGCATACCTGGTATAAATCCCACTTGGTCATGGTGGATTATTTTTTTGATATGTTGTTGAATTCTATTGGCTAGAATTTTGTTGAGGATTTTTGCATCAATGTTCATGAGAGATACAGGTCTGTAATTTTCTTTTTTCGTGATGTCTTTATCTGGTTTTGGAATCAGGGGTATGGTGGCTTCATAGAATGAGTTAGGCAGTATTCCGTCATTTTCTATGCTTTGAAATACCTTTAGTAGTAGTGGTGTTAACTCTTCCCTGAAAGTTTGGTAGAACTCTGCAGTGAAGCCGTCCGGGCCAGGGCTTGTTTTTGTTGGGAGTTTTTTGATTACCGTTTCAATCCCTTTTTTTGTTATGGGTCTGTTCAGTTGTTCTGCTTCTGATTGTGTTAGTTTAGGTAGGTAGTGGTTTTCTAGGAATTCATCCATTTCTTCTAGGTTTGCAAATTTGTTAGAGTACACTTTTTCATAATAATCTGCTATGATTCTTTTAATTTCATTTGGGTCTGTTGTGATGTGACCCATCTCGTTTCTTATTCAGGTTATTTGTTTCCTTTCCTGTATTTCTTTAGTCAGTCTGGCCAATGTTTTATCAATTTTGTTAATTTTTTCAAAGAACCAGCTTTTGGCTTTGTTAATTCTTTCAATTGTTTTCCTGTTCTCTAATTCATTTAGTTCAGCTCTAATTTTTATTATTTGTTTTCTTCTGGTGCCTGATGGATTCTTTTGTTGCTCACTTTCTATTTGTTCAAGTTGTAGGGACAGTTCTCTGATTTTGGCTCTTTCTTCTTTTTGTATGTGTGCATTTATCGATATAAATTGACCTCTGAGCACTGCTTTTGCTGTGTCCCAGAGGTTTTGATAGGAAGTATTTTCATTGTCGTTGCATCCTATGAATTTCTTTATTGCCTCGTTAATGTCTTCTATAACCCAGTCTTTTCAGCAGGGTATTGTTCAGTTTCCAAGTATTTGATTTCTTTTCCATAATTTTTCTGTTACTGATTTCCACTTTTATGCCCTTGTTGTCTGAGAAGATGCTTTGTAATATTTCGATGTTTTGGATTCTGCAAAGGTTTGCTTTATGACCTAATATGTGGTCTATTCTAGAGAATGTTCCATGTGCGCTAGAAAACAAAGTATACTTTGCAGCTGTTGGGTGGAGTGTTCTGTATAAGTCAATGAGGTCAAGTTGGTTGATTGTAGCAATTAGGTCTTCCGTGTCTCTATTGAGCTTCTTACTGGATGTCCTGTCCTTCTCTGAAAGTGGTGTGTTGAAGTCTCCTACTATAATTGTGGAGGTGTCTATCTCACTTTTCAGTTCTGTTAAAGTTTGTTTTATGTATCTTGCAGCCCTG
Source organism: Elephas maximus indicus (assembly GCF_024166365.1). Taxonomy (NCBI): domain Eukaryota; kingdom Metazoa; phylum Chordata; class Mammalia; order Proboscidea; family Elephantidae; genus Elephas; species Elephas maximus. Next base: position 51,744,686 of record NC_064837.1, on the reverse strand, counting down.
TCATTGGGTGCATAAATATTTAATATGGTTATATCTTCCTGGGCAATTGTCCCTTTTATCATTATGTAATGTCCTTCTTTATCCTTTGTGGTGGATTTAACTTTAAAGTCTATTTTGTCAGAAATTAATATTGCTACTCCTGCTCTTTTTTGCTTATTGTTTGCTTGATATATTTTTTTCCATCTTTTGAGTTTTGGTTTGTTTGTGTCTCTAAGTCTAAGGTGTGTCTCTTGTAGGCAGCATATAGATGGATCATGTTTCTTTATCCAGTCTGAGACTGTCTGTCTCTTTATTGGTGCATTTAGTCCATTTACATTCAGCGTAATTAAAAAAAAAATTTTTTTTGTATGTGTTTAGTGCTGTCATTTTGATACCTTTTTATGTGTGTTGTTGACAATTTCATTTTTCCACTTACTTTTTTGTGCTGAGATGTTTTTCTTTGTAAATTGTGTGTTCCACTTTTTCATAGTATTTGACTTTATGTTTGCTAAGTCGTTATGTTTTTCTTGGTTTTTATTTTGAGTTGTGGAGTTGTTATACCTCTTTGTGGTTACCTTAATATTTACCCCTATTTTTCTAAGTAAAAACCTAACTTGTATTGTCCTATATCGCCTTGTATCCCTCTCCATATGGCAGTTCTATGCCACCTGTATTTAGTCCCTCTTTTTGATTGTTGTGATCTTTTACATATTGACTTCAATGATTCCCTGTTTTTTTTTTTTTTTAATTAATCTTAATTTGTTTTTGTGATTTCCCTATTTGAGTTGATATCAGGATGCTCTGCTCTGTGACCTTGTGTTGTGCTGGTATCTGATGTTATTGGTTTTCTGACCAAACAATTTCCTTTAGTATTTCTGGTAGCTTTGGTTTGGTTTTTGCAAATTCTCTAAGCTTGTGCTTGTCTGCAAATGTCTTAATTTCGCCTTCATATTTCAGAGAGAGTTTTGCTGGATATATGATCCTTGGCTGGCAGTTTTTCTCCTTCAGAGCTCTATATATGTCATCCCATTGCCTTCTTGCCTGCATGGTTTCTGCTGAGTAGTCTGAACTTATTATTGATTCTCCTTTGTAGGAGACCTTTCTTTTATCCCTGGCTGCTTTTAAAGTTTCCTCTTTATCTTTGGTTTTGGCAAGTTTGATGATAATATGTCTTGGTGATTTTCTTTTTGGATCAATCTTAAATGGGGTTTGATGAGCATCTTGGATAGATATCCTTTCGTCTTTCATGATGTCAGGGAAGTTTTCTGCCAACAGATCTTCAACTATTCTCTCTGTGTTTTCTGATATCCCTCCCTGTTCTGGGACTCCAATCACAAGCAAGTTATTCTTCTTGATAGAGTCCCACATGATTCTTAGGGTTTCTTCATTTTTTTTAATTCTTTTATATGATTTTTTTCAGCTATGTTGGTGTCAATTCCCTGGTCCTCCAGATTTCCCACTCTGCATTCTAATTGCTCGAGTCTGCTCCTCTGACTTCCTATTGCATTGTCTAATTCTGTAATTTTATTGTTAATCTTTTGGATTTCTGAATGCTGTCTCTCTATGGATTCTTGCAGCTTATTAATTTTTCCACTATGTTCTTGAATAATCTTTTTTAGTTCTTCAATTGCTTTATCAGTATGTTCCTTGGCTTTTTCTGTAGATTGCCTTATTTCATTTCTGAGGTCATCCCTGATGTCTTGAAGCATTCTGTAAATTAGTTTTTTATATTCTGTATCTGCCTTTGCCCATTTTTTAATTGGGTTATTTGTCTTTGTTGTTGAGGTTTTGCAGTATCATGTAGATTTTAGAGATTAGATGCTGATTAGATTTGTCGTAGACAAAAAATTTTTCCCAGCCTGTAGTTTGTCTTTTTACTCTTTTGGTGAAGTCTTTGGAAGAGAGTGTTTGATTTTTAGGAGCTACCAATTAATCTAATTTCTCTTCTGGTGTTTGTGCATTGTTAGTAACGTTTTGTATACTGTTTATGCCATCTATTAGGGCTCCTACCATTGTCCCCATTTTTTCTTCCATGATCTTTATTGTTTTAGATTTTATATTTAGGTCTTTGATCCATCGTGAGTTAGTTTTTGTGCATTGTGTAAGGTATGGATCTTGCTTCATTTTTTTTTCAGATGGATATCCAGTTATGCCAGCACCATTTGTTAAAGAGACTGTCTTTTCCCCATTTTACAGAATTTGGGCCTTCGTCAAATATCAGCTGCTCATAGGTGGATGAATGTATGTTTGGATTCTTAATTCTGTTCCATTGGTGTATGTATCTGTTGTTGTACCAGTACCAGGTTGTTTTAACTACTGTGGCGGTATAATAGGTTCTAAAATCAGGTAGGGTGAAGCCTCCCACTTTGTTCTTCTTTTTCAGTAATGCTTTTCTTATCTGGGGCCTCTTTGGAGGGTCCTTTTAAAACAAAAAAATTGGAACGAAGCCAAGTTTCTCATTTTTTTAAATTTTTTTTATTGTGCTTTAAGTGAAAGTTTACAGATCAAGTCAGTCTCTCATACAAAAATTTATATACACCTTGCTATATAGTCTTAATTGCTCTCCTGCTAATGAGACAGACTGTTCCTTTCCTCCATTCTCTCTTTCCATGTCCATTTCACCAGCTTCTGACCCTCTCTGCCCTCTCATCTCCCCTCCAGATAGGAGATGCCAACATAGTCTCAAGTGTCTACTTGATCCAAGAAGCTCATTCTTTTTTTTTTTTTAATAATTTTTATTGTGCTTTAAGTGAAAGTTTACAAATCAAGTCAGTCTCACGTAAAAACTTATATACACCTTGCTACATATTCCCAATTACTTCTTCCCCATGAGACAGCCCGCTCCCTCCTTTCACTCTCTCTTTTCGTGACCATTTTGCCAGCTTCTAAGCCCCTCTACCCTCCCATCTTCCCTCCAGGCAGGAGATGCCAACATAGTCTCAAGTGTCCACCTGAACCAAGTAGCTCACGCCTCACCAGCATCCGTCTCCAACCCATTGTTGAGTCCAATCCATGTCTGACGAGTTAGCTCAAGAAGCTCATTCTTCACCAGCATCTTTTTCTATCCCATTGTCCAGTTCACTCCCTTTCTGAAGAGCTGGCTTTGGGAATGGTTCCTATCTTGGGCTAACAGAAGGTCTGGGGGCCATGACCACCAGGGTCCTTCTAGTTTCAGTCAGATCATTAAGTCTGGTCTTTTTCTGAGAATTTGGGGTCTGCATCCCACTGCTCTCCTGTTCCCTCAGGGGTTCTCTGTTGTGTTCCCTGTCAGGGCAGTCATCAGCTGTAGCCAGGCACTATGTAGTTCTTCTGGTCTCAGGCTGATGTAGTCTCCGGTTTATGTGGCCCTTACTGTCTCTTGGGCTAGTAATTACCTTGTGTCCTTGGTGTTCTTCATTCTCCTTTGGTGCAGGTGGGTTGAGACCAATTGATTCATCTTAGATGGCTGCTTGCTAGCATTTAAGACCCCCGAGGCCACTCTCCAAAGTGGGAATGCAGAATGTTTTCTTAATAGATTTTATTATGCCAATTGACTTAGATGTCCCCTGAAACCATGGTTCCCAAACCCCCACCCCTCCTACGCTGGCCTTCAAAGCATTCAGTTTATTCAGGAAACTTCTTTGTTTTTGGTTTAGTCCAGTTGTGCTGACCTTGCCTGTATTGTGTGTTCTTTCCCTTCACCTAAAGTAGTTCTTATCTACTACCTAATTAGTGAATACCCTGCTCCCTCCCTTCCTCCCTCCCACCTCTTGTAACCATCAAAGAATATTTTCTTCTTTGTTTAAACTATTTCTAGAGTTCTTATAATAGTGGTCTTATACAATGTTTGTCCTTTTGCAGCTGACTAATTTCACTCAGCATAATGCCTTCCAGATTCCTACATGTTATGAAATGTTTCACAGGTTCATCAGTGTTCATCGATGCGTAGTATTCCATTGTATGAATATACCACAGTTTATTTATCCATTCATCCGTTGATGGGCACCTTGGTTGCTTCTATGTTTTTGCTATTGTAAACAGTGCTGCAGTGAACATGGATATGCATATATCTGTTTGTGTAAAGGCTCTTATTTCTCTAGGATATATTCCAAGGAGTGAGATTGCTGGATTGTATGGTAGTTCTATTTCTAGCTTTTTAAGGAAGTGCCAAATCGATTTCCAAAGTGGTTGTACCATTTTACATTCCCACCAGCGGTGTATAAGTGTTCCAGTCTCTCCACAACCTCTCCAACATTTATTATTTTGTGTTTTTTGGATTAATGCCAGCCTCGTTGGAGTGAGATGGAATCTCATTGTAGTTTTGATTTGCATTTCTCTGATGGCTAATGATCGTGAGCATTTCCTCATGTATCTGTTAGCTACCTGAATGTCTTCTTTAGTGAAGTACCTGTTCATATCCTTTGCCCATTTTTTAAATGGATTATTTCTTTTTGTAGTTGAGTTTTTGCAGCATCGTGTAGATTTTAGAGATCATACACTGATCAGAAATGTCATATTTAAAAACTTTTTCCCAGTCTGTGGGTAATCTTTTTACTCTTTTGGTGTTGTCTTTGCATGAGCATAGGTGTTTGATTTTTAGGAGCTCCCAGTTATCTAGTTTTTTTCTGCATTGTTAGTAATGTTTTGTATACTGTTTATGCCATGTATTAGGGCTGCTAACGTTTTCCCTATTTTTTCTTGCATGATCTTTATCATTTTAGATTTTATATCTAGGTCTTTGATCCATTTTGAGTTCGTTTTTGTGCACGGTGTGAGGTATGGGTCTTTTTTCATTTTTTTGCAGGTGGATATCCAGTTATGCCAGCACCATTTGTTAAAAAGACTTTTTCCCATTTAACTGTTTTGGGGCCTTTGTCAAATATCAGCTGCTCATATGTGGATGGATTTATATCTGGAGTCTCAATTCTGTTCCACTGGTCTATGTATCTGTTGTTGTACCAGTACCAGGCTGTTTTGACTACTGTGGCAGTATAATAGGTTCTAAAATCAGGTAGAATGAGGCCTCCCACTTTTTTCTTCTTTTTCAGTAATGCTTTACTTATTCAGGGCCTCTTTCCCTTCCATATGAAGTTGGTGATTTGTTTCTCCATCTCATTAAAAAATGTCATTGGAATTTGGATCGCAATTGCATTAAATCTGTAGATTGCTTTTGGTAGAATAGACATTTTTACAATGAGCAAGGTATGTTTTTCCACTTATGTAGGTCTCTTTTGGTTTCTTGCAGGAGTGTTTTGTAGTTTTCTTTGTATAAGTCTTTTACATCTCTGGTAAGATTTATTCCTAAGTATTTTACCTTCTTGGGGCTACTGTAAATGGTATTGATTTGGTGATTTCCTCTTTGATGTTCTTTTTGTTGTTGTAGAGGAATCCAACTGATTTTTGTATGTTTATCTTGTATCCTGATGCTCTGCCGAACTGATCTATTAGTTTCCATAGTTTTCTTGAGGAGTCCTTAGGGTTTTCTGTGTATAAGAAAATAGAGTTACTTTTACTTCTTCCTTGCCAATCTGGATGCCCTTTATTTCTTTGTCTAGCCCAATTGCTGTGGCTAGGACCTCCAGCACAATGTTGAATAAGAGTGGTGATAAAGGGCATCCTTGTCTGGCTCCCGTTCTCAAGGGGAATTCTTTCAGGCTCTCTCCATTTAGGGTGATGTTGGCTGTTGGCTTTGTATAAATGCCCTTTATTATGTTGAGGAATTTTCCTCCTATTCCTATTTTGCTGAGAGTTTCTATCATATCATGAATGGGTGTTGAACTCTGTCAAATGCCTTTTCTGCATCAATTGATAAAATCATGTGATTCTTGTCTTTTGTTTTAAGTTTATCATTTTGAAATTTGCTTTTTCCCTGGAATATTATGTATTCTTGAAACATAAAATTTCCAAGAATAAAAGTGCTGTTCTGTTGTCTGAGTTCTGATAATGCAGTTTTCTACCCTCTGGTGAGGGTGCTGGATTAAGTGTGGTGGGCCCAAGGGAGGGATGGACCAAGTCACCTCCCTTGGTCATGGGAAGGAATTCTCAGGAAAGGTCTTGAACCTGGCATCTGAACTGAGTCCTAGAGGAGCAGTTGAAATCAGCCAGGTGAGAAATGGGTGGGGTAGGGCATGACAGGCCTTGAATGAGTGAGGCCTGGAGGACACGCAGCTACTGGAGCTCAAAGTTCAAGGCAAAGGCTAAGGAGTGGCAGGAAATAAGGTGGGAAGCACCGGCAGGTGATGGAAGCCTCTTGTGCCCTGTTAAGGCTTAAACTTTGCCCTGCAGGCAACTGGGAGCCCTGAGGGTGTTAAGTGGGAGAGCACCAAGATAAGGCTTATATTCTGTGCAACTGAACCTGCCAGTACCCCCTTGCCATCTTTTCCGAGGAGAGGGGTGCTCTTCTTTTTTTGCCCCTCATTCCTCCCTCCCATGACTTTCATCTCTCCTTCCCTCTCTCCTTGTCTAGGATTGAGTCTGAGACCTGCAAACTTCACATCAGGGAAGTTCCAGCCCAGGATTTCTGAGCTGGGAGGAAAAGATGGGTGGGGCTCTCAATGGGGGCCCCAAAATGTATACTTGGTCTAGAATGGCAGGGCCCTGCCACCATGTGACTTGAATGAGGGCCACAAGAAGGAATGGGTCCCAGGCCATTTCCCTGTCCTCTGAGTGTACAGCTATGAGAGCTCCATCATCTATATTTTATTATTGTTAATAAATAATTAATGCCATTTTCCCACACATCTGGGGCATTTCATACTTTACACACTACTTCCAGAACATTCCTCACTGTCTCTTCACTACAACTTCCAGAGGCGGGTAGGACAGAATTTTTACAGCTGGGGGACAGAGGTGATAATGACTTGCTGAAGGTGGCACAAGTGGCAAGAGGCCGACTCGGTGCCAGAAGCCCCAGGCCTCTGTGAGCCCGGAGCTCTTCCGAAAATCCTGTCTCCTTCCTCCTCCCGCAGGTGGACGAGCCCTCGGAACCTGTGTACGCGAACATAAAGCAGCAGCCTCGGGCCACCTCCCCCGGCGCCACTGCGGCCCCGCGCCCCAGCTCGGTGTGGGAGACCCTCACAGACGCGGGCACCGGACGCCCCTACTACTACAACCCAGACACGGGTGTGACGACCTGGGAGTCGCCCTTCGAGGCTGCTGAGGGCGCCGCTAGCCCGGCCACCTCCCCGACCTCGGTGGGCAGCCGCGAGAGCCTTGAGGCCGAGTGGGGCCAGTACTGGGATGAGGAGAGCCGTAGGGTGTTCTTCCACAACCCGGTGACGGGCGAGACGGTCTGGGAGGACGAGCCTGAGGACGACGAGCTGGAGGGCGAGATGGACATGCAGCCGGGCCTGAGCCCCCGCAGCCCCCACGACCAGAGGGTGAGGGGCGGGGCCTGCTGTGAAAGGACCGAACTTGGCCGGGGTGGGCGGGGCTGGCTCGGGCACCTCTGACCCCATCTCTGCTCCCTACAGGCCCAGGGAACAGATGGTCAGGGGCGGGGCTTGGTGTGAAGGGGCGGGACCTGGTCAGGGGTGGGCGGGGTCTGTTCCCCACGCCCAGGGAGAAGATGGTGAGGGGCGGAGCCTGGAGTGAAAGGGCGGGACCTGGCCGGGGGTGGGTGGGGCTGGCTCTGGGCACTTCTAGCCCCACCTCTGCTCCCCACAGCCCCAGAGAGCAGAGGGAAACAGGGTGGGGTCGGGCCTGGTGTGAAAGGGCGAGGCCAGGACAGGTAGGGGCAGGGCTGGCTCCCAGAGCCTCTAACTCTACCCTCTGCTTCCTGCAGCCTCCCACCCCCGAGACTGACTACCCAGAACTGCTGACCAGTTACCCGGAGGAAGACTATTCCCCGGTGGGCTCCTTCAGTGAGCCTGGCCCCGCCTCTCCCTTGACCACTCCCCCCGGCTGGTCTTGTCATGTCGGCCCGGACCAGCAGACGCTGTACACCAACCACTTCACCCAAGAGCAGGTAGGGGCATGTGGGTAGATGGACCCAGCTCCTACGGCCCTGTCTGCTTTTTAGACAGCTGAGCGGGGGACTCTTTTCCCCAGCTCTTCCTCACTCACCGCTGCCTCTCCTCAGGCTTTGTGTACTGTCCTTCCCTGCATTTAACACTCTAAACTGCAGCTCCCCCACAGCCCCAGCCAGCCCAAGACACTGCAGTCACCAGCACTGACCCTCCAAACTCGCTGCACTGTCTTGGATTCTGGTTGGAGGAAAGCCTTTCCTCCCCTCTCATGAAGTGGCCAGGGGCCCTGACCATCTCTCTTCCCACAGTGGGTGAGGTTGGAGGACCAGCATGGGAAGCCATACTTCTACAACCCAGATGACTCCTCTGTTCAGTGGGAGCTGCCCCAGGTAACCAACTGGGGAAGGGAGAGCGCCAGGGAGAGAGGAGGAGGTTATAAATGACAATGTCTTTCTCCCCTGGAGCCTCTGGGAGGTGCAAATGGTTAACATGCTGCGCAGCTAACCAAAAGGTTGGAGAGGTGCCTCAGAATCAGACTACAGAGCACAGTTCTATCCTGACACATGGCGTTGCCATGAGTCAGAATTCACTCAACAGCACCTGCTTTTTATTCTTTTCTCTCCTAGGTCCCCGTCCCTGCCCCTCGAAATATCCACAAATCCATCCAGGACAGTGACACCCCAGCCCAGGCCAGCCCCCCTGAGGAGAAGGTGAGGGGGGCATATAGGCTGTGGCAGGGACTCCCACAGAAGAAGTGGGGGGTTTCTGGAGGTCTGAGGGAAGGAACTGGGTCTGGTGTGTCTGTCTCCCCTGCAGGCCCCACTACTAGGCTGGGCTGAATGAACTCAGGAGTCTAGGTCCACCTAGCCCCAGAGTTGGGTGAGGTTGACAGCTGGGTAGACATGTCTTCCGCTGCTGCTGCTGCTGTTACTGAAGCAAACAACCCACCCTCTACCACCAGTCAGGAGGCTGGGTGGGGTGAGGAGATTTCAATGGAGACTCAGACCCAGCCTGCAGGGAGTTGCTGGCTGAGGAGAAACCAGCCTTTGCCTCCTGTGGTGCACCCCTTAACTGCCTCCTCTTTCCCCTTCTCTAAGAGCAAGACCCTGGACAAGGCAGGCGTGCTCCATCGTACTAAGACAGCAGACAAGGGAAAGCGGCTCCGGTGAGAGTCTGTCCGGACCCAGGGCAGGGTGGGCCTTAATGATGGCACTCACTGAGCACTTCGTATGTGCTAGGCTCATATTTATCCTCATAAGGACTTCATAAGAAGTCCTGTGAAGAAACTGAGATAAAGTGACTTGCCCAAGGTCTCTTGGCTACCAAGTGTTAGAGTTGGGAGTCCAACCCTTACAGTCAAGTGCCCCAGCATGTGTTCTCAAGCTCTGCTCCTGGGGGTGGTTAACACTGGGAGAGGGACTCAGCCCAGGGTCACCTCCAAGCCCTGCCCGCCCCCCACCCACCTAGAAAGAAGCACTGGAGTGCCTCCTGGACAGTGCTGGAGGGTGGTGTCTTGACATTCTTCAAGGACTCGAAGACCTCAGCTCCAAACAGCCTGGTGAGGCCCAACCCCCAGGACGGTGACCACCCCATCTGCTCCTGATCCCAGTGGGTCTTTATCTAATCTGGCTTGTCAAGGGCTAGGTCTGGGACAATGGAGCCTGAGCGTCCATGAGCTGGGCCTTGCAGGGAGGGGGAAACAACAGCAGAGTCAGCCCAGGACAAGCAGGTCCTTGAGGGTGGATTGCTTCAGCTCACAGGGATGGGGCTGCAGTCCTTCCTCCCTTTCCTTTCCTGGGTGAGCAACCAGCAATGGACAAGCCAGCTGATAGGCTCCATGGTTAAGAAGCTCCAAGATCTGTAGGTTCCAGGAACTCCTGGGACCCCTCCCCCAGAGCCACCAACGACCACATCCTGTCCTTGGAGCCAGAGGGAGACTGGTGGGTCAGAGCCAGGGTGCTGGGGCAGGCCTGTCTGAGCAGCGGGCTCTCTATAATGGTACTCCCCACCCTTCCTCCCTCTTCTGTAGAAGCAACCTTCCAAACTCTCCACCCCCGAGTACACAGTAGACCTGAAGGGGGCCTCTCTTACCTGGGCATCCAAAGACAAATCCAGCAAGAAGAATGTGCTAGAGGTAAGTGGTAGAAGTAAGGAGAAAGAAGGAAGGGGTTTACTAGTGGCCTAGGACCCTCATTACTAGGCAAGCCCCACTGGAAAAAAGGGGACCTAGGAGAGTTGGGGTTGGAATTGTCAGGGCTCAAGGCCAAAGCTGCCCCCCACCTCTGGGATCCACAGTGTTTCTGGCATCACAGATTTTGCAGTTCCCTCTCCAGGAGCTGACTTTGCCTGTTCTTGGCCCTGAGAATGGTGAGGAGTAGGGGTCTCTGGGAGATGAACCTCTGTCATGCCTAGAAGGGCAGCCCTTACCCCAGCCACTCTGGCCTGAGAGAGACAAGAGACTCCTCATTCCTGGCCACTCACTCTGGTAGGCTGGGGTGGGAAACCTGTTCTGGATGCTCAGAGCCCAGCTTCCAAATGGCTTGAGTCCCCAGTAAATAAACCAAGGCAGTGGACATGCTTCTCAGGCTCCCCTAGAAGGAAGAGGGGCCAGTGGGGCCCAGGCAAGGGTCCCTGCAGTGCCACAGCCTTCACGGTTCAAGTTTTGTCTTGTTTTTAAACCACTCTTACCCCCACCTCAATCCTCAAAAGCGTTGAGGCTGCTCACAACAAAAACACAAATGGTGAACTGGTAAAATGCAATGAAAAGCCAGGGCCAGGCAAAACAAGTTAGAGAAGGGGTTAAGGTGCAAAGGATTTAGGGGGCAGGTGATTATTACTGAAAAAAAATTAGCTCCAATTTTCCTAGCCTATGTGAAAAGAGAAGGATGATCTGTTACATGGCTCTTATTGAATAAAAATAAAAGCTATCCAGATTTGGAGGGGATCAAAGTTTTTTCCTACCCCTTCACCCTTCAAAAAATTTCTCACGTGCAACTCCATGAACACGGGGTCTAGAGGGATGAGGCTGGTGCCCTGCAAAAGAGCTCCACAGAGGTCTAGGGCTTTCAGGGCTACTTCAGCTCATGATGATGCATGCCAAAAGGCATGACCTTACATCTCCACTCAAAAACAGCACTTCTGCAAGGAGCCTGGATGTGTAGTTTTTGATGACTGAGCAAACTTCCTGCAGTTCTAGAACCAGAGTACCCACAGAGCAGGGCCGGAAAACTGGTTTCATCTCCTGAGTTGCTCTGACGATCTGGAGCCTTTCTGAGAAGAATTCTGGAGCCTTCTGCAGGCATGGCAGGGTAGAGTGCTGTGATCAGTTAGCAATGTCTGTCATGGGTGTCACATTGAGGAGGGACATCACATTTGCTAGGCATGTTCCTTCCCTGACCTAGAGGGATGTCCTTCAAACAATTCTCTATAAATGTCAAGTCTCTGATGGCTTTTGATGAAAGTTTCAGAGTAGACTCTTCTAGGTTGTCTTTTCTGGCAAGGATTGGAAGACAGATGGTACTCTTGGAAGCTGCTCAAGCTGAACGGAAGGCTGACAGTCTTGAATAGAATCAAGGGGCTCCCTGCCTCCCAAAAGGCTGGAGGCCATCCACCCTCCACTTAGGGGCGGCCTGTAGGCAACACCAGGGTTTTTTTTAAGAAACAACACAAAATTCTATATCATTAAGACTGACCTGACCAGCTGGGCCTGGGGAATTTTCACAGCAGGTTTTCCTAGTCACCTTAGAGCCACAGAAGACTTCAGTAACAGTCCCCTGAGAATAACTACTTTGGGCAGCTCAACTTGCCTGTGCATTTGCCGGCATGAATGTTTTGTGTCGTGTTGTTGTTGTTAGGTGCTGTTGAATCAGTTCTGACTCGTAGTGACCCAACGAAACACTGCCGGCTTGTGCGTCATCCTCAAAATTGTTGCTATGCTTGAGCACATTATTGCAGCCACTGTGTCAATCCATCTTGTTGAGGGTCTTCCTCTTTTTTGCTAACCCTCTTCTTTACCAAGCATCATGTCCTTCTCCAGAGACTGATCCCTCCTGATAACATGTCCAAAGTATGTGAGATGTAGCCTCACCATCCTTGCTTCTAAGGAGCATTCTGGCTGTACTTCTTCCAAGACAGATTCGTTCATTCTTTTGGCAGTCCACGGTATATTCAAAATTCTTCACCAACACCACAGTTCAAAGGCATCAATTCTTCTTTGGTCTCCTTATTCATTGTCCGGCTTTTGCATGTGCATATGAGGCGATTGAAAACACCATGGCTCCGGTCAGCTGCACCTTAGTCTTCCAGGTGACATCTTTGTTTTTCATCACTTTAAAGAGGTCTTTTGCAGCCAGTTTGCTCAATGCAATGCGCCTTTTGATTTCTTAACTGCTGCTTCCGTGGGTGTTGATTGTGGATCCAAGTAAAATGATTTGTGTCATGTATTGCTCCGTAATTCTACAGCTCTGCCTGCTGTATAAACCTTTCAAATATGAACTGATTATGTTTTGAGAAAGCAGCCAAAAATAATGATTGTTGATTCAGAATCATTGTTGTTAGGCTATTCTCTGGGCTAATAGACAGCAGGGCTCTTGTCTCTTACATTAGAATGAGTCTGTATCATTTGCCTATTGAAGGTTCTCTAGTCTTTGCAGTGGGAGGGGGCGTTATTAGGTGCCGTCAAGTTGATTTCGACTCATAGAGACCCCATGTGACCGAGTAGAATTGCCCCATAGGTTTTCTTGGCTGTAATCTTTATGGAAACAGATCACCAGATCATTCTCCCACAGAGCTGCTGGATGGGTTCGAACCCGCCAACTTTTTGGTTAGCAGCCAAGCATTTAACTGTTGTGCCACCAATTAAAAAAAAAAAAAAGCCACCAATAGAACATGAAATTTTTCCTTTTTTAACTTTTGAAAGCAGTTTAAATAATACTCAAGTATAAGTTTAAAAGGAAAGCAGCCAAAAGACAGTGCTGTCTGATTCTAAAAATTGTTCGCTGCTGTTTGAGACAGTTTCTGCTGACTCTGGCTCTTACTAGACCCAAAGGGCAGGATTGGTGTGAGCTGCCACACCAAACATCCACATTAAACTCCAACACTTGGTCCTCAGAGCCAGAGGCTGAGGAGGGAGCCATCTAAAAGGCCACCTCATTCTCCAGAGGCTCTGTAAGGGATCATGGACACTCAACAGCAATTGGTGAGGAGCAGCCCGGGCTGTTAACCTCTGCTTGTTCCTCAACAGTGTAAAAGAATGGCTGGAAACTGGCCTCTGGGCTTCTTAAGGAAGAATATGGCCTATGGTCTGGATGAAACATCAGACTTACAGGGCTGTGCTACTTCCTCCAGCTTACACCCCTGCAGGCCTGTGCACATTTCCTTGGAGTGAGGGCAAATGGCTTGGTCACCCCCAGGCTGCTGGTCTGAAAGGGCTTGGCTTTTAGTAGGCAGTCCTGTGGCAGAAAGTTTCTCCCTGGTGATTGATTGCATTTAAGCTTCCTGATGAAGTGAGCGGTGAGAGGATGCTGTGCCCAGGCCGGAGTGGGGGAGAGGGTGGGTCTCCTGGCTGCAAAGGGTGGGGCAGCATTGCTAGGTCCTCAGGGTGTATAGGTGGTGAGCCCTTGCTTTCTCTGGAATCAGCCATGATCTGCTCAAAGCCTTTCTCCCTGCATCTTCTTTGTTAGTTCTAGCAGCCAGGCCCAGGGCCTCCCACAGGAGTTTCTTTCACTTAATGTTTTGCAGGCCAGGGCCCTGGGTGAGGCCGCTCATGGGGAGGGAGGATGGGACAGGGGAAAGTGAGGCAGACAGTGAGCCATGCAGACCACACTCAGATCCTTGCTCCATCGCTCACTAGCTCTTGCCCATGAGGAAGCTGCTTAGACTCTGAGCCTCAGTTTGTTCATCTGTAAGCCAGAAATGCTGTCACCTGCTGCTTTAAGTAAGGTGGATACCTGAGCCTGGGGTGAGGCACTTGCTCCTGGTAGCGGGGGCAGGTCACCTTCCTCTCTGGAACCCCCATGGGGCCTAGCCCTGGGGTAGGCCCAGAGAACCAGAGATGACCAAGTGACTTGTGTCCCTCCAGCTGCGGAGCCGCGATGGCTCGGAGTACCTGATCCAGCATGACTCAGAGACCATCATCAGCACCTGGCACAAGGCCATTGCCCAGGGCATCCAGGAGCTGGTAGGCAGAGGCCAGGCCTCTGGGGCTGGTGGAGAGGGGGTGGCCAGCCATCATGCAAGGCAGCTGTGCCCACTGTGGGTGGGTGGCAGGGTGTGGTGGAGTGGGGAAGCTTTATGGCTCCAGTGGGAAAGTGCCCCTTCCTGCAGAGACAGTTCCCCATATTGCTGGGATGGCAGGAGAGGCTGCCGAAGAAACAGCCTTCCTTAAGTATGTGAGTCCAGCCCCTGGGGTTTGGCCTTGCAGGAGGACTCTCCAGATGAAGGTGAGAGACCACCTAAGCAGTCTCATGCTGTCCTCCCTGGTTGTGCCTTCCCCTTGGGGTATGTCCCTGATTTCCACTGCCTATGACTTCCACTCAAGCCCTTTGGCCCACTGTTTTCTCCCTTTGGTGAGCACAGCCCCTACCCTTTAGCTCCGTGGAATAGCAGAGAGACTGAAACTGTGGGAGAGACTCTGCATGAGCCTAAGGCAGGACAAAAGGGAAATGAGCCCCAGAGCACAATGGTCTGGGTACCTCCAGTCAGTACCAGGAGAGAGTCCTCCTCCGAGACCCCCAGGCCTTGTTGGTGTCCTGAGTGACTGGCAGACTCAGGTGACCCTCCTCACACACCCCACTGCACAGGTCGGGGGTGCCAGGACAGGAAGCCGACCCTGCGCTCCCCACCCCTACCCTGAAAGTGAACCTGAGCAGCCTGCAGGGCCCTGTTTCTGGGGGTCTGTGTTTCATGCTGCCTCAGGTCCTTTCCTCAGGGACCCCATGTGGGATGGTGTGAAGACACGCAAATGAGGCATAGTAGCCCCAGTGAGGACTCCAGTCTCCTGGAAAAATCCCCCAGAGAGCTTGAATCTGAGGGGGTGCTTTTGGCCACAAGTAACAGAAAGTCCTACTCAACTGGCTTAAAGGATAAGAGGTTTAGTATCATACATGACCAAAAAAAAAAAAAAAACCCAAGGTAGGACATCTCAACGGTCCAACAGCTTCATCAGCTTACCTCAAGCTCTCCTTCGCTCTACCTTTCTCGGCATATCAGCCCTATCCTCAAGCCAGTTCCCCTCATGGTCCTGGGCTGGCACAACTTCAAGGGTCACAGCCCATGACGGTGCCCAGAAGCAGGGAAAAGGTATTTCTTTTCCTTGTTTTCCCCAAGTCTCTCCTCCCAATTTTCCTCACTTCATTAGTCAGAATCTCGTCATCTCATCACCTCAGGTGAGGGCAATGAGACCACCATGATCAGTTCAGATTCAGTTGTGGGGCCACGGCCCTAAACACATGACCCACAGAAGAGGGAGGATATGCAGACAAAACTGGGTTGTTAGGAAGGTGGAGGGGGCGTATGGCTGCTGGCCAGGCACCTGAAATGTCTGCTTCAGGAATGACATGGGGCGGGAGGGATGTGGGGGTCTTGGCTCTGGAAGCTGCGCACCTTTTTCCTTCCAACCATTAGATGGTAACAGAGGAATTTGCCATTTCAAGGGAGGCAGGAAGAAAGTAAATACCCTGAGAAAGAGTCTCAGGTCGGAATGACAGCTGAAACTAGAAGACAAAATTTGAATTTGTGTCTACCGTCTTTTAGGTTCAGAAATCAATTGCATAAGTAGAAACAGAGCAGGCCCACTCTGACCGCAGCATTTGGCTGTATTAATAGAGGTAGGAATTCAGCTCTAGGGAGGTGATGCTGGGGCACTTGGTAGCAGTGCTCTGGCCCCAGCTGGAATCCCAAACTCAGAACTGGGAGCCACATAATGAGGGATGTTGACTTTGTGGAGTGTGTACAAGGGGGCTGAAGAAGATATGGGAAGAAGAGGCCAGAACTGGGAGGTGGGTAGGGGCAGCCAGGGTAGGAAAGGGTGGGGGAGAATAGGATGGCTGTCTACAACATCCCAAGGGCTCCATGCAACAAGGAAAGCGAATGCTGTGAGGGTCCCTGGTGGCCGTGAGGGGAGTTAACCAGGGTAAGGAAAGGAAAAAGCTTCCTCTCCGCCTGGCGGTCTTCTGGCCTGGCTTGCTGGGAGGGCATTTCGGGTCCCTCTCCCACTCCGGAAGGACCCCCAGCTCTGAGGATGTATGATTCCAGTCCGTAGATTTGCCCCCAGAGGAGGAAAGTGAGAGCTGCAGCGCGGACTTCGGATCCAGTGAGCGCCTGGGAAGCTGGCGGGACAAAGAGGACGACTTGCGGCCCGGCGCAGGTGTGCGGGCGGGGGCGGGCGCATCCGGGAGCCCTTTCCTGGGGGGCGGAGGTGCCCGGGCTGGGGGCGGAGACGCCCGGGATGGGGGATGCCCGGCCAACACCAGCGCGTCTTTCTCCTGCAACAGCCGCGCCCACCCTGGGCCCCGGGGGCCAGGAGAGGGACTTGAGCAAGGTCCGGCAGAAGCTCCGCAAGTTCCTGCAGAGGCGGCCCACGCTGCAGTCGCTTCGGGACCAGGGCTACATCAAAGGTACTGGCGGGGCCCGGTGGGCTGGCGGCGCGGGGCGGCCGCGGGGCGGCACTGATGAGCCTCTCCCCCAGACCAGGTGTTCGGCTGCGCGCTGGCCGCGCTGTGCGAGCGCGAGAGGAGCCAGGTGCCGCGCTTCGTTCAGCAGTGCATCCGTACCGTCGAGGCCCGAGGTACGCGCGGCGGCAGGCGGGGATTCCGGGTGCCTTGACCTTCTCCCAGGACCCCCTGTATGAGACCCCTGGGTGGGACAGGGTCGATGGGGAAAGAGCGAGAGACCTCAGGGATCATAGCATAGGAATTGTAGCAGGGGCTTTAGCGCCACTCTGCTTCACCCTATCCCACCCGACCCGGGGTCAGCGCCTCCCTCTGCCCCAGGGCTGGACATCGACGGGCTGTACCGCGTCAGTGGAAACCTGGCCACCATCCAGAAGCTGCGCTATAAGGTGGACCACGGTGAGACCAGTCCCCAGCCCCTGCCCAAGGCTGAAGGAGAGAAGGGACACTGACTCCTCCCTCCCCCCACCCCTACCACAGATGAGCGTCTGGACCTGGACGACGGGCGCTGGGAGGACGTCCACGTTATCACTGGCGCCCTGAAGCTCTTCTTCCGAGAGCTGCCGGAGCCCCTCTTCCCCTTTTCGCATTTCTGCCAGTTTATCGCAGCCATCAGTGAGCACCTGGGGGAGGTGGAGCGGCAGGGGTGGGATGCAGCCCATCTGCCTCGACAGCCCTCTGGCTGTCAGCTCGCCTCCGATCTACCCGCTGCCTCCCCGACCTGACTCTCTCTTTCCCCAGAGCTGCAGGACCAGGCTCAGCGCAGCCGCTGTGTGCGGGACCTGGTGCGCTCACTGCCCGCCCCCAACCACGACACGCTGCGGGTTCTCTTCCAGCACCTGTGCCGGTGAGCGGCGAGCCTAGCGAGGAGGGGGAGGTGGGGTCGGGGAAGAGTGGCCCCCCTCCCCAGCTCAGGGCCCCGATTCCACACCACCCTGACCCCCCTGCAGGGTGATCGAGCACAGGGAGCAGAACCGTATGTCAGTCCAGAGCGTGGCTATAGTGTTCGGACCCACGCTGCTGCGGCCTGAGAAGGAGATCAGCATGCCCATGACCATGGTGTTCCAGAACCAGGTGGTGGAGCTCATCCTGCAACAGTGCTCCTACATCTTCCAGCCGCACTGACCACGGCCCCCTCCCTCTGTCGCCCCACTGCTGGAGCGGAGACTGTGTTCCTGTCATAGAAGCCGGGCTGCAGGAGGCCCACGCAGGCCGATGTGAATTCTGTGCCCCTCAGTTCTGAGGATATGGTGACCCCTGGTGGGCAGTTCGTAAAATGTGATTTTTCTCTCCATGTCCTGTTTTGGGGTTAGGTTCAGTTCTTTACCAGGGCGCCTCCTTCTGTGCCTGAGAGAGAATGCCTGTGGGGGTTTGTTTTCTGGGACGCACTGGTGCTGGGAGAGGGAAATTTGGGTGAGTGGCTTCCTGGCTTCTTCAGGCCTTCACCTGGTCGAGGGCTTCACGGAAACCCCAGCTCTGTGTGTGGCACTGTGAGTCATGAAGCAGCAACCAACAACTTCCCTGCTGTGGAAATGGGACTGACCAGGCCTCCAGCTTGGGCAGCTAAACCTGCCTTTCTTCAGGCCTCAGGGATGAAGCTCCATCAGGGGCCCTCTGGCAGGCTGGCTGTGGACCATTTTCATTTGCTCACTCTTTAAGGTTTCTCATCTCTGCCCTCCCTGGCCCATCCTCCACGTGTTCTGCGAGGGTTCCTCCAATTCCCTAAACGTGTGCCCTGCACCTGGCACTTGATATGCATCATTTCCACACACAACCTCATTTTACAGATGAGGAAACTGAGGTTTACAGTGGCAAAAGTTGACTTGTGAATGGTCCAGTGGCTGGTCTGACTCCCCAGCTCAGGATCCTCCCATGCTAGAGCATAGCCTCCCAGGAGGGTGAAATCAGTGCCCTCAGCCACCCCCCAGCCCTAGTATGGGATTGTGGGCAAAGCAAAGAAACTGAGCGGTGGGATCCATCTGGGCCTGGGGAGGGTCCCTCAAGGCAATGGGGAACCTGCCCCAACTGTTCTGTTTTTTCTGGGGGGAGAGGAAGTAGCACTGGCATGAGCCCCCATCTTCTCCGAGTGCCCCAGCTGCCAAGTATGCCTTCCTGGTGCCCAGCTTGCCATGAAGAGATGGAAGAGGCCTGCAGGGCACAGACCTCAGGAAAGGACATGTAAGCTGTGGGGTCAGCAGCCTCACTCCCTCCTCACACACAAGCCACCTCAGTTTATGGGTCTTGGGCTGCAGTCCCACCTACATGAATGAGTATTCATGTATTCAACAAATAATAATAGCTCATATTTATTGGACATTTGCACCATGTCCTTTGGATTGGATTATCTCATCATTTCTCACAGCTAATATTTATTGTCTGCTCTTCTGTGCCAGGCACTGTGCTCTGGGGTAGGGACACAGCACATGCTGCCTGCTCTGGGAGAGCTCATGGTCCAGCAGGTGAGGCTGACCCACACCCACGCCTCATTCCAGCAGGGCTGAGGTCAGAGTACAAAGGGAGGCCTCACACCATATGTCTAAATATTAAAAAGTTATAAATTCATCTAACTGTTAAAATCTATGCTATTCTCCTACTTTGACTAATAGACTTCCACAACGACCTGGAAGGTTGTAATTTAAACTTCTTTGGTTGTTCCGAATTCTGTGCCTGTATGCGGTGGTGCAGGCGGAGCTGGCCCTTGACCTGCCCTCTTCTCTTCACACCCTCAGAGCCATTCTGTCCCAAGGAGAGGTTCGAGCACACACACAGATGCTAGTCCACACGAGCTAACTCCCCACACTCCCTGTAACCACTGGTGTCAGAGTCCACTCTTGAGGGACTGGACCTGGGGCAGTTGGCTGGGGTCATTTGGGTAGGGGTTTCTGGGGTCCCAGGTATTCAGAGCATGGTCTAAAGGGAAGGGCCTGGGCTTTAGGAGGGTCCCATAGAGTCTTCATAGGGAGAGGTGCAAACAGAGAAGGTTCAGAGTGGAACCTTCAAAAGTAGGGGACCTAGGGTAGGGGCCCCTCTCACCCCTGGTGGAACTGGACAGACATTAAACAACTGATTACTTGGCTAACTACATTTGCGACAAAAGCTAGGAAGATGCACAAGGTCCTTTGAAGGTGCATCACTGGGGCGTGACTGGTCCCCAGGGACCTGAGACGTCTCCGCAGAAGCCATGTTAGGTCTAAGTACTAAAGAATGACAGTCGGCCAGGCATTGAGTCAAGGGAAGGCCATCTAAGCAGAGGGAACTGCACATGCAAAGGCTCTGAGGCAAGATGGCTCGGGAGAATAAAACCGAGAGAAGACCATTGTGACTGGAGCCCAGAAAGCCAGTGGGCACAGGTGTGAGGTGATGCTGGTAGGGGACACTGCATGCAGGGCCTTGTGGCCCACACTAAGTGGAGGCCGGTGGCCAAGGACATTGGGTTACCAAGGACAACAGGCAGGATCGCTGAGCAGAGAGGTCTTAAGGATCAGCTCCTCTGACTCCCATCACCATCCCAGGCTTCTGACCCTGTTGAGGGCCTAGGTGGGAAAATAACAGTAGCCGGCAGAGAAGTTCCAGAGTCGTCACATTCTGTCACCAAGAGGAGCTTCAGAAATCGCCCACTACCAATGAGGAAACTCCTAGAGAGACGATGTCCTAACTGGCAGGTTGGTGGCAAAGCCTGGCCCAGAGCTTCGTTCCTGCAGTCTGAGGGCCTACTGCGTACCCCACCACATATCCTCAACACCGAGGCAGTGCATGGTGCACACAGTAGATGTGCAATGAGTGTGTTTTGAATGAATTGGGTTGTCTGGGGACACATACTTAGAAACAGTATCTGCCCTCCTGAAGCTCCATCTGGTTGAGGGATGGGCATAAAAATTAGTGACAGTAACACAGTTGATGAGGGCTGTCATCCAGGGCCCTCTCCCCACTCTGGCCCCTCTCAACAGGTACAGCTCACTTCTCCTGCAGCCTGGTGCTCTCTTGAAGGCCATGGTGCCCACCTGGTTGCTAAATCCGGTAGGCATGCCCAAGCTTCATGCGAGTGGACACATGGTCGGTACTGTCCCCTCCCTGAGCCATGCTGTTCCTCTGTCCACAACAACGTGGGTCTTCTCCCACCACTCCATCCTTCCCTCTCTCAGCTCCCTTTCTTCTACCCACCCTGTAAATTGGTCAGGTCCCCAGGGTTCTGCTCTCAGCCCACTGATCTGTCCTCTCCACTCTCCCTGGCAGTACTCATCCACTCTGGGGACTCGGCCTCGAGGAGCTCCCAGCCTGCAAACACACTGCCTAGTGGGTGGCACAGCACGTTGGGCCTGTGACCCTCTGGTTTCCCAGAGGTCTAGGGCAGCCTTTTTTAAGACCCTGGCCTCAGTCCCCACAGTGATATAGGGAAGGATCCTTTGTTCATTTCGGGTCAGAGCAGCAGAGATAGAGGAGCGCCCCCTTCAGACCAGACAGGAGGAGGAGCCCATTGGGATTAAGGAGAGGCCCTACCAGGTAGAATTGGGCTGTGAAGTCCAGCCTCCCATATTCTCCAAGAGTGGGTATTCTTCTATGTTGCCAGCCTCAGAGGTGGGCTTGGTTTATTGAGCAAGTCAGCAGATTTCCTCTTAAGTGAGAAGACCTGGCTCTGGAGGGCTGCGTGCCCTGCTGGGAGACCGGACTTCATCCTCTACAGCTCACCAGGTGGCGCTGGATGGAGATGAGCAGGTGGATGGTATGGCCAGGTGTGCTTTGTTTGTTTAAATAAACTTTTTTATTCTGAAAGAATTGTAGACTCACAAGAAATTGCAAAAATAGTACAGGAGGTCCCTGGTACCCATCACCTAATTTCCCCCAGCAGTGACATCTTACATAACTGTAGTGTATTATCAAAACCAGAGAATTGAGCGACACTATACAATTAACTAGACTACAGACCTTACACCACCATGGGTCTGTCAGTTTGCCATACTGAATTGGCTTGCATGTTGCTGTGATACTTGAAGCTTTGCCACCAGTATTTCAAATACCAGCAGAGTCATCCTTGGTGGACAGGTTTCAGTGGAGCTTCCAGAGTAAGAAAGACTAGGAAAAAGGACCCGGAAGTATACTTCTGAATAGATTTAGCCAGTGAAAACCTTAACAACAGCAGTGGAACACTGTCCAACATAGTGTCGGAAGAGGAGCCTCTCAGGTTGGAACGCACTCAAAAGACGACTGGGGAAGAGCCGTCTCCTCAAAGTAAAGTGGACCTTAATGATGTTAATGGAGTCAAGCCTTCAGGACCTAATCTTCATTTGCTGATGTGGCACAACTCAAAATGAGAATAGCTGCAAACATCCATTAATAATAGGAACGCTGAATGTATGAAGTATGAATCTAGGAAAATGAAGTCGTCAAAAATGAAATGGAATGCATGAAGATCTATATCCCAGACATCAGTGAACTGAAATGGGCTGATATTGGCCATTTTGAATCAGACAATCATATGTTCTGTTATGCCAGGAATGACAAATTGAAGAGGAATGGCATTGCATTCATCATCAAAAAGAACATTTCAAGATCTATCCTGAAGTACAATGATGTTAGTGTTGGGATAATATCCATACACCTACAAGGAACACAGAAACCCTGTGGTGTAGTGGTTAAGTGCTATGGCTGCTAACCAAAAAGGCTAGCAATTCAAATCCGCCAGGTGGACCTTGGAAACTCTATGGGGCTGTTCTGCTCTGACCTATAGGGTCGCTATGAGTCAGAATTGACTTGATGGCAACAGGTTTTTTAGGTTTAGAAGGGAAACTAGTTAATATGACTATTATTCAAACTTAGGCACCAACCACTGAGGCCAAAGATGAAGAAACTGAAGATTTTTTACCAACTTCTGCAGTCTGAAATTGATCAAACATGCAGTCAAGATGTATTGATAATTACTGGTGATTAGAATGCAAAGTTGGAGACAGAGAAAAAGGCTTGGTAGTTGGAAAATATGGCCTCAGTGATAAAAATGACACCGGAGATTGAATGATAGAATTTTGCAAGACTAATGATTTATTCATTGCAAATACCTTTTTTCAACAACATAAATGGCAACTGTACACACGGACCTTGCCAGATGCAATACAAATATACTACATCTGTAGAAAGAGATGACAGAAAAACTCAGTATCATCAGTCAGAACAAGGCCATGGGGCCAACTGTGGAACAGATCATCAATTGCTTATATGCAAGTTCAAGTTGAAGTTGAAGAAAATTAGAATAAATCCTCAAGAGCCAAAGTTTGACCTTGAGTATATCCCACCTGAATTTAGAGACCATCTCAAGAATAGGTTTGATAGATTGAACACTAATGACCAGAGACCAGATGAGTTGTGGAATGACATCAAGGACATAATACCTGAAGAAACCAAGAGGTCATTAAAAAGACAGGAAAGATAGAAAAGACCACAATGTATGTCAGAAGAAACTTGCCCTTGAACGTAGAGTAGCTAACATGAAAGAAAGCAATGATGAAGTAAAAGGGCTGAAGGGAAGATTTTGAAGGGCAGCTTGAGAAGACAAAGTATTATAATGAAATGTGCAAAGACCTGGAGATAGAAAACCAAAAGGGAAGAACATGCTTGGCATTTCTCAAGCTGAAAGAACTGAAGAAAAAATTCAAGCCTCAAGTTGCAATATTGAAGGATTCTACAGGGAAAATACTAAACGATGCAGGAAGCATCAAAAGAAGATGGAAGGAATACACAGAGTCACTGCACTAAAAAGAATTGGTCGACATTCAACCGTTTCAGGAGATAGCATATGATCAAGAACTGAAGGTACTTAAGGAGCAGGTCCAAGTTGCACTGAAGGCATTGGCTAAAAACAAGGATCCAGGATTTGACAGAATACCGATTGAGATGTTTCAACAAAGAAATGCGGTGCTGGAGGTGCTCACTCGTCTATGCCAAGAAAGTTGGAAAGCAGCTACCTGGCCAACCAACTGGAAGAGATCCATATTTGTATCCATTCCAAAGAAAGGTGATCCAAAAAATGCAGAAATTATCAAACAATATCATTAATATCACACACAAGTAAAATTTTGCTGAATATCATTCAAAAGCAGTTGTAGCAGTACATCAACAGGGAACTGCCAGAAATTCAAGCCAGATTCAGAAGAGGACATGGAACAAAGGATATCATTGCTGGTGTCGGATGGATCATGGCTGAAAGCAGAGAATACCAGAAAGATGTTTACCTGTGTTTTATTGACTATGCAAAGACATTCGACTGTGTGGATAACAACAAATTATGGATACCATTGCAAAGAATGGGAATTTCAGAACATTTAATTGTGCTCATGAGGAACCTGTACATAGATCAAGAGGCAATTGTTCGAACAGAACAAGGGGATACTGTACCGTTTAAAGTCAAGAAAGGTGTGCATCAGGGCTATACCCTTTCACCATACTTATTCAATCTGTATGCTGAGAAAATAATCCGAAAAGCTGGATTATATGAAGAAGAATGTGGCATCAAGGATTGCAGGAAGACTCATTAACAACCTGTGATATGCAGATATCACAACCTTGCTTGCTGAAACTGAAGAGGACTTGAAGCACTTACTGATGAAGATCAAAGACGACAGCCTTCAGTATGGATTACACCCCAACACAAAGAAAACAAAAATCCTCACAACTGGACCAATAAGCACCATCATGATAAACAGAGAAAAGATTGAAGTTGTCAAGGACTTCATTTTGCTTGGATCTACAATCAATGGATGTAGAAGTCAAGAAATCATGGAAACAGCAGTCAAGAAATCAAACAATGCATTGCATTGGGCAAATCTGCTGCAAAAGATGTCTATAAGGTGTTAAAAAACAAAGATGTCACTTTGAGGACTAAGGTGCACCTGACCCAAGCCATGGTGTTTTCAGTCACCTCATATGCACGTGAAAGCTGGACAATGAATAAGAAAGACCGAAGAAGAATTGATGCCTTTGAGTTGTGGTGTTGGTGAAGAATATTGACTATATCATGGACTGCCAGAAGAATGAAAAAATCTGTCCTGGAAGAAGTTTCACCAGAATGCTCATTAGAAGCGAAGATGGTGAGACTCCGTCTCACATGCTTTGGACATGTTACCAGGAGGGACCAGTCCCTGGAAAAGGTCATCATGCTTGGTAAAGTACAGGGTCAGCAAAAAAAGAGGAAGACCCTTAACAAGATGGATTGACATAGTGGCTGCAACAATGGGCTCAAGCATGACAATGATTGTGAGGATGGTGCAGGTCAGGGCAGTGTTTCGTTCTGTTGTACACAGGGTTGCTATGAGCCGGAACTGACTTGATGGCACCAAACAACAACAATGACAACAACACAGACCTTACAAAGGAGCCCTGGTGGTGCAGTGGTTAAAGTGCTTGACTGCTAACCAAAAGGACATTGGTTTGAACCTCCCACCTGCTCTGTGGAAGAAAGATTTGGCAATCTGCTCCTATAAAGATTTACAGCCTTGGAAACCTATGGGGCAGCAGGAATTGACTTGATGGCAATGGATTTTGTTGTTGTTGGGTTTTTTTTTTTTTTACAGACCTTCCTTGGTTTCATCATTTTTTACATGAACTCATCATTTTTATATGTCTTTGTGTATAATTTCATGACGTTTTATTACATGTATAAATGCATATAAACATCACTACAATCAAGATACAGAATCATTCCATCATCACAGAGGAAATCCCTTACGATGGCCCTCCCTC
Source organism: Elephas maximus indicus (assembly GCF_024166365.1). Taxonomy (NCBI): domain Eukaryota; kingdom Metazoa; phylum Chordata; class Mammalia; order Proboscidea; family Elephantidae; genus Elephas; species Elephas maximus. The sequence continues at coordinate 51,719,365 of NC_064837.1, read as the reverse complement.
CCCTGCCCTAATCCCTCTCAAGCTTATCTGTTCTCCATCTCTGATTTCATCATTTTGAGAATGTTATATAGATGGAGTCATACAATATGTAACTTTTTGAGCTTTTTTTGTGTGTGTGTTTGTGCATAATGCCCTTAAGATCCAAATCGTTGTCGGTATCAATAGTTCACTACTTGCTAGCACAGAGTAGTATTCCACAGGTATGCTTTTAAAGAAATTTACCCATCTGTGGATGAAGGGTGGAGGGAGGAAGACCAGTTCAGAAGCTGGTGAAGTCCAGATAACTGTCACAGCCAGATTCAGCCCTGGCCTGGCTCCATTCCACCGCCGTGCATCCTGAAACCGGCCTTACACGTTTTCAGGCCCTGTGGGTCAGGGTCTGCAGCAGAGATCCAAGGATTGGACGTTTCAAAGCCTATATGCCAGTAGGGGGCGCCAGAGGCCTTTTGCCCAAACCGTAATTCCCAGCAGTAACCGCCAGGAAGAGGGGGATTTTAGGCCACTGTGCCTGCCGGCAACAGAGCCTTGGAGTCCCTCCGGACCCGGCCTCCAGGTTTCAGTCCAGCCCTCCCAGTTCGCAGGCTGAGAGGGGAGGCTGATGATGCGAGTGGAGGAGGAGGAGGCAAGGTGAGGCCTGGATCCCGAGAAGGTGGGCTAGGTCGGGCAAAAGGAGCGGGCTCTGGTCCGTGTTTAGCCCAGGCGCCCCCTCAGAGGGTAACTCTTGAGCCCAGACCGCAAGACTGAGCCTCAGCCCCTCTGTTCCGTCCACCCTTCCCTAACCCTAACTGCCCTCGGCTTCCCTCACCCCCGTTCTCCCAAGAGATCTCCAATACCCCAGAGCGTGTGTTAACTTCCTCTTTGTCTCTGTTCTCTACCCCTCTGTCACTTCTCTCCCTGCAAGAAGCCTTCCCACCGCTCTAATGGGGGCCTTACTCAGCACGCTCTCGGCTATTTGGATCCCGCATTTGGAAAGTGAGCTGGCAGACTCACTGCGCGCTGACGCCTGCTAACCGCTGGAGAGCTGGGAGGCTAAGCCCCCGTATCGCTCCTGGGGCCTCCGGATCCAGCCAGCTCTGGCCCCTGTCAGCTTGTTGGAAGGTTGCTAAGTAGCAGGCACTCGCCTCAAGCTGATGACATCTCCTTTGCCTTCAGAGTTCACCCGCTTTCTGCATGATCTTAACCTTTGCTCAGGGCCTTGTCCTCTGAGTTGCTCCACCTGCTCTCATTCTCACTCCCAGGCTCCCTGGATGCCTCACAGCCGGACATGTTCACACCTCCACGCCCTTGCTCAAGCTGTTCCCTCCCTCTCAACTGCCCTTGTTCAAACTTTTCCTCCCTTGCAGGCTTCCCCATGTACCTTCCCCAATGCCCCCCACACAGCCGGTGTTCAAAAAATGTGAGTTCCCATCTCTGTGCTCCAACAGCACACGTTGTTTTTTCAGTAGAATCTTTCTCGGTGTGGTCTTGTCTAATGGTTTGTAGTTTACACACCCATCTCCCCCAGGGAGCAGAACAGAGACCACTTCATCTGTGATTCCCTGAAGCCTGGCACACGGAAGGGACCAAATAAAGTTGGAGTGAATAAATGAATGAATGCATCAGTTGATGTTATCTTTGGAACTCTCTTCCTGTGAGTAGCTGCTGCCTTCCTCCTCCTCTGATTACTCTTTGGTGGTTTTCTTTGCCACATTCCCTTCCCCACTGCCTCTAAACACCGTCATCTTCTTCCCTGCTTAGCTCACTCTGCCCTTTTCTCTGGGCAAGCTCACCTACCCTGACAGCTTTAGCCACTGACCTTACTTTCATTGGCCCCAAGTCTATCCCATAGCCCAGACCTCTCAGGCCCATGCACACCTTCCACCACGTGCTCTTTGCTTGCTTGTCTTTGTCTGTCTTTCCCATGAGCCTCAAGCTCCATTAAAGCAGGGATCTTGTCAGTCTGTGCCATGATACTGGTTTTCTAATTACAGTAAAATAGTGTACTGTAAAATAAATTAATTTTCTCCATCAAAGGACTCTTCTGCAGAATGTATAAAGAGCTCCTACATATCAGTAATAAAAAGCAATAGAAATTTTAAAAAATCGAATAGAAAAATGAGCAAAAGATTTAAACAAACACTTCACAAAAGAGTATATGTAAATAGCCAATAAACACATAGAAAGGGCTCAACTTCGTTGTTGTTGTTGTTGTTGCTGTCGTTAGGTGCCCTAGAGTCTGTTCTGACTCACAGCAACTCCACATACAACAGAACACTGCCTGGTCCTGCACCGTCCTCACAGTCGCTGCTAGGTTTGAGCCCACTGTTGCAACTACTGTGTCAGTCCATCTCGTTGAGGGTTTTCCTCTTTTTTTGCCAACCCTCTACTTTACCAAGCATGATGTCCTTCTCCAGGGACTGGTCCCTCCTAATAACATGTCCAAAGTATGTGAGATGAAGTCTCACCATCCTGGCTTCCAAGGAGCACTCTGGCTGTATTTCTCCCAAGACAGATTTGTTTGTTCTTCTGGCAGTCCATGGTATGTTCAATAATCTTCGCCAACACCATAATTTAAAGGCATAGACTCTTCTTCGTCTTCCTTATTCACTGTCCAGCTTTTGCATGCATATGAGGCAATTGAAAATATCATGGCTTGGGTTAGGTGCAACTTAGTCCTCAAAGTGACATCTCTGCTTTTTAACACTTTAAAGAGGTCTTTTGCAGCAAATTTGCCCAATGCAATACATTGTTTGATTTCCTGACTGCTGTTATGCTTGAGCCATTGTTACAGCCACTGTGCCAATTCATCTCATTGAGGGTTGTCCTTTATTAGTCATCAGGAAAATGTAAATTAAACCACAATGTGATACCACCGTACACCCACCGCGGCTAAAATGAAAAAGAATGACAATATCAACTGTTGGCCAGGATCTGGAGCAATTAAAATTATTAAATTCATTCTCATTGTAACAACTACTTTGAAAAACTGGGCGTATCTAATGAAACTGAACGTGCTTATACCCTATGACCCAGGACTTCAACTCCTACGTGTAATTCCATCAGAAATGAGTACATGTGCTCACCAAATTCATGCACCAAAAATGTGTTATACTGTGTTACTAGCAACTTTACTCATAATAGCCAAAAATTTAAAACAATCTATATGCCCATCAGCAGTAGAATGGATAAATGCATTGTGGTATATTCAGATAATGGAATACTATCTGTACAAAAGTGAGAATAAATGCATTAAATTATACAAATGGTGAACAAAAGAAGCCAGATACAAAAAAGAACATTTTTTTCCCTCACAGTTATGGGGTCTATTAGGGAAGTAACACAGTACAACTCAGGATCAGAAATAACTCAGGAGGCATTTCTTCAATCGGGACAGCTTCTTCTCAGCCGTACCCAAAGGCAGGCCTCTCTTAGGCCCTTGGCCTCAGCCCCACTTGGGCAAGTGATACAAAGTTCCTGGCTGTCTCCCACCTGTCTCCTGGTTCCTGCTGTCTGGCACCTCTATCTATCGCTCTTGCTACTGCTCCCCACCCCCATCTCTCTCTGTCTTCTGTGTTACAGGTACAGCTCCTACCTTTCTCTCTGCATCTCCCTTTAAGCCTAACAGGATTGCAAAACTGACCAACTCCTTCATGAGGGTTCCATTCACCTTATATTTGCATGGTACCGCCCCCCACAAGGGTTCCATGCACCTTATAGTAGCAAGCTGCCCAATCCTCTTTGTGGGCCAAGAGCACTTTTGTTTTACAGTCCTACCAATCATTTGGTGGAAGTTACAAGACCACGGTGAGAAAGGCCATATAGAACCACTCCATCGTATCGGCAGGCCAATCCCTGGCTTCTCTAGCAATGGTTAAAAAAAAAGTACATTCTTACAGTTCCATTTATATGGAGTTCAAAAGCGGTGAGCTGATATATGCTGTTAAAACTCAGATAGCAGTTACCCTGAGGGGTCGTGTCTGGATGGGGGCACAAGAGGGGTTGCAGAGGAGCTCATAATACTGGTTTTGACTTGGGTGCTGGTTACACGGGTGTTTGGTTTGTGAAAATTAATTAATTTGTGTTCTTATTCATATATATGTTATATGTCAAAAAAAAAAAAAAAACTTACACTTAAGCTTTTAAAAACTTAATCCATTTAAAGACAAAATCAAAACAAAAAAACCAAACCCGTTGCCGTTGAGTCGATTCTGACTCATGGTGACCCTATAGGACAGAGTAGAGCTCCCCACAGGGTTTCCAAGGAGCAGCTGGTGGATTCGAACTACTGACCTTTTTGGTTAGCAGCTCTTAACCGCTGTGCCACCAGGGCTCCATTTAAAGACAAACATTAGGAAAATGAGAGTTTCAGGAAATGACAGTTCTCTTGAAGGTAGAGTACAAATGGCAAGAATTTTGGGAACTGCCCTCTAAGGTCAAGTCCAAACCACCATCCCTGGCTCATTGGTCCTGCAACATGTTATGGGGGAGCTCACTGTGGTGGTTACTAGCACAGATTTGGGGGTCTGATGAACCTGAGTTTGAATTTGAGCTCCACCACTAGCTGTGGGACTTTAGACAAGTTACTTAGCCTTTCTAAGTACCAACTTCCTCATCTATAAGTCACCTCAGAGGGTGATTGCCTTGATCAGTAGGATAAAGTGGCCCCACACTGGGCACTCAGGGTTGGCTCCATAAGTGGAACCATACCCAGCTGCCTGCTGCTCCCTGAACAAGTCCTGCTGTTTCACACCTTCTCCCACCCCAAGTGTCTATGCATGCTGTTCCCCTGGAATCCCCTTCCATCTGGTGATCACACCAACTGTCCTTCAATGCCCAGCTCAGGAACCATGTACTATGTGACGCGTCACCCCAGGTGAGATAAATCCCAACTCCTCCATGCCACGCTGCGCTTGAACACACACATGTCCAGCACTAATCTTTTCTCATTTTGACTACTTATATTATCTGCTAGTCCTTTTAGTGGCTGGCATCATACTTGGCTCATAGTAGAAGACTCTCAGTACATACATGCCGAATGAAAGAGTGAACACCTGTTCAAATGATTCTAATTTATAGCTTTTGGGAAGGCCTGGTTCCTTCTGAGTGCTCATAAGAACATCAGCCACATAGACCTACGTTAGGACCTTGTCCAAATTTATGGAGAAATGGTACCATGAGATGTGTCGTGGGTGAGTGGTTATCACCATTACATCAGCCTCAAAGGTTAGGGATGTCCCCAAGTCATCCCAGTTCCCTTTATCACCCTATATGGATAGGTCACCAATGAGAACTTCTACTTTACCTCCTGGTAGAACAGCAGGTTCCCTAAGCCAGGCAATGGCTACGTAAGAGAACAACGCCCTGTTTTTAACATCAACAAGTCATCAGCAAGGTGGGAGAAGAGTGGGAGCAATTTGTTCCAATGTGACTTCACATGTGACTGAGTGCATGGCTTCCTTCACGGTTTGATAAATCGAGTCATATCCCCTTAGCAAGAGAGGTGCTAGAGAACCCTGTTTGAAACCTGTGCTGCCCTCCAAGATCTGGTTCCAAATAGCCCGTCCTTTACCCCACTCCCCTGCATCCTGTGCTCTTCCCAAACATGCAGGCACTTACATGTCACCGTAACTTTGTCCATGCTGGACCCCCAAGTGTGCTTCACCTTCTCAGCCTTATGGAATTCAACCCACAAGTACACAGTACACACTAAGTGCTGGGCCCTGTGCTGGTTGGGATAAAAGATGAAAAAGTCTGGAATCTTTGCCTTCCTATCTTCTATGTGGACAGACACGGACAGGAATTCACAATTCAGAGTGGTGAGTGTAGTGGGGAGATGGGGGGATACAGGGGTCTGTGGGAGCTCAAAGAAGAGGCACCGGATTGGTGGGTGGTTGGAGAAGGCTTGTTGGAGGAGGTTAAGATTTTGATTCCTGGTCATTTTGCTCTCTGTCCTGCTTACTAGAATGTAAGCCCCATGAAGGCAGAGATCTCGTGCCTCGTTCTCGGCTGTTTCCCCAATGCCTGGGACAGTGATATGCACAGACTAGGTGTTCTATCAACCTTTGTGAATGAACAGGGTAAGAGCTGAGCTGCACTGGGAACAAGGAGTGGAAGCTGGCCCTTCTGAAGGCATTCTAGGAGAGAGGGAGGTACCTCATGAACAAAGGTTTGGAGGTGGGAAACAGCTGAACGCATGAGGGGGGTGGGGTGAAGCTGGAGTGGGGCGAGGTGAACTGGGCTGGTCAGGGAAGGCCTCATAAGCAGGAACACTTCCTCTTAGTCCTGTTAGAGCCCACATACCTCCTATGAGGCCCCACTGCCCACTGGCACTTTGTCTACACTTCCTTCATACACTCGGTCCTGCCTCATGTGGCACAATTTCATTCAGCAGCACTTACTGAGTACCTATTTAGTGCCAGCATGGGCTAGTTTCTAGAGTGGTTTTCCCAACTAGCGTCACATTTCATCCCACAGCAATCCTGGAGAAAGGCATCCATCCATCCATTCATCCATCCATCCATCTCTTTATCCATCTGTCCATTCATTCATTCATCCATCCATTCATTTATTCATACATTTAACGGTACATGCCAGATGCTGTTTCAGGTGCTAGGAAAGTGAACAAGGTGAACAAGGCCCTGCTCATCAGGAGCTTAAATGGCAGGTGGAGCTTATATGGCAGGTGGTGAGAATAAGCTCTTTTTTTTTTTTTTAACTGTGTTTTAGATGAAAGTTTACAGAGCAAATTAGTTTCTCACTAAACAATACACATTCTTTCATGACATTTGTTGCCAACACTGCGACATGTCAACACTCTCCAGTTCTCGACCTTGGGTTCCCCATTTCAGTTTGTCCAGCTTTCTGTCCCCTCCTGCCTTCTCTTCCTTGCCCCTGGGTTAGTGTGCCCATTTGGTTTTGTATACATGGTTGAGCTACATGTGTTGTTGTTTGTTTTACAGGCCTGTCCAACCTTTGACTGAAAGGTGAACCTCAGTAGTAACTTCAGTACTGAGTTAAAAGGGGCCAGACTCTCGGAGTTTCTCCAGTTTCTGTCAGACCAGAAAATCTGGTCTCTTTTTCTGTGAGTTTGAATCTTGTTCCACATTTTCCTCCAGCTCTGTCCGGGACCCTCTATTGTGATCCCTGTCAGAGCAGCTGGTGTGGTAGCCAGGCACCATCTGGTTGTGCTGAACTCAGTCTAGCGAAGGACGTTGTGCTCCATTGGTCCTTTGAACTAATCTTGCCCTTGTGTCTTCATTCTCCCTTGCTCCAGACGGGGTGGGACCTGTAAGTAGACACATCTTAGATGGCTGCTCACAAGCTTTTAAGACCCCAGATGCTACTCACCAAAGTAGGATGTAGAACATTTTCTTTATAGAATATGTCATGCCAATTGAACTAGATGTCCCCTGAGACCATGGTCTCCAGCCCTCAGCCCAGAAACTCAGTCCCTCAGAGAATTTGGATATGTCTATGAAGCTTCTATCACTTTGCCATAGTCAAGTTGTGTTGACTCCCACAGTATTATGTACTACCTTAGCCTTCACCAAATTTACCACTTACCTATCGTCTAGTTTGTGTTTTTCCCTCCCCATCCCTCCCTTCCCTCCTAACCATCAAAGATTGTTTCATTCTGTGTGTAAATATTTTCTTGAGTTTTTATAATAGTGGTCTCATACAACATTTGCCCTTTTGTGAATGACTTACTTCAATCACATAATGCCCTCCAGATTCATCCATATTGTGAAATGTTTCTTAGACTCATCATTGCTCTTTATTGTTTCATAATATTCCATTGTGTATATATACCATAGTTTGTTTATCCATTAATCTGTTGATGGGCACTTAGGTTGTTTCCATCTTTTTGCTATTGTGAATAATGCTGCAATGGACACGGCTGTATACGTCTATTTGTGTCATGGCTCTTATTTCTCTAGGAGATATTCATAGGAGTGGGATTTCTGAATGGTATGGTATTTCTATTTCTAACTTTTTAAGAACGCGTCATATCATTTTCCAAAATTGTTGTACCATTTTGTATTCCTACCAGCAGTGCATAAGAGTTCCAATCTCCCAGCAACCTCTCTAACATTTGTTATTGTCTATTTGTTTTGCCAGTAATTTTGGGGTGAGATGGTATCTCATTGTGGTTTTGATTTGCATTTCTCTAATGACTAGTGATCACAAGCATTTCCCCTTGTGTCTATTAGCCCCCTGAATGTCTTCTTCGGTGAAGTATCTGTTCATATCCTTTGCCCATTTTTTAGTTGGACTATTTATCTTTTTTTATTGTAGAGGTGTTGGTTTTTCCTATAGATATTAGAGATTAGACCTTAGTCGGATATGTCATAGCCAAAAGTTTTTTCCCAGTCTGTAGGTTCTGTTTTTACTCTTTTGGTGAAGTTTTTTTTTGATGAGCCTAAGTGTTTAATTTTTAGAAGATCCCATTTATCTAGCTTATCTTCTGGTGTTTGTGTGTTAATTATCCTATTTATGCTGTATATTAAGGCCCCTAGTGTTGATCCTATTTTTTCTTCCATGATCTTTATGGTTTTTGGTTTTATATTTAGGTCTTTGATCCATTTTGAATTAGTTTTCATGTATGGTGTGAGTTATGGGTCCTGTTTCATTTTTTTACAGATGGACATTCCAGTTTTGCCAGTACCACTTGTTAAAAAGACTGTCTTTTCCCCGTTTAGTGGAGTCTGGGCCTTTGTCAAAGACCAAATGGCCGTAGGTAGATAGTTTTAAATCTGGGTTCTTGGTTCTGTTTCATTGGTCAATGTGTCTGTCATTGTACTAGCACCAGGCTGGGTGTTTTTTTTTTTTTTTACTAATTATTTTTATTGCACTTTAGGTGAAAGTTTATAGCTCAAGTGTATTTCTCATACAAAAATTTATACACATGTTGTTATGTGACCCTAGTTGCAATACCTTTAATGTGACAGCACACTCCGCCTTTCAACCCCAGGCTTCCCATGTCCATTCAACCAGCTCCTATCCCTTTCTGCCCTCTCATTCCATCTCTGGACAGGAGCTGCCCATTTAGTCTCATGTATCTTCTTGAACTAAGAAGCACACTCTTCACGAGTATTATTTTATGTTTTATAGTCCAGTCTAATCTTTGTCTGAAGAGTTGGCTTCGGGAATGGTTTTAGTTCTGGGTTAACAGAAAGTCCAGGGGCCATGTCTCTACCAGGCTCTTTTGACTACCAGAGCTGTATAGCAGGTTCTGAGGTCAGGTAGTTCAAGGCCTCCTACTTTGTTCTTCTTAACTTATCTGGGGCCTCTTTCCTTTCTATATAAAGTTAATGATTAGTTTTTCCATCTTGTTAAAGAATGAGAATAAACTCTTAAACAAATCAACAAGATAATATTAGATTATATGTGCTATGAAAAAAAAAAAAAAAAGAGTTGTGATGTGATGCAGTTTGGCTGGGAAGGGGCGGCCTGGTAAGGCCACACTGGTTGGGTGGTCAGGGAAGGACCTCGGAGAAGGTGATGTCTGAGAAGGCACCAGCCATGGAAAAATCACAACAGGCAGAATGCACAGCGAGGGCAAAGGTGCTGAGGTGGGACAGTGCCCGGGGAGTTGGAGGCACAGAAGGAAGACAATCAGGTGTAGCAAGAGAGCCAGAATGTTCCATAGGGGTGGAGCAGAGACTAGAAGGGGTGAGGTAGAAGAGGAAAGCAGACATTTGGATTAATTCTACTGTGAGATGTGAATCCTTGAAAAGTTGAAGGAGGTGAGCCAATGCGTCCTGATAAATGTTTTAAAAGACCCCTGGGCCAGCAGGAGGCAGTGGAGATAGAAAAAACTGTGGTAGTTTAAAATCTATGTAGGAGGTTTTTTTTTTTTTTTTAGGAGGTAAGACTGTCGGTATCAACTGCTGGAACCTTTAGTTTTTCTTCCAAACCTGTTTCTCCCTTATCTTCCCTAATCTTAGAAAATGACAGTACCACGCACCCTGTTGCTCCAGCCAGAAATTTCTAAGTTCTTCTTACATTCTTCCTCCCCTTTCTCCCCACACCTGATCAGTTCTGTCTGTGGTCACACTAAGAAAATTGAAGAGTTTCCAGGCAGTGCTAAGCGCCCTTTGGAGATTAAGGAGCACCCAGGCAGCCTGGTTGTGAGATTGTTCCAGCAACTTCCTGCTTCTCTGGTGTGGGCCGGGGGCAAGTGGAGAGTTGGCTGCCATATGCCATGGTTAGGTGCCGCCAGATGAGGATGACAACAGAAGCAGGGAACAAGAGAGTTGGGGTCATTTCGAGGAAATAATTAAAATCATGGACCATGGACTCCAAGGTGGGAAAGGAGGGAAGGGAAAAGGGGAGGGGTGATGGTTAGTCGCTGGTTAGGGGTTTCAGAAGAATGTGCACTGGAAGGACATTGTAAGGATTACTGCTCTGTAACAGCCAAGATGGTGGATCACAGGGCCAGTTTCTTCTCATTTCCCTCCTAGACAGTGGGAGTCTCATGCTGAGAAGGGTCAGTGGGGGCCTGTTCAGGGTGGAAATTCAGGGGAGGGTACTGTTAGTGGGTGGCTGAGATGGAGTAGAGAAAGTGTTATCTGGAGGGGAGGAGGTCAGAATGCTGATAGGGCATCCGTGTAGACGATGGAGTCATCAAGAATAAGGCTGGGGGTGGATGGCAGGCAGTGAGCCAAGAGCTATAGCCCAGCTGAGGCTGCACTTGGCCACCTTCCCAGCTGACTGTGGTAGAGGAATGGGCCAGCTGTGTGGGGTGGGTGGGGTAAGAGAAATGAAGCGGAGATTATGGCTGTTGGGTGGCAGAGAACACTGTGGAGGGATGAAGAGTGCCAAGGAGGACGAGGAGTCTCCCACAGGTTAACAAGCTTTTCTAGAGCTGCCTCAAACCCCCAAACTGCCAGAACTGAAGCTTTCAGCCTATGTTCCTTTTGAGTCCGGCAGGACTAGTCTCCCCATCCCACTCCCTCCCTCACTCTGTGTAGAGTCAGGTGCAAGAAAAAAGGGCATAAGGAAGGCAGGCCCCCACCCATCATCCCTGTTCCTTTGCAGATAATCTCCGTGGGCACAGGCGAGGCACTGCCTAACGACACAGAAACTGCTCTTCAACCACGAGGAGGGTTTGTGGAGAGCCTGGGTCACCCAATTAGCCGCCAGGCCCACCGCAGTCTCTCTGCTGTGTTTGCTGTGGAAACAGCAGGTGCCTCCCAAAAGGTGACCACTACCTAATCCAGGTGTGCAGGTGTGGCCAGCTCATCATGCCACCTTGATCCTAACGGGCTGGGCTCAAGGCCTCAGCATGGGACCCCCGCCTCTGGGAGGAAATGAGAGGAAATGGGCCCTGTGATCTGCCATCTTGTCTGTTACAGAGCAGTTTCCTTACAGTGATGGAGGAGGCCATGGTGTTTCAGGACAATGTCTGATGGGTGGGAGGGTATCAGGTGATCTCAAGGGAGGCTCTGACTAACTCAGTCCCCTAGGGATCCATTCCGTACCAGGCAGGAATAGGACTACACCCTGGGATAGAAGGAAGGGGCAAAGCGCAGTCCCCAAACCTTGGGATTTCACAGACCAACAAGTGACCAGTGTGCCAGGGCTGCAATTGGGGTGCACACAGGGTTTGCCACACCTGCTTTGGAGGGTCTCTGAAGGTTGAGAGTCTTGACGAAGCCTGAGTCAAGGAGTGTCAGGAAGTCTGAATTTGTCTTCCTGGTCTGAGGATGTTCAACCAAGGGCCCTGCGACAACCAATAGTGGTAACAACCTCACTATCCCTACTTGAGCATTTAGATGTGCCAGGCATGAACACTAAATGTGGATTCCATTATCTCATGTCCTTATTCACAACAGCCCACTCTGTAGCCGGTCTGGCTCCATGAAGTGATGGACGCTCCATCCACCCATCAATTTATTCAGTGAGTGTTTATTAAGCACCTGCTGTGCACCAGACACCATTCTAAGTGCTGGGAACATAGCAGATTACAACACAAACATCCCTCCCTTCACAGAGCTCACATTATACTGGGGAGAGAGCTGAAAAATAAATAAAAGAAAGAATGAAAACATAACTTAGAGAGCTGGTGTGCTTTTTTATATCCCAGATCACCGGTCCCTTCTAACCTACTGCCCGTGAGAACACCCTCCTCAGGCTGGAACCCATGGAGAGCAGCTCAAGGCAGGGGTCTCCTTCCTCACTGTAAGCCCAAGTCAGAGGATTCTGGCCACCTGAGTGCATCTGTCTCTGGGGACCTTGACGACATTGAGTTTCTGAGCCTGCAAGCCAGATTTGGGACCAGTCAAGATTCCGCCCCTTAGTGAGTCCTAACCATGGGGTTCCCTGCATCAGTGGCAAATACCTCTGCCCCACCGGGGCAAAAGGAGGATGACAATCCTGCACTCAGAGAGCTTGGAGGGGCCACAGGTCAAACTCGGGTTTTTGCAAGGAGCTGGTGAGGGAGAGTTAGGGATGTCAGAGCTTGCTGCCCAGATTGTAGCCACCACAGGCCTTGGGAAGTGAAACTTTATCAAGGCCAACTTTCGCATTTGTTGTTTGAGGCTGGGGTAGGCACAGGGCTTCCAGGGGGCCACAGAGGCCTCCGAGCAATGCAACGAGGGTGATCACAAGGGCAGTATGGCCCTGGGGCCAGGGGAGGAATTTGGGGGTTGAGAACTGAGGGTGCCCCACCTACCCTGAGCCAGGGCAGCTGCAAAGCAAGTATTATTCAGGGCAGGGCAGGGGTAAGGGCAGGGAATGGGCTCTGGACGCCCCAAGGGCCTCACATTCCTGGCAATTCTACCTACCCACCACCCCAGCCTCAGGCTTAACAACAGGGTAGGGGAAGAAAGGTTAAGCCCAGAGTAGGAAGTATGTTGGGGGTACTCAGGCTTTTGGTCTTTGGGCAGGAGAAACCTAAGCTCTGTAATCACACATTGTATTTTTACTTTCCCTCTGTTTCTGAGTAAGCATTCCTACTGGAAAACTCCAGCCTTGTCTGAACAGAACCAAGGAAAAGGAATCTGTGGGCACCCAGAGGGCCATCTAAGAGACCAGTGGGTCCCAGGGAAGGAGAGTGGGATGGAAATAGCAGGTCAACATCCCTGTGGCAGGTAGTATCAGCTCCCAGGAGCTCAGGTCTGATGAGCCCATCCTTGGCTCCAGAACTATCATCCATGGATGCCTCCAAATTCAATCCATGCTCCTTAGCTGGAATTCAAGACCTTTTCTTACCCTGCTCCAAACAGGCCTCATTTCTCAGAGCATGTTGTATACTTACCTCTGGGTTCGTCCTTCCCCATCCCCCAAGATCCAATCATAAAAACCCTGGTCATCCTCCAAGGCTCAGTCCACGTGCATCCTCCTCCATGAAGCATTTTTTTTTTTAATTGTGCTTTAAGTGAAAGTTTATAGAGCAAATTAGTTTCTCATTAAACAGTTAATACACAAATTATTTTGTGACATTGGTTGCCAACCCCGTGATGTGCCAGCACTCTCCCCTTTACCACGCCGGGTTCCCTGTTTCCATTGGTCCAGTTTTCCTGTCGCTTTCTGCCTTCTCACCTTTGCCTTTGGCCTGGTGTGCCCATTAGTCTCTTAAACATAATTGAATTATGAAACATATTCCCCACGTGTGTTATTGTTGGCCCTATAGACCTATCTAATCTTTGGCTGAAGGGTGAACCTCAGGAATGACTTCAGTACTGAGTTAAAAGGGTGCCTGGGGGCCATACTCTCTGGGTTTCTCCAGTCTCTGTCAGACTAGCAAGCCTGGTCTTTTCTCTGTGTGTGAGTGTGAATTTGAATTTTGTTCTACAATTTTTCTCCAGCTCTGTTCAGGGCCTTGATCCCTGCAAGGGCAGTCAGTGGTGGTAACTGGGCACCATCTAGTTATTCAGGGCTCAGTCTGGTGGAGGTTGTGATAGTTGTGGTTCATTAGCCCTTTGGACTAATCTTTCCCTTGTTCCTTTGGTCATCTTCATTCTCCTCTGCTCCAGCCTGGGTGGGACCAGTAGATGTATCTTAGATGGCTGTTCACAGGCTTTTAAGACCCTAGTCAATACTCACCACAGTCGGATGTAGAACATTTTATTTATAGACCATGTTATGCCAGTTGAGCTAGATGTTCCCTGAGACCATGTTCCCCAGCTCTCAGCTTGGTAACTCAGTCACTCAGGCAGTTTGGGTGTATCTGTGAAGCTTCTATGGCTTTGCCCTGGTCAGGTTGTGTTGACTTCCCTAGTATTGAGTATGTCTTACTCTTCACCAAAGTTACCACTTATCTACTGTCTAGTTAGTGTTTTTTCCTCCCCATCTTCCTCCTCCCTCATTACCATTAAAGACTGTTTCTTTCTGTATGGAAACATTTTCATGTGTTTTTATAATAGTGATCTCATACAGTATTTGTCCTTTTGTTGTTGACTTATTTCCCTCAGCATAATGCCCTCCAGATTTATCCATGTTGTGAGATGTTTCACAGATTCATCATTGCTCTTTAACTTTGCATAGCATTCCATTATGTGTATGCACCATAGTTTGTTTATCCATTCATCTGTTGATGGGCACTTAGGTTGTTTCCATTCATGAAGCATTTCTTGATTCCCTTAGCTAGAATGACATCTCCTTCCTCTGAATTCCCACAGCCCTTGCTTCATAACTCTCTGAGGTTGCATTTCGTTATCTTACCTGCAGTAGGCACTAGTCACCCTACCTAATATCTACCCCCCTTTTCTGATCATAGCACCCCAGTTTGCCTTGGTAAACCATCTGTTTCCTACCTCCCACCACGTGGTCCAGACGAAGCTGATTCCATCCTAGGATCTCAAGAGACACCAATGACATAGGCGTAGAGGTCAGAGCATCACTATAGTGATTGGTTCAGGGATGGGCCTGTAAGCCAGTCAGAGCCAGAGTTAAATCAGGGCATTTTTGGCCGAGCCAGGAGATGCATATATTCTTTCAACTGGGATTGATATGCATAGGACATAGCCCAAGAAGTATGAGCCTCCCTGAGAATAAAGCCAAAGTAGAGAAAATCAGAGCCAGAAGATGGAAAAAGACAGATTATAAACAACATGTTGTAAGGACCTGGATCCAACCATGCTTGAAGCTGGAGTCTTTTTGGTTGTGGGACCAGAATATTCCATTGTGGGGATTGGTTCAGTGTTGAATAACTAAAAACATAAACTTAGGGCACCAGCTAATTAGGAGACCAGCAGAAAGAACAAGAAGAATAAAGAAAAGAGCTCAACATACAATGCACTTCCGATCCAAATTCCAATGTCATTTTTTAAGGTAATAGAGAAACAAATCACCAACTTCATATGGAAGGGAAAGAAGCCTCAGATAAGCAAAGCATTACTGAAAAAGAAGAAGAAAGTGGGAGGCCTCACTCTACCTGATTTCAGAACCTATTATACAGCCACAGCAGTCAAAACAGCCTGGTATTGGTACAACAACAGGCACATAGACCAGTGGAACAGAATTGAGAACCCAGATATAAATCCAACCACATATGAGCACCTGATATTTGACAAAGGCCCAGTGTCAGTTAACTGGGGAAAAGATAGTCTTTTTAACAAATGGTGCTGGCATAATTGGATATCCATTTGCAAAAAAATGAAACAGGACCCATACCTCACACCAAGCACAAAAACTAACTCCAAGTGGGTCAAAGACCTAAACATAAAGACTAAAACGATAAAGATCATGGAAGAAAAAATAGGGACAACCCTTGGAGCCCTAATACAAGGCATAAACAGAATACGAAACATTACCAAAAATGACAAAGAGAAACCAGATAACTGGGAGCTCCTAAAAATCAAACACCTATGCTCATCTAAAGACTTTACCAAAAGAGTAAAAAGACCACCTACAGACTGGGAAAGAATTTTCAGCTATGACATCTCCGACCAGCGCCTGATCTCTAAAATCTATATGATTCTGTCAAAACTCAACCACAAAAAGACAAACAACCCAATCAAGAAGTGGGCAAAGGATATGAACACACACTTCACTAAAGAAGATATTCAGGCAGCTAACAGACACATGAGAAAATGTTCTCGATCATTAGCCATTAGAGAAATGCAAATTAAAACTACAATGAGATTCCATCTCACTCCAACAAGGCTGGCATTAATCCAAAAAACACAAAATAATAAATGTTGGAGAGGCTGCGGAGAGATTGGAACTCTCATACACTGCTGGTGGGAATGTAAAATGGTACAACCACTTTGGAAATCTATCTGGCGTTATCTTAAACAGTTAGAAACAGAACTACCATACAACCCTGAAATCCCACTCCTCAGAATATACCCTAGAGAAACAAGAGCTTTCACACAAACAGATATATGCACACCCATGTTTATTGCAGCACTGTTTACAATAGCAAAAAGCTGGAAGCAACCAAGGTGTCCATCAACGGATGAATGGGTAAATAAACTGTGGTATATTCACACAATGGAATACTACGCATCAATAAAGAACAGTGACGAATCTGTGAAACATTTCATAACATGGAGGAACCTGGAAGGCATTATGCTGAGCGAAATGAGTCAGAGGCAAAAGGACAAATATTGTATAAGACCACTGTTATAAGATCTTGAGAAATAGTATAAACTGAGAAGAACACATTCTTTTGTGGTTACGAGGGGGGGAGGGAGGGAGGGAGGGAGGGAGAGGGTTCTTAATGATTAATTAGCAGACAAGAACTGCTTTAGGTGAAGGGAAGGACAACACTCAATACATGGAAGGTCAGCCCAATTGGACTGGACCAAAAGCAAAGAAGTTTCCGGGATAAAATGAATGCTTCAAAGGTCAGCGGAGCAAGGGTGGGGGTTTGGGAACCATGCTCTAAGGGGACTTCTAAGTCAATTGGCAAAATAATTATGTTATGAAAACATTCTGCATCCCACTTTGAAATGTGGCGTCTGGGGTCTTAAATGCTAACAAGCGGCCATCTAAGATGCATCAATTGGTCTCAACCCACCTGGAGCAAAGGAGAATGAAGAACACCAAGGTCACACGACAACTAAGAGCCCAAGAGACAGAAAGGGCCACATGAACCAGAGACCTACATTATCCTGAGACCAGAAGAATTAGTTGATGCCCGGCCACAATCGATGACTGCCCTGACAGGGAGCACAATAGAGAACCCCTGAGGGAGCAGGAGATCAGTGGGATGCAGACCCCAAATTCTCTTAAAAATACCATACTTAATGGTCTGACTGTGACTAGAGGAATCCCGGCGGGCATGGTCCCCAAACCTTCTGTTGGCACAGGACAGGAACCATTCCCGAAGACAACTCATCAGACATGAAAGGGACTGGACAGTGGGTAGGAGAGAGATGCTGAAGAAGAGTGAGCTAATTATATCAGGTGGACACTTGAGACTGTGTTGGCATCTCCTGTCTGGAGAGGGGATGGGAGGATAGAGAGAGTTGGAAGCTGGCAAAATTGTCACAAAAGGAGAGACTGGAAGGGCTGACTCATTAGGGGGAGAGTAAGTGGGAGTAAGGAGTAAGATGTATATAAACTTATATATGACAGACTGACTTGATTTGTAAACTTGAAGCTCAATAAAAGTTAACAAAAAAAAGAAAAGAGCTCAGGTTTGATAAACTTATTTAGAATCTCATGTTATGTGTGTATATATGGAAACCCTGGTGGCATAGTGGCTAAGAGCTATGGCTGCTAACCAAAAGGTTGGCAGTTCAAATCCAACAGGCACTCCTTGGAAGCCCTATGGGGGCAGTTCTTCTCTGTCCTATAGGGTCGCTATGAGTCGGACTCAACTCAACGGCAACGGGTTTAGAGAGAGAGAGAGAACCCTGGTGGTGCAGTGGTTAAGAGCTATGGCTGCTAACCAAAAGGTCGGGAGTTTGAATCCACGAGATGCTCCTTGGAAACATTATGGGGCAGTTCTACTCTGTCCTACGGGGTCACTATGAGTTGCAATTGACACTATGGCTTTATTACATATATTCATTAAAAAAAAAAATAGCATTTGAATCTGAATTACTTTCACAAGTGAGAAGCACACAATCTTTTCCTGCTAGAGGTCTTACCCTGGCCCCGGGTTTCTGTCACTTGCAACTGAAAAATCCCTGACTGACATACTCCTTTGTGCTCTGTTTTTCTGTGGCTCTGTCTATTCGAGCCTATAGAATGGAAGCTCCTGGAAGGCAGGCGCCACAACCTCTTTGCCTTTGAGATTTCATAGCACCAAAGCACAGGGAGAGGCACTCAGAGATGCACTGTGAGTATTTGCAGAACCATCTGGATGAAGAGTGAACGCTCTCACTGTGTCCTCTCTAACTGGGAGCTAGCCAGCCCAGGGTCCTGAGAGCCTCCATCTTCCTCCCAGTCCTACTATGAGACCTGACCTGGCAGTGGGCAGCCCTGGCCTGAGCTTCCTGCCTGCCACACCCAGCTGGTGGCTCCAGAGTCAGCTGAGGCCAGAAAGCGGTGATTGCCCCGATTGTAAGAGCTCAGGGTCTTCAGGGACATATCTGAAAGACAATGCAAGGCATGGGGAAACTTCCAGACACTTTGGCCAGCATCTGGAGAGAGGCCAAAGTCTGGGCCTTAGTCTGCTGGGGGTGGAGACAGCGGGACTGTGCCAAAGGTGAGCAGCTTTGAGGGAGAAAGCCTGATGCAAGACAGAGGAAGAACTGAAACAAGACCAGGCCTGGTGACTCTGCTCTCCAGAGGGATTGGGAAGATTCTCAATATTCTCCCGTCTGCTCTGGCAGCTTGCATTTTGGACAGTCACCTCAGCACCATTCTTATTCTGGAGCCCTCTATAGTTTACACAGAAAAGTGTCTGAGGAACACTAGTTTGTCAATAACTGTGTGGAACATCAATATATCTGATGTCTTGCTCTGGTGAATCAGTCAGGAAAGGTTATGGTATGCCGTAGTAACATATCGACCCCTAAATCTCATGGCTTAACACAATAAAGGTGTATTTCTCATTTACACAAAGCTGCTGCGGGTTGGGCAACTTCTCAGGGCAATTGTCGTTTGTACAATGACCCAGTGATCCAGGCTGATTCCTTCCAGTGGCTTCAGCATTTCAGACCATGGCCTCTATGGTCGCCACTAAGGGAAAAGAGAGGACAGGAGGGTTGGACACCAATTCTTAAATGCTCTGGTCTGAAAAATGACATGTCACTTCTATTCATGGCCTAGGGTCAGAGCTAGTCACATGGACTTAACCTAACTGCATGGAAGTCTGGAAAGTGTGCAGGAGCCCGTGGAAGAGGGAAACAGGCACAAAGAAAATAGCAGACTTTGAGGCTGGATATCTAGGTTTAAACCCAAGTTCTTCTATTTACTATCTATGTGAAAGTTGGAGTCCCTGGGTGGTGCAAACAGTTACTACGCTTGGCTGCTAAGTCAAAGGTAAGAAGTTTGAGGTGCCTCAAAAAAAAAAAAAAAAAAAAATGCCTGCCAATCTGAAAAATTAGCCACGGAAAACCCTATGGAGCACAGTTCTGTTCTGACACATGGGTCTCCATGAGTTGGAATTGAGTCAACAGCAACTGGTTTTGGTTTCATATGAAAGTTATTTAATTTCTCTGAGCCTCTTTCCTCTTCTGTAAAATGGGGATAAAAATAAAAATCCTTACCTCATTAGACTGTTGGGAATATAGATCAGATTAGCAATGCCTGACACATGGTAAACATCTAGTACATGAACACTATTTGATTAAAAAAAAAATGTTAACCATTGCCGTCAAGTCAATTCTGACTCATAGTGACCCTAGAGGACAGAGTAGAACCGCCCCATACGGTTTCCAAGGAGCACCTGGTGGATTCAAACTGTCGACCTTTTGGTTAGTAGCTATAGCTCTTAACCACTACAGCACCAGGATTTCCAACTATTTGATTAGCCCCAGTTTATTTAGAAAAAGTTGAAAAACAGAGCTGAGACATCATACAATTGAAAAACATAGCTGAAATATCAGCAGAGCTTGTATTAGGCCTGTGGCCTGCTTTCTATAGCTGACTACCTTTTTTACTCCTGCCCAGGTCCCCTTGTTCCTCCTCCCTCACCTCTAGAAGCGCCTGCTATGACCCAGCCACTCTTCCTTATGTGAGAGTATCTGACCCTCCTCCCCCACCCCAACCCCCACACCATGTGTGTCTGAAGCCTTAATGCTGATTGTGGGGAGAAATTCTTGGTCCTTAGTTGAAGGAACTCCAGACGTTAGCAAGCAGGTAATAGAGGGAGAGATCTGCACCCCAAACATTGCTCCTGCTCATATTTATGGCAACCAGGGCCCAGACAATGGAAGTCTTCAGTGTGGATATTAAGATCCCTGGAAGGCTTCTTGGAGGAGGTCAGGTTTAGGCAAGTGTCTACAAGGAGGAGAATGGTTTAGGCAAGTGTCTACAAGGGGAAGGACGGAGAATGACCCGAATGTCTTAGTCATCTAGTGCTGCTGTAACAGGAATACCACAAGTGGATGGTTTTAACATAGAGAAATTTATTTTCGCACAGTCTTGTAGGTCACAAGTCCAGATTCAGAGTGTCAGCTCCAGGGCAAGGCTTTCTATCTTTGTCAGCTCTGGAGGAAAGTCCTTGTCATCAACCTTCCCCTGGTTGAGAACCCTTTCAGTGCAGGGACCCCAGGTCCAAAGGACACGCTATTCTCCTGGCTCTTATTTCTTGGTAGTATAAGGTCCCATGTCTCTCTGCTCACTTCTGTCTTTTGTATCTCAAAAGAGATTGACTTAAGACACAACTTAATCTTATAGATTGAGTCCTGTCTCATTAACATAACTGCCTCTAATCCTGACTCATTAACATTATAGAGGTAGGATCCACAACACATAGATAAATCACATCAGATGACAAAATGGTGGACAATCACAAAATGCTGGGAATCATGGCCAGGCCAAGTTGATATTTTGGGGGGACACAATTCAATCCATGACACCGAGCAACTTCAGAGACAGAGGAGACAGTGAGATACTCTTGTTGGAGATGGGGTGGGGGACAGCCGCTCACATCCAGACAGCCCTCTACAGTTTACAAAGAACCGTCACAAAGCTGGTTAGAAACACGGCAGGACCTCAGTGACAGGGACAGCAAAACCCGGGCTCTCCTTTCCAGTGGGGAGCAGCTGCTGAACCAGAACCACATTTCTCAGGCTCCCTTGCATCTAAGTGTGGCCCCATAACAGGCTCTTGCCAATGGACTGTGAGCAAAAGTAGTGGGTGTCACCTGGCCACAGCTTTTGAGAAGTGTTTATGCCTTTTTCTTTCTACTAGATGGATGTAGAAGATGACCAGGGGATGACAGAGCCTCAAGATGAAGAAAGCCTGGTCTCTAAGTCAGTGCATGCGGGAAGGCCACCTGCAAGCCAGGAACACCTGCTATGAACTGATACATGAATGAGAAATACACAGTTTCTTTGGAGGGATTTACTTGTTACAGCAGCGAGCATTGCTGTATACCTTTCTTTGAAGGGGTTTTGAAGCACTATAGGGGGCACAGAAGGGTGAAGGTCCCTCTTCCCCTTGCACTGCCTCTGCCCACCACAGCCCTTTCACCTAACAACATAGCAGCTGTCCTGCCTTCTCCTTACAAACATCCTTCACTACGGACAATGACAGGACCCAGGATGGGTGGGGTTTTGGCTTGTCTAGTTTTCTGCTTCTTGAGAATTCTTCCTCAGAGCATGAGTTGGAATTTTTGGCCTTTCTGAGATGTGCAGGAAGCTTACTTTATAACTGGGTGGAGCAGCTGGAGAAAGAGTGTGAGGGCAGCAGTAAGTGGCGAATAGCTGAAAGCCAGCACAGGAGTGTAGATATGCTATTCTGAGCAGAGTAAAGCCCAAGTGAGGGCAGCGGTAGTTCAGTAGTAGGATTCTTGCCTTCCACATAGGAGACGTGGCTTTAAGCCTCTGCCAGTGCATCTCAAGCACAATCTGTCAGTGGAGGCTTGCGTGTTGCTGTGATGCTGAACAAGTTTCAGTGGAGCTTCCAGACTAAGACTAGGAAGAAAGAACTGTCAATCTTCTGAAAATCAGCCAGTGAAAACTCTATGGAGTACAACAGTCCGTTCCCATTGTGCATGGGGTCGCCATGAACGAGAGGTCAACTTGATAGCAGCCAACAACAACAAAGCCCAGGAGTTTCAGTTTCCATCCTCTCCTTGAAGGCTGGGCCAGTTAAGGACTGGAGGCCACGGTAGCTTCTCCCAGAGAGGGCAGAATAGACCTCCTTACCTGTGTTGAGGCCGGTGCTCATTCCAGGCCATGACAGCAGCAGCCCCTTCCAGAGAACTGGCTGAATGATGCAGTTCAGGAGGCTGGGCAAAAGGAGGACAGAAACACTGTCCCAAGGTCCCATTGCCTTGGGCCAGAGGTGGAGGCCTGCCTTCTCCAGGGATAATGTTGGGGAAGGATGTTCCTTTATAGGAATGGAGTAGAGAAAAGAAATTAGTCAGCCACTCTGTGTTATGCATCTAACCTTCCTCCCATCACATCGCTGCATCTTTTTGGACTCACTCAGCCCCCCTACAACTGCCCCCAAATAACTGGAAGCCCCTCTACCCTCGCTTCCCCATACCTAGTGTTATGGATTGAATTGTGTCTCCCAAAAATGTATGTCAACTTGGCTAGGCCATGATTCTCTATATTGAGTGGTTGTCCACCATTTTGTGATCTGATGTGATTATCCTGTGTGTTGTAAATCCTAACCCCTATGATGTTAATGAGGCAAGGTTAGAGGCAATTATGTTAATGAGGCAGGACTCAATCTACAGGATTAGGTTGTATCTTGAGTCAATCTCTTTTGAGCTATAAAAGAGAGAAGCGAGCAAAGAAGAAAGGGACATGCCGCCAAGAATGAAGAGCCAGGAGGGGAGCATGTCCTTTGGACTGGGGTCCCTGCGCTGAGAAGTTCCTAGACCAGAGGAAGATTGATGACAAGGACACTTCCCCAGAGCCAACAGACAGAGAAAGCCTTCCCCTGGAGCTAGCACCCTGAATTCGGACTTCTAGGCTCCTAGACTGTGAGAGAATAAATTTCTCTTTATTAGAACCATCGACTCGTGGTATTTCTGTTATAGCAGCACTACATAACTAAGACACCTAGTATTTCCTGAAGGGCTATCTTTTCTGTCACTCTTCTGGTGTTCATATCTGCTAGCAATAGAAAAGAAAGTTTTTTAAATCCCATCTAAAATATCATCAAAAAACATGAAATACTTAGGAATTAATTTAAGAAAAAATGTGGAAGACATTTACGCTGAAGACTACAAAATATTACTGAAAGAAATGAAAAAAAAAAGGAGACCTAAATAAATGGAGAGATACTTTTATGGACTGAAAGACTCAATATTGTTGGGATGTCAGTTCTCCCTAAGATGATCTGAATCAACTCAATTTCAACTCTAATTCCAGCATACTTTCTAAAAGAAATTGACATGTTGATTCTAAAATTTACATGGAAATGCAAAGGACCCAGAATATCCAAAGCATCTCAAAAAGAAAAACAAAATTGGAGAAGTTACCCTTTCTGACTTCATGACATATTATAAAGCTACAGTACTTGAGACATTGTGGTGAACCCCTGAAACTATTGCCCTGAGATAACCTTTAACCCTTAAACCAAAAATATCCCCTGAAGTCATCTTAAAACTGAGCAATAGTTTAGCTTCACTAGTAAAAAAAAGGTCTGCCTTGATCATTATGCTCTTTTAAGATCTATATGGAATCAAACTGACAACAATTCGAAAAATTAGATAGGAACCAATAGGAACCTTAGGAGGGCAGTGAGTTTATGTTAATGAGGGAGGAATAACTCAGAAAAGGGGAGTGAAAATGCACAGCTTGAAGAATATAATCAATGTCACTAAATTGTACATGTAGGAACTGTTGAATTGGTGTATGTTTTGCTGTGTATATTCTCAACAGCAACAAAATAAATAAAATTTAGAAAAAATACATGAAGTCTGTGGACCAGAACTGGAGCGTGAACTGTTTGTTACCAATAAGATGAATATACAGATTGAGAGTAAGCATTTAGAAATTTTTATAGCAATTTGAAATAGTAATGTTATATATGTTAATCTAATAATTAAAATAAAGTTTATATTCTGTAAAAAAGACATTGTGGCACTATCATAAGAATAAACATAGATCAATGGATCCGAATAGAGAGCCCAGAAATAGATTCACAGTCATTTGATTTTGATAAAGTCACCAAAGTAATCCAATAAAAAAAGGAAAGTCTTTCAACATATGGTGCTGGAACAACTGGGTAAAAACTGAATAGCCATATGGAAGATCAATAAACCTTAATCCTTCTGTCACACCACACACAAAAATTAATTTTAGACGGACCATAGACCTCAATTATAAGCTAAAACCATAAAACTCCTGAAAGAAAACACAGGAAAATACCTTGGAGATTTGTTGTTGTGGGGTGCAGTTGAGTTGATTCCGACTCATAGCGGCCCTTTAGGGCAGAGTAGAACTGCCCCGTAGGGTTTCCAAGGAGCAGCTGGTGGATTTGAACTGCTGACATTTTGGTTAGCAGCCGAGCTCTTAACCACTACGCCACCAAGGCTACACTTTGAGATTTAGGAGTAGGCAAATGTTTTTTAATATAGATCACAGAAAGCAATTACTATAAAAGATTGATAAATCAGACTTCATCAAAATAAAAAATTCTGCTCATCAAAAGACATTATTAAGAAAACGATAGGCAGGCCTCAGACCAGGAAAAAATATGTGCAAAATGTGTATCTGACCAAGGACTTGTACCCAGAACGTATAAAGAATTCCCATAACCCAATAATCAAAAGACTAATAACCAAATTTTTCAAATGGGCAAAAAATTTTAATCAAAACTTCACAAAGGAAGATATATAGATGGTCAAGAAGCACATGAAAAAGTGTTCAACATCATTAGTCATTAGGGAAATGCAAAATAAAACCACGAGGTACCAATATACACCCAACAGAATGGCTAAAATTAAAAGACTGAGAACATCAAACGCTGGCAAGAGTGTGGAGCACTTGGAACTCTTATACATTGCTGGTCAGAGTGTAAAACGGTACAAGTATTTTATATAAAGATCTAGCAGTTTCTTATAAAACTAAACGTATCTATGATCAAGCAATTCCACTTCTAGGTACTTACCCAGGAGAAATGAAAGCATATGTCCACAAAAAGACTCACACAAGAATGTTCATAGCTTTATTCATAATCACTAAAAACTGGAAACAGCCCCAGTGACTATCAACAGAAGCTGTGGTATAAGCATATAATGTAATATTGCTCTGTCGTGGAGGGGAATGAACTACCAACCAAGCCGGAACGTGGACTTCTCATGGTGAATGAAAGAAACTAGACACAGAAGAGTACGTATTATATGATTTGAATTATATGAAGTCTTAGACCAGGCAAAACTAATCTATGGCGGAAAAAAAATCAGAATAGCAGTTTCCCGGGTGGGTAGGAGGAAGGGATGGACCGGGAAGGAGTATGAGAGGACTTTCTAGGGGTGGTGGTAATATTCTATATTTTGATAGAGGTTTGAGTTATACAGGTATGTGCATTAGTCAAAACTCATGTAATGTATTTCTAAGATCCGTGTGCTTCCTGTATTTATGTAAATTTTCTTTAAAAAAAAGACAAGAAATATTGAACTCTAGTTATAATCATATGCATCCTGAAGTGTTTAAGTGTAAAACATACTGATGTCTGCAACTTACTTTGAGGTAGATTAAAAAAAAAAAAGGACGGACGGATGGACGGGCGGGCGGGCTGGTGGATGGGTGTATAAGTACATGATAAAGCAAATAGAACAAATTGTTAACTGCAGAATCTAGATGATAAGTATACGGGTGTTCACTGTTCTTTCAACTTATTTATATGTTTGAAGTTTTTCATACTAAAATATTTTGGAAAAAAGACAAAATAAACAAACAAAACCCCACCATCTTCAACAAATGGTCAGCCTGGACCATTTGCTTTTCTTCTTCTAAGAGACCCTTGAAACTCTCCCATCATTCCCCTCACCCCTGTTCACTTTCTTTTACTGAGAGAAGTGACTGTTCATCTGTTATCACCCCCAAGAGAAGCCCCGTACTCTTTAGCAGTGCCACCCCGGTCCCATACACCCCCAAGCCCTAGGAAACCACTAAATTTGCTTATTCTGAACATTTCATATAAATGGAATCATACAATATGTGACCTTTTTGCCTGGCTTTTTTTTACTTAGCATAATGTTTTCAAAGTTTGTCCATGTTGTAGTACGTATCAGTGATTCAGTAATGTGTTCTTTTTTATTGCTAAACAATATCCCATTGTATGTATAGACCACATTTTGTTTATCCATTCATCAGTTAATGGACATTTGAGTTGTTTCTGCTTTTTGGCTTTTATAAAGCTGCTATGAATGTTCTTACACAAGTTTATATGTGGATGTATGTTTTTAATTCTCTTGATTGTACATCTAGGAATGGAATTGCTGGGTCATACGGTAACTTTGTGTTTAACTTTCTGAGGAACTGCCAAAGTGTTTTCCACACCAGCCATCCCATTTTACATTCCCAACAACAATGTATGAGAGTTCCACTCCTCCACATCCTCAGCAACACTTGTTATTGTCTGAATTTTTTATTATCGCCATCTTAGTGGGAAAAACATGGTATCATATTGTGGTTTTGATTTGCATCTCCCAAATGTGTAATCTTTTCTCCCTAATGCGTTGAGCATTTTTTCATGTGTTTACTGACCATTTGTGTATCTTCCTCAGAGAAATATCTATTCAAATCCTTTGCCTATTTTTCAATTCAGTTATTTATTTTTTATGGTCAAGTTGTAAGAGTTCTTTATAAATCCTCCATTCTAAACCCTTATCAGATATATGATTTGCAAATATTTTCTCCCATTCCGTGAGTTTTGTTTTCACTTCCTTGGTAGTGTCCTTTGATGCACACAAGTTTTAATTTTTTTTTTAGTTTATCTCTTCTTTCTTTCTTTGTTTGTGCTTTTGGTGTCATATCTAAGAAATTGTTGCCTAAGCCAAGGTCACAAAGATTTAGCCTTAGATTTTCTTCAAAGAATTTTATAGTTTTAGTCCTTATATTAGGTCTTTGGTCTATTTTGAGTTAATTTTGTATATGGTGTGAGGTAGGGATCCAACTTCATTCTTTTTCATGAAGATACCCAATTGTCCCAGCACCGTTTGTTGAAATTCTTTCCCCATTGAATTGTTTTGGCACCCTTTCCAACAATCAACTGACTGTAAATGTGCAGGTTTATTTCTGTACTCTCAATTCTTTCCAATTAATGTATATGTCTGTCCTTATGCCAGTACCACACTGTCTTGTTTACTGCAGCTTTATAGTAAGCTTTGAGATAAGAAAGTGTAAGCCCTCCAACTTTATTCTTTCTTAAGATTGTTTTGGCTATTCTGGGTCCCTTCAATTTCCATTTAGAATCAGCTTGTCAATTTCTACAAAGAAGTTAGCTGAGATTTTGAGAGAGACTGCATTGCATCTATAGATCAATTTAGAAATATTGCCATCTTAACAATATTAAGTCTTCTGACCCATGAACATAAGATGTTTTCCATTTATTTAGATCCTCTTTAATTCCTTTCAACAATGTTCATAGTTTTCAGAATATCAGACTTTCACTTCTTTTGTTAAATTTTTTCCTAAATATTTTATTCATTTTGATGCTATTATAAATGGAATTGTTTTCTTAATTTTATCTTTTTTGTTTTTTATTGTACTTTAGGTGAAGGTTTATAGAACAAACTAGCTTTTCATTAAACAGTTAGTACACATACCGTTTTATGACATTGTTTAACAACCCCATGACATATCAACACTCTCTCTTCTTGACCTTGGGTTCCCTATTACAGCTTTCCTGCCCCTCCTATCTTCTAGTCCTTGCCCCTGGGCTGTTGTGCTCCATTAGTCTAATTTTGTTTTATGGGCCTGTCTAATCTTTGGCTGGAGGGTCATACTCAGGAGTGACTCCATTACTGAGCTAAAAATGTGTCCAGGGGCCATACTCTCAGGGTTTCTCCAGTCTCTGTCAGGCCAGTAAGTCTGGTCTTTTGTGTGTGCGTGTGTGTGTGAGAGAGAGTTAGAGTTTTGTTCTACATTTTTCTCCATCTCTATCTGGGATCCTCTATTGTGATCCCTGTCGGAAGAGTCAGTGGTGGTAGCCAGGCACCATCTCATTGTACTGGACTCAGTCTGGTGGATGCTGTGGTAGTTGTGGTCTATTAGTTTTTTGGACTAATCTTTGCCTTGTGTCTTCAGTTTTCTTCATTCTCCCTTGCTCCTGAAGGGGTAAGACCAGTGAAGTATCTTAGATGGCCACACACAGGCTTTTAAGACCCCAGATTCTTAATTTTATTTTCAAATCATTAATTTAAATTTACTTTTGTATATTCACCTTGTATCCTGCAACTTTGTTGAACTTGTTTAAAAGTTTTAATAGTTTTTTTTTGGGGGGGGCGTGGGTTCCTTAAGATTTCTATATACAAGATCATGGCATCTGCAAATGGAGATCATTTTACTTCTTCCTTTACAATTGGATTATTTTATTTTATTTTCTTGCCTAATTTCCCTGAGTATAATCTCCAATACAATGTTGAATAGAAGTGACAAAACTGGACATCCTTGTTTTGTTTCTGATCTTAGGGGGAAAGCATTCAATCTTTCACTATTAAGTATGATGGTAAGCCCACTGCCGTCAATCCAATTCTGACTCATAGTAGCCCTATAAGATAGAGTAGAACTGCCCCATAAGGTTTCCAAGGAGTGGCTGGTGGGTTCGGACCACCGACCTTTCAATTACCAGCCTAGCAGTTTAACCACTGTGCCACCAGGGCTCCTAGTATGATGTTAGCTGTGGGTTTTTTTTTTTTTTTTTAGATGCCCTTTATTAGATTGAGGAAGTTCACTTCTATTCCTAATTTGAGTACTTTTAACATGAAGTGGTGTTGGACTTGGTCAAATGCTTTTTCTGTATGTATGAAGATGATCATATGGCTTTTGTCTTTTATTCTGTTGATATGGTGTATTACTAATTGATGTTTAGATGTCAAACTAACCTTGCATCCCTGGAGTAAAGCTCAGGAATGTATAATCCTTTTTATATGTTACTGAATTCAGTTTGCTAGGATTTTGCACGTACATTCATAAGCTATATTGGTCTGTGGTTTTCTTTTCTTGTGATGCGTTTGTCTGGTTTTGATATCAGGGTCATATTGGCCTCATAGGATGAGTTGGGAAATGTCAAGTTTCCTTTTTGACTAACCGTCTCTTGATCTTTACACCACCACTAGAAAAAGCCAAAGCCTGGGAAGGTTTATCTGGGATTCTCAACTTGAGCACGTGTCAGAATCAACTGGAAGCTTGTTTAAAACAGATTTCTGCGTCTTGGGCCCCAGAGATTCTTACTCAGAATGTATGGGGAACCTATATTTCTAACAAGTACCACCAAGAGATTCTGAAGTGAGTGCCCTCTAATTTCACTTTAAGAAACATTGATAGAGATTCGCCCAAGATGATCCAGCCAAGTAGCTGGGGAAGATGAGCTAGAAAAGTATTGTTTCTTCTTTAGTGTTCTTATGTCCATTATGAACCTCTAAGGGGGAACTAGGATATACACTGTTACAAAAATGTATTTGTCCACAAAATCTTTTAATTTTGGAGGATTACCTCACAGGATTGATGTTCCACAGAGCGCACTTTGGGAACCACCAGGATTACTCAAACGTCCCTCCAGACTTTCATGGAGCTTTGGTCTAAGCACTCCTCCCTGTGGGCTGCAGCTGCTTGTATATGTGTCACCGTCTGTCAGAGGTCTACTAGGGCCTTGATTAGGGTAAGATGAGTTAAGCATTTGCCTCGGGAGCAAAATTCAAGGAGGTGCCAAAAAACTCAGTAATCAGGGTAATTGTTTAGAGTCTGGGTCAACCAGATGGCGGGTTAAAGGAGGGCCATAGTAGTGTGGGAAGGTTTAATAATCACTGTGAGTGGGATTAAGAGCCAGAGTTTGTCCAGGGAGGATTCCTGGGTCCAGGGGACCTTGGGGCAGCAGGGTAGTCAGGCTGGGCCTGTTGTCTGTCTCCCCCATGTGCTGTGAACCCCTCCACAGCAGGGCAGGTCTTCCTTACCTCAGTACCTCCAACCCAATACCAGGCACAGTGTCTGACACACAGGATTATTTAACTCCCCATAGAGCACAAGGCTGATGCCAAGTTTACTTACTTCCCAACTCCTACTTGAACATCTAGCCCATGCTAGGCCCAGGAAAGTCTCAGTCAGTACATATGTTTAGGCGATCAGATGGATTTCATCTAGAAAACTTCCCAGGGTATCTGAGCAGTCCTTCGTGATGTCGCCTTACTTTGGATATGCTCTCAAATCTGAGTTATAGGGAGCTGGTTGCCAGACAGTTTCTGGAAAAAGCCTACCCTTTCCCAAACACCCCTTTTCTCCATGTCCAGCAGAGCTTGACCTCAAATATATAAGTTCTAAGACTCAGAAAAGCTGGGTTTGGACTTGATTGTGTTGGCGCTAGATGTTTGTGATTTGTGCAATCATTGCACTCTGATTGAGCTCCAGAGCCAGAAGCCGTTGGCCCTGACCTTGGAAAAAAATCTGAAAGCCAAGAGGAGTTGCTCAGGGATAGCTTCCTGGGCCCACCCTTCAGGCTGGATCCAGGATATTTTCCCATTCCAATCCTACTCACTCCTGTATCTCATTAAAAGTGTTTTATAGGTCTCCTGTCTCTTCCTTGGAATGTCCACTTCTTCTTTATTCCAACAACTATAAAGCCACACCAATTAAGAATTGGCGACAAGAAGTGAGTTCCCTTTAAATAACTTGTATAAAAAATTATTACAATGGCTCCATGTTGACCTACTCAAGAGAGGAAATGTTTTCTCTCTCTTAGGCAACATCTAACTGCAGATAAGCCTCCATCTGATTATAGAAGGTTCTCTTCTATGCAATCAAAAGCTGGTCCCCCACGACCTCTACTTGTCAACACATCATAAGTTTACTTTGAGTTGCTTCATAACTTCAAAAGTACAGTTATGACTTTTGGGAATTAAGCTTTACGAATAACTTGATTGCGTTAAACAAATAAACTTCAGAAAACAGAGCGAGCTAGAGTCCAGGGAAACCGCACAGATGCACAGGCATTAGGATTGCTAGAAGGCTGGTTCTCAGGGACTGTGGAGTCAGCCCTAGCTCTAGGATGCTGGCTCTCGAAGGAATCTGTCATTTCACAGCGGAGACCCAGGATGGGTGGGTGATAGGGATTGGCCCATATTTACATAGTGACGAAGCTGGGCTTAGGACTGGGTCTCTAGACATCCGACCCTATTTCTCTTTCCCTTCCTACTGCCAGGCCCAGCTCCTCTGGTTTAATCTCCTCCCTGCTAGGAAGGCAGAAAAGATTCTGACAGCTGCCTGATGGAACATGAGTAGGAATGAGATTCAGCCGTTGTCCTTCCTCAACCCGCCCTCTGCATTTTAAGTCGTTCATTTTTGTTGTGCTGCGAAAGTCTTTCTGCTGTGTCAAATGAATTTTATTTGGATGGGAAGAAACTGGTGAGAAGTCAGGAGACCCCTGAAGTCACCTGTGAAGTAAGGCAGCAATTCTCGCCCTTGGCTATGTTAGAACCCTGGGATCATTTTTAAAATCCAGATGCCCAGGCCACACCCCAGGCCAATTCCATCAGAATCTCTGGGGGTGGAACCTAGGCATTAGTATTTTTTAAAGCTCTTCAGTGATTCCATCAGGCAGCCAGGTTCAGGAACCACAGGAGTAAGACCATTCTAAATCAGATGAAACCAATGTAGGAAAGATTGTGGTTGTGGTTATGAATATCCACCATTTATGTAGACAAAGCTGTACGATCTTGGGCAAGTCACTTAACTTTCAGGGATCCTCCATTTCTTTGTCTATAAAATGAAGATAATTTAGAACCTACCTCTTAGGGTTATTATAAGGATTCGATGGAAAAAAATTATACTTGTAAGACCTTGGCACAATGCCTGGCAGATAGAAAACATTCAGTAACTTTTAGGTATTACCATTTTTCTATTACTTTAGAGTTTGTAATCTTTTCTATGAAACATCTAATAATCACACTATATTTCCTCAATTCTAGAGATGCACATTTTTCACATTATAACATTTAAAAGTGAGATGCATCTTACAAGCCGCCATCTAAGATACTCCCCTGGTTTCACCTTGTCAGGAGCAAGGGAGAATGAGGAAAACCAAAGACACAAGGGGCAGATTAGACCAAAGGACTAATGGACCACAACTACCACAGCCTTCACCAAACTGAGTCTAGCACAACTAGATGATGCCCAGCTACCACCACGGACTGCTCTGACAGGCATCAAAATAGAGCATCCTGGACAGAGCTGGAGAAAAATGTAGAACAAAATTCTAACTCACAAAAAAGACCAGACTTACTCATCTGACAGAGACTGGAGAAACCCCAAGAGTATGGCCCCCAGACATCCTTTAACCTCAGTAATGAAGTCACTCACTCCTTGAGGTTCACTCTTTAGTCAAAGATTAGACAGGCCCATAAAAACAAAATGAGACTAAAGGTACACACCAACCCTGGGGCAGGGACTAGAAGGCAGGAGGGGACAGGAAAGCTGAAAATAGGGAACCCAAGGTCGAGAAAGGAGTGTGTTGACATGTCATGGGGTTGGTAACCAATGTCACAAAACAATATGTGCACTAACTGTTTAACGAAAAGCTAGCTTCTTATGTAAACCTTCATCTAAAGTACAATAATAAAAAATTAAAAAATTAAAAGTGATTAATTATAAAGTAATTATAATTGATGGTATCTTATATTTGGTGATATACAATGTCATGGATTGAATTGTGCCCCCTAAAAATATGTGTCAACTTGGTGAGTTTATGATTTCCAGAATTATGTGGTTGTCCTCCATTTTGTGATTGATGTAATTTTCCTACGTGTTGTAAACCCTAATCTCTGTCTGTGGTTAACGAGGCAAGATTAGATTATGTTAAAGAGGATTAGGGTGGGATGTAACACCCTTACTCAGATCACATCCCTGATACAATGTAAAGGGAGTTTCTGTGGGGGATGCCCTGCATCACCTTTTATCTTAAAAGAGGTAAAAGGAAAGGAGAGTGAGCAGAGAGTTGGGGACATCATACCACCAAGAAAGAAGAGCCAGGAGAATAGTGCATCCTTCGGACCTGGGGTCCCTGCACTGAGAAGCTCCTCAACCAGGGGAAAATTGATGACAAGGACCTTCCTCCAGAGCCAACAGAGAGAGAAAGCGTTCCCCCGGAACTGACACCCTGAATTTGGACTTGCAGCCTACTAGATCGTGAGAGAATAAATTTCTCTTTGTTAAAGCCATCCACTTGTGGAATTTCTGTTACAGCAGCACTAGATGACTAAGACATACAGTAATATGACACCACATGTCATACTGTTTTAAGAGCTTCATGTCTATTAACTCATTTAACTCTCACAGCATTCCAATGAGAGGGGAACTATCATGTCCTTCTCCATTTCACAGATGGGTAAACTGGGGCTCAAAGTTTCAGTGCCTTGTCCAAAATCCCATAGAAAGTGGCATAGTAGGGTATTTGAACCCTGAGGTCCAGCCCTGGAGCCTATGCTCCTAACTGCTCCACTCTACAGCTTCTGATGGAAACAGGGTCACTGGTCACCCAGCTAGGATTTGAATTCATGACACTGAACCACCATGCTTGTTCCCTGCCCTGGCTCTGGCTGGAGGCCGATTTCTAGCAGCAGCTGAGGGATAAGTACATGGGTAGCTATCAGTGTATCTGCAGGAGCAGGACCTGGCAGGCCTAGCTGATGCCCCCTCTTCTCCTCTCCCACTTCCTAAGCTGACCCATACCACTCCCTTGCTGACTTCCACAGGCAACCACATGGGTTATATTCTCCGGCCCATTTGACATGATCTGGCCAGAGTCCACAGAATAAATTTATCCTTTCCTGTCATCCCAAGGCACATCTGACCCCTCATTTCTGCTCTGCTGACCTGCATCAGCCTGCACAGCGGGTCCTGGGCCCTCATCCTCACCCCTCGCTGTCACCAGGGGGATTCCTCATCATAGCAGCTCACAGTGTTGAGCATGTATTCATGTTCTCCAGGCATTCTGCAAAGGGCTTTATGTGCATTGCTCGTTTTTCCCTGCAGCTGCCCAGTGAGCCAGCCGCCATTATTACCCCTTCTCCCCATTGAAGACAAACCTGAGAGACTCAGAGGGGTTGAGCCACTAGGTGAGCTGGGATCTGAACCCAGGTCTATGTGATGTTTACGTCTGTCCTCTTGACCGATCATGGATTCAGCAAATATTTATTGGGTGCTCTTGTGCACTGGCACTAAGCTGGGCGCTGAGTATAGGGTGGTGAGCAGGACAGGACAAGTCTCAGCCTCCAGGAAGCTTACAGCCCAGCAGAGGAGACGACTCCACTCGGAGACCCACACACATAAATGGATCATTTGCAGATGCCCAGGGCTATGAGGAAGACAACAGGAGGCTGGGACAAGGAGTAACAGCAGGGACTGCTTCAGCCAAAGTGGCAGGAAGTGGGAGAGCCATAGGAGGCCCCTGAAGGGTTCCAAGCAGAGACAGGATGGAATTGGGGTCATAAAGAGACCATTCCCAGCTGTGGATTTGCTCTCAGGCTCTGCACCTACCATCTGGGTGACTGGTCCCCCATCCCCACCCCCATCCTCATCTGGCAAAGGAGGTTTGGATCGTGGCATCTCAGGCCGTCGGCCCACATTGTCCATGAGTGACTGGGCTCAGGACCACATTTGTCATCAAGCCCCAGCTCAGATTCTTAGGAAATCCAAAATAACAAGAGACAAAAGTAGCTTCACTCAGCCAGAGGAGCTGGAAGGTTTTAATCATGAACGGCACAGAAATGAAAACTTTAACCCGAAACATCAAGCCACATGGAAATTCATTCTCTCCTTCAAGCTCTTTGAAAGAGGTTCTCCATACACTACACACTAATCAGTTTTCATGTTTCAACAGCATTCTCAGCCTGTGAATTATTCTTCATCCTGGGGCTAAATCTTGTTTACTGAAATCTAATATGAATACCAGCTTTGCATTGTATTTTTGTTTGTGAAATTGTGTATATTTGAAGATAGTAAATAAATTGCTTTCCAATAAAAAGATAAAAATTTAAGATGTGGTTGCCGGAGAGAAGGGGGAGAGGGGAGGGATGAATAGGTAGAATATAGGGCACTTTAAGGGCAGTGAAACTCTTTTGTATGATGCTGTGTGGTAGACCTATGACATTAGCACTTGTCAAAACCGTAGGACTATCAACCCGACAGCAGTGGGACTGATTTTTTTTTTTTTTTTTTTTGGTGCAACACAAAAGCAAACCCTAATGTAAGCTAGGAACTTGAGTTTATAATGTATCTATTTTGGTTTATCAGTTATAACAAATGGACCACACTGATACAAGATATTAATAATAGGAGAACCCATGTGCAGAGGGCAGAGGGGGTACGTGGAAACTCTCTGTACTTTCTGTACAATTTTTCTGTAAACCTAAAACTGCTCTATAAAATAAAGTCTATTAAAAAAAAAGTAAAGCTGACCCTAGAATTCTAATATAAAATGGCAGCCATTCTCTCAGAGAGCTTTCCTCCCTGGGTTCTGCACCCAGTAGGTGCCTAATCTACATTGCCAGTAAGGAAACAGCTAGTAAAGAGGAGCAGGAGCTCAGGATCAGGGGGAGCAGCAGAACCAAGGGACCAACCAGCAGGTCCTGCCCTGGGTCCAGAGCAGGACAGACAAAAGGCTGGATCCTCAGGGACTGCAGTAGAGCCCAGCAGGAAGACCTGTTATATCTCCGGGCCATCTATCAGCACACCCCAGCAAGGTCCTGAGCCCTTTCTGTACCCCTCCAGGGTCAGTCTAATCAGTCACTCATCCTGTCACAAGAGCCAACACACACACACTCACGCTGATTGGCATGAACTCCTTGGGGTTCAGATTTGACAGAGCCAACTGAGGTCAGGATTGACAGATCCAAGCTCTTGTCCTGCTCTGTCCCTCCCAGCCGTGTGACTTTAGAGAAGGTACCTAGCCTCTCTGAAGGTTAGTATCCCCTCCAGCAACATGGGGCAGTTGTGAGGACTATGAGATCGTTGAGTAAAAAAAATTTGTAAACTGGACTAACATGAATCATTACATTTGTTATTGCCTTGGATCTGACTCTGAAGCAGGGATCCAAGAGGGAAAGACAAGAAAGGAGGGAGAAGGAAAAGGTACAGGAACCCTGGGAATGTGCCCAAACCCCCAAGCCGGGTACCTTGCAACTGCCTTGGTCCCTTCTGGAGTCTGAGGCTCACATACAAAACACACACACACAAAAAACAGCTGCCGCCAAGTCAATTCTGACTCAGGGCAACCGAACGTGCACCAGAGTAGAGCTGTGTGCCATAGGGTTTTCAGTGGCTGATTTTTTGGAAGAAGCTTGTCAGGCCTTCTTCTGAGGTATCTCTGGATGGACTCTAAAGTTCCGACCCTAGCAGCCACATGTTAATTGTTTGCACCACCCTAGGACCCTGAGGTTCACTCACATACCCATTGCCGTTGCATCGATTCCGACTCATAGCGACCCTATAGGACAGAGTAGAACTGCCCCAGAGAGTTCCCAAGGCTGTAATCTTCGTGGAAACAGACAGCCACATCTTTCTCCTGTGGAGCGGCTAGTAGGTTCAAACCACCGACCTTTCAGTTAGCAGCCAAGTGCCTAACAACTGCGCCACCAGCCTTGGAGGCTCATATAAGCTTGTGCAAACAATGGGAGCTCACTCAGGTCAGGCCCTGAGCCAAACTCTTCACAGGAACATCTCAGAACAGCGTCAGGAGTGAGGGGCTCTCCTTCCCCCATTCTACAGAAGAGGAAACTGAGCCCCAAGGAGGTTCTGCACTAGGCCGAGCCAAACATTCCCCTCTAAGATCTGAGCACTAATCCCTTCTTCTGCAGAATGGGAAAGAGCTGGAAGCTTCCCCTACAGGGCCCACTTAACCATTAGGCACAAGAGGCATAGTGCCTCAGACCAAGAATACCTTTAGGGGCCCATCAAAATGTTTACATTTTAATTTATTTTAAAATCAGAAGATAACATGGATTTAATAATAATGAATATATTATAATTCCAACTTGGATTATGTTCATCTTTATACCAACACAGTCATAAAATAAATTTTTAAATATATATATATATTTTTTTTTATGGAGTAAGGGGCCCACAGAAGCGAAAGTGCTAATGTGGCCCTACCCCGCCCCCACCATGTTCTGCCCCCAAACTGGAAAGGAAGGCTAGGAGCCCTTTTCCCCCACTCTCCACCTCACCCTTTCTCTTGGCCCCCAGGGTGGCCCAGCAAGGCCAGGCCAGAGCAAGCCCAGCTGATTGAACCAAACCCCTTGGTGAGGCCCAGTCCACCCTGGCTTAGCCCTGTGAAGACCCCACCCCACACACCGTCCTGTGTCCTTCGCTCAGAGTCCCCCACCATCCCAGTGTCCTCACAGGCCAGAGCCAAGGAAGGGTGTGTTTCGATTCCTGGCAGAGCCTGGCAGAGCCCAGCTTCCTGTTTTTCTCCAAGCAGACGAGGTCAGGCTGTTGCTGGAAAGGGAACATGGGAACCAGTTGTGGGCCAACAGATCGCAGCCACACTGATGGGTTAGGCAGCTGAGGGAGGAGGGGACAGCAGGCAGTCCTCAATGGGCTCCTCGGCCCCCCTGCCACCTCCTGGAAGGGCCCTTTCTTCCTGGCTCACCTGCAGAACCCCATAGGCCCCCAGGAAGCTTTGGCGTCCTCCCCTACCTCCTAGGCTTTAATTTGCTTATCCGTGAAACAGAAACGGGGGTCCTGCAGGGCCTGTCACCTGCTAAGAGGATCCAAGTCAAACTCAGATGGGACTTAGGGGGGACTGAGTTCATGTTAGGTGATGGAAAAAATTGGAAACAGTGGTGACGGTCACACAAGATAAATAATATCACTAAAACTGTGCATGTAAAAAATGTGGAGATGGCAAATGTTCTGTTACATGTATTTTTACCACAATTAAAAACAAAACAAGATGGGATCAAGAAAGGCTCTGTCAACAGTAAAAACTCCACCAGACATAAGCACAAGGTAAGGGGTGAGATTTGTGACCAGGAGCCACGGCAGGAATAAACGCATCGTTTATTGAATCTCTACCCTGTGCTGGGCTCTTCACCTACAGAATTTCATCTGCACAATGACCCTATGAGGAAG
Source organism: Elephas maximus indicus (assembly GCF_024166365.1). Taxonomy (NCBI): domain Eukaryota; kingdom Metazoa; phylum Chordata; class Mammalia; order Proboscidea; family Elephantidae; genus Elephas; species Elephas maximus. The sequence continues at coordinate 51,681,068 of NC_064837.1, read as the reverse complement.
GACTTACTATTCCTATTTTGCAACCGAGGAAAGTGAGGCTCAGTGAAAAGTTAAATACCTGGCCTGAATGTCACAAAGGTAGGAAATGACCACTATTAAGCCTGTGCCCCGCACCCAGCCACCTTCCTTCCTGTATGGCTGGAATTGAACCTGGTAAATCCAGGTTTCCCTCTGGCTGGTGGGTAGGGGGACCCTGACCAAAGTGTCTGAGGAGTTGCTAGGTGGGAAAGATAAGATGCTTTACTAGTTGTAACACAACTCAAAGAATGTAACTGATGTCACTGGATAGTACATGTAGAAACAGTTGAATCAGGGTATGTTTTGGTGTGTATTTTCTCAACAACAAAAAAAAGATGCTTCACTAGCTGGATCCAACAGCCACTAGGCATTTATGTGAAGAGCCAGCCCCTAGCCCTCATTCCCAAAGTCCCTATGCCACTATTCATTCAACATTGCTCATCGAGTGCCTGCTCTATACTAGGTACATGCCCACCTCAGGATGCCCTTTTGGGTCTTCTGGACCTTTCCTTTCCAGGAGGTGGAGTTCAAATAACAGCTCTGCCACTTACGAGCTGTGTAACTTTGGGCGAGTTTCATAACCCGTCTTTGCTTCAGTCTCCTCCTCCGTAAAATGGATGACTTCGTAGGGACGTTATGAGGATTAATGAGTTAATAAATTAATTCATGCCAAGAATCTTCATCAGCATCTCTCACTCCTCTTCCCTCTCAGACCCTGTTGCCTGACTTGATTTCCACTCCATTCTTCTACCCACTTAGCCTCCTGCTCCCTCAGGTTTAACCTTCCCACATCCCTTCCAGGGCCTTTCCTGAGATGAGGAGCTGACGTCTAAACCAGGATTACACAATGTCACAGCCAAGGTACAATCCACATGGAGAAGGTACCTATGTGAGAGAACAGGGTTCCAAGGCTGTAGAAGGCCCTAAGAAAATGGTTGGCCTCCTTTCCCACTGAGCGTTCTTTGGGTCCGAGAAGCAGAGTTCATGAGGTCCTGATGCCGACTCTCAGCCCAAAGATGTTGATCCAGGAGCTAAAGGTCCAAAAGGGAGAACAAGAGGTGGCTGTACCACACAGAACCTGTCTTTTCACCTGGGTGACCTTGAGCATGGACAAGAGACGGCAGGGGAGGGAGCCTCCCACCCCAGTGAGAGCAAGTCTGGGGATGCCTGCTCACAAGCTCAAGGACTTGTGTTCCACCATGGGATATAGAACAAGAATTTAGTGCCTGGTACATTTATAGCCACGAAAACTCTATGGGGCAGTTCTAGTTTGTCACATGGGGTCTCTAGGAGTCAGAATCCACTGGACAGCACCCAGCAACAACAACAACAAAATATGGGTAGACGTCCAAGAAATATTTGTTGAATGAATAAATGACTCCATGTGGAGTAGGAAGTGTTAGAGACAGGAGTAAAGGAGGAATGGAAACAAGAAGGACTGTCAACAGCCAAGTCTGCCATGCTGTATGGGGACCAAGATGACAGCCTCATAGAGTACTTCCTGTGTGCCCTAAGCACTGTTCTAAATGTCTTATACATGGTGATTCATTACTTCTCATAACAACCCCTGTGTAATACAGTCGTGTGCAGCATAACGTCCACTCAGGCAATGTTCAACTGCATATTCGTCCATGGTCCCGTAAGGTTATAACAGAGTTTAGAAATCCTGATCAGAGTAATAATACACTAATAATAATACTAATGTTTTCACACGTGTCACAAAGTAATGCCTGTTTGTTATTACAAATGATTGTACCTCGAATTTTTAAGATAATAAGCTTTACAGGGATTGGTTCATAACTATAAGTTGTATGTAAGTTGAGTGTTCATAACCTGGAGGCTGTATACAATATGGTGTTCACACACATCCAAATCACATAGTGTTCTATTTCACAGAACGTATCATAATGTTAAGCGATGCATGACTATAATTTTATTATCATCACTCCCATTTTACAGACAAGGAAACCGAGTCATAGAGAAATAAGAGGCTGTTCCAAGACCAGAAAAACCCAGGCAATGGGTCTCAGAGGCCATGCCATTGACCACTGTGCTCTCCTGCCTCTGAATTTTATTCTCAACTTTCAGCTCGCATGCTGATTTTTCAGTTCAAATATCATGTTTTTGGCTTTTGTTAGTGTATGTGCTCTACTTAGGGCTCCTTAAGTGGTCTTGTTATTTTTGTTGCTGTTGTTTACATTGTCATCTGTCTTTTCAGCAGCTCCATGCTGTTGGCCACCCTTGTTCAGAATCAAAGCAACTTCAGCAGTCAACAGATAGACGGTACTGTTTTGGACTAGGGAGGAGATTACGAAGATGGAGAAAGTGAATGGTTTGGGGCTCTATTTTGGAGGTAACAGTGAAAAGACTTGCTGATAGTTTGGATATGGGGGGTGAGAATAATTACACACACCTCCCAGCAAATTAAATGATATAATGCATGTGAAATGATATAATGCATGCAAAAACATTGAATGGTCCTAAAAAGCAAGAGGAACAGGTGAAGGAAAGGAGGAGGGACAGCGATGAATGGTTGTGGATTGAGCAAGCCCTAAATTCATTCCTTTCGCCCAGGAGCTTTGTGCCACCCTGCATTTGCATAGGATCCCAGCTGAAACACCCAGCCAGGCATCCTGCTTTGGGTACCCAATACAGTGCTGGTTTACACTTACTGTCTGGGCCTGATTTTCAATAACACACCTGTGGTAGATGCTGTGAGGCACCACCCAAAGCCCCAGTTGTTGAGGAGGCTACCGGAAGATGCCTTCAGCTGTCAGCCTTCTTTGGGGATTGCTTCACCTGCAGAAAACAGGCTCACCCAAGGTCACACCTCCTTCCAGAGGCAGCCAGTATCCAATGATGGACCCACATGATGGTATAAAGGCAAGCCCCTCACCTCAACTGGAGACAATGCTGAAAGGCCATCTCAGCTCTGAGCTTCCTATGAGGTTGGCTGAGGCCTTGGCTCAGACTGCCTCATAGCTCAACTTCTCCCACTGCCCAGTCTTGCCTGGCCCCTCCTTTCACAGGTGTTGATCCTGAAAACACTTTAGCAAGATTTCACTTGCACTAATGCAGGAGACCCAAGTTTGACCCCTGGCCAATGCACTTCATGTGTAGGCACCACCCATCTGTCATTGAAGGTTTGCGTGTTGCTGTGATGCTGAACAGGTTTCGGAGGAGCTTCCAGACTAAGATGGACTAGGAAGAAAGGCCTGATGATCTACTTCCAAAAGTCTACCGGTGAAAACCCTATGGATTACCACGGGAATGGCACAGGACTGGGCAGCATTTAATTCCACTGTGCGTGGAGTTGCTGTAAGTCTGGGGCCAATTCAACGGCAGCTAACAACAATGGTTGTGTGTAGAGGGAGGAAAAAGAACTCCTGGAATTGTCTGCCACAACCTCAGGAAAGACCCCGATCCCAATCATAACTATTCCCTAAGAACCCCACCCCACTCCTGCTCCCGCTCCTGCTCCCGCTCCCGCCTCTTTCTGAAACCCATCGTGTCCAGGCCGGGCTCACTGTGCCTTCCAGGATAAAGCAACTACCTAATCATAAAAATGGCTGTGGAGTCAGGCGTTCCTTCCTGGGTAAAGATTCTGTTTTAAAGGTGGCCTTCCTGACAGAGATGATGACCTTGGTTTGATGGCCTATCCCAGACCAGGTGGGCCGAGAACTTGACCCTGGCAGGAAGAGAACCTGGTTGTCAGACTTGCCCCAGCCCCTGTGTGGCAGGCAGCCAACCACCACCTGCATGGGTGAGGTTCTTAGGAGCCCCAGATAGGCTCCTGGAGGAAACCTGGAGCCAGTCTGTGGAGCTGGCAGTGCCAGGAGAGCTGTCAGGCTAAACCACTGTTCCACCCACCCTCTTCGCTTCCCATTCTCATCTCCTGTTAGTCAGAAGGGGCCTTGGCTGCCTCGGGAAGCTCACACAAAAGGCAGAATGCCAGGAACTCTGGGCTGAGCAGACTCCTGGTTGTTTTCTCAGTTCCTTTTTTGCTTCTCCTTAAAGGTCTTTGGTGCCAGAGCTCAGCCCCGTGACCTTCCAGGCAGAATCCTGGCCAATTGTCTCTGCACTGCTTCCCTCCCTCCCCCACAATTACACTTCTCCCTCCATGGGGCTTCTGAGAATCCTCGAAGGTCACTGCTGGAAAGGACCGTATAGATAGCAAAAGAGGAAGCTGGGAGGCTCCAGCCCAGGGTGGTGGCCTCCCTCTAACCGTTCCCACCTGCCAGGCTGCCTTTCCCCAGAGTGCCCAGCCTCCAGAAGTATAACAAGTGGTGCAGGCACTGTAACAAGAATGACTTCACTCTTGCAGCCCCTGACCCGTTCTATAGGTGATGTAATAAAAACGTTTAATTGTCCTAGAAAAGGGTGTGGGGGGGGGTGCTGATAACACACATAGCAAATGGTATGAAGGGAAAGGCAGAGAGTTTCCCTATCCCAATCCCAGTAGCACAGGAGATGCAGAATTTTCTAGAAGGATGAAGAAGCATCTGGAGGAGCTGCTAATCTGAGGGCCAAGTGACGGGAAGATTGAGTAGAAGTGACTGCAGGCAAAAAGGGGGTAATCCAAATTGCTTCAGGGAATTTGTTGCTGTCGTTAGGTGCCATCGAGTTGGTTCCGACTCATACTGACCCCACATTCAACAGAATGAAACACTGTCTTGTCCTGTACCATCATCACAATTGTTGTTATGCTTGAGCCTATTATTGCAGCCACTGGGTCAATCCATCTCATTGAGGGTCTTCCTCTTTTTCACTGACCCTCTACTTTACCAAGCATGATGTCCTTCTCCAGGGACTGGTCCTTCATGATAACATCTCCAAAGTGTGTGAGACAAAGTCTCGCCATCCTCGCTTCTAAGGAACATTCCGGCTGTACTTCTTCCAAGACAGATTTGTTCGTTCTTCTGGCAGTCCATTGTATATTTAATATTCTTCACCAATATCATAATTCAAAGCCATCAATTCTTCTTCACTCTTTGTATTCTTCTAATTTTTTTTGAAAATGATTATTTTCATAAAATGTTATTTGTTATTATGTTTATAATATTATATTATGTTATTGTGTTTATTATTAGTATTTTATATGAATTTTTTTAATTTTTAGTTTTAATTTTTAATACCTTAAACATTGAGAACTATTCCAGCAGTGTGCTGGAGTCAGCTCACGCTAGCTTGGGAGAGTTTGTACACATTTCTTGCCACTCCACATTCAATGACATCGGGTTGGTATCTTAAAACCAGCCTTGGCAAGAGTTTCTACACCATGGAAATTGGCAAGTTCTGTAATTCAGGGATTTTAATCCCAGAGAAAAACCCGTTGCGATCAAGTTGATTCTGAACAAGTTGTTAAATATAAATATTTACCATCACACCATTAGCTATAACCCACATAAGCCAAGTTCTTTGGGGTCTTCAAAGTTTTTTAATAACAAGGCCAAAAAGTTTGAGAACCAGTGAGTTAGTACATATAAAATACTTAAATGAGTGCCTGGTACATGGTCCAAAAAAACCCAAACCATTGCTGTCAAGTTGCTTCCAATTCAGGGTGACCCCATGTTATTACAGAGAATTGCTCTATAGAGTTCTCTTGGCTTTAATCTTCACAGAAACAGATTGCCAGGTCTTTTTTCCAAGGCGCCATTGGGTGGGTTCAAACCTCCAAACTTTCAGTTAGTAGTCGAGTGCAAACCATCTGAGCTACCCAGGGACCTTTGGTACATGGTAGATCCTCCCTCAGTAATTAAGTGCCAGCCATTAATCTTTACCATATTTCAAAACTCAAAGACTTAACCTCTAATGGATGGCATTACTTTTTGTTATTTCTCATTTTCCAAGTGCTCAGATGTACCTCCCATTGCCTTGGAGCCCTGCTTTCTCCTCACCCTACGACCCAACCTCACTCCTCCATTCAACCCTCTGTCCAGTCGCCTTCAAGTAGATTCTGACTCATGGAGATCCCATGTGTGTCAGAGGGAAACTATGCTCCACAGGGTTTGTTTTTTTTTTTTTTAATAGGATTTTTAATGATTGATTTTTCAGAAGTAGATCACTAGGTCTTTCTTCCAAGGTGCCTCTAGGTGGACTTTAGGTGGACTTGTACTGCCGACATTTCAGTTAGCACCCAAGTATATTAACTGTTTGCCCCACTGTTTGTAAGAGATTGTCCATGCAACCTTAACCCCTCTTGTCTTTTACCACAAAGTTTCTCTAACCCTGGTCCTTCAGGCAAGATCCACCCTCTGACAGTATGCCCCAGGAAGGGCTAACAAGCACTGCTAGAGACTCTTAAAACCACCTACCTGGCATAAAGAACACATTTGTGAAATGCCCCTGTTTACATTTCCAACCATCAGGCTAATTGTTTTTGTCTTTAGCTAACAAGCTGTGGCTGATTACCACTGGTTGTTGTGGGAATTTGTTCCGAAATTTCTGGCTTTGAGATCACCTCAAAGGCCTACTTCAGATGGTTGTTTCATCATATTATACTTTAAGAGAATTACTGGGCAAGCCTCAGCCAGATTATGAATATCTGACTAAAGGTGCTGCATAAACACCCCTGGCAGGAACATATCCAAGCATCTCCAAAGCCAGCAATGACAAAGAGGCCTGGGGCATCTGGGGAATTCAAGTGAAAAAGGTTTCCTGAGAGAATGCAAATTATTAACAGTTTATTTTAAAAAAAAGAAACAACAACTTTTGGTGACCGGAAGCACAGTGAAATCTGAACATAAGACTTACTAAACCAAAAATAAATGATAATAAATGATTAAAAAAAAAAATGATAAGCAAATTAAAAAAAAAAAATTTTTTTTTTCTTTTTTTAAGCTGCCCTGAAAGAAACATGCAGGCGAGACCATTTCAATGTCAAAGATGAGTGAGAATACAAAAATAAACATCAAATACCATGTAAAGAGCCTAGCCTCTTCCCTTTGCTTTGTTTACGTCAAAGATGTAACTTGAATATCACCTGTTTTTTTCCGCATCTGAATTCCACCGATGTTATTATTTAATTTTCTTTTCTAAATTAACTCATCTCTTTTTAATTTAAATTACTTTGAAAGGGACCTTCATATTTTGACTGTAGATAGAAAACTGGTACCATTCCCTATGTAAAAATAAATCCAAACATTGTTATTAAACTCTAGCTAAACTCTATGGACTGACAATGACTCTTAAAGTGGAGCCAACACTCTGTTTTAAAAAGAATAGCAAATGATGCAGAGGTGTCAAAGACATATTAGCATCGACATGAGACTTTCTTTCTTGAGTTAATCAGAAGGATTGAAAGAAAGGGTGACCCACTTCTAGAGACTTATTCTGTGGCTCTTCTCCACTGTAGAATGGCATCCCCATGAGGCAAAGACTTAGTTTGTTGTGTTCACTGCTGTTATGGATTGAATTGTGTCCCCCCCAAATGGTGTTGTAAATCCTAACCTCTATTTCTGTGGTTGTAATCTCATTTGGGAATGGGTTGTCCTTGTTATGTTAATGAGATGGGATTAGTGTAGGGTGTGTTTCAAGATATAAAAGAGATTAGACAAGCAAGCGAAGAAGCAGAGATGGAAGACAAGAGATGTCAAGCCACATAAAGATTGCCCAGGCTCAGAAGCTCAGAAGAGACAAGGATCTTCCTCCAGAGTTGACAGAGAGAGCGAGACTTCCCCTAGAGCCAGCATCCTGAATTCGAACTTCTAGCCTCCTAAACTGTGAGAAAATAAATTTCAGTTTGTTAAAGCCACCTACTTGTGATAATTCTGTGACAGCAGCACTAGATAACAAAGATGCCTGCTCTATCCCTGGTGCCTAGAGTTGACCTGGTGCATAGTAGGTGCTGAATAAATATTTACTGAATGCATGAATTATTTATACTCAAAATTAAATAGGTGCAAGGATGTTTACTATAACAATTCCTATAATAGGAAATGGTAACAAGGTAAAAACCTCCATCAATAGGGGATGAGATAAATTGCGGATGGGCCATACAATAGACTACTATGCAGTCTTTACAGAGAATGAGGCAGCTCTAGATACACTGTATGGTGCTCACTGATACGTTACGTGAAATAAGCAAGGAACAGAGCAAATGTGTACATCACATTCCCATTCATGTTTTAAAAGCAGCTATATGAATTTACATGTTTGTAAATGCATAAAAGATCTCTAAAAAGATGCATAAGAAACTAGTAAGATCAAAGGGAGGATCTGGGGCCAGAGATAAGAGAGGTATACCCTTTGGGGTGCCCATCCTCTTTTCAAGCAATAGACAAATTTAAAAGAGAATTGAGAAGGGAAAAACTTTCTCAGCATGAGATCCAGGAGTTACAACTGTGAGCCACTGACACATAGTCTAGGGCTCCACTGGGGAACCACATGCCCTACTTTGGGAAAACGTGATTTACAGCAGAGGGCTTCTGTCCCTGCAGATTGACTTCTGCTCATAATATCTGAATCTTAACACCTGGGCTTTCCCTCCGCCTAATCTGAGCATCCCTTATCTTCACTGAGTAAAACATATCTTGGTCCTGATCTGCTGGAGGAGTTGAGGCGCATCCTTGTCTGACATTTCTGGCAGCCTCTCCATTCCCTTAAGTCACTCCCCTCCTTCCACAGTTTTCCCAGGCAAGGTTCCCTTTCTCAGAAAACAAGGGTGGTGCTCTCAACTGACCCAGGCTATTGACCTGTTTTTCTGTATGTTTCCATATGTTATGCAATCCCTAATAAGCATATACAACAGACTTTAATAGATATTAAGGTTTTTGCCACAGTGTGACTTCATCCTGGGACTAGTTTTCACGGCTGGAAATTCTCAATCTGGCTAAAGTTCACCAATCTCACTCTATCAGTCAGAGTTGCATGCAACTACGGTGCCTTAATCATGTAGCCAGAAGCCAGAGGTGGGCAGTCCCTGGAAGGTTGGAGTCCTTGGTGGCATGACAGTTCCATAAGGCCATCAGGAACTCAGAGTTCATCTAGCTTTCTGGTCTACCATCATCAGCATAAGGTTTTCATTCTTATCCTCAGATACTGGCTGCTACACTTCCTGGCACTGGGGAGATAGGGCAAAGGGCAAAAGACAAAGGCTATGTACCAGCTAGGTCTGCCCCTGTTAGCAAGCTTTCTCAGAACCCCGCCCAGAAGCTTCTGTGTACACCTCACTGGCCAGAATTGTGTCACATGGTCACCCAAGCTGCAAAGGAGCCTGAACACATCGCCACTCTGAACCAAATTAGAGTTCTGATCTTAAAGAAGATTGGACTGAGTGCAGACGACATTATTTTTAACTAACATATCAGCTATTAGTAGGCATAGCTTATCCACCCTGGTAGATGACACGCTTAGAGGCAGGAAAGGTATGTTTTATTAATTTTATATCTTTCACACCTCTGGCATAGGGTCGAAATTGAACATGGACATGTTTGGGGGGACAGTGAAGAAATAAGGTTAAATACCTAAGACGGAAGCTGAGAAGCCACTAGGCTTCTGAAGTGGTTGGCAATAGGAGCCACAGCAGGCTCTTGATCTGAGAAATGGTTTTTGAGCCAATTCAGGTCAACACACATTTAATGAATACCAACTCATCATATGATGATGGTAAGCTGCCATCAAGGTGCTTACCATCTGTTATGAGAGACAAGACATGCAGGTAAATAACTGGAAATGCGATGCTTAAAGAAGGAGGCATTTTATCAGGCATTTGAAAGACAGGTGTGATCTGATAGGCAGCGGTAGAGGGATGCATCTCAGTCTGGAGGGCAGCCTGAGGTCTGGGTACAGGACACACAGGGTGGCTTGGGCAATGGCAAGTAGTACAGAAAGGCGCCCACAGGGAAGTTGTAAAACATACAACCAAAAAAGGGAGTTGGGTCTAGACTGCATGTGCCTTGAAGGCCAGATAATGAGCTTGTACTTTATCAGTAGGAAGTGGAGAGCCATTCAAAGTTCCTGAGCAAGTTCTTGAGCCATTGAAAGACAGAGCAGAGTGTAAGAAGATTCGAGATGGTAAAGACAGGAAGCAAGAGGAAAAGATGAGTCATCATGAGGGCATTGGCATAAAGAGACAAAGAGAGGTCACAGACATGAAGGATATTATAGAAACAAGAATCAACATGGCTTGGGGTGAGACAGCAAGAGGAGAAAATGGAGGCTTCTGGGGCTGATGGCGATATTATTAACATAGAAAGCTGGGTGAGAAACAGGTTTGGGGGACAATGTAGAGCTGGAGGTACCAGGCGGCTAGGAGGTGGAAATTTTCCATGGGCCCCTGGAAATTCCGGTTTGGAGCTCAGGATCGAGGTCACACCTGGAGGTGTCAGTCTGGGAGTCAACAGCTGAGAGAGGACAACTGAGGTAGCCAGAGGCACCTCAGATACACTATGTCCAAAACAGACACTCTTCTTCTGCTTCCCACAATCCTCTCCTCCTATGGCTCTCAAGCTCAGGAGCAGCATCCCAGACTCACCCTCCTCATTCACAACCATACCCTCCTATCCTATTTATTTTCTCAATACTGAATTTCTCCATATTTTGCTAATCTGTTCCAGCTTCCCATTCCCCCTGCCACTGCCTCAGCCCAGGTGCCTGTCACTTCTCATCTTGTTCACTGCAAAGTCCCCCAGGTGATCTACAGGTCTGCAGTCTGCACCTCCACACTTTCACGCTGCTGACAGAGCAATCTTTCTAAAACCCCATTCTAGCAATGTTACTGACTGGCCTACTAAGTAGGGCCTACGAGACCCTCCACAGTCTAGGCCACAGCCTACAGGGCCAACTGCATCCCACACCCAGTTGCCCAAACATGCCTCAGTCTATCCCTTGTCTCCATGCCTTTACACATCCAATTCCTTCTGCCAGAACACCCTTCCCCAACTCATTCACCTGGCTTACTGCTAGTGTACCTGGCAGCAATCAGCTCTGGCACCACTTCCTCCAGGAAACCTCCTTCGAGCTCTTCCATGTGTTCTTACCTTACCCAGGGATTCCTTCTACCCTCCACATTGTATTGCTACCTTAGTTCACTTGTCCATCTCCTCCTCAAGGGCAGGCCTCCTGACTCATTCCTCTCTCTCGGTCACCAGGGCCTAGCTCAGTGCCTGGCACATAGTTGTTGCTGCTGCTGCTGTGTGCTGTTGAGTTGATTCCAACTCACAGGGACCCCATGTGACAGAGTGAAACTACCCCATAGGGTTTTCTAGGCTGTAATCTTTATGGGAGCAGATCAGCAGATCTCTTTCCCACAGACCTGTTAGTTGGGTTTCAACCAGCAATCTTCCAGTTAGCAGCTGAGCGGCTTAATGACTGCGCCTACAGGGTTCCTTGGCACATAGTAGGTGATCAATTCATTTTTGCTGAATGGTCAGATGAAGCCAGGAGTGAATGAGAACTCTAAGAGAGAGAGTGTAAAGAAGTGGAAGGGCTTAGGACTGAGCCTTGGGGAGTGCTTTGAATTTCAAAAACAGGAGAAGAAAACAGAGATGGAAAGCACAGAATCTTGGCAACTCCAGGAAGAGCACTGGCCAAAAATGCCGGTGATTGCTAGGAATAATCTTCCCTCTCTAAGTTCCCCCCATCTTTCAGATTTCAGGGAAGCTTTCTCTGACTCTGCCACCAAGTGAGTCCCCTCTTATCCTCTCCCAACCAGTACCTGTGCTGGTCCTGGGCCGTTTGCCCTCCCATCTGGTCCTCACCTTCCCTGCCTGCTCTGTACTTCCGGTAACCAACTCCTGAATGCTCCTGGGGCAATGAGACAATCTAATGGGAGACTAAAGTAAAGGGAGAAAACAGGGTATTTCCCCTCCTTCTTGGTCCTAAGTGGTGTCTATGGAAGTAATTTGCGTCTTCTCTGTGGTTCCAATTTCTTCCAAGTGACCCTGGCCCTAGTCTCTGATTACACTGCCTCCTCCCCAGTCCCTCTAACCAGGGAAGGTAGTAAATTCCTGGTTTCCTCACAATCTCCTGTTGGGCTTCTCAGCTCTTCCATCACCTACACAACGAGTTCCCTGCATTAAATTCTATGTTAAAAACTCAGTGGGTTCAGCTTCCCTGCTTGTACACTGCCTGATACATCACCACACTTGGAACAACTTAAGTCCTCATCTGCAGTTACTTACTTGTTCAAGGTCTGCGCACTCACTAGACTGGAAGCTCCCTAAAGGCAGGGATAGGTCTGGACAGTAGGCACTCCCCAGGGTCAGAGGCATTAGATGCTCGGTGCATCATATCTGCGGTTGGCTGCAGAGGAGAACTGAGAAAAGGTCATCTGACTAGAAGGCAACTGAGGGGTGTTTTTGAAGAGAGGGGTGTTGAGCAGAAATCAGACTACAAGGGATACACCTAAGTGGGAGATGAAGAGAAACTAGGAGCATCAAGTAATTTGGGAGTTAAAGGGGAAAGAAGACTGGGCTGACAGTGTAGAGGAAAGTGGGAGGGGAAGAGAGATTAGATCACATTTGTAAATTGAAAGGAAGAAACTAAAGGAGGGAGGAGTTGAAGGATAGAAGATGCTGGGACATTGGGGTGGAACAACATGACCTAGGTGGTCTCTTAGGAGAATTGAACCCACCAGAAGGGTTGAGGATGGGATGGAGAGACTGGAGGTAGGAGATAAATTGGGAGGGGATAACCAATAAGGAAGTGAGAAGAATTAAATCAGGCCTTAACTCAGGACTCTCTAAGAAGGCTCCAAAGTTGGGAGGGGGTGTCTCAGGAAGGTAGATGGGGGATCTGCTCTTTTTCGGTTCCTCTTTGCCCAGTGCAGCACAGAGACCCCCGCCCCGACCCAGGCAGCTTAATCCTTTGCCAAGATTGGCAGCTTTTCTCCCCTTTGTCCACATTGCCACATTTCCTCTTCTTGTGCAGTAGCTCCATAGTTTGTGGTATCCCCTTCCATCTCCCCATGTGGGGCTGGATGGGTGGGGGGCAGGTCAAGGCCAGGCCTGCATGTAGTGACGTGCTGCTAAATGATTAACAACCAGCAGAGGAGAGGGAGCCTTGATTTGTACTGTTTGCTGATTTCCATGGTGTAAATATTCCCACCATCGCTGATGTTAAGCTTCCAGTGTGAGGTTACTCACCTCACCTCCTCTCCTGCTTCCCTTACCCCTTCATAGACCTCTGGACTGGGTGGCAGCAATGGGGCAGGTCCAAGCCTGAGAGGGCGGCAGCAGCACCTCAGCTATAGCCTCAAAAAGATCCTTGATGGGGAGAGGGGTGCCTAGGGCAAGGCAAGCAAAACTGTCTCTCCTCCAGGTACACCCCCTACCCCATAGCTATCACTTTCTCAGCCTCGCATCTCAGTTCTCAAGCGTAACTTCAGGATCTCACAGAAATTGGGGGCCTGAGATCCATAGACAGATGATTCACCAAGCACTTTCTCACTGGCTGGACACCCTAAACTGTACTGACTAAGGCAGTAAAACCAAAATATACTTTCCTCTTTTCCAAGGTAAACAGAAAAGAAAAAATGATCCAAGGAAAGCATTCTCTCACTGATGCACAAGATTTACCCATTCTTGGTCTTAAACACTAGCAAACAGCCATCTAAGATGCGTTAATCGGTCCCAACCCACCTGGAGCAAAAGACAATAAAGAACATCAAAGACACAAGGAAAATATGAGCTCTAGAGACAGAAAGGGCCACATAAACCAGAGACTCCATCAGCCTGAGACCAGAACTAGATGGTGCCCAGCTACAACTGATAAATACCCTGACAGAGAAACCCTGATGGAGCAGAAGAGCAGTGGGATGCAGACCTCAAATTCTCGTAAAAAGACCAGACTTGACGGTCTGACTTAGACTAGAAGGACCGCGGACATCATGGTCCCCAGGCCTTCTGTTAGCCCAAGACTGGAACCATTCCCAGATCCAATTCTTCAGACAGGGATTGGACTGGACTATAAGATAGAAAATGATACTGGTGAGGAGTGAGCTTCTTGGCTCAAGTAGACACATGAGACTAAGTGGGCAGCTCCTGCCTGGAGGGGAGATGAGAAGGCAGAAGGGAACAGAAGCTGGCTGAATGGACACAGGAATACAGGGTAGAGGGAAGGAGTATGCTGTCTCATTAGGGGGATAGCAGCTAGGAGTATATAAAAAAAAAACAAGGTGTATATAAATTTTTGTATGAGACTGATTTGTAAACTTTCACTTAAAGCACAATAAAAATTCTTTAAAAGATTTACCCATTTTTCATCAGTCTTCCACAAAACCAATTGGCAATTGGCTCCTGGAAGACCTGTCTCTTTGAAGAGCCCTGCAAACAGGGGGGCAGGAGCTCTGGAGTCACACTTGGTTTGAATCCCTGATCTTCTGTTACAGCAAAGTGACCATGGGTCAGTTACTTCTCTCTGAGCCTCAGTTGTTTTTGTTTTTTTTTATCTATGAAATGGGTATGATAACAGCAGTACTTACTCCTTGTAGAAAGGAGCCCTCATGGTACAGTGGTTAAGGGCTTGGCTGCTAACCAAAAGGTTGGCAGTTCAAACCCAACAGCCGCTCCACAGCAGAAAAATGTGGCAAGCTGCTTCCATAAGGATTTACAGCCTTGGAAGCCTTAGGGGGCAGTTTTACTCTGTCCTATAGGGTTGCTGTAAGTCAGAAGAGACTCAACAGCAACGGGTTTGGTTTTTTGGACTCTATGTAGTTAAACTGCAGGAGTTCTCAACTGGGGGTGATTTTGCCCTCATGGGAATTTAGCAATGTCTGGAGACACTGTTTGTTGTCACAACTCTGGCTGGGAGGGACTACTGGCATCTAGTGGGTAGAGGCCGGGAATGCTATTAAACATCCTACAGTGCACAGGATAGCCCCTTACAACAAAAAATTATCCAACCCAAAATGTCAATAGTGTCAGGGTTGAGAAACCCTGGATTAGAGGTGAAGATTTGGTGAGATCATGCCCAAGAAGCAAGTACTTACCAGTGTCTGGCAACTAGTAAACACTCAAAAAATAGGAGCTGTTATTCTGAGATTTTTCTTTGTGGAAGATCATGGTCTAACCTTTCTATTTCCAGATCCAAGCCTTTGGGGTGGAATGTGGAAACCCTTGAGCGCTGAGAACCTTGCTCACTGCTCCAGGTGTGAATCACTCTGTAAATGTCAATTTCTTTTATTGAAAGCAGAACTGAGGCCATACCAGTGACTCAGGACTAGGAGCCATCCCAGGCTGTGGTGACCTAACTAGCCTGGCGTGGAGGAAGTGATTTTGCCCTGAAGCTCTCCTTCCAGGGGGTGCAAAATGAAGCATTTCAAGACTCAGAGACTCCAAGGGGCTCACTTGAAGGGGCTTAGAAAGACCGAGAAAAGCAGCCAAAACCCTGCTTGTCTCCAGATATCTTCCTCACTGGGTGGTTTGTTCCTTCCAGGACTTTGAACTGATTTGTTCTGGTTTGAACTCCTGCTGCAAATTTGCATTTTTGGTAAGTTCCCAGGTGATGCTATGCTGCTAGTTAGGGACCAATTCTGAGAACCACCAGTAGAGCAGTGGTTATCAACAATTATCATCTATAAGATTCACCTGGGGATCTTGTTTAGCTGTAGATTCTGATTCAGTATATCTGGGACCAAAAAAAAAAAAGCCAAACCCAGTGCCATCGAGTCGATTCTGACTCATAGTGACCGTATAGAACAGAATAGAACGGCACCATAGAGTTTCCAAGGAGCCCCTGGTGGATTCGAACTGCTGACCCTTTGGTTAGCAGCCATACCACTTAACCACCATGCCACCAGGGTTTCCATATCTGGGACAGAAAGGCAAATTCTCAGCAGGAGTTCCTACCAGTTCTTTCCCTGGTTCCTTCCCTGCAACCTAACGTGAAATTCCTTCTCCAGAGCCACAGCTTTGGGCCAAAGAGTTCAATCTCTCCCGTTAATCACATTAGTGTTGTCATTGTTGTTACATGCCATTGAGTCAGTTTCTACTCATAATGTCCCTATGTACAATAGAACGAAACACTGCCCAGTCCTGCACCATCCTCATCATCGTTGCTATGTTCGAGCCCCTGGTTGTAGCCACTGCGTCAATCCATCTCATTGAGGGTCTTCCTCTTTTTTGTTGACCCTCTACTTTACCAAGCATGATGTCCTTCTCCAGGAACTGGTCCCTCCTGATAACATGTCCAATGTATGTGAGACAAAGTCTCACCATCCTCATTTCTAAGGAACATTCTGGCTGTACTTCTTCCAAGACAGATTTGTTCATTCTTCTGGCAGTCCATAGTTTATTCAATATTCTTCACCGACACCATAATTCAAAGGCATCAGTTCTTCTTCGATCTTCCTTATTTATTGTCCAGCTTTTGCATGCATATGAGGCGACTGAAAACACCATGGCTTGGCTCAGGAGCACCTCAGCCTTAAAAGTGACATCTTTGCTTTTCCAGCAGATTTGCCCAATGCAATGTGTCTTCTGACTTGACTGCTGCTTCCATGGCTGTTGATTGTGGATCCGAGTAAAATGAAATCCTTGACAACTTCAATCTTTTCTCTGTTTACTGTGATGTTGCTCATTGGTCCAGTCGTGAGGATTTTTGTTTTCTTTATGTTGAGGTGTAATCCATACTGAAGGCTGTAGTCTTTGATCTCCATCAGTGTTTCAAGTTGTCTTCACTTTCAGCAAGAAAGGTTTTGACATCTGCGTATCACAGTTGTTAAAGGGTCTTCCACCAATCCTGACGTCCTGTTCTTCTTCATATATTCCAGCTTCTCGGGGCAGATAACCTTAGTGGGGTGAGTCGGGCATGCAGGGGGCCCAAGATTAGAGAAGTGCCAAGGGAGCCTGGAGAAGGTACGTGGGCACTGTGTACTAGAGAAGGAATGATGAAAGAGAGGGAAGGCAAAGCTGAGCCAGGGAGCATTTGCAGAATCTGGGTCTGTGCCCACGTCCTTCCTGAGAAGTGGTGTGCCCAGAGGAAACAGGTGAGAGGAGAGGCAAGACATGAATCCAAGCCCAGGAATCCAAGCCCACGGACACTAACCTGTAACCTACCATCTGGCAAGCTCCACCTCTCCCTGAGTCACTGAAACACAGAACCCTGGGGTTGGAGGGAGCTTTAGGAGCCAACAGTCCAGCTTCATTCTTACCCACCATCTCCCTGCTAGTCAGTGGCAGAGCCAGGATTTGCATCAGATATCTGGCTCCAAAGCACAGGCTTTATGGGGCCACAACCTCAAATGCTTCAGGGGCAGACAGGTGGCATAAGGTTAAGTGGTTGCACACAAGACAACAGGGGTGGAGGCTGTAAAGAACTGCAGGCGCTGCTAAGGTATTAAATTAAAAAACAAACAAATAAAAACCACTGGGCCAGCCAAACAAAACATGTCTCTGGCCTGGGAGAGTGGGTGAGGCCCGCAGGTTGTGAGTTTGTGACCCCTGCCTAAATGAATGTTGTTGTATGCCCTCAAGTCAATTCCAACTCATAGTGACCCTATAGGACACAGTAGAACTGCCCATAGAGTTTCCAAGGAGCAGCTGGTGGATTCGGACTGCCAACATTACAGTTAGCAGCCTGAGATCTTGACCACCTCGCCACAGGGCTCCGTGCCTAAATGAATAGTCTTCCCTAACACCTTACCCAACAAACACCTTACCCAAGAGAAGGTGTTTGTTGGGTGCCGATCTTCAGAAAGAGGCTTTGAGCTACCAAAGACTGTCTGAAAAGTGTGATTCCAGCAGAGTGGCCTGGCCTTTGTTCAAACCCTTTTAGAGACTGCTCAAGGCAGCTGCCTTTGATGGGGCCTCCTCACCGTTACCATTAGAGCCAGTCACAACTTGTGTGAGTCCCTGATGGGGGGGGGGGTTACCATGGAAGGGGCACATCTTTTATTTCGCAAACTTTTAAAAATAATTTTTGATTTTTTTTTTTTTTACTATGAAGTACTGGCTCACTGTAGAAACACTGGAAAAAAAAGATAGGTAACTTAGAAAATAAAAAATATCCATACCTTCTATCTCTACTCCCTCTCCCCAATCCCTCCTCCCCATTCAGACAGAAGCACTGTTGACACCTCGGTGGTATTTAAACTCAAGTCCTTTCTTTGCATATGCAAGGCTTTAATCTTTCTGGTTTTGTAACCTTTATGGTCCCTATGAGTCGGAGTAGCCTCAACCGCAATGGCTTTGGTTTTTGGTTTGGTAACCTGCATACCCAGCGAGGAGATGCTTCGCCCAGGGTTAGCACCACGTTGTTTCTCTGGCAGGGGAGGCTTTGCATCACGTCAGCCGCACGCTCTCATTGGGCTCTGATTTGAACACACGTTTTTATCCGACCTGTGACCTGTGTAGGCCCTTGGCTCCCTAAGCTTTTCGAGGGCAGGCACCGTAACTTGTCTTACTCGTCCTCAAGGACTCTACAGAGTCAGGCATACAGTAAGTGCTCAACAAAAGTATTTCTAATCCCATCACCCCCGACCTCAGCAGCCTCCGCCTGGCAGCAAAGGGGAAGTGGAACGACACCCGGGAGGGGGTGCGCCTCGCCGTCTCCAAGGTAACCGAAATCAGAGGCTGGGAGTGCCCACGCATGCGCACACTCTCCTTTCCTTCCCGTAACCTCAAGAAAAACGCAACCGGTAAAAAGACTGCCCGCAGCCGAGCGCGCATGTGTGGTTACACCAATCACTTCGGCCGCCTCCGCTTTCTGTCAATCTGTCCGCCCAGCAATCTCTTCTCTATAAACACTGTCCGGAAATAGTGCCCATTTCTGGAAACGAGGCCTCGTTAACCAATCGCCGCTAGAGGGGCGGGACAACGGGGAGAGCCTGGGCTAGTATTGGGCCCGTCTCATTGGTTATCTTGGAGGAGTGGGAGGGGCCAAAGGTCGAGACGCGGCCAGAGAAAGCAGGCGCGAAGAGAGGCAAAGTTGCAGCCGCCGGGGGAGGCGTGGCCCCGGGGGCGGCCGGGAAGGCGATGAGGGGGCGGGGCCCGCGGTCGGGGCTGGGCGTCCGTGGGGCGGGGCGACCGTGGGCTGGGAGCTCAGCGGTCGGTGACCGGCGGCGGGAGATCGTGGGAGAAAGGAGCGCGACACTCGCTGGCTGGAGAAATCGGCGCTCGGCCGGTAGGTGACTGAGCCGGACCCCAGGGCCCGTCGTGGGGCGCTCAGGGGGCGGCGGGGACAGCTTGCTCCTCAGCCCATGGCCTGGCCACGGCCTGGCCTGCCGCCGCCCCTTAAGCGGGGGAGCCGGCCGTCCGGTCCCGCGCGGCCCGGCCCTCCTGGTCCGACCCACCCGCGCACGGGCTGTCGGCAGTCGCGGCCGGCCGCCTGCCCTAGCTCACACGCGCTGCCGGGGCTACAGTCGCACGCTTTGCTCGCTCCAGGCCTCCAGGCCGCTCACCACCCCCCCCAGGCCACACGCTCGCCCCAATCGCCCGCAGGGGCGCGCTGCTTCCCCTTCCCCAACACCCCCTCTTCCACTGCGCTCAGATGCCCCCACCGCTAGGCCGCGCCCTCCCCGCACCCCCCGGGTGCCCTCCAGGATCGGGGCTCTCTTCGCTCCGGGAGCAAGGTGTCTTATGCTGATGTGCGCCCGGCCCGTGCGCCTTGCCACCTGCCCTGGCCAGTGAAACTCTCGTGGCCGTCCCCGGGAAGTTCGTGGGTCACGCTCCGAGGCGGGGAGAAGGAGCAGAGCCTGCCCTTGGCATCCAGCGGGGCAGTGCTGGCCGCCGGAGCATCTTCCCTCTTTCCTCTGGCCCCAGCCCTGCTCTTTAATTCTTCAGCCCTTTCCACTGAGGACATTCTTATCTGCCGGCTAAGATATAATATTACCACTTGGAAGCCCATCGTGGCCCTGGCAACTTGAAGCGACCGGGCACCAGACAGAAAGAGGACACTTGTACAGTGCAGAGGTTCCCACCTGCCTAGGAGCCTCCCTGGTTCTCGGTAAACTTCAGAAACGTGTTTACTTCCTAGCTGAGTTTAACATGTTGCTCTTGGCTCTCAAAAAGGACGAATGCAGAAAAGGTACAGAAATCAGCAGTAAAAATGGTAAAATTATTTTTGTTACTTGGAGCCAAAGAACAGTAGTGATGTTTAAGGACTAAGAACTCTAAAAGCAAATGAAATTAAATGATAAGATTGGACCATGACACAAACTAGCAGTCTGAAGTTTATTCCTGGAAAAAGGTTGAAAACCCCTTGACTAGAAGCATGGTCTTTATGAAAGATTATAGGGAGATTAGTATCTTAACATTTGTGATGTATTTTTTACTTTACTTAAGTATCTAAGTATCTTGATACCTGTAACCCCTTTTTCCCTTCAGACATCTCTGTGCTAAGATAGATAGTATTGTCCTGTTTTATAAGTGAAGTACCTGAGGGAGGTGGTGGTGGGAATTATGTATATTGCCTGATGCCTCGTACATTGATAGTGGGGGACTTGAGCCTGAGTCGCTCAAGTCATTTCTGCACTCCTTCCCCTGGACCAGAACCACATTATGGGACTCAGATGTAGGAAAGAGGGAGCAGTGTTTGGTGTGGTATTTATGCTCTTAATGTGAGAAGACACTTAGAAGGTGCTCGTCTTGCTTAAGATGCATTCAGATTTACTCTTGGTTTTTTAAAGTAATGTCAAAGTTAGTTTCTTTGGTTCAGTGATAGCAGACCTCTAAGATGTTCAGACACCTTTAGGACATCCTCATTTATTTTGAAGGGTGTGGTGAACTTCTCAGAAGGTCTCAAAATAAAAGTTGTAGTCTCTGACTTTAATTTTAGAAATAAGAACCCAGGTATATGTTTCAGCACTTTTGTGAAATCAGACAGCAGTAAGCTGCTAAGTTTTAGGCTGTCTCCTGAGTGTTTTCAGATGATAAGGAGGAGTTCTAAAGGGGTTTTTTGCCCCTGGTATTGTCTGTCAGAGTTTGTGGGAGTGGCACCATTGACAGAGACCCTGCCAGATGAGCCTTCATCTATTAAACAAAAATGTCTGGCCAGGCTGTTTCGCCTCAACAGATGGAGATTTGGTTCCTCATTTTGATTCTCCTGTTGAACATTGCCTCCTTTGTGATCTGCTTGGAGTGTTTGTGTATCATTTCATGCTGAGAAGTGGACTTGCCCTGATTGGCTGTCCAACCCTAGGCAACTGTTGTGATTTTTTTTTGGTGAGTGATAACAGTCCATCCATGACCTGAGTCTAGTGAGAGATCTGTAGAAATGTGAGAGGTGAAGCTTCATCTAGGGCTGTTTTCTTCCTTGTTGGCACCCTCTTAAGAGTGTTCTGTCCCTTTGGCCTATGAAGTCACTTTTAGTTTCCTATTTTTTTCCTGTTTCAATGGATACCACATGGGCTTTCCTGACAGGCCTAGCCACCTTGATGAAGAGCTGACAGATTCACATTGGTTGACTTGACAGATGTACTTGCTTGGGGAAACGTTAAAAAATCTTAAAACCTAATTCATTGCTAAAGAACAAGTATAAGCTTCATACACAATCAGGCAGCATATTTCTACCAAGGCTTCCATCATCTCAAAGCTGTTTTTTTTTTTCCTGGCAAAAGGTTAAAATGCAACTAAAATTCTGCTTTCATGATTAATAAGTCACTACCGCAGTTGTGTCTGATGCTTCCTGTTTGCCCCATTTTAGTGTTTCAGTTAAACTGGAGACATCGGAGCATTATGGGCACTTTTGACGGCACCAGCATGAAATTGACATGGGGGGAAAATCTGTGTCAGTGGATTATTGGGAATTGTAAGGATAAGCCAGCCCCTCTGGCCTCGGAACACCAAGGTCCCTAGTAAGGGAAAGGAGTGCAGCTGAGCAGCTCCAAGGGGTAGCGTGAACACGTAAAATGATGCACGTGTGAAGGCTTTGCATGTACTTGGTGATGCTGACTGAAATGTCGAAAGCAGTAGATGAGAAATGGAAGGCCAGACATAGGGCAAGTTGTGTAGGAGATCATTTCAGTTGAGCTGGTGGGACATTGAAGTCTGTTAGATATGGGGTCTTAAGTTCTGGGCTTGTCTTATAACCTGAGAGTGACAATGCCAAGAAAAGTAATTTTTCTTTAGTGGCCTGTGCTTTCTTTGTATTCAAGTTTAAAGAGTCCTCTTCTTTCTTGCTATTTTATACCCTTTAATTATCCTCCTGATATAAATCCTCTGAAATTATATGGCATCAAGAGTAATAGTATTTGGCAGCTATTTTTGTATTTTCTCACAATACTCGTATAAAGAAAGGCAGGAACAAAGATTGGAAAAGTGAAGCCTGAAAAAGATAAAGTGGACCAGATTACTCAGAAAATCAGTGTCATGCCCGTAATTTGAACCCACTTTTGTTGACATCTGTTGCTGCTGTTTTTGTTGTTACTAGTTGCCATTGAGTCAACTCCAACTCATGGTGACCTTATGTATAACAAAACGTTGCATGATCCTATGCCATCTTCATGATGATTGGTATGTTTGAGTTCATTCTTGTGGCTTTTGTGTCAGTCTATGTCATTGAGAGTTTCCCTCATTTTCGCTGACCTTCTACTTTACCAAACATGATGTCCTTTTCTAGTCTTGACACCTAGTTCACTGCTTTTTCTACTAACTTATCCATGAAAGGACAGGAAGGATAGAGCTTTTTTTTTATTGCCCCCGAACATGTCAATTTTGAACGTAACTACACCAGGGTAGTTGCTTTTATTAATGAATAGAGATGAAAGATGAATAGTATATCTCATGATATTTTTAACATAAGCAGGCTGGACAGGTCTGCTTATCCCCATTTTAGAGATGTAGGAACTGAGGCAGAGAGGCCAAGTGCTTTGCCCAGAGCAGTAGAGCAAGTCTATGGTGTCCTCATATCAAATGTGGTGGTTTAGGCTGTCAGGTCAGACAGACCCAGGTCAAGTCCAGGCTCTGCAACTATCTGGCTTTGCGACCTCAGGCAAATGATTCCCCTCTCTAAGCACTGGGTGCCTCATCTGTCACTGGGGTCAGAAATACTTCATGGGATTGTTTGGAGTAGAAAATGAGAGAATAAAGTGGTGAGCTCAGTGCATGGCATAGGATAAGCCTCAGAACATGATGGCCGTTAATGTTGTTGTTGTTGTTAGTAGTCCTAGTAGCAGTAGTAGTACTGTAGTTACCAATTACCACATTGACTAGACCTCTGTTTTCTGTGAGATAATGTCAGGAAGGGTCAGACTACCTGAGAGGTCTAAGAGTCATTTTCTGAGGACCTTTCTTCCAGGAGGGCATTTCTCCAGTCTAGAGGTCTTGGCATTGGGCACTCCTTGTCTTAACACTAACTGCACTTGGATACTGCCCTCACTACACTCCAAATAAGCCTAAAAAGGCCTGGGCTCCGCCTGGTCAGTGTTGTGATCCTAAACTAGGGGCACCCCTTAGGACCTCCCAAAACTCTGAGCCAGAAGTCACAGTGGGCCTTTCTGGAGGCTGCCTTATGCCCACGTGTGGTGAAGTAGGTCCCACTCTGCGGGTGAAAAAAAGGGAAAATACTGTGTAGAATGTAAGTCTGCAAGGACTTATTCTTCTTTGGGCGATTAGGGGGGGAAGATTCCCACCAACACATAGCACCCCCAGCTCATGCCTTTTCTGTCTTACAAATATATCTTTGTCAGCTTCTCTCTAGTACCGTGTTTGGGGGCTCTGGATCTGCAGTCAGGAACTTGCAGATTTCCCTTGAAATTGTACAAGAAGAAAAACCAGTTTCATATTAGGTTTTGGATTCTTTTTTCCCTTTCTTAATACAAAACAAAAATATAGGACCCCACCAGGCTGACGTTCCCTTTAAATAACATTTTGTTTTCTCTTGGGGAAGCTGTCTTGATGGTCGAGGAGTCATTTCTAAAGTGAACCTAGTTTTTAGAAAAAATAGATCACCGGATGTCAAGCCTCCTGTGGAGCTCAGTACAGATGAAAATGAAACCTGCCAGCCTGAGTGGCAGCTCGCCCTTGACTTCAGGCAGGAGGTGACAGGCAGAGTGCGTTTGGACCCAGCTCAGTAACTAGTCGGTTCCCCAGACACATTTGGTAGGTACCATAGTCATTTTCCAGGCAGCTTTGCTTAGGTGAGCAGAACATTTTCTCTGGAAGGTGAGTCACCCGTGCAGGGGTGTAGATGACAGGCACATTTAGTTGCCAGCACAGTTGTAGAGGAAGTTCTAAGCAGACTGTGTTGAAAAACTCTCCACCAAGGATCAGTCTCACTCCAGGCCAAGAGCTTGAGAGACAGGGATAAGGAAGCAACTGAGAGGTCTCCAGGGCTTGCTGACTGGCGGAGAGATGGACCGCCTGGTGGGGGTAGTGTGGATAGGGCACAGAGCCCAGATCAGCAGACATTGCACTCCTGAGTCCAGCCACCTTGACTGTGGAAAATGGCCCACTTCCAGTGACAGTCAGCAAAGAAGCAGAGGGGAGCTTTGGCCGCGGGGAGCTGGGAAATCCCTTGGCAGAGAGCAGAGAGATATAAGCCGTACTTTGGTATGAAAGACCGGTTGGGTTGGGGAACCCTTTTCTACCCGCCTTCTCTTTGCCCACCTGAGTTGGAGCCTCTGAAGACTGCATTAAATCTGAAGGCTAGATTAAACCCTGGGTTTCAGGAAGCTCTGTAATTCCAAGCCTGCCACCACCTCAGTTGTCTACACTTCTAGGACCGGAAGTGGACTCAGAAGGAAGCAGCAGGGGGAACTCATGGGCCACTTCTTCCTCCCAATTTCTGGTTACTAAGGCCTTCTGCTGACCCTGTGACCACTAAAGCCTCCTCAGGTATCCTTCAAGGCAGGAATCTTGTTTAGAGACTGCTCTAGACCAGTATGGTTTGGGTTGGGCTGGAGGGTTGATAGACAAGAACATCTATAAGCAACGCCCCGGATCACCCACATGGGCTTGACTTTATTGAAGGTGCAGGGGAGGAACTATTAAGACCTTGCAAGTGATCTTGTTTCCCATATCAGCCACACACTCCCTCCACCCCCAATATCCACACCCCATCACTTTGGATTAGCCATCCAGTGGCTTCAGGCTGACATGGCTAAATGACCTGAGACCTTAACTGCTTTGTCAGGAAAGAACTATTAGAAGTGCAGATTGATGTCACATTGTGGGGATTGCAACCAGTGTCACAAAATAATATGTGTATAAATTTTTGAATGAGAAATTAACTTGAGCTGTAAACTTTCACCTAAAACACAATTAAAAAAAAAAAATTACAGCCTTGGAAACCCTATGGGGGAGTTCTGCTGTGTCCTATAGGGTCAGTATGAGTTGGAATCAACTCGGCAGCAACGGGTTTTTTGTTTATGTATCCATATTTTTTTTAAGAGCCCTAGCGGCACAGTGGTTAAGAGCTTGGCTGCTAACCAAAAGGTTGGCGGTTCAAATCTACCAGCCGCTCCTTGGAAACCCAATGGGACAGTTCTACTCTGTCCTGTAAGGTCGGAATCGACTTGACGGCAACGGGTTTGGTGTTTTTTGTTTTGTTTTGTTTTTTGTATATATCCATAAACGCATGTGGTATTGTTTTGCATACTTTTAAACTTATGTAAATAACATCATGCTGTTAAAAAAAAAAAAAGTACGTATTGGAAATGATCATTAGTGTTTGTACGCTCCCTTATTTTACAAAATAGCAAATGGTGGCCTAAGGGAGCTGAGTGAGTTGTTGAAGGCCACACAGCTAGTTAATGGCAGAGCCTGATCTAAAACCCAGGCTTCTTTCTCTGTGTTTTGCTGCCGCTGCGCAAAGGAACTACTCCTGGTGTAGGAATTTTATTTCTTAACTAGCTCCTCCTTTTATTGCCCTACCCTGAACCCCTTACTCTCAGCCTTTCTCCAAGCCAAGCTCTACCAGGCCTGGGCAGGGTGGAGCCTGAGCAGCAGCTGCTCTGGGTCTAAGAAAAAGTAAACAGAAAGCTGTTTGTTTGATGCCATCTTGCACCACGAAGTTTATATAACCAAAAGGAGGTCAAGGTTGAAAAGAAAATACAATTCTGGGCAGGATTACTTAGACGTCTCAGAGGTTGCCTACACCTTTAGAGCACTTACCTACCTTGCCAAAGAGTAGCTTACCCAAAGTGTGGGCTCAGTAAATACTAACGATTGATTGTGAGGGTGCAAACCTACTTGAGCACCAAGAAGCTTCTGTATCTTTATCTGTGAAGAAGGGGCATGTTATGTTGCCCATGGCATGCAGTTGGCTAAAAGAGCTGGAATAGTCAGGCATCATCCCAGCTGGATCAGTCCTGCACCTCTCAGTGGAGAGGCTCTTCCTTGTGGGCAAATACGATGTCATATCTGGATGGTGGCCCCCTGTAAGTGCAAAGAGCTGTTGTATCTGAGATCCACCACCCACTCCACCCACCCTTCTGCTGGCATTGAAGTTTTCTTTTATTGGACCAGAATCGATCTTCTGGTTGATACTAGGAATGGCTGGCAGATTAGGAGGAAACAGAGACCTAGCTAGCCTCAAATGTGGATGCTATTACCAATTAAGATTAGAAATGGAGCCCTTTGCCCCAGGAGTTAATTGGATGAACCGGGTCACTTGAGCCTATGCCCAGCAGTCTCAACTGGTGGATGCTATGCTTTGAGAGAGAGGAATAGCTTTACGAAGACAAATGTAAGAACAGAGTCATGTACCCCCTCCCATCTTGCACACAGATGTAAATCTGAGCCCAAATGGATGTTTTCCAATTCAGAAGGGTAACCTTCTCAAGAAATTGGAAATTATTGGGTCTCTTTAGATAACATTATTGATACAGTAGCCATAACAATCGACTTAGACATACCAGTGATGGTGAAGATGGCACAGCCAGGAATGGGTAGCATTTCGTTCTGTTATACATTAGGTTGCCATGAGTTGGGACCAACTTGACAGCGACTAACAACAGGTCAACCTTTAGGAAAGGGGACCCTAGGAATGGCTCAGCGGCCAGTTTATGTGACACCTTCTTGCTGGGGTACAGTCAGATAACCAGCCACCATACTGTGACGCCCCTCCCCTCCAGCTTGCCAGGTGGTTAGACAGTCTGGATATTCCTATCCCAGGCCAACCAGGCACTCGGAGCCTGGGACACTTATTTATTCCTCAGGAGTGTGTCAGTCATTTTTTTCAGTCAGTGGACACTTGCCAAGCATGCCAAATGTGCCAGGCTCAGCTAGGTGCTAGGATATAAAATATGGATGATTGAGTCACTGCCCTAGAGTTGCTCTTAGGGCAAGGGAAAGATGGGCACAAAAGCAGGCTCATTACAGTTCAACCCAGGTGCTAAATCATAAACCATGTCTGTGGGTGCTGAAGAGGAGCAAGGAAGGCACCATTGCCCAGGGCCCTCCTTTTCCAGCTTGATCCAGTCCTAATGTCACATACAAAGCTGCTCAGACCCTCGGAGGGGAGGAACCTCACCTCCCCATTCTGCAGGTATCTGGGTGGGAACACCCTTGGCATTCCTCTCATCTTGGGACCTTGTACTACTCTTCAGTTTGAAATAGGAGCTTTATAGCAACCTCGAAACTTCAGCACTTGGGGGAAGGAGCTCCGTGAGGGCAAGGGTCTTGTCTGTCTTGGTCGCCGTTGTATTCCCACTGGCCAGCACAGTGCCAGGAGAATGGTAGCACTGGATAAATATTTGTCATTGATTGAAAATACAAAACTAGAATCCAGACTCCTCCTTTCTCTACCCTGTTGGCCTGAGAGAGGGTAAAAGAACCACAAGCTGTTTCATGGGTTACCCATCCCTCACCAAGGAATCCACCTGAGATCCTCTGAGAATACTGACATCGATGCCACTCGGCCCTGTGCTCTCCTCCTGGGGGTGGGCAGGAATGTGAACCCCTCATTGTAAAGGGCCATGTCAAATGTATCCCTACTGCTCATGTCCTCAAGCTGGTCACTTGAGCCAGTTTGTCAAAGAGTGTATATGTAAGGCAGCATCTGAAATGAGGCCATGGTCAGGGTTCCACCGCCAAAGGGCGGAGCCAAACCAGCCATGTGCTTCCTTCCATTTACCCTCATGCATTGGAAGTCTTCTGTGGAAAGCCGAGTTGTTTGGGTTTCTTGTTTATTCTGAAGTTCCTCAAACTAGTTCCTCAATTTCAGAACCAGTCACCAGTGACTACAATTAACTTGAAGCCTCCTCCCTTAAGGGAGGCTAAGCCTGTCTTTCTTCGTCTTCTCTTAATACTGGTAGACCCTGCTTGAAGCCAGTCCCACCTGGGAAAGCCTGATTTATAAACCAAGACAGGAGGGGGCGGCTCTATTTCAGGGGCATTGAACATAGCCTAAGGAAGTGCTCTTTGCTCAGAATCCAATCTGAAAGGTTAACAAGGAGAGTTTTTTTCACAACCAAAACGTAGCTTGTAATGATGACCTCAAGGCTTGGCAAGATCCAGAAGTGAATTTTGACTCATCAAAGAAAGCTGGTTGTGTACAGCGTGATTGTAGAGTTGAGGGCAGTTGACGGCACTGCAGTCTTTGGAATTGCTAACTGTTGAATGGTATACACTGTAGCTGCCACATAAAGAGAATATTCAGTTAAGCCAAATACCCCAACCTGCAGATTTCAGAGTGGGACACTTGAAACTTTTCTTATGTAACATACATTTTAAAAATCCCTTGCTGCTTATTGTGGAAAACAAAGTGCACATGTGGTTGATTCCCCCCCATTCCCCCACTCCCCCCGTACCCGTGATACTGCCTTTTCCCCATGTTCTCCTCCATACCAACTCCATGTTGCTTTCTGTAGATCAGAGATGGCTCCTGTGGCTTCTTTTCTGTTTACTCTGACTCTCCTCGTACAAAAACTGGAAAGTTGGAATGAAAATGCATTGTAATACTTTTCTTTTAAAGTTTATATAATGCCTTACATCGGGCTTGGGGACAAAGTACTGACCATATTTATGA
The DNA here is from genome assembly GCF_024166365.1 of Elephas maximus indicus. Taxonomy (NCBI): domain Eukaryota; kingdom Metazoa; phylum Chordata; class Mammalia; order Proboscidea; family Elephantidae; genus Elephas; species Elephas maximus. Next base: position 51,652,202 of record NC_064837.1, on the reverse strand, counting down.
GGCTAGCAGCTGGTGTTCAAGGCTTTATTATAAAAGAACAGTAAATAAGCTCAAGAAGCTAGGAGCCGGGCTTTACAAAATGAGTGGTAAATTGGATCTTTGTAACAGAATTAGTCCCTGGCCTGGGCCCTGCTGTGTATGGGTGGGCTCAGGAACGCAGGTCTGCCACAGTCTTGGTCCCCATCGCCATTTTAAAGCTGTTTTTTCCAGAACATAGGCAGGCTGTGTTCATGCTTCCTAACTGAGGTGCTTCCTCCTGGGTCAGTACCTGGGTTTCTAAATAACAAACCTTTGGCTTCTGGCAACTTCTGCATTTGAGATCCCAGTTTTTAAAGCTTAGATCGTATGAAAGTGCAGACAATGTAGTGGTTAAGAGTATGAGCTTCAACATAAAAGAATCCCGGGTGCAAATCCTGTTGCTGTCACTTCCTTGAGGGCTTGCCGACCCTCAGTTTCTTCCTCTATATAAAGGGAATTATATCAGTGCCTTGCTCACAGGATCATTGAGAAGATTCCAGAAATAATGTAAACACCACCCAATACATCCTAATACATGGTGAACAATAAGTGATAGTTGCCATTATTAAATTAGTTATTACTGACATCCAGCGTGTAATTATGTATATACACATAGCAGCAGGTTATTGAAAACACCCAAAGATGTCCATGGGACAACTGATTTCAGCTGTAGCTGCCAAGGAATTCTGGGTCCCTGCCCATCATGCAGCAGCGGTTCATTCCTCAGGCCGTTCAGCGCTGAGCCTCCACCCGCAGAGAGGCACTGGGTGAGCTGTGCAGAATGCTCAGTGAAGAATATCCTCCCACGTGGGTTGGCCTTTTCTTGCTGACCACCCCTGACCTTCTGCACTCGGGTTCTCCTCCTCCTCCTTTGACAGTGACTCTGTTCCAGATCTTCCATTTCACACTAGGACTGCTGGCTAGAAGATATGGGACGTGGGTTTCAGCTCTGCACAGGCAAGGACTTTCAAACAATTTGGACTTCCAATCACGAAAAGAACTGTTCATCTTTTAATAGCATCCGTATTACTGGTGGTGCCATTGACATTTACAGAGCACCCACTGTGTGCCAGGCACCATATTGGGCATTGAAACAATTCATCATCCTGCAAAACCCTGTTACGTAGGTTTGAGAATCCCTATTTTACATATGAGACACCTGAGTCTCGTATTAAGTGATCTGCCCGCGGTCACATACCGGAGAGCTGAGAGACTAAGGTTGGAACTCAGATCTTTTGATGCCAGGGCCATCCTATCCTGTTGTATAGGCTAGATGGCTGTTCCTCCGGATTAAGTGATATGTTGGAATAAATGACCTCTAAGGGCCCTTCCGATCCCAAGATCATTTTGTGATTCCTTTATCATTTATCCATCCATCCATTCTCCCCAACTAGATTATAAGTACCATGATTAATATAATGTTTGGTAACCACCTGTCCTTGAGTGATAGATCTTGCCTAATTCCCTGACAAAGAAAAAAGGAGAAGAGAGAGATCCCACCAAGAATTTCACCCAGAAATTCCAATTTCAGGGGTTCACCACACCTAGGGTTACTAGTACAAGTGCACAAAGATGTGAATAAAGGTGTTTTTTGCAGTACTGCTTACAAGAGTAAAAAATTGAAGCAATTGGAAAGTCCATTCATAGAGGAATAGATGAAAAAATGATGATACCATGGAATCTTACAGAGCTGTTAAAAAGAATGCAATAGATCTGCATACGCTGAAGGAGAACAGTGTCCACAATATACTGTTAAATGAAAGAAGCAACTTGTAGAATATTAGGTATGTATATAACCCCACATTTGTTTTTTTAAAATAGTCCCAAACTATATGTTTGTGTATGTGTAGTAATAGAGCTAGAAGAATTTACACCAAACTTTGTTTCTTATGCTGCAGGGAGGGGGAAGAGGTACGGGAATATTTTCCCTCTCTGTACACTTTTGTATTGTTTAAATTTTTACAATGGACAAGTATTATTTTTGTATTTGAAAAAAATAAAGATTAAAAAAAAAGGGTCAGATACTATATAAGGAAGGTAGGAGAGGCTAGCCAAAAACCCTGCCCTCCGTTGGGTTTCCTGGATTGGGGCCAGCCCTCAGATTCCACCCTTTTACATAAGCAGTGAAGGAGGGGCTGGCAGTTTCCTCTCAGGTCCAGTTCTGCTATGTTTCCCACTGTCCATGGGGCCACTCATGCCCACAAGCATTTCTAGTGCAGGCCTGTAACCACTGCATGTTTGTCATCGGATGATTATAAATAAGGGCGGGGAAGCAGTGGCCATAGAAGTTGAGGGTAGCTGACAGAGCCATCCCTGAGCACCTTCCTACTTCTTGAGTCACAACTGATAAAGCTCAGTCCCCAAGGGAGAACAAAAAAGAGAGTGAAATGAAAACCAAAACCTGGAGGAGTGAGCTTGCCTGTTTCCAGCCCAGTGGGCCTGTTGGATATCCTTCTGTTTTAGTGGCCCTGCTGCCAGAATCACTGACCAGCCACAGAGGTTCTGGTGAGGAGCTTTTTGGGGGTGGGGGGAGATGTTGGGGGGCAGCAGCTCATCAAGTGAAGAGACCCATTGTTAGTTATAGCTTTTTCTCGCTATGGAAGTAATACTTTACAGAGAGCAGCTCTGGAGGGGTAGACAAGAAATTTAATGGTATCACCTCTGGAGTGGGGAAGGGTGGGAAGGAGTTACACTCTTTACTGTATATCTTTTCTGTATTTTTTTTTTTTTTTTTTACCATTTGGAAATATCTATTAAAAATTTTTAAAAACTGAGAAAAGTAATACAGGCTCACCAGACCAAAAAAAAATGTGGAAGAATTAGAAAAGCACCAAGAATATTAAAACATCCGTAAGTTCACCACCAAAAGAGAACCATTGCTGTATATGTCTGTGTGTTTATAAATGTTGATACAGTAAAACCTGTGAAAGCCAGAATCTGTGTAAAGCAGAAACCTGTCAGAGAAGGAAAACTCAAATTTTTTCCACCAAAACAAGCGATAGAAAAGTGTAAGACTGCACCCTGTCAAAAGTGGGAAAGTTGTGAGACCTGGAAAAACTCTCACTGATTTCACTTCAGCTATATAGGCAGCCCCGGGGTTACAAACAAGATCAGTTTAACGTTGAAGGGCAAGTACGAGTTGTTCCTAAGTCAGGACCTTTGTAACCCAGGGACGGCCTGTAATTCTCAGTTTTCTGTTAACATTGTATTCCATAGGCATTTCCCCATACTGTTAAAAATTATTTGTAAACATTTTAATAGATGTAAGATGATTTGTTTAAAATTTTTACTTCTCCTGTAATTAGACATCTTTTGATCCAGTTTTTTACTATTATAAAAATACCCCAGAAATCTGATTATACATCTTTTCGGTATTACCGTACTTAGATTGCAATTTTATGAGTTGTGCACACAAAAAATGGCTTTCTTTATATAACACTTTATCATTTCCTGAGCTCTTTCACCTACATATTGCATTTGATGAGTGAAAGAGGAGTCTGTGAATAAATGCCAGAATAATGGTGAGGAAAGTGAGGAGATCAAATGCTGAAGGCAGGCAGAAAAAGAAGCTATTGGGGCCATGGAGCTGTTGGAAGGGGCTTCTGGGAGGTGGAAGCCAGAGCTTCGCCAGTGAAGGACAGACAGGCTGTGCAGGCGGTCATGAAAGGACATGACACACACGGAGACCTGTAGGGTTGAGTATGGGTTTGTGGAGAGATCAGATGGCCAAAGCCAAACCCATGTTTAGAGAAACAGTAGTAAGACAGATTATGGACCACAGAATTAGGACTAGGGCCATAAGCAGTGGAGAGCCATCAGTTGTCTTCGAGCTCGAAGTTGGAAGATGATGTTTAAAGATTACCTTAGCATCACTGGGGGGTGGGAGAGGGTCAGGGAAAAGCTGGAGGTGGTAAGACCTATGCTAAGGGGCCTTGAAGACAGTGTTTTTGTATGCCTGGAGCTAGCCAGCATTGGCTGGGTTGTGGCAGGAATTATAGGACAGTCATAAACTTTACTGTATAAATTTTATTTACTCTGCAGTTAAAAAACCAAACTTGTTGCAGTCGAGTCGATACCAAGTCATAGCGACCCTATGAGACAGAGTAGAACTGCCCCGTAGGGTTTCCAAGGAGCGCCTGGTGGATTCAAACTGCGGACCTTTTGGTTAGCAGCTATGCCACCAGGGTACCCTGCAATTAAACCTACAGAATTGGTGGTGAGACTGAGTTTTGTGGGCATGTCAGATTTCTTTCTTATAATTGATCTGTAAGATTTTAGTGATTAATGTACATTGACATTTCATAGCCTCCTTAATGGGAAATGCTTATACAGAAGTTGCTCACCTGGGAAGCAGGCTTCAAGCTGGCAAGTGAGGCAGGTTTTGAGATTCCACCAGCTTAGTTTTTATTCGGAGTGCCTGCGTGTGGGCCTCAGCGATCCCGGTTTCTCCTTCCTCACATGGTTGTTTTTAGGTCCCAGTGATCTTATGCCCATCTGTCTCTCTGAGAGAATTAAGTAAGCCTTCCAGAGGCCTTTAACTTGTACTATTGTCAGCCTCGGGCTGAGGGGGTTCAGTACCAATGGCAGGATTTTCACTTAATGCCCAGCATCCACTGACTGCCCCTGTCCTATCTGCTTCTCTGTCTGTAACTCTCTACCCCTAAGAGTTTGAGAGAATGTAGACTAATACCTTCTTGCTCTTTTGACAGTTTAAATCCTGGGGGTATATCTGGTATGTGAACTTAGTCTCCAGCTTCATCTCCTCATCTCCTATGGCTTTCTGACTTAAGCTTTACCCACTAGCAACTTCAAGCAGTTCATAATTCCCAAATAGACTCACCTCTGAACCTTAACTGTTGATGTCCTCCCTACCTGGAATACCCTCTCCTTTCTCTTGGGCAATTCTTGCTCACCCTTTGAGACTCAGACCAGGCATCATCTTTTAGGAAGCCTTTCCTGACACTCCTAAGCTGAACTAAGTGCCTCTTTATGACACCCCCATACTGGGCTAGGTGCTTCTCTGTGATGCCCCTTACCCTGGACTAGGGCCTCTCTATGACACCCGCCAGGCTGAACTAAGTGCCTCCCTATGTCACCTTCCATGGTGGACTAGGTACCTCTCTATGACACTTTCCATGCTGGACTAGGTGCCTCTTTATGACACTCCCCCGACGCTAGACAAGGTACCTTTCTATTGATACCCCCCACGCTAGACGAGGTGCCTCTCCATGACACCCCTCACACAGAACTAGGGGCCTCTCTATGACACCACCCACACTGGACTAAGGGTCTCTCTTTGTGCTCCCACTGCATCTGCTGCGTGTCTGTCTCTGTCACTGCATTACTCTATTGTGTTTTAATTGTCTGACTACTTGTCTGTTTCCCCCAGTAGACAGGTCCTCAAGGGACTGCGTCTTCCTCAGCATACTCCCAGCACTCAGCACAGGGCCCAACATGCAGCAGACCCAAAATGAGCTCATGGAGTGCTGTGTTCTAAGATCCTGTGGTTCTCTGCAGTTTGACAGAACACTCTGAAGCCAAGGCCCTACTCATCTACAAAGCCTCCAGTTGCCACCAGTCATTGGATTTTGATGCTTTATCATTGGGGGCGTATAAGTGATTGTTGTATCTTTTTAAGTTTTGTTTTGTGTTTTTGTCTGGTATTAATACTACTTTGGTTTTTTGTTTGTTTTTGTTACTAGTACACCCACTCCTCACTTACCTACATTGTTAGGTTCCAAAGAACAGGTAATTATGCAAAAACCAGTGTTATGCAAAAATGGAGGATGACCACATCAGAGCACAAAATGGAGGGTGACCGCATAATTACGCAACTGCCAAATTATATCATTACATAACTGCCAAACCACTGAGAATCTTGGCCCAGCCAAGTTGACACATAACAACCGTCACACCCATTGTTACTCTTGCTTCACACCTCAGCATTCATTACTGCCAGATGTACATCGTTAGTGCTCCAAATAGTAAGTTTTTTTCACTATTGTTGTAAATGTGAAATGTTGGATAACAAGATAGTTGATAAGTGAGGAGTAGGTGTATTTGCTGGGCAATCTCTTTCCATCGCTTCATTTCCAACCTTTCTGTGTAATTTTGTTTTGTCTCTGTAAGTCAGCATCTAGCTAAATCTTTTTAGATCCAGCCTAATTGTCTGTTGGCTTAATCCATTCATGTATATGGTGATTAATGATGTATTAGTATTTTGACTTATTTCTCCCATCTTGTGTTTTCATTTTATGTTTACTATCCTTTTTCTTCTTTTTTCCTCCTTTCCTTGTCTCCTGTTAGAGATATAAAAGTTTGTTATTTTCCTACTTTATCCTTCTGATTTGGAAACTATGAATTGTATTTTTATTTTTGTAGTAGTTACCCTTAAATTTTAACATACTTAACTGTAATTTTTTTCTAAGGAAGTATAAATATCTTATATATACAAATTCCCCAAGAAAACAACGATTATATCAATTTTTATTCATTGAACAACCCGCTCCACCTTCTTCCTTTTTACTGTTGTCTAGAATTTAATTTTTTTTAAAGTTTAAAAAAATTTTTTTTTCACATTCTATTGTTAATTGAATTGACCAGCATATCAATTCTTATGCCTACCATTATTCCTTGCATCCTGTTTTTCTCTCTGATTTACATTTCTTCTTGCCAAAGCACATCCTTCAGTGGTTCTTTCAGTGAAGGAAGTGCCATCCTGCTGGAACTTTGGTTTACGTATGTATATGTTGTGTGTGGGTTTGATTGTTTTAAGAAAATGAAATGACGTGTTAAAACTAATCACATTAAAAATTCTAACACCCCAGGAGCATGTACTGGTATAACTCAACTAGAAGTCTGACAAATTTACTGCTGATTCAGCCCTGACTGAGGAGACCCCTCATTTTTCGTTCTTGGGCTTCCTGCCTACATCACCTAAGAAATTGTTACTAATAGTGAGCAGATCCTAGGGGTAAAATAGGTGTAGTAATATTCATCTAAGGAGCCCTGGTGAGAAACAGTGGTTGAGCACCCGGCTGCTAAGTGAAAGATTGGCGGTTTGAACCCACCAGCTGCTTCACAGGAGAAAGATGTAGTCTGCTTCTGTAAAGATTACAGCTTTAGAAACCCTTTGGGACAGTTCTGCTCTGACCTGTAGGGTCGCTATGAGTCGGAATCGACTCGACGGCAGCAGGTTTGGCTTTTTTTTTTTTTTTAATATCCATCTGGGGTAATAACACTGCTCAGTTTCTGAATGTTCCAGGTATCTCTGCCAACAAGCCTTTATTCTAGAAAGGAGCTGAGGATCCTTGAGTCCCAGGTGAAAGGGCCAGGAATGTCTTGACTTTAGCCCTAAACCCTTGTTAGATGTCCTACTTGTATAAATTGCGCCTTATTTGTTCCTGCAGATAACTTAGCTCTCTGTGCCGTGGGTTTTTCACCTGTAAAATGGGAACGAAATTATCAACCTTGCAGGGTTACTGTGAAGTTCAATAATATAGATAAACCATCTCGTTTAATGCCCAGCACACAGAAGGCATTTAATGAATATAGTGGTTATTAAAGCCCCTAGCACTTCAGAGACACTCATGGAACACTTGCTGAATGAATGAAGAAGCCTGTCATAAATGGCTACACGGAGGAGATAGGTCTCAAATGATAGATAAGATCTGGGCAGACATTAATAGAGGAGGAAAGCATTCTGTATGGGAGGAACAGGGTGAGCAAAGAAAAAGAATCCTGTCTGTCCACTGCAGCCCTGCTCGGGCAAGTGGAGGGGACAGTCTGGCTAGAACAGAGGTTGGGGGCTGGGCCTCAGGGAGATCAGGCAGGTCAGAAGGTAAACCAGGCTGAGTGTGGATAAGGACCACTGTGTCTGCCTGGCCAGATGGCTATTTTGTAGGCCCGCTTGCTCTGCTGACCACTTGCCCGTGGTTCCCCTTCCTGGCCACAGCCTCTCATTCTTGATTGGCAGAAGCTGGCCTTTCCCATTGTGGCCTGGTAGCCGGGCAAGCCGAAGGCTTAAAAGAGGAAGCATCAGGATGAGATTGGTTTTCAACCAATATCTTATTAAGGAAGTTGAGTCATTACGCTTCTGCAGTTTGTCCCTCTGGGCATTCAGAGAAGGACAAGTTTCTACTTCCAGATGAAATAATCATGAGAGGGGTTTGCCCTGGTCTGCCCTGGCCCCTCAGTGGACATTCTCAAGAGAAGAAATGGTCACTGTGGCACTATAAAATGAAGATTTTTATTTTCCTTTTATATGTGGGAGAACCAAGGCTCAAGATGTTGAATGCCTTAGGTAAGGCTCAAGGCGCTTTGACTATATGATGCCAAAACAGAGAAGTCCCTTTGTCTCGTGATGGCATCTGCTAGCTTGGTAAGGACAAGGGAATGAACATTCATTTAACATCTTCTGTTGGCCAGGCAAACTGATTGGCATTGCATATACTTTAGCCCATTGAGTCCTCGAAACAATTCTAAAGAACAAAGAACAGAAACTTAGAGAAATTACCTGCTCAGGTTTAGCCTGCAGACTCAGAAGGCAGCAGCCTGGTTCAACCCCATCTCCACAGCTTGTAACTGTGGAACTTTTATAGCAGCCTGTTTAACTTCTCTAAGCCTCAGCTTTCACATGTGAAAATGAGATTAGTAACAGTAGGTGCTTAACAAACAGTGATAATTATTGTTTCGAGTTGGAGTCATCTGGCCCTAAAATAATCCTGACAAGTCTTTATGTTTTTGGAACTAGAAGGAACCGCAAAAGACCTGCTGGGCCACTTGGTTCTCAAATGATCTTCCTCAAAGACCAGGACTCCACAGAGGTCCTTGGTGGACAAAGGGAAGCTAAGCACGTGGGGCACTTCCCACCCTCTCTTACCCAGAGCAGCTGTTTGTCATGTGAGTTACATACCAGTTGCATGCTTCTAGGTCTTTTATATATTGGGGATTGAGGTATGATTTCATTTGACAAAAATGGTCCCACTGCTTTTAATCACCACCTAGTCTGGTGATTTCATTGCACTGTACTTACTAAAGCAGGAAACTAAAAGAGGATACATTTTAAAAAGGTTACCATCATTGAAGATCAAAATCTAAAACATTATTTTTGTGCCTTCCAGTTAATAAAAAATTAATTTCGCCTAAACCCCATTTCTGTCCCAGAATCCAAGGAACGGGAGTTTTGCTATCAGAGAAAACATGGCCGTCACCTTAGAGCCGTGCTATCCAATAGAACTTTCTGCAACAGTGGGAATGTTCTCTATCTGCACTATCCACTATGGTAGCTAGTGTAGCTGAGGAACTGGTTTTTTATTTTATTTTTTTAATTTTAATAAATTTAAATAATCAAATGTGGCTAATGACTACCGTGCAACCTTAGAGTTTAGAGCTGGGTCAGATGGTAGTCCCTAGCCCCTCAGTATCAGAATCATCCAGAGAACTTGTCAAAAGTACAGGCCTGGGCCTAATGCCCAGTGGTTCTGATTTCAGTAATCTAGGGTGAGTGATTTTAAGAACTCATGTGATGATTCTAACTTGCAGTCAGGTTGGATTGGAAGGACAGAGCCAGAATCAGACATTTAGCTCTCACCCTTATCTTCTAAGGAGACTAGAGCAGCCTTCTGGGGAATACAGAGTCTTTGACAATATGATGAAGACTATGGTACCTCTTTCTTGGAAAAATGCACATGGCACATCGTTTCTGGGGACTCAGATCTCCTTAAAGCCATCCTTGAACCCAGACTAAGAACTTCTCAACTTGGACAGAAGAACTTTACTAGCTGGTGGGGAGCCACGTTGAGTCTCAGGGCTCAGGAGCCCCTTGTTCACAACAGGCACATCACACAGCTAGGACCCAGGGTTGATTCTGGTACCATATCAGTCATTCCTACCCCCCAGACTTCTCCATAGGGTCGTCAGGACTTCGCAGAAGAGAGAATAGGCATCATACATGCATTAGGTCTTAAAATAATACTGAATGAATTCTACTTCTCCTTTCCCCTTTTGTTTTCATGAACTTGTGGGTGGGCTGAGTGGGTTTGGCTGTTGCCACTGTTCCTGTCCACAGCTCTGATACAGAGGACATCAGGGTCAAATGCATTTGACGCCTGAGTGGAATGGAGAGAGTGTCCAGGCTTAGTAATGGATCAGGATTTTGACTGGCCTTCAAAGGCAGAAACATAACTAGCTCCCCCTTAGTTCTCACCTCCCTCATAAGCTGCAGGAGTGACAAGGGGTAGACACGTGGGGCTGTGAGCTGGGGCAATGAGCTAGGGTCCAGAGCCCAGGGCTGGGAAAGCTACCTGGCCAGCCATCCCAGGCTTACTGCAGAACTTTTACAGAAGTTGGAGAAGAGGGGCAAGTGAGTGAATGTGTGTGTGTGTGTGTGTGTGTGTGTGTGTGTATAGAAGTGCTGCTGTCAGGCCAGTGTGTCCTGAGAATAGTCTCTTGAACTTGGAGGCGGTTGGTGAGGGTCTGAGTCATGGTCATGTGGCATAGGAAAGCAGCCACAGGAGAAGCTTTACAGCTCCCAGGCGGTGATTTCGTGCCCCTGGGAGGTGAGGGTCAGTCCGTTTCCCTGTGGCCTTCACAGGTTCAGCTGCCATCTGCTGGGTCAGCTTCTCAACGGCCTCTTTGTTACTCTCTCTGCCAGCCAGGCTGTTGGATGAGTCATCAGAGAACTGCAAAGGAGGCTCTGAGCTCAGCTGCCTCAGCCTCAGCCTCGGCTTCTTCTCTGGGGATAGGGGAGCCTGGTGTGCTCATGGAGGGAGGAACAGGGCCCCTGGCCAGATGCCTACCTAACCACCAAGATGAAAGTACAGCTCCCAAGGGCAACGGGGTGCCCCACAGCCTCTCTGGAGGAGCTCTAGCTCAGGATAAGCAATCCAGAACACTTAGTAGGCCATACCAGACAGAGAGGCTCTCTGAGCTCAAGGGCAGCTAGATCACTGGACTGCTGGGTGCCCTTGGAACAAGTTGTACTCTCCTCAGCCTCATCTTTCTCATCAGTCAAGTGGGCTCTCTTTATCCCTGATGCTCAGGCTCATCTTCTCTCTGAAAGGCATGGAAAAGCACTCTGCATCCTTTGATTTCATCATTCAGCCAACATCAATTTTCTGATCTGTGCCCTGCTATGCTACATACCGGGGGCACCACTGTGTACAATGTTCTGACCAGGGAAAACCAAGAGTTTCCCTTCCTTGTGTTTCCTATAACCCAGGAAACTTTGGGAATGGGCAACACAGCCTAAAGAGCCTGGGGTTCCAGGTCCTGGCCCTGCTGTGCCACGCATGGGCTGGGCGAGCTTGGGCAAGCCTTTACTTCATTAGGCCTCAGTTTTTTCAAGTAAAACTGACGAGGTTGAGGTAATCCCAAGATCCCTATAAGCACACCTCTAATACCGTTAGGTTTGGAGATTTTGGGGTTTGTTTTTTAAAGATCTTATTTCCCCTGGTAAAGAGGCTGAGAAAGGTAGGATATACTCTAGGCCCTAGGATATACTCTAGGCCCTAGATCAATTCTTTTTTGGAGGGGCAGGGAATTGGGGAGGTGTGGGGTAAGATGAAAGTATAGTTAAAAGCAAAATACCCTACCTTGGAGAGCTGACCCCTAATTTAGAAGTCAGGATACCCCTTACACTTCAGAAGACCATCATATAACCATGAGGCTGCCCAGTCAGCCTCCTCAGCATCTGGCCTTCAGGACAGAATCCAGGTACCCATGCTAGAAGCTGGGAGCTGCTTGGAGTTCAGAGGATTAGGAAGCCCTTGAAGGCAGAGATGCTAATATCAAGTTAATAGTGACCAGTAAACCCTACCCCACCTCACCCCATCTGTCAATCAAGTTGGCTCAGCCTTTGGTAGCCCTTATGGTGGGGAAAGACAAGCGAGGCAAATTCAATGGAAAGAAGGCTCGAACCTAGTATATCACAGCTTTCCACGGTCTCATGGGCCACGGGCCAGAGACATTAGAGGTTAGGCTTCACATGATCTGCCTTTATGCCCCCAAGAGCAAACAGAAGGAGTGACCTAGGTTTAATGGCGTCACAGCAGGAAGACTACAGCATTAGTTACTGTTTTAAAACTCTCATCAGAGGGCAGTTATTAAAAACCTGGCTGCATTTGGTTTCTTCCCAGGCTTTGTCTAAAGCAAGCCACACCCCAGAGGGGCATTGTCCTTTGGGAGCCCACAGTCCAGATCATTAAAAAGGTTTCCAAATGGTGACAGTCTCAGACCTCTTTCATGACAGTTCTTGTCTCCATGCTGTTCACACAGATTATCGCTTCCTTGGTGACAGGCAGGGCTGGCCGAGATAGAACCCAGAAAAAGTGAATTCTTGTCCTTTGTCCTCATATTTTTAGAGCTGTAGGTTAGTGTTGGGGTTCTAATATAAATTCCACTACTATGTTGCCTGAAAGAAAAATGGTACCTAGAAGAAGTTTTCAGCAAATAAGTTTGGACATTATAGAAGAAAGCATGTCGGTTCCTTCTAGAGAGCCACAAACAGATGCATCTTAGAAAGGAAGCTAAGTACTGAGCTCTGCTATTTGCATGCTGATTTTTAGGCTTTCTGAGACTTTGTAGATATGTGTGTGTATATATGTACGTGTGTGTGTGTGTATGCATGTATATATGCATATATATGTACCTCCTGCTGGGGGGAAAAAACAAAAACTTAATTCTCTCTCCACTTGGAGAAAAGCCACTGTGGCTGGTATATACAAGTCCTCTAAGAAGGCAAGGCCTGTGGAGTCAAAGAGGTTACAGATGGTTTTGGGGGATAGGATCTCCCACCCTTTCCTAGGGGTGCATATATTTGCTGTAAAACAAACAACAGGAAAAGATTTAGCCATTATAAAGGCAAGAAAGAGCCAACCTGGATGTTTGTATTGTCACTGTCCTAGAGGAAGTAGATCTGAAATCATCCTGTAGGATGAGAGTACATTTATGCGGAGGAGCTGGAAGGGCCAGGGCACACACAACATGGTGCATGTGTAGATGCTGAGAGGTTGACTTCTTGACCATTTGGGGTGTTGGAAAATAGATACATGTAGTATAAAGAGGCAGAGGCCCTTTCCCCCCTGCTTTTCTCCAGCCCAAGCCTGATCTGGACCCATCGTGATCTGGGATTATGGTGACGTGCTATATGTTTTGTCTCTCTCAGGGTGAGCGTGAGCCTGGGAGATGGCAGTGATGGAAATGGCCTGTCCAGGCACCCCTGGCTCAGCAGTTGGGCAGCAGAAGGAGCTCGCCAAAGCCAAGGAGAAGGCACAGACATTGGGGAAGAATCAAAGCTCCGTGTGCAAGCTCGAGGCCTCAGAGAAGAGCCCCGTGTTCTGCGGGAAATGGGATATCCTGAATGATGTGATTACCAAAGGCACAGCCAAGGAAGGCTCCGAAGGAGGGCTGGCCGCCATTTCCATCATTGCCCAGGCTGAATGTAAGAGCTACTGGGTCAGGGCTCTTGGCGGAAAGGGCAGATGGTAGGCCTGCAGGTGGGCCTGCAGCTCAGCGCAGTCCTTTGTGCAAAGGTGGCTGGGCACAGATGAGGCTGGACTTAGGGTCCCCCTGTAGAAGAGGAAGGTCAGTGTGACTGCTATATAAGATTCTTATAAGACGCCACAGGGGCTTAAGTCAGTAACAAAGTGGGAGCTATGAAAGCCCTGGGAACAGCACAAGAAGGGCAAAGTGGCAAGTAGAGGCCAGAGCAGAGGAGGAGAGCTAGGAGGCAGGAATGCCTGGGTCTCCTGGGCGCTCTTCACGGTCCTGAACACTCTTTGCAGGCTCCACAAGCAGGGCATGAGGCTTCCGCTCTGACCATGAGCAGCTGAGCGACTCTTGAGAAGCCTCAGACAGGAAAGGCCAGGCCTCTTGGAAAGCCCCTCTGGGGCCTGTAGGCCCTTCACCACCTTCTACCTAGAGATGGCCCCACCCTAAAGAGTGAACACCTGCTCTGGTCCTGTTGGGCCAGTCTAGAGCAGCAAGCCACTGCAGGGTGAGGCCTGGCCCTTCTGTATCCACTCAGGATACCTCAAAATGACTAGTAATGGCAGCTTCCCCTGGGAGACAGAGAAACTCTCAGGAGTCCTGAGTAGGGCCAGGAGTCGTCCTCTTCTCCAACACTCTACCCTCCAACTCGGGCAGTTTCTTGGCGGAGCCTGGTGAGACTGAGTTTGTGAAGATATTTCCCACATATATAAATTCTTCCCCTCATTTTCCTTCTGGTTGGTTTTTGAAGAGTGATGAGAAAATAAAAATTGAAAAAAGAGTGAATGAGATAATTGGAAAATTATGTTGTTGTTGGTTGCCGTTGAGTCAGTTCCAACTCATGGCGACCCTATGTGTGCAGATTTTAGAGCTGCTCCTTCATGGGGTTTTCAGGCTGTGCTCTTTCAGAAGCAGATCACCACGCTTACTTCCGATGTGCCTCTGAGCAGCAGGGGGTTGGCCAGAGGCTTAGCGAGGGCAGTGAGCGCTCAGGACAGTCTCTAAATTTGTACCCTGTCCCCGGCATCAGGCCGTCTATGGGGATGGGGGGTTCGCCGGCCAGCTTCATTTGGCACCCCCTTGGACTTGTGCCTGGAGGCATGTGCCTCCCCTCTCCCCACTACGCTTCTTGGGTTGGGGAGGTTAGTAGTCCAGGGCTTAACCATTTGCACCACTCAGGGACTCCAGAAAACATACAGGTACGTATACAATAAAAAAAAATAGTTTATATTTATTGAGCTATTACTGTGTGCCAGGCACTGTGTTGAGTGTTTTATGTAGATTATCTTACTCGAGTGTCACAGTAAATGAAGTGAGGTGGTCACCCTTATGGTCGCCATATTACAGGCATGCCCTCTGCTCATGACTGCTGGGCTGGGGAGTGAGGTGAGGATAGTTGGTGAGAGAAGGAGGTGATGGTAGGGAGGTGAGCCACCAGGGGGAGGCGGGCCTGGGCAGTAGGGGGAAGAATGGCACAAGAACATAGCTGTAAAATGTATCTCACCTAAGTGCTGAATTTCTGTTCTTTCTCTTCTCCCTTCTACTTCTCTATCCAACCCTTTTCCCCCTATTTAAAAGGTGAGAATAGCCAAGAGTTCAGTCCCACCTTTTCAGAACGAATTTTCATCGCTGGGTCGAAACAGTACAGGTAAGCAGGCAAGCTTTGACGGGGAAGGCAGGGAATTGAGGGCAGTGTCCTCCCTCCCCCAGCTGCCTGCCCAGGCTGCTCCCAAGTGACCCCTGGCTGCCTCCTCAGCACCTGTGGTTCAGCTCTTGGAACGAGCCCAGGCTTTCCTGGCTGAGCTGGTCTCTTAGCCAAATAAGCTTTTCAAAAGCTTTTCACAGCTTGTAGATGCTGGTAGACTGACTGCCTCTGGGTCACATCAGCTTGACATTTTATTTTTATTCTCCTCAGAGTCCTTGAGGCACCCCTCGCTCCCCTTCAGTAGGGAGGGTGCTGGGAATAGGAGCTGCTTTTCCACTGGTACGTGACCATGAGTGAAAGCCCCAGAGGTGCCACTTTAACTGCCCTCTGTGGGAAAAACCTGCTGGAGTCTCCTGTGAGGCACACCAAGTAGGGATGAGGGTTGTGGAAATGTAAATTTGAGCAGCTCTGTAGCCCTGTAGAAAAAAGCCAGAGGAGAGGTTCATCTGTTCCCAGTCTCCCCATTCCCCTAAAGATAATTTTTGATAACCGAGAGCTGAACCTAGAAGCAATTCTATCTTCTACGACCAGGCAGACTTTTTTATCATTGGAATTAGGAAACTGCTGTGGAGGAAGAGGTTGTGATGATGGCTGCTTCCTTGAACCAAGAAATGCTCAGTGTTTGATAGAATTCTTGAAGCTACCTCAGATGCCTTTTGGCCTAGGGTAAAGGGTTTCTGACAGACCCACTTCTTTCAGCGGCCTGTAGGCTTCTAGCTGTCCCCAGACCTGGGCTCAGTCCGCTGCCTTTGAGTTTCCTGTGGGGGCGGAAGATGAGGCCATGGAGGGTAGCACCCATGTGAGCAGTGAGAGAACTGTGTGTCTCCCACCACCACCCTCTCTGCGAGAAGAGCTAACCGTATGCCTCATCACGATGGCAATAGCTACTACTTATTGGGGCCAGGCACCGAGGTAGGCCTTTTAAATGAGCTACTTCATTTAAACCTCATCTCCACCTTGCATGACAGAAAATACTCTGCTCATTTTATAAGTGGGAAAACTGAAGTCCCTGGGGGGTTCAGGAGCATTTCCATGTTTGCACACATAATAACAAAGCTGAGATTTGATCACAGGTCTGTATGATTCTGATGCCAGTGTCCTGAACCGTTATGTCTTACTGCCTCCTCGTGCTTAAAATGAGTATCTTTCCCTTTTTGGCAGCCAGTCTGATAGTCTTGATCAAATCCCCAACAATGTGGCCCATGCAACTGAGGGCAAAATGGCCCCTGTATGTTGGAAGGGAAAGCGTCGCGGCAAAGCCCGGAAGAAACGGAAGAAGAAGAGCTCAAAGGGCCTGGCTCAGGCGGGAGTGGCCTTAACCAAACCTCTCCCCAGGACCCCCGAGCAGGAGAGCTGCACAGTCCCAGTGCAGGTGAGACCCTGGGCTTATGGGCCTCCAGAGTGTCTCCTTTGAGGAGCAGCCTGTCTTGGCCCTGGCCCTATTCCTAACACTGTATTTTCCCCCACAGGAGGATGAGTCTCCGCTAGGCTCTTCATATGTTAGAAACACACCCCAGTTCATCAAGCCTCTGCAGGAGCCCAGCCTTGGTCAACTATGTTTTAAGAAACTCGGGGAGGGCCTACGGCCAGCACTTCCTCGAACAGAATTTCACAAGCTGATCAGCCCCCTGCAATGTCTGAACCATGTGTGGAAACTCCACCACCCCCAAGATGTGGGCCCCCTGCCCCAGCCCACTCACCCCTTCCCCTACAGCAGACTGCCCCATCCCTTCCCATTCCACCCTCTCCAGCCCTGGAACCCTCACCCCCTGGAGTCCTTCCTGAGCAAACTGGCATGTGCAGACAGCCAGCACCCCCTGCCTGGCCCACACCTGGGCAAGCTGGCACATATAGACAGTCAGAAGCCCCTACCTGGCCCACACTGGGAGCCCAGCTGCCCATCACGTGGACCCTGTGAGAAGTTCTCTGTGGAGGAATACCTGGTGCATGCTCTCCAGGGCAGTGTGAGCTCAGGCCAGGCCCACAGCCTGGCCAGCCTGGCCAAAACCTGGTCGGCAACAGGCCCCAGGCTGCGGGGACCCAGCCCCGAAACTGAGGACAGCGAGGGAGTCCTGCTTAATGAGGTGACTGCTCCCCCAGTCTCTCTCTCTCTCTCTCTCTCACACACACACAAGTACCACCAACTCTGGGGCCAGGGGCAGCAGCTGGGAGTCAGGGTGGGACCAACTATTAGTGAAGAGGCATCGCTCCAGACCTGCCAGACTCAGTCTCAAGTTCCCACCCTTTGGAGTTTGCTTTTCTTTATCAAAGTCACTGATATACCTGGCAACAAGTCAAATAGTAAATTGTCACTGATGAAAAGCAGTAGTCTCCCACCTCCAAGCTCACTTGTCAGTTAGTCTTTTTAGCTATTTCTGCTTTTAGTTATTCTGGTTAGTTACCTTATTGTTGCTAAAGAGAGTGTGTGTGTGTGCGTGTGTGTGCACGTGCGCACATGCATATTATATGAATAATACAAATATTGAGAAACAGCTATAACCGTGTATCTGTTCCACTTCAGATATGATCTAATGGCTCCCTGATATAAAAGACGAAGATTTTGTTCATCTTCACTAGCCCACCTTCTTCCCCTTTTCCTTTTGTTCTCTTACTGGTTAACTTTGTGACTTTAAATGATTTGACCAAGTTTAAATTTCTGACTTTTATTCCATCCAATTTTAACATTATCCCTTGACCCCTGCCCATCTTCACTGTTCTCCCCTTTCTTTCTCCTGAGTTACAGTTTTACACTGTCAAGGCTGCTTACAATTCCATCTCTGTCCCACAACCACAAGTCTGGGGAAAAACCATTTCTTCACCATGAGGGTCAGCCACCTCAGGCAGCCCATGAGGCTCTTCTCTGCCTTTGCTCTAGTCCTATAAGCCCACCTGTGGTTTTGCCTCTCAGAGCCCAGCCTCGGACCCAGTGGTGTCCTTGGTTGTGAGAGCCTTTCTCACTGTAGCTCTTCATCCCTCTGCTGCCTTGGCCACTGAAACTAACCTCTGTCTCTTGCCAACCCCAGAAACTCAAGCCAGTGGATTATGAGTACCGAGAGGAGATCCACTGGGCCACACACCAGCCCCGCCTGGGCAGAGGCTCCTTTGGAGAAGTACACAGGATGGAGGACAAGCAGACTGGCTTCCAGTGTGCCGTCAAAAAGGTATGCACGCCACCACCACCACTGCCCCCGCCCCCCCACCCCCCCACCCCCCCACCCCCGCCAAAAGAAAAAAAAGCATGCCGGGGCTGAAGAGGGAAGCCAGCAGGGCAGGGTGGGTCTGTCAGAGCTTGGCTATCGCTAGCCCTGGGTTAGCTGGAACTGGAAGGAGCGGTCTCAGTCACATGTCCTGGCCTGGAAGCTGCACTTGGTATGTGTGTACGTGCAAGGGCATATGAAAGGGTACATGCAGCCATCTGCAGACTGAATACAGTCTGGGCCACTCTAAATAAATGCCAGGCCATTAGAGACAAATCAAAACCTGGAAGATGGTTGGATCATTATGGAATTCATGTTGAGCTAAAACCTCTACACCACACAGTGGGGCCACCCCCACCTGGACCAGAAGGTAATGAGAGCAATAGCTTCCCCCTATCAGGTGCCTCCCAGGAGGAGACCTTATACTTTGGGAGTCAGAGCAATCTGGTTTGAGTTGGGCTGTGGGACCTTGGACAGGCATGTGTCTGTGTCCTCGTCCGTAAAGTGGGGATAGCAGCCCTGAGCAGCAGGGCTCATGAGAGGACTGGAAGAGAGAATGTGAGGTGTGAACTGCTCAGCACAGTGCCTGGAACCTGGTAAACACTTCACTGATTTTAGCTACAAATCACTAAACACTATTTGCCATATCAGTACATATGTCCTTTGTTCCTCACAATAGACCTCACAATATGAGACGGATATTAAGAGGAAATGAGACTTAGCACAAGATTAAGTAACTGGTCTAGTGGCTGATTCAGGCCCAGGTTAGTCTGACTCTGCAGTTTGTGCTCTGAACCACTCTTCAGGAGAGGTGGGGAGAGAGGCAGGCTCGTGGTCCTGGAATTTTGATTTGTGGCAGGAGGAACAGAACGTCTCTTCCACGCCCACATCTCACTGGTGAGAACTGGGGACTGGAAAGGGGAGCAGGACTTGTCCAAGGCCACATGGGGGCCCTAGAACTGAGTCTCCTGCCTCTGTAAAATCAGACCAGCCAGGCCTGGCGAGAATTGGCAGCAGTGGCAGCAGATCCACACACCTCAACGTTGTCAGCCCTGCTCCCCACTCGGCTGTCTTTTCTCCTCTCCCTGACACTCAGTTCATCGTGATCAGAAGCCATCTTGTCCCTGGCCTAGACTCTTAGCCTCAGAGTTAGCACCCAGGACCTCAGAAGCCAGAAGTCAGAAATATTTCCATGGGCCATTTCCTTGGCTCATTGAGCAGGACAAAATAAACTCTGGACCATGTTTCAAGTGGCTATTCCTTCAGGAGCCAGACCAGGCAGGCCCAGCATGCTCAGGCTCCATGCAGCATGAGCACCACCACCACTGCAGTGGGTGCTTAAGTGGTAAGGATACCAACTGCGATGTGAATAGACCTGGCTTCCCTGGTGCGTACACGGGCCAGGGTGTTCAAGTTGGTGATAGGGTGAGAAAGGGGACTATCCATAGGTATTACCCCAAACTTTAAACATATTGTATCAAATAAGCTAGCTCCACCCCTCACTACCCCCACTGACAGAAACACGTGCTGAGTTCTTGCCATCATGGGTCATCATCTTCCACTTGGATGCCAAGGCCACGGGCCTGACCTCCTCAGCTGCAGTTCCCCTCCCCAGGCTACCGGAGAAGGCTCAGCTGTCCTCTCCTGAGAGGCGGGCGGGAGGAGGGCGAGAGAGTGTGAAGTGTCCTGGAGATGAACACCCAGTGCTGGGGAGCTTAGTCACTGCACCTCCCAGCTGTTCCCCTGATGAGGCTCTGGGAGTCCCAGGCAACAAGGTAAACAACCCTAATTTAGTAGAAGAGGACAAATACTACTTTTCTCACCTCCCCGAAGCAGTCGGAAAAGCTCCAGCCACAACATGCAGACTGCCCAGCACCAGAGCTGGCCCCTCTCAGAACTTTCCCTTCTTCCCATCTAAGGGCACTCAGTGGGGATGGCTTGTTGGCAGCCCACACAGCCCCTTCTTTCTCTCAACGGGGTGCTAGGGCAGGCAGTGCTTTAGGATTTTCAGCTGGAAGCCCAGATGAGAAATAGTTCCCTGCTAAAGGGTCGATATTTTTTTTTTTTAAGGGGGTAGAGCCTCGGAGGTGGGCCAGGGATCAGAGGTCAGGCTGTACAGGGTCAGAGCAAGCTGGAGTCTTAAAAAAAAAAAAACTTGTTATTAGCCTCCTTCTTACAGAGGAAATAAAATGGATAAGAATACTAAAGAAAACAAGAGGGGAGAGTTTCAAGAAGGCCATTCAGTAGAAGGAAGCTGCTTCTGGGCAAGGCAGCTAGGAAGGAGACGATTGCTGACTGCACCTCCGCTTGGGTGTGCTTGCTCCTGAAGGGCCCAGATGGAGAAACTGCACCTGGAAAGGCCTTCAGGGAGGCAGCGTGGCTGATGGTTCAGGAGTCAGGCTTCCCCAACCAAAGCCCCAGCACAGATTCTTTTACCTAGTGATCTTGGACAGGTTACTTGTCCAGGTCTCAGCTTCCTCGTCTGTAAAATGAGGATAATGATAATACCACCTCCTAGGCTATTATAAAATATAAATAACTAATGCTTGTAAAGTGCTTAGAACAGTTAGAATGCTCAATGTTAAGTAGGCATTGATATATTCTCATTAACATCCTCCTCACAGTCCAGCCCCTCACCTTATGGGTGAGGACATTAAAATCCAGAGAGGGGAGGTGGGCTAGACGGGCAGTAGGACCTGGACTAGAAGGCCAGGAGCTTTCTCCCCACCTGACTGCCCTTTCAGCTCACTCTCTCTGAGGCTGGCCCAGACCTCTAAAGAAGCACCTTGTGTTTTGAAGTATTCGCCCCACCCCACTTTGCTCTGGGTGACTGGAGATGTTTTTTAACGTGGTGCAGTGATTAAGAGCCATGGCTGCTTACCAAATGGTTGGCAGTTGGAATCCACCAGCCCCTCCTGGGAAACGTTATGGGGCAGATCTGCTCTGTCCTGTAGGGTTGCTATGAGTGGAATCCACTCGACAGCCACAGGTTTAGTACGCTGTAGAAGACGTACAGATTTCTTTTAAAGGTTAAAGCAAAGGTTGCCAGACGTGTTTGGTTCACAGCCCATAATGTCTCAGCAGTTTTTTCATGTTGCCTCAGGCCAAAAGAAACACCTAACAGCTCCATTTATCAAGTAGTTAGATCAAATAACATATTTGTGCAAACAATTTAGTAGCCATTTAAAAAATACACATAAATTGAAAGAAAAAGTTGTGTTCCACTCTAAACAACCACAGTTCCTTACTAAGGCTGGGCACTGTTCAGCCCCTCAAGCCTTGAAATCAGATTGGACACCACCACCTCCGTGTCCTGTTCCACATTTTTTTTCCTAAAGTACTTGCTTTTTATCACAGCAACCTACAAAAACCCAGCTTCACAAAATATATCATCGAAAGGAACTTAGTGTGATCTAATGTTGAAACTGTGAGCTCATTTGAGCTAGTAGTTTACACAGTGCCCACTGATACCAAGCATCACGTTTCCCTCAAACGTAAAACATCCTGTGAGCCCCTCAGTTCCCTGCAGTACCCTTGGGGTTTCAGCTCACAATCTGGGGACCGTAGGGTTAAAACACACATTTGCTGATACAAGTCCTATTGGTGAATTAGTTCCAACCCAGATTCAGAGGCCCTTTAAAGAGCTGGAAACACTGACAGTGAAGAGTCAAAGTTCATGTGACTTGATTAACCAAACCAAATATCCTTTAAGTAACCAGAAAAGAGACACTTACGACTGATAGGCAAAAGTTCAAAAGCCCCACGTCAGCAGAGCTGTTTGCCAAGTCCACAGGTCTCCAAACAAAACTCTGCTGAGTCCCAGACAGATTTCTCCCAGACTGGTTTTGGTACCCCTGGCGCCCCCTGGTGCTACTACTCAAAGTTTACACAAGAACCAGCCTCAGCAAGCAGCCTGGAAGAAGGACCTTTCTCTATTATGAAGTCTAAGTGCTTAAAAAGCTTCTCTTATTCAAGTTAGAAGGAGGAAGTGAGGAGCGAGTGCTTCCTGAGCACCCACTGTTTGCCAGGTATGGTACCAGGTATCATCCCTCCAAGTCTTCACGTTACCCAGCAGCAGATACCACCGTCCCCCTGTTCGCACACGGCTGAGGAGAAGTGATCTGCCTTTGGATATGGCTGAGCCAGGACCTCAGCCCAGGATTGTTCATATCCCCCACATGTCTGTCAGTTTGTCGTACTGTGGGGGTTTGTGTGTGACTATGATGCTGGAAGCTATGCCACCGGTATTCAGATACCAGCAGGGTCACCCATGGAGGACACATTTCAGCTGAGCTTCCAAACTAAGACAGACTAGGAAGAAGGACCCGGCAGACTACTTCTGAAAAGCATTAGCCAGTGAAAACCTTAGCAGCGGAACATTGTCTGATATAGTGCTAGAAGATGAGCCCCCCAGGTTGGAAGGCACTCAAAAGATGACTGGGGAAGAACTGCCTCCTCAAAGTAGAGTCAGCCTTAATGACGTGGATGGAGTAAAGCTTTTGGGACCTTCATTTGCTGATGTGGCATGACTCAAAATGAGAAGAAACAGCTGCAAACATCCATTAATAGTCGGAACCTGGAATGTACGAAGTATGAACCTAGGAAAATTGGAAATCGTCAAAAATGAAATGGAACACATAAATCGATATCCTAGGCATTAGTGAGCTGAAGTGGACTGGTATTGGCCATGTTGAATCGGACAATCGTACAGTCTACTATGCTGGGAGTGACAACTCGAAGAGGAATGGTGTTGCATTCATCGTCAAAAAGAACGTTTCAAGATCTATGCTGAAGTACAACGCTGTCAGTGATAGGATAATATCCATACGCCTACAAGGAAGACCAGTTAATACAACTATTATTCAAATTTACGCACCAACCACTAGGGCCAAGGATGAAGAAACAAGATTTTTATCAGCTGCTGCAGTCTGAAATTGATTGAACATGCAGTCGAGATGCATTGATAATTACTGGCGATTGGAATGCGAAAGTTGGAAACAAAGAAGAAGGATCAGTAGTTGGAAACTATGGCTTTGGTGATAGAAACAATGCTGGAGATCAAATGATAGAATTTTGCAAGACCAACGACTTCTTCATTGCAAATACCTTCTTTCACCCACATAAACGGCGACTATACACATGGACCTTGCCAGATGGAACACACAGAAATCAAATTGACTACATCTGTGGAAAGAGACGATGGAAAAGCTCAATATCATCAGTCAGAACAAGGCCAGGGGCCGACTGTGGAACAGACCATAAATTGCTCATATGCAAGTTCAAGCTGAAACTGAAGAAAATCGGGGCAAGTCCACGAGAGCCAAAATATGACCTTGACTATATCCCACCTGAATTTAGAGAACATCTCAAGAATAGATTTGACGCATTGAATGCTAGTGACCAAAGACCAGACGAGTTATGGAATGACATCAAGGACATCATCCATGAAGAAAGCAAGAGGTCACTGAAAAGACAGGAAAGAAAGAAAAGACCAAGGTGGATGTCAAAGGAGACTCTGAAACTTGCTCTTGAGCGTCGAGCAGCTAAAGCAAAAGGGAGAATTCATGAAGTAAAAGAACTGAACAGAAGATTTCAAAGGGCCTCTCGAGAAGACAAAGTATATTAATGACATGTGCAAAGAGCTGGAGATGGAAAACCAAAAGGGAAGAACACGCTCGGCGTTTCTCAAGCTGAAAGAACTGAAGAAAAAATTCAAGCCTCAAGTTGCAATAGTGAAGGATTCCATGGGGAAAATATTAAATGATGCAGGAAGCATCAAAAGAAGATGGAAGGGGTACACAGAGTCATTATACCAAAAAGAATTAGTTGATATTCAGCCATTTCAAGAGGTGGCATTTGATCAGGAACCGATGGTACTGAAGGAAGAAGTCCAAGCTGCTCTGAAGGCATTGGTGAAAAACAAGGCTCCAGGAATTGATGGAATATCAATTGAGATGTTTCAACAAACAGATGCAGCACTGGAGGTACTCACTCATCTATGCCAAGAAATATGGAAGACAGCTTCCTGGCCAACTGATTGGAAGAGATCCATATTTATGCCTATTCCCAAGAAAGGTGATCCAACCAAATGTGGAAATTATAGGACAATATCATTAATATCACATGCAAGCAGAATTCTGCTGAAGATCATTCAAAAACGGCTGCAGCAGTATATCGACAGGGAACTGCCAGAAATTCAGGGTGGTTTCAGAAGAGGATGTGGAACCAGGGATATCGTTGCTGATGTCAGATGGATCCTGGCTGAAAGCAGAGAATACCAGAAGGATGTTTACCTGTGTTTTATTGATTATGCAAAGGCATTTGACTGTGTGGATCATAACAAACTATGGATAACACTGCGAAGAGTGGGAATTGCAGAACACTTAATTGTGCTCATGAGGAACTTTTACATAGATCAAGAGGCAGTTGTTCGGACAGAACAAGGGAATACTGATTGGTTTAAAGTCAGGAAAGGTGTGCACCAGGGTTGTATTCTTTCACCATACCTATTTAATCTGTATGCTGAACGAATAATACGAGAAGACTATATGAAGAAGAATGGGGCATCAAGATTGGAGGAAGACTTGTTAACAACCTGCATTGTGCAGATGACACAACCTTGCTTGCTGAAAGTGAAGAGGACTTGAATCTCTTACTAATGAAGATCAAAGACCACAGCCTTCAGTATGGATTACACCTCAACGTAAAGAAAACAAAAATCCTCACAACTGGACCAATGAGCAACATCATGATGAACGGAGAAAAGATTGAAGTTGTCAAGGATTTCATTTTATTTGGATCCACAATCAACAGCCATGGAAGCAGCAGTCAAGAAATCAAAAGACGCATTGCATTGGGTAAAGCTGCTACAAAAGACCTCTTCAAGGTGTTGAAGAGCAAAGATGTCACCCTGAAGACTAAGGTGCGCCTGACCCAAGCCATGCTATTTTCAATCGCATCATATGCATGTGAAAGCTGGACAGTGAATAAGGGGGACTGAAGAAGAGTTGACGCCTTTGAATTGTGGTGTTGGTGAAGAATATTGAATATACCGTGGACTGCCAAAAGAACGAACAAATCTGTCCTAGAAGAAGTACAACCAGAATGCTCCTTAGAAGCAAGGATGGCGAGACTGCATCTTACATACTTTGGACATCTTGTCAGGAGGGATCAGTCCCTGGAGAAGGACGTCATGCTTGGCAGAGTACAGGGTCAGCGGAAAAGAGGAAGACCCTCAATGAGGTGGATTGACACAGTGGCTGCAACAATGAGCTCAAGCATAACAACAATCGTAAGGATGGCATAGGACCGGGCAGTGTTTTGTTCTGTTGTGCATAGGGTCACTATGAGTCGGAATCGACTCGACGGCACCTAACAACAGCAACAACAAGGCTGGTTCTTCCCACCATGCCAAGCTGCCACTCCCTCCAGAAAGGAGTGAATGACCTTTCCAGGCCTACATTCTGCAGCCATCACTTCCCCTGATGCCTCCTATGTGTCCAGATGCTGGGGAAACAGCTGCAAACAGAACAAACATCAACACTGCCCCGCCTGCAGAGTTGAGTCCTCTGAGAAAGAGACAATTATAAATGAGTTAAGAAAAATTCTGAGAAGGGTGCTGAGGATTCCGTCCAGAGGATCCTGAGACAGAATCTTAGCAGCATCAGCTCTAGCTTCAGATAAGTCAGAAACCCAGATTCTGAAGAGTAGACATGGATGTTGATAAACAAAAGGTCTCATGTACCAGAAATTTCCCAGACATTGGGCTGGGAGTAAAAATGTCTTGTTTGGCAGATTTGAGGGTGCGCAGCCTGCCAAGAGCCTGGACAATGACTAGTTTTTGTATGAACAATTTCATACATGGTCAGCACTCCCGAACTTCAGTAAAATACAAGAAGCTGTACGTGACACCAAGGACACACAGCGCATAGTTCAGTCCCTGAAGGTTCTGCAGGCCTACCGGGGCTGCCTGGCCTCCAAATCGTCACTGGGAACATCAGCAGTCTGTACGTGGATCCCGGAGATGACTGGATAGCAGTTACCAGATTCCATTCTGACAGGATGCTAGAGGAACCAGGCTGTCTCCTTCACCCCTTACTCAGCCACCTCTGGGTCTTTTCAGGTGCGAATTGAAGTGTTTCGGGCAGAGGAGTTGGTGGCATGTGCAGGATTGACCTCGCCCAGAATTGTCCCTTTGTATGGCGCTGTGAAGGAAGGTCCTTGGGTCAGCATCTTCATGGAACTGCTGGAAGGTAAGACACCAAGTCCCACTTCTTTCTCCCTCGAAATTTAGGGCCAAGGGTTTCCCCCAAGTTTTGCCCAGTATCGATCTTTACCCATTTAATCAATCCATTTTAACCTCTCAACCCTATGACATCTGCAGGAAAGGCCTGCTTTTCTACTACCTGCCCTTTGCTCTTGCCCTTGGCTTGCTCGGAGACCTGGGAAAACCCCTTGTAAAGACTGGCCATTGGTCTCCTAGGTGGCTCTCTAGGCCAGCTCGTAAAGCAGGAGGGATGTCTGCCGGAGGACCGGGCCCTGTACTACCTGGGCCAGGCCTTAGAGGGGCTGGAATACCTACACACACGAAGGATTCTGCATGGAGATGTCAAAGGTGAGGCCCAGGCCCCCGTGGCCCTGGTCTGAAGTGGGCTCTCCCCTCACCCCATCCTGTCTTCTGACTTCCTCCCAGTTCTGGGCCTGCCTGGTCATCTCCAGTGGCAGGGCCTGAATCATGCTGACAGGTTGTGGGAGGGATAAGGATGTTCTCCAGGCCCTCAGTCAGGCACTGTAGTTTCAAGTGGTAGTCCCCACAGAGAACTGAAGACTAAGACCCTACGTACTGGTGACCACTGGGAGAGGGTGGGGGCAGCAGAGCTGAGTGGTAGTGACCCAGAAGTGAACTCTGTTCCTGTTCCCTCATCCTCAGAGATCCAGCCTGCTGCCTACCTCTAGCCTAAGCTGATACCCTCCTCCCATCTTCCATGACTAATGAAACTAAGCAGACGCGGCAGCTGCCCTGTAGGATCAGCCAGAAAATGACCTCACTGGAGGTTCAGGCCAAGCCGAGCCAGGGTGGGCTGGGATACGACATGACTCACCTGTTCCTCTTCCTCCCCGGGGCGGGCTGGCAGCTGACAATGTGCTCCTGTCCAGCGATGGGAGCCGCGCAGCCCTCTGCGACTTTGGCCATGCTGTGTGCCTTCAACCTGATGGCCTGGGGAAGTCCTTGCTCACAGGTAAGGCCTCCAGACTGCCCCTCCCCACCATGCTAATAGCAGTAGCCTTTACTAAGCATTAGCTGTGGACCTTCCCCTGGGCTTTCTGTAATGGGAATAAGAGATGTGAGCACTTTATATCCACTGATATATACCTAAGTCCCACAACAACCCTGGGTCATTATGAGGCTTTTGTTGTTAAATAACGTATGTCAAGTGCTCATTTCTGATGTTCCCATTATACAGAGAAGGGAGCAGAAAGGCTGGGGGCCTTGCCTCAGGTCCCAGGCCTCCTTCGTTGGAGCCCCCATGACTCTATCACTCTTGTCTGGCCTCTCTGGTAGAGCTGTGCTCCTGGGCTGCGACCCTAGCTCTCCATGTGTGAGAACACAGTTAACTGGAAGCACAGTGGGACCAAGGGGCCTGGGCTCTGTAGCTGGGGAAGCACCTATTTTTAACTATATTTTTCTGATTATTAAAATAATTCAACGCCAAACATTTGGCAAGTACAGAGTTAAGTGGTATAAAAGAAGAGGGGAGAAAAAAAAGAATTCTTACCATTTCTAATCGTGAATATACTGGATAATTCCTTCCAAGTTTTTTTTTTTTTTTTTCCTTTGTGTATAGTTAAGGCCGCTATAATACAATTTTGTGCCCTCCCGTTTTCACTTACAGCATTAAGCATAAAATGATTTCATTTTGACCGGAGGAAAAACAGCCTTTTGAGTGACTGTGATTCTTTGTCATTTAAGGACTGTGTTGGTAATTCCGAAGCTATAAATTGACCATGGACACCTCACCTCCATGTTCAGATAACTTCAGTGGGGTTTTTTCTTAAAAAATAAAAGCTTTTCCTTGTAGAAAGTAGAGCTAAGCAAAAATAAAAAATCCATTATCACCAGAAAAAAACTGTTGTTAATAGCCAGTACTGATCTTTCCAGTCTTTTATGCATATAAGTTTTCTACAGTTGGATTTCTCTTACTTCTAATATTTCAGGAACATCACGCCATTAGTTAGTCTTCTCCTTGATTTTTAATCTCCAGCCCCCTCCTCGTTTTTAAAAGGCACTTGAAGGCTTTGGCCCATGTTGTAGATGATGTGTCCTTTGTCGCGGTCCCAGCAGAATCCCCGACTGAGCTCCTCCCCAGAGTGACCCAGGGGCTTTGTCTCTTCATCTGAAGTACTTTACCAGGGAAATTCACAGTCTCCCAGGAACTGATTGATGCAGTCACTGCCCAGGCTCTTGCCCAGCAGAATTCACAATTGACTTTTCTGTCTTGCCCTTGCCTTCTCAGGGGACTACATCCCTGGCACTGAGACCCACATGGCTCCAGAGGTGGTGACAGGCAAGCCCTGTGACGCCAAGGTGGACGTCTGGAGCAGCTGCTGCATGATGCTGCACATGCTCAATGGCTGCCACCCGTGGACTCAGTACTTCCGAGGGCCACTCTGCCTCAAGGTCAGTGACAGCACTAGGGAAGGCCAGTAGGCCATGGGCCGGGGCTGCGGGTGCAAGGTGGCCTCCCGTTTTGACTGCTCTTCAGTGGCAGATGTCAGCAGGGAACAGGGGGAGGCCTCAGCAGAAACACAGGTCCTGACAAAAATGCTTGCTACCCAGGTCTGAGGGCACAAGGAGATATCCCAGGTGAGGGCCGCACTGAGTTCGTGGCGAGTCAGAGCTCTCCTCTCTCCGGATCCTGGGCCACTGTCACCCGCCTCCTGATAGGCCGGGCCTGGAGGACATGGGCCTCTTGCTCCCTAACCCTGGCTGGTCCTACCTGACCCTTTTTCCCTTTTCTAGGAGAAGTCCCAGCCTTTACTCTACCCCAGGCCTCTCCATTCCTGATGACAGGCCTATTCAGCACAGTGTGGGGCAGGAACAGAAAGGCTGGGTGCTGGGAAAAGAGGGTCACAGGCCTCATTGTGTTGTCTTTTGACCCTCAGATTGCCAGCGAGCCCCCACCTGTGAGGGAGATCCCACCTTCCTGTGCACCTCTCACTGCCCAGGCCATCCAAGAGGGGCTGAGAAAGGAGCCCATCCACAGAGCGTCCGCGGTGGAGCTGGGGGTCAAGGTCAGCCTGGCACTGCAGCAAGGTAAGAGCCTGCGCTGCTGCAGCTCCCCCTGGCGGGGCTGAGAGCCACAGGCAAAGCAAAGAGGCAGGCAGTGTAGTGGGCACAAGTGAGGTGCTCACCTCAGGGAGCCTGAGTTACCCATCTAGAGTGTGGGCAGGATACCAACCTCAGGAATCTTAGACAGACTGAAGTGATGTGAGTAAAACTGCTTTATGCTGTGCCTTGTTGTAAAAGGGAAGACTCGAGAGATGGGAGGAAAAGGGTTACCACATACAACCCACTGCCGTCGAGTTGATTCCGACTCACAGCAACCCTATAGGACAGAGTACAACTGCCCCATAGGGTTTCCAAGGCTGTAAATCTACCAAACTGCCACATCTTTCTCCCACAGAGCAGCTGGTGGTTTTGAACCACTGACCTTTTCGATTAACAGCATTAACCACTGTGTCACCAGCTCCCCATACCACATATAAAGAAGGGCTCAAACTCACTAGTAACCAGAGAATGCAAAGTAAAACCAGGTGTCTACTTTACAGCCCTTTGCCTGGGAAAATCAGAAAGTTGGTAGAGCCATGCGTTGGTGGGGAATGGAACCCTGAGCACTGCTGAGGCTGTGGACAAAGCTACAGCCCCCTCGAGGGCGTCCCGCAGCGCTCAGGCAGACATCTGCAGACCTCCACTCCTGGTTGCACTTCCCACACAGATCCACCAGGGGACACGTCTGAGGACCTGCACTGTGGGAGGGGAGCTGGGTGCAGTCCCCCTTCCCTCACTGGAAGAGTGAAGAGGTAAAAGGTGGGGATGCACAGGGAGCGCCAGGCAGCAGTTAAAGCAACAGATTAGATGTTAACAGAGCAGCACGGATGGAGCCTATAACCACGGTGCTGCATGCAGAGAGAAACCAAACAGAATGAGACATAGAACACAGTGCCTTGTTTGTAAGTTAAAAATTGATTGATAAAAACCACACACGTTTTGCAGTAATATTATAATAGTAATAATAATAAAGTGACACATTAAACATACTAGAACGTCACCTGGGGAATGGGCAGGGAAAAGAGTGGCATTGGGAATTTAAAGGAAACAAAACAGGAAGGGGCCTTGCACAGCCTCCCACCCTTAAAATGGATGTAGTTATAATTATGAGGGTGGCCTCAGCACTGTCCCGACTCCAGAAAAATGGTGCCCTCAGGAAGCACAGACCCTGGAGAGGGGGTGGTGAGGGCAATGGAGGATCTTCTCTTTGCCATAACAAAGTCCTTCTCTGGAGCCAGTTCTGTAGTTTTTCAATTTGCTACTGTTAAACGTGAAGGGAAATGGAATAAGAGACAAATACAGTCCTGTTCCCATTTTATGAGGCCATCTTACCTAAGAGGCCCCCTCTGGAGACTACCACTGCCCTCCTAAGTGGTCTCCCTGACAAGGCCCAGCAAGAATCCTCTCACGTGGCTCAGGTGTGGCCCACCTCTGCTCAAGAAAGGTATCCTGACATGGCTGAAGCCATCTGTGTCCTGACATGCTTCTACCTCTCCGCTTATGTTCTCTTGTTTTGTAGTGGGAGGTCTGAAGAGCCCTTGGAGGGGAGAATATAAAGAACCAAGACATCTGCCACCAAACCAAGCAAACTATCACCAGACCCTACACACCCAGCCAAGGGAGCTCTCTCTAGGGACCCCAGGACCCCAGCCAGCTGAGAGCACAGCAGACGGGGCTCCTAAGCTCCAGCCTCCTTTACCACCAGAACCCCCAGAGCGGAACAAGTCTCCAACCCTGAACTTGAGCAAGGAGGAGTCTGGGGCATGGGAACCTTTGCCTCTGTCCTCCCTGGACCCAGCCCCTGCCAAAAGCCCAAGCTCACCGGAGCGCAGAGCAACCTTCCCCGAGCAAGAACTGCAGCAGCTGGAAATAGGTATGGGCGGCCATGGCCCTCAGGCCCCTGCATCCCTGAGCACTGGCCCTGGGCTTCCCACCAAGGCCGGTGTTTCCTCCTCTATATCCAGCGTGGTTTTCTTCCAGAAAGAACCCTGACTGTAAAGTCAGGCCCTTCCCAGCCTTCATAGCTGTCTTCCACTTTTCCCTGCAGAATTATTTCTGAACAGCCTGTCCCAGCCATTCTCTCTGGAGGAGCAGGAACAGATCCTGTCGTGCCTCAGCATCGACAGCCTCTCCCTGTCAGAGGACAGTGAGAAGGTGAGTCAGCATGGGCCAGGAGCTGTCACTCCAGGGGCATAGTTCTCCTGGTTCTGGCACAGAGCAGGTGGCTTTGTGTCCAGCTGGTGAATGGACAGTGTGCAAGAAGTGGGTACAGGGAAGGTGAGGGAGCCTTCCTTCTGGAAATGGTCCTGCGGAGGGAGGGCCATGGTTATTCAGGATGAGGTAATCTCTCAAGAGGGATTAGGAAATGGGTTTAGCTACTGGGGATAGCATGGAGGTAGGCTTTGGTCCCCACAGAAATACTTCTTTTCTATCTCCAGCTTAGGGGCCCCCCATGAGCTCAGCCTCTGCTTAGCCTCAAAAATGCCCAGCAGAGCTGTGTTCCAGCCTAGGACATGAACAGCTCCTCTCCCCAGGGGAGGGCTCCTTTGCCTTAAATGAGACCAAGGCCAATGATGGTTCCAAGGCCTGAGTCTGTGTCCACCCTTGTTGTTTCAGAACCCATCAAAGGCCTCTCAGAGCTCACGGGACACCCTGAGTTCCGGCGTGCACTCGTGGAGCAGCCAGGCAGAGGCTCGCAGCTCCAGTTGGAACATGGTGCTGGCCCGGGGCCGGCCCACAGACACACCAAGCTATTTCAATGGTACGATCCCACAATCATCTGCTCAGCAACCCCCATAGCGGCTGATCTGCTTGGGACTAGGAACTCTTTGAGGGGCCGTGGCACCCGGATCTTGAGGTGCCTGGCTAGTCATTTGGCTTCAGAGCAAAGGCCCTGATTGCCCAAGAGCCTTTGTTGGTGGGGCAGTGGAGAACCAGAATCCCCTCATTGGCTGCTGATGGAGTCCCAGAGGCCCCCTGGCTTGGGAAGGAGAGAAGTCTCTTCTGGCCTAGAGTCAAGAAACTGACCAACTAGCATCTTCTGAAGAGAAAGGGAAGGATAGGAGGCCCTGGGTAGTTCAGTCAAGAACTCAGCTACAAGTTTGTTGAGGCCATAAGTTAGATGTCTTGGAATCCTCCTCTGGGATTTGAGGTCAGCATATGAGAAAGACAACATATAATATCTTAGTTTCAAGCTTGGCTGCACAGATCATAGTGTGATTTTGAGAGAACAAGGGCTGGGTTTGCCTGGCCCACCTCAGGGCTGGTGTGACTCATGACATGAAGCCCCGTGGCCTGGCCAGAGCCACTCTAGCTCAAAGAACATTGCAGTCTGAGTTGTCACAATCTAATTTCAGAATTTCTGTTTTCAGTTCCTTTTTTACTTATGTCCAATTTGGAATATTACTTCCGCATAAGAGCCAACCTCAGCTTTTTGCCATGTGCAGGCCAAATTCTAGGGGTTGGCAGAAAACCGTGAGGAAGAGCTAGCAGGTGTATAACGTTAGGGTCACTTGCAGCCTAAATGTCATCTCTGCAGCTTCATCTCAGCCAGACCTGCTTCCCTCTACATAGGACAGAGGGATTTTTTAATAAAAGGTTCCTCAGGGCGCCAATCTCCTGACTATCATCTTGCCTTCTAGGTGTGAAAGTCCAAATACAGTCCCTCAACGGCGAACATCTGCATATCCGGGAGTTCCACCGTGTCAAGGTGGGAGACATCGCAACTGGCATCAGCAGTCAGGTAAGGGGACAGGTACCTGCTTAGGGGCAGAGGCCTCAAAGCCAGTGTGCCTGGCCCAGCCCTCTGGGAGGAAGGCTTTTGAGTAAGTAGAAATGGCACCCTGTGGAATAGTTGGACATGGTCTCAGATGTGCACCAGGGCTGGGGGCTCAGGACACGACTGGCAGTGGTGACTGAGGGTCCTCTGGACCCTCTCTGGAGCCAGGCAAATTCTCCAAGTACTCTAGAATGAAAGGCAGGTAATGCCCTCAGGGCTGCCTGCTTGGCTGGAGGGAGATGTGCCTCCCAGCATGGTAGGGGACCATCAGCTTTATGCTTCTGGGTGGCTTCTGAGCCCCATACCAGCTTTCTCAGACCCCGTGGTTTACTCCACCCCCAGATCCCGGCTACAGCCTTCAGCTTGGTGACCAAGGATGGGCAGCCCGTGCGCTATGACATGGAAGTGCCAGACTCAGGCATCGATCTGCAGTGCACCCTGGCCCCTGATGGCAACTTCACCTGGAGCTGGAGAGTCAAGCACGGCCAACTGGAGAACAGGCCCTAGCCGTGCCCTTCCACCACCAGCTCTGCTCTGCCGAAACAGCCTTCCTTCATGGTGGCTAGATACTGCCCTTGAGACACAGGCTCAGCCTACTCCCAGGGACCTTCTGTCCCCTGGGTCAGCGGTGGGACCAGGGGCTGGCAGCAGCAAAGCAGGACTAGCAACCACCACCCAGGATTTCCCACCTGAGTCCTGCCTGAGCCTGCCAAGAGAACACTGCCCACGTGAGGAAGAGGAGGAAAGCATGAGGCCTCTTCACTCCAGGAGTAAAGAGGGTCTTCTCTACCCTCAGCCCTAACAAGCTAGCCTGGCATGTTTGGATCAGTGAGCACTTGCTGGCAGTCAGGGGAGAGTAGCTTCTGGCCTTGGTCGGGGGGTAGGTGAGCCCCTTTTCTCCTCAGCCTTCGGGCAGGTGTGAGGGTGTCAGTGTCTGAGATCCCACACCCAGGTCCAGTACAGGCCCTTGGGTTAATGGTTGAGGGGGCCTCTGTCCCTTCACCTGGCCTTTCCTGGCCGTCTAACCCACTCTTAGATCTAGAACTGTTCAGATGAAGTCAGGAAGGAAGGAATTCCTGGGAGCTTCCACCACACTTCAGGTTGTTGCAGCACAGGTCCAGTTGTTGAACTTGGGTTCAACCAAGAACCAAAGAAGGTATTTAAGTGGATGGTTCTTGGTCCCCAAGCACGTGCCCTTTGCTGCTGGCCAGCACTTTGCCCAGAACAACAGACCATTCTGGCATCCAGAGCCCCCACGGCAGACCAGCACTGCCCCTGACTAGCTGCACACAGTTCCCTCATCTGTAAAAATGAAGGGTGGACACGAGACCCACTTGACCGGAATGGTCTGAGGATGGGGCATGATAGATGCAAAAGAAAGCAGCAGACAGTGGCACCATTGTTGCCGGGGTCACGGCTTTGACACCCAGTACGCCATCTTCCCCAAGGATGTGGCCAGGGCCTCACACTCGCACTGACCCTGCCCTGCCCCTGCCCACAGGGGCACTGCCAGCTGCACTTTGCACTCTGATAACCTCAAAGCACTTTCATGGCCACCCTCCAGGAGGGCAGGTCAGTGGCTCTGCTTGAGCACAGGTAATGACGTGGCCCCCAGTGGGCCAGGTGACAGGGTGAAGGGACTCAAGTCTTGACCTGTCTACACTCATGTGACTCGTAAAACTTCTTCCAGATTTCTCTAAGATGAGCTCCCCTCCCCATTGTCCCAGCCCAGGGGTGTTGATCAGGACGCATGTAGCATTAATCAACTGTGAATCATTGTGGTTAAGGGGCCTGCTAGCCCCAGCCTTCTGGGGTCGTGGGGGGTCCCTTGAAACACCTCCTTGGGGAATAGCACCTTATCAAGTTTCAGAAAGCTTGTCCCGACTCTTGCCAAGGTGATGTTTGTCCAGTCATTCACATGGAGCCATACTGTTACCCAAGGAGAGACCCCCAACCCCCAACACATGAAGAACTGCAGCCTTGGTACTGCAGAGTCTAGGTTGTAGACTGTAAGCAATAAATTTTCAGAGGACGACAATTGTTCTGTAGGCCATAGGTGTCCTCACTCTTACCTGCTGCTTGCTGAACTCCTAATCCTAACCACTGCCTCTCTGGCCTTTTTGGAGGGGTCTTTTCCAGCTGGCCCCTTGTCTGGGGCAAGGACTGTTTTCAGTCCTTGAGTTGGCCTGCTTCCCCACCATCCCTGTCCCCTCTGGGCTTTCTAATCAGACCAGTTGGGTAAGATACCCCATCCAGTGGCAGCGGGGAAGTCCCTGGCCAAACGCTGCCAGGCCACAGGAGAGGAGTAGGGGATGGGCACTGACCACATACCCAGAACAGACTGTGCCACCCCTCCCAGCTGCTTCCTGAGCAGGACTGCATGCCACCAAGGATGACTTTCAGGAGTGGGTGCCTTGGTCAGGTTCAGGGCCTGTCTGAGGATGAATGCCACCGGCCACACAGGTGCCTCTTTAAACACTTCACACCCCTGAAGATGTGCACAAATATGTGTGCACTCCAACAGTCGTCCACACCGTGGGGTTCTTGGAGCGGTCTTTGGCCAGTGGAGGGGCAGCAGCCTGTACCCAGTGTGCCCCCCACCTGCTGCAAAGCGCAGTCCCAGACGCTAGGCTTTCTGTCGCTGCGCTCCTTATAGGCTGGGCCTGTTGTAGTGAGCAGAGCAGCCCGAGGTCTCCCAAAAAGGGCTGTGGTTGCGGGGCTGGGTGGGGCAGCCTTCCCCGTACGACTCCCCGCGACGGCCGCCTTCCTCACCCGCCAGGAATACGACCCATTCGCCGTGCCCTCTGCCTTTCCTGCAGCCCCCGCCCACTGCCGGCAGCAGCCCCGCACTGCACTCACGCCCCCAGGAATCGGGGGCGCTATTCCTTGCCCTCGGGGTAGCAGCGGGACGTCACAGAGGCGGCGACATCACAGGCGCCGGCGCCTGCAGCATGTCCACTGCCCCCCACACCGCCCAGCCAAAGAGCGCACTGGAGGCGGAAGGGCAGCATCCACCAGCCCGCTCCCCGCTTCCCTGACAAAGCCTCAGTCGGCATGGGGGTGACAGGTCGGAGCGGGCAGACTTTCGGCCTGGTGGGGCGGGCGCCGAGGGACAGTGGGCCGGGGCGGGGGGGTGGGCTCCGGGGGGCGGGAAAAGTGAAAGTCAGAGCGGGGCGCGGAGCGGGTGGCAAAGAATCGGCCGGGACGCTGCGTGTGCTCCCAAAGCTCCGTGCGCCGGAAGGGAAGTGCTGCAGACAAACTCCTGCCATCCCGCGAGGCAAGGGAGCAGCTGGTGTCCGCACCTCCATACCCAGCCTTCGCCCCTGCGCCGTGCATAAATATGTGTGTGCACACGGGTGCCGGTGCACATCCTGGGGTAAAGGTGAAGATGCAACAGGTTTCTTGAGGGGCCCTGGGTCCACGGAAATGGCATGGCTTGTGCCCAGCAAACAGCCGGTGAATTATCCCAGACTGCAGATCATCCAAAAACATCATGTCACATTGTCCCTGGTTGATACTTGGTGCTTTTGCCGCAGGGAGGAGCAGTCTTCAACAAATATTTATTGAGCTCCTCCTGTGACTCAGTGGTTAAGAGCTCGGCTGCAGCTAACTAAAAGTTTGGCAGCTGGAGTCCACCAGCCACTCCTTGGAAACCCTATGGGGCAGTTCTACTCTGTCCTGTAGGGTCGCTAAGAGTCTGAATGGACTTAGCAGCAATGGGTTTGGTTTGGGTTTTGGTTTTGTGTGCCTTGCATTGTTCTGTGCTGATATCACCAATGAACAAAGGTATTTGCCCCTCAGAGCTCTGGCTCAGATCCGCATTGAAATGGGGGCTTTCTTCCTGGGTACCTTCTCTCTTGGGAAGACATAGGCCAGTGTTAAAAATGTGCCAAGGATCTACAACCAGAGAGCAGCTTTCCCCAAAACCAAATTCACGGGGTAACAGACTTATTCCTGGCACCTTAAATCACTCCTGTGACATTTATTGCACCCCTCTCAGGGCTTCCTCATGAGCTGGGTCCTGAGGCCCTGAGTCTGATGAGTTGGTTTAGCAATTAAAATACAGGCTGGACAGTTGGGTTTGTCACAGAAATGACACTGGAGACTTGCAGTCTCAGGCACGAGTAGGACTTGCCAGAAGATGGGCTTTGCAGGTATAGGAAATAGCATGTGCAAAGGCCCTGAGGAATGAAAAGGACTGCCATGTTCTGGGGTAGCTTGGACTTGGGGCAAAGAGCAGGAAGCTGGTTATCAAAAACTGAGACAGACGGGGTCAGACCATGCAGGACCTTCAAGGCTGCACTGAAGTCTGAACATGACTGGAGGCAGATGTGATATAGAATCACTCTGGGGTCACTGAGAAGATCAAGTTAGAGGGGAACATGTTGCCGTGGAGGCCCAAAGAGATTTAAGACAGCACAGTGGTTAGCATCAGGACTTCGGAGCTTGTCGGATCTGCATTTAGGCTGTGGCTCTGCTCTGAATAGCTGTGTGACTTTGTTCAAGTTTCCTCCTCCATGAGAGGAGCGTTGAGGCCACCTGTGTATAGGGTGGCAGTGAAGATTAAATGCCTGCACAGCACTGAGCACCAGGTGCTGGCAGGTAGTAAGTCCTAGGTCTGCATTGACTCTGG
This sequence comes from Elephas maximus indicus, assembly GCF_024166365.1. Taxonomy (NCBI): domain Eukaryota; kingdom Metazoa; phylum Chordata; class Mammalia; order Proboscidea; family Elephantidae; genus Elephas; species Elephas maximus. The sequence goes on along the minus strand of NC_064837.1, from coordinate 51,614,054 downwards.
TATTGGGAGGTAAAGAGGAGAGAGGCAGTCAGAGTGGAAAAGGGGATGCATATGTACAAGGTGAGCATCAGAGGGAGGAGGTCAGGAGCTGGAGCAGCAACAGGGAGTCATAGATGACCCAGGTTTCTAATTTGGGTCATAGGATGAAGGATAAATCGGGGCGAGAGGAGGAGGGGCATGAGAGTGCAAAGGAATGCAGGGGTGAGATGCAGAACTGTGTTGGCCAGGCTAGAATCTGGACATGCAGGATGTGAACTTGAGGTACAAAACGGATGAGGAACAGCAGGGTTTGGCAGGGTGAGAGAGAACCAATTCATTTATTTGCATAGACATTTGCTGCACATCCACCTGGGGCCAGACTCTGTGCTGGGTACCAACCCATACACACTGCCCACCTCTAATTGGTGGCCAGCAAGGCACCGTGTGCCCAGATAGAGGTCAGTGGGGTCAGGGTAGGGGCTACTGGAAGAGAAGCCTCTAACCCAAGGCCATGAAGTGGAGTCCAGAAGGTCTCCAGGAAGAGGTGAGCCCTGAGCAGCATCACCAATAGGTGACAAGGAGCATCCCAGAGAGGGGAGACGGCTCCTGCCCCAGCAAGGGATGCGTAGTGTTGGACAAGGTGAATCTGAGGTCCCTCGATGTGCAATCAGTGACTGGTATTTGGATCTGGAGCTCAGGAGAGAACAGGAGTAAGAAATAGAGATTCAAAAGTCTCCTTTGGACACACTTGACAGATATGACAAGGATAATAAGGGAATATTAGGAACAACTTATATCAACAAATTCGACAGTTTAGATGAAATAAATTCCTTAAAAGATACAAACTCCAAAAACTCACTCAAGAAAAAATTGTCTAAAGAGTCCTATATCTATTTTGTAATGTTGAATTTGTAATTATACTATCTTCCCACAAAGACACTCCAGGCCGACAAGATAGTAGAAAACCATATGAGCGTCTCAATACAGGCAGGAAAAGCATTAGACAAAACCCAACATCCATTCCTAATTAAAAACTCTACGCGAACTAAGAATAGAAAGGAACTTCCTCAACCTGATAAAGCGCATCTATGGAAAAAGCTACAGCTAACAACATACTTGATGGTGAAAGAATGAATTTTTTCCCCTAAACAGAAACAAAGTAAGGCTGTCCACTCTCACCACTTCTACTCAGCATTACCCTGGTGATGGTTGCCAGTGCAATAAGACCAAAAAAAAAAGAGGCATCCAGATAGGAAAGGAAGAAGTAAAACTATTTTAATTTGCACAATTATCTATGTAGAAAATCCTATGGAACCTACTACAAAAAAGCTACTAGAACTCGTGTTAGCATGATTGCAGGATAAAAGAACAACATATTTCTATATACGAGCAACAAACAATTGGAAATTGCAATTATCTCAAATACTACAGAACATCACTGAAATCTCTAATAGAATTTGCCCAGGTCAGGCACAGAGGTCCCAAGCTGAGTCAGCCTCAGGTGCTTTCTTCCAATCACCCGTGCTGCCTCAGAGTTCATACTGCAATGATTTCTCCTCCTGCCTACATCCAGTTGCTCTTTATGGAAGGGTTGAGGCTGTGAGTGTTGATTAAATTGCCCAGGGAAACTTTGTAAAGCAGGCAAAGGAAGGCTCTTAACTCAGATGCCTGAGGAACAGCAACACTTAGGGCAGGCGGAGGAGGAGACAAAGAAGAAGAAGCCAAGGGGGCATGGTGGTCAAGGAAGTAGAGGTGAAGCGATATCACTGAGCTGGCCACTGGGGGCCAACGCATGGTAGTGCAGCCCCAGCCCAGCCACCCAGCAGATCCAAGGTCCTCCAGGCCCAAACCTGGTATACTGAATGCTGACGCGTGGATGTGCCCAAATCCCAATCCCAGGACCAGCCATGCAGGAACTCCCTCCCAGCCTCTGTGCGGAGGCCACAACATATCCTCTGGGAGCAATTCTTCCAGCCAGGACTGTCGCTTCCTACCACACCCCAGGCTCTTGGGTCTGAGTTGTGCCATAACGGCCCCACCGTCAACCCCTATCCGTTACCCTGGGGAGCAGAGGACGGGACAGCCTGGTGTCTCTCGCCCTCAAGGGATGAAGGAGGAGCTTCTGCAATAAAAGTTCTCTCTGAGGAGGGGACTGGGATGGGGCAACCTCCCCCAAGGAGTCACTCACTGTCCCTGGCAGAAGGTGATCTGAGCTTATGAATCACCAGATAGGCGATCACCTCAGATCAGGCCCGGAGTTCAGGATGGATGACACCAAGTGTGCAATTGAATGAAAAGCCTGGGGAAGAGAGGGCTTCAGAGTAGGAGAGGCTAGAAGGGGGGTGAGCAGGAGATCTGAGGCCTGGTCAGAGAGTGTAGAGAAAGGGGACACAGGGGCAGGAAGGGAGGGAGATGGGGAAGATTGATTTGGGTGGTAATAGAGGCCCCACACAGTATATAGGCTCCACATGGTACATGGGTGGTTCTCAGCGTCCAGCAGGGAAGTTAAGAGTTACTGTAGCCAGACCTGAGTTCAAGTCCTGACTTCAGCAATTATCAGCTGTGGGACTTTGGGTAAACGAACCTCTTCTAATTTTTTGTGTTGAATTAGAAAGAAAAAACACAAAAAGTGCTCAGTGCAATGCCTGGCCTATCGTAAGCGCTCAATAAATGGGACCTATTACTGTTTTTTAGCCTTAGCCCTTATGGAAGACAGTGATGGAGTAGGGAGAAAGAAAGTTTGAAAGTTGTGGCTCACCAGCTTCAAGTGATTTATCTGATGGCACCTCAGTGGACTTTTCCAGCTCCAGCTCCACTCTGATGGGCTGGGCAGCAGGGTCCTTGGCAGGCTCTGTAGAGGGCTCCACTGCCTTCTGGGAAGGAGCTTTGATCAAGTGCTCCAAGTTGGGCAGGTCCTTGCTGCTGGAGGCCATGACCAGGGAAGACGCGAAATTGATCAGGTCAGCCAGGCCAAGTTGAAAGTTGAAATAAAGGCAAAGGTGGCAAGTGGAGCCAAGTAGACATGGAGGATAGGGCTAGTGACGCTGGCAAGGGAGAGAAGAGAGGAGGGGCAGGATGGGAGAGAGGATGGCAAATGGGCTGAGGTAAGGGACAAGGAAGAAGGGGGGAAGCTTAGGGTGGAGTACCCAACCCTGGCTCCAGGATCCCTCAGATTGTTTCCCGTCCTGCAGCTCCCCCATTCTCACCTTCTTCTCCCTGCCAGGTGTCAATGGATTTTCCTGCTGTGGCAAGGAGTCAGTAGACATTATGGATACACAGTAAGAACCAGCCCCCATCACTGTAGGACCTCATCTCCCCACCCTCCAAAACTTCCAACATTACCCCCTGCTACTGCTGTCAAATTCCTCACGTACCCACTTCCTGAGCACTAGCTCTCAACATGAGCTGAAAGAACCCCTTGCATCAGTCCACCTGTAATTCTTGATAAAAATGAAGATTCCTGGGCCTCCCCCTTTGAGGGAGGGGAATGAGTAGGCAAGCTCTCCAGGAGCTCCCTAAACTCACTAAAGCTTGAGAATACCACTCTGGAATTCCTGGTGGGGACGGGGCAGCCAGGGGAACAGATAAGGTGAAGGACATCTTGCCAGCCTCTGTGCAAGGCAGAGGGCCTTGAGGGACCCAGATACCTCTGTCCCACTGAAGTCACCCCACCCACCCCACAGAGCCCTTTTACCCACTCTGTCTCCTTCTATCATAGGAGTAACTTACCCCAACACCAGTCTGAGTCCCAACTCGTACAAGAAGATGAGCTAGAGGTAACAGTGGATGGGGTCACCACTCATGGGGAGGTGGTAGGCCGAGGCAGGGTTTTTTGAGATCCATCTTCCCTAAATCCTGACCAACCCCTACCCTTGACAATTCTGGGACCCTGGCATCAGGCCAATGTGGGCACACTCACACACCCCCCACCTGCCCACACACTGCCTCCTACCCCAAGCAGAACTCTGCCGAAGGGGCAAGTGTGGGGGAAGAAGTGAGAAGTACCAGTGGGGTGGGGAGGAGCTCAGGGGCAGGGGCCTTTGGTTCTTGTTTCTTCAGCTTTCAGATGTACCCTTTCAGCTAGAAGCAGAACTGCTAGAATACGAGCCGTCGCCCCCATCCCCCAAAGTGGGCCCAGACATGGACCTAGACCCGTACCCGGACCTGGACCCAGAGCTGGAGGGAGACCTAGAGGTAAACTTGCCCAAGCCTGAGTCTGCGCTAGAAACAGAGCCCGAGTTGAAGGTGACCAACTTGAAGTCCTTCGATGAAGCCCCTGAGCAGCAGAGTATAGACGAAGCCCCTGAGCAGCAGAGTATAGAGCCCCTCTGCCCCGACGAGGAGCGGAACCTCAGCCCATGCAGCCTGAACTCCGTGCAGGAGGAGCAGATGTCCACCAGCTATCGCTCCATTTGCACACAGACCTCCAATCACCTCTTCTGGGCAGACAAGAACATCCAGGCTTCAGAACACAGCCCAACACCAGCAATAGGCCTGGAGCCCAGGAAAAACGTCACAAACATGCTGACCTCCAGCCGCGCAGGCCAGGAGAACGTCCCCAACGACACTCTGAGCTGCAGGGCCCAGGGAGCTTATTCAACCACAAGCTCCCAGACGCTGCTGACAAGCCCCTCCCTGTCCTCCTCCAGTCTCCCAGCAGCCATCGGCCTGGCTGACCTAATCAATTTTGCATCTTCCCTGGTCATGGCCTCCAGCAGCAAGGACCTGCCCAATTTGGAGCACTTGATCAAAGCTCCTTCCCAGAAGGCCGTGGAGCCCTCTACAGAGCCTGCCAAGGACCCTGCTGCCCAGCCCACCAGAGCGGAGCTGGAGCTGGAAAAGCCCGCAGAGGTGCCAACAGAGAAGCCATCAGAAAAACCAGCTGAAGCCGGCGAACCACAAAAAGTTTGGAATGAGGGAGACAAGAGCTTCCCTGGTGCTTGCCTGGGCTTCAACAATCTGGGAATCAAGAGGGCCACCATTGAAGGGGAAGTCAAGTTTCTCCAACCACCGACCTTGGCTCTACCCCCTCAGGGAGCCAGGAAAGAGTAAGTGAGGGCCTGTCCAGCAGCAGCCCTGAAGAGGGGGCTGTGCTAGTACCTGTGGGTCCTCCCCCATCCTCACACAGGGGTGGGGGTGGGGAACAGCGGAACGAGGGGCCAGGCAGGGCATGGGGAGGGCTGTGATGTCTCCACCTCAGTGACCTCATAAAGGCTGCTGGAAAGAAGGCTCCAGTGGACTGAAGTGCGGTGCCAAGGCCAGGGCTGGAGAAGGGCTGGGGACCATGGACGGCGAGCACTCCAGGGCCAGGGCAGGGAGCTGGGATCAAAATGGGAAGGGCCATTCTAGCATTAGGACGCCTCCTACCCAGGGGGTAGATGACCTCTCCCACATCAAAAATGCTTGCACTAGAGTCTGCTCAGGGGAGAGCCTGATGTCCCCAGCCCTGGGGCCCAGCCCTCTTCTGTCAAGGGAAGAGTGAGAGAATAGGGTTCTCCAGCACCCCTCACTTCCTGGTGATGAATGGGCACGGCAGAAAGCCAGCTGTCCATCAGCGCGGAACAGGAGGAGGCCCTCTGACCCCCAACACTCCCATCAAGAGGCTTCTGGGCTCTCCCCTCTCTCCCCACCCTCCCACCAGGGTCCAAGTGATGCTCTTTCTTTTGCATTGCAGCTCGGTGCCAGGAACCAAGAAAGGGAGTCCCTTATTGCTGAAAATCCATTTTAAGCTGTCATCCCCCTCTTCCCCCACAGAAATGACTAGACAAAACCAATAAAGCCTCCAGTGCTGGCCCCTGCTTAGATTTTTTTGTGCAAACGTGTCTGGACCAAGCAAGCACACCTGGCTGCGGTGCCCTGGTCTTGACTTTTTTTGGGAAGCCACTCCCATTTTTAGCTACCCAAGTCCCACTGTCCCTGACTCTGCCACGCCTGTTCCTTGCCATCTGTTTTGCTCCTGCTGGCTCCCATGGGTAGTTCCCCTTTCACGCCCACCTGCCCAGTCCTCTAAGCCAGGAGGAAAGACTTATGACCAGCCAATGGGGAGGCCCCGGGGCGCTGTCTGAGGCATCCGTTCCTAAGACAACTGAAATGGGAACTTCTGCTTGGCCTGAAACCAGGGACCTGTCAGGTTACCTGAGGAGGGGGCCTCCTGGGGGTGGGTCTGGGCTGCTGTGAAGGGGGTTTTTCCTGCTTCTCTCCACAGGGGAGGCCTGGGTGTGGGGAAGGGATGGTGTCCAGGTGCTTGAGGGAGAAAGGAAGTGAGGCTGCAGTACTGGCCCGCCAGGGGGCCACAGCTTAGATCTGGAGGTACCCCAAAATGTAGGAGAGTGCTTACGTGTAATGGTGCACATCCATGTGCAGCCCAGACTCACATATCTGTACACAAACAGGCACACATACACACACAGCCCATCAGCTAACCAGTGGGTCACACATTCAGGTACCTACACAAACACATCCACACACACACACACACACACAGGAACCGTGCACACAACACACATAAACATACATGCCTGTGTACAAAACAAGCACACAAATGCACAAGGTTCGGCCTCGGAGGCACAGAGGATGGACCCTGCTTCCAGCAGAGGAGAGGTGGAGGCATGGGGTTGGACTCCGGTGCTGAGAGGGAAATCTGTGAGAAAGAGAAGGGGAAGCAGCACAGCGGCTTCTTGACTCACTGCCCAGTCTGGGCCTTGGTTGCCCTGTCAAGTGAAAGCTCAGGCTTGTAGAACTTCAAGGGCCTGCCCAGGCTTGGGAGGGGCTGAGGAGGGCGGTGTGGAGGGCCTGGGAGAGTGGGATTAGGAAGGAGTGAGTGGTAACAAATGGGCCAGGCCAGAAGGAGAAGGGGGCAGGAGGGTGGAGGAGGAGGTCAGACAGCAAGGGGCCGAGCAGGAGATGCAGAAGTATCTGGGGAGGGGCTGGGCCAGAAGCACCCTCAGGCTGCTGGGATGCATCCCTTCTGTGGTATTTTTAAAATCTGGTTTGTGAATTTGCATTGTTTGGGGAAGGAGACCCTCCCCTCCTAGGGGACCTGGGGTAGGGGGCCCTAGCCTGACCTTGGGCTGGACCTACCCTCGTCCCCGCTAGTTGGGGGACTCAGGGGCTGCTTCTCTCTCTGGACCTCTGCCATCAGGACTCAAGGGTGCCTTAAGGGAGGCAAGAACTCGAAGGAAGGAAGCAGCAGGTGTCCCCAGCAGGGTTGGGTGGGCCTGGAGTGAGTGAGAGAGTGCATGCCCAGAGAAAAAATGCTAACCCCCAAGGCACAGCTTGGGGCTGCAGCCCAGGGCCCTGGAGCAGCCTAAGAGCCTGTGACTCTGCCTTTCAGGCAGCAGTGGGCAGAAGACCAAGACAGCCCCATTAGCACAGAGCAAGTGCAGGTGACAGAGCTGGGGAGGGTCCTTGCCCCTCACCTGCGGGGGAGGTGGCACTGCCCCAGCTCTGCCTCCAGAGTTCCCTGGGGTTGACGACTGTGAGCTCAACCTGGGTCGGGGATCTTGGATACTCCTAGAGTCTAAGCAGGGAGAGTGGGCTGGCTCCCTCTGCCTTGTCTTCTCCCCACTCCCAAGGCCTCCACAGAAGCCTCGAAGACTGCTCTCACGAGATCCAGAGGAGGAGCAGGTGGACAGAGAGCAGAAGGGGAGGCTGCAGCTGGCGATGGAGCTAGCAGCAGTGGCCATGGCCACGGGGTTTGAGCGGCCCAGGCCAGGGGCAAGGAAGTTTAAGGGCCTTGTGGCTACCTATCCAGTACAGCCATACCCAAGCATGAGGTCTCAGAGATGAGGGCAGGGACTGGAGGCCAGACTTGGAACACTGGGTTGGGGATGAGACCTGCCTGGCCTTGGCATCTGTCTGCAGCAGGTGCAAAGGCCTTTTCAACCTCTTCCTTCCAGGCAGCTTGACAGACAAGAACCTGCTGCCCCTGACACCCAGACAGCTGGCAGATGAGGGCCTAAGGGCTGGAAAAATAGGGAGTGCTCAGGACAGCATTAAAAGAGGTTGCCTGGCTGGGTTCACTGCAGGAAGCAGGTGATTAGTCTACTAGATTCTAACCTTCCCTCCATGCCAGTCATCTACAGCCCCATAGCCTAGTGGTGTGTGTGTGCAACTGTTCTGGATGGATTGGTGAATGGGTGAATGAAGGTTTTGGTTGGGCAGATGAATGGATGAACAGAATTGAAGGGAGTAAGGAAGAGGGAGAGAGGAAGGAAGGGTGGAAGAAAATAATCTGAGTCCTCTCCAGGGATCTGGGACTCTGAGGGTAGGAACAGAAGGAGTTACTGCCCAAATGCCCCCCAAAGATTATGTCCCGATATTGGCAGAGGCCGCTCAAATCAGGATCATTTTATTCATCACCAATTGTCAGTGCCGTCTACGTGCAGAGCACTGTAACTTGGGCGCCAGGCTGAGGGTCCAAATCCCATCATAGCCCCTTAAAGGTGGTGTAACCTTGGACATGAGTTAAATTGAGGACTGAATGGATGATTGACAAGCACCAGCACAGCAGCCATAGTTGTTCTTTGTATTAAAAATACACCCAGTAGGTGGGTCCTACCTCAGCTAGAGTAGGCGGATCTCAGGATTCCTGTATGTGAGGCTCGCCTTGCTGCCTGCTCCCTTCCTTGCCCTCAGCCTTCCAGGATGTCTTCAGATTGCTCAGCTCCAGCCCAGCAGGCACTGTGGACATGTGCAGCATGAAAGCTGCCCATGAAGGCTGCCTTGCGCAGTGTGGGCATCCAGCTGAGCCCAGAGAAGATGTGTTAGGCTCTTCAGCAGGCAGATTTGGATGGTCAGTGCCTCATCCCCACCCACTTGTGGTCTCCCACCTCCAGCCCTGAAGAACGCCTCGCTTGCCCACAAAATCCCTGGCCTGATCCTGTTTTAAAGTTCCCTCTTCCAGGAAACCCTCCCAGATTAACACACCTATCCCACCTAACACACCTTCTGCAGAGTGTTTACTCTCATCCAGACTTGAGGCTCTCCCAGGGCAAGGGCTCGTTCTCCCCCATTCAAACTGGGGTCTCCCCCTTGGCGTGATTCTCTAACTCCTGGAATGCCAGCATCTTGCCAGCAAGTCCCTAAAGCGTATGGAAGACAGGACTTCTGCAGGGGAGGCACCACGGCACTCTCTCTCCCCAGGTGATGGCACCGTGAGCTTCAAGGACTTCCTGGGTGTCCTCACTGACAATCACCGCTTCGCACAGTGCGTGGGTGAGGGACCAGACTGATGACACAGTGCGGGGCCTGGCCCGGGGGAGGTCGTTCCTTACCGCCTTCTCATGCTTTCTGTCCCCAGCCCGAGTGAGGAACAGCCAGATCCATGACCCCCAGGGCCTGCAGACGCTGTTGTTTGAGATGCTGCTCAAACTGCTGGACCAGGGCTCTGTGCCCTCCAAGTCGGTGCAGGAGGTGATGACGTGGGCTGACGACGACCACTTTCAGGGCCGGGGATGCAGGGAGCAGATCCTGCCCCAGAGACAGAAGCCCTGGGCCCCAATTCGCCCCAGGCCAGTGACAAGTGGCTTCCGGTCTTGCTTTGGGTTTCCCTTCTTGTGACATGGAGAAGGCTGGGCTGGGCGCCGTCTGAGGCGGCTGCACCTCCTTCCTCCTTCAAGCTATTACTCCAAGAAGAAGGCTCTGCAGCTGAACCCAGGCTGGACGGGCCAGTCCTGCGGCCACGCCCGCTCCCCGTACGCCCCCGCGGGCCTCGCTTTCTACTGCCCGGCCGCGCGTCAGCGGCTTCTCCAGTGCCCAGCTCGCGCGCTCGCTGCACAGGCTGCACAAAGCTGGTGCGCGGAGAGGGCAGGAGGCGTGGGGCGAGGCCTGCGGGAGGGGGGCACTCCCAATCACGTCTAACCCTCCATCCACGCCTCCGGCTTCTCCCCGGCGCCCCACCCCAGGTGCGCGCAGCCCCTACTCTCAGATACCGAACCTGGCCCTGCGGACGGAATCTGAACGCAGGACCAGGACCCGAGCACCCCGTCCGGAGGTCCGACTTCCCAAACCATACCAGCCCAGAGGCCCCAAGCGCGGGGCCTGCAAAAGGCAGCTCAGCCTAAGTGAGAGCGGGGAGGAGGCGGGGCCGGCAGGGTGGGCGGGCCATGCAGATGAGGGGCGGGGCAAGCAAGGAGTGGAGCGTGGCGGGAACAGGGGCGGGGCGGGAGGCGTGGCAGGGAGACGCGACGGGAGAACGCGGGCCGGACCTGCGGGTATCGACGCTAGGAGGAGGGATGGGGCATGATACTAGGGAGAAGAGGGGCAGGCTAGGAGTGGGAGCAGAAGCCGAAGAAATGGAGACAGGGACAGAGGGAGAATAAGCCAAGGGTGAGGGCTTGACTATAAGGTAGAGGCTAGGGCATAGGGAAAGGGAGAGGTACGCAGACTGGAGGCAGGACTGGAGGAGAGGGGGCGGGGCCTCAGAAAGGCGGACTTGGGTGGGGCTCATCGAAGAAGTTAAGAGTCCTCGTGGCGCAGTGGTTAAAGCGTTTGACTGCGAACCGAAAGGTCAGCGGCTGGAATGCACCAGCCGCTCTCCAGGAGAAAGATGTACCAGTCGGCTTCCTTAAAAAACTCGATGGGGCAGCTCTCCTCTGACCTACAGGGTTGCTATGAGTCGGAATCTACTCAACAGCAGTGGGAACTGATGGCATCTCTCACCGGAGCTGCCCTCTGGACCTCCGCACATCCCCCTCCTCCCTCCCACAGGGTTCGTAGACCAGTCGCTAGAGTGTATGCGCCACTTGAAGCTGCCTCCCTCTCCGCCAACCCTAGTGCAGAAGCAGCCGTCCTCCCCTTCGCCGGCCTGTTTGCAGAGACCTGCAGTGAAGAGCCTGTACAAGTAAAGCGTTTACCGAGCAAAACGAGGCTGCGCCTTGGGGGCAGGCACTGGGCCGACGCGCATCTTTTGCAAACATCTTTATTAATCTCGTATAAAAATAAGGTCCACGGAGACTCCCCGGGGCTGGGGAGTTGGTGGGGAGGGACGAGGCTGCACTTTATAAGTTATAGGCCAGGCTCCCGCTAGGGCTAAGTATGGCTTTTGGGGAGAGGGGGTGCTGCAAGCAGCATTTGCGGAGAGAGGCCCCGATGCTGCCCCCTGTGGCAAGAGAGAGAAGTGCCGGTCCATGGTGGGGGACAGCGGAGGAGGGGGCTGCCCGGCCCAGCCGAGCTGAGGACCACCTTTCTTGAGTTCCGGCCTACACCCCTTGCAGAATCCATCTGAGGGGATAGCAGCTACAGCGAGAGGTCAGAGGTGACCTGCAGGGGGGGACCCGGAGGGCGCCGGCGAGCACTGCGGCGGCCTGTGTCTGCGCGGATGTAGGGCTGGTTCCGCAGATCTGGCAGCCAAGAGGAGACACATACACCCTTCAGGAGACTGCCCAGGGCTGGGAGCTCCACTCCTGAGCACAGGCCTCACCCTTCTAGGAACCCAGGTTGTTTGCATGTGGGAGGGGGCACTGCTTGTTTGCGAAACCTCGCTCTAACACATCCCAGCCATGCACAGGTCCATTGCCCCCAAAGGCTCCCAGGGCTGGGGGCAGCCACTGGGTCAGACACTAGGCCCTCTGGGTACCTGGGGAGCTAGAGAGGGATCTCCTCTCCCAGGCTGGCCTCACAGAGGAGCCGGGATGTCCGCTTGCCGGTGCGGGCCGTAAAGGGCACCGTCTTGAGCACTGAGGGTTGGGGGGAAGGTGGGAAGGTGGGAGAGGTAGAGAGAGGAAAAAAGAAAAAAGACAGAAAAAGTGGCAAAAGGCAGTGAGGCAGCCAGACCCCCCGAGGGAGACAGATGGAAGACAGACAGCACAGGACAGACTGAGGACAGGACAGAGGCCCAGCAGAGCCCTCACCTGTGATGATGTCTTCGATGGCCCCATCGCGGTCACTCTCGTAGATGAGCGGCTCCTTCTGCTGCTTCCGTTTCAGCTCCGAGATGAGGTCCATCTGCTGCCGCCGGGCCTTGGGCGGCGACTGAGGGGTACAGAGCTCCAGCTGAAGATCCCCTGCCCTATCCAGCCCTAGAGCATCTGCCTGGTCCTCCACAGCAAGGGCAGCTGGCTTGAGCAGAGGGCACCCATTTCCATCCCAGGCTCCTGGGGCACCACCCTCGCCTTGGGCAGGGTCTGTCCATACAGTGATGACTTGGAGAAGACTAGAGGACAATGAGGATACCAAGCATCCCTGCATCCCAGCAGAGGCTTAGAGGCTGCTGCCTACCTTGGGTCCTGAGGGCTCCCCTCTGTCCAGGGCATCGGTGCCTGCCTCCTGGGCAACTGCTTCTTTCTTCCACTGTTCCACCTCCTGTTCAGCTTTCTGAGGAGCAGAAGGGAGTCTCCATGAGGGAAGCCCTTCCTATTTCCCCATCCTCCCCCCAAGAAAGAAGCACCCATGTGGAGAGGCTTTAATGTCCCACAGGGGTCCCAGCCCACCCACCAGATACACGTACCTTGTATGCCTTGATGAAGCGGCTAAAGAGGGAAAAGAACATGGAGGGGGATGTGGTCTTGGGATTCTCCCCGAAGTACTCCACCACGGACTCGTAGGCCTCCTGTGGGCACAGCCCATCAGCTCCACCAGCACAGACTCCTTGGAGCCTGACCCCTGCTTGGTACCTCTCCCCAAGATACTGGCCACTTCACCTCTGCTCCCCCAGACCAAGAGGAGCTTCATCCCCCCATGATGTCCCAGCTGGGGCCACACCCTCCAGGGCTTGGCTACACACCCCACCCAGATCCCAGTACCTCTGTATCCCCCCCACCTCAGCTTCCCCAGCCCCAGTACCTGAGCTGTCTTGCAGTCTGCCAGCAGTTTGTCCATGGTGGGTGTGTTGGCCCTCAGGAACTCCTTGAGCACCATGCAGTCGTCCTGCCGCATAAACTCCCGCTGTGTCAACTCCAGACCTCGCTGCAGGGAGCGCACGTCCCCCAAAACGCTGTCCAGGGATACTGGGTGCAGTGTAGCAGTACAGGGGCAGAGAGTCAGAGAGGCAGCACTCCCACCCCAACCGTAGACATCCTGCAGTCCCCTCGCCATTCCCCAACGGAGCCAAGCCCAGTGGCCCCAGGCTGAGCCGCCCATCCCCTCACCCAGAGACCTGAGAATCCCATACCTGTGCCTGCCTTGTCCAGGAAGTGCAGGTCGCTGTGGAAGCCTGTGAGCTGGGGGTACTTCTCAGCGATGACCTTTACCAGGTAGTGCAGCAGTGTCTGCTTGCGATCAGTTGACTTCATCTCCAATAGCTGCATAAGGGCCTGTCATAAGCTACTGGCCACCAGCCAGCCCCCATCCCCCAAGCCAGGGGTCCCTCCTTGCCCCGCTCACCGCATCCAGACTCTGGAGCCGGAAGCCATAGGCTGCTCCACGCTTGCTGCTGTTCATGTAGTTGCCGAAGGCCAGAACAATCTAGAGGGGCAGGAGACAGCTCAGCGGGGTGCTGGGGCTGAGGGTACCCCCTTAAGTGTAAATAGCACAAGGAGAAAAGGTGGCAGAAACGCCCCACACTCTGCCCCGCTCGACTCCTGCATGGGCCCCTCAGGTCCATGACACGTATACACGTGTGTGTGGATGTCTGACATGTGTGCACGGTTGGCAGCATGGTGCTTTGCCACTCCTACCCCACACTGTGTTGCTGACACCCCTCCTAGGCTGTGGGGTCACCTAACAGCTTTTTCTAATAGTTCCTTGACACTCCAGGGGGCAGGTGTGGTTGGGGCTCCCTAATCACAGAGCTATTCGCTGGGGACGGGACGGGGCGGGGAGGCTGAGCCCTCAGGCAGGGTCTTCAACGTGCAATTAGAGACATGGCATTACAGCTCTGTCCTTCTGAGGTGCCATCAGGGGCATGTAAGCAGGAAGTGGGCATCTCATCTTTCTTGCATCCTCGGTGTGCAGGGAAGGGTCTGGCCTCACTCTCATACCACCCAGAGCAGGCAGGGACTCATGCGTGGGGTCCACCTCCAGGACCCTGGGCCTGGCCTCTCACCTCTAGGATCTGGCGGAGTTTGTCTGAGGACTTGATGGACATTGAGGCTGCAATGATGGCATTCAGTTGCTGGGTGTGGGGAGGGAAGGCAAGGTGAGTTGGGGGGAATGGCCCCATCGGGAGGCTTAAGCACTCCCAGACTCACCTTGGAGCCCAGGCTGGGGCTGCCTCCTCCCCACCCCCACCCCCACCCCAGACCATGCGCTGTCCCCTGCCTGCTGTCCCCCTGCCCAATGTCCCCCTGCCTGCACCGGCATGAGCATCTGGGCAGTGTCCGAGAAGTTGCCCAGGAAGGTGAGCGTGGCCATGCGCTCAGGCAGGCGTGGGATTCGACTGAAGCGCAGCATGAAGCGGTCCTCATCTGACAGCTCCTCCATGGGCCGCTGCTCCCGCTCAAAGCGGGCGATGAGGCTGCGCTCATATTCCGTGGGCAGGAAGCGGGTCAGCAGCTCCAGGAAGTCCAGGCCAAGGGCGTGCAGGTCATACCTGTATGTGTAGTGGGGGTGTCACTCCACACCCACCCACCGGAGAGAAGGGCCGTCTCCACCCTTGACTGAATAAATGAACTTCAATATTTGCCATATGCTGACAGCTTCAGGGAACAAGGGAAAGTGGATGCTAGGAAGCCTGGAGTCCCTGTTATATCACAGTGGCAGGTGCCCAGCTGTAAATGCCTGGGCCTGAGTACCCACAGCTGGGCAAGGAGACAGAGAGGGAGTGGGGACATCTCGGCCTGGGCAGTTACTCATTGTGTGGCCTCAGTTTTTTAAATGGGACACTGTTCCCCACTCTTTCCCCTGACCAGGGCTGGTGTGAGGCCTGATTGACTCTGTCCAGTGTTTGGGGCTCTTTTACTAGGACTCGCCTGATGACCCTGGCCCAGCAGAAGGCCTGGACTGCCCACCAGTCCGGTGCTAGGGTACTCACATTTCAATGGCCTGGCAGATGCGGTCAGCCCCCAAGTTCCCTTTGCGCAGGGTGATGGCCAGGTTCTTGGCCCGGTTGGCCTCAATGAGTATTGCCTTGGTAGAGGCCTTCTGGGATGCCTTGCCCTTGAGGGCGCTGAGGTCCAGGCTGGGGCCTTGGGACTTAGTCTTGAAGTGCTCCTCGAAGTCACTCATGTCTAGCTCCTGAGGGACCAGAGAGAGGAGGTGGGGCTGGGCGAGGCAAGGCCTGGTACACTCCCGACTGAGGAATGTGCTCAGTGCTAGAACCATCTACCTGGCACCGACCAGGCCACCAGGCAAGAAATAGACCAATAACCCAGCCTGACCATGGGCCATGATAGGAGGTACAGGGAAGCACAGGGGGTTGTGGGTACATCAAGGAGGAAGAGGAGCACCCAAGCCAGGTAACCCAGATCCCAGGCCATTAAAGCTGAAAGAAGAGCTGGCATTTGCCAGGGGTAAATGGTGGAAAGGCAAGGGGGTGGAGGAGATGACCACCCCCAATGCCAGCATGATTGGAGTGAGTGCCCTCCCTTGCTGGTGCCCACACTGGAGCAAGACAGGGCCACACGCACCTGCAGCACCTTCTCATCATTGAGCTCTGTGAAGACGGTGCCCGTGATCTGATTGGGTTTCAGGGCCACCCAGTTTAAAAGCGGCATTCGGAACTTGGTCTGGATGGGTTTCTTGGCCTTCACTCCTGGGGCAGGGAGGGAGAGGTGAGCATGGAGAGGGGAGGAGGATCTAGAGGGAACCTGGGCTTAGCAAGGCCTGACAGGGCAGGCAGGAAGTATCAGGAGGCTATTCGAGGGAGGGTCCTGGAGGACACTGAGGCTGGGCTCCGCTCCCTCCCTCTCCCCAGCCCCGGCCCGTGGGTGGGGGTGAACTCACCTGGGCCCATCTCCTGGCCGGGCCCTCCAAAGCCATCAGACAGGCCTCCTGGGGGCGGTGGGGGCGGTGGCGGCATAGACCCATCAGTGCCCGGAGGTGGAGGTGGGGGCGGTGGGGGGGGCGGCGGTGGGGGCTGCAGGTCTCCTGGCAGCGGTGGCGCGGGTGGGAGGTCTGCGCTGCCCGGGAGTGGCGGGGCCGCTGGGGGCGCCGGGGGCGGGGATTCCTCTTGGGGAGCGGAGCCTGGAAGCAGGGGTGGGAGCGCTGCTCCTGGAGCAGGCTCTGCTGCAGGTGGAAAAGGGGGTTGGAGGGGGCCTGTCAATTTCTTACCCAGGCGGTCTTATCTCCGCCTCCCCGCCGCACGCATGCACACTGGGCCCATTCTCACCACCGCACACACCTGAGCGGTGCCCACAATTCAAGCTTCCCTCTCCAACCCTCAGTGCCGCAGACGTTTCCAAGCTCTCCCTCCCGACCTGGCCCCGAGTCTGAAGCTCCTGCACACCTGGACTGGGGGAGCCGGTGGACACTCCCGGAGTCGGAGTAAGGGCATCACCGCTGCTTGGAGTTGCCACAGTGACCGGGAGGATCTCGATGGAGACAGCGTCCCCGGGCCCCCGCAGGATGCGGATTAACCCCTTCTCCTCCAGCTCCTCCACCTTCAGCTCTAGGGCCGAGGGCCGCGCTGAGGTGCGGGGAGGCACTTTCTCAGGCTCTGGGGGATGCCTGGAGGCGCCCACGGTAGTAGACTCGTTGTAGCGCTCCTGTAAGTTCCAAGGGAAGGGTCATTGCCCACCTGCAGACCCCTGGCCCAGATCACCATCCCCCTCCCGGGGTGGAGGAGGATGTCAGCTTAGCAGTCCCAACTGTTGTGTTCCTGGGAGCCCACCTGGCTCAGCCCAGCCCAGCCCCCAGCCTTACCCGCAGGGTCTCCAGCTCCTTGCGGGCCTGGCTTAGCTGCTTTTCCAGCTCGGCGATCTTGGCCATGGATTCGTTCTCTGCGTCCCGAAGCCTCTCTGTCAGCTGTGGCAGCAGTACATTTGGTGAGCTCCCACCCACAGCGGGGCACTGGTGCCGCCAGCGAGGGGGTGGCACCAGGCATGCCTGCCTGGAGGGCTGGGGGTGGCTTCTGGATGCTCTCAGCCCAGGGTACTGTGGGTGGCCCAAGCCTGGCACTTGAACTCAAGTAGGTAGGGCACTGAGATTACTGAAGTTCTCTCAAGAGGGAGGTGGGCAGTGAGGAGACTGAGCTGGGAGGGGACCCAAGGACCCAGTTTCACCCAAGCCAGGGCCTTAGGTCTGCATACTGGGAGAGCAGGGGGGCTGCCTTTCTCATAGGTCCAGCCCAGTGTAGAAAAGCTCAATGAACACTCATTGAGAACGGCACCCAAAGGCTTCAGGATCTGGACTTGGGACAAATGCGCCAGGTCAACAGCCACCCGTAATTCACACCTAGAGCCAGTATCTGAGCTGGGTGTGGGGCCTGTGAGCCTACTATGTGCTAGTGGGTGCAGGCTGCTCTCACCATCGCCACCTGTTCCTGCATCTCCTCCATATGTTCCAGCACTGCGTTCTTGGTCTCCGTGTCCTCCAGCAGCGAGCCCACATCAAAGACATTGTCCAGGTATGCCTGAATCTGCACCTGCAGCTTGTCACTCTCCGTCAGCCGCAGCCTCTGTCCCCAGGTGGAACAAGCAAGGTGAGGACTGGTGTGTGGGGGGGGGGACAGTCCTTCTAGTCCCCCCACAAGGACCCAGAGGAAGGGGCCTGAGCCCTAGCTTGCTTTTTTTGTTGTTGTTAATTGAGATACACTTCACATACTGTAACATTCACCATTTTAAAGTATACAATTTAACAAGCACCACAGCCTCCACCGAACTAAGTCCAGCACAACTAGATGGTGCCCGGCTACCACCACCGACTGCTCTGACAGGGATCACAACAGAGGATGCCGGACAGAGCTGGAGAAAAATGTAGAACAAAATTCTAACTTAAAAAAAAAAAGAAAGAAAGACCAGACAGAGACTGAAGAAACCCCGAGAGTATGGCCCCCTGTCTCCCTTTTAACTCAGTACTGAAGTCACTCCTGAGGTTCACCCTTCAGCTAAAGATTAGACAGGTCCATAAAACAAAATCAGACTAAATGGGCACACCAGCCCAGGCGCAAGGACAAGGAGGCAGGAGGCGGGGGACAGGAAAGCTGGTAACGAGGAACCTGGAGTCCAGAAGGGGAGAGTGTTGACATGTCATGGGGGTGGCAACCAATGTCGCAAAACAGTACATGTATTGTTTAATGAGAAACTAATTTGCTCTGTAAAACCCTCATCTAAAATACAATTTAAAATTCTTTAAATAAAATATATAATTCAGTGGTTTTTAGTGGATTCACAAGGTTGTGCAACCACGACCACTATCTAATATCTGATCATTTCATCATCCGTCCCCATTAGCATTCCCCATTCCTCTCTCTCCCCCAGCCCTAGGCAACCACTAATCTACTTTCTGTCTCAAGGAGTTGCCTATTCTGGAAATGTCATATAAAATGAATTATCTAATATGTGGCCTGTTGTGTCTGGCTTCTTTCATTTAGCATCATGTTTTCAAGGTTCATCCATGTTGTAGTCTCTTCATTCCTTTTTATGGCTGAATAATATCTCTTTGTGTGGATATACAATTCTAGTCTGCTTTTCACCTTTTGTTCATCTTGGCTTTCAAAAATCCAGTCCCCAAACCCCAGCTCCTCCAGGAAGCTTCCCAAAGGAATCAGGGAAGAAGCTGCAGCTTCTCTGCTCTGGCTGCGCCAGGACGCATCAAGCTCCTCTGCATACTTTTCCTGGGCAAAGCTCTCACCTGGGGCCTGGGCCTGGCTAGGTGATCTGGCTCCCACTTTGGCCCAGTATCTCGTCACTCCCCATTATGTGCTGGCATCAGAGCACCTGTCTGAGGCTGGTGCTCCCACAGTCAGACCCAGCAACCCCTAGAGCCTGATCCAGTGCCCACAAAAACCGCTCCATGGACTAGGTACCTACTATGTGCCCAGTACTGTTCTACACATTTAGAGTTGTTATTATCTCTGTTATTCTCCTATTTTACAGACGACAACACTGGGTTTCAGAGCTAGGAAGAAGCCTATCCAAGATCACATGGCCAGGAAGTGGCAGAGCCAGGATTTGAACCAAGGTCTGCCTGACCCCAATACTCATGCTGCTAACCACTCAGCCATGCTCTGCTGTGGGTGAGTGGTTAAGGCTTGGGGCATGTGGGGCTCACCTCCAAGTACAGGTCTAGACCCAGGTGGGTGAACTCATATTGCAAGAAGACACGGAAGTTCATATTCTCCACTGAGTGTACCACAATGTTGATGAATTGCATGCAGGCCACCTGGGGGCAGGGACATGAGCAGGTATATGATCTTCTGGGTGGGGGTGCTCAGGGCCTTCCATCCCCCATTATCTCCCAAATCTCCCTCCTTCTCCCCCAGCCTGCTCCCTCTCTGCCATCCACCCGCCCCACCCCCCCACGCTGACCACTCAGTCCTCACACTTTGTAGGGGCAGGGCCCAGACCCCAGATACCTAGGCCCCTAGCTGTCCCCTGCTTCCCAGAGTGGCCCTGGCCAGGCCTAAGCCTGCTGTGTCACTGAGCTCACCAAGAAGTCGATGCTGCTGTCCTCATTCCGGAAATATTCCATCAGCTTCTCAAAGCGGTGCTGCTCCCC
The DNA here is from genome assembly GCF_024166365.1 of Elephas maximus indicus. Classification (NCBI taxonomy): domain Eukaryota; kingdom Metazoa; phylum Chordata; class Mammalia; order Proboscidea; family Elephantidae; genus Elephas; species Elephas maximus. Next base: position 51,594,539 of record NC_064837.1, on the reverse strand, counting down.
ACACACCTGAGTGGAGGGGAATGGTGTCACTGATGGCCTGGGCAGCCTAGCCCCAGAGGCAAACCTGGCCTCCCCCACCCCAGTCCGCATTGTCACAGGGCAGGATCTAGGAGAGAGCTCCTGTGTTCACCAACAGACTGCAGCTACCTAGCGTCCTCATTGCCCGAAAACCTTCCTTGTATTAGAGACAAGCCTGAGAAATTGGTCTCTATGGTACTACTCAGGAGGAGGTCCAGACCTGGATCATTCCTTTGGTCCACAGGTGGAGGTGAGAGATTAGTTCTACAAGGAAATCTATGCAAATTGTATGCAAATGAATCCCACCCCCTACCCAATAACTGCAGGTACACCCTCTCCTGTTGGCAGGCTGTCACCAACCCCCCAGGAGCTCTGAAGTTCCTCTTTCTAGCACAGCTGGCCACCTGCCAGGTTAGCCTCTGCTTTCCCAAATACTGTTGCCAAACCCAGGTGCCCCACCAGCCATGGGATCCAAGGTCCAAGGCAAGTGGGCCCTACAGAACTCAATCACAGGGCTCAGCCTTCTATTTCTTCTCTACATTCCCTCCTACTGTTCCCCCTCACTTACTCCACTCTGGTGACACTGGTGTCCTGACACACACCCACCTCAGGGCCTTTGCATCTGCCTGAAGCGCTCTCACTCCAGATGCCACTGCACCAAGTCCCTTACTTCCTTCACAGCTTTGCTCAACCTTCACCTCAAGGAGACCCTTCCTGACCACCCTGCAAACAGTCACCCTCCCCCATAATGTCTTTGCTCTTACCCTACACAATTTTCTTTCCCACAGCACTGATCATTTCCTAACACACTATGCGTTATTTGTTATATTGTTATTATCCATCTCCCTCGCTTTGTTTCTTTGTTCCTTTCGTTCACCAGTGTAACCCAAGTGCTCACTCTTGTGCCTGAGGCACAGTAGGTACTTCGGGAAATATTCATTAAATAAATGAATGGATGAATATTTCCCAGCATATGCATCATATGTCTTGCATTTACTTCTCGTGAACCTGTTACCCAGCGTCAGCAACTTCAGATGTATGTGTGAATCATGTCAGCTGGCTGTGGCAAAGCTGAGGGTCAGAGGTTCAGCAGATCCAGGAGTTAACCCTGTGGCCCCAGACAGTGTAACTATGTGATTCTGCACCTTCTCTTCAAAACTTCCCCCTGCTCCCCAAATGCCCACCTGACGTCCCTGGCTTCCCCCAACAGAGGCAACAATTGTTAGCAATGGGACTCCAAGCCCACCACAGGGGCAGGTGCATATTGGGCCATGGGGGAGGAGATTTCCAGTACCTCCTTGAAGTTGTCAAAGGCCGCAAGAATGATGTCATGTCCCCCCCGCACCAGGCACACGGCTGCCAGCAGCTCCAGCACCAGAGCCTTGGTTCTGGGGAGAGAAGGTTGTCCCTTGAAAACAGTCAGGCTCTGCAGCAAAGGTGGGCACAGGGCTGGCAAGGACAGGGGAGCTGATAGTGAGCTCCTCAGCAAGAGCAGGGGAGCCAGGCTTGAGAGAGAAGAGAGGAGCCAATGATGAGGGTAGAATGAATCTGGGCAGTAGTCCTGAGAACTGGGGGACAGAGTGGGCAAAGGGTTAAATAGGAGGAGGGTCTAGAAGTGAAGAAAGGAGGGGTGTGGACGTTACCTGGGGTTCTTGTTGTTGAGGCTCAGAGCAATCTCGTTGACACAGGCGGGATGGTTCATGACAAGGCTGAAGCCGGACTGGGGAGAGAAGAGAGGTCAGCTCCTCCGGGCAGACCCCCAGGACTGCCAGGACCCTCTGCCCAGCACCTTCAGCACAGACAGTGCCACGCTATTCTGGCCTTTAACTGCCCTCAGGCTTGGAAATTCCTTTCTATCCAATCACACCCTCTTCTGCTATAGCCAAAGCCTGGCTCTGTCCCTCTTTTTAAATCCCTTTGTCTTTTCTGAAGCATCCTGGACATAGTGAATCCTCAAAGGCCGGCTAAGTGAGGGAGGGCCCACTTCACCAATTCACTCCTCCAAACTAAATAGCCACAGGCTGCTGTCTGCTGCCACCTCACTCTCCAGCCCTTCTTGGTGTGTGTGTCTAAGTCCCCAAATGAGGCACACCCACATCCCTGGCCACAACCAGGGGTGCTCAAGGAGGACTGACAAGGAGGCAGCAAAAATCTGGGACTCTCCTCAAGACTTGTCAACCTCAAGACACTGAGCTAACAGCCCAGACCTCTAGGGCTCCCCAGTGGGCGATGGGGTGAAGGAACAGTTGGTCCTAGAACCCCAGCAGCCTGGGCAACTCCTAGTAAGCACAGGCCTGGTTCCTGGGCCCCCCAGTCCCCGTGCCCACCAGCGCACCTGGTAGTTCATGATGGCACGCAAGCACATGATGCAGACATGAACGTCATCCTTCTGGCTGACGATACGGGAATGCCGCAGAGCTTTCTTGCTGTGGGCTGAGGTCAGCCTGAGTGGGGTGGAGGAGAGGCAGCCAGGGTCAGAGTCCGGAACCCCCACTTCCCATTCCACTGTTCACTCAGACGGACTCTGGAACCCTAGGCCACTACATCCTGTCCACCCAACAAAAGAGACCATCTGAGGGCAGGTGGGGTTCCTCAGTCCCTAGACCTGGGGGGAGGAGAAGAGAGGAGTCAGGGAAGTAAAGACCATTAACAGCAATATGGCATTAAAAAGGGTTGCCCTGTGGTTGGGGTGGAGAGGCTATGGAGTGAAAAGACAGCCATAGCTTGGAAACAGCCATGGAAGGGTTGACCACAAGGTGGCGCTCATGGCTACTTGGGATTATCTTCCATCTTGAGAGCCAGAGTCTCAATTCAGACTACATTGGTTCAAATCCCAGCTCCGCCACTTACTAGATAAATTCCTTTATCTTTCTGGGCCTCAGTTTCCTTATTTGTAAAGTGGAAGTGGTAATAGCTATAACTTCTTGATAGGGTTTTTTGGGACTATAAGATGAATAAATATATTAAATTCTCAAAACAGTGCCTGGCACATAGCAAGTACTATATGAGCATGTGTAATTGTTATTTGCCAAAACATGTGTGACGTTTTCACTGTAGAACAGCCCATTGTGACTTCCGCATGTTGGGTCCTTGTCACAATTCTGTCATATTTCCAACAATACTGAGAGGCCCTGCCACCACCTAGTTGAGTCTCCCATCTTCCTGTCACATTCCAAGCCTTTGTCCATGCTGTTCCTTCTGCCTAGAATGCCATTCCCTGTCCCCATCACTGCCTGTAAAGTCTCTATTCATCTGCAAGACAGAGTTCCAGTGTCACCTCTTCTGGGACACCTTCCTGATGCCCTAGGCAGTGGCCACCTCTGTTCTCAGAGCTCCCAGTCACACCTCTGTGACAGCCTGTCACACTGAATTCTCCCCCACTAGACTGTGGGTCCCCTATCACAGGCTAGTCTGGCTCCTGAACACCCACCACAGCACCTGATACGCAGTAAGTGCTAAAAAATGTTTGTTGAATGAATGAATGGATGAGTACATTGTGAGTGTTTGGAGCCTAATGTGAAGGTGGTCACCTAGACCCAAAGTGGGAAGGGAGGAAGCTGAGGGTCCACACCATACTCCAGGGCCGATACTCCAGGGCCGTCTCCTGCGCAGAGTTGGGTGGGGTGTCCTATCCACAGTAGCTGAACCCAGGACATCAATCATTGGCCTCACCCAACCCCCCACCATCCCAGGGAGCCAGCCAGACATGCACCTGCCACCAGGGGGCTACATACCGGGGAGAAGGGGGGCATCTGGAGGCCACATGGGAGAAAACAGGGGGTTAGATGGGTACAGAAACCCCGTCCTAATCCCAGGCCCAACCAGATTTCCAGCCCCTAGGTGGCCACCCCAATGGCTTCTTAACACACCTGTGAGCCAAGCCCTGTTTGTGGCCCCAACCCTGCTCCCAGTGCCTGGCTACCCCTTCCACCACCCCAGGGGTGCCAGGTGGGCTGGCAAGATGCAGGGATGTAGGGGTGAATTCTCCATTCTCCCACCGCCCACCATGGGGTACACATACTTGACGGTCAGATGGCGACTCTTAGGCTGTGGTGGGCAAGATGAGGGGGGACCCTTGATGAGATCCTCCACTGACTGCTCCAGGGGCTTGCTCTTCTCCGTGTTGGGTGCCCCGTTATCTGTGCTCTCCATGTCATGCCTGCAGGGGATGATGCAGTGGGGTTAGAGGCCAACGCTGTAGGGGTACTTAAGAGAGGGGTGGAGGAAATTGAGGGAAAAGAGACAGGCCTGGGGAGAGGCTGGAGTAGGGAGGAGGCTGTGTTCTTGGCAGTGGGCTGGGCATAGCCATGGGGTAGGGGGACTGTGGAGCATAGGAAGGGTGGAACAGAAGAGTGCACCAATGGGATGTCCCCCAGGTCCCAGGTGGCACCCCAGGCTATGTTCCTCCCTGTCTAGGGCAGGTCTTCAGGAAAGGGATCAAAGGGATCGTTCAGGGCCAAGCACAGGGTTCCAGGCTGGGCTGGGGCTGTGCTGTCTGGAGCTGGCCAGAGGAGTGGTCAAGGCACAGGGAAGCGTGAGGCTATGAGGCACGGCGTGGGGGCATGGGGGTGAACACGGGAGCACTTACGTGACGGAGCACTGAGCAAAGGCCAAGTACTCAAGCAGTACATCCAGGCCACGGTTTTCCTCGTTGAGGAACTCCTGCACCCACCTACAGGACACAGGGCTCCCTGAGTCCCAGCCAGGAAGGAGGGCTTGCCCAGACTGGGCAGGTAATGGGCGTGCAAGGGCCCCAGGGTGCCCCTCCCCCAGGGAGACACCACAAGCCCTGGCTCAGAAGGCCCAGGATACTAGGGGCTCAGGCAAGAACCACGGCTCAAGCATGGCTGAGATGAGGGCCAGAGGTGGGGCAGTGGAGGAGGTGGGGCCGCAGTCCCGACACCCACCCCAAAACAGAGGGTCCACAGGCACAGCCCTGTACAGGGAGAGGAGGAAGGGAAAGCCCAGGGCTTCCTGGAGATAGAGCTCTCCTGGGGCACCAGAGAGGGGATGTGAGCCCCTCACTCACCCAATGTGATTTGTCCTCAGGGAGATCTCCAGCTCCCGCAGCACCTGTGTGGACTCCTGAACTCGCCTCTTAAACTGGGGGTGAAGAACAGGGCAGCCTGGTGGGGGTAGCCCAAGCCTCTCACAGGCCCACCAAGCCCTGAGGTGGCACCCAGCAGCAGCCACCCCCACACAACCACACTGGCACCCGTGGCCTTTCACGCACAGCCTTCCCCACCACCTCCACACACCCGCCCAGCAGAACAAGCACTCACAGGCTACACATACTCCCCCATACACAGAACACGGGGTGCACAGCACACATCCGTGTTTGGATACAGGGCACACACACACATCTCTCTACTCGGATACACAGGGTACACATACACATCCATACTTAGATACGCGGGGCACGCACACACACATCCATGCTCGGACACACATGGCACACACACACACCCATACTCGGACACACATGGCACGCACACACACACACACATTCATAGTCAGACACACACAGCACGTACACAAACACATCCATGCTCAGACATGCACGGCACGCACACACACACACCTATACTCGGATACACAGGGCACATACACACACACAACCATGCTCAGACACATATGACACGTACACACACACACATACTCACACACACCAGACACACACACACATACACACATTCATACTCAGACGTACAGCGCACAAAGACATACATATCTCCATACAAGCACACAGAGTGTACACATACACATCCATACATGGACATCTTGAGCACACATGCACATATACATTCCTATACAAGCAATCCAGATATATACACACATGGGGAATACACACCCACATTCATACATGGACATCCTGTGTGTACACACATACACACACACACAGGTACCCTGAGTATATACGCACAGGGTACACACACACCCATGCCTGGCCATGATACATGGGGTACACACACACAGAACACATGTGTGGACATGTTGTCAGGCGGGATCAGTCCCTGGAGAAGGATATCATGCTTGGCAGAGTACAGGGTCAGCGGAAAAGAGGAAGACCCTCAACGCAGTGGATTGACACAGTGGCTGCAACAATGAGCTCAAGCATAACAACGATTGTAAGGATGGCGCAGGACTGGGCAGTGTTTCGCTCTGTTGTGCAGAGGGTCGCTATGAGTCAGAACCAACTTGACGGGACCTAACAACAAGTGCTGATGGGCTAACCCCAGGAGCACTAATGTGGGGGGCTTCAGGCATGGACAGCGCCCAGGAGCACTAATGTGGGGACTTCAGGCATGGACAGCGCCCAGGAGCACTAATGTGGGGGGCTTCAGACATGGACAGCTCCCAGGAGCACTAATAGAGGGGCTTCATACACACTCTGGTATATACATATATATAAAGTTATACACAAACACATTCACATCCATACACAAACACAAAAATATACACAGAGTACACAAACGAATCCATGCATGGACATACAACGTGCACACCTGCACACACATGAGTACACAGAAGTGTACCCACATATGCACATACAGGACACTCAGAGGAATCAGTAAAACCCCACGTCTAGGGCACTCTCCATCCCCTAGAAATACACACATACCCATACCTGTCCCCACACAGGCCCAGAGAACAGTGTACATTTATACGCAGTCACTCCAGCTGCCCACAGCTTGGGAGGTGCAGGGGAAAAGGGACAGAGAAAAAAGGGGAGACATATACCCCCAAGTTGGGCATCCAATCGGCTGCCACCTTCCGGCTGACCACACCAGTATCCAGGTAGCTCTTCAGCTTCTGGATGTAGGCTGCAGGGGGGTTCTTGACTTGAAATCGCTCCTGGGGAGAGGGAATGGGGTGTACAGGGAACTGGCAGAGCTACCCTAGCCCTCGTCCCAATGCCCCATTCTCAGCCCTGACCCGGCTCCCAGGCTGTCTTAAGACCCCTTTGAACTACCAAAGGCACAAGTCCAAGCAGTCCACCAGACCACTTTAAGCTCCCCCATCCTGGGCCTAGCCTTCACTCCCCACTTGGGCCTCACAGGCCATACGCTAGCACAGCCCTGGGGTGGGGCCTGGAGAGGTGGGTTCTGCCATGGATACCTCTGGAGGTGGAGGGCACTCAGACTGGCCACTAGGTGGCATCCTCCCAGTCCCCTGCCCTCCCTGGACCACACCCCAGCTCAGGCCTTGGGGGACAGGAAGGAAAAATGCCCTGGAGGGGACGGTATGGAAGGGGTCATTGAGGGCCAGCCCCCTCCACTACCCCTAGCCCAGCTTCTTGGCAAGCTGAGGGCTCCTTCCACAGGACTCCATCCCAGCTGTCCTGCTCACCTGGGTTCCTGTGTTGTTAGCTACCTGTGTGTGTGTGCTCATTTGTGTTCAGCAAAGCAACTCCTGGCTCCCCCAGCCCACCCCCAGCTCAGGCAGCCTCTCAGATAAGGGGCAGGGACTACAGCAGAGGCTCCCAACCAGAGGGGCACCTGTCCTTCCCCACTTAGATCCCTCAGATGCTCCAGCCTTCCCCCTAACCTCCTACTTCTCCCAGGCTTTTAAGCCCTCAACCTCTGAGATGCCGAGCCCCCTACTATAGGCCCAAGGCCTCTGGAGTCAGCTCCCCAACCTCTTTCCACACCCAGCCCTTAACCCCAGACTGCTGCCTGGCCAGCTCAGCCATCCCATCCGTCCATTACAGGAGGCTAGGCCCAGCCCTGGCTCCCAGGGGAGGCTCTCTGCTCCCCAACCCCCAGCTCCAGCCTCCAGAGCCACAGGCTTGAATGCTGCTCCCCACCTCCCTCCCTCACCAAATCACTGCCAGCAGCCAGGCCTCACCCGCCCAGTAGTGGGAGAGGGGTCCACCCTGCTGCCAGACAGCAGCCCAGAGCTGGAGGGGCAAGAGCAGTGAGTGAGCCATGAAGGTGGCGGGCCCATGAGCCCAGACTGAGCACCAAGAGACAGGGAATTCGAGTGACTCTGGGAAGGCCACAGCTCCTCCGGGCCCCAGGTAAAAGGAGGACAGGGGTTTCTGCCCCTTCTCCACATCTCCCATGGGGTTAAATGAAGACGTCCAACCCTGGGGTAGGGGGTCAAGGGAGGCTGCCAGGAGGATGGCGACATGGCCCTAGCCATGCTGGTGGGTGCCCTGGAGCAGCCTTGCCGGCTCAGCAGAGGCAGCCTCAGCCCTGGTTCTGACTCACAGGCTCTCTGGGGAGGCCCCATGTCTGAGAGAGGGGATCCTAGAGACTGCAGACACCCCAGCACCCTCCCCAGATGCGATGCTGGCCTCTAGGCAGGCTCTTGGTCTCATGGGCAGTGTGGCAGTCTCCCTTCTTCAGCCAGCCCCAGCCTGGCCAGGGCAGGGCAGGACACCCGAGGGTGGGAGGGAAGGGCAAGGAACTGTGCCAGCACCCACCTGGTCGCAGACGAGTTCCCATTTCTTCTCGTTGTCATACTGGCTCAGCAGCTGCACCTTGTCTGGGGGCAAGTTCATGCAGTTCTGGGGAGGGAGGGACAAAGCAAAGACCCCCTGAGCCTGGTGCCTCAATGTGGGGGCAGGGGAGAATGGGCATCCCAGGACCACAAAGGGCCGAGCTCCCTAGTAGGTTTTCACACACATAATTCCTCATCATCTTCTCACCCCTGGACTACCTTCAGGTAGCATCATCCAGGCCTGGACTCTGTCCCCCCGACTATGCCTCCTGGAACTCAGGGTGCAGAGACAGGAATGAGGGTTCTCAGCCCAGCTTGCCTGGACCTCAGACACCTCTGGGCCCCAGCATCCCCCTCTGTGACATGCGGGTATCATCTCTTCCCCCACTTGGGTGGGAAGATAACAGGAGCCATCCCCAGCCAGGCTCAAGTGTGGCCAGGTATGGACACAGACCCATGCCTGTGCCACCAGGCACCATGTGTGCATACACCCAGCCCAGGGCACCCATTACCCATTGCTGTCAAGTCAATTCCAACTCATAGCGATCCTACAGGACAGAGTAGAACTGCCCCATAGGGCTTCCAAGGAGTGCCTGGTAGATTTGAACTGCCGACCCTCAGGTTAGCAGCCGAACTCTTAACCAATACGCCACCAGGGTTTCCAGCCCAGGGCACAGTGCCTCATAAACACCAGAAAACCTCTCAGTGGGGAGAGCAGAGGGCCCCCTCCCACCTGGTCACTGAGAAGTGAGGAGATAGGACCTGGAGCTGAGGTCAGGCGGGTCAGGCAGGCCAGGGGTTCCAGGCGGGTACGTCATGGTTGCAGGAGGGAGGGGGATTTCAGAGGGGAAGGTCACCCAGCCACAGGATCTCCCCAGCCAGCACGCTAGGCCTGGAGTGCTGTGGCGCAGGCTGGGACTTCCCTCAGCACCGAAGAAAGGTCAGTAGTAGCCTGCCTGGGCCCTCCTCGACCAGCCACAGATGACAACGGTATGGTGTTTCAGTCAAACTTCTCCCCCACAGGGAAGGCAGAGGGCCCAACTCGGGGCTGCAGGATCAACCAGGTGTCGCCAACACGAGGAGCTCCCTGGACATCCAAGAATTGGAGCCTCTCCCTGAGAGACCCAGAAGATGAAGCCAGTTTACTCTAATCTAGTAAACCCCTGGTTTATTGAGGGCCTACGATGTGTCAGGCCCTGAAAGACAGTTCTTGCCCTCAAGGAGCTCTGAGTTAAGCCAGGGTCTCAACTGGGGATGTGGGAGCCCCCAAGAAGCCCCATTCAGAGCCATGGAAGCTTCTGTTGTGGGCTCTGGAGGCTCAGACGATGCCCCTTCAGTCAGGTGGCCCTAAGAAGAGGCCACAGATGGGGCAGAAAGGAGCCACACCCATCTGAGGCTCCTCAGCCAGTTTCCTCTCTGAGGTGCTGGGCCTAGTACTGGGGTTCTGACCAGACCTCACCCCAAAAATCACTGCTTTGGGTCAGCCCAGACGACAGGAAGCTGGGTGCTCTCAGCACCCATTGCTGAGGGCCCCACTTGAGAGGTGAAACTGCCCATCAACTGGACACCCCCAGGCTGGCTGGGGTTGGGAGTACGTCATCTCTCTCCCTCATTGCGAAATTGAGCCTGGATTGAGGAAACTGTGCTGTCTCATCAGGCGCCCTCCCCTCCCCCAACCCACCAACCGCCAGAACAGCTCTTGCTATGACATGGAAGGGGCTGCCCAGGAAAGGGTCTGAGAGCTGTGGGGAGGGTACCATTTTCCCAAGGAGGGTTCCCTGGGGCCATTCTCTGTCTCTCTCCCTGGTCCTCCCTGATACATCACCAGCCCACAGAGACATGGGGTGGGGGCAGGGGCAAGGCGGGGAGCAAGGCTGAGCGGAAAGGAGGAAGGAGGAGAGAAGGCAGGCAGTGTCTGGGAAGCTGGAGCCTGTGGCCTGTAGGGAGGGGGTGGGGGGAGAGATGGCGGTGGGGAAGGAGGGCAGAGGAGTGAGGGGGTGGCTGAGCCCCAGCATCTGAGCCTGAGAGGGCAGCTGCTCCTCAATATGGGTCTTTCTGGACGCTCACATACCCCAGCAACTTGATTGGCTCCCAGAATGGCCCTTGTACCCCAGATAGCACTTCCACCATAGCAATGATGACCACAATAATCACAGAATCCAACTTTGCCTCAATGCCCACCACTGCTCTAAGCCCTTTGCACCAGTGACCCCATTCCTACCACACAACCATTACTAAAAAAAAAAAAAAAAAAAAAATTGCCATCAAGTTAATTCCAACTCATAGTGACCCTATAGGACAGAGTAGAACTGCCCCATAAGGTGTCCAAGTTATAGCTGGTGGATTCGAACTGCTGACTTTTGGTTAGCAGCCAAACTCAACCACTGCACCACCAGGGCTCGACAACCATTACTAGGCACTGTTATTATTCCCACTCTACAGGTGTAGGAAGGAGCCTGGGTGGTATAAGTGGTTTGTAATTAGCTGCTAACCTAAAGGTTGGCGGTTTGAACCCACCCAGCAGCACCATGGGAGAAAGCCTTGGCGAACTGCTTCCATAAAGACTGTTGTTGGATGCCGATGAGTCAATCCTGACTCATAGTGACCCCATATGACAGAGTAGAACTGCCTCATGGGGTTTTCTAGACTGTAATATTTATGGGAACAGATTGCCAGGTCTTTCTCCCATAGCACTGCTAAGTAGATTCGAACTCCCAACCTTTTAGTTAGTAGCCAAATACCACCAGGGCTCCTTCCATAAAGACTACAGCCAAAAAAAAAAAACCCTAGGGAGTAGTACTACACTGTAACTCATGGGGTCACCATGAGTCAGAATAACTCAATGGCAATGGGTTTGGTTTTGGTACAGGTGTAGACACAGATTGGGTTAGTGACCTGTCCAAGGTCGCACAGCCAGTAAGAGCAGAGCCAGGCTTTGAGCCCAGAGCTAGCTCTGAACCACCACTCAGCCCCTCCCAAGACAAGCCCACAGTTATTACAGGGATGAGGGGCCTGCTTCCCTCAATTACAGGGATGGCACACCTGTCCAGATCTCAGACAGCTCCAGGCAGTGGTGGAGGGCAGGGTACCCCTTTGCCCCTTCCCCACCTGGGCCTTCTTAGGCCTCTGGGCCCACACACCAGCCTGCAAGACAGGCTAAATTTAGGCTTGGAAATCAGAAATAGCTCTGACAGCACTGAGCACTAATTAGCAGCTGCTCTTCAGGCCTGCCGTGCCCTCCAAGGAAACGGCCACCCCAGGGAGTGAGGGAGAGGCCAGCAGCTGCCACTCACTTGGGGTGGGGCGAAGCCACCCTGGAAAGCAGGAACAGCCCCCCAGAGCCAGGTCCCCAGCACGGGGGTGGGGTTGGGAGGGATAAGCAGGAGGTTGGCTGACAGTGCTCAGATGGGACCAGAAGGGGCAAGCAGTGCAGGTGGGGGAGACACCTGCCTCCAGGGAGGCGGAGAGCAGGAGGGGCAGCTATGACATGGAGGAACCAGGACTGGATTCAGAAGACCCAAGCTCTGGACCCCCCAGCCCTAGAGCTCCTTTGCCCCTCGGAGCCTCAGCTTCTTCCTCATAAAATGGGCGCACACCCTCTACCTCACAGGCTCACAGAACTGCTGGGGACACTCGATGAGAAGCTGTGTTCTGATGGAATAATATTCTTCAACTGCACAGCACTATGCAGAAGGCATTCCACAGACAGGAGAGAGTCCAGGAAAGGCCCAAAGTGCGGGGGCGGGGGGTGCAGTGACAAGGTATGATGAGTGGAAGTTGGTAAAAACATCCAGGTAAAACCTAGACTTGGCTAAAATCTTAACTGACCCCTTGACCCTCTTTTCCTGATGCTCTTAGTGCTTTGGGTCAGACAAAGAGGCAGATAAGAGTCATCTTTTGGAGTGTGGCCAAGAAAAGGAGCTGGTTCCCCAAATCTTTCTACTAGAATGTGTGGACCATTCTCCTCCCTCCCTGCCCCTACCTCTCTGGGTACCAAAGGGGGCCCCCATCCTCTACTCACTCAAGACCAGCCCCTCGCAGGCTCATACCACCCTCCCACCAGCGGTGCCATCTGGAGGGGGCTCCCAGGAAACTGAAGGGGCTCCACCTGCAGTTGGACACAGCCACACCCACCGGTTCCACTTTCAGCCGAGCTGAGTTTGCATCCCAACCCACCTGCCCACCCTCTCCTCATGAGGCCTGGCCCTGCAAGTCCCAGGATGCCCCTGAACTTGGGCACCAACTCCAGTTTCAAACCAGACCCGCAGGTGTTCCTCACCCTGGCCCGGCCCCTATGGCTGCCCTACCCCCAACCCCTGTATGGCCCCCACCTTGGTTCTAAAGCTGTCAGTGCATCTCCAAAAAAACCCGTTTTATCCACTTAAAAAATTCCAGAATATAGATTTTCTGGGGCTCTTATAAACAATCCCAGGCTTATACAAGTGCTCTGGGGTGACTCAGCCCTAGGATAGAGTGCTGGAATCCCCCCAAAATTAGCAACTTCTCCCTTCAGGGTTCAAGGGCCCCCACGGCAGGGACAAGGACCAACAGGGTAGAAGCCAGGATAGCAGGCACTGCCTGTATAAAGCAGGCTGGCAGGAGGAAGAGGAGGAACACCCCCGCATCACTTGCCCTGTGCTAAGTGCCACTCTAAGTGTTTTTACATCTATTACCTCATTTAAACCTCAACAAAGAGTCTACAAGGTGGATACTATTATAATCTCCATTTTATGGGTGGGAAACTGAGGCACAGAGCCATTAAGTCATTTGCCCAAGGTGACCTAGCTGATAAGCTGGTGAGAAGACTGAGTTTCCTTGGAAGAAGAAGCACTGAGGGAGATGGAACCACTAGAAATGTGGGTCTTGGCCCCCCCAGGGGTCTTCTGCAGACAACCTGGCCCAGCCCCCCTCCCCCATCTGAGGAATCAGCAACAGTCAGCCCCACTTCCTGCCACCCAGCACCCTACGCTTCCTGTTGTTGCCCACACTGAGCTCTTACTCACTGGGGAACCCCCCCCTCAACACACCCTCTCTCAGGGGGAAGTGGAGGCCTCTCCACCCCCTCTCCACACACACTGTTACCGTTAGCACCGCTGCTGCTCCACCCGCCAGGAGAGGCCGGCCGCCCTTCATGGTTTCCAGCCACTGCAGAGCTGTCTACATAGGCCTGTGCGGTGGCAGCCTAGCCTGGGATGGCCGGTGATGGAATCTCTGCAGGGGTGCACAGCAACCTTGGGTGGTCTTGCTGACGGGGGTGAGGGAAGGGGAGAGATGGGCTCTGTGCTCCTTTACCTCACAGGGGCCCAGGATGGAGAGGCCTTCATCAGCTCCAACGTCATCAACCCCTTCCTCACAGGGGAGAGTGTTTATTGAGCATTTACTGTGTGCCAGACACTGTGCTCAACACTCTGCATTTCTACCATCATTCAATCCCCTCAGCAATACTAGAAGGCCAGCATATACCATTATTGTTCTCTTCTTTTACATGTGAGGAAAAGTGATGCTCAGAGAGGTTAAGTAACTTACCCAAGGTCACACAGGTAGTAAGTGGCAAAGACAAAACTCAAACCCCAAACTTCATGACTCCAATGCTTGGAAGCTACCCTCACCTTTCCCAGAGTAGCCCTTGCCCAACTCAGAGGCATGGAGGCCCAAGCCACCTTCCAGGGCTTCCTGTTCCCAGCAAAAACACAGAGGCAGCCCCAAGGGTGGTTCCACCTGCTCCTGCCCATCTCACCCAGCTCTTTGCCAAACCCAGATGTCTCTATGAATCATGCTCACCACATCTCTGGGTTTCCAGGGTCAACGTGTGACAAGCCTGCCTGCCAGGAATGCCACCCTCCAGCCTCTGGCCAGCCTAGCAACTGACCGCATGGCCCAGAGGTGGGATGCACAGGGCCTGAGCAACCTAGGCTCCATAGCTACGTGCTCCCAAACCTATTTTGGTCTGAATGGAATTTCAAATTCTCATGGAATCCAGACATTCTGGACCATGGAGGCTGGATGCACTCCTGATACTATTGCTCTGAGATAATCTTTAAACCTTAAACTAAAAATATCTCCTGAAGTCTTCTTAAAACCAAACTATAGTTTAGCTTAACTATTAAAGAATGTCTGCCTTGAGCATGATGCTCTTTTAAGAATTATCTATATGGGATCAAAGTGACAACAACTCCGGAAAGATTAGCTAGGAACCTTAGGGAGTTCATGTTAATGGAGGAGGAACAATTCAGAAAAGGAGGGTGAGTGTGGTAGCACAACTCGAAGAATGTAATCAACATCACTGAATTGTACATGTAGAAACAGTTGAAATGGTGTATGTTTTGCTGTGTATATTCTCAACAACAAAATAAAATTAAATAAATTATTTTAAAAATTAAATACACCTATGTTCATTGCAGCAAAATTTGCAATAGCCAAAAGGTGGAAACAACCTAAATACCCATCAACAGATGAATGGATAAACAAAATGTGGTACATACATACAATGGAATACTACTCAGCCCGTAGGAGAAAGGAAGTCTTGATACATGGTACAGTACGGATGGAGCCTGAAGACAGAATGCTGAGCGAAATAAGGCAGTCACAAAAGGACAAATAAGGTGTATACCTGTAGAAAGTTGAACTAACGAAGGATGTGTGATAGATATACACAATGACAAAAGAAAAAAAAAATGAGTAGCTGCTGAGGCTACTTATGGACAACCAAACACCTCGTGGGACTTGGTTCCTTGGTTTGGAGGTTTAGAGTAACGGTTTCATGGGACATCCTAGTCATTTGGCCCAATATGTTTAGTGCTTCTGTTCTACCTCCTAGTTCACTGCATAGTGCATGGGGTCTTAAAAGCTTGCAAGCAGCCATCCAAGAAGGTACAGCAATTGGTCTCCATTCACCTGGAGCAACAGAGGAAGACGGAGAGTCAGGAACAGGAGGAGGATATGAAATGTGTGGCTAATTGCCTCCATGAACAACTGCCTCCTTTGCCATGAGACCAGAAGAACTGTATGGTGCCTTGCTACCAAGACTAAACATTTTGATCAAAGATTCCATAGAAGATTCCTGATCAAAAGGGGTTGGGGGGAGAATGAAGAACAGATTTTGAAAATTTTTATGGACTCCAGACTTTCTGGAGCCATGGAACCTGGATGAACCCCTGAAACTATTGCCCTGAGATAATCTTTAAACCTTAAACCAAAAATGTCCCCTGAACGATGCTGGTGAGGAGTGGGCTTCTTAGATAAAGTAGGCACATGAGACTATCTGGGCAGCTCCTGTCTGGAGGGGAGATGTGAAGGCCGAGGGGGACAGAAGCTGGCTGAATGGACACAGAAACACAGGGTGGAGAGAAGGAATGTGCTGTCTCATTAGGGGGAGAGCAACTAGGAGTATATAGCAAGGTGTATATAAGGTTTTGTATGAGAGACTGACTTGATGTGTAAACTTTCACTTAAAAGAAAAAAAAAAAAATGTCCCCGGAAGCCTTCTTAAAGCCAAACAATAAGTTAACCTAACTAGTGAAGAATGGCTTCCTGGTGGCACAGTGGCTAAGCATTTGGCTGCTACCAAAAGATTGGCAGTTCAAATCCACCAGTAGCTCCTTAAAAACCCTATGGGGCAGTTCTACTCTGTCCTATAGGATCGACTCAACAGTTTGTTTTGTTTTAAGTAAAGAATGTCTGCCTTGAGCATTATGCTCTTTTAAGAACTATCTATATGGAATCAAATTGACGACAGCAACTCAAAAGTATTAGATAGGAGCCTTAGGAGTCACTGAGTTTACATTAATGGGGGAGGAACAACTCAGAAAAGGAGGGTGAGAATGGTAGCACCCCTTGAAGGACATAATCAATGTCACTAAATTGTACCTGTAGAAACTGTTGAATTGGTGTATGTTTTGCTGTGTATATTCTCAACAACAACAAAATTAATAAAATTTAGGAAAAAATAAAATAAAAACCTATTCTGTTCCACCAGAGAGAATGGAGCTCAGTCCTAGGGCAGCAGAACCATGACATCTCCCCCAGCTCCCCATCACCAGTCTGAGGGGGGAGGAGCCAGCCACAGTAGGACTCCCAGGACCCACATCCTGCTTAGGGCTGTTCTGACCACCCCACACAGCCTGGCCAAGTGCCCACATCCCTGGGCACATGCTAAGGGTACATGCTAAGGGCATATGCTAACAGTACCCCAGGATGCTGGCCCCCCTCAGACAAATTCCATTCCAAATGGTTCATCCCCCACTTGGATGCCAGCATCACCCTAGGCCTTGGGCACACCCTTCCCAGCACCTCCGCTTGATGCCTTTGCCCTGCCAGGTAGCTTCGAAACCTCTGCCCCAAGGTTACAGACAGATTAGGGCTGTCCTATACCTGGCTGTCCGGCAAACCTGGAAAGGGCACCTTGCCATCTCAGTCTCTGGCTCTGCCTGCCCTGCAGGGGAGGGAATGAGGGCTGGAAGCCACCCAGCCTCAGGAATGGGCGTAGGAGAGGAGAGAGCAGAGCAGGGCTGGCTGGTTTTCCCACCATCCGCAGCAGGCCCATGTGGCTGGGCAGACACTGCTCCTCCACCGTTGCTAAGGCAGCAGCCGAAACCCTGGCTCAACCTGCTCTTCCTCCCGCCCCCATTTTAAGTAAGGGCACCCCTCTCTCTTCACAGCTTGTCCCACACCCTTGCATGGGAAAAAGGCTGGCCCCAGGAAGGAAAAGCAGGCTCCCTGGATCTCCTGTGTGGGTATGGCCCTTGTGGGGGCACCCTTCACCCAAGGGAGGAGGCCCATAACCAGAAAAGGAGGGGTGGTTTTGGGTGTCTGGATCTCTCGCCTCCCAGTGGTGAAAGGGCTGAGCTTGAGAGATTAGAAGGGGCTCCCTGAGGCCATCTGACTAGATCCCCAAAGTAGGGTAATGCCTCTTCCATGAAAACTGGGGACACTGAGGGTGATGGCCTGTCACCCTCAGCAAGCTAAGGTTCTTCTCATCTTAGACACTCCCTAAGGACAGGACTGGGCTCTGGCCATTGGGGTTGGGAGGTCAGGTGGAGGCCCACCTTGCAATGCCCATTGCCAGGTGTGTGTGTTTAGCCAAATCTTTAGCTTTAGGCAGCCTCAGAAAGGGGTCAAGACTGTCACCCCAGGCTCAACGCAAACGCCCCTGCTGGTGGGAAGTGTGAGGAGTCAGGTTCTTAGCCAAGTGACCTTGGGTAAGTACTGCTCACAACAGGACAAGGGCCAGGCCGAACCCTCCTCAGGAAGTAGTAAAGTGTAAACGCTGGGGTTCCTGGGGGCTAGGGCGGGGGTAAGTTCAGCAGGTACTGATGCCCTAGGTTTCTACCCAGCCACCACCCTTTATCCACAAGGGCATCATCCTCTAAGACCCACCTCTGGGCTTCCACTCTCCACTTCTTGGTACTCAGGGGCTCCCAAAGGCATTCAGTGTCAGACCCAGCCAATCAGAGTTATGGCAACTACCCAAGCAGGGCAATAATGTCCTACGCAGGCATCAAAGCCTCACCACTTGACTTATGGATTTTCCAGCGGTCTGCATTATTCACACAGCTCCTCTCCGTTGGTGTGCACAGCAGAGAGTGGACTGGAGCCTGGCCTTCACCCTGGGACCCCCCACACCACCACCAAAGACATGCACTTAAGGAGAAAGACCTATGCTCCCCAAGTAGGCTGGTGGAGCCCAGGGACCCACCACCAACCTAGGCTCCCCAAATGATCCCCTCATCCTCCCACCCCCCACCTGGACACCCATCTGCTCAGCTCAGCTCAGCTTGGCCAGGCCCTGGGTTTAGGGAGAGGGGAGAGAGGGTAGGTGGAGAAATGGGGAAGTCTGGGGCTAGCCTGGAGTGAGGCACCCCTCAGAGGCCCTCTCTCTCCCCTAATCAAGCCTGTTGCCCCACCTCACCCCAGCTAGCTCCTCCAAAACTGCTCCTAGCCTTTTTCCGGGAGGGAACAGCAGCCAAGATTTTCAAGAACTGTTGGGAGGTGCATTGTGGGGCCAGGCAGAGGGTCTAATGTATAGTCTAACCACCAGCCAGGGGCGGGAAAATGATGTCAAGGAGGTGGAGGGGACAAATTGAGCACTACTGATGCCAGGTCTCCCTCAGACCCCACCCCCAGTCTTGCAATGCCAGCCTGCTCAGACTAGGAAGGACCTCTGGGAAAAAGCATAGCCTTATTCGCCTGTCACCCAGTGTCCATCAAAGGAAGGTTGACAACAGACAGGCCACTTAATTAGAGAAGGGGCCCGGGACAGGCTGAGGTAGGGAGCCAGAAGTGAGAATGAATGGTTCTTCCCCCTCCCCACTTCTGCCTCCCACCCTCTGGTGGGACCCCCTGCCTCTGCTTTGGTGCTGCCACCCCACCAAACTTAGCCCACTGAGCTGATGGAGCCCTCTCCAGTGGCCTAGTCCCCAGGGCCCTCCCAGTCCTACAAGCAAGCCAGGGGGACTTCCGGACTGTTGCTCCACCCCAAGCAGAGTGACCAGACCGCCCCGACCCCGCCCTTCCTGACCTAATTCCTTCAGTGGACCGATGGCAATGCCCAAGACAAGGACCTGCAGGCACCCTGATAAATACGGGTGAGAAACACAGATAACCCTCTCCGCGACCCAACGACCCAACTCCCAGCAGCCCAGGCACTGAACAATCAGAACCTAAACACCTTGCCTCCATCTCCTGCTCCTGGGAGCTTAAGATGTAACCCCTTCTGTCTCTGACCCGCGAAGACAGAGAGGGGAAATGCTCCAGACCCGCACCTGGTGGCTGGGCCTGCGTGTAGTGTGGAAGGGGCTGCCCGGGGACCCCCTGGCCTGCTCTGCTTCCCACTTCCTCACTGATCAGTTTTGTTTAAGACCTTTAGACCCAGGAGTGCTGGGAGGAGGGGGATGGCGTCTTGGAGAGGGAGACCAGGCGGTTGCAGAAGAAAAGTTTTGGGGGGAGAGTGCTAAGTCACTCTGAAGGAAGCCACTGTCACTCCCACCCTCTGGAGAAAGCAGCCGCTGGGCCAGGGATCTCCAAGCGACACCTGAGCCCCCCGGAGGCGGGGACAAGTGCCGAGCCCCTGCCGCCCCTTGGCCGTGCACTGCGCGCCGCCGGGGTCACACTCACCAGGACCCGGTTGAACCTCTCCTCCAGCTCTCCCGCGTCGGGCATCGGCTGCTTGGGAGCCGCGGGCTGCTTGGGGGGCGATGCAGTGGGGCCCGCGGGCTGCTCGGCGCTGCCAGCCGCGTTGCCCATGGTGGTCCCCACCCAGTTTGCCAGGCGCCTCCAGCCTCGGAAATCCAGCTTTCCAGGGACGGGGGACACGGATCCCGGCCCGAGGGTGATGGAGACAGCGGCTCGCCGCGGTGAGGGTCTCGGCTCAGCGGCGCTCAGGGGCTGGGGCGCGGCGTCCCATCCGGGCGGCCCCGTCCGAGGGCGCGGGGCGGCGAGCTGCAGTGCGCGGGGAGGAAGTCAGGCTGCAGGCCGCCGGGGCCGGAGGGCTGGGCCGGGGGCAGGAAGCTGCGGCGCAGGCTCCCCCCTCGGCGATTTTCGAACTTCTGCTGCTGCTCCCGGTGAGCGCAGACCGCATTTCACCGCCGCCGCCGCTGCGCACCCAGCCCTAGCGGGGCGGGCTGGAGGGAGGGGGCGGGCGCTGTTCGGCCGGGGGTCCCCCGCAGCCATGGCGCGGCGGGCGGAGCGGCCGGCCCGTTCACCTGCAGCCGCACAGAGAGAGGCCGGCGCCGCTTCACCTGCGGGAGCGGGAGGTGGCGAAGGCGAGGCTAGAGGCGGCGGCCCTCTCGGCGGCGCCTCCGGGTCCTAGAACCATATCTGCCGCCAGCTGGAGCGGGAGCACTGGCCGGGTCTGGGGAAGGGGGTCACGGCCGGGGGGCGGGAGGGGGTAAACCTCTGAGTCGAGGATTCTCAGCAACTGCAAGTGCGGCTGGGAGACCCACAGTGGTGCTGCGTTGGGACGCAGGGGCTGCGTCCCCCTCTCGGGCCCCCGACTGAGAAGGTGGGAACCCCCCTTTCAGGCCCCCACCCCTTGTTTCTCTTCTCCTCTTTTTAGCCCACAGATGAGCTAATGACCAGAAGGAGCTATCTGCAAACGACAATCACGAAGCGGGGCGGGGGACGTGGACACAGGCCAACGTAGACCCTGCCACCTGTCCCACCCTCGACCAACTCTGCGCCTGCGCCGGCAAACCCAGTGGTTTTAGTATAGGGCGCCTGTGAAAAACGGCTGGCTTCGAGAAGCTGGGACCACCAAGGCAGTTCCAAGGAGAGCCACGGGGGTTGGATAAGGAAGGATTAAAGCCAACCGCGGGGCTGGGAGCAGGCACCGCAGAGGAGAAAAAAAAAAAAAAAAATTTTTTTTTTCCTTGACGCTGTCACCTCCAGGGAACTAAGGTGGCCTCTCTCTCGCCTTGGAGAATAACAATTTCTGGTGTCTGCCAATTACTCCCAGGGCCTGTGTCTCATTCATCCTGACAAAGACAACCAGGAGAGGCAGGTACTGAGCTCCTCCTTTTAGAAATGGAGAAACTGGGCTCAGAGGGGATAAGCAATTTGCCCAAAAGCACACAGCTAATAATGGGCAGACACAGACCTCCTGCCTGTCCACCTGCAAAACCCAGAGCATTTTCTACACTACCTTGGAGCTACTGTCCTACCCCTCCTCCCCCATTCAGGGTGGACCAGAAAGGCAGGAAGTACCTGGAGGGTTAGAATTCAGGGCTGGGGCACAATCTCCAGCCTGCATTTGAAGCCTGTCTCTTTCACTTGCTCCTCTCATCCGCATTTAATTTACAGGATCCCCAGTTGGCCCCTGCCTGCACTACCAGTGCATTGAGGACCCTCTGAATGAGCCCAGGATCTTCTCTAGGCCAGCCCAGAGGTCATATGAGTCCCCTCCCCTTATAGCATCATCTTCCCTCCACCCTCACTCTCAAATTGTCAAGACCCACTGGCAGGAGTTTAAGCAGGAACTGGGAAGTTATCTCATCTTGAGGAAGGCCCTGGGATAAGCTTCCCTCACACACACCTTGCCAGGGCTGACCTGATTTAAGCTTTTCATCCAAGCCAAGGTCATTGACACCCCAGGTGGTAAGAGATGGAGCCACTTGTTTCTTGTTCCTGCCAGAGACCTCCAAGGTAAGTCGAAGTAGAGTTCTCCTTGAGCATCCTGGGAAGCTGATCCATTCCCTGCCCAGCGCCCTCACCTCCAGCCCAGGACAGACCAGAAGTGGGTTAGGTGGTACGGCTTGTTTTTGTTGTTGCTTTTTTAACTAGCCTCTGATTCTCTCAATGGCTGTCTCTTTCAATTCAACAACAAACCTTTCCTTAGCACCAGCTGTGTGCCAACCACTGTGCTCGGTTCTGGGGATTCTGTGGCAGACAGAAGAGTTCCTGTCCTTGGGGCGCTCAGACACAAGCAAGGGACAGACTCTGAACACATCTGGGAGAGTGGCTGCTACAAATCAGCCTGTGGTGCCAGGTGTTCATGCCCCCTCTTGCCCAGAACTACTTTTTTGAAGGGGGAGGAGAAGGGTGGGTGTGTTGGGCCAGAACCTCCCAAAAGGGTATCTGTGCCCCACAGCTAGAAATCCTTGGGGGTCCTCAGGTCACTACCAACCACCACCACCCAAAGCCGGGTAGAAAAAAGGCTGGGCTAGCTGGGACCTCTCGTGTGGAAACTTACCAGTTCAGCAAGCCTATATTAGCTCTCTCTCGAATGCCAGTCAGAACTGTTAGTTATCAAAAAGGAGGAGGGGACAGGTAATTTAATCAATTATTACTAACAAATTTGGTCGGCTTGGCAGGAAGTATCATGGGTCAAAAAGAGGAGGCAATCCTAGAAAGGATCCTTGCGGTGGTGGGGGACCAATGCTTTTGTGGGTCTGTGCTTCCCCCTGCTGGGGGCAGGCGGTATGACAGCTAAGATAGGGAGAGATCTCCAGTGGTGACAGAGATGTAATCACAAAGCACAAGTGACATTTCTGGACTGTCGTCACTTTCGATGGAAGGATTGTGCAGCCACTCAGAGCTGAGGTAACTAAGCTGATTTTCCCAGGAATCCCCTTCCTCCCCTCTACCTGCGTGAAATTACTCAGTTGGTGTTTCTTACCAAAAAAAAAAAAAAAAAAAAGGCTCAAAAACCTGTACAATAAAAAACAAGTCTTTCTACACTACCAACCTGCCTCCTTGTCCCTCCTCCCTCCCCCAAAGGCAACCACTCTGCAGAGTTTTAATGTTAATTTCCAGAGATATTTTGGGCATATCCAAGCCATTTAGCAGTTTGCGTGTGTGCACGTGTGTGTTTTTTACACAAATGATAGCACACTCCCCACACTGTTCAGCACCTTGCTATTTTCACTTAATAACATATCTGCCTCTGTATATGGGTGTGTCATAATTTATTTCATTGTTCCCCTCCTAGTGGATATTTAGGTCATTACAGCTTTTTGTTACTACAAACATTGCTGCCTGAAGGAAATATCTTGGTACATACATTTGTTTGCACTGTGTGTACAGTTGCAAGATGAATTTATAAATGGGACATTAGTGAGTCAAAGATTTTTAAAACTTTTGGTAGATTTCACCAAATTGTCCTTTAAAAAGTTTGTGCTAATTTGCACTTATCAATCAATACCTCCCAGTGAACTGAGGGCAGACCCTAGCCCCTAGCACTTGTCCCTTCCTTGTTGACAGCAATGGTCAATGACATCTTCTGAGCGCTGACAATGTACCAGGCACTAAAGCAGTGACTTCCCAGGGGTCTTTCCAATCCAGACAGCAGCCCCACAGGGCAGGCCTCTTTATCCCAGAGCTGAGGGTCCTCTGGAGTGACTAACTTACTCAAGTCACACAGCTGGTGTCTTAGTCATCTAGTGCTGCTAAAACAGAAATATCATAAGAGGGTGGCTTTAACAAAGAGAAATTTATTTCTTCACAGTAAAGTAGGCTAAAAGTCCAAATTCAGGGCGTCAGTTCCAGGGGAAGGCTTTCTCTCTGTCAGTCTTCTCATCAATCTTCCCCTGGACTAGGACCTTCTCTGCACAGGGACCCTGGGTCCAAGGGAAGCACTCTGCTAGCGGCACTGCTTTCTTGGTGGTATGAGGTCCCCCTCTCTCTCTGCTCACTTCTTTTATATCTCAAGAGATTGCCCCAAGACACAATCCAATCTTGTAGACTGAGTCCTGCCTCACTAACACAACTGCCGCCCATCCTCCCTCATTAACATCATAAAGGCATAATTTACAACATAGAGGAAAGTCACACAATACTGGGACTCATGGCCCAGCTAAATTGATACACACGTTTTGGGGGAGACATAATTCAATCCATGACAGCTGGTAAAGGTCAGAGCTAGGATCTGAATTCCATCCTTAACTCCCTGAGCCTTAGTTTCCTCCTCCGAAAAGACGAAGATAGGATTTCATAGAATTGTTTTTAATATTAAATGAAATGTCATATAAAGGGCTAAGCAGAGACTTACATTTCCAGCAATAAGGTAGATTTGAAGCCCAGAGAAACCCTTCTGATACCGAAATCCAAAAACCCATTGCCATCGAGTCAATTCCAACTCATATCAACCCTGTAGGACAGAGGAGAACTCCCCATAGGGTTTCCAAGGCTGTAAATCTTTATGGAAGCAGACTGCGACATCTTTCTCCCATAGAGTGGCTGGTGGGTTTGAACCATCAACCTACTGGTTAGCAGCCAAGTGTTTAACCACTGAGCCATCAGGGATCCTTAGTGAAGTCATAAACCAAAAATCTCACTGCCATTCTGTCGATTCTGACTCATAGCAACCCTATAGGACAGAGCAGGACTACACCATAGGGTTTCCAAGGCTGTAATCTTTACAGAAGCAGACTGCCACAGAGCAGCTGGTCAGTTCAAATTGCTGAGCACTTAACCGCTGCACCACCAGGGCTCCTTCTTTCTGGTACAAAATGCCTAAAAATGTTAGATACGATTCAGCATTTGTGTGTGTGTGTGTGTGTGTGTGTGTGTGTGTTATTTTCAATGCAAGGCTGAGGTGGCAAGAAAAGAAAAACCTTCAAAGGTCAGATACAATGAGAAAGCACAAAACAAGAAAGGAACAAGGCAAAGCCTGGGGCCTCATAAGGTAGGAGGTTAGATCAGAGACAATCTCCCCTCATAAAAGTCCAGGGTGGACAGATGGTGACATCCTTGGGTAAACTTGAAAAAAAATCCACCCTGCAGAGGCAGGTGATGGGGATACTTGCCTGCCTCAATTTATCAGGAAGGTAAAACCATTCTACAGTTGTACATACCTAATAACATAGCCTAGAAAATCCTAAAGCAGAAATTGTGAGAAAAATCTCAAATCCCCCAATGTAATGGGATATTGAAATCACCTTCCTCTGGATTTGGTGATTTTTTGTCAAGCAGACAAAACATTCAGGAAGGATATAGAAGATTTGAATAATAAAATTGACAAGCTTGATCTAATAGAATAATTTGAACACTCCAGCCAACAATCAGAGAACATACTTTTGCTTTCAGCCACACGTGGAACACTGACAAAAGTGACCACATATCAGACCATAAAGGAAGTCTTGACCAATTCAAGAAAATTTTACAGACCACATTCTCTAACAGCAATATAATTAAATTAGAAGTCAATAATAAAAGATGACAAAAAAAAAAGATAAAATTATGCATTTGAAAATGTCAAAATATACCTCATGGATTGAAGAAAAATTCATAACAGAAATTGAAAAGTCTCTAGGACAAAATATCAAAAATACTGTGTATAAAAGTCCTTAGCACCCACCTCCATTCACTGCTGTGGAGTCAGCTCCAACTCAAGGCAGCCCCACATGTCGGAGTGCAACTGTGCTCCCTAGGGTCTTCAATGGCTTTTTTTAAGAAGTAGATCACCAGGCCTTTCTTCCAAGGCACCGCCGGATGAACTCAAACTTCCAACCGTATAGTTAGCAGCCAAGTGGAGTACGTTCACTGTTTACACCACCCAGGGACTTCCATTAGCACATAAAACAAAAAAAACAAAAACCCAAACCTGTTGCTGTTGAGTGGATTCTCACTCATGGTGACCTCATGTGTTCCAGAGTAGGACTGAGCTTATAGGGTTTTCTTGGCTGTAATATTTACAGAAGCAGGACACCAGGCTTTTCCTCCAAAGGCACTGCTGGGTGTGTTTGAACCTCCAACCTTTCAGTTAGTAGCCAAGTGCAAACAATTTGTGCTACCCAGGGGCCTCATTAGCACATAACAAAACCAAAATCAAACCCATTGCCATCGAGTCGATTTCAGCTCACAGAGACCCTATAGGTCAGACTACAATTGCCCCATAGCATTTCCAAGGCTATAAAACTTTTTTTTTTTTTTTAACACTTTATTGTGGTTAAGGTGAAAAGTTACACAGCAAATTAGTTTCTCATTCAACAGTTTATACACAGCTTGTTTTGTGACATTGGTTGCAAACCCCTGAATGTGTCAGCACTCCCCCGTCTTCCTTCCTGGGTTTCCCATGTCCAGTTGCCCAGCTTTCCTACCCCTACCATTCTTCTGAACTTTGCTTTTGAGCAAATATCCACCTTAAGTCTTGTAAGGTTGATTGTTCTGAAGTGTACACTCCTCACTGGTGTTATTGTTCATTTTATAGGCCTGCCTATTGTATGGCTATGATGTGAACTCCAGGAGTGATTTCAGTTCCAATTTGAAGGGTGTCTAAGGGCCATAGTCTTGGGAGGTTCCAGACTGGTCTTATTTATTAGACTGAATTTTGTTCTGCATTTCTCTCCCACTCTATCCAAAAAAAAAAAAAAATTTTTTTTTTTTTTTTCTATCCATGATCTACTATTGTGGTCCTGGTCAGAATGGTAGGTAGTGGTAGCCAGGCACCACCTAGTTCTTCTGGTCTCGGTCTAGTGGAGGCTGTGGTTCATGTGGTCCATTAGTCCTTTGGACTAATTATTTCCTTGAGTCTTGATTTTCTTCACTCTTCTTTGCTCGGGATGGGAAGAAGTCAATTGTATCTTAGATGGCCACTAGCAGGCTTTTAAGACCCCAGTCACTACTCACCAAAAAAAAAAAAAAAGGATGTAAAACATTGTCTATATGGATTACGTGCCAATTGACCATGATGTCCCCCAAGACTATGATCTGCATCCCTCAAACCCAGTATCTCAGTCTCAGGAGGTGTACGGTTATGGCTAAGAAGTTTTCATGACTGTGTCCCCTTTGGGCACTACTGCATACGTGGGTATATTTGCAGCATGTACACATTTATAAGTATGTGGATGTACTTCCATATAGCCTCCCACCCCTGTTCAGCTTACGTATCTACCCATGTATCCACCCGTACATTATTGTCATTACTGTTGTGGCAGGATTGTATGTGTATGAGTATTTACTGTTGTTGCCTTTTACTCTTGCGTACCTTTCAGTGTCTTCTTTTATCTTGATTATGTTGTGCTGACTTCCCACATATCATGTATTATCTCTCCCTTTACCAAGGTTTTTTTTTTTTTTTACCAAGGTTAGTGTGCATCTACCATCCAGTTAGTGGTTTTCCCTCCTCCCTCGTCCCTGATAACCATCAAAGAATGTCTGCATGAAAACTTTTTCTTGACTTTTTGTAGTAGTGGCTTCGCACAATATTTGTCCTTTTGTAATTGACTTATTTCACTCAGCATAATGCCCTCTAGATTCATCCATGTTGTGAGATGTTTCAAGGATCCGTTGTTACTCTTTAATGTTTTGTAGTATTCCATTGTGCGTATGTACCACAATTTGTTTATTCATTCATCCACTGATGGGCACTTAGACTGTTTCCAATGATTTGCTGTTGTGAATAATGCTGCAATGAACATGGGTGTGCATATGTCTATTCATGTCATGGGTCTTATTTCTGTAGGATATATACCTAGGAGTGGGATTGCTGGATCATATGGCATTTCTATTTCTGGCTTTTTGAGGAAGTATCATATTGTTTTCCATAATGGTTGCATCATTTTACATTCCCATCAGCAGTGTATGAGAGCTCCAGTCTTCCCACAGCCTCTCCAGCATTTGTTGTTTTCTTATTTTTTGATCAGTGCTATTATTACCAGTGTGAGACGGTATCACATTGTAGTTTTATGGTGAGCTATAGAGAGGCACTGGGTTTTTTTTTTTTTTTTTTTTTTTTTTTGGTATGGTGAGCTATGGCTGCTAACCAAAAGGCCATCAGTTCGAATCCACTAGCCACTCCTTGAAAACCCTATGGGGCAGGGCTCCATTAGCACATAGTGCCCTAAAAATGAAAGTGAGGATGATGATGACAACTCAGCAGCAATAACTTATGTATGTAGGGCAAACTTGTTAGTCAGTTCTGAGGTCAAAGGAGGAGGGATAAAGGCTGAAGGACTGAGTTTGGGGGTAACCACTGAGTCTGGGCCTAAAGGATAAGATGCAGACAACAATCTTGTGAGCTGGGGATTATTCTGGTCCACTGAGGCTGCTAGTGGTGAAGAAACTCAAGTTGCTCAATTAGAAAGTGGCAGAGCTAGGACTCACACACACATTGGCCCTCTTTTCATGCTGCCTCTCATTGCAGTTGTAGTCTAACAGGTAGTATATTTTCCTTGAGGGGAAATCCAACGGGTGTGGGGACAAGCTTTGGTTAACATCTTGTGTCTTAATCTCAGAAAAAGTCTGCTAAGGAGGCATATGGCCTCCCCTCAGGTTCTGGTGTGTCTGGCTGAGCTGAGAGGTCTCAAACCACAGCCATCACCTTCATCAGTCTGTCTATCTGTCGCAACCAACTCTGCTAGCCCAGCCAGAAGAGGGAAATCTGGAATTTCTTTGCAGGGCCCTGAGGCCCTCACAGCCTAGGGCAGATGAGGTCCAATCCAACCAGGGGCCAAATGGAACGGGAGCAACAGATGCCCAGACCTGAGGGTCTGGGCTCACCTGTAGGTGGGAACAAAGCCCTGTGTCTGGTACACTGTAACTGTTTAATGAATGCTGACTGAAGAAACATTTACGGATGACCTGCTGAATACCACACATTGTGCCTATGAAATGATCCCATTTAGTTTGATCCTCATAGTAATGGACTGAAGTTGGTGTTTTTAGCCCATTTTTTTTACAGATGAGGAGACTGGGGTTCAGAGAGGTTAAGTGATTTATCCAGAGTCAAGACAATGGCAGAGCAGAGACCAGAACCCAGGTCTCCAGGCCCAGTTCACCCTACCAGAGGCAGACATTTCAAAGATCTCCCTCCCAGACAGCCAGCTGACCCAGAAGCCACTGTGATGAAATCCAAGGTCAAAGCAAGGTCCTGTGGCCTTGGACAAGTATCAGAACCTCTTTACTCATTGCTCAATAAATATTTACGGTGAACCAAGCACATGCCAGGCACTGGGTAGACACTGGGAGACAGAGAAGAATTAGATGCCCGGTAGAGCTCACAGCCTTGAGGGTGGAGAGTAAGTGGAGGTAGAGGTTCTGTGTGCCACACGGGCCACTAAGAAGAAATGCTGACCCCAGACCCACGCTGATATTTGGGGGCCCAGGGCAACAAGTCAATTGAAGCCCACTTACAATTCATCTAAATATTTAAAAGATATAAATCAAGTCAACACAGATAAATAAAATAGGTTCTAGCTTCTTACCCTGGAAAATGTGGCCTCACAAGGACCTGGTAAGCCAGGTTCAAATTAAAAGCTCTAGAATGACAGTGCTACACCAGAACACAGGAGAGCACCCCCTTCTTTTCCCACTCCTGGCTCTGTCCTGCACCAACAGGGGTCTCACACACAAATATGGGAACACCATAGCCCACATATTCAGCCCCCACCTTAGGAGGGTAGACTTGGGATGAAGCCTGTGCAGGTCATGGAAGCAGACTCAGAGTCCTTGGGGCAGGGGATCAAGAGAGTCCCATATACCCAGTGCAGGGTCTGGACCTGCACTGTTCAATAGGACAGCCATTAGCCACATCTGGCTATTTAAATTTTATACTAATTAAAATGCAATAAAGTTAAAAATTCAGTTTCTCAGTCACACTAGCCACATTCCAAGTGCTCATAGCCACCTGTGACTAGTGGCGACCATATTGAATAGCACAGAGATCATTTCCATGATCGCAGAAAGTTCTACTGGACAGCTCTAATCTAGGTGAGGCAGGGCTCCAAGTGGGCTCCTCACCCTGTGGGGAAGGACACAGCTGGAGGAGGCCACAGCAAGACCCCTCTTGCCCAGGTGTAAGGGCAGAACTGCCTGAAGAGGTCAGGAAGGCTTCACAGAAATGGAACATTTGAGTATTTAAGGATTACTGGGAGAGGCGGAGAAAGGAAGGATGCCAGCTGGTCCAGACAGAGAGAACAGCATGTGCAAAGGCACAGTGGCAATGACCTGGTGGGAGAAACATAGCAGGTTTGGTATGACTGGAGCAAGGGGTGTAGGAGTGGGGGTAGAATGAAAGTCTAGAAAGATCCAAAAGCCCCATCTTCAAGGTCCTGGTTGGCCTGCTAATGAGCTAAGACCTGAGCCCGGTGGCCTACAGGGTCAGGTAGGACAGGAGGGACATGGTCAGCCGGGCATATCAGAAGAAAAAGGAAGAATTTTAGATCGGTTAGGGAATTTATTCACTTATTTTAACAACAGACCAGGAAAGAAGAGGGGAGCGGACAGAAGAGACAGATTTTTTTTTTTTGCTTTTGGTGAAAGTTTACAGCACAAATTAGTTTCTCGTTCAAAACTTTATACACAAATTGTTTTGTGACATTGGTTGCAATCCCTGCATTGTGTCAGCACTTTCCCCGTTTCCACCCTGGATTCCCTGTGTCCGTTCATCCAGTTTTCCTGTCCCTTCCTGCCTTCTCATCTTGCCTTTGGGCAGAAGTTGCCCATTTGGTCTCCTGTACTTGACTGAAATAAGAGGCACCTTCCTCACATGCGCTACCATTTGTTTTATAGGACTGTCTAATCTTTGGCTGAAAAGTGGGCTTTAAGAGTGGCTGCAGTTCTGAGTTAGCAGGATGTCCGGGGTTCCTCCAGTCTCTGTCAGACCAGTAGGTCTGGTCTTTTTTTGTGAATTTGAATTTTGTTCTACATTTTTCTCCCACTCTGCCTGGGACCCTCTACAGTGATCCCTGTCAGAACTGTTGGTGGTGGTAGCCAGGCACCAACTATTTCTTCTGGGGAGAAGAGAAAGATCTTTCAGAGTGAAGACATGGTGTTGGTGTAGGGGAGAAGGACAGGAGAAACATCACTCAGGTTTGGAGCACAGGTGATGGAGGGATGCTGGGGTCACAACAGGAACAAGGATGAAGGAGGAGGTAGATTTAGAGAGAAGTAAACCATTCTGTTTTGGATTCATGGAGTCTGAGGGGCATTTGGCACCCAGGCAGGAGGGTAGAGATTCAGACTGCCCTTCCTAGGTTGCTGAAGAAGAGCAGGAAGGCTGAGCTCTCCCAGGGGTGTGTCAAGAGACCAATCTGAAGAGGAAAACCAGGAGAATGTCTCTACTTCCGGCATGAGGGGTGCACAAAAAAGATCAGGGCCCGTGGCATTTCCCTGCATAAACCACCTCCTGAAGGGCAGGCTCCTCACCTGATTTACTTCTTCATCCCCCCAAAGCAGACAGCACATGCCCAGGTAGCATTCATCATTGGCTGAATGAAGGCATGAAGGACTATGGGAAGAGGCAGCAGGAGAACAGGCGGAGACTAAGGGAGGCAGCCCCAGGAGGTTTCAGGGCAAGGGGTGGGTTAGTCCCTGGGAGGAGGTCAGGCAGGTGAGAACTAAGAAGGGGATTGAGTTAGGCAATTAGAGTGTCTCTAATGGCCCTCAAACAGAATGCTTGCAATGGGAGCAGCTGAATTTCAAGGGCAAGTTTGGTGGTGGGAAGTGGGGAAGAGGGAGAAACAGAGGAGCACAGCCTAAGCTGGTTATCAGAAGAGTGAAAACACAGGAGTAATTAATGACGCGGTTCTTAACCTGTTTGAAAATCTGATGAGGGTTTTTGCAGACAACTCAGGGGTTAATTCTTAGAGGTCCCAGCATTCCATGGACCCCTTAGGGTGGAGAATCCCACATCAAAAACGTAATATTGCTTATGTAGTATTCCCACCAGGGATGCGTAACCTGAATCTACTCATGAAGAAATACCAGCCAAATCCAAAATGAGGAACATTCAATTAAAAGAAAAAAAAAGAGGGGGCTCTACTCTGGAATGCATTTGAATGCGGTGTTGGTGAAGAGTAATGAATATACCATGGGCTGCCAGAAAAAAACAAACAAATCGGTCTTAAGAGAAATACAACCAGGATGCTCCTTAGAAGCGAGGATGTTGAGATTTTGGCACGTTTACTTTGGACACATCATCAGGAAAGACCAAATGCTAGAAAAGAACATCACAGTTGGTAAAGCGAAGGAGGCCCTTGGTGAGATGGATTGACACAGGAGCCTAAACAATGGACTCAGACATAGCAAAGATCATGGAGCTGGTGCAGGACTGGACACCATTTATCTCTGTTGTACATAAGGTCACTGTGAGTCACAGCTGAGAACCAGCAACAACAACTATTCTGATAAAAGATCATAAAAGATGAGGAAAGATAAGGAATTGCTCCAGATTGAAGAAGCCTAAAGAGATGTGACATCTAAAAGCAATGTGTGATCCTGGTCTGGATCCTATACAGGAGGGGAAAAAATGTTCTAAGGGACCCTCAGTGAATCAATGGACAAAACTGGAATATGGACAGTAGATATTGTATCAATGTTAAATTTCTCAGAGCTGAATAGTATACTGTGATTATGCAAGAGAATGTCCTTGTTCTTAGGAAATACCCACTGAGTGTTTATAGGTAAAGGGGTATGATGGCTGCAACTTACTGTCAAATACAGAAAACCAAAACCATTGCCATTGAGTCAAGTCTGACTCATAGCGATCTTATAGGACAGAGTAAAACTGCACCATTGGGTTTCCAAAGAGGTAATCTTTACGGAAGTAGACTGCCACATCATTCTCCCACAGAGCAGTTGGTGGGTTTGACCCAGGGTTTCGAACTGGTTAGTTCCAGTTTGAATGCCTGCTGAGAATTTGCATTTCTACCCCAGTTACACTGGATGAGAACCTATATTTTAAACAAGATCCCAGCTGATGCTTAAAAAAAAAAAAACAACCAAACCCAGTGCCATCGAGTCGATTCCGACTCATAGCGACCCTATAGGACAGAGTAGAACTGCCCCATAGAGTTTCCAAGGAGCGCCTGGTGGGTTGAACTGCCGACCCTTTGGTTAGCAGACACAGCACTTAACCACTGTGGCACCAGGGTTTCCAGCTGATGTTTATGTATAATAATGCTTACGTATAATAAATTTTGAGAACTGCTCTACTAGGCCCTGGTGGTGCAATGGTTAAGAGATTGGCTGCTAACGAAAAGGTTGGCAGTTCGAATCCACCAGCCGCTCCCTGGAAACTCCATGGAGCAGTTCTACTCTGTCCTCTAGGGTCGCTATGAATTGGAATGGACTCGATGCCAAAGGGTGGGGATGGGGACACTACAAGTAGTTCTCACAATTGGTACCTAACCAGCAGCATTAGCCAAACTCACTGCCATCGAGTCGATTCCGACTCATAGCTACCCTATAGGACAGAGTAGAACTGCCCCATAGAGTTTCCAAGGAGCGCCAGGCAGATTTGAACTGCTGACCTCTTGGTTAGCAACTTAACCACTTAACCACTACGCCGGCAGCATTAGCATCACCTGGGAATTTGTTAGAAATACAAATTCTTAGCAGGGGTTCCAAACAGAACGACCTTTCAGTCAGCAGCCAAGCGCTTAACCTCTGCACCACTAGGGGCCCCTTACTATCACAGATAAAAAAAAAAAATCACATAGCTCGGAAAATATATAGAGTTCGCGCACGGGAAAATGGGCAAAATGTTAACAACTGGTGAATCTGGGTAAGGGGTACATGAGGGATCTTCGTATGATTTTTGCAACTTTTCTATATGCTTGAAATTGTTTCCAAACAAAAACTAAAAAAAGAAAAGGGAGAAAACAAAAAACAAAAAAACCTACCCAAACCAGGAGCCCCCAGTTCTTTTTCCTCAGCGCTGGCCGTGGGCAGGCCCTCGGTCGGTATCCTGCGTGAACTGGATAGAATTAGGGGCACAGGTGGCGGCCGGAAGGGCAGAGGCCGGCCTCCTCGGGACATTCCTCAGCCCCCGACATTTTCAGATCTGACAGCTGGGGAGGCCGAGGAAACTAAGGCCAGGAGTGACTCACCCCCGGGGTTCCCAGGGCACTGGGAGAGCCCCGCCCCGCAACGAGGGCCCCAGCCCGCAGGGAGGGCCCCGGCCAGCAGGTGCCGCTGTTGAGCCAGCTCTGGCAGAACCTGGCCGAGGCTAAACGGCGACCTGGAGATAGCCAGCCCATGGGGTTCTTCCAGAACCCGGCCCACCCGGATCTGTGAGCAGACTCGCTCATTCTAGCTCCCATCTGGTTTTTCGCTCCCAGGCCCTCAGCTTCCCGCACCCCTCCCTCCAACATGGATGCCTCAAGTCAGCCTCCTGGGACGACCCCAAGTGGAGGAGGGGAGGGGGTTGGCAGGAATAAGCTCCAGCACTAGGCCCTGGAGTCTGAGCAGCAAATTCAATCCACCCCTTTCCTCCGCCCATTTCCTTCTCTCCCTCCGCCTCCTCCCCTTCCTTCTCCTCCGGAGCGGCCTGACCCAAGCCAGCTGGTTTCAAAACAAACACACACCTCCTGAGCCCATCCCCACGCGGCCTGGGCCTTTCTCAAGAAGGTGCCATTTCCTAGGCTCCAGTTCCCCTGCTGGGTCCAGGGATCAGGGTGAAGATGGGGAGGGGATGGCAGGGTGCTGGGGGAGGAAGAGATGCCGTGTCGTGTTGTTTCCACCTGTGTAGGAAGGAGTTGCTGTCCAAGCCCCTCTGGGATAGAGTGAGCTAGGGTCGGGGGAGAGGTCCTCCCTGCCTGGGGTGGTGGGCCTAGCCCTTTACTCCCACCCTCCCCTGACCCGGTAGAGACTCAGGCCTGGAGAGGTTGTTTTGACCACCCCACCCTCCCTCTCCAGGAAGGACTGTAAGTGTGTAAAGTTATCCCAATTCTACACACACACAAAAAAAACTAAACCCATTGCCTAGGAGTCCATTTCCATTCATGGCGACCTCAGGTGTTACAGGGTGGAACCACCCCACAGGGTTTTCTTGGCTGTACTGTTTATGAAAGCAGATCACCAGGCCTTTCTTCTGTGGCACCACTGGGTGTGTTTGAATTGCCACCCTTTAGGTTAGTAGCCAATTGCACCACCTAGGGATCTCCCTATCCTATAAAAAACCCATTAACCTTCACTAATTCCTTCAACAAACGTTCCTTGAGCACCAGCTCTGTGAGAGGTACTGGGAGCCTTGTTGTTGCTGTTAGTTACTGAGGAGTAGATTCCAACTCATGGCAACCCCACTGGAGCTTTACCTACTGTAAACATGTTCAGTCCTCACAAGGACCATCAGAGATCGGGGTTGTAGCTGACTTGTCCAAAGATCTACTTCAGCCTAGTGCTTCTCCCTGACTCTTCCTGATCCACCTGGTGGGGTTGATTGAATTCTGCCTTGGGGACACCAAGGCACCTCACATAATACCTCAACGATTGCATTTGTCTCAACGTTTTCCAATGATTTCTCATCATGAGACTCCCACCTTCCCAGACTGGGCTACAGACAACAGCAACTGGGGGCAGTGAAGCCTGGTGGCCTGGCCCTAGCCCTTATTATGTGGCCTTGAGAAAGTTCTTTAACTCTTCAATTTCTGTTTTTCCATTTGTAAAACTGGATTAATGATAATACCTTCTTCATGGGGTTGATGTGATGGTTAGATGAGATAATACAGATAAAGTACTTAGCACAGTAAATTTAACTTTAAAAAGGGAAAGTCCATCCCTACAAGGATGGCTAAAATGAAAAAAGACAACATCGAGTGTTGGCCGAGGATGTGAAGCAAAGGAACTCTTATACTCGGCGGATGGGGATGTAAAATGTATAACCACTTGGGAAAACCTTTTGGCAGTTTCTGTTAAAGCTGAATATATGCATATATTATGGCCAGCAATTCCACTCCTAGGAATTCCAAGAGGACTGTGTGTACACATGCACCAAAGACATAAAATAATGTTCATAGCAGCACTGATCATAATGGCCCCACGCTGGAAACAACCCAAATGTCCATCAACAGTAGAACGGATGAATATATTTTGGTAGATTTATGCACAGAGTACTATCCAGCAACAAAAAAGAATAAACTGCTGCTACTTGCAACAACATGAGTCAATCTCACAGACAAAATGTTGGAGGAATGGAACCAAGCACAAAAAAGGTACATATAGCATATTTACATTCACAGAAAGTTCTGATAGCCAACTAATCTACGTTACAGATTAGGATAGCAGTTATCCCTGGGAAGCAGTGATTTAAGGGGGGGCATGGAGGGCTCTGGGGTACCGGTAGTATTCTGTGTCTTTCTGTGGGTGCTGGTTACACAAGTGTGTTCACTTTATGAAAATTCATTAAGCTGTACAGTTATACATTTTTTGTATAAATGTAAAACTTCGATACAAAGTTTACAGTAATATAGAGGGCAAATGAATTGAACAATGTGTATCATATAGAGAAATTTTAAAACATTTTGAGTATAGAACAGTTGATAAAAGATATTTGCTAGATGGTTCACATACATTTTAAAAGTGCCTAACACTGCATATTGTTGAAGCATACGTACCTACTACGTAGTACAAATAAAAGACTTGCAGGGGCATGATAAACACCAAATTCAGAACAGAGGTGACATTTCAGTGGGAGAGAGGGGAATGAGATATATACACAGGGAGCTTCAAAGTTCTTATACTTTTATTTCTTAACTTGGGTGGTTCCTAACATGAGTGCTCATTTTATTATTCTGTATATTTTTCTGACTGTCTGACATATTTCCTAATTCAAAGAACTTCAGTGTTAAAAAAAAAAAAGGGGAGGAGAAGAAGATTGTCTCATTTATCTTTGTCTTTGCAGCACCAACTTAGTGCCTGACACACAACAAATGTTTGGTGAATGAAGGCTTACTTGACCAGTAAAGCCTCAGAGCCAGGGTTCAATGCCAGGTCTTCTCACACAAAATGCCAAGTCCAGGGCACTCCCAACAGTACCACAACTAGGGGGCAGGGGTCATTGTTGTTGGGTGTCCTGAAGTTGATTTGCAATGCATAGTGACTCCATGTGACAAGTAGAACTGACCCGTAGGGTTTCGCAGGCTATAATCTTTACCAGAGCAGATTGCCAGATCTTTCTCCTGCATAGCCACTGGGTGGCTTTGAACTGCCAACCTTTCAGTTAGCAGCCAAGCACATAACCAGTGAGCTACCAGGGCTCCTGGGTGGGGGAAGGGAGACAGCAATAATGAACGCCTTAGCCCCAATTCAGCACCTGCTGTACCTGAACTGAATTACAGACACAGGGCACAGAGAAGGAAAGAAACGACTTCTTCATCATGGGAACTCTGCAAATTCAGAATATGGTGGACCAAATTTCTACAAATCATACACACTACCAAAATTTTTAAATCACTTGCTCTTTACTGGAAATGTTTTATCTTTATGACACACATAGTTCAATTCATTTGTCTTTTTTGGATTAGTATATTTGTCCTCCCCATGGGATAGATAGAATAGAGGGCTCTCTACACCAAAGTCTGATCAAAACAAATTCATGGAGCAAATTTGACTAGTTCAAGAGAATAAACAAACAGCCTTCGACACATTAATTCTTTACGTTCAGGGATGTGGCTAACTGCAGATGCGTTTTATCTGTATGTTAGGCCCCAGGTGGAATGCAGCCTCTGAGAAAAGCACTTCTCACCACTCAAAACCCATGGAAGCATTAAAAACCCTGAGAAGGTTTCTAGGAATGCAAAGGAGAGGAGCTGCCCCCAACACAATAAGCAGCGTTAACCACAGGAACACATTAATGGGATTCATAGAGGCTTGGGCTTTGAAGGTTGGTTTTAAGGAGGAGAATAGGCCCTTCTGGTGCAGGAGGCTGATTAGTCCGTTAACCCCAATCAGAGCTAATAGTCCAAAGGGCTAGGAATGACTCTGGTGGTGGCTGAAGCTGCCGGAAGCTCATCTGGCCATCACTTCAGTGCAGCCGTCTGGACAGTGATTTCTCACCCACCCTTCCTGATAGACGTTAAACAAGTTCTCTCCTTGACTCTATGGCCCACTGTGGTGAAGGTTGTGATGTTACTGTACTTACAGTAATAAAATGACAATCCTCTTCACAGTCTCTAAATTCAAACTTTCCATTCAGACTGTCACAACTAGCACCACCCCCCAAAAACCAGTTGCCATCGAGTTGATTACAACTCATGGTGACCCTGTGTGTGTCAGAGTAAAACTGTGCTCCACAGGGTTTTCCTTCTTTGGTGAAGAATCGATGCATTTTTTATTGTTGTAAAAATACACATAACACAACATTTGCAAACTCAGTCTTTTTCAGGTATACAATTTAGTGGTATCAATTACATTAATCATGTTGTGCAACCATCGCCCATAATCCACAGGATTTTCAAAAAACCGAAAACCAAACCTGTTGCTGTCGAGGGAATTCCAGCTCATAGAGACCCTAAAGGACAGAGTAGAACTGCCCCATAGAGTTTCCAAGGACTGGCTAGTGGATTCAAACCGCCAACCTTTTAGTTAGCAGCCATAGCTCTTAACCACTGCACCACCAGGGTTCTCAATGGCTGATTTTTCGGAAGTAGATCACCAGGCCTTTCTTCCAAGGCAACTCTGGGTGGACTCAAACCTCCAACCTTTCAGTTTGCAGCCAAGTGCATTAACTATTTGCACCATCCAGAGACTGTCATCATCACCACCCCCAGGTGGCTGAAATCAAACAGTTAAGTATTCCTCATTTACCAATTATTTAATAAAACCCGTTTGTGCCAACCACTGTATTAGAGGCTGGGGTGACAAAAATGACAAAGAGGACCCCTGCCCTCAGGATCTGGGGGTCAAATTAACAGTCAGTTATGATTCTGTGTGATGAGGGCAATACAGAAGCAAGGTCCCAGAGGAGGCTTGTGCTGGCAGCTTATCTATCTCCCCAAACTTGTCCCCACCCCTTCTCTCTCATGGGTACCCAGCTTGTAAGCCACACCCAAGGCATGCCATTCCCAAACTCATTCCTCTGAGTCTGCCCCTGCTGCCCTTTCCCACCCCCACCTGACTGCAAACCCCCACTCCCCCACCCAAGATTCAGCCCAGAATAATAACCCCAAATTCAGGAGGGTGGTTCATCAGGGAGGATGGGATCAGAGGCAAGAACCTGGGGGAGGGGGGGAGTGCCTATTTTGAATGTTTTCTTTCCTAAGCAGGGGGTTCATTTTCTCATTCTATATGTCTTTTTGTGTCTGAAATATTTCATCATAATCTATTTTCAAAAGAGATTCAATTCAAGCTGCAGCTCCACCTTGATCTCCACCTTCTGTTATATTTCCTCATCAAGAATCAAGCTCAAAGATCCCTTCCTGTCAGTCAAAAGCAAACTGTGTTTCTAAAGATGCATGGCAATGACTGTCACCCATCCAGGAGCCTGGCCACCTCTAGGGTGGGGAAAGCGACAGAGGAGGGGTACGGCGCTGGGGGCTTCAACAACAATAGCAATGCTTCTACTTCTTAAGCTAAGTAATAGGTTCATGGGTGTTTGTTTTATGTCTAAAATATTGTAATATAAAATAAACACTTGAAAAGCAACTCTGTCCAGGATGAGAGGAGCAGGAAGGAAGAAGGAAGAGAGCAGAAGCTTTAAAGAAGTTTGATAAGGAAGAGAAAAGAGGTGCCTCTTGCCAGGCAGGACAGATAAAACAAGTGATCAGACTTGACTTGCTGGTGGAGAGCAGAGAGCAGCGAAAGAAACACAAGGCTGTCTCCCTGTAGTGAGGCATAGTGTGGTGGCTAAGTGTATGGATGCTGGAATTGGACTGCCTGGGTTCAAGTCCAGGTGCAATCTCATTGGCAACTTACTTCAATTTCCTTATCCTGCAAAATGCTTGTGGGGCTCAAATGAGATGAAATGTGGGAAGCTTGCACTGACTGGTATCCAGCAAGTGCTGGATATTGTTATTATTTGTATTATTAGTTATTAATCATGTGACCCTGAACAAGTCAGTTAGTTTCTCCAAAACCCAGTCTCCCCACCCATGAAATGGAGGTCACATTGAAACGCTCAAACTCATATGAATGAAAGGGCTTTGAACACTCCAGAGTGATTTCATTAATGACAGCTTATATTAAAACGGGAGGCCCATAGGTAAAAAGACCACAAGAGAAGGTAAGCGCTCCGAAGGCAGAGGCTGTCCATCGAGTTCACTTTGGTGACCCAGTGCCTGGCACATAGTAGGCTCCCAGTAAATATCTGTTGAATGAACAAATGGTGCTGTTTCTGCTGTTAATAAGACGTGAGCTTCTGTTTCACCAGGAGAGGAGGATGTGGGTGTCCAGGCAGGGCAGTGGGCAGATGCTTGCCCTTTGCTGAGCTGGGCGGGGAGCCGCAGTGGGCAGGATGCGCAGGGTTTGAACCCAATGCCAGCGTTCATGCTCTTAACAAATACACTTTGCCAGGGCCCTGGAAAAGCCCAGCTGGATCTGGAAAACCCCCCTTTCCCTAGCTTCCAAGTTGCCTCCTCCCTCCCTCCCTGGGTGAATGAGAAGAAAAGGGATGGGAGATAACCAGGAAGAGGCTAAAAAGGGAAGCAGGGACAGCATTTGACTCTGAAACTCCCAGCTGACTCATACGCAGCTCTTGCTCACAGGTGAATGCCAGAGGCTGGAGCTAGGGGCGAACCCCCAGTCTAGAGCACTCCCTGCCCAGAAGGGGCAGAGTCATTATCACACCCCCTGGGGGGGTGGTTGTGCTGCTATGGAGATGAAGCAACAGCTCTTTGCTAGGCAGAATTTCCATGTCTGAGAGCTGCAGGGGCCCTCAGCTCGGTTTCCTAGTCTCAACTCCCGCCCTTCCTCGGGAGCCCTGGCACATCCAGTGGTGGGGGCCAGGAGTCTCTGGGGACAGCCTGGCCCACAGCTGATTGGGGGAAATGGCCTCCTTCTCTGGAGCATCTCTGTCCATGGAGCCCAGGTCTGTCCTCCAGGGCTCCCCTGTCTGGTGTGGGCACACTGGAGGTCGTCCCACTCTGGAGTCCTCCTTGGGAGCTGGGCAGGTGAGAGCAGCACCCACACAGGGGCTCCTGGCCACAGGGAGCTGGGCAGAGAGAATGTTTGGAGCTCTTAGAAGTCTGGTTCCCAGCCCTGGCTCCACAGGAACCCCACTGGGGGGCCTTAAAAATCCCATTGTCCAGGCCACACCCAATTAAATCAGAATTTCTGGGGGTGATACCCAGGTATCTAAACTTCTTAAGCTTTCTCTGGCTGGTGATTCCAATGGGCAGCCAAGTTGAGAAGCAATGATTTAGTGGATACAGGAACTCTGTGAGGGGAAGAAAGCTGCAGGGAAGCAATGAAGTCTAGGATCTGGAGCCCAGAGGAGGAGGGCGGAAAGACAGGTGAGGAGTTCTGTCCAGGGCTGCTGGGGAAAACAGGAGTTGGGGAAGGAGGGGTGGGCTGAGTTGGGGGGTGGGGTGGTGCCTACGGCCACAAACACAGCTGAGGTGAACTGCAAGTGAGGGCAGTTGGACCAGGAGCCCAGGGAAAAACAGATCTGCCTTTCTCAGAGGCCCAAGAGGGAAAGAGCCGAGGCTGGGACTGAGAAGCAAAGGAACAGAAGGTCTTGGTAGAAAGGACGTGGTGGAGCCCTAGGACCCAGGGTAGGAACGGGAGCTGGCCAGCCTGGGTTGTGAGGGAACCTGCAGCTTCCCTGTGTTGATTCTTCACTCAGGTAACAAGTTACCGAATGTGGTCCTGAGGAGCACACTGGGCCGGAAGAAGCAAGAGCCAGGCAGTATTATGGGCCCAAGGACATCTTCCTTCTCTGTGGTAGTGATGGGAATATGGCAGAGGCAGGTTGTGGCGGCCCACACGGGTCACAGTCTTCCTCACAACTTAGTTTCTTGGAAACTTCCTCTTTGGAGCCATTGGGTTAAGGACACAGCAGGATGTAGCCTGGAGGGAAGGCATGAAGGGGGCCCAGCCTGGTTGCCCTGAGGTGGGAGACAGCAGGTGCCTTGGGGGCTGGTCTTGAGTGTCCCATCTTGGATGCAGTTGAGAGGGAGTCTCTGGGGCAAGTGGTCTCTGGAATGTCCATGCTTATAGGCAGCTGGGACACAGTGGCCAACTGGGGGACAGCTGCTCAGCCTGTCCCCTGCCTGGCAAGACCTGTGCAGCTCCTGCCCTTCTCTGGGCCCACAAAGGCCTTTCTGTTTGGGAGGCAGAGATGGACTTTCAGCCATGAAGGAAGGGTGAAACTTGCCCCACATGAAGGAAACAATACCATCTCCTCCTTCTTGGGGGGCTCGGATCAGGGACTGTGGAAATGGGGCAGGGGAGCATGCCTCTCACCCCTAGCTTCCCAAAAGTCTCCAGGTCCAGACAGCCCCTCCCAGCCCCCAACAAAAACTGTCAACCTAGAGACCCAAGTAGAGAGATCCAAGGGGAAACCCTCCCCAAAAGATAAGGTAAGGGAGGAATGAGAGGAACTCCCAAGAACCACCTTGGAATGGAGCTATTCAGGATTATGCAGTGTCCCACAATAGTAACACTTACTGCTGTTTTCCATCTGAAAGCAACTGCTACATAGCTGGCACTTTGCTAAGCCCTTAACTTACATTAAGACAAGAGAGCACCATGGTCAAGACCTCAAACTACAATTAGACATCACGGTCTGTAATTCCAGCACAGCCCCCTGCTCTCTGTTTGGCCTTGGGCAAGTTTCTCAACCTCTCTGAGCTAAAGCTTTCTCATGTCAGTATCTGACCCCAAGCCCCACAGTACTAATTACAGGAAGACGCTGTCCCCTTGGGCCACCTTCAGTGCCTGGACTCAGCAGGCAGTTTTTTAGAACAGGCAGCACAGTTCTAGAAGGAGCCTCCTGGCCCAGGATAGGCCCTGGATAGCCCAGGATCCTGGCCTGGCCGGAAGCCCCCTACTCCCTTTGAACAAATAAGGAAAGAAGAGCCCTGAGTCAGAAGGAGAATCTGAGTTAGAAGCAGAGGTCCCTGGGGTGATGCAAATGGTTAAGGCACTTGACTGCTAACTAAAAGATCGGAGGTTTGAGTCCACCCAGGTGGACCTCGGAAGAAAGGCCTGGCAATCTACTTCTGAAAAATCAGCCATTGAAAATCCTATGGAGCACAGTCCTACTCTGACACAGATGGGGACACCGTGAGTTGAAATCAGATAGATGGCAACTGGTACACCATGGAATATTATTCGACCATAAAAAAGAATGAAATACTGACACATGCTACAGTGTGGATAAACTTCAAAAACATTATGCAAAGTGAAAAAAACCAGACACAAGAGGTTACCATTGTATGATTGCATTTGTTTGAAATATCCAGAACAGGTAAATCTGTAGAGAGAGAAAGCAGATTGGTAGTTGCCAAGGCTGGGGATGGCGGGTGGGGCGGGGGAGGAAAAGTGGGGAATAACTGCTTAATGGGCATGGGGTCTGCCTTTCGGGGGATGAAGATGTTTTGCAGCTAGATAGAGGTGGAGGTCGCACAACATTGTGAATGCTCCTAAATGCCACTGAACTGTTCACTTTAAATGGTTAATGTTATGTGACTGTCACCTGAATTAAAAATAATAATGGTACCTGTAGCGAAGAGATTAGAGGAAGGAGAAAGGTGGACGCGTGGTAGGGGGTAGGGAAGGTAAAGGAGGGGCTGAGATATGAGGAAGAGAGGAGAACGTTGCAGAAGCAGGGAAGTCTGAGGTGGAGAAAGGTTTGCGGGAGGGGGGTTCCTCAGCTGCAGAGCAGAGTGGCCTGAGGATGTTGCTGGCTGAGGAAGCAGTTTGAGCCTGTGGGCTGGGGGAGCCACTGCACTGTAGAGGAAGGAGGGGAGAACCCAAATGAGAGGGAGTCTGGGCAAGGCATTTTGGCCTCTGTGTTTGCTCCCCCTCTGACTAGACTAGAAGCTCCCAGGAGGCGGAAGCAGGGACCTCATATTTTCAGCTCTTTAATTTTCCAAGTGTCATTACAGGTAGATGGTTCTTTCAAAACACCTGGCACCAATGGAATGATATCAAACATGTTAAGCAGCAGGAAGATTACCCACCGCCCACACAAGCGAGGATGGCCCTGGGCTGAGCTTGCTGCCACCTCAGAGAGGGGACTTTAAAACGGAGGCCTCAGTGCCCTGCCAATCACCGCCCCCCCCCCAGGCTGTCCCCCAGAGGGCAGCACTGGGGTCTGGGATGGGGGAAGGGACTGGGTGAGCAGTGTGGGCTCCTTTGTCAGACCCAGGAAGGGCAGTGGGGGCAGCTACAGGAAGTAACGGGGTAAGGA
Source organism: Elephas maximus indicus (assembly GCF_024166365.1). Classification (NCBI taxonomy): domain Eukaryota; kingdom Metazoa; phylum Chordata; class Mammalia; order Proboscidea; family Elephantidae; genus Elephas; species Elephas maximus. Next base: position 51,550,573 of record NC_064837.1, on the reverse strand, counting down.
GCTCCTCCGGAATCTATCCCCCGCTTCCCTCCCCTCTGCTTGCACAGCTCCTGCACATGCTCAGTATGCCCACAAGTTGAGTTGGCGCACAAGGGAGGGCATTGACTGGCACCCCCACTTAAAGGGCCAGTGCTACCCTTGCCTACTTCCCAAAGGGGCAATGGGCTCTGGCCAACCTCTTTCTTCATACTGAATTACTTCACCCCAACCTCCTCCTTACTTCCTGGCAGCTTTCTCCTGACCCCTCAGCTCCTCTGCCCCACTACCTCTCATTCCCTGCCCCATTGCAGGTCCACTGGACCCAGGGGTTTTTACTTGAGGGGGGGAATTCTTGATGGGGAAGAAAGGGGGGTCCCAGACCAGGCTAGGCAGGAGTGGTGGGAAGCATCAGCAATCACTCCTGTGAAATATTTGCCTCTCTGGTCCTCTCTCTCCTGGCCCAGGAGACCAAGAAGGCCCTAGAAAGCAAACTGGGCTGGAGGCAAGTAAGGCACTAGAAAGGCCTAGGGAGCAGAGATATAGGTATGTCCAAACCTCTCCTCTCCAGCTGAGTGCATGTCTGTAACTTGGAGCATCTATCATTGTGGTGGGGTAGGGGAGAAGCCTAGGCCTCAGGACCAAGCAGCCAGAGAGGGAACAACTGGACAAGTTGTTCAGGGAAAGGAGGTAAGTGATGAGATGAATCCAGGCCTGGCTGCCACCTGTAGCTGAGCCTGCTTTCCCCAGGAGGGAGCCTCAGACACTCCAGCTCCCAGTGATGGTCTCTTCCCTCCACACCCCTCACCCTGGGGGTTAGGGAACCAGATGGCAGAAGGGGGGTGACAGGGATCCTTCTTCACTGACCGTCTTGTTCAGCTCCTCTTGACTTTCCCAGCTCACACCCTCTCCTTTGTCTGCTTCTTGCCCCACCCTGTCCCCTATTAGCCTTGGGAAAAAATCACCAACCACAGTGGTGTGCCCTGGCCAAGAGCCCTTAGGCCATTCTATTGTGGGGGGGGGGCAGGGAGGGGAGAGGAGTGAGAGGACAGTTCAGCTGGTAACTTTTTGTCTCCAGGCTCTAGGGCTTCTTGGTCAAGAAGGGCCTAGCTGTTCACCTGCCCTCCTCCCAGCCCCTGCTCTTCATTCAGGGAGCAGCTGCCTCCAAACACACCCTCTCCCTCCACACCACGCCCCCTCCCCCAACACTCCAACAGCCCTCTGGAGTCTTCACACACACATGCACACACACACACACCCCTCCATGTAAACAACCTTCTCCTGGCCCTCCCCCTCCAGGCTCCACACTGAGGAATGCAGCAGCTGGGAGGTTGCCTGTGCCTTGCCAAGCAGCCTTCAGGTCCCAGGCTAGCACCCTACACGGGAAGGCAGGCCTTGGCCCGCTTCCCTAGAATCCGGAAAGTCACTTCCTCTCTGAGCCTTGGTTTCTCATCTGCAAAGTGGGGACGACCATTCCTGCCCACCCTTCCTCAGAGAGTTGTCTGGGAATCAAAGGGAAAGGGGCTTAATAAATTAAAGCGCTCAGCCACTGTTTTAGGGGCAGATTGCCTAAGGATGGGACTTTGTCTCTCTCTGGAAGCCCTGCCCTTCCTAGAGTCTATTCCCGCTTGCTTTTTGTAGGAGGCGCTGGCTAGGCCTGGGTGTGGCAGGGCAAAAATGAAAGTTCTTCTGGCAACACACACGGATCGTCAGTATTTCCATCCCAGCAGCTCCCAGGCCTGAGCCCTTCTCTTGCCCAATGTGGCCTGTCAAGAAGAGAGCCTGGAATGGAAGCCAGGCTGGGCCGGCCAGGCCTCTGCCCCTCCCTGTGTGCAGTGGCAGAGTCAACACAGGCTCACTTGTGAGCTGACTAACTTCCTTCATGCCACCTCAGTCATCCTCGCTGTCAGCCTGGTACCAGCCATGGCCAGCAAGGTCTGGGAGGGTGCGGGAAGAGACAGGGTGCCTGCAGAAGGGTGAGTCTGAGTGTGAGGGTCTGTCAGCTCATCTCCTCGCAGCCCAACAGTGGCTGCCATGCTGGTGGGGTCTCTATTATCCAGGGTGACCCTCTATTATGCGAACTGGTGAGGGGCTCACGCACTTCAGAGGGAATTTACTACATGTGTGTTTAGGCTCAGAGGAGCAGGATGCATGCGGACGCAGAGCAGGCATCAGGAAGGCCAGGCAGCCCAGCACTGTTAAGGATCCATCTGCTGTCCCCCTCTGCCCCTTGGGCTTTATTTTCCATCAAAAGAACGCGTCCCTTGAGTGCTTACTTGTAAGTGTCCTTCCAGGAGCAAAGGGGACAAGCATGAGATGACTAGCCTCCTTCCCAAGTCCTGGCTGCAGGACTGGGGGGGTTGTGGGGAAGATGGGGCTGCTGTCAAGGAAAAAGAGACACAAGTCACTCAGACCTCATCTACCCCAACCCTCTAAATACAGGGAGCCTGGCAGCAAACCAGGAGTTCCTGGGGGGCACAAATGGTTTAAGTGCTAGACTGCTAACCAAAAGGTTGGTAGTTTCAACCCGCTCAGAGGCACCTCAGAAGAAAAACCTGACAACCTGCTTCCAGAAGGTGACAGCCTTGAAAACCTGATGGAGTGTAGTTCTACTGTGCAACACATGGGGTTGCCATAGGTTGGAATCAACTTGATGGCAACTGGTTTTTTGGTTTGGGAGCAAACTTTGAGGGAACCCCTGGGACAGAGCGACAGCTCTCTCCAGGGGAAGCTCCCAGCTCCTCACAGCCTGCTGGCATCTCAAGTCAGGTTCCAGCTGAACCTGGGGGCTCCTGACTGAGCTCCGTTCCATTTCTGCAGCGCCTAGAAAAAACCTTCAGTGCCTTCTGATTGCTCCAGGACCCAGAGAGCAGAATTTAAGCATTGTGGGGACCCTGATAGGTCCCCAGTCCACCGCTCTACTATCCTCCCAACTTGGGGCAAGGGGAGGCTGCAACCCAATTCCCAGACTTCCCTAGGAGGACTGGACTTGGATGCCCAGAGCAGCTGTAGGGGCTGGACTGCCCCTCCAAAGTTCATGAAGTCAACACTTGCCACTCCTGTTTGGTCTCACCAAGACCTTTTAATTTCTTTATGAAAAATAAGATGACATCAAAGAACAAATTGTGGAAATGACAAGGTAGAAGTATGAACCGATTTCAGTGTTCTCAGAGGGCACAGGGAGCTGAGAATGGTTTTCATCTGTCACCTGCCTCTTTGGGATCCAGCTAGCCTGAGTGGATATGACATGACATCTTCTCCTTGGGTCAGCCTGGCTGGCGGGCATCCCTAGGTGCCCAGTTTCTCACCACAGCTGCTGCCTTCTTGGTTCCACATCTCATTCTCCTGCCGAAGCCGCTGGTTCTCGGTCCGGAGCCTCTCCACCTCGGCAGCTAGCTCCTCCACCTGGCGACAGGGCCGCTGGTTGGTGTACCGTTGCAACTGCTGCAACCTCCGTGTCTCCTCCTCGGCCTGCGACAGCCGCCTCTCCAGATCCAGGTAGTCTTGCACCAACTCCTGCTTGCTGCGGCCCTGCAGGCTCTCAGTGTGGTAGCGCTCATAGGCCTCCGAGAAATCCCTCTGCAGGAACTCGCCGTGAGCCTGGCCTGGCCCATCACTGTCCCCTGCCTCACTTTCCCCACTGGAGCCTGGGTGGGAGACCCTGTGGGGCACATCCAGGTCAGGTTCCTCTGGGTCTCGGTCATTCATCAGGAACTGGGTGGTGTTGTACGGCGCCACGGGCTGGCCCTTGGCGAACATCTCCTCGCGCACCTGGAAGGCCCTCTGGCTCTGCCTCTCATCCCGCCGTTGCTTCTCAGCCCAGCTCAACTCCAGATAGGGCCGCCAGTGCCTCTTGCGCTTTGATGGCAGCCGGCGGTGCTTCTTCCGGGCAAACACCCCCTCTGCCGAGCAGCCCGCTGGGCTCTGGGTCCAGGGACTCCTATTGTTCCAGCCACCAGCAGCCCCAGCAGGATCCTCATCCTCTGGGCGGCTATCCATCCGGGGTATCACGGGAAGGGATCTGTCAGGCTCATGAGACACAGGAGGTGTTTCAGGGCTCCCAGGAGCCCTAAAGCTCTGAAGAGAGAGGACGAAAGCAAAGGATCAGGGCAGCCTGTCCCCAGTGGTAGAAACCTTCCCTTTTCACCCAGCATGAGGCCGACTTTCCCACACCCAGCCAGCCTGATCGCTCTCTAGCCCCTCACCCTTCTGCAACCATTTTGTTTATTTAGCCTTACCCGTCTACTGTCTGCCCACCCTGCTCCACCCCCAAGTAGACTCACAGTGAGATCAGGAACTCTGCCTGTGTTGTTCACTCTAATATCAATACCTAGGAACAGTACCTGGCACAGGGTAGGTATTCAATAAAAACTATTTGGATGAAGTAGGAGAAGAAAACTAGGACGGAAGGTGACTTCGATGTGTTTGCTCAATCAGAAGCCCAAATAGTACTTGCACTTCTTTCTACCTAGAAAGCTTGTCTTTCAGACAGGGCTGGCTCCATGGGCCCCGTGTTCAGAAAGGTCTCAAACTTGGCTTAAAGCTCTGCTGTCGCCATCTTGAAATTCTCAGTAATTTTTGAACAAAGGGCCCCTTTGCACTGGGCCCCATAAATCACGTTAGCTGATCTTGCTTCCACATATTTAAATAGCTCACTCTCTCATTTTTTAGGGCTCAATTCCAATGTCATCTCTTCAGAGAGGCCCTCCCTGACCACCTATCAAAAGTAGCCCCCTTCTCCCCTCCTCAGTGACTCCCTATCACCCTGTTAACGTCGCACATAACATTGATCACATTACCATTTAACATCTGTCTTCCACCCATCAAAATGTATCTTGTCCATTCAGTTCACTATTCTATCCCCATGCTAGACACAAGGTAAGTGCTCAATAAATGTTTGTTAAATGATCTAAACCCTATTAGACAGAGGGATCCAAAAGATACTGGACAGTGAGACTCTTCTTCCCATGGTTCTAGGGCAGAGGAAATAGAATGTATTTATTCCAAGCAGAAGTTGGTGTATCACTCTTCTACATGAGAGGCAGGAAAGAGGTTCTAGTTGGGAAGAAGAAGAGCCAACCTCCAGTCTGCAGCTGAGAGAGTTCCAGAACTTATCTAAGAGATAGAATGAACTCTGCCAAGAGAGTGTGTATGTGTTTATTGGCATCTGTTTATCTCTGTGTGGCAAGGGTGGGAATACTGAGTGTGGGGGACAGGGAATGAATTGCTCTAAGTTTGTGGTTTGGGGATTTCTAATAATAACCACTGCCACTGGTATATTGCTTTATGATATACAACATGTCTCTGAGCATAGGTCCACACAGGCGTAGGGTGTGGGTTAGGGGGCATGGTGTATACTGTCCTATAAGAGCTAGGGATATGCTACATGCATTTTGGATATCCTGAAGAGAACTGCTTCAGGGAAAAGGAGGTATGTTGGAGTGTGTGAGTGTGTGTGTGTGGTGTTTGATGGGTTGTACGTTTACTTCACCAGCAGGGAGATCATGAGTCAAGGGCAAAAGGCCTTGCCTTCATCAATGGTGTAGGTCAGTGGACACAGAACTGCTACCCAGCCCAGGAGAGGTAAGGCCATTAGCCACAGCAAGGCAGGGTGGCTTGTCTGTGTGTGTGCATTTGCCTGCTCACAGACCTCAGCAAATGTCCTTTAATGATCCTTCCCCCCACCCAAGCTAGCCCTGCCCTTCAGCCCCACATACTGCCTTCCTCCTGAAAGCTTGTCCTTCCACCACTATTATCACTACTGCAGATGAGCTGTGTGACCTGGGTGAGTCATTTGCCCTCTCTGAACTTTCTAGCCCTGACATGCCATGAACTCTAAATTAAATAAATCCAGGAAACACTGGAAATAGCTAGGTAGTGTGGATCAGAAGCTCTTCCAATGCCCATTCTAAGTTCCGTCCTCACTTACAGGGAGTTGTTGGCTGGGGGAGAAGAGTGGGCACGGTAGGGGCCGTGAGAGAGCATAGGCTAGGAGGACTTTAGTGGTTCAGTGGTAGAATTTTTGCTTCGCGTGCAAGAGATCGGGGTTCAATACTTGGCCAATGCACGTCATGCACAGCTACCACCTATCTGTCACTGGAGGCTTGCCTGCTGCTATGATGGTGAACAGATTTCCATGGAGCATCCAGATTTAAGACACACTAGGAGAAAAGGCCTGTGATCTACTTCTGAAAACCAGCCAATGAAAACCCTACGGATCACAATGACCTGATCCACAACTGATCATGGAGATGGTGCAGGACTGGGCACTGTTTTGGCCCATTGTGCATGGGGTTGCCATGAGTCGGCAGCTGACTTGACAACAACTAACAACAGCAACAGCCAGATAAGAAAATGATATCTTCAGGGACCTGATACAACTCGCCTCTCCTCTCTCTTTCCTGGGTGATATCCTACTCCCTACTGCCATCCCAAATTATACACGAACTGTTCAAACTCTTCTTCCTGCTTCAGACTTGGTTCTCAACCTGGACAAAATACAAATATTCAACCAAGTTCTGTGGCCTTGAGGTCAAGGCATGGTTCTGTTGTCAGCAGGCCCTCGGTTATACCTGGGTCTGTGGCTTGCAGACTGCATGATCCTGGAAAAAGTATTTCAGCTCTCAGAACCTTAGCTTCTGTAAAATGTAAATAATAATTCCTACCTTGAAAGGCTACTAGGATTCATGAGATAGCACAGATTTAGCATCTGGCATATTGCCCATCACAGAGGAGGGACTTATTAAAAAATGCTGGTTTTCCAAATCTGCCAACACACCTGAGACAAGCCAGGATCCCAGCTGGCAGGGTCCAAGTTCCGTGTAGGCAGGTGGATGAGAGGGTCAGGGCTTACCTTGGCCTCCTCCAGGGCTGCTGGTGACTCGTATTACAGTTGGTCTGTTTTGGAGTGGCCACCTTCTTCTGTTCCAAATCTCTGAGCAGATGCCTTTAAGTACTGACCCTTGCTTTAAAGAACAACAGAAACCTAAGTCCTGAGGGGGAATTCTGAGGAGGGCTCTGGTTACCTAGGATGTCTTTACTAAGGCAGTGCCAGTCATTTTGTAGCACCAGGCTTGCACACCCTCATTTTCAAAGGAAGGCCTTGGAGGCTGCCTCCACACCCTGGTTTCCACACCTCCAGCCAAAAAAAAAAAAAAAACCCGACTTGCTGCCAAGTCAACTCAGACTCATAGTGACCCTATAGGACAGAGTAGAACTGCCCCATAGGGGTTTCCAAAGAACGGTTGGTGGATTTGAACTGCCAAGCTTTTGGTTGGCAGAGCCGAGTTTTTAACCACTGCACCACCAGGGCTCCAACACCCTCCTCCAGCTAGGGGTCCAATGAGGATTAAGTGTCCATCTTCCCAGTGCAACTCCTCAGGCCCCAGGCCGGAGTTTATTTCCCATAATGACCTCCTGGAAGTCACTGAGGCTCAGGCTGGCAGCTAGGAAACGAGGCCTACTCTCTATTCCCCCAACAACCAAACGGGAAAAAAAGACCACCCCAATATACTATCTACAGCAATGACCCTGGGGAGGCTGGGAGTGGAGTGGGTCTGTGGCTCTGACAATATGTAGCTGGTTTAAGAGAGTTCTTTTTCCCATTGCATCCAGAGGCCCTAATCCTGGCTGCAGTCCCCCACCTTCTTAGCTGGGGCTCCAGAAGGCAATGCCCCTTGAAGCACGGCTGGGGGCTGGGCCGAGCCTAGGCTGAGGTTTCTTGTCTACAGAGCCTGGCTTGCCGCCCTTCTCCCTCTCAGAATGGAAAACAGAGAAAAGGGGAAGGAGAAGTCGTCACACTACAGGCAGCTGAAAGGGAAACTCAACTGGGATAAGGCTGGATTCCTTGAAAGAGGGGAAATGGTTTGGGAAGGAGATTTTGCAAAAGTGGAACTGACCTATTTGCTGTGAACGGCTGCGCACACGACTACGTCTGAGTGTCTTTCTGTAAGGCAACCTGCCTGTGCAATTCCAACGTCCCAGCCCTACCTCTTGCTGCAGTTGCAGCAGCTCTGGTCAAGCCGCTCAGGCACTAAGGTTGGGGGGAGGGGATACCCTGGACGGCGCGGAGCCTGCTGGGGATTATAGTTCTTCTACCATTGGAAGGCGGATCAAGATTTTATCACATCAACTGCCACTCCGAGGACTACAAAACCCTTCTATCCTTGCGCGAGTAGCGTTCCGCGCTCATCACTTCCGTTCTCTGATTGGTCGAAACATATGCTAATAATCCTAACTTTCGTCAACGATTAGCTGTGCGGCAGCACAACCGGATCCACCTTTTCCAAACTCAATTAAAAAGTTCATTGATGGCGCTAATCTTGACCGGGCAGAAAATAGATCCGGCTGAAGGCGGCGGGGCCTGGGCGCGGAGGAATCCTTGCCCTGGAGGAAGGCGACGAGAAGATCGGTGGCCGCCGCCGCCATTTTGGGCTGGGAGGAGGCAGCGGAGGGACTCGCTGCGCAGTGAGAGCACCCCGTGGGGGGTGGTCCGGGTGCGGGGAGAGGCCGGGCCGAGTGGGCTGCCTGAAGTGGCGGCGCCGGGAGACGGTGGGGTGTGGTATCCGGGGCCGGGAGGGGATGAAGGTTGGAGTCTCCCCGGCTGGGCCCGGTCCTCAAACCGTCCCGGCAGCCCCGCAGCTTCGCCTCTTACAGAGGTCAGGGTTCTTGGGTAATTACCGCGTGTTTCCCGAGACCCCAGTAGGGGAGAGGCCGGGGGAAACGGCTCCCCTCTTCTGTCCTTCCACATGGGTGCGGATCCCGAGGCCAAGCTCTGCCAAATTCTCTCCCTACCCCCATCCGGCCTAGGTATGGTGCCGAGGCTCAGCGTAGCGGGGCCCCCGCCTTCACGGGCAAGGTGGCAGCGACGCCAGATTCCAAAGGCTGGCGCCGCGGGCAGGGTGGAGGTCGCAGCTCTGGCCGCGCTTCCCTCCCGGGTCCATCCCTTGGCCCCGAGAGCGGAGGGCCTGGCGCGACTACCATCGCCCCCAATCCCATACACCAAGGCCATCCTGTAGCACGGGCTGCGAAAAGGAGCAGCCTTCATACTGTAGCAACCACTGATTCTCCTGGGACCAGCTCGATAGGGGCACGTGGAAGCCTTTGCGAGCCCAGTGCTTGGAGATCTGTGAGCGCACTTGCTCTCAGGATTTCTCCTATCCAGCCCCGATTGTCGTAACGACCAGACTCGCACGTCTCCATTCACTTTGGGAGACTCCTGAAGTGTGCTGTTGCGCTTCTCTTGAAAGTTCACACCAAAGGGGTGGGTCTTTGCCCTTTGCAGAGTTGGGACAGAAAATAACTCATAGTGTCTACAGCCCAGGAGTAGAAATGGAGTGGCTCATTTCGGATGCTGCGTGGACATCCCGTTTGCATTTTGAAATCGGAGCCGTAACTTACCAAAGCTTTTGGAGAAATGGCTGCCCTTATATAGAGGAAAAAAACGAGCTAATTCCAGTGTAGTCTTTGTAAGACTACAGATTCTTTGCGGTTTAAAGAATTTTCTCTCCCAAACGAAGCAAAGTGAGGGAGCATTTTGCAGCCACTGGTGCATTGTTACTAGGGAGTTTCTCTTTTGGAATTCCAAGTAATTGAAAATCACTTCTGTAGATCCTAGATGCTACCAAAATATGTGGCATTTGGGTGGAGAATCCGCTTTGAAAAATAAAACTCTCAACTTTATAGCCGTAGCAGCTTCTTAAAGACTTAAGTTGGAGATGAAGTTCTTGCTCTCGAATGGCAGATTGCACCGTCTTGTTTCCTACTGCCTGAAGCCTAAGTCCAGAGTGATTTATGGCTCAGGGAAATCTTCAAATAATAGTCTTGTTGCTAAAAATAAAGTCAGTTGAAATGATGCGTAGGTAGGTTCTTAAGTAGGAGAGATTTTTCTGGGTGACTGGGTAGTAAACTTTGTGGGTATCTTCTGATGAATCTTACTAGTTACAGATACACAAATCATTTCTAAATAACAATAACAGAAATCTTGGGCGAGTTCTTCACAACGGAAGCCTTGTCCCTATTATTCCAAAAAAACCAAGCCTCTTGCCATTGAGTCGATTCTGGTTCATAGTGACCCTATAGGACAGAGTAGAACCGCCCTACCTAGGGTTTCCAAGGCTGTAATCTTTATGGAAGCTGCCACATCTTTCTCCCCTGGCGCTGCTGGTGGGTTTGAACTGCCAACTTTTGGTTAGCAACTGAGCACTTAACCACTGCACCACCAGGGCTCCTTGTTCCTATTACTAATAAAGTAACTTTTTTAAGTTGTATGTGTGACAACTCCACAGCCTTAACTATTCTCTCTGCCCTCCAAGATGTTCTCAGAGAAAGTCTTAGGACTAGATTGCAAAAATATCACCATTGACTGAGGTTCTTAATGTCAGACTTGAACCACATAGTCGTAACTAAATGAAGCTTTGATATACTTGATTTGTACTGTATAAGTTGACTTTCAGTCAGGGTCATGTTCATTTTATACTATTTTTCAAATCATGAGAAGATGGGAGTTAGGCTGACACTAACTTGTTAGGAGTTAAGTTAAATAGTCATAGGAGCCGAAAGGGGTTTTAGAGATTATTTGGTTCTTCTGCCAAAAATTTAATGAAGGAGAATCCCAGACTTGTGATTCATCCTCCATTGTGAAGTAATCTAGTTAAGCCTTTGGGTGCTACCAAGTGGGGAACACTGTATCAGGTGCAGAATTTGTTACTCATTTACAAAGATGAAAGCTTATTGTCTTTAAGGTTGACCCATAAGCTTTTCCATTCCTTGATTAAAAAAAAAAAAAGTTGGGGATAAAACCAGTTTATTAATGGTTCCCTGGTTATCTACTGAGTAAAACACAGGCCTGGGAGTTAGGAACTCCAAGTTCTATTTGTTTGTGCTGCTGCTGACTTGGCTGGCTTGGTTACAGTCCAAACCCTGAAGATAAGGCCAAACTGGTCATTTTGTTACTGAGTCTGTTCATCTAATGTTCAACCAGGCCTTTAGCTTCCTCAGCTCTCGACTTTCAGCTGAGTACCTTCGTGGTTTATGACAAATTCTCCAAACCCTATGTACAAACCCTATGTACTTTAGTTTCCTAATTTCAAAATGGGATCAGTGCTGCCTCCCTCATAAATACCTTGAGGAGTAACTAGTCATGTAAATATGTAGCTATGTAAATATCTACTTGCTATAACTTCATCATTTGGGAACTTTAGAACTTCTGCTTCAAAGGTCGCTTGGGACAGTTGGGAAGCCTGTCTTACTGAACTATAGCCTGGATTGCCCACAGCAGCACAAAAGGGTGACCATTCAAGTAGGCTGAACAAGGGGCAGTCTCTCAGGGTGCCAAGCAGTAAAAGTAGTTACTGTGAAGTCCTGGACATTGTGCATTTACCTGATGTCCAGCTCCTGGGGGCCCGTGGCTGTGTATGAGCAGAATTCATTGATGGAGGCAGGAATTTTTTGCCGCAGTCCTCCACTGCGGGCTGAAGATGCTTCTTTCTGAACAATTTAGTTTCTACAGTTTTTTACTCTCCATTCTTCATCTCCTTCCATCCTCCCTTTTTAAAAATTGTTCAAATCCTTTATGATTTTAATAAATACACTTGTAATAATAACCAAAAGGAAGGCAGGACTAACTTCTTAGACATTCTGTTCCATTCCCCAGTTTGGTCTTCCATTCTTCAGTTTGGTCTTCTGACACAATTACATGTTTAAAGGCTTCGAAACTCCAAATTAATTTCCTCCCCTCGAAACTCCAAATTAATTTCCTCCCCTGACCCTCTTGAAGCTAGAACAAGTTCTAGTGAGTAGCTTTATAAGAGAGGTGTTGCTACCGTTTTCTCGAATTCTTGTGTATGGAGCACTCTTCTAGAGCTCCTTCACTTTCCTTCAGGAATGTCCTTTTTACTCACTGTAAACCCAGGGCTTTTTAAAACTTCACAGAAAGTAAGTGGATCTGTCAAATAGAATACAGCTTTAGATGAGAGTTTACAATTCCCTTCTGAATTTCTGTTCTTGAAAAAAACTTAGAAGTCAAACATAACTGCTTTTGTTCATATATTGAGGGGAAGATCACAGTAGCTATTTAAAAAGACCATGGGCAGTTTCCTGTAGCAGCTGAACCATTTGAATGTTGTTGGTACGCGAAGGTTATCAGTAGATGATTAGGATTATTCCTGCTGTTGCCTGTGTTAGGGCTTTCGTTGATAGAGCCTTCTCTAAGTAAAACCCAAGAAAAAGTTCATTCAGGAGGATTTGTGAGAGCTAAATTATTGATCTGTCTAAAGGGCCCCCCCAGCAGCCTTTTTTTTTTTTTTTTGACAAGAAACAGGTTGTAAGCTTTCCAATATTCAAAAACAAGTGTCAAAAGTTAGCCAAAGATTGAATCTTTACCTCCTGGATAGTATATTCTGCCGTGTTGCCTAGTATGACTATTACCCTTCGGTCAGCAGTTTGACATTTTCTGTCTTTTTAAAAGTTACTTTTCATTTCTAGCATCAATAATCATTTAAACTCTGTATCAGAAAGGATAGTAAAGTGAAGTTTTTATCCTAATGTTTTATGTATGCAAATGTGAAAAATAGCTATTTTCCAAATACAACAAGCTCAAAGGTACTAAGGTAAAAGTACTACCTTAACTGTAGCCAACTTTTCCACCACACTGTTGTGAATATTTGTTGCAGGAGGTTAAGGGTGTAAGTGGCCAGTGGGCCTGCCCTCAGGAGAACACGTGCGGTGTGTTAACTAATGTTTGACTAAATACAGCCATCCTTGGATGTTCTGAAGGTAGACTATTAGATTGTGGATTTTTAAAAAAAATTCTGTGGATTCCCTTTTTGGGTTCTCTAACTTTTGAAATCTTCATGGTAAATTTATTTTCATTTCCACAAGCAGAGAATTTTAGTCTGGATGAAGTGTAAATTAAAATACCAAATGACCAAGTGCTCTGGTCTTAAGCAGAACCAATAGTAACCACAGCACTGCTACCTTACTTTTGTATAGAACATTTTCATTTTTTGTATTTCACGCGGCCACGTTTAACTCTTATAGCAATTATGTGAAGTAGCCAGCAAGTATTAGCCCCATTTTGCTGATGCAGAAACAGATTGAGACTGAGAGGTGTAGAGATGTGTCCAGGGTTGCACAGGTAGTTCATGGCAAAGGCGTGACAAGGACCCTGGTTTTTGGACTCAGTTTGGTGTCATTTTTATTATGTTTCCTCTCTTCAGAGATGCCCAGCCTATTTTTCAGAATGAAACCCACTGGCTTTCTCTTCGCAAAAAACTCTGAAAACAAACTCAGGTCCCTGTCTCCCGAGAGCCTCTTTACGTTATAGGTCAGCCCAAGAAAAGCTGTCCTCACTCAGAGGAGGATTAAGGTGTCCAAGTAGCTGTCTCAAAAGTTTGGGAACCAGTTTGCCCTGGCTGAACACTCAGGCCCCAGTATGAGCAGGGGAACAAATTGCAAGTTCGGTAAGCCTGGTGTTTTGAACACTCAGTTAAAATGTTTGGCAGAGGGGACTTAAGTGAAAGGTTAGAAAGCGCATAAGGATCATTTGTCATCGCAACCCCATTAATAAGGTAACTAACTGAGAGGCTTCTCCCACTGTCTGGAGAGCAGTATCCTGGTCAAGTGGTCCAGTGTAGAAAGTGTACGTACCTGAAACGTCACACAGACCTCATTCTGAGAACATAAATGTAATAATATAGTAAAATGCCAGTGCCTTTAAAAGCAGAATTCAAACCAGAAGTTACATAACTCAAGGTAAATCAAGGTAATTTATGATAATTACTTGAAACTGTAAATGATAATTATTTTTTTTAAGGCAGCTGAATTTATCTCCTAAGAGTAAAACCATTTTTTTTTTTTGATGGCAAATGCGTTTAGTGATTCTTTCCAAGGTCCTTTTTGGAATTTTAATTTTTCCAATAGTAAGGGAAACAAGATCTTTATAGTTATTCTACCTAAGAAGAGGATCTAAAAATTAAAGGTTCTCCCTGCTGCATCTATCCCATAGTGCATTCCGTGAGGCTTCCACTCTGTAGTGCAAAGCCAGAGGGCAGTGTTGCTGCCTTTCCACCAAGAGCAGGTTTCTGGGGCTGCTGCATGATGTCATAGCAGAAGGAAAATTGAAAACACGAAGTAAACTATTTCAAAATAAACCTTTAATGTAATTATACATTTTTCTCCAGTGGACCATCTGCTAGAATAGGTCCAACTCAATCCAGCTTTGAAGGCCCTGAGACAGTCTTGACCCAACATAATTTCTCTTCATTGATTTGTGTATGCTCCTTATGTATCATAAGGTACATTTAAAGTTCCCACCTCCACTATTTCCATGTAGATGCAAAACCAGGGTTTTTTTTTTTTTTCCTTTTACTGCAGGAATTCTTAACCTTCAGGGGGAATTTGACAATGATTCTTTTGAACTCCCCAGAAAAATGCACATATAACAAGTTTACATATAATGTCATGGAGTTCACAGACCCCAAGGCCCCCTCTGGTTTCTAAGGCCCCAAGTTAAGGAACCCCTGTGCTAGTGATTTGAACAGAGCCATTGCTCTAGGGAAACACCGACACAGGGCAGGTGAAGATGGGCTGGGTGATGTAAACTATGGTGACAGGAAGGAACAATCTTACCATTCTTACTGTTTTGATTTTGGAGCAAAAATTAATTGCCAGAGCCTTCTAGCTGTTTTAAGAGCTGAACCTAAAAAGCTATCAGTGCAGTTTAGTAGTTGAGAATAGCAGCTGTACAGGAGTATGCAGGGTTCTTCATTCTGCCCTTAAGGACCTAATTTAGCTTAATTAACCAGAAACTTTACCTTTGATTTGGAGTGAGAGGTCTTCTCTGATTTCAACCCTCCTATTCCTTTTTGATCGGAATCGACTTGATGACAGTGGCGGGGAGGGGTGCGGAATGAGTACAGGGACCACTTGAGTGTTAGACAATTAGAGTAAGTCCTTGGGACCCCCCTCAAACAGCCATATAAATCCAGTATTCCCTACCTCTAAATATCTTAACACAAAGAGCTGCTCCACAAGTTGTTTATCTAGTCTAACCATTGCTTGCAAAAGGTTTACCAAGAGCCTCTTCCAAGCATTCAGGAACTCCTTCCAGCCTTATTTGTCCCAGAGGTAGGGGGTGTTGATTGCTGAAAACCAGCTTGTAGAAAGGAAACACAAGGCTGTTGTCTAACCTAACAAACTGCCAAATTAGGTTTACATTTTTGTTAACAGACTTTTTATGGGTAAGCGGAATTAAAATGTAAACTTTTGATTATAGCCACTTTGCACTCCCCAAAACACCCAGCATCGAGAAAGAAAACCAAGGCACTGGAAAGCAAGCACACTTAAGTATTGAAGATAGTTAAGTTTTTATATTTTGCCTGAACTGTGTATTGTAGCACACTAAAACCCATTCAAGAGAATATCTGGCAAATTGAAAATTCTCCCATTAAAGATTTTTTGCAAACTGACAAATTTAATGATTTCTTTACCCCAAAAATGCAATCACAAAAATTACTACTATTTTGAATTAGCTAGAAATCACACTGAAACTATGTTACATTTACAAATATTAAATTTATTATAACTAGAATGAATTTAATGGTTCTCAGATTTGGCCACCTTAAAGCTCCGTTTAAGGAGGGGATTTTTTTTTTTTTTAACAGAAAAATGCATTTTAACTTGGTCAAATTACACATTAAAAAAAAAAAAACTTCTAAAAAGGAAAACAAGAAAAGTAACCCTTCAGATTCACATAATTAAAGAACAGGAGAAAGCACGCAAGCTACATCATAGCTAAATTTACCAAACCAACCAAAGCCGGGGGGATTTTCTCTTCTGATTATTTGTCATAAAAAGGTCCACTGTCTTATATACACATGTATATAATGTTACATTCCATCACTGTAAAAAGTCCCCTTTCCTCCCTCCCCCCAAAAGTTTCAGTCTAGTCTCCAAACTTGGAAAGCGGCGCTCGCTCCTGCTGCCGGTGCAGTTCGTTCTCGGTCAGCAGCTGGAGGTTCTCGGCGCGCAGCCGGTCCAGCTCCAGCTCCAGCTCCCGCACCCGCGCGTCATCGCTGCCCAGCCGCTTGCTTTCCAGCCGCAGCCGGTTGTTCTCGTCCTCCATGCGCGAGAGGCACTTCTCTAGCTCTAGGTATTCCTTGATGAGCTCCTGCTTGCTCATGTTCTGCAGGCTCTCCGCGTGGTACCGCTCGTAGGTTTCCGAGAAGTCCCGCTGCAGAAACTCACTGCCGTCCCCTCCCATTCCGTCGCTGCCCCCGTCCTCCTCACCCGCTTCTTCCATGAAGTCCTCATCGCTGGTATCGTCGGATTTAGCGGCGGCCCGCTTGGGGTAGAGGCCGGTTTTGAGATCCGGCTCCTCCTGGTCGTGGTCATCCATGAGGAATTGCGTGGTGTTGTAGGGCGCGACCGGCTGGCCCTTGGCGAACATCTCGGCTCGCATCCTCGAAGCTCGCTGGCTCTGTTTCTCGTCGAACTTTTTCTTCTCCTCCCAGGTCAGCTTGTAGTACGGTTTCCAATGCCTCTTCTTCTTGGAGGGGCGTCTCCTATGCTTTTTCTTGCCCAGCTGTCTCTGCTGCTGTCCCCACATCTCCTCGCCCCCGGAGGCAGGTGTCCCCAACTTGTTGGCCTCGGAGTCCTGACACGGGTGGGCGGGCGGTCCGGCCTCGGGCCTTGGCTCCCCTCCCGCCGCTGGCGGGGAGACTCTGCCAGTGGGCAGGTCGTCCCCATTCTGGCCCTTTTCCACCGCTTCGGGGCAGCTAGGCTCTGGGCAGGCCTGGGTCAGTAGGGGAGGTGGCCGGGGCTCCAGGTTCCCTTCCCCCTCCTGCACCGGACGGCAGCCCGACTGGGGGGACGCTCTCGATTGCCACCTACTGTCCTCCTCGGGCACCCGCTCCTCCGCGCCCGGGGGGCTCTCGGGGTTCCGCTCTTCATGGACAGCAGCAGCAGCACCTGTACAGTTGTTAGTTTGCGGCCGGTGCTGATATTCTGACAGGAGTGGCTCGGCCATGGCTAAGAGAGTCCTCTTCTCGAAGTTTGAAAAATTTTGGCGAAAAGTCCTTAAGGAAAAAAGGTTTTTTCTTTTTAAAAATATCCAACGTCGTCCTCTTCGGCTAGTAATTCCTGCAGTGAACCTCTTCAATCAGTCCTTCTGCCAGCAAACTCCAGTTGCAACTTGGGGGAGCTCAAGTCAGTAAAGGGTTAAGTGCCCTCAGCGCAGCCAGTTAAGTGGGTCCAAGGGGGTGCAGCGGTAGAAACAGTACGTAATGTACAGAGGGGACAGCCCTCAAGCCTCCCCGCAGAGCACAATCGAAGAGTTGGTGGGCAAAGAGATGAGATTAAGTCCAAAGGGTTAAACCTAGCCCCGAAGGGGTTAAAACTATCCGATGACGCTGCCTCGGAGGGGCCGGATCCACAAAGGGTTAAATCCCTTGCCGCAGAGCCCACAAGGGGTTAAAGTCCCTGAGCCACCTCCTCCCACTTCCACGGGTGTCGCTCCAACCCGAGCTCCCAGTTCCCTAGGCCCGGCCGGAGCCTCAGCCGAGGACAGACAAACTCATCTCCCCTTTGGCTCGATGCTCTGCTCAGCTCAGTTCTCCTCCGCCTCCTCCTCTTTTCCTCCCTCCCTCCTCCCCCTTCCGACAGCTTCTCTTCCGCCTCCTCCCCCGACTTCCCCTCCCAACCTGCCTCTCCACCTGCCAACTTCCAACTGCTGTCTCCCAGCCCTCTGCGCCTCTTTTATATAGAAGCCCAGCCGCTCCGCCCCCGCGCATGCGTAACGGAGTCCCCGTCGCGGGAAGCCGGGAATCGTAGTTCCCATCTTTTATGCCCGCCGTCCTAGCGTGCCGTGCGACGTAACCAATCCCAGGACCCGTAGGGGGCGTCTCCCCGGCCTACTCATTCCCTCGCTTCGCCCTCGCTAGGGAAACGTAAGAGACCATTGGCTAAGAGTCACACGGCTCGCCAAGGAAGGAGGGCCAATCGCAGAGAAGAGGGGCGGGTTCTGGGCCATACCATTATGCTTCAGGGATACGGCAAGATTCGGTGGCCCATGAGGGCCCGCACAGGATATTTTTACGGAAAGGTGCGTTTTAAAGGATATTATTGCATTTTGTCCTCAGCAGAAGGGTTGTGAAAAGTACAAGCATTTGTTAACGAAAGCAAAAAATGGTTTATTCCTAAAAAGTAGTCCCCAAAATGTAAAAGAGGATTAAATTCTATAAAGAGAGAAGTTGGCCCACGGCTATTAACTCTCAACTCTTAAGATTATAGCAATGGCTTCAAGGTGTGTGGTTAACGCCTGGAATTGGCATTTGCGGAAGGATATAGTGAACATATTTTGCAATAAAACGAAAAGCGCATCAAGAAGTAAACAAATGAAAAATAAAAAGCGCCGCCTTAAAGGGACAGCGTGACTCCGTTTAGCGTAGCAACCACGGACTAGGCCGCGGAAAATGAGACGGCAGGTTCGAGTCCCGGGTGACGATCCTTGGTCTGGGCTCGGCCCTTTGAGCGAAGGAAGCCGAGCTCCAACACCCGCCACTGGCCTGGTCTCTCGGGGCTGCCTCTGCCACAGAGGCCAATGCAAAATGGTGATCCGCGGCCGTGCCTCTCCCCAGGGTGGGGATCGGAAAGCGCAGGGTGGGAGCCGGGGAGAGCCGGGGCGGGAGGGCCTAACCCTCGGGCCTCAGCTTCTGTCGAAGAAAATGGCCTCCAGGGGCCGACTTGGTCTCTTCACTTCCGACCAAGAGCGTTTCCTGAACCCGGATGAGGGAGTCCATGCCAACTGAGGTGCCTTTGTTGGGGAGGGGTTCGAAATTAATAATGAATTTAAGTCATCAACCTTGGCTAGTGAAAGAAAACGGGGTAGCATCTGCAGAGGCCCTTCCTCATGAGTGGGCACTGGCCAAGACCGGAGGGAAGCCACCAGCTTCCCTGAGGAGGAGGCCTTGCCCCGAAATGGGGCGGGCAGGGGGCATTCCAGCCCAGGACTGTGGAGAGAAATTCTTCAGACTCCCAGCCCCTGCCCAAAAGACAGGGTCTGAGAGGACCTGAATCCGCCATAATCACTTTTAGGCTTAAAATCTTTGGTAGTCACCAGCCACCCAGTCAGTGACCCATTCTCATTATTTCTTCCTTAACCTTAAAAAAAAAAAAAAAAAATTGCCATTGAGTTGACTGCAAATCCTAGTCATGACTCATAGAGACCCTATAGGACAGAGTGGAACCGCCCCATAGGGTTTCCAAGAAGGGCCTGATGGATATGAACTGTCAACCTTTTGGTTAGCAGCAGTAGCTCTTAACCACTACACCACCAGCATAATCCGTTGATGGGAATAGCAAACGTTCCTACCACTTTGCACCATATAACATTTTTTTACAGGACTTTTTGACCTCACCACAGCCCAGTGAGTTAGGCAGGGTATAAATTATAGTCCCCATTTTAGAGATAAGAAATCTCTGACACTCAGAAATTAAATGACTTGTCCAAGGTCAAATGACAATTAAGTGGCAATTCCTGATGGAGGCAGGTTATATCCCCCATGCCATTTTTCTTTCTGTCACAAAGTCTCCTGAAGTCTTCTTTCTCAAGAACTCCAAATTTAGTTACTTTCATTCCCAACAGCTTCAACCTAATTCAGGCCTTTATTCCTTCACTTGGCAAACATTTGTTCAGAGGGCACAAAGGTGAATAAAATGTCATCCTTGCCCTCGGGTTGTGTAGAACGGCCACCAAATCACAATTCAGTGGAAAGAGACCCAAAATGGCAAGTGAAGAAAATCTTGATAGCAGCTTGTGAACCAAGCTGTGTGGGAGTTGGGAACTGTGGCAAAGTTTCACGGAGGAGGTGACTTAGCTGGGCTCCAAAGGATGAAGAGTTTTTCCAGGCAGAGTGTCATGTAGAGGGCATTTAATGAAGAGTGAGTATCATGTCCAAAGAAAAGATTTGTCTGGGGACTCAGGAGTGGTTCTGTGGGTCAGTGTAAGGTGTATGGTGGGGCAGTGGTGATGGACATGCCCTGTGTAGACTGTCTCCAAAGTGAAAAGCCAGCAGAGTACCTCTGGGGCACATCAGATGTTTTGGAATTGACCACCCAGCTTCTCATTTATGTTTTCCCTGGACTTCCTAGAACTCAGGTCTATCTAAAAAGTCTGCCCTGTGTTTCTCCATCCATGAAGCAGGAGACTCCCTGAGGGCAGGAACTGAATCCTTATACTGGGAGCACCCTGAGGTAAAGGGTTTTTGCAGAGTACTCAGTTGGGAGTAGAAGACCTCCAAATTGTTACATTTTCAGACCCCAAAGCACTCCTGGGTACCCCCAGTAAGGGGATTTGGAAGATATAGCTGAGTACAGTGTCAGCTCACTGGCAGGGCTCAGCAGCATGGTCTCATTTGTCAAACCCAGCTGGGAGTGGGGTTGGGGAAGACAGCCAGACTGATAAGATTTTGTGAAACTTCTAGAATTCGAGCAAAGAAAGGGCCAGACCCCTTAAAATTAGCTCAGTTCTAACTCTTGGCCAGGCATTTTACATGCCCTGATCACTTTAACAGCAGGATTGCCTTACGATGAAGACAGCATCACCCCTACTTCACAGATAAGGGAGCCCAAGCTCAGAGAAGTTAAGGCTCTTACCCAAGGTCACACAGCTAGCGTGTGCAAGTGGTGGAGCCGGCCTCAGACCCATGCCTGCATCCCCAGTATCGATTTCATCCCCTCCCACTGCCCTGCTGCTGTCCATCCTTATCACAAGGGGTTTATGCAGCCTTTCTGCTTGTGACCCTTGAATGGGTCCTTTGGAGCAGCAGGGTCTGTGTCTGTCCTGAGGGGTACCCTTCCCACTTCGGGAGAAGGAATGATGGGCAAAGAGTGACTGTAGCTTCCAGTGGTGCAGACGATGGCTACGTCCCAGGCCATGGTCAAGGCCAGGGGCTGACGGAGAACTCAGGAGGTTAAGGGTCTCCAAGGAAGAGTCTTAAGAACAGCCTCTTCCTGACTCGGGCGGGAGGGTCCTGGGGTCCCAAGAGGTGGGAATTGCAGGGAACTCTAGGCTGCTGCGGTCTTCTGCGGGGTGGGACCCTGGCCAGTGGCTTTGGAGGCGCTCACAGTGGCGAGTTCTGCCACGGAATTCCGGCCCGTGGCTGGAGCCAAGGCTGCCCGTGTGGGACGACAGGGCTGGCGATGACCGGAGGGAAGCCAAAGCCACTGGGCCGGGGAGAAAAATTAATTCGGAACCCCAAGCAGCCTGCAGCAGCCACGGGCACCCGGAGGTCGGTGCACACGCTGGTGCTCCACCCACCCCGACGGGGGCTCCGGGCTCCGGGCCGCGTGGGGCCATGCCCCCTACTCCGCATAGCAGGGCGGAGATAAGGCTCCCTCTGGGCCTTGGTGTTCCAGAAAGTTCCCTGGGAAAGCCCGAGCGCGGAGATCAAGGGGATACGGCACCCGGAACGGACGGCTGAGCAAGGGTAAGCGGGCAGCTCCTGGGAACCGGGTCTCGGAGCCTCCGTCACAACTGCCCCAGCCTGTGTTATTCTTCTCCAGCCCCCTGGGCTGCCCAGGACTGAGCCCCGACGGGCGGAGGGCGGGGCCGCAGCTGCACCCTTGGCACCACCCACCCAGCGGCTGTTGTAGGGCCCGCGCCCCTCCCTCCCTTCGGGGCCCCCGCCCCGCCCAGGGCGCCCCGGGGCCTTCCTCCTCCCCCCAACTTTCCTCCTTACCGAGGCCTCTGTTTTCCCTTCTCTCGCCTATGAGGAGGGAAAACGTTCCTCATTCAAAAACACCAACCCGGGCCTTCAACAAGGGGCGTTGCCATTGGGGTGGGGGTGCGGGTGCAGGGAAGGGGCTTGTGCCTCGCTCGCCCCGGGCCGAGTTTCTCGCCTCACTACATGGGGGCACAGACTGCAGCAAGTTAAGGTTTTATTTAGTGAAACATTCATTTGTACAGTGAATCTTCAGCGAAGACGTCCTGAGTGTGTGTGGGGGAGGGTCAAACAAAATCGGTGCTTACTCCTCTCCCCCTAGGCCTGTCCCCTCCCCTTCCCCAACTCATCCAGGCCTCCCAGCCAATCACTCGTCCAGGCCCTGGGCCAAGTCCCAGCTTGCCCAAGAGCTGAGCCTCCTGGGGAAAGGCTGGGGTGGAAGGAGTCGGAGGGTAAAGAGGGCAGGGGCTGAGACCCGCAGCATCCCCCTGTGTTGCCGGCCAACCAAGGACCGGGAACGTGCACCAAGCTGCAGCCTCCTAAGGGCTGTTGGGGGAGGAAATGTTCACGGGAAGCTGCAGAGAAGGGTACGGCCTTATCCAGCCCCCATTAGAGGATGGGGTGTCAAGGCAAACACTGATGGGGGGTGATTTTAAAGCCTTCTTCACCCCACTCTAGGAAGGCTCAGGACACAGCAGAACCGGGCGCCTGTAGCCTCGCTTCCTCAGTTGGCTGCAGAGACCCCTTCATGGAGTCACCTCTTCTGGATTCGAAACTGTCTGAAGAGCCAGTGGACAACGAAGGGCCACAGGAGGAAGAAGAGCAGTGTGGGACCTGAGAGCCTAAAGGGCCAAGGCCGGGCACTGGGTGGGGGCCTCTGCTGCCAAGAGGAGGGAGTCAGGGATCAGCCCAGGCCTTGGCACAGACTGGGCCCTCCTTAGGAATCCACTTCCTGAGTTTAGTGGGAGCTCTGCTTCACCAAAGTTATGCGGCCTAGGACAGAGGATACCCTTGCCCAGGAGTCTGGAAGGGAAGGGGTCCACAACGTGTCCCTGACACACAGCTGTAACTCTCTCCCACATCCTCCTCCCCAGAGCAATCCAAGGTTGGGAAGGGACTACCATATGGAGGGATGGCTTCCAGGCTGTCTCCTCTGGTCCACAAAGCAATGACTCTGTTGGTAATCTGAAGACCCCATATTGCCACATACTTCAAAGGAGGGCCCTGGACACTCAAAACTTTTTTGTTTCTAAATACCATTTCCCACTAAAAGGATCCAGGACTCCTTGGAGAAGTGGCTGATTCCAGGTTTGGGGCAGGGAAGGTAGAAGTGAATGTGGAATATCTTGTACCAGAAAGCAAGGAAGATTTCAAAGATTAATGAGGTCCTGTTATAAGGATGAAGCCCTGGTGGCACAGTGGTTAAGAACTCGACTGCTAAGCAAAAAGATTGGCAGTTCGACTTCACCATATTCTCTTCGGAAACACCCTGGGGCAGTTCTGCTCTGTCCTATGAGGCCATTATGAGTCAGAATCAACTTGATGGCAACTTTCTTTTTTTTTTTGTTATAAAGACATAGACCTGGCTGAAAGGGTCTCTGCTGGCAAAGCTGTAACAGTCTGAGCATCAAAAAGAATGATGATTGCACTTGATTGAAATACTGAGTCTTTAAAATCCAAGAGTACATAATGATAAAAAAAAACAAAAATTGGAAATTTGTCACCACTGAGGTGACTGTAATTAGAAAAAAATTAAGTGCTTATCCTGCCTTTCCATCAAAGCAAACCAAACCCATTGCCATCAAGTCGATTCCAACTCATAGTGACCCTATAAAACAGAGTAGAACTGCCTCATAGGATTTCCAAGGCTGTAATCTTTACAGGTGCAGACTGCCACATCTTTCTCCCACAGAGTGGCTGATGGGTTTGAACCACTAACCTTCCAGTTAGCAGCCAAGCGCTTAACCATTGCACGCCAGGGCTCCTTAAGGAACTGTATTTCAGGAAAACCCTAGAGGATTAGAGAAAGTTCTACTATACAGAAAAATGTTAAAGGAATAATAAACTTTAAAAATCAACATTTTTTGCAACCACTAAGTAAATTATTGACTCAGGCAAGGATTATCAATTGCTGTTTAAAACCGTGTGGCAAATGGCGTTAGCAGGGAACTGGATGTTTGTGAAGTGCCAAGATAACACAAGACAGAATAGCCCCTGGCTGCAAGAGGAAAATGTGACTTTATAATTGTGGGATCGGGCTGTTATCCCCTTAATCCATGCAAGTGGTCCATGCTGGAAATACTACTGGTGTGTCCCCTGATGTGAAAAATGTCAGCTCTAATATAACCCGGTCAAAACCATCTAACCTGACTCTAATCCAGCCCTTAGATCTAACTTCTAGCTCCCAGGAAATAAAATGTATAGAGGAACTAGCTAAATGATACCATAAGGATGTGATCAAACAAACCCAGAAGGTGGGACATTCTACAGGACCACTGGCCCATTCTCATCAGCACGTCAGCGGCAAGGAAAAGGGACAGTGCTAGATGAGAAGAGATTTAAGGAACATAAAATGCAGTGTGTGGTCCTGGACTGGACAAACAAAACAGTTGGAAAGGACAATCCTGGAACAACTGGGGTAATTTGAATTTGGATTAGGTATTTAATGACATTAAGAAATTTCTAATTGTGTGATAAATGTTTTGGCTAGGTAGTAGAATGTTCCTGTTTATAGAGATGTAAACCCGAGTATTTAGAAGAGGGACATCAGGAGGTCTACACCAGGTACTAAAAAAAAAGGAAACCCTGGTGATGTAGTGGTTAAGTGTTATGGCTGCTAACCAGAAGGTTGGCAGTTCAAATTCACCAGGGAACGCCAGTTACTAGCTGCTGTCAAACTGATTCTGACTTGTGGAAATGCCATGTGTGTCAGAGTAGAACTGTGCTCCATAGGGTTTTTCAACGGCTGATTTTTCTAAAGTAGATCACCAGGCCTTTCTTCTGAGGTACCTCTGGGTGGACTTGAGCTGCCAGCCTTTCTGTTAGCACTGGAGCGTGTTAATCGTTACATCACCCAGGGACTCCTATGATCTATAATCCATTCAAAATCTCAGCCTATAAAGTTAGTAAAAGGTAAAAAAAAGTCCAGTGTGGGTGGGTGAAAGGTGGGCTGCTGTGGGTCTGAGGAAATTCCTGCCACCCTGGTTGACACCAACTGTACCAAGCAGGTTACAGGTCACCTGAGGGATCCCCCACATCCAGCCCCCTCCTGCCCCCTCCACCCCAAGCTTCTCAAGAACAGACCCACTCAGAGTTAATGATGGGTGCCAGCTTTAGGGGGAGAGAGGCCTGGGGCCACTCCTAGCTCCATCACTTAATGTTAATAATAATAGTAACAACAACGGGCCCAGTTGTGAAGGGCTTCCTGTGTGTTGGGCACTGCAGAAGAACCTGCTTGCATTATCTCACCTAATCCTCACAGCAGCTCTGTGAGAGTCTTCCAGGTCGTGCGCCCTCAGGAAAATTACTCAACCTCTCAGAGCCTTAGTTTCCTCATCTGTAATAAGGAGATGAAAAGAAAACCTATTTCATAGGGATGGTGTGTGATTAAATAAGATAATGCAAGTAGCAAGTTGGGCACACAGCTGGGACTCAAGAAATGGCAGATGTTACTTATTCTGCAGAAGCCCAGGAGCCAAGGTGTAAGCGGCAAGCAGATCTAGGCATCGAGGAGAGGGGGTGAGGGATGCAAGGGCTGATCTGTTTGGGGGAAAACTCTAAGAATGAGAACAAAAGCCTGACTGATGGGTGCCCTTCCAGCTCTCGGAATTCATTCTCATACCTCTTTCTCTTCGGGCAGATGGAAGGTAAGAGCAGGAGGGACGACCCTCCCCACTCTCCCTTACAGGGTGGAAGCACTTCAGTACCCCTGGCTTCCCTGCTTGCAACATGAGCCACACCATTCTCTGGAGGAGGCAGGCTGTGGGCAGGTGTCGGTATGGGGGCAAAGTCAAAGGTGCCTGGGTAAGGAGGCTGGAATTGGGACACCCAGAGCTCTGCCCCAGTCTTAATGGGGTTGAGGGGGCCTCACCTGCTTGTGGGGGCGGGGCATGCTCTCCAGGCTCTGCAGTCTCCCCTGGACATCCTGCATGCTCTGCTGCAGCGCCCGAACTGTTCCCACCAGCCACGTGTCCAATTCCTGGGGTCCCAGCAGGCTGCCCCCCAAGCCCTCTGCAGAGCACAAACACACAAGGAAGGGGACTCAGGAGGCAGCAGGGCTAGAGGCAGGATAGGGTGGTGGCAGGCTGGGGCACATCCCAGGAAATGCAATCATAGAATGCAATCCTTGTAGCAAGTGTGGCTCTTGGCAAAAGCCATCCATGTGGCTGAGTAATGGGTGCCAGGAGTTTGAATCCCAGCACTACCACTTACAGCTGTGTGACTTTGGGCAAGTGATTAACTTCTCTGAGCCACATTTTGTCATCCAATAATTAGAGTAAGATGCCTTTTCTCTCAGAGTTGCCTGCTCAGAGAAATAAAGGAGATAATATATAAGAAAATGTCCCTATAAGCCTTGGCACCCAGGAAGTTCTAGAAGGGGTATAGGGCAGGACACACTGTTCTCCTTTGAGATTTCCAGACGGGAGGCCCAGAGACAGAGGGCTACTTCCCCTAGGCCACAAAGCTGTGGGTGACAGAGTTGGGATGGGACTCCCATCCCTTCTCAGCACTGGCAGAGGCTGCAGGCTCCTGGGTGGCCCTCGGGGAGAAGATGCAGGGCAGGGACTTTGCCCATCCAGGCAAGTGTCTGCCTGTTTGGCAGCCCTTCATGGATTGAGGTTGCTGTCTCGGTGCCCAGAGCTGGACTTTCACCTCTGCCCTAAAAGGGCAGCTGGGGGAGGCCTGGGTTTGAGGACCATAAGAAAGGGCAGAGGGGGGTGAAAAGGTCTGGCAAGGGCTTACCTTGCTCTCTGGGGGGCTTGGGGCTGGTCCTGGTGCCAGGCTCTCCTCCAGGTGCTCCCCTCTGCTCCGCCCAAACCTGCTGAGATGAGTCACAAGGTCTGAGGGTGGGTCGGAGCAGCCAGGGCACAACAGGGGTGGGAAAGGGAGGGAGAATGGGGGTGGTCTCACCAGCTCTGGCTCCAGCTGCTCCAGTGAATCACAGAAAACCTCAGAGTCCAAATCCCTGGGCTGCTGGGACTCTGGGGAGTGGGTAGGCAGAGTTATTGAAAAGAGGAGGCTACAGAGGGAGAGGAAGGGCATGCAACTGGACAGAGGACCTGTTCAGGTGGCAGTGGAGACATTGCCATGAGGGGCGCAAATGGGTCACCCAAGAAGTAAGGCCCTGGCACAGGAGTCCTGGAACCTGTGCCCTGGCCTTTGGGAACCAGGTGGTCTCAGTGTCTGTGGGCATGAGGTGTGAAGGGCAAAGCCTGGCATCCAGCCTTCTCCCCTCCACCCAGCCTGGAGGGCACCCCATCAGGGTTTGGCTCTCTGCCCCTGCTCCCCAGGTACTGACCTGGGTTTGGAGGGGCTGGCTCCTTGGCGGGGTAGGGAGGCTCCAAGTTAGCCCCAACATTGCTGTTCAGTATCTGCTCTTTCTGACCTGCTGAGACACAGCACCCAGAGGTGGATCTGGGGGAAGGCTGGTATCCCTGCTCCTCACCAGCTCCGGACATTGCCTGAGAACCATTTCACTGGGGGCACTGGTCAGGGTTTGTTATAACAGGGTCATCACATGGAGACCTCTGCCTCCACCTTCCCCACCCCCAACTGAGCAGCCCCCTTAGCACTGGCTCAGCTCTTGTCCTGGGGGCCTGACCTGTGACTCTTCTCAGGAAGGTTTCCGGGGGCCTAGGCATGTCAGGGATCACCTGGTACAGAGGCTTGAAGTAACCAAACATGTCCTCTGCCACCTCACCCAGAGGCACTGTGTCAATCACCTGTGGGGGAGGAAGCCTGTTGCAGGGAGCTGGCCCTGCTGGGCTCCCACCACTGATCTCTCTGTCCCTCCAGTTGAGCCCTCCACCTGGCCCCACCCCTGCCCCATCCTGCCCACTCCATCCTTCCCCAACCAGGGACAAGAGATGGGCAGGGTTGGGAGGCAGCATGAAGGTAGTGACTCCCATGGGGGTGTCAGTGTGTAGGAAACATGGTCAGAGGGGTGGCAGGGTGGGGGGCAGGCCACAGGGGTGGGGGCTTGGCCAGCAGCCCTCCCTACCTTCTGTGCAACCACCTTCATCTCAGCGATGTAGGCAGACATGGCCTCCTCCCTGCTCATCTTGCCCAGGCTGTTCCAGGCATCCCTGAGGTGGGGGTGGGGGGGCAAAGGGCTGTGAGAGGGCTCCTTGACAGCTGAGGCTTGCTTGCCCAGCCGGTGGGGAGCTCACCACTTATAGCGTCCAATGGGGTCCCAGAAACCAGGTCGGGGAATCAGGCAGGGGCCCATGGTAGCTTGTTTGTAGTAGCTGTAGAAACGCAGCATCTCTTCATAGGAGGGGCGGTAAGAGCCTGGGTAGGAGTTGGGAAGTGGAGGACATAGCATCACCTCCAGCCCCGGAAAGATGAAGGTGGAGGGGAAGTACCCTTGGAGTGGACAGAAATGGTGAGGGGTCCCATCTAGGGCAGCTGGAAAGGGGCAAGTGGCTGAGGGATCCCGCAGGGCAGCCCGGGCAGGGAACTTTCTGTAGGAACTTCAGGAGTCGGAGCCACTTCCTACCCAGAGGTCAGATCCCAGCAGATCTGACACCCAAAATAAATGTGGGTCCCCACGGTGTTGTCCCCCGGTCTCACCGTTCTTGGGCAAGCTCTGAATGACGCTGACTGCAGCCTGGAACTGCTTCTGGCAGTCTGGCTCTGGGCCTTCATTCTCGGTGCCCATACCCAGCTGCTCCGAGCCCTGGAGCCCTACTTTTGAGCGATTCTGCAAGAACAAATCCCGTCAGAGCAGGCCTCTAGGGCCCACCCCGTACACACCGCCGTAAGTCATGGATCCACTTTCCAGGAGGGCAAGCCAAGCTCTTTAGAGGCCCAAGTGGGATACGCCGAGAGATCAGAGCCAGTGAAGAGGCCGAGGGAGACTCCTTTTCCTACCCCAAGGCAGCGTGGGCGGGGCGAGGGTATCGGAGACCTCGGGGAGCCCCGGTGGGTGGGCGGAGAGGCGGGTGGTAAGGGTCCAGAATCAAATATGTCCCTTGATGCTCCTCTTTAGGTACGCATCCCCAACTCCTAGACGGGCGAATGGGAAAGTGAGGAGGAGTCAGGGCGGGGCGAACAGTGTCTCACGCTGGACCCAGCACCCGACCCGGCCGCCCTGCACTCACCCCGCGGTGCCCACTGCCTGGACCCCTAGGTCCTCTCTCGCCACTTGGTGGCTGCTTCCGACTGACCTCGGGGTCCAAAGTGGCTGGGACGGGGCCGAGGAACAAGGTAGAAACTTGAGCCAATAGGAAAGCCCGTTTCACATTTGGGTTCTAAACCCCAACCACTCAGCGCAACTCTTTCAAGATTATGCAAATAATTTCACGGTGCCTCTCCCAATCAGGCGGGGCGAATGCTCGCGTCCGACTCCCCACCCCCGGACGGCCAGAGGCGGGCGGCAGCGCCCCCTGGTGGGCATAGTGAAATGACGCTGATTCCTCGCGCCACCTGGTGGAAACCCTTGTCTGGCTGCTTAGCTCCAGCCCCTCAGTTCGGAAAGACCCAACTCACCTCATTGAACAAGTATCAGGCACTGGGGATAAAAAAGGGAGTCATGTCCTGGAGTCAGGCGTTCAGGAGAAGGGACATCGGAGCTGACACAACTAGTAACAGAAGTAAGCCAGGAGAAGAATGAAGAAGGTCATTCCTGGACGAAGGAACTGCAGTACGGAGACGGAGACTTGATATTCAGGAAGACAATTCAGGACCCCAGACTGGCATGGGAACCCGAGCCATTACGCAGAATCTCTGGGTCGGGGATTTCTGAGAATGGGATAGAGCCGGGGGACAAGTAGATGGCAAATCTAGGTCCTGAGAAACCGAGCTTTCTCTTTGGGGTGCCACACTCTTGGCCGCCATGGGGTGGCGCTGTGCGCCCAGCTCTCCACCCCCGACCCAGGGCACTAGCTACGGACAACGTAGACGCGCGCACACGCAGACCTTACTCACCTGTACACCCCACCCTTCGTGCACATACTCTAGTGGTTTCATATATATTAAGTACACACATAACACGGTTACCACGCGAACCCCTTGCGAACGCGCACTAACGGATTGATGTCGCTGACACCTACGCCCATGCGGCGGCCGTCTCAGGACCATCAAGCGCCGGGTGGGGTGCAGACTTGTCCAAGCCTCGAGGCCCAAAACTAATCGCTGGGGACTCTAGAACTAGTCCCACCCCATCCTCTCTAGGTTATCCAGCTTCTAGGCTTCTACCACTGAGGGGGCGGCAGCTGGCCCGGCGCCAGGAAGGTTAATCCTATGACGTCACAGCCAGACCCTTTCTCGCCTCTCCCACTTGCAGCTCCCCTAGCCTAGGCTTTCCTGGCCCCCGAGAACCACTGGCCCAGGATAAGCAGCCCTGCCGACCCCCGCTCCCTCGATCTGGTTCCCTTCCGAGACCTCCCGGGGGTGGGCTGGGGTGGGTGGAGAGGGGCCCGGAGTCCGCATTGAGTTAGGGTCCCCGGTAAGGAGAAGGTGTCTGTGCCAGAGGGCAGCCTTGGCCCCCTCCGGCGCGCCCCCCGGAATGCGGGTTGTGACCCACGGTGGGGCCGGTATTCGAGGATCGCTCAGGGAATGGGAAGGCAGATCCCAGAGCAGGGGGCGAACGCGGAAACTCGGCGGCACGCGGAAGGCCCTCCCGGCCTGGGATCTGCGCCCCCCCCCCCACCCCCGCCGCCTCGCACCGCCCAGCGCCGTCCTCGGCCCCGCCTCCTTCTCCCTGTCCCTCCCCTCGTCCCGGTCCCTCCTTCTCCCTGCTCCCGACACCTCCTCCCGGCTCCCTCCCGGCGCCGCTAAGTTTCTTCATTCGGGACTGCGCGCAGAGCAGGGGCCGGGCCGGAGCCGCGTCCCCGCTTCCCTGTCCCCGCGAGCAGACCCCGGCCCGGCCCCGGACCTACGAGCCATGCTGTGCGGCCTCTGGAGGAGCCTCCGCCGCCGGCCCGACGAGCCCCCGGTGCCGGCCCAGGTCGCGGCACCAGCCGCACTACTGCCGCAGTTCGCGCCCACTGACGGCGGGATCAAGAGGCCCGGGCTGCGGGCGCTGAAAAAGATGGGTCAGTGACAGGCACGGGCGGCCGCGGTGGGAATCGGGGTGTTCCGGGAGTCGTTGGTGGGCTTCTCAGGTTGCGTGGGGCCGTGGGAGTATGGCGAGGGGTGGAATGTCAGTGCCGTTCCAGATGGAGGTCGCGCTGCGGACAGGGGGGAGGGCAGTGGTCACCTGAGGTGCCCGGGACCAGAGCGAGGCGCCTAGGACGGTCTTTGTTTCCCACCATGAGGCGCCTGCGGGGCGTGCTGGGGCGCGAGCTGGGGCGAGGGGCGCGGATCGGGATCCCTGAAGCCGGGACTGCAGAGTGAGAGAGGCAGGCTCGGGGTGCCTCTCATCAGCCTTCACCCTCACTCTTTGCCTTCCGGGGTCTGCGGGAGTTCCGGAGCATCCCGGATTCCTGGCAGCCCCTAAAAGTTAGGGATGAGGGTGGTGGGAGAGGCCGGGCCCCCGAGTCAGCCCTCCGACCCCCGGCCCCCACAGGGGCAACAGCAGCCACATAGCGTCTGAAGGACTGGTCTGACTAGTGAGAATATGGCCCTTGGAATCAGAAAGCCAGGGTGCCCATCTCTGATTTGGGAAGAGTTACCCAGGGGGGAAAGAATGTAGCTGTGACTTAACAGGCTCATGGTGGGTGGTTTACATATGTAGTGTCTTGAAACTCCTTCACCTTACTCAGAGGTGGGTGATCTAATCCCCATTTCACAGATGAGAAAACTGACTCAGAGAGGTCAAGGAATTTGTCTGTGCTCACACAGCCATAGAGGGGCTAAAGTCTGGGCAAAGTGGGACTCCTAGGGTGATTGAGCGGCTTGAATGAAGGTATGTATGTGAGATAATTTTGTACACTGTCAAGTGCCGTAAAACGGGAGTGGTGTATTGCACCTGCTGTTGGTAGAGTTGATGAGTTAATGACAAAGAGGGGTGAGAGGGAGCAGAAGGGCAGGGCTGCCCAGGAGACTAGGTGAGTCTTGGGGCAGAACTTGAGGATCCTGACTGCCAATCTTTTTTCCCTTTGCCTATGTCCCCTGTTTGTTCTACATTCTCTCACTCATTTGGCCTACATTTACTGAACGCTTTGCCTGCCACTTACTGAGACATAAGACATGATTTCTGCCCTGCCCTCCATTCAATCATGCATACATTCAACAAACATTTATTGAGTGCCTATAGTATGCTCAGAAACCCTGATGGCATAGAGGTTAACTGCTAACCATAACGCTGGCAGTTCAAATCCACCAGGCACTCCTTGGAAACCCTATGGGGCAGTTCTACTCTGTCCTATAGGGTTACCATGAGTCGGAATCAACTCGATAGCTATGGGTTTGGTTTTGGGGTATAGTATACTCAGCCACTGGAATTCAGCAAAGAACAAGACAGACACAGTCCTGGCCCTTCTAGAGCTGAGACACCAGCAAGGAGGTCAGACAATGAAACAAGACCTTGAAGGGAGGGGCGGGTGAGATGCTGGGGGACCTAGCATGGCTGAGGAGCCAGTGGGAGTGCAGACTACACCCCCAGAGCCTAGAGAGAGCCTGGAGTGTGGCAAAAGGGAATAGCTCCCCTGGTGGGGGCCAGATCCTCATGGCCCCTCTTTGTAGAGGTATAGACTTTATCTGGGGGCAGGAGGAGCCCTGGAAAGGTCTCAGGCTGAGTGAGGCAGGCAGTGAGCTGTGACAAGCAGAGGGGCTGAGTGGGTCATAGGCAGTGGTGAAACAGGGAGACCCATAGGAGGCTGGGGAGTCATTTGGGCAAGGGCCAGTAGGGCTTGGACTTGGGTGGGTTCAGCCAAGATGAATTCAGAACAACCTAGGAGGTAGATTTGGCTGGACTCTAATCAGGGGGATCTGAAAGATGTCTTTACCCTGAGTGCCTGGGTGGGTGGCAGTGTCATTTTCTGGGCTAAGAACCAGCGGTGGTTTGAGGAGAGGAGGAGAGCCATGGTGAGTTTGAGGTGCCACCAAGACTCCCAGGGCTGGTGTTGGGGGTCAAGTCTGGACCAGAGGACAGCCCTGGGAGGCAGCCACGCAGAGCTTATGGATGTCGTAGACAGGCTGAAGGCTGTCCAGGACACCCATCTACCTCATCACTCCACACGTTTGTTAAGCCTCAGCAATGTGGTAGGGTGCTGGGCCAGGGTAGCTACTGAGATGAACAACACAAGGCCTTTCCCTCCGGGAGCACACAGTTTAGTGGGAGGAGTAGCCCAGGACTTGGCACCCATCAGCTGAGTAAGGCTGCATGGGTATCCCATCACAGTGACACTGTTAGGAACTATGTGAGTGTCAGAAGGTCATATCAGCCACCCTCCCTCTCCACCATTGCCCCTTCCTGTTGAGCGACTGCATAGAGAGGAAGACAGAACGCACGGGGGGAACGCCACACTGAGTCCAGGGACAGGTAGAGATGAAGCTCAGGTGTCTGGGGCCCAGCGCCCTGTTCCATCAGGGGCCAAGGCCCAGGCCTGCCATTGAGGTAGCTTCTGCAACTACTGTAGCTGCCACCCCTTCTGAGGTGACCCTCACTGCCAAGCCCTGCCACCGCCATCTCCACACCCCTTAGGCTAACAGAGAACAGATTTTATTTCAGATCAGGTGACTAATGGTAGGACTAAGGGTAGGGAGTGGCTCAGAGGTCAAAGGCTTGGAGGTCCCCAGGGAAAGGGGCTTTAGGGTCATACTGGGTAGGACCAGGACCAGGGGGACGGCAGTCATTTGTGGAGACTGGGGTCCTGCCCTTTCTGGCCCCCCATCCCTACCCCCAGGCTGGTCTGCTGACTTGGCCAGCCCTCAAGAAGCTTCTGGAATAGCTGAATAGTGAGAAGAGGTGCTAATGCTAGGACGTGCCAGTTCCAGCCTTCTTGATCCTCAGACACTCCTGTGGGGAAGGTGTAGTGGGAGGTGCCTCTGCTGCCTTACCTCACAGATGGGAGACCCAGGTGGAGGGGGTGAAGTAGCCTGCTCACAGCCACACGTCTGCCTGCCGCCATAGCCAGTTCTCAATGATAGCTCTTTATTGCCAGAATTAATGAATACTAATTAATGCCTGAAATCTAGTAGCTTCAGACCTCGTCTCCATTCAGGAGAAGGGATGAGAACTAAGATCGGCACAAAGCTGATTCCTATGAAGTGGAGGTCTGACGTACCTCCACCCTTCCAGTTCTTCGCCATTTCTGACACCAGCCTTCCTCCCCACGGCACTCTACTTCTCTGCTGGGTTCAATTAACTGAGGCATATCTAAGGTATGGCAGGTGCCCTGTGCGCCACCTGAAGGGAGGGGGTGCCACTGAGCAGTTTCTATTAACCATCGCCGTTCCCATCGCCAGGTGTGAGAGATCATTCAGCAAGTTACAACTGATACTTTTGGATTTGAGAGCCTCCATGGGTCAAGGCTGACTGTGATCTTGCTCTGCTGAGCGTAGAAAGAGAAGCTGAAGAAAATGATTTTGAGTTCATCATAGTCCAGCCTTCATCAGTGAAAGCAAGGAAGGTGCAGGTGCAATTTTCATGTAGTGCCATAATGTGTTAAGTAAAAAAACAATGAGCTTGACTTGTGTTTTTGAACTGATATTATGGTAAAGTTATCTAAAAGATGGGGGTCACATGGTTGGACGGGGTGAAATTTTAGTGCTTGCCATAGGCGCCGTTATTCGTAGATACGTCACTGGTTCAATAATTCATTGCAATGGCCACAGAATTCACAGACCATACTCACAGTTACGTGGTTTATTAGGGAAATAACAGGCTACAACTCAGGATCAGGATCAACTTGGAAGTAAGAGGATGCAACTCAGGAGACAGGTTACAGTTCCTCAGTCAGGACGGCTTCCAACCAAGACAGCTCTCAGCTCCTTCTCGGCCATGCCCACGGGCAGGCGGCCCTTCTCTCAGCTGTACCTGCTGCTGGCCTTTTTTTTGGCCATGCCAGCCGGCAGGGCCTTCTCTAGGCCTCTGCCCTCCTCAGGCAAGTGTTACAGCTCTTCAGCTCCATGGACAAGTGCCCAGAGGTACTCCAGTCCATCAGCAAGCCTTCTGCCCAAAGGCACTCAGCTCTTTCTTGCTCCATGAGTAGGCAAGCCCACTACAGCTGCCTTCTGCAGGTCTGCTGGCTCTCACCGCCTCTCGTACTGCTCCTGTTGTTTCTCGGTTGCTAGGCTCTGCTATGGTTGTCGCCGTTTCTTACGGTCTTCAGTGTTTTAGTTCGCTCCTGTGTCTAGGAGGTTTTCAGCACAGGGACCCAGGGTCCAAAGGGCATGCTCTGCTCCAGGCTCTTCTTGATGGTAGTGAGGTCTTCCTAAACCTCTGTGGGATTGGCCTTCATATAAGCCTACTCCTTGTCAATTTCAAGGCATGGTCCTCCTACCAGGACCACGATCAATCTCCTCAGTAGACCACAGTCACTTAATTTGCAAATTAATCGATCAATTCCCCCTCTCAAGGTCATGTAATCCTATTGGGTTGTTTTACACACCCTATTTGCATAGTAGACTGATCAGTTCCTGTAAGGTGTGTAAAATAGACCAATCATAGTACAGCCTGTGGCCTAACCAATTATTTTTGGCAGAATATAAACCCAAGGCGAGAAAGGTCATATGTAAGAGAAACCCATTGCATGGCAACACCTTTATAGCTTGTGCCAAGTGCTTTTCACATATCATCTCATTTAATGTTCACAATCATATGTGGCCCTGCTTTAGTTCCTTCTTTATTATCATTTATCAAGCATCCAGAGTGGTGCCATTAGTCTCATTTTACAAATGAGGCTCAGAGAGGTTCAATAACACCCACGGCTCAAAGCTGGCAAGTAGCTGAGGGGAACTGAACTCAGCCAGTCTGGCCCAGAGTCTGTGCTCATACTACTACAATAAATGAATGAGCAGCTTCTGCCTCTTACTCCCCTCTCCCATAGTGGCCTTGCCAAGCTCCAGGGTGCCCTTGTAGGGTTGCCAGATAAAATACAGGATGCCCAGTTAAACAAATAATATGGGACATACTTATACCAAAAAATTATTTGTTGTTTATCTGAAATTCAGATTTAACTGGGCGTCCTGTGTTTCATCTGGCAGCCCCATTTCTCCAGAGCCGCTATCTGCGCCTGTGCCCCCAGTGCCCCGCCCCTGCCCCTAATCCTCAGAGTACCGAGTGGGCAGAATCCTGTTCCCTTCCCTCTTCTGCCTGGACACACCACTAAGTCCAGCTGGGCAAAAGGCCTCTCCTGATGGCCTGCCCAGGATGTCTCCTGCAGGGTGAGTGGGGCTGCTGTGGGCAGGGTTGGCTGGTGGGGGGCTTCAGAGCAGCCCCCAGCCCTGTCAGACGCTTGGCCTGGGCAGCCCTGCTGGCTAAGCAAGGGCGGGTCTGGCAGGACTAAGGGGGCTGGGAGCAGCTCTGTCATGCTATGGTCCACCTTCACCTCTCCTGCTTCTTCAGCTCTGGAAACACCCCCCCGCCCCACCACTACCACCCATTGTCCCCAGCCAGGCTGTGTGCCTGTCCTAGCCCTGCAGGGAAAGGGCCTACCACCTTCATCTCCCTGTTTCTAGCCCAGGGCCCAGGGAACCACTGCCTGCCTTTCCTTTGTTGATTCTCCAAGGAATGTTATGGACTCTGGCACTGAGCCCTCACCAGGCTCCAGCCCTGGGTGTGGCAGCCAGCAGGGATGGGGTGGGGGCACACTTGGTATGAGGTGCTGGGGCTGCCTGCTGGCCGAAGGATCAGGGTGGGAAGGTGTTTGGGACCCCTTACTATTGGGTGTCCTCTCCCAGAGCCTCATGGCCCCACACACCAGGGAACGTACTCTGTCCCTCCCTCCCCTTCCTTGCTGCCTTGGCACAGGGCTGTCGCTCTTCCCTGCATGTCTCACATTCCTGCTGGAGCCCGTGTGCCTTCCTGAGCACACACTGGCTCTCACACACGATGCCTGTTTTCCTCCCCAAGCACTCATCTTCCTCCTGGCCCAGAAAACGCACGCGCGCACACACACACACTATTGCACACATCATTCACGCACACCCTTGCTCCAGGCCAACCACTGCTTACACACTGTGCTCTCCACAGGTTACCCCTTTGCGCACACAGCACTTCCAGGCCTTCTCTGGCCTCTGTCCACCCCTGCCCCGCCCCTGCATTCATCCCTGCCCTGTGACACATGGCTGGTCCTCTCTGAGCTTCAGTGGCCCCATCTATGAGAAGGGTGGGACTGGGGGCCTTGGAGCTGGACTTGCCCTTCCCCAGGGCCCCTCCCACCTCTGACATGAGGCAGTTTCCTGCCCCAGCCTGGACCACCCAGGCAGAACTGCTCAGGCCCCAGACCACACTCAACAAATAGCCCAGGTGGTTGGAAAGCTCTGCAGCCTACCCATCCCTGACCACCTTGAAGCCCCTCTCTGGGGGCTGAGATAAGCAGACTGCTCAGGGAATGTGTGTGGGCCCCAGGCGACAAGACTGGATGGGGCAGGAGATGCCACAGTCCTGGCCTGGAGAAGGACCCAGCCAGAGGGCATGGGGCTGAGGAGGACAGATGTATCAGATACCCAGTTCCTCTTCTCTTTTGGGGCACTGACTCACTTCCTCAGAGCCCTGCCTCAGTTTCCTTCTTTATTATCATTTATTGAGCATCCACAGTGGGCCAGGCCCTAAACTGAGTGCTCTGTGTACTGAATGTAGCTCATTCTAGCCACTCACTGGCCCTTTGGAGTCAGACTCCTGATTCCTGATGAGCCCCAGCTGCACCACTTACCAGTCGGGTACCCCTGGACAAGTCAGTTAGATGCTCTGTGCCTCTTCTTTCTCATCTGTACAATGGGACAATAAGAGCATCCTTTGGGTTGTGGTAAGGTTACACAGGACTTTCGCCGCTCAGTACATGTTCACTACCATCTTCACTGCTATTATGTCAGGATCGTTCCCCCACCCAGTCAGTGGACGGTGGCCATGGGCTCTGGCCCAGCTCAGCTCCAGGATTAAGGTAGTAGTACTTGGACAGATAGAAACACACAGAAGCCATAGGAGGAGGGTGGCGTGTGCGCCTGCTCAGAGCAGGTAGGAATGTGGTCGAGGGTTTAGACAGGCAGGACCTGTAAATGTTCACCGGGTGGCTGGCAGGGAGCCAGGCCCTCCTGGCGTCACTGTCCCACCCTCTTTGCTCTGTGGGTCCCGCCCTTTCTGTCTGACGCCCCAGTCTCCGCACTCCCCCAGGGTTCAGAAACTGTGCGCAATGGGGAAAAAGAGGCCTCCACCAGGGACCCAGCCCCTGGCCCAGCCGGCCCTACACCCTCATTCTGTTTTGCTTTTCCATGGTATGTGTGGTTTGCAGGCAGAGTGATCCAGGGGCCAGTGCCAGCTGGGCAGGCTGTAATGCCACCCCTACCCCCAACAGGCCTCTAGGGAGCCGGGGCTGGGGACCAGGAGCAGGGGCTCCCTCCATGTGGGAACCTGCCCCAGCGAAAGACCAGAGCTCAGGCGGCCTCTCTCGCTGGCCTGTTTGTAGATGACTCTGGACAAAGCAGGCCCTTAGTGACTCACCTCTATTTCCGGCCTTAGTCATTCACCACCACCCCCAGCCCCCGCCACCACAACGCTTGGCACCGGAGGGCTGTGGGATGACCCGGTCAGGGGAGGTGGCCCTGGCTGCAGAACGCAGCCTGGTTGTCATGGCAACAAGTGGTCCCCTTCCCACCGCTGCGTGGGTGGACGAGGGGCAGGCACAGTCATGGTGGTACTGACTGCTTACTCCGACCCATTATTTTTCAGACTACAAGGATTCAGAGGTTGCCCAGATAGGGGCAGAGGGTGGGGGGGGGATTGAGGGTCTGGTGAGCCCCTTGGCCTGGGCATGTCTCACTCATCCAGCTCTTTGAAAAAAAGAGGGTTCCACCTCTCCTTCCTGGCCAGGGAGCACTGAGTGGGCACTGACTCTTCCAGAGGGCCACAGTCCAGACCTTTAGAAACTCCTTGGACCCAACAGACCCACAGGCTGCCCAAGGGGCATTGGTCTTGCCTCTGAAACCTTGGTTCTCAACCATGGTTGCCCTCCAAGTCATACGTAGGTTCTTAAAAGTACTTGCTGGGTGAGAATCTCCACCATCGGGTTCGCAACTTCTCCCCAAGGATTCCAATGAACGAACAGCCAGGGTTGAGAAACCCTGACCCAAGGCCTCTGACCTGAACTTGGGACAGGTGAGAGCAGGGCTGGAAGGAGAATGTCCATCCATCCACCTTTCCCTTCAATAAACATTTGCTGGGAGCCTGGCTCATCTGTGCCCTCAGGCTCATTAAAGTCCACTGAAATGACAATGAGTGGTTGTTTTATTGTTTGTGTTTTAGTAAAAAGTGTTGGTGGTCAGGGAAGGAGAACTTCCTTACATTTGAGGACAAACCAAAGAAGGGTTCGTGGAGGAGGTGGTATCTGAGCTGGTCCTTAAAGGATGTGAGTGTGAGAAAAAGGAGGAGAGCGGAGGGATCTTATGAGAGAGTGCCTGGGAAAGGCTGGGGTCTTGAGTCCCTGGGTCAGCTTGTAATGGGGGGGGAGAGGCTCTCAGGGGAACTGACCTACTGTTGTTTAGTTTGGCCCACACAGCGTTGTTGTGTGGGTTTTTTTCCCCCCAATATGATTTAGTGGCCAACATTGAAAAATCTGGAGATTTCACATTCAGATCCAGATTCCAGTTGCCTGGAAACACTGCCCCCTCCTTCCAAAGGGCGTGGACTGTCCAGTTTGCCTGGTTCCCACCTCTTCCATTGCTCGTGACCTCTGCTGAGGTGAATTGGAGCCCCGGGAAGCTTTTGGGCAGGGTGTGGTATGACCAGGGCTGGGCAGCATGTTTGAGGGGCTAGAGGAAGGAGACAGTAAGTGTTGGTCACAGTAGAAACCTCCAAATCTCTACCGGATTTTGGATTTTGCAGCAGGTAGTACTTTTACCAATGGAGAGCAGGAAGCCTAGGGCCGTCACAGATTAGTGCCACTGAGGCCACACAACTGGGAAGTGACAGATTAGAACTTGATGCTCCAGACCTCTGAATTTAAATTCTGCTCTTCCTTACAGCCCTCTGCCCAGGGTGGTAACAGGTGTGGGGGAGAGAGGAAGATAGTGGCAGGAGAAGAGTTCAGTGGAGTGCCTTAGGGCAAAGATGGCAGAGCCTGACATTGGAGGTTTGAAGCCTGCTTCCACCACTTCCTAGCTGTGGGATTCTGGCCAGTTACTTAAGTTTCTCTGTGCCTCAGTTTCCTTGTGGCTTTGCAAGCATTTGGTCCTATTAAGGAAGGTGGTAACACTGGCTGGAGAGTGTATGTGGGCTGGTGGCGTGTGTGTGAGTGTGGCAGTGGCTGGGCAAGGGGAAAGGCCAAATGTCACAGGAGACCATCCTTCTAGCAGGGCCCCACCAAGGACACCTGGAGATCAGCCAAAGGCCGACCAAGGCAGGCTGGTCCTCAAGACCCTGGCCTGTGACTTTGCAGCCAGAGTGACCTCTGCTGTTCTCCCTTTTGTTTGGGAAAGGAGAAGCCAGGAGCTTGGGTTGCAGCAAGAGGGATTTAGGTTAGATAGTGAAAGGGCCTTCCTGATGGTCAAGATTTCACATCAAGGGAAAGGGCTGTTGGTGGCAGATTCTGGGCTTGAATGCTGGAGGCTGGGATCCGGGATGTGGCAGAAAGGGTGACTTTTATTGGGGTTTGAGTTTCAGGCTCTGTCTGAAGAGTTTCTTTACTCCGGGGTATTCCAAAGGTGGCTGCTTGGCAGAGAGGAGGGAGGGCCTGTTACAGGCACCAGTTCCAAGGGAGTCTGGCGGGGGGCGGTGGGGGGGGGCGACACACCATGCAGGGGTGTAAAGCCAAACCCAGTACTGGGGGCTTGTTACAATAAGCAGAGGTCTGTGAGGGGCAGGGACTGAAGGCCTGGGTTTGGAGAGGCTCAGGGAGGGAAGTCCGCAGCTCCCAGCTGGGAAGGGAACCTCCAGGTGGGGTTGGGTCTGCGAGAGCCAAGCCCCGACGCCCGCTGCTCTCTCGCCCTGCAGGCCTCACGGAGGACGAGGACGTGCGCGCCATGCTGCGGGGCTCTCGGCTCCGCAAGGTCCGCTCGCGGACGTGGCACAAGGAGCGGCTGTACCGGCTGCAGGAGGACTGCCTGAGCGTGTGGTTCCAGCGGCGTATCCCGCGCGCACCGTCACAGCACATCTGTGAGCCAGGGCCGAGCGGGCGCCCGGTGGGGACAGCGCCGGCCGGACCGCCGCCCTGACCGGCCCGCGTGTCCCCGTCCCTCCCCAGTCTTCGTGCAGCACATCGAGGCCGTCCGCGAAGGCCACCAGTCCGAGGGTCTGCGACGCTTCGGCGGCGCCTTCGCGCCCGAGCGCTGCCTCACCATCGCTTTCAAGGGCCGCCGCAAGAACCTGGACCTGGTGGCGCCCACGGCCGAGGAGGCTCAGCGCTGGGTGCGCGGCCTGGCCAAGCTGCGCGCGCGCCTCGACGCCATGAGCCAACGCGAGCGGCTCGACCAATATCCTATCCGCCCGCCAGGGGGCCGGGGAAGGGGCAGAGGGAACGGGGTTGGGGGAGGTGGGAAGAAGGGTGAGGGGAGGGCCGTGCTCACAGGGCGTTCCCAGGGAGGGAGGCTGGGAGGGAGGACCCCTAGTCTGAGGGCAGGGATGAGGGCCACTCTCAGGGAGCTCACTGAGCCTCTTCCGAACTGAGGGCTGAGGCAAGTGCCCTTGCCTTGCCTGAGTTCCCAGTTGGAGGGGAGCCTCAGCTCCTTCGGGGTGTACCAGCGATCCCTGAAGGTGGAGACGCGACCTCCTGTCTTTTGGGAGCTCCAGTCCCACTGAGGAGACACGCCGGCTGTCCTCAGGGAGTCCACAGGTTGCGGGGAAAATATAGCCCCTAAATTGGAGAGCCTTTTTTTAATACTCAGGGGGCATCCAAACCAAGGTGGTGGTGACTTACCTGTCTGTGACCTGTCAGCTGAGGGCAGGTGCCCAGTCTGTTCCTTGTATTTCCTGAGCACCCACACTTGGATCCACTTCTACCTGCACCGGGCAGACTCTAACCAGGACAGTAAGATGAGCTTCAAGGAGATCAAGAGCCTGCTCAGAATGGTCAACGTGGACATGAATGACATGTACGCCTACCACCTCTTCAAGGTGGGCTGCCTGCCTTGAACCCTGGCCCCCACCCCCCGTTACCACTCTGCCCTCCTGCAGCTGCCATCTGAATCATCAGCGTCCAGCCCCCTCAGCTTTTGTGTGGGGAGTGGCCTTTCCCTACAGAAAGGCAACATCTGGGCCTAGTTATCCTTTTACCCTCCCCTGAGGCCACTGGGCCAGGACTGGATTGGGGGTGCTGGCCCAGAACTTCTTTCCTCACCCTCCGGCAGAGTCCAAGGGTAGGGAGGATCTCTGCACCGCCCCACCCTCCCTCTCTCCAAAGTGAGCAACATAGCTGCTGTGTTATTTGTCTATTTTTTTTTTTTTATGGGCACTTTCTGCACATGTGACCACCTAGGGCTTGTACACAGGAGCACAGCACACCCCACACATCGGACCACAGGGACACATGGCAGACACCTGTGCCATTGGATGTTGAGTCTGAGCTGTCTGTGACACTCATGGTGCCCACCTGTACACTTGGCAACAGGTGCATGTGGACTGCTCCATGAATTCTTACTTCCTCGTTGCTCACTGACTGTGGGTGTGAGGATAGTAATGTGTACACACAGGAGGGGAGGTTGGGCCACCATTTTTCCTCCCACATCTTGATTCTTGGGGTAGGTCATGGTACAGTAGAGGGACAGACACTGAACCCAAGAGACTGGCCTTAAAGGTTTGCCATTCACACCGGTGAAAGCTTGAATGAGACCCTGGGCCTCACTAGCTCTCAGTTTCTCCACCTGTGAAGTGGGGACACCTGCCTTCCCAGCTGTTGTAGACAATGAACATGTCAGTGTGGGCCAGATTTGCCAGGGTGCCCCCTCCCCTGAGCCTTTGCCCTTGTCCCCCAGGAGTGTGACCACTCCAACAATGAGAAGCTGGAAGAGACTGAGATAGAGGAGTTTCTGCGGCGGCTGCTGAAACGCCCTGAGTTGGAGGAGATCTTCCATCGGTACTCGGGTGAAGACCGCGTGCTGAGTGCCCCTGAGCTGTTAGAGTTCCTGGAGGACCAGGGTGAGGACGACGCCACACTGACCCGCGCCCAGCAGCTCATCCAGACCTATGAGCTCAACGAGACAGGTAGGGGTCTGATGAGATGGGGTTGGATCAACACAAGTAGGGTTTGGCCTCTGACAAGTCTGCCTTCCCAGCTAAGTGGGCTCCGCCATTACTGGCTGTGGGTGCCATCTCAGGCAAATTACCTCACCTCTTAGAAACTCAGCTTCTGCGTCTGTAAAATGGCATGATAATGGACGTCTCTCAGAGGGGTGGGTTGAAGATTAAATTACATAACTTGTGTAGAGTCCAATCAGTCGATGGGTGTTCATTATTACTAAATTGCGGGCATTTTGGACCAGACATAGGGTCCCCCGTGTGGCTTGATGCTCTCTATTTCCCCTTCCTGTAGCCAAGCAGCATGAGCTGATGATGCTGGACGGCTTCATGATGTACCTGCTGTCGCCCGAAGGGGCTGCCCTGGACCCGGCCCATACGCACGTGTTCCAGGACATGGACCAACCCCTTACCCACTACTTCATCTCCTCCTCCCACAATACTTACCTGACTGACTCTCAGATTGGGGGGCCCAGCAGCACCGAGGCCTACGTTAGGTATTGTAGGGAGGATGGTGGTGGGGGTGGTGATGAACACACCTTGACTCCCACCATAGGCTCCCTGGGGCCTGCCCAGCTTGGTCTGCCACCTCTGCCCAGTGGCACCCACACAATGCCTCAGCTGTCCATCTATCCACCTGCAGGGCCTTTGCCCAGGGATGCCGCTGTGTGGAGCTAGACTGCTGGGAGGGCCCAGGAGGGGAACCCATCATCTACCACGGCCACACACTTACCTCCAAGATCCTCTTCCGTGACGTAGTCCAAGCCGTGCATGACCATGCCTTCACGGTGAGCCCCTGGGGCCCTCCCAGCAACCGCCTGGCCAGAGAATAACTCACCAAGTGCTGCTGGGACAGTTGGCCAGTAGAGTATAATAAAGCCAGGCGAGATGCTCTCATTTCCACCCTTATTTTTAGTAAATGTAATAAAATTTCTAGAAGAAAGCCTTGGGGTAGGGAAGAACATTTTAATCCTGACCCCTAAAGAATAAGCCATAAAAGAGAAGCTCAACGGTGGTGTCTATACAAGCATTGCAACTTTTGTCAAGCTATATAAATCTTAACCATCAACAAATGATAGGCTGGGGAAAAAAGTTTGCAACATAAACTATATGGTCAATGTCATTAACGTATAAAGAGCATTTATTTAAAAAAAAAAAAATCATTCCTGCAGCCACCTCAGCCTCCTAGACAGTCCACCCCATCCCTGAGGTCCCAGATCAGACTTCTGCCCCTGGGACTATACACTGGTCCCAATGTGTGACCCAGATCCCTCCGACTCTCAGTCTCCCCCACAGCGGGGCCCCCAGAGCCCTGCCTTTTCCCTCCTGTCCTGAGGGGGCAGGAGGGTACTGTGGGAGGAGTGAGTGGCTCTGAGCTGCTTCCTCTCCCCCATATAGCTGTCCCCATACCCTGTCATCTTGTCCCTCGAGAACCACTGTGGGCTGGAGCAGCAAGCTGCCATGGCCCGCCACCTCCGCACCATCCTGGGGGACATGCTGGTGACACAGGCACTGGACTCCCAGAATCCTGAGGCGCTGCCATCTCCGGAGGTGATACTCCCAGGCCCCAACCTGGATGGGGGGAGGGTCTGGCTAGGGT
Source organism: Elephas maximus indicus (assembly GCF_024166365.1). Classification (NCBI taxonomy): domain Eukaryota; kingdom Metazoa; phylum Chordata; class Mammalia; order Proboscidea; family Elephantidae; genus Elephas; species Elephas maximus. The sequence continues at coordinate 51,505,785 of NC_064837.1, read as the reverse complement.
CTACCCCCCACCAGTCCCGCTCATGCCACCTCCCTGGCTCAGGGCCCCTCACCTCTTTCCACCTTAACTTTCCAGTCCCCTTCCCCCTGCTCCTCCATTCATCTGACATCTACTACCCCATGGTCCTGTCACTCCTGTCTTCTGTCTGTTCTTGGCCCATTAACCCTTCTTACCTGGCATTCGAGGCCTCCCATGACTTGGCCCTGCCTTCTTGCTCCCTCCTTGCCCGCAGAGTTCCTGCAAGCTCAGCCTTTCCACCTTGAAGGCCTTGGTTGACGCTGTCTTTTCCACTTGGCACTGCTTTCCCAGCCATCTGCATTTGCCAAATACCAGCTGCTTGAAATTCTAGTTCAGCTTAAACCATCTCTTCCAGAGCCTTATAAATGTCCCTAGACCTCTGGCCAGAGGTGGTCCTTCCTCCCTTCCTCCCAAAACCCCAGAGCATTTTATCTACCCTCTCAGGATAGTTATCCTTTTCTGGCTCCTTAAGAAAACTCTACTCCTCCTTGGATTTTTCCCAATCCCAAATATGCAGGGAATGTTGATTCACCTTTATTGTGTGTGTGATTTTTGTTATTAGTACAAAAATAACATTGTTGTTAGCTGCTATTGACTCATGGTGACCCCAGGTACAACGGGATCGGGTGTTGTGATCCACAGAGTTTTCACTGGCTGATTTTTTGGAAGTAGATTACCAGGCTTTCTTCCTTGTTTGTCTTAGTCTGGAAGCTCTCCTGAAACCTGTTCAGCATCAGAGCATACATATGGTTAAAAAAAAATTTGAGCTGTACAAAAGGGTATACAATGAAAAGCGGGTTTTCCTCTACTCTGTCATAGTTCACAAGAAGTAACCATCTTCAACAGTTTGTGTGTCCTTCCAGAACTTTCCCATGCACATAAACCTACATATGTGATTGTGTTGTTTTTTAAATGTTGCACAAAAAGGACCATGCACTAATGGTCTGACGGAGACTAGAAGGACCCCGGAGGTCATGGTCCCCAGACCTTCTGTTAGGCCGAGACTGTAACCATTCCCAAAGCCAACTCTTCAGACAGGGATTGGACTGGACTGTAAGATAGAAAATGATACTGGTGAGGAATGAGCTTCTTGGCTTAAGCAGACACATGGGACTATCTGGGCAGCTCCTGTCTGGAAGGGAGATGAGAGAGCAGAGGGGGTCAGAAGCTGGCCAAATGGACATGAAAATAGAGAGCGGAGGGAAGGAGTGTGCTGTCTCACTAGGGGGAGAGCAACTAGGAGTATATAGAAATTTTTGTATGAGAGATTGACTTGATTTGTAAACTTTCACTTAAAGAACAATAAAAATTAAAAAAAAAAAAGGACCATGCACTTACATGTTGTGCACTTATTTTTCATGTAAGAATTTTTCTAAAGAAGGCTTCTTCTCTTGCAATCCTGAGCTGCCTTATCTTTTTAATGGCTGCGTAGTATTCTGATATATAGAGGAAGGAGACCTTATTAGCCAGGGGGTATGTAGGTTGTGTCCCATTTTGTCCTATTGGAAACATGCTTCATCTTTGTGTCTCTGCTTCTGCCCTGCACCCCAAGCCACCCCCTCACACAGGTTGAATGACTGATAACTGGCTGACACAGGGGGTCACGAGGGCCTAATCCTTCCATCCTGGCCCTTACAGCAACTGAAGGGCCGGGTCCTGGTGAAGGGGAAGAAGCTGCCGGCTGCTCGGAGCGAAGATGGCCGAATTTTATCAGACAGGGAGGAGGAGGAGGAAGAGGAGGAAGAGGAAGAAGAGGAGGCGGAGGCTGCAGAGCAGAGGCGGTGGGTAAGTGAGCCTGGTAGGGCCAGCGTCCCTCCCCTGGGGTGTGACAGGGGAACATGGGGGAGAAGAGAACTAGGCCACTGGGGCCAGCAGACCCCGGCTGAGGCTCTTCTTGCAGGCCAAGCAGATCTCCCCAGAGCTGTCGGCCCTGGTCGTGTACTGCTGCGCCACCCGCCTGCAGACCTTGCGCCCGGCCCCTGCGCCGGCCCAGCCCTGCCAGGTCAGCTCCCTCAGCGAGCGCAAGGCTAAGAAGTTCATCCGAGAGGCAGGTAGGAGTGGGGCACTGGGCGCAGGGCACTCTGCGAGTGGGCGGGGAGAGGTGGCCTGAAGTTGGTCTGGGAAGGAGGTTGAGAGGGCTTTGAGGAGGGAGCAGTCAAGCAGTCCGGAGGACCCCAGAAAGTGGCTCGGGGAATGAGTGCCCACCCCGTGCCAGCACCATGCCAGGTGTTGATGGAGGGAAGAGGACACAGGAATGGGAGGGCTGCTGTCTACCTGCGTGGCTCACAGCCTCGTGGTGGTGCCGGAAATAACCAGATAATAGCAGTAGTGGGTGACCAGGGCTAGATTCCTGGAGCAGGTGATGATGCCTGAGCTGAAGGATGTGTAGGAAGTGGTGAGGTGGAGGGAAGGATTTCTAAGCAGGAAATCGGGAGGAACAGGTTGTACTGAGGCCTGGAGGCATGTGGTTGGAGGGTGGTGTGGGTGGAACGGGTGGAGGATGACTGGGGTGCCAGCCCGGGGCCAGGTGGATGATGTGTGAGTCAAGAATGGTGGAATTTGTGTGGCTGCAGCATGTCCCTGTCCCTCTCTGGACTCAGCAGCTTCCTCCTTGAGGCCTCCTCCCCATCCTGGGGCTTTAAGGTCAGAAGAGAGAGAGGCCTGGGGTCCGGGAGGAGGAGCAGGAGGAGGGGAAGTAACAGGGCCTGGCACTCCTCGGTGAGGGATACCCTAGGGGCTGTCACAGCACCCCCCCCCCCCGCCCCCCACCAGGGAACAGCTTTGTCAGGCACAATACTCTGCAGCTGACCCGCATCTACCCACTGGGGCTTCGGATGAACTCGGCCAACTACAGCCCCCAGGAAATGTGGAACTCGGGCTGTCAGCTGGGTGAGTGCCACAGCAGGAGCTGGGCCGCCAGGTGACCCCTGAAGAGCCGTGGGAGGCTCCAGCAGAGATGGGGCTACATAACTTTCCAGAAGGCAACAAAAACTTATTTTGTGGATAATAATTATTTGAAAGAGCAGTCAGCAATGTATGTGGGGAAACAAATCTCACCTGTTAGTTCCTGACAGCATGAAAGTCACATTTTTTATGAAGGTAGAAGCTAAAAACCTCCACTCCCATGTGCCCCTCCCAACATACACACACACACCCGAGAGTCCCACCATATCACAGTGATGAGGGCAGGCCTGGGCACTGGCAGAAGGAGGGGAGTATGTTGTCCTTGGGGCCTGGCCCTGAGGGTGGGGGCCCCACCAGCCCTTCCCTTAAGAGCCCCTCCCCACCCTCACCCTTGGGCCTTGGATACCAGGGATGAGGTACTGGTGACAGTGGGGGCTGGGTCCTCTGGCTGTCATGAGTCCCCCCACCCCAACCCCCTGAAACTGAACAGTGAGGAGGGGGCCACTAAAGTCCCTGACCGTGCTGTGTCCCCAGTGGCCCTGAACTTCCAGACGCCAGGCTACGAGATGGACCTCAATGCTGGGCGCTTCCTCGTCAATGGGCAGTGTGGCTATGTTCTGAAACCTGCCTGCTTACGGCAACCTGACACGACTTTTGACCCTGAGTGCCCTGGGCCCCCCAGAACCACACTCACCATCCAGGTCAGCAGGCTGGGCCAAGCCCCACCCTGGGTCTGAGCTATCTGGGAGAGGTGAAGGAAGACACTGAGGCAGAATGGGTGTGGTAGGCGGGAGTTGGGGTCTGTGTGTGGGCAGGGCAGCCAGAGCTCAGGCTGAAGCGCACCCTTCGTTCCTGCCCAGGTGCTGACCGCACAGCAGCTGCCCAAGCTGAACGCTGAGAAGCCCAACTCCATCGTGGACCCCCTGGTACGCATTGAGATCCACGGGGTGCCGGCAGACTGTGCGCGCAAGGAGACTGACTATGTGCTCAACAATGGTGGGTGGGCCTGGCTGGGTGAGCATGGGGGAAGTGCAGGGTGGGCCCTGGGGGCCACGGGGCTCTGACCACTGCTTGTGCCCTAGGCTTCAATCCGCATTGGGGGCAGACCCTGCAGTTCCAGTTGCGGGCTCCGGAGCTGGTGCTGGTCCGGTTCGTGGTGGAGGACTATGACACCACCTCCCCCAATGACTTTGTGGGCCAGTTTACACTGCCTCTGAACAGCCTGAAGCAAGGTTGGTGGGGGTGGTGGGAGGTAAGGATGGAAAGGGATGGGGCCTGGGCCACAGACCCTGACCACTTTTGTGCCAGGTACTTCTGAGAGAACCTGAGGTAGGTCTGAGCTAGAGTCAAGCACCGGGGTAGAATGTGGTTTGAGCCCTGCACAGCCTGGCCCTGCAGGGTGGTAAGCAGTGAACCTGACCCCTGACTGCCCACCCCACAGGGTACCGCCACATCCACCTGCTTTCCAAGGATGGGGCCTCACTCTCACCAGCCACGCTCTTCGTCCACATTCGGATCCAGCGCTCCTGAGGCCTGGACTGACCCACCCTGGGGTTCTGCCGGTGCAAGTCTGGTCCCAGGGCAGAGACCCTCTGCCCCCTGGAGTAAAGAGGCAGTGGGAGTAGCAGAGTCTCCAGCCACTCACTGGACTTTGACTCAACTGGATGCTGAGGGCTGCCTCAGCCCCTCCTTTGAGAACAGGGGTTGATCTTTACCCGATGAGTTGCTGATGGGACTTGTGCGCACCAACCCCTGGGGCCTTGGATGGCCCCAGCTCCTCTGGTTCTCATGCACCTTCCTCATTATGGCTTATGAAGAGCCAGGCCTGTTACTGCCAGGAGACTTGGGGACCAAAGCGCGACTGAGCCTTCAGTTCCTCTCTGCCCTCCAACTGGGCCACCCCAGCCTCCTTCCCTTCCCCCAAAGGAGTCCAGCCACCCACCACTCTCCCTGAACTTTAGCCACCCCTTCCTTTCCCCACCAGGCCTTCCTGGTTTCCTCCCTCACCAAGCTCCTGAACCTGATCTCCATCCCTTCTTAGAGTAAGAAGAGTGCTGAGGCTCACAGCTCTGAGGAAACCTAGTACCAAAAAAAAAAACCAACCCGTTGCCGTTGAATCAGTTTTGACTCATAGCGACCCTAGTAGCAGGTTTTAACTTGTGTCATAAAAGAGTCCTTGAGGACAGTAGAATAAGGCAATGTATTTTAAAAAATAAAGCAGCAAATTAATTTTAGACCTTCCACTCCCCTAAGCACCTCTATGACACCACAAGCCCTGGGAAGAGGACTGGGCTGGAAGGAGAGTCCCTGGGTCCTCGTGCCCCAGCAGGACTTGCATTTTCTAAGGGGTGGGGGCTGGAAGAGATGCCACAGCTCAAAATAGCCCACCCCACCTCTTGGGTTAGAGCTGCGGCCAGCATCACAAGACTGCCCAGGACACCAATTCACAAGGCTACCCTGGCCTCCCACTCCACATACAGGGGGCCCTGAATGGGGAGGTGGCACGTGGGTGGGAATTGTCATGGCTCTAAAGAGGGTGGGGACAGGACTCAGAAGCACCCTCGGACAGGCCTCCAGCTGGGTTCAAGGCCCCTGTCTGCTCAGCAGGGCAAATCCCAAGGACTTGGGGCTCCCTTTCCAGCAGCCAATCAGCCTTGTAAGTGAAGGCCTGGGCGGGCTGCTCTGGCTGCCTCTGCAGAGATGCTGGGACCTTGGATGTGGTGAAAAACATGTGAAACTCTTCACTACAGATTAGTAAGTACACACAAGTAAGTCAGTGCTTACCTTGCTTACTGGGTCATCTGCTCTTGTCAGGGATTGTAAATCTGAAAAGAGGCTTTAACTCTATAGGAAGGTGCTTTGCGGTTGGGAGAGAGACAGATGGAGCCATACCTAGAAGAATCTTTGATGTGGTGAAAAAATGCAGAATTGTTCACTACAGGTGATTTGGTAAGCAGGGAGCAGCAGCCTCTCTCCCTGGGAGTGGCATTTAGTTCTGATGAATTACTCTGTCCCTAGGAGGATGATCAGAATCTCAAGGGGCCCAGAAGCCCCTCTGTCCAGGGACCATGGAGGAGCGGCCAGGCACGTGGTACTCAGAGGTGCTGGGAGGGCCAAGATGCTGAACTGCTACCCCAGCAGGGCAGGCAAGAGTGAGTGCAGCTTTACGGCACGAACTAGGGTCGCTGGTGCCTGCAGGCCCAGCTCTAGTCAGGTGAGCACTGGCCCTGAGCTGAGCCTCCAGCCTGCTTCTCTTCTCGCATTTGGTGTAGCAAGAGGAAAGGTTTATTATTACGAGGATGAGTGCCCCAGATCTGGGAAGCCTGCCCTGTGAGGGCAAGAGTCTAATGCTAGAAAGTTGAAAGCAACTGAATATGAGAGGTGGAGGCACAGCTTTTAGCCCTAGTGGTCCCTGGGCGGAGACCACCCATAGGGCTGTTCTCCCAGCCCAAATCTAAGGGCAGGAATGAAGGCAGGAGCCTTCAGGAGTTTAGAACCACCTGGTTGAAGCTGGTTGTTCTAGCTCCTGCTCCTGGCCTGACTGCGCACAGGTGTGAGGGCTCAGGGGTCAGGAATCCTCTGTGAAAAGCTTCACACTATGCCCATGGCAGGTCCTGCAGCTCAGTGGCCGAGATGCCTGGAAAGAGGCTTAGAGGTGCCAGGCACAGGAGGCCACAGATAGGGGACTGGAAATGACGAGAATGAGGGGAAGATGAGCTGTGCATGCAGATATTTGGCCTGCCCTGAGATCTGATTCAGGAGGTCTGCGAGGGACCTAGTGATGGCAGTGTTAACAAGCACTCCTAACCCCCGAAACTATGGCCCCCAGATACTCTGCTAACCCAGAAGTGAAACCATTCCTGAAGCCCACTTTTCAGACAAATATTAGACAGGCTTATAAAACAAAAAATAACACACGTGAGGAACGTGCTTCTTAGTTCAATCAAAACATACAAGACCAAATGGATGACAACTCCCATCCAAAAGCAAGACGAGAAAGCAGGAAGGGACAGGAACTATATGAATGGATATAGGGAACCTGGGGTGGAAAGGGGGAGTGTGCTGTCACAGTGTGGGGATGGCAACCAATGTCAGAAAACATTATCTGTATAAATTTTTTAATGAGAAATTAACTTGAGCTATAAACTTTCATCTAAAGAACAACAAAAAAACAACCAAGCACCCCTGAGGCTCATGAGAACCCTGGCCCCTGGCACAGGAAGAGAGCTGGGGCATCTGGACACAGCTGGCCCAGCACCCTCCATCAGAGGAGCCACCACTGACCTGGACTGAGAGAGCTTCATCTGCTCCTGGCTGGTGAAGCCTGGGAGGGGCCTCCCATCCTAAGGGGCTCACAGACCACCTTTCAGTGGTCCTTCTGCCAAGGGGCTCAGGTGCTGGCTCAGAGCCCGGCTGCTCCTCTTACAAGGAATAAGCTGGGTCAGCCCCAGCTCCTCTCTGCCAGAAAAAGCCAAGTTTGCCTTGAAAAAAGGGCAGCCTCACCCAAGGACCCTGGTCAAAAGTTGCCCTGTGCAGTGAGCCTTTTTTGCTGGCCTCCTTGCCCTCAGGAAGAGATGGTACTCTAGGCCAGGCCTCAGCCCAGGATCCCAACTGTCCCACTGCCACCTGCTGACAAGAGGAAGACCAGGAGGACAGAAGGGTTTGTTCAGCTGCTTCCTTTATTAGAAACAAGTGAGATGTATCGAGCAGAACAACAATGCATTTGGTGTTTCCTCCCCGACTCTGGAAATGGATGCCCCTCCCAAAGCCCAAAGAAAAGCCAAGACAAAAAGGTGAAGCTGCCCTCTTCCCCGTTCCCAGAAGTGGCACCTGCCTGCCACTCAATCTTCAATTGACTTGAATGAACCAGTTCCTAGGGGCAGTCTGTTTGCAAGCCTCCCTTCGCTGTGCAGTAGGGTACAACTGAAGCCAGTGGGGAGGCACTGACCAGGGAACTGTTCCTGCCCCTCTTCCTGGGCCTGACGGTCAGCCCCTCGCTCTCCTAGGCCACAGCTCAGTGAAGCTTTGGGGCCACCTCTCAGGTTGGTTAAATGCTGGTCATCTTTGGGGAAAGAATTCAAGACCACATGGACGTCCCCTTTGGGCTCCAGAGTCAGCAGGTAAGAGCTGCTAGGGCTGTTTTAAGGGAGTAGCAGACCAGGCCTGAAATTTTCCATAAACCTGGGTGTTGAAGTGGCTTGGTGTGGGCTGGCCTCCAAAAGACATCTAAGACTTCAGGAACCGGCATGTAGGGGGGAAATGAGCCCTGTGTCGCCTCAATCTGGAGCAGAGGCTCCTATCTCCCCAGCACTTTCCCTCACAGAGATCACGGTGGGAATGTGCCATGGGGGCAGTGGTCAAATGCAGTCATTCAAAGGCAGGAGGTAACTGTGATGACTGAAACACAGAGTCCAAAAGCTAGCAGGAATACCGGGTGGCAGGAAATGAGGGCCAAGTTCAGGAAGGCCTTCCAGCAGTGGCTGCCTGAGGCCAGTACCAGTCACAAGCCTGGAGGCCCGGGTCCGTCCCTTGCTTGGTTCATGTCAGCCGTGGCACCACCCTACCGCAAAGCTCCTTGGCTGAGACCCTGCACCTTGAGTGATGATTCTCTCTGAGTGCTCTGATCTGGAGTCCTGAAAGGGGCTGAGTGAAGAACCCAGGGGCTGTTTGGACAGCAGCAGCCACTGAGCTGACTTCTACAAACCAGGGGGTGGTGCTGAGGGCCAGGTAGCATCCCCATCATGAGACACCAGCAGAGTCCAAGGGGCAGGCCACATGATTTTGGAGGAGACACTGGGCCTCTGCCAGGAGATCTGTTTCTTCCCAAGCTGCCACCTGAGCCTTGGTGTTTCCATTTCATGACCTGGGTCAACCAAGGCAAAGCACACTCCAGAGAGGCTATTGAACACTCCAAATCCCACAGAAGCAGCTCGGGCTGGGGCCTGATCCAGACTGGACCAAGACTAGGACAGCAAGCCTTTTTGAGTTCCAGCTCCCGCCCAACGGAGGAAAGAGTTGGGCACTTTGTTCTTTGATATTCTTGCCGATCTGGGCAGGTGAGCTGCTCTGGACCTGGGGGGCTGTGTCTGATGTCGGTCAGGCTGTGCATGCAGGCCCTTGCCTTTCCAACTTCTTGTCTGCAGAATGCTGTGCACACCTTGCTAAGCACAGCAGCTTCTTTGGTTTGGGTTCTTGGGGTCAAAGGTCAGCCATGAACAACAGGGGGTGAGGGGCCCCCTGAGACCTCTGAGGAAAACCCAGTACATGGAGTTGCTGGCTCCCACGCAGTCTATAGAGGGCAGGCAGCATCCCAGTAGGTGGTGCAGCCCCCATCCCGAGCACATGGTTCCCTCCGGCTTTGGGGACTCTGCAGAATTAGCCTCCGGCACACCTCAGCCCAAACCCACAGCCTGAAAACAAACCCCTGTGCCTGCAGAGTGACTTCAGTTAGTGGGACCAGGCTGAGCCTGCTTCCTGGCTAAGGCTTCATTCCCCCTAAAAGAAGCCGAGAGGTGAAAGTGACAAGGAAACCCTACACATCATGCTATCTGACATTTATGTTTTCCTAGAGCAAAAGTTACGTGCAAGCTGGATGCGGGTGGCTGACAACTGCACAGCCCAGTTCTCCCCAAGCCACTTGGCGGAGCATAACCAAGAACTGCCTACGTGGACAGCCATGAGCCCAGAGGCTCAATTACATTTAGGAAAACTGGCAGCATCACTAACCACCACCATCACCACCCACAGAACATCATCAGTGAGAATGAGACTCAGCTAGTGGCGATGTGAAATAATTTCTGCAGCCAAGACCCGATCTTCCTCTACTCACCACTCCTCACCACCACCTGCCGGCTGCCTGTCTTGGAAAGGAGCACAACAAGCAGTAGCTAATGAGTTGACAACAGTTGGAAGGCCCAGGCCAGGTACAGGCCCCACGCCACGCCTGCTCAGCCACCCATTCCACCAGGGTGCTGCCTCTGTTCTCTTGATGAGCTCACCAAGCAGGGCTTGGACTGCTGTGGTCTCCACAAGGTCCCAGATGCTACAAGGAGCTCCAAGGTCCCCTTCAAACTGCCAGTCACCCCAGGCAGTGGGAAAGCCAAATTTCACAAGGGATTCATCCCAATCATGTTGGCAACTGCTGGCTAGAGAGCCCTTTTAAATCAGTCAGCAGGATGACTTCCTACAGGGAGCAGGCCAAGGGGATGGCAGAAGGGTCTTGATGAATGAAATCTGCTTCCACTGATCTTCCCTGCTGCCCAGTCTCAAGTGCAAAAAGCTTTGAGCCCTGCTGGAACACCCTGACTTGAGGGTCAGCCATCCAGGAGCTCCACCTGCCATCCTGAGAGATCAGAGCCCTCCCTAAAGCCTGGCAGACTCCCTCTGCCTTCCCCTTCCTTTGCAGAGCCAATCATTCCAGCCGATTCAGAAGCGGAACTGCCTAAGATTCCCCAGATCCTCTCTCCTGCTCCAAGAGAAGTCAATGCCTGCTTCCAGAAGTGAATCGTTCCTGCCCCAATGTGTGTGTCTGGCTCTGTCCTTGGGTTAATTCTGAGGAATGGTCTGGATACAGCTTTTCATTAGAGACCAAATATCCTTGTACGTTTGGAACATGAACAATATTTAAAGTATTTATATATATATAATATATATACTTTTATTATTCACCCGTTAACTCCATAATATGCCAATCACAAGCTAGTTTTCAGCAGTTACATTCCCTTGATCACGGCTGCATGAAGATGTGGTTAATTGGAAAACAGAAAGACCAAAGACACGGCCAGAGGTGACATCACGCAGCCTATGCCATCACAATACAATTGTCAAATTCAATGGCTGTTTCATAAAGCCGGTTCAGTTCTGTTCCCTTTGCCAGGGATTCTCACGTTTGTGAAAATCAGACCAACAAGTGGTGGGGTTCCATTTCCTGGTTTGAATCTCAGTGGCTTTATCCAGAATTTCATTGGTGACTGGTTACTGTAACACCAGTCCAACCTAGGAGAGCCAACAGGGAGAGGCAGAGTTGAGATGACAGTTGTCCAAAGACTCGTCCACTCCCCCATCCCGTCCTGAAGCTCTGACTGACTGATCCACAGATGCCACCTGTGTGGTGGGAACACACTCCCACCAGAGCCCAGGACCATCTCACCAAACCTCTGCTCCAGGGTTCCTCCAGGAAAGCCACTGTCAGCATCCTGAAGGAAAACTGGTCAGGCCTCCCTCAGCAGACCTGTCAGTGTTTCCTCAGTGCTGCCTGTACCCATGCCCCTGAGCTGCCCTTGGGGCTGTGCGAGAAGGGCTAAGAAGTCTCACACTGACAGAGGAGAGGACCCATCACTGGGTCCTCAGGCTCTACCCTTCCTGGTTAACGTTCCCTGAGACAGTCCGGAATGGCCTGTCTCCAGCCAGCTGAGGTGGCTCACACCAGCTGCCGAAAGGGGTACACGACCCTGCTGGCCTGGCCATCAGGGGAGGGAATTTTTCAAGGGCCCAAACACCAGGTAACCAGAGCCCAAGCTGATGCTGCATCCCACATCTATGGCCCTGGCTGTTGGAGACATCAACTCCCTGATGGGTGGCCCAGGCCGCTGCACGGGAGCTCCAGCGGAAGGCTGCCCATGGCAAGAAGGTAGCACGTACCTTCTCTGCCCCCATGCTGGGGCACTTCCAATTGTAAAGATAATACTGCAGGTTGCCATCCCCTATGCCGAACTTGAGCTTCTCCAGGAAGGTTTTGTTCTCCATAAGATCCAGTGCATTGAACACGTCAAACCCTTTCTGCCCAGCAGCAGGGAGAAACAAGAACATGTTAGGATGGACAGCGGCTGCATTACCTTCTTGCCCCCTTTCAGTCACATCCAAACCATCCCACAGGTAGCCTGAAAGACCAACGCTCCTTCAGAAGCTCCCACTGCTTACTCGTCAAAGCCAAACTCCTACAAGCACCTAGCTCTGCAGGTTGTGTTCTCATGAGACCCTGAGCACCACCCCTGCTGCCTGGCCTCTCCTCAGCATGGCTCTGAGCACACACTTGTCTTGTCCAGGCCACCGCTCCTGTTGTTCCTTGTTATGCCTCCCTGAGACACTGTGCAGTGATTTCCACAGTCCCCTACAGAGATCAAGCCCCAAAACCTAAGACGCTGGCTCCCATCAGCTACCTGGCATTGGCATTGCTCCCTCGCTCCTCAGACACCCCAACTCCTAGGCCTCTGGTGTGCATCATGGGATTTAATGACTCCGGACATGTTCCTCTGAGACTGTGAAACAGACACTTCCTCAATCTCACCAACTGGATCAGCTCTCAGAGGGCAAGAACTGGATAGTCCCTTCTTGCCTGCCCACAGTGTGCTGGGCTTGGTGGAAGAGGGTACCCAGAACAAGACGAAGGACTGAGTGATGACCTTGCTGGGGTAACAGGAGTCTGGGCCCCTCCACCCCATGCTCTATGGTCAGATCCTCTAGTGACTCACCAAGAGAGACCAATCTCCCCAGCCCCACGCTGGGGAAAATAGTAAGGAGAACTCCTTTATGCCCAGAGCAGGCCTGGCTATTCAAGCTACTTGGCAGCACCTCCTGTGAGAACGAAACTTACTGAAATAAATCAGGAGTTTAATGCCTGCACTTTGTCTCGACACTCCTTGCTCCCTCCTACTTTTGACTTGTTAGCTGAGAACTGCTGGGACTCTACTTAAGCTGAGCAGGAGAGTTGAGGAGGGGTCGACCCCTCCTGGCCTGCAGCAGAGACCTCCCAGGGGCTGTGAGCACCAGTGCTCCACTGCCCTGCCCCATAGATCTCTGGAGGGATCCTCTAGCTTGCTCCTCACCATTTTGGCGAGAACAAGGGCATCACTCATGAGGTCTAGAAGGGGGGTCTGGGTGTGAACGTTGTAGAAGGAATAAGCAGCTTTTAGACTCTTGTGTGTTGGATGGTTCATGATGGTGGAGGGAAGGGTGTAAAAGCTCAGGAAGTCCGTCACCTCACCATTTGCATTCTGAAGGGAAAACAATAAAAGAGGCAATGTTACACACAGCGATACTGCAGTCTGAACAAAATGGTTCCTACTACTCACGCCCCCCCGAGGCAGCGCTCTCTCAGATGAAGGGTGGACACTGAAATGGGATCTGCAGAGAGGAAGAAAAGGCATTGGCCAAGGGCACTTGAGGACAGAACGGGGAGGAAAATCCAGGCTGGACTGTGGGCTGAGCCTGTCAAGCTCTTTCCCTGCCTGGGCATCGCCAGGGACCTCTTCTTGCCACTTTTCCCAGTCTGTGTCCCTGATGTTTGGTCACCTGGGACAGGCAGGGAATCAGAGGCTTACTTGACTTATTAAGAGGGGCTCAGTTTTCTCTACTCGGTCACCACCCGCAGGGGTGGGGGAGAAAAGAATGGGTTGAGCCAGTTCAGAGAGTATCATTTTCAACAAATGCAAGCTATGAGTCTTCCTGTCTTTAGAGAAGACCAAACATGGACAGGCAAAGAAGTCTAGGGTGTCAACACTGCTGTCATCAATTCTTCAGACACCAGCCCTGGAAACCCAGCCACTCAAGGAGGATACCTCTCTGTGAACAGGCCAGAGGCCCAAGACACCCCTGCCCCCCACTCACCTCCACCACAAAAGTGTCGATGATATTCTCCTGCGGAGAGAACCAGTGCTCTACCTCCTCCCGGCTCATGACGGGCGTGAGGTGGAACTGCTTCAAGTACCTGGTGAAGAGCTGGTGCACTACTGGAATGTCCTTCTTCTCCATTGGTCGCAACCCAGCTGTCTTGGGAGTCTGGAAGGAAGACAGAAAAGACCACCTCACATGTGCTGAACGTGAAGTCAGTGCCTTGTCTCACTTCAATCCAGGTGGGCAGCCTTCTCGCCAGCAGCGGTGAGAAGGCTGTGGACCAACTGACTACTGACAGAAAGAACTCTGAGGAGAGAGAAAGGATTTTAAGAATTCCTACCACAGGCTCCTGAAGCCACGCACAACTACCCTAGATCTATTCAGTCAGGCCCTCAGTTGTCCTCAGCACTTCCCTCTCCCTCATGGCTCACAACTACTCAGGCACCAGTCCTTCCTCTTCAACAGCTTTTGGAACTCCCCCTCCTTGTGAAGGTTGTCATCTGGCTAAGGCTGTTTGTGTTCTGACCTCTTATTCACATGGCCCCAGGCTGTTTTCCTAAGAGAACACAACCCATCCTTCCCTCCCTTGATTCAAACTCCCAAATAAGGTCACAGAAAACCCTGCTGGCATAGTGGGTAAGTGCTACAGCTTTTAACCAAAAGGTTGGCAGTTCAAATCCACTAGGCACTCCTTGGGCTCTATGGGGCAGTCCTACCCCGTCCTATAGGGTCGCTATGAGTCAGAATCCATTTGACAGCAATGGGTTTGGTTTTTCGGTTTTAATGAGGTCAAAAGGCCTTCCGCCCTGTGGACCATTTGGCTCTTCTGGCTGTGCTTTGTTCCTCTAGCTGATGGTTATCAGGCGTGGGGCAATTTTGCCCTCCAAGGGACATCTGACAATGTCTGGAGACATTTTTAGCTATCACAACTGGGGGAGGAGCTATTGGCATGTAGTGGGTAAAAGCCAAGGATGCTACTAAACATTCTACAATACACAGGGCAGCCCCCCACGACAAACAATTACCTGGCCCAAAAGGCCAATGGTGCCATGATTAAGAAACCTGCCTGCCCCATGGATGTGTTCGGGGCTTTTCGACCACCTTCCTCTGCCCAACACAGTGCTACTCCCAGGCCTCTGCACAGCCTCCCTTGGATCCTGTCCTGGTCCCCCAGCCTCCCCACACTGCGCTGTAACTGATCTCTCTCTTCCTACACTGGGGTCTCTTCTACAAGACTCAGAGCACTTGCAGATAGGCCCAGCTAAGCCTGCCCTGGATGCTCACACTGTGCATCTACTCAGACATCACTGCACCAGCAGGGCCCCAAAGGACGCTGCAAGTTAAACTCAGAAGAAAAGCAGTGAACTCTTCAGCTTTACTCTCAAACCAGAGTCCCACTACACAGCCACTTTTCTGTAGAAAAAGGTTCCAGTGGAATGAGACCACTTGTTCCAGTGGAGCAAATGCTTAGGCTGATAGAGCCTCCTGAGAGGCTGATACATAAAGGTGGGGTTGGGCCAAATCTCAAAACAGGGTGGAGTGACCAGTTTACATGCCCTTAGTCACTGCCTGGTTCACTTTCTTCCTAGTGCAGGAACTGTTTTTAAAACTTCAGTTCCAGGGCCTGGAGCCTCCAAAATTCCCTGCTATACTGACTGCTCTAGGGAGCACTTACTGACCTTGTTTCTACACAGCAGCTCCCACAATGACACCTCATGTCCTGGGCTGAAAAAAGCAGCCATGCCGGGAGTCTCACCCAGTTGGGGAGAGCCAGATCATTCTTCTGGCTGCTGCGCCACTTTCGGAACGCTCCCTGCCCACCTGCCTAGAATGCAGGCAAATCTGTCATGGTAACAAGAGGGAGAAGACACATCACAGCCTCCAAAACCTGTTTTCTGGCACACTGTCTAACTGCGCTGCAGTGGTCTCTCAAGCTGGGACACTAATGACCCCAACCCTACAGTAGATTAGCTGGATTCCAGGGTGATGAATCCAACTTGGTGGCTGATGAATCCAAGGAGGGCAGCCTTCTGACCAGCAGGCACCACTGACTATGGGCTGAATGACTACTAATTGGAAGAGCTCCAAGAGACAGAGGGGATTTTAAGAACCCCTACTGTCGGAGGACCCTGAAGCCAGGCACAACTGGAGAATGAGGAGCATGTGCTCCTTTGGGAAGCCAGGCAAACTGAGGTTCAGCACAGAAAAACCACTCCCAAGTGGTTGCCCAGTCCTCCAGCAGTGAACGCTGGGTGTGGGAACTGGGATTGGAAACACAGTCTTCTAGGCAGAGGGAACACCCTACAACTCCCTTATGCTGGGCTCTGGGATAGGACGCTGTGTACGTGAAGGTTCAGTAAGTGGATTCATATTTCTATTTATGCGTCACTCAGGCTAAAATTAGAGAGAATAGGTGTTTTCTCTGAGCTCATCAACACATGGCAGGGAAGCTGGCCCAGGTGCAGACCCAGCAGAACTGAAAGTCAAAATAAAACCTTTGTTATAGATGGGGAGCCCTGGTGGCACAATGGTTAAGCACTCAGCTGCTAACTGAAAGGTTGGTGGTTTGAACCCACCAGCAGCTCTGTGGAAGAAAGATGTGGCAATCTGCTTCCATAAAGATTTATAGTCTTATAAACCCTATGGGACAGTTCTACTGTGTCCTACAGGGTCACTATGAGCCGGCATTGACTCAGCATTGACGCAATGGTAATGGGTAATTGCTATAGATAACAGAGGACAGAAATGGCAAGTCCAGGAATCTGGAAACTATGGGTTGATTGACTTTTCTGGTAAGAGAATCCCCACCACCCCACCACCCCAGCTAAGGGCCAGGCTCTGCCCCACCCCATTGCCCCAGGGCACCACTGGCCTCTGGCAGTCGGTACAGCTTCATGGTGCGCTGCATGGTCATATTTCTGCTCAGATGGGAGAACTTCACTTCAATCAGCTTCCGAGGGTTTAGGGACCGATGCCAGTACCTGTGGGGATACAAATGTCCTGTCCTTGGGATTCTGGCCAGTCCCATTAAGACAATGGCACGGAGATCTCAGGATGGCCAGCAGGTGGCATGAGAGACACATCAGGCTCCACTTGAGCCAGGGTCACCCTACCCAGCTCTCCAACCTCCCTCCAGTGAACACCCATGCACAGCCATGTTTTCTTCAATTTCAAAAAAGCCACTACTTTGTTACTGGGAAGAGTAATCATCACACCATCCTCTCTTTGGCCTACACAACATTCAAAACAAAATTGAGGTAACCATTAAAAAAATTGGGACATTTCTCATAAAAATCCAGATTAGCTGGCTCTTTCTCAAAAACAAAACCCCCAGCAGACTGACCCCCATTTCCAAATGGCAGTAGTCAGCAGGGCTGAGAAGGGCTGACCCCTTCAGAAAGGACATGGGTCTTCGAGCTGCCCATGCCCACAGCCCTCCCCCTCCACCCCTCCACTCCCTGCCTGGCGCCTGTGGGCTTCATTTCACCAGAGATTACAAAAGTGAGACGCTCCTGGGCAGGCGCTGAGCCAAGAGGCAACGCTGAGGCTCAATGACACAAGCCCCTCAACTACTGCAGGTGGCAGGAAGAGATTTTTACCTGCAGGTGCCAACAGGTTTTGGTAGTACTACCCCGGCAGTGTAAACAGCTTGGAAAATGCCCTCCAGGTGAACCCGCCGAGTTATCTCGCGGATCAGGACCGGAGCCACCCTCTTGGAGCGCAGCTTCTTGTGGACACATAGGAAGTTGATCTCTACCATCTTCTTCTCTCTGAAGGAGGAAGAAAAGGCCAGGTGACCAGGCTTTTAACAGGGGGAGGTTATCGCTTCCAGGGTCTGGAGCCACTCCTAGAGGGCCCAGGCCTTCAGCACAGGGGTGCATTCTGCTGCCACCTGCCCTCGGCGATTAGATCTCGGACTCTCACTGCTCTAACAGCCTCCACAGACAAGGAGCCCTCTTACTCCTCCCCAAGAGCTCAGTTCCAAAGGAAAAGTGCAACTCAAGCAAGCTCCTTTATTTGAAGGCACCACCAGCATCTGCCTGATTCATCCCCAAGAGCTGGGCCAGGGGTGCCCCACATTTAAGAGGCAGGGAATTGGCACGGGGAACCCCTCAGGGTAAGCAAAGGCTATTCCAGGATTTCAAGGTTCTGGTTCTCACAAGAATCCACAGCCCAGAAGCCCAGAAGCCTGTGACAGGTAGTTCTGATATTTCCAGGGAAAACGAAGAGACTGAAAGCCCCAATGACTGTGTGAATCTGGGACACACTGGCTTTGGCCCAGTTCTGAAGCTGCACAAGAGTGTCAACAGGGGACTGGTGCAGGAGTACAAAAATGGGGCCGTTTAGTTAGGACACCAGCCCTCAGGCTGGGCCCCCTCCAGCCCAGGTCACAGACAGAGCCAGCAACTCAGAGCAAAACAGGTAGTGCCGATCACAAATTCCTATTCTCAGGACCCGGGTTTCTTCCCTTCATGGGACCTTCCCTCTTTCTTTCATTGGTGGGGAAAAGGAGGGAGAAAGAAGTGGATATGTGTATCTTTTTTCTTCTCCCTCTCAGACCAAGAAGGATAGTGGTGATGTGAAGGCTGGAGGTAGCCACCGTTGCTTACATGTCATAGATATGGATGTTTGCTGGGATGGCGCTGATAAACCCAACCAGTTTCCGACTTGAGACCACTCGAACTCCACAGTGCCACTGGGGGAGCCAGCCGGGTGGCCGGAGGGCCCTGGAAAGGAGACAGGGGCTGGGGTTGTGGTGCTGCTGGCCAGCAGGCTGGACAGGCTCTTTAGGCTCCACAGCCACTACCTCTGAGGGCTGATAGCTGAACTCTTTTTGGGGCCAAGCCCTCCAGGACACACGTGGAACTGAGCCTTGGCCCTTTCTCTCTGCCCAGCCCACCTGCCCTACTCACTCACCCAATCCAAGGCTGGTATACTAAGGCTTTCGCACCCAATCTAATTTTCTTTTTGCTCATTTTGACAGCTTAAACCAAGTACCAGAGGACTAGCCTCCTCGGCTCAAGGCCAGTGGGTGCATGGTTGGGAGCGGATCATGGACCCCCTGGAGCTCTGGCCTCCCACCTGCCCTCCCGGCACCACCGCTCCCCTCCCTCTGGTTGCCTATTCCTCCTTCCCCATCCCCTTCAGGTAGTTTCTCGCCACTTCAGCCTTCATGCCTGTATCCTCCCGGATAGTAACTGTGGCCCAGGCAGGTGGATGGCTCAACCAGGCAGGGTCATTTTTATACAATGGCATGCTCAGGAACTGGACAGAAAAACAACCCTGCTTTTCTTTTAAATCAGAAACCCTGGTGGCATAGTGGTTAAGTGCTACAGCTGCTAACCCAAGGGTCAGCAGTTCAAATCCGCCAGGCACTCCTTGGAAACTCTACAAGGCAGTTCTACGCTGTCCTATAGGGTCGCTATGAGTTGGAATCGACTCGACGGCACTGGGTTTGGTTTGGTTTGGTTTTCTTTTAAATCGTGGTAGGCCTTATCCCCTTTCCTTCTTACATAAGGTCACCATACAGTACATGATCTTTTCTTCTGGGTACCAGTTCTACAAAGGTCTCCCTCAACCAGCCATTCTGTCTAAATAAGGTTTCACGTCTAAGCTCCCCTGGAAGCAAGTCTCCTTCAGATGCAGTGGAAACTCAGCAAGTATACACTAATTTGCTATTCAAAGGCTGGCTCTTGGTAGGTATGGGGACTCTGGTGCCCTGTGGTTGTCCTGCTCTCTGCCTTACTCTCAAGAGCCATAAAAAAACCCTACGACTCACCACAAAAGAAATTCCGGGGAATAATCAAATCGGAACATGTTGTCATCATCTTCCACATAATTCTCATTCAGGAGGGTATACAGTTCTTTCAGCTGTAGAGAAATAAGGCACTTGCTTAAAGGGATTCTGGAAGGTGGGGCATCAACTCCAAGACCCTGGGCCAACAAGTGTTTCAGGAGGAGGAGGCAAACCACCAAAATGCTTTGTCTAATTTCATGAATCCTTCTCACCCCAGGCATGACAGGTTTTCTTGGAATAAGCACCCTAGTTGTAATAGGAAATTGAGCCACTATGGGTACAGTGGCTGACTTAAGATACATAAAGTGGAAGACCAAGAATGTCATCCAACTAACCAACCATTCCATCACTTCTGATCTCTCAGCAATGGAGATCTACTGGTTTCTACTGTGAAGTTCTTTGGAGAAATGACCCTTGGGGTTAGTCAAGGGATTAGTCTAAGTAGAGTCACTGCCATTTCCTACCATATCTGGTTTTTATTTTCTGGCGCAACAAAAGCTTTGGGCCTTTTTCTGCTTTCCCAGCTGTCTCCACCTGTGCGCCCAAGTCTGGTATTAAAAAAGTCTGTTCCTGTTTCCAACGTTCCTTACAGAAGAAACAGAACAAAGAGAAGAGGATCTGGGCAGCTGGGGTGGGAAGGTGAGCAGAGGCCTTCACTGAGCAGCCTTAACTCATTAGTTAGGGTACAGATTAGAAATAAGAGAAGGGAATGAATGAATGAATAAAAAAAAAAGAATGAATGAAAGAAGGATATCCATCTTGGGGAGCTACAGAGGTCAACTCTCAACTTGCCAGAAAAGCCAAGTGCTATTTATGTGGAGAATGTGTGGTGTCTGCTCAGATCTGCTTGGTTCAGCTCTTAAGAGGCTCCTCGAGGAAGGCCTGGTGTGGCTGCAGGGCTTACTTTGAAAATAGCACCCAACCCACACCCGTGGTCTGACTGGGCCTACTCACCACACCACGGTCCCCCAGGTCCAAGGCATCCCAGGTGAAGCCCTGGGGCAGGGTGTACGGCTCCTGGCGGATGTTATCTTTGTCAGGCTCCACAGGGCCATGGGTGTTCACCACCTCTCCTGGAAGAGCACAGCCATGAGCCTCACTCTGTCTTCTTGGGGAGGGAGGGGGCTCAGCTCAAACCACCCAGAGCAAACTCCCCGTTCCTAGGAGTCCAGCATCTGAAGTACACGTTGTACTCGGCAACAGCAGCCCATACTTCCAGGTATCCCTGGCCCCATATTGAGGGCCAATCCATGGCAAACACCTCAGAACAATCACTGGAATCCAAGGTGGTTGGTTTTTTGGAAACCCTTCGAATGTTCCTTCAGTTACTGAATGACAAACATTTATCTTTACTAATCTGGCTCACAGGGTCACTATGAGTCGGAATCGACTCGATGGCACTGGGTTTTTGAATCTGGCTTTGTGTCTCCTGGTTGGTGTAAGGAGTGCTGTCATGGCCCTGGCCTGGGCCCATCAATTTGGAAAGATTTATAAGAAGTTGCAACAAGGCTGCTTTTGTATCAACAGCTTCAACAATGTGTTGGGCCTGTTCCTGAAACAGATGACAGCACCCAGGCGCCAGGCTCAATCTCGGCCATGCCAGACTTGGCTTTCAGCAATGGAGGCCAGTTACTGTCATTGCCAACCCAGGCGCTCAGTGTTTACGGACCCCTACAAGTGCCTTTGGGCTGAATCACTGAGTCTCCACAGTGCTGCCGGGAAGTGACCCTCACACAATACCCCGAAGCCTAGACAGCATGCCCCTCCTTGAAGGAGTACGTGAGAGTGCTCAGAAGGCACGGCCCGATTCCTACCCAGAGCCCAGTAGGATTCATTTGATAAACCCGACAAATCGGTCACCTAATTTGGGTCTTTGGGATTAGTTTCTACTGTTCAGAACTCTTTCATGTTCACACTTGGAACAAGGCATTCAGTACGTTTTGAAAACTGAGTTTTCAAAAAGTTCCCACTCACTCAGTTCACTGCTCCCTAGCATAGGGTTCTGCACACACTAGGCACTCAATTCTTGCTTTTACTATCAGACTCCTGGCCCCAAACTTCATTCTAACATATGAATGAACAGGCAGCTGAAAGCCCTCACAGTCACTGATCTGTGGGGCAGGAACAGTGGAAACGGCTACAGCAGGCTACAACCTGAGGACGCCACCATCAGGACCGACCATCCCACTCACTTTCATTCAATGTATTTACTGAACATCAACCGTGCACCAGACACTATGCCCAGCACTAGGACAGAGCAGTGAAAAAGACAAGGTCTCTGTCCTCAGATACTGTACCACTTTCCGGGGGAAGATATTCAATAAACAAGTCATTACTGATGTGCTAAGAGTCACAAACTAGAAAGTGCAGGCAACAACAGGTGCACCTAGCAGGACTGCATCTAGCTACCTTCCACTTACAATCTGGCTCCCCAAAAGGTATGCTTGCCAGACCAGTTAGATTTTTCTTCCCTAGTTATGAAACTGGCCTTCTGGTTTACTTATAAAATAGTCCCTGTGAGTTTGTTTAATATAAATTAACCCACTTCCAACTCACTCTTATGTATATAAACAGAATCAAATTGGAGCCTACAAGGCCAAGGGCTAGATCCTGGAGCCTAGTAAGGCACCAGCATTTCCACTCTGTAGTCTGTCTAGGTGGCCAGCCCTTTTCCCATCTCCTACAGAATTTACACCCTTTCCAAAATGCATGTAACCTCAGAACCTTTTTATTGTTTTTCTGTCCTAAGTGATTTCCATGGCCAAGAAACTGTGGCCTTTCCTACTATATTACAAGGCCAGAGCTTTTCAGCTGGGCTGCCTACAAGGCTCTGCACGCAGCAGGTATTTCCATTTGCTCCCTTCTTCACCAAATCCTAGAATGCACCAGTTCTGTGGCAGAAGCTGGTGAAGGAAATGGACACAGGTCGTCACCATCATGGACACCAATCAGACAAGCAGGTATATACGTAAAGGTCTGCAGATGAAAGAGAGGAACCAAAACTAGAAGGTGAAGCTGGAGATGATAACCAGGGCCAATCACAGGGCGCCTGCAAGCTATTCCAAAGAAGCTGGGCTTTATCCTCAGGACTGTAGGATGTCCTTAATGGGTTTTTAAGTGGGAATGCAAGGTGGAGGGTGGTGGTGACAAGGTGTTTGGATTTGCATTTTATTTTACAAGGAGCACCCAGTAAGGGCTTGATAAGTGACATTACCCAGCGAACTTTTTAATACATTATTCAAATGGTAAGCCCAAATCTAACTTTTGCTAAAACAGCTCTTGGGTTATTCCCAAGACTGTGTGATATCTGCAAGACAGAGCTGACAAAGCAGAGTTACAGGGAACTCTGAGAAAGCAGTGGCCACTCTGAAGAGACTCCCAGTCTGGGGTGGCAACAAGGCTGAGACACAGCCTGAGCTCCCACATAGTCGTTCCCAGTGCCTAGCCCCAAGGGCTTCACAGGGCCTACTCTGGGGTGCCAACCAACACTCCATATGGTATTCCAGGTGCTAAACCATTACTACTAAGCAAAATTTCAAATTACTTTGCATTTAGTAAGCATGCACTGGCTGAGAGACAAGCACAAGGGGCTAGGGACTCTGCACCCCCAGGCTTAAACATCTTCCTAGATAAACAAGACAGTCTTTCTATAAAATCTATGTGGAAGACGGATCCATGGGCAGACATCCTTGCACATCATGAGCCAATACAATTTTTCTTTGTAAATTTATACTGGATGATGATGTACTAAAAGAATCATTATCTTCAATGTGTGCTACTAAAATGATAAAGTCCCTGAACAATAGTCTTTTCTCTACTGCACGTTGAAGACTACCCTCTAATAATAACCACCCAGAACTCTGGGACTCTACCGCTCTCCCTCACAGATTCAGCGTGGAACCCTCATGGAGGCACCGTTAAGGCACATCTCTTGCCCACGACTGGAGAAGAAAGAATATACATACCCAGTTTGGGGACAGGCTGTGTGTCCCAGAACTGGTAGCTTCGCTTGCTAGCCTCCTCCATGGTTTTGGCAGGCCCCTGGCCCACTGAAAACAGTTCAATGGCCTTCTGTATTTCCTGGATCCTCTCTGCTGGCAAAGAGTTCATCTGGCCAAGACAAAGTTGGAGAGAAACAAGGCCCATTATGCTAATAAGTACTTTTGATTAATTACAAACTCAAGAGTTAAGGGTGGAAGTTGGGTGTGGCTCTTCTGTCCTAATCCCAGAGATCATATATTATATGACAACTAGAGAAAGAGGGGTTGATGATGAGCTATTCGATGGGTGGGTATTTCCTATAGGGTTCCTTCCCTTCTTAGTCTTGTTTGATGGCAAAAATAATACGTGCTCAATATAAAATTTCAAACAATGCACCAACAATCCTATCCCTCAAATATTATCCTTGTCATCTTAATTTGGGAGGTATGGTGGGCAGAGGCAAATATACTTCCAGACTTTTTTTGCATGCAAGTTCCAAACACACACACAAACTTTTCAAAAGCTACAATTGGATTGTATGATATCATTCTACACACATCTCTTCTTCAAACACCATATCTTAGAGACTTTTCCATTTGAGGATCCACAGACTGGCTCATCCCTAACAACCGAGTCCACTGTGTGCATAGGGCACAACATATTTAGCCAGTCCCGTTCCCAGGCGCATTTTGGTGACGTTGTTCTTCAGTTTCACAAACAATGCTATAATGAACCTGCTTTTACATCTATTTCTGTACAATGAAGTCTAAGAAAGAGGCTTGCTGTGTCAAAGGGTATGCACATTTGAAATTATAACAGATACTGTCAACTTGCTTTCTAAAGAGAGAATATTAATGACCCAATGAACAGAGTTGGAGAGTATCTGTTTCTCCAGACCCTCATCATTGGATGTTACTAAGTCTTAACCTCTGCCAATTCAGGAGGAAAAAACTGTTTTAATACGTATTTCTTTCATTGTGAGTTTAACCATCTTTTCATACACTGGACACTTATATATTTTATTTTGTGAACGACCTCCTCATTTTATTATTTTAAATTGACTGATACACATATTGTAAATATCTTCCACAGTTTGTTGTTTGTCTTTTGACTTTTACAGTACTTTTTGCCAGAGTAGTTTTAAAATGGTCAGTTTTTTCTTTTATTGCTTCTGGGTCTTATGTCAGGCTTAAGATGATAAAATATCCATATTTTCTTCACTTTTTTTCATTTAAATTATAAAGAAAAGGGAAAATATCAACTAAAATGTTTACATTGCTTATTTCTAGGAAGCGGGACTGGAAGTGATTTTAATTTTCTTCCTCTTACATGATTTTCCCTAAAATCTCTACAATGAACTACATGACTCTTTTAAAGAGGAAAACAGGCTATGCAAATGGTGTTTTGTTAAAAATTCCTAATTTCCAAGTGAACCATTTCAATAACAGGCTGGAGTTCTAATTCCACTGGAATCATCTGAACACTCGTCCCAAACAAATAAACAATCCTAAAGCCACAGCATGGGTTTGGGCTGGAGTTCATGACTGAGAGACTTTGGGTAAGTCACTGAAACCTGTCTTTAAAATGCGAAGACCCCACTACTCTGTAGGGATGTTTAAGCTTTGCAGCTAACTGAAAGTGAAGTGCCTGCCAACATGATGATCAGTTGTTGTGTGCCATAGAATCAATTCCGACTCGAAGTGATCCTATGTGACAGAATAGAGCTGCCCCACGGGGTTTCCTAGGCTGTAATCTTTACGGGAGTAGATCACCAAGTCTACCTCCTGCAGAGTTTCAACTGCTGACCCTTTGCTTAGCAGCTGAATGCTTAATCACTGCACCACCAGGGCTCCTTATCATGGTCAATAATAGCTGTATCTTCTTCATAGTGGGTTTGATATTGGAAACAGTAAAAAATTGCTTGAAGACACATCTGAGTAAGGTTATTGTTGCCAGGTGTCATTGAGTCAATTCCAACTCACAGTGACACTAAGTACAACAGAACGAAGCACTGCCTAGTCCTGTGCCATCCTCAAAATTGTTATGCTTGAGCCCACTGTTGTAGTCCCTGTGTCAATTCATCTCATTGAGGGTCTTTTTCACTGCAATGTCCTTCTGCAGGGACTGGCCCCTCCTGATAACATGTTCTAAGTATGTGAGACAAAGTCTCACCATCCTTGCTTCTAATAAGCATTCTGGCTATAGTTCTTCTAATACAGATTTGTTCATTCTTCAGGCAGCCCATCGTATATTCAATATTCTTAGCCAACACCATAATCCAAAACCATCAATTCTACTTCGGTCTTCCTTATTCATTGTCCAGTTTTAACATGCACATAAGGTGACTGAAAACACCATGGCCTGCGTGATGTGCACCCTAGTCCTTCAAGTGACATCTTTGTTTTTCAACACTTTAAAGAGATCTTTTGCAGATTTGCCCAATGCAATGCATCATCTGATTTCTTGACTGCTGCTTCCATAGGCCTTGACTGTGGATCCAAGAAAAATGAAATCGTTGATAACCTTTTCTCCGTTAATCATCATGTTGCTTATGGGTCCAGTTGTGAGGATTTCTGTTTTCTTTATGTTGAGGTGTAATCCATACTGAAGGCTGTGGTCTTTGACCTTCACCAATAAGTGCTTCAAGTCCTCTTCTCTTTCAGCAAGCAAGGCCGTATCACCTGCGTATCGCCAGCTGTTGATGAGTCTTCCTTCAATCCTGATGCCCCCCGCAATCTTCTTCATATAGTCCAGCTTCTCCAGTTATTTGTAAGTAAGGTAGGAGATTCAAACTGGACCATAACATTTGAGGCATAAAGCAAAGTGTGGCTCATAAGCTTATAAAGCTCATTAACTTTCTCTGAGGCAATTCTAAAAGAAGAAGTATGCATACATTTTGAGCTTTCCCAGGGGCTTACCTTGAAGAGAACAACACTTACCTGAAAGGCTTTTATAAAAATGTTTTATTTAAGATAACAAATAATCTTTATCCATACCTCTCTGTTCCAGGTCAGGGAGTCAGTCCTAGGTTATAAGCTCTAGGCCAGTGGTTCTCAACCAGTGGAACTCACAGACTTTGTGACACCCATGGTTTCATTACAACAACTGTGATGTTAAGAGAGTGCTTGCAAATATGTAAAGGTTCACCTTAAAAAGAACAAGTTGGGGGCTTAAGACAGAAAAGGTTGAGAACCACTGCTCTAGGCAACAGGGGCTGTCACTATGTAATTATCACTCTATGGCACCTAGCACAGCACCACATGCAAGGATGTACCTGTAAATTCTGATGGGGCCCCTTGCTTGGGAGTCAGTGTCTAACCTACGTCTTTTAAGGTACTGATAGCAGTTTCATCACCCAGGACTATGGCAGCAGAGGACAGCAGAGGGATCCAACTCTTCCATCTTGAAGTAATACCAGTGGAGATCATCGATCTAAGCTGTTCCTACACATCTCTCAGCTGAAAAAGTGACCCTCAGTCACAATAAAACAGAGCCTCCTTGTTACCTTCACAGACTGATCCTGGCCTGAATCGGTCTCACTGCCTTTTTCTTTCTTCTTTTTTTGTTTCTTTTTCTTCTTTTTGGCTCCGGTGTCATTGGCTGGACTCAAACCACTGTAAGACAAAGTAAATACTGATGCAGGGTTTTAAAAAATCATCTGTTTTGAGCAACACTGACAAAACAAAGAGCTTTCTGTGGAGCCAGCCCTTCCTTAAACCCCACTGGCTTCAAAAGCTGACTGGAGAAGCCAGGTCCCACAGGGGCATTTGGAGGACACCGGCAAACCACTCTCCTCCCCACTCCCACCCCCTGAGCCTCCCAGGGATGGAGTGTTGGGCAAGGAATGTCCTATTTGCTTGAAAGGGCCTTTTCCATTCTGGCTGGGTTGGTGTGCTTATTTTCTTTAGATTGCCAGGCCGATGGCACCAAAGGCAAACGATACTTGTTAAAAGGACGTTCACATCAGCAACACTCCCTTAGACCTCTGAAGTTCAAAGGATGACAGCCAAAAGGCAGCAGTAGTCTTTTTGGAATGTTTTGCCCTGCCCCCTCTCCAATCCATTAGGTTTACTGAGTTTCCTCAGCTGAATCTAAAGCAGAAAGCAGTATGGAAAAGGATAGAAATGACAGTGAAAAAAAGCAGTTTAAAGTTTCTGCAATCTGTGTCCAAAACAGTCAAACAATCGTGAGAAATGCCCAAATCAGGCCCTCAGGATGGTGGACAACTGTCAGCTGGCTCAGGCTGAGTAATCACTACAGGAAAAATCCAGCACCAGGGATCTCAGAAAAATTCAAAAAACCAATCAACAAAACACCCAAAGCACCCAGCTACTCACTCGGCACGTGAACAAGGTGAATATAAGTCTTCTTCGTGCTACTTCCTCACAGAGCTCTACATAACATACCCAGTGAATGCAGCAACAGCAGTTTCTCAGCCACATTTATCAATTCCTATAATACTTGAATATACCGTGTACTGCCAAAAGAATGAACAAATCTCTCCGGAAGAAGTCCAACCAGAATGCTCTTTAGAAGCAAGGATGGAGAACTCTGTCTCACATACTTTGGACACGTTATCAGGAGGGGTTAGTCCCTGGAGAAGGACAACAAGCTTAGTAGAGGGTCAGCAAGAAAGAGAAAGACCCTCAACGAGATGGACTGACACAGTGGCTGCAACAAGGGGCTTAAGCATAAAAATGACTGTGAGGATGGCACAGGACTCGGCAGTGTTTTGTTCTGTTGTACATAGGTCACTATAAGTTGGAACCAACTCGATGGCACCTAACAACTAATGACATACTCTTTTATTATCATTTCCTGTACTGTATCTCAATATTTTTGAGATACAAATCATGTATGATACTGTTTCTTTGACATTTTCCACTCATTCTTTTCTAGATGTTTTCTCCCACTTCTTGCTGATTTGGTCTTCCTCTAATTTTAGGGTAACACTTTTGATTCTGGGTTTCCTTCATTTTATTGATGAATTTTAAGGTTCACCTCACAGCTTGCTTTCCAGTTACTACTGTAGTTTGTTGGTTTCTGTCATGTCCAAACTGAGTTGGGTACTTTCAGTCTGGGAGTAATGCCTGATGTCACTCTGCCATCTTTCCTGAAAATCTTTCATTAAAAAGACAAAACTAGGAGACCATGATCATTATAAGTACTATTTAAACTTTATTCTATGATTCAAAAGCTTTCAGGGTCTTAAAATGCCTTAGGGTTATTACGAATACTAATTACAGTAAGTGGGACTCTATGTAGAGAAGACAATCTGTAGCCAAGTGCTGACATTTCCTTTTGTAGAGTATCTTCAGACTCACCTCTTCCTCCTCCTGGCAGGAGCACTTGTGTCCAGGTTTCATGACCTCACACTGGGACTAAAGTAATCTCCACCCTTCCCTGGGTCTCCCTGACTTTAGAGTCTCTCTGGATCATACTGACCTATGTGCAGTTGCAGGACTCACCTCTGTGAAAATGGCTTCCCATGTGTCCATCCCAGGCTTTAAAAGCTGCTTAACTTGGAAGGTATCAAGCCCAACCTTTCTCCAGGCACATCACCCTCAGTTCCCATCCAGCTTATCCTACTGCTGGATTTTCTACCCCACTGCTCTGGACTAACTGTCCATTACCAGTCTGGCCTGACCTCTCGATGCCCTGGTGCAGAAAGAGTGTGAAGTCAGGGAGATCCAGTAAAGGCTGGACGTCACTTTAGTCCAAGCATAAGGTCACAAGTCCGGATGCAAGTGGTCCTCCTAGGTATTATATTAATGGAACCCAGGTGGCATAATATGGAAGGAAGGCTGGTAACAGCCAGAGGGGGAATAAGGTGAACTCCTTAAAACCTGATGCTCAGCAAAACCCCCAAGGCGACGGCGGAAAACAGGAACCACAAGTCATTTATGGCCTGGAGATAATTTTTTCCTCTTAATAACTCATTTTTTTCATCACACACAGGCCCAATCGCAGACTACAACTCTATGTGATTTTCTCATTCCACAGATACTCTCAGTTCAGATTATAAACAGCGTTGTAAGATTTAAAACTGGTTGATGTTAGGAGACAAAGCAGTGTGTCACTGTCAAGTACAGCTTCTAAGTCCTTGTTCATATCGGCTTAGGGAATGAATTACCTAGCCCCTGTATATGAATTAGCATAACGATCATTCTCATAATTCTTTCAAAGAAAGAATCATGAAGTTCAAAGTGAAGAAGTGCTGTGTATTAACCAATGGGATGCTTACTAAACACTGTTTCACATGAGAAAATGACTTTCTTCAACTTTACAAGTCTTTACAAGTGCACATAGCCACTAGACAAACTACCTTCCTGACCTGCCATTTGCTCTCGCTATTCTGTGGAGATACTTCTGTGCAGCCATCACCTCGTGGAGCCCATTTCTGATGACAGATTTGGAGCTGAACCCTTGTTCTGTGTCACGTATTACCAATACAAGTGCCTGACAAACTCCAAGTCCTAAACTAAAGCCAAGAACTAATTTCATTTTCCGCATATATATTTTTTCTGAGTATACTGGCTTGATTTGCACAAGCAGCTACAGAGCAACGATCCTGTTCCAACTTGTACACCAAGCACACAGACATTAAAGGGAACAAAGGGAAATTAAAAAAAAAAAAGTCGTTTTCACTGAGCTACCAGATATAACACCATGAGAACACATTATGAACTCAAGATAGTTTTAGAAGCAATACCCCCCAAACAGGAAAACAACTGAGTCAGAAACTGTAAGAAGCCTGCTGGGGTTAACATTCAAAATGATTATAATCAATTCAATTATTCATAAGAAAACAAGTTTAGAAGCCTTGAAGTAGGACTTCAAGAAGCATCCTTGGAGGATAATGGCCTTAATTTGGATCTGGGGAGCACCAAACCAGAGTTTCCCACAGAAGCCACGCTACACCTTCTCCAAGAATTCAGAATTGTTTTTAAAGGGCCCTAAGGTCCACACTGGAGCCCTGGTGGCACAGTGGTTAAGAGCTATGGCTGCGAACCAAAAAACTGGCAGCTCAAATCCACCAGCCACTTCTTGGAAACCCTTTGGGGCAGATCTACTCCGCCCTGTAGGGTCACTATGAGTCAGAATCAACTCGATGGCAGCAGGTTGGTTTTTTTTGGATTAAGGTTCATATAGGAGGCCTGGTAGTACAATGGTTAAATGTTCAGCTGCTAACCAAAAGGTCTGTGGTTCAAGTCACCAGCTGCTCTGTGGGAAAAAGATACGGCAATCTACTTCATAAAGATTACAGCCTTGGAAGCTCCATGGGGCAGTTCTACTCTGTCTTATGGGGTCGCTATGAGTTGGGATCAATTTGATGGGAATAGGTTTGGTTTGGCTTGGTTTAAAGTCTATACTCACTGGGTGGGTATCCCAGGGTATGCTGAGATTCTGCAAATTGAAACAGAAATCTCTCAAAGATCTCTGTAAACCTCAAGTCCCCTTAACATCCTTCAAACTGAGGTTGGCCAGAACTAGAACCTTGGAATACAATAAGTCAAAGTCCAATTGCTCCATTTGCTTTTCTAGTTGATTATGAAATCAGCCTCGAAAATAAAGAGAATTAGGTGAAATTTGCCTTTCTTGGTGGGTGCCTGTCATGAAAAGGGAGATGGGAGTCCATACAAAAATTTTGACTTATATCCTCCCAGCGTAAAGTTGGTCAAACCAAGTCATTAATGACCAACTTGGTGAATATAGGACTAATCAGTAGAATGACAGACCCAGGAACAGGTTCTGTCATCTTCCAATGAAAGCCAGAACATTCTAAGTTCAAACATATTAAGAAATCCTATGGATGCCCTTAAATAAAGTCAGGGCTAGGCGATGGATCTGGAAAACAAATCTCTGTACTTATTTCTAAAACAGAATGCAGTGCCAGGGTGCGTGAGTGGGTGGGAGGGAAGGGCAAGCTGACAGAGAAGCGGCAGGAGCACAGAACTTCCAGACAGCATGAGCCGTGAAGGTCCATAATGGAGGCCTCCCCTCAATTCTACTGGATGACAAATCCACTCCAAGGCATGTGGCTGAGAAAGCAGCTATCAGATGGGAATGCAAGCTAAGCCAGCAGTGCTGGGTGCAATCTCAGCGCCATCTGGCTTAACCTGTTATTTACAGATGAGGAAGCCATGGCCCACAGACATCATCTAACCAACTAATCCGGGGACAAGCCACCAATCTGAGAACTTGAGGCCACCCTTCCCCAGACACTAGACTCATTCCTATCAGAATTTATATGAGAATTCTCCAAAGCCAAAAGAACGCTCATTCTGTTTCATCACGTGGGGCCCTTGAATGAAGTTTTATTGTAGCAGAAGTGCAAGTAACTACACATAATGAGGAGAGTGACCCATATTTTACCTAGAAAGCCTCCTCTGACTACTCTAGCTCTCACTGATCACTGTTTTAAAATTAAACCAAACTAGCTGCCATCAAGTAGACTCCAACTCATGGTGACCCCATGTATCAGACGAGAACTCTTCCGTAGGGTTTTCAATTGTTGATTTTTTCCAGGGCTTCAAACTGGTTCATTTTTGGTTCAATCCCCTGCTGAGAATTTGCGTTTCCATCCCCAGATATACTGAATCAGAATCTATATTTTTAACAAGATCCCCGGGTGATTTTTACAGATACATAGGAATATGTTGTTAAAATATCTTGTTAAAAATGTACATTCTTATCTAGGGTGGAGGTGGAAATTCTCAGCAGAGGGTTGAACTGGACCCTTTGGAAGCCCTGTTTTTATCAGCTGTAGATTGCCAGGTCTTTCTTCCAAGGCACCTCTGGGTGGACTCAAACTTCCAACATTTTGGTTAGCAGCTGAGCATGTTAACCATTTGTACCACCCAGGGACTCCATTTTAAAATCATGGTCTCATAAACAATTTAATGGAAACCCTTGTGGCATAGTGGTTAAGAGCTATGGCTGCTAACCAAAAGGTTGGCAGTTCAAGTCTACCAGGTGCTTTAATACCTTATAAATAATAATGTGTGTTTTCTGGCTTCCCAATGAACTTAAAAAACTTTCTGAACATAAAGACCACTATACACCTCTCAGCTGTGCTGAGCACACAGTAAAGGGTTCCACAAATACATGCCTGACTGAAGCTTTTCAGGCATAATAGACTAAAATAAAACTGAAAAGTCAGAGCCCAAAAGAGGGTCAGCAAAACATCTTCAGTACTGTTTTCATAGGACAGCTGTGTTACTAGTTTATGAAAGCAGTGGAAATGCTGTGCTCTTTTGAGCCACTGGCTGAGATTTCAAATTTTCAACTTTCTTATTCATTCATTGTCTCCTCTCCCTAGGACCTGTCCTATTTATTCCTACAAAAGTTAAAATACAAAAGCTTTCCCGTAACTATTTCAAATGGCCTCAATGTCTTAAACACAGCTCATGGGGTTAGTTTTGACTGAGATCAAAAAGGGTTCAGAAAAAAAATTCACAACTTTTGGTCACTTGTTTCCCACCCCTGTAAACTAGGAGTTCCTGCTTTAGGATAAAATTCACATTCACCACAGAAACTAACTAAGATAAAATTAGTTTCTAATACCCTTTTGATTCCACCTTACACACCAGGAAATCCTTCTGGCAAGTCAACTTACTCATGAATATAATACGGTTATCAGCATCCCTATTAGCACTCAGAAAGCCCAAAGAAAGGTAACTGAAGTGGCACTTACCAGGTGGAAGCCACAGGGTGTGCAGAACGCACTATCAGCTGCCTATTCTCTGTGCTACCCTGGCTATAGAACTACTCAATGCAATAATGCAATATCCAAACTGCAAATTCCCACTAACCAGTTACTTATATTTAAAAATGCTTGTGAATCCTAAATGACGAGAAAAACAAAAACACTTCACTACTGCCATCAGGGTGTCCTAGGAGGCCTGTGAAAAGAACAGCAGGTTGTGCCAAGGGATTACAAAGATTATTTTTACTCCCATCCTCTACCCTCCCTGGATAATTAGCCAGAGTCTCAAGGGTGAATTCCTTTCATAAAGGATAACCATTTTCAGGGTCACGAAAGCTCTGATATACTAAACTGTTTAAAACAGGAATGAGACAAAAGTATAGAATCCACATCCTTTGGCTTTGTTCGGTGAGCTAGGCTGACCTGGCAACTCCAAGGTCAAATCAAATGCTGTTCAGAGACCACTGCCAGAAATTTTCTGAGCAATGACTCAACGCTGGCAGCAATTTCACATACTAGAACAACCTCTGAAAAAGATACTGCCTATCGAGGAGCTTTTAAAGGGGCCAGCCATCTCTATCACTAACTGGCTCCCGAGTTGGAGAAAGTCCGTGGGTTGCTGAATGGATCCAAAACAGGACTCATACTGCTGCAGACTCAGGATGCAAAAGTCAACGCAGAGGGAGAGGAATCCACTAAATCCTGAACGAACCTTCTGAGATGTAAAAGGGAAAGGCGGAGGTGCCGATTCCGAGCCTAAAGACTAAAGCTAAACCATAGTCTTTATAAGTTAAGTCTCTATGAGATAATCCATGTCAAAGGCGTAGCACAGTGCCCAATGCAGTGATAACAGAAATAGATGACATTTACTGAACCCGTAACAATAGTGAATCCTCACGTGCCTTATAGTCAGAAGTACTAGAAAATTTTCTGAAGCACTGACCTTGTTGAAGAATTTTAGTTTAGTTTTGCTTTTTGGCACTTTCAATAGAGAACACCATGTTCTGTGTGCCTGAAATGCAACAATCACAAGGGCACCTTCTTCTAGTAATTAGAAGAGAAGCTTGCAGTGCAAAGTAAGAGTTTCAGATAAAAGATTAAAGAGGAAGAGCTACAGAGGCATCCCCCTAAAATTACTAAACTCTATGGACTCTGCAGGGAAAGAGTTAACTGCAGACTTAGTAAAGCTGAGAAATAAATGGGTGAGCACATTAGTTAAACAATGTGAAAAATCAGCAAAACGAGTTTGCCATGAGCAGCAGCCTCCCTGAAATAGGCTCTCATTTACTTTTCATTTCTTCTGCTTTCCAGCCTCTTCTTTTTGAAGCAGCTCTTGATTAGTGTCTTTTTTCACTTCTGCTTTGATCTAGTTTTGAAAAACCAAAAGCTGAAGGGGAAGAATAAAAAGGGACTAAAAAGATTTCTTCTTTCCAAGAGGTAGATGCAGCTATAAGCCATCAAATGACTACGGAAAGAATCGCTCTTGGAGAATCTAAAGAATAAAACAAAAGCAAGTCAGGATAGCTTTATGGAATTTACTTTCAAAAAAGACCTTTCTTTTCTCTTTACCTCATGATCCACAGGTAAGGAAAATTTCTAAGAATTCATGTTAACTGTCCCTATCCACGCAGTAAGAGCAGGCCAAAGAGGCATTCTTTATCAAAGGGCTCTTGCTTGACCCATGGCTTACTCACATCTCAATGGTATTAATGATGCTGCAAAATAAATTCCAAAAGAATCCTAGGAACAAAATAGTCTAAAAGTTCTCTCCTGTTCCAAAACACCCAGATAAGCTGTGTTACCCCCAAATTAAAATCTACAGCCAGCAATTGTTCTTTAGCAATACTTCTTGAAAGCCTTTCACTAAAAACAAACAAGCAAATTAAATCATATAGATGAATACAGGCTTTTAAACAGCCCTTTGCTTGCTCAGAACCACAGAACTACAAAGATATACAGCGTAAAATGATTTTACTCTGATTCTCCTCTCAATTGCTGAGAGTAACATGTCAGGCAAGTAACTGTGGGAAAAATGCTGACCTCCTTTCCTGTTGAGTATATTTTTAAAAAAAATAGCTGATAGAAAAAGCTGTAGACAGGTACATACATACTATGCATACAATGTATATGCAAGCACTTACGTATATATATACATTTATCTGCGTATGTTAAGCTTTATACACAAATATTTATGCTTATTTGATTATGGAGGAAATACATGCTAGAAAAGAATTAAACTTATACATAAAGAGACATAAGAAGCTAGCACCAACTGCATTTCCTGTTAACCCAGTGCATGAATGTAACTCATCTCAGTGTAAAGCACTACGAACTCATTCTGAAAGAAAATCTTAAAAGAATAAGGGATAGTTTTAACTCCCATTAACCTTTATTGCATATTGTACTTTACAGCTTCTAGCATTAAGAGAAACTCCTTTTCAATTCTTGTATGACTCTAAAAACATTTTAAATGGCATTAAGACAGGAACCACCACCCATCTGTCAGTTTATCATACTGTGGTTGCTCGCGTGTTGCTATGATGCTGGAAGCTATGCCACCAGTATTTCAAATAATAGCAGGGTCTACCATGGTGTACAAGTTTCAGCTGAGTGTCCAGACTAAAACAGACTAGGAAGAAAGGCCTGGCGATCTATATATGAAAATTAACCAATGAAAATCCTATTGATTCCAAACAGAATATTATCTGATATAGTGCTGGAAGATGAGCCCCCAAGGTTGGAAGGCACTCAAAATACACAGCGGCTGCAAGGATGGGTTTGAGCATACCAACAATCGTGAAGATGGTGCAGGACCAGGCAATATTTTTCATTCTGTTGTACATGGAGACTCCACGAATTGGAGGAGACTCAACAGCAACTAACAACAAAGACAAAAACAATTTCAAGAAGCAGAAGCTTCTACCACAAATTGAAGGATCCTTCATTTCCACTGGTTTGTCACAAAAACTGCAGTAAAGCTTACGACGAGGTTATTTTGGGGGAAAAAAATTGTGTACGTAAAAAAAATCTCACATCCTTCCATTCAGTGAGGGGAAATGAAATTTCTTTAACATTTGGGTCAGCCACTTGACACCTGCCATTCATTCATCCAGGAAACACTCAATAATGCCCACTAAATGTGAAGCATCTCAAGGCCACAATCCCTTTTCTCAGGCACCTTACAACTGGGTGAAGTAGGGACCCAACACGTTATACAAAGTTATCAAATATGTTATTTAATTGGAGCCCTGGTGGTGCAGTGGTTAAAGTGCTTGGCTGCTAACCAAAAGGTCAGTCATTCGAACTCCTTAGCTGCTCCATGGGAGAAAGCCATGGCAGTCTGCTTCCATAAAGGTTAATGCCTTGGAAACCCTATGGGGCAGTTCTGCCCAGTCCAATAGGGTTGCTGTGAGTCAGAATCAACTGGATGGCAGTGGGTTATTTAATTACTGTTCTGATAAAAGCTATGAAAAATACAGTATGTGATAAAAGCAGGGAGGCAGCTAGGGGAAGGGGATGGGGAAGATTTGAAGGAAGAGCAGGATGCAAAGCCAGAGGGTTGCATTCCAGATGTTATCTCATTTAATCCCCACAAGTCTAGGTTAAGTAACTTTCCCAAGGTCACACATCAAGTGTCAGAATGAGACTTTGAACCCATGTATGAATGACTCCAAAGTCCATGCTTTTCCCACCATGTCACGCTGCTTCTTCCCCAAACCTCCTCTGACAATTAATTGAAAAGTGTTGATTCTACCTCAGATTCTATTATCTAAGTGCCAGAATCGGACTCTCTCCTCCAGGCTGGGTCCTCTGTTTTTCACAGACCTCTAGATTTTGGATGCTAATAAACTTAACTCAACCAGACCATAAACATACAAGCCCAATTCCTACTCACATGGACCCTATAGGACAGAGCAGAACTGCCCCATAGTATTTCCAAGGCTGCAAATCTTTTTGGAAGTTGACTGCCACATCTTTCTCCTGTGGAGGGACTGGTGGGTTCAAACCGACTACCTTTTGGCTAGCAGCTGAATGCTTTAACCACTGCCCCACCAGGGCTCCTTACCCAAGCCACAAGCATGTACAAAAACAACAACAAAAACATCTCCAAAGTTTTTTTTTTTAGGCTGCCACTTAGTTGTACCATGAACACAAAACTTTCTGCCAGACAGTTTTGCAAAGTGATTCATAGCATGTAGGGAACAAAACCTACTGAAGAATTATAGACACAGATCACAGCAATGGCTTAAGCAGAGAAAACTCAAAGCACACTACGCAAAGAACAATGAAAAAGTCATATTTTCACTTCTGAAATGACTTTCACATTCAATAACTCTCGTCTCTGACTCTAACCTCTACCTAGGAAAGCTGCACTTTCCCTTCTTCCTGTTCCTACTTCCTCTTTCTTAGCTCTTCTAAGGAATCTCAAACTTCAAAACAAGGCTTTTATTACATTAGAACTGTTGTGAGTTACAGCAACAGAACACAGTCTTATAAACCTAAATTTGGCAAGCTACCTTTCCCTCTATGTTCTTTGTGTGAGTTTTATGCTCTTGGAAGAACATAAAAGCTATAAAGATTCATCACAACAAGCAGACTATAAACTACTTAAGTAATCCTTCACTCTCCAGTCCCCACTAGGTAGCAGAATTAAGAAAAAAAAGAAAGTTTCCAAAAACCTCAACCTTCTTCTCTGGGACTACCATTAGCACTGCAAATGACAAGCTGGCTATGAAAAATCAGACTACCACAGACTCAGAATTATACAGCCAAAACAGTGTCTCACGACTAATAATATATATGTGAATATAGTAGATTAGGTAGTGGTTAAGAACTATGGCTGCTAACCAAGAGGTCGGCAGTTAGAATCCACCAGGTGCTCCCTGGAAACCGATGGGGGCAGTTCTACTCTGTCCTATAGGGTCGCTATGAGTCGGAATTGACTCAACAGCAACGGGTTTGGTTTGGGTTTTTTGGTATAGGGTGCCAGTCCCCATAACAATGTGAAGAAAGAAGAATGATAGGCTGTGGCTTAAAAGAACTCAATACTCAAAAGCCTGATGCATTTCTTCTTCCCAAAGAAGAAATGCAGTTACTAGTAAGCAAGACTCTAAAGTATAAGATGCAGTATTAAATCCACAGTTTCCAAACTGTCCGAGAAGCAACATCACTCAATTTCTCGAAGCTTGAGGCTACTTCGCAAAGTTAATAGAGCAAGGATGTGGGAAGACCTAATTACATTGTTCAGGAAACATGAATTATTTGGAGCAACGGACACCGTATAACTCAAAACATTATCATACAGTAATTACCTAGGATTTTTAAGGCCAGTATATATTTTAGGATTCTCTAGTAGTAATATTTTACAATATAATTACGGTTTGTATAGCTTGATGGATTTCCTCATTGAAGGGGAACTAGAGGAAATGTTTTATTATTCGTTTATTGCTAATCAGTCTGTTCATACAGTACCTCTACAGGTAACGTTCCCTTTGAACTGTACTGTCATTGGATTGCCCCGGGTTGTGCCATCAAAAACCATCGTCCAAATTGTTCTTTTCCTCAGACGCACCTCAAGCACACGAGTGGAACATCACACAGAAGAACTTTTATATAATGGAAGTATTGAATGTCTCCGGCCCTCGATATACTGAACACCCACCTTTGGTGAATGACAAAAACGGCAACCAATCGCCAGGCAAGATCCCAATCCCTTAGCCAATAAGAATACAGGGGTGGGGTTAGACTAAGCTCCCGGTTACTTCCCCGCACCCCAAAAACCCAGGTTGTGG
Source organism: Elephas maximus indicus (assembly GCF_024166365.1). NCBI lineage: Eukaryota > Metazoa > Chordata > Mammalia > Proboscidea > Elephantidae > Elephas > Elephas maximus. Next base: position 51,466,973 of record NC_064837.1, on the reverse strand, counting down.
GGAGACTGGACGGGAACTGAACTCCGAGGATCTCGTTACCCCCGGTTGTAGCTGTTGTCCTCCTCGTTCTCGCAATCGCTGCAGTGTTCATGGCCGTTTCCGTTCCCTTCCATCATTTGCGGCGGCGGAGGTGCCGGCGGCTTCACTGCTGTCTCACTCTCGTCCGCCATCTTGAGCTGCGAGAGCCGAGCTCCGCGCCGCGCTACATGCGGAGTTCCTATTGGACGAGAGAAACTTGCGTTATCTTCTGGGTTTTGTAGTTTTTTTGCGGATGGATGGCCCGCAACTAGGTGCGGCTTATTCCCTGAAAACGGAAACGAGTGGACTACAGTACCCAGAAATCATGGGGGGCGGTGTCCTCTATATTGGGCGGGGCAGCAATACCCGGAAGCCCTAGGTGCTCGGCCGCGCTTTAGGGGAGAGAAGGGCCGGGGTGACCGCTTGGCATGCTAGGAATTGTAGTTCGATGGTAGTTTAGGGTTCCAGGTGTGGAGGCTTCAAAATCCAAGGTTTGACCTCAGCCTGCCCTTGCTATTGCCTAGGCCACAGGTAAGCCGTTATTGGCTGCCGTTAAGGACCGTTACCATTCCCGGGTAAGTGAGAGGGCCAGCGGCCGGTGGATGCGACCCGTCCGGAGCTCGCATGGTTCGGGCCTTGGAGGGGACTTTCCTGCAAGAAGTCCGGTTGGCCCCTGTCCGCTTTCCTCCCTCGGCACACTTGGCAATCTCTGGTCGTTGGTAGTTCAAGGCCTCGCGAGGCAGGAGACCTGACTGCTCAGCCGGGCCTCGTCGCTTCTTGTCCTTCACGTGCTGATCTCCACTCAGCCTTTCTGCACACATTTTCCCTTTCTTTCTCCAAAACAGCACTCCACAACTACTCTTTACTGAGCACGTGTATGCCAGGCACTGTGGTAAGGCTTTTCATACATTCTCTCATTTTATCCTCTCAACAAGCCTAGAATGCGGATGATATTATTATTTCTCTTTTTCACAGATGAAGAAATGAGGCCCAGAGAGATTGGTCACTTGCACACAGTCACAGAGCTAATACGTGGCGAAGTCAGTATACAAATGGGGATTTATCTGCCCCTAGGCCTTCTGAATTCTTTACCACCACAAAAGTTCCAGTGTCTGATATGCACATCTACCCAAGGAAATCTGTTATTAGAAGGTAATTGCAATTTTTTAATTTATTTGTAGCCTTGACTGAATGCTTTAGTCCCTTGGGTCTCACCCCTGTGATGGAGTAATCTTTGACCTGGGTACTGAAGAGAGATTCCACGGTTCCATTCTTAGAGGTTTCCTATTCAGGTTGGGTGTAATGGGTGATGAGGGAAGGACTAAACCAAACCAAACCCCTTGCTATAGAGTCGATTTCAACTCATAGTCACCCTATAGGACAGTAAAATTGCCCCATAGCGTTTCCAAGGAGCAGCTGGTGGATTCGAACTGCTGACCTTTTGGTTAGCAGCTGGGCTTTTAACCACTCTTCCACCAGGGCTAGTTCTATCATCAGCTCTGTGTCCAAAAAGGGAAATGAATTATGCCTTTGGGAGATTCTCGACATGGGAAGAAGGGTAGGGTGGGAAGAAACAGTTCCCATCTAACTCAGGAAATAAAACATAGAGCTAAATATAGTCAACTCTTAGTTTTCGTGTGTGTGGCAAGAGCAGAAGTAAATGTGGTCCAAAGCAGTAGATAATCCCCATTTACATTCGACATTGGAAGGCAGTCAGAGACCCCTGCTCAGGCTGAAAGCTGTCACTCATGCTCATCTCTGCAGGGCCAAGACTACTTGTCAACATGATGCCTTATATGCAGCCGCAGGAGATCAGAGATAATAAATATAGTAAATAATAATATAATACATGATAAATAATATTAGAGCCTTTCATGTGTTGCCATCCTCGTTAGTATAGTGGTGAGTATCCCCGCCCGTCATGCGGGAGACAGAGTTTGATTTCCCAACGGTGAGGCAGATGCCCTTTTGGGAAACCCTGGTGGTGTAGTAGTTAAGAACTACAGCTGCTAACCAAAAGGTCGGCAGTTCGAATCCACCAGGCACTGCTTGGAAACTCTATGAGGCAGTTCTACTGTCTACTCTGCCCTATAGGGTAGCTATGAGTTGGAATTGACAGGAACAGGTTTTTGTTTTTTTTACTTCTGTTAGTTGGATTTAACTTTTCTAAGTGTTTTCACCTATCTCAGCTCATATATTTGACCTTGTGAAGCAGATAAGGAAGTGGTGACTTGAAAATTGTACTTGGAAAAAAAAAAAATCACAGTAGACCCAGTTGCAGAGCTAGGACCACATCTGATATCCTAATTCCCACAGATAAGCAGAGGTTGAATGAAGGCTAAGGAAACATGACCAAGGAAGAATGATTATGGGGAATGAGACGGTACTTGTTTCTGTGTCCCTGCTGTTCTTGCAGTTCAAAGCTTAAGAAGATACTCCGCCTTGTATTTCACTGTAAACTGAGCAATTTTTTTTTTTTTTAAACTGGAGAGACTTTCTGGGAGGTAGGTAGACAATGTGGCTGACACAACCAAGCTCAAAACAAAGTTCTGGAGTCCAGCACCTCCAAGAATTTTAGAGTTAGAACAGACCTGAGGAGCACCTACTCCTCTCTCTCTCTCAGGATTTTTCAAGTGGGAGTTCTCCCTTATATTTTGTAGGATCAATGAGTTGTCTATAATAAAATTTAAATTTGTTTTTAAGAAGAACTTGAGTACCTGTGATCACTTTTTTCAAATGACCACTTGATAACTGTGATTCTGGTGCCTAAGCTTCCATTTGGGTTTACAGTGACATTGGTACAGAATGATCACCCAAAGCAAAGCAATGTAGACTTTCCTAAATTGGGTCTACAGATATTTTCTTGGGTTCCATTAGTTCTCATATTTGCTTCTCTACACTCCCATATAAAAGAGAGTCTTCCACTTTTCAGACAGCTCCAACTGATGGAAAGCTGGCCAAGTTCTGCCCTACGGAGTTATGCAGAAATATATAATCCTGTGTCATATGTTGTAAGATATTTTCCAATTAGCATCTGGTTCCCTAAAATTCTTCTCTTGCCCAAAGCAAACATTCCCAGTTTTCTGAACCCCTCATCACACTAGAATAGCAGACCCTCCCATCTAGCCCTGTTGGCTCTTCCCACCGTACATTCTGGCAGGTACATCATATGAAGGTTGTAGAGTACAGCAGGGCCCAGAGGGTGGCTGAAGGACCTGCTGGTGAAGTTCTGCAGATTCTGGAGCTTGCTCCTACTGTGGACACTTCCATCATCCCCTCGCAGGTGTTGTTGGAGGCAGTAGACTGGAGTGAGTGATTAAGAGCTCAGTCTCCAGCATCTGGCTCCCTGGCTTCTAAATCCTGGCTCTACCTCTGACTTAACCTTAGGCGAGTCACTTAACTTCTCTGAGCCTCAATGAGACAATGCATGTAAAGCACTCTGAGACAAAGTCAATACCCAGTAATTGTTTTCCTTCCCAGGAGGTCAGCATTACTGCTGTGGTAACCAAAGAAAAGCTTTCTCATGATGTCCATCACAGATCAAGGCCCTTGCTGTACTCCCAGCACATCAGAGATACCCTTTCTTCCAGTGGGCCTAGGAAGGCATGAGCCAGGTTGAGGTTCATGTAGTCAACCTTTTGGAGCACTCACAACGTGTCAGACCCTATGGCAGGAACTGGAGAATCAGAAATAAAAGAACATAGTCCCTGCCCTGGGTTCCCGCTAGAAGCTGGTAGGTACAGAGACTGACAGTAACAATACAGCACCATGAGAGAGTGGGGAGCACAGGGTGTAGTGGGAGGTCAGATGAGGGACCCTTAACCTGGGGAAAGGGAACCCGGGGGAAATGAGAGCTGAGTTTTTGTAGGGGAAGCATGCAAACGGGTAGACATTCTAGGCAGAAAATGTGATTGTCCAGCTGCCTTAGAATAGGATGCTTTTGAGGTACTGCAATGAGAATGATGCGACTGGAGCTTAGAGTGTGAGGGGAATTTTGACAGTTGAGACTGGAGAGACAGGCAGGAATTGGACTATGAAGGGGTAAGGATGCTGAGGAGTTAGGATTTTATCCTGAAGACTCATGGGAGCCCTTGAGGGATTTTTAGCTGGGAAGAGACATGATCAAATTTTTGTGAAAGAGGGATGATACTGGACAGCACTCTGGCTGTCCTAGGGGAAGGGTTTTCCCCCTCTGAAGAAGAACAGGGCTAGTGGGCTCAATTGTGAAATAAGGGATGGGGAGATAATCTTTGGCAGTTTCCTGTCTCCACTGGAACTCCCCTTCAGGAAGGGTACCCTTCCTTCCTGAGTCACTGCCCCTGCTGGATCTCAGTTTACGTTCACTCATTCAATACATGAGCCTGGAGTACAGTGGGCCCAGCCTTCTGCTCAGTGCTGTGGGATTTAAGAAGGAGTGTGCCAGGCATTCCCTGTCCAGAGAGCACAGTAAAATCAGGAAGACTAGGCACACTTGAAGATAAAATAACAAAGCCTAACTGCATGTGATTAGATAACAAATAAGCCACATAGATAATAAGTCAAATGGTGAGGGGGGAAAAGGTGTTAGAAAAGGCTTTCTGGAGAAAGCAGACTTTGAACTTGGCCTCCAGGCTGTTTAGGCCATTACAGGTGTATTAGTTATCTAGTACTGCTATAACAGAAATACCACAAATGGATGGCTTTCACAGACAAATTTATTTTGTCACAGTTCAGGATGCTAGAAGTCCGAATTCAGGGTGCAAGCAGGATCCAAGGGAAGGCTTAGGTCCTTATCTCTTTTGAGCTTCTGTCCCTGGGCAATCTTCATGTGGCTTGGCATCTCTCTTCCCCCAACTTTGCTCTGCTAGCTTCTTTAATCTCTTTTATATCTCAAAAAAGATTGACTCAAGATATATCCTATGCTAATCCTGCCTCATTAATATCACAAAGACAACCATTCCCAAATGGGATTATAAAGCAGGCATAGAGGTTAGGATTTACAACACTTATTTTTTGGGAGGAAACCCTGGTGGCATAATGGTTAAGTGGTACAGCTGCTAACCAAAAGGTTGGCAGTTCAAATCCACCAGGTGCTCCTTGGAAACTGTATGGAGCAGTTCTACTCTGTCCTATAGGGTCAGTGTGAATTGGAATGGACTCGGTGGCAATGGGTTTGTTTGTTTGTCTTGGTTATCCCTGGACGGGCCCTGGTGGTACAGTGGTTAAAGGCTATGACTGCTAACCAAAATATAGGCAGTTCGAATCCACCAGCTGCTCCTTGGAAACCCTGTGGGGCAGTTCTACTCACTATGAATCAGAATCTACTCAACAGCAACAGGTTTTATCCCTTGGGTAGGCACGCCATAGGTCCGCAATATTTGTTGAATTAATTAATGACTGAGTGAGTGAGTGAATGGCAAGAAAGGAGGATAAGGCCTTCAGGATGGGGGATTTAACAAGCAAAGGCGGAGCCGGGAACACACACAATATAGTTACTTTTTATGTTTGTGCAGTGCTTTGTTGCTCACAAAATGCACGAATACACTGTATCTCCTTTGATCCCTACCATGATACTGTGTGGTGAGCAGGGCAAGTATTATTCCTGTTTTACAGTGAGGAGCCAAAGAAAAGTTCAGTGATTTGTCCAGAGTTTCTTAGTTGCTATTCAGTATGGACTTCAGACCTGAACTTGAGTGTTTTAACAAAGCCTGGTGCAATAACTAGATTACTTTCCTCCTTCTCCTTTGTGAAGGGGAATGTATGTCTGGTGGGACTTTATCTTCTAGTTGATAAGGACCTATGGGAGGCTTTTTTTTTTTCTGAAGTTTTTTAATAGAGGATAAATATTAATGGTATTTGTGAGGCACGATATAAGTTTAATTGCATATTAATATTTATTTAAAGTAAACACGCAGAAAATAAATTTTAAGACTCGAGTCAAAGATCCAGGAGTCAAAGGAGTCATCTCTAATGGACTCAGTTGTTCATCAAACAAAACTCGAAGCACCCCTGTGTCCCAGGCATCATGTTAGATGCTAAGGACACAGAGGTGACTGGGATGCAGGTCATTGTCAGGAAGAAGTGGGATCATGTAAGCAGCTAGAGCCAACTCAAAGCTTGCCTGGTGAACAAGGGATGATATGTGTTTGGGCTGAGAAAACTCTTGATGGCATCACCTCAACACTGCTAAGGTGAGCTTCAGTACCAGACGGTGCCTGGGTTGAAGCCCTGCAGCAGCCCTTCAGCCTTTGCTCTGCCCCTGGTAAAGGTTTAGTGGGTGTTGGCAGGTTGGACCCCAAGGACGTCTACTTAGAAGCCAAACCCTCACTCGTATACCAATAGCTCACGATACTATAAGGCAGTACCTGGGAAAATCAGGATCATCTGCAAGGATTTCCTAACAATATGCCCCAGGAAGATCCTGATAATTTGGGAGAAAGGGCGGACATGTTCTTATCCCTATCACTGCCGTGGTTACTAATGGGAGTCTGGGTATCCCTCTTATGTGTCAGGAGTAGGGAAAAGGTTGAGAACCACAGAACTAGGTTATCTGTAGTTTGGCTTGAGGAAGGGGGTGGAGCAGGAAAGGGACTGGGCCGTGAGAACTGGCTCTATGGAATAGGGATTAGACTTGTTCTTATACGGCCTTATGGAGTAGAACTAGGAGAGAGATCATCTAAGAAAGAACTTTCTAATTGCCAGAACTGGACTTTGAAGAGCATAAAGCTGCTTTGAGAGGCAGTGAGTTCCCTGACACTGGATGCATCCAAGTACAAAAAAGATGGGAGAAATGACAAGTATAGATGGCCGAGATGACACGGAAGGGATTCAAACACTGGGTGTTTGGACCAATCGACCCGTGGATCATGAGACATTATTGGGTGAAGGCAGTCAGTGCTGTTGGAGTCAAGTTTTCAGAGAAAGATGTTAAGTTCCTTTATTCCTCAATGTATTGAGTTCTTGCTATGCCAGGCACTGTTTTAGGTTCTTGGGATATAGTGGTTAAGATAGACAAGATTCCTATTTTAAAGGAAATAGAGAGCAAATACTGTTTCGGGAAAGAGAAGGAAGGTGGGATAGGAGTTAATTAAGGATCACTATGTGTGAGATGAGATACCATTAGATGCTTTATGTATTTCCAGTTCTTTTTACAGCGCTACACAGTAGCAATTATCTCCACTTTAAGAATAAGAATATTCCCTGGGTGGCAGAAAAGGTTAAGTGCTTGACTACTAGCCAAAAGGTTAGTGGTTCAAATTCACCCTGTAAGGCAGGCTGGTAGTCAGCTTCGGAAAGGTCACAACCTTGAAAGCCCAATGGCGCAGTTCTACTTCTGCACGTACGGGTCGCCATGAGTTGGAATCAACTTGACGGCAACTAACAAGAAACAGGGTGAAAAGTTAAGGGACTTGCTAGGAACAGGATATGGGCTGTGCTGGCAAAAGGCTTTATATAATAAGGCAAATTGATTAGCTTCTAAACATCAGTTTCCTCTTGTGTAAAACAGGGATCATGACACAGTATCCAACTCAAGGATTAAATGAGCTAGTAACTAGAAGCAACAACACAGGACCCAGTACAAAGCGCTCAATTACTGTAGCTATCATTACCATCGCCAGAGGCTACACAACAGGGAACGGACAAGCCTTTATTTGAATTTAGACTGCTCTAGAGTTCAGTGGTTAGAGTTAAAAAGGCTCAGGCTCCGACGCAGCGGTACTTTGGACCTCTGACCGCCCGCCCTCTGTCCCACAATATCGGGCCACGCCCCTCCCCGCCTACCTCACCGGCCACGCCCCTTCCGGCGGCCGGACTTCCGGTCCTTCCGCGCGCGCGCCTCCGAGGCCCCGCCTCCGCCGCCGGAGCTACCCAGTAAGCGAGGCCGAGATTGGGCGAGTGGCGGCAACTCGGGCCGGGCCAGAGGCCCTTGGTACGTAGCGAGCCGCGCGGGCGGGTGAAAACGAGCCGGGCGCGGGGGAGGGGGCGCCGCGGACGGCGGTGAAACCCGGTTGGTTTGTTCCCCTCCGTCGCTGGGCTCAACCAGAGGCGCTGTGGCCGCGCTGGGTTGGCAGCTAGCCTCTGGGCGCCCAGAACCACCGCCAGAGGCGCCCCGGCCGTGCCTCCTGGTGGGGCGCCGAGTCTGCGCCGTTTTTAAAAGCCTTGGTTACAATTTTTCCAGCAAATACTATGTAGCACACCGCGTGTCAAACGCTTTGTATCCACGGCTCGTTCCTTCCCACGGACGAGGCCTGCCCCTGGCCTTCACAGCAACCGTACAAAGCCAGATGTTAAAAGGAAACGAAACGTCTACAATTAGAAAGCGACGGAAATGAAATTGTAGATTCAAAACAGGTGCCAGTCCAAAGCGCTCTACACTTTCGAACTTTGTGATCAGACCTAGATCTGACTTTTGAGTCCAGCCTCGACCACTTACTAGTTGTGTGACCTTGGGTACCTTTCCGACTCAGTTGCTCGCTGAAAAATGGGAATAATGGTACTTATTTTACAGGGGGAGACCCTGGCGGCGTCGTGGTTAAGTGCTACAGCTGCTAACCAAAAAGGTCGGCAGTTCGAATCTACCAGGCGCTCCTTGGAAACTCCGTGGGGCTGTGAGTCGGAATCGACTCGGCAACACTGGGTTTGGTTTGGTTAATTTCACAGGGTGAATGTGCAGTGCTTTGCTGAGTAGCGACTGTCGTGCTGAGTGCTCATCTTCGCTTTTCAAACTTCGTTTCTCGTCCGCTTCACCCAAAAGAATGGGCTGGTTTTAAAGTTTTAGTGAAAGCCCCGAGGCCTGGGAGGAGGCTCAGAGCTGCCATTCGTCCCCTAGTGAAGAGGGCCAGCAGACCGCAGACGAGAAGCTTCCCAAATGAGGCGTTGGCATCCCTGATGTTGAGTCTGTTTTTGAAGTTTTCAGACTTTCTGTCTCTTTTAACTATGGGGAAATTATCGCCCGAGTGGACTTTGATATTAAGTCCTAATTCTGAAGGCGAAGAAGGGGAAGGCTTTGAATTCCTTTTACTTTTTTATTTGGGTGGGGCTGATTTTGCCTGAATAAATCCGATTGACTTGGTGGGGGGGGGGGCTGTGGGTATAGGCCTGGGGCAATGGGTGCATTGTTCTAGAGGGATCTGGTTGATGAAGAGAAAGTGGACAGTATGATTGGGGTAGTTCAGTCTTAACCCGTTGCAGTGGAGCCGATTCTGACTCAAAACGACCCTGTAGGACAGAGCAGAACTGCCCCATAGGGTTTCCAAGGGTTTTTTTTTTTTTTTTTTTTTTTTTGGTTTAATCTTTACCGAAGCAGACTGCCACATCTTTCTCCCACAGAGCTGAACCTTAACCACACTTTGGTGTTAGCTTGGGCCCTAAATTCCCATCAGATCCTCTTCTGTATACCTTGGGCAAGGTCTGAATGTGTTCTTCTGGTGATGTGTTAAATAGAGGGCTTCAGGGTACCTATGCCTTAGGAGGAAAGATGAGGGCTGCTAGCTGAAGGAAGCAGGCAAGCAGTGAGCTTAACTTTGTTTTGAAAACTATCCATTCCCACATTTTTAGGTTGACAACTAAAATTTTTCTCTGAAAGTTTCAGTAGTTCCAAAGGATATGATTTCTGGTTAATTGTAAATAACTGACATTTTAAACTAAAACTGTTACGTCATCACTCGTTTAAATGTGTGCAGTGGACTCTAACACCACAGCGATTTGATTTCCCTCCTCGGTTTTGGGGGAAAAAATTCACTAACCAGTGTTTATTTAACAGTTGAGATTTTGCATTGTTCCTTTTTCCTCCTCGAACTCATATTTGCACGGCAGAAGTTTTTTCTAGCGTAGTAGATTTTATGTTTGAAAGCCTTAGGGTTATTGTCCTCTGCAATAAAAATATATTCAAAAATTAAAATCTATATTTTCAAATTTGTGTTGTGATTATAATATTAAACATTTCCTTTTGGATTGGGTTATTACAACAATTAGTACACAATTGATCAAAACAACATAAATACATTACAAATTTTGATCATTGTTAAACATAAGTTTTATTGGAAATGCTTCTCTTAATAAGCTGAGTGGTTTTGTTTTTATTCATGCATCCATCAATGTATATTTGCTTGAATGAAACAGCTATGTTTTTGTTTGTTTTGTTTTTATAGCGTCGAAAAAGTTTGTTCATGTGAATAACTACAGAGGAGTTGAAGGCAGTTTTTTGCAGCAATGTCTCAATTCTTTGAGCACCTGAGTTATCGGACAAAAAAAACATAGCCATCTATCATCCAAATCAATTGTTAATGATCCATAAGTGGAAAGTTTTTTTTAGGCCTTCCTTTAACTTTGTCACCAGGCCTTCACCATTCTCAGCATGGAGACTAATATTTTAAATAGGCCCTTTATGCTGCCCAGGGATTTTTGCACCGTGGGACAATGCATCTTAGTAAGATTTGGGATGGGTGGGTACTTAATACCTGTCTGGAAGACTGAATGAGGGTGAAGGAGAAGCTGGGAAAAGAGCCTGCAGGCAGTTTCCCAGGCAGGTCTCTTTAGGGATGGCTGTGGAAGTTGGGAATTTCTTCCCCTTCGTGCCTTTGTGCCCCTTGGAAAGCTTCTTGCATTCCCCTACAGGTTCTCATTCCCTAATGCGGAGACCAGCTGAAACTACCGTGGGCAGATAGATATATCTAACTTCTTTTAACTTCTATTTCCTCATCTTTACAGTGAGAATAAATCAAAACACTTTATTGGGTTGTACTGATCAGAAGGGATCAAGGATGGCCTTGCACATAGAAAGTGCTCAAGTAGTGGCTATGTTCCTACAGCAGTTCCTGCTGGCTCAGAAACTCACTTTCCTAGGCACACAGTACCTCAGTTTCCTCACTGTGAGCCCAAGATAGTGTCAGCCTAGGAATGTGGTGGTGGGAAGTGATGTGGAAGAGATTTTGTGATTCTCACAGTAGATTTCCGGAACAGGTACGTTATTTTATGATAACAATAGTTAATGTCAAGTTCCTGCTTACCCATGAGCTAGGCACTTTGCTGGGTGTTTTATGTATTCATTCAACAAATGTTTTTTGAGGTCCTTCTACGTGTCAGGCCCTGTTGTAGGCATCTTAGATACAGCAGTAACCAGTTTCTGGAGGAGAAAGGGAGATTAATAAACACATGGTGATAGGTTGATAACATGCCATGAAGAAAAATGACACCATGAGGAGAATAGAGTAAAGTGTGTATGCTATTTTCTATACTCAGGGACAGTTTTTCTGACTAGGTGACAATTCGGCAGAAGGGTGCGAGCTGGGCAGCCCTCTGGGGGAAGAGCTTTCCATGAGGAGGAAACAACGTGGCCACAGGCTGAGGTGGGAGTGTGCTCAGCCAGGTCAAGGAGCACAAGACCAGTGTGGCTGGAGGGGAGCGACCCGGAGAATGGCGAGAGGTGGCTGGGTGGCTGGAGAGGATCTAGCCTGCATTTGTCACGAAGTACTTGTAAAGTTCTGTCAGGACTTGACTTTTTTTTTTTTTTTTCATGGAGACCCCATGTGACAGTAGAAATGCCCCATAGGGTTTGCTTGGCTGTAATCTTTTTTTGTTGTTATTGAGAATATACACAGCAAAACATACACCAGTTCAACAGTTTACATGTACAATTCGGTGACATTAATTACATTTTTCAAGTTGTGCAACAATTCTCACTCTCCTTTTCTGAGTTGTTTCTCCCCCATTAACATAAGCTCACTGCTCTATAAGGTTCCTGTCTAATCTTTCGAGTTGCTATTATCAATTTGATCCCATATAGTTAGGACTTGGCTTTTACTCAGAGTGAGCCATTGGAAGGTTTTGAGCAGAGGGGTGACTTGCATTTTTAAAGGATCACGCTGGCTGTTGTGTTGTGAATAGACTGTCCGGGAGCAGAGAGAGCAGCTGATGAATCACTCAGGAGGCTACTGCAGCGATGTAGGAGCAAGATGATGATGGAGTACAGATCCGGGGGTGTCTGGCTAGGTCATGAAGGTGGGAGGTAGAGTTGGCAAGGTGCGCTGGTGGATCAGATGAAGAGGGCGAGAGAGGAGGCAGACAGATGCCAAGGTTTTTGGCCTGAGCAACTGGAAGGATGGAGTTGCCATTTATGAAATGGGGTAAACTGCAGTGACCGTGACATGCCTCACACTGAATTGGAGAAGATGAGGTGCCCGTGGTGTCTTATGTCACCTCATTTCATCCTGGCAAGACCCCCTTGTATAGTCACATTCATCCCATTTTAAACTCAAGGAAACACGCTCAGGTTGCTGAATTGCCCAAGGCCACACAGGTAGTTAAGGGGCAGAGCTAAGATCCAAATCTAGGGCCCTCTGACTCAGAAGCCTCTGAGAGTTGGTGTTGTCTGTGATCCTTTTGCTGCATAATAACAGCGTAGTAGTCCATCCAATCAACCTCCCTGCCCACCTATAAAAGCTCCCTAAGTGTTCCTTTGTGCTGGGAGAGTGTGCAAGTAGATGGAAGAGACCTGTTCTTTCCCTTCCCTTGGTGTTGGCAGGTGGTGGGGGTGGGGGGAGGGTGGAAGACAGAGCATGACTGTCCACACCTCCTCCTGGGCTCCCTCCACATAACTGGTCACTTGGAGGAGGTGGAATTTAATAGGCCAGGCTGCATGGAGAGAACTTGGACTCAGAGGTTTAAACAGCAGCCTCTCACCAATAATGAAAGATTAGGAGCAGGGAAACTGTATATAAAAATAGCAGTTAATAGTTAACTGGAAAACAATATATTTTTGCAACCACTGGTTCCACAATAAAATAATTGGGTCCCAAGGCAGGGAATGACTCGTTTTCATGAATGATTGTATTGATCATTGGAGCAAAACAGATACATCCCCTTTGGAAAGCAATTCAAAGGCGAAGCTTCTGGCTGGTCAGTGTGCCCAGTGTGAAACCCTGAGAGGCTTTGAGAGGAGGAGGAAGTAAAGCTGCAAGCTAATGAGGGAAAGAGGTCCTGGCCCCCGTACAAGCAGATTTGGGGCTGTTGACTGGGAAATGTGAAGCAATAGAACGTGCTTCTGACTCAAGTCCTGAGCTCTCCCAAGGGAGAGAAGAGAATGTCCATTCAAATACTTGTTCCTTACTGTGTTTAATCATTGGGTGTTTGGCTTTTTTCCAAGAGAGATTTACTAGCAACTAGGAGCAGGTTCTAATGGAAAAAGGAGCAGGCTGGGAGGCAGCTTCCAGCCTCCCATTTGCCACTGACAGGAGAATGTGACCCCAAACATTTCCCCTCCCTCCCTGGGCTGACACCTAGACCTGCTCATGAAGTCATTCTGTCATTCATTTTGTAAATTAAACTCCCTTTAATAACAAATAGGGACCATTCTGAGCACTTCATGTATACTAACTTAATTACTCTTCACAGCAACTCAGAGAAGCCAATGCCCTTAGCCCTATTTTACAGATAAAGAAACTGAGTTGCAGAGAGGTTAAGTAACTTGACCAGTTCACTCACCAGACAAGTGACAGAGCCCAGGACATGTGCTGGACACCACACTCAATTCTGGGATGAAGGGGTGCAAACTGGACATGGCTCTTGGCCTCATGGAGCTTAGTTTATCTAAAACAGTCAAAATAGTCACACAAACAGAAATAAAAGTACAAACCCTGATAGGTACAAGGGGGAGGAGAGTAAATGGAGCCATGAAAGACTTAGGGCCTGATGTGGGTTAGGGGATCAGACTAGGCTTCTCTGAAGGAGAGCTGTGACTTGTTCCTTCACTGCTTTCAGGACCTTGCTCGGAGAGGGCCCCTGGTCCCTCACTGAAAACAATGCCCCCAGCACTCTTAATACCTTTACTCCCTTCTCTTTTCTTCATAGCGCTTACCACCACCACACATGTTATGAGTTTATTGTTTATATCCACCGCCCCACTCCCCACACACCTCCTGCACTAGAATGTAAGCTTTGGGAGGGCAGGGACTCTTGCTTAAACAGTGCCTGGTGTGTGATTGTTTGAAGAAATAAAGAGGAGTTAGCCAGGAGGAGAGTTCTTGGTGAGGGAGCAGCATATACAGAGGCTTTGAGGCAGGAAAGAGCCTGAATGTTCAGGGACAAAAGGAAGGCCAGTGTGACTTGCACAGGACACAGACAAGGAATCACTGAGGGGGTGAAGGGGTTGATGGCAGGTCACACAGAGCCTGGAGGCCTCTGGGAGGGGCTAGGAGGAGGGACAAGAGGGCAGTGAAGGTTTTAAGCAAGAGAATGACATGATCCAGTGTTCACTTTAAGCCATGACTAACTGCCATGTAGAGAAAGCCTTGGGGAGAAATAAGAGATGAATCGGGTCACAAGGCTACTGCAGTGGTCCGGACAAGAGGTGCTGATGCCTTAGATTAGCAGGATGGGCCTGGAGGGGTTACAACTTGTACAGAATGCATCAGGCAGTTGGGCTTTTTGCTTGGTGGCCTGTGAAGCAGCCCACTCATTTTTCCCTGTGCAACACTGCCGGAGGAGATTCCAAAACAGACTGTTCTTCCCCGAATGCGTTTTCTTTATCTCCCTGGGGCTGTTGGAGCCAGGCCCAGGAGGTAAGAGCTGAAAAGCAGTTTGAAGAAGCCAAAGAGAGGGGCCCACCATTTATGGAACACAATAGAATCTGATCCTCATTTCACAGAGGAGGAAGCTCAGGCCTCAGAGCTCACAGCAGATTTGGGGTGCAGATACCACCTCTGACTCAGAAGTCCTTACCCTTTTCTTTACCCCCTGCTGCCTTTCCATTGACATGGAGGGAAATGAAAGGATTCAAATTGGAGTCCTGGCTTTTTCTTCTGATCCTACCTTGGCTGATGTCTCCCTTGCCTGGGATTAATTCCGGAATCTAGCTTCCCTTTTCCTTCTACTGGGCATTAGCTTCTTCTCTGTAACTATGGGACTCGGTTTTGTCCTGCCTCCTCCAGCCAAGCCATCTCTGTTAATGGTTTTTGGTGTTGAGGAAGAAAATTCCAGGCCACCAGTGGTCATTCTTTGATTCACTAGGTGAACATTTATTGACTGTTTCCGGAAGAGCACTGAACCCCAGAGGGGGAGGAAGGAAGCACCACAGTGACTCAGAGCTTTTCCAGGAGCTGGCGCTGTTATTGGCACTGGAAGGCGAGCCCCCTCATTTTACAGAGATTGGAAGGGATTCAGGGCCAGCCCCCATTTCTTATTTGTGGAACACTAACCGCAGTGGGCCTGGGAAGGAAGTATGCCTGCAGCCACACGGGTAGTTTTATGGCAGAGCTCAGAGACTGCAACCCAGGCCTCTGAAGTCCCAGCTCACAATCTTCCCTTTTAGCAGGTGTTCCAGAACCTTGCTGGCTGGGATGCCAGGGTCTCACCTGAGGTTCAGATTCAGTAGATCTGGGGTGAAACCTGGGTTTCTGTACCTTTTCTAAAGTTTCATAGGGCAGGCAGATCCAAGCCAAGTTTAGGAGTTGCTGTAAGGTGCCACTGGCTCAGTGTAGATGGCAGTGGAAAGGAGGGACTGGAGTGAGTTCCGGAAAATGATGGTTTGAGCCAGAACAGAAAGAAAGTCATGAACACAAGTTATCAAAGGGGTCACTTCTCCATGGATGTCTGGGGAAGAGCTGCCAGAAGGGGCTAGGTGGAGTTTAGAGGCAGCTCGGAACCTAAGCCTCCATTTTCTCCTAGCTAAGCCTTGAGAGATGTCCCTGGGTGGCGCAAATGGCTAAGTGCCCAGCTGCTAACCAAAAGGTTGGTGGGTCGAGTCCATCCAGAGATACCTTGGAAGAAAGGCCTGGCAATCTACTTCGGAAAAATCAGCCATTGAAAACCCTACAGAGCATAGTTCTACTCTGACACACAGGGGGTCACCATGAGTTGGAATCGATTCGATGGCAGCTGGGTTTTTTTTTTTAAGCCCTAGGAGGACAGTGGGCTCTTACTTGTTGCAACTCCCTCCCTGGCAGGTATGTGAGCTGGAAGGGACCTTCACATATCTTCTGGGCCCAGGGAGAATACCAGGTGACCAATTCTGCTCACCTGTCGGTGCTCTGTTTCTCCACTGGTTTCGGTTGTAATTGTTTTTGTCTCCAACTTCCCTGAAGAGCAAGACCTGTGCTTTCATTTGGTTGCTTGAGAAGTCCTGGCACCAATGGTTAGTGAGGGCCTGAGTTCTGGAGGGCCTTGTTGAATGAGAACAGCTGCTATTTCTCCAACCCCTTTAAGCCAGGGGTCCAGAGTCTCCGCAGGCATGTGCTTCTCCATCCCCTTGGCCTTCCTGATGGAGGCCAAGCAGCTGTTGGTCTGTTGCCACAGATGGTGATCCAAGGCTCTGAGAAGGGAAGAGAGTCATTAGGTTACCCTGGGACAGAGATGAGCCTGAAATTTATATCCGTGTCCTGGTCTCTGTCCAAAGTTCTCCTGACCCCATTCTGTAGAAAAACAATAGTATGATAATCAAAATATCAGTTCTTATTGGCTCTAAATTGATTGACCTATAGACAGATTCACCTTCCTCATTTTGTCTTACTTAGTCTAAAGGTAGAGTCCTGGTGGCACAGTGGTTAAGGGCTCAGCTGCTAACCAAAAGGTTGGCAGTTTGAATCCACCAGGCACTTCTTGGAAACCCTATGGGGCAGTTCTACTCTGTCCTATAGGGTTGCTATGAGTCAGAATTGACTAGGCGGCAGCAGGTTTGGGTTTTTTTTTGTTTGTTTAGTCTAAAGGTAAATTAATTTTTCATTCCCTGAGTACATTAAGTAGAGCCCTGGTGGCATAGTGGTTAAGAACTCAGCTGCTAACCAAAAGGTTGGCGGTTTGAATCCACCAGCCAGTCCTTGGAAACCCTATGGGGCAGTTCTACTCTATCGTATGGGGTTGCTATGAGTCAGAATTGATTCAGTGGTAACGAGTTTGGAGTACATTAAAGGCACAGGTCTAGGCTAGGGAGCTGGGAGCCTTGAATTTCATCTGGGGTATGCTAATAGCTATGGCCCTGGGTAAGGCCCTACCCCTCTCTGGCCCTCAGTCTTCACAGCTTTAAATGAAGAGTTAAGTTGATCCCAAGCCATGCTATACATCAGAACTGCCTGGGCAGCTCCACCCCCAGAGATCCTTATTCGTTTGGTCTCAGGAGGGGTCTACGAGTCCCTGGGTGGCGCAAACAGTTAAGTGCTTGACTACTAACTGAAAGGTTGGTGGTTTGAACCCACTCGGCAGCACCACAGAAGAAGGGAGTAGCCATCTGCTTTCATAAAGATTACAGCCAAAAAAAAAAAAAAAACCCTAATGGAGCAGTTCTACTCTGTAACACAAGGGGTGGACATGAGTCAGAATCGATTAGATGGCAATGGATTTGGATTTTGCTACTAACTGAAAGGTGGTTGGTTCAAACCCACCCAGAGGCATTGTGGAAGAAAGGCCTGGCAATCTGCTTCTGAAAGGTCACAGCCTTGAAAATCCTATGAAGTACAGTTCTACTCTGCAACACATGGGGTTGCCATGAGTTGGAGTCAACTCCATGGCAACTGGTTTTTCAGTTTAGGAGGGGTCCTGGCACCTGTGTACAGAGAGGGTAGAGGTTGCCTCAGCCAGATGGTCTTTGAGGCCCCTTCAGCCGAGCCTGGCAAAGTTGGGTGACCGGGTGACAGCGGCTTGCATTCAGTGATATGAGGTCAGGGACCTGTGGGGAGCTGGCCTTTGCCCCTCCTCTAGGCCCTGGCTTGTCTTCAAGGCACACTCCATTCCTCTACATTGGTCATTCTGCAGAAGAGGAGCTGATTGCCCTTGCATTATGGACAGCAGTACTCAGTTAGGTCTCCTCCATTTGGGTGGTGACTCTGGTGAATATTTCCGTCTCTACCCCTGGCCTCCCTGTGTGAGAATGATCCTAGGCAGATTTAAACTTCTCCGTTGGTGCCTCTGCCACCCCAAGCCACCCACCCACCCGCTCAGCCCACATCTGAAGGCTGCCTCCCCTTGTCATTTGGTGTGACCTCAGGGGAGGCAAACTCATTTCAGAATAAGCTCGAGGAAAGTGTAATTAGGACAGTAATCTGCTGTTTAACAAAAAAAAAAAAGAGTCCTATGACAGAGCTCAAGGTCCTGGAGAATTGATTTGCTATCAAAGGAAGAGTGGAAAAGAGCTGGTCTTCCGTTTAATTTCTTCTAGCCTAGGGATCAAAATCCAGTCAATGGGAGCCCCATTGACTCCAGAAAATGCAACCTGACTTTTGGAAGCCTATGGTGAGGTAGGAAACCCTGGCGGTGTAGTGGTTAAGAGCTACAGCTGCTAACCAAAAGGTCGGCAGTTTGAATCCACCAGGCGCTCCTTGGAAACTCTATGGGGCAGTTCTACTCTGTCCTATAGGGTCCTTATGAGTAGTGATCGATTCCACAGCAACGGGTTTGGTTTTTTGGTTTATTGTGAGATAGTATGAGGGGGCAGGAATGGGGACGTGACTTCATGAAAGGTTTTTTTTTTCTTAACCCCCACTTACCACCTGACCTCACCTTTCTCACTGCTATTTATTGGACACTTACCATGTCTCACGCTGTGCTGTTGTTGTCAGCTGCCACTGAGTCGACTCTGACTCCTGGCAACCTTACATACAACAGAGTGAAGCGTTGCCCAGTCCTGCGTCATCCTCACAATTGCTGGCATGTTCAAATTCATTGTTGTGGCTATTGTGCCAGTCTGTCTCACTAAGGGTCTCCCCTGCCCTTGTTGGCCCTCTGCTTCACCAAACATGATGTTCTCTTCCAGCGTTTGATCCTTCCTGATGACGTGCCCCAAGCCAGCGAGTCGGACAGTGTAGTCAGGCCGTGTGTGAAGGACTTTATGTGTGTTTCCCATTCAGCCTTTACAACAACCTTGTGAGGCAGGTTTTGCTATTCCCATTTTATGGATAGTGAAACAAGGTTCAGAGAGACAAGTGACCTGCCCAGTGTCACAAGATTAAGTGGAGGAGCTGGGATTGAAGTCCAGCCTCCTCTATGGCCTGTGTTCCTGACCTCTGTGCTGCACTGCTGCTTCACTGTCAGGGGGAGCCACAGATCACTGCAGAGCTCAGAGTCCCCTCCTGGCCTGTCATCCTTCCCCTCGTACTCCTCCTTGGCAAAATCCGGGCTTCTCTAAAAGTTCAAGTTTAGCACTGCCGAACCCAAGCCACTGCTTGCCGCTGAGCCCCATCTAGGCCATTTCTTGGTTGAGCTGGAGGGATTAGACATCTCAGTCTAGACCAGCCACCCATGTGGCCCTCAGGTTGGTGCTTAGGGTGGGGTGGGCAGACAGACCTTCCTGTGGAGAGGGAAGTTGGAGCAAGAGGGCCCAGACCCTGGGGTCTGTTTGTAATCTTTGCTGTGACCCACTGTGGTGGTTCCAGCTAGGCCCTTTCTTTCCCATGAGCCTCACTGTCCCAGATTAGAGAGTGGAGGCTGTGATTACATTGTTCTTCCTCATCAGGGGCATCTGGACTTGACCTGGGTTCCCCACAGGGGGGTGAGTGCCTCCTTTCTGCCATCAGGCAAACTGCCTCCTCCAGAAAGCACTCTTTGCTTAACAGCACCTGACCAGGTTCTTGCCTGCTTAAGATTTTGACTGCTAAATTTATACTGTGTTAGTCTGCCTGCTTTAGGAGTATCTTTAAAAGAATACTGGAGGCTTTTTGTGGAGGTGTTCTCTTTCTCCAGGTGGACCCAGTTCTCCTCAAGCTCAGGCTTGACTGTCAGTGACTGGGCCATATCTCCCCTCCATCTCTCTGCCTCCCACTCCCCCCAGTCATCCAGCGCCAACACTGATCAGCCCTGTTCTTGTCTGACCAGCATGTCCTTCTTTCCTTCCTCTGGTAGTGGTTGAGCTGGCCTTACTCTCCAGTGACTCCCTGGCTCCTGGTTCTGAGTGTTCTGACCTCCCTCTTTCCTGGGCAAGATGTTCCTGGTGGGCCTGACAGGGGGCATTGCCTCGGGCAAGAGCTCAGTGACCCAGGTGTTCCAGCAGCTGGGCTGTGCAGTGATTGATGTGGACGTCATTGCCCGGCATGGTGAGTTGCAGGAAGGGGCTTCAGGGGGATTGTACACATCGGCTCCCCTGTGCGCCCTCTCTTCTACCATGCCTCACCCTTTTCATTTCTCACCTGAAGGCCTCAGGGGAGGCAAAGGCTTTCCTGCCTCCCCCTGTCTGTTCTGTTCACTCTCCTGTCTAATTGGGAGTGCCCTTGACCATCACTGACAAGAAGAGTCTCTGCCTTCTGTTCCCTAACTGCTTTCCCTCCCCTCGTTTGTTGTTCTGTTTTTTTAACTTTGTTGTTATTGTTGAGAATATACACAGCAAAACGTACACCAATTCAACAGTTTCTGCATGTACAATTCAGTGACGCTGATTACATTCTTCGAGTTGTGCAACCATTTTCACCCTCCTTTTCCAAGTTGTTCCTCCCTCGTTGACATTAACTCACTGCCCACAGGTTACCTATCTGATCTTTTGAGTTGCTGTTGTCAGTTTGATCCCATATAGATAGATCTTAAAAAAGCACAGTGTTCAAGGTTCTTTACTAGTTAAACTAAACTATTGTTTGGTTTTCAGAAGACTTCAGGGGATATTTTTAGTTTAAGGTTTAAAGATTATCTTAGGACAATAGTTTCAGGGGAGCAGGAGACCAGTGGGATGCAGACCCCAAATTCTCGTAAAAAGACCAGACTTAATGGTCTGACTGAGACTAGAAGGGTCCCGGTGGTCATGGCCCCCAGACCTTCTGAACAGGAACCATTCCCAAAGCCAACTCTTCAGACAGGGATTGGACTGGACAATAGGATAGAAAAAGATGCTGGTGAAGAATGAACTTCTTGGATCAAGTAGACACTTGAGACTATGTTGGCATCTCCTATCTGGAGGGGAGATGAGAGGGCAGAGGGGGTCAGAAGCTGGCAGAATGGACACGAAAAGAGAGAGTAGAGGGAAGGAGCGGGCTGTCTCATTAGGGGGAGAGCAATTAGGAGTATATAACAAGGTGTATATAAATTTTTTTATGAGACTGATTTGTGAGCTTTCACTAAAGGCACAATAAAAAAAAAAGTAGTTTCAGGGGTTTATCCAGCCTCCGTGACTCTAGGAGGTCTGGAGTCCTCCCCTCATTTTGTTTTTGCTCCAACTGTAAGAAGCACCCCTTGGATTCTTCTATCATCTTGCCTCTAGTTAATTGGGGTCCCTCTGGCTGACCTGGAGGCTCCCGAGAGTGACCTAGCCTCCTCCCTGTGCCACAGTGGTCCAGCCAGGATACCCTGCCCACCGGCGCATTGTGGAGGCCTTCGGCACTGAAGTCTTGCTAGAGAATGGTGACATCAACCGCAAGGTCCTGGGGGACCTGATCTTTAACCAGCCTGACCTGCGGCGGCTGCTCAACACCATCACCCACCCTGAGATCCACAAGGAAATGATGAAAGAGACCTTCAAGTACTTTCTCCGGGGTAAGACTCAGGGGCCAGGGGCAAAGCCCACGCCGTCCAGGGCCAGGGCCCTTTTCTGCAGAAAGCTTGGCCAGGGCATGCGAGCTGGTTATTCAGGCTGGTCCATTCACACTGTTCATTGGCACCTCCCCCCATGCAGAGCCCTGTACCAGCCCCAGAGGAAAGAAGTACATGATCCCTGACTCTTAGGGTGGTTGACAGTTTAATGAGAAGAAACACATGAGGCTTTTGATTCATGATCCCTAGGAAGTAAGTTGATTTTTCTGGTGGGGATGAGAGTGATAATAGCTGATGACTGATGAAGTCCTAAGAGTTGAGTTCAGGTCCTAGCTCTCCCAGTGTCTCCCTGTGTGACTTGGCAGAGTGGTCCAGCCCCTTAGCCTCTTTCCTCAACTGTGCAGTGAGGATAACAATGCTGACCTTGGAAAGCTGTTGGAAGGACTAAAAGTCCACTCTAGGGACAATCAGTCACTACACAAATATAAACCGTGGTCAGAGTCAGATTTGGAAATGGTTGAGCCGCCGCCTGGGAAAGTAAGTTTGTAGGTGGAATGGAAGTTGGGGAGGGACCAAGATGGCCAGGGCAGGTGGTAGAGGAGGTAGAGGAGTTCTAATTGGGGGACGGTTATACAGAGGTAGGACTCAGTGATCAGAGTCAGCCTGGCATGTGCAAGGACTGCCAGGAGGTGTGCCTGGCTAGAAGCAGGGGAGAGGGTTTGAAAAGCAAGGGCCTGTGGTCATTGTCCAGAACCTTGCTTGTACAACTGTTAGCAGCCTTTCCCAAGCCAGACACCCCGGTACAAGCCCAGTTCTTGTGTTGGGTGACCTGATACTTCCTGTCCAAGATGGGGTCAGCTCACCAGGAGCATTGGAAAAGCAGAGAGCAGGGGCTCAGGATCAGGCAAGAGGCTGGCTTGGGGCCCGGTGAGTCTGCTGCCAGCCTTTGGCATACGTGGCCTCCAACAATGGCCTTGGTGCTGAAGGCTTGGCTGTCTGTCAGTCACTGTCAGTCACGATGGAGACTTTCCTACCTGGAGGGCATGGGGAGCCGTCTAAGTTTTCTTCAGGCCTTTGTACTGTGATGGTCAAAGCCCTTTTTCTCCCAGCTTCTCATGTACAGAGTGAGGAATCCTTCCCACCCTCACTCTCTCCAGAAGGAGATGGTGACTTGACAGACATCCATGACATTGAGCTCCCCAACTTCCCCAGGCTCTGGCAGGCTGGAACTGACTCTAGACATCCTCCCCACTGGACCACCCTGCTCTCCCCCTCAGTACCTCGCCACAACCCCTCCTGCACACCCCCACCAAAGAGTCTCTGGTCGTACTGCCTTTGTCCCGCTGCCTGTCTGTCCCAGTACCCCTCCTGTCCCCTGCCCAGGAGCGGAGCCTTCTGCTTTCCATTCCTGCCCTTTTGCATTTGCTCCCAGGCCAGTTACAAGTACATCTGCAGGGCTTCGAGGCGGCGGTGGCTCTCTCCTTCTGAAATTAAACACAGGATAATGTCACCCACTCCAAAGCTCTCCCACTGTGTCATCCCACCCAGCCTCTCCCCCCTCACCTTCTCCCCCCCCCACCCCTGCCACCACCAGTTAAATAAAAGCCAGAAAGCTTTTTCCAGCTCGATAAGGTGAAAAACGGGGACGACAGCTGTGGCTTGCACAGTCCCAGTTTTTCCCTGATGAGTATAACAAATACAACTGTCAAAGTTGGTATAATCAAACGTCAGATAAGATCACCAGCTGTTGGGGAGGTCTCTGTGTAGGCAGACGGATGTCTTAATAGAGTCAGGATAGTTTGCAGAGCTTATCAAGCAGGAGGGATGTGACAGCTGAATAGCCCTTTGCCAGTGAACCAAAGAGCTGGCCACGAGCTCCCGAGAGGGCCAAGGAGAAAGGCCAGTGAGAGGAGAGGTGGCGACGGGAGTGGGGCAGGAAAGGGAGATAAGAGGCCCGGAGAGGATCTGGTCTTAGCTGGCGCTCTGAGGTGGGGCCGCAGGGTGGTGCCCAGCACTGCTGACCCCCCTTCTCCCGAGAACAGTGGCCATAATACCCATCATTTATGGAGCACTTAGCAAGGCTGGCGGAGGGAGTGCCGGCTGGTTTGCATGCACTTGCTTATTTAATCCTTACCATCATCCCGTGGGAAACCCTGGTGACGTAGTGGTTAAGTGCTATGGCTGCTAATCAAAAGGTCAGTAGTTCGAATCTGCCAGGTGCTCCTTGGAAACTCTATGGGGCCGTTCTACTCTGTCCTATAGGGTCGCTATGAGTCGGAATCAACTCAATGGCAGTGGGTTGGGTTGGTTGGATCATACTGTGAGGTGGGTGGTTTTATTTTACTCACACAGATGAATTCGTTAATGGGCCCAAGGTCACATGTTGGGCAAGTGGGGGGCTACAAGCCAACCTGTGTTACCAGAATCCGTGCTCTTGACCACCTCATTCAGCTGAGGGCATCTCTTGGGCTTCCTGGGCAGCAGGTCCTGGGGGCCAGGAAACCCAGCAGGTGGGGTTGCCTCCCCAGTTCCCTGCATCACCTTGAGCGCCACATTCCCTGTGACACCCATGGAGTTGGTGTGTGTCTGGTTCTGTGGTTGAAAGTGTGTGGAGTCTGGTATGATCCCACCAGGGTATAGTCTGTGCCCCATCCAGGCCAGCTGTCTCTGTGTAGAAGCCATCCTGTCCCTTATCCTCACTGCTCCCCTGCTCCCTGCCAGCTTTTTCACACATACACAGGAGTTGCTGGCCTAAGGAGAACTAGGAGGGTGTAGGCCACAGTGTTTCTGGGCAAGCGGCCCAGGGAACATGCCCGCTCACAGTGGTGAGGGTGCCGCCTTTGACTGGCCTTGGCTTGTTAGTGGGAAGTTCAGCCAGTGCCTTTTGCCTCATTTGAGTTAGTTATATAGTATCAGTCATAGCTAGCCCTGCCACCTCCAGACCCAGTCCCCACAATCCCTGGCCGGAGGTCTGCCTCTGATGCCAAGAAGCAACCTCTTTCGTTTTGGGGCTGCTGCCCCGGTGAGTTGGTTGAGATAGTCACAGCAGACTTCTCCAGTAGGGGCCAGGCTCAGACTAGGTTCTTGCGGGGGAACCTATCCTTTTGGTCTTTTAGAGCAAAAGTAAAATGAAGTAGGGCAGAAAGGGCCATTACTCCTGAAAACTCTCCCCAGTCTCCTGTAACTTTGGCTGTGTCATTTTCCTGCTCGGAAATCACAACTCCTTGGGTTCAGGATCAAGGCCAACTCACCCCTTTGTGTCTACTCTGACCACCTTGTCAGTTTCGCCTCACACTGCAGGAGGCCTGCACTTCAGCTAGACAGGAGACGCCTCACTGCTCACTGTGCTTGGCTGTCCCCACGCTGGGATCCTCCTTCCACCCTCTCATTTTCAAGTGTCGGACGTCTACCCCCTTTTTAAGGCCAGTACAAATGCCATCCTTCATACAAGTCTTCTGTGGGCATCCAGTCAGAGATGATTTTCTATGGCATTCTGTTCTGAATGGCATTGGAACTGGCTAGTGTTCAGGCTGTCCTTTCTGTCCCCACACCTGGCACATAGTCACCTTCAGTACGTTCTTTCAGAACTGAACTTGTGGGTTTTCCGGCCTCTTCCCAGGATACCGCTATGTGATTCTGGATATCCCCCTGCTGTTTGAGACCAAGAAGCTGCTCAAGTACATGAAACACACCGTGGTAGTGTACTGGTGAGTATGTGGCCTGGCCCAGCCCCAGTGAGGCTGGGAAGGAGCACCCCTGGAGTACCCGTTCCTTGCGGTGGCCAGGAGGCACAGGAGGTTTGGCAGCAGTGCCCAGAGCCTATAGAAACTGACCTTCTTGCCCGACCCAGATATGTCTGGGGGTAGGTGTGGGATTCAGACTCTTGTCTGCACACCACCACCCTTGGTTCTGTAAGTGCTTGAGAAGTGTTCCCCCTGCTGGCCATTAGTGGCAGTTCAGCCCAGATACCTGGTCCTCCTGGGCTGTTGTTAGGTGCCCTCAATTCGGTTCCCACTCAGCAGACCCCATGGACAACAGAACGAAACACTGCCAGGTCCTGCGCCACCCTCACAATCATTGCTATGCTTGAGCCCATTGTTGCAGCCACTGTGTCAGTCCATCTTGTTGAGGGCGTTCGTGTTTTTCGCTGACCCTATACCAAGCATGATGTCCTTCCCCAGGGACTGGTCCCTCCTGACAAATGTCCAAAGAATGTGAGACGTAGTTGTTATTCACATTCACTGGATCCCTTTTCCCTCCTATAGCACTTCTCAGCTTTCCAAAGCAACTCACACATTTATTGCTTCACTCACTTTACTTTTCAACAGGAGGTGGTCAGGGCAGGGGTTGATACCTCTAAGTTGCAGAAGAGAAAACTGAAGGAGGGAGTTAAGGAATTTGTCCAGGATCACCTATTGGCAATGGCTGAACAGAAAGTTGCATGGAGGGAAGTGTCAGAGCCCAGCTAAGGAAGGAGCTTTGTTCTCAGAATCCCCCAGGACATGAAGCAAACCAGAATCCAGGTTTGGCAAACAGAGGAGGATCAAGCTGTCGGAGAAAAATGAGTCACAGTCGCAGCAGGGTGAGAGAGTAGATGAGGCTGCAGAGTGTCTCTGCCTCCCAGAAACTTCCTGGATGCCACCCACAGTGCAGCAGGCGCATAGGTGGGCACTTGGCTCTGCAGGTATTTTGGGCACAGGGTGGTTCTCAAGAGACTAATGCGTGAGAGGCTTCTAGCACACTGGGTGGGGCCTAGAGTCCTGTCTCAGTGCCCTGAGCATCACCTTCCGCTGCCCAACTCCCCACCATGGGCCGTCCTTAAAGCCCAGTATGAATCCTGTGAACCTGGTGTGGGGGCTCAGGCATCCTTCTCAGCTCCCCCACTGGCCTGCGTCTCCCCATGAAAACTTGCAGCTTCTCTGGGTTCTTTGTTCCCTGTTTGTGAAAGACTGTCAACTGAGGCCAAAGGGGCCCGACAAGACCTGGAATCCTCCTTGCCTTGGAATCTTAACACAATTGGAACTTTGTTCCTGGGGATTAAAAAAAAAGAAGGCTCTTAGCGTGTCGGTAAGGAAACAGAACAGGCCCATAACGAGACTTCAGAACGTGCAGTGCGTTTGTAATCACAGGTGACCTCACGCCTACCCTTGCCACTCTCTCTTCGTGCGTTTTCCTTTTCAGTTGCTCCATTTGCTAAGAGCAGAGATAGCTGTGGCTTCTGGCGGATGAGCGGGTCTTTTTAGCCTCTGCCTCCTCACCAAGAGATCGGCATTAGCGCCACTTTCCAGCCAGAGAAGCCTTTGCCAGAATCCTGGGTGCCGGGCCTGCCCCCACATTGAGGACACATGGGTGTATGACTCTTGAGAGAGTCCAGAGAGCTAGGAGGGGGTGATTATTTGCTTTTCACTAAAGGGATCTATACTTTACAAAAGTAAGTGTCCCCTCATGGATTCTTTTAATGGCAAGTGACCCCTGGTGCATCTGAAGTAATAATGGCATTTACCAAAGTGTAATTACACCAAAATGTGATTATTCACATTTCATGAGGCACTTGCCAATAGTGGAATAGGTGTTTAGGGGAAAATACCATTACCACAAATAGCAGCAAGTCTTAAGCAAACCATAACAGGACTATTTCTGGGCCCCAGCCCAGGGCTAGGGAAGGATGCTGCCTTCACATCCCAGAGGCCTTTGCGTCTCAGCTGTACTCTCAGAAGAATGTGCACCCACAGAGCCCTGAGCTATCTCCACTGTCTTACCCAGATTTTCCCAGCCGCATTTGTGGTCTCCCTGACTAAGTTTGGATAGTCCTTGCTCTCAGCCAAGCAGAGATTGGCCCCATGACCTCAACAGTACACTGTCCCCCAAAGGAAATCAGTGGCCTCTTGCAGTTCATTGTCAGGGAGGGGTGGGCTGCCACTCCCACATATGTCTGGCTTTGCCTAGTTTGCTTCCTAGGGTCCCTAAGAGGGGACCAAACTGCAGTGATCAAATCCTTCCTCCTTATAACTGGAGAAATTTAGGTCTAGTAGCAAAGCAGAGAGGCCCCAGATGGCAGAAAACAGCTCTGCAGCCCTTTCCCCACTTGTCCCCACCGAGGGGCTTAGGAAGCCCAGAGGGCCAGAGTGGTGGTGGAGAGGAGTCCATTCCCGAGGACTGATCACAGCCAGCCAAGCCAGGTGGCTCCGTGCAGCCAAAGACAGGAGAGGAAGCTTGCAGAGGGAGGTGGAAGGACCCAGATGGTAATATCAGGGTGGGTAAAAGAGATCTTTTTTCAGTTTCCTTTGGAGTTGCAAGACCTGGGTATTGTTCGGCTTAACGCAGTGCTTATCCTGTCCTAAGGACTGAGGGATCCAAGTCCCAAGTCCTGGCACCTTTTGAAGCACCTTGGGCCTGCCCCTTGTATTCATCAGTAGCATCAAACACAGCATCTCAGCACACCCAGCTCTAGATGTGTGTGACGTGGGGAAGCAGAGGGGCCCCTGTGGTGGTTCAGGAAGCTATTCTTGATGCAGTAGGCCCAGCCCCCAGGGAACTGAAGGGGATGTTTAACTTGCAGGCACAGGCCTTTCAGTAAAGGTCACCCATCCACGGATCCAGGACGTAGCTGATTCCAGGTGATCAAATCTCCCATCTTATAGTTGGGGAACCTCAGGCCTAGTGGCAAAGCAGAAAGACCCCAGATGGCAGAAAATAGCTGCTGTAAGCGTTCCCCCCCGCCCCCTGCTTTTGCTTATATCGAGGGGCTTAGGCAGCCCACAGAGCCACCAGGGTGCTCACAAGGAGTGGTGTGAGGGGGGAATAGCTAGTGAGTTTCCAAGCCACTCTCCCGGGGGATGGAACTTGAGTATCCTAGAGGGGGATAGGATTCCAAGAAAGGTCCAGTCCCCAGACCCTGTTCCAGGCTGGGGCCGACAGGGCTGCCGCAGCCCTATAACTTGCTAAGGGAGGGAGGCTGGGCCTGCAGTGCCTGAGCAGCCCTCTTACCCCGTTTGTAGTGACCGGGATACACAGTTGAGACGGCTGATGCAGCGGAACAAGCTGAACCGCCAGGAGGCAGAGGCCCGCATCTCAGCCCAGCTGCCCCTGAAGGACAAAGCCCGCATGGCCCGCCACGTTTTGGACAACTCGGGCGAGTGGAGCATCACCAAACGCCAGGTCATCCTCCTGCATGCTGAGCTGGAGCGCTCCCTAGAGTACCTGCCACTGAGGCTCAGCATCCTCACAGGCCTGGTTGGCATTGCCAGCCTCCTCTACCTGCTCACCCGCTACCTCCTTCCTGCCCCCTAGCTGGGCAGTCCGAGTCAGGAAGCCCCAGGTCATACCCCTCACACCGTACACACACACACTCTCAGACACGATCTGAATCTGGGCTGGGGCCTGCACTGGGTGGACCCTTCTTTGGAGAGCATCCTGTCGGAAGTGGAGAAAAAGCTGCCAGTTGCTATTCCTTCCTACCTTCCCCAAGGCTCCTCCCCTCTGGCGGCACCTACAGAACAGTATCCGTGATGGTACATAACAGCGACACTCAGGGACCGTCTGTTATAAGTATCTTGTGAGTGGGGTGGGGAACACTGTCTTGGTGGCCCTCACCAGTGTAGAGCTAGGAGGCCAAGGGTTCCCTGGGCTTGGCCCCCATCATGGCCAAAACCTCCTTAGTGGACCGTGGGGAATCCTTTTGGACCAAAGGCTGCCACCTTCAAACAGTGCAGAGAGGATTCTCTCGTGGGTAATGCTGTAGCCTAGCAGGGGCCCGGCTTCTGGGACGCCCCACCATCCTACCGTGGGACCTCTCCAGCATTCCCACACCCTGCACACCACCTGCCAGCCTTCAGCCACCCCCTGCCTCCCACTAGATGCCCCGCTTGGTATTCCACACATACTAGGCTGTTTCTGGCCTCTGTGCTTTTGCCCATGCTGCTCTCCCAAGTGGAATACCTTTCCTTTTTTTTTTTTTCTACAACTGGCTAACTCCCAGCTGAAATGTTCTGAAGCCCCAGGCTGGGTTAGGTGCTCTAGGATACCCCCCCTTGTTTTACCTTAATCCAGGGTATAGTCATCAGCCAAAAGCTGGTTGGTATCCTAGACTGTAAGGTCTTTGAGGGTAGGGACTGTGTCTTACTCATCTCTGTGTCCCTGGTGTGGAGCCTGGCTCACCATCGGTACTCAATAAAGTGTTTCCATCTGAAATACCCTGCCCTGCCTCTGTGACCCAGCACCACGGACCAGATGAGGTTCTCCAATTTGGCTGATACCATCTGGAGTTACTTGGCCTCTTCCTGGAGCGCTGGTGGTGCAGTGGTTAAGAGCTTGGCTGCTAACCAAAAGACTAGCAGTTCAAGTCCACCAGCCCTCCTTGGAAACCCTGTGGAGCAGTTCTACTCTGTCCAATAGGGTTGCTATGAGTCAGAATCAACTTGACAGCAACCAACTTGTTGGTAATGGGTTTTTTTTTTTTTTTTTTTGGCCTTTTCCCACACTGGGCCTGGGGCCCTCACTTCCCAGGCTCCAGAAGGCGCAGTAGCCCCCCTGAGTTTCCCCTGGGCCCAAGAGGATTCCAGCCACGTTCAGATGTACCTATGTGGGAGGTGGATGGAGGTGCCGGGGCAGCATCACAACCCACCCACCTCACTGCTCCATCTTCCTTCCCCAACCCAGTTAGACCGGTTTAGACATCAGCCTTTCCTGGCCAGAGCCGGCAGGCCTGCTGATGTGTTGGTCCTGTGGCCAGCAGCCTATTAAGGCCAGAAATGAGCATGACAAATGCAGATGCTGTGATGGCCATATTTAGTGCCCCCTTTCCCAGAGCTGCTCGTTCTTCAGAGTCCAGCTCATTAACTCACTACAAACCCCTACGGGGCAAAGAAGGGTTGGGCAAGGAAGTGGGGACCTTTGGGGTGGGGGGCTCGGGCCAACAGGGAAGGATGAGAACAGCCTGCTGCTTCCCCGGTTTGGTGGGACCTGGCAGAAGGGAGGCAAAGGGGAGGAAAGGGATAGACCCCTCCCACACTGTTACCCCAGTGACTGAGAAAATGACTCCTCATTCATTCCTGTGGATGCTGGGCTCTGTGTTGGACGTGGGACACCCTATAGGTAACACAGCATCAGTTATTCCAGTTCACAGAAGAGAAAACAGTCTGAAGAGGTTTGATTCCGGTCACAGAGCCAGGCTTCAGAACTCTGCCTCGTGCCTCTGAGTCTTTTCTCTGGAGAAACAGAAGACCTGGGAGTGGGTTCAGACACTGTTGCCTACTTGCTGTGTGACCTACTGGCCTCGGTTTCTTCTATAACGTGGGCTTCGTGAAGCTTACGTCATAGGGCCTAATAAATGGAGGATGGAAAATCCTTTGCAAACTTCAAATTTCCAGAGAATTATTTTCTTCCCTATCTCCGTCTGCTGACACTGATGCAGTGCTATCAGAGGGTGGCCAGGCTGCAAGGTGTGGCGAGATTCTGTCCTGCCTTTGCCCTGGTCCCATTCTCCCTCTCCTCAGGCCTTCCTCCTCTGCTGTTCCCTCTCCCAAGCTTGGTGGTCCAAGGTGGCCTTAGAGCAAGGACTGCTTACCCTGGGTGTGACCTCATGTTTAGGCCATGTGTGGAGCCTAGAACCAGGAGACTACTCACCAAGGTAAGCATGGGTTTACTTGTGCTTATCTACTAATCTGTAGCGCCCAGTTTCACTACAGATCACTAAATAAGCCCAAGTAAGCCGGTGTTCACCTTGTTTACTGGGTAACTTACCCCTGTCAGGGACTGCAAGTTTGAAAAGAGGCTTTGATTCTGTAGGAAGGTGCTGTGCGGGTTAGGAGAGAGGCAGATGCCATACCTAGGAGCACAATCTTTGATGTCGAAGAATGTGAAATTGTTCACTATAGATGATCTGGTAAGCAAGGTAAGCACTTATTGGATAATTCGCCATTGCTGCCCAGGACAGGAAACCCTGGTGGTGTAGTGGTTAAGTGGTATGGCTGCAGTTCGAATCCGCCAGGCGCTCCTTGGAAACTCTATGGGGCAGTTCTACTCTGTCGTGTAGGGTCGCTATGAGTCGGAATCGACTCGATGGCACTAGATTTGGTTTGGTTTGCCCAGGACACACCAGGGGCCAGGTCACCAGAGTCCCCCGCCCAGCGCCGGAGCGGGCGGCCTCCTCTCCCGCCGGCAGGTGGCAGCACCCGCCTGGGTTGGGGGCGGGTTCTTTGGCGAGTGCTAGACCGCGGTTCCTAACTTTCTCCCGGTGGTTTTCCCGCCTGCCCTCGGAGGCCGCTCAGATCCCCTGCGGAGCTGCTCCTCCGGAGCGCGAGCCCCGGGGCGCGAAGCCGCGCGGGGCGGGAGCTGTGGAGGCGCGGGCGCCCTGCCTTGCCCCGGGCGCTAATTAAGACGCTGTGTTGCTCGCTCACGTCCTCTTAGCCGGAGCTGCGGGGCCCGGGTGCCCTGAGCGCTCGGCTGGTACCGCGGGCGGAGGGATGTACCCCATCCCCACTCCCCGCGGTGGCGACGCGCACAGGACCCTGGCTGCATTCCCCCAGTTTGGGCCTTACCAGCCCAGCACGGAGCAAAACGACACCAGCGAGGCCTGAAGACGCCTGGGCCTCTTGGCCGGGGAAGACCGGGACAGACAGGCCCCTAAAATCTTTATCACCCCAGGCTCGCTTTGGCCCTAGGGGTAACTAGAGGAGCTTTATCGTTTACAAAGCACAGTCACACCCACCGTGCCTCCTTAAATTCTCCCAGCTCTGTGAGACACGGTCAGAATTTTACCCAGGAGGGAACAGGCTAAGAGGTTGAGTCATGTGGCGGAAATTACCAAGCAGTATAATTTCCAAACTTCTGGACTCCCAGCACAGTGCTCATCCCATTACCTGCACTGTTCCCATTAAGTACACTTTGGTTCCTTATCTGGGAATTATCATCAACTCTTCAGATTTTTTTTTTTTTTTCTTCAGATAGTCACTCTCTCCACTTGGGGAGGGAGGTGAGGCAGGGAAAGGGTGGGGCACTTCCTGATGAGGTTCCATGGCTAGAAATTGGGTGGGTGGAGGGTAACCATGTCTGCCGAGTGTCCCTGGTTCTCATAAAAGCACTTTAGGTCAAAAGAAAACAGGTCCCAGGGCAGGAGAAGAGGGAATGAGGTGGCAGTGACGACCCTGGGCGGGGGGGGGGGCACAAAAGGGTGCAGGAGAGACCCCAGGTAGGTTGCTTTATTGCTTCTTTCCTAAAAGGGGAGACTTGGCTGGTGGCTTCTCCATGCCACCCTCGGAGCTGAGGCTGCGCCCAGCTGTTGCCCAAGAGCCTCCTCTCACTGCTCCCACCCTCTCCTCCCTGTCACTCAGATTCCAATACAATTTTCAACTAACCAGCATGTCGATAGAACAAGTCGGGCGGCTGGATTGCTGGCCAATTACAGGAAATCATTCTGCTCCACAGCTCCGGTGGGTGGTGGCGGTGGTGGCAGTGTGGGGGCTCGAGGGAGGGAGAGCAAGGAGTGACGCCCTGTGGGCTGGAAGGGGCTCCAGGCAGAAACCAAGTGTGCTAGGGCCCCAGGAGGGGCTGGGGTGGGAGAGCAGGGGTGGATGGTGAGGCTCCTGGGTTATTCCTCAGCCCCAAGCAGAGCTCTTGGCTCCAGCTTCCCTGTGATGCCACAAAGAGAGAGCCCTGGGGGCTGAGGTGGCGAAGAGGGCCTGGAAGGCATTAGATCGGAGCTAAATGGAGTAGGGGATGGTGGTGAAACCAACCAACCTCCCCACAGCCTTGCGTATAAGGAATGAGGAGGAGAAGGCGCCCAGGCCTCCCTCACCTAGAGGAGCCCAGCAGACCATCCAAGTGCCTGGAGGTAGCTGGGAGCCCAGGGCTGGGCCCACACAGGCATTACCAGGGCTTCCACACCCAGCCTTGGGCCAAGGGGTGTACCAGGGTTACCAAGAGGAGAAGGGGAGGAAGGGGCTGCAGCCTGCAGCCCAGTGGACCAGCAGTGGCCTGGCTTGGTGAAGGGACAAGTCTCACAGCCATTCTTCTACTTCAGAAGGTGGGCACAATGCTGTGGGTGGAGATAGGGCCCCTCACTTACCTTTCCAGCCCCTCTACCTTCTTCTTCACCTCTGGCCTTCAAGAAGCCCCCTCCCACTCAGCATCTCAGCTCTTCTTCACTCCTACAGCCACAGCTCTACCTTCTAGGCCTACCTGGATGCCTCTTCACCCCCCTCTCCATCTCTCATGGGATTCCTCCCTGAACTGCCCTCTCCCAGGCTGCCCCAGGTAGCAGAGCCTGAGGTCCCCCCCCCAGCACTAGTGGTTACCTCCCCTTCCACGTCCCTCAGCTCTGTCCCTCAAAGCACTGGAAGATTGTTCAGTGGACAAACTGCCCAGTGAATGACTATTGTCACCATGTTTGTGTTGAGCCACAAAAAGACGGAACTGTGGCCCAGTGATGGCTTCCCCTTCCCTGGGCTGTAGTCTCCTCCCCACTTCTCTGGGATCTCACTGCTCCCTCCCCAAATCTGAACCCTCTCCTGCGGACCCTCGGGTCTCTAGGGTGGGACCTGGGTGGGATTCACCCTCAGCTCTTGGACCAATCCAAGGTTAGACAGTGGGGCAGGCACAGGAGAGGAGATGGGACCTGAGCACTCCGTTTCTCTCCTGGCACCACGCGGAGCTCAGGAAGATGCTGAGTGACAGCTGCGGGATGGCAAGGCCTCCAGCTAAGTTTTTGGTGAGTTCACTGGGGTGGGGGAGGGGGCCAACAGCCCAGGACCTCCTCCTTCCCCAGGGTCCCTCCACGGGTGCACAGGGCCCGAAGTCTGGGGCCAGCCCTATCCCCCATCTGGCAGAGCGGCCTCCCATCTACTCCACCCGGGCTGATATTGAGCTCTGGCTCCCAGGAGCCGCCCCCGCGGTCCCTCCCTCCGGCGCTGGAAGGGGGCGCCAGCCCAGTCCTGGTCCTCCGGGCCTCTAGCCCGGTGCGCCGCGCTCCGCTGCCCGCAGGTTCCACCCCATCGATCCGGCCGCGGGGACCCGGGTGCGCCTCCCTCCCCTCACCCCTCGCTTTTCGCTTTTAATTGAAGTTTCTTTGAGCAGAGCGCGGAGCCGGCAGAGGAAGAAACCAAATATTTAGTTGCTGCAAATTGGCACCTCCAGATCAATTACCCGGCCCGTGTCAGGCCCGCGCCGCCCCCCGCGCCCCGCGGAATCTCAATGCCACGCCGCCTCGGCCTGCCCGCCTCCATTCCGCTGCAAGTTTCTCATCAGCTCCAGCCATACATCACCCGTGGCCGCGAGGGGAACAGATTTTCAATGGGAAAAGTTCTCCTGGAGGATCCTCGTTGCTGATTCCTGCTGCGCCCGGCGCTGTCTGGCCCCCGTCCCCACCAGGCCTGTTTGACGGGGACAGCCCCGGGGTGGTGAAACAGCCAGAGTTTGGCATCACAGGGACCTGGGCCCAATTCCAGCAACTCCTCCTACGCGCTGGGTGACCTTGGAGAAGTTACTTATGCTCCCCGGCTTCCCATCCTTAATGTGGGGCTCAATCTTTACCTTGCAGCTTATTGTGGGGTCTATACTGGGGGGTGGGGGGCGCAGCACCCTGCACAGGGTGGCACAGAGTGACTCTCCATAAGTTAGTGTTCAGCCCTGCTGGGCTAAAATAGGTCCCAGAATGAACTGAGGGAGACTGGTGGGAGGCAACTCAATCAAGCTAGGGAATTGCAGGGTAGGCAAAGCCCCCATACTCCCTGACACAGCCTGGGCAGGCAGCAGGTCTCCTCTCAGGTTCCATCAGGGAAAGAGCTGAGCTGGCCTCAGAGAGCTTCTCCAGTACCAAGGATGGAGAGTTAGTTGAACTTAGAGGTGAGCAGAAAGCGAGCTGTAACTCCATGGCTGGGGCCAGAAGAGAAGGCTGAGAGACCTGAAGTAAGTCATCCAAGGCCCCCTACCCATGCCAGGATGAGTACCAGCAGGCCATGCCTAAGGCAGACGGTGAGGAGGCAAGCCCTATGAGGAGTCACCAGCTGGGCTGGAATTGAGTCTTTGCCTTTAACAGCTGTGTGACCCTGGGCAAGTTGTTTAGCCTTGTGGAGCCTCCGTTTTCCCAGGTGTAAGATGGGGCTGATGCTCTCTGCTTACCTCTCAGAGCATTTCTGCAGAATACAGGTAATGATGTATGTGAGAAGGAAGGACACTCAGCAATAGGTGTTAAGAGGACAGTGCTGTGTTTGTATGAGTGCCCTTCCCTTCAATGCTCAGTGTTGCATTCCAAGAGCCCCTGGAAAGAACTGGAGGCAAATAGCCTGGCGTTTTTAAATGGCTGCTGTGCCAGGCAGACTGACAGGGGTTTTGGTTGGGGGAGAGGTGTGGGAAGGGCTGTGGGTCCCCAGGCTAGCGTTCTGAGAGCCTATCCTTCCCCCATGTCACCTTAAAAAGTGAAGCTCCAAGATGCCCTCCTCCCTCTCATCCCACCCCCTCAACCAATGACCTCTGGCCCCCCAAACCCCTCAGGACAGAAGTTACTCACACCTGGAGGAAAGTCCTTTTCTCATCAACCCAGAGTCCAAGTGGGAAGGTGAGGCTGACATGGAATCCAAAACCCCAGTTCCCAGCCACTGGAAACAAACTCATTCCTCAGCCTGTTCCTTTTTCCATCTGTGAAATGAGACCATGGGTCCTGAGCCACTAATTCTGAGGTATTATTTGGACTAGTGGATGGCCTCTAGAGGTCACTGAATCCATTGCCCTCTTACCCACCCCTACTCCCACCTGCACTAGGATTATTTCTGCTAGCAAGACAATCCCTCCAGCCTTCTTGGGGATGGCAGCCCACCATCTGTCAAGTCAGAAAGTCCTTCCCACAGTCTACCTTAAATCTCTCATTGCTTCCTTCAGGGAAAATTTAAAGAACAAATAGCAAAAGATAAATGCTTATGGATAGGAGGAGATGCCACACTGTTTTTAAAAAATACCCCCCAAAGAGGGTGGGGGGTGGGAATTACCTTTGGACACAATGCTCTTTACACTAAACATCTTGGCGATAAATATAGCTGTGTAATTCTTTTTTTTTCTCCTTGGCAGAAAGAAAGGCTGAGGCTGGGCAGAAAGGCAGAGGGACCCAGAAATATAAATCAATATGTGACTTTAATATATGTGCTCTCAGTGTCTGTGTGTGCTGCGGGATTATTAGTAACCTTGATTCCAGCTCAGTGTCCATGCGAGGCGGGGAGACGTGGGGCCCCCAGGGAGGAGAAGAGAAATTAGGAAGCCAAATTCTTCTCCTGATTGACACCTGGGTAAACATTATCCTGGCAGAAGGGGAAGAAAAAAAGATCAATGCTGGGTATTTTTATCACGTTCCAGGGACAGAAGGGGGGGATATTAAAGAAATAGTCCCCCAGCCTCATTGAATATGTTCATCTCTGAAGAGGAGGGGGAGACGGTAGGCAGGGGGTGGGGTGTGGGTACGTCCCTGGGAGCCGTGGCTATTGCCTACTTTGTCCTGGGGCACTTCCGAGAGTGGCAGGAGATACGAAGGAGCCATGCCTTTAATGACAGGGCAAAGGCACCAGCTTTGATGAGGGAGTCACAGGCCAGAGTCTAATGTGGGGTCAGACTTTGGCTTTAATGGAGGGCCAAGAGTCATTCGTCTTAATGGGGTTTTCAGGGAGCTGTCTCAATGGGAGGTTCCCAGAGCGTGGGGAGAGGGGAGTGGCTTCATCAGGGGCTGAGGTGGATGGATGTGGTCCAGGGTGGGTCAGTGCCAATGTGGAGAGAGGGGCATCTCTCTGGGTTGTCTTGGAAAGTGGGTCCCAGGTCTGGACTCAGGGAAATGAGTTCATATCCGGCCTCCACCCTTTCCTTGTCTATGACCTTGGCCAAGTCATTTGACCTCTGAGTCTCATCTTCCTTATCTGTGAAATGGGGATAGGTGACCCCCGCTCTGCTCATCTCACGAACATGGTAATTAGATTATACAGAACACAACACAGGGGTGCGGGGCTATTGCTATAGAGAGCAATGCTATCTGATAGGAATATAACATGAGCCACATGTAGAACTTTAAAAGTTCTAGTGACTACACTAAAAAAGTAAAAAGAAACAGGTTAAATTAATTTTAATAATATTTTTTATTTAATTCAAAGCAACTAAAATAGTATCATGTCAACATGTGGCACTAGCCACATTTCACGTGCTCAGCAGCCTCATGTGGCCAGTGGCTATCCTATTGGATGGCGAAGAACTAGGGTAAGCTAGGGGGCTCCACCTCCCAGGGTGGAGGCTCTTGATCTTCCTGACAGTGAAAAGGGGCCTCTGGAGGCAGGGGCAAAGCACCTATTTGATATATTTTACAGCTACTAAAAAAAATTTTTTTTTTTAAGGGGCCACCAGAGCTCTGGTGGTACAGTGATTAAGAGCTTGGTTGCTAACCAAAAGGTCTGCAGTTTGAATCCACCAGCCACTCCTTGGAAACCCTATGGGGCAGTTCTACTCTGTCCTATAGGTCACTATGAGTCAGAATCGGCTCAACAGCTACAAGTTTTTGTTTTTGTTTTTTTTAAAGGGGCCACCAGGAGTCTTTGGGTGGTGCAAATGGTTACCATGCTTGGCTGCTAACTGAAAGGCTGGAGATTTCAATTAACCCATAGGTCCCTTGGAAGAAAGGCCTGGCAATCTACTTTAAAAAAATTAGCCCATATGGAGTACAGTTCTACTCTGGCACACATGGGCTCACCATGAGTCGGAATAGACTCCATAGCAACTGGGGCTCTTTGGGGAGATAGACTGATGGCAGTGGGGACCAGGCCTCCAGTTTGCCTGGGCAGGACGTGGGGCTGGGAGCAGACACTGCGCGCCCTCTGTGGCATCCCTGCCCTTGGGAATGGGCGTGGTAGTTGGTTCACTCCTGGTGCCTCTGTTTTCTGGCAGTGGGACTAGGGCAAGGCCCCTCTCCACCCTAAGCGTCAATGTCAACATCTATATGATGGGAATGGTCATGATCAACCCTTCTTCAACAGAGGCAGAAAGGTTTCTCACACCAAGAGTGTATGCTGTTTTAGCCGTAAAAAGGTGAGAGGAAAACAGAAAATGAAGAGGGAGGGAGAGATCTCCAAGGCTGCCTCTTCCTTGGGTGGTTGCAGCTGGAGGAAGAGGGGGGGAGGCGTGGTCCAGAAAGGGTGCAGTTCTCTAGGAGCCACATGGCAAACCTGGAAGTTGCCAAGCTGGAGTTCCCCGGTTTGGGGCCAGGACACCTGGATCCCCCTTCTCAACTGCTCCCAGTGCTAGGGGTTGTGGGAAGGAGTGAGCAGGGCTATTTCAGGGCCATGTGGAAGGTATTCAGTGCTGGCAGGGAAGCAGCCCTCCACGGTCTGCCCTGACATTCTCTGCTGATGCTGGGAGCCAGGGAAGGGGGCCTGGCAGCCTGGAGCTCTCATGCTAGTCCTGGAGGTTGGTCCTGAGCCTAAGCGGTCCCAGCCCCAGTTCGTACGGGGCCTCCCGTCCTGGCTGCAGAATTGCCCTGTCAGGGGAAGGGTGTGGGGAGAGACTCCAGGCTGCCCTAGAACTAAGTCCTCCAGCACACCTACCTGCTGGGTCTGAGAGCCATGGTGAACCCCCAGTTATACTTTTTTTTAAAATTGTGGTAAAATATAGCTAACAAAAAATTCACCATTCTAACCATTTTAAAGTGTACAATTCAGTGATATTAATTAAATTCGCCATGTCATGCTGCTGTACCACTATTTGTAAAAGTTTTCCATCACCCCAGACAGAAACTCCATACCCCTTCAGCAATAACCCCCACTCCCCATAGCTTTTTGTCTCCATGCGTCTGCCTATTCTAGATCCTTTCTATAAGTGGGGTCGTACAGTATTTGTCTCTTTGGGTCCTGCTCATTTCACTCAATATTTTCAAGTTTCATCCATGTTGTAGGAAGTATCTGAACTTTATTTCTTTTTATGGCTGAGTGATATTCCATTGTATTCCAAGTTATATCTTAAACAGACTCTGTAACTAAGGGGGAGAGCTGGGACTTTAGAAGTTCTAGCCTAGGAAAGGTTCCTGGGTGGTGCAAACTCTTCTGCACTCACCTACTAACTGAATGGTGGGCAGCTCGAACCCACCCAGTTGTTCCACGGAAGAAAGGCCTAGTAATCTGCTTCTGTAAAGGTTATAGCCAAGAAACCCCTATAGAGCTCAGTTTTGCTCTGTAACACATGGGTTGCCATAAGTAGATGTTGACTTGATGGCAATGGGTTTGGTTTTTTTTTTTTTAAAAACTAACCAAAAGGTTGGAAGTTTGAATCCCCCAGAGGCACGTTGGAAGAAACGTCTGGCGATCTACTTCCATAGGGTTGTTGTTAGGTGCCATCGAGTCAGTCCCAACTCACAATGACCCTGTGTACAGCAGAATGAACCACTGCCCGGTCCTGCGCCATCCTCACAATCTTTGCTATGTTTGAGGCTCATTGTTGCAGCCACTGCGTCAATCCATCTCATCCTTCTCCAGGGGCTCGTCCCTCCTGATAACATGTCTAATGTATGTGACACGATGTCTTGCCATCTTTGATTCTAAGGAGAATTCTGGCTGTACTTCTTCCAAGACAGATTCGTTCGTTCTTCTGACAGTCCATGATATAGTCAATATTCTTCACCAACACCATAATTCAAAGGCGTTAATTCTTCTTTGGTCTTCCTTATTCATGTCCAGCTTTCTCATGCATATGAGGTGATTGAAAATACCATGGCTTGGGTCAGGCACATCTTAGTCCTCAAAGTGACATCTTTGCTTTCCAACTCTTTAAAGAGGTCTTTTGCAGCAGATTTGCCTAATGCAATACGTTGTTTGATTTTTTGACTGCGGCTTCCGTGGGCATTGAAAAGCCTGTAGAGTGCAGGTCTACTCTGACATACATGGATTCGCCGTGAGTCAGACCGACTTGATGGCAATCGGTGTGTTTTCTAAAACCCTAGGGGATCCAGCAAAAGGGCTTCGGGTGATCTGTGAACCTCCTCCTGTCCCCCATCATCAAAGGCAAACCTTGTGGGGGTACGTATTTTACTAAGCCAAGAGTCTAACGTTAAAAGGTAAGAACCATTGCTGTAGACATGTATGCACACTCACAAATACACACATGTACATGCAGACACACTCATATACACAACATATACACACAAATACATATACTCATACCCACAAAGGCACACACACACAAACACATTTTCTCCCTTTCTTCCTGTGTCAGGTCTCTCTTGTCTCAGTTCCACCCTGTACAGAACTGTCTCCAGAGACATCCTCTCCTCGAAACTGCTTTAAACCTATTGTTTCCATTTAGAGACTGTCAATGATTCCCAATGTCTAGCAAATTCCATTTCAAACTCCTCAAAGTCCTGCACACAAACAGGACCCTTGCTCCAGTCCAGCCCACTGCTGCACCTTGCCCAGGCAATTTTTGCCTCCTGTAACATTCTTCTTCCTCCCCATCCCACTTTTACTTATTAAAATCTCCCCATTCTGCAAGGCCTGGCTCAGATGCCACCTTTTCTGTGAAGCCTTTCCTGATAGCCTGATCACCTCCCATAGTCCTTTGCTCCTTCCAGGCCTTCCTTACCTCTCACAGCCTCAGACGTTGGGTCCTCTGGGGGAATGCACGTAGCTTATCACCCTGTGGAAACCGTAAGCCCCTGAGGGCAGTGTCTGTTGGGGTTGGGGTGGGTGTCTGTGAGTCCTCTCTGAATCTCTTCCCACCATCATACTTCCTGTCCTGCTCACCCCTCAAGGTAATACCAAGGGCAGATATGAAAAAAATAGATGAAACAACATTTTGCAAATCACAATGTAAGACTCCATGCAAGTGCTCCCCTCCTCCCAGTATCCTTACTGGACTCAAGCCCGACCTTCGCTCTGGTCCCTCCAGCCCCTCCCTGTCCAGCCAGTCCAGCTGTCCAGAGCCTGATCCACTTAACTGGTGAAATATCGTGTCTCTCTACCTTTAAGTCTGGGTCTCTGCGTTCCCAGCGGGTGTTTGGTCTTCCCTCTCAGGCTGGAATCACAGGGAATGTGAGGACCTACCTTTTTTTTCCTTTCCCCACTCCATTCAAATAAGAATTTCAAGCAGCTTTTAGAGACACACATGACAAGATAAAAAATGAGGGAGGCAGCTGAGGGTGAGAGAGAGCCTACTTCCTCCTTCCCCAGAATATCTCGGGCACCCAGCAAAGGGCACCTTTCAGAGCAGCCCATCACGGGCCTTTGCCGAGCCCATTTATCCTCCTTTCCAGGGACCTCAGGTGCAGACTTGGCCGGGGCCCCTGCTCCCTTGACAACCTGCCAGACTCTGCTGCCAACCGTGGCCCTCCAGTCTAAGCTCGGCCGACCCAGCTCTGGCTCCTTCTCTTTCCCGCCCCCATCTGCAACCACAGCACATCCCAGCTGTCTGATTAACTCAATTGATTAATTAAGCTCTAATGAGAGCCATGACTCACCCCTGCAGCTGCTGACCAGGAGGCCAGCCGTGCCAGGGCGGGCACTGGGGCCATAAGCGTGGGCTTAGGAGGGCCTGGGGGCAGGAATCTCAGTGGTTGGTACCACTGAGCTAATAAGGGAGGCACAAAGCTTGCTCGTAGCTAGCTCTCCTCCAAAGTCCCCATGGGGGGTTCTGTGAGGTTTGGTGGGGGCCTGCCCTCCTGGCAGCCAGCCAGTCAATTCCAGTATGGCATATCTTGCACCAATCCTGCTGAAAGTCAGACGGCAGAGTGGGTGCTTGATTGGCTGAGGGGTGTAGGGAGAGGACTAGATCCCCTCAGTCCCACTTTGACTCCAGGGTTTTGAGTGCCCACAGCCCAGAGGGCACTGGCTTTGTGGAAGCTGGCAGCCTACCAGAGTGGAGCTGAACTCATCCCTGCCAGCAGCCACCAACTCCACAACTTCTCCCAGCCCCACAACTCCCAGCCATGTGGTCAAGGCCCTTCCCCTACCTGGCTGCTGGCTCATGATCCCAAATAACCAAAAGGGCTCTGCCGAACAAGTCTGAAATTCCAGCTTCTCACATCGCAGCCTTGCCCGCCAACCCTGACCATTGCCTTGGTGTTGGCCTCTGCCCACACCTCCCCCAGACTCTGTCCCCTGAGGGGGGACAATGCCTTTCATTAACAACAATCACTTGAATGGAATTTTCCATGTCACTGAGTATATCCATGCCCATTCTTGCCCAGAATCCCATGAGGCAAACAAGGCAGGGAGTCCATTCTAGAGATGAGAAGACTGAGACCTCAGCTTGCCCAAGATCACACCTGTTTTCTTCTTGCGTCCCAGCCTTCGCATTTGCCTTAGAACACTTCTCTTCCCCTCCTTCACCTGGTTAACTCCTCTTCAGTTTTTCAGCCTCAGCTTAAGAAGCCACCTCAGCCAGGAGCTGTTCTTGTCTCCCCAGCTGCAGGTTAAGGGCCGTCCTATTGTGTTGTGGTTCCTAACTTCTCCATATGTCCCACTGGGCCATGAAGGCAGCCGCCTACTCTGCCTATCCCTATTCTTCCCCAGCCCCCTGCTCATGACATCACATCCAGTGAGGACATAATGAATAGTTGCTGAGTGAAGGTAGGAATGAGTGAGTGAAGAAATGAATAAGTGACCACAAGTGGTAGATGTTCTGACCCCCCTTTTGGTGCTAGGAGAAAGGACACTATGAAGGACAGGGCAAGGCAGCCTGTTCTGGCATTTAAGCTGTTGGTATGCAGGAAGCCACTGCATGCCTGGTCCACTGGGCGGGAGATTAAGCAGATAACCCCTTCTCTTCCCCTCAGCAGAAAGGATGTGGTGGGACCACCCCAGGGAATCATGGGAGATGGGGGAATGAGCAGAGCAGGAGAGGGAGGTGGGGAAGAGCTGGAACTCTGTGGTACTAGGGCTTCATTCAGGGGAGACAAGAAACTGGGGTGGGGACAGAGCACTGGATGGAGAGTTCCAGGTTGGAGTCCTGGCTTTGCTTGACCTCTTTGGGTGACCTTGAGCATGTGGCCTCCCCAATCTGGTCTGTGAATCAAGAAAGTCTGATGGCATAAGCTATGGGAGTCCTGTAGCACCAAGAGATATCTGCAGCCAGAGGAAGTGAGGGACGGTGACAACAGAGAGGTGGCGGGGGGGCGCCTAGCTTTCCCCACTGTAGTGATGGGAGGGATGACCAGGCCAGGAGGCCTCTGATCCCCACCGCTCCCCGGAGCCCCTCTGCTGTCACTGCCCTCCTCAGATTCAATTACCAGCCCGGCTTTCAAATCAGGCTCCAGCCACTAACTTTACTAGAGAAAATGATTATGTGATTATTTCAACCTTGCTCCAAACGCTGTCTTAATTGGATCTGGGAAAAGGCGATTTGGGCATCAGAGGGGCCACACGGGTGGGAGCAGTGTGGGAAAATCAGGCAGGAGCCGGATAGCCCTGGAGCCTCAAAGGGCAGTAGATGGGACTGCTTCTGAGATCCTCCCAGCCCCCCTCCCTGACCTTCAGGGAGCCCCCACCCCTCCCAAAATTCTTCCTGGATCCAGGATGGGCCTCAGCAGGAAAGAGAAGATTGGTGGTGGTGAGGGTGCTTCCCAGGCAAGCAGGTTGGGGGAGCTGCAGAGGTAGGCACAGGGTTCCAGCAGCCATGTTTCCTGCCAAGGCAGCCCTCAACCACTTAGAAAAGGGCTTCTCTGCAGTCTCCCTTCTTTGCCCCTAACCCCAGCCTACAGGAGCAAACTTGCTTAAACACTAGGCCACTCATCACTGAAAAAAGGAAACCCTGGTGGCGTTGTGGTTAACAGCTATGGTTGCTAACCAACAGGTCGGCAGTTTGAATTCACCAGATGCTCCTTGGAAACTCTGTGGGGTAGTTCTACTCTGTCCTAGAAAAGGGCATCTCTGCCAGTCTCCCTTCTT
Organism: Elephas maximus indicus; assembly: GCF_024166365.1. NCBI lineage: Eukaryota > Metazoa > Chordata > Mammalia > Proboscidea > Elephantidae > Elephas > Elephas maximus. The sequence goes on along the minus strand of NC_064837.1, from coordinate 51,422,652 downwards.
TGCCCCAACCCCAGCCTTCCGGGAGTAAACTTGCTTAAACACTAGCCCAAGGGAGCAAAATTGAAAAAAACTTGCTTTTCCAGAATCCAGCAGAAACTTCTAAAGGGATCTGGATTATCTGCTACAGGGATTCCCTGCTACAGGGATTCCCTGCCTGCCTTTTCCCTATTAGACAGCTAACTGGGGTTTGACCACAGGCTTACCTCTTTAACCCTCAGTTTCCCTATCTGTCAAAGATGGGGTTGATCTTAGGTGACCCCAAGGCTGGCCCCTCCCTGCAATGAAGGAAGCAATTTTGGCTAGTTCCCACATGTCCTAGCTCTCCATGAGCCTGGAGACACCCAGCTCCAACTCCTTGGTGACCAGTTACATGGAGCCTGCTGGCTCCTGAGCAGGTTGTCCCTTCCCACCCCTGAGCCAGAGCTCAGCCAGGTGCCAGATGAAGAGAGTGAGCCTGGGCCTGGGGCACGAGGGGCAGAGGTGGGGTGTGAAAGGCCCTCCCTTTGCTTCCATTGCCATGTGTCCCAGGGCTCCCTCTAATTCCTTTTCCCCATTACCTTAACAAACACCAAGCCAATGCTTTTTAACAAGTTGTTTAAAAGGCACCATTTTGGAGAATGTGCTCTAGGTGAGCTGCCCCCAGCAGGAGTAAGTGTGTCCCCCGCACTCTCCTACCAGACATGGGCCCTGGGACTGGAGAGAGGACTGGCCAGACTCCAGCATATGCCAGTCATCAGCAAGCATTGACTGGGCACTTGGGAGGGTGGGTGGGCAGAGGGGCAGTGAGGCAGACACAAAGCAGATAGAAGGTGTTGGTGAAATTCACTCACTAGTTATTGAGTGTCAACTGGGTGCATAGAGCCAGCGCTACCTTGGGGAAGCTGACAATCTGGTCTGGGAGAAGGGACACCTTCTTCCTGGGAATAACCTAGGACTCTGAGACTTGGCAGAAAAGATGGATCAGAAATGAAACGCCAAGCACTCAGAAGCCAGTTGGTTTTAATTGCATGAAGCCCAGGCCAGCTTCCAGGAGGAGGTGGTTTCAAGGAAGTCTGGGCATGGTTTGGCCATGTGAAGGTTGGTGGACATTCTAATGGAACAAAGAGCAGAAGTGCAGAAAGGAGGAGGAGGAGGGAGGGAGAGAAGAAAGAAGGTAACCATCTTATTTTGGCATCTCTGAGCAACACAACATCCCCTAAAAAAAAAGGGGGGGGAATTATTATTTCCATTTTACAGATGAGAGTCCTGAACCTAAGACCTATGGTCACTTGCCAGGGTCACACACAGTCAGGACGAACTGCAAGCACAGGTCTGCCTGTACCCCACGCCCTGTCCTTCACCCTCCTCCCTTACCTCCGTTCTCCATCTCCCTGCAGGCTGGCCTTGAGCTGAGGGCACCAGGAGGCAGAAGCAGAGTGCTCTCATTGGGAAACAGGAGACTGTTCCTGGGAACTGCTTAGATCCCTGAGAATCTGGAAATAAAATGGGAAACACACAGGACCCCGGCTCACGGGGGAAAAATTATGTTTTCAAAGAAGAAAGCCAGGGCTGCCATTCCTCCTTCACTCATTAATTTCGGGGGAAGTATTAGCTGTCAGCAAGCAGCGGCCTCCAATTCAAATTACAGAATTTGAATTCTTAATTTCTCCTAATCCATCAATGAGCTGCCTTCCTGGGCTAATATTAGCAGCGCTGGTGAGGCTTGTAGCCAAGTCATTGCTGTCTCCCTCCCTCTGCAGAAAGCCCTAACTGATAGGACCGGGCTGGGGCCGGGGGCCCCTCAGAGTTAGGGACCTCTCCTTACTCCCCAGCTGCCTCCAGCCCCAGCAAGAGAGAGTGTGGTATTTTGGGGAAGCCGCTGGTGAGATGGGAAAGAGAACAGTGAGAGAGAAAGAGCAACAGAGAAAGGGGAGATAGAATCAGAGCCTGAGAAAGACTTGGAGTAAGGGAGGGAAAGACCAAGAGAAAGACAAAATGAGCAAGAATTGGAGGCAGAGAGTGATGGGGACACTGAGCCAGAGGCCAGACGGCTGGAGACCAAAAAGGAGAGAAGGGAGGGAGCCCTCCTGACCCTAGGTGGTGACTTTGCACAGCAAAGCAAATCCCCACAGGTCTCTCACAGTGTCATGGGGAGCGTCAGGCCCCGTGGATAACGAGGTCCCCATCATAGGTGGGTCTACTAGTCCGCTTTGCTTATAGGTGTTCTGGAATCAGTCTAAAACCCAAAAACCAAGTCTGTTGCCATCAAGTCAATGCCGACTCATAGCCACCCTATAGGACACAGTAGAATTGTCCCACAGAGTTTGCAGGGTTGTAAATCTTTACAGAAGCAGACTGCCCCATCTTTCTCCCATGGAGCAGCTGGTGGGTTCAAACCACCAACCTTTCGATTAGCAGCGAAGTGCTTAACCACTGTACCACCAGGGCTCCTTTGGAGTCAGGCACCTCATCTCAGATTGCAGCTCAGAGGCCCCCTCTGCCAGGAAGCCCTCTTGCTTTTTATGCAGCAGCACTATCTCTTTACTTTGGGCAACAAAACCCTCTCCTGGTCAGTCACCTGGGTCCTGGGGACACTGTGCTTCTGTCTCCACACAGGTGGAGAGAACATGGGAGATGGAACAGGAAGGACAGCCACTAGGCTAAGCACCACGTGTACATTTCTTATTTCATGTCTTCAACAAGCTGTGAGGTAAGGACTACTGCTACCCCAGTAAGCAGATTAGGAAACAGGTACAGAGTTAAATCGCTTGCTCAAGGTCAGAGAGCAGTGAAGTAGTGAATCCAAGCAGACTGATTCCAAAGCAAAGCACTTAACACCATGCAAGAGGATCCTGGGAGAACCCCCAGAGGGTTGTATATGGGGCAGCCCTGTCCTTGTTGAGCTACCAAAGATGGAAGGACACTCCAGGAGAGCCCCACGGCTTCCCTATATGACCCCAGTGCCATCAGTCAGTCACCTTACTAACATCCAGGTATCCTTATACTTTCCAGCCCCTTTTCCAGATCCCACAGTACCACCTCCTTGCCTTTCTACCTCCCTGAATCCAGCCCTTGATCCAGGCAGGCCCAGTTCAAGTTGGACCTTCAGCAGGAAGCCCTCCCAGAGCCCCCATCCATGACCCCACAGCCTGTCCCTCCTTGGCTGGGTCCTTGCCCTTCCTGTGAATGTTCTGCCTCCCCAGCAAGTTGTGAGCCTCTCCTTGCACATCCCGGGTGCTCTCTGATGTCCTAGGACCACATCTTGCCCTGGCAAGTCCTCTGTAAATATTTGTGCACTTATCAACTGATTGATTAGTGAGGTAAAGACAGGAGCCCAGGGACAGAGATGCCTGAGAACTGAGCAGTGTCCCTCTCACCGTGGGCCCTTGGAGACAATGCAGGTGGGAACTCTAGGGTGTGAGCAGGGTAGCACTCCAGGTTGCTCTCCCAGGTGCCCCTCTAGTGAACCTGTCTCCCTAGGGTTGGAGGATGTGAGTAAGGGAGAGAAAAGAGGAGGGCTTCCCTTTCCCCCACCAGGAAGCCATCCAGGGCAGAGCTGAACAGCTTGGGAAGGGGGCCCTGCAGGCTTTTCCTGAAGCTCCCCCTACAGGCCCCCACCCAGGCATCGGGGCAGTGGGGGAGGACTCCAGGGTCTTCACCAGGATTGAGGTCTCTGTCCCTGCTCCCTTTGCTGCTCCTGCTACTCCTCCTCCTTTGTCCCCAAGGCTGGGCCAGAATAGAACTATTTTGGGCCAGATGTCTGAATTATACATGGTCTGGCCAGTGAGCCTGCCGCTCCTGACCGGTGGCAATGGGGGCTGGGAGTAGAGCAATCACTGCCGTTCATTTTGGTGTCAGCATCTGAGCTTGTGCAGGTGTCAGGTGAAGTGTGCTGGAGTCACATGCATGCACTTGTGTAGGCTTCGTGAATAAGGGATGGTAGGTGTGCATGAAGGATTGTGGGTCCACAGGTGGGGGTCCCAGAGGCACTTCCCCCTCTCTCCAAGGCTCCAGGATAGTGGGTCCAGCCCCCTTTGATCCCTAAATCTGGGTGTCTTGACAACAGTCAGGATGGATACAGGCCCAGCTTCACGTAGGATGATGATAAGAGTCACCCTGCCCCCAATGCCTGGCTTCCCATGGGATCCTTGGGAGCCAGAAGGACAGAAAAATGCCATTACCCCATCAGGGCCAGATCTGGGAGAGGTGAAGGAGAGGCCATTAACTGCCTGAAAATAATAGCAGTAATAGCCACCAAGAGTTGAGGATCTCCTCTGGGTTTAGGCGCATTACATACATTAACTAAGTTAAATGTCACAACACTCCTATATGGTAGGTAATATTGTCCCCATTTTACTGATGAGAAAACTATGGTCCAGAAAGACTATGTAACTTGCTCAAGATTGTATAACATGGAACTAGTAGAATCAAGATTTAAACAGCTAAGAAAATAAAACAGGCAAACCATAGCCTGGGAGAAAATATTTGCAATTCATGTATCTGACAAAGGACTTGTATCCAGCAAATTCCTTCAACTCAATAATAAGAAGACAAAAAATTCAATTGTAAAATGGCCAAAAGAAGATATAGTATGTACATGAAATACGTGCATTTAATATGTACATGAAAAAGATAGTTGACATCATTAGTTGTCTGGGAAACACAAATTAAAACCACAGTGAGATACCATTCATACTGTTGGAATAGCTAAAACTAAAAAGAATGACCATACTTAGTGTTGACGAGGTTGTGGAGCAACTGGAACTCTCATACACTGCTAGTAGAAATGTACATTGGTACAACTACTTTGGAAAACTGTTTGGCAGTTTCTTAGAAAGTTAAACATGCAGTTACCATAGGATCCAGCCATTTTACTCTTAGGTTATTTACCCAAGAAAAATGGAAACATATGTTCACACAAAAACTTATACACATATGTTCATAGCAGCTTTATTCATCACAGCCAAAACCTGGGAACAACACAAATATCCATCAACAGATGCATAGGTAAACAAGTTGTCATGTATTCATACAATAGGATACTACTCAGCAATGAGAAGGTGTGAACTACGGACTTAACAACAATGAGGATGAATCTCATAAACATTATACTTGGTGAAAGCAGCCAGATGCAAAAAAGAACATATTACATGATTCCATTTGTATGAAACTCTAGAAAAGACACTTCTAACCTATAGTGACAGAAAGCAGATCAATGACTGCCTGGAGCTGGGAGAGGAGTGGGGATTGACTGAGAAGGGGCACCAGGGAGCTTTTGGGGATGATGAAAATGTTCTATATCCTGATTATAGTGGTGCTTTTATGTGTGTATAAATTTGTCAAAACTCATCGAACTAAACACTTAAAATGCGTGCATTTTATCGTATGTAAATTATATCTCAAAAAAATTGAAAAAAGAAAGCTAGGAAGCTGAGCTGAAACCTGTAACTGTAACTACTATGCCCTGTGTATCTCCAAGTAGTGGAAATAAATAGTGGGTACCTCAGGCCCTTTGGGATAGAGAAAAAGCTGTAGTTCGTTAGAATTAAGTATTAGACCCTACCAGGAAAGGCACATCCAGTTTCCCTCTGCCTTATCCCACCCCCAGGCCCTCCATGGCCTGAGGAGCCGACCACCCCACAGGAAGGGGGTCTGGCCTTCTGCTGCCCACCCCCATCCCTCCAATAGAAGGCAGCTTCCTCAAGAAGCAGCATCTTGATTGGCATGTCAGGAACATACCCCCCACCCCCAGTCAAAGTTTTGTCTCCTTTCACCCCTAGGAGTCAAGCCCACCCCTGTGTATCTTCCTGAGAGGCATGATTCCACACCCCCAGGTACAGGGTACTGGCAGTGGGCCCCCAGTGCAGCAGGGGAAGGCTGGGGCAGGTCTTACCCACCCAGGGACGTCTGAGGGTGCCTAGGAGGAGCTGGCTGGCCAGGCAGAAAACCCATGTGCTGGTGAGTGCAGCTTCTTGCCCTTAGTCTCACTTGCTGTTAGTATCCATCATTTATTAAATGCCTGTTAAGTGCTAGGCTTTAAATTAAGCCCTTTGTCTGCATTTTCTCTGTTAATCCTCTGGACAATCCCATGAACCTGGACCTATTATTTCCCTCATTTTACATATGCAGATGCTGAGGCACAGAGAAGGTAAGTAATTTGCCCGAGATCACACTGCTGGTAGGTGGAAGGAAAGCTGACAGCAGCCAATGTTGTTTATTTCCCAGCAGTCCTTGCACCATCTTCATTTAAGTCCCTTGGAGGGTTGTTTTAAAATACAGATTCCTGGCCGATGCTTTGCTTTGTCCTTTTTTCCTCTAGATTCTTTGGGGCTTACTCAGGGATTGAATAAGCCTGGCTCCTTGCAGAGGCTTCTGGGCTGTGACCCCTTCCCTGCAGGTGCTGAGCACCAGGTTCCACGTGGCTGGCCCGGTGTCAATCTGTCTTGCTGATGGGGGTGCAGGGCCATACTTGGTCAGGGCCAGCTAGGGTTGGGAGGCCAGCAGGGAAATGAGATCTACAAATAGCAGCAAATTGTTCATTGATTTTTGTCCTGTTTGGGGCAGGGGGAGCCCTGGGACCAGAAAGAATGGGGTTGGGTTTTAACTAGAGAATGGAGAGATGGCTCAGCCTGGAGCAGGCAGGCAAGGTCAGGAGGCTGGACACCCAGGGCCCTTGTGGCCTCATCAGGTACCAGGGCCTCAGCTGCTGTCCTGGGGAAGTGGTACCCCCACCTCCATCTGTCCCTGGGGTGTAGGTTCCTGGAAGATGGCCCAGAATCTAACTAACAGGACTAGAGAAGAGGTGGGAAATGTGAGAGAAAAAGGTTCCGCCACCAAAAATGCCTGCTTTTCCAAGATGGTCCTTAGTTCAAACATCTGGCCCCATAAGGTCCTTACGCACACAAAACCAATCATGTCATGTGCTTAAATTTGAGGATCGTAAAATGGTCTTCCATCTTGAAAGGACATTTGAGAGGCTCCCTATGACTCCCTTCAGCTTCCCCACATCCTGCCTACAGTCTAGGCTCTGTGGACTTGGCTGCATGTTCCTCCTGCCCCTCCATCCTCCTCTGTGCCTTGTACAAGCTGTTCTCTCTGCCTGGAATGCCTTCTCCACCTCTCCACAAATTCATGTCCTGTGCCATCCTGAAGACCTAGATGAACCCCTGTGACCCGCTGAAATCTTCCTGGCAGTCTGCAGCCTCCTGGGATTCTTCCTTCCTTGAAGTCCTGTGGCTTGTCCCATGAAGCCTCACCCCTGCCATCTCCTTTGAGTGTGTGTGTATGTATGTGCGTGTGAGTCTGTAAAGGTCTACAAGTGGCGGCTCAGTGAATGCTACCTCCTGTGGTTTCTTGGGCAACAGCCCCATCTTCACTGGATGGTAAGGGCCTCCCCATCAGGAGCCACATTTTAGCATCCCCACTTATCCCCACCCCTGCAGTAGGTGGCTCAGCACACAGTACTGCCTGGTCAGCCTTAGACTCACAGCCTCCTGCAGCTGGAAGGAACCGCAGTGACATCTTGCCTCCTTCCCATGAGGTCAGAAAGTTCTCGTGATGCAGGGCAGGCCATGCGTCTCGCTGAGCTTCTCCCTTATCTGGAGATGGCATCTTGACTTCTGGTCTTGGGGCTGCCTCCCATCTCCTCTGTCTCCAATTCATTCATTTCCCAAAGTTCCTTTCACTTCCCCTGCCCTATTTGGCCTCTGTCCTGAGCCAGCCAGCCCTGGGCAGCTTCCCAGCTTCTGAGCCCACCTCCCTTCATACCTGGGTGTAAGGGTCCTCAGCTGTACCATCCAGATAGACAGTGACTGTCTCTGGGTTCCCAAGATAGGGCTAGAGAGCAGAAAAAGGCCCCAGAAGCCAGGGGAAGTCATTGCCATTGGGCTCAGCCTTCTTTCAGTTCCAGACAAGTCACAGGGGCCTGTAGCAGCACCCAGGAGAGGAAGGGGGGCCCTGAGACCTCCCCTCAGGGAAGCTGGGGCAGCACCATGTCACAAAGGAGGAACTGAGCCTCCTCATTAGAATGATGGGGAAACCGAGGCCTGGGGAAGGAACATGACTTGGCTATACAACACGTCAGTGTCAAATCCAAGAGCCAGTTTTCCATTCCAGGTCTGGGCTTTCCTGGGCCCTTGTTCCAAGGTTAGCACATGCAGACCCTGGATAGCCCCACAGAGGACAAGGGTGGAGAGACAGCCTCCTGGCCCTGCAGCCAGGGCTGGGCCAGAGCTTCCAGGGACAGAGTGATTTCCTGTCACACTTGGCCTCTGGGCCCACAGCAGCTGCTCCCTTGTCTAATTAATGGGCCTGGTTCTGAGTCCTTGATGAAGGGGATCGCGAGCAGTTGCTCTGCACGAGCCTCCACGAAGTTTTCCATTAATAAGCAGGGCAGCCAGGAGGGGCTGGGAGCTTGCAGCAACACACAGGGCAGACATGCTGAGAATGCCCCTCTTCCTACCCCTCTCTTCTGTTTTCGGCCCTTGTCATTTCTTAGCTTCTTGCTTCTCCTTCCTTTGGCCTTGCCACTGTCCCTTTCCTGCCCTTACAGGCCTCCTCTGTATCCTCTCTCACAACCAGCCCATCCCATCCTCTGGCCCCCTCTCAGTGGCTTCTCTTGGTCCCTTCACCCCACTCCACTCCAGTCTGGTTTCAAGAGGGGTGTGGGCAGGGGAGGCACCTCCTTCCACCTACATCTCCCAGGAAGAGCAACAATCTTAGGGCTTTCCCTGTGAGAGCAGCCCAAACTCAGAGCCATCACCCACCACAGACTGTTAACTCTTAGCAGCTAACAGCTGCTCAGGGATGGAGTTGTATAGAGGCACCCAGCAGGCAGCAGCCAACTTTCTCTAAGCACAGCTCTTCCCCTAAAACTCCAGTGCTGGTCAATGCTGCCTGGTCATAGTCATTAGGGGTTGGTCAGTAAGAGAGGGACAGGACTAGAGATCAAACAGCTCCACTACTGGCTGACTGAAAAGGTCCCAGGAGCCAGAGGAAGTTCAAATTAGTGCCCAGACAGGACCAGGGAAGTCCAGCTGTGATCAGCAGACATCTGAAAGGTTGAGAGTAACAGGGATCTAGCAGAAAGCAAGAGGTCATGGTCAGTGATGGAGAGTCCTTGTTGGATGGAATATTAGATGGTCAGTAGAGAGTGGCTCAGAATGTTTAGTTTGGTGTGGTTAGTTTAAGAAGGACTATATTGAGGGTCATTATTGGATGTTAGGTGTAGAGATGTTGGTGATGGGTGGTCATGTTGGGCAATTTGTATTGGGAGGTGAGTATTGGGAGGTTGTATTAGGAGGCTGATGTTGGGCAACCAGGAGTGGCCGGTTGACAATGGATATTTGGTTGGGCATGGGCCATCAGCGTTATGAGGTTGGGACTGGGCAGTAGTCAATGGGTGGTCAGTACTGGTGGTCACTATTGAGCACACATTTCTGGGGATGGTTAGTCTTGATTAGTCAGTGTTAAGAGGTAGATATTTGGTAGTCAGTGTTAAGAGTTGGGATAAGGTGGTCAGTCCCCACACCCCTAAGCTATGATACCCTCTCTCCCAGTCTGCATGGTGCCTGATAGCTCAGCCTTAGGCTCCTTGCCTAGGTCTTCCTCCAGTCCCAGGATACACCATGTTCCTTTCTCAGCCAAATCAAAGCTGACCTGAGGATGGGGTGAGGCTTGGTCTCCCGGGATCATGGCAAGGGGAAAGCAGGGCCAAGTCCCTAGAAGTGATGTGTGGGACATGGGGGATGGAGTGCACAGGGAACTTAAGTGCTTAGGGATGCAGTCAAGCTCCAAAAGGGGCTGGGGCTGATAGCCAAGGATGCTCATTGATGAATCGATTCCCATTATTGATGCTGCTTGGAGCAGTTTCAAAAGACAGAGCTGAAGGAGAAGATGAGATTCTCACTGAGAAAGCCACGGCACAGCCTGCCACTCAGAATACAAATGAGACCATCTGCTCACCTGGCCCTTCATAACTGCCCCCTGTGGTGATGATGGGAGGTGGGGGCATGCACCCCAGGCATGCAGACGTGGGTGTGGGAGACCCTGGGTAGCAGTGAGCTGTTTATGGAGCCTCTAGCACTGGGCAAGCTGCAGCCTTGCAGGCACATGTGCAGAGAGCATCAGGTTGCATAGAGCAGTCAAGGGAGGATTTGGGATTCCCAAGAGGACCATTTCTCCAGAAAGCAGATCATTGTGCACAAGAGAGCTTTCCTACCTCAAGAGGCAGTCAGCTCACTGGACTGGAAGTATCCAAGCAGAGTCTGGAAGATCCCTTCTCAAGAAAGATGGCCTCTGAGGCACCCCCTTCCCACCAGCCCTGCCCCTATATTGTCACAAGGGGTTCGATTAGCAATGTGAATGGTGGAAATTGGCCATAACTGGCTAGGACATATAGGTGCTTACCATGGAAGACAAGTGGAGTTGCTGCTGTGTTGATCATCCTTGAAGAACCAGGCAGAGGGAAGAGTGCTCACTTGGGCAGAGCTGCACCCGTCAATAGCAGGTCCCAGCAAGGAAAGTCCAGTGGGTACTCAGAAGGAGCCAGGAAGGGGCAGCTTAACTCATTGCTATGAGGTGGGGGCGCTGGGCTCAGGATGGAGCTAATGTTAGAGCTGCTGTGACCATTGGATCACAGGGGTGGAGGCTGGAGGTAATAACCTAATGCAGGAGGCACAATCTGTACCATAGGTGAATGTCCAGTCTAGTGGAGAAGATTCAATCCCTGCCCAACAAGCCCTAGTCTGATGAGAGAGACACAGTCTCTGTCTTGGGGAGCCCCCAAATCTAAAGGGGGAGACAGTGCCTACTCCCAGAGTGTTCATTCCTTGGGAGGAAAACAAGAGGTAGGTAGCTCTGACTGGAGCAGATTTGCAGGATCCCAGACTTGATACGGATGGCAGGAATCTGGAGGCCAATATGGCCCCAAGTCTGTAGCTAAGCAAGGCCAAGGACACAGGTGTGCTGACTTCCTGTCTCCAGCTTCCCGGTGTTGGCCTAAATCAACCCATACTGGCTGTGGCACTCCCCACCCCACCTTCTCCTGCTAGCTGTTCTGGGCTCCATTCTTTCCCCAATGAATTATTGAAGACATGCAAACCAGCAGGAGACCAGGGCTATAGCCCCGCTGGCATTGAGGTGGAGGTGGAACTCTCCAGGTGTGCCTCTCTCTTCCATCTTTGTGCGTGCTGCATACTCACATTCCTGCTCTACATTCTCCTTGAAGGGTGTGTCTCCAACGGGACTTAGGCCCAGAGGGAAGCAGTTTCCTCTGTACCAGACCTGGGTCCTCTGCCCAGGTCTGGTGACGACTTGCTATGTGACTTTGTCCCTTTCCCTCTGTTCCTCTGGACAATGTGCGGGTTGGTCCCTGCAAGTACTGACCTTCCTGAGCAGAGGGATGAAGAGCAGTCTCTGCTTGAGCCTCTACCACTTAGCAACGTGTGACCTTGGGCAATGCCTTAGCCTCTTGGAGCCTCAGTTTTTCTGTAAAATGGGCACAAGAGCTGAAGCTGCCACCTGGGGCTGTTATGAAGACTCAATGAAATAAAGCCAATACAGTGCCTGGCACAGAGTAAATGCTTGATAAATGTTGCTAATGGCTATTGTTGTTGTTGCTGCCTTCCTCCTAGGGTAGTAACGTCCTTGATAGCTCCTTTCTGAGCCCATTCCCCCTTCTCCAGACCACTCTTCCACAGCTGGGCCTTCTGCTTGTTGCTTGTCCCACATGATCAGCTCCTGCACAGCCTATCAGCTCACTTCTATAAGTGCTCCTTCCCCCAGCTCCCCTTCCCAGAAACAAGGCTGCTCACCTCCTCGTACGTACACACACTTCCACTCAGAGGGCCTCCCTCACTGTCCCACTCTCCTGCAATTATGTAGAGCAAACAAGAGCAGCTGATGGGGAAGAAGCTGCTATTAGCTTAACCTTTCGGGACTGGAGCTGCTGCGACAAGATGGGGAGGCCTGTGGGGAGGGGGCTTCTGAAGCAGCTGGGGCTGGGGGACAGAAAGGAGGAGGGACGCTTGCTCCGAGATACTGAGGGCTAGGATGCAGGCCCAGAAAAAGCAAGAAAAGGGACAGAGAATGAAAAGACGACATAGAAGTGGAATTTAGGAGATTGGAATAAAGCAATAGGTCTGGAAAAGGCAGGAGACAGGGAAAACAAAGTCCAGATGGCTGTGCTGAGAGCTCCCAGTGCCTTGCACACAGTCGTCTGGGATGTAAAGGCTAGAGACAGGTGTACTCCATCTGACACCATGGAGAGTAGTACAATGAAGATTGCAAGGCACCATCTGGTCCAGCCTTCCCATTTTACAGATAGAGAAACCAGGGCCCAGACAGGGCTTTTGTCTTTCCCAAAGTCATAGTTCAAATTGTCAGAAACTGGGATTAACATTCAGACTTCTGACCCTGAGTTCTTCCCTCTGTGTCACCTCCCATTACCCATCCATCTGTTCACTCTAGGGACATGAGCCCTCATTCAGGTTCTCACCCTGAATGAGCTCAGCGCTGGTGGGGTGACACATGTAAGTAAGGAAACGAACAGTGGAAAGAGCCCCATAAAGAGAGAAAGTTCCCACCAGGAAGGACACATGGTTGCCTCTCCCCAGGAAATGTATCATAACAACGAGAATGTGTGGATATAGAGATTGAGCAAATACCTTCTTCTGGATAAACCCAGAAGGCTTCGGGGAGGAGGTGACTTTGATCTGGGGCTTAGAGGATGAATTGGAGGAAGCAGTGACAATTGCGGTTTTCCCAGCAGAGCCAGGCTAAGGTGCCAGGAGAAGCTGGGGGTTCAGGGAGGCTCTGACTGCCCACCCCCTATTCCTTTCTTCTGTGGAGTTTTGTGGGGGAGGATGAAGCTGGGGTACAGGGAGATGGGAATGAGGAAATTTGGCTACCTGCAGGCTTTCCTCTCCCATGGTGGGGGGGATGGTAGGTGGGGCCAGTTCTGTGAAATGGGTCAGGAAATACGGAGGGGTTGCTGAAGGTGGTCAGATACCACCAGAGGGGGCTTCAGCTTGAGTGTCCTCTGCCTCCTTCTCTCATCCCCAGTTCAGGTGAGCTGATGGGGGCTGGGAGTGGGATAGAACTCAGAGATCTCTGGGAGGCCTTGGTTAGAGTCCTCCCACCTGACCTCAGCTCACTGAGACCCTTCATCCTCCAGCCCACTCAGGGGGTGGAGGGAGGCAACGGGGGATGGGAAGGAGAGGGGAGGCCTGACTCACAGTTAGCCCACAGCCTCGGCGAGACAGCAAGGAATATTTTTAGGAGCTCATTAAACAGGGAAGAAAGAAAGGGAAGGGAAGGAAGGAAGACGAGGATTATGCATTATTTTTCATCCAAGTGACAGCTCTGAGCATCTCCACTGGAACCGTCATGCAAAAGAAATGGCATGTCTAATATTATTACAGAACGGGTGTGAGCTGCGCGCACGTGTGTATACACGTGAGTGCAAGTCACTGGTGGGCCACTCTGGGGGCGGGGCTGCAGGTGAGCAGGAGTGGGCCCTGAGTGTGACACTAGGCAAGGCTGTGTGTGAGCGCCGCAGTGGAGCTGTGTGTGCAACTGCACTTGAGGATGGCAGCCATGGGCCTCTAGCTGTGTGAGGAACCCTCCGCAGCTATGTATAATGGGGCATGCAGACTGTGTACACCGCTGTGTAATTGGGTGTGTATAACTGTGGGTACATGAGATATTGTGGAAAGCTGGTACCCCTAGAGCTGTGTGGGTGGACAAGGAGTGAGGGGCAGATTGGGGGACATCTTCATAGGTGAGGGAGCAGCCAGAGGGTGGGGCTGTGTGTGGCTGCACAAATAGGGAAGGAGGGAGTGGGCCTGGAGGTGATTCAGTCAACCCCAGAAGGTGATAGGGAAATGGAAGATGGTGGAAGGGGGCCCTGGGCCCACCTGTCCTTTTCCTGAAGGGGAGGGGAGCAGTGGCTACAGACCCCCTCAGCTTACCTCCACACTGTCCCCTTGCCTGCCCTGGCTGACTATGGGGCCAGGATGACACTACCCCACCGCCCCACTGATATGAGTTCCAAGTTCTCTTCATTGAGCTCCAGCTATCTGAAAGGTGCTTCAGGGTCACGTAAAGTTAAGCACTGAGCTACTAACTGAAAGGTTGATGGTTTGAATCCACCTGGAGGTGCCTTGGAGGAATGGCCAGGAAATCTACTTCCATAAGATTACAGCCATTAAAAACCCTGTGGAGCAGTTCTACTCTGACACACATGGGGTCACCATGAGTTGGAATTGAATCAATGGCAGCTGGCTTGGTTTCTGGTTTTCACAAAGACTATTTCATTGAATTTTTAGAACAACGACCTTGTGAAGTAGAAACTATCATTACCCCATTTTATGAGAGTGTTCATGAAGTAACTGAGGCTCAGAGGCTAAGAAACTTCCTGACATCGCAGAAGCCAGTGGGAAGCAAAGCTGAGATTTGAATCCAGCTCTGCAGAGCCTCCAAGTGGCTTTTCAGGGTTGGTAGAGCTGGGGAGGCGGGGGACCGGGATTAGTGGGAAGGGAGTCTGTGAGAGAGGCTGTGACTGTGAGAACATGGGACTTGGGGGCCCTCCCAGGGCATCTTTGGGACCCCATGGGGGTCTGTCTAGATGAGAAGTGCCCTGTGGGGGGGGGTGCGGGGGGCACGGGGGAGGCTAGAGAGCTGGTGGGACTGAGTTGGCCAGCCACAGGAAGTACGGGGATTCGCTTCTGTCAGCTGCTGAGTGGTGGCTCAGGCCCTGCCGACTCGGTAACTAAAGCCAACCTCGTAAGTGGCTAATTGATTTCTGTTCCCTGATTAAATGTGCAGCACTTTACATGGCAGCAGAAGGAGGTCAGCCCACCTCCCCTCCCCTGCCCCCCCCCACACTTCTCCAGCACCGCGTGCTGAGAGACAAAGAAATTGATTTTCCAATCGATGCTCTGAGCAATGATTAAATGTTCTCTGCACAGCAAGTCTAATGAGTCCCTGAGGGGCGTGCCGGCCCTTTAATTAGTGGCTCCCATGGGGGCCTGGGATAGGGGCTGCCCTGGAGTGAGGGGGTCCAGCCAGGGATTGGTGGGCTGGGCCTCTCAGGAAGCACCTGGTCTGAGAGATGCTGTCTGGGGGTTCCAGGGTATAGAGACCCTGTAGAACAGTCCCTGGGCAGAGGCTCCATAGAGAGGCCCTCAGACAGGGAGATTTCTTGGAGGGATCCTTGGGCAGGAAGTCCCCATGGAGAGGTCTTGGAGCGGGGAGACCACATGGAGGGGTGCCCCAGGAGGGTGACCTCATAGAGGGCTCTTCGGGCTGAGCAGCTCTAGGGAGGGCTCCCTGACTGGAGTCTCAAGGAAGAACCTGGGCTAGAAGGGTTGGAAGCTGGCTGCCCCCTGTGAAAGCACAGATCTACCCATGTAGGCCTGATTCAGGGTCCCCACCAGTTTCTGGGTGCTCAGGCCCATGCCAAGGCCTTCCTATCCTCCGTCCCCCAGCATCCAGGTAACCAGCGGTTCTCCCTTAGGTCAGTCCAGCTCCTCCACCAGTGGAGACCCAGACAGGAAATGAATCCCCTCTAAGCAGCTGCGTTTTCATTACCCAGCTGCCCCATTGGAGGAACCAGCTAAAGACTTTAGAAATTCAAATGAGGCTCTCGGGGGAGAGAGCCGGGCTTAAACATTCCCCCGCGCAGGAGGCTTTATTGAAGGAATAAACTATATTTGCAAAGTAAGATATTGAGGCTGTCAGTTTCTCTTAAGGATATAATGAGATCCTGGGTGGGAGGGAGGCCGGCAGGATGGAGCTCCCCGAGGGCGAGGATGGGAGCACTAGGCTGGAGCTGGGCAGAGCTGCCCAGCATGGGCTGGCTGGGCAGAGACCTCCCTTCTGTGACCACCGCCAGACCTAGCCCCCTCCCCAGTCCATGATCTCTACCTCCCCTGTTCGAGCTCCTGAGAGAGGTGGAGGCCTGCGTGGAAGCAGGAAGATAGTCACAATGGCACTGCTAAGCCCAGGAATCCCCAAGACAGTCAAGCCCCCTAAAGTCTCTCTCCCACACACCTTTACCCACCATCTCTCCTCCCATGTACCTAGCTCCGCCCCTACAGAGCCCAGACTCTGGTCTCAGGCTGAGCTGTGGCTGACTCTAGGCTCTGCTCCTTGCTAGCTGTATGACCTTGGGCAATCTACTTAACTTCTCTGTGCCTCAGTTTCTCATCTCTAAAATGAGAATGATAGTAGTACCTACCTCATAGGGTTCTTGAGAGGATTAAATGAATTATTATATGCAAAGTATTTATTACATATAAAGTATATTAGCACATACCTGTTTTATAGATGATACTCAATAAATATTAGAGTGGAGGAAGATGTAGAAGAAAGTAATGACCAGTCAACCTTCCTCCCTCCAGGAAGCCCAACCCTACTCTTACTATCCTACTCTTACTATCCAAGAGCTACCACCATTACCTCTACTGTCGCCACCAATATTACCACTTCCACCACCACTACCACCATCACCTCCACCTTCACAACCACCCCCATGACCACCACCATCATTATTGCCAAAGCCATCAATACCACAACCACCCCCATCACTACTACATTCAACATCACCACAGCCATCAATGTCACAACCACCCCCATCACTACCGCCACCACCATCATCATCACAATGATTCGGACACATATCCTTCAGATTGAAGCCATGGTACAGAGGAGGTCAGAGGAAGTGGAACGGGGTGGGATGAGTCCCAGAAGACTTCCTGGGGGAGAAAGCCTATGGACAAGATACAACCTGGGCACAATTCTCTCTTTCCTCTTCCCTTTTTCATTAATTCCTGAGCAGGAAACTAAGTTCCAAGACCTGAAAAGGACCAGGAAAGTAAGAGAATGGGACGCCCCACCTCACCGCTTCAGAGCTTGACAGGGATGAGTGTCGAGAGGTGCCAGCCCGTGTCCCTCCATCTCCATGCCCATCAGAGCTGCTGCAGCATGGCACCCATGCCAAAGGAGGCCCACGGTCAGATCTGGGAGAGGAGTGTCAAGTGCAGTGGGTAAGGTGGCAGCTGGGCTGTCTGTCACTCTCAGTCTGAGGCTGGAGGGAGAAATTGGAGTTGACAGTGTATAGGGTTGGGAGAACAGCAGAGACAGAGCCTGCTCCTGAGGCTGGAGGAGGTCTGGGTTCCTGGGTATCTGTGAAAGGTAATGTGCTAGTGGTCCTCTGTCCTCAATGAGACCCCAGCCCCTGGTAATTGGGACCGTTGAGGCCTAGAAGTACACAGGAAACAGCCAGGTTCTGCTTCTAACTGCTGTGTGACCTTGGGCAAATCACTTAAAATCCTTGAATCTCCCTCTCCCCTACTGTGAAATATGGCTGGCATCATGATGGCATAGAGAAGGAACCCAGGGGTAAGAGTTAAGCGACCCAAGGTTTAAATACCTCACCAAACCTTACTAGCTGTCAGTCTGTAGCCAGGTCACTTGATGTCTCTGGCCTCAGCATCTTTATCTGCAAAAGGAGACAGTAATCACGGTGCATTGCTATGAAAATGAAGTGAGCACCACAGGGCCTGGCACATAGTAGGTTCTCAACGAATTAGCTAAAACTGAACTGTCTTCTAGATCTCAAACTCTGAATATAGAAATCTTCTGAAATGGATTTCCATTGCCACCATTACCACCTCCACCACCACCACCATCATTACAGCTGCCACCTCTACCATCACCACAACCACCATCACCATCATCACCACCACCACCACCACTTCTGCCATCACAACAGCCATCCCACCACCACAACACACACACACACATTGATTTTTTTTTTTGAACTTGAGAGCCAGAGAAAGGAGAAACAGGGCGAAGAAAGGGGCTATTTTCTGGAGGGCTCACCTGGCCTAGGAGGCAAAGCCAGATCTCTCCATCCTCCTGCTCCAAGCAAGAGGTTCCACTCAGAGTAGAGCAGGGCTGCCTAGGAGAATAGCATGCAGGAGAGAATCATGGTACATGGGACCCTGGGTCCTCTTGAACCCCCCAACACCCCTTGCCGGCCAGGAGAGATGCAGCCTATACCACTGGCAGAGGGACAGGGGAAGGGACTAGAATTAGGTGAGGCCTTACTATGTGCCAGGCACCATCTTTGGTGCTTTATATACTTAGTCTCATTTGATATTCCTTCTCTATCCCTGTGATGGGTATTAGTTACTACATTTTACAGAGAGGGAAACTGTGTCCCAGGGAGATTAACGGGTTTATCCAAGGTCCCTAAGTGTCCAAGCTGAGGTTCAGTCCCACATCCATGCTCTTTCCACCATTCCCAGATGGCCGGGCTTCCCAGGACAACAGACCTACAGAGACAGGAAAGGGGTGGGAAGATCTTGGGATGAGAGAGTGATTCTGTGCCATTTTCAAAGGTTTAGGACATCTGGGTCCCCAGGCTGGGCACACAGGCACTGCTCCCTGGCCCCCTTGGGAAATCATGCTTCATTGTGCATTGATTTGTCTTCTTCAATCAACTCTGAACACCGTGCAGGCAAGCACCTTGTCTAGCTTTTTCGCTGGTCCCCGGCCCCAGTACAGGGCCGGCACCTGGATGAGTAATGGTTGCTGAGTAAATACATGAATGAACCTGTGAAAGCATGAATCAATCAGGACGTCAAAGCCAGGGTGGAACGCTGCACTGACGAAAACCTAGGCTCCGGGAAAACAGCAAGGAACGCAACTTCCCCTGCGTTTCATTACTATTATTTTTGTGCCTTTCTGATTTCATAGAAATGGTTTTCCCCACGTGCAGAGCACAAACTGACTGATTGATGCCCCAGAACTAATACCCTGAGACAGACCAGAGGCTAGAAGGACAATTATTTAACACAGCACCCAGGGGCACTGTGTATGGTATTCTTGAGCATGGTGAAGGAGATGAAATGAAGTTTACTCCAAAAGCATGTTTGCTTCCTCCTAGTGGCTTTCTTCCCCAAGTCTCTTATCTCATGCCCTGGTTCCTGCCCATGTCTGGCAGGTTTTGGGTGCCTGGGAGCAGACAGGTGGCCCAGGTTCCCCATGCCCAGCTTCAGAACTAAGGGGCCAGGGCAAGGTCTGGTTAGTACTGCCCACCTTTCAGTGGGGAGACCAGATATCCTCCACTTCCTGTAGCCCTGGGAAACAAGGGCAGCCAGGCTGATCACTGGTTTCATCTGGGCCCCTGTGGGTGATGAGATGGGCACTGATGGGTGAGTTGGCAGCCAGGCTGGAGTGGCACGGCCAGCTGCCCTGGGCACTGTCTTCCCTGCTTGTCACCACTCCCAGCTGCCCAAGCAGCAAAGCAAAGCCACAATGACAAGATCCAGAGGGGAGAGGCTCCAGCTGAGGGGGGCTGCTGGTCTCACAGGCCACTGGAGCAGCAATGTGACAGCTTCTCATCCGGGGGGGCCTCTGTCCCCAGCTTCTGTCCCCTCTGCCTCGACTCTTGTCAGTCTCCATTTTTTCAGCTTGCCTTTGTCTCTGCCTTGCTTCATTCTGGGCTGATATCAGCTGGGAATGGCCCTTGGTCCTTACTTCTGTCTCCTCCTGCCTCTTCCTCACCCCCAGCCTCAGGCCTATTCACTCATGCTCCCTACACACGCACACTCACACAGGATCACCACCTGAGACAGGAAACAGGAGGTTCCCTCCCAGGACCTGTGATGGAGACCTGTGGTGGGCCGGAAGGGCGTGTGACTGTGAGCTGGTGTGTGTGCAATGGTGTGAGCATGTATGCATGAGTGTGCACGTGAGAACATCCATGTTCATCGACTGTTAAAAAGCACGTGTAACATGTGTGACGGAAACCCTGGTGGCGTAGTGGTTAAGTTCTACAGCTGCTAACCAAGAAGTTGGAGGTTCGAGTCCACCAGGTGCTCCTTGGAAACTCGACGGGGCAGTTCTACTCTGTCCTATAGGGTCGCTATGAGTTGGAATGAACTCAACGGCAGTGGGTTGGGTTTAACATGTGTGACAGTGAACGCATGTGAGTGTTGAGGAGTGTGTGATGGTGGGGGTTGGGGTGGCACTGGGTGTGTGAGCATATGGTGGCGAGTTGGGGTGATAGTGGGAGCAGAGCCCAGAGGCACATGGACAATGCAGCCTTAGAGCTTGTGTTCTGAATGGGGAGGCTGGCAGCCCCGTTTGATCCCCCGGTCTTTGTTATCCTGGGCTCCCTTAAATCAGGTCAGGGTATGGGAAGAGGGCAGTGAAGCTGCTGAGCTCCTCCGGGCAAGGCCTCTGCCCGCTCCCCGGGCCTGTCAGTCACTGATCTGTTCCATGTTCCTATAAATATTTACAAATCCCAGCTGCTGAGGAGCAAGACATCCTTCGCCAGCTGGGGCTCCCAGCCTGGAAGCTGGCAGGGATGGAACCTGCAGGCGATGAACATGGGGGATGGGAAGGTGTGGTTGACTGGAGCTGCAGGGTCCAGGACTCCTGGGTTCAGCTCCTAGTTTTGCCAGAGGTTAGCCTGTGGTGCCCCAGTATGTCCTCACCAGGAACTGTGGAGCTTCTGCCTTAGGGAGCCTGTACCACCCCTATTTGATGCAGAGGGTCCCCCTATTTATAGCCAACCTCCTGCCTACTATGCGTAAAGTGGGAGGTCTTACTTTTCAACAGAGAATTCTTCCTGAGTCCCTAGAGGATATTGTCTCTCTGAATGCAATATCCTCCCCAGGACATCTTGATAAACCCATCTGGATCCTTCTAGATTGGAGGCTGGAGGGCATGCAACTCAGTGGACCCCCCTCCCCCACCATCACAAGAGCCCCTTCTGCAGCCACTGAGGGAGCTATCACATTTTCATCTGGCCTCACCCTCCACCCCTGCCACCACCCCCAGCCCTGTCCCTTCTGGAACTGGGCTGGGGGTAGGAACCTGGAGGAAGGGGAGTTAGAAGGGGCCTGAGGGGAGGACTTGCTTGCCCCAGTCCCTCAACTGTGCCCAAGTCGATGGTCAGACACCCTGGTGAAGCAGCCCAAGACAGTATCCCTTTCTCAGGCAAGGATCAAATATTGATCCTGTCTACCAGATGTCCAGTGCAATGTCAGGCACAGTATAGGCTCTCAGCATTTATGTGGAGTCATTGGCCACATGCTTGGATCTCTGAGTCAAGCTTTCCAATAACATTTGGTGGCAACACCGTTCCTAATCCGAGGAGGTATATACCTGAGGAAGGGACCAGGAGTCCTGGGTGTCCTGGGCCTCCCAGCTTGGGCAAGCACAGCATGGGCACAGGAACTCCCAACTGAGTGAGCTGGGATCTCTTCCCTGCTTTGCTAGAACATTCAAATTTACTGATGCTGAACCCACCTGGTCCCTAGTGGGACACCTCTTGGCCTGGCCCTGGTAATGCCCACATCTTGGCCTAGATTTTTCCAAGAAGAGACACTGGGAAGGGCTGGAATGGGAGAAACAGCCAAGCAGAAAGAACCCCATGACATTGTGGGGCTCTGGCTGGTTGTGTGGGACACCATGCTGGACATCAGGCTCCAGGGGACATCAAAGTCAGACAGGCAGGGCTGGTGCTCTTCCAGAGATGGAAGCCAGGATGGGGCTTCCCGCCTCATTCTCTGTTCCCCAGGCTAGCTGTTTTCACCAGGGTAGGGAAGCCTACCTATCCCAATTTCCTAATATGAGAAGAAGGGCCTGGGGGCAAGGCTTAAATCTGCCAATTTCCTAAGTCAGAGCTGTGATGGAGTAGAGAGGGAAAAGGCCCCGAGCAGGGCAAAGGATGGGGCTTAGGGGCCCAGAGTTGGGACCTTCCCTTAGTGAGAGTCGACTTGCTCCACCACAGAGAAAACTGTGACCTTCTCGGCTGCCAGGAAGGAAGAACAGGGGAGGGACAGTGTAGAGCTGGCATGTGCTGGGGAAGAGAGGTCCAGCGATGTTGTTGGTGCCTGAAGGGTTAAATCTATTCCTAAAATAGCAGAGCCAGAGCCAGAGCCTAAGCTAGCTGGCTAGTGCCTCTCCCGGAGAGCAGATCTATAGTGGGAAAAGTCAGCCTGCTCTGTGCCCACCACCTGCTGCCTGGCTCTGGCTGTTAATTAAGCCTCCCACCCCCAGCCCCCACCAGCACCTCCTGCCCTGGCAGAGGCGGGGTGGGGTAAGCAGAGGGGCCATACCTTCCCAAGGGACAGGGAACTCCAGCTAGGACCGTGGGTCCTGTGGCCTAGGTACCCTCCTCAATACTTACCCCTGGCCTGGGTCAGAGATGAGCACACAGATGGACAGACAGACAAAGTGCAGTCCTTGTGTATGAGATCGAGATGGGCAGTGCAGAGCCCCTCAACCCCACACATGCGTGGTCAGCCGCTATAGGACAGAAACCCCCTAAGAAGTTCACCAAATGCCAGCTTCTCCTGGTTCTGTGTCTACCTCCACTTGGGCCATCTAGGGTAAGGAATGGGGCAGGGAGCCCCTCCAAGAACAAACCACATCTCTGTTTCAGGGCCAGGACCAGCTAAGTAATTTGCAGGGCCCACTGTCAAATGAAAATATGGAGCCCTTTGTTAAAAAAAATTATTAAGAATTTCAAGATGGCAACAGTAGAGGATTAAACCAAGTGTGGGGCTCTTGTAAGCACATGTCCTGTGTGACTGCATGGGTCACATGACCATGAGAACTGCCCTCTTCAGGTGGTCAGTTTAACGAACATTTAATAAGCAAAGCACCTACTGTGGGCCAAATCCACCAAGGGCTCTGCAGCCTCAGAGATCCCGTCTCAGTCACCCAGCAGCCAAGTGTGTAGAGATGAGGTACTCAAAGACCCCTCTCCCAACATGGAAGGGGGCTGGGCCACACCCAGCTCTGGCTGTGGGCCCTCCAAGGATGCTGCTGCAGCTGTAGTTCTGACCCCTGTCCCTGCTGCCAGACCTCTCTGAGCCCACCCTCCATGACCACCCTCAGGGGCTCTGTGGGGACCACCCAGTCAGAGGCTGTAAGCAGCCCTTCCTCCTAAAAAGAGGTCCTGGAGCACCCATCCTGGCTGTGCCTCATATTGGCCCTACGACCTTGGGCTAGCTATTTCCTGCTCTGGTGTTCAGTTTCCCTGTCTGTCAAAGGAAGGGGTCTCTAAGACCTTTCTAGACCCTAAGTGCTATGGTCTCTTAGGGTGGCAATGAGAGGGGAGGTTTTTCCTAGAAAGGACAGGGCTCCCAAGAAGGAAATTTTCCCCAGTCCTCCTGGGGAGCAGATGGCTTTCTCCCTGCTGCTCTCATCCTCAGACCCCCAGAACCCAGGAAAAGCAGCTGCTCCCCACCAGCCCCAGTTCCTCCTCCACCCTCCTCTCCCACTACTGCTCCTTCCGTCCCTGCCTTCCCCCACTTGCCTTGGGGCTGGGGCAGTGGGTCTGGAAGAGTCCGACCAAGGCCCGTGGGAGAGGGTGGGGAGCTCGTGGACCTCGCTGGATAGGCGGGGCCCTCTCTCTGCTGCCTTTGCAAGAGGCTCAGCATAATTGCGCTGCCTGTCACTCAGGCATCCCACTATCTGTCTCTCTGGCTGACCTCGCGCACCCGCCATTATATTGGTTCCCGTTGGGGCTGCAGAGCCTCATTACTTATACATGCAGATGGGAGACGCAAGCTGGGCTGAGGGGAGACTGCCCTTCCGCTTAGGTCTCTGCCCCCCTCAGCTGGGTCATTTTAGGAGCTGCCTCCCTGGAAATGGATTTGGGGTAGGCAGCAGGCAGCTGCTGGTCAGAAGGGGTAGGGAGGGGGTCCAGGGACCTGCCTGGAAGTCCCTGGAACCCCCAGGCATGAGGCCCAGAGTTCTCTGGTGAGGGAGGTGTGAGAAAGCCTGTCTAGGACCTGGGTGCTTGGGCTCTGCCCCCTCAATCCCACCCTCTCCTTCTCAGGAGATGGGGCTGGGGAAGGGGATCCTGAAGAAGGTCCCTGGTCTGGACTCAGGAGTTCTGAGACCCAGCCTGGTTCAGGCTTCTAAGATGTGTCCCAAGCCACCACCCCAAATCACAAATGAACTTCCATTATCCCACACTTGCTGACAAAATGCCTTTTCTCCAAAGGGAGACAAAAAATTACAGGGGCTTTTCCCATAGAGGATCTGGAAGTATCTGAGTGAAAATATCATGATGGGGTTTAAGATATTTTAATGGATGCCAATGGGGAGTTGTCTTTAACATGAGAGTCCTAACCTCTCAGAGCTGCCCAGGACAATCACCTAGCCCAGAAGAGGAAATAGAAGGTCCCAGATGTGATGAGACTTCTTCAAACTCACAAGGTAAAGTGATGGCATGACTGGGCCAGGACAGCCAGTCTCTGCTTCCTGGTAGCCAGCTCCCTACTCTGCTTAAGCCAGCTGTAGACCAGTGGCTTCAACCAAAACCAGAGACCAGTAAAATGCCTTTTATACCCCTGGACCTTGACCTAAGCTGTTCTTTCCCCCAAAAGTGCCTTTCCCTGCTTTTCCCTGCCAGCCCCAAGTGTGTGCCTGCTGGGAGGATTAGTGCACAGTGAAGGACTATACCTGGTGGTCAAGCAGACCTGAGTGTTAATCCTTCCTCTCCCTCTTACCAGCTGTGTGATTCCCAGCAAGTCACTTAACCTCTCTGAGCCTCAGCATCCTCATCTACTACATAGAAATGATAATACTTATTCCTTAAACTTCTAGTGAGATTAAATGAATTAGAATATATAAAGCACCTGGCATATATGTCAGGTACCCAGGTAATGGCAACAACATTCATCCATCCTTCATTCATTTAATAAACATTTCAAGATCCTTTTAGAAAACTGGAAGTCTCCTGCCTCTCCCCACTCCACCCCATCCAATCTGTCGTCAAGTCTGCCAATCTGCCTCCTGCCTTCCCAGGTCAGACCACCATCAGCTCTCACCTGGACCACTGCAATTGCCTCCCAGCTAATCTCCCTACCTTTACTCTTACTCTATTTTAAACTCTCCTCCCAACAGCAGCCAGAATGATTCTTCTAATCTGAAAAATCTGATTATATCATTCACTCACTTAAAACCCTTCAGTGGTTTCCTATTGCCCTTAGGATAAACAATAAACTCCTTGTCACAGCCCACAAGACCCTGCAAGACCTGGCCTTAACATATGCTGTTCCTTTTGCCTAGCACACTCTTCCCTCCCTCCTTCCCTCCTCCACCTCTAGTGATCAACCTCATCCTCTTCACTTTGCTGACTCCTGCTCCTCATTGGAAACCCTGGTGCTGTAGTGATTTAAGAGTTTGGCTGACCAAAAGGTCAGCAGTTTGAATCCACAAGGTGCTCCTTGGAAACCCTATGGAACAGTTCTACTCTGTCCTATAGGATTGACTGGAAGGCAATGGTTTTTTTGTTTTGTTTTTTATTCTTGCATCAGAGCAGAATTTAAATATCTCCTCCTCCAGGAAGCCTCCCGTAGTTCCCTGCCTCCAGATGAATTTAGGTGACATTGCTGAGTGTTCCCTTACACACATTCCCAGGCAGTGAGCGCAGCTGTCAGGCTGGATAGCAATTGCTTATTCAATTGTCCAGCTTCCTGCAATACCCTGTGAACTCCAAGAGGACAGAAGCTTTTCTTGGTGTCCTATGCTAACAAGAGATGTGATATGTCCTGTGCTAACAAGAGTCAATTAATATGGCATTACAGAATGGATGGAGGATGGACGGATGGATGGATGTACGGAAGAAGGGACACCTCCTCTGTAAAGTCTTCCTGGACTTCCCTGAGAGGAGCTCTTCATCTGTGCTTCATAACACCTAGTACAAACCCCTTCCTAAGTCTTAGTTTCCTCAGCTGTAAAATGGGGGAAATAATAGTACTTTCCTCAAGGGGTTATTGATATTAAATGATATAAGTGATGTAATACTTTTTAATCGATTATAATAGGTTGTTAAATCCAAATGAGAGAATCCACAAGAGTGCTTAGAACAGGACTTTGCACTAAGTGCTCAAATAATGTTACCTACAATAATTATCATAGCATTTATCACTTCTTTCTGCCCACGCTCCCTACCAAACAGTGAGCTCCCTAGGGCTACTGTTCAGGTCTTTCTCATTTTTAGACATGTGACCACTACCACCTTGCAGTGCCTAGCTTGGTGCTTTCAGTAAATATTTACTGAATGAATAAGTGAATAAATGAATGCGGATTTGCTAGCTGATGAGTCAAGGCACAGCACCCCCTTTCACTCACAAACCCAGGCACCCTAATACAAACACAGCCTCTTACACATTCACACCCACTCACATTCATTCATAGAACCCCAAAATAACACGGAACAGCCACTCAGTTTCCTAAAGTCAACCATGCTTAAATAAAGAGCCTTACCCACGTCCCTGCCCTCTCCACACACCACTCTGGATGATGGGGGCTGCAGGAGTGAAGCAGCTCCCACCCACAGGAGGAAAGCAAAACCAAACCTTGGGGTATCCCAAATGCAGATTTGTTTATCCTCTCTCCCCATCCCCCCCCCCCACCCACACTCGCTCCTTCTCCTTTCTGAAAACTTGGGTCCCTGATCTTCACAGGTGGTTAGCCTGGGAGCTGGGACTCCAGGGTTTCTTCCTCACTCACCTAGTTCCCTCTCTAAACCTGAGAAGATAGGTCCATTGTCCCCCTCTTCCAGTACCAAGTACAACTCTCTGCAGGAAGATGGCAGAACCGAGGAGACTGAAGGTCTGGGGTGGTGGGAAGGCCTGCTTAGCCTCAAGGTGAAATAATTATATTAGCCACCATTTACTGGGTGCACACGGAGGGTCAGATGCTGAGTTCAGTGCTTTACATACGTTATATCTCATTTAATTCTCACAACACTTTTTATGGAGGAGGTCACTGGACCCTGCAAGGTCAGATGATTTGCCTAAAATCATCAGCCGGGATTGGCAAGGTCTCTAATTCCAGAATCTTCAACCGCCCGGCTTTTTAGAGAGTTTGAGGTGGAGGACATCTGTGGGTCTTCAGGAAGGAACCTGGGGAGCCGTCCCGCAAGGCAGCACCGCCTGCCAGTCAGCCCGAATCTCATTCCCACGGAAAAAGGGACGTGGAGCTTCGAGAGCCCCACACCTGGTAAGAGGAGAGGGGTGTCTCCTTCGGGACCTGGGCGGGGCCGGGGCGGGACCCGGAGAGCCCTTGGGAGGCGCGGAGCGGATGGCCCCGGCTCGCAGGCTAAGATGGCTGTTAATTAAAGTGCTGGCACCAGCTCCACTCTGCAAAGTTTGAAGCCGTTATTTTCCACTCCAGCGAAGCGGGGAGAATCCGGCTGGGCTGACAGAGACGCCACACCGCGCCAGGGGAGCGGGAGCGCTGGCGGGCAGGGGCGGGGCGCTTGCCGCCGAGCGCGCCTCTCCGACACCCGGCGAGCTAGTGGCCGGGGGCCCGGGGGCAGCTAGCCGCCGTTCCCCGGCCGGTTATGGGAGGGCTGTGGCGGGCAGGCGAGCACCAGCGACGAGGGGCCGTGTGCGTGGGTACTAGGGGCGGGGAGGTGGTCTGTACAAATCCTACGCTAATGACCGTGCACGTGTCCCTCGGGTTACCAGCCCTGTCGCTATTAGGAGAGATATACTGGGAAGACTGCAGTGAAGGACAGAAAACTGGACTGATAACCGAGACCTGAGGACCGCTCTTCCCGAGCCGGAGGAGGTCTGCTACCTTAAGTCCCCTCTGCACCGAATACTGTCCTCCCTTCGGGCGGTAAACTGTGCCTACAGACCCAATTGAATTGAAGCTGGAAGAACTGGAGCCAGACTGCCAGTTTGAACCTCGGCTCTACCACTTATTAGTTGTGTGACTTTGGGCAAGTGCCTTAACTTCCCAGAGCCTCAGTTCTCCATCCATAAACAGAGAATAACGATGAGCTTTGCCTTTTTGGATTGTTGTTAAGATCAAGTGCGACCACTTATGTAAAGCATTCAACAGAGTCAGGCACACAGTAAGCCCTGAATCAATGCTATTTATTGCATTTTTAAGCTTCCTCCTTGGCGGTGGGGACATTAACCTGGGCTCAGTCTTCAAAGCTTGGAGGGTACTCTCTCACAGCCCCCCTTTTGATATCCCCACTCGCAGCCCCCTGTTAATATCCCGTAGCCCTTTCCTCCTCCCAGCCCTTAGCGGGGCTAAACAGCTCAACTGTGGGTAGGAAAGGCCAGAAAATTCTGTGGATTTCACGATGGGTCAGCAAGGAGAGAGGGTGAGCAGGGCTGAGGCCTCTCTGGAGAGAAGGCAGAGGCTGGTGGGGCCCTCTGCAGCAGCCAGCCCTGCTCGGAATGACAGAGCCCTCCCCGGTGGCTGGCAGTGGAGCAGCAAGAGCTGGGCCTCAAATAATGTGACAAATATTTTGATGGAACTAGACACATTTCAGTTTATGCAACATAAACACTTTACTGCCTTTGAGGAAGAGGAGTGCCTCACACAACCTGGTCGGGAGAAGACTTCGGGAGCCCACACAGGAGGCTGAAGGAGGAGGGCTGAGGAGCTGGGTGGGGTCAACCCGTCCCGGTGGCTGGGAAAGGGGGCCACCACCCAGGGATATCTTCTTATTCTCAGATGGAGAAATAATGCGGGGATACTCATTTTCTTAAGATCCCCATTTTTTCCTTGTCTAGAATCAGTGATAAAGGGCCTGATCAGAGGAAGATGGTGGAAGCGGGTCCCAAGAAAAAGGAGCCCGGCCTGGCCTGACTATACTAGGGGAGAGGGGTCTGTACAAATCCTACTTTAATGACAGTGCTCGTGTCCCTTGAGTCGCTAGCCCTGTCGAGGAGGGTATCCAAGATCCTAGCCCTCCTGGCGAAAGGCAGGCTCGGGAGCAGCAAGGAGTAAGGAGCCAGAAAAGAGAAGAGTGCTGATCTCGGTACTCGGGAACCCACTGGGCACTGGACGGGTGGTCTGCTAGGTCATGGTGCGAGACAGCCCCCTCCCCTATCCTCCTTTGGCCGTCCCCTCTTCTCCCGCCTCATAACCCTCTTCCTGTCCTTCCTCCTCGCTCCCCTCTCTGTCCTTCCCTCAATCGCTCTCTTTGTCCCCTGCAGCCTCGGGCAACCCCTCCTCATCTCCGCCCCCTGAGGGACACGGCCCCTCGCGCCTTCCTCTGTCCCTCCCGGTTTTCCTCGTGACAGATCCTCGAGGTCTCTCCTCTCTCTGTCCCCCTCACCGCTCTCTAGCTCTCCCGTTGCCCTCTCTTCCGTTCGCTTTGGTCCCTGCTCTCCCTTTCCTCCGGGAGCCTCTCTCTGTTTTCCAGCTTCTAGCCTCCTCCCCATTTCTGTGTCTCGCTCCCTCAGTCTCCCCCTTCTTCATAGGGCTACAGCTCTACCCCCGAGGCCCCGCCCCTTTCTCGCCCTCCCCAAGAGGTGGGCGGATCCCTACCGTCCGCGGCCCAATTAGGCGCCGGCCCCGCCCACAGCCCCACCCCTCTCGGGCGCCGGGCCGCGCCGAGGGGCGGGGCAGAGCCGTGCCGAGGGGGCGGTGGCCCCGGCGAGGAGGCGGGAGGACAAGGCGGGAGGCTGCGGCCGCTGCGCTCAGTCCGGCCGCGCAGCGGGAGGGAGGCGCGAGGCTGGAGTCGGCAGCTGGGCTCCGCAGCGCAGCCAGCATCGCGCGGCGCCCCCTGCCCGGCCCCATGCCCGCAGCGCCGCCGGACCGGCCCTGAGCGCGGGCGCCCTGCCGCGCCCCCTCCGTCCGGCACCATTGCCCCGACGGCGCGTCCAGGCGGCCCGGCGCTCCCCAGGCTTCGCGCCGGCCGGAAGACGCTGCTGGCTGCCGCCGCGGGCGTGGTGATGCTTCTGGTGTTGGTGGTGCTCATCCCCGTCCTGGTGAGCTCGGCCGGCCCGGACGGCCACTATGAGATGCTGGGCACCTGTCGCATGGTGTGCGACCCCTACCCCGCGCGGGGCCCCGGCGCCGGCGCGCGACCCGACGGCGGCGACGCCCTGAGCGAGCAAAGCGGCGCGCCCCCGCCCTCCACGCTGGTGCAGGGCCCCCAGGGGAAGCCGGGCCGCACCGGCAAGCCGGGGCCCCCTGGGCCTCCCGGGGACCCGGGTCCTCCGGGCCCCGTGGGGCCGCCCGGGGAGAAGGGTGAGCCAGGCAAGCCAGGGCTCCCCGGGCTGCCGGGAGCGGGGGGCAGCGGTGCCATCAGCACAGCCACCTACACCACAGTGCCGCGTGTGGCCTTCTACGCCGGCCTCAAGAACCCCCACGAGGGTTACGAAGTGCTCAAGTTCGACGATGTGGTCACCAACCTAGGCAACAATTACGACGCGGCCAGCGGCAAGTTTACGTGCAACATTCCTGGCACCTACTTTTTCACCTACCATGTCCTCATGCGCGGCGGCGACGGCACCAGTATGTGGGCGGACCTCTGCAAGAATGGCCAGGTGGGCCCGGCGGGGGTATGGGGCCAGCCTGGGGGTAGGGCACCCAGGGAGCCCGGGGCAGATAGGCACAGTGTCAGAGTCGACAGGTGCGCCAGGCGGGCGCTGGTGGGGACCCCACAGCAGACTCACGTAGGCATCACATGCAAGAATGGTCAGAGCCTGCTGGCATCCCTAACTCCTCGGTTCCCAGGCGCTGTCTGAGGCAGACGCTGCTGGGTACCCACAGAACCGAAAAGCGGTTATCTAGCCCAACTTGTCAGAGCGCAGGGCTCCCGGGCGGGCGGACTGACCCTTGGGGGTTTGACCCTGGGAAGGTGGCATCTGGTAGCTGAGGTTCAGGCTGCTACCAGCGGGCAATGGAGAGGGCAAAGATGGGCTCGGGAGCAGCGGGTGGGGAAAGCAGCCTTGGCGCCCGCGGGCGCTCGGGCGCGCGGCTGTGCGCGCAAGCGGAGAAGGCAGGCTGTAGGAGAGGTTTCGGGCACAAAGGCAAAGAGAACCGGAAGGGCTATACGTCCCTCGCCCTCGGAAGGGACCACTGCGCGGATCTGACACCCTTAGCAAAAACCGACACTGCGCAGTCCCTCCGCTCTGTCCCTGAGCTCCCGGGAGCAAGAGGGCTGCCTCGGGGGAAAACTTTTTCCTCCAGAGGCGGGGCAAAGAGGAGGAAATTCCCCCTCCTCTCTGTCTCCCAGATCTAACCTCTCCTGACTCTTGGAGTGTCGGGGGAACCTCTCAGTTCCCTGCCCGCAACCTGGGGACCAAAGCTGGCAGGCGCAGAGTGCGTGGGGACTCTGGTGTGAGAACCCACGAGCGCGAGGTACTCTCCTTGAAGCGGCCAGCGGGGAAACTAACCTCGAACCAATCCTGCTTCAGAGTGACAACTTTGCCCAGCTCCACAGCCCTCTCCCTCCCCACCCCCCTTCAGGGTTCCCAGCCCAGGGTGGCCTGGGTCCCCCCCCCCCCCCCGCCGTGGGTGTGATCAGGCTGAGCATTCTTGGGGAAGAAGGGGAGCCCTCACCGGTCAGAACTCAAGCTGGGCTGGTCAGACTGCGACCCAAGGCCCTGTTGGAACCCTCCCCATGCAGCACTGCCCTGAGGCCCTGCTGTCCAGTGGGTCCTCAAGGCTGGAGGGAGGAGTGGGTGAAGGTGTGGGCAGGCATTGGGGAGTCAGCAAAAAGCCTTCGAGATGCTTGCAGGTCTGCCCCTTCTCTCTCCCCTGCCTGCTTCTCTGTCTCTGGTTTCTGCCTCTCCCTTGCCTCTTTCCCCTGTCTCTCAGTTTCTTTCCTGTTTCTTTCACCCCTGTGTCTACCATTCCTGTCTGTCTCTCCCTGGGTTTCTGGCCTCTCTCCCCAGGTTCTAAGCCCCATCTGCTCTATTCCTTGTGTCTCTCTATCCCACTTGTGTCTATCAGGCTTCCCCATGTCTCTTCTCTTTGTCCTTGGTTCCTGACCAAAGGGCAGGCCCCAGTGTAGGAGGCTTATTTTGCAGATAGCCGCACAATTCCCCTTATTAGTCACCAATAAGGCATGCAGCAATGTCACCTTCATCAATGGAATTTCTTCCTTTCCCAAAGAAAGTTTGGGCTGGCATGAAGCTGAGGGTTCAGGGGGCTGGGGACCCAGATTGCCTGGATAGTGAGGCAGTCACCAGCCCACCAGTGGGCTGTGTACCACCTCAGGGGGTCACATGAGGGCCTGAGAGACAAAGTGAGAGGAGGTCCCAAGGATGGGTATATGTGTGTGGAGGAAGGGGCACTTCAGGTGAAACAGGCTCAAAAGCCCCTTCTTTCACCTCTGGCAGGGCAGGGCAGGGCTTTGGCAGAGCCTAATGAGGGGTGCTCACTGGAGGTAGGGCCATGGGCCAGTAGGAAAAAGGAGATGGCTTTAACTGGGGGTTTCTAAGACCCAGTATTTTAATACAGTTACTCAGACCATTTAAAAACCCTGTTGCCATCGAGTCAATTGGGGACAGGAGTTGCCCACTGGGCTCCCAGTCCACCTTTAACATGGCACTCATTGGAGTGTGTTACTGTCTGATTGCCACTGTCTCCCCTGCACAGATCATGAGTTGCCATCGAGTCAATTCCAATTCATAGAGACCCTATAGGACAGAGTAGAACTACCCCATAGGGTTTCCAAGTCTGTAATCTTTATGGAAGCAGACTGCCACATCTTTCTCCCGCAGAGTGGCTGGTGGGTTCGAACCGCTGACCTTTCAGACCATTTTACCCTCTTGCCAAATAAAAGAAGAGAAACAAGTCACACACATCCTTTGTGACTGCTTCGAGATTGCCCAAGAGACTTGCTCAGTCACATTAGGCATTCCACACATTTGTTTTGAGCCCCTACTAGGAGGCGCTTTTGGGGCTTGATACCTGCCCTCCTAGAACTCATGATCTGTGCAGGGGAGACAGTGGCAATCAGACAGTAACACACTCCAATGAGTGCCATGTTAAAGGTGGACTGGGAGCCCAGTGGGCAACTCCTGTCCCCAGATGTGTTGGCTAGGGGCAGCAGTTCAGTGGGGCCACCCCCAGCTCAGTCCCCAGCCCCTGAGGGGCAGGGGCAGAAGATGGTAAACCTGGATTCCAAGGTGAGGTGAGGAAACAGGGGCAGGGAGAAAAGTATAGGGAATGGCTAGCTCAGAGGTGAAGAGGACGTTCTAGTGCGCAAAGGAAAAAGGACAGGGCTGGGCAATGGATGGGAATAGAGGAGAGGTGCTTGCCCCTCCCATGCCTTCAGGACCAAGGGTGACCCTGGGCTCTGTGTTTTTCCTCCCTGGCTTTCTGCCTGCAGAGAGGCTTCCAGTATTTCTGCAAGGAGACACAGCTGCATCTGGCCCTGAACCTTCCCTGGGCAAGATTGCTGGGGCTCACCGCCTTCATGCCTGGTGCCGAGACCCCCTCTCTCTCTTTGTCTGAGGCCCAGCCTCCTTGTCCACCCTCTACCCAGGGTAGCTTTGGGTCACCAGCCCCAGTCCTCTGGCATCAAGCCTTGGTCATTAGGACTTGGGGAGCCTGAGGAACCTGAGGAAGGGGTGCTAGGTTGGGGGCAGTGCCCTGGGCAAGGTGAGCTGCCTGTAGTTGAGATGGGTCAGGAAGGGCACAGAATTGATAAACTTGGCTGGGAATGGGGGAGTGGAGATAGGCCAGGGCCTATGTCCAGGGAAGTGGGCTGTGGGAAGATGAGTATTAAAAATGGGCAAGGGATTGGCCAGCAGAGGCTGCATCTAGCAGAGGTCAGAAGTGGTGGGGTGTCTAGACTGAGGGCTGTGGTATAAACACCTAACTGGAGATCAGCTTCTCACCTGGTGATGGGAGAGGGGTCCCCAGATACCCTCTCTGACCCGTAATGCCTTTCACAGCATAGAGCACAGTGTCTGTCACAGTAAGTCAAAACCAAACTTGTTGCCCTCGAGTTGATTCTGACTCGTGGTGACCCCATGTGTGTTAGCACATGGTTAGCAGCTGAACACAACCCAAGGACAGTAGGGGCCCAGCAAGTGTGTGAAAGCTCGAGTCCCTGTGGGCCAGGCTGGCTGCCCATGGAGCCATGCCTGCACATCCAAGACCCAGCATTGATCTGTAAGCTGTGGCAGGTTCCCTGTGTTCTCCCCCATTCTGGGCTCCTGGTCAGAGCATGGCCTCAGTTTCCCCTCCTGGCAACTCTTCAGAAGTTGATTCTAGGGAGCCCCCTCATGACAAGTCCCTGACATGCTTTTCTGCTTCCATGGCAACCTCAATTCCTCAAACATCCCCTTGGCCCCCACCAAGAGCTGAGTGCCTCAACTGCTTCTGGTCTTGGGCAGAGAATCAGGACCCCTGGGTTCCATTCTCGGATCCCCCACTGTCTAAGGATAGAAGGGCATAAATTCTCCCTGCCTCCGTGGATAATTAGGATAATTACAGCAACAGTCATGGTGATGAATAAATAATAAACATAAGCATAACACTTCTGATGGCTGTCATATCAGCAGGAGATTCCTAATAACAGATGACTGTATTCTAATGGATTTGGTTATTAAGGAGCATACTGTTTTAATGCATTAAGGCTAAATTAATCTGGGTAATAAAAATAATTGTTATTAGCAGTAATTTATTAGCAAAGATAATGAAATGCATGTATAATAATAAATACTACCAGGATTAGGGCCCAGGGAACAATACGGAAGTTGGCTGCTTGCTTTCAGCTCTTTCTTAGTAGCTTAAAGCCTTGTCAATATTTAACCTTTTTTTTCCTTCACCATCAAAAGGCTTTCACAAAAGTGGCAGTGGTGAGGCAGGGTCTCCTCGTCTATTTTCCAGATAGAGAAACTGAGCTTATTGATAAACAGCATCTTGCCCTCACTTTATCCCCTCCCCCTTAGCTAGACCAGGAGTTTTCCCAGCTAAGTGCCCAGACAGTTCCTTCCCAGGCTGGGGAAGAAGAGGTTGAGGGGAGAGAAGGGGCTGGAGAGATTTGGGCTTTAAACGGAAGACTGCATGCAAATATGTTTGGTCCTCATTCTTGCCGCGTTGCTGCTGAGTCAGCAGCTTTGACACAGCTGACCTGCCATTCTGCCTCCCCAGGAGGGAGGCTGGTCCCCTCCCCTAATTCAGCCTGGTCCAGCCCAGAATATCAGCTGTAGGGGGAGCTCCCTTCTGAGGAGGGGCAGGATGGAAAAGAGCCTTTGAGAAGCCTGCTGAAAGAACCTGGTTCAATGCATTCTTTCCCCACAAGAAGGAACCTTGGAGATGGCTCCTCCCTTCCACTCTCCACCCAGGATATCCTGGGGAGGCCCCAGATCCCAAGGCTCAGGGCTTTCCTGGCCTCAGCTGTTAGAGAGGAATGCTGGGAGGGAATTCACCCACCACCACACATACACCCACCCCACTATCTTATGAATATAGTCAGAGCCCCCAAAAGTGATGGCAAGTGTTTTACCCAAATGCTGGTGCTCTCTTGCCCCATCTCCTGCAGGACCTCCCTCCCCACTTGGTGGGGTAACAGGCTACAGCTCGTTGGAGACCAACACCCAGCCCTAATCTGAACTTTGGGAGGGGAAAGGATGATCAGGCCTTCCATCACTGCTGTGGTGGTGGGTGGATATGTGTGAGAGGCTCTGGAAAAAACTTCAGACAAGGAGGCTACAGACCTGTTCTGGTTCTGGGGTGGTTGCTAGCAGTCTGGCATTGGCCTAGCAACTAGAACTATGGGGCTACCCTTAGTTCTTGTGTCCATCCACTGACATTAAGAGAGGGTGGATGTGGCTGAAATGTTATTATTAAAGAGGAAGGAATGATGAGAGAGGGAATGGCCCTCCACCCTGGGGGTCCAGAGAATCCTTGTCTGCAAGGAGGGCAGTTCCAGGCTGGTACATCCTAGAGGTTCCCCGGGCAGGCCAGATGCTAAGACTTAGATGAGTTAGGGAGGAAGATTCCACCATGACTCCAAATTCAGACTTCCATGTGACTTGACTAAAAAATCCAGGCCTCTATGACCCCTCCCCAAATACACAAAGTTATAAAGTTGGGAGGGGTGGTGGAGAAGGCACTGGTGGCTGGGTTTAGGGCCTCCAAATCCTCCCGGTGTGGCCGACTCACCTCTAACAGCCCCCTTCCCTCCCTGATCCGCTCCTCTCCTTCCCCCTCCCTACCTTCTCCCCCCCCCCATCGCTCTCCTCCCCACACCACCCCTGCAGGTGCGGGCCAGCGCCATTGCCCAGGACGCGGACCAGAACTACGACTACGCCAGCAACAGCGTGATCCTGCACCTGGACGCGGGCGACGAGGTCTTCATCAAGCTGGACGGAGGCAAAGCGCATGGCGGCAACAGCAACAAATACAGCACATTTTCCGGCTTCATCATCTACTCCGATTGAGCTCCCCGCGCCCCCTTCCATCCTCCATGGCCCGGGGGTCCCCTCTGGCGGGGGGCTGAGAATGACTTGTCCCCCGCTCGCGCCCCTCTCTGCCTGTGCCTGTCTGCCGGTCTTCCCCAGCTCTGATGCCCCGGCCTATGTCACCACCACCCGGGCCACAGCCCCACCGCCTGCCGGCTGGCCGCAGAGCCCAGCCTGGCGCGCCCCGCCCCGTCCCGGTGTTGGAGGGCTTGACTTCCCCGCCCCCCCAGCCCGCGCTGTATATTTGTACAATAGGACTGTTTACTGACCACCTCCGCCCTCCAGCCCGCCCCAGCCAGGGAGAGGTCGCGGCGGTGGGTGGTGGGTCTCTTCCAGCGCTCAGATGCGCTGGCCTCCCCCCGCTCCGGGGTGGCGCCACCTGGGGGATGGGTGGTTTGGGGACTGGAGAGCTTCCCAGCACCCCCAAAGCCCCAGACCGGCTCCGCTGCGCCCCGTCTGACCAAAGCTATAATAAAAACACTTCCACCCCGCGGAGTTTCGGTCTGTGCCCTGGGGAGGGGCTGCAGTAGGGGTCTGTGGATTTCCACCACCTCAGCGTACTGGGAAAGGATGGCTTTGAAAGGGCAGAAATGAGAACAGAGAAGCCAGCCTCTTCTTGGGCCTGAGGTAGGACCCCACCCCGTTGGTGGTTAAAAAAAAAAAAAAAAGAAAGGTAATTCAGACTCCACGCTGAGACTGTGTGAGCTGCTTTGCTCTCAGCATTCTAGTGGGACCTTCTTGTTGCCCTGTTCTTCTGCTCGTCCCTGAGCCTCTCCATCCCCACTCAGCCCCACTACCTTCTTAACTGGGTCTCTACACTTTCACTTATAAGCCCAAGTGACTGGAAGCTGGTATGAATGCCCAGGTCACTAAAAACAGGTGCCAGCCTAGAACCAGACAGACCATGAATATCTCCCCAACCATCAGCCCCTCTGTCACCATCACCAAAGTGGAACAGCTGGCCTGGCTGACTCCAGGTCCACCTGCTCCATACATGTCACCAGGGTGTTCTTATTGCAAGGAAGGTGGTCTATGGGCCTCCTTGGTCCAGTAGAGCATTACCCCTTGCCTTTTGTGTTCATGCCACTCGCTCAGTTCAGGGGTGGAGACCAGGGTTTGTCCAAGAGCATCCAAAGAAAAGCCAGGTTTGGGATGGAAAAAGGGACTAGTGGGGAGAAGTGGAGGGGGCAGAATCCAGGAAGGGGGTGGCACCTGCAGGGATACAGGAAGGGACAGGGAGCTAGGCTGTCACTGAGGCCCACTTAACTGAGTCGTTTCTCTCCAGGATGAGATTTGTCCCAGGATGAGAAGTCATTTTCAGCTCAGAAGGCAGTGGGAGACTACAGTGTAGGAACTGAGATGTAAGGTGTAAATGATTTCCCTTAGATGGGGTCAGGGCTGGGGGCAGAGGAGATCATCTAAAACCCCAGCTAACCCCCAAAAGATGTCTGTTACTGTTGAAAAGGGATCAATAATATTTTGTTGTAAAATTCCCCCTTCATATTCAGTTTGTCCAGACTAACGTTAAAGTGCACTGGCAACCCCTGAATTCCCTCTGACAGCAAGAGGTTACACTTAGAGATTGAAGAATTTGCAGGGAAATAGTTCACTGGCTGGGCCTGAAATGGATAAGAAGGAGGATGAAGTGTGGAGTTCAGACACTGGCTGAGACCAAGTCTTTGATACCCTGGACTGTCCCTTTGTAATGGACCTCAGTTCTCATGTACTCAAACTTCCCCATTGTTCAGACCTAGAAGTGAGGCCCAGAGAGAGGCTGTGATTTGTCTAAGATCTCACAGCATCCCTACTCTCCGCTATGCTGAGGTCTAGTGGAAGCTTCCTGTGGGTCTGGGGGGAGCCAGGTGCCAGAGTCAGAGCTGCCAGGAGGAGGTGGGCCAGGGACCTATATTAGTTTCCTAGGGTCCTGTGATGAAGTACCACCAAATGGATATCTTAAAACAACAGAAATTTATGGCTTGCAGTTATGGGGGCCAGAAGTCTGAAATTAAGGCGTCAGCAGGGTCATGCTCTCTCTAAAGGCTCTAGGGAAAGATCCTCCCTGGCCTTCTCCAAGCCTCTGGTGGTTTCTGGCAATCCTTGGTATTTCTCGTAGATGTGTCACTCCTATCTCTGCCTCTGTCTTCACATAGCTGTCTTCTCTCTGTGTCTCTTCTCCTCTTTCTGTAAGGATGTCACTCATATTGGATTAGGATCTCCCTACTCCAGTGTGACCACATCCTAATTTAACTGATAACATCTTTGAAGACTCTATTTCCAAACAAGGCCAAATTCACAGATACAGGGGATTAGGACTTCAACGTATCTTCTGGGGGAACACAATTCAAGCCTTAATAGGGCCCAATGTCCAGCACAGTCCAAGTGGTCATGGGCAGCTGGCATGGAAATCAGCCAGTTACTCATCATCTTTCATGGTGGAAAAATTCCATTTTTGTATCCCTGAAAATATCCAAAGGCATGGCGAGCTTTAAACTAGGAGGCCTAGATTCTTGTCCCAGTGCCACTGTGTGTGATCCTGGGCAAGTCACCCTCCCAAACTGAGTTCTGGGTTAGTAGCAGCAATGAAAGGAACAAGCTTTGCACTAAAGGCTGGTTGACCTTGATCCAGTAGTTCACCTCTGGGCCTCAGTTTTCTCATCCATAAAATGTAAGTTAACAAGACCTATCTCACTTGACTGAGGATTAAAGAGATACAATACACGTGATAAGGATCCCTAGTGGTGCAATGGTTAGGTGCTTGGCTGCTAACCAAAAGGTTGGCAGTTTGAACTCCCCAGCGGCTCCATGGGAGAAAGACCTGGTGATCTGCTTTATGAAGATTACAGCCTAGGGAAACCCTATGCGGCAGTTGTACTCTGTCACGTGGGGCCACTATGAATTGCAATCGATGTATACGCTTAATAAACACAGCTTTTATTGTTTTTAAATCACTTTCAAGTTTGCAAAATGCTTTCAGGTATGCCATCGCTCAAGTCTTCCAACAACCCTGGGAGGTTGGATGGGTAGATTTCATTCTTCTAACCAACCAACTAGTTTGCTGTTGACTCCAACATGTGGCAACCCCATGTATGTCAGAGTAGAGCTCACTCCATAGGGTTTTCAATAGTTGATTTTTCAGAAGTAGATAGCCAAGCATTTCATCCAAGGTGCCTCTGGGTAGACTCGAGCCTCCAACCTTTCAGTTAGCAGCCAAGCATGCTAACTGTTCGCACCACCCAAAGAAAGACTCCTTTCTTCTTTTAGGGCGGTTAAACAGCTTGCTTAAGGTGACACAGTTGCTAAATTCTGTGATTGCATTTGAATCCAAGAAGCCGTTCTCTTTGGCGATAACACACTAAGTTTGCTTGGCCTGCCACTGCCTCCCTTACCTCCTGTAACTGGGGACTAGACTGCCATAATAATAGCTAATATTTAGAGAGCACTCACTCTGTGTCAGATACCATGACAGAACTTTATAAATATTGGCTCATGGGTGTGTGTGGTGGGGGGGGGGGTGGATTTACAGGAAATGTTCTCATGCCCTTTTATGTGGATGCTGTTATTGTATCCATCTTAGTTGAGGAAACTAAGGCTCAAAAAGGTTAAGTAACTTGCCAAGATCACAGAGCTAGGAAAGGGCAAATGCACTTATCCAGTATACCATGTTTCACAAAGATTTGGGATTTCCAAAGCAGAGCTAAGGAAGGGCGGCTTTGGGGCAGCTCAGCTCCTGTCATCACCTGAGCCCAGCACCTCCACCCCTACCCAGCCCCACAGAGGCCTGGTGTATTTTCAAGCTTCTGCCCTGGGCAGCAGGCATGGGGTGAGCCTCTTGGAGACTCCAGGGTTCTGCAGTGAGGAAAGGTCCCATCTGGGCTCCCCTCCCCAGTCTGGCTCAGCTGGAGAGACAGGAAGGAGGGGCAGCCTCCCTCCCACCCAGGCCCCATGTATAGACCCTTGTCATGGCTGGCAGACTTGAATAACTTTCTTTATCTTCCCTTCTATTCCCCACTTCCCCCCACTACCAGCTGTGGCCATTTAATAAAATTAGCTTAATGCTTGTTCCTTCCCTGTGGGGTCTGAAGATTGAAATCTGCGGGTCCCCACAAACCCAATAAAACCCCTGGCAGGTCTGGTTGGAACTAGAGTCTCAGTGGGAAGAGTGATTAGATTAGAAGGCACTCCCCCTTTTGTCCCCCAGTGCCCACACAGCCTCCTGTGATTTTTAATGGCCACAATGATCTGGAATTGCCCAGCCACCACACCTGGGAGGCCCCCTAGCCCTCTCCAGAGTCACAGGGACTGGTCCAGGACCTCTGGTACAATAAAAAGCACATTCACCATTTCCTAGCACCTGCCCGCCTGGTCAGCTGGCTCGTTTGCTTGCTTTCCTTTTTTTGATGACCTGAAAATCTCCACGCCATTTGACATATGGAACTAAAATCCCCATTTTGCAGAAGAGGAAATCAAGAGCCTGGAGAAAATTCATGACTTGCCCATGGTCATGCAGCAAGTTTGTGGCACAGCTGAAACTGGACCGAAGTCTTTGCAGGGTACAAGGAGTGGCCTGTGGTGCCATGTCAGCTGCTTGTCACTCAGGCAGCAACCCAGCTACAGGGAAACCTGTTGGGGAGATGTCTGTCTCCCCATCAGTCAGGGGCTCCCCAAGGGCAACATTTTGTGGGGTTTCTTTTCCTTAGATGGGACTCCCCAGGGGCAAGCCTGTATCTCCTCCATCAGATTGGGGGTCCTCAAAGACACAGACTGGGTTTTCTCCTTAGACTGTCAGCTGCTCTGCTTGAGAACAGGGCCTGTATCTCCCCTGTGACCAGAGATTTGGGGGTGTCCTAGATGCACAGACTGTGGCTCTGAGGGTAGTCACTTTTTTTTTTTTTTTTTAATTAAACTAGGGCTCTCTGAGACCAGAGAGAGGTCTCTACCATTGGAATGGAGGTTCCCTGAAGGTAAGGCTCTGTTTCCTCAGCCAGCTGGGGGCTCTCTGATGGCAGAGCCTGTCTCCCCCTCAGACTGGCAACTCCCTGGAGGCAGTGCCTGTGTCTCCCTCCTCCTCAGGCAAGGGCTTTCCCAGCACACAAACATTCCCAGGGGACAGGGCTGTGTGGTTGGTAGGAGGGAGACTGGACAGGCAGAATGGTGGATCTACTCTGGAGAAAGGAAGCAAGAAACCTCCCCAGACTGCCTTCCCTTTAGAAAGATGTATGATTAATTAACGAATAATGTCCCTGCCAGGAGAGTTAAGAGGACAGAGGTGCCCCTGGAGCTCCCCCACATGGGTAATGGCAGACTGTCCTGCGCCCAAACAGCTGGCAGCCCTAGGGGCTAGTGCTGTCCTGGTTTCTGGGGTTATGGGAACCAGAGGGGGCAGCGGGGCCCACTGCTGGGGGCTGCCCTAATTGGATGACTTTGCAGGAAGGCCAAGCATGTGCGCTCGGCTCTGCGCTTCCGCTTGCTACAAACACATCTGCCATGACGAGGTCTAGGGGTTAATTGCCTCCCGCCTCACTCCTGGTAACCGATATTTCATTTACTGCTCAGAGGGGGAGCTGCCCAGAGAATCAATCCTGGACAAGCATCCAGGGGACAGGGAAGCTGGAGAGGCACAGGGACTATTTCCTTGAGGATGTCTGAGTGCCAGCGGAGGAGGCAGGTGACAGAGACCCCGAGAAGGCAGCCAAGACAAATGTGGGCCTCACCCATGTTCTGCTGAGCCTGACAACATCTCCAGGACCCCCAAGGGCTGGGAGAAAAGTCCAGGGTCCAGAGGCTGCACTGCCACAGCCAGCTGTGCTGTTTCCCCTACCCTAATTCCTTCTGCATTTATTTATCTTGGTGCCCCCACAAGCTGTCGCAGGTTAGATGCTGTTAATAAGGTTATTTTCACAAGTGGTGAAGGTATATTTGAAAAGCGGAACTGGAGGTGTGAGCTCTTCACTCCCTTCCAGGTAACAAACCTTAAAATCCTACAAATGAGGTGATAATGAAGTAGAAGTGAAAAGTATACCCATGTTTGGAAATGGGAAGGTGGAAGGGTTACTGAGAGGTGGCAGCTGGGGTGGGGGGTAAGGGGCTGGAGGAAAAAAGGACCAGAGGGCCAACCCCATATTTTCCATGTGCTACCCATTTGCCCCAACTGCCCAGACTGAAGAGCATCTCCCCATTAACAGCTGGAAAAACTGAGGGCCAGAGAGAAACCCAAGTTTACCTGGGTTGGTTCGGGGCAGAGCTAGAGCTAGAACAAGAGGCAGTGGGAACCATTAGAATGACAGTAAATGGAGACAGAAGAACTGGGCTCGAGTCTTGGCTCCACCATTTCCATGCTCAGTGTTTTGGGAAATGTCTTAGGCTGAGTTCTCCAGAGAAACAAAACCAATGAAGCATCTATATACATAGAGAGAGAGAGAGATTTATATCAAGGAAATGGCTCACACAGTTGTAGAGGCTGGGAAGCCCCAAGTCCATGGGTCAGGCTGGAGATTTCTCCTGTCTCACATAGCCTCAGGGGCTGGTGAACCCAAGACTGGC
Source organism: Elephas maximus indicus (assembly GCF_024166365.1). NCBI lineage: Eukaryota > Metazoa > Chordata > Mammalia > Proboscidea > Elephantidae > Elephas > Elephas maximus. Next base: position 51,379,909 of record NC_064837.1, on the reverse strand, counting down.
AAGTCAGACAACAGGACTCTGGCTCAGAGGCTGCAGAGGCCGACAAATTCCAAGATCTGCAGGTAATCTGCTAGCTGAAGTCCCAAGAACTGGAGGTCTGATGAACAGAAGTCAGCTGCAGGATCCAGAGTGAGCAAAAGCCCAAAAGCCTTGCCAGAAAGTCCACCTATACTGGATGCAGGCCATAACCCCAAAGAAACTCCCTTTCAATTTATTGGCTACTCACAGCAGATCTCATCATGGAGGTGACTGCATCATTTTATGACTGCCAAACTACATCATAACTACCAAACCACTGAGAATCACGGTCTTGCCAAGTTGGCATGCAACCTTAACGATCACAGTCCACCCCTTGTAAACTTGGCACTTGTACACATCTTCTGAAACCATACATAATCTCTGAATAAAGACAATTATAAAGCCATACTCACACCTAACATGATACGACTGACACACTTACACTGAAAACACACTAGTCTTGTTTACATTTTATATTTTATAAGTGAAGAAAACAAAAATATTTGATGCATACATACAAGGAAGAAATACTCATAACAATTACGGTCCTCGTTTCTGCAACTGGTCACATGATTATAACTGGTATTTAGAACTACTTTCTTTCACCACCTATTCTGTATTCCTCTTGCCCTTGGCATGACTCAGAATAACAAGAAGCAGCTGCAAACATCCATTAATAGCCAGAAAGTGGAAAGTAAAAGTATGAATCTAGGAAAATTGGAAATCATCAAAAATGAAACGGAACACGTAAAGATTGATATTCTAGGTATTTGTGAGCTGAAATGGACTGGTAGTGGCCATTTTGAATTGGAGAATCATATGGTCTGCTATGCCAGGAATGAGAAATTGAAGAGGAATGGCATAGCGTCTATCATCAAAAAGAATATTTCAAGATCTCTCCTGAAGTACAACACTGTCAGTGATAGGATAATATCTATACGCCTACAAGGAAGACCAGTTAGTATGACTATTATTCAAATTTACACATCAACCACTAATGCCAAAGATTAGGAAATTGAAGATTTTACCAACTTCTGCAGTCTGAAATTGATCAAACATGCAATCAAGATGCATTGATAATTACTGGTGATTGGAACGTGAAAGTTAGAAACAAAGAAGAAGGACTGGTGGTTGGAAAATATGGCCTTGGTGATAGAAATGATGCTAGAGATCACATGATATAATTTTGCAAGACCAATGACTTCCTTACTGCAAATACCTTTTTTCAACAACATAAATGGTGACTATACACGTGGACCTCACTAGATGGAATACACAGGAATCAAATCGGCTACATCTGTGGAAAGAGATGAGAGAGAAGCTCAATATCATCAGTCAGAACAAGGCCAGGGGCTGAATGAGAAATAGACCATCAATTGCTCATATGCAAGTTCAAGTTGAAGCTGAAGAAAATTACATGAAGTCCACAAGAACTGAAATAAGACCTTGAGTATATCCTACCTGAATTTAGAGACCATCTCAAGAATAGATTTGATGCACTGAACGCTAATGACCGACGACCAGACAAGCTGTGGAATGATATCAAGGATATCATACACAAAGAAAGCAAAAGTTCATTAAAAAAACAGGAAAGACCAAAATGGATGTCAGAAGAGACTCTGAAACTTGCTCTTGAACATAGAGTAGCTAAAGCGAACAGAAGAAATGATGAAGTAAAAGAACTGCAGAGAAGATTTCAAAGGGCAGCTTAAGAAGACAAAGCATTATAATAAAGTGTGCAAAGATCTGGAGTTAGAAAACCAAGAGGGAAGAACATGCTCAGCATTTCCCAAGCTAAAGGAACGGAAGAAAAAATTCAAGCCTCGAGTTGCAATATTGAAGGCTTCTACATGGAAAATATTGAACAACGCAGTAAGCATCAAAAGAAGATGGAAGGAATACAGAGTCACTGTACCAAAAAGAAGTGGCTGATGTTCAACCATTTCAGGAAGCAGCATATGACCAAGAACTGGTGGTACTGAAGGAAGAAGTCTAAGCTGTACTTAAGGCAATGGTGAAAAATAAGCCTCCAGGAATTGACTGAATGCCAACTGAGATGTTTCAACAAACGGATGCTACACTGGAGGTACTCACTCTTCTATGTCAAGAAATTTAGAAGACAGCTACTTGGCCAACTGCCTTGAATAGATGCCCATTCCAAAAAAAGACAATCCAACAGAATCCAGAAATTATCAAACAATATCATTACTACCACACAAGTAATATTTTGCTGAAGATCATTCAAAAGCAGTTGCAGCAGTACATTGACAGGGAACTGCCAGAAATTCAAGCCAGATTCAAAAGAGGACGTGGAGCAAGATTAATTGCTGATAACAGACGGACCTTGGCTGAAAGTAGAGAATACCAGAAAGATGTTTACCTGTGTTTTATTGACTACGCAAAGGCATTTGAGTGTGTGGATCATAACAAATTATGGATAACATTGGGAAGAATGGGAATTCCAGAACACTTAATTGTGTTCATGAAGAATCTGTACATAGACCAAGAGGGAGCTGTTTGAACAGAACAAGGGGATACTGTGTGGTTTAAAATCAGGAACGGTGTGTGTCAGGATTGTATCCTTTCACCATACTTCAATCTGAGCAAGTAATCCCAGAATCTCGACTACATGAAGAAGGATGAGGCATCAGGATTGGTGGAAGACTCATTAACAATCTTCCATGTGCAGATGACACAACCTTGCCTGCTGAAAGCAAACAGGATTTGAAGCATTTACTAACGAAGATCAAAGACTACAGCCTTCAGTACAGATCACGTCTCAACATAAAGAAAACAAAAATCTTCACAACTGGACCAAAAAGCAACATCATGATAAGTGGAGAAAAGATTGAAGTTGTCAAGGATTTCATTTTGCTTGGATTCACAATCAACGCCCATGAAAGCAGCAATCAATAAAACGATATATCGCATTGGGCAAATCTGCTGCAAAAGACCTCTTTAGTGTTAAAAAGCAAAGATGGCACTTTTGAGAACCAAGGTGTACCCGACCCAATACATTAGTATTTTCAATCACTTCATAGGCATGTGAAAGTTGGACAATGAATAAGGAAGACCAAAGAAGAATTAATGCCTTTGAATTATGGTGTCGGCAAAGAATACTGAATAAATACTGGACTTCCAGAAGAATGAACAAATCTGTCTTGGAAGAAGTACAGCCATAATGCTCCTTAGAAGCAAGGATGGAGAGACTTCATCTCAAGTACTTTGGGTGTTATCAGGAGGGCCAAGTCCCTGGAGAAGGACATCATGCTTGGTAAAGCAGAGGGTCATCAAAAAAGAGGAAGACCCTTAACAAGATGGATTGACACAGTGGCTGCAACAATTTGCTCAAACATAGCAACGATTGTGAGGATGGCACAGGACCGGGCAGTGTTGCGTTCTGTTGTATATGGGGTCACTATGAGTCGGGACAAACTCGACAGCACCTAACAACGACAACAACCTCTCTCAGCCTTGATTTCGCCATCTATAAAATGGACTTGGATAATGAAAAATAACAACTTGAAGGGCTATTGTGAGGTAATATGTGAGAACCTGTTTTGTAAGTTATGAAGCAAAATTCAAATACATAATATTATAACCCAATGATGTAAATTTCTTTTGACTGTACTTCAATGCCTGAGCTGGAGACGATCACTGATGAAGATGAAGACATCTGGGTTGTTCTCCCATCTTGGTAACCCCAAAGTGAGCGTGGGACACTAGGAAAGGGGGTAGTTTGGGTTATCCAGGATGTGGGGCTAAGTACTGTGAATGGAGTACCCTGAGTCTGCTGGTCTCCATTGTGAATTCTCCCACCTTTCTACTCTGTGGCCTCCAATTTGGGGTGAGAGCACAGGAGTACTCCTGACACCCTGGCAGTCTTAGTCACCTAGTGCTGCTATAACAGAAATACCACAAGTGGATGGCTTTAACAAAGAGAAGTTTATTATCTCACAGTCCAGTAGGCTGGAAGTCTGAATTCAGGCACCAGCTCCAGGGGAAGGCTTTCTCTCCCTGTCAGCTCGGGAGGAAGGTCCTTGTCATCAGCCTTCCCTTGGTCCGGGGGCATCTCAGTGCAGGAATCTCAGGTTCAAAGGATGCGCTAATCTCCTGGCACTGCTTTCTTGGTGGTATGATGTTTCCATGTCTCCGCTTGCTTCTCTCTTTTATATCTCAAAAGAGGTTGGCTTAAGACACTATCTAATCTTTTATACCTCATCAGTATAATGGCCACTAATCCATCTTATTACAAAATATTGATAGGGTTTACGACACATAGGGAAATCACATCAGAATATAAAATGGTAGAAAATACAAGGGAATCACAACCTAGCCAATTTGATAGATATTTTGGGGGGACACAACTCAATCCACTGACCCATTCAACTGTTCCTGTCTCTACTTGCTCCATTTAGTTCAACAAACATTACTGGGCATCTCCTATGGGCTAGGCCCTAGCATGGTATTGAGGCTCCAGAGGTGGATAAGAACCCACCCAGAGATTCGAGATATAGGAATCATACAGATACGCCCCAGACATAGTGGCATTAGAGAGGAAAGGAGGGGAAGGAAGGCTTTCAAACTATTAACAGGGGTTACTTCTGAGGGAGCTAGCATAAGCGAAGGCTTACATTTTTTATTTACATAATGTCTAGAAAGGAACCCTGGTGACAAACCGTTAGGCACTTGGCTGCTAACAAAAGTGGTTGGCAGTTTGAACCCACCCAGCAGCTCAGCAGGAGAAAGACCTGCTGATCTGCTCCTGTAAAGTTTACAGCCAAGAAAACCCTATGGGGCAGTTTCACTAGCATGTCACATGGGTCACTATGAATCGAAAACAACTCGATGACATGTAACAACGTGTTTAGAAAGGTTTTATGATGAACACATGCCTCTCCAAAGTCAGACCCTCCGCCTGACCAGAGTTGTTGCTAAAGTTGTCCTTCCAGGGCTGTGGGTGCAGGGCTAGGACCCAGGTAGCTGAGAATTTCCACCTTCCTTGCCCAGAGGCCTGGGGAGTATTGGAGCAAGAGATGGTGGAGAAAAACATACACTCTCATCTCTGTATCAACAGTTAATTTATAACAGTAGCTTATGTACCACTGTTTTAATAATTTTGCATATATTTGTTCATTTAAGCCTTATAATGCTCCTACAAGATAGTTACTATCATCATCCCCATTTTTCTGAGGACAAAACTGAGGCACAAAGAGGTGAAGTAGCTCATCCAAGGTCACATTGCTTACCCTTTCTGAGCACAGCCCTCTGTCCCTCAAGTAAGGGAAGGGTTGAATCTCACTCCTTCTCTGCCAGAGTACACTGTCCTCTCCTGAGTCAGTGGACACCCCTCCCCACAATGTCTGCTGCCTGTGCAGCTTGTGCAGGGAGCCAGGCTTCTGCCTCTTCCCAGAAGGTCAAGGGAAAATTAAAGGGCTCCTTTCCAGGACCCCAGGGCACAAGTTCCTTTGTTCCCTGACTGAGGAGTCCCATCCTGGGCTAGGACAACCATCTAGGCCAGGAGAGTTACAGAGCTCTCCCTGTCTGCCCATAGCTGGGGGTGGGTCTGCTAGGCCCTTGGTCACTTCAACTGCCTGCAGAACACCTGCCCATTATTCAAATCCCAGGTATATTGCCTGCTCTTTGGTGAAGCCTCCCTGAACTTCCCCAGCAGTTACCTGCTTGTCTCCAAGGCCAGACTGAGAGTATCTTCCAGGTAGGACAATGACTCGCTCGGCACCTGATACCATGCCTGCCACATCATAACTGTCTCCACTGTAACAGCAGCTATTTCAAACATCACTCACTGTCCTTAAACTTTCATCCTTACCTCCTGCAGTGGATATTGCACTGCGATGTGCTGCCCAGGTCTCCTTCCAGACTGAAGGATCTGTTCCCCCAGCTGCCGGGAGCGCTGCCAGCAGATGGCTCTCACCTACCAGCCCCCTTCAGGGATCGCCTCCACTGAGGTGAGCTGCTCACCCAACATCATATTTTTTTCTCAGGGCTGCCTGCTTCCAATGACTGATCAACATGGGAGTGTAAAGGCCCAGCTCTCCAGCCCCTACTCAGGACAACTCTGAAGGGTCTTCTCACCTTCAAAGCTCAATGTCTCCTCTGTCCAATCCTGCTTCCTCCTCCTTCTATTCCACACACTAATCTCCATCTCGGAGTTTGGTGCTGTTATGGGCTGAATTGTGTCCACCCAAAATATGTGTTGTAAGTGCTGACATTGACAGGGAACTGCCAGAAATTCAAGCCAGATTGAGAAAAGAACATGGAACGAGGGATGTCATTACTGATGTCAGATGGATCTTGGCTGAAGGCAGAGAATACCAGAAAGATGTTTACCTGTGTTTTATTGACTATACAAAGGCATTTGACTGTGTGGGTTGTAACAAATTATGGATAACATGGGGAAGAATGGGAATCTCAGAACACTTAATCGTGCTCATGAGGATCCCATCCATAGGCCGGAGAAGAACTGACACCTTCAAACTGTGGTGTTGGTGAAGAATATTGAATATACCACGGACTGATGAAAGAACAAACAAACCTGTCTTGGAAGAAGTAGAACCAGGATGTTCCTTAGAAGCAACGACGGCAAGACTATGTCTCACAGACTTTGGGCATATTATCAGGAGGGATCAGTCCCTGGAGAAGGACAACATGCTTGGTAAAGTAGAGGGTCAGTGAAAAAGAGGAAAACCTTCAATGAGATGGATTGACACAGTGGCTGCAACAATGGGCTCAAACATAGCAAAGATTGTGAGGATGGTGCCGGACCGGGCAGTGTTTCATTCTGTTGTACATAAGATCGCTATGAGTCAGAATGACTGGAGGGCACCTAACGACATGCCTGTGGTTATAATCCCGTTTGGTAATGGGTTGTCTTTGTTATGTTAACAAGACAGGATTAGTGAAGGGTGTGTCTTGAGTCAATCTCTTTTGAGGTATAAAAGAGATTAAACAAGCAAGGCAGAAGAAGAAAGGGGGGAAGAGAGATGCCAAGGCACATGAAAATCACCCAGAAACTGAAGCTCAGAAGAGACAAGGGCCTTCCTCCAGAGCCTGGCGGGACGGGGGAGGGACAATTCCCCCAGAGCTGGTGCCCTGAATTCGGGCATCTAGCCTCCCGAACAGTAAGAAAATAAATTTGTTTGTTAAAGCCCTCCACTGTGATATTTCTGTTATAGTAGCACTAAATAATTAGGGCAGGTACCCGTGGTGCACTACTCCTTTAGAGCTTAGCTCCCCAGAGAAAGATATGCCAGTCTGCTTTCAAAAGGTTTACAGCTTTGGAAACCCTATGGGGCAGTTCTACTCTGTCCTATAGGGCCGCGTTGGAATCATTCCACAGCAACGTTGTTGTTGTTTTAATAAAAAGATGAGGAAACTGACTCTCAGACAGCTGAAGTGACTTGTGCAGTCTCAGCACTAGTTAATAAGCCAACACTGGAAACTCAGGTTTCCTGATTTCAGTGTAAGGCTCTCTCTTCGACCTCACAGCCTCTGGAGATCAGCATGAGGTTATTCCACCAAGGTGTGGGTGGCTGTGGTGGAAGGAGGTAGAGCTGCTCATCAGTGCCTTAAGGGGACAACCCTCAAATACAACAGTCCATGACGCCCTGACACTGTCAAGGCCGAGAGGGTGGAACTGCCATTCTCCGCCTCTACCGACTTTTCCACATCAAGGCTGCTACTGAAGTTCAGTTTTGGAAAGGTCGCGAACCGGGAAGAGATTCTAAACAGCTGCTGAGAACCTGGTCTTGGATATGCGGATGCTGACTTAGCCTCCAGACAAAGCAGGTTTGAAAACCGGTTGGATGTCCGGTAAGCGTAACTTATTATGAACGGGATGACAGAGACATGCCGCGACCCCCTATTTCCTAACGCCATCCAGGTTTCTTCCTGTCAGTCCTGTCCTTTCAGCCTTGAGGACGCTATTTCAAAATCTCTGATCAGCAGGAAGGGGAAGTGCGCAAGCGCACTGTTGACAGCTCCCGCCACCTCCGGCTGGACCTTGTTACTTAGGAAACAGCCAATCAGCGACCCGGGCAGTGACCAATGGGAAGAGCGGAATCGCCGATCCGGCTAATTTGAAAGCCCTGCGCCGGGCGAAGGTTGGCGCGGGTTTAGGAGGGCTGGGGCGCCGTCTCCTGCAGTCTAGGCCTCTTGTCCGCCCCCTGAGGGACCCGGGAGCGATCGGCGACACCAGCTGCGAGGAACCGGCGCAGGGTAAGCCCAGGTCTGGCGGGCTCCTCCTCTGAGGTCTGGGGCGCACGGACTCAGCTGCTCGTGGACTGGAGCCGGAGCCCGGCCTCCTTTGTGCGGGACGTGACCGTGGAGCTCTGAGACAGAGCCCTCGCACCGCGCCGGCAGGTCCTGGGTGGGCCCCTCCGAGCAGGGCGGGGAGCGGTGCCGGGAACAGGGCGCTTCCTTACGCATCTGCAGTGAAGATCGGAACCCCGGTATAGGACCCAGGTCCGGCCTACACATCTTCACGTTCCTAAGTTAGGGAGCTGTCCTCCTGGCCATGTGTAAGGAAGAAATGGGTTCTCCTGCACAGTGGAGGTCCCAGAACTGGAGACCCCCTGCACATCTATGTGGAGTAGTTAGGCTCCTCTCCCCACATACACACAGAAGAACTGATTGCAGAGCTGTAGTGCAGAGGCACTTACTGAGGAACCAGGCATTCTGTAAATATTTGAATGAAGAAAGGACTGAATCCGTATGACAGAAAACCAGGCCTTCTGTAACTGCTCCTAGGGTGCTCTCTTAGCTGGGGTACTGAAATGACATGGAAAAGATAAAGCCTGGCCTGTGCCGCAGAATTTTATTGAAGACATTGGTTCTTATGGCATTGTGGGAAAATGCTTTACATCGTATCAATTCTAATAATAATGGCTAACATTTATTGAGCATTTACAAGGCTTGGATTAACTCATTTAATCCTTACAACAACCCAATGAGGTAGATGCTATTATTATTTACATTGTATAGGTTGGGAAACTGAGGCTCAGAGAAGTTAAACCTAGCTCAGAAAGGGAAACGTCTACAGAATTTTTCTGAATGAGCTTCTCCTTTATGTTACACTGCTTTCTTCAGTCTCATCCCTATTCTATTTTCTCCTCCATCACCATATCCCATGTTTCACCAACTGCCAACATATCCAGGCCCTTGTATGTCTATTTCATTATTTAGTTCCCCTACCTCTACTGCAACAGAGATATTTTAAGGCATCTCAATTTGTTGGTCTTTATATTATCCAATTCAGCACCATTTATACCTTTTTTTTTTTTTTTTAATACAAGTAGAAATTGTTCCTCTGCCTGGCCATAAAACAAATCTAAACAAAACTGGTATTGTACAAACTATATTCTTTTTCCACAAGCAATTAAGTTAAAAAAGAAGAAAATTAAAACAAACTCATGTTTGGAAATTAAAAAAAAAAACAAAAACAATTAACTCATTGGTCAAATAAAAAAAAGTAGGAAATCATAATTGTAATTAAAAGAAATTTAGCATGAGACAAAAGTACTGTATATAAAACTTGTATAATGCAGCAAAAGCAATACTTAGAGGGTAATTTATACCCTTAAATGCTTACATTAGAATGTTAAAAAGAAACCAAAAACAAAAAGCTGAATGTTAGTGAAGTAAATAGTCAACTTAATAAGATGGAAGAGAACAATAAAATAAATGCATAGAAAATCAAAGGAAGGAGATAATAAAGATAAGAGCAGAAATTAATGAACTAGGATGTTACTTATACAGTAGAGAGGGTTAACCTAGCCAAAAGCTGTGTCTTTGTAAGGACTAATAAAAAGCCAAACCTCTGGCAATATTAATGAAGAAATAAAGAGAGGAAACACACACACACACAGACACACACACAAATTATATCAGGAATGAAAATAGGAATATAACTTCAGTTTCAGAGTGATTAAGATAAAGAAATAGAATATCCTTTGTCACAGTGCTTTTAGGCAATTTTCTAGGAAAGCACAACTTACCAAAAATAACTCGAGAAGTTATAGAAACTCTGAATAGGTCCATTGAGGAAACTGAATTAATTTAAAATCTGCCATCACACATATCAGAAAATCCCACCAAACTCCACCAGAAATTTATAGGCAATTGGAAAAGAGAATTCTAATCTTATACAAATTCTCCCTAAAAAGAGAGCGAACATCTTCAGCCTATTTTATGATACCAAAAACCAGACAAAGAAAATTACAGGTCAATCTCTTTTATGAATGTAGTTGAAAAATCCTAAATCAAAGATTAGCAATCAGAAGGCAGCAATGTAAAAAAAAAAAAAAAATTGTGACCAATTTGGGCTTATTCCAGAAATGTGAAAATTATTTAATGTTAGAAAATTTATGAATACAATTTATACATTTACAGATTAATGGAGAAAACAGTCCCATTAGATGCAGAAATAACATTTAATAAAATTCAATATCCATTAAGGATTTAAAAAAAAAAATAGGTAAACTAGAAATAGAGGTAAATTTCCGTAAACAGTCAAAGGGAATCTATCCAAAAAAAAAAACAATAACAAGCATCACACTTAATGGTGAAATAATGGGAGCCTTCCCTATAAAAGAAAAAAAAAAAACAACTTTTCTTTTTCCCCTATAAAATCAGGAAAAAGACAAGATTGCTCACTATTGCTGCTTCTATTTAGTGTTGTAACAGAGGTCCTAGCTAGAACCATAAAAACCCTTTGCTGTGGAGTCAATTCCAACTCGTAGTGACTCTATAGGATAGAGTACAACTGCCCCTTAAGAGTTTCCAAGGTTGTAATCTTTACCAAAGCAGACTGCCACAGGCTGCTCCATCTTTCTCCTGCAGAGTAGCTGGTGGGTTGGAACCTCTGACCTTTCGGTTAGCAGCTGGGTGCTGAACCACTGTGCCACCAGGACTCCTGCCAGAACCATAGCACAAGAAAAATAAAATGCTAATATTAGAAATGAAGGAACAAAACTATATAGACCATATGATTGTCTATTTAAACAAACAAACCTATAAATTATTAGATGATTAAATCGTTATAATTAATAGTGTTCAGTAGAGTTACTAGGTATAAGATCAATATATAAAAATCAGATGCATTTTTATACACCAACAACAATCAGTTGTTGTTATTAGTTGCCATCAAGTTGGCTCCTACTCATGGTGACCCTATGTACGAAAGAACAAAACGTTGCCCGATCCTGCCCTATCTACCATCTTCATGATTTTTGGTATGCTTGAGTCCATTGTTGCAGCCACTGTATTTTAAGTGCCTTCCAACCTAGGGGGCTCATTTTCCAGCACTATACAGGACAGTATTCTATTGTGATCCATAGGGTTTTCACTGGTTAATTTTTGGAACTATATTGCCAAGCCTTTCTTCCTAGCTTATCTCAGTCTGAGAGCTTTTCTGAAACCTGTCCACCATAGGTGACCCTGCTGATATTTAAAAATACTGGTGGCATAGCTTCCATCATCATAGCAACATGCAAGCTACCACAATACAACAAATTGACAGATGAGTGGTGAAACGATTAGTTAGGAAACATAATAAAGACACATAGCCATAGAACATTTGTGAGTAGGTCCTGTCCTAGGATGTGGGATGAAGGAAAACCCTGCCCTCAAGGAGCCCACTTAGTAGATGTCTATGTGGAGGAAAATGAGATCCTCTTGTTTTACTGAGTGATGGGAAACCAGGTATACACCCCTTGCTTGAGGATTGGGTAGGGGGTATTTTTCTTCCTTTGCACATTCAAATATAAGGGATGAGGAAATGATGCCCCCCTCTGCCTACTCCTTGGGGGGAATGAGATCTGGGGGATACAGCTCCTGCCTCTGCACAAGCACAGGTGGGAAGAACTAGCTGGTCCTCAAAGTTGCTCTTCTGTGGGTACTAAGGTGAGGTGAGGAGGGAGCTGGGAAAGCTAACTTCAGGGCAGAATAGCCTAAGGATGAAGAGCAATGCCTCTGGGGACAGACCAAGGTCAAGTTCTGCCTTTGCTGCCTACCATCTATGTGACCACTAGTCTTGGTTTCCTTTGTAAAGTAGGGATGTAACAATTGCATTGATATCCTGTACCCCTTCATGAGGTTATTGTGAAAATGGAATGATACCATTTGTAAAGCACTTAGCATAGTGCCTGATACGTAGTAAGCTCTCAATATGTACACGTTAGCTAGAATAATTATTATAATTAGACTCTTGGGTTTGGATTCTGCTGCCTTGTGGGCATTATTCATTCATGGGACAAATACTAAACATCTACTGTATGCCAGGCATCAAGCCCAGGTGTCTGAGACACACAGACTATGCCGGAAGAGGGTCCTGCTCTCAAGGAGCTTACAGACAACTATTACTAGTGAGTGATGGTTGTGAAGGAGCAACGGGGCTCCGGAGACCCCTATAGAAATAGAACAACATCCCAAAGCTAGGCTCCTGCCCGCCTCTCCCAGCTTCCAGTGTCTTCCCCCGAGAAATTTTCCTAAGCTCCTAAGAAGCTGGAGCTGTCCCTTCAGGGGCGGATAGAGGAGGCCACCCTGTAAACAACCAAATCTGACTTCCCAGCCCCAGCTCGGCCATGCACTAGCCTCTGGGTTTTAATGAGCTGCCCTGGGTTAGAAACAGGACGTGACTATAGCTGGCTCAGAACCCTGAAGATCTTATTAAAGAATCATCTCCCTTGTTCTTTGGGCTGAAATGCTCTTTCCAACAGAGGATCAAAGCAAACTTGACAAACGTTCTGTCATTAATCTCCCCATCCCCTGGGGTGGGAGCAGATCTGTAGCTGTTCTCTCTGGCTCTCAAAGAGGGAAGCTGATGTGACATTGACATGGTGTGGTCCATGGAAAGACCTCCCCACCAGTCAGACACAGAACAGAGACCAGGACCCAGGTGTCCTAGCTGTGGCCATGGGCCATGACGAGTGTCACCCCCCTTTCCACTGCCCCTCAGCACTGTTTCAGGAAGAAGGAAAATATCTCATTAGGCAAACAGTCTGCCTCCTGGCCCTGAGGAGGCAGGAGGAGAGAACTGTAAAGGTTATGTGCACGCTGTTGCCAGTGCCCTTTTTAATTTCCTGCTTAGAATGTTAGGCTGCTCTGTAGCTCCTCCTCAGCAAAAACCCTCCCAGTGGAGAGCTGAGCCTGTCATTAAGACAGCCAAGGTGGAACCTGGCAGTGAGACCAGGCACCCTCTGCCTTCACTTCCCCAGTGTGGGCACAAGAGTAGGGTCCCTGAGGGTGGGAATGCAAGGGTGGGAGATAGGTACTCTCTCAGACTGTTGAAAATCCCATACAGTCCATATATCTGGAAGGGTTTTGCAGAATACATAAGGCTAGTTATGGAAAATTATTATAATTATTATGCAACCATAGGGATTATTACAACAATGTGATAATCATAATATAATATCTAATATCATTATAAAGCAATAGAGCAGGCTCTGCAGTCAGACTGCCTGTGTTGGAGTTAGGCTCCATCACTTACTAGCACTGGGACCTCAGGCAAGTTGCTTAACCCTCTCTGTCTCAATTTTCTCATTGAACGTTGAGTATAATCATAGTATCTTATGGGATAGCAATGGGAATACAGTAAAATCTGCGAAAGCTGGAGTCTGGATAAGGCAGAAACCTATCAGAGAAGGAAAACTAAAATATTTTCCACTAACAGAACAGTACAAAAGTGGTAAGACCTCACCCTGTCAAAGGCAGAAAACTTGCAAGACTCAGAAAAACAAGGCAGTCATGTCAGGTTCTGGCTCTCACAGATTTCGCTGTATAAGGTGATGAAACGTATAAGTGGGTAAAACAGTCCCTGACATAGTGAGCCCTTGGTAATTATTTTCATTATTATGGCAGTCTGATTGCTAGGACAGGAAGAGACTTATACACATGTAAAAAGATCATTGCTGATTGATATCTTTCCCTTGTTTTGTGTGGGGAACAAGTGATGAAGTTTGGGGGTGAAGGGACTGAAGTTTCCAGTCAGTTTAATTCTGTTTAATTTCCTAAGGAAAGCATGTTTGCTAGAGTATTCAGTAGAAATCCCGTTTTTCCTTGTTGTATGACCTTGGTAGTTGTGACCTTTCTGTACTGGGAAAGCATTCGTCTATTCAGACCCCTCAGGAACAGTCTCTGTTCCTTACCCCTGTTAATATGTCCCTAGAGTTGGGCTGAACTTTTCCAGGATGTCTGTGACTCCCACATTCCAAAAATTCCATCCTTACCCTTGGGAAGCTAGCCCAAAGGGGACTATGAAAAAAATGGCGAGAGAACTCTCAAGGGAATAGAAAAGTGAATAGGCAAATAAGTGTTTGGAATTATTATCAGGGCAACACTAAGGAAATCTATCCATGTCTCCCTCTACATTCACAGATCAAAGGAGGAACACTGATCATCTCAGTAAATGCCACAAAAGTATTTCATAAAATTCAATACCTATTCCTACCTTCTTAACGGGGAAGAGAGAGTAGAGCTAAATATAGCAGAGTTAAAAACAGAAAGTGAGTCATTATTTGCAAACTATATATTATTGTTTAATTGGAAAATCTAAGCAAACCAATGACAAGCTATTAGAACAACTGAGAGATCAACATTGTGGCCAGATACAAGAAGAGCGTACAGAAACCAGTAGCTTTCGTATATGCGGGCAAAAATGAATTAGAAAATGTAATTAAAAAAAAAGAAAAACCAGACCGACCCCTGGTGGCACAGTGGTTAAGAGCTATGGCTACTATCCAAAAGGTCGGCAGTTGGAATCTACCAGCTGCTTCTTGGAAACCCTGTGGGGCAGTTCTACTCTATCCTATAGGGTTGCTATGACTCAATGGCAACGGATTTGGTTTGGTTTATTCACAATATGACAAAGACTGTAAAATGAGTACTAATAAATCCATCAAGAAATATATAAAACCCGTGTGAGAAAACCTATAAAATTTTACTGAATATTATAAACATGTAAATAAGTGGAAAGAGATACCATATTCCTAGATGGAAAGGCTTGTTATTATAAAGATGCCAATTCTCCTCAAATTAATCCATAAATTCAAAATAACTGCAATTAAAATCTTAGCAGAATTTTTCATGGAACATCATAAGCTGATTCTAAGATCACACAAGACAAAATGCCCAAGAATAGCCAAGAAAAAGAGCAATGAGTTGATGTATTATACAGACACAGTGATTAAAGATTCTAAATGAATCATGATCAGAAGAGGGGAGATTGTGGAATATCTTTATTAAAAATAGATATTTTACTTTTATTTCAAGAGGCTTTTCTTGTCCATGAACCCAAAAATTCCTGACCCACCATTTTCTTGCCAGTGGCTTCTCTTTTTTTTTCACCCAAAGTTGCTAATAGACTTTTCTCTCACTTTGGAAGAGCAGTTGATGACAAAACCATTACCTTGTGATTTAATAAAAAAGATTCTGGACTTCTCCAGATTTTAATTTCAAGATGTCTCCTAGCTAACAATGGGTAAAGGACAAAATTTTCAGGAGTCTTTTTAATGCTAACTCAGTAACCATTAAGTATTTCATCGCCATGGAAACTTATATTCATTAAGCAAAAATTATTTAAGTCTCTGTGAATTCTCCATTCTCTGGAAGTGGGTTCCTCTTCCAGAGGAAAATATTACCCCAATTTGCAAATTGTTTATTAAATCATACAGCAATCAAATATTGTGTTGTTCTTTTGAATTAATACAAGATTTTGTTTTTTAACAATAGTGATTACAACAGTTTTTTTTTTTTTTTTTAAACAATGGTGATTACAACAGTGAGGTACTAGAAAAGGGACAGACAGATCAGTAGAACAGAATGGAGAGTCAGAAGCAAATTCATGTTTGTATGAGAATTTAAGTTAAATATGGCATTTCAAATTGGTGGAGAAATAATTCACTATTCAATAAATGATCTTGAGATAATTGCTTACCACTTGGACAGAGAAGATATTTAGACACTTCCTCATACCATTGACAAAAAAGGAAATCCCATCTGGATAAAGACGTAAATGTAAGAAAGAAAGAGTATTAGGTGGAATATAAGAAAAGTGCTCATACACCTCGGAGAAGGAATTTATCTTGTTAAATGAGACAGAAAAGCCATAACGAAAAAGACTGACAAGTTTAAGCACTTCAAATTCAAAAACTTCACATGGCCAGGGTAGGATTTTTTCCAGGAATGCATGGTTAGTTTGATACCAGAAATAATATCAAATAACTTACCACATCAACAAACTAAGAGAGAAGAAATACGTAAACATATAAGGAGATGCTGAAAAAGCATTAGATAAAATTTGAGACATTCCTAATAATAGCTCTAAGTAAAATAGGAATAGAAGAAATCACTGTGTATGATAAGGCTACTTGTCCAAAAACTAATTTCTGAATAGGGAAGTAATAATGTCATTACCGTTAAATTCAGGAATGAGACAATGATGTCCATTATCATCAATATTATATTATTTGACATTGTTTTGGAAGTTCTAGGGAGTGCAATAAGACAAGAAATGAAATATTTGGTATAAATGTAGAGAAGAAAAGTTAAAAAAAAATTTCTTCTTTGATATATAATTATATACTTAAAATACCCAAGAGGCTCTAATAAAAACAACCAGAATTATTAGCAGAGTTTGAAAGGGTGGTGGATATAAGACAAGTGTATAAAAATCCATTGTGTTTCCCCATACTGGCAATTACCAGCTGGAAATGGAAATGAGGGAAGATGTTTCATTCATAAAAGCAATTAAGTCCATAAAATACTTGGGAATTATATTAAAAGGACAATTACAGAACCTACCTGAAGAGATAGAAAACTATAAGATCTTATTGAGGGACATAAAAAAATATCTGAATGAATAGAAAGGCAATAGCCATATTCTTGTATGAAAGCATTTAATGTAGTAAAATGAATATATAAATTTAATGTGATTCCAACTGAAATCCCAACAGGGTGTTTTTGGCAGTGGGTCCTAGGGTCGGGTGGAAATGATAAAATTTTCATAGTCAAATAGAATAATAAATGCCTGAAAATCACCAAGAAAATTATGAAAAAGAAGACTAGTGAGGGGGATCTAGCATAGTGTAAAGTAACGTAATGGAAAGAGTGTGGTGTTGGCACAGGACTAGACAAACAGTAGAACATGATAGAAAGCTCAGTAATAGACCTCAGAAAATATGTTGTTAAGATGCCATGGAGTCAGTTCCAACTCACAGAAACCCTATGTACAAAAGAACGAAACACTGCCCAGCCCTGCGCCATCCTCAAAATTGTTGCTCTGCTTGAGCCCATTGTTGCAGCCATTGTGTCAATCCTTGTCGTTGAGGGTCTTCCTCTTTTTCACTGACCCTCTCCACCTTTACCAAGTATGGTGTCCTTCTCCAGGGACTGGTCCCACCTGATAACATGTCCAAAGTACATGAGACAAAGTGTCACTATCTCACTTCTAAAGAACATTCTGGCTGTACTTCTTCCAAGACAGATTTATTCGTTCTTCTGTAGTCCATGGTATATTCAGTATTCTTCGCCAACACCATAATTCGAAGGCATCAATTCTTCTTTGGTCTTCCTTATTCATTGTCCAACTTTCACATGCATATGAAGTAACTGAAAATACTGTGGCTTGGGTCAGTTACATCTTAGTCCTCAAAGTGATATCTTTGCCTTTTAACACTTTAAAGAGGTCTTTTGCAGCAGATTTGCCCAATGCAATATGTTGTCTGATTTTTTGACTGCCACTTCCATGGGCATTGATTGTGGATCCAAGTAAAACAAAATCCTTGACAACTTCAGTCTTTTCTCCATTTATCATGATGTTGCTTCTTGGTCTAGTTGTGAGGATTTTGTTTTCTTTATGTTGCGGTGCAATTTGTACTGAAGGTTATAGTCTTTGATCTTAATCAGTATATGCTTCAAGTCCTCTTCATTTTCAGCAAGGAAGTTTGTGAAAATATAGTAATTTAAATATGACAAAGGTGGTATTTCAAATGAGAAAAGGATATTCATTAATCATTGGAGCTGGCACCGCTGGCTGTCTGGGAGAAAATAAAGTTATACACCTATCTTACCCCATGTTAAAATAATTCCAGATATCACATTGATTAAGGGCAGAGTTGCAAAGCCAATTATTGTAATTGCTGTCAATAAGTTGTATACCTGTAAAAACTTGAATTTGCAGAAGTTGTGTAATAGACATATTTATAACAACAACAACAAAAGAGTAGTTGCTAAGGCTGCTTATGTACAACCAAAATCCTAATGGAATTTGGTTTCTTGGTTTGGAGGTTTAGGGGCATGATTTCATGGGACACCCCAGTTAATTGGCCTAATAACTTGTTTAGGGTTTCTGTTCTACCTCCTAGTTTGTTGCTTAGTGCCTGGGATCTTAAAACCTTGCAAATGGCCATCCAAGGCACAATAATTGGTCTTTATTCACCTGGAGCAACAGAGGAAGAAGCAGCATCAGGAATAAGAGGAGTCTATGGAACGTGTGGCTAATAGCCTCCATGAACAACTACCTCCTTTGCCATGAGGCCAGAACTGGATGGTGCCTGGTTACTATTACCGAACATTTTGAACAAAGATCCTATAGAAGAATTCTGATCAAAAGGCGGAAAATGCAGAATAGAATTTTAAATTCTCATGGACTGTAGTCTTCCCGGAGCCATGAAGGTTAGATGAACCCCTGAACTATTGCCCTGAGATAATCTTTAAACCTTAAACCAAAAATATCCCCTGAAGTCTTCTAAAAGCCAAACAATAGTTTAGCTTAGCAGTAAAAAATGTCTGTCTTGAGTATTATGCTCTTTTAAGAACTATCTATATGGGATCAAATTTACAACAGCAACTTGAAAGATTTGATAGGAACCTTAGAGGGCAGTGAGTTCGTGTTAATGGGTGAGGAACAACTCAGAAAAGGAGGGTGAGAATGGTTGTGTAACTTGAAGGATGTAATCAGTGTCACTAAATGGTACATGTAGAAACTGTTGAATTGGTGTATGTTTTGCTGTGTATATTCACAACAACAACAAAATAAAATAAGATAATACGACAACATTAATAGGAAGAAAAATATGGAACAGAACTTCAAATTCTCAAAAAATCCATACTTACTGGACCATTTGAGACTGGAAGAATCCCAAGATACACTTTAAACCTTGAATCAAAACTATCCCCTGGAGTCCCTTTTGCTAAATAGCAGGTTGGCTCATAAAGAGCATCACCCTTGAGTACTGTACTCCTTTAAAAAATCATATATATGAGACCAAATGGCCAATAATTACTCTAAAGCATAGATAAGAAGGTTGGGGGCAGTGAGACTAGGTTATTGAGAACAGAACAATTTGAACAGAAATAATGAGAATGCTGACACAATGTGAAGACTGTAACCAATGTCACTGAACAATGTGTGTTGAAATTGTTGAATGGGAACCTGTTTTGCTGTGTATACTTTCACCAAAAATACAATACAAAAAAATTTTTTTTTAATTCCAGAGAGTTTAACATTTTTAATTGAAAAAACAAATCTTAGAAGAAAATTTAGGAGACTCTCTGTTCAACCTAGGGATTGGAGAGACAGACCTTTTTAACAAAGACAGAAAATTCTAATACTCTAAAAGAAAAGATAGACATATTTGCCTCTTTAAGCGTATAAACATTTTGTAAGGCAAAGATGCCGTAGACAAAGCCAACTGACAAATGATAAATTGGGGAAAAATATTTGTAATATAGATGTTAAATAATGTTCAAAGCTCTTATAAATTCCTAGCAAAAGGACAATCGACCCAGAAAAAAATGAGCAAATAAGACATACAATTCAGAGAATAAGAAATACAAATGCTCAACCTTGCCAGTAATTGAGGAAATATAAACTAAGACAACAATGAAATACCATCAGATTAGCCAAAAATTAAAACGGTCCAGTGTTAGTAAGGATGTAGAGAAATGGATACTCATGTACGCTGTGAGTAGTCGTGTAAATAAGCACAGCCGTTCTGGAGAGCAATTTGGCAGTCTCTTCTAAAATTCAAAATGTTCCCACCTTACAGTGTAGCAGGTCCACTTCTTGGTGACATCCCCTAGAGAAAGCATGTTACACATGTGCTTAAAAAAAACCAAAAAACCAAACTTGTTGCCGTCGAGTTGATTCTGACTCATAGCGACCATATAGGACAGAGTAGAACTGCCCTGTAGAGTTTCCGAGGAGCAGCTAGTGGACTCAAGCTGCCATGCTGACCTTTTGGTTAGCAGCCGTAGCTCTTAACCACTGTGCTTAGGAACTATGAAAAGGATGCTTCTGCAGCATTGTTGTATGCGTGAAATATCGGATGTAATACCTATAAGTCAATAGGGCAGTGGTTAAATTAAAACATTGAAAATAGAGCATCCATGGCAATGGATATATGGGGGATGGTTGCACAAAATGATTGATGTCATTGGTGTCACTGAATTGTACATGCTAAATTGGCAAATGTTGTGTTATCTGTATTTTTACAACATTAAAAAAATCCTGGAGCATTCATACCATAGAATATAGGAGTTAGGAAGAATGAGAAAAAATATATCTTGAAGATAGATTATGAAATGCAAAAAGCAAGTTGTAAAACAATATGCACAGTGTGATACCATTTCTGTAAAACACTAAAACCAAAACTATAGTTCCACATGTACAAATATATGTGTGTAAGTATACGGGCCACTACCCATTTGTCAGTTTGTCATACTGTGCTGGCTTTTGTGCTGCTATGATGCTGGATGCTATGCCACTGGTGTTTCAAATATTAGTGCGATCACCCAGACTGAAACAAGGAAGAAAAGCCGGGCAATCTGCTTCCAAAAATTAGCCAATGAAAACCCTGCGGATCACAACAGACTATTGTCCAATACAGTGCTAGAAGATAAGCCATCTAGGTTAGAAGGGACTCAAAATACACAGTGGCCATAACAATGGACTCCAGTATACCAACAATTATGAAGATGGCTCAGGACTGAGTAACGTTTCATTCTATTGTACATGAGTTGGAGCCCACCAGACAGCAATTAACAACAAAATGTATGGAGGGAGGCCTAGAAGGAGACTTATAAAACTACCAAGAGCAATAGCCTCCAGGAATGGAGGTTGATTAAGGGAGACTTTGACTTTACCTAGGAGCCTTGGTAGCGCAATGGTTAAAGGAGAAAGATGTGGCAGTCTTCTTCTGTAAATATTCATAGCCTTGGAAACCCCATGGGGCAGTTCTACTCTGTCCTATAGGATCACTACGAGTCTGAATTCTTGATGGCAGTGGGTTTGGTTCACTTTATTGTTTGAAATTTTTACAAGAATGTGTTCAAAGCACAAGTAAAAATAAAATCTGGAAAAATTAATTACATTTCGGGGTCAGGATTCATTAAATTTCAAATAAATTAGAATACCCGTTGCCGTCAAGTCAATTCTGACTCATAGCGACCCTACAGGACAGAGTAGAACTGCCCGATAGAGTTTACAAGGTTAGCAGCCATAGCACTTAACCACTATGCCACCAGGGTTTCCTAAATTAGAATAAAAAAAAAAAAAAATAGGAGGGATATAATGAAGGACAAGAAAGAACACAAGTCTCCAAGCTATAACATCCTATCCAATCGCTGTCGGTAACTGAAGAGAAGCAAAACATTTGTTACCACTTAGCAGCACTCACTCAGTCCTTCCTAAAAGCAACCTGATTGTTGGGTGGTGTTATCCTCATCTTACAAGTAAAGAAACAGACCTAGAGGCCAAAGGTCACTTGCCCAAGGTCACACTGCTGGTCAATGGTGGACGTGGGTTTTCTAATTCAAGCCAGGGTTCCACACTGCACTGTTTCTCTTGAGGTATAAAATCGAGATCATCTGTTCGGGAGGGTTTGGGAGGAGGCCCTTAAGCGCTAGACTGAAGGACACCTGGTCAGGCCTGGGGTCCAGTGGGTCCTCATCTCCATTGTGTCTCTGCCCAGGTGTTGCGATGGTGATGGCGGTGGAGGACAGCATGGTTCAGGTGGTGGTGCGAGTACGACCCCCCACCCCACAGGAGTTGGAGTGTCAACGGTGGCCTGTGGTTCAGGTGGTAGATGATCGGGTGCTGGTGTTTGACCCTGAGGAACCTGATGGAGGATTCCCTGGCCTGAAATGGAGCGGCACTCAAGATGGCCCCAAGAAGAAGGGCAAAGACCTGAAGTTTGTCTTTGACCGGGTCTTTGGTGAGGTAGCCACCCAACAGGATGTGTTCCAGTATACCACCCACAGCATCCTGGATGGCTTCCTCCAGGGCTACAACTGCTCAGGTGAGAACTGGACAGCAAGGAGGAAGAGCTCTGGTGGCATGGAAAGTGGCCTTGCTTCTCTGCTTCCTTCTAAAGATTTCGTGTGTCTTCTGACATGTAACCACCTCCCCCTCAGATGGGCATGACTGGTTGAGGAAGCCTCTGGCGCTTTCATTCCCTGAGGGTCCCCATTCGTTTTTCTACTATGTGCTAGGCACTGTACTGGGCCCTCAGGATACAATAGCAGACCAAACAGACATGGCTCCTGCCCTCATAGTGCTTACAGTGTAGAGGGGGCAGATGGCACTAATTACAAAATCACACCAACAAAAGGGTAGTTATAAACTGAAGTAAGTGACATGGAAAGGCTTGTGAGCCTTAAACAGAGGAAGCTAACCTAGACTGGAGAAGACTGCCGCGTGGAAGAGATAAGTCCCCACCAATAGTGGGGAGCCCTCTGCCCTCAAATCCACAGGCCTATTGAGGGCCAGAACAGACAGGTAGAGTGCTCATAAATCTGCAGCACAAACATGGGTGCAAGCAAGTGGGTAGAAGCAGTGGCATGGTGAACACGGAAGCCAAAGGAAAGAGCCCTGGGAAGACAGGAAGGACAAACAGGTGGGAATGCACCAGAGAAGACCCTTGAGAAGGTAGATCGGGTTCCACCACCGCTGCCCTCCCTACTCTGTCCTCTCCAGTGTTTGCCTATGGAGCCACAGGGGCTGGGAAGACACACACCATGCTGGGCAGAGAGGGGGACCCTGGCATCATGTACCTGACCACCATGGAGCTGTATAGGCGTCTCGAGGCCCACCAGGAGGAGAAGCGGTTTGAGGTGCTCATCAGCTACCAGGAGGTAGGGCTGTTCTCTCTCCAGCCCAGATGACCCATCCCTCACTTTCACAGCCACCTGAGGAGGGAGTGGAGCGGAGTGAGCAGGGGGCAGTGAGTAGGGGAGAGGATGGTAGCAAGTGGATGGTTTGAGGCCAAATGAGAGGGCAAAGGGGCATAGAGACAGCTCCATGAGAGACCACATGAGAGCTAAAACCTACCTGTCCTGCTCTTGTTCACTGAATGTTGTCCTGCCAAGTGCCATTGGTGATATTGTCAGGAACACTCGCTGGTCTGGTTATGGTTCCCTCTCCCCGGTGCTCAGCCCCTCATTGGCCTCTAAGGAGAGAGGTTTCCTGGTGTGCTACCTCCCTCAGGGCTCTCCTTGATTACTTTCTCCTCAGGTGTACAATGAGCAGATCCATGACCTCCTGGAGCCCAAGGGGCCCCTTGCCATTCGTGAGGATCCCGACAAGGGGGTGGTGGTGCAAGGCCTTTCCTTCCACCAGGTATGGGATTGGGCTTGGGTGGGATGAGCAGTCCCATTGGTCTTTTGGGATTCCCTCACAAGGCAGCTTGGGGCTGCCCTGCTTCCTGCTGAGGTGGTGGTGGCAGCAAGGGGGTGACTTTGGTTTTGAAGAGCAGCCCTCTCTGTTAGGGGCCAGGTCCTGGTGGGGGAGACCACAGCCCCCTTCCTGGGTATTTCTCCTTTAGCCAACCTCAGCTGAGCAGCTGCTGGAGATGCTGACCAGGGGGAACCGTAACCGTACGCAGCACCCCACTGATGCCAATGCGACTTCCTCCCGCTCCCATGCCATCTTCCAGGTGAGAGGGGCCACGGGTCAAACCTGGCGACAGGGTCTCCTGATGCTCCAGCTCCCCCCCACACTGCCGTCTGCTTTCAGATCTTCGTGAAGCAGCAGGACCGGGTTCCAGGACTGACCCAGGCCTTTCAGGTAGCCAAGATGAGCCTGATCGACCTGGCTGGCTCAGAGCGGGCATCCAGCACCCGCGCGAAGGGGGAGCGGCTGCGGGAAGGTGCCAACATCAACCGCTCTCTGCTGGCGCTCATCAATGTCCTCAACGCCCTGGCCGATGCAAAGGTAAAGCTGCGCACACTCGCATCCCCCCAGGATAGCGACTGAGTACCTGAACCCATCGGCCTCCCTCTAGCCCTGGGCCAAATGCTGTCGGGCCTAGTCTAGGTCCATCTAGCCCAGCTACCTCCCCCTTATGCCCACTCACTGCCTCACAGGGCCGCAAGTCCCACGTGCCTTACCGGGACAGCAAGCTGACCCGCCTGCTCAAGGATTCCATTGGTGGCAACTGCCGCACAGTGATGATTGCTGCTGTCAGCCCCTCCAGCCTGGCCTACGAGGACACTTATAATACCCTCAAGTATGCCGACCGGGCCAAGGAGATCAAACTCTCGGTGTGTGCCGGCCGGGGTCATCTGGCCTGAGCATGGGGGGAGCCCCAGCTGGGAGGAGGAAGGGGTAGGACCCAGCTGCCTTCCTCAGATACCTGGCCCAATGATTTCCTGAGGCAGAGGAAAGAGATTCCCGAGGCTTCATCTTCAGGAAGTTCTCTGTGGTAGAAGAAACATAGTCCCTACCCTTGAGAAGCTTCCACTTAGGAGAGATGCAGGGTAGTCTCCAAGGCTCGCGGGGACAGGAGTAGAAAATCACACGCTGTGGGGCGGCTGCAGTGGTGTTGTCCAGTGGTTTTTTTCCCAGACTTGTCTTCTGCAGCAGGGACCATATTTTCAGCAAACACCACAAACACCAATATATAAAACAGGTGAAAGCAGACTTGTACTGGTTTCTGCTACACCTGTGTGACCTCCCTCACCCGATCCCTAGGGGTCCCTGGTACTCCTGGAGCAGCTGCGGAAAGCCCAGTGGTGTGAATTATTGAACAGGGAGTCAGGGGCCTGGGTTCAAATGCACCTTCTACCTTTGTTTCCCCAGCTGTGAGGGTAAGCCCCAGTAATGTGAATAAGGCACCCGGCATAGTGCCTGGCCGTTGGAGGCAGTTTATAAAAGTTGGTTTGACTAAACACATAAATCTCTCCCCTGTGCCCCCTTCCCAGCTGAAGAGCAACGTGGTCAGCCTGGACTGCCACATCAGCCAGTATGCCACCATCTGCCAACAGCTGCAGGCTGAGGTGAGAAGCTGCCCAGGGAGCCTGGCTGGGAGGCAGAGCTCCAAGGCTGGGGATGGAGTGAGAGATGGCAGCATCCGGGTGTGGCCAGGACTCCACGCCCTCTCCTTGCTTCCTGCACTTACCTAGGACTCTGAGGGGTTGGGCTGCTTTGGTTCCAGGTGGCCACCCTGAGGGAGAAGCTCCAGGTGTATGAGGCGGCAGCCCGGGCCTCACAACTGGAGCCCCCACAATCCCCCAAACTGGCCCTACCACAACCACAGTGAGTTCTGCTGTTCTTTCTTACCCTCACCCTTCAGCTTGCCAGCCAGGATCGGGAGCTAGCCCCCCTTCTCCAGCTTCTGGAGGGCTGGGATGCCTTGCTTCTGTTCCTACACCTAAGGTCGGGTTCCCACCTAGTGTCCAGCACTCTGACTGTCACCTAGAATGCGCTCTGCGCTGTGTCACATAAGGAAATGACAACCCAGCCCAGCTCACCTAAGCAGTACTTACCATCCAAGAGAAGGTGAAGTTGGGGGTTGGTTGTCATCACCAAAATCAGAAAATTCCTGACTCCTTCTTTACCCCTTGCTAATGCCTATTTGACACCCAGGCCGCCATCCCTTGTAGGTTCTGTACTGTATGAGTGCCATGTACACCCTGCCCCCACACCCTGCCTCTCTCTTTCATTTCCTCTTAGCCTTTCTGGCTCCCCCTCACCGTCCCGCCTTCCCAGCCAGCCTTGTACTCCAGAGCTCCATCCAGGATCTGAAGTCCTTCAGGAGAAGAGCTTGCAAACAGTGTCCCAGGTAGAGAGGGCTGGGGAAGGGAAGTCCCCAGACCAGGAGCACCCCCCAGAGGACAAGGATGAAGGCCCAGCCAAGGAGGTAGGATTTGGGGGCATGAGGCCTGGGCATCGGGAAGGCTTGAAGCTGGTGGAATATTGGGAGAATGCCTCTTCCCATCTCAGAGTCCCTTCAGTCTTGGATTTTCTGCCTGGATGTCTTACTTCTTAGTCACTAGGAGGCCTTCGGAGCCTGTGCAGGAAGTGAGGAGCCTGTATGTTACTGGAAGGGGAGCAGGGAGGGAGGAGAGGAGACTGGGAGAAAGAAACCCATTCTAGGAAGCCCTCTTGGAAGAGAGAAAGATCTTAAGAGCTGTATAAGTACAAGTAAAGGGAGGACATTGGTGGTTCAGTGGTAGAATCCTCACCTTCCATGCAGGAGACCTGGGTTCAGTTCCCAGTCATTGCACCTTATGCAGCCACCATCTATCAGTGGAGGCTTGCATATTGCTATGATGCTGAATAGGTTTCAGCAGAGCTTCCAGACTAAGATGGACTAGGAAGAAAGGCCTGGTGATCTACTTCCAAAAAAGGCCCAGCAATCTACTTCCAAAATTCAACCAGTGAAAACCCTATGGATCACAACAGTCTGATCTGCAATTGATCATGGGGATGGTGCAGGACTGGCAACATTTTGTTCCATTGTGTATGGGGTCACCATAAGTCAGGGGCCAACTCAACAGCAGTTAACAACAACATAAGCAAAGGGAGGAAGGGCTTTTCCCTGTGACTCTTCCTTTCTTCTTAGATTCCAGTCCCGATGCCAGAGCAGAGCCTCAGAAACCCATTGCCAGGGTCCCCTGGCCTGCATCTACAGCCCAAGCCAGGCATGTGCAGGGACCATTTTAAGCAGTAGGTGTCTGCTTGCTCTACTCTGGGTCTAAGGTGGGAGGTGACTGGGCTCAGCCTCCTTTGGCCTCCTGGGTGGGAGTTATGTACATCACAGAAGCTCTGGTTCAGCTCCAGTTAGGAGTCAAGTCTCTTTTCATCCACATTGTCCCTTATCTGCTTTCAACACCTTGATACCATCACCTCCTCTGTTTACGCATCATAATCTCCATTTATTCCACCACATAGTTAGCAGCCCAACAGGAGAGGGAAGCCAAACACCAAATTCTATCCAGAAAGACGGCACGCACCAAGTTAGGTCAGGGTTGCTTGGGCTAGTGCTTCGCTTTCCAGTCTGAGGGCAAAGCTGCCCATCTTCAGCAAGGAGAGAGAAGCCAAGAAAAGTTGAGCATCAGGATGGGGAAGGAGCAGCCTTCCTGAGCCAAGTGTTTATCATGTGTCTCTATCAACAGTCTTACTGTGGTTATTTTTTCTCAGAAGTAAATACGAGTCACCAGCCAAAGCCAAAGAGCAACGGATTTTGGACCATTCTTTTTGTGCTTAATGGAGAGATGCTGCCAGTGTTTTTTTCTTGGCCCCTAGTACATAAATCCCCTGCCACTTAGCTTTGCCGGTGCCAACCCCACTTCTCCCTCCCCGGCACACATCACGCTAGGCAGTGTATTTAAAGCTTCCGGACAGAAGGGCCTGTTTAATTTTATTTCTTGTTGGGGAGTGTCTGTTCCCGACTCAGCAAAAATGCTGCAGCCTGAATAGTGAGCATCTCATTATCTGTCTCCCGCTGCCAGCTTCCTGGGGCCCTGGAGAGGCAGGGAGACGCTGGGAGGATGTCCGCTCGGCCCCCTAGGGGGCACCACGGGCTCCCACTGATGACTCAGGGTGTCTGCTTGGTGTTCCCCATTGCGAGGAGAGAGAGCCCTCATTTCTGCCTTACCTCAGTGTGGTTTTGCGATCTTTGACAAGTTGCTTCATCCTTGGCTATGACATGGGGATCCCCTTATCCCCCCAACCTCACAGGGCTGAAGTATATACGAATCAAATGTAACACAAGAATGTTAGCCAAGAACCAGGGACTGCGGAACATTCTAGATCATCTCCACATTTGGAAACACCCTAACAACCAGATAATCAAAGAATTTCTCTTTGGCTTTAGAATTTAGAGTCTTAGACCACCAGAGCACTGAGTAAATCTTAGATTTTTCAGTTCAGTGGTTTTTCAGATTTTTTTTTGTTGTTGTTGCAAAGTCCTTTTCTCAAATGAAATCTATGCAGAAGTCTAATACATAGATCAGACAGAACAGAACTGCTCTGTTTGTAGTGTCTTCTGACGGTGTTTTTGAAAATCCCTGATTTGTCACATTGGGTACTGAGGCGTTTGCCCAGGGTCCCACAGCAAGAGAGACAGGGTCAGACCTGGGCCATCTGACATCCACCAAAACCAAAAACCAAACCCGTTGCCATTGAGTTGCTTCCAGCTCATAGCAGCCCTACAGGACAGAGTAGAACTGCTTCATATAGTGTTTCCAGGTTGCAGCTGGCGCATTTGAACTACCGACCTTTTGGTTAGCAGCCATAGCTGTTAACCACTGTACCAGCAGGGCCCCATCTGACATCCAGGCCAATGCTTTTTCCCCCGAACACCCATTTTTCTCAGTCATCTAATCTTCCTTATCATGTGTGGCTCAGGTGGATATAGAATGAGTTTGTTTCTGTTGTGTCCTTTTTAATTTACATCCTGCCTTCTTTCAAAAAGGCCTTGAGGCTGGTTTGTAAAATGAGTTTAGGTTCCCTGAGCACACACTGAGGGCAGTGGAGGGGCTTTGGAAATGTCTGGGCAGCTGGAACTACCTGAAGATAAGTTATTTGCCATCAATAATCCCCACTGAGATAAATGGATTTATTCTTTTATCATAGGTGTGCCTTACAGAAAGAAAATTTGCTTTATTAGAATCTAAATTTACAACATCAATAATCACATTACCCTCATAATTTCCTTTAAGTAGCTCTTCAGTGCATGTGAAGTACATGTTGATTCACACATACTTCTTCAGGATCCCAGCTGTTCAATAGAAAGTACCTACTGAAAGCATTTTTGAGTGTCTTCTCAGAACCAAGATAAACACAACCTATCTTATTTAATCTCCTCTTATCCTAACAAGGTAGATGGTATTATTTCCATGTTACAAAAATTAGCTAATCTTATAGTGCTTAGGAGCCCAGGTGGTACAATCGGTTTGCTAACCCAGGGGTTGACAGTTCGAACCCACCCAGTGGCACCATGGAAAAAAGTCCCGGCGAACTGCATCCGTAAAGATTACAGCCAAGAAAACCCTATGGAACAGTCTACTCTCTAACACATAGGGTTGCCATGCATTTGAATCTACTCATCTGCAACTAACAACAACATAGCACTTACTATGTACCAGGCACTGTTAAAACACTTGATATAACTACCCTGACAGGGGACACAACAGAGAATCCCCGATGGAGAAGGAGAATAGTGGGATGCAGACCTCAAATTCTCGTAAAAAGACCAGACTTAATGGTCTGACTAAGACTGGAGGGACCCTGGAGGTCATGGTCCCCAGACCGTTTGTTAGCCCAAGACTGGAACCATTCCCAGAGCCAACTCTCCAGACAGGGATTGGACTGGACTATAAGACAGAAAATGATACTGGGGAGGAGTGAGCTTCTTGGCTCAAGTAGACAAGTGAGACTATGTGGGCAACTTCTCCCTGGAGGTGAGATGAGAGGGCAGAGGGGGACAGGAGCTGGTTGAACGGACATGGGGAATACAGGGTGGAGAGGAGGAGTATGCTGTCTCATTAGGAGGAGAGCACCTAGGAGTACATAGCAAGGTGTGTATAAATTTTTGTATGACAGACTGACTTGATTTGTAAACTTTCACTTAAAGCACAACAGATAAATAAATTAAAAACACTCGATATATAAAGCAACACATTTAATCTTCCCAGCAACTCTATAAGGTAGATGCATTTATTACCCCATTCTAAGGATGTGGAGACTGTGGTTAAGGAATGCATCCAAAATCACACAGCTGGAAAGTATCAGAGCCAGGACTTGAACACGGGCAGTCTGACTTGAACCTGTACTCTTAACTGCTGCCTTGTATGAACTTAGTCAAGATCACACCACTAGTAAGTGGCAGAGCTGAGAGGACACTCAGACCTTCTGAGTCCAAGGCCATTTAGTGCCCTTTCCCTACTTCTTCGATCAGTGACTTTGTTGTGTGGCATGTTTAGTGGGTGAAGCCTCCCACCATTACATCTGGCCACTTCTTCCAGCCTTGGCCTTTAACAAGGGTATGGCAGAGCAGGATCCAGGGCTAGGAGGGTGGAGGGGGCAGCCAGCCCAGCTTGTTCAGGGAAGGCAGGGAGGAGCCCAGTGACCAGCCTACCCGTGTTCCTCACCATGACTGGAGCAATGGGGAGGGGCACAGGCAGAGGACCCGGGTTGGATCGGGGTTTAGTAGAAACAAGGATCCTCTCCCTTCTATTCCAGACTGGCCCTAAAGGTGCTGTGCCTGGCCCAGCGGCAGTATTCCCTTCTCCAAGCAGCCAACCTCCTGACTCCGGACATGATTACAGAGTTTGAGGCCCTACAGCAGTTGGTGCTAGAGGGAAAAACTGAGCCTGGGGTGGAGGCTTCCAGGACTTCTGGCCTGGCCAGGGGGACACCTCTGGCCCAGGAGCTGTGTTCAGAGTCAAGTGAGTCTGGCCCCTGCTCTGCTCCTGCCTATTGGTGTATGACCAAGGCTCAGCTGGGGCTGAGGGGTGGCTGGGGGCCTTGGATGCTGGGTGCAGATATAGGAGGCTGGGCCCACGGGAACATGAAGTTGCAGTGGATTTACGGGCTGGTGGTGTAGTGGTTAAGTGCTACGGATGCTAACCTAAAGGGTCGGCAGTTTGAATCCGCCAGGCGCCCCTTGGAAACTACGGGGCAGTTCTACTCTGTCCTACAGGGTTGTTATGAGTTGGAATCGACTCGACGGCAGTGGGTTTTTTGGTTTTTGTCATGTCTCCTATGTCTCACTTCCCAAATTCTACAAATCCTCCTCCCCTCTAGCCATCCCCAGTCTTCCCTCAGTACCCTCCTTCTCTGTGCCCAGAGTCTCTAGGGTACTCTGGCCCTGTGACCCGGACCATGGCAAAGCAATTAAGTGGCCTTATGCCCACTCTGGGGATCCCACCCGGACCTGACTGCACCCCAGCCCAAGCATCTCAGAGGCCCCTGAGGAAGAAGAAGAAGAGGAGGAGACTGAGCCCCTCAGAGCCAGACAGCCCCCCAGCCCCGAAGCTGGGGACCAAGCGCCAGCGCCAGTCCTTCCTGCCCTGCCTGGGGAGGGGCTCTCTGCCTGAGGGCCAGCCTGCATTCAGGCCGTGCACCCCCACAGGGGGAAGGACCTCGTCTCCCTGCCGTTCCCCTCGCTTCTGCCCAGCCACAGTCATCAAAAGCCGGGTGCCCCTAGGCCTTTCTGCCCTGCAGAACTGCTCCACCCCTCTGGCTCTGCCAGCTCGGGACCTCAATGCCACCTTTGATCTCTCCGAGGAACCTCCCTCCAAGCTCAGTTTCCAGGAGCGCCTTGGCTGGGAGAATGTCCCTCAGGAGCTGAACAGGCTGGACCAGCCCTTCATCCCTAGGTAGGTCTCCCTCCTAACCTTGCTAGCAGGGGCCAGAGGCCATCGATGGACAGTTGTGCTGCCCAGAAGCGTGGAAGACAGCCTGCCTCTTGAAGCAGGAAATCCCAGGCCCAGGAGAGCAGTATATATAGTTCCCACAGAGGTGTCTTTCCTCTTGGGGGTCCTGCCTTGTCTGCCCCCTTCAAAGCCCCCAGTCTGTGCTGGTTTGTGGTCTTCCTATGAGTAGCTAACAGAACGCCAACATGGGAAGAGTTGGCGAAGGACAGCAATTAAGAAAGGAAACCCAACACTAGCTATTTCTCTGCATTGAGTGGTCTGAGTTCTGGGTCCTGCTGTGAAATATGAGACTTTTCCCTCCAGCCCAGCATCTGGAACCAGGAACAGCGTCCTTAGAAAACTTTATTCAGATGTACTTTCAGTGAGAAGATAAAGCTCTCACGCTCATTCTCCACCCACATGGCGGAGAGTAGGGGAACAGCAACCAGCTCAGGACTGTCCAAGGCCAAGAGCAAGCAGCAGCCTGACCCGAGCTTGTGTGGCAGGGGCCAGCCAGCTGTCTCCCCCCACTCCTCCCATAGCCCCCTAACCACCTCTCAGTAACAGGCTCCAAGCTGGGCAGGTGGAAGGGTGAAATTGTTTGAACTCCAGTTCCCTGGACACTCCAGAAACTGACATCTGGATGTTCTCCCGGAACAGGCCTGTCACTCAGCTGTCAGCCCAGGCTAAGTAAGGAAGGGAGGAGAGTCCGCCTCTTAAGTAGGAAGAAGACTCAGAGGTCATCTTGTCCAGCCTCCCTGAACCCTGAGCTGGGGGCTGGAGGGAGGGAGTGGCTGGCTCCACTCTCTGGTTCCCTCCTGATCTGTTCCCTTCATCTTCCTCCCTCCCCCAGTGGACCCATGTTCCTGTTCACCATGAAGGGCCCCAAGCCAACTTCTTCCCTCCCTGGAACCTCAGCCTGCAAGAAGAGGCGCATTGGGAGGTGAGGCTTGGGAGGTTTCGGGGGAGAGAAAGAGCCCTCACCAGAGTAGTAGACACCTCGGCCGAATAGGTTGGTGAGGTCTGTGAACAGGGCCAGCATCTAGTTTTCTGATGGAGGTTTCCTTATCTCCTCCTTTAGTTAAAGGCCACAGGGCACTCTATGCAGGAGGCAGACTTTCAGAGTTCATTGGTTAATCCAGTGATTGGGCTGCCCCCCCTACCGTGATTTACCTCCCTTGTCCCAAACCCCACAAACCTCACCTTCCCTCAAATTTGGTCTTGGAAGCTCTTGTTGGAAGCTCTTCAAGGACCTCAGCCTCCCCTTCGTCTCAAGACTTAGTGTCTAAGTCTGCCCACCTTACTGCCGAAGTCCAGAGCCAATGCCGTATCCTTCTGATCTTTACTCCCTGCTTCCGTCCCTCAGCTCCTCAGTCTCCCGCTCCCTGGGAGTGACCCGGGGCCACAGCCGCATCGCCCGCCTTCCCAGCAGCACCTTGAAAAGGCCAGCTGGGACACTTGCAATTCCAGGTGACTGGCCTTGGGGACAGGAAAGGTCTGGGGCCCAGGTGTCAGATGAAGGCAGGAAGTAGGGGGGGACAAGGTGGGCCAAGACCTTGTCGAGAGGAGCCTAAAGTACTTCTAAGCATCTCATGGACCTCAATGAAACCTGGGAGACGGGAGCGGGGAAGAGGGACACAGGGCAGAGCCTCACTTTTCTGCTTCTCCTCTGTCCTCCACCCACGGGCCTGCAGAGCATCCCTTGAGTCCCCGCTGTCCTGGTGATCAGAGGAGCCAGAAGGAACTAGTAGGGGCTGGGGGAGCCCTATCAGCTGGAAGCTGCATCACCAAGGTGTCCTGACCGCTGGGCCGCTCAGCTGGCTGTTCCCCCTTGGTTCCTGGAGCCACCTGCACCAGGAGCCCCAGCCTGCCTCCTTCAGATGGTAGCAATTAACGCAGCAACCACTTCCTTTATTAACACCCCTGCCCTGGCCATTCATTCTGCTACTTACCCTCTTTATTAATCTCCTGTTATACTCAGCTTCTCAGCGTGTATGTATTCAATTGTGAGCACTGCTATTTTAAGAGGTGCTGCCATCTTTCTCCCCTAGTCTATAATACCCTCTTCTGTGCAGGCCAGGGGCTTTTTTGGTTTTTGTCCCCTACCCCCAGGGTCTGACACAGGGCTGTGCCCAGTGGAGAAGGCATGAGGATGGGAGGTTGGGGAGTCCCAGCTCGGCTCTTTGCAGCTTCCTAGAGGGAGCATCTTCAACCCCACTGCCCCCAATCTGAAGCAGGAGCCCCAGCCCCAGGCCACAGTCCTAGTGATGATGCAGATGATGGTGGTGATGTGATTTCCAAACGAAGATAGTTTTATTGTTTTTATTTTATTATTTCCTTCTGATCTTTTATTTCCATGTGTGTTTGTATGTGTGTTTAAAACCCGATGCTGTCGAGAACTGCCCTCCATGGGGTTTTCTTTGCTGTAATCTTACAGAAGCAGATCGCCAGGCCTTTATACACACACACATATAAACATATATGTATATATAATATATATAATTATAATGATTAATAATATCCTGGGTGTGGGTTTCTCTCTGTACACCTATGTGAGATGACAGCACCTTCTTTTTCTCACCTTTCCATTCTTCAAGAACCTCAAGAAACTTCTTTGAGTTTAGAAAACAACTCCCACCCTTCCTCCTCCTGCAGCCTTAGGTCTGGGCCCAGGGGTGAGCCACACTCCACACCCCACACCCCAAACCTCTGTTAAGGGTGCCTGCTCCTCAGAGGTTAAGAAGCAATTATGCCTCAGGCCTGTTCCATCCTTCTGCAGCCTTGGAGGTGGGTTGCTAGGAGTCCTGCTGCCAGGGAGAGAGTTTCTGGTGGTCCCCAGGTATGAGGTGAGGCTTCAGGCTAAGTTCCAGCCAGCTTGAACCTGGGGCAATCTGCTCTCCCCACCCCAACTCCGCGGGGCCCCCTCTCCTGGCTTCTACCTCCACTCGTTTGGACATATGAAGTCCCACACACATTCTCCCTGTTCTCCATGAAGACATGGTTGGCTGAATGAATTAATAGTGTAAACAAAATTACAGGAGGCTATGTTTAACTTGCTTCTGAAAGCAAACATGTTAGTGGTATTTAGCACGTTTTGAGTCGTGCGTAAATAATGCTGCTAATTTCAGAAGAGACGTAACTGTTCTGGGGGAGCAGCCCCCATCTACCTGGTCAGCCCCTCCCCATCCAGTTAGGATTCCTTTTTCGGGGAGCAGGAAAGAAAAGCACTGAGTACCTCCTAGCCGCCAGGCATTGTCCGGAAACTTCATGCCCCTTTGAGATAGATAATAAGGAGATAGACTCAAAAAGGCTTACAAAACCTGCCCAAAGCTTGACAGCAAGTGGCCGAACCAGGATTCCATGCCTGGGCTTGGCTCTGCGCTGCACCAAGCCGCTGCCCTTTGCAAGTCAGCAGACATTTCTTTTCGCAGACCCGGATCCCCTCCTCTGCAATTAGTCTTAATGAGTTCTCCCTCCTGTGTACAGCAGGCCCACCCTCACATCTGCAGCCCCCAGCACTTGCCATGGTGCCTTGACCTCAGGAGGCCCCACTGAGTGTTCGCTGCATTCGGTGGAAGCGCTCCTCCCTTTCCTGGGGCCCTCACATACATTATCTCATTTGATCGTTACCGTCACCCCTGCAAGTGCTGCTGCAGCAGGCACAGGGCAAGGCGGCTGGTGACCGGGGCCAGGAGGGCAGCCCACACACCATAGGGTCCATCGCACGAGGCAGAATCTGCTTGGGCTGGGGCAGCTCGAAAGTGGAGAGGTCACTCTTGACAAGGCTGTTCTGCCGCCAACCATTTGCTTGGCAAACATTGGGAGCTCCGTGGGGCAGAATGTGCTCGAGTGACCCATTAAATGTACAAAGACTCTGCCGAGGGACTGCAGCACGTGAGGCTCCTGCCCTCAATCACAGGGTCGAGCTGAGAGTGCTCGCTGCGTGATATCCCCCTTGCCCAGAGGAGGCCTGGCTGGTCCAAGCTTTGCGGGGAGCTGGCAGAGGCTGAGGGGGCAGTGAGCTGACAGCCAGCTCCCAGCTGACCTCCGTGGGTGGCGACAAGGCGCTGAAATTGGATTGTTCTTACATAAAGAGAGTCATCCGCGAGACACAGCGATCGATGGCTCCCCAACCACTGCGGACACAGCCTGGCCCAAGGCCCCTCCCTGCCTCATCCTGGCTTTGTCCGTGGCCATGACAGTGCCCTGGCAGATGATGACACGAGGAGGGACACGTGTGGGGGTTATCTTGTGCCCACCTCGGCAATGCCAGGTAACTGCTCTTGGGCCACTTTGAGGACCTGGCAGAGCCCCACGCTCCACTTCTACGAGTGTAGAGGTTCTCTTTTCCCAGGCCCTTTACACTCACCTTGCTTGCCTCGGTCTCCCAGCTCACGCCTGGACCCCCACCCTGGCCACAGATTCCTGTCCGGTTCACAGTACCGGGCTCAGGGCCAGGAACTGAAAACACAGAGAACAAGACATGGCCCCTGCATGCAGGGGGTCAGGGATGGCACCTGTCCCTGTCACCTGAGTGCAAGCTAAAACCTCTATCAGTGCTGGCACCTGTCTAGGTGAGGGGATTGGCTTTCTCCCCTCCCCAGAGCCAGCCATTGGCTTGGTCCTCACAGGGCACTTCATCACCACTCGGCAGCTCCTAATGAGTCCTGCTGCCCAGACCCTTCCATATCTGTCCGCAGGTGTCCCCAGGAATGTCCCTTTGCTCTCCACATTGTTTGGAAGATACTGGTTCCCAGCCAGAATCTAGTTTGTGGCTTCCCCTCCTCCACGGCTCTTGTGAAGAGGGACCCACGAGGGCTTGGGATTGGGGGATGTGGAGGGAGGAAGGGATCAGAGTGGCCCCAGGGGCGTAGACATGGCTGTTTTTCAGCTCACCCTAAGGGCTCCCCTTGGATGGCCCCGTAGACCGCAGTCACCCACCCCTGCTTCCTGGCTCATCCTGTCCATTTGGAGGACCGCTGGATTGGAAATAACAGGCTGCCTGCCAGTCCAAGCCTCCCGCCAGGGCCACATCTGGTCCCCGCCTCTTGCTGCTGCCTTCCCGGAGGGACGCAGTCAGGCAGGCAGATGAGGGGAGTGGGGAGCAGAGCAGATCGGAGAAAGCAATTAAAAAGCCAGTCTCAGGGTTAGAGGCTGAGGGGAGGGTGGGCTGGAGTGGGTCCTGAATGGGGTGAGGAGAAGGGGAGATAGAAAAGGCCCAAGCTTATTAGCCCCAGCTCAGCAGCCTGGCCCCCTGGGGTGTGTGAAGGTGAGTGAGCTGATACCTTCAAAGTGCTCAGAAGGGGCGAGAAAGAGGGTGGGGAAGGAGTCTGGGGGTTTCTGCAGCCTCAGGAGTAAGGCATTTCTAACCAGCAGAGCCTGGCTGGGCACAGGCTGAGGATGGGGAGAAAGAACCACAGGCTCTCTCTAGCATTAGGGAGCTCCTGTTTAAGGGGGGAGGTTTCTGTCTTGTGGGAGCCTTAGTCTGAGGCAGGAAACAGACCCTACCCTTAGTCTGATGGAAAACATGAGTCCTAGCATCAGGAAGCCCCGGTATCTGCCCCTTCTCTTTAGGGAACCTCAGGCTGAGGTCCAGGTGAGTCCCACACCCATGAGAGATGTGGACACACCAACAGCTTCCCAAACTAGATGGAGTTGTAGGGCCCCTTGGTCAAGTTTATAGGCGTAAGAGAGGGTCAAGGATGGAGGGAGCAGAGCCCACTGGGGGAGTCAAGGAGGGAAGAAAGCAGATTAGGAAACAGCCTCTACTCTGAGCCTCCTCCAGGGCCATCAGATAACTTGTAGGACCAACTAGCGGTTTGGTTCAGGGCAAACAGCGCTGGCTCCCACCCTTTCTTCACTGGCTGCTACCCCCAGGTCCTGCCACATTGCTAGGTAACTGCTCTTGGGGAGGAGCTCCCCACTGCCCCTGCCCCAGCCTTACTGAAGTAGACCCAGGCTTGCCCCACACACTGTGCTAACATGTAGATAGGTAAATCACCTGGCACGTTATAGGTGATATTAAATGGAAGCTACGATTTATCAAAGGAGCCATAGTGGCATAATGGTTAAGTGCTTGGCTGCTAACTAAAAAGGTTGGCAGTTGGAACCCACCAGTGGCTCCACAGGAAGAGACCTAGTGATCTGCTCCTGTAAAGATAACAGCCTAGAAAACCCTATAAGGCAGTTCTACTCTGTCACATGGGGTCACTATGGATCTGAATCAGTTGACAGCACCCAATGACCACGATTTTTCAAGCACCTACTATGTCTGACGTTCACAGATTTTATTCTCACAACTACCTTGAAAGTAGGCATGATGACCCCCCATTTTACAGATGTAAAAGAAGACTTGGAGAAGGTTTCTGAAGTTGCCCAAATCACACAGCTACTGAGTGTCCAAGGGCTCGCTCTTTCCCCTATAAGACACTGCCATAGCAGTCAGAGGCCAGTCTAGGGAGCCAAGGAGGTGATCCCCTGGGTCATCCAAATAGGGGTTTTAGAAAACCTGCCCACAGCTTCCAGGCTGGTTTTCTCTCTGCCTCTAACCTGGCTGTGGCCTGGTGGCCACTTGGACCTGGGCAGCTGAGCACTGCCATCTAGTGGCTGCAAGGATTTGGTTCCCTCTCTCAGGGATGGACAATGGGATGGACTCAGTGGTCCCAAGGGGTCATCCAGAGAGAATTTTGTGTGTGGGATGAGGCCAGATGTGGCATTGATCTGTCCCAGGAGGCATCTGGATTTTGTCCCATAGACAGGAGAGCATCCTGGCAGATTCTGACATAGGGAGGGACACTGAGTGGGAGGTCATCTTGTCCCCGCCTTGGCTTGAAGCGGGGCGCAGGTTGGCTGGATGCCCTGTGATGGGGGCATCCAGGCATCTCTATGGTCAGCAGTGTTCTGTTGTGTGGAGGTCAGGCTAGGGTTTGGCCTCAGGCTTCAGATTTTGGGCCCTCAGTTTGGGGAGACAGGAGGCGCCACATAGGATGGGTCTGAGGAAGGCCAGGAGGCAGGTGGAGGGGGTGTAGAGGTGGCCAGGATGGCTGACGACCTGTCCCCCCCGCCCCCCCCGCTGGCTGTGTGTGCCTGGGGCAGATGAGCATCGCAGCGAGCAGAACTGTCCATACAGCGATAGGGCTTGGCTGAATTAATGCCATGTAATGGGAAACCATGCAGCTGTTAAAACGATGGTGTAATTAAGTGTTTATTGATATGGAAAGATGTTCACAACATATTGTTGAGTGGAAAAAGCAAATTACAAAATAATTTGTATAGCATGAGCCCACTTTTTAAAAAATGTGTCTATATATGTGAGAAAAATCTGGTAATGCTTCTCTCCAGGTGGCAAAATTACAACTAATTAAAAAAATTTTGCTTCTCTTTACCTTCTAGTTTTTCCACAATGAATGTGTAATAAAAATCATGGAAGTCTGGAAAGTCACCACCACCAAGCCTGCAGGGCTCTGCGTCTCTGTGCTGAGTGAGGCGCCAGGTCTAGGGGCTGGGTCAGGGTTGAGAACACAGGCAGAGAGCCTGGGTCTGGGTCGAGGGCCCGGGGAGGTGGCAGAAGAGAGTGAGGTCTGGCGACCCCACCTTCTGTCGCTGACTGAACCTGTGTCTCACAACCCAGCAGCTTGAGCGGATCCCGACTCAGGGTGACCCCAGGAGTGTCAGAGCAGAACCGAGCTCTGCAGGGTTGTCAAGGCTGACTTTCCAGAAGGAGATATCAGGCCTTTCTTCTGAGCCACCGCTGGGTGCATTTGGACCACCAACCTCTCAGTTAGAAGCAGAGCCTGTTAACCATTTGCATCACCCAAGATTCTGTGTCTCATATGTTGTTGTTAGATGCCGTCGAGTCGGTTCCGACTCATAGCGACCCTGTGCACAACAGAGCGAAACACTGCCCGGTTCTGCGCCATCCTCACAATCGTTGCTATGCTTGAGCCCATTGTTGCAGCCACTGCGTCAGTCCACCTCGTTGAGGGTCTTCCTCTTTTCCGCTGACCCTGTGCTTTGCCAAGGATGATGTCCTTCTCCAGGGACTGCTCCCTCCTGACAACATGTCCAAAGTATTAAGACGCAGTCTCGCCATCCCTGCTTCTAAGGCGCATTCTGGTTGCACTTCTTCCAAGACAGATTTGTTCGTTCTTCTGGCAGTCCGTGGTATAGTCAATATTCTTCACCAACACCACAATTCAAAGGCGTCAATTATTCTTCGGTCTTCCTTATTCATTGTCCAGCTTTCACACGTGTATGATGCAATTGAAAATACCATGGCTTGGGTCAGGCGCACCTTAGTTTTCAAGGTGACATCTTTGCTCTTCAACACTTTAAAGACGTCCTTTGCAGCAGATTTACCCAATACAATGGGTCTTTTGATTTCTTGACTGCTGCTTTCATGGCTGTTGATTGTGGATCCAAGTAAAATGAAATCCTTAACAACTTCAATCTTTTCTCTGTTTATCACGATGTTGCTCCTTGGTCCAGTTGTGAGGATTTTTGTTTTCTTTATGTTGAGGTGCAACCCATACTGAAGGCTGTGGTCTTTGATCTTCATTAGTAAGTGCTTCAAGTCCTCTTCACTTTCAGGAAGCAAGGTTGTGTCATCTGCATAACGCAGGTTGTTAATAAGTCTTCCTCCAATCCTGATGCCCCGTTCTTCTTCATATAGTCCAGCTTCTCGGATTATTTGCTCAGCATACAGATTGAATAGGTATGGTGAAAGAATACCACCCTGGTGCACAACTTTCCTGACGTTAAGACAATCAGTGTCCCCTTGTTCTGCCTGAACAACTGCCTCTTGATCTATGTAAAGGTTCCTCATGAGCACAATTAAGTCTTCTGGAATTCCCATTCTTTGCAATGCTGTCCATAATTTGTTATGATCCACACAGTCGAATGCCTTTGCATAGTCAATAAAACACAGAGAAACATCCTTCTGGTATTCTCTGCTTTCAGCCAGGATCCATCTGACATCAGCAACGATATCCCTGGTTCCACATCCTCTTCTGAAACCAGCCTGAATTTCTGGCAGTTCCTGGTCGATATACTGCTACAGCCATTTTTGAATGATCTTCAGCAAAATTTTGCTTGCATGTGATATTAATGATATTGTTCTATAATTTCCACATTCGGTTGGATCACCTTTTTTGAGAATAGGCATAAATATGGATCTCTTCCAGTCAGTTGGGCAGGAAGCTGTCTTCCATATTTCTTGGCATAGACGAGTGAGCACCTCCAGTGCTGCATCTGTTTGC
Organism: Elephas maximus indicus; assembly: GCF_024166365.1. Lineage (NCBI taxonomy): Eukaryota > Metazoa > Chordata > Mammalia > Proboscidea > Elephantidae > Elephas > Elephas maximus. Next base: position 51,338,972 of record NC_064837.1, on the reverse strand, counting down.
TGAAACATCTCAATTGATAGTCCATCAATTCCTGGAGCTTTGTTTTTCGCCAATGCTTTCAGAGCAGCTTGGACTTCTTCCTTCAGTATTATCGGTACCTGATCATATGCTACCTCTCGAAATGGTTGAACATGGACTAATTCTTTTTGGCATAATGACTCTGCGTATTCCTTCCATCTTCTTTTGAGGCTTCCTGAGTCATTTAATATTTTCCCCATAGAATCCTTCACTATTGCAACTCGAGGCTTGAATTTTTCCTTCAGTTCTTTCAGCTTGAGAAACACTGAGCGTGTTCTTCCCTTTTGGTTTTCCACTTCCAGCTCTTTGAACATGTCATTATAATACTTTGTCTTCTCGAGAGGCCCTTTGAAATCTTCTGTTCAGTGCTTTTACTTCATCAATTCTTCCTTTTGCTTTAGCTGCTCGACATTCAAGAGGAAGTTTCAGAGTCTCCTCTGACATCCATCTTGGTCTTTTCTTTCTTTCCTGTCTTTTCAATGACCTCTTGCTTTCTTCATGTACGATGTCCTTGATGTCATTCCACAACTCGTCCGGTCTTTGGTCACCAATGTTCAATGCATCAAATCTATTCTTCAGATGGTCTCTAAATTCAGGAGGGATATACTCAAGGTCATATTTTGGCTCTCATGGACTTGCTCTGATTTTCTTCAGTTTCAGCTTGAATTTGCATAAGAGCAATTGATGGTCTGTTCCACAGTCGGCCCCTGGCCTCGTTCTGACTGATGATATTGAGCTTTTCCATCGTCTCTTTCTACAGATGTAGTCAATTTGATTTCTGTGTGTTCCATCTGGCGAGGTCCATGTGTATAGTTGCCGTTTATGTTGGTGAAAGAAGGTATTTGCAATGAAGAAGTCGTTGGTCTTGCAAAATTCTATCACTCAATCTCCAGCATTGCTTCTATCACCAAGGCCATATTTTCCAACTACTGATCCTTCTTCGTTTCCAACTTTCACATTAAAATCACCAGTAATTATCAATGTATCTTGATTGCATGTTCGATCAATTTCAGACTGCAGCAGCTGATAAAAATCTTCTATGTCTTCGTCTTTGGCCCTAGTGATTGGTGCGTATATTTGAATAATAGTTGTATTAACTGGTCTTCCTTGTAGGCGTATGGATATTATCCTATCACTGACAGCATTGTACTTCAGGATACACCTCGAAATGTTCTTTTTGACGATGAATACACCACCATTCCTCTTCAAGTTGTCATTCCCAGCATAGTAGACTATATGATTGTCCAATTCAAAATGGCCAATACCAGTCCATTTCAGTTCACTAATGCCTAGGATATCGATGTTTATGTGTTCCATTTCATTTTTGACGATTTCTAATTTTCCAAGATTCATACTTCGTACATTCCAGGTTCCGATAATTAATGGATGTTTGCAGCTGTTTCTTCTCCTTTTGAGTCATGCCACATCAGCAAATGAAGGTCCTGAAAGCTTTACTCCATCCATGTCACTAAGGTCGACTCCACTCTGAGGAGGCAGCTCTTCCCCAGTCATCTTTTGAGTGCTTTCCAACCTGAGGGGCTCATCTTCCAGCACTATATCAGACAATGTTCCGCTGCTATTCATAAGGTTTTCACTGGCTAATGCTTTTCAGAAGTAGACTGCTGGATCCTTCTTCCTAGTCTGTCTTAGTCTGGAAGCTCAGCTGAAACGTGTCCTCCATGGGTGACCCTGCTGGTATCTGAATACCAGTGGCATAGCTTCCAGCATCACAGGAACACACAAGCCCCCATGGTATGACAAACTGACAGACACCGTGTCTCATATATACAGGCACAATTCACCCGACTTCACTGACAAGTCCTTCCTGCTTTTGTTACATCTTTTCTCTCCAGGATTGTCTTGTACTCCTTTCAAATAGATTTACTTGAACAAAAAGGGGAGACCGCACACTGTGACTTGCCCAGCAACATGGAAGGGCAAGCCACCCTCCTCGCCACAGAAAATTGGGACAAGGATGAATAGCACAAGGATTCATCCGCAGTCTTGCTCTTCCTTTAAAGCCTCCATCTGTTCCCAGCTCCCCAGCCCAGCAGGATCAAAGGTCAGTGGGTGCCCCCTCCTAACGATGACCCTCCCCATGCTACTGGTCAAGACTCAGAGTTACATGTGGCTAGAGACTCAGGAACTCTCACCTCTGCCCCTCAGAGCTGGGACTCTCAGGGGAAGCCCTCATGTCTGGCCCTAGCAGGCAGCAAATACCCGGTGTGTGGTGGGGGGTATTACCCGGACAGAGGCTCAAGGGCCTGAGCTGGCTGAGAGCTGAGGAGGAGCGGGCAGCCTCCTCTGGCAAGCTGGAGACCTGGCAGTGCCGAGCTGGCCACCCCCAGGGCCTTTCCCTCATGCCCACTGGATGACTCACCTTGGCACAGACACAATGGTACGGGGTGGGCACAGAGCCTGCTTCCCGCTGCACCCAGCCCCCTCAGATGCTTTCCGAGAAACTCATTGAGCAGAGGGCTCAGGCTGCGCCCTGGCCTGACAGCCTGCCATCTTGGGAAAAAAGCAGCACAGCCCCCTGGGGGGCTGCCCTTGAAGTGTGGCACCCTCACCAGCAGTGGAGAACAAGGCTCCTTTCAGCAAGTGCCTGGGGAAAGGAATGGGAGGCCCAGGCATGGACAGTGGGCTATGGCGATGGGGGGGGGGGCATGGAGGGCTATCCGCTTCCCAGAGGTCCAAGGACACATATTGGCAAGGGGCTGGGCAGGGGGAAGAGGTGGACCTGGCTCCCGGCCTATACACAGTGGCTCCCGATTTCCCAAACTTACCCATCCCTGGAGGCTTTTCCCATCTTCCCAGCCTGATGTGTGGGAACTCAAAGGTGATACATCTCCAGCAGGAGAATGAGGGGGTGGCCAGGGAAACAGGGTGTCACAACAACAAAGATGTGAGCAGGGACAGCCAGGTCATTGGTAACTCCTTTGTGGAGCTGTCAAGGCTCAGGAAGGGAGTACAATGAGGCCAGGCGGGGTCTCAAGAGTGGCCCAGGGAGAGGGTCGGGAGTACAGTGTTGGGCCCTCTTCCATACCGGGATCCCCAAAGCCTCTTCTGTCAACCCCCAACTGCTAGATAGAGACTCAGCTGACCGTCCAAACAAAGGGCTGGAGTCCAGTCCAGCTCCCAGCCCCAGAACTCCTGGGAAGGGTGAGGAAGTGGGAATGGCAGATGTCTGTGTCCAGAGGGGAGGATGTCCAGGAAGCTGTCAGGAAGGGGGCTGGGTAGGAAACTGTAACATAAGCTGTTCCTTGAGAGTCTGGAACAGGTTTGTTATTCGCCAAATTCCCATCATCAAGCAGGCACTCGATGGGTGAGGGGATGCCTGGGTGATGGAATTTGAGAGTTAGAAGGTAGGTTAGATGTCCCCTGATTCAGCCCCTTCTTGACCCACCTTCCTAGAAAGGGGGTCTCCTTGTCCAGTGGCTAGGGCCCTAGACCCAGAACCTGGTCCCAGGCACTACCCATCAGTGCCCCTCCCTGACTGTGGCCCAGGCCAGGGCTGGCATGCCCAGGAAGCCCTGCCTCTGGGCACAGTGACCTCGGTGGGGTGAGAGGAGCTCTCCCCATGGCTGGGCTGCGGCCCAACCCCACCCCCTCAGGCCATGCCAAGCGGTGTTGCCAGGGCAGCCTGGGCAGTGCCAGGCCAGCCCACTCCTCCATAAAGCTCTCAGATGCCAGAAGCAGGCAGAGCCCGGCCCTGATGGAGCGGAGACGCATCACCTCGGCGGCCCGCCGCTCCTATGTCTCCTCCTCAGAGACCATGGTGGGGAGCCTGGGTCCCGGCCGCCGCCTGGGGCCTGGCACCCGCCTCTCTCTGGCCCGAATGCCCCCTCCACTCCCGACCCGGGTGGACTTCTCCCTGGCTGGGGCACTCAATGCCGGCTTCAAGGAGACACGGGCCAGCGAGCGGGCTGAGATGATGGAGCTCAATGACCGCTTTGCCAGCTACATTGAGAAAGTGCGCTTCCTGGAGCAGCAGAACAAGGCACTGGCTGCCGAGCTGAACCAGCTACGGGCCAAGGAGCCCACCAAGCTGGCCGATGTCTACCAGGCAGAACTGCGTGAGCTGCGGCTGCGGCTCGACCAGCTCACCGCCAACAGTGCCCGGCTCGAGGCGGAGAGGGACAACCTGGCGCAGGACCTGGGCACCCTGAGGCAGAAGTGAGGACGGGTACCGAAGAGAGGGGTTCTTGAGCAGGGGGACTGAGCTCCTGAGAGGGGTGCCACGGGCCTGCAAGGATCTTGGGTGCAGGGCTCTGCCTCCTTGCTCCCTGGGTTTCTCCACCTCTGGGACAAGAAGGCGATCCTTGTTCCACCATACAGTGGGAGGGACCAGGGAGAGGCCTAACACCTCAGAAGATCAGTCCAGGTACTCTTAGCACCTCCCAACCAGGGGAACGCATGGCAGAGACCTGAGTGGGTGGGGTCTTTCAGTTTCATCCACTGCTGGGCCTCCTGACTGCAGGCAGGGCGTTCGCCTTTTCTGAGCCTGGGTCTATATAGAGGAGGTGTGAAAAGGGGAGAAGGTGGGTGTCTACAAGGAGAATGGGGAGGGGAAGGAGGCAGGGGAAACTGCAGGCAGGCCTGGCTTCAGAACACACTCTGCCTATCATCACCTTGTGACCTTAAGCAAGCCACCTCAACCTGTGCAGCCTTGAAGTGGGGGTCATAATAAACCCTATTTCAATAGTTATTTGCCCAGGGTCTGAGAAGCCGCAGGGACACGATGTTTGCTGAGCTGGCAGGGCATGCAGGATGGCCTGCAAGTGCAGGAGGAGTGTGTGTTTGTGCACACAGCAGCAGCAGGTGCTGTGGATGTGCCTGCCTGAGCGGGAGCAGGTCCACCAACTCTGATAAGGCCCCTTGGTAATGAGTTAAAGCAAAGTCCCTGGACTGCTCACCCTGCTTGTCAAGTCCTCTGTCTAGGACCCCTCTGACCCTGGCTCTCCTGCCACTCTACCAGTCCTGGGAGCCTGGGGAGAGACCCGAGAGTCCTCAGAAGAGCTTGGACCCAGGAATGTGTCTTTCCCACCCCAGACTCCAGGACGAAACCAACCTGAGGCTGGATGCGGAGAATAATCTGGCTGCCTATCGACAGGTCAGGGAGGTGGAGGGGTGGGGCAGGGAGGAGGGATAGGCTTGCAGGCAGCCCACTCCAACAGAGCCCCCCCAGCCCAGCCCTCCAGAGCAATGTGCTGCTCCCCCCTGGTCCCCGAAGAAGGGATAAACAAGGCTGGGAAATGTGGAGGAAGAGTCTGGGGTCCAAGTGGCCCTTTGTCTCCTCCCCATTCCAGGAGGCAGATGAAGCCACCCTGGCCCGCTTAGATCTGGAGAGGAAGATTGAGTCACTGGAGGAGGAGATTCGGTTCCTGAGGAAGATCCATGAGGAGGTGAGGCCAGGGCAGAGGGAGGAGGGCCCAAAACAGAGACTGAAATGGACAGAGATGGAGAAAGACGCTCTGAGCCGTCATTTTGGTATTGACTGATAGAGAAACAGAATGAGAGAGAAACAGAGTGAGAGACAGAGAGACAGATACAGAGAGAGACTAAGAGAGAGAGACAGACAAGAGTATCCAACCCCTAGTAAAACGCACACACTCAACGCCCCAACTCCATTTACTGAGTGTTACGATGGGTCCTATTGCCTCATTTTTTTTTTTTTTCCTTCACAACAGCCCAATGAAGTAGAATCCATTCCAGTATCATCCCCTCTTCACAGATTAGGACACTGAGGTGCAGAGGGGTTAAGACACTTGGTAAGGTCACCTAGCTAGTTTGACTCCAACCCCCCTCTGCCATCTGTCTCCCTTAAAATGACAGCCACTTATAAGAACCCCTGAGCTCTGGCCTCAGATCATAGATTCAGAATCCATGTTGCCATGGAATCAGGAACACAGGCACCCCCATTCACAGAAATATAGTCACTGTCCCCCAAGAATGCAGGCACACTCTCAGAGCCAGCTCCGGCCTGTCCAGCTCTGGGAAGAGGACACCATGAAGCCCCAAACCATCCCGTGTCTCCCTTAGCCTGGGCCGTGCCACTTTCTCCAACTAGGGCTGCCCCAATTCCCTTAGCTGTGTCCATGTCCAAGAGGGCATGATGCTGCAGGAAACCCTGGCTGTCGCCTGAGTCCTAAGCCCTGGGACTTTTCTCACGCTGGCCAGGAGGTACGGGAGCTCCAGGAGCAGCTGGCCCAGCAGCAGGTCCACGTGGAGGTGGACACGGCCAAGCCAGACCTCACAGCGGCCTTGAGAGAGATCCGCACGCAGTACGAGGCAGTGGCATCCAGCAACATGCATGAGGCAGAGGAGTGGTACCGGTCCAAGGTAGCCTAACTGTGGGCAAGCCTGTCTCCTCCAGGCAGCTCTCCTTGTACCATACGGGAGAATTGGGAGGGAGGATGCAGGAAGGTGGGAAAGGATCTTCTCTGGGTTACTGACCTCTGGAGAAATGAAGTGACTTGTCCAGGGTCACACAGGCACTACTACCTCCAATAAGTAAAACAAAACAAAAACCAGACCCATTGCCGTTGGTGGATTCTGACTCATAGTGACCCTATAGGACAGGGAAGAACTGCCCCATAGGGTTTCCAAGGAGCACCTGGTAGATTTGAACTGTTGACCTTTGGTTATCAGCCAAACTCTTAACCACTACGCTACCAGGGTTTCCTCTGAGAACTTATTATTGCGTGCCAGGCCCTGTCCTAAGTGCTTTGCATGGATTACCTTTTAAGAAGTAGGTACTGTTCTTTGATAGGGAATTGAGGTCCAGAGAGGTTAAGTAATTTGGCCAAAGTCACATAGCTCTTAAGTAGTAGAGATGGATTTCTAACGCTTGCCCATCTCCTTGTGGAGACTGATGTCATTCTTGATCCTTGTACTGGTCAGTGTGCTGGGTTATTGAACATCTACTGTGTGCCAGGCAGTGCCTGGGATGTAGAGAGGTGTCTGACCAAGGAGATGTGATGTGCACTCAAACAATCACAGTATACCTGTCTCCATACACCTGAGTGCTATGGCATCCGTAGAGAATGCCATGGGGCAGAGCTTACATATGCAGTTAGGAGACCAGGGAAGACATCATAGGAGGGCATTTGGGCTGGGCAGGACAGACAGGCTATGGGGCAAGCAGAGGAGGAAGGCAGAAGCATTATGAGTGGAGGCCACAGCCTGGACAGCGGCAGGGGCCCAGAGATGCTGGCCCAGAGTGCCAAGCTGAGGAGTGTGAGCAGCTAAGGCCAGGGGTGGTTCTGAGCACGGGAGAGGCCACAAGGAGCTTTAAGGGCCTCATTCAGGATGGAGAGGGCTATTAGAATCCAGGACTCTACTCTGCACTGCCTACCGTGGGGGAAAACAGCATCCAGTGTAGAAGCTTTTGGATTCCACGGCAAATGGTTGTTCATTCATTGGCTGACCAGGCCCAGCAGTAGATGCTGGAGGCACAGCAGTAGCTACCCTGCCCCTCCCTGTGGTCATAGTCCCCGGGAGTAATTCCAGCCAGGGCTAATGTCCAGGGGGTGACCTGGACAACCTCCCTGATTTCCCAAAGGTCGTGCCTTCCCATGGGCCTTCACAGCCACCCCCCCCCCCCGCCATATGAGCCCCACTGCTGTCCCTTGGCCCCAGCCCTTCCCCCCAGCCTACCGCCCTGTTCCCATCTAGTTCGCTGATCTGACCGATGCTGCCGCCCGGAACGCGGAGCTGCTCCGCCAGGCCAAGCACGAGGCCAACGACTACCGGCGCCAGCTGCAGGCCTTGACCTGCGACCTGGAGTCCCTGCGTGGCACGGTGAGCACGGACAGGGCTGGTAGGGGTGGACGGGGGCCAGCGAGCTGGGGCTAGCCCTGGCGGAATGGGAAGAAGGGCTGCATTCCCAGGAGATGCCAGAGGAGCAGGGCCGGGACGGGGACCACGGCTGAGGCCCAACCAAAAACCAAAACCAAACCTAGTGCCCTCGAGTAGATTCCGACTCATAGCGACCCTGTAGGACAGAGAAGAATTGCCCCCATAGAGTTTCCAAGGAGCGCCTGGCAGATAAAAACTGCAACTCTTGAGAGGCCCAGATCCTAAAAAATACTCCAGGGCGGGAACACAGGCAGGGCCTGGAACGGGGCAGGACATCGAGGGGCGGGCCTAGGGCCGGGGGGGACCTGAAGCCCTAAGCCGGGCCTCGCCGCTGGACCTAGAGAGACCCGCCGACTCCACCCCACAGAATGAGTCCCTGGAAAGGCAAATGCGGGAGCAGGAAGAGCGCCACGTGCGGGAGGCGGTGAGTTACCAGGAGGCGCTGGCCCGGCTGGAGGAGGAGGGGCAGAGCCTCAAGGACGAGATGGCCCGCCACCTGCAGGAGTACCAGGAGCTACTCAACGTTAAGCTGGCCCTGGACATCGAGATCGCCACCTACAGGAAGCTGCTGGAGGGCGAGGAGAACCGGTGCGCACTGCCTACAGAAGTAGGGAATTCCCACTGCCCCTCCTTGCTGCCCTTGATAGAGTCGGCCTTGCTCTCTTCAGGAGCTGTGTAGTGCTTGGCCTTGTGTCCAGCTTCCCTCATGCCCCAATGCCCAGTGCTGCCCCTGCTTAACACACAGTAGGTATTCAATAAATATTTGATGGATGAATAGATTCCATTCAAACAATATTGATTAGGTCCCACACCCAAGGACTTGATTACTCCCCAAACTTAGAGGCTCACTCCCCACCCTCCCAACAAAGATTGGGCTTCTTTGATCCTGATGGATCTCTTTTGCCTCCTCAGAACATTCTTCACCAATCTTCTGTCCCCTCTGCCATTATCCAAGCTCCACTCTCCTCTGGACACATATTCTCCTTGCATATAAAACTGCAGCCCTTCAAAGACTCCTGGAGCCCCGGAGAGCACATTGGCTGTTGGGAAAAACTAGGAGATGGGGTTGGCCTTTCCTAATAAGCTAAAGGGCCTTGAGGCTATCATGATAACCCTGGACCAGGACCCAGTCTGGGGATGTCCTAGGGCAGCTTGGTCACCCATCTCCCTCTGTCTTTCAGCATCACCATTCCTGTGCAGACCTTCTCCAACCTGCAGATCCGAGGTCAGTAGAGCAGGGCCTTGTGGGAAGGATGTTGGATTCTTACCCCTTCCCCCAGGCTTGTGGGCTGCTGCTTTAGCCTGGGGCCAAGGACCAGAGCAAAGGGGTCTGGGACTCTCCTTGGAGGCTTCATGATTCACTGCAAAGCTTCTAGCCAGAACACATCCTCCCAGGACCCTTCCCAGTGAGGTGTCCAGCTGCTCCTGGCCTGCTCTGGCCCTTGTCCCCTCTCCCCCCTACTGTGCCCCATTCTGCTACAGAACTGGGGGGAGGGTCTTAACCTCTCTCCTGTTGGCAGGTCCCTGAGTAATTTATGCCTGTCTGAGTGTTTTATGTTTTTTTTTTTTTAACTGCTTGTCACTACAGGGGACAAAAGCACCAGAGAAGGGGAAGGTCACAAGGTCACAAGACATCTCAAAAACCTCACAATACAAGTTATACCAATACAGGCGCATCCGATTGTAAACGGAGCCCTGCCGGCTCTAGGTTAGCTGCCTGCCTTTCGGACACAGCGCTTTTCTCAGCTTGACAGGGAATGAGCCTCACCAAGCCCATCTTCCTGGGCCTCCTGGGCTCCCTCCTCCCAGGCTTCCCCTAAAAGGCCAAGGCTTTGTCATTTTTCCCCGGCAACTTCATTGCCCAGCTCAGGACTTGACACAGAGTAAAAGTATGCTAAACGAGCAGAGCTGGCCAGTGCTAACAGTGGTGTGTCCTTGAGTGTGCAGAAGAGAGGCTCTGAGGCCAGGTTTTGCCTCACCTTGTCCCCATCACTGGGAAGGCCCCTTGAGTCTGGCAGTGCCTGGTGACAGCCAGGCTATTTAATTCCTCTGTCCCGAAGGCTCAGCTCATTGCTGATTCAGCCTAGAGGATTATTTCCCCCTGGACTGCTGCTCTTGTAAAGAATAAAATTTTATGCTCTCTGTTCTTAATTTTAAATATTAGTGAATGTGACATGTTATATTTTTCTCTCTGAGGGGGTGGAAAACTAAATTACTTTTTACTTGTATGTGGCCCTCAAGTGATTCTTAGATAGGGCAAAAAATTCTTCTACGGGGCTAGAAAATTAAGGAATACCTGATATTCATGTCCCAGGGTTTAATCCAACACCAGAAGGGTTAACCAAGCTGACCAGGTAGAGGTAATACTGCCAGGTGCCAGGTGGTAAAGGGTCACTAGGCAGATAAGTGTCAGAGAGAATTAGGAAAAGGGAAAAGGGACAGGCAAGGGACCCACATGTATTGAGCACTAATACGTGCCACACGCTTAACATATATTATTTCAATTTGCTGACTCCTCACTCCCACCTAGAGAAGTAGATATCATCATCCCCATTTTGCAGATGAGGAAACTGAGGCTGAGAGGTAAATTAACTTTCCCACAGTCATATGGCTGGTTAGTGGCTGAGCTGGGACTCAAGCTCTGGACTTCCTGATTTCGAAGCCCGTGTGTGCCTTCCTTGGCACAATGCTGGGTTATCAGAAAGCCAGGTGCCAGACAAGGGTTTGCAGAGGGGCTGAAATGAAGCTGGGCCAGGAGATACAGCAGGACACTGGGCAGAGCAGCCAGCACTTGCCCAACACAGTCTCCAGCCCCTTTGGAAGTGGCTTGTCTACTCCCTGCCTGGTTAGATGGGCTCTCACACTCAGGATTGGGGGTGTGTGATGGGAAGGCTGAGGGTGAGAGAGGATGCCTAGTCCCCAAGAGCCCATGGAAGGCCTCCTGTCCTCACACCTGCAGAAACGAGCCTGGACACCAAGTCCGTGTCTGAAGGTCACCTCAAGAGGAACATCGTGGTGAAGACTGTGGAGATGCGGGACGGAGAGGTGAGGATGCTGAAGCCAGTCTCAGCGACGGCCTGGGGCTGGCCCACAATAAGGCCTTGACAACGCACAGGAGCTCCCCAGGGAGCTGGATGTAATTCCATTTCTCCAGCCCCGCCACTGGCTGTTCTAAGGGGCGCCTGGAGAACTAGGCCACAAGATGGGGTCCTAATTCAGGCTCTTTCCCTTTCTCACCTGTGGAGTCAGGTGCCCGCAGCCCCAGAAAGAAAGAGAGTTAAGGTTAGGAGTTCTCACCCCCAACCCTGGCCAGGACAGTTGGGAAGAGAGAGGGCTTTCAGTTTCCAACTTGGTTAAAGAAGCATGTCAGAGACGTGAGAAGGAGGCTTTGGCATCAGCCCCTCCCCATTCGCAGCAGCAACAGTAAGAGTTAGTCTCAAACCATTAGCTTACCAGGTGCCCAGTAGTGTGCAAAATGCTTTATAGGCATATCTCATTTACTTCCCTGACTATGGTTATCACAGAAAGAAAGATCCAGGGGGGTTGGGGACTTGCCCAAGCTTACACAGCCTCGCAGCGGTGGGCTGGGCTGGGGTCTGTATGAGCTCCTAACTGTTGCACTGTGTACCTTCCCTGTCCCCTACAGGTCATCAAGGAGTCCAAGCAGGAGCACAAGGACGTGATGTGACACAGGATCCACCCAGCGGCCCCTGACCCACAGTGTGAGGGCCCACAGTCGGAGGCAGGGTAGCTGCCCCTCCTCTGTTAGCTGATCTCCCCAGATCTGCGTTCCCACCCTCCCCACACCTTTCCCTCCTTGCCAGCTCGCTACCCTAGGCCTCATCAGCATTAGGCCTGCCAGACAGCACCCACTGGCACCCAGCAACTCCAACTAACGGCACTAATGCTGGGAGCTGCATTGCGCTCACTCACCCCAAAGGGGCGGCCTGAAGGAGCATGGCCAGCAGCTTAGGTTAGAATTAGGAGGGGAGAAGCTGGGGAGGGCAGAGGAACCTGACAAATCACCCTCCACATCCCCAGTACTTGTTGTTATGGCAACTGTTGCCAGAGCCAGTCTCTGCAACTGTCTAGGAACTGGGTCTTTGAGTTTCCTCCAGCTGCTGGAGGAAAACAGACTCTGAGACAGGAAGGGGGAGTCCCCGCAGGCAAGGGACCCCTGGCTAGAGGCTTATTCTTCTAACCTGACCCTGGCCAGACTGCAAGTAGGTGGACATGTCCTGTCACCTGGCGTGGTCACCAGACAGATATTCCCAGATCCCAGAGGGGCTCCTGAGCGGTAACTCATGTCTCAGCCCCACTGAGCTGCCATCCAGGGAACCAGCCTGTGGGATCCTGTGGGCATGTGGGAGCTTGATTCTCAGAACTTGGGGGATGATAGTGTAAGTAGAGAGGGAAGGGGTACAGGGAGGGAGTAGAGGGGGGCTGCCTGGCCCTAGGTATGGGTACAGAGAGGCAAAGCCCTCCATACAGGCTGGAGGGGCTGCTGATGGGGATAGTAGGGCGCTGTGGGTGACATTTGACCTGTGGGTCATGGAAATCAAGAAGTGATTCATCTTCTTGAAGATGCTGCTGAAACAGGAGAGAGTAGGGCTGCTGCCCATGGCATGGGAGGTGTGGGGTGGGGTGGGGTGGGGTGGCACAGCTTTGTTCTAGTTCCAAAGGTCTCTGCCTTGCTTTCTAGTCCCTGTCCATCCAGGCTCCAGACCCCTCGTGCTGCTGTCTCCTGATCCTGGCAAATGACCCTCTCTACCCCACAGCAACCAGCTGCTTTTCCCTAAGCCAGGGGCACCTTTTGGTCCCCTCTCACCCACACACAAAACATACTCCCGTATTTTAGGCAGCACCCTATTTTATAAACCAAGAACTTGAGGGCAGCTCAGGGCAGCTTCCATCCCAGAGCACCTGCTCTGCTTTCCCTGGGAAGACAACAGCAGGCCCAGAAGTAGAGCTGAGAAGGCCCACTCCAGGGTCCCCGCCTCTGCTCGAAGGCCAAAAGGAGGGAGACGTAGAGGTCCTTCCCTCTTTCTCAAGATTTGGTGCCCTCTCCCCTCAACCCCTCCTGCCACCTGCTGCTGAACTTCAGGGCACTGCTGCTGCTTTTAGTCATTGAGAAAAAATAAAGACAAATGCTGTGGCCTTCCCCAGAGTGGACTTGGATCTGTCAGAGAGGTGGGGCTGGGGGGGAGGACATAGCCTTGGACAAGACGCAACTTGCTTCTTATCACTGATCATCTTGGGATGCCCCCACCTGCAGACTACCGCAGCAGTAGTCACAGAGCCACATGACAAATCCTCCGACCCCACTCTGCCGCAGTCGCCCTGGAGCCCCTGACCTATTGCTCCCTCCCTCTCTTCTTGCCCCCAACCCTCAGCCTGCGTACATCTCTCAGGAAAGCACTGAATTTGATCCCCACTTTCCTTGCCCATTTCCCCTGTACTACCAGTTGCCATCAAGTGGACTCTAACTCATGGCAACCCCATGCGCTTGCTGAGTGGAACTGTGCTCCCTCAGGTTTACAATGGCTGACTTTTCAGAAGTAGATTGGCAGGCCTTTCTTCCAAGGTGCCTCTAGATGGACTTGAACCTCCAACTTCTCAGTTAGCAGCCAAGCACATTACCCCTTGTACTAGTCTTTACCTTTATTCCCAAATGCTCCATTTCTTCCTGCCAGTCTGAAGACAAGGTTGGGGAGGAAGCCAAAGGTGCACAGACTAGGATGGTCCTCTTTTCTTCTTTCCTCTCCCTGCTACCCCAATTCAATCAGTACCCACTCAGCAATCTTCAAAGGCAAGAAGGTAAACGTACCTCAGACACTATTCCACGCAGACTAGGCCATCTGATAAATATTGGGTTCATTTCTTCCTCTCTGGAAACCCTGGTAGCATAGTGGTTAAGTGCTATGGCTGCTAACCAACAGGTCAGCAGTTCAAATCCACCAGGCGCTCCTTGGAAACTCTATGGGGCAGTTCTACTTTGTCCTATAGGGTCGCTATGAGTCCAAATCCACTTGACGGCAGTGGGTTTTTTGGTTTTCTTCTTCTCTGATCTGAGCATAAAGTCAGAAAACACATGCACCCTGGCTACCTCCAGCCTGACTTGAGTCCCCAAAATCCCACCTGCCTCTGGCTTCCCCACTTCCCAGATCAGGCCCCAGATCCACCCTTGAAAATAGCAGGTTGTAACTAACAGATATGTCCACACCTCCTTGCCACGTGTCCCAGCCCAGGATGCCCATCCAGAGGCATCTGGTATCATCGCACAAACACATTTAAGCACAACTGGTCTTCAGGACTGGGGAGGAGACAGCCTAGGGGGAGAAGTTGGGACAACAGCGAAATAAGTAACAGCAGCAGCGACAGAGGTGAATAGTGACAAAGACTGCCGTGATGAGCAGGTAGCCTATCAGGGTGAGCTGGAGGACAGAGCGAGTCTCGGGGTCTGAGAAGGAGACCTGGTAGTGCCCTCGGGATTTCACAGCCAGCCGGAACCCGGCAACTCGTACCCCCTGCCGCCAGCAATAATAGATGCCCCGGTCACTCAGCTGGGTGAAGCGAATGTGGAGCTGGTTGCCATGATCGATGAACACCCGCATGGACCTGTTGACGCCCTTCAGGTATTGTGTGCGGTACAGGTGCTGGTGGTCCTTGTCCCAGGCGACAGCGTGCTCTGGCCGGGCACCAGGGCAAGAGATGATGAGTCCGTGGCCCAGCCTCTGCTTGTGGAACTGAATGGGCACCTGGGGCACCCAGGGCCGGCTGCCCACTTTGGACACGTAGTTAAAGATGGCCAGCATGCCCTCTCGGATTGTCTTTCTCTTCTCACAGGACACCAGGCAGCTCCGAACCAGCAACTCAGGCACGTGGTCCCTGGCCATGGTTCGCAGCTTCCTTGGCACAGCCTGTGAACCACAGGACACCACGTCAGGCATTGTCTTATGGTAGCGTGGGGAGAGGTCTGGGCTCTGCAGGTAGCAGAGGCCAATGCGCCACTGCTCCCCACGCACCCCGCAGCGGTCACAGGGGGTCCACTCCCAGAAGGTGGTGAAGACATGCAGGTCCCCATGGTACTCATCTTCGAAGGGCTCCTGGCCTTCGTCCTTGAATGTGGCCACCATCCCCTCATTGCTCTGGATGTCCACATCGTAGGCATAAAAGTAGTCCCCCTTCCGGGTGCCGCAGAAGTACAGGCCTGAGTCCTCAGGCTGGGCCCTGAAGACCAGCAGGCTGAACATGCGGATGCTGAAGCGGACCAGCATGTCACTGCCCCCGCGCACGTAAGCCGCCTCCGTCAGCACTCGCCCGTCGAAGTCGGTCAGCACTTTGGTGTGGCTGCTGCTGAGGTGCTTTTGGTAGTACCAGACCACAGCTGACACCTCCTCGGGCTTGCAGTGGCAGGGGAGCTCGAAGCTCATGTCGGCCAGGTAGGCTGCGTTGTCAAACATCAAGAAAGCTGGGCAGGGGGTTTTCTGAAAAATGTTCTCCTTCTCCACAATTTCAAAGGCCTGGAGACTGCCCCACACCCACAGGAGCACAGTGGTGTGGGCCAGGCTCATGCCTGCAGGAGAGAAGGGTCAGAGGCAGTAAGGCAAAACAAAGTACTAAAGGCCTTCGAGACTTCCAAAATTCACTTCTGGGAACAGTCTACAAGGAAAGGATTAAGCAGCCAGGAAAACAAGCAAAATCTGCAGAGGAAGCTGCCAAAGGCAAGACAATTTATTCCTAGTTCAGGTACAAGATGCCCTTCTGATGTTCCAGACCTGGTCTCATAGGAAAACCATTCTAGAACACTGGCACTCACCCAAGAATGGGTCAGAAGAAATCGGAATGAGAGGCAAGAGCCTAGGCGCTAGGACAAGGAAATGTCCACCTCACTGCTCCAGGCCCTGGTCCACATGCCTGGTGGAAAAATCTTCCCTTTTGCCAATTCAAGAGATGGAAGAAACCCATATGCTTGCACATCTGGCCATCTAAAGAAGCCCGGGAGACTGGCCAGGCCTGAGCTGATAGCTTGGGGCTTTCCCAGACCCAGCCGCACAGGAACTCAGTCCCTGTTGAGAAATGCTGCACCTCAAATGGGGTAGCATTTGAGCATTCATTGATCAAACATCCATTCATTGGTTTTGGATTATAAATATTCTTATTGAGGCTATGGAGATCAGTAGTTATTTACCATGGAGGATGGACGACTTTGCTTTTACCTCTCTTTAAGTGGAGGGTGTAATTGTAGCCAGGATTTGGTTGGGAACATGCCCATCTCTCAGGGCCAGCGGACTAAAGGCTTGGCAAGCTCTAAGAGCGCCGTCTAAGGGTGGGAAACAAAACTGCTTTCAACTTCTTGGGCCCTTGACTGCCCAGATAGTTCAAAATACATAGCCACAGAGGGACTGACAAAGTGGGGAAGACTCAATGCCTGTTTTTGCTGTGAAAATTCCAAGTTGAGAAGATAATCAGGTGTAGGCTTCTCATTACAGTCCTAGTGCCCCCAAGACAACAACCAATGAAAAATGCCTGAACGACAACTGGGGACCTCTGAAGGCAGCTGGTCCTATCAATTCACCTGGTACAGCCCCAGTAGCTCCTGCAGGAGCCCCTCCTCCTGGGGCCCACCAGACTGCTCCTCCAGACGCTGCTCCTCCTGGCTGAGCCCCTCGGCCGTGGGTCTGGGGACGCTCGTGGCCTGAAGCTTCTGAAACAAGCCTCTGCAGCTCTCCCTCTCTGCATGACTCAGCAGGCTCAGGTTCAAGGTGAAGCGCCCAGTGCTGGTCAGGCTGTGCAGGATCCCAAGAATGGCCGCCCGGTCACCTGGCCTCATATGATCAGCCAGTGCCACCAGCAGCTCCCCTAGAAGTCCAAACCCCACATCCATCTGGAAGAGGCGGCCCAGCCTTGGGCCCCCGAGCTGCAGCAGGGCCTGGTAGCGCTCTGGCCCACTCCTCAAGTGTCGCCGCCAATCGCGGTAGAACTCTGCTGAGGTCTCGGGCTGGAAGAGTGTTTTCTCCTAGACCACAAAGGAAGAAGGAAAGGGAGACCAGAGCTCTTCCAGCTGCTCTGGGACAGTGAGGGCAGCCTGTGGGTTTTCGTCTTAGCTCTGGTACTGCTCTTTGAGCACTGCGAAGGCTGCAGTCCTGTGGGTCTCATTTTCAGATCAACTAAGCCATGACTTGAGATTCTCAGTTGTACCAGGGTAGTCTCTCTGATGAATGGGGACATATAGCCCTGGTCTACGAGAATAAGTCAGAGTTTACTCTGAGCAGGGTGAAGGGGATGATTGGAACTCAAGGTGAGTGTCAAGGATCTGACAGGCTGGGTCTCCCTTCAACACTGCCACAGAATCATTACACTATATACACCACAAGTCGGAGATGGAGAGACCCAAACCTGCTCTGGGAATGAAAGTCGAAGGGCTGGCTGAAGGGGGCCTGCCCAGCACATCTTTCTGACTTGATCTGCCCAGTTCAACTTGGCCTCAGCATTCACTGGCTGCTTTGCTTTCTGGGATCAGAGTCAGAAACCTGCCTCTGGTCGCTTAACATGAAAACAACAACAGTAAAAACAACTAAAAAAAAACGTGTTTGATTACATAGGTATATAAATACGCATAAATATGTACAGAAAGGCATATATGAGTAACTGTAGGCATATATGTGTATATATACATGTTCATGTGTGATGCATATATTTTCAAGTATAAAATAAAGCACATAGTAGATTGGACCATAAAATAAATAATATCACCTGTGAGTACTGTGTTCCTCAAAATAATCATCTAGATGAAACCAAATGGTTAACATTTGCCCTAGACCAAACATGAGAAGGCTAGGAGGGACAGGGAAGCTAGATTAATGGAAACAGAACAACCAAAATGGAAATAATGAGAATGCTGATATATTGTGAAAAATGTAACCAAACTCACTGAACAGTAAGTACATAAATTGTTAAATGAGAACCAAATTTCCTGTGTACACTTTCACTGAAAATACAATATTTAAAAAAATAATAATTATAAGGCAAAGGTATACGTTGTGAGAAGACAGGTTTGGGAGTTTAGGGCAGAGAACCTGCTGGGGAAAAAGGCTGGGCCTCACCTACCTGGAATATTTCAGTGCCCTCATCCTGGGAGGTGCTTTCCTGAGTAGTGTGACAGTTCCAGGGTGCAGTTCTCTTCCCTCCCATCTTGTCCTTCTGCTCCAGAGGTTTCAAATGTGAAGCAAGGACAATACCCCTGTGGGCAAAGAACAGAGACCGAGGGGGTGGACTTAGTGCTGTTACAAGTGGGTGCAAGGAGGCTGGACTTTGCAGCATACCAGCTGAATCTGTTAGCAGACAGTCATGGACGGAATTGTGTCCCCCCAAAATATGACTTGGAATCTTAACCCCTATACCTGTGAACATAATTCTGTTTGGAAATAGGATTTTCTTTGTCATGTTAATGAGGCTATACCAGTGTAGGGCATGTCCTAAACCTAATCACTTCTGAGTTATAAAAAGAGCAGATTAGACACAGAGGAAAACACATACCAAGGAAAGCAGATACCATGTGAGGATTGCCAAGGAAACAAGGAACACCGGGGCTATCAACAAGGAAGGAATCAACACAGCCCAGACCCTGATTTGGACTTTTAGCCTCCAGAACTGTGAGAAAATAAATGCCTGTTCATTAAAGCCACCTACTTGAGGTATTTGTGTTACAGCAGCACCAGGAAGCTAAGACACAGGTCAAAATGACAATAATAATAATAGTGACAATAGTTGACAGTTTTTGAGCACTTCCTCTCTGTTTAGAGTATTATGTGCAATAACTCATTTAATCGTAACAATTGTTCTTACTTTATAAATGAGGAATTGAGACTCAAAGAGGTTATGTAAACCTGCACAAAAGATCACCCAGCTAACAGGGGGTGAGGCCAGAACTGAAGCCCAGAACTGACTCCAGAGCCCTTCCCTTTATTCACTATAGTCCAGCGTAACAGGGAGCCAACCTGAACTCCTCATAAGATGCCACCCTCTGTTCCACTGCCCGTAACTTGGCAGCATTCTCCCGCTTGTACTTCTCATCAGCAGTAAGTGCAGCCTGCAGCTCTTTCTCCAAAGCCTTGAAGTCGATGATGTCATTCCTTTCCATGACCTGTGCCTGGGAAAGCAAAGGGAATGGACATGAGCATAGGGTCATCGTCAGGGGGGAAGAGGAAGCCTCTGGATTCTTTGCCAGCCCACAAAATGACCCAAAAGCACTCTGGGTATCTCGTTACTTAACTTATCTTGGTGAAGAGGATAGTGATACAGAAATCTAGTTTTTTACTTTACAGAGGGGAGCTGAGTTGCACAGTGGGGACTTGCACAAGACTTGTTGTCACCGAAAACAGAATTTGGAGCCCTGTGTTTTGTTTTCTGCCTCTAAAAATATTTTATTTTTTTTGCTTCCGCTGAGGCTTTTGGATCTCAGAATTTGGTTCCTTTACTTTATAGCAAGTTATTGGGATAAAAGACCTCACACAAAAGCTGAACTATTGTCAGGTACTATAGAGCTCTAGAATAAAATCTAACCCTGCATTAAACGTCTTTAATGGGGAAGGATACTTTTCACCCAAACCAGATGCAATGACTGAGCAGGAAATGAAGAAGTGGCAGAGGAAGGGGGTCAATGATCCCTATCCTCAAATCCCTCTGTTCAGCCCAGGGCTGGAGCACAGGTCCCCATGGACTCGGGCAATCTCTTTAGTCCTGCCACTATACTTCTGTAGCCTCTGCGTTATCTGCAGGCAGGTTATCTATATGGGTTCTAGTCTTTGACATTTATTTGCTGTAAAATCTCTCTTTAACCTCCTGGTGGATTAGGCTAGATTTTGTGGCGGAGTCATCATCAACAGCCTTCGAAAAGCAGGCGGCCCGCATCCAGCCCAATAGTCACCAACGCGGAGAAACCAACCAAGCGCCAACAAGGGCCAGAACTGAATTCCGGCGTCCCGGTTCCTGCTAGTTCTAAATCATCCCCAATAGCTGAACTGAGAGAGAAACTAACCCTTCCGCCTCCCTAATTCAGTCACCGGGAACTTCACCCCAGCAGCCCGGGTCTCGGATCCCTTGCTTTCTTTGGGGATCCCCTGAAACATCAGGGAAAGAGGGCGCTCAGCGCAATCTACTCCTAGCAGCTGTGGTTGCTCAGCAACTGCCACAACAGCCTGCCCACGTGATCTTCTCGAAGGCCCCTTTTCGGGGTGGCTCCGAGGTGCCTGATCAGATTCATGCCTCCTCGGGTCATACTTTCTTTGGGACAGCCGCGCCTTATTTTGGGGACCCACAACTCCATCTCGGGCCTTCCTGTCTCCATGGCTGGCACTCCTCCGAGCCGGTCCTCAGGCGGAGGGTTGTCCTTCGGGGCAGGAACGCCCCCGAGGCGTCTGCGGGGTCCTTCCTGACTGCGGGCGCAGGCGCGGCGCGGCGTGGGACAGAGCGCGGCCTTCGGCGGCAGACTTGGGGCTTCTGGCTGAGCGGGCGCGAGGTGAGCTGGCGCAGGTCAATGGCGTGGGGACGTTGCTCCGGGTGGGATGGGAAATTATAAACGTCATATATGGAAAAGACGTTATATGCTGTCTGTCCCCCTTTCGCTTGGAGAAATTGAGGCCTGGAGCGGAAAGGGGACCGATTCAAAGAACCCTTCTCTCTCTACTCCCCCCCACCCCAATTCTGGGGTTCCCTCCGTATCGTCCGTCCGTAAAATCTCGTAGGTAAGGCTTACGTTCTGTCTGGTTCCCTCTCTTTCTCTTCTATCTGGGTCGCCTTCGCCCCTTCCTTCTTTTGGGACTCTGCGTGATAGCGAGAAGCTACAGTCAGGACTGGCACCAAAAGTCACTAACTGGTTTTGTGCAACTGTTGGCCAGTCAGCTAGCTTCTCTGTGCCTTGGTGGAGTCATTCATTGATTCAGTAAGGATGTATTGTTTTGTTCTAAGCGAACAAAACAGTCCTTGCTAAAATTGTAGTTGGGGTGATGAAGAGAACAGTGAGGGTACCTAACAGTACAGTTAACTACCATTCAAAGACATAAATGTTGATGAAGGTGTAAAGGTCTATATAGAACGTTGCTGTTGTCAATCATCATCGAGTCGATTTCGACTTATAGTGACCCCATGTATGCAAAGTGGAGACCCTGGTGGCGTAGTGGTTAAGTGCTAGGGCTGCTGACCAAAAGGTTGGCAGTTCGAATCCACCAGGCATTCCTTGGAAACTCTATGGGGCAGTTCTACTGTGTCCTATAGGGTCGCTATGAGTCGGAATCAACTGGACGGCAACTGCTCCGTAGGATTTTCAAGGCTGTGACCTCTCAGGAGGAGATCACCAGGCCTGTCTATCATGGTGCCTCCGAGTGGGTTTGAATTGCCAGCCGTTAGGCCAGTAGGGGACAGTTAAACATTTGTGCCACCCAGGAACTCTTCTAAAGGTACTACAGATAATATAAACAAATAAGTCTGGTTGTGTTCCAGTACAGCTTTATTTTTAT
The DNA here is from genome assembly GCF_024166365.1 of Elephas maximus indicus. NCBI lineage: Eukaryota > Metazoa > Chordata > Mammalia > Proboscidea > Elephantidae > Elephas > Elephas maximus. The sequence continues at coordinate 51,317,577 of NC_064837.1, read as the reverse complement.
TTATGTATTGTTTGTTTTATTGTATTTTAGATGAAGGTTAACAGAACAAACTAATGGCTCATCATACAGTTAGTACACACATTGTTGTATGACATTGGTTAACAACCCCATGACATGTCAACACTCTCCTTTCTCAACTCGGTTGTTGTTTTTGTTGTTAGGTGCCGTCGAGTCGGTTCCGACTCATAGCGACCCTATGCACAACAGAACAAAACACTGCCCAGTCCTGAGCCATCCTTATAATCGTTGTTATGCATGAGCTCATTGTTGCAGCCACTGTGTCAGTCCACCTTGTTGAGGGTCTTTCTCTTTTCCGCTGACCCTGTACTTTGCCAAGGATGATGTCCTTCTCCAGGGACTGATCCCTCCTGACAACATCTCCAAAGTATGTAAGAAGACACAGTCTCCATCCTTGCTTCTAAGGAGCATTCTGGTTGTACTTCTTCCAAGACAGGTTTGTTCATTCTTTTGGCAGTCTATGGTATATTCAATATTCTTCGCCACCACCACAATTCAAAGGCATCAGTTCTTTTTCGGTCTTCTTATTCATTGTCCAGCTTTCACATGCATATGATGCAATTGAAAATACCATGGCTTGGGTCAGGCTCACCTTAGTCTTCAAGGTGACATCTTTACTTTTCAACACTTTATAAGGTCTCTTGCAGCAGATTTACCCAACACAATGGGTCGTTTGATTTCTTGACTGCTGCTTCCATGGCTGTTGATTGTGGATCCAAGTAAAATGAAATCCTTGACAACTTCAATCTTTTCTCCATTTATCGTGATGTTGCTCATTGGTCCAGTTGTGAGGATTTTTGTTTTCTTTATGTTGAGGTGCAATCCATACTGAAGACTGTGGTCTTTGATCTGCATTAGTAAGTAATTCAAGTCCTTTTCACCTTCAGCAAGCAAGGTTGTGTCATCTGCCTAACATAGGTTGTTAATGAGTGTTCCTCCAATCCTCATGCCCTGTTTTTCTTGGTATAGTCCAGCTTCTCCAATTATTTGCTCAGCATACAGATTGAATAGATATGGTGAAAGGATACAACCCTGATGCACACCTTTCCCGACTTTAAACCAATCGTTATCCCCTTGTTCTGTCCAAACAACTCCCTCTTGATCTATGTAAAGGTTCCTCATGAACACAATTAAGTGTTCTGGAATTCCCGTTCTTGGCAACGTTATCCGTAATTTGTTATGGTCCACACAATCGAATCCCTTTGCATAGTCAATAAAACACAGGTAAACATCATTCTGGTATTCTCTGCTTTCAGCCAGGATCCATCTGACATCAACAATGATATCCCTGTCCTCTTCTGAAACCCGCCTGAATATCTGGCAGTTCCCTGTCGATATACTGCTGCAGCCATTTTTGAATGATCTTCAGCAAATTTTGCTTGTGCATGATATTAATGATATTGTTCTATAATTTCTGCATTTGGTTGGATCACCTTTCTTGGGAATAGGAATAAATATGAATCTTTTCCAGTCAGTTGGCCAGGAAGCTGTCTTCCATATTTCTTGGCATAAGTGAGTGAGCACCTCCAGTGCTGCATCTGTTTGTTGAAACATCTCAATTGATATTCATCAGAATCAGAGGTTGATTTTGATTATAACGAATTGGGCAGAGAGTCCAAAAATCTTGATGAGGACTTCTTCCTTCAGTACCATCAGTTCCTGATCATATGCTACTTCTTGAAATGGTTGAACATTGAGTAATTCTTTTCGGTATAATGACTCTATGTATTCCTTCCATCTTCTTTTGATGCTTCCTGTGTCATTTAATATTTTCTCAACCCTGGGTTCCCTATTACTAGCTACAGCTTTATTTTTAGACACTGATATTGTTGAATTTTATGTAATTAATTTTCCTGTGTTGTGAAATGTTAAAAAAATTTTTTTTCCAATTATTTAAAAACGTAAAAAGCATTGTCTTTTACAAAGACAGGCAGTGGGCCAGGTTTGGCCTGTGTGTCATGGTTTTCTGACTCTTGCACTAAAGTATTAGGGGATGGGGAGGCCTCGTGTTGGCAGCTTGCTCTCAAATAATTTAGGAAAAAGAACGTTATTTGTATTCTTGAAACTTTTTGTTTTAATCATTTTAAAAATGAAAGATTTCTTTAACATTAAAAAGAAGGGTATGTAAACAGATGAGGGTGTGTAAATAACGAGCAGGGCAGAGAACAGCGGAAGTACAGGGCTTTTAGGCTAGCGGTTAGTAGGTCAGTGTAACTGGAGAGGAGGTTTGCGAAGGAATACGGTCAATCATAAAGGTAGGGCCATGTCATGGAGCACCTTGACTACCTTGCCAGAATCTAACTCTTCTCTTCTTGAATTTTAGCATCATGGATACTGACTTGTATGATGAGTTTGGGAATTACATTGGACCAGAGCTTGATTCTGATGAAGATGATGATGAATTGGGCAGAGAAGCCAAAGATCTTGATGAGGTAACACAAATATATTACTTCTTTAATCTCTCTCTTAAAAAAACAAAATGGCAATAAAATGACTGAATCCTCTGTGCTCCCGTAATACCCTGTGTACATTTCTGTTATTATCCTTTCCATAGTAAGACTTAATGGGGTCTCATACTGCCCCTAAGGAAGTTTAGCTACTGAAGCTTCCAAACGAAATACTAGATAGTTTCATCAGTGAGGTCGTCTTGTAACCTGAGCTCTAGTTCATCTGGTGGTGGCTCTTCTTCTATTTACCTGAAGTGCCTTTCGACAATTATGAGTAATTCCAACGTAGAAAAGCTCGCCAGCTTTTCAAATTGCAACTGCACTGGGCCGTCTCTCATAAGCTCAGGTTTAAAAGATGCATAAAAAGGATAGAAAGGGAAGGCACATATCCAAGGTCAGGTAAAAGATTCCTGTGACTCTCCATCAGGCACTCTATGGAGAACGAAGTCCAGAATGGTCCAGGCTTGCAAAAGACACCAGAGGTGGCCAGAATGGCCTGAGGCTTGCAAAAGGCACCAGAGGTGGCTTTTATGTTTTAGCAATATTTGTAACAAGATGAACAAGGAATGGATGGGTCCACGCTTAGCAATGGAGGTGTGACATTAACAAGGGACAGCAGAAAAGCAGAACAGAAGTCTTGGCTGCCATCTGTCTTCTCCATCAAGGGAAATGTCCTTCAAATTGAAAAAAAAAATAAAAGAAACACTGGAAAAAGGAAATTGAAGCCACATACATGAGGTAAAAAGCATCTTGCAGCTTTGTTGTCAGGTGTCATCGAGTTGATTCCGACCCATAGCGACCCCATGTGACAGAGTAGAACTGCCCCATAGGGTTTCCTTGGCTGTAGTCTTAATGGGGGCAGATCTCCAGGTCTTTCTCCCATGGAGCTACTGGGTGGGTTCGAACTGTCAACCTTTCGGTTAGCAGCCAGATGCTTAACCGTTGGTGCCATCTGTAGGTGCATTCAAGTCTCCAGGCCCAGATGATTATATCCTAGGGTCGGGGGTAGGACGAGGGGAGATCTTGCAGAGGTGAACCGAGAGCCACTGTAGTAAGCTTTAAGAAACTGTGGGGAGGGCAACAGTATCAGAAACTGAATCAGGAAACTATTGTTCCATTTTTCAGAAACAGAAATAAGGCACTGCCGTTTAGAGACTATAGGCAATAACCGTGCTGTAGAGCCATGGTGAAATTGGGGAAGGAATCATAAAACTGATGACTGTTGAATATTAGGGGGACTTAGTGTGAGTTTTTGTTTGTTTACATTTATTTATTTATTTTTAAATAATTTATAATTTTTTTGTTGTTGACTACTATGAGTATTATAAAAATTTTCTCTTGATGGGATATAGATGTAGCTATAGGTCAGGGGTTTGCTGTGAACCTGATGTATCTTGATTTGGGCAAGGCTTTTGAAGAGTCTTTTATGGATATCTTTTTTCAACCAGCTTTTTTTTTTTAACGTTATTTTAAAAAGATATTTTTCATTGTGTGAGTAGTTCATGAATACATTCTTATTGAACAGTGTAGATAGAAGAGTCTTTGGTCCTCATTCCATTTCACTTACCTTCCTAAGGTAACCACTATATTCATGATGTCCTTGTGGAAGGAACATGGGCTAGGTCATAGTACAATTAGGGCAGTCACAGCTGATTGAACAAGGGGCCCAAAGAGTATTGATTAATGGGTCACCTCCAGAGCTCTCATGACATGCCCGTGGCATCTGTGCTTGGTCTTGTCCTTTTCAGTCTTTTGTCAGTGAGTTGAGTGAAGATTGAGATGATGTTTATAACATTTGCACACAACATTTTAAAAAGAGCACCAAACCCATGCCGAGTTGATTCTGCATGTACTGGATAATGAAATCTAAATCCAACAGACTTAAATAAAGCCCAATAATTCATTCATTGAGTAAGTATTTATAGAGCAGTTGCTATGTGCAAGGAATCCCAATGCAGAGAGAGCCAAGGCACAATTCCTGCCCTCAAGGAAACTACTGCTTAGAGGGCGAGATGGAGACGTTACGGAGCAGGGAAGAAACAAGTGTCATTTAAGTAATACTAAGTGCTATGATAATAAAAACCAAAACCAAACCCAGTGCCATTGGGTCGATTTCGACTCATAGAGACCCTATAGGACAGAGTAGAACTGCCCCATAGAGTTTCCAAGGAGCGCCTGGCGGATTCGAACTGCCGACCTTTTGGTTAGCAGCCGTAGCACTTAACCACTACGCCACCAGGGTTTCCGCTAGATAATAGTATGTAAGAAAGGATCATTCTTGGCTGGGATGACCAAGAAAGGTATCTGAAAAAGTGATATTTGCAGTGGACCTGAAGAGTGTGTAGGCATCTATAGGGATGGAAAGTAGAATAATCAGTGGCGGCCTAGGCTTGGAGAAGGGGATGTGGGATGCTTGAACAGTGACACCTAAAGGGTATGGAGTTTCTTTTTGGAGGGATGAAAATGTTCTAAAATTGATTATGGCGATGGTTGCACAGTTCTGTGGATATATTAAAAACCATTGAACTTTGCATGTTAAATGGGTGAACCGAATGTTATATGAATTGTATCTCAAAAAACCTATTACCAAAAGAATACAAAAAACAAAAAAAGGGGTAGGTGGTGTGTGCATATTTGCTTTCTTGGTGGTATGAGGTACCTCTCCTCTGCTCGATTTTCTCATTTATATCTTGGAAGAGATGGACTTAAGATACAATCTAATCCTATAGATTGAGTCCTGCCTCATTAATGTAACTGCCACTTATCCTGCCTTATTAACATCATAAAGTTTAGGATTTAAAACACATAAGATAATCACATCAGATCACAAAATGGAAGACAGCCACACAAAACTGGGAATCATGGCCTAGCCAAGTTGACACACATTTTTAGGGGACACTATTCAACTCATAAAACTCCTGTTACCCCGGTAGTCCATCATCCAAGGCCTTCTCTGGTCTGGCCCTGTCGCCTTGGCCTCCTACCTGTAGCTCTCCTCCTGGGATTGTGCTTTCAGCAATCTGGAGAAACAGTTGTTCTCCATTAACATACAAATTCTGGGTCCCTGCTCACTGCACTCCTCCTTGGCATGTCTTTCCTTCTTTGCTGTCTCCACTGTCAAAATCCTGTGCATCTCTTGAGCGTTCTCTACCTCAGAAAAGGCCACAAAAAACAACTCTGCATCCTGTATGGACTAGGAATCTGTCCATGATATCAGAAGGAATGTAGACTGGTGCAGCCATTCTGAAGTGCAATTTGGCAGTAGTCAAACTTGTTGTTAGGTGCTGTTGAGTCGGTTCCAACTCATTAACGACCCTTTGTACAATAAAATGAAATATTGCCTAGTCTTGCACCATCCTCACAAGGATTGCTATGTTTGAGTTGATTGTTGCAGCCACTGTGTTAGTCCATCTCGTAGAGGATATTCCTCTTTTCGCTGACCTACCTTTCCAAGCATGATGTCCTTCTCTACGGACTGTTCCCTCTTGATAACATGTCCAGAGTACGTGAGACAAAGTCTCACCATACTTTGGACCTGGGATTCCTGCGCTGAGAAACTCCTAGACCAGGGGGAAGATTGATAACAAGGACCTGCCCCCAGAGCTGACAGAGAAGGCCTTCCCCTGGGGCTGGCTCCCTGAATTTAGACTTCTGGCATCCTAAACTGTGAGAGAATGAACTTCTGTTTTTCGAAGCCATCTACTTGTGTTATTTGTGTTATAGCAGCAGATAAGTAAGACAGGGAATAAGGGGTGACACAACCAAAGCAAAGCCTGGAGTGCTTCCTGTAGCGAAGGCCTGGATAACCAGCCAGGAGTTCATCACAGTGGTCCCCACAAGTTGCAGAGTTGCGGGGGGGGATAGAACGAGAATGAGGGAAGCTGGGGTGACTGGAAGAACACTGATGTTATGAACAGATAAAAGGAAGAGATAAAAAAGTTCTCGTTTGTTTTCATTTTAGACCTGTTGAGTTTGAGCTACTGTTAGAATACTCAGAAATAACTATAGACACCTGGGAATTATTACATAAAATCCTGCAGTTAGATTCAAAATACATTCAGTAGTACAGGGTAGGAGAAGACTGGCTTGATAGTTGTTTTGGGGCCACCATCAATAGCATGTGTATGGCTGCCAAAACAGCTAATGTAATCTTGGGCCACATTAATAGATGTAGAGTGTGAAGATGGTGGGAGGTAGCCAGTCTGCTCACAACTGGAGAATTTTGTGTTCTTTTTATGAAAGAGCTGACACATTGGAATTTGTGTGAAAGAAAACAAGCTCCCACCACTGCATCTACACATCTCTCTGCTCTGTGTCCATGTACGCTGCCTTCCCTCATGTTCTTGTAGATGACTCGTCCAGTTTCTACCTACTAGATCCCATCCCTTCTCACCTACTCAAGATGTTCACTCCAGCAATTCCCCCCTTTCTCTACTAGATCATCCCCTCAGCATATAGACATGCCGTTACTTCATCTTCAGACCCTCTCTTGGCTCCCACGTTCTCCTTCAGTTACCACTCCATTTCCCTGCTCCCCAGTACAGCACATCTCAAGAGAGTATTGGTACTTGCTGTCTCCAAATCCTCTCCTCCCGTTTTTCTCTTAAACCCACTTCCGCCAGCCTTTTTCCTCCCACTCTGTACGGACTGCTCTTGTCAGGGTCCCCAGTGACCTCTGCTCCAGTAAACCTAATGGTCAGTTCCCAGTGCTCATTTTACTCGACCTGTCTGCAGCATCTGACACAGCTGCTTACTCCTCCCTCCTTAAAATACTCTCTTCCCTTGTTTCCAGAACATTCCTCTTCTGGTCTTCCTTCTTCTCAGAGGCTGTTCCTTCTCAGTCTTCACTGCTGATTCCTCATCTCACTGACCTCTAAACATCTACAGGCCTCAGGACCCCATTCCTCATAGCTCTTCTCTTCCTGTATTCAATCCCATGGGGATCACATCCAGTCTATTAAATAACTTCTATTCGCTGAGAACTCTCAAATTTCTATCTTCAACTCAGACCTTTCCTTTGAACCTCAGATTGGTATGTCCAGTTTCCTACTTGATGTCTAGTAGGCATCTCAAACTTAGCATATCTAAAACCTGGCTACGGATCTTCCTTCCTAACCCGCACTTACAGTCTTCATCTCAGTAAAGATGGTGCCATTCTCTAATTGCTTGGGTCAAAAACCTTGTGTGTCTCTCTCTCTTTTTTTGTTTTTTCTCACTCACTGTCAATTTGTTAGAAAACGTTTTTTGACTCTACCTTCAAAATGTATCCAGAATTTACCAGCCCAGGGGCAAGGACGACAAGGCAAGAGGAGACAGGAAGGCTGGTAACGGAGAACCCAAGGTTGAGATGGGGAGATTGTTGACATGTCATGGTGTTGGCAGCCAATGTCACAAAACAATATGTGTATTAATTGTTTAATAAGAAACTAGTTTGCTCTGTAAACCTTCATTTAAAAAAAATAGCATAAGTCAATGTTTAATAAATATCTCATGATTAAGAAAAAAATACGTATATATCCAGAATTCATCCTCTCCTTCTCAGCTTCACAGCTACCACTATAATCTCTTTCCTGAATTACTGCAGTAGCCTCCTGACTACGTAATCTCCCTCCTTCCACCTTTGCCCCCCTGCAGTATATCTTCAGCTTGGGAATCAGAGATTCTTTTAAAACAAAAATTGGGTCATACCGCTCTTCTGCTCAAAACCCCAAGCGTTTCTCAACCTTGGCACTACTGACATTTGTGGCTGGAAAAAATCTTTGTGTAGGGGTTGTCCTGTGCACTGTAGGGTGTTTAGCAGCATCTCTGGCCTCTACCCGCTAGATGCCAGTAGCAAACACTCCCCCCATGCATATCTATTTGTGACAACCAAAAATGTCTTCAGACACTGTCTGATGTTCCCAGGGAGAAGGGACAAAATCACCCCTAGTTGAGAACCATTCTCCTAGAGTAGAAGAGTGAAGTCACATTACTTAGAATGATCCAGAAGATCCTACAGGATCACCCCCGTGTGACCTGAGTTGTACTGTTCTCCCCGTCATGCACACCACTCTAGCTATACTGGCCTCCTTGCCAAACCTCAGAGATGCCAGTGCCTGACTCAGGGCCTTTGCAGTTGCTGTTTCATCCAACTGAAGTGTTCTTTTCCCATGTACTTGAGGACTTACGCTCTCTCTTCCTTCAAGTCTTTGCTCAAATGTCATCACCTTTTTTTTTTTCTCCCTCACTGATGTATTGTTAATGCCTGAAACAACGCCTAACACATAGTAAGTGCTCAATAAGTATCTGTTGAGTTACTGAATTAATCAAGGATGTTTTGGAATATAAAGAGTGACAGAGTAGCCACTTTTGATTATTTGAAGGACTTTTAAGCAGAAGAGAGACTAGCTTTGTTCAGTGTTGCTTATGACCAATGGGTTGTTTGTAAGGAGCTGGATTTGAAATCAGTTACAAAGACTAAATTTCTAGCCGAGTTTTCCAACAGGGAAATGGACTGCCTTGTGAGCGAGGGCCATGTTATTGAAAGTATTCAATAGGGACAGGAATAAATAACTATAGAAAGAATACATTTGTTCATTTGATGGGATCTGCATTGTGGCAGGCCCTGTGCTGTGCATTACGGCCACAAAGATGAATAGCACGCTTTTCCTGCCCTTAGAGAATTCCTAACGTGTGAGGTGTTGTAGGACAGTGCCCAGAAGAGTGCCTGGCACATGGTAGGTGCTCTTTAAATATTTGCTTTGTGTTTTTTTTTTAATAACTTATTTTTGTTGTTCCTATGGAGAACATACACAGCAGAACATACACTAATTCAGCAATTTCTACATGTACAATTCAGTACATCGGTTATATTCTTTGAGTTGTGCAACCATTCTCACCCACCTTTTCCGAGTTGTTCCTCCCCCATTACCATCAACTCACTGCCCATAAGCTTCCTACCTAATCTTGCGAGTTGCTGCTATCGATTTGATCCCACATAGATATATCTTAAAAGAGCACAATGTTCAAGGCCAACATCCTTTACTAGTTAAGCTAAACTATTGTTTGGTTTTAAGAAGACTTCAGGGAATATTTTTGGTTTAAGGTTTAAAGATTATTTTAGGACGATAGTTTCAGGGGTTCATCCAGCCCCCATGGCTACAGGAAGTCTGGAGTCCATGAGAATTTGAAATTCTGTTGTGCATTTTCCCCCTTTTGATCAAGCTTCTTCTATAGGTTCTTTGATCAAAATACTTAGTAATGGTAGCCAGGCACCATCCGGGTCTTATGGTCTCATGGCAGAGGAGGCAATTGTTTGTGAAGGCAGTTAGCCATACATTGTTTCCTTCCTGTTTCTAACTCTTCCTTCCTCTGTTGCTCCAGGTGAATAGAGACCAACTGTTGTGCCTTGAATGGCCACTTGCAAGCCATTAAGACCCTGGGCACTACCCAGCGAACTAGGAGGTAGAACAGAAGCACTAAATATGTTATTAGCCCAGTTGATTGGGATGTCCCATGAAACCATGAACCAAAAGAACCAAATCCCATGAGATGTGTGGTTGTACATAAGCAACTTTAGCCACTACCCATTCATTCACTCATTCATTCATTTATTGCCATTGTTATATATATATCTATCACACAACTTTTCCCAACTCAACTTTTTATAGGTGTGCAACTTATTGGCAGCAATTACAGTACTCGGTGGTGCAACTCAACCCTTAATCAATGTGATTTTTTTCATATTTGTTGAATGAATGACTGACAGTTGGACCACACAACCCCTTGTCCAACTCCAAAATGTATTGTTTCCTGTGTGAGTGCATAGATAAAGCATATTTCTGCAGACTACTTGGCAATACGTGTCCAAGCCTTGAAGTATGCACATCCTTTGGCCCAGCAGTTTTGCTCCTGGGAATTTATCCTCAATAAAAAATGAGTGATGTTCACAAAGATGTGTGGACAATACAGGTTTACTGCAGTGAAATTTGTAGTGGTAGAAATTAGAAACAGCCTGTATGTTAGAAAATAGATTAAATAAGTTATGGCATGTGGTAGGCCACATAGTCATCAAAAGTATAGGGTATAAATATATGTATTATTGATTTTTTTTTTTGGCTTGCCTGTTTTGTAATTACCATGACTTAGCAAATAGCAGGTTACAAAGTTTGTTTGTTTGGTTTTTTTTTTTTAACAATTCTGTGAATCTAAGTGAAAAGTTTAAAGACGAGGGCTTGTTTCTGGCTTCTGCCCTTGGACAAAGGCATTTTTTTCTTAAAAGGGTGTGTTGTGATGTGCCCTTTGTTTTTCCCGCTCTCAGTCCTCATGAGATCACTGGCACACACTTAGGAGGAGCCAGTTTCAACTAGGAGATGCTGTTTTTCTTCATGGAGGGTCACATAGGAGTACAGCCTGTCCCGCTGGCTCTTCAGGCAGAAGGAGTTAGTGCTCCACTCATGTATCAGCTGTTAGCTGCAGAGCAGAAGCGCATACCCCTTAGAGCCTCCTTCTGTCTTGCTTTCAGATGGATGATGAGGAGGAGGAGGACGACATAGGAGAGCATGATGACGACCACCCTGGGATGGAGGTGGTGCTACATGAGGACAAGAAGTACTACCCCACAGCCGAGGAGGTGTACGGTCCTGAGGTGGAGACCATAGTCCAAGAGGAAGACACCCAGCCTCTCACAGGTGAATCAGAAGGTGCTGGGTTGTGAAAGGGGAAGTTGAAACTGGAAAACTTTGTTTCATAGCCATGAGCAGTCTTAAAAGTTCAGTGAATGAATTAGTCAGTTACTAGTTTCAGGTATTGTTTCTGGATTAAGATTCCATTAGCCCTGTTTTAATATTCAGTGAAAATCTTAGCTTATCGCTAAGTAAATAAGAGTTATTTCTTTATTTATCTTACATCTGTTTAGGTGTTTGAAGGCGATTACTAAGCTCTCCCTGTGGTCTGATATATTTTTCTACCCAATTAACGCCAACCCCCTTAAGCCAAACCTCGTGATGTTTGTTTTCCACCTCTTAATAATTTTCAGGAGCCTGGGTGGTGCAAGCAGTTTGAGGTTGGCTGCTAACCTCAAGGTTGTTGGTTCAAACCTGTCCAGTGGCTCTGCAGAAGAAAAGCCTGGCAAACTGCTTCCATAAAGATGACAGCTAAGAAAACCCTATGGAGCAGTTCTGCTCTGTAATACATGGGGTCATCATGAGTTGGAGGTTGACTTGATGGCAGCTAACAACAATCAATTTCATTAATCTTCTGGAAAATAGTTGCATTTTATAAATACAAGGAGAGATTTTGAACAGACATTGACCATAGCATGTAGCCATTCTCTCTCTTCCTCCCGTAAAATGCAGTTCAAACTCCTCAGTCCACAGTTGAGGGTCCTTCACTGTCTTGTGCCAAACAGCAATGTATGAGTGATCCTTGAGAATAAAATAGACGTCGTATATCATGTATTCCGAAGGATTAGTCTAGTGGAACAGGGATCTGTGTTTTTATGTTTTATGCTCACCTGCACATCAATCACTTTTTTTTTCCTAGAACCCATTATTAAGCCAGTGAAAACCAAGAAATTCACTCTGATGGAGCAGACGTTACCTGTCACGGTGTATGAAATGGAGTAAGTCACCTCTGCAGGAGTACTGTGGGGTTGCCTTTTCCTGGAGGAAGGAGGTAGTTTGTGGTTAAAGTGGCCATTGGAATGTGGGAGCAAAAATCTCTCCCTACATTTTGCTGGAATTTTCCTTCAGCTTTTATGGCCACTGGCGTATTTAGACAGAATCTTAATTTTTCTCTTAGCTCTTGTCCAAATCTCAGCTGTTTTCTTCCAAACCTTTCGTTTGGTATTGGAAGCCATCCTTTGAGACAAAAGTGGGTGTTTGGTCTGGTTTACCTACTTTGACTCAATAAGACTGTTAAGAAAGAACCCTGGGCACAGAGGTTAAGCACTCGACTACTAACTGAAAGGTCAGTGGTTTGAACCTACCAGCTGCTATGTGGGAGAAGGATGTAGCAGTCTGCTCCTGTAAAGATGACAGCCTTGGAAACTGTACGGGGCAGTTCTGCTCTGTCCTATAGGGTCGCTATGAGTTGGAATCGGCAACGGGTTTTGAAGACTGCTAAGCATTTTTTTTTGTTTAATAATTTTTACTGTGCTTTAAGTGAAAGTTTACAAATCAAGTCAGTCTCTCACACAAAAACCCGTATACACCTTGCTACACACTCCCAATTACTCTCCCCCTAATAAGACAGCCCACTCTCTCCCTCCACCCTCTCTTCGTGTCCTTTTCGCCAGCTTCTAACCCCTTCCACCCTCTCATCTCCCCTCCAGGCAGGAGATGCCAGCATAGTCTCAAGTGTCCACCTGATCCAAGAAGCTCACTCCTCACCAGCATCTCTCTCCAACCCATTGTCCAGTCCAATCCCTGTCTGAAGAGTTGGCTTTGGGAATGGTTCCTATCCTGGGCCAACAGAAGGTCTGGGGGCCATGACCACCGGGGTCCTTCCAGTCTTAGTCAGACCATTAAGTCTGGTCTGCTAAGCATTTTTGATACATAAAACCAAAAACCGAACCTGTTGCTGTCAAGTCGATTCCGACTCTTAACAACCCTATGGGACAGAGTAGAACTGCCCCATAGGGTTTCCGAGGAGCGGCTGGGGGATTACAACTGCCGACCTTTTGGTTAGTAGCTGAGCTCTTAATCGCTGTGCCAAAAAAGGGAGGGTACCAGCAGAGAGAGAAACAGTTAGGCTCTTCCTACTGCAAACTGTTTTAAAAACATCTTCATTGATGAAATGTACTCGTAAGGCCCCCACATTTCAAAGTGCTTGTGACTTCTTATTAGACTATGAAACTGTTTTGTTTGTGTCATTGGGAAAACATGTTGATAATCTTGTACGTCTAAGAGTGGGCTCCCTTCTTAGGACGGTCAGCTCACCTTCCACCATTCAGACGGTTTTGAAACAACTTTTCAGTTGTCTTTAGAATTGTCTTCAGATTCCTTCACAGTCTCAGTGGTGGTTTTCTAAACCTCCCATCTTTGAGAGTGGGCCTGATTTTTAGAAGAGCCCGAGTCGTCTGAAGGATACTTGCCAGAAACACTGTGGGCGATAAGCACGAAAGACAGTGCTGATTTTGATCAAGATGGAGGCCCTCTGCGCTCAACCTCATTGATGAGATGGAGTGTTCTTGAATACCTTTGTGAACTGATGGTGACAGCAGTGATTCCCAAGAGAAGCTTCCAAAGTGATTTTAGCCCCCTTGGCGTCAATGAAATGAATGTAGAGCATCTAGCCTGAAGGCTGTGACAGCGACAGGACGCACATAGATGTGCTTGTTCTGGTATTTGTTGTTTTGTTTTGTTTTGTTTTCTTCTCGCTGTGTTTTTTTTCCCCAACGTTAACAAATAACTTATTTTTATTTAAACATGTTTTTCAAAGGGCTTCAAACCAGTTAATTCCGGTTCGAGCCCCTGCTGAGAATTTTCATTTCTTTGTGTGTGTGTTTTAGGTGAAAGTTTACAGTGCAAATTAGTTTTCATTCAAAAATGTTATACACAAATTGTTTTATGACATTAATTGCAATCCCTGTAATGTGTCAGCACCCTCCCCGTTTCCCTTTACACCCTGGGTGAGTTTTCTTGTCCCTTCTTGCATTCTCGTCTTTGCTTTTGGGCAGGTTTTGCCCATTTGGTCTCGTATACTTGATTGAACTAAGCAGCATGCTCCTCACATGTGTTATTGTTTGTTTTATAGGCCTGTCTAATCTTTGGTTGAAAGGTGGACTTTGGAAGTGGCTGGAGTTCGGAGTTAGCATAGCATCCAGGGGCCATGGTCTCGAGGGTTCTTAATGTCATTATTTTATTCAGGACTTCAAATCAGTTCTGCCTGGTTTAGTCAAGGCTGACAAAGTGAAATCAGGACAGACCTGAATTTTAAAAATTTGGGTGAAACAGAATGAGAAGCAGAACAGGAAAAATTACGGCTTGAAGCCCTGCTAGAAACTTAATGTCCTTTTTAGAAAACAAGGGCAGTGTACACACTGCATAGCGACCAAATTTCTTGCCTGTTGGATTTTCAGCAGAGTTGGGAACTATGGTGTCCTGTTCGAAGATAGTGGCATTCTGCACCACTTTGAATGTGTGTTGCCTTCCGCAGTCCTTAAACTAATCCAGTCTCCCACACCAGATTCCTGAAAGGGCTTACCGCTTCTCTTCCGACTTTCCCCATTCCGAGGCTTCAACCCGTAATTTTTCTCGTTCCAGTTATCATTCCTGTTCACCCAAAATTTAAAACTTTGGGTCTGTTCTGGCTTCACTTTGTCAGTCATGACTGAACTGGTTCGAACCAATGTGAAGCCCGGATTTTACTGTGGGAGTCCCCACGACATTTCGTTCACAGGTTGCCACATTTTCTAAGCCAAGACTGTGTAGATGGGGAAATTCCGGTCTGCCTCTGAGCATTCTCCAGTTGGTCTGAAAGTTATTCCTTGGCTAAAATACCTAAAACACCTTTAGGGTTTTTTGTACCACTCTTGATTTGAAAACTTTTGCCAAAGTCCCTTTCTTCTTTTTCTTTCTCCTTTCAGTTTCTTGGCAGATCTGATGGACAACTCGGAGCTCATCAGAAATGTGACCCTTTGTGGCCATCTCCACCATGGCAAGGTGAGACACTTCCAACTACTTGGAACAGAATTTCTCTTCGTTCCTGCTCATTTTTCAGCCCTCGGCATCACAGAGGTTGCGGTTTGAGGTCCTAAAGCCGGGCCCCCTGACCCTGCGGCTCCCTACCTGTCATGAAGTCACCTTGTGCAATTCTAGCTTCTGCAGAGCAGTGGATGGGCCCTGTTCCTAAGCCACTTGCACGCCAGAGCCTTGTGTTTACATCTAATAGAAAAGAGGAAATTGAGCCTTACTCTGATTTTTATAAGTTTTCATTTCCTGGGGGATGCCTGTCCAAGAAGGATTTCATCTTTCATTTGACAATAACCCCGTGGCTTCTGTGTTAATCCTTTGCCCTCCCGTAGTCCTCCTTGGTTTCCCCTTCCTCTTCTTATTCCTAAATTGTGTGGTAGCAGTGGGAGCTGGGGAAAGGGCACAGTGGATTTTCCTTTGTAGTTGGCAAGTCTTAAACTTCTCTTCCCTTTCAGACTTGTTTTGTAGATTGTTTAATAGAACAGACTCACCCAGAAATCAGAAAACGCTATGACCAAGATGTAAGTAGAACTGCTGGTTGAGGGCTTAGGATGAACCATTCAGAAATACAGGGGTGTCTTTCTCCTTCCCCTTCTTTTTAAATACTGACTCCCACAGAGTGCTGCTTTATCACTTTAATCTCTGTTAATAGCCCTTAAGAACATAGTTGCAACTTTCTCAGGAGCAGTGCAAATACCAACCTGGGGTGTTTTGGGATGATCTGTTCTACTCTTGGGATTCTTCCTGTGTTCTGATATATCCTGATTTTATAGTCTGTTCTTTCCTGTCATAGTACTAATAGCCTGTTCTGTAAATATACAATGGGACCTCTTTGTTTTCATTGTAAATGTAAATGCCTCTGCATGAGGCCCGGTGTGGCTGTGAGTCTCAGTGCAATAAATGCTCAATCCCTGCCAGATTGATTGCCTTGTCATGTGGGTTGGGAGGTGGTGAGGAAAAGTGATTGATGCTTTGTAGGTGGGAGAGGAGTCCGGAGTCAGGTGATAACAACAGTTAATTTCTTTCAGCTGTGCTACACTGACATCCTCTTTACTGAGCAAGAGGTAAGTGTGTCTTGGGAAATCAGATGGTTGCCCGCACCAGACCCAACGAGATCCAGTAGCTTAGTAGGGAATGCGGAGGAGCTTTACGGTAGAACGTCAATGCCTACCATGCCTCCCTCCCACTCCCACCCCACAGCTCCTTGTCTTCCCTGTTTCTCCGAGTCACCCCTGATCTGTAACTTGAAAAGAGCTGGGTAGGTTAAGCAGTAGGGTAGGAAGGATTTAATAAAGCAGATACTAAGAGGTAATACCTACAGTTATGCTGTAAGTTATGCAGAAGGTCATCATGATTTTTAAAATGGCATCATTCTAAAAAAACATGAATCTGGGTATATGATGACCTCTTTGAGTACCTGTCCCTGAGAATGTCATTGTGTGTTCTTGTGCCTCTCTTTCTGTATAAGGAAGTGAGGGTTATGTCTCAATGTCTTTCCCATTCTGTCTGTCTGGCTCTTTATCCCTTCTCTCTGGCCCCTTCTTTTTTCCCCTCCCTTTCTGTCAGAAACCCTGGTGCTATAGTGGTTAAGAGTTCAGCTGCTAACCAAAAGGTCGGCAGTTCGAATCCACCAGGTGCTCCTTGGAAACTTATGGGGCAGTTCCACTCTGCCCTATAGAGTTGCTATGAGTCAGAATCAACTCAATGGCAGTGGATTTTTTTTTTCCTGTCTCTTTTTCCTAAGTGACCACGTGAAAAGCTCAAGTACATAAATACCAAAAAAACCAAACCCAGTGGCGTTGAGTCAATTCTGACTGATAGCGACCCTATAGGTCAGAGTAGAACTGCCCCGTAGAGTTTCCAGGGAGTGCCTGGTGGATTCGAACTGCCGACCCCTTGGTTAGCAGCTGTAGCACTTAACCACTACGCTTCCAGGGTTTACATAAATAGGTTAACGTAAAAGAACTTTAAATGATGCTGGCATGTGATAAGCAATCAACAAATGTTAACTATTATTATTTTTAGATGTATTTATAGATTGATTTGACTAGATTTTTTTAATATTTTCTATTTTTGTTTTTATAATGAGAATACTGTAATATTTACATAAAAAGAAAAACTAAAATGACCCAGGTTTGTTTTTTTACTTACGTGATGCTTAGTTGTTATTATTTGTTGTACTTTAGATGAAAGTTTACAGAGCAAACAAGTTTCTCATCAAACAATTAATACACATATTGTTTCAGGACACTGGTTGCCAACCCCCTGACATGTCAACCCACTCCCCTTCTCGACCTTGGGTTCCCCATTACCAGCTGTGCTGTC
The DNA here is from genome assembly GCF_024166365.1 of Elephas maximus indicus. NCBI lineage: Eukaryota > Metazoa > Chordata > Mammalia > Proboscidea > Elephantidae > Elephas > Elephas maximus. The sequence goes on along the minus strand of NC_064837.1, from coordinate 51,300,113 downwards.
CCCTCCTGCCTTCTGGTCCTTGCCCCTGTGCTATTGTGCCCGTTTAGTCTCGTTTTGTTTTATGGGCCTGTCTAATCTTTGGCTGAAGGGTAACCCTCAGGAGTGACTTCTTTACTGAGACGTAAGGGTGTCCGGGGCCCATACTCTAGGGGGATTTTTCCCGTCTTTGTCAGACAAGTAATTCTGGTCTTTTCTTTTTTGTTCTACATTTTTCTCCAGCTCTGTCTGGGATCCTCTATTGTGATCCCTGTCAGAGCAGCCAGTGGTCGTAGCCGGACACCATCTAGTTGTGCTGGAGCTTAGTTATTGTTTTGGTTCCACTGTATGAATAACTGTCAACAGGAAGATAAGATTCCAGGACCCTGGATCCTGTTAATTTTGATACTGCTTTACTTGGGTTTTTTGTTTTCAGTTTTTTTTAGCATTTGAACCAACCTCCCCCCGCCCCCTACCAGAAAAAAAATGTTTAATGCCAAGGCATTTTATCTTCAAAGTCATGCTGTAGAGGCCTAGATAAAAATCATACCCACTACGAGGAAAGACTTCGGTGTCATTTACCATCAGCTGATAATCCCAAGAGCATAATGAACCCCTTTGGCATCGGAGAAGTCTTTACCACTCTCTGTGTGATTTGCAGAGAGGCGTCGGCATCAAAAGCACTCCTGTGACGGTGGTCCTGCCAGATACCAAAGGAAAATCTTACCTCTTCAATATCATGGACACTCCAGGTAAGACCTTCCTTGCCCTTTTCCAGTCAGAACCTGGTCTCCTCATGTTCTGTGCTCCCGCTTTCAGAGCAGAGCAGAGCAGAGCAGAGCAGAGCAGCGGCACATCTTTGGTTTTGCATTCTCTTCACCTTGATTCAAATAATTAGAGAATTTTATTTGTGTACTCATTTCAGCCTGTATCAGGCCCCACACTAGACACTGGGGCAACAAAGCTGAATCAACATGGTCCTTGGCCTTAGGAACTCTCAGTCTTTTGAAGGAGCCTGTGGGTAGACATTGCCACCACACGGTCAGCACACAGGTTACGGTGGGAGCAGTACATCTCGCCCCATGGCTGTTCCTTCTCTTAGGGAAAGGACCAGCTTGGGGCAGAGTTTTAAATAGGAAAATTTGGGTTTGGGCAGATTTGCCTTCACTGCACCATGCGCTGCCCAGTGTCCTTGTACGTGTCAGTTCTACGTCCCACCTCACCCTACCCGTGGTAGCGTCTTACCGGGAACTGTCTCCCTGGAGCAGTAGCCCGTGCTCCAGTTCTTCCTTTGCCCTTTCTCTTGCCTCCAAAATTGTTGGCGTGTCCCACAGAACCGATTACTGCTGATTAGACTAAGCTGGCGTGTGAGTGAGTGTGAATGTTACGCCCTCCTAGGTAAAACACTTTCCTCTTTGTATATATGGAGACCTGCTGTATAAAAGCTTCATGCAAACATGCTACGCAAGGGGTGAAATTTTTACACTGCAGGAAGCTGTGTACAGGAACATTTAAGAGTCTGCAAGCTTTGCTGTGCTCCTCAGATCACCCTACAAGTTAGTTGCCTCATCCTGCCTCTCCACAAGTGGCAACTTACTTGGTATTTGCTTTTCAGGACATGTGAATTTTTCTGATGAGGTTACGGCTGGCTTGCGCATCTCGGATGGAGTGGTTCTTTTCATCGATGCTGCTGAGGGGGTGAGTCAGGCTCTGATCTCTCAGAACCTCTTTCCTGTGTCCTGTTTGCCCCCCACACAATGCCTAGAGCACTGAGTGAGCAGGGAGCCAGAGAACATGAAGATTGATGGGATTAAAAGTCAGATTCTCTCTAAAAATGAGAGCAGCAAATAAAGTTAATCCTCATTATAGACTGCCTCACTCCCTGCCCATTGAAACTCAAAATGATAGGACCCATTGTTATTTAGGAAACACAAGGTGAGATGATAAACTTAAATAAAAGGGAGGTAGGAAAATATATTCCTGTTAATGGATTTAGCATGTTAATGAATTTTTCTAAGCTAGAGAGACACTGGAGGCCCAGAATGTCTTTCATACTTCTGAATTGGAAGCTTGGGTGTCTCAGTTAATGAAACTCACTCGTGTTGTCGTTGGTGAGATAGCCACCAGATGGAGCCAGAGTTGCCTTTTGTCAAAACTGGCTTCATTCTGGTATAATTTCCAACTTAATAAAAAGTTATAAAAATAGTACAAAAGAATGCATCTTATTTGCCTCATTTGCTTTGTAATTCTTTGCCTCCGTATATGTATATGTGTTTATGTATATTTTTATCCCCTGAAGCATTTGAAAGTAAAATATTTCAGAATGTATTTCCTAAGAAAAAGGGCACTCACTTAAGTAACCGTAGTACCATTACCAAAATCAGGAAATTCAACATTGCTACAGTACTGTTGTACAGATTTTATTGTGTGGACCTTATTCACTTTCACTAATTGTCTTATTAATGGTCTTTATAATGCTCCGCCCCCTCCCCCAAGCTACTGATCTGATAGCATTTCGTTTCCATGTCTTGTTACTGTCCTTTAATCCAAATGTTTCTTCAGCCTCTCTTGATTTTTTGTGACATTGACGTTTTTGAAGAGTACAGTCCATTTATTTTGTAGAATGTGTCTCAAGTTGGGCTTGTCTGATGTTTCCTCATGATTAAAACAAACAAACAAAAAAACCAAACATGTTACCGTCGAGTCAATTCTGACTCATAGTGACCCTACAGGACAGAGTAGAACTGCCCCATAGAGTTTCCAAGGAGCGCCTGGTGGATTCTAACTGCTGACTTTTTGGTCAGCAGTTGTAGCACTTAGCCACTACGCCAGCAGGATTTCCTTCCTCAAGATTGTTGTTGTTGTTAGGTGCCGTCGAGTCAGCTCTGACTCACAGCGAGCCTACGCACAACAGAACGAAACACTGCCCAGTCCTGAGCCATCCTTACGATCATGGTTATGCTTGAGCCCATTGTTGCAGCCACTGTGTCAGTCCACTTCGTTGAGGGTCTTTCTCTTTTCCTCTGACCCTGTACTTTGCCAAGCATGATGTCCTTCTCCAGAGACTGATCCCTCCTGACAACATGTCCAAAGTATGTAAGATGCAGTCTCGCCATCCCTGCTTCTAAGGAGCATTCTGGTTGTACTTCTTCTAAGACAGATTTATTCGTTCTTCTGGCAGTCCATGGTATATTCAATATTCTTCGCCAACACCACAACTCAAAGACATCGATTCTTCTTCGATCTTCCTTATTCATTGTCCAGCTTTCACATGCATATGATGCGATTGAAAATACCATGGTTTGGGTCAAAGCACATAGCTTTCAAAGTGACATCTTTGCTCTTCAACACCTTAAAGATGTCCTTTGCAGCACATTTACCCAATGCAATGGGTCTTTTGATTTCTTGACCGCTGCTTCCATGGCTGTTGATTGTGGATCCAAGTAAAATGAAATCCTTGACAACTTCAGTCTTTTCTCCGTTTATCATGATGTTGCTCATTGGTCCAGTTGTGAGGATTTTTGTTTTATGTTGAGGTGCAATCCATACTGAAGGCTGTGGTCTTTGATCTTCATTAATAAATGCTTCAAGTCCTCTTCACTTTCAGCAAGCAAGGTTGTGTCATCTGCATAACGCAGGTCGTTAACGAGTTTTCCACCAATCCTGATGTCCCGTTCTTCTTCATTTAGTCCAGCTTCTCCAATTATTTGCTCAGGATACAGATGGAATAGGCATGGTGAAAGAATACAACCCCCACGTTGTACTGTGGGGGCTTGCGTGTTGCTGTGATATTGGAAGCTATGCCACCGGTATTCAGATACCAGCAGGGTCACCCATGAAGGACAGGTTTCAGCTGAGCTTCCAGACTAAGACAGACTAGGAAGAAGGACCCAGCAGTCTACTTCTGGAAAGCATTAGCCAGTGAAAACCTTATGAATATTTCTCATGATTAGGTTCAGGCTATTTTTGGCAGGAATACTCCATAAGTACTGTGTTCTTACTAGTACATCCCATCAGAAGCTACATGATGTCACCTTATCCTATTACTGGTGATGTTAACCCTGACCACTTGGTTGAGGTGCATCTGCTAGGTTTCTCCAGTGTAAAGTTACTGTTTTCGCCTTTGTGCTAATAAGATAGTTTGTAGGGAGATACTTGGAGCCTATGTGTACATTGTATTCCTTATCAAACTTCACACGTGCGTTTTAGCATCCATTCATCATTCTTGGCTTATTTCTGTGATAGTTGCAAAATGGAGATTTTCTAATTCTTATTATTCCTATTGTATTTCTAAGTCGAAATCCTGTTGTAAGGAAGAGCTTTCCCTTGTTCCCTATGGGCTTATTTATTACCAGTAGTGACTCATGGGTTCTTATTTTATTCAGTGGGTTATAATCCACTACTATTCTTATTTGGAGCTCTGGTGGCGCAGTGGTTAAGAGTTATGACTGCTAACCAAAAAGGTCAACAGGTTGAATCCACCAGGCACTCCTTGGAAACTTTATGGGGCAGTTCTACTCTGTCCTATAGCATCGCTATGAGTTGGAATTGACTTGACAGCAGCAGGTTTGGTGCCTTTTGTTGTTGTTGTTGTTATTCTTATTTGTTTTTATGCTCTAGTTTCAGATTTGGCTAGCAAGAGCTCCTTCAAGCTGGCTTTTTTATCCTTTTGACGCTTTTTTTTTTTTTTGAGCACTTCTTTCCAGCACAAAGAGACATTCTAGACTCATCTTGTACGCTTCCTGCCCCAAACCTGGAATGACTGTTTTTCCAAGGAGCTTTGACTCCTTTTAGGTGGGGACTGGTGTTTAGAAACAAAGATCTGCATATGTGTGTTGCTGTTGGGTGCATTGCTTCTGGGTCCTTTCACTGAACAGGATTAGGTAATACACACACATCTACACACACCTGTATCTATTTTGCACATATATATTTACATTTGACCATTTGTTTATCCTGATACCCCTAATTCCATTCCAGCACCACAGGCTCTTCCTAGCCTTCCTTTATTCCTTCTCCAGCACTGAGAAACTTGTCTCCCAGCGTTGTCATTTACGTATTTCTCAATCGTGAAAGTTGCCTCTTAAAGTTCTTATCTCCGCCTTTCAGAAGGTGCTCTGTCGCTCCACCCAACAATCTATATTTCCAGGCCCTCTGTCCCCCTAATACCCCAGGTTTTGAAATAGTATCCTCTTTGGTCCTGCTGTGGCCTTTTCTGCACCTGTTGCCACCTCCTGACCCTTGTGTTTCTCAGGTGATGTTGAACACCGAGCGGCTGATCAAGCACGCTGTGCAGGAGAGGCTGGCGGTCACTGTGTGCATCAACAAGATTGACCGACTCATCCTGGAGCTCAAGCTGCCTCCAACTGATGCTTACTACAAGCTGCGCCACATTGTAGATGAGGTCAATGGGCTAATAAGGTATAGGATCCCTCGGAGTGGGTTTCCTGTCCTTGGGGACTCTTGGTTTTTGTAAGTCATAACCCTGAACACCTTTGAGGGCAAGTGATCTGTTGGCATGTGTTGATGGCTTGTCAGGCAAGACTAGAGGCACATTCTGGCTTCTGTAGGGATTGCCTCCACAGCTTTGGCCTCATTAACTCTGTGTCACAACCAGTTGTGCTCACTTCACAGAGATCTTCATTTTAGTGTTGTGGTCAGTACCTTGGACTCTAGAGTCATCTTCACCACGTGTCATTTGGGGGAAATAAGTGTGTAAAGCCTCAGTTTCCCCATCTATAAAAAGGGAATAATTTTGCCAGATGGGATGTTATAAGAAATTAAATAGGTATTTGACATACTTCACTTAGCACAGTGCTTACATACTGTAACTGATGGGTGAATAACGTTAGCAGCTCTTAACTGTTAACCCAGACTCAGTGATATTAAGAAACTATGTTCTCTTGCTTCTATAGCTATAGCTGCTTTTCAGCAAGGTGGGGCCTTAAATTGTTAGTATGAGGGACAGTTGGGAGACCTTAGAAGACAGTATCAGGGGTGGCTTTGAAGAATATGTTACGTAGATCTTAAAGACAGTCTTATCTGCAGGCGGAGGCATGTACTGGGCAACTTGTTGAGGCCCTCTGATGGCCCTGAGAGGAGACTCCTCCTGAGAAGTCACCTCCACAGTTGAGGATTGGGGACGGGACCAAATGGCCAAAAGAGAGGTTTACCTTCGGGAGCCTCCCTGAAGTTTTGAGCACTGACCCTCAACAGAGGAATCTTCTCCCTATCTCTGGTAGGGCTGAGAATGACTAGAGTCTAGCATAACATCAGGAGTCTAAAAGGTGAAATGATCAACTTAATTAAAAAAAAAAAAAAGAAAGTTAGCAGATGGGATGGGGCTAAGTCTTGATCTGCCAAAATAGGAAGTCAAGAGTCAGCATATCAGATCCCTAAGCAAGAAATAGCGGTGTAAACCTACCATTTAGAACTACGAAGATAAATGCTTTAAAAGCTTCTTTGAAAGAGTTGGAAGCAGTTGCTTCTGAGAAGCATAACTTGGAGGTGGGGTAGAAAACCTGGCAATCTGCTTCCTGTAAAGATTACAACCAAGAAAATGCCATGGGGCACTTCTACTCTGTCACATGGGGTCATTTGCTATAAGTCGAAAATCAGCTTGATGGCACCTGACAACGACTTTAATTTCTAAGCTAAGAGAGTCCATAAAACAATATGCCAATAAGGCTGGGATCATGGATTCAGTCCCTGTGTGACAAATACTGATTTTCTTATAAATGTTCCTGAACTTGGGATGCTTGTGGCTTCTGTATGGCTTTTAAGATTCAACGTTTTAACGTAAATTGTAAAACTAAACACTATAGAGGAGAGTAGGGCAGTGAGGGTGGGGAGCAAAGTTGCTTTTCTTTGTTCTTTTTTTGCCCTTTAAACCTGGTGTTTATTACGGTTGTTTGTATTTGTGGAATCAAGAGGACTCTAAAACGTATTCCTGTCATATCATTTCCTGCGTTCCAAGGTCTTTGTCTCTGTCCTCCAAGTTTCCACTTGTCTGTTGGTGCAGTTAACTTTCCAAGATTGTGCAGAATGTTCCCAGTGCTGGGCAGTCAGCTTGTTTCTAGGTTAGGGAACAACTCCATCATGTCACTTTCTTGGGCCGGGGTCTCGGCAAGGCCGAGCCGATTATGTAAGCCCCTTCTGAAGGCTGGTGAGGCTGCAATATCACACCCTTGCCCTTTACCTTTGGCTCTGTGTCTGTGTTGCTGCACGGCCTGGCACTGGGCTCATGCCTGTCTGTGTTTCAGCATGTATTCCACTGATGAGAACCTGATCTTGTCCCCGCTCCTGGGCAACGTCTGCTTCTCCAGCTCCCAGTACAGCATCTGCTTCACGTTGGGCTCCTTTGCCAAGATCTATGCTGACACCTTTGGTAAGTTCTGGCTGGCAGTCTGTTTCACCAGCTTCCCTGGAGCCATGTGTGCCTTTCCTGCCGAATGGCACAGAAGTTGGCTTTGTGCCAGAGTCCCCTGTCTAGGGGAGCATTTACTAACTGTTATTGTCACATTTGGGGCTCTTTTTGGCCTCTAGACCCTTTCTTTCGGCTAAATGGTTTCTACGCAATAGAAAAATAGAAGTGACTAGGAAGAAATGGGACAAATATGAGCTCGTTCCAAGAATAAAAATCTCTTTGAGAGACATTTTATGAAATAGGAATTATCCGTGCCCGCAAAGTATTTTCAGACCCTTTTCACAAAGGTGGAATCTCTCTCACTCCCAGGGCTTCTCACTGTCTTTCCAACCATATTTAGACACATATAAATTTTATAAAGGAGCCCTGATGGCACAACAGTAAGCTCTCAGCTAATAACCCACAATTTGGCAGTTCAAACCCACATAGCCACTCCGCAGGAGGAAGACCTAGCGCTCTGTTTCCATAAAGATTGTAGCCTAGAAAACCCTATAGGGCAGTTCTGCTCTGTCACATGCGGTTGCTATGAGTCAAAAAATTGACTGAATGGTGGCTAACAACAGCAACAAATTTTAGAGGCCTACATGAGAACTCATATTCGATTTGTAGCCACATATACAAGCCTCCTGGGGCCCAGCCAGCTGAATAGTTTTTTGAGTTCCTGGACCCTGAACACCAGAGCCCTAGGACTAGCTTCCCAGCTCAAGAAAGCCCCTGACTCTCCATCTCTGTGCCTTCCCAATTATTCCAAATCCCCTTCGGAGCCACGCACCGAGAGCCTTCTGCATGTCGGGGACTGAACTTCCTTGCAGGGAGGCATTATTACCCCCATGCTTAGAGCTGAGGAGACAGGCTCTGAGAGGCCTCGCAGCAGATAGGCAGTGGAGCACCGCTGTTTCTGTTCTCGGCACTCAACTACCCTTTCTCTCTCTCAGTACGTATATGTTTGTGCTTGTGAAAACATGGGGGATGCAAACTTGGTCTTATTTTTTCATGTGTACATATTTAATACATGCTTATTGTAGAAAAGTGGGAAGTACAGTAAAATTTAGGCAAGAAAGCAAAATTTACCCATAATCTCGTTATCATAACCATTATTAACATTTTGTTATAGTTCCCTCCTTCAGTTCGTTTTACATGATCTAGTCATATTTAGTCATATTATATATGCAATTTTATCCTGTTTTTCATTTAGCGTTGTACCATAAAAATTCCTCTATTTTATTAAAAATATTTTATAAAAATTGTTTGTTGAAACTGGTGTTGGCCCACTGTAGAGATGTACACCTACACCTTACTTACCTACTCTCATTCTCTGATGTTTTGCATTTACAACGGTAGTAAAATATCTGACTGTTTTTGTGCCTTAACGAGGCAGCAGGCATGGTGGCAATGGCTGTGGAGTGTCCCCTTCCTCAAGGAGGGTCTCCGGGCAGCCTCCAGGAAGCTGGGCCACACTGCCCCATGCCCTTTGCTCCCTCTTGCTACACGGGGCTGGCCTCCAGGTGGATGCACAGGTGGCACTAAACCAGTGGGCACCTGTTCCAGGTTCCCAGTTCTTACGTGGCCTGAGGCCCTACAGCTCAGAATTGCTGTGGGTTGGGAAGGGAGGAAAGAAAGAGACATTGGAGAGAGTGTTTGGAAGAAATGCGTGCAAGTTTAGTGACATCCAGGGTGAGCCAAACTGGGCCTGAAGCTTCCACTTCAGTGGGGCCCAGTGCTTGGCCAGGATCCCAGCACCCTTGCCCTCACAGGAAGCTGGAAGCCTTGGTGACTCACCAGGCCCGGAGGGCAGAGCAGACTCCAGGATTGTGAACTCAGGGCATGCAGGGGTGGAAGTGGAGCCTGGAGATGACTCTGAGAGGGAAGCTCCGACCCAGCCCAGGAGGAAGGTGAAGTAGTTAAGCCTTGGGCCCTCCAGTCACACAGCCCGGCTTTATCCAGCTTTGTCTCCCCCAAGCCTCCTTCTCTGCAGAGGAATAATCCGTAGCTGGACTTGTCATAGCAATGAGCACATCACTAAATCGTAGCTGTTATTATTTCTATGATCATATTTTCTAAATAAAAAAACAAGTAGTCTGAAAACAAAAAAAAATCCTCCATTTTCGTGTAACGCCAATTTGGCATAACCATCTGGTCTTTGGAACCTAATTATGTCGATAAGTGAGGAGTGGGCATACTCTTTTCTGTCATTATACATTTATGTGTTTCCAGATGACTCTTTTAAAAAAAAAAAAGGGTGTAGAAGGACAGTAAATGGCATTCATCTGAGCAGGGGTCCAGTACAACTGTGTGTATTCCTGAACGCCCTTTTTATCAGCATGTCAAGTAAAATCTAAGACCTTTTTTGTAATTATAATGTAGAGATGATTCCATTTCTGATTCAAAATTGCCCTGAGCTTCAGGAGAGATTATTACTCATCCTTGACCCACTGTTAGTTTACAAAGGAGTCCAGCTGTGGGCTCCAACATGATTGCCGTGAGAAACCACATATGGACTTCTAGAAACTCAGCAGTGGGGGGAATATCAGAGATCAGTCCTTCCCCTTTGTTTTTTAATATTAAACTTTTACTTATTTATTGCAAATTTATAACACACTCAAATGGTTCAAAATTCGAAAGGGTATGTAGAAAAAAGTCACCTTCCCACTCTTATCCCTCAGGTAACTGGTTACTTTCTGGAGGTAATTAACCTTCCCCTTCATTTTACATATGGGGAAGCTAAGCCCGAGGCCACAGAACTTGTTGATAAAGTTGGAACTTGAATCCACTTTGGCATTCTTTCTGTTATATCATACTACCAAAATTGAGTACCACGTTCTCTTGCTAGAAATACAAGGTGTGATGAATGCTTTCTGACATATAGGAGTCTTATCCACCAAGTAGACAGAATCCCACAGAGCAATAATGGCAGTGTGAGGTGGCGTGGGCTGAGTGCCAAGTAGCTGCTGTAGGTGGTGGAGCTGCGGGAACTCGGAGCAGGGAGTCAGCCCAGATGGCCCAGGGGCCTGGCAGGGAAGACTGCATGAAGGCTTTGACAAGTAGAGAGTAGGGCCCCAGGAATTCCAAACTAGCACGATTGCGGGAGGAGGCAGCTGGTGTTGACCATGGCCTGTGCAGGTCACAGTAGACTGTTCACCAAAGAGAAAAGTTTGAATAAAGGTGTTCACTGGGTGGGTCAGGGCCATGTTGTGGAGGGTATGGAATGCCAGGTTAAGGAATTTAGATTTTATCCTATAGGCAGTTCCCCCCCACCCCAGTGCTGTCAAGTCGATTCTAACTCATAGTGACCATATAGGACAGAGCAGAACTGCCCCATAGAGTTTCCAAGGAGCACCTGGCGGATTCAAACTGCCGACTCTTTGGTTAGCAGCTGTAGCACTTAACCACTACGCCACCAGGGTTTCCTGTAGGCAGTTAGGAGCTATTAAAGATTGGGTTGGGGTGATAAGTACAAAGCTGTGAAAGATAGAGCAGAGGAGGGCAATACAGGAAGGGACAACTGTTCAGACATTTTTGTCGATACTCATATATAAGATTAGTGTTATTTGTGAGACCAAAAAGGAGGACATGTATTTCAGAGATGTTCACTCATTTTTTCAGTAAACATTTATGAAACTTTCATGTGGTAAGCACAGTTCTTCCCCTCAAGAAACTCAATCCAGTGGTTACAATACAACAGTGTGATAAGTGCAGGAGTAAAACCAAAAAAACCAAACCCATTTCTGTCAAGTCGATTCTGACTCACAGCAACCCTATGCGACAGAGTAGAGCTGCCCCACAGGGTTTCCAAGGAGTGGCTGGTGGATTCGAACTGCTGACTCTGGACCCTGGAAAGGAAGGTGTTAGAATTCCTCAGTTATGAATTGCCTGTGGCAGCTGAAACAATTTGCTAGGTAGATTATAATTGTGTTACTTCTTTTATAGGTGACATTAATTACCAGGAATTTGCTAAAAGACTCTGGGGTGACATCTACTTCAACCCCAAGACGTAAGTAGAGTATGGGACGTGACTCCAGAGGGGTGATCGGTTTTCCCAGTGAGGACAGATAAAGTGTTCCTGAGGTTCAAACCTGCTCCTAGACGTCAGCTGTGTCTTTTGAGGTCTTCACAGCTTAGCTCAAGGATGCAGGAGAACCATAACCATATGGCCTCTCACAAGTCTCTCTATGGGAATTTTATGATCACACACAGTTACTTCCCCTTGACCCCTGCTCAGATTCAGAACTTGGGAAATTCATCCTCAGGGTTGATGACACTGCCTTCTCCCTCCTGGAGCACTCATGACTCTCCTTTTTCCCTCTAGGAGAAAGTTCACAAAAAAGGCCCCGACTAGCAGCTCCCAGAGGAGCTTCGTAGAGTTTATCTTGGAGCCCCTTTATAAGATCCTTGCTCAGGTGAGTGTGTCAGGCCACCTGGTGCACGTCTGCCCTTCCAAGCACGAGGTGAGAGAATTGCTGAACTCAGGCTCCCCTCTACCCCACACCACTCGGTTTTATATTACTAAATTTGAGGGCAGTTGATCAGCAGTTGTTTATTCTTTTGGGTCAAGGACACTGCAGTATCCTAAGTACTGTTGAAATCAGGGTCAAGGGGGAAGGTACAAAAGAAAGGAAAGGCAAGGCATAACCTAGAGGAGTTTTATGGAAAGATCTTGACTCTTCAAAAGAATGTGACATTTAAAATTTCCATTAAGAGAATTTGAATTACAGAGATAACGTAATTGTGAACATCCTCCAGGCTATGTATATATATCGATGTTTGTCATAGCGTTGTTTATAACAGCAGGGAAAGGGGGAGAGAAAAACTGGAAATCAGTGTTCATCAGTGAGAATCCGATTAAATGATACATCTCTTAAAATGAAGCCTGTTGCAGCTACTCAGAGAATGGCTGTATGAGCTTTGTCTTAATGACTCTTCGGGCCACGTATGTGTGTGATGGTCTGTCAGACGGAAAAGGAGGCATCAAAAAGTGGTAAAGATGCTGTCAGACATGTGGAATGTTTCAAAAAGAGTGTAACATTGCATTTATATGAATGCGTGGTACCTAAAAGGCAGGGCTGAAAGAGGGTGGTGATGTTATATAGGAATATTTCATACGGCCCTTTCTTCTCAGACAGTTTGAAATGTGCCAGTTTTAATAAGCACCGCACAATGAAAGCAAAGGAAAGAAGAGAGTGCAGCCATTCCAGCTGACAAACTAGCAGAACATAACAAGACAAAATAACGTGACTAAAACCTATGAGTGCTGATCTTATGTCAGTCTGGAACAGATTAATAAAAGAAATTTACAGAATCTGCCTTGGTGGAGACCTTGAGTCTGCTGAGGATGATTTATCTTGGCCCTGCTCTGACAGGGGATGGACTGCCAGGTGGCCTTTTTTGGTTCCTTCCAGTGCAGTGATCCTCTAAATGAGAAGCCTAAATAGGGAGGCCTAAGGATCTTCCTGAGTGGAAGGAGGTGCTGCTTGTCAAACACCAGGGGGCAGCACTGGCAATAGTCAGCCTGAGGGTACCTGGTTTATTGACTGGTGGGGGAACTTAACCAAGCTTTCCTCACCCAGGGTTGGTTTGCAGGGTAAGTGCCAAAGACTTCCCTGAAACCAAACTGTTACCCTTCCCAGGAGCTCTGCCTGCAGAAGAGAACCTAGTGCAGTAGTTCTTTGAGTCAGCCTTTGGCCTTCCCTCTTCCTCCTGTGGGTTACCACACTGGGGCCACTGTTCCTTAGTGCTACATCTGACGTGGTATCTGATACCTTCACAGGTGGTGGGTGATGTGGACACCAGCCTCCCAAGGACCCTGGATGAACTTGGCATCCACCTGACCAAGGAGGAGCTGAAACTAAACATTCGCCCTCTGCTGAGACTGGTCTGCAAAAAGTTCTTTGGCGAGTTCACAGGTAGCGAAGAGCCGACGGCCCCCTCTTAACATCACCACTATCATGTTCAGCCACCCTGCAGTAGTGTTCGGAGATCTGAGGCTCTTTTAAATAAACTGCAGATCAGGATACAGAACACCTGGGTTCTTTCCTAGCTTCTTAGTGCATGGGACCAAGAATTCTGTCTTTGAATCAAATGCTTATGGAATCCACACTTTCTGGAGCCGTGGAGGCTTGACGAAACTCCAAAACTATTGTTCTGAGATAACCTTTAAACCTAAAATCAAAAACGTCCCCTGAAGTCTTCTTAAAACCAAAGGATAGTGTAGCTTAACTAGTAAAGAATGTCTGCCTTGAGCATTATGCTCTTTTAAGAACTATCTATATGGGATCAAACTAAGAACGGCTTCTCAAAAGATTAGATAGGAGCCTTAGGGGGCAGGGAGTTCATGGGAGGAACAACTCAGAAAAGAATGACGAGCGATTGCACAACTCAGAGTGTCATCAGTGTTGCTGAACTGTACATGTGGAAACTTGAATCGGTGTATGTTCTACTGTGTAAATTCTCAATAACAAAAAAATAAGATATAAAGGAAAAGAAATTAAAACTTTTTTTTTTTTTCTTTAAATCTTGGGAACCCAAAGCAGTTAAATTCCCCCACCAGGTGGAGCATACAAGTAAAGGAGATAAGGAGACAGACCCGAGGTATTGTGTTTGCCAGGGGCTAGTCAGAAAGGTGGTCTCTGGGTGGTGTGAGATAGTGAAAAAGCACTAGGCTAGGACTTAGGGAACTCGGGCTATAGACCCAAAGTTCTCCTTCCCCTGAGCTTCTTCCTCCCGTATTTTAATTATACATAGGAACAGCACTGGCCTGGTTGAGAAAAGATCTGAGCCTTGATCCTGGGGAGACTCCAGACCAGCCACCTAATTCCTCTGTGACTCTGATTTCCTATGTATAAAATGGAGGCATTGGAACAGGTGATTGCTGAGGGCCCTCAGCATAGTTTTAGTAGCTCGTTCTGGCCCAGCCATCAATCTGACATAAGATACCAAGGAAAAGCAAACATGCCTGCCCCAGTGTTCAGCAGTCTGTTAGGAAAATAGGGTAATTTACTGAACAAACATATAGACAGTATTTCTCAAAGGAGAAGGGTTCTGAATAAATCTAGAAAGAAGAGATGGGGTGTTTATTTAGCTCAATCTAATTGTTCAGTAAATGCTTATGTTCAATAAAAAGTCACGGATTGACAGAGACACTTGAAGTTGTCATCAGTTAAGTTCCAAGGACTCATAGATCACCGAGACTTGCTTCTTGCTGTTTCAGTGTGTCCCGAAATCTCTTAGCAGCGTGCTCCCAGGAAACAGGGTGCTGTTTCCTAGAGTCATTGAACCCTGGCTTTTTAGAGCAGGTAATCAGCCCCCTCACTTTTAGCTTTCTGACCACCGTGAAAGGAACAGTACCCAACTGCTCACTTCCCCCTGTGAACGAGTACAGTCATGGCATTCTCCTCGTCTTCCACAGGCTTCGTGGACATGTGTGTACAGCATATTCCCTCTCCAAAGGTGGGCGCCAAATCCAAGATCGAGCACACCTACACTGGCGGCGTAGACTCCGACCTCGGCGAGGCCATGAGCGACTGTGACCCTGATGTAAGGGGACATGGTGCCCCCAGTTCTCTGATTTTTTTTTTTTTTCCTACTACTTCCTGGCCCTCCTCATGAGCATAGGCACACAGACCTGAATTCAAATATGGATATTGCAGCTACCACTAGTGAGATCTTGGAAACATTACCTATTCTTTCTGACCTTTAGGGTCTTGGTTTATAAAATGAGAATAACAACATGTAAGTAGTTATTAGGAGAATTAAATAAGATTAAAGAAATATTAGAGTTGTGTTTGGCATGGTGCCTGGCAGATGGCAAAGATTCAATAAATGGTAGCTTTTTTTTTTGTAGTCTTGTCAGTCCTGGCTCAAAAAAATCTTTCCCAGCCATTCCTCAGGCAAACTAGTTTCTCGGCATAAACAGATGACCAGTTGGAAATTGTCAGTTACATCTTCAGAGGAACTTTGGGGCAAGTAATCTTGTTCCCTAAGCCAGTCTGCCATCCTCAGCCTCTTTTTCTTTCTCATGGCCCTCATTCATCCAGAAAAGGGGGGAGTTTTTTTTTTTTTTTTTGCTATGCCTAAGGCTTCCATTAACCAAGGAGGGGATGGAACATTCTTGGGAATCTTCCTAGGAGATTGCCAT
Source organism: Elephas maximus indicus (assembly GCF_024166365.1). NCBI lineage: Eukaryota > Metazoa > Chordata > Mammalia > Proboscidea > Elephantidae > Elephas > Elephas maximus. The sequence goes on along the minus strand of NC_064837.1, from coordinate 51,284,580 downwards.
CTATTCCTCTAGGTCCTGGCTGCCTCCTCATAGAGCTTGTGCCATTGTCGTCGAGGGGGAGGGGGAGACAGTAGCACTTACCCAGAAGGTATGTGTGGTTCAGGCTGCACTCTGTCCCCTGCTCTAGGGTCCCCTGATGTGCCACACTACCAAGATGTATAGCACAGATGATGGAGTTCAATTTCACGCCTTTGGCCGAGTGCTGAGTGGCACTATCCATGCTGGGCAGCCTGTGAAGGTCCTGGGGGAGAACTACACCCTGGAGGATGAGGAAGATTCCCAGATATGCACCGTGGGCCGACTTTGGATCTCTGTGGCCAGGTACTGTCCACCAGAGCCTCAGGGGCGTGCCTTGGCCTCTACCCTGGAACTACCGCAAAGAGCTAGAAGGTGTGGGCCTCCTTGGAAACCCAGTAACTGCCTGGCTCCCTATCGTAGGGGTGGGCTAAGATGATCCCTCAGCAGGTCTATTGACTTCTGGTTCTTACTACCCAAGATTTCCAGGGCCAAGAAGGTAGCTACTGCTGGGATAATGTCGATAGCCTTGCCTTTGCATTTTGGGTATCATGTATGAACTTCTGTGACAGTATTTCCATTTTTTTTTTTTTTTAACTTTTATTGAGCTTCAAGTAAACGTTTACAAATCAAGTCAGACTGTCACATATAAGTTTATGTACACCTTACTCCATACTCCCACTTGCTCTCCCCCTAATGAGTCAGCCCTTCCAGTCTCTCCTTTCGTGACAATTTTGCCAGCTTCCAACTCTCTCTATCCTCCCATCCCCCCTCCAGACAGGAGATGCCAACACAGTCTCAAGTGCCATCTGATACAAATAGCTCACTCTTCTTCAGCATCTCTCTCCTACCCACTGTCCAGTCCCTTCCATGTCTGATGAGTTGTCTTCAGGCATGGTTCCTGTCCTGGGCCAACAGAAGGTTTGGGGACCATGACCGCCGGGATTCCTCTAGTCTCAGTCAGACCATTAAGTCTGGTCTTTTTATGAGAATTTGGGGTCTGCATCCCACTGCTCTCCTGCTCCCTCAGGGGTTCTCTGTTGTGCTCCCTGTCAGGGCAGTCATCGGTTGTGGCCGGGCACCAACTGGTTCTTCTGGGCTCAGGACGATGTAAGTCTCTGATTCATGTGGCCCTTTCTGTCTCTTGGGCTCATAGTTATCGTGTGACCTTGGTGTTCTTCATTCTCCTTTGATCCAGGTGGGTTGAGACCAATTGATGCTTCATAGATGGCCGTTTGTTAGCGTTTAAGACCTCAGACGCCACATTTCAAAGTGGGATGCAGAATGTTTTCATAATAGAATTATTTTGCCAATTGACTTAGAAGTCCCCTTAAACCATGGTACCCAAACCCCCGCCCTTGCTCCGTATTTCCATTTTTATTCATCTTAATCCTCTCTTCATTTCCTCTTCTGTGTACCTTAAGTCATAACCTTCAGTTTTCTCCCCAAAAGAAATTACTTCCCAACCTCCACTGTCTACTTTTTAACCAAGACAGAAAACTTCACTGGGTCCCTTTTAGCCTCCCAATCTGCAGAGCCAAACTTAACTAAGGCCTCTGGGCTGCTTGTCAGCTCGCAAGTTTGGCATCTTAGTTGGCAAGCAGAACTGAGTCCTGTTCTCTGATGTGGCTTCTGTGCCTCACTGATGGCTCCTTTTCCCTCCTCCAAATCCAGCCCCGTTCCCTAGGAGGCAGAAGATTGAAGAGCTAAGAGAATTGAAGTTATCTTCTAATTCTGTGATGCTTTTGGCATCTTTTACATTTTACACCTTGGGGAAAAGCTTGCTTACCATGAACCCCCAGTTTAAACTAGGGTTTCCTGTTACAGCCTCTTACACCTTTTACTTTTTTTCATAGCCCTCATTGCAGTTTGCCACCGCATATATGCGTGGTCTCTGATTGTTCATTCCTTCTCCTCTCTGTTAGAATGTATTGCTTTTGCTCACCCCTGCTCCTGGCTCAGTGCCTGGCACATAGCTGATGCTCAATAAATTTTTATGGAATGGATGCTCTGCCCAACACCTACTGGATGTTGTTCTAGGTACCATATTGAGGTGAACCGTGTTCCTGCCGGCAACTGGGTTCTGATTGAAGGTGTCGATCAACCAATTGTGAAGACAGCGACCATCACTGAACCCCGAGGCAATGAGGAGGTAGAGTTTCTGAAGAAAAAAGTGGGCTTGGCTTACACTAAAGGGTCACAGGGAAGCTTGGCACACATGAGCAGCACGTGGCAGAACTTGTGGAGGACTCGTCCGGAGTCCAGGAAGCAACCTTCTAGGTCCAGCCCTGCTGGATTCTCCCTGTGCTTGGCTCAGATGCTAGGAATTAGAAGGAGCTCCTTTTATTCTTTTCCTCCTGTCTTTGTTCTGCCAAATGCATGGCAATAAATGGCCCTTCAGGTAGCCCCAAGCAGCACCTTGGCTCCCAGTTAGAAAATAGTCGGATCTTGAGCAAGTCCTCAGCCCCTCTTTTACCTCTGCACTTCCTCCTGTGCCTGCTCAGGCCAGGTGCCCTCACTCCTCTGCATTTTGGATCTCAGGCTCAGATTTTCCGCCCCTTGAAGTTCAACACCACATCTGTGATCAAGATTGCTGTGGAGCCAGTCAACCCCTCAGAGCTGCCGAAGATGCTCGACGGCCTGCGCAAAGTCAACAAGAGCTACCCATCCCTCACCACCAAGGTATGACCGAGGTCTGCAGCAACTTCCGTGCCCTCCTGGCCCAGCTGACTTTTCTGTGCTGCTGGCTGCTTTGGGTCCATCAACATCTGTGATATGCTTTCTGCAGCAACCTATATGAGGAGCTATTCCTGCCTGGTACTGTCATTTGAAGGCAGGGCAAGACCAACATTTGTGTGTTGTTGGCAGGGGGAGGGTTTGTGTGTGTCTTCCATGAGTGTCTTTAGATAGGAAAAAGATATTCTCGGAGCGTACACTTTGAATGGATTTTTCAGAAAAGATAGAGGGAAAAGTGAATTACTCTGATTTTTCCTCACTCCTGAGCCTGCTAGCATAACCTTTCTTAGTAGCTGGCTAGGGTTAACAGGTCAGCTTGTGTCCATGGATATAGAGCAGGGTTTCCCTAAATGGCTAAGATGGGAATTAAATCAGTGACCTCAAACTCAGTACCCCTGTGCCGAGTGGTCCAGATGTCTTATGGACTGACTCATAGGTTGCTGATCCCCACTGAACCTTCTCGAAGACACGAACAGTCACTGAGCCTTGGCTGCTTCTGGTAGCGGGTTTGGGCACTGCCTCCTCAGTTCTGGCCTTCCATTGTATCTGCTGTTGCTGGCACGAGAGAGCTCCGGCTGTGACCAGCAGGGCGGTTGCATTTCAGGTGGAAGAGTCCGGTGAGCATGTGATCCTGGGCACCGGGGAGCTCTACCTGGACTGTGTGATGCATGATTTGCGGAAGATGTACTCAGAGATAGACATCAAGGTAAAGCAGCGCTCTCGTGCTTGTCACTTGCGTTGATTAGGGCAGAGGGGTTTCCCTCAGAGTAGTGTCAAAGGAGCTTTGGAATTCCCTTTAGTAAAAGATTGTCCTACAAGCAGAATTAGACTTTGTCCCAACAATTTAATGTATTTCCCAGGTGGCTGACCCAGTTGTCACATTTTGTGAGACGGTGGTGGAAACGTCCTCCCTCAAGTGCTTTGCTGAAACTCCCAATAAGAAGTAAGTTGGGTAGTCATTGTGTCCCTGGGACTGATTAGCCTCAGGGACCTCCCCCACCTGACCCCCGCCAGCACCACCCTAACCACGAGCACTGTAGGAATAGAGGCAAAGCTTAGACCTCTAAGTCTTGGGATAGGGGGAGGGGACATGCTTAGGATACTTGAGTTCCATGTCATCCTTCTCATCCCTGTGCCTTTGGACAAGATGCTTTGGAGTTCTTTGCCTGGAATACTCCCAAGAGGAGTTTCATAATTGCCTCTTCTCTATAATATGACCATCCTACAAATTTGCCTCAAATTTTACTTTTTTAAAGACAAGTTGATTCAAATGAAAGAGGACAGAGATGAGCTCTTTTTGCTCTATCCCACCCGCCGTGGCTCTCACTGAACCCCCTTAGAAATGCCCCATCTGCTTGTGCTGCTAGCTCTCCTCGTTACCATTTCCTTTCTGACTAGGAACAAGATCACCATGATTGCTGAGCCTCTTGAGAAGGGCCTTGCGGAGGACATAGAAAACGAGGTGGTCCAGATCACGTGGAACAGGTGAAAGTGTGCCTCTGATTCCAGGGCTGAAGGGAGGCAGGGACACTGTAGCCTACCTGCTGGGCCTCTGGTACCACACATCCTTCTGGGAAGTGCTTCTGTCTCCCCCTTTACTATGTTCAGGGCACAGGGTGGTTAGGACAAGGTGACTGTCCTCTAGAAAGCGAGGGTCCATGCCACCAGGAGCTACCAACTGCAGAGCTATGCCTAACACCTTCATTTTCTCCTCCTTCCTCCAGGAAGAAGTTGGGAGAGTTCTTCCAGACCAAGTATGATTGGGATCTGCTGGCTGCCCGTTCCATCTGGGCCTTTGGGCCTGATGCCACGGGTCCCAACATCCTGGTAGATGATACCCTGCCCTCTGAGGTACAGCAGAACTGCTGGGTAGTATGTGGTGGATGCTTACCTCTTGAGCAGAAGAGACTACAAAGTGCTCCCTTTTTCTCGAAAGTATTCTGTGTCCTCTGATGAAGGAGACTCCTCTTAGAGGCTCACCCACGTTATCTTCCCTCTAAACTATTGGGCTGTTGACAGGGTCACTGCTAAAGAGCCTTCTTGTTTCTGTGCAGGTGGACAAGGCTCTTCTCGGCTCAGTGAAGGACAGCATCGTCCAAGGTTTTCAGTGGGGAACCAGGGAGGGGCCCCTCTGTGATGAGTGTAAGTCCACCAGTGTCTCCCCCACCCCAGTTCTCTAGGTAGGGCCCTCTCACCTGGACTTATGAGGTGGGGTAGTTTCACCTCATCTTTGGGACCTGGCAGGAGAAGCTGCTTGGGGTACACAGGGCCATCCTATGTCCTGGGCCAGCCTCCTCCAATATCCTCCCTTCCTGTCCTGGTACTACCACTTGGTACATCCTGGAAATGAAGCCCTTACTAGACTGATATTTGCTCCTCATTCCTGAGAAGGGTCCAGCTTTAGGCGTGTTTCAGAAGAAGTATCAAGAGGATGATAAGATTGGAGTGGTTTATAGACCAGAGAAGGAGCCCTAGTGGTTCAATGGTTAAACACTTAACTGCTGACCCAGAGATCAGTGGTTCAAAACCACCAGCGGCTCCATGGGAGAAAGACCTGGCAATCTGCTCCAGTAAAGATTACAGCCTAGGAAATCCTATGGGACAGTTCTACTCTGTCCCGCAGGGTCACTGAGTTGGAATCAACTCAACGGCACGTAACAGCATAGACCAGGGCTGGATTTTGTGGGACCCAGTGGCAATCTTGGAACTTACTCTGTGTCCAAAAATAATTAGAAGCATGTAAACTGCTAGGAGAGCTTTATGATACCTGAGCCTGACCTGAAACAAACACTATTGAATGTGTGCTTAACTTCTGACGTCTGCTACAGGCCTGGCATATCCCATTAGAACTCCCACCCCCAGTGTGATTTTTGTGCCATATCTCTTGTGGCTGCCAGACAGCTGCACTATAGTACGAAACCCCTTGCTGCTTTGCTGTGGCCTTTGGCCAACACCAGAACCACTTCAGTCAGCTGCCCCATCTCCTTTTCAGTGATTCGAAACGTCAAGTTTAAGATCCTGGACGCAGTGGTGGCCCAGGAGCCCCTGCACCGGGGTGGGGGCCAGATCATCCCCACAGCCAGGAGAGTCGTCTATTCAGCCTTCCTTATGGTAAGGGAGTGAGGTTGTGGGGCACGGCCCTCAAGGGGACAGTGGAGGACCGAGCCTGTGGAGCCCCTAGACGCTACCCCCGCAGCCTTCCCTTTACCCAGGTTCTTGCTCCTTAGCCTCTCCCAAACTAAGGAATCCTTTCTTCTTGCTCTGTTGTAGGCCACGCCTCGTCTGATGGAGCCTTACTACTTTGTTGAGGTACAGGCCCCTGCAGATTGTGTCTCTGCTGTTTATACTGTCCTGGCCAGGCGCAGGTGAGTGGCCCCAGTTATATGCGGGAGAGTGCTGAGAGCAAGAGCAGGGCCAGAAGTAACCTGGCTGTCGTGGGGAAGGAGAGGTTGGCCTCCACCACCCTTCCCTCTCCCCAGACTTAGCTTATTTCTCAGACGGAAGTGGGAATGAGGTGATCCCTAGCTTTACTGCAGAATAAAAGTTGAGATTCCTTTCTTAGGCCCCCCTCCTTTGAGACCTCCTGGGGGAAATGCTGAAACGCATCAACGAGGGGACTATGCACCAGGCCCTATCCTGTCCATGTTCCAGCTCCCTGTCTTCTGCCCAGAGGTTGCCACCCCTTTGATTTCCACAGGGGGTTACATTAAACACCTCCACCTTTTCTGCTCTCTGTAGAGCATCGGTGGTTGTTCTGTCTTTAATGGTACTCTGGGTTGAGATGCAGTTGGGGGCAGATACTCCACTGTTTTTGGCCTCTGCCAGACCAGAGACTCAGCCTTGGCCTGTTTCTCTGCCTCAGGGGGCACGTGACTCAGGATGCACCCATCCCAGGCTCCCCTCTCTACACCATCAAAGCTTTCATCCCAGCCATCGACTCTTTTGGCTTTGAAACTGATCTGCGGACTCATACCCAGGGACAGGCCTTTTCCCTGTCTGTCTTCCACCATTGGCAGGTGAGAAAATGGTACAGGCTATCTTGGCCTCCCACCTCTTCAGGACTAATTCCCTTCTGACCTATTCCCCTTCCAAGCTGTGGTAGTCAACAGCTCTGACTTCTGCTTTCCTAGAAAAGGTCCTAATGCTAGGCCTAAATCCTCAGGGAAGTCTGCCCAGACCATCTGAAACGGCCTTGTCTTTCAGATTGTACCTGGTGATCCCCTGGACAAGAGCATTGTCATCCGCCCCCTGGAGCCACAGCCAGCCCCTCATCTGGCCCGAGAATTCATGATCAAAACCCGTCGTAGGAAGGTATGTGTGCTTCTGGCCCATCACCACCCCTCAGCCACCAGGCATCTCGGCAGGAGTTGGATCTCTCTTCATTTCTTCCTTTTGGATCCTTCTGCCAAGGGCCAACAGACTGAGAATAGTTCACTACACAGTGTAGAGAGATACAACCTGTAGAATCCTCTGGCAACCAGACCTGGGCCCAATCTGGCTGGGGAAGGAGAGCTTCTCTCCTGTGAGATACCCTCAAGGCACAGTTCCTGAGGCAGTCGGCTGAGCCTCCATCCCAGCCCCAGCAGCCTCTCATTCTAGCACAGGGCTCAGCCTGGCCCCCATTTCAGTCACCAATGCATGGGGCTCATTCTTGCATTTGCCGCCGTTTTCTGCAGGGCCTGAGTGAAGATGTGAGCATCAGCAAGTTCTTCGATGATCCTATGTTGCTGGAGCTTGCCAAGCAGGATGTTGTGCTCAATTACCCCATGTGAGTGCAGGCACACCTGGCAGCCCCTGCTCCCTGCAGTGGGCTGCAGCTCCTGGACTTGAAGCTGGGACCCGACCGACTGCTTGGACTTGATGTTGTCAGAGAGCATCTGGGAGCTGCTGTTGCCTTTTTAACACCCCAAGAACCTCCAGCCCAGCGTCCCAGTGAGGGAGGAGCATTTGGCCTCCTGGTTTCTTCCGTGGCCTCTGCCTGGCTCCATTCCCAGGGAACAGAGAGGAGCTTGGGTTCAGGGAAGGAGAAGGGGATGAAAGTGTTTAACTCCAAGAGGCCCTGTCTTCAGGATTTACGTGGAATTTTATTTTTTACCAGTTTGACCTTAGAAAAACTTTCTAAGTGAACAGAACATTCTGACTTCTGCCTGGCTCTGTTCTTTTCATCCCCACCCACTCCCCCGGCCCCCTTCCCTCCAGCACAGTCTAGTCCTGGCACTTGGGTCTGGAGGGATATGGTCTCCCATGAGGCGTCACTGTCTGTGCTCCCAGCTGTAGTCTCCTTCCTGCCTGGGCCCCCAGGGAAGCAGTCTGTGGGGAGAGGACTGCTGCATCCTAAGTCACTGTTCCCATGAGTGCAGAGGTCTCTTTACTGCCCCCACCTCTGGCATCCTGTCTTCTGTGCCGTGGTCCTTCTGAGTCAGACCTGAGGTGGCTTGGCAGTCACTGGGTTTCTGGGGTCTGAGGTCTGCTAGGGCTAACACCTCTTCCTCATGGGTCCACTGCTCCTTAAGAATCTCCCTTGCCCTGGAGTTGGGGGTTATAACTCTTTGGTTTTGAGACTGCTGCTCCAGGTCCTTCTACCAGCCCCCACCAACCCCTCATTCCCCCGAGTATAGAAGAGACTGCGGAGTTTTCTCTAAACTACTTTATTAGGAGCATACCAGGGGTTGATTTAAAGGGTCTGACTGCTCCAGCCTCTATAGGAACCTACTTATCCCCAGCATCCTGTGCTGTTTTCTTGGTGTAGTCTCTGTACGTCGTGTACACAGCACCTGTGTGATGTAGAGGACAAGCACCCCTTGGCATCAAACCCTTTGCCCTCCTCTGTTTGCCCCAGGTGTTGAGAATAACAGCTGCCGTGTGACAGGTCCTCAGCTCTAGCCACACCCTTGAGAGTCCTGCTTCCCCCTCTTATCTTTCTGCCCCAGGTCCCAGCAGCTGCTCCAAGCACCTGACCACACAGCCTAGGAGAACACCTGAGACCACTCCCTGTAGTTACCAGTTCACAAAGCACTTTCACATATATTCTCTCTCTGTCTTCGAGAAACCTGGGAGGTAGGCAAGCCAGGTGTGGTTATGTAATATCACGTTGAACGTGGGGAAACGGGGTCAAGGAGCGGGATTTGACCACTGTCACACAGCTAACAAATCGCTGTCTGCCTTTTGATCCAGAGAGGAAGAGAAATTTAGCAAAAGTCTTGCTTCATGATTTTTCTCACCTCTCAGGCAGGAAAACTGTGATGAAACAGACTGCACACCATCCCCACAGGTCTGGGGCCGGAGATGAAAACAGAGAACCCTGGAAATGTCTTTGTACAAGTTCCACCAAGAACTTGATGTGGGGCCAAGTATAGGGAACAGGGACTTAAATCATGGTCCTTGACTGTCAGAACTCATAGCCAGACTTTGCTTGATCTGTTTTGCCCTCATTCTCCTGTGACCACCCCACCCCCCACCCACAACCCCACCAAGCTACTCACCCAGCATGATTGCACCCACAGCACAGGCCTGAGCTGCCACTCGGGTGTGAATCAGATGTATGGACATCTTGGTGGAACCACGAGCCTTCAGCCGGTAAATCCTGTATGCTGCCACCACGAGGCAGCCTGCCAAGCCTATAGGCAGAGAAGATGAACCCTGGGCCTCAGCCACCATGCGTAGTGGCTGCCCTAATGAGAGACACCTCACTAGGCAGGCTGGGCATCTGGACAAACATCTGCTTTAGAGCAGCTGGAGTGGGATGCGGGGTTATCATTAGAATATTGAGTTGTTTTCCCTCAGTGGCATTTCCCGGGTGGTGGCTTTCTGCTAATGATGCCCCCACCCACATACAAATGGCCCATCCTCACATCACCCCCACTCCCATTAGCTTGGCTCTGGGGCCTTCTCCAGCCACTACTGACCCCCACATCCTTCCTGATACAGCTGTTTTCCTCTCCCAAGGCCTTGAGGAACAAAGCCCTGGGGGACTTCAAACTGCTGCTCCTCTGACCCTTCCCATCCTGACATTGGTGTTGGTGTGCCAAGTTTCCCATATCCCATCCACTAGCTTACTTCAATGGCCGCCACCTTCATCCATCCAGACTCTTCCTTATTTTATTTTAAGGGTGTGTCCATTTGTCCCTTGGCACCTTCTTTGCCTTTGGTTCACTCAGCTGTTGATTGGTGGGTAGGACTATTTGAGTCTCTAATCTGTGCTTCCTACTCCTTTGGAAGGACTAGGAGACATGTTCTCCCTGAGAGAAGGCTCTCTTGCCCCCCATTCCTTCCTTCCCCAACTCACCTACAGGCACCAGCGGAGACTCCCTGGTCTTCTTCAGGAGTTTCTCAGACACGCTGTCTTTTCCCTCAGGTGGCACCCACCAGCTTTTGTTGGCAGACATTTTCTTGGCCCCTATTTTTTTTTAGATGTTAGCAGCTGGGGATGCTCAGCTTCAGCCTAGTCCTGGAAGGGAGCATCCCACAGTCAGAACCCTGATTCTCCTCAGCCTGGGGTGGAAGAGGGATTACCTGCTAAGAACCTCTGTCTTACATGCCCAACAGCCTCTACTTGTGAAGATGTCCCAGGTTCCTTTCTCAGATGACTGGGCCACTAGCACCATTTCTCCATCTCTCCTTCCTAACATCTGCCTCATCCTCAGCTCCTTCTGACTTCACTGTTTACTTCTTCCTCCCCCATCCACATCCCTATGGGTGTGATCCCTGGGCCAAGAAAAGCAACTGGAAAAATCCTCAGATGAGTGTGGAAGAACAGGCCTTGAACTTTGGGGCTGTCACTGGCCTTGGAACTGGTCTGTGGCATTTGTTCCTGAGGGAGCTACAGAGCAGAATCTGTGGCCCCAGGGAGCTGGAGCCAGAGCCATCCCAGACGGTTCCACAGCCCTGGACACCAAATCACAAGAGCTAGAGATAGAAATGACATTAATTTGTGTGCAATTCAGCATAGATTTTGCACATTAATACTTAAGGAACAAATTTACTTGTGCCTGAACTGTTACCCTGTTTCCAAGTCCTTCACAGTTATCAACCCTTCACTCCTGGGCTGGTGACACCTATTCCTCTTCTTGCTAACCCCTATAAATGTCTGCTCTGATCACAACTTAGACCGAGTCCCAGAGTCCTGGCCCTCAGACTAGAGGTTCTTGCCTGTGGAGTGTCTAACCATGAAGTAACTCCCTGTTGAGTCAACTTCTAGTTGCCTTTCTCTCCTGGAGGAGCAAGGACTGCTGGCCTCATGGGTCCTCAGCATGCTGGTGCTTACCCTAGAAGATGGCCGTAGGTGGAGCGTGGGCTGCTGGGCCAGTGCTCAGCGTCCGCTGTTACGAACCGGCCAAGAGCTGAGAATGGAGCTGCCACTGTGGGGTCAGAGAAACAGTGACTTGAACTTTATGGAGACTTTGAAGTCAGGGATGGGGAGGGGAGGAGATAGCACAGGGCACCAGTCTTAACCCCCCCTCTGCTGAGTTCCAGACTGGAGCTCCAGGCCCCAGGAAGTAATGGGAGACCAGATGGAAGGGAGCCCTCAGCTAGATCCAATCTTCCAGTTCCCATGGACATAAGTAGCTGGGGTCAGAGACGGGCTTGAAGAGAACTGAGATGAGAATATAGAGGCGAGGATGGCAGAGATCCAGCGTTCTCCCCCAAGTTATCCTGCCTCAGAAATGCTTATGAACGAGGTAGAGTGTAAATAAAAACCACAACTGTAGGAGGCAGGCTCTCTGGGCCTGCTCTCAATCCCTTCAAGGATGCTTGCTGGACCAAGGAGATCTGTCCAGGAGTTTGAAACAACTGGGATTTCCCTTACTTCATAGTCCCTTATATTGCCTGTGGGGATGATGCTCACTCAGGTTACAGGGATGACGGTGACCAGCATTAGTCACTGTTCTGTACTAGATGTATTTCAGACCTCTCAACTATCCTATAAGGTAATAGTTTGTTCATAGACAGGGAGATGAGTTTCAGAGCAGTTAAATGACTTATCCAAGGATCCTAGCTAGCTAATGGCAGTGTTGTGGTCTGAACCCAGGTCTGGCTGGCTTCAAAGTTTTAGCTCCTAACTATAATACTAAACTGCTTCCCAAGCTGAAACCCTCTCTGGATTGATACTGAAGTTTAGGGATGCTAATCAATTGTGGCACCCTTGATTAAAAGAACAAGTACCTGCTCGCTAAGCAAATAGAGAAATATCAAGGTGCACTGTGGAAGTCCAGCTCCATCCCAGGCCTTCGTACCTTTCCTAGGTTACCCTCACCCCTGTGTGTCTGTTCTAAAGGGGCTTTTCAGCTCTAAAAATTTGTCTAACAGCTAATGTCTTTCTTTTTTCTCTCCCTAGCACTTAGTGCTCTGGGAAGAGACCCAGAGTCACAGCTACTCCCTAGGGCCTCCACATGTCCTTGGCGTCCATGGGAACTCTCCTCCCAGTCGTTCACACACACTCTTCTGCGCTGCCTCTCCTGATCCTTGGTGGTCTAGGCCAGAGGTGGTGGTGGTGGTTAGGTGCCGATGAGTTGATTCCAACTCGTAGTGACCCTATGTGACAGAGTAGAACTGCCGCATAGGGTTTTCTAGCTGTATCTTTATAGAAGTAGATTGTCAGGTTTTTTTCTCCCATGGAGCTGTTGGGTGGGTTCAAGCTACCCATCTTTTGGTTAGCAGCTGAGTGCTTAACCATTGTGCCACGAGGGCTCCTAGGTCAGAGGTCAGGGAATGGAAATATCTGGGTGAGACAGGAGGAATCAGGATCAACTCCAAGTCCTTTAAGGGGCAGGGGTGAAGGTATGGAGGGTGAAATTCAACTTCTTACTGAGATTATGGGAAACCCTGGAGGTGTAGTGGTTAAGTGCTACAGCTGCTAACCAAAAAGTTGGCAGTTGAAGTCCACCAGGCCCTCCTTGGAAACCCTATGGGGCAGCTCCACTCTGTCCTATAGGATCCCTGTGTGTCGGAATCGACTCAACAGTTACAAATTTTAATGGTATAAATAGTAATGGATTGAGAGCTGAGACCAGAGACAGATGTGGAAGCAATTAACCACTGGATCACTCTCTAAATATTTGGCTTTTCGGCACTCAACCTCTTTGAGTCTACTTCCTCATCTGTAAAATGGAGGTAGTGTCTACCCATAGGATGATTGTAAGGGTTAAATACGGTGATTGTTAGAATTCCCCTGCACTGTCCACCCCTCTTTCTGAATGAGCAAGTGGTTGAGAAGTGAAAAGTCCTTGACAACAGATGGGAAAGTTATTGTGTTCTGGGCATCCCTGCCCCTTACCTCCTGCCTGCCCCTGCACTGACCTTGCCGCGCTTCACCATCCTACTCCAAACCTCAGGCACTTTCTCCCTGTTGTGTTGGGATAGGGTTGGAGGTGGGACTAGGACCGAAAGAAGCTCTCGGGCTCAGCGCAATTTAAGCCACAGCTGTGCTATCTAAAGCCCAAGGGAGCTGAGTGACCAGATAGGGGAGGAACATTCAGCTTTTGCCTTGAGCTCATGTCCCCAGAGACCTGTGAATGAGGGGGCGATGAAGAATAAGCTAATGCGGAACAGAGGATGCTCAGTTGAAGTCGGGACAGGAAGCACCTGAGTCTAAGGGCTGAGGATCATAGGGGGGAAACAGTAGGCTGTACAGGAGTCTTGAGGGGCAAGGAGTGGGGAACAGAAACAATCGAGGCAGTGGAAGTTTCCAAATGATGTGGCTAAGCAGAGTCAGCCGGTAAGTGGTGCCTAGGACAGGAAGGGTCTGACTCTCCCTCCCCTTCTGAAAACTCGCACTGGCTTCCAAGGACCTTGCAGCATTTGTCCAAGGACAGCCCCAAGAGCCACAGGCCTGGGGCCAGAAAAGTGCCTTTGGTATCCACTAATCTTACTGGGGAAACCTGGTGGCATAGTGGTTAAGAGCTACGACTGCTAACCAAAAGGTCAGCAGTTCAAATCCACCAGCCATTCCTTGGAAACCCTATGGGGCAGTTCTACTCTGTCCTATAGGGTTGCTATGAGGTTTGCTTTTAATCTTACTGGAAAAAGCCCTAGTGGCGCAATGGTTAAGCGCTTGGCTGCTAACTGAAGGACTGGCAATTCCAACTCACCCAGTGATCTGCTTCCCATAAAGATTACAGCCTAGGAAACGTCGTGGGGGCATTTCTACTCTGGCACATGGGGTCATATGAGTCAGAATCAACTCCGTGGCACCTAACAACAACAACAATCTCTGGGAAGACTGTTCAGGTAATTACGAAGATTCTAAAAGGGCATGGATAAGGGTAATGGGAAGGCTGAATTGGACTGTAGTGACACTGATACCATAGAATCATATTTTGTGGCAGGACAGTTCCGAGCTGATCAGAAGACGTCAGTAGGGACCCCTGTCTCAGATGACAAATGGGTGCACCAGTAATTTGAAATGGTTTGTAAGGTCCTTATGTTGGTATTTTTTAATCCACCCATATTGCCAAGCATTCTCTAAACGCACTACCAAACCAAACCCAGTGCCGTGGAGTAGATTCTGACTCATAGCGACTCTAGGACAGAGGAGAAATGCCCCACAGGGTTTCCAAGGCGGTAAATCTTTACAGAAGCAGACTGCCCCATCTTTCTCCCAAGAAGCAGCTGGTAGGTTCAAACTGCCGAGCTTTCGGTTAGCAGCCAAGCACTTAACCGTTGCACCACCAGGGTTCCTTAAACATACAACAGAAGGGACTAATGTCTTGAAAGCCTACAAGATTTAGTCACTTTACATATTTTATTTAATCCTCACAACAGCCCCAACAGGTAGGTCTCATTATCTCCATTTTACAGATGAGAAACTGAGACTCAGAGAGGTTAAGTAACTTACCTAGATCGTACAGCAAGTAAATGGCTGAGCTATTGTGATGGTTAAGGTTGTGTGTCAACTTGCTGGGCCATGATTCTCAGTGGTTTGGCAGTTATGATGTAGTTTGGCCGTTGTAGAGTGATGCAGTCGTCTCCATGGTGAGATCTGACACGATCACCTCCTTTACCGGATCTGCTGTGAGTAGCCAGTCAGTTGAAAGGGCGTTTCCTTGGAGGTGTGGCTTTCATCCAGTGTAGGTGGACTTTCTGGCAAGGCTCGCTGGCTTTTACTGGCTCTGAATCCTGCAGTTGGCTCCTGTTCATCTGACCTCCGGTTCTTGAGACTTGAGCTAGCAATGTATCTGCTAATCTTGGGATTCTTCAGCCTCCGAGGTCTAATCTTGGATTCCCCAGCCCCTGCGGCTACATGAGTCGGGAGAAGCTTCAAGCCTGACCCACGAATTTGGGACTTTCCAGCCTCTACAACCGCGTGAGCCATTTCCTTGATATGTATCTTTGTCTCTTTTTCTCTCTCTCTCTACATGTATATGTGTGTATATATATACAGACCCTTCACTGATTTTGCTTCTCTAGAGGACCCAGCCTAATACAGCTATCCAACCAATAACGATAACCAGTGTATGCCCCTTTACAATGGAAAATTAACATATAACAATTTTTAAGGTGATTTCATGTACATTACCCCATTTTATTCTCATAGCCATCTTAAAAATATGAGGAAACGAGTGCAAACAGCTAGGCAGAATGGGCTTTTGAGCCCAGGGGTTCCAAACTTCAACGACTCAGCTACCCCACTGCATCTCACCAAGGTAGGGTCCTAGGCTAGTGCGCTGCGTTATGGGTGTGTCCAAGAAGTCCTCACCTGGTGAGCGGCACCAGAGCAGTTCTCAACTCTCCCCACTTCTACTCCCTGTTCACACTTCACCTACCCATCACTCCCAAGGAAACTGACCTTAATTGAAAATCCAGCATTAATACATAAACCAGCTGCCATGGAGTTGATTCTGACTCATGGCAACCCCACGTGTGTCAGAGTAGAACTGTGCTCAGTAGTTTTTTTTGCTTGTTTGTTTTATTATTTATTTATTTATTTTCCCATAGTGTTTTTTAATGACTGACTTTTCAGGTGTAGATCATCGTCAGGCCTTTCTTCTGAGATGCCTCTGGGTGACCTTGAACTTCTAACCTTTAGGTTAGCAGTAGGCCTTAACACTTTGCACCACCCAGGGACTCCCTGGGGAGAGACCTGATTGCGGAGGGGGTCTTCTTACTGTTCCTTTCATACTACTTGTATTACCTATTCAAAAAACTTTTTAACAACAAAAAATCTGCTTTGGCCAACATCCCTGTGGGTAAGGGCAGGGAGTGGCAGTGTTATGTGTCCCACCCACCAAAAAAACCAAACCATTGCTATTGAGTCGATTCCGACTCATAGTGACCCTATAGGACAGGGTAGAAGTGCCCCATAGAGTTTCCAAGGAGTGCCTGGTAGATTTGAACTGCCGACCTCTTGGTTAACAGCCATAGCACTTAACCACTACACCACCAGTGTCCCACAGGTTGACTGAAAGTGCTGGGGATTATCAGGGATTTGTTAGCCGGAGTAATCAAGAACTCTTTTTTAACAATTCTTCCTTATTATTGGGTTAGTCTAGGGGCAGGCAGGCAGGCCTCTCTGCTGCCAGCAGGCAGCTTTCCAGAATCCCACCTCTCTGGACCTCTACTCCTAACCACCAGGAGGAATCAATTCTGAGTTTACCAGCCAACCAAGTTGGGACCCTGGAAAATGTGTAATGGAAATAGTGACACACTGCAGCCTTCAAGTTGACCCCACCATTCCCAAACCACAGAGCCCTAGAGCGACTCTCAAGTTCTCAAATTGCGTTTTGATCCTTTCCTGCCCTGGGTCTCATGTGAATAAAAAGTGACATGGTTCTCACAGGACCCGGCCTCTGCACTCCCTGCCAGAGGCTGGAAACCAGACCCAGTTCCCTGTTTAGAACCTGGGCTTTTTTTTTCCTCTCCTCTTCAGTAGTCTTTTTGTACTAGGAACGAAGAGTCTTTATTCACTCATTCACTCAGCAAATACATACTTCCTAAGCTCCTACTGTGTGCTGGGCTCTCTTCTAGGAGCTGAGATGCATTGGGCTCATGTTCAAACACCCTGGTTTGCTCAGAACTTTGGGTAAATTCCCAGACTACAGAGCAACTGGCCTAGACTTGTGGCCTCAGTTTCCCCACCTGTAACTGGATTGAAGGATGTCACTAGCTAGCAAGGTGACAGAGGAGAGAAAGAATTCTGACTAGGAGAACAAAGATTGAGATAATATTTTTGCTTTTTTAACCATCTAGAGGCAAGACAACTTAGCTTCCCTAGATCTCGTTTTTCCCCATCTTTAAAAGTTTCTACCTCTGGATGATTTTGCCAGAAGAGAGACAGGACTGCAGGCTTGGTAGTAAAGTAACAAATTTAGAAGGAAAGTATATTGTTCTCAATCTCCATGAAAAATGGGTGATGATAAAAGCTGGGAAGTCTTCCTTGGAAGGTTCATCCATGAATTTATAGGAAAATAATACCTAATAAATGTTTGATTATATATATATATATTCAAGTATTTAACATTATTTAAGGCTTTTTATTGAAGTACACTATCAAAAGTGTACAGCTCACTCCAGACTTTCCTGGAGCCATGAAAGTTGAGTGAACCCCTGCAATTATTGCCCTGAGATAATCTTTAAGCCTTAAACCAAATATATCTTCTGAAGTCTTCTTAAAACCAAACAATAGTTTAGCTTAGCCAGTAAAAAATGTCTGCCTTGAGCATTATGCTCTTTTAAGAACTATCTAAAAACCCAAACCCACTGCCATTGAGTCGATTCTGGCTCAGCCACTCGATAGGACAGAGTAGAACCGCCCCATAAGGTTTCTAAGGCTGTAAATCTTTACAGAAGCAGACTGCCACATCTTTCTCCTGCAGAGCAGCTGGTGGACTCAAACCACTGACCTTTTGGTTAGTAGCCAAGCTCTTTAACCACTACACCATCAGGACTCCTTAAGAGCTATCTATGAAAAACCAAAACCAAACCCATTGCTGTCGAGACATAGCAACCCTATAGGATAGAGTAGAACTGCCCCATAGAGTTTTCAAGGAGCACCCAATCAGTTTGAACTGTTGACCTTTTGGTTAAGCAGCCTTAGCTCTTAACCACTACACCACCGGGGTTTCTAAGAACTATCTGTAGGGGATCAAACTGACAAGAGCAACTCAAAAGATTACACAGGAAACTTAGGGGGCAGTGAATTTATGTTGATGGTGGAGGCACAACTCAGAAAAGGAGGGTGAGAATGGTTACATCACTCAAAGAATGTAATAAATTTCACTCGATGGTACATGTAGAAACTGTCAAATTGGTGTATGTTTTGCTGCGTATACTCTCAACAACAAAATAAAAAAAAGCAAACTGCTCAATGTACCAACTGAACACACCCATGGATTCAGCATCCAGAAGCGAACATGACCAGCCGGCTCTCCTTTCCTAAATGCCCCTCAGGCTTCCTTCCAGTCACTACCCCTACCCACAGGGTAACCGCTAGTCTTACTTCTAACAGCACAAATAGTTTCACCTGTTTTTAAACTTTGTATAAATGGAAACAATTTTTGTGAGATCCATCTATTTTGCTGTATGTAATTGTAGATTGTTCATTCTCATTGTGGCATAATGTACCATTATACGAATATAACACAGTTTATCTATTCTGTGGTTGACAGGCATTTGGGTAGTTTCTAGTTTTTTGGCTATTAAAATAGCCAAAGAGCCTTTTTTATATATATATTCCATTTTATGCATGTGCCACATTTTGTTTATTCATCCATCTTTTTTTTATTGTACTTTAGATGATTTACAGAGTAAAATGGCTTCTCATTAAACAATTAATACACATATAGTTTTGTGACACTGGTTGCCAACCCCACGACATGTCAACACTCACCCTTTCTCAATCTTAGTTTCCCCATTACCAGCTTTCCTGTCCCCTCCTGCATTCTTGTCCTTGCCCCTGGGCTGGTGTGCCCATTTAGTCTCCTAAAATAGCCAAATAGTTTTTGACTGTTACAAACAGTTTCCAGTTTTTCGACTGTTACTAATAGAGTATTAGAGAATACTCTAATACAAATATTTTGGTGAACATAATATATGCATTTCTGTGAAATTTCCATGGAATTGCAGGGTCCTAAAAGTTTTTTTTATTTTTTTAGTGTATGCATAAGCAGCCCTGTGGCACAGTGGTTATAGTGTCTGGCTGCTAACTCAAAGGTTGGCAGTACGAACCCACCAGCTGTTCCTTAGGAGAAAGATGTGGCAGTCTGCTTCCGTAAAGATTTACAGCCTTGGAAACCCTATGAAGCAGTTCTACTCTGTTCTATAGGGCTGCTATGAGTCGGAATTGACTCAACAGCAGTGAGTTTCGTTTGATTTGGTGTATTCATAGGCTCAGCTTTAGTGTTGCTGTTGTTAGGTGCTGTCGAGTCAGTTCCGACTCATAGCAACCCTATGGACAATAGAATGAAACATTGCCCGGTTCTGCGCTATCCTCACAACCATAATGCTTAAGCCCACTGTTGCAGCCACTGTGTCAATCTGTCTTGTTCAGAGTCTTCCTCTTTTTCACTGGCCCTCTACTTTACCAAGCATCGTGTCCTTCTCTAGGGACTGATCTCTCCTGATAACATGTCCAAAATATGTGAGACATAGTCTCACCATCCTTGCTTCCAAGGAGCATTCTGGTTGTACTTCTTCTAAGAGAGATTTGTCCATTCTTTTGGCAGTCCACAGCATATACAATATTCTTCACCAACACCACAATTCAAAGGCATCAATTCCTCCATCTTCCTTAGTCACTGTCCAGCTTTCCCATGCATATGATGCGGTCGAAAACACCATGGCTTCAGGCAAGCTCACCTTAGTCTCCAAGGTGACATCTTGACTTTTTAACACTTTAAAGAGATCTTTTGCAGCACATTTGCCTAATGCAATGCATCTTTTGATTTCTTGACTGCTGCTTCCATGGCTGTTGATGGTGGATCCAAGTAAAATGAAATCCTTGACAACTTCAGTCTTTTCTCCATTTATTATGATGTTACTTATCGGTCCGGTTGTGAGGATTTTTGTTTATGTTGCGGTGTAATCCATACTGAAGGCTGTAGTCTTTGATCTTCATCAATAAATGCTTCAAGTCCTCTTCGCTTTCAGCAGGCAAGGTTGTGTCATCTGCATAAGGCAGGTTAAAGAGTCTTCCTCCAATCCTGATGCCCTGTTTGTCTTCATATAGGCCAGCTTCTCAGATTATTTGCTAAGCATACAGACTGGATAGGTATGGTGAAAGAATACAACCCTGACGCACACATTTCCAGAGTTTAATCCACGCACTGTCCCCTTGTTCTCTTAGAACAACTGCCTCTTTATCTATGTACAGGTTCCTCAGGAGCACAATTAAGTGTTCTGGAATTTCCATTCTTCGCAATGTTACCAAACAGTTTTTTGAAGTAATTCATACCAATATATACTTGCACTAGCAGGGTGTGAGAATCTTAATATTTTAACCAGTATGTACAATTATGTGGAGCCCTGGTGACACAGTAGTTAAGAGGTTAAGAGCTCAGCTGCTAACCAAAAGATCAGCAGTTTGATTCCAACAGCTGCTCCTTGGAAACCCTATGGAGCAGTTCTGTCCTACAGGGTTGCTACAGGTCGGAAATGACTGGATGGCAAAGGGGGAATGGGTGCAATTATGCTGTCTCCTGTCTTATTTTAATTAAAATGTTTTTCATTCATATTTTCATATATTTACAGGGCTTTCACACTTATCATTTTAAATACATCTATAGAGAGTGTTGTGGGGAAAAAACATCTCTAAGTTTAGTAAAGCAAAAAGAAAGTTTTATTCGGCATATATTCAAAAGGATAAAAGTTGAGAAGCAGACAAAGCATGTTGCCAGAGCTATGTCTGCCTGAGTCCAAGGAAATATTACAGAGTAAGAAAGAATGGGAAAACCGACAAGCATGCTGCCACAGCCATGTCTGCCCGAGTCCAAGGAAGGTTACAGAGTCATCAATATATATTAACATTACAAATGGGCAAAACCATTGAAAGCTTCACCTTTTCACAGATTGGCTAGAAACTGTCATCCTACATTTTGAATTGCCTTTCTTAACAATCATTGGTACAGGTTTCAGTAAGGACAGTCAGGAGGGTCTTCATTGGTCCAACAAATTTCTATTCACTAAATGTTAACAGAAAAAGATAAGAGTGGAAAGTCTTTTGTGTTCTGGCTTATGTGAAAGTTTCCCTGAAAGAAATTTTCCAAGATTATTCTATCTATTGTCTTTATACCTCAGGGCCCAGTCGATGTGTCCTTCTGAGTCCTTGTGAGCCCAGCTCCAGCTGGGTCACATTCTCTGTCCTCAAAGACAGGGAATAATGACTCCCAATATTATACCCTAAATCAAGAGGGAGCATGAAATTGGGGGAAGAATGTGGCCTGGCAAGTATAGGGGATGCAGAATTTAAACACCCATAGAGTATATACTACGATTCATGGAGAGGCATGTGTGTCAGAGTAGAACTGTGCTCCATAGGGTTTTCAATGGCTGATTTTTAGGAAGTAGATTGCCAGCCCTTTCTTCCGAGCACCTCTGGGTGGACTGGAACCTCCAACCTTTAGGTAACAGGAGAGCATATTAACCACCGGGGACTCCTCCACAGAGGCCAAGCAGGTGATAAAAAATGATTAAAGGAGCTGTGCAGGAGCAGTGCCTGCCCTGGATAAACAAATGTAACTCAGAAGTAACTGCCACCTGAAAATAGGGGCCCAAAGTGAGCAAATCTTTAGATTTTTCTTTTTATTTTTAAAGAAAAGCCAAAAACTCCGGATCTTTAAATTTCGGCAATTAATTCCTTTTTTTGGAAAATACCACCCTGGCCAAACAAAACTTGTCAGTGGATCAGATGCCCAGCACTTAAGTTTTAAACCTGGGGACTAGGGGTTTAGGCCTATCTTTGGGGGACTGGGGGATTTTGACTGCTGCAAATCACTTCATCTGTTAAAGCTTAATTTCCTCTCCGGTCAAAAGGGGAAAACAGAAGCCCATCCTTTTATATACAAAAACCCACTGCCCTCGACGGTTAAATGAGCTGATTCAGGAGCTGTTAAACGCTATACAAAGCAGAGTATGCCTTCTTTGTTCTGCACGGACTCACTCTACTTAAAGCATTTGGGGGGGTTTCAGCTTCCTACCAGGCAGTTTAAGACTGGAAATTCTTAAGTATACAAGATTTTTTTTTAGAAAATCCGCTGGATAGGATCCCGCTGGGATGCAAGGGGTTAAGAGGAAATAGCCTATTAGGGTCTTTCTAATCTGAGAATCTCAGGACCTTAAAAGTACCTAGCAGTCCTCTAAAAGCCACGACTCAAAGGTGCTTGGCTGGTTGACCCACCGAGGGCCCGTAAAATCCTAGAGTAACTTTAGAGCAGAACCTGGAGCAGAGCATCACCGTCCCGCGTTGCCTGGACCAAGGCCTTGGCCGAGAGCAGAGAAGACAACTCCGAGGCTCGTTTGAAGAAACCCTGGAGACCCAGGTAGGCGTCCTTCACGGCGCCTTGAGAGCCCGCTCAAACCGAGGCATGGCCCGCGGGGGGCTCCTGTCCCGAGAACCAAGCTGGTCGACAGAACTGTCGGAGAGACGAGATCTGCGATCCAGACCCCCCGAGCGTGGGTTCTGCACGCGCAGCGACTCCGGCGCGTCGGGGACAGCAGGGGAGCGAGCGGACCAGACTGCAGAAAGTTGGACGCTCTTGCCGCGGGCCGCGCGCTCCGGGGCTGGACGTGGGGGGGCTCCCACCCGAGCGCCACGTGCCGCGCGACCCCCGCTCCCAGGCCGCGGCGGGACGCCCCTGCCCCCACCGCGGTGCGTAGTGCGCAGGCGCCTCCCCGCGGGTCCGGGCGGCGGGAGCGGGAGGCGGCGGCGGGAGCGGGTTCAGCCTCGGCTGGAGACTGAGGCGAAGTCGGTGGCGAAGGAGGTGGAGGAGCGGCGAGGGTGGCGGCCAAGGCGATGGCGACGCGAGACACATGAGGCGGCCGCTGGCGGGACGGGCCGAGGCCCGGCGGAGGAGGCGGCTCCGGGAGAACCTGCCGCCCGGTGAGGGGCTGCCCCAGGGCCGGCTGTGGAGAAGCGGGCTAGGGGCGGGACTCGGGGGTGGCGGAGGAACTTGTGGGGAGCCCGGAGGAGGGCCGAGGAGAACGGGGGTCCGGGAAGGAGCGCGGCCGGGGGCTGGGGGAGGGAAAGGGGCGCCGCCGAGGGGTTCCCGCAGAGCCCGGAGGGGCAGCGCCGCCCGCGCCCTGCCGCCGCTCCCGGCGCGCCCTCCCCCTTTGTCCCCAGGCGCGCGGTTTCCAAATTGGGAGGGAAACGGCTCGGGGGCGGGTCCGGGCCGCGGCGGCCGCGCTGGTACCCGGACCCAGGTGGGGCCCGGCGGGCAGCCCGCAGGACCCCGGCGCGCACCTTGGCTGTGCTCGCAACTCCTCCGGGCGGTTAGGGGCGCAGGGACACGCCGGGACCGCCCCTCGCCGCCTGGTCGCTTCGCGGGCTGGTCTTTGTCTCCCGGACACTCGGCCCCTGACATCACTCCGTGCGGCGTGCGGGTTAGTTTTACTCTTCTAACATCTCCCTGCCGGGACCCCTCCTCCTGGGAGTGTTTTAGAGAAGATTTAGTTGGAGGGCTGGAAGGATTTAACGTTGTGTGTTGGGGGTGAGAAGACTAGGGTGATAGTCGCCTCTTTTAAAAAAAAATTATTTATGTATGTTGTCGAGGATATACGCAGAACATACGCCAATTCTACAGTTTTACAGGTACAGTAAGTGACATTGATTAAGTTGTGCAGCCCTTCTCACCCTTCTGTTCTGTTTTCCCCCCGTTAACATAAATTCGCTGCCCCCTAAATTCCTGTCTAATCTTTCGAGTTGCTCTTGTCAATTTGATCCCCTACAGATAGGTCTTAAAAGAGCCTAATGTTCAATACGGACATTCTTTACCAATTCAGCTAAACTATTGTTTGGTTTTAGGAAGACTTCAAGTGGATATTTTTGGCTAGTTTTAAAGATTATCGCAGGGCCGGTAGTCACGTCTTGATGAACACGTTTCCTTTTTTTAAATGATGTATTTTTTTCCACTTGGTGTAACTTTGAAGAGTTGTTTTTTTCTTTAGTCTTCACCTTCAAAATTTAGAGAAGGCGCGCTAACGGTGTGATTGTGGGCAGTTCTGTGGTCGGCGGCTGCCTTGGAGCTTTGAGTTAAAAAGACGGACCTGAATGTGCGGTTTAGAATTTGTTTTTTGCCGGTGTTTCTAAGATTGGTATTACTTTTACTTTCTGCAACGAGCGAGTATGGTTTTATCATTTGAAGGAATTTTTGTTCAGTAAGAACTGGTAATGGTACCTATTTCATCGTGCTTACGATTTTGTTAGTATCAAGATTATTCTTTGTGAAATAGAGTAAATCAAGTTACAGTAAGTTGTTTTGGTTATGTGTTACCTTGTATGCCTAATAAGGCGAAAATTATTTTGTATGTGTTGTGTATACATTTAAGTGAGGATATATGTGAAAGCAAGTTGCTTCGGATAAGTGTTATCTTGTATGCTTCATAAAGCTAAAATTATTATACGTGTGTTGTGTAAACGTTTAAGTGAGTATATGTGAAGGCTATAGAAATCAAACTCAATTAGAGGGATTTTAATTCCTTGATAAGTAGAGAACAACATATCCCAAGTACATAAATATTTGTAGAATAAAAGGACTAATAATGTGACTTAGAGTTCAGATCTTTTCCCCCTAAAGGGGGTTTTAGATACTCAGAATAAGAATGCAGAAAAATAAATGAGGTAATTCCAGAGCTCTTCACTGAAAATATCGTGAATTGTGGTTAAGCTTGCTGATTGTTTTTGGAATTTAGAGTTTGTATATTGCAGATTCCTTAAGTGCTGTATAAAATGGCAGAATTAAACATGAACTCTTCTGGGTAAAAGGTTAAAAAAAAAAATCTCTGGCAAGCAAATCTGTGTCTTGCGAGATCTTTGTAAGCAGAGTGTTGTAGGCAAACAACATTCTGAAGAGAATACATAAAAGTTATATGGGAATTTTCCTTTTAGAATTTGTTCTAATTTGTAGTGATTTAATATTATTTACTATACGTCTTACACAGTTATGTGCTTTTCCAAAGCATCTCAAATGTCCTTTCCAAAGGTAACACTTTTAACTTCTTTTTAGGTTGTTTGACTTCGGAATTGGTTTTCTGCTTGCTCTAGGTGACCACCACACTTGACTTAAAAAGGAGCAAAGGACCCAGTAACTTTCTCAGTAGAGAGAGTTCATGGAGGTAGAATTGCATTTTGCCCTTAATCCAAAGAATTTAAGAAGTTAGTCTATCTCCAGCATAACAATTTTACTTTTAAGTGCTATTATCTCAATAATTTTTTTTTTATAGATCAGCTAGAGGGAAGGGATGCAGAGTTCTGTCTCTGGTTATTCCCCTTTCCTCCCCAATTAGCCACAGGTTCACGTACCAATTTAGTAATTTGGGTCCTAAAATAGAATATATATATTTAAAGTTGAGAGCATTATTCTCTTAATAAATACATAGTGTTTGTTCCATACTTAATTCAGGACAAAGATAAGAATTCCAAAAGTTTTTAAAACGTATTTTGAAGGCTGTTGGTTTTATTTGAAGTTTTTTCACATTTCAGAATTAATGAGGGGTGTGTCAAAATATCTGCTGATAAAAATTTAGGAAAAGAAAAGGTAGTGATTACTCTTGCTTTTGCATACCTTTCTTCTGAGACTAGATATTAGAAGATAGATTTTGGCTAATATCATTAACCCGAAACTTAGACATAGAAAAGAGTTCTGAACTGTTGATAACAGCTAAGTGCCATCATTGTTTTTTAAACATGCTACAAGTGATGAGTTAATCATTTAGCTTCTGTGGAAGTAATGACCTGTTCAAATGTATTATCTTATTCCCTTAAGTCTCAAGAATGAATGAACAGTCAGTCAATACTGGCATACAGTAGTATACTCTTGAGTTGTGCAGGATGCAGTGGCTGACAGCATTCCATGACAATAGTTTATGATTTAGATCTGTGGAATGTCTCGTTCAAAGGCTTTTTGCCAAGACAAGATCTCTGCTTATAGCATAAGCAACGACAAGCTCTGTAGAATGATGATATTGTAGCCCCAGCAAAATTTGGATAAAAGTGTTCTGGTAGCTATTCATTCATTCACTGAACTGTTCAGATCAGTGTCAGGCACTGGGCTAGATGGTGAAGATATAAGGCTTATACTATATGGTTTTTTCTCTCAAAATGTTCACAGTTTAACATGCTGAAAAGCTTAGCAATCGGGAAATTATCTAAAATCTTTGAAACAAAAGAAATGTATAGGATTTCAGAATTAAATTTTGCTTCCCCCCCATAGAAATAGCAAACATGGAATAAACTTCACACACTTATGTTTTTAACCTTTAATTTCTAAACTATTCAACTCTCAAATAGTTATAAACATTTTTTTAAATTTATATCTTTGGAAGATTTATTCCTTTTAAATGAGTTTACTGTTACATAACTGATGAGTGAGTTATAAAATTCCATCTGGGAATATTCAGAGTAAAATGGAGGACTGTCTATTTTTAGGGGATTCCCTTCGACTCATTCTTGGACGTGGGATTCATAATAGTCCATCCAGAGTTGGTGTTTATTTGAATTCAAAACATTGTTTCCTGAGATACCCTTCACTTAGGTTGTAATTTTCCCTCCTTCCTCTTTGTTTCTTCTCTCCGGTTTTTTCCCACCAACTCCTCTACCAGATCTTCTCCCCCTCAGGGTAATATATATGTATGTGTGTTGACCAGATAAACTGACCATGTTACATGGGTAAAAGGATTGATACATTAGGGGACATTGTTTAAGACTCACTGATTACACAATGCGGTTAATGTAGTTGATGTCACTAAATTGTATACAATAAAAATGTTAAATTGACAAAGGTTGTGATGTATATTTATTTGCAACAATAAAAAAAAGGGACAAGCATTTACAAATAAAAATAGGGGCAAGGGAGCCTTCTACTCGTTGCATGCTATAAAATGGCTGTTTAATTCAAGGATAAAAAATAATTTCCCTCCATCCCCATCTCTTCAGATACTTTTCAGAGACTGAATTTAATTCCTCCACATTTCTTATGGAGTCTTGGCCTTGGGTATATGGAGTACTGATAGAGTTCGATGAGTTCTGAGAATCTTCTGCTCCTCAAAACAATACCTCCTGACCTGCTGACTGATGCCTCAGATTCCCTTATGAGAAATTTTACAATTAGAGAAAAAGCTTAATTTGATAATAACACCTCTGAAAGAAACAGATTCAGAATAAAATCAATGAGCAATAACAGATTACCTCCTGAGAGCTGGTTTTTGGTAAAAGATTAAGAGTGCACGTATGCATTAGACATGATATGTTAATAGCCAACATGTACTGTGCATTTAATACCTGCCAGGCATTGTTCTGGCAGTGCTACAACAGGTTAAGCACTCAACTACTAACTGAAAGGTTGGTGCTTCAAACCCAGCCAGAGACTCCTCGGGAGACAGGCCTGAAGATCTGCTTCAGAAAGGTCACAGTCTTGAAAACCCTATGAAGCAGTTCTACTTTGCACACTTGGGGTTGCCATGAGTTGAAATCGATTGGACGACTTCTGACAACAGGTGTTCTATGTGAATTAACTTGTTTTAATCCTTAGAAGGTAGATATTATTGTAATCCACATTCTACAGAGAAAGAAACTGAGACTCAGAAGAAACTGCGCAGCCAGATCTGCAGTTGATGGTCTGGCTCGAATCTTGGTCCATAGTCTTCCTCTCTTCTCACCCTAATCTTATCCAGTCTGTAGCTTCAGTTACCATGTATATTTTGAAGACTCACAAATTTTAATCTCTAGCCCAGAATCCTTTTCTTACGCCAGCTGCCTGCTTAGTATCTCCATTTAGATACTCAGAGGCACTTTGGATTGAGTTGTCCATATTGAGCTCTTGATCTTGACTCTAAACCTAGACCTTCTTCATTGTTCCGTCTTTCAATAAGTGACTCTGTCAACTTCTTTTTGAGGCTAGACTCAAGATTAGTCTCAGTTTCCCTATCCCAGTCTAGGCTGCCTCTTCCCAAGACTGTTAGAAAAACCAAAAACCAAACCCTTTGCCATCATGATGATTCTGACTCAAAGGCTATTATAGCAGTTTCTAAATGGTCTTTCCTCATTCTCTCTTTAAAAAAAAAAAAGTGTATTATGAAATATTTAAGACAGAAAAAGTAATAAAGAATACTACAATGAGTACATGTGTGCCACTTGGCAGCTTAAGAAATAAAACAGTACCAATACTGTTGAAGTCCTCTGTGTGCCCCTACCTGATTGCATCCTTTCTCCCCCTCCCCACCCCCAGCTGTAGGCCTCCTTACCAGAGGTAATCACCAACTTCAATTTATTATTCCCTTGCATTTCTTTATACTTTATAGGCATATATCTCTAAGCAGTTTGCTCTCATCCACGAGGTGTCTTTAACTGGGTTCCAACTCATAGTGACCCTCTGTATAACAGAACAAAACACTGCCTGGTCCTGCACCGTCCTGACTTTGATTGCCAACCCCATGACATGTCAACACTGCCCTTCTTGACTTGCGGTTCCCTTTTACCAGCTTTCCTGTCCCCTTCTGCCTTCTACTCCTTGCCTCTGGGCTGGTATGCCCATTTAGCCTCATTTTGTTTTATGGGCTTGTTTAATCTTTGGCTAAATAAAGGGTGAACCTCAGGAGTGACTTCAGTACTGAGTTAAAAGGGTGTCCAGGGGCTATACTCACAGGGCTTCTCCAGCCTCTGTCAGACTAGTAAGTCTGGTCTTTTTTTGTGAGTTAGTATTTTCTTCTGCATTTTTCTCCAACTCTGTCTGGACCCTGTCAGAGCAGTCAGAGGTGGTAGCTGGGCACCATCTAGTTGTGCTGGACTCACTCTGATGGAGGCCATGGTACCTGTGGTCTATTAGTCCTTTGGACTAATCTTTCCCTTGTGTCTTTGGTTTTCTTCCTTATCCCTTGCTCTTTATGGGGTGGGTCCAATGGAGTATCTTAGATGGCCGCTTACAAGCTTTTAAGACTCTAGACACTATTCACCAAAATAGGATGTAGAACATTTTCTTTATAAGCTGTTAAGCCAGTTGAGCCAGATGTTCTCTGAGACCATGGTCCCCACAGCCCTCAGCCCAGTAATTCAGTCCCTTGGAGTTTGGATGTGTCTATGAAGCTTCCATGACCTTGCCTTGGTCAAGTTGTGCTGACTTGCCCAGTATTGTTACTGTCTTACTCTTTACCAAAGTTACCACTTATCTATTGTCTAGTTAGTGTTTTTCCCTTCCCCCCACTCCCCTCCCTAATAACCGTCAAAGATTGTTTCTTTCTGTGTGTAAACCTTTTCATGAGTTTTGATAATAGTGGCCTCATATAGTATTTGTCCTTTTGTGATTGACTTACTTCACTCAGCATAATACCCTCCAGATTCATCCATATTGTGAGGTGTTTCACAGATTCATCATTGTTCTTTATTGTTGCTAAGTATTCCACTGTCTGTATGTACCATAGTTTATCCATTTATCTGTTGATGGTTACTTAGGTTGTTTCCATCTTTTTTGCTATTGTGAATAATGCTGCAGTGAACATGGGTGTGCACATGTCTATTTGTGTGACAGCTTTTATCCCTCTAGTATGTATTCCTAGGAGTGGGTTTGCTGGGTTGTATGGTATTTCTATTCCTAGTTTTTAAAGGAAGCGCCATAACGTGTTCCAAAATGGTTGTACCATTTTATATTTTACATTCCCACCAGCAGTGCATAGGAGTTCCAAGCTCTCCACAGCCTCTCCGGCATGTGTTACTGTTTTTTTTTTTTTATTCTCGCTAGTAATGTTGGGGTTGCTTGATTTCTTGACTGCTGCTACCATGGATATTGATTTTGGATCCAAGTAGAACAAATCCTTGACAACTTCAGTCCTTTCTCCATTTATCATGAGGTTGCTTTTTGGTCCAGTTGTGAGGATTTTTGTTTTCTTTATGTTGAGGTGTAATCCATAACGAAGGCTGTAATCTTTGCTCTTCACCAGTAAGTGTTTCAAGTCCTCTTCACTTTCAGCAAGCAGTGTTGTGTCATCTGTATATGGAAGGTTGTCAGTGAGTCTTCCTCCAGTCCTGATGCTGTGTTCTTCATGTAGTCTGGCTTGTCAGATTATTTGCTCAGCATACAGATTGAATAAGGGTGAAAGGATACAACCCCCAACGCACATCTTTTCTAATTTGAAACCACTCAGTATTCCCTTGTTCTGTTTGAACGACTGCTTCTTGGTATATGTACAGGTTCTTCAGGAGCACAATTAAGTGTTCTGGAATTTTCATTCTTACCAATATTATGTACAGTTTGTTATCATACAGTCGAATGGCTCTGCCTAGTCAATAAAGCACAGGTAACCATCTTTCTGGTATTCTCTGCTTTTAGCCAAGATCTGTCTCACATCAGCAATGATAGCTCTCGTTCCACGTCCTCTTCTGAGTCTAGTCTGAATTTCTGGCAGTTCCCTGTTGATGTACCGCCACAGCCGTTTTGAATTTTCTTCAGCAGAATTTTACTTTTGTGTAATATTAATGATATTGTTTGATAATTTCCACATTCTGTTGGATCACCTTTTTTTGGAATGGACACAAATACTAATCTCTTCCAGTTGGTTGGCCAGGTAACTGTCTTCCATGTTTCTTGGCATAGATGAGTGAGAGCTTCCAGTGTTGTATCCATTTGTTGAAACATGTCAGTTGGTATTCTTTCAATTTCTGGAGCTTTATTTTTTGCCAGTGGCTTCAGTGCAGCTTGGACTTCTTCCTTAAATACCATCAGTATTGATCATATGCTGCCTCCTGAAATGGTTGAATGTCAACCAGTTCTTTTTGGTACAGTGACTCTATATTCCTTCCATCTTTTTTTTTTTTTTCTTTTTTTCTGGGTATATACTTTTTTTTTTTTTAATTGTGCTTTAGGTGAAAGTTAGCAAATTAGTTTCTTATTAAACAATTAATACACAAATTATTTTGTGGTGTTGGTTGCCAACTCTGCTATGTGTCAGCACTCTCCCCTTCACCCCAGGTTCCCCATTTCCTGTCCCTTCCTGCCTTCTTGTCTTTGCTTTTGGGGTGGTGTACCCATTTAGTCTCATATATGCGATTGAACCGTGAAGTACGTTTCTCACATGTGTTGTTGCCTGCCCTGTAGACCTGTCTAATCTTTGGCTGAAGGGTGACCCTCAGGAGTGACTTCAGTACTGCCTTAAAAGGGTATCCTGGGGCCGTACTCTCAGGGTTTCTTCAGTCTCTGTCAGACCAGGTCTTTTCTGTGTATGTGTGAATTTGAATTTTGTTCTACATTTTTCTCCTGCTCTGTCTGGGACAGTCTATTGTGATCTCTGTCAGAGCAGTCTGTGTTGGTAGCTGGGCACCATCTGGTTGCACTGGGTTCAGTCTGATGGAGGCTGTGGTAGTTGTGGTCCATTAGTCCTTTGGACTAATCTTTTCCTTGTGTCTTTGGTTTTCTTCATTGTTCTTTGCTCCAGCCAGGATGGGACCAGTAGATGTGTCCTAGATGGCTGCTTGCAGGCTTTTAAGATGCCAGACGCTACTCACCATAGTCAGATGTAGAACATTTTCTTTATAAACTATGTTATGTCAATTGAGCTAGATTTTCTCGAGACCATGGTACCCAGCCCTCAGCCCAGTAACTTGGTCCCGAAGTTTGGGTGTGTCAGCGAAGCTCCTGTGACTTTGCCTTGGTCAAGTTGTGCTGACTTCCCCAGTATCCTTTCATCTTTTTTTGATGCTTACTGTGTTATTCAGTATTTTGCCCATAGAATCCTTCAGTATTGCAACTCGAGGCTTGAATGTTTTTTTTTTTTTTTTCCAGTCCTTTCAGCTTGAGAAATGCCAAGTGTGTTCTTCCCTTCTGGTTTTCTAACTCCAGCTTGCACATTTCACATTATAATACTTTGTCTTCTTGAAAGAAAAGAGTAAAATGGGTGTTAGAAGAAACTCTGAAACTTGCTCTTGAATGTAGAGTAGCCAAAGGGAATAGAAGAAATAATGAAGTAAAAGAGCTGAACAGAAGATTCCAAAGGGCAGCTCGAGAAGACATCCATTGTTAAGCCCCACCAATCCATTCTTTTGATAGCAGCTACAGTTATTTTTATAAAACACAAATTTCATGTCACTTGTTTGAAAGGTTCTGTTGCCTCCCTCTAAAGCCCTGCGTCTTTATTTAACAAGGTGTAACCTGGGCTTGTTCCCTCTCATTGTTTTTACTTTTTTATTCTGTGTGGGCTAGCCATACTGATTTTTTTTTTTTTTCTTCCTATTGCCTTACTATTCAAAGCTCACTCAGGGGCCTTTGCACATGCTATAGCTAATCTTGGCTGAAAGGTTCCTTCAGAATCTTCTTAAATATCACTTCTGTGGAGAAGCCTTCTCAGATCCTCTTTAATGAAGGTAGCCAAAACCTGTTGCTTCCGACTCATAGCAACACTATAGGACAGAGTAGAATTGCCTCAGAGGGTTTCCAAGGAGCAGCTGGTGGATTTGAACTGCTAACCTTTTGGTTAGCAGCCAAGCTCTTAACCATTGTACCACCAGGGCTCCAGACTAGGTTAAACTAGGTTAGGGACTCCCTAAATACACTTAAAAAAATAATACACTCTTACAGCACTATGTACATATGTAGGATTTATCACAATTATAATTAATTAATTTATCTCCCCATTAGACTGAAATGTATATTCCGTAAGTTCAGGAGCAGTGTTATCTTGGGTACCCAAGTATCCCCGGAACCTAGCTCATAGTTCATTTATGTATTCAGGAACTATTTGAGTACCTACTACTTTATTTTTTTATTGTGAAAATACACGTGGCAAAACATACGCTGTCTGATTTCTAGGTATACGATTCAGTGTCGCTGATTACATTCTTCAAGTTGTACACCCGTTCTCACTATCCTTTCCAAATCGTTCCACCACCATTAACACAAACTTAATGTCCCATTAGCAGAAACTCCCCTTCCCTTTCCTTCCTACCCCTGATAACCACTAATAATATTTAGTTTCTCCATGTATTTCTGTATATTTGCTTCAGGAGCTCTGATAGCGCACTAGTTAAGTGCTCAGCTGCTAGCTGACAGCTTAGCAGTTCCAGCCCTCCAGTTGTTCTATGGGAAAAAAGACCTGAAGATCTGCTCCTCTAGGATAACAGCCTGGGAAACCCTGTGGGGCAGTTCTGCTCTCTCATATGGGGTTGCAGTGAATTGGAATCAACTCAGCTGCACACAACAGCAGCAATAACATATACTTATTTCATATAAGTGAAATATATAGTGTTTATCCCTTTGCAACCGACTTTTTTTACTCGACGTGATGTTCAGCTATGTTGTGGCATGCATCAGGACTGCATTTCTCTTGTTTATCCATTCATCTGTTGATGGATATTTTGGTCGTTTCCACCTTTTGGCTATTGTAAACAGTGCTGTGATGAACATTGGCACACAGGTTTCTATTTGCATTCCTGCCATTCCTTCTTCTGGATATGTTCCTAGGTTTGGGATTGCTGGGTCATATAGTCGTTCTATGTCAATATCTTTTTTATTTTTAGTTCGCAATTGTAGTGACGTAGCTTCTGACACAGCTTTTGTGTTTTTGACTAGAGACCTCATTATCGTATGTTGTTTTTCTGCATTATTGGTTTTATATACCAATACTGTACTAGGTCCTTGTTGTTGTTATGTGCTGTCGAGTCAGTTTCTACTCACAGCAACACTATGCACAACAGAACGAAACCCTGCCCGGTCCTGTGCCATCCTTAACAATCGTTGTTATGCTTGAGCTCATCGTTGCAGCCACTGTGTCAATCCACCTCGTTGTGCATCTTCCTCTTTTCCACTGACCCTGTACTTTGCCAAGCATGTCATCTTTCTCCGGGGATTGATCCCCCCTGACAACATGTCCAAAGTATGTTAAGACATAGTCTTGCCATCCTTGCTTCTAAGGAGCATTCTGGCTGTACTTCTTCCAAGACAGATTTGTTCGTTCTTTTCGCAGTCCGTGGTGTATTCAATATTCTTTGCCAACACCACAATTCAAAGGGTTCAGTTCTTCTTCGGTCTTCATATTCATTGTCCAGCTTTCACATGCATATGATGCAATTAAAAATACCATGGCTTGGATCAGATGCACCTTCAAGGTGACATCTTTGCTTTTTAACACTTTAAAGAGGTCCTTTGTGGCAGATTTACCCAATGCAACGTGTCATTTGATTTCTTGACTGCTGCTTCCATAGCTGTTGGTTGTGGATCTGAGTATAAAAGGAAGTCCTTGACAACTTCAGTCTTTTCTCTGTTTATCATGATGTTGCTCATTGGTCCAGTTGTGAGGATTTTTGTTTTCTTTATGTTGAGGTACAATCCATACTGAAGGCTGTGGTGTTTGATCTTCATTAATAAATGCTTCAAGTCCTCTTCACTTTCAACAAGCAAGGTTGTGTCATCGGCATAATGCAGGTTGTTAATGAATCTCCTTCCAATCCTGATGCCCTGTTCTTCTTCATATAGTCCAGCTTTTCATATTATTTGCTCAGCATACAGATCGAATTGGTATGGTGAAAGAATACAACCCTGATGCACAACTTTCCTGACTTTAAACCAATCATTATCCCCTTGTTTTGTCCGAACAACTGCCTCTTGATCTATGTAAAGGTTCCTCAAGAGCACAATTAAGTACTAGGTCCTTAGTAAATATTTATTGACGTAAACTTAACTAACAGCCATAGCCTGATCAATCTTCAGCAGTTTTAATAGACTGAAAATACAATGATCACCTATGGTATAGTATACATGGCAGTGGGGAATCTTGCCTCCCAGGAAGGCTTAGTTGGAATAAAGAAATTAAAGATTAGATTTTTTTTTCTTTGAAATGATGTATCTAATTCTGATATTTATTTCTTTGTATTTGGTGAGCCAAGGGTCAGGATAGGTCATATCCCAATAAACTGGACATTTTATATGTTTGTACATTACAGCCGAAGTTGGCAATTTTTGTACTTGAGTGTTTTACTTCCTTAACTTTTTAAAATATATGTATATATATTGGAGTAGGTAATGTATTTTGTGGTATAAAGTCCCAAAGGTGTGAAAGGATATACTTTGAAATTGAGTCTGACTTTATTCTTTTCCTGACACTCAGCCACCTGTGTGTTTTTTTTTTTTTTTTACCCCCAGAGGCAATTGCTGTTTCCAGTTTTTTGTGAATCCTTCCAGAGATATTCCAGGCATTTACAGTATTCCTTCTTCTCCACATAAATGGTAGCATACTATACATAGTGCTCTACATGCTGCTTTTTTCATTGACATACCTTGGACTTTGATTTGGATAGAACTGCCGCATTCCTTTTAACTGCTAGATGTGCCATAATTGATTTACCCAGTTTCTTCCCGTTTCCGTCATTGATTCCGACTCATAGTGACCCTATAGGTTAGAGTAGAACTGCCCCATAGGGTTTCCATGGCTATAAATCTTTACAGAAACAGACTGCTACATCTTTCTCCCAAGGAGTTTGAATTGCAGACCTTTTGGTTAGCAGCCAAGCATTTAACCACTGCGCCACCTGGGCTCCTTCTCAGTTCCTTAACTGATAGACTTTTAGGTTGTTTCCAGTCCATTATTGACAGTGCTGCAGTGACTATCTTCGTATGTTATTTTTTATAATGCTCATAAACAAAAATTTGTTCTGTACACCCTTCCTTATCAGTGATCTGTTATCAAAACTTTCATCTCTTCCAGTTATATAAATGAAAAATAGTCTATCAGTGTAGTTTAATTTGCAAATCTCTAATTTTTTTTTTTTTAATTACTAGTCAGGTTAAATATCTTTTCGTATTGTATTATTAAAGGCCATTTGTATTTTATTTTCTGGGAACTGTCTCTTAGTATCCATTGAGCATTCTTCTGTCGAGTGATCTTTTTATTATTGATCCTTTGGAACTCTTTATGTATTGGAGAACTTAGGTGTTTTGTCTAAGAACCGCACGTATTTTTAAGGCATGTTGTATGTCTTTTGAGTTGTTTAATGTGTATTTTGCTTTACAGAAATTATATATTATGTAATTGAGTTTGTCATTCCTTTCATTTGACATCTAGATTTTGTCATTTTAGAAAAGCCTTCTTTACTCACATTATTAAGAAAAACTTTTTATATTTTCTTCTAGGACTGTTATGATTTTAATTTTAAACCTTTGCTCCATTTGAAATTTAGAGGATCCAACTTTATTTTTTCCAAATGGCAATCCATAGTAGTTTAACATCATTTACTGAATATTCTTTTTTTTTCTATTCATTTGGAATTCTACCTTTATGATACATTAAATTCCCATTTGTATTTGGATCTTCTAGATTTTCTATTCTATTCCATTGGTCCGTCATTCTTTGTGCCAGTTTTACCATTTAAAATTTTTATAGCTTTATAATATATATTTAGAGGGTCTGATATGCCCGTAGTCCTCTAGGGCCTCTCTAAGTTGGAATCGATGGCAAAGGTTTTTTTTTTTTTTTTTTTTTTGATATGCCTTCATTATCCTTTCAGAAATTTCCCAACCATTCTTACTATTTATTTTTTCATGTTAGCTTTGGAATCAGTTCATCTGGTTCCAGAGAAATCCTACTGGCATTTTTAAAAATCATGATTGCATTAGATTTTAAATTAACTTAGGAGGAACTAACGTTCTATTGAGTCCCTCGTGGTGCAAATGGTTAACTCTCTTTGCTGCTAACTGAAAGGTTGGAGGTCCCAAAGGCACCTTGGAAGTAAGGCCTGGTGATCTACTACTGAAAAATCAGCCATTGAAAACTCTATTGAGCACATTTCTATTCCTGGAGTCACCATGAGTTGGTATCGATGAGACAGCAACTGGTTTAATATTTTATTACAATGGTTTTCCTGTCCAAGAGCCTGGGACGCTTTTCTGGTTGTTTGGATCTTTTGTGTCTCCTGGTAGTGTTTTAAGTGTTCATCATTTAGATCTTGCACATTTCTTGTTAGGTTTATTCCTGAGTACTTCATCTATTTTGTTGCTCCTGTAAATGGGGTCTTCAGTTATAGTTATATTGCTTGTGTATCACTGCCAACTTCTTCAGAGATTTTCTGATGGCCTCAAAATGAAATTAAACACTAAACACATGTTGTATAGCAAAAAAAGATTAGGGCCTGAGATATATTCTAGACTTTATAATTAGCTAGTTTGGTGACTTTAAGCAAGTCACCTTGACCTTTGGTATCATCTTCAATAAAATGAAGTAATAGTTTTATACCGTGGTGCCAAACAGTGGGCCGTTGCAGAATAATTGAAAGGCAACCTTAGAAGCCATACCGATTATTTTCTGTGGACTGCATAAGTAATGGCTTACAGATATGTGACTTCCTCAGATATGTATGTAGATGCTGTTGTGATTGATAAACTACAGATTCATTTTTAAACTTTTATCGGTTTATGGTAGCTTTTTGTTTATATGTTTTCTTTAAGAATAGACTGTTATGTAGGGGTCCAGGAAATCATTTATATTACTTA
Source organism: Elephas maximus indicus (assembly GCF_024166365.1). Taxonomy (NCBI): domain Eukaryota; kingdom Metazoa; phylum Chordata; class Mammalia; order Proboscidea; family Elephantidae; genus Elephas; species Elephas maximus. Next base: position 51,247,222 of record NC_064837.1, on the reverse strand, counting down.
AGGGTCTTCAGACTCAAGAAGTAGAAGACCACTGGCTTCGCTGATCTTTTAGCAGTAATAGTACATGAATCTATAAAATCTCAATTTAAGTGTGTTTGTGGAAAACTTGGGTGATAAACCTGTTTTAAGATAATGATTTTTAAGCCTATAATGTATCAAAAATGTTAGTTCTTGAGCTCTGTTTTTAAAAGACCTGATGATTACCCTGTCTAGATGTGTATAGAAAATGCTTTGGAGAGAGGCCATATAGTACTTTCTGAAAGGGAATTTGTGTGTCTAAGTTAGATAGCTTACTCTGATCTCACACTCCAGTTCAGTAGTAGATGTTCTTGTTACCAGAGTGAAAGCTTTGCCTTATAGGTTGGGCCGTTCAAACAGACGTGTAATTCTCAGATTTACTTGAAAAGGAAAGCTTTCCTTGGAGTTTGAAAAATTATTAGGCATTGGCAAGGGAGGGGAGGGGTGTCTCAGTTTATAAAAAGGGGACTACATATCTGAAGTTATCATATTGAACACAGAAAAGAGGATGGAAAAATACGTTTATAAAAATTTGAGGTATATCCTAGAACAGAAATTGTATGTGCGCAGCTTGCAAAGCATTCTGCCGAATAGCTTTATTTTGGTTACTGGCTATTTATGGTTATCAGTGCAACAAGAAGTTTAAAACAGCCTTAACATTGTGAACCCCAGGTATAATGCTCTTAAGGAACCTTGGTGTAGCAGCGGTTAAAGCACTGAGCTGCTAACTGAAAGGCCCACGGTTTGAACCCTCCAGCTGCTCTGCAGGAGAAAGAGGTGGCATTCTGCTTCCATAAAGATTACAGCCTTGAAAACCCTATGGGGCATTTCTCCTGTGTCATACAGGGTCCCTGTGAGTTGGAATTGACTCCATGGCAACAGGTTTTTTAGAATTCTCTTAAGAGTTAGAAACATAACTAATGTTGTTTATTTTGCCTGGGAAAACTGTTTTTTGCCTTAGTGGGTTGAAAGTATATGTCAACACAGTTTCTTGAGATAGATAGGAAAATGGAGTTAAGAGATCAGTGCTCAAAAAAATGGTCTTAGGTTCCAGTTTAGCTAACCCTCAAAGCCATAAAGTAACAGATTATTTTGATTAAAAAAGAAAACATATAGGGCTATAAAAAAAAAGCTATATACGTTAATATTTTAGTATTTTTCTAGGAAGGTAGAATCTTTCTACTTGTACAAATCTCATGGGCGTGGTTCACCCCCCCTTTTATTGTGATTTAAGTGAAAGTTTACGATCGAAGTCAGTTTCTCATACAAAAACTTATACACACATTGTTATGTGACTCTAGTTGCTCTCCTGATATTGTGACAGCACACTCCTTCTCTCGACCCTGTATTTTCTGTGTCCATTCAGTCAGCTTCTGTCCTGCTTTGACTTCTCATCTCACCTCTGGACAGGAGCTGCCCACTTAGTCTCATGTGTCTACTTGAGCTAAGAAGCATGCTCCTCACCAGTATCATTTTATGTCTTATAGTCCAGTTTTATCTTTGTCTGAGAGTTGGCTTTGGGAATAGTTTTAGTTTGGGCTAACCGAGAGTCCGAGGACCACGTCCTCTGTGGTCCCTCCATACTCAGTCAGACCATTAAGTCTGGTCTTTTTACTAGAATCTGAGTTCTGCACCCTACTTTCCTCCTGCTCCATCAGGGATTCTCTGTTGTGTTCCCTGTTAGGGCAGTCAGTGATGGTAGCCGGACACCATCTAGTTCTTCAGGTCTCTGACGGATCATGGGCACAGTCTTCCCCCAACAGAAAAATTCTTTGCTATGAAGGGGAGAAAATGAAACAGTGATTTTAGGACGGGATTTTTTTTTTTAACTTTTTCACATATTGAGTACTAAAACTCATTTGTAATGGAGACTGGTAAGTTTTTGATGGTTTTAATATTTTTCATGGTATTTTTTTAAAAAATTTTGTTGAGAATATATACAGCAAAACATCAACTATTTCTACATGTATAATTCAGTGACATTGATTACATTCTTTGAGTTGTGCAGCCATCCTTACCCTCCTTTCCTGAGTGTTCCTCCTCTATTAACACAAACTCACTGCCCCCTAAGGTTCCTATCTGATCTTTCTACTTGGTGTTGTCACTTTGATCCCGTATAGATAGTGCTTAAAACAGCATAATGCTTAAGGCAGACTTTTTTTTACTAGTTTAGCTAAAGTATTCTTTGGTTTTAGAAAGACTTCAGGGGAAATTTTTGGTTTAAGTTTTAAAGATTATCTTAGGGCAATAGTTTCAGGAGCTATCCAAACCCCATGGCTCCAGAAAGTCTGGAGTCCAAGAGAATTTGAAATTGTTTTGCTAGTAATCAGTTTTTTTATTTTTTTAAATTGTGCTTTAGGTGAAAATTTATGGCTCAAGTTAGTTCCTCATACAAAAATTTATACACAGATTGTTAAGTGACCGTAGTTGCAGTCCCTATAATGTGACAGCACATTCCCCTTTCCACCCCATGTTTCCTGTGTCCATTCAACTGGCTCCTGTCCCTTTCTGCTTTTTCATCTCGCCTCCAGACAGGAGCTGCCCACTTAGTCTCTTGTATCTGCCTGAACTAAGAAGCACACTCTTCACAAGTATTATTTTATTTTATGTTTTATAGTCCAGTCTAATCTTTGTCTGAAGAGTTGGCTTTGGGAATGGTTTTAGTTATGGGTTGACAGAGAGTCTGGGGGCCATGTCTTCTGGGGTTGCTCTAGTCTCAGTCAGAGCATTAACTCTGGTCTTTGTGTGTGATAATAACCAATTTTTTAAATAAAAGTATTGTTAGTGGTTGTCAAGTCTATTCCACCTCATGATGACCCCATGTGTTAGAGAGTAGAACTTCCCCATAGGGTTTTTTTTTTTTTTTAATTAATTTTTATTAAGCTTCAAGTGAACATTTACCATTCTAATCAGTCTGTCACATGTAGGTTTACATACATGATACTCCCTTCTCCCACTTGCTCTCCCCCTATTGAGTCAGCCCTTTCAGTCTCTCGTTTCGTGCCAATTTTGCCATCTTCCCTCTCTCTCTATCTTCCCATCCCCCCTCCAGTCGAGTTGCCAACACACTCTCCAGTGTCCACCTAATTTAATTGGCTCACTCTTCATCAGCATCTTTCTCCCCCCCGCTGACCAGTCCTTTTCATGCCTGATGAGTTGTCTTCGGGGATGGTTCCTGTCCTGTGCCATCAGAAGTTCTGGGGAGCATTGTCTCTGGGATTCCTCTAGTCGCATTCATATCATTAGGTATGGTCTTCTTATGAGAATTTGGGGTTTGTATCCCATTGGCCTCCTGCTCCCTCAGGAGTTGTCTGTTGTGCTCCCTAGCAGGGCAGACATCAATTGTGGCCGGGCACCAACTAGTTCTTCTGGTCTCAGGATAATGTAGGTCTCTGGTTCATGTGGCCCTTTCTGTCTCTTGGGTTCTTAGTTGTCGTGTGACCTTGGTGTTCTTCCTTTGCCTTTGCTCCAGGTGGGTTGAGACCAATTGATGTATCTTAGATGGCCACTTGTTGGCATTTAGGACCCCAGGCGCCACAATTCAAAGTGGGATGCAGAATGTTTTCATAATAGAATTATTTTGCCCGTTGACTTAGAAGTCTCCTCATACCATGTTCCCCAGACCCCAGCCCCTGCTCCGCTGACCTTTGAAGCTTTCATTTTATCCCGGAAACCTCTTTGCTTTTAGTCCAGTCCGATTAGGCTGACCTTCCTTGTATTGAGTGTTGTCTTTCCCTTCACCCAAAGCAGTTCTTATCTACTGATTGATCAATAAAAAACCCTCTCCCTCCCTCCCTCCCTCCCCGCTTTGTAACCACAGAAGTATGTGTTCTTCTCCGTTTTTTCTATTTCTCAAGATCTTATAATAGTGGTCTTATACAATATTTGTCCTTTTGCCTCTGACTCATTTCGCTCAGCATAATGTCTTCCAGATTCCTCCATGTTATGAAATGTTTCAGAGATTCGTCACTGTTCTTTATCGATGCGTAGTATTCCATTGTGTGAATATACCACAATTTATTTACCCATTCATCCGTTGACGGACATCTTGGTTGCTTCCAGCTTTTTGCTATTGTAAACAGAGCTGCAATAAACATGGGTGTGCATATGTTTGTTTGTGTGAAGGCTCTTGTTTCTCTAGGGTATATTCCGAGGAGTGGGATTTCTGGGTTGTATGGTAGTTCTATTTCTAATTGTTTAAGATAACGCCAGATGGATTTCCAAAGTGGTTGTACCCCCATAGGGTTTTTTTGGGCTGGAGGCGCCCTGGTGGGGCAGTGGTTAAGCGCTTGGCTGCTAACCAGAAGGTTGGTGGTTCTAACCCACTTGCCAATCTGCAGGAGAAAAATGTGGCAGTCTGCTTCCATAAAGATGGTGAGCCTAGAAGGTAACCCTTTGGGCCAGTTCTGCTCTGTCCTGTAGGGTTGCTATGAGTTGGAATCAACTCGACAGTTAACAGGTTGTGTGTTAATCTTAACAGAAGTAGATTGCCAGGCCTTTTCTTCCGTAGTACTGCTGGTTGGGTTCAAAACATCAACCTTTAGGTTAGCAGTTGAGGGGAGACTGTTTGCGCCACCTAGGGACCTTCAGATGAAAGTAACCCCTTTCAGATAATACCAGATACTCAATAACCAGCAAAAGTGTGGATTTGGAGACGATACTGGGAATGTTAGTTTTCCGTCATGTTTCTGGGCAGTTTTGTAGTGTGCCTCTAAGGGAATAAGAAGAGCTGCAGTGTCATACTAAGCTTGCTGTATAACAGATCCTGTCAGAGTGCCACTATCCTTTGGTACAGATGAAAAGTTGATAAAACAGTCATTATTGGTACATCTGTACTGGGAACTTTTGCCTTTAATTGTATAATGTTCCCTTGGAGTTATCCAAGCTTTAAATTTTGACTGCTGATTTTTTGGACGTTTGTTGTTGATCTCTGGATTATATTGTTGTTGTTATTGGGTGCTGTCAAGTCGATTTTGACTCATAATGACCCCATGTGACAGAGTAAAACTGCCCCATAGGGTTTTCTAGGCTGTAATCTTTGCGGGAACAGATTGTCAGGCCCTTCACATGTGAAGCTGCTGGGTGGGTTTCCATTGGCAACCTTTTGGTTGGCAGCTGAGCGCTTAACCGTTGTGCCACCAGGGCTCCTTTGGATTATATTACTGAACAGCAATTTTTCATTTTTCCAATTAAAAAAAAAAAACCCAAAAAGACCCCCCAACATTATGGATAAAATGTGACATAAGGCTTTAAAATTTTTATAACTTGAGAATTAATTTCTAGCCTCACCGTCCTATGTTTTAGCCTGGAGTGGAATTTTATATAAGTTCTGTCTTGTACCCCTATATCCAAGGAGGTGTAGTGGCTGTACCAGAGGTTCTATAAGATGGTTTCCATAGTATGAATACCAAGATCTGAACTATGGTAGGGCTTAAGTATAACATTTACACTTTTCTGTGATGTACCCATTACTTAATTAGGTCTTTATGAATGTGTGTAAATATGACAGATTTTGTATGCAGCCTACTCTGTTGTTGTTAAGGAGAGACTATTCAAAAGGATTATTGCAAAGGGGAAGGGAAATCACTGTGATAGGTGGAGGGGAACGATGGCAATAGGAAGAATGCTTTGACCATAAGATCTGCAAGCATCTCTCTGACCTGCTCTTTAAATTTCTGTTGGGGCTTTGGTTAATAGTAAAGCTTTGCCTACCCCATTATTACATGTTTATTGTAGAAGATATTGAAAAGTATATGAAAGAGAAGAGCATTCATCCATAGTCATTGTCAATATATCCTTTCACGTGTTATCATTTTTTTGGTCACTTTTCATATGAGCATTTTCCTACGTAATGGAATATTCTTTTGAAGTAACTCACAAATTGACAGGCCTTATTCAACCCTTGCCAACATAAAAAATAAAAAGGTAGGCGTGTAAATTGTTAGAACTACTTCGGAAAATTTTTTTTTTTTTTCTGCCATGTCTGTACCCTGTGACCTAGCAATTCTGCTTCTAGGTATTCAGCAGAAATGCATGCATATGTTCACCAAAAGATGAGCACAGAATGTTCGTAGTACCATTATTTGTAAGAGCCCCAAACTGGAAGCTGCTCAAATGTCTGTCAGCAATGAAATGGTAAATTGTGATACATTCACATAATGGCAATATAACACAGCAAAGAGAATAAGCAAACTAGACCTAAATGCAGCAAAATAGGTGACTCTCCACAAATGTTGAGCAAAAGAAGCCAGACACAAAAGAATATGTCCTTTATTACTACAACAAAAGAAAGTCCATTTTGATTCCACTTATATAAAAGTTCAAAAACAAGTTGGGGGGGCGGGGAGAGGCATTTTTTTCCCTAAGGGACTTAGCAATGTCTGGAGACATTTTTGGTTGTCACAACAGTGGGTGGGGTGCTACTGGCATTTAGTGGGTGGAGTTCCTGCAGTGTACAAGGACAGTCCCCATAACAAAGAATTGCCCAGAATGTCAATAGTGCCATTATGCCCTGGATTAAACTCATCTGTGTTGTTAGAAGTCAGGATGATGGTTTCCCTTAGGAAGTAAAGGACATACATGATGGTGACTCTAGGTGGCTGGTAGTGTTTAGTTCTTGATCTCCTTGCTGGTTACATAGGTTATGTTGTTTGTGAAAATTCATTGAGCTGTGCACTTACATTTGTGTACTCTTTTGTATGTATTTTATGCTTCAATCAAAAGTTTAACAAAAAATCCAGATTGAAGAGCTCGGCTGCTAAACAAAAGGTCAGAAATTCAAATGCACCAGCTGCTCCTTGGAAACCCTATGGGGCAGTTCTACTCTGCCCTATAGGGTTGCTATGAGTCAGAATCAACTCTATGGCAGCAGTTTTTTTTTTTTTTCCAGGGGGTTTTTTGAAGACAGGTGGTAACATTCCCACAGCTGGAGCTAATAAGCAATACCCCCCCCTTCAGATGGTACCCGAGTTCTCCATTTACTTCAGTTACTTCAGTAACTTCATTGGCCTCTGAACATTTTAAAAAATTTTAACACAAGTGCCATAATTGGAAGTATGATTCACACACCATAAAATCACTCATTTAAAGTGTATGGTTAAATGTTCTTAGTATATTCACAGGATTGTGCAACCAGCATAACAACTTTTAGAACATTTTCATCTTTCCTTAGAAGAAACCCCCACTGATCCGCAGTCACTCCTGTCCCCACCCGCCATTCCTTCCAGGCCTGAAGAACCGCTGGTTTACTTTCTGTCTCTATATAATTGTAGACACTTGAATTTCGTGATCTTTGTTCCAAAAGACTTACAGTAGCTGTATAATATTCCATCTGAGAGGTTATACTATAAATTATTTAAAATTCTTCTTTGTTGCTAAATTCCTGGGTGTGGAATTACTGGTCAAAGACGTAAACATCTTATAAATTTCTTGATAATATTGCCAAGGTGCCTTTCAGAAATGTTGGACTAGACCACGCTCACCATCAATATTGTGTTTTTTAGAAATTTTGTTTTGTGAACCTAGTCGTATTAGAAATACTGTACATTTGTTCATACTTTGTCCTAGACATGTTCATTTTCTTGGACTGTGCATTATTCAGAACAGTTGTTTGACCTAATCTTTGGCTGTTTTGCAGAAGTCTACCAATACTGTCTTTTTTGCATGAAGACAATACCACTTATGATGCGTGGCGAATGAATGCATTATCCTAGGTTCCCCCATATTTTTGCAGCTGGTTCCTGAAGGTTCTTACATGCAAATAGAATGGCTTTTTGCCAGCACAGATTGACATTTCAACCCACAATGAGGTGTTTTGTTTTCTTGTTGATCAATATAGAGCCAAGATTCTAAAATACTTTCCCTCCATTAGGTTTTATAATTTGATTCATAGCCAATTATATTTTGTGTCACAAATACTGTCCATAGCCAGGAACTCTGTTTTCAAGTTGTTTGCATGTTTGTGACACATAGATTACTGTTTGCTAGTTAGCTGGCATAGTGGCTTTTGCTTAGAAATTGTCACTAGCTAGTTATTAAACATCTATTATCTCTCATGTGGAATTAACTTCCATTTAAAACGTTTCCGTTAAACAGAACTTCATTGTAAATCTTTCCATTGATTCCTTATCTGCATACAAAGCAGTCTCATTCAGGGGTGTGAGTCACTAATGGGATTCTTAATGGATTGCTCAGATCATGGGTATGCCCAAATAGATAATAGTTGCTTTGGAATGATGGTGAGTCAACTTTGAAATTTTTTTAGTTTAGGGCAACCACAGATTTTCTGGGATGACTGTTTCGGAAATATCTTTTTGAAAATCTGACATCTTGTTATTGCTTCATTTTACTGTCGCTTCTTTCCTGTCCCTAGAGTTCTGAGTGCCGCATAATCCACATCATGGGTTGTTTTATGAATTTGACTCCGCCTGAGGGAATTTCCATCAAACGTTAGCGCTGGAGGGAACTTAGAAATCATCTAATCAAAAAAAAATCTGATAGTCTCCATTTATTTCACAGATGAAAAAATAAAAATGACTTATTCTGGAAGCTCCTGGATCAGACCTGGGAATAGAATCTCTTGTGCTTGCTCTTTCTCAGTTTTATAAATTCAGGGTTGGGAATCACTTTTCTCAAATGTTAATTTCCGTTCACCCTGAGTTTTGTTTTTGTTTTGAAAAGAAATGAAGATTTTAAAGTATGGTCTATTGACTTGATGGCAGTGGGTTTGTTTTTATCTGTTGTAGGGTTGAAAATATGGCTTGGGTCAGGCGCATCTTAGTCCTCAAAGTGATACCTTTGCTTTTCAACACTTGCAGGAGCTCTGGTGGAGCGTGGTTAAAGCACTTGGGTGCAAGCTGAAAGGTGAGCAGTTTACACCCACCAGCCACTCCGCAGGAGAAGGATGTGGCAGTCTGCTTCTGGAAAGATTACAGCCTTGGAAACCCCATGAGGCAGTTCTACTCTGTCCTGTATGGTCATTATGAGTTGAAATTGACTCAGTGGCAATGGGTTTGGTTTTGCAGCAGATTTGCCCAGTGCAATATACATCGTTTGATTCCATGGGCATTGATTGTGGATCCAAGTAAAATAAACCCTTGAGAACTGCAGTCTTTTTCTCTCTTTATCATGATCTTGCTTGTTGGTCCCGTTATGAATATTTTGTTTTCTTTATGTTGAGGTGTAATCCATACTGAAGGCAGTAGTCTTTGATCTTCATCAGTAAGTGCTTCAAGTCCTTTTCACATTCAGCAGGCGAGCTTGTGTCATCTGCATCTTGCAGGTTGTTAATGAAGAAGACTGAAGAACAATCAATGCCTTAGAATTATGGTGTTGGTCAAGAATATTGAATATATACCATGGACTGCCAGAAGAATGAACAAGTCTGTCTTAGAAGAAGTACAGCAGGAGTACTCCTTGGAAGTGAGCATGGCAAGACTTCATCTCAAATACTTCGAACATGGTATCAGGAGGGACCAGTCAGAGAGTCAGCGAAAAAGAAGACAACTTTCAATGAGATAGATTTACACAATGGCTGCAACAGTGGGCTCAAAAATAGCAACAATTATGGGATGCAGGACTGGGCAGTGTTTCGTTCTGTTGTGTGTAGAGTCGCTATGAGTCGAAACCTACTCGACAGCACCTAACAACAACATTGTGGGGTTTTGTTTGTTTTAGGAGATTAAAACATGAGTCTGACCCATTTGGACATGGTTCTTGAATTTATAAAACATTTATAATAGCAGTACTTGTTGTAAAATCTTAGTTTCCTTTTGTTTACTGTACCTCTTGCCATGGCGTCGATTCTAACTCATAGTGACCCTGTAGGACAGAGTACAAGTGCCCCATAGGGTTTCTAAGGAGCAGATGGTGAATTCGAACTTCTGACCTTTTGGTTAGTGGCTGAGCGCTTAACTACTGTGCCACAAAGGCTCCTTCCTGATGTTTAGCAAGCATTAAAAATGGACAGGAACCAGTTACAGATCTTTTTTTAGTTGTTGATCTGAAACCTTGAGAACTTTTTTATGTTAGTCTATTAGAGGGGCTTTCCCAGTGATGTATATATGAAAGTGATGTTTTAGAGTTAACAGTGTTTTTGTGACCAACATTATAGTGAAGAGAGTGTAATGGAAAAAATGAATCAGATAAGCTGGAGAGTGAGCATTTCCCTGTGGAGGCCCTGCACTATAAAATGTGTTTAAATTTTAGCAGATTTTTCTGGTTAACCTTCCTCTACGGCCCTTTTACATAGCATACGTAATCGTACATTAAATAACTCATGAATACAGCTATAGTTTTTTAAAAGTGTAAATTCCTATAAACCTAGTAGATTGTAAGCTTCTTGATGGTAGATAATTTTAATTTCATGAATGAATTTTAGACTAGAATTCCTTATAGTTTAAAATCAGATTAACCCAAGCCTTGTTTCTTAAAAAATATATTAAAATCATTGGTGAGGGAGTGGAAAAACCATCATTCTCATACTCTGCTAGAGGAAATAGAAATAAGCACCGCCTTTTTGGAGAGATAATTTGGTAATTTTTTTTAGAGATAATGGACAGAAGTTGACTTTTTCTTATTAACACAAAATATTTTCAGAATTTACACAACTGTTGACCCCACAGTCCTTCTAGAAATTTATCCTTAATCTGAGTTGGGGATTTGTACAAAGATAAAAGTATGATAACATAATATTATAAAGAACTTCAATGACTGACTGTAGAAGATTGGTTAAATTAGGCCTGGTTTGGGATGGGTAGGACCTGGAAATCAGTATTTTCAGTACACATTCCAGATAATTCTGATGAAGATGGTCTGTGGAACTGAATTTAAGGAACATTGCTCTGAAACCTCCAGTGACTCCCCATTACGTACTTTAAAAAACAGAACCCACTGCTGTCGAGTCGATTCCAACTCAGTGACCCTATAGGACAAAGTAGAACCTGCCCCATAGGGTTTCCAAGGCTGTAATCTTTATGGAAACAGACTTCCATATCTGCTCCTTTTATTACTTACTTACCTGCTTTAATTTCAGGCTCTTCAGTGTTACTTAAGGCCCTCTCCAACTACTTCCCAAACACCTTCCTTTATGTGCTTGTCTAAGGAACTTCTTGAGCAGTTTTTCACTCACAGTTTTTTCCTTCTGCCTGGCCTCTATTTCCTACCCCAACTCTGCCTCGTGAAACCACATCTGTCCTTTAAAGACTCACTTGCATTCTGCAGTAAACCTTTATACTTTTTTTTAGCCTTGATACTTTTTAATCCATAGGAATTCATCCCTTTCCCTTCGCCATGTTTTTTCACGTTTTGTACTTCTTTTGTACCATTCATTGTATTCTGCCTGGTAATACGGTTACATTAGTGTCATTTTCCTCTTCCTATGAATTCATTCAAGATATGAAGTTCAGTATACAAGCCAGAAGACCAAACCTGTTGCCAAAGAGTCAATTCTGACTCATAGCAACCCTATAGGAGAGGGTAGAACTGCCCGATAGAGTTTCCAAGGAGTAGCTGGTGGATTCAAACTGCTGACTTTTGGTTAGCATCCAAGCTCTTAACCATTGCGCCACCGGGGCTCACTATAAAAATAAATAAATAAATAAATAAATAAATAAATAAATAAAATAGCACACATTTATTGAGTGCCTTTTGTGTCCTGAGTGGCACACTAGGTGCTAGGGATGCAAAGAATTAAAAACATGGGCTTTACTCTCAAGAAGCTAATACTTCTACTGAAGAAACCGGTACCACTAGCTTTGTTTTGATAGAATAAGTGCTAATATTATTGGAATGAAAAGTTGTTATGGGGTTCCTGGGGAAGAGATTAATTGAGGAGGCCCTCTCTTCTCCATTCATATGAAACCTGTATAGAGTTCCATCTGTAATGTGCTTTTTTTTTGCCAGTGGTTCAAAGCCCAGGCTCTGGAGCAAGACTGGCTGTTTATATCACAGTTCCTCATCTTTAAAATGGGTTTAGTAATAAAATCTACCTCCTGAGATAAACCAAATAATGTGCTTTAATCCTCACAAAAGTCCTATGATCTCTGCTTTACAGAAAAAATACAGTAAATTTTGATTTGATCCTGTTAGACAGCTCATAGAACATTCTTCAAATACAAAGAATTTCAGAGTGGAATTATAGAATTTATTACCAGGTTCATACCAGCTAATTTTTAAAATGCTGTTTTCTATTACAAGACATGGTAGATTTATAACTGTAGTTATTTGGAAAATAGACTAAAAATAGAACATTTGATTTATGTCCAATAAATGTTATATAAGCCAACATGACTTAGTTCAGTGTGTGGGATTTTTTTTTTTTTAATGTGAATTTTTTTAAATTGTGGACTACTATGAATTACAGTATCCTCTTTTAAAAAAGCCATTCTAGAAAGAATAGCTTTCTTACCTTTGAATTTATTCAAGACATTGATGTAACTATATAAAGGTAATAAAATTTAAAGGATGGCCATAAATCAAGAAGGTATTTATATCAAATGTCAAATTTTTAATGCCTGCATTGTTATTAAGAGTACTTCCTCAGATAGATGGGCAAAAGTTTAGACAAACAATTCACAAAGAGGGAGAACATGGAGAAAAGTGTATCCCTTACTATTGAAGACATACACATTGACATAATTTTGAAACACCATTTTGCATCTAGTAAAATAGCTTAGCAGACAATGCTGACAAGGTTGAGATGAAGTTGTTAGAATTCATTGCTGGTGGCATTGTAAGTTTTTGGCAAGTCGAATGACAATACCAAGCAAGAACCATGGAGGTTTACATTTCCTGTGGCCTCGTAATCCTGCTTGCTAGAATTTACTTCCTAGCATTTAGAATTTACTTATAGATTAATTCAACCAAAGCATAAAGGATACATTCACAAAGATATTAAGTGTAAAAGCATGTAAATAATTGGGGCTTTCCTAATGCAAAAGGCATTCAGGTGTTTGCCCTTCCCCCTCTTGTCCCTACCACCTTGTCACATGCTCCCATGCCCTTTTCCATTCATAGATGGGTTTCAGAAAAGAAATTTTTTTTTTTTTAAGGAAGCTCCATTTCTTAAAAAGCTAGAAATAGAAATACCATATGATCCAGCAATTCCACTCCTAGAAATATACCCAAGAGAAGTAAGAGCCATGACACAAGTAGACATAGGCACACCTATGTTCATTGCAGCACTGTTCACAATAGCAAAAAGATGGAAACAACCTAAATGCCCATCAACAGAGGAATAGATAAATAATTTATGGTACATATGCACAGTGGAATACTATGTAATGATAAAGAACAATGATGAATCCACGAAACAGCTCACAACATGGATGAATCTGGAAGGCATTATGCTGAGTGAAATAAGGCAATCACAAAAGGACAAATATTATATGAGACCACTATTATAAGAACTCAAGAAAAGGTTTAAACACAGAAAAAAGCATTCTTTGATGGTTATGAGGGTAGGGGGGGAGGGAGAGGGAGATCACTAACTAGGTAATAGACAAGGATCAACTTCAGTGAAGGGAAGGATAAAACACAATACAGGGGAAGCTATCACAACTGGACCAAAGAAGAGCAAAGAAATTTCCTAGACACATCCAAACACTTTGAGGGACAGAGTAGCTGGGGCTGGGACCTGGGGACCATAGTTTTGGGGGATATCTAGGTCAATTGGCATAATATAGTTTATAAAGAGAATGTCCTACATCCCACTTTGGTGAGTAGTGTTCAGGGTCTTAAAAGCTTGCAAGCAGCCATCTAAGATACATCTATTGGTCCCATCCCACTTGGAGCAAAGGAGAATGAAGAAAACCAAAGACCCAAGGAAAATACTAGCCCAAAGGACTAAAGGAGCAAATGAACCAGACTTCACCAACCTGAAACCGGAAGAACTAGTTGATGCCCAGCTACCACCATTGACCACCCTGACAGGGAGCACAACAGAGGGTCCCGGACGGAGCAGGAGAAAAATGTAGAACAGAATTCAAATTCACTTAAAAAGACCAGACTTAATGGTCTGACAGAGACTGGAGGAACTCCTGAAACTACGGCCCCCAGATGCTCTGTCAACCCAGAATTGAAACCATTCCCAAAGCGCACCCTTTAGACAAAGAATAGACAGGACTATAAAACAAAAAATAATATACGTGAGGGATGTACTTAGTTCAGTCAGATATATGAGACCAAATGGGCAGCTCCTGTCCAAAAGCAGGATGAGAAGGCAGGAAGGGAACTGGTCAAATGGACACAGGGAACCTGGAGTGGAAAGGAGGAGTGTGCTGTCACATTGTGGGGATTGCAGCCAATGTCCCAAAATAATATGTGTATAAATTTTTGAATGAAAATTAACTTGAGCTGTAAACTTTGACTTAAAGCACAAAAAAAAAAAAAAAAAAATTTTTTTTTTTTTTCATGAGAGCAATCCACAGGTGAATTATACACTTTCACCTCCTCCTCTATAACCAAGTCTATTTGCAGAAGCAGAAAAGTTAGAACTGTGTCCAGAATCTTAGGCTCTTGATACCAAACCAAACCATAGCCATCTAGTGGCTTCTGACTCATAGTGACCCTGTGGGACAGAGTGAACTGCCCCATAGGGTTTCCTAGGCTGTAAATCTTTACAAAAGCAGACTGCCACATCTTTCTCCCGCAGAACAGCTGGTAAGTTTGAACCGTCAGCCTTTCGGTTAGCAGCCAAGCGCTGAACCAGTGCACCACCGGGGCTCCTTTTTGGCTCTTGATAGCAGAGCAAAATGATGGTTTGGAAGGAAGGGAACTTCTTTGGAGCAAGAACTAGCTTTCCTCCACAACGAGGCCAAATTGGCAATGTCACATTCTGCTTCAAAATGTTAATTCCAGAATTCACCACTCTGTTCATTCTACTTTTCCTCTTGAAATGATTTTATGCACACACACACACACACACACACACACACACACACCGGTTGAGCAGTGCACTCTGACATTTTTTAGCTATTCTCTTGATAATTCGTTAATGCATAGCTGTAGTGTGTGTGTATGAGATGGGGAACTGAAGTTGCCTAGAGAATGGATGGATATTTTGGAAATGTTTCCCATATCAGAGCCATCATCCAGGGATTATTTGACATTCCACTGAGAGCAAGAATGGGCACTTGGAAAGAGCAGAATGAGATTTGGAAAGGGAAGAGTATTTAAGAAAAACCTACTGACTCCTAAGTAGATCAAAGCAGTAGTGATGCTGCCATTCATTTTAGGAAGCTCATGATTGTTCTTTTTTAGGAAGAAAATGCCTGCCACCCATTTTATGCGATGCTGGAATTAAGTAACTAAACACTTTTATACAAAAAGAAATATGAATAGTAAACAAATGCAAGACAATTTATTTCACTGCTAAGCAGCTTTGTAAATTAGTGCCATTTTACCACTTGGAAAGAGTATTTGTATGAACAGAGACTGGAAGGAAATATGGGAAACCAAAACATTTTTAAGGAGCTGTGATTGTGGGTTTTTTGTTTCTTTTAAGTTATATTTGTTTCACAATAAAATGATATTAAGAGGAAGAAAACAAAATAATCCATGTACCTCCAGCGTCCCAAGAACCAAGTATCCAGATGTTCCCTTCTCTCCTTAGAACATTTGTGGCCAAAAGCACCGACTGTAGGGATACCCATTCCAGAGACTCTTCAGGGTAGAGGCATAAGGTGCTGTGGCTCTTAGGAATGCCTGTGGAAAACCAGGTACACAATCCATAATTCTGAGTGTGTTAAAATGGCTACTTTATAACATACATACGCTTTGAAGAGTTTATCACCAATCCCTCAGAATAGTTGGGTTTTCAGTTCAGTATGAGATGCTGAACTGTTGAAGTTCTTTCATAGCAATAATTATTAAAACGATATCCACCTGTTTTACGGTGGGGATGAAGATGTAGAATATCAGTTTCCTAACTAATAAGCAATTTCATTTTCATGATTTTGACTTATCGGGACAAATAGAATTTCAGGCCTTGGAAGAAATGCTTTAAATGTGGTAGTTTGGGGGAAATCTGAGCCTGCAGGGAACTTGTGGGTGTAAATCATGGAGTTTTGTGTTGGAAATCTGGCTTACCTCATTAATGATTGCATACTACTTATTTTGTGGTTTTTATAACTGTTGTGTATTCAGCAAGAGAAGTGATAAGCTCAGTTAGAGATCAGGCCTGGAAATGGGAATTGACTTAAGTCATGTAGGGCCTTAAACTGGTTCCAGTTTGATCCCCTGCTGAGAATTTTCATTTCCACCCCAGATATACTGAATCAGAATCTACAGTTTAACAAGACCCCCAGGTGATTCTAATGCATGATAAGATTTGAGAACCACTGCTCTACTAGTGGTTCTCAGAACTAGTCCCCAGCCAGCAGCATTAGCATCACCTGGGAACTTGTTTGACATGCTTGTTAGAACCAGCTCAAAGCCCTGAGTCATTTGATGAGATCTTTGTGTGGTCAGATTCTATGTATGTTAATTGTGACACCTACATATTATATAGAAACCTACACTTTTTTTTTTTTTAATGATTTTTATTGTGCTTTAAGTGAAAGTTTACAAATCAAGTCAGTCTCTCACACAAAAACCCATATACACCTTGCTACACACTCCCAGTTACTCTCCCCCTAATGAGACAGCCTGCTCTCTCCCTCCACTCTCTTTTTTCATGTTCTTTTCGCCAGCTTCTAACCCCCTCCACCCTCTCATCTCCCCTCCAGGCAGGAGATGCCAACATAGTCTCAAGTGTCCACCTGATCCAAGAAGCTCACTCCTCATATCAGCATCCCTCTCCAACCCATTGTCCAGTCCAATCCCTGTCTGAAGAGTTGGCTTCAGGAATGGTTCCTCTCCTGGGGCAACAGAAGGTCTGGGGGCCATGACCACCGGGGTCCTTCCAGTCTCAGACCATTAAGTCTGGTCTTAACGAGAATTTGGGATCTGCATCCCAGTGCTCTCCTGCTCCCTCAGGGGTTCTCTGTTGTGTTCCCTGTCAGGGCACTCATCGGTTGTAGCTGGGCACCATCTAGTTCTTCTGGTCTCAGGATGATGTTGTCGCTGGTTCATGTGGCCCTTTCTGTCTCTTGGGCTCGAAACCTGCACTTCTTTTTTCTCCTTACTTCCTTATTGACCTTTTGGAAATTGTTCAGTTTTATTCTCTGTATCTTTAAAAAACTTTTAAATAAAACTACTGTGAGCACATATCACTCAGGAACTGTTTTAAATTTGTTAAATTAATTGATAGTAAATGAACAAAGTTGGCACAGTATGGATAAATCTTGTCCGCTTAGCAATTCAAAATTATTAGAACTTGGTAATGAACAATAATTCTTCCTGGAGTTTTTGTTATCACAGTAAAAATGCAGGTGTTTTATTTCTGTGATTTTTGTGAGCAGTTAAATCTATAAATCACCTCCTGTGGAGAGGGTGTCCCAGTGACTGAGAGCCAGCTGTTGGGCGTTTTAGCTAAACAGCTTGCTCCTGGTTGGCTGCTCACAGAAGTTTTGGCTGCTCTACGGAATAGGGCGGGAGTAGAGCACTCAGGGTGAAGGTTTTCACAAGGCCTTTAGTGACCCTGGTTTAAATTAGCTCGGACTTTTTTTTTTTTTTTTGGTTTTTTGTATAGGTGCCAAAGTTCATCTGCTTCGTATTTTCACCAGTGACTCATCTTCCTGTCATATATTCTTAGACTATAATGACTTAAGAATCTTTAAGTCACTGTTACGTAGTTTTTCCTACTGCACGTATTAGGAGGAGAAAACGGTGTTCAGACTCAAGCCTGTTTCCATCTCATTCTGTTATTCTTGTGGTACATAGAAAACTTTGTTTCTTCCTGAAAATGGCATTTTGGTGATTCATTATTTTCTGTGGGATGAAGCTTATGGCCTGCATTTTTTTTTTTTTTTTTTTCCTTTCTCCCTTCCAGAAGGAACCTGGAAGAGTTACAAGCAAAACATCAGTTCTCTAAGAAATTTTTGGGTAACAGAAATTCTGGATAACAGGTAAAGTGTGTTTAAACTGACTTGGTGGTGCTGATAAATTACCTGTGATCTGCAGAAATACACTGGGAGAGGGAGGAAGAGAAGGAAAAAAAAAGCTAAGTGTACTTTGTGTTGGGGTTGTATTTGGGGTTTTATGTACATTACCTCATTTAGATAGTTTTTACCAGGGTTCGGGACATAGATCTGAGATTTTCAGAATAAAACTATTCTTTCAGATGTTGTTTTAAATGGATTTGCCTAGTGCTTGGACTTAACTATCCTCATAGTTCAATTTGGCAAACATTTTTTAATACCTACCGTAAATACAGAAATATAATTTGTAAATTTTGTTATATAGTAAAAAGGTAATACTGTTTGTTGCAAGAGATTTCACTCTAGGCTTTTAAGCAAAATCAGAATCCTAGAATCTGCTGTTATGCAGCCTAGCTAGGAAATGAGTATCTTCTTAGTTCCTTTCTATCTTTTGTTTTGGTTCGTGATTGCTACCAGCTATTTGCAGCCGTACCATCTCCTAATTCCCTTTAACAGTCTGTTACACGTTCCAAAATGTAAGCGTTTCCTAAACAGCGTTATAAGGTAAGCTACCTCTTCACAGTGAAGTCCAACCCAAACTTTCCCTTTATGTTCTCAGTGATGGACTTGCCTTGACTGGGTGGAAGAGCTACATACACTTGTACCTTATTTTTCATATTGGAATATTTGTTCCAACATGAGCCTTGAGTTTAGATTTTAAGTAAGTTGAGAAGTGGTTCCTAGAGATATAAATAAAAAAATAGTCATAGTTTTAATATTTGTTGATTTTCCTTTGGTGTTTTTCCGTTTTTATCAGAACAAATCAATTCAATCACCATGAGCTGGAGCTTCCTGACCCGTCTGCTAGAGGAGATCCACAACCACTCCACCTTTGTGGGGAAGATCTGGCTCACCATTTTGATTGTCTTCCGGATTGTCCTCACAGCAGTAGGAGGAGAGTCCATCTATTATGACGAGCAAAGCAAATTCGTATGCAACACAGAGCAGCCAGGCTGTGAGAATGTCTGCTACGATGCCTTTGCACCCCTCTCCCATGTGCGCTTCTGGGTGTTCCAGATCATCCTGGTGGCAACCCCGTCGGTGATGTACTTGGGCTACGCCATTCATAAGATTGCCAAAATGGAGCACGGTGCAGCAGACAAGAAGGCAGCTCGGAGCAGACCCTATGCCATGCGTTGGAAACAGCACCGGGCTCTGGAAGAAACAGAAGAGGACCATGAAGAGGACCCCATGATGTACCCAGAAATGGAATTAGAAAGTGAAAAAGAAAATAAAGAGCACAGCCAGCCTAAACCCAAGCATGATGGCCGACGGCAGATTCGGGAGGATGGACTCATGAAAATCTATGTGCTGCAGTTGCTAGCAAGGACGGTGTTTGAGGTGGGTTTTCTGATAGGGCAGTATTTTCTGTATGGCTTCCAAGTCCACCCATTTTATGTGTGTAGCAGACTTCCGTGCCCACATAAGATAGACTGCTTTATTTCTAGACCTACTGAGAAGACCATCTTCCTTCTGATAATGTATGGTGTTACAGGCCTTTGCCTATTGCTTAACATTTGGGAGATGCTTCATTTAGGGTTTGGGACCATTCGAGACTCACTAAACAGTAAAAGGAGGGAACTGGAAGATCCGGGTGCTTATAATTATCCTTTCACTTGGAATACACCATCTGCTCCCCCTGGCTATAACATTGTTGTCAAACCAGATCAAATGCAGTACACCGAACTGTCCAATGCTAAGATTGCCTACAAGCAAAACAAGGCGAACATTGCCCAGGAACAGCAGTATGGCAGCCATGAGGAAAACCTCCCAGCTGACCTGGAGACTCTTCAACGAGAGATCAGAATGGCTCAGGAACGCTTGGATCTAGCAATCCAAGCCTATGCTCACCAAAACAATCCCCACGGTCCCCGGGAAAAAAGAGCCAAAGTGGGGTCCAACAAAAGCAGTGCCAGTAGCAAATCAGGGGATGTGAAGACCTCCGTCTGGATTTAATCTTGGCTGGACTTAAATTTGTGCTTTTCATAGTTTCTGGTAAGCAACGGCTCACTGAATAATGACTTCCATTGAGTAAACATTTGGCTCTGGTTATCTTCAGGGATGCTGTTGGCTCATGATCCAAGCTCAGGGGCCTCTGGAGGCAGGACTGGGATGAGGGGGCGCAGAGGGGGAAACACAGTGTTCCTGGGCACATGTTCTCAGCAATAATACAGTGGCAGAACTACACACTTGTGTCTTCCAGATCTGGAGAAGAACAGATATATTTAAATCATTCTTGTTGAACAGTTTTTGTATGTACAGTATTATGGTACATTTTTTAGTATGAGAACTTTTTTCTTTTGTATTTGTACATTGGACTGCTGTAGTTATACTTTTATATTAAAGGAAAAAAAAATCCTTACAGGTAATGCCTGTTAGGCTAGTGTGATTACTCTGTTCAGCAAATTCTGCTCTGCGTTTAGAGTTTTAATAGTTGGTTCACTTAATAAAAGTGCCTCTTGTGTTGCAGGGAAGGTTTCACGTACGTAAGGAGACAGAGAAGGAGTCGTCAGCCTTCAGCCTTGGAATGAAAGCCCACCTTAGAATGAGGCTGAGATTCTCTTTTACCTGAGAAATCTTTGAATCTAGTTCATGTGCTCAGAGTTTGTATCCAGTCTCGAAAACCTATTTATATTTTCAGAAGAGATAAATGATTCACTGCAGGATTCCTTTACATGTCAAGCATTGCCAATATATGTTTTGATGGTGTGTACGTAATTTATGTTGCTTCAAAAAATTGACACACAAAGGAGCCTCCCAATCTGATAGCAGCGTAAGAACCTCACTAGAGTTGGTGCTGAACTTTATCAGAAACCAAAGCCAAGCCTGGAAATGAGCCCTGATAGGACGCTTAGAGATAACTGTGGACCCGTTGGATTTGCCTTAAGTCTCTTATCCAGAAATCTGCCTCTGGTTTGTTAGGATGCCTACGATGGATATTTTCGTTTTATATGTTAACATTAAAAATGCAAAAATTTTCTTGTAGGCTAAGAATACTCAAAGCTACTTGTACTGCAAGTGGCAGAAGGCCTCAATTCAAATTCCTTATTTTTTATAATTTACCGTGGAACTTTTAGTGTGCCAGTGTGGGTTTCTGCCTGGGAGGCCAGTCTGATCTGGGATCCTGCCCGTAAATAGACCTGAGGAGGATTTTTGTATTTATTCCCTGTGGACATATCTACTTGTCAGTGACAAACATGAATATTCACATGACACTCATAAGTTACAGTATTTAATTACCATTTTCAACCTCACAGTACTATGTTGGAAAGCTTTGCTCTCCAGTCATGCTCACATTGTCTTATAATTTGTGAGCTTCTGGGTAATAGCTTGGTAAGAGTTTAAACGGGGCCTTTGTGCTACCAGGGATCATTTTGAGTGTCTCACTCTTATTCAACAGAAGATTATTGCAAACCACTTCTATCTTTGAAATTCTAAAACTATTTTTTTATGTCTTAATTTTAAAATATCAGTTCTTCATTATTCAGGATAATCCTAGCACAGAATCTTTTGTGTGGTTTTATTTTTTCTTTTGATTTGTTTTTGTTTCTCCATTGCATCTCGCTGCCTCGCCAATGGTGGAGACACTAAGCTTATCTTCCATCCATTTATTTACCTTTATTTTCCTTTTCTTTAAATTTTTGTTTAGAGAGAGGCTCCTCAGGATCTATAAACATCTTAAGTAAAATTAAACTCAGGTGAGACTGAAGGGAAAACTTTAGATGACATACGTATCATGGGTTGGCTAATAGACATGCACAGTTCCCCTCAAACCAGATGTTTAATAAGGAAATTTCTATAATAATTCTAAGAAAACAGGCAAGATCTTAAGCACGTAAGCCTAGCCCAGATAAAGAACTACCAATTAATTCATATATCTCTAGAGCTTCAAGCAAATGTCTTAATTGAAAGACAAAAGATAACACATACACTTGGGTCCCACTTTTCAGAGCCTGAAGGAGAACAGAGTGGCTTCGCCAGCAGAAAGGTTGGGAATTTGAAAGTGATGGAGAGGAGAAGAGTCAGGCAGAAATGCTAGGGAGACCCAGGCAAAGACATTTGGTGCCAGAAGCATTCCCTTAGTTTCTACACAGGGCCCCTGGTGTTCCATCATGGCCTGTTCTGATGAGAATTTTCTCTTTTGTGTCTGGAAAATTCTTCAACTTCTTAAAATATAAAGAAAAATATTCTGAGTCACCTTGCCGTGTGCATATTCATAGTTCTTTTTTTTTCCCCCTTCTATTTTTTACCCTCTTGCTTAAGTTTTAATTATGACATGGATTTCCCAACTCTCACTGCCTGCTTAGTACTTTTCTTTCAGCCTTTGAACATATGCGTTTGCCAAAGCCGTTTTCCTCTAATGACATGCCATGGACCTACATTAAGAAAATGGCCTTGTCAGTGTCTAGCATAAACATTAAACAGTGAATCTGTAAAAATGTTGTTCAGGTATGGTTCTGAAACTTGCGGGTATTTGTACAAAAATCTGTTGGCAGGTGTTTTTTTTTCCCCAATCAGAATCACTTACATT
This sequence comes from Elephas maximus indicus, assembly GCF_024166365.1. Lineage (NCBI taxonomy): Eukaryota > Metazoa > Chordata > Mammalia > Proboscidea > Elephantidae > Elephas > Elephas maximus. The sequence continues at coordinate 51,224,596 of NC_064837.1, read as the reverse complement.
GTTTTGAATTGCCATGTAAGACATGTACTGTCATATGGCATTTGCTTCTCCTCTTAATAGAAGTTGAGTGCTTAGTCCTTCACATGCCAGAATCAGGATATGATCAACAGCATGTGTGTGTTCCTTAACATGCTGTTGGATTTATTCTAATGCAGAGTGTCCTTTGCTCTTCTTTATTAAAATCCGTTATTCAGAAGACATTTGTAAAAGGAACAGGTGTTTTTTTCCTTCAAATTTGAGGGGAAAATTAGGTAACATTTTCCCCTAATATTAATGTTTGTTTTGTGGCTTTGTCTTTGCATATGACTTAGTTTCATCTGTTTCTGTTTTTGTTCATTTTAAAGAGTCAGCTGTGTTGAGGATTTCCTTGACTAATGATTATAGAATTCCTTACTCTAGATAAAAGTGAACTTTACCGCCAGAAAATGGTTCTCACAATTTAGGAATCATCCCACATGTGTTTTTTAGAGGGGCACTTATATCTTTAAAGGGAAAAAATCAACATTAGGTACCTCTGCTCTCATTTCTTTATGGCATGAAATTAGGCAGATCACCTTTTTCAAGTTTCAGAAGCCACTTAGCTCTGAGGTGTTATGAAGCAGTTAGAGAGAGCATCTGGTAAAAGGTGATAAAAGACTACCTGTTATTATTGGTCATTTGTCTGAAATTGGAGCTTCAAAATACTAGGTGAAAGAACTGTGTGATGGTAGTGAGATGTCCTTCAGTGCTTAGAACACTTGTTTAGAATACTTACTCTAAGGGGTCTATAGCAAGAATGAACTTAAATGTTATTCCTATTAGTCATACCTATGATTTAAACCCATTAAGCTTCTAAGTGCCCATGCCTTTATGCTTTTTGTCTCATTTAAGAGACAAGCTGCTTCTAAAAATAGCATCTATAGTTTATGAGAAAATTTTGGCCTGCCAGGCTTCAATAAAAGGCATGTATGTTATACTTGAATCTACTTCAAGAAATGTCTATTTGTAGATGAAAGGGTTTACCTGGCCGTGGAGAAAAGGACCTGAAGTCAAAGATACACAGGTGCTGGTCATTTTGATTGAAAGCTTCCAGATACTAGATCAAATAGGCATTTAAGTGAAACCTACCTAAAGCTGTTTTATGTTTTTGGAGATTAGGAATTTGCGAAGGGAATCTTGATTCTTCTGAGATCCTAAAGAAGTATGTGGCGTCTTTTATCATCTTAAAATCATGAAATCCCATGAAGAGTCTTACCATCTGAAAGTAGCAAAGCCTCTGTCGTAGACTTACTATAACTGGGCCTACAAAGTACAGTGTGTGGAAATAAAATTTCAACTCACCTATGTATCATAAAGAGAGTCCTGGTGGTGCAGTGGTTAGAACCCATCAGCGGCTTTTTGGGAGAAAGACATGGCAATCTGCTTCCTAAAGATTTATAGCCTCTGAAGCCCTATGGGGCAGTTCCACTCTGTCCTGTAGGTTCTCTATGAGTTGGAATCAACTCGACAGCAGTGAGTTTGGTTTTATGTATCATAAATCTTTAATAATTCACAATCACCATCAAATGTTCAAATCATTGGGTTGAATCACATGCCTGTCACTCATTCTGGCCATACATTATGGAGAACTTAAAAAATTTTATTTGCTGTTGTCCCTAATGTAGTTGTTTTGTTGTTGTTTTTAATGATGTTAACTGGCTTGAGTTCGTGCACATTCTCCCTTAATATTCCTATTTTTTAAAGACGCAATCTATAGTATTCCAAAATTCAGGAGCCCAAATAAAGAGTTTTACTCCAGTGTAAAACTACTCCAGAAATAAAAAGGAATTCTGCGTTTCGGGGTCTAGTGGTTTTTTGTTGAACCAGGCAAAGACACATGGCTGTATGCTTCCAGGGTTGAAGATGTTTTTGTCATTGTGCTCTCAGTTGTGTTTTCTTTAATAAACTTATGGAACCCTCTACCTCAGGCACTAAGTGTTAAATAAGATTTGCATATTAATTCTGAAAAACTTAGCTAGGACTTCCAACTCTTTAAAATAATTTAAATGTAAAGACATTAGCTTTTTTATTCAGTCATCTAATGTCATGTGTTTAGAGTTCAGATATTGTGTGAACAGCTAAAGAATTATCTGTTCTAGTGCCAAAGATCACTTGTTGCTGATTCTGTTGTGTAGAGTTAATGTGAAACTTCATGGTGGAGACAGACTCTGTGCTCAGGGCCTTGTCTCTGGGGAGATTTTGTCAGTTCCAAATGTTTTAAGTTCCAAATAGAGTTTAGAAGATTCATTTGTGGTCTGTGCGTCTTTTCCCCAAACTTGAAACCCATGGAAAACCCAGCTGCCAGGAAATGTCGTATTGAGGATTTTTACCCTGTTCTTTCTATACAATAGAGCTTAGGGTTTACACAAAGAACCTGGTACCAAAACCTGTTCGCATATATTCAGCTGTAAGTTGATCTCAGTGGGAATGAATGAGCAGAAAAATTTTCCAAATAGACATTTGGGTTCAAGAAATGCCTTTTTTCATAGCTGGGTTCAGGGGCGGATTAACCAGCAAGTGTGGTGTGTACCAGTTTACAGTAAGCAAAGTACACACGGGCTGAATTGTGTTTACTTACTCATCTGTAGTGCACATTTCACCTGGGTTTCACCATATCAAAGATCAAAGATGTGGTGAAACCCAGGTGAAATTGTGCACTACAGATAAGTCTAAGTAAACACAATTCAGCCCGTGTGTATCTTGTTTATTGAGTAATCCGTCCCTGGCTGGGTTAGAATGCTCTGGCACTGCTGTAGTCAAGTGGGCCAGCCTGTTTGTGGCATCATAATCTGAGAGGTATAGATGACCTTGTGTGGGAGGAGGGGGAGGCTGGGAACATACCCTTGTCCCTGGCTGCCTTTGGTTCTTGAGCTCTTTTCTCAGGAGTGCCTTCTGAGGTGGTCTGCCTCAGTGGGGTGACTAATCTACCTTCTGAGAAGGGGAGGGTGTAGGAGAGGCTGAGGAAAGGGTAGCATTTATTGCAACAGTGCCCTCTGTTTCCACAGACACAGAATAGCTGACTAGTAGGTCATGCACAGAGCCCACCCTCAGCAGCGTGGATTGTAAACTGGTCAGGCAACCATATTTGGTAATAAACTTGTGAGCAGTTTGAAAGCTGTTGGAGTGGTTAAGTGACTCCGATTTTATTAATTTTGCAAGTGGATTCTTTGGCAGATTTGCCATCAGAACAGATTTTTTAGTACCTGGAAAAGGTATTAGCATCAAAGTTAGTATGTGTTTTCTTTCATAGGGTTTAAAACAATGTTTTTAAGGCTTTAAGGACTTACATTAATCCTAATGTACAGTACTTTCTAGGGCTTGTCTCCTTATCTAATTTAGAAGCAGATTATGTGAAAGACGGAAGTAGGAGCAGAGCTGAGAACAGAACCCAGGTCTGCACATTGCCCAATGGCTGAATCCAGCTGCCTTTGCTCTTTTCTAAGCAGAGTGTGCAGAAGCAGCTGTTTGTGGAGCTTTTCTCATAAAGAGGAGGGAGGGTGTGATCTTCACTGGACATGCCTTGCTGTGTCTATGGGGTTTTCCAGATGTAACCGTTGGACTACCTGTGCTAGAAGTACCAGGGAGTGCTTATTAAAATATAGGTTCCTTGGACTCAACTCAGGCCTGTGTAATCAGAATCTTTTTAATAAGTTCTGTAGATGACTTTTTAAAATCTTATTAAAGTAGAATTTATAGTTCACATACAGTAAAACTCACTCTTTACCGTTCTGTTTTAACCACCACCAGAAGATAGAGAACAATCCAGTTGCCCCAGAAGTCTCTAGTTGATTTTTACATGTGTTAAAATTGGAGAACCACTCATTTTAGGAATAAGAAATAATAGTTTTTTGAAATGTGGACCAGAGTAAAGGGTGTCAGGGGAGGGGGGCTGTTTTGAATTGACTCCCGTGTTTTCAGGGAGGTGTATACCTGGGATAGCAAATGACTTTCATCTGCCTGCCAATGCAGAATTATTGACGGCTTCGTGGAGTACTGTGTAGAGAGGGGTACAGAGACTCAGTCTGGGTTCAGCCAAACAAGTGACATTGCGGGCAGGGGTTGCCAAGAAGAGTGCCATCCCTGACTAGACATTTAAGCATAAGTTTCAAAACATCAGATAACGGATTCAGGACTTCTGTGTTATGACTATGACTAGACCCATGTGAAACCCATCCCACCTTACATGTAAATTAGATTTGGAGTCATTACTTAGAAATTTCTCTACCCTACATTTAATGACATCTTTGAGGAAATTAGAAATAGGAAGTGACTCAGGATTAGAAAACAAGGAAAACATGATGACTTGGTGACAAGCATTCATTGTCAGTTCACCTTTCTTTCCTGCCCCCTCAATCCGGAGGAAATGGCGCTGCATTTTCTTGCCCAGTCCTTGACAGGCTGTGTCCACTTTAGATTGTGGAGTTGTAGAAGAAAACCTGAGGAAGCCCACTTCTAGTGCCTCAGGGAAAAACTGACCGGATTCCCTCTTTATCCTCAGCTGAACCTCCTGCAAGTATCCTTGTCTCCTTTGCTGTCCTGGGGCCTTCACAGAGCGTGAGGAGGCTGACAGCCTTAAACTCCAGGCAAGGCAGAACCAAGCAACTGTTCATAACCAATTTCAGTGCAGAGCCAGTGACCTGAATGGGACCTGACCATGGGGAAAAATGATACAGAACTAGATAGCTTTTTAAATTTTATTTTTAGTTTGTGTAGTCCTGCAAAAGTGAATTTTGTGTCTGCACTGGAAACATTGAAAAACACTGACAGGGAGCTCCTTTGGCCTGGCCCATTTTTCTTAAAGCACGTTGCAGCTGTGGCTTCTGCCCAACGGGCAGAGACTGATGTTAGACCCTGTACCCGGGTGCTGTTCAGAGCAATGACAGGCCTGAGCTTCTGACTGCAGAACGGCCTGTAGAGACATCAGGGCTCCTCAAGATGCTTCTAAAGGCAAAAGCCCTGGAAACAGGTGAGTGAAAGCTGCCACTGGTTGCTTGGTTGACTTCACATTCAGATTGGGAAATGATCAAGACTTTGGAAATACCGACAAGGATCTGGAATCTGGACAAGTTGAAATTACAGACCAGCTTGGTTTTTTTTGTAATTATGCTATTTAGTTCCAGAGATCTGTTTTTGGGGAGTTGTTAACCAAGAAGAGGTGGTGTGGAGTAAGGACTGCTTTTCCCTTGATTTAATTCACTGTCCTCAGTGACTGCAGTCACCTGTCACTCAAGTCAGTTCTTCTGAGTAGTCAGATCTTGGGAAACAGCTGGGAGGAGGAAGGGTAGAGTAGCATAGGTGGCGACCATGGTGGCCTCCAAAGTCCTGGACAGCATGGAAGTGGCTCTGCCTTTGTGTGCGTTGATGATGTAGCCAGATGTTTCTTGTGAGTAGGGAAGAATGAAACCCCATAGTAAACCTAGGTACTGTCTGGGAAGGTTGTAAGTCATTATAGGCTGGCCTGGAAAAGATGTCCTGGGCAGGAGCCCATCACCCTTGATTTAGAATTGCCAGATAAAATACAGGACACTCAGTTAAATTTGAATCTCAATCAGTAGTTTTTTAAATATTGCATGGGACATACACTAAAAAATTGTTGCTTATCTGAAGTACAAATTTAACTGGGCATTCTGTATGTTTATTTGCTGAAACTGGCAACCCTAACTGGATTCGACTCAGGCACGTGTTCTAAGGCCCTGATAACAGAGAACAGGAAAGTCAGATATTAGAAAAACTATAGGCAGGAACTATCTACTGAGTCTGAGCCACTACATGCAGAAAGGTAGTAAAGAGTCCTGCTACCAATGAGGAGAGCTTTCTGGCCTTCCCTGTTTTTGGCAATTCTCCTTTGATGCAAAACATCTGTTCTTCTGGTTCTGTAATTTTGTCAGTAGCAATCTAATATGTCAACCCAAACTCAGGAGAGCAGCCAACCTACTTTAAAAAAAAAAAGTGTTAAAAGAATACATAATAAGAATCTTGATGAATAACTATAGGACATAAAAAGCAGAAGTCCCTCATGCCTCCCCCATTCCCATTCCTCAGAGGTAACCACTGTTGAATCTGTCTTTTCCCAGAAGTATTGATGCACATACAGGCATGTAGATATGTGTATTTTTTCTCGGCTTAGGCAAGAGCTCCAGAGCCTTTTTTCAATTAATTTAAACTAAACCTTCGGAGGCATAATTTACAGACAATAAATGTACCCATTTTCAGCATATAGTTTCATGACAGTGCAAATATCATTGCCTCCTTTTTTCAGTCATTCCCTTTTTTAATGATTTTTTTTCTGATTTTAAAGGCACTGTTGTATGCCCATTATAGAAAACAAAAAGAAAATTCAGAAAAAATAATAATTGTGCGGTCCTCAGCAGAACATTATTAGTACTATCTCTTAAAAAGCATGAGTACACTTTTTGTAAATACTGTGTTTTAGGTGAAAGTTTACACAGCAAATTAGTTTCCCGTTTAACATTTTTTAAACAGATTGCTCTGTGACATTGGTAAAATTTTCTCAGTGTGTCAACACTCCCATCATTTCCGTTCTGTTTGTTCTGTTTCCATTGATCTAGCTTCCCTGCCCCTCCTTGCCTTCTCCTCTCTGCTTATGGGTAAATGTTGACCGTTTGGTCTGATGGTTGATTGTTAAGGGGGCGCATTACTTCCTGGTGATATTATTTATTTTATAAGCCACTCTAATATTTGGCTGAAAGGTGACCTCCAAGTGTGGCTTCAGTTCCAAGTTCAAAGAGTATTTTAGGATGATAGTCTTGGAGGTTCTTCTAATCTCTATTGGTCCAATAAGTCTGGCCTTTTTTAGGAATTTGAATTTTGTTCTACATTTTTCTCGCATTCTATCCAGGACCTTCTATTGTGTTCCTTGGCAGAACAGTCAATAATGGTAGCTGGGTACCATCTAGTTCTGGTGTCAGACTCGAAGCGGCTGTGATTTGTGTGGGGTCTTAGTCCTGTGGACTAGTTTCTTCTTTGAGTCCTTGGTTTCCTTCATTCTCTTTTGCTCCAGATGAGTGGAGAACAATAGTTGTATCTTAGATGGCTGCTTGCAAGCTTTTAAGACCACAGACACTACTCACCAAACTAGGATGTAGAACATTATCTTTATGAACTATGTTATGCCAGTTGACTGAGTTTTCCCACGAAACTATGGTCCTAAGTTTTTTAACCCAGTAAACCAATCCTGTGAGGTACTTGCATATGTTTAGGAAGTCTCTGTGCGCATATGTGTTTTATTATACATAGGAATAAATGCAGCACATGCAAACCTGTACATATATATGCCTACAGATCCACCTGTACATACATATGCATGTACTCACATATGCCTTCCTGTACACATATGTGTAATCATATCTATGTAACCACACAGATTTTTTGGTTATTACTGTTGTTGCAAAATGGCTACATGCATTTATTTTTATAAATTAATTTTTATTGTTCCTTAAGTGAAAGTTTACAAATCAAACCAGTCTCTCATACAAAAACTTACATCACCCTGCTTTACACTCCTAATTGCTCTCCCCCCAATAAGACAGCACACTCCCTCCCTCCTCTCTCTCTCCTCATGTCCATTGGGCCAGCCTCTGGCCTCCTCCGTCCTCTCATCTCCCCTCCAGACAGAAGATGCCAACATACTCTCATGTGTCTACTTGATCCAAGAAGCTCGTTCTTCACCAGTATCACTTTCCATCCAATACTCCAGTCTAATCCCTGTCTGAAGAGTAGGCTTTGGGAATGGTTCCTGTCTTGGACTAACAGAAGGCCTGGGGGCCAGGACCTCCAGGGTCCTTCTAGTCTCAGTCTGAGCATTAAGTCTGGTCTTTTTATGAGAATTAGGGGTCTGCATCCTACTGCTCTCGCGCTCCCTCAGAGGCTCTCTGTTGTGTTTCCTGTCAAGGCAGTCATCGGTTGTGGCTGGGCACCATCTGGTTCTTCTGGTCTCAGGCTGATGTAGTCTCTGGTTTATGTGGTGGTCCTTCCTGTCTCTTGGATTCATAATTACCTTGTGTCTTTGGTGTTCTTCCTTCTTCCTTGTTCCAGGTACTTGAGACCAATTGATGCATCTTAGATGGCCACTTGCTAGCGTTTAAGACCCCAAACACCACTCTCCAAAGTGGGATTACATGCACTTATTTTTAAACACAAAAATATGAAATAAAAATGACCTACAACTTCCATACTTGCATAATCCTTGTTGATACTTACAAAGCAATATCACATGTCTTAAACATTATAACTACCAAAATGTATAGATCTCCCTTTCCCAATGGTTTCCCCACGTGTAACCACTGGTCCATTTTTTGTGGATTGTACCACAAGATTTTCCTATGTGTCTTAGTTATCTAGTGCTGCTATAACAGAAATACCACAAGTGGGCTGCTTTAACACATTTATTCTCTCACAGTCTAGAAGGCTAGAAGTCCGAATTCAGGCCACCATTTCCAGGGGAAGGCGTTCTCTCTCTGTTGGCTCTGGGCGTAGGTCCTTGTCATCAATCTTCCCCTGGCCTAGGAGCTTCTCAGGCACAGGGCCCAAAGGATGTGCTTTGCCCCTGGCACTTCTTGGTGGTATGAGGTCCCTCTGCTCAATTCTCTCTTTCATATCTCAAAAGAGGTGACTCAAGATACAACCTAATCCTGTAGATTGAATCCTTCCTCATTAATGCAACTGCCTCTAATTCTGCCTCAACATTGTAGAGGTAAGATTTACAACACATAGGAAAATCACATCAAATCACAAAACAGTGGACAACCACACAATACTGGAATTATGGCCTAGTCAAATTGACACATTTCGGGAGGACACAATTCAATTTATAACACTGTGCATGTATCATCCTCTAAGGCTTGTAAAAATGGCACTGCTTTAGCAGACCTCCTTGTTTAACTTCACAAGGCAGAGAAGAGAGAATCAAGATCATCAGCCCAGGGCGGATTCCTATGAGGTGGAGGTCAAACATGCCTCCACCCTCCAACCGTTTTACCAATTCTGACACCATCCATCCCTCCTATGGCACTCTTCCCTGGTTAGATAATTCATTGCAATGGCCACACAGAACTCACAGACTATTGTCACGATTAAGGAGTTTATTAGGAAAGTGACAGGTTACAATTCAGGATCAGGAATGATTTAGGATACAGTTCTTCGGTCAGGACAGCTTCTTGGCCTTGCCTGCAGGCAGTCTTCTGTTTTGCCCTCTCAGGTTCTCGGCCTGGCCTCTGCCCGGCTCAGGCAAGTGCTACAAAGCTCTTTAGTTCTGCCAAGTGCCTCGAGGCACTCCACTCTGCTAACAAGCCTCCTGCCTGAAGGCACTCAGCTTTCTTGATCCATGGGTCACCTCACCCACTGTAGCCACTTTGCGGGCCAGGAAGCCCACTACCATCTCACACCCTTTCCAGTGCTGCAGATCTTTCTGTCTCCTGGGTCTAGGAGGCTCTCAGTGCAGGGACCCTGGGTCCAAAGGATCCAATCTGCTCCTGGTTCTTGATGGTAGTGAGGTCACCTCCTGCTCCTGGGATTGGATCATTTTAAGCCTAAAAGAATGGCAAAACTGATGAATTCCCTACAAGGGTTCCATACACCTTATTTGCATAGTCCCACCCCAAGGGTTCCTTGCACCTTATCTGCATTATTAGCAAGATGTCTGTTATGCATTGAATTGTGTCCCCCAAAATATGTGTCAACTTGGCTAGGCCATGATTCCCAGTATTTTGTGATCATCCGCCACTTTGTCATCTGATGTGATTTTCCTGTGTTGTAAATCCTACCTCTGTAAAGTTAATGAGGTAGGATTAGTGGCAGTTATGTTAATGAGGCAGGACTCGAATCTACAAGATTAGGTTGTGTCTTAAATCAATCTCTTGAGATACAAAAGAGAAAAGTGAGCACAGAAACAGGGGGACCTCATACCACCAAGAAACAAGAGCCAGGAGAATAGCATTCCTTTGGACCTGGGGTCCCTGCGCTGAGAAGGTCCTAGACCAGGGAAAGACTTTCCCCCAGAGCTGACAGAGAAAGCCTTCCCCTGAAGCTGGCACCCTGAATTCGGACTTCTAGCTTCCTAGACTATGAGAGAATAAATTTCTCTTTGTTAAAGCCATCCACTTATGGTATGCCTGTTATAGCATCACTAGATAACCAAGACAATGTCTAATCCCCTCGGTGGGCCACAAGTACCTTATTTGTATAATCCCACCCAGTCATTTTGTGGGAGTCATAAGACCATGAATGGCTAAAAAAGAAAAAAACTTTTTTTAATTCTAATATGGCTAGAAGGGCCATATTAAGTAATTCACTGCACCACAGGTGTCATCCTGTAAACTCTCTTGTATCTCTTGTTTTTTTCTCTTTTTTTGTGTCTTTGAGTGTTTTTCATACCAACATAGATCTACTTTACTGTTTTGGTGACCACTGTACTTTATGCCACAACTGTGAACGCCTTCAGTTTCATACTTCTAACTACTAAAAAAATGTTCTTGTGTGTGTCAGTATTCTCAAGAGAAGAAAGATTCCTTGACAGAAGTGAGTGTATAGCACTTATCAAAAACCAAAGACCATGTAGATGCTTAATAGTGGGTCTTCAGTTATCTCTCCAAGCTGGAGAGAGAAATTCTCAGTGAACAAGGATCAACATAGTTTTTAGCATGTTCCTAAAAACCAAAAACCGTTCAATTTAGCCCAAATAACTCAGATTTCACACTTACAGATTTAGGTCAAATCATGTTAAGATGAAAGGTAATAAGTACACATTCCTGATAAAAAAAAAAATGCAGACTAATAAAAGCAGTTATTGCTTCCTGAGAAATAGGATACCCCTATCAAGGAAGGAAGCCTTGGTGGCGTAGTGGTTAAGAGCTATGGCTGCTAGCCAAAAGGTTGGCAGTTGGAATCAACCAGGCTCTCACTGGAAACCCTATAGGGCAGTTCTACTCTGTCCTTTAGGGTCCTATGAGTAGGAATCGATTCGACAGCAATGGGTTTTGCTTTTTTATGAAAGAAGCAGTGGGCCACTGCGCTCTGGCTGTACTAGACAGAACACGCTAGAGCATTCTTTTTATTTCTGAGGAACGTGCATTAGGAGGAATGTAGATAAGTTGGGACATGTCCAAGTGGAGTGATCAGGACAGGCAAGTCTTGGGTCCATGGCCTGGGAGGAGAGTTAAGGAATTTGAAAGGACATGTAGCCTGATAAAGAGAAAACTTGCACTGGGAATATTTGAAGACTGTCCTAGGATGAGGGTCCTAGGATGAGGGTACTAGTGGGTAGAAATTATAGGAAGGCAAAATTTGGTTACTATTTGAATTTTCTGCTAATCACTTGCTTTTGAAGTGGTGAGTTTCCCATCATTATAGGGATTTAAGCAAAAGCTAAGTTGGGCCTGTTGTAGAAGGAATTGACTGGGGGGTTGGACAAATACTTTCTTGGATTTCTTTTACCTTCAGATTCTGCAAGTCTGGATTTTATTCTCAATTCCCTTTTCAACAGCATTGATTATTAGGATTTTTTTTTTACATCTTTTATTCCTTCCCTTTAAGGACCCGGAGATGCTAGGCAAGTATTTTAGTAAGTAAACACTATAAACCTATGACATTTATGAAATACTCAGAAAAGGGAAGAACCCATAAAAGTCCTTTGAAGGGAGTGTTGGCTTTTGTGTTGGAGCATCAGGTCTGTTCTACCTCAGAGCTCTACTGGTCCTACTGTGGGCCACGGGAAAGAGCACAGGATGTTACACGTTAGCATCTTCACCAACCAAGATGCATTGGGTGATCCTATGTAAAGGCTTTGGAGAAGATGCAAAAAGACAAATGTTGCAGAAATTGCTAGATGTAGTCAAGTCAGCTCCCAACTCATGGGGATATATGTAACAGGATAGGACAGTTGTGATCCGTAGGGTTTTCATTGATTGTTTTTCAGAAGTAGTTCTCCAGGCGTTTCTTCCTAGTCTGTCTTAGATGGAAGCTCCACTGAAACCTGTTCAGCGTCAGAGCAACACACAAGCCTCCGCTGATATACTGGTAATGGCTGCACTTAGTTAAGGTGCATTGTCTGGGAATCAGACCAAGGTCAAAGTAACAATACCAGCTGACTGTTATAAGGTGTGAGCTCAAAAGAATGCGTCCTCTAGGCCTGGGTTTCATTATCTGTGAAGCTTTTCCCACCCTCAGCGATTGTGGAGGATCCCCTGAGATACTGTTCCTGTCCTTGGCCCATAGTAAACTCAGTAACTAGGTTCTGTGAGTTGTTTTAAGACTTCACAGATGGGAGTGCCTGGTGCTGGGGAGAATGATGTTTCCACTGATGAACCTAGAAAGGCTAGAAGGGAAGCTAGTTGAGGGGGGCAGGATAGGGAATATATCCTCAATCATTTCTTTACAGCAACTGTTCAATTAGTCTTCCATTTTTGTTGTGCCATGAGGTATATCTCACGTGAAATGGCTTTTTTTTATATTCCAAAGACTGCTCACATTACAGATTAAACTCCAGATAAACAGAACAGTTGTGAGCCAATCTGGATTTTCAGGTCCCACTTACGTTCATTCCACAAACATTTCCTAAGCACTATTATAAATGTGTTGCGAAGAAGCCCCGGTGAGGCAGTGGTTAAAGTGCTTGGCCACTAACCCAAAGGTCAGCAGTTTGATCCCACCAGCTGCTTCACAGAAGAAAAATGTGGCAGTCTGCTTCCATAAAGATTAAACCCAGTGCTGTAGAGTTGATTCCGACTCATAGCGACCCTATAGGACAGGGTAGAACTGCCCCACAGAGTTTCCAAGGAGCGCCTGGCGGATTTGAACTGCTGAACCTTTGGTTAGCAGCCGTAGCACTCAACCACTACGCCACCAGGGTTTCCCTCCATAAAGATTACAGCCTTGGAAACCTTATGGGGCAGTTCTACTCTGTCCTATAGGGTTGCTAGGAGCAGGAATCGACCCCATGGCAACGGCCTTGGTTGTTTTTTTAATAAATGTTGCAGGCACCAGCGTCCATGCTGGGACTATGGCACTGTAACAAGGCAGATCCACTGCCACCCTTCATGGAGCTGATGTTCACTATGAGGGAGTGGGCAGGCTGTAACAATGCAGGGCGTGAATGCTCTGATCCAGGAAGTCGATCTAGACACTGCTTCAAGAGCATGTGCAAGAGGCTCCTAACCCAGGCTGCCTTTCTGGAGCAAGTAACATACAAATCAAGGTCTAAAGGATGAGAAGGAGTTAGTCAGATAAAGTAGTAGTGAGGTCGTAAATCGGGAGAAGGTCCAAGGGTGACAACCTTTAAGGAACTGAAAGAAATTCCCAAGGTTGGAGCCTAGAGGAAAAGATGGGCATGAAATGAGCTTGAGAGACAAGTAGGGAAGTGTCAGGTAAACCATAGCTCCAGTGCTGAGGAGGCATTGGTGAGGGCATGGCTGGAAGAGTGGAGCTGGCTGTTGATCCAGGTGGTGGGATGGAGAAGGAGTTGGAGTGGATGGGTGCTGGGGAGTGTGACAGTGGGAGCAGACAACTCTCAGTCAGTGTGACTGTGAAGCTGCAGGGGCTATTGGCCAAGACTTTTTTGGTGAAAAAAAAAATTTTTTTTTTTGTCTTTTTTAAGAATGGAAATGTCTTGAGTTACGGGAAGGAGAAGTAGAAGGTATTGAGAGAGGATTGGTAAATGGCACAGTGATGTCCTAAGAAGGTAGAAGGGGCAGAGTTTCAAAGTAAAGGGGGAAGGAGGATTAACCTTTGCAGAGAGGGACATAGAACTGGTAAGAAGGCAAGTGGGGAGCTGGCAGGGCCTTGAGAGTGGGGTTTCCAATTGGGAGTGAAGTAGGAGGGGAGAGGTTATCTGGGTGAGAAGAAGGGTGATGGGGTGAGTTTTGAAGAGAGCAAAGGAGATGAAGTTAAATGGAGAAGAAGAAAGAGACCTGACCAGGTAAAGCCAGGTGTGACTGTTGCCGTGAGTGTCCAGCTGAGGCCGGGGACTGCTTTTGGAATGCCATCAGTCTGAGCAATCCTGGGAGTCTCTTCCCCCCTAAAAGCAGCTCAACCTCCTACCACCCCATTTCTGTCCCAGGAATGAGCCTCAGATATAAGAGAAACAGTTTCCTGAGACAAACCTCATATGATATGTCCTTAATGGAAATGCTAGAATGTACTCCTTGCGGCGGACTCTGAAATGATGGTGACACTTTATTTTCTGAGGCAGCCAGGATCTGGCTTAACATGGAGGAAGTTCCCAGGATCAGGCTGGAGGAAAGGCAGACAGCCCCTGGCAGACAACGAGTTTATTTTTAAACCCAAGTGGGCACTACAGCTGCCAGCGAGAAGCAGACAGCTCTTGGGGAAAATAGAGTTTGGCAGCTGGTCAGGCACTTGTCAGGAAGCCTGGAGGCTGCCAAGTGGGCAGGGGTTCAGGTGGCTGAAGGCCAGGACCATGCATGAGGGGTCAGGATAGAGGTGAGGGCAGCAGCAGTTCAGAGCCCAACTTGAGTGTTGCCCAAGAAGGCAGTGGCAGCTAGAGGACTGGGCACAGCAGGCTCTCAGGTCGGGCTGCCCCCAAGGCACACTGCTGTCCTCATCCCGTCACCCAGGGTTGTGTTAGACTTGGTCTCAATTTGTGGTCAGGAGTTTGTCAGGAGCCCCCTTCATGCTCTCCATGCTCCATAAAACTCATTGCCATCCAGTCGATTCTGACTCATAATGACCCTACAGGGCAGAGTAGAACTGCCCCATACAGTATCCAAGGCTGTAAATCTTTACAGAAGCGGACTACTGCATCTTTCTCCTGTGGAGCGCCTGGTGAGTTTGAACCTCCAACCTTTGGGTTAGCACCCGAGTGTTTAATCACTGTGCCACCAGGGTTCCTCTCCATACTCCAAAGGCCCCTAAAACTCTCTGCACTAGGGGTGTTCTTCCAGGATCCTGGTCAGCCAGGTGGCACTTAGTCCTCTTACAGCTGACCTGTAAGAAATGGAAGGCTGCCACCAGATCTCTGTACAGAACATGTTATCCGTGGTTGCATAACCCCGTCAGCCTCATAAAGCCAGGAGGCTCTTCTCCCCAAAGCCTACAGCACCGTTGGAAGAGCCATTTGTCAGGATGGTCTCTGGGTTTATGATCTTAGGCTTCTTACAGGATGTAATAAGGATACCTTGAGTCACAGGTCTGACCCTCTTGGTTTCAACACTGAAAACCCTGAAGAGCCCTTTGTGGAGGCTGGCTGAGCTGAGGGTTTCTGAGTTTGCCTGGAAGTTCCTAGGCACCCGTGTGAGGATGAAATGTAGATCTCACTTCCTTAAATGTATTCGTAAGAAATTATTTACCTTCCCAGGAATCTCCATCCTCAAAGGCCAAATGTTGGAGTGTAGCTGTTGCTGACAGCCCTTGCCCCCAATGCCTTGGGTAGTAAGAGGCTCCTCAGGGCCAGAGCTTCTGCTGTAGACACTGGCCTTCTGAAAACCAAAAACAAAAAACCAAACCCAGTGCCGCTGAGTCAACTATGACTCATAGCGACCCTATAGGACAAAGTAGAACTGCCCCCATAATTTCCAAGGAGCTCCTGGTGGATTCGAACTGCTGACCCTTTGGCTAGCAGCCGTAGCACTTAACCACTATGCCACCAGGGTTTTCGCCTTCTGAAAAGGTTGACAGAAATCTTATTTTACGTATAGTTACGTTCCCCGGGGGCCAGAGTCCCTTTCAGGGCAGGGCAAATCTAGGTCTATCTAGGTTAAGTTAAAATCCGCAAATCTTCCGGTCATCTTAGCTCCTCTCTTGCCTTCCAGAAAGGTCTGACCTTTCATGAGGTCTTGTCCACCGCAGCTGATCCAGGTCTTCCCTACCGCAGTTGTCCATTGTCTTTATTCTGGTCTTATTTCAAAGCTTCCTGGCTTTAAAGATGGCTACTTAATAGCATCCATCAGTTCTTACCTAGATCTGCGCTATCCAACATGGTAGCCTCTAGCCACACGTGGCCATTGAGCACTTGCAGTGGCTTGTCCAAACTGAGATGTGTTGTCAAGGCAAATCACATCCCTGATTTCAGGAAGATTTCATGTAAAAAAAAGTAATGTTCTCACAGTTATTTTATACTGATTACATGTTGAACTGAGAATATTTTGGGTCTGTTGAATTAAATGTATTATTAAGATCAATTTTACCTGTTTATTTTTACTTTTTTAATGGGGCTACTAGAAATTAGAAGAATACATATGTTGCTGCATTTGCGGCCACTTCCTAATGCTATCGGATAGCACTGGTCTAGACACCGGATGAGCCGTAAGAAATTATAATCATTCCTTCAACTCAACAAGCACACTTTGATGCCTGCTAAGCACAGGTGGGCTACATGACCCCCACTCTCCATCTTAGCCACTTTCAGCTTGTGAAGGCACACGTCAGCCTGAACAGCATCATTGGGAATCTAAGTCTGTGCTCATGCCCCACCCAGAAATCTTCAACAGGTAGCTTAAGGAGGGTGAGTCAGAGACCACCTGCCCGGGGTTGATCTTATCAAAGGATTTTCTACTTTTGGAAAAATACATCCACCTGAGCATCCCTTGCAACAGGTGGCCTTCCCAGCAAATTTCAAATTCTTGGTTTCACTCGGCACTGCTTAGAAACCACTCCTCCAGAACAGCCTGTAGCGTGTTCTGAAGCCCAGGTAAGTACTTTCCAGATGATCTGTCTGGGCCAAATCTGATGTTCCATCTAGCCTACAGGAGACTTCCTCCAGGGAAGGTGGGAGAGGTGTACTAGCATCAGAGGGCAGGCAGGACATGGGTAGTTTGGGCTGCCACTCAGCGCCTGCTTTGTTCTGAAGCTGCCTGCACTTCTGGGCACCTATTCGGGTAACATCTGGAGCCCCAGGATTCAATTTGAGGCTGAGGGGCAGGTGCTGAGAGTGACTCGGCACTGACCTTTAAGAGCCAGGAGTGCTGAGCACCACCCGCCTCCCACCCCCACCTGCCATCTACCCGCCCAAAGCCACACTTCACACATCAGGCTGCATTTCAGTCTCATGACCCCAACTGCTAGCTGGGAGCTAAGAGGTTATGCCTGGGGATGGAAGAATTGAGAGGCAGGAGCAATGAGAAAAGTTAAAAATAGGGTTCTCCAGCCCAGAGCAAAGAAGACAAGGACAGACCTAGCTAGCTTCTGTTCGTGACTGATGGGTTTGAGGATGATTCCTGCTGGCCTTCCTCTTGCCAGGAACTGAATGGAAAGAGGCTGCTTGGCTCCCGGGTGATGGGGGGGAGACTGGGTCAGATCTTGCCAGGGGTCCTGGGGGATGGAGGTGCCAGAACAGCATTGGGACCAGGCCGTGTCTTGCTCTTTCTGCAGGTGAGCCCCAGTGGCCAATGGCCTCTTATTTGGCCATGCCAGGGGGCCCTGGGGAGGCCTGCTAGTTTGGGAGTGAGGCTATGGCCCTAGAGCTCCTAGCTGCTCGTTCTCCCCAGGCCCTGCCTGGTGCTATTTCTTGCTGTCATTATCTCCTCTCTTTCGTTTTCCCATCCCCACCTCTTTCATCTTATCTTTCCCTGAACTAGCAGGACTCCTGGACCCTGAGAGGTGCTCCAACAGCCCTTACCTTCAGTCTCCCTGACTACCAAGACTGCCAGCCCAATGCTTTTTGAAGAGGAAGATGAGAGCAGTAACAGGTGCCTGGCTCCAAACAGCGACTGAGTTCTCAGCCCTGGCCCACAGCAGGAGAAAGGAGAGGTGGGAAAGAGCAAATCCTCTGCCCACCTCCCAGCATGATGCCCTGGGGCCAGGTTAGTGGTTTTTCCCAGCTTTCTAGAATCTCTTGGGATCTGAGAGGCTTCTCTGGCTTCAAGCAGAAAAGGGATGTTGGGTTGCCTGGCTTTGCCTCTTGCCATGTGAGTAACATGTGCCCTTTATAGCCACAGGGACTGGGCCACACACAACTGTCTTTGTTGGAGTAGAGAAAGCGGAAGGGCCAGGCCCTCCACCCAGTCAGTGACTATTCCTCACCAGGAATAGGAAACCACACCCCTTCTTTCCTGACCCCCACCCATACTGAGGGCTCACTTTCCTCCTTCAAGGACCCAGTCATCATGCTCCCTCCAGGGCTGGGGGGAACCCAGTCACAGTTCAATCATTCACAGAAAGGAGAGAAACAAGCTTGGTGTGAGCTCCATGGAAGCCCCAGGATGTAGTCTTTAATCGATGCTCATGTCTTGCCTCCCCACCCCCCAGCCCCAATGACATATGTACAGGATGCTGTATGGGGCCTGTTCAAGGCCCAGGCCAGTGCAGCCTCTGCTCCTCCCTAGGCACTGCCAAGGGGGGAAAGGAGGATGCAGACAGCTGGGAGCCAGGATGGACTGGTCAGAGGAAGTCTCATGTTCTCCACGCCTCCCCATATATGCGTGTGCACATACACAGACATGCCATGTGTGCACAGAGGTATTCACACTTGTGCAGAGATGTGGATCCAAATGCTTTTGCCCAGAAGAATCGCCACCTGTGTGCATGTGTGCACCGCCAGAAGATGCCTTAAGGTATTGCAGCAATAGTGCAAAACCCAGCCCTTCCCCTCCTGCCCTGCCCAGCTTATGAGGCTGGTGGGAAAGGACTGGCCGGGGGGGCACCCCACCCAGCCCCCCTCCCTTGGGCAGTGCCAGCTGGAGCTCAGTACTGAGGACCCCACTGTAGCCAGATGCCATCAGCCACCCAAAAGGCTGTCAGTGGGTTCCAGTCCCAGTTTGGTTTGCCCCTGATGGGTGGTGCAGATAAGCAGGGAGCGAGGTTTCCCCCGTGACTCCTCCTCTGAGACACCTCAGAAACAAAGAAACTGCAACAGGCAGCTCAAAGGCCTGGGGGTTCAGGACCTCTGCCGAGTCTGGATGTCTAATCCCTGGGGAGAAGGGCTCCACGCTTTTGTGGCTTTCATCCATAAGGTAGCTTGCCCCCATCTTGCCCCTGCCAGCTGGCTTTCAGCTGCCAAGGAGCTGCTCCTCCGTGCCAAGCGAGGGCCATGCGGAAAGGCCTGGGCAGGACTGTCTGTGTGGGTAGGGAGTTCTGCCTGGCCCAGACCTCGTCACTCAGGCTTGGCCACTGCAGGGAGTCAGAGGACAGGATGGGGAGAACATCTGTAAACTTGCTACCCGGCCCTGGAAGTGGGGTAAGGAGCAGAATGGGTTTGACAGAGACAACACATTGAGGACTTCCCTAGAAGCCAAGGGTCATACCTGAGACCTGCCCTTCCCCCCTCCTCTTGCATGTCACAGGCTGAGCCCCTAGCCCTCCAGGCACTGGACCACCTCTGGCCTACCCTACCTAGGAAGATGGCCCAGCCAGGGGCCTCTAGGCCACATCAGGGGGCACCTAAACCCTGAGTCAGCCCCAGAATCACCCTTCTTGAAAGGGAGAAGGTGCCATTTTATTTCAGGGACTGTATTTTCTAAACCCCTAAACAAGTACGTCCTGGCAGAGACAGCAGGACAATGGTTTTGGAATTGAAGAGAATCTGGGATTTGTGGTCGCCGTACCCATAATCTAGGCCTTGGGCACAGAACAGGCAGCTTTGGTTTGAATTCAACACTCAGACTTCTCTCAGAACCCAGAGGGGCTGGGCTGGGGGGATGAGCGGTGAGGCCCAGCACCACTGGGCCTGAGCATGGCTGTGTGCATTGAGAGGACTTCTGGTGGGATCATCCCAGGGGATGGCCACATCTCAGTTCTCCCAGGCCCTCCGGCAACCATCAGAACACCCCCCACAAATGGAATGCCCTGGCCCCAGCACCCCAAGGTTACATTCATCATTTAAGATTCAGTTAAAAAAAAATGTAGATGTCAGCCCCCTCCCACCAGGTCCCAGAAAGCTAAGACCCTGGTCCCCATTGCCTGGTTTTGAGGAGGGGCCATCCGAGGCCATATCTGCTGGTGGCTGCTGCCCCTGCCGGGGCATCCCGCCAGGCCCCTACTTGAGCTGTGGCAGTTTGTGGTGACGGAAGCTACATTCATACAGAGGGGGTTGGTGTGCAAGGCCAAAGCTGCATGAGGTGAGGTGGGGAACCAAGAGGGAAATGCCCTCCAGGCCCAGTCCACCCTGGTGGTGCAAAGGGCAGGGCCATTCCCCCCAAAGCCCTACTGGGGCCAGGAGTTGAAGGGCTTGGGGCTGGAAGACATTGGCATGGTGCCTCCTTCTGTGGCTGGGCAGGGGCAGCCTCATGGTTCAGGGCTGAGTCAGTGGGCACCAGGCTTGGAGGACAGGGGGTGGCACTTAGGCCCCTCCAGATCTGGAATGGAGACGGGGCATCAGGGGAGGATATGAGCCAGAGCCCAGAGGGCAAGCCCTCTAGCCGGGCCTGGGAGGTCAGTGCTAGGCCCTGGAGGAGGTAAGTGACAGGCTGGCCAGGCGGGGTCAGACAGTGGTGACATGGTAGACAAAACAGATGTGACACAGAGGCTCCCTTCCCAGGGGCCAGGGGCTGTGAGGGGCACAGCTCCAGGACCCACCTGGTCAGGGGTGGTGTGGCCACAGGAGGGGCAGCAGGAGGTGGCCCAAGGCCTGAGAGGATGGGTAGGTGAGACAGGGGGCAGGATAGGCTGGGGACTTGCTTCCCAGTATGGGCTTCTCCCACCCTCATAGTGACAGGGCTGCCAGCAGGGGTGGGAGAATCAGCCCCAGCACCCCAACACCAGAATGAAACTCCCCAACAACAGAATGCGAGGCAAATGAGATGGAGGAGACGAGACAGCAGGAGGAATGAGGTGGCCGGTGTCACACTGCCCCCTGCTGGGTAGGGTCGTACCTTCCTCGGCGGATGTTCCTTCAGGAGCCAAAGAGAGGACAAGCAGAAAAGAGAGAAAAGGAGCTATCTATGACCTTCCCTTTCTCTCAGGGAGGGGCCTTCCAGTCCCATGAGACCTCTTACCCAGGGATGGGCCGGGGGTCCCTGGAGCCTGGGCACTAATGACAACCAAGGAGCGAGACCAAGGAGACCCACCAAAAATGCGTCTTGGGTTCAAATCCTTACTCTGCAACTAATTCACCATGTGACTCTGGGACAGTCCCACTTCCTCCTTGGGCCTTAGGTCCATCCTTTGCACATTAAAGGGGTTGGGCCAGTTCAAGGACCCCAAACTCAGATGCCAACAGAACACCACAGGCTGGGTGGGCACCAGAGATGGAGGGCCCATGCCCTGCTCAGCCCTACCCTGGCCCTGCTGGAGAGCACTGAGGCCCAGTGTAGCCCAATCTACTCATTTTTCAAGAGAAGCTAGAAGTCAGGATCTTTAATGTCAAATCTCCTGGTTTTAATACGTTAGCAACTAATTTTTAAAGCGTTAAAACAAGACCCTGTGAGCTAGCTTGGACCCGTGATTTGTGAGCTCTAGTAACCTCTCGGGAAAGCCCTTCAGCTCTGATAGTCTGGGGTTCTGAGAACCACTGAGGAAGCCAGGGTGTAGAACGGTGTGTGGTGGGGGGCTCTTACTTAAATCCCCAGCCCGTGCCGCCCAGGACGATGGCTGCAACCAGGACTGCCCCGGCGATGGAGCCAATGATGATGTTGGTGCCGCTGGGACCTGGGAGGAGGGCAGGGCTTGGTTGGCAGGAAGAGGGATAGAGAATGGCAAAGAAGGTACCCTGCCCTCACTCAGCTGGCTCCAGCCTCACCCTTGTATCTCTCTGTCTCTCCCGTGGGTGGGGATGTGGGCAGGGGGTTGTGGATACTGCAGTCTTTGCCTGTCCAGTCTGGCTGACAGATGCACTTCCCTTCATTGCTGCAGACCTAGGGGTGGGGCGGGTAGAAATGAGCAGGGGCCTGTCCCCTCCCGAGAGCCTCCTCCACCATCCCCAGCCTCCAGGCACCCACCCCATGATGGGAGCAGATCTGACGCTCCCCACTGCCCGGACAGGTGCTGAAGTTGAAGGCAGAGGCTGGCAGGCAGCGATGGTCCAGGCACAGCATGTTGGGTCCACAGGCTGTGCCATCCTCCACATAGCTCAGGTCTGAGCCATCAGCCAGCTGCACATGGCCTCCCCTGGGGAAAGGGCACAACCAGCCTCAGCCCCTGGCCCCTACCATAGTGGGAGCCTCCCCTTCCCCAGCCATGGACCCAGCCAACACCTGCAGTCCAGCTCCTTGCCCTGGTGGTAGAAGGTGACACTGCTGATGTCTCCCCCCAGGTCCCCGAGACGAGGGACCCCAGAGATGTTGACGCAGAGGAGAAAGCCACAGAGCACGTCCCTGTTGGGCAGGATAGAGACAGCGAGCCCCAAGTCTGACCTCAGATGTAACTACTGGACTCTTAACCTGCTCTTACCTGCCACCTGATCTTCTGTATAGTCGCCCATTGGGACTCACAGGCTCCTGCTAGGAGAATCTGCTACCCTACCTCTCAAAACCCCTCCCAACCCCAGAGCTGGGGTCCTGGCTAAAACAAACAAAAAAAACAAACCCATTGCCATCGAGTCGATTCCGACTCATAGCGATTGGCTACTCACTGTTTATTGCACTGGACCCAGCCTGACCCCTTGCGCCCACAGTTCCCGCGCTCCGTCCCCTCCACATTCAGCTTCTCATAGCAGAAGCGATCAGCAGCCGCTGCAGGGAGACGATGCCAGGTGTCACCATACCCACCCTTGGACCTCAGGCCTGCAAGTCCAACACTCTGACCTGACCCCCAGTCCAGCGGGAGTGCCAAGATTCTGGGGGAGCCACACATTTAGGGAGCATATTCAGCCAGAAGCTGCCCCCTCCCAGCTCTGGGTCTTCCGGAGTCTGCTGGCAGACTCACCATGGCCCCAGAGAGCCTGGCATTGCCGGTCTCGAGTTTTGCATCGACCGCCATAGCAGCGACCCTGAGGGACAAACAGGAGACAAGGAACACAGGTACTGAGTAGTCAGAGCAGAGACAAGAGATCACACTAAGCCAGAGACCCCAGGGGAGAGTGGCCGTATCCCATCATACCTGTTCATGATCACAGTAGTAACCATCCAGCTTGTGCAGATTAGGGGGACACTGTGGAGAGAGGGCTGGGCTGCTGAGGCCTGACCCCGGGAGCAGTGAAGGGACTCCAAGTGCCCCCATGTGGGGGCTCATGTGACAGGGCCCTTCCACGTCAAGGACAATGGGTCTGCCTCTGAACTCAGACCACCCGGATCCACAAGTCCTGTAACCTCCCAAGCCTGTCACAGTTTCCTGTACCTACCTCATAGCGCAGAGAGGACTCAATGCCTCGTCAGTAGTAAGGACTTAATGTTAACCAATATTATTAACCACTCTGATCCCCAGCATATAGAGCAGACACGGCGTCACGGCTGGGAACACCAACCAGACTATAAATATTGGCTCGATGATTAAAGGAACGCCAGGACGCATGAGGGGGCCCTTTTTCAGATGAAGAAACTGAAGCTGGCGGCGGGGAGACACCGGCTGCAGTGTAGAGGGGCCGAAGAGCAGCCGCCCGGCAGAGTCAAACCGATAGGGATACGGGTTCCCTCGCCCGGGGCTCCGCAGGGCGGCCGGGCGAACCTGGCTCGAGTCCCCGGTACAGGTCTCCGCGATGTCACACTCGTTCACGGCCTCTCGGCAGGACACGCCCCGCGGCTCGTACTAGGGAATGGATTTGTTCCAGGCTCACGCGGGATCCCGCGGACCCGCCCGCCAGCCGGCCTACAACCCGGCCCCTGGGCCTGTTCTTGTTTCTCAGCCCCCATCCCCTCTCCGCCCACTCCTCACCGGGCCCCTATTCCTCTTGGCACCGCCCCCAGGCCCGCTCACGTTGCCGCCCCTCCCGCCACTTGATAGGGGCACTGCCCCCTCCCTCTCCATTGGCGCCTTCTCAACGTCAGGTCCAGCCCCCTCCAGGTCTGCCCCGCCTCCGACGGCCCCTCCACCCTAAGCCCCGCCCCCACGGTTGGCCGCTAATCGCCCCTCCTTCGTCCCCAGCCCTGCCCCTCCTGGCTGTGTCTGCTTCCGGTCCATGCTGCCGGTTCCCCTCACCTTGCAGCGGCGACAGCAGAGCCCGTCGCTGCACATGGCGTCGTGCGTCAGGGTGCATTTCTTGCAGCAGTTCCCGCCCGTGCGGCTGCACTCCTGAGAGACACGAGAAGGGGCGGGAGGCGGGCGAGCCCTAATCCTCCCCGCTTGGGCCCTCCCTCTCGCCCGCCCGGCGTCCCCCTCCGAGCCTGGCGCTGGTGCTCATCGCTCACCTGCAGGGAGCCGCAGTCACACTCCTCCCCCGCTTCCACGAAGCCGTTCCCGCATTCAGGGGGGTCCAGGAGCTGGACGGGCAGAGGGTGTCGGGAGTCTGGCCAGAACCCTGCCCAAGCCCCACTTCCACATTCCCCGCCCCGGGGCTGGTACCTTGAGGGGCTTGTTGAAGAGGCAGCTCCCACCGCCCTCCTGCAGAAACTGGTTGTACTCGTCGATGCTGCAGCGCGAGAACTTGCGGGGCAGATAGAACCTGGGCAGGGGTGAGGGAACAGTGTATCCCGGCCTGCCACCCCGCCCCTTCTCAGGACTTGGGAGGGGGCGCAATGGGGGTTCTGGTCACCAAGAGGAGACTGAGGATCCTCTGGCCTGCCCATCAGGAGGGAGCGGGCGAGGAGTCCGCGCCTGGAGGGCCGAAGGGCAGGTGCCTCCAAACGAGCCTGTGGCGGCGCCCAGTGGCGACAGTGCCCGCTGCAGTCTGGGCAGCTTTGGTGTCAGGCAGGGGAATCGGGATGCCGGGCAGTGTCTGCAGAACACTGGGCTCCATGGAATTCTGAGTAGTCTGGAGAACTGAGCCAGACGCCCACCCAGTGCTCAACTTGGGGATCCCCTTGGTCCAGATGCTTCCCCCAGTTTGTCCCCAAGAACTCACCCAGTGTCCTCCATGATGCAACCCAGCCAGATGTCGGGGCACTTGCAGTCCCCTGAGGGAGAGAGGCAAGTGAACATGAGGAAGGGTTGGTCTTCACTTCCCAAGTCGCTGGGTGTGAGTCTGGGCTGGTCGTGGGGCCACACAGGGTGTCGGAGGGCCAATACCTGCAGAACTCCGGTGTTTGTTCCACATCATCCCCAGGTTCTGCCCCAGCGTCTGGGCCAGGGTCACCGCCATGGCCCCCACGTTGCCGAACTGGGGGTGAGGAAGATGGGGCACAAAGATGTCTACACCCTCCAACATCACAGGGCTCATGCCCTTCACAGCCCGCCTCCCTTCAGTTTCCCACCCGAGCTGTGCCCCCACACTGCTCACCTCGTTCACACCCCCACCCCGGGCCATGGAGCAAATGCCCCCCATGTAGGCAGCCCCGCTGCTGGTGCTCTGGAAAGTCCTGCCCCTGGAAGGAAGGGGGTTGTCAGGAGAACCTCCTGTCCTCCCACGGTGGCTCCCCCGGGCTGTGAGGCGCAGGCTTGGGAGCCTCTGACACCAGATCCTTTCTTGGGGAGGTAAGCATCTCCCCATGTTAATCTGTGGGACCTCAGCAAGCCCCTCCTCATCTCTAGGTTCATTTGCCCATAAGTCAAATGAGAAGTTCCCACTAGATAATCCCAAAAGTCCCTCAATGCAAGGATTTTTAATCAGATTTTTTCCCCTACTGGCCACTGGGTTCCCTGATGGTGTCCCTGGGATGGTTTGAAAGGCAGAAAGAGGGGACGGAGGGGAGGCGATGTACAGATAACTTGGGGTAGGGCAAGGGGGCATCAGCTAAGATGCTGGGGAAGCTGCCCAGCCTGTTGTATCTGGCTGGGGGTTGGGTGGCAGGTGCAAGGTGAGCCCAGGCCCCAGAGAGTGCCTATGCCTGGCACAGGACAGGTGCTAAGTAACCCCCTAGGAATGGCTGACTGAGGAGGGGCCCCCAGCAGAGGCTGCAGGATACATGGGGTGGGGGACTCACGAGAAGAGGTGGGTGGCATCGCTGGGCTCAGGCAGGCCCTCCCGCCTATAGACCATGAGCCGGGCCAGGGTCTCCAAGAGGTCATCTTGCACCTGGATTTTGTCCCCATCTGCCCATGTTTCCATAGCGACGAGCACAATGCGGGTGTTGAGCTGTTCCTTGTATATCTGGGCCCGGAGGGGAGAAGGGTGAGGAGGGGGCTAAAGGGTGGGAGTGGGTGTTTGGGACAGGACTGGAAAGGGGCTTCAGTCTGTCCTCCAGGAAGTCAGGGTCAGAGGCTGACAGCACCCCCAGTTCAGCCCCAAGAATATGTGAGGGATGCTGGGGGTGCTAGGGTAGGGCTGCTCACCACATCAGCCAGGTTCACCACAGACTTGGCAAAGTTGCTGGTGAGGACCACCGACTGTCGCATCTGCTCAAACTAGGAGGGAGATGAGTGGGAGGAGGGCGAGGCTCTTTCCGCCCCCTCCTCCCCAACTTCACCCCTTCAGCCTGGGAACTTACCAGCTGGTGGTCATTGATCACAATCAGCTCCACATACTTGGTCTCACTGTGCACAGTCGGGTGGCCCCGGCGGACCTGGGGGTGGGCAGGCACTTGGAATCAGTCCCTTCTTGTGGCCAAGCCATGGGCAGACTCGGGGGCCTGGGCTCCAGCCAGGACAATGCCAGCCTCCACTGGCAGAGGGTCCCATCCTCCCCAACCTTGACATGATGGCAGGCAGCTCAGGTTGCCCACAATGGCGTGCAGAGCAGCCTTAGGGAATGGGGTGGGGGCTTCCTCCCAGAGATTGTCCCTGGCCCCCTACTGCATCAGTCTGAGCCCTTCTTTGCCCCCACCATGGATGGGGTGTCCTGCTCTGGACCCCAGCCGGGGGTCTCTGCAGCCCGAGGTCTGTGCGGGCCCCCGTACCTGCCTTTTCCTCCTCAGCTTCTGCTGGTTCAGGGGAGCAACATGGGCAGGGGCAGCAAACAGGCAGCCTGTGGGGAGGGGGCAGGTGAGGGGGGCACAGCTGGCCCCCTCCCCAGCCCCACTTTCACTCCCTTACCTGGCTCCCTGCATCCGAGGGGGGCTGGGAGAAGAGGGGTCCGGTAAATGAGGTGGGGAAAGGGTCCCTGCAATGAGGGGGAATTAGTTCTTGTGGGGCTGGCTGGGCCAGTTCTGAGCCCAGTTGGAGGGGAGACAGCTCAGTCCTTCCCCCACACCACTCTGAAGTGACCCAGAACTGGCTAGAGCTCCCATGTCGGATCTGATCTCCCAGCTGCTCACATTCTGGGGTCAAGCCCTGGGGGTGCCCTGAGAGACAGGGCAAAGGACACTGGAGCCCAGTGGGAAGTTACCTGGGGGATGGGGGAGACACTGGAGCTGGGGGCACCGGGGTTGGGAACCAGAGCTGGGTCACTGAAGAGGGCAGTGAGGCTGAAGTTACCAAGGGAGGGGGAGGGAAAGGAGGCAGCAAATGCCACGGGGACGCGTGTGGGGCTGTGTGGGACTTACCTGGCGGGCTTCCCGTGGCCCAGCCATCTCACGGGGCTCCACAATGTAAGTGAAGTTCCCATCAGAGAAGACCCCACTGCAGAGAGAGAGGCCAGCTCCCCACATGCCCCGAGCCAGGGGCTAGAAGCTGTCTCCTGCTCCCGCCCCCATACTCACTGCAGGCCCTGGCAGGTGGCAAGGGCGGCAAAGGAGTGCGGGTTTCCCCGGAGCTTCCCCTGGTAGTAGCAGTGGTCTCCGGCACCCTGGAGGATCGGCAGAAGTGAGCAGAACATGCTCCACCCCAGCATGAGGGCAGGAGGACAGAGAAGGGGTGCAAGAAGCTCCACTGAGCCCAGTGATGGGGACTCTTGGGGAGCCAGAGCCTGGCTGTGCTCTGGTTGGACTCCTAATGTGGTATGTGACCCTGGACAAGTTCCTACCCCTCTGGGCCTCCTCCTATGGCCTGTAAAATGAGGAAGTTGGACTGTTATCAGTGGTTCTTCACCATTTGTTGGGGGTAGGACGAGAATCACAGACTCCTCTGGGCGTAATAGTAGCTAATATTTTTGTAGGCGCCCTGGTGACACAGTGGTTAAAAGCTTGGCTGCTAACCAAAAGGTCAGCAGTTCAGATCCACCACACGCTCCTTGGAAACTCTATGGGGCAGTTCTACTCTGTCCTATAGGGTCGATATGAGTTGGAACCGACTCGACAGCACCTAACAACATACAAGCACCTACTATGTGCTGAACTCAGTTCTAAGCACTTATATATAGTATCTCGTTTAATCAAGTGGACACTATGGACTCGTCCCCCAAACACAGATTTCATATTTAAGTGTATTCACAGATGCCGGTGCCCCGCAAGGGGCTCGGGTAGTCATCCCTGGGCCTATGGTCGGTGGCTGAGGCACTGTGAGCAGCATGAGGGCCAGAGGGGACCAGTGGCACCCCCTTCCCACACTGCTTCCTGCAGAATTACTTGTGTTCCAGTTACTGAGCAGGCTGGAGGAGGAGGGGAAAGGTAGCTATTTATAGCCACTCATTCATCTCTGCTCAGCCTCTGGGCAGCCAGGCCTGGAAGCAGGGGGTCCCAAAAGCTGGGAAATCCTGGGGCCTTGGTGCTGGACAAGAGAGGGCATTTCCCCATCTGCCCCCTTCCAGACCGAGCTGGGCAAGGCCATGAGTGTCCGTGCATACCTGCATACTGGGCAGGGAGGCCGGCTGGGAATCAGACCCCTGCAGTTGGGTCCCACACCTGCCCATCCCGATTGCCTACCTTGGAGCCCCCAAGATGGTGAGAGAATGGAGGGTCTTGAGGGGCAGTGCCCGTTCTGAGTATACCCTTGACCCCATCTCCACCAGCCACCTGTCCCTCTATCTCTGACCACACACAGACAGCACCTCAATTCAACCTCCCCTCTGCCCCTCCAAAGGCACTCACAGTGCTGTGCTGGGTTGTCCCCTCACGGCTGAAATGACGCTCCACATATTGCGAGGAGAGGAGGTGACTGGAACAAACAGAGTGGGCAGGAGGAAGGAGAGGGTCATGGGTGAGGCAAGTTCAGACTTGGGTGTGGCCTCAGCTCAGAATCTAGGACCTCCACCACCCCAGCCCAGGCCCCGGTCCCCCTCCAGACCATTCTGACACCAATCAGCCAAGTCTAGGCCAGGCTTTGCCCACCCATCCACTGCCCTTCCTCTCAAGCTCAAGGCCACACTCACTGGTTCAGCTCCAGGTCCAGGGTGAAGTTTGAGTTGAAGGCTGGGATGACGAAACTCACCTGAGCCAGGTGAACAGGCTAGGAGGAGGGACAGAGGGGGAGTCAACCTGGGGAGGCCTGAAAGTGGGAACTGGGGGAACCCAGAATGGGAGGTAGCTCTTGGGGAGGGGGTGGCTCAGCTGCTGCAGGTGAGGGGACCATCAGTTTGGGAGGGGGGATGCTTTGCACAAGCTTATCTTCCTCCAAGGCTGTTCCTTCACCATGGGGAACAAGAGGGTCATCCTGGTGCATGGCCTACACTCTGCCCTCTGAGCCACAGCAAGGTGGGGGGGGGGGGGCGGGGGCAGGTTCCAGCCATCTGCTCTGGTGTAGGCCCCTTAAAGGGGCCAGTCCACTGGAGCAGTGGGCACGGGGAGGGGCGCTCAGCCTTCCCACAGCCTCATGCCAGGCACTCTGTGCTGTTGGCAGGGCCATCCCACCCTCCAGTGAAATAAAGGGAAAACCTCAGAAGTATGGGAAAGGGAGAAGGGTTCAGTATGGGGGCAAATACAAGATGGAATGCAGTGTGACCCCCCCACCCTGCTGAAGCAAGCCTCTCCCTTCCTGTTCCCCTACCAGGCCCCAGTCTCAATTAGACTCTGCAGGGTGGATGAGATGAATTGATCCCTGGGCCCCAGAAGCTAGGGCAATGGGCCGGTGCCATTCTGTCAGGAGGAAAGGCCTTGGCTTCTCTACCCCCAAATCCACTGCCCTCTGTCTGCTCATCTTTAATATTTCAATCCCATGGTTAATTTTTAAACACGGAAGTTTTCCTGATGAATTTTTCAGAGGGGCCTATGCAGTGGGGCTGGGAGGCTCCAGGTTGTCATGGCAACATACTAGGCCTGAGCAAGATGGCCTCCCTCCCGGACCTGGGCGCCCAGCTACTGTGGAGGGATGGAGTCTTCAGAGCCTAGAGCTAGTGTGCCTGGAGGGAAAGTGACTCCAAGAGAGAAGGGACAGGAGAGTCTGGGCTGAGGGGGAGTTGGTGCTGAACTACAACAACACTAATTGATACACCTGGAGGCTCCCTGTTCCCCACCCCAAGCAGGAGTGTAAGACCTCCGGTCTTAGAAAGGATCTAGAAGGCCAGGAAAAGGCTGAGAGGATTCAGGGGCTGGAGCCTTCTGCCCACAGCCCCTCTTCCATCCTTCAGTTAACAAAACTGAAATCCAGGCACCCAGAGGAGGACTACACTGCACTTAGTATAGATGTGGGGCTTTTAAGAGGTGGAAGGAGGTTGAAGGAAGGAGTGGGTTATGAAATCCCATAGCTGGCTGCGCAGGCAGCTTCCTTATCAACAACCCTAATCTTTACTGAGCACTTATTATGCGCCAGGCACTGCCCTAAGCACCTTACAAGTATTATTGCATTTAATCCTCACAACAAGAGTAGATGCTACTGTTTTCATCTCACAGATGGAGAAACTGAGGCACAGAAAGCTAACTAACTTGTCCATGGTCTCATAGCTAAGAAGTGGCATAGCTGGCACTCAAACCTAAGAAATCAGCTTCCAGGGCCTTCTCACCCCCAAAGTGAGGTAAGATGGAAATGGGTCCAGTGCACATGAGAGGTTCTGGGAGAGGGGCTGAGAGGACGTGATGGGTCAGAGCCTGGGCAGGCCTCTGAGCCCCAAGGTCACTGACTCACCCCATTCCAGGCTGACTGAGCCTCCCAGCTCCACCCTAAGCCCCTAGAGCATCGATCAGTCTTGAAATAGAAAGTAAAGGACAAAGAGTCACTGCCTCCTTCCCCCAGCTAAACCTAGACCATCTTCTCTCTCCCTTCCCTGGGCTGGACTATATCTACTCTCACCCTGACCTGGACCATCTCTGTCTCTGCCTCCCTTAGGATTGTCCCCATTTGTTCTGTCTGCCCCCCACTGACAAGCCCCTACCCCAGCCCGACCTCTGGCCACCTGGAGGAGCACCCCGCCCAGTTCTCTTGCTCTGATTCCACCCTCTCAGGCTGTGCAGTCCAGAAATGATCCGGCAGCCTGAGCCTCAGATTTTCCCACTGAAAGTAGTAAGATGAGCCCAGGTGCAAGCTGGGAGCTTGCTATGTGTGGCAGGGAGTCGTCCTGGGCCGGGAGGATTCTGGCAGAGTTGGCCCTGGTGCTTACAGACTCCCCTATTCTGGAAGTTAGCGAGCTAACACTCTAGAGTCCCACTCCGGGGAAAGCCTGATTGGAGAGCAGCACCTGACACCCCAGGATCCTCTTTGCCCCGCCCCCAATACCCTTTAGCCTGCTGAGGTTTCACTCCCCCAAGGGAGTGAAAGGAGGGCTGGATTGTCGGGGTGGGCTGGCCCTCCCTAGCAGGACACAGGGCTCAGGCCAGATAAAACCCTGGGGTCAGTTCAAGGGCAGCTGCCGAACAGGAGGCAGCTCAGGAGTGGGGGGCTGGAGGAGGAAGAGAGAAACCAGGCGTCTGAGCATGCTTGCTGGGCCTGGCCTAAGGGGAAAACACAGCAGCCTTCTGCCTTAGGGAACAGACAGACCAGGTGAGCCCACCTCAGCCCCCAGGGCCTCTGCATCCCAGGTGCCTGGGGAGGGAACTACTACTGGCCCTCAGAGTCCTGAAACCCCCCAGCCAAGATTGAGGCCAATGTCCTACCACACTATCAAAGCCAAACTGCTTCATTGCCTGGGCCTGCTTCCTGACCCTGACCTACAGTTGACCTCGTCCCGTTATCCTCAGTCCCCCAGGGCCTCCTGCAGTCTTGAGGCCACACCCATGCTCCATCCTCCAGCAGCCCCACCTCTGCACCATCTCAGCTGCTTGTGACTGTGACCGGTGGCTGCGACCCTGTGCCCTGCACTTGTCCCTTGCTTCTTGGTGGCCCGGGACCTCATGTGGTCCAGCTCACTTGATCTCAACTTCCCAGGCCATCTGGTCCTCATTTTACAAATGTGGGGCCAAGGCAGAGAGAGACACCTGCAAGTGACTGGCCCAGGGTCACAGCTTGGTGCAGTGGGAAGTCTCGCCCTTGGGCTGGGGTTTCTGTCTGCCCTGCAGGGTGTCTGCCCCTCCATCCGAGGCCTCCCTGTCACTGGCCCTCCACTCTGCAGGCACCTGCTTCTAAGGAACTGTGCCTCCTTCTCTCTGTACCCTGTGTTAGGCCCAACTATGGTAGACACGGGTGTAGAGAGAAAACCCTGTGTTAGGCCCGACTATGGTAGACATGGGATGTAGAGAGAAGGAGGCAAAAATTCCACTAAAGCCCCAGAATCACAAACACAGATGCCTGGCCTCCTCCCAGACCTTGAGAATCAGTCTTGGGAAGGGGGAGACTCAAGAGCTTCAGGATTCCCAAATGCTCCAGAAAATTCTAACAGGCAGACCACTGGCATTTGAGACTTACTGCTCCACACAGCCTCCAGCCACTGCCCCTCACAGAATTATCTTGTATCCCAGAAGCAGCTGTGGCCAGAGAGCCCTCGACCCAGACCTCTCCCCCCTCCCCCTGGTCCTTTCCTCCCAACCCTCCGCTCAAAGCCCACACCTGGCAACCCACACAGGGCTTTTGGCCTGTCCACTCCTGGGCCTTTAAGCACACAGTTCTTGACATACTTTTTTGATCTCTGATTCAACTTTTCATATGGGCAACCTTTTTCCCCCTGGAGCCGAGCTTGTCTTTTTTTCTCTCCCCTGTGCGGTGTCCCGGGGCTCTACACTTGTGTTGAATGGAATTGAGTTAGAAGGCCCGAGTGAGCCTAAATGAGCTGCTTCACCTCACTGAGCCTCAGGTTCCTCACTGGTAAAATGAGGTTGCTGTGAGGATTAAGGAGCCTTGGTGACACAGTGGTTAAGCACTCAGCTACTAACGAAAAGGTTGGCAGTTCGAACCCATCAGCTGCTCTGTGGGAGAAAGACATGGCAGTCTGCTGTTGTAAAGACTACAGTCTTGGAAACCCTATGGGGCAGTTCTACTCTGTCATACAGGGTCACTGAGTCGGAACTGACTCTACAGGAACAGGTTAAGGGATGAGGATTAAATGAAAGCTCTTTTCATTACTCTAAGGGTTACTCCGGACAATAATAAATGAGGAAGAAAGTTTAAATGTTCCACCTAAACAGGACTTTGAGGAACTGGACAAAAGACCCCCTTGGGTCACCCCCTCCTGTGGCAGGGGCACACCAGGAGGGTGGCTTTGGGCTCCAGATCTGTATGGACTGGAGTGATTTGCTGTGAGGTGTCTCACCCGGGAACATCTTTCTCTCTAGAATCCCCTCCAGCCTGCTGTGCATGAAGACACCATTTTGTGGGCCCCAATAGATGGGGGAGGAGCCAGAGCACAGGGGCCCCGCCTGGGAGCACGTCCTGCCTGGGAGAACTAGCCCTCACTCACCAGCCTCCCCTTCCACGCCTCCCAGCACTGCGCTGATGCCCCACTTATCAACAGGGCAACGGGGGTTCCCAGACAATGAGAACAGTTGAACGAGTTTCCGATGATGGGATTTGACCTAAATTTTTGAGGACAGAGTCACCTCCCTGCAGGGTCATCAGTCCCTCCCGGGACAGACTCTGGGCAGCTGAGTCCTCTAAGCAGCCAGGAGGGTGCTTGGGAGAGGCCATGTGCACAGGACAGAGTCCAGTCCCTGTCCCCACTCGCACCCTGACAGGTCACTGCCAAGTGACCCAGCTCCTGTTCTGAAAACCCAGGCCCAGTGCCAGCACCAGGTGCCCGGCACCCCACCTGATACCCAGGAGGGAGGGCAGGCCTCACAGATGTTGAACATTTGCTCTTACCAGATCCCAGGCCAGGCACCTGACACATTATTGCCTCTAATCAGAGCAGCAGCCTGTGAGGGGGGGCTATTATTATTATCCCTACTGTCCGCATGAAGAACGTGAGGTTCAGAAAGCTGCGGAGGCTTGTCCAGGTCACAGTCAAAAGCCGTGGAGCCAGCACCTGCCCCAAGGCTGTCCCACCCTAAAGTCATATCCTGAAGACTTTCAGACGGAAGTTAGCCTCCTTCGTAAACTCATCCTCTGTTCATCTGAGACCCTCCCGGAGCAGGCTGGGCCCAGCACAAAGCCTGGTCCTGGCTTCCAGCCACCAGCATCCTCCCAGGAGCCCCCTCCTGCCCCCAACCCCAGTACAGAGCTGTGACTGTGACTGCACAGACCAAAGCGTGGTCTTGGCCCTAGTGGTATACCAGGGCCCTGGGCACAGTCATGTGACTCCTTGCTGGTGACTCCCATTTTGAAAGGGCTGGGGGCTGAGCCCAACTGTCCCCCACCCCTCTGGAGCAAGAAAGCTCAAGCACTGCAGCACACCCTCAGCCGAGGGCCTTGAAGGCAGCGTTTCCAGTAAACGCTGGTCAGGGTGGCTCTCACAATGCTCAGGCCAGTGACTGAAGCCCCCTCCACCGGCCTGCTGGGATGAGCGTCCCCTGGGCCTGCCCAGGAGCCCCGTTCTTTTCCCCACATCCTGCCCTCCCCCTGGTTCCCAAGGAGTGAGAGCTATCCCAGGGGTAGGCATGACCCACTTGGCAGCTTTGTGTGAATTAGAAGAAGGTGTCCCCTCAGGACTCATGCAGCATCAAGAGCCCATGGATGTCAGCCCACTTGCCCTGTGCCCAGGAACCCTTGTGCAGTGAACAACCAGCCCAACTGTACACTGTGGCCCTGCATTGTCCTCCTGCCTCACCGGTTAGCTGCAGGCTCGATGTGGCTACAGGTTCCTGCACTTCCAGAAACTCTCCACCTCTCTGGGCCTCAGGCTCAACCCACTTCCACAGTGGACGGAAGTGAGGTGTTAGGAGCAGTGGCAAAGAAAGGGCAAAGACTCCCCTGTGCCCCCTTCACTATGCCCCTGAGCAAGAGGCGGGGCAGTGCACTGGTTCAGAGCCCTGCTCTCGAACTGGCTCCCTGGGTATCAATCTTGGCTCTGCTGCTTAAGCTGTGTGACCTTGGGTGCATTACTTCACCTCTCTATGCTTGTTTCCCCATCTATGAAATGGGGATAATAGTGGCCCTACCTCCTGTGGTTGTGACGAAGATTAAATAAATTGATATGTTTAGGGCAGAACAGTGCCTGGTCCAGTAAGGGTCTAGTAAATTTTAAGTTCTCTAGCTTCTAATCTCTCCCTGGCCACATTCCCTTCCCTCGCCCCCCAGCCAGGGGACCTCAGTGCACAAAGTCCTTTCCCATCACCACCTCCTGGCAGTAGGTAGGGCATCTCATGCCCAGCCACCACCTGTCTATCATTGGAGGTTTGTGTGTTGCTGTGATGCTGAACAGGTTTCAGCAGAGCTTGCAGACTAAGATGGACTAGGAAGAAAAGCCTGGTGATCTACATCTGAAAACCAGCCAAGGAAAACCCTATGGATCACAACAGTCCGATCTGCAACCTATCATGGGGATGGTGCAGGATCGGGCAGTGTGAGGCCGCTAACAACAACAACAAATCCTAGGGATCAGGAAGCCAGGGCCCAGAAAGGGGAAGTGACCAGCCTGAAGTCACAGACAGGTCAGTGTTCAAGGCCCCTCATACACGCCACATGACCCCCAGCAGACAGAAATCTTGCTTCTGACCCAACACATCGCTCGGCCTAACGTCCCAACCCGGCGTAGTACTTTAGGACAAAACTCAAGCCGCACCGGGTTGGGGCACTTCCTGTGGGTCACTTAGTCTCAGCACTGTACTGGCCCCACCATCAGCCAGTGGTTCAGAGGCCAGAAGCACTTAGCCTAGGGAGAAATGTCAGAGGGTTGGAATGTCTTCCACCCACCAGGATAAAATATTCTGGATTGATCTTTCTGTCTCCCTTGGCCCTCTTTCAGACCTTGAATCCCCAGCTGGGGCTGGGGGATTGAGCCCTGGGCCGGAATCCAGGGAGTCCCTAGAGGAAGAGTGGTGCAGTAGGAAGTGCTCTGATCTTGGAAAAATGACTCTCAGACTTCGTGCAGGTTACTTAACCTCTCAGAGCCTGAGTTAGCTCATCTGCAAAATGGGGTAGACAAGAGTTCCCTGCCTTACAGAGTTGTAAGAATTAAGTCATGTAAAGTGCATACAAAGCTTAGCCGTGTGCCTGGCCCAGAGAAGTCCACCACCTTAATAGTCCTTCTCCATCCCCACCAAGGCGGACTTTCCCTGTCATGGGACACTGAGGCACAGATAAGGCAGCGCCTTTGGGGAGGCTTTAGTGAAGCCCTGGGAAGGCTGAGACCTTGAGAGACCCCCATCGGAGGTGACCACTGCCCCACGCGGCACCCTCTGCTCAGCTCTCATGTCCTCAGACTCTGCCTTAGGGGTGTTCAGACATAGTCACTCACACATGTGCACACGGGTCACCCACTCACCCAGCAGAGTGACACCCAAAGAGATCCCCCCACACGTGCCTCTGCATACCCGAGCCATCCAATCCAACTGCATCAGTGCTGCTCTCCTCACACAGGGTCTTGGTACCACATACCCACAACCCGTACACAGGACACACACTCTATCTGGTAAGGACTAGGCTGAAGCAGCAACCTACACAGTTGGGGCACCCCACTTTTCATCCCTGCCTGGTTCCATGCTTTCTCTCATCTCAACCCCTTGACCCCACCATGTCATCATCCCATCCCCAAATCTTTAGGCTTGTGCCTAAAGCACAAGCCAGGAGTCCCAGCAGTCAAGCAGGGCTGCAAGCTCCCAGACAGTGCCAAGGCAGAGTGCAACACCAAGGAAGAAAGCTGGACTAAGGGTCAGACTGCAGCCAGGACGCCCATCCCTGGGCCTATGACGTCCCCATAGCCAACCCACCTGCCTCCCAGGGAGCCTGGGCAGGCCCTGAAGCCAGCCCCCACCCCCACCCCAGGCCAGCTCAGAAACATTAACCCCTCCCCCGCCTCAGCACTGCCCCCAGTGATGGTCCATCTATTATGCATGGTCCTTCCTGCTCCATTCCATTTCCCCACCCACTGCACTAGCCACCCCACATCCCCCCTCCACCACCCCTCCTTAAGGGCTTTTAACCAAGTACATTAGGCAGGGCCAGATGCCAGTCTGACAGATGTCCATAACGTTAGCCTCCGTTTCCCTCCTTCCTCCCTCTGCCCTTCCCAATTTACCTCCCACCACTTCTGGCTGCCAAAACTTCCTGGACCTGGGTGCACCCCTCCTCTGAGTCGCTCCCCTACACCTATTCCTGCCAGGCCTCCACCTCCCCCACTGGCCTGGCTAACCTTCAGCTCAAGCTCCTGGAGAGCCGAGGCGTGCTGAACGAATATTCCATCTGGGTGATTATTATTCACATGATATTAATTAATTATTAATTGCAATTAATCTCCTTCATTTCTAACCTTCCTTTGGGAGGCAGGTGGGGCCTGGCAGCTGAAAGGGTAGAGGGCAGGTGGAGCTAGCATTTGTGGGTGAGCTCGGGGCCCCAAACGACTTTCTAGGGCCCCACTCTCAGGGATGCAGGAAGGAGAGCCACAAGCCTGTGCGTGCACAGTGGGAAACTGAGGCTGGAGCAAGCACTAAGCTGTTCCAAGAAAGCCCACTGAAGTGAAGGCAGCTGCAGGGAGAACTGGGAACTAGCTTCTCCCCTGCCTGCCTGCACCCCCACCGCCCCCTACACACACTCCAGCCCCATATTTGAGCAGAAGGACTTGCCTTGGCAGGAGGGGACTGGGGGCCAGTGGTAGGCCGACCCAAGACCTGGGTATCCCAGGATCTCTGATGCTGAGGACAGGATCCCCTCGATAGGAGGGGGGGTCTGGAGCCCGCAGGGCCCAGTGTCCTCACTAGTGTCCTCAGCACCCACCTGATAGCCATTGTGCAGAAGAAGAAGCTGCAGGAGCCCGCGGCAGCAGAGAAGGCACCCAGACCCTGGTTCCCCTGGTTCCCCCGGAACCCCAGTTGCCCTTGGGCTCTTCCAGCTCCCGGGGGCCCCGCCACCCAGCCCCGCTCACCGGGCCCCCTGGCGGCTCCTGGCGGACCCTGGTGTCTAGCTGCTGCTTTCGGACCTCTCCCCCGGAGCTCTCCCCCACAAGACGGCTGGGCTCCATGACCTCGGGGGCTTCCTGATCCCCCACCTGGGGTGAGCTCCCCCAGCGCAGAGCTCCGGCAGGACCCCGGGCCTCAAGACCTGGGGAGACAAGGCCACAGCTGCAGGCGGATGCCCACCTTGGGGCAGAAGACTTGGGAATAGGGTGGGCAGACCCCATCCCGCATGCTGGTGTGGAGCCCTGGAGCCCCTGGAGCCCTGGGGGGTCCTGGTCGGGGCTGGCCGCCCAGAGGAGGGAAGAACCCGATGGGGAGGGGGCTAAGAGCTTCACTCCTGCCCAACCGTCACGACTGCCCCCCCAAACCCGCAGAGACCTGCAGAGTCTGCTGGCCGGCGGCAGAGAAATGTGTCCGGTGGTGCCGGCCAGAGTGGGACAGGTGGGTGCAGGCACCCTATCCCCTGCCCCCTCCGCGCTCTGGACCGGCCGTCACCCCAGCACTGCAGGAAAACGTGGCTGCACCAGAAACCGCTGCAAAACCCGGGCGGGGGCGGGGCGGGGTGGGACCGGAGTGCGAGGAGGGGGCCGCCGGCCGGGGTCACTCACCGGGCGGGGGGAGCAGCGGCAGGAGCAGCAGCAGAGCCGCGAACGCCCAGCCCCGCAGCCGCCTCATGGTTCGCTCATAATCCTCTGGTCCGGGGGCTGCGGCTGCTAGCGGCGCGGCGGGCGGCGGAGGGGCGGGCGCGGGGAGGCGCCGGCGGCTGGGGGCCGGTCGGCCGGGGGTCGCGGCGCGGGCGCGGGCTCAGCGCTCTCCGGCC
Source organism: Elephas maximus indicus (assembly GCF_024166365.1). Classification (NCBI taxonomy): domain Eukaryota; kingdom Metazoa; phylum Chordata; class Mammalia; order Proboscidea; family Elephantidae; genus Elephas; species Elephas maximus. Next base: position 51,185,725 of record NC_064837.1, on the reverse strand, counting down.
GCTGCCATCCCGGCGGGCGGCGGGCCGAGCTAAGCCGAGCGGCGAGCACGTGAGCCAGGGCCCGCCCCCGCGCCCCGTTCCCCGCCCCTGCCGGCAGGCCCGGGCCGCCGCGACGGGAGGACAAAAGAGGCGCCGCCCCGGGGCCGGCCTTCTCCGCACCTCCGCCGCCGGCTGGGCAGGTGCCGGGCGGGGCGCAGCTCTTCCCGCCCCGAGGCACCTCCCCAGCCACCCCTTCCTTGGGGATCTCCGAGGACCCGAAGATGTGTAGGGAGGGAGGCAGGGGACAGCAGGACCCCGGACTCTGACCCGGTGACTGCCGGGCTGGAGTCCCGCGCGTCCGAGGTGCGGGGACGTGGCTGTCCGGCCGGGCTCGCCCCTCGGAGTGGTGGCCAGGAGGGCGCTTCCCCGGATCTGGCTGGAGCGCCCCAGCGACCGAGGGCTGCGGAGCTGGAAGGGCTGGACGGGCCGCAGCGGGACGCGGCCCGAGGGCAGGAGCGTGTCCGGTGAACGCCAGCCCCGAGCCTTCATCGGGACCAGTGGCCCATCTGCGGCGCAGAGGGTCACTAAGGAGTCCTCCCACACCCTGTGTCCAGGCCCGTGCCCATCCCGCAGGCTCCTTCTGAGGGCCAAAGCTGCCCTTGCCTCCAGGAGGGCTCCGGGAATTGCTGTCATCCAAGCTTCCAGGAAGGGCTAATCTACCTCTCGGCTCCCGAATCCCTCACACAGGGCACCTTGGTCCTTCCCCTGAATGTAATATAAACTACCCAGGTCATTTACATTCTGTTAGCCTGCCCCATTTCTGCCCCTCTCTTGCCAGCTCAAATCTTTGAGGAGCAGAAGACACTGATGGAGCCCCCAGCCTCCTTTCTCTGGCCTGAAAAATGCCTGACCTTTACCCCCATCCCTCCTTTTCCTCAAGCAAGCTTCTTCTCAGGGTCCCTCAGGTCTTCTGCCAGCTCTTCTTTGGGTGTATGGGCTTGACAACCACCTCCTACTTTCAGGAAATAGCTGGAACCTCTAGCCTAGCTGCCCCAGCTGTGCTGCTCCCCCCCATCAGCCCAGCTCCTGGGCTCCTTAGCAAGACGGGTCCTGATATTGAGGACTGGAATCACTGACCTCTGTTAGAGGTCCCCAGAGACCTGAGATGGGGTGGGGGTGTGAGATGCATGGGCACTGCTAGAGTCCCACCCTGACTTCCTCCTTGAGGCCACAGAATCCTCGTACCCATATGGGGGACCACAGGTTGCTGAGGAACAGGAATGGAGGCAGGGAACCCCTTCCTCTGCTTCTCTGGGGACCCAGGCCTCTGCCGGGGATGGGGGAGCTGCCTCTGGCTCATGACAGGCACTCCCCACCAGCTCTATTTTAGGCCCAGTAGAGGTGAGAAGGCGATTTCCCGGGAGGCACTGACATCAATGCTGGGAACGGGATGACTCCCCCCCTTCCAGCCACCTGCCACTCCAGACCCAGATGCACGGCAGGGCTGAGTCGATTGTTCCTGCACTCTGGAGCCATCTTGCAAACATCCTCTGGGGTGTAGGAGCAGGGAGCATCCTGGATGAGGGTCTACTGTGTGATATTCTCTGGAAACTCAGTTCCCCAGGAAAGAGAGATCATGATTCCCATTTGATGGGGAAACTGAGGCTCCAAGAGGCTATGTGAGCTTCCCAAAGTCACACATCTGGTAACCCTACCCTCACTCTCTACCTTGGAACTAGACGGGATAGGTATATCTGATCTTTTCATCCCTTGCCACAGCTGTCCTGTAGTCACCACCAGATGACTTGGTCCTGCCCCCCCGCTCCATGTTCCAAGGCCACAACAGCTGTGGCTCCCCAAAGGGTAGCCAGGGTATGTCATTACAGTGGAGTGCCCTGGTGCTAGAGGAGCCCCCCCCCCCACACACACATACACGTCCAAGATCATCCAGCAAGACCAACCTGTGGCCCAGGGCTCCTCTGCTGAGTCAGATTCCTGTTACATCTGTGGCCCTGGTTCCTTTGGCTTCCTGTTTGGAAGACCCTTTCAGCCCCCAGGGTGACTCCTCCATGATGGCACCCTGGCCAGCTCCAGTGGGGACTCAATTGTATGGTCCCTCAGGCCCTGACAGCCCCTCATCTCCCTTGGTTCCCCAGCTGGGCAGTCCTCTCTTGACTACACCCCACTCTCCAGCCCATGAGGTCCCACCGTCCCCATCCTGCACACCCTCTCAGCTCCACCACAAGCTGCACCCCTTCCCCAAGCAGGAAACTTGCCTCAATCCCCCTTCCCTCCCCTCCTTCCTGAGCTCAGGGGCTCTGTCCTCAAACTGGGGGCTCCCTGAGGGCAGCAACTGCATCTCCCATCAGACTTGGGATTTCACAAGAGCAGGGACTATGTCTCCGCCATCAGACTTGGCCCCTGATAGCAAGAACTGTTTACTTCTTAGACTGGGACTCCTGAGGGCAGGGCCTGAGTTTTCCCCTAAGCAGGGGGTTCTCTGGAAGGCTGCTACCAACCCCACAGCTATGGCTGCCCCTTTGGTCCCTCTTGCCCATCCCTTGTTTCTCCCAGGAGACCAGCAGCCACTGTTTCTGCTGTCTGAATGCCACCCTTGGAGTCGCTCCTGCTGAGGGAGCTGTGAGGGGGCATGGGCTCTGTTCCTACAGGATGTCCTCCCTCAGGAGCCCCCCCCCCCACCAGGAGGCCTGGCTTAGGGCCTCCTTCCCCTGTGGCTCTTTCTGCCCTTCAGCCAATTCTTCCTTCAATTTTTCCTGCACAAGGGCCAAGCTGTGCTGATGTGCGGCAAGACCCAGCCCCAGCCAACTGCAGGTAAGAGAGAGGGTCGACTGCCCCTGGCCCTGGGGCCGCGTGGTGGGCGGCGTTTCCAGCCAATGGATGCTGTCTAGGCCTGGTGCCCAGTCTTTGAGGCCTGCAGTAGAGACTGCGCCAGTCAAGGGGGTAGGACTCAGGGCTCCAGGCAACCAGGCTGTTCTCCAACCCTGGCTCCCCCACTTACCAGGTGTGTAACTTCGAGCAAGCCCCTAATCTCTCTGAGCCTCAGTTTTCTCATCTGTGAAATGGGGGTTAGAGAAGCCCTCCCTCACAGCTGCACTGTGAGATGTGAGCTGATGAGCAGAAAGCGCTTAGAGCACTCACATACTCAGAAGGGGCTCACTCACCCTGAGTTCATTGTCAATGTTGCTTTTAAGGTGCTGAGGAGAAAACCAGCTCCCTGGTAGGCTCCAGGGCCTTAGGACCCTCTTCCAGTCATAAAAAGGCTATGCTCGATGACATGATGTTGGGAGGTGGGTAGCAGGGGAAATGCCCAAATCGGGGTCTGGCATTCAGCCTGCTTCCTTCCAGGCCCCCACCCAGGGCCATCCTTTCTCAAAGGAGAGGACTGGTCTTCTCATCTGAGTATTCCTCCATTGTCTCTGAAGCCCTGAGGCCTTGTTCCAGGGAGGAGTGGGAGGCACCAGGATCCCAGGCACATCCATCCTTTGAGGTTCGTGGGGCACAAATGTCATCCTGTCGTCAGGGCCCCAACATGCTATGGAGGGGTTGCAGTGCACACATCACTGACCGTTCTTGCCCATACAAGGGATCCTCCAGAAGCTTAGGATGGGGCAGCGGCTGGGGGCCCCACTCTGGTGCATGAAGACCCTTAGCAGCTTCATCCACCAGTTCACACTGGACATGAGAATGCAGGTTACAGAGACATCACAAGGTGGGAGATTAGTGCAAATAAGCTCCGTTAATGTCCAAGAGGGAGACCTTACAGGTGGGAGAGAGGGATAATTAATTCTTACAACATGCCAAACCAAGACCAAACCTGTTTCGGTCATTAGTCAATTCCAGCTCATAGTGACCCTATGGGGCAGAGTAGAATTGCCCCCATAGGGATTTCAAGGCTGTACTCTTTATCTAAGCAGACTGCCACATCTTTCTCCTGCAGAGCCGCTGGTGGATTCAAACCGCCGACCTTTTGGTTAGCAGTTGAGCGCTTAACCGTTGCACCACCAGGGCTCCTACAAGATGCCAAACACCTTACAACCAGTATTGGATTTAATTCTTTTCAGATCGTAGCCCGAATAGCCTGGGCTGCCTATTGGCCATTTCTCAGCAAGCCATACCTAGTGTGGTAGCAACTACTATTACCTCCATTTTTCAAATTAAGAAAACTAAGTTTCAGGAGTTTGCGAAAGGACACAGTGCTAAGTGGCAAGTACAGGTTGGAACTCAGGCCTGTGTGGCTCAAAAGCTCATGCCCTGAAAAACTTCCACCCCAGGGTTCCTGGAGAATATGCAACCTGTGCCTAAGAGAATGGGGCACTGCAGGGACAGGGAACATCAAGAATGAACACATGGAGTCTGAACTGCGCATGTGGTTTAGAGACAAGTGGACTAGTCTGGCTGGAACAGGGATCTGGTGGAAGGCAGCAGAGAGAATGAGACGGGTGGGTGTGGGGAGGAAGCACATTCAGGAGGGAGAGAGTGTAAGAGGACTTGAGACTGGTTGGGTTTGGCTCCAGGAGTGGCTTTGAGAGGTGGGAGTTGGAGAATGCAAGGAAAAAAAGAATGACAAAGTGGGAGAGCCAGCTTCTTGGGCTGCAAGATAATTTTTAGATATGTTGCATTTGTTGGACCGGGAGGGATATAAGAGATTCATTGGAGGTTGTAGAATTTTACTATTGGTAGGAAATAAAACCAAAAAAACACAAACCCATTGCTGTCAATTCTAACTCATAGTGACCCGATAAGACAGAGTAGAACTGCCCTATACAGTTTTCAAGGAGTGGCTGGTAGATTTGAACTGCCAACCTTTTGGTTAGCAGCCAAGCTCTTAACCACTGCACCACGAGGGCTCCGGATATTGGAAGGAAGGACCTTTGAAATCATCTCATCCAATGCCTCATCTAAAGCTGAGGAGGCTGAGGCCCAGAGTAGTTAAGGGACTTGCCTAAAGTCACAGTGTGAGTTAGGGGTGTGGCTCCACCTCCTGCCTTTCTACCCAGTGGAAGGTCCCCTGCTCCACCTGCCTCCCGGACAGTAGAATTCAGATGGGAGTCAGGGGTGGAGCTAGTATTCAGGTCACACCTTCAGAGAAGTGAAAGACATGGTGAGAAGGGGTGAGAACAAAGATCCCAAGACCGAGTCTCTGGGAAACGGCTTCGATGCCCTCCCCAGATATACTGAATCAGAATCTACAATTTAACAAGATCCCCAGGTGATTCTTACGTATGACAAATTTTTAGAGCCTCTGCTCTACTAGTGGGTCTCAGAATGGGCCCCTAACCAGCAACATTACCATCGCCTAGGAACCTGTAAGAAATGCAAATTCTCCACAGGGGTTCTAATCAGAATGAACTAGTTCAAAGCCCAGGGGGGAAAGCAGTTGGGTGTGGAGGGCTCTTCAGGACCTGGGAGGTGATTCAGGGTAGAAACTTATGGCCCCTGCTGAATGAAAGAGGCAAAGAAGAGAAGGCTGGTAGGGGGGTGGGGACGGAAGGAAGGAAAGCAGGCTAACGCGGGGTTGCTGGGACCAAGGGAGCCAAGTTTCAAGATGTACCAGATGCTTCAGCCAGCAGGGAGGTGGGAAAGGAGAAAAGGAACCTGAACTTGGTAATTAGCAGGTTATCCGGTGACCTTGGAGTGGACAATCCCAGTGGAGTCTTCAGGCAGCAGCCACCACGGAGGATCAGGAGGGGAAGGAGGGGGAAGACTTGGAGGCAGTGGGTGTGGACTGCAGGAAGCAGCAGAGAACAGGAGGGAGCCTTCTTCAGGCTGCAGAATCAATGCAGTGTTTTCCAGGATGGAGCAGCATCGTGTTTTCAGGTAGAGGGAAGGAGAAGTGGAGAATCTGAGAGGGGAAAACCGACGAGGCTGGCGGGGTGGGCTGAGGGCACAGGGGTGGTGTGACTTAAGGACAGACACTGCTTCCTTGACTTGGGGAGGAAGGACATGCTTCCTCTGAAAGAGGAACGAAGAGTAGGAAGATGTTGAAGGGGAACTGACAGCAAGATGAGGCAGTGCCTAGTGAGACTGAGTCAAGGTTGTCTGCTGAGGGGGGGTGGATGTGGAGTGGGGACTTGAGGAAAGAGATTTGAACAGTTTCCAAGTCAAGGAGCCACTGAGGGGCCTAAGTCATGTTAAGCAGCACCCAGCTATACTGGGTTAGGTCTCAGGTGGTCTGGGGTTCCCCTCTAACTTAAGTCCACAGCCTGGAAGCTGGAATGGGGAAACAGCCGGGAGTGACACAGCCTTGGTGTACAGCTGGGAGAGCTGCCCAAGATCAGTCACTGAGATGGGAGGGTCCTAACCAGGGCCTGGGAAGGAGAAGCCATCTGTGAGGAGTATATGGTTGGAAAGGGCAGGGCCAAGTGGTGATGTGGGGGATCGGGGGGCAAGAGACTCAGGGAAATGGGGAGATTGAGGGAACATGAATGCCACTGTTGGACAGCTGGTGATGCTGCCAAGGATGACAGCAGTGTGGGTAAACGGAGAAGATATGAGGCGGTGGGGGGCTTGTCCTGGGCAGAGGGCAATGAGGGCATTAGGACCTGGCGCAGTGGGATCTAGGTGAGCAGCGCTCAAGGGCAGCAAACGTCTGAGGGATGGGGGGGCACGGGGGACTTCTCACCCAAAGGGGTGGCATCAGGGAAAAAGACAGTGGGGGCCACAAAAGGAATGGGGCAAACCCATCAGGGCCCAGAAATAAGCCACTGTCTGGGGCCCAGGAAGGGAAGTACCTGTTGGGGCGAAGGACTTCCCTGGGAATGGGCAGTGAGCATGCCCTGTGCAGGCGAGGCCTCACTGGGCAGCAGAGCAAGCGTGTGACCTGAGGAGACTGAGAAGAGGGACAGGCTATGTCCTGCCTTCCCTCAGCCCCCGGGCTGGCCAGCAGGAGGGTGGTGGCACTCACGCATCCTCTCCAACTTGCAAGAGGCTCCAGGCCTGCTATCCAGTTATTCTGCTGGTATCTGCGGGGCACTCACTCCACCTCGGTCACTGGAGGGCAGTTCACAGACCAGACACTCACACTCCAGGCCAGTCTCTTTACTGTTTATTATGAACAAGTTTATTTACATACCTGAACCAAGATTAATTGTGAAATTTAACACGAATGGCCTTAAAATGCCAAACATGACCTTAAGGCAGCCGTATATACATTTGCTCTATTTCCAAGCTAACAGCTCAGGTCCTCACCTGCAGCTAGGCCCCCCTTTCCTCCTCCCAAACTAGACAGAATAGCACTAGGCTTCTGGTAGCTTCCACATTTAAAGAGACAAACACACAGTGGCAGACAAGGGTGAGAAGAACCACAGTACACATTGTAATACAAAAAAAAGTGGCCAAAGAATCGATAGCAAAACCCATTTCTGTCTCCAGATTAATGGCTTGGCTGAAATAAATGGGGAGAGGTCCTTGGGGAGGGTGGGAGATGCACAAGTTGGCGGGTGAGACGCTGACCCTGGAACAGCACAAGGCCGGGGTGGGCAGCCTAGGCTGAGGAGGCAGAGAAGAGCCGAGAGGGGTCCCCAGAGGGGGCTCTGGCTGCATCCTGGGCTGGCGGGGGGTGGGGGGGGGCAGTGCTGGGCCTCACTGAGTGCTTGGGGGCGGGAGCTCTCCAAGTGCCACAGCTGAGCCCCTCCTCTGCTTCATATGTTCCTGAGGGTCTGTGCATGAGTGTGGGGGGCTGGGGGAGGGGACACAAACACAGAGGACTTTAGAAAGCAGGAAAGCAACACAAGCTTGTGGGAAAGGAGGCTGGGGGTGGGGTGGGGAACACCAACGACTATGTGTACGCCACGGCTCTCCAAAGAGGCAAGTGCCACGGAGGGCGGGAAGCTGGGCAGGGCAGGGCAGTCCAATGGTGGGGTGCTGTATGGTCAGGAGCATGACTGGAGGGAAGGACAGGGAAGGGAGACCTTCCAGCCTAACTCTCGTGGTCCTAACCAAAGGCCTGCCTGTTCTGTGGGCTCTGCTGAGCATGGCCATGGCAGCTGTTTACTTGGACCTCAGAGGGCAGACCCGGGGTGTCTTCTGGCTCTTGGGGGAGGTCCTGGGGCTTTGCATTCTGGTCAGCCCTGGCCGGGGCTGCAGCACCAAGCAGAAATGTAACTTGTGTCTGTGGCCATCAAGCCTGGAGCCTGTCTGGCCCAGGGGGACTCAGAGGAGCAGTTCTCTGCCAGTGCTGGGCTGGGGCTGGTCCAGGAAGATGTGGAAAATGGGAGCCAGGGAGGAGGCAGGGGACTTGGAGAGGCTGGGGGTCCCAGACCCATCGGGAGCAGCTGGCCCCCCCATTGGTGGGCAGACAGTTGGGGAGAGAGGTAGACTGCCTCTCTGCAGGCCCTTCTGGGGGCTGCATGCAGGCAGCTGAGTGTAGGTGGGTGGACAGCAGACCTGGAGCTGCAGGGCCGCTGGAGGACTGGTCAGCCTGCTGGGAGACAGGGCCAGGAGCTACCTGCTCAGGATCCTCCAGTCCTGGGGGCCACCCTCCCCCAGGCCAGGGGGGCTGTGCGGCCCAGAATTCTGCTGACCTGCCTGTGGGTTGCCAGGGTGAGGGGTCTTGAGGGGAGAGGCAGGTCGGTGGGCAGTATAAGGGAAGGAGTGTAGCCAGGGTCCTGGGATCATGGCACGGCAGGGGAAGGGAGAGGAGGTGCCTCTCACTGGTGGTCTGGGTGTCACTGGGTCTGTGGGTGCTTGGCAATAAGAGGGGGGCCTGTGGCCAGGAGCCCCCTGGCCTCTTTTCGGCATTGCCACTGGGGGACAAAACCTTCCGCTTGTGGCCGACAAGTGCCAGGTCGGGGCCAGAGGAGAGGTCTGCAAAACCAGGGCTGGTCAGCAAGCACTGACAAGCAGGGCTCCTGGACTTCAGAGTTCCTGGAAAAGCCCCAAAGGCATCGACCGACCCCTGCAGCTCCTGGCAGCTTACTACTGGTCCAGGTACCTCACCAGTCCCTGCAAGTTCAGGTGGTGACTTCATGCTGCCCACTGTTCCATTCTGCTCTGGGCCTCCTGGGACCTGGTGGTTGTCTTCTTTCCTCATCCTGGGAGAGGCCGCCCTGGGAAGAGAAGGCCGGCTGGGAGGTGGAGTCTCAGGACAGAGAATGTCACAGTCAGAAGCCCAGGAGCCTGGCCTTCTGTGGAACCAGAAATACCAAGTGAGTTGTAGGGCTCAACTCCAAAAAGGCAGCAAGTTGGGGTCCTCCCAGGCCAGGGCTGCACACTGGGTTGGGGGTGGGCACACAGAGCCATTCCTTCCTAGTTCTGGTGTGCATAGAGAGAACTCTCTGAGCCCTCAGAAAGGCCTGCCCTTTGGGTCTGACCCTGCAGCAGCTGCCAGCACTCTTTGTGCCTCTCTTGGCTCTGCACCATGTGACTGAGGCTGGCCAGAGAGACAGAGGCTGTTCCATTTAATGACTTCGCAGAGAAGGCCATGTCCTTTGGTGGCTGAAGAAAGTAGCCCAGAGCATGGCTGCCCAAGCAGAGCCCGGCTGCCCAAGCAGAGCCCAGGGAGGGAGCCCAGAGGTGGAGTTTTTGGGTGAGAGGTAAGCTGGGAGAAAGTCTTGCCCTCAGTGGGTAGCAGGGGGAAGCTGGGCTCAGAGAACCCTGGAACTCCCACCAAACCCCAAACAGTCTTTCCTTCTAGGGGTAACTTCTAGAGCAAGAGAAAGACTTTGCTCTTCACCCCAGTGTAGAGGGATGTAGGAACCCCTCCTCTACCTTCTTGATAGCCAGATAGGCACGTGACAAGGTGTATGGGTCCAGGAGCCACACCTGCTGACCTGCTCACCCCTCTTACTGTGTCAGTGTTGTGTGTCAGGAAGGGGGCACTACTCTGGCTTGGGCCTGGCCTCAGCCAGCTGAAGCCACAAATGAAGGCCACCCCAAAACAAACAGGACAGAGGATGGTAAAGAAAAAACCGCCACAGCATGGTCCCTGCTGTTGCCAACCTGAGGTTTCCTTCCCAGGCAGAGATAGCAGCAGGAGAGTAAGAACATGTATGCCCAACCTGTGCATCTCACCTGGGAAGGCTGGCTTGGAAGGGGATGTCTGCAAAGCTGTGGCTGAGCTGGGCGATGATGCGATCGACTTCTGCATATGGATGGGCTTCAAGGGCAAAGCCCCGGTGCTGGGCACTCTGGAGATGCTGCCGGGGTGAGACAAGCACAGGGCATTAGTTAAGGGTGGGACCCAGGAGACCTCCCAGCCCAGCCTCACCCACTGGAGGGCACGGCCATGCCAGGGTAGAGAGACTCGGCAGGAAAGGCTCAAGTGGCTGGTCCCCCACCCTCGTCCTGGGTAGGACAGGTTCTCAGAACAGTCTGGGGAGAGGCTGCTTAGGGGGAAGGGGCTCACCACATGGAGTTCCTCAAAGGCCTCTTGGCAGCACTCGCAGTACCCTTTCTTCCTCCTGGGGACAGTGCGGGCAGTAGACCGTAGGCTTGGCTCTTGGTCCTTGGGTTCTCTGGGGAGGGCACAGGGTTGGGGGGAGTGGTCACCCCTGGGGCCCTCAGAGGCTGTCAGGAGAAGCTGCTGTGCCAGGGGTCTTGACAAAAAGCCCCCAAGCCAAGGAGATGAAGGACCAAGATGGCTAAGAGGTCAGGCAGACACTTGTCCAAGGGTGCTAGAAGAGGCATGGAGGAAGGCAGGATAGCCCTGTGGGCACCCTGTTCTATCTCTGTCCTTTCCCCACCCATGCATCTCAAATCATAGGGGGTAGCGGTGGCAAGAATCCCTGTAAGAATTCCAACACTGCTCATTCCCAAACTCATATTCACCTGACCTTCAGGAAAAGAAAAGGTGTCAACGGCAACAAGGGGATGGCACTGCCCTCCTCCACCTTGAACATGCCCTGACCCTTGGCATCATCCCACCTTGGTTCAGTCTGTAACTGCCCCCTCATGCTGACTCGTCCCTCATATAGCTGCCAAGGACTTTCCATCTGAATCTCAGCCCCGTGTTTCTAACGGCCTGTAGGGCTATTTGCCTGTCTTAGCAAACTCAATGAGTCCGAAACATTCCCTTTAAGGATTTTCTAAGTTTGACTCCAAGCCCTGAAAACGTGCAGAAAAGCAATAAATTCAACTACATACAAATTTTTTTAAGAACTATGCATGGCAAAAAATTCCATTAGTGAAGTTAAAAGACAAACCACAAACCGAGTAGGGGGTTTACAGTTAATAATGCAAAGGATTAGTTTCCCTAATGGGAGGGAGTTTCCCTAATAGAGATGTGAAAGTCTCCTCTCAATCAAATCAATAAAAAAGTGATCCAAAGCCTAGTAGAAAAATGGGCAAAGGATATGAAGGAGGTTCACAGAAAAAGAAATTTAAATAAATCAAACATGAAAACATATTTAACCTCATCCTAATAAGAAAAAACAAAAATTACAATTATACTAACGTAGTTTTTAATCCACCAGACTGGCAGAGGTCAGCAAGTCTGACAGTACCAAGTACTAAGGAAGGGGTGGGGGAGCAGGTCGGCACACCGAGGCCAGTGTGTAAGTTGGTATCACCTCCATGAAGAGCAATTTGGCTGCATATAGCATTTGGACTGAGTATCTCCACCTTTAGGAACCTATTCCACAAGTTAACTTGAACGATTACAAAATTACTCTGAACAAGATTATTCACTGCAAAAGGCTGTGGAAATAATCACAAAAGACTGGAAATAATCTAAGCATCCCTCAAGAAGAGACTGGCCGGACAGAATATAGCACATGTATGACGGAATATCATGCACCCATAAAAAGGAAAAACGATGCTCTTTAGGTACAAATCAGAAATTAATCTAAGGTGTGTTAAGTGGAACAGGCAAGATGCACCACAGTGAATGTCAGAGTACTCTTTATGTAAGAGGAAACAAAGGATATTACGATGTATTCGTGTATATGTAAAATATCTCTGGAAATAGACCCAAGAACTAGAGGCTGGGTGTGTAATACAAACTTTCACTTTAAACCCTTTGTAACTCTTGAATTCTGAATCATGTACTATCCTACTGTCCGAAACATAAGAAAATTTAAAAAATTACACATTTCCTCCTACACAGGTTTTCTGCGTACGTGCACACACACTCACGAGCCAGCTCCCTCCTCCCTAGGCTCCTCCTGCAGATACCAAAGCTTCATTATCTTCCTTTAACAGTGTCTCAGCCTCTGTGATCCTAAGGCCACCCCAGGCCAAGCACCCTCTGCTGGCCCCAAGCCTGGGTTGCCTCCTGACACTCTCTGGTAACCCTTGCATCTCCTGGGAGAAGTATGAAGGGCACCTGGAGCTTCTTCTCAACTTGTTCCCCACTTCCTTCTCTCCATCTACTGCTGGTAGGACCTACAGGCCCTCGTTGGCCCTAGGAACTATCTGGCTGAGACTGCCTACCCTGTCCTATTCTCCTAGTCTATGGACTAACCATGTGACCCAAAAGTTAGAAAGAGTCTGACAGGCATCTAGTCGTACCTCGCAGCTGCATTACTTCTTCACTTTGGTTACGGAATTTTTGAATTTCTAAACATCTCTGGAGTAGGAACATCAACAAGCCTACAAGCCCTCTTGCGCCACACAATGCAGCATGTCTCCCTAACCCCCCATTTCTTAGTTCCTTCTGCTGTTTACCCCAATGGGTCTCAAACTTTGGAATTTCCTGAGAAGCTTGTGAGAATGCAGCTTTTGGGGCTCCATCATCAGCAATTCTGATTTTGTAGGTATGGGTAGAGTCCAGGAACCTGCATTTTTAACTGGACCCCAGGGGACTCTGATGGTACTGATTTATAGGTCCAACTTTGAGAAACGAGGTAATGTCCTTCTAGACACCTAAATCAAATTCTTCAGTAGGGCTGGAGAACACCAAATAAAATGGATGAACACTTCTCTCTCCTCTGGGCTAACTTCCCAGAATAGACTTCACCTAAGGAGCTAATACACGGCCATTCCCAAATCTGACCGGCAGGCCCCCAAGGGCGAGGACTGTGGCTTGTCACCAGCCTGCTCAGGAACCAGAAAGACCCACCTGGTACGGTGCGAGCTGCCCGGGGTCGTCGGGGCCTCAAACGGACTTGCATCTTTGGGTCCCAGAAAAGAAATTTCAGGAAAGGATTTAAACTGATGGTGGAAAGGACGAAACTTCCTGAAACACAGAAAACTTCTGCTTTGACTACAGTGGGGAAGAGAAAGGCTGAGAAAAAAGGGGCTACCCCAACTCCCTAGGATTCCAATCCTGGTAACAAAGTGGGCCCTCACCTTTTCATCTTTTAAGTTCTGAAACAAAACTCATCAGCTAGGTTAAACCAATACTTATGCTCTCCCTGGGGAGCCCTGGTGGTGCAGTGGTTAAGAGCCACAATGAGTTACGGCTGCTAACCAAAAGGTCAGCAGTTTGAATTCACCAGCTGCTCCTTGGAAACCCTATGGGGCAGGTCCACCCTGTCCTATAGGGTCGCTATGAGTTGGAACTAACTCGACAGCAACAGGTTTTATGCTCTCCCTGTTACCTCATTTGAATCTCTGATAACCACTTTCTAAGATAAGTGGAACAAGTGGTGTTATCCTATTTTACAGAAAATGGCATGGAGCCCAAAATGTGACTTGTCTCTTTGGTGACAGTGACATTACCTGTGCCTGCCATGTGCAGTGCAGACGCTGGGGCACTGATGGTATCTCTCAGTTGCTGCATGTAAGTCGTGACTACTTGTATTTAACCGGCTGTAAGAGGGTTTGCGGTTGAAGAAGTGTGCCCCGTCTGATTGGAAGTGAAGAAGGAAGCACCTCATTACCACCCCCCATGTTGTTTCCACTCACTCTTGAGCCACCAAAGCCAACTCTGTACTGTCTGCAGGTACTGGGAAGGGACATCAGGCCTATCTGGAAGATGAGCAGGCATGCCAGGTTCCTGGGGCTGAGTCTTCACCTGCCCTGGCCCAGGCTGAAAAACTTGGAGAATTATGGCCCCAGTAGTCTCCAGTGGGCACACATGGACTTTTTTTTAATTGTGCTTTAGATGAGAGTTTATAGAGCAAATTAGTGGACTTTTTTTCTTTGTTGTTAACTTTATTTTGAGATAACTATAGATTAAGATGGACTTTTGATCTAGTACTTATTGAGAATTGAGTCACAATCCAGGTGGGCAATAGCTCATGGAGTTAACATCATCAATGTGACCTTCCTGCTCTAGGTAAGATGGGATCACAATGGTAGACAGAGGCCACGGTGGAGAAGGTACCAGGCCGAGCAGTGAGGACAGCTGGATTCTAGCCTCGGGCTGCAATTCATTAGCAAGGTGGCTGTGTACAAGTCCCTTGATCTCTCTGACCTCAGTTCTCCCCACGAGGAAGTGTATGGACTCTCCTCGGGCTACTTTTCTCCCAGGGCTGTCATGAGATAACATGCACCAGAACAGGGCTTTGCTCGGCAAAACAGAAAGCCTCCATGGAGTATAAGAGAATCCCTGAGACCACCCAAAGCATCCTCATTTCAGCCAAGATGGTGTCTCTGACTGTTCTAGCACTGGAGCAGTAACAATTTGACAAGAAATGTCAGTACACTCCCAAGGAAAATGAGGAGCAAGATGAGCCTGGATGGAGATTAAGAATTCTCCACAGCACAGTGTTTAAAGGAGGGAAATTCACACACAAAATCATTAGCCTCTGACTCATCTTCAAGAGGAGTGTGCAATGCCACCCTCAGAGACTCCTCCTGCTCTGTGAGGACTTCTCCATGAGAGCAGAAAAGTGGTTTCTGGGGCAGGGGAAGTGCTGGGCTGAGGTGTTCCACGTCCCCATGTCAGCTCAGGGCTCCTGAACGCCTCTCCTTGGTGCAGACCTGGTGGAGTGATGCAGGCTTGGTGGAGCTAGCAGAGAGAGGAGGTCCCACTCACCTGCTCTCATCTTCAATTTTGAGGAATGGTGCCTTCAGTCTGGCCACTGGAGGGGGAGAAGGCACACATTAGCTATCTGTCTGCCCCAGTGTAGGGCCTGTGCTGCACGCACAGAAAATGGTCAGAGGTGAGGCTCTGCCAAAGCCTAAGAGCCTCTCAAGCACTGAAAACACACCGCCCCAAGCTGTGCCTTTCCATTTGGCAGAGATGAGGGACCTGCTCCCATCTCTTCCAGCCCTAACCCCTGGGGACAGAAAAAATTCCACTATTGTTAGAGAGGCTGCAAAGGGCCTGGGGCACTCCTGCGTGAGGCTTCTGAAGGCTGTCAACTGGCTAAGCATCCCACCACTAGTAGAAACCTGGCTGTGGGGGAGAAACCCAACTCCTGTCGGTTCCTGCTAAAAGCTAGGTTGGGGTAGTCAGTGCCACAAAGCCCCAGGTCCTTCCCAGACCTTTGCTCCTGGCGTCTCAGAATCCCAAGGGCCCCGAGAACACTCGTTAGGCAGAATTCTCCATGAGGGTCCTAGGTTTTTTGAGGGGAAGTAGAGAGGAAGAGGGCTAAAGAGGTTTCGTGATTCCAGTAGCAGGATGGAAGAAAAATATCAAAAGCGAAATCTGGTTCCTGAAAAAACAGGGCAAAAGGGTGCTGGAAAAACAAATCTGAAGTCAGTAAATCAAGAGAATTACTGGTAGTTTTTTTATTCACATAGATTACAGAATATTTTAGGCATTAAGAACCACTTCTACCTCTCCACGGTGACCAGGGGTCCTGTGAAAGGGGTAACCAAGGCAGGCTGGGAGCCTGGCAGACCTGACAGCCACCAAACCCCCAGAGAGGCTGGTGGCTCTTGGCTCCTAGTCCAGCTCAAGGCAGTCAGGAGCACCCAAGCAAAAAAGCAGCTTTTTCTCCTTGAGCAGCAGCAGCTCCCATTAATTACTTTTTTTGGGCGATTTCTTGTCTTTCTAATTAACTGAGACAGTGATTAAAATCGACTCCTCCAGACTTCCTTGCATTTCGAGCATGAGAGAGGTGCCAAGTGACTTTTCTTAGCTCTTGCCTGTGCTCGAGTAAATGCCACTTAAAGAGCATCTTTGGGAGAAATATCCAGAGGGAGAAACTCTCCCGCTGTCCAAGAGGAGCCGGTGAGACGGAGCCTGTCAATCTGCCCGTTTGTCAGTTGCAGGGAGTTTGGCATTTCTGAAAACCGTAGGCAGCTGTCAAAGTGCCCACCCCAAACCGTTACTGAATCAGAAGGAAAAGGATGCTTAACTTCAATTGATGCCCAAGAACAGCCAGAGGACGCAGAGCCAAAGCGACCACAGGGGGCCTTGGCTCTAAAGAAGCCCTGGCCCAGCATCTCTGACTTGCTCTTGGACATACCTCTCCTGCCCCAGAAACCCGGGACCCAGCCCCTGGGAACACGAAGGCGTAACACAACCTGGACTCACTTCCTGCCGCAGAGAAGTGAGCAGATGCTGCCACAGAGGGAAGTGTTTAGGGAGGAGGGATTGTAATTAGATGAGAAAGAACTACCACACTGACCTTTCCGTGTTCTTGACTCTGCTGCTGGACATGTTCCCTAAATGGAAAGAGAAAATAGGTTAAGGATGTGAGGGAACCACAGGGGTCGAGGTGTGGGGCCTGGGAAGGCTGAGGAGCTGTGAGTCTGTCCCACTTTGCCTCCTGCTGTTGGGAGGCCTGCAGAGCTCTCAGGCCTAAACTGGAACAGACCTGAGCCACTGGCTCCCCACCACCCGCCTTCCCAGGGATGCGCTGAATGGTGAGCACTCAGGACCTGGCCCAGCCTTCTGTGTGTGAATCTCAATAGCAGCTGACTCTGGAGAGAACGCAGTACAGTGCAAAGAGCAAGAGCTTGGGAGTCCCACAGGCTGGTGGGCAATGGATGTATGCAGTATTCACTTATAGGATGTGGCATGTATTAATATGGAGCATGTGAAAGACTGGGGCTGAGCAGCAGGGCAGGTGCTTGCTAATGGCAGCTTTTGTTCTTTTGGCACTCCTCCAGGTCAGCCTACAGGACAAGAGTGGAGACAAGGGCCATCTGCTTTCCTGTGCCTACCTTTGGTAGCCTGACCCTGTCGGTCAAAACCAACATGTAAGTCGGGGAAAAGCAAAGCTGATGTTAAAAACTCAATGAAACAAAATTAAAAGTCAGTTCAATGGTAGTGGTGGTTGGGAGACCAGAGACCTAGTGGGGATCCATGACTGCCTGCGCCTGTGGCCCACCAAGGAGGTCCCAGAGTCTCCTCCAGAGCAAACACCACCCAAAGAAGCTTCCCACGTCCCTTGTGGATCAGCAGATTATATCCGGAACTCACTCGAAAAGACTCCGGAGTATTTCCAAAATAGATTACTATGTGGAAAAAGCAAAGTGAAAATGCTGTGTATCTGCATAAAAGGGACAGACTTTATGACCTGTTTGCTTCTATATGCATGGAGTCCTGGAAGGACAGCTGAGAAACTGTTCACACTCTTTACCTCAGGGATGGAGCTTAGTGATTGGGGAACAGAAGTTGGGGGGTGGGTGGAAAATGTTTTTATGTCTTTTGAATTTTGAGCAATGCAAATCTGTTTGGCAGCAACAGTAGCAGCAGTAGCAAAACCCCCAAGGCTCCTAGGCCAGAGGCTGTAGAGAGAGGGAAGTGTAAGAGGCTGAGCACTTGGATATGGCTTGCTACTACTGCTAGTCCTGCTCCTCGCTGCCAGGCCCTGGGCAGATCTGCAGGGCTTAATCCTCCCTCAGATTCAGACCTTGGTGAAGACACCCTGGCTTTGAATTAGCCCAGGCTCCCTTGATGTGGTACACAATTCTCACCCCAGCAAAGGAAGGAAAAGCCAAACGAGAATTTGGAAGATGGCAGCTATCTGAAACCACAACACCCCCCTCACACCACCCATGCAATCTGCACGCTCATCCTCAGGTCAAGAGTGGTCCCCAGAAGGGCAGCCTAACCAACAGGCCACGAGTGTTTATGGGTTGTATTGAGGCCAGGGCTATCCACAGGCAACGCACAACCCAGGCCACAGTGAATGCCTTGGCAGGATGAGTGGACCACAGAAGGTTTCCAGGTAGCACAGGAAAGAAAAGAAAGGGTAACACAAGGCTGTGGACAGTAAGGGTTAGGTAACTGAGAGGCTGCCCTCCTCACACTTTTTTCAGGATGGACAGGAAGAAGTGGACTATGTTATTTATCAAAGTTGTCACAGACTTCAGTATTTGAGAACCATTTGTTTCCCTTTGGTTCAGCAGGATGACCTACCTCTGGCTTCTTGGGCTCTTGTTTCCTCACACATAAAGCACCAAGAGAAAGCTGCTGCACGTACATCATCATTTCTGTGGAGAACACAGAGGGCTGTGGCCAAAGGCTTCCACTCCTCATTCACCCAGCACAGCCCCTGCTTGGGGTGCAAGGACTGAACTTGCCCAGCCTAACCCACCAGCTCACACCAGCCTTGCCTGCCACCTTCTGGTTACAGGTCACCTCTGCACCTCCCGACAACAGAAGAAAGAGCTGGATCTTCTATCCCGGGAACAGCACCTAAGCTGGCTTCATGCTTTTTTGTGGCATGCAATACAACTCATATTTGAATAGGAGGTGCCTTCTGGCTCACGAAGGGCTGTAAAGTACTATTGGAGATCTGCTTCAGTAGAGCCCAAGCCATATGAGGTACGAGGACGTATCCTCAGGCGCAGCTTCTCTAACACACAGGAAGGCAGGGAATTAGATCAGGTTAGACATGGCCGAGTTTCCAGCAAGATGGGGCCCCCTACCCTGGACCAGGAACTTCCTGTACAGACCCACCTCCCCACCCCCAACAGACCTTACTACTAAAAGGTGAGACGGCACCCCTGTCAGCACCTGTCCCATCTAGACCAGCCCCCAACATGGATCAGAAAAAACCCTGGACTCAGAGTGGAGCTAGGTATGGGGGCCAGTCATTGCCAGGTGATTCAGGACAGCTCTTCTAGTGTAAATTTATTACATCCTACAAACAAGCCATACACTGTGAGGCAACCCTACAGAAAAGAAAGAACATGAAATTTGGGGTCGGGCTGAGCCAGGCTGGAATGCAGGTCACACCACTCATTCCTGGTCAGATCACAGACAGTTTACTTAATCCCTCTTTGAGTCCTCATCTGTACAATGGGGACAGGACAGCAGTGAGGACTGAGTGAGGTAACCCCTAGCAGAGTAAGGACCCAGTAAGTGGTCAGAGATACTAGGATTATTTCCTTATTTGTAAATGGGGATCATCACACGGGCCTGAGGAGAGCTGTTGTGCAGATTAAAGGAAACGGTAAGCTGCAGGTGGGGGCGTGGTCTGCTGTTGTTCAGGCTTTCTCCCATACCCTCCCACCTCTGTGAACCGGCATGTTAACTGAGCACTTCTGGCTCCCAGCTACCAGAAGTTTTGCTAAAGTCACCAGTTCTCCCTGCCCCCCAGAAGCCCAGGGGAGAAACAGTACCATCCACATGCAGAATCCTCACTCCCCAGGAGTGGGCATTGGCCAGGAGGCTGCTGCTGCCCCTGCTGCCTCCTCCACTGCTGCTCCCCTGGAAAGATGAAGCGGGGTCAGGCAGGGGCACGAGACTCTCCAAGGCCTGAGCACCATGGGGACAGGTTGTTCTGGCTTCTGGAAGCCCTGGGTCATCCACGTGTGCTAGGGGTAGGCAGACAGGGAAGAGGGCACAGTGCCTGAAGCATCTACCCTAATTGCCAGGAGGACACTCTGTCCTGTACGGTGCTGCCAATCTGCCCATATGCCCTCCTCTGGCCACTTGGTGACTAGGAAGGAATACCTGCTGATGACAGAGCTATTTGGAGGGCCTCTGTGAGAACAGCACTTAGTACACAGTACCCAAACCAAACCCACTACTTTCGAGTCAATTCGGACTCATGACGACCCTATAGGACAGAGAAAAACTGCCCCATAGGGTTTCTAAGGCTGTAAATCTTTACCGAAGCAGACTGCCACAAATTTCTCCCATGGAGCGTCTGGTGGGTTCAAACCTCTGACCTTCTGGTTAGCAGGTAAGTACTTTAACCACTGAGCACAGGGCTCCTCAGCACATAGTAAGTACATAATAAACACCAGTGAGCATCACCGTCATCAGCAGGAGACCATGCCGGCTGAGACCCTTCCCGCCCTGCTGCCCCCATCTGGCAGCCCAGTCCTCCCTCATTGCAGCAGCCCATGCACCTGTTTTGATGGCACTTTAACAACACCTCTCATCTCACAAGAGTCCTTTAACTCCTCCTCCTGTCACTTAACTTCAATGGCTCTGGATTCTCACAGCTAATTGTAAAAGATGTACAAAGTCTGCCTTCTATGCGGAGCAGACATTAACCTAACCCACAGCATCACTCCAAAGTTCTCTTGTAGGCTCTGCAGTTGGAAAGATTAAGGAGTCAAATGCTGGCTCTACCACTTAGTCACTGGGTGACGCCGAACAAGTTACTTAACTCCTCTGAGAATCCACTTCCTCACTGACAGAAGGGAATAATTAATACACACTTCACAGGGTGTGCAGTTCATGTTAGTAGTTCGGAAGAACCTCAGAGAAAAGACTAAATCCCTCCTTATGCTGTAGGTAGGAGAATAAGATGTCTGTCCCCATGCCGTCTCCCCACCTCACCTGGTTTCTGATGGCCTTCTGCAGTAGCTCCTTCCCCCTGCTCAGAGGCACCTGACAGGAAGAGAAAAGCCACATGGTATGTTGCATAGACCTGTGCACGAACAGTTGTTTACACATGTGCTGGTGAGGACACCTTGGGGTCATGTCCCTCAGAGAGCTATGAGTGGTGACAGCTGAGGAGTGGTAGAAATGAGAGCCTAGAGAACCTTTAGGAGGTAAAGGTAAAGGCATACACAATTTCACATCAGTCACAGGTAGCTGCAGCTTGGACAGCCTGGACCCTGGTGGAGAAGGGCATTCTGAATTCACCCAAGGTCAAAGTGCTACAAACGTGCTAAGCCCTCATTTAAGAATCCTTGTGCTCTCTAGTGGACGACACACAGCAAATGTCTGATTTTAGAAAAGGTTTTCTTTGCTCCTTGGAAGTGCCGTCCCTCATCACAACCCAATAGTGTAGCTTTGCGGGCATTTTAACATTTGCCTAAGGCAAAAACAGGAATGTCATCCGAGGGAAAAAGCTACAGTGCATTCTAGGTCAAAGACATGACATATGCATTGTATGAACTACCTTCAGACCTGAGAGAGAGGAAGAAGGGAATTGCTGCCTCCTCGGGTCCTCCTGCCCAAGCCTAGACCAACTTCAACAAGTCCTCCCTGTGGTACAGAGGACTCTCGTATTGTTTGTGAACCTCTGACTCTGAAGTTCCATAAAAAGTGAACATATATCATGGTCAGGATAACATGGGGATGGCGGATGCTGAGCTGTTCAGGTCCAGAGCTATTTTCAGTACCTGATTCGAATGCAAGTATAAATTAAACCACATTAAGCTAAAATCAGACACGGCCTAAAAGGGCTCACCGAGGCCTACTTCTTTTGTTTACAGAATATAGTTTTCCGGCCCCACAAAGGTTCTTACCGAGTCTACAGGTTTTTGCGAGGGTGTGGCGTGGCTGCCTTTTGGATCGGCCAAGGTTGGTGTTTCCACTCTGACCTCGCTGGGGCTGGGACAGCCTCTGTGGCTTGTTCCCCTGCTCTCTGCTTTCGCTTCCCTGCGGCTGGACACGATGTAACTCACTTCTTTGCTCAGAAAACCCTCAATTACCTGAAACCAGATCATAGAGGTGGCTTAAAACCAAAAGGAAGATGTAGGATTGTCAATATTAAGAGGCTAGGATAGGAAATCTTGGCTGCCAGAAGCTCTAGAATCAATGTCTTTAAATAGACCAAATGCAGTGCTGTACAGAGCCTCCAAGAAAACAACCGGAAGTGTTTAAGAGGAAAACTACAGGTTTTTGTCTCCAGGACTGCTCCTGATCCAATAGCAGAAGGCCATGGGCTTCAAGTTGTTTGACCAGTTTGCATTTAAACAGAGCAAAAGCACACTGAATAGGCTGGACAGGATTAAGGGTCGTGTAGTTAAGCTACCATTTTTCTGTGTTAGATACACTGGGCCGCTTGTATACTAGGTCTGTCCACTTGACCACACTATAAAAAGGAGCCTAAAACATGAAACAAAAGAGGGTTCTGGCTACCACAGTACTCAGCTGTGCAGGCATCTGCTCACCCTACAACACTATAAGTCCCTCACAGGCACTGAAAGGGTCTGACCAACATCTTTATATCCCAGAACCAGCACAGTGCCTGAAACATGACACCTCGTGTTTGTGGAAAGAAGAAGAAATGGAAATAAGCAGTGGTAAGCTGGTAAATGATTAACAATCAACTCTCGGGGGAAAAAAATACCTGCTTTGTAGCATTTGCCAGTTTCTGGGGGTAAATATTCCCACTATGACTGACTTCAAGCTACCAGCATAACATCGCTCAATGCATAGTGGGGACAAGATGTTAACAATTGGCTCTTGTGAGCCAGGACTGGCGAGCTCCAGCACCCCACTGAAAATAAGGATGGATGATGTCTCAGAAGCATGACTGGATGAGAAACCAGGTTAAAAACAAATCCTTACAGTTATGGCTTCAACGAGTACATCTACCTCCTTTAATATGGCAAAACAAATGCGAGAGGGTGGGATGGGGGCAGTTATTACATAAATGTGGTAGCTTGTTTAACCACCACAAATTCTTCTCATCCCTGTATATTCATTGCTTTACAATGTGACTTTGCTGCTGTTCCCATCAAGAGGTGGAGCCTAATTTTTCCATCCTTGGAATCTGACTTACTTTCACCAATAGAAGGTGACACAAGTCATATGTGTGAGTTCTGAAGTCTAGGCCTCAAGAGGCCTTGCAGCTGCCCCTTCACTTTCTGGGAAGGCTGTCCTGAAACCACCATGTAAGTCAGCTGGCCTAGACACAGAGCAGAAATCTGAGGTGGCCCGGCACATAGCCAATACCAACTGCCAGAGGTGGGAGTGAGACCATCTTGGTCTTTCCGGCCCAGTTGACCCTCCAGCCAAATGCAGTTGTATGAGTGAGCCCTGTGGAAACCAGCAGAGAAACTGCCCAGTCAACCCAGAGAACAGTGAAAAATAATAAACTGCATAATGCCTATGTTCTGGGGCCGTTTTTTAACACAGCAAAGATTCAATGACAGAATAGACTGAAAGTTCAAAACGTAATTAGGGGCCAGTTGGGCATATAATCCTTATATGCCCTCGGCTGAGCGCTGCATCCCTGAGTTTTGTTAGTTTGACAGCAAAGAGCTTCTGCCTTCTAAGCCTATTCATGCTGAGTTTCCCCAGTTACCAGACTCTTTTGGGCCATGCACCATCATCCTGTTTTCTAAAGACAAGTAATGTTCATGTCCACCTCTTACTAACTGTGCTATATGGTATGGTATATACTTTAAAAATAGTTTCATGGACTGAAATACAGCAAATGTTTTTTACCCAAAGTTGTTCACCATAATATAATTTATGAAAATGAGAAATAATTTAAATGTCCATCAAGCAACAATTAAGTAAATTAATAATCCACTCAATGTTATATTCCCATTACGAATAATGCATGTGAGGGTTAATGCTAGGAAAGTGCTAAGACATTAAGGTTACGTGCAAAAAGGTGATAATCAAAAACTGTACTCACAATCATAGCTGCATAGAAAATAAGCATTTAAAAAAAAAAGATAGGATAGTGACAGAAAATAGATTAGTGGTTGCCCAGGGCTGGGAGGAATGGGAGGAAAAGAGGAGTGACTGCTAGCGGGTATGCGGTTTCTTTTTGGGGTGATGAAAATATTCTTAAATTGATCGTGGTGGTGGCTGCACAAATCTGTGACTATACTAAAAACCACTGAACTATACAATTTAAATGGGTGAATTGTATAGTGTGTGAATCAGAGCTCAATACAACTGTTACAAAAAAAGAAAGAAGAAGGAGGAAGATCAGAAGAAAATAAACACATCAAATGCTGGCTGTCACTTGCAGCAGTTCTACATTCTCCAAAATTTTTAGAATAAACAGATATTACTATTCCAATTAGGATAAAAATCAGCTTTATTTAAAAGAAATGACTTATACTTAAAATTACTTTGGAAAACGTAGTGATACCACTGAAAATACCTGGAAATTAGATCAAATTCTTCTCCAGCTCCTGCTCTACAACCCACAAAGGCACATGGTATCACAGGAGAACAGCAGGTTACATACCCCACCCAGCTGCTGGATGGCCCCTGTCAAAAACTGGAGATTCTTGCCAGCAGGGAGATCCAAGTAAAAGGACTTTCCAGAAAAGGGCTGCCTCCCCGCACCTGGTGAGCTCTTCTGGCATTTTTCCAGCCAACTAGAAACTCTTAGCTGAGCCCCTAGAAAACAACAACAAAGAGGAGAAAGGTAAGGAGCTTGAGGTAAGAGGGAACACTACAAGTCAAGTAGCCCTCACCAACAGCCTCTGCATGCCCGGCCCTGGGCACACAAAGATGACTGTGAGACTAGTGTTCTATTGTCACTTGCTCAGATATGGAGAAACTGGAGTGCTCACACATTGCTGGTGAGGATGTACTATGGTGCAGCCATTTTGGAAAATAGTTTGGTGGCGCCTCAGAAGATTAAACATAGAGTTACCATATGACCTGTATCTAGTTTTCATGTTCAAGTTTCATAGCGGCATTATTTATTCAATATAGCCAAAAAGTGGAAAAAACTCAAATGTCCGTCAACTGATGAATGATTAAATAAAATGTGGTATATCTATTTTTTTTTTTTATATCTATACAACAGAAGGTTATTCAGCAACAAAAAGGAATGAGATACTGATACATGCTACAATGTGGCTGAACCGTGAAAATACTATGCTAAGTGGAAGAAACCAGTCACATATTGTACGACTCCATATTGTATAATTCCATTTACGTGACATGTCCAAAATTGATGAAAGCCATATATCTTTGGTGTCAGAAATCAAATCTCAAAAAGGAGAAATAAAATAAAACTAAATCCACACTTAGAAACATCAAAGTGAATATGCAAAACACCAAGGGCAAAGAGAGGATACTAAATGGGGGGGGCGGGGAACCTACCAAGCTTTAACTATAAAGGAACAGCTATTAACGCTCTCATAGGCATTTCAATAGCAACAATGGAACCCAGAAACCAGTGTGATAATGTGCTGAGAGAAAATAAAGGTCGACTTAGAATTTTATACACGACTAGACTATTATTGAAGAATGAGGGCAAAATAAAGACATTTTTTCAAAAAAACAAAACCCCAATTTATCACCAACAGATTCTCACTAAAGGGCTCTAAAAGATACACTTAAGAAGAAAACTGAACCCAGAAGGAAGGACTAAAATGTCAAAAATATATGCATAAACCTAAATAATCACCGACTGTGTAAAACAATAACAATGAATAGTTTGGAAGCAAAAAAAAAAAAAGATAATAATATCATTGCTAAACAGTTAGGGCTCTTGTAATACTCAGGAGGAGGTAGAAAGCTAAAAGAAGATGGAAACATGTCTTTAAAATTCTGAGGAAAAACAATTTCCAACCTAGAATTCTTTACCTAGCCAAACTATCATTCAAATGTAAGACAGAATAAAGAATTGTCAGATCTGCAAAGTCTCCAAAAATTATTTCTCATGTACCTTTCTCAGGAAGCTATATTGGAGGACGTACTCTACCCAAGTGAGGACATGAGCCGAAAGAGGAAAATATGGAATTGAGAACACAGACGATCCAACACAGGAAAGAGGCAAAGGGAATTTCACGGAATGATGAAGGGATAGTAGGATGAAATCCATGCAACAGGCCTAGTGCATATCTAAACCAGACTAGACTGCTAAGACAAATGGTTCCAGAAGGTATGTCTCCGAGACAGAGAAGAAACTGACGGATCTTCTGATGAGCTTAAAAGTATTGGGAGGTTTGTTATTTCTGGTAAAGACTGTGGAGATTTACACATAGAAAACAAAGGAAATTTCCTAGTTTACTATATGGCTCAGCTGTGAATAGCCTTTACATAATCATAGTAACGTAAACACAAAAATCATCTAGACAAAAATATATTGAGAGGATGAGGGGAGGAGGGAAATATGTATGTGTGTAGTGAAGGGGACAGAGGTTACAGAAAAAAAAAAATCTTTACTTTCCATAGCAGAAAGCCAATAGATAAAATTAAAAATGGAAAACAACAATAACAAAAAACAGTATGAACATGCTATTTAGAAAAAAAAAATACTAGAATAAACAGCTAAAAAAGCTGTAGTCACACCCTAGGGAGTGGGAATCACGAGGTATGAAAGGAAGAGCGGAAGAATGTTTTGTTTTGTGACAGACCTTGGTTATTTTAAACAATGTAAGCATAAGATTGTAATAATAATGAAAAATAAAAACCCTCCCAAATCCAGACACAGTCATATCATAGTGAATTTTAAGAACAAACAGAAAGAATAGTCTCAATTTTTCTAAAGAGAAAAAGCAGGTCATTTACAAAGGAAAAAGAGTCAGATTAATATCATTTCTCAACAGTATCTACTTTGTGTAAGAAGAAAATATTGTAATTTTTCAATGTGTTGAAAAAACATTGACTCAAGAATTTTAATGCAGCAGTGAAATATATTCTCAGGCACGCAAGCCTCAGAAAGTTTATCACACAGAGTCCTCTTTTGAAACAGTCTTGGACAAAGTTCCCCAGGAAAAAGAGAAACAGATCCAGAAGAAAGCAACAAGACTGGGAAGGACGAAAAAAACTTAGTAAATGTTACTACTGTGTAAAAGGCAACAACAACAAAACCTGTATTTGTAACAATCAGAACTAAAACTGGATAGATAGTAAAAGAAAGAAGGGGAAGCACTGCTATATGCTATAATACTTACCTAACTCGGTGGGAGTATTTTAAGTTTATCAATAAACTTAAGAAATTTATGGTGAAAATAACCATGAACATGAGTTTTAACAAATTACTATATCCTGACTCTCCATCTGCCTACTTTGTCCATAATACCAGACTAAAAGCTCTCGCTTGACCTTTACCATGAATTCCTAAATGATCCTCTCCTCCACAAAACTACTAAGGAGTTTGACAACCCAAACAGGACTAAAATTTCTCTTATTCTCCCAAGAGACTCTAGGGCAGGAGTAGCAAATTTGACCTCGCATCCCTAGTTTTAATCTGTTACCTACCTAGGTCCGGAACCCGGAGCCTAGCCTCAGCCATGGAACTCCCCGGCTCGAGCAAATAGTCGCCTGAGAAAGGAGGACAAAGCTCAACCACCTTCTCTAGCCTTCGACCGTCCACCGTTCCCGCCCCCCAAAACCCGCACAATGCCCAAAGTTCCCAATTCGGCTCCCAAGGACAGCAAGACTCAGCTCCACCCCAACCCACTCAACTCCCACGTCTCCTTCCATGAGCGTGTCCTCAGTCCCACCGCCCCCTTTCGCACTCTGTTCCCTCAACTCGTGTTAGCCCTTGGCCACCCGCTGTACATCTTTTCAATTCCCGTTCCTTCTAGTTCCTTCGCTCCCTTTGGACCTCTGTCCCCTCAACTCCCGAGACCTGCTGAATCACCTATATTCCTGTGACCTCCCCCCCGCCTTTACGGCTTCTGTACCCTCCTCCGTTTCTGCACTTAACCGTTTCTCAATGTCTACGTCCACTTTCTGACTCCCCACCCCGTCTTCAACTCTTCTGACCCCTTCCGCCTGCCTTCTTACAACTTTCTCCCCTTCCCGGCATCCGTACCCGTTCCTAGCTCCCTTCTCACACTCTTGGCTCCTTTTCGGCTTCCGTAGTCCTTCCTTAAGGCCGGCGTAGCACATCCTCCGGCTCCATGATCTCTTTCAGACTCCCAAAACCCAGGTGTTCCTCTGCATCATTCTCTAGGCGCCCTCTGCCGCGGCTTCGGTTTAAATTTCCTACTAGCTCCACCCCTAAAACACCATAATAGCTACGAGATCTGCCCTACGGTGGCCTTGGGAGGACAATTCACAATCCCACCACTTCTCCGCCTCCGTTATTGTTAGCTAGCTTTCTCCAGCTGACTCTCATTTTCGGGTTTTCATTGGCTGGAGGTATTCTGCGCATTAATGAATTTACCCTGAACCAAAAACCCAGTGCCCTCTGAGCTGGGTTTAAATGTCTAGGAGTATGAATAATAAAATAAGCCTAACGATTACAGAGCGTTTACACTTTACGTAAAGATTTCATGTACACATCATTTCATCTTCACACCTTTGTCCCCGTCCCTTTTCTCCACTCACTTACCTAACAAAAAACTGCTGAAGAGGTTGTCTTGAAGGCAGATGGGGACAGGAGCTGGTTGAATGGACATGGGAAATAAAGGGTGGAGAGGAGGAGTGTGCTGTCACATTGTAGGGAGAGCAACTGGGGTCATATAACAGTGTGTAAATTTTTGTATAAGAAACTGACTTTAACTGTAAACTTTCACTTAAAGCACAATTAAAAAAAAAAAGAATGCACACACACACACAAAGAGGTGTCTTCATTCCTCGCCTCCCATCTTTTCTTCAACCCACTGTAATTAGACTTTGATCCTCACCCCCCCTAAAACTTTTCTTGTCCAGATCAATAATGACTTCCACATTGCCAAATCCTATGGTCACTTTGTTATCCTTATGATATCCAACTTCTATAACATTGACAATCAAAGTTATAAAATACTTTCTTCTCTTGGTTTTCACTACCCAGCACTATCCTGGTTTTCACCTTGCCTCAATGGCTCCTCCTCAATCTCCTTTGCTGGATCCGACGCCACTGGTCCAATGTTGGTGTATTTCCAACACTTAGATCTTGGCCCTCTTCTCTTCCCTGTTGGCACTCCCTAGGAGACCTCATCCAGCTCCAAGGCTTTACAATTCAGCTCTATACTAATGCCTGCAAAATTTCTGTCTCTATTTCTGACCTCTCCCCTGAGCCCCAGACTTAGAGATCTACTATGTCCAGTGCCCCCTGAACATTTCCACTTGGAAATCTAGCAAGTATCTGAGCATTAACATGTTCAAAACAGAAATTTGTTCCTTCCTTCCCCTGCCAAAAAACAAACACCTCTTCTTTCCCCAGTCTTCCTCATCTCAATAAATAGCATCATTATCCACCCAATTGCTCAAACCAAAAACCTAGAAGTTATCTTTCAGTATTTTTCCTATCCCACTCCCACTTCAAAAAACAAGTCCTACTAACTCTACCTCCGTAGTAACATCTTGAATCAGACCACTGCTACCACCCTACTCCAAGCCACTCTCATTTCTTACCTGAAGTACTGCAGTCAATTCTTAACACGACTTCTACTCTTAACTGCCTTCTACCTCTTCCCATATAACCCATTCTTCATGAATCAGCCAGAGTGATATTTATAAAACACCATGGTGGAGTATATTACCGTTCACGTGTATTTGGTGTCCCTTCCAGTGGGGGCCCGCCCTGAACTCAGGCCTGACCATGTGACTTAGCTTTGGCTGATAGAAAAAGTGACATTCTGAAGAAGAAACTTTAAGAGCCAGAGTGGTTCACCATGTTCTCTTTTCCTCCTGTCACAATGACTAGCAGTGTCCCAGGTAGAGGCTGTGTTATGGACTGAATTGTGTCCCCTAAAAATATGTGTCAACTTTGTTAGGCCATGATTCCCACTATTGTGTGATTCTGCACCATTTTGTCATCTGATGTGATTATTCTATGTGTTATAAATCCTAACTTCTATGATGTGAATAAGTAACCCTGGTGACATAGTGGTTAAGAGCTATGTCTGCTAACTGAAAGGTCGGCAGTTCAAATTCACCAGGTGCCCCTTGGAAACTCTATTGGGCAGTTCTACTCTATCCTATAGGGTCGCTATGAGTTGGAATTGACAGCGATGGGTATGATGTTAATAAGTTCTGTTAATAATGTAACTGCCAGGATTAGTGGCAGTTATGTTAATGAGGCAGGACTCAATCTGCAGGATTAGATTGTATCTTGAGTCAATCTAAACGATATAACGAGAGAATTCAGCAGAGAGAACACGTACCTCATACCGCCAAGCAACAAGAGCCAGGAGAATAGCATGTCCTTTGGACCCAGGGTCCCTGCGCTGAGAGGCTCCTTAACTGGGGAAGATGGATGACAAGGATCTTCCCCCAGAGGCTACAGAGAGAGCCTTCCTCTGGAGCTAGCTCCCTGAATTCAGACTTCTAGCCTCCTAAGCAGCGAGAGAATAAATTTCTCTTTGTTAAAGCCATCTACTTGTGGTATTTCTGGTACAGCAGCACTAGATAACTAAGACAGGCTGTTTGTCAACTTGGGTTCCTTAACGAAGATGAACGAAGATGTCATGGAATAGATACAAATCCATAATGCATTTGTAGCATGAGCAAGAAATAAACCTTTGTTGTAGGAAGCCACTGAGATTTTAGGGTCATTTGTTACTATATCATAACCTAGCTCCAGGCTCTTAAAGTGTAGTCTGAGGTCCCCAAGACACTTTCAGGAGGTTCTACAAAGTCAAAACTATTTTTATAATAAAATTAAGATGTAACTTGCCGTTTTTCACTCATTCTGTCATAGTGTTCAGTGGAGTATGCAGAAGCAGAAATGAGAATGCTGCTGTCTTCTCTTAAACCAGATATATTAAAGAGATTTGAAAAAATATAAAACAATGACATTCTTCTAATTATTTTTGTTTTGAAAACTATTTTCATTAAAAATACATTGTTAACATATAGTGGGCTTCTTGTTTTGAAATGAATGTTAATATTTTAAAACTTTCTATATTTTAATTTCTAATTCTGTAAATATCAATAAATGCAACCCACATTGTGGTAGCCAGTCTCCAAGATGGCCCTCAGTGATCCCCACCTCCTGGTATGTATGCTCACAATGGATTGAGGAAATGATAGTGTGTGACTTCTGTGGCTAGGTCATAAAAGACATCATGACTTCCATATTGCTGTTTCTTGGATCATCTGCTCTGGTGGAAGTCGGCCACCATGACACAAAGGCACTCAGTATGCCTATGGAGAGGTTCATGTGGAGAGGTAACTCAGGCTTCCTGCTAACAGCCAGCACCAACTTGCCACTCATATGAGTGAGCTACCTTGAAGGAAATCTCCCAGGCCTACTCAAGCCTTCAGATGACTGCAACCTCACAAGAGATTCCCAAGCCAGAAACCCCCAAATTGCTAGAATTTCCTGACTCATAGAAATTGAGAGAAAACGAATGAATAAATCCACAATTGAATTGAAGCCACTAAGTTTTGAGGTGATTTTTTCTACACAGCAATAATAATTAATCTATACACGAACAAAAAAAGCTGTTTGAGATCCTCAATGTTTTAAGAATATAAAGGGGTGTAAGACCAAAACATTTAGAACTGCCTACCTATCCTATCCTGATACAGATTAAATTACCCTCCCTTTAAAAAACTCCCAGTGGCATGTCCTGTCTGGAGGGGAGATAGGAGGGTAGAGAGGGTTAGAAACTGGCAAAATTGTCACAAAAGGAGAGACTGGAAGGGCTGACTCATTAGGGGGAGATTAAGCGGGAGTATGGAGTAAGGTGTATATAAGCTTATATGTGACAGACTAACTTGATTTGTAAACGTCCACTTAAAGCTCAATAAAAATTAAAAAAAAAAAAACTCCCAGTGGAGTTCCATTTTGCCCCTCTGACCATACCTTCTTTCTCCTTCTTCAACAACCTAAGCTTGTTCCTGCTTTAGACCCTTTCATTAATAGTTTCATTTCCCAGGTCTTCTCTTTTGTTTTAGGCACCAGATCAAGTATTACTTTTTCAGATAAGACCTCTCTGACCCCACCCCTTGTCAGCCCCACCACCTTGGTTTATGTCTTTCATAGCACTTACTGCTATCAGCAAGTATCCTGCTTATTTGTTTACTTGTTTATTGCCTATATTCCCATATAGAATGTAAGCAACAAAGGAATAAGGACTTTGTTTCATTCACTGCTATATCCCTGGAGTAAAGAACCTGCCTGGAACATCAAAACAAAACAAATAAAAAAACAAACCCATTGCCATTGAGTCAATTTCAGACTCAAAGAGACCCTATAGGACAGAGTAGAACTGCCCCATAGGGTTTCCAAGGAGCAGCTGGTGGATTCCAACTGTCGACCTTTTGTTTAGCAGCCAAACTCTTAACCACTGTGCCACCAGGGCTCCAACATATATATGTCTGTTGTGTGCCATGAGTTGATTCCGACTCAGCAACCCTATCTCATATAGGAATATTTGTTGAATGAATGAATGAATGCTCCGATCTTTTGTTTTGTCATTTGTAAAATACGGATAATATTATCTACCAGGTAGTCGGATTATAAAGAGTAAACATGTGTTTAGCACATAATCAGTGATCAGAAAAAGGTAGCTTTTACTACCGTAGGAGCAAACAAAATTTTTGAGTTAATAATTCAAATTTCTCTTTCTCACAATTTTTCTCATTTCCTTAGGGGTAAGGCTTAGATTTAAAAAATCAATACATTTCAACTAATTTCACAGACCTAGGACTGATTTCTCAATACTATATTAAAAAATGTGTACAAAAAAGATCAACAACCCAACTGAAAATGGGGAAGGGAACATCCATAGAAAAGAAAATATGAAGAGCTTTTAAACATATTAAAATATGCTCAGCCCCACTTAAAAGAAAAGAAATGCAAATTAAATCTACACTGAAGTACTGTTTTTCACTTAACAGATTGGCAAAGATAAATCTTACTAGACAATGCCAAATTGTCTTATCTAGCAAAATTATAAATGTACATATTTTTCCACCCAGCAGCCCTATTTCTAGGAGTTATTTTATAGATATAATCACACATATGTGACATGACTTATGTAATAAAATTATCTACTGGAGCACTGCGGTAATGGCAAAAGATCAGAAGCAACTAAATATCAAGCAATAACTGATGAGTTAAATAAAATATGGCATAGTCCATATAGTGGAATACTATGCAGCCATAAAAACAAAAATACTTTAAAATACAAATGTATTAAACCCCTATGTTAAAACACTGAGACTCTAAACTGGATGAAAACAGAGTCCAGCTAAATGCTGTTTGTAAGAGAAATACCTGTGGATTAATGACACAGAAAGTTGGCAGAAAAGGGATGCAGCTATACTTATTTAATTGTTTTATTTTACAAATACGTCGGGAGTGCTTACTGTGACATCAAAGTACTTTAAACATAATAATTACTTTCACATTCATAATAACTCTATGAGGTAGGTAGTAACTATCTGCATTTTATAGATGAGAAAACTGAGGTAATAACTTGTGAGGTCACAAATCCAGAAAGTGTCAGAGCTGGGATTTGAACCTGGCAGCCGGACTAAGTCCATGCTTTTAACATTGCTCTCTGTAACCTCTCAGTTTAGCTGGCAAAATGAAGAAAATGATGTAGTAATATTAAAATCTGACAAAATAAACTTTAAAAGATAAAGAATAATTAGGCATACAGGTGTCATTGTTTGAAGATAAAGAATTCACCAGGAATACGTAATAATCTAGTATGTATAGGAATCATAACAACACAGCCTTAAAATACTTAAAACAGAAGCTGACAGAACTACAAGGGAAAACTAAAAAATCTACAAGTATACTGGGACATTTTAACACACTTTTCTCAAAAACTGATAGAAAGAACAAAAATAAAATTAGCCACATGTAAAAGATTAAACAATACTATGAATAGACTTTATCTAATATATACATATATATAATCTTATAGCCAACAATTAGAAAATAAACACTATTTTCAAGCACACATGGAACAACATACAAATTGACTTTTACCACTGAAGTAACAACCAATATCAAAGAATCAGCAACATACAGAACGTATCCTATGACTATAATACAATGATGCTAGAAATCAATAACAAAAAGACATACTTTTTTTTAAAAAGGAATAAGACAAAATAAAACCAAATGCATACCTCTGAAAACTTAAAACCACACTTCTAAATAATTCATGGTAGGAGAAGAAAACATAATGGACATAGTAATGTACTTAAAACTGCTGCAATGAAAAACTACATATCAAAAGCTGTGAGATTCACTTTAAAAAGTTGTAAAATTCAGCTAAAATACCTAGAAAGAAATTTATAACCTTAAATGTCTAGCCTACATTAGAAAATAAAAGAGATTTAAAATGAATCAGCTAAGCATTCAATTGAAAAATCAGAAAATTAACAAGAGTAAACCCACAGATTATAGAAGTTCAGAGGTAATAAAGTACAGAAATTAATGAAGTGAAAAAGCAGTGTCTTAGTCATCTAGTGCTGCTACTACAGAAATACCACAAGTGGATGGCTCCAACCAAAGGAAGTTTACTCTCTCACAGTCTAATAGGCTAGAAGTCCAAATTCAGGGCATCAGCTCCAGGGAAAGGCTTTCTCTGTTGGCTCTGGAGGAAGCTCCTTGTCATCAATCTTCCCCTGGACTAAGAGCTTCTCAGCACTGGGACCACGAGTCCAGAGGACATGCTCTTCTCCTGGCACTACTTTCTTGGTAGTATGAGGTTCTCATGTCTCTCTGCTTGTTTCTCTCTTTTACATCTCAAAAGAGATTGGCTCAAGACACAATCCAATCTTGTAGATTGAGTCCTGCCTCATTAACATAACTGCCACTAATTCCATCTCATCAACATCATAGATATAGGATTTACAACATATAGGAAAACCACATCAGATGACAAAACGATGGACAATCACACAATACTGGGAATCACAGCCCAGCCAAGTTGACATATATTTTTGGGGAACACAATTCAATCCAAGACAAGCAGACTCTACAATTAAACGAATACAGAAAAGACAAATAATTCAATAGAAAAACCAGCAAGGTATATAAATAGGCAATTCAAAGATGGAGAGATTTGAATGGCCAATAAACATAAAAATGCTCAAACTCACTATAACTGTCATTGCTGTTGTTAGGCGCCATTGTGTCAGTTCTGACTCATAGCAACACTATGTACAACAGAACAAAACATCCTGTACCAACCTCACAATTGTTATGCTTGAGCCCATTGCTGGGGCCACTGTCTCAGTCCATCTTCTTGAGGGCCTTCCTCTTTTTCGATGACCCTCTACTTTACCAAGCATGATGGCCTTCTCCAGGGACTGTCCCTCCTGATAACATATCCAAAGTATGTGAGACATAGTCTCACCATCCTTGCTTCAAAGGAGCATTCTGTTTGAATTCCTCCAAGGCACATTTGTTCATTCTTTTGGCAGTCCATGGTATACTTGGTATTCTTCGTCAACATCACAATTCAAAGGCGTCAATTCTTCTCTGGTCTACCTTATTTATTGTCCAACTTCCGCATGCATATGAGGCGACTGGGTCAAGCGCACCTTAGTCTTCAAGGTGACATCTTTGCTTTTCAACACTTTAAGGAAGTCTTTTGCAGCAGATTTGCTCAGTGCAATGCGTCTTTTGATATTTTGACCGCTGCTTCCACGGGTGTTGATTGTGGATCCAAGTAAAATGAAATCCTTGACAACTTCAGTCTTTTCTCTGTTAACCATGATGTCGCTTATTGGTCCAGTTATTAGGATTTTTGTTTTCTTATGTTGTGGTATAATCCATTCTGACAGCTATGGTCTTCATCAGTAAGTACTTCAAGTCATCTTCACTTTCAGCAAGAAAGGCTGTGTCATCTGCATAATGCAGGTTGTTATTAATGAGTCTTTCTCCAACTGTGATGCCCCATTCTTCTTCATATAGTCCAGTTGCTTGGATTATTTCCTCAGCATACACATTGAATAGGTATGGTCAAAGGATACAACCCTGATGCACACCTTTCGTGATTTTAAACCATGCAGTATCCCCTTGTTCTGTTCGAACGACTGACTCTTGATCTATCTACAGGTTCATGAGCACAATTAAGTGTTCCGGAATTCCCATTCTTCCCAATGTTATCCACAATTTGTTATGATCCACACAGTTGAATGCCTTTGCGTAGTCAATAAAACACAGGCAAACATCTTTCTGGTATTTTCTGCTTTCAGTGAGGATTCATGTAACATCAGCAGTGATACCCCTCATTCCACATCCTCTTCTGCATCCGGCTTGAATTTCTGGCCGCTCCTTGTTGATATACTGCTGCAGCTGCTTTTGAATGATCTTCAGCAAAATTTTACTTGCATGTGATATTAATGATATTGTTTGGTAATTTCTGCATTTGGTTGGATCACCTTTCCTAAGAATAGGCATAAATATGGATCTCTTCCAATCAGCTGGCCCGGTAGCTGTCTTCCAAATTTCTTGGCATAGTCAAGTGAGCACTTCAGTGCTGCATTTGTTTGCTGAAACATCTCAGTTCGTATTCCATCAATTCCTGGAGCCCTGTTTTTCACCAATGCCTTCAGTGCAGCTTGGACTTCTTTCTTCAGTTATCATCGGTTTTTGAACATATGCTACCTCCTGAAATGGCTGAACATCAACTAATTCTTTTTGGTATAGTGGCTCTGTGTATTCCTTCCGTCTTCTTTTGATGCTTCCTGCATTGTCTAATATCTTCCCTGTAGAATCTTTCAACATTGCAACTTGAGGCTTTAATTTTTTCTTAAGTTCTTTCAGCTTGAAAAATGCCGAGCACGTTCTTCTCTTTTGGTTTTCTATCTCCAGGTCTTTGCATGTGCCATTGTAATACTTTAGTCTTCTCAAGCTACCCTTTGAAATCTTCTTTGCAGCTCTTTTACTTCATCATCTCTTCCTTTTGCTTTAGCTACTCAACATTCAACTGCAAGTTTCCCAAGGAAACTCCCTTTCAACTGATTGGCTACTCACAGCAGATCGGGAGTTTGTATGTTTATATGTGATCACTCCCGATCTGCTGTGAGTAGCCAATCAGTTGAAAGGGAGTTTCCTTGGGAGTGTGGCCTATATTTTAATATAAGCAGATGTTCTGGCTTTTTGCTCACTCTGGATCCTGTGGCTGCCTCCTGTTCGTCTGACCTCTGATTCTTGGGACTTGAGCTATCAGCTTACCTGCCCATCTTATGATTCATCAATCTTCACAGCCTGTGAGCAGGGCCCTGCTCTCTGACGTGCCCCTCTTGGGTTCGCCAGCCCCTGCACCTACGTAAATCAGGAGAAGCCTTTCAGTTTTACCTGCCAATCTTGGGATTCATCAGCCTGTGAGCAAGAACCCTGCTTCCCAACCTGCTGATCTTGGGTTTGCCAACCCTTGTGGCTAAGTGAATCAGAAGAAGCCTCTATCCTAATCCATGGACTTGGGACGTTCCAGCCTCTACAATCGCATGAGTCATTTCTTTGATATAAATCTCTCTCTCCATATATAAGCTTTACTGGTGTCATGGATTGAATTGTGTCCCCAAAAATACGTGAACTTGGCTAGGTCATGATTCCCAGTATTGTATGATTGTCTATCATTTTATCATCTGATGTGATTTCCCTATGCGTTGTGAATCCTATCACTATGTAATAAGATGGATTAGGAGCAGTTATATTGATGAGATCTACAAGATAGCGTCTTAAGCCAATCTCTTTTGAAATATAAAAGAGAGAAGCAAGCAGAGAGAGAGGGATCCCATACCATCAAGAGAGCAGTGCCAGGAGCAGAGCGCACCCTTTGAACCTGAGGTTCCTGTGCTAAGATGCTCCCAGACCAAGGGAAGGCTGATGACAAGGACCTTCCTCCAGAGCTGACAGAGAAGAGAAAGCCTTCCCCTGGAGCCGGTGAATTTGGACTTGTAGCCTACTAGACAGTGAGAGAATAAATTTCTCTTTGTTAAAGCCATCCACTTGTGGTATTTCTGTTATAGGAGCACTAGATGACTATGACAACTAGTTTTTCTTCTCTACAGAACCCAGCCTAAGACACCGCTTAAAAATCTTCAAACAAAAGTGTTTCAGTGAGTTTTGAACCCAGTTGTTGATGATATGAAAACACAATACCTTCTGGTTAGTTTGTAAGACCAACTGATAAACATCAGGGAAGATGGAAATTTATTAGCTCAATTTCAATAAAAGTCTTGGTGGATAGAATTGAAAATGATGTTAAGTTTCATTAAGTACAATAAAGAAGTTTTTAAATATGGAGAATACCAAATATTAATAAAAGTAGAATATTGCAATGTACCCGCGTCCATTATTCAGTTCCATTGACCTTCATCCACTGAAGAATGTGGTTCTCAGTCATGAAAACCAAGGATTGAAATAAATCCAACTTAAAACCAGATCTCTGAACGGCTGTTACACGAAGTGTTAAACCAAAATTTAAAGAAGTAACGAAGCATAGTCAACCACATTGTTTTCGCTAAAGATTTTTTTGTGCCTCAACGAATAGATTATTTGTAAAATACTATTTTCTTCCTTTTATCGTTTTCATAGTTGTCTTTTTGTATGTTTTATGATAGACATACCAATTTAGTATAGTGATCCACAGACATATAAATCAAAAGTACATGTTCATACAACAGGGGTACATGTTCATACAACAGGGGTACATGTTCATACAACAGGGGTACATGTTCATACAACAGGGGTACATGTTCATACGATAGGGGTACATGTTCATACAATGGGGTACATGTTCAAAATATGTTTACTGCTAAGAGTATGTGGCAAAAATATGTTTGATGCCCACTGTCTGAGGGCAGTGGGCAAGAAAACATATTAAGAATGTGACTGAAGCATTGTTTGGTCAATTTGGAAATAAATGTACACCGACAGAGGAATGGATCAATTGGTGTATATTCAAGCAATGGAATACCATACAGTGTTTAAATGAATGGAGAAGAGCTACATGTATCAACATGGGTAAATACTGAAAGCAATCCTAAGGGAAAATAGCACATTATAGAATGAAAAGTACAGCTTGCAAAAAAAATGTGATATATTGTTTATGGATACATACATGTGTTATAATATGTACTGCAGATGTAGTACTATGTAAAAGTCCCTAGGTGACTCAAATGGTTAACTGCTTGGCTGCTAACAGAAAGGCTGGAAGTTTGGGTTCACTCAGAGGTGCCACGAAAGAAAGGCCTGACAATCTACTTCTGAAAAATCAGCCATTGAAAACCCTATGGAGTACAGTTCTACTCTGACACACATGGGGTTATCATGTGTTGGAATCAACTCGACAGCAACTTTTTTGTGTGTAATGTGTACTATGTTTAAAAACATTAAAAAAAAAAAAAACAAACACCAAATTCAGGAATAGTGGTTGCCTCTGGAGATGGGAAGGGAAAAAAAAATGAGCCTGGAAAAAGGACTTCAAATGTGTTTTATTTCTTAAAAAAAAAAAAAAAAAAAAAAGGAAGGAAGGAAAAGATGCTAGGCAAATAAACATGGATAAGGATATCATGCTTTGTAAAGCACAGGGTGAGTGAAAAAGAGGAAGACCCTCAAGAAGATGGATTGACATAGTGGCTGCAGCAATGGGCTCAAGCATAGCAATGACTGAGGATGGCACAGGACTAGGCAGGGTTTCATTCTGTTGTACGTAGGGTTTCTATGAGTCAGAATCAACTGCACGGCACCTAACAACAACAGCTCATAATTTTAAAACTAGTCTCCTTACCTTTGAGACAGGTTCCTTGGATTCTCCCCCTTAAGGCCAGCCACCCTCACATTCCTTGTGTATCTTTCCAGAGATATTCTAAGCATATGCAAGGACATGCATGTATGTATATTCCCCAGTCTCCCTTCTTTTTACACACAAATGGTAGCAAACATCATACTCTGTTCTGAGCTGCACTTTTTCCTTGAACAATATATCTTGGATTTTGTCACGTTAGTATATAAAGAGCTTCCTCCTTCCTTTTTTATGGTTGCATGCTATTTCCTTGTATGGCTACATCATGCTTTTTTGAGCCAGTCTCTGATAGACTGAATGTAGATTGTTTCTGTACTTTAGCTACAATAAGCATCACTGCAATGAATACCCTTGTAAATATGTCATTCTGCATACATGTATGTATGAGAATAAATTCCAGAAGTAGAACTGCATTTTTTTTTCAAATTGCACTCCATCAAGATTGTACAGATTTACTTTCTGCTCCAACATTTTCCATTGCCTATTATCTCCTCACTGGTCAACACAGCTGTGATTGTTAAGGTTATGTGTCAGCTTGGCTGGGCCATGATTCTCAATAGTTTAGCACTTATGATGTAGTTTGACAGTCATATGATGACGTGATCACTTCCATGATGAGATTTGATATAATGAGATCACATTCACGACAGGATCTGTTGTGAATAGCCAACCAACTGAAAGGGAGTTTCCTTGGAGGTGTGGCCTACATCCAACATAAGTGAATTCTCTGGCAAGGCTGTGGGGCTTTTGCTTACTTTGGATCCTACAGCTGGCTCGTGTTCATCTGATCTCTGGTTCTTGGGACTTGAGCTAGCAGCTTACCTACTATCTTGCCTGCTGTTCTTGGGATTCCCTGGTCTTCACAGCCTGTGAACAAGAGCTCTGCTGTCTGACCTGCCAATCTTGGGCCTGCCAACCTCCGTGGCTATGTGAACCAGAGCCTCCAGCCTGATCCATGGGACATCCAGCCTCTACAACTGTGTGAGCCATTTCCTCGGTATAAATCTTTATATGTAGATATTTATATGCTTTACTGGTTTTGCTTATCTAGAGAACCCAGCCTAAGGCATTTGGTACCAAGGATGGTTCTAGAGAAACAAAATTATAAGGATGAGTTTTCTAAATTGGTTCTCAAGTCTGGTTAGTCTTAAAGATGTTGATGACTCTGCTTTCAGTAGTAAAGAGGGCAGGAGGTGGCAATACAAATACACAAGATACCACCACCAATAGATCACGTATTGGTGAATGGCAATTCTCTGGGTGACTGAATGTGTGATACCTGTCTTAGTTATTCTGTGCTGCTGTAACAGAAATACCACAAGTAGATGGCTTTAACAAAGAGAAATTTATTCTCTCACAGTCTAGGAGGCTAGAAGTCTAAATTTAGGGTGTCAGCTCCAGGGGAAGGCTTTCTTTCTCTGTCAGCACTAAAGGAAGGTCCTTGTCATCAATCTTGCTCCATCAAGGAGCTTCTCAGTGTAGGGACCCTGGGTCCAAAGGATGCACTATTCTCCTGGCTCTTGTTTCTTGGTGGTATGAGGTCCCCCTGTCTCTCTGCTTGCTTCTCTCTTATATCTCTAAAGAGATTGATTTAAGACACAACCTAATGTTGTAGATTGAGTCCTGCCTCATTAACATAACTGCCACTAATCCTACTTCATTAACATCATAGAGGTAGGATTTACAACACATGGGAAAATCACATCAGATGAGAAAACAATGGACAATCACACGATACTGGGAATCATGGCCTAGTCAAATTGACACATATTTTAGGGAACATAATTCAATCCATAGCAATACCTTTCTACAATTTTATCATAGTGAGAAGTATAAGGAACCTGGATGTTTGGTTGGTCCTACTTTTGCTAGAAAAACTGGTGAAAGAAAGGGGTGAGTTCAGGGCTTCAGACTCAAAGCTTAAAAAAATTTTTTTTTTTTTTTTATAAAGTGCTGCTAAAATTACCTCAAACTTTCCACTTGTGACTTGAAAGAAAACCTTATTTCTTGTAGTAACAAGAGCTGATGTTGCTGAAAACCAAACCCAGAGTCTTATCGTAAGAGTGGATGAATCACGCCAACTCAACTGCCAACCTCGAGAGGTGTCTGAAGTTAAAGTGAGGGCACTGATTGGGAAGAAACGGGATCCTGAAACTTGGGATGGGAACATATGAGCAGATAATCAGGAAGCTTGAGACACTTAGCTCCTAAATTTCATTGGTTCACTCCTGTCAACAGAAGCAGCCCTCTCACTCCCATTTGAAGAGATTACTCCACATTTGTCTGCTAGACCACCCTCCCCAGTAAAACCATTAGCTCCTCCACCCCCATTTAAGGAGATTAACTCAGCTGTGTCTAAAGAGCCTTTGTCTGAGTCATTGCTTGGGTCACTGGCTGAGGCAGATGCTTTACAAGACAATGCTAAATGTTCTCAAAACACTTCCCCACCACTGGATTTTGGCTTCTAGACCTATAACTAGGCTTAAGTCCAAGTGAATTCCAAAAGGTGAAGTACGAAGTGTGACCCACAAGGAGGTATGCTACACTCCAAAAGAACTGCTTGACTTTTCTAATATGTACATACAGGAACCTGGGGAATATGTGTGGGACTGGCTATTAAGGGTGTAGGATAATGGTGCAAGGAATATAAAGATGGATCAGTCTGAGTTTATCGATATGGGTCCACTAAGCCCGGATTATTCATTCAATGTTTCATCTTAAGAAGTGAGAAAAGGATCTAATAGTTTACTTGGTTGGGTTGCTGAAGCCTGGATTATGTGGTGGCCTACACTAAATCAAGGTGAAGTACCAGACCTGCCTTTATATACTGTAGAAGCCAGTATGCAAAGGCTTAGGGAAATTGGCATGCTAGAATGGATTTATCAGGTTAGACCCACAGACCCATGCATGGAGTGCCCAGAGGACACATCTTTTACCACAACTGTGAGGGACAAATTTGTGAAGGGAACCCCAGCATTTTGAAGATTGCTGTGATTGCTATTTTACGTAAGTCAGATTTGACAGTGGGAATTGCCGTACCTGAATTAAGATGCCTAATTACAATGGGGCTGATTGGACCCTGTGGTAGTAAAGGCCAAGTGGTGGCCCTCAATCAACAAAGACAAGTAGGCATGGTTACCATAACGGACAGCAGAGTCAAAGCAGAAATCAGTATAGTCTGACTTGTATGGACTTATGGTGCTGGCTACTTAGTCATAATGTCCCTAGAAGTGAAACAGGAAATCTACCAAATATTTGTATTTGATCTGTACAAGCGGGTGAATTTTAGGTCAAGTGAATATCAGTCTAACTCAAATCTCCTGAATACAGAGTCACGGCCCCTCAATCGATTCCCAGACTTGAGCAAATTTAAAGACCTACAACCCCTTGAATGAAGGGGAGGCTGGGTCCCCTTGAGGAAGGACTCCACTACACTGCCCAAAACTTATACTGTTAATCTTTCTCTCAGCCTTCCCCAAAGGGATTTACAGCCTTTTAGAAGAGTCACTGTTCACTTGGGAAAAGGAAATAATCAGACTTTTCGGGGTTACTGGATACTGGCTCTGAACTGACACTAAATCCAGGAGACCCAAAATGTCACCGTGGCCCACCAGTCAGAGTGGGGGCATACAGAGGTCTGGTTATTAATGGAGTCTTAGCTCATGTCCATCTCACAGTAGGTCCAGTGAGTCCCCGAACTGATCCTGTAATGATTTCCCAGTTCAGGAATGCATAATTGGGATAGATATACCCAGCAATTGGCAGAACCCCCACACTGGATCCCTGACAAATGGAGTAAGGCTATTATGGTAGAAAAGCCAGGTGGAAGCCATTAGAACTTCCCTTACCCAGGAAAATAGTAAACTAAAAGCAATACTGGACTCCTGGAGGGATTGCGGAGACTACTGCCACATCAAGGACTTGAAGGATG
The DNA here is from genome assembly GCF_024166365.1 of Elephas maximus indicus. NCBI lineage: Eukaryota > Metazoa > Chordata > Mammalia > Proboscidea > Elephantidae > Elephas > Elephas maximus. The sequence goes on along the minus strand of NC_064837.1, from coordinate 51,142,287 downwards.
CAGGGGTGGTAGTTATCACCACATCCCCATTAAACTCACCTGTTTGGCCTGTGCAAAAAACAGATGGATCTTGGAAGAAGACAGTGGATTATTGAAAATTTAACCAGGTGGTGACTCCAATTGCAGTTGCTGTTCCAGATGCAGTTTCATCACTTGAGCAAATGAATACATCTCCTTAGAGTTGAAATTGACTTGACCTCAATGGGTGTGGTTTTTGATTTGGTATCTGGTATGCAGATGTTGATCTGGTTAATGCCTTTTTCTCCATACTTGTTTTGAAGGACCACCAGAAGAACTGTCTTCAGCTGGCAAGGCCAGCAATACACTTTCAGTTGCCTACCTCAGAGCTACCTCAACTTTCCAGACCTATGTCATAATTTAGTCTGAAGGGCCTTGATTGCCTTTCCTTTCGACAAGATGTCACACTGCTCCATTAATTACATTGATGATATTATGTTGATTGGACCTAGTAAGGAAGAAGGATCAATGACCATGGACTTACTGGTAAAATATTTGCAAGTGCTAGAGGGTGGGAAATGAGCAAATTGGCAACACCTGCCCAAAAGCAAAGATGAGAAGGCAAGAAGGGACAGGAAACTTGGAGAAAGGGAGAGAGGGGACCCAAGGTGTAAAGGGAAGGGGGGAAGGTGCTGTCACATTGCGAGGATTGCAATCAATGTCACAAAAACAATGTGCATAAATTTTTGAATGACAAACTTTGTGCTGCAAACTTTCACCTAAAGCACAACACAATTAGGAAAAAATAAAAGATTACAGCATTAGAAACCTTATGGGGCAATTCTACTCTCTCCTATAGGAGCACTATGAGTTTTAATTGATTCCAAGGCAATGGGTTTGGTTTTTTTATATTGTTTTTTGTTGTTTAAACATGTCTTTACTTCTGTTCCCATTGGACTGAAGATCACTTGAGGGTAGAGACTTTGTGACGTTCATCTTTGCATCTAGGAGCAAATTATCGATAACATTGGAAAGAATGGGAATGTCAAGAACACTTAATTGTGCTCATATGGACTCTGTATATAGACCAAGAGGTAGTTGCTAGGACAGAACGCATGGTTTAAAATCAGGAAAGGCGTGCATCAGGGTTGTATCCACTTACCATCCTTTTTGTTTTTATTGTGCTTTAAGTGAAAGTTTACAAATCAAGTCAGTCTCTCATGCAAAAATTTGTATGTCTTGCTGTATACTCCTAGTTGCTCTCCCCCTAATGAGACAGCACACTCCTTCTCTCCACCCACTATTTTCGTGTCCATTCAGTCAGGTTCTGACCCCCTCTGCCTTCTCATTTCCCCTCCAGACAGGAGCTGCCCACATAGTCTCACCTATCTACTTGATCTGAGAAGCCTACTGCTCACCAGTAACATTTTCTATCCTATAGTCCAGTCCAATCCCTGTCTGAAGATTTGGCTTTGGGAATGGTTCCTGTCTTGGGCTAACAGAAGGTCTGGGGACCATGACCTCCAGAGTCCTTCTAGTTTCAGTCAGACCATTAAGTCTGATCTTTTTATAAGAATTTGAGGTCTGCATCCTACTGCTCTCCTGCTCCCCCAGGGGTTCTCTGTTGTGTTCCCTGTCAGGGCAGTCATCAGTTGTCGCCAGGCACCATCTAATTCTTCTGGTCTCAGGCTGATGTAGTCTCTGGTTTATGTGGCCCTTTCTGTCTCAGGCTCATAGTTACCTTGTCTTTGGTGTTCTTTATTCTCCTTGCTCCGGGTAGGTTGAGACCAACTGATGCATCTTAGATGGCCACTTGCTAGTGTTTAAGACCCCAGATGCCACTCTCCGAAGTGGGATGCAGAATGTTTTCTTAATAGATATTATTATGCCAACTGACCTAGATGTCCCCTGAAACCATGGTCCCCAAACCCTCACCTCTGTTATGCTGGTCTTTGGAGCATTCAGTTTATTCACGAAACTTCTTTGCTTTTCTCTTACCATACTTTTATTCAATCTGTATGCTGAGCAAATAATTCGAGAAGCTGGACTTTAGGAAGCCAAAGCCCCTCAACGAGGTGAGTTGACACAGTGGCTGCAACAATGGGCTCAAACATAGCAACGACTGTGAGGATGGCACTATGAGTCGGAACTGACTCAACAGCACCTAACAGCAACAACAGCAGCAGCGATGACATGCTGTAGGTACTCAACAATATTTGGTGAAGGAGTCAAGCCAGGGACCTCTGCAGTTCCCCCAAACCAAGCAAACTTCTTGGGTAACTCATTTCACCATAGAGCCAAGTGTTTTCAGTCAAGTGAGGCTCTGGGGGGGATTACCACGTCTAGCTGTGTGACTGTTTCAATTTCCTTCTCTTTAAAATGTAGACAATAAAAGCATCCCCTCACAAGGTTGTTGGGAAGATTATGTGAAATAATGCAAGAAAAGCTCTCAGCAAGGCCTGGCAGGGGGTAAAGAAGGCTCTTCAAAGATATTCCTGTGTAAGCGTTGAACCAATGAGTGAGTTAAAGAAATGACTTCGGGTTGTCTGCTCATTTATTGAGCGCCTAATGGGTTTTTTTAATATGTGCCAGGTACTTCGTTAAGTACAGCATGAGAAGTGGAGAGGGGCGACTGCGCAGCACAAGGGAGTGTTCTCAACCCAGATTGCAGGGAAATCAAGCAAGGCTTTCTAGAGCTGAGTTTTGATGGGCAAGGGGCTTAGAAAGGAGAAACCTGTAGTATTAAAGGCGACGGTGGGTATTCCGGGTAGAGTCCACAGGATTCTGCTTGAAAGCTTATGAGCAAAGCCCTCTGGGTTCCTGAAATCAGAGTGACTTAGTAAGCCACGAGTGCGCACAGACTAAGGTGGTCAGAAGCGCTGGAAACGAAGTTGCTTACGTTCCAGTCCTGTTATCAGCCGCATGCCTTCGGCAAAGTTACTGAACTTTTCAGAACTTCCCCAAGTGTAAAAAGAATCTGTTAAGAATGCTCACCTGTCTAGGTGCCTGTGAGATCACGTAACCGAACTACGGGAAGACTCGCTTAAATACAGTACGAAATGCTCAAGCTGGTCTCTATGGGTCACCAGGGCTTCCCGCTCGGCTCGCAGGGGCTGGTGTGGGTGTGGGGGAGCAGTGGGGGAGGGGGAAGGGGAGAGTGGCGGTTTCTCTCTGGGCATGCGCAGTGGCCCAGCCGCGCGGCCCGTCAGGCACTGCGGTAGGCGCCCCCGGGGCTGCCAGGACCCTGACCCCAAGATGGCGGCGCCCGGCGAAGTGGCTGCGGCAGCGTCCGCCGAAGGCGATGGTGGGGGTTGCGGCTTCGGGATTTGGCTGGACGGACGGTTGGAGGCGCTGGGAGTAGACCGAGTTGTGTACAGCGCCTACATCCTGGGTGTCCTGCAGGAGGAAGAGGAAGAAGAGAAGCTGGATGCCCTGCAGGGAATCCTCTCTGCTTTCCTGGTGAGAAGCCCGGACACGTTTCTTCAGCCTCAGGCCGGTCCCTGAGGACTCTTGTCGGGACTTCGCAAACCTTTCCCCCTACGCAGGGTCCTATGGGGTTGGTGGTCTCATCTGGGAGAGAAATACTCTTGATTTCTGGGCAGCAGGGCAAGAGAGTTGCTCCCCAACCAGGTGCATAGAGAGGAAGGGCTTTTCCTTATTCTCGGGGACGGGACCCTTTCCGGATGCCTGTGGGTGAGCGGGCTGAGTGTTCTTCCGAAGGTGTTGAAATGTTTAAATGGGAGTTTTTAATCGTAAACGTCTAAAGACCGATTTTTTCCCCATCCGTTGTTCAGAGGGGGTAATGAAATGCTCCGGGGCCTCTGGGATGTCTGTGCCCTTTAAGAGCCAGTGCCCAGGGCTGTCTGTCCCATGACAAAAGCCTGCAGGAAGTACCCACTCGGTTCCCGTTTTGGAGGTAGGAATCCAAAAAAAGTAGGCTGGTGGTAGAGGTATTTTCATGCCTACGCTGTACTGAAGCAGATGTTGTGCTTGGTTCTTGGCCGTATTTACAGTACGTGTTTAGAATGCACTAATTTATTGGTGAGGAACCCTGGTGGCGGAATGGTTAAGCGCTCGCTGCTGACCAATAAGGTCGGCGGTTGGAGCCCACTAGCCACCGCGCAGGAGAAAGATGTGGCTCTTTGCTTCCGAGAAGATTTACAGCCTTGGAAATCCTGGGGGGCAGTTCTCTGTTCTATGGGATCACTATGAGTCGGAATCAACTCTAAGGCAATAGGTGGTTAATCGTATGTGGGGAAGGAGGTGGGGTGGAGGATGAGAGAAATGAAACCTTTCAAAAGGGAGTTAAACTTGGTACTTAAGTAGCCTGTTAGAAGCAGAATTAAGAATTCAGAAATGAGCACTTTTAAACCGTGTTTTAGTCCTAAGCCACAAAAGATGTCTACTTTTCCTACCTGACCCTTTTTACTGCCTTGGTCCCTATTTCCCCCATCACCAACACACACATTATTAGATTAGTCATAGGTAACAGGTGCTGCCTGTGGCTGTACCAGAAATTATTTCCTTTTGAACACAACAAACTCAAAAATAAATTCACTCACACCATCACTAAATGGATGTAGAAGGCTGAGTTGGCTTTGCATTCCCGGTTTATGGGAGTTCTGGAAAGCAGACTATGACTGTGAGGGCCACTTGCCCATCTAAGGCATTATCCTCTGGCATCTATCACAATGAACAGGTTTGAAAATGGGTTAATTTGTTATCCTCAAAACCAGTTTTCAGAGTAATGGTTAAAAGCTATGGCTGCTAACCAAATGATTGGCAGTTCAAATCACCAGGAGCTACTTGAAAATCCTGTGGGGCAGTTCTGCTCTGTCCTTTAGGGTCGCTGTGAGTTGGAATTCACTCGACGGCAGTGGGTTTGGTTTGGGTTTTTATGAAAGAGAATCAAAAGGTATTATGAACATATATGTCGATGTAAATATACATACTTTTTTGTTTTTCTTTAAAAGAACATGAGGAGAGAGTGGTAGAAGGCAGAAAGTATTTTGCTGACCTTTATTTTGTACAGATCTTGTGGAGGAGGGTAGAAGTGCAGTTCATTGATTGGGCATACACTTGAAATATAACACTGTACAGCTGTTCCAGGTCCTCCTGGCAAGGGCCTCTTTGACTCCCAGAGCCTGCACTGGTGAGATTGGGCTATAAATGGGAAAGCTGTAACACAGCTTGTGGTGCAAAGTTCAGTGGAAACACAATACAGCCGAAGTAAGTTTTCTTGGACCCTGACATAGGTCGTAGGGGGAAAAAGTAGGAGGCAACAATTTAGGTTAGTTTTTACTTCTACCTGGGAAGTTTGTAAAGAGTCTGTGAAGAGAAAGTTGAAATAACTTGAGTTTGTTAGTGGTACCAGCTCCTTGATCAGTTGTTTTAATGGTGTCATTATTTGGAGCTGTATGTCTGTATGCCTCCAAAGATAGGCATGAGTTTGCTTTAGATTCTTCCAGGCTCTTGGTAGAAGAGGCAAAGTTATCTAGAAGGGATCTATGGTTCTTTATATCTACCACTTGTTTGCATAAACTACAGAAGACAAAATGCTTTTTAATGGTGGCTACCCCCCTTACCCTGCCTGATTGAAACACCATATTTAATTTTCTCATAGTTTTCCCAGTCTTTTCCATGTAGAAACTGACTATGGGAAGAATTGGCCAGCAGTTATACGGTGAGGCAGGGGTTCTGTCCATGGAACAACTGAGAAGCATTTTTACAGAGCAATAAGGGCAAATGAATGAATAATTTATATGTTAAACACATAGTTCAAAGTGCTGGTCTCTGTCAGTTAGTCTGGCTGCATATAGTGCCAGGAGCCCTTGCCTGTCTACCAGATCCATTTCTAGGGAAAAGAAAAGGCATAGCCAGATCAGTCACCAGATTGGGCTAGGATACAATGTTAGAAACAGACGTTTATCAGCAACAATTTTAAGGTAAGATTCAAAAACGGTGTTATAGTTGGGAGCAAATAACAGTAAATAAAGGCTTTCTATCACCCGTCTCTTCAGTCCCTCCATTAGTACTTGCATTGATTGAGTCATTCATTCATCATATTTTTATTGAGAGCTTATGTATGCTAAGCACTGTCCTAAGTGCTCTGGGTACATGAGAGAACAAAATAAACTAAAAAAAAAAAACCCAAAAAAACCATAAGCAGTAAATTATATGGTAGTATGTTAGAACGTGGTAAGTGCTATGAAGAAAGAGCACTGTAAGGGGATCAGAAGTGGAGTAGAGGGGTGGATTGCAATTTTAAGTAGGGTGGTCAAGGTATTATGTTTTATGGCAGCTGTTTATATACTAGACTACTAAATTATAAGTGCCATGAAGCCAGGCACTATTTCTCATTCTTGGTGTCTCACTCATCTTAGTGCTTTGAGCATAGCAGGCATCTTCTGAATGAATGAATGAATACATGAACTAATTGGTTCAGACAAGGAGACTGGAAGAATAAACCACCTTTTCCAAGAGCTATCTTTCTCTTTTGCCTCTCCACTCCTTTTCCCGTGCTGTTTTCTTTCTGTCTTCGTTTGCTTTTTTTCCCTCCCTGAGGGCTCCAAGAACTACTGGAACTCTGGACCAAAGAAGTTCTGCATATCTGGCACATGTGCTAGAAGGATGCAGAATAGAGGATGGAATCCTCTGCTGGGGACAAATAAGGATATCCATAATAGGTCTGTGTTCTGACTGCTTACTTTCCTTTGGAGAGATGGTATAGTATAATGATTAAGAATGTGGGCTTCAAGCCTGACTGCTTAATCCACTTATTCTTGTGTGACCTTGGGGACATTTCTTAATCTCCATGCATTGGTTTCCTCCTCTAAATTGAGACTACTAATAAGTACTTCGTGGAACTATTTTAAAAATTGAGATTTCTCATGTAAAGTATTCAGAATAGTGCCTAGAATATGGTAAACCCAAACCAAGGCTGTGGAGTCGATTCCGAGTAAGCACTTAGTAAATGTGAACTCTGCCACTTTGCCCTGAGGGGTGGCATGTGACTGTGGTGAAGGCAGCTGTAATGAAGACACGAGGAAAAACTCGTTATTTGTTGAATGCCTTTTTTTTTACCAAGTAGCATAGGCACTTTATACAGATTCTCATGTAATCCTCACTAAAATTCTCGGAAGATGTGAAAGTTAAAAAACTTGTTCATAGGTCTGGGATTTGAACTTAGTATGTCTGACACCAAAGCCGACATCTTTTTTGTTATGCCGAGGAAGATTGGTTGACATGTAAAATATGTATGCTTATGTAAAATGGACAGAGGAATGGTTGGCTAGGAGACCATCTCCTCATTTATCTCCTCTTTATGTGTCAATAAGCAGCATGAAAGTTGATCTTGGAGAATGTTCTGAGTTGAGCGTATCATCCAGTGAAGGTTGCACAGAGGAGAGTTTTGACTCAAGCAACAGGTTTTTGCTCCAAAATGAGGAGGACTTCCCTGAGCTGGTGGGAATCCCTTCCCCTGGAGTTGGCAAGATGGAATGGGTGCTCTTGATCTGGCAGGTGTGGATTCTGGAGCACGTGCAGAATTACTTCTGTTTCCATAGCTTCAGAAGAAAAATGCACATTCTATTTTATGGCTCTCCAAGCCCTTCTCATGATTTCTTCCCAGCTCTGTACCCTCTGCTTAGGCTTTTTCAGGTTGCTGTTATTTTTATTTTTGATCATTTTATTGTTGTCTAGGTGAAAGTTTACAGAGAAAATTAGTTTCCTGCTCAACAATTTATACACAGCTTGTTTTGTGACATTGGTTGCAATTCCCTGAATGTGTCAGCACTCTCCCCTCTTCCTCCCTGGGTTCCCCGTGTCCATTCACCCAGCTTTCCTGCTGCTGCCATCCTTCTGAACTTTGCTTTTGGGCAAATGCTGTCTTTTAGGTCTGTATAGTTAATTGTTTGAGGTATACATTCCTCACTGGTGTTATTGTTCATTTTACAGGTCTGCCTATTGTATGGCTATAATGGGAACTCTGGGAGTGATTTCAGTTCCAAGTTTGAAGGCTGTCGCCACAGTCTCAGGGGTTCTACTAGTCTGTATCAGACCAGTAAATCTGGTCTTATTTATGAGTTTGAATTTTGTTCTACATTTCTCTCCCACTCTGTCCATGACTTACTATTGTGGTCCCAGTCAGTGGTAGCTGGGCACCATCTAGTTCTTCTGGTCTCAGGCTAATGTGGTCCATTAGTCCTTTGGACTAATTGTTTCCTTGAGGCTTTGGTTTTTTTCACTCTTCTTCGCTCTGGGCAGGAAGAGACCAGTTGTTGTATCTTACATGGCCGCTAGCAAGCTTTTGAAGCCCCAGTCACTACTCACCGAGGTAGGATGTAGGACACTGTAACTGTATGGATTATGATATGACAGTTGACCTAGATATCCCCCAAGACTATGGTTCCTAACCCTGAAGCCCAATATTTCAGTCCCAGGAGGTGTATGGTTATATAAAAAAAAAAAATTTTTTTTTTTTTTTTTTTTTTTACAGCTAAGAAGTTTTCATGACTGTGTCCCCTGTGTGCACTACTGCATACATGGGGTACATTTGCAGCGTGTACATATGTATATGTATACGTGGGTATACTTCCATACACCCTCCCACCCGTTCAGCTTACATATCTATCTATGTATCTACTTGTACATTATTACTTTTGCAGGATTGATGTGTATTAGTATTTACCATTGTTGCCTTTTACTCTTATTTACCTTTCAGTGTCTTCCTTTACCTTGATTATGTTGTGTTGACTTCCCCCATGTTGTGTATTATCTCTCTTTTCACCAAAGTTAAAAGTATGTGTCTATTACTTAGTGGTCCCCCCATCCCTGGTAACCATCAAAGGATGTTTCTGTCTGTGTGGAAACCTTTTCTTAACTTTTTATAATAGTGGTCTCATACAATAATTGTCCTTCTGTGATTGACTTACTTCACTCAGTTTAATATTCTCCAGGTTCATCCATGTTGTAAGCTGTTTTGCAGATTCGTCATTGTTCTTTACCGTTATATGTACCACAGTTTGCTTATCTATTCATCCATTGATGGGCACTGAGGCTGTTAACATCTTTTTGCTATTTTGAACAATGCCGCAATGAACATGGGTGTGCGTGCATGTGTCTGTTCGTGTCTCGGCCCTTATTTCCCTAGGATACATACCTAGAAGTGGGATTGAGGTTGCTATTATTTTTGAGGGCACTCAGAGAAAATTAATTGGTTTACTTTTCCAATTAGGAAGAAGACTCCCTACTTAACATATGCCGGGAGATTGTGGAACGATGGTCGGAAACTCAGAACGTTGTCACCAAGGTGAAAAAAGAAGGTAGAGTTGGAGTTTCTATGTCTAACCTTCAGTGCCTTTTCTAACAGCTTTTACTATACAGCTGTTAGGGAAAGAGTTTTTAGTTTTGCCCTTTATATAGTCACTTCCTAAGATAATTTAAACTGGCAGCAGGTCACTTTAACACTTTACTGAACATTGGTTTCCTCGTCTACTTTTATGTTTTTCCAGTTCAAAATGAGCAGTTATCTTCATTGTGGTTTTTACTTTTTTTTCATTTCTTTTCCACTACTTCTTTTACATTTACATTGCAGGTGTAGAATTAAATGAATTTTTCCTTCCTCCCACTTTTTCCATGCTCATATGTCATAGCGTAGGTTATGGTTGGGCTTTTGCCTTATTCAGCTAAAGCCTTCACTCTTTAAAAAGGAAGCAAAATGGGCTAATATATTTCACTATTAGGATGTCAAATTAGCTGTAGGACATTTAAATCCTAAAAACCAAACTTGAATAGAATCTATTCTAAATTGTCTGCATTGTTGGTTCTTAGCCTTGGCTGTACATTAGAGTCACTTGACAGACGTTAAAAAAAATACCTGTGCCTGGGCCATGCCATGGACCAATTTTATACCAACATCTTGAGTTGAGGCCAGGCATTCAGATTTCTTTAAAAGCTCCCCAGATGATTCTAATATGCAGCCAGGGTTAAGAACCGCTACTCTACACCACTGCCTCCTTTCACTGAGAATGGAGAACTTAGTGGTTGATTTTTATTTTAAATCTAAGAATTTCACTTGGCATAATTATAAACATGAAAGGAACCAGCTTACGTTGGTTCTATATTCCTTCTTAGCTTTCTGGGATGAGAGGGGAGAAGGTTGCATCTTTGGAGGTTTAATTTTTTATGGTTCTAATGCAGTCCTTTTAAAGTTTTTTTTTTTTTTTAAAGCAGCAGACTTATTTTTATTTTAATGGGAACTTATGTAACTGTAATATATAAAACATAAAAGCTGGGCTGCTCTGATTGACGATGGTTACAAGGTTTAACGCCTGGCCTGCGTGACCTTTCCTTTCCTTTCTCATTGGCCCCTAAGGCACCTCCTTTGAGCCTCAGATGCCAGTGCCTTTAGGGCCAGCACTGCCTGGGTGGACTGGTGGTCCAGTGAGCTTAATTTCTCTCTCATACAACCTGCGGTCCCTCCCTTCCACTGCCTCCCAGATGAAGTACAGGCCATTGCCACCCTAATTGAGAAGCAGGCACAGATCGTGGTGAAGCCCAGGATGGTGTCAGAAGAGGAGAAGCAGAGAAAAGCTGCCCTCCTGGCCCAGTATGCTGATGTCACAGATGAAGAGGAATATCCTTTCTGGAGTCTCAGCACCATTCCCTGAGGCTCAAGGCAGAAGTGTTTGTTGGCCTGCAGTGAGCTTTGGGAGGCTGTCAGTTCCGCTCTGTGGCTTAATTTTTTTTACCTCTAAATGGCGTGATATGGCCCTTTATGGGTGTGAGGAATGATGTTGGAATAGTTGACCCTGGACTTGTTTTCAGTATAAACTCAGTATATTCCTCAGAATTTTTAGTGTAAAGCAAATGATACCTTAATAATGGACCTTTTATATCTTGCTTTCAGAAAACAAGATACAGCTGTGATTTTTGTATAATACCTTTCTATGCAGTTCAAGGTCACATGTATAATCCATGTTTTATTCTTTTCCAGTAGATAAGGAAAGTGAGGCACAAAGAAATGAGTGGGAGATCAGAGGCATTCAAAGAACTAGTGGCAAAACCAGGACTAGAATCTGGATACTTCTGAAGGATTCCCTAAATTTAGAGCAGTTTCATTTGAGTTTTTTTATGTTCTAGTGACCACATAATTAAAAGTGAGGCCGAATCCCCAAGCAACTCCAGAATTAATTTGGAATTTGAGTACAGGGACTATGTAAAATGCATTGTTGGCAGGGGCCAGTTTGGCTCCCTGTGAACTTGCAGTTTAGGAAATGCTTAGCTTACTGAGTCTACTTGAGTGGAGTATGTGACACTTCTTTCCTAGTTCTTCCTCATGACTTTTCTTGCAGAGTTGGCAGAGCTATGGTTCCCGTTACAAAACCTCATTCCTTTGTCTAGAAGATAACTTCAAAGTGGTTTGCGTGGATGGCTTATTAAAAAACAGATGCTGGTCCCCACCACCAGAGAGTCTGATTCCGTAGGTTTGGGATGGGGCCAGAGAATCTGCATTTCTGATGAGTCCCCAGGTGGTTCTGGGAACCATACATTGAGAACTACTGTTTTAGAGGTATCTTGCCATCCCCCAACTTCCAGATAATGTGGCAGTCCACCAAGATCAGCTTAAGCTTCTTTTCAGCTTCTAAGAGATAGGATCTTATAATAAGGATCTTTGAACAGTGTTCACTAAGTTGAGACTTTTAAAGATGAATCTCCTGGGTTTAGCACCATATCCCTGACTGTCTTCCTTCCATTCAATGTGCCTTTCCTACCCACCAATCTCCTGAATGTTTTCTAATGTTGGGTTGGGTTATGCCAACCCTTATCTTCCATCCTACTTGCCTTAACGTCACTCACGGAAGCAGATGAGAAGGATGATTCAGGTGCCACCACAATGAACATTGGTTCTGACAAATGTATCCTTCTCTGTGTCCACCCCCATGTTTTCTTCATAGAATCCTTGAAGGTCAGTTTTTATTTTGCCATTGGGAGTCAGCATTGGGAGCCCCATTCCTAAGACAAACTAATAGTCAATTTAGCAAGAACTTTCCCCAAAGAACACGTTAACATGTACTGTGAGGGGATTAGCTTGAAGGAAGGATCTCTAAGGGAAAATAAGAATTTATACTCCCTGTGTATGGTTGCCCAGCACTGTGTAAGGATTAAAACAGTATTGAAGTCTTGGTCTTTGTCCACAGAGACCTTATAATTTGTTGGAAAGAGAACACAAACTGAAATTTTTAACAGACTAAACAATATGTACATATTGAAATATGTGCTGAGAAGGTCTCTACCAACAGAGTCACTTATTAGAAGCTTACTAAAGGAGGTGAATTTAAAGATCCACCACCCACTTAAAGATGAGGAGTATGGTGGATTACCAGAGAAAGGGGTTGTTTCAGGGAGACTTATTTATTTAAAAGAACTAAAGCAGAAAAAAGTCATGTTTTTAGAGATGAGCTTGTTTTTGGAATCATAAGAAATGAGAGATAAAGTTTTTGACTTGGTGTTTTCTGACTATGGTTAAACTTATTATTTCACAACTGTTATTATAAATTGAGTTCATGGCTATTAGAACATGGTTTTCACTCAAACTTTAGTGGTCTAGCGAAAAAAAGTTTAGTAGGGTTAAACAACTTAAGTCTTTGCAAGCACTTTAATATTGCCAAGCACATAAAAGTTTTGCCAGTTATACTTCATACTCGTTAAAACTTGCCTAGCTGCTCCAACAATACTCTGCCATTGAATGATGTAGTTATTCTAGAATGAAATTTTATTTTGATAAAATATTTTAAAATTCAGGTTTAGATAAATCTGAATGAGATTTTTATTCTGAGGGATATTTTTTAAACTTTTATAATGATAGCTTTAGGATTTTGCATCAGACCAAAGATAAATATGACTTTTTAAGACTTGGAGTAGGTAGAGCACATTCAGGACTCAGCATGTGGAGCAAGGACAGCCAGAAGGAAAAAAGCAGCAGTTGTGACCTGTACCATAATCCCTTAACTCACCTGTAGCTCTGTTCCGAAACACCAATGTGGAAGATGTCCTCAATGCCCGAAAACTGGAGCGAGACTCGCTTCGGGATGAGTCCCAAAGGAAGAAGGAACAAGACAGGTTGCAGAGGGAGAGGGACAAACTAGCCAAGCAGGAGCGCAAGGAAAAGGAAAAGAAAAGGACACAGAAAGGGGAGCGAAAGCGATAACCTTGGCCTACTCTTCTCCTTTCTCCCGTGAACTTGATCAAAGGGAGAACTGATTGTACACATGTGTATTTAAGAGAAATGAGAGAACACTGCAAAATGGTTTCCCAAGGCATTTCCTCTTTTGTTTACATGGCCAAATGGAAAATCACAAACACTTCTAATTACAAAATGTGCCATGTCTCTGTGGTATGAGTAATCAGATTATTGTAGTTGATGTCTTTACCAAAGATATGGACTGGGAGCAAGGTCTGTCTTTTAATACTGAAATCCTGTGCTCCTTTTGGTCACTTTAGTCTTCCCTTACCGTAGATAAACAGCAGGATTCAGAAAGCTAACACTTTTAGTTTTCAGCCTGAAGGAGTAGAAACATCACCATTCCTTCCCCAAGGTGAAATGTAAGAGTGCAAATTGTTTCTAATGTATTTATTCCATAAATATGTTGTTTCATGGTTGAAATAGAAAGCTAATGAGGAGCTCTACCTGGATCCAGATTTTGTTACATGGCAGCAAACTAGGAAAATGGGAGAAGTTATTTGGGGGGTGTTCTAGATTCGAAGTTTTTTTTTAAAGTTACAGCCTATGGGTAGAAAAGAAGTATCTTTTTAGTAGAGATAGGTATTTTTCCTCATCTAGGCTGTGACTTTAAGAAGGACACGTCCTTATCGGTACAAGAATATCATCGTTAGCTAGATTTCCTAAATCATGAATCCTCTTGAATGCTGATAGAGATCTGAATCTAATTTGCCCCAAAAGGTATAAAGACTGATAATTCCTTGTTTAGAGAAACTGGAGAAATCGCCCTTTTAAGGAAGAAACACTGGAAATCTCTGCTAACACAGATACTTAATAGTGTACATAGTAGGTGCTCAACAGATTTATCTAATGAATGAATGGAAAATTGCTTGGGAGAGTAAAAAGTGAGCTGGAGCTCTCCATTTCTACTTTTGTCATAAGCCACATTCAGTTGTAAATAAGGTTTTCTCTGACTTCCAGGCAGCAGACTGTCAAGAAGCTTGAATTGTGGAGACAGACAGTAGATATTTTATACCAGGGGTTGGCAAATTATTGCCTGCAGATCAAATTTGGCCTGGCCTGTTTTTGTATGGTGCAAGCAAATGATGTATGTTTTTAAAGAGTTGTTAAAAAAGAGTATGTGACAGAAACCATATGTGGCCCACAAAGCCTCACATATTTACTATCTGGCTCTTACAGAAAAAGTTTGCCAAGTTCTGTTTTGTACCATTGACTATGAGGTTAACAAAAAACTTTACCATTGTGCAGAAGGTAAAAAGATGCATGGTTAAGGAAAGGAGATGTCTTATCTCTTCATATACTCCTATAGCTGTGACATTGCAAAAATAAAAAAAAATTTTAAAACCCATCTTTTTTAAAAAAATAAACTTTATTAAATCACTATCTTCTGATTTATATGATTCCTTCTAGCTACCCATGGAAATGAACTCTGTGTGGATATTCATTTAGGAATGTGTTGAGTTATTATTCAAACTAGTGTTGACTTAAAAAAAAAAAAAGGATCAGTTCACTAGGTTTTGAGGAAGGATAGCCACTTAACTAAGGATATCCTTCTAAACTGTTCAGTATTGCAAAGGGCAAATTTTAAACAACTTTATATTTTATGGAAGGAGCCCTGGTGGCACAGTGGTTAAGTGCTCAGCTGCTAACTAAAAGTTTGGCAGTTTGAACCTACCAGCTACTCCCCAGGAAAAAGATGTGGCAGTCTGCTTCCGTAAAGATTAGAGACTTGGAAACCCTATGAGCAGTTAGTTCTACTCTGTCCTATAGTGTCACTGTGAGTGACAGTCGACTTGATGGCAATGGGTTTGGTTTTATTTTCTGTGGTAAAGTAGACATTTTAGACCAAATTTGGGATTTCAGTTGTAACATTAATTCTCAACCCTCTAAAACTTTATAGTAGCATGCTATTCAAGTGGGAGGAACAGGGATACAATAAGTCAAGGTAATTTTCAATGTCCTTTATATAAATTGCTTTTTCCATGTTCTTAAAAAAATAAGTATGCCAAATTCTTTTGGATTAGAAATGGTGGGAGCATCAGTTTTATCAGCTTCATCATAAATCATGTGTGATAGATTAGAAGGTATGTCAAAAATAAGGAGAACCAACTAATTTAAGAATTATCTACTAGGTAATATGTTATTTAGATTTATAACATTTTAAAGAATTTTTTGTAAGTGTGTGGTTTTTGTTAATGGACTGGTGTTTCATTTCTGACCATTATCATGTAAAGACTTCCTCAGAATTTTTATTTTGGTATCCCTGGATAAAAACAGAACAAAAATTTCATCTTTGAAGGAGGTCAGTTTAGATCCAAGGATACCTGAATTGCATTGGTTTCAGTCTACAAATATTACTTAGGTGCTGATAATGAAATTTAAAACTGAGCATCAGTTCTTAACAATTAAGTGAAATTTGATTTGTTTTCTCATGAGTTACTCTTAAGGTTAGGAACTAATACAAACGTAAAAAATGATACTAAGTATTTTCAACAAAGTAATTTATTTTTTCACCTGACAGAGTAAATTCAGTACAATATTTGTTTTTATAACATCTAACATGTCTTATCTCAAACTTAACCACTTTCTGTGCAGTGACTGGTGGGGCGATCTGTTTTATTTGACTACCCTCAATGTAATTCATTTGGGTAGTTCTAAGGCATATCAGTGATCAAAATGTTTTTCCCTACAGTTACTCCTGCATTCTCAATCAGTTTCTTCCGCACATCATCTAAAGAAAATTTATGTGGTGTGATTACACTCTTTTTTTTTTTTTTTTTAATACCAGGATTTCTAAAACTAGGAAATACACCAACATTTAAAACATCAGTGTTTCTAGTCAAGGATAGTTCAATTTCATCAGTACATTATATTATAGTTCAACTCATGCTAGAAATGTTAAAACCCAAGATCTTCTGAGTCACATAATACCAACATTTCATGTTAATGAATAAATTATTCAGGTTCCATACAAAGATATGAAGTGATGAGAAACAGAAAATGCCAAGCTTTCAAGAGCTCTTAAAAAAAATACAGAAGCAAACTAATGAACACAACTACACAAAATATACACTAACGAATTGCAAACTTAAACAAGTTAAAGATTAACCTTAAAAAATACATTTTAGAACTTCCTGATACCCTCATAAAAGGCTGCAAACTAAGGGTATTAAAACAATAGTCATTATTTTAAATACTGTGCATCGAGCCTAAAAGATCCAGATAAAGGAAATGTTTTGATTCAATTTAAATATTTTAAAACTGGAAATATTTAATAATTGATAGTATAATTTTAAGGAATACACACAAATGATTTGAACAGGTTTTATATTCAGTAACTTGCATGGTTTTTATACTGGCACTTTTATCACTAATTTCGGAGAATCCGATGCATTTTCCTCCATATGTTTAGGCACTAAGATTTCAAATTTATAAATACGGTAGTATTTTAAATATTAAATTTTTACATGAATATTGGGCTTATCCTTGTCTTCCTTTGTTTCCTAGGTATTATCCAGTTTCATGAGGAAAACACTTTTATATCACAATCAAAACTTGTCTTGGTTACTAGACTGTAGCCATAATTGGGTTACAGTCACTTAGATTCATTATTTGGAATTATACTTACTAAGGCAGACCTAAATGAAACTTCTCTCCCAGAAGAATTTCACATATGCATTTACCTACACTGCAGAATGGGTTTAAGCAATATATTAGCTGTTAGGAAATATTTAATTTACTTAAACTTGTTATCTTTGACTACTCAGAACTTGTAGTCAGTTTTACCTTTGAGTTCACTTTAAACTATATCTGATTCATTCCAAATAGAAGATTTTTAAATAGAAGTCAGACTTCATTAAGGTATTAACTTTAAATCTGAAAGAAAATTAATATACTGAAATTTTCAAGTTTGACAAGTTCATTAAAATTAGCATGTCTTGATACATTTACTTATCAGCTTTTATTCTTCTTTCTGCTGACATTTCCTTAATGTTTGTTTGCTTCACCTCTCTGGTTCATTGGGTTGCTATTATTTATGCTTTCATGGATTTTATCTTCACAACTTACTATATCTTGTAAAGCCTTTTCCACATCTGCTTGGCCAGCTGTACTGGCTGTTTTTGGCAAGGTCATCTGCAGTGCACACCATAAGGTAGTGCGTGCTTTCCGAGTAGCCACACACATCTCTTTAATTGCTGAAGCAAGAGCAAAAACATCTGTAAAAGAAATGTTCAAGGTCAGTTCATATTAGATACCATTTAAAAATCTCTTAACTTTAAAAAATTTAAAAAATATTTTTAATTTTATTGTGGTACAATATATATAACAAAGCATTTGCCATTTTAATCTTTTTAAGTTTACAATTCAGTGACGTTAATTGCATTCACCATGTTGTGCAACCATCACCAGTATCCACTCCCAGATATTTTTCATCACCCTCAACAGAAGGTGAATACAGCCCCTGGGAAACACTAATAAACTTTTGTCTGTATGCATTTGCCTGTTCTAGACATTTCATATAAATGAGATCATACAATATTTGTCCTTTTGTGTCTGACTTATTTCAATCAGAATAATGTCTTCAGGAATCCCTTTAATTCTTACAAAGCCCTGTGCTGTTGCTACTAAAGGATCAAACATTATTTCTGTAAAAGATGGCTATTGATTAAGCTAGTCAATATACTTAAAAGTTTGGTACTTTATCTCTTACTTGTATGACAATGACTTTGCTTTGAATAGAAACAAACTTTGTCTTCAGTTAAGTAGATAAAATTAGGTAAGTGTAAATTTTAGAAATCTTTTAACCTTGGTTAGAATCTGATTTTACTAACACTGAAATTATTTCACTGCCTTAGCAAAAAAGAATATGCGTTAATATATGTACCTCTGTCATCTTGGCATCTAGGAACTCCTTGCCTTTGCCGATTTGAAGCATTTACAATTTCATCCTTTCTACGTGACTGTACAATGTGAATGGACTCCAAGTGTCTATCAAGAGCAGTAGAGATATTGGCATGAAGGGGAGAGCTTCGAAGACGTTCCATTTTGCCTAGTAAAGTCACAACCTGAGGGAAATATTTTAAATTATGGTAAGGCATGTAAGGACACTGCCATGCCATTAACATAGGTAACAACAAGTCTTCAATGAAGCAGAATAGAGATAAGAACAATAATACTCATTTAATAACTATTTGAATGCTCACTGTGTCTTGGACACTATGCAGGGGGAAACAGAGATGGAAAGTCAGTCTTTTATATATGTATAGATTAATTCTAGAAGCTTTCAGGTTGTTGATCATTGAGAATAAGCACCAGTGAAAAAGTAAAACATTCAAACACTTCTCTGTCTTTAACAGAAGGTGCAAATGTAATATCCAGTATTACTTTTGGCAAATAAGAGAACAGCCTGCAAATAGAACATTATTAGGAGGTATTGTAATCTAAAGGAAAAAAATTGAGCTTAAAGGGACAAGCCCTAGATTAAGTAATCCTGACCTCAGCCAGTCCTTAATCTTTCTGGGTCTCCAGTGTTCACCTTTTGGAAATCAGAAATATTCAGATAATAATACTGACTAATGGAGGATTTAAGGAATCTGTAATCCAGAAAATACTGATATATATTTACATTGGAATCATACAAAATAAACCCCATAGTTGTTAAAATTGCTAAGGAAAATTAGGAAGTCTCTCAGCCCTCTGGGGTTAAGCTTAAAAAAAAAAAAAAAAGACACTGGATATATTTGATCAGGAATCAGGAGGGGGATTATGTTTCATAGTTGAATAAGTTTGACTTGTTTCAAATTCCCAACTTGGAAGGTGTATAAAAAGAACTTTTCAAATAATTAAGATGTTTAACATGAAATATATACAATAATTGCTTTTAGAAGGTAAATGATTTAACGGTTCACATTAGAATCCGGTGTTCAGTGACTGGAGAGAGCAGTAAAATACTCAATTAAGAAGCTAAAGGCACCTGAATGAATGTCTCTCTAACCTTACACTCAAATCACGTTTCTTTGGAATAAGTCTATACCAGTTCGGCCTATGGAGAAAACAAAAGTATACAGGTATTATTTTCTTCCCCACTGTATACCAAATCCTTGAGGGAAACAAAACAACAAAAGAAGAATGCTACACGCAGAAAACTACAGTGAACTACTAATTAGTATATATTTTTAAAATAAGACAGAATCACTTTGCATAAATGATAAGTATAAAGGAATTTGCACAAGTGGTTTTAATAAACTTTTAAAAGATTTTTTTGCAGAATTCTACAAAACTAAGCAAACTAGAAAATAGTACACCCAAAAATATTTTTACCCTTTGTGTGTTTCTAAAATAACATCATTAAGTATAAATGAAAACACGGGTGGTGTAGTGGTTAAGAGCTACTGCTGTTAACCAAAAGGCTGGCAGTTCAAATCCACCATGTGCTCCTTCGAAACCCTATGAGGCAGTTCTATTCTGTCCTATAGGGTCGCTGTGAGTCGGAATCGACTTGATGGCAGTGGGTTTTTTAAGTATAAATAAAATTATAACAGCTATAAATAACTATAACCTAAATTAATGCAAAGGATAAGTGTAGCTGAAAAAAGTATATTAATATCTACAGTTTTTGAACCTTTTATTTATTGCTAGAAATGTATTATTACTGAGATAAAGGAATTTTAACTTGAAACAATTTTAAGAAAAATGAAAAAGATGTTTATTAACATAACATCTGGCTGTAACCTATGTCAGTATTTGAATGTAAGATACCCATTGCTGTCGAGTCAGTTCTGACTCACAGCGACCCTACAGGACAGAGTAGAACTACCCCATAGGGTTTCCAAGGCTGTAATCGCAGACTGCCACATTTTTCTGCTGTGGAGGGGCTGGTGGGTTTGAACCTCTCACATTTAGGTTAGCAGCCAAGCACTTAAGCATTGCACCACCAGGGCTCCTTGTATTTGAATATATCATAGATAAATTCCATTTATAGATTTACAGAATTGATGGAATTACAATTGAAAAGATGAAAGCTAGGTAAAATTGATCTTTTTCCATTGAAGTAGTACATATCTATATTTTAAAGATAGCATGGTACAAGTAAGAAACTGATGTTCAGTAGAATAAACTATATTATTTTGATTTTTCTTACTCCTAAAATGGCTTTTATTCAATCTTAGAAATAACCTGTTTGGGTGCATGCTTTTCTCCAGGTATCTTTACCAAATTTTATTTGGAAAAAGGTATAAAAGTTTAAAAAAAAAAAAAAGTATACCCTAGTCTATTAAAGTTACTTTGAAAGTTCTAAAACTAAAAAGGAGATAATAGAAATAATAATTTGTTAAATTACTAAATGAGTTATCAGGATTCTTCACATTTAATCTGAAGCAATATACAGTAAAACCTACAAAAGCTGGAACCTGTGTAAGGCGGAAACCTGTCAGAGAAGGAAAACTCAAATATTTTTCACTAACACAGCACAATAAAAAAGTGGTAAGACTGCACCCTTCAAAGGTGGAAAACTTGTAAGACCAGGAAAAACAAGAAGTCTGGCTCTGACAGGTTTAACTGTACTACTTTTCCAAAACAAAGCTATTTTGTAAAATTATGCACATCTACATAATCCAGTTTACCACTATTTAATACATTGCTGGATAAACTTAATGCTTGTCGAATGATTAAAGGGTGCAGGCTTAAGAAAATGAAAAATGGTAATACCCTGTTCATTTACCATCTTGCATAACTCAAATCCAGTTTGCTTATCAAGCCAGAAAACAAATGTTTGTGACTAAGAAACGGAGCTTTCCCTAAAGTAGTATTTAAAGTGATCTTTGCTTTAAAAAAAATTATTTTGAGGGTTAGCTCCATTGCCATTTTCGGTGTGAAAGGAACCATTTAAATTACTAAAGCTACTTTTCAAATGATTGAGGCTATTTTCCCTTTTCTAAGTATGTTTTTAAGTATGTATTAACTATAATCCCAGGCCCAAACATGGAGAAGACTGTTTCAAAGAATTACATATAAATGTGATTTTAAAATCCTATAGAACTATAACTTGCTGAAATGTTTAAAAATTTTATCAAACAACTTAAAAATCCACTATTGGATGTTTTTACAGCTTACTCTGGCTTGTTCTCGAAGTTCATCCACAATTAAGCGATCAACTCTAGATGGATTGGAGGTCAGCCTTGGAATTGGAGTATTATTAGTACTGGATACTTTTTTTCCTGGGTAATTCTTGGCAAGGGCCAATTCAGTCTGTGAAAAATTTATATAATTTTTAAATGATGACTTTTCTAAATATGCTTCAACAGTGAATAATATTTCTCATTGGCTTAAGAAATAAGATGAAAAATACCACTTAAAAATTTGCTTTGGTGTCAATAAGGCAACAAATATAAACCACAGTACCATAGTGTTTTTCTGTCATACTTCATACATATACCTGAACACCTGAACACTCTAATAATTTAATACTAAAAAATTCAAAGATACATTTTTAACCTATTAAGAAAAAAAGTCTACTTCATAGGCAAAATAAACGTTACAAAAAATGAGAAATAAAAAAGTTTTTAAGAAACCTCAAATTTTTAGACCAGACTTAATGGTCTGAGACTAGAAGGACCCCAGAGGTCATGGTCCCCAGACCTTCTGTTAGCTCAAGACAGGAACCATTCCCAAAGCCAACTCCAACTCTTCAGACAGGGATTGGACTGGACTATAGGACAGAAATGATAATGGTGAGGAGCGAGTTTCTTGGATCAAGTAGACACGTGAGACTATGTGGGCAGCTCCTGTCTGGAGGGGAGATAGGGCAGAAGGGGGACAGAAGCTGGCTAAATGGACACAAAAATAGAGGGTTGAGAGGAGTGTGCTGTCTCATTAGGGGGAGAGCAGCTAGGAGTATATAGTAAGGTGTATATAGATGTTTGTACGAAAGACTGACTTGATTTGTAAACTTTCACTTAAACACAGTAAAAATTTTAAAAAATAAATAAACCTCAAATTACCCTGAAAAAAAGAAACCTCAAGCTTTTTAGTCTTTAAGTCACCTAGTTAATATTAATATCTTAGTCATGAACTTAACAAATACTGCATATTATAGAAGAATTCAGCTTAGAGATGAGGCAAATACTCAAACTACTAACGTAAATATAATGAAAATAGAGGGAACATACTAATTATTCCTAAATGAATAGCTTTGTGTTACCTTCTTTCTCTCCTTTTCTAATGCTCTCCACTGTTCATAGCACTCTTCTAGACGAATATGAAGTTCACTGGCTGGTCCACTACGGGTTTTAATTGGTCTTTGAAATCCAAAAGTTGGCACAAAACCAGAAAAGGAATTATCACCATACATCATATCATTAAAATAAGGGTATAAATGGCTTAAGTCATCATAAGAAAACAAATCATAGGAATCCAACAGTGGAACAACAGAATGGCCAAATGGGTGGGTAGATCTTAGGGGAAACCCATTTGAACCAAGTTGTTGAAAACTCTGATTATGCCTTAAATCTCCCATCATAAAATTATTAGAAAAGCATGACGCCTGTGTGCGATTCACACGGCTATTAATACTGTTGTCTCCACTTCCCTGTCTGTGGCTATTAAAAAGACCCTGTGACTCCAACAGATCTTGATATGTATTTTGAGATAAGCCATCTAAATGCTTTGGACCTTCCTCAGGATCATAATGTCCACTCTGGGGCTTAGCTTGAAAATTATGTTTGTTCACATTTTCAATGATCCCATATTGCTGAGTTGAATAATTATCACAAAATCCATTTGACTGCTTTATTTTTTTATCGGTAACTGATTCAAAAAGATTTTCTTCTCCAGTCTTTGTCAGTCCTTCCAGGTGATTGACAGATTGAATTCTTTCTGCACCACTGTAACTGAAATCAAAACTAGAAAATGCTGAAGGGTTTTCTTGGCAATACTTTTGAAATAAATTGTTATTTGGGGGTAAATTTGTGGATGATAGTTGGGGAAAATCTGAATGGTTAGAACCTTTTGAAGCAGCACTTAAATGACTGTTTAATTTCATCAAGTTACCTGGATTTCGATAAGGAATAGGAATGTTATTTTTTGTTTGAACACTCATCCACGTTGGTCTGTTTAAGTTGATACCTCCTGAAGATGTTGCTGCATTTGACAACAAATTCACTGATTTAAAATAGTCAGAATTTGGGGGATCAGGTTTAGCAAACTGCTGCTTTTCTGTGACATTAGCAAAATCATTATTAGCTGAGCAAGTTGTATGAGGTTTCAGTCCATATTCTGATTTTAAGCCAAAATCAGCAGTGAATGCTGCTTCCTTTGCAAACTGCTTTTCTGTCAGATGTGGTGTAGTTTTGGGAAATGTGAAATTCTGTTGGTCAGGTATTGTCTCCTCCATCTTCTTCTGATTTGCTGATTTAACTTGAAATAACTTTGTGTAGGTATCTGCTTCTACAGTTGGTGTTTCTGGTGTGCCATTGGCTAATTTTTTACTGTCTTGGACACTAAAATTTGAACATTTGTTAAGCTTAGCCTTGTTAGGATGAGTATATTCTGGGTATCTACAATAATCTGCATTTTCATTGTATCTATTAAATTGGGAAAGAAACATTTCTGCCCTTTTTTGCTGTAATGGTGCTTCAAGACCTTTAGCACATGTTTTTTCTCTCCCGTAAGGGTAAGTATCAACTCCTGATTCTTTCATGATGTCAGACAGACCAGTTTGTGGTGTAAAACAGTTTTTGATAAATGGATATTCTTGGAATGTTTTAGCTGCATCGATTGTCTGAATATTGTAACAGTTAGAATGATCACTTCGTGAGGGGTACATCCATTGTTCTTCAAGGTCTAAACCAGTGAATCCATGATAAAGTTCATCTATTTTTTGTTGTGGTGTGAGATTACTATTATGCAGGTATTGTTTTTCCACTGCTGACCCAGATTCACCACTATAAAAAGCTTGCTGAGAGATGGCTGTATCTATTGGCCTTTTGGCTTCTGTTAAGAGGTCATGGTGATCTGCAAATCTGCTTGTGTTCATCGGCCAAACTGACTTTAAATTGGAGGAGCAGGTCCTAGAACAGGTAAATATAATCAATTACAACTTAAGTTTTAAAGACTTTATTTCCTCAGTAGAGAAGACAGGAAAGGCTTTCAAAAACATGTATCTTGCCCCACCTCATCATTCTTTAATCCTTTCCCATTTTGTCTTGTATGTTACCATTACCTCCAAATAATTCTCTATCACTTGAGATGTGTTATATGCTATACAAATATGTATTTTAACCCTAATATGCCTTCATTGTATTTTCCCACGAGGCATTAACTTAATGCTGGTGACCACATGGTCTTAGATGAATTGTTTATCTATAGTAAGCAGAGAACAAAATAAGTTTTTTCGTTGATTCGGTTCTTATATAAAAGAGTGAGTCAACCACAGTTTTTTAATGAAAAAGATGTGTTCTGCTTAGACTATTTTGAAATTAAAATATTTTAATTGGTTACATGTGTATTACATACTTCTCCCTGTTTATGAAATAGGGTATTTGGGTAGTATGGCTTCCACACCCAAATAAAACAATTAAAGCATATTTAAAAATTTTTGCCATATGCATAAAATCCATATGTGTTTCTGCATCGCAGTAATGATAGTTTTATTCTTTGGGATCTATGTATAAAACCTCCTTGGAATTTACACTCTTTAAGCCAAACTTTAGCTCATGAACTCAAGGGAAATAGCTCTGAATTATGCAAGAATAGTTTTCCAAATGAAAACTTTACATTTAAGATGTCTACTGCCAGATGATCCTCTATTAAGTAAAAATAAGAGCTAATAAACAATAGAAACAGAACACAGATTGGTGGTTGTGAGGAGCTGGGGAAGGGAGGAACGGGAATAACTGCTTAATGGGTATGAGGTTTCCTTTTGGGGTTATAAAAGTGTTTTGAAACCAGATGGAGGTGATGGCTGCACAACACTTTAATGTACTAAATGCCACTGAATTGTTCACTTTAAAATGGTTAATTTTATGTTATGTGAATTTCACTTCAATTTTTAAAAAGTTAATAAACAGGGTAATGTAGTATATGTGAATCTAAAAGCTTCCTATATACTGTATAGTTTATATACTAACCCCTCAGCAAAATATGGCTGTGACTTATCTTGTTCTTCTAAAATGTTAGACACAAGTCCATATAAGTCTGTTTCACTGCCATAGTCATTTCTTTCAGTTTGAATCCTAAAAATAAATGAATACCAACTGTAAATTATTTTATTCATACTGAAATACAATATGGTGATTTCTGTTTCCAGATTCATTCTACCATATTTGAACTGAATCTACACCATTATTTGAAATAAAGAGGGGATATGAACTCAGTATTTTCCACATTGGCATGGTGTATTATCCTACATGAATACTTCTCCTTCATTTCAAATCATATTCTAGTTCACAATGTATGCCTACCTCTTATTTCTCCACAAGTGCTATTCATTTTAGGTCACCAAGATCTAAATCTCTGGCCTATGATGTTGCAGACATGCTTGGTACCATGGCTGCTCCTGAAAGCCTGTCTGGTTCTATTATACATTATTCCATCAACACCTGCTCAGTTTCTTCACTTGTGATTTGAAAACCATATGAACCTGCTGTTCTATTTTTGTGACTCTTTACACTAAATACTAGACAAAAAAGTGAAATATTACATGATCATGTAGGTACCATAGCAATACTGCAGTTCCTTAAATATAACAAATTTGGGGGCCCAACCCTAAATTCTTGCCAAAGTAGTGACTGGAGTTCCATGAACCTGGTAGCCTACCTAGTGACTAATACCATGTACATAATACAAAATGTAAAAACCACAAGGAGATGAAAAATTAATTGGTACCTTTTTACTTCCTATAGTTTTTGAGTACTTTCTATCTAGAAGTAATATTTTGTTTTAAATTGTAACTTCTTGCTTTTTCATATCTTATTTTCCAACATTTCACAGTGTTAGGACATTTTAAAAATAATACCTTATGTTTATATAACACTCAAATATTTAATTGCTCTTTATAACACAGGAAGGCAGGCATTAGTAATCATTCAGTTATTGTCTGTTGAATGAATGATCATTTGACATATGAAGAAATTTGTATTTTGCAAGGGTACCTCACTTGCCAAACTTGACTATACACTTGCTGACCAAATCATCTACCTACAAGTCTAATACTTTTTACACTACATGGTGTTATTTCATCAAGATTTAATATAAAAGTTTTAAGAAATAATTTGTTAGTATATACCTAAAAAAACTCAATGTAATATACACTAAACTGTTGATAGTTGTTATCTGGGGGTTATATAATTATATAGTAATACATACTCTTTCTAATAAGATCATTATCTTAGATAATTTACCAGGATTTTAAGAAAATTTAACATTTTTTTAAATTAGTAAGATTCAACAAATAACTCTATTCCCTGGTTAAACTAAAGACATATCAGCCTATATCAACTTGTCCCTTATATATCATTAAAATAAAAGTAGATGTCACTCCCTTAGGCTTCTCCTTGCAGTAGACTCCCAAATCCTGTGCTTCCTTTTTTGTAACCCTCCCTATACTTGCCTGGCATGTCATCATCAGCATCAGCATCAGCATCAGCATCATTACTGTAAGATCTATGAAGGCAGGGTAATGTTTACTGGGTTAACTCTAATATCCCCAGTAGGAGGGCATCTGACACAGAGTTGAGGTTTGTTGCCTGTTTGTTGTGTACTTATGAAGGAAAAAGTATTGAAAACTTGGAATTGGATGAAAAAAATAGATCTAGATACTGTAACATTTATATTAGTTATCATTAGAAAGAGGAACTTCTTAAGATGTGTTCATTAAGGGTTTCCTCTAATAAAAAAAAAAAGTAAGAAACGAAAAATTATACACAAATAGCTGCCGAGTTTAGGCTTTCCTAAAAGTTTGATACAGGTAAAATTATAATGCCACCACAGTAAAACACTAATATAGGGAACAAAATGCTAACGCTCCTCAGTTCCTATGTAATGAAACTTTAGAACACCTAATTTAGCTTCAAAAATCTAATTTATTAATTTACCTGTTCTTGACATTGATCTGAGAATTAGAAGGTTGTTTAATATCATCTCCATAAGTAGACCATGGTGCATAGAAAAGTGAAGAATCTACAGAATTTGAATATTCTGTTGATGAAGAAAGTGGAGTGTAGGTCTGCCTTAGGTCTACATTGTCTTCACTCTGAAATTTTATAAGAAATATTTGCATATCAGACACATCAAAACTTCATTTATTACAGAATATTAGCAAAATAAGAGGAAATAATACAGGAGTTAAGGGTTAGGAGACTTACATTCAGATCTAGACTTAGCTACTTTAGCTTACTCTATACTAGGGGTTGACAAACTTTTTCTGTAAAGAGCCAAATAGTAAATATTTTAGGCTATGCAGGTCATTAAAGTCTCCTCAGTTCTGCTGTTTTAGCATCAGTGCATCATAGACATAAATGGGAATGGTTATGTTCCAATAAAACTTTATTTACAAAAGCAGACATCAGGAAGATTTAGTCCCTGGACCATGCCGTTGTTTGCCGACTCCTGGTATAAAATGCCTACAATGATTGCAGTTTTAATTTTTTGAGATGAGCATTATGAAGACACTAACAGTGTTATTTTAATAAATCACAAAGTAAACTCAGTCTTAACACCCCCAGTCTACAGGAGAAACAAAGTTAATGTGTATTTATATAGCATTTTGCATTTTTCAGAGAAATTCCACATACATTATTGCAGTCAATCTTGTGACATAGGCATTATCTCTATTTTAAAAACAAGGAAACTGAGGCCACAAGTTACTGAGACATTATGTGACAAAACTAAAACCAAATCTCAGAGCCTTCCTACTCCTAGGCTAGGACTTTTCTTCCATATCTAAGTTTCAGCCTAGTTTTTATCTCCAAGAGATATTGTAAAAATGAGATATATAAAATGTCATTATATCTCCAGAAATTTTAGGTATAAGGAGAAGAATATAAGCATAATTTGTTTGTTGTGTGTTAATGCTTCTATAATGAATTTTGAGTAAACAAGATAAGTTTGACTTAAGATTTTAATAAATTATGTAAATATTTCAAAAAGGGATGGAGGTGCAGTGAAAATTAAAAAATACTTTAGAGAGCAGAATGAATTTAACAAACAACAAAAGAACAGATCAAACTAATTTAGAATTTGTTTATTCTAGAAATTCCTTCCTTAAAGAATCATGAAATCAACTGAAATTAAATCTAAGTAAGTTATAGTACAGATGTAACACTATAGAGAGCATTAGAACACTGGTCTTTGGAATGAAAAGACTTGGGTTCCAGTTGAGCTGTGCCACTTGGGGCACAAAATCAAGCTCTCTGAGCCTCAAGTTTCTCAGTCTGTACCGTGGGCATAATATCTTACAAAATAAAATTATTTTATGATATTGTTATAACTCAAAGTGTAATATCAACATTGATGGCATTGACAGGGGTAAATAATTCAAATGAAAATGATTTAAATTATCCTAAGCCTAATATAATATGATTAATAAAACTATTTTAGGTAAGGTAAATCATAGCATGCCAAGATACTGTTAAAACCAGAGAATAAGAGAGTAAAATATTTCACCATTAAATGATCAAAAGTATTTTTATACTGACTTGCAATAAATGCTTGAAGGAAAAAATATTTTATGGTCTTAATAAATATGGGTTTTTATTACATTCGTGGCCTCGTGTTATTTATGCTGAGAACAAGATGGAAACAGGAGTCAATGACAAATCTTATTCCTTAAATTATTTTCAAAACAAAGTAGGTATTCTGCAAACTCTGTATCTAAAATTCTGGCACTGGCTTTCTGGTCCAAAACACCTAAGCGAATCGGCTTGAGTAGATGAATCTGATTTAGAATAAATGCTCTAACGAAGGGCTGAGTTTATCAATGGACCTGCGATTTGTAGCAATCATAGAAGGAAGTGGAGCCAGTCAGCATCACGCTGTTGAACACGTCAGTTAATCTACTGCTGGTGTCGGCGCTGAGGTTCCAGCAGCGATTCGCACCTCCACGGAACGCCACTTTAGGCTGCACAGAAAGGACAGGGAATGGAGAAAGTCATCAGCACTGGAAAGCCACGGCTGCAACCGCCAGACTTGCACTCGACTGTTCGAGCCCTCGATTCTCAATCCTCTCAGAGGGCGCTAACGTGGGGCCCCGCGCTGCTGTCCCCGGATTCCTCGTCTCCGGGCCATCTGCGGGCCGACCCTGAGGCGCCGCACCCGCCAGCCCGGACAGGCCCCGCCGCCGGCCGTCGCCTGAGCACCGTCGCGGCCCAACGTGGGAGGGGCGGCGGCTGCCGGGGCGTCGCGGCGACCGCAGCCCCGGCCGGCCCGTCCTGTCACCGGCGCCTCAATGGCCCTCCTGGGCCGGACGTGTCGACGCGGCCCCCGCCCGCCCCGGCGACGCGGCCGGGGCGCCCCGTCGGGGCTCCTCAAGGACGACCCGCCCTCTCCCGCCGGCCCCGGCCTTCTCACAGAGCCACGTCTAGGGGCGCGCCCGTCCCTCAGGCTCTCCTCATGGTCGCCGTCCTCCAAACCTGGCCGCTACCGGGGCCCTGACCATTCCCACCCGTTACCTCAAGTCCCTCCCTCAGGCCTGAGGCGGTGACGGTGCGGCCAGGGCGTCTCCGCCTCTCACCTCCATGAGCCCCCAGCCCCTTCGGGGATAGGTACAGCTTCTGGGGTACGAAGTTGAGGGGGGGCGTCGAGGCCCGGCTCCCTCAGCCCGCACCCCACCGCTGCTGCCGCCGCCGCCGCCGCCCCGGGCGCTGCCTGGAGCCGGTCTGTAGGTGGGGGGGGGCCGGAGCGGGAAGGAGGGGCGAGGAGAGAGGCCGTTACATTGCCTACCCGGGGGCTTGCGACCCGGCACGCGACCCTGCACAGGACCTCTTCGCCCCGCCCCGCCGCGCCCCACCCCCTTCTGTGAGGCCCGGCCCTCGCTTCGCACCTCCTCATTGGCCCGCTGCCCAGCCAATGGGCAAGTGCCTCTAGGCCTGTTACAACACTCCCCCCCACTCCTCGGGTCAGAGACAAGGCCAAGAAGGGGCGGTTAGCGGACCTCGCTCTCCTGCAGCTTCTGAGCTTTTCCCGCTCAAAGTAACCATGCTAGGGATTGGCCCAGACTGGCAAGCACCAGCCCAGTGATTGGCTGATAGGGCACCGCAGGGGAGGGGCGTGAAAGGAGGGGAAGGAACTCCCGCCCACCCAGTGAGAGCAGTGATGAAAGTGGTTGGAAGATTTGAGAAGTCGTTTAGCAACTGGCTCATCGTCCTAAACCTGTCCTCCGCTCACCCTTGCCAACATCTCATTTTTACCCCTTGTCCCCCTCTACTCCCAGAATCCTTTGGAGCTGCCCAGGGAATAATAGAGTGTGCGCCCATTTATGGAGGGTGAGGAGTCACTTGTAGGGTAGGGTGTTGTGGAGAGACTCTCTTCTGAGGCAGAACCACCGTTTCTTCTAGGCCCCAGCCTTCAGTGGGGGTGAAAGCATTTGGTGTTAATGTAACCCTTGAATAAATTTCACTCTGACCTTTACTTACGAAAAAGAAGCCATTTCTGGCACTAGACAAGCCATTTACGTCAGCAGTCCCATTTGGGGGTGTGACTGTCTTAGAAAAATGCAAATTTTTGTCCCCAGACAATACTAAAAAAAAAAACTGTGTTTAAATATTGAGGATAATGAGGATTTTTAAGGTGTTAAAAGATTGAGAAACTGAAAGGCAGGTAAGTGGAAGGTGTACTTTTAACTTGGGCACAACTTGATATAGGGTTGAAGGATAAGTTTTATTGACCCGTATTGTCCTGACAGTTATTTCAGATATCTACTCGTGTATGATTTAAGAAAACTAACCTTTTAATGTGGCTATACCAATCCCAATTACATTTCTCTACCTTGCCCTTAAAGTTGAGCATGTGGCGCTCATTGCCTGACTGCATTGAGAACCAACTCTCTTGTATTCTTATGGTTAGTTACGGAAACGATAATTATAGGAAAAATTAACACTGCATTGAACCCAAGTCACTACATAAAGTAGCAAGGGGAACATTTTGCTTATGGAGTAGAGCAATTATTTAACATGGAGTTCTTCCTTTCAGTTACATTTCTTTTTTGGAAGGTCTCACATTTTGAACATGTGTGTATACTCTGAAACAGATGGGGTCGCCGTGAGTCAGAATCCACTCCAAAGCAACTTGTTTGTTGAGGATGGAGTGGGGTTGGTTTTACGGTCTTACACAAAGACATTTAGGAGCCCTGGTGGCGCAAGTGCAATTGGAACCTGCCCAGCTGCTCTGCAGGAGAAAGACCTGGCAATTGGCTCCGGTAAACATTACAGCCTAGAAAACCCTATGGGGCAGTTCTACTTCCTCACATGGGGTTGCTATGAGTCCAGATAGCCTCTGTGGCACCTAACAAAAACAACAGCACAAAGATATTTACAAACTTAAGATTAAAGTGAGGAGTTAGAAATACTCAAGTAATTGTTTTGTATCTTCTCTGCCTTCCTCTGAATTTAAAGTTTGGGAGGAAATGGTGACTTTCTTTCTCCACTTATTAAATGTTTCCATATAGAAGCAACAATGAAAGACTTTTTATATAATACTATTAACTGCATTTCAGTAACCATCTTGATCCAATTCAGAACGATGGTGCCCTCAAGTAACAAACTCATTTTTTTTTCACATGCTATTTTGGGGATATGTAAGTGAATCTAAATTTATAATTAGATTTTTTTCGTTTTTAAGATATTTAAAAACGTTCTTCGATAGAACTGAGAAGAATTTAAACCTATCGCATCCTGAAAATTTAGTGCAGAATGCAGACTTTCTCCTCCAAACATATTTAAAGGTGAACTTCTCTTTTTTTGCAACTCTAGATAACAATGTACAATGTGGTACTCTTCAGATACATTTATAAGGGCCATTTTATACTTTTAAAGATACTTAAACACTTCCTTTTGTAGCAAAATTAAATTATCGGTTTCATTAAGAAAAAAAAATGTCAGCCTGCTCTGTGGAAATGTTTGGAGTCATAAAACAAATGGGATTTTATTATTCTCTTAAGTAAAACTTCGTGTTCAAATAAAGCACTTATTTTTGAAAATTCATGTGTATGTAGAGGCTCTGAGAGCTCTGAATTAATCCTCCATATAATTCTAAGTCCATATGTAATTAAATCACTGCAGGATCATTATATATGTTTTCAACGGTATTAAATAATTGTTTTTCCAGTTTTCTAATGGACCAATGACTTAAATGGGCTGCAAACATGCTATGGTTCAAACCATGCAGTTCTTCATAGGCTTCTCTGACATAAAGGACTACACTAGCGTTCTGTAATTATACCTTCCAAAACTAACTTGGTTACCAGATATGGTTTCTAAACCTGTAATCGTTTGTTGGAAACATTACAAAATGCTCCTTATTAGAGCTATTTGAAACTATGCCCTCTTTGGCTACTCAAATTAGTGTTTTTCTGGCTCTCTAGGATAATTTTTATAGTTTTTGTAGGAAGTAAACTGTGTCCTGCTTTTCCCTTCTGTTGGGACTGGGTTCCAGGTCACTCTTAATTTGCTCCAGGAAGACTGTCTTATTAGAACATGGGTACACTCATTTATTTACATATTGTCTATGGCTGCTTTTGCACTACAACATCAGAATTGAGTAGTTGCAACAGGCAAGGCCCCTGTGGCCTGGAAGTCTAAAATATTTACTCTCTGGACCTTAACAGAAAAAGTTTGCTGACCACTGTTCTAGACTGTCAGCTTCCACATATTCCCTGAGAGGGAACCCAGCTTTTAATTTGCTCCTGCTCTTTGTTCCCAGGTTTTACTTAGCTTTTAGACTCAGCTCCTTGACCCACTGCTGCCCAAAGCTTGGTGGTATTTTTGGGTTACAAGATTTGACCATAATTTAAGCTACAAAGAGGTAAGCCAAAAATGTTCCTGTCTTCCTAGAACTGCACAAGGAACCAATAGGCCCTACAGAAGAGAACAGAGCTTCTTTCTCCAAAAAAAGGTAGGGGCTGCCTCCTCAGATGACAAGAGAATCTAGGATTGGTTGTCATTTACACGAGAGGTAAGCCTATGGTTTAGTGTGCCCTTTTTTTTTTTTTTTCCACACCTCAGCAACATCTCTTGAATTAAAATTTTTCTCTGAGTGCAGTTTATGCCTGCCCTCAGCCAGTTTAGTTGGCTTCTGCAGTACCTCATCCTGCCAGATATATTGTGGAAATTGCTGTGCTGGATTTTTCCACTCCAGTGAAGCAGACGTCTGGACCCCTTTGTGAGCCTCTTGATCCTTGTTCCCTGCCACCCGCACCACTGTGCAAACAAAGCCTTGTTGGCTTAATGAATCTTTATGTTCTCATTTTATAGGATCCCCAAAGAAGAGAAGTATGGCTGTGGTTTCCCGAATGTTAATCGGATAACAGTTATTCTTGGCGATGTTGCTCTTCCTGGCTTTCCCTCCTTAACCTGCTCCTTCCACCCCTAATATCATTCCTTAATAGATTGACACAGTCTGGAATGTTCTTTCTCTTTCTAACACACACAAACACACACACACGCGCACACACACACATCCTTCGTTCCTTTTTTCTTGCTCTGCTGATTAGTTTAACTTTCTAATATTAGCTAGTTTGTAACAAACTCACTGGACATTGTGATGATGTGAATATTTATGAGAGCTATTGTTTCCCATTTCATCCTCACTTCACTTCACTGTCAAAGGTAGGGAGGGGTCTTGCATCTCTGCTCATTTAAGAACGCTCTCCTTTAGACAGTTGTCTTTAGATTCTATAGTTTTGTTTAATTTGGGCCCTAAAACTGGAGATGGGAAGAGGAATGAACTATCATATAGGTAAACCCTAAACAAACCTGGCTTTTTCTATCTAGCTCATCCTAAATATTGGGCACCAAGTGGAAAATCTATCAGCGGTTTCTGTTGGAAAATAAACTGGGGATCAGGTAGCCTGGTATTTTATTCCAGGGCTTTGAACTGGTTTGTTCCGGTTCAAACCCCTGCTGAGAATTTGCATTTCCACCCCAGATACACTGACTCAGAACCTACAGTTTAACAAGATACTCAGGTGATTCTTATGTATAATAAATTTTGAGAACCACTACTCTACTGGTGGAAACCCTAGTGGTGTAGTGGTTAAGAATTTAGCTGCTAACCAAAAGGTTGGCAGTTGGAATCCACCAGGTGCTCCTTGGAAACCCTATGAGACAGTTCTACTCTGTCCTATAGGGTCGCTACAAGTTGGAATCATGGTTGGTTTGCTCTACTAGTGGTTCTTGGAATTGGTCTCTAACCAGGAGCATTAGCATCACCTGGGAACCTGATAGAAATGCAAATTCTCAGCAGGAGCTCCAACCAGAAAGAACCAATTCAAAGCCCTTTTGTATTCCAGCTCTTGTCCTAAGGATCTCCAAATCACTTGCCTTCACCTTCTCTGAGTCTCACTTTTCTCATTTGATTAGTCAGTCTTAAGGGTCCTTCCAACTTTAAATTGTTCTGATTCCACACCCCATCTATAACCTAGAGATAATTATCTCTATCCTCATCATTTAGGGATTGAGTAATGTTAATGAAATGCCAGAAATAACTTGTTGAATTCCTTAGAACACAGACAGGTACACTGAACTCTCACTTATTTAGAATGAGCAAGAAATAAAGCATTCCAATTTATTCCATATAGTGACTAAATGAAAGTTATGATATACCATATATGCATTAGCAAATATTTAGATAATTAGAACAGAATAAAATATGCACCAGTAGAATGATGATAACCAAAACATAAACTTTTTTCTTTATTTTATTTATTTTGTTGTTACTGAGAATATACACAGCTCTAGAATTTTTCTTGTGGACACTGGGATTTTCTATACATAGCATCATGTCATCTCTGAATAGAGATGATTTTTCTTTTTCTTTTCCAATCTGGATACCTTTTGTTTATTTTTCTAGTCTTATTACTCTGGCTAGGACTTCTAGTACAATACTGAGTAGAAGTGGTGAGAGTGGGCACCCTTGTCTTGTTCCTGATTTCAAGGGGAAAGTTCTCAATCTTTCTCCATTAAGTATAATGTTGGTTGTTAACTTTTCATGTATGCCCTGAATCATATTGAGGAATTTTCCTTCTATTCCAATCTTCTTTAGGGTTTTCATCAAGAAGGAGTGTTGGATTTTATCAAATGCTTTTTATGCATTCATAGAGATGATCATGTGGTTCTTTTTCTTTGTTCGATTGATGTGATATATTATGTTGACTGATTTTCTAATATTGAACCATCCCTGCATTCCTGGAATAAATCCCACTTGGTCATGGTGTCTGATTTTTTTAATATGCTGTTGGATTCTGTTCGCTAGTAGTTCGATGAGGATGTTTGCATCTATTTTCCTAAGAGATATTGGCCAGTAGTTTTCTTTTTTTGTGGTGTCTATGTCTGGTTTGGGTATCAGGGTTATGTTTGTTTCATAGAATGAATTAGGGAGTATTCCTTCTTTCTCTATCTTTTGGAAGAGTTTAAACAGTGTTTGTGTTAATTCCTCTCTAAATGTTTGGTAGAATTCCCCAGTGAAGTCATCTGATCCTGGATTTTTTTTGTTGGGAGATTTTTGATCACTGCTTCAATCTCTACTTGTTCTGGGTCTGTCAAGACTTTCTATTTCCTCTTGAGTCAGTTTGGGTAGGTTGTCTGTTTCTAAGAATTTGTCCATCTCATCCAGGTTATCCAGTTTATTGCCATAACACTTGCTCATAATAATATTCTGTCATAATTCTCTTTATTTCTATTGGGTCAGTTGTAATGTTGCCTCTTTAATTTTTATTTGGTTATTTGCATCTTTCTCTTCTTTGTCAGTCTAGCTAAAGTTTTGCCAATTGTTTTGATCTTTTCAAAGAACCAACTTCTGGTTTTATTGATTCTCTCTATTGTTTTTCTGTTTTTGATTTTATTTATTTCTCCTCTGATCTTTGTTGTTTCCTTTCTTTTGATAGGTTTAGGCTTGGTTTACTCTTCTCTTTCTAGTTCCTGGAGTTGTCAAGTTAAGTTTTTTAACTTGAGATCTTTCTTCTTTTTTTATGTAGGCATTTATTGTTGTAAGTTTCCCTCTGAGTACTGCCTATGCTGCATCCCATAAGTTTTGATATGTTGTGCTTTCATTTTCATTTGGTATTGTACAGACAAAACCTCAAGATAAGGAGATATTGGATGGGACTCACCCATGTGTGATGTGATTTTGTCTGGTCATCTGTGTGGTTATTGCACTGTTCTATTTTGGAGAAAGAATGACTCCACTCGACTAGCCCTTGTGGGAAGCTGTATTCTGTATTAGTTAGGGTTCCTAAATGATCTTCAAAGGGAGTTAAGGCACTGTGATGATTTGGTTTGCAGTTACCCCATTGGGTATTAAGATCAAACCACACCTACAGAGTTCAACTGTTTCTGTTTACCTTGTACTCCCAGCCTCACCCCTGCTTCTGCCATCCTGATTATTTCTTTTTGTTGTTTGATCTTTCTTTTTGGCTTAAGGAAAATGACAAACATTTTGAGGGGCATGACTTTGAAGTATTCTTTGACCAGTGTACTCTTCTGAGGAGTTTTCCATGCTGGGAGCAGTTACTAAAAAACAAAAACAAAAAAAAAAACTTTCACCTAACACTTCTTTCTTAAATTTTTTTTTTCTTATTTTACAAAGATAATACAGCTTGTTGTAGAAAAGTTAAACAATATAGAATGGGTTAAAGAAAAAAGTCCCCTAGAAATACCACCATACTGTCAAAGAACAATCTTCCATCTCTCCTTCCATAACAGAAAGCACACTCCATGCTCATTTTCCTCCTACACCACAAATAAAGACACTGGGGCATAATCTAACATGGAAGTGGTAAATGTCTCCATGAGATGATGCTCCAAGATTATTTTTCTTTTCTATCCTGACAATTGTGAAATTACAGTTCATAATTTATGTAAATTATATCATGTACTATCATGTTCATGTACATCTGTATGTGTTTTATTACACTTAGTATGACTATAAAATGGTTTTGTATACACACACACACATATATATATATCTGTTGCCATCAAGTCGATTCTGACTCATATCAACCCTGTATATAGGATAGAGCAGAACTACCCCACAGGGAGCAGACTGCCACATCTTTCTCCCGTGGAGCACCCGGTGGGTTCAAACCACTGACCTTTTGGTGAATGCTTTAACCACTGGGCCACCAGGGATCCATATTCCTTTTAAATAACTTTGAGATATTCCCTTTGTGAAAGTTCTATAATTTATAATAAATCCACAAATATAGTTGCTTTGTTTAGTTGTAAAAGTAATGTGTTTGCTGTAAAACATTTTTAAATAATTTTTATTGTGCTTTAAGTGAAAGTTTACAAATCAACTCAGTTTCTCATATATAAACTTATATGCACTTTACTACATACTCCCATTTATTCTCCCCCTGATGAGTCAGCCCCCTCCCTCTTTCCAGTCTCTCCTTTCGTGACCATTTTGCCAATTTCTAACCCCCTCTACCCTCCCATCTCCCCTCCAGGCAGGAGATGCCAACATAGTCGCAAGTGTCCACCTGATGCAAGTAGCTCACTCCTCATCAGCATCTTTCTCCAACCCACTGTCCAGTCCAATCCATGTCTGATCAGTTGGCTTCAGGAATGGTTCCTGCCTTGGGCCAACAGAAGGTTTGGGGACCATGACCACCGGGGTCCTTCTAGTCTCTGTCAGACCATTAAGTCTGGTCTTTTTATGAGAATTTGGGGTCTGCATTTTTATCCCACTGCTCTCCTGCTCCCTCAGGGGTTCTCTGTTGTGTTCCCTGTCAGGGCAGTCATTGATTGTGGCCAGGCGCCATCTAGTTCTTCTGGTCTCAGGGTGATGTAGTCTCTAGTTCATGTAGCTCTTTCTGTCTCTTGGGCTTATAATTACTTCGTGAGCTTGGTGTTCTTCATTCCCCCTTGATCCAGGTGAGTTGAGACTCATTGATGCATCTTAGATGGCTGCTTGCTAGCGTTTAAGACCCCAGATGCCACACTTCAAAGTGGGATGCAGAATGTTTTCTTAATAGATTTTATTTTGCCAATTGACTTAGATGTCCCCTGAAGCCATAGTTCCTAAACCCCTGCCCCTGCTTTGCTGACCTTCGAAGCATTCAGTTTATTCAGGAAACTTCTTTGCTTTTGGTTTAGTCCAGTTGTGCTGACCTCCCCTGTATTTGAGTGTGCTCCTTCCCTTCACCTAAAGTAGTTATCTACTATCTAACCAGTAAATAACCCTCTCCCACCCTCCCTCCCTCCCCCGTCTCGTAACCACAAAAAAAATATGTTCTTCTTAGTTTAAACTATTTCTCAAGATCTTATAATAGCGGTCTTATACAATATTTGTCCTTTTGCAACTGACTAATTTCACTCGCATAATGCCTTCCAGGTTCTTCCATGTTATGAAATGTTTCACAGATTCATCACTGTTCTTTATCGATGCATAGTATTCCATTGTGTGAATATACCATAATTTATTTATTCATTCGTCCACTGATGGACACCTTGGTTGCTTCCATCTTTTCGTTATTGTAAACAGTGCTGCAATAAACATGGATGTGCATATATCTTGTAAAACATTTTTAAACAGTATAAAAATGTACAAAGTAAAAGGTAAGTCCCACCCCCATTTCCTCTACCCCCTTCCAAAAGTATGTACTGTTAACAATATAGGTTCCTCATGAGCACAGATAAGTGTTCTGGAATTTCCATTCTTTTCAATGTTATCCATAATTTGTTATGATCCACACAGTCGAATGCCTTTGCATAGTCAGTAAAACACAGGTAAACATATTTCAGGTATTATCTGCTTTCAGCCAGGATCCAACTGACATCAGCAGTGATATCTCTCATTCCATGTCCTCTTCTGAATCCAGCTTGTATTTCTGGCAGTTCCCTGTCCATGCACTGCTGCAACCGTTTTTGAGTTACCTTCGGCTAAATTTTACTTGTGTGTGACATTGATGATATTGTTTGATAATTTCCTCATTCTGTTGGATCACCTTTCTTTGGAACAGGCACAAATACGAATCTCTTATTTAGCATATACAAATTCCCATATATACTTGAGCCTACTTACGGACTCCACTCTGTTCCCTTGATCTATTGTCTATTCTTGTGCCAATAACACGTTGTTTTAATTTTTGCAGTTTTAAAATATTTTCTAATATCTCGTAGGGCCACTCCTTTAAAAATATTATTTTTTAAAATTCCATAATTTTTAAAATTGAAGTGAACTTTACCTAACATAAAACTAACCACTTTAAAGCTAACAATTCTGTGGCATTTAGTGCATTCACAAATATTCCAAAACGTTTTCATCACCCCAAAAAAGAAACCCTATAGCCATAAACTCTCCACAAATTTTTAACACAAAAATGTTGTGCTTTCATTACAACGTGCCAGGTTTCAGGTCCACTGAATATTAACAAAGCTTAACATTTAAAATCCTAGTTGAGAATCATAGAAAAGTCTTTCCTGATTAAGGCCATCCCCTAGCAGACCTCTGCATCTACCTGCAGGCCTCTATATCCCCCAGTAGCCCAACACTCAGCTTGGATTCTGTGCATCTGCTGCTAAGTTGATTTGTGATTTTCCTCAAGCATCTGCCACTTGTGTTATGTCTCTTCAACAACCTTGTAAACCTGCTCCTTCTTTTCTTTACCCTCACAGCATCTGGCACTGTCTTTATACTCATTGTATTCTCATTAAAATTATTATTGATTGATATAAAAACTTTCATGTTGGACTCAGCAGGTTGTCAAGAAACTGCCTAGAACATGATTTAAACGGGAATTGAGATTGAGAGGAAATTCAACATACAATATTTTACTTTCAGATAATATGATAATACTAGCTGTCTATGAAAATGTCTTATCACATACACTATCATATTTAATTTTCACAGCAATCTTCTGGGGTGGGTGTTTACCGATGATAATCATGGAAGTGAAGTAACTTGCCCAAGGTCCCTCCGCTTAATTGTCAGAGCCAAGTTTTGAACGCAGGTTTGCCTTACTACACAGCACTTTCTACCATGTTGTATTGTCTCCAACGAGCCCTGGTGGCGCACTGGTTAAGCACTTGGCTGCCAACTGAACCCAACAGTTGCTCTGCAGGAGAAAGATGTGGCAGTCTGCTTCCATAAAGATTTACAGCCTTGGAAACCCTATGGGGCAGTTCTACTCTGTCTTATAGGGTCACTATGAGTTGGAATTGACTGGACAGCAACAGGTTTGGTATTGTCTCCATATTTTCTCCCTGTCAAGGGCTTCCTATCATGTTATCCCAGATTTGTGTTTTAACTTTCATTGTTATAGCCAAGTTTGCTTAGAAGGAGCCTTTAAGCCCTCCTGCTGAGGTTTGTGATTGGAGTAGTCAAGAAGCACCAACAAGTAGGAATCATTGCTCCTTTCACACATGACCTACTACTCCACGCCCTGGCCAAGGTATCAAGAATCAAGTTCATTCCTTGTTTTATGATGCTTGTTTTATGTTCTTCTTAGTTCTGGATGGAGTTCCATGCTGGCTGGCCCAAGTGTTGTAAGTGTAACCTTGGCTGGAGCTGGAACTGGAATATGGTGTTGAAATCAGGCTCAATCTCCACTCCAAAGACAGGTGACATC
Organism: Elephas maximus indicus; assembly: GCF_024166365.1. Classification (NCBI taxonomy): domain Eukaryota; kingdom Metazoa; phylum Chordata; class Mammalia; order Proboscidea; family Elephantidae; genus Elephas; species Elephas maximus. The sequence continues at coordinate 51,101,308 of NC_064837.1, read as the reverse complement.
ATTTTCCCGAGGAGGAGAATCCCAGTGAGTGCCTGGGAGTTCCATGTCTTCCCAATCTGCCCACACATGGCTTCTCCCTATTTCCTGTCTTCTGGAAAATGTGTGAAGCTCAGGGATGTCAGAGAGCACTATTTGGAGAAATTAAGTGTCAGTGAATCGGAAACATATGGTTTGGCTTTCCCTCAGAAGAGACTTATATTTTAAAATGGAAAGGAAAATTTATGGGACAAAGCCCAGATGGCCTTTTCAGTATGAAAGCAGGGCTGGAATGTTTTAGCAATCCTAATCAGTTGGGCATACCCAGCCCAGGCTGCCCCTCACAGCTGCAGAAAGACAGGCCACCTCTGGGGTGGTATGGTCCTATGTCTGTGTTCACAAAGGACAGAGGCCCTGGATATGGAATTGGAAGGTGTGGGTCCATGATACAGCTCTGCCACTGAGTGGCTCTTACGACCTTTGTGACTGGACAAGACACTTGGCCCTTGTAAATTTCCTCATCTGTTAAAAAAAAAAGGAGAGGGGCTACATAATGATAGAATCTTTCCTACCTGCTTGTAAGGTTGTTGTGATATCATGGTTACAGTTTATTGTAAACTGTTAAGCTAGTATCATTATTTAGGTACATAATAAAGACTTTGGAGGGGTCGTAGTGATGATGATGACCCAATTATGTCAAATGGACTGACAATATATAAAATGACTATAAGAATTTTTTTGTGTGCTTTAAGTGAAAGTTTACAAATCAAGTTAGTCTCTCATACAAAAATTTATATACACCTTGATATATACTCCTAATTGCCCTCCCCCTAATGAGATAGCACACTCCTTCCCTCCATTCTTTCTTTTCATGTCCATTCGGCCAACTTCTGACTCCCTCTGCCCTCTCATCTCTCCTCCAGACAGGAGATGCCAACATAGTCTCATGTGTCTATTTGATCCAACAAGCTCATTCTTCTCCAGTATCTTTTTCTATCCCATTGTCCAGTCCAATCTCTGTCTAAAGAGTTGGGTTTGGGAATGGACCCTGTCCTGTGCTAACAGAAGGTCTGGGGACCATGACCTCCACGGGGTCCTTCCAGTCTCAGTCAGACCATTAAGTCAGGCCTTTTTACGTGAACTTGGGGTCTAGATCCCACTGCTCTTCTGCTCTCTCAGGGGTTCTCCGTTGTGTTCCCTGTCAGGGCAGTCATCAGTTGTAGCCAGGCACCATCTAATTCTTCTGGTCTCAGGCTGATGTAGTCTCTGGTTTATGTGGCCCTTTCTGTCTCTTGGGCTTATAATTACCTTTTGTCTTTGGTGTTCTTCATTCTCCTTTGCTCCAGGTGGGCTGAGACCAACTGATGCATCTTAGATGTCTGCTTGTTAGCATTTAAGACCCCAGACGCCACTCTCCCAAGAAGAATTTTTTTTTTCAAGCTAAAAACTAACATCAGTAGCTGTTTTTATTCCATAGTCCTTTATCAACCCAGCCTCCTAGCTCATACATAGTCATTCAGGCAATAAAATCACATTTAGAAGACCTCTATGCTGGTACCCAGTCCTTAGTGTTATGTATGAGTGACTGTTCTTTGGGGTAGGGGTGGGGTGTGGAGCACTGGGGGATAGCGATGGGCTAAAAGACCTTAGTGTTGTAAGGAGCCTTCTTTGTTGTTGTTGTGTGCTGTCGAGGTGATTTTGACTCATAGCTATACCATGTGACAGAGTGGAACTGCCCCATAGGGTTTTCTAGGCTGTAATCTTTAGTGGCGCAGTGGTGTAGCACTGGGCTGCTAAACAAAAAGGTTAGCAGTTCAAACCCACCAGCAGTTTCATGGGAGAAAGATGTGGTGGTCTGCTTCCTTAAAGATTACAGCCTTGGAAAACCTATGGGGTAGTTCTACTCTGTCCTATAAGGTCACTATGAGTCGGAATCGACTTGATGGCAACGAGTTTAATCTTTATGAGAGGAAGTCTCCTAGTCTCAACTCACAGTGACCGTACAGGACAGAGTAGAACAGGCGCATAGGGTTTCCAAGGCTGTAATCTTTACAGAAGCAGATTGCTATATCTTTCTCCCACTGAATGGCTAGTGGGCTCCAACACTGACCTTTAGGTTAATGGCTGAGGGCTTAACCACTACACCACCAGGGTTCCTCAGAAGGAGCCCTAGGAACCATTAAGTCCAGTTTCCTCATTTTCCAGATTAGAAAACCAAGGTCTAGAGAGACAAGGTAATTTGCCCGAGGCTGTAGTTATTGGCTGAATTAAAGCTCAAACCCAGCTTTTGGTCCAGTAACCACTCTACCATATTCCTTTTTACAAACTTGTTAAGAGTTTTCCAAACTGTGAGATGCAATCCATTAGTGAGTTGTGAAACTGATGAGTGAGATATAACCAGCATTTTAAGAAAGTAGAACAAAATGGAATAGAAAAGATCACTGTCTTACTGGTAGGAAGGGTAAGTATTGTCTTGAGAAACTTTAATTTTATTTATATAAAATATATGTAACCTGGGTCATAGGTAAAACGTATTTCTTACTATGGGTTATGGTTTTAAAAAGTCTAAAAACTACTATGCTAAAAGAGCATATACTCTGCCCTCAGCTTCTTATATTCTATTGTTACCATTGAGTTGGCTCCAATTTATGGCGACCCCATGTACAACAGATCAGGCCTGGCCCTGTGCCATCTTCACAATTATTGGTATGCTTGAGTCTAAAAATATATATATATATTTTAGTCCATTGTTGCAGCCACTGTGTATTTTGTGTACATTCCCACCTACAGGGCTCATCTTCCAGTACTATATAGTACAATATTTTGTTGTAATCCACACGATTTTCACTGGCTAAATTTCAGTAGATCACCAGGCCTTTCTTCCTAGTCTGTTGTAGTCTGGAAGGTCTGCTGAAACCTGTCTACCATGGGTGACCTTGCTAGTATTTGAAATACCAGTAACAGCTTCCACATTACAGCAACACACTAGCCAACATAGTAAGACAAATTGACAAATGAGTGGTAGTCTTATACTCTAGTGAGTCATTAAAAGAATAAACGTATATGAACTAATTGAAGAACTCTTTGAAAAAGTTATAGAATAGGTCAGTTTGTACCAGTTTTTCTTCTGTTCTCAGGGGATACAGGGATAGTTAGTAGCTGACTGGTAAGTTGGGGAAGACTTGGCTCTCCCAAATCCTTATCAGCTTCCTTTAAAACCCCCAGATATCCTCCTTGGGCTGAGGCATTTCTCAGATCTCAAGCCTTTAATAACAGGGAGTATGTCCTTTCAAACTGGTCATGTAGAGCATTGTGTAATGAGCCCATGAGCTGGACAATTCCAGATATTGTCTCTTCCCCATCCTTCCTCTCTGCCTCCTCTCTCTAGGAGATATGCAGGCTGATTCCATTCCCAAAGGAATGACCAAATAACCCTTGGGCTCAGACCACACTGGGAGAAATATTAGAAATACGTTCTTCATGGTTATTTCTGTTAGCCCAGAAAACATCCCTGGCCCAGCAAAAGATATCATGACATTAAAAAAACCATTGTCAATTCTGTTATGAAAACATTCTGCATCCCACTTTGAAATGTGGCATCTGGGGTCTTAAATGCTAACAAGCGGCCATCTAAGATGCATCAATTGGTCTCAACCCACCTGGATCAAAGGAGAATGAAGAACGCCAAGGTCACACGATAACTATGAGCCCAAGAGACAGAAAGGGCCACATGAATCAGAGACTTACATCATCCTGAGACCAGAAGAACTAGATGGTGCCTGGCCACAACCGATGACTGCCCTGACAGGGAGCACAACAGAGAACCCCTGAGGGAGCAGGAGATCAGTGGGATGCAGACCCCAAATTCTCATAAAAAGACCAGACTTAATGATCTGACTGAGACTAGAGGAATCCCGGTGGTCATGGTCCCCAAACCTTCTTTTGGCCCAGGACAGGAACCATTTCCGAAGACAACTCATCAGACATGGAAGGGACTGGACAATGGGTTGGAGAGAGATGCTGACGAAGAGTGAGCTACTTGTATCAGGTGGACACTTGAGACTGTGTTGGCATCTCCTGTCTGGAGGGGAGATAGGAGGGTAGAGAATGTTAGAAACTGGCAAAATTGTCACGAAAGGATAGACTGGAAGGAGGGAGCAGGCTGACTCATTAGGGGGAGAGTAAGTGGGAGTATGGAGTAAGGTGTACATAAGCTTATATGTGACAGACTGACTTGATTTGTAAACTTCCACTTAAAGCACAATAAAAATTATTAATAAAAAAAAAAAACATTGTCAAGTTATAAGGAGCCCATATCATGAGAAAAGGACTGGTGCTAATAGGGAAATTGAGAGCCCTTGACTTATAAAGCTTTCGGCCCCATTCTTTCTGTTCATATATGTTATTTGGACATCTTAGCTTGAGTCCTTGACCCTTGCCATTCAGTTCTCTGCCTGGTCCCTTGCCTGTTGCTTTCCAGTTTTCCAGCCTGGATTCCTGCTCCTGACACTTGATTTTCCACGCTGTGCCTTGACTGTGTACCCATACTACATTACCTGCGTTCTCCTTTCTGCCTTAGTGGGTCCATGCATTTGACCTATTGCTTGCATAACCCGCAGTTCATACCTGCTCCTTCCATCCTTTACTTTCTTCTCAGGATCTGACTTCTTGAACTCTTGACCTTCTCAGTTACCTTCCCTGCCTGCCCTTGATTCTGACTTCTTCTATCACAACTGTTTTGTTATTACTCAGTTTCTGGAGTGACTCCTCTCCACCACAGCCTCATCTTACATTCCTGATGCATAGCTCCAAAGTGACAAGCTAAGAGGGTGGAGTAACCATTTGTCATTTGGTATCCTTACTGGGCTGTGGCTACAGGACACTGCCCTTTTCTCATGCCCTATAGCTCCTCTGCAATAGCAAATCATCAACAGGAAGAGTTTCAGACCAGTTGTCTCAAGTGCAACAAAACTCCTCAATCTTCCCAACTCCCATGGACCCAGATGCTTGGCATGGAAGGAAAATGGAACCTGAATGCTTTTTCTCCCTAGCCATCCACAATGGCACCAAAAGGAGCAAAGGTATAACAAACCATTTTGTACGTTTAGAATAATTAATTAAACTGCCCCCCCGCCGACACTTTCCTGCTTTGCAGAACTAGAATGTTTTAATTTCAGGATATCCATGATTGGCAACAGTTAGAAGGTTTTGATAATCTGAGATGTAAGGACAAAGATCTGAACTGGAGAGATGGCAGTGAACGTTAAATGAGATATTTTAGTGAAAAAGAGCAACATGACTTGCAGAAAAAATGGACATAGGGAATGGAGAGAAGGATCAGTCAATGCCAGTGCAATTGTTGGAGGTCATCAAGATATCTCCAGTTGGATGGCTTCCTGGGCACCTGCAACCTATTAGTCTAAAACTTAACTCATCAGTTTTTACCTCCAAACTAGTTCTCCCTATTTAATTCAGTGCTTCTCTCACTCCCTGCAATGCTGGAAGCACTCACTCATCTATGCCAAGAAATTTGGAAGACAGCTTCCTAGCCAACTGACTGGAAGAGATCCATATTTGTGCCCATTCCAAAGAAAGGTGATCCAACAGAATGTGGAAATTATTGGACAATATCATTAACATCACATGAAAGTAAAATTTTGCTGAGGATAATTCAAAAGCAGTTGTAGCAGCACATTGACAGGGAACTGCCAGAAATTTAAGCCAGATAGATTCAGAAGACGATGTAGAACGAGAGAAACATTCATTGCTGATATCAGATGGATCTTGGCTGAAAACAGAGAATACCAGAAAGATGTTTACCGGTATTTTATTGACTATGCAAAGGCATTAGACTGTGTGTATCATAACAAATTATGGATGACATTGCAAAGAATGGTAATTCTAGAACACTTAACTATGCTCATGCAGAACCTGTGCATAGACCAAGAGGCAGCTGTTTGAACAGAACAAGGGAATACTGCAGTTTAAAATCAGGAAAGGTGTGCGTCAGGGTTGTATCCTTTCAATTTATTTATTCAATCTGTATGCTGAGCAAGTAATCTGAGAAGCCAGACTATATGAAGAAGAATGCAGCATCAGGATTGGAGGAAGACTCATTAACAACCTGGGATATGCAGATGACACAGTCTTGCTTGCTGAAAGCAAAGAGGACTTGAAGCACTTACTGATGAAGATCAAAGACTATAGCCTTCAGTATGGATTATACCTCAACATAAAGGACACAAAAATCCTCACAACTGGGCCAATAAGGAACATTATGATAAGTGGCAAAAATATTAAAGTTGTCAAGGATTTCATTTCACTTGGATCCACAATGAACACCCATGGAAGCTGTGGTGAAGAAATCAAATGATGTATTGTATTGGGCAAATCTGCTGCAAAAGACCTCTTTAAAGTATTTGTTAAAAAGCAAAGATGTCGGACAATGGGTTGGAGAGGGATGCTGGTGAGGAGTGAGCTTCTTGGATCAGGTGGACACTTGAGACTATGTTGGCATCTCCTCCCTGGAGGGGAGATGAGAGGGTAGAGGGGGTTAGAAGCTGGTGAAATGAACAGGAAAAGAGAGAGTGGAGAGAGGGAGCAGGCTGCCTCGTTAGGGGGAGAGCAATTGGGAATATGTAGCAAGGTGTATATAAGTTTTTGTGTGAGAGACTGACTTGATTTGTAAACTTACACTTAAAGCACAATAAAAATTAAAAAAAAAAAAAAAAAGCAAAGATGTCACTTTGAGGACTAAGGTGCTCCTGACCCAAGCCATGGTATTTTCAGTCACCTCATATGCATGTTGTTATGGATTGGATTGTATCCCCAAAAATGTATGTCAACTTGGCTAGGCTATGATTCACCATATAGAATGGTTGTCCACCATTTTGTGATCTGATGTAATTATTCTATGTGTTGTAAATCCTACTCTCTATGATGTTAATGTGGCAGGATTAAGTTTTATCTTGAGTCAATTTCTTTTGAGATATAAAAGAGAGACCTCATACCACACACAAAAAAAAAAAAAAAACAAGAACCGGGAGGAAGTGCATCCTTTGGACCTTGGGTCCCTGTGCTGAGAAACTCTCTAGACTAGGGGAAGATGGATGACAAGGACCTTGCTCTAGAACCAAGAGAGACAGAAAGCATTTCCCTGAAGCTGGCACCCTGAATCCGGACTTCTAGCTTCCTAGACTGTGAGAGAATAAATTTTTGTTTGTTAAAGAAATCCACTTGTGGTATTTCTATTATAGCAGCACTAGATAACTAAGACACATGTGAAAGCTGGGCAATGAATAAGGAAGAGCAAAGAATTTATGCCTTTGAGTTATGGTGTTGGTGAAGAATATTGAATATACCATGTGTGATTGTTAAGATTGTGTGTCAGCTTGGCTGGGCTATGTTTCTCAGTGGTTTGACAGTTAGGATGTAGTCTGGCAGCCATATGATGATGTGATCACTGCCATGATGAGATTTGACACAATGAGATCACCTCCGTGATGGGATCTGCTGTGAGTAGTCAATCAGTTGAAAGGCAGTTTCCTTGGGGGTATGGCCTACATCCAATATAGGTGACTCTTGGCAAGGCTTGTGGGCTTTCCTTCGCTGTGGATCCTACAGCAGGCTCCTGTTCATCTGACCTCTGGTTCTTGGGACTTGAGTTAGCAGCTTATCTGCTGTCTTGCCTGCCAATCTTGGGATTTGCTGGTTTTCACAGGCCATAAGCAAGAGCCCTTCTGTCTGACCTGCCAATCTTGGGTTTGCCAGCCCCTGTGGCTATATGAATCAGGAGAAGCCTCCAGGCTGAACCACAGACTTGGGCCATTCTAGCTGTTACAACCATGTGAACCATTTCCTTGATATAAATCTCTCTATATAGATATTTATACTGGTTTTCCCTCTCTAGAGGACCCAGCCAGACACTGTGGACTGCCAGAAGAACGAACAAATTTGTCTTGGGAGAAGTACAGCCAGAATGCTCCTTAGAAGCAAGGATTGTGAGACTTTATCTTCTGTACATTAGACATGTTACCAGGAGGGACCAGTCCCTGGAGAAGGACATCATGCTTAGTAAAGTAGAGGGTCGGTGAAAAAGAGGAAGACCCTCAATGAGATGGATTCACAAAGTGGCTGCAACAGTGAGCTCAAACATAGCAAAGATTGTGAGGATGGTGCAGGACCAGGCAGTGTTTTGTTCTGTTGTACAAGGGTTGCTGTGACAAAATGGCACCTAACAACAACAATCAGCCTCTGGGCCACCCATATTTGATATCTTGAATGGTCTTCAACTCCAGCCATACAATCATCCCATAAGTCATGAAATGATTTTTCTTCATAGTATCTCTTAAAATCCACACCATCATTTTATTCTCAGTGCTCCCACACTAGTTTTAGAGTCTCAGAGCTTCTAGGAAGGACTCTTGCCTTAGTTATACCTTTGTTCTTCCCTGCTTCAACCCATGTCACATACAGCTGCCCATAATCTTTCCAAAACACCACTTTTAAAATGCTACCTCACTGCAAAATATGTTCCCATGACATCTGTTGTATGGGAAATTGTGCTGCAATGGTAGCCTTCAAGTTCATGGCCAGGTGAACTACGCCTGAGATTGCAGAACCTCAAAGACTAGGTTAAAATGTTTGAATCACCTAATTTATTAAAACAATTTAAAACATAATGGCAAGAAAGGAGGGAAAAGGGATATGGCTACTAAGCCATCTTAGAATATGATGCAAGAGGGGTAGAAGAATCACACTCCCTGAATCTGGGGTATGCAATGTTCATGTAGTCTGTATTTCTCTCTACTGCAACCACCCCACTGATGATGTGGTTACAAGAACTGGAGTTGAGGTTCCAGCAAGGGGGCCCGCAGACAGAAGGTATCCTGGGCCAATGACATACACTTGTTTTTTTTCAGAGAAACACAGGGACAAGATTGCCTAGCCATAGCCATAGCTTGCTAATTAGGCTGCTGAGCAGCCACAAGGTTATTTGTATATATCTTCAGCAAGAGACACATGAGGCTGGAATAGGTGTCATCAAAGGGTCAAATTAAGACCTCATGAATACCGAGTACTCATGTATACTTAATGTATCCTGATTCTTAGTGCCTCTTGTATATTTAGTGCTTAATATGTCTTGTACATGTTTAGTGTACCTTGAATAATTTAGTACATTTTGTGTATTTAGTACATCATGACTATTTAGTACCCAGGTACTAGTACTCATGAGTATTAGGCATCTCTTGGTCCTTCCTAACTATGTTTACCACATATAAATTCTACTTGCTAACTACTTAACACATTCTATGACTTCTGCCTATACCTAACAAATATTTTTCTTACTGGCTACTTATGTATAGTTAAAACATCTTAAAATGTTTCACTTATGTTTTACAAACTACAAACTTTTATAACAAAATTGAATATTCTCAAAATAACTTTATATTACATCCTTCTCTTTGCCCATATTGCCCTAAACTAAACTCCTAATCTAACCCGTGATGCCCCAAATTTGCTCTTCCTTCCATCTTTCCCATCTCAGAAATGGTGTTTCCAGACCTCGTCAACCTTGACAACTCCCTCTTCTCAGCCCCCCTCATGTCCAATTAGTCATCAAGTACTCATACTTCTACCTTTAAAATATACGTCCCTGTACTTCTCCCGTCTCCATTGCTACCCTAGTCCAAGCCATCATCGGCCTTCTCAGGGATGACTACGATTTACTTCCACCCCCACTCTTTTTTTTTTTTTTTTAATAATTTTTATTGTGCTTTAAGTGAAAGTTTACAAATCAACTCAGTCTCTCACACAAAAACCCATATACACCTTGCTACACACTCCCAATTACTCTCCCCCTACTAAGACAGCCCGCTCTCTCCCTCCACTCTCTCTTTTCGTGTCCATTTCGCCAGTTACTAACCCCCTCCACCCTCTCATCTCCCCTCCAGGCAGGAGATGCCAACATAGTCTCAAGTGTCCACCTGATCCAAGAAGCTCACTCCTCACCAGCATCCCTCTCCAACCCATTGTCCAGTCCAATCCATGTCTGAAGAGTTGGCTTAGGGAATGGTTCCTGTCCTGGGCCAACAGAAGGTCTGGGGGCCATGACCACGGGGGTCCTTCCAGTCTCAGTCAGACCATTAAGTCTGGTCTTATGAGAATTTGGGGTCTGCATCCCACTGCTCTCCTGCTCCCTCAGGGGCTCTCTGTTGTGTTCCCTGTCAGAGCAGTCATCGGTTGTAGCCGGGTACCATCTAGTTCTTCTGGTCTCAGGATGATGTGGTCTCTGGTTCATGTGGCCCTTTCTGTCTTTTGGGCTCGTAATCACCTTGTGTCCTTCGTGTTCTTCATTCTCCTTTGATCCAGTCCACCTCCACTCTTGACCACTCTCAATCCTACTCCACACAATAGTCCAGAATGATCTTCCTCAGACACAAATTGGATTATGTCACTCCCCTGCTTAAAATCCATCAAGGGTTTCCCACTGCACTTATGATCAAATGCAAATTTCTTAGCATGATGTACTGCAGTCTACATGATTAGCCTGTGCTAGTTTGCAGCCTCATCTCACACCTTTCTCGCCTCACGATGCTCCGTGGCATGATCTTCTTTAGTTTCTTCCCTTGGACCTTTGTACATTCTATTTCTTTCACCTAGGATGCTCCCCTTGCTCAGTACTCTCTCTTTCCCATCTCCCTTCCCCACAACACACCAGTCCTACTCATTCTTTGGCTTAAGTGTGACTTCTTTTGAACATCCTTTTTCTGACTCCCCAATCTACTTAAGTCCTATGCTAGTCCCTCTCATTGCACCCTCTCTTCATTTCCTTAATAATATTTATTTGTATGTGGTTTTGTTTAAAATCTGTCCAGTCCAGTCGTAAAGCTCCATTAGGGAGGGGTCATGTCTTAGCACATAATAAACACTCAATAAATATTAGCTGAATGAATATGGGATAAACCCAGGTTTCCTTAGCCTGGCATTAGAAAACTTTAGTCCCTTTATGTGGATTGCGGTCAGAGACCTGGGTTTCGATTTTGATTCTTCTGTTTATTAACAGTGATCTTTAGTGAGTTATTTAACCTCTTTGATTCTCAAATTTTCACATTTATAAGGTGGGGATAAAGATAAGTATCCCACAAGTTTCTCTGAGCGTCCAGTAGGATTAGATCCAGGGAAGTCCCTAGCATGGTGCCTGGTGCAGAGCAGGCACTCAAATATTTGCTCCTGCTTGCTGCCTCTTGAGAATGCCACAGGAGTTCCTCATCCTGCACACTTCCTCTGCTCTTCTCCCCTGAGCTGCTTGTTCCTCATTCTTCTCAGCTTCACTAGGTCCCTCAAGGTATAGATCACATGTCTTCAGAGAATTCCTTTTAGCAGCCTAGCCTTTGGTGGGGGCTCACTGCACAAATTGTTTAAGCTGCTCATTTCCAGCCCCTGGGATATACTACAGTGGCTGGCTGGATTTTGGTGTTTTTTTTTCATTTTTTATACACTTGCCCTGTTTCACCAACCAGACTCCAAGCCCTCTGGCAACAGGATTCCCATCTCAGACTTCTTGTATACCTAAGAGCACCTGGCTCAGTGCCCTATGGAGAGTTGTGCAATTTAAATTCAGCCAGCATTTGTGATACAAGACACTGCATGGCTTCCACATTCATTATCACCTAACTTCATTTTTCATGACAACCCTTTCAAATAAGTATTGTTATCCCTGTTAAGAAAATGAAGGCTTGAAAGGCTTAGTGATTTGCCTAACACACAAAGTTAATGAATAGCAGTCTTTTAACTCTGTTTGTCTTATAGCCTAGCGTATAGTAAGCCCACTAAAACCCACCGTTGTCGAGCTGATTCTGACTTATAGTGACCCAACAGGGTTTCTGAAGCTGTAAATCTGTACAGAAGCAGACTGCCACGACTTTCTCCCATAGCGTATAGTTGGTGCTCAGAAAATACTTGTTAGAGCTCTTTCCACTACGCCATCTTGCCTTCAGGAGTCCTAAGTGGCACAAAGGGTTATGTGCTCAACTACTAACTGAAAGGTTGAGGATTTGAACCCACTCAGAGGCACCTCAGAAGAAAGGCTTGGTGATTGGCTTCTGAAAGGTCACAGCCTTGCAAACTCTATGGGGTGCAGTTCTACTCTTCAGCGCATAAAGTTGCCATGAGTCTGAATCAACTCCGTGGCAACTGGTATGTTGCTTTCCTCAGGAAATATTCAGAGTGAAGATGATAATCATCACCATGTTCTCAGTTCATACCCTCAAGAGCTTTGCCAAAAATCCCCTGTTCTTGATCCTTTTCCCTAAAATTCTCCCAGGATCCTGTACCCCTAATTCCCATGCAGTTTTCTCTTAGTGCCGCATCTCTTTACTGAGTTCTCACAGATCCTGACATACCCCTTGCTCTCCCTGCAAACTCCATCCTTCTTCATATCCTTCTCCCACTAAAGCTTCTCTTCCTCACCCTCACCCCTGCCTGTCTCCCATCTAGCCTTGTTTTTTTTCCAGGTTGCAATGATTAAAAAATACAACTTTACCTGAGAGTGCCTTCTAAACCAGAGTGCTTATGTCCAGAAGGTGTCTAGGGTTCTTTGGAGGAAGAATTATTGCTATTCATTATTAGGTGGCCTGGGCAAGTCACATTCCCAGTCTGACCTTCAATTTCTTCACCTGTAAAAAAAAAAAAAAAAAAAAAATTTTTTTTTTTTTTTAAATGCTACTACTTGCTAACACTTATTAGGCACCTACATATAAGCATTGGAAATCCTGGTGGTGTAGTGGTTAAGTGCTATGACTGCTAACTAAAAGATCGGTTGTACAAACGCACCAGGCACTCCTTGGAAACTCTATGGGGCAGTTCTACTCTGTCCTCTAGGGTCTCTATGAGTCAGAATTGACTGCACAGCAACGGGTTTTGTTTTGTTTTTTAATATAAGCATTGCATATGTTACAAGAAATAATAATAAACATATGCTTACATAACACTTAATGTGTACCAGACACTGGACCAAATGCTTTACATATATTCATTTAAGCCTCACAATAACCCTATGATGATATTATTAACCGTATTTCACAGGTGAAAAAAGGAGTTCCCCAAATGAAGCAATTTACCTTAGATTGCCCAGCTAGTGTGTGGGGGAACTGGGTTCAAACTCTGGCAATTCTGAATCCAGGGTCCAAGTCCTAACCACTGCTCTGTACTATCTCTTATTAACTCATAAAATGAGGCAGTGGGCCTAGTTAAAAATGAACCCTTAGCATTTTTATAGCACTTTTCCAATTCCAAAGTATTGTTCACATTCTGTATTCTATTTGATCTTTACAGCAACCCTATGGGTAGGCATTAGTAGCCCATTTTATGGAACAAGAATTGAGACTTATCAAGAGGGTCGTGTGTCCAAGGGTATACAGCTGGCCAGGGCAAAGCCAGGACTCAAATCCAGGGCTGCCCCTTTCCACTCCTGCTCTAATTCAGAGGCCACGCAGTAACCCTATCTGCAGTTATTTCTAAGTCTCCTCCAGCTACAGCACCATACACTACCATTCTTTTCTCTCTTTAAACAGGCCCTAGTGTTCCCTCCGGAAACCCTGGTGGCGTAGTGGATAAGTGCTACGGATGCTAACCAAGAGGTCGGCAGTTCAAATCCGCCAGGTGCTCCTTGGAAACTCTATCGTGCAGTTCTTCTCTGTCCTATGGGGTCGCTATGAGTCGGAATGGACTCGCCGGCAGTGGGTTTGGTTTTTTGGTTGAGCGTTCTCTCATAGAATCCCCTGTCCCATCACCCTCCACACCCACTTTGCACTGCTCACAATCAGCAGCAGGGGGTGCTGTAGACCAATGAATAGAGGTGAGGCTGCCTCAGGAACGGCTGCTGGAGGAAAGAGCATAGGCTCACCTGATTTTGTTTTCCGTTTAATTTGTTTATATTGAAAGATCATTTTGGTAAGTACTACCGTACAGACTATAAAATTAAAAAGGGACAAATGAGTACATAGTGTACCTGCTCTCCAGCTACGCAGTTCCCTTTCTTGGGAGCAAACCCGGTTAAGTTTTCTAGTGTTTAATTTTAGAGATATTCTGTGCTTATATAAACAAGTATATATATATATATATATATATATATATATATATGTATGTATGTATTTTTTCCCACACAAATATAGCATACAAACATGCACATGCCCACATAGATTTTTTTATTCCTCACGCACAGTACCATACTCTACATACTATTGATTTTTCTTGTAGATCAAGCCATATCCTATCCATAATATTTAGGTAATATTTATTGACTTGATAAACCACAATTAGTTTTACCAACCCCCTACTGTTTTCCATCTCATGCAGTTACCAGCAAAGCTGCGATGAATATGCTTGTACCTAGGTCACTTTGCAAATGTACGTATCTGCGGGATAAACTCCCAGAAGTGAAATTGCTTGCAAGTTACATGGATTTATAATGTTGATCAATATTGTTAAATCACTTTCCATAGAAAGCGACCCGTTTGCAGCTGCATCACTGCGGCATGCAAGGGTCCGTTTCCTTACACCCTCACCAACATGATATGTTATCAAGCTTGCTGATGTTTGCCCATCCCATAGGTAAAAGATGGTTTCTCATTGCTGTTTTAATTGGATTTCTCTTATAATGAGCGCTCTTTGACCTCTGAGAGTCGTTTGAGCAATCCGTAAATAATTAACAGGTGCCTTTTGTGTGCCAGGCACTGTGTTCAAGCATCCTCCTCTGGCTGGCCCTGGTCCAACTTTCACTGTCTTTCTGCCTGTCCTGTTCTATCCTGACTTGTCATATCCTCCAAAAAGCCATTTTCATTGCTTGGCCACCATCACCAGGTCAGCAGGATGACCTCGCTTGATCTCTTCTTTAGAGGGTTAGGGGTGAGGAGAATGGTTTCTGCCTTTCCTCTGCAGGAATTAGGCTAATTCCTGTAACCCAGTTAAGCAAAGCTTAGAGGTGGGGGACATGTATCTGGAGGTCAGAATTAGCGCTGAGCCTTTGGCCTTCCCTGACCCACCCAGTCCAGTGAGTCAGTCGATGATGTTTCAGGTTTCTCATCCTCACCCCCTGGGGTGTCGAGAAGGTAGGCAAGAGCAGGTACGTACACACTTGTCTGTGCTCAGAGAATGGTGTTTGCTTCTTGACTAGCTGGTTTAAATTTCCCCAGATTAGATACCAGCTAAACACAAAACAAGTTTATGAGCAGTACTGATTTAAAGTAGGGAAGACATTAGGATCAATATTCTCTTCTTTGTGGGAAAACTCTGAACCGTTTCTCAAATTCCCCCTTCTTTCTGGTCCCAGGACACTTTGCGCATACCGGGACAAGAGTCCTGACCCCACCGCATGGTAACTCATTTACTGCCTTTACTGTAAAAGTCTGGGACTCTCCTTTAGGCCCACATCTATGTTCACCTTTATATCTGGATCAACACATGGGGATTTTGAATGAATATCTTCCTTCCTTCCAGTTCCCACAGACGCCATCCCTATGTAGACCAGCATCATTCTCTAGTAGCATAACTAATGGGACCTCCTGTGCATCCTACACATGGCTGCTAGAGTTTTATTCCCAAAGCACACTTCCAATCCAGTCACTGTGGAGGTTCCCTTTGCCTACTAAATGAAGTACAAATTCTTTAGCTTGATATTTCAGGGCCTCCATGATATGGCTGTGGTCTATCTGTCCAAGTCTTTTTTCCCGCTACTTCCTGCTCCGATCAAATGGAACTACTCAGTGTTTCTCAAGCTTGCTTGCGTTCCCACCCATGTGCCTTTGCTAGTGCAAACAGCCTCCCCTCCCTCCTACCTGTTCTATTTCTCACTTTGAGTATGAAAAATGGGCAGAATTTGGGACCTGTTTTTTTTTTTTTTTTTTTTTGCCATGTCTACTGCAGCTACCCCTTCAAACATTTATCTAAGAGGGAACTTCTTTTAACTCAGAGCCCCTCTTTAAATAGTCAGGAGATAATGTCAGCCCTGAACCCCCTTGCAGAGAACAGTGGGAACCTGTGCCTGGAACTTGGGAGAAAACTGTTCTATTTGCCCTTTTTCTGAAGGAAGGCACTGTGGTTATGTGTCAGATTTACTGGGAGGAGGAGCATTTGTTCATTTTCAGTTCTTGGAATGATGCAGCCAGGAAAAGGAAAAATGGAAAGCCATTTCTCTCCTTCCCCTGCAGAGCTGTCTCCCCTCCTTGAGCAGATGGGCATAGACACTACTCTCTTAAAGTTTTGTCTGAATTACTGGGTGGTGATGTGTACACTGGCAAGGCTGGAGAAAGACAACCCGGTCCTTCTCCAGTACTTTCTTCTACTGCCTTCCATAGAGGAAAGAGTGTTATCTTTGAGTTACATTACCTGAGTTTTTGCTATTACTCCACCATTCAATAGCCAGATAACATTGACCATGTTCCTTAATCTCTCTCAGCTTAAAAATAGAAATAGCCATACTTTCTCTACCATCCAAGGAGCCCTGGTGGCACAGTAGTTAAGTGCTCGGCTGTTAACCAGGTTGGTGGTTCGAACCAACCAGCCACACTGTGGGAAAAAGATGTAGCAGTCTGCTTCTGTAAAGATTTACAGCCTTGGAAACCCTCTGAAGCAGTTCTGCTCTGTCCCATAGGGTCGCTATGAGTTAAAAACGACTCAATGGCAACAAGTTTGGTTTTTTGGTTTGGTTTCTACCATCTACTTGGGCTGTTCTGAGCATCAAAGGAGAAAATGTACATAAGAGTGTTTTGAAAATGGTATTTTAAAAATGTTATTTATATCCTGCATTATTGTAGAATGGATTTACAGAGGCTTAAAACTCTGGTGGCGCAGTGGTTAAGTGCTACTGCTGTTAACCAAAAGGTCAGCAGTTCGAATCCACCAGGCGCTCCTTGGAAACTCTGTTGGGCAGTTCTACTCTGTCCTATAGGGTCACTATGAGTTGGAATCGACTCGACGGCAACAGGTTTGGTTTCTTTGTTTAAAAGATATACAAAATGTAAGATAACCTAAATTTAAACCTAAAGCCAGGAATGAGGTTAAATGCATCCCGTTTGGACCTATTCGTTTGCTATGGGTGGTTCTCAAGGTTGTTGGTAAATGGTTAAGTATTTTCTGAGTCAGTGAAGGGGTAATTAAAAGATGTGGTGTTTCATTGTGTCCACCATGGAGAATGAAGTCTCACAGCAGGGCTGGAAGATTCTTTGTAGGCCTCAGATCTGCATGGCAGGAACTGGTCCCAAGCTCAGCCTCCATATAGATGCCACTTTATTAGTCCAAACCCAGATATGCTTGAACCTGGAGACAGCCAGGTCCTTCTAACCATCTCCCCCTTCCCTCTGCAGCCAGCAGTACCTCTCTCTTTGGACAGACTTGCTTGCCTCTTTCACTCAAACATTTTTTTTTAACCCAGTTTTATTGGTAATTTACATATCAAAGTCTTTAGTATATATATATGTATAGGGACTGGGGTTGATATATATGTATAAAAACATTGCTTTGAGTCGATTCCGACTCATAGTGAACCTATAGGACAGAGTAGAACTGTGGCATAACATTTCCAAGCAGCACCTGGGTGAATTCGAACTGCCAGCTTTTTGGTTAGTACCATAGCTCTTAACCACTATGCCACCAGGGTTTCCTTTAGTATATAGGCACTCTTAACTTTTTGTACTGAACCCCACACCAATTTGACCTTCTTTGCCACACAGACCTCTTTGGTTCCTTTTCCTGTACTTGTCCCCTAACCTTATTCTTAACTTCCTAAGATTTCTGAACTCAAATTCTGGAAAAGTTGCCCAATATTTCCATGATTTTCCACCTCTGATCCATCTCTTTGGCTCGGCTCTCCCATTAGATGGACTGACTCCTGAAAATAATAACTGGAGCTGCGGAAAGTAGGGAGTGTACAGAAAAGCCGTCAGTGTGATCTTATATTTTGTAAGATTGAGAAACACCCAATGAGAATCCAGGCCACAAGAAGCTGTGGGCACAGCCAGCCCAGGGAGCTGTAACACTTGACAGATAACATTGTTAGCCTGTGACTCACTCCTAGCTGCAGCCTGGAAAGCCAAATCCCTCAGCTGGCCTTCAAAGGAGGGCCGCTCGAACTGGAACTGTGGGTGGACCCTCTGAGCAACCCTCTGAGGCCAGGTTGGCCAACCAAGTTAAACTGAAAAACTAAACCCATTGCTGTCGAGTTGATTCCAACTCATAGTAACCGTATAGGACAGAGTAGAACTGCCCCATAAGGTTTCCAAATTTGTAATCTTTATGCAGAACCGCTGATGGGGTTCAAACCACAGACGTTTTAGTTAGCAGATGAGCACTTAATCACTGTGCCAACAGATCAACCAAGTTGGGATCTCTTAGTTTCTGAGCTGGACTGTTTTGTGCCCCTTTACTCCACATTAAAAATTCCAAATGTTATAGAAAGCCATGCATTTGGGGAGCCTGAAGGGAGGACAAAATTTGTCCTGTTTGGCCTTTCCAAGAGGAAGGGGGAGCAAACTGAGCTGGTGACCCTGCTCAGAGAACCACTATCTGGGGCTATGCTGACCTGCTGCGGGTACCCAAGTAAAAAGTAGAAGCCCTAAAAAAAAAAAATTAGAAGCCCTAGAGTTAGTAAAAATCAAGCAGGCTTCTGGTTATGATTTTCTTCTCCCATTCAAGACTTCCTAGACACACATACCTCCTTCTTCTCCTTCCCCTGTTCCCCTACTCCCTCAAATTTCTTCCCATAATTGCATTGTTTCCTATAAACCTTATCAGCCCATCAGGTCTTCCACATTAAAAGGAAATGAGGGGGAAAAATCTTCCTTTTCCATCTTGCTATATTGGCTTTGGATTTTGAGTGCTCATTGAAGACCAAATCTCAAACAAGACTGGCCCATCTCCAAAGGTCCAAGAGGGGCTGCTGAATTATTTCCCTCACCAATTCTAGCTTGTCACACAGACTTGCTCTCTTTGCATTCTTGGGCCAAGACTTGGCTGGAATGTTAGAGGGTGACCCAGAGCTACCTGTTTGATGGAAGAGACAGAGTTTGGATTTGGGAGCTCCCAATTTGGTGGAGAAGCTTAGATTAAAACAACAGAAGACTATTTTACATAGTAATATCTTCACAATTGCAAATCCTAAAAAGCACTGAAGCTATAGAGAGTGATTGGCATTGTGGCAAGGCTTTCTAGAAGCAAGTTTTGAACCATTCCAAATCACAGAAAGGTCCTACAGTCCTTCAAAAGCTCATTCCTTAAAGCCCTTGTGGGAATCACCACATGTATGTTGTTGTTAGGTGCCATCAAGTCGATTTAGACTCACAGCAACCCTATGTACAACAGAATGAAATACTGCCTGGTCCTGTGCCATCCTCACAGTCCTTGTTATGTTTGAACCCATTGTTGCAGCCACTGTGTCAGTCCATCTTGTTGAGGGTCTTCCTGTTTTTTGCTGACCCTCTACCAAGCATGATGCTCTTCTCCAGGGATTGTTCCCTCCTGATAACATGTCCAAAGGAAGTGGGATGAAGTCTCACCATCCTCCCTTTGAAGGAGCATCCTGGCTGTACTTCTTCTGGCAGTCCATGGTATATTCCCTATTCTTCACTTACACCATAACTCACAGGCATCAATTCTTCTTTGGTCTTCCTTATTTGTTGCCCAGATTTCACATGCATTTGAGGTGATTGAAAATACCTTGGCTTGAGTCAGAACACTATAGTCCTCAAGGTGACATCTTTGCTTTTTAACACTTAAAAGAGGTCTTTTGCAGCAGATTTGCCTAATGTATATGGTGACAATTTCTAACATTCACCTAAACAAAGCCAGGTACATAAAGTGTCCATTGTTCAAGGAAATTAATACCGGGCTGAATTAGGGGAAGCTGCTTCCTGGGGTAGGTGCCTTTAAGAACAGGAAAAGCTCCCAAATCCAGTGGGGTTTTCCACTATCTTGAGCTGCTACCACTGTCTTCAGATGGCATGAGGACATTGGGAGTGGGAGTGAGGATGGGTAGGCTGTGTGGCCAAGTGAGAAAGCTGCCAGAATGGTGAAACCTGCTCCATTGAATAGGGCAGAGGGATAAAGGTGTAGATCCGGTTCCTTAAAACTATTTTCTCTCCTGTGGAATTAGCCAAGTGCATCTGCAGAAGCAGGACAGCGTCGTATTTTTGGGGAGATGTCCTACTTACACAGTTTGGGACACCATCCCATAGCCAATAATAACATTGATACGGTGGTTTCCCAGCTACACAAGCATTTGGACCAACTCACTTGTTATTCACAACAACCCTGTAAGGCACATTGCTGTTATTACCTAAATTTTCTAAGTGAGGTTCTTAGAGGTGAAACCACTGGCAGCTGGCTCACTTCAGATTTGGGACCCAAGCCCACGTCTAAGTCTGATGGTTGCTCCACAATGATGCATTGACTCCCCATGAGGTTGGTGTCTAGGGTCATTACCAATTTCCAGGTTCCCAGTATATATGCCCCCATCCTTGACTCAAGCAACTGCCCTATTCAGTGTTTTGGGAAAAGTTGGAAAGGCTAGAGGCTGAGAGGTCTCTGGCCCCTTTCCCAGGCTCATCAGGCTGTTCTTAGCCTTGAGTTTTACTCCCATCAGCACCCACACCCTCCTAGCCCCCGCTGACTTGGAGGAAGAGAGAGGGAGGCAAGGCCAGAAGGCTTTTATTTTCCAAGGATACAGAAATGGCTGAAATCCCGGCATCTCCCCCAGAAGACAGAGGCAGCTCTGGATTTCCTGTTGCTCCCAACAAGGGCCAGATAATTGGAGACAGATTTTTGGGCTTGGGGTGGGAGGTGAAGCTTGAAGTACAGTCATCGGGCCTCCTGTGAGTCCGTGTGTGTATGTGTGTGTGTGTGTGTGTGTGTGTGTGTGTGTGTTTCAAAAGATTGGTGTTTGCAGGCTGCTTTGTTGGGGTTTCTTGTTAGTACAGATTGTGTCTGACTGTGTGTGTGTGTGTGTGTGTGTGTAGATGCTTGTGTCTGAGATTGTGTGTGTGTACATCTAAGTGTGTATATGTGTGTTTGTGTGGCACCCCTGTGTTCCTTGTACTCCTTTGTTAGCATATAGGACTCTGTGTGTGTATGTGTAAGAAAGTGTGTGAGCACGTGTTCAGGCCTCCATCGGGGTTCCTTTGTTTTGTTTTTCCTTTGTAAACTTTAGTCCAGTCTGTGGAGACCTCACTAGCTCTTTTAGGATCTTATTACTCAAGACTTGGTGATTGAATGTAAAACAATAATTAAGATTAAAAAAAAAAGCAGGAAGTCAGATGACCTTTAGAGAGAGGACGTGAGGGATAGAAAACAGGCAGGGTACAGTCCAAGAGGATAGTGAACAGGGACCTTCTTACCAGGTAGTCTCTTTTAGGGGGACCAGATAAAACCCCAATCCCCCAAACTCTCTAATGGGCAAAGGCACCACACACTTGAAGGGAGGTTCAGCTTTTGGGCAGGGGGGCTCCTATTGCCTTCCTGCCTGACTTTCCTCCTTGGAGGGAGAATCCAGCCCTTTTTTCTGAGCCTCTCAGTGCCCAGTCACAAATGTAGGTTCTTTTTGCTACAAATGAGATACAGACCAGTTGGGAAGTAGCCTGAAGTAATAACAACAATTATAGCTAGCTATCGTGTACCTGCTTCGCTAGAACCCATGCCAGGCACTTTACATACATTTTGTATGACTTGTGTGGGTGTGTAAAATCACATTATGATCTGAGTATTACCTTTTTTTTTTTTTTGCAGAGAAAAACTGAGGCTTATGACAGAGCAAGGACTTTAACCCATCAGGATTCTCCTAATTAATTATTCAACGATTTATTCATTCATTCGACAGCCATGTATTGAGTACCTCTCTACATCAGACACTATGTTGGATACCGTGGGACACAGTATCCAATTCCTCTAGAGAGGAATCATTGATGCACCTAGGGTTGACCCTTCTCTGACTCCTTAGATGGGGCTGACCATCCCCAGGCCAGGGGACGGGAGGCTATTATGGGTCAAAAACTTTTCAGACTGCAGTAGGATTTCTTTCCAGAATTAGTTGTTCTTGTAAAGAAATTTGAAATAAGGACTTGATGGGAGGAGAGGACATGATGGAGGTAAAGAGTGGCAGATATGCACCCTGGGGGCTTAAGCGTGGAGAGGGGCAGGACATAGCAGGGGCCTGACAGCCCACCCACCCACTTCATAGCTCAGCATTCACTGGATTGACATGGTGTCATTAGATAGTTCAGGCCCTCTGGCAGGAGGAAGGAGGGAAGCAGGGGAGGTGCATATACCCTTGCCTCTCCAGACTGGGCACTGGGCTCCTAGGTCCCTTCGAGCTCCCAGGTTGTCTGGTTGGGGGTGGGGCGGAAGGCAGAGTCCCTGCTTGCTCCTGGCGGCCTGACTCAATTCCCCAATGCAGCCTCGCAGCCACCAGCATTCTCTGGACTAAATCGCTTCCAGTTTGTTTAGTCAAAACCCTTGGCCCCAACATCAAAGCCCCTTTGGAGTTTCTGGGGGTTGTTGTTCTTACATGGTGTTTATTTCAGAGATGGTTCTATTGTCACCGGCTGTGCAGGGTGGGGCTGCTGGGGCCCTTGGGTGTCAGAGACACCAGGTTGGCCTGAGGTGAGGGGAAGGTGACAAGACAGTTTCCATGGCAACTACCCCCAGGACACTATCACCTCCATGCCTACCTCTACCTGGCGCATAAAAAAGAAATACCAATCCCATTGCCTTCAAACCGATTCTGACTTGTAAGAACCCTATAAGACAGAGTGCAACTGCCCCGTAGGGTTTCTAAGGCTATAAATCTTTACAGAAGCAGACTGCCACAGCCTTCTCCCATGGTGCGGCTGGTGAGTTTGAAGTGCCGACCTTTCATTTAGCAGCCAAGTTCTTAACCACTGCACCACCAGGGCTCCTTGAACCTGGGGCATAGGCTTATAAAAAGGGGGGAATGCCTTCTCTCCAACCTAGAACCCCACAAAGGAGCCTCTGTTCCCCTTGAATCTGTGCCATACATTTAAGTCTGGGCACTCAGGGCCAGAGCTCTGCTTTTCCCCCCTCATACCAGCCCTCATCGTAGAACCCATGGACTCACCCAGAACCAGCAGCTCCCCATCCTTCACCTCACCACCTTAGCACCTCTGTACTTGGGCCTGATCCCCAGATCCTTTCACACCTTTCATACCTCCACATACCTTCTTCAGAAGAGCCATCCCCCCTTTTCCTTTAACCTGATTGGCTGAATGTGTACTCAACCATTTGAACTTACAACTGGCTCCATCCTGCTTCAGAATCTGTACCTTTCTTACTTCTGAGTTCCTGCAGATTCTAGCAGGTCCCTTCCTCCCTGCGATTTGTTCTCCAGCGCCTAGCACAGGGTGTGCACCCAGAGAAGAGGAGATGCTTTGTCCAGGTTGGGGGACAGAAGAACTGCTTTATGGGGGATGATGCAGAGCTGGAGGCCTGGGTGGAGGTAAAGCCCCTAAGAGTCTCTCCAGGAAAATACTTGCACTGGATGAGGAGGAATGTAACTCTAGGCTTCAGCCATTTGCTGGAGCAGGAACAGAGGAAAGACACAGAGGAGGGGAGAAAAGAGAAAAAGGGGTGAAGATGTACAAGAGGGCCAGGTCTTTGGTAACCAGTTGTTGAACACAAAAGGCTGCACCAATATCTACAGGGACACAACCCTCTCCAGGCTAACTACCCTCTTTCCTACAGTGTTCCTAGGAGCCAGAAGGGTCACCAACCCCCAACCCCAGCCTTTATACCCTCTGGTTCTCCACCACCTCATCTGCCCCTGTTTTTTTTTTTTTTTTCCTCCCTCTTATAATCTTCCTAGATTATGGCCTTCCTGCCTTCTTAACCTCCCATCTGCTCTCTCAGTGTTCCCAGACAAAGGGAATTTTTAGAGTGCTGGTGGCCACCTTAAACTTCACCACTGGATAATACTTTACAGTTGCTTGTCAAAAATGGGAGCCCAGCTGGGAGAGGTGAGGTAATTAGGAGTGAAATTAGCTATGGTCCCAGCCACGGAACAGTGAGAGAAGCTCTAAGTCCCAATCTCTTACACTTTTCCACACACTTGAAAGTTAAGAACTGGCTCTTTACGGGGGATTCCAGCCTAGGAACCTGGCTGGATGTAGGTGAGCTCCCTGCTCTGTGGACTTTCCAACAGCAAGCCTAAAAAAAAAAAGCCTAACTCCCCAAAAATGAGGGGGCTCAGGGTGACTGGACAGTGGCTCCCCATTCTCAAACCAATGTCTTCAATGCCCAAGGGAGCTGATCTCCTCATTAAGGGGCATGCAGTTTTGAACCACCCCATCTCAGGGTGGCCTCTTGTCTCAGTCATACAACAGGTGCCTCCCTTCTACCCCAGCCCCTCATTCCGGGCCCACCCCACCTTAGCAGACTGCTCATTAGTTAGTAATGTTAATGTGGCTTCAGCTGGTGATTAAAACCATTGGTTGGGCTGAAGGTTAGTGATCAACATCCCTGAAATAGTTGCTAATTCCTTGGAAATATGTTTTTAATAATCATAGGGGAGGAGGTCAAGGTGGGTGGTCCTGGGGGTAGGATCCAGTCATCTCCTGCTCTCCCTGTCCTTGGTTCCCATGGTTTCTCCTGGGCAGGCATTCTGGGGTGTGTTGGGACCGGGGAGCCACTTGGGAAGATTGGCAGCTCCGCAGCAGACCAAGGTGGTGCCTAGTGCACAGCTGCCTCTGCTAGCAGGGTGGGGACAGTGCTGTGCCAAGGGTGTGGCTGGTCTGGCTAAGTGAAGTGCCAGAGTCGAGAGGCATAGCCACGTTGAAGGATTAATTTCTAAGCCCTGTATTGCTCACCCTTATGCCAAACGCCCAGGAATGAACCACGGGTTCCCAGGATCCCCTTACCAAAGCAAACTTGTTCCAGGCTTCCTCTGTATCTCCTAATTACAAGAGCCTCAAGTCGAGAGGGGTCCATTTCCACTCCCTTAGATTTCTAGGACCTCCCAATCATTCCATCCAATTGTTTATGTAATGCCTTTAATAATATACGATTATAATTGTTACATTAATAATATAAAGGTATGTAATAAATAAAAAACTATATATTAGTATATTATGTATAATAATTTATTATGGTTAACATTTTATCAGCTTCCTACTTTGCCTTTATATATAATACCTCTTATGTTCACAACACCCTGCCAAGCAGGCCTTTTTATCCCTGTTTTATATATAAGAAGTCTGAGACTCGGAGAGGTTAACTTGCTCATGGTAATATAGCTAATAAAGGGTAGGGCCAGTATCAAACCTAGGACCCTAGCAAACTTCCAACCCATTCTTTTCCAAGCCCAACACTGTAGGGAACATGAAGAATAAAATTATTCATAGTCCATGCTATCAAAGGAAACCCTGGTAGTGTAGTGGTTAAGTGCTACGGCTGCTAACCAAAGGGTCAGCAGTTCGAATCCACAGGCGCTCCTTGCACTCAGTGGGGCAGTTCTACTCCGTCCTATAGGGTCGCTATGAGTCGGAATCGACTCAACGGCACTGGGTTTGGTTTTGGTTTGGTATGCTATCAAAACACTAACAATCCAGCTCCCGGAATAGGGTACATACACATTAAAAGTTCAATAACATCGCAAAACGGCATTTGGAGGGCTGTCCAGGGAGTCCAGGGAGTGGTACTGGCAGTAAGTGTCACAGGTTTGGAGGAGGGAGAGGCAACCGAGGGCAGGAGGGAAACTTAAAGTATGGGTACGAATTGGTAGTAGTGGGAAGAGCAGGACCAAAGATATATAGGTGGGAATTCAATGGCCGTTGATAGATCAGACTAGTCTGCTCCACCCTAATAACTTTTGTCCCCCCATATGCCATCCCTGTGAGCAAGCCCATCCCTAACATTTGCAGGGCTAGGGGCAAGAGTACAAATGGAAGCCCACATACAAAATTTGCAGATATTGAGAAGTTATAAATGAAGGAAACTGTTAAATAAAATATGTCCTATTCTCTTACCTTTGCAAATATCCCTTTCATAGGACCTGGAAGGCCAGGTTCAATTTTAGAATTCTTGGGTTCCTTGTTTTGCACAAGAATGTGGTGGTGTTGCCCCCATCCTCTAGCCTACCCATCCTCTCTTCCCACCAACAGTTCTTTTCTACTCTGCTCATGTGATGACATCTCACCAGCCCACGTGTGCAAGCTTCATTCACCCTCATAGACAGCCGTGCCTTGGCCATCCTCTGCCCTTAGGGTATGCACACTTGCGATGTAGCCCACTCTTAGGGGGAAGAGGCTCTGCTAACTTTGGAAATGGGCTGGGGTCACTTGGGTTGGGAATTTCTAAGGATCGAGGCAGGGCCAGGATAGGGTGAGTTGAATGAGACCCCTGAGTACAAAATTTAAGGGGTACTACAAACTCAGGAGTGAAGATGAATAATATTTTTAAAAATAAAAATTAATATAAAAAATCCATAACAGAAAATTTCAAATTTTTAAATAAAGATAGGATCAATATTTCTGATTTTCCCTTTTATCTCAGGTTCTACTATGGCTCTACATGGTGCTGGGCTAGGACCCCAGAGCATGCATGGTCTAGAAGGGAGAGTGGAGGGGGTGGTGTAGGCTGTGGGTGGGCACATCTCACAGCCTCCTTGTTCTATGGGGTGGGGAGCAACTGGAAGCTCTCAGAGCATGCTCCAGATCAGGGGCCCCTCTTGCCTAAAGCCCAGGGATGGCACCAACTGTGAGCTCCATCAGGGCTTCCAGCATGTAGTAGAGTGACTGGCATATAGTAAACCCATTGCTGTCAAGTTGATTCCGACTCATAGTGATTCTATAGGACAGAGTAGAACTGCCCCACAGAGTTTCCCTCTTTCTTCCATGGAGTGGCTGATGGGTTCTAACCACGGTCCTTTCAGTTAGCAGCTGAGTGCTTAACCACCAGGGCTCCTGTGACATATAGTAGGTCCTCAGTAAGTATTTCTTGAATAAATAAATGAATAACACTAACTTTTCCAAAATCATCATCATTACAAGAGTTACTAGGTCAGTACTTTCAGCACTTTAACTGGGTCATTACCTTGACCGGGTCAGGGCATGAGTCGGAGAGCAGAGGCAGGGAGCTCATCTAACTGGCCAAGACTTCCAAGAGACTCAGTTAGAATGCTGAAACAGTGTTTGGGCAGAGGGAGCCAAGGCTGTGGTTGAAGAGAGTATGAGCTCAAGGTGGTGCCATGTAGAAGCCAGGGGTCTCAGAAACTCTACCCAGAGAAGAGTTTGGAAGACAGAGGAAGGGGGAGGGGACCCAGGATTATGGGGTGGGGTAGGGGTGGAGCAAGAGGGAAGAGCTGGCTCAGGGAGGGCAGAGGGGCGGGCCAGGGAGTGAGCAGGAGTTGGATGCAGAGCAAGAATTATGTTTTTTTTTTTTTTAGTAGGAAGAGAAAGAGCCCTGGTGGTCCAGTGGTTAAGCACTCGGCTAACTGAAATGTCAGTAGCTCGACCCCACCAGCTGCTCCGTGGGAGAAAGATGTGGCAGTCTGCTTCCATAAAGATTACAGCTTTGGAAACCTTATCGGGCAGTTCTACTCTGCCTATAGGGTCACTATGAGTTGGCATCAACTTAATAGTAGTGGTATTTGGGGCAGGAAGAGCACAGGGCTGTGGAAGGAGAGACGAGCGTGTATGTGTTTCTGCACATGCAAACAGAGGCCTGGAGAAGGGGAATCAAAGGCTCAGAGCAGGGATCCCAGGAGCCTGGAATAAGTCAGCTCCTTGAGAAAGGTTCTCTGCAGCCCCCTCCCAATTGCAACTCCAGCAGACTCAACTCGGGTTACACGTGGTGTTTCCTATTTCAGACCCTAAACCCTTGCCAGTTGCCCAGCCTCCACCCACCCCTCCCTCCCTCTTGCCCCCACCTTCCCCAGGGAGGGACAAACATACTTGATATATGAAGTGTTTGCACCTAGACGCTTGGGAATCCCACAAAGGCTTCAGTGTGTAGCAGCCCCTTCCCTCCCCCTCCCCACACCCAGCCCTTTACTTTCCTCCTTCCGTCTGGGAGTCTGGGAATGCCTCTTTTTCCCGGGGGTGCCTGTGGGGAGGGTGGACATGACAGTGTGTGGAGCGGTTCCTTGTCTTCTCCAGCCCTGCCCCCCGTGATGGGTAGGCAGCTTGTAGGAGTGTTGGGGTCCAGGATGGTGATTACTGGCTTCTGTGGCTCCCACACAAAAGCTAGGCTCCAGAAGTTGAAGTGTCTCTGTGTATGGGGGGGGGGGGAGGTTCTACATTTGCGTCTTTGCCCACCCTCACTCCTTGCTGCCATAGCCTCCTCCCCACCAGTCAGGGAAAGTGTTGCACACTCCTGTTTTTCTCCATACAGGAACCTAAAGAAAAAGAAAACTGAATTTTCAAATGCTCCCAATGCAACAGACATTGTGCTAGGCCATTTAAAAAAAATCTTCTCAGATCCTTCCCATAAAGCTTTTGAGGTAGGTATTTTTATAGCTGAAGACACCTCGAGGCAAGTGAAGCTGGGGGTGGTATGGCACAGGGTTCCAAACCACGGACTTGGGTGGCAGCAGACCTAGGACAAAATCGCAGCTGTTGGCTTCATTAGCTCTGGAAATGGGGCAAGTTTCTTTACCCTCAAAACCTCAGTTTCCCCATCTGTAAAGGAAGGGTATAAAGCTCCTCCCAGGGGTGTTAGAAGCCATTAAATAGGATATTGTACGTGAAATCCCTGTCAAGTAGTATGTGGCAGGTGCTGAGATTATTACTGTTACCTCAGTCCTGTAACCGGTAGCAGTAGAAGAGTCTCTGAATTTTCCACCCCCGCCCCCCCACCACACACACACAAGGCCCATCTCAAAGGGTGGAACTCTGGGCCCAGTGGCTTGGACCCCAGATAGTTAAGCTCAGCAGAGGCAATGTGTGTACAGGGGAGGATGCCATTCCGATTCCCCGGAATCCTCTGTGGAAGTACAGATGATGCATTTTACTCCAAAAGAGCCTGGGTCAGGGGGCCCTGAGGACAGAGACATCCCACCTCCCACCCACAGGCAGTTGGGGGAGGACCCACTTAACCGCAGTGGGTGGTCTCTCTGGCCTGTTTCTTCTTCTGACTCAGGGAGAAGCTGCAGCTGGCCCTGGGTCATATCAGCCACTCACACTGCCACACATGCCACATGTGTCCATCATAATAATTCTTCTTGCCACAACGGTACAATGAAGAGTGGATACAGGCGCACGTGGGCGTTTAGAATAATACCGATATGTGGATGAATGAGGCTATGTGCCAAGTATGCAAACACAGGCACCACTTTGGATGTATGTGCGTTACACCTTATTCTGCATGTGAGGGGGTACATGTGTGTATACACATGTACGGTACACAATACCCAGACTCACCCTAGAGTCCCTGGGGCATGTGTGTACCATGTGCTAGGATATCTGCATGTGTCCACGTGTGTGACTGCATGTCACACAAACTCCCTGGAGCTGGGGCTCTGCAGGAAGGGTCAGACGGCAGTCTGAGACACTTTTCATGTGTCAGGAAAATCAAGCTCCCCTTTCAGGAAGCCTTCCCAAGGAAAATAAACTAGCCAAGCTCCTGGGGTAGAGGGGAAGAAGCTGCGGGGGGAGGGGAGAGAGAGAGCGTGGCTGAGGGTGGTGGAGTGGGAGCAGGAGGTCACAAAGCAAGGCAATCAAACAGAACTCCTTCCGCCCATCCCAATCAACCCCAACCTGATCTCTGGAGAGTCTCTGGCCTTGAATCTTGTCCTATTTTGCCTCTTCAGATCCTTTTGTCTCCTCCCCACCTCTCCTTTCTCTCCTCCCTTTCTTTTCTTTTTCTTTTTAATTATTTTTTATTTTTGTACATTAGATGGTTTACAGAAGAAACTAGCTTCTCATTAAAATATTAGCACACATATTGTTTCGTGACATTGGTTGCCAGCACTGTGACATGTCAACACTCTCCCCTTCTGGACCTTGGGTTCCCTATTACCAGCTTTCCTGTCCCCTCCTGTCTTCTCGTCCTTGCCCCTGGGCTGGTGTGCCCATTTAGTCTCGATTTTGTTTTATGGGTGTCTCTCTCCCTCATTTCTTCTTCCCTTCTCTTTAATCTGTCTTTCTCCCTCCATTTTTCTCTTTCCTCCCCACTCCCACTTCTTTGGACCTGCAGGCTGGCGTGCCTGCCTGCCAATCCTCTCTGTCTTCTCTCTCACCTCTGAGAAGCTGAAGCCATGGTCTACCCATGAGAACAGGTGCCCAGGAAAGCCTGATAAGCAGAGGTACAGGTTGTTTTTAACTTTTGCCTTTCAGAGCCAGACTGGCCACAAGCCCCCATCTGTTGCCTTCAACTATGGAGATCTCTTATTCATTGACTGAATCATTTATCATGTTTATTAAGCAGCTGGTTTGTGCCAGGCACTGTGGTAGGTTCTAGAGCCAATGGTGGGCAATGAGTTAGGAGAAAACGGTTAGTTCCACTGCATGGAACTTCCAGGCTGATAGGGGAGTCAGAAACTAATTCAAAGCCCCACACATAAATGTGAATTAAAACAACATTAAGGGCTGCAGACAGAGGTATATGTATTGTAAAGACCTGGTAAGAGTTAACCAGGCCAAGGAGTGGAGGGGGTATATATGAACTGTTTGCAGACAGAACAGCATATGCAAAGACCCTGAGGCTGAAGGAGCAAGGTCCATTTGTGTAACTGAAAGAAGGCTTGTGTGGTTAGAACCAGGGCTTTGAACCTGTTCAAACAGATTCAGTCATGGCTGACAGAAGTGAAACTGAAACAATCCTGAATTTTTTAAATTTGAGTGATCCAGAACCATAACCAGAATGTGAAAAATTACAGGTTGAAGCCCTGGAACGGGAGACTCAGAAGAGGCATAGTGAGCCCTTTCAGGAGCCTGATGAGTGAGATTGAATTATTGCTAGGACTGAAGAGAGTGACACATATTCAAAGTGGTGCAGTCGTCTGCCATCTTTGAGCAGGGCGCTGCTGTTTCCAACTCTGCACAAAATCCTACAGGCGAGAGATTTGGTTGCTATGCAATGCATATGCTGCCCTTGTTTTCTAAAAGGGAGATTAAGTTTCTAGCAGGGCTTCAGGCCGTGATTTCTGCCATTCCAGTTATGGTTTTGGTTCACCTAAATTTTAAAAATTCTGGTCTGTTCTGGTGTCACTTCCTCAGCCTTGATTGAACTGGGAAAAAGTGGTTCGAAGCCCTGATTAGAACAAAGGGCAAAGGGGAGAAGGAGCTAGATGAGTCTGAAGCACTAGCCAGGACCAGGCCATGCAGGCTCTTGTAAAGGATCATGGTCTTATGCTTAATAGCAATAGGAGCCCATGGAAGGTCTTTGTCCATGTTGTCCAAGCTATTTGTGGTGGAGGGAGCTACCTTGGTAAGAGGTTGTTGTTGGCACCTTCACCAAATATGGTGTGCTTGGAGGCCTACCAGTAGGAAAAACAGAGTCTCTGGGGAAGAGCCCCTACCTCCTGCATGAAATCTTGGTCCCACTTTACTGGTCACCCCACCTCTTTGTGCCAAAAATGAAGATAATAAAATTGTCCACTCCAGCCATAGGGTGAGAGCTAGAACAAAGCAACTGAGTGAGTGATTTACCCAAGATCACACAGGGACGTTACTGGCAAAGCTGGGACCAGAGCCCAGAATTTCAGACTCTCTCTGCGATGTTCTTTCCATATTCCAGGCTTCCTTGAGAATCAAGTGAGACACATTTATTAAATCATTCAGTAAACTCTTTAATACTCAGGCATTACAAGGCCTTACTTTGTATATTAGTGGATGTTGGGCCATATGTGTATTTACGTGCTCTTGTATACCTATATGTGCTTGCCCCTAGGTGTTCAAATCAGAGAGGATAAGAGGGATACTGTAGGAAGGTATACTATACGTTTGTGGGGTGGCCACAAGGAGGTTTTCAGGGAATGACTAGGAAGATAATCACAGCATAGGGAAGTGGGCAGAAAACATGACAGGTGCCATTCTAGGTGATGCTATTATCAACCCCATTTTACAGATGAGAAAACTGAGACACAGAGATATTAGGGAACGTGTCTAAAGTCAAATACTGGCAAATGTGGAGCAGGGGTAAAATCCTTCAGGGTGGATCCAGGGTCTACTCTCAACCTCACCAGGGTACTGCCTCTTAGTCATTGTACAGTCTCCATTGACTGAAAAAATTCATCTTGACAAAAAGCCAATATCTTTTGTGTGATATATTTTATAATTTTTTTTAATTAGGAAAATATAAATTCATTAAGACTTCTTAAATGACTTTAGGTTTTTTTACCACAACAGCATCTCCACCTATTTGAAGAGCAATAAATAGCTCACAGACCTGGGAGACAGTGGACAATGTGCAGTCTATAGACGATGCCTGTCCACTTATGAATTCCCAGAACTCCCCCAGGTTGAGGGTCGCTGCTCTGGGAAAAGAGGAAAGGAGAGGATAGAGAATCACCCCAGCCAGGTACTGCTTGGGCCTGGGTCAGACGGAAGAAGCTAGGCTGAGCTCAGCTCCACACCCTCTCCATTTTGCTACCTCCCACAGGCTCTCCTACTGAAGACAGGGTCAAACCCTGGCACTCTGCCACCTCCAGCAAGTGCTTAACCCCTAACAGCTGGGGTGGCTTGTGCTTGGGAAGGGTGCAGGAGGAGGAGAGGCGCAGTCAGGGCAGGGGCTGGGAGAGGGGCAAGACAGCTGAGCAGAAAGGGGTAGAGTGTTATTCAAAGTGTGGCCTGTAAACCAGCAGGATCAATATGACCTGGGAACTTGTGGGCGTTTCAAATTCTCGGCCCCCACCCCAGACCTACTGGATCAAGGTGAGGCCCAGCATTACCTGCTTTAACCAGCTGTCCAGGTGATTCTTAGACACTGCTAAAATTAACTGTGGTATAGAGGGCACAAGGTTGGCACGAAGTGCTCTATGCAGAATCAGTGAAAGAGTTGAGTCCTCCATTCATCCCTCTGTGCAGCCAACCAGACATCATCTAATGACGCCTACTAGATGTGAGTCAAGCACTTTTCATATAAGCCTTCCTGAGGGAAAGGCTCAGAGATGGAAATAACCTGGCTCCCTTAGGCCCAACCCCCTTTCTAATCTCTCCCTGGTCACCCTTTGGCCTCTTGTTCTGGGCGAAGAGTTCCACACCCCCACCCCCACCCCCATCCTAGTCTATGTGTGTGGGGTGGGGGAGGGGAAGTGTCTCAGGAGGGGTGTCAGGCAAGGCTTCCTGGCAGACCCAGCTGTCCTTTCCAATCCACATGGCCCTCCCCACTCCAGCTCCCTCACAACAAGCACACCCAACAGCTGCAGGAATCATCCAGCCTGGCCCAACTCTAGCCTCAATGTCCCCCAGCTCAGGGGAAGTGGAGTTCAACCTGTTCTTCCCTGCCTGGCCTTCCCAGACCTCCTCAAGGGACCTAGACCCACCACAGCCTGAACCATGACAACTCTTCTTCCCCTCCCCACAAACCTCCCCTTCTTGAGGGCATTGGGAAAAGCTGCCAAATACAATGTCCTCACCTCAGTGCCTTCAGCCTGAGCCCCAAACCCAGCCACCAACTCCTTAGGTCACAGCCCACCCCCACCCAACACCACTCCACACTGTGGGTGGGATCTCATCTCCACACAAGCCAAGCAGCTGGCTGAACCACCTGCCTACAGAAGAGACCAAATGGAAGGCTGAGAGGAAGGGCAGGGGTGGGGGAGGCTCTGAGGGAGAGGAAGCAGGGGTGAGAGGGCCAGACCAGGAAGTCTAGGATGTTAGAGCTGGAAGGGCCCTGAGGGATCAACTAGTATAGTCTCAACATTTTACAGATGAGGGTGAAGCTCAGAGAGGTTGTGCCTTGCCCATTATCACACAGCAAAGTAGTGTCAGAGCTCAGCACAAAGCTGATCTTCCAGTCCAGTACTCTCCACAGCCCTCCCCCAGAAAGGAGGAGAGGAGATAGTGGGATACGTGTATAGTAAAACATTCTCCCCAACCAACTGTAGTCCACTCCATTGCAGACCCAGGGTCCTCCTCTAGGGAGCTTTCTTTGGTTAACTCCTCATTTCTTCTCCTCTGTCACTCATTCCACCACTGTTGACTGCCCATAACTGGCACTTGGTTCATTAGATCATCTCTTATTCATGTTATGACTCTTTATATCTTGGGGGGGGTGTGTGTGTGTGCGCGCACACATGTCCTGCCTCCCCCATTAGACTGGAGATTTCCCAAGGACATAAGATATGTCTCTATCATCACTCTGGGTGTTCCTAGAGAACAGATGATGTCTCCCCTCCCATTAGACTGGGAGCTGTCTGTGGGCAGGGACTGTCTCCCCTATTAGACTAGAAAAAAAACTGAGTTTCCAGAATTTTGTGGGCCTTCTTCTCACCTCCATGATTCTCTTCAACCAAGACAGCCTGGTGTTAGCCCTTTAGCCATGTGGACTGGGACCTAAGAGCAGGGAGGCCCTTGGATGAGGAGTACCCAGTTAAGAGACTATCTACCCCTGAAATGGCTGGTGGGATTTGGGGCCATTGGGTCCACCACCGTGGAACATAACTTGGGAATTCTCAGACAGCTGTTCCCTTTCCTTGCCCATCCTAAGATTCCAAATTTTTGTCACAGCAATTACCTACCTTGGTGTTCTGTAATTCCTGTCTCACTAGCTCTCCTAGGAAATTCCCTGAAGATTTGAAGGGAGCTCTTCCTAAGCTGGAGACCCTCTGAACTAAGGGAGTCTTGGGAGGGTGAGGGGTGAGAGGAAGGGTCTCTCTTTTTCCCCTTGGTCAAGGCCTCTGGGGATGGTTGAGGCAGACACCTCCCTCTCCAAAGCTCCCCAGCCTCCTGCCCCACCCAGCCACATTGGCCTTCCCTCTCTCATTCACCCCAGCCCCTCCTTCTTACCATGTCCCAGGAAGAGTAGGGACCATAGTTCAGCAAAGGCCCTCAAAGCTCACCACCTCTCTAAGGAACTCATCAAGGAGCCTCCCTCTATGCTCTCAAAGAAGCTGCTGGGATTTTTGTTACAACCGCCAACCTGCCCCAGTCCTAGTAGAGTTAATGCTGGAACATTTCTGATATTATTATGCTAAGCACACAACAACCCCAGCCCTCAGCCCCAGAGATGTGTCAGGGTCACAGTGGGTGCAGTACATACATGGGGGCCTCATCCCTGTCCCAGAGGATCCTGACACAGCCACCTCCCACACTAGGCTGAGCTTTACAGTATACAAAGCACCTTCATAGACAGCAACCTAAGAACATGTATGTAAAAGGCTGGAGAGCAGTGCTTCATCTGCCACCCTCCACGGCACCTGGTTAGAGCACTTTCCAAATTTACACTCTGTTGGTGTGACTAACCCCACTCCACCCCATAAGATTAAGTATGTGCTCTCAATGGCCAGGGTGCGTGGCATATAGTAGCCATTCAAGAAGTGTTTGTTGCCAAGTTCCGGCTTTTGCAGGCTTTACTGTATGTATATGCTTATTTCTTTCCCTCTTCTCCCTTCTATTTTAATATTTTCTTCCCTCTTTCTCCTTTCGTGTAAGTTCTTAGTTCTGACTAAACATGCAGGAAGACATTCGGACTTCAAAAATCATTTGTCTTTTGGAACACTGGGGGAGATCTTCAAGATATTTCTTACAATGAATATTATTTTTTAAAAAAAGAAGTGTTGGATGGATGGAAGGACGGACGAAAAATGAATATGATCTATTCAACAATCCTATGAGATACATAGAACAGGCCTATCCCAGTTTGTGGATAAAGGAAATTTAGGCTCAAAGACATTAAGAAATGTGTCCAAGACCCCACAAATAGTCAGGAGAGGTGGAATACCACGCCAGGCATTTTTAGTTTCAGTGCCACCACCCTTTGTACCACATCCTACAATAGTCCCAGCTTGGAATCAAACCCAGGTTTCCAGACTCCCAGCCTACACCCAGGAGCGTTGTGTGTGGCTTAGGAGGTCCATACATTGCACAACCCCAGGAGATTCTTCTCACCTCAAAGTCTCTAAATGGCAACCTTGGAGTTTTTGTAGGACTCAACCTGCATGGCTGCACATGGAGGCTTTGCCTCTATACTCACTCCTAAGCTCTCTGTGTACACACTCAAATACTTAAGGCAACAAGAACTCATCCCCTCCTTCTCTTCTCCCACCAGCCACAGTGCCGGCCAGCAGGAGCTGGGACGGACAGGTGAGGATCCCTGAGGAATATACAGCACCCCCCCAACACCACCACTCTGTGCCTCCTGCCTTCAGGTAGGAGCATTTCTATCAAACCTCACCAAGGCCCCCACAGCTCCCTTACACACACCCACACACTGGGTGCCACACCACACTCATCTCCTCACACATGTGGGTGTATACCGCTCACACACACGTGCACCAGGCAGTTCTCTGCAGCTCCTGTCTGAGACTCAGAAAATCAGGGGGGCTGAGGGCTGGGGGCGGCCTTCCCTACCAGAGCCCCCTCTCCTCCACTCGTGTGCAGGGCCCTGGCCCCTGGGGGTGGGGGGAACAAGGCTGGGATTAATAAGCGGCCCGGCTCCCTCCGCTAATGGGCTCCAGCTGCACAAACATTCCCAGAATTCAGAGCCGGCTCTGTCTGGGGCAGCCCAGGCCTCAGCCCCAGCATTCCTGGCCCCCTCCCCCCTCCCCAAGCCTGGGACAGCTGCTCCGGAACTCCAGCAACTGGCCAGGGATCGAATCCCAATTCAGCTTTTCCAGAGGTGGGGCGCACTAATAGCTGGGGGAGGTGTGGTGTGGGGTGGGGAAGAGAAAAGAGCTGAACAAACTCTGAAGAGGCATCCTAGTTCCTGCCCTACCTGCCCCTCCCACCCTGATTTCCTGCCTACCCTTCCTCCAACACTGCTCACACTCTTAGCAGTAGGTACCAGGGGCCCAGCTCAATCTTACCTGATTTGTCTCCCCAGGCAGCGCCCTTGTCTGGTAATACCCAGGAGGAGGTAGTGGAGAGGGGGCAAGGGAGCTGAGAGGAAAGATAAATATCTCCCCTTGTGTTTTAAGAGATCCAGCTGTATCCCTGCTGGAATCCATGGCCTGGCAGGGGCTTCCTTCAAACAGATTCTTATTAAGAAGGTGGATGGGGCAGGGGGAACAGGAAAGAGAAATGGGGTCTCCCTTCTCCCTTTATCCCCCCAGGGAGGAACATTTAGGGACCCAATGGCAGGAGTCATCAGTGGATAAAGATGTGCCTGTGTTGACACCTCTGAACCTTTCCATCTTGTTGTTCCTGCCTCAGAATCCAGGGTCAGAGGGGGTCGTTGAGCTATTTTTGTCCTGTTGCTTACAGTTAAGCCACCTATGGGACACCAGGGATGAGGCCAGGTGAGGAGACCTGTGACTTGTGTTTGTGCTAGCGTCCATCTGAGTGGGGAAAGTGGTGGAGAGTGTGGGTGACCTAACAGTGGTATGTGTACGTGTGTGTCTGGGTATGCATGGTCTCTGTGCACAAGCATGAGCAACTGTGTCAAGTGGCACCCACTTGAAGGTGTTTGAAAGTAGACGAGTGTGTGCCAGTCTACTTCCCAGTGTTCAAAAATGCAGTAAGTGTGACACTGACTTAGGAAAACAGAAAGGGCTGCCTGCCAGCCACTCCCTACCCCACAGTGGAAGTATCCTGACCATAGGGCATATGCTAGAAGAGAAGTGAAAAGGACAAAGAATAGTAAAAAGAAGAGAAGTCAGTGAAGCTGTGTGAGCAGCAGAGGGCACTGACCTGGGACTTGAGAAATCCGAGGCTTAGGCCCAGCTCTGATATGAACCAGCTGGGGACTTCAGACAAGTCACTTCCTTCATCTGGGCCTCAGTTTCCTTATCTTGAATATGAGAAGATGACTAGGATTTCTCCTGAATTCCTTCTTAGATTCCATTGTGACTAGAGCTGGATTTAGGGCACAGGGAGGATCCTCCATCCCCTCAGGCGTATGAAGAAAAAGGGCTCTGGAGAGGCGACCAAGAGCAGTCAATGAGGATTAAATGGAGGGTCCCCAGGTCTCTCTGGCCCTGGCGGGAAAATATGGAGGAAGCAGTGTGGCCCCTGCCTTGAGAAGCCCCAGTCTGTGGGGAGGCAAGGTACACCAAGACAAGGAGGCAGATAAAGGCCAACTTAGCTCTTGATAGTTGCTCATTGAGTCAGGGAGCATGGGGTCATCACAAGGCCCTGTCACCCCACCCTCTCTCCTCCATGTACACAGGGCAAACACACCTGCCCCCTTCCCCAGGCCCCTGCTAAGGAATGCAGACAGACCTCTCCAGGTCTTTGTCTC
This sequence comes from Elephas maximus indicus, assembly GCF_024166365.1. Taxonomy (NCBI): domain Eukaryota; kingdom Metazoa; phylum Chordata; class Mammalia; order Proboscidea; family Elephantidae; genus Elephas; species Elephas maximus. The sequence goes on along the minus strand of NC_064837.1, from coordinate 51,062,995 downwards.
CATCAATCACACTGTCCACATAACCTGCTTCCTTGTGGACCCAGCCATTCCTTCATAGAGGCACAGAGGGGATGGCTCCCCAAACCCACCCAGCACACAGCAGCCCCTGATGGTGTCTGAGCACTTTAACTCATCATTACTATACATGACCCCACCCCCCAACTATGGAGCCAGCTCCTGAGTTGGAGGGAAAGGACGAAAAGAGGCCTTTTCCTTGCATACATGGAGAAACAGAAGGGCTTTGGTTAGGGACAGAACTCTGGAATTGTGCCTCCATCCCTTGCAGCCACTCTCTCCTAAGTGAGCATGATTTAGCCATTCATCTGCCATTTAGTGGTATTTCTATTGAGCCCTACATTAGAAATTGTGAGGAATACAAAAAAATAAAAATAACATTTCCCTCAGGAATATGAAGTCAGGAAAAAAAAAGCCCTTCACCAAAACCGCAGGTGGGTTTAGAACCAATTCTGGATGGACCCAAGGAAACAGTAATCAATATGCAATTGGATTTTTGAGCTGTTGTGGGCATCATAGAGTAACAATAGATAAGGACACCTGAACCTCCTCCAGGAAGTTTTGGATTATAAAGCTGTGGGTGTTTTGCAGGGATACCGGGGTTTTAAAAATAAAAACAAGAAAAGCAGCAGACTGTGGTTGTGAAACTCTAAGATATAGATGGGCAAGAATACATCGCTTTTCTTCCCCACCATTCCCTCCCTCCCTTTTTCAGTTATCTTTTGAGTAACAGTCCACCCCAAAACAGAGTGGTTTAACACAACAACAATCTTATTTGCTCATGATTCTACAATTTGGGCAGGGTTCAGCGCGGACAGGTTGTCTATGCTCCATGTGGTATTGGTTGGGACAGCGCAGCTGGGTCTGGAACATCCAAGATGGCTTCACCCATATGTCTGGTGCCTCAGCTGGGGTGGCTAGAAGGAATGGAGGCTGGCTGGGCCTTCATAGTCTCTCATTCCCTAGGGCATCTCTCTCCCTCTCTCTCTATGTAGCTTCTTTCTCCTGCAGGGGAGTTGGACTTCTTTATGTGGGGCTGGCTTCCAAGAGGGAAGCAGTGGAAGCTGCCAGGCCCTTTAAGACCTAGACCTGAACTAAAACAGTATCAGTTTTCCTGCATACTATTGGTCAAAGCAAGTTTTTAACCTGAAATGCCCTTCCTCCCCATGCCTACCTGACAAATTTCTACTTGCTCCTCAAACCCCAAATATCTTCTCTATGAAGCTTTATTCATATCGCCAGGCAGAGTTCTTTTCTCCCTCCTCTATATTGCCCAGACACCTTGAATCTTCCTCTATTAGCATTTTTTACTAGAATTTTAATTATCTGTTTATAAGTTTGCCTCTCCCACTACACTGGGAGTTCCTCAGTGGCAGAAATAGTATCATTCATCTTTTCACCCCTGGGGTAAGGCAGATGTACAGTGGAAGTGTGTTGAAAGAGTGAGTGGGTGGATGGATGGATGGATGGATGGATGGATGGATGGATGGATGGATGGATGGGTGGGTGGGTGGGTGGGTGGGTGGGCGGATGGATGGGTGGATGGGTGGATGGAAGAATCAAGGAAAGAATTATTTTATACCTGGTTCTTAATGGTATGTACCCTAAATTTTCCTCAGTATGCATGGTATTAGTTATCTACTGCTGCAAAATGAATTACCCCCAATTTAGCACTTTTAGATAACAAATATTTCTTATCTTGCAGTTTATATGGATCATGAATTTGGGTGCAACTTAGCTGTGTGCCTTTGGCTCAAAATCTCTCATGAGGTTGCAGTCAAACTACTGGCTGGAACTGTGGTCTCATTTGAAGGTTTGACTGGGGCAGAGCAGGGAGGGGAATCTGCTTCCAAGCTCACTCACATGGTTGTTGGTGGGCCCCAGCCCCTTACCACATGGGCCTTCCTACAGGGCTGACTCCTAATATGGCAGCTGCTTTCCCCCAGGCCAAGCAATCCAACAGAAAATGAGAGAGGGTGCTCAAAATGAAAGTTGCAGTCTTTTTATAACCTTGAAGTGACATCTATCATAGTCGCAATATTCGATTCATTAGAAGTAAGTCACGGAGTCTGGGGACCATGGTTTCAGGGGACATCTAGGTCAATTGGCATAACCAAGTTTATTAAGAATATGTTCTACATCCAACTTTGGTGAGTGGCATCTGGGGTCTTAAAAGCTTGTGAGCGGCCATCTAAGATGCATCAATTGGTCCCAACCGGCTTGGAGCAAAGGAGAATGAAGAACACCAAAGACGTAAGGAAAATATTAGCCCAAGAGGCAAAGAGCCACATAAACCAGAGACTCCATCAGCCTGAGACCAGAAGAACTAGATGGTGCCCGGCTACCACGAATGACCACTCTGACAGGGAACACAACAGACAGTCCCTGACAGAGCAGGAGAAAAGTGTGGTGTAGAACTCAAATTCACGTAACAAGACCAGACATAATAATGGTCTGACTGAGACTGGAGGAACCCTCGAAGCCATGGCCCCTGGATGCTCTGTTAACCCAGAACTAAAACCATTCCTGAAGTCCATTCTTCAGACAAAGATCTGCTTCTTAGCTCAAGCAGATACACAAGACCACATGGGATGAGAAGGATGAGAAGGCAGAAAGGGACAGGACACAGGACACCCAGGAGGAGTGTGCTGTCACATTATAGGCATTACAATTAGTATCACATAATAATGTGTAAAAAATTCTGTATGAGAAACTAACTTGAGCTGTAAACTTTCACCTAAAGCACGCCACACACAAAAAAAGGTAAAAATTAAAATATGCATCCATCCTACTCTTAGGGGAACCCACTCTAGATTAATTTTTGTTTTGGATCTCTTCTCTTTTCTGCCATCATTTGCTTTACAACAAGAGACGTCATATTCTTTTGCTTGGCTTTCCAAACATAAATCAATTAAAGGCTTTTGAATTACTAACAAGTCCTGGATGACTGATACAATGAGATACAAACTTTGAAAATTTAGCCCCTCATTGAATCTTGAAAAACACTTTTAAGATTTGAATGAATGTGTGAATAAAAATAAAATAATTTATGTAATAGAAAAAAAAAAAAGTAAGTCACTAGGTCCAGCTATGATGGAGGGCTTCCTAGAAGCTGCCTACCAAATGTAGTCATAGTTTGTCCACTTTAAATGACACAAAGTAGGAAAAGTAGAAAAAAAACAAGAGAAATTCCTGTTGAAGGACCTTGAGCCAGGGTAATATCTTTGGGAGCAAAAATCCCAATCACTGAGATGGTGTTAACAGAAATTTTACCTAGCTCTGGTGAAAATGGCTTTGTGTCCGCACACAGGCACACACACACACATGAATTCATGTTTGCACCCATAAGACTGAGAAGGAGCTAGCCCTTTTTGCATCTCTCCTGGGGATGGCAGAAATTGAAATCAAGATTTTCGGTCTGGTGATCCTGTTGCATGAGGCAGGTATGGTGGTCCAGAAGGAAGGGGTAGGGAGGGGTATTGATCTAAAAGAATGTTCCATTCTGTTTTTCCCCGTGGACTAAAAGTCAGCAGACTTGGGATCTGGTCCTGGCTCTGCACAAAATGACTGTGAGTACTAGGGCCATTCATCTAATTCCCCTGGGTCTTCATTTCTTTATCTATGAAATAAGAGTTCAGCTGTGTGATCCTGAAGGTCCCTTTAATCTCTGCCATTATACAGTCTGATGCGGGGGTTAAGAGCATGGGCTTTGGCATCAGACTGCCTGGGTTCAAGCGTGAGTGATCATAGTTAAAAGCTGTGTTACCTTGAGAAAATTACTTAACTGCTCTGGTTTCTGCATCCTTCTCTGAGGAAGAAATGAATTAATACATGTCAAACACTTAGAAAGGAGCCCTGGTGGTGCAGTGGTTAAAGTGCTTGGCTGCTAATTGAAAGGTTGGCAGTTCGAACCTACCAGCCACTCCACAGGAGAAAGATGTGACAGTGTGCTTCTGTTAAGATTTACAGTCTTGGAAACCCTATGGGGCAGTTCTACTCTATCCTATAGGGTCGGAATTGACTCGACAGCAGTGGATTTGGAAACTACCCCTTCCTTCTGGACCACTATACCTGCCTCATGTAACAGGATCACTGGACCAAAAATCTTGATTTCAATTTCTGCCATTACTGGGAGAGATGCAAAAAGGACTAGCTCCTTCTAGGGTCTTATGGGTGCAAATATGTATTCGTGTGTGTAAATGTACACACACACACACACACACATCCATTTTCACCAGAGCTAAGTAAAATTTCTGTTAAAACCATCTCAATGATTAGGATTTTTGCTTCCAAAGGTATTACCCTGGTTCAGAAACACTTAGAACTGTGATGGGTGTACTGTAAGTGCTTTGTAAGTTTAATTATTATAACTATTTATTTCAGTTACCTGTTGCTGCATAACAAGTACTCCAAAACTCAGTAGCTTTTAAACAACAACCATTTTATTGTATCTCACAATTTTATGAGTCATGAATTTGGGCAGGGCTTGGCTGGATGATTCTTCTCTTCTACATGGTGTCAATGAGGATACCTGATGAAATTCAGCTGGTGGATGGGCTGGCCTGGAGGATCCAAGATGGCTTCACTCACATATCTGGTGTGTGAGTGGGAAAGGCTGAAAGTCTGGGCTAAGGAAGAACTATCAACCAGAGCACCTACACGTGGCCTCTCCAGCATGGTGGCCTCAGGGTAGTCTGACTTCTTAGCTTGCAGCTCAGGCAGCTCAAAGGGTGAGGGTTCCAGTGAACAAGGTTGAAGCTGCATGGCCTTTCATGATCCAGCCTCTTTGTCCCATAGCATCCCAGATTGCTCAAAGCAGTCCAAGTTCAAGGTAAGGGAACAGAGACCTCACCTCTCCATAAAAATGTCAAAGAATTTGAAGTTATGTTTTAAAGAAACCTCAATTTTTGACCCCCCAGAGAAGTTTCTCACATTCATCCTGGGCGGGTATCAATGGAACAGTCTATCTTTCCTTCTCTGACAAGCAATTGGAGTTATATCTCCTGAGACTGAGAGGTAACCAACACACACCCCTTCCCCAAGCTGTGCACACATACACTCATACATATATATCCATATACACAGGCACAGGCACAGGCACACTGTCATATCTGGTACATTTGTGTGGCCAAACCTGCCCCATCATTAGCCATGTCTCACGTCTTGGAGACCTCAAGTCCTGCCTTAGAGCTCTTGCCCAGGAAGTTAATTCACTGACCACTCCTGCTCCTGTTGGTGTGAACAAGGGATTGTTAGTAAGGATGGAATCCAGTCAGTCATGGGTTGGGAGCTAGGGCACAGATCCAAAGCCTGCTAATGTTTGGCTTTGACATGCCCTCTCGTGTGTGTGTGTGTCTGTGTGTCTGTGTCTGTAAATGTCTCCTGATTCTTACCGGCTCAAGTCAGTATAGAAATGAGATCATCTCCCCTAAGTGGGTGCAGAGAGCAGGCAGGGGTGGACATGTGCTGCAGGCCCAAGGAAGCCAGTATGAGATTTAAAATTTGCTGGGGATCAGCCCCAAATCCTCACTCAGATCAGCCCTGCCACTCTCCTCTACACTCATCCTATGTTCCAGGCACACTGTTCTGCCTATCAGTCCCTGATCATGCCATGTTCTTTCACTCCTCCATGCCTTTGCCTTCTGAATGGAATGCCCTTATCCCTTCTTTTTACTGACAACCCTAGCACTTGCCTTTTGTATCACATTATATTGTAATTACTTGTTTAAATGACTCTTTTCCTCAAGGGCAGAAACCACGTTGTATTCATTGCTATATCTCCAACACTTGGCACAGAATATTCTCAACAAACACTGGTTGAACAAATGATTGAATGAGCAGCTATTGCTTCTAGACTCAGCAACTATTTCTCCTCTGAGTCTCTGCACTGTTCAACTCTACCTGAACTCCCAGGGCCCCTGTGTGAGAAGGGGAAAGGTCTCAAAGGGTAGGGTGGACAGTTTGGGCTGGATTCTTGAGGCCCTGGGGAGACTCTGAAGACTCTCAAATAGGAATGGACGTGGTGCTGAGCTATAGAGGTGTGGCCAGCAGATCCAGAGGCACTTAAACCTCTAGTGAGAAAAGCCAGAGAATCCTGTAAGGTTTTTCCAGTGGGGTGGGGGGGAGATGTCCTGAAGTCTTCATGCCTCAACTGAAATGGTCCATAAATCCACCTGATTCTACTGGGTTAAGTATTAGAGCCTGTTGGGAATACTTAGACCTGGGCCTGAGCCAGCATCTTCCTGGAAGAGGATGATTCTGGCTACTGAGGCAGGGGCAGGTGCATTTGAAAAAGGATGTACCCTAGACCAGTGCTCCTCACACTTGAATGTACAAACAAATCCCCTGGGATTCTTGTTAAAATGCAGCTCCTGATTCAGTAGGAATGCGGTGGGACCCCAGATTCCGATTTTCTAACAAGCTCCCAGGCAATGATGCTGCTGGGGGTGGGGAGGATGGATAGAATCACACTTTGAGTAACAAAGACCTAGAAGACCGGCATTGTGATTCAGACACTGAGGGCTCAGACCTTGAAGGCAGAGGCTGTCATCAGCAATGTCAAAAAAAATGGTCAGGAGATGATGCAAGAGGCAATATACAAATATATGTCAGCCTGACAAAAATATCTGTCATGCTTGCCCAACCCTTACATTCTTCCAGTCTATGTCCTTGGCAGACATTACTAGTTGACCCCAGATCTCTGTCTCAATAAATCAAGCTAATAGCTCAGAATCCATCTGCCTTAGGCTGGGTTCTCTAAAGAAGCAAAACCAGTAAAGCATATAAATATATATATAGAGAGAGATTCATACCAAGGAAACAGCTCACGCAATTTTAAAGTCTGAAACGTCCGAAGTCCGTGGATCATGATAGAGGCTTCTCCTGATTCACATAGCGGCAGGGATTATCAAACCCAAGATCAGCAGGTCAGAGGGCAGCGCTCTTGCTCACAGACTGTGAATGTTGATGAATGCCAAGATGGGCAGGCAAGACTGCAAGGCTTCTCCTGATTCACGTAGCTGCAGGGGCTGGCGAACCCAAGATCAGCAGGTCGAAGAGCAGGACTGTTGCTCACAGGCTGTGAAGATTGACAAATCCCAAGATTGGCAGATAAGCTGCTAGCTCAAGTCCCAAGAACCAGAGGTCAGATGAACAAGAGCCAGCTGCAGGACCCAGAAAAAGCCAAAAGCCTTGGCAAGATGAGCAGGAAGGAAGTAGTGCGGGAGGATGGAGAAAGGAAAGCTGAGGAGGCAGTGAGCTGCTACAGGCCCCGACCCCATGGCACCACTCAGCAGATTCCAACCTGAGGGGTGATCACATATCAAATATCAACAGGGAAGTGATCACAGTATTATACAACCACCAAAAGACTGAGAATCATGGCCCAGTCAAGTTGACACACAATCTTAACTATCACACCATTTTAACACAGTACTCCAGGTAGCCACTACCAATAGATTACAGTTGGCTTGAGAAATGACCCCATTTTCTATTTCTGGCATTGTGGTTAAGAGTCTGACTGCCTTTGCTCTGCTCTGGCTAGATAGACACCTTTGGGCAAGCTACTTCCATGAACTTCAGTTACTCTAATACTCTGTGACTCAAGGTAAAGGTAGTACCCACTTCATAGTTATTTTGAGCAGTAAATGATATTATGAATGTATAGTGCTTAGCACAGTGTGTGGCACATAGAAATTCCCTGGGTGGTGCAAACGGTTAAATACTCAACTACTAGCCTAAATGTTGGCCGTTTGACCCGCCCAAAAAGTGCCTCAGAAGACAGGCCTGGCAATCTGCTTCCAAAAGGTTACATTCTTGAAAACCCTATGCAACAGTTCTACTCTGCACACATGGGGTCGGCCTGCATCAGAATCGACTCAACAGTAACAAACAACAGCAGTGCTTAGCACAGTTTCTGGCTCATAAAAAGTATTCAATAAATGGTTGCTACCATGGGTTTCTGGGTTACCATGTAGAGGGATAAACGAGCTGGCTGATCAATTAGAGGGGATGTGAATGAGGAAGTGGAGTAGAACAGAGGAAGGCAAAAGATAAGAGAAGAACCAGTGAACTAGGAATGGGGAAGAATAGGTGAACAAGGCTGTGGCAGCCTGGAGATGTCTGGAAGATTTCCAGCTCTCCCTGGGTGGAACTGGGCTCCCTACTAGCGCTTAAGCTCTCTGTTTGGAGGGGTGAGTGGCACTTGTCATCTTGAGATATCTGAGTTCAAAGCTTCCTGCCAAGGAAAATCGTGAAGCACTTTGAAATGGTCAAAAAGATTGCTGAGTGTCCTTGCAAGTTATCTTTAGCTTTTATTGCAGATGAACTATTTTAGAACTCAGAAAACTGATAATAATGGAAATGATTCTTATCCATAAAAATGCAAATTGTATCTGGTGGAGATGTCATTAATTATTGCCCAATGGATAGTGCCTAGTGGATACTGACCAGTTTTACATCAAGCAAATTTATTTCAGCATTCCTGATGGCCTATACATGCCTCTACTCTTACGATTCTCCTTTTAATTGGTTTTAACATCTTACTGGCTTCCTCATTAATTAATGAGTCAAAGAAAATTTTTGATGCATTCATCCTATATTTGTATGAGAATAATGACTTTGCTTTGCACACAAATTATTTTTTAACATTCTCATTAGCAGTGAAGATTGGGCAGTAGGATTTACAGGACCATCTGCCCTGGACAAGCTTTTTCCATATGCTCCAAATATTGGATTACATATGTCAAGTATATAAGGGATTATCCCCAATTTTTTAATTTATACTATCCAAATAGATATGTCACGATTTCATATTTAAGCCTGGAAACAGTCTCAAACACTTACATAGTGAGTTTGTTTAACAAAACATAAAACAGATAAACTCATAGCACTATACCTAATACATATCCATTCATTCACTGAACAAACTAAGTAGGCTCCATGTAGGCAGGGACTGAGTTTGTACATTTCCAGGGCTTAGAAAGTACCTTACTCGTGGTAAGCATTAAATATATATCTACTGAGCCAACACATGAATGAATAAGCTTAACTAGCACTTATTAATCATTTACTATGTGCTAGGCACTGTTTTCAACACTTTATATTCATTAGTTTGTTTAATCCTCACACCAGTCTTGCACGGTAAATACAATTACATTCCCTTTTACAGATGATGAACAGAGAGGTTAAGTAACATGTCCAAATTCAACAGCTAGCAAGTGGCTGAGCCAAATTCAAGCCCAGGTTCCAAAGCCTGTGGTCTTAGGCGCCCACTATGTACCAGGTATCTTGCTAGCTTCTGAGATAAAAGACACACAAAACACACTCCCTGCCTCCAGTAACTCACAATCCAGAAGGGAGACAGACAACTAATAGTAGTGTGATGTGCTGTGACAGGTGAGAAGCCAGTGCTGAGGCCAGAGGTTGTCAGTGGACGGGGGTATGGCAGTCTGCACAGGGGCTACCTCACCTGAGTTCTGAGGTTGTCAGTTGCTGTTGGGTCAATCCCAGCTCATGGTGATCCCATGTGTCTTAGTTATTGAGTGCTGCTACCGCAGAAAACGCCACGAGCGGATGGCTTTGACAAAAAGAAATTTATTCTTTCACAGTCTAGGAGGCCAGAAGTCCAAATTCAGGGTGCCAACTCTAGGGGAAGGCTTTCTCTCTCTGTTGGTTCTGGGGAAAGGTCCTTGTAATCAACTTTCCCCTGGTCTAGGAGCTTCTCAGTGCAGGAACCTCAGGTCCAAAGAACACGCTTTGCTCTGGTGCTGCTTGCTTGGTGGTATGAGGTCCCCATGTCTTCCTGCTTCCTTCTCTCTTTTATATCTCAAAAGAGATTGACTTAAAATACAACCTAATCTTGTAGATTGAGTCCTGCCTCATCACCATCACAGAAGTAGGATTTGCAACACATAGGAAAATCACATCAGATGAAAAAATGGTAGACAATCACACAATACTGGAAACCATGGTCTAGCCAACTTGACACATTTTGGGAGGACACAATTCAATCATAATACCATGTATGCAGAGTAGAATTGCTCCACAGAATTTTCAAGGCTGTGACATTTTGGAAGCAGATTGACAGGCCTGTCTTCTGAGGTTCCTCTTGGTGGGTCTGAACTGCCAGCATTTCAACTAGTAGTCTAGGGCTTAACTGTTTGCTCTACCCAGGCACTCCTGAGTCTGAGGTACCAGCAGTTAATATCCAGGCCAAAGGGACGGAAGGATATTTTGGGCACAGGAACAGTATGTGCAAAGTCATGGGACATGGTTGGTCAGAGAACATAGCGTTCAGGATATTGGAGCACAGGAGTGTAGGAGACAGCAACAGGAAGCACAACTGGGAGATAAGGGCCAGATGATGGAGAGCTTTATATGCTGAATGAGTGAAGGAGTTTGGGCACTCTTACAGAGGCTGGGAGGAACCCTGGCAGGATTTTAAGCAAGGGAGTTACAAGTACAGATCCCACACTCTGTCTCCTTCCCCAACAGGACACCAAACCCAGTACACAGATTTCCTACAAGCCACATCCCCCTCTAGAGAGTTCCCTGGGATGGGGGGGTGGGGGGGGGGAGTGTGCTGAGTCTGGGACACAACCAGTGCCGCCTGGGAACAGTGGCTGGGAATCCTCTCTCCCGCCCTCCTGCCCACAATTCCTGCTGTTGCTCCCCAGCCTGCCACTTCAGGCACCCTCCTTCCTGTCACATTCCCCCACAAGGCCAGAGATAAGGGGAAGCAACCTCCCTTCCCACATCTCTTTCCTGCCTACCCTCTGACTCCACAATGTAAGCAGCTCTGTAGCCTGGCACACTCAGGTCCCAGTCAGAGGAAGAATGGGAGACTGGAGCTTCCTGGGTGAACCATAACTCTGGGCTGTCCCCTCCCCTCCCACTAGGCTGAGACTGGTGATTAGTTGAGTTAATGATATCCAAGCCATTTCCGACTGGCATAAGCCCACCCACCCACAGAGCCTGCCCTGAAGGCGGGCAGCCCTGGCCCAGGGTCAGGATGCTCAGGTGCCAACTACACCAGGAAGGGGTCCTGACCCCTGCGATGGCCAAGCTAAGAGCACTTGCCCGCCCCACTCCCAGCCCTCCTCCTTTCCCCTCACCCCTGGTCTCCTCACCCCCTATCCCACCCTCCCTTTAGTTTGTCCCCACACAAATCCCTTTCCCTTGCCTCTCCTCCCCCCAGGTTTGGAATGAAATCACGGGGCTCTGAGACATAAACACTCTGATTGGGGCTAATTATAAGGGCTGGGTTGGGAGGCTGGAGCCTTCAGAGAGGTTGGCTTTCAAACAAAGGGCCCATGGCTCAGCCCCCAACCCAGGCCGCTCCTCTCCAGGCTCTACAGGAGTGAGGAGTGGTCCCAGGCATGGGCAGTTGTCTCTGAACTCAGTGGTCCATGAGCTCGTTTTCCATGTCCCAAGTCCCATCCTGTCCTTTCTCAGCTACCTCTCCTTGGCCCTTCCTGACCTCAAATCCTGGGTCCTTCGCAGATGGCTTGAAGGGCCTGCAAGTCTGCAGCCGAAGGCAAGGCATCTGGGGTTGGGGCAGGAGGGGGGCTGCAGGGGAAGCCAGCTGTGACAGCCCTAGCCCTAATTAACCAGCTTCAAAGCCACTGGAGAAGGAGCCTGCCTGTGAGTGTGCCCTGCTCACTCAGGCGGGTAAGACATTTCTGTCCTAATCTGAGAATAAAGAGGGAGAAAAACACCGCCCACCACAAACCCAAGGAGCCACTAGCCTAGGAGGGGCTCCGGGCTGGAACCCAGGATCAGGCAGAAACACTGGGAGCAGGGAAGACCATTCCATTTTGTTAAAACTAATCAGAAACTACAGGTTAAAAAGCCCTGAAGAAATGCATATCCTTTGATCCAGTGATTCTACTTTTGGAAATTTATCCAAGTAACTAGAAAAGCAGTACAACTTATTGAGCTTCTACTATTATGCCAGCTCTGTATACACATCTTATCTGATGTTCGAAGGAGCCCTGGTGGCACAGCGGTTAAGTGCTCGGCTGCTAACCGAAAGATCCATAGTTCTCCGCAGGAGAAAGATGTGGCAGTCTGCTTCTATAAAGTTACAGCCTTGGAAACCCTACGGGGCAGTTCTACTGTCCTACAGGGTCACTATGAGTCAGAATAGACTCCATGGCAATGGGTTTTTTGTTGTTGTTGTTGGTTTATCTCATACAACCTTGCCAGAGGTCTATTGCTTCCCCCCGCCCCCCAGAAAAAACGATTTTTTTATTTACAGAACTTCTGAGGCAAGTTTAAACCATGATATGTCTCAGCATCAGTTTTTTGTACTATGTATTGCCTTTTTTCAGATGAGGACACTGGGGCTCACAGGTTAAGAAATATCCTCAACTGGTAAGCTGCAGAGCCAGGACTGACTCCATAATGGCCTCATGCCAAAGTCTGTGTTTTCCACACATGGCCGGGCCCTCTTTCTCTCTCCTCCCCTTTTTTTTCCCCCTGACTACAGTATGATACATTCATTCTACCCTACTCCATATTGATAACTTGCCCTGAGTGAGGGTCAGGAATGAGTGGGTAATTCAGTTTCAGGGGGTTCTGGGTTTTTTGGCCTGATGGTTTCCCTCCTGACCCTCCTTTCCTTAGCAAAGATGATTAGAGATTGGGGGACACTGTAATCTGAGGAGGTAAAAGTTGCCCTTTAGAGAAGTGATCAGGGCTAGAAAATGTTTAGACTAGTTTTTTATTTTTTACTAGTTCAGGGGACAGATGGTCCATAAACTTCCTGAAGTTACATGCAAAATTGTCTGTTCACATGGGCCTGGGCACTCTTCCAAGAGAAGGTCCAAAGATCTTTCAGGTGCTCTGAGGGGTCAGTGAGCCCCAGAAGTTTAAGACTCATTTAGACGTGAAGACAGTGAGTCTAGAGAAGGGACCCTGCTACAGTAAGCAGTGAGGCTAGAGAGGGGATGATTCACCTCAGAACTGGCAGGAGCTTGAGCTTTGCTGCCCCAGACATGCCCTGCTGCACCCTGGGTCAATGTCTCCCCACCCTCAGAATCCAACCCAGATCAGGGGCCCAAACACTCTTGGAGTTTTTTTTTTTTTTAATAATCCATAAGTCAGCAGCTCCAGGTCCTGCTGACCCGAGAGCCTGATCCTGGCTCTCTGGTTATATGTACAGAAGAATTTTGTCTTAGAACACTGAAGTTGCCTTCTCCAGGGCTGGTTCTTAAAAGATCCTCTTAAAGGGCAGAGTTTGTAACTAACGGAAACGTTTTCAGGAGAAGAGTCTGGAGTTGGATTTGGAAAATCAAAGTCCTATCATTAAGGAGGGAGTCAGGAGGAGAGCCAGCCACAGTGGTGAGGGTAAGAAGCTGGCAGAAATCAGCCCTGAGACCCAACCTGGGCCCAGGGGCCTCAGGTGAGGGGTTTCCTTCTGGGTCCTGACCCTCTACCAGACAAGAAGCTTACTCTTCCAGAGAGGGACCAACCCATTTACAACCTGGAAACAGTTTCCTGCCTATAGGAGACCTAGAAATCTGCAAAAGCAGACCTGCAAATCCACGTTTTAAACTGCTCTTCCAATCAGGGGAATGGGGACCCTCTCCCAGTATGGCAGTGAGCTCAGGAGTTTGACCTTTGGACTACACTCCAAGACACTTTCTCCCCCACTAGCCTAGATTCTACAAAGTGGAGTAAAGCTTCCCTTCCTCTAAGAGCTGTTTTATTAAAGCAGGAGAGCAGCAGGGAAGGTTCCCCGCCTCCCACTTTCTGTAAGGTAATTCAGCCCTTGGCTACCCCTCGAGAAAGGCAGGCATGTATGCGATCTTTCCTTTCCAAAACGGTAAGGAGAATCTATTTTCCTCCCTAGCCATAAAATGTATTTTGTCAGTTTTCTCAGGCCTTCTTCCCCTATATTGGCAGTACATTTGAGAAAGAGAGGTTGGAAAGAAAGAACAATATTTACGAAAATTCCCTTCCTCCCACCCCCACTCTGGGATGGAAAGGGTAATTGTTGCTAGTCTACCATCTCCTCCTGCCCTCAAGGTGAGGGTCCAGAGAAAATGGTACCCTAAATGCACCGAGCAGGGATGGGGTCTCAGAGGTCAGCGAGTCTCTTCCCAATCCTTCAGCGAGAGATGAGCACTCCTCTTTCCACCAGGCTCAATCCCAGCCCCTGGAAAAGCCCACCAGATTCAAGGGTTTTGGCCATTATTTCCAAGAGATGCATTCATAATTTGCAATTTAACTCTTTCCTGCAGCCCTTGTGGGGTTCCTTTAAAATCCAGTAACAAATGGAGCTACAGGGCAGTTAACACCTCCCCCTCGCCCTTCTTCGATAGTTGAGGGAACCTCATGTTGAAACTTCACATATGTCATTTTACAAAAAGTTAGTTTCAACTTAAAATGTTAGCCACTGGCACAAATAACTTGGGGGAAATTATATACATACATATATATTTTAGGGGTGGGGCCCTGCTGGAATCCCCAAGCTTCACACAATTCCAAACAAAGCCCCACATTCGACTTCAATTACCACCAAACATTTCCAGTTTCCCTCCCCCAACGTAAACTAACACAAACACTTTGAAGTAGGGTTTCTAACTTTCTCCCTTGTTCCAAAAGACAGCCAACAAAGGGTAGTAAGGCACCATTTTCTCCATCACTATCCAGCTCAAAAGGCAAGGCCTGGGGCTGAGAGCCCTATCTCCACCCCTCCACCCTACCCCCACCAAACAGGCAGGGGGAAAGAGAAAGGGGAGGTGTGGTTTGGTTAAACTAATAAAATGTTACAACCCTGTTAAATACAATTAAAGGGCTCCATCTCTCAAGATAATTAAATGCACTTTATTACGATGATTAGCTTTTAATTTGCACTATTATCAAGAATCGGGAGATGATGAAAATTTGAGTTATGTGGCATACTTGTTCCACCCCACCCCTCCGTCTTCTAATCCACCCTTTGGAATTAAACTCCTAAAATATTCCAAATAGTTGAGGGAAATGATGTGTGTTGGAAACTGGAATTCTCATACCAGCGTCAAAGATACTTTATACATCACTTCTCAAGCTGGTAACTTTTAAGAAAAGTCTTGACTTTTATTTGTGGGAGGAGGAAGATAAGAAACATCTGTTATAAACAGTCGATCAATCTTGTGATATAGAATGTCTTGTAAACACTCAACCCCACCCCCACCTTCACAAAGAGCCTGCCCAGGGCCTTCTTTCGAAGCACAGATACCCACCTTTCCCCACCACCACCCCCCCCCCACAAGTTTGAAAAAGAAATCAGTCTTTTGCAGAGGAAAACTAAAATCCCACCAGCCCATCCCTCCCCTCCCTCCAACCCAACCCACTTTTATTACTTAAAAAAAAAAAAAAAAAACCCAAACAAAACAAAACCCACACAACACACAAATCAACCCGCAAACTGCTAACCTGAAATGCCAAAAAGGCTATGAGGACTGGGGGCGGCTGACTGCAGCGGAAAGGCGAGGAGACGTGCAAGGAGCTCTTAAGACCCCAACATTTGTGAGTAAATACTTTAAAAGTTAACGCTCTCCCTAAAAAATGCAGGCGGTCAGGATTGGTACTAAAAGTGGTGTGTGTGCGTGCGGGGGTGGGGTGAAGGGGATGTTTTCGTTTCAAAACACTTCACAATGCACTTTCTGCCCATTTCAAGCCTGGGGCAGCTAGTTGAAAAAAGAAAAGTCAGAGGAGAAAGATCTTCCTAACCGCAGGGGAGTGGGCCAGGGGGGTGGAGGCCATCCCTCACATGATCTCCGCCCTCTCCCCACCACCACTCCTGTTTAACTTTTTTTTTTTTCCACGTCTTCATCTCCGTTGGGAGGTTACCAAAGATTGAGCTAAAGACAGGACAAGTGAGGAGGGATAAAAGCGGGGACGGCAGGAAAATAAAAAGAATCCAAGTCTTCTTCGAAAATATCCAACGGCTTCTACCGGCCCAGTGTCAATGAGGAGGCTCACAAATTTGGCTTTTAAAGATGAAGTGTAACGAACTCCCAACTTCTCCAAGCCAAAAAAAAAAAACCAGCGCCCAGGCTAGGTGCCTCTTCAGCAGGCCCAGCCCTGCCAAAGCACCAAAAAAAAAACCGAACCAAAGTGGTGGGCGGTTTTTATAAGGGCACTTACGGAGAAAATCCTCTCAATTCCTCTCCCCCCTCCCCCACCCAACCACCCCCCGTTCAGCCCTGGTGCCCGTCGCTGCTTTTTCTTTTTTTTTTTAAATAGAAAATATATAATTTACAAAAACTATTTACAGTTTTAATTACAAACCTGGAAAGGAGTGTTGGGCAGAGTTCTTTTTAAAAATCGACCTAAAAAAAAGATGGTTTCGATTGTTCTTTATTTAAAAAAATAAAATAAGGAGTCTGTAAGAGCCCGCGGAGGAAGGCGCGGTGCCCACCTGGGCCGGAGGCGTTCCCTTACACCGTGGTCTCGCCGTGCCGGCTGTTGGTGAGGCGGGTGTAGAACTTCCTCCACGAGTGCAGCGTCTTGCCAGACCAGATCCAGAAGCCCGACGTGATGCCCACGATGAGCGTCATGAGGTATTTAATCATGTAGACGGTGAAGTCGGGCGACATGCGCGGCGTGTAGTGCGCCGGGCAAGGGATGGCCAGGCTCTTGCAGTGCTGGCTTACCCACGAGCGCTCCCAGTGCTCGCGGAAGGCCTGCTCGTAGAAATAGCAGGCGATCACGATGGTGGCAGGCACCGTGTAGAGCACCGAGAAAACGCCGATGCGCACCATGAGCCGCTCTAGCTTCTCCGTCTTGGTGCCGTCGTGCTTCATGATGGTTCGGATACGGAAGAGCGACACGAAGCCGGCCAGGAGGAAGGACGTGCCAATGAACAAGTACACGAAAAGCGGCGCCAGCACGAAGCCTCGCAGCGGATCCAGGCTGTTTAGGCCCACGAAGCACACGCCGCTCAGCAGGTCGCCGTCAATCTGGCCCATGGCCAGGATGGTGATGGTCTTGACAGCCGGCACGGCCCACGCGGCCAAGTGGAAGTACTGCGAATTGGCCTCAATGGCTTCGTGGCCCCACTTCATGCCGGCCGCCAGGAACCAGGTGAGTGACAGGATGACCCACCAGATAGAGCTGGCCATGCTAAAGAAGTAGAGCATCATGAAGAGAATGGTGCAGCCCTCCTTTTTGGTGCCCTGCACCACCGTGCGGTAACCGTCCTCAGAGAAGCGCTCGTTGCACACCACGCGCTCCTGCAGCACGAAGCCCGCGATGTAGGCCACGGACACCATTGTGTAGCAGCCCGACAGGAAGATGATTGGCCGCTCGGGGTAGCGGAAGCGCTGCATGTCCACCAGGTACGTGGTGACAGTGAAGAAAGTGGAGGCGCAGCAAAGCACAGACCAGGTGAGAATCCAGAGGCGGGCAAAGCGGGTCTCCTCCTGCGAGAAGAACATGGAGCCGTCCGGCCGCGCCGGCTCGCAGGGCGCCGCGCAGTCGCGTTCGCCTAGGAATTTATAACTGAGATAGGACGGCACTTTGAGGACACGGGGGCAGTGGAACGGGTGCTCCAGCGTGGCGTAACGAGGGGGCGCACCGCCGCCGCCCGGGCCGCCTGGTGTGCCCCCAGCACCCGGCTGCAGGCCTGGCGGCGGCGCAGTAGTGAGCAACGCGGGGGCGCCGTCCTCTGAGTGGTTTTGGCCCACGCAGATCTGCTCCGCGCCGTGGCGCGGGAAGTGCTCGCAGCGCAGGCGCTCGGGCCACTGAAAGCCGAACTTGTTCATGAGCGCCTCGCAGCCCTGGCGCGCGCGCTCGCAAATGGAGCGGCACGGCGGGATGGCCTGCTCCAGCACGGTGCACACCGGCGCGTACATAGAGCACAGGAAGAAGCGCAGTTCGGGCGAGCACTGCACTTTCACCAGCGGGTAGAACTGGTGCACCTCCAGGCCCGCGTCCTCCTGGTTCGTGTGGCCCAGAAGGTTGGGCATGATGGTCTGGTTGTAAGCGATGTCCGTGCACAGCGGAATGGAGATGGGCTGGCAGAAGCCGTGGTCCGGGATGGAGATGCCCTTCTCCCCGTGGAACTGGGCCGGCCCGGCGGCAGGCAACAGCAGCAACAGCGGCAGCAGCAGGCGGGGCAGGGCACTGCGGAGCCGCATGCTGGCCGCCGCCCCCCACCCGGCTCCCGGGCGCCCCCCCCGCCCCCGCCCCCAGCCCGGAGACCGCGCGCCTTCCCAGCCGCTGCCTCGCCGCCGCCGCCGCCTCCAGCGCCTCTTTGCAAACTTTGCTCGTGGCCGCAGATTTGGGGAGGCCGGGCGGGGGGAGGGGGCGGTGCGCCTGCCGGCTAGCTCGCCGCGGTCCGACTGAGCCGCCGGAGTCGCCGCGCGCCGTTGCTCTCTCTCCTCTTCCCCTCCCTTCTCCGCCCAACGACTTCTTTGTGCCTCCTTCAGCCCTCACCTCGGCCTCTCCGATCCCAATTAGTCGGTTTCAAGGGGGCCCCCGCCGGCGGCCCCGCCCTCTCCTCATCCCCCCAAAAATGGGATCTTGGAAACCGCCCCGTCGAGCTCGAAGCCCCGTCCCAAAATGTGCTCTCGGCCAATCAGATTCAAACCCGGGGACCAGCCCCGAGGGCTGGATTGGTCAGCCACAACATGCTGAGCTCAGAAACCAGATGCCAACAAAACTCCCCCCGCCTTTTGCTTTTTAAAGAGACAAGCTATTATTACATTAAGGGCTGTTTGTCCAGCTCGGGATTTCTCCGGAGTCGCGGTGGCGAGATCCGGAGACATTCTCTAAAGCTGCGGCAGACCCAGGCCACTCAAACCTCTATCACTCCTCTTCTGGGGACCAAGGCGCTCTCCTGGACAGGAGCTCTTTACATTTTTCTACCACCCCCTCCCGTACCTGGAACCCCATCAATCCAGTTCAATTTTTCAGATCAAGGTGGGGGGACATTTTAAACCCACGAGACTTAAAGAAAGGAAAAAAAAAGTTTACAAAGCCTATTCTCTCTCACCTCTTTTTCAAGGAGTCCAAGCAAAAGTTGCACTTCACCGAATATGTAGACTCCAAGGAGTTCGCCTCGCCCCACCCCCCTTCCCCTACTCTCTGGAAAAGAAGAGTCGGTCTCTTTAAGAGGCTCTTAAAGGGGCCCGGACTCCGGGGCGTAATTGCCCCATAGCGAGCACAAAGGAGCCCATTATGGTTCTTTGTGTTCGGTGGCACCTCAAAGTGAGAAAACTCAGGAACTCAGAGGCTGGAGCTGGAAGAATTGAGGAGGGGGTGGGGGTGGGGAGGATAAGGTGAAGAAGAATGGCCCCGAGCTGCGCCTTCTCCCTCCCCCTTCTTCTGAGGCAAATCTTAATTATGCAAACTAAAGTCTAGTTGCCTTAACGAGTAGGTCTTAATCGAAGGTTAATGGTGGGGAGGGCGCGGGGTGGGGTGGTGACGGGTAGTTCTGAGTGAAAAGACGTCACTTTTAGGCCCCTGATGAAGAACTGGGCCTGACGAACATTTGGGGAAAATTTCTTTCTCCCTCCCCACCTCTGTCTCGCCCCCAAAGGTTTCCTGATATCTTCTAGGGGAGAAAGGAGTTTTACTGAAACCTTAAGTGATTCCACAGCAGAAAGGGGTAGTGCGTGTGGCTCGGGAGGAGGCTGAGAGGTGTAGCGGGTTACTTACCTAACTCCCCGCCTCCTCACCTGGCGGGGTGGGGGGGTGGCCAACTTGATTCCCGCTGCTTTAGATGGTTTCCTTCTTTCTGTTCTACCCACCCCCCCCCCGCCCCCTTGGATTTTAAATTTGACAGGGAGGCTCTGGAGGGAAAAGAGGAATTCGCATGTAAATCTCTTGGGCCTAGTACTGGGTGATGGATCAATTATTTCTATCGTCTCTCCCAGCAAAGGGGGGGACTTAAAAAGAAGAAAGAAAATTTACTGTAGAAAGCCCCTTTGCTTCTCTGTATGAGCCAAATCCCCCTGGTGAGCTGTTTCCTTCACCAATCTAGAAAAACATTGTTTTTAAAGAAAGGAGAAAAAAAGTTTTTTTTTTTTGTTTTTTTTTTTTTTAAAGAAGAAACGGATGGAAGGAAGAAAAAACAGAGATCTAGGTTTGACAGGATTAAAACAATTTTTTTCCCAGAATGAATCACATAAAGATTCTCAGATTCTTTTTAATCTGAAAATATTCTTTATCATATCCTGAAGAAGTTGCCTTTTCCCTACTCTAGGAAGAAATTTTTCTTCCAAAATCTGGGAGATATGCCCTTGTTCTCCATCCAATTTCCATTTCGTCTCCACCCACAAATCTGCTGCCCCTCCTAGTCTGGAGATGGGCAAGTTGCACTCTCTCTGCTCTGTGTATAGCCAAAACTAAACCTGAGCTGCTCCTCCTTCAGGCCCATTTCTGATAGTCCACCTCTGTGTCAGCTTTGGAGCTGGTACCAAGCCTGAGTGGAGATGAGTGGTGGAAACAAATATGAATAAGACAGCTCCCACACCCCATGCAGGAAGCTCACAGTATGACAGGAAATTGAGAACAAATCTCTGATGTAAAGGCAGCATCTTTAGTTTCCTCCCAAGACAACCTTGTTTTCCTGCCCTAGGGCCAGGTTCAATTGACAGTTGCCCTCTCCCTAGCAGAGGGGCAGTTGGGGACCAAAAAAAGGCAATAAAGGACATGTCTTTCATTCACTCAGTCAACCTTTCATTCCTTCAACGCACTTTTATTGAGTCATCTCCTGATTTCAAACCACCATGGTAGGTGCTGTGGGTGATACAGCGAACGATTACAGCATTCCTGTCCTTCAAGAGTTTAGAATGTCCCAGAAGAAGAGTGATTCTACAAAGACCTTGTATTTGTCTAGTATTTTTACATGAAACAAGGAGTTACCACTATATTTCATGATTACTCGTGCCCTTCACATGAGAGAACCAAGTATGAACAGGATTTGGGGGTGGGGCGTAGTGCCAGCATCTTTAGACTCCTGGTCTACCCACCGTACTTTCTGCTCTGCTAACCTGCCTCTGGACTGCACCAGGCCTGTAACTAAAAAAAAAAAATTAATAGATTCTCTCAGTTTAAATGCTTTCATACCGTCATTTAGTAGATAAAGCACTTGTTCCTGATCTTAGCGTAATTTAGGGAATAATATTAGAATCATTTATTCCCTGTGTCCTTGACCACAGAGAATGTGATCCAGCTGGAGCTGGACTCACAAGGGCTCACAAGGACACATCAACTAAAAAAAAAAGGAACCTTTCACATAAGCAAATCAAACACAGCACAAAAGATTTTCTACTCTTATCTTTTTCTATTAGCATTTAGTGAATAGAAAATTTGTGGGACCAATGAAGACCCTTCTGACTCAGTACTGAAACCTGTACCAATGACTGTTAAGAAAGACAATTCAAAATGTAGGATCACGGTTTTTAGCAGATCTGTGAAAAGATGAAGTTTTCAATGGTTTTACCCATTTGTAATGTTAATATATACTGATGATTCAGTAAAGTTTCTCAGACTCAGGCAGACATGGCTCTAGCAGCATACTTGTCCGTTTTCCCACTGTTGTCTATTATGTAATATTCTCTAGACTCTGGCAGACATGGCTCTGGTAGCATGCTTGCCCGCTTCCCACTTTTACCTTTTTGAATATATGCCGAATAAAACTTTTCTTTTTGCTTTACTAAACTTTGTGATGTTTTTTCCGTACACGTCTTAGAAGAAATACAACCAGAATGCTCCTGAGAAGTGAGGATGGTGAGACTTCGTTCGGCTCACTTACTTTGGACACATAATCAGGAAGGATGAATTGCTAGACAAGGACATCATGGTTGGTGAAGTCCAGGGTCAACGAAAACAAGGGAAACCCTCAATGAGGTGGATTGACATGATGGATAGAACAATGGACTCAAACATAGCAATGATCATGAAGATGGCATGGGACCAGGCAATGTTTTGTTCTGTTAGACATAAGGTCACCTTGAGTCAGAGTCTACTTGGTGGCAATTAACAACAATAACAACAAATTAACTTAGCACTGGCCTGACCATGATCCCTCACTACCACTAGCTGTGCAGCCTTGGAACAGTCACTTCATTTCCCTGAACCTCAGTTTCCACACCTACAAAGAGGGAATAAGACAGCAGATTACTAAAATGTAAGACTACACATCCAAACTAATTTCACAATAACAAAAAGAAATTTCATAATCACAAAGCACTTTTCAAAACAAGAAGTTAAGGAATTAAGTATTCATTCAGCAAGCATTCTTGGATACCTCAGGTAATTGCCAACATTCATTGCGTTCCTGCTAAGCCCTGCATGTAAATTATGTGTATGCCTACAAAGTGGCTGTTTTATTTTGTTTACAGATGAAGAATCTGCACCTTACCAACTGTCTCAAGGTCACACAGTAAGTGGCAGAGCTGAGATTTAAACTGAGGCCTGCTTACTCTTAGAGTTGTGTTCTATCGCCTACACCACACAGCCCCTAACATCTGTAAGAATTGTGTGCTTTTATTCATTTAACAAATATATACCCATATACAGTATTGAGCACCAACTATGAGCCAGGCACTGGGCCAGGTGCCAGGGATATACAGTGAATAAAACAAAACCAACCCTTGTTCCTGTGGAACTTATATTCTAGTGGGAGAGATCCCCATTCATCACACAGTCTCTTACATGGATGTAAAATTGCAACAGAATTCAGTACGGTGAAGGAAAGGTCCGGGGTGCTGTGAAAGGATAACCTGGGAGGGAACCTGACTGAATTTGGGAGGTTGGAAGATGACTGGACGATTGGAATAGAGAGGAAAGTAGGATAAGTTAAAAGGTGGTCAGTAGGGATGAGACCTTCAGGGCCTTGCAGACCACGTGTGAGGTGCTGGGTGTAGAAATATGAACTCAGAATCTAAAGGGGAAACAGACAAGGTAGCGACAAGCATTCCATATAGAGGGAAAGATACGTGCAAGGGTATGGTGGGGTGAAATAGATGGCAGGGACACCCCCAGGAGTACAAGTATATTGGTCTGATTAGAGCCCAGGTTCCATCTGGAAGAGTAAAGGCAGAGAAGCCTGTTAAGTAAGCAGGGGCTTTAGATACCTGCATACAGTCTGGGCTCCAGGAGATGGGGATCCACTGGAGTATTTAGGGAAGGGAGTGAGGTGGTCACACTTAGGTTTTAGATCCCGCATTTGGGCAGCTGTGAGGAGCACAGCTTGGGGGAGCAGACTGGAATCAGAGATACCAGTTGGGAATCCATTGTAAGAGACCAGGGAAGAGATGATGAGGTGTGAACTGAGATGTGGCCTTGTGAATAGAGAAGAGAAAGTCAGGGAGCAGGCCAACCAAGATGTCTGACCTAGGTGCCCTGATCGAATTAACCAGACTATGAAATGCAGGGAAGGAGCAAATAATGAACACAGTCAAAAAAGATTGAACCTGTGGTACATCCAAGCAAAGCTGTCCAGGAGGCAGGTGGATATTCTAACCCAGTGCCCAGGAGGAAGCTCTGGGCTAGATTTAGATCTGGTACCTTCAGCTTGTGGTTAGAGCTATGAGTGTGGTTACGATCACCTAGGCAAGGTGGATTGGTTGGGAAGGCCAAAGCTTTCAGGGGTGCCAACCTTTAAAAGCCATGGGGCGGAGGAGTAAGGAGACCGAGAAAGAGTGGTGGGGCCAGGAGAGATTTCAGCCGACACAGCTACCACTCCTAGAGAATATCACAATTTTCGGAACTGGGTCTGGGAGCCACAAGTCAGAATTTGTACTTACCTAGTTTCAGTTGTGAGGATTGAGTGAGATGGCACTCAGTTGGCCTGGTACTTGCCTAAAAGCTTGGTAAATAATAGCCATTACCATTATCTGTCTTAGTTATCTAGTGCTGCTATAAGAAAATACTACAAGTGGATTGCTTTACCAAAGAGAAATTTATTCTCTCACAGTCTAGGAGGCTAGAAGTCTGAATTCAGGATGAAAAGGCAGGAAGGGACAGGAAAATTGAGAATGGCAACGTGGAACCTGGGGTGGAGAAGGGGAGGGTGATGACACATTGTAGGGTTGGCAACCAATGCCACAAAACAATTCATATATTAATTGTTCAATGAGAAACTGATTTGCTCTGTAAACTTTCACCTAAATCACAATTTAAAGAAAAAGATTAGAATCTAAAATGAATTGAATCAATCCAAGAGTGGGTTGACCAGTAGATAGGGTAGGCACGGGCTTACTTGTGCTTGCTTGCTGATGGGTGGTACACAATTGTGAAATCATGCACTAGAGGTTGGTGGGTAAGTGCACGTGGGCCCACGCGTACCTTGCTTTTTGGGTAATTCGTCCCCAACTCAGCTAGATCGTTGATATATTTATGTGTAATACTAGAAAGGACACACAAGCCTGAATGCACACTACAACAGCAGTAATATCATACACTGTGCAACAGTTAAAATGATAATATGTTGTTGTTAGTTGCTGTCAAATTGGCTTTACTTAAGGCGACCTTACATATAACAGAACAAAATGTTGCCAGGTCCTGTGCCATGTTTGTGATCATTGGTTTGTTTGAATCCATTGTTGTGAGTATTGTGTCAATCCACTTCTTTGAGCGTTTCCATTGTTTTCCTTGGCCTTCTACTTTACCAAGAAGAGCCCTAGTGGCACAGTGGTTAACCTGCTAACTGTAAGGTTGGCAGTTCAAACCCACAAGCCACTCTGAGGGAGAAAAATGTGGCAGTCTGCTTCCGTAAAGATTTACAGCCTTGGAAACGCTATGGAACAATTCTACTGTGTCCTACAGAGTCACCAGGAGTCAGAATCGACTTGATGGCAATGGGTTTTTTTGATTTACTTTACTAAACATGGATCCCTGGTGGCGCAGTGGTTCAGTATTCAGTGCTAACCAGCACCATCTTGGAAATCCTATGGGGCAATTCTACCCCCTGTCTTATAGAGTCGCCATGAATTGGAATTGACTCAGTGGCAACGGGTTTGGTTTGATTATCAAACATGATGTCCTTTGTCAGTTACCCGTCCATCTGTTAGTTTATGGTACTCTGGTGCCTTGCATGTTGCCTTGAGTTTCTAAGTTATGCCACTGGTATTTCAAATACCAGCAGGGTCACCCATGGTGGACAGGTTTCAGCGGTGCTTCCAGACTAGAACAGACTAGGAAGAAAGGCCTGGCAATCTACTTCTGAAAATCAGCCAATGAAAACCCTGTGAATAAGAATAGAAAGCGAAATATAGTGCTACCAAAACAATAAAGTTACATATAAAGGGAAAGTTAAAAAACAAAACAAAACTGTCCTTCCTTTATGCCACCAGGACAAGATGAAAGGCTTGTGTCAAAGAGCTGAAATGACAGCAACATCAATCACCCCACAGGCCTGCTGGGGACGGGGGAGGGACTTTTTCCAGGTAATGAAACCTGGAGGGCACTGCCAGTGGCTCCCATTCTGCACACAAATCTGTCTCTGGCCTTTCACCTGGCCACAGGAAACAGAATAATTGCATGTGTCCCTGTTCCCTTGCTTCTTTCCCTCTAGAAACACTTCCACAGAGAAACCATCCTTACTCTTATCTTTCATCGGCACAGCAACC
The DNA here is from genome assembly GCF_024166365.1 of Elephas maximus indicus. NCBI lineage: Eukaryota > Metazoa > Chordata > Mammalia > Proboscidea > Elephantidae > Elephas > Elephas maximus. The sequence goes on along the minus strand of NC_064837.1, from coordinate 51,037,406 downwards.
CTAAAAGATAATGGCCGATAGGGTGGTTCTCCAGGTAATACCCCCTTCTCCAGGAAGCCCTCCCAATATCCCCAGCAGAGTTAGGGGGTCCCCTCTTTGTTTCCTCAATCCTGAGTCAATGTTCTTTCCTTCCCAAGGCACTAAGGTCCCTCCATGGGAGAATGAGGAAGACAGCATAATTTTAAATATTTTGAGATCCTTAAAGATTTTATTCTCTAAGTAAAAATAGTCTACTCTGAATGGGGTAGCTCCTAGATACTTCATGGAAAACAGGTCTGAGCCTTCAGAGAAGCTAGTTGGCTGCCCCCTGTCCCAATCCATGCAATGCATCTCTGCTCTGGGGGAATCTTTCTTTTCCTACACTTTCCCTGAGCCTGGCCAGTGACTCTGGAATCCACCTTCAGGTGAGATATCAAATATTCCCTCTTTCTGAACTCTATCCTCCATTTAGCTCTCAGGGAAATGGCCCTTAGAAATTGGCCACTAAAGAATCAGAAGGCCTAGGTCTACTGGAGCCCCCACTTCCTGCCCACTTGTAGGTCCCCTTCTGTGTACTTCATCCTACCCCCTGCCAAGTTCCAAGGCTGTCCCTGGTTTTGGGGACAGAGAGAAGAAAGGCTTGGCAGAGTGTAGCTATTATCCCTTTTGTTTCTCCAGCACCCTTTCCCCAGGACTCTGGATGGCAAAATGAGCCATAAACAGATTAAACAGACAAAACAGATGATCAGTTAAGTAAGGATTTTAATTAGCCCAGGCCTACTTCTGAAGAATCAGCCATTGAAAACCCTATGGAGCATAGGTCTATTCTGACACACAGCGGGGTGACAGGAGTAGGAAAGGACTAAACCACACGTGGGCCTGAACAGGCCAAGTGAAAACAAGTCATGGGCTGCTCGGAAGCCAGTGCTGAGTTTGGTTAGTGAAGTTCTTGGGCTCTCTTGGCCCAGGAAAGAAGCGTCCCTGGGAATGAGTCAAATATTCTGTATCCCAAACCTTCTAGAACCTAAGACCAAGAGGAGAGGAATGAAAAAGACTGAGTCATAGACTGCAGACATGGAGGGGTCCTCAACAGTGGTGGGTGTGGAAGTGCTCACTGGGAAGGGAGGACAAGACAGGTTAGCTTCTAGGTCGGGGCTCCCCTTCTGCCCCAGAAGAGCACGCTCTCCCATCCTGGCTGCACCCCATCTCCTAACTTGCTCTATCTTTTCCTTTTTCTCTCTTTCCACTCTCCCTCTCCTCCTCCCTTAATTTCTCTCCTTTCCTTCCAGGCTGGGCCATCTCACCCCCTCCCCTTTCTCTTTCCTGTAACTTAAGCTGTTGTTGGGAGTTGGAGGAGCTGGGCTAGTTTGAAAGGAGGCCCCACTGCTTTTCAGGGAGGAATTGAAACCGTGGAGCTGGGGGCGAGGGGAGGCAGCAGAGGAGGAGGGAGGCGACTTGAGAAATCAAAGCTGTGGCAACTCCATCTGGGAAACCAACTTTGATTTACTAGCAAAAACCTGGCTCTCCAACCACCCCCCACTCTTGCCCACTCCCCCTCCTTCCCTGGACTTTGCTTTGTGGCTATAACTGGGGGGTGGGAGGGACTGACCCCCTCTGCCAACCCAAAAGCCTGTTCTTGTCCTGCGAGGACCAGTCCTGAGGGGCTGGGCCTGGGGGACCCTGGCTAAAACTGGCTGCAGATGCTTCTGAAGGGGGCTCAGGTTCTCAGGAGCTGGGGGAGGGTACCCTTGGGAAGGAGAGAAACCCACCAGCAGGCCCAGGGAGCCTATCCCAGCAGATTCAGGCCCTGCTCTGGCTTAGGGCACCCCCCCCATATGGGGCTGCTGTGGGGGTGCTGAGGGAAGGAAACCAGGGTTCCTTTATCTGTCCATGGCCTTTACCTCAGAACTTGAGGTTAAATTCAGTGTGGGTGATGGAGAGCCCTGGGTTCCAGTGGGGACTCGAGGCCATTTTAGGTGGCAGTGTCATCTCTCTCTGTATAGGTATTTCTCCTCTCCTCTCCCCTCCCCTGTGTTTTAACTTCTCTCCTCTGTCACATCCTTAAACTCCTCAAGGCACTCTAACCAAACTCCTGAAACCAAAATAGCCAGGGTCCAGTAAGTCATAACTCAAGGGAATGCGCATGCACTTGGTTGGCTGGCTCCACCTAATCCTCCTCAGTGGCCCCTCTGGAACCCAAGCTTAGAGTGGGGAGAAACTAAACTCTGGGTGAGGAGAAATTACAAGCCAAGTCACTCTAAGGGTTGGGACCTACTACCTCCAGTTTTGATGGGGTTATCTAGTTCCTTGAAGCCATCTTTAATTGTTCCTTAATGTTCTGGTCCTCAATCTGAGAAGGAGTGAAGGGGAAAAGCAAAATTGATTTGAACCATGAAGTGGTCTCAGAGATCTAAGCATGTGGATCCTGTCCTTGTACTTGCTAGCTCTCTGGCCTTTAGTGAATCATTTTGCTTCTCTGGGTATCAGTTCCTCCAACTGCAAAATGGGCATAGTAAATCTATCCTGTTCCTTTTAAAGTGAGGAAAATGGATTTGAAGGCACCATTGCTTTGGGAAGGGAAGCTTAGGGTGATATATGCTGCTCTGTAACCTGGAAGCAGAATTTCAGCCAGAAGTTGGCCCAGTGGCCTGAACACATATTCACTAGAAACGTGCTGGACCTGAGCACTAGACATGGACTTATAGACAGAGGAGGTTTGAATCTCAGCTCTCTACTTCCTTACTGCATTCGCCTGGATGAGTCACTCAAGTTCTCTGAGGCTTATAAGATGGGGATATTAATCTTCTCTCTCAAGAGGTTGGGAGGATTAGATGAAGTGGTAAGTGAGCAGGTCACTTCACTTAGTGGACACTCTATCCAAGTCTTTAGTGTTTACTTTTTCTCCTCTCTCTAGATCAGGTGGAGGCAGCTGGAGAAAGCGTTTCCAAGGAGTCAGGGCAGGTGTCAGACTTTGTGGCAGGGGGGTGGGGGGAGGCTTCAGGTTGTCCCCATACCCCCATGACTGAGTCACTCAGTGATGGACCCATGAGGAATTCCGTGGCCTAGGAGCTGGCTGGATAGCTGGACAAAGTTGCTAATGCCAGGTTAAAGTCAGAATCTGCAGGGGACTTCAGTTTTAGGATAGAGTAACAGGGCCTCTTTGAAGCTGGGACCAATCCAATGACTCCCAGACATCCCTCCTTTGACACTGCCCCCCCCAATATCTCCAAGAGCCCTAAAGTAGAAAATCTGAGGCATTCACCAAAAAAAAAAAAAGAGCGAGAGAGACAGAGAGAGATTCGGGTCTTAGCTGACCCTCTGAATATCTCCCTTTTTTTGGAGCATTCGTAATGTTAAGGGAGCTTCTTGGAGGACTGCAAGGATGCAATTGGGAAAGCCAGGTCCTGGCTTGTGGATGGGGGTAATTGGGAGGAGAAGAATACATGCCCCCCTCCTCACCCCAGGAAGCTTTCCTTCCCTGCAGCTGGTGCCCCAAGGATTCCCCCTCCCAATCCCCAGCCCTTCCCTTGGAGAGAGCCTGCTGAGTCTGGAATGAGAAGAATCTGAACTACAAACAGACCTCCCAGAGGCACCCTGACTCTCCTCTAACCACCCCAGGCCAGAAAAGGCTGGCTTCCTGGAGCTGAGACTGGGTCTAGGGTTTGGGCTGTGGAGTAGGGCCTAGGTGGGGGGACTTTTTCCTGGAGAGGCAGGAGAGCAAAGGGTTGAGGACAGGGTGGGGACTAAGCCATACCAGGACCATATTTTCCAAACCAAAAATCAGAACCAGTAAGAGCATACTTGCAGGGCCCGTGGGATTAGGGGCTTGAAATCAAGCCTATCCCAGAATAATGCAGGGTGTGCGGTCCCATCCCAGCAGTGACAAGTAATTACCCACATACAACCAGGGGGAGAGAAAGAATCCAGCCTACCCCCTCCAGCCCTTCCCTCTCTCCTCAGCCCCTCTCTCTTTCCTTCTGAATGTGAGTGGAGGGGCTATAAGACCTTGGCTATAAGAGCCAAGATTTCCCAAGCCTCTGTCTGGTCTGCTTAACTGAGTCTGAGAAGGCTGTGAATGGGCTTTGAGGAGTCGGCGGGGGGAGGGGGGGCGGGCAGGGACTGGAATCAGGAAAAATGGAGAAACCAGCCAAAAGGACCGAAGGCACAGAGCCAGAGGGGCCCCCTCCTGCCTGCCACACTTCCCCAGACTCTGGCCTTCTGCCTGCTGTTGAACAGGCATCTATACCCCCACCTGGGCCCAGCCTGAGGCTTTGATGTGATTTTGGCCAGGCAGAGTCCTAGAGGGGGAAACCCTTGGAAGGGGACTGGAGGAGAGGCTGCCCAAAGCTGGAAGCTGCCTTAGGCAGGATGACCTCTTTGCAGGGAGGGAGGTAGGGGGGCAGCTCTCTCCAGCTTGTATAACACAGCTCCTGCCAAGGATGGTATAGAAAGGCACAGAGCCCACAGCGGGCTGGGGAAGGCCGCTGAAAAGGCAGCTTAAGGGCTTCCTGCTGGGTGAGATGGATTAGGGGCCTATGGGGAAGAAGCCAGCAGAGAGAAAGGCCCTGGCCCAATGCCAGAACCCCGTTGGCCAGCAGCCCTAGGAACCAGGGTCAGGAGCCCCTAGGTGTCTGGTGGGTGGGGATCAGCACCCTCCACCTGGCTGAAGGACTGGGAGAATTGGGGCCCAGACAGGGCAACACATGGGGTTGAGGAGATAGACTATGGGAGAAAAGTTAGGGCCCCCAAAAGAGAAGGATGAGGGAAGGGGAGGAGACAATCCTGAATGACCTAGTGCCCTTGTAGCAGGAAAAGAGAGAAGGGAAAGGCCTGACTCCCCCAGCTATTTTACCTGCATGGCCTTGCTGCCTCCCAGAATGAAGGTTTCACCCTAGAGGTTCCATGGGTGGGTGGGGCAGGGACAACCCTTCCTGCCCTCCAGCCAGCCCTCTACCTGCAATGTGGAAGAGAATGAAAGGGACCCACATAGTCCTAAGGTTTCCATGCAAACACAGAAGTAGGGGAAGAGCACAGGTGGGCACGAAGATAAGCTATGCAACTGAGAGACCCTGGGTGGCACCTGGGACTGACTGTTTCAGTCCACGGCTACTTTTGCTTCAACCCTGGGCTTTTGTCTGTCTGTGAGATGGGATGAGCAATGATGTAGGAGTCAGGGGATTTGAATCTTGGTGTCATCACCTGAGAAGGAGAAAAAAAACAGCTTCATCTATTAAATACCACATTGTCAAGAGATGACACATACATTGTAGAAATTACAAAGTGCTATATTTATATTAATATGGGAAACCCTGGTGGCGTAGTGGTTAAGTGCTATGGCTGCTAACCAAAAGGTTGGCAGTTTGAATCTACCAGGCGTTCCTTGGAAACCCTATAGCGCAGTCCTACTCTGTCCCATAGGGTCCCTATGAGTCAGAATTGACTCGACAGCAATGGGTTTTGGTTTTTATATGAATATAAGGAGCACTGGTAGCAAGCAGTTAAGACCTTGGCTGCTAATCAAAAGGTCAGCAGTTCAAATCTACCAGCTGCTCCTTGGAAACCCTATGGGGCAGCTCTACTCCATCCTATAGGGTCGATATGAGTCAGAATCAACTAGATGGCAACGGGTTTTATACGAATATGTGGTTCCAAGATATCATTATCTCCGGGGTGTATGTGTGTGTAAAGGGATGGATATTCCCAGGTAGGCCAGGAAGGAAACTCATTGGGAACCAGGAATTGCCATGGGGATGCTTTGCATCTCTTTATATATCTTCACAAGGACTTTAAAAGCATGCATCGTTGTCCCCACTTTACAGATGAGAAAATAGAGGCTCAAAAAAATTATGTAACTTGCCCAAGTTTGTTGTTGTTGGTCACAGTAGAGTCAATTCCAACTCATGGCGACCCCACACGTGCAGGGTAGAACTGTTCCGTAGGGTTTTCAATGCTGTGGCTTTGCAGATCGCCAGGCCTTCCTTCTTCCTTCTAAGGCACCTCTGGGTGGATTTGAACCACCAACCCTCCGGTTAGTAGTCCAACGCGTAACCATTTGTGCCACTCAGGGACCCCTTGCCCAAGTTTACAGGAACTCATAAAATGGGGCACCTGAATTAGAAGGCAAGGCTCTCAGGTCTTTGAAAGGCCACGCGGTCTGTAAGCATTATTCCCGGGTTGCTGTGTTCAGAGCAAGGCTCTCCCTGGAAGAGTCCTTCTAATCCCTCCAACTGGGCTTAGGGAAGAAGCAGATATAGACCCGCAAGAGCCCCTCCCTCGTAGTACAAAATATTCTGGAGAGTTTGTAAAGTGAGAAAGTCCAAAACTGACCCAGCTGTCCAGATGAGGCACATGTGGCCACTGGGGCATTCTCTGAGGGAGAAGGCTATCCAGCAAAGGGTACTTCAACTTCAGGGCATCCCTGGATCAAAGCTGTCCTTTCTCCCAACTCAGCTGCGCCAGCCCCCTTCTTTGTGCTCAGTTTTTTCCCACAGCCCAGCAAGGAGGGTGCTGGGATCCCAGGCCCACCCCCTCCTGCTGGGCAGCACCCCATCAACTCCCACCGTGCAAAGCTTGAGAGTGGAGGAGGAGGGGGCTGTCCTTACTCCAGGGAGGCCTCGGCACCCTTTTTCCTTTCTGGGGAACAAGAAACTTGCTAATGGCTTGGGCCCCTTCCCTAGCCCCAGGCCCCAGCCCTGGCTCCCCCAGACAAAAAGCTGCTTTACATGAGAAGAGCGGGCTGCCCTGGCCTTACCCAGCGCTCAAAGAGGCGGTAGCCCCTGACAGCCGAGAAACTGCCCCTTCCCCCACGCCCAGGCCTCGTTTAGTTGCAATTAGCAATTCTTTGCATATCCCCCCACAGAACTGAGGAAGACGAGGGCCCTCACCCAAAACTGGCCTTCATCCCTCCACGGCCTCCCAGCCTGGGCCCCTTGCCCCACCCCCAGCTCACCAACTAGTCTTGGCTTCCCTGGAGTTCTCTAAAGAACGAAGCACCCAGAGTGGCCAGACCAAGGGTGGCTTGGGATGGGGGTAGAGGGGTTGGTGGTGAAGCTGGGGAGCCCAGGCTCAGGAACCCCTCTTCAACGCATGCCTGCCCCTTTGCTCCTTACTTCCTACTTGCTGCCACCTCTTCAAATCAGGCTTAGCTTTTGGACCAGTAGGATACTTGGGAGCAGAAGCTTTTAGAAAGAGATATGAAGATGGGGGGAGAAGTTGAGCTCGGGGTGTCAGGGGATGGTGTGGCTGGGGAGGGGAGGAGGCCATGTCTCTGATAAAGTTAAGAGTTCACCGCTTCCTTTCCTCTGGATGACCAGACCACTGATGCTGCAATTTGGGCTTCCTCTTCATTCCCACAGGCTAGGAGCTTAGAGCCCTCTGATGTGACACCAGCCTGGCAGTGGTAGGGTGGTGCAGGCTTGGAAAAGTAAAAAGATCCAATAGTCCCAGATCCCCTTTTAGGCTCACGCACACCCACTCCTTGGAGTCTGGTCTCACACTGGGATGGAGGTGGGGGGTCCTGGGAAACGGTCTTCAAGCCCTTTACCCTCAAACAAACTTCCTTCCAGGGTGCCCTGTGAGCACTACTTTCCTCCCTCCCTCCAAGTCTCTGGTTGGCTTTTCCTGTCCCCAGCAGAGGGAGTCCTAGGCACAGTGGGGGCTCCAGAGCTGGCTGGGAGGCGGATTGTCCTACTTGGTCTGCACTCTAGTCTGTCCTTCCTTCTGCAGGGCCTCCCCTTCCCGCTGGACTAAAATTGAGCATCCTTGGAAGGAAAGGGGAGATCCTATTGTCTAAGGGAATTCCGTTCTGGCTCTAGAGGGTATGTGGAAGGTGGGGTGAGATGTGCAGTGTGAGTGGTGGTTCAGCGGGCAATTAAGGGGCACGGCAAGGTAAAGGGACTAAGGTTCCCCTGGAGTCATCTCAGCTCCCGGTGCAGCTTTTCTGGTGGAGTCAGAGATTCCTGGCTGGTGTGGTGGCGGTGGGAGGCATCTCCTAGGGGTCTCCAGGATTTATGAAAGGAGTAGGGCAGGGGTGCAAGATATGTACAGACCTCTGACTTAGGCAGATCTATTTGGAGGTTCCCGTTTGAGCTGAGATGGCTTGGGTTGTCTTGGGTGGTCCTCTCCCCATTTTCAGTATTGATATTACACTATCCATGCAAATGGAGCTGCATAGTTTAGGCTTAAGGAGCCCCGGCAGCACAATAGTTAAGTGCTGGGCTGCTAACCTAAAGGTAGGCAGTTCGAACCCACCAACTGCTCCACGGGAGAAAAGATCTAGCAATCTACTCTGGTAAAAATTACAGTTTAGGAAACCCTTTGGAGCAGTTTTACTCTGTCCTACAGGGCGCTAGGAGTTGAAATTGATTAGACAGCGCACAACAACAATAATAGTTTAGGCTTGGGAAATAAAAAAGATAGATCTGGCCCTTTATCACCCTCCGGTGGGCTCTCACAAAGGCACATCCTTGGAGCCTGGTCTCGCATCTCAGAACCAGGGAAAAAACTACAGATGGACTCTCTAGGAGGGGAGAGGGGAGGGGAGGGACATCTGAGGCCCCAGGCGGGTGTAGGGAAGGAATCACTCTGGATTATTTCCTGCGAAATTTGCCCATAGACCCCCTGTCCCTTCAGAACCTCCCCCCCACCCCCCGGTTTGGGAATAAAAATGCTCCACAAATAAAAGAAAGGCCATGAGTTCCCACCCAGAGCTGAGGGGGCCAAAAGGGTAAACACGCTTAAATGAAGGAACATGAGGTCTTGTTCTGAGGGGATAGAGGCAGTCTCACCCCTCCCCCCCATAAATCTGTCTACGGGAGTTTCACTGCGATGCTTGGGAGTTGTGTTCAATAGAAGAGCCTGAGGAGGCGAGGGTCTGGCACCTGGGATCCACTTCCTTCAGCTTGCTGAGGAACTCTGGGTCTCTAGACCTGTGAAGGCTATGACACCCTCTTGGCCACCCACCTCCCCTGGGAGGAAGGAATTTAATGGGGGTCAAGTGTTCAGAGCACTGGGCAGGAAGCAGTTGTGAGCCAAAAGCAGGAAATGCTCCTCAAGGGCCATCCTCCCACAGCCAACTTCTTCCTCCCAGGAGTTTGTTCACCAGCCTACCCTCCAGGAGCTGTGAGGAGGGAGGACCTGGGAAGGGGAGGGAAATGGGGAGGGGGTTGCCATTCACTGCCCTACCCTCTTTTCCATTCCTGCTGGACCCTCTTGCTGGCAGTTTCCCCAGTCCCTCCATGGTCCTTCCCAAACCTGTGACACCATGTCTGGAGCACTGGCCTTCCGTTGGCCCCACAGTCAAGGCCCCCCAAGGTCTGAGGTCTAGCCCCAAACTACTCATGGGCCTTGGCTCCTGCTTTAGTTTCTTAGTGCTGCTGTAACAGAAAAACCACAAGTAGGTAGCTTTAATAAACACAAATTTATTTTCTCAGTTTAGGAGGCTAGAAGTCTGCATTTAGGGTGCTGACACTCTCCACTAGTTCTGGGGGAAGGCCCTTGCCTCTTTTCAGCTTCTGTCCCTCAGTTCCTTGGCGATCTTCATGTGGCAAGGCATCTGTCTTCCCCCATCCTTGTTTGCTGGCTTCTGTTCCTGATCTGCTCCTCTTATATCTCAAAAGTGATTGGTTTAAAACGCACTCTACACTGAAATGGCCTCATTAACGTAACAAAGCCCAAATGGGATTCAAACCTCCACAGGTATAAGGGTTGTTGTTTTTAGGTACCATCAAGTCCTTTTTTCAACTCATATTGGCCCCACGTGATAGAGTAGAACTGCCTCATAGTTTTCTAGATTGTAATCTTTCCAAGAGGACCCCCGTAGTGCAATGGTTAAGCGCTCCCTGCTAATCAAAAGGTTGGCAGTTGGAACCAACCAATCAGCTGCTCACTGGGGAAAAAGGTGGCAGTCTGCCTCCATAAAGATTTACAGCCTTGGAAACCCAATAGGGCAGTCCTACTCTCCTGTAGGATCGCTATGAGTCAGAATTGACTAGACAGCAAAAAGTTTGGTTTTAATCTTTGTGGGAGCAGATAGCCAGGTCTTTTTCCTGCCGAGTTATTGGATGGGTTCAAACCCATGAACCTGTTGGTTAGCAACCGAGCCTTTAACTGCTACACCACCAGGGCTCCTTATAGGGGTTAAGATTTACAACCCAATATTTTGGGGGACACAAATCAGTCCATAACACTTTCTTTACTCATCCTACCAGCACTACCTGCCCCAGTCTCCCTGCTTGACTTGGGGTGTCCTCTACTTTGGCTCTCTGGCCTTTGCTGTTTCCACTGCTCTTCTCTCCATGGTGAAATCCTACAGTGTGAATCTGCTATCACGGTGAAAACTTCCTTGATCGCCTCTTCCCAGGGCATGCCCACCTTGGGGCCCCTGACCACTTTGTTCTCACTTCTCAGAACACAAAGCACATTTTCCTTTGTTTTAGAATGATTTGAGACCCTGTCTGTGTCCCTCCACTGAGCTGAGGGATCCCAGAGCACCTCTGTCCAATAGAAACAGGATGCAAGCCACACACGTCATTTAACCTTTCTAGTTTTTTTAGTGGCCACATTAAAAAAAAAAAAAAAGGCAACAGTGAAATTAATTTTAACAACATATTTTATTTAACCCAATATATCCAAAATATCGTTTTAACACGTCATCAATGTAAAAAATTATCAGCGAAATATTTTACTTTTTTTTTTCCAAACGAAGTCTTCAAAATTCGGTTTGTACTTTTTACACTTACGGCATATCTCATTTTAAGCTAGTCATGTGCTCAGTAGCCATGCGTGGTGTGGCTAGTGGTTAGCACACAGGACGGGCAGTTCTAGAGAACAGAGACAGGGGCCCAGATATAGACAGATAGCATCTATTAGAAATCTAGGTAGAATCTTGTCTAAAAAGCCTAGTTGCTGGAACCAGACTTCCTGGGTTTGGATACTGGCTCATTCACTAATTGTGTGACCTTAGACATATCCCTTAACCTCTCTTTGCCTTAGCTGCCTTATCTGTAAAATAAGCATAACATCCCTCATAGGGTTGTTGTGAGGCTTATGTGAAGTGCTTAGAACAATGCCTGGCCCCATACAATTGTTTGCTGAAAGAGTGAATGAAAGAAATGGGCTTTTGCCCTCCAGCAGATTGAGACAGAAGTAAGGTGGGTAAAGCGAGGAAGTTTTGTCCGCAGAAGTTGGAGCAGGCCTGAAGAGGAGGCTCAGGATGCCTGGAAGCAGGCTCCTCAGAGGGCGAGACCAAGGTTTATAGCTGTGCCGCCATGGAATTTGGAAACAGCAATAGAGCAGCGTAAGGCTTGGATGATTCACTGCTGAAATGAAGCTTCTAGGATTCAAAGAGAAAATCCTGGTGTTGCAGCGGTTAAGTGCTACGGCTGCTAACCAAAAGGTCGGCAGTTCGAATCCACTAGGCGCTCCTTGGAAACTCTATGGGGCGTTCTACTCTGTCCTATAGGGCCGCTATGAGTTGGAACCGACTCGATGGCAACGGGTATTTTAGCTTTCAAAGAAGGGAGGTCCCGGAGCCTTCAGAAAAATGCTTCACAGAGCAGGGTGAGGTTTGGAGAACTGGTGAGCAGGGGGTGATATGGAGTTTGGGAAAGGGACTACTAGCTGGGACAAAGGGACTGGTTAGAGCCAGCCTCCTCCTCCACCCGCTGTCCTCTCCCTCTCCAGTTGTTGGCTTCAGTGGACAGAGGCGGCTGCAAGCTGCATTTTGAAGTCACAGCGCCCTCTGCTGGGCATGGGAGACCGGATAGCGGCAAAAAGAATGAACAGTGCAGGGGATTTGGGGAGGGAATGACAAAGTCCTGAGCAGGGAAGGTTCTGGGTCAGATGTGGTCCTTCCTGGTCCCAAGGCACTTCTGGGGAGATCACAAATCAGAATCCCTTGATAAGAGCATGGGAAGCTTATGCAAAATGAGCAACACCTTAAGTCCCTCTGTCAGCAAGACTGAGTCTTATATCCAATTAAAAAAGAACCGAACCCATTGCCATGGAGTTGATGCTGTTTTCATAGATACCCCGTAGTCTTATACAGTGCCACATAATCACAGAAATGACACCCCATTCCCTTTGCCATATTCTACTGGTTAGAAGCAAGTCCCAGGTCCCACCCACCACACTCAAGGGGAGAGGATTACACGAAGTGTGAACACCAGGAAGCGGGATCATGAGGGACACAGGCTATGTCTGACACAGGAAGTTAAGGCTCAGAACAGCTCAGAGAGGCCAAGGGAGAGGCCCAGGGTCACACAGTTGTGAAGTCGGTGGTCTATTAACAGCTCTGCTCCTTTCTGGTTCCACTTTTACATGCTAGCTCAGTTGTGTGCCAAGACTCCCATTTCTCCCTCACACTCTTTTCCCCAGAGAGCTTGGCCTTTTATAGGTTTAACCTTTTCATGCTGGCTGAGGACGCCAAATCCAGGATCCTGGCTCCAGATTGTCTGGCTCTCATCTGCCTGTGTTTGCATTCAGGTGTTGGCACATCTCGAACAGAGTATAGTGAAACCCCCTGGTCTGGGGGAAGCCTTGGCTTTGCTACCAGCCCTCTGTGCACCCTAGCAAGTCTGTGGACCCACCTCTGCTTGTTTCCCAGACTTCCCCCTTCTCTCGTGCCCCAGCGTCTGTCTACCTCTTTACTTTCTCTCACAACTGCCCACCGAGCACCATCCCCATTGTCTGTCCGTGAGATCTCCCGAGTAGCTGCCTGCTTCTACCCATGTTCCCTGCCAGTCCATTCTGCACAAGGGCCAGGATGATCATGTCACCCATCCCTGAAAACCTGTCATTGGCTTTCCACTGCTCTTGACATCCTTAGACCTGCTCACATCTCCAGCCTCCTCTCCTGGACATGCTGGAGAGCCAGGGACTCTGCACCACTGTGGCCCCAGCACCTAGCACCATGCCTGGCACCCAGGAGGAGCCAGCACATACCTGATGTATGACAGAAATGGATCTGTCTGAAGAGCAGGCTATATCAGGAGACCCTTAAAAGGTCCTGTCTGTGATTCCCATAACCCCTGTGTGCTTTGTCCAGAAACATTTGTCCCAGACAGCCAGGTATGTGAATAGATTCTATTGGTTCCCCCAATGGGCCATGCCAGACCTTATTGTCACATCCACACCTTTATTTCTATTCTTTTAGTAATTACCCTACAAATGATATTCTGTATTTGTGTGTATATATATATATGTGTGTATGTATATATATATGTGTGTGTGTATATATATGTGTGTGTGTATATATATATGTGTGTGTATATATATATGTGTGTGTGTGTATATATATATATATATATATATATGGGGCATATCATTTAGGCCTATATCCTAAAAACTACAATGTGCATCAAAGTCTGAAGTGAATTGAGACCTTCACTTACCTTCCTCCTAAACCATACAGTGCTTTAACTTCATTTATCATTTATGTTGCACATTTTAACTCTCTTTTTTAACCTCATCAGACATTATTAATATTGTTTACATAGTCAATGCTTGTTTAGATTTACTTTTCATCCTTCTAAAATTATTTTTATTGATACATAATTCACATACTATAAAATTCACCCTTTTGAAGTATACTATTAAATATTTTTTACTGTATTTACAAGGTTGTTTAATCGTCACCACTATCTAATTCCAGAACATTTTTATCACTCCCAAAAGAAACCAATACCTATTAGCAGTGGTATCAGTAGTGGGGTGCAGGGGGTATAGACTGCACTGGGTGATGCTGTCAGAGGGAGTGACACCAAAATGACTGTCTATAAATTTTTGTGCAGTGTTTCGGCAGAAATTTGTTATATTTTATAAAAAATATCCCCACAGTCTTAAACGCTAGCAAGCAGCCATCTAAGATGCATCAATTGGTCTCAACCCACCTGGAGCAAGGAAGAATGAAGAACACCAAAGACACAAAGTAATTATGAGCCTAAGAGACAGAAAGGACCACAGAAACCAGAGGCTACATCAGCCTGAGACCAGAAGAGCTAGATGGTGCCCGGCCACAACTGATGACTGCCCTGACAGGGAACTCAACAGAGAAACCCTGAGGGAGCAGAAGAGCAGTGGGATGCAGACCCCAAATTCTCGTAAAAAGACCAGGCTTAATGGTCAGACTGGGACTGGAGGGACCCTGGAGGCCATGGACCCCAGGCCTTCTGTTAGCCCACGGCAGACACCATTCCCAAAGCCAACTCTTCAGACAGGGATTGGACTGGAATAGGGGGTGGAAAATGATACTTGTGAAGAACGAGCTTCTTGGATCAAGGGGATACATGAGGCTATGTTGGCATCTCCTGTCTGGAGGGGAGATGAGAGGGCAGAGAGGGCCAGAAGCTACCCGAATGGACACGAGGAGAGAGAGTGGAGAGAAGTACTGTGCTATCTCATTAGAGACCAATTAGGAGTGTATAGCAAGGTGTATGTAAATTATTGTATGAGAGACTGACCTGATTTGTAAACTTTCACTTAAAGCACAATAAAAATTAATTAAAAAAAAAATCCACATAGTTATAAAAACAAAAACATTTTTCGTAAGCCCGGCTTACATGTACCAATATACCTACAAGGCTAAAATTCTATGCTAATTTACTTTCTAATGCACTCCAGTCGGAGCTGTCCTTATTATCTAATTACAATGACTCTTTGAATCGTGCAGTTTCATCTGCAGGAGCTACAAGCACAGGCTGTTGTTTTCGTTGCTGCCGGTATTTTTACAGTAGCTGATTTTGTCGAATCTTCTGGTGCTTTAGCTAAAATATTGTGGTAATTAGTATTTGGGAACATACACCAATAACTTCTTTGAGAATGAAGTAGTAATTAAAGAAAAAGAAGGATTAATGTATGGGAATTACGATTTACAAATAACAGTATAAAAATTATTACTAAGGATTCTGTATGGACTCATACAGGGAGAGGTCCTCGGGGGGTGACACCAGCCCTAGTGACAGCACTGCCTATTAGTAGTTGCTTCCCATTTCTTCTTCCCCTAGCCCCTGGCAACTAATAATCTATGCCTATTCTGGACGTTTCATATAAATGGAATCACACAATATATGGTCTTTTGTTTTCAAGGTTCATCCGTGTTGTAGCAGGTGTCAGTACTTCATTCCTTTTTATGGGGAATGTGGAGGTATCATATCTTGTTTATCTATTTACCGATTGGTGGACATTTGGGTTGTTTCCACTTTTTGGGTATTATAAATAGTGCAGCTATAAACATTAGCTTTCATTCCTTCTTGCCTTTCAGATCTTCCATCTGGGATCACTTTCCTTCTGCCTGAATTTCATCCTTTGTTATAATTTTCTTGAGTGACGCTCTGCCTTTGGCAAACTTTTTTAGGTTTTACTTCTTTGAAAACTTACTCTGGAATTCTAGGTTGGAAGTTATTTTCCTTCAGCATGTTCAAGATACCATTCCACTGTCTTGTGGCTTCCATTGTTGCTGTTGAGAAGTCAGCTCTCAATGATAATCGCTCCTTAGAAGTAACTATCTTTTTTCCCCTTAGGTTGCTCTTAAGGTTTATATTTTTATTCTTTAATCTCTGCCATTCTGAGTTTCACTGTGATGTACTTATGCATGGATTCTTTTTTATTTATCCTGCTTGGGATTCTTTGAGCTTCCAGAATTTGTGGATTGATATCTCATCAGTACTGAAAATTTCTCAGCTATTATCTTTTCAAATATTGCCCTTGCCCCATTTCTCCTATCCTTTCCTTCTAGAGCTATTGTAGGGGAAAAAACATCACAAAGTTTAGTAAAGCAAAAAGAAAGTTTTATTTGGCATATACTCAAAAAGACAAAAGTTGAGAAGTGGTCAAGCATGTTGCCAGAGTTCATGTCTGCCCAAGGCCAGAGAAATATTACAGAGTAAGCAAGAATGGGGAAACAGAAAAGCTTGCTGTCACAGCCATGTCTGCCTGAGTCCAAGGAACATCACAGAACAGGCAGAAGTGGGAAAACAGATAAACACACTGCCATGGCCATGTCTGTTCGAGTCTAAGGAAATATTACAGAGTAAGCAAGAATGGGAAAATGGACAAGCGCATTTCACAGCCATGTCTGCCCTAGTCCAAGGAAATTACAGAATAGACAAAGGTGGGAAAACGGACAAGCATGCTGCCACAGCCATGTCTGCCCGAGTCCAAAGAACATTACAGAGTCATCAGTATATATTAACATTACGAATGGGCAAAACCATTGAAAGCTTCACCTTTTCACAGATTGGCTAGAAACTGTGATCTTACATTTTGAATTGCCTTTCTTAATGATCATTGGTACAGGTTTCAGTCTTCATTGGTCCAATAAATTTCTATTCACTAAATGTTAATAGAAAAAGATAAGAGTGGAAAGTCTTTTGTGTTCTGGCTTATGTGAAAGGTTCCCAAAAAGATATTTTCCAAGATTGCCCCAACTATTGTCTTTATACCTCAGTGCCCAGTTGATATGTCCTTGTGAGTCTAGCTCCAGTGAGTCTATGCTCAAGGACAGGTAATAATGACTCTAATATTATTTTCTAAATCAGAGCTCCGATTAAACCTTTTAACTGTATCCTCTGTGTCTCTTTCTCTTCTCTTTTTTGCATTCTGGGGTAATTTCTTCTGCTCTATCTTCCAATGCCTTTCTGGGAGCCCACTTTCCCTTAGGCTTTGGCCTGGAAATTCATAACTATCTTCTCAACTTTGTAATATTGTCAAGGAGATTTTAAAAATATCTTTTATCCTGTATTTATAGTTGTTTTCAGCAGGAAGGCTGATCTGAATAACTTAGCCCATCATTACTGGAAATGGAAATCCTACCATGTCGGCATTCCCTCTTCTTGGCATATGTCTCCCTTCCCTGCTGATCCAAATTCGAGCCATGCTCCAAGGACCTCCTCCAATCCCACCTCTTCCACCAGCTCTTCCTCTTCCTGCTCCTGTTGAGTTTTCCTACCTCAGAACTAGAACCGACTGTCTACCATTCAGTGGGATTTCTCTTGTATTGTTTACTTATCAAAACATTTATGAATTGACTTATTGTCTCCCAGACTAAGTGGTCAGCTCAGGGAAAGCAGGAATAGCAGGGACCAGTGGCTCCAAATCTTACGAATCAAGGGGTGTGGTGGGGGTGGAGGAGAGTCCCGTTGCAGCAGGTTTGAAGCAGTCTCTGGAATCTGACCAGGTATTTGGCCATGCAGGTTAAGGACCACTTCCCACCCACTTTTGCCACAGCTGCATTAAGCCCCTATTCACTTCAAAGAGCTTCCTTTCCAGACCCTGAGGCTGCTGCAAGAGGAAGTTTCAGGTCTGGGAACCCCTGGTCCAAGATCTCCCTGAGACGGGCAAGGAGGCTCAAGGCGACTGCCTTGCCTCGGCACGACTGTAGGTGGCGGTACACGCGTCCCCATTGCAGCCTTGGGACACGCTCGCGCGTTTAGGGGTAGGGCAGGGATCTAACCCGGCATTAAGGAATGTGACTGCCCCAAGCTGAACGCCTTTTCAGTCCCCAAGGTCCTAATCAGGATACTGTAAACAACCTCTCCTCGTGGGCCCCGTGCTACAGCGGCACCCCACCGAATTCCATTTTCAGGTGTTGCGCAGTTTCTCGCTGTCCTGATCCTTGCCCTTGCTGTCCCACCTTTTGAAATGCGTTTTCAATCCACCCTCCTAAACATTCTCAGCTCAAAGTGTTCTTTGTTTTGTTTTTCCCTGCTGAATTGGTTAAAATAAGCTTAATTTTATGATGCGTGCCAAGAAAAGTATGGAAGAGAGGGAGGGAGGACATACTTGACCAGGTATCAGAACAGACCATGAATCCTCCATAAGCAGATCCATATAGCATTGATATGGGAATAGACAAATGGAACAAAAGAGAATCCAGAAATAAGTTCAACTACATATGAAATTCTAGTATATAATATAGGAAATTTTTCCATTCAGGAAAAGAATAAAAATTATGTTAGCAGGCTTTCCAAATGGAAGAAAATAAAATTAAAACTTGTCTTATATCATAAAACAAAAAAAAAAAACAAACTCATTGCCATCGAGTCGATGCTAATTCATAGCGACCCTAAAGGACAGAGTAGAACTACCCCATAAGGCTTCCAAAGAGCGCCTGGTGGATCTGAACTGCTGACCTTTTGGTTAGCAGCTATAGCTCTTAACCACACCACCAGGGTTTCCGTCTTACATCATATACAAAAATAAATTCCAAATGGGCTAAAACTTTAAATGTAAAAAATAAATCCATAAAATCTTGTATGAAAATCTAGGAGCCTTCATATACAATGTAAGACTGGGAAAATATTAACTAAGATTTAAAACCCAGAAAGTATAATAATAATAATAAAAGAAAGATTTGGCTATGTAAAAGGTAAGATTTTTTTTTAGTATGGAAAAATAGAACACAAATGCAGTCAATAGATAAACAATAGATTTAGGAAAAAAATGATGCAGATGACAAATCATGGGATAACAGCTCTACTATGCAAAAAGATCTTTAAATTGACATGGAAAAATGGCAAGGTCATAAATGGGACAATTCATGGAAGAGCAATTATAAAAAGAGGCTCAAATTCACAAGTAATCAGGAAAATACAAAATCAAGTAACATTAAGATGTCACTTTATACCCACCAGGTTAACCAAAATTAAAGGGAGCAAAAACATACCACTTCCTGAAAAGAATATGGAGAAAGGTGTACTCTTGGATAGTGTTGGGAGAAGAGTTGGTATAGACAGCCTTCCTGAAAAGCAATGTGACAACATCTATTGAAATTAAAAACACATCTACCTTTTGATCCAGCAATTCCACTCTTGGGAATCTATCTTTTGGAAATAAACCTGGTCGCACATGGTTAAGTGCTCAGCTGCTAACTAAAGATTTGGTGGTTTGAACTCACCCAGCGGCTCCGCGGGCTGGTGATCTGTTTCTGTAAAGATTATAGCCAAGAAAACCCTATGACATAGTTCTACTCTGTCATATAGGGTTGCTACGAGTTGGAATCGACTTGACAGCACACAACAACAACGTAGGTACACGTATATAAGGATGTTCAGTGCAACATTAGTTAGTGGCAAAGACACTGGGAAGAGTGAATATGAATTGTGACCTAGTCTGTGATGGTTATTTTATGTGCCAGTTTGGCTAGGCTATGGTGCCTAATTGTTTGGTCAAACACTAGTCAAGATGTTGCTATGAAGGTGTTTTGTAGATGTGATTAACGTTTCCAATCAGTTGATGTTAGGCAAAGGAGATTACCCTTGATAATGTGAGTAGGCCTCACCCACTCAGTTGAAGGCCTTAAGAGCAAAAACTGAGGTTTCCTGGAGAAGGAGGAATTCTGCTTCAAGACTATAACATAGAAATCCTGCTAGGTTTTCCAGCCTACTGGCCTGCCCTATGAATTTCAGACTTGACAGAATTCCACGATTACTTGAGCCAACTCCTTACAATAAATCTCTCTCTCTTCCTTTCTTTCTATGTTTACATCCTGTCGGTTTTGTTTCTCTGGAGAAGCCTGACTGATATATAGCCAGACAATGGAATATTATGCAGTCTTTAAAAATAATGAGTTAGAGCTGTGCCAATTGCCTTGGAGGGATTTTCATGAGGTATTAATTTTTTTTTTATTATGTATTATTGACTAAGAAAAGCAAGATGCGGACAAGTGTGAAAAACACGATCCTTTTTTGTAAAACTAACGATGACAAACCCCCTATATTTTGTGTACATGTATATATATGTGTGTGTGTATATATGATTATATGAACATAAGAAAAATATAGATAAATACAAGTTGGGTTATTGTCGGGGGTTACCTGTTGAGGGAGAAGGAGAGGGGGAAAAAAACTGCTTAAAAAACTCTGGAAGATATAATTACACTTATGTATTTAAGTAAAATTATTTACGCTCATACGTGGAAAAAAAATTTAAGGAGAATAAAAACGGACAAATTTGGTCAAGAGCTTTATCATCTCCTGTGAAGTCTTTCTTTGTCAGGAGAGTTGAGCCCTCCCTCCTCTGAGCCTACCTCTGAGCCCACAGCTGCCCCTTACAGATTCCTTTCTATCCTGATACCTGAGCCATGGGCACCGAGGATCAAAAAATTATCAAAAAATTTATTAGCAAATTCATACTGATATGCACAGAGCCAAAATCTAGCACAGGCCATCTGCAGCTGAAGTATTTCATACGTCTCCTTAAGTGACTGCTTCACCACTGAGCCTAAAGAACCTGCAGAGGGAAGGAGTGGTGCCACAGCTCCTGGCCTCACAGAAACTCTTAGAGCAGCTGGCCTCAAATTTTCATGGGCATAAGAATCAACAGCAGGGAGGCAGGGGTATTCTGATTTGCTAGGGTGCGATGAGATACAGTAATTTGCATTATTAACAAGCATCCCATGCTATTCTGACCCTACTTTGAAAATCTCCTCCAAGCCCAAGATCCCCATAGACAGTTGGTTTCTTTTTGTCTCTGCTTAAACTCTCAGAGATACCTCAAACTCAGCATGTCCAAATTGCAACTCTTAATTCCCTTCCAAATTTGTCCACCACCATCCTTCACATTGTCAGTAAATGACACCACCATCTCTCATCTCTCATGGAATTTACTGCAACAGCATCTTCCCTGACCTCCCCACTTCCATTCCAGCTCCCTTACAAGGCATACTCCAACCTACAGGCCAAGATGGATCTCTGAAACTTGTAAATAGGATCACACTGCTCCTTTTCACAAGATCTGTTAGCCACTTCATGTGTGGAACAAGCTTCAACTCCTTACCTTGACTTCAAGACCTTCCCAGGTGAGCTGGCCTCCTCGCCTCCTTCCATCTCACCTCTTAATCTTCTTCCCTCACTTCTTGCAATGCCTATAAACAAGACTGCGTACATAATATGCAGAACCCAGTGAAAAATGAGATGGGGGCTCTTGTTCAAAAATTAGTAAGAACTTTAAGCTGCTGACAGCAGAGCATTAAACCAAGTGTGGGGCCCCTCTGAGTGTGCGGGCCTGGTTTGATGGCACGGGGCCAATGCCGAGGAAGCCGCTCTATCTCTACCACTGACTGTGACTCTGCCTAGAACACTCTGCCCCAGTTTCTAACATCCAACTCGGCTCAAATGTCACCTGCTTCAGAGATCTCACCTGACCATCACTGAATTTAAAGTAGCCTCATCCAGTTCCTCTTTATCACATCACCCACTGTTAATATCTTCCTAGTGCCTCACCCTGTCTGAAATGGTCTCGTTTGTTTTCTTGTATATTGTCTGTCTCCCTACCTGCTTCTTCTGCCAGAACACAAACTCAGTGAGAACGAGGACCTTTCCACCTTCAACCTCGGTATCTCCAGCACCCAGAGCATGGATTCAGACTGCAACGACAACAATAGACTGGGCACAAGATAAATATTTGACAAGTGGAGTGAAGGATCCAGTATGCTGAAGAATGCGCTTCAGGAAGCAGGTTTGCCGGGGAATTCTTCAGGACAGCAAAGTGTTCTGTCTTCCCTTGAATTATATTTGAATGCCTTTGGGCATTGCAAGTACCAAGGGCTCCTCTCCTACAGCCTTAAATCCAGCCCAATTCATGCACTTAGGTTCCTTCCCTTTCGTCTGGGTTAGTAGAGATGGACAGACCACACTTCAATCTTACTGGCTGTGTGACCTTGAACACATTATTTGGCCTCTCTGAGCCTTACCTCCTCATCTTACTACCCGTGAGACCTTGACTGAGTAACTGTACCTGCCTGAGCCTCCAGATTCTCTTCTACAAAATAGTTATGATAACAGGAGCAGCTACTTCAGAGTATTACGGGGATTAACATAGAAAATATGAGATAAAGGTGTGAAGTCTTTTTAACTTTCCCTGAAGAAGCAGGGGGAGGGAACTACAGCAGGGACAAGGGACAGCCACCAGGGGTCTGCTCTCCCAGGACTCCCCAGGAGACACAGCTTGGTCCACAGGGCCCACACAGAGGCAGCGCTTTGTTTCACCACCCAAATTGCCTGTTTCCATGATGGAACAGGAAGAAAAGTCTGACTTCACAGATAAGCAGGTTATCTCCCCACAAAAGCACCCCTTTGTGCCTTCCAAGATGTGCATGTTCCAGCCCTCTATCCATACTTACTACCCCCAAGCTCTTGCGAACCAGAAGTTCATAAGTCAGTCCCACTCCTGACATTTGGCTGCCAAGAGTATGATCGGGTGATAGTGGGCATGGGGGCTCTGGAAGCAAAGGAGGGCTGCCTAAGCCTGCTCCAGCTCCTTCCCCTTTGGAAGGGCCCCTCCTTTGCCCTCAGTGCATTTGTCCTTCTCTTGCCTCCATTAGCCTTTAGCTTCAGCCTTCACAGTTCTGGTCTCTCCCTGTGGCAGTTCCTCCTGGACAAACTTCTAGCCTGGTGGCAGAGAGTAGAGGTTTAAGGTGGGGCTCTGGAGTCAGGCAGACCCCATTTGAATCCAGCAATGTGACTTTGGGCAAATTATTACTAGCAGTGTGACTTTGGGCAAGTTATTAACTCATGTAATTCTCAGTTTCCTCATTTGGAAAATGGGAAAAAATAACAACTACTCTCACTGTCCAAATATGTACTATTCTGAGCATCACAATGAATAATGATGGTAATGGGTTACAAAATTAAAAAAAAAAAAGAGAATCTACCAAAAAAAAAAAAACCAAACCCAGTGCCATTGAGTCGATTCCTACTCACAGTGACCCTATAGGACAGAGTAGAGCTGCCCCACAGAGTTTCCAAGGAGCACTTGGCAGATTTGAATTGCCGACCCTTTGATTAGCAGCCATAGCACTTAACCACTACGCCGCCAACGTTTCCCAGAGAATCTACAGGGATACCTAAAATGGGGGAAGGGGAAGGAAGTGCTTCTTTACAGAATTCTTGCTTATAACTGTAGAAGGAATGACAGGATTAGAGAATCATTATTTTGCAACCACCAATGTAGCAAATGATTCAAGCAAAGAGCACTAAAAAACAAGAGCACTAGTGGATGATAAAACTACTGAGTGAAAAGCTGTTGAAAAGTTAAGATATTCACATTGCCTCAAAGTACCACCCCAGTACATAACTTAGTAGCCACAAATGTAAAAAGGCACCTTTCCAGTGGAGTGATCTGTCTGACAACATCAAGAAATGAAACTCAGTATCACTAATGAGGGGCAGGTTGACACCATGAGCCTCCTGATGTGGTGCACTGAGAAGGACACAACACTACCTATTTTAGCATTGCAAAATGTTTAACCTGAATCTAATCCTGAGCCAGATGAATCCCAGTTGAGGGATATTCTGCAAAACAACTGACCTGAACTCTCTAAAAACATTAATGTCATGATAAACAACTAAAGTTAACCGAGCTATTCTAAAGGATCAAACAGCAATGCCTGATCCTTGATTGGGTACTGGATCAAAAGCAAGTAGTATGAAGACCATAATTTGGAGACTCTGGATATGGACTGCATATTAGAAAACATTATTATATCAATGTTACATTTCCTGAGTGCCATGATGATATTGTGTAGGCAGCATATACTAAAAGTTTTTAGGGACGAAGTATCAGGATATCTGAAATTTATTTTCAAATGGTTCTGGAAAAAACAAAACAAAACACACACATATACAGAGAGAAAGTAAGTTGGGTAACTTAAGAATTGAAGTAGATAGGTGAAGTAGAAATCTTTCAAAACTACTAGGTATTCTATCAGATTTCTTTTTGTCTTGCTGGGGACCAGTCCTCCTGTGTCCTCTTTTTCTCATCTGGACTGGGTGTTCGTTAGGCCTGATATACAGCTGTCATCCTGGAATGTCTCCACATCGTCATCCTGGGAATTCTCTTTGCTTCTTTAGTTGGTTAGATCCCTGCTTTCTGGATCTCAAGTCTCTCTGTTTCTCGTTTTACTCCTTCGTTCTGCTGTAAAACATCCCCTAATAGCTTCCAAAGAAGGGGTAAGTGGGAAGTAAATTTTCTTGAAAGCCTGCTGGTTGAAAACATCTTTTTTCTCTTTCTCAGTTGATTAATGGTTTAACTGGGTATAGATTTCTGTGTTGGAAACCATCCTCTTTTAGAATCTCCAGGGCATTACCCCCTAGTTTTCTCTGCTTTGGTGTTTTGGAGATGTCCAAAGCCATTCCAATTCCTTATCCTTCACATGGAAGGTATTTTTTTTTCGAGAAACATTTAGGAGCTTCTCTTTGTCCCATTGTCCTGAAATTTTACAGTGCTGTGTCTGGCACCAAGTTACTTTTAATCTGTGTACTGGGCCCTTCAGTACCAGAAAATGTTCACATGTTATTTCTTTCATATGCTAGTGCTATTTTTTTTTCTTTCCTTTCTGGAAATCCTACTATTCAGATGTTGGATTGATGCTCAAGCTCAAGTTTTCTTATCTGTTCCTTCCTATTTTCTATTTCATCCATTCAACAAATCTTTATTTAGCACCCACTAAGGAAACCCTGGTGGTGTAGTGGTTAAGAGCTACGGCTGCTAACCAAAAGGTCGGCAGTTCGAATCTGCCCAGCGCTCCTTGGGAACCCCATGGGGCAGTTCTACTCTGTCCTATAGGGTTGTTATGAGTCGGAATCGACTCAACAGTGATGGATATGTGCCAGTTGGGAGCCCATAGGAGCTCATAGGGGTGGTATGAGTTGGAATCAACTTGACAGCAATGGATTTGGCTTTGGTATAGATGTGCCAGTCGTTGTTCTGGGTGCTGGGAATATAGAAGTGAATAAAACTGAAAAAAAGTCTCTGCCCTTGTGGAGGTTATATTCTAGTGGAGGAATATAAACAGTAAGCAGAAGTAAGAAAATTATATGTTAGAAAGTGATAAGTACTATAAAGAAAAACAAAACAGGGGAAGAGGCTAGGGAGTTCAAAATATATAAAAAAAAATTTTTTTATATAAAAAAAATAAATATATAGGGCTCTGTAATTTCAAATAGGGTGATCAAAAAAGATCTTACTGAGAAAGTAACATTTTGAGTAAAGACCAGGAAATGAGGGCGAAAGCCCTGTGAATATCTGAGAAAGAATGATCCAGGCAGAAAGAACAGCATATCCATAAGCCCCAAAATAGGGCAGGCCGCAGCAGGAGCAGGTCTGGTGTGCCCAGAGAGAAGGGAAGCAGGGAGCATAGTAGAAGATGAGGCTTGAGAGGGAGGTGGTGGTGGTCAGTAGACTTTATACTGTAAATGACAGAAAAAGTCACTCGAAAGTTGGAGCAGAGGACTGACGTGATCTGACTGACTTTTTAATAGGATCACCATAGTTGCTGTACAGAATGCAAGGGACAAAGGTGAAGCAAGGGTAACACTTAGTAGCTACTGCAGTAATTCAGGAGAAAGTGAAGAGTGAAGGTGGCTTGGACCAGGGTATCTTTTTACTCTGTTTCCTGAGAGATTTCCTCAACTTTATTTTCTAACCTTTCTATGAAATTTCTCATTTCTGCTTAAGAATTTTGAATCTCCAAAAATCTTTCTTTATTTCCAAATATTTTTTCTTTTTTGGCATCCTATCCTTGTTCCCTACTACGATCTCTATCTCTGTGGATATTGATTATAACTCTCTTGATGTTTCTTTCTGTTCCTTTTATCATCTCTGTTGTTGGTAGGTGCCACTGAATCAATTTCGACTCTCAGTGACGCTATGTGACAGGGTAGAACTGCCCTATAGGATTTTCTGGGCTGTAATTTTTATGAGAGCAGATTGCCAGGTCTTTCTCCCTGGATGGATTCCATCTGCCAACCTTTTGGTTGGCAGCCAAGTGCTTAACCATGGAGCAACCAGGGCTCCTTCATTATCTCTGGCGCCTCTGAATTCCTTTTTGCTGTTTTCGTGTGTGTTTTGAGGGAGGGTATCTATGTCTTTCCTGTTACAGATTTCCCCTCAAATGTCTGGTAATCCTTGGCTATCCATTTATACTTAAGAAACGCATTGCCATCAAGTCGATTCCGACTCACAGAGACTCTACAGGACAGAGTAGAACTGCCCCACAGGGTTTCCAAGGAGCAGCTGGTGGATTTGAACTCCTGAACTTTTGATTTAAAGCTGAGTTTTTAACCACTGTGTCACCAGGGCTCCTTAATACTTAAGAGTGAGGCATTAAAAAGCTGAGTCAAAGCTCTGTGTAGATGGGGCTTGCTGTATTATGGGCTTCTTTTTATGGTATTTGGGCAGGAACTGACATTTTTGTTGACAAATCTCCTCCTTCCCGTTGTTGGTGCTTGTACATTTTTTTTTTTTTCTCCCTAAACAAGTCAGTTTCCCCAGGGAGAGATTCCCTTGGTCTCTCGCTGGAATGCTGGCTTTTACTGTATCCTCCTGTTTTCAGCTTGGCACCCCCTACCTCAGCTGTGCTAGACATGTCAAAACCCAGTCTTCTTGGTTCCAGTTTTCTAGAGGGTAACCTCCAGCTTGCTCCCCTAGAGAAGGAATGGAATTTAGGGTCTAATTGCTCTTAAACTGCCTTGTAACCAACCAATCCTCCTGTTTTCAGCCTCATCCACACTCTCACCTTAAGAGTTACCTAGCAATGACTCCAATTCCCAAGATTTTCTGGTGTTCTTCACGAAAATCAGCTTGTTTCCTGGCTTCCCCTACTCCAGGACTGTCTCTACTCTCTCAAAGCCATTTCCACTTATCTATGCTCTCTACCTTCTAAAATTTTGTTGACATCTCTTGTCTGTTGTTGTCCCCCTCCTGCTCTCTTTGTCCATGTGAGTTTATACCCTTCTCATCCCTTTGTCATTTTAGTGGGGTTTGGAGAGAGAGAAGTAAATTTATGATGTGTACCTACGTGATTCAATCTGCTACTTAACCCTCAAGTCACTTTACGAAGTATGAATTCAATGTGTTCTGCCTCCGCTTAGATGGGGATGTCTTTTCACTTCTTAGAGCTGTTTCATAATTGGCCTGGGGGTCAGGTAGGACAGACGGTAACAAAGGAATAGAAGATCAAAGGAATAGAAGATAACCACACTTCCTCCAAACAATTACATTCCATTTTATTTTCTCAGGGCCAGGGTAAGGGCTGCTTTTCCATTGTGTGATTTCTGTGCTGTTGCTATTTTCAAAAACAGTCCCAGGTTCTGCTCAGTGCGACTCTTCTCAGCCAAACGAGAGACCAGAGGTGGGAGAGTAGAAAGGCGCCTCATTTGGTTGTATAAAGAAAGGAGACAGTTAGGGCTGCTGCCAAGACTGCTCAGGGAGGGCAAGGGGGAAGGTTACTTTTAAGGGGTTTACAAGTAGGAAGTTCATGCAAGTTACATCAGCAACTCTTAATCATACTACACAGGCATCATGTGTTCAGAAAATGGTTAAACTCTACCCAGAGGCGGGGAAGTTACTATGTATGAGGTCCAAAAGGTTATCCTGAATATCAGCATGGCGCCTAAATTGGTTTCTGCCAATTTTCTCCAGTTTGGGGGAAGCAGTTAAGGAGAGGGGAACCAGGATTTAAATGTAAAGCTGGTGGGAGGAGGCTTGTCAAGCAAAGGAACCAGGATTCTAATGTAAAGCTATGGGTGTGCCAAGCAAGCTGCTTGAAAAGGTGGAATTTTCTGCAGCCTGGGGACCACTGTCTTACTCATTGGACTGCTACCCTAAAGGATGGCAGTTCGAATGCACCCAGAGGTGCCTCAGAAGTAAGGCCTGGCAATCTGCTTCTGAAAGGTCACAGCCTTGAAAAACCCAATGGAGCAGTTCTATTCTGCACATGGAATTGACTCAAAGGTACTACTACCACCAACAGCTCTTTTCAAAAGCAGTGAAGTCCTGCCACACCTGTGTGTTTTATGTACTTTAGCTAAGGGTACTAGAGGGCTGGGTGGGATCCTCAGGAAGGTCATAGGATTGATAAGTCTGATTTATGACCCACACAGTCAGTGCAGAGCTGGAGGGTTTAAAAAAAAAAAAAAAACCAACCCAAGCCAGCTGCCCTTGAGTCATTCAACTCACAGGAATCCTACAGGACAGAGTAGAACCCCATAGGGTTTCCAAGGAGTGGCTGGTGGATTCAAACTGCTGACCTTTTGGTTAGCAGCCAAGCTCTTAAGCTTTTCACCACCAGGTCTGGAGGATACAGATTACCAAACTCAATTTCTTTATTTTAGAAAATGGAAACAGGCCTAGAGAGCTTTAGCTGAATTGGATCAACTGTTCAGACCTCTGAGAAATAATACTTCTTTCAAACGATTGCTTGTAAATGCCAAACTCTTTCCATTCATAAGGCTTTTTGGTCTAATATTCCTTCTGCCTCAAGACCTTACAAGGCTGCAGGCCCCCTTCCGCTTCTCAGGTCAAAGGCCATTTCAGAGGTCATCCTTCTCATCATGGCACCCAGTTTTTTTTTAAATATACTTATTAATAGCTGAAGTTGTGTAACTGTCAGTTATCTGACTTCCCCCATGGAACGTAAGCCCTTTGAGAGAAGGCATCTTTTCTGGTTAGTTCACCGTTTGTCCTCAGGGCAAACCAGGATTTGAAACAAAGTAGAACGGCTCTAAAGCCCGTGCTTTCCGCCGCACTATATTACGTTGTTATTTGATTAATTAAATAGACGATGGACCTCTGCATACACAGGGAGCCAGGAGGGTAAGAAAAGGGCTGTAAACCGGCAAGTGAGCAGCTGGAAAAACAGCCCGACTCATCCCCACCGTGTTTCCTCTGACCTTTCCCTCCGGAAGCGCTAAGCGCCCCAGGGCGCGAGTCCGCACGCGTAGCCGCTGGGGTTGCTCCGGGCAGCGCGCTGAGCGGTGACGCGAGGGAAGGTTCCGCCTCCGAGGCTGGAAGGCGCCTGCGCCGGCGGGGTTTCCGTCAGGACGGGCGTTCTGGCTCACTCCCTCCTTCCCTCCCTCCCTCGCCTGCGCGCGTCCGGTGGGCGTCGGAGGAGGCGGGGAACGGGGGAGGGAAAGTAGAGGGGGCGGGTGTCGCGGTAGGGAAGGAGTGAACCGGAGAGCGTCGTTCTGAGAGGAGTGAAGGCGGCAAGATGGCGGACCGCTTCTCCCGCTTCAACGAGGACCGAGACTTTCAGGTAAACACCGGCGCAGCCGAGGACCCGGGGAAGGCGCCGGCCGAGTCTGGAAGCTTCTTCATCCTTGGCTCCCAGATCTGTTTCCTTCCAGGCTCTGCTTCGGCTTCCGAACCCGCTAGCCCTCCTCCCACCTCCGTTTTCTCAAGGGGCCTCCCAGCTTGAGGCGAGGCCGCATCTTCTCCCACCCGCATTCTCTGACTTTAACTCAGGCCGCTGGATCTGCGGCTTCGACCTGTTTGGGCTTCGGCTGTCGGAACCCCAGCCTGGGGGCAGTGGGGGACGTGCGCCCTGCGGGGCGGCCGGGCCTGTGGAGGTGCAGGGCTGACTCCCAGGGGGGAAAGAGGGTTGCGCTGGGAGGATGGGGCGAGAGTTGCTGAGGCCAGGGCTTCGGAACCCCTGGATTTCGCTCATTCGAATCTTCTTGGGGCCCTTCTCCCGTCTCCCCTCACTATAATAATCCTTTTCATTGCCCATTTTTCCATTTCTTCGCCTGCAAAAAGGGTGCCTTAGTTATCAGACGCGTTCTTGGTTAATCAGACATTGAGATTTCACTGGCCATAAATGTTGCTGTTGTTAGGCCGTTCATTGGTCTTGGACAGCAGTTTAAGTTATACGACTGTGGTCGATGTAAGCTCAGTCAGTCCCAAATCCTACCTAGAAAGATTTGGGGGGACGTAATGACAAATGGGCTTTCTGAGCATGTGAAAACTAGTGCCAAAAACTCGATTTTTTTTTCTCCAGTTGCAGATGTTGGTGTGGAAAAATGGCAAGCATTATTGGGGAAAAACTAAGGCCAGTTTAGAATAACTTGTCCTCTGACTGTTTAAAATACCTTACTGTCGAGTATTGTTAGTGTGGAAATCTCCGAAACTAAGAAAGATTTAGTAGAGGTTGACTGTTTCTAGGGTAAAATACATTCTGAGTGTCAAAGAAACCACTGCATTACTACCGCATACCCTGGCAACAGCAATTTGGGTCAGGGGATGAACATCAGAACTCAAGTTTTTTATCCCGCTGCGGATCTTCCTTAAAGCAACGTGAGAACTACTCTAAATGTGGTTCAGAAGGCCGTTTGAAGGATTTGAATTCCCTGAGGTGAATGGATTAGTAAACAGGTAAAGCTGTTTAGCAGTTTTTAAACGGACTCTGTTAACAGTCTAGTACATAAAAGCGTTGCGAGAAGTTTTGCAGCGGTAAGAAGGGGGGGCGGCTGTTGAAAAGCCCTGTGATCATGCGCCTGCTGTACAGCTGCAGTACACAATACAGGATCTCAGGGTGTTTTAAGGATATGATACAGGCCCAGGGAAGTTGGAAACAGTTTATATGGGCCATTTGATTTCTGAGGACGATTACTTCTTTACAAACACCATAAAACATGAATAGGCTGCAAAGTATGTGGACTTCATTGGTAATTTTTAAAGAGACAAATTGATAACACCCTGAAATACTTTTTAGACGTGAGAATTTCAAGGTGACCTGATAAAGCTGAAAATAGATAAGTATGGACAATTTTTAGAGGAAAAATGGCTCTCAACCACAGAATTACAACAGACTTAAAAAAAAGAACCCAGAGTTTGCAGGGGCTTGAAAGAAGGTTTTGAAAACCATGGGTAGCAGAGTGTGAATGCTGTCACTTGAAAAAATTGAGGCTAGCCTCTAGTTTTTCAATACCTAGTTTCTAAGAAGGATGATCCTCTGCTGTTTTAGTTGGGTTTATGTAAAATCTCCTTTTGGTTGCTTGGTAGTCCTTTGAAGATACTACATGTATTTTAAACTTATTTCCTGCTTTTATGTTGAAATAACCAACTCCTGTATTGGGTCAGGAGCCCTGGTGGCGCAGTGGTTAAGCGCTTCGGCTGCTAACCAAAAGGTCAGCAGTTTGAATCCACCAGCTGCTCCTTGGAAACCCTCTGGGGCAGTTCTACTGTGTCCTATAGGGTCACTATGAGTTGGAAAGGACTCGACAGCAAGGGGTTTGGTTTTTTCGGTTTGTATTGGGTCAACCAGGGAAATGTTTTTTTTTTTTTATTTATTTAGATGTCCTAGCGTTTTGGTTTAATAGGCTATTGGGAGTGGAAATCTTCTAGACAGTTAGGAGATGTTAAAATTTTTGTAAACTATTGTGCTAACATTTCTCAAGAGAATTCATTTAAAAATACATAAAGTAGCATTTTCTCTGTTTTAATAAAAGGAAAACAGATTGACTTTCATGAAGAATGTCCTTTGATTTAAAGTTCTTGGGGAGGAGAATGTAATGTAATAGAACACCCTTGTGTATGGCGTATCTGAAACATTTTTCAAGTTCAGGTTATTTGAAATTAAATCTAGGTTATAGCCTACCCCCCCAGAAAAGAAAAACTGTGGCCTCCTTTTCAGGTTTTTAAGTGATAAATGAGGCGAAGTCACTGAATATTGTGGCTACTTAGTGATAATAGGCTTGAAAAATACTTAGTAGGTTTTCAAACACAGTATATAGGTCCTGTTCTTTAAACATCTTCTGATAGCACTGGAAATTTCCTTGTGCCATCTTCTCTGGAAAGTTCTAAATGACTTACTGTTTTATTTGCCTTTATTTTGGCAAGATAATTTAGAATTGTAAAATTTCACTCTTTGGCAATTTACCATCAAGTGTAAAATGTTGGTGAGTTTGTTGTCTCTTGTATGGAGTCAGAGAGATGGGCTTATGGATTTTGTGGCACTAATTTCAAAGGTGTTTCGTATAATATAGCAAGAAATGGAAGCATTTACGAATAGAGAGAGTAGTTATAAGGGCATACATTTTTTAAAAATTTTGTTTTTTAATAATAAACAGGCATCATTTTACAGGCTTTACATGTATCATCTCATAATTTTCGGAATAACCTCGAGAGATAGGTACTATTATTACTCTAGTTTTCAAAAGAGGCAGCTGAGACACAGAGAGTTAAGTAACTAGGCCAAGTACACACATCTGGCAAAAGGCAGAGCCTGGATTCAGACCTGGGATTTTTGACTGCTGAACCATTAAGCTACACAGTCTCTGTTGGCAATTATGTATTTTATATAACTGTAATTGAGTCATCAAATGTGGAGGATAAATTTATAGGTCGCAAAGAGTAAGTGAGCTTTAGAGAGGTGATAAAATTACAGTTGTTACTCTATTCTGTTTTGTTCAGGTACGTTTCTTCTTGGTCTCCCAAGGGTTCTAAGGAGGCTCTTGATAGTGATACACTGTGTCATAGAGGATGTATTGTTTACCTTTGTTTTATTTTAAACATAATTTTGTTTAGCCTTTTTAAATGGTATTTGTTCTTTGGAAATCTATGTGATCTAGGCTGATGTGTTTCTTAAAAACAAAAAATGTTTTAAGAGTTTTAACTACTCCTTTAAGAGTCTGACCTCATTTTCAGAATGAGACATGACTTCTGCCTACATTTACTAGATTAAGGCTTACCTATTTAGAGATTGAAATGTCACACAAACTAATGGAAAATAGTAATATAATTTAAGATAAAAGTGCGTTTACACTGTGAATTGTAGGTTCATTAACGGAAGTTTAATTTGTATAGTGCCTTACAGCTATAAGGTATTATTCAGACACGGTGCTTAGCATTTTGGGGTTGCGCAGCTATTAATGGTGATGTAGCTGCGTACTAGTGAGGACATATTCTTCAGTTTGTATACCTGCAGAAGACTGATGATTTAGAGTAGCCTCTCAGTCCTTCTTGATCGGAATATTGCTTTCTTCTTTGTATTAGATTTCTAATTAAAGGAGCTCTGATAATGGTTAAATATGTGAGAAGAAGGTAGTGAGAGAAACAAGAAATATTATCTTAAAAGTCATAATAAAAATATAAAAATTGCCCAAGAACTTTCTGTAATCTGTATAAGTAATCATAATGGCAAATACCAATAAGCAAGTCGTGTATTACTTTTATGTAGTATGTTTGTAGGATTCTTCTTCGTTTTCATGTATGATATCAGGATGTGACCTCAGGAAATTTTAGTTGAAACTATTAAGTTAGGAGCTTTGTAGTTTTAAAATACTTAGATCATGGAAGCATATTAGTGTGTATTCTATGTGGTACTATGTAAAAGAGTTGGCATTCTAGTGCAGGCATGCCAGAGATGACACATGGACAAGTCTTTTAATCGCTGTTGCCTGGGTCTTACTCGCTATCATCTGGAAGAGCTGCCACAAGCCATGAAAATCACTATCAGCTTTGCTTGGGATACTGACATGCAAAATCATCACTACTTCCTTTCTCATGCTATGATAGGTGGAAAGGATTAGAACCCTTGTTGTACCAATTTCAAAATTGTTGTTAGTTGCTGTCGAGTCAGTTCCAGCTCATGGTGTTCCCGTGTGTGACAGAGTAGAACTGCCCCATAGGGTTTTCTTTTTTCTTGACTTTTACCTTAATGGAAGCAGATCACCAGGTCTTTTCTTCTGCAATACAGCTGGCGGGCTTGAACCACCAACCTTTAGGTTAGCAGTCAAGCTTCAACTGTCTGCACCACTTAGGGACCATAATTTCAAAATACTGATGATTTGACATGATTAGTAGCAAATGCAAATGATATCGTTATTGGTTAGTACATTCTCAGAGGATCAAGAGCGACGAAGTAAGGTCAGCATAAGAGAAGGCTTCCTGCAGGTGATGTGAAGGGTAAAGGGTATATACTTGAGGCAAAAAGCATTTAAAAATGTGGGGAATATCAAGGAATAACATCACAGAGAAAGGCATTTTAATTTGCCTTGTGGGAAGAATGGGGTTGGTAAGAATTGTGATCATAGGGCTTCATATAATGGTGTACCTATTTATTTTGTGTTCAAAGGGGGTCTGGAAAACCAAGAAGAAACAGATCTGGGCAAATATACTGCTTTTAGGCTGATTATTTCAGGATTGTTCTAGTGCAGTGAAAATTTTTGTAGAAACAGGTATCCCTGTTGTCTTCTTTCCTTTTCTTTTATACATGCCACACAATTCTCATTAGAGTATACCAGAGGGATTCGTCTATCACATTTTCTCACGTCTTTATAAGTTTTTTATTTTATAAGTTATGTAACTAAAAGTAAAATTTGTGACTTAAAAAGAAAATTAAACAGATATATAATCAGTTATCCTGATTGTGCCGCTTCACAGCTGAGATATATTTCCATGTGATGGCCTATTGGGTTCATGATAAAGAGAAAAAAAGAACAGTCTGTTTTCCTAATTTGGTCAGGATTACGATTTTCTGAAAAGGTATAGCAGAAGTTCATGAGATCTTAAATTATGCATCTGAAACCTGTATAAACGGTTCATCTTTGTTCTTGTGACTTAATAAGTTTTTAATAATTTATTCATGAAAATTGATTTCAGCTTATGGGTAGATATCCAGTTCTTGAATTCTATAAAAATTTCTTCCTTGAAACAAGTTGGTACTTTTTGCTTCTTCGTCTGGCATTGTCTTTTCGTATTGGCATTGCCATTTAGTATTAAGTGAAAGCTAATTCATGGTAATTACCAAAGGAGTTACAAAGGACCACCACAAATGCTAAAAGAAGTCATTGATTTGATATTTCATTGAATACCAGAAGATGTTGTAATGATTTTCCAGTTATAAAAAGTGAATTGTTCATTTAACTGAAAGTCTAACCAAATGTGCTGAATGCATATTGTATTAGTAAATGAAAAAAGTTTAATATGCCCAGGCTGAAAGAAGGAGTATACTGTATAGTCATGCTTTTACTAAATGATTTCTTTGGGAATTAAATAAGTTGATTTAGTATTTTATACCTAATTTAGGAATGTATGGGAAGAAAAAGTAGCTAAAGTTACTCTGGCATTGTACATAGATGATGATGTTGCTGGGTGCTGTCAAGTCAATTCTAACTCAAAACAAACCGCATGAGACAGAGTAGAACTATCCCAGAAGGTTTCCTTGGCTGTAATCTTTATACAAAAGCACATTGCCAGGTCTTTCTCCCCCAGAGATGCTGGGTGGGTTCAAACTGCCAACCTTTTGGTTAGCAGCCGAGTGCTTAACCATTGTGCCACCAGGGCTCTTTGTTACATATATAGTAGCACATAATGTCTTAGTAAGTTCTGTAGATAAAACTGGAGTCCCTGGCTGGTGCAGATGGTGATTAGCTTGGCTGCTAACCAAAAGGTTGGCATTTCAAGTCTGCTCAGAGGTGCCTCGGAAGAAGGGTCTGGTGATTCACTTCTCAATAATCACCTACTGAAAATCCTTTGGAGCACAGTTTTACTCTGACACACATGGGGTCACCATGTTGTAATCAACTTGATATCAGCTTTTTTTTTTTTTAATTCTGGGAATGAATAAATGCTAAAAAATGAAAAATATCAGTTCTGAATGTCTGTATTAAATCAACCTGGTTCTTCAGGATTTTTTCCAATGGCCTTTTTAAAGTAGCACCTGCCTCTTGACTTTTTAACTTTTACTGCAATATCTAAGAGTATAGTTGAAAGTTAATTGAAAGTGTTAATTCCAAAGTACTTCTAAACTCCTAGATAATAAACATCCAAATACTTAGATTAACTCAAACCTCACAGTATTACAGAACACCAGTATGCAGCCAGATCTTACGATTTTACCTGTCTTGCACTGTACAGCTCAATATCATTTAGTGGTAAAAGAATAATCTCATCCTGAGAGAGAGACCCGATCCATTGCCGTCAAGTCAATTCTGACTCATGGCGACCTTACAGGACAGAGTAGAACTGCCCCATAGGGTTTCCAAGGCTGTAATCTTTGCGGAAGCAGACTTCCACGTGTTCCTCCCTCAGAGGAGCAGGTGGGTTGGAACCGCTAGACCTTTCGCTTAGCAACCGAGCACACTTTAACGACTGTGCCATCAAAAAAAAAACAAGGCTCCTTAATTTCATCTGACTAACAATAGTTGTATACTACTTTTAAAGTAATTAGACCTTTAGAGTACTTACTTTGAATGATTGTGACAATTTTAAATAAAAGGAGAATTGCCCCCAAATTTATCATTATCAAAGATGATATAATAAAAGCAGAAAACAGATACTATTAGAGAACCAGTTGCCATTGAGTTATTTCTGACTCATGGCGACCCCGTGTGTGTCACAGTAAAACTGTTCTTCGTAGAGTTTTTAATGGCTGACTTTTCTGAAATAGATCACTAGGGCTTTCTTCCAAGGTACCTCTGTCAGGGCTGGAAACGACAGCCTTTCAGTTAGCAGCCAAGCACGTTAACCATTTGCACCAACCACCTAGGGGTTCTACATGCTATAAATAGTAAGAAAAAGTTGTTAGAGTGCAAACATGGAGTTTCCTGTTATTTGCCTTAATTCTTCTTTTATTGACAATTTTGATGAAAGTAAATCCTGTGTTGTGTGTCACTCAAGCAACCAGAAGGTATCTTTGTAATATTATTGAACTTGATCTTATCTCATGAAGTTCCAAACTGCTATTTGTTGTTATCCTTATTTCTTTTTTGCAGTTACATTGATATGAAATGGCTCCCAGGTATAAGGTTGTAACAGGAAAGTCATTGGTCATTTTTTAAAATATTTGTTTTTGGTGTCAATATATATATACAACCAAATGTACATTCATTCGCAATTTCTACACTAACAGTTCAGTAACGTTGGTTAAACTTCACGTTGTGTCACCATACTATCTCTACCTATATAGTGATCATCTTTTGTGGCTGACATTTTAAGTAATGATTGTTGGAAAAATCAGTAGTTACATCTTATAGTTCATGTAACATTATTTTCCATAGTTAATGAGGACAGAGAAGCTTTATTTTTCATCTTTTTTGAATGCCAAAAAAGCCCCAAACCCATTGTTGTCAAGTTGATTCCGACTCATGGTGACTTTATATGCTGCAAAGTAGAACTGCTCCATAGGGTTTTTTTGGCTGTAATCTTAACAGCAGCAGATCACCAGGTCTTCCGTTCATGGTACTGCTGGGTGTGTTTGAATCTCAAATCTTTAGATTTGTAGTCGAGTGCAAACCGTTTGCGCCACCTAGAGACCTTTTTGAAGGCAGTGTTGATCAAAATAAAAAAATTAATTTGATACTCAAGGTTTTGACTATAAAACACTAAAGCAAACCTGTTGCTGCTGAGCCAATTCCAACTCATAGCGACTCTGTAGGACAGTAGAACTGCCCCATGGGGTTTCCAAGACTGTAGTCTTTATGGAAGCAGACTGCCACATTTTTCTCCCACAAGTGGTTGGTGGGTTCAAACCGCCAAACCTTTGATTAGCAGACAAGTGCTTCACCACTGTACTACTAGGGTTCCTTGTAGGTCTTGACTATAGAAGATGCTAAAGCTGATGCTGGTGAATTATATCTTTTAGTGTCAGTAATTTCCTTTGTTGTTATGAGTAACATTATGAGATACTGTATTTCAAAAAAAGGGCAAAAGAGGTTGAAAATTTAATTGGTTTAATATTAGAGTATTAACAACGTAAGAGATACTGAGGGGTATATTTACCTTGAGAATAGTTTATAGAATATAGACTCATTTTTGAAAAGATGGCTAAGTAAACCAGTAGTCGAATGGTGATTGTACTAAGGAGTATGTTAAGTATGTGTGTGGGGAGATGGTTAAGAGATGAGTTTTTTTTCCAGGAACTTTTGTTTTAGATGGAGAGATGACAAAAGTAACAGGATAATATTTGTTTACCATATAAGGCCAGGTTAATTATCAGTCAGATTAATAGTATAATCAATAAATGCCCAACTCTATGGAAAAGAGAACTCTTAAGGTGAGATGATTGGGCAGGCCTTTAAACTGAATATTGGAGGATAGGATTGCACCCTTGGAAAGGAAAAAAATAGCAGAATAATCAGTTGTAGACAGTAGCCAAGGCAAAAGTATAGAAGTGGGCATAAGTAGAATTTTTTTTTTTTTGGGCAGTGAATAAACTGTGGGGTACAAGGAATAAATGAAAGCTAAGGCCGCAAAGATAAATTTTATTTTAATCCTTAAAGTAGGAATTTACCAGCTATTTAAGGTATTTAAGCAGGAGGATAGATACCAAAGCAATCTTTCTTACAGGAAGATTAATTCAGAGTTGTGTTGTCGTTGTTAGGTGCGGTTGACTCAGTTCCAACACTTAACAACCCTGTGCACAACAGAACGAAACACTGCCCAGTCCTGCGCCATCCTTACAATCCTTACATTTGAGCCCATTGTTGCAGCCACTGTGTCAGTCCACCTTGTTGAGGGTCTTCCTCTTTTTGCTGACCCTGTACTTCACCAAGTATGATGTCCTTCTCCAGGGACTGATCCCTTCTGACCACACGTCCAAAGTTTGTAAGACGCAGTCTTGCCATCCTTGCTTCTAAGGAGCAGTCTGGTTGTACTTCTTCCGAGACAGATTTGTTCGTTCTCTTGGCAGTCCATGGTATATTCAACATTCTTCGCCAGCACCACAATTCAAAGGCATCAATTCTTCTTTGGTTATCCTTATTCATTGTCCAACTTTCGCATGCATATTATGCGATTGAAAATGCCTTGGCTTGGGTCAGGCGCACCTTAGTCTTCAAGGCCACATCTTTGCTCTTCAACACTTTAAAGAGATCCTTTGCAGCAGATTTGCCCAATGCAATCCATCTTTTGATTTCTTGGCTGCTGCTTCCATGGGTGTTCATTGTGGATCCAAGTAAAATGAAATCCTTGACAACTTCAACCTTTTTTCCGTTTATCATGATGTTTCTTATTGGTCCAGTTGTGAGGATTTTTGTTTTCTTTATGTTGAGGTGTAATCCATACTGAAGGCTGTGGTCTTTGATCTTCATTAGTAAGTGCAAGTCCTCTTCACTTTCACAAGCAAGATTGTGTTACCTGTATAATGAGGTTAATTAGTCTTCCTCGAATCCTGATGGCCTGTTCTTCTTCATATAGTCCACCTTCTTGTATTATTTGCTCAGCATACAGATTGAATAGGTATGGTGAAAGGATACAATCCTGACGCATACCTTTCCTGACTTTAAACCACTCAATATTCCCTTGTTCTGTCTGAACAACTGCTTCTTGATCTATGTAAAGTTTCCTCATGAGCACAATTAACTGTTCTAGAATTCCCATTCTTCGCAATGTTGTCCATAATTTGTTACAATCTGCATAGTCGAAAGCCTTTGCTCAGTTAATAAAGCAGAGGTAAACATCTTTCTGGTATTCTCTGCTTTCAGCCAGGATCCATCTGACATCACCAGTGACATACCTGGTTCCACGTCCTCTTCTGAATCCAGCCTGAATTTCTGGCAGTTCCCTGTCGATACACTGTTGCAGCCGATTTTGAATGATGCTCAGCAAAATTTTGCTTGCGTGATATTCATGATATTTTTCTATAATTTCCGCATTCGGTTAGATCACCTTTCTTGGGAGTAGGCATAAATATGGATCTCTTCCAGTCAGTTGGCCAGGAAGCTGTCTTCCTTATTTCTTGGTATAGATGAGTGAGCACTTCAGCACTGCATCCATTTGTTGAAACATCTCAAATAATATTCCGTCAATTGCTGGAGCCTTGTTTTTCACCAGTGCCCTCAGTACAGCTTGGGCTTCTTCCATCAGTACCATCGGTTCCTGATCATATGCTACCTCTTGAAATGGTTGAACGTTGACTAATTCTTTTTGGTATAATGACTGTGTATTCCTTCCATCTTCTTTTGATGCTTCCTGTGCCATTTAATGTTTTCCCCGTAGAATCCTTCACTATTGCAACTTGAGGCTTGAATTTTTTCTTCAGTTCTTTAAGCTTCAGAAATGCCAAGCATGTTGTTCCCTTTTGGTTTTCTATTTCCAGCTCTTTGCACATGTCATTGTAATACTTTATTTTGTCTTCTCGAGCCGCCCTTTGAAATCTTCTGTTCAGTTCTTTTACTTTGTCATTTCTTTCTTTTGCTTTAGCTGCTCAACATTGGAGAGCAAGTTTCAGAGCCTCCTCTGACATCCGTCTTGGTCTTTTGTTTCTTTCCTGTCTTTTCAGTGACCTCTTGCTTTCTTCATGTATGATGTCCTTGATGTCATTCCACAGCTTATCTGGTCTTTGGTCATTAGTGTTCAACGCATCAAATCTATTCTTGAGATGGTCTCTAAATTCAGATGGGATATACTCAAGATCATATTTTGGCTCTTGTGGACTTGCTCTGATTTTCTGCAGTTGCAGCTTGAACTTGCATATGAGCAATTGATGGCCTGTTCCACAGTTGGCCCCTGGCCTTGTTCCAACTGAGCTTTTCCGTGGTCTCTTTCCTCACTTGTCAGTTTGATTCCTGTTTATTCCATCTGGTGAGGTCCATGTGTATAGTTGCCGTTTATGTTGGTGAAGAAAGATACTTGCAATGAAGAAGTCGTTGGTTTTGCAAGATTCTATCATTCAGTCTCCAGCATTGTTTCTGTCACTAAGGCCATATTTTCCAACTACTGATCCTTCTTTGTTTCCAGCTTTTGCATTCCAGTCACCAGTAATTATCAATGCATCCTGCTTGCATGTTCGATTAATTTCAGACTGCAGAAGCTGGTAAAGGTCTTCAGTTTCTTCATCTTTTGCCTTAGTGGTTGGTGGGTAAATTTGAGTAATAGTCGTATGAACTGGTCTTCCGTAAGTGTATGGATATTATCCTATCACTGACAGTGTTTTATTTCAGAATGGATCTTGAAATGTTTTTTTTTGACCATGAATGCGGCACCATTTCCTTTCAAGTTGTCATTCCTGGCATAGCAGACTATATGGTTGTCCAATTCAGAATGGCCAGTACGAGTCCATTTCAGCTCACTAATGCCTAGGATATTAATGTTTATGCGTTCCATTTTATTTTTGATGATTTCAAATTTTCCTAGATTCATGCTTTGTACATTCCAGGTTCTGATTATTAATGGATGTTTGCAGCTCTTTTTTCTCATTTTGAGTTGAATCCATCCATATCGTTAAGGTCGACTCTGCTTTGAGGAGGCAGCTCTTCCCCAGTTGTCTTTTGAGTGCCTTCCAACCTGGGAGGCTCATCTTCAGGCACTACATCAGACAGCGTTCCGCTGCTATTCGTAAGATTTTCACTGCCTAATTCTTTTCAGAAGCAGATTGCTGGGCGCGACTTCCGGAAGCTCAGCTGAAACCTGTCCTCCGTGGGTGACTCTGCTGGTATCTGGATACTGGTGGCATAGCTTCCAGCATCACAGCAACACACAAGCCCCCAGAGTACCACAAACTGACAGACACTTGGGGAAGTTTTGTTAGGTGTGCTGTATCCATATAGTTGAAGCTCTGGTAATCAGTCTCCATTAACCAGAATTAATGTGAGTAGGGGCAAGGGGGTCCTGGTGGCACAGTGGTTAAAATGTTCAGTTGTTAAGCAAAAGGTCAGCAGTTAAAACCCACCAGCCTCTTGGTGGAAAAAGGTGTGGCAGCCTGCTTCTGTAAAGATTACAGCCTTGGAAACCCTATGGGGCACTTCTTCTCTGTCCTGTAGGGTCTCTGTGAGTCGGAGTTGACTCTGTGATGGTGGGTTTTGTTTTGTTTTGTTTTGGTAGGGGCAAGGGAGTAGAGGTTGTATACAAGAGAATGATTATAATGATGGACAAGTGAGGATTCGGGGGAAAGAGGAGATGAGAGACATTGAATAGTTGGTAAGATTGTAGGTTCTGATGGGGTTTAAGAATTATTGGAGTGAGAGTACTAGAGGGAATGAGCTAGAAAGATAGGTGGTGATTGGAAAGCACAGTGTTTGAATTTGAGATTATGGAAGGGTTGAGATTATTTAACAGTAATGTCCGTGAGAGTGAATGGCTAAGGTATGATGGAGGACAAGACCATTGTAGGAAAAGAAGTCAAGGAACCTAAGGTACCAGGATGTCGTAAGATCCATCTAACATGGATATGAGAATGGTAATTCTGCATAGTTATATGCTGTCATAGTTTAATAAACCAAAAAACCAAACCCGTTGCTGTCAAGTCGATTTGACTCATAGTGAACCTATGGGACGGAATAGAATTGCCCCATAAAGTTTCCAAGGAGCACCTGGTGGATTTCAACTGCTGACGTTTTGGTTAGCAGCCATAACTCTTAACCACTGTGCAACCAGGGTTTCCAATAAATACCCTTATATACATTTTTTAAAGGCTTTTAAAAAAAAATTATATTTTAGGTGAAGGTTTATAGAGCAAACAACTTTCTCATTGAACAATTAATATACATATTATTTTGTGACATTGGTTGCCAACCCCACTACATATCAACACTCTTCCCTTCTCGACCTTGGATTCCCCTTTACCAGCCTTCCTGTCCCCTCCTGTCTTCTCATCATTGTGCCTGGGCTGGTATGCCCATTTAGTCTCTTTTTATTTTATGGACCTGTCTAATCTTTAGCTGAAGGGTGAACCTCAGGAGTGACTTCATTACTGAGCTATAAGGGTGTCCAGGGGCTGTACTCTGGGGGTTTCTCCAGTCTCTGTCAAACCAGTAAGTCTGTTTTTTTTTTTTGTAAGTCAGAATTTTGTTCTACATTTTCCTCCAGCTCTGTCCAAAATCGTCTATTGCGATGCCTGTCACAGCAGTCTGTAGTAGTAGGGCACCATCTACTTGTGCTGGACTCAGTCTGGTGGAGGCTGTGGTACTTGTGGCCCATTAGTCCTTTGGCCTAATCTTTCCCTTGTGTGTTTGGTTTTCTTCATTCTCTCTTGCTCCAGATGGGGTGAGACCAGTGGAGTATCTTAGATGGCCACTCACGAGCTTTTAAGACCCCAGTGAGTACTCACCAAAGTAGAATGTAGAACGTTTTCTTCTTAAACTACGGTATGCCAGTTGAGGTAGATGTTCCCAGACCTCTTCGTGTCAGATTCTTGAAGTAACTTGGTGGAGCAAATAAAGCAGGTACTAACCCTGTTTTATAGATGAAGAGAGGAGTGAGGCCCAGATAAATTAAGTGTTTTGTCTAGTTCAGAGCTGGGTTTTGAACTTTAACCCGATTCTTTTGTTATGTTTTTTCACTGTGGTATATAGTTTGGCCTCTTATCAAGAAAATGAACCTGTTGCCATCAAGTTGATTCCGACTCATAGCCACCTTATAGGACAGGGTAGAACTGCCCCATATGGTTTCCAGAGAGCAGCTGGTAGATTCAAACTGCTGACCTTTTGGTTAGCAGCCAGACTCTTAACCACTGTGCCACCAGGGCTTTTCAAGGAGATGACTGTGGGTGCTATCTACAGTATGCAAAGCATTGTTTTTCTTTAATACATGGTAGAGCACCCCCCACCCCCACCCCGGGGCATATACGTTTATTGGCTGCGAATTTGCAGACCCTGAACTATCCTGTGAATACTTTTTAGTTATGAAAATGAATGAAGAGAACTATATGTACTGACATAGAAAAAAGCCTTTCATAAAAATGGCAAATTTCAGAACGGTATTATGATAACGATCTTATTTTTATATATGTTTGTAGATGTATTAAAAAGTTTTTGGAAGGATGTACTTCTAATTTTTTTTTATAGTGCTTTAAGGGAAAGTTTCTTTTCCCTGCTTTTTCTGTTTTGATTTCTACTTTTATGGCCTTATGGTCAGAGAAGATGCTTTGTAGTATTTAGATGTTTTGGATTCTGCTAAGGCTTGCTTTATGACCTAATATTTGGTCTATTCTAGAGAATGTTCCATGTGTATTGGAAAAGAAAGTATACTTGACTGCTGTTGTGTGGAGTGTTCTGTATATGTCTATGAAGTCAAGTTGGTTGATTGTGGCATTTGTATCTTCCGTGTCTTTATTGAGCTTCTTTCTGGATGTTCTGTCCTTCACCAAAAGTGGTGTGTTGAAGTCTCCTACTATGATTGTGGCACTGTTTATTTCAGTTTTCCGTGCCGTTAGAGTTTGTTTTAACCATCTTGCAGCCGTGTCATTGGGTGCATAAATATTTAATATGGTTCTATCCTCCAGATATATTGTCCCTTTAATCATTATATTGTATCCTTCCTTATCCTTTGTGGTGGATTTAACTCTAAAGTCTTATTTTGTCAGAAATTACATGTTGCCACTCCTCTTTTTTGATTGTTTGCTTGATATATTTTTTTCCATTTTTTTTTTTTCTAAAGTGTGTCTCTTGTAGGCAGCATATAGATGGATCACGTTTTTTTAATCCATGCTGCCACTCCCTGTTTCTTTACTGGCGTATTTAGTCCATTTACATTCAGCGTAATCTTGGATAGATATGAGTTCAGTGCTTTCATTTTGATGTCTTTTTTTGTGTGTTATTGACAGTTTCTATTTCCCACCTAATTTTTTGTGCTGAGTAGCTTATCTTTATATATTGTCTTTTCCTCTTATTCGTTATAGTTGATTTTGTTTCTGCTGAGTCTCTATTTTTTTCTTGTATTTTATTTTGATGAGTAAGATTGTTAGTCTCCTTTGTAGTTACCTTAATATTTACCCCTACTTATCTAAGTTTAAACCTGACATATATTTCTTTATATTGCCTTGTCTTCCTCTCCATATGGAAGATGTGTGACTGCATTTCTTAGTCCCTCTTTATTGTTTTAATGTTGTCCTCTTTTACAGAATGACATCGCTGTTGCCCTGTTTTGAGTTTTTTTAAATCTTGATTTATTTTTGTGATGTCCCTATCTGGGTTGACATCTGATTACTCTTGTCTAGTGTTCTAGTCTTAGGTTGATATCTGATATTATTGATTTTCTAACCTGAGAACTCCCTTTAGTATTTAGTATTTCTTTAGAATTCCCAAAACTTCTTTTCATCTGGAAATGTCCTCATTTCACCTTCATATTTGAGAGACACTTTTGCTGGATATACGATTCTTGGCTGGCAGTTTTTTTCCTTCAGCCTTCCCACTGCCTTGTTGCCTGCGTGGTTTCTGCTGAGTAGTCCAAGTTTATTCTTGACTCTCCTTTGTAGGTGACTTTTTGTTTATCCTTAACTGCGCTTAAAATTCTGTATTTTTGGTTTTGGC
The DNA here is from genome assembly GCF_024166365.1 of Elephas maximus indicus. Classification (NCBI taxonomy): domain Eukaryota; kingdom Metazoa; phylum Chordata; class Mammalia; order Proboscidea; family Elephantidae; genus Elephas; species Elephas maximus. Next base: position 50,992,467 of record NC_064837.1, on the reverse strand, counting down.
AAGTTTGATTATAATATGTCTTGGTGACTTTCTTTTAAAATCTGCCTTATGTGGAGTTTGATAAGCATCTCGGATAGATATCGTTTCATCTTTCAGGATATCAGGGAAGTTTTCTGCCAGCAGTCTTCAGCAATTCTCTCTGTATTTTCTGTTATCCCCCCGTGTTCTGGTACTCCAATCACTCGTAGGTTATTTCTCTTGATAGAGTCCCACATGATTCTTACGGTTTCTTCATTTTTAAAAATTCTTTTATCTGATTTTTCTTCAAGTATATTGGTGGCAAGTGCTTTACCTTCAAGATTACCAATTCTGCCCTTGGCTTCCTTGATTCTGCTCCTCTCACTTTCTGTTGAGTTGTCTAATTCTGTAATTTTGTTGTTAATCTCCTGAATTTCTGATTGCTGTCTCTCTATGGATTCTTGCAGCTTATTAAATTTTTCATTAGGTACTTGAATAACCTTTTTAATTTCTTCAACTGCGTTATCTGTGTGTTCCTTGGCTTGTTCTGCGTATTGCCTGATCTCCTTCCTGATGTCTTGAAACGTTCTGTACATTAATCTTTTGTATTCTGCGTCCGGTAATTCCAGGAAGGCACCTTCATCCAGAAGATCCTTGATTCTTTGTTTAAAGAGCTTGTTGAAGTGATTGTGTCCCCTGCTTTATGTGATTTGATATTGACTGTTGTCTCTGAGCCATCTATAAGTTATTGTATTTATTTTTTATTTGCTTACTGTATCCTAGCGTCTTGCTTTGTTTTCTTTTGATATGCTCAGATAGGTTGCTTGAGTGAGCTAGCTTGATTATTTTCATCTTTGAAGCTCCAGCGTCCTGTCAGCATATGGCTAGAGCTGTTACCAGGAGCCTACGAGTCCGTCCATTCACTTTTCTTGTTTGGATTCAGCTCAGGTGTCCAGGTAGTTGGTCATCAAGTGTGTGGTACAGGCTCTGTACTACAGTCTTGGGGGGCAGGGGTGATTGGTGTAGGTACCGGTATCTGATTGCAGCAGGGGGTCACACTCTGAACAAGGCAGGGATCTGACAACAATCCCCTGAGTATCTGTGAGGAAAGCACGTCCCTTGTTCCCTAGAGCGTACAGGTGAGTGGGTTTTGCAGATGGACCTTGGGCACTCAGTGCTTTTGGTTGTAAGGACTGGGAGGTACCAGTTATCCTTGGACCCCAGTCACGGGTGGCTGGGTGACCTGAGTGGAGCCACCAGTCCTTAGGCCTCTGATATGGGTAGGTGAGGACCCTCTTTAATAGGCAAAGCGGTGTCACACATCAAACACCCACCTCTCCACCACATAGCTGAAACAGTTGCAGTCTGCCAGCAAAGGTCTATTCTCCTGAGATAGGCCTGCATAGGTCCATGCAAGGGGGAAAGGTATTCAAAGTCCATGGACCATTTATGCCTGTCCTGAGCTCCCCAGGTTAGTGGAGCTAACAGATTATTTTTTCCCCAATTGTGAATTTATTCCTTCTCCAAGGCGGGGAGAATGGCTTGGGGTGCGCAGCAGGACCTATCTCAGGCCCAGGGAAATCGACAGCCACTGAAGCCAGCTTTGGGACTGGGGGGGAGGGGGGGGCAGTAAAATATATGCAAGTATTTAGCTTTTGCCAAGAGTGCTGTTTTTCTCTGGTTCTGGAGGTGTGAGTAGGCTGTGTGGCTGGATGTTTCTCCCTGAGGAAACTGCAGCCTAATGCTACCACCAGCCCGCGGCAGCTGCTCCTGGGAATGGTGCCTCAGGGCTCCTGGCTATACAGGCCCAGCAGTTCCTCTCTGCTTCTGAACCATGTCTCTCTCCCCCTGCTGCTCAGTTCATTTTCTGATTTTGCCTTTGATGTTCAGGGCTTCTAGCTTGTGATAAATGTAACGTTTTCACTGTTTTTTTCAGACCTTTGTTGTAAGAGGGTTCACCGGAAACATCTGACTACTCCGCCATCTTTGCCCCACCCCCCTGTACTTCTAATTTTTAAAATAATATTTTATTGTATTTTTGTGACAGTTTACATAGCAAATTAGGTTCTTGTTTAACAGTTTCTGTACATATTGTTCGAAAGGAGCCCTGGTGGCACAGTGGTTAAAGTGCTCATTGACCCAAAAGATTGGTGGTTCAAACCCACTAGCCACTTCGTGGGAGAAAGATGTGGCAGTTTGCTTCCGTAAAGACTTTCAGCCTTGGAAACCCTATAGTTCTGCCCTCTCCTATAGGGTTGTTATGAGTTGGAATTGACGGGACGGCAGTGGATGGGTATACCTATTGTTCAGTGAAACTGCTTACATTTTTCACAGTGTGTCAGCATTCTCATTATTTTCATTCTGGTTGTTTTGTTTCCTATGTGGTAGAGTTTGCAGGTTTTCTACCTGTTAAACTTTTAGAAAATATGTGGTATTCTTGTTATTAAAAAGGGTACTTTTGTTTCAGAAACATCTCATTGTCATAAGCTTAATTATATATGAATAGATTATGATTTTTTTTGAGACTAATTATTGAATGTGTTGGTTGTTTGATTTCTTGTTGGTCATTTCACTGTATGTAGGCCTCCCATACAATCCCATCCTATTTCTTAAACATATATAGAGTGCGTATTTGTTAGCTTGGTATTGTAAAAGGATAAGAAAAGGAGGCAAAATCAATTCATTTTGTTTATTTGTTAAGTAAAAGAATAGGTGGGAAAGGAGAATGGTACTACTACTGGATGTCATCAAGTTCTGAACCAAACCAAATGCAGTGCTGTCGAGTCAATTCCGACTCAGAGTGACCCTATAGGACAGAGTAGAACTGCCCCATTGACTTTCCAAGGAGCACCTGGCAGATTCGAACTGCTCACCCTTATGGTTAGCAGCCTCAGCACTTAACCACTACACCACCAGGGTTTCCAGTCTTCAAGGTAGGGTACTATAAATTTATTCTTTTTGTTTTTTAAAAATAATTTTTATTGTGCTTTAAGTGAAAGTTTACAAATCAAGCCAGTCTCTCACACAATAACCCATAGACGCATTGCTACGCACTCCCAGTTACTCTCCCCCTAATGAGACAGCCTGCTGTCTCCCTCCACTCTCTCTTTTCATGTCCATTTCGCCAGCTTGTAACCCCCTCCACCCTCTCATCTCCCCTCCAGGCAGGAGATGCCAACATAGTCTCAAGTGTCCACCTGATCCAAGAAGCTCACTCCTCACCAGCATCCCTCTGCAACCCATTGTCCAGTCCAATCCATGTCTGAAGAGCTCGCTTTGGGAATGGTTCCTGTCCTGGGTCAACAGAAGGTCTGGGGGCCATGACCACTGGGGTCCTTCCAGTCTCATTCAGGCCATTAAGTCTGGTCATATGAGAATTTGGGGTCTGCATCCCACTGCTATCCTGCTCCCTCAGGGGTTCTCTGTTGTGTTCCCTGTCAGGGCAGTCATTGGTTGTAGCCAGGCACCATCTAGTTCTTCTGGTCTCAGGATGATGTGGTCTCTGGTTCATGTGGCCCTTTCTGTCTCTCGGGTTCGTAATTGCCTTGTGTCCTTGGTGTTCCTCATTCTCCTTTGGTCCAGGTGGGTTGAGACCACTTGATGCATCTTAGATGGCTGCTTGCTAGCCACTCTTTAAAGTGGGATGCAGAATGTTTTCTTAATAGATTTTATTATGCCAGTTGACTTAGATGCCCCCGAAACCATGGTCCTCAGACCTGTGCCCCTGCTATGCTGCCCTTCAAAGCATTCAGTTTATTCAGGAAACTTCTTTGTTTTTGGTTTAGTCCAGTTATGCTGACCTCCCCTGTATTGTGTGCTGCCTTTTTCTTCACCTAAAGTAATTCTTATCTATTATCTAAGTAGTGAATGCCCCTCTCCCACCCTCCCTCCCTCCCCCCTCTTGGATACACAAAAGAATGTTTTCTTTCAGTTTAAACTATTTCTCAAGTTCTTATAATAGTGGTCTTATACAATATTTGTCCTTTTGCAACTGACTAATACAAGTTTATTCTTGACAATTACATCAACCATTGACTCCTGTGATGTCTCTCATGGTACTGTTATCTACTGCATGTTACATTCTAGGCCCCATGCCAAGATATTTTAGAGATATTTACTTAATCCAAGTAACCCTGTAAACCAGCTGGTGGTATCCCCCATTTAATAGTTGAGAAAATTTGAGGCTCAGAGAAATTGAGACCACACAGTTAGCAAATAAAACTCAGATTTGAGCTTTGATCTCACTTAAGATGTGAGAATGGTTCTTGATAGCCTCAAGTATAAGATCCAGACTCATTAACTTGGTTTATAAGATTCTTAACCATCTGGTGCCATTGTAGCAGCTGTATGTTATTTTCTTTTCCCTTCATTTCCCTGCCATGCTGCAGTTTCTGTTGTTACTGGAACATGTCAGGTTCTTCCATTATTCTTATTTTTGCATATACTCTTACTTGTCTGGAGTGAGCTTCTTCCTATCAAATTCCTACTCATTCTTTAAGATGCAGTTTGATGTCACCTCAGACGTCTTCCTTAGGCTGAGTTAGTTGCTTTGTTTTTAGCACCCCCATATCACTTTGGTCGTGTCTCAGTAATAGCACATAATTGTTACTGTTGTTAGTTGCTTTCAAATCAGCTCTGACTCATGGCAACCTGAGCATAACAGAATGAAATGTTGCCTGGTTCTGCACCATCTTCATAATCATTGATATGTTTGAGTGCATTGTTGGAGCTGTTGTGTCAGTCCGTCTCATTAGGGATTTCCCTTGTTTTCGTTGGCCTTTGTTATGGATTGAATTGTGTCCCCCAAAATGTTTGTAAACTTGGCTCGGCCATGATTCCCAGTATTATGTGATTGTCCACCATTTTGTCATCTGATGTGATTTTCCTATGTGTTGTAAATCCTACCTCTATGTTGTTAATGAGGCAGGATTCAATCTGCAAGATTAGATTGTATCTTGAGTCAATCTTTTTTGAGATATAAAAGAGAGAAGCAGAGACACAGAGGGACCTTCTATCATCAAGAAAGAAGGGCTCGGAGCAAGTGCATCCTTTGGATCCAGGGTCCCTGTTCTAAGAAGCTCCTAGACCAGGGGAAGATTGATGACAAGGACCTTCCCCCAGAGTGGATAGAGAGAGACGCCTTCCCCTGGAGCTGGTGCCCTGAGTTCAGACTTCTAGCCTCCTAGACTATGAGATAATAAATTTCTCTTTGTTAAAGCCACCCACTTGTGGTATTTCTGTTACAGCAGCACTAGATAATGAAGACAGCCCTCTGCATTGCCAAACACAATGTCCTTTTCTAGCACTTGGTCTTTCTTGAATGACGTGTTCAAAGTAGGCAGGTCAAAGTCTCAAGTCTTCACTTCTAAGGAACATTCTGGTTGTATTTCTTCTAAGACTGATTTTTTTTTTTTGGCAGTTCATGGTATGTTCAGTATTCTTCACCAGCACTACAGTTTGGAAATATCAATTCTTCTATATTCCTTTTTCATTTTTCAACTTTTGCATGCATATGAGGTGATTGAGAAGACCATGGCTTGGGTCAGATGCACATTGGTCATTCAGGTGACATCTTTGCTTTTTATTTTCGTAACGTGCTTTAGGTGAAAGTTTACAGAGCCAAATTAGTTTCTCACTCAAAAATTTGTACACAAGTTGTTTCATGACATTGGTTGTAACCTCCACAATGTGTCAGGACTTCCCATTTTGTCTAGTTTTCCTGTCCCTTCTGCCTTCTCATTTTTTTGTTTTTTGGGCAGATGTTGACCCTTGGTCTTTTATACTTGATTGATCTAAGAAGTACTTTCCTCACATGTGTTATTGTTTGTTTTTATGGACATGCCTAATCTTTGTCTGAAAGGTCAACTTCAGGAGTGGCTTCAGTTCTGAGTTAGAAGGGTGTCCGGGAATCATAGTCTCATCTTTGCTTTTTAAACTCTTTAAGTAGCCTTTGGGAGCAGATTTTCCCAATGCAGTATGTCATTTGATTTCTTGACTGCAGCTTCCATGGAAATTGATTGTTGATGCAAATAGAATGAAATTGTTGACGACTTCAGTTTCTTCTTCATTTACCATGATGATGTTTATTGGTCCAGTTGTGAGGGTTTTTTTTTTTCTTCTTCTTCATGTTTAGGTGTAATGTATACTGAAGGCTATAGAATTTGTATCTTTATCAGTAAATGCTTCAAACAGCTTTTGTTTTCAGCAAGCAAAGTTGTATCATCTGCACATCACAGGTTTTTAATGAGTCTTCCTTCAATCCTGATCCTGTGTTCTTTACATAGTCTGGCTTTTCCAATTACTTGTTCAGCATACAAATCGAATAAGATGAAAGGATACACCCTGCCACATACCTTTTTGAATTTTGAACCATGTGGTATCCTCCTGGGCGGAATTGTGCTTGACTGTTAACCTAAAGGTTGGTGGTTTGAACCCGCCCAGTGGTGTCATGAAAGAAAGGCCTGGTGATCTGCTTCTGTAGGGTTACAGCCCAGAAGACCCTTCGGAGCAGTTTTGCTTTGTAACACTTGGGGTCACCTTGAGTTGGAATCGACTTGACAGCGGCAGCGGGTTTTGGGTATCCCGTTGTTCTGTTCGAATGGCTGCCTCTTGATCCATGTACAGGCTGTGCATGAGCACAATTAAGTGTTCCAAAGTTCCCATTCTTTGCAGTGTTGTCCATAATTTGGTATGATCCACACAGTTGAAGGCTTTCATGTAGTTCATAAAACACAGGTAATCATCTTTCTGGTATTTTCTGCTTTTGGCCGAAAGCCATCTGATAACAGCAATGATATCCCTCGTTCCATGTCCTCATCTGATTCCAGCTTGATGTACATCTCTGTCAGTGTACAGCTGCAGTCATTTTTGAGTTCAGCATAATTTTGGTAGCATTTTAATGATATTTGATGATTTCTGTGTTCCATTTGATCACCTTTCCTTGGAATCAGCATCTCTTTGAAATAGGAATCTCTTCTAGTCAGTTGGCCAGTAGCTGTTACTAGTAATAATTGTAGCTAACAGAGCAGAGTGCTTAGGCATTTTGTTATGCACTATTACTGCAGATAATCTTAAAATGGAGGTTCTGTTATTATCCCCATTTTACAAATGAAAAATTTACCCAAGGTCACACAGCTAACAAGTTGAAGAGCCAGTTTTCAGACAGTTCAGTCCAGTCTCAGCCATTAGCTCTGCCTCTCCTGTTGTATTCTTCCTCCTTATAATTTATCTTATCTCATTGGATTTAAAACTTCTTGAATGCAGGGTCTATCCTGTTTTATTCATTTTTCTGGTATTGAGTCAGGGACTGGCACCTAGAAGTTGCTCAGATGTTTGAATTAATGATTAAATTAATGCAGATGTGTAGAAAAGAAAGGCTTAGTAGGGTTGGAAGAGAATGTCCAGGCTTGAAGACTCACTTTCCTGCTGTGCTGTGGATTATCTAGATTGAATTATAAATTTCTGTAATATCTAATAAAGCCAATTGGAAGATATTTGATGAATGAAGGTTGTGTTGTAGATAGTTATAATCTCGCTTTATTATTTATTGTAGCAATTTATTTTTTAGTTTTAAGTTTCTTTTTGTGTGACACATTGGACTTACACTTGGTTATTGATATATATTATTATTGCATATGCATATCTGTGAACTAGTGTCACATTTTTGTTAAAATGTCTGAATAGACAGATCTACCATACTAGCCAACGGTAAAAGAAATAACATATCGTTACTCTGGAAATTCTTTTTTTTTCTTCCCTTGTGCTTTAAGTGAAAGTTTACAAATTAAGTCAGTCTCTTATACAAAAACTTATACACACCTTGCTATGTACTCCTAGCTGCTCTCCCCCTAACGAGACAGCACACTCCTCTCCACACTGTGGGAGTTCTTCCCTATATTATCTCGCTACCTTTCTGAATGCCCTAAGAAGCGTTTGCTGTATTTTGCATGCATTTCTGAAAAAAAGTTTTATTTCCCATGCGGTTTTTAAAAGCTGTTGGTTTTTCAGTGTAGTGATTTTTTTTTTTAAACCAGTCTTTTCTTGCCCTAGTCAAATTATCCAGAAAATCTGATATGTCAAACAGGTGTGCATGTATTTTTAGACAGTGTGTGATATGCTCATAACCTTGACCTAGTGTAGTGTTTTTTCGAGTTCTTGTTATTTGCTGAGATTGCTAGCCAATTATGTTTCCTATCAATTTACATAGAATGAAACTTATTTAATAAATATATTCCTTTGGGTTATTGCCTGGTTTCAGCAGTGCTTTAAAATAAATTTACTACTTTGAACCTCTTAAAGCCTCCCAACCTGTGCAGCAATACCGTAGTGTGAGCATCCAGACTTCACAGCTTGGGAAACAGGCAGAGAAAGAGGTTTGGTAAATTGCCCAAGGTTATACAGCTAGCAAATGGTAGAGTGGTAATTTAATTTCTGGTTCTCCGACTTCAGAGAGCTTTAGTTTTTACAGTAATAGACTGAAAATCATTGTAAATCAAACTGTCTAATTACGGAAACTACAGTGAAGGATCGAGGTTTATGAGGAATTAACCACAATAGTGTTCCTGTCCTTTCTAAATTGAAATAAATTTTGATTAAGTAATATTAATGAAGTAATATCAGTAATCCCCCAGAAAGTCCATTTCTTTTTGGAATAGGTTTCTCATCCTGGCACATTTCCTTTTTAAATTCCATTGCTTAGGCTAATACTAGAATTAGTTCAATTAGAGTGTGCAGGAGAGAGGGGAATAGAGATAAAGTCAGTTATTTATTTGATGTCAGAGGAGGACTAGCTATGTTCATAGATGGAATATAAAGCTATCCAATATGGTTCTATCTGCTAAGCATATCATTTTTTTGTTCATGACAGGTGAAATCTGCATGATTATGTTTTGAATTTAGTAATTTCAAATTATAAACAAGTATGTTACTTGAGTGGTGGAGTAGTACTTCGATTACTATATCTACTCAGTGGCATTAGTCTCTAAGGGAATAATGGTACATAGTGTACAAAAGATAAATTTTGGTTGGGGAGATTTGGAGCAGGGAGAGAACAGCAGTGTCTAGCATATGGAGCTTATAACCAGAGTCAAGTGCTAAAAAGTAAAGCTAACCAACATAAATGTGGTACAGTCTACTGTCAGAGATAAAACTACTTTAAACTTGGCCCAGTCCTAGTCTAAATGAGAAAAATCGGACAGGAATTAAAATGCTCTGGGTAGTCTACATGTTAATAATTTATTTGACTATTCATCAGAAACTTCAGCTCCACCAACTTTGACTATGAGTTATATTTTTCTTTTTTTTAGAAATCACGTTAAATTTTAATAGTCATAGGAAAAGGGAGGAAAATAAGGCCAGCTTCTTAGGAGTCTTAGTGTTGGGTTTTGCTACTTAAGATTATGGGCTATTGGTTGTGATTTTTGAAAAAGTTGTCCTGATAATCCCCTCTTCTCCAGTACTAATTTCTCCCTGCTAATTACCATATAGTTAATCACGGGAAAGCATACAGCTGTGGGACTGTGTGGATGCCAACATCACCGCCGGTTAGCAAATAACAGGATTCTACTTCTGTGGATAAATTTAGGGCAACCCCTGTCTATTTATACTTAAATAATCACCATGGCTCAATTCGTAATAGAGAAGTTGCCATATTTGTTCTCTGTTTGGAAGCAGAATCCTTGACCTGTTAGGGACCAGAGCTACTGTATATATATTTTAATGACGTGCAACTCAGCCAGGTTCTGTTCTTTTGTAAGTAGACCTGCCACAAAGTGAAGCTTTTTTTTTGGGAGGCGGGGGAGAGGGCAATTGAAGGAGAGTCACCTGGGTGTGTGTGCATTTTTAAATCTTGTAACATTTTTTTTTTTTTAAGTGAAATTGCTTCCAGTCTGACCCTTCTGAACTTTGATTTCTGATCAGCATAAACGAATAGCTATATTTCAGCTCTGAAAGCAGGTAGTATTTACAAAGGAAGAGTAGATTTAGACGCAAGAATAAATGTTCCAAGCGCTCATCATTAAAACTAAAGTTTAAGAATGCTCTAACATAGGGTCTGTGAATTTTTACTAGAATGTATGTTTTAGTCTATGCCTTTTGTCCTAGCATAATTACTGATAAAACCCAAAAACCAAACCCATTGCTGTCAAGTTGATTCTAACTCGTAGCTACCCAATAGGACACAGTAGAACGTTCCATAGGGTTTCCAAGGAGTGGCTGGTGGGTTCGAACTAGTGACCTTTTGGTTAGCAGCCGAGCTCTTAACCACTGTGTCACCAGGGCTCCATAATATTACTAATAGTACTCCCCTTTACTCTATCAAAAGTGCCCTGGTTTGAATGATACATAACCTAAAGAGATGTGAGAGATCTAAGTGAGGTTTTTTTTTGAAAGCGGGGTAAAAAAATAAATAAATAAGTTTTTATTTTAACTGCAAAAAATACTTCTCTTCAAGTCCTGTTGAGGCTCTCGGATCATCAGAATGAGTTAAATATTGTTTTCTTGGTGGGGGGGGCAAGAAATTATTTATTATCATCATCCTCATTATGATAATAGGCTTTGAAAATCATATTTTTATAGTAACATTCAGAAGGTACAGAGTGAAAAGTAAACCACTTAGTAACCTTCTCAGAAACAACCTTTTATATGTAGGTTCTTTCATAGATGGTGTTAGTAGCCAGTGACTCGTGGCAACCCCACGTACTGTATTTTACATATACATTCTTCATCCTGCCTCCTCAGAGGGTACCACGCAAGCTCATTTTTCAGCACTTTGATCTTTTTTCTCTTAAGAATATGTTTTGGAGATTAGTCTATAACTAGGTGTTTTTTGTTTTTATTTTAAACTAATTTTAGACTTCTAGAATAAAATAGTACAGAGAATGCTGGTATACCACTCACCCGGCTTCCCCTGGTAGAACAATTGTAATACCGTGATCAAAACCAGGAAATTAACATTGGTATAAAACTGTAAACTAAACTACAGACCTTTTTTGAATTTTACTAGCTTTTCTGTTCCAGAATCCCATCCAAGATTCCACATGGATTGCATTTAGTTATTTTTCCTTTGTCTCCTCCAGTCTGTAACAGTTCCTCAGTCTTTCCTTGTCTTTTATGATAATTTAATATTAATTTATAACTGTCATTAATTTTAGTCTGATTTAATAAATATTTCAGTTTATCATAAGTGCTTTATATATATACTTGGCAGCATAGTGGGACCCTGTGTCTAATGTTTATATTTGTTTGCTATTTTAAAACAAGCACTTTGACTTGTACTTTTTTATTTGTAACATCGTTACATACACTTATCATTTACTTGCAGTAAGAGCCTGCAGTTCAGAGCATGGCTCTGACATTTAACATTGTTCCCATAGGGAAAAAAAGATTTGTTTTAGAATGATCTGATTTCCACAGATGCCTTGTGCCAAACCTGCTTCTTTTGGATAAAAGAAAGAGGCAGAGTTTTGTATATCTTCCTTGATTACCTTAATGGTCAACAAATATACCCATTCTTACCTCCTCTTTCTTGGAGAAAGGAGTTTTCTAATCTTTAAGGCTGTTCTCTCCAGATCTACACTGCTTTTAATCTTCTCTAACAACTTTCCCATTTGTTTTCCTTGTCCTCCCTGTTTTTGAAATCCCAATATACAGTTTAAAAAGCAGATCTTACCATAACACTGTACTGTCTGCTAGCTGCAGATAGATCAGAGTAAATCCCATGGCCTTCATAGCCGTACCACTTCCTCAATAGGTTGTCTCTCCCAGTCCTCATTATCCACCCTTCACCCCCCTCCCCCACCCAGCTAAGAATCCAGTTCACCACTTCGAAGTCTTGCCTGACACTCCTAGTCTGTGCTCCTCCAGCTTTGTATTTATACCTCTGTTATGGCATTTATCATATTGAAATTCTGTGTTTACCTGTCTCCTTAAGTCCAGGCACTCCTTCTTCATCTGTATGCCCTGTGCCAGAACAGTTCTATTAGATGGCAGAAAATTAATAAATGTTGTGTTGGGTTAAAAGAAAACATCTTTTTATGTAAATAAAAAGAAGAGATCGGTTCATACATAACTTTTTTTTTTTTTAATAAGTTAACCATTGTAAAGAGTCAGTACTTCCACGTCCTTGCCTCTGCCCCCAATTTTTTCCAGTCTGCTTAAGGTGATTTGCACTGTTTGAATTAAGCCCCTTAAGGATTTTTTTTTTTTTTTTTGTAAAATGCTTTTCTCCAGACATTTCGTTAGATGGAACTTATAGGTAGAACTTTAATCTTAGACCTAGATATGTCACCTAGTTCAACAGCTTCATGTCACGGATGAGAAAACTTCGTGCTAGCTATGTCATTAACTTTTTAGAGCATTATTGACCCCCTTATTAAAATGTGTTATTAAAAACCAGTGGTACAAATTTAAAAGTGGCTATTATTACAAGTTCACACTACATCGTAACAAAGTAAAAAGTGAAAGTCCTCCTTTCGCTGTGTCTTTCTTAGAGGTAACCATTGTTGTGAATTTTGTAGTAATGTTTAAAAATTAATATGCTGTTTAGAAGAATTAAAATATTTTAATTGTGTTTAAGGGAAAGTTTACACAGCAAGTTAAGTTCCCATTTAACAATTTCTATGCAAATTTTTCAGTAATATTGGTACTTTTTTTTTAGTGTGCCGTCATTCTCATTCATTCCATTCTGGTATTTCCAGTACTCTAGTTTCCCTGCCCCCTTACCTTTTCATCTTTGCTTTAGAGTATTTTTTTGCCATTTGGTCTCATATAAATGATTTTTTTAAAAAAAAATAATTTTGTTGAGAATATACACAGCAAAACGTAAATTCAGTAGTTTCTACATGTACAGATCAGTAGCATCGATTATATTCTTTTGAGTTGTGCAGCCATATTCACTCTCCTTTTCTGACTTGCTCCTCCACCGCTAACAAACTCACTGCCCCCTAAGGTTCCTATCTGATTTTTCTAGTTGCTGATGTCGATGTGATCCCATATAGTGGACAAAAGAGTTGCTGTTAACAGTTTGATCCCATATAGTGGAAGAAATGCTTTTAAAGTATTGAATATGGGTTTATTGTAATCATTAGCTTTTCTTTCCTTGTTTCTTTCTGCCTTTCTCTCTCTCCCTCTCTCCCTCCTTTTTTTCTGTTTACATTTACTTGATTCCCATGTCCTTGTGATGAGGTTACATTTATTTTAGTAAAAACAAGCCCACTATCCTCGAGTAGGTGAAAATTTTTAAAAGGATAAGTTTTAAAACTGATTTCTTTTTACATTTTTCAAATGTTGGTTTATTTATTAGGGTGAACCAAAGAGATACCCATGTAAATGTTAAAAATTAATCTCTTTAATCACTACATTAGTTATGGTTATTTATAGAATATTTCTTTACCAGTAAAGTCAGCTGCCATCACTGAAATCAGCAGATATTTAATATTTTTAAAAAATTGAACTTTAGGTGTTTGTCAGACATTTTTCCTTAGGAATATATACTGCTTAGTTAAACATTGGTTTTTTCGTCTTAAGCTCCAATGCTAATTTTCAATAATAGAAACATATTTTGTAATTCTACTACCCTAATACAGCTTTTGTCACGTTTGCAGAATGCTGATGGGTTCTTGTTTAGATAAAATAGTCTTGTACAGTTGCAATCAGTGAACTACTTTTTTGGTGTCCCCCCTCCTTTAACTTATGATTAACATATTTCTATATAATTTTTAAAAACTTTCATGATGACTCCCTGGTAGTTCCATTAATAAAGCAGTATTAAACTATTGGACATTTGTTTCCAATTTTTATTTTTTAGTGTTAAAGAAATGCTCAGGGGTTACTGTCTGCATTTTATTTATTATTATTTTTTCTTTTTTATTGTGCCCTAAGTGAAAGTTTACAATCAAGCCAGTTTCTCATACAAAAACCCACACACACACATTGTTATGTGACCCTAGTTGTCTCCCTACGGTGTGACAGCATACTTCTTCTCTGTTTACATTTTAAATTTGTAATAGTTACAGAAAATGTGATAGTGCTCTCACTTTTATTCTGCCTTTCCCCCCTAGAGAAGTAGAAAAGTAGCGTAACAGAAGGAGCATGAACTTTGAAGTTCTAGAGGCTTGGCTTTGGAATTTGGGCTTCTTCAATTACTGTTTAAGTCACTTTGAGCAAATTTCTTAACACTCTCTGAGTTCTACATCTGAAAATGGGAACAGTGAGTGATACCTACCTGTTGTTGGGTCATTGAAGGGATTAATTAAGATAGTGTCTGTATAGTACCTTTGATAAAATGCCTGAATATCTATTTGCTCTCGAAAGGTAGCTGTTACAAATATACGGTCGAGCAATATCACAGGAGTAAACTGGTAATATTGAGCTCATCTCATTTTAAAACAACCCCTAATTTAGACTGAAAACGTTTGCTTTTATATATATATATATATATATTTGTTGATTTAATTGAAGAAATCATTGGGTTAAAAAAATTTAATTTCTCAATCCTGATGGTTTGATGTTTTTCACTTTTTTTTCATATCTCAACTGATTAATTTTAAAAAACAGTAATTTACTACAGTTGGGATTACAGTATGGTGATTGGTAGATGCTCTTTTTTTTATAGTCATCTAAGCAGGACAAGGGTGACTCTAGTGTCTATTATTGAGAAGACTGGCAAGAAAATGAGCTGTAGTTTGTGACCTGTTATGGCTAAAATATATATATATATATATATATATAATGCTTCAAATAACCTAGTAGAAATCATGATCTCCTTTTTGTATGTATCTTTGAGCTTTTAAAAGAAAACTTCTTTTTAGATTGTGCTTTAAGTGAAAGTTTACAGTTCAAGTTAGTTTGTCATAAAAAAATTCATACACACATTTTATGTGACCCTAGTTGCTCTCCCTATAATGTGACAGCACACTCCTCTTTTCCACTCCGGATTTCTCACTTCCATTCAGCGAGCTCCTGTCCCTTTCTTTCTGCCTTCTCATCTCGTCTCTGGACAGGAGCTACCCAGTTAGTCTCATGTATCTTCTTGAGCTAAGAAGCACGCTGTTGATGAGTGTCATTTATAATGTCTTATAGTCCAGCCTAATCTTTGAATAGTTGGCTTCAGGAATAGTTTTCAAAGCTATATGTATTTTTGAATAAACACCATTTAAAATGAAGTTTTGATGAAATAGTTTATAGTTTTAAAATAAATTCATTAAGTATGAAATTCAATAGGAAAAAAGATAAGCAGTTAAAAACAGGGTTGCCATTTCACCTCTCAAGTACCCAGTTCTCTTCTCCAAAGTTAACCTGTAGTACCAACTTCTTATGTTCCGTGTATGCTTTTTTGTTTGTTTTACTTTTATTCTTTTAGTTATTATACAGTAACAGTGGCTTCTTTTTCGGTGTATAGTTCTATGAATTTTAACACGTGTGTAGATTTGTGTAACTACCACCACAATCAACTTACAGAACAGGATTTAAAATTTTTTTAATGTTTATATTTTTTAAGGGGGAGGTGGTACAAATATCACCATTTCTCCCATTTTTTCATTTTAAAAAAGTATTAAGATATAGTAAAATCCATCCTGGTTAATGTATGGTTCTTTGAGTTTTGACAGAATGCTTACTAGCACAGCCACCATCACAATCAGTATATAGCCCCCTAGCAACCACTGATCTGTTTTCTTCTATGTTTTGCTTTTTCCAGAATGTCATGTGATGAAATCATATAATATGTAGCCTTTCGATTATGACTTCTTTGACTTAGCAGAATTCATTTGAGATTGATTTTGAGTTGTTGCTTGTATTCGTAGGCTGAGTAGTGTCCCATTGTATAGGTGTACCAATTCTTTAAAATTCATTCCTCAGTTGAGGGACATTTAGGACTTTCCAGTGCACAAATATAACTGTTGTGAACATTCACAGTCAGATTTTTGTGTGAACATAAGTTTTTCCTTCCACTTGGGTAAATACCTAGGAAGAGGATTGTTGGTTTGTATGGTAAGTGTATGCTTAGCTTTACAAGAAGCTGCCAAACTATTTTCCAAAGTGGCTGTACCACTTTGCTTCCTACCAACAATTTATGAGAGTTCCTGTTGCTCTGCAGTTTCACCAGCACTTGGTATTGTAAGTTGTTTGTTTTTTAAACCTATTCTAATAGACGTGTAGTGGTATCTCTTTGTGGTTTTACTTGCATTTCCCTAATGACTGTGATGTTGAACATCTTTTCATGTACTTATTTCCCATGTGTATGTCTTCAGGAGTCCCCAGGTGGTGCAAACAGTTAAGCACTGGACTACTCACCAAAAGGTCGATGGTTCGAATCCATCCAGAAGCACCTTTGAAGACAGGCCTGGCAGCCTGCTTCTGAAGGGTCTTGGCCTCAAGAGCCCTATGGAGCAGTTCTACTCTGTGCACATGGGGTCGCCGCGAGTCAGAATCGACTTGGTGGCAACTAGCAACAACAACATGTCTTTGGTGAAGTGTTTGTTCACATGTTTTGTCTACTTTAAAAATTGAGTTGTTTTCTCGTTGTGTTTTGAGAGTTCTTTATATATTCTGGATATAAGTCCTTTATCAGATATGAGATTTATAAATATTTTCTTCTAGCCCAGTTTATCAGTATTTTCTTTTATGGATTGTGCTTTTGGTGTTGTATCTAAGAAACCTTTGTCTAACCTGAGGTCACAAATACTTTATACTGTATATTCTTGTAGAAGTTTTATAGTTTAGGTTTTACATTTGGATCTGTGATTCATTTAAGCTAATTTTTTATTATGGTGCCAGGTTCTTTTTTTTTTTGCATATAGATACCTAGTTCCACCATCATTTATTAAAAAGACTCTTTCTATTGAATTGTCTTTGTTGAAAACCAGTTATCGTAAATATGTCTTTTTCTAGACTCAAGCTATGTATTGTGTTTGATCCAGATTGATTAAAAAACTTAAATAGCCAGTGTTGTTTAGAAATTTGTTGAGTTTCATTTGAAAACTGGTATTTGCTGACAGTAGTTTGTAATATATGCAGTGTCGTTAGTTGCCATCAAGTCGGTTCCGACTCACAGCAACCCCAAGTGTAGAGTAGAACTGTGCTACACAGGGTTTTCAAGGTTGTAACCTTTCTGAAGCAGGTTGCCAGGCCTGTCTTCCGAGGTGCCTCTGAGTGGGTTTGAACTGCCAACCTTTTGGTTGGTAGTCCAGTGCTTAACCATTTGCGCCACTCTGGGACTCTTATTAACCTATGGTATGATTTTTTAAAATGATTTTTCAGTCTACAGATTAAAAGGAGATTTTGCTAATGATTCAATTATATTTTGGAAAAACTTGAGTTATTTTTACAGAATAGCTCAATTTTGCCTCAGGACAACCCCATGTGTGTCAGAGTAGACCTGTGCTATGTAGGGTTTTCGTTTCTTGTTTTTCCGAAGTATATCACCAGGCTTTCCTTCCAGCGTTCCTCTCGGTGGATTGAACTGCCAGCCTTTCAATTAGCAGACAAGTGCATTAACCATTTGCACCACCCAGGGACTTCAAGGGAGCAGAGATAACTTCCTGGAGTACCTATTCCCAAATCTTATCCTATTTTTAAGTTTTGATTTTTTGTCTTTGGAAAACCTATTCCTGTCCCCATTATTCCTTTCTTCTTTTGGGTAAATTTTGCCACACAATTTTATTTTTTTACTATGGTAAAATACACATAACAAAATTTATCATTTTCAAGCATGTAGTTCATGGCATTAAGTACATTCAGTGTTGTGTAACCATAACCACTGTCTAGTTCCAAAACTGTTAATACCGCCACACGATTGTAGCGCTTAATTGTTCTCTGATGTTTCGTGTGTATTTGCCACCTTATTAAGTGGTAGAGTTATAAGAGTTAAACAACGCTCAGTTCTTGTCCTTAAAGACTTCAGAGTCTGGTGAGGGAAACAAGTAACCTAATATTTATGATAAGCCCCAAACCCATTGCCATCGAGTCGATTCTGGCTCGTAGCCACCCCATAGGACAGAGTAGAACTGCTAATAAGGTTTCCAAGGCTCTATTTATTCTATACAGGAGCAGATTGCCACATCTTTCTCCTGCGGAGCCCCTAGTGTAGGTGCGAACCGCAGACCTTTCGGTTAGCAGCGCATTGCCTAACCACTGTGCCACCGGGGCTCCTTAATATTTATGATACAATGTAGCAGATTATATTAGAGCTTCCTGTCAGTGAAGTTTTATTTACTCAACTAGAATTTTAATTATGCTTTGAAGAGCAAAGTAACTTTTTGTTAGGTTAATATTCGAGTTATCATTCCACATGGTTAATTGAGGTTTTTAGTCTTTTGACTTAGGTGTGTTTAGGGCTCATAAGTCCCCATCCCCTGTACTTTGTAACAAGAGGGGAACCAGAAAATTGATATTCTGATTTAAAGGCAAATTATGAGCTCTTCCTTCCTATTGGAGCAGAGAGATCAGAGAAAAATGATCATTAGAAAGAACTTGTCAGTTGTCCACACCTACTGTCACTTGAACTGTTTTGACTTATTCTAGTCACTGTAACAGCTAGCTTGATTATTGTCAAATGTGGCATTATAAAGGCATGTTTATCTCTCCTGGCAGATCATTTGGGAAACTGTGTTAAGAGATTATTTTTGAGTTCCTTTAAACCTGGAAGGTGGTAGCAGTTGATTTAAAGTTGAATGTTTTAGCAGTTTTAATCAAAAGCAGTAAGTTATTAACATTGAACGGTATGATAATACAGATTTTACTTTCAGTCTTCTGTTAGTATGACTTATTTTCTTTAGCATTAAAAATCCAATACTAGATTGTTATTAAAAGCAAAACATAGCATGGATCTATGTTTTTAGGGTTCTTCAATCTTCCTAATATAGTTGGTATAAGAAAGAGTTGATGTTTAGTGTGTTTTAGTTAGTAATTTTGATGCCTGTTAGGGGAAGAAGAGTTCGAATTACTACGGCTAGACTCCTAGTATGTTATTTTTATAGATTTCAACATATCTCAATTTGTTGCCCTGTTTTGGTTACCTACTAGAAAGGAATGTAAAATTAAAAATAACCCCTAGTTTAGTTGTTAATAATTTTGGCAGGTATTGCTTTTGAAAAATAACTGTAGTCTTCTTTTTTCAGGGTAATCACTTTGATCAGTATGAAGAAGGACACTTGGAAATTGAACAAGCGTCACTTGATAAACCTATAGAATCGGTAAGATGATCAGTGCTTAATTTTGGGTCATAGCCAGTTAGTTAGGTAGTGTTCGTGTGACACTTGATGTGAGTGAAGTTAAACTTACTAATAACCAATAGAAGAGTTTAAAACTTTTTACTTGCATGCCCTACAGTAATCTAATAGAGTTTGGGATGTAGTATAATATTTAATATGTTGGGAAATTAGTCAAAAAAAAATCTAAAAACAAATAAGAATTTTGACAGAAAAATATCATTTTGGCCCATACTAATATTCTATTAAAGATAGCAAGTTAAAGTTTATAGTGTTTCTGTAAATTGAATAAAGGAGTAAAATGTATTTTGATCCTTTAATAGCTTCACTTTTCCTGGAAAATGCAGTTGTGTGTGAAATGCTGCATTAGAAACAGTTAAGGATCAGTACATTTTATTTACCAGACGGTTTCTGTGGCTTAAGAGATGCCTGGCGTTTGTCAAAAGCCGATTTTTGTATCTTTTCACACAGCTTAGTTTTGAAGATTAATAATGCCAATAAATGGAACAAGGAGATTTATTTTCCCCTTTCTTAAAAAAAAAAAAAAAAACTTAAATTATTTTTTCAACTTTATTTTCATTAAAAAAAAACCTATTTTTAAATTACAGTCTATTGTTAAATTGTCTAAACTTGTCAGTATGTCAGCATTTAATATTTGTGCTTAAGTATACATACTTAATAAGAATTTTAGTGAGCTATTGGTAAGATTTGAGTGAAAAAAGTAAATCAAAGAGGGAATCTTAATTTTTATAGTTATCAGGGCAAGCTCCTGCCCCCTGTAAGAAATAGTAGCTTCTCCTCTTCCCTCAGGAAAGTAAGAAGGCAATTTAGAGAGTACAGATATTTTAATCTTAGCTTTTATTTTCAAAACTGTAATGTGGTAAAGGATCAACATATATTTGTGTTCCTAATTAGGTTGGTGTTGTGTGTGTTTGTGTGTGTGTTTAGATGTTTACAGATATTTACACAACTTGGGGTGTTCGACATTTTTCTTCCACAGCAGTTGGCCCATATTAGCTAAGCAGCCATGATCTGGTTTGTATTGCACGGTCTGCCTTTTTTTAATTTCTTCTCTAGGGTTTCTTTCTCCCCCACCTCCCCTTCTTATTTCTGTTCTTCTGGTCCAGTGAACACTGCATATAGTACTTTCTGTCTCAATGTGCTGGCATGGTGCTAGACTTAGGCATGGCAGTAATTGATGACGCATGTGATAATGCTGCAGAGGGAGAATTCACATCTGATGCACTGAAAGCCCAGTCATAAGGATGAAATGCCAAGCCCACCTTGCTAAATTAAAAATCATTGAAATTTGTGCCTTGTTCCGTATCATTTTGGGGATTAGTGTAAGGTGGAATTTTATAATGTAACCTGCAGGCTAGATTAGTATTTTGCACTTCAAAAATAACTTAATTTTTCCATTTTAATTTAAATGTTTCTTTGGGTCAAAGTTTAAGAACAGATCTGTCAGAAGCAAGTCCCCAGTACCGTATTTTACGTGGTATATGGTTTGTTAATATTCTTACAGAAGCTGTAATTTTGGGGGTGCTTTGACTTGACAGCAGCAGGAAATCTAATTAGAGTAAATTTACAACCTAGTGTTTCTTATTACTATTCTCAACAAAGATTTTAGGGAACCACTAAATTAAATTATTTTTAACATTTCCTAAGCCTTCTTTGAGGACCTCTGGTGGTACAGTGGTTAAAGTACTCAACTGCAAACCAAAAGGTTGGTGGTTTAAGGCCAGCAGCCACTTTGCAGGAGAAAGATGTGGCAGTCTGCTTCTGTAAAAATTTACAGCTTTGGAAACCCTATGGGGCAGTTCTCCCCTGTCCTGTAGGGTCCCTGTGAGTTGGAATTGACTTCGAGGGCAGTGGGTTAAACCTGCCTTGAGGGCTATACTTTTAAAGGTTTCTGAAGAATTCATTCCTGTGTCGGGTGAGGCTAATGGTGTTTCACCTCTCACACTTGTTTTATAGAAAGTTGAGGATTTTTCTAGCACGTGTTGTAAATTCCAGCATGTGTCAAAGTGAGAAAACTATCAGAAGACAGTCTGACTAATTATTGATGAGTAACTTCAGTGAGTAGGAGTGGAATTATTATGCCTTATTTATTAAATAGAATTATCTTTTCCATTTAAGATATCAAATAGTATAGTACTTAACCAAAAAAACAAACCCGTTGCCGTCCAGTAAATTCCAACTCATAGTGACCCTATAGGACAGAGTAGAACTGCCCCCATAGAGTTTCCAAGAAGCACCTTGTGGATTTGAATTGCCGGCCTTTTGGTTAGCAGCCATAGCTCTTAACCACTGCGCCACCAGGGTTTCCAGTATAGTACTTAGGCAGAATTTTTTTTTTGTAGATTAGTATATGTCCAGAGATACACATTATATTAATTTATACTTCTAATGGAAATTTACTCCCGAGACACATAAATACATGCATTATGTGAGATACGGTAGTTCAGGTATAACAGCAGGAGCTTCATAGCCTACTTTTTATTAGATAGAAGTGGGGCATACAAGATAGGTGGGATCTTAATTTCTGCTACCACATCATTTGGGAATCAAATTTAAAGTGTTTAAAGAAACTCATAATATGATTGGCACCAAAGTAGGTAGTGTTTCCTCCCTCCTTCCCTTAAACATAGTAAATCTCCTATCACCTAAGAAATTCCTACCAGATGATAGTATATATTGAGTTATTTGGCTGGCTGGCTATATTGAACTGTCTTGTTCTTAGAGGGAAATGGTGTGGCTTTTTCTATGCTGAATTAAAATCTTTCTCTGCAGCAATATCTATTGAGAGGTGCTGACTGTTTTGCTACAGCATGCAACTCAAAAGTGGCTGGAAATACGCAGCTTTGGGAGTCTACAGATCATTGCAGGAGCTAAAGGTCTAGTCATTTTTTTTTTTTAACAAAGGTAATCTGCAGCAGCTGGTAACCGTGGAAGTCTCTGCACAGGTTTGTGCCAAGAATATGCCTGTGTGAAGGGTTATTGTGAGTATAGGATTAAGGTCTTTTTGTTTTGTAATAGGGTAAATCTAATGCAAACTGGCAAGATGGGAAGTGAGCTACAGACATGCAATACTGCATTTTGCTTTTAGTGAACTTTTAAAACCTAGATTTGTTAGTGAGATGATAAAAGTGTTTCAGTTTAAATAGGCAAATGTCGAAAACACATCAAAATCCAGCATTTGCAAAGAATTTCATAAATTTTATTATAAAGTCTTATTTCTCCCTCTTTATTTTAACCAATCAAATGGCTTTCAATGAAATTTCTTACACATTTCTAAGAAAATTATGTAAGAATTGCCAGATAATTATCCAAATTTAAAGTAGAAAGTAGTACTATTTGACTCTATTATTACAAATGATGTTTCTGGAATTTGAATTTTAAAAGTTGTTATTGCTTCAAGTTTTTTAGGGCTCAGCCATTGTAACAGTCATTATAATTATTACCTTCAAATACTTAAAGATAGAACAAATCAAACTTGATCTGAAGCGATAACCCAGTCTATAGTTCCAAGAATTGGTTAGTATGATTTAGAATGTATTATCTTTTAGAACCTTTATTATAGAAAGAAGATGAGAAATTAAATGGGAGAATTCTTTTAAGCTGTACAGAAGGCAAAATGCTAGCATCATAGGCTTAAAATATGTTGTCATTGTTGTAGATGGAAGTAAAACTACCCATTAGCCCATTAGTTGGTCTTTGCTCTGCCTGACTAATTAAATTCTGTCTTAACAGTTGTCAGGTTTTAGAAATTAATGTAAGTTTTCAAACTTCAGTTCCTGATGTTTAGTTTGCTCATCTAGAGATTTAGAAGTATATGTATAATTGGGTTTTGTCATGTTGCATATCTGTTTAGATCTGTGGACTCCACCAGTTCCAAACTGTAACTCTATAAGACTGCTGATTTGACATTTAGCAGTGACCATATGTGGACTGCACTATAAATACTGTGCTTCTTGAAGCTGAATGGTGTAGCATTACTATATGGCTTTTCTCTCCAGTCTTCATTGTGTCATCTGTAGTGAGCTAGAGATTTTTTTGTTTTGGGAATTTTTACAACTTGTTGTTTGCATGGGTTCACCTATTAGCACTTGATTCTTGCTTATAGATTATTTAATACACAATCAGCAAAGCTTACAATCCACTCAAGAGACCCACCATTTTTGTCACTGTTGAAAATGAGCTAAATGGCATAAATTGAATGTGGCTGTCAACTAAAAGAAAATTGAGCATGGAGTTAATATTCATCCAGTCACTAACACACCTGTAGTATAGTTTCCTCTTGAGATGTGACATTCTATTTCCTACTATAGAAACTTGGAATCAGCTATATACAATAAAGTAAATTTTTGTGTTTTGGCAGGCTACCATTACACAGATTGGTGGTGCTGTTGCCAAAATCATCGTTATGTGGTGGTATATAGCTTCTTGGAGCAGAGAGACATTCCTAGGAAACTTTTCTGCTTGGTAGTTAATTAATAAAAATGTTGAGGAATGACTGAAACAATGAATAATGACATGTTTTTTATTAATGATGCTGTGTTTTCAGCATATTGGTAGTTAATAACACATTTGTTGTTTTCAAAGATCTTCCCATTTAAAAATTATATCCCTTTTTTTTAATTCATATACTGTCTTACACATATAATAGAGGGGAACAAAGGATAAGAGTGTAGCATTTTAATTTAGAAATAGAAAAAAAGGTAAAGGAGAACTGAGGCTTAAGTGAAAAAAATTTGGGTTTTCAGCTCAGCTTCACAGTTTAACCAGAATTAGAAGAACTTCATGTCCAACCAAGGATGCCGCCACACTGCTACTATTTGGGGCTTTTGAGCACAGAGAGTAACAAATAGGTGGTTTGTGGGAACTCTTTATGAATTATGTAGAAAACCAGGTTTTTGCCTACCAGCGTTCAGTTGTTTTATTGGTCTAAAATTAGGATTTTCTTGCCATTCTTCCATGTGCATTGAAATTATAAACAGCCTACCACTGTCATGTCTTTTTGGTAGTCGTAAACCAGGCTGTGTTAGAAAAGAAGAAAATGTTCTTTTATGTATTTTTGGTTCTATGAGATTATGATTAAACCCCAAACTAAACATTTTATTTAAAAACAACTGAAAGATTTTCTAGTCATTGTAGGGTCACTGTGAGTCAGAGTTGACTCCAAGGCAACGGTTTTGGTTTTTGTTTTGGATTATTATGACTAAAATAGTAACTACTTAATCTTTTACTATTTTAGGTAAATGTAGTGCTCATGGCCCTCATCTGTTTGGACTAGAGATTAGTTAAGTTTACTGTTGTAAATATCATCCATGGGAATAATTGGCAAAATCACAACCCTAAACAGAGAAACTAGATTAGTAGTTATTTTCCCAGGCTGGTGGTTGAGTCCTTTGTTTTTTCACAGTGATTTCAGTGAACCTTTGAACTTTTCAGTGAGAGACACACGCTGTTATAAGGTGTTTTGGTGTGCCTTCCTTGTGTTATCCATCATTCTTAAGCCTATTTGGATTTTCGAGTAGTGTTTATGAAATGTTTTCTTCTCTCATGGTAGAAAAGGGGACCATACTGAACACTAGCCCTTTCAGCAGAGTCACAGAGCTGCCTTTTTCCCTCAAAAAGCAGGTAGTCTGGAATGATAGAAAGGCCCAGTTTTTCCATATTAGTCATTCACTCTAATCTATGAGGTTAGAGATTGTCATGAGAGAAGGAGGTTCTGGGAGATATGTCTATTGTTTCTTCTGCCTTTGTTGTAATCAGAAGGACTAAGAGTGGCATGTTAATAATTTTAATATAGCCTCCAACGTTTTATTCCCTAATCATATTTGGGAAGGTAGATTTAATTAAAGAACAATTTTCACCTAAAGTTTTAGAGAGAAGTCGCACTGCCGTTTTTTATCAGTAGCTTTTCTTTGAGAAGGTGACGGTTATCCTCTTGAGTGGTTTGGTAAAAGTGGTGCTAATGTGTATAACTTGAAATTTCCCTTTTGTCCTTCCTCTCTCCCTGTAACATCTGCTTTTCCTTCACTGTTGTCGGTCACAACGCGCTGCTCTTGACTCTCTCCGCTGCTCCCGACTCGTGGATTTACCTACGCTTTCACTCTCTGTAATAAATACATTACTTGCAAGCAGTGAATTGAAAACAAGACAAAAAATAAAATAAAACGACCATTAGTGATTGGACAGTTTCTTACTTTGTGTTACATTTAACTGTTCTTTTGACAGCCCAGTTTTTAAAGCCAGGTTCGTATGGAAATGCTTTCACTCCACTTGCACTGCTTTTGGAAATAGCATACTGCTTCATCTGTCTGTTTATTTTAGTGCATTCATAATATAACACAGTCAGCATAATGTCTCATCTCTACTTAAGCAAAGATTGAGTTTTGTTAAATAAAAAAAGGAAAAGAAGCAACAATTTTTGTCAACATTGTTTAGTACCCGAAATCTTTGTGCTAAGTATAGTTACAACCTTAGCCTATGAAAAGATTAAACATTAATCGAAATCAGCCACATAATCTTAGAGTTGTTCTGCTGTCCTTGTCCTTTCTGGGGTTACTCAGTTGTAGGAATTATGTTACGAAAGAAGAATTTTATATACAGGTAAGTTTGTTTTCATAGTAGTAAAACAAGAACCTCTTTACCTTTCATTTTCTGCTAGTATTTCTTATGTTAAGACTTTTAATATTTTTTGATAATGAAATTATTTATAAATAGACAATACTAATTAAGGGGATACTTTTCCTGGCATTTCAGTTGAGAAGGGAGAAAGGTAGAAGGAGGGGTAGCAGTGTTAGATTTAAGTTTTTGTGATGTCTAATGTGGAAGTCATCTCCTGGGATTACACATGACATAGAGTTTTCTAGTAGTTCTTTTTCCTAGCAAAAGTAATTTCTAGAGACTTTTTGAAGACCATCATGCTTTTGTAAATATGTATATTTAAAACAATAGTATCTTTTGTTTTAGAAACAGGTTTTAATTGGCATTTGCCTGTAGGTTTTGTTTTTTAAAAAGTATCTTGAGTTTTTTACACCTGATCAGTGAGATAGCTACTCAGTCCAGTTTTCCAGTTCCCATGCTATCAGAAATTTGTAGAAGGAAGTTGTCTTTTTTTTTTAAACAGAGCACTGAGGAGACTTAATCTCTTAACTTCCTGTCAGAAAAGATTAACAGTAAAGTAATTGTTTTATTTCTTCTGTGACTCCAAAGAACATTTTATCATTGAATTATAGAACTTAGAAGTAATGTTTATGGATGTTTGTTTTTAATTAAAAGATTTGGGATTTTGTTAATTTTATAAATTAATTTCAGGAAATAGAGGTTATTTTCAAATGGTGATACCAGATTAATACTATAAATTCCGTTTTTATGCATAAAGAACACTTTGTGCTTATGATTTTTAGAAGTTTCCCATTGGTCGAGTAGCATAATTTTATTCGATACAGTCAGTGGTTATTTTAGCTTTGTCTTGCGACTGCATACTAACTGTAAAGATCAAAGAATTGGACAAAGGCCTGCAGAGATTTCTGAGACCTTGACCCCTTACACAAAAGCTGACATTTACTTGTTGTTTCTGATGTCTTTTCATGCAATTTACATTGAAATACCTTGTCCAGTGTTTTCCTAGGAAGATGAGACATTATGTATGTTGGTTTTTTTCCCCTACATGCACTAATGGTTCTTTACTGTTAACTTACTGCTAGGCCTGTTTCATTCTAACATTTTAGCAATTTTGTTAGATTACATGTTGAAATGCATCACTCAGTCTGTGCTTGAGCTCATTTTATTTTTCTGTTTAATCAATTTAATTTCTTGTTTTACTAACCTCACTGTTTTTTCAGTTTAATATTGGCTGCATGCTAGTTAAATATTTATATATATATATACATAAAAAAAAAAAAAAACCAATCAAGTCTAGCCTGGATTTTGCTCTGATTGTGTTTTCATTTCTAGTGGTGGGGCAGTCTTACACTTATAACTTTGTATCATGAAAGCCTGACACATCAGCAAAAAACTAAACACAATACAGATTTTCTTTAAAAAGAAATCTTGAAGTGGTGCTTGTCTAGGTGGTGGATATGATTGTACCTTGATTTTATGCTTTTTAATGTTAGTTTTAAACTTCATAAATGTATTCCTCCCTTTCCCTTTCCCCTTTTTTCTCCTTTTTAGTGTCATGTACAAAAGTTGCCCAGCACACCATCAGAAAGGACCCTTCCCCCGTATGTTCTTCCCATATAAAATACTAGCTAGCATTTCTTTTTACATAATGTCCCTTCTGTTGGGCACATTTACCCTATTATTAGCACTTTTTTGCATGCATATATGTAGAATTATCTCTTGCTCATCACCTGTTTAAATGTCACTAGGAAGGGAAGAATATATTATTGGAATATTTTTGGTTTGTCTCTCTGTTCTGTCTGTCAGGATAATATTGGACACCGCTTACTCCAGAAACATGGGTGGAAGCTGGGCCAGGGATTGGGAAAATCTCTTCAGGGTAAGTTTTTTAAAATTTATGGAAAAGAAAAAGAAAACAATTTGATGCAGATCTTGTGCCTGATTGTGCTTGTTGTCTTTTTAAAAAAGTGTTCGGGTTTTTCCCCCTCTGCTTCCCCGTGCCCCCTCTAGAATAGTCTATTTTTCCTGTGACTGTATTTAGCAGATCACTCCATGTTTGCTGATAATTTGCAAGAGAAGCTGCTTTGTCATTAAAACTTTCAGGTCAGACTTGTGTGTGGCTCAACCTTGTCAATTTTTTTTTGGTAGGGGTGATGGGTGGATGGAGTAAAAGGAATACATGGTATCAGAGTGTGCTTTCTTTGTGTCACTTAGTGACTTTGTATTGTGGTCTTCTGTATTATAAAGAGAACTGTTCAACAGCAGAGTTTAAATTTTATCCTCCCAAATTTTCCCTGATGCGTGTGATTGTCCTGGCTGTTTTGCTGTGTAATCAGAAGCCATGTAGTGGTGGAGAGAAAAATTGACCCACATGAAACTTAAAATGGGAGCAGAGGTTTCCAAGGGTGCAGAGGGAAGCCATTTCTCAGGTTCAGATCAGGTTCTGGAAAATGGATGATGTAAAATTTCCATTGCACTTATTTTTCCCTTTAACTGTACTAATCATTTGGGTAAAAAAAAATAATAATATTTCTGCGTCAGAGTTCTTGCTAGTTGGAAACGAGCCAACTCTATTTACTTTTTAGCTCTCAGATTTAAGAACTACCGTTTGTTCTTAGCAGATGTGAATACTACCTCAGAAATGATGGGAATCATTGTGCTTTTACATCTTGTCTTGGAAGGGCTCATTGTATAAAGGGCTCTTTGGAGGCAGAGGTGTTAACTAATTTTTTGAATTTTGGAAAAAAGGATTTCTGCAGTTTTAATGTGGAAGCATGTAATGAATTCAAGTGTGTTTGTGAAGGGAACTAGAGGGCAGAGCATGAAATAGGACATTTCAGCCATTATAACTTCTGTTTTTTAAATTCTGCTTCTACAAATTCTGTTCAGTGATAACATGTAGGAAATGCTTACTAAATATATTTTGAATGACTAATACTAAGCATCAACCTGTTCTTTTGGGAGAGATACAAAGATTTGATTACCATAAAACCTGTTTCCAAGTGTTATAAGAACTCATTGTGAACAATACAAGGAATACTCTATGATTAAGACAATTTGTATGGCATAGACCACAGATTTTTAAGAGCCTGGAAGAGATAATCAGGAATGAAGTAAAAAAGGATTCTTGATAGAATTTGTCTAGTGATTTGCATACTTGTGTTAGGTTGAATTGAATGGAGGTGATTACTGAGACAAACGTCCCAAGATGGAATTTGATTTTCCCTGCCTATTTGAAATAGTTCTTTCTATATAGGGATACCCAGGAGCATTGTTACTTTCCTTGGTCAGGCACACAGGGAGTAGAATTTTAGGATATTTCATAGTGGCTAGAAAATCTGTTTGAATCCCAGAATTTTTTATTGTAAGCATCAGAGATCAGAGACTTTAAAGTACAATTAGAGCCTGCAGTATTTTTTTTTTTTTTTTTTAAGAAAGGAGATATAAATCGATACCTACCTATCTTTGGATGAGACACAATTTTTTATTTTGTTTTCATTTCATTTTTAAGTACACTTTAGAACTTTTGTTCTCTTTTTAACTTTGAGCTCCTTGAAAAGCGGAATTAGATTTTATTCATATTTTACCTCCATCTCCTCCCATGGTAATAGGCATATAATAAGCACTCAGTAACTCATAAATCTATTATTCATTTAAAATAAAAGGGAAATCTCAAAGCTATCTGCTTTGAATGGTATGTACAGTATCTTTACCCTTCAAAAAGAATGGAACCTTATTCTGAGGCCAGCATTGAGAGCTGAGTTTAATAGTCTCATAAATGGCTCTTTATCTTCTAGCATGAGATTCAACAGTATGCAGGCATTGTGCTGATTTTTTTCACATGCTTTTCCTTTTTGTAATACCCACATATTTGACCTAGAATATAACCACATTTATGGTATATTGAGGCAATTTATGACAGATTGTTCACTGTACTGAACTTTTGCCATAAATAATCACTGAAGAAAGCCCTTGTTTCTCTAGTGAAAATAATAATGCCTCCTCAATATTGTATATATTTATCACTGCATGTAATTTCTAGGCGCATGGCCTCTAAGGGTTCTTTGCATTTATTAGTTTACTGTCAACTTTCTGTTCCTCTTTTTATTTGAATTTAGAACTCTGAGTAACATGTAGCGTACCACTAAAATTTAGACCTAATCTCTTTGGGCTTTTTTTTTTTAAAAAAAAAAAAGGCTTAAAGATTATTTTGACCCATGCAAGGTTTTTACAAACAGTGCCAGTCCTTGGGGCTAGTGTGCAGGTATCTCAAATCATTGGATAGATTCCATGCTGTCTCTGGAACAAAGTTATATATGGCAGGATAGAAAATTGTACTTTGTAAGCTGGGTCTGATTTTATATTTGAATTTTCTTATTATTCACCTTTTCTCCTATCGTATTTACCAAAATATTTCAAAAGTTAAAAAAATACTATTATTCTATGTAGCAGATAAGCTATTGTTAAGATTAAAAAATAAAAGACCTGTTGACAAGATGCTAGAAGGAAACAACACAAAGAAAGACCTGTTACAAGAAATATTATGGACAGTTGCTTGTTGTAGAAGCAAGAGATGTGTTTAATTTGGAATGAAGCGACAGTGAATTATAATTATATTTTGTGGCAGTTGGACTGGATTCAGTTCTGGAGATTGTTATATGACCTTCTGGCAGCTTTGAAAAGTAAGGGAATAATATAGCTCAGAATCTTTATTTTGCTATGAGATATGTTTAGTCAGTAGGTACAGCCCACAGTGGTGCCTAAACTTCCTTTGCTACATAGTGTAAGAGATGTTTGATGATTTGGCTGGCTCTTTGGTCTCAAACAAAAGTTCAGTCCCTGGGAAATATGAATCAAGTCAGGTATTTCATATCTCACCCTGTCTAAAAGTTTCAATCAACAACAGGCAGCCAACAAATATTTTCTGAACTGCTAATAATATATTCTAGTCATGCAGACCATACAAAATAGCATAAGACGTGGACAAAGTAGATAAGGCATCGTTTCTGCTCTTCAGGTTTACTTTCTACTCCTCTAAGTCTTGCTTTTTTAACTACTATAGACCTTTGAAGGTTTTTTGAGACTAGGGACCATGTTTTATACTTGTATGTATTCCTTCTGTACTTTGAATAAAGTATGTGATTAGTCATAATATTTAATTGGCAAATTGTTTAGTCTTCTTCAGGATAGAAATTCTCATTTATTTTTATGTAAAAGTACTTGGTGCAGGGTATGAAGGCAGTAAGTATGTTAACAGCATTTGGAAACATAAGATCTGGGCTTGAGTTAGGCGCTGCCATTTCATTTAAGCAAAGGGACAAGTTACCATCACTAAAATATTCTCAGCAATTAATAGGAATTAAAATATTTGCTCATTTTCTCACAGTGTGGTTATGAGGATATGAAGTAAATGTAAGTGAAGTCACTTTATAAAACCTGTAAGATGCTATATAAATACTTAACATTAATAACATCTCTATTGTATAGTGCGAGAGCCGTAGTGGAGCAGTAGTTAAGAGCTCTGCTGCTAACCAAAAGGTTGGCAGTTCGAATCCACCAGCTGCCCCTTGGAAACCCAATGGGGCAGTTCTACTCTGTCCTGTAGGGCTGCTTTGAGTTGGAATCCACTTGATGGCAATGGGTTATTGTATAGTGCATATTTAGTTATTTTAATTGTATAAGAGATAATCCACTTTTAGATCTTAATCAGAAACAAACTTCATAAAAATCATAAGTAGGGAAGCCCCCATCTTTCTGCTACTCAGTCTTCCAAAATTAACAACAGTAGTAACTGATACGCTTAATATATGTTTGGTATCTGGCTCCAGGACCTGTGCTTTTAATGCTATATGCTTTTTAGGATCCCTAAACCCCTAATATTGGTGCTATATCACTTATTCTGAGCTTGGCAGTCACCTCTACTTGTGAGCCTAACTTAAAACATCTAAAAAGAGATTCCAGTCATTCAACAGTGCTATTGGGACAACTGGGTAGCAACCCAGAAAGAAACATAAAGTTGGATCCCCACTGTTACACCTTGCCCCAAATATATTCTAAATGAATCAAAGATTTAAGTATAAAAAATGAATCATAAAATTATTAGAATAAATAATGGGAGGATTATTTTTAATAATCTTGGAATGCGGAAAACCTTTCTAAATTTAACTCAAACCCCAGAAGCCATTAAATAAAGGATAACTTTGGTTACATTTCATCATAAATAAAATGGAAACAACAAATAACAAACTGGGGAGAATATCTCATAGACAAAGAACACATTCCTTTCATGTATTTATCAATATGAAAAAGACCTAAATAGAAAAAGGTGAAATGATGTGAACACAGTTTACAGAAAAGTGATGCAGATGGCCTTTAAACATATGAAACATATTCTCAAACCATCTCATAATAAGAGATTGGCATATTAAACCACAACGAGATACCACTTTTCGCATTGGAAAAGGTAAAATAATTAACCTGGCTAGAATATGGGAAAAAAGGCATCACACCATAAATAACCAGACCATTTACAGTTGAGACAGTTCCGACTGATGGTGACCTCGTATGTGTCAAAGTAGAGCTGTGCTCCACTATGTTTTCAATGGCTGATTTTTCGGAAGTAGATCTCTGGGTCTTTCTTCTGAGGTGCCTTTGGGTAGACCTGAACATCCAACCTTCCGGGCAGCCAAGCTTATTAACCATTTGCAACCATTTGCACCAAACAGGGACTCCACTTACATCATAAAAGGTGAGAATATAAATTGGTAACGCCATGACAGGGAACAATTTGTATGTATTACTTAAAGGTCAAAATGCATATACCGTGGATCCAGCAATTCTCCTTCTGTGTATTTGCCCTGCACTTGTTCATGAAAAGCATAAAATAATGTATGATTGGAATTATTCATTATAGCACTGTTTATAATAATAAAAAATTGGAAAAAGCCTACTATATTTCATTAATTCTTTGCCTTTTTTCATATTTTAATAAATATAAAATCAAGTGCGACTTCTCAGTGGCATTATAGTTAAAATTGACAGTCCCTCCACTTTCTTAGTGGCAATAAAGTAATAGTGTGTTTTATGGTTCATGACATTTTAGATGTGAATAAATAAATATTAAAGTGGTATAAAGAAAAACCATGTGGCCTTAAAAGGATTGAGGTAGTTTAGTACGTACTCACTATTTGTGGAACAATTTCTAAGATACACTAAGCGAAAAAGCAACATGCAAAACAGTTTATATGGTAAACTATGATTTGTATTAAGTAACATACATGTGTGTATGTGTGTGTGTGTATACAGTAAAACCTGTGAAACCTGGAACCTGTGTAAGGGAAGAAACTTGTTGGAGAAGGAAAACTCAAACATTTTCCACTATGTAGAACGCGATAGAAAAGTGGTGACTGCATCCTGTCAGAAGCAGAAAACTTGTGAGACCTGGAAAAACAAGGCAGTCCTCTTTGAGTTCTGGCTCTTACACGTTTCACTGTTCATATACCTCCTGCTTAAAATCAGTACTTTGTTCCTGAAAAATCATAATATTCTGTGTGAAAACTCTACCTCAGAGCATATTTCAAATGAGTTACATGTCAACCCTAGCCCCTAACCAATTTCCAAAACATAATTGAAACACAGAAAACTGCCTATTTATAAATTAAAATAAATCGTTAGGCAGCAAAATGCTGAAACATTTCTCCTTGATTACCCATTGATAAATAAATATACTTGTTAACAAACACTTTCTGTGTAGTAACATATACATTCTTTGTTGATACTGCTTTGATAGCTGTTCCAAAGATCTGCTAGTTTAATCTGGAATGTGTCTCCAGACTTCTCACACATCTTTTTCTTTAAAATGTTGCATAAAAGTTTTGAGATTGAAACGTAAATATTTTGCTTTATAAAAACATTGGCTGAAAAATGTTACGTCAGACATTCCTTATAGTTTGGGTATTAAACTGATGCAGTCTACTGTGAAAACATTAAAAGGGTATGCCTCTATATTTATGTTTGTATTTGCTTGGCTATGCAGAGAAAAATCTTTGTAAAGACTCTGTGAAAGGAAACTGAGTTACTTTTTACTATATACTTTTAAAATTTGGTATCATGTGCTTGCATTGCTATTCAAAAATATAGAAAACAATTGTTTTTAAAAAGTAAATTCAGAGTAGACAGAGGCAAGGCAGAGCAGGGTTGGGAGTGTTTCTTTGGTTTTATGTATGTTCCCCCCCACCCCCCCACCCCCCCACCCCCTTTCTAGTTTCAATTAGGAAATAAATGGTGAATGTAGTAGGGTAAAGTTTTTATTAGATAAGCCCCAATTATATTTATACTGCATTTTATTACTGAACGAAAATCAAACTTGAATAGACTAGAAATATGTAGTTAAAATTTATACTTTATTGTTAAAATACAATGTTGGTTTTTAAAACTTCACTAATTTCTTAAGAGAAATCACTGTTTGAGAAAAAATAGCTTTCCCTTGATATTAAACCATTGTGGTGTTGAGTTGATTCTGACTCATGATGACCCCATGTGTTAGAGAGTAGAACTGCTTCATAGGGTTTTCTTGGCTGTAATCTTTACAGAAGCAGATCGCCAGGCCCTTCTTCCACAGTACTGTTGGGTGGGTTCAGACAGCCAACCTTTTGGTTAGTAGTTGAGCGCAAACTATTTGCACCACCCAGAGACCCTTCCTTAATATTACAGTGACATAAATACATTTTCTGAATAGGGACCTCACAAAAGCTAAGTTGTTGTCCTTCTACTTTAATTTCCCTTCAAAGTTTATGTTTTCCTTTGGGAACAGGAAATAATGCTTAATGAGTACATATTATTTGCCAGATATTGATCTAGAATCTAGATGTTTTGCATTGACCCATTTAATAAGATACAGGTATTAGTTACTGAGTCTCTGCTGTTCAAAGCCTGACTTTGAAGTCAGTGTTTCTACCTTTATACATCTTCCCTTCTTAGAAAAAGCGGATACTGAAAATAGGAGTGGGTTGGGGAAGACAGCAGACTTATAGGGCCCCAAATCACAAAGCAAGGTATGGATTGTCAGAAAGACTTAGTTAATACACAGAGCTGGTCTAGCTGAAGGACTTTGTAGTTGTAATGGACCCTATTCCCAGCTAATAGGCCTTGGAGTCTTTATGCAGTTGCCCAAAGCAAGCCTAATTTTAGTAAGTCGTGTATCAGACTTAATACAAAACCGGTTCTTTTGCGCCTTTGACCTTCTTAATGGAATTTAGTTAATATAAATGAAAAAAATGAAGCCCAGATAGTAAATAAAATAAGTCAGAATTTTGGCAGTCAACATTAAGAGGTCTAATTTTTAGGGCTAAAGTAGAAAGGGGAAGAGATTTTGAGGGGAGGGAAGAATGGTGAGCTCAGTTGCTGTACAAAGACTATTTGTTTCTCAGCACAGAGATCATCACATTGCAAGGATACATCAGAAGACATCAAGTATATTTTAAGTTCATGGC
The DNA here is from genome assembly GCF_024166365.1 of Elephas maximus indicus. Classification (NCBI taxonomy): domain Eukaryota; kingdom Metazoa; phylum Chordata; class Mammalia; order Proboscidea; family Elephantidae; genus Elephas; species Elephas maximus. The sequence continues at coordinate 50,957,177 of NC_064837.1, read as the reverse complement.
AAAATCTGCCAGGTCTTTCTCCTGTGGAGCCACTGAGTGGGTTCAACCTGCCAACCTTTTGGTTAGCAGCTGAATGCTTAACTCTTTGTGCCAGCAGAGCTCCTTTTATTAAGATTACAACCAAGAAAACCCTATGGAGCAGTTCTACTCTGTAACACATGGGGTTGCCATGAGTTAGAATTGACTCAGTGGCAGCTAGTAACAACAAAAGGCATTTAGCATATATTATCTCATTCAGTTCCTCTAAGAAGTCTGTGAGGTAAATATCGTTATTCCCATTTTTCAGAAGAAACTGAGGCTTAGAGAAGGTTTGTAAGTTGTCCAAGGATAAACAAGTAAACTATGTAATCAGGATTCACTTCTTGGTATTTCTGGCTCCAAAACCCATGCTTTTAAATACCACACTGAATATGGATGGCTTTAATGCTGCTCTAAGAATTTGAAACTTCATTTTGTAAGCCAAAGACAATTTTTGAGCAGAGGTGAGGCAAAGGCTTTCATAGCAAGACGAGACATTAAAGATAATTTAATCTAAAAGTCATTTTAGAGATGAAGAAATTTAGGTTTAGGGTTCCAAAATGTGTTAGTGATATTGCTGAAACCAGAACTACGGTTCTCTGATTCGCAATCTTTTGCTCTTTTATAATACCAGCCAGATACTTGTAGTGGAAGTACAAATACTAGTTTGCTCAAAGTATATTTGAAGGTTGTCTGGGTATGAGTTGATAAGGGCTTGGAATAGAGTGATAGCAGTGGAAATGAAAAGGAAGGTAAAGATATGAATGATGGTGAAAGTACGGTGTACACTCAGTTCATGCAAGTGTGTGACTAGGAAGCCGTTGTTCACTGGGTTTAGTGTTAATCCCTTGTAGTAATAATTGGTAGCATTTATCATTAAGAGTTTACCGAGTGCTTGCACGTGGACCATCTAATTTAAAAAAAAAAAAAAATTTTTTTTTTTTTTGGAGATAGATATGATTCTCATTTTACAGGTGAGGAAATTGATGTTCTGAGCAATAATTTGTCCAAGGTCTAGCAAATAAGTGGTAGAATCATGGTGCTGAAACCTGTGCTTTTCATCAGTATGCCATAATGTGCCTGAACTGTGGGCGTGGCTCCCTTCTGTCTCCTGGAGAAATAGAATTATAGTGAGAAATACAAGTCCTACAGAATTGAAATAGTAGATATTCCGGCCAAAGTTAAATGGAGATAGGTCTGAATGTGACATTTTTGTCTCAGAACACTTGAAGAAGTCATATATATTATTTGTGATTAATATAAATTTGTGTAAATTCACTAGGAACTTGAGGCTAGATTGAGTAATAATAACCCTGGCCAAATTTTTAGGGATGGTAGTTGGTCTCCAGGGAAAAAGGAAATATTGTAATTCATTTTACACTGTAATTTCCTGTCTGATCTCTTCTTGCATTTTATATTCCTCTCCTGTGACATTTTTAATGTTATATCTTGCATAATCTGTGTCTATTTATGTGTCGTCTTTACCCTCATTAGACTATAAGATCTTAAGAGAAAGTAATTGCTGTGCATTTACATGTTCTCTATTGCTGCTTTTCAAATATTTTTTATTCAGTGTACATTTATTGAATCCTTATTGTGCCAGGTCTGTACAAAGTCTTAAAAGTTCAAGGATAAGAAATTGCCTCTGCCCTCCAAGGCTCATGTCTAATAGGGAGACAAATATAACGAATAAATGTATTGTGGTATAATGATTATCATAACTGTGAAGTTATAGGTATTGTGAGGATTTAATAGAGAATTGAACAACTTAATTTAGGATTTCAATTAACTTCTCAAATGATTTAACAAGTGAAAAATCTCAGGTTGTGAAAATAAGGAAGCAAGCGACTATCACATCTGCCTAGTATATACATAGAGCACAGGTGTCTTGGTTAGCGGAATCTCGTCATTCTTTTTTTTTTTTTTTGTAATATTTTGTTGTTTTAGGTGAAAGTTTATACAACAAGTTAGGTTTCCAGTTAACAATTTTTGTACAAATTGTTTCATGACATTGTTTATAATTTTCATAATGTGTCAGCATTCTCTTTTATTTCCATTCCGTTTGGTCTGTTTTCGTTGATCTAGCTTCTCTCCCCTCCTTTCCTTCTTATCTTTGCTTTTGGGTAAATGTTGACCATTTGATCTTATATAGTTAGTTGTTTAAGGGAGCACTTTACCCATGGGTGTAATAAGCTGATCTATTATTTGGCTGAAAGGTGATCTCTAGAAATAGCTTCAGTTCCAAGTTCAAAGGGTGTCTTAGGATAGTAGTCTCAGGGTTCCTCTAGTCTCTACCGGTCCAGTAGCTCTGGACTTTTTTAGGAATTTGGATTGTGTACTACGTTTTTCTCCCATTCTTTCTGGACCTTCTATTGTGTCCCTGGTCAGAACAGTCACTAGTGGGAGCTGGGCACCATCTAGTTCTTCTGACCTCAGTTTAGAAGAGGCTGTGTGGTTCTTGTGTGGTTGTATGGGCTGTTAGTCCTGTGGGCTAGTTTCTTCTTTGGGAATCTCTTCATTCTTCAGTGAGCAGAACTGGTATTTTAAAGTAGGACCAGATGTAAAAATGATAAGAACACAAAGTAAAAAGTATGTTTTGTAAGAAATCTATTATATTAAGAAAAAAGCTAAAAAAAAAAAATTTTTTTTCATTAAAAAATTACTACCAAAATTTGAGACTTACACATTTAGAAGAGGGAAGAAAATGCTATATTTTATGTATAACTGTGGTTAATTAAATTACTTTTAAATCCAGTCTTTCCTCAATCTTCCAAAGCTGTCCTGTGAGGTAGATAGCTACCAAATGAGTTACAGATAAATTCCAGTGCAGGCCCAGGGGAAGAGAGCAAAGAACATAGGCTTTGGAGTAGGAATTGCAAACTCAAGATGCCTGTAGGGTCCAGGAGGTAACAAACGGTTGAAGCTGACTGAGATAATACGAAGTGGTGTGAGCTCTGGCCGTGTCCAGAGAGGAATAACTGCCACTCATCTGTTGACTGTTGGCCATGTAGGAATGTAGTCTCACTGTTGCCGGATTCTGAATTTTTTTAAAAAAGGAAGCGAGAAATCCAGGTTTCTCTGCAAAATTTCCTAACTGATAAATGTTGGCTCAAAATCTAAAGTAGTATGGGATAAAAATATACACAAATTTGATGCACAGGTTACCGGTTTGTGACCTGATCTGGAATTTGACCTGGGTTTAAATCCCATCTCTGCAACTAGTTAGCATTGTGACCTTGGTCTGTACCGTCAGTATGTATTTTAAAAAGATTTGAGGGTTGATTTGGAATTAAACATGATAGCATATATGTTTTATGCACCTGTATATTACCTCATTTTCCTCTCGAATATGTAGAATAGGAGATATTGCACTTAAGAGCTTGAGATTGTTTTAGTCAAGCCTCTAAGGCTGGGAGTTATGTTCATGGCACAGTTCTTCAGACCTCTACTCCAGTGCGTTTTCCAGTAGACTTATGGTTCTCAAACTTTAGTGAGCAACAGAATCACCTTGGATGCAGATCCAGGGTGGAGTTCAGGAAGTTGTATTTTTAGCAAGCCCCCTCAGATAATGTTCTGATGCAAGTGTAATGGACCGCAGCTGGGAAAACATTGCTTTAGACTGTATAAATAAAATAGGCTTCTAAGAAAATTACCTTAGTGTAGCAAAGTAGGCTACATAGCTCTTCCTCATCCAAAATGTATTAGTGATTTTTGGTCTGAAGTAGTATAATGCTGTTTATTTTTATTCATAGTCTGATCCTTAGCCTGACTTAATGTTATTTCCTGTCTTGTTACTTACAGACTTCTTGCCCTGAATTAATTTGCGTGAAACTCTTATGTGTTGTTGTTGTTGTTAGGTGCCGTTGAGTCAGTTCTGACTCATAGCAACTCTCTGTCCAGCAGAACAAAACACTGCCTGGTCCTGTACCATCCTCACAATCGTTGCTGTGTTTGAGCTCATTGTTGCAGCTACTGTCAGTCCATCTCACTGAAGGTCTTTCTCTTTTTCACAGACCCTCTACTTTACTAAGCATGATGTCCTTCTCCAGGGACTGGTCCCTCCTGATAACATGTCTAAAGTACACATCCAAATCCTTATGTAGCATGCTTATTTAGGCAAGAAAGTGGAGCGTCGAAGAAACTTTTTAAGCAATATAGAGCATTTAGTGATAGTGGTGTTTTTATAAGAATAGTCTAATCTGGTGGAAATAGTTGAAAATGTAAAAATTCACTAATTAACCAGTGTCCAGTAAACAAGACAAAAAATGCTTTCAAAGTTTATAGAGTCATAGAATTACTAGAGCTGGAGAAGAAAATCCCCAGGAACCTAAGACCTCTGTGCTCTTAAAGGAAATAAGTGATTTATGAGTAATTTTCATATACTTGACTTTCTGAACTTTTAGATTCTACATGGACTTCATCTATTACAAATTTGATATACTGTGGATTAATACCTTTTGCCACCTAGTATGTGAAAAAAAAAAAACATAAATATGTGCTGTTGTCTCCCAAGTGAGGTGATAGTGAAATAGCAAGCATTTTAGTAATGCTTTATTCTATTTTGCTTAGACTAATTTTCTTAGGTGACCTGTACTGCACATTTAATTTGGAGGAGGAAAACAAACAAACAAAAAAAACCCTTTGCTCTCAAGTTGATTCTGACTCATAACGACTCTATCGAATAGAGTAAAACTGCCCCATAGGGTTTCCAAGGCGCAGCTGGTGGATTCATACTGCTGACCTTTTGGTTAGCAGCCAAGCTCTTAACCAGTGTACCACCAGGGCTCCTAATTTGGAGAAAGTCTTGCTAAATTATGCTTCTCTGAATTCATTCTTCTGGCTTGTACCTAATATTTGTGTACTGTTGCTTTTCAAACTCGTGGTCACTCATTTTGTTAATGAAATGATATCTGAGAATGACTGTTAGGTTATATTTTGCTTTTCGATCCTGGATAATAATTTTTCTTTATCTGTAAGTAAACAAATGAACAAGATCGAAGCCTGTTGCCATCAAGTCTGTTCCAACTCATAGCAACCCTATGGAGCTGCCCCACAGGGTTTCCAAGGCAGTAATCTTTACAGAAGCAGACCGCCACATCTTTTTCCCCCAGAGCAGCTGGTGGGTTTGAACCACCATACTTTCGGTTAGCAGCTGAGTGCTTAACCACTGCCGTTTAATTACCACCAGATTGTATGTAAAACATTAGAATATATCACAGTTCCTGTATTGGAATATCTTTCGTTTTAAGCTGTTTTTCAAAAATGTCAAATTAGGGGGGGGAAAAAAAGGAAGACTTTTTTATTTTCTGAAGACTTGAGGAAGTGACTGAGTTAGAGCTTAACAGCATTCTATCTAGTGATTTATAGTTTACAAAGCATCTTCCATTTTTTATCTCTTTGGCCAGTCTTGAAAGTGAGGAAAGCTGCTCAGTTTTGCAGCGGAGGATACTGAGACTCAGACTCTGTCACACAAGTGTTTAGATATATCTCTTATTGGAGAATTGAGATTTTGCAGCCCAGCTTTTTTTAGGGACTACTTAGAAAAAATATGGGAAGAATAAAGATGAAATGGGGGTGCTGTGGACAGTACAGGAGGAGCAGTTTAAGGGAAGCTGAAGTTACAGAGTGGGCTACAGAGTGGTCCTGGAATAGTAAAAAAATTCTCAGTGCCGTTAAGGAAAACATAACCAGTAGCTAGAGAATACGACTCTGTGAAGAAAGGCATTGTTTTATTACAGTACTGCAGGACTGACCCCCATCTACTTAACTCCCTTATTTTCTACTCACATATTTTCCACTCTTCAGACTTCAGAGTTTAAGTGAACCTTAGAGACCATTAACCCCTTCGTGCCCAGCTGCACATACAGCAACCGGGAACTTTTTCAGCCCCTGGGGTTTATTGGGAAGCTGTTGTACTGCTGACAGTATGTGCTGCTGCAAGGCAAGGGCCTTTATGACTGTTTGAAACTGAAGAATCTGGTGTGTGCTGCAGATTACTGTTTTTACAGGGTATTAGGTGTCTGAATTTTGGTAGGAAAAATAGAAATTTGAAATTTTTTGTTACATATATATACCAATAGACCCAGTGGGGACTCTGGGGTATAATTACCGGTACTTTGTATATACCACTAAAAACTTAGGGTAGACTTGTGGGAGGCAGCAAAGAAAAAAAAAAAAAAAAAAAAAACACGTACAAAAATCCAAGGGGGAAAAAAAAACCACGTGCTACCTACCCAAAATTCAGACACACACAGTGATTCAGTGTGCTTCCATTAATGAAAACACATGGTATCAACAATAAATTCAAAGCAGAAAATAATCGGATCACCAAAGGGTTACATCTGACTCCTGTGTTTTTAAATAATGAACCTAACCCAGGTAATAAGCCACATGTCCAATTTGTGTAGTTCAGATGCCCTGAGTTCCAGGTCGCTACTGTTTACAAAAGCACATTCTTTTGGAACTCTTTAATTAAAAGTTATCCACTTTAAAAATAATAATAATAAAAAGTACATCCATATAGATTGGAGTTCAAAAGTAATTTTGGTCCACCTACATGTGCGTAGGAGTGTACTAGATACTTGAGTTCAGACAATTACTTTTTGCTAGGAGCTGCTTTTTAAAAAGAGGAAAAAAGGTTTTCAGAATTTCTAATAGACCACTTGCCCTAAACTAATTCCCTGGAAAACAACATTATTATGAGGGCTAAATTGAGGTTTTTCAGCCCTGAGATCAGTTACAACAACTTTCTAACTTAGATTTTTTTTTTAATTTTCAATATTTTCCTAAGCCTGAGTTCTTACTCCAGTAATTTTTTCTTAAACATTTATGCTGCTTCCCTGTAACCGCTAATTAGTGATGACAGAAAACTAATTGAACAAGCTTCTAATGAACAGAAATACAAAACTCAAAACCATTTTAGGAGGTAGCATATGCGATAAAAAACCGATGGTATTTAAGGAAGAAGTCCAAACTGCACTGAAGACATTGGTGAAAAACAAGGCTCCAGGAGTTGAAAGGATTAAGATGTTTCAACAAACAGATGCAGCGCTGGAGGTGCTCACTTGTCTATGCAAAGAAATTTGGAAGACTGCTACCTGGCCAACCGACTGGAAGAGATCCATATTTGTGCCCATTCCAGAAAAGGGTTATTGTTGTTAGGTGCCGTCGAGTTGGTTCCAACTCATAGCGACCCTACGCACAACAGAACAAAACGCTGCCCAGTCCTGAGCCATCCTTACGATTGTTGTTATGCTTGAGCTCATTGTTGCAGCCACTGTGTCGGTCCACCTCGTTGAGGGTCTTCCTCTTTTCCACTGACCCTATACTCTGCCAAGCATGATGTCCTTCTCCAGGGACTGATCCCTCCTGACAACACGTCAAAAGTATGTAAGACGCAGTCTCGCCATCCGTGCTTCTAAGGAGCATTCTGGTTGTACTTCTTCCAAGACAGATTTGTTTGTTCTTTTGGCAGTCCATGGTATATTCAATATTCTTCGCCAACACCACAATTCAAAGGTGTCAGTTCTTCTTCAGTCTTCCTTATTCATTGTCCAGCTTTCACATGCATATGATGGAATTGAAAATACCATGGCTTGGGTCACGCACACCTTAATCTTCAAGGCGACATCTTTGCTCTTCAACACTTTGAAGAGGTCCTTTGCAGCAGATTTACCCAATGCAATGAGTCTTTTGATTTCTTGACTCCTGCTTCCATGGGTCTTGATTGTGGATCCAAGTAAAATGAAATCGTTGACAACTTCAGTCTTTTCTCCGTTTATCATGATGTTGCTCATTGGTCCAGTTGTGAGAATTTTTTGTTTTCTTTATGTTGAGGTGCAATCCATACTGAAGGCTGTAGTCTTTGATCTTCATTAGTAAGTGCTTCAAGTCCTCTTCACTTTCAGCAAGTAAGGTTGTGTCGTCTGCATAACGCAGGTTGTTAAATGAATCTTCCTCCAATCCTCATGCCCCGCTCTTCTTCATATAGTCCAGCTTTTCGTATTATTTGCTCAGCATACAGATTGAATAGGTATGGTGAAAGAATAGAACCCTGACGCACACCTTTCCTGACTTTAAACCAATCAGTATCCCTTTGTTCTGTCCGAACAACTGCCTCTTGATCTTTGTAAAGGTTCCTCATGAGTAGAATTAAGTGTCTTGGAATTCCCATTCTTCCAATGCTATCCATAATTTGTTATGATCCACACAGTCAAATGCCTTTGCATAGTCAGTAAAGCACAGGTAAACATCCTTCTGGTATTTTCTGCTTTCAGCCAGGATCCATCTGACATCAGCAATGATATCCCTGGTTCCACGTCCTCTTCTGAAACCGGCCTGAATTTCTGGCAGTTCCCTGTTGATATACTGCTGCAGCCGTTTTTGAATGATCTTCAGCAAAATTTTGCTTGCGTGTGATATTAATGATATTGTTCTATAATTTCCGCATTCGGTTAGATCACCTTTCTTGGGAGTAGGCATAAATATGGATCTCTTTTTTTTTCCAGTCAGTTGGCCAGGAAGCTGTCTTCCATATTTCTTGGCATAGACGAGTGAGCACCTCCATGTGTCTGTCAGTTTGTCGTTCTTTGGGGGCTTGTGTGTTGCTGTAATGCTGGAAGCTGTGCCACCGGTATTCAGATACCAGGAGGGTCACACATGGAGGACAGGTTTCAGCTGAGCTTCCAGACTAAGACAGACTAGGAAGAAGGACCTGGCAGTCTACTTCTGAAAAGCATTAGCCAGTGAAAACCTTATGAATAGCAGCAGAACATTGTCTGATAATAGTGCTGGAAGATGAGCCCCCCAGGTTGGAAGGCACTCAAAAGATGACTGGGAAAGAGCTGCCTCCTCAAAGTAGAGTCGACCTTAATGACGTGGATGGAGTAGAGCTTTCGGGACCTTTATTCACTAATGTGGCATGACCCAAAATGAGAAGAAACAGCTGCAGACATCTGTTAATAATAGGAACCTGGAATGTATGAAATATGAATCTAGAAAAATTGGAAATCGTAAAAAATGAAATGAAACGCATAAACATCGATTGCCTAGGCATTAGTGAGCTGAAATGGACTGGTATTGGCCATTTTGAGTCGGACAGTCATATAGTCTGCTATGCTGGGAATGACAGCTTGAAAAGGAGTGGTGTTGCATTCATGGTCAAAAAGAACATTTCAAGATCTATCCTGAAGTACAGTGCTGTTAGTGATAGGATATTATCCATATGCCTACAAGGAAGACCAGTTAATATGACTATTATTCAAATATACTCACCAACCACTGGGGCCAAAGATGAAGAAATAGAAGATTTTTATCAGCTGCTGCAGTCTGAAAGAGAAGGGTTATCCAAGAGAATGTGGAAATCATCAAACATTATCATTAATATCACACGCAAGTAAAACTTTGCTGAAGATAATTCAAAACTGGTTGTGACATTACGTTGATGGGGACCTGCCAGAAATTCAAGCCAGATTCAGAAAAGGATATGGAACGAGGGCTATCATTGCTGATGTCAGATGGATCTTGGCTGAAAGCAGAAAAGGATGTTTACTTGTGTTTTATTGACTGTGCAAAGGCATTAGATTGTTTGGATCATAACAAATTATGGATAAAATTGTGAAGAATGGGAGTTCTGGAACACTTAATTGTGCTCATGAGGAACCTGTACATAGACCAAGAGGCATTCATTTGAACAGAGCAAGGGGATACTGCGTGGTTTAAAATCAGGGAAGGTGTGTGTCCAGGTTGTATCCTTTCACCTTATTTATTATTCAGTCTGTATGCTGAGCATATAATCTGAGAAGCTGGACTATGTAAAGAAGAATGCTGCATCAGGGTTGGAGGAAGGCTCATTAACAGCTTGGGATATGCAGATGACACAACCTTGCTTGCTGAACGTGAAGAGGACTTGAAGCCCTTACAGATGAAGATCAAAGACTACAACCTTCAGTATAGATTACAGCTCAGCATAAAGAAAACAAAAATCCTTAATAACTGGGCCAAGATTGATGTTGTCAAGGGTTTCATTTTACCTGGATCCACAATCAAGACCCATGGAAGCAGCATTCAAGAAATCAAATGATGCATTGCATTAGGAAAATCTGCAAAAGACCTGTGTAAGGTGTTCAAAAGCAAAAATGTCATTTTGAGGACCAAGGTGCGTCTGACCCAAGCTTGATGTTTTCAGTCACCCTATATGCATGCAAAAGTTGGGCAGTGAACAAGGAAGACCAGAGAAGAATTGATTGATGCCTTTGAATTATGATGTTGGTTATTGAATGCACCATGGACTTCCAGAAGAGCCAGTAAATTTGTGTGGGAAGAAGTACAGCCAGAATGCTGCTTGGAAGTGAAAATGGCGAGAGTTCGTCTCACATACTTAAGACATGTTATGAGGAGGGTCCTGGAGAAAAGGACATCATGCTTGGTAAAGTAGAGGGTCAGTGAAAGAGAGGAAGACCCTCAAAGAGATGGATTGACACAGTGGCTGCAGCAGTGGCCTTAAGCATTAACAATGTGAAGATGGTGCAGGATGAGGCAGTTTCATTCTGTTGTACATAGGGTCGGTATGAGCTGGAACTGAGACAACACCTAGCAACAACAACAGCATAACAGCTTGCATACGTTTTGAGATATGGACCTGTATGTTCTACTTGGTAAAATAATTTCTTGATTATAAGAGAGTTAAATTATTAGAATCTTACGGTGTTAGCGAAAAGCACCATGATGACTAAATATTTATATTTGAGAAGGTTTGAGATGCCGTATAAACATATTCATTCTTTGACTCAACAAATACTTTTTAATTAAATGCTGTTCGGTGCCAGGTACTGTGTCTCAGATATCCAGGATACAAACTAAATAAAACTCAGGACTCAAAAGTGTTGCCCAACTTTTTTTTAAACTAAGGACCTTTTATTGGGTTTTTTTCCCCAAGCCCCATGTTTTGGATTATTTTACCCCAAAATTGTATTAAATTAGTTTTCCCATTTGAAAAATACATTTGTCTTATGTTAGCATTGTGGTTTGAATGTGATAGCCTTTAGCACATCAGTATAATTTTTGCTGAAATAGTCTTAAGTAAAAGTATGATTTCTTTTAGGGTTTTTTTTTTTTTAATTGGAAATAACTCACGAATTCACTTTATTACCTCTCGTAAGGGCTTGAGGATCTCATATCATCCCTGGATGAAGTAATCCTTTCTATGATTAATATTCTGATTCCATAACAGTTTGACTAAAGCCTTTTTGCCCATCTTTGCCCCTGTTTATTAATATATTAGGTTATGTTGATTAAAATAGAACTATTTTATCCTAGGAAGCCAGCTTTGATACTCTGGAAAGTTAGAAGGATGGAGTTTCTTTTAGGTCACAGCAAACATCTATTCCGGTTAGAAGACAACCATATTTGAAAATCAAATAAATCTAATTATTGCATCGGTCACTAAACAGGCCATGGTAAGAATAAATTATAGTTCGTTTGTGTAGTACTGGATAACTTGGAGTTTGTTTTGAGTAAGGTTTTTTTTTTTTTTAATCTTATAAACTCTGTAGGGAATAATAAATAACGCTTAATATTTCTAGGTAGTGTTTCCTGACTGGTGGCATATGTTACATTATTATAGTTACTAAGAAAAATATCTAAATGATACTGAAAGTAATCATAATTTTCATGCCACTGAAGACTGTCATTTTCAGGGGATATCTGTAAAAGTGAAGCTTTAGTTTGGAAATAGATGTACCTTTTTTTATACAATAAGTGTTTCTGAGATGTTGTAATGTAGTCACTGTTTTAATAAATAAAATTATATTTAAATGAACTAACATGGTTTATTTTAGAGTCCTGTTTTAATACTTCTGTAAATCAGTGAATAGTCACCTTCCTAATTTATCATTCTTGATTTTCACATATGTATTTGAGTTGCTTAAAGCAAGAAATAAATTTAAGTGTATCAGATTCTTTGCCTTTGTCAGTTTAATGGCCTTTTGAAAGTGGATTTTGTGGCTTTTTGATGGTTTTGACATTGCTGCTTTACTAGAGTCAGTCTTTAAAGACAACTTTAGGCATTTTAAAACTTCTTAAACTGTTTTTGAGTTGACTCCACAAATAACTCTGTTTTTATACTCCCTTATGCTCGAAGTTCAGATTGGTAAGATTTTATTATTTTGCCTACTTACAGGTAATTTATTAGGTATAGGACCTTGTTTTACTCACTGCTATATGTCCAGTGCCTGGAATAGTGCCTAGTATGTAGTAGGAACTCAATAAGTATTGGTAATAAGTATTTGTTATTGAATGACGCACTGTAAGGAGAAAGACTAGTTGCTGTTGAGGTGATTGTGACTCGTGGTGACCCTGTGTATGTCAGAGTAGAACTTTGCCCCATAGAGTTTTCAGTGGCTGATTTTTTTGGATCACCAGACCATTCTTCTGAGGCACCTCTGGTTAGACTCAAACCTCTAATCTTTCAGTTAGCAGCTGTTCGCACTATCTAGAGACTCCAAGGGGAAAGGCAGCAGAGATAAATTGTAGTGTTCTTAAATCTGTTGACAATCTAACTAGTGTTTTATTCACTTTGGAAGCTTATTCTTAAATTTCTAATTTATTTCTATAGAGAAGTCATGTGTCTCATGTTTCTGAAGTGTGGTTGATTACTAGATTATGTTATTGTTACCAGTCGTTGTTAGCTGTCATCAGGCCAGCCCCTGACTGTTGGTAACCTCATACGCAGTGGGATCAGACTGTTATGATCCATAGGGTTTTCGCTGGCTAATTTTTCTGAAGTAGATTGACAGGCTTTTCTTTCTAGTCTTAGTCTGGAAGCTCCATTGAAACCCGTTTAGTACCAGAGTAACATGCAGGTCTCCACTGACAGATGGGTAGTAGCCATGCTTGAGGTGCATTGGCTGGCAATCAGACCCAGGTCTCTCCTATGGAAGCCAAGAATTCTACCCCCGAACCACTGCTGCCCTACCAGATATGGTTGGCCTTTAATATTTTCTTCCCAATTGTTCTATTAATAGAGCTTATCTCTTTAAAAATAGTGTTTCTCCCCCTACCGCCCCCCAAAAAGTATTTCTCTTCAATCCAGGTTTTTGAGCCAGTTCTGTTGCTTGGTGTATCCTTACTGCTTCAAAATCAAAACCAATTTATGAGGGGTTGCCCTTAGAAAAGGGTGGCTGTAGGTCATCAGTGGGTGACCAAATAATGATGATCAGTGGGTCATCATTATTTGGCCTTATTCTTCCTTCGGTTATGATAAGTCATAATGCTTTCACATTTTAGCAAGAGCTGCATATATGAGCATTATGACACTTTTTTTATTGTAGAAATAAAACTTTTAAAATATAGAAACTATAATTCCATTTGGTTAGCGAAATATCATTTAAAGCTTTGATTTAGAAACTGTGGATATCAGTTTTTTTTCCCCCATAACATGAATTTGTTAGTATTGGCACAGTCTAGATTTGGTATGTGTTTTCTTTCCCTTTCCAGTTGGCCAGATTATAGTCATATTGTCCTCAGATCTTAAGCTGAGGAAGACGCTTTCTTCTAAGGAGAGTATTTAGTATTCTGGTTGAAGTTGCCTCCTTTGGAGTAAAAAAAAAATACTCCTCATAATTTCATGGATTCTAAAATAATATTTGTTCACTTTAAAAGACACCAAGAAATAGGGAACCTAGATGTAGTTCATTTCATTTTATTCTAAAAAGATACCGAGTTTGTAGAAAATACCATATTGGCAAACATTCTTTTACAACCTACCTTTTGAAAAATTATCACTGTGAGTTGTTATTTAGGTGTCCCAAGTGTGGGCTTTTATGACAGGATTTATCACTGGTAGCAAATGAGTAAATCGAGGGGAATTTATTTTATCCTGTAGCCTCTTCCTGTATGTGTTGGTCAGTGTCTTTTTCCCACTGGGATTTTTTTCCTTGTTCTGGAGCCTTTTTAATTATGGAAAGAAATTACTCCTTGGCCTGGGCAGTAATGTCACCTTCAGAGTACTTTGAAAGCCTGGCTGTGTATTTCCTCTGAGTTGCCTCTGAGTGGACTAACTGTAAAGTCAGCCTTTTTGATACTACTTTCTCCGGACTTCCTGGTCTCCAAAGGTTGGCTTTGTTGTATGCAGAAAGAAAGATGTTGGCAGGCTTGGGAAGACTGTTCATCAAAAGGAAACAAAATGCAAAGGAAAGCCACTTAAAGAGTTACATTTATTCATAACAGAACTCAAATGCACCTAAGTTTTCCACACACTGAAGATCTAAGGTTATTTTCTTGGCCTCTTGTTATATTTTGGGGGGAGGTCTTCAGGCCTCCACCCTCCCTGTCTGCATTATCCTCATAGAGTTCTTTTATAAAGCAAATCACTTGATCAATGTCCAATTGATCTGAGTCTTTGATGTAATTTCTTTAAGGAAAAGTCCCACCTTGGGCCCCAATACCGATTTACCAAAATGAGAGATTGGAAGCTCCAGCTGGTTTTCTCACTCTAAACTGGCAGCTTCCCTCTCCCCAAGTATTGAAGAGGAGGAGGTTCATGTTCTCAAGTAGCAGTACAAAAATCTCACACCCTAGTCCTACCGGCATGGAAACAGCTGCCACAGCACAAAATGTTCTTTCTCTGTCCCCAGCTGAAATTGGGGGAGGGACAAAGCCTAATTGTTACTTTACCCCATCCTGTCTGCCTGCTAGAAGGCCTATTTCCTACCCTAATGGTTTCTGCCTAACAAATGGTGTTTCTTTTTTACAGCATTATGATCCTGGACTTGTTGTGGTGATGGTAAACTTAGCAGTGGTAATTTTTTATTTTCAGACTGAATTACTCCTTTTGTCATCAGTGCACCAATATGTTAGGCTTACTTTCTCTGTTGTAGCCTTCATCCTTCTGCTTGGTCTTTTTCATTTTCCTTTCCTTTCCTTATGCAACTTGTCTGATCCTTGTTCATTAAAGGGTAATGTTAAGAAGGGATGTATCTGTTTGTGTTAGAACTGCCAAAAAAAATCAGTTAAAATATTAAATTCTAATACTGTCAAAACTTGATTTCCCCACAATGTAATGGGCACTAGCACTTGCTACTGCAATTTATAAATAAAACAAACTTTGACTGCCTTAGAAGGCAAAAGTACTAATGCAGAGTTTATAAACAGGGGTTTACAGAGGTAATGAATTTGTACCAAAATTTTCTCTCGATTCTTGCAAAGCAAATTCCAGTAGACCAAAAAGGATACCTAAAAAAAAAAAAGTAAACTCCTCTGACATTTATTTTCAGTCACTTCATTGGACCATTTGTTTTTACCAGTAAATCCCTGATTGAGACGTTATGAAAGTGATATTGCACCTAGGAAGTCATTTTTATAACCTGTCTTTAATTTGGTCCTTTTGCTAAAGATTGCAGTCACTGCTTATTTATTATACCATTGGGCCTAAGGTAGTAATGCATTTTTGTTCCTTTAACTGGCAGTCTTTGATAGTACCTAAAAGAAGGCTGTATTCTAGAACTTTTTTTTTTTTTTGCTGGCATGAGATGCTTTATTTAAAGATAATTGTTTCTAATTATATCCCTATTTGTTTAAAAGCAGTAATGGGATATTTGTAATAAGAGGAACTCCTGGATTTCTCATTACTTTTTAAGACAAAAATTAATCTCATAAATAAAGAGCAACTGAATACAAGTGGTTGCCTTTCATTTTGAAAGCAGTTTCTTTTTTCCCCCAGGATCAGTCCCAGTCACAATCATAGTACTTTTTTAAAAAAATAAATAAATTTTTTTTTTTTTTTTTGTGGGTAATGCTTCAGATTTAGCCAGGCAAAACTCACAGCCCAAAGGTATAATATATATGTGTATATAACAAAACAAAACAAAAAACAATTGTTTACACCAGCCTGAGTGAAATGATGAGGGAAGTAAACATTGTGTTTTTTCACTAAAGGTGTACAACGGATAAGGTAAGTCCTTTTCTCAGTGGGCTTACATCACAATAAACTGCGCAAGTTGTGATGTAAAACAGCTGTGGTAGTAAAGTGCTTGTCTGCCCCATTTTGCTTTGTTTGGCTGGTTATGAGTGGATTAAATATACATTAAAAAAATTCTCCAGCATAGATTGATTAGTTTAAAGTCAATTTTCTTCGCAACTAGTCCTTTTCACAGCTTACCGATTGCCATTTGCCAGTGTTAAATCCACTCTGGGAAATGGGACCTCAGAGCACTAGTTTATAAAAAAATAAAAATGTCCTTTGTCCCTAAAAGCAACTGACTGTTGCTTTTTGTTTAAATTTTTCACAGCCTCATTTAAATGTAAACCATCTTTTGAAAACAAACAAAAATATTAAATATACTGAGTTGGAATTACAGTTTTCTTGCATCATATTTGAAAATGTACTTTTTTGATTTAAGCATATCAGTTGATATATTTATTACCAGTTAAAAAATGTGTATGGCAGGGTGTCAGTAGGCAGTAAGAATGAAGCGATTCACAATGGGAGGTTATTTTGGGATCTTTTGAAAAAGCTTTTACTTTTAAACCTCCTAGTGTCGTTGCTTGGAATGCTTTGCGTTTCTTATTAATTTAATTTTGTCATAGTAAAATGGAAGTATCCCAACTAGAAGGTCAGCCAAGGGGGTTAGCTGAGTTTAAACCAGAAGAAGTAGGTTTGAGTGTAAGCTGTGAGAATGGCTTGTGTTTGGTTCACTGTAGCTTTCTGGTCTCTGCACTCCAAGGCAAGATCTCTAACCACCCAAACCCAATATGTAAAGTAAGCTGTTGGCTTGTCTTTGTGTCTTACCTTGATTATATGTTCCTGTTACAGGGAGAACAGATCCTATCCCTATCGTTGTCAAGTATGATGTCATGGGCATGGGTCGCATGGAAATGGAGGTAAATTAATCTTATTAGCTCACTTGTTTTATGGGATTCAAAATCGATATTAATTCCAAATTCAGATGCCAATGCAAGAATACACTTAGTAGATGGAATTACAGTTTTAGTATTTTTGTTTCAACAATTTTGAAGTACTATTTTACATTCTCATTTAGTGCTTATCTTTGAGGCAAGTGGATAATAAATAATGGCCCTGCTTTAAGTGAGGCATAAAGAAGTTGAGTGGTTTGCCCAGGGTTATGCAGCAAGGCAAAATCAAACTTAGATTCAGACCCTGATGCTCATTTCGGTAGGCAGTGTTGTTCAGCTCTTAAAATATTTGCTGTGATAAAAGCTTTGCCCTTCTAGAGCCATGTACAATGGCCACCTATGATACCTGCTTTTCATTACCTAAAATATTTTTCCCATTTACTCCTAATCCTTTGCCATTGAACTTTGAAGTCTTTTATTTATCAGCAAATGTGTCTTTTGGGAGCCACCAACATGAAAGGATTAATGAGCTATTTTTGCATGCTGTTTTCCCTGTGGGGTGACAGTAAGGCAAGAGGTAGCTGAGCAAAATACAAAGTTTTTGTTTCCAAGCAAGACTGTAGTTGTGCAGATGACTTCTTCATAGCTAATTCTGGCGTACTTCAGGAATTAAGACTAATTATATCTATTTTCCTTAAGCTCGATTATGCTGAAGATGCTACCGAACGGCGCCGTGTCCTAGAGGTAGAAAAAGAAGATACGGAAGAGCTGAGACAAAAGTACAAGGTACCTAAATGAAGCCATTCTTACGGGTAGGGTGCTCACACTGAAGGATAGTCATTTTTGGTCAGTAGTATCTCTGTTGACGACAACATTGTTTTGACATTTGGTAGAAATTAGATCTCAGATATCTGTTGCTTTCCCATATATTGCCTCTGTAAAAACTATAGAGATAATAATACCTACCTTGTAAGTATGTTGGGAGAAAAAAACTTTTTATTTTTTGTAAGTATATTGGGAGGATTTCAGTAGTTAGTATTTGAAAACACAATACGTGACACACATAGGTAGTCAATAAGTAGTAGCACTGAAAAGTGTTACTTAAGAGTCCTTTGAAAGCTTGATACCTATTGATAAGACTTTGCTTTTTATTTTACTTTTTAATTAATGGGTGAAGTATTTTAAGAATAACAAAATAATTGAAAACTTTTTGTTCATCGTTAATTAAACTCAGTTCTAAAGCAGAAGTTCATTTTATCACATGGAAGAGCCAAGTTGAATTTTTTTTTTTGAAGGAGGTAGCTATAGAAAGCTCTGGGCCTTCAGATGTGTTACAAATTAGCTTTCAAAAAGCCTGATTAGGGAACATGCCTTTTGAGGCATTTTAAGGGCACCCAGTCTCTACCACAAAATAAATGAATTTGAAGATAAAAACTGGTTTAGTTAAGGCTATCATATAGAAACTGATTTTAGTCTTGATACTTAATAGTGGGAAGAGAAAAAAGGGATTTATTTATAAGAATCTTTTCTACCATAACAAGGAGGAGAAGAAATGAAGCCATAGCCTATCAGTTAAATGTGAGCGTTTAAGGTCTATAAGGCACCTTGTAAAGCCTCACAACTACTTTTATCTGCCTATAAATTTAGCTTAATGTCTTGAATTGCCTAAATTGGTGAGACAGAGGGAAAGGAGTAATGTACCAACCTGGGGCCATAAGAATCAAGTTTTTTTTAGTCCTGGAAAGCAAGGATCTATTATTTTCTTCATTTGTTAAGGTATATAAAAGTCAGGCATAAATTAAGACAACTATCCAAGGACTTAGGTGGTTTGGACATGTTATGAGGAAGGACCAATCCCTAGAGAAGTACATCATGCTTGGTAAAGTAGAGGGTCAGCAAAAAAGAGGAAGACCCTCAAAGAGATGAATTGACACAGTGGCTGCAGCAGTGGGCTCAGGCATAACAATTGTGAGGATGGGGCAGGACCAGGCCGTGTTTCATTCTGTTGTACGTAGGGTTACTATGAGTCGGAACTGACTTGATGACACCTAACAACTGCATTCAAGGACTTGAAGATATTTGCTTCTGTTTTGAAGTTTTATTACTGTCTATATCACTTTTAAGTGTTTATAGATAACTGCAGAGGGAGTGAAAATCTAGAGTTGAAATTAACTATTTTAAGATTCTAGATGATGGTGAGTCCAGAAATTGGTGTTTCTCCTACCTCATTGTTATATACCAAGCAGTGATGCGAAGGAACTGTAGGAGGTAGCAGCTATGAGGTGCAATTTATTTCTTTAATACAATTGGCAGCCTAGATGCCCTTCTCTTTCCTCTTCCATATTGTATTGATGACTATCTGAGCCTTGCTGTAGCTTTTGTGGAATTTTTTTTCTACAAGTAAATATACTGAATTTGAAAAGTATACTAAGTATGGTACCTTCAATTACACAAAGTCTCTTACTGAAGCATAGTTATTTTATTGCTTAAACAAGGCTATTATGTGATTGCCAACTGTGGCAGCATTATGAACCGTGCGTTCATTAGATCTCAGAGCTTATTTTAGGTTATTCAGCAACTTGATACAGTCACCTCAGGTTCTAGTATCAAATATCCTTCCTTTGTTACTACTGAACCAAGGCGTTTGCAAAAATATTTGGTTTAGCCACAAGATGCATTTTACCTCTTTTATAGGCATGGGTTTGTTGGAAAGGGTATGTTTCCTAATGGCGAAATTGAGTTTTTTCATTTTTTTTTTCCCCCTATAACATCATCATTTTTAGTCATTAGCTTAGATTCAGGTGACAAAGTATATGAATTTTGCAATCAAGATTTTTAAAGGTTTATAATGGAAAATCTTTAAACCATAAAAAAACTTTTGAACCAGTCGTACCGAGAGTAACTAAAGATGTAAGTTAAAAGGAAAAAAAAAAAAGCAAACTTCTTAAAAGCATCTAAGGGTGGGCAAGATAGTGAGGAGTTAGGCTAAAATCTAAATTGAGCAGTGAAATCATTTTTTCCTGAGGGTGTGGCATTTGCCAAACCTGGAAAAAAGTACAGAGCCCTCTCTCAGTGTGGAGAATTAATAGATACTCCTTATAAAGCTGGAACACCAAAGAGCTATGGGCTTAATGTAAAGATAAACCATAAGCTAACCTGCCTCACCTCTGCTTTCCTATAGAAGGAAAGTTATTGGCCCTGAGCAGAGCAAGGGGCACAGACCATTCCTGAGAGATGCCAGCCCTCACTTTAGATTTGATATTTCAGAAAACCTCAAGATGTGAATTTAGTTAAAAGTTACCCTAGACAGATGTTTTCGCAGGCACCTAAAAGAAACAAATGCAGGTCTTCTCTGGAGGAATAGTCCTTCATCCTAGGCAATATATGTGTGTTTGTGTATGTATGTGTGTGTGTGTATGTATATATATATATGTGTGTGTGTATATATACACACACACATACCTAAGAAAGTATCTAATAGAACTTACATAGATGAAGAAAAGATGAGTCAACAACTTAGTAAGCAGGTTTAAGAGATGAATAAACAAGCTTTAGAAAGAATTGGGAAATTGAAAAAAGAAGTCAGAAGAAATTATATAGAATGCAGCACAGAGAAACAAAAACGGAATTGTAAAAGGAAGTTAAGAGACATGGATTATAGAGTAAGAAGTTCTAACATAAAGACTGGAATTCCAGAAGAAAGGGAGATAATGGGACAAAAGCAGTGTTTGGAGAGGTAATGGCTAGGAATTTTTCAGCACTTATGAAAAACACCAAAATTCAGATTCAAGAAGCCCAAAGAATCCCAAGCAGGATAAATAAAAAGAAATGCATATCTATACACAGCCTTTTAAAACTTCAGGGCACTAAAGTCAAAGAAGATCTAGTGAAAAGATTTTCTTCAAAAGAGTAATAGACTAATTGCTGACTTTTCAACACCTGTTTTCTGGGAGATGGTGGAATGATACTGGCAGAGAAGGTACTTGCTAACCTAGAGTTATATACCAGTTGAAATGTGTTTCAAGAATGAGAGTGAAATAAAGGTATTTTCAGATAAAAGGTATGAGAATTCACTGAATTTGGTGAGACCCTCGCTAGAGAGAATGAGAAGGAATATTCTTCAGAAGGAAAGTGATCCTAGGAATAATGTTTGAGATACAAGAAGGAACGATGACTAGAAAATGATAATTAATTAGGTAAACTTAAAATAAGAATTCTATAAAAAATAATTTCTTGTGGTATTAAAAAAAATAGAATTACAACAACTTTTAAAAGTTTCAAAATGAGTAAATGGAGTTAACTTTTTTCTTTTTTGGTTTTTCACCATCTTTATTGTTTATATCAGTACTGTAAATAGGATCAATGAGAGATCCTTTACAGTGTATGCATGCAAACTTTGTTTCCAATGTAAAAAAAAATTTTTGTGTGTGTGTGTGAAAATGTACACAATGAAATACACACCCATTCAAATAATTCTACGTGTGCAAATCAGTGACACTGGTTACGTTCTTCACATTGTGTCCACATTCTCACTATCTGTATTCCTGTTTTTTCACCATCATTAATTTTGTTCTCTGTGCCCTTTAAAGTTCTCATCTGTTATTTAGCGTTACCGTTGTCAGTTTGAGCTTACATAGATAATTCTTCAAAGAGAGCAGTGTTCAAGGCCGACATTCTTTATTGAGTTAAACTGTTGTTAGGACCCCTGGTGAGGCAGTGGTTAAACACTCGGCTGCCAGCTGAAAGGTTGACATTTCAAACCCATCAGCTACTCCACGGGAGAAAGATATGACAGACTGCTTCCATAAAGATTTATAGCCTTGGAAATCCTATGAGGCAGTTCTGTTCTGTCCTATCAGGTAGCTGTTAGTCGAAATTTGACTTGACGTCAGTGGTTTTTTTGGGGGGTGCCGGGGAGGACAGGGTTATTTAGTTTAAAAATGACTTCATGGGAGAATTTGGGTTCAAGGTTTAAAGATTATTTCAGGATAGTAGATTCAGGGGTTTCTCTAGTCTCAGTGGATCTAGCAAGTCTGGTTTCCATAAGAATTTGACATTCTCTTCCACATTTTTCTTTTCGATCAGTGTCCATTTATTGGGTCCTGATCAAAATGTTCAGTAATGGTAACCAGGTAACCAACCTTTACTTCTGGTCTCACAGCAAAAGAGGTAGTGTAGTTCATGAACGTAATTAGACCTGTAGTTTATTTTTCCTTCTTCAGTTTCTGGGTTGGAGTTACTTTTCTAAGGTATTTATTTGTCTAGGAGGAGAATAACAGTATTAAATTAAGACTTTGAGAAGCATGTAGTTATTTTAGGTACCCATTAAAAGAATAGAAACTTTCAAATTAATAGAGGGAAATCTTGAAATGAGAAAAAATAATTATCTGAGAAGAGAAATGAGAGAAAAGGAAATGTGTTGTACCTGGGATAACTAAAAGTATAAAATAAGATGGTAGATAAAATATTAACCCAAATATAGCAGTACAGGTATCCTCCACTTTTTAAAAGTTTGCTTTATACCACTTCATTTTTATGAACGACCTACATTAATACCTGTTTTCACTAACTGAAAGAAATCCGAAGAGGATTTTCATTTGTACAAGAAAAGGTGATAAGCAGAAATACCATCCAGCGTTTGTTTTACAGTGAGGCTTTAAAGAGGCAGCGTGCACCCAGAGCAGCGACATAGCCAAGCTTCTTCCCTGGGAACTACACTCAGCGTCAAGCCACCATAGCTTTGAAATGTGTCTGTGAGCATCTGTGCTTTATCTTGATTTTTTTTGTGCATCTGTTAGCGAAATGTGTCCTAAGGTGTCAGAAAAGCCTGAGATAGCTCATAAGGGTTTTATGTGTTTATTGCGTATGATTTGGTAGGTTATTTTTTGGGTCTGGGAACGCTCAAGATTTTTTCCCATATGAATTAATGGTAATTGCTTCTTCAGTTTACACTGTTCTAGCTTATGAAAGGTTTCATAGGAATGCTCTGCTTTTGAATAGCAGGGGAAACTTGTAATTATATTAAATAAGAATAGGCTATCTCAGTGGTTCCCAACTTATCTGCATATTAGAATCACCTAGAGAGGTTTTTAAAATTCCAAAGCCTAGGCCATATTCCTAACCAGTTAAATCACTAACCCACCCAGAGGTGGGATACAGACATAACTGTTTTTTGAAGTTGTGCTGGTGATTCTTGTGTGCAGATAAGTTTGGAAACCACTGAACTAAATAAATGCTCCAGTAAAAGAACGAAGATGGTTAGACTGAACTTGAAAAAAATAAAATGTACCTATATGCTGTTGATCAGAGATGTACGTAAAATGTAAGTTTACAGAGAAGCTGAAATGAAAGGGATAGAAAAATACATACCAGGCAAATCTAAACAAAGCTGGTTGTAGCTGTGTTATTGTCAGCTAAAATAGACGTTAGAGCATATACTATTACTAGAGTTCACTGGCAAGAGAAACACTATTTGTACGTATCTAGTGATACTGCCTCATATATAAAGGGAAAACTGACAGAACTACAAGGAGAAATATTATATCTACCATCAAAGTTGGAGATTTTAACATACCTTTCTGAGTAATTGATAGAAGCAGAGAAAAACATTTTTTCTCTTAGTTTTGAAGATTTTATACTTCCTCAGATTCCTCCTATTTCTCTTTCTGTTTCTATGCAGTCTTCTTTGTTTTTGCCTGAACTTTAGATGCTGGAGTTCCTCTGGTTCATATCTGGTCCTTTTTTTCTGTATACACTGTCCCTGAGCACTGGAATGCTCATGCCATATGTTCCCTCATCTTTCACGTGATTGGCTTTTTATCCTTTAGGTCTTAGTTTAAATATTATCCCATTAGAGACCTTCCTTAATTGCCCAATTTAAATAGATCCCCTTACTCTCTCTTATTTTCTTGCAACACCTGCTTCTGTAATTTGTAAATATAAATTTTTGTTTGTTCACTTGTTTATAGTCTGACTACTCTGTTAGACAGAAAGGGCCATGAGGAGGACTGTGTATGTTTTGTCTGCCAGTATATATTCTTCATCCAGCACAGCACCTGACACATAAGTACTCCATAAATATTAGTTTCAAGAATAAATTCTTTGAAATAATGGGAAAAGCCAGATTTATTTGGTGCACTGTTTAAAATACAAATATTTTAAAGAATACATTTTTAATATTTTTCAACTAAAAGTTATATGTCAAGTAAATAATAAATAAATGAAATAGCTGAGTAATTTACAGCCCCATATTATGCATTATATTTTGGGGCCTCGTTTTCCCTCCCAAATTTCTTATTTGAACTCTTTGAGGTAGGTAGGGCAGAAATTATTGATCCTCATTTTATTGATCAAAACATTTACCCTGACACATTGTCAGTCATGAATTGTACTACATTTCTTAAGTCCTAAACGTGCTCTTATTTATCTTGCCACAACCTTTTTTCCTTCTTGCTCTCACTCCCTTATTCCACTACATTTGTTCTTTACCTTCAGATGGTTTTGTAACCTTGGCTTTTGTCAGTGAACTACTCCTTAATTTGTACTTATTTTCCTCTCTTGAAACACAGATTCATTTTTTTACCTCTCTCAGCACTTTGATCCCAACTCTTTTGCCACCTATTTCTTCTCGTATTTAGTCATCAAAAGTCTATTCCCAGTCAGTACAAATACTTGCATTCTTCATTTCTACATCCTTTCTGTAAGTATAGTGTGGGACCGGTGCAAACCTCATTTGGCCCTTAGACATTCCAAGTAATCCTTTTGTATGTCATCTTCCTCTTAGTTCCCTCAGCTGTCATTTTCAAACATTGACTCTCAGGCCTTCATTTTGCCTCAACTGCCCTTGTCCTACCTCCATTTTCCCTTACTCCTCCTAGAAAACTTAAAGAAGATATAGACCATCAGGTAGGATTTCTTTAATCTGCCTATAATATGCTCCATTAAACTTGGGTCCATCTTCTCCCATCCTTAAATATTTCTCTCTTGTATCAGCATCTGTCACGCTATAATCCCTGCCTACATCTGAATTCTAGGTCCTAGCCCTCCCTGTCTTACTGGGGACCTCACACCTCTTTCCCATGTTGGCAAACTCTCTTTACTCATTCTTTTCCTCTCACCAGTAAACATGTTTAAACATTTGTTGGGGGAAAACCCTAAAAGGAAAAAAAAACACTCTCTTGAGTCTATCCTCCCATGGAAGCAGAAGCCAAGAAATCAGACGATGTATTGCATTGGGCAAATCTGCTGCAAAAGACCTTTTTAAGTTTTAAAAAGCAAAGATGTCACTTTGATTACTGAGATGCACGTGACCCAAGCCATGGTCTTTTCAATTGCCTCATGCAAGTGAAAGCTGGACAATGAAAAAGAAAGACGAATCAATGCATTTGAGTTGTGATGTTGGCAAAGAATATTAAGTATACCATGGACTGCCAGAAGAACAGACAAATTAATCTTAGAAGAAATACAACAGGCTGGCAAGACTTCAGCTCACTACTTTGGACATGTCATATGAAAGACTAATTACTAGACAAGTACATCATGTTTGGTAAAGTAGAGGGTCAGCGAAAACGAGAAACCCTCATGTAGACACTCACACATATATATATACATACACATATCCATATCCCTTATATTTGAAAGATACATATAAAATCAACCCTTGGCTAATACTTTCTTTCCTTACATATCTTGTGATATTGTACCATTGTCTTCTGGAATTGACTATGGAAGAAATCAAAGGCTAGCCTGATTTTCCCCCCTTAAAAGAGACCTGATTGTTTTGCCTAGGTGCTTTATGATATTTATGAGATAAAACCAGCTTGGATATTGATACATTATCTTTTCACACGTTGCTGGATTTAGATAACTAATATTTTATTTAGGATCTGAATCTGTGTTATGAGTGAGAGTGGACCACTTTCCTACCTTGTGATGTTCTTGCCATGTTTTGTTGCCAGGGTTCTACTAGTCTCATAAAATGAGTTGGGGGTTATTTCTTCCCCTTCTCAACCGTATTATAATCTGGGCAAATTTGGAATTATTTCTTCTTGAAGGCCTTTAAAATTGCTTGGGCATAGTGTTTTCTTTGTTAAACCAAAACCAAACCAATCCCAGCGCTGTCGAGTCAATTCTGACTCATAGTGACCCTTTAGGACAGAGTAGAACTGCCCCAAGTTTCCAAGGAGTGCCTGGTGGATTTGAACTGCTGACCCTTTGGTTCTCAGCCATAGCACTTAACCACTACACCACTAGGGTTTCCATTAGGCGTTTTTAAAATCTGTTTGCTTGACCTCAGGTACGTGGAATTGGATTAATCATAGTCTTTGGCTTATGAATTACCATCGTCATCAGTTTATAAATTTGTAAACCTACTGGCATAAAATTGTACATATTAGCCTTTTATCTTTTAATTGTTGTACCATCCTAACCCTGTTCTTATTTCTAAAAGTTTTTTTGTCTTCCTTCTCTTGATTAGTTTTGCCAGAGATTTGTCAGTTTTGTTAGTGTTTTCGAAGAACCAACTTTTGATTTTGTTGAACCTCTCTTTTTAATGTTTTTTCCTCATTAATTCCTGCTCTTTACTGTTTGTTTTCTCTACATTTTCTAGTGTCTTAAGTTATGTGCTTAGCACGTTAATTTTCAGTTTTTCTTTTTTTTCTAGTGTAATCACTTTAAATCTGTTTTCCCCTTTTATTATCACTTAAGCTACATCTTACAAGTTGAGATGTGTCATATTTTTCGTACTGAGTTTCCAATAATTTCCAGTTGATTATGATTTCTTCTTCAACCAGAGTTAGTGTTGCTTAATTTCCAAATATGTGCCTTGTTCCCCCCCTCCCAGTTATTACTGATTTCTAATTTGTAGTGTGGACAGAGAATAATGGCAGTCATTTGAAATGTGTTCAGGCTTGCTGTAATGTGATCAGTTTTCTTAATGTTCTGTATTTACTTGAAGAGAATATATACTCCATTTGTTGAGTTCTCTTTTGTGCATATTCCATTTGGTCAAGCGTGTTAATTGAATTTTTTGAATCAGCTATATCCTTACCAGATTTTTCTTTGTCTGCTTAAACTATCAATTACTGAGATCTCCTACTGAGAGGTATATATAATCTCCTTATGTATTTTGAAGTTACATGAAACTTTACAATTGTTATATCTTCTTAGTGGCTTGGATTTATTATTGTGAAATGACTTTTTTGCCTTAAAGAGTTTCTTTTGTCTGATACTGAAGTTTCCTGTCTCAGCTTTATTTTGGTTAGTGTATTTCCTGGTATATCTTTTTCTATACTTTTAGTAATTTTTTGTGCTTATGCTTTGGAAATCTTATAATCAACATTTAATTGGATGGTGGTGTGTGGGTTTTTTTTTTTTTAACCAGTCTTCCAACACCACCCCCCCATCTCATAATTAGAATATTTAGTCTAAGTATAGTTAATGTCATTTCTGACATTTGGATTTAAATCTGCATCTTATTTTGTCCTGCCTAATTTTTCTGTTTATTTCTGTACCTTTTGCATTAATTTTTTTATTACTCTTTTTTTCTTTTCCTTCTCCATTAAACTGGGAATAATATACTCTATTATTTTGGTAATTACTCTAGAAACAGTGTATGTACCTAACTCATTAAATTCTAAATTAACCAATATCTTTACCTTCCTCACAGACAGTATAACATCTTGGAATATTTTAACTCCATTTCAGCTCCCTCCTGTCTTGCGTGTTATTTTGTCACAAATTTTAATTCTATCTTGGTTTTTATTTAACTCTGGAAGATACCGTTTTTTATGGTTAGTGTTTATTTAGATTTGGAAAATTTGCCCTTCCAAAAAAGAGGTTGTAAGACTGGATTAAAAAATTACACACAATTCAATTAAATGTTGGTTGTAAGAAATTCAGATGCCCAAGATCTCTTGGGCATATCATTGGGAATTATTTTCATTCTCCCTAAAGTACTTCCTTTGAAGTTTCTTTTAGGAAAGGTCTCCTGGTAGCAAACTTTTTTATCTGAAAACTTATCTATTTTTACTTTTGTTCTTAAAGATAATTTTGCTACATGTACAATTTTTTTTAATTTTTATTGTGCTTTTCATGCAAGTTTAGAAATCAAGTCAGTCTCTTACTACATACTCCCAATTGCTCTCCTGCTGATGAGACACCCCGCTCCCTCCCTCCACTCTCTCTTCTCATGTCCATTCCACCAGCTTCTAACCCCCTCTACCCTCTCATCTCCCTTCCAGACAGGAGATGCCAACATAGTATCAGGTGTCCACCTGATCCAGGAAGCTCACTCCTCACCATCCCATTGTCTTGTCCAGTCCCTGTCTGAAGAGTTGGCATTTGGGAATGGTTCCTGTCCTGGGCCAACAGAAGGTCTGGGGGCCGTGACAGCCAGGGTCCTTCTAGTCTCAGTCAGACTATTAAGTCTGGTCTTTTTATAAGACTTTGGGGTCTGCATCCCACTGCTTTCCTGCTCCATCGGGGATTCTGTGTTGTGCTCCCTGTCAGGGCAGTCATTGGTCGTAGCCGGGCACCATCTCCGTGTAAAGTTTCTGATTGATGGTGGTTTATTCTGTCTGAGCCCATTCAAGATTCTGTTACATTCTAATATAATCAATTCCATTGTATTCTGACTTCTTCGTTATTGCAACAGTCACTTGAAGATTGTCTTTTTTTTTTTTTTTGGTATTGTGCAGTTCATTGTGGTGGTTTCTAGGCATAGATTTCTTTCTACCCTGCCTGAGAGTCATTAGACTTCCAGAATCTGTGATTTGGTATATTTCACCAATTCTATAATCTTGTCTTTGAGTGTTGCTTCTGCCCCATTCTTTCTTTCTGGAGCCCTGTTTAGGCTTGTGTTAGATCTTCTCATTCTTTATCACCTCTTAACCTCTCCTATTTTCCATTTCCCTCTCTTTCTCTCCTGCCCTCCTGTCTGTACCATCTGCTGCGTTCTGGATATTTCTTCAGATGTGTTATAATTCAATATTCAGCTTTAGTAATCTGCCATTAAATCCCGCCATTAAGTTTTTTACTCTCTTGCCCTTTATTCGTATTTTGAATGCATTTTCTTTCTTTAAACATATTAAATAAGCTTTTTTTAATACTGTGTATCTGAGCTGACAATTCAATATTTTAATTTTTAACGGGTCTGAGTCTGCTTTTTTTTTTTTTTTTTTTTCATTTTTCCCCTGTGAACTCATGCCATAGTATCTAGTTTCCCAGTTGGGTTTGTGATATTTTGACTATGACCTCATCTTTCTTGGAGCTTTGTGTAGGAATTGTTTGAGGTCTGAGCTGCTCTAGAGTAGATTGAATCTGCTTCTTCCTGGGGGCATTGTCTTCTTGAGAGCACTTTAAACCACTGTGTATCATTTACTCTTAAAATGCCCTTGATTATTTTATGCTCCACTGAAAAGGGAAAAAAAAAAAAAAAAGAAAAACTCTGCCAATTAAGTGTTAATTAATTTTTGGAAAATTCTCAGCCATTATGTTTTGAAATATTTCTTCTGCCCGATTTTCTGTCTCCTATTGGGACTCCAATTCATGTATATTAAACTGTTTGATAGTGTCCCATGGATCTTAGATACTGTGTTTTATTTTTTTCCCTTTTTCTTTCACTTTCATTTTTAATAATTTCCATTGACTTACCCTCAAATTGGCTGAATCTTTTTTCTACTGTTTCTCGTCTGCTGATAAACTCACTTAAAGAATTCTTCATCTCTGATATTGTATTTTTCCCTTCTCCCTGGGTGATTTCATCCATCCCTGTGACTTTAGAGGAGCCCTGGTGGCTCAGTGGTTAAGAGCTTGGCCGCTAACCAAAAGGTCAGCAGTTAAATCCACTAACTGCTCCATGGAACCCTATGGGGCAGTTCGGCTCTGTCTTATAGGGTCACGATGAGTCAAAATTGACTTGACAGCAGTGGGTTTTTGTGAGTTTAGAATCATCTATATACTGACATGGAGCCCTGGTGGTACAGTGGTTAAGAACTTGGCTGCTAACCAAAAGGTTGACAGTTTGAATCCACCAGCCGCTCCTTGGAGACCCTGTGGCGCAGTTCCGCTCTTTCCTGTAGGGTCGCTATGAGTTGGAATTGACTTGATGGCAACAGGTTTGGTTTTTTTTAATATATATACTGATACAATGGATGGACACAGTGACTGCAACAGTGGGCTCAAGCATAACAACAGTTGCAAGGATGGCGCAGGACTGGGCAGTATTTCGTTCTGTGATTGGGAACCAACTCAATGGCACCTAAAAACAACAATATATGCTGACAACTCCCAAACCTCTCTCTCGGTAACTCCAGATTTGAACATTCTAGTGGCTGTCACTATTGGATGTGTATCAAGTGCCATGAACTTCAGAAGCCCCAAATTGAACTTATCCTATCCTGGCCATCTGTTCTTACTGCTTTATATCTTCTACAACTAATCAGTAACCAGTTATTTAAGCTACCTGTTAAATATCTCTTGAAAACATTCCTTCGTTCTCATTTTTTAAATTATGAAGTATCTGAAATGTATGCAAAAGTACCTGAAATAATACAATAACTATCCATGTACTCATAATCTAAATCTAACAAATTTTGCCATATTTCCCATGTATTGCATCATGTACCTTTGAAGTGTCTGTTTTCACTCTCATATCTCATCCACTTTACAATCTGAATCATCTTTTAAAACACAAATTTAATTGCACAGCACCCCTTCTTCAAATCTTTCAGTGCTATGCCCTCAACACCCACTTTAATTTGGGATCCAAGCCACTTTTATAAATAGGGTGGCTTTTCATCTTACTCAACTGGGTCAGTCCTAGTTGATGTCTGTTGTCCCAGTGTGGTTATTAATAATATCTCTTTCACTATTAAAAGTATCCTGGTTTGGATGATAAATTATATGGTCGCCCTACATATAAGGCCCTTTATGATCTTCTTCTCTGCGTATCTTTCTTACCTGTCAGTATTTTTCCGCATACAACCTGCCCGTCTTCCTTCATAGTCTCCTTATGTCACATTCTTTTGGGCTACCTTGCATGAAACTCCCTGCCCCCAATTAAAAGTTGGCAAACCTTCAAGATAAATATTCAGTTCAAACCCCATCTCCTCTAAAAAGTTAACCTGGCCCATCCTGCATGATTTAGTTAGTAATTCAATAATTTCAAAGTTGTTGTTGTTAGGTGTTGTCTAATCGGTTCCGACCCATAGCAACCCTATGCACAACAGAACGAAACACTGCCTGGTCCTGTGCTATCCTTACAATCGTTGTTATACTTGAGCCCATTGTTGCAGCCACTGTGTCAGTCCACCTCGTTGAGAGTCTTCCTCTTTTCCCCTGACCCTGTACTTTACCAAGCATGATGTCCTTCTCCAGGACTGATCCCTCCTGACAACATGTTGTAGAGGTGTTAAATTTTCTTGTAGATTTTAGAGATTAGACCCTTGTCTGATTTGTAATAGATAAGAATTTTTTCCCAGTTTGAGGTTCTCTTTTTACTCTTTTGGTGAAGTCTTTGGATGAGCATAAGTGTTTAATTTTTAGAAAATCCCAGCTATCTAGCTTATCTTCCGGAGTTTGTATGTTCTTCGTTGTAGTCTGTATCTTACCAATGCCATGTATTAGGGCCTCTAGCGTTGATCTTATTTTTTCTTCTGTGATCTTCATAGTTTTTGGCTTTAGGTCTTTGATCCATTTTGAAATAGTTTTTGTATATGGTGTGAGATATGGGTCTTGTTTCATTTTTTTGCAGATGGACATCCAGTTT
This sequence comes from Elephas maximus indicus, assembly GCF_024166365.1. Classification (NCBI taxonomy): domain Eukaryota; kingdom Metazoa; phylum Chordata; class Mammalia; order Proboscidea; family Elephantidae; genus Elephas; species Elephas maximus. The sequence goes on along the minus strand of NC_064837.1, from coordinate 50,925,541 downwards.
TGCCAGCAGCATTTGTTAAAAAGACTGTCTTTTCCCCATTTGATAGACTTTGGACCCTTGTCGAAGATCAGGTGACCATAGGTGGATGAATTTACATTCGGGTTCTCAATTCTGTTCCATTGATCAATGTATCTGTTGTTGTACCTGAGTACCAGGCTGTTTTGACTACCATAGCTGTATAGTAGGTTCTGAGGTCAGGAAGTGCAAGTCCTCCTTCTTTATTCTTCTTCTTCAGTGGTGCTTTATTTATCTGGGGCTTCTTCTCTTTCCATATAAAGTTAATGATAAGTTTTTCCATCTCTTTGAAGAATGTTGTTGGTATTTGGATTGGGATTGCATTGTATTTGTAAATTGCTTTGGGTAGAATTGTCATTTTCATAGTGTTGAGCCTACCTATCCATGATTATGGTATGTTTTTCCATTTATGTAGATCTCTTTTGGTTTCTTGCAGTAGGGTTTTGTAGTTTTCTTTGTGTAAGTCCTTTACGTCCCTGGTTAGATTTGTTGCTAAGTGTTTTACTTTTTTAGGGGCTATTATAAATGGTATTGTTTCCATGATTTCCTTTTTATTGTTCTCTTTATTGGTGTATAGGATTCCAAGTGATTTTTGTATTCCAAGTGTTTACCTTGTATCCTGTGACTCTGCTGAATCTGTTAGTTCTAGTAGTTTTCTCGTGGAGTCTTTTGGGTTTTCTCTGTATAGTATCATATCATCTGCAAATAGGGACAGTTTAACTTCTTCATTACCAATTTGAATGCCCTTTATTTCTCTTTTTTTCTTGCCTTATTGCTCTAGCTGGGACTTCCAGCACAACGTTAAACAGGAGTGGTGATAAAGGGCATCCTTGTCTTGTTCCTGTTCTCAAGGGGAATATTTTCAGCCTCTCTCTGTTAAGAACGATGTTGGCTGTTGATTTTGCATAGATGCCCTTTATCATGTTGAGAAATTCCCCTTCTATACCTATTTTATTGAGGGTTTTTATCAGGAATGGGTGTTGGACTTAGTTGAATGCCTTTTCTACATCACTTGAGATGATCATGTGATTCTTTTCTTTCCTTTTATTTATGTTGGTGATTTACATTGATTGATTTTCTAATGTTGAACCATCCTTGCATACTTGGTGTGAATCCTACTTGGTCGTGGTGTATTATTTTTTTGATATGATGCTGAGTTCTCTGGGCTAGAATTTTGTTGATAATTTTTCCACCTGTATTCATGAGAGGTATTGGTCTGTAATTTTCTTTGTTTTGTGGTGTCTTTGCCTGGTTTTGGTATCAAGGTTATGCTGGCTTCATAGAATGAATTAGCAGTATTGCTTCCTTTTCTGTGTTCTAAAATAGTTCGAGTAGCACTGGCATAAGCTCTTCTCTGAATGTTTGGTAGGATTCTCCAGTGAAGCGAACTCGGCCAGGGCTTTTTTTTTGTTGGGAGTTTTTTTTTATTACCTTTTTGATCTTTTCTCTTGTTATGGGTCTCTTCAGATTTTCAGCATCATTTTGTGTTAGTTTGGGTAGGTGGTGTGTTTCTAGAAATTTGTCCATTTCTTCTGGGTTTTCAAATTTGTTGGAGTATAGTTTTTTATAATACTCTGTTATGATCCTTTTTATTTCAGTTGGGTCTGTTGTAATGTCCCCATTTCATTTCTTATTTGGGTTATTTGCGTCCTCTCGTGTTTTTCTTTTGTAAGTTTGGCCAGTGGTTTGTCAATTTTGTTGATCCTTTCAAAGAACCAACTTCTGGTTTTGTTGATTCTATTCTTTTTCTATTCTCTATTTTATTTATTTCTGCTCTGATCTTTATTATTTCCTTTCTTCTTGTGGCTGTGGGCTTCTTTTGCTGTTCACTTCCTAGAAGGACTTTTCTATCAGTCAGAGTTATCAGTCACAGAGCCCTCTAGACATTTTAAGCAAAAAAGTTTATTTATTAGGTAGCACGCAGTCCCTGGGAGTACCGAAAAGTTAAGCTTAGAGACCGCATAGCCAGGTACAGTTCTCAGATCACACCATGGGGCTGAATTAGTGAGGACCCCACTGCAGTCCTTACTGGGCACAGACTGCAGTTTGCACTGCTGATTCCATTTGCCAGAATCACCACCATTGCTAGAAGATGGATTTCACAGGGCACCTGCTTCTTCATAATGCTCACTTTTGAATCAAATCTCATTCAGGTGCATCTGACAGGAGAGGTAGATTAATTCTCTGCACCCTAATTTCAAGGGTGATTGAGAAAGTGAGTTTTCTGGTTTCTGCCATGAGAGAACCACAACTGTTAAGAGTGTCCACAAGTTGCTTGACAGCCATACAACATGAAACTGTCCAGGATACTTACAGAAAATCATTGTGAGGAGTTGAATAGGGCAAAAATTAGTGTGCTGTATACTCGCTTCAATTTTAATAAGTTTATCCAAACTAATTGAATACTGCCATTACAGAAACTCAAGCAAGCTTTTCTTGCTTTCTGATGAGTAGCTCCTGTGAAAGATGGTGGTAGAGAGATAATAGATAGTTGAGCTGATTGGAAAGTGTATCCTACAAATAGGAAACTGAGTAGAAAAAAAGCCAATTTTAGGAGCATTTGAAACAAGACTTACTTTTAGGTCAGTTAGCTAAAAGGAGCTGTTCATTGTACGAGTAATGCATCCACCTTTTTATAAAGGGCTAGTGTGAGTAATTGTTTATCCTTCCTCTTCTTCTCATCTTTCCTTAGCAAATAACTATGCATAACTTCCTTTGAGATATCTTTTATAGCTAGTTTTTAACTGGAACTTCTGATGCAAATTGATCCACCGCTTTGAGTCTGTCCCACAATTTTGAGCCAAAACCTCATTAAGGCCAGTGGATAGCAACCAGCATATCTGTGAGTTGGCTTTCCAGAATTAGGGATGCAGCTTATTTAGAGAACGACCTTATAATACTTACCTCCAGTCTCAAGAAATGCTTTTTGCTTTAAAATCTGAAAAATAGAGTATATTAATATAGTTACTGCTTTCTTTTGGTTAATATTTGCCTGGCATATCTTTTTCTGTCCTCTGATTTTCAACTTTCCAGGCCTTATGTTTTAAAGGTATCTCTTGTAAACAGCATGTAGTTGGAATTTGCTCTTCTGAGTGTTTTAATACTTTTACATTTTTTGTGGTTGCTTATAAATCAGGTTTTATTATCTTTTTATTTTCCATTTCCAGATTTTTCTGTCTCGTCCTATCTTTTATAAAATTGAGGTTTTCTTAACACCCCCCCCCACACACACTATTTCTAATCTCTTAACAATTACCCTAGAAATCTTAATTTAAATTATGCTTACTTTGGAGGCATTCGTGGTTCAGTGGTAGAATTCTTGCTTTCCAGGAGGGAGACCCATATTTGATTCCTACCTCATGCACGTCTACCATCCCTCTGTCAGTGGAGGCTTGCCTATTGCTATGATGCTGAACAGATTTCAGGGGGAGCTTCCAGACTAAGATGGACTAGGAGGAAAGGCCTTACTGTCTACTTCCAAAAATCAGCCAGTGGAAAACCCTATTGATCACATTTGTCCGATCCACAGCCAATCATGTGGATGACACAGGACCAGGCAGCATTTTGTTTTGTTGTGCACGGGTTGCCACAAGTTCGGATCTGATTCACCAGCAGCTAATAACAACGTGCTTAATTGGCATTTTGCTTTTACCCTTTTTTTAACCCTGCAACCTGGTTGTTAACTGACATATTTATCAATTTCATTACTCACTATTTACTTTTAGTATTTCTGACCTTCCTTTCGGCATCATTTTCCTTCTCTAAATTAAACATCCATAGTAAGAAATATGTTTGCTATTGCAGTCATACACACCATTGAAACAAAAGTTTTATAAAATAGTGTTTATTCTTCTTATGTAAAGTACACTGACATTTTCTATTCTTTTTTGCTCTTGTATACCTGTTATAATCTACTAAATCAGTGTCATGATCCATTAATGACCATAATCTATGATATGAAAAAACAGTACTTTAGAAGGTTCTATTTTATGTGTTTATTGGTGATAAACTCTTTTTATCCCAAATGCCTTCATACCAGTTTCTGAAAAATATTCTCACTTGGTTACAATTCCACTTGGCCTGTTTCTTCTCTCAGAACATCAAAGATACTATTCCAGTGTCTTCTAACTTCTGGTGTTGCCTTTGAATTCAGTCTGATTGTAGGTGATCGTTCATTTTTTGAGTAGCTTTATGATTTCATTGTCTTTGGTCCCTAGTAGTTTCACTAGAGGATGTCTAGGTGCATTTTTTTTTTTAATTTAGCGTATATGGTAAACTTTATTATATGGTAAACTTTGTGCTTCCTGGGCCTGTGGAGTCATGTCTTTCATCAGTTTGGGAAAATTCTCAGCCATTATATCTTCAAATATGTTTCCCTCATCTATGTTCTCTGTTCTCTTTTTTTCTGTAATTACAATTAGACATGTTACTGGATATTCTCATTCTATTCTCTGTAGTTTTGAAACTCTTTTTCATATTATCCTGTCTCCTTGTCCCTGTGCAACATTATAAGTAATTTCTTTCCGTCTGTCTTTACTATATTTTTTTTTAATTTGAGATATAATTCACAAACCACAAAGTACCCTCTTAAAGTGTACACTTCCGTAGTTTTTGTATATTCACAAGGTTGTGCATCTGTCACCACAGTCTAATTCCAGAACACTTTCATCACCTTGCTACGTCTTTTTCAAGTATTACCTAGTCTGTTTTTTAACTCATCCCCTGGGGTGCTTCTGTTTGTTTGTTTTTGATAATGATGTTTTTCAATACTAAATGTCCAATTTGGCTCTTTCTGTAGTCTGCCTACTTATTTTTATAGTGCTTCTATCTTACTTTTAAACGTTTTATACTGTTTAATATTCTGTAACAGATTAAGCCAGTATCTGAGATTCTTGTAGGCCTACATCCATTTCCACTGACTCTCACTTATGACAGTTTTATTTCCTTTTGTGCGTGGTGACCTTTGATTGTAACTCATATTTGACTGATCTTAACCTAGGAAAATTTTTAGGTCAAAATTGAGGATGCCTTTTGAGAGGATTTGTGGTTCCCTCTACAAAGACCCAGAGATCCTGAGATCTCTCCAGCCCACTTCTAGGTTCTTTTATGTAATGAGGAGTCTCACACTTAGCTCTTCCACCTTGCTCAAACCCCCAGTGTCACCCACATGTCTTCAGGAAAGTCCTTGCCTTTCACTGCTCAGGTTTCAGAGTCAGATCATGGTGGATTTTTTTGTTTTGTTTTTTTTCTCCAGTTGCCCCTTTTGGGATTAAGCTTTCTTCCTTTGGATCCAGCAGTGCAGTAAAAAAAAAAGTTTTTATGGAGTCTTTTTTTTTTTTTAAGCCAGTTAGAATGTATCTTGGGAGCAGGGCATGACAGAGTATCTAGTTCACCATACTGCCAAGGGAGAAAGTAAATTAAACTCTTTGGAACATTTGTGTATTTGAAAACAACTGTTAATACAGCCACACAAATTACCTCCTACCAAATTGCCATTTGTGTACTACCCAGCATTTACTGATGCCATTAATTTTATTATCCTTATTTCTCTCTTCAGGTAAGATAGCTTTCTTTGTATAGCATTACTTAAAATTTTACCAGGTTCATTTTTTGTTTCTATTTTGTGGTTCTTACAGGATTATGTTGACAAAGAGAAGGCAATTGCAAAAGCCTTGGAAGACCTCAGAGCCAACTTCTACTGTGAACTCTGTGATAAGCAATATCAGAAACATCAGGAATTTGACAACCATATCAACTCCTATGATCATGCGCACAAGCAGGTAAGGAGTAGTTACCTGCTAACAGGGAAACAGATGCTTTATCTGTTGTTATAACTATAGAATTTTATGAGTGTACCCAAAAAAACTAGGTGAATATCATTTCTTTTGTCTACTGGTTTTTATCTGAGGCCATCTGGCATATTTGATTTTTTCAGAGGCAGCAGTTCTGACATAGATCTTCCTCTCCCCGCCCTTCCTTTAATGATTTTAAGTAGAGTGAAGACTTGTGAGTTTCATAAATCTTACATAAAGGTTTTGACTTTGAGTGATTTCTACATTTTTATTTAATTTGGTGATTCACCTTAAAGTCGTTGGGAACTTTGTTTCCCCGTCCTGCCTTTTCTGAACATGCTAAATTTTGAACAGTTACCTCAGATTGTGGTCTTTTCATTTTCCATGTGCTTTATTGGCTACGATTTCCTATCAGTAAGTCGTTTGGTTATTCAGTATGCTTTGAAAGGTAGATAAATATGGAGAAGGAAAATAAAATTAGGAGCTGCCTTAACTTTAACAAAAAACTCTGATGCTGCATGTTGAAGAGCTTGCTGAAAAAATACATTACACTTTCTTTGCAGTCTTTTTTTTTTTAATCAGTTTAGAAAAGAAACTTGCTTGTACCTAATTAATTACTGGTATAAAGAAGATGGCAGTAATTCCCCTGGGAAATTATAGAAGGAGGAAATTAATCTTTAGATCTATAGGAGAGTTCTAGATTATTAAAGAGTTTTGAGCTATTTGATCTTGGGTGACTTTAACAGAACTCAGTACGTCTTTGGGGATACAATAGTAGTATTTGTTAAACATCTAAGATTTATGAGCATCGCTGGAATGACCTCTTAAACTGGACTGTTGAACCAAGATTTTTATTTTAGAACTACTTCTTCATCTTCCAACTAACCATAAGATTTCAGTGCACAGGTAAAACACAAGCTTTGACCAAGTTTTACTCTAAATTGCAAAGGGGTTGTTTGTAAGCTGGTTACGATCTCATACTTTTTTCAGTAATCTCTCACATTTAACCACACTTAACCAATTTAACATTCTTTCATTGATAAGAGTATTGTAAAAACAGCTTGGAGGCAGTGTCTGACCTCTTCTAACTTTGAAAGGGGGAAGGAGAACCAAGACTAACAGCCCAAGGCTGATTCCTGTGAGGCAGAGGTCAGACATGCCTCTCTCTGCTGTTTTACCAGTTCTGACACCAACCGTCTTTCCCACGGCATTGTCTGCTGGGTTCAATAGTTCACTGCAGTGGCCACGCAGAACTCACAAGCTGTACTCACAGTTATGAGGTTTATTAGGGAAGTAACAGAGTTCAGGTTCAGGAATACTCAGGATATAGTTCTTTCATCAGGACAGCCTTTCCCCAACTCTGCTCATAGCGACACCTCTCCCGGGCCCTAGGCCTCTCCCCGAAGGCACTCAGCTTTCTCACTGTGTGGGCCAGGAAGCCCACCTCACCATCTCCTGCTCCTGGGTCTCTGCTGGGTCTCTCCTGCCACTGCTTCTCACTGTCTCCTCTTCAGCGTTATCACTTGCTCTCACCATTCCCTCAAGGGCAAATTCTGCCTATCCACCTAATTTTTCAGTTGTTCAATCTGTGTAAAATTTAGATTTTCAAGTTACTATTTTCTATGAAATTAACAGTGAAAGCTAACTAAAGACATTTAGCATCCAAGTACATATCCACCTTTGTGGCTCGTGAGAATTTCTTGAATTAAAAAATGTCTTTGATAAATCAAAAGACTCCAGAGGAAACTTCATGCACAAAAAGGACATTTAAAAAGGTTACATTTTTAGTTGATGAGAAATTTTTTGAGTAAGTTTTCAGCTAGAAAGAGAAGCAAGAAAGGTGTAACTCTAGCTTGAAAAATGTATTGAGTTGCTTTTATGGGAAAAATAAATTCTATCAATGCAAAACAGATTAAATCTGAACAAAAGTAAAAACTAATAAAATTTCATATTGACAACAGTAATGTAACGGGTGGCGATGTTTTAGTGATGCTGCTGTCAATCCCAAGTGTAGTAGAAATTGTTACAACTCAGTTCATTTGAATTTGACTGTTTGTTCTTCTGTGGACCTTGTGATAACTCCATTCTCTCCCCTCACCACTTTTCTCTTTGCAGTGGTTCTTAATTTGGGGAGATTTTGCCCCCCAGGGGACATTTGGCAGTGTCTGAAGACAATTTTCTTGTCACAACTGAGGCAGGGTGCTACTAGTGCATAGAAGCCAGAGACACTGCTAAACATCCTGCAGTAGACAGGACAGCCCCACAGCAGTGTGTGTATGTGTGTCAGTCCATACACAGCCCTGAGGCTGGGAAACTCTGCTCTGTTAGAACTACTGAAAACTTCCAGATACGTGTGACGTTGTGATACCATTTGACCTTTACTTGGTACAAACATACCATCATTTTACGTATCTAGTTTTGTTGTAAACATTTATAAGGTGCTTGTCTAGATGATCCAAAGTATTCATTCATGGCCTACCTGTTAGAATGTATCTGTTATCTGCAGTCTGGGGAAAATCTTTAGCTGGTGTGATTAATAAATGCATGTGAGTTTATTTTATGACCTTAATCAAAAGCTTATCTTAGGTTATTTAAAAAAAAAAAAACAGATGTAGTGTGAGTTTGGTTTTTGTTTTGTTTTTCGTGGAGTGTTCTTTAGTTTATTTGATTGAAATGGAAGCTTTTCCACCTTTCTTCATGCTGCTTTCTTAATGCAAATGGTAGAATCTGGAAATAGAATGTTGTAAGGATATAAATAAACAACAACAAGAAAAAGCGCAGTACTGGATTTTTTTAGTTTAACTCTTCCCTGCACTTAGAATTTATAAGGAACCTTTAATTGACCTTGGTATAGTTAAATAACTCCCAGCAGGAGTTAGGTCCTGTTTTGCATTCTTCTTTGGTGGACATGAGCTTACCATACAAATGGACCTACCATTTTCCAAATTCTTACTCTAAAATCATAAAGACACCCTGTCTTGTCTTCCAGGAAGGCACACAGGATTATTATGAATCTGAAATAATAGGTAAGTACATTCAACCCTGTAATAGTAATCCCTAGTTTGCATCTTCGATCAAATTTTTATAGTAGTGGTAAAGTACTACTATAGGCAGGATCCTGAACATATCTTTACCTTTATTTAGCACAAATAATCTCTCAAAAAGCAGCTATGTAGTCACCCTCATTCATGGCGTTTTTTTTGTTTCAGTGGGGGTGTTATATGCCTTACCGTATTCACTAGGTTTTCTCAAATTTTCTAAGATATTTTGTGAAGAAAGTCGTTAATACAAAAGTATTAAGACCCAGCTTAATCTTCAAAGATAAAAACGCTAATGAGATATTTTGGCTCTTTTCAGTTGTTTAATTGTAGTTAAAAATGATAAATTTTAATACATTTTGAACTCTCCAGGGTTAGGCCTTTCTGCTCCTTAAGATACAACCCAAACTATGACTCGTTTTTATGTAAGTTCTGATATGCCTGAATGTTCAAAAAACATTAGTACCCATCTTCCCCTACCTTTGTTGACTTGGTTATAAGTTAAAGTTGAATTTGAAATTAAACGTTTTTCCATCCCTGCTTCCTTGCCTCTTTAATTATATTTCATATCTTTTAAAAAACGTGTCTGCAGATGGATATGACAGTGGAAATTATTTTCTTCAGTTGTTCAAGGGGCCTAAAGTTCAAATTCCAAAGACATTCTCAGAAGTAAATTGTAGTAGCACAATAATAGTCAATGCCTTATTTTATCCAACTCCTATCATTAAATACTGAATTTGCGTTACTGGATAATTTTGATAATTGTGTTTAATAATTATTCGATCTTCATTATGTCCGCTGTAGCTTAAACTATTTTCTCCACTCTTATTAAACTAAAGAAAACTTTATTAGTAATTATTAGTCACATGTACTCTTTCACTTTAGTACCAGGCTACTATGTTTATTATAACACTTTTTTTTTCCTTTCCTTTCTTGGTGCCTGTTACCTACTTAAGCTTCTTACCCTCTTCTGTTTGTGCCACTAAGGGGTCCTCCCCACCAGAGATCACAAATTGTTCCACAGATATGTATTGTTTGGCCTTTATGGTGTTAGTTAGTTTTACCCCTTTAATTTCAGTTGGTTCCCTCTTTTTAAAAATTAGGAGACTTCATAGAATTCAGACTTTGGCCTGTCTTGAAAAATTTAAATATCTGACAACATTATGCCTGTATTTCAATATGTGTAACTGTCTGTGGTACCCTGATCCAGTCATCAAAATCTGGCACTCTAAAGCAGCTTCAAGAAACTCCTTTACCTTGTAGAGAGACTACTGTCTTGGTCAGAGGGAAAATACTTTGACCTCAAATAGCTTCAGTATGAGAACCCCTATAGTTTTTCTGTTTTCTGAAGAGACTGAAGTCTCATTAATACCAAAGTTATGAGATCTGCTTCAGCTGTGAATAAAGGTAGTAGTTTCCTGAGCTCTAAATAGCTGAACTAAAACAGATAAAGCCTGTAGCAGCCACCATGACTTCTCTGTTCTAAATTGTACGGAATAGAATCTATTACTATATGATTTTAGTTAAGTTTGTCTAAACGATTGCAACTACTTTTTGACAGCATTGCTTCATTGTTAATTGACTGATTAATTCAGTACCCAGTAATTGTATATTACTAAGGAACAGAAATTTGAGAGTTTTCCTCATTACTCAAAAGTGGAACAGGTTCTGAATTGAAGTATTTTCTGAGAAATTACTTGGTAATAGAAGCAGTGGTCATTTTTGGATTTCACAAGGACTTCAGTAACGGTTGGAATGGTAGCTGTCCCTTTGAAATATCACTGTTCACTGATCGGGTTTTTGCCTCTTAAGATTTTTTACATCATTTAATACTCTGTATGCTTGATATATGTGGCAGCAGGACAATAAACATAGCAAAACCAGTTGGACCTCTGGCAAGCCAAATGCAGATTTGAAGAAATGCAGACTGGCTTTCTTGATCAGTGATGCTTTAAGATTCAGTTGGTCGAAAACCTAGACGTAAATAAAAAAGGCAAGATGAAAGAAGACAATTTTAGGACTAAATTAAAAAGAGAATGATGCATCTAAGAAGTTAGACCACCAAGATCAGTGACTCATGAAGATATTCCATAAGTACTTTATCTTTTGGGTGTTTACAGAGTGTTTATCCTTAGAAAACCATAAAGTAATTACTGCAGGGATGTGAAATCAGTTTGGAAACCTTAAAGTAGCTTTGAATCCAAAGCTTCATAAATGTTGATTTAAACAGCGGTTTGATTCTGAAAAGATTATCCATTGAGAAGCAAAGCAAGTGTGAAGGGGAAGATGCATCTCAGAACTTGAGTGTGTTGTTTTCTTTTAATAACCTATAGCAGAGATATGAAAATATTAGGTTCAGTGGTACTTTGTAGAATTTGTGGTACTTTGTACCACTGTGGGTGCCGTTTCCCTTGGAGCTGTTTTTGCCAAGTAAGAGAATTGATATCATCTAGCCAGTCCTCCAAAAATTAAGCACATTTTGAGGCTTTTCACCTGGGGACTACCACGTTAAATCTTATGTGCTCACCAGCTCTGCTTGTGTTGAGAATAGACTTTTTCTTACACCCATCTGTCACAACCTAGTTAACCTTGCAAAAATCTTCGTCACCTCAAGGAAACTTTTTCTGAATAGGGGTAACCTTAAAGAGCCCCTTGGAAAGCTAGTATTGCAGGTAAACTCTGCGTTCTTTTTATTATGTATGTCTAACTCTGGTTCTTCATCCTGGCACACAATTCTAATATGAATAAAAATGATTCTGCATAATTTATGTTCTGTAGTTTTCAACCTGCTTTCTGCCACTATACACTTTAATTGCGGATTCATGGAGATTAGATTCTGGAATGAGGCTATGTGTTCTATTGTTGTCTGAAAAGTAAGAGCAACCTAAGTAATGATAAGTTCATGAGTGAAAATGCTGAAAAGAGATCTGAACTGAGAAGTTGCTATTCTGTTTGCTTTGGGCCCAAGCAATTCTTACCAATTATGCTCCTTCAGTTTTTACATAGAGGACAAATCTTTGTCTCCAGACATGATCTGGAGGGCTATGTAGATAACACTTAAAACTCATTATCCACAAAACCACAAGGGGATACCATTTCATACCCACTAGTATGGCTAAAATAGAAAAGACACAGTAACAAGTGTTGGCAAGGATTTGAAGAATTTAGAACCCTCATACATTGATACTGAGATTGTAAAATGGTTCAGCCACTATGGAGAACAGTCTACCAGTTCCTCAAAAAGCTAAACATAGAATTACTATATGACCCAGCATTTCTACTCTTAGGTCTGTACCCCAGAGAATGAAAACATGTGTCCATACAGAAACTCAGACAAGAATGTTCATAGTCGCAGCATTCATAATAGCCAAAAGGTGAAAACAACCCAGTTGTCTATTAGCTGATGAATGGATAAATATAACGTTGTATATCCATATAAAAGACTATAACTGAGCCATAAAAAGGAGTGACATACTGATAAATATTACAGCACGCATGAAACTTGAGTATATTATGCTAAGTGAAAGAAACCAGTCACTATTGTATGATTCCATTTATATGAAAAGTCCGGAATACACAAATCGACAGAGACAGAAAGTAGATTAGTGGTTTTGGGGGGCTGGGCACAGGTCTGAATGGGGAGTGACTGCTAATGGTTATGAGATTTCTTTTGAAGTAGTGAAAATGTTCTAAAATTAGATAGTGGTGGTGCTTATTCAACTCTGTGAGTATACTGCAAATTGTATGCTTTAAAAGGGGTAAATTTTATGGTATGTGAATAAAGTTATTAAAAATGGTGATGGTGATAAATACATAAATATGTTTATGTATTTATACACACATATACATACAGACATGTATGTGTGTATTAAAATACCTTAAAGCAGGCACACCAGGTACTATTAAATCTACTTTTAAGGCTTTTTACTGAGTTCCTAAACATAGCAAAGCAGGTATTCCACAGTAATTTTATGACAAATTAATTTGCTCTCCACTTAAATGTATTAATAGTCTTTGTGCTGCAAAGTAATTTGGACATAAATGGTAAGCAAGTATTGTCATAAATGACTAATTAATACTACTCTTACCCAGCAAGAATTTATACTTTCTTTTTTCCCTTTCAGTTTTTTCAATATCTATAGTCAGCATCAGTGTCTAGTTTTCTCTGTTACTGAATAAGATTAGTTTTTGTCGCTTACTGATATACATGTGCTAACACAAAGAATTTACATCTAATGTCCAGTTACTTTGATTTCCATAACCGTTCAGTCATAATCTTCCTTTCCTTAGTATTTTAATGCTGAGGCTTTGTGTGTTCTCTCCTGGTCTTTTCTCTCTCACCACATGGACATATCCTGGATGGCCTCATTTAGAAGCGTCCATACACTGAAACTTGAGTCGGGGTGACCTGGCCAGGCAACAACTACAGCATGATTACTTCAAATTGAGAGGCGGAGAGGAGACCTGTATTAATGTTATGGCATGAGAGAGAGGCAAGAAGACACAGTGGGCAATGAGGCTGTGGGTCTTAGGGATGCAGAATTGTTGCCATAAGAGGAAAGGAAGTCTTTAAGGTTCCAAGAGGCCAGATTTTACTTAGCCAGAGAAAGAGATCAAGGTGCAAACAACCACCCCTTCTTTACTGAACCCACTTCCCATCTCTATCAGCAAATAGTCCATGGAAGTATGTGTGTGTTCATATTCCCCTTACTAACATTCCTCTCCCAAAAAACTAATTTAAAAACTGAAACCAGTTAGATAAATTTATTGAGCATTTCTTATGTGCCATAGACACTGGGCACACTGGGGTTAGTTTCAAAGCAGAACTAAACCTCAGTCCCTGGTGTAGGGAAGTAGGGTTGCTATCTGGTAAGAGAAAGAAACCATGTATAATCTTTTCACTCTGAAGAGAAAAAATCAGGTTTTCTCTTCAGAGCTTAGTAAATATAAGGTAGGAATTTTAGTGGCAATAAGAAATACTCTTCCTTAAACTTTATTTTCTGATAGTTGAAATTCATTTCATGTGAAACAGTGGTTTTTATTCTTTAAATTTAGATCATAGATTTAAAATGCTTGAGAAAGGTAGTAATCACGTGTTCTAGTAAAGTGTACTCAATGAAATATAAATGCCTAGTATCAAATTTTATTTTGGTAAAGGAGAACAGGGTAGCACCAGAGGATTCCAAAAGATTTTATCAGATTCGGACCTTTGTTTTTAGAGGAAACGTTAGCAGGAACAGTATCATTTTTTGCTCCTGACAGAGCAGTAACTTTCTTAAAACTTCTGTCCATTATAGAAAGAAGCCATGTATCTTGAGGACCATATCAAGGATGATTTTCTACCAAGCCTGATTGTCGTAGTTTTCTTGTTTTAGTAGGCATAACGAGGCAGATGCTTCTGCTTATGAAGTCTGCATTTAAAGAGAAATAGTTGGATGCTGGGTGATCCTTCTCTGCAAATTAAAAGCCTGGTCAGATTTACCAGATTCTCATTTCCCTGGCTTATTTGTTCAGAGTTGGATGATAAGCAGGAGTTTGTCTCTGGAGTAAGACAGTTTTCTGCCAGCACAGTGCTGTATAGCTGTGCTTTAGAATTGGGATGTCATTTATGTGTGAAATGGTCTTTCACCCAAAGAGCTGCAATTATATGAGTGGGTGTCAAGTGCTCAATCAAAAGACCTCTCCTGTTTTTTTGGGAAGTTTAGTGGAAATCCCAGCTACCATGTGATTGAGACTTCCTGGGAAAATTTCCTTCTGTCCCAAAAGGTGTACTTTTTTTATCTTGAAACATGCTATTAGTTTTTCAGCAAAACAGGGTCTTCACATCCTTTCGTTTTGAATTGGGTTCAGTCTAAAAATGTGTTATTTGACTTAAAATTCTGTTAATTAAGCTTTAATAGAGAGGTTTATAATAAAATAAACAAGTTTATGAACAACTCTTTAGAAAGCATTCTTGGTGGTGTTCAGAGATAAAGACATAGAAGCTTTGGAGTCAGTTTAAATGATTGTATCCATTCAGACTGCATCCCAGTTTGGAGTTTCATTTTAGTTTTTGTTTATGGTACGGAATTTGCTCAGTCTTTGACAGGAGTTTTTGGATTGATGACACATCTGCAATTTTTGGTTTCCTTATATGAGCTCTTTTTGAAAGGCAGGTATGTTGCTTTTTTCTCATCTGAAGAAGTCATCTGAAGTTGTGTTCCTCTTTAGAGTGTAAGAAGAAAGTCAAAGCACCAACTCACAGAGAATTGTACACGCACATTCAGTGGCAAATGAGCCAGGCCTAGTAGCCTTTTGGAATAAAATAGGCACTTCGGGAAGCCTGACATCGATGGTTCAGTGAACCCAGGTTCAGTATTCAGCCAGTGCACCTCTGCGCAGCCACCAGCCATCTGTCAGTGGAGGTTTATGTGTTGCTGTGATGCTGAAAAGGTTTCAACAGAGCTTCCTGACCCCGGCAGATTAGGAAGAAAGGCCTGGTGGCCTACTTTTAAAATCAGCCGATGAAAACCCTTTGGATTGTAACATGAGATCTGTAACTGATCATGGGGATGGCACAGGACCAGGCATCATTTTGTTCCATTATACATGGGGTCACCATGAATCAGGGGCCAACTCAATGGTGCTAACAACATTTATAAAAATTAGTTTTTAGATAAGAAGTTGAGATGTTTCTGGTCAGTGCCTTTTTTGCCATTTGGCTCAATTCTGCCCAGAAGTAAGGAGCTTAAAATTAATCAGCTAATTAAGCTTTTTGTTTCTCTTAAGGATGAGCCTTCCTACTAGCTGAGAGTAATAGCTAGAAAGACCGTATTATATCTCAAATAGATATATCCCTAATACCCATCGCCATCGAGTTGATTCTGACTCATAGCGACCCTATAAGACAGAGCAGAACTGCACTATAAGGTTTCCAAGGAGCATCTGGTGGATTCTAACTGTTGACTTTTTGGTTAGCAGCTGAGCTCTTAAACACTGTGACACAAGGACTTCATATCTATCCCTGTTAAACCCATATAGATCAAGTTGATTCCGACTCATAGCGACTCAATAGGACAGAGTAGAACTGCCCCATAGGGTTTCCAAGGCTGTAAATCTTCACAGAAGCAGACTGCCACATCTTTTTCCCCGAGGAGCGTCTGGTAGGTTCAAAACGATCTTTTGGTTAGCAGCCAAGCACTTAACCACTGTACCACCAGGGCCCCTCCATGTCTCTAATAGAGATATGAAAATATTTCATATCAGCTTTTCCTACAAATGGTAGAAATTTTATTTGGGAAAAATCAAGGATCCCGTGTTTATGCCAGTTATTCACCAGGCATTTACCATACACTTTTTGTAGACTTAATACTACTCCATGCACTTCAGGGTTGATTACAAAGATAAGCCCTAATCCCTACCCCATATGAAGAGGGAGCAGTGTTGGAGCAGTTGTGAGTTACTAAGTGCTTTACATTTATTTTGACACCTAATCTCATAAATCCCTTGATAGTCCTGCTTTTCTAATGAGGGAACTGGAACTCAGGTGAAATCACTTGGCTAGTAATTTAATGGATTTGAACCCAGGTATTTCTGACTCTGAAGCTTTACACGTACTGCCTTACTGTAAGGCAGGAATAACTAGTCAGAGACGAAAATATGGTTGGTAGAAGGAGGTATACATACAAAGTGCTGTGGTAGTTCAGAAAAAAGAAAAACCTTATCTTCTCATGAGAGGTCAGTAGAGACTTTGTGAGAGGAATTTAGTTTGACTTTGAGTAGGAAGGAAAGATTTAGAGTTAGGCATCCATTTTAGGTAGAGGAAAAGGTAAACCCTAAAATCCATGTCTTGTTATTTTTATCCGAATGTTTTCATCTGAAACAGTCCTCAAATATACATCTTGGGTTGGGGAGGATGGGCTTTGCCAAGCCCTGAGCTCTAAGGCATTTAGATTAGAATTCAGGTGTTCCTGGTTCTGCTTTTGAGACCCCAGACGTAACTATAAAGATAGTAAAGGTGGTGTAGGAGTAATAAATACTTTTATTACTGGGCAGAGCTTTCCTGGTGCTGTATAAGGTGTAGTAAACACTCCTGCACCACCTTTACTACAGAGGGGGACTTTAATTTGAATGTTTTATTGACATTTTGTTTTCTTCCTGTTGTACCTCTAGACATATACCTGTAGTAAGAATTTGAGGTAGGATATCTTCAGGATGATGTGCACATGGCCCTATCCCTTCAACTTCAAGGCTGCGCAAGTGGCTGCTGAATGATTGGAAAACCTAATCTCTGATTCAAGAGACTCCAGGGTTTGATAAAATGATTGCTCTTTTGGACAGTGTCCTGTAGTTTAGGAAACACCTCCTAAAAGTGATGGAGTATTTATAAGAGCTTAGGAAGAAATGACTGAACGTGGGGAGATTTTCAAGGTTTTTGGGGTGGCTAGAGAGAGGACGGCAGATAGGATAAAAACACACTTTCTATTTAAATCTTGGCTAGAGAGCCTGTTAAGTGTTAAGAGAAGAAAAAACTAGGTTTGTGGCCTAAAATAATCACATGAAAGTCCTAATGGCCCCTTTTCCTCTGCCTCATTCCGCTGGGAAGGAGGAAATTAGGATTCCTATTTACTTACAATACTTTTTAAAATCTTGAAGTGGTTTTATAAAAATCGTAATTCTGGGCAGCCAGCCTCAGTGAAATAGTTTTTCCAGCTGTTAGTTACTTGAACTTCCCCCAAAATAAAGGTAAATGAAAAATCCAAGACTGACCACTTTTAGACAGCAGTGTCCTTTTCTAAAGTTTTGTAACCATTTTTCTGAAAGAAATACAGATATTACCATTTACCTAGTTGGAATTGTAACTGTGTCATTGCATGTGTATGTACACATATGTGTTGTATAGGTGTTTCCCTTCTCCCCAGCACTTTAGAGTTGATGGCTTTGTCTCCGATTGTTCAGTATAATAGTTTGCAGATTCACTAAGAGAGCTTGTGTAGTAATCCTTGCTTTATTTTTTTTCTCTTCCACTCTTGTTTTATTTTTTACTTTTTTTTTTTTCTTTGTGATATGACATTTTCAGCTGATGTGTTGAAAGCAAATCCTTCTAATTTGGGAGTCCAGATCACAAGAGTGAGTTTTTCTACTAGTGTCTTTAGCTGTATATCTTTTTTTGTGTGTGTCTTTCCACCCTCCTCCCCTCCCAGTTCAATAAAAATTCAAAACACATTTCATAAATACTAGGTAAGAAATTCCTCTGTCTGTTGAACATCATGCCTTTTCACAAAGCAATGTCTACTTTTTACTGGGTCAGACTCCTTTTCATAAATAAGCTATTGTAAAAGCATAGGCTAATGTGTGTGTGCTGTTCTGTTTGTTTGCTTTCGTATTATTTAATGTGTTGAAAAAATTTAATTCTGTCTTCATTGCAGATAGATCTGTCTGGACTCTGTCACCAGTATGTCATGACGCTGTTTTTTTTGTTTTTGTTGTTTCTTTTGTTTTTGTTTTTAAAGAAAATTATACAGTAGCTTCTGGGAATAAAAAATTCATTCTTTTATCCGAATTTTAAATTAAAAATTCTTTGACTTACCTCTGTTCTCCCTTCTCATTCCCTGGATGTTCTAATCAGGGCCATGAAAGAATGAAAAGCGACACATCTGCTCTCTTAATTTCAGCAGACTGACCGGATGAAAGTGGTCAGACTGGTGAGCTCTGAACATGCTAGCATTGGAAAACCTCTAGGGTTTGTTTAATAGTAACAGGAAAACTCTCCTCATGCTGAAAATAAATAATAGCACCTTTTTATGGTGAAATAAAAGTATACATTCTATTTGTGAGTTCTGATTCAAATAACCTCCCCATGTAAGCTGTACATTGCTTATTAAGATCTTACACCTGGGTAATTTTCTAGCCTGATCCCTTTCTGTTCTTTTTGGCCTCTGTTAAGATTTATCTTACGCTCTGCTAGTCTAGTTTTGCATCCTGGAAGAGCAGGTGATTAATAGTCCCTTTTCTTCACTCCCAGCGTTCTAAAATGTGCTTGTTGCTTTTGAAGTCGTTTTATTTTACCCAATAAGGCAAACGATATGCTGCCCTAATTAGAAATGCAGATAGTCCCAAGTGTTTTGCTTAAAGTAACCAGCCATTGTGTTTTCAGTTACAATGAAGTATAATAATGTGTTCTACGCTAACCCTGTAACCATTGGTTGAGAGTAAATATTCTAAAGGCCTTGCTGTCAGGATCCCAGTGTCACTCTAAATTATCTACCTTCTTTTCCTTTTCTTTCTGTTACCCCAGAGATTGAAAGATCTCAAGCAGAGAGAGTTTGCTCGAAATGTCTCATCAAGATCCCGCAAGGATGAGAAGAAACAGGAAAAAGCCCTTCGACGGCTCCATGAGTTGGCAGAGCAAAGAAAACAAGCTGAATGGTGAGAGGATATTTTCTCAGAGGGGACTTCGTTGTTGTTAATTGCCGTCGATTCTGACTTACAGTGACCGCATGTGTACAGCATATAACTGCTGCAAGGGTTTTCAAGGCTGTGACCTACAGCAGGGACTACAGATAGTTATAATTGTTAATATTTTTAATAGATCCTGCCAAACAAAACATATCTATAGTTGGGTATATAATCTAGTGGTTATAAATATACACTTTTGAGGCCATACACTATTTATTATCTGTGTGACCTTAGTGAAGTTATCTAAGCTTTCTATGGCTCAGTTTTCTTATCTGTAAAGTGTAGATAATAATAACAGTTTGCTTCTTACAGTTGTTATGAGGAGTGAATGAGTTAATATATCTAAAGTGCTTAAGAGTGCCTAGCACGTAAAGATGCTCAGTAAGTGATACAACTATTGTCATTATTGTTATTATTTTCATTCTCCAACGTTTTCTTTTGTAGAAAAGTATGTATCTTACAGCATTCTGTTTTATAGCCAAAAGCACTATGGCACAAATTCAAATGTAACTGCCTTTTAAGTGTTTTACAGTTAGTACACTCAAATACCCTAAAACCTGAAGAATTCCATCCACTTATTTCTCTGCAGGTTTCTGGCCTCTTTTGTGTTCTTTGCAATGTTCTTTCATAGTTCTTTTTTACTGATTGTCAATTTTGGGGTGGTATTTTTGGAATTTATCCCACCTAGAGCTGAATTTCCAAGCAACTAGACTCTGGAGATCCAGCCTTTGAGCATTTGTATGCCTCAGTCTGAAGGACTTACGCCCCTTTGCTTATTTTTACTGTCTGGCCAGGACTAACAGAAAAAACTGGTTACAGTAGAAAGAGAAGCTATGTGACTGTGGCTCTAAGAAATTTATAGCTAATTTGGGGTCAGAGTTCCCAAGTTCCTGAACTTAATAGGTTTATTTTGTCTCCTGAGAGTCCTCTTTTGACTTACTTGCCTCTCTCATGTTTTGGAAGAAGAAGGAAGGTAGAGAACAGCTATAGTGTAAGTTTTGAAGCTTTGAAGCAGAATTAACCTATGAACTCTAATACTGAGGTACGCTGCCTATGAACTAGCTCCTATTCCTTCTTTGGCAGCTCTTTAAATAGTAAACACATTCTTGGGCGTTTTGCAAGAACACACACACACACACAAAATAAAAAAACAGCTGCTGTCAAGTCAGTTCTGAGTCATGGCGACCTTATGTGTGCAGAGTAGAAAACAATTAAAAAATGAACAAATAGTGAGAGGTACCTGGGGTCTCAAATGCTAGCATCAATTGGTCTCAACCCACCTGGAGCAAAGGAGAATGAAGAACACCAAAAACATGTGATAAAAGCCCAAGGGACACATAAACCAGAGACTCCATCAGCCTGAGACCAGAAGAGCTAGGTGGTGCCTGGCTACCACCAGTCACTGCCCTGGCAGGGAACACAACAAAGAATCCCTGATGGCGCAGGAGAACAGCAGGATGCAGATCTCAAATTCTTATAAAAAGACCAGGCTTAATAGTCAGACTGAGACTAGAGGGACCCTGGAGGTCATGGTCCGTGGATCCTTTGTTAGCCCAAGATTGGAACCATTCCTGAAGCCAACCCTTCAGACAGAGATTGGACTGGACTATAACATAGATAATGATACTGGTAAGGCGTGAGCTTCTTGGCTCAAGTAGACACATGAGACTATGTGGGCAGCTCCTTTCTAGAGGCAAGGTGAGAAGGAAGAAGGGGACAGGAGCTGGTTGAATGAACATGGGGAATACAGGTTGGAGAGGAGGAATATGCTGTCTTATTAGGAGTACATAGTAAGGTGTGTATAACTTTTACACAATGAGAGACTGACTTGATTTGTAAACTTTCGCTTAAAGCACAATAAATTAATTAAAATTAGAAAACAAATAATCACTTGGGAGAATAAAGACGATTTTGATGCATCATCAGATATTTCATTTTTCTAAGAGTATATGCATGACCCCATAGTACTACTGAAGTAACGTGGTGAAGGCTAAGCAGAAGATCAAAATGAATCTCCTTTTTACTCAATTTGAGGTTTTTTTTTTTTTTTTTTAACCATGGGGAAGTTTCTATGGTAGGTATAAGTATCCCTTGCTACCCACATGTGTTTGGTTCCCTTGTTCTAATAACAAGAGTTCAGATAGCAAGGGATACCACATTATCTGAATATATTTGATACCAGAGTTTAGAACAGTTAGTAGCTAGGGTTCAGATAACAAGTTCTTCATCCAAATGTACATCTGATTCCATTCAATTCTTGAGTTTGGTTTGCAAACTTGTCACAGACTGTGAAAATTTCAGACAAGACAGGAAGTTTAAAACACTGGTATTGAGACTCTTCAGTATCTCTGTTATCACAGCTGAGAAGGTGCTTGGTAGCTTCATGACGGTGGTGCTGAATGCCAAGAAAGTATCAAAAAAACAAAGTAAATGCTTGGGTGCCCATGAGATGGTACAGACTGCCATAGAGTAGTGCAGTGGAAGTCTGTGTGTGTTTAACTCAGAGAATATACACATTTTAAAAATGAATTTTAAAGCACATGGGGGAATTAAATTTTTTTTTTAGCTGAATGAAATACAACATTTGTGCATAGATGTACAGCCATATATTTGATAGCATACTGAATGGTAGGATGCTATAATAAGAAATGAGATTGGAAACAGGACAAGGTAGACTATACAGAGAGGAATGGTGGCATATTTGAATTCTGAGATCAGCCTCACTTTCCGTATTTTAGGCAGCCTAGGAAGAAACAGCAGTAACTGGCTGGCCCCAGAAATTTAGCTTGGCAGATTAACAGTATGAGACTTTGCCTAATCTTCACTGAGGAAGTTCCAATTGGTAGAACAAGGCTAGCGAAGGACCACCTGTGATGAATGTAGAACATTTAAGACATGAGTATTTTATAAGATGTATGAAATGTGCCCCTAAACTTATCTTTTTTTTTTTCCTAAACTATCGTGTAGTGCACCTGGAAGTGGTCCCATGTTCAGACCAACCACCGTGGCTGTAGATGAAGAAGGTGGAGATGATGAAAAGGATGAATCAGCTACAAACAGTGGTGCAAGTGCCACTGCCAGTAGTGGCCTGGGATCTGAACTGTCCACAGATAAAGGAGGCCCTTTCACTGCAGTACAAATCACTAACACCACTGGACTGCCACAGGCTCCTGGGTTAGCGTCCCAGGGCATAAGCTTTGGCATTAAGAATAATCTGGGGACCCCATTGCAAAAATTAGGAGTGTCATTTTCCTTTGCCAAGAAGGTTCCTGTCAAACTCGAATCGATAGCATCAGTTTTCAAGGACCACTCAGAGGAAGGAACTTCTGAAGATGGAACAAAAGCTGATGAGAAGGGTTCTGACCAAGGACTGCAGAAGGTGGGAGACTCTGATAGTAGTGGCAATGTGGATGGTAAAAAAGAGGACGAAGACCCTCAGGATGGAGGGTCGCTTGCCTCAACATTATCTAAGTTAAAAAGAATGAAGCGAGAAGAGGGAGCTGGAGCTACAGAGCCAGAATATTACCACTATATCCCCCCAGCACACTGCAAAGTGAAACCTCATTTCCCCTTCCTACTGTTTATGAGAGCTAGTGAACAAATGGAAGGTGATAATAGTGCACACCCAAAGAATGCCGCAGAGAGCAAAAAAAGCAGTTCTCCCAAGCCTAAAGGCAGTGCCAAGGTGGCAGCAAGTCAAGGAGCAGAAAAGACAGTTAGTGAAGTCTCTGAGCAGCAGAAGGAAAGCAGTATGGCTGAGTCCTCAGAGCCTGGAAGCAAAGCTGAGACAAAGTGGGCCTCAGGAGGGGATGTAAGTGAGCAGAGCTTAGAGAGTCAGAAGGCTTTAGAGATCCAAATGTGTGAGTCCAGTACTTCTAAAGAAACCTCTCAGGCCACCCCAGCAGGAAAAGAAGGCCAGGAAGGACCCAAACATCCTACTGGTCCATTCTTCTCAGTTTTAAGCAAAGATGAAAGCACTGCCCTCCAGTGGCCATCAGAACTATTAATTTTCACTAAGGCAGAACCCTCAATTTCATACAGTTGTAACCCGTTATATTTTGACTTTAAACTTTCAAGGAACAAAGATGCCAGAGCTAAAGGGACAGAAAAACCAAAGGATATAGGAGGCCCCTCAAAGAGCCATCTCCAAGACTTTGATCCTGAAGAGCCAAGTAAAAGCAAGGAGGAGGGAGAGAATGTAGTACATTCCTCAGGAGGCAGGATGGATGCAACTGCTTCAGGATCAGCCTGCAGCAGCCTGAACAAGCAGGAGCCTGGGGGCAACCATGGGTCAGAGACAGAAGACACAGGGAGAAGCCTTCCCAGCAAGAAGGAACGATCTGGGAAGTCTCACCGACACAAAAAGAAAAAGCACAAAAAATCTACCAAACACAAGCGGAAACACAAAGTTGACCTAGAAGAGAAAAGCTCTAAAGGTGAGTCTGGGGAGAAGTCTAAGAAACGCAAGAAACGAAAACGAAAGAAGAACAAGTCGTCAGCTCCAGCAGATTCCGAACGGGGCCCCAAACCAGAACCCCCTGGGAGTGGCAGCCCTGCACCACCAAGAAGACAGCGTCGAGCTCAAGGTGATTCCCAGCGGAGATCCCTTCCAGCTGAAGAAGGGAGCAGTGGCAAGAAGGATGAAAGTGGGGGCGGTAGCAGCTCCCAAGATCACGGTGGGAGGAAACACAAAGGTGAACCTCCAGCTTCATCCTGCCAGCAAAGAGCTGGCACCAAACGGAGCAGCCGATCCAGCCGTAGGAGTCGACCCAGTAGTGGAGATGAGGACAGTGATGATACCTCATCACGTAGGCAGCACCAGAAGTCTCCATCCCAGTACAGTGAGGAGGAAGAGGAAGACTCGGGCAGTGAGCATTCTCGTAGCCGCTCACGGTCTGGCCGGCGCCATTCCTCACACCGCTCTTCCCGGCGTTCTTACTCAAGTAGCTCAGATGCTTCTTCTGACCAGAGCTGCTATAGTAGACAGCGCAGTTACTCTGATGACAGCTACAGTGACTATAGTGATCGATCACGAAGGCACTCCAAGCGCTCCCACGACTCTGATGACTCAGACTATGCCAGCTCCAAGCGCCGATCCAAACGGCACAAATACTCATCTTCTGATGATGACTATAGCCTCAGTTGCAGCCAGTCCCGCAGCCGGTCTCGGAGCCATTCCAGGGAGCGCTCAAGATCCCGGGGCCGCAGCCACAGCAGCAGTTGTAGTCGCAGCCGGAGCAAGCGGAGAAGCCGCAGCACCACAGCCCACAGCTGGCAGCGGAGCCGGAGCTATAGCCGGGACCGCAGCCGCAGCACCAGGAGCCCTTCCCAGAGATCAGGCTCCAGGAAGGGCTCATGGGGCCACGAGAGCCCTGAAGAGAGGCGTTCTGGTCGTCGGGATTTCATTCGCTCTAAGATCTACCGCTCCCAGTCCCCCCACTATTTCCGTTCCAGCCGAGGAGAAGGTCCTGGGAAGAAAGAAGATAGCAGAGGGGATGATGGTAAAGGGGCAGGTCCACCCTCTCAGAACAGCAGCGCTGGTGCAGGAAGGGGATCAGATGGTGACTGCAGCCCTGAAGACAAGAACTCTGTTACTGCCAAGCTGCTGCTGGAGAAGATCCAGTCAAGGAAAGTGGAGAGGAAACACAGTGTGAGTGAGGAGGTGCTGGCCACCCCAAATAAAGCCGGACTTAAGCTCAAGGATCCCCCACAAGGTTACTTTGGGCCCAAGCTCCCTCCCTCTCTTGGCAGTAAGCCTGTACTTCCACTGATAGGGAAGCTTCCAGCTACCCGGAAGCCCAGTACCAAGAAATGTGAAGAGTCTGGCTTGGAAAGGGGGGAAGAACAAGAACAGTCAGAGACGGAAGAAGGGCCCCCAGGGAGTAGTGATGCCCAATTTGGACATCAGTTCCCCTCAGAGGAAACAGCTGGCCCCTTATCAGACCCACCCCCAGAAGAGCCAAAGTCTGAAGAAGCTGCTGCTGATCACACTGTGGCTCCATTGGGCACTCCAGCGCACTCTGACTGCTACCCTGGGGACCCAGCCATCTCCCATAACTACCTCCCTGACCCCAGTGATGGGGACACCCTAGAGTCCCTGGATAGCAGCAGTCAACCAGGCCCTGTGGAATCCAGCTTGCTGCCTATAGCGCCAGACCTTGAGCACTTCTCCAGTTACGCACCTCCCAGTGGGGAGCCTAGCATTGAGTCAACAGATGGGGCTGAGGATGCCTCATTAGCCCCTCTGGAGAGCCAGCCCATCACCTTTACCCCTGAGGAGATGGAGAAGTACAGCAAGCTCCAGCAGGCCGCCCAGCAACACATCCAGCAGCAGCTTTTGGCCAAGCAAGTAAAGGCCTTCCCAGCCTCAGCTGCCCTGGCCCCAGCCACTCCAGCCCTGCAGCCTATCCACATTCAGCAGCCAGCCACAGCCTCTGCCACCTCCATCACAACCGTCCAGCATGCGATCCTGCAACATCATGCTGCAGCAGCTGCAGCTGCCATTGGCATTCACCCACACCCTCATCCCCAGCCACTTGCCCAAGTGCATCACATTCCCCAGCCCCACCTGACTCCCATTTCCTTGTCCCACCTTACTCACTCAATCATCCCTGGTCACCCTGCCACCTTCCTTGCTAGCCATCCCATCCATATTATTCCTGCCTCAGCCATCCATCCTGGACCGTTCACCTTCCACCCCGTCCCACATGCTGCCCTCTACCCTACTCTGCTTGCTCCACGGCCTGCCGCAGCAGCTGCCACTGCCCTCCACCTTCACCCACTACTTCACCCCATCTTCTCAGGTCAGGACCTGCAGCACCCTCCCAGCCATGGCACATGAGTTGGGGATGGGTGCCCAGGTAGGACCAGGGAAGATGACCCATGAATCTTTCCTTGGGGGTGTTGAGCCGTTAATACCAGCAAGTAGAAGCTGGAGTGGGCAGTGTCTTTTAAAAGCCAAAGAATCGACTTTTGGCTTACAGGGGTGGTTTTAGATTTGAGATTTACTTTGGGTTTACTATCAGGGATTTTTTTCCTTTTCCCCTTTCTGTTTGTTGCTCCCTCTCCTGTGTTTCTAAGCTGGGGAACACCAGTAAGTGCTACCCATCCCTCTGCAGCAACATCTCTAAACTGTCAAGTTTAGATACCCCCTCTTCCCTCTACTTTTTATTCTCTCCTCTTCCCTTCCACAAATTTTAACACATTTTCCTCCCTTCTGGCTGGCGGGTTATCACCAAGCACTTGCCAAGGGCCATCTGATCCTGCCTTCTCAGTGCCACAAGGAAGGTCATGCTGTCCCTCAGGTAGTGAAAACACCACCAGTATGGGCTAGTATGTTTGGCGATCCTTGGTGACCTTATGTTATCCCAGGTGAGGTGGAAAGGGAGTCTGACTTGGAACAATGGAACCAGATGCTGCTGTGGCTGTGATTTGATCCACTTCCCACACAGAGCCACACGTTCGTCACTGTTGTCCTCTTTCCAGAAGAGGCATCTGCATATCCCAGAAAAGAAGATCCTATCATGAATAGAAGCTATGTGCAACATGGAGTCACCCATGTGCTTCCCCAGAGAGGAGCTCATATGTCTGAAGGGTATTTTTTTCTTCTGTCATGTTGATGTTTCCTTCTTAATTTATAGGATTTTTTTTTTTAATGTAAAAAATTGCACTGAACTCTATGAACGTAAATGCTGCTTTTTGTAGCTCATATAAAAAGGTTCCATATTTGTAGTATACTGCAATAATATTTTTTACATTCAGCTCTTTAAGTGATCCTTGTTCTGGTGGCTTTATGTAAATATGTTTGCCCTAGTTGAATTAAGAAACTTTAAAGGTTATAAAATGAAAACAAAAAATAAAGCATTTGTTTTCTGCTAGATGCACAAATGACTAAGCATGTATATTTTATCAAGCTCATGTATTTTTTTGAAGTGAGGAACTTTAAAAATGTTAAAGCAAAAAAAGGAACACAGTTTAACATTTTTTGCTGAGAAAAAATGTTAAGTAATTTGCAGTAAGTGGTGCTCCCAGCACTGGGATTTTTGAGCTAATGGGTACCAGTCAGCTGGGGGTGTCAGAGGGGTGCTCAGTTCTGACAGTTTCTCTCACATGCTTGGTTGATTCAGAGAAACAGGGGGGCCCCACAGAGGAGGAGGGGGACATCCAAGAGCTTTCTTCTCTGGAAGCAGTGAGATATTCAGAGTGATTGGTGGGGGAGGGGGTCCCCTCGGTTTCCTGGACCCCTTGTTTCAGGCAGTCCATTTGCCTTTCTAGTACGTAGGCCCCTCTAACAATTTTTTTTTTTTTTTAATGTGCCTTTTGGGTTGACTAGAAACTGAAGCATAAGTAGACAGAGGATGATAGATTTGGGACCGTTTTCTTCCTCCTTTTGTTGGGATGTAAGCACATTTGCAGACACTTCAAATTTTTTTGCTTCATAGTTTCCTTGCCTTCTGCTCAGCTTAGTTTAAACAGTAAAGGTTCCTTTTTTTCTCCCTTGACAATGACCAGAGGAATTACCACCTCAGTCTCCCTACCAGCTCTTTTTCCTTTCCCTCAGGCTATCAGCCCTAATTAACACACTGAACCAAAGGTGCTTGCATTGCAGGTCCCATTCCTTTGGTGTAGTTAGTTCCTTCTTTGGCATTTCCCTAACCATTCCTGAGGCTACAATTGATTGAGTGGTCACCTGAGAGGAAAACCAAACCCTGCTTATCTGGGCCAAGGCTCGGTGTTCCTGGCTTTCCTCTCGAATTCCCAAAAGAAGTAGCGTTTTGAGTTTGAGAAGTAAGTGCTGGGCAAAGGAGGTTCTTGATTGTCCCCTACCTGTTAAGTGCTCATCATCTGACTCAGAAGCATTATTTTTTGGATGACTAGCATTAGAAAAAATGAAATGGTCTGTTTCAAGTGACAGGACTCATTTTTCTTTGTTTTCAGCCCATGTAAATATTTAAATAATACAGTATTAACATTTCCGTGCTGCTTCCCTTCAGCTTGTAGATCGAGCCATGTTCTGGCCTCTCTGCCTTCCTGGAGGCAGTTTTCTTTAACTTCCAGAATAGTGGTTTTAAAACTTAAAAAAAAGAAGGAAAAACAAAATGACCTTACTTACAAGCGTAACAGACTGTATTTAACTTTATCACATATGATAGAGATATATATGCTGTAAAATGAGGGAAAGAACTTTCTAATAAACCAATGATTTGTGGAAACTTAGCAGAGTCTGTCGTGATCGTTCCCTGTTCACTCAAGTTGGGAAAAGATGGAGTTGTGGATTGTAAGTAACATCCTGTTTAAAGTGACCAAGCAGTAGACTCTTGTGAACCAGTTGTTTGTGATATTTGAAACTGTGCCTCTCAAAGCTTGGACTGCCCACTTCAAAGGCAAAAGATGGCTGTGGGCAGAAGTAATAGGAGTTGTGTTTCTCTCAGTGTTAGGTAAGTGTCTCTTTCTGCTCCCTCTTTCCCCGTAAGAACTTCTGTTTCTTCCCTTTTTCTTAAATATATAATCTATGTATGGCATGTAGGTGCTCATTAAATGGATTTGGAATTTCTGGCTTTGATTTTTAGGATTTTGGATGGACTTAAGGCCAGTGGGATTACAAGATTGATCTACCTAGTCTTTGCCCTCCAGGTGGAGTTCTGTATACCAG
Organism: Elephas maximus indicus; assembly: GCF_024166365.1. Lineage (NCBI taxonomy): Eukaryota > Metazoa > Chordata > Mammalia > Proboscidea > Elephantidae > Elephas > Elephas maximus. The sequence continues at coordinate 50,896,607 of NC_064837.1, read as the reverse complement.
GCTTGGCTTCCTCTCCTCAGCCCTTTAATGTCACTGCAGTCAATACTTGAGAGCCTCTGCTTAGTATAAGGAAATACATCCCAACTGTTACTGAGCCGATAAAAGCTCCTACTTTTCTGTATCAAAAATCACAAGAGGCAGGGAAGTTTAGCGTGGAAAACTAACCACAGATTTGTCGTAATAGTTTCCCCTCTCCTTAACCTTTCAGGAAAGAAGACTGGTGTTCATTTCTTTCCTAGTGTCTTTGATAAAGCTATGCTCTGTCCACCAAGGAGAAGCTCTTAAAACCCTGGGTTGGGTGCTCAGATCTGACTGTTTCCTAAAATGGCAAAGATCCCTGCCCAGAAGGAATGGATGTTAGAAAATATAAAAAGTGAGTTTCTGAGAGCGGGCAAGCGTCCTTGTTCTGATAAGGGTTCCACTTCCCTCCCAGCCACCTGAGCTTGAATCGTGAAATTACTCCATCTTCTGTACCCCCCATGACTAATTCAGGCGTAGTCAACCACTTCCGTTCTTATTTGCAAGAGATACTCTTATTAACTCATGTTGGAATTACTGCAGCATCTTCCGGGCTGGCCTCCCTGACTCTAGGAACTAATAGCCTGCCCCATGTAAGTTTACTCGCTTTTTAGAATCTGAGTTCAATTAATTTTGTATTCACTGCTTCTGGTAAAATTGTAAACTCTGAGAGGACAGAAACTGATTGTTACACTTCCTTTTTCTTATCCCTTAGGATGTCTTACGTAGAATTGAGCACATGTAAACATTTTGATTGTATGTTCAAGAAGACAGGAGTAAAGTAAGATACCACAAACCATGGATCATGCACGAGGATTCAGTAAGGGAACATTTGAAGATAAGAGATTTTTCTCGAGCCTCCACATCACCTGGCTCAGAGCCAGGCACATAGAAGCTCAGTAATTTGTTGACTAAAATAAAACCTTAGTAGAATTCAAATTCAGTGAGGGATTCTTGGACTCAGTCTGATGGGATGAGAAAGTGGGACCAACGTGTCAGCACTTCTCTGCCAACTATCAGAAGGGAGATCAACCCAGCTCTGACTCCATAAAAATACCCGTAAGAACTAAACAACTCTCCCTACCCAAATCTGATCACCGTCTGTATTTTCAACTCTAGTTAATGATGCCACTGTCTGGCCAGACACCAAAGCTAGTAGCTACCTTGGATCCCTCCCTACACATCCAGTTACTGATTCTGTCATCACTTTTGTTCCTGCCATTAGTACTCGGGCTCAGACCTCATCACCTTTAACCCAGAGGATTGCAGTCACTGTCCATCTGGTCTTCCCACTAAATCCTTTTCTTGCCATAGGCAGCCAGTTTAATCTTCCAGATCAAAGCACAATTGATCAATGTATCCCATCCCCTGGCTTTAAAAATCTTAGTGATTTTCCATCTCGTATGGGTTAAAGTTCATTTTCCTTAATATGGCATTGAAGAACCTCCAGTGGTTTGATCCCAGCTTTCCGTCTCACCCTCGTGCAAATTCACCCCTTTGAGCACCCTATGCTGAGTTAACTAGTACTTGCTTTTCCCTATAAGTGGCTTTTGTTGTTCTGCTGTTCTTTTATGTTATTCCTCTGCGTAGAAACTCCTTCATTCTCAGACAAAAGGCAACGTAGTATAATGGTTAAGAACATGGACTCAAGTGCAAACTTGTGTTTGAATCCTAGTTAGTGGCACCTATTAGCTGTGTAACTTGGGCAATTTACCTAAAACTATGCACAGTTACGTGTGTTCATGTCTTAACTCCCTCTGCACTAAGTTTTTTAAGGATCTTTGATAATGATCTCTGTATCACTCAGTGCCTTGAACAGAACAAGTACTTATTGAAAGTTGTAGTGGACTATGAATTAATAAGGAGCTCTGGTAGCACAATGTTCAAGCTCTCTACTGCTAACCAAAATGTTGGCAGCTCAAACCCACCAGCCGCTCTGCAGGAAAAAAGACCTGGCAATCTGCTCCCATAAAAATTACAGTCTATGAGGCAGTTCTACTCTGTCCTATAGGTTCACTATGAGTCAGAATTGACTAGACCACACACAACAGCAACGTGAGTTAATAGCAGCTCAGTTGAGGACAGTTGGGAGGGTGAGTAGAGGACTGGGTTAAGGATTCATTCTAACAAATGTATTGCAGGCCTGCCAGGAGCTTGGCACTGGAAGTCAGCAGTGAAGAAAGCCCAGATTAAAGTTGAAGGAGCGTTTAACCTAGCTAGGGATAGGATTTTGAGCTGTGTGCTGAGATGGTGAAGTATGAGGGGAGCTGAAAGGATTCCAGAATGGCACAGGGTAGTTGGGCAGTTTGATCAGAAGGCAAGTATGGATGAAGAGAAGAATGTGGCTATGTTGCCTTTACATCTAGACTTCTTGAATCTCCTTGAGAACAGCTTTTTTGGGAAGGCATGCAGTGCCAGTTAGACTTAGCACTCCTGTCCTCTTCCCCGTATCCACAGAAGATGACCTTGCCTTTTTGCTCAAAACTCTTTCTTCTTTTCCCACTGTGTGACCCTGTGTTTGCATCTTTATCTTTTTGTGCATATTTCTGCTCAGTCTTTCTTTTAGTCATGCATACTACATATTAGGCCCTGGGACTGCAGAAAGGAACCATGCTTTGAATTCACAGACAAAATCCAGTGAACAGACCATGATTATATAGTGTGGTCAGTGTTAGCTCTGGGTGCCAGCCCGAGGAGTTGGAGGAAACTTCCCCCAGGCGATGATCCCAGCAAAATCAAGTCTTAATGGTTAGACAAGAACTTTGTCACCCAAAAAGGAGCGAGAGCCTGCCTTCAACTGAATAGCTTGTACATAATCTCAGAGCCTGTGAACCAGAATGCCCTGGAATAATTTCAAATTGTACCCATTTCCTTGTCCCTTAGGCCAAGGTCCATTCACTGTCCCCCCTCCCAACACTGGCTGCACTGCTCTGGCAGCACTGAGACTTGGCCCAACATGGACAAGGAGTGAGGAAGCTGCTGCCTCAGTATGGCTGGCTGAGGCTGTCCAAAGCCCTAGAAGGAAGAAGTGATTAAGTACCTTATCCAAAAGGATACAGCAGCCTGAGGTCTTATCAGGAGGCAGCAGCTTCCTTCTTCCCCCACTTTTGGCCAAGTCAATGCGCCATAGCAGCGCAGCCAGCTTGCGGGGGGTGGGGGGCAGGGCGAGGCCAGGCGGGAAGGTTGTAGAACTGTGGGCTATAGTGGAGGCGTACAGACCAGTTAATTCATGATTGTACTATCCCAATAAAAAGTAATGGTGACTTGCACTAGAGTGGTGGTAGTGGAGATGGAGAGAAGATTCAAGAGAAATAATTGAGAGGTAGAACCACCAGGAGTTGGTGATAAACTGTTCCCAGGGAAAGAGAGGAGTCATTCCTCTCAGCCCTAAGCCTCACCCCTTTCCTGGCAATCCTGGAGAACACATGGATGTGTGCAGGGGCTGTATAGCCCTTTGCTCTATCCACTGCTCAGCAAGTTGCTTTGGGCCCCAGCTTGATAAGAAATGACTTCCTGTGGTGGAAACTGAAGGAAAGAGGAAGAAGCTGGCCCATTTCTGCCTAGGAGATTGTGGGAGAAGGAAGATGGCCAGAGCTTTGTGTCCACTGCATGCCCTCTGGCTCCTGGGGTGGGCACAGCTGCTCTTAGGACCCGATGGTACCCCTCCAACCTGGGCCTTGAACCTGGACCTGATGCGGCTCACTGTCTACACAGGCCCCAATGGTAGCCACTTTGGGTTTTCACTGGACTTCTACAAGGACAGCAAAGGAAGGTGAGCCTTGTGGGAAGTTTGGGGGTTGGGAGAGAGAAGGAACCCCAACCTGTCACTGCTTCTGTGAGCCCATTTCTGATGGAGGTTGAGCAAGACGATTTATAGGGTCTATAGGGTCTCTATGGTCGGAACCCACTGAACAGCACTGGGTTTTGGTTTGTGGCTCAGGCTGAAGTCTGGTTAGAAATAGTGGGCAGGGACCAGCTCAGGTGAGAGTGTCAGGGAGAGGACACCAGGGAGGAGATAGGCACTAAAACTACAGCAAGAACAAAGGGAAGACAAAAGTTGATTTATTTTTTTTCTCAAGGGTCAGTTGTAAGACCCACTCCACTTTCCTCCCCTCAAAATACAGAGAGGTGCACGTCTTAAGTTGACTTGCAAAACTGTAAAATAGTCTGCTCCCACCTTGCAATTCTACTCCATTTCCCTTACCAAATATGCATATTTGAAAAGAAGCAATAGAGCATTAATGGTTGGGATTGATTAGGCCATGAAATCAGACTGCCGAATTCCCCCCTATTAATAGCTGTGTTACCCTAAGCTACCTAGGTAGTGTGGTGGACACTGTGATGTCCAGCTTCAGGAAGTAGCAAGGGCAGACAGGCTTCAAATGTCAGCCCTTTGTGAGATTTCCTCTGCTGAAAAGAACCACCTTGCCCAAAGTCAAAACCTTTCCCAAGGTGGCCCACTTCCACTGACTGACAACTCGTGTGTGTGTGTGTGTGTGTGTGTGTGTGTGTGTGTGAGATAAGGGTCTGACTGTGATAATTTTGAAGGGTCTTTCTAGCTCCACGGCATGGAGGGGAGGGAAGGAGAGTTGGCCCAAGTCTTTCTTTGGACCTGCGTATGAGTTCCACTTCTGCCCACTCCTTTCACCTCCTTTCTACAGGTATTGGTTTCATGGGTACTTCGGAAAAAAAAACCCTGAATGCGTTTTAAAAAAAAAAAAAGCATTTTGTATATTGAGCATTACTATGTATTTGGTTGGTACCATGCCAAATGTCCCTCACACATTTACTCCTCATGACAACAGTGATTGGCTGGTATTGTCCTCATTTTACATAGGAAAGGTTAAATGACTTTGGACAAAGACAGTAAATGGCAGAGCTGTGATTTGAACCTAGATCTGCTAGGGTTCTCAGCTCTATCAGCAACCTTCCCCCACCCCCGCCCCCCACCCCCAGGCGCCCTCTGGCTTTCTTCATTCTTCACCATTAAAATCAATTCTCAGAAAGGGATCTGGTAAGGAATAGTCTTCAAACGAACATTGTAGGGAGCATCTGAACCCCTGGCTTTTGGTGGGACGGAAAGGGAGAGGGGATGGAGGTAGTGTGCAGAGCTTGGGAGGTCTTTTTCATGAGGAATAGCAAAACCCTCGTGTCCAAATCAAACCAAATGGTTATAGTGCCAGCTTTAACCTCAGTTCGCTGTATTGCTTTAGGAAAGTGATTTCCTCCCAGAGTCAGTTTCACTGTCCATAAGGTGAAGATGCTGGCCTCGACGGTCTGTGAGGTCTTGTTGAGGAAAGCTGGTCCAGGCCCCCACGGCACACCGTCCTCTGGGCAGTGCTTCCAGCGTGGGCACTGGGCATGGGCCACGCGGGAATGCGTGCAGCGCTCACCCAGCTCTCCTTCGCAGCGTGGCCATCGTGGTGGGCGCCCCTCGGGCCTTGGGTCCTAGACGAGAGGAAACTGGCGGTGTGTTCCTGTGCCCCTGGAAGGCCGAGGGTGGCCAGTGCACCTCGCTGTCCTTCCACCTCAGTGAGTCCGGAGCCAGGAGGGACGGAGGAGGGGCCAGAGGGGGCGTGGACAGCCGGGCTTCAGCGCCCCCACACCTTCTTCTGTTCTCCAGCGGATGACAACCAAAACGTAGGCTACCAAACCCTCCAAACCTTCAAGGCCGGGCAAGGACTGGGCGCGTCGGTCGTCAGCTGGAGAGACAACGTTGTGGTGTGGCCGCGGGATAGGGGATAGGGAGCAGGCGGGGCCGGGGATACGTCTGGTGGGAGGAGTGAGGTGGGGCCTCAGTCCCAGCCCCGCGCCCTTCCTTACTCCTCTGTGGCCCTGCCCCAGGCCTGTGCTCCCTGGCAGCATTGGAATGTGCTAGAAAAGACCGAGGAGGCCGAGAAGACGCCTGTAGGTAGCTGCTGGGTGGCTCATCTCCAGAGCGGCAGCCGGGCGGAGTACTCGCCCTGCCGGGCCCGCACCATGAGCAAGATTTACGAACAAAATCGTTTTAGTAAGCTCCGCCCCTGCTTTGGCCCCGCCCACTAGCTGCCCAGCGCTCTAACAAAATCGGGTCGCTTTGAGTCGGAATCGACCCGACGGTTTTTTTTCTTTAGTCTAGTCCCTCCCCCAGCGCGCCAAAACTCTGCTTTCAGTCTGGTTTTGCCCTTTCAAGGTCACGCCTCTATATTACTCCTGGCCCCGCCCCATGGCCCCGCCCCCGCCGGGCCCAGGCTCGGATCCACGCTTCTCGATCCGCCCCTTCACTGACCCCACCTCCTTGCGCCCTCTAGTGCTGGACAGACGCTACTGCGAAGTGGGCTTCAGCTCAGTGGTCACCCAGGCGAGTACCGAGCGTGAGAGGCGTGGGGGCGGCCCAGGAACAGGGCACCCTCTCACCTCCAGGGCTTCCCTTTTAGGCTGGGGAGCTGGTGCTTGGGGCCCCCGGTGGCTATTATTTCTTAGGTATGTCCCTCATCCCATCTGTACATCTCCCGCCTTTCTCCCAGCTTCCCCACCTAAGGGAGACCCCAGACATCTGGGCCCCCACACCCTCCCCCTCCGTCTTAGGGCTCCTGGTCCGGGCTCCAGTCGCCAATATCGTCTCGAGTTACAGTCCGGGCACCCTCTTGCGGTCCGTGCCCAGCCAGAGCTTCACCTCCGACTCCAGCAGCCAAGAGTTCTTCGACGGCTACCGGGGTAACCCTGGCAATGAGCTTCCAGGCTTCCCAGCCCCCTTAGGGTCATTGTCCACCCGGGCCGGTCAGTCCTGAGCCCCCCCCCCCAACTCCAGTACCTCTCCCCTCGCAGCTCCCACCGCAAACAGCCCAGCTCCCTTGCGACCCGCCTTGCCCTCCTAGCCTTGGTCCTGTGGCGCGGCCTTGAGCAGGCCTTGGCCGCTCCATAGCCTCAGTGTTCCCATCTACACAACGCAGGGTTTGACCTGTGTCGTTTAAGAATCCCCTCGTTCCTCGCCCTCAGCCCCCTCCCTGCTTCCCCCTCTCTAATTCGTGCTGTGTCCTCAGGGTACTCGGTGGCCGTGGGCGAGTTCGACGGGAGTCCCAACACTACAGGCAAGAAATTCCCTTAGACAAGGGTGGGGTTTGGGGAGCCCAGGCCGGAAGAAGCACCTGCAAGCCCCCCACCGAAATCGCTGGGAGGCAGGGGGCGAGGGGGGCAGGCACCAAGGACCTCATTTGCTGGGCCTGGCTTTCCCCAGAGTATGTCTTCGGTGCCCCCACCTGGAGCTGGACCCTGGGAGCGGTGAGTGCCCGCCATTCCGCCCCTTGGCATTCCGAAGTTCCCACCCCAGTTCTCAGCTTGACAAAGCCCCCTAAACCTGCCCTGTCTCACACTGAGCCCGAGGCTGCGTGGGGTCAGGAATGACTCCCTCTCTTGCACACCCCACACAGGTAGAGATTTTGAACTCGGACCACCGGACGCTGCAACGGCTACATGGGGAGCAGGTGGGGGCCCCGTCCCAGTGGGGATGCCGAGGCTGGGGGACTAGGACCCCACAATATCCCGCAGAATCGGGGAGGGCGACGTCTGGGAGAGGGTGCTGGGTCCGAGGGCGTGAGTTAAGGGGCTTCGTCTTCCTGCAGATGGCTTCGTATTTCGGGCACTCGGTGGCTGTCACTGATGTCAATGGGGACGGGTGAGCAGCCCATTTGGGTCCCGGGTCACCAGAAGTATGGGCCACCCATACAAGCGAAGCAAGGGTAACAGCGCCCAGGAGCAATCTCTAAGTTGCAACACCCCACCCCACCCCCACCCCCACCCCCCACCACCCCCCCCCCGCCAGTTTCAAGAAGAGTAGACGTTGATAGCAGCCAAGTGTCACAGAAACGCATCCCCCCATCTTGTCCAGCTGCCTTAGTCAGGCACCTTTCATATTTGTGGCACCTCAAAATATCATTCTTGCCTCCTCCGGCACCCCCTTGGACTTGCACCCCCGGGGAAAAATGTTCTCCTCAGTCCCCCCCATGCCTCTGGCCATCCTTAGTCTCCTTTTTCTTTGCCCCACCCCACATGACCACCCAGGCAAAGCGGGAGGTCAAAGGTGGGCAAGATTTGGCCTGGCTCTCAGCACCTCCTTGACTAGCCCCACGTATCACCCGCAGGAGACATGACCTGCTGGTGGGCGCACCACTGTACATGGACAGCCGGTCTGACCGAAAGCTGGCAGAGGTGGGGCGCGTGTACTTGTACCTGCAGCCCCGTGGCACCTATGTGCTGGGCGCCCCCAACCTCCTGCTGACTGGCACCCAGCTCTACGGACGATTTGGCTCAGCCATCGCCCCCCTGGGTGACCTTGACCGGGATGGCTACAATGGTGAGGGACAGAGGAGTGCCGCTTGCTTGCTGCAGAGGGGTTAACAGTCTTACAAGGAACTTGGACCTGACCTGAGAGCTGCAGAGCCAGGAAGGGCTTTAAGCAGAGAGTGACCCATCAAATAGGTGGTTTAGAGACTCAGGTTGCCAAGTGAAGAGCAGACTGGATAGTTAAAGGAGGGTTGGCATAATCTAGCAAGAGATGATGATGGATTTGGAGTTCCAGATGAGGGTAATTCACACATATTTAACTCAAAACCCATTGCCATTGAGTTGATTCTGACTCATAGCAACCCTATAGGACAGAGTAGAACTGCCCCATAGGATTTCCAAGGAGAGCCTGGTGGATTTGAGCCACCAACCTTTTCGTTAGCAGTCATAGGTCTTAACCACTATGCAACCAGGGTTTCCCACACATATTTAGGACTTGATTATTTGGGTGGCAGGATGTGGGACTAAGGAAGAGGGAGGAGTTGGGTGGGTGGTGGTGCCCCTCATTGCCTCAGGAAACTCGGGCCATGCTGTAGGTCTGGATGGGAAGAGATCAGTGTTCAACTCTGGACCTGTTGAGCTTGAGGGCTTGATTGAGCACATTAGATTGAAAAACCCTGGGAACAGTCGTGTGTGGCTTCCCCTACTTCCACAAGAGAAGTCTGAGGTATGGGGAGGGTGAATGAGGAACCTATGAAATGAGAAGTGGCCCAGGACAGAGCCATTTAGGGGACTCACAGTGGAGGCAAGTCTGGGAGGAGACAAAGAAAGAGTATCACAGAGAGGTAAGAGGAACACCCAGAGAGCTGATGGCTCAGACTCAAAGGAAGAGGGTGTTTCAGGCAAGAGGAGAGGGGTGTCAGTGGCTTCTGATGCTGTTGAAAGGAACTGGAGAAGCATCCAGGGGTTTTAGCATGGTGACAGTAACAAGAGCTATTTTAGGGTGGGGTAGGGACAGAGGCCAGAATGCCATGGGTCAAGATATGAATGGTGGATGCAGAATTGGAGGCAGCCAGTGTAGACAGCTCTTTCAACCCGTTTGACTATGAAGGGGAAAAGAGAAAGGATGGTCACTGAAAGGAGATGAGAGTCAAGAGAAGGTTGTTTTAATTTGGAGGAATATGGAATAAGTTGCATATGGAGGAAAGTGATCTTGTGGGGAGATAGGAGGAGGGGATGATCCAGAGGAGGACTCTTTCAAAGCCAAAGGGGGATGGGTGGAACTTTTAGCCCGGTGGCGGGGGTGAAGGAGGGACAGGTATTCCACAGTCAAATGGGGAAGGGGGAAAGAAAGTGAGTGTGGATTTATGGCACAAGGGTTGATGTGGGGACGCCTGTGGCCTCTCTTTACGAAGGTGTTGACATCATCTACCAAAGGAAGTGGGGGCTGGGATCTTGACCAAACATAAAAGGTTTGAAATAGGTGCTGAGCAGACTGGGAGAGGGAACTGACCGGAAAACCTCACAGGACTGCTAAGCAGCACTGAGGTCCCTGGTGACAGCTGGAGACATAAACTCATGGTGCCAATCTGCTCTGCCTCTCCTGCAGCCCTAGATACAGGTGGATATTGAATTAACCCTAGGCAGATTCTGGCCAGGCTTGCCTAGGACTGGCAAAGGAACAAGAAGGCTCAAGATATGGCAAGGGTGGCCAAATGGGCAGGATGAGGAAGCCAACAGATCAGAAGAGAGTGGAGGCCAAGGGCTTGGGGAAACAACTGTGGTCAGAACTGGGCCATTTGGGTGAATTCTGTATAGCTTGGTCAGAAAAATCAATAAGTATATTTAAAAGAAAGAAAAAACACCGTAAACAAAGTCATAAGACAAAGAAAAGACAGTTGGAACACATATAATTCCTATAAGATGCAAAGAACTCTTAAAAATTAATAAGTGGTGATTAATGCCCACCCAGAGGCATTTTTAAAGGAGATCTTGAAAGTTATTAGTGATGCCAAGTCCATGGTGTGGCTCTGGATCTCCCTGGCAGAAGTGCAATGGGGTAAAGGTCCCTAGGGGAAGAGGTGCCAGTATTTAATAGATCTCTGTTACTTAATTGGAGTCCCTGGATGGCGATTGGCTATTAACAGAAGGCTAGTGGTTCAAGCCCACTCAGCAGAAAGGCCTAGCAATCTACTTCCAAAAAAACTTAGTCATTGAAAACCCTATGGAACACAGTTCTACCCTGACTCACATGGGCTCGCCATGAGTCAGAATTGGCTCAATGGCAACTGGTTTGGCTTTTTTGGTTTGTTTGTTTGTTTTGGTTTTGGTTTGTTTTTGGTGATTCAATCTTCTGGAACTCAGCTTTCTCATCTAAAAGGGGAACAATAGTGCCTAACTTTCAAGGTTAAATGAGATCATGTCAATATATTTATCTCAGTATGTGGCTAGGGCTGTGACAGTTTTTAGAACAATTCCTACTTTACAGTCCTACCTCTCCTACATGATTGTAAACTCCTGGAGAGCAGGCAGCTACCTCCTTAACCCAGACCTTGGCACCCCTCTGCTGGTCTCCTGGAGGTCTTCTCAGAGAAGGAGCTCAGGAAAGTGTTATAGGTTCACTTGGGAGATTGAATAACAACCACTCCCTCCCTATTGTTCCTTCCAGATCTTGCAGTGGCTGCCCCCTATGGGGGTCCCAGTGGCCGGGGCCAGGTGCTAGTGTTTCGGGGTCAGAGTGAGGGGCTGAGCTCACGCCCATCCCAGGTCCTGGACAGCCCCTTCCCCAAAGGCTCCGGCTTTGGCTTCTCCCTGCGAGGTGCCACAGACATTGATGACAACGGATACCCAGGTGCCCCTGAACTGCCTCCAGCTGGGCAAGATGGGCCCATGGGCATTAGCTGGAAGTGCTAAGAGACACAGCCAGGGCCCCATGCCTGAGCTGGTGTACCACTGAGGGCTCTAACCCATTTGTTATGGAATGCCAGGGGCATCAGGCAAACTTCCAATGGAGGAGATGATGTGGGGGGCCCTGGGAAGATGAGGTGAGGACCCCATGCCCTTTCTAATTGCCAATCCTGATCCCCACTCCCAATGTCTATAGACCTGCTGGTGGGAGCTTACGGGGCCAGCAAGGTGGCTGTGTACAGGTGAGTACTAGCTCCAGGGACAGGGTAGAGGAGAGCCCCCAGGACATGGCAGCCTACACCATTAGGGAGGCCAGGCCAAGAGGGTCCACAATGGCAGGCCTCCCGCATCCCATCAGAGCTCAGCCTGTGGTGATGGCCAGTGTCCAGCTGCTGGTGCAAGATTCACTGAACCCTGCAGTGAAGGATTGTATCCTGACCCAGACCAACAAAGCAGTGAGCTGGTGAGGAGGTGGAGGGCAGGGCCAGACAGGGCCTGGGTCCTCGGGGGAGCCCCTAGCCCCTGAGCCCTGCTCTCGTCTTTGCAGCTTTAACATCCAGATGTGTGTGGGAGCCACCGGGCATAACATTACTGAAAAGCTGCGTGAGTGGCGTGACAGGGCAGGAGAGAGGAGGGACTGGGCTTCCCTGGAGGCTGGCCAGGAAGGCCCTCACCTTCCTCTGGCCCTGCCAGACCTGAATGCTGAGCTGCAGCTGGACCGACAGAAGCCACGCCAGGGCCGGCGGGTGCTGCTGCTGGGCTCTCAGCAGGCGAGCACCACCCTGAGCCTGGACCTGAGCAGGAGGCACAGCCCTATCTGCCACACCACCAAGGCCTTCCTCCGAGTATGCCCAGGCAGGGGTGGGGTGGGCACTGTGTATCCAGAGGTGGTCAGTGGGACATGGTCCCTACTGGCCACAAGAGGCTGGGTTGTGCATGGTAGCAAGACAGCCTGACTCTTGTTGCCCTCCCCAGGATGAGGCTGACTTCCGGGACAAGCTGAGCCCCATTGTGTTCAGCCTCAACGTCTCCCTGCAGCCTGAGGAGGCTGGACTGGCCCCTGCTCTCCTGCTGCTTGGAGATACTCATGTCCAGGAGCAGGTGGGAAACCTGGTCGTGTAGTGGTTAAGTGCTACGGCTGCTAACCAAAGGGTCAGCAGTTCAAATCCACCAGGCGCTCCTTGGAAACTCTATGGGGCAGTTCTACTCTGTCCTATAGAGTCACTATGTGTCGGAATCGACTCGGCGGCACTGGGTTTGGTTTTTTTTTGTTTAGAAGCAGGTGGGGGCAGGCAGGGACAGGCAAGAGAGGTTCATGACCTTTGCTAGAAAGTTAAGCTGAGGGCTAGTGCCCAGATTGTCATAGGAACCGCAAAACCTTGATGTCACCTTTAATCTCTGACTCTAAACCCTAATGAAAACCCCCAAATCGCAATAACCCTTACGCCCTGATGTGAACACCAAGTGTTGATGTACACTCATAAACCCTGATGTCATCACCAAAACCTTGACATCACCCCAAACCCTAATATAAACCCCAAAGCCCTGATGTCACCCCCAAACTCCTTTTCATCCTCAGATCTTATTCCCTAAACCCAAATGTGAATCCCAGCTCAGTGCTGTTTTCCCAACCCTAACTGGACCACGAATCTCACTGGCTCCAAACTTACCCATACACCCTGATGTTACCCCTCTAGACCCGCATCATCCTGGATTGTGGGGAGGACCACCTGTGTGTACCCCAGCTTCAGCTCACTGGTGAAATGTGAGGATACCCCGCTCTACCTTGCCCTGGCCCTCTCTGCCCCAACAATGCCCTCTTTCCACCTGGATCCTGATACTCTGTCCTCAGCACTTCTCCCCCGCCAGACCCTGAGCCTGGACCAGGTATCCTGAGCCTCATTCGTTTGCCCCCACAGGAGGGGCTCCCCGCTCCTGATTGGGGCTGACAGTGTACTAAAGCTGCAGATGGATGCTGTCAACGAAGGCGAGGGGGCGTACGAGGCTGAACTGGTCGTGCACCTGCCCCCAGGTGCCTACTACATGCAGGCCCTCAGTGACATTCAGGTAAGGCCCCCATCCTGGAGGCACTACCAGGGACCTGGGAAGTGCAGGAGGCTTGACTTCCACTTTTCTTATGCCTTTGCTGTAAAAGCTATAACATATGTATTTTTTAATTTGGGAAAGGAATATTTGCTAATGGCACGCTATTCAGGAACTATATTATAAAAAAAAACAAAAACCCACTGCCGTTGAGTCGATTCCAACTCATAGCGACCCTACAGGACAGAGTAGAGTTTCCAAGGAGCACCTGGTGGATCTGAATTGCTGAACTCTTGGTTAGCAGCCATAGCACTTAACCACAACGCCACCAGGGTTTCCATGTTATAAAACTAAAACCAAAAATAACTCAGGAACCAAATGTTAACAGAAACCTCTGTTAATATTTGGTAGCTTCCAGTCTCTTTTCTTGACATTGACAGACCCTTACATATGCACATATTCTTTTTTAATTTTGCTGATACAGTTTAAAACAATGGGGTTATAACTCTATGTAATGTTTTGTGTTTCATTTCCAAAATGAAAATTCATTTTTAAAGAAGTAAATTGCCACTGAAATACATAATGTAGAACAATACAATCCCTTGAACTCCCACCCCGAGAGAACCCTCTTCCCACCCCAGCATGTGAATCTTCGCAGACTTTTCAAGGGAGCATAAATATATACGGGATGCTCAATAACCCTCTTCTTTCTCGGACTGCCTGCCTGAAGGGGTATGAAAGGCTCATCTGTAACCAGAAGAAGGAGAATGAGACCAAGATGGTACTGTGTGAGCTGGGCAACCCCATGAAGAAGGATGCCCGGGTGAGGACAAGAGACCTGGGGCTGGGTCTTCTTCAGCAGAGGCTCATTGACAGTGTGTTTTAGAGGTTGGGTTTTGGAGTCAGACTACTCTGGGTGGAAATCCTGGTCTTCACATGCCCTAGCTGTGTGTTCTTAAATGAGTGACTCTCTGAGTGGGCTTCTGTGTGAAATAGATAATAATGGTGGTCTTGGAGGGTAAAGACTGGAGACCATTTTCAGGGTGGGGCTGCCCAGAGTGGGTATTTGGACAGTGACTTTGGCCCTCCCCATTTTCCAGATACAAATCACAATGTTGCTGAGTGTGGAGAATCTAGAAGAGGTTGGGGAGTACATGTCCTTCCAGCTGCAGATCAGGAGGTACTAGACCAGGGAGTACGCCTACCTGCCACCGTTCCCCTACCTGACCCCAAGGTAGAGACCTTCAGATGCTCTCAAGACAGAAGGGTCTTTTTGAGATGCCTGTTCTTCAGGTCTCCTTGTTCCCTTTCTTCCTCAGAGACTTGTTTCTGAGTCTTGGAGCCCTAAAGGAAGTTCTTTCCCAGGTCTAACTTCAGTGTGGCATGTTGTTTGTAGAATTAGCTTGCCCTGAACACCCTGACATTCTGCCTCAGGTTAGTGTCCCTCATCTGCCTCTCCTCACTCCCTCCCCTCCAGCAAGAACAGCCAGAATCCAAACAGTGAGATGGTGCTGTTGAATGTGCCAGTCTGGGCGGAGGCCCACGTGGAGCTTCGAGGGTGAGAACCTAGGGGTGGATAAGGGAGATGGCAAGCAGGGCCCTGAGATTCAGGGAGCCCTTGAGAGAGCCCTCACAGGCTGATCAGGGGGTCAGGCTCACCCTGGGTGGGGGCTCGGGGACCTGCAGGAACTCCTTTCCAGCTTCCCTGGTGGTACCAGCTGAGGAAGGCGACAGGAAGACAGAAAGCTCAGACAGCTGGGGCCCCAGAGTGGAGCACACCTATGAGGTAAGGAGAAGCCTTTGGGCCCCAGGCTGGGGTAGGAGGGTCCCAGAAGCTGAGGCTGGGTGCTGAGCCACCTGACATCCTGCCACCAACTCCCCTTCCCCAGCTCCACAACAAGGGCCCTGGTGCTGTCAGTGGCCTGCGCCTCAACCTGCAGTTTCCCAGCCAGTCTCAGCCTTCTGACCTGCTCTACATCCTGGATGTGCAGCCCCAGGGGGGGCTCCAGTGCTCCCCACAGCCTTCCCCCAAACCACTCCAGGTGAGAGCTGGGGTGGAAGAAAGCTGTGGCTAGTCCCCAGACCAACAACCAGGGCACCTTGAAGAGTGGGAGCTGGGCAGACAGGGGCCTGACCACTCCTTTGCCTTCCCAGTTGGACCAGAGGCTGCCCACCCCCAGCCAACCCCCTGTTTACCCTGAGCATCACAAGCGGGAGCGCAGACAGGCCCTCCAGCCAGGCTCACAGCAGCCCTCAGAGCTCCAAGACCCCATTCTAGTGGTGAGCAGGCTCTGTGGTCTCCAGCGGGGGCCTCCCTGGAGCCCAGGAGTAGAGGGATGGGGGCAGGGAGAGGGGCCTCACAGGGGCCACACTTGGCCCCGCGGAATGCTCCAAGTGCAGGAAGATGACGGATTGTGCTGCGCTTGTGTCTGGAGTGGGGGGTGGAGGCACTTGCATTTTTAAAGTTCCCAATACATTAGAAAAAAAAATGATTTTATGTTGGAGCAGGGTTACAGACCAAACCCACTACCATCAAATGGATTTTCAATGCAGAGGTAACCCTGGTGGTGCAGTGGCTAAAGCGCTCGGCTGCTAACCAAAAGGTCAGCGCTTGGAACCCACCAGCCGCACCGCGGGAGAAAGATGTGGCAGTCTGCTTCTATAAAGATTTACAGGCTTGGAAACTCAACGGGGAGTTCTATTCTGGCCTATAGGGTCTCTACGAGTTGGAATCAACTCAATGGCAGTGGGTAATCTTTAGGAAGCAGACTGCCACGTCTTTCTCCCGCTTAGTGGATCAACCGCTGACCTTTCAGTTAGCAGCCGAGGGCTTAATCACTGCGCCACCAGAAAGGACTCCTTAGGGTTACAAAAGTTCTGGGTATTTAATGCTACATGACCCGCTTCTTTCTGCCCTCTCCCAGCATCTCACGGACTGTGAGCAACCCCACTGAGAGAAAATGTCTGAAGCTTGAATTCCTGAAGGGGAGGCCCTTTCAGAGGGGGAGGCCCCAGCTCCCTGGCCCTCTGACCCTCTCTGTATTGGGTGCTTGTGTCAGGGAGTGATGGGACAGGAAGGGTTGAAGATTAATGACGCTTCTCCCCAGAACTGCGACTCGGCGCCGTGTACTGTAGTGCAGTGTGAGCTACAGGAGATGGCGCGCGGGAAGCGGGCCATGGTCACCGTGCTGGCCTTCCTGTGGCTGCCCAGCCTCCGCCAGGTGGGATCGGATGCTGGCGGGAACTGGTGGGGCCCGAAGACCCGGCTTGCCCACGAGGGGGCGGGGCTTCCTGGAGGCGGGAGGCTGGGTTAGCTCCGAGGAGAGGCGGGGCTTCAGGGGGGGAGTGGAGACTAAGTGAGGGAGTGGAGACTAAGTGAGGGCCCGGTTTACTTTGGGTAGAGACGGGATTAGCCGAGGATCAGGACTCCTCAGGGAGGAGGCAAGGGTTTAGACTCTTGCAATCAATAGGCCCCGTGTGGCTATAAATGGCTCTTACCCTTAACCCCATCCAGAGGCCACTGGATCAGTTTGTCCTGCAGTCTCACGCTTGGTTCAACGTATCCGCCCTTCCCTACGCGGTGCCCGCCCTCAGCCTGCCCAGAGGGGAAGCACTAGTGAGTACCAGCGTTGGTGGCAGAGTTCTCCAAGAAGGATCACTGGCCTTCCCATGTGGCAGTGCCCAGCCAGGACCGGGGCAAGGCCTCACTGGGTCTGAGGGGTGGTACAGGTAGATGGCTTGGCTGGGGGTCACCAGTCCGCAGGTTGAGTCTTGGCATAGGTGTCATCACAGGGTCTGAGGAGGCACATGGGTTTGTTCCTAGGTGCAGACGCAGCTCCTTCGTGTCTTGGAGGAGAGGGACGTTCCTATCTGGTGGATTCTGGTAGGCGTGCTGGGTGGTCTGCTGCTGCTCACACTGCTGGTCCTAGCCATGTGGAAGGTGAGGCACGAAGAGGGTGGAGTCCCCAGGTGGTTGCAGTCTTGACCCTGCCCTACCTCACCGAGAGACGGTGGCCCAAGTGGGTGACCCAGGGCCCATCACACCCACATCTCCACTATCAGAATGCCATTCTCCAGAGGACCTCCCCTAGGGCACATATCCCTGGAAAGTGTGGCACCTCGGGTCCTCAGGCCTTTAGACCCTTTCTTCCCTGAGAGAGAGCCTGGTGATACAGTGGTTAAGTGCTTGGTTGTTAACTGAAAAGTTGGCAGTTTGATCCCACTGGGGCTGCTCCTTGGGAGAAAGATGTGGCAGTCTCCTTCAGGAAAGATTGAAAACAAAAACTAAAAGCCATTGCTGCTGAGTCGATTCTGACTCATAGCGACCCTAGAGGACAGAGTAGAGCTTCCCTATAGGGTTTCCAAGGAGTGGCTAGTGGATTCAAACTGCAGACCTTTTGGTTAGCAGCCAAGCTCTTAACCACTGTGCCACCATCACAGTCTTGGAAACCCTATGGGGTGGTTCTACTCTAACCTATATGGTCACTATGAGTTTTGAGTTTCTCCCTGAAAGGAAGAGTCCCAGGGAATGAGTTTTGCCTTCAGGAATTCCAGGGCTGCTGAGGAGGATAGGGTTCACTTCCTCCCAGCTCTGTCCTTCCCCCTGACTGACCCAGGGTCTGATTTAGACCTCACTCCTTTTGAGACCCGAGCTCACTCCTCCTCTGCACCTGGAGAACAAGCAGGCATAGCTCGATCTGAAGCTCCCAAACTCGCTCAGGTGCCCAGGCCCTGGGAAGCCACAGTGCTCTTAGGGAAAACCACACATTAAACTTGTTATAATCAAATACATATCATCACATGCTAGAGTCATGTATTTAAGAAAAGCCTAAGTCTGTATTTAAGAAAAATTCAAGGGAGGAAAAAAACCCACACAGACAATTACACATTATCTCTCAATGGGGAAATGCTTCCATTTGTGAAGTTGTGGGATCGTGGTCTGTGCGAGCCCAGGGAGAGGACCTGTGCGGCTGGCTGGTTTCTAGCAGGGCTTCGACCCATAATTTTTCCCGTTCCAGTTATTGTTCTGGTTCACCTAAATTTTAAAAATTCACGTCTGTTCTGGCTTTGCTTCCTCAGCCATGACTGAACCAGGAAGAAC
Source organism: Elephas maximus indicus (assembly GCF_024166365.1). Classification (NCBI taxonomy): domain Eukaryota; kingdom Metazoa; phylum Chordata; class Mammalia; order Proboscidea; family Elephantidae; genus Elephas; species Elephas maximus. The sequence goes on along the minus strand of NC_064837.1, from coordinate 50,878,276 downwards.
TGGTTAGAAGCCCTGTTTCTAGTACGCCTTCCCCTCCAATGCTCTGGGGCCTAGGAATCAGCTCCACACCCTGACCCCGGCCCCTGTGTCCACCCAGGTTGGCTTCTTCAAGCGGAATCGCCCTCCCCTGGAAGAGGAAGATGAGGAGGAGTGATGGTGCCCTGCACTCCGTCCCAGCAGGAAGGTGGTGTGGTGTCCGCTCTGCCCTTTCCTCTCCACGGAGTGCCCCCCAGCTCTGAGCACCCACAAGTTGGAGCTCTTCCATGGGAGCCTCCTGGTGTCCTCCCCTTTCCTACAGAGCTGGGCCACCTCTTTACCTGCTGCCTAATAAAGAGGCTGAGCCCCCCTCCACCAATGTGCTGCCTCCTTTTGGGGTCAGAGGAGGAGAGAGGGCACCGAAGGAGTACCTGGGGTAGGGAGCTAGGGTTGATGGAAGTGTGAGCAAAGAGGGTCTCTGAACCAGGGCAAAGGTTGTGAATTGCTGTCTTTGGGGAATGTCAGAGAGTAGAGAGTGGATGGTGGCAGTTTTGAGAGGAACAAGGAATAAAGGATGACAAGACATCTAGGTGAAGCTGGAGGCAACAGGGGAGAGCTGGAAGATTTTGAAGGAAGGTAGGATGGGCTTAGGAGTCCTGGTGGCACACAGGTTAAGCTCTCAGCTGCTAACTGAAAGGTCGGCGGTTTGAACCCACCAAGAAATGACCTGACAACCTGCTCCTGTAAAGATTACAGCCTAGGAAACCCTATGGAGTAGTTCTACTCTGTCCTGTAGGGTCACTATGAGTCAGAATTGACAGCACACACCAGTAACAATGGGATGGGTTTGAGGGCATAAGAGAAGGAGACTGGATCCCTTGTGGACCGCTGTAAACCTTTTTTTTTTTTTTTCATGATTTTGGAGGCGTAAACCCCAAAATTACCTGAGGCCAGGGAAAATAACACCCCTCCCCCCGGAAAAAAAAAGGCCTTTAAAGCTGGGTTCCCATTACCTGTCTGTCAGTTTGTTCTACTGTGGTGGTTGTGTGTTGCTGTGATGCTGGAAACTATGCCACCAGTATTTCAAATACCAGCAGGGTCACCCATGTTGGACAGGTTTCAGCAGAGCTTCCAGACTAAGACAGACTAGGAAGAAAGGCCTGGCAATCTACTTCCAGAAATTAACCAATCAAAACCTTATGGATCACAACAGAATACTGTCCAATATAGTGCTGGAAGATGAGTCCCCTTTGTTGGCAGGCACTCCAAATACACAGTGGCCACAATAATGGACTCAAACATACCAATGATCATGAAGATGGTGCAGGACTGGGCAACGTTTTGTTCTGTTATACATAAGGTCATCATGAGTTGGAGCCAACTCGGTAGCAACCACCACCAACAGCAAAGCCTGGTTCAGAGTGAGGGAGGGCAAGTGGAGGCTGGCTAAGCCCTCAGCCTAAGGAAAGCAGTGCCATGCCAGGGGGAGAACAGGCATTGCTCTCGGGCCACCCTGCTGCTATTCCTTCTTCTCCACCAAGGACAAGAGTTTCCCATTAGGCAAAAGGGCACTAGGCAGGGAGCCTTCAGGAAAGCCAGGAGTGGAAGACAGCTCTCCAACTGCAGTGTTGGGGCTGAAGATAGGGGTGGTAGAGTCCACCTGGAGTCCTGAATCCTTGATCCACTTGTTCAATAAATATTTATTAGGCACCACCATGTGCCTGGCACTAGTCCAGGTATGGGAATGGAACAGTGAACAAAGCCCTCGTCCTCATGGGACTTACATTCAACTGGGGGTAGAGAGAAATAAATGTATGGTCAGCGGCAGTAAGTGCTATGAGTAAAAATAAAGGTAAGGGGATAGACCACCTTGAAGAGAGGCATCTGGGGTCTTAAATGCTAGCAAGCGGCCATCGAAGATGCATCAATTGGTCTCAGCCCACCTGGACCAAAGGAGAATGACGAACACCAAGGACACAAGGTAATTACGAGCCCAAGAGACAGGAAGGGCCACATAAACCAGAGACTACATCAGCCTGAGACCAGAAGAGCTAGATGGTGCCCGGCTACAACAGGTGACTGCCCTGACAGGGAACGCAACAGAGAACCCCTGAGGGAGCAGGAGAGTAGTGGGATGCAGACCCCAAAGTCTTGTAAAAAGACCAGACTTAATGGTCTAACTGAGACTAGAAGGACCTCGGTGGTCATGGCCCCCAGACCTGTTGGCCCAGGACAGGAACCATTCCCAAAGTCAACTCTTCAGACAGGGATTGGACTGGACAGTGGGTTGGAGAGGGATGCTGGTGAGGAGTGAGCTTCTTGGATCAGGTGGACACTTGAACTATGTTGGCATCTCCTATCTGGAGGGGAGATGAGAGGGTAGAGGGGCTTAGAAGCTGGCGAAATGGACAGGAAAAGAGAGAATGGAGGGAGGGAGTGGGCTGTCTCATTAGGGGGAGAGCAACTGGGAGTATGTAGCAAGGCATATATAAGTTTTTGTGTGAGAGACTGACTTGATTTGTAAGCTTTCACTTAAAGCACAATAAAAATTAAAAAAAAAAAAGGTAAGGAGATAGTGATTGAAGGTATGTGGGTGTTTGGTAGGGTGGTCAGGGAAGGTCTTTCTGATGAGGTGAACAGAGACATGAATGAGCCATGTGGCTGCTTGGGGATGAAGTGTTCCAGACAGAGAGAATAACCAGTGCCAAGGCCCTGAGGTGTGTTCAAGCAAAAAAGCAAGGAGGCTCATGTGGCTGAAGGTGGGTGTGTGAGGGATTTAAAAGATGAGGCCAGAGAGGTGGCCTGGGGACAGGCATGCAGCACCTGGTAGCCACGGAAGGACTTTGGACTTGATGCTACATGTTGTATTGGGGGATGCCACTGATTAATACATTTACCTCACAACAGCTACTGGTATTTGATTTTACCCAAAAGGGTAAAAGGGAGATTCTGAAAAGAACAGAATAATTTGACATCCATGCATGGCAAGTGCCAGAACAGGTTTCAAGTTAGGTGACTGTGACCATTTAGAGACATATTAAGCTTTGATCCTTGAACACCCTCCAAATTACTGCTCCCTCCCCCGCCATTGTAACTGGATGACCCCTGACATCTTTTTTTTTTATTCTTATTGTGCTTTAAGTGAAAGTTTACAAATCAAGTCAGTCTCTCATACAAAAATTTATATACACCTTGCTATAAACTCCTAATTGCTCTCTCCCTGATGAGACAACCCGCTTCTTCCCTCCACGCTCTCTTTTCGTGTCCATTCCACCAGTTTCTAACCCTCTCTGCCCTCTTTTCTCCCCTCCAGATAGGAGATGCCAACATAGACTCAAGTGTCTACTTGATCCAAGAAGCTCATTCTTCACAAGGATCTTATTCTATCCCATTGTCCAGTCCAATCCCTATCTGAAGAGTTGGCTTTGGGAATGGTTCTTGTTCTGGGCTAAGAGAAGGTCTGGGGGCCATGACCACCGAGGTCCTTCTAGTCTCAGCCAGACCATTAAGTCTGGTCTTTTTATGAGAATTTGGGGTCTGCATCTTTATCCCACTACTCTCCTGCTCCCTCAGGGGTTCTCTGTTGTGTTCCCTGTCAGGGCAGTCATCGGTTGTAGCCAGGCACCATCTAGTTCTTCTGGTCTCAAGCTGATGTAGTCTCTGGTTTATGTGGCCCTTTCTGTCTCTTGGGCTTCTAATTACCTTATGTCCTTGGTGTTCTTCATTCTCCTTTGGTCCAGGTGGGTTGAGAACAATTGATGCATCTTAGATGGCAGCTTGCTAGCATTTAAGACCCCAGATGCTGCTCTCCAAAGTGGGATGCAAAATGTTTTCTTACTAGATTTTATTATGCCAATTGACTTAGATGTCCCCTGAAACCATGGTCTCCAAAACTCTGCCCCTGCTATGCTGGCCTTTAAAGCATTCAGTTTATTCAGGAAACTTCTTTGCTTTTGGTTTAGTCCAATTGTGCTGACCTCACCTGTATTGTGTGCTGTCTTTCACTTCACCTAAAGTAGTTTTGTTCTTATTTGCTATCTAATTAGTGAGTACCCTTCTCCCTCCCTCCCCCCTCTCATAACCATCAAAGAATATTTTCTTCTCTGTTTAAACTATTTCCCCAGTTCTTATAATAGTGGTCTTATACAATATTTGTCCTTTTGCAACTGATTAATTTCACTCAGCATAATGCCTTCCAGATTCCTCTATGTTATGAAATGTTTCACAGATTCATGATGGTTCTTTATCAATGTGTCGTATTCCATTGTGTGAATATACCATAATTTATTTATCCATTCATCTGTTGATGGGCATCTTGGTTGCTTCCATCTTTTTGCTATTGTAAACAGTGCTGCAGTGAACATGGGTGTGCATATATATCTGTTCGTATAAAGGCTCTTATTTCTCTAGGATATATTCCAAGGAGTAGGATTGCTGGATCATATGGTAGTTCTATTTTTAGCTTTTTAAGGATGTGCCAAATCAATTTCCAAAGTGGTTGTACCATTTTACATTCCCACTAGCAGTGTATAAGTGTTCCAGTCTCTCCACAACCTCTCCAACATTTATTATTTTATGTTTTTTGGATTAATGCCAGCCTTGTTGGAGTGAGATGGAATCTCATTGTAGTTTTGATTTGCATTTCTCTAATGGCTAATGATCGTATTTCTTCATGAATCTGTTAGCTACCTGAATGTCTTCTTTAGTGAAGTGTCTGTTCATATCTTTTGCCCATTTTTTAATTGGGTTATTTGTCTTTTTGTAGTTGAGTTTTTGCAGTATCATGCAGATTTTAGAGATCAGGTGCTGATCAGAAATGTCATAACTAAAAACTTTTTCCCAGTCTGTAGGTAATCTTTTTACTCTTTTGGTGAAGTCTTTTGATGAGCGTAGGAGTTAGGAGCTCCCAGTTATCTAGTTTTTCTTCTGCACTGTTAGTAATGTTTCGTATACTGTTTATGCCATGTATTAGGGCTTCTAATGTTGTCCCTATTTTTTCTTCCATGATCTTTATCATTTTAGATTTTATATTTAGGTCTTTGATCCATTTTGAGTTCATTTTTGTGCATGGTGTGAGGTATGGGTCTTGTTTCATTTTTTTTGCAGATGGATATCCAGTTATGCCAGCACCATTTGTTAAAAAGGCTGTCTTTTCCCATTTAACTGATTTGGGGCCTTTGTCAAATATCAACTGCTCATATGTGGATGGATTTATGTCTGGATTCTCAATTCTGTTCCATTGGTCTATATATCTGTTGTCTGACATCTTATCTTGATCCAGCAAGGCATTTATCATTTCTCCTTAACAGACAAGACAGAATTGTGAGCTGGAAGATAAAGACTCAGATTTAGACCCAAACAATTCTGATAAAGCTGAAGTAGATCTCTCTGGGGGTGTCCCAAAGCTCCATGCTGGCTCTAGGCTTCCTGGCACTGTTGTGACCCCCTGAATAGAGGCAGAGGAAGCTGCTCTTTACCCTGCAGATGGGTGCTGGCTGGGAGGAAGCTCCAACACAATGGGTGACTGAAGCAGATTCAAGGCAGCCTTGACAGACTGTAAAGTTGGGTGGAAACCAAGGAGATGAAATTCGCCAGGGATGAGTGCAAAGTCCTGTGTTTGGCTTCCAAAGAATTGGTTACATAAGAATAGGACTGGGAAATCTGGTCAGATGGAAATTTCTGTTAAAAAGAAAGAGAGAGAATTTGATGGTTTTGTCCACAAGCTCAGAACAGGTCCTCTTAAATCAGAAGACCCAGCCAGGGGACCTGACCAGTAGGGAAGCCTGCTGTCTTCTGGGAGATCAGGCCCTTGTCCTGGGTATCAAGTCCCCTCCTGGGCACCATAGGAAAGAGAAGGTGACAAGTCAGAGAGAGCCAGAAGAGACTAGATTAGGTGAGGATTTGGCCAAGCCAGGGCTGAGTGTTGATGACAACCAGAAATACTGAGCTGGAAAGCTGGATTAGGGTGGGGCAGACCAACAGCTGTTTTCAAATGTGGGGTTCAATGGTTGAGGAAGAAGTAAAACAGCTGGTTTGTTGCTGGTGAAGCCAGAACTAGTGGCATCAACGGGTGATTCTCAGTGGGAGAATAAACCGTGCGTTGACCTCTGGAAGAACTCCCTAACCATTATGACTGCCCAGCAATTGATCTGGTTACCTGGGTGCAGGTGAGCCCCACCTCATCCTAGACCAACAACAACAAAAAACAAACCAAACCTGTTCCCCTCGAGTTGATTCTGACTCATAGTGACCATCTATTGTGCCTCGGCTCTGGTCAGGCATGTGCTCAACTCTTTGTATCATATCTCATTTAATGCTACGACAACCCCATGAGATAGGGATTATTAAAATCCTCAGGTTAGAGGGAAGACGAGGGGGACCAGAAAGCTAAGTAACTTGTCCATGATTTAAGCAAGAGACAGAAGCTGGACAAAAATCCAGGTCTGATTCCCAACCGGGTGCGTGCCACCTCAACACTACGCCAGGAACTGTGCGGAGAGGAGGGAGTCCTTACACTTTTTTGAGGCACTCATGAACCATACACCTTTGAGAGTGTGCTTTAAGGGATAGCCCTTCCTCCCGCCCAATTTCAGGGGCTTTCGGACCCCAAGAACCCCAGTGATTGTACCCTTATCGCTACTCTCCCTTTCAGCGGAAGTCTGAGAGCTGAGTCTGGATCAGCTGGGCGTGGGAGTGCCGCAAGTCATGGTCCTCTGGGTGGGTTGGTGGCTAGCTGTTGGGGTCGGAAGGGCTGGGGGCGGTGGGCGGAGCCGGGCCGGGAGGGGGCGGTGCCGGGAGGCCCGCGGTGCGGGGCGCCGCCTGCAGGGGGCGCTGGCGGCGGCACCGGGCGGAGACAATCGCGCTGAGCGGGCGCCGCAGCCGGAGCGGGAGCCCGAGCTGCGCGGCGCGGCGCGGCGCGGCGCCGCGCGGGGGCTGAGCGGGGCCGGCGAGCGCAAGCCATGGACAGCTAGGGCCCGGCAGAGCCCCGCGATGCCGCCGCCGAGTGGCCCCAGCGTCCTCGCGCGGCTGCTGCCGCTGCTGGGACTGCTGCTCGGCGGCGCCTCCCGGGCTCCCGGCAAGTCGCCTCCAGAGCCCCCCAGCCCGCAGGGTGAGTCCCGGTCCGAAGGGTCCGCGATCGCGGGCCTGCGCCCCCCTCCGACCCGGCCCCCGCCTGCCAGCCCTGTATTCGCGGCGCTCGTGAATTGGGGGTATTCTCCGATTTGGGTGGGGAGAACTAGGTGACCTAGGGTAAACGTTAATGGGGAAAGGTGGGCGGAGGGGGGCTGCCTGGGGTGGGGGTCTCGGACAGACACAATGGGGAGGGCGGGGGTCCACGGGCTCCGCGCCGCCGCCCCCTCCTGCCTTGTTTTTCTCCCTCCTGGTCCTCGAGGCGCTGCTGCCTGAGCCATTGTCTACCGAAGGCACCCGCCCAGAGGCGGGCTGGGGCGGGCGCCGGCACCGCGGCCCCCCACGGAGTCCTCGCTCCCGACTCAGGCTAGGTGGGGGCGCAGGCATCGGCTGCCACCTTGGCCCCGGACGGGGCCTGGGCGTCTAGAGCCGGACCTAAAGGGTGGAGGGGAGAAGGGGGAGTGGGTGAGGCTGTGGGCGGGTTTGACTGATCTAATGGGGTTCTTCGCCCTGGAGCCTGACAGCCCTCAGTGGCCCTCCAGGTTTAGAATTGGGGTGCACCCAAAGAACGCTGATCGGCTTATGATGGAGGTGGGCTGTAGTTGGAGGGCTCTGGAAAAGGGTTACATTGTGATCCCCAGCTCAAGGCGCATGGCAGGGTCGTGGAGCCATGCTGAGCTGGCTGACTGGACAGTGCCGGCTGGGAGGGCAGGTGCCTGGGTCCCCGCCCAGCAGGCCTTCCGTCACTCCTGTTCCAGCCCACACCCCCTCGCACCCCCTTCTCATGTCACCTCTCCTTCGCAGTGGAGCCCTCCTAGCGCCTCCCTGGGCCCAGGTGGGTGCTCGAGGTGAGGGTGGGGTCTGCTTCTGCAACGGGTAGGGTGGGAAAGCAAGACCATACTCCACACCCGCTGCTTGGGTTCTTAGGGGCCTCTGCCCACCCCAGTCCTGCACCCTCCTCCCAGCCTCTTGTCCCACCACCCCAACTACGGCCCTCCCATCCCCTACTTCTGCAGCCCATCCACCCTCAACCTGAAGTAGCTAGCAGGAAAAGCAGGGTGGGGGGGGTCTGGGTGAGGGAAGTGGGGTCCGGATGGAGGGAGGCAGTCGGATTTCCTCCTGGAATGAGGCAGGGCTGAAGCTGGGAGAGGCGGATATTGTGTGGAATGTCAGACTTCCAGGAATGGAAGGATCTCCCCTGGCCTCAGTCTCCCCTGGTCTCTGGGGGGTGGAGGAGAAGGTTTTGCTAGGTAGTCTCTCAGGAAGGCCCTCCCTCAGGCCGCTGCACCCCAGGGGAGGGGGCCCAGAGGACTGGCTGGAATAGAGCCAGGATAGGGGCTCTCCTAGGCCCCTGGCTGGGAGCCCAGGCTGGGCGGAAGGGGGAAGGGAATCTGCTAGGCACTTCCCCACCTACTGCCCCAGATTGCCACTGACGCCTCCTTCAGGCCTTACCTGCCCACCCCTGTTTTGTCCCCCAGTCTCTCTCTCCTCTGAGACTCTGGCCCTGGAACCCAAGGCATTCCCTCAAATGACCATATTCCCAACTCCTGGGTCCCCTCCTCCCAGCTGCTCAGTCCAGCTGCTCCTTCAGAATTCCTTCTGGGCAGTGGTGGAGGAGGGGGGCTGCCAGCTCCTGGGAGAGCCACACAGTGGGAGAGTTTTGGGTGTATGCGCCCACTCAGCAGGGTGGGCTCTGGCTTGGGAGGGGAACAGGAGGGAGGCTTAGGCCGACAGCTGGGTGGGATGCCAGAGGCAGGCGTGGTGCTGGCCCTGGGATTGGAAGCCTGACATGAGACACCTGTCATGTGGAGTGTCAGCCCCACCCAGCCTTCCCAAAGTCCCCATGACCCTCTGACCTCCCTGCACCCTGCTGCTTTCAGGTCCAGGTCTTCTGTCCATACCTGGACTCTACTAGGTTTGTGTCCAGCAACCAGCCCACTCCCTACCTGCCTCCTCTGGGCCCCGCATTGATCTCCCTATAACTTTCCAGGCAGGACACCTACTCCTGTAATTAGCAAAAAGGTAGGGATGAGGCATGTTCTTGAAGGAGGGGCCCTGCTAGTGGAAGGGGTAGGTAGTGCTGTGAATCAGAGGGACTGCCTGGGGGAATAACTTAAGGCCTGGCTCACCCCATCTGAGCTCAGAACACCTGCAGACCCAGCCTGGCCAGACTGGCTTGGGACAGGGGGCAAGGGGGCCCTGGAAGGCAGAAGACAGATGGGTTTCCCATCTCAGCCCCCTCTGCACCAGTTTCCCTGGGCCTTGGTCGGCCCCCCTAGACCTCCTTCCCCTTACCAGGGCCCCAGCTCCCAGCCCATCTCCAGGGAGGAATGAGGGCGTTGCCATGGTGACCAACTAGCTGACCAGCTGGGAGGGGGCAGGCTGTACATGTGAGGGGGAGGGGTTAGGACGTACTTGTTTGGGCTTAGGGGTTGGGATGAGTCCCCAAATCTGAAGGGAAACAGGCTTGTGCAAAGGATTCTGGGAAAAGGATGAATGATGGGAAACACCAATTCCCTAGTGTCCCCTTCTCAATTTTTTCCTGAGAAGCTCGAGTCTTACCCAGCCATCCATCCTCCCTTCTGAAGGCCTAAGTCCTGACCTCTCCTCTCCACCTTCAGGCCCCTAGTTCTTCACTTATTCATCCTTCTCAGCCCTCTTATCTTTGTCCCCTCCCCTGACACCCACCATATAGGGTCCAATGGTTAAGAGTGTGGGCTCTAGAGGCAGACTGCCAGGTCTGGATCCTAGACTGGCCACTTAACTATAGTGCCTGATTTGCAAGTGTCTAGATTCTTTGAGCCTCAGTTTCCTCATCTGTCAAATGGGGTAAGAGCATGTTTTATCTAATCCAAGACACCATTGACTGTAAGATGTACCATTATTTCATGTACCAGTGAGAAAGAAAAAATACTGCCAATTATAATTATGATATCATTGATTACAGGTATCACCTGAGTTCAGATATGTTAAAATGTGAAAAAAGTGCATGTGTTAGACTCGATGAAATATGGTGATAGCACCCACCTCACAGTCCAGTGTGCCATGTAAATGAGTGCTCTATAAATGCTTCTGTAGCCTCAGCCCCACAGCCTCTCCCAGACAAGAGCCACTCCATCCCCCCCACCCCAGTCTCAGGGTTCCCCTAACTCTGTCTCTTCCCATCCCTCCTTCTCACTCCTCTCACCCCATCTTGTCCACAGAGGTCCTGATCAAGGTGCAGGTGTATGTAAGCGGGGAGCTGGTGCCTCTGGCCCGAGCCTCAGTGGACGTGTTTGGGAACCGGACCCTTCTGGCAGCTGGCACCACAGACTCAGAGGGCGTGGCCACACTGCCCCTCAGTTACCGCCTGAGCACCTGGGTGCTGGTCACAGCTGCCCGCCCTGGCTTCCTCACCAACTCGGTGCCCTGGCGTGTTGACAAGCTGCCCTGTAAGTGCAGGGGCAGGTGGAGGGGGAGCAGCAGCTGACCCTCCAACAGCCCCTTCCCAAAATAGTCCTGGGGGTGGGGTAGAGGGGACAGGCCTTCCAGCAGCTGCTGCCTGGGCTGGGTTTGCAAAGGGGGCTTTGGGAGGATGAAGCCACTAGGATTCAGAGGGCAGGAGCACCCTGCCTGGGGAGGGGGTGGCTTCTCTGGAGCTGAAAGGCTGCCCCTCCTGCAGTGTATGCATCCGTCAGCCTCTACCTGCTCCCTGAGCGGCCGGCCACCCTCATCCTCTATGAGGACCTTGTGCACATCCTCTTGGGCTCTCCTGGTAAGGCTTCCCTTCACCCCACCCCCAAACCCTCCTCCTTCACCCTGACCTGGATGTAGAGAGCTCTGTTTGTCCACATATTAGCTGAATGACCTTGGACAAGTCACTTAACCTCTCTGAGCTATGGTCTGTTCATCTGTAAGATGTGCACAAGGCTAGTGCCTAGCCATCTAATTGTGACAAGGGTTAAATAACGTAAAGCATGTGAAGAATTTCACACAGTAGATGCTCAATAAATGTTGCTATTGGGACTTCTTATGGCTTCTATTCTCCCTTTCTTTACTCCTACCTTTAGAAGCCCACTCCCTGCACCTTTATCTTCAGTTGCACACCTACTGGGTGCCTAGCTATTAGAAGGCCACAGGTCATTCTCCAGGTATTGGATATCTACCAAATGCAAGGCCAGAGGTGATCCCACAGTGGTCCTGTCCACCCACAGGCTTTCAGTTTCACTCAACTAATTCTTAATTCTGCACTTCCACTGGGCCAGGCATTGTGTGTGAAGCTGGGGAACAGCGGGAAGGGACAGCAAACTTGGTGAGTTCACAGCAAGTAGGAAGGCAGACACATCATCACAAACTGGAGATCATTACAGAACAGGCAGGGCAGAGGAGCAGAAGACAGCTGCATTCAATATTGAGAACCCCTCACCTGGGAGTGTGGTGGGCAGGAGAATTTGGAGGGGGGGAGCTGTGAGCCCATGGGGGCTGGGGAGTTGAAGGAGGACCAAAGACCCCTTCACTGGAGAAGAAGGTCAGGGGAGCCATTGAGGTACAGGGGCAGAAGGGGACAGTGAGGGGGGACTGGGAGGAGTGGGGGTGCAGGAACACTCTGGTCTGGCTATGCAGCTAGAGCACCTGCTGTAGGCTGGATGAGAAGCCAGGCAGAAGGCAGACTCCATCCACTAGTACAAAGGAGCCACGGTGGGCTTTTGCGTGGGAGGAACTCCCTCCCCAATTTATATTCTCAGCTTGAGTTCTCGTCCATAAATCACTTATTTGCTCGCCTTCATCTCTCTGATCTTGAACAGGAGAGATTTCTAAAATGTCTTTGGAGGTTTCTAAAATGCTAAACTATTTTTTTACCCACTGGCTTAAGCCCGCCATGGGTCCTGCCGCTTTCAATATAGAGCCCAGCCTCCTTCACAAAGCTAACAGCATTCTCTAGGACTGCCACTAAGTGCAGTCTCCCACCCACTTGCTGCTTACAGGTCCCTGGATGCCTCCTTGTGCCTCTGGGTCTTTCTCAGGCCAGTCCTGCTGGAAGTCCCTCCCTCCTCACTTTCTTTCCTTCCTCCCTGAGTCTCATCCTTCAAGACTCCACAGGCCTTCCCTGAGCTAGGCTGACCAAGCTCCCCTTGCACCCTATATCCTTCCATCTTAATAGCAAGGCAGGTGGAATAGTGGTTGGCAGCACCAGCTCTGGTGCCAGATTGCCTGGGCTTCAATCTTGGCTCTAAGAGTGTGTCCTTGAGTTTGTAACCTTGAGTAGGTTACCCAACTTTGCCTCAATTTGTCTATAAAATGGGTTTTGCAATAAAGGTACTTGTCTCAGCGATTGCTGTGTTGATTAAAGGAGTTAATATAGGTATCCAGCTTAGAACAGTGCCAGGCATATCTTAAGGCTTAATAAATGTTACATATTACCAAGGAGACACTGGTGGCCTAGTGATAAAGTGCGACTCCTGCTGATCAAAAGGTCGGCAGTTCGAATCCACCAGGTGCTCCCTGCTAACTCTCTGGGGCAGTTCTACTCTGTCCTATAGGGTCGCTATGAGTTGGAATCAACTCAATGGCAATGGTTTTTTTTGTTTATTACCAAATTGTATTGGAATTCTGTTTATATGTCTGCCCTCACCGCTGACACACACACACAAACTAGACCGCAGTAGCCACTAGTCACATGTAGCTATTTAAATTTACATGCTTTAAATTAATTAAAACTTTAGTTAAAAAATTTCTTAATTAAAAAAAAATTCAGTTCCTCAGTCACACATTTCAAGGGTTTAATAGCCACCTGTGTCTAGTGGATAGCATAATGGGCATTTCCATCACAGCAGAAAGTTCTAGTGGGTACTATAGTAGATAATGCTGCACTAGACTATGAACTTGAAGGCAGGGAATTGTGTCTTATTCATCTTTGTACCCCCAGCACCTAACACAATGCCTGCCACACAGTAGGTGAGAATAATTGAGGACCTGAACCTCATCATTTTATAGGTTTATAATACTGTTTCGGAGAGAGCAAGTAACATGCTCATGGTCACACAGACTAGAATTCACGTCCATGTCCCTTCCAGGTTAACATTCTATGACTGCCCAGTTCTCTCCCCAAGTTGCCACCCTCCCTGGCCTTTCCAAGTGGCTTGAACCAATGACTCCCTTTCTCTACAGATACTTGCTTCCTGCTCTGGTCCCTGGGGAACCTTGTCCCTGGCCAGGTCACTGCAGCCCCTCTCTCTGTCCAGGTGCCCGCTCCCAGCCCTGGGTGCAGTTCCAGCGCCGGGCTGCCCGCCTGCCTATAAGTTCTACCTACAGCCAGCTCTGGGCCTCCCTCACACCGGCCAGCACCCAGCAGGAAATGCGGGCTTTCCCTACTTTCCTGGGTATTGAGACCTCCAGCTCAGGTAATGCTAGGTGCTGGGGGTGGGGGTTGCTCCTCCAAGGACTTAGCCCTCAGCTCTTGTGTCCCCTGCCCCCAGGCAATGGCTCCTGGCTGGAGCTGATGCCACTGGCTGCTGTGAGCGTACACCTGCTGACAGGCAATGGGACTGAGGTGCCACTTTCGGGCCCCATTCATCTGTCCCTGCCTATGCCCTCAGAGCCTCGTGCCCTCACTGCGGGCACCAGCATTCCAGCCTGGAGGTTTGACCCCAAGAGTGGTGAGTGCCTCAGGGGTTCCATGTACTGGAGTTTGGGGAAGGAAAGTGGGGCTTAAGTAGGGGGACGTTGAGTTTGATGAAACCCTCGCCTCTCCCAGGGCTGTGGGTACGCAATGGCACTGGTGTGATCCGGAAGGAAGGCCGGCAGCTCTACTGGACCTTCGTCTCCTCCCAGCTGGGGTACTGGGCAGCTGCCATGGCCTCCCCCATGGCCGGTGAGAGTGTGGGGCAGCAGGGGGCGGAGGGGTGCAGTGGTGGACAGGAGGCTGGAAGGGAAGGCTGGGAAAGTGGACTCCTTCTGAAAGGCAGAAAGGCATCCATACCTGGAACGCTAAGCCCCTGCCTGGCACAGGGCTGGTCACCATGACGTCGGGCATCCAGGACATCGGCACCTACCACACCATCTTCCTGCTCACCATCCTGGCAGCCCTGGCCTTGCTGGTGCTGATTCTGCTGTGTTTACTCATCTACTACTGCCGGTGAGTACACGGGCCTCCATGCCTCAGCCTCCCTGAGCCTGCCCCCCACCGCTCCTCTCATCCAATGCACTGGCTGATGCCTGCTCTAGGCCAGGCCTTCTACTGGGCGCTAGAGCCCCAAAGATGCAGGGGCAAAGCCTCAGGCACTGACAGGAAACGCACATGCAAAGACCTGGTAGCTTGAGAGACAAAGTTCTGGTAGCTTGACGGTGGGGAAGGCAGGACCTGCAGGCAGGGCCCCCATGAGATGATCTTCAGCTGCTCCTACCAGCCAGCTCTCACTCCCAGAAGACCTCAGGCCAGACATGACTCCCCAGTTGGCTTAGATGCTCTTCCCAGGTTCTCACTGCACCTCCTATAAGTGAAGGAGTGCCATTTACCCCTGTTGTTGTGTGCCATTGAGTTGGCTCAGACTCATTGGGACCCTATATGACAGACTAGAACTGTCTCATAGGGTTTACTGGGCTGTAATCTTTACGGGAGCAGATCACCAGGCCTTTTCTCTCATGGAACGGCTGGTGGATTGGAACCACTGACCTTTCGGTTGGGAGCCAAACGCTTTACCTATTGAACCACCAGGGTTCCTAAACCAACAACCCAAACCTGTTGCCGTCAAGTCGATTCCAACTCATAGCGATCCTATAGGACAGCAGAACTGCCCCTATGGGGTTCCCAAGAAGCTGTTGGTGGACTGGAACTGTGGACCTTTTTGGTTAGCAACAGCGCTCTTAACCACTGCGCCTCCAGGACTCCACCGGGGTCCTAGGACCCAAATGCGCACAACCACTGGCTGGACCTCCCATAGACACCGAAGCCCTTTTGGCAAACCAGGCTCAGGTCCCCTCTGAGCACGCCTCCACATCTGAATTCCCGAGCATTCTGCCCAAACCACCAACCATATTCATCCGTCATTTTCTAAGTGCGGGGCTAGGGAGCTGCTCCAGCTGCACCCTTTCCTGACGGTCCCTGTCTGGTCCCTCCTCTCCAGGAGGCGCTGCCTGAAGCCGAGGCAACAGCACCGAAAGCTGCAGCTCACTGGGCCCTCTGACAATAACAAACGAGACCAGGCCACCTCGATGTCCCAGCTCCACCTCATCTGTGGGGGGCCTCTGGAGCCCGCCTCGTCAGGGGATCCCGAGGCTCCACCGCCAGGCCCACTCCACTCGGCTTTCTCCAGCTCCCGGGACTTGGCCACCTCCCGGGACGACTTTTTTCGTGGCAAGCCGCGCCCTACCAGCCGCCCCGCCGCCGAGCCTTCGGGTGCCCGCGGGGGCGAGGGCGCCGGGCTGAAGGGCGCCCGCTCCCTAGAGGGCCCTGGCGGGCTGGAGCCGAGTCTCGAGGAGTACCGGCGGGGGCCCTCGGGGGCCACGGCCTTCCTGCACGAGCCGCCCTCGCCGCCGCCGCCCTTCGACCACTACCTGGGCCACAAGGGGGCGGCCGAGAGCAAGACCCCCGACTTCCTGCTGTCGCAGTCGGTGGACCAGCTGGCGCGGCCGCCGTCGCTCAGCCAGGCCGGGCAGCTCATCTTCTGTGGCTCCATCGACCACCTCAAGGACAGCGTTTACCGCAACGTCATGCCCACCCTGGTGATCCCCGCGCACTACGTGCGCCTCGGGGGCGAGGCGAGCGCCGCGGGAGCGGGCGATGAGCCAACCCCGCTCGAGGGCCCGGCCCCAGGCCCGGTGCGCCCCTTTCCCCAGCCCGACGCCCAGCGCCCGCTGATGCAGGGCCACTCGGGTGCGGGGGGCGAGGGCGGCGGGGGTGGCGGCGGTGAGGGCTGGGGGGGCGGGCGTTCGGCGCCTGTCAGCGGTTCGGTCACGATCCCCGTGCTGTTCAATGAATCCACCATGGCGCAGCTCAACGGGGAGCTGCAGGCGCTGACCGAGAAGAAGCTGCTGGAACTGGGCGTGAAGCCTCACCCGCGCGCCTGGTTTGTGTCCCTCGACGGGCGCTCCAACTCGCAGGTACGCCACTCCTACATCGACCTGCAGGCAGGAGGCGGGGGCCGCAGCACGGACGCCAGCCTGGACTCGGGCGTCGACGTGCACGAGGCGCGGCCCGCGCGCCGGCGGCCTCCGCGGGAGGAGCGCGCCCCACCGGCTGCCCCGCCGCCGCCGCCTGCGCCTCCGCGCCTGGCGCTCGGCGAAGACACCGAGCCGAGCAGCAGTGAGAGCCGCACGGGCCTCTGCTCACCGGAGGACAACTCGCTGACGCCACTGCTGGACGAGGTGGCGGCTCCCGAGGGCCGGGCAGCCACGGTGCCCCGGGGGCGGGGCCGCAGCCGCGGGGACAGTTCCCGGAGCAGCGCCAGCGAGCTGCGCCGCGACTCTCTCACCAGCCCCGAGGACGAGCTGGGGGCAGAGGTGGGAGACGAGGCGGGCGACAAGAAAAGCCCGTGGCAGCGGCGAGAGGAGCGGCCGCTTATGGTGTTCAACGTGAAGTAGCGCCATTTCTGAGCCCGTCCCCAGGGTGCGCGGCCTGGGGTGTTGCAGGAGCACCTGCTCTTAGCCCCAGTGCCCGACCTGGAAAGGTGCCCCGGGCCTGCGGAGCTGTGCAGTGATATGTGCTGGGTAAGGTCTGGGAGGGACCCCATGTGGGCCTCCAGGCCGAGGGAGGTGGGAGGGGTCCAGTCCCCCACCAGGAGGTGCTGGGAGGAGGGCTGGGTGGGTTGAAGCAGTGCCTGTATAGAAATGGCTGTACATAGAAAGGTCTATGTGGGAAAGCAGGAGGGGCAAAGGGGTCCCAGCTGCTAGTGTGAGGGCTGGGAAGGGTGGGGGCATTCCCTGTGGACCCCTGGGAGGGGAGGGGTGCTGCTTGCTGACTGGCCCACTCCTGGGCTACAGTGTCACAGGGCTGGTGGCAGGGGCAGGTCTGGGGATCGGGGGGTAATGTGATGGGGCCGCTGTGGGCAACAGCAAATATAAAACTGGTGCGATGAACTGTGTGTTTGTCTTTCTGTGGGTAGGGGGGAGGTTGGCCCTGGATGAGGGGCCCCCTGGGAAGGGCACACAGGGTGGCCAAATCAGACAGTTAAGAAAGTGTACAAACTTTATTGGGGCACACACATACACACACGACCACCTGTGGATAGGGGAGAGCACCTGGCCACAGGGTCCACAGAAATTGGGAGAGGGGATGGCAGCTTTTAATGTGTTTTTTGCCACAGGTTCCCCCTTTCCAGAGGGGAGGCCTTAGGTTGAAGCCCCACCTCCTGTGGTGAAGGGGACTCAGAATGGAAGGGTGTCAGGGAGAATTGGTGGGAGAGATGCTGAGGAGGCCTGAGCAGTGGGGACCCTCTGAACAGGGTCCCCAGGGCTGAGGAATGTCGTCAGTCCTCAGTCCTTCCTTATAGCAGCGGTCTCTGGGCTGGGCCCCTCACAGGGGTTTTCCAGGGCAGGATCTCCTTGCGCAAACACTTGGTACCCCTGGCCCCACAGCGGAAGCCAGCAGGACAGCAGTGACGCTTATCTGTGCAACAGATGCCCTGGATAGTCAGAGGGGAGTGTGAGAGTCAGACAAGGTCAGACCTGGCCTGGGCCCTTACCCAGCCCCAGGGTAGGGGTGGCACTGACCTGGCGGTAGGGACAGCAGCCCCAGCCCCCGTGGCTATCTTGGCAGCAGGTCTGGTTATCGTGACAGAAGTGGCTGTCCCCACAAGCCACGTCCCCCACGCCCACGTGAAGGCTGTGGGCCAGGGGGGTGGTGGGCTGGGTAGGGGCCACCTCCTTCTCACAGGTGCGGGCCTTCACATTGCAGGTATACCCAGCTGGACAGCAGTGCTGGCGATCCTCACAGCACACGGCCTGGGGGGACACAGTGGCAATATATACTCGTTCTGCCTTCCACACCCCAGGACTGAGCTCCCTACCTAGGGGCAGGCAAGTGGGCACTCACATGGGGCAACTGGCAGCAGGCCCAGCCCCTGCTCAGGCTGGGGCAGCAGGTCTGCCCCACCGGGCAGCTGGTGTGCTGGTCACAGCTGGTGTCTCTGGGGTAAGACAGGGAGGACTGACGGGCAGGCATCTTCTTCAGTGCAGCTGCCATCTTGTCCCCTTTCTGACACTGCCCCTCGTCTGTGCATGTGTAGCCGTGGGGGCAGCAGTGTTGGTGGTCCGAGCAGCAGACAGCCTGGTGGGTAAGCAGAAGACGGTGGTCTAGGGAGCTGCTGTATGGGGCGGGGTGCCAAGCCCCTACCCTGCCGCTCCTGCTCTCAGCTCCTCCAGCTGGAAACAAATCTGACAGAGCTGCCATGCCACCCTTAGGCTAGGAAGAGGGTAGAATAGCAAGGAAACAGGAGTCTGGCAACCTGTCCAAGCCAAGACACTGTCCCCCCAGTGTTGCCCCCCTACCCATGTACCTCTGGGGCAGGACAACAGCCCCACTCCCCAGACACAAGTCGGCAGCAGGTATTGAAAGGTGGACAGCTGGTGACGTTGTCACAGGGGACATCACTCTCTATGGCTTGGGGGTCTGGAAGGCTGAGGTGGGCTGGGGCCTTCTTCATCCAGGGCACCTGGCGGTTCCCCTGCTCACAGGTCCCCTTCTCTGTGTTACATCTAAAGCCCTCTGGGCAGCAGTGCACATGGTCCTCACAGCACACAGCCTAGGGTGGATGGAGAGGAGCCAGTGGGCACAGGGGCCTAGCTGGCTGCCACCTCTACTCAGCCCACCCACCACTCCCAGGTACCTGGGTGAAAGGGCAGCAGCCCCAGGCCCCCGTAGACAGGCGGCAGCAGGTATAGCCATCTGGGCAGCTCACCTCCAGGTCACACTTCACCTCCTGCACTGTGAGGTGGGCAAGGAGGACAGGTCAGCAGGGGCGCCAGGGACCCACGGGTGCCCATCCTTTGCCAGCTTCACAGCCGGAACCAATGATAAGCAGAGGGCACCACTCATGCCACCCCTGACACTGAGTGTGAGGCAAGGCCCAGTATGGAGGAGAAGAGTTTGTACCCACCAGCCCCTCCACACCACCATGATCACCCTCCCCCACATCTGTTCCTGGGACAGCTTGGTGGAGACTCCTCCTCACAGGGTAGGTGGAATGGGGTCCGTGGCCTGCTGGTACCTGTGTGTGCAAGCACCTTGGTGAGGAGGTCTGTCGCGTTCTCCTTGGAGAGGCACCTACTCTGGATCAGGTCACACACAGTGTCCTGGGGGCAGCAGTGCAGGTGGTCAGAGCAGCAGATGGCCTAGGTGAGGAAAGGGTGGGTGTTTGAACTGCCAGGCTCAGTCGGGCCCAGGGAACAGCCAAGCTGGCAGCTGGCACTACCCCAACCCCCCACTAGGGGGTGGCATGAGTCCTGAGTCACCCAACAATCACCCAGCCAGGTGGCTGTTCCCCTCACTCACATTGGGCATTGGGCAGCAGCCATACTTCCCACTGGGCAGCTCACAGCAGGTAGAACCGTCAGGGCACTGGGATTGTGCATCAGGGCACATGACAGCGGTGGGCAGGGCCACTGGAAGGGGAGGGGGAAAGGACAGTGAAGGGGGAAATTTTTCCCACCTGGGAGCCAGATAAGGCCTCTCCTCACCCCCGACCCCCACCTGATGCTCTTCCACCCCCTTGTCCGTTGCCACTGAGTCGATTCTGACTCATAGTGACCCTACAGGACAGGTTAGAACTGCCCCATAGAGTTTTCTAGGGTGTAATCTTTACAGAAGCAGACTGCCACCTCTTTCTCCTGCAGAGTGGCTGGTGGGTTTGAACTGCCAGCCTTTCAGTTAGCAGCCAAGTGCTTAACCACTGCACCACCAGGGCTCTTTTCCCACCCCCTTACCTGCCCCATTAGTCTTCCGTGCAGGGGTCTTCCTCGCCAAAGGGTAGGTGCCCGTGGGCGTGAGGCAGCGGGCCTGTGCCAAGTCACAGGAGGTACCATGGGGGCAGCAGTGCACCTTGTCTTGGCAGCAAGAAGCCTGAGAAGAGACGGTCCTGACTCGTCTTTGTCCCCTCCAGTCCCTCACTTTGCCCTGGTGCCCTCCATCCCCATCACCCCAAATCTGTACCTGGGGCATGGGGCAACAGCCCCAGGAGCCATCAAGCGTAGCGCAGCACGTGGAAGAGCTGGGGCATTCAAACTGGCTATTAGGGCACTGGATGGCACCCAAGGGGCTGGCATCTGTGGACAGCAAAGTCATTGTCCCCCATCACTCAAGGAGCTGGTGGCAGCTGCCAGGGTGCTAAAGGGCTGGCACTAAGGCTAGCTGACCTCCCAGCCACCCCTAACCCATTTCCCCAACAAACCAGTCTCTGCCCCAACAAGATGACACAGGGTAGTAGCCACCACTCTGGGGTTAAAACAGCCCAGCTTGGCCTCTACCCACCCCTGCAAGGCCTGGACCAGGGGCCTGGAGTCCTGGATTCCCTCCTGGCCCCAGTGCTGCCCCTCTGTCCAAAGGAGGGTTGCTCAGTACAGATGCCACACAAATGAAGTCATAAGGGTAGGAATCAGGGTCACTCAGGCAGCCAGGCTCCTGGGCACTCAACATGCTGCCTGTCTGCCTCACCACACCTAGTCTGCGAAAGCAGGACCGCCCATCGGCATTGCATTGGAAGCCCCGGGGGCAGCAGTGGCGTCCATCCCCGCAAGACACGGCCTGTGGGACATAGAGAAGCCTGCATTGGAGAGGTCCTCTTCCCTGGGGTGGGAGAGTGCAGCAAGTAAATGCAGATCTAAGCCCATCCACTGAGCCAGTGGCACCCTCACCTCTGGTAATGGGCAGCAGCGGGAGGTTCCCGAGACAGTGAGGAGGCAGGAAGAGCCAGCAGAGCAGTGGGCATCAGTCTGGCAGGGTATACCCAGATGCCTGCTCCATGTTGTGGACAGAGAGGGCCATGTGTCCTGGGAAGAGAGGGACGAGGATAAACCAAAGGGTCCATGCCTGGCTTTGTCCTCAGGCCAACCTGGGGAAACTTAGGCTCCCAGCTTCCGCCTGGGCTGAGGGGTGCTCACCAGAATGGGGTTGCAGCAGCTGTAGCTGGCTCCCCCTGGGTCCAGGCAGCAGGCCACAGGGCAGAGCTGACCATCTGGGCACTGTGTTCCATCCACCAGCCCTGCCACCAAGGCCACCCAGCTCACCAGGGTCCACATGGTCCACCTGCAAAATGTCAACCAGCATTTGGGAACTCATTAGCTTAAGCCCATGCCACCCTTGATTCTGAGGCCATTCACAGGCTCAGGCCCAGGCCCAGGCCCAGGCCTACCTGAGCCTCCCCAACAACTCCCTGTCCAAGTAGGAAGAAAGATGTGGGGTCCGAGATTCCACTTCTACATGTCACCTGTGTGTGTGTGTCTCCATGAGCATCAATGCTGACATGAGTATATGTGTGAATCTGAGTCCCCGACATGGCCTAACACCTGAGTCTGTGCGTGTGGCAGAGACGTATGCATGTGACAGTCAGGAGGATGTGTGGTTTTTGTGGGTCTGATCTGTGGGGACACAGGCCACCTGGGTGGGGTAGGGTGGGGTGTGGTGAGCACCAGTAGCCACAGGAGAAAACAGGGATGGGGGTGGCAGGAGAGAGCTCCACGGCCCCTCGTCCTCAGCCAGCTCTTCCAGATACCTCCCAGCCTGGTGGTGTGCATACACATGTACCCCGCTACGGCCTGCGTGTGTGGGGTGGTCACATGATGACATGGGAAACCACAGGGTTGAGAAAGTTGAAAAAAGGGAAGTGTGGTGGACAGTGGAGTCTGGGCTTCTTTTCCCAGAGGCCAGCTGACTCTCCCCTACCCCTACACCCATGGAGGGAGACACAAGGCTGGGGGGCGGCCTTTGAGACACCTGTTCTTTGAGAGCCCCCCAATACCACCAGGGCCCTCTCAGACTCCCCAAACATACCAACCACTTGCCCCTGCTTCTCCTCTACCCTGAGCGCCAAAACTCAATCACATACAAAAAGAGACCACATGGGATCCATGAGGGCCTCTCGGCCCTCACCTGCCTCGACTTGAGTCAGCAGGAGGAACTAAGCCTCTCACTTCCTAAACAACTCTTCCCCCAAGCTCCACGGCCTGACGAGAGCAACGGGGCAGGCCTGGGAGGCACTGACTTGCCCAGTGTGTGGGTTGTGCCCCTTGAGAACCAATTATAACATCCTATTTTATTTCGTCTTTGCAATAACCACCCAAAATAATAATTATTATCTTTACTTTTCAAAGGAGGAAACTGAGGCTCAGAGATGTTAAGTATGGTGCCGCTGCTGTACGTCAGGTCATGGCGACGACAGGTTTTGATGGCTGCACAGCTTATTGGACCTGGTTCTTTTCACAAGTGATGCCCCAGGCAGGGCTCAGGAATGAACCCCCCCAAACAGAGGCCTGGGGTCCAAGCAAAGGGAGGGGGACAGAGGCATTTCCTGAGCAGGTGGAAGGGGCAGGGAAGAAAAGGGAACAGGGGTTTTGTGGAAACTGCACTTGGGTCCTAGTCCTGGAATTGTCACCAACAGATTGTGAGAGCCTCAAAAGGTGAGTGGATCAGGAAATCTCTCCCACCCAGTCACTCCCTCACCTGGTTTTCCTCAGGTGCCCCCTCCCCCAGGTCAAAGAACAGATGAGGATGAAGACTGGTATGGGATGCTGCCCTTTCTCCCTCTCCTCCACCACCACCGCTCCCAGGAAAAGCCTCTGCAGCTGGCCCCACCTGCTTCAGGGGTGGGGGTGTCTAAACTCACTCCTCAGCTGCCTATCCTGCTGCCCTGGCTGAGGCCAGAGGGTTGTCTGCACAGATCTATGCTTGTTCTGGACCCCGGTGATTTATGTTTATTTTCCTTCCTGTGTATCCTTAGGTTAGGGTGTATAGTTCAAATCTCTATTGAATACATACACACACAGAACTAGAGACGGGGGAGAAGGAGGCCCAGTCCCCGCCTCGGGCTGCTCCTCAGTAGGGTTCCTAGCGGCGGCCTGTCACCCCCAACGCACACTTCCACAACAGAAAGGACAGGAGCGTCTTCAAGCCCCCAGCTCCGTCATCTTCCACTAGGGGGCACCCCCCAACTCCTAGTGGCAGAGAGGAAGATTCCCCAAAAGTGAGCCAATCCATTTGCAACTGAGGAGGAAAAAGTGGCTGGGAGAGGCGGAAGTTAGCTCGTCCTACCCCCACGTGAGGAAGCAAGGAAGAGCCAGACAAAACCCAGGAGCCCTGGTGGTGCGTTTGGCTGCTAACCAAAAGGTCAATAGTTCGAGTCCACCAGCCACTCCCTGGAAACCTTGTGTGGCAGTTCTACTCTGTCCTATAGGGTGGCTATAAGTCGACACAACACAGGGGCTCGGTCACCACTCCCAAGTCCCTACCTTTGGGGCGGCCAGGGTCTCAAGTCCTGCTCCCAGTTCCCCGGGGCAGCCACGGGGACCACTCCACCGCCACCACCAAAAGAGGAAGGAGCCGGCTCCTGTCAACAGATGGCTCTAGAATAGGGTGGTACCTGCTTTGAGGAAAGGGGCTGCAGCTTCCGGGGATCCTGGCACGGAAAAAGCCCCCTTCTAATGGGGTCACTGCAGTTACCACCTACTCTCCCCTAAAATTCCCTCCAGTGCATCAGAAACCCTCAAAGGAGTTTCTGGACGCAAATCTCCCTTCGTCTCCCGGCTGAGACTCCAGGAGCACCTCAAGCTCACCAGTCCCCGGCCGGACCCCTGGGAAGGAGCCAGTGAGAGGTGTGCACCGCCACCCTCTTACCTGCGTCCGGATCCGCGCTCCCTGGCAGCAGCAGCCGGTCGGCTCGCGCACTACAGCCCCTCCGCCCGAGGACCCGCCCACCTCAGTGTCCATTGGCCAGCGGCCGGCATGCCTCCCTCCCATTGGTTATTTGTCGACGTGGAGGCAGGGCCAGTCTGGAATACTGTGTTTCTTTTCAACCCAATTCACTCCCCCTTCCTATCTCTCCCCACCCCCCATCCCTGCAGATCATGTGATTGGAGAATCATGTGACGCTCTGGCCCTTCTCAGACTGCCGTCCAGAGCCAGCTTGCAGATCTTCCTACCTCCACCCCTCTGGGCTCCTGGGAGAGTTAGCCTCAAGGAGGCAACGTGTCTGGGGATGTTAACAGCCAAGGGGGCTACCCCTCAGGGGTTTTGCTCAAAGGCGTTTACAGGATGTCGGGTTGCATCCCCTTTCTACTCTATTCAGCAGTTAATTAAATGCTAGGGATTCAGGGCCCACAGGGGGTTGAGGAGGGTTGTGAGGATAAGGACAAGCAGCCCCCAGGCCTTTTTTTCAAGACGCTCACGGCTGGCCGCGGATAAGGAAGGGAGAACAAATCGGAATAAATCTAATTTAAATGTACGAGGTCGTGTGCCAGGTGCTATATATTGTGAATATGAAGAGGTAGTAGGTTTGCCACAGGGTGGGGAAGAAGAGATTAATTCCACTTTGGGAGTTCCTTCTTGAGCTGTGTCTGGGAGGATTTTAACTGACAGGTGGGGAGGGGCTAGGAGTCCCTGGGTGGTGTAAACAGTTCAGAACCACAAAGGTTGGAAGTTGGAACACACCTAGAGGCACCTGTGAAGAAAAGCCTGGCTGTCTGCTTCCGAAAGATCACAAAACCTTAAAAACCCTATGGAATACAGCTATACTCTGCACACACACAGGATCACCATGAGTTGGAATCAACTTGGTGGCAACTGGTTTTTAGGGGAGAGGCTGTAGAAATGACTGGAGGCCAGGGGTTGGGGCGGTCTTGGGAAGAGCATCAGAACACTAGATGGGAAGGGCAGACATAGGCAGGTTGAATGCCCTGTTCAGTGCAAGTGGCCTTGAGTAGCTGCTGGGTGCCTGAAACAAGGCTGGGCTGGGGGTGGGAAGTGGAAGTACTTCTTAGTTTCAGTAGGCCCTGCCTTCCAGAAATTGACATGACAGGTAAGGAGAGAAAATTTATACACAGAACAGATTAGCCAGTGACAGGAGCCAGAACTGCTCAGTGCCAGTGGCCTGGCACAGGCAGCAGTGGCTGATGGGGAGATGGGCCAGAAGAGAGGCCCAGGGAAAGTGCTGGGCCTTGGAGGAAGGGCAGTGGACAGAGGCAGAGTGGACAGAGGGCACTACAAGCTGAGGAGAGGGCTTGAGGTAAGGTGGTTGTTATCATCGAGTCAATTCATACTCTGGTGACTCCACGTGTGCAGAGTAGGACTGTGCTCTCTAGGGTTTTCAAGGCTGTGACCTTTCAGAGGCAGATCAATAGGCCTGTCTCCTGAGGTGCCTCTGGGTGGGTTCAGACCTCAAACCTTTTGGCTGGTAGTAGAGCACTTAACGTTGGAGACACCCAGGCACTCGGGGCTGGGGCAGGGAGACAAATAGGGGTGGTGGGAGTCTAGGTAGGGAAGGAGTGACAGAGTTGTGGAATTGTGTTACAGGGGTTCTTAGCCTGGGGCTAGAAAGGGCCCAGAAAGTGGATAAGGCTCCTGCTGCTAAACTAGGACTACTTTGCACCCTGGTGACTTATTTGTGTGTATTTTCTTCCCGTGTATCCTGAGGTTAGGGAGTATGGCTTATGTTTCTATTGAATACACCACGCACTTGAGCTTCATGAAATGTTAAGCAAATTAATAAATGAATCTATGCATCACAACTACACAGAACCAGAGAAAATGCATGCAGGAGAAAAAACCTCCAAAGTGACTGAAACAGACATCACAAATTCAATCTCTAAAGCAGTAATTTTGTCCCCAGAGGACAATTTGGGGGGGCAGTACTGGCATCTAGTAGGTAGAGGTCAGGGATGCTGCTAACTATCCTACAATGCACAGAACAGTCCTCCACGGTGAAGAATAATCTGGCCCAAAATGTCCATAGTGCTGAGGTTGAGAAACCCTGTCGTAAAGGATCACAAACTTTTTCCATAAGGGAGTCCCAAGTTTTCCACGTGCATAGGCCCTTTGATTTCATACACTTTTAATAAATGTGACTATCTGATTTCCCAGCAACAGAAAGATGAGGGGATATGTTGAAGTTTCTAGAGGCAGGCACTTGGCGTTTAGCAAGGATTAAAGGCTTAAGGGGACAAAACCGCTGAAAAGCAGACTGAAGAACTCAAAAGCACACCAGATGTGGGACATTGAATGCAGGGCCAAAACAGCCCTGTAGGACTGGCGACCGTAAGGGCATCCCTCCTAAAGGACAGTAATTGACAGTCAAGGGATCAGCCAGAGCATTCAGAAAAGTTTAAATCATATGCAGTTACTCTGATTACTAAGGCAAGGAAGTGTGAAATACGTTTACTAAACCACTTGACAAAGTGGATGAAATGAGCCTTGGGCACTTCAGTGGAGAGGATACAGTCCCCAGCCCCACTCCATCCTCCAGGGCTGTGGGCCAGCTACCACATTCCTCAAGAACACCTCCAGGGGACCTTGATCAAAACGGATAAAATGCAGAACAGAATTTCAAACTCTCATGGAATCCAGACTTTCTGGAGCCATGGAAGCTAGATGAATCTCAAAACTATTGCCCTGAGATAATCCTTAAAATTTAAATCAAAATATCCCCCAAGTTTTCTTAAAACCAAACAATAGTTTAACTTAACTAGTAAAAAACGTCTGCCTTGGGCATTATGCTCTTTTAAGAACTATTTATATGAGATCGAATTGACAGCAGCAACTGGAAAGATCCCATAGGAACCTTAGAGGGCAGTGAGTTTATGTTAATGGAGGAGCAACAACTCAGAAAAGGAAGGTGAGAATGGTTGCACAGCTTGAAGATTGTAATCAGTGTCACCAAGTTGCGTAGAAACTGTTGAATTGGTGTATATTTTGCTATGTATATTCTCAACAACAATGACAAATAAATTATTATTATTTTTTAATCTAGTTGTGCTGGACTCAGTCTGGTGGAGACTGAGGTAGTTGTGATCCATTAGTCCTTCGAAGTAGTCTTTCCCTTGTGTCTTTGGTTTTCTTCATTCTCCCTTGCTCCAGACGGTGTGGGACCAGTGAAGTATTTTAGATGGCTGCTCACAAGCTTTTAAGAAACCAGACTCTACTCACCAAAGTAGGATGTAGAGCCTTTTCTTTATAAACTGTTATGCCAATTGAACTAGATGTCCCCTGTAAAAGAGATATGACATCAAGGAGTCAGTCCCCATTTGCGCCCCTCCCTAAGCCCTTCCCAGGCCCGCTTTGTCAGGCCTTGTGGTCCCCAGGACTCATGCTGCTTCCCTGCATGACCTCACCCTGCCCAGCCTGGGTGTTAGTATCTCGACCTCTGTCCTTTTTTGGGTTTGCTTACAAGGAAATAAACCACAGCCTGAAATCTCCACAGACATGTTCACTCCTGCCCTACATCTGGCCCCAGGTTCCCTGGTCCCTGGGAAAACCAGCATTGCCTGCCTGCAACTCTCCAGGCACCTCTGCAAACCCCCTTCAACCCTCCTCTCCTGCCTGTACCTGCTGTGAGGGCCTCAAGCATAACCACCTGGGCTTCTGCCCAGTCTGGTGACTCAGCCCTTCCCTGAATGCCCTGGTGTTCAGCCTGATTCCAAAGTGAGGCTTGGCTCTAGTGTAGAGAATGTAGCACCGGGTGGACAGAGGTAGGCAGGGGTGGGCCCTGAACCTGACCCCCTGCCATCTCCTTCCAAGAATTTTATATCTTTCTTCCTTCCTTCTTTTCTACCTTTCTTTTTTCCCCCTCTCACTCTTCCTTCTTCCATCTCCCTTCTTTTTTTTAGTTTTAAATACACAATTCAATATAAATGCGCCAAAAAGTCACTGCAGTGTAATGGTTTATATATGGCTTTTCTGGCCCTGGGTTTGTAATCTGCCAAAAAATGATTGGTTAGGCCACAGGCTTCCCTGTGATTGGTCTATTTTGCACCTTGCAGTTAGTTTACTAGTCAAAAAAAAAAAAAGTGGTGTGTAAAACCACCCAATAAGATTGAACGACTTTTGGTCCACCGAGGGGATTGGTTGATTCCTGGTTCTGCTGGGAGGTCCACGCCTTGAAATTGACAAGGAGTTTGCTTATATAAGAGGCTAAATGCAGGGGGGGTTTGGGAGAGAGGCAAGGAAGGAACCTCAAGACCAAGAAGATCCTGGGGAGGAGCTGTTTGGACCTGGGGTTCCTGCCAGGAGACCCTCCTAAAAGAGCTATAATACAGGTCAGGCGCTGTAACATTGAAGATGGCAAGAGGCCCAGAAGGGGCCCAGTGGCAGAGCCAGTGGTAACAGCAGAAATCTGCTAGGAGAGCAACACTAAGCAAGCTGTTACCCTGGCTGTGAGCTGGGCCAGTTGGCAGCAGAAAATCCTGCATGGCAGAAAGGCCTGCGCTGCAGAGAGCTGTCCTGATTGGAAGCTGTCTGGCACTGAAGAAGGCAGGGATGTGCTCTCTACCCTGGAAACTTGTCTATGTGCTTCCTGATGCTAATCCCAATTTGTTCCTGTTACTTCCAAATTGATCCGGATCCCAAGTAAGAGAAATAAAGTCTTGACACATGCTACAATATGGATGGAGCTTAAAGACATTATGCTGAGTGAAAAAAACTCAGTCACAAAAGGACAAATACTATATGACCTCCCTTACATAAAAAAAACAAGAAAAGACAAATGTATAGAGACCTTATTGGTACTAGGGGCAGGGGGGAGGGGGAAAGAGGGAGTTATCACTTATGTAGTACTGAGTTTCAGTTTATGGTGATGGAAAAATCCCATTGATTAAGGATAGGGTTGCACAGCTGATTATTGTAAGTGCTGTCAATAAGTTGTACAGGTGTAAACAGTTGAATTGGCAAAAGTTGTATGATAGACCATTTACAACAATGACCAAAAAAAAAAAGAAAGAGTAGCTGCTGAGGCTGCTTATGTACAACCAAACACCTCATGGGTTTTGGTTCCTTGGTTTGGAGGTTTAGGGTCATGGTTTCACGGGACATCCCAGTTAACTGGCCTAATATGTTTAGTGCTTCTGTTCTACCTCCTGGTTTTGTTGTGTAGTTCTTGGGGTCTTAAAAGCTTGCAAGCAGTCATCCAACTCACAACAGTTGGTCTGTATTCTCCTGGAGCAACGAAAAGAGTCAGGGATAAGAGGAGGAAATGGAATGTATGGCTAACTGCCTCCATGAACAACTGCCTCCTTTGCCATGAAACCAGAACTGGATGGTGCCCAGCTACCATGACTGAACATTTTGATCAAAGATTCTACTGAAGAATTCTGATCAAAACGGAGAAAATGCAGAACAGAATTTCAAATTCTCATGAAGCCCAGACTTTCTGGAGCCACAGAGGCTGGATGAATCCCGAAACTATTGCTCTGAAATAATCTTTAAATCTTAAACCAAAAATATCCCCTGAAGTCTTCTTAAAATTAAACAATAGTTCAGCTTAATTAGTAAAAAATGTCTGCTTTGGGCATTGTGCTCTTTTAAGAATTATTTGTATGGGATCAAATTGGCAAGAGCAACTGGAAAGATTTAATAGGAACCTTGGGGTGCAGTGAGTTTATGTTAATGGAGGAGGAACAAGTCAGAAAAAGAAGGTAAAAATGGTTGCACAATGTGAAGAGTGTAATCAATGTTGCCAAATTGTACACGTAGAAACCATTGAATTGGTGTATGTTTTGCTGTGTATATTCTCAACAACAATAAAATAAAATTTTTTTTTAAATCTCTTTAAGGAGCGTTTTGTAATTTTCATTGTAAGTCCTTCACATTCCTGGTTAAATTTATTCTTAGACATCTTATTCTCTTAGATGCCCTTGTAAATGGAATTGTTTTCCTAATTTCCCTTTCAGATTTCTCATTGCCGGTGTAACCAGTCTCATTTTGATGGACTTTTATGTGTTTCTAATTTTTTTCTATTACAAATAATCCTGCAATGAATATTTGTGAATGTGTCTCTGAGTGCACATGTGGGATTTAAATTTCTTAAAGTAAAATTAAAATTACTGGACGAAAGGTTATACACATTTAAAATTTTAAGGCCAAATTGCCTTCAAAATTTTTCCAATTTATGGCATAATAATATCTATTAAGGAAACATTCTGCATCCCACCTTGGTGAGTGGCGTTTGGGGTCTTAAATGCTAGCAGGCGGCCATCTAAGATGCATCAATTGGTCTCAACCCACCTGCATCAAAGGAGAATGAAGAACACCAAAGACACCAGGTAATTATAAACCCAAGAGACAGAAAGGGCCACGTAAACCAGAGACTACATCAGCCTGAGACCAGAAGAATTAGATGGTGCCCGACGACAACCGATGACTGCCCTGACAGGGAACGCAACAGAGCAACCCTGAGAGAGCAAGAAAGCAGTGGGATGTAGACCTCAAATTTTCACAAAAAGACCAGACTTAATGGTCTGGCTGAGACTAGAAGGACCCTGTGGAAGTCATGGTCCCCAGACCTTCTCTTAGCCCAAGACAGGAACCATTCCCAAAGCCAACTCTTCAGTCAGGGATTGGACTGCACTATGGGTTAGAAAATGATACTGATGAAGAGTGAGCTTCTTGGATCAAGTAGACACATGAGACTATGTGGGCAGCTCCTGTCTGGAGTGGAGATGAGAGGGCAGAGGGGGTCAGAAGCTGGCAGAATGGACACAAAAATAGAGAGCGGAGGGAAGGGGTGTGCTGTCTCATTAGGGGCAGAGCAACTACGAGTGCATAGCAAGGTGTATACAAATTTTTGTATGAGAGACTGACTTGATTTGTAAACTTTCATTTAAGGCACAAAATAAATTTTTTTTTTAATTTCCAATTTAAACTCCCAGTCATGGTATTTGAGGGAATTTATTTCCCAGATATTCATCAACATTGGATATGCCGGTTTTTAAATTTTTTGCCAGTCCAATTACAGAAGATATTTCATGGTTGTTTTATCTGCATGTCCTTGATTCCTGGTGAAGCTGAGCATTTTTTTCATATGCTTACTTGCATATGCATTTCTTCTGTGAATTGCCTGTTCTTATCCTTTGCTTATTTTTCTACAAGGTGTTTAATCTTTTTCTTGTTGAACTGTAGGAGCCCTTTATATATTCTGGGTATGTTACAGATTATTTTCTTTCAGTCTGTCATTTGTCTTTTATGTTTTTTTAATGGTGTTTTTGGGGTCAGAAGTTGTGGTATTGTTGTTGCTATGTCATCTGGAATCTATTGATCAATCTTTTCCTTTGTGGCTTCTGCTTTTTTTTTTTTTTTTTAACCTTCCTCCCACCCTCGTTCATAAGAAGTTATAAATATGTTCTTCCTGGTCCATTTCTAGTGTTGCTGAAACTCAGTGTAGACTGGGCCCTAGATGGACTCAGCCTCTTTCTTTGAATTGAGGCACCAGAAATGACAGCAGATCCTGCCCAGGAGCATGGAATGGAGAGGCCCCTGAGGATGAAAGCATAGCTCCCTCCCAGGCTGCTCCTTGTCTCTCTGATTAAGAGATTTCCTCCAGGTCAGCCTTAGAGCTGCTTTCAGAGGTTACGACTGGTTTCAGAACTTCCTTTTCCCTCCCTCCTTCCACTTCTCTCTGCTTCACCCTGATTCTTCCAATTACCCCTTCAGGATTTTCTTTTTTTTCCTATTGTGTTGAATATTTATGTAACAAAATATTTTCCGTTTTAACATTTTTTGCATGTATAATTCAGTGGACGTTAATTACATTCATCGTGTTGTTCACAACCATCACCATTATCCATTTCCAAAATTTCCATCACCTTTCGCCTTCAGTGTTTTCTTAATCCAGAATTACTGCTCTGCCCCCATAGTAGTGCCATCTTGGCCCTAGGGCAGGGGCCTTTCCCACCAGGACCATGAGTTGCCAGACAAAATATAAATATGTCTCAAATATTGCATGGAGCAGACTTACACTAAAAGAATCTATGTTGCTTATCTGAAATTCAAATTTAACTAGGCGTCCTGTATTTTTATTTGCTAAATCTGGCAACGCTGAAGACTAAAGTTGGAGGGAGGGCAGGAAAATAGCCCCTGACACACCCACGTGTTATCTCTCCTTCCTGCCTGAGTCACCTTGGTGTGAGCAATTGTTGCCCTAGTTCCTGTCTAGCCTGCCCTCTTCCTCAGGCGCCAGATTGGTGTGCCAGCCGCTCTCTGCTAGGCCTGACTCCCTGCCAGCGGGCCATGGGGGGAGAATGAGTCAGACCCTGAACCCCCAGCTGGTGAGAAGAGGCTCCTCCCCCACTGTACTGAAGCCCAGAGAGGTTCATCCACTTGCTCAGGGGCACACAGCCACCTTTCCTCTCTGGACTTCTGGAGGATGGGGGAGCGGGAGGGGGAAAAGAGAGGAGATACTCTGGAGAGAACTTGGGGTGGGAGAGGGAGCTTCAGGTTGTTCCAGAAATTGAGTGCTGGAAGGGACCTTAGGGCTCATTGCTCCACACATCACAGGAGAGGAAACTGAGGCACAGAGGAGTAGTTCAGACCAAGACCTCGTAGCCTGGGAGATTCTAAAGTGTAAAGTGAGAGAAGTCCCTGGGTGGTGCAAAAGGTTAATGTGCTCAGCTACTTAACAGAAAGGTTGGAGGTTCAAGTCCACCCAGGGGAGCCTAGGAAGAAAGACCTGGCGATCTACTTCTGAAAAATCAGCCATTGAAAAC
Organism: Elephas maximus indicus; assembly: GCF_024166365.1. Lineage (NCBI taxonomy): Eukaryota > Metazoa > Chordata > Mammalia > Proboscidea > Elephantidae > Elephas > Elephas maximus. The sequence continues at coordinate 50,845,522 of NC_064837.1, read as the reverse complement.
CCTATGGGTCTCGGTTCTACTCTGACACACATGGGGCTGCCATGAGTCAGGATCTACTTGCCAGCAACTGGTCTTGTAATGCGCATGCACCAGAGCTCTGGGCTGTAGGCAGGCCAGCCTTATGATCATGGGCCCTGTGCACCTAGCTATACAGGGCCCCATGCTTAGAAGGACCCCCCACTTGGTTTAATGCTCTGTTGTCACCGTCTTGAAATTTTTAATCAGCTCTGCACATGGGACCTCACATTTTCATGTGTACTCTAGGCCCAGGTCAATCTCAGCCTCAGTCTCCTCAAGTGTATAAAATGCAACATGGATTCCCTGAGTCCTTCCTCCTCAAGAAGATCAAATGGGGCCAGGCTAGGCACATGCTTTGTCAACTGAAAATGCTATGAAAACATCAGGCATTTCTCATTCAAGTCAGAGCCAGATGCATACCCAGATCTCTGGAAGTCCCTCCAAGCTGGGCGTGACCCCCTGCTCCATGTTGCTCCATCTTTCTGGCCCAGATCCCTCCCCACAGGACAGGCAGGTTGGGACAGCAGGAGTAGACAAGGTTGTGTCCTTCCCAAACCGTGGTAACTCACAGCTGATGCCTAGTGAGGCAGTGGGGGGGCAGGGAAGGGGCTAGGGAGGAAGGAGTTTCGTTCCTACAGAGTCCCACTTCAGCAGGAGGTGAAACAAGAGGGCAAGTAGCCTGCCAGTGGTTGCACAGCTGGGGAGTGGCAGAACCAGCCTCTGGTCCAGCTGTGTGGGCCCAAGTGACCAGTGGAAGGTCCAGTCCAGGAGTAAGGGGTGGGTGCTGGGCCATGGTGGGTGGAGGGGACAGGAGACAGTCCACGTACAGGCCTGAGGCTGTGGCAGAGTATCTGGGGACAGAGGTACTAGACAGTCAGGACACCTGGGTTCCTGTTCCAGCACAGGCAAGAACTTGCCAAGCGACAGCGGGCAGGTCACTTCCCTTTTCTTTTTTTAGATCAATTACTATTTTTAACAAATTATAGTATGTCTTTGAATTATGTGTTGGCGAAGAATATTGACTAAACCATGGACTGCCAGAAGAACGAACAAATCTGTCTTGGAAGAAACATTGCATTCTGCTCCTTAGAAGCAAGGATGCTGAGACTTTGTCTCATGTACTTTGGACATGTTTGGAACCAGTTCCTGGAGAAGGACATCATGGTTGGTTAAGGTAGAGGGTCAGCGTAAGAGAGTAAGAGACCTCAACGAGGTAGATTGACACAGTGGCTACAATAACGGGCTCAAACATATCAAGATTGTGGGGAATGGCACAGGCCTGCGCAGAGTTTCGTTCTGTTGTAACGTACCATCACTATGAGTCGGCACCTAACAATGACAAAATACAAACAATTTCTAAAAGTCAAATTATAACACAAAACAGGACTCTCGTCCTCTCTCCTTTCCCACCCCAGTCACCCACTTTCTAATCCTTTACCTGTTGCTTTCTGAGAGTAAGCCTGCCTGTTTAAAGCAGTGCTCACGTGCTAGTTCTGGGTTTGCCTCTGGCCCCAGTGTTTTCACCTGGATTGTGGGCAGCACTGCACTGCTCCTTGTCAGCTTGCAGCTGCTCCAGCTGCAGAGGTGGTGGGAGGAGTGGCAGGGACTGAGTTCCTCTGGCCCGTGTCCAGCTCAGGGCCTGGCCCTCCAGCTGCTGAGATTGACGGGATGGGGGGGGTGGGGGAGTGAGGGGGGAATGAAACAGCAGGTATCTTTAAATCCAGCTGTGGGGTGGAGGAGGGAAGCAGGGAGGCAGGTTGAGGGAGCAGATTACTTGAATCTGTGGAGGCCTTGGCTGGAGCAGCCCTCGGGGTATTCTGGACCAAGTTCTCAGCTCCAGCTGCCCACTGGAGTCATGTGGCAAGCTTTTACAGCTAGAGAGGACCTGAACCCCAGGTCTTGTCCAACCTCTTTATGCAATGAGGAACCTGAGGCTCATCGAGGAAACTCCGCTCTGGTCTCTCTTCCTGTTATGGATATGTGATTTTACTTACCGTCCCTGTGTCTCGGCATCCTAGTCTGTACACTGAGGACGTTGACAGGGCTGGACTTCCCTCCATGGAATGAGGTAATGATGCCTGGGAAGCCCTCAGCACAGGGCTTGAGCTCAATAAACACAGCCCTACCTTCGAGGTGATTCCTCAACCAGTTTCTCGTGGCCCTCCCTCAGGCCCTTGTTGTTATTGTTGTTAGTTTCTGACTCATAGCGATCCTACGCACAACAGAATGAAACACTGCCAGGCCCTGCGCCATCCTCACAATCGTTGTTATGCTTGAGCCCATTGTTGCAGCCACTGTGTCAATCCATCTTGTTGAGGGTCTCCCTCTTTTTCACTGACCCTCTACTTTACCAAGCATGAAGTCCTTCCCGTGGCCCCTCCCTCAGGCCCTTAAAAAAAACAACAAGCCAAACTCCTTCCAACTCAGACTCATAGCAACCCTACAGGACAGAGTAGAACTGCCCCATAGAGTTTCTAAGAAGTGCCTAGTGGATGTGAACTGCTGACCTTTTGATTAGCAGCCGTAGCACTTAACCACTATGTGCTGCCAGGGTTTCCCTCAGGCCCTTAGCCTAGGCAATTTCCCAGCTGCCACCTTGGCCCACCACACCCTCTCCTCTCCAGCCCTGGCCCATGTGTCTCTCCTATTGGAAATCCACCTGGATCCCTGCCTCAACTGCTCACCATCCCATCTGCCTGGCCAGTGTCCAGAACTCCGTCCAGCTGGGATAATTTGCAGTCAGGCCACTTTGGATCCCCTATCAGGGCCCCCCTATGACAGAAACCATCAGGTTCCCTCAGGCCAGACTGCAGAGAGAAGCAGAAGAAAAATCAGCCCCTCATGCATGGTACAGGGGCAGGGTAGACACAGGGTCAAGTGTGCTTCACTGACTTCTACCCAGAGTGCGCAGCACTGTAGCGTAGTGGGAAGACAGGAGCCCTGTCAGCAAAGATGGTTGCCGTGGCGATGGGTCCAGAGCTGGAGCAGAGCCCTGCAGGCCTCAGGGGGTTGGACCCCAGGCCTTGCAGATGAAGATAGGGTCTCAGCCCCACCTGCTCTCCCACCACCTGCGTGGACAGTGTGGGGCAGTTGGTCCAATCTCAGAGAATGGGGTGGAGGCCAGCCCAGCACAGCACCAGCGCCTCAGGGAGCAGAGGTCCCAGGGGCTCAGGCCCAACTCAGACAGGACCATCGTAAGAATTCCAGATACCAGAGTAGACTGGCACTCACTCTGGGAGCCTGCTGACCAGCTGGGGCACATTCTCCTCTTCTTTGTCCTCATCAGCAGCCCGGCCACCTTCACCTTTTGTGGGAATGGCCACTTCACTCTCCTTGTCAGAGCCCATCTCTCTCCTGGGTGTCTGTGGTGGACGTCCACACCTTGCGATATTAGAAGAACACAGGCTCGGAAGTTAAATAGACCTCCTCTTATCCCAGCTTTGCCAGATGTGAGCTGTGTACCCTTGGGCAAGTCACCTCCCTTCTCTGAGCCTTGTGTTCCTCAGCTATAAAATGGTATCAAAGCAGAATCTATCTCCACGGGCTATGATGAGGGTTGAATTAAATAATACTTGTAAAACACAACATACACTGCTTGGCACATGGTGGGTCCTCAATGCCTGGCAGTTTTCTGCCCTTCCTACAGGAAGCCTTCCTGGATTGAACAAAGGAATCCCTGCTTCCAGGCCTTGGGAGTCAGTATCTGCCCCCTACAGGAGAAGGAGGGCATATTCTCAGGTTAAGTTTCAGTTTCAAATATTCTGAGATCACAAGTGTGATCTTGAGAAGAACTTCCTGGTTAGGGCAGCAAATCCCAGTGAGTCTCCAGGAAGCCAGAGTAGCCTCCAGGACAGGTGGCAGGTGCCAGAGGACAGAAGTCAGCTCTTTCTAACAAATCCTGATAGTGGGCTGGGATCAGAGCAGCCAGACTTCTTCATTGCCTGCTGGGCTTATATCCCAGCTCTGACTCTTACCAGTTGGGCAACTTTGGCTCATTTTTTTGCCCTTAAATTCCTTCTTCTGTGACATGAGGTAAACAATACCTACCTCCCAGGACATTCTAGAGGACGAAATATAACAAAACATCTTTGTCAAGTGCCTGGCACGTAGTAGTTCCTCAATAAACTGTCATTTCCTCCTGATCAAAAGGGGAAAAACGATGAACAGATTTTCAACTTCTCATGGAGTCTAGACTTTCTGGAGCCATTGAGGCTAGAAGATCCCCTGAAACTATTACCCTGAGGAAATCTTTAAACCTTGAAACTAAACTGTCGCCCAAAGTCATCTTTGAACCAGATAATAAAAAAACCAAACCCTTTGCCATGGTGTCGATTCTGACTCATAGTGACCCTATAGGACAGACTAGAACTGCCCCATAGAGTTTTCAAGGAGCGTGTGGTGGATTTGAACTGCCGACCTTTTGGTTAAGCAGCCATAGCACTTAACCACTACGCCACCAGGGTTTCCAAACCAAATAACAGTTGAGTCTAACTAGAAAGGAATGCCTGTGTTAAGCACTATGCTCCTTTAAAGAAGTATCTCCATGTGATCACATTGACAACAGCAACTCAAAAGGGTAGATGAGAGGCTAGGGGGGCAGTGAGTTTGTGTTGATGATGGTGAAATAGTTTGGAAAAGGTTGTCAAGAAAGGTGGCACAACTTAAAGAATGTAACCAAGGCCACTGAATTTTACGTGTAGGAACTGTTGAAGTTGTATGTTTTGTTGTGTATATTTTTATCAAAATAAACAAACTGGCCTCTCCTTCCTTCTTGATCACTCCTATGTTTGAAAGAATTCTGACAACCAAACTGCATTAGTTCAGAAATAGGGAACTTATTTTCCTACTCAACTTTTTTAAATTAATGATATTAAAACCTGACTCCATTAGACTGAAAAAATACCCAGCCAAAACAAAGGCAGAAACTCAGGTCCACTGAACCTTCCCAAGTTCCTCACTGATGCAGGCCCTGGGCCTAAGGACACCTTGTCTCTCCCCTCCTGGGGGAGGAGAACTGGGCCTGGGAGACTCCGGAGGGGCCAGGCTGCAAAGTGGTGGTCTGGTGGTGTCATGCCTCCCTGTAGGAAAATGGAGTACCTTTCCCCACTTGTGCCTTTTCCTGAACTTGAGGACCTGTTAGGGGCAGCTGTGCCCCTAAGTGGGCCCTCGGTTGCAGAATTGGAGCCCAGCCATTCTCAAGGGCAGCAAACAGACAGTTTGGGTCCTGGAAATGGAAGAGCAGCTTGGGTTGTGGGTCTGTTGTGTCACTGACTGTCAGCTGGGAGGCTAATGAGCTCAGATTGCTGGGGCAGGGAGAACAAAAATTAGGACTGTTTTTATTTTATTATTTTTTAAGTTTAATCTAATTTTTAAAAAATTTCTTGTGCTTTAAGTGAAAGTTTACAAATCAAGTCAGTTTCTCATACAAAAACTCATACACACCTTGCTATGTACTCCTAGCTGCTCTCCCCCTAATGAGACAGCACACTCCTCTTCTCCACCCTGTATTCCCTGTGACCATTCAGCCAGCTCCTGCCGCCTCTGCCTTCTCATCTCACCTCCAGTCAGGAGCTGCCCTCATAGTCTTGTGTGTCTACTTCATCACTCCTCACCAGTGTCATTTTCTGTCTTACAGTCCAGTCTAATCCCTGTTTGAAGAGTTGGCTTTGGGAGTAGTTCCAGTCTTAGGCTAGCAGAGGGTCCAGGGACCATGACCTCCGGGGTCTGTCTAGTCTCAGTCAGACCATTAAGTCTGGTCTTTTTGTGAAAATTTGAGGTCTGCATCCCACTGCTCTCCTGCTCCATCAGGGATTCTCTGTTGTGTTCCCTGTCAGGGCAAGGACTATTTTTTTTGAATGCCCACTCTGTGCTAGCTGCGTTACTACATCAGCAGACTTCTTACAGCAACACTGCAAGGTATTATCTCCATTTCATGGATGTTCAAGAGACTAAGGATTTTGTCCAGGGTCAGCCGGCTGGTAAGCAGTGGTGTCAGTATCTGAATCCAGGTCAGTCAGACTCCAGAGCTTTTGTGTGAATCACCAGGCTCCATGGATGCTGAGACCCCACTCAGCTCACTGCCCTGATTCTCTCCTCCAGCCCAGCCAAGATCTCCTGGCCCTTCTCCAAGTGGTCCCCACCCAGTGGAAGTCCGGGCTAGAAGTCAGGATATACCTGCTCCAAACTATGTGGACAGGTCACTTAATTCCTCTGGGGCTCAGTTTCCTCATCTGTAAAATGGGTACACAATAACCCCCGAGTGCCTCCACACAGTCATGTGAGGTGCAAATGCGATGATGAATGTGAAAGAACCTTGTAAACTGGCACGTTAAAAATGGGAGGAATTCTTTTCAGGACATCAAAGGGGTTCCTTTCATTAACCTGGTGATCTGTCTCTGAAGCAATAGGCCAGGCCACCACCCTCCCTGGACAGCTCAGAGAGGTTACAGTCATCTCTAGGAGCCTGAGGGAGTGGAGAGGAGGCAGCTGCAAAGAGGACAGGAGGGGAGGAAGAGACCACCTGCCCAGGGCACCCTTTCGCAGTCACAAAGCACCTTCCCAAACCTCATCTCTCTTAACTGAAACCTCGCAGCAGCCCCATGTGGGAAGTAGGATAGCAGCATTATTCTTTCCATTTTAAAGATGAAAAAACTGAGGCCCAGAAAGGAGACAAGATCCCCCAGCAAGGTAGCAGAGAAAGCAGAACTCAGATGTGCACCAGAGGACTTTATTTCAGTCTCTTGTGTTATGACAATCACTGTGATACTTGATTTCAGTGTTTTTAAAAAGCAGGTCCTGTTTATTGAGATTTTACATTGTGTCAGGTTCTGTGGTAAGTTCTCCTTTACACTTTAACACAGTCCTTTGAGGGGTACAATTATTATCCCATTATAGGATGAAAGAACTAAGACTCAGAAAAGTTAAGCAACTTTCCTGAGGTCACACAGTTAGGAAGAAACAGAACCAGAAATTGAATTCAGGCTTGAGTCCAGAGCTTGTGTTTATAAGCACAATAGCCTTCATTTTAAGTGAATGAGATGCCCCAAGTGCTCACCTGAGCACCTCCCCTTATCCCACTCTGCTCTGCCCTCCCTCAGCCCTTCACTGTGGGGTCATCGCCATCAGCATCCCTCACCTGCTAGTTCTCCCTTTTCTAGCCCATTCCAGATACTCTCTACCATGTGACCCTTTTTATTGACTGCACAGATGTCCTGTCTGCAGCTGTCTTGTTTATTTACTTGTTTACTTGTGTGTGTCTCCTTGTTTCCTTGTTTGTAGTGTCTCCTACACTACAAAGTGTGAGCAGGGACCTTCTGTGGTTTGCTCACTGCTGTACCCAGTGCCTACTACAGTGCTTGGCATGCAAGACACACACAAAAGTTAAACAGAAAAGGAGAGAGAGGAATGTTCAATACATAAAAAAAAGAAAGAAATGCCCATGGGCCAGGCCTTCAGTCCAGACCCAGGTGGGCAGCTTCTCCTCAGTTGGGGTCACTACCCAGCCCTGGCTTGGCCACACTTCCTGAAGCCCCTGGTCTGGTGGCTGACTTATACCAGGCAGCCTTGATCACACTGAGAAGCAGACTTGCAGCCCGCAGAAGGGGATGATACTACATGGGATTGGAAGGTGCTTGGCGGCTTGTGGTCAGGGATTGGGGGCAGACACGACCAGCCATATCCCTCTCCTTGGCCCAGAGGCCCAAATTGGAGCCAAGAGAGTGTCAGCTTGGAGTCCTAATGTTACACTTAGCATCCCTGGCCTGCCACCTGTCAAATGCCAGGAGAGGTCCCCAATCTTTTGACAACAGACACTCCTCCATAAGTTTTTAAAATGTCCCCTAGGGGGCAGTACCGCCCCTGTTGAGAACAACGGTGCAACACCCCTGCAGTGCCTGCTTTTTATTTTAACTGTATCTTTGAGATGATTTTACAAAAGGACATAGAGACCTGCATCCCCTTCCTAGCTGCATGGTGCTCGGTTATACAGAGGCACTGCCACATAGTTAAAAGTCTCCTTCCCATGCAAGAAGTCTCCTTCCTGTCTTGTTGCAAACGAGGCTGCAGGAAGAAGACACAGTTGACATGTCATTTCACACAGGTTCAAGCATATTGTTGTTGCTGTTAGTTGCGTGAGTCGATTCCAACTCACGGGGACCCCATACGTGCGGAGTAGAACTGCTCCTTAGGGTTTTCAAGGCAGTGACCTTTCAAAAGCAGATTGCCAGGCCTTACTTCTGAGGCACCTCTGGATGGGATCAAACAGCCAACCTTTTGATTAGTAGTCCAGCGCTTAACCGTTTGTGCCTTCAGGGACTCCCTGCAGGGAGGAATTCTTAGAGGTGCTGGCTGGGTCACAGGGTCTGGGCATTTGGAACTTTGAGAATGACAGCCCCATACTGCCCTCCACAGAGATGAATTAGCCTACCGTCCCAAGCTGAGCACGCGAAAGCCTCTCCCCAGAGCTTTGTGGGGGAGTTTGGGGGAGCAATTCTGGAAGGACTTTGCCAGGACCCTTCCTCTCTGGGAACCACCTCCTTAGACCACATCCAGCTCTCCCACCCCCACCCATGAAGCCTTGGGTGTCCAGAAACTGCCCAACCCACCTTCTCAGACCATCGGGTGGGGTACGGAGGCACTTCCCCAGATGGACTGACCTCGTTGTTACATTTATTTATTTATTTTTAATCTTTGAAATGAAGACAGCTTTGTTGCTTTCACTGATTCTATAAGTAACACATGCATATTTCAGGGAGAGGGGAAATTCCTCCCACCCCCAACCTTTTATTTTCAAAATGTTCAAAACTTCAGAAAAGTTGCAAGAGTAGTATGCTCTTAGTTGCCAAGCACCTGCGTGCCCCCACCTGGATTCCCCGGTTGTGAACGCTTTGCTACGCTGGCACACACGCGCCCTCTCTTTATTTTTTTCCCCATCTGTCCCTCTCTGCTTCTTGCCATCTGAGACTAAGTTGCAGACATCATAACTCTTCATTTACCTCTAAACATTTCAGTGTGCGTTTTCTCGGAACAAGGACATTCTCCTACGTAATCACAGTATGGTTGTCACATTCCACACAGTTAACATTGATAAAGTAACCATATCTACCCTACAGACCTTCTTCCATTTTCTCCAGGTGTCCCAGTGACAACTGCCCACCCCCCACCCCCGATCCACTCAAAGCTCGCCCTTTGCTGTTGCCTGGAGTTTGGGTTTCTCTTCTCCTAGGGGCTCTGCAGTTCTGAGGCAGCTCTATGTCAGGACAGCACTGGCCCAGGACTCAGAGGTACTGGTGGGGTCCCTCCCGTGGACCCCTGGAGCCTCGCTTCAGCCCCATAAATGTCTTCCTAGGCCCTAGAGGTACAAGATGGAGGGGACACTGGCCCTGCCCTGGGGCCTTGTGCTGGAGGAATTCAGCCTCACAATAAACTAGCTCTCCCTCTGTGCAGGGCAAGGACCTGTCCTTCTGTCCCCCCAACAACCCCTGCACCTGGTCTATTTTCTCCCCCTCTTACTGGTGAATGGAGTTTTTGTTTTTCCATCTGTATGAGGATGCTGGGAATGGCCACTTGGGGTGAAAGTTGCTGCTCTGGATGAGAGCCAGGAAATGGCCACCTCCTCCTTGGGCCTCCAGGCTTGCTCCTCTGTCCAGGGTACAGGTGGAAGCTGTCAGCCAAGGCTCCCAAACTTCATAGGCATTTAAGGCCTCCAGCTCTGCCCTACAGCCGCCACAGTCATCTTTGGGGGAGATCTTTACCAGTTCCAATACACCTCATTGCCCATCGGATAACCTCTCCAATTGCCAAGCTGCAGCCACCACACTGGGCTTGGGTCATGTCAACAACACCCCACGGTTTTCTAAGCTTCAGAGTATGTACATGGAGGGGGAGGCAGGGCCTGTGATCTACTCAGCCCCAGGGCCCTGGCAGGGGCCACTTAACTGTCACCTGACTCTTCACGTAGCTTTCACAGACCTGATCTTCGCTAAGCTCCTCTCTAAGCCAGGCAGGGTAGGGGATATCCTCTGTATTTGTGGCAAGGAAACTGAGGTGTAGAGACAAATCTCAAAGGTAACTTATTTAAGATCGTAGCAAAAAGAAAGCAGAAATGGGCGTGCAAAAGCCCCTCCTGTCAGAGGTCACTAGATTTGATTCCTGGCTGTCCTACTTTACAGCTGCCTGATGTTGGCTCTAGGAAAGAAGCATCCCTTGTAAGGAGTTATTATTTGAGCCTGGGATCATGGTGCATATTGGAGGCAGAGGCGGGACGAGAACCCAGGCACTCTGCCTTTTCAGGAACTTTGTGCACCACAGGTCCTGGAGGACAATCAGTAATAGTAGTAGTCGCTGAGTGCTTGGCTTGGCCAACCACTCCTCTAAGCAATTCACAGCTATTAACTCATTAAATCCTCACATAATCCCTGGGAGCTACCAGCATGACTATCACTATCAGCTCATTTTCTAAATGGGAAATAGGCTTAGAGGAGTTAAGATGTTTGCTAAAGGTCCCACAGCTGCTGCCGGAGGAAGCGGAGTTTGGAGCCTGTTTCCTGCCTCCCACTTGCTCTGAAAAATTTTCTTTTCAAGCAGGTCCAAGGTGCTGCCCAGCTCGCCCTGTACTTCTTGCCAGTTTTGGGGGCCAGAAGGCTGAATAGATCAATCTACTGCAGTTACCAGTGGGAGCCAAGCTTTCTGGCTGGGAAAAGGGAGCGGTGGGCCTCCCCTGGAATCAGGAGTTGGGGTTTGAATTCTGACTCTTTCACTTGAGTGACCTTAGTGCGATTTGACCTCTGGGGCCTCCGTTTTCTCATCTGTAAAATGGGAGACTGTGTCGGAAACTTTGGGTTCTACTCCACCCTATAGAAGTCGTTACACACAAGGACCTCCGTTTTCTCCTTAGTAAAACAGGGAGAATTTCTTGGCTTGGTTATGAAACTGTTCGGTAAACTGTAACTTCGGGACTGTAAAGGACCTTAATGGGGGCTGGATTCTTTAATGGTATCATTTCAAAACTTAGCTGGAGGTGAGAAAGAAATGTAAAGTACGCCTTCTCATCGGCCCCTTAGACCCAGCGGCCTCTCTGGGTCACAGATTGCACGCTCCCGGCCCCCAGACTGGGATCTCCAACACGAGGGAAGCCGCAAAGCATTTTCTCAGGGAAAGCTGATGGTTGACCCCTTGGGATCCACGTGCTACCAGACAGGCCCCGACTGACTGGACGGCTCCAGGCCCAGACGCTTCCACCGGGGAGGGAGGGGCGGAGAATGTGGTGACGTCAAAGTCACGCCCTGCCCTTCTTAAAGGAGCAGGCTCAGAAGGCGTGTTCTGTCTTAGGACAAACAGTCACCAAGATGCAAAAGTTTTAAAGGCGGGGGTGGGGAGGTGGTGGCGGAGCCTCAAGTGCGGGGCTGGGCTGTAAAGAAGTGAGTCTCCTTGGGCAGCGGGATCAGAGAGTCAGTGCTGGATTTAAGCCTGTCTGAAACCCTGGTGGCACAGTGGTTAAGAGCTGCACTGATAACCAAAAGGCCAGCAGTTTGAATCCACCAGGCCCTCCTTGGAAACCCTGTGGGGTTGCTATGAGTTGTAATCCACTCTATTGCAAGGCGTCACCTGGGGAGGCAGTTTAGTGCAGTGGAAAAAGTACCTGCCAGTTCGAATCCCGGGTTCTGAACTTCAAGCCTCAGTTTCATCTTCCGTAAAATATGGCCTAAAGGAGCGTTGGTGGCTCAGTCATTAAATGCTGAGCTGCTTAACCGAAAGATGGGTGGTTCGAATGCACCCAGCAGCTTCCTGGTAGATTTGCTTCCGTAAGACTTCATTGTTGCTGTTGTGTTAGCTGCCCTCCATATGGTTTGGACTTACAGCGACCCAACCCTGAGTACAACAGAACAAAACACTGCCTGGTCCTGCGCCATCCTGACAAACCTTGCTATGCTTGAGCCCACTGTTGCAGCCACTGTGTCAGTACATCTCACTGAAGATCTTTTTCTCTTTCACTGACCCTCTACCAAACATGATGTCCTTCTCCAGGAACTGGCCCCTTCTGACAGTATGTCCAAAGTACATGAGATGAAGTCTCACCGTTCTTGCTTCCAAAGAGCACTCTGGCTGTACTTCCTCCAAGATAGGCTTGTTCGTTCTTCGGGCAGTCCATATTCAACACCTCCAACACCCTAATTCGAAGGCACCAATTCTTCTTCAGTCTTCCTTATTCACTGTCCTGCTTTCACACGCACTTGAGAAGACTGAAAATACCATGGCTTGGGTCAGGTGGACCTTAGTCCTCAAAGCGGTATCTTTGCTTTTCAACACTTCAAAGAGGTCTTTCGCAGCAGGTTTGCCCAATGCAGTACTTTGTTTGATTTCTTGACTGCTGCTTCCATCAGCATTGATTGTCGATGCAAGTAAAATGAAATCCTTGACAACTTCAATCTTTTCTCTGTTTATCATGATGTTGCTTATTGGCCCCGTTGTGAGGATCTTAGTTTTATGTTGAGGTGTAAAACATACTGAATGCTGTGGTCTTTCATCTTCATCAGTAAGATGAAATCTTCAAGTGTAATTTCTGCAAGCAAGGTGTGTCATCTGCATATCACAGGTTGTTAATGAGTCCTCCTCCAAATCTGATGACCAGTTCTTATTCATGTAGTCAGCTTCTCGGATTATTTGCTCAGCATACAGATTGAATAAGTATGGTGAAAAAACACAACCCTGATGCACACCTTTCCTGACTTTAAACCATGAAGTATCCCCTTGTTCTGGTCAAACAACTGCCTCTTGGTCTAAGTACCGGTTCCTCATGAGCACAATTAATTGTTCTGGAATTCCTACTCTTCACAATGTTTTGCATGATTTGTTATGATCAACAGTTGAGTGCATTTGTATAGTCAATGAAACACAGGTAAACATCTTTCTGGTACTCCATGGTTTCAGCCCAGATCCATCTGACACCCACAACGATACTCATTGTTCCACGTCCTCTTCTGAATCTGGCTTGAATTTCTGACAGTTCGATGTCCAAGTACTGGTGCAGCCATAAAGATTACAACTAGAAAACCCTATGGGGCAGTTCTACCTTGTCGCATGATTACATGAAGTTGCTATGAGTGGAAAATTGACTTCGGGGCACCTGACAAAAACAACCTACCTCTCAAAGTTTTGAGACTTAGAAGAAATAAAATGTGAAGTGACCGGCACACAGAAGCCACCCAAAAATGTCTGCCCCTTTTCCCCTACTTCAGTCTTAGCTCCTGCGAAGGAATCTGCAGCTCAAAGCGGAATTGAATCTTGCCCGAGACCACTTGCATTTGGGACAGGCCGGCTGAACGCGGACTCTGGCTCCTAGGCCAGCCTTTCCCACTGTCCAGCCTGCAGATGGTGGATTCTCACTTGCGGCCTCATCCGACCATCTGTAAAATGTGGTAATGCTAATTGCTGCTGGACACGGGTCGCTACGAAAACTTCAGCAGAAGCCCCGCAGGTAGCGAATGCTGCGTCGATGTTTGCCATCGTTACTTGATCGTCAAGCGACCTTGGAACACGGGAGCTAACCTCCCTGAAGGCAGAGGCGAGTGACTCGGGCGCTGCCCACAATCCTCCGGAAAGTTTGTCGGAGCGCGGGGTTCCCGGGCGGAGCTCGCTGGGGAGCGCTGGGGTAGGGTTTGTGAGCATAGAGCGGGGATCTGTAAGCTGTCAAGTACAGTAAGGGCGCCAGGCCTAACCGCGACCTTGGCGCGCTGGCCCAGCAAGGTGCCCGGCCAAGACGGGGGCGGGAGCGGGGCAGGGGGCGGGGCAGAGCGGGTTTGCACGCACCTGGCGCGCGAGTTGGGGGGAGGGGAGGGAATGAGGACGCGAGTGGGCGGGGCCGGCGTCACTCCGGGCATGAGGCCGGTCGGCCCGCGGCGGGCGCTGGGGGCGGGGCCTCGTGGCGCGCTCGGGGGCGGGGCCGTTTCGGCCTCTCTCCGTGGAGGCCTCCGTGCCAGGCGAACGCGCGTGAATCCTGCAGCGGCCGCAGAGCCGCTATGGGCCGGTCCGGCCCCGGGCGCCGCGCCGCGCGAGCACCGGCCTAGACCCAGGTGGGCGGGGCTGGGCTGGGGCTGAGCCCGGCTCGGGGCGGAGACCGGAGCCGGGCCTTTGGGGGTCCCGGGGACTGAGCCGCGGCGGGGCCGGGGACGGGAGGCGCGGGCCATCGGGTCGACCTCGTCGGCCCCACTGGGCACCCCCCTGCCCGCCGGGGCGGGGCAGGAATAGCCGATGAGGAGCTATCCTGTGTCCGGTCCCTACTTCCAGGCCCCTGAGCTGAGCCCGCGGCCTGTGTTTGGGGAGAGATGGCAAAGAGGTAGCTGTTCCCGCCCAGGCTCCGGGGGCCGGGCGCACAGCAGGGCCGAGCGCCCCAGCCTGCAGCCCCGAGAAGGCCGACGGACCCTCGCCGCCGTCAGCTTTGTTCACACGTTTCGCCCGCCGCCCGGGCCCACTGTACACCTGGCGACGTGGGGCTCGCACGTGCCCGCCCGGGGCTGGGGGCTGGACTGAGAAGCAGAGGAAGGTGGCCTAGGCGTTTCAGTCTTTGAGGCGCCAGGGCCAGACCCGGCGCCTGCGCTTAGGTGCCCAGCAACCGTGTGCGGCGGGAATGAATGAACGAACGGCGTTTGGAAAGTGTGGTTTGTAGGCAGGCAAACCCGGGTCACTTTGTTGGCTTCCTGCCTAATTTTGGAGCGACGTAGTTAATTATGTCTTGGACAGATGGCTACGTTTTTCTGAGCGTCGGTTTCTCCAGTAGCAAAGCAGAATTGATGATATTCACTCTAAAAGTTTGTTCTGAGAGTTTTCTGAGGCAACTTCTGCTTCAGCGAGTAGTGGGTGAAGGTTGAGGGTCGGTTAACGCCCCAAAATGTCGTGCCTCATTTCTGCCCCTCCCAGGAGTCCTGTTCTGTGATTTGATGCTCCCTGTGACTCAGATTTATTTTTCAGGACGAAATTACAAGATGGCTGATCAGGGCCCTGGGGGCATCAGCCTCTTCCAACAAATGGTGGCTTCGGGTGCTGGAGCTGTAGTCACCTCTCTCTTCAGTAAGGCTTGGGGTCATGGGGTGAGGAGCAGTGGGGGACTGGGGCAGACGGGGTGGGGTTGGAGGTGGCTTAAACTGGAGGGTAGGGGGCTTGGCTTGTGGTGAGAAGTTAGGACGGTGTTCCGAAAGGAGCTCTCTGAACTGCTTTTCCCCAGTGACACCCCTGGATGTGGTGAAGGTGCGCTTGCAGTCCCAGCGCCCCTCGGTGGCCAGTGGTGAGTGCCTGGCCCAGGAGCCCAGAGGGGGTGGTGCTTGGGCGTGGAAGGAGCTTCCCACCTGGGGTTCCTGGGGTGGAGGGGCTTGGCCTGACTTTAGGGGCTGCCTGGTATTTTTTTTTGTGTGTGTTTTAGAACGGAAGCTTTCTTCCAGACTCTGGAGTGTCTCCTACACCAAATGTGAGTGCCCCAAGCCACGGGGAACCTGGGATGGGGGTAGGGAGGACGGGGGTAGGGCAGGGGGATGGGGGGGTGGGGGTGGGGGTGGGGGGGTGTATCTAGTTGTTCCACAGAGCTAGTACATGTGTTCAAGTCATGTCACTTAGTTTTTGGTTTTGCATAAGAACATCTACCTCCCTGGGGACCTACCACCTCTGCAGGGTTTCAGGGCCCTTTTATCCTAATGCTTTCTCTTCTCTCCCCAGTGCCTTCCTCTCTCCAACCCACAGGGAAGTGCCTCCTGTACTGCAGTGGTGTTTTGGAGCCCCTGTACCTGTGCCCAAATGGCACCCGCTGTGCCATCTGGTTTCAGGATCCCATCCGCTTCACTGGTACCATGGTGAGCAGCAGAACCCTCAGATGGGCTCGTAGATATTCCCAAGAGGCTCACAGTTTGATTAAACCGAGAGAAGAACTACTAGCGCAAGGCACGTAGAGATGACCAGTTCAGTCTTAGCAAGGCCTTCTCAGAGGAGGTTTTAAAGAGTGAATAGGGCTCTGCCTAAAGCCAAATGGGAAACTGCATGCCTGGAGGCTTGAGAGGCTATTGTAGGCCCCAGGGCTGTGGGTGGA
The DNA here is from genome assembly GCF_024166365.1 of Elephas maximus indicus. Taxonomy (NCBI): domain Eukaryota; kingdom Metazoa; phylum Chordata; class Mammalia; order Proboscidea; family Elephantidae; genus Elephas; species Elephas maximus. Next base: position 50,829,435 of record NC_064837.1, on the reverse strand, counting down.
GGCCTGGGCCAGCCCCCATCACGGGGCTTTGATTTCTTCATTCTTCTTCCCGCTGGGCTGGGGCCCACCTGGCCAGGATGCCTTTGTGAAGATTGTGAGGCATGAGGGCACCAAGACACTGTGGAGCGGCCTCCCAGCCACCCTGTAAGTAGCTTCCCTGGTACATCTCCTTTTACTGGCCTCTGATCCCTTGTTCCTAGTCAGCTGGATGGGTGGAGAAGGTAGGAGTTCAGGGTGTCCAGGAAATGTTGCGGAGTCCCAGCTGACATCTGCACACACTCCTGCACCCACAGGGTGATGACTGTGCCAGCCACCGCCATCTACTTCACCACTTATGACCAACTCAAGACATTCCTGTGTGGCCAAGCCTTGACTTCTGACCTCTACGCACCTATGGTGGCTGGCGCTTTGGCCCGCTGTGAGCACAGTCCCAGGCCCCTGATCTCTCTCTGTCCCCACGGGTGTCTGAACCCCATCTTGGTTCCCAGCATTGACTTCTGCTAGCCTGTGGGGGGAAGAGGGCATGTCCTAGGCCCCTAAACCCTGGAACCTATGACCAGAGCCCTCCCCACTATCCCATATTCCCCACAGTGGGCACCGTGACCGTGGTCAGCCCCTTGGAGTTGGTGCGGACAAAGCTACAGGCTCGGCATGTGTCATACCGTGAGCTGGGCACCTGCGTCCAGGCTGCGGTGGCTCAGGGCGGCTGGCGCTCCCTGTGGTTGGGCTGGGGGCCCACTGCCTTACGGGATGTGCCCTTCTCAGGTAGGAACCCAGAGGTGTAGGGGGTTGAGTAAGGGAGCCCTTGGGAGATACACCGGAATCTGTGGCCAAGCCTTAACTTCGCTACTACTATGGAATCCTTAACTTTTCTGAGCCATGGGTTCCCTGGCTGTGAGTTCCCAGTCTGTGAAACGGGCACAGCAGATATTGTATTTGCCCTGATTTCTCTCTGATAATTCCTGGAGAGCGCTTGGCATATAGTAGTCAGAGAACGATGGGTATTCAGTGTTTGCTGCCTTGCTCTCTCTTCTCTGACGAGTGTTTTTGTCCCTCAAGCCCTGTATTGGTTTAACTACGAGATGGTGAAGAGCTGGCTGAGTGGGCCAAGGCCAAAGGACCAGACATCTGTGGGCATCAGCTTTGTGGCTGGCGGCATCTCAGGGACGGTGAGTTGACAGGGCAGGGTGAGACCTGTGGGGTGTCTTTGGGGGGGATGGGGGGGTTGCCTGCAGAACAGTGCTGCAGTGGCCTGGTACGTGGTGAGCAGGTAGTGAGTGCTTCATCCCTTCCACCCTCCAGAGCCACCTTCTGTGGCTGGATGCAGGAGTGGGGGTCCTGGGAATGAAGCTGAGCCCTCTCCCCATCCACCAGGTGGCGGCCGTCCTGACTTTGCCCTTCGATGTGGTGAAGACTCAGCGCCAGGTTGCACTGGGAGCGGTGGAAGCTGTGAGAGGTGAGGGGTTGGGCTGGTGTGGAGGGACCGGTGGGGGCCCAAGGGGGTCTGAGCAGCATGCCTTGACCTTGCAGTGAGGTCCCCCTGTGCTGATTCCACCTGGCTGCTGCTGCGGAGGATCCGGGCCGAGTCGGGCACCAGGGGACTCTTTGCAGGTAAGTGTGTGTGTCCGTGCCCTGGGCGGGGTTGGGGTCATGCGACCCCAGCCCCTGACCTGGCCTCCCCCTCTTGATGCAGGATTCCTCCCGCGAATCATCAAGGCTGCCCCCTCCTGTGCCATCATGATCAGCACGTATGAGTTCGGCAAAAGTTTCTTCCAGAAACTCAACCGGGAGCGGCCGCGGAGCCCTTGAAAGGGCCCGGAGGCTGAGGATCCCATCTCCTCTGAGGATGAGGCGGGAGCTGGGGAGACTGAGTCACGTGCCTTTCCTCAGCACCGAGGGGCGAGGTCTTGCTTTTTTTACCCACTCTGGGTTTGCAGGTCCTCCTCAGACTCAGTTTTCTTCCTGTATCTTTTCATTTCCAAGGCTCGAGGACCATCACTTTCCCACTCCCAAGTTCAAGATCAAATCTGTTTCCCTCTGTGTTGGCGGTAGCTGGGTCTACCCTCAGGAGCTAAAAATCTCTGGGCATGCCTCAGTGTCCCCTACCTCAATTAATTCCTTAAGTCTGAAGATGATGAACTTTTGTGAAGTATCCATAACTGGGGAGCCAGGGGGGTGGGAAAAGCAGGACTTGGTGTATGAGTTGCACTGAGGAAGCCTGGGGAGGGGCCCTGATCCTGGCTTGGGCTGCCCAAGGGCATGTCCACGTAGAGGACACCCCGCAACTTAGAACTTGGGGGCCAGTGGACCCAGGGCCAGGGTTGGGGACTGGGAGTGAACTCCTTTCAGGAAGGGCCCACTGTGTTGGGGCCAGAGTGGGAGGTGGTCAGACTGCTCCCCAATGGTACTCTTAAGTGACAACAGAGGAAGGGTCTGCAACTTTGGACCACAGCCGAAGTGCTCAGGATGATGGGAAATTTGAGGCCTTAGCTAGGACCCGCTGCCTCCATCTTGCTCTCAGCAAGGCTCAAAGAATATCCCATCGAAGGGGCGCTTTCATGTTTTGGCCGTGCCCTGGGCCAACCTAATAACTTAAAACACTTCAGACTGAGCCCCCACTCCCTGTTTGGGACCTCTTGGGCTCTGGGGCACCCAGACTGGCTCGCTGATGGACGTCACCTTGGTTAACAGGCTGGGCACTGGCTCCACTGACCTCCGGAAGGCCCTGTCCCAGCCCCCACAGACCAGGCTGTCTTCAGTCCTCTGATTTTTATTTGCCAGATCCCCTCAGCAGAGCTCTCTGTCCGGAAGACTGAGGAAGGGGTGATCCCGGGAGTGCACAGGGACAGACACGAGATGCATGGGACATGGGGTGCTGAGGCCGGACCACCAGCTCCAGAGGAGGTTGGGGGAGATGAAAGAAGGAAGGTCCAGCAGGGAGCTAGCCAAGCACCAGGGTCATCAGAAGGAAGAAGCAAGTGTCCCTAAGGTGCTTCCTGGGCCTTGGCACTCCAGCCTTCCAGCCCAACCAGCTCCCTTCAGAGCCATGCCTCTGGCTGGAGGCAAAAATGAGCAAAAGGCAAGGGTCCGATATCTCCCCCAGAGATCTCTCACTGGGTGGGTGGCGTTCTCTGGAAGAGTGGTCTGAATGGGGGCATTCTGAGGAAAGGTGGCAGGTGTCCATGGCCCCAGGCAGGTGGGGCTGGCACTGCCCACGCTGCTTCTCAGCTGGGGCTCAGTGCTGGGCTGCCCTCAGGACTGTCGCTCACCAGGCACTCGTTGGATTTGAAGCTTGCCAGGGACTTGCAGCTGGGGATGGAGGCCAGGGAGCCGCAGAGGCCCAGCATGGAGGGCGTGGGGTCCTTCCCTGGGAAGAGAGGGTGGGTGAGGCCGGCCAACGGAGCTGCATGTGTGTCAGTGGGGTGGGGCGTGCACAGGGATTGGGCAGTGAAGGGACAACCCTTAGGTTACCTCCCAGGGGACTTTCTTGATCTCTTCTGGAGCGAGCGTTTGCTCTTTTCAGTTAACCTTGATTAAGCACCCCCTGGTGCCATGCCCAGTGCTAGGCACAGGGGACACTGTATTGTAATCGTCAGCTTATGTCTCTGTCTCCCCCAGAGGTTCAGCCTCTCTCTGTCCATTTATTAAGTACACAGTGAGCACTTGCTCTGTTCCAAGCACTGGGGATACAGAGAATGGACAAGACGAGTCCCTGCCCTCACGGAGCTCACAGTCTGGTGGGGGAGACAGACACACAGACAATCACAAACAGTGTGGTGGATTGTTACATGTCCATGGCCTGCCTTGTCTCAAAAGGTCTAGGGTTATCCAATACAGTGTGGCTTATAAAAAGAAAAAAACAGGAAATCCAGGCAAGGGAGAGCTAGGATGAGGAAAACCAAGATGAAGCTTGGGGTGAGGTCAACACAAAATGCATGCGTTGCAGTCCTGAACATTTGCTTGAAGGGAGCCACTAATTTGGCTCTGAGCTTCCTGGCAGCCAAAGAAAAGGGGGAAACATTGATCAGGCAAGCAGTTAAAGTATACGTGAGATAAGAGCAAATTAGTTAGGCTGAAGAACTCCCCATGAGTTTGTGAGCCCCTTGAGGAGTCCAAGACCAAAAAGCCATTGAGCCCTCACCATATGCTAACCATTTAGCAGTTATTTTAATCAACGTCCACATTTTACAGATGAGAATGGGGCTCAGTGAGGTAAAGTAATTGGCCAAGCTCATGCAGCTGCATTTGCACCTGCCTGACAAGTCAAACCAAGCTTTTAGCTGGTGTGCTAAGCTCTCACAAAGGGCTGCGAAAATGAGGGAATTGGCCTGGCCTCAGTCTGTCCTGAAGGGGGGTTGCTTTGGGGGGCTCACCAATGGGACCCCAGGGCTCCTCATCTCGCTTGCAGTCTCCCAGGCGCTGGGAGTCTGAGCTCAGACTGGCCTCGGCTGACAGTGGCTCCGTGCTCATGAAGCTGTGTCTGCAGTAGAACAGAGTTGGGTTGGCAGGCAGTGACCTACAGCCCCCAGGATGCTCCTTGCCCAGGAGGGCTGGCACTCAGGCCCGAGATGACCCCCGGCTGGGACTCACCTACGATAGAGCTTAGGGTTGTGGGCACCCTCGGCCCCACTGAGCGTTCCTAGTGACGGCCATTGGTTGACCAGGGGTGTGGTGAGCTCCTTGGAGCCTTGGGTCAGGGGGGCGTGGTCACCGGGGATCAGACCTGTCCTGGGGGAGGAGGGAGGATCAGGCCTGGCTGGGAGAGGGAGCAGAAGTGGGGGAAAGGAGGCTAAGCAGAGGGTGGGGAGGGGTCAGGGACGAAACCTGGGTAGCCAAATGAGGATACAATGTTGAGGGTTAGTGGGCAGATCCTGGGAGTCAGTGGAGGTGGCTCTGGGGGTCAGAGGGGTGATGGGGATCAGTGCACTAATGTTGGAGGCTAGAGGGTATAATGGGGTGCTGTGGGAGTCAGTTGGGATGATAAGGGGCCAGTGAAGACTAGTATGAAAATCCCCGAAGGGTAACAGGGAGCCTTGGGGGTCATGTTGGAAGGCCGTGGATGATGAAGTTTAAGGGAAGTGTTAGAGGAGTAAGTAGGGGTGAAGTTAGGTGTCACTGCAGGTGATGATACTCAGTGACGATAGTGGGCCTGTGTTCGAGGTCCGAGGGGTGCTGAGCAAGAAGAATATTGTGGTCGTGGTGGCTGAATAAGGTTAGAGGTCCTTGTGAGTAATGGCGTGGAGGAGGAATACTGGAGGGCAATGTGAGTAACGCTGGATGGCTGTTCTAGCTGATGTCTACGGTCATGTAGGGTGAAGTCGGTTATCCCTGCATCTTCTGTTGGGGATCTTTGGGGATAATGTTAGAAGGTCATGGAGTGTATTGCGGTGAAGGTGTGGATCAGTGGGTTAACGCTGGCGGTTAGCTGAGTTGGATGCAGTGTCAGGAAAGGTGATGTTAGAGTCATGGGAGTGACATCACTTGGGGGTCCCTGAATGATGGGTTTCGCTGACTTGACATGCTCTGAGTGGGGGGCAGGGGCAGGGCGGCAGCGCGCTCACAGCTGCTCCTGCAGCTCCAGGATCACGCCCTCCAACTCCCGCTTTTCGCGCTGGTTCTGCGCCGCCGCCTCCTCTAGCTGCAGCTGCAGCCGCCGGTTCTCCGCCTCCAGGTCCTTCAGCTGCGACTCGCGCAGGCGCACCAGCTCCTCCAGGTAGCCCTGCGGAGCGCGGGCTCAGCCCGGGTAGAGAGGACGCGGTCCCCGCTGCCGCAGCCACTGGCTGGGCAGTGTCCCCAGCACCGCCACACCCCCACCCGCCGCTCGGCGCGCACCTTCTGCGCGTAAACGATGCGAAACTTCTGCTCCATTTTGTGCCACTTGCTGTACCAGCTGTCCTCGTCGGTGACGAGCGGCAGGTATGGGTGCTCGGGCGAGTTGTCCTCGCTCGTGCTGCTCTCGGCGCTGTGCCGCTCCTCCTCGTCCGTCAGGTAGTCGTAGCTTCGGTGAGACAGCAGTGGGCGCGGGCCAGCCCTGCCCCACTCGCATCCCAATCCAGACCCCTCGGGCAGTGGGACCAGGTTAGGATACTGGCCCGGCCGTCCCCAGTCCCGTCACTGCCCCTCAGACCATCACCCGAGGGTCATCTGAGAGTCACCGGAGCTTACCGCAACTCCAGCTGCTCACCTCTGGGTGAACTTCAGGTAGGGCGTGTAATCGATGACCACAGGGGTCTTCCCGTCCAGCACTTCCCCCTTTAGGCAGAAGCTGGGGCAAAGGAGCCACAGGGTTGGGGCCGGGCAGGAGGGAATAGGGGTGTGGAGATTCATGGGGGAAACACCCCCCTCCAGCACCCTGGAGAGCCCCACCTGAAGTCTATGGCGCTCAGTCCTATCAGCATCCCTGTGAGGACGGTGGCTTCCTCCCGCAGCATGATGGCTCCGGAGTCATAGAATCGTCTGTGGGACAAGAGAGGGACTGACGGCCCAGCACCCTCCTCCTCCCAAGTCTGCACCCCTCAGGACTTCTGCTGTCTGCCTCCCAGTGTTTCCTGGATCCTGTTGCCCCCGTCAGACTGGGGCTTGCTGGGGATAGGACCTGTGTCTCCCAGCTATTAGAACGGATGTTACCTGAGAATAGATTCCCCTCCATCATTTGAACTGCCCCTTCCCACCAAGTACTGGGTCACCCAGATCCTCAAAGTCAGGGAACAAGTGTAAATCATTAGCACTATGCCTATAGCAGGGGCTCAAAAAATATGTTGACCTGAATTCTGAAATGTGAGGACAGACAGGATAAATGCAGTAAAAGGTCAGGCTGGGCATGACCACCTTGGGGGTGGAGGGTACATGCCCCTACTACATCCAACAGCTTCAAACACAGGGACCCAATCTTTCTGCAAACCCACAGTCCAGGGGCTGAAACTGCTCACGGGACTGTCTAGTCCCAGTAACAAGTACAGAACTGCTGCAGTTATCTGGGAAGCAGGTAGGGCTGTGTGCAGAAGGTCATGGAACAAGGCCAACAAGTAAAGCCATACATGGCTGGGGCTTGTCTAGAGGTGTGTCCAAGGGTAGAGCTGTGCATGATGGGAGTGGTGGGAGATAATGGGACATATAATTTGACATAGAGGTGATGGGAGTAGTGCTTAGTGTGACTTCCAGGACCTCAGAACAGCCATGCTAGGAACAACCTGGGAGAGAAGCTAGCAGTTATCCCGGGACTTGTAGTCCAGGTACTGAAAGTTGCCACTGGAACTTAAAAATCAAGTGCTTTTAGACGATGACCATGCAAACTGAGACCCATGGCTGGGCTGACAGGCAGGGTCTGACCTGGTGGTCCGGGTGTCCCGTAGAGCCGTGGTGATATATTCTGACATGCGCTTCTCCATCAGTGCCACCCGGATCCAGGCCCGGCCCTACAAAGCAAGCTCACCTTCACTTGCAGTCCCAGAAAGACCTTGTGGCCTCCTGTCACCCCTCTCCCCAGTACCTGTGGGTAGGGGTGAAGACCAAGGAGCAGGCAGGCCTCCTGCATCCAGAGCCAGGGAGCATCACCCCAGCCCCACCCTGCCCCAGCCCCCATCACCTTGGCTCGGGCTGTGCTGATGTTCTCCATGTTCTCGATGCTGCTCACGCAGTTGTTGGGCACTTTGCTGCAGGCCAGTCGGATGTAGTCCCAGAAGCCCCGCTGCCCATCTGAGCTGAACCAGCTCACCGGACCTGCTGGGGCACAGGCTGAGCCAGGGCAGGGAGGGGGGCTCAGCAAGGCCAGGGAGTTTGGAGAGGGGCCATGTAATGGAGCACACACATGCCTACGTATAGGTTCCCATGCACATGCATAGTGCCCACCCCAAACGTGTGCACACACATGCATGCTTTCAGAGGGCACACCAGCATAAAGCTGACACCCATCAATGGGGCTGGTGGGCATCCACTGTGTGTGCCCGGAAGACCCCTCCCTCCTCCTAGCTCTACGCATGAGCTTCTGTGTAGGGCCCACGATTGGGGCCAGAGTCAGTGTGGGGTTCAGAAAGCCGTGAGTATATCAGAGTGGGGTGGCTGGACGTTAAGAGCTGGAAGTTGGAAGGGCTAGGCGGTGGGTGACAGAAGCCTGGGCCCACCTTTGAAACGGTGGCTGAGTATCTGCTCTAAGATAGCTGCAAAATTCACAAACTCCTCAGATGAGTCGTCGATGGGCTCGGCCGTGTACTTCTCCAGCAGTGTTTTCACGGAGAACCTACGGGGAGGGACGGTCAGTGTCAGGTAAGAAGACAGGGTAGGGAAGGAAGAGGAAGGTGTCAGGCCAAGAGAGACAGCCATGGGCAGAGAACAGGTGTGGATGTGGTGGGACGCAGAGGGAAAAAGAGGTGGGTGACAGGTGAGAATACAGTGACCACAGGGGGGCTATGACATGTGGAATGACAGAGTGGCAGGTGGGGAGGGAGGATGACAGGTAGGAGACTGATTGATGAAGTGGGTGACAGGAGAGGTGACAGCCAGAGAGAGGAAGCTTTGGGAACAAAATACGGGAGGAGATGAAACATTAGATAGAAAGATGGGGCACCAAAGCCAGGGGGCTCTCCCAGAGCCCCATCTCTGGGGATCCCCTTCCTCCTTGATCCCCCTTCAGTGTCATTCTCTATCTGTGTGACTTGGAGGTCACGCAGGAGGTAGAAGCCTGTTTGTGTCCTGCCCTGAGCTGGCTTCTGCTATTGCTGGGACAACCTGCTGCCCTTTCTGGGGGTGGGGGAGTCACCTCTGCCAGGGCATATGATTGGCACCGTGCATATGGAGCGTGGGCACTCATGGGTGGCCAGGTGGGCTCTCAGCAAATGAATACCCCTGTTCCTCCTTTTCTTCCCAGCTCGGCCACCCACACACCAGCTGCCCAGAACCAGGCAGTGCAGAGCTGGGGCGGGGTGGGGGGCGGGGAGCTGCAGGGTGTGGGTCTGATACACACATTGGGCCAGAGGGGCATTGGCAGCAGATCCCTGGGAAAGAGCTTGGAGGCTTGGACACCTGGCTTCTCAGAGTGGAGGGAGCTGAGGGAAGCCAGGAGGGCTGAGGCGCTAAGCCAGGTGGCCCCTGCCCCTCTCTCCAGTCCTGCTTGAAGCCTCAGGCTTCCCCTGCAATCCCTCCCCTGCAATCTCCACAGTCTGCAGTAGGGTGGGGCCAGGATGGGGATATGTCTTCCAACATCCCATTACTGCCCTGTTGTGGGTGACAGACAGGGATGGGGACACCAGGGGTATGGGGGCTGCTTGGAACTGTCGTTTTTTCTTTCTAAGTTTCTTAAGCCCTTATCCTGTACCAAGCACCATATTGTGCATGTATTATCTCATCCAGCCCTCACAGCAGACCTGGGAGGTAGGTCCTCTTTTTATCATCATCATCCCCATTTTACAGATAAGGAAACTGAGGCTCCAAGAGGTTGTCTGGTCTGTTCAGGGTCACTAGTAAGGACTCAAGCAGTTATGTCTGATTCCAAAGCCCTTGCTCTTTCTGCTACATCTGTGGCCTCCTGGGGGCTGTCATACTTAGGTCCCTGAGCAGCCTCTGACTTCCTTGCCCTCCACCCTACAAGACTGTATTCCTGGAGTACTGGCTTCTGAGGCTTTCAGGCCAATGGCACAGCTGAACCTATGGGGCCCCCTTCACTTCTCTTTGGGCTCAGAGTTGTTCTGGCCTGAGATTATAGCCAGGTAGGTCATGATTGGGGTTACAGTAGGGGGAGGCAGCCCAGTGGATTCAAATTCTGTTTTCTTGTAATACTGTGTGGCCTTGGACAAGTCATTCAACCTCTCTAAGCCCATCTTCCTGTGTAACAGTGATAATAGTACTTGTCACATTCAATGTTGGTCCCAGTCTTGGGCAGGGCTGGGCAAGGGGTGGTGAGGAGCTGGGCCAGTAGTGGGATGATGGCCCTCCTGGGAGGGAGTCTGCATTTAGGACATTGGTTGGGCTTCACTATGACCCTCCATTGATGGTTTCTTCTGGTCATCTGTGTCAGGCCTTGGTAGGGGCCTGGGGCTGGGTGCAGTGTGGCAGCCCTCTGTCATCTGTCCTCAGGGGTGCTGTACAGCTGGTCATCGCCCCTGGGAGCCCCATGGTGTGCGCCCGGTTAGGAGGTGCAGTGGCTGCTGTGGGTTACCATGGAGACAGGGAGGCCAGGGCCCAGGGGAACCCTTGGCCTGCTAAAGGGAGCTGTTCTGGGAGCTGGAGGCAAACCATGTGACAGTGATGAGGCAGCAGAGGCCCGAGGGATTTCTGAGCCTTTGTCATGCCCTGATGCCCAAAAATACTACCCTTTACCCCAGCTCCGAGCCCACCTCTGGTCTACCAGAACCTCTGCTTCTCCAGCCTAGGCCAGGGGAGTTCCCTCTTTCCTCTCCACAGTCAAGAGCGTCAGCTATCCTGGCAGGTAAGAGAAAGAAGAGGAACCTGGGAGGTCAAGAATGACGAGAGGGAGGAGAGGGGTGTCATCAGGATGTGGCTGTTTCTGTGAGCCTGGCACTGTGCTGGGCCCTACATGTATCTCATCAAAACCGTCCTCTGGGGTGTCTGTTACATCTGCCCCATGTTACAGACATGGCATGATGTACCCAAAGCCCAGAGTGGTCAGGAGACTTCCCCCAAAGTTATACAGCTAATAAATGGTGAAGAGCTGGAACCTACAACTATTTGGCCCCGAAGGCCAAAATCTTTGTTTTACACCACACCGGTGGGTTGGTGGAAACCCTAGTGGTGCAGTGGTTAAGAGCTTTGGCTGCTAACCAAAAGTTCGGCACTTCGAATCTACCTGGCACTCCTTGGAAACCCGATGGGGCAGTTCTACTCTGTCCCATATGGTCACTATGAGTCAGAATCAACTTGACGGCACTGGGTTTTTTTTTTTTTTTTTGACAGGTTGGGAGTGAGGGTGGAGGCAGCAGCCTGTGCTCTGGGCCGGGCCATAGCTGCACTTATTCTTTCCATGACATGGAAAGCATTTTGTGGAAGGTCTGATGTGCACAGCACTGTGCTGGCCGCAGGGCTATAACGTGTGAGACACACAGCATGGCTGGATGTGTGCCCAGGAACCTGGAAGGAGCTACAGGAGGAACTAGGGCATCAGGTGGGCGCTAATTCCTGGGGGAGGAGGCAGGGCCAAGGTCTGTGTACAAGGTAGGTGGGGCTGGCAAGAGAAGCTGGCTGAGATGGGGGCACCCTGCCCTGAGTGGGCCTACTCCCCAACACCTGGGGGGCCTGGGCACCAGGGAGGCTGCAGGTGGAGAAACCACTGGCATGGGGACCCCAGAGGGAGAGGGGAGTGTCCTTGGGGGTTGCAGGGAGATTAGCTGGGCGGCTGGCTGCTTCCTGGCTCCGGGCAGAACAGGGATGATGAGCCACTGCAGGGCTGAAGTGGGAAGGACCACTTCCTGGGCCCCAAGAGAGCCTGTGACTCTTCCCAACACTGCGACAGCCGCACCCTCAGGGACCAAGGGCCCTGCCTCCATCCTCTTCTCCTTGAGCCCAGAGGACTCAGGCTTCCATAGCCAGTCTTTGGTTCTTCCCGTGCCAGGGGCAGCACCCATCACCCTTGGCTAGCCTGACTCATGGCTTTGCCCAGCTGCCCAGGTGACCCTGGCCTAAGCTGCAGCTGCCCAGAGAGAGATGGAGGAGGGTACGGTCCCTGCTCCGAGATTTCAGCGGAGGAAAGTCTCCCAGGCAAAGCCCCACCGCAGAGAGGCCTGGCTGACAGGGGTGGGGGTGAGGGTACCCCGGGAGAGCATTCATTCCCCCCAGCAGTTCTCGGCTTGCCCCGCCCCCGCCCCCAGCAAACGAAGCCAGACATCCCTCCCCCTCCCCCTCACACAATGTCACTTCCTGGTTCTCACAGGAAGCTGCCGTGCCAATTAAAACCCCCCAACCCCCAAGACCCAGGCTGTGCACCGGCCTGCATAGGCCTAGAAGGGTAGGGACCAGACCTTCAAGCCCCTTCCCCATTCTGGGCCTGGGAGGGGCCGTGGACGCGCACTTTTAACCCTTTGCTTCCCTCGTTGTTCTCCCAGCTGCTGTGTCTCCTCCCGCGGACGCGCTAGTTTCCTCAGCTGCCCAACCCGGCTCCCTGACCATCCCGCCCCCCACCCGCCAGCGGCGCCCACCTGCACACGGTGATTAGGTTCCTACGCTCCACGGCCACGTTGCGGGAAGACGCTTTCTTGGAGGACAGCCCCAGAGCCATGGTGGTCTGGACAAAGCTTGCTTCCATCCAGATATGCGGCCACTGCTGCCGCCGCCCGCTGCCCCCCACCTCGCCCGGCGTCCCGGCCCCCCGCCGGCTCACGGCTGGGCCCTCTGCCCGCCAGGGCCCCTTGACCCCCCAGCGGCCATCCCCCTGCCTCCGCGCCTAGCGCCCGGCCCCCTCGCTCCCTCCCCCGGCAGCAACTCGGGAGCAAAACAAGGCCGGGGAGGGAGCTCTCCGAGGTGCTGAGCCGGGCCCTGTCACCCCCTCCCCCAGCCGCCCGCCCCCCTCGGCTGGTGACGTCAGGGCCCGGGGCCCCGCCCCCGGCAGGCCGGGGACCAATCCGCAGAGTGTGCAGGGTTTGTTGGGGACGGGGGAGGGGCCGGGGCTGCGGGGAGAGCCGAGGGGGTCCCCGGGAGAGGCTGGAATTGGAGCGGGCATCTGGCCTGTCCCCCGCCCCCACACTCAGGGCCGGAGGCTCCTCGTGTCGGGTCTCTGTGCTCCGCCGCCTCTCCTGCCTTGTTTCTGACCTGTGATGGGCGGCTCCTACCTCTGATTTTTCCCCCGGTTGCGTGGAGAATGGAGGTCCTCACCTCCGGTACCCCATCCAGCCCACCTCTACCCATTCGGCAACGGCATTCTCCGCCGGGCCTGGAGTTGCTGCATTCCAGGAGTGCAGGTGGCCCTCCGCGGCTGACCCAGGCAGCAGAGAAGCAGTCAGAGGGATTGCGTGTCTGTCTGTGTCCAGGCTTGACATGTCTGTCTGCACAGGCCCTGCGGAGTCAACCTCTCCTGGGGTGGGGGATGGGAATACACAATCAGCCGTGGGACCCCAGCGCCTGGAGCCACTCAGGACTGGCAGCCGGGAGTGAACAGGCAGCTAAGCGCTCGGGCTCCTTGGAGGTTCCCAGCAGTAGAGCTGGTGCCTACAGTGGTGCCAAGGCAGCTGGAGGAAGTGGCAGTCAAGGTACTGGCTCTCCCTCGGTCTTACCCCATTATAGCAACCCAAGGCCAGCTGGGCTAAGGGTTAATTAACTCCTTAGCTACCAGCATTGCTCCATGATTCCACTCTGTATGGGATCATTGATCCCATGCAAGGTCAGGAGGGCCCCCCTTACAAAGCTGGTTGTACAGGGAGGTGGGGAATGGAGGCACAGTCCCGCTACCCTGCTGCTGTTCCCTCCCTGTTTCTCTCCCACATCCCTGCTCCCAGCTGCCACATTCTTCTGTTCAGCCTGTTCTAGGGTTCTCATCCACTGAAATCTGCAGCTCCCAAAGAAAACCATTCTGGGTTGATTAAAGGGGCTTCTTCCCATCTCTCCATCCAGCTTCAGGAACTCCATTCCAGGGCTCAGTTCAGATCTGTTACTGACTCCACACACCCACCCAATTCACTCTTCTATTCTGCTAGTTGATGGTCAATGTGTCCACTCTGCTCAGATGTACACCCGTGACTGAATATGATCAGAAGGCAGGACCCCTTTGTTAGCACAAGATGAAGGACCTATAGAAGTCCCCAGCCCTGGGGACTTGACTCCTGGTGGCTAGAGACAATGTTCTGACTCCAGCACGGGGTTTCATGCCCACATAGCCCTAGCCTCAATTCTTGGCTTCTTTGTCCTCAGATCTGGTCTTTTAGCCCCACCTCTGCCCTCTCCCTCTTGCGTCACCTCTAGAAGCCCCTCTTATCATCCTCCTGCCTCCAGACCCATAGCTGGTGGCAGTTGTGTTGTTCTTTTGCTTTTAAATTGCAAGATATATCACATGCACGGAAGAGCGCATAAAACATATATGTACACTTTAAGACTATTTAAGATGTGTTATCATCTCAAAGTTAAAGAAATAGAGCATTATCAGCACTCTGGGCCTCCTATACGCCTCTCCCAGATACCTTCATCCATCCCCCCAAGAGGTAACCGTTGTCCTAATTTTGTGATAATCTTTCCTTGCTTTTTTTATAGCTTTATTACCTATACCAAAAAAACCCACTGCCGTTGAGTCGATTCTGACTCATAGCGACCCTATATTATTACCTATATGTACACAAATAAATAATATATTTAATGTTGCCAGTTCTTAACCTTTATAGAAATTGAGTCATGTTGTATGAATTCAGTTGTGATTTGCCTCTCTCAATATTATATTTTGAATTTGTATGACTATACCGCACTTGGAAACCCTGGTGGTGTAGTGGTTAAGTGCAACAGCTGCTAACCAAAAGCTTGGCAGTTCGAATCCACCAGGCACTCCTTGAAAACTCTATGGGGCAGTTCTACTCTGTCCTATAGAGTTGCTATGAATTGGAATCAACTCGACAGCAATGGGTTTTTATACCACACTTCATCTATTCTACCATTTATGGTAATTTTGTGTATCAGATAGGGTCTAGTCAGGAAAACAGAAACCATGTTATGTATTTCAAATTGAACAAAAATAAAACCATTGCTGTCGAGTTGATTCTGACTCATAGCAACCCTGTAGGACAGAGTAGAACTGTCCCATAGGGTTTCCAAAGAGTGGCTGGTGGATTTGAACTACCAACCTTTTGATTAGCAGACAAGCTCTTAACCACTGTTCCACCAGGGCTCCAAATAGAGGGGATTTAATACAGGGAATTGGTTACAAAGAAATTGGAAAACAACAAGAGCAAAAAGAGAAAGAACATCAAGACAACCCAGAACTAGTGTATTAGTTTCTAGGGCTGCCATAATAAACTACCACAAACTAGGTGACTTAGAACAACATAAATTTATTCTCTCACAGTTCTAGAGGCACAGTCAAGGTGTTAGCAGGTTCATGCTCCCTCTGAAGACTCTAGGAAGAATCTTTCTTTGCCTCTCCCAGCTTCTGGTGGCCCCAGGCATTCCTTGGTTTATGGCAGCATAACTCCAATCTCTGCCTCCATCTTCATATCTTCTCTTCTCTGTGTTTTTGTGTATGTTCTTTCCTCTTCTTATAAGGATATCAGTTGTTTTAGGCTGGGTTCTCTAGAGAAGCAAAACTGGTAAAGTGTATAAATTTATAAAGTGAATAAATTTATATCAAGGAAACACATCACATGATTGTAGAGGCTGGAACATCCCAAGTCCATGGATCAGGATAAAGGCCTCTCCCGATTCACATAGCTGCAGAGGCTGGTGAACCCAAGATCAGCAGGTTGGAGAGCAGGGCTCCTGCTCACAGGCTGTGAAGGTCTGCAAATCCAAAGATTGGCAGGGAAGACTGCAAGGCTTCTCCTGATTCACGTAGTTGCAGGGGCTGGTGAACCCAAGATCGGCAGGTCAGGGAGCAGGACTCTTGCTCATAGGCTGTGAAGATGAAGAATCCCAAGACCAGCAGGTAAGTTGCTAACTCAAGGCCCAAGAATGGGAGGTCAGATGACAAGAGGAAGCTGCAGGATCCAGAACAAGCCAAAAACCTTAGCAAGGTGAGCAGGAAGGAAGTAGGTGGCAGAGGGCAGAGAGATGAAGGCTGAGAGAGCAGTGAGCTGCCACAGGCCCCCCCTCCACCGGTACTATTCAGCAGATTCCATCATCGGGGGGGATCATATATCAAATTTCAACAGGGAATTGATCACAACATTATACAAACAGTGAGAATCATGGCCCAATCAAGTTGACAATCTTAACCATCACACCAGTCATTGGATTTAGAGCCTACCCTAAATCCTTCATCCTGAAATCCTTAACTAATTACATCTACAAAGTCCCTATTTCCAAATAAGCTTACACTCACAGGTATGGAGGCGTAGGACTTGAACATATCTTTTTGGGGACACAATTCAACCTGCTACAACTAGTAACTGTGTGAAGCAGCTGGGGCTGAGGGAACAAAAAGGAAGGTGTGAAGTTACCACAACTTGGGAGCTCAGAGGCATCTGTAAGGCCGGTTCTCAGGATGCATAAAGAAGCTGAAGACTGGAACCAACTTCCAATGAGAGAGTGACACTGATAAAAACAGGAAAAATGGGAAAGAACTCCCTTCTCCCTTCCTCCTGTCTTCCACTATCCCTCTAGTGCCTCATATTAGCAGAATATAACAGAAAGCCATGGAATCTGGGAAATTAGTTTGAAGAGTCCCAGCTCCACCCGCCATCTGAGAGCAAAAAAGAGCTGAAAGGCAATAAATAAATAACTGGTACAGTTCGCCCGTTTGTTTATTCAACACCTATAGACATCTTTCTATGCATATTTAGACAATAACTACTTCGTGCCTTTGCCTAACAAGATGCAGCTATCCTTTGCACAAATGAAAATATTCTGGTCCCCCTCCCCAAAAAGGGAAGATACAAAGTCCTGACAGTAACAGTATCCATCTCTGGGTGACAGTAATAGTGAACTTAAACAAGTGGTAGCCCTAATTAAGCTGGTGTGCCAGGTGTAGTAGCTTTCCTAGAACGGATCAACATAGCCCCTACCATTTAGTATGTTGCTGTTAATCTGGTGAAGGAAGGAGGATTAGAAGCAATTCCCTTCCCTTGGGACAGACAACAGTACGCATTCGCAATTCTTCCCCAGAGCTACATTAACTCTCCTGCTACCTGTCACAATATAGCCCAAAGGGACCTTGGTCATCTGGGTATTTCACAGAACATCGCATGGATCCACTGTATTTATAAAATCAGGCTAATCAAGCCTGGTCAGCAGGAAATGTCAAGTATTCCAGATGTCCTGGCAAGATACCTGCATGGAAGGTAGAAGGATAAATCCTACAAAGACTGAGAGGTCTTTGTGAAATTTTTAGGGGTCTAATGGTCTGGTATCACCTTGTACCTCCAATCACTAAGAAAGAGGCCCAGAGTTGGGCAGGCCCCTTCGGATTTTGGAGACAGCATATACCACACCTGAGAATACTGCTCCAACTGATTTGTCAGGTAACTGAGAAGACTGCCAGTTTTGAGTGGGGCCCGAAGCAAGAGAGAGGTTTCTTAGGTCCAGGCAATGATGCAAGATTTCCTGCCACTTGGGCCATATAGCCCAGCAGATGTCATCTATCTATGATCCAGAAGAATGTTCTATGGAGTCTCTGGCAAGCCCCAGATGTTCTGGAGCCAGGCCGTGCCATCTGCAGCAGAGGACCAATCACGATTTTAAAAAAATATGTCCTAATGTGCTACTGGGAAACCCTGGTGGCATAGTGGTTAAGTATTACGGCTACTAACCAAAAGGTCTGCAAAACCAGGTGCTCCTTGGAAACTGTATGGGGCAGGTCTACTCTGTCCTATAGAGTCGCTATGAGTCAGAATTGACCCAACAGGAAAGGGTTTAGATTTTTTCTTTTTTTAATATGCTTACTGAAACTGGATCAGGGGAATGCAGGCTATGCAGGGGCTCAACAGCATGGACTTCCTCTCATTATGGCTAGTCTAGTATTGCCGCTGCTGAATGTCCAGTCTGTGAGCAGCAGAGACAACTCTGAGCCCTCAACATGGCCCCATCTCTCAAGGAGACCAACCAAGTTCATTCCATCAGATTCCTTTCACTCTGGAGAGAGAGTGATCTGTCCTTCTGGGATTGATGCATAATCTCGATGTAGGTTTGCCTCTCCTGACCACAGCATCTCAGCTAACATCACTACACAAGCATTCACAGACTATCTAATTTATCAACATGGGATCCTAAATAACATCATTTTGGACCAAGGGACTCACTTTGCAGCAAAGGAGAAGTGATAATGGTACTATATACCCCATTACCCAGAATCTGCCAAACTGGACTTGCAGTGCTGTGTATAATTTGAACCAATGGTAATTATATGGTGCTGTGTCCAAAACCGCTAGAATACATGATTCCAGGAACCAAGAAATGGAAAGTTGGAGTGGCCCCTCTCACCATCATTCCCAGAGACCCACTGGGGAATTTGTGTTTTTCCCATGACCACAACTTTATATTTTGGTGGATGTGGATAGAATCGCGTCCCCCAAAAATATGTGTTGTAAATCCTAACTTCTATGCCTGTGGTTATAATTCCATTTGGGAGTGAGTTGTCTTTGTTATGTTAATGAGCTAGGATTAGTATAGGGTGTGTTTTAAGTCAATTCCTTTTGAGATATAAAAGATATTAAACAATAAGCGAGAAAAGCAGAGCGGGGCTGGTGGGGAGAGATAGATGCCAAGTACTTGGAGATCTCCAAGGAGCCAGGAACAGAAGCTGAAAAGACAAGGACCTTCGCCCCAGCGCCCACTGAGAGAGAAAGCCTTCCGCTAGAGCCATCGCCCTCGTTTTGGGCTTCTAGCACCCTAAACTGTGAGGAAAATAAATTTGTGTTTGTTGAAGCCACCCACTTGCGGTATTTCTGTTATAGCAGCACTAGATAACTAAGACAGTGGACTAGAGATCCTGGAACACTTAACTGTGCTCATACCGAACCTGTTACGTGGACCGAGAGGCAGTCGCTGCAACAGAACAAGGGGATATTAAAACCCACCCAGTGCCGTCAAATAAGGGGATATTGCCTACTTTAAAATTACGAAAGGTGTGCGTTAGGGTTGTGTCCTTTCATCATACTTATTCAATCTGTGTGCTGAGCAAATAATCTGAGAAGTTGGAGTATATGCAAAAGACCTCTTCAAAGTGTTGAAAAGCAAAGATATCACTTTGAGGACTAAGGTGTGCCTGACATCAGCCATGATGTTGTCAATCGTCTCCTATGCATGTGAAAGCTGGACTGTAAATAAGGAAGACCGAAGAAGGATTGATGCCTTTGACTTATGGAGTTGACGGAGAATATTGAATACACCGTGGACTGCCAGAAGAATAAACAGATCCGTCTTAGAACAGCCAGAGTGTCCCTTAGGAGGAAGCATGGGGAGACTTCGTCTCACATACTTTGGACATGTTATCAGGAGGGACCAGTCCCTGGAGAAGGACATCATGCTTGCTAAAGTAGAGAAAAAAAAAAAAAAAAGAAGGCCCTCAAGAGATGGGTTGACACAGTGGCTTCAACAGTGGGCTCAAACATAGCACCAATTGTGAGGATGGCACAGGATTAGGCAGTGTTTCGTTCTGTTGTATGTAGGGTCGCTTAGTCTGAACCAACGGGAGAGCAGCTAAAAACAGCAAGAGATGGTGATTTCCACGAGTGGTTGGAGGGAGTGTTTCTGTCAGGACATTCAGTGAGGCTCCCACTAAACCTGAGGCTATGGCTGCCTCATGATCATTTTGGGCTCTTTGTGACAGTAAACCAGCAGACAAAGAAAGAAGTTACTCTCCTGGCAGGAGTATTTGAGCCTGATTATCATGAGAAGCTAGGGTTGCTGCTACAAAATGGCGGCCGGGAAGAGTAAATCTGAAACTCAGGGAATTAACTCAGGCCCCTCTTGTTGATTCCATGCCTTGATGATATCTGATGGACAATTGCAGCAAAACTATGACCTGAAGGGACTTGGAAACCAGGGGCTCAGAACTTTCAGGGATGAAAACCTGGGCTACCCAAAGAGAAAATAATCTTCAACTTATCACAGTCTACCTTCAAGTAATATGTCGCTGTCACGGTGACCTGATGTATAATCGAATGAAATGTTGCCCAGTCCTGCGTCTTCGTTGTGATTGTACGTTTGAATCCGTTTTTGCAGCTATTATGTCAATCTATCTCTTTGAGGATTTCCCTTGTTTTCAACAACTCTATGCTTTACCAAACATGACTCTTCTATCCATGGGTCTTTCCTGATGATGTGGCCAAAGTAAGTGAGAAGGAGGCCCATCAGCCTCGCTTCTAAGGAACATTCTGGTTTTTAATCATTAATGGATGGCAACTTGTATCAAATGTTTTTTCTGTTTCTGAAATGAATATACAGTTTTTGTTCTTTAACATGTTTATATGACGGACTACATTAATTGATTTTTCTAATGTGAATCAACGTTCATTCCTGGGATAAACTCAGTTTGGTCATGATATATCTTCTTTTTACGTATTACTGACTTCACTTTGCTAATGTTTTATTTGCTATACTCTAATAATTTGTGAATGTTTGGAAGTAGTCGCTTCCTGAATATTTGATTAAATTTAATTACAAGGCTACCTGGGCAGGGAGCTTTCTATGTGGGAATATTTTCGACTCCTGGCCCAATTTCTCTAATAGTTGTAGACTATTCAGGTTTTCTATTTCTTCTTTTTTTATTCCTTAGGTCTTCATTTTGATTTTGAGAATTAGTGTCCCAATTTTTAAAATCAGTATTATTGAAGTATCATTGACATACAACAAAATAAAAAAAAAATAGACCCATGTTAATTTTACAGGTCAGTTAGTTTTGTCAAACGTATACACCCATGTAACTAACTACCACCACAATCAAAGTATAGAATCTTTCTGTCACTCCGGAAAGTTCCTTTGTGGCTCTTCCCAGTAAATCTTCAACCCTAACCCTGATCCCAGGCAACCACCTAACAAACAATCAAACAAAAAAATGTTGCCCTTGATTCTATTCTGATTCATGGCAAACCCCTGTGTTACAGAGTAGAACTGCTCCATAGGGGTTTTTTTGGCTGTAATCTTTACAGAAGCTTACAGCCACTGAAAATCCTATGAAGCACAGTTCTGCTCTGACACACATGGGGTCACCATGAGTTGGAATCAACTCAATGGCCACAGATTTCTTTTTTTTTAACGTACAGTGAAAAGTTTAGATTTTAAGTGTGTCATTCAATAATTTGAGAAATACAGGCACCCATGTATCCCACACACGGGTGAAGACATAGGACATTTCTATCAGCCCCAGAATGTTGTCCCATGTCCTTTTCCAGTAAACCCACCCCTGGAAGCAACCGCTGATCTGATTTCTAGCACCATAGGTTAGTTTTGTCAATTCTAGCATTTCATATAGATGGAATCATACAATATATGCTCTTTTGCATCTGGCTTTTAAATTCAGCATAATGTCTTTAAGATTCACTGATGTGGCAGCATGTATAAGTAGTTGTTTCATTTTATTGATGAGAAGTATATTTTTGTTGGTGTATTCCTCCTCCTGTTGATAGACATCTGAGCTGTTTCCAGTTTGGGGCTATTATGAATAAAGTTGCTATAAATATTATCATTCAGGATTTTTTGTGGATATATATTTCATTTCTCTTGTCTAAATACATAGGAGTGAAATTGCTGGATCATAGGATAAATATATGATTAACTTTGAAAGAAACTGTCAAACTGCTTTCCAATGTGTTTGTACTATTTTATAGCACCACTAACAATGCGTAAGCCTTCTGACTGCTCCGCGTCCTTTCCAACAACTGGTGTTGTCAATCTTTTTCATTTTAGCCATTAGCGGATACGTAGCAGTATTTCATCGTGAATTTAATTTGCATTTCTCTAATGACTAGTGATGTTGAGATATTTCATGAGTTTAATAGACGTTTGTATTTTTTGTGTGTGTGTGAAGTGTTTGTTCAAGTCTTTTGCTCATTTTTTATTGAGTTGTTTGTCTTTTTAATTATTCAGTTGCAGGAGTCCTTTATATATGCTAGATACAAGTCTTTTGTCAGATATATGTATTTCATTTTCTCCCAGATTTTGACTTGCCTATTTATTTTCTTAACGGTGTCTTTCGGTGAGCAGAGGTTTTTAATTTTTTATGAGGTCCAGTTAATCAATTTTTTTTCATTTATAGTTTAAGAATTTTGTGTCCTCTGTTAGAAATTATTGTTACTCTAAGGTCAAAAAAGATGTTCTCCTATGTTTTCTTTTACAGTTTTTATGGTTTTACCCTTCACCTTTAGATATATGATCCATTATGAGTTAATTTTTGTAGATGGTATGAGACAAGGGTCAAAGTTCATTTTGTGTTAGAATCATTTGACTGTATATGTATGCGAGTCTATTTCTGAACTCTATTCTCTTCCATTGGTCCATGTCTACTCTTATGTCAACCTTTATTGTCTTGATTACTGCGTATTTATTGTAAGCCTTGAAATCAGATAGAATAAATCTTCCAACTTTATTCTTTTCCAAAACTGTTTTGGCAATTCTATGCCCTTTGCATTTCTATTAAAATTTTAGGTTTACTTTAGGTTTTTCTAAAAAAAAAAAAAAAAGTCTGTGGGTATTCTAAGATTGCATTATCTTATAGGTAAATTTGGCAAGATTTGCCATCTTAACAATAATGAGTCTTTCAGCACGTGAACATGGCATATCTCTCCAAATATTCTGGCTTCTTAAAATTTTTCTCAGACATGTTTTTGTTTTGCATTTTTTAGTGTAAAGATTGTACATATATTTTGTCATATTTATCCATAAGCAATTCATGTCTTTGGATGCTATTATAAATGGTATTTTAAAAATTTCATTTTCCAATTGTTTGTTACTTGTAGATAGAAATACTATTGATTTTTGTAATATTGACCTTGTATCTTATGACTTTGATAAATTTAATTATTAGCTCTAGTAGTGTTTTTGTAGATTCATAGGATTTTCTAACTCATGATTATCTTATCTACAAATGAAGATAGTTTTCTCCTGCCTTTCTAATCTGTATGCCTTTGTTTCTTGTTCTTAATTCATTGTCCTAGCTATGGCCAACAGAAACTGTGCCATAGAAGTGGTAAGAACATGTATTCTTCCCTTGTTCCTACTCTTCAGGGAAAAGCATT
The DNA here is from genome assembly GCF_024166365.1 of Elephas maximus indicus. Taxonomy (NCBI): domain Eukaryota; kingdom Metazoa; phylum Chordata; class Mammalia; order Proboscidea; family Elephantidae; genus Elephas; species Elephas maximus. Next base: position 50,806,627 of record NC_064837.1, on the reverse strand, counting down.
TATTCTTCCACCATTAAGTATGTGGGTTTTTTTTTTTTAATAATTTTTATTGTGCTTTAAGTGAAAATTTACAAATCAAGTCGGTCTTTCACATATAAACTTATATACACCTTACTGCATACTCCCATTTACTCTTCCCCTAATGAGTCAGCCCGCTCCCTCCTTCCAGTCTCTCCTTTCATGACCATTTTGTCAGCTTCTAACCCTCTCTACCCTCCCATCACCCCTCCAGACAGGAGATGCCAACACAGTCTCAAGTGTCCACCCGATACAAGTAGCTCACTCCTCATCAGCATCTCTCTCCAACCCATTGTCCAGTCCATTCCATGTCTGATGAGTTGTCTTTGGGAATCGTTCCTATCCTGGGCCAACAGAAGGTTTGGGAACCATGACTGCCAGGATTCTTCTAGTCTCAGTCAGACCATTAAGTCTGGTCTTTTTATGAGAATTTGGGGTCTGCATCCCACTGTCCCTGCTCCCTCAGTGGTTCTCTGTTGTGCTCCCTGTCAGGGCAGTCATCGGTTGTGGCAGGGCACCATCTAGTTCTTCTGGTCTCAGGATGATGTAAGTCTCTAGTTCATGTGGCCCTTTCTGTCTCTTGGGCTCATAGTTATCTTCTGACCTTGGTGTTCTTCATTCTCCTTTGATCCAGGCGGGTTGAGACCAATTGATGCATCTTAGATGGGCACTTGTTAGCATTTAAGACCCCAGATGCCACACTTCAAAGTGTTTTCTTAACAGAATTTATTTTGCCAATTGACTTAGATGTCCCCTGAAGCCATAGTCCCCAAATCCCCGCCCTTGCTCCACTGACCTTCAAAGCATTCAGTTTATTCAGGAAACTTCTTTGCTTTTGGTCCAGTCCAGTTGAGCTGACCTTCCCTGCATTGAGTATTGTTCTTCCCTTCACCTAAAGTAGTCCTTATCTACTATCTAATCAGTAAATAACCCTCTCCCACTCTCCCTCCCTCCCCCCTCTCATAACCACAAAAGAATGTGTTCTTCTCAGTTTAAACTATGAAGATCTTATAATAGTGGTCTTATACAATATTTGTCATTTTGCATCTGACTAATTTCACTCAGCATAATGCCTTCCAGGTTCCTCCATGTTATGAAATGTTTCACAGATTCATCACTGTTCTTTATCGATGCGTAGTATTCCATTGTGTGAATATACCATAATTTATTTATCCATTCATCCGTTGATGGACACCTTGGTTGCTTCCAGCTTTTTGCTATTGTAAACAGTGCTGCAATAAACATGGGTGTGCATATATCTGTTCGTGTAAAGGCTCTTGTTTCTCTAGGGTATATTCCGAGGAGTGGAATTTCTGGGTTGTACGGTAGTTCTATTTCTAACTTTTTAAGGAAACTCCAGATAGATTTCCAAAGTGGTTGTACCATTTTAAAGTATATAGGTTTTTTATAGATGTTCTTTATCAGGTTGAGGAGATTTCCTTTTACTACGAGTTTGCTGAAAATTTGTATGATGAGTGGGTTTTGTCAAGTGCTTTTTTTTCCCATCTATTCCTTTTCGGTCTGTTGATATGGTGAATTTCACTGAGCGATTTTCAAATGTTAAATCAACTTTTGATTCTTGAGATAAAACTCATTTGGTTATGGTGTACTATAATTCTTATACGTTGCAGCAAAAAAGAGGAAGACCCTCAACGAGATGGATTGACACAGTGGCTGCAAAAATGGGCTCAAGCATAAGAACGATTGTGAGGATGGTGCAGAACTGAGCAGTGTTCTGTTGTACAGAGGGTCACTATGAGTTGGAATTGACTCAATGGCACCTAACAACAACAACAACAACATGCATTGCAGAATTCAGTTTGCTAAGTTCATGTAGGGTTGGTATTATTTTTTCCCTAAATTCTTGGTAGAATTCACAAGTAAAGCCCTCTGAGACTGGAGTTTTCTTTATGGGAAGAATTTTAATTATAAATTTAATTTCCTCCCTAGATATGTTGTTGTTGTGTGCCGTTGAGTCAATTCCAACTCATAACAACCCTAAAAGACAGAATAGAACTGCTGCATAGGGTTTTTTAGGCTGTATCTTTTAGGAGAACAGATTACCAGGTACAGTGCAAAGAATTGGTTTTATATGCCTTCCTAGCCTTGGTTTTGTCCCCCGCCCCAGCCACCAAATGATTGGGTGGGACTATGCAAATAAGGTGCTTGTCGCCCACCAGGGAGATTGGATAACTTGTTAATAATGCAGGTAAGGTGCATGGCACCCTTGTAGGGGTGGAACTGTGCAAATACCTGTGAAACCCTAATGAGGGGATTGGTCAGTTTTGCCATCCTGCTAAGCTTAAAATGAGCCATCCCACAGACGGGAAGGGAGGACCTCACTACCAAGAAAGAAGAACTAGGAGAGGGGAGTATCCTTTGGACCGAGGGTCCCTGTGCTGAGAACCTCCTGGACCCAGGAGACAGGCAGCTGTAACATTGGAGACAGTAAAAGATAGCGAGAAGCAGCAGCAGAGAAATGGCGCCTCATGAGGGGGAGGAGAGAATCACCATCAACAGCAGCCCAAGTCTGATTCCTGTGAGGCAGAGGTCAGACATACCTCCTCTCTCCAACCTTTTTGCCAATTCCTACACCAGCCATGCCTCCCACCGCACTTTCTGCTTTTCTGCTGGGTTCAATAATTTGTTGCAATAGCCACACGGAACTCACAGACAATACTCATGATTATGGAGTTTATTAGAGAAGTAATGATTTACAATTCAAGACCAGGAATGACTCATGATACAATTCTTTGATCAGGACAGCTTCTTCTCAGCCATGCCTGAAGGTAGGCTTCTCTCCGGCCCTTGTCCTCTTGGCCTCTGGCCCTAACCTCTGCCCTGCTCAGGCAAGTCTTACAAAGCTCCTTAGCTCTACCAATAAGTGTCTGGAGGCACCACTCTGCCAGTAGGCCTAGGCCGGAAGGTGCTCAGCTCTCTCTCTCTCTCTCTCTCGTTCCATGGGTCAGTGAGCCTAGCTGTGCCAAGTGCCCAGAGGCACCCTACTACACAAGAACACCTCCTGCCCAAAGGCGCTCATAATCGTTGTTATGCTTGGGCCCGTTGTTGCTGCCACTGTGTCAACCTATCTTGTTGAGGGACTTCCTCTTTTTTGCTGACCCTCTACTTTACCAAGCATGATATCCTTCTCCAGAGTCTGGTCCCTCCTGGTAATATGTCCAAAGTATGTGAGGTGAAGTCTCGCCATCCTTGCTTCTAATGAGCATTCTGGCTGTACTTCTTCCAAGACAGATTTGTTCTTTCTTCTGGCAGTCTACGGTATATTCAAAATTCTTCACCAACATCGTAATTCAAAAGCATCAGTTCTTCTTCAGTCTTCCTTACTCATCATCCAGCGTTCACATGCATATGGGAAGATTGAAAACACCATGGCTTGGGTCAGGCACACCTTAATCCTCAAAGTAACATCTTTGCTTTTTAACATTTTAAAGAGATCTTTTGCAGCAGATTTGCCCAGCGCAATGTGTCGTTTGATTTCCTGACTTCTGCTTCCAAGGGCTTTGATTGTGGCTGCAAGTAAAATGAAATCATCGACAACCTCAATATTTTCTCCGTTTATCATGATGCTGCTTATTGGTCCAGTTATGAGAATTTTTGTTTTCTTTATGTTGAGGTGCAATCCATACTGAAGGCTGTGGTCTTTGATCTTCATCAATCAGTAAGTGCTTCAAGTCTCTTCACTTTCAGCAAGCAAGGTTGTGTCACCTGCATATTGCAGGTTGTTAATGAGTCTTCCTCCAATTCTGTTGTGGCATTCTTCTTCCTATAGTCCAGCTTCTTGGGTAATTTGCTCAGCATACAGATTGAATAAATATAGTGAAAGGATACAACCTGTACGCACACCTTTTCTGACTTTAAACCATGCAGTATCCCCTTGTTCTGTACCAATGACTGCCTCTTGGTTTAAGTACAGGTTCCTCATGAGCAAAATTAAGTGTTCTGGAATTCTCATTCTTAGCAATGTTATTCATAATTTGTTGCGATTCACGCAGTCAAAAACCTTTGCATAGTCAACAAAACACAGATAAATATCTTTCCGGTATTCTCTGCTTTCAGCCATGATCTACCTGACATCAGCAATACCTCTTGTTCCATGTCCTCTTCTGAATCTGGCTTGAATTTCCAGAGTTCTCTGTCAATGTACTGCTGCAACTGCTTTTGAATGATCTTCAGCAAAAAATTTACTTGTATATGATATTAATGCTATTGTTCGATAATTTCCACATTCGGTTGGATCACCTTTCTTTGGCATAGGCATAAATATGGATCTCTTCCACTCAGTTGGCCAGGTAGCTGTCTTCCAAATTTCTTGGCATAGACGAGCAAGCACTTCCAGCGCTGCATCTGTTTTGCTGAAACATTGCAATTGGTATTATGTCAGTTCATGGAGGCTTGTTTTTTGCTAATGCCTTCAGTGCAGCTTGGACCTCTTCCTTCAGTACCATAGGTTCTTAATCATATGTTACCTTCTGAAATGGCTGGATGTTGACCAATTTTTTTTGGTACAGTGACTCTGTATTCCTTCCAACTTCTTTTTGATGCTTCCTGCTGTCATTTAATATTTCCTGTATAGACTCCTTCAGTATTGCAACTTGAGGCTTGAATTTTTTCTTCAGTTCTTTCAGCTTGAGGAATGCCGAGCATGTTCGTCCACTTTGGTTTTCTATCTCCAGATCTTTGCATATTTCATTATAATACTTTACTTTGTCTTCTGAGCAGCCCTTTGAAATCTTCATTCAGCTCTTTTACTTCATCATTTCTTCCTTTTGCTTTAGCTACTCGATGTTCAAGAGCAACTTTCAGAGTCTCTTCTCACATCCATTCTGGTCTTTTCTTTCTTTCCTGCCTTTTTAATGATCTCTTGCTTTCTTCATGTATGATGTCTTTGATGTTATTCCACAGCTCTTCTGGTCTTCTGTCATTAGTGTTCAAAGTTTCAAATGTATTCTTGAGTATTGGTCTCTAAATTCCAGTGGAATATACTCAAGGTCATACTCTGGCTCTTGTGGACTTGTTCTAATTTTCTTCAACTTCAGCTTGAATATGAGAAGTTGATGAGCTGTTCCATAGTTGACTCCTGGCCTAGTTCTAATTGATGATACTGAGCCTTTCCATTTTCTCTTTCCTCAGATGTAGTCGATTTGATTCCTGTGTATTCCATCTGGCGAGGTCCATGTGTATAGTTCCCGTTTATGCTGTTGAAAAAAGGTATTTGCAAGGAAGAAGTCTTTAGTCTTGCAAAATTCTATGATGAGATCTCCGGCATCGTTTCTATCACCAAGGCCATATTTACCGATCCTTCTTTGTTTCCAATTTTTGAATTTCAATCACCAGTAATTATCAGTGCATCTTGATTGCATGTTTGATCAATTTCAGACTGCAGAAGTTGGTAAAAATCTTCAATTTCTTCATCTTTGGCCTTAGTGGTTGGTGTGTAAATTTGAATAATAGTCGTACTAACTGGCCTTCCTTGTAGGCATATGGATATTATCCTATCACTGATAGCGTTGTAGTTCAGGACAGATCTTGAAATCTTCTTTTTGAGGATGAATATGATGCCATTCCTCTTCAATTTGTCATTCCCGGCATAGTGGACCATATGATTATCTGATTCAAAATGACGAATACCAGTCCATTTCAGCTCACTAATGCTTAGGATATCAATTTTTACTTATTCCATTTCATTTTTGATGACTTCCAGTTTTCCTAGATTCATACTTCGTACATTCCACATTCTGATTATTAGTGGATGTTTGCAGCTACTTCTTTTCATTTTGAGTTTTGCCACTTTAGTAAATGAAGGTCCCAAAAGCTTGACTCCATCCACATCATTTAGTTCGACTCTACTTTGAGGAGACAGCTCTTCCCTAGTCATATTTTCAATGTCTTCCAACCTGAGGGTCTCATCTTCTGGCACTATATCAGACAATATTCTTCCGCTATTCATAAAGGTTTTCACTAGCCAATTTTTTGAGACGTAGACTTCCAGGCCCTTCTTCCTAGTCTGTTTTAGTCTGGAAGCTCCGTTGAAATATGTCCACCAGAGGTGGCCCTGCTGGTATTTGAAATAGCATTGGCAAAGCTTACAGTATCACAGCAACACACAGACCACCACAGTAAGACAAACTGACAGATACATCCATTGTAGTTAAGTGTCTTAATTCAGTTAGGGCAGTTCCCACTGTCAAATCTGACTTACATAAAAAAGCAATCACCAGGGATGCTGAAGCTCCCTTCACAAATTTGTTCCTCATCATTGTGTTAAAAGGTGTGTCCTCTGGGCACTCCATGTGTGGGTCTATGTGTCTAACCTGATAAATCCACCCTAACATGCCAATTTCCCTAAGCCTTTGGATACCTTCTTCTACAGTATAGCAAGGCAGGTCTGGTACTTCAACTTGATTTACTGTAGGCCAACTCATAATCCATGCTTCAGTGACCCAACCAAATAAACTACTAGATCCCTTCCTAACCTCTCAAACTGGAACACTGAATGAAGAATGTCTACTTAGTGGACCCATATCAATAAACTCAGGCTGATCCATCTTTATGTTCCTTGCACCATTATTCCACACCCTTAATAACCATTTCACACATATTGCTGAGGTTTCTGTTTGTACATATTAGAAAAGTCAAGCAGTTCTTTTGGAGTGTAGTTTATCTCCTCCTGGGTCACACTTTGTACTTTACCTTTTGGAATTCACTGGGACACAAGCCAAGTTATAGGTCTAGAAGCCAAAATGGATGGTGGGGATAAGCTTACCAGAACATTCAGCATTGTCTTTTTTTTTTTTTTTATTAACTTTTGTTGAGCTTCAAGTGAACGTTTACAAATCAAGTCAGACTGTCACATATAAGTTTATATACACCTTACTCCGTTCTACCACTTGCTCTCCCCCTAATGAGTCAGCCCTTCCAGTCTCTCCTTTCGTGACAATTTTGCCAGCTTCCAACTCTCTCTATCCTCCCATCCCTCCTCCAGACAGGAGATGCCAACATAGTCTCAAGTGTCCACCTGATATCATTAGCTCACTCTTCATCAGCATCTCTCTCCTACCCACTGTCCAGTCCCTTTCATGTCTGCTGAGTTGTCTTCGGGAATGGTTCCTGTCCTGGGCCAACAGAAGGTTTGGGGACCATGACCACCGGGATTCCTCTAGTCTCAGTCAGACCATCAAGTATGGCCTTTTTGTGAGAATTTGGGGTCTGCATCCCACTGATCTCCTGCTCCTTCAGGGGTTCTCTGATGTGCTCCCTGCCAGGGCAGTCATCGGTTGTAGCCGGGCACCATCTAGTTCTTCTGGTCTCAGGATGATGTAAGTCTCTAGTTCATGTGGCCCTTTCTGTCACTTGGGCTCTTAGTTATCGTGTGACCTTGGTGTTCTTCATTCTCCTTTGATCCAGGTGGGTTCAGCATTGTCTTTTAAGCCATCTGCCTCAGGCAATGCCCCAGGCAATGACTCGGACAAAGGCTCTTTGGACACAGCTGGGTTAATCTCATCAGATGGGGATGGCGAGGCTAATGATTTTACTGGGGAGGGTGGCTTAGTGACAAGGATGGAGTAATCTCTGCAGATGGAAGTAAATGGAAGTAAGAGGGGTGGTTCTCTTGGCAGGAATGATTCAAAGGAATTTAGAGCCTCCGTGTCCCCAGTTTCCTGATGATCTTCTCATATGTCCCCATCCCAAGTTTCAGGATGCCATTTCTTCCCAATCAATGCCCTCACTTTAACTTCAGACACCACTCAAGTTTGGGGATTCAGTTGGTGTTGTAATTTAGCTACTCTTATGACAAGACTCTGGATTTGGTTTTCAGCCATATCAGCTCTGTTACTACAAGAAATAAGGCCTTCTTGCAAGGCACAGATGGAAATTTTGAGGTTGTTTGTGCAGCACATAAACTTTGACTCTGAAGCCCTGAGCTCATATCCTTCTTTCACCGCTTTGTCTAGCAAAAGTAGGACCAACCAACAGCTTCCTTATACTTCTCATTACGATAAAATTGTAGAGAGGTATCAAACATGTGATTACCCAGAGTCTCACCTTTCACCAATACCTGATGTATTGGTGGTGATATTTTGTGTATTTCTATTGCCACCTCACACCATGGATTAGCAGTACCCTCTTTACTACTGAAAGCAGAGACATCAACATCTTTAAGAATAACCAGACTTGAGGACCAATTTAGAAAACTCATCCTTACAATTTTGCTTCTCTAGAACCATTCCTGGTACCCAATGTCTTAGGATGGGTTCTCCAGAGAAGCAAAATCAATAAAGTGTATAAATACGTATATATAGAGAGATTTATATCAAGGAAATAGCTCGTGCAGTTGTAGAGGCTGGAACATCCCAAGTAATGGGTCAGGCTAGAGGCTTCTCCCAAATTATGTAGTCTCAGGGGCTGGTGAACCCAAGATTGGCAAGTCAGACAGCAGGGCTCTGGGTCATAGGCTGTGAAGACCAATGAATCCCAAGATCGGCAGGCAAGATGGCAGGTAAACTGCTAGCTCAAGTTCCAAGAACTGGAGATCTGATGAACAGCAGCCCGCTGCAGGATCCAGAGCGAGCAAAACCCCAAAAGCCTTGCCAAAGAGTCCACCTGTATTGGACACAGACTGCACCTCCAAGGAAATTCCCCTTCAACTCATTGGCTATTCATAGCAGCCAATGTGATCATCTCATCATGGAGGTGATCACATTATATCAAATCTCATCATGGAGGAGATCACATCATTATATGACTGCCGAACTACATCATAACGGCCAAACCACTGAGAATCCCCAGCCAAGTTGATACACAACCTTAACCATCACAAAGGGCATATACTATCAACATGATTTATGACTGCAATATTAGCTTTTATCACTGGCTGAGGTACTATTTGTTAGGTTTCTCCACTGTAAAATTATTCCCTCCCTCACCTTTGGAAGGAACTCACTGTGCAGAGCCCATACTTAAGGAATGGGGATTATTTGAAATCCTGCATGGGAATTTGTCTCTTCTCCTTCATTTATTAATTTATTTGATCATTTATTATTTATATCAGTATTTATTCTTATTCTGTTACTTATGTATTATTTAAATCAATTATTTTTATTAGTATGGATTTGTGGGTATTTATTTTATACTTTGGGTTACAATCCAATATTACTTTGTTTATTTTGTTGTTTAAATTGTTCCACCTTTGTTCATTGGGAGCTGAATGGTATATATTTTCCCTTCACCTTTCAGCATGCACATTCAACAAACATTAATTGAGCACTACTGTGTGCCAACCCTGTGCTAATCATACAGGAGCTGCATGTAGTTTAGTATATAAGTATTAGATGCGGATGAAGAGGAAGGATAAAATTGGAGGGTAGACAGAAGCTGGGCCTTGGCCTATTTTGGATCATTAGCATTTGAACATTAGCAGAGAGTGATGGCTCAGATTTGCGCTTAGAAAGGTCATCCAGTTGCAGGGAAACCAGTGGATGGCTCCTTGGTGATTGACCAGATAAGGTAAAAGTCTTGTACTCACTCCCAAGTTTCTGGCTTGAGCAATGGGTGAACTGGGGTGTAATTCGTCGAGATAAGACAGCCTGGGAAAGAGCCAAGTTTCAAGATTGTGTAGAATGGAGGTGAAAGATAGCTCAGAAAAGAACAACTTTGGGGAGCACCCATATGGGGGGATGTGATAGGGAAAGAGCCAGTCAAGAAGATAGAGAAGAACCCATCAGAGATGAGGGGACTGGAGAACAGACGTTTCCAAGAAGGGAGAGGCTGCATATGTCAAATGTTAGAGTGAGAAATGGTGCCTGGAGAGCTGGCTAGTGTTCATATGATTTGGCACCTTATAGGTTATCAGTAAGGAGCCCCGGCACTGCAGTAGTTAAGCACTCTGCTACTAATCAAAGGTTGTCAGTTCGAACCCACCAGCCACTCCGCAGGAAAAAGATCCAGCAGTCTGCTTCTGTAAAGATTAAAGCCTTGGAAACCCTATGGGACAGTTCTACTCTATCCTGTAGGGTCACTATGAGTCAGAATTGACTCAATGGCAATGGGTTTTTCTTTTTGTTTTTTTGTTTTTGAGGTTTTTAGTGGGAAGGGGAGATGAGGAGAAGCTGGGCTGCTTTGGAGAGAGAAGAGAATGAGAGGTGAGGAAGAGAAGACAGTGTTCTCTCTTCCTCAGTACTATTCTCTGAGCAGCTGAGCTGTGAAGGGGAGGGAAGCAATAGGGCAATCACTTCAGGGGTAGGTTAAATTGATCAGGTTATTTTAATGCGAGAGATTTGAGCTCATTTATGGGCTGTGGGGAAGGAGTGAGTAGGAGGGTGGATGGGCATAGAGGAGGAGGGGGGCTTGATGAGGGAGGCAAGACCTGAGGTGGCGTGTTTTAGGGGGGTGGGGCATGGGATGCTCAACCCTAGGGAAGGAGGGATTTGTCTTAAACAGCCTGAAACCCCTGGACAGTGGGGGTGTCACTATGGACAAATTTTATGGGAGTTGGGGGAAGAGAAAGCTCTTCAATAAATTCTTCAATGTCCAAGGGCCTTTACTGAGTGGATGGAAATCTACACAACTACCCGTGCTTGGCTTCATGCTTAGTTTGTTAACTTTATGAGTCTACTGAAAAATTAGTATGTCTTTAAGCAATCAACATCTTTCTACTTTTTACCCAAGTAAAAACCAACACTTAAGAATTGACAAATTGAGCAAAGGAGAATGAAGAAGACCAAAGACACGAGGCAAAGATTAGTCCAGAGGACTAATGGACCACAAGCTCTACCAGACTGTGCCCAGAACAACTAGATGGTGTCCAGTTACCACCAACAACTGCTCTGGGAAGGATCACAATAGAAAGTGCCTGACAGAGTGGAAGAAAACTGTAGAAAATTCAAATTCACACGCACACACAAAAAAGACCAGGCTTACTGGTCTGACAGAGCCTGGTGAAATCCCAGGAGTATGGTTCCCAGACACCCTTTTAACTCAGTACTGAAGTCACTCCTGAGACTCACCCTTCAGCCAAAGATTAGACAGGTCTATAGGGCCAACAATAATACACATGACAGACGTACTTCATAGTTCAATCATGTCTACGAGACTAATGGGCACATCAGCCCAAAAGCAAAGACAAGAAGTCAGGGAGGGACAGGAAAACTATGAAATGGAAACGAAACAGGGAACCTGGGTGGAGAAGGGGAGTGTTGACATATCGTGGGGTTGGCAACTTATGTCACAAAACAATTTATGTATTAACTCCCTAATGAGAAATTTAATTTCCTCTGTAAATTTTCACCTAAATCACAATTTTAAAAAATAATAATAAAATAAAATAAAAAGAATTTGACAAATTAAATGACTGCAAAGACGATGCTACAAGCTGCACTGTAAAGGGGCACTAACTTGGTGGCAAAGATCAGCATGGATCCAATTCCCAGCTGTAATTGGATCAGGCTTCACTCTCCCACATTTCTGTTCCTCCTCGCCAGCCAGTTTCATGGCAATTTCTCCCTTTCTGACACTAACCACCCAGAGTTAGATCAGACCTTATGCTAGCTATCTTGAGCCAAGTCAAAATGTCCCTGGCCATCCGGGGCCAGGTCACTGAGGAGGAGCTGGCCAGGTCGTTGGGAAGCAGCTCCGGAGTCTGCACAACTCCCTGCAATTCGGATCTGTTGGCCTCCCTTCCTCTTTCTTTCTCTAGTCTCCTGGGACTAGGCCACACGCTGGAAGGACTCTATCCTTCTTCATCAACTGCCTGTGCAGCTTTTCTCTGTCACCCAGCCACCCAGAGCTGGGTCTACATAAATCAACTGTACTGCCAGCCCCTGCTGGCTCATTGCCCCTATGGGTTTAATTCTCTAGAACAGCTCACAAAATTCACGGAGCCTGTTACCTATACATACAGTTAGCCATTTATTATAACCAGAAAGGATTCAAGTAAAGAGACAAATCAGGCAAGGTCTAGGAGAGGTCCCAGCATGAGGCCTCTATTGTCCCCAGGGGCCTGCTGCATTCTCTCTCCCCTGCGTGGATGTTCTCACCAATCGTGGAAGCCTCAAAAAGAGAGCTCTAATATCCAGGGTCCCCTAGTCATTGGAACCTCAATGAATATGCATGACTGGAGCCTTATGCATAGTTATGATCAATCCAATCAATGAATATGAGTGATTGCATCATGCCCCCTTCCTAAAGTTAGCTAGCCAGGTGCAGGCTTGAGTAGCCCCTACTTGCCTGGCTATTTTAGAAAGACAAAGAGCACCTTAATTGCTCAGGCTATTTTCAGAAACCAGATACAAAAGGCCAAATCTAGTTGTTTCACAGTCTCCAGACATTTTAGGCATTAATGCAAAAACAGTAACAATAAAAATAGGTGGCACTTATATCACATTTAAGGAGTCCTGGTGACAAAATGGTTAAGCGCTCTCAACTGCTAACGCAAAGGTCAGTGGTTCAAACCCTCCAGCTGTTTTGAGGAAGAAAAGATCTGGTCACCTCCTAGGAAACCCTACCCAGACAGTTGTACTCTGTCGTTTAGACTTGCTATGAGTTGGAACCGACTGGATGACACACTACAACAACAACATACCATGTTTACTGTGTGGCAGGCACTGTTTGAGGCATCTTATGTGTATCACTTCATTTAATCATCACAATAACCCTATGAGGAAGGTACTGTTCATTATTGCCTGTTCCCATTTTATAGCTAAAGAGAGTGAGGCCCAGAAAGGTGAATAACTAACCCAAGGCCACACAGCTGGTAAGCGTTAGACTTGGGATTCGAACTCAGTCACCTGGGCCCTGGAGATTGTACTTTGATTACACACTGTAATGAAAATATGGCTGGTTTTTCTGAACACTTTAAACACCTTAATTAATAAAACATACACAAAATTATTCCAAAAGGTATTGTGTCTAGTTATTGGGCAAATGGAGGGCTCTTTGAGGTGGCTAATTTCCAATGATCTAAATTCTGGCTTTGAAGGACAAACCAAGGAGAAGGAACCCGAAGCCACCATGTGGCGGCATCTCTCATGTCATTGCTCATTTTTTATCTTCATCTCATGGGCACAAAGTGGCTGCTTCTCTAGCAGAGTCCTATTCTCGCTCATAAATGCCTTTTGATCCTCTGAGCGTCCTGTCTGTGTTGTCCCACATCCATTCACACCTGGCTGATTTCAGGTTTGCCTAAGTTTCCTTCTCATCCTGATGCTCAAACTGTCCATGCCGACAGGCGGCCTTTCAGCTGCTCCTCGGTCCTCGGCACTGTCCCTGGGCTCCTGAATGTTCTCTTGCTTTCTGGGAAGAACAGGATGTTCCAGTCCTATCCTGCCTTTCTTCTCCCTCCGCAGGACATGGAATCCCCCACTATCATCCTGGGAATCTTATTTCCTTTAGGTGAGAAAATATTAAAGACAAAATCTGGGTGTTGGGCCGTGTTTAGTCTCTGTGATGCTCCCCAGCAGCGAAGTCCTGGGTATGAGAAAGGACACGCCTGCAGTGTGGGTCATACAAGGTTTGGAGTCCACTGGGCAGATGAGGCAAAGTAGGAGGGTGCCTATGCCTTGCAGGTCCTGGCAGTCCTTCTTGGTGTCTGCCCACCAGCTCTCCTGTCTGAGATGGAAGAGGGACAGCAGACCCAGCCTGTGTGTGGCTGAGGTGCAGGCACATTCCTTCACAACACCTCTGCTGCAGTGCTCCCGGTGCATCTGTTTACCTCGCTGCTAATTCGCAGGAGGGACTCTCTGCTCACCCCTGGGGTTTGTCAGCCACAATGATGTGTGACTGACTTGGTGCCCAGAAGCTCCCATGGGCTCTGGGCTGCTGCATTTATCTGCACAGTCCTAGGGCTGCACGTGTTTACTGTCTCCCACAGAAGACTGGGTCTCTGGCTTCTTCTGTATCCCTAATTGCCTAGCATGGTGCCTGACACACAGTGGGCACAAAACGTACGTTTGTGGACTGACTCCCTGGAGGACCTAATAAATGAACTAACTCCCTCAGTTTCTCAAAGCTGAAGCTCAGAAATCTCATTTCCTCCTACTGCCAAGAGATAAACTGAGGCACAGGCTGGTAAACCCTCTTCCACCCTCCTATCCAGGGCTAGCTATCCAACCTAGCATTTTTTCTCCAAGGTATTATTGTTTAATATTGTACCCTCCCAAGTCTTGCAGCTGACAGTGCTGGGTCCTGAGATAGGGGTCTGGGCCCCCAGACACCACACCCTGCTCCCCACCCACCCAGGGCCTCCTCAGCACCATTGGCCAGGCACCAGTTGAAATTAACCAGTGCAGGGGCAGGGGTGAGGTTCTGGGTCCTGATTGGCTGTTTCAAGGTCTGTTCAAAAAGAAACAAGCTTACATATGGCACCGAAAGCAATAAAAGGCAAAATAAATAAGTTGGACTTCATCATAATTACTTCGGTGCATCGAAGGACTTTATCAACAAAGTGAAGAGACAACCTGCAGACTGGCAGAAAATCTTGGGGAACCGTATGTCTGATAAGAGTTTAATATCCAGAATATATAGAGAACTCCTACAGCTTAATGACAAAAAGACGAACAATACAATCCAAAATGGGTAAAGGACTTCAATAGACATTTTACCAGAGAAGATATACAAATGACCAAAAAGCACATGAACTCATTAGATAGATGCAAATCAAAACCACAATGAGATGCCACTGCACACCCACTAGAATGCCTATGATCAAAGAAACAGAAAACAAGTGTTGGCGAGGATACCCAAGAAACTGGAATCCTTGTCCACGGCTGGTGGGAATGCAAAATGGTGCAGGCACTGTAGAAAATAGTTTGGCAGTTCCTCAAAAATTTAAATGTAGAATTATTATATAACCCAGAAATTCCACTCATAGGTATATACCCAAAAGAACTGAAAGCAGGAATGCAAACAGAAACTTTACAGCACCATTTATTGCAGCACTAGTCACATTAGCTGAAAGGGGGAAACAATCTGAATGTCCATCGAAAGGTGAATGATAAACAAAACGTGGTATATAGACACAATGGAATATTAGCCATAAAGAGAAATGAAGTTCTGATGCATGCTACGACATGGATGAACCACAAAGGGACAAATATTGTATAATCTCACTTACATAAAATACCTAGAAAAGGCAAATATATAGAGACCAAAGTTTATTTGTGGTTGCCAGGGATGGGAGGGAGGGGGAAAAGGCAGTCACTGCTTAGGGGCACTGAGTTTCTATTCATGGTGCTGGAATAACCTGGAAACAGATAGTGGTGATAGGTGTACAACATGGTGAATGTAAACAATGTCACTGAATTTTACGTGTAAAATATGTTGAATTGGCCAACGTTGTGTTACATATATTTTAACCACAATTTAAGAAAAAAAGAAACCAGGAGCTGGAAGGAGGGAGAGCTTGCACTTGGGGGTCCTTGCTCTTCTCTAGGCTCTTGGAGGGACAGGTGAGCTATTGAGCTGAGTCAGCTGGAGCCTGAGTCCCATACCCCCCCCAGGGAAACTGAGGCACACGGGAGGAGTAGAAGTTTCAGAGGTTCCCCCCATGAGATCTCCCCAGAGCTCAACCTTCCTGTGGGGATTGAGGACCAAGCAGCTCAGGGCACCCTGATTAGGACAGTCCACAGGGAGGAGGGGCCAGGGTCAGGGTTTGGACCCAGAGGCCTTGCTCTTCCCCCTTCCCATCAGCCAGGCCTGTGGGCATCTCCTTCCCCCTTCCGCCCCCCTCCCCAGCATCATGAGGATGGTGGGAGGGGCTGCTTGTGTCAGGGTCCCACAATGGGGAGGGCTCCCTCAGGAGACCCCATGCTGGTAGGGTTTTCTCCTAACAGTGGCAATAGCTACTATATCAAGCCTCACTTCCTGCCTGGCGATGTGATGTGCTAAGGCGTTCCTGTGTAGTATCTCATTCGACTGGCACAACCTTTCTGAGAGGCAGGATGGATGTTACAGATGAAAATCTTGAGAATTTAGATATGTCCGGGAACTTACTCAAGGTCACACAGCTAGCAAAAGGCCAGACCCCAGTAGGTTTGACTCTGAGGCCATTGGCTTCACCCAATTCCCCCCCACGCGCACACACACAGCGGGAGGCACACCCACAGGCCTGTGACAGACCCTCCCATCAGCTGTATGGGAGGAGAGAGAGAGGCCCCAAACATCTGGCTTGGCAGATAGGAAGGACCAAGAGCTGGTGCTGATCACAGAGGGAGGGGTTGTCTCTCAAGTCAGGGCTTGGCCTTTTCCCTGGGGCCCATCTGTCTCCTCCTCCATAAGGGGTGGAGAGAGGATTTTCCCAAAAGGCGAGGGGCTCTCTTGGGCTGGGAGGGGAGGCCAGGATTGATAGGAAGACCTCCCTGCCCTGAGGAGGAGTGGATCTGCCAAGGGAGAAAGAACCCAGGGGCTGTATGTGAGACCTCACAGGGGCAACAGACAGAAGATGGAGGCTGGTCACCCACCAACTCCTTCCACCTCCTCAGAAGCACTAGCAGCTGTCTTGCTCCCCCTACACACACACACACACACACACACACCACACACACACACACATACACACACTCTCCCTGGCAAACCTAGACACAGCAGGCATAAATTCCTGGGAAGCCACTTTCTTATTCCCACCTTCTCCCCTTCTTCCTCTCCATTTGCCCAGCCCAGGTCTAGCCCAGAGAGTGGGGATGTCGTCCAGTCAGTTCTTACTCTGAAGGTCTGATGTGGACTCACAGCTGCAATGATATTTTTATCAGCACTTGGTTAGTTTTAAATGAACTGCATGGTGGAGGTGGTGGGGGGACCCCTCCGAAATGCTGGGGGTGTCCTCACACAGCTCTTCTTGCTCAGGAGGCCCAGAGCTACCTTTCTAGACACAGAGTCCCTCTATCCGGCATCAGGGGCCCTCTGAGCCCAGAGGGTTGCTGCCTGGCGCTGAATCCCCCCTACCCCCCAGCACAGGGGGCCATTCTGTAGTTCAAAAAATTTCAAAGTTCTGAAGACTGGGGGACAGACCAGCTTCCAAGCCCCTGGATATTCCACTTTGGATGTTGATAGCCTGTATATTCCATCGGTCAGCCACTCCACCCTGTACTGAACACACACCGCGGAGGTCTCATCTCCTATTGTCTGGCTCCGCCCTGAAAGCTGAGGGTGACAGTGAGCCACAGGCCGGCCCTTAGGGAACTGGCGACAGGTGAGCAGGTACCGACAGCCCAGCCCGTGGGAGGAATTCCGTGGGCAGGCTTCAGCGGATTAGGAGAGGAGGGGCCGTGATCCAATGGGCCGAGTCACAGAAGGGGGAGGTGGCAGGACCGGCAGAGGGACTAGCTCAATTTAAAGTTAACCAGCTGAAGGGAGAGGGTGTCGTGGGCACGCAGGCAGAGGGCATGGCTTGAGCAAATCCACAGCGAGAAGGCCGGCAGGGGAGGTCGACAGGGGCCAGGTCACAGGAGGAATTTGGACTTTATCCCGAGGCCAGAGCAGCTGGGGGGGCTGGAGGGGCGGGGGAGCAGGCAGGAGCGTTGGCGGGGTCTCTCGTCCCTCAGCGGTGACGAACGCGCTGCTCCCCAGGTGCCCTACCTGCAGCAGCCAGGAGGAAGGAAGACTCGACAGCCTCCACAGGCCCTCCCCGCGCGCTGGGCTCCTGGCGCAAAGACCCTCCCCACGCGCCCTCACACAGGGTCCTCACACGTAGAAGATGCTCCTCATGCCCAGGTGGTCCCCACATGCAGAACCCCCTCCTCCCCATTGCGTAGATCCTCCCATGCGCAGCCCCTCCACGCGCAGGACCTCCTACTTAGAGAGTCTCTTGGTGCGCAGGTCCCCCTAAATGCAGGACTCCCACGCCTAGACCCTCTTCCCGCGCAGGTCCTTCCCCACCCCAGCCCAGCTCAGGTTCTCCACCTCTGGCAGGTCATTCCCGAGCGTGGTCCTCCCCACGCCCAGTGCTGTGCCCCGGGCCACCTGGGCCTTAAGTCGGCAGAGTGGGTCTTCAGCCTCTGGCGGTGGTGTAGGGAATCAGTGTCGGAACCAAGAGGCCGCCTCGGCCCTGAGGAGTCGCCCTCTAGGCCTCCCTCTGTCAGCCGAGTAGGCTCTGGTTTCCCGCCTGCTGCAGCCCCGCCCGAGTCCAGCGTCTCACAAGTTCCCAGGTCTCTCCCCCGGTTTGACCTCGCACTCTCACAGACGGAGAAGCCATTTCCTGGGAGGTTTTCCCTCCGTGCCTTCATCCCAGGCTTTGGTCCCTGGCTGCCCGCAGCAAATCCAATTCCAGTTCCAACTGCTTGTGAGCTGTGTGACCTTGGAAAAGTTACTTCACCTCTCCCGGTTCCACTTTCTTCCCAAATATTGTTGTGAGGCTTAACTGAGACAGACTTATTGAGGGTCTTTGTGCGTGTGGTTAAGTCTTATTGTATGGATGAGGAAGCGCATGGTCAGAGGTTGGTAGTTAATGGAGAAGAGAGGAAGAGCCCAGGGTTCAGCTCCTGCCCAGGGCTGGGGTTTTTTCAAAACTAAACTCTTCCTGGGAGCCTTGGTGGCACAGTGGTTAAGAGCTTGGCTGCTAACCAAAAGGTCAGCGGTTGGAATCCACCAACTGCTCTTTGGAAACCCTATGGAGCAATTCTACTTTGTCCTACTCTGTCCTATAGGGTTGCTAGACAGCCACGGGCTTGGCTTTTTTTTTTTTGTAAAGTTTTCCTTGCTCTACAGGGAGGGACCGGTTTCTGGCTAGCTGACCATTCTATCTCCAGTGGCTGGGACAGCAGAAGGAGGAACAGTGACTGCTTGTTGACCTAGTCACTTCGAAGCCCTCTGGCATCTGTGGACATATGAACCTTTCTAGCCTTGCTCTGGCTGGCTTTGCCCCCTGGGATCAGGGGCTGGACAGTGGAATCAACAATGGATGGGATGGTGGGAAGCCCAGTACAGAAAAGGGTGAGGAGATGTGGGCTTGGGCAGGCTGGGTTGGAACCTGGAGGTGACCTTGGGGACCAGCACTACAGGGGACAGGAATGACATTGTCAAATTTTCTGCATCACTGGTTCCCAGCCATCCTTCAAGTTGCCTCCTCCTTGAGGCTTTCCCTGACCACTTTGCTCTTATCCCAGAATTCCTGAGGCATGGGGAGCTGCAGCTCAGCATTGGCCAGCTGGGTAAAGACTGAGCATGCCCAGTGAAAGGGCTGCCCATCTACAGAGCATCAAGCTGCTTCTGTGGAGTCTTCCCACATCCCACCCGTTAGCTCATTTAATCTTCCTAATGGCCCTGCGGAGGGGTGGGGGTGGGGAGAGGAGGGAGGCTGGTGGCTCAGTCCTTAAGAGTTTAGCTGCTAACAGGAAGTTCGGTGGTTCAAACCCACCAGCTGCTCCCCAGGAGAAAAGACCTGGTGATTTGCTTCTGTAAAGATTAAACCTACAAAGGAGTTTTTTTAAAGACTGCAGCCTAGGAAATCCCATGAGGCAGTTCTACTATGTCACATAGGGTCACTAGGAGTCAGAATTGTCTTGAATGTAATGGGTTATGGGAATGGCCCTGGGAGGGGTTATAGTTTTACCGCTTTGGGAGGAAGGTTTGAATGTTTTGTTCACAGGAGCATGACTGAGACTCAAGTCTAGGCTCACACATTCTATGGGCTATAGTGTTTCACTTGAGGTCAGTGCTGCCTCTGGGTGCTTAATTCAAGCTCTAAGTTTCCTAGCAACCAAGGTAAAAAGGGAAACCTGCTGAATTACTAGATAGTTCTCCCTTGTCTGTAACGAAGAAATCTATCAGTTCATCTGAGGTTCTAGATTTTGTTCCAGTGCTTAATTCCAGGAGGAATTTATTTAATGGATTCTTTCTAAAGAGCACTAAACAACATCCTCTTCACCTATTGATTTGCAGGAAGGTTACAGAAACTTTCCCCAAATAACCGTTTCTTATGTTGATCCCATTAGAGCCTAAAGGCATGACATTAAGTGAGAACTTTGGATAGAATTTCCTGGGGAAATGGCTTTAACCAACTCTAGATGATTGTTTCCTAGCCTCTATCTTGATCCAGGGGGCGGGGGTGGTTCAGTGGTAGAATTCTCTCCCTTCATGCAGGAGACCAGGGCCTGCATTCGATTCCCGGTCAATTCACCTCTGGCATAGCCACAACTGGTCTGTCAGCGGAGACTTGCATGGTGCTATGAGGCTGAACCGGTTTCAGCGGACTTCTAGGCTAAGATAGACTTGGAAGAAAGGCCTGGTGATCTAATTAGTGTTTAGTTCTATTGTGCATGGGGTTCACCATGAGATAGGGGCTAACAACAACTTGATCCAGGCGTGGAGCTGAGAGATCAGAGGAGCCAGCACGTGAGATGGAAAGAACTCTGGAGCCACAGAGAGCCAGGTTCAAATCTTGGCCCTTTCGCCTACTGTGTGACTTTAGGAGGTAACCTCATTTCCCCTGTCTGTAAAATGGGAATGAAAATGCTTTCCTCAAATCATTATTGCCTCTCAAATCATTACTGTCATTTGTAGGGAGCCATTCATTCAATAAATATTCAGAGCCCACCACGTGCCAGATCCTGTATTAGGTACTGGAGTTACAGTGGTGGACGAGGCTGGCAAAAAACTGGCCTTCATGGAATTTACCCTCTGGTAGGGAGAGATAATGATAAACAAATAATTAAACAGGAAACTACCAGCTGGTAGGTAAAAGAAGAGAATTCAGAATGGTGATGTGATTATGCTGGGTGTCCTCTAAATTCTCTTCTCCTCTTCTTCCTTAGCAATAATAGACCTATGAACATACCACTTCCCAGAATAAAGGCTACATTTCCCAGGCTCCCTTGAAGCTAGCTGTAGCCATGTGACTAAGTCCTGAGCAGAGATATAAGTAGAAGCAACCTCTGGGAAATGTCTTTGAAGAGAAGAGGATGCATCCCTCTTCACTCCTTCCTCTTCCTGCTGGCTGGAATGCAGAGGGGATGGCTGAAGCTCGAGCAGCCATATTGGGCCCTGAGGAGAAAGCTCTTTGCTGAAGATGCCACAAAACAGAAGGTACCTGGGGTTCCTGACACTGCAGAGCACCATACCAGCCTGGGATCTCCCACCTCCAGAATTTTATGTGAGAGAAATAAACTTCTACCTTGTTTAAGCCACTAAGATTTTGGGTTTTTCTCTCCCACACAGCCAATCCTAACTTGCCTTCACACAGTGGTAGAATGGCTGGGGGTTGTCTCCAATTGGAGGGCTGAGGAAGGCCTCTTTGGAGGGTAATATTTGATCTGAGGCCTAAACGATGAGAAGGGGGCAGCCATGGGGATATGGAGAAGAGCGTGCAGGCAGGGAGGGGAAAGATGGGCAGGAATGGGCTTGGTGCAGTCATGGAACAGAAGACAGAGTGGGCAAAGGGCAGGAGTCGCTGGAATAGGGGATGGGTGTTACTCCACATCCAGAAACCGTGGAGGGGTTTATGCAGGGAAGTGATAGCATCTGACTGATATTTCTAAAAGATCACTTCGGCTGCTGTGTGGTAGCGGCATTATAAGGAGCTCTAGTGAGGCAAGGAGGCCAGGTAGGGGGCTCCTGGGGGGATGGAGGGCCTTGGGGAGAGGCAGTGGGAATGGACACAAGAGAATGGAATTGTGGAGGTAGACCTGATAAAATGAGCCACCATTGGATGCAGTGGGTAAGGAAAAGAGAAAAATCCTCCTCCAGGGAACGTGGGTCTTTCTGCCCCAGCAGTTCCACTGAAACCCAAATGTCCCAACCAGGGAAACATGCTTCCCTTTAGTGCAAAGTCCCAGTAGTCTGAGCCCCCAGCCCACAAGGGCACAGGAAGTCATATCTTCATCAGGGAATATCCATGGGTCCTCCAGGCCACCCTGGACAGACACTGTTCCCTCTGCCGGCCTTCTGGCTTCAGCCACCATACCTCCCTTCAGTCAGCCACCTTGGGCCATCTGGATGCCCACTCACCTTAGCTGCCACTGTAAACCATGGCCTGCTTGCCCCAAATGTGGGCTCAGACCCTCCTCTCCATCCCCAAGGAGAAGCTGAGGCAGCTGCTCCTGCCCAGCAAGGCCTTGCTAAGGACCTGGGAATAAAAAAACAAATCAAACTCCTTGCCATCGAGTCGATTCCAACTCATAGCGACCCTATAGGACAGAGTAGAACTGCTGCATAGAGTTTTCAAGGAGCGCCTGGTGGATTTGAACTGGCAACCTTTTGGTTAGTAGCTGTAGCTCTTAACCACTATGCCACCAAGGTTTCCAAGGACCAGGGAATAGAAGCTGAGAATTACCCACTGGGCTAATAAGAGCAGATGAGATTATGATCTAGGTCTTCCCACGGTGGCCATTCGAACAGACCCTGTTGCCAAGCCCATTTGAGGGATGGCTCACCAAACTATCCCTAGCCCCCTGCCCCCCGAGTCTCAGTCTCTGCTCCTTCAGGCTCAGAATGAGAAAACAGCCTCCTTTCCAAGGCTCACTGCCAAGTCCTCACTTGTCACTTGAAGACTAACTGCATCCCAGGATGACTGAAAATGAGAAAGTCTTGTCCCTCCATGAGAACTCCATCCCCTGCCCACAGGGTCTTCCTCTGGGACAACCCGCCCCCACATGACTGTCTGGGCCCTGTGGTCTGAAATAGCAGCATATAGAGGTTGCCATCACATCAAAATTCAGGGTGAACTTCGACAGATCCAGCCAGGGGTCTGGCATTGGCTCACAGCCTTCCTGCTGACATCTGGCCTCGGTCCCCAACCTTCTGTGAGCATAAACTTGGACAGAGATGCCCAATGACCTTAGGGCGGGGACTCCTCCCTTCCTAGGAAATGGCAGAGTAGGGGTGGTAAGAGGGACTCCAAGAAAAGGAATGACAGTGTGTGGGGTGTGTGGCCCTGGAGGGCCAGTCAGGACACCCTCTTAAGGCACCTGGGGCCCTGTTCACTTGCCAAAGGCCATCCCAGGAGCATGGCCAGAGAGAAGCAAGCCTCTTTCTTGTCTTTTTTCCAAAGCCCCCAGGCCAGTGCCAGGCACCTGGGGGCCATCAGTTGAACTGAGTCAACCCAAGTCCAAATTGGTATAAAATGAGTGAGAAGAGCCATCACTTCTTCCTAGAAAAGCTTAAATAAACGTGTAATGTTGAGCAGATTTGGGGAACCATCTCCCTGCAACAAGAGGACATGTGTGAGTGGAAAGAACCAGAAGTCAATCTGCTGAGCTGCTACCTGGGTGTTTGCTGGCTGCCAGCGGTGGTGTCTGCATGCCTCTAGGATGGGAGTTGGTCTCCATGCACAGAATAAATAAATGAATGAGTGAATGAATGAGTGGAGACTCAGAGTGAGGCTTTGCCTGCCTGGACATTCTTGGGGCTCTGCCAGGCTACTGCTGGCCCATGATGGATCTGAGCTCGATCCAGCTCCCTGTGCTCTGACACAATGAGTGGAGGGACCAAACACCCATGGTTGAGAGCACAGACTCTAGAGCCAGGCTGTGCAGCCCTGCGAAAGTCACTCAGCCACTCTGTGCATCTGTTTTCTCATCTGAGAATGGGGGTCATGATAGTAACTTACCACCTATGGTGGATGTGGCACTAAGTGAGTTAATAATACTTGTAGAGTGCTGAGAACAGTGCCCGGCACACAGTAAGGGCTCAGAAGGGTGAGCTGTAGTCCCACCCCACCCATGGGTCTGAGCAGAGCACCCACACAGCTGGGCAGATTCTCCTCCTAAGACAGATGTCTGTCCTCATCCCCTCCCCCAGCCAGCTGTCAGTCCTTCCTAGGCTCCAGGAGAGGCGCTCTCATGCTGCCTGCAGCACTCAGCTGCCTCTTGGGGCAGGCAGAGGAGCAAACAGCTTGGCCCCCTGAGCAGTGGTGGGAGGGGAGGGCCTTTGCTTGATTTTTGAGGCCACAGGAACCCAGGCCAGACTCTGCCAGCTGGGAGAGGACCACCAAGCTTGGAGCAGAAGGAGGCATCCCCAGGCCTCTTCTGCCAGGGCCTCTTTCTCTTCCTGATGGCATGAAGCTGAGGGTGGCAGGAGAGGGCACAGGGCTTGGCTTTGCAGTCAGATTGCCGGGTGTGACTTCCTGCTCTAGCTTTACCAGCCAAGAGGCCTTGGACAAGTCGCTCAACTCTCAGGGCCTTAGCTTCCTCATCCGCACGAGGGGAATAAATAACAATAAACAGTGCCTTCCTTAACAGGCTTTAGAAAGTCCCTTAAGCTAATGTGTGGAAGAGCTCAGCCCAGGGCCCTCTGTGGAGCAGGTGCCTGTTCCACGTGGTTATTCCATTTACTGAGGAAGCCACTTTACCTCTAGTCGCCTTAGTGTCCTCTTCTGCATAAAGGGGGGAGGCTAAGGATCAAGTGTGATCACCAGGTAAAGCCTGAGCCTGAGCCCCAGGACTAGAAGAGGTCCTCCATAAGCAGGTGGATGCTGGTTCAGTCCTTTTATCTCTGCCAGGACCCAGCACAGTGCCAGCTTGCAGCGGGGACCCAGAGAATGGCTGTGGAACTGCTGGATATGCCCACCTCTCTGTCCTTGTCTCTCGGTTCCCATTATTCTGAGTCTGAACCAGGGAGTCCCCACGCTGGCAAACATGGAACCCAGAACTCTGGCTGGAGCCCAAAGGGCAGTGACTGGCCCAGGGTCCCTCAGCTGGCCAGTGTCGAGCAGGGCTAGGACAGCTTCCTGACCCCATGCCCAAAGTGGTGTGCTCAACACCCCTTTCCATCTAGTTTAAAACCTCTTTATTGTTGCCCACTTCAACACAACTGTAAGACGGTCTCTTTAGCAACCAGAGCCCAAAAGAGGTGATGAGGTCCCAGCCACCCCCCAGGAGTGGAGACGCTGCCCTGCTGGGGGTGGTGTGGGGAGGGGCGTCATGGGCATAGCGGGGGCCAAGAATGTGGCTGCTGTGGCCCAGGGGCCTGGGCCAGGCAGCTGACAGAGGAGCCAGTGTGCCCAGACATTGGGGCTTTGTGAGCCACAGAGCGCAGTGTGGGGACTGTTGTTTTTGTTGCCCTGACATTGTTTCAGGTTGACTCAATGGCATCATTAGGGTTGGTGTCACCCAGTGTAGTATCATTCTCCCATACTAATTACCACAATATTGTACCTAAAACACCAGAAAATTTGACAAAATCAACAATGAAAACACTGGCGGGAAGGAAAACAACAGCGCTTGCTGGTAGCACAAACAGACGAAACCATGTGACTCAAAGGATCATTGTAATTGGGTGATAAAGGCAGCTCTGACCAGAGCAGCATTAGAAGGCTCAAAAAGTAAATTAGCAAGGAGTTTTAGCCTTGTAGGTATATTCATACATGTAAGCTGGGTTTATGAAAAATGTTTTTGTTGTCATAACTAACTACAGGAATATTTTTATAAAAAATAATAAATTTCTGCTGAAACTGCACAAAAATTTTATGGATAGTCATTTTGGTGTCATCTCTCTGACAACGGCACCTGGCGCGATCCACACACCACCCCCCCGCCCCGCACCTCCCTAGTGACGCCACTGGGTTGACCAGGTGTCAGTGTCTTAGGGTCCAGGGGCCAATTCTTCAGAGCCAGCTGGAGTTTTGGGGAAAGAGCAGTGAGGGTTCATAGGCTGGGGCAAGGAGGGAAGGGGGCTGCCTGGGCCTGTGAGCACTGAGCAAGTCCCCTGGGGAAGGCTGCAGGGGCAGAGTGAATGCTGAGAAGGGACTTGGGGAGACACCAAGCTGAGCAGAGGGGCCTTGCTGGAGGATGGGCAGAGGCAGAACAGGGCCCTCCAGAGGCTGGTACAACCCTGAGAGGCTGAAGCTCTAAGAATCCAGTCATCAAACCTCAGCCCATGAAGAAAGACCCAGAAGAAACTCAGGGCCAGGAGGGCCATGGGAGGCCTTGGAGGCTGACTGGGTGGGTGGGGTGGGCCAGCCTCACAGCTGTCCAGATGTGGGTGAGAGATAACTCTGTTTGCCAGGCACCCTACAGGAGCAGGGCGGAGGGTGCACCGGGGCTCCTGGGACCCATGGGGCGGGCAGATTAGGAGGCGGGGGCATGAGTCAGGGGTTTGTGAGCCGCCCCCGGGGCGTGAGAACAAGGCCCTGGACCTGCTAGAGCGGGTGGCAGCTTGGCTGGTCGCAGAGGGCACCGGCTGCTACAGGAATTTGCCGAGGGACCCCGAGGCTCGTGAGCAGGTGGGCAGGGCAGGGAGCGGTAAGGGGTGGTCCCGTGGCACCTGCCCTGGGGGGCTCTGCAGGTGCTTAGTATGAATCTATGCCCATGTGGGCACAGGTACCCCAACATCCAAGGGGTAGGGTGAGAATGTCATGAGGTGTGTCATTGGCCCTAAGGGCACAGGCCCATTGGCAGCCAGGGAGAGCAGGGTGGTGGGTGTTAGGAGCGGGAGGCTGGCGCGTGGCAGCAGAGGTGTGTGTGGCTGGTGTGGGGGGGATGTGGGGGGCAAATCTAGTCCACCTCCAGGTGTAGGGCCTTTTTTGGCTCCTCTTTACCAGCTCCTTGGGTCCCACAGACTCAGGTCTCAGCTACCTAGCCTCTTCTTTCCTCCACCCCAGGCCGCCCTTCTCCTACCTAGGAGTCAAGATGTCAGCTGACACTGCCTTCCATTTGGGACACTTTCAGAGTGTCTGCCAGAGGACCTGGGACTGTCCTCATCCTGGGGAGGGTTTGATGGGAATGGAGGAGCCCCCCATAATCTGAGGCTCTCAAAGCACTTAAATCAAGCTAAGCTTATGGGGAATGAAAGAAAACGAGCTTGGCAATGAAGGTAGCAAGTCTGACCTCAATCCCCAGTACCAAAGATGTTGGTAGCAAACACTTACCTAGCTCTCTGTATGTACCAGGCACTGTTTTCAATGCTTTATATGTGCACTTAGTGAATGCTTACAACAAACAGGTTTATGAAGTAGGAACTATTATTATTAGCCCCATTTTACAGATGAGAAAACTGAGGCACAGAGAGGTTGAGTCACTTGCTCAAGGTCACACAGCTATTAAGTGGCAAGTCTAGGATCTGAACTCAGGCAGTCTGGCTGCAGAGTCCATGTTCTTAACTACTAACACTAAATCATCTTTAATAAGAATAGCTGTTTTCTTTTCCGGGAGGCAGCACAGTATAGTGGTTAAGAACCAGTTGGAGTCAGGTAGGCCAGAGTTTAATTCTGCCTCTGGTACCTATTTACTAGGTGACTGAAGCAGGCAAACCTCTCTGAACCTCAATTTTCTCATCTGTAAAACAGGGCTAATGGTATTACCCACTTCACAGACGGGTTTGGGGATTATAAAAGATAAGGCGGTACAGCTCTTGGTATGGTACTTGGACAATTACGTAAGGGTGCCATGCCACCAGGGAGCTCTCCCTGTCATCTGGTTTCCCCCACCAGCCTCTGCTCCGCTGTGTTGTCCCCCACTTCTCCCAACTTCTGGGCCTCAGATGCCCCACTCACCCTTATCTGGCCTTGCCCTGGCCGGCTGGCTGGCTGACTGGCCAGGTGTTTGGCATGCTTCCAGACCCAGGGCCACCATTGGGGCCTGAGTCTTTATCGGTGCCTCACAAGGCCTGAGGCTTAGGGCAGTTGTGCTGAGCTGAGCAGGAATCTGAGTCATGGATACGCCCTCCAAAACCCTGGCTGGGCTCAAGGCACCTCCATTCCCCTTCTTCTCTCTCACTGAAGTCCCAGAACCACAGTGGGATAGCCGGCCCATGTATAGATGGGGTGACTGAGGCCTAGAGAGAGCCTGGGAGCCACGCAAGGCCATTTGGCCAGTCAGTGGCAGAGCGGCAACCTGGATCTCTGGACTTTCTGGCTCTGGTGGGCCTCTCTGACCATCCTGCCTCTGAGATGGGAAAACCGAGACCACAGTCCCAGCTCCACATGTGGACTTTTATCACCTAAGGCTTAGACACTCTTGAGGCTGCTTAAGAACTGAGGCCCAGGAGGGGGAGTGGACAAGGCCAGAGGAGGAAGAAAGGACTGAGATGTGAGAAGGGCTGAGGTGTGTGTGTGGTGGTGGGGAGTGCGTTCAGACTGAGACAACTGCACGTGCAAAGGTCCTGGGCTAGGGAAATGCTTGGTGACTTCTAGGAACCACAAGGAGGCCAACAGGGCAGGTAAGAAAGTAATGAGAGAAGAGGAAGGGAAGAGAACTTAGAGACAAGGGGAGAAGGAGGAAGAGAAGGGGAGGAGAGAGAAAAGGTGCTTGACGTGACCAGGATCCTCAAGGGTCAAACCCATTTTCCAGCTTTGGAATCTTCACATGGTCATCACTGTCTCCCTCATCACTTCAAAGCAGGGACCCCTCTCGTTCCTCAGTTGGATGGGGCTCAATCATGCCCCACTCCCTATCTGTAAGGACTGTAGGGCTACCCATTCCTCAGAAAGGAAGTTCTTTGTACAGTTCATTCTGTATAGAATCCCTACCCTATTCCTGTACATGACACTTTCGCCATGCCTGGTACAGTCCTCCATGGCACCTTAGCCTACCCGTTCCTCACACCTGGGCTATCCTTTCCTACCTCTCAGACCATCAAGTCCCACCTGTGCTTCTAGACCTCGCTCCGGTGGCCTCTCTTCCAGGGACACCCCATCTGCCACACCCCAGGAAGTCCTACTTTTCCTCCCGCCATACGGATCCTTGACCTGTTAGCTTGTGTTTGTTTGGGGGACAGCCTGCCATGTGTTCGCAGATTATCTCCCCAGTCAGGCCTAGGAGCTTCCTGAGAGTAGAGGGACATCCTTTCTTGTTCATCTCAGCATCCCAGTACTCAACACAATGCCAGGCACACGATGGGCATGACTGTGGACCTGACCCAAACAGAAACCTGACCTAAACCACAGTCCCCTGTGCTGCAGCAGATGAGAGAGGAAAAAGAGGTCCCTCCACACCCAGCCTGCAACACCATAAGGGAGCCCAGCGCATCCCATGGCTTGTCCTCACATTCCTAAGAGGGCATACCGCCCTACCTGTGAGGCACTCAACTCAGGAAACTGAGGCTGAGGGCTCGGTGGCCTCCTGGCTGAGTCACAGTCATCCTGGCTCCTCAGTCACAGAGCCCCAAGCCTGCAATGGGAAGTCATTGTCACTTTCACTCAACAAATATTTACTGAGCACCTACCATGTGTCAACCACTCTGCTGAAAGTAGGGGATTCAGTGGGGGTTGAGATAGTCTTCGCACTCACGGAGCTTCTCTTCTAGAGGCAGTGTCAGACAAGGTAGCATAGATCATTCGAGAAATCAGAAAATGACAGGTTGGGTGAGTGAGCATGAGGCTGGTCAGGGAGGGCCTCTCTAAAGAGAGGACATTTGGGCTGCTATATGGAAAGGCCTGAGAAGTGTGGGGGCGTGGCACATGCAGGCTGAGGCAACTGCATATGCAAAGGCCCTGGGGCAGGGAAGGGCTTGGTGACTTCTAAGAATCACAAGAAGGCCAATGGGACAGGTAGGGAGAGAGCACGGGGCATGGGGCTCAAGATGGGGTGGGGGGGAGAAGCAGGCCACATCATGACGTTCGAAATGCTTCCCTCCCTCAACACAGAGAGGCAGTGCCAGGGACACTGTGCGCCCACACTCCAAGGATTCTGCGGCCCCATGCCCAGCCTGAGGCAGTCATCTGGGGGGAACAGGTAGTGTTGTGGAGACCCTCTAGGGAGCTAGGGCCCCTGAACTGGGGGCAGGTCATGCCCTGCTTCAGCTGATCCTTAGGACGGGCAGGAAAAGAAGCCAGGTGAGGACTAGTGGGTAAAGGAAGGAGTTGGATTTGAAGGACAGACCCTCCCACCCTCCACAAGGTACTCAGATTGACACCAGCCCCCAAGCTTCCTCTTCCTTGTAATGTCCTAGCCCTCCCAGCCCTGAGCCTTCACACCCACAAAAGCAGCTCTTCCCCCACACTCTGCCTCCACTGTCTTCCTTTGACCCCACCATCTCCCAGTGCCTGGGATTCCACTCTGAAATGCAACCCCCTCTGGGGGAGGACCAGGAGACCCCAGGACGCCCTGTGCATCAGCCTGTGCCCCTCCCTGACAGGGACCCGCAGGGCGGGTTATGCTCCGGGCTTGGATCGCCGCGGACAACTGGACACTCAGGAGAGGACCATGGGAGATTCGCAGGTGGGTCTCCCGGCATCTGCAGTGCTCCTACCTGGGGGTTCTGAGGATCAGCCCTGGGCTCCTGCCTTCATGGGAGGAGGGGTTGAGGAGTCCTAGCAGGCGAGCCCTGACGGCCACTCCCCACAGGATGATTACGAGGATGAGATGGAGGAGATCCTGGAGCAGGAGGAAAATGGGGAGCTGGAGGACGCTCTGGAGCTAGACGATTATGGAGGCCCAGGTGTTCTCGTGTCCTCGGTGGGGGAACCAGCAGGTGAGCACCACCTCCTTCCCTCTGCTGGGGATGAGCTGCTGAGTCCTGGGTCAGTCAGCCAGGGAACTTGACCTCTCCCCTTCTCTACCCCCTCCCCTACCCCTGGGCCAATTCTCTCCACAATCCTGGCTGATTGAAGGATAAACAGAGTTTTGTTTGAAATGATCACAGGAGTTGACTGGGGGGTGGGGGCAGGGCCAGTCACCCATCTCCATGCCCCTTAATGGGTGAAAGGGCAGCCAGGACCATCTGACACAGGGTGTGAGGTCACATGTCACCTGTGACCATCCAATGCCAGGTTCTAGGCCAGGCACCGGGTCTGTTCTGGGAACATCGTTCTGTCTGGCGGGCCCAGAGGCCTTGAGACACGTGGGGCCTGTGGGGACCCCCAGGGCAGAGAGGTACCAGTTTCCTTGGCCTGTTGAAGGTCTTCAGTGGGGAGCCCCAGGCAGGGCCCTGTTTACTGTCAACAGGACTTAAGCACTGACAATTGGCGTTGAAGACAAGAGGCCCCTCTGGGAAATGAGGGCTGGGAATGGGGTGGGGTGGAGGGAATATAAGGGGCTGGCCCACCCTGGAGTCCAGAGCTCAGCGTGGAAGCCCTGAGAAGCCCTTGGGCTGGCGGGACTGTTGAGGCAGGTGGGAAGAAGGAAGGGAATCTGGTTTTGGAGGGCAGGAGAAGAAGGAGACCCTAGGATCTTTCTGAAAATGGCTATTCAGGACTCTCCAATGTCTATCATTGCTGAGGAGGGGCCAGCCCCAGGGGTCCTCGACAATGCTCATATGGGGAGTGACAGGGCAGGACAGGACCAAGAACAGGCATGGGGGACACAGCCCACTGAGTGGCAATGGTAGGATGGGATTCCCAGGGTCCCAACCCAGGGGCAATGGGAGGGAATGGGACGCCATCCCATGGCTGGGTCTCTGAGACTCATGGTGGGTGGTACGGGGGTTTCGAGGGCCCCTAAGCTTTGGGGAATTGTCTGGGGAAAACAGTAACCGGACTCTGGTTTTCAGCTCCCCTCACAGAGCCAACAGACACAGACTACCACACCACATCGCACCCAGGCACCCACGAGGTAAGGACCCCAGCTTGCCCTGTTCCCTTCCCTGTGCTGCCCTTGGGAGCTACCATTCTGCCAGGGAAGGTAGGCTCAGGGCAGGGGGACCCCGTAAACAGGCAAAAAAGGAGTAAGGATCCCAGGAAGTTGGGAGAAGGGAAGAGGACAACTTCTACTGAGGCAGGGGAGACCTGGGCCTCCAGGGCAGAGATAAACTGACTGCTGGTGGTCTGAGTCCCAGGCCTAGGCTAGGCTACCTCACTGGGGAAGCGCAGAATTAAAACACTGCTCCATCTGCCTAGGCCCCCCAGAGGTCCCCATCCTGTCTAGCTGGTTAGAGACTTATGCCTCCTCTCAGCTAGGCAGCTGACCCCAAGGAAACTCAAGGACATGCTGAGTCATACAATCCCTCAACAATCTTGGGGGCAAAAGACTGACCTAGTGACTCCAAAGTCCCCTTTAGCCTGAGCCTCCTGGACTCGACTTCCCTCACCTTTCCTTTCCAAGTGGCCACCACATAACTCCTTTTGGTCTAGAAGTTCTTCAAACACCTCTGGTATGGGGTTGGGGAATAGAGCCAAGGTGTGGACTGTCCCCCAAAGTGCTCCACATGGGACCCTCAGACATCTCCCTGAGTGTCCCGCCTCACCCAACACTCCCAGGCCAGGCTGGAGCTCCTGACTGTCCCATCAGAGCCCAAGGTCTGGCCTTAAGCCTCAGGGCCCTGAGCCTCCCACAAGCATTTCTCGAGAGCCTGTTGAGTGCAGGATCTGGGTGTCTGCTATACCCTGGGGTTCCAGCCTCCCCATGCCCAGCCCTGGGCCTGGTAGGCTAACTCTGGTCTGTGGGGCTGCAGGTCTACGTGGAGCTGCGCCAACTGGTGATGGACGAGAAGAACAAGGAGCTGCAATGGATAGAGGCAGCACACTGGGTGCAACTGGAGGAGAACCTGGGGGAGGACGGAGCCTGGGGCCGACCACACCTGTCTTATCTTACCTTCTGGAGCCTCCTGGAGCTGCAGAGCGCCTTCACCAAGGGTGAGCTCCCTGGGACCCTCTGCGGCCCCTACACTTGAGGCCTGGGGGTGAAGGAAGGTCCAAGTCCCACTGCCCAGCTCACTTCTCCCTTCCCTGCAGGGACCATCCTTCTGGATCTGCCAGAGACCTCTCTGGTCGGCGTGGCCAACCAGCTGCTGGATGTGTTTATCTATGAGGAGCAGATCCGGCCTCGGGACCGAGATGAGCTGCTTCGGACCTTGCTGCTCAAACACAGGTGCCCCTGCCACCAGGGCATTCCACGGGGCCTACCTCCCATCCCCCACCTGGCTAGGGCCCACTCTTTTTCCACTATTGCTGCTGTCCTCAAGAGGTGACCATGTCTCCATGCTCAGAGCTGGGGACAGAAGTCTGGGGACCTAAGCCCTCTGAGGCTACCAGTCCCTGAGAGGGCAGACCCTCAAGGCCCTTTCCTCCATCCAGTTTTCTGGCTCCACTGAGCCATTCTAAACAGAGGCCATCACTTACATCCATCCTGTAAGAGGCTGCTCTGATTCTCCTGCTCCAGGGTCTCTCTGGTCTGGTCACTGGGAAGTCCCACTTGGTGTCTACCCTTGATCCCTCCTGCCACAAAACTCCACAGCCCAGCCTGGACAGCTTACTCAGCCCATGTCCCCTGTTTTGTTTCCTGCAGCCATGCCAAAGACCTGGAGGACCTGGGAAGTGTGAAGCCCGTGGTTCTGACACGCTCTGGGGACCCCCTCGAGCCTCTGCTCCCCCAGTACCCGTCACTGGAGACACAGCTCTTCTGTGTGAAGGTGAGACTGTGCCAGGTGTGCACGGGGAGAGCTGAAAAGCCCTCAGCCAGAACGTGAGAATGGGCAGGGCAGGAAGGGCCGGAGGCTCAGTTCTCTGGGGATTGAGTGGGCTGAGGGCTCCCCTCACCATCTTCCTTCAAACAGGGAGACAGGGGCACAGAAGAGCAATTGTCATCTGGAATTCTGGAAAAGATAACCCCAGGCTCAGAGGCCACCCTCGTGCTAGTGGGTAAGCAGCTCCATCCCTCACTCGGACACCCCACTGCTCCCACCCCCTGACCTGGCCTAGCCTAAGCTGGGACCCAGCAGGCCCTTCCCTCAAGTCCACCCACCCTGAGCCCCAGCCTGGCCTGATGACTCTGTCCCCGTAGGCTGCACCTCCTTCCTAGAGCGGCCTGTGCTGGGTTTCGTGCGGCTGCAGGAGGCCTCAGAGCTGGAGGCCCTGAAGCTGCCAGTGCCTGTGCGCTTCCTCTTTGTGTTGCTGGGCCCCAAGAACCCCCACACTGACTACATCCAGCTTGGCCGGGCCACTGCGACCCTCATGTCAGAGAGGGTGAGGCTGGGGAGGGGAAAGCCAGGAAGTAGGGGGTGCTGGAGGCGGCCCTAGGAGAGATAGGAGGGGGAGTGGAGGAGTTGGGGTGGCAGAGGTTCATTCTCTGGACTCTACTGGTCGGGGTTCCTTTGACCCAATTCAATTGCTTCTGTCCCATCAGGCCAGGGGCAGTCCTGGCTATGAAGTCGGGTCTAGCTCTGTTCTGATCTGGTCTGGTTTACTCCGGCCTGGCCTGATCTAGTCCGGCTCACTCTGACCTGGCTCTGCCCGGTTAGGACTGGCTTGGTCTAGCCTGGTTCCACCTGGTCTGCTGTAACCTATCTGGTTTGCTTTAGCTTCTCTTTTCCCTACTGAAGGCCCTTGTGTGTCCTCCTGAAGTCCTTTCTTAGTGGGGAGTAGGGGTGGGAGGGGGCAGGAAAAGCAGTTCCACAGCAAGTAAGATCTGGGTGAGAGGGTTCTGGTCTCTGGAGGCGCTAGCTGTGGACTCCTGGGTCCTTTCGCTCAGCAGGTCCTGGCAGCCCTGACCCTCTCCTCTGCCCCCAGGTGTTCCGCACAGATGCGTACCTAGCCCAGAACCGGGAGGAGCTGGTGCGCTCCCTGGAAGGCTTTCTGGATTGCAGCCTGGTGCTGCCCCCGACGGACGCCCCCTCTGAGCAGGCCCTGCTTGGTCTGGTGCCCGTGCAGAAGGAGCTGCTGCGGAGGCGCTATCTGCCCCACTCCGCGAGGACAGAACCCGACTTCTACAAGGGTCTAGGTACCTGCCCCAGCCCAGCCCAAGGCTTCCTGAGCCCCTACAGATCCTCGGATACCCCGCACAGCCCTGTGAACTCCTGCCTCCCCTGAACAGCCCTACTTCCCGTCAAGTACTCCTCTACCACCTCTTCCCAACCCCACGCCTCCCAGCCTCCTTGACCACCCCTTCCCATCAGACAATGACTCCCATCACACCATCACCCCCTCCAACCGTGGTTCTGCCCTCCACAGACCTGAATGGGGGCCCAGGGGGACCTGGTGGTCCAGAGGACCCTCTGCAGCGGACAGGCCGTTTCTTCGGGGGCCTGGTGCGGGACGTCCGGCGCCGCTACCCCTGGTACCTGAGTGACATCACAGATGCTTTCAGCCCCCAGGTCCTGGCTGCCGTCATTTTCATCTACTTTGCTGCCCTGTCACCTGCCATCACCTTTGGCGGACTCCTGGGTCAGTGTCGCCGCCTGCCCCCTGCCCTTCACCTCCGACCCTCTGGCCTCTGCCTCAGCCCTGACTTCTGAGCTCATCTGACCCTCCAGACCCTGCATCAGCCAGCCCATGACTTCCTTTATTGGGCCCTGGAAATGACCTTGATGCCATTGTGATCTCTGCCAACAGGAGAAAAGACCGGAAACCAGATGGGTGTTTCAGAGCTGCTCATCTCCACTGCGGTGCAGGGCGTTCTCTTCTCCCTGCTGGGGGCTCAGCCTCTGCTTGTGGTTGGCTTCTCAGGACCCCTGCTTGTGTTTGAGGAAGCCTTCTTCTCGGTAGCTCAGTCCTGCCCCCTCTGACCCTGTGCCTGACCCCTGACCCCTGACCCCTCCTGCCCATGCAGTGTCTGACGCCCTCTGCCTCTGACTGCAGTTCTGTGTGGACAATGGCCTGGAGTACATTGTGGGCCGTGTGTGGATCGGCTTCTGGCTCATCCTGCTGGTGGTGCTGGTGGTGGCCTTCGAGGGCAGCTTCCTGGTCCGCTTCATCTCGCGCTACACCCAGGAGATCTTCTCCTTCCTCATCTCCCTCATCTTCATCTATGAGACCTTCTCCAAGCTGATCAAGGTGGGGGCCGTGGACGGAACAGCATGTATGCACATATGTGGGAGACTGCGGATAAGGTTACGTGCCTGTGGGTGTCTTTGTGTCCATGTCTGCAGAGCATTCGTACGCCCATGTTGTCTCACCTGTGTGTGACTGTGCATATGACATATAACTGTGGGAACACATATGTCTGCATTGTTCACATGTCTGCACCTGTGACTGTGTGTGACTGTGATCACGTTGACACCTACTGCCATGACTGTGTTCTTGACATGACTGCACAGTGGCTGTGCGTGAGAGGGTACCCTCTGTGTACCTGGTCATGTTGACGACCACATCATGGTATGACTAGTGGGCAGGTGTGACAGTGTGCATACCTGTGCATGTGTGAGTATGACCATGGGAAGCTGCATGCAGGGAAAGGAGCATGGGGGCTCTGGAGTCCCTCCACTCCCTCACCTGCGCTTGCCTTCAAGAAAGACAAGACCTGTGATCAGAATGCCCTGCCTCCCTAGCTCTGTCACCTCAAGCTATGCCTGGAGAAAGGGTGGACACTATGTCTGCCCCTGATTCTGTTGCTTGGTGGGTCTTTCTGTTCCAGATCTCTTAAGCCCCTTCTAGAGACCTCCTCTTCACTTATTTCCTGCCCTTCAGCCTTGTCATGTCTCTCAGGCCCTGGTTGCACATAGGCACGTGTGCACACACATATAGTCATTGCCCCCAGGGCCCACCCCACCCAAATCTAGCCTGATTCTCATCCTTGAAAACCAAGCTGAGGAATCCCATTGCCCCTCTGTACTCATGACAACTGAGAAAGATGGATGGATGAATGGATGGATAGATGGATGATGGTGCTGGATGGATTTAGCTGATACTTTCTAGCCCAGACCAAGGCTGGGGGAGAACAGTGTGCCTTGGTTTTCTGCTACAGATATTCCAGGACCACCCACTGCAGAAGCACTACAATGTGACAGTGGACCCCCAACTCAAGGTTCCCCTGCCTAATACAGCCCTCCTCTCCCTTGTGCTTATGGCTGGCACCTTCTTCTTTGCCATGATGCTGCGCAAGTTCAAGAACAGCTCCTACTTCCCTGGAAAGGTCAGCATACCCTCCTCACCTGCCCTTGCCTCCCCCACCCAATCCCAGTCCCAAACCTCCCAGCTTCCCCAGTGTCCTTAGTTCCAGTTCTTACCCTAGATTCCCACATCTATGTCTTGTGCTTGCCTCCTCCTAATTCCAAGCCTCCCTGGTCCCTTGGCTGAGAACTCAGCAGGGAGTTAGGGATAGATCTCGGGAGGGGTTGGGGCAAGGGCAAGGGAGGAAGAGAGGAAGCAGTTACATTTGAGGGCATGAGATGATGATGGATCCCCTCGGAAAAACAGGGCCTCCTCAGTGAAGGTGAGGCTAGACGGAGGGCAGGTGGGAGGCTGGAGGTGAGTAGCAACTGGGCACTGACCACCGGTCCTTCCACCCACCCCTAGTTGCGCAGAGTCATCGGAGACTTTGGGGTCCCCATCTCCATCTTAATCATGGTCATGGTGGATTTCTTCATCAAGGACACCTACACGCAGGTGACCCTTCCCCCAGCCCTCAAACCCCAGGACCCTGACCCCGCTTTTCACTTCATTCCCCCTTTCCAGAACAGCTTCCCCCAACCAAGCCAACTCAAACTACCCCTACCCCTTCTCTGCCTCCCCTCGGAGCCCCATGCTCTTCCCACAGCCCACAGGACCCTTCTGGCCAAAGCAAGGGGTTTGGTCAGGTTCTGCACTTAACTTCTTAATCCAAGGAAAGAGTCTGCTTTGGAGTCGGGCAGATCAGGGTGTGAATCTCAGCTCTGCTACTAAACAGCTGTGTGATGCCGGGCAAGTTACATACGCTCTCTGATTCTGTTTCCTCGTCTATAAAATTGCGAATGAGAAGATGTATGCAAAGGGCTTAGTGTAGTAACTGGGCCCATAGTAGGTGCTCAATATACACAAGTTCCCAAGTGCTCCCAACCCAATTGCCTGATTCCCAGGACCCTGAGTCTCCCCCTAGTGTTCTCACCAGCTGCTCACTTCCACAGAAACTCAAAGTGCCCAAAGGCCTCACGGTATCCGACCCTACAACTCGGGGCTGGGTCATCCACCCGCTGGGCTTGAATTCCCCCTTCCCCATCTGGATGATGTTCGCCTCTGCCGTGCCTGCCCTGCTGGTCTTCATCCTCATCTTCCTTGAGTCCCAGATCACCACGTAAGAGCCAGGGGAGCAGCTGGGCCTGGGAGGGTCAGAGGCAGGGAACAGGGCCAGCTCGAGGCAGGCAGGAGACAGAGGATGGAGCACTAGGCTCTGCTGGGCATGCAACCCTACTGAGCAGCTGGGATGATGGAAGGCAAGAGCAGGTCCAGATTTTGTGAGACCTGTGTTTTATAATTCGTGGAGCCCTTCTAAAGAGAAAGGATACAAAAACGAGAACTACAGAATTAGGTGCTGGACCTTGGAACAGGTCTATACAAACTTCATCAGTTTCAGGGTAGATCTTCCCGTGGAGATTCTATGTGATTCTGACGATTCTTCCACTCTTAGAGTCTGTGATTCCCAAGATGAGGGGGAAGGGAGAACAGAGAATTCAAAGGTGATGAGCACCGAAGGAAAAGCTGTGGTACAGAGGTTTGGGAAGGAAGAAAGGAGCAGAGGGTATTTAGGTGGGGGAGAGACCCTCTTACCCCGGACCCCCCACTCTCCCAGGCTGATTATCAGCAAACCAGAGCGCAAGATGGTCAAGGGCTCTGGCTTCCACCTCGACCTGCTGCTGGTCATGGGCATGGGCGGAGCAGCCGCCCTCTTTGGGATGCCCTGGCTCAGTGCCACCACCGTGCGTTCAGTCACCCACGCCAACGCCCTCACCGTCATGAGCAAGGCCAAAACCCCTGGGGCTGCAGCCCAGATCCAGGGGGTCAAGGAGCAGCGGATCAGTGGGCTCTTGGTTGCTATGCTTGTGGGTGAGTGAGGGCCACACTCCCAACTGCTTGTGCCCAGCCCGCT
This sequence comes from Elephas maximus indicus, assembly GCF_024166365.1. Classification (NCBI taxonomy): domain Eukaryota; kingdom Metazoa; phylum Chordata; class Mammalia; order Proboscidea; family Elephantidae; genus Elephas; species Elephas maximus. The sequence goes on along the minus strand of NC_064837.1, from coordinate 50,768,018 downwards.
CCTGCCAGCCCCCACGCCCGCCTCCTGCCCCAGCCCTCCAGCCCCTACACCTTAGGCTCCAGTGCCCCTCCAGCCTTGCCCACCCTGGAGCCAGGTCTCTGCACACACTGCTGCCCACACCTCCCCAGCATCAATGATTCACTGGCATCCACCACACGGGGGCAGCCTAGAGGAAATCCCTGAGGCCCTGGGATGGGCATCTGAGCACGGGAGAAGGGGGCCTCCATGACTGAGGCCTTCTCTAGGCCAGACCATCTCTAGTCAGATGTTCAGTGAACGGTGGGTTTCAGCCCTGCCCTGCTGCTAACTCGGTGGCCCACCTTGTCTCTGGGCCTCAGTTTCCCCATCAGCACAGTAAGGGGGTTCATTAGATGCACTCGAGGTCTCTTCCCACTCAGCTGCCCTATGGCTGATGCAAGTGGCAAGACTCCAGACATAATGGAGAGGGAGGGTAGAAAGACAGAAGGGCCACTGGGGTTGCGGTGAGCTCTGGAGCAGCTGAGAGTCTAGCTGGGCTCAGTGTGGGCAGCGCCATGGAGGAGGCGAAGTTGCTGTTAGCTGGAGGAGGGTAGGATTTGGGTAGGTGGAAGGCAACGGAGGCATTCTGGGCTGGGAATGGGGTGTGGGGGGAAGGTGCACTTTCTTAATCTCTGTAACCCCCACTAGGCTGGGAGAGCGGAGTTTGAAGTAAGGCAGGCAGGAGTTTGACTACAGCTCTGCCACTTCCTAGCTGTGTAGCCTTAGGTTGCTTCACCTCTCTGAGCTTCAGTTTTCTCATCTGTAAAATGGGGCTAATACCAACTCTCTGGGGTTGTTTGAGGATTAAAAAGGCCCACAGTAAGGGCTCTATGTGGTACCCGTGGTTTTATTTCCCAGCTCCAAGCCTGGGCCTGGCCCCCGCTGGCGCCAGTCCTCTGGGTGGCCTGGGGCTAAGAGTGTGCGGTTCTTCCCACAGGCCTGTCCATCCTCATGGAGCCTATCCTGTCCCTCATCCCCCTGGCTGTGCTGTTTGGCATCTTCCTCTACATGGGGGTCACATCCCTCAGTGGCATCCAGCTCTTCGATCGCATCTTGCTCCTGTTCAAGCCGCCCAAGTACCACCCGGATGTGCCCTACGTCAAGCGGGTATAGGGCCCTCCTGGCTGCCTAGCCCAGGGTAGGGGGGTGCTGGGGTAGGGCAGGCACTGACCCCAGCCTCTGCCCGTAGGTGAAGACCTGGCGCATGCACCTGTTCACGGGCACCCAGATCATCTGCCTGGTAGTGCTCTGGGTGGTGAAGTCCACACCTGCCTCACTGGCTCTGCCCTTTGTCCTCATCCTCACTGTGCCCCTGCGGCGCTTTCTGCTGCCGCTCATCTTCCGGAAACTTGAGCTTCAGTGTGTGAGTACCTGCCCGCCCACCAGAGAGGGCATCTTGGGGAGGGCAAAGGTTGGGAGGCAGGGCCTCCAGAGCCAGGGGCGGGGAGGCGGCATCAGAGGCCCTGGGAGAATGGAAGGGGTGAGTCTCAGCACTGGGGAAGGCAAAGAGCATCAAGTTCAAGGTTTGAGTCTAGGACCTGGGTCCAAATCCTGACCCTGCCACTTATAAGTTGCCTGACCTGGATGGAGCAAGTGGCTTCATTTCTTTGTATCTTGGTTTTCATAACCTGTAAAAGGGGGATGATGATGGTTGTTGAGAGGGTTAAGAGGCCCACAGGTGTGCTCCAAGTGAGCTGTTAGCACCATTGAGTGGCTAGTTCTGTGGCCTTCTGACTCATTTTGAACAGAGTTGCTCCTCCAGTAGAATTCTTCCACAATGTGACACAGGTTGCTGTGGGGCTGCCCTGGTGAGGTGGGGCCCCTGCCCACCTTCTGCAGATCTCCCCTACTGGGACACTGGATTCCCAGGGCTCCTCACCCTTTGAAAACCTCTTATCTAGACCACCCTTGTATTGTCCAGAGGCTCGGGGACAGGACAGGACATGTCCGAGGCTCCAAGAGAGTGAGCTATCTCTAAGTTAAGTGCAGAGCAGGGCTCCCCTGGCCCAGCGGTCTCTCACCCTCTCTCCTTCCTGCCCCACCCCTGCAGCTGGATGCCGATGATGCCAAGGTGATATCTGATGAGAAGGAAGGTCAGGATGAGTATGATGAGGTGCCCATGCCCGTGTGAGGGGGGGCTCAGGCCTTGGGCCCCCCCTACCCCGCCATCCCACTCCCCCTATCCCAGGAAAAACAGAAGTTCAAGGGCATCTCATGGAATCCTAGCCCTTCTCCTGGGACAGCAGCTGAGGCCCTGGGACTGGGGTGGGGGGGGTGCCTAGGAAACCTTCCACAAGGTTAGACTGGCTTTTCTGGCTGGAGATGGCCAGAGAGGCCCACGTTACATTAGGGGATTCACCCGATAGTGCCTCCTGCTGCCACACTGCCACATGGGCATCCCGTGCTGGAGGGCTCGGATCTGAGCCTACCTCCTCATGGCACAGAGAGGGGCAGTAGGAAGGTCAGGGGATGGACTGGGGTTCAAGTTCCAGCTTGCTATGTGACCTTGGGCAAGCACCTTGACTTCTCCAGCCTCTGCATCCATTCTGTAAAATGAGTATATTGATAATAGTACCCAGGTTACAGCATGGTTATCAAGGACCAAAAAATATCTGAAACGACTATTATACTTTAGTCAGTATTGTTCTTCAAGGCTGCCCAAGTTCACACAGCTCCTGAGCCCCACAGCCAGGGCTTAAACCAGGGCTCCTGACTCCCAAGCTAGACCTCTGTCCTCTACTTGAACAATACACCTTCCCACGCTCAGAGATGCCCTGCTGACTCCCTTCCTACACCCAGCCCCCACCCCGTGACCCCCTGGGGCCAGAGAGGATAACCCAGCAAATAGTGCCCAGAAGCTTGGCTCCACCCAGAGGGTGGAGTACAGGTGAGAAGACAATCAGGGCTAGAACTCAGGACTCCTGAGCTCCTGATCCCTCCCCCTTGCTCTGCAAAGGATCTTGCATTCATTCATTCTACCAACATTTACTGAGGGCCCTGGGCCCTGGTGGACATAGAGGTGTGAGGGAGACCCTGCCCTGTGGGGGGAGGGGAGACTCAGTCACATCTAGATTTGGATGGGCGTGGGGGAGGGGAGGGGAAGATAGGGGAAAGATGGGGAGATAGGCTGGGGAGCTGGGGTTGTAATTTATTAATAATGTATTTTCTAAGAGCTTTCACCATCTAAGAGCTTAACACACACGCACACGCTCCCCCAAGCCCATTCCAAGGTGAATCTTGGGGCAAAGTCCTATTTGACCTGGAGAGACAGTGGCTCTCCAGGACACGAGGAGAATCTATTTTTTAAAAAAACAAAAACATAAAAAGAGTTGAAAGAACTGGAAGTGGCGCAAGATGGGGAAAACGCAGCACGAGTGTGTGATGAAAAGAAAGGAGGCTGGAAGGCTCTCACCTGCATCCCTGAAAGCTGATGCCATCACCCACTGCTTCGCCACTTTTTGCCTCAGTTTCCTCATCTGTAAAATGGGGACAATAATGGTACCTACCTTGTAGGGTTGTTGTAAGGATTAAATGAGATAATGCATGTAAAGGCTTGTTTAGCAGAGTTCCCCTAAGAAGAGCTCAACAAATGTTAGCTGCTGGTATTGTTATTTTGATGTCCCTTCCCCCTGCCCCACCCCAGCTCCTTGAAAAAAAAAAAATTTTTTTTTTTTTCCTTGAAGATGGGGAAAAAAAGTCACCCACTTGGCTAGCTCCTTTCCTGTCAATGCTTGGGAATATGTTTTGACAATAAATGCATCTGTGGTGAAGTTGCTGCCTTGTTCAAATTTCCCTTCCCAGAGCAGGGGCGGGGGGGTTGCGGGGGGCGGTGGTCTGGGGCATCTTAGCCGGACCTGGTGGACATGGTGTGTGTGGTGTGGGGTCAGTGCAGGGCTGCAGCCATGAGGGGCAAGGAGAGCCCAGCAGGGGGTGGCACTGAGACTGGGGGAGGACCAGGTCTGGTGGCCCTGAGGCCCCAGGGTGGAGAGGGCCAGCACCCAGTGAGTGGGTAGGAAAGTAGAGGGAGATGAATTTACACCTGGGCACCCTTCCTCTCAGCAATAAGCAAGACCCATGGGGTATGAGAGGGGCAGTGATGGGACCTTGCCATTTATTTCCCCTTGTACTTGTGGACTCTGTGTCCCTTTGGACTGATCAGTCCCTTACCCTGGAGTCATCCAGCTGGGCAGCACCTTTGAGGGGGATCACTAGAGAAGAAAAAAACACGAGGCCCAGAGAGGGAAGGCAGCTTGCTGTAGGTCACCCAGCAACAGCATCTCCTCACCAACTTTCTACTTGCTCCCACTCCAGTCCCCTTTAGGGGGCTGCTGGGCCAGGTGTCATCCACCCTGAGAGGAGGTACAGGGGTGTAATTCCTCTCCACCCTCCTCAGCCCTCCAGCAAGAGATCAGCACAGGGCTGGGCCTCCTGGCTTCCTTCCCTGGGTCTATATTTACTTGCTGCCTATCCCCACTTGACCCCTCCCAGGCTGGCCAGGGCAGCCGCCAAGGGGCCTGAGAGTTGACACCGCCCCAGGGAGAATGGTTGTAGCCGCCCACCTCCTACACACAGCAGCTGCATGTCCCTGAAGCCCTGCCATTGGCCCTGTCCCCAGGGCTTGCCAGACCCCCATTCCCTGCCCCCGTGAACCTTACCTGGAAGCCAGGCTGTGAGACCTGTGTGCAAGGCTCAGGTCTAGGGTGTTTCCAGTCCCCTTACATACGCGCACAGGCTCCCCCATAATTAGAGACCCACTGTCCCCAAACCCATTCCAAGGTGAATTTTGGGGCAAACTCAAATTTGACCAATTAGGGTAGGAGACAGTGGCTCTCCAGGACGTGAGCGGAAATCTATTTAAAAAAAAAAAAAAAACATAAAAAGAGTTGAAAGAACTGGAAGTGGTGCGAGATGGCAAAAACTCAGGACCAGTGTATGACGAAAAGAAAGGAGGCTGGAAAGCTCTCACCTGAGCTTGTTTCCTGCCAGGCAGATCTTGTTTTGCAGACCCTTCCCATCCGCAGAGGGACGAACCAGCTCACCAATATCTGGAGTTAGAAGAACGAGTGCTGCCTTGATTTGGGGACAACTTTCTTACCCTACCAAGTCCTGAGGCCCCTCTCCCCAAGTGTTTTATCTCAGTTCTGAGCTCTGGTATGAGGAGTGGGCGGGGAAGGCTTGTAAACAACCCAGATCAGCTGAATGAAAATCTGCATTTTAATATTATCCTAGGTGATCTGCATGTATGACCAAGTGTGGGAGGCTGGCCTTAGGGACTGAGAGGAACAGGGGTAGGGCCCAGAGCATAAATCTCAGATCTCTGCCTGCCTCACCCCACTCCTCCAACTCTCTTAGAAGAGATTCAGAGGGTGTGCATTGTTTCCCAAGCCCTTCTTGAATGAGTGGTGGGGGACCCAGGGGTGAGGAGTATCAGGGAGAAGAGGAGGCAGCTAGACCACAGCCGGTCTAATCCCTTTTGGCCTCAGCCTAGAACCCCAAAGCCCAAGAAGCTTGAGCCAGGAGGACATTAGGAAAATGTGAAGGCCACAGAAGCTAACCAGGATCCAACTTCTGGCCTGGACTGAGAGCTCACCCTTCCTGCATTTCCTGCCCCTCCAAGGTGCCTACCCCCTCCCTGTGTTTCCCCTCAGGGCTTTCCTTCTGTCCCACCCCACCCCCAACACACACACATGCACTCTCTTTCTTACACGCACATACACACTCTCTCTCTCTCTCACACACACACACACAATCTGTGTGATTTCAAACCCCTTCTGGAAACTACCTCAACAGGAAGGACCATCATAATAAGCCCCACATCTTTCTGTGAACACAAATAAACCCCGTGCCTAGTAAGGGAATAATTCAATAGGATCAGGAACCTTAGTACCTGAAGATATTCTTCGTAGGGCTGTCTATGAAAGCAAAAAACTAGAAACAGTCCAAATAAATGCTCAGAAATAAGAGCGTGGTTAGTAAATTACCCAGCATCGATATGGTGGATCAAGAAGTTGGATCAGCTTGGTGCCGTCACATGATTCTGGGCCTTCGAGACTGGGGTTGTCTGCAATCCCAGTTTTCCACATTAAGTAAAATGGAGATAATGACACTTAGGGCAAAATACGATCACATACCTAGAGGTCCTAGCCCAGTGCTGGCATTTAGTAGGCAAAAATTCATTCCTGTTTCTTCATCAAGCAAGGCACAAAGAGATGTATCCACCAAGGTGACAGCCACTCAGAAACAGTGAACACATGAACCAGGATTAGAGGCTTAGAAAAAAAGTAAAATGCCAGGGTGGCAGAGTTATGGGATATAAATTTTTTTTTTCTCTTCTTCTTAGACTTTCATTGACCATTCTTGTTTGTCTCATCCTTTCATTCTCTTTGGTCCGCATTGCCTACTCCTATTTTCTTCCCCCTCCGTAGACAATCATTGACAATCTAACATGTTTGGTGTGTATCTTTTTTGTTAGAATGTATTGTTGAAGATATGTATTGTTGGTATTGTTTTGAATTTTAATATGAGAATTTCAATATACTCAACTCCTAGATTAAAAAAAAAAAAGTTTCCCTTTGCAGAATGAAATACTTCAGAGTAAACCCCAGCTATTATGTTATTTCACCTCTATATTCTTCAGCTATGCATCCCCCGACCGAAATGAACGTTTTCTTCCCCAAGCACAATGCCATCATTGCACCCAACAATATTATCAAGAATACCCTGATCTCGTCTAATACCCGAACCACAATCAAATTTCCCAAGTTGCTTAAAAACATCTCCTTACAATTGGTTTGTTGCATGTGTATTTCCATACATAATCAATCCCATGTCTCGTTCTGTTGGCTCCTCTCTGTATGCAGCACTGTGGTTTTAAGATTCATCAGTGCTGCTCTGTGGATATCTAGTCCATTCCTTTAACTGCTGCCTGGTGCTCCCTGGTTTGATTGAGATTGCTTAAAGTTTTCTTTTGCTTTATTTTGCTTAAGATTTCTTAATGCTGTTGGTGCATCTTTTTATTTTAATGAGGAAGACCACCTGCCCATCAAGGCCCAAATGCTGAGGTTGAAATTCTGCCTTTTCCATGAAGCCCTCCCTTCTGTCTCCAAAGGCTCCCACTACTGAGCTCCTGGGTGCTAGGTTGATATTCATCCTTATCATTGAACGTCATTCTCCATTTTTAATCTTGTTTGTGCATGTCAAATCATAGTCAGATCGATGGCAACTACAACTTCTCCCAGTCAGGTGGAAGACCTTGGAAGCAGAGACTTTAGCTTGAGCATTTCTTTCCTCTTCCTACCTACGACCCAAGTCCCTGTTCCTAGCACCATTTTTGTTTCAGAGAATGTGTCTTTGACTTTATTGAGAGGCCAGGGTGGGATTGCCTGTGAAGTAGGAACTAGCCGAGCCCTGGGGCGTATCTTTGGTAGGGGGAAGCAGAGCCTGGAATTTGGGGAACAGTATTTTGCTCTCCATTCTTCCAGGCCCCCTGCCCTTTGGGCCCTATGGACTTGGTGTTGGTGGTGGGATGGGACTCCAGGGCTGAGTAATAAACCCCTTTCTCCTCTGGTCCTACTGCTAACAAGGCGTGTGAGCTTCAGGAGATTCATTTCTGTCTCTGGCTTGCCATTCGCTTCCTTTGTAAAAGGAAGGGGCTGGGCTCTCATGTTTGTTGATCCTATGGAACAATTCCAGGGCAATATGGCAAGGCATACCCCAGGGCTAGCAGGCTGCAGGGACACGAGGTCTGGGAAGCTGAGCGGGTAGAGATCAGTATGGACTAAAGGAACAGTTCTTAATTTTTTCTGAGCACTTACAATATGCCAGGCGTGCTTCCAGGTGCTTTCCATTTTCTTGCTCTTTTAATCCTCACAATAACCCTATGAAGTAGATTCTAGGCTTACTTTACCTATGAGAAAACTGAAGCACAGAGAAGTTAAGGAACTGAGGCAGTGCGGGCATTAAAACACACATCTACCTAACGGCAGAGCCTGGGCTTCACGTGTGGCCCTGAGACAGGCTTCCTGGAGGAGAGGAACTAGACTACGGACAGTGAATAAAATTCAAGTTAGCTTTGAGGGTCAGGAGAGTAGAGGGTGGGGTACTGCGAGGCTACAAACTCCAACTGCACTATAAAAGAGGCAAGGTGGGCAAACCCCACCTTTATCACTAACTGCGTGGCAAGAATCCTCATGAGTCCAATTCCCAGCTATAACTGGATCTAGGCTTCATCTTCTCACATTTCCAGCCCTTGGCAGCCAGCCGTTCCAAGGCAATTCCTCTCTCTCTGAACCTAACCACCCAGAGTTAGATCAGACCTCAAGCCTGACTATCTTGAGCTGGGTCAAAACGTCCCTGGCCACCTGGGGCCAGGTCCTTCAGGAACAGCCATAGGCTCAGAAGTCTGCGCAACTCCCCGCACTTCAGACCAGCTGGCCCTTCTCTGACCCTCTAGTCCCCTGGGGCTAGGCCACAAGCTAGAAGGACTCTATCCTTCATCAACTGCCCGTGCAGCCTTTCTCTGTCACCTAGCCACCCAGAGCTAGCTCTAGACAAATCAACTGTACTGCCAGCCCCTGCTGGCTCATTGCCCCTATGGGCTCATTAATTTTCTAGAACAGCTCACAAAATTCACATAGGCTGTTACCTATATTTATTATAAAGGATTCAAGTAAAGAGACGAATCAGGCAAGGTCTGGGAGAGGTCCCAGCATGAGGCCTCCATTGTCCCCGGGGACCTGCTGCACTCTCTCTCCTGCATGGATGTTCTCACCAATCCTGGAAGCCCGAAAAAGAGAGCTCTAAGGTCCAGGGTCCTCTAGTCATTTAGATCTCAATGAATACCCGTGAAGGGGCCTTAACATATAGTTACAATTGATCCAATAAATGAATATGCATTACTGTATCATCCCCTCCCCCCTTCCTGAAGTTAGTTTGCCATATGTGGGCCTGGATAGCCCCTACTTGCCTGGCTATTTTGGAAAACAAAGAGCACCTAAATTGCTCAGTGTATTTTCAAAAGCCAAAGACAGAAAGCCAAACTTAGTTCTTTGTCCACAGGTACCTTTCTGGTAGGTGGATGAATGGTTTGGCCAAGGGCAGGGAGGTGGGAATAGTGTGTGGAAGGCACAGGAAGGAAACAGCCTTGACTGAAGAGATGGGTCCTTCTGACTGCCTTGTCTAACTTCACAAGGGTGAAAGAGAATCAAGATCAACAGGCCAAGGCTGATTTCCTATGAGGCAGAGGTCAGACATACTTCCTCTCGCCAAACCTTTTTGCCAATTCTGACACCATCTGTCCCTCTCACAGTACTCTCTACTTCTCTGCTGGGTTTGATAATTTGTTGCAATGGCCACACAGAACTCACAGACCATACTTGCATTATGAGGTTTATTAGGAAAGTTAACAAGTTACAATCCAGGTTCAGGAGCCTTCAGGACACAGTTCTTCCATCAGGACAGGCTATTTTCAACTGTGCTGGAAGGCACACCTCTCTGGCCTTCAGCCTCTGCCCACTGAGGCGAGTGTTACAAAGCTCTTTTAGTTCTGCCAATAAGTGCCCAAACCTAGCTCCACCAAGTGCCCAGAGGCACCCTACCCTACCAGCAAAACTCCTACCCAAAGGTGCTTAGCTTTCTTGCTCCCTGGGCCGGAAAGCCCAATGCACTGTCTCCTGCAGCATCTCCTGCTGGCCTCTCCTGCCGCCATTTCTCTGCCACTGCTTCTCACTGTCCTCAGTGTTACAGCTCTCTCTCTCAGTCTTCTAGTCCCAGGAGCTTCCCAGCACAGGGATGCTAGGTCCAAAGAACAGACTCCATTCCTGGCTCTTCTTTCTTGGTGCTGATGAGATCTTATCCTCCCACCTCTGGGATAGTCATTTTAAGCCTATTGGGATGGCAAAACTGGCCAATCCCTTCATTAGAGTTTCATAGACCTTATTTGCATGGTGCCATGAACTTTATTTGCATTATTAGCAAGATATCCAATTGCCTTGGTGGGCCACCATTACCTTATTTGTATAGTTCCACTCAATCACTTAGGTGGGAGTTACAAGACCATGGAGAGAAAGGTCATATAAAAGTGACCCATTGCAACACAACAGAGAACCCTTGAGGGAGCAGGAGAGCAGTGGGATGCAGACCTCAAATTCTCGTAAAAAGACCAGACTTAATGGTCTGACTGAGACTAGAAGGACCCCGGAGGTTGTGGTCCCCAGACCTTCTGTTAGCCCAAGATAGGAACCATTCCAACGCCAACTCTTCAGGCAGGGATTGGACTGGACTATGGGTTAGAAAATGATACTGGTGAAGAGTGAGCTTCTCAGATCAAGTAGACACATGAGACTATGTGGGCAGCTCCTGTCTGGAGTGGAGATGAGAGGGCAGAGGGGGTCAAAAGCTGGCAGAATGGACATGAAAATAGCAGAGGGAGGGAGTGTGCTGTCTTGTTAGGCGCAGAGCAACCGCAAGTACATACCGCGGTGTACATAAATTTTTGGATGAGAGACTGAAGTCCATTCCTACTCATAATGATAAGACAGGGTACAACTGCCCCATAAGGTTTCCAAGAGTAGCTGGTGGATTTGAACAGCTGACCTTTTGGATAGCAGACAAACACTTAAACACTGTGCCACCAGGGTTCCTTCTTGGAGAACAGGTTAATATAAATAGGGAGAACAAGATCAGGTTTCAAGGACCATAAATGCCAAGAGGAAGAGCTTGGACTTGACTCAGTAGGCACTAGGGAGTCATTGGAGGTTCTTGAACCGGTAAGTGATATGATTAAAGTGATTCACCTGGGAGCTATATACAGGAGGGATTGGATGTAAGGAGGCAAATTGGGAATCTCTGCATGTGAGTCAATCAACAGCAGGGAGAGATGGACATAGCTCCTGCCCTCACAGTGCCTACAGTCGACATGGGAGCCAGGCATTCAACAAGAGTGGTGAGTCTTGTGCAGGTAGTGGCAGGAGCAGAGAGAGGCTGGGATTAGGCGGGGCTTCCGGAGGCAGAGGCCTTTGAGCTGACTCCTGAGGGAAAAGTAAAAGTTGGCCCAATGATGAGAGCAGGGGTATGTCTTGAAGGAATAATAATAATAAAAAAAAAAACCTGTTGCCATCAAGTGGATTCTGACTTATAGTGACCCTATAGGACAGAGTAGAACTGCCCCAAAGAGTTTCCAAGGAGTGCCTCGTGGATTCAAACTGCCAACCTTTTGGTTAGCAGCTGTAGCACTTAACCACTATGCCATCAGGATTTCCCTGAGGGAATAAGGGTCTGGAAAATAAGATGCATCTGAGAAACTTCCTAAAGATAAAATGGGTGAAATTGCTCAGCAGAGTCAAGTGACATTGTGGAAGTCACACTGGGTTGGAGGCCATGTGATGTCCTCAGAGAGTTGTTTCTTTCCCAGGCACCTGGGCCCAAAGCCAGATGACACAAGGTGAGGAAGGAAGCGCTCGTGAGGAAGCAGAAGCAGGAGGTAGGGGCCATGGGAGCTTGGCAGGCATGGGGCAGATAGAGCAGCCAGCTGACCTGTATCCAAGAGGGACCAGAGAACATGTCGCAGGCTGGGGGACAGAAACATTCAATCACCTCTCTCTTTCCTTTAAAACACAGCTTTATTTATTCAGATTTCAAAAATAACACATGTACATTTAAACTGTTTTAAAACACTTAAAATTATAGATCTAACATAGAGAATGAAAGCCTCCAATAATCCTCTCCCCCCACCCCAATAACCACTATTAGCAATTTAGAGTATATTTCTCCAGATTCATTTATACATGAACACTCATTTAAAAAAAAATAATTTTTATTGTGCTTTAAGTGAAAGTTTACAAATCAAGTCAGTCTCTCACACAAAAACCCATATACACCTTGCTACACACTCCCAATTTCTCTCCCCCTAATGAGACAGTCTGCTCTCTCCCTCTACTCTCTTCGTGTCCATTTCACCAGCTTCTAACCCCCTCTACCCTCTCATCTCCCCTCCAGGCAGGAGATGCCAACATAGTCTCAAGTGTCCACCTGATCCAAGAAGCTCACTCCTCACCAGCATCCCTCTCCAACCCATTGTCCAGTCCAATCCATGTCTGAAGAGTTGGCTTCGGGAATGGTTCCTGTCCTGGGGTAACAGAAGGTCTGGGGGCCATGATCACTGGGGTCCTTCCAGTCTCAGTCAGACCATTAAGTCTGGTCTTATGAGAATTTGAGGTCTGCATCCCACTGCTCTTCTGCTCCCTCAGGGGTTCTCTGTTGTGATGAACACTCATTTTTATCTATCTTTATTTTATCTATGTTTTATACAGCTATACATTAAACAGAGAATATGTATATGTATATATATACACATATGTATGTAGGTATATATAAATATATATATACACACACACACACTTGTTGTTACTGTTAGGTGCCATCAAATTGGCTCCAACTAGTAGTGATCCTATGTATAACCAAACAAAACGTTTCCTGGTCCTGCACCATCCTCAGCCTCACAATAGTAGGTATATTTGAGCCCATTGTTGCAGGCACTGTGTCAATCCTATATATATACATTTATATATACACACACACACACAGAATCAAAATACATGAAGAAAAGCCGATAGAACTGAACTAAAAGGAAAAATAGATAAATCCACAATTATTGTAGGGAACTCTAACCACTCTCTCAATAATCGATAGAACACGTAGACAGAAAATCATTAAGGATATAGGACACCTGAATAACACTATTAACCAGCTTGACCTAATTTGCATTTATGGTGCACTCCACCCAACGATAGCAAAATTTACATTCTCTTGAACTGTACATGCATCATTCACCAAAACAGACCATATTCTGGGCCATAAAATAAACCTTAACGAATTTAAAAGGACTGAAATCATAGTATAATCCATGCCCATAACAGAATTAAATTAGAAATCAGTAACAGAAGGATAACTGGAAAACCCTCAAATATTTGGAAATGAAACAGTAGGCTTCTGAATAACCCATAGATCAAAGCTGAAGTCATAGGGGAAGTTAGAAAATATTTTGAACTGAATGAAAATGAAAATATAACGTCTCAAAATTTGTGGGATGCAGTTAAGCCCTAAGTACTTAAATTAGAAGATAAGAAAGATCTCAAGTCAATGATCTAGGTTTTCACCTTCAGAAACTAGAAAAAAAAGGTCAAATTAAACCCAAAGCAAACAGAAGGAAGGAAATAAAAAAGAACAGAAATCAATGAAATTGAGAACCAACAATAGAGAAAATCAAAGAAACCAAAAGCTAGTTCTTTGGGAAAAAAAAAAATCAAAATAAAATTGACAAACTTCTAGCCAGACTGATCAAGAAAATGAAGAAAAACCAAAACCAAACCTGTTACCGTTGAGTTGATTCCAATTCATAGCCACCCTACAGGACAAAGCAGAACTGCCCCACAGGATTTCCAAGGAGTAGCTGGTGAATTCAAACTGCCAGCCTTTTGGTTAGCATGCTTAACCACTGCATCACCAGGGGTCCCAAAATGAAGAGAAGAGATGTAAATTCCAAAAAACAGAAATGAAAGAAAGGCCATCACTACAGATCCTGAAGATAGTAAAAGGATAATGAAGGAAAACTGTGAACATAAATTCAACTGCTTAGATGAAATGAACAAATTCCTTCAAAAAGACAAACTGCCAAAACTCCCTTAAAAAGAGATAACCTGAATAGTCCTATATCTATTAAAGAAATTGAATATGTAGTTAAAATCCTTCCCACAAAGAAAACTCAGGCCTAGAGGCTGCTTTGGTGAATCCTATCAACTTTTAATGAGAAATAATAACAATTGCTCACAGAATACAGTAGAAGCTAGCATTACCCTGATACCAAAACCCAGACAAAGACATTACAAGAAAACTACAAATATACCTCATAAGCATAGACCCAAAAATATCAGCAAATTGAGTCTGTTGTTAGGTGCTGGTGAGTCGGTTCTGAATCATAGCAACTCTACATACAACAGAACGAAACACGGCCTCCTGGTCCTGAGTCGGCATCAGCTCGACAGCAACGGGAAGTTGAGCCTAGCAATATATAAAAATACAAAACATTATGACTAAAGTGGGGTTTATCTTGGGAATGCAAGGCTAACAGGACATTTTAAATTGATCAATGTCATTCATCATATCAACAGAATAAAGAATAAAAATCACACGATCGTCTGAATATGTGCAGAAAAAGCATTTGGCAACATTCAATATTAATTTATTTGTGACAAAAAATTTCACAAGGAAACTTCCTCAGCCTGGTAAAGGGCACTGGCAAAAACCCACAGTTAACATCATATTGGCTGGGAAAAACTGAATACTTTTCCCTAAGATTAGAAACAAGGCAAGATATCCATTCTCATCCCTCCTGTTCAACATACTAGAGTACAGAAAAATAAGAAAAAGAAATAAAAAGCATAAAGATTGGAAAGAAAGAAATAAAACTGTCTCTCTTTGCAGAAGACATAATATTTCACACAGAAAATCCTAAAGAGTCTACAAAGAGCGAATAAATGAGTTTAGCCACGTTGCAAGATAAGTCAATAGCAGAGAAAGATGTACAAAAATAATTCTGTTTCTATATACTAGCAATGAACAAGTTGAAATAAATATTAAAAATTACTACTTACATTAGCACCAAAAATTACTCATGTATAAGTCTAACAAAATATATATGCAAGATCTGTATGGTAAAAACTCTAAAACACTGATGAAAGAAACCAAAGAGGACCTAAACCAGAGGAAAGATACACTGTGTTTATGGACTGAAAGATTCCATATTGTTAAGATGTCAATTTTACCCCAACTATCTCTAGAGTTAATGTAATTCCAATTAAAATCCCAGCAGGCTTTTTGGTGAGTGGGTTCTAAAATGTCTATGGAAAAGCAAAGGAAAGAGAATAGCTAAAACAAGTTTGAAAGAGAGAAACAAAGTTGAAAGACTCATCATACCTGATAGTAAGGAAGTACAGTAAGACTTAATACAGTAAGACAGTACAGTAATCATAGTGTGTTATGGGAGAAAGTATAGACATATAGATCAATGAAACAAATAGAGATTCCAGAAACAGACCCACTCATATGGTTAATTGATTCTTAACAAAGTTGCAAAGGCAATTCAATGAAGAAAGGGAAGTCTTTTTTAACAAATGGTACTGATGCTACTACCCATATGCAAAGAAATCAGCTTCCTTCTATACCTCACACCATACATGAAAATCAATTCAAAATGGATAATAGTCTTAAACGTAAAACCTAAACTATAAAACTTGCAGAAGGAAATCTTTGTGACCTGGGTTGAGAAAATAGTTCTTAGATACAACACCAAAAGCATGATCCATAAAAGAAAATGTGCTAAATTGGGCTTTATCAAAATTAAGAATTTATGTCCTTCCAGAGATACTGTTAAGAGAATACAAAGACAAGCCACAAACTGGGAGAAAATATTTGCAAATGATATATCTCATAAAGGCATCGTATCCAGGAGAGGGTCTGTAGATCTGGTGCGAAGCTTAGTTCTCAACAGGCTGTCTTCCCACGTTTCTGGGCCTAGGGCCGTCAGGTGCCCATTGAGGCAAGAAAGAAGCAAAGTGAATTCTAGAACCCAGGTTTTCCGACTCCCACTTCAGTACTCCTTTCTGCACAACAGTACACCAATATCATCGCCAAATCCAAGGCTAAAGCCACAGGTGAGGATATTGATCCTGACACTGAGAGTGACTGGGTTTCAAGGCCTACAATAGACCAAATCTGGAAATCGCTACCTTTAAGGATTCTCCATAGATCACCATTGCCCAATAACAGCCTGTTATGGATTGGATTGTGTCCCCCCTAAAATATGTGACAACTTGGCTAAGCCATGATTCCCAGTATTGTGTGATTGATTGTCCACCATGTTGTCACCTGATGTGATTTTCCTATGTGTTGTAAATCCTACCTTGTCTTAGGCTGGGTTGTCTAGAGAAGCAAAAACCAGTAAAGCACATAAATTTACAGAGATTTATATCAAGGAAACGGCTCACACAATTGTAGAGGCTGGAACGTCCCAAGTCCGTGGATCAGGATAGAAGTCGTCTCTCCATTCACGTAGCTGCAGGGGCAGTGAACCCAAGATTAGCAGGTCAGAGAGCAGGGCTCCTGGTCACAGGCTGTGAAGATCAGGAATCCCAAGATCGGAAAATAAGCTGATAGCTCAAGTCCCAAGAACCAGAGGTCAGACGAACTGGAGGCAGCTGCAGATCCACAGCCAGCAAAAAGCCAGAATATCTGCTTATATTCTGATGCAGGCCACACCCCCAAGGAAACACCCCTTCCACTGATCCCCTACTCACAACAGATTCCATCATGGGAGTGATCACATATAAACACTGAGAATCAAGGCTCACAATCTTAACCATCACATACTTCTGTGAAACTAATGAGGCAGGATTAGGGGCAGTTTATGTTAATGAGGCAGAACTCAGTCTACAAGATTAGGTCATCTCTTAAGTCAGTCTCTTTTGAGATATAAAAGAGAAGCAGAGAGACAGGGGACCTCATACCAGCAAGAAACAAGAGCCAGGAGAAGATCACATCCTTTGGACTCAGGGTCCCTGCATTGAGATTTTCGACCAGGGAAGATTGATGACAACGACCTTCCCTCAGAGCCGACAGAGAAAGCCTTTCCCTGGAGCTGGCACCCTAAATTCCGACTTCTAGCCTCCTAGACTGTAAGAGAATAAATTTATCTTTGTTAAAGCCATCTGCTTGGGGTCTTTCTGTTATAGCAGCACTAGATAACAAAGACATAGCCCTTTACTTGACGATGGGAATATTCTATATCTATATTGTCCATAGGTTCACCACTAGCCACATATGGCTATGGAGCACCTGAAGTGTGGCCAGTGTGACTGAGGAACTGAATATTCAATTCTATTTCATTTCAATTAATTTAAACTTAAATAGCCACATGTGGCTAGTGGCTACCCTATTAGACAGTGCAGCTATAGGGTTTTCTGAACTTAAGTCATTCACACATCACCTTAATTATCTTTGCCAGATCTTTGAGCCACTAATACTATTCTTTCCTTACTATTGTTCTTTTCACTGACTCAGCTTTAAAACTCAAATAAACATATTTAAAAAGATGATTTTATATGTGAAAAGGTGCTCAACATCATTAGTTACCAGAGAAATTAAAACCAAAATGAGGTACCACTACATGCCCACTAGAGTGACTACAATAAAAAGGACTGACAATATTAGGTGTTGGTGAAGATGTGGAGCACCAGGCATTCTCATACACTGGTGGTGGAGGGTAAATTGTTACAACCATTTAGGAAAAAAGATGCAGGAATTCCACTTCTGGAAATATATCCAAGAGGAATGAATGCATATAGTCCTCAAAAGATATCCACAGGAATGTTCAAGGTAGCTTTATAGCCATACAATTGGAAGCAACCCAAATTCCATTAGAAATAGAATGGATAGATTGTGGTGCATTCATGCAATGGAATACTATATAGCAAGGAAAAGGAACGAACTATGGCTACATGCAATATCGTAAATCGATCTCAGACATCATGTTGGGTGAAAGAGGCCAGAGGTAAAGGAGTATAACCAAACCCAGTGCCTTCGAGTTGATTCCGACTCATAGCGACCCTATAGGACAGAATAGAAGTGCCCCATAGAGTTTCCAAGGAGCGCCTGGCGGATTCAAACTGCCATCCCTTTGGTTAGCAGCCATAGCACTTAACCACTACGCCACCAGGGTTTCCATAAAGAGTATACACTGTATAATTCCACGTGCATGAAATTAAAAAATGGGTAAAACTTAGCTATATGATAGAGCTCAGAATATTGGTGACATCTGGAGGGGGATATTGACTTTGAGTAAGCTTGCAGGTGCTATAAGTGTTCAATATCTTGACCTGGGTGGCAGTTACACGGTAGATACATATGTAACATGGATACTATAGATACCACCACCAGTTGCCCTCAAGTCAATTCTGACTCATAGCATCTCCACGTGTGTCAGAGTTGAACTGTATTCCACAGGGTTTTCAATGGCTGTTTTTTTAGAAATAGATTGCAAGGCTTTTCTCCTGAGGTGCCTCTGGGTGGACTCGAACCACCAACTTTTTGGTTAGTAGCCAAGCTCACTAACCGTTTGCACTACTCAGGGACTCCATACTATGCATACCAAAAACAAAAAAACATGGCCTTTAAGTTGATTCCGACTCATTACTGTCTGTAAACTATACCTTCCTAAAAAAGAAAAAAATAAATAAAAAGAATAATAAAGGAACAATGGTTCCAAAACAGGTGAGGGGGGAAGACTTTACAACTATCTTAAATAAAAATAAAACACATTTCAATACACGTTAGTACATGCAACCCCGAAAATACGTTAATCTATGTGCCACTGAAATTATTCACGCACACCAGGAACTCAAACACCAGACTTTGTGAACACACTACGAGGTTTTTATGTGGGCTAGTGCTGGGATGCTGGCAACCAGGGAAGAGCTGGGGCCAAGTGGCAAAGGTGTAGCTAAGGCTTATGCCTCCTCACCAGCCTGGGCTGGGTCATGGAATGCTGAGGATCTGCTTCAAGGCTTATGCCAGAAACTAGAGGGGGTTGGAGGGTTGGGAAAGAGGACAAAGAAAAAGGGCCAAGGGCAAATTCTCTCAGCTCTGGCCCATAGCCCAAGTCCTAGACTTGGCCCATAGCCCAAGTCCTAAACTCCTGACCTCATCAGAGATGCAATGGATGTAAAACAAGCCAATGGGTTTCCAAGTAGGAAGAGTGCCAGCCATGATTTTTGCTACCCAAGGAACGAAAAATCAATAATAATCATTCTTATGATTCATGTCTATCCTGTTTTGTTCCAAAGCACTTTACCGAAAGGTCCCTTGGCCCAGCCAAGAAGTTCAGGACCAGGACCCAGGACACCTGGACTCCAAATCCGTGTGTGAAATAGTTGGAATTTTTGGGGGGTCTAAGTTTTTCCCAATGTCTTTGTGGCAAGTGACATCTGTAGTCTATTTTACAGTTTTACAAAATTTTAGCAGAGTAAATAGGATGGCTAGTCTAATTTTGCAGATGTGGAAATTGGAATTCTTAAGAGGGTGGTGAAGCTGGGACTTTTGAGTTCAAACTAACTCTTTGCTCTTTCTCAGTCTAAACAGAAGTTAGTCCGTGCTTCACTCTTTAGCACAGGAGAGGTGTCTTGATCAGACACAAAATGAATGCCCTGCCTGTGTTCCGGGGCAGATCTGGGTCTGTGGAGCCTGAAGCTTAGACAATTTGAGGTAGGCGCTCTTTCAGGAAAATACCAAATGTTAAACACAAAATTAAGTACAGGGCTTTTGGCCCGGCTCTGCCAGGGAGAGGCCTTGAAGCTTAAGCTTCATTAGCATGGTGTGGCAATGGTGAAGCATTTGGTTGTTAACCAAAAGTTTGCCAGTTCTAACCCACCTTGCTGTTCCACGGGAGAAAAGCCTTCACGGTGGGCTCCCTAAAGAGTACAGCCAAGAAAACTCTATGGAGCAGTTCTACTGCGTCATATGGGGTCGCTATGAGTTGAAATTGACTCCATGGCGCCTAACAACAAGAACAAAGTGCCTTCCCTGCATGCCCTGCCCACTAAAAGCTCTGGACACACCAGATCTTGACAAGGATTTTCCTCCCTATTTGTGAAACGTGGCAGATGTGGATGTGGAAACCCTGGGAAGAGGATCTCGTTTCTCCCAGGAGACAAGAGGAATTACAGCAGCATCGAGGCCCTGTGTGAGGCTGGAGTAGGCTGTGTGCCAGGGGAGAATCCAAAGGGGCTGGTGACCCAACTGGCGAGTCGATGTGGCAGTAGCAGCTTTGGAGAGGGCCACTGGCAACTGGGAGCCAGGAGCGATGGCGCTGCCCGTGCAGCGAAAGCACAACCCCTAGGCTGGCCTGTGGGAAGCAGGCGTTCTTCAGACTGTTTTCTGGCTCCCTGCGTCCAGATAACCCTTCCTCGGAGCAGGGAAGGCCGAGACCGACAACGACAGCCGGCGGCAGTGGGGGATGGATGGTGGTCGGCGCCCAGGCCCTTCCATCCCCCGCCCGCAGGAGGGTGGAGTGCGGGCGGCCTGCGAGGGACCTTCCCCGCTGCGGCTCCGGCGGCGAGGCCGGGGCGCCGGGATCCCCTCGCGGTTCCCAGCCGCCGGGGTTGGGGGGGGCAGCGCCCGCGGCCTGCTTTCCCAGGGCTGGCCAAGCCTTTTTGACAAGCTGATTGCGTGACGGGGATTGGCTGGTCCCGGAGTGACGCCGGTAACAACAAAGGTGGAGTTGGAAGAAATTAGATTAAAGGAGAGAAAAAAAATTAAAGGGGGAGCTGGCAGGGGACGGGAGGAAAAGACCGAGGGGAGAAGCGCGAAGCGCGGTCTTCCTGCTCCGACTTCCCCCCGGAAGCCCTTCGGCGCCAGCCGGCCAGGATTTTGCTCTCTACCTCTACCCCGGCCCAGCGATCGAAGCCGGGGTAGGAGTGGTGGCTGCTACTGCTCGAAAAATTCCCCCACTCCCATCCTGACACCCCTCGATACGACCCAGGGGGAGAACTTTTTGCTCGGACTCCTCGAATCCTAGCTCGGCGGAGGTGGAGGACGTTGAAAACGAGAGGCTCGCTTTAAAACCCGGAAGGCCCTCGCGGGTTTTAAAGCAATCGGACGACACGGGGTGTTTCCCCGGTTTTTCGATGTGTTGCAAATCTAAGAAAAGCGTCTTTTCTTTTTTTTGTAACAACCCCTCTTCGCTTCCCTCCCCCCCACCCCTCGCTTTGGCTTCAGGGTTGCAAAAGCAAAGAGCAATAAAAAAAAAAAAAAAAAAAAACCGCGCACACACTCAGACACACACCAGTGGCGACAGGGGAGAGTTGGGAAGACGCAGGAGAGAAGCAGGAGGCAGCCGGGGAGGGAGCAATGGGAGCGGGAAGCAGGCAAGTTCCCTCGCAAATCCCCCTCCGGCCCTACGCCGGCCGCCTCGCCGGCTCCGGCAGGGGAGCGAGGAGCCGGGCGAGCAGATGGAGAAGTGGAGCTCGCTCTAGGCAGCGGGCTTGGCCGGAGAATGGAGGAGCCGCCAAGCGACCGGCTGATTGGAAGAGAAACGCAGCGCGATGGAGGCGGGGGTAGGAGGACGATTTCTCTGCGGGGACTGGCGGCGGCGTACACGCCCGGGTCGGGCGCTGCAGAGCTTGGCTAGCTTTCAAACCGCGCTCGCCGGCTCCAGCCCCACGCGCCCCCACCCCAGTCCTCCCGGCGGCTCCGCAGGTGAGTGCGAGCTGGGGGCAGAAAGACCCGGAACAGTCTCCGCACGCCCGCCCTGGAAAAAAAAAAAAAAAAAGCAAAAAAAAAAAAAGCATTTTTCTTTTTCTATTTTCGTGCAGCCCCCAGCGCGGTGGGAGGGAAGGGGTGAGGCTGAGCCGCCCGAGGAGGCGGAGGGGCCAGGCGAGGCCGGGGTGGCCCGGGAGGCGGCGGCGCCGAGGCGGCTCTGACGGGCAAGCGCTCCGAGCGGCGCTGCGCTGCGCCGAGGCGGGCGGGCGGGCGGAGCGGGGCGGGCGGAGCGCGGCGCGTGGGGCTCGCCATTAGCCGTCGCTCCGCTTCGCCATCGCGGGCTTTGTCTGGCGACTCGCTGCCCCAGCGTCGGCTGCAGCGGAGCTGCGGCTCCGCTCCTCGGCCCGCCGCGCCCCCAGGTGCCCCCGGTCGGCGCTCGCACCCACACGCCCGGTGAGTGAGCCCTGGCGCCGCGGGATTTCGGGGGAGAAGGGTTGCCGCGAGCGGCTGCCAATCTCCATGCGCCGGAGCAGGCCTGGGGAAGCCATGCCGGGCTGGATTGAACCGGCTCCCAGAGCGGTTCCTCCGCCGGAGCCCGTCGCCCCCTCGCCGTTTCCGGGGTGTAAGAACCAAAAGGGGATTTTTTTGCGGGGAGGGTGTTTTGTGGGCTTTTTTTAAGTTTCGTGTGTGTCGTTCGGCAGCGTGGGGACCGCGAGGTAGGCGAGTGCCGGAGCCAGGCGCCGCGATCGCCGTGCGTGCGTCCCAAGCCGGCGGCCACGCTCCGGGGATAAGGGTGGGCGCTGATCGCCCGCTCCGGGAGACGGAAGCGGGTGAGAGCTGGCTTGGGAGCCCGGGTTGGCGCTGGGAGGATTGGCGGGAGCGCTCCGGAGCGGGGCCACGGGCACCCCGAGCCTCCCTGGCCGCCGGGGGGCCCTCCGGGCACTCTCACCGCGGCGCGCCTCGCGCCCTCCCTTCCGCGCCTGCTGAGCCTGCTAGTTTCCCCGCGAGTCTGGCGAGGTCGCTCTCGGCGCCCGCCCGCCCGCCCGCCTCGGCTCCGAGCCCCGCCGCCATCCGGGCGGCTGCGTGTCTCCCTGCCCGGCCCCCCCTCCCCGGCGGCAGCAGTAGCCGCCGCCGCCGCCACCCCCCTCCCCTCCTTCCTTCCCTCCGCCTCGGCCGCCCGGGTCCCCCCAGCTCCCGCCCCTCCTCCCAGCTGCCCCCCGCGGAGCCCGCCCGGGCAGGCTGTGGGAGGGAGCGGAGCCGGCGAGGCGGGCGGGCTGGCGCTCGCTCCCCGGGGGTCGGTGTGCGCTCTACGGGGAAGGACGCGCTCGCTGCCCCGCTTCGCCCGCCCCCTCCCGCTCCTCCTCCTCCCTTCTCCCTCCTCCTCCCCGCTCCGGCGGCGGAGGCTGCGGCGGCGGCGGGGGGTGTGCGAGCTGAGGCCGGGGCCGGCGGGCGGGCGGCGGGCGGGCGGCGGGCGGGCTGCCTGCAGGCGGAGGGCGCTGTGCTTTGTGCTTTTCGCCGCGAGGAGCAGCAGGCAGCAGCCACAGCCGCCGCCGCCACAGCAGCAGCAGCCGCCGCCCCAGCGCCGCCGCCGCGCCCGGAGGAGGAGCCGCTGCCGCCGCGGGAGGGAGCTGCGGCTGTGCCCGGCCGAGCGGGGGAGGCGCCGCTGCTCAGAGCCGGGGAGGGAGCCGCGGGAGCGGGAAGCCTGGAGGCCGCGCTGCGCCGGGTAACCGAAGCGGGCCGAGGACGCGCGCCAGGGTCGGGGCCGGGGAGCGAGCCGCGGGCGCGGGGGACGTCCGGCGGGGACCCGGGGCGACCTCCGGACAGAGGACTGGGCGAGAGCAGACCAGGGCACTGGGGAGGACGCCGAGAGCAGAAGGAGGGGAGGACAGGAAGCGAGGCCCGAGCCGAGCCCGGGCCGCGGGCGGAGAAGCCCGCGCTTCTCCGGGCCGGCAGGCGCAGTTCTCGCCGGCCGCCGGAGGGGGCGGCTGGGCCGGTGAGCGCTGCGCCCCCGCCTCCCGGCCGCCGTCCTCCCGCCCTCTCCTTGGCTCGGCTCCCCGGAGGCCGGGGCGGGGGCGCCGGCGGGGCTGGGCCGCAGGCTCGGGGGAGGAGGCGGCGGTTCCCGCCGCGGTCGCGCCTCTGCGCTGGGCTCCTCCGTGCGCGTCGGGTGGCTGGGCGGTGGCAGCGCTTCTGGCCGGGGTGGGTGGCTCGGGGGCGGGGGGCAGGCTAGGCCGCTTCTCTCCGGCTGCTCGCCTGCCCGGGCGGGCGAGGACAGCGGCGGGACCCCAGGAGGGGGGGCGGCGGAATCCGGATCCGGTCCCCGGGGGCGTTGCGGCCGCTGCGCTCCGGGGCTGGCGGCGGCTGCGCTGCGTCCGGGTCCCCGCCGGGTTGCGGAGGCGGGGGGAACCGGCCGGGGGGGAGGCGGGAGGAGGAGACTGGGGCGCGTGCCCGCTCCCGCGGCCGCGCGCGCCCTTTACCCGCCCTTCCTCCTCCCCCGCCCTTCAGCCTGGGGCCTCCCCGGGGCGGGCAGACAGAGGAGGAGGAGTTTTTTTTTTTTTTTTTTTGGCCGGGGTGGGGGAAGGAGGGTGGAGGGCGGGCGCTTGCTGCACGCGGGAGCAGCGAGCAGTCTCTCGCGTGGGCAGGGGCGGGCGCACGCCGCGGAGCCGGGCTGCAGGGCCTGGGGGAGGGAGTTAGGAGAAAGAGAAGGAACTGCTGGGTCTCTTAAATACTCACACACCCACCCACTCATTAAAGTCTACTAGGGTCTTGGTAGGGCCTCCCTGTGACTGTGGACTTGCCCCTTTGAGAGAGAGGGGCTAGGGATAGAAAGTCTCTCAACTCTCAGCCTGCTTGAATGGGGGGACTGGTATTTCTTCTTCAGGGTGAGGTGTCTTTGACCCCGGCTTGTCCCGCCAGCACAACCGAGGAGGTGGCTGGACGGCTGGAGAATGAACGGAGAAGCCGATTGCCCCACAGACCTGGAAATGGCCGCCCCCAAAGGCCAAGGTAGGAGTCCCCACCCCCAGGCCTCTACAACCTAAAGCCTCATCCCACATGATTGTCTGCAGGGCCCACTCCACTTATACAGTGTTCCTCTCATGTGTTCTCTGAATTGAGGTAGAGGGCTGTCTTGAATATAAGAACCAAAAAGCACTCATTTTAGCGGTTTGGCTACATAAAAATTATTTGGTCTCAAGCCTATAAATTGTATTCTTCACGCTCCCCTTTCTCAAGCTGTGCAAGTCTTCTTTCTGGGGGGGCCCAGCCAGCCTGGAGTGTGTCCCTGTCCAGTTTTTGGATTGGGAGGAAAGGTGAGGGAGGAGCAGGGAGAAACATGGTAAGGATGTGTGGAGGAAGGCATTTCAAGCTTTTCGTTCTTATGAAGGTAAGGTTTTGGAGAGGGCCACCGTGTTTTGGTAATTTGAGAGCCCCAGCTTTGGGAGTTCCATACATGACCAAACTCTGTGCTATTCAGTAGGAACCTAGTCTGTATGGGCGGGGGTAGGATGAAGCTGAGCGCCTGGCAATGTCTGTGGGGGTGGAGGAAGGATTAGGGTCCATGTGACCTGCTCTGGGAAACTCTGGCCCATGTTACCAGATGCAAAAGAAAATGAAGAACCCTTTTGACTCTTGGCCTTGGACAGCTTTTCTCCCAGCTCACTCCCTGCCAGGGTAGCCCCCCTCCAGAGATGGGTCAGAGCTTTTATAGGGGTTGCTTTTCAGTGGCTGGAAATGGCTGGTCCAAGCCCTTTTTTTGCTTCTCTGGGGGGTTGAACTGAGAAGGCAATGCAGAATTCTGGAGATTTTCCCTGGAGCAGGGCTCTGAGAGTTTTTGACCAGCTGTCAGCCTCTTGTCAGAACTGCCCTGTATGGTTGTCCATCTCCATCCTAAGTTTTTTTTACTTGACAGAAATTCTACTTTGGTCTTCCTTGAGATGCTGGAGGGAGGGGGGATGATGGAATACCCGTGTCTCTGATATTAGTTTCCAGTTGTGCTAGCCAGAGAAACATCTGCATGGGTTTTCCTTGCTGCCCACACCCCATTTGCAGTCTTTGTAGGCTTCGGGTATCCATGCAGAACTTGGATTTGAATTTGGCAATACATTTAAATGTGTTGTCTCCCTGCTTTCCTCCCCTCTCTGATAAACTAGTTGTTTTCCTATTGGAGCTCAGATCACCGTAGCTATATTTCCATTCCCCCTTTCCCTACGACGAACAGCTGTTCCATGGCATGTTAAAGATGATAGTCGCTTAAATTGAAGTAAGCCAGACCTGGGTTCAAGTATACCTTTCTAGACGTGATACTTTCTGGATTGGAGTCTATCCCTAAATAGGGATGCTTCCTGTCTTAATTCATCATGGCCATAGTTTTTCCTTAGGGCTGGATCATGTCTTGTCTGTATCTTCCAATGGGAGGTACTCCGGCATGGAGGGGTTGAGCACTCAAGGACTGGGGAACAGATGCAGGGGATAGCGTGAGCCAGGTGTGATGGCCCCTCTCACTCCTCACCAGACCGCTGGTCCCAGGAAGACATGCTGACTTTGCTGGAATGTATGAAGAACAATCTTCCATCCAATGACAGCTCCAAGTTCAAAACCACCGAGTCACACATGGACTGGGAAAAAGTAGCATTTAAAGACTTTTCTGGAGACATGTGCAAGCTAAAATGGGTGGAGATATCTAATGAGGTAACTGCCGCTTTTGCTGACACACATGCACATACGTATATATCTCTATCTCAATCTTCCTTCGTGCTGGGGGAGATGAAGCAGAAGCTGTAAATGAGAAAAGAGACCAAGAGAGGAACTCATGTGGTCACCTGTTAGCTCTCTGTGCCCTTGTGCGTTTTTGGGGGTGGCACAGTTGGCAGTATTGGCCTAGGGCTCTCAGTTCTTCTACTTTCTGGACTTGTGGCCTTGAATACTTACCATCTTGGAGCTTCTGTCTCCTGGGCTGGCATCCAAGACCACACCAAGGTCGGGTGGTCACACTGTCACTGTCTTTTCGAGTGCACCCGACTACCTGGGCCTCTGCAGTAGGCCTGGCCAGTGCCTGGTGACTGGGTTTCAGGAGCTGCATGAGTTGTGTGGCTGTTGGGCTCTGCCCTTCCTCCTTTGATACATCCTGTGTAGTGGAGAGAACATGATGGAAAATGGGGGGCGTGCTGCTAGGTGGTGTTTCCCCCTTCTGAACTTTCCCTCCCATCCACCTCCTTCAGGTGAGAAAGTTCCGCACATTGACAGAATTGATCCTTGATGCTCAGGAACATGTTAAAAATCCTTACAAAGGCAAAAAACTCAAGGTGAGTTTCCAGGAAGAAGTGTATAGAAGGAGGAATGGCCCAAAGAATGATGATGTCTGATCTTCAGCATGTTCTTGTCCCTTCTTCCAGAAACACCCAGACTTCCCAAAGAAGCCCCTGACTCCTTATTTCCGTTTCTTCATGGAGAAGCGGGCTAAGTATGCGAAACTCCACCCTGAAATGAGCAACCTGGACCTGACCAAGATTCTGTCCAAGAAATACAAGGAGCTTCCTGAGAAGAAGAAGGTGGGGGGAGGGGGGTTGAGGTGAGGGGAGGGAAAAGGCTGGGAGCAGCTGGTGGGGGTCAGCATTGGAGGGAGGAATGGGCATTAGAGTGACGTGGCACTGGGGACCTGGGCAGGTCAGCAGAGTAGGGTCTTGGGCAACCACACCGGATCACTGCCTCACAGGCCTGCACACGGTCGGGCTCAGGCACCACTGCAGACAACCCAGATGGGATGGGTGCTTGGACAAACCCTTGATCCCATAGGCAGTCCCCAGTGTTCTGTTCTTGTGTGGCTCTTCTCCCACATGGTTGCCACACTGCCCATCAGTGCCATCCTATCTCACTTTCCCCACCATGGTCTTAGCTGGTGCTTATAGTATTCTCATAAAGGGAACCCCAGGAGAAGGGGTTATCCTGAGTTTATGGTTAAAGAACTGAGGTGCAGGAGGGTTAAGTACTCCAGCTCCCACAACTCGTGATGGACTTGGGTTTAGCACTCGAGACTCCCCGTTCAGTGCACTTCCCACTGCTGCATACACATGCTAGACGTGTTCCCTCCCCAAGCACACATGTTCTGGGGAACATGTTGGTCCCCCGCAGAGGTGGGGTGCTCTCCTGGACTGTGAGAGAACGTTAACCTTGGGCAGAGCTTGCCCCAGCCTCCCAGGCAAGGGCAGACACACAGGCCAGCATGGAGATCAGGTAGCAAAACAGTGGAGGAGCCCCACAGACGGGACACAGAGTCGGGTGGGGAAAGGGCCAGACCAAAAAAGGAGACAGGAGCAGCAAGGAGGGAGCCTGGGAGAGAGATGTTGGCAAGGGCCCCTGGGAGACAGAAAGGTACATTTGCTGGGAGAGGCAACAAAGTTGTATACAGCTAGCTCTCATCAGATGGGACCAGCCGCCGTGCTGTGAGTAGTCCTTCCCCTGGTTTGTGCACCCCGACTGCAGGCTCACATACCCTTCATTCACATGCCCAAAGAAGAAGGTGAGTCAGCACGGCTGGGTAAAAACTCTGTCTGCAACCACTGCCCAAGCCAGGCAAGAGTTTGAATTGTTGGAGCTGTTATTGACCGTTTCAGTGGAGATGTTGAGAGCTGACTGTACACTTGACCCCAAACACTTATGGGATGGGAGGGAGAGGCCAAGAGGCAAAGGGTGTGAGAACCAGGGAGGACAGAAGAAACTACGTGGTAGAGTGGACAGGGTGCTGGCCTGGGGGACATGAGACTTGGGCCAGTTCCTCTGACTTGCAGTGAATTGCTGTGAGGCCTTTGGTAAGTCGCTTCACTTCTCTGGGCCTCGTCTATATCTGCGACGTGGAGGATAAAAGATCTGTGTGGCATCTTTAAGCTCTAGGAACTTTTGCCTGAAGAGGACTGAGATTGGGGGCAAGAAGGAAAGAGAAGGCTGGGCTCTGCTCGTGGTTTTCTCAGAACCCAGGGGAAACTGGATTTGTCTCTGTACCCTGTGCCTCTTATGTAAGAGGCAGGGCTTGGGCTCTATTGCCATGAACCCTGTGGCCCCATCTGCTGCTGACCTCATGACTCTTGGAAGAAAGGGAGTAAAGATAGAAATTGAATGAGAGCTAGGACACGAGATAGATGAGGGGGAAGGGAGAAAGACATCTGAAAGGCAGTAATGGAGGAGTTCAGAGAGGTGGAAGGAAAGATGCAAGGAGATAGGTGATGGGGAGGAGAGGGCAGGCTGGTATAAGAGGGGGGAGGAGAAGGAAGGGAAGCCAAGTGGCAGAGGAGAATGAGTGGGCTGGAGGAGGGAGAGCTTGAGAAGCCAGACAGCCAGGAGCCTGGGGGAACGGCTGAGGCAGGAGGAAGGGATCCAAGGCTGGGAAGGAGGGGATGGTTGCGGAAGGAAAGGAGAAGGGGTGCTGATACCAGAACCAGGAAAGAACATGGGTAGCCATGGACCTAGAGGCTGTGGATGGGGGAAAAAGACGATTAGGATATAATTTATGTTGCAAGAAGTCACTGGATTCTCTTCAACATGATCCCGTTTCATGAACTGGGGTCAGGCTGGCCCTGGGGCCACCTCTATGGGGGCAGACTAGTATTGGCTGCTTAGCAGGCAAGGTGGGCAGGTGAGCAGAGAGGACAGGGATGGGGAAGAGGGGGTGATGGGGGCAAGGCCTACACCTGACTGTGATGCTGGGGAGAAAGTTGGGGTGGGAATGAGCCCCAGGCCTTCCTCTGCCCACTGTATTACTGGATAATGCCACATTCCCCTTCCAAGCCTCTTTCCTTTTCTTGAAAGGATGGGATGGGATGTAGAATTCAGTGTTCTAGGAGGCTGTAGCTCCCACTGGAAGGCAGGCCACCACCTTCTGCCTACTCATGCTGTCTTCCATTCAGTCTCTCCCCTTTGCTGAGCAGGAGGCAAAAGGGCGAATGAAAAAGGCTTGGGTGGGTGGCTTTTGTAGCTCAGGGTGAGGTAGGCCTTGGGTCCTGGATGACCTGGTCCCCTCCTCCCCCCAGATGAAATATATTCAGGACTTCCAGAGGGAGAAACAGGAGTTCGAGCGAAACCTGGCCAGATTCAGGTAAGGCAGTAGGGTCCGGAGGAGGCCCACAGGGCACTCACTGGGTTTGAAGAATAGGTTGACCCCAGCCAGAGCCTTGAGCTGGCCATCTGTGAGACATGGTGAATGGACGGGTCACATGTAGACCCCAGTGGGTTATGCTTTGGGGCAGGGACAGACAGACAGCGCTGTCCCACAGAGCTCTAGGTGAAAGGTCTAGGACCCTGGGTGGGTGGCTGCTGGTTTGGGTCTGCCCTGGAGCACCCCATCCTGGCCCCCACTGATCATTGCTCCCCATGCCCTGGTTAGGGAGGATCACCCTGACCTAATCCAGAATGCCAAGAAGTCGGACATCCCCGAGAAACCCAAAACCCCCCAGCAGCTGTGGTACACCCATGAGAAGAAGGTGTACCTCAAAGTGCGGCCAGATGTGAGTGTCCGGCCGAGGGGTGGAGTGGAGGGCTCACGGCGGTGGCAAGGGGGGAGCCGCGCCAGGTCGGCTGGGCATGGTACAGGGGAGCAGGAGAGGAGCCCCCTCCCCAGGGGTGGGCTGCATGGACAGGGCCTGGGCCAGCTGGCGTGCAAATGTGTGTGTGTGTGTGTGTGCGTGAGCCTGTCCCCTTGCACCCAGGCGGGACCCCTGCCTCGCTACCTTCCCCTCCTGGCCTGTGGGGGACACTGGTGTGACCTCCTGTGGCCTGAGGGGGCGGGGGCCTCTGTGCCCCCCACCCCCCTCCCCTGCCCCTGGCTGCCTGTGCGTGTCTGACGGCTTTTGGTTTGCAGGCCACTACGAAGGAGGTGAAGGACTCCCTGGGGAAGCAGTGGTCTCAGCTCTCGGACAAAAAGAGGCTGAAATGGATTCATAAGGCCCTGGAGCAGCGGAAGGAGTACGAGGTTAGGCTTCCGCTGCGCTCCTCCCCGTCCGGCTCTTCACGAGCCTCCGCCCTCTGACTCCTGGCCACCGCAATCTGCGGGAGGCAGTCACCCCCATCTCTCCATCGAGGGAGGGGCCTTCTGGGCCCCTTGCCTCTGTCCCTACCTTCCCCGCCCCCCATCAGATCTCAGGCTAGGGCAGGGCAGGGCTCCATGTCTCGTGTGACACGGCAGACACACGGCCACCCCCCAGCTTTGCTCCCTGCCTCCCCTCCCAGCGGCTCTCCCCCTTCCCTCGCCCCTGCTAACCCCGCACCCGGTTGCCCTCCATCCCCCTACCTCGCTCTGCAGGAGATTATGCGTGACTACATCCAGAAGCACCCCGAGCTGAACATCAGTGAGGAGGGCATCACCAAGTCCACCCTCACCAAGGCCGAACGCCAGCTCAAAGACAAGTTTGATGGGCGACCCACCAAGCCACCTCCGTGAGCGCCGCCCTGGGGTGGGTGGGTGAGTGGGCAGCTAGGGAGCTGGGCCAATGAAAGATCTCAGATCAGGGCTCTGAAAGAGAACAGGCCTTGTCCCCTGGACAGACCAGTGGCTCACAGAGATACTCCTTTCTCTGCCCACCCTGATAGGAACAGCTACTCGCTGTACTGTGCAGAGCTGATGGCCAACATGAAGGATGTGCCCAGCACAGAGCGCATGGTGCTATGTAGCCAGCAGTGGAAGCTGCTCTCCCAGAAGGAGAAGGATGCCTACCACAAGAAGTGCGACCAGGTGAGCTGTGGTGTGAACCCCCCTGGAGACTCTTGAGGGGTTGAAATATGAGATCTGATTTCAACTGGGTCAGTCATTGGTCAGATGTATGTTGGGTACCAAAAAAAACCAAACCCAGTGCCATCGAGTCGATTCCGACTCATAGTGATCCTATAGGACAGGGTAGAACTGCCCCACAGAGTTTCCAAGGAGCACCTGGCGGATTCGAACTGCCGACCCTTTGGTTAGCAGCCGTAGCACTTAACCACTATGCCACCAGGGTTTCCGTACATTGGGTAGCTGCTTTGAATTTGGTGCTGTGCTGGATTAAGCCTCTGGGCTTATTGAGGCAGACAATCTCAGTCCTTGTTATGCTTACCGTCTGCGGAGGGAGACCAGCCAAACTTTAGGCTCAGGAGTGCTCTCTGAGGGCTACTGTCCCCTGAGTACTGGAGGGTCTCTAGTGAGGCTGCCCATATACCGATCCTGACTCCGTTCACTTTCCCAGAAAAAGAAGGATTATGAAGTGGAGCTGCTCCGCTTTCTAGAGGTAAGTGTTCGTCCAAGTGGGGCAATGGGGAAGCCTCCAGGACAACCTGGAGAGAGAGGGAAGCAGGGGTCTGGGAGCAGATTGGGAGCCAGGCGTGCAGTCTCATGCAGCCTCTTCTCCTCGACCAGAGCCTGCCTGAAGAGGAGCAGCAGCGGGTCCTGGGGGAGGAAAAGATGTTGAACATCAACAAGAAACAAGCCACCAGCCCAGCCTCCAAGAAGCCCTCCCAGGAAGGGAGCAAGGTGAGCAGGGGGCACAACCAGACAGGAAAAGCGGGGAAGGGCGGGGCTCTCTGTTATATCCTGTGGACCCTACCCTCTCTGCACATCTACAGGGTGGTTCGGAGAAACCCAAGCGGCCTGTGTCGGCCATGTTTATTTTTTCTGAGGAGAAGCGGCGGCAGCTACAGGAGGAACGGCCTGAGCTGTCTGAAAGTGAGCTGACCCGCCTGCTGGCTCGCATGTGGAATGACCTGTCGGAGAAGAAGAAGGTTAGGCTTTTCCCAGAGACTCCTGGGCACCGGTGTCCCCAGAAAGGCTGCTGGGCCGAGAGTCATTTTTTCCTCATGGGGCTAGCAGCACTTCCTCACCCTTTCCCCTCTGGGCCACACCCATACCTGGGCTCAGATGGCAAGGCTGGGAGCCACTAGCTGAGGCTGGTGGCTCCCTGGGGAACAGGGACAGTTGGTGGGGGCTGAGCCCTCTTGCGCAGGAAACATCTGCACCAGCCCAGGCCTCTGCTTGCCCCACCCTTTCAAGGGCCTTCAACTGCTGGATGTGGAACGCACGCCCCCTGGGGGTGGCTGGGAGGCTGACACTCACTGCTATATCTCCGTAGGCCAAGTACAAGGCTCGGGAGGCAGCCCTGAAAGCCCAGTCAGAGAGGAAACCAGCTGGGGAGCGTGAGGAACGGGGCAAGCTGCCGGAGTCGCCCAAGAGGGCAGAGGAGATCTGGCAGCAGAGTGTTATCGGCGACTACCTGGCCCGCTTTAAGGTGGCAGGGGAGTGGGAAAGGGCTTGTTCTTCTGTAGCCTGCCTACACAGGCCTTCTCTGGCCCCAGGTGACCCTTCGCACAGCTGATACCCCTCTCTGTCCCCAGAATGACCGGGTGAAGGCCTTGAAGGCCATGGAGATGACCTGGAACAACATGGAAAAGAAAGAGAAACTGATGTGGATTAAGAAGGCAGCTGAAGACCAAAAGAGATACGAGGTGGGAAAGGGGCTGCTGGTTAGCACAGTGGGGTGGCATAGGGTCAGGCCACCCCCTCCACCTAAAACTCTAAAGCTCTCTTTTGGGTGGGCATCTCTTCTCATGCTGTGGGACTTAGAGCCAGAAGTCCCAGCCTTGGTTATGTGACTCTGAACAAGCCTCTTAACTTAGTTCTTTGAGTGTTAGTTTTTCATCCGTAATCATTGCTAGGACAGTGCAGACATAAAAGCACCTTTAAATTGGAGTATGTGATGTGTGAGTTATTAGGAATTGCTCCTTTACTGTTCCTCAGTTTCTCATTCTTGGCACATAAGGCACTGATGCCTTATGGAAGGAAGTAGAATATTTTAGGGGTGGGGGATTAGCATGACCTTTCTGGGTTTCCTCACAGAGAGAGCTGAGCGAGATGCGGGCCCCTCCAGCTGCTGCAAACTCTTCCAAGAAGATGAAGTTCCAGGGAGAACCCAAGAAGCCTCCCATGTGAGTCTGAGGGCTGGGGCTTGTCCTGGGGCTAGGGGTGGGGAGGCTCAAGGCTGGAGGCTGCTCTGTTGGGATCTTAACCTTCCCTGTACCATCCCTGGCTTCCAGGAACGGTTACCAGAAGTTCTCCCAGGAGCTGCTGTCCAACGGGGAACTGAATCACCTGCCTCTGAAGGAGCGCATGGTGGAGATCGGCAGCCGCTGGCAGCGCATCTCCCAGAGCCAGAAGGAGCACTACAAGAAGCTGGCTGAGGAGCAGCAGAAGCAGTACAAGGTGCACCTGGACCTCTGGGTCAAGGTAAGAGGGTAGGGGACTCAGGAAAGGAAGGAAGCATCACGCTGTTTGGTTTGCACTCATGATGTCATTTAGTGTCCTGGCAGTCCTGAGGATCATCATCATTCTTTCAAAGATAAGGAGACTATGGTCTCGAAAGGTTAAGTAACTTGTCTAAGGTCACATGGCTAGTAAGTAAGTAGACAACTCAAATCAGACTGCCTTTTCTTCCCTCCAGCTGGGACCAGGAGACCTCTCGTAGACCCTGGCTTGGCCCCAGCCTCTAAACTTCCCCTCTGAGCCTCAGTTGAGCAGTCTGACCTGTAAAGTGGGGAGAGTAATAAGTGACCTCCCCAGGCCTCTGGGCCGGCCAGCCAAGCACCCAGGGAGATGGTAGGGGTTAGGTGTTCTAGAAACTTGGTGAGCCCTGGACGGCCTCCTCAGTGGCTCAAGGCTTAGAACAGGGGGTGATGCCAGACTATAGGAGTTGTCATGAGGGGCCTCTCTGGAGCCTGCATTTGGGTGGGGCAATAGGAGGGGATTCAGGATCATAAGCAGAAAGCAACACTGGAGCTGTGTTCTCAGGTCCCAGGGGCTCTCTTCAGAGATCCAAGGTATAGGGGTGACCTCAGTAAAGATGGGGAGGGGTAAATGGGGGTGGGAAACTTAAGCGGTGGAGCCAGCCACACCTGGTTCACATCCCCAGTACTTCCACTTCTTAGCTGTGTAATGTAGGCAAGTCACTTGAGGTTTCTGAACCTCCATTTTCTCATCTGTAAAACGGGAATGACAACTATAGGGTAGTTGCTAGGGTTAAACAGTGAATGGTGATGTGTAAAATGCTTGGCCCATGGCCAGGCGCTTGGTAAATGTGCTCAGTCAGCAGTAGTTTGGGTGGGGTTCCAACCTGCACCTCCTTCTCTCTCTTCCCAGAGCCTGTCTCCCCAGGACCGCGCAGCATACAAAGAGTACATCTCCAATGTGAGTCTGGGGGCAGGGTGGTGGTGGGGTAGAGGCATGGGGCTCAGGCTGGCACTCACGGCTGCCCCCTCTGTCCTCCCCTGCAGAAACGTAAGAGCATGACCAAGCTGCGAGGCCCAAACCCCAAGTCCAGCCGGACTACTCTGCAGTCCAAGTCGGTAAGGAGCCACCTCCAGCCCCAGGGTGGCGGGGGGCGGGGGGGTCCTCGAGGCTTAGAATGGCTCAGCAAAGATCACTGATCGGCCTCCATCCCTCCCAGGAGTCAGAGGAGGATGACGAGGAAGACGAGGATGACGAGGATGAGGATGAAGAAGAGGAGGATGATGAGAATGGGGATTCCTCTGAAGACGGTGGGGACTCCTCGGAGTCGAGCAGCGAGGATGAGAGCGAGGACGGGGATGAGGTGGGGCAGGCCGGCACACTGGGGCTGGGGCTGGGTCCTGCAAGGGGGCTACCTGGTGACTGTGCATTCTTTGCCCGTCCCTCCTTACCCCACCCCCGCAGAATGAAGAGGATGATGAGGACGAGGATGATGATGAGGATGACGATGAGGATGAGGACAATGAGTCTGAGGGCAGCAGCTCCAGTTCCTCCTCCTCTGGGGACTCCTCGGACTCTGACTCCAACTGAGGACTGGCCCCACCCCAGGGCTGCCAGGGAGAGGACAAGCCTCCCGTGAGAGCCCAGGGGCTCCCCTCCCCAACTGACCACCTTTGTTTCTCCCCCATGTTCTGGCCCCTGGCCCCTGGCCTCCCCCACTTTCTTTCTTTCTTTTTTTTTTTTTTTTAAAACAAAATATGGTGGGGAGAGGGGGGCTGGAGGAGCCCAGGCCAGGACTCTGCAGCCTCAGAGACATCAGCCCTGGGGCCTCCAGGGAGAGCAACCATCAGACTGAGCCAGCACTGGATGGCGGCCCACCCCTTTGCAGAGCCCACTATACTTGTGGTTCCGGCATGGACAATGGACCAGGGAGCAGGGGTGGGGGTCCCAAAGAGTTCATTGAGGCCCTCCACACCTGCAGCCCAACCCAAGGTGGGGCAGGTGGAAGCTGGGGAAGGACCCCTTCCTTCCCGGACGCTTGCCGCCCAGACCCCCACATTGGAACTGGAGGCAGGGAACCTGTGGGGAGAGGAGGGCAGCAGGTGCCTTGGAGAAAATAGGCATTGCCCTCATGTCTCTCTCCCCTGCCCCCTGCAGGAAGGAGCTGCCTGAACCCACTCATGGGGAGGGGGGAAGGGGCAGAAGTGTTTTTTATATATGTGTATATATTTTTTTTTTTAAGCTCTGAGCTGTCAACGAGACGTTTCCTACCGATCTCGGCTGCCGTCTCTGTTGTCATTTCTGGGAAAGGGAGGGTTTAGGGGGTAGGTTTGGGACTTTTTTAAAATGGTCTTGATGCGTGTGGAAGTGTGTGTGTGTGCGTGGCCTGTACATAGCATGGGTGCACTTGTGGGTGTGTGAGTGCACGTGTGTGAGTGTGTGTGTGAGAAAGAAGGGGGTCTGTCCTGGAGCCCACCTCAGTCTCTGTTGGTGAATCTGGAAAAAGGGTTGGTGATGTTGAAGGCCAGGGAGACATTGATCCTGGTGGGAGCAGGCTGGGCTGCCCGCTTCTCCACATCCTCTGCTCTGCCTAGTCTCTGATTCGATTTTGGGGGGTGTGCTCAAGCCACTCTCAAGCTTCCTTACTGGTTTTCCCTCTGCCAGAGCCCTATGAATCCGAGCTGCTGCTGGTCTCTGTCCTCTGGTAGGAGGCAGGGAGGGGAACAGATGTGTGAACCTTAAAGTGATTCTTGGTGGAAGAGGCCTCTCCCCTGCACATCTGAGGGATCAGTCTGGCCACCCTAGGCTCAGAATCTGGGCTTGAAGAATGTGCTGGAAACTCTTAACTTACACATCCCTCTTGCCTTCCCCATATCCTCAGCTCCCCCTCTCCCATTTCCTTTGATTTCTCAGGTCTGCCCCCTACCTTCAACCCACAGCTGGGGAAGAGGTCTGCAACAGCTGCTTCTGCAGCTGTCCCTTTCCTTTCCCAGCCATCCCAAAGTTTTTGGTGCCCTGATTCCTTGAATCTTAATAAGCCAAGCCACCTTGTCTCTGTGGGTCTAATTTTCTTGTTTTGACTACATTTTTTTTTTTTTTTTAACAATCATGTCGGTGACCTATTTAATAGGGGCTTTTTGCTTTTCCGCCCCCCTCCCCATGAACGCCAGGGGTGGAGAAAGAGTGGGAACTCTGGGGAGGGAGTCGGGTAGGGAAAGTGAGGGGCCCTGGCCCCACAGCACCTGGTGGGTTCCTCTCCCAAAGGTAGCCAGAGACAATCTCTGCTTCACCTCAGAATGTGGTGCTGGGGATGGGGGGGCAGCTAGGGGGGGACATTCCCCACTGCCCTTTCTTTGTCCTGATACTGGAATCGGGTATAGGGGTCTGTAGGCTCTATTTCTTACTGCAAGCCCCTCAAGGAACCCAGTTTCCCTGATTGAATGCCCTTGCGTTGTTGTGCTTTAGTGAAATGTGTTTTCATTTAGAAACAACTTTTACCAGGGCGCTTTTTTTTTTTTCCTGTTTTAAAAATTGAAAAATTCTTACAGTACAAACAGGGCCGTGGGGTGGGGTTTGGTGCTGTAAGAGGTCACTCTGAGTGCATTTTGGCACTGGAAATGGGATGGCTGGGGTGAGAGGACCCCCCTCCCCCCCCTTTTTTTCTAATATTTAAATAAGTGTTTTGTAGGTTTCAACAACAATCACAACTTGAATTTGTATCTTGGGAGGTGGGAGGGAGTGGCTTAGAGGTGTCTGCCTAAGCTTAAGGCCAACTGTGGAAGTTTTGTTTTCCCTTTTTTGTACAATAAAGTGAAAAACAAAGGTTTGGCTGCTGCCTGGTCACTGGGATGAATGAGGGTTGAGGACAGATGTGGCCAACAGATCCCACGTGGAAAGGCTCTTGAAGCCAGCTTGCCTGCCTTCTCTTTAGAACCATCTTTCCCTTTGGATTAACTCCTCTTTCCTATAGGCAACCTACCTTCAGAAAGTTCCATGCTATTCTTGCACTTTGTCAATTTAGTGTGTTCACCCTGGATTATCAGAACACTAAGGATTCTGAGAAGTTGGAGAACAAATACATTCTTTTCCTCAGGGTGTCTTGCCTTGAGAAGTTGGGGTGTAGGGCTTATAATAGGGGGGTTGAACTCTCCAACCTTGAACCCTCACCCCCACCCTAGGTTAGGGATGACTCCTAAACTCCCCCAGGCCTCCGATGGGAAGCTGGCTGGGCTGGGATGACTCACTCTCTGTGGTTAAGGGCTTTCCTGCACAGGTCTTGGCTGTGTTCCTGGAATCACCAAGGGCGAAAGACCCAGGCCCTGTCTCAGAGTTCACCTTCAACCCCATACCCCTCTCCTATCCTTGGCCAAACTTGTCAAGACCTCTTTGCTCCTCAGGGTCTCCTGCTTCTTCATCTTCCACTCACCTGAAGCTTTCTAAGCTCATCAACATGTTCATCACTACATCCAGTGGACACTTGTCTCTCGCCTTCTCGGCCTGCTCTGCTGGTGTTGGCTACTCATTCTATTCTAGGTGTTCCTGTCTCCCCTGGAACCTCTGATTATCACCCCTATACAACCACTCCAAAGGTGGCATGTACAGAGGCTATTATTCTGAGCTCCAGACTTGTGTAGACAACTGTGTGTCCTCTGGGATATCTTCCTGGTACCTTGCATTCCAAGACCTCAGCTGATCACCAGCCATCTAGTCATTCAATCTAAAAACCAGGGTGTCAGCCTTGATTCCTCTCTCTCCCTCACCTCCACGTTTAACCAATCACCTATACTTATCCATTCTACTTCCTAAATCTTTCTCAAATCTATCCATCCTTTTCCACTGCTACCATCCCCACCCTATTCAAGGTCACCAGCATTGCTCATCTTCAGCAAAGGTCTCCTAAAACTGGTATTCCTGCTTGCATACTTGCCCCCTACAGTTCATTCTGTATACAGCAGCCAAAGTAGTTTTGAAAAAACAAATTTGATTATTTTACTGCTGTTCTTCAAACCATTCCCATTATACTTAGAATAAAAATCAGAAAGTCTTACCATGACCCTACAAGGCCAGGCCCCTGCTCCTTTCTCCCACTCCAATATTCCCTATCACTCAAGTGATCCAGCTGCGTGATAACTTTTCTGTTCCTCAAACATGCCTACCACAGGGCCTTTGCACTTGATCTCTGCCCATAATGCCATTTTCCTGACTCTCTACATAGCTGGTTTTCTCATCCTTGCCTCAGCTCAAAGGTCACCAGTATAGACAGGCCTTACCTGACAACTTTCTCTAGCGACCTCCTTCTACATCTCAATGCTTATGTATTTGTTTATTGGCTATCTCCCTTATCAGCTTGTTTGTTAACAGTAATTCCAGCATCTAAAATTGGCATACAGTAGTCACCCAAGAAATATTTGTTGAAGGAGTGGATAAATATGGCCCACAAGTCCCTGGAAGATCTGCTGCCCCTAGTGACCTCTCTACCCCAACTCCAGCCATATCAGCCTTCCATGCCTCAGACCCAACACACTCTCTTCCACAGCCAGCATACATGCTGTTCCCTTTGCCTGGAATATTCTTCATCACCTCTCTGCCTGATTAATTCAGGGCTCTACTTCTTCACATGTTATCAGGAAGGGTCAGTCCCTGGAGAAGGACATCACGCTTGGTAGAGCGTCAGCAAAAAAGAGACTCTTAATGAGATGGACTGACACAGTGAATGGGCTTAACCACAGCAATGATCGTGAGGATGGTGCAGGACCAGGTAGTGTTTCGTTCTATTGTACATAGGGTACGTAGCTGCTGACTCAACAGCACCGAACCAAAACAACAACTTCAGTGGGACCTTCCCTGATCCCCTTGACTAAAAAGTTCTCCATGTCATGTTTCCTTAGCAGCCCGGGTGCCTTCACACTCAGGCTTGTTTGTTCCATGTTAGGCTTTGCTGAGCCGTAAGCTCCACAAGGATGAGATCTATGTGTCTCTCTTGGTCATGCTGTAACCTCAAAGTCTCAACCAGAGCCAGCGTGTGGCTCAGTCTTTAGTGTTTATTGTCTGATGCTAACTGTGGAGACCAGACACATGCCCAAAAAGGTCACTACCACAGAGCAGCCCAGGTCAAGGGCGGAATGAATAATATAGTCCAGTTATAGAGAAGTTCGGTGTGAGAATGGCCATGAGTGGGGATGTGAGAAAGGATTTAGGTAAACAGGCAGGAATCAGGGAAGCTTC
Source organism: Elephas maximus indicus (assembly GCF_024166365.1). Taxonomy (NCBI): domain Eukaryota; kingdom Metazoa; phylum Chordata; class Mammalia; order Proboscidea; family Elephantidae; genus Elephas; species Elephas maximus. The sequence goes on along the minus strand of NC_064837.1, from coordinate 50,728,240 downwards.
CTGGGGAGGTGCATAATCCTTAGGATAGGACATAGGGGGCACATGTAGGGACTAAGAAACAGAGGAACATCACTGGAGTAGAGAATTCCTGAAGGGGAGGATGGGAAACACAACTAGAAAGGTAAGTTGAGGCCACCCTGTGGAGGTTCCAGAAGCCCTGACTTCACTCCTTTGCTCCAGACCGAAGTTCAACCACCTTTTGAGATTCTCCACTAGCTGGTCCCACAGTAAGCCCAACATGACCCAAATTGAACTTGTCATCCTTCTGTACCCTAGTATCTACTCCTTGGAATTTCCCATCCTGGTTAAAAGAGGTTTTAGGGCCTCCCTGTTCTTTACCCCACATACTTCAATCACAAAAACCTGTTGCTTCTAAGCTATTCTCCATTACCACAGCCAGAGTGATACACTTAAAGTGCAAATCTGGTCAAATGCCCATGGGGCTGAAACCAACAAACTCCTCAGCACACCGCAAGTCTTGTGTGATCTGGCCTGCTCATCTCCAGCTACTCCCCCACCCACTCCAATGTACCAGCCAGTCCCCGACCTGATCCATACTTTTGAAACTTGCTATTTGGAATGCCTAGTGTCTTCTTAGGAGCCCTAGTAGTACAGTGGTGGAGCACTCAGTTGCTAATTCAAAGGTCAGCAGTTCAAAACCACCACCTGCTCTGCAGGGGGAAAGATGTGGCGGTCTGTACCTGTAAAGATTTACAGCCTTGGAAACCCTATAGGGCAGCTCTACTCTGTCCTACAGGGTCGCTGTAAGTTGGAATGACTTGATAGTACCCAAGAGCCTTCTTGGCTTGCCTTTAACCGTTTCAATGAGCCAGCTCAATCATCTCCCCAGCACAATCATCTTGCCTTCCCTGACCAACACTACTCTTAAATCACTATCTCTTCTGGCCACTTCTGTACCCTGTGTGTACCCCTCTTCTTATCACACCATTTTGCAATTATTTTTTTTATAGGTCTACCTACAAGGCTGTGAACTTCTTGGGAAATACAACTGTCTTATTTCATCTTTGTATCCCAGCACCTGGTGCACGGTGATAATAAGTTAAGATTTACTGAGCACTTACTCTGAGCCGGAGCCCTGGTGGCACGGTGGTTAAGAGTTTGGCTGCTAACCAAAGGGTCAGCCGCTCCTTGGAAATCCTATGGGGCAGTTCCACTCTGTCCTGTAGGGTGGCTGTGAGTCGGAATCCACTAGACCGCAACAGATTTTACACTGACCTAGGAATTTCACAGGTACGACTTTAGTCCTCACAACAAACTAATGAGATAGGTACTAGGTATTATCACATGCTCTGACAAAGAAGGAAGGTCTGGCACAGAAAGAGAACTGCCCAAGTCCACACACTAAAGGCAGATGTAAATTCAGATCTGACTCCTGGTCTTAACTATCTGGGAATAAATGTTTGCTTAAGACTAAAGAGCCAATGGTGCTCCCAAATAATGTGATTTAAAACTTTCTTCCCTTAATCTTATCTCCCCAGGAGAGAGGACTGTCAGACACCGGCTCCAGACACAGAGTAACGGAGATGGAAGCGCCACCCTACACATCTACTGCAGCTGTGAAGGGCCCTTTCGTCCAGGAGGTAAAGGGGGACGGTGAGGTGCCCGGACAGCGGACTTGGACACGCCCAGGGGAGTAGCACTGGGTGGGAGGATTGGTCTGGCCAGTGCCAGGCCGAGTGAGAGGTGGGGGTCCAGCGTGGGTTCCGGGAGCAGGAAAGGCGAGCAGGTGTGGGATCTAAATTAGGATGAGGGCAGGGAGGCGCTCCGCTCAGAAGGGCTCAGCTCGGCCCCCGCCCTCCGCGGAGGACCCTAATCTCGGCTGCTTGTAGAGTCGCAGGCCTGGGTAGAGCTGCCCAGAAACGGAGAGCGGAGGCTCGGACGACCCCGCTTCAGTCTCCTGGGTTTCCTGCCCTGAGGCCCTAATGCGTTCCACTTTAACTTCGGCCCCTTCAGAGTAGTGGCTGCACACTTCAGGGTAAACGCCGGCGAGGGGAAAGGGCCGGGAGCCCCGAGGAAAGGGCGGGGAATCCTGGGCCGGAAGGCGTCCCAGGCTCGGCTGGGAGCCGGCGCTCTCTTTCGACGCCACCCGCTGCCCCCGCCCCCGAGCCGGCCGGGACGGCACAACGTCTCCGCCTCCAGCGCACCGCGCACCTCACCTTGAACGCCGCTCCACCCACTGCCATCCTATTGGGCCGCCGGGGCCGAGGCGACATGACGATTGGCCGGACGGCCAGCGAAGGCCCCGCCCCTCTCCCCGCCCCCCTCCCCGTCCGCCGGTACTTTGGACGGCGGCGTGGCGCCCCTCCTCCCCGCCCGGTCCCCGCCCCCTGGAGCAAATGCTGCCGAGCTGCGGCCGCGGGGCAGATGCACGCGCTCGGGCCCTTCTAGCAGGCGCGAGCAGCCGCTGGGCGCGCGAAAGCGAAAGAAGGAAGAGGAAGGGAGGGCGGGGGCGGGGTGTTGAGGAGGGGCGGGAGGAGGAAGAGGAGGAGGTTGGAGCGCGCTCGCGCTTGGCCTCGCGCCCGCGCGGAGGGAGGGGGAGAGGGGCGCGCGCGCGCACGTTCGCGTTCTCGCTCGCTCCATCCATCCATCCTCCGGTCGCGGCACGCGCGCGCGCTCCGGGCTCGCGCCGCACCCCCCGCCCGGGAGAGGCGGGCTGGAGTGGGGGGCGGGGGGAGGGGCGCGCGGACGGCGCGCGGACTGCGCGCGGGCGGGGTGAGGTGAGGAGGAGGAGGCGGCGACGGGACGAGAAGGGAGGGGAAGGGGCCATGGCCGCCCGGTGAGGCGGCGAGGCGGGGGGGCAGCCCGACCCCCCGGCCCCGGGCCCTGGGCCCCGGGGAGAGGCGAGGACGGACCGACGGACATGGGGCTCCGGAGCAGCCGCCGCCGCCGCCGCCGCCGGAGGACGCGGCCCTGAGAGGCCGCCGGGCCCCGGCGCGGCCCCCCGGGCGGGGTGAGTACGGGACGGAGACGGGGACGGGGGAGGGGCCTGCGGGGGGCGGGGCCCGAGGCGGGGCTTGGGCCCCCTCCCCCCAGGTCTGGGTCAGCGCCCCTTCCCCTCCCCCCGGGCCGACGCGGAAACGCCCGGCTTCCCGGCCCGGCCCGGGCCCCCTGCTTTCCCCCTGTCTGGGTCCCCCTTGGGCGGGGCAGGGCCAGCCGGGGAGGGGGCGCGGGGCCTTTGTTAGGGAGCCAGGCCCCAGCCCCCCGGACAATAGAGACACCCTCCCGGACTCCCTCCCCGGCCGGCCGGAGCTGTCGGCGGGCAGGGAAGGAGAGGGGCCGGGACGCGTCCCACTCTGCCTACTCTCTGGGGGTCGGGCTGTCCCGGACCGGCGCTGGCCTCCGGCGGCTCGGCTCTCCTCCCCCCAGTCGGTATGATGCAGCAGCAGTGCCGCAGGGACGGGGGAAGAGCCGAGGCCCGGCCTCCTATCCTCCCCAGTGCCCCTGGCTCATTTGTCAATCCCCACCCCACTCTAGGCCAGCAGCTCCTCAAACTCGTACCCTCCGCTGAGAGGGGCCCCGGACTCGGGGCGTTGTTTCTGAATCCTTTGGTGGGGGTTCCTGGACTTTGAGGCTCTTAGAGAGACTTCCGGGCTGGTCCTGAGGGAGGGAGGGTGGTTATCTAAAAGAAGAACAGGTAAGGGGAGTGCCCACTCCTGGCATGCCATCCCACCGGGCCACCCCCCTCTTGCTCACAGTGGTTAGAAATGCCCCTTAGCACTGGGCTTCTGTGGGCTCTGTTCCCCTCCCTTAGTGGTAGGCTTATTTTAAGAGAAGGCAGAGTGGGGTGAAGGTTGTAGGGGCCTAGGACCATTTCTACTTCTGGTAGCAGTACCCCCCCAAGTGGACATCCCGGCTGAAAGCAGAGGTGACTCTGAGGAGAGCCTTTAGGGAAGGGGGGGGTGTATTTAGGAGTCTGTGCAGTTCTTTGCCACACCCTGTGGGTTTGCTTTGAGGCCTTAGAGTTCCTTCTCCTCCCCCTGCTGCATTGCACCATGGGTATCAAAGAGGGGTTTGAGTTTTGGGGACCTGGGGTGAGCTGCTGCCTCCTATAGAGCTAGATCTGATTGGCAGTAGATAAAGAGTCCAGAGCCTAAGCTCAGGCCTGGGAAGGACTAGGCCACCTTTGGGTTTCCAAGCCCTGGAGGACCATCCAGAATTAGTGAGCCTGGGCCTTGGGGTAGGAGAGACCCTGGTGCCAGGATTAAGCTATGGGCTTAGGTGGGAGGGGAGGTGGCAGTCTTCAGAGGTACCTTGGACTCATACCAACGCCCACCCCCCCATGTGTACAGCCGTGTTGCCGCCCGCTGTGCTATGAACAGTCAGAGTGCCGTCTCCACAAGAGTTTACAAATGAAAATGGAGGAAATGTCTTTGTCTGGCCTGGATAACAGCAAACTAGAGGTGAGGGCTCCCCCACGTGTGCCTCTAGTTCTTTCTCTTGATGTCTCTACGTCGCTATATCTGGCATCCACACCAAAGAGGAATTTGGGTAGTCAGCTTTGTTTCTTAAAGGGAATAGCCAGCCGAAAAGGCCCAAGGATCCGGGAAGAAGAAAGAACACAAAGTCAAGATGGGGAAAATGGCAAAGAAAGGATTATTTTTGGCCAGGGTGAGGTGGCAGGAGATTTAGTTGGTGAGAGTCACGACTAGTCCAGGGGGCTGTGACTCTTGTGACCGTGGATGTTCTCCCCTGGGACCCAGGCCATCGCTCAGGAGATATATGCGGACCTGGTCGAGGATTCTTGTTTGGGATTCTGCTTTGAGGTACACCGGGCTGTCAAGTGTGGCTACTTCTTCCTGGATGACACGGACCCTGAGAGCATGAAGGATTTTGGTGAGCTTCCGGGTCAAAGGAGAGCAGTCTAGCTTTGCCCTGGGAGTGCTGGAGCTTCCTTCTCCCGATGCTGCTGCACTAGATGTACACCCCGGAGCTGAGGCGGGGCATTTGAAGAGGCCTTAAGGCCACGGGTGGGGATAAGAGGGGAGGGTACCCTGCCCACCCTGATCGCTACGCCTCTCCTGTCCCCAGAGATTGTGGACCAGCCGGGATTGGACATCTTTGGACAGGTTTTCAACCAGTGGAAGAGCAAGGAGTGTGTTTGCCCCAATTGTAGCCGCAGCATTGCTGCCTCCCGCTTTGCTCCCCATCTGGAGAAGTGCCTGGGAATGGGTCGGAACAGCAGCCGCATCGCCAACCGCCGGTGAGGGTCACTTTCCCTACTCGAACCACAGTTGCTCCCCTTGTGCAGCCTGCACTATGATGTCGTTCTCAGCATTTGTAGGCTACAGAGGGTGGTTTGTACTCGGTCCTACGTGCTCTACTCTACCTCTGAAAGCGAGGGCAGAGGGGCCTTGACCCTTTTCCCTTCCCCACTCTTGGCAGGATTGCCAATAGCAACAATATGAACAAGTCTGAGAGTGACCAAGAGGATAACGATGACATCAATGACAACGACTGGTCCTATGGCTCGGAGAAGAAAGGTGTTTGGGGATGTGGGGAATCTTGGTGGGCTTTGAGGGGGATGTGGACAGGCAGTGATTGGGTATACGGCGGCAGTAAGTTTTTGTCTTGAATAATGGGGGGAAGAGTGAATTTTGCACTTTTCTTTATGTAGTCTTAGACTGGAAGCTGAAAATAACGGTATTCTTTATCATTTTGTTCTGTACAGCCAAGAAGAGAAAATCAGACAAGGTGAGAGCTGGGGCAAACATGAGGGAAATTGGGGCGAAGGACAGATACCCTCCCCTTTGGGCAGGGAGTCCTCTCAAGGGTATCTTGACTCAAGTCTAAGGTCACTGGGGGCCTTTCTGGGTTCGGGAGGAGGGTGTCTGTAGTGGGCAGGAGGGCAGCAGAGGCCTCGGGGAAGCGGAAGGGAATATGGGTAGGTGGGTCTTACTGGGGAGGAAGAGTAAGAATTTGAGGATGTTTCTTTGTCAAATCTTTTTTCCTTCCCTGGGTTCTCGGCTTCCCCTTATCGTTACCCTTTCCCCAAAGCTATGGTATCTCCCATTCCAGAACCCCAATTCCCCTCGAAGATCCAAGTCTTTAAAACACAAAAATGGTAAGTGGGCTAGAAAAACGGGAGTGCTTCAAGCTGTATCTTCTGGGACTCATTGCTGGGGGGTGGAGGTGGGGGCCTGGAGGAACAAGGGTATTGAGGGAGGGCCTATGATCCTTCTGTCACCCCCACTTCCTCTCTGGTTATTTTCAGGGTTCTCTGTCTGTACCTCTGCATCAAACACCCTTCCCCTTCTTTTTTCTTCTTCAGGGGAACTTAGCAATTCGGATCCTTTTAAGGTGAGTAAAGGCTGCCCCTCTTAGGCTCCCTTTCATTCTCTTTGTTGGAAGTTGATTGAGATTTGGGCAATTGGGGAAGCGAGCTATTTGTCAGGGAATCAGAATGCTGACAGTTAGAAGCACTAGTTGGATGATTTAAGCCTTATATATTTATGTTCTTCACGGGCCCACCCCCCACCCATATGCAGGTAGGGTGGAAGGATTTACTTGAAAAACTTCTAGGCAGTCCTAAAGACTTCTCATTTAGAAAGGAATGAAAGAGAGAGACTGATTCTCCACTCCCACCCCTATTTTGTCTGCCCGTCTAACCTACGTCTGTGGTTCTCTCTCAGTATAACAACTCAACTGGGATCAGCTATGAGACCCTGGGGCCAGAGGAGCTGCGAAGCCTGCTCACCACGGTGAGGGTCCAGGGAAGGGGAGGCCCTTGGAAGTGGGCTGGAGCCCCAGATAATGGTCAAGGCCCTCAAGGAGGCGGGTGACAGCAGTCAGGACCATAGTGTTCCCTCTTTGGAATTAGGTTTCCTGGCCAATAGTGGTCTGGGACCATCTGCTCTGGACACCTGGGGGCCATTTCTGCTTGTGCAATCTAGCATTTGTACAGAAGGGAATATCTAGTTTCTAGAGTAGGTTCCGCCTCATCCCTCCTTTCAGCTTATATTCCTCTTCCAGCAATGTGGGGTGATTTCTGAACACACCAAGAAGATGTGCACAAGGTGAGCACAGAACCTAGAAAGGGGGCCAGGGGGCCCTCTGCACACTCACCCTGGGCATGTGCTGGGAGTCCCCCTGGACTTGAGCAGTGGGACTCCCTCTCCCCCTCCCCTCCTCTTCCAGTTAGGTCTCAGGCCACAATCTAGGGGCTCATCATACATCCCTTCCCTGCAGCCATTCCTTCTGCTTCTCCCGAGGGGAAGGACTGCACCTGAGTTCCTCAGGTATTCCCCCGCTTGCCAAGGTCTGACCATTCTCTCCTCTCCAGGTCCCTACGCTGTCCCCAGCACACAGATGAGCAGCGGAGAGCTGTGCGGATTTATTTCCTCGGGTCCTCAGCGTAAGTGACCCTCCAAGAAGGGCTGGGGGTTGTGGGTTTGGAGGCTGATCAGGATCTCTGAAGCCATTCTTTGGCTTCTCCCATTTTTAGCGTCCTTCCAGAGGTCGAGAGCTCGCTGGATAACGACAGCTTTGACATGACGGACAGCCAGGCCCTGATCAGCCGGCTTCAGTGGGACGGCTCCTCTGACCTCTCACCCTCTGATTCGGGCTCCTCCAAGACGAGTGAGAATCAGGGATGGGGTCTAGGTATGTGAGACAGCTGGGCCTCTGACAGAAGGGGCAGGGGCACCCCTTTTTCTGCCACAGCCCTGTCCTCTGACGCTCATCTCTTATTTCTTTTTATCTTCAGGTACCAACAGCTCTGAGTCACGGAAAACCAAGAAAAAGAAATCCCATCTGAGCCTGGTAGGGACTGCCTCCAGCCTGGGCTCGAACAAGAAAAAGAAGCCAAAGCCACCGGCACCCCCAACGCCCAGCATCTATGATGACATCAACTGACTTGGGTGCAAGGGATAGCCTTTGGCTGAGCAGAGCCCTCTCTCCCAACCCCCACCCAGGTGGCAGAGCCTGGCAAATGGACGGCTGCTGGGGGTTTGGGCATGGGAAGCTTGGTGGGCCAGGCAGGCAGAGGATCCAATTATGCACCCCTGGGGGGTGGCAGGGTCCTCTGCAACGGAGCACGAACCCTCGGCGTACAGGACTCAGACCTGGACATATTATGCCTTGGACATAAGTTTGGTGGGGAGACAGCTTTCCTATTTATTCTGTGAGTTACTAGATGTCCAGCCAGGCCAGGGGCCTGGCTTGGGCACTGTGCCAGGGCACTGCCTGCCCCCCACCCCAGGAACTGGACTACGCCCTGCCGAGGGGCATTGTGGCTGCCCGGGAGGCTGTGGGTTGGAAGCTGAGCCTGGAGGGGGCTTCCCCCAGCTGCCCTCAGCAATGTGAATGGGTCCGGTGCTTGGAGCTGAGGGGCAGGGCTGGGCCGTGTCCTGTCTGTGTGCAGAATCCTATCAGATGCCCCCATTCCTAGGGGTAGGCAGGCACAGAGTGCTGTCTGCTGAGGTAGGCGTCCAGAACTGCCGCCACCTTCCCTGCCCCTTACAGGGGCAGCCCTTTCCCCTCAGTCCCCATGGGCCTCCTTGGCAGCCGGAGCTGTCCTTGTGCCTCTGCAGCTTCAAGGAATGGGAAAGGGGAGGGTAGGAAGAGGGAGCTGTGTATCAAAATTACTCCCCACCCTACCTTTCTCCCCTGCCCCAGGGCTGGTGAGGAGTGGGGCCCCAAGGTGAGAGGGAACGGTGCTGCTTTATTTGAAATGTTTTCTTACCTCATTCCCTGCCCCAGGAAGGGGCCCAGCCTCGCCCTCCTGGGGTGGCCCCATGTTCCTCCTGCCTACCCTGCCCTATTGCCCTACTGGGGCAGCCCAAGTTCCCAGCTGCTGCTTGCTACCCCCTCTTCCACCTTGATCAGCTTCAGTTCCTCTCTCTATGCTCCTGCCTCTGAAGTCTGCCCTCTTTCCCCTTCCCTTGGCCGCTTTTAAGTTATTTATTCTGTACTCGTGGTTTGGGGCTCTGAGGAAATCCTGACCTTGTGCCTCCCCCCTTTGCTTAGGAGTAGGGTGGGAAGAGAGGGTATTCTCTGTGCTCTGGGTTGTTAGTGGAGGAAGGGGTGTCATGCCTAGGTATTGCTCCTCTGTGGGGCTCTCATGCCAGTGTGCCCACCTGCCTGGTCTACATCCTGAGATTTACTGTCCCACCTCCAGTGGGCACTGCCACTTCAGGAGCCGAGCTAGAGGACAGTAGTCTGGGCTGGGAGCAGAGCTGACTGACAGGGATGGAGTTAGTGACCCTGAGCCATGTTCGCTGGCACTCGCTGGAAATGTCCCCTGCCCCTCCTCCCAGGAGGAGCCATTCTAGTACCCAGGACTGGTTGGACTAGAGAGTTAAGGGAACAACAGAGATAGGGCCCGAATACCCTGTCTGGAACCCCATTTTCCCCCCTGGGGTTGTTCTGATTGTGGCTGATGCCTGGTTACAAATTGGTTTTTAACCCCAGAATTGTGATTATTTTTTAAAACGCCAAGCAAATTTTAGCAGGAGTTAGGGTACATCCTGGGGCCTGGGCTCCCCTGCTCTTGACCCTTCATAACCTTCTCCCTCTAAGGGGAAGCCAGAGGGAAAGGAGGATCTCAGCAAGCCTCCAGCCTGCTTCCAAAGGAAGTCTTGGGAGTAGGTTGAAGGTGAAGGGAGGAAGGCCACAGGCCACTCTCCCTTCTGAGAGGCAGCTGCAGCTCAGGCCCTAATATACCCTTTCCCCTCTGGCCTCTCCCTTTCCCCCTTCTGGCTGGAGGAGGGAGAAGTGGGAAGTAGTTTGGGAACTGGTTTGTCCACATCAACTTCCCCATTGTTCCTTGGTCCGCCCTCAGGGCAGAGCCCCCTGCCCAGGCTGGGTAAGAGATGGGCTTGGTCCAGCAGGGACCCTGAGGGAACCCCCTTTCCTTTTGGGGAGAGCGCCCCCCTACCATGTAGTTGAACTGGGGCTAGGAGCTCCCCACTCCCCTCTTAACAGCAGGCTGTGTGGGTTTCAATGCCCATCCTTCCCACCCCCCGGCTAGGTGTCGTCCACCCTGTATCCTATCATGTGTCTAAGTGTGTGTGGGGGGGTTCTGTACTGATTTCCATGGCCGGTGGCTTTTCCTTCCATGCATCACTCCCCCCCGCATGCCCAGGGGCCACCCGCCTGGCATTACCGCATGCTGGGGTCATTGGGGGAGGGGGGGTGGGGCTCACACTGTCCTGTGGTCTTGAGAATTTTATTTTTGCATATGTAATCCATCCTGTACAGGTAGCTAACTTTGTAAACGCTGTGTATTCCCCCTGCCCCCATGGCTGCTGGTGTAAATAAACTGCATCTCCCGTTGGTAGCCCGGCCTACCCACCCTCATTACCATGTTGCTGGGGGGAGAGCAAAGCCATTTTCTTACTGTCACAGACGGAGGCTCCACAGCCACAGAACGGAACTTTATTCAACCACAGACACTGACCCTCCATCCAAGAGCCCCAGAGGCAAGGGCCTGGGGCCCAGTGCTCCATATGGAGCTCGTCCTTGGAGCTGGGCAGGGTAGGACACTGGCTGAGGGCCAGTGCTGTCTTGCTTACAGCCTTAGGCCTAGGGTAGCAGCAGCTGTGGCCTGGCCTCTCCCAATGCTGGGGGCTTGGCTCTGTGCCCCAACCCCCTTCCTGACTGGGCTCTTTAAAGGACTATTTAAAAAAAAAAAAAAAGCAAGCAAAATGCTTTAAGAAAAAGGGAGAACACTGGAAACTGTCCAGAACATGGAGAACACCCTATTCCTGCTATAAGGGTGGAAGAAGGTGGGGGTAGCTAGGTGCCTACAGGGAAAGCTGGCACAATCTTCATTCCTGCCTGTGTCATTTTAGTCTCAAAAGATCGACAGTCACTAAATAATTGAAGGATACTCCAGGCTCCCTACAGAAGTATTCTGGAGCCATGCAGAGCTGCCCTGGCAGGTGGCCCTGGGGGCTGGGGAGCAGACATGCAGGACACCAGGGAAAGCCAGGGCCACAGCTGGGAGGGAATCCTCAGAGCCCAGCCTCCCCACTGAGCTGGGCCACCAGCTCTGAACTGCTTTAAGATCCTAAAAAGTGAGGGAAGGTGTCATCCTCATTTCTACCTGAGTTGTGCTTGCACAGAGGGGATACTTGTACCCTCGTGGACATGAAGAGGCACCACACCTGCCTCCTGTGTCCTATGGAGGGGGCACCCACATCCTTTCCACCCCCCACTCCCAGGCCCTCGGGACCAGCTCTGGCCAGGAAAGGGGGGAGGCCATAGAGGAGGAAGACCATGCCTTTCATTTTCTCCCTATGTCCTTATCGTCCATACATCCCAAATACTAGGAAGCTGAAGAAGACAGTGACTCCCACAAGGGAGACAGTGGCAGGTGCTGTGAAGAACTGGCGGTAATTGATACGGAAGTACCAGACCACACCCAACAGCACCACAAACACAGGCACCATGAGACTGCCCACATTGACGCCGAGGCTGGGTGGCTCACTAGTGGAGGAGGCAGCCAGGGAGGCTGAGGGGCCCGGAACAGCTGACCCTGGGGGTGAGCGGTGGCAGTGAATCACACAGTTGTCGGTAATGTTCAGAGAACGCAGTGTACGGGCTGGGTCCTGCAGCAAGCGGCCCTGGTAGATCAGTTTCATCTGGCTCTCTTGTCCAGGGAAGTATTTGCTATGAGGATGACAGAGAGAGGAGGAAAGACAGAGGGCGAGGAATGAGAAGGCCAACTAGCCTGGACCAACAAAGCAGGGCAGTGGGGGAAAACTGAAGAGTAGATTTCCAAGGCAGTACCCCACCCACCCTTGGTAGAAGCTGGACCTGACACTTCCCCGCTGCTCCTACATCTATACCAGCTTCGTCAGAGGTGACCAAGGGTTGGGGGACAAGGTACAACCAACGGCTTCCTGCTTTCCAGTCCACTCACCTCTTCAGAGCACCCACAGTATCCTCTGGCCTGGCCACAGCCAGCTCCTCAGTGTCATTAAGGAATTTGAGCCGCACATTGATGAGGCTGGGGCTGTGAGGGAGGCAGGTGCTATCCTCAGATCTCAGGAGGCCCTCTGGGCTGCTGCTCTCTGGGCCCGCTTGTCTTTTGGGCAGGCCTTGAATGTCCAGCAGATGCTCGAGGCTGGGCTCAACACCACCCCCAGCTTCAGGCTCCCCTGTGGAGTCTCCTCCACCTTCAACAGCCTCTTCAGCCTTCTCATCATTACCCTCTGATGGATGAGGGAGTTCAGTTGGCTCTGGGGTGCCTTGGCCTGCCATCAGGTGGTCCACATGCGCCAGGCGAAGGACAGATGTGTCGCCTGCTGACACAATAGTGCCCAAGAGCTGGTTGTTACTGCTGTCTGCTACATAGGTAGAAAGCCAAGCTAGGACCAAGGCTAGAATCAGTACCACCACACCTGCCACCACCGTCACCTCATTACCCACACCCTCAATGAGAGTGATGTCAGAGAGCTCCATGGTCTGGCTGCTGACTGGGTCCACACTGCAGGAACAAAGGGGGACAACATCAGTGGGGTCTATGGGGTTGCAACCAGGTTTCTAGTTTGTTTAGATTCTAACTGACCCAGCCCTGAAGGAAAACGGGAGTTGTGTCCTGTAGAAGGGGAGACTCCCAACCTAAAGCTAAGGTCTTACGCTTTGCCTCTATTATGAAACGCCAGCTTTCAGATTCCACACCCATCCTCTCTCACATCCCAACCCCCCAACAAGCATGGACAGTCAGGAAAACCTCACAGCCTTGTTGCTGCGGCTGCTACTGTTTGTTGCTTTTTTGGTGAGTAGGAGAAAACATTTATTTCTTGGAGCCCTGAGTTTCTCTAGGATTTCTATCACTTGCACAAACAAATAGGCCCCCTGAACAGCCTCCACGGTGGCTTCAGAAAGACCCAAAAGGCTGGAATATTTTATTTTGCAGCCTTGTTGGAGGCACGGTGCAGCCACCCTTGCAAGGTTGTCTCATTTGAACCCTATCTCATTCATGGTCACAGAGCCAAAGAAAATTAACCTATCACCGAAAGCAGAGTCAGACCACTGGAAGAAACAACTCTGTAGAGGTCATCAGCAGACATTATGTCTGCCTCCTCTGAAACTCTTCTGGCAAGCCTGGAGGAGCCAAACAGGATGGACACCAGAAATGCCACCCTCCTGGGTCACCATGGGCTCACAACTACAAAAACCACTACTCAAGTAGAACTACTCAAGCTCTCACAATCCATATCTCAATCTACCTTCTTGTACTGTGAAGGCTCTCCCTTGGCACGTTCTTAGCAAGGCAGGAAGGATCTTAGCTTGCTCCTTGGAGTACCTACTCTTTCCCTTGGAGAGTGTTCTGCTCTCACAGCTGTCCCTAAGCAAATCCAGCCTAGTAATTATCATTACCAGACTATTCTCACAGCACCTACAAAACGTCACTATACTTATCTACCTGTCCATCTCTCTTCACTAGATTCCTGGAAGACAAGGATGACATGTATTTCCTCTTTGTACCATACTGCCCAGCATAATGCCATAGTAATTGCTCAAGAAATATTTGTGGAACAAATCAACATCTGAATAGTTTCCAAACCCTTTAGCACATCGGTCCTGGAGTCAGAAAAAACTAATTAAACTCCTAGTCTTGTCTCTTACTAGCTACGTAACCTTGAACAACTTTCTTAGAGTCTTGGCCTCTTCATCAATAAAATGGGGTTAAAAAATAGTACCTACCTCATAAGGTTATTCTGAAGATAACGTGAAATCATCGAAGCAAAATACTTAGCACAGTGCTTGGCACATCGCAGTTGTTCAATAAATAAATAGTAGCAATTACTTATCACTCCCACAAATAAACCCTGATGGTAAACAGGTTAGTGTCATTAACCCCGATTTTTAGAAAAGGGAACTGCTGCGAAGAGAGGCGAAAACAACTGGCACAGACACAGTACAATTTCGGGCGGACGGGCCGGGCAGGACCCCACTTCTCCCGCCTCAGAGGCCTTTGCTCTCTCCGCAGCCTGTGAGCGGCCCTGACCGCGAAGTGAGGAGGGGACCCCGGCCTTTTTCTGCGGCGACGGCTCCGCGTTTGGGTGGCCCTATTCCAGCGGCGTTACAGAGGGGTCCGTGAGGCCACCCGGGCCGAAGTGCTGTCCGGTCCCAGCAACTAAGCCCAAGGCCAGCTCTCCCAGCGAGTGAGGGGTATAGTAGGATCAGGTGAGGGGGGTTACAAACCATTCACACCCCTCAAGCTTCAGGGGCGGGGCTGGTGGGTTGGGGCGGGGCTTGAGGACGCGGGGTGTCATGGGAAATTAAAGGGGCTTAGATCGATACCTGGCCTGGGTGGGGAAGGAGGTCCTCACCTGAAACGGCCAGACTGTTTTGAGTTCGCCAGGACGGCTCCTGGACTCGCCTTTCCTTAGGGGCCGGACAGGGGCCGGGGGAGGGGCTGATAATCACCGATTCTGTCCAGGGTCCGGTCTTCCGGCTTATCCCGGAAGCTGTCAGAACCAGAGACAGGAAGTCCCGCCTTCACGCCGTGCACTAATGACGCAAAGATACGTAAGGCGGGTTGACGTAAACGTATTCTTTAAAAGGGACAGGTTTCTGAGCGGAAGGAGGGACGGAGTCGTTGTTGGCGGGATCTTGGCCCTCCCTTGGCGGGACCACGCCTGGTGGGCGGTGCCTTAGGGGCCCAGCGGTGAGAGGCGTGGCCAGGAGGGGAGGAGTGAGTTGGGGTAGGTGTTTGGGAAAGGGGCGAGGCTTCGCTCCGGGAAGGCTGCGCCGCTGACGCTGCGGGGCCGAGCGGGAGCAATCATTCTTTCCTCCCAGCCTTGCTCTTCCGGCCTTGCTCCCAGCCTCCCGGACTGATGTGTCTATTACTCCTCTGCAAAGCGCACTGAGCTCCAGGTTAGCAGGATCTGTAGGGACTGGTTTCTCTGACCTCCAGAGAGCTGAGTACAGGGCTAGTAGAGGAGACGAACAAGGAGACAGTGCAGCCAAAATTCAGTGCTCCAAGAGTGCGGCCCCAGGTAGTATTTGAAAAAAAAAAAACCAAACCCAGGTAGTATAGGACCGTGATAATTAGGCGGGAAAGCATTTCAAGAAACGGTTTTGACGAGGGCAGTAACGCCTCAGCCCCCGCTCGGGTCCCGCAAGGCATAGATTCAGCACAGACTTAGTGCAGAGGGAGAACGGGAGCCCCAAAAAGACAGGGAAAGAAAGTTTAGCTTCCAAAAACTTACTCAGATTTTTGCAATTAAAAAAATTCCTGAAAACATACCGGGATTTGATTTTGTTTTCTGGTGAGCTTTTGATTTAAGTAAAAATGCAGATGGGGCAAACATGTAAGTGAACAACCCATGGTTTTCACCAATTGAACATACTGGTGGAACCAGCACCCAGATTAAGAAATCGAAAATTACCCCAGAAGCTCCCTTCCTGTCCCCTGCCAGCCAGTAACCTCCGCTGAATAACCACTGTTTTGATTTCTGTCACCAGAGATTAATTTTCTCTCTTTTTGTATTTTTTATAAATGGAATCACACAATGTATTCTCTTTGGTCTGGCTTCTTTTGATTAACAGTATGTTTGTGAGAGGAAAGGTACTGTTTTAGTTCCAGCATACGTTATGAGTGCTGAGGTTTAGTGTTTTTATTTGAAGAACATGGGAAGGGGGCAGGACATCATAGTCCAGTTAAACAGAATTTTAAAGAATGAGTAGAGATTTACCAAGCAGAGTTCCAGAGAGGACAGCAGATCCAAAGACTCAATAAATATTTATTGAGTGCATAAATAAGCCACTGAGTTGAACCACTGTTAATGTTTTTGTATAATAATAGCCACCATGTGTATTACGAGCTTACTGTTATCTCATGGTGCCCCATGAGGTAGCTATTATTATACCCATTTACAGTACAGAAACTGTCTAAATTCCACAGTTAGTAGTATAGCTAAAGTCACCCAGATCTGTCTTTTTTGTGCGTATGTATGTACGTATGGTGGCCCAGCGGTTAAGCACCCAACTGCTAACCTAAACTTTAACGGTTTTAACCCACCTAGTAGCCCCGTGGGGAGAGAGACCCAGCAGTCTCTCAGATAGTTGTCCTGTCGAGTCGATTCTGACTCATAGGGAACCTACAGGACAGAGGGGACTGTCCCGTAGGGTTTCATAGGCTGTCATCTTTACAGGAGCAGGTCACCAGGTCTTTTCTCCTGAGGAGTGGCTGGTGGGTTCAGGCCATTGACCCTTCAGTTAGCAGCTGAGTGCTTAACCACTGCACCACCACTTCCTATGGGGCAGTTCTGCTGTGTCGCATGGGGTCAGTGTAAGTTGAAATTGACTGGACAGCACCTAATAATAGATGATATTTGATCCCTTACTTGAAAAAAATGTATTAACTAGATACCATGAACCTTTCCCCATGTCATTGAATATTTTTATAACATTGTAACGTAGTTTTAAACAGCCACCTAACAGTATGTGTTACCTTCCAAATCGTACCTAGGTTTTTTGTTTGTGTAATCTTGTTTGGATGGACATTTAGAATGTTTTCAGTACTTTGTTTTTCAGCAGTGCTTTGATGAACATGTTTTTAGACAGACCTGTTTTTTGTTGTGTATACATCCATGATTCTTTCCCTAGGAAAAATTCCTGAAACTGGAAATATTGGGTCAAAGGATGTTCACATTTTTTAAGGTTTCTGATTTATGATGCCAAATTGACCTCCAGAAAAGTTGTACCTATTTCCATTCCCACCAGCAGTGTGAGTGTCACCTGTAAGAGTGTTTTCCTTTCCACAAAACAATAGGTAGAGGCTAGATGGGAACAGGCTAGGTGGAGGAAGTTTTGAGAGATGAGAGAATCCTGAAAATGTTTATATGCCAAAAGAAAGAAGCAGAGAAGAGACAACTTGATGATAAAGGCAAATTGAGAAGGAATAATTGACTGAGTAGGATGCCCTGGAGATGGGAAGGGCAGAGCAGGTAGCTGGGCTTGCCCAGGACTGAAGGTGAGACAGCCTGCTTCTCCTCTACTCCAGGTATCTGACCAACCCATTTAGGGTTAGGTACACACGCTTTGTGTTCCTTAAGCTGCATAAACTGACTTCTGCTTTAATATTTATCTTACTACATTGTCATTTTGCTGTCTTAGTGAATTCCTTGAGAGCTGAAACTTTATTCCTGTATCCCCTAAATCTATCCCAGTGCATGCATGCAGCAGGTACTTGATAAAGATTTATTGAAGAAATGTTGGATGGATTCAGATAAGTTGTTGGGGGGGAGGGGGTTGAGAGTTCTCTTATCTGCTGGTTTTAAAATAGTCATGACAGACTCGTGAAATGGATTGAAGGGAACAAGGAAGGCTTGGCTAGGGTTGGAGATGGATTTGGAATGCTCAGCAGCTGGGATGAAGGGTTGGAGAAGGTGGATGTGGAGTCTGACAAGGGCTGCAGCTTTGCTGAGTGTGTCCAGTAAAAGGACAAGATGCAGTGGAGTTCAAGGCGTTTTGAAAGAGCGGCTTTCAGGAGTGAGTTTTGAGGGTGGAGGGATTACAAGAGAAAAGGGACTATATCACTACCCAACTCTGGTCTCATTTAAAGGTAATAATAATAACTAAAACCAGACAACCCAGTGTATTTTAATGGATCGTAACTCCCTGGACATTTTTCATGATATAGTTTATGCGATGTTTATTTTTCCTAAACTATTGAACTTAGGTATTTTTATAACTTTGTGTGAGGGTGTGATGGCTACAGAATGGTGAATGAATACATTTCTAAATCTCAGATGCTGCCTTAACTAAATATGTCTATAGTAAATCCATTTGGTAAAATAAAATTTAAAAAGTGCCTCTTTCCTAACCACTAGATTTTCTTCATTTTGCGTTTGCAGATTTGATAGGCAAAAGGATGTTTGCAGATTTGACAGGCACAAGGGTGTCATTGTTCTTTTAATTTGCATTTGTTTGATTACTAGTAAGTTCAGTTCACACATTTTTCATGTTTCATTGACCATTTTGTAAATTACTTTCATGTGCCCTTTGCCCTTTCTTCCCTGAGAATTTTTTTTTTTTTTAATTTCACAAGAATCCGCAGAAACCCTTCTGTAAAAATATTCAAATACAGCTCTATAGGCCCAGTCCTTCTCCCCTTCCCCGAGGGGAATTTTTGGAAACCAGCCTTCCAGGCCTTTTTCTATTCATCTGTACTCATGTAGTTTTGGTTGCTGTACGTATTGTATTCCAACCTATTTTTTTCTCCTTGACAACAGTCTTGGAGATCTTTTCAAGTCAATACACGTGCTGGCCACTTGGAGTCCTTCCTCAGTTCTCTCCTGCTGTGGGTACTGCCCTTTGTAAGGGCTGAATTGTATTCCGTGAGTGTGGATTTGTTTAACCACCTCCCACATTTTGGGTTGTTCTCAGTTTTCTACTGTTGCAAGCAATGCTGTGATGAAAACGCCCATGTTGTGAATTGGTGAGCAATTTTTAAAGAGACTGCCAGATTGCCTGCCAAACAGGCAATTCCTTTCCCACTAACAGGAATTGTAAGTACTTATTTCTCCATATCTTACAGGCACTGAATATTATCAATCTGGCACTGAATATTAACAATCTTTCAATGTTTTTCCAATCTAGTGGGTGAATAATATCTGATTGTTGTTTTAGTTTGCATTTTCCTCATGGCTGGTGAGTTTGGGTGCCATCATTCATTGATTTGACAAATATTTGAGAGTCCACACTCTGTGAGGCACTCTACGGGGCACGATGGTGAACACAATGGTGAACGAAGGCGTTTTGAAAAGCTTTCAGGAGTGAGTTTTGAGGGTGGAGAGATTACAAGAGAAAAGGGACTATATCACTGCCCAACTCTGGTCTCATTTAAATGTAATAATAATAACTAAAAACAAACAACACAGTGTATTTTAATGGGTCATAACTCCCTGGACATTTTTCATGATATAGTTTATGCGATGTTTATTTTTCCTAAACTATTAAACTTAGGTATTTTTATACCTTTGTGTGAAGGTGTGATGGCTATCCTGTCCTCACAGATGGAGGAAATGAAGTCTTTTAGCTGCGCATGGTTTTTCTAACATTTTGCCTTTTTTACTTGTGTTTATTTTTTTTTTTAATAACCAAATTCACACTTCTTCTATAGCCGGATCCACCAGTCTTTTTTCTTTTATGCTTTTACCCTGGAAGATCTCCTATCCTAAAATAATATACATAATCACACGTGACTTTTGTTTTTTTAAAACAGGTATCTTGTTGTAGTCATAAATACAAAGGAAAAGGCCCAGCTGGCTGGGGCCTGCCTGCTGTCAAGGTGTGGACAGCTGGCATCCTCCTTTCACAGGAAGCTTCCAGCCAGGGCCTAGGATTTGGGGAAGTTCCTTTCTTTTTTCAGGCCCCCTGGCTCTGTGAAATTAAATCAAATACCCTATCCAGAAAGGAGAAGTTGCTGCCTTGCAAGACAACGTAAAAGACTGCCTTTGTGCAAAAAACAAACAAACAGGTAAAAGGAAATCTCCATAGAGACTCCACAGAGAAAGGACAGGGCAATGGCTGCAGGAGGTAAACCCCAGGTCTCCTGATCATCTCCGCCTTGTGAGAGCTCAGGGTCCTCCAGCAAAAGGACAGGAGAGGAGGCTGCTGGGAGCCCCTTCCCAGTTCTCTCCTGCGGTAGGTACTGTCAGCTCTGGGTCTGTGAGGGATCTGTGTTGTTCCTATAATCTTTTTCCTATTACCAGAGTTAAGAGTTGCTCAGTGCAGAGAACTTGCAAGAGCACAAAGGGAGAAAAACAACCATGGGGTGGTAGGTGTCTCCATCACATTTAAATCCAACAACATCCACACCTTGGTTCTGTGCACATATCATTTATTTGCTTCTTCCTAAAGATTTTTTTTTTTTTTTTTAAAGATGAATGGTGGTATTTTTAACTCTGGAACCAGAGAAGCAAGTGAGAGAAAGAGGGTACGGCTAGTGTCTGGTCCACCTGTTATGGGCTCTCAGGGACCATGAGCCTGGTGACCACTTTTTAAAAGACCATGCATCACTTTGGGGACATAACCATAAATGGTCCCGGCCTCAAGCATTTCCTCCTCCCTCAAAAACCATTTACTGAAATGACTGTTTAAGGAAGACAGTCCCAGCCTCAGTCTAGTTGAAACAGACACAGACACTTACTTAAGTAAGTACACTGCTAAGCACAGACAGTGGTATTTGAGCTGAGTGTTGAGGGTCAGATCAGCCTTGTCCAGGCCAAAAAATGCAGGAAGGGTATACCAAACAAAGGGAACAGCACATGCAAATGCCTGGAAGCAAAGAAAAGCAGGGCAGATCCAACAACCAGGAAACAGTTTCCTAAAGCTAGAACCTCAGAAGGGAGAAAGGGATTAGGAGGCCAGAAAGTGGGGTAGAGGCCAGGGTCTAGAAGCTTTGTCAGCGTTGTTGAGGAGTTTGGATTTCAGCCTGAGGAGCCACTGAAGGGCATGATCAGAGCTGTGATTCCCAAAGATCATTCCAGACCAGTCAGTGAGGTCCTCCTTGAAATGATAAAAGCAGGTCAGGCAGAGGCAGTGCAGGTAAAGGTAGAGTTCATCACTCTTTAGGAGGCTGAACAGGTACATGGGTAGCAGGGGAGGAGGCAACAAGAATCACCGTCTCCTGGTTGGGGACCTGGTTGCAGGGGCCCTCCACTTAGCAAAGGAGGAGGCAGGTGGTTCTGTAGACCTTCCTGCTGGAGAAAAGATCTGAAGCTCAGGGCTGGCTGGAGGTCAGCAGGTAGCCCAGGGAGCCAGCGGAGGAATGAGCTGGCCAGGGAAGGCATGGGGAGGGTGGGAAAGGGCCAGGGACTGATCCTCTAGTGTTGGCGGGTACAGATGTAGGGGGCAGAAGCTGTGGGCACAGCCTGGCCATGGGGCTCACTGGATGCGTCCCTCCACACGCAGCAGCAGATATTCCCTGAGGAGCGGTGGCAGTGGGAGCTGGGTGGCAGCCTGGCGGCAACAGCCACCCAACTGAGCACGCACAGCCAGCCGGGCCAGGTGCTGCAGCCGCCTGGGCTGGTTCACCATGCGCAGGGCCGAGTGGTAGAAGGCTTCATGCTCCTAGGTCAGGAGTGAAATAGGGTTAGATGGCCCAGCACTCTTAACTTTTTGCCCTCCCATCTGGGGGCGACCCAGTAGTGGGGGAAGCCAGAGATTTTTCCAACATGCACCCACCTGGGTCTCTGGTGCATCTCAAGACTCAGGTTGTGAGCCAGAGAGGTCCTGTAGGGGTGATGGGGACTGGGACTGCACTGCAGGGCAGGGCCTTAGCTATGTCTGCACCCACCCTCACTCCAGAAAGGCTGACACAGTACCCCTAAGTGTCACAGGTGACAGACTGGTCAATGTCTGTGCTGATGCAGGTGAGAGAGGCTGGAGAGGGGTGTGGAATCAGAGGTCAGTCTGAGCTCTTAGGGAGCTGGAACTCAGGAGCTTCACTCTGCCCATCTTCCTCCAGCCCTTCAGACCCCCTGCTCCTCCCCAGGAAGCCCGTCCTGGTTGGACAGGTCTGTGGCTCATGCCTTGTCTCCAGATCCCCTGTGGGGGCCAGGAAAGAGCTTTGTCCCTGAGGTGGACATACCTGCCACAGTTCTGGAAGCACTGCCTCAACCCAGGTATCACAGGATGGTACACAAGGGTAGGCATTAAGCAGGACTTCCAGGGCCCGAGGGAAGGAGGCACACAGTTTCAGCATCTAGGAATCAAAAGAGGGTCTCAAGGCACCATGGTTCTCCAACCAATGGTAGACCCAAATCTAGCCTAACCCACCCCCTACCTCCCACCTCACCCCCTAATTTGGGGTCTAAGGTCTGAGTCTCTCCTCATCCTTTTCCAAGCTTCAATTTACTCCAACCTTCAAGTATGCTCCAACCTCTGGGCCTCAGACAGTTTCCTTGGAGGTTCTTTTCCTCCCATGGACCTAGCCCTCCGCCGCCGCCCCTTCATCCACATAGCACTGTGGACCTCCTCCCAAGGTGGAGACAGACCTCTGGCCAGAGGGTGGGCCTTTAGTTCCAGTCTCTTAGACCCTTCTCTTCCCCTGAGACTGGTTCTCCACCCACCTCAGGGCGCACAGGCTGGGCCCCATAGTCCAAGAGCGCCGCGAAGAGGACCTCAGGCTCCCAGTTGGGGGCATCCTGGATGGCCTGCAGAGCACAGTCCATGGGTGTGTGGCCCGCCCCGTTGCGGACCCCAGCGCAGGCCCCGTGGCGCAACAGCAGCTCGGCCAGGCCCCCGCAGCCATTGGCACAGGCATTGTGCAGTGGTGTATGGCGCTTGCGGCCCGCCGCCCGAGCATCAGCACCGGCCTCCAGCAGCCGGCGTGCCACGGCCTCTTGCTGCCGGCCGCGGCCTGGGTCCTCAGCCGCCGCGCACGCCGCGTTTAGGGCGGTTTCGCCCTGGCTGGTGCGCAAGCCCACCTCGGCGCCGTGCTCCAGGTAGAGAGCCACATGCGCCTCTAGGCCGCGCACAGCCGCCACATGTAGGGGCGTCTCTTCGCTGTCCTGTGCTGCCAGGTTCACTGTCGCTCCCGCTTCCAGCAGCAGCTTGGCACACCTAGGGGCAGATGCAAGGCCCAAGGGCAAATCTTGAGGGTCCAAGGTCTGACCTGGGAATCCCTCAGCTTCCTTGTGCAGGAAGCCTGCTGTCATCTTCACCCCTTTTCTTCCCACGCCCTCGCGTCGAGGTCCAGCCTGGTGTCTGTTATCAGAATCACAGAGGGCCATGACAGACAGCAGAGTCAGAAGGACCATGGAAGCCACCAGGCATGCCTTGGGTTTTCAGATGAAAAGCTTCAGACTCGAAAGGTTTCAGTGAAGCCAAAACACACAGCAAGGTAGTGGTTGTGTCAGAATCAGAACTCACTGCCCCAGGCAGTCCCTCCCAGAGTCTAACCTGGCAACCCCAGAGGGGGACCCCAAGGCCTGGTTCTGAGTCATTTGTCAGTGGTCTCTTAACATTTCGATGGTGCAAAACTTGGAAAACATATTAAAATGTACACTAAGAGGCACAGAAAATTAAAGAGTGTGAGCTACAAGGAAAAAGTAATAGAATACTAGATATTAAAAATAGACATTTTTCTTCCTGCCCCCAAAACTAGAAGACCACTCTTCTAGACCAGCCACACCCACTCAGGCAAGGGAAGGCCTTTCGGGACCCACACACTCCACTTTTCACCAGAGAAAACAAAATTCAACAAAACACAGGTTTGGGGAGCACATGGTTCACGGTCTTCTAGTTCCTGGAAAAATTATAGCTCAAAACACCTTTGCTACAAATATGCATCCTTATGCACTACGGGGTAAACGAAAGATGCAACAAGCTAAATTATTAATAAGGAAACTAAACCAACAGTAATTTATAATTAAAAAGCCAGAATGGCAGCGGCTTGGAAATTCAGGAGCAGCTTCTTGGACCCTGAGGAAGCCCTGATAAGCGGGTGTCCTTCCCCCAAATGGCCGGAATCCCAGCACTCCTGCACTGCGCAGGTCCAGTAGACTTAGGTCCAGTAGACGCTTTGTTCGGTGGCCAACGGTTGAGCAGCATCCAGTCTTCCATAAATGACTGAATTTATTTCCTCAGTAAATTCTAATCATGGGCTAATTTTGGTTTCTGAATGCTAAATATAAGTAACACTTTAAAGCTCATTCAGTAGGGTTCTAAAAAGCAGCTGTTCTCACCTTAATAGGATATAGAGTCTGTGTAAAAGTGCACCATGTGTGCATAAGAACCCAAGAAAGGACTGGCAAACCTGGATCACTTCTAGGTCCATAACTGATCTAGCTGCAGCTGGGGACAGGTCCCCAGCAGGTGAGCTGCAGAGTGTCTTCCAGGAACCCTTGAGTCCTTGCCACCTCCAGGTCTATAGACCTGATTTGTGAGAGTGCAAATACCATCAAGCAAGGAGTCCAAGAGCTGTTAACCTTAGAAAGTGGGAGGAGGAGATAATGGGGCCTTACTCTGACGTTGGGAAACACTGGGATAGGTCTTTTTTGGTGTCCACCTTGAAACAGCTAGAATTTGGCTACCGAAGATTCACAGGGAATAGGAGAGTACAGTAGGAAAGGGGTTTTTCCAAAAAGCAACAGGGCCTCTAACTCCGGGGCCTAGCGGATGTGACCTTGGACAAGTCAGTCAATTTTTGAGTCTCAGTTTTTCTTATTCATAGAATGAGGCCTGTCTCCCCGGTTATTGTGGGAATACATGTAATGTATGCGAGGTGCTTCGGGGACTACAAAGCTACATATAGATGTCAAGTTCTCCCCTTCTCCTGGCCATGTGAGCTGGACACACACACATACCTCCCCGACCATTTCAACCCCTGGGCACCTACTGCAAAGACTCGGGGGCTGTGCAGAGGTGCAGGGGGGCAGTGCCCTCCTCAGACAGCACGTTGGCCTTGGCACCAAAGGTCAGCAACAGCTGCACGCAGTCAGATTGGGATCCGGTGCAGGCCTCGTGCAAGGCAGCCCGGCCCCCGATGCGGGTGTCCAGCTCAGCTCCCTGCAGGATCAGATAGCGGGCGCAGTCAGTATAGCCTCGGGCTGCAGCGATGGTGAGAGGCGACGTCTGCTTGGTCTTGGGGGTCATCACCCAGAACCCTGGGGAGAGCAGGCAGTGTTGGGATGGGAGCGTGGGAGACTGGCGGGTAGGGCAGGGAGTGGGGATGCCGGTCTGTGGCCAGTGGCTGGCCTTTCCTTCGCAGTTTCCTGAGCATAGACACTGTGCCAGTACCACAGACGAGGGTTCCGGCAAGCCCTGTAGTGGGAGTGTAAGCTGTTCTTGGCAATCTGTAACCACAGCATGTGTGTCCAGGAAAAAAAATTAATTGCTCTTTATAACCACAAGAGCCAACTTAGAAGGGTGGATCTTTGAGCTGCTAATAGAGTTGATGGCTCTTTTTGTTCACCTGGGCCCTCTGACTTTGGGTGTGGAGGGATGTTATTTATACACAGAAGAGCCTGGAGCCCAGCTTGGGAGTGGTGAAGGAGCAGAACCCGAGAAGTTTGGAGATTGGAGTTTAAAGATACTCCTTGGGTGATAGGTGGGAAGTGTGGGGCGGGGGAGGGGGGGCGAGGAATAGGAGAAGCGGGGAGAAAGGGTAGGGAGAAAGGTTGATCCTTGTGACTGTTTTTGTACCCCAAGCTGTGGAAATGGTCAAGACTTGTTTAAAGGACATAGATGCCTAAGAAAAACCAAATACGTTGCAGTAATACCAAAAAAAAAAAAAGAAAAAAGAACCCAAACCCAGTGCCATTGAGTTGATTCCAACTCACAGTGACCCTACAGGGCAGAGTAGAACTACCCCATAGAGTTTCCAAGGAGTGCCCAGCAGATTTGAACTGCTGACCCTTTGGTTAGCAGCCGTAGCACTTAACCACTATACCACCAGGGCTTCCACTGCAGTAATAGTGAATTGTAAATTGTTTGCATTGCAGCAAAATAAATCTGGTCTTCCTAAATCTTGGGTAAAGCCGAATTTTGTTTTGCTTTGTGTTTAGGTTTGAAATTAATGAGAGGTCGAGTTTCATTTTGGGGATGACAGAAATGCTGCAGGACAAGATCAGGATGCCAGGAGTGGGGTCACACCCAAACTGAACTGTTACAGCCAGGCAAGAATTTAGAGCCTGTGGTGACTACGAGAGTCCCTGGGTGGTGTGAATGAGTAACGCTCTTGGTTGCTAACTGAAAGGTTGGAAGTTCAAGTATACCCAGAGGCACCTCAGAAGTAAGGCCTGGTGATCTACTTCTGAAAAATCAGTCTTTGAAAGCCCAGTGGAGCACAGTTCTGCTCTGGCTACATGGAGTCTCCATGAGTCGGAATCGACTCCGTGACAACTGGTTTAACTGGTTGGTGACTGTGACAGCATAAGTTCTCCCAAGGATTTCAAACCCCAAAATTCATGGCTGGGGTTCAGGCAATCTCCTATGGATCTTAAGAACAGGGCTGCCTCAGTTGAGGTATTTGGTTTATATGTAGAAACCCTCTGGCTTCCTAAGGAAATCATCTTGCAAGTGCACAAAGATGTTCATCATATTGTTATTTAAAATTGCAAAAAAAAAAAGGAACCCAATCTACTTGGGGGTTAGTGAAATAAATCATGGCACCGGCACACAGTAGAATTTATGCACCTATTTAAAATATTATGTGGGCTATATTTACTGACATGGAAAATGCAGATTATCACATGAAAAAATGCAGATTATCACATGAAAAAATGCAGATTATGAAACAGAAGGTGGAGTATCTCATTCTATAAAAGAAAAAGAGTCATCTGTGGATATGTATATACAGAGAAAAATTGTGTTAGAATATAACTGTTTTACTCTTAATAGGTGTGATTATTAAGTTTATAGTCAGAAAAAAAACTCTTTTAATTCTGAAAAGACATACAAACCACTAACTGCCTCATCTCTGTTTAGGAGGGAGTGGAAAGGGATAGTTCGGTCTACGGCCTGGAAGGGGGATGGCACCTAGACTCCCCCTCCATTGCTCTTCTCTCTCCCTCCTCTTCTGCCCCCACCTGGTGCTCCCTACCCTGTTCGGCTGACCAGGCCAGCTGGTTGCTCACGGTCTCCACAATCATGTTGGCAGCCTCTTCATCTTGGAACAGGGCTTGGACCTGCTGCAGGTCACCCGAGAACAGGGCATTGTGGACAGCTGGGTCGCGGCAGGAACGGCGAGGCCTAGTGAGTCGGGCTCGTGGGCTGGGGGGGCACCTGCGGCTCCGGCACTGCTGTGTGATAGCCCGCCGCCTGTCCTCCCACTCCAACCACTCTCGCTGTAGGTGGAGAGAGCGCAGCGTGGAGGAGGTGAATGGGAAGGTCTCCCTTGCCATGGGGAGGGGTACAGGGGTCCTGATAGGGACACCTGGGCAGAGCCAGGTTCCCTCGGCCCAGCTACCACCCTTCCTCTGAAGAGCCACCCTGCCCCCTCATGTGTGAGCCAGAGAGAGGAGCAGCTGGGGCTATAAATAGGCCCCTCTGCTGCTCTGGTAAACAGTTTGCCCAGAGTCATGATCCTGGTGCAGAGAAGGTGCTGGGCCAACCCCCAGCCCCAAGCTAGGGCCAGCCTCTGTCTCTGCTGATACCCTCTGATTGGGGTCCAGGCCCTCAGCTGAGGCCACCCCTGGACCCCAGAGTCCCCTATCCTTCGACTTCTGTGGGGGGAAGCATGTCTCAGTTGGTGTCTTACATTACAAATTGGAGGGAAAGAAGGTGTAACAGCACCAGGCAAGTCAGCAGAACATATTACATTAGCCCTCAAGGCTTGAAAATAATCCTCTGTTCTCTGAGACCATTTACACAATAGCCCTGCCCTCCAGACTCTAGGTATTGGCCACACTCTCTGGATTCTGAATGGAGGCCCCTGTGTTCCTTGTCTCTTCAGCTTCTGCTTCCTGGTTTCTTGGCCTCTTGGCCCTCGGGCCTCACACCCACATCTGCCCTGCTGGGGCAAGTGTTTCAAAGCTCTGTAGCTCCACCAATCAGTGCCTGGAGGCATCCCACTCTGCCAGTACTTTGGCCAGAAGGCACTCAGGTTTCTCGCTCCATGGGTCGGCAAGCCTAGCTCCACGGATTAGCTCCTGGAGGCACTCCATTCTGCCAGGAAGCCTCCTTTGCACAGGTACTCAGCTCTCTTGCTCCATGGGTCAGCTCCAGCACTGTCTTGCACTGGTTTTCTTGTTCTCCCGGTCCTCTGCTGCTGCCAGTCTTCTGCTGCTGCCGGTCCTCTGCTGCCTCTTCTCACCATTTGCCTGTCTCCATTGTAACAGCTCCCCTCATTTTCTTCTGAGTCCTCCATCCATTCACAGTTTCAAAACCACTTCCACATTTTTATTAGAGCAGCACCCCACTCCTGGTACCAATATTGTCTTAGTCATCTAGTGCTGCTATAACAGAAATACCACAAGTGGATGGCTTTAACAAACAGAAGTTTATTTTCTCACAGTCCAGTAGGCTAGAAGTCCAAATTCAGGGCATTGGGTCCAGGAGGAGCCTTTTTCTGTCAGCTCTGGAGGAAGGTCCTTGTCATCGGTCTTCTCTTGGTCTGGGAGCATCTCAGCATGAGAACTTCAAGTCCAAAGGACGTGCTCTGCTCCCGGTGCTGCTTTCTTGGTGGCATGAGGTCCCCATGTCTTTCTGCTTGCTTCTCTCTTTTATATCTCAAAAGGGATTGGTTTAAAACACTATCTAATCTTGTAGATCTCATCACTATAAAAAACCAAAAAAACCCAAACCCACCACTGTTGAGTTGTTTCCAACTCATAGCGTCCCTGTAAGACAGAGTAGAACTGCCCCCGTAGAGTTTCCAAGGAGCGCCTGGTGGAGTCAAACCACTGACCTTTTGGTTAGCAGCCATGTCTCTTAACCACTATGCCACCAGGGTTTCCACTCATCAATGTAACTGCTGCTAGTCCATCTCATCACATCTAAAGTGATGAAATTTACAACACATAGTGAAATCGCATCAGATGACAAAATGGTAGACAATCATACAGTGGTGGGAGTCATGACCTAGCCAAGTTGACAGATATTTTTGGGGGACACAATTCAATCCCTGACAGTTGGCAAGGTAAGTGAAATGGTCATTCAGGGGGACAGGCAGGCCAGGGGGGAAGAGGCAGGGTCTTCCTGCCTCTCTGATGCTGGCTCTGACAGGAGAGGGCAGACCTCAGCCCAGAAAGTTAGGGAGGTTGAGAACAACTTCTCCAGGCATCTGCAGTAATATGTACGAGAGCTTTACAATATTCAAATCACGTTCACATTCATGTTCACTGGGGTGAACATACTTCCTGGCTTGCCCAGGAAATCAATAAATTTCGTTTGGACAGTAAATTATATGGTCGGGCTACGTCTTACAGTTCAATACCTCTGAGATGGGTAGTCTTATCCCTGTTTTACGGAAGAGGAACTTAAGGCTTAACGAGGTCAAACCACTCACTCAAGATCACACAGCTTGTGAGGGGTGGAGCCAGAACTAGGACCCTGGTCAGCCTGACCACATAGGTGGCGCTCTTCCCTCCAGCTGCTGTGGCCACAGAGCGAAGACCTTTGTGAGAGCACCACTTCCTCATCCCCACATGGACAGCATGGTCTCTAGAAACTACACTGATTCTTCAAAAAAAAAATTTTTTTTTTACCCACATTCCTGCTTGGGGAGGGTCAAGGAGTTGACTTCACAACTCTGGGGGCTTCGACCAAAGGGGCTGTGAAGCCACAAGCCCATTCATCCTTAGGAGAAAGCAGCTTTGCTTCCAGGAGCCTCTAGGGGGAGGAATGCGTCCATGAAACCTGGTTGAGCCTGGGAATAGTTTGTGTGGCTGCCAAGCTGGGGAAAGGGAGGGAGGGTCAGCCTTTGCCCTCAGAGGTTCTCCTAACCCAGGAGCTCAGTCACTGTGCAGGCAGCTGACCCCTCTGTCACTGTCACTTGGTCTGTTGAGCCCAAGCCTGTCTCTCCGGCTGCAGGTCTTGGCTGGTCTGCCTCCCACAGCAATTCCCTGGCCCTGCACCAGCCCCCAGCTCAGCTCTCTTTGACATCTTCCTCTCCCTGGGTCCCGGGTCCCCTCATACAAACAAGTTCTGGTTCCTGTTCTCACATTTTCAACCACCGTCAGAGTTCAGGCCCTGGAAGTTTCTAAGCTGGATCAGCCCAACCTCCCACCTGGTGTTCCTTCTTTGGGCTGCACCCCCCTCTGCTGCACTGCCAGCATCATCTGTCTAAATCAGATCATTCCCTTGCTGGAAAACAACTACTGACTTCCTACTCCTGCCCTCTCCAGCTAAGCCCTGATTCCTCTGCTTGGCTTCACTTTACACAACATTCTCATTATAGCTCCTCACCATTCCATTTCAGGGCCGTACCCTCGGGTTGGAATTCCCTTCTGACTTATTCCTCAAAGTCCATTTCAGAGGTAGCCTGCCCTGTGGAGACATCCCTACAGCAACCCCAGTGCCCACCCCTCACCCGCATGGCTCTGGCACCTCCAATCTGTGCTCCTGAAGGACTTCCTGTGCACTTGGTGACACACTTATCCCAGCGGGCTCCAGTGGAGCACCTGAATTTACTCAGTTGTGTTTCTGGGCCTGGTACATAGTAGGTCAGGATGTGGTATTTAGGAGCACTTGGCTCATAGCAGACCAGCTTCTTAATGTGTAATGCATTGAATGAAGGGCCCTATTTTCTGCCAGAACAAATACCCATCTGCCCATCAACCTGAGCTTTTTCCGGCCCTGTCTTTACTGTGCTGTTCTTCCACTCTGTACTTGACCGCAGCTTCCTGATGGTATTCCCAGGTGGGTGGTCCCAGAGGAGAAATTAGATCATGCCCAGCAAGGGCTTGGGGATTGTTATGGATTGAACTGTGCCCCCTAAAATATGTGTTGTAAATCCTAACCTCTATGCCTGTGGTTATAATCCCATTTGGGAAGGGGTTTTCTTTGTTATGTTAATGAACAGGATTAGGGTAGGGTGTGTCTTCAGTTAATCTATTTTGAGATATAAAAGAGATCAAACAAGCAAGCAAGGAAGCAGAGATGAAGGGAGATGCCAAACCATATGAAGATTGCCCAGGAGCAGAAGCTCAGAAGAGACAAGGGCCTTCCTCTAGAGCCAGCATCCTGAATTCAGATTTCTAGCCCGTTAAACTGAGAAAATAAATTTCTGTTTGTTAAAGCCACCCACTTGTGGTATTTCTGTTATAGCAGCACTAGGTAACTAAGATCCTCAGAGAAAGGCGCCTCTATAAATGCAGCTGTGATTAACCCTGTTGGAACCCATTCGATGTTTTACTGCCCTGCCAAGGGCCTGGCTTAAAACCCACAGCTGAGTTCCCAGGGTTGGGAGCCTGGCAAGGCGGGGTTGGCATCCCCTTTCTCCCTAAGGCACACAACAGTCATGGCACATGGGCCCATGTCTATGCCGACCTCCCCAGCATCTCTCTTGCCTCCTTGCCACACAGGACTGAAAGTGCTGACTACAGCTTAGTGCCCAGAGATAGTGTGTTCTGTCTCCTCATCCTTAATGTTAGCTTCCTGAAGGCAGAAAAAGGGCTTTATTTCAATCTGCCCATGGGCCCACAGGGAGCCCAGAAGTTCTACCGGGATCAGTTTTTTCTTTGGGAAAAGGGAGTTTATGCATCCCCCAGAGCAGTGCCAAGCCCACAGATGGCCCCCAGCTCACAGTTCCTTAGTGAAGGTTGAGGCTGAGAGGCCAGGGAGGCTGGCAATTAAACTGGGATCTTTAGATCACCCCCCACCCATGAATCGGGAGTTTTCCCTTCTGCCCTTCATTCCAGATAGGAAAACAAGGTTGGCAACTTGGTATAATTAGACCTACTATACCCTAATCAACTTGGGGTTGAAAAGTGGTACAGAGAAGCTACAGTGACAAAGGGTTGCCTGACAACAAAATTACCCGAAGTATAACATGAATATTCCCAAGTCCATACTGATATAATAAACGATTAAATAACTAAATGAGGGAGAAAAGACCGATCTCCCAAGCAGAATTCCGTATTGTTTATGTAGATATTCTGCCCTTAAGGAGGTAGAGCATTAACCCCCCCACTCAAGTGTGGGCTGCTCATAGTGCTTCTTCCCAAAGAGTACAGTATGGCAAGGGGAGCGGGTAACTTCCCAGTGGAGAAACCTGGCAAACACTACCTCAGCCAGTGATCGAGGTCCACATCAAAAGTGAGGTTAAGTTGATAGAATGTACACTTGAGATGATGGGATGAGAATGGCACTTTATCTCTGTGGTCTTTTTCCCCCAAAACCATAAGCCACTCTAATTATTAAGAAACAATCAGACGAAGTTCAATAGATGGGGACCCTACTATATACCTGCCCAGTTCTCAAAGCTGGCAAGGTCATCTAAAACAAAGAAAATCTCAGAAACTACCACAGCTGAAAGAAGACGTGACCACTCAATGTGTGTGCTGTCCTGGCTGGGATCCTGGGACAGAAAAAGGACATTAGGGAACAACTGAGGAAATATAAAGTATGGACTTCAATTAATAATTATGTATCAATACTGGTCCATTAATTGTGACAAAGATAGGGACAGTTGGGTGTGCGGTATGTGGGAACTCTGTACTATCTTCTCAATTTTCTGTAAATCTGAAACTGTCTAAAATAAAAAGTTTATTAAAAAAAAAGAAAGAAAGGAAAAAATGAGTTGCTTGGCTGTGCCCTGGTCTGGTCATCTGCCCGAGCCCTGCTCTGGCCCAAGCACCGCTGGCAGGACAGACAGGACAACCAGCAGCATGGGCAAAAAGGAAGGGGAGGCAGGTGAGGGAAGGCTGCTTTATTTCAGGACAAGGTACAACAGCCCACACTCCTGGCCCTGTACCTGGGAATCTTGGGCACAGTGAGCTAGGCAGCCACAGGCCTCAAGAGACAAAGCAGAGGCAAGTGTGCATGTGTCCTTCCCAGGTCAGAAGGACAGGTCACCACTGCTGTGGTGTGACTCCTCACAGCTCCTCAGCTGTCCAGGGACTAGGGAGTAAAGGGATGAGGACATGAGACCCAATATCCTCTCAAGTCAAGCTGAGGTGGGGAGAGTGACACTGGAGGTGACACACTTTCTCTGTTGGCAGGAGAAGGGTCAACACGTCAGAGGGCTGGAGGGCTGGAGAGCCAGTCTTAGGCCGCATTCTGGAATGCCAAGGGAAGACCCAAAGTGATGGCAGTGCAGAATCTCAGGGACAAGGACGTTCTCAGGGAAAGCATCCGGGGTGGGAGCAGCCACAGAGGCCCATGCTTTGTGTATTTTCCAATTGCGATGGTCATCTTCTCTCCCTTGGGCATGGTCGGACACAGCCAGAGCCTTGCCTGGGTGCTGAGAGGCTGCCTGCTCATGGTGGGTGCCCTGCCTTGGGGCAGTCCCAATTGCTGGTACCACAGAAGAAGTCCTCAGGGAGCTCGCTCAGGAGCCCATCCAGCTCATCTGCAGAGAGGGGGTGGTGGTTAGTGCCAGTAACAGGGCTTCAATGAATTGGGACCACAGCTCCTGCTCCCCAGGAGGGCCTGGCCTGGCTGTACAGCTGGTGAAGTGGCTCCTCCTGGGCAGTGGGGCCCATGCCAACGGGCCTGAGGCTGGCCTGCCTTCCCTCTCCCTCCGTTCCCCACTTACCTGCACACAACAAAAGGCAGGGGCATAATCCCCAGGCTATTCAGCTCATAAAGAATACCCCCTTGGGGCTCACTGGTTCCTCTGTTTCCACCTAGAGGC
This sequence comes from Elephas maximus indicus, assembly GCF_024166365.1. Taxonomy (NCBI): domain Eukaryota; kingdom Metazoa; phylum Chordata; class Mammalia; order Proboscidea; family Elephantidae; genus Elephas; species Elephas maximus. The sequence goes on along the minus strand of NC_064837.1, from coordinate 50,695,014 downwards.
ACAGTGCCGAGCAGGAAGGCTTCGAGGTCCCCTAACGCAGCCCTCTCGTTTGACACAGGGTGAAACAAGGCCGGGAAAAACTATTAGATGTGTTCAGAATTACATAGTTCATTAATCTGGTTCTCATCTGAGGAGTGGGGCATCATGCCCTCCCCCAAAGTGCCAGTGTGGGCTTAAGGAATGAGAGTAACTGCTGTTCTCAAATTGAGCCCTTATGTCCGACAACTTGGAAAAAGAGCTGGTCTCAGTAATTCCGACTGATATTATTATTGTTAACAGCTAACACCGAGTGCTTGCTCTGTGCCAGGCACAGGGCCAAGCACACTGTACTCATCATTTATGGTTAACTACCTTAACAACAGGGCATAAGGCATCTCACGGTAGCTTCTGTTACAACCCCCACTTCACCTGAGAGAACAGGACTTAAAGAGGTAAAACCATTTGCCCAGGTAAGCAAACAGAGGCTCCATCTGGCTCTCAGAGCCACTGTTTTCCAACTATAAGATGCCCGTTTACCGGATGGCATCAGGAAGCCGTAGAACGTCACCACGAGCAGTTTGCTTGTCTGGCAGATCTGCCCCTACAGTGCAGATGTGATAGCAGCCATGGTATTCTACAGCTAACCCCACAGAAATTACCCCATGAGCACCAGCAACCTTCTGGAGATGATCTGGCTTGTCATCAAGCTTACTTACAAGGAGAGTGCAAGGTCCCAGACAATACAAACTTCCAGCTAAGGGGCAGATATTTTTTCATGGGATACTAATAAATGGGCTACTGTGAATGTGGTTAGTCTGAGATTCCCATCCATAATCGCATAAACTTAGAGACCACACAGGGTTGAGTTTCTGGAATTGAAAAACTAAGGATCAGAGCCTGAACTATGTTAGCATCACCTGGATGATGATCACTCCTGAGGAATCAGCTGCCTATCCCCAGGAAGTCTGTATCCTGGTCTGGTATCCTCCCTAAAGGGCCTCTGAGCTTAGTCAAGATAGGGAAATCTGCCTCCGTGGTCTGGTCATCAGTCCACAGAAGACTCCAAGTAGGGCACAAGGGCAGTGCCTGTCCATCTGGTGGTTAATAGCATAGGGTCTGGAAATCGGGGAGACCTGTGGGTCACACTCATATTGCTTTATGTGGCCCCTATCATATCATACGGTTGTTATGAGTTGGAATCGACTTGACAGGGCAGGGAGTTTTATCACATCATTAAATAGCTTGTGGCCTGCCGCCTTGCCAAACAAGATACCACATCTGATTTCTGTAAGATTCCAGAAAGAGGAATGGCAGCCAGGGGAATGCAGGCTGAGCTATTCAAGAAGAAATATAAAGACCACCCGGAAACCAGAAGAACTAGATGGTGCCCGGCTACCACCACTGACTGATCTGACCAGGGTCAAAATAGAGATGATCTTGGATAGGATGGGAAAAAAATGTAGAACAAAACCCAGATTCTTAAAAAAGGCCAAACTAACTGGACCACCTGAGACTGGAGGACTCCCTGAGACTATCACCCTGAGACAGTCTTTAAACCTTGAACCAAACTATCCCCTGAGATCGCCTTTTAGCAGAAATGCAGAGTGACATACAAAATAAAGAGTATTACCCGTTAGATCAGTGCTCCACTAAAAAGCACCTGTATGAGTCCAAACGGTCAACATTTAATCCAAAGCAGAGATGAGAAGATAAGGAGACAGGGAAACTAGATACTGGAAATGGAACAATCAAAACATAATTAAAGAGAATGCTGAATCTTTGTGAAAAATGTAACTAAAGTCACTGATCAATTTGTGTGGAAATCGTCAAATGGGAACCTAACTTGCTATGTAAACTTTCACCAAAAACACAATAAAATATTATTTAAAAAAAGAATAGATGGAAAACCTCTCTTGCTCCTGGATGTTTTGACTGCCTTACCTGCTTCTGAGAGTTCTTCCTCAGGGGACGCCCTTGCCTCTGGGTGCTGTGCTGTTCTGAGGTCTTCCTCAGACTTCGCATCCACTTCACGCTGGAGGCCGCTGTGGAAGCTTCCTAGGTCCTGAGGGCGGAGGATTTGGTTACCAACGCCTGTGCTCCTAAAAACCCTCTCGATGGTCCTGCCTCTATCCAGACCATCTCAGAGGAACAGGTAGGCGGTCAGGAAAGAGATGTGTGAAGGAGTGTGGCAGGGGCCAGTCAGTTGTTAGGCCCCTGCTGAGGAGGACCAAAATCTTGAATGCTCAAAAGAGCAGGTAATTCAAAACCCAACATTTTTCGCTGATTTTCTTTCTTAATTCTATTGGTTTCTAATGTTTTAAGGAATTTATTTAACTGGAGCAGAGTGAAGAAGCCACTCAGACTTAGCCTGGGATTAAAAAATTATCTGCCAACAATCCCCAAAATAGGTAATATATGGGTAAGTAATCAAAACTGGCAATTGCTAACCATGGTTAGCTCTAAAGGATGGGAGTGGGAAAGGGTGAATGTCACTTTTACTTCATTCTGTACCATTTCAGTTTTGTCCAATGAGTATACATAATATGGAATTTAAAAGAAACAAAAAGATTATTTTTTGTAAGTTGAGAGACCATATACTTTTAAGAGAACATAGAGGAGGAAGTGGAAAAATGAGAGAAATGTAGAAAGTTAGGGCTAAAGGGCTCATAGAGGTTACCAAGTCTAACCTACTCGTTTTATAGATGAAGCAATAGCAGGGAGAGGACCAGGGTTGCCCAATGTCACACATGTTATCAGCAGAGCTGGGATAAGACCCAGGTCCTCAGCCCCAGGCCAGGCCGTGACAACGGTCCAGGATCCTAGGAAGGGCAGGGTGGCCACAGAAGTGATGTCATGTGCTGAATCAAGCCCAGACTCTGTACCCTCACCCTAGCTGGAACCCCATTCACCTTACACGGATCCCAAATGCTCATCTCAGTTCCCAAAGAGGGTGTCCCCACCAGAGTTGTTTGTGGGGTCCCTGTCACCTAGCACAGGCAGAGGCCAGGAGAGAAGGCGCAGAGCAAGTGCTGGTTCACCTGACAGGCCGTGTGGAGCCCACTGCCCTCTCCTACCGCCCCCTGAAGCAGATCTGACCTTCAGTCACTTCCCGCCACCACCCTCTGGTAGACCCTCAATTTGGTTACTTCTCAAGTGACTCCTAGCCTCTCAGATGCTCGAGCCTGCCATTGGACACAGGGATCACTAAGAAGTCAGCTGCTCCTCTAGGGACTGTTATGGTGCCATCTGGTGGGCAGCTGGACCAGGGACAGGAGGAAATGGCCCTGTGCCCAGAGCTGCTTCTTCACCTCCGGGTAATTGCCTTCCTTATATCTCTGCTCCCTGGAGCAGGGTGGTGGGGGGAGGGGGCTCCATCAGTCCTCATCTCATCCTGCCCCTCTTACCTTGCGGAAGGGCTGAGATGCCTTGAGGAAGTTCCCATCCCCAGAATCTGGGCTGTAAATATGAACCAAGTTGTTGGGCGTCACGTTGAGGTAGTGATTCCGGAGTGAAGGAGAAAACACTCCAATCTGGCGTAGAGGAAGGGGAAGGTCAGTGCCAGAGGGCTACCTGGTCCCCGCCTGCCTCTCCCTTGGTGTCCTGTGCATGGGGGCCACAAGCCTTCACTCAGGTCCAGATAGCCAGGGCTTAGCAGCAGCCCAGCCACTCACTGCCTTGTCTTGGGTGGGAAGACAGCTCACAGGTGAGGAGACTGACACCTCAGGGGCTCTCCCTGGGTGGGGGTGGGGCAGGTCCCCAGTGGGAGATGCCCTACCTGCTTCAGCAGCAGCACTGAGCCTGGCTTCAGCTCATTCTGGCGTGTCTCCAGCAGCACCCTGTGCACTGTTCCCTGCATCTCCCCTGCAAATACCACAAGGGCCCGTCAGCCTTGGGGTCCAGACAGCACAGGGCTGGTTTGGGGCCCAGGTGGGAAGTGGGCTGCTCGCTGCCTCCATTTTCCCAGCTGCAAATGGACAGGAGGCTCCTAATCACCTCCTGATTTTAACAGAGGGCACTCATCAGACACTCCCAGGACCTAACTCCTCACCTGTGGGGTCCTTGAAAACTACGCTGGCGTCCATCGTGCTCCGGGTCAGGGACTTGATCATCACCGCCATGTTGGGGACCTTGTTCCTGGGCAGCTGCTTCAGGGCGGCCTGTTTACAAGGAAAGGCATTTGCTGAGCCAGCCATGGACCACTTGTAACTTCCCAGGTTTCCAAATGTACCAGACAAATCAGGGAATGGAGGGGCAGAAGAGTACAGCTGTGGGGATGATCTTCCTTTGGAGGGCAGAGGGGCAGCCCTACCCAGAGGCAGTTTACAGGGATTATTCCACCTCCTCTGGCAGACCTGAAGCCGAGAGCCCCTTTGCCTCTCTCCCTCCTCCTGGCTTGTGTATATGTATTTATACCAGGGCTTCGAACCAGTTCATTCCAGTTTGAACCCCTGCTGAGAATTTACACGTATAGAACCTTATGTATAAAATCACCTGGGGATCTTGTTAAAATGTACATTCTGATTAAGTGTATCTGGGGTGGAAAACCAAATTGTCAGCAGGGGTTCAAACCAGAAAGAACCGGCTTGAAGCCCTGACTTATACAGCACCCCCCTGCAGCAGGCCACAGGCAAGGCTGTGTTAGCACATGTCCTACAAGTGTCTGCACCCAGTCCTTGACCACTGAGTGCTCGAAGGGCAGCAGGGTGCTTACCCCACCCACTCGGGGACCCAGAAGTGCACAGATGCGCCCATGGCCACCCTCTCCTGCCTGTGCCCAATGCTGTGGATAGTAATGAGAGGCAGAGGAGTAAAGACACAACCAGAGAGACAGGCCTGAGGTAAGAGGGAGGGAAGACATAGCTTCTTTCTGAAGGTGGGCCAGTCAGTTGGTGAAAGGGATAGAAATGCTCTTGGTTTAGATCTCGGTGCCCAGGATTCTTACCTTCCGCAGCACCATGATGATGCTGTAGGTACAGAGGAAGCAGGTGGGGTCTCTCTCATCCAGGCCCAGAGAAGATTTCATGGTCAGCCAAGGCCCTCGCCCAAAATCCTCCTCTACCGATGCCTGGGAACTAGCAACAATCTGGCACCACAGAGCAGAGCAGGGGCCTATGTTAAGGGGGCCACCCTGCTAAAGTCCCTTGGGTGAGACAGGATGGTGGGGTGAGGGAGGACAGGACTGCGCCCTGGCAGCCACAGTCCCTCCTCCAGAAAATGGTTTGTGAAATCTTGTTGCATATCACTTTGTTTACTAGGCAGCTAGAGGAAAGATTGTTCTTAATAATAATAATAATACTCAGGTCCTGACTTTAATTACATTGAAGCAAAAGGCTATCCATGCTTGTCTCTTATAAAACACTCGAAGTCTTAGCAGCAGGGAGCCACCACATGCACTGAGAGGGTTACAGAGTGTCTTAGCCACTTTGAAACCAGTCCCATATTTATTTGGGGTACCTCTAGCTTTAATCATTAACCTTCCTACATTACTAAATGCTTTGAATCCACGTGGATATTTACTGCTTTGGCAGATCTGGGGAGCTACAGCAAAAAGAAAAACCAAAACTGAGAGTGAGGTCAGCCAGAATCCCAGGAAGGAGGGAGGTTGGGTCCCACCCACCAAAAGAAAACAGTGGAGGCAAAATGAAGGCAGAGCCTTCCCTGTTCAGCTCCCAGAAACCTGAGCAGGGTTCCTGAGATACGATCTCGTAATACTTAGGACACTCTTCTCCCCCGTGGGAAGGTGGAACTAGGTGGGCCTTTATTTCGTGGGTGGTAAAGAAGGCTGGACCCATGGGATAGGTGAGCAACTGGCTGGCATCAGAATAGGCCTCAGTTTATACCAGTAAAACTGCCGCCTCCCCCAACCGCCGTCTCCAAATGCCCTCTGGTGTGTGACAGCAGAGAATAGGCATCAACTCTGCTTCTCAACTCCTGAAACATGCAGGGCTGCCCCTCACTCTCAAACGATCCCCAAGAAGTTAACAATCATGTGGGATAAGCTACCTCCATCCGGAATTTAGCCAGAGCACCATGAGTCGGAGTCTGAGGTGTGGAAACCATGATCTCCTCCAGATTTTTCCCGCTATGCTAAGAGAGGAGGGAGAAGGAGAAGGTGAGAGCAAACTCAGCAGCTGTTATTTACAAGTATAACTTCTTGTCTGCGTTATATAATGAGTTCAGGAAACTATCAAGGACAATTAACACATATTACATCTCTCCTCACGAAGTCTCAGGAGCCTCATCAGCAGCTCAAAAAAAAAAAAAAAAAACACTTTTGGGATCGTTTTGGGAATGTGAGGAAGCTGGAGCTGGCCAAGGAAGAAAATCCAGGACTGCCTGAAGGGGACGATGACCTGAACAGAGGCTTCGGTTGAGCCAAAAGGAGGTTTTCCCCAAGAGCCTTCTGGGGGCCTGGCCCTTCCCTACAGGGAGATCAGCCCAGGAGGAACATAGGTGGTTTCCTTGGATTCTCTTAAAACTCTAGAGAAGAACCAACAACAGGCAGAAATGGTTTCCAACACCCTTAAAACGAGGAAGAAAGGGGTGTACCTATCACAACCAGATCAAATCCTCCCAGCTTGATTATCCAGAATTCTATTCCAAGACTAAGGAGCCCTGGTGGTGCTGTGGTTAAGAACTCGGCTGCTACCAAAAGGTCAGCAGTTCGAACCCACCAGCCACTCCAAGGGAGAAAGATGTGGCAGTCTGCTTCCGTAAAGATTTACAGCCTTGGAAACCCTATGGGGCAGTTCTACTCTGCCCTACAGGGTTGCTATGAGTTGGAATTAACTAGACAGCAACAGGTTTGCTTTGGTACCTGAATACTAGTTTGATGGATCCTGTCCTTCCCCCACTGCTTAAATCCAACCTCTTAGTCCTGTCTTCTTTCCAGCCCCAGCTTTCCCATCTTGACCCACATGCATCAGCCACAGGAACTGTTCTGTGGATCTCCAAGAGTGCCCCGCTCTGACGCCTCTGTGTCTTTGTGCATGATCTTCCCCGTCTTGCCACTGCTGGAATGTCCCCCAGAGCGCAGTGCTTCCCCCACACCTGTTAACCTCCTATTCAGCAAGCCCACAGCGGGGCCAGTGCCTCCCAGCACCCAGGAAATACCCTCCACTCACACTCTGCATTCTGGGTATCATCACCTTTTTGCGCCTATATCTTCCACCACACTGTAAGCTCCTAAAGACATGGCTATTTCTGTTTTAACCTCTGTATTCTCAGTCCCAAGCAAACTGTCTAACCCATACAAGCCCTTAGCAAATGTAAGTGAGTGAAGCTTCCTGCCCCTGTGCCTAGCACACAGTTGGTGCTCAGTAAACATAAGAAAGCTGTCAGAGTCCTAAGCATCTCTCTCACATGTGGTTTTTCAGGCATCTCATTCTTCCTTCTCACTTCTTTTGACTTCATCTACATCTTGGGAAACCTTCCCTCTCTGCTCCCTCCCCCGCCCACCAACGCCCTGGAGAGCTCTGGCCACTGCCGAGAGATGGCCTCACTCACCTGGTGTGGCAGGAGCCCTGCAGGGCCGGGGAAGCGGCGGGCTTTGGCTTGGGTGGTGGTGCGGGTGGGCGGCTGGGGTGTCCGGTTGGCAGCAGTGACTAGTTGCACCAGGTGGTTGGTGACTACGGGCGTCTGCAGAGCTGCCTGGGGAACCAGGGAGGAACACGGGCCCTTTGGGGTGTGAGCAGGAGACGCTATAGAAGCCACTGAAGCGTGAGGCTCTAAGAGCCCCTGTGGACAGAATCCAGAGAGGACCCTTGAGGGAGCAGAACAGCCTGAGTTGGGAGTCCGTGTTCCAGGGAATCGAGGTTTGCCACTGAAACAGCCACCTGGAGACTGGGGTGGCTGGTGGGAGAAACGGTTTTGAGGGCTGCACTGAAAAGAACCTCTAGCAGATTGGAGCGGGTGGGGTGCTTGAAGAGAGGAGCCTTTGGTACAGACTCCCCAGTGGCCTTGTTGAGTGCGGACTGTTGAAGCAGTTGGGATAGGAAGGCTACCAGGGGCACCAGGTCTCAAGTGGCACTGTGGAGTCTTGCTGTTGACAACTGGATCTAGAGGCTGGCCCTGGACTGAAATAAGGCCATCATGCCTATTGTGGGTGGCAAGCGTAGACCCTTTTGGGCAAGATCCACTCGGCTCAGCTACCCGGGCCTTTTTGGCCAATACCAGGTCCTCTCCCTGACAGGGGGACAGGATTCCTGTGGCCTCACTGCTAACTCCAAGTTCTAGCTCCGTGCCAGGCCCCTCCAGCTCCATGCTTGCCAGGACGTCATCAAATTCATCTTGCTCAGGTCCCTGAGGGCCACCAACAACCTGCTGCTGAGTCTCCAAGGTGGGTAGGGGGCAGAAGGCTGAGGACTGGGGTCTTGCTGGCTCTCTGAGTGCTTCAGGCAGTGTCACTCTTCTCTGATTGCCAGTCCAGCTGTTGGAAGTTGAGACAGGTCTTAGGGGGGCTGTCCCTGTGGAACGGGGGCCCCTGACGGCCCTGGACATGCTGGAGGTAGGGAGGCGGAGTCCCAGGGCTGGCAGGCCAGAAGTCTCAGAAGGAGCAGTGGGGTGTGACGGCGGCCACCTGGAGGACTGTGCCTGCACTGTGGCCTGTGGCCTGGAAGATGCAGGTCTCAGGCACCCAGCATTCACAGGCAGTGAGCCAGCAAGCTGGTTCTCTGCATCCTCTACAGCGGACAAGAAATCCTACAGAGAAGAAATCAGGAAACACTCTGCTTTCGCTGTTTCAGGCAGGTGGTGTACATGCCAGAAAGGCAATGGTGTTGTTTCTCACCACCTTTGACCTTGCCCATGAGCCCACTGCCTGGCTTCTATCAGAAACATTCTAAGGCTAAGTCTTCAGGTTGCTTTTCTCTTTCTTCAATCTCTGGGGCAGTTACGGAAGCAGAAGAAGCACACACAAGGGCACCATGGAGTCAAACCAATCCAAGGTCAAACACCCATCTCCAGGAGACTAGGTCGCTGGGGTCCAGCCTGTGCAACAGGGATCTATCCAGCTGGTCATGCTGCCTGTCCTCAGCCCACTCCCCACTGGAAAGATACACACACACACACACACACACGTGCGCACGCGCACACACTGCCTTCAGTAAGCCAGAAAGAGCTTGGATCCAGCAAAATAGGCAGAAGTTAAATATAGATTTTCAGGCAAGTTAAATTAAGTGTGGATTCCAGTTGGGAAGCAAGGTGAGATTGACACCTTCAAGAGCAACAGACCTGTTCCGAGGGTGTTTTTGAGTCAGAACTGCTGATTTAACTGACAGGAAGGTCCCATCCACCCCCACTCCCTGCCGCCCCATTCGTTTGTCTGGGCTAGAAAAAGGTTTCTTCCTGCATTGTATGTTATCAAGAGAGTCACAAACTCCAGCAGGATCACCTTGGGGTTGAAAACAATAATAATGATGATTATAATTACAGCAGCAATAAAATGCTGATGACCCTGGGGTTGACGGATTCCCTTCCTCCTGAAGAGCTCATTCTCAGACACGATGTCATTCTGCCTTGGGAAGGGGGAAAGGGTCTAGTCTGCAATTGCCATGGATTGGAAACTTGACATGTCAGAGCCCTTCACCCTAATTCCACCACTGGCCTAGCAAGCTGTCCTACCATCACCTGGTAAGACCCAGAAGGTCACTGAAACAGTCACTTTTACAGTCTGTAATCATACGTCTCCAAAGCTGAAAGACAAAGACAAGGGCACATGTCCTGTTGTGAAAACACAAATCAAGTCCCCAAGCAATAATAAAAACAACTAATGCTGGAAACCTCACTGGGTGCCAGGTTCCATGTAAGCACTTTACCGGAATTCTCTCAATCAATTCTCACAGTGGCCCTATGAATAGGTACTATTATTATTCCTGCTTTATGGCTGCAGGAATTGAGACACAGGACAGGTTAAGTAACTCCACAGAACCAGGACTAGAACTCACGTGTGCCCTTGTCCCTCTGCCTTAGGGCCTTAGTGAATGAGACAAGCCACAGACTGGTTTTTAAGAGGTCTGAGGAAGGTCTCTTGTTCCCTTCAAACCTCAGCTTCCAAAGGCCTCCAAGGAAGGGGAGGGTGGAGCCTGGGCTGTCAGGTGGGCCCCTGGTGCAGCGTCCGCCACCATACCTGGCACAAAAATTAGACCTCAAAATGAGTTCTAAATTGGAGTTTTCAGGCAAAGTATTCGGAGATAAAAAGTAGATTCTGAACTGTTTGTTCCTGGTAAAACAGAACAATTGTATTCTAACAAATGTGTCTTAGTGGTTTCCACTACATTAGACTGGGTTCAGCAAGCTGAATCCTCATCCTGGCTATTTGTGCTGTATTCTAAGCAGGTTAATTTTCTTCTTTGGGCTTTACTTGCTTAAATTCTGCTTCTTTGGTAAAATGATTTGAGGTAACAATTTCAGGCCTCATGGATGAAACTATATCCGTTGGATTTGAGCAGGAAGGGAGCTGTGGGGATTGCCGGTTCAGTGGTCTCTGGCTGCACATTAACACCCCTGCCTGGGCCCATCCTCAGAGATTCTGATTTCGTTGGTGTGCTGTGGGGCCTAGACAGGGGTGACTCCAATGTGCTGACTCTAGACCAATCTAACCTCTCATGGACTGAGGAGAGGGAAGGAAGGAAGGGAAAGGCATCTGAGGTAGAGGAGCTCCTCTCATTTGCTGAAGAGAAAATGGAAGGCCAGAGAATGCAGTAATTTGCCCTGACTCACATAGGCAGTTGGTGTCCGCAGGCCTCTTGCTGTCTCCTACACTTCTCTGGCCCTCCACACACATTCTTCCTACCTCAAGTAAGTCATCATGAAGGTGAATTAAATCACCTACATGACACAGCTTCCAAGCAGGGACCCTTAGAATTTAAAGGTACGACAATTAGGCAATTCATCTCTCTGGAGTTTTGTTTGTTTTTAAGACAGTTAAATGGGTTGTTTACATTTCTCAGCCTCACCCAGACAAAAAAAAAAAAAAACAACCATATGCATGTCAACTAAAATGTATTCGGCTGCTCCCAGATGTTCCATGACTGGGTGTTTACATCTTAAGACCTTCTCTGCCACCTCTGATCACCAACACTTCTTACCTCATCTTCAAACTCCTCTTCCACAGCAAACAGCTTCTGCAAACTGCATGCCTGAAAGGAAAACAAAGCAATTGAGGTTGAAGAAGAAATGCCATTTGAAAGTACACTCTGTCCTCCCTACCCTTTTTCCCAATTCTAGCAAAAAGGCCATCAGGTGTGCTATTTTCTGCTAGTGCTGGGGGAGAAATAAGGGATGAGAAGAGAGAAAATTGGGTCTATTTAAAGATTTAGATGATTAAGAATCCCTTCTTGTACAATAATCCCCTCAGATCCACCTGCATTAATCCTGGAAGGGGGCAGGGAGCAAAGGCAGGCTGCTCTCACAGTGGAGATGCCCACCTCTAAGTGTCTAAGGGTCATGATGGAAAGCGTTACTGAATGGGGGCAGGCTCAGGAGGCAGTGATGTTTGAGTGGGCAGGGAAGGATGAACAGGAGTTCTAGAAAAGAAGGAAGCCAGCTGGAGGAAAACTGAGGCCCACAGAAGGAGAAGTGCCTTCCTAGAATCTCCCAGCGCGTCCATGCTAAGCCCCGACCAGCGCCCGGGTCTCCTGACCCCACCCGGACTCTTGCCCACACCCGGGCTCCGGCTCTGCAGCTCGCCAGGCCGCAGGTGAGGGCTGGAACCCCGAGGGAGGGCTCAGGGTCTCAGGGACCAGGCGGCTGGGGATATCCGGGTGTCGGCGCGGCATTACCATGGCGACGGCGGGTGGGCTCCGGCCCGTGGGTTGCCCTGGCGGGCCCCCGACTAAGGCGGGCGCCGGGGCCTCGGACTCGGTCCGGGCGGGAGGATGGGAGTTCCGGCGACGGTGCCCCCTGGGAGGAGCCGGAGGGCGGTGTCGTTGCGACCCGGGCGGGGATAGAGGGAGCGTCTCCGGGAACCTGGGAGCCGCATTCGAACCCACCGCCACTCCAAGTGTCTCCGCCCTCTTAAAGTTCCGCCTTATTTCTACCCTGCCGACACAAAGTTCCTTCACCCGCCAGCCTTCCGCCCTGGCCTTAAAGGAGAAATGAATGAGCTCTCGGTCGCCCCCCTGTGGCCTCACGGGCCGGTCGACTAGTTCAACACGCGTTCAGGTGAGAGCAAGCTTGAGGAATTTTGGGCCCATTCCATCCATCCCAGCCCAGCCTCCAAGGAGCCTGGTGGTGCGGTGGTTAAGCGCTCAGCTGCTAACCAAAAGATCGACGGTTTGAGCTACTAGCCGCCCTGCGTGAGAAAGATTTCAGCCTTCGAAACTCTATGGGGCACTTCTACTCTGTCCTAAACGGGTCACTCTGAGTCAGAATCCATTCGATGGCAAAGGGTTTTTTTTTGGCCCACCCTCCTCTCTTCTGTTAAGACTAGGTACATTACTACAGCGAGACTCTCATTCACACCAAAACCTACCCAGATGGTTTATCTGACTGTTAGTCTATCCATCCACCATATACCCAAGAAAGACCAAACCCACTGCCGTCGAGTCAACTCCGACTCATAAGCGATCCTACAGGACGGAGTAGAACTGCCCCGTAGAGTTTCGAAGGAGCGCCTGGCGGATTTGAACTGCCAACCTCTTGGTTAGAAGGTGTAGTACTCAACCACTACGCCACCAGAGTTTGGTTTTATCCGCCATATAGCTATTCATTTATTCAGCTAATTACAACAATCCTTGCAGCACAGGTTTATTAAACGAAGATGTTCTTGTCTGGCTGTTTTTATCCTTCATGTCTCAGCTCAGATGTCAGACCTTCCCTGCCACCTTACTCTCAAGTAAACCACCCCCCACATCACAACAGTATTTTCTAAACAGCACTTGTCATAATTTGTAATTATCATGGTTTGCATCTTTACTGCCAGTCATCCTCACTAGAATATAAACTCCACGAGGACAGGGACCTTGTCTGGATTGTTCGACTTTGTATTCCCAGTACCTAGCACGGTGCTCAGTAAAAGCCATTGAATGAATGAGTGACTACTATGTATCAGGCACAGTGGTTGACGTTGGGGATAAAGAAATGGAAAAGGCTCTTGTGCCCTCAAGGAATTCATAAGCAAGTCAAAGAAACACAGATCAAAAGACCGAGTCTAGGAAAGTCACGCAGAGAGATGGGCAGGGGTCCAATGAGCTGGGAGGGTCAGCTCTTTTCACTAAAGCCTGCTGTGGTTAATGACCCTAAGTCCTACCTCAGTTTCCCTCTTGCTTTGCTGCTAGTTGCAGTGGCAGCAGGAGCTGTGTAGTTTTGAAGACTCAGAAGGCAGGAGAACAGTAGCTGACAGGGGTGCTTAGCCATGTGATCCAAGCTGGCCCTGGGTCTTCCCCAGAAGGACAAGTATGATGACAAAACTGAGGCCGAGAGGGGGAAGAGACTTGCTCAGGGACACACAATTACTTAGTAGGGACCTTCTGGTTGAAATCCCATGCTTTCTCCTCTATCACACAGTTAAATGAACTTGGCATCTGCTTCTCCCACCTGTTGCCCACCTCCTGTTAGGACCAGTAGAAAATGTGGAGCTGGAACATTTTAGAGAGATTGGCAGATCGTAGGCAGGAAGTTTAGCGTTGGGAAAGGCACTGTGCTTCCTAGCACTGGCATCTCAAAGCAAAGGAAAAGACTGGGCCTTCGTGGAGATAGGGCCTAGGTCCTCTTCTTCCTCCTCTCAGAAGAGGGGTTAGGAGGCTTAACTCTTTAATAACCAAGTGTGAGGCTAGTAGGGGCTCAAATTAAAAAGGAAGGGATAGGTTCAAGGAAAGGGAAAAGTGAGTACTGGGGCTTGGGCAGGAGGGCCCACACCAGAGGATACCAAGCTGCCCACCGTGAAGCTTCATACAAAGCGGAGTGAGTGTAGTGTGGGGGTCTCAATAGCACCTTGATTTAACCCCATGTTAATAATGACCAATACTTCCTGAGCATTTCTGTGTGCCACACACGGTTCTAGGCACTTTACGTGTATTAACTCACTTAATCATTGTTAACGACCCTTGACATAGGTGCTAGGATTACTTCTGGTTTACAGAGGAGGAAAACTTCAATGCCTTGCCCAAGGTCACACAGCTAGTAGGTGGTGGAGCTGAGATTATGAACCAAGCAGTCAGGCTCCAGCATCCGCAGGTTTAAGCACTATGCTGTTTTGACTCATAGAATTCCAAGGAACTGGCTTTTTAACCTGGAGCTTTCGGGAATATAAGACCCCTGTAATCATGTGCAAAATGTCATGTGCTTATGCACATGTACTTTGTTCTGAGAGAAGTTCCATAGCTTTCGTCAGATTCTCATGTGTCAGAATCCTGTTTACCTTGCTCTAACTCAGAGCCAGGCTACACTTGCCTGGCTCCCACCCACGACTTTGTCCGGATGCATTACAGTCCTATTGCCTGGACTTCTGCAGTAGCCTCTTCATAGGTCAAACTTTTCTCCCTTCTGCCCATTCTTTCTAACATGCAAATGAGATCTAATTTCTCCACTGTAAAAATTCTTCACTCTCTCCCAGGTACCAGAGGATGACTTAAGCCCCAGAACCTGCAATGCCCTGGCATCTACCTCCCTGATCTATCTCATCTTTTGGAACAGCAGTCCCTAGCCATCTTTTCGGCCCACTCATTCTTCAAGCTTCATCTCACATTCTGCCTCCTCCAAGAAGCCTTCCTTAACTGCTCCACTCAGACCCAGGATTCCTTCCCCATGTTATGGTTGTTGGTTGCTGTCGAGGCGATTCTGATTCATAGCAACCCCATTGTGCAGAGTAGAACTGCTCCGTAGGCTTTTCAAGGCTGTGACCTTTCAGAAGCAAGTTGCCAGGCCTTACTTCTGAGGCACCCTGGGTGGATTTGAACAGCCAACCTTTTGGTTCGTAGTTCAGCACTTAACCGTTTGGACCACCCAGGGACTCCTTTGTTACTAATGGTTTCCTGCGTTTGGGCTTATCTTCTTTATTCCATTATAGAGCATGTCTATTATATGTCCTATGTTATCTGCAGGTCTCCCTCACACCTCCCTGCTGGGCTCTGAACTCTTTCAAGGCAAAGACATGGCTTTTTACCTTTGTGTCTCAACATGTAGCAGAGTCTGGCACGTAGAAGACACCTGGCAAGAGTTTGTTGAATGACTTAATGCCATTTGTCAGGAGGGAGTGTGAATAAGTCCGGGCAACTCCGTGCTCATTCTGCAAATACCTGCAGTTGCTGGGCGAGGAGCTTCACTTTCTTGGGGACAGAGGAGAGCACATCATCTGGAATGTGTGTGTGTGTGTGTGTGTGCATTACAATGTTTGTGTCTGGAGATAGTGCATTGGCTTTGGAGTTAGACAAATCTTGGTTCCTATTGACTCTGCTACTGTGTTACTTCAAGTAAGTTACTTTACCTCTCTGAACCTTAGTTGTCTCATCTATGAAAATGGAATAAGGTATCTCTGCCACAGGGTTGCTGTGAGATGAAATAAATTAATGCATTGAAATGGCTAACTTTGTGCCTGGCATATTGTCAAGAGCTCCACAAATGTGGGTTCCCTTGCCCCCTACTTAAGTTTGCAAACATGTGCTGGGATTTGTTATAAGAGCCACATGCCTGGGGTTTGTATCTATTTCAGCGTGTTTTCAAATGCGTTTTGCCCTGATTTGTATTTTTATCATATGAGCAGTGGTATGTGAATCAGTGTGAAGTATGTGTTTATGTGTTCATTTTTGTTTACCTTGGTATGGACAGTGGCATATTTGGATAGGACGTGTATACACACACCAAGAGTCTTGTGGGGCTGTGTTGGTGGGTGGCTGTTGTATGCTGAGTGGGTGTGTGCAATGTGGGTAGAATTAATGTGTGTTGTATGCTGCATGTGGGGTTTGGAGGAGTTGTGTGAATGGCGATGTTTACGGGACTGGTCTGTGTGTGTGTGTGTGAAGGTTGTGGATTCTGAGTGTATAACCAATGAGTGTAACCAACAGCGCTGTCTAATAGAATTTTCTGTGTTGATGAAAATATTCTATATCCGTACTGTCCAGTAGAGTAGCCACACGTGTCTACTGAGCACTTGAAATGTGGCTAATGGGACTTCTCAGGAAACCAAAGAAAATGTGTAACGAAGGAACTGAAGTTTTAATTTTAATTAGTTTTCATTTAAATAACCAGAGGTACACTATAGACAGAAACTTCTAAGTTGTTCTCCACACACCAGCCAGGTGGAGTGCCTTCCCCTCCCTCTGACCACGAAAAGCCCATTCGTCTTGTCCCAGCCCCAGGATGTAAATAGACTCGCTGCAACCCCGTGTGAGCTTGTGTGCGTGTATATGTGTGCGCGCGCGCAATGTGAGACGCAAGGGGTGGGGGCTACTGCGCCTCCGCCCCTCAAGTCCCCAGCCGAGCCGTGAATCATCCTGACAGTGAGGTGAGTCATTCATGAAGTGCTCGCGGCCGGCACTGCAGGCGGGAAGCGAACGTCAGCTTCCCAGCCCCCTTCCCCTCCTCTACTCCGATGGGACCGCTCAACCCCACGCACTGCAGATGTTGTTGGAAGAAACTGACACGGGCGAATCAAGGCGCCGAGAAGCTCATCTCTGCCTCTCCCTCTGGTCTGCAATCCATTCATCTCCCCAGCCCCTCTCTCCCCTCCGTGGCATGTGAGTCATCTCACCATCTCCCCGAGGACCGGGACATCCAGCTCCTTTCTCCTCTACGCCCGCAGTCCAATATCCACCTCCTCAAGCCTATCTCATTTGGCCCTCGCCCAGAGCTGGGGAGGAGAGCAGGGAGGCTGGACTCCATGGTGGGGTGTCAGGGTCCAGGTTTGGAAGCTAGGTTGAGGCAGTTAAGGCTTTGGGAGTGGGGCGGGGCTCAGGGCAGGTTGCAGCTGACTGGATCCTGGGTAGCTGGCATCCAGCTTGCTTGGAGGAGCATCAAGACAAACGTGGGGCCAGCAGGCAAGGAGTGGCTGAGGGGTTCTGCCTGGATCACCTGCGGCTTGTGCTGAAGAGTATTCCTTTGGTTTCCTGGGAAGTCCCACATAGTACCCCCTGACAATCTGCAGGGCCTGGTAGCATCTCTCCTCTGCCCATCCCCCCTTTGGGCATCAATCATTCTTGCACCGAACATTCCCTGAAGATTCTGACTTGGACAACCTTATCATTTGGTGGTGTCCCTCACCGTGTCAGAAAGTAACATCAAACGCTTTAAAAATGGGCAGACCCTTTGGCATAGCAGCTCCACTTCTCAGAGTTTATCCTGTGACGATAATAATGGATGTGTGCAAACATTTAGCTCTAAGAGCGTTCGTCAAAGCATTATTTGAAACAGTGAAAACTTTAAATAAGGGCCACATAAACCAGAGACTCCATCTGCCTGAGACCAGAAGAATTAGATGGTGCCAGGCTACCACCAATGACCACCTTGACAGGGAACACAACAGAGAGTCACTGACAGAGCAGGAGAAAAGTGGAGTGCAGAACTCAAATTCTAGTAAAAAGACCAGTCTTAATGGTCTGACTGAGACTGGAGGAACCCCAGAAAATGTGACCTCCAGACTCTCTGTTAACCCAGAGTTAAAGCCATTCCTGAAGCCAACTCTTCAGACAAAGATTAGACCAGACTATATGATATAAAACGAACAGTGTACTTCTTAGTTCAAGTAGATACACAAGGCTAAATGGGCAGCCCCTATCCAGAGGCGAGATGAGAAGGCAGAATGGGACAGGAGCTGGTTGAATGGAACTGGAAGTCCGGGGTGGAAAGAAGGAGTGTGCTGACATATTACAGGGATAGCAACTAGGGTCTCATAACAATGCGTGTATAAATTTGTGTATGAGAAACTAACTTGAGTTGTAAACTTTCACTTAAAACACAATAAAAAAAAAGTGAAAAATGGGAAACAACCCAAATGTCCATCAAAAGGGGATTGAAGAAAGAAACCATGGTAAACATAACACAAAGGAGTACTATGCAACCACTAAAATGATATTGTGCAAGAAGATTCGATGCCATGGGAATATTTTCATAATATAGTACATCAAAAATGAAATCATGTGATACAATTTTTGTAAGAAAAATAAGCCTAAAAAAAGATTAGAAAAGTATTCATCTAATCGTTAATAATTGTTCTCACTGAATTATGAATTCAGGAGTGGTTTTCTTCTTTGTACTTTTCTGATTCCCCCGCCCCCTAGAATTTCCACCGTAAGAGTTCTTGACTTTTTACAGCAGAAAAAATAATTTTACTAAATGTTTTTAAAAAATCACTTGTGGGGTGGCAATGAAGATTAACTGTAAATGTGCATTTTATTGGGATGATGAAAATGTTCTAAAATTGGATTATTATACAGTTTGGTAAATTGTAAAAAACATAAAATTGTACTCCTAAAAATGGGTAAATTTTATGGTATGTTTTTTTTTAAACTATTACTTCAATAAAATTGTTTTAAAATTTCTTTAAAAAAGCCATTTGCTGGGCTTTCTACCATTGAGAAAAGTCTCCTAACTCCACATGCCTTAACCAGTTGCTGCCCCGTCAATTCTGACTCATGGCAACCACATGTGTGTCAGAGTAGAACTGTGCTCCACAAGGTCTTCGGTGGCTGATTTTTTGGAAGTAGATTGTCAGGCCTTTCTTCTGAGGTGCTTCTGGGTGGACTCGAACCTGCAGCCTCTTGATTAGCAGCTGAACTCGTTCACTGTTTGTACCACCCAGGAACTCGTCCACCTTCCTTTAAGAGTCCTAAAACAAACCTGAGTTCTTAGCTAGGTTTGCCGGATAAGATACAGGACGCCCAGTTAATTTGAATTTCAGATAAACAATAAATACTTTTTAAAATAAGTATAAAACTAAGTAGCACAAGTTTAAAGAGTCGTGAGCTCTTAGTATTAGTATGTAAAATATCATTCATTGTTTATCCGAAATTCAAATTTAACTAGGTGTCCTGTATTTTTATTTGCTAATTCTGGCAACCCTTGTCTGGGGTCCTTGCTCCTTTCAGATCTTGGGGCAGGAAATAGACTTGGTGGTGGTCATTTAGGTTTGTACCCCCCTCACCCCTAGAGCGATTCTACACAGCCTAGGAGAGTGTGATGGGGAAGCTCAGGTGCTGGAAACAGCAAGGTGAGAGAAGGTGAAGCTGCGGCCATTTCCAGTGTGGAAGGTGATTGCCAGCTCATTGAGTGGGTGTGACAGTGGCATTTCAGCTGACCAGAACCAGGGAGTGGTGTTTTCCACTCTCCTTGGGCAGTGGTCAAGCCTCGCCAAGGCTGGAGGCGGGGGAGGAGCTCACTGTTCAGGCCTCACGATAGCCCTTTTCGCAGGCATTCTATGTTGTACCCCAACAGCGCAGTGAGGAGGGTGATGTCATTGCCCACCATTACGGAGGAGGAAACAGAGATTCCAAGAGATTAAGTAGGCTTCCCAAACTCACACAGCTGGTAAGTGGCAGAGCCACAGCCCGAGTCGAAGCCTTTCCCCTCTCACTGGGGTACTTTCCACAAAGGCAGTGTAATCCAATGGCTAAACAAGTCAGTCTTTGGGCTCGGAGAACATGGGGTCGTATCTCTGCATCTTCAGTGACTTGGCTTTTGGCAAGCTCCTTAAGTCTTCTGAGCCCTAGCTACTTCATCTTAAAAGTGAGGATAATAATAATAATAATCCCTATCTCATGAGGTTATTGGAAGGATTAAATGAGACGGTGGAGGTAAAGTCTATTGTCTACTGGGCAGGATGTATGAGAGACCCTGCTGCTCAAGGATGGCAGAACACTGTGAATCAAGGACTTCTCATCAGGGTGTTCTGGGTCCGCAGGGAGTTGCCAAGAGAAAAGAGACATGGATGTTTCTTCCTTTTGGGGGCAGACACCCTCAAACCTGAGGAGACTGTCTGGCATTTCACCTAGATAGCCTGGGTTCTGCCCTGGCCCTGTGTTACTAGTGGCTTAACCTCCCTGAGCTTCCATCTCCTTATCTAAAAGATGGAGTATGTAATATCTACCTTGTCGAACTGTTCTAAGAATGACAATGTAAAGAACATGACTGGGCCCTTCAAGGGACCCTGGGTGGTGCAGTGGCTAAAGAGCTCAGCTGCTAACCTGAAGATCAATGGTTTAACCCACCAATTGCTTCTTGGGAGAAAAATGTGGCAGTCTGCTTCTGTAAAGATTTACAGCCTTGGAAACCCTATAGGGCAGTTCTACTTTGTCATTTAGGGTCGCTATTTTTTGAGTCAGAATCAACTTTGTTGGCAGCGGGTTTGGTTTTTGGTCGGTTGGGCCCTTTAAAAAGAAGGAGTTCAATAAAAGTTCACTAAGAAAGTGGGCAACACATATGTTGTTAACCAGAAATGACTCGCGGGAAGGAAGGCGATTGGGTGAGTTTTTGTATGCCAATGGTCCGTGCCCCACCATGTAGCATTTAACTCCACTGTGTCTTGTTCTCTATTGTTTCATGGACCTCAGGGCGAAGGGGACCTTTCAGAATCACATGGTCCACCCCTCCAATCTCAGAGGGGAAACAGACTCAGAGAGGGCAAGTGATTTGCCTAAGCTCCTACAGGCAGAGCTGGCTTGGGTCTCCCAGGCCCCTGCTTTGCCCACTACACCACCCAGCCTTCAGTGGCCAGACTCTTTCCACAGGATCAGAAGCTCCCAGAGGGCAGATGCATTTGTGTCCTCTGTCCCTGCCCCAGCATGCGTGCACCACCTGCAGAAGACACTCTGGAAGAACCTGCTGATATGTGGGACATGACTGGTCATGCTGTCACTTGCACTGTTGTGTTCATGTGGCCTTGACTCCTGAGCAGGCAGGCAGGAACCCCCATCCAGTCCAGGAATCCTGGGCCTCAGTTCCAGGTCCCAGCAGGAAGGTAGGGGAGAGGATGGGCTTCCTTCCCAGTCATCCCTTCAGACCTCCTGCTCCCCTTGCTGCTGGCGGGGGGCGGTAAGAGGGCTAGGTGTGGCCACACCAAGCCCTGAGGGGAGCTGCGAAGTCTTGTCCCAGGGTCCTGCCTCTGTCCCAGGCCTTCTAGTCACCTGGCTGCTGAGGAAGGCTCTTGGTCGATGTGAGATCTGCTGACCAGGGGGTTGGCAGATTTTCTCTTCTTTCTCTCTCTCTCTATACATATACACACACATATATATAATCTTTTTTTTTTTTTTAGGTGCCATGACAAACTGTGGCAGCTGCACCCGGAATAGTCTTTATTTTTAAACAAATTCACAGCTCATTCTGGGAACCATGATGCTGGCTTTTCCCAAGTTTGGCCATTGCTGAGTGTACAGACAGTGGCCTGCCTCCAACCTTTAGGCCAGGAAGCCAGGAGGTGGGGGGACTGGGAGGGGGCAGACGGTGTCAAGGGCCAGGTAAGGTTCTCAGGTGAAGAATGTCTGAGGCCCTTGCCTCCAGCCAGGTTCTCCTTTTTTTTTTTTTTTTTTTTAACTATTGTGCTTTAGGTGAGGGTTTACAGAGCAAATTAGTTTCCCATTCAAAGTTTATACACAAATTGTTCCATGACATAGGTTGCACTCCCTGAAATGTGTCAGTACTCTCCCCGTTACCACCCTGAGTTCCCCAGTTCCATTCCTCCAGTTTTCCTGCCCCTTCCTGCCCTGTCATCTTTGCTTTTGGGCAGATGATGCCCTTTTGCTCTCATACAGGTGATTGTTCTAAGGAGCACATTCCTTATGGATGTTAGTGTTTATTTTATAGGCCTGTCTATTATTTGGCTGACAGGTGGTATCTGGGAGTGGCTTTACTTCCAAGTTAGAAGGATGTCTAAGGGCCATAGTCTCAGGAACTTCAACAGTCCCTCTCGGATGAGTAAATCTGGTCTTTTTTTTTTTTTTATGAATTTGAATTTTGTTCTCCATTTTTTTCCCACTCTAACTGGGACCTTCTATTGTGATCCTGGTCAGAGCGGTTGGTAGTGGTCGCTGGGTACCATCTAGTTCTTCTGGTCTCCGGCTAATGGAGGCTGTGGTTCCTGTGGTCCTTTGATCCTTTGGACTAATTGTTTCCTTAAATCTTTGGTTTTCTTCACTCTCCTTTGCCCTGGATGGAAAGAGACCAATAGTTGTACTTAGATGGACCCTCCAAGCTTTTAAGATGCCAGACACTACTTACCAAGGTAGGATGTAGAACGTTTTCTTTATGAACTGTGTTATGCCAGTTGACCTAGACGTCCCCCGAGACTATGGTCCTTAGCGTTCAAGCCGAGTAACTCAGTCCTGTGAGGTGTTGGGTTATATATATCTAGGATGTTTCCATGACTGTGCCCCCTGTGTGCTCTGTTATGCACGTGAATATACATGCAGCACATACAAATATGTATGTAGAAATATCCACAGCTAAACCTGTATATGCACTTGAATGTACTCCTGTATGCCCTCCCACACCTATTCAGCATACATATCTACCTATGTAGCCATTCATAAATTATTGTTATTACTGTTGTTGCAGGATTATATATGTTATAGTATTTACTGTTGTTGCCTTTTATTCTTGTGTACCTCTCAGTGTCTTCCCTTGGCTTGGTCATGTTGTACTGACTTCCCCTATATTGTGTACTAGCCTTTCCCTTCACCAGAGTTAACATGTGTCTAGTCTACAGTTAGTGATTTTCTCTTCCTCCACCTCCCACCTCTGGTAACCATCAAAAATGTTTCTTTCTGTGTATAAACCTTTTTCTTGACTATAATAGTGGTCTCATACAATACTTGTCCTTTGTGATTGACATTTCACTTAGCACAGTGTCCTCCAGATTCATACATGTTGTGAGATGTTTCAGGGATTCATCATTATTGTTTATTATTGCATAGTATTCCATTGTGTGTATGTACCGTAGTTAGTTTATCCATTCATCTGCTGATGGGCACTTAGGTTGTTTCCATCATTTTGCTATTGTGAATAATGCTGCAATGAACATGGGTGTGCCTATGTCTATTCTTGTCAAGGGTCTTGTTTTTCTAGGATATATACTTAGGAGTGGGATTGCTGGATCACACGGTATTTCTATTTCCAGCTTTTTAAGGAAGCACCATACCGTTTTCCATTCTGGTACATCACTTTACATTCCCACCAGCAGTATATAAGAGTTCCAATCTCCCCACAACCTCGTCAGCATTTTTTGTTTTCTGTTTTTTTGATCAGTGCCATTATTGCCAAGGTAAGATGGTATCTCATTGTAGTTTTGATTTGCATCTTATTTTTTAATGGCTAATGATTGTATCTCTTCATGTGTTTTTAGTCACCTGAATGTCTTCTTTGGTTAAGTGTCTGTTCATACCCTTTGCCCATTTTTTAATTGGGTCATTTGTCTTTTTGTTGTTGAGGTGTTGAAGTTTTCTCTAAATTTTAGAGATTAGGCCCTTGTTGGATATGTCATAGCCAATTTTTTTTTCCCAGTCTCCAGGTTCTTTTTTTACTCTTTTGGTTAAGTTTTTTGACGAGCATAAGTGTTTAATTTTTAGGAGATCCCAGTTATCTAGTTTATCTTCTGCTGTTTGTACATTTTTAGCTGTATTTGGTATTCTGTTTATGCCATATGTTAATTAGGACTCCAAGCATTGTCCTTACTTTTTTTTTTCCGTGATCTTTATAGTTTTAATTTTTACATTTAGGTCTTTGATCCATTTTAAGTTAGTTTTTGCATATGGTGTGAGGTAGAGATCTTGTTTCATTTTTCTGCAAATGGATACCCAATTTTGCCAGCAACATTTGTTAAAGAGACTTTCTCTTCCCCATTTGATGAAATTTGACCCTTTGTTGAAGACCAGCTGTCCACAGGTGAATGGATCTACTTCTGGGTTCTCAATTCTGTTCCATTGGTCTATGTGTCTGTCATTGTACCAGCACCAGGCTGTTTTGACTACTGTGGCTATATAGTAGGTTCTGAGATCAGGGAGTGTGAGGCCTTCTACTTCATTCTTTTTCTTCAACAATACTTCGCTTATCCAGGGCCTCTTTCCTTTCCATATAAAGCTGGTGATTAGTTTTTCCATTTCATTAAAGAATGTTGTTGGAATTTGGATCGAGATCACATTATATTTGCAGATTGCTTTTTTTTTTTTTTGGGTAGTATTGACATTTTCACAACGTTAAGTCTTCCTATGCATAAGCATGGTATGTGTTTCCATTTACGTAGGTCTCTTTTGGTTTCTTGTGGTAGTGTTTGTAGTTTTCTTTGTATAAGTATTTTATGTCTCTACTTAGCTTTATTCCTAAGTATTTTTTTTTTTTTTTTTTTTTATAATAACTTTTATTAAGCTTCAAGTGAACGTTTACAAATCCAATCAGTCTGTCACATATAAGTTTACATACATCTCACTCCCTACTCCCACTTACTCTCCCCGTCTTGAGTCAGCCCTTTCAGTCTCTCCTTTCTTGACAATTTTGCCGGCTTCCCTCTCTCTCTATCCTCCCATCCCCCCTCCAGACAAGAGTTGCCAACACAATCTCAAGTGTACACCTGATATAATTAGCTCACTCTTCATCAGCGTCTCTCTCCCACCCGCTGACCAGTCCCTTTCATGTCTGATGAGTTGTCTTCGGGGATGGTTCCTGTCCTGTGTCAACAGAAGGTCTGGAGAGCATGGCCGCCGGGATTCCTCCAGTCTCAGTCAGACCATTAAGTTTGGTCTTCTTATGAGAATTTGGGGTCTGCATCCCACTGCTCTCCTGCTCCCTCAGGGGTCCTCTGCTGAGCTCCCTGTCAGGGCAGTCATCGATTGTGGCCGGGCACCAACTATTTCTTCTGGTCTCAGGATGATGTAGGTCTCTTGTTCATGTGGCCCTTTCTGTCTCTTGGGCTCTTAGTTGTCATGTGGGCTTGGTGTTCTTCATTTTCCTTTGCTCCAGGTGGGTTGAGACCAATTGCTGCATCTTAGATGGCTGCTTGTTAGCATTTAAGACCCCAGACGCCACATTTCAAAGTGGGATGCAGAATGATTTCATAATAGAATTATTTTGCCAATTGACTTAGAAGTCCCCGCAAACCATGTTCCCCAGACCCCCGCGCTTGCTCCGCTGAGCTTTGAAGCATTCATTTTATCCCGGAAACTTCTTTGCTTTTGGTCCAGTCCAATTGAGCTGACCTTCCATGTATTGAGTGTTGTCTTTCCCTTCACCTAAAGCAGTTCTTATCTACTGATTAATCAGTAAAAAAACCCTCTCCCACCCTCCCTCCCTCCCCCCCTCGTAACCACAAAAGTATGTGTTCTTCTCAGGTTTACTATTTCTCAAGATCTTATAATAGTGGTCTTATACAGTATTTGTCCTTTTGCCTCTGACTCATTTCGCTCAGCATAATGCCTTCCAGGTTCCTCCATGTTATGAAATGTTTCAGAGATTCGTCACTGTTCTTTATCGATGCGTAGTATTCCATTGTGTGAATATACCACAATTTATTTACCCATTCATCCGTTGATGGACACCTTGGTTGCTTCCAACTTTTTGCTATTGTAAACAGAGCTGCAATAAACATGGGTGTGCATATATCTGTTTGTATGAAGGCTCTTGTATCTCTAGGGTATATTCCGAGGAGTGGGATTTCTGGGTTGTATGGTAGTTCTATTTCTAACTGTTTAAGATAACGCCAGATAGATTTCCAAAGTGGTTGTACCATTTTACATTCCCACCAGCAGTGTATGAGAGTTCCAATCTCTCCGCAGCCTCTCCAACATTTATTATTTTGTGTTTTTTGGATTAATGCCAGCCTTGCTGGTGTGAGATGGAATCTCATCGTAGTTTTAATTTGCATTTCTCTAATGGCTAATGATCGAGAGCATTTTCTCATGTATCTGTTGGCTGCCTGAATATCTTCTTTAGAGAAATGTGTGTTCATATCCTTTGCCCACTTCTTGATTGGGTTGTTTGTCTTTTTGTGGTTGAGTTTTGACAGAATCATGTAGATTTTAGAGATCAGGCGCTGGTCGGAGATGTCATAGCTGAAAATTCTTTCCCAGTCTGTAGGTGGTCTTTTTACTCTTTTGGTGAAGTCTTTAGATGAGCATAGGTGTTTGATTTTTAGGAGCTCCCAGTTATCGGGTTTCTCTTCATCATTTTTGGTAATGTTTTGTATTCTGTTTATACCTTGTATTAGGGCTCCTAGGGTTGTCCCAATTTTTTCTTCCATGATCTTTATCGTTTTAGTCTTTATGTTTAGGTCTTTGATCCACTTGGAGTTAGTTTTTGTGCATGGTGTGAGGTATGGGTCCTGTTTCATTTTTTTGCAAATGGATATCCAGTTATGCCAGCACCATTTGTTAAAAAGGCTGTCTTTTCCCCAGTTAATTAACACTGGTCCTTTGTCAAATATCAGCTGCTCATACGTGGATGGATCTATGTCTGGGTTCTCAATTCTGTTCCATTGGTCTATGTGTCTGTTGTTGTACCAATACCAGGCTGTTTTGACTACTGTGGCTGTATA
The DNA here is from genome assembly GCF_024166365.1 of Elephas maximus indicus. NCBI lineage: Eukaryota > Metazoa > Chordata > Mammalia > Proboscidea > Elephantidae > Elephas > Elephas maximus. The sequence goes on along the minus strand of NC_064837.1, from coordinate 50,668,589 downwards.
ATAGGTTCTGAAGTCAGGTAAGGTGAGGCCTCCCACTTTCTTCTTCTTTTTCAGTAGTGCTTTGCTTATCCGGGGCTTCTTTCCCTTCCATATGAAATTGGTGATTTGTTTCTCTATCCCCTTAAAATATGACATTGGAATTTGGATCGGAAGTGCGTTAAATGTATAGATGGCTTTTGGTAGAATAGACATTTTTACTATGTTAAGTCTTCCTATCCATGAGCAAGGTATGTTTTTCCACTTAAGTATGTCCTTTTGAATTTCTTGTAGTAGAGCTTTGTAGTTTTCTTTGTATAGGTCTTTTACATCCTTGGTAAGATTTATTCCTAAGTATCTTATCTTCTTGGGGGCTACCGTGAATGGTATTGATTTGGTTATTTCCTCTTCGGTGTTCTTTTTGTTGATGTAGAGGAATCCAAGTGATTTTTGTATGTTTATTTTATAACCTGAGACTCTGCCAAACTCTTCTATTAGTTTCAGTAGTTTTCTGGAGGATTCCTTAGGGTTTTCTGTGTATATAATCATGTCATCTGCAAATAGTGATAACTTTACTTCTTCCTTGCCAATCCGGATACCTTTTATTTCTTTGTCTAGCCTGATTGCCCTGGCTAAGACTTCCAACACGATGTTGAATAAGAGCGGTGATAAAGGGCATCCTTGTCTGGTTCCCGTTCTCAAGGGAAATGCTTTCAGGTTCTCTCCATTTAGAGTGATATTGGCTGTTGGCTTTGCATAGATGCCCTTTATTATGTTGAGGAATTTTCCTTCAATTCCTATTTTGGTAAGAGTTTTTATCATAAATGGGTGTTGGACTTTGTCAAATGCCTTTTCTGCATCAATTGATAAGATCATGTGGTTTTTGTCTTTTGTTTTATTTATGTGATGGATTACATTAATGGTTTTTCTGATATTAAACCAGCCTTGCATACCTGGTATAAATCCCACTTGATCAGGGTGAATTATTTTTTTGATGTGTTGTTGGATTCTATTGGCTAGAATTTTGTTGAGGATTTTTGCATCAATGTTCATGAGGGATATAGGTCTATAATTTTCTTTTTTTGTAATGTCTTTACCTGGTTTTGGTATCAGGGAGATGGTGGCTTCATAGAATGAGTTGGGTAGTATTCCGTCATTTTCTATGCTTTGGAATACCTTTAGTAGTAGTGGTGTTATCTCTTCTCTGAAAATTTGGTAGAACTCTGCAGTGAAGCCGTCCGGGCCAGGACTTTTTTTTGTTGGGAGTTTTTTGATTACCGTTTCAATCTCTTTTTTTGTTATGGGTCTATTTAGTTGTTCTGCTTCTGAATGTGTTAGTTTAGGTAGGTAGTGTTTTTCAAGGAATTCATCCATTTCTTCTAGGTTTTCAAATTTGTTAGAGTACAATTTTTCATAATAATCTGAAATGATTCTTTTAATTTCATTTGGTTCTGTTGTGATGTGGTCCTTCTCATTTCTTATTCGGGTTATTTGTTTCCTTTCCTGTATTTCTTTAGTCAGTCTAGCCAATGGTTTATCAATTTTGTTAATTTTTTCAAAGAACCAGCTTTTGGCTTTGTTAATTCTTTCAATTGTTTTTCTGTTCTCTAATTCATTTAGTTCAGCTCTAATTTTTATTATTTGTTTTCTTCTGGTGCCTGATGGATTCTTTTGTTGCTCACTTTCTATTTGTTCAAGTTGTAGGGACAGTTCTCTGATTTTGGCTCTTTCTTCTTTTTGTATGTGTGCATTTATTGATATAAATTGGCCTCTGAGCACTGCTTTTGCTGTGTCCCAGAGGTTTTGATAGGAAGTATTTTCATTCTCGTTGCTTTCTATGAATTTCCTTATTCCCTCCTTGATGTCTTCTATAACCCAGTCTTTTTTCAGGAGGGTATTGTTCATTTTCCAAGTATTTGATTTCTTTTCCCTCGTTCTTCTGTTATTGATCTCTAGTTTTATTGCCTTGTGGTCTGAGAAGATGCTTTGTAATATTTCGATGTTTTGGACTCTGCAAAGGTTTGTTTTATGACCTAATATGTGGTCTATTCTAGAGAATGTTCCATGTGCGCTAGAAAAAAAAGTATATTTTGCAGCAGTTGGGTGGAGAGTTCTGTATAAGTCAATGAGGTCAAGTTGGTTGATTGTTGTAATTAGATCTTCCGTGTCTCTGTTGAGCTTCTTACTGGATGTCCTGTCCTTCTCCGAAAGGGGTGTGTTGAAGTCTCCTACTATAATTGTGGAGGTATCTATCTCGCTTTTCAGTTCTGTTAAAATTTGATTTATATATCTTGCAGCCCTGTCATTGGGTGCGTAAATATTTAATATGGTTATGTCTTCCTGATCAATTGTCCCTTTTATCATTATATAGTGTCCTTCTTTATCCTTTGTGGTGGATTTAAGTCTAAAGTCTATTTTGTCAGAAATTAATATTGCTACTCCTCTTCTTTTTTGCTTATTGTTTGCTTGATATACTTTTTTCCATCCTTTGAGTTTTAGTTTGTTTGTGTCTCTAAGTCTAAGGTGTGTCTCTTGTAGGCAGCATATAGATGGATCGTGTTTCTTTATCCAGTCTGTGACTCTCTGTCTCTTTATTGGTGCATTTAGTCCATTTACATTCAGGGTAATTATAGATAAATAAGTTTTTAGTGCTGTCATTTTGATGCCTTTTTATGTGTGTTGTTGACAATTTCATTTTTCCACATACTTTTTTGTGCTGAGGCGTTTTTCTTAGTAAATTGTGAGATCCTCACTTTCATAGTGTTTGACTTTATGTTAGTTGAGTCGTTACGTTTTTCTTGGTTTTTGTCTTGAGTTATAGAGTTGTTATACCTTTTTGTGGTTACCTCATTATATACCCCTATTTTTCTAAGTAAAAACCTAACTTGTATTGTTCTATATCGCCTTGTATCACTCTCCATATGGCAGTTCAATGCCTCCTGTATTTAGTCCCTCTTTTTGATTATTGTGATCTTTTACCTATTGACTTCCATGATTCCCTGTTATGTGTATTTTTTTTTTTAATTAATCTTAATTTGTTTGTTTTTGTGATTTCCCTATTTGAGTTGATATCAGGACGTTCTGTTTTGTGACCTTGTGTTGTGCTGATATCTGATATTATTGGTTCTCTGACCAAACAATATCCTTTAGTATTTCTTGTAGCTTTGGTTTGGTTTTTGCAAATTCTCTAAACTTGTGTTTGTCTGTAAATATCTTAATTTCGCCTTCATATTTCAGAGAGAGTTTTGCTGGATATATGATCCTTGGTTGGCAGTTCTTCTCCTTCAGTGTTCTGTATATGTCGTCCCATTCCCTTCTTGCCTGCATGGTTTCTGCTGAGTAGTCAGAACATATTCTTATTGATTCTCCCTTGAAGGAAACCTTTCTTTTCTCCCTGGCTGCTTTTAAAATTTTCTGTTTATCTTTGGTTTTGGTGAGTTTGATGATAATATGTCTTGGTGTTTTTCTTTTTGGATCAATCTTAAATGGGGTTCGATGAGCATCTTGGATAGATATCCTTTCGTCTTTCATGATGTCAGGGAAGTTTTCTGTCAGAAGTTCTTCAACTATTTTCTCTGTGTTTTCTGTCCCCCCTCCCTGTTCTGGGACTCCAATCACCCGCAGGTTATCCTTCTTGATAGAGTCCCACATACTTCTTAGGGTTTCTTCATTTTTTTTAATTCTTTTATCTGATTTTTTTTCAGCTATGTTGGTGTTGATTCCCTGGTCCTCCAGATGTCCCAGTCTGCATTCTAATTGCTCGAGTCTGCTCCTCTGACTTCCTAGTGTGTTGTCTAATTCTGTTATTTTATTGTTAATCTTTTGGATTTCTACATGTTGTCTCTCTATGGATTCTTGCAACTTATTAATTTTTCCAGTATGTTCTTGAATAATCTTTTTGAGTTCTTCAACAGTTTTATCAGTGTGTTCCTTGGCTTTTTCTGCAGATATCCTAATTTCATTTGTGATATCATTAAGCATTCTGTAAATTAGTTTTTTATATTCTGTATCTGATAATTCCAAAATTGTATCTTCATTTGGGAAAGATTTTGATTCTTTTGTTTGGGGAGTTGGAGAAGCTGTCACGGTCTGCTTCTTTAAGTGGTTTGATATGGATTGTTGTCTCCGAGCCATCACTGGGAAACTAGTTTTTCCAGAAAATCCGCTAAAAAAAAACTGCAGTCAGATCCCTATCAGAGTTCTCCCTCTGGCTCAGGCTATTCAGATGTTAATGAAGCCGCCTGGGGAGGGTGGGGGAGGGAACAGAGAGATAGGAGAGTAGCACCTCAGAATATAGCCAGAGTTGCTTGTCTTGCTTGGAATGACTCTTATATCTGAGATTCCCGCGGGCGCGTCGCCTATGTGTGCTGTCTGTGTGGAGATTGCCCCCGGGGGGTCTGGCCCGCTGGAGTCACGGTCAGATCCTCCGCTTCCAGCCCCACGCCCAGCGTCAAGGCTCCCCTACTGGGACGGTGCACTCTCGACTCCAAAATCAGTCGCTGCCTCCCGGGGACTTCTCGTCCCTCCAGCCGCGTGGCCGTGCCGCCCCCGTGAACCAGGTGGGCCCCCTCCCGGGGTTAGTTCAGATTGGTGGAGTAGCTCCCCATGCTTGTGCCGCGACCGAGTGTCCCGGCTGGAACGCTGTTCTCCCCGCTCCAATACCAGTCGCTGCCTCCCGGGGACTTCTCCTACCGGCTGCGTCCCACGCCGCCCGCGCGACCCGGATGGTCACCTTCCCGGGGTTAGTTCAGGGGGTGGAGCAACTCTCCGTGTTTATGGCGTACCTGCGTGCAGTCCAAATCCCTGTGGGACGGTTCCCCGGCTCGGATGCTGCTCTTTCTGCTCCAAGATCAGTCACTGCCTCCCGGGGACTTCTCCTAACGGCTGCGTCCCACGCCGCCCGTGGAACCGGCTAGTCCCCCTCCCGGGGTTAGTTCAGGGGGGTGGAGCAGGTCTCTGTGCTTGTGCCGTACCTGACTGGTATGCTGGCTCCAGGCTCTGGAAACAATCGCTGCTTCCCCGTATTAGTTCGTTCTCCGTCTCTAAATCTGTGTTTGTTGTTCAGGGTTCGTAGATTGTTATGTATGTGATCGATTTACTTGTTTTTCCGTGTCTTTGTTGTAAGAGGGATCCGAGGTAGCGTCTGCCTAGTCCGCCATCTTGGCTCCCTATTCCTAAGTATTTTATCTTTCTGAGGGCTATTGTAAATGATAGTGTTTTCCTGATTTCCTTTTAAGAGTTCTTCTTGTTAGTGTAGAGAAATCCAACTGATTTTTGAATGTTGATCTTGCATCCTGGCATTTTGCTGAATTCTTTTATTAGTTCCAGTAGCTTTCTTATGGAGTCTTTGGGATTTTCTATGTATATGATCATATCATCTGTGAATAGGGATAGTTTTACTTCTTCTTTGCCATTTTGTATGCCCTTTATTTCCTTTTGTTGCCTTATTGCTCTAGCTAGGACTTCCAGCACAATATTGAATAAGAGTTGTGATAAAGGGCACCGTTGTCTGGTTCTCATTCTCAAAAGAAATGTTTTCAGTCTCTCTCCATTGAGAATACTGTTGGCTGTTGGTTTTGTATATTTGTCCTTAACTATCTTGAGGAATTCCCTTTTATTTCTATTTTGTTGGAAGTTTTTATGAAGAATGGGTGTTGCCCTCCTAGGTTTTTTTTTTTTTTTTTTTGGTCTTGCTTTATTTATTTATTTATTTTCAGTTACAACTCTAGAATCATTAACTGGCCGAAAACTAAAAACCAAATTCATTGCTGTCCAGTTGATTCTGACTCACAGTGACCCTACAGGACAGAGTAGAACTGCCCCATAGGGTTTCCAAGGAGTGGCTGGTAGATTCCAACAGCTGACCTTTTGGTTAGCAGCTGAGTTCTTAACCACTGCACCACTAGGGCTCCAGCATTAGCTGGCAAAGCTAGAAAAATTCTCAGAAGTCATCCATCAAGCCATGCAACTTTACAGATGAGGAAATTGAGGCCCAGTGGGGTGTTTGCTTGCCCAAGGCCCCTGTCTGGTGCTTTTCCTCCAAACATCTGAAGTTTTTCCCCAAACATCTCAAACAGGCAAGGGTGATGGTGTGCTGGATACTAGTGCCCAACCCCAGAGGAGAGGCCTCTAGGGGAAAAAGGAAGAGAAGGGAGGAGGAAACTGGTTTTCTACCCTTTTTAATCTCATCTTGTTGGACCAGCCAGGAATGTCTCCAGCTGGAAGGAAGGGAACCTAGTCCAACCCTCTCATCCTAGAGATAAAAGAACAAAGAAAGGAAGGCACTTAGCTAGGGTCACGCAGGGAGGTCTGGGTTAAACCTAGAGGTCCTAGGGGCAGTTTTCACAAGAGCCTGCATAACTCAGTCCTTAACGTCACTGCCTTTGCTTTGTGCCTGGGGAACATGGATAGTTGGCCCTGAAATAAATTCTCTCCCATACTCTCCTCATTTCTTCTGGCTCCTGAGCTCATTATGAACAGCCCAAGGGCAGGTCTGGGCCAGAAAGCATCCAGAAAGAATGACGGTCTAGCCTGAACTCTGATGCTGGTACTGTGCTGGATGCTGTCACATCTGCCGTCACCTCTAATTTGGGACTCACTGAGTGTCAGAGCTGAAAGTGACCTCAGAGGACAGAAGTCCTAGAACTGTGTCCCAGATGAGGAGACTGAGGCCCAGAGGGGAAAAGACTCATCCAACAGCACACAGGAAAGAAGCTGTCCCTATGTTGCTCCTGGTTTTCTGACTTCCTGTCCTCTTAGAGTCCCTGGGTAGTGCACATGGTTAACAAGCTTGCCTACTAATTGAAAGGTTGGAGATTCACTTCTACCAAGAAGCACTTGGAAGACAGGCCTGATAAAGCTGCCATTGAAAACCCTATGGAACACAGTTTTACTCTGACACACATGGGCCGCCATGAGTTGGAGTTAATTTGACAACAACGGTTTTTTAGCCCTGTTATTTTTTTGCAGCACCTAACATTGTTCTGGCCTCATAAGTTTTCAATCTGCTGAATAAATTCTTGCTGAATATAATATAAATAAGATTCCCCTGTGTATAAGACCCTTTGGTAATTGATAAAAGCTTTAAAGCATGCATATTTCCTTTGAAAAATGTCTAATAAAGGCTTATTGCTTGGGTTTATCGACTTATTTCTCCCTCATTCTGTATTATTTTCTCCTCAAAGCTATATTTAGGCAGAGCTGAACTAGTTCCTCCCCAGCCATTCTTGGGGGCTGTTAGAGCCACTTAAGTGCTGCTCCATTAGAGACCAGAACTGTGAGCTAGACCATGTTAGTCAGAGCCTCCCCAGAGCCCTGGCTCTGGAATCCTGCCTTTGGCTTGGAAGTCCCTCTCCAGGAGACACACTGGTGAGAGTTTGGAGGTGGGACACATCTGACCTAAGGGTCATGTCAGCTCCCCAGGCAATGCCAACCTTAGAGGGCACAGACTGTGGCTGAGTTAGAAGGAGTGTGGAGGAGATGGGTGCCAGCCGTATGTTCAGCCATGCCCACCAAATGGGGAGGAAGATTGCTCTGTCTTCTGCTCCAAGTACTGGCCAGGACAATTTCTCATGACGCCAGGCAGGAGTACTACTCCCAGAGCCCCTTGCCGTGGTGCTCACCATGCCTCATTCCACTCTCCAGCCCTAACACCTCCTTCTCAAAGTCCAACAGTGCTGCCAATCTGGCGGCTATTGGTTAAACGCCTGGATCTTCTCCGAGATTTATTTCCTTCTACCAAAAAGCCAAATTCTCTGCCTGTTGCCAGGATCGGAAGTCTCCCACACCCCCGTCAGCTACTAGGTCCCATCTGCAGGCTCACTCTACATCGGGGGAAAATGAGGTAGTGGTTAATGAGACAGTCCCTCCCGCCCTGTTGCCATGGTGAATGGTCTGGGGTCTCTGCCTACTCTATGGCCTCAGAACAAATGATAGTTTTATTCTCTGTAAGGAACTGTGAGTTCATTACAGGCAGAATCATCTCTGTATTCCCAGCGCCCTCCACAGTTGCTCAAGAAATGTGTGCAGAACGAATGCTGAGCTATTTAACCCCCACCTGAGAAGGGGAAATTAGAGGGTTCTCCAGGGCGCCATATGATGAATTCTTATAACTTCTGGGACATTTGGCTGCTGGGGGACAGGGTGATAACCACATAGATCTCCAGAGAAGAGGACAAGAGTGGGGGCTTGAGGGACAGAGATAGAGACCTGGGTTTGGATCCTAGTTCTGTTTGTACAAACTCTGTGACTTCGGGCAGGTTTTTTAGCTTCTCCATACCTCGTATGTCTCATCTATGAAGTGGAAAGTGCCTAGCCAAGGTGCTCAATGAGATAGTTATTGATAGTCGTCTGTCACACCAGATGGGGAGATCTTTTCCCATGTTCCAAAACCCCCAAAGAAGAGATTCCAGAGTCTTCCAGTGTCTGCAAGTCTTTATCGAGTGCCCGCTATGTGTGAGGAGCCCTGGTGGTATAATGGTTAAGAGCTTGGCTGCTAACCAAAAAGGTCAGCAGCTCTAATCCACCAGCTGCTCCTTGGAAACCTTATGGGTCAGTTCTACTCTGTCCTATAGGGCTGCTATGAGTTGGCAATGGGTTTTTTGATATGGTTATGAGGCGATGTGTTAGGTTTACGCTGTTGTCTCTTTTTTCAAGTGGCTCAAAACCTGTTTGGGAAGACAAAACTTAAGCACTGAGAAATCAAAATTCCAACCCAGCACAACCACCCTAGAGAAATTGCAAGGTAGTACAAGGTGGCACCATCATTATGGGAAAGAGGCAGGAGGGACTCCTGTTGTCGGAGTGACATAGGATGACTCCATGGGAGCCATCCTTCTGCTCAAAGAGTCTATTGTTCAATCAGAAAGTTGTCACCTTGGTTTAATCTTTTAATATTCATCCATTGCATTAAACAAATATTCACAAAGTCTTTCTTTGTGCCAGGTACCATGCTGAGTGCCATGCTGGGAGGACCAAAAAAAAAAAAAAAGAAAAAACCCATTGATGTTGAGTGGATTCTGACTCATAGTGACCCCGTGTGTTACAGAGTAGAATTGTTCCATAGGGTTTTCTTGGCTGTAATCTTTACAGAAGCAGATTGCCAGGCCTTTCTTTTGAGGTGCCACTGAGTGGGTTCAAATGGACAACTTTTAGGTAGTAGTCAAGCACAAACCTGCAAATGGCTTGTGCCACCCAGGAACTTCTCTGGGAGAATAGCAATAAATAAAAGAGATGTATGGTTTCTGCCCTCAAGAAGTTTATAATTTGGGGGTGAGACGGATATAGAACCGATAACGCCATAAACCCTGTTGCCACTGAGTCAATTCCAACTCATAGCGATCCTATAGAACAAAGTAGAATTGCCCCATAGAGTTTCCAAGGAGTGTCTGGTAGATTCGAACTGCCGACCTTTTGGTTAGCAGCTGTAGCCCTTAATCACTACCCTACCAAAGTTTCTGATAGTGCCATAGATAGATGTATATAAAAATTATTATCAGGGTCAACAAAAGCATATGTAACAAGGAGACGACCTAATTTAATTATAGGACCAAGGAAGGGCTCTTTCAGGAAGTGATATTTAATTGAGCTATGATGGATGAGTAGGAGTTAACCACACAAAGAGAAGTGGGGGGGTGTGGGATACCAGGTAGAAAAAACAGCCTGTGCAAAGGCCCTGGGAAGCAAGGACCTAAGGGGAAGCCACAATTGCTGGGGTACAGGGAGCTAAGGAGAGGGAGGTGAGGTACGCAGGGATCGGATCATGTAGAACCTTATAGGCTGTTCCCCCTCCCCACCCCCGCTGCCCTTTTTTCCCCCAAGTGTGAGGGAAAGAGTAGCTGTGGCAGAATCTCCTGGGGGAACTTACTAAAAATGAAGATTTCTGGGCCTCATCCCTATAGAAATATAAGCTCTAGCAGCAGGGCCCAGGAATTAGTAGTTTTAACAACTTCCTCATGTGAGTAAGTACCCTAAAGTTTGAAAACTACTTTTCTAGGCCAGTTAAGGATTTTAGTCTTTATCCTAATGTTAGCTGCCTCGAAGTTGGCTTCCCCACTCATGGCAACCCTATGCAGAATGGAACAAAACACTGCCTGGCCCTATGCTATCCCTGTGATTGGTTGTGGATCAGAATATTGTGATCCACAGGATTTTCACTGGCTGATTTTCTGAAAGTAGATTGCCAGGCCTTTCTTCCTAGTCTGTCTTAGTCCAGAAGCTCTACTGAAACATGCTCAGCATCATAGCAACATGCAAGCTTCCACTGACTAAAAAAATTGGAAAGGTTTTAAGGCCTTAGTTGATTAGATTTATGTTCTGAAAAGCTCATTCTGGCTTCAGGAGAAGGCTGGTAGTGGGCGGTGGGGGTGGCTAGAGTATCCCAGGTAAGGGATGACTTGGCTTAGAGGGAGGAGTGGGAATGGAGATGGAGAGGAGCGGGCAGATTCACGAGACACTTTGTAAGAAGAATCTTTATCACTTATTGTTAGTGGCCATGAAGTCAGTTCTGACTCATGGCGACCCCATGTGCGCAGAGTAGAACTGCTCCATAGGGTTTTTAAGGCCATGACCTTTCAGAAGCAGATAGACAGGCCTTACTTACAAGGTGCCTCTGGATGGGTTTGAACTGCCATCCTTTCTGTTAGTAGTCCTGTGCTTAACCATTGCACCACCCAGGGACTCTTTTATCATTTATTACAGAAACATTTATAGGTATCTTTTATTTTCTCTGATTAGACAAGTAATACATGATATTGCAAAATTTCATATATCTAGAAAAAGATAACGAGAAAAGTAAAAAACATTCTGGTATATATTATAGATTTTTTTTTTTTACTATACCTACATATTTAGATATATGGGTATAGTTTGTTGTTGTTTTTTACAATAATGGAACAATTCTGTAATACTTGCTTAATTCCTGATTTTCAAGAAAACAATATATCATGAACATCTTTCCAGGTCGATATGAACCTATATATAATTTTTAATGTCTAAACCATTTTTAATAGTTTTCACTGAACCCATGTGCCCTAGTTTGCCAATCCCCTACTGATGGATATATAGGTTGTTTTCAACTTTGCACGTCAGTATAAGCAATCTCTTTCCTTCCACGCTCATTTTTTGTTAATGGAATTGCTGGGTCATTGATTGTCTAGGTTTAATCATACATAACTCACACGGTGTCCTCAGGGGAGTGGTGGAGGAGGAGCGCACCTAAGTCAGGGACCGGAAGTCTTTCTTGCTTCTGTCCTGCCCTTTGGAAGGCCTTGGACTGCTACAACGGTGTTCCGGCCTTTCCTAGCTTTTCTTTCCCTGGCACGGATGCAGTGTGTCCGGTCAATGTCTGCCGGGGTTCAGACCTGTCCGAGTCAACACCCTCTTCTGCAGCCTAGGCCCCCTAGGAATCCATCCCCTCTCCCTCCCCACCGCGGGAGGGCGCGTTAGGGAGAGGCTTAGGCAGACAACGACCGCACCATCCTCAGCTTAAAAAGGAAGTCGAGGAAGCGCAGGGAGGAAAGCGGTGCTTCCCAAAGGCCAAGGCCCCGCATCCAGCCCCCCAGGTCCGTTCCCTGCAGCGATCCTTCCACCTCCACTCCCGGCACCGGTCCCCCTCCCCAGTCCGACTCCTTGCTGGGTACCGGCCCTTTAAGAAGCTGTCACGGCGGAGCTGCTGGCCCCGCCCAGCGGGGAGGGCCGAGAGCGAAGGGCGGAGTTGGCGGCGGCTGAAGTGGAGGGGGGGTCTGGGTCTATTTTTAGCTCTGGGTCGGGTCACGTGACGGGACTGACGTCTCCGAATGTTGTTGTTGGTGGCGGCGGCGAGCGGAGCCGGAGGAGCCGCCGCAAAGATGGAGGAGCCGTCGAGGAGGCGCTGCCGCTGCTGCCGCCGCCGCTGCTGCCGCCGCCGCCCGCGAAGCCGGAGCTCGAGTCGCAGGGGGTGAGCGCGCCGCACCACCCAGATCCCAGTCCCCCTCGACCCCCAGCGCGCGAGGCGGCGCCCTTCCCCGGCTTTGGCTGCCCGCGAGCTCCCCGCGCGCGCGCTCTCTCCGCGCCCCCCTTCCTTCCTCCCGGCGCCCGGGTGCCAGCCGGCGCTCCTGGGGGAGATCGCCTGTCCGGGAGAAGGGCCTCGGGTTTGTTCGCGCCCCTCTCCCCACCCTCCCGGCTCCTCCCATGCAGGGGCGCCTCCCCTGCAGGTAAGGGAGGGGCCTACCTTCCCGGGACCCGCGCCCCCAAATGGCCCGGAGACGGGCCGGCGCTGTCTGAGTCGCCCTGCGGCTTATGCTGCGTTGCAGAGCCGTTTGAGCCTGCACCCAGATTCCGTGCAGACCCCTCTTTTCTGGAGACTCTTTTGCTACACTGAGGTGAGGGGCGCTGCCCACCGCACAGCGCTTCTACACATACCTAAAAACGCATCCTTGATTTTGTGTCTTCGACTTCCGTGCTTGAGGAGGGGGATTGCTTAGCCCACCCGACTTCTCTCCCCCATTATTCTCACCTCCTCCCCGTGAGGCGTTACTGCGTTTGTTCCCACCCTCTTCTCCTGTCTGACACCCTGAAGTCAGAGAGAGAGAGCGCGAGCGAGCGAGCGAGCGAGCTAGGAGGTGAAACGGTTCTCCTTTCCCTTCTTGTCTGGGGTGGATGCCCCCCATTTTTCATCCTGGGTCTGTATCTCATGGAGGAGTGGGCGCTGCCAGTGTCTTGTAACTTGGGGGAATCTGCTACCCTACCCACCCCTAGGGCCCTGGGGAAGATGAGAACTGGCTGAGTGATAGATAAGTAATTAATCTGGGTGCCTGGGGCGGGGGAGAGGATGAGGGAGCCGCATCTGGGGAGGATGTGACCACCTGATAGCCCACCACTCTGAGCTGTCCCTAAAGGGGAGGTTTAGCAGCTGCAGTTGCTTTTTTTGGAGGGTGGTGGTTAACACTAACCAGACCCACCACTCTTGACAGTGACCACCTTGCTTCTCGGACTTGAAATTGCCCTGGAGGTTGGGTGAGGGGGTGGATTATTGGGTTCAAGATCCAGTTGGGAGGGGAGGATGGAGCCAGATCTCAGGAACAAAAGGAGACAGGGGATGCGAAGGCCAGAAGTCTTGGCCAGAGGGACCCCTGGCCAGACTGCCCTAGAGGATTAGCGATGGGGCTGTGCCCTGCCCTGGGCCTCCTCTTATGCTCAGGGCTTGTGGGCAGGGTCTCCAGCTGCTGAGTCCCTGCTGGCTCGGGAGATGCTGGGTTGGGCTGGGTTTGGCGGGTGAACGTTTGGGGACTGCCTGTTTCTTCATTCCAGTCTTTCCTCCTCCTTTCCCTTGCTAAACACTAGGCTTGGGGAAAGCCTGGTTTGTCCCCTGCCCCTTTTCTTGAACCTTTTCTTTACCCTCTGTCCCCCTTGGACTTGGACTTGGGCTGTCTTGACAAGGCAGGCAGAGGTCTTTCTGAGTTAAGGGGTGGACGCCACAGCATCTCCCCTCTGTCGTGTATGCACCCCAGGGGCCAGAGAGAAGGGTACCAGCTGTAAGTTCCTTGGGGGCAAGAACAGAGGAAATGTTAGCTCTATGCCAGCCTTCCCTTCTCCCCAATATTTCCTTCTCCTTTCACTGGATGGTGTAATTCCACGGGTGGGGGGGGGCAGCAGTATCACATGCCCCACCCACCCCAAGTAGCTGTAGAGACAAAGGTTTGCTTTCCTTTCCCTAGGGGTGGCATCTTAGTTTGTGTGTTTAGAAAAGGGGCCTGGGGGTGGAGGGGTCATTTGTTTCACATAAGGGGGTGGTCCGTGTGAGGAGCTGGGGGGAGTGCAGTTCCTACCGAAGTACCAGCTGCTCTTTAATAATTAATTCTTCCTACTCAAATCTCTGTGAGGAGGGATGTCTGGAGCGGCATCAGGCTCAGCCAGCCTGCTAGAGGACACACTCCTGTTGGGGTGGGGGGGGGCAGGCAGTGAGGGGGGGCGGTTCTTGGCATTTTTGGAGCACTGTAGCTTGCTCATGAATGAAAACCTGATGCAGGCCATGAGGGGGCCTATCGTAGCTGCCTCCAGTTCATTAAACTTTCTCTGTTGCTCTTCCTCCCACCCTACTTCCCCCCCCACCAGCCCCAGCCCTTTTCGTCTTGATTGGGGACCCTGTCTGATAGGGCTGGGAGGGGGGTATTGTTCTGCCTGGGGTTTTAGGGCAAACAGACCCAGTCTTCCGCCCTCCGCCTCCGCCTGCTCCCTCCCCTCTCACCCCCTTTTTTTTTTTTTTTTTTTCTAGAAATAGCAGCCTCCTCCATCTGGCTTGTGCAGATGCCTGGAGCTGCGTCTGAGCAGACAAACAGAAATGGGCCTATTGCAAAAATGAATTTGTCAGCCTGGTGCCTTTTTTCCTCCCCTCTTGCCCTGCCTTTCCCCTAGTTTGGGACCTGTCTGTCCAAGTCAGCCACCCTGCACAACTCAGATCTTCTCAGGGATCTGTTGTCTCAGTTTGGGGGAGGCAAAAGGTGAGGGAAGCTCCTGGGGGCTGGGGAAAGCGGCCTGCTGTGGCCATGCTCAGGAGGGGTCAAGATGCAAGGTCCTTAGGGCCTTGGGATGGGATGGATGTCTGGGCTTGTTCGTTTTTGATGAAGTCCTTAGGGGCAAAATGAAGCAATCTCAGGCTCATAGGACTTGGTTCAGACTCCTGCTTTCCCGGGTCTCAACCCTGCTATGTATGAACTAAGGGGTGGTGGGGGGGGCGCGGCCCTAGCCTGGCCTGCGTGCTTGGGACTTGCGCTTACCTGTAGCAGGGCCAGAGCTGGTGTGTCAGGAGGGGGTTGCATGGTAGTACGGGAGTCCAAGTTCTGGAGACCCTGGCAGGGACACCTTACTTCCCAGGAATTCAGAGGGAGTTGTTTGAGGGACAAGATTCCTCCAGGGCAACCTTGTGAATTTGTGGCCTTGGGGCACTGTGTTGCCTCTTGGCTCCCTCACTGTCTGCCCTTCTCCTCCCACCCCTGCCAGTTTTTATTGCTCCTGAGTGGGGTGGGGGGTGTCTCCCTAGGTTTCTGTTCTACCACCACCACCCCCAGCTTAGCTGTGAGCTGTAGGGTGAGAAGCAGCCTGTTTCCGTCACTCTTCCTTGACCTACTGTCCTGGCTGGTGGTAGGAGGTGGGTTTGGATCCTGGAGTGGGACAGAGGTCTGTTTGGAAAAAGAGAGTCAGCAACAAGGGCCAGTGCCCTGGAGTCTGCCTCTTTATGACCCCATGGAAGCAGAGTTTGACCCCCAAGTGTTGGGGGGTCCCAGGAGCCACACAACTGCTGGTCCTTGGGTGCCCACGCAGAGGGTCATGTAATAATGGTCAGCGTGTTTCCCTGGCAGAGGAAGAAACAGATAGCTTAGGTTTTACCCATCAGGCTGCCCTCTTTCCCCTTCATGCCCCACCCCAGACAAGAATCTATGCCTGGCCTATCAGGCCATGAATGCTGCTTTGTTTCCCAGGAGGCCTTGGCCCATGACTGTTGTTCACTTTGGAGGCCAATGGGCTGTTGGCAGACACTCTCTGGGGCTTTGCTGGTGGATGGGACACAGGGGTCCTGCGAAGTCCTGCAGGGTGGGGAGAAGTGGAGCATAATCAAGGCTTGAGCCCATTGTGGGTTCTGGGAGTCCTTCCCTTTTTCCCCTCCCCCAGTGAGTGAGGATCAGCACCTTTTAAGACCCAGAGATAGGGTGGATAAGTAAGGACGATAGGGACGGGCGGCTGATCTTGACCTGGTTTTTGTACCATTGGAGGCTTCTGCCCCTTCTGAGCATCCTGCTGTGGAGGTGCCTTTCTCTAAGGAGATAGGCTGGGCCACTCAGGCTGCTGGGAGTCGTGGGAATTTCTGAACCTGTGTTCCCCAGCCCACGGGAAAGGGTGTGAGTGGTACTGGGTGCCAGCCCTGGTGTGGGCACAGGCTGAGCTGCCTGCCACATGGGCCCTGCCAGGGCACCAATAGCCCCACCTGCCACATTCCTGAGCTTAGCCCTAGTCCTGCACAGCCTCTTTTGTTCTTACCCCATACCTGTGCTCCAGGAGCAGTTCAGCCCCTTTGACCCTGTTCCCCTCCCCCATACCATCTGAGCACACCTTCCTCCAGTTTTAGAATCCAGAATCCAAGCCCCGTGGGTGAGAGCAGGGGGCAGTGGGCCTACGCCTTCAGGTCTTCCTAGCGTGTGTATGCACGTGCGTCTGTGTTCTTGTGTCCCTGCTGTAGCTGACCTTTGGGCTTCTGGGCCCCAAATGGAGCCCATCCCTGGGAATCAATGCATATTTAAGGCTTACTGAGAATCAGGCCTGCTGGGATGGGAAGTGGGGCTATCCAGGGGCCAGAGCTGATTGTCTTCTTGAAGCTTGGGGAGCACAGTTAGGACTTAAACATGCAGCTCCTCTCAGCCTCATCTGATTGCTTCCTGCTACCTCGCTTTCTTCATTTGGAAGAAAATGAATGAGATCATGTCTGGGTGGATCGTGGGCTGTTTAGGGATGGGCCCAGGTAGGTGTGTGTAGCTCTGAAGCTTGGGGACTAGTGATGGGGCTAGAGGGGGGATGGAGGAGTAGGGACAAAGCCATGGTCATGTAATCCTGGGTCATCCTTCATTACTATATTGAACTAGGCTGGGCCACTGCAGGGCCTTTTGGTGCCTTTGTGCAAACTGGAGAAAAGGGGCCCTTGTTCTAGGTTCATCCAGTCTGTGTCAGGCCCGTGGCTTGGCAGGCAGAGTAGGAGCTAGATTTCACATCTCCCTGGGCCAGGCCTCCTTGACCAGGCACGACCTGGACAACACACCCAACAGCCTTGGGCTTGGGCCCTGGACCCTACCCCCTGTGGTGGTGGCGCAGGTGGGTGTCTCTGCCTTTCCAAATTCCTAGAAATGGTGTGGGTTCTGGATAGAAGGGAGGCAGTTATCATCTTGTCCTAACCCGTTTTTGAATGGGAAAGATCAAAAGAGAAACATCCACATCCCAGAGTTGGAGTGGCACAAGGATCAGAAAGTGGGGAGAAATGACTCTCTCTTTGAGAGTCCCAGCTCAGGTTACTGGGGCTGGGATACCAGTTGCTCCCTTAACCTCTTCCGGAGACCCAGATCAGCCCTGTATCCCACCATTGCTGGGGACAGAGTTCAGAACCCTGCCTGCATTTTCTCCACTGGCCCGTACCCAGTCCCACATTAGGCACCTTTGGGAGTGGATAAGGTCTCCCCACCAGGCAGTGGACACTGACACTTGAAAAGGAGTTTGGGTGGGGCCACTGTAGCCATTTCCCATTCTTTTGGGTGCTGGAAGCCTCACCGATTAGGAAGAGAAGAAGCCAGGCTTCTGGCCCAGTTTTGGTGACCCCCCTTCTGTGCCCCTGGGAAGGTGTCCCTCCCTGTCTGTCCCAGGTTTCCTTCAACTCTCAAGATTCTTGAGTTGGGGGTCTAACCCTGCTCCGTCTCTCCCCAGGGATGCCGTTCTGAGTGCCTGACCGCCTCGCCCGAAGGATGGCCTCGGATGGGCATTAGAGGCACGGCGGCCCCGGGCTCCCGTCCCGTCTGTCCGTCTGTCTGTTATCGTCTGTCTCTCTTGACATCACTGCAGCTCCACCCTCTCCTGCCCCAGCCCCCAACGCCAGTTTCCTGCGGGCCCCAAGCCGGCATGAACTCTCCCAACGAGTCGGGTAAGAACTGGGAGGCTGGAAAGAGCACCCTGGAGTAGCTTTGGGTGCGATGGGCTGTGTGGGTGTCCAGCCCAGGCCTTCAGGGTCTCTGAGCTGTCAGGGAACCAGGGCATCAGGAGTGGAGAAGGGTTGCAAGTCAAGGGCAGAGGCAAATAGAGGTTTTGACCAGGAAGTGGACCTGGGACTTGCTGGGCTGACAGTCCCCCCGGCCCTGGGTCCAACTCTGTCCTTTGCCTGCCCTCTCAACTCAGGGGCATAAATGCCAACTCCGTCCTGCCCTGTTAGCTGAGACAGGCAGGCCTGAGGGGGTTGTGCACCCCTTAATTGCTCTTGGCAGGCCAGGGATGATCTGGAAGAATTTTCTTACTATATTCTGAATGGCCGGCTTCCTCTTTGTGGTAATGGTTTCTTTTCTTGGTGGAGTGTTTCTTTGGGTTCCAGACTTTTTTCTTGGCGGAGGTTTGCAGGGCCTCAGGTCTTACCCTCTGTGATGCGGAGGTATGATATTGGGATAGGCAGGGTGATCTGTTTGTAGAGGAGTCTCCGTTCTCTCCTCAGAGTTCAGGTAGACTACCCCTCTGCCTCTTTGCCCTGGACATGGTGGATTCCTAATTTGGGACCTTCGGCTCAGAGATTTTCTATTCCTCTCTGCAACTAGGACCCTGCCCAGTGCAGCCAGAAATAGTCCATGGGTGGGACACCAGGCAGCTTTCTGCACGGGTGGGTTTGGGTGTGTGCCCATGAGTATGTGTCCAAGTGGCCTGAGCTGGACCCTCAGGAGTTTCCCAGGGGGTCATGGGTCACTGTGGTCAGAATAATAACTGCCTTCTCTCCTTGGCTGTCTCCTTCTCTTCTGCACAGCCTTAAAGGTTCAGAGTTAATCTTGCTCAACTTTAACCCCCGTATCCCCACATTGTTTTCTGAAGGGTAGAAGAATGTTTTTTCTCCTTTTGGGTGTAGAGAAACTAAAGCCTGAGATGAAACCCATTTGCTAGATGATACAGAAGCCATATCAGGGAGGAATGCAGGCCACCCCCATCTTCCATCTTCAGTTGGCTGGGGATCTGAGGCTATCTGTTGTGGGTGTCCCAGGCTGGCGATGTGTGGGAGAAGCCCTGACCCAGGATCCTCGGGATTCCAGCCGATGCAGGGAGGCTGGGGGCTGGTGGATTGGTTGGCTGTGTGCCATTTATTGTGGTCAAGTCTGTGCCCCCGCCCCACTTCTACACCAAGACTCACCCTGGGCATGGGCTGTAGATAGGAGAGTGTCAGCTGGCGGAGGCCAGGCTCCTGAGGCCCACCAAGGTGGGCTGTCAAGACCTGACTTTCTGCTTCCCCTTCTTAGGCTGGATTCGCAAGGGAAAGGAGAGGCCTGTAGTGGCTTCTCATTAGTCCCTTGCCTGTCTCTGCCTGCCCCTGGCAGGGCCACTTGTGCATGGTGGTAGGGCCAGCTGCTCCTTTCCTTTGAACTAGGCTGACCTGTCCAGAAGCCACCTCCAGTCCTCACTTCACACTGGGGCTGGATCTAACCCTTGGCCAAGGGAACAGAATCTGCCCAGAGGCAGCAGTTCGTGGCTCGGAAAGGATGTTTCCTTGCTTTGGTGTTTTATTCAATTGCAACAAAAGACTAAAATAATCAACCCAGGATGGATGAAGTTACTGGGTTCCCTTTCCAGACACTAGTGGTCTGAATTCCCCTTGCAGACACTTCTGCTGAGGCTGGGAGGAGTGTGGTGGTAGCTGGAGGTGCCTCCAGCCCAGGAGGCAGGCAGCTTGGGAGCAGTTGCTGAGCCCCTGCCCAGTATGGGCCTCTGAGTGGGCCTATGGAATCAGCCTCCCTGGCTGGCTTTCCAGCTCCCCCAGTAGGGGGAGATGCAGCCTTCCCTGTGTTTGGGAGGGAGGTCCCGAGGGAGGGGGCCTGGGACTGGAAACCTCACTCTAGGATTGTTGAGAGGCCAGGATCAGGGCTTGGGGACATCACCCTGAGGCCCTTCCCATAGTTTCCCCAGGGTTCTGGGACTGACTCCCAATTGTAGGGTTTCAGCCACCCTGGGCTAGGGAGCCAGCCAGCCTCCACACAGCTCTTCCTCTTCGAGGGGCCCAGCATCTGCTATTCCCAGAGCGCAGGATGGCATCTGGGGTAGGGCTGTGGGTGCCTGGCAGAAGCCTGGAAGCCATGTGCCTTGGGACTCCACGGAAGTAAAATGAAACCACAATTGTAGCCTGAGCACGTGGGTGTCAACTTCCCCTGTGGACACCCCGCAGAGAGCTTCTGGAGCCCCAAGAAAGAAGAGTATGGGGCCACAATGCAGGGGGTGGGGCAGGGGGGAATGATGGGAATAGTTTGTCCCCTGGGCTTGGGTACCCCAGCCCTGAACATCTCCCACCGTTTTCTTCCATACCCCTGAACTGTTCTTCTTCTTTCTTTGGGGTGCAGAGCAGCAGGGCTGGGTAAGGGCACGGAGTTTTCTACTGGCCCCTCGGCTTCCCCCCAGTTCCTCTAAGTACAGGAGCGCTTCCATTTGGCAAGTCCTTGCTGAGTATCGCCAACACCCCAAACCCTGGGCTTGACCCTGTGGGGAATAGAAGGAAAATAGATGGCCCATCCCTGCCCACATGGCAGTCAAGTTAGTAAAAGAGCGTTCTGGGTAAGGGGCGGCTGATGGAGACTGAGCAGTGTACCCCCTAGTCCAGGGATTCCCTTCCTCCCCAGTAGTGGGAGCTGATCTACTTATCTCTGGGCTGGCACCTCTGGGCTGGGTGAAATGCCAGCATTTGGCCTTAAGTTGCAGTTCTGGGGTACCTGCGAAGGCCGTCGATGGGGCTGCTTGTTTCCCTGAGGAGACTATTCCTTGGTCTCCAGCTTCTCTTTAAGCAAGAGAGGGCTGGAGGATTGAGGCTTTCTTTATTTTTCTGGAACTGATCATTTCTGCATGTTCTCCTCAGTCCGTTTAGAGGACTGACAGGATCTCCCCTGCCGGGCTTGGGCTGGGCAGGTTGGAGGAGCTGCCAGGGGACCCCGGACCTTCGCCTGCTGTGGTCACTGCCCAGAGGAAAGTGTAAGAGTGAGGGCCGGCTACATGAGCCATTCTGGCTGGTGACTGGGGGCCTGGGAGGAGGCGGCTAGGTTCCTTATCCCCAGTGTGGGAGGGAGACAGGCCTCATAACAACACCTGCCCGCCCAGCAGTTCCCAGCGCCCTCCACACTTTCTTTACTTCCCTTTCCCAGGCGGGCGGGCAGGCGGGCAGCTTCTCCCTCCTTTCTGGGTGACCAGAAAAACTGGGGCATGGGTGTGGGGTGGAGCCAAGAACTTCGGCGTCCCTCCTCCCAGCCTTGGGCTCTGCCTCTGAGCCCCTGGGGAAGGCAGGCATCCAGCCCCATGGAGGAGAAAGTGGGTCAGTGCCGGCATGGGGCCGGGGTCTGGGAAATGGACTCCTGGTGGTCTCTCTCCTGCTCAGAGCCCCCACCACACCTTTGTGCTCACCGTGGGTTGGGATCTGCTCCACCCTTCTCTTCTCTGTTCTATTGTTCCAAAGAGATTGAAGGCTTAGAATGGGAAGGTCAGAGGAGGCAGGGTCAACCCTGAGAGGAGATGGAAGATGCCAAAGTAGATTTTCCATTTTTCCTGGACTTGGTTCCAATTGAGAGGGTTCAGCCAGCACCTAGCATGGAACCCAGCTCTCAGGCAATGCAGATGGGCTCTGGCACAACTCGGCTTGAAGAAAAGGAGAAAAATGGAGGGCAGGCAGGTATGATGTCTCCAGGGCCCCAGGGTGGCTGGCACCCCACACTCTGGGGTGCTCTTGGGACAGTCCTTGACTTTTCGTACTGTGGAAAAGGTACTCCTTGCTTGAAGAAGAGGCCCCAACCCAGCCTTTTGGGCCCAGGAAAGGGAGCCTGGAAGAGTTCAAGGAGCCAGCGTTGGGCTCTTCCTTTCTTCTAGATTCCAAGGAAGGGGATGGGGTCATTACAGCCTGTGGAGGTTGGTGCTGGCACTGCACAATGCTCATCTGACCCATGCTCCATAGGGTTTGTGGGATGACACATGGAGGAGCAGGATGGGTGGGTATGGAGAAATGAACCAAGGGGAAAGGGGCTATAGCAGGAAGGATTGAGATTAGACACGAGGAAGATCTTATAGCATCACCTGACTCTCAGGAGAAGAAAGAAAGATACTTGTCCTCACCCTAGACCTTTTCTCTTGTTCCCCTGGATTCTGGGAATTGCATGGAGGATAGTCTGGTTGTATCTACACTTCATTTCCCACTTTATGCTGTTACTGTAAGTGGTAATAGTGCTGGGAGCTGCCCTGAGCTCCTAGCCCTGGCCCCCTCTGGCTGCCCAGTCTCCTGGGTCCTACTGTCTTCCCTAAGTAGAAAGCTCTCTTTCCTTGGCATCTGGCTGCCCCAAGTTCTGGGGGCCCTGCTTTTGAATTATAACTGATGTATTCCTCTTCTCCAGAACAAGGCTCCCCTGCCATCCTCTCCTGTGCCTGGGGCTGGCAGAGAGAGCCAGGGCAGGGCTAGCCAGCCCTTCCAGTTGCTCCTAGCCTGGGTGGGTGGAGACCTGGGCAGGGAGGGGCTGCTTCCCCCAGCTTTCTGGGCTCCCTTGAGTCTGCTGCCCATCACCCAGCTAAGGGAGCCTTGGCCTCCCTCTTGAGAGGGCGTGATTGGCCAGGATGAGGTTCAGGCAAGGGTGGTGTCTGCCAGGGCTAAACCCCTGTGGGGAGCACTGCCTCATCACCCCTTTTCTACAGTTTCTCCTGGCTGAGAAATCGAGGCTCTAGGCCCCTGTTTAGTTCCTGGTCCAACACTTCCTTTACCCCCTCCACCATACACACCAGCCAGCCAGTCTGGGATGGGAAAGCCGGCCCCTGTCCATATGCTCCTCCACCTGAGGGCAGAGGCCAGCTGGGAAGACAGGCTCCAGGAGCCTCAGCCACTGTGTCCTTGGTTGGCCAGCTCCTCCTGGGCTCCTGACAGGAGAGTGAGGTCATCCAGTCCAGGGAAAGGACAGGTGTCCCTGGCTCCATGCCTGGAGTAGGGGGCAAGGAGGGGCCAGAGGGGGCTCTAAAATAGCAACTGTGACATCAGGAAGGGGGAGGGGGATACAGACCCAGAAATAACCAGGCTATTAAAAGTCTCCAGTGAGGTCAGGGGGCCAAGTGAGATCTCTGCACCAGTGGGAGGCACAGCCTGAGGAGAAGGGGTGGCCAGTCCTCATGTTGCCTCAGCCCCAGGGCCCAGCAGGGCCCAGGAGCAGGGGGTGATCTACCAGGCCTGAGGTCTGGGGGAAGGGGCTGGATGCTGGCCTCTTGACTCTTCTTGGAGGGACTCCAATCTCAAGTCTTTTCCTACCTGAGTATTGGGGTCATTGTGCCTATTAATGGGAACCCTGGGGCAGATTGTTGAGCTCTCTTGCGCGGGAGGGTGGACTGTGGTGGTTAGTGCTCAAACTTGAGCCTCAGACATTCTAAGCAGCCCTCCCATTTAAGCAGTGGTGCCTCGGTTTTCCTATCAGTACCTGCCTCCTGAGGTTGTCATGCAGAATAAATGAGACATAATGCTTTTAGCATTGCACCTGGCACATTGCTTGGAAAGTGCTACCTGTGCTCTGAGAATGGGCAGGTGCCACAAGGTCCCCTTCCCTGGGCTAGGGCGAGGCCTGCCCAGGAAGTCTCCCTATTCCCTGGAAGGAAGCTCAGCAGTCTCTGGAAGTGACGACACAGAATGAGTGGGAGGGATCTGCCATTTAGCCGATCCTCAGGGGTCTCCCTGCTGGTTGAGGGGTTGGGGAGACACCTCCCTGCTCTGCCACAGGGTGGCGGGGGCCGGGCGCAGTGCAGAAGCTAACCAGATGCCTATCTAGCTGTTAGAAGGGCTCCAGGGAAGATGCGAGGTTAGGCCAAGTGGCCCTGCCTGCCACCCTCTTCCATACCCTCCCACTTCCTTTACCTGCTCTAGGCATCTAGAGGAAAGACAGGGTGGAATCTGGCTTGCTGGTCTCCAACCCCTCGCCTGCCAAGGGCAGCGGCCAGAGCAGCTTGGAGGCCGGGGAGACCGGGTACTCCGGCCTGTGCCCGTCCCCGCCCCAACCTCTGGCCGCCACCTAGCTCTGTGGCCTTGGCCCTGAGTGCAGGCCCTCCCCACTCCCATCCCCCTCCCTGACGCTTCCTCCTGGGGAGGAACGCGCCTCCCCCCATGGGGCCTCCGCCGGGCCAGGAGCCCTGGCAGTGGGCCTGCGGCTCCCTGAGCATGCTCCACCTATTTATAGACAAGGCCCTCCCCCAACTGCTATTTCAGTCTCCTGCCAGCTGCCGGCGGCTCATTCGGGAAGGAGGAGCAGGGAGCCGGTCCCAGAGCTGTCACCCAGTGCAGGGAGGGAACGCATAGCCTGCCTGCCCGCCGAGTTCCCCTTCCTGTCCCCTGAGTGCTCCTCAACACCCCAGCTCAGGGAACGGGGGACAGGCCTGGTGGTGAATGCCCCTCTAGAGGAGAACTAGGCCTGCAGCCTGGGAGCCTCTTGGCTCCTCCTGCTGAGAGGAGCACCCGGGCCGGATGAGGCACCTCCCACAGCACGGGTCCCCACAGCAGTGGCCTGAGGGAGCCCCTGAGCAGTGAGGGTCCCGCCCGACCACCTTTCCGCTGGCTGGCTCCCGCCTCGGGCGGCCCCTTCTCTGGCATGCTGCTGGTGCCCAAGGCCCAGGGGCTCGTGGAGATGCTGCAGACCATCTATGAGACGGAATCGTGTTTCTCAGCAGATGGAATGTCAGGCCGGGAGCCATCCTTGGAAATCCTGCCGCGTACTCCTCTACACAGCATCCCTGTGGCAGGTAAGTGCATCCGTGTCCCTGCCTGCTCTCTGCTGTTGGGCATCCCTGCCCCTGGGACTGAGCACCTGGCTCCTGGCCTTGCCCAGACAGGGTCCTGTTTGTTAGGTCTTTCTTGAGGTCTTTGTTGTGAATACATGAGGTGAGGGGAGCCATACTCACAGAGCGGGGCTTCCCAGCCTGATGTCCCTGTCCTCCCTGGTTCAGACCTGCCCTCCTACCACGCCCCCGGCTGCACTTTGCATCTCTGCAAGTACCTTTGGCCTCTGGCAGGGTCGGCACCCCTAGTGGGGGTAGAGGGTTACTAGAGCATCCTGGCCTACTTGGCACCATGGTCAGAAGGGAGGAAGTGGGTCAGCAACCTGCCTCCAGGCTGCCTGCTCCCCGGGCTTGGGCAGGGGAAGAAACCATAGCTGAGGTGTCCACCCCACCCCCTCTTGCTGGATCCTGGTGTTTAAGGGATAAAGTGCAGCAGTTTCCCCAAGTCCCCAGTCAGAGGGGTTCCCTGAAAATCAGACGCTTAGGAAGGAGGCTCAGTGAAGTCGTGGTCATGTTATGCCGATGGCTGACAGCTGGGATGTCAGAGGCCTTGGCTGCCTTAGCTCCTGGCTCCCCTTGTATCTCTCCTTGCCCCAGGCCTCTGTTTATTCCCATCTCATGAGGAAGGGTTACTCAGGCTCACAAGGCCTTGAGAACCCCCTAACCCCCTCACCTTCTCAGCAGGAACTTTTTTCTTAGTTGGAGGTGGGGTCCCCCAGAGCTGGGCTATTCCCTCCCACACAGGAACCTGTTGGCAGCATCAGGTCTTTCTGGCACAGCTTCCCCACCAGGCCGGCACCACAAGATGCTTCCTCTAGGGAGGAGCCTGCTGGACTCTTGCCTGCTTGGCCCCTCCTGGCAGTGGGTTGGCACTCGGGTGTGGGTCCCAGGCCTTGAATTAGAAAACAGAAGCTGCATGCCTCTGTAGGTACCTGTGATTTGGCTCTGAGCTGTCCAGGGATAAGGTTGCAGCTGGACTGGAAAATGTCATAGGATATATGTTTTAGGAAGATTTTGGAAACCCTTGCAACAAGGCCTGCCATCTGCATGGGCAGGGATGCTCATGCAGTCTCCTTGTATAGGGGCATGACCCTGGGGGCCAGCCCTACAGGATCCCCTGGGATGGGGGTATATCCTTGAGGACCAGCCCTACCGGGTCCCCACACAGTCCTCTAGGAGAGGGGTATAAACGTACAGGGCTGGTCATACCCCTGGTCTAGTTGACTCTACACCTTTAAAGGCCCTGCCTGCTGACCCTTATCCCAGAGCCTCCAGGACTTAATGGTAGTCTCTTGGAAGGCAAAGGGCTGGCCATGCAGAGCATCTGCTTAGGGGCCACTCTATCCTGCTTAGTGAATGTTGTATTGGTTTACCCATCCTGCTCTGTCCCGCTGTCCCTTGCCTCCCAGCAGCAGCTGGCAGTCGGCCTGAACTTTTCTTCTTCACCTTGTTCTTGTGCCTCTTTTCAAATTAGACCCCCAGAAACCTTGCAAGCTGGATCTGCGCCCGTCCCCTCCCTAGGCTGCCTGCCCCTTCACAGACCCCCGGCTGGTTTTCTTGGGTCTCTGTCCACCCTTCCCCCAACCCAGATTGCCCAGCCTCTGAGCGGTGGTGTGGCCCATGCTGGCAGGAGGGAGTTGTGAGTCACCTCAGCGGCTCGGGGACAGGGCTAAGAATGTTCCCCCTGCGTAGCTCTGATGCTGTGTGTCTGTGACGTGGCTGGGGACAGATATAGGCCTGGAACTCGGCTGCCTTGTCTTTTTTTTTTTGGACTCTGGAATGTAAACAGATGTTTCAAATAGAAACGCTTTAACCTTTGGGTTAAAAAAAATCCACCCCAGATAAACAACATAGCCATGAGGCCCTGGGCAGCCTGGTGTTTCCCTCTGCTGTCTCCCCTCCTCATATCTTGATCAGTCTCCAAACAGGGTGTAAAAGCCTGTGGCTGAAAGAGCAGGTGTCCAGGGATGCTTTCTTGGGTGCTGTCTAGAGCAGGCCTCCTGGCCCAAGGGATTGGAGTAAAGGGATCTGCAGGGTGGGTGCCGACCTGTCACCTCCAGCAGCATGTCTTTGGAACCCTATTTTAGGGGCATTCCTTGTTCTCTGGGCAGTCTCACTCACTGCTCTTTTACCGGCATCCAGCACAGTGCCTGGCACATGGATGAATGAATGTTGGCATGAGGCGGGTGGTGTTCAAGGCCGGTGGCAGGATCCCTGGGTTCTATTCTGGGGCTTGGCTCTCTGGTGAATAGATAGCTATGGTGAGATGCCCCAGCGGGTGAGCCAGAGCCTTAGCCAACCTAAGGAAGGGGACAGATTGCAGCTTCTAATAGTGATCATCAGAGGTCCTCCTTGACTGAGGGGTCTCTGCCTGGCTATCCCCTCAACAACCCAGTGCACAGTGGCACCAGTACCATCCAGCCTGGGCTGGCTTGGGGAGCTTGGGAGCTCGGCCTCTGGTGTGGGATTCCCAAGGTCACAGAGCTGGGGAATCCCTGACCTCTGTTCTTTGGGCCCTGGGTTCCCCTCTCTCCTGGACTGGGTCAAGCTGATGGTTGAGCAATGTGCAGGGTGTTGTGGGAAGGCATGGAGGGGGGTTCCCTTTCTCCACTGAAGGTGGGTGCGACTCTGCTTGTACCAGGAAGGCATGCTATGGAGGTGGGGAAGTGCCATGGAGTTTGGGTTTGTTGTTTTCCTTGGATAGTCTTATTCATGCTCTTCAGACCATTCAGAGCTTGGTTATGTGGGGGGTGTGTAGGTGCAGGGTGCAGGGAAGGTAGGAGGAGTGAGACTAGAGTCAGAAGGGAACTAACATTATTATAGCCTAAGTAACAAGGGTATCAGGTGCTTTCCTTACCTTATCTCATTTAGGAAAACAATAATAGCCACTTTTTATAAAAAGGAAGACTCAGAGAAGTTAAGGAACCTGCCCGAGGTCACAGATTAAGTAACAGCCAGGATTCAAACTCAGGTCTGTGTGGGGGGCCTCTGCTAACCCACACAAAAGCTCCTTTCTGAGAATTTTTTTAAAAATGTCCCTTCTTCTGGGTAGCTGCATCCACATGTCAGGGTGCATGGCTTGGCAACTAAAGTGTGGGCTAGATTTCAGCCTCAATTTGCCCCTTCAGATGGATGCCCTTGTGCAGTATATAACCTGCACAACCTTATGCACAGCCTTGTCTGTGTGCCTCTAAAGTCTGTGCTTCTAGGGAATAAAGCCCTAGGGCTCAGCGTTAGGGAGCTCCTGAGGTTTCTAAAAGGAAGCTTTGTTTTCTATAAATACTTGGGACTTCTTGGTTAGCCATCTCTCTCCCTGCAGGAATTTCTGCCCAAGGAGAGAAGGGGGCCCAGAAACAATTGAATACCCCCTCCCACATAGACAGCCTCCCCTGCCCCCATTCCTTCCTACCTCATTCCCTCTTGTTTTTGAGGCCCTCAGCTGTCCCTTCCCTGCTGTGCAGCTGCCAGATAGGAAATCAGATTAACTGTGTCCACATGCACAGCTGTAACAGCTGTTGGGTCGGCAGCAGGAGTGCGGGCAGCCCAGGGACACTGTGGGGCAGTGGTTCTCAAACTTTCAGTTGTATCAGAATTATCAGAGGAATGCATTAAAATGCAGATTCCCAGGTCTTGCCCCCAAAGGCTTGGATTCTGTACCTTGGCCCAGGAACCAGCATTTTTAGCAGTGGTTCTGGTATAAGTGATCTCAGACTGTGAATGAAGTAAGAGCTGTGTAGACAGTGGTCATGGAGACAACGGCCCACCAATGAGTGTCACCAGCAACCCTGGGAGACCCCAGTGGGCCTTGAGACTCCTGGGTGAAGGACCTTGCACCTACTGTAGTCTAGAGTCAAGTCCAGCTCCCAGCAGCGTGGCAGTCTGGAGAGGATGTTTTGAGATGCTGGAGAGCAGGTGTCCAAACCCCAGCTGAGGCTGGGGATTATGGCTAGAGGCCAGGTGGGCAGGGTGCCCTACTGAATGCTCAGGGCTGGGTTGTGCTCTGGGGCCCCCCGCTGTCCCACCCCAGGTGTGGAGCACACAGTCTGAGCAACAGCTGCAGACTCTGAATGACTGATGTGCTTTTTAATTGCCTGTAGCTTTCTGCCCAAGTATTTCCCTGAAATGGCTGGGCTGGGAGAAGGGAGTCTACTTCTCCTCCAGATAGCATTCCAAGACCAGAGACTAAGTTCATCTTCACCAGTTAGAGACACTTTGTGCCTCCTCCAGGGCTCTGTGTCCCCCAGGCTTGAACCCATTTAGAGTCACAGTCTGCCTCAAAGTTCAGCCCTCTTCTTCCCTGCGCTCTCTGGCTCTGGGGTTTGGTGCCCAACCAGGTGCCCTTGTCTAGATCCTGGATGCAGAGCTTGGCTCCGGTTTCCGTCTCTAAATTCCCGAGCAGCTCTCAGGGTTTCCCTTCAGTTTTCCAGTGGGAGGCAGAGAAGGAGGCCAGAAGCCTCGGGATTAAGCCCTGGCTCCTCCACCACCTTTCCAGGTGACCTTAGACAAATCTCTCCCCATCTCTGGCCTCACTTTCTTCTTCTGTCGGCTAGTGGGGGTTGAGTTGAGGAGCTCCAGGGCCCTTGTGCCTTGACCTTCTAATCATCTCTGAAGTCAGTTTCATGTCTCTTCTGTTTTGCCAGAAGTGGGACTTAGGGTTTCCTGAGCCCTGTCCCTGGAAGGATGTGGAATCAGGAGAGAGGTATCGCCTGCAGTGGGACATAGTGAGGTTAGAAAGTGAGCTAGAATTTCTGACTGACTGAGCTGAGAGCTTTGAGAGCAGAGACTAAAACTTGTACACGTGTCTGTGCTAAGTAAGGCTTTTGAGGGACAGGAGGGATCCCGTGATTGCAGGCTGAGCCACAGAGGGATGGAGTGGCTCTTCTCGGAGTGGTACAGCAGGTGAGACGGTCTGGAAGTGCTGGTGTTGAGAGGAGGGTTATTCCCAAGATTCCTCCTCTGCCTTGGGACACAGCTGCTGACTACTTTGTCACACTTTGTTTGGGACAGCACCACAAAGTGACCTCAGGGCAGTCTGAAACTCGAGCTAAGGCCCCACTCTGGCAGGGGTCTGAACCTGGCATCCTTAGAATCCAAGCTGCCTGTGAACTTGGCCCTATGTAATTCTAAGTACTTTATTTTGTGCATTCTAGAAACACTATTCTGAGAAGCAGTCTGTAGGCTTCACTAGACTGCCAGAGGTGTCCAGGACACCAAAAATGTAAAGAGCCCCTACCCCAGGGAGCCTTTCAGTACAGGCAGTCCCGGTGTTAACGAATGTCCATTGCAAACCAACCCCTATAAAGCCTATTAAAAATTTGAGGTACATACAGTGGTTCCTAAGAACAAACAGGTGCTACTTTGCGGCGCACTTGAAAACGTTCTTTTTTTATTACTATGTTATTATGTGAAAGATGTTTTAGCCTATCTGGAAGTGTTTCTTTGATGTTTTTTATGCGTAGGAAGGTACGCTGTGTACTTATATACTAAGACAAACATCTGAGTAACTGAGGTTAGATACAAACAGTACCTGTTTCAGCTGACCTACAAATTCGATTTAAAGACAGACTTACAAACAGAACTTGTGCATAATCCAGGGACTGACTGTAATTCAAGGACCCAGCACATTGATAACAGCCCTGACCCGCATGTCTTGAGACCTTACCAGGCTCTGGACTAATCTCCTCTGCATGGATTTTCTCTCTTGAGCCCAGCAACTTTGGGAGGCAGGTGCTGTTATTACTCCCATTTCACAGATGCCTGAATGAGTGCAGGGAGATGCTCACCACCTTGCACTAGTAAGTGGTAAAGCCTGACTTGAACCCTGGTGCTCTTACTCCAGAGCCCTGGCTCTTAACCATTAGGTGATGTGTGTTCGCTCACATTAAATGAGGAATTGCAAATATTGTTAGGTGAGAGTCATACCCAGCTTGCATGTGTGGCAACATCTGTCTGAATTGTGGAAGAACCTGTTGAGCCTAAATTGGCCTCTCTAGTCATGTAAAGGCCCAGAAATAGATCATGGGAAAGCCATCCTCAGTGGGGAGGGGTCATCGGCGTCATCAGAGTTTGAAATGCCGTTCTCCGCCTTCTTCCAGACTCCCTCAAGGCCAGGACAGGGACAAGAGCCTTTTCCCATTCTCCAAAGGGACAGAATGGGGTAATTAGATGCCTAGTGAGGGAGTCCTGGGGCCTGCTGCTGGTGGAAGAGGCTGCCTTCCAGGGAGGCTGCCAGCCTGTTGCTCTCCAAGAGGCCAGGTACCCAGGGCTAGTGGCTGCACACATTTGTGTGGAGAGGGAACCTGCCTGAGCTGGGAGTCGGGACACCTGGGTTAACACCCCTGCTCTGCTACTACTTAGCTTGTGGCATCTTGCACAGAGCAGCCTCTGTAGGTTTGGTTTCCCCATCTGTGTAACAAGGGGGTCAAAGTAGATGATCTTAAAGGTCCCTCCTTTCACCCCCCTCCCCTGCTTTTTTTTTTTTTTTTTTAAAGGCTGCTTCTCAGTCCCAGGGATTATCTGCAGGGGCCTCAGTTTTGGCCCGTGTAGATATTCCTAGCAGTTTAATGTGCCCCTGTCTCCTACTCTGTGCACTCTGGGCCCTCTCCTCCCCCAGACATCTATGTCTGGGAGCTCCTGGGAGCAAAACCTTTTTAGAACCAGGTTCTAAGCTTCTTAGGTCCTCTAGGCAGGTCCTCACACTATCCCTCCCTCTCCTTCCAGGGCTTCTTCAGGGGAAATTGTCTTAGTTATCTAGTGCTGCTATAACTGAAATATCACAAGTGGGTGGGTTTAACAAACAGAAATGTATTTTCTCACAGGTCAGGAGGTTAGAAGTCTGAATTCAGGCTGCTGGCTCTAGAGGAGGGCTTTCTGTCTCTGTCAGCTCTAGGGGGAAGGTCCTTGTTCCTTGGTTCCTTGGTGATCTTTATGTGGCTTGACATCTGTCTTCCTCCATCTCTGCTCTCTTCTCTGTCTTAATCTGCTCTTTTTATATTTCAAAGGTGATTGGCTTAAAACACGCTATACACTGATACAGCCTCTTAACAAAGAAAACCCATTCCCAAATGGGATTATAACCACAGGTATAGGGATTAGAAGGAGCCCTGATGACATAGTGGGTAAAGCGCTCTGCTGTTAACTGAAAGGTCTATGGTTTGAACCCACCATCCACTCCACAGGAGAAAGAAAAGATATGGCAGTCTGATTGCGCAAAGATTTGCAGCCTTGGAGACCTTATGGGGCAGTTCTACTCTGTCCTCTAGGGTTGTTATGAGTTGGAATTGAGTCTATGGCAGTGGTTTTGGTATTGGGCTGTAGGGGTTAGGATTTACAGTACATATATTTGGGGGATACAATTCAATCCATAACAGAAACTGAGACACCATACCCACTGGCCAGGGTTTGGGCCACAGGGATTCAAGACTGTTGACAGCGTCACCATGAGAGGGCCTAGAGCTGGGCACAGGTTGTAGTGTGTTCAGAGCAGGAGAGAAGGCTTGGCCTTGCTCCGCAGCTAGGTTTGCTTCTTATTTTGAGCCCTTGTCCCCAAGGCACTGCTAAAACCTGCTTTTCGTGTCACAGAGCCCCTCATCTGCTTGGGGGCAGTGACCCTTTGCCAGGACACCCTCTTTCTAGCCTAAGACTATGCTGGCAGTAGCTCCAGAGGTTGCTCATCAGCATCTGCGTCATCTTCCCCAGAGGAGCCAGGCCATCCCTTGTGCTGGCCAGAGAGCCCTCCATGGAAGCCCCCAGTGGGATGATAGGGGTCATGGAGGCCCAACTGGGCGGAAACCAAGTGTCACTAAGGTGTCACCACTGCCCAGCTGTGCCCATGCACTGGTCAGATAACCCCTTCTGAGCCAGAGCTGGAGTGAGATCGTAGGGGTATGTGCAGGGCTGCTCCGATGGTTGGAAACGTGAAGCGCCCCTCCCAGCTGCACGGGCAGGGCTTCTCCCTGGAAGTGGTGGTGGTCAGTCCTACAGAAGGCCAAGTGACAGGATGCTGTTGTCTCCCGTTCCTGATGCTGCCGTTCCCAGGAGGAGTGGTCAGAGTCCCTGGAAGGGAAAGAATATTGAGCAGAAGCAGGTAGGATGACCCTGGGCCTGCCTCAGGACCCCACCCCAGAGCCCCTCCCCACTGCAGGGTTTGTTGTGTTGGCTATCTGACCTCTTCTTTTTGCCCCATGCCCCTCTGTTAACTTGAGGCGCTGGGGTGGGCAGAACCCAGGGCCTTGGCCTTCCACATGATCCCTTTCCTGGCCTTTTAGGGGAGCTCTTTGCCAGCCAGAGCTCCCAACCACTGGTCCCACTAAGGAGAAGTGCCCCTTCTCCTACCCTCTTTCCTTTCAGGAGGCCCTCCAGCCTTCTTTGGTCCGCCAGGAGGCGGCCAAGAGCCTCCTTGTATCATGACACACCCACTTCCCCTTCCAGGTGTTTGGTTCTGATGGCAGCTGCTGCCACCTGTCCTGCTGGTGCCAAGCTGGCAGAGGGCACAGATCCCAGGGGGTACAAGGCTGGCTAGGCTCTAGGTTCTGTGCATGGCAGACTACATTCAGGGGGTTCCGTGCCCCTCCCCCAGCCCTTCCCTGACCCCAACTATCCCACAGACCACTTCCACCTTGGGGCCAGGTTGCTGCCTGGCAGACCCCTGGGTGCTGTATGCTGCTCAGGCCCCACAGGACCTGCAGATTAATATTCTCCAGTCGCCCGCACTTTCTGCTTGCATGGGAATGAGCTGTGGTGAAGCCCGTCAGCAGCCCCACCACCTGCGTACCAATGGGGCTGCGGCTCCCACTGCAGAGCAGGGCCTGCTGCTGTGCTGCCGTGGCCTTAGTGGCAGCAGTGGTGGTGGTGGCGGTGGCAGTGGCTTAGCCCTGGTGGGAGATCCCCTCTCCTGAATCCGTGGCCTCATACAAGGCTCCTGTAAGGGAAGCCAGCATTGCTGGCAACAGTTCCAGCCTGAGACAGGGCTATCTGCTGGGAGCCAGGACTGCTTGGACCCCTGCCCTTCTCTGGGCAGGCGGGCTGGTATCCGGTGCCCGCAGGTTGAAGCCTGTCCACCTCTTGGCGGAGCGATCAGAGTGCCACAGGCCAAGCCTGCCTTGATTGGGAACAGACAGCCCTCCGATCAGCTGGGGGCCTTGCTGAGTGCTTCAGGGGCTGGGGAGACCCAGGCTGCCTACCTATGACTCCTTGCTGCCACCCTGCTTTGCCTGGGGCCAGCTGCCTCCAGAAAGGTCCTCTGCAGTTCCCAAGGGCTCTTCTTCCTGCTGCTGGGGCAGGACATGGGTCCGAGGGAAAGCGAGTGAGTGACCACACCCTCCTGGCCACGTCTGGCCACTCCTGCAGATGTGGCTCTGGCCTTGTGGCCGCAGAGTCGTCAGTGCGGCTGGCGGGCAAACCACAGAGGAATGTGCTTGTCAGTGCTACAGGGAGAAGAGGTCTGTGGGGACATCTTAGGGCTTTACCTTCCCCCCTTCCCGACGTCCAGGGGCCCCTAGAGGCTTCCTTCAGGCATGAGGGTAGCAGGGTTTTGGCCTTCCACGGGCCTGGCCCCTGCCTTGGTGACTTCTCTTCAGTGCCTGGTCCCCAGAGAGATACAGGCCCATAGCCTGGGCCTCTCTTATCTCAGCCCATAGCATACTCTGGCAAGGGACAATGGGGCCAGAAGACATGGGCAGCTAGCCGTCAGGGCCCATCCTTGTCCAGACCTGGGCTGGAGGGGCCACTTTGCCACCGGAGAATCATCCCAGCTCCCCCTGTGGCCTCCCTGGGCTAGAGCAACGGAAGTGAGGGCTTTCTTTGGAGAAAGAAGTGGAAAAGAAACAAGATGGGTTCTGCCTCTTTCATTTCCTCCTTCCTGCTGGCGTCAGGAGGCTTTGTGGGGTGTGGGCTGGGCTTGGGGCTCCCTGCTGGCCTGGTGTTTGCCCAGTTGCCCTGGGAACCAGGGGCAGTGGTGGGAAGTGACACTCAGTGAGCAGACAACAGCGTACAGGAATCAAGAGGTCGAGACTCAGCCTTCCCATAAGCCACTGGAACCTTTTGCCACTCCCTGGGGTCCTATTGTCTACTTGGGGGCCTGGACAAAAAGCCATGGGCCCCCCTGCAGCTCCCCACCTTTCCCCGCTTCCCTGGGGTTGCTCCCTGGCCCTGGAGTTCCGAGTTCTTCTCTTTGGGCTCCAGCCCTCCCTTTTGCCATCACCCTTCTTCCTGTCTGATTCCCTTTCCTTCCCTGTCTCCTCCTCCCACCTCCTCCCTTTCGCCTGCCCGCCCATTCTTTCATTCCCCCCTCCTCCCCAGGCACAGCTGCTGTTTGGCTCACTCTATATATAGCGGCATTTTCAGGGTAATTACAATAAAACTGTTGAAAGGAGATAATCCAGCAAAGGAAGCAAGTCTGACTCCCAGTCTCCCTCCTGTCCCTGGCTTGGTGCTGCCCTGCACCCACTTTCCCTGAGGTCTGCTGCTGCCACCCCACCCTCCATCCCCAGAGCCTCCTCCTCTTCCTCCACCTGTCCCAGCTGGTATGGGGCAGAGAACAGGGGAGAAGGCAGGGATCCCCACGTCTCATAGACTTCTTCTGGGTCTACCAAGGGCTCTGGCTCCCAGCCCTCGCAGTTCTAGAACCAACCTCTGTGCCTGTTTCTATAGGCTTCTTGAGGGGGGGTGGTGTTGAGAGGTTGGGGGGGGCATAGGACAGTGACTTAAAAGCATAAATTTGACAGAAAATTTGGCAATGATTATTGGTGATGGTTGTACGCCATGATTAGAGTAATTGATTTCACTAAATCATGCATCTGAAAAATGTTGAATTGGTAAATATTGTGTTATATATATTTTTACAACAATTAAAAAAAAAAAAGCAAAACTCTGTGATGACCTGGCTGTACGTCTTTGGTTGAATTACTTAAACCTCTGTTTCCTCATCAGTGTAATGGGGTATCAATAAGTACGTACCTCATAGGTAGTGATGAGGTTTAAATGGGTGAGTAATTCATGTAAAATGCTGGCCCTTGAGTACCTACATGTTGAGTCTGTGCCCCCCACCAAGTCTGCACGCTTATGCATATTCTGTGTTGAAGCCCATGGCTTCATCTCATTTAGTGAAGGTGTAACCGTGCTGGCTGTGGTCTAGGAGTCTGCCTGGTAGCTTCCTGCGCCCCAGGCTGGGCTGCAGGGGCTACTAGGGTATGGGCTGGCTCACTGACTCTTCCTGTCTCCTCTCCCCACAGTGGAGGTGAAGCCAGTGCTGCCGGGAGCCATGCCCAGCTCCATGGGGGGTGGCAGTGGAGGCAGTGCTAGCCCCGTGGAGCTTCGGGGAGCTCTGGCAGGCCCTGTGGACCCTGCGCTACGTGAGCAGCAACTCCAGCAGGAGCTGCTGGCGCTCAAGCAGCAGCAGCAGCTGCAGAAGCAGCTCCTGTTTGCCGAGTTCCAGAAGCAGCACGACCACCTGACACGGCAGCACGAAGTCCAGCTGCAGAAGCACCTCAAGGTGACCGAGGGAGGTGCAGGGGGCCGCCCAGACGCCCGACCCCTGTCTGGGCCCAACTCACCACCTCCTACCCCTGTGCCCCTGCAGCAGCAGCAGGAGATGCTGGCAGCCAAGAGGCAGCAGGAGTTGGAGCAGCAGCGGCAGCGGGAGCAGCAGCGGCAGGAGGAGCTGGAGAAGCAGCGCCTGGAGCAGCAGCTGCTCATCCTTCGGAACAAGGAGAAGAGCAAAGAGAGTAAGACCTGGGGCCTCCTGGGCCGCCAGCCTCTGGCCACGGGGCCCTGGCCCTGAGCCCCCAGGTCAGCTGTGCCCTGTCCCACAGGTGCCATCGCCAGCACCGAGGTGAAGCTGAGGCTCCAGGAATTCCTGTTGTCGAAATCAAAGGAGCCCACTCCGGGCGGCCTCAACCATTCCCTCCCGCAGCACCCCAAATGCTGGTAATGGCCCGGGGTAGGCAGATATGGGCCTCAGTCTCTCATAGAGGATGAGACTCCCACCCCTGGTTTCTCCTTGCTTCTCTCTCCAAGATCCACTTCCTATCCCTACATATAGTGGAGAGGAATCCCTGGGTGGCACAAAAGTTAAGTGTTCGGCTGCTAACCAAAAGGTTGGAGGTTTGAATCTGCCTAGAGGTACCTCGGAAGAAAGGCCTGGCGAGCTACTTCCGAAAGGTCACAGCCATCGAGAGCCCTCTGGAGTACAGTTCTACTCTGACACACGTAGGGTCACCATGCGTTGGAATCAGTTTGACCTCAACTGGTTTACTGTTACATACAGTGGGCTTTTCATAAATGTAGATTGCCAGGTGGCAGGCCCAGCTGACTGAATGGTAACCTAGCTCTTTTTCTGTCACCCCTCCCCCCCAGGGGAGCCCACCATGCTTCTTTGGACCAGAGTTCCCCTCCCCAGAGCGGCCCTCCTGGGACGCCTCCTTCCTACAAACTGCCTTTGCTTGGGCCCTATGACAGCCGCGATGACTTCCCCCTCCGCAAAACAGGTGAGTGCCCCACCTGATCTTGTGGGATATGGCTCCTCAGAGGTAGAGGTAGGTGTGTTGTGAAGGCAGGGCTGTTGCTGCGAGCCAGCCTGCAGGCTGGGCTGCAGGTGCGTGCCCACTTGTCGGGGGTGTCTCTGAGCCACGACTGCCTTCTCTGCAGCCTCTGAACCCAACTTGAAAGTGCGTTCAAGGCTAAAGCAGAAGGTGGCCGAGCGGAGAAGCAGTCCCCTCCTGCGCCGCAAGGATGGGACTGTTATTAGCACCTTTAAGAAGAGAGCTGTTGAGATCACAGGTGCTGGGCCTGGGGGTAAGCACTTCTCTCCTGTCCCTGTTCTGAGGGCCTGGGAGTAGGGGGTGGTTCAGAGGAGGCCCAGGTGACAGCCACTTCTCCCGTAGTGTCGTCTGTGTGTAACAGCGCGCCAGGCTCTGGTCCTAGTTCTCCCAACAGCTCCCACAGCACCATCGCTGAGAACGGCTTTACTGGCTCCGTCCCCAACATCCCCACCGAGGTACAGGCCCAGCTGAGGGCGGGGTGGGATGGGGACAAAGCCGCTCCCTTTCCTTGGAAGATGTAGCTCCTTCCTGTCTTGCTGAGAGTGCCAAGCAGAGACCTCTGCCTGAATGGATGGGCTGGAGGGTCCCTGCCTGGACTTGCTGTCCTGCAGGGATGTTTGTCCAACACACCCATGAAGGGTCCTGATTTCTCCATCACCCCCAGTTGAGGCTCTGGGCAGGGGGAGTGGGGCACCATTCAGAGACCTTGGCCTCGATCCCTCCCTTGCCATCTCCTTTGCCCATGCTCATGCCTGTCTCTCCTGACTGCTCCCCAGATGCTCCCCCAGCACCGGGCCCTCCCTCTGGACAGCTCCCCCAACCAGTTCAGCCTCTACACGTCCCCCTCTCTGCCCAACATCTCCCTAGGGCTGCAGGCCACCGTCACCGTCACCAACTCGCACCTCACCGTAAGTATAGGACACATACCCCATCCTCTCCCCGATGTTGGGGGGACTGATCCTGGATGCTTCTGACTGGGGCTTTTGCCCTCCCAAGGCCCTGAGGGGGATTAAATGGCCCCTCAGAACTGGGGGCTGGGCAGGGGGTGATGAGGGGTGCTGGTCTGAAGTTGGCAGCCATCCCCCCCCAACCAGGCCTCCCCAAAGCTGTCAACGCAGCAAGAGGCCGAGAGGCAGGCCCTCCAGTCCCTGCGGCAGGGTGGTGCGCTGACGGGCAAGTTCATGAGCACATCCTCCATCCCGGGCTGCCTGCTGGGTGTGGCGCTGGAGGGCGACACGAGTCCCCACGGGCATGCCTCCCTGTTGCAGCATGTGCTGCTGCTGGAGCAGGCCCGGCAACAGAGCACCCTCATTGCCGGTGAGTGGGTGGCCACTGTGCCATGGGGGGCCAACAGAGGGGCATTCCAGTCTCTTCTGGGGGGCTCAAGGCAGGACCAACTATCAGGAAGCAGCCAGGGACACTTCCCAGCCCTGTCACAGCTCCCCCAAGGGCATCGTTAATTTTTTCCACATTCTATAAACATTTATCAAGCACCTATAGCATGCCAGGCACTGTTCTCGACAAAAGCTGCTGCCATCAGGGAGCTCACGCTTTAGAGCCATGGTGTCTGTTAGAAATATCACACGAGCCACCTAATGTTACATTTTCTAGTGGCCACATTAAGAAATGTAAGAAGAAACAAAGGAAATTAATTTTAATAACACATTTAACCCGGTATATCTAAAATACTATCACTTAATGTATAATCAATATGAAGAGTTGTCAGTGAGATGTTTTCCTTTTTTTTTAATGCTAAGTCTTAGAAATCTGGTTTGTGTTTCACCCTTACAGCACGTCTGAATTGAGACAAGCACGTTTCAAGTGCTCAGTAGTCACGGGTGGTTGGTTGCTATGGGATTGGCAGCAGAGCTTTTTTAGACAGTCAGTCCTGACGTACCTGTTGGTGTCCTCAGGAGGGGGCTGCTTGAAAGACACATGGTCCTGCTCCAGGACTTCCCTGCCTGCTGGGATCCATGGGGGCCTATGATCAGGGAGGTCTTGTTCCAGCTAGGGGGAACTAGGCATTGCTCATAAGCAATGCCCAAGACTATGTGTGCAATGAGTTAAATGAATCCAAAGGTGAGAATGGTGAATCCAGGAAGGCTTGTTGGAGGCAGTGGCCCTGAGCTGTCAGACTGTTCAGTCATGGGGAAGAGGAAGTATGGGGCTCAGATTTGGAGCAGGGCACTCTAGGCCCCTCTGTGTTTTCTTCCTGATTGTGGTAGATGTAGGTGGCTGTGTTCCAAGAGGGAGAGAGTCCTGGGGTAGGATGGGTGGTCTGGTGCCCCGATGGTGATGCTTATCCGCCCCCCTGCCACTTCACAGTGCCACTCCACGGGCAGTCCCCACTGGTGACAGGCGAACGTGTGGCTACCAGCATGCGGACGGTAGGCAAGCTCCCACGACATCGGCCCCTGAGCCGCACGCAGTCCTCGCCG
This sequence comes from Elephas maximus indicus, assembly GCF_024166365.1. Taxonomy (NCBI): domain Eukaryota; kingdom Metazoa; phylum Chordata; class Mammalia; order Proboscidea; family Elephantidae; genus Elephas; species Elephas maximus. The sequence continues at coordinate 50,629,114 of NC_064837.1, read as the reverse complement.
CTGCCGCAGAGCCCCCAGGCCCTGCAGCAGCTGGTCATGCAGCAGCAGCACCAACAGTTCCTGGAGAAGCAGAAGCAGCAGCAGCTGCAGCTGGGCAAGGTGAGGCAGAGAGGCGAGTCTGGCTGGGCTGGGGCAAGGCACGCGGCGCAGGCACCGAAACCCAGGGCGCTCCCAGGCTGGGTGCTCCTGGCCTTTTTCTTCATTCACAGGGAGGCTCAGGAGGGGCTAGGATCAGGGAGGAGGGATATAGACTCCTGGGCCACTGGCTGGGGCTGCTCCCCCTCCCAGCTGATGCGTCCCCCTTGGTGCTGCTCCCAGATGCTCACCAAGACTGGGGAGCTGCCTCGGCAACCCACCACCCACCCTGAGGAGACTGAGGAGGAGCTGACAGAGCAGCAGGAGGTGCTGCTGGGGGAGGGAGCCCTGACCATGCCCCGGGAAGGCTCCACCGAGAGTGAGAGCACCCAGGAGGATCTGGAGGAGGAAGAGGAGGAGGAGGAGGAGGAAGAGGAGGAGGAGGAAGACTGCATCCAGGTCAAGGACGAGGAGGGCGAGAGTGGTGCTGAGGAGGGACCTGATCTGGAGGAGTCCAGTGCTGGTTACAAAAAGGTACCCACCCCTCCTGGCCCCAGCCCTGTCCACCTTTCTGGCCGCCTTCCTCCCACTTTCTGCCCTTGCCTTTCCCTCTCCCACTCTGGGCAGTTTGCTGTGAGGAAGGAGAAAAGAGAAAAAGAGGAGTAGGAAAGGGGCAGGATGAGGTGGGAGGGAGGGAGCTGTTTGTGTTGGTCCCAGAGCCCTGAATGTGTCCCAGTCTGCCAGCCCCCTCCCCCCGACCCCATCTGTGACTGCCCCCGCCTGTGTGTGTCCATGTGGCTGTGTGTCTGCATGTCTGTCTGCGTAGGGCAGGCTGTGTGCGTTGGTCCCGATGTGCGCCTGTGCACGTGTGTGTGTACACAAACACCCCCGCTGCTACTACAGTCTGCCTCGCGCCTAGCACGCACGCACAGGCTCCATTCATTGCTCATTGCGGACACAGCCGAGCCCTCCAGGCCTGACTCATCCCACCCCCTTGCAACGCCCCCGCCCCTCTCAGCCTCTTACCTCAATGTTACTCTTTGATGTGACTCATCATATCCCCCCATCCCTCACCATCTTCTAGGAGATGGCAAGGCTGGAGCATCTCCTGTCCCTGGAGGGAGGAAGGGGAGGAGGTGGGGGGAGCTGGATGCTTGGAAGAGAAGGGCTGGATTTGGAGGCCCTGAGGGCACCTGCCCTCACTTCATCCCAGGCTAAGCCTCACCCAGGTGCCTCCTGGCTCCTCCTTCCCAGGTGTTTTCAGAGGCCCAGCCCCTGCAGCCACTACAGGTGTACCAGGCACCCCTCAGCCTGGCCACTGTGCCCCACCAGGCCTTGGGCCGCACCCAATCCTCACCCGCTGCCCCTGGGGGCATGAAGAGCCCCCCAGACCAGCCCACCAAGCACCTCTTCACCACAGGTGAGCTGCACCACTGTGTGCTGTGTTCTTCCAGTGTGAGGCCCAGGGGGCCGTTGGGGGTATCCAGCCCTGCTGGGTAGCTTCAGAGCAGGCCCCTCCCCTGAAAAGATTGTCAGGTCCCCTCAGAGAACCTGATGGGAGAGAAGATCTTGGGCCTCCTTACCGGGAGGTCAAGAATATAGACTCAGTCCTGTCCAGAAAGCCCTTCCCCAAGCCACCATGTGCTGGGTTCAGGGGGCTCTGAGGGGCCCTGAAGGGGTGCAGACATGCCTAAGGGTGGTCCCATCCCTCCAGAGGGGAGTGGGGGCTGTGGGGAAGTGCACAGAAGGGGCTGTGGCGGGTGGTGGGAACCAGGACAGGCCGTGAAGATGCGTTCAGTGCTATGGGTACAGTGGGCAGAGATCAGTGCCAGTGGGGGTGTCTGGGGCAGCCTGATTGGGGTGAGATTGGGGTGGGGAGGCTTTTGATAGGCAGTAATGGAGGAAAGGGAATTCAGGAAGAAAAAATAGGGCAAAAGCTGGAGAGGAGAGGGGGAGCAGGTGTGTGGGAGGGTGGCCAAGGTGGCCCAGGGTGGTTGGGGAGAGCCTGGTGAGCTCTGTGGAGGATGGCGGGGCCAGGCTTCGAGCCTGTGCCTGGAGCAGCATTGGCCAACACATCCATCTGGCCCAGGTGTGGTCTATGACACATTCATGCTGAAGCACCAGTGCACGTGCGGGAACACACACGTGCACCCCGAGCACGCTGGCCGGATCCAGAGCATCTGGTCTCGGCTGCAGGAGACAGGCCTGCTGAGCAAGTGTGAGGTAGGGGCCCTTGCCTCCAGCCCCTGACTCAAATCAGCAAAAGACTTCATCTCACTCCCTGTCTCTTCTTCCTTCTCTCTTCAACCTTGATTTGGAACCAGTACCCCAGCTACCCCCCTGCAGTCTGTTTTCCCCCATAGTCCCCAGCTGAGTGAGCAGGGGACCAGGGTACACTTTGTCAAAGATCTTTGAATCTCCTGAAGCCAGAAAGTGGCTCTGTGTGCCCCAGGCTGTGGGGCAGAGAGTCTGAGCACTGGGAAAGTGGGGCCTGCAGTGATCCCTCTCACCAGCCCTTCTTCCTGCCTCCTCTGGTAGCGGGTCCGGGGCCGCAAGGCCACACTGGATGAGATCCAGACGGTGCACTCCGAGTACCACACCCTGCTCTATGGGACCAGCCCTCTCAACCGGCAGAAGCTGGACAGCAAGAAGCTGCTCGGTAAGCAGCTTGGGGCCTAGGCCAGAGGAGGGCCACTGCCTGCATAGGGGGAGGAGGCTGTCAGGAAGACCACATGGCCAGGGTAGGCAGGTGGTTCCTGATGATGGGCACAGGTCGTCCCCTTGGCTGAGTGGCATGGTTGCCATGCTGCCCACCTCCACGGGTCACACTCACAGAATATGACAAGAACGGAGCATGCTGGTGATGCACAGGTGGCAAGGTCAGGCGTGATGATGGGGGAGTGGTTTGCCCCTCTCTCCATACCATCTGCCCCCAGAGGGAGGATGTTCCCCCAGAACAGGGGTACAGATAGCTAACTGGCCTGGCCTGAGCCTTCTTTTTTTGGTGGCTGAGTTCACTGTCCTCTGCAGACCCCAACCTGTAGCCCTGGCAGTTGAGGCAACTTCCAGAATAACTGTCCCTCCTCTTCCCGGCAGGCCCCATCAGCCAGAAGATGTATGCCATGCTGCCGTGTGGGGGCATTGGGGTGAGTAGGGTGCCCACAAGTGGGAGTGGGCCGGCAAGTGGCTCTCCCTGCTTTGGCCCCTCCTTCCCACCCACCTGGCTGCCGGGGATGTCCTGGTGCCTGCCCCCACCCTTTTTTCCCCTCCCCCTGCAGGGGGCATGCTGAAGCCTGCTCTCCTGTCCCTGCAGGTGGACAGTGACACTGTGTGGAACGAGATGCACTCCTCCAGTGCCGTGCGCATGGCGGTGGGCTGCCTGGTGGAGCTGGCCTTCAAGGTGGCTGCAGGAGAGCTCAAGGTGAGTGTGTCCCTGTGGCCTGGGTGCTCCTTGCCTGGTCCTGTGTCCTCAGGAGTGGAGGATGGGGCAGTCTTGGCCTCACCTCCCTTGCAGTCTCAACTCTTAGGTGCCTGGGTTGGGAGAGGTGCCACTCTAGGGCCAGCTGGGGGGGGTGGTGAGGAGTAAGGGGGACTGGATGGAAGAGTCACCAGCATCTGGAGCTCTCTCTCAGGTGTCTTGAGGGTAGAGATGGTGCCTGCTTGCCCAGCAGGCCCACGGTTGCCATTCAAAGCTATGTGTTGAGTATATGCTTTTCTGACCTGTGTTCTCTTCCCTGCCTGGCTTATGCTTCTGTGTCCACCCATCTGTGGCCATCTTGCCTTATTATCTGTTCCTGCCCATCACCTCTTCAGAATGGATTTGCCATCATACGGCCCCCAGGACACCACGCTGAGGAGTCCACAGCCATGTGAGTGCCCCCCCCCCGATCCCTGCACTAGACTCTCTGCCCTCAGCCTTGTACCTTCTCAGCCGGGTGGATGCCCACAGCCTCTCCTCACGAAGCCAACAAGGTCACACTGAAGCTGACCGCCCCACCCTCTTCTCCCCCCACCCCCCTCAGGGGATTCTGCTTCTTCAATTCTGTAGCCATCACAGCAAAACTCCTGCAGCAGAAGTTGAACGTTGGCAAGGTCCTCATCGTGGACTGGGTAGGCAGTGGGCTCTGAGGGCTGGGCAGGGCCAGGCAGAGCTGGGACCAGAGTCAGCCTTTCGGAAGCCCTCTCCCCAATCCTGCCTCCAGGGAGCCCACTCTTCCTTGGGGTTGGACACTGGGGGGCCTGCCTTGGTCACCCATCATGTTGACTCACCTTATGTGCCTCCTGCTGGAGCATCCATCAGCCTGTCCTCACGTTCCAATAAGGCTCCCTCCTCCCTATGAGAGACTCAGAAGGGGTTTGTGCCCCCTGCTCCATCTTGGTCCCCGCCTTGCAGCCTCAGGCAGCTGAGGGGATTTCATATCCTGAATGGTAGAGAGCACTAATGGGGGCTGAGCATGTGCCAGTCCTTGACACACAGTGATGCTCCCGGCCACCTCTCATGGTAGGAATCATTATGTCCATTTTCCATAAAGGAAGACACCGAGCTATGTAAGGTCACTTAGCTTGGGATGTTGGCACTGGGTTTCAGACCACGCCTTTGTCCCCAACACTTCTGCTCTTGCTGCTTCAGGGCTTCTCAAACCTTACCTCTAATGGGGGAGGGAAAAGCACCCCTACTCCTTGTGAGCTAGGGAGGTACCAAGAGTTATCCTCAGCAGGGATGACGTCCCTATGAAGTTCAACTTTGGCCTAAAAATTTAGGCACCATGCCTTTTCCAGAATTTGCCTGTTTGTTTAAAATTCCTTACTAGTTAATTTGCCTTTAGGAGAATGGATTCTGCAGGGAGCTATGCTGCATTTATCCCGCAGCTTTCTGTGTCCCCGTGTGGTGCCACGTCACGCACACACAGACCCTGGTTAGAGAAGCGTTGGGCCATACTGTTGTGAACAGAACTCACATGCCCTGTAGCTAGTAGTGGGCTGCACCCCCAGAGCTCACTGTAGGGTGGGATTGGGGGGCAAGTGGGATTTGAACCTTTGGGTCAGAGCAGGGGCCATTTTCCTGATGCCACCCCCTCCCCCCACTAGGACATCCACCACGGCAACGGCACCCAGCAGGCGTTCTACAACGACCCCTCTGTGCTCTACATTTCCCTCCATCGCTATGACAACGGGAACTTCTTTCCAGGCAGTGGGGCGCCTGAAGAGGTACAGCTCCTGGGCCCAAAGGTGGGGCCCCTCGGGGAAGCAGCGGAGTAGGACCAGCAGGGAGCCACGGAGGTCCGTGGTGATGCTGGTGCCTGGGGAGTCTGGACTCCTAGTGGGAGGACCACTGGCCCAATGGCCCCTTTGGGCAGAGCCGAGGTCAGTGAGGACAAGAGGTGGGGGGGGGGCGATGTCTGGGATCTCCAGACAGAGAATAATTCCCTCCCCCACCCTGGTGCCAGGTTGGCGGAGGCCCGGGCGTGGGGTACAATGTGAACGTGGCATGGACAGGAGGTGTGGACCCCCCCATCGGAGATGTGGAGTACCTGACAGCCTTCAGGTGGGGGCCGAGGAGGGCGTGGGAGGGGTGGGGAGCCCCTGCCCCAACCCTGCCGTGGGAGGGCAGAAGCACTCGGTTTTGCATGGGTGGAGGGGGTTGTCTGGAAGGAGAGCAGTGGGGTGAGCCCCAGCAGGTCAGCTCAGGCCATCCCTTTGCAGGACAGTGGTGATGCCCATTGCCCACGAGTTCTCCCCTGACATGGTCCTGGTCTCCGCCGGCTTTGATGCTGTCGAGGGACATCTGTCTCCGCTGGGTGGCTACTCTGTCACCGCCAGATGTGAGCCTACTGGGGGACTGAGAGAGGGTGTGGAATAGTGAGGATGGGGACAAGAGCGGGGATTGCAGAGCTTGGGGGTAAGAGAGCTAGAAGCAGGTCTAGGATGTGGATTCATCCCAGCACCTCCTCCCCGAAGCTCCCCCGCCAACTTTGGTCCTGGGGGCAAGTGGGGGGATAGCAGAGGGTGTATCTCCTGCTGGAGCCATAGGGATGGAGTTAGTTGATCCCTGATAATGTTAGTGGTCTCCTTTAAGTCAGCACGTAATTGGATTTGTTTTAGCCGATCTGTTACCTTTTATCTTTAGTGAAGCATCTAGTCCATTACGTTGAATTTTATTATGGATATATCTGGGTTTAAAGCTACCATCTTGTTCTGTGCTATTGTCCCACCTCTCCTGTTTCTTTTTGTCTCTTGCCTTGTTTGAATTATTTTTTACCATTCCATCATCTTCCTCCTCCACCCATCCCCAAAGGTTTTGGCCATTTGACCAGGCAGCTGATGACGCTGGCAGGGGGCCGGGTGGTGCTGGCCCTGGAGGGAGGCCACGACTTGACCGCCATCTGTGATGCCTCTGAGGCCTGTGTCTCGGCTTTGCTCAGCGTGGAGGTGAGGGGTGCAGGGAGGGGTGGGGGAGAAGGAACAGTGGGCCAAGGGGGCTGGGGGAGGTGCAGCAAGGCATGGCCCCGTACCTGGGTCAAGTAGTAGGGAAGGTTTTCCTGAGTCTTAAGGACAACTAGTAGCCAGGGCTGTCTGAGTTGGGGCACCCCCAGAAAGGCTGTGCCTTGCCCTGCCATGAGAGGTGTCTGGGGCTGGCTGGAGGCACTTAGAGGGGCAAATGCACCCCTCCACTTCTTACCCTAAGCCTTCTCTTCTTTCTCCCGCCAGTTGCAGCCCTTGGATGAGGCAGTCTTGCAGCAAAAGCCGAACGTCAACGCAGTGACCACACTAGAGAAAGTCATTGAGATCCAGAGTGCGTGGGGATGGCGCAGGGGCCCAACCCTCAGCTTGCAAAGGGCGTAGCACTTGTGGGAGCCCCTGGGCAGGAGATGCAGGTATTGGGGTGGTCTGCCCTCCTTGACCCCCTGCCCTCCCCTCTCACAGGCAAACACTGGAGCTGTGTGCAGAGGTTTGCGGTGGGTTTGGGCTGTTCCCTGCGGGAGGCCCAGGCTGGTGAGTCGGAGGAAGCTGAGACTGTGAGCGCCATGGCCTTGCTGTCGGTGGGAGCTGAGCAGGCCCAGGCTGCTGCCGCCCGGGAGCACAGCCCCAGGTGAGGTCCCTCACCAGCTGTCTGTCCTGGCGTCCCGCCAGTGCCCCCCACTCAGTGCCCTTCCCTGTGTTTGTCCCCACAGGCCAGCAGAGGAGCCCATGGAGCAGGAGCCTGCCCCGTGACACCCTGGCCCCACCCTTCTGGGCTTCATCATTGTGATTTTGTTTATTTTTTCTATTAAAAACAAAAAGTCACACATTCAACAACGTGTGCCGTGTGGGTCTCTCAGCCTTGCCCCTCCTGCTCCTCTAAGCTGCCTCAGGCCTATCCCCCCCGCCCCCCTCCCCAACTGGTCCCCATCTCAGTTCTGGAAGTTTGTTCCTTCCAGGGAGGGTATCCTTTCCAGCCCCTCCCCACATTGTAGCCTACACCTACTTTCCCGCAATCTGTCCTTTTCCCCCTTGGAGCTTGGGGCAGCTCAAGGTGGCATGGAGGCCAGGACAGTGCCCTCAGGTTCTGGGGTCTCCCTGAGGGAGGAGGGAGCAGTAAGTTCGGTGCCGTGGCTCCAGCTGATTTGGGGGGAAATGCCTTAATTCTACCCTCAGGGGAGGGTCTAGAGGGTCCCTATAGTACTAAGGTGTAGGCTGGAGGGGAAGTGGGCCCCACCTTTACCGCTATTGCCTTCCCCTTTCCTCTCCTGGCCTCAGCGCCCAGGGGAGTGCTCATGCCACAGATGTAAGCCTGAGGTCTGCAGGCAGGGCTTTTCCCCTTTCCAGGGGTGGAGTGGAGAAAGTGTATGGGGAGGGATGGGATGGACCCTGGGTTCTGAGGGCCCAGGAGGAGCCGCAGAACCAGGCCTGCTGCCCACCTGACTATTAGCCTCCCTGCCCCTCGGCTGGTACAGCCTGGGGAGGGGAAGAAGGTGGTCCCTGCAGGGGGTGCTCCAGGCTGATGAGAGCCCCCCTGCTGATCAGGACCAGATTTCCCCCAACCATCCGGTGTGCTTCCGCAGAAGGGTCAGCAGTCCTTTGTTTTGAAGCCTGGGGATGGTGAGAGTGAGGTTCTAGAAGAGGCAAGGACAGTGCCAGAACCCAAGAACTCAGGAGTCTGCCCTCAGCTGGAGCTTCCCTCCTTCTGGGCTCCCTTTGCTGGCCTTGACCAAGGAAGCTACGAGCAGGAGAGGGCTGGGCGCTGCCCCTTCTTTCTTAGGAGCCCTGTCTGTGTCCAGGGGCTGGGGGCCCACAAGGCTTCCAGGGAATGCCATCCAGCTGTTAGGAAACCAAAGATGAGAAGTGGCTCCTAGGGGGCTGAGTCTTCCTCCTCCTCCCCAACACCACATACACTTTCTTTCCCCCAATCCCCAGGGCTCCACCAGTCTGTTTACATATTTATTATCCTAATACGGGCTTGAATAGGGTTGAGGGAGCCAGAGGGAGGGGCAGGAGTCCCTTTATGTTGGTTTGTTGTGCGCTGTGTCTTGTGTCTTGTGTGTTACAGATCCTACTGGGGATGGGGCTGGGGCTGGCCCAGTGTACCAGGCTTGCCCATGCGGAGCCCCAGGCGCCAGGCCCCTCACCTCCCTTTCCTGTGGCCAGTCTGGTTCTCATGTAAACCCCCTTGCTTTGTTTCCCTGGATATGGATTTCAGTTAAGTATTTTGTAACCTACTACACTGTATGTCCTTGTGTAAATAAACTTGTTTCTGGCAGTGCCTTCTGGGGCCAGTGTCTCTGTTCTCTGGGCTCCCAAATGGAGTAGAGGTTCTCATTCTCCTGGGCCAAAAAATCTACTCTGCTTTTCCCCAGCCCCTGGACTAGAAGCCAGTTTAGGCAACAGGTAGGATGGGGTAGGGGTGGGGTTCCTGTCCTGTAGCTGAAAGACATGGTCTCACTGCCTGTGGCCACAACATCTCACAGATGTGGCCTAGGCCTGACAGATCACAACTGAACCCAGAGCCCTTCTCTGTCGCTGTGACTCTGCCTCTGTAGAATGAGGATTGCAGAGGGGGCAGCCTGGCCAGGGTCCACCTGCATTCATGCTGGCAAGTTCAGTGGAGAGACAAGAAAGGAATCCAGAAATGTTCAAGGGCTTTATTGGGGCCTCCTTGAGACACCCCTCACAGTGCTGCAGGAACCGCTGGTCTTGCCATTGCTCCTGCTCTTTAGGGGCTTGGGAGGGAAGGCAGGAGAAGACCAGCCTCTCTGGGAGAGAAAAGGCTCTCTTTTGGGGCTAAGACCAGGTGGTGGGAGAAGTTGGGGAAATTCAAAGTAAGCCTGTTGGGAGCTGGACACTCAGAAGGGATGGGGCTGCCTGGAAGGCAGAGGTAGAGGAGTGTTGGCTTTGGGAGGGAAGGTAGTGGAAGGAAGTACTTGGACGTCAGGAAGAATGGATGGCTGGGGCTTCCTGGGCACTGAACAAGTGTACCACCCAGGGCACGAGGGCCAGGACCAGGCATGGCCAGAGGGTGAATTTGAGGAAATTGAAGATGTAGAAGAGGCTGACCTGAGGGGCATGGCCCAGCCAGTCCAGGGGACCTAGCAGCACCACGGCCAGCACAAAACAGGCAATCTTCTGGCCATTTCCCAGGTGTGCCCGCCGTACCTGGGCATAACAGGGAGAGTGCAAGGCAATGCCCAGACCCAGGGCGGCACCTGAATCACGGCTCAGGGAGGCAAAGGGCCGGCTGTCCACATGCAACCACTCAGGTCGCTCACACCACTTGGAAGCTAGGTTGATGGACCTGTGGTGAGGAAGAAACATTCCCCTGGAACCTAGAGGGCCCCGGCTCTTAGCCATCTGCCCTTTGGGGCCCAGCCTCATGTTCTGTGACTCCAGAAGGGTCTATCTTTGTGAATAAGCGGTGTGTCCTTTGTTAGCTACAGTTAACCAGGGACCTACTAGACTAGATCCAGGTGAGGTAGCACAGGCCCTAGCCTGCCCAGTCTTCAAAGAGGGACTTACCAAGAAAGATCCAGGCCCAGTGTAAAGAGGGTCCAATAGATGAGGCTGGCGCCCAGCATGAGAGCCAGCGCAGTCAAACCGTAGAAGCTTAGCTCCCGCTCCGTGGGCACCCGGGGGGTCATCAGCCAGCCCAGGATGACACCTGGGGAAGGGGGTGACATGAGCTTCAAGGAGTTGGGGACGTGACCAGTGAGTTGCGGCTTGGCAGGAGAACACACTGAGACACGAGGGGGACCTCGGGGTTGGCTCTACAGAAGCCAGGGTAAATGCAAAGATTTTGAACTGGTCCTTCCACCACCAAAGGCACCCTCTCAGCCACTCCAGTTGCTTACCAGCTATTAAGCCAGCCAACACCTGGTGTGGAAAATGTGCTAAGATGAAGACCCGAGACAGGCCGACTGCCAAGAGGAAGGTGCAATAAGCCAGGCTAGGCATAATCCGCACCCAGCGGCTGGAAAGAAGAAAGGCAAATGGCTCAGGGGGTGTCCACACAGCATGGCTTCCCTCTACACCCAGGCATGGCATGGGTTGACCAAATGTCCCAGGACCCCCAAAACTCCAGCTCTCAGGCTGCCCTACTGCCATTATCCCTGCTCCCATTGGTGAGCAATGCCAGACAGAGTATACCTGCGGGTCCGAGTGGCCAACTGGGAGGAGACGGTCGTCATTACAGGCCAGAGGGCTGCTCCTGTGATCATGCAGTGTCCAGAAGGGCTACCTGATGGAGAATCCAGAAGCTTGTGGTAAGAGGATGGGGGTGGAACCCAGGTGTCCCTGGTGATATCTTAACACATCTTCCTTCCCCTAGCCAAGATGAGAGCTTCCTTCCAGTACTAGTCCATAGCTCCTTCTGCTCTGAGGGCTTTTTTACTCCCCATCCGCCTCCTTCCCCCATGAGGCCTCTCTCAGGCTTCTGCCTTGGCCTGTGTACAAGGTGGGCAACTGGCACACTGGCATGGGGGCCCTCCTCCTACAACTTGACTCAGTCTTCCTGGGGTTTCTTTGTTTTCAGGGCCAGTGACTGTGAGGCTGGGCATCTGGTGGGGCCACCCAGGCTAAAAAGTACTCTGAAATGCTTACCCAAACCCTAACCATATTGGGAAAGAGAGGAGGGTTGAAGCTTCCCACCTGGACCAGTTTCACATGAAGAGGGGAACTGGTGAACCTGGGCTGGGGCCTGGCTGTAGTACCCAGATTCATGGACCCACCAGAAGGGTCTGTCTCCAAAGAGGAACCTGCAAGAGAATAGATGCAGGACAACATTAAGCACAACACAGGCGGTAGGAGAGAGGGGAGAGTAGCAGAAGGACACCTGAGAGTCCACGGGAGAGGGGAAGAGTCAGAATGGGAACTCTGATTCTCTGCCATTACCCCGCCATGGTTTCCTACCTTGGAACAGGTGAAAGCATGCTATTTTCTAAAAGCAATAGGACACAACAGATTGTGGAGTGTGTGTGTGTTGCAAGTCCAGATCTCCTCATCCACAGAGAGCCCAGGACCTGACACTTCTCTTCCCACTCCCCACCCTAGACTCTCACTAACCCTCCTGCTTCCGTTTTTCTTGGTGCCATATCCCCTCTCTCCATTTCCCAAATTTCATCTTGAATTACCCACACCTGCATTACTTAGGTGAGTGTCTCATGTTTGAAAACGGGAGTGGTGAATGGACAAGGTGGCTGAGAAAGTGTAAGGACAAAAAATTCAAAGTTCCCTGGCTTAGTGGGGGTGGCTTCTTGGCTAGGCCCTGGACAACCACACACTGAAGGCTGCTGTGGCCAGGAGAAAAGATGGGAGCGCAGAAAAGATGCCAGCAGGAAGCTGTGTGCCAGGGAGGGTGTTGCAAGAGGGACCTAACTCCTCCGCAAAAACAACCTAATTTCACATACTAGATGTTCAATACCTACTTAGCCCCTACTTTGTCATGTGGGGGGCATTAGCGCTCCACCAAGGGCTGGAGGTGGGAGGCCTGACGGTTGAGGGAACAGGACAAGAGAGGGAGGCTTATACAGACTCTGAGGAAAGAGAAAGCATAAAGCAAAGGGCAATTAAGCAAGAAGGAAACGATTTGACAATTGCTTTTCCGTTTACAGCAGGAATGCATAGCTACAGAAGAGTGGAAGGGAAAGTAACTATTTTGTTTTTTCAGCAAGTCATTCTTTTTTTTTTCATTCCAGTCCATTCAAGTGTCTCCTATGGACCTCCTTCCCTCCTGCAGAGGGAACAGAGGCTGAGGTGAGGCAAGGTGCTGGCTGCATGCCCAGGGAGAGGCACCACTCTGTTGTGCACCCAAAAGAGAAGAGGTGGCTCAAAAAGATAAGCCCCAAGGGCTGCAGGGCCTCCACCCACTTGCCTGGGATTCTTGGCTTCTAAGTCTCAGTGTGAATAGCCTACTAGTGAATGAAGAGAAAAAGGAAAAAGAGACAGTGTGCCCTGGAAGGCAATGCTTTTCAAACTTTACTGTGCACTGGAATCGCCTGGGTACTTTGTTAATATGCAGATTCTGATAGCGCAGGTCTGGGCTGGGGCCTGATACTCTGCATTTCTAGTAAGCTTTCCAGTGCTGCCTATGTTCTGATTTGCAAGGCTTGTAGCCTTTTCTGGCCTTAGCAGCTCGTGGGATGCCTGGCACAAAGTGTGCTTCTTAAAATTGCGTCAAAGGAATAAATAAGTAGATGAATGAAAAAGCGAGTTTAAACCAGGGCTTTCACCTATTTAAAAATCGCCATAGATGCTGGTTAAAATACAGATCCCTAGCCTCTCCCCCGGAGTTTCTAAATCACTAGGTCTGAGGTGAGGATGGGGTATTTGCATTTTTAACACATTCCTTAAGCGATTTCTCTGATCAGGGATACTGGTCCAAGGGGCGGGCTGGGTGGACACTGAGGTCTGAGTTGAAGATGCTCAAAGAGGAAAAGTCGAGGCCACGGGGTAAGGGTGGGAGGTGTAAAGGCCATGGGTTCACTCTTGGGGGAGGTGCAGGCTTCTGAGGCACCCGCTAGAGAGGTCAGGGCTTGCATAGGAGTCAGGGTCCCCAGGGATGGGGGACCAGGCTGCCAGAGGGCTTCGCTGTCTCACCACTTGAAGACCAGGTTGAGCCATTCAGTGATGAGGCTGATCCAGAGCACCGCGATGCCCACGCGGGGAGAGGTGTAGTAGGCCGCGGGAAAGTAGAACAGGAAGAGGCACTTGGGATCGCCCAGAAAGGTGACCCAGAGCCACAAGTTCTCCAGCCCAGGCATCTGATTCTGCAGCGCCTCGGCCACCGCGATGCCCGCACCCTGCGCCGACTCCATGGCGGCCGGGGCAGGTCGAGCTGGGGCTTGCTCTACCGCGGAAGGCGAGAAGGCCGGGAGACTGTAAAGGGGGTACCGGATGGCCTCCACACCAACCCTCCCGCACCCCAGGCCCCGCCCTCCCCACCGGCGGCCGGCACCCAGGGCCCACCCACTGCCCCGCCCCGGGCAGTTTCAGGCTCGCGCGAGCCGGACCTCTCGCCGGTTTGGTTTCCTTCTGCGCTCTTCCTTGGGCCGTCTCTCTACTGGGCAGCGCAGGGGACAAACCTTTGCGAAGCGTTTCCGCAGGGCCCCACGTGGCTGCCGTTGTGTGCACGTGGACAGGGGGCGTAGAGGCGGCCCCGGCTGCTGTTCTGGGTGATGGGACAGTGTTGGGGATGAGCAATTAAGGGCAAAGGGCAATTGAGAAGGAGATGATTTGACAACTTATTTTCTGTTTACAGTAGGGATGAAACGCTAGCGGAGAAGAGTGGAAGGGAAGGTAACTCCTATTTGTTCTGCTACCCTCCAAAAATAATCCTGCGATCTCTTGGAGAGAGACTTAGGAATACTACCTCCTCCAGAAAGCCAGGCATTCCCGGTCAGCGCTGAAGCGGGACCCTAAATTTGCGTACATGCGTACACAGCAAATCCGTCCACGCCTTTCTCGCTGAGCCCAAGACTCCCGCCCTAATCTATCCGCTATTGACTCGCAAATTCTTATTTACAACCGACAAAGTCACACTTCGTCCCACTTCTAACCTTGCCTCCTGCCATCCACAACCCCGCTGGGCAGATAAACCAGGAGATAGTAACAGTGTAAGAGAGGAGGGGGACACACCCATGACAGAGTTTGTATGGCTTCTCTGGAGGAACACACGGAAAACAGAAATCTCAGCTATTCTGGGTGAGGTCCTGCCTGGGGCGGGCGGGGGGAGGGGGAAGGAGACTGTTGAAATGTCACCTCAGTACTTTCCTACTTAAATAACTTTGTTCTTGGAGAGTTTTCTGATGGGTAGTTGAAAATGAGAGTGTAAATCTGGGTTCTTGGAAAGAGATTAGTTTCACTAATTAAAAAGGTGTGGGGAAACGAGGCTGGATATAACTCTGGATATATACATCTCACTCCCTTGCTAAATGTTTTCCGGTTGTCCCCGGGAGAAAGCCTAAATTTCTTGCAGTCTTTCAAAGTTTGGTGTAGCTCTAGTCTCAACCTTCACCAGCCTGACCCCCGTACTCCCTTGATAATATTTCTGGGTTATTTTCCTTTCCTTGAAATCTCCAAGCTCCCTCCTTTCAGGGGTCCTGACACATGCGGTTTCTTCTGCCTGGACACGGCCACCCTGTTTCCCTGGTGGTCCTTCAGGTCGCAGTTTAGATTTCTCATTTCTTCCAGGAAGCCTGTCATCACAGTGCAATGTAAAAAATGGAGTGAGTTCCCATGGGGGCCTGAGAGCAAGCATGAGAGATGAAAAAGTACTCTGAAAAACACAAGCATGAGGGAGCAGTATTTTTATTTCTATAAGAAGGGATTGTACCAATACACCCAACACAAGAAAGTTGATGCCTGTTTCAGGGCAAGGAAACATTTTTGACTTTTGTTCAGATTAAACCCCTGCGTCGATTAAGTGGGGCCAAAGCTGGCCCTTTGCTTCCTTGTGGGGATAGAGAAAGGTCAACCTGTTGTTCCTCCTAAGTGAGGCTCCAGAATTTTTACGTTGGGGGGCAGGTGAGCTAGGGGAATGCAGTTGGTTTGGGGTGGTTAAAAATATATCTGTGTAGTACCTTACATGAGGTTAAGAAAACAACTGTTTTTGATATCAGATGGAGATTAATGGGGGTGGGACAGAAGCCCCACCCCTCAAAGGCCTCCCCCCATAACTATTACTGCTCCTCACTCCTGCCCTTTGCCTGGCTTGAGACGGGGGAGAGCAAGGAGGGAGATGGGGAAGCGTTGAGTTCCAAGGGTGACGGTCATTCATGGGGGAACTATCATTGATTAAATACCTACTACGTGCCGCCTGAGGCCCTAATGGCACAGTTGTTAAGAGCTCAGGCTGCTTAGCAAAGGTCAGCGGTTGAGCAGTTTGAACCCATCAGCGGGAGAAAGATGTGGCAGTCTGCTTCCCTTAAGATTTACAGTCTTGGAAACCCTTTGGGGCAGTTCTACTGTGTCCTATAGGGTCGTCGGAGTCGACTGGACGGCAGCGGGTTTGGTTTTGGCTTTTAGGTGAATGCGTTTATACACACTATCTCATTTAAGACTTCTTTTTTTTTAACTACTCTGTGAGGTAGGTATTATCTAACACGGTGCAACAGTGAATAACACCGTCTTTGGAAACAGGCCAACTGTGTCCAGCCACTTGCTAGTTGTGTGACCCTGGACAGGTTCAGTTTCTCTAAGACTTGGTTTCTTCATTGTAAAATGGGGATATTGATTCCTACCTCAAAGGGTTGTTGGGATGCTCAATAAGCGATAAAACAGATGCAAATGAAGAAACAGGCTGTAGAGGTTTAGTAATTTGCTGAAGATCATATAAGTAGTATGTGGCCGACCTGGGATTCCGATTCCAGTTTTCTGCTTCTATAGCCAACGTTCTTTGCGCAACCATTTTGTAAATAGGTATAATTATCTTGAGCAACTTTCGTTAAATCCTCATAGCCTTGGATTCCTCACATGTAAATAAAGGTAGTATATATTACTTTATATATAGAGTTCATTCATTAAGCTCTCGCTGTGGGCAAAGTGTGCACATAATGGGGACTGCAGGTCATTCCTGTTCTCGCTGTTTATTCCACGTGGGTCACTTATCTTTAAAGGACCTTACAAACAGTTGCCAACGCGGGCGCCGCTGCAGAAACATTATTCTTCAGATTCCTTTTCATTTCCTCGTTTTTCCTCTTCCACCTAGGCTCCCGCCCCACCCACGCCAGGCCACGCCCAGGCGTGTGACATCAGCACGCCCCGTGCGTCGCGTCGCGGCGCTCACTGGGGGCCCGGCTTTCGCCCGCTGCTGCCGCCGCCGCCGCCGCCGCCGGCCGCGGCTGCTCTCCCAAGATGGCGGCTCCTCCGGGCGAGTACTTCAGCGTTGGGAGCCAGGTGTCGTGCCGGACGTGCCAGGAGCAGCGGCTGCAGGGCGAGGTGGTAGCCTTCGACTACCAGTCCAAAATGCTGGCATTAAGTATCCTTCCTTGCGTGGAGCCCGAGGCCGGGCCGGCGTGTATGTGCGGTGGTGGGGGGGTGGGGGACGACGGCGGCAGCTGGGGCCCTCTCCGGGCCTAGGGGCGACCGGCTACCGCGGCGCCCCGGGCGCATGCGCACGGCCCTGAACTCCCCTCCCCCTCCCGCGGGCCCCCACGGTCCGCTTTGGGCAACCTGTCTCCCAGCCCTTGCGGGAGCTGGGCCCCAAGAGAGGGTTGGTGGGTGGAGAGGGGCTTGACACGCGGATGGCTTTTTGGGGGGAATGCTGTGAGGGGAGACACTGTGATCGGGCAGGGGGTGATGGTAGTGGGAGGGGGCTGGTGAATTGGAGCCCGGATGGAAGGGGGGCGGGTAAGATCATGTGGGGAGGGGGTGTGTAGGGCAAGGAACTGCTAGTGGGGCAAGGGTATGACTGTGAGTTTAGGAGGGGGGCTATTTACTGATGGGATTTGATCCGAGGAAGGGGCGGAGGGGTGGTGAGCAAATGGTCCTTGCTCATTTTGGGGAAGAGTAAGTGCAGGTCAGAGTTTGTATCTGAACTGGGGGTAGTGACTTTTCCTGGTTTGTGTGTATGTGTGATGCCATTGGGATGGGGGCTGCTGACTTTTAGGCTTCTCTGTCATTTGGTAATTGTTTTGTGATGCGCGTATGGGAAATCTGGTGCAGAGGGGGCTTGCCAGGTTTTTCAGGGACTTATGTAGAGATGTGTGGGTTACAGGTGAAAGAGTAAGTTCTTATCTTCTCTTGCTCAGCCCAGTACATGGAGTCCTGACTTTTCCATCATAGTAGCCTCCCCTTTTGGAAGTGACAGTGCTAGAATGAGTGGGAAAAGGTGGCCTGCTTCTTTGGGGTGGAACTGATTTCTGAGTTACTCTTGGAAGTAAAAACACTTCCTGGATGGAATAAATGTGCCACCTTTCCCCCTTTTATTTGAGCTACAGGTGGGTTTGTTTGGGTATATTTGGGGGAGGGGGCAATCTTTTAATCCTGTATGGCATCTTTCAAAATGAAGTTACCTGTTGAGTCTTCTGCCTTTGAGTGGCAAACATTTTCATTCATTTAACCACTAGTTATAGATTTCTAGTTTAGGAAGATGTCCTTTGAAACAGCTGCATACAGCAAAGACAGTTGCTTTTTTTAAAAACAAGAAGTTATACGTGGACCTAATGGGACTCTCTATATTAGTGGTTTAGATGGAAGGATCTTTGAAATGAGGAATAAATCTACTTGCTTTTCATTGGCATACTGTAGGCACTTGGTACATGGTTGGAGAGTGCGCGAATGAATGAATGGAGTAACTAGCTAGGTGAGTTTCCTTTCCAGTGCTGTAGTTTTCTCCTCTGTAAAATGGGAAATATCCAATCTGAAAAAATGAAAAAAAGCATTATGTTATACAGCAAGTATTATACCAAGAACAGAAAATTCTGGCTCTGCCGTCAAGCGGTTCATAAGCTCCAGACAAACAGTATACGTAAGACATAAAAATTGCGTCGTGCTCTCTTTGTGAAGCAGAGGTGACAGAAACCCTTTTGAGGCTTCCCGTTTTTGGTTGTGAGTTTGAAAAGCTCAAAATCCTTTGATTATGGGCTTGGGTGCGAGGAAGAGGCAGAGATTTTTGAGGAGAATAGTAATTGTTGTGAGCCCCCTCCCCAGCTCCCCCGTGGCACACTTTTTTACAAGAACTTTGTGTCAGTTGTGTTTTCCATGCCCCTTTTGGGATGTGTCCGTGCCTCTGCTTGCCCCTATTTTCCTTAACTTTATTTTCTCACCAGAATGTCCTTCTTCAAGTGGAAAGCCCAACCATGCAGACATCTTGCTCATAAACTTACAGTATGTTTCAGAAGTGGAAATAATTAATGACCGAACAGAAACCCCTCCTCCTCTAGCTTCACTCAATGTTAGTAAGGTAAGGACTTGAGGTCAGGTCTGCCTGACCAAAATGGCGGGGAAGATGAGTCTCATAGACTCTTGATGATATGTACATTGTCTGTTGTCTGTTTTTCATTGACTTACAGTCACCTGTTTTGATAGCTTCTTAAAAAAATGTGTCATCTTAGTTTTTGTCTTTATTCTTGGATATCTTCAGCATATCTTAAGAAACATCTCAATGCTCAGACAGAATTGACAGCTTGCTTTGCCATGTGTGAAAGGGGGCTTTTTATTTTTTTTTAACCTGGCGGTGGTCGGGTGGGATGGGGTGGGGCTTTTGCCTGTGAATCTCCTGAAATTATGAGTACATGTGTATGTGTGCACACACGAGTATATGTGTTTCCTAGGTGAGGATCTGGAGTTCTTTTCAGATTCTCAGAGGGATTCACGACCTACAAAAGTTTGAAAACCACTTCCTTAGAGTTTCGTTTGTCTTTATGTTTGAATTTTGAAGTCTAACAAATTTAGATCTTTAGGGTGTTTTAAACCTGAACACACAAATTGATCTCAGAACCCCAAGTCACTTTTTTGGTTCTTCAGCTCCATTAGCCAAAGTTCATGTTGAGCGATTAATAACGCCCGAAGCCTTGTCGTAGCCTGTGCTGTCCCCTGTATTTGGAACACTCTTCCTTCCAGAATGACTGGTGCCATATCCATTAGGACTCACCTTAAATGGCACCCCTTCTAAGAAGTCTTCCCTGATCACCCAGGCTAAAGTAATCTTCCCCTCATTTCTCTCATAGTACCTTGTTCTTCATAGCTAAGGTGACCGTACCTGTTGTCCAAACAGGAACAATTTTGAGTAAAGGGCTATGCTTTCATTTTATGCTGGGACAGCATGTATAGTTCCTTGTGTCTTGGGCAAAGTAGAACCTCACGTCACCCTATCCTGGCCTTTTTCCGAATTATAAGCTCCAGAAGCTCTTTGCTATTGAGTCAATTCTGACTCATAGTGGCTCTATAGGACAGAGTAGAACTGCCCCGTAGGGCTTCCAGGCAGTGGCTGGTGGATTTGAACTGCTGACCTTTTGGTTAGCAGCCATAGTTTTTAACCACTGTGTTACCAGGACTCCTTTTGTAATTATGTTTGTATGTTGCTCGCTTATCTAATATCTGTCCTTGCTGTGCTTTGTCCTACGAGGATGGGACCCATACCTGTTTTGTTCAGTGAATACACAGTGCCTTGTGTTTAATAAATATTCGTTGAGTGCATAAGTTGTGCCTTTGGTTTTAGTAGTGGCTGCAGTTTCTTAAGTCTCTTGTGTTACTGTGGAAGTTTTTCCCTCTGGAGGAGGCGCGTCATAATGTACGTTCTCATACCTCTCTTGGGAATATGGTATGTTCATCACGATTCAGCAAAGCAAGGAAACACTCAGGCAGCTGAAACACTAGAGGGTAATAGGCTAGCAAAACGTAGACTGTAGTTCTACCTTAGACCTGGAACCCCCTTCTTGCCAGATTCCAGGGAAATGGTTTAGTGATAGCTGAGAACAGATTCAGAAGGGTCTTGGGTTTCATATTAAACACTGTTGTCCTTTCCAGGATGTCCTGTTCTTAGAAGCCTATGTTTCCAAAACCCTGGCTTAGTTAGATACCTCCTTACTGAAGTATAGCGCTCTTTGGCTTGTCTTCTGTTAGTTCAAGAGATTTTAAAAGATCTAAGTGAAATACTTTGAGTCCAATATGTTAAGGAGAAAATAGGCTCTAAGTTATCCTTTGATGTTTATAGAGTATGAGAAGCCTGCCACTAAATAGTGAATAGTAAGGAAAGATTATCTGAAAGAGGGATGCTTTTCTCCAATTTAAAAGATAATGGGTTTCTACTCTTGGAAACAACAAATGCCACCATTTATCAGCGAGTGCTTGGAGTGATAGAGGGGTGAGACTGCTAAGTAGGAGCTATTAAGCAATTCCCTTCTACTTCTATAGCTATTTGATCTCAAAGATAAGTAGCTCTTGATTATTTAGTTTGGGGTTAATCTTTGCCTTTAGGGTTTTGCTTTCTGCTGGTTATGTTTTTTAGTTGTTTACTAGTATTGGTAACTAGTTGTTTACCCACTCAGGAAAGTAATAGATTGGGGAATACCAGAATCTTAATTTCTCTTACTTTGTGGCCTGCTTGCCAATTCTGGAAAAAGGTTTGCTGGGAAGAGGAGACAGAAGCTAAAAACTAAAATTAGGTTGAAGGGCTATCTTTGGATTTCATTTTTTCATTCTTTTTCTGCTTGTAGATTTGTTTATGAGTAAGCTGTATGGGTTTTCCCTTGAAACCAACCTTTAAGATGCTTTTTGAGTCCTCTGATTGAGTTAGAATTAGAGATAGCCTACGGGGCTGTCACTGAAAACAGCCAATCTGGGCAGCAATTTACATGTTGCTTGAATGACAGGAAAAGTTCATCTCAGTTAAAAGCTTGGACTTGGGGATTTCTTAAGATGGAGGATGGTTTAAGCATGTGGAAAGGAACTAAAACACTGAGCTCCCTGGAAGAAAACTGCTGAAGCTAGTGCTTCAGACACTTGCATTTTTGGGTAGCACTAGCTGTGCTTCCAGTGAAAGATAACCATTACATGTTGGCTCCTCTTGCTGACCTAGTAAGAGCTCTGCTTAATTAAACCTGTGGATATAAACTGGATATTTGTTTACTCTGGCCCTCCAGGAAATGGAAGGGAGGACCTTTTAAAGGAAACACTTATTCCAGCCCAACTAGGGAAGGTATGGACCAGCAAGTTCTTGGAGATCAGCCTGTTCTGTTGTCGTTTGGCAGCTTACTGCAGGTTAGCAAGTCATCTCTATCCATGGCAGTGGGATAATAGAGGAAGCTTGGAAGGGGACAGTGAGGCTGGAGAAGGGGGAAGTTTTGAATATCATTTTATCTTCTCTAGAGTAATATTGTATCCTGTTTAAAGTGTTCTGAATTTCCTGACCATAAAACAGAAACATTCAAGTAAAAGTCTAAAAGCATATCAAAGCCAGTCATAAATATAATCAGATTATTCACCATTGTTGCGTATTGTTAGTTTACTCTGCCACAGAAGGCTTAAATGTTGTCTGAGGACCAGAGCCCTAATAGCCTCATGGTAGGGTGTTTCTTAATGAGTTCCTTGAATTAAGTCAGCATCCTGTTCTCTGGGTTAGTATTCTCTCAGATGATTTGGGACATGTCAGTATTAACAAGGTCTTTCATGTAGCATTTATCAGACTCTTACTGAAAAATCTATTTTGTGTAAGGCATTGTGGTAAGCTTTGCTGGGAGCTATACCTTACATTTTTATAGAGTTTTAGAGTTTGCAGGGAGATTTGACAACATCTCATTTCATCTTCTTGGCCACCCTTTGTGTTCTTTGGAGTTTTTTTTTTTTTAGTTTAATGTTTGAGGAAACAGGCTTATCAGATTAAGTGACTTATTCACGGATGCATGGCTAGTAGCATGGGAACTAATATTTGTAGGTGCCGTGCTCTGAGTTAGCCATCTCATTTAAATTCTCACAACAGTTCTTATGGTGTGGGTACCATTGCCATCTTACAGAGGAGTAAACTGAGGCTCTAGCTTAAGGTCATGGAGCTAGTAAGTGATAGAGCTGGAGTTTGAACTCAGGTCTGGTGTTTTGATGTCAAAGTCCTGTGGTTTTTCTACTTCTGTGTGCTTATCTCAAGGAGCTTATAGAGTAGTTTGGTGAAATGAAATGAGTACTTGAATGTCTATAATATTAAGTAATGTTTCTAAATAAACAGAAATATCTGTATTGTATGGTACATTTGCTGTTATCGGTGGGCAGTGTGATCTAGTGGAAAGAACCTAGGAACAGACCAAGCAGATCTGACTTTAAGTTACTTACCTGCCTTGTAACCTTACTGAGCATCAATTTCCTCACCTGTTAAAAAATGGGGATAGTGTTAGTATCTCTCTCAGAGTTGTTAGGAGGATTACGTCAAGTTGGCTAGGGTTGGCAGATGTTGGTTTTGTTCTCCCACAGTAGCTATATGTAGCCAACTGATGCTCCTTGAATTGTGGGATGGGGTGGGAGGGTGTGACAAAGGAAAGCAGCCAGGAACCTTGATGTTACTATGTCAGTCCTCCCTGGCATTGGACCTGACGTGGATTCAGAGACCTGAACTTGCCAGCCCAAGACTGGGGAAAATCTAAATTGTACTGAATACCATTAATATGTGATATACTTAAAAGATGTTTTTGAGAGCACTTTTGTTGGTGACTTTTCAGGGCAGTATTATCAGGTGGCATATTTAAGTGAACACTTGCCTGAACACTGGAGGCTGGAGTGAGCAGTCACAGAACCTAGGAGCCTGTGCTTTCTGCCTTGGAGACTCCTAGCAAAGGACTTACTGACACAGCCAGTCAGTGTCTGTATTCATTTGTTTTGATAAGTGCACCCACTGCATTGAATGGGAGGTAAGCCTTCTTACCACTTCGCTGAGTTGGAAAATAATTTCTGGAGGGGAGGAGGAAAAGGGACAGAGCATGGACAGTTTAAATCCACAGGTAATGTAGGATTTAGGCATTCACCTCCCGTACCGAACTATTGACTGATTTGTCAGCCTCTTTTATCCATTTATCCATTACTAACAAGCACTGAGGAGCCCTGGTGTTCCAGTGGTTAAGCACTTGGCTGCTAACCAAAAGATCAGAATTTCGAACCCACTAAGCTGCTCTGTAGAATAAAGATGTGGCAGTTTATTTCCGTAAAGATTACAGCCCATGGGGCAGTTCTGCTCTGTTCTGTAGGGTCGCTATGAGTGATGAAGTGGTACCAGGAAGAAAGGATACCAAGAGCTTATCATTGGCCCCTGGTAATGGAGAATGAGTTGACTGCCGTTGAATATAAATGGTATCTAAAGATTGGTCTGGGGGTAAAGGGACCTGTTGAGGCTGAGAAGATGGAAGAGGCACAGAGTTCCCTTTTAAAAGAAACTGACTGTAGTGATTACCTTTGAATATAATTTGACACTGAGAGAAGAATTAACTTCAGTTTGGTTTTGAATTCAGCTTAACCTTTTGAAGTTCTGGTGATTTGAGAGTTAATCCCCAAGTATGAGTAAATTCCTGAGGTAGTTGATAGCTACTGCATTACTGCAGTGCTCTGTGTTCACAGACATAGCCTGTTAGCAGGGCCCTTGGCATACTAGTTGACCATATCTTCACCCAGATGTGTTGGGGTTCAGAGTTACTGAGTCAGAGATGGCCTGGCCACCTTATGTTTAGGTATGTGTGTTTTGGTAGGAGGTGGAAGATACATCATGTGTAAACGTGAGAAGGGAAAAAACACTTGTCCAGCCCAAGCAAGAATTTTTTGTTAGACACATAAAACTTTTTGGCTCATAGAGGTACAGAAGATCAAAGACTGCAGTCTTCAGTATGGATTATACTTCAACATAAAGAAAAGAAAAATCCTCACAACTGGACCAGTAAGCAACATTATGATAGACGGAGAAAAAATTGAAGTTGTCAAGGATTTCATTTTACTTGGATCCACAGTCAACACCCATGAAATCAGCAGTCAAAAAATCAAACGATGTACTGCATTGGGCACATTTGCTGCAGAAGACATCTTTAAAGTATAAGAAAGCAAAGATGTGACTTTGAGGACTAAGGTGAGGCTGACCCAAGCCAGGCATGGTATTTTCAACTGCCTCATGCATGCGAAAGCTGAACAGTGCATGAGGAAGACCGAAGAAGAATTGATGCCTTTGAATTAGGATGTTGGCGAAGAATATGGAATATACCCTGGACTGTCAGAAGAATGAACAAATCTGACTTGGAAGAAGTACAGCCATCTGCTCCTTAGAAGCGAGAATGACGAGACTTCTTGCCTGCTTTGGACATGTTATCAGGAGGGTCCAGTCCCTGGAGAAGGACAGCATGCTTGATAAAGTAAAGGGTTAGCAAAAAAGAGGAAGACCTTCAGTGAGATGGACTGACACAGTGGCTGCAACAGTGGGCTCAAACATAGCAATGATTGTGAGAGTGGCACAGGACTGGGCAATGTTGTACATAACATCTACAAATTATGTGTTCTGTTGTACGTAGTGTCACTGTGAGTCAGAACCAACTTGAGAGCACCTAACAACAACAACGCAGGTATAACCTATTAGGCTCACTTGGTTAGAATATGTTGCCAAGGCTACGGTCCCACGTTAGAGTCCGCCAGTAAGTTTTGCACCTGGCTCTGAGTATACACCTGCTTTCACAGGCACATCATGAGGTGATAGGGAGAGCCTGCTACTGGTGAGTGCTTAGGACCATGTTAGGTAGGGAGTGGTGGCAGATGAGGTCAAAGAGGTAGAGTGATTGCTGTTTAAAGAATGACGGGCCTTTTGACGGTCAGATTTAGTGGCATTCAAACTTTGAGGTCAACCTGTCAGCCAGGGTGGGGGCTACAGTGCCTCGGGGGCCTTCTTGGCATCATGAATATGTAGGCGGAATCACTATTCACACTAAAAGACAAGCTGCTGAGTCCAAGTGACTATCTAGCAGAATTGTGCCCTGGCTGGGTCATTGTACCCACCTCTACACCCTGGAGGCAATTCAAAATAAGACCTTAACTAGTGGGTCTGTGGTAGCATCTCCAATGTTAAGAAAGGGCAGTCTAACTGGTTTAGTTTTCCTGACAGAAAACAGACATGGGGGGGAAAAAAAAACAAGTGGTGTGGTTAAATTCTAGCACTGGAATTTTGAGACTACCTTAAATACCAGAAACTACGCTGGTAGGTGAAACAAATCGGATCTGCACTGAAAATGAAAGAATCTACACATTATGAGAAAAGCTAACCAAATGGTATGGTAGAATGCTGGGAGTTTGGAGAACTGGGTTCTTTTTATAGCTGGACCGCAATGAATTAGTGACTGTGTGTTAGTCACTTAACCTCTGGGGACTGTTGGTTATGATTGGTACTGTGAACATCTAGTAGTCATCAGAGTTTCTTCTCCTTTTATCTGCCTTCCAGTCCTCCCTCCCTCCCTCCCTCCCAGGTGCTGGGACTGTCAAGGTAATTAAGACACTGCCCTTGCCCTCAAGAATCACATTTGTTGGGAGCAGTGAGGGACAGCAGCATTTAGATTAGTGATTACAATAGAGTGAGATCAGTGTTAATGGAGGTATGAGCAAGGTGTTATGATAGCATAGAGCAGAGGGCAGCAAACTTTTTCTGTGAAGGGCCAGATAGTAAATATTATAGACTTCGTGAGCCATATGGTCTCTGTCACAATTACTTAACTGTGCCTTTGTAGCAAAAGCAGCCATAGATGATGTATAAATGAACGGGCATGGTGGTGTTCCAGTAAAACTTTACTAACAGGTGGCGGACTGGATTTGGGTCACAGGCTGTAGTTTGCTGACCCTTGGGATAGAGTAGTGAACATATTAGGAAAGGCTCCTCAGATGTGACAGCGGTGTATCGTTTTGAGGCATAATGGTAGTTAATTAGATAAATCAGCAATGTCATGATAAAGGGAGGGAGTTAAATGGAATCAAGCTGAATCGAGAGTGCTCAGTTTATCTCTGTGACTTAGAAACTTGCTGTTGGGTCTCTGTGAACTGGAGGTTGGTAGTTCACAGAGGGAGGGAAGGGATTTGCTAGGTGCTCTACATTTATATATTGCTGAACAGGTCTTCCCAGGTTCACGCACCTGGTGGCTGGTAGGCAGGGACTTGAGCTGCAATTTCTGGTTTTTGGTGGGAAGGGGATGGCTCTTCCATTCTACTTTGCCGCCTTTGCTCTCTTCAGAACTTGAGAAACAACACGTGGCTCTTTCATTATCACTGAATAAAATACAACTGTTTTATTTGACAAGTGGAGCCTCCCATTTTGGCAGATAAAGACATTTTCCAGCTTATGATTCCAGTTAGATTTTGGAAGATATTCCCTTTAGGACTTATGGTGTCTCTAGCAGCTCTTGTAGAAACTAGGAGGGAGGGCGCACTGAACTAATTGGCTGAAGGAAAGGTTGGATTATATGGATTTTTCTAAAATGACCCGTAAGCTATCTTCTCTGTGTTAATAATGTTAACAGCTAATATTTGTACAGCGATTTATAGCTTATCTAGTGTTTTTCACCCACATTGTGTCCTTTAATCCTCACAGCCATGCTGGAAGATGGCTAATTTGAGCAGAGCCGTCAGGTTGTTGGAGTCACATTTCAGTTTGCATCCTGGCCAGTTTCTCTCTGGCAGAGCCGCATGGTAGGTTCCAGAGCAGTACTTCGTTTCAGGGCCTCAGGACTAGGAAATTACTCTGTAGGTGTCCAGGAGGTTTAGCTGTCTGTAGTAGCTATGAATAGCTTTTTGTGACATAATTACAAATAACTAACAAGGACTGTTGACTTGGCTGACATTTAGGTGTTTTAAACTAGGTGAAAAATGAAACTCTGCCTGTAATGTACGTTGACTCTGAGTTGAATCTGGTGCAATGTATGGTAGCAATATGATACATGTAAAAATTCAGAGCTTGAGGTGATGATATGGCCACTCTGAATTTACAAGGTGTTTTTCAACATAGCTGCAAGCATTGATGTATTCATATTATCTTAATATTCTTGGGAATTAGAGATTGGATAACATCTTTTCTTGTAAGAAGAAAAATTGAGACCCACAGAAGTTAAGAAATCTCTTCAAGGTCTCACAAAGTTAGGCTGAGACTCAGCAGGTTTCCTCATTCTTCATCCAGGTGCCCCACCACCAGCTGCGTGGAGAATATGGTTGCAGATTTAATAATTGCTAAGCAGTCTTTGACGCATCTGTTTGACATCCATGGGTTTAACATCGGGGGATAAAATAATCGTTTCTAAAGACTGAAGACCAAAAACCCACCTTGTTTGTACTGAGACCATTTCGGTAGCCCAGCTTACACACAGCCCTGTGATTCAAAGGAAAATGCACACCACTGGACGTTTTCTAACTGTTCTCTAGTCTGGGTGCATCAGAAAATGGCGCATCCGGGGAATACTTACCACTGGCCTGCAGTGCTTACTCAGATCGGGTCTGTTCTTTTTGAAGTGTCCCTGTGAATTACCTTCGACAGAAGTTAAGGATGTTGAGGTTTAGGGTGAGACTAGGGCTGCTTTTTGGTATAGAAAGCGTCTTCGCTAAAACGCAAGCAAACAGTTGTGTTCTGTACGGGGATATTGTCTAGTGGAAATGCCAGGATGCACTGATAGAAAAGGCAGCAGCTAAGTCTGACAGTATATTCCGTTTTTAGAATATTTTCTTTTGCATTCAAAGTTATATTTTTAACCATAGCTTAGACTTCTCTTAGTTGGTACTGTTTAAGTGTGGTGCAGTGGGTTAAGAACACAGCTCTGGAGTGAGACTGGGTTCAAATCCAGACTCTACCATTTGCAGCTTGGTAAACTTGAGCAAGTTTGTTATCAGCAGTGATTTAGTTTCTCCATCTCTCACATGGGAATAGTATTGGTCCCTGTTTCATAGGGTTGTTGTGAGGAGTAAATGGTTCACATGTGAATTATGTAGCTTGGTGCCTTAAGTGGATTACACCCTCACTCAACAAAAGTTAGCTCTTAAAATTATAGTGCTTACTGCCAGGCCTCTTTGCCCATACTTTTCTCCTGTTTAGATTCAACAAGTAATATTTCATCTTTACGTATTCTAGGACATAACTTCAAGTGGGGCACTATATTTTTTGAGTTACCAGTTATCTGCAGTTCTAAAGCACAGTATTTTTTTTTTTATAATTTTTATTGTGCTTTAAGTGAAAGTTTACAAATCAAGTCAGTCTCTCACATATAAGCTTATATACACCTTACTCCATACTCCCACTTACTCTCCCCCTAATGAGTCAGCCCGCTCCTTCCTTCCAGTCTCTCCTTTCGTGACGATTTTGCCAGTTTCTAACCCTCTCTACCCTCCTATCTCCCCTCCAGACAGGAGATGCCAGCACAGTCTCAAGTGTCCACCCGATACAAGTAGCTCACTCTTCATCAGCATCTCTCTCCAACCCACTGTCCAGTCCCTTCCATGTCTGATGAGTTGTCTTTGGGAATGGTTTCTGTCCTGGGTCAACAGAAGGTTTGGGGACCATGACTGCTGGGATTCCTCTAGTCTCAGTCAGACCATTAAGTCTGGTCTTTTTATGAGAATTTGTGGTCTGCATCCCACTGCTCTCCTGCTCCCTCAGGGGTTCTCTGTTGTGCTCCCTGCCTGGGCAGTCATCGGTTGTGGCCAGGCACCATCTAGCTCTTCTGGTCTCAGGATGATGTAAGTCTCTGGTTCATGTGGCCCTTTCTGTAAAGAACAGTATTTTAATAGAAACTTTCAGGCAGGAGCTTTCAGCTGGTTAACAGGGAGGCTTACACATACTGATGTTTGAACGAAGTATTTTTGAGAGTCTCTTTGTTGCTAGCTAAAAACAAGAGCTTACCAAGAGCCCATCCCAGAATTGAAACAGCAGGAGCAAACATGTGCCCTTAGGATGACAGTTGTTCTCAGTCCCTCTGCTCTGCAGTCCCTGGCCCCCACCAGGCTTGCAGGCAGCACCAGCAGTTCCGGGGAGCAGCTACAGTGCTTCCTAACCCCAGCCTAAGGGCAGCTGGTTGGAAGACCTGAACTCACAGGAAGACAGACTGAGAGTGGCTCATCAGAGTCAGTAGGTCACACCCAGCAGGTTCCTCTCTGGACTCTGCCTCCCTTGTTGTATCAGCTGTCACAGCCTGTTAAATACTTGCGGTAGGGATCCCTCTGGATTTGCCACAGCACCTGTGCTTTCCTGATCTGGGTGCGTGGCAATAAGATGGCCCAGCTGCCCCGCTGGCAACTAAACAACAAGACGAAGTGCATACATATTGCTTGGATTTTTTTTGTTGTTGGTGGCTGCTCCCTCTCCCCCTACGTGTGTACCGAGTGCAGGAAGAGGTATGTACCCTTGGTGTTCATTAATTCACTCACTCAAGGGTTAACCAGCAGCAGGCGTGACTAGAAGCCTTTTAATATTGAAGGGATTTGGTGTCAAGTTCATGCGCTTTGTCCTTTTTCCACATCAAGGTGCTATATATAAAATGACCACAGGAGGAATGGGAGGTTAGTAGATAAGAAATGACTCTTTTCACTGGGAATCGGACAGAATGACAGGGAAGGCAGGTAAGCACAGCTGTATTGTGCACTCATTTCAGTGAGGCCACCTGCGCCGTTAGCAACAAGTCTTTATTGATTTGTGCCCCTTGGTTTGCCTGAACCCAGCGTGTTCTTAAAGTTGGTGTCTTATTCTTTGAGATGCCGGCAGTCAGTTCTTTAGCGCCCAAGACGGTGGGTAGGGGCCAGATTGGCATTGAAAGTGCGTGTAGTATGGGAGGTAGTCATTGCATTTTTAAAATTACGATCCTGATGACCCTTCCAAGCCTAAAACACATGCAACACTTTTTAACCGAGGGCAGTTTCTACTGGTTCCCTCTGCCAGTTGATAGTAACCATAAACTTGTTAACTTAAAACTGGACCATTTATGGGTGTATATTTGTCTACAAAAATATGATGTGGGAAATGTAGACTTGTACAGTAATTAAATTGGTGGAGAGTGATAATCACTTGCTTTACAAAGGGAGGCTTATTATATTATTACCTTATAGAAATGGCAGTTCTGCATGAGTTTTCACAACTGTATCTAAAAAGAGCAGGTACTCTCCCTCCCGCTCACATCCCCGATTCTGAGAAGAGGAAACGCCTTTGGATTCTTTTGGTGGAGAGGGCGGTCTCCCTCATGCTGAATTGTTGGGGCCCTCTGTGGGAGATACTTACCACACTTGTCCAAGTTCCTTGTGAAAGCAGATCCCTATAGAAGAGAGAGTGGCTGAAGGTCAAGTTTAAGCATTTTTCAGATTACCATGAAAATTCAGTCTGTAAACTGACCACTGGAGGTCTCAGGGTCAGCAGCAAGTCCAGCTCCCCAGAGCCCGATGGCAGGTACAGGTAGGGTGGTTGAGGGCATTGGGGTGAAGTAGGTACAGTAAACTTGCACTTGTTTCTCCTGACTTTTCCATGGCACCCCCTTATATCATTTGGCATCTGTGCACACTGGAGTTGAAATAGGGAATGAGCTAGACCAGTCGCCTTTGCTTTCAGAGCCTTTCGAGGAGATTGTACAGCTGGTGCTTTTGGGGGTAACGGGTATAATTTGAAATCATTATTCTATAACCAGTGTGTCACTGTTACTCACACTGTCCAAACTCAATAATCACTTTGGGCTGAGATTTATATCCGTTTTTTTCTGCCTTTGGCAAAAATTTAAAAGTGGCTCCTCTCCCAGCCTTTTTTTTTTTTTCCCCTTCTCTACCTTAATTTGTCAGTTCCATTCTTAAACATTCTACATAGATGTCTGGTTTCCCCAAGCCAACTCTTCTTTCTCTCTTACAGAATGAAGTGTTGTTACATGTTTTTAATCTACTATATAGGTGACAAGAATATTTTATTCTGAGTACTCAGATTTTATCTACTCATCAGCTTTATAGAAGCAGCCTTGTCTGACCCAACATTGAGAGATGGTTTTAGTTTTCAGGAATAAACATTTTTGAAAGGGACTGAGACTCATGGGGTGAGCGGCTGACCAGGAGCTCTGCAGGAGCTTGGTTACACCAAGCGAACACTGCTACCCTCCCATTTTCTCCTCCTTTGCTTGGAGACTTTAGATTCTAAGGGATTGTTTGGAAAGTGAGACTCAAGGTAACTCCTCCTTGTTACCAGGGTTTTCTTGGTGACTGAGGAAGCTTTGCTTGTTGCTGCTTAAAATACACCACCAGCAGTTCTCTTTCCATTGAAACCAAGTGCTTTTAAGCCATGAGGCTTTCTTGCTGTAGTTGGGATTGCCAAGGCTCAGGGGAGTGCTGCCAGCCCTGTGCATTTATTTCTCTGTAAAGTTGTAGTCTGGTGGGGCCAGAATGGCAGGACCAGGCTTGAAAGATTACTCAGTGCTGCTGCATCTCTCTCCATGTCCTGGGGATGGACCACATGAAAACGGAGTTCTAGCTTCACGTCACAGCAGAGTTTGGCTCTTCTGCCCTGTTTTGCTTTGGGAAGCAGAAATGACAGTGTGTATGAGCTAGCTGTGCTCTGCTCACACCCCTCCGCTCTCCCCCAACCCCATTTGGAGTAGACAGTCTTGAAAATTCAGAGGCAAGGATGAAACTACCCAGTTCCTCATAACTGTTAGGGTATCTCCGAAGGCCCCCTTTTCTTCATAGTTAATCCCAAGCCTTAATAAAGTGCTTCATTTTACAAGCAAAGAACTAGACACTTTGCTCCCCCTCCCTCCCAGTTTATTTGCTTTATGGCTTGAGGGGCCACTGTAAAAGCAGTGGAAAATATAAATAGCTAAAGAAGCTTTTGGAACACACTGGAGGTGGAATCCCTGTTTGTATTTAAGGAGCTGGTGTTAGGGAAGGAATTGTGTGTCCCCATGTGTACGTGTGTGTGTGTGTGTGCATGTGTGTTCAGCGTGCTGCTGCATCAGTGTACTCAGCTGTTCATGTTAATGGAGGAAATCAGGGTATGAAAATCTCCAAATCATTTCTTTGCCTTTCAAATGTATTATATGCCATTCGTTTTTTGTTTGTGTTGACCGTCGTCTGGCAGATTTGTCTTGTCTTACACTCAAACAAATTTATACTTCCGGTGTCTGTAGTAACCAGTAGTGTGGAGTGAGGACTAGAAATGTGTCTGAGGGGCCATAGGGATTGACTGTTGGGAGCAGCTTACTAGAGTGCCTTTTCGTTTGGTCAGTTTGTGATTATTCCACCAGAGGGCAGTCAAAATGAACAGATGTGAAGTAGGACGCAGACCTAAGAGCAGGACAGGACAGGGTTGCCTTCAGCTCAAGTGAAGTCGGACAGTATCCATGGTGAGGTTTATTTGGGTGAGCACAGATGTTAATTCAGCACCTCAAATTCTGGTCTATGAGGCTGTGATAATTTTTAAACCTGAGCCTGTAGCACAGTAACTGATAAAAATTCTGAGTTCTCCCCTTTAAACAGAAGTATGTGCATGACCTCCATCTCTGATCATCCCATCTAAAAAAAGCCCCCCGTCACACTCTTACCGCCATGTTGCCCTGCTTTATTTTCTTCCTGGTACTTCTCACTGTCTGAATTTAGCTTGTTTATGTTCTTACTTGTTTGTTTATAGTCTGCCTCCCCTTCCCCGTCAGTGATGTATCTCTGGCCTAGCACAGTGAATGTCTGGCACATGTATGCGCTCAATAAGTATTGGAAGGAAGCAGTGTTTGCCAGGAATAGCAGTAGCTGTTCAAGTATGTCATGTTTTTTTGTTTATGTCATTTTTGCTCTCTGAGAAAACTGAATCCACCCAAACCAGTCTTTTCTGGCTGCCTTTTCTCAGCTTAGATCCTGACTGTTGGAGAAATGAATGTGAGTGGTTTTCTGAGTCCCTTTCCTCTCCCCCACTCTAGCTTGCCAGCAAAGCACGGACAGAAAAGGAGGAGAAGCTGAGCCAGGCCTATGCAATCAGCGCTGGTGTCTCCCTAGAGGGCCAGCAGCTCTTCCAGACCATTCACAAGACGTGAGTTGGGGGAACGCAGGGGTGCTTTGTCCCAGGGTGGTGCTGCCTGATAGTGCTGTCTGGTGGCTGACTGTCAGGTGGTTGGATTCCTCAGAGTCCACTGGGGATGCTGGGTAGTGTGTTGGCACTAGCCTGGGCATCCAGAGATGTGGGTGCTCACCGTGTTCCACACAGAATGGCAAAATCACGGACAGGTCGTCTTCTCGGGGCTTCAGTTTGTCTGTAAAACTTAGTTTTGGATTTGATTATACCTAAGGTCCTTTCCGGATCTAGTATTCCATAATTTAGAACTAATGGTCTCTTTCCTTTTTATTGTTGTTGTTGTTATACCTTTCTCCCAAAGCTGATGAGTTTTTATTAAGGGAAAGTTATATCTATCTCATTCTTCTGAACTGTACATTGGAATGAATATAGGGAGCTCCCTAGAGGGAGAGCAGAAGGCGACTTCCTTACCACTTCCTAAAAGACATTTTGTCACAGCAGAAGTCATTTGACTTTCCACTGGCTTTCCTAGCTGCTGGAAAACTGAAACATTTGACACCCCCCCCCCCACTGCCTTCTGTTATCCTATTTAACCACCTGGGTCTGGTGCACAGATGGCAGCTGGCATCAGAGCTGTTTGAGGCCATGGTGTGTCGGAACGTTTACAGGTATTTGAAGGCACTCTCCTAGTAGCATCAGCTGCCCTGGGTTTCTCCAAGCGTGAACTGGAATGGGTTTTCCCAATCTGGCAAGCACCCAGCTGTCTGGTAATTGAGAGGGGCCAGTTTATGAGCAGCTTCCACTGTGGGTGTTGGGGGATGGAGTATAGATTGTAACAAGATGGAGAGTTTGTTCTGTCTTTCTGAAGGTGCCATTTCCTCCTAGCCCAGGGGTTGGCAGACTATGGCCAACAGGTCAAATCTGGTTTGCAGCCTGTTTTTGTAAATAAAGTTTTATTGGAACACAACTACACTCATTTGTTGTGTATTATCTATGACTGCTTTTACATATGATGGCAGAATTCAGTAGTTGTGACAGAGACCATATGGCCCACAAAGCCTGCAGTATGTACTCTCTGGACCTTTATAGAAAAAGTTTGCCTCGAGTAGATACATGAGACTAAATGGTCAGCTTCTGTCTGGAGGCGAGATGAGAAGCCAGAAAGGGACAGGAGCTGGTTGAATGGACATGGGAAATCCGGGGTGGAAAGGAAGAGTGTGCTGTCACATTATAGGGAGAGCAACTAGGGGCACGTAACAACGTGTGTATAAATTTTTATATGAGAAACTAACTTGAACTGTAAACTTTTCACTTAAAGCGCGCGCATGCGCGCGCGCGCACACACACAGAGTTTGCCCATCCTGGTCCTAGATTGAAGTTGAATCTAGTAGCCTGAGCCTAGTTATCTGTTACTCAATTTGGTTTGGACTTCTGTGGTTCTCCAGGTCCTTAATGTTTCAGGGAGACTCTTCTGGGCCCTCCTTGGAATAAATGTGGAGTGGTGCCCTGGAAATGATTCATGGCTACTCTTCTCTCTGTGGCTGCTGGTATATAGTTTTTGGCTGAGTGGTGAACTGGGAACTTGGGGTCAGCTTTCTGGAGTTAGTCACCAGGCAGGAGATGTGGGATGCCTGCAAAAGGTGATATTTCACCTCTTCTTTTCTCCTTCCAGTATTAAAGACTGTAAATGGCAAGAAAAAAACATCGTAGTCATGGAAGAAGTTGTTATTACACCCCCATATCAAGTGGAAAACTGTAAAGGCAAAGAGGGGAGTGCACTGAGCCATGTACGCAAAATAGTAAGTAAAGGAGCTGTGGGACTTTAGGGAGAGGATGGTTCCTCGGCCTTCACCACACCAGCATCAGGGCACGACGTTGTGTCACAATCTCTGCCACCTCTGACATGGTCAGCCTGCTAGCAGCACTGCCAAAGCATCCCGCCTCCCAGCACATGAGGCTCTGAAGCTGTGGCTTGGGCACTCCTGTGGGGATGGAACCATTGGGCAGTGTGACTGAAGCAAGCAGTCGACCCCATGTCCTCTGCAGAGTGTCTTTGGAATTAGGCCGACCATCCCGTGGTCTTGGGCCTGAGCAGTTCCTGTCTCCCAGGCTGGGTTCTTCTCATCCACAGGTGCTCTTCTAGGAAGGGCTGATTGGTATAAATCCGTTGCCATTGGCGTCTCTGTGGCCCTGAGTGTGTCACCTGACTTTCTAAAGTGAGTTACAACATTTGTAAACACAAGCCAAAAAAACCACTCCTACTCTTTTTTTCTCCAAGGAACCTTGAGAGACGAACATCATGGATGTAAAAAGCATAAGACCAACTCCCCACCAACTCTTCATTCTGCACCTTTGTGAAGAGGGAAGGGGGAGTTTGGGTCATAATAATCTCCCCTCTTTTTTTTTTTTAAATACGTGTGTGTGTGTATGTATATGTATATATATATATATGCTTATAGAGTCAACTTCTTACAGCCAGTCTTTGCTGAAGCTGCTAAAAATGTGACTAAAACAAGAGAACACCCACCTACCATGGGAAGGCCAGTAGACAGCAAGGACCAGGGTACCTGAGTAGTCCATAGGCTAAACAGCCAAGTTGGGGCTGTTGACTCCTGGAGTGGACTGCTGGGGAGACCTTGCTTGCCCGTCTTCTTTTCCTGACCTTGGCTGCCTGGTCTCTTTCAGGTTGAAAAACATTTTAGAGACGTGGAAAGCCAAAAGATACTGCAGCGTTCACAAGCCCAGCAACCACAGAAGGAGGCTGCCCTGTCATCCTGAGTCCACACACCTGGAGGACTCTTCCAACATCCAGCCGAGGAGGCAGCGGTGGTGGCTTCAGCGGAGGCAGGCCGGGGGAGGGAAGGGATCCTATATTTCCTGTTGGCTCTTGTTAACAAAGGGTCAGCGTTTCCAAATCTTAGACTTGAACAAACAAAACACCCAACAAAAAAGAACAAGAGAATAATTTAAAAGTTGAATCATTACTTGACTAACAGACTTCGGTCCACCATGTCCTTTTCACAGCTCCCTTCTGGAACAGTCACCTTGTTAATTTTATTTTTGAAAATTCCTTTCCTTTCCTGCTTCCCCCTTTCAACTCTGACTTTCCTAGTCTGTTCCCTGCCATTCTGTTTTTATAAGTGGCTACACTTTGCCTTCGGAGTGATTGAAAGAAACTTTTACATCTTTTCTTCCAAAATAAAAGTAACAAGCTGACTGTGATACTTGAGACCAGAACAGCAGACAGAGGTCTCACTTTAAATTTTTCTTTTTTTTTCTCCTTTTTTTTTTTTTTTTTTTTTTGCACAGGGCATGGCTTGAATTAGTTTTATTTTTCTTAACTTTAAATATATATATGAAAATATATATTAAAATGTTCTCTAAATATTTTCTGCTTCTTGCAGGTCTCTTTTTACTAGATTGTGGCCACTCTTCCCACCTCATCCCTACGAAAATACAAATGTATTGCCCTCCCCCTCAGGCCTGTAGCCAGGCACTTGACTTAGTTCACAGCAAGAATCTCCTGCAGCACTTTGTAGAGCTAGTGTCTGCAGATGGGATTCGGGGTTCGAGGGTCCCTGATGGCATTGTAGTCTTTAACTGTGTGTGTACCAGTCTCACATTTGGCCAAAACCTCAGGATTCTCCCTCTGCCTTTTGTCTGACTTCATGGTACTAGAAGAACCTCCTCATCACTCTCTCCTAGATGGGAGAGCCAGCTTCCTTGCTCCTGTGCCCTCTGCAGGAAGAACTGTTTTGCATGGCACAGCTCAGCTCTTCTTCCTTGAGGGATGACTTTCTTTTATAAGGAAACTGGAGTCCACCCACCCTGACCTTTCTTGAAATCCATGTCCAGAGCCACTAGCCCAGGAGAAAGCTTGGGTGACCTATAGTTTCTCTTCGTCTGCCAGCCTCCTCCTCCTGTGCTCCTCCCCGCTTAAATTTACAAGCTTATCACAGTTTGTATGTGCTCAGCCGATGGGCAGAAAACTCGGAAGACTTTCTAGACTTTAGCCCACCAGTCTGGTTTTGACTAACCTGCTGAGAGCTAAAACTGGCACCCAATGCCCTGTGCTTTTAGGGTGGTCATGTGGGGCAGAGGGTGCTGCCACCTGAATATCAGGCACCGAGTGGGATGTGGGTGATGCTCATGTGACTGGCTAGAGCTTGGGGTGGGGGTGGGGGAGTTCATTACTATTTTTGGCCATGATCTCTTTCCCCTTCCTTTTTTTTTTTTTTTAATTAAATAAATGGATCAAAATTAAATAATTCAAGCCCTGCCTTCAAAATGAACTTTTTTTTTTTTTTTTTTTAGTATTGTTTAGGAAAAACAATAAAACCCAAATTTTTTTAACCATCACTCATGTCTCCGGTTTGTGTGTGCTTCGGAGTTTCCGGAAGAAGGGAGTCCAAGGGGGTGTGTGTTTGGCCTTTCCTTTTTCGATTCTCTGCTTCCTACTCTTTACCCTCTTTCCTTCCACTCCCTAAGGACTCCGAGAAATACAGTGCGAAGTATATAATTAGAGGATAGGGCTCCAGAGTTGAGTTGGATGTAAGTGCAATAGGAGAAAGAAGGGGGTGGGCACATACAGAAGACCATTTGTTACAGGACTGTGTTCGGAGGCAAAATGACAGAAGAGCTGAGAAGGAAAGCCAAATCCACTCGTCACTGGTCAGAACTTGATTAAAAGTACCAAGCTTCCGATTTAGTCTACACAGAAATGTAGACTTTTGGAGAAGGTAAAGGAGGGAGAAGGGGAGACCTTGTAAGACCTAGGAAACCTGAAATCTGAGAGGTAAGATTAAAGGAATGAAGGTGACTTAGTTAGAGGGAAACGGCACAGCTGGGAGAGAGCTCTTGTGTCATAGGTCCCACATCGCCTTCATTTTCTTTTCCCGTCAGTCTGTAGGCCTATGAGTGTGTTTTTGACAGGAAGCACCTTGGACACTTAGTTTCTGAAATGGTGCAGGGAACTTTGCTCTGAGGAGTTCAAGAGGCGGAGTAAACTTGCTTGGAAAAGCAAGGCAGTGAGGTATAGAAGCACGAAGGCTTTGAGACATCAGTAGTTGAGTGCAAATCCTCGCACCTCCATCTCCGTGCTTTGTGACTGTCGTTAAGTCGTTTCACCTTCCTGAGCCTTAATTTCCCCAATTGTAAAGAGGGAAATAATACCCGTCTCCTAGAATTGATGTGAAGAGTTAAATGAGATTTAAAATTAGAAGGTGCTCCGAAAGTTTTATTGTAAATGTTAACTTAGTCCTGGCATGGTTAAATCTGGAGGTGAGACTGGGCTAAATGGTTTCCAGAGGCTCCAACTTGCTTTAGAGTAATTGTGTGGATGACATTTTAAGTGAGGCTAATAGTAAAACATAGATAAGGACAGTGCATTCCACCCAGGTTAGGTGACATGTCCAGAGTACCACAACTGCCTGTGGTGGCAAAGCTGGAACAAAATTCACACCTGTTCCACTCATGGCCTCCTAATGCTCTTGTGCATCTCCAAATGATGGCACGTGTGTTGCTCAATTTTATTGGCCAGGTTTTAGGTGGAACCCAAAGATTATCATGAAGAGAGGCAGAAAGCGCCCCTCTAGATTGAAAGAACATCAAAGTATTTAAGAATGTGATGCAGGTGGCTTGCATCTCTGATGAAGTACAGAGAATTTTATAGTGCTTCCTTGGCTTTGGAGCATTCTTTCCCTTCCCCTAACACACACACGCACGCACGCACACACACACACACACTTTGCACGCAGGCCTTTGGGATTACTGCTATTTAGAGCATCCAGTCAGTACAGTCAGTATCACAGTGAGTCGATATTGAATCTATGCTGAGCAGGTTATTGCTGATTTCTGTTTGGCATTTTGAAAATTGCTCAAGCACTTCAATATTAGTTCAAGGGCTTTAGACTGGGAACCATTGATTTCAGGGTGAAGGCCCCTTGACGTTCTGGAAGCTGAGAATGTGTCAGTGTTTTCCTGTAAGACATACTGGGAAAGGAAGGAGTTGCAGGGATTGCAGTCATACGCAGAGGAGACCATTGTCCTGCCTGACACAGATTACAATCTGGAGGGTACTGTGGTGGGAATGCTTGATGAGTCCCACAGGACAGGTGGTGGGGACAGTGGATGGAACCAGAGTTTCCGGGGGTCTGGGAGTGGTTATCTGGATTGGAGGATGGTTTCGTTTACCTGGTATATGTCTGTTCCCATCACTACTGGAGGCCACTGGTGCCAGTGGGTCTCCCTTTAGAAAACGTGGAATCACCATCATGTACTGCCTGAATTTCAGGGGGTTAAGATAATACATAAACATGATGTACCTTACAGGTGAAAAGGGAATGCTTTCGGGCTGCCATCCGCTGGTGGTAGACTGTGCCGCTGGGTAATAAACCTTTCAAAATGAGTGTTATATTACAAAAGCCTTACATGGCTCATTACAGAAAAACTAGATAATAAGGCAAACGTTTTTCCATCTGCCTCTCCCCAAAATGTTGTTAACGTCCTTTATATCCTTTTCTATACAGACCATATTTACTAGATTCTAGGATACTTCACCCTGCCCTTTGCATTTCTACAGTCTCAGAACGCACCGTACAAATTAATGTCAAAAGAAACTTCCCAACTGGTTCCTTCATCCCCAGCCCAAAAAGTTATTAAATCGATGATGTACTTTACAGTTTGTTGGCGTCTTAGAATTGATGTACATAAAAGGGACAAGTTAAGATTGCTTCCAATAATAATCTCTTCTGTCTTACCCTACAGTGCCCTGCTTCATACCCACCTGTGAGCCATCCTTGAAAATTGGAATGGAAAGTGAGCCACGTAATAATTTGTATCACCTGTGTCATGGGATCTATAACTTGCACTATAGTTATTTTGGTTTTATACTTAGTTGTCTAACGGGAAATTTTGAGGCTTCTTCAAGGCAAGGGGATGACTTACTCATTTTTGTATTACTGCTCTGCACTGGCTGTTGAGAAAGATTAAAGGTGGAGTTTTGAAAATCAGTAGTACAATTGGGTGAGTTGCTTGAGCCAAGATGAAAAGTCATCCAGGACTGGGTTTTGAGAAGAGTTCAAGTTCAGAAAGAAGAGGAGGGATCAGTAAAGGACATGGGAAGATGGGGGAAAGGCCCACCTGTTTCCAAGCTGGGACACGTGGAGAATCTCCCCCAGGTTTTTCCAGAGATTGGCAGCTGAGACTCAGTCTGGTTGAATTTTGGCTTCCCTTTCCAGCTGGCCTCTCTGTCTCCTTTTCTTCTAATTCTCAATTTTATTGAAAAGTCCAAAATCAAACTAAGTTTCTTCCTGAACTGGCAAGGTGAGGTGGGGGTAAGGCATATTTCTAGAGCCTTCTCCCTTTCCCCCAAAAATCCTTGTAGTGCTGACACCAACGTTATTAGTTAAGAGTTTATGTGAGTCTTTTGGGGGTGACGAGTGGTAGATTCTTTTTCTACTCTGGCCACCTTTATTCTGGTCAGTCTCTCTCCTAGTTTAAGGTTGTTGCTTATGCTTCATGGAGGGAAGTGGGGGTGCTGCTTTAAATAGAATATTCAGGGACGGCCTCTAAGGAGATGTGATTTAAGTTGAAATCCAAAAAACCAGGTGTCAGCCATTGAAGAGTGCTCAAGATGAGGGGACAGCAAGTTCCAAGTCTTGAGGTTGACAAGAGCTCCATGGTGTGTTTAGGAGCTGATAGAAGGCAGGTAGCTGAAGCCTGGTGAACGTGGTGGTTGGAGAAGTAGGTGGGAGCCGGGTCATACAGGCCTTGTAGCCATGGTAAAGAGTCTGGGAAGCCATTAAAGGGTTTTAAGCAGTCGGAATTTGGTCCAATATTTTTTTTTAACATGTTAATGGCTGGACAGTGAATGTTAAATGGCAACGGTGAAAGAAGAAAGACTCATGGTATGAGGCTGCTGAAATAGTCAAGGCAAGACATGTGGCTGAGAAGTGATTTCAGGACTTGGATGGATTGGATGTGAGGGCAAGGTGGTGAGGAGGGGAGGAACAAAGAATGTCTTATGAGTGGATGGTGGTGCCATTTACTGAGGTAGAGATTTGTGGAGAAATCAAAAGTTGTCTTTTGTCCTTCTAAGTTTGTGTTGACCATGAAACAGTGGCAAACAGAAGGCAAGTAGGCAGCTGGATAATGAGCTTGGAGTTCAGAGGTGAGGGCTGGGCTAAAGATACATGTTTAGGAATCATTAGAAGATGAATCAGGATTGGCCTCTGATAGGAATCACTTTCTCTATTGTAAGAGGAAGGAAGGAGGACAGTAGTACAGTTGCAGGTGAGCCTATAGATTTGGCAGGAAGATGAGAGGGAGTTGCTGACCTGTGGATCAGTAAACTCTTGAGGGACATGCAATAAGATTGTTGAATGCCCTTTAGAGGCGTGTGTTCATGCATTTACAGTGTAAGTAGGTGCCAGTCATGTCGAGTGACATAGGTACAGACAGAGAGGGTGGATAGTCGGTACAGCCAGGGTTTGGAGATTCATCAGGTCAGTACTATGGAGGGGGAGGGTCGTGGAGCTGAGGACATTTGCAAGGGAGTGATTATAATAATGGACCTTTAACTCCTTCAGTTCTTGTTCAGATTAGCCTTTTTTTTAAGTTCTGGGGTTTCCTGCTGCCACCCCATGTACTTGCTCTGCACCCATGTAACTCCAGAACTCTGTGTGGGACAATGCAAATGCAGGCAGCTTCCAGTGCTGGGGTGGGGCCTGGTGTGATAGTGAAGCTTTCCCAGCACATAGCAGCACATAGACACCAGGGATCTTAGGGCTCATACAGTATGTAAGAGTCCAGCCTCCCACCCAGTTGAAATATCCCCTCTATAGCATCCTTGACAGACTGCCTTACTTGAACACTTTGATTGATGGAGAGCTCATTACCTTAGGAGGTAACATGAGATAGCTGCCCGTTTTCCTCTGAGCAGCAGCTCACTTGTAGAACAGGCTGGAACTAATCCTTGCTCTTTAGGTTTTTTTCCTTTCCCTGGCAGTCTCTAGGTGAGAGGCACAGGAGTTACTAAATGGGCAGATGTGACTGGGAGCTGTCATCTCCAGTCAAGTGGCTTCTGAAGGACCCCTTCTCAGTTCTGAAGTGTGTCCCCCACACAGGATATGGTCTGTTAGCACAAAGGACATCGAGGCCATTTCCTGCCTGGGCCACTGAAGGGCTGTAACTTCCAGCTGCTTTTGGCAGACACATCGCACAACCTTTGACTCAGACTGACATGGGGGTTAGCAAAAGTTGCCCAGCCTTATTCACAGATGTAGCTGTTGGCAAATCTTCTCCAACTTGTGTAATGTAGATTTTAAAATCTTAAATATAGAAGTTTATGTTTATCTCTATTAAATACAATATTTTAGCCATTGTTCCAATCTATTAAGAATTTAAAACTTGATTCTATAAGCAGATATACTAGTTATCCATCCTAATGTGTCGTTTCCAGTTTTGCTAAATTGCCCGCTGTGTTTTCATCTTTTCCAAAGGAATGTCATGAGAGACTTTGAGATTCAGATGTTTGTCCGTGATAGCCATCTAATAACCTTATTAAAACGAAATGAGGCTGTTTTGGTCTAACTTAATTTTAGTGAACTCATGTGGGCATTTGGTGATCATATTTTAGGCAACTGCCCAGACAAGACATGTTCAATGAGCCCTTTTTGAATTTTGATATCTGTTGTTACACTTACTTGTCTGACTTTTGAAAATTGGAACTTTTGCCAAGCTTTAGTTTCTGGCAACCTTCTGTTTGTCATACTTTCCCCAAGACTCTTAGCAACGATTCTTCAAGTTATTTCAATATAATTTGCTTGAACAAGATCACTTGATTAATCCAGAGAATTGAGGCTCAGACTTGTGCCGTGGGTTGGTGGTAGCTTGGCTGTCTTCCTGTTCCAGGGGTTATCTATGGTACTCACTCATTAGCTCTGTCTGTGTACCTCGACTTCTTAAAGGGTGTTTGGCTGGCATGGAGGACAGTGACCTAGTCTTTGGGCCTGGCTGCATAGTGGTTAGGAGCATGACTAGATCCAGACAGACTGGAGTTCTGTTGGACTTAGACCTGCCACTAAGTAGCAGTATGACTTGGCAACTTACTTTACCTTGTCAGGCCTCCATAAAATGATGAAATTTCCTACCTCTCAGGTAAGGATTAAATGAAGCCTTTAATGAGTAACTTGGCCCTTGGTAAGGGTCCTTTCCATAATAGCACCTATTATTATTCTCTTGGAGCCGTGGTGGCACAGTGGTTAATAGCTACAGCTGCTAACCAAAAGATTGGGAGTTCGAATCCACCAGCTGCTCTTTGGAAACCCTATGGGGCAGTTCTTCTGTGTCCTGTAGGGTCACTATGAGTTGCAATTGACTTGAGGGCAACAGGTTTGGTTTGGTAAGGCAAGGTGGAGCCCTAATGGTGCAATGGTTAAGCATTCAACTTAACTAACTGAAAGTTTGGCAGTTCCAACCCACCCAGTGGCTTTGTGGGAGAAAGACCTGGTGATGTGCTTCCATAAAGTTTGTTGTTGTGTGCCGTCAAGTCAATTCTGACTCATAGTACCCGTATATTACAGAATAGAACTGTCCCGCAGGGTTTTCTAGGCTGTGATATTTGTGGGAGCAGATCTCCAGGTCTTTTCTCCTGTGGTACCACTGGTAGCTTCGAAATGCCGAAGCCAAGGGCTAAACCAGTGTGCCACCAGGGCTCTTCCCATAAAGAAAACTCTATGGGGCGGTTCTCTGTCACATGAGGTCACTGTCAGTCAAAAATCGACTCAACAGCACCTAACAACAAGGCAAGGTGGAAGCACGGGGCACAGACACCCTAGCCCCATATCCTCTGTTTCACAAAGAGATGCGAGGCACTCCTTGAAGGCCAGGATGGAATATTTTGACCTGTGGCCTAGCGAGAACAAGAGAGAACATTCCCTTCCTTTGTGCCCAGACAAGACCTGGGTGAATTATAGACGAAGGCAGATTTCTTAGGCAGCACGGACTGAAAGGAGACACGTGGCTCCTTCCCGACCTAAGGGAGGGCTCTGGGGAGCCTCAAGCAGTCCTGGAAAGAGATAGAGCAGGACTTGGGTTTCGAGAAGGGAATGAGGGAAGCGTCAGCAGCGCCTGCTATTAGAAGGCAGGGCTGGGCCCTTCTTCCCAGGTTATAAGGCCACAAGGCTTTGGGAATTTCCTCACCCTGCCCCCCATCCCACCCTCAGGCTATGGTTTTCCTTGGAGCCAGTCCCTCTACTGCTCTGGGGGCAAGGCCCTGGCAGGAGGCCAGTGCAGGTGACCAAAGCTGAGATTCTTTCCACTGTCTTTCCTGGGCTGAGGTGGCACTCAACAGGGGTTGCCAGGAGCACAGGTGAGTGCATTGGGCTTCTGTGGCCTGATGCCCTGACCTGGGTGACCAGGCCTGGCTGAAGGAGAGCCAGGCCGTAGTTGAGGCTCTGTCTAGTAGAACAGGAATTCTGCAAATATTGGCTACAGGAGAGCAACTGGGTGAGTGTTTAGGGGCAGAAGGCAGAGTTGCCCCTGGGACCTTGTGGGCAGTAAACAAGGTAGGCTGTGGGAGTGGGGGTGAAGAGAGGTCCAGGGGGAAAGGGCCATCTCCCCTGTTTCTTTTCATCCTAGTAGAAATAAAGGAATGAGTGTTGGTGGCGGGGGGAGGGTCAGGATGCTGGGTTCTCAGGCTGAGGTGGCTCTTGGTGGGAAGGTGGAGGGAGGGTGTCCTTGAGACCATGTTGGGGGACAGGCATATGATGAGACCCCTGAATGGTATCTACTCTTATTTTTCTCCCTTAGCATCATTGTGCTTCCCCGGGGTCCTAGGTGGAGGAGTGAGGTATGAAGGTCTCTGCGTCCTTGAGGGCCTGATGCCATCCTCACTTCAGCCCCTCATGGGGCAAGAACAGGGTAGGCATGGCCACTCCTCCCTCACAGTGGCCACAGCCACAGTGGTGGCA
Source organism: Elephas maximus indicus (assembly GCF_024166365.1). NCBI lineage: Eukaryota > Metazoa > Chordata > Mammalia > Proboscidea > Elephantidae > Elephas > Elephas maximus. The sequence continues at coordinate 50,584,162 of NC_064837.1, read as the reverse complement.
TCAGCCTTTCTGGGAAATCTGGTAGTAGCCTGCCCAGCACCCTATACCTGCCCAGCCGAGGGCAGTGTGGTGCTTCGCGGGGGCCTTTGCCTGCTCAGCCTTCCTTCTGGGCTGCCTGACGGAGTCTGGCTTCTGAAGCTGAGCTACACTAATCTCAGCCACTGCAGGCTGGCTCCTTCCAGGGCCTCTGGGCACTGGGGTGCTGCGGCTTTCTCACAATAACCTGTGGGGCCTGGCTGGTGGGGCCCTGGGTGGCCTGGGCTTCTTGGAGCAGCTGGATCTCAGCCACAACCAGCTGGACCTCTCCCACAACCTGCTTACCACCCTGGATGCCTGCAGGGCCTGGAAAGCCTGGAGCAGCTCGACCTGAGCCACAACCAGTTGGCAGAGCTGGGTGCAGTGGAGCCTGAGTGGGCTCTTCCACCTGCGCTGGCTCTCACTGGCTGGGAACCAGCTGTGGTAGGTTGGGGGCACTGCCCTGGCTGCCATGCCAGGCCTGGAGGTCTTCCCTCTGGTCAGGAACAACATCAGCAAGCTGGAGGCTGAGGCTTTCATGGCCTTGCCGGCACTGGTCCTTTCGTGGAGAACCAGCTGCAGCACCTGGAGTTCAAGGTAGTGGCAGGCATCCAGACAGTGGGCACCAGGCTGCTGCTGGCCAACAACCCTTGGGCATGTGACTGAGACCTGCAGTGGGCCTTCAGGAAGCTGGGCCACCTGCAGCATCTCCATGTGGCTGACCTGGGCAACCTGACCTGTGCTGGGCCTGGGCGGCTGGCAGGGGCAGTGCTGAGCAGTGTAGAGGCCTGACTCTGCTTGGCTGAGACAGCCATCGTGCTGGGCATCACGGGCACCGTGCTGGTCACCATGGCCCTGGCTATGGTCATGGCTGAGCACAAACATAGGCAGGGCCCTTGCCAGAGCAGGGGAGCCCTCTGGAGAGGTGAGGGGTGCTGGAGGAGGGAGGTCAAGGCAGCTGGAGGAGAGGGAGCTGTGGGAGAGGTAAAGGGAAAGTCCTCAGAAGTCTCAGGGGATGGGAGGGTTTGGGGGGGGGGTGTGGGCAAGGACAAAGGGCTATGTTCAGAGCATAGGACCCTGCACCTGCCTACTCCCCTCTTCTGACCTGTCTCAACCCTAGAAAATCCCTGGCCCATCCCCTCTTAACACTCCTCTGGGGAAGAGGCAGTAAAATGTGAGGAGGAACAAAGCCCAGAGGGAATTGGGTGACAGGGAAAGCTTCCCTAATCCTAATCCCCCATCCCTTCCTCACATATGTTCCTGACCTCTACTTGTAAGCTGGTTGCTGAGGTAATGGTGAGAGTGTGGGGCATTGTCCTGGTGGAAGCAAATCTGGACAGCCCAGGCAGGTTTCTAGGACTATATTATGGACTTATGCCACTGCAGTTCTGGTTCTCCTTACCGCCTCAACCCCATCCTGAGGGCTGTGCATCTTTCTGCCCATTTCAATCAGGGATGAATGAGGAGACTGGAAAAATAAAACGTGTTGTAAAGTTGATTGTGTACTATGTGCCTGTATTTCAGGGAAGAAAATTTAGTTTGTGTGATTATCACTGGTGGGCGGAGGTGGGCAAAATGACCTTTAATCCAGTGTTTCACTCCTTCACCTGGAGAACTCTCCTCCGCCCACAGCATACACCTACACAATGCCACTCCCTAGGTCACTTTGCATGGATACACACCTCTCCTTATTCTTTTGGATACACCCAGGCTATCCTAGTGATTTTGTTAAAAATGAGACGTGAAAATATATGTTTTGTTGCTCAACTTTCAACTGGCTGACTGGGAAATTTAAATTCACATGGTCAGAAATGCTGTTTGGACATTAAGTCTCCTCCTCAAGGAACTAGAAACAGATCTCCTGAATTAAATGGTCTTCTTGGGGTACTTGCAGGGTCTTAACTTCAACACTGGAAGATAAATTCATATGTTAGGGGGGCGGAATAGGAAGATAGGTGGGAGTAGCCTTGTAGTGGCAAGCCCAGAGTGCCTGGAACTTTTGGCTGCTTGTTTATTCAATAATTCTTTACTGAGCACCTACTATGAACTAGGTATAGAACTTTTGTTCATTTATTTAGCTATTCAGCACATATTTCTTGAGTGCCTCCTATATACTAGGCCCTGAGGATATAATAGTAAACAGAAGCCAGACATGGTCCTTGTCACCATAGAACTCACAATCTAGCAGGTAAGACAATCATTAATGAAAGAATCACAAATACATAATCACCACATGTTAAGTGTTTCAAAGGAAAGGTAGTTGATGTTACAAGAACATATAGTAGGGGAGCTGAGAACAAATTTGATGGGGGGAGGGAGACCAGTTGAAAGGCTGCTGCAATTAAACTGACAAAAGAAGATGATAGTTTGGGCTAGAGTGGAAGCATTAGAGCTGGAGAAAGTGGACTGATTTGCTATGGCCCATATGTTCACATCAGACCTTCCCCTTCTTTCAGGGGACAGACGAAAGGTGGGTCAAGACCAAATTTCTCTACAGGTGGCTTTTTTAGCCAGAAAACAACTAAAACAGAAACCGGGGGATTTCCTCCAGTGTGTGTGTACCATTTATTGAACCCCTAGTATGTGCCAGGACCAACATTGTCATATCTGAATCTCACAACAATCCGGTGTACTAGGTGTCATTAGCCCCATTTCATAGAAGAGTCTCTGAAAGTTTCGGTGATGTGTTCAAAGTCAAGTGTTGGAGCTAGGATTGGCGCATTCAAAGACTAGTTCTTTTCAACACATCAAATTAGGATCACGGGCTTCTGATGTCTTGAATGCATTGTTCATTCCTCTAGTCTACGTTTCAACTTTGCTGCTACTAGGAGAAGTCCTACATTCTCTGTGGTCAGAGAACTCCACTGCGAGAGACCCTTATTCGCTCCGGAACTAGGGAGCGAGGGCCTTGTTCCCGGACAGGAGAGAAATAGCTCTGTTCCCGGAAGCCGCGTGCTGCATCCCCCCCCACCGGCTTCCTTGAGGGGGGTGAGGCTACAGCGGACTGCCCTTCCCCAAGATGGCGTCGAAGGTGGGTTCGCGACGGTGGATGCTGCAGCTGATTATGCAGTTGGGTTCGGTGCTGCTTACGCGCTGCCCCTTCTGGGGCTGCTTTAGCCAGCTCATGTTGTACGCTGAGAGGGCGGAGGCGCGCCGGTGAGTGGTCCCACGCAGCCGGCGAACGCGGTGGTGGTGTGGGGGAGGTGGTACGGCCAATCCAGGGAACCAGGATATAGTGGGGTGGGGAAGAAGTTGGCGTCTAGAAGTTGGGGCCCCTGGATTGGGAGGAATTGGGACCTCGGAGTTGTTGGAAGGGGCTCTAGTCCAGAGCGATGTGGGCACTGAGCTTGGTGCGGGGTTCAGGCCATAAGTGGGGGATCTGTTTTGGGGGAGCTTGTGGGACCTCAGTGGGTCTCAGGGCCTCCCTCCCCTTTCTTTTTTCTCTCGTCACTTCCCCACTGCGGGTTCGCAGGAAGCCTGACATCCCAGTGCCCTACCTGTACTTCGACATGGGGGCTGCCGTGCTGTGCGCTAGCTTCATGTCCTTCGGGGTGAAGCGGCGTTGGTTCGCGCTGGGAGCCGCACTTCAGCTGGCCATTAGCACCTACGCCGCCTACACTGGGGGCTATGTCCACTACGGGGACTGGCTGAAGGTGAGCGTCTTGGCCCTAGATGGGGCTTCGCGAGGGTGATGGGGAGCTCGCGGCAGTTGGTGAGATGTAAGTGGTGTTAGCCAGTGCAGTCTGAAAGCTGGGAGGGCTGAACCGCAGGCTTGTGGAGGTTGTTAGAGTTCAGGAATAGAAGGACTTTAGAGACCACACAAGCCTCCCCTGGAAACTGAGGCACAGAGATGGGAAGAGACTTTCCCAAAGTCACACCAGAAGTTAGCATCACAGGTGAGACCACAACCTAGGTCACCTGGTTCCCAGGATGTTTTATACCATTAGTTTAGCAATTCTAGACTCATAGAACAAAAGGCACTTGGGGAGTACCTGGGCCAATCACCTGATTTTATGAAATTTAATTAATCTTAACACAGCCTTTAAGCCTGTAAATGCCAGATCTGTGCCAGTCACTGCATACTTGGAGACTACCCATAAGGGTAGTCAGAACAGTAGGGAAGGACAACAGATCAGTGGGGATTTTTTTTTTTTTTTTTTTTTTTTAACGGAATAGACTCTATACTATGTAGAGGAAAGAACATTGGGATTAGTCTGGAGACCTCTGGATGGGGCAACTTGTGTGGTGTCTGGGTTCTGCCACTTACTTTCTGTAGGACCTTAGACAATTATCTTAATCCCTCTGGGCCTCAGTTTCTCCTTCTGTAAAAAGAATTATCTATCCTGCCATACCTGCCCACCATGCTTGGAAATGGTAAAAGGGTTCATCAAATGGAATGCGATGTGTACAGATAGGCAGTTCTGCACTCTGGGCAGCCAGGAAAAATGTGGGTGACTGCAGTTTCTAACCAAGGTTCCCTTGCTCTGGCCTAGGTCCGTATGTACTCGCGCACGGTTGCCATCATTGGTGGCTTTCTCGTGCTGGCCAGTGGTGCTGGGGAGCTCTACCGCCGGAAACCCCGCAGCCGTTCCCTGCAGTCCACCGGCCAGGTGTTCCTGGGCATCTACCTCATCTGCGTGGTAGGTTGGGCAACTGTTGGCTAGAGGTGCCTGGCTGGGAGCGAAATGTGAGCCCTGAGAGGTGGGCCAAACAAGGTCTGGCCCTCAGGAATTGCCCTGGCTACCTTCTGAGGCCTGGCTGGGAGTCCCTTCTTCCAACATTATTGCCACCAGGGGGAGAAGAGGTTGGATTGACCATGTCTCACGGGGACAAAAGAGAGGTTTGGTGGGGTTCAGGTCCCAGATAGGATTCTGCCACCTAGAACTGATGGGGGTGGCCCAGGGTAGCTAGTTCCAGTCATCCCTGGTGCTAGGGGAGGCAGGTGTGAATGAGCAAGTGGACAGGCCCCAGGCCCCTTGGCCTCATCTTTGTTACTGAGCACTACATCATGTGTGCAGACCTCTGTGGGCTCCTACCGGATAGTCAGAGGTGGGAGCCCAGTCTGATGGTGGAGACATCATCTATTCTTCAGAGCCCCCAAGGTGATGGGAGACATAGGCCCTAACCTCTTGGAGCTCCTCAGTCTGAGGGGGAGACAGAGAATACCAAGTCTGAGAGGAGAGTCAGAAGCCCACCTTGTAGGCACTGTCTCAGGGTGGCCTTCCCAAGACAGGCTTCTCAGTCTGCTGGAGAGTCTGAAAAGATGGTGTGTCTCCAGGCCTACTCGCTGCAGCACAGTAAAGAGGACCGGCTGGCATATCTGAACCAGCTGCCAGGAGGAGAGCTGATGATCCAGCTGTTCTTTGTGCTGTATGGCATCCTGGCCCTGGCCTTCCTGTCAGGCTACTACGTGACCCTGGCTGCCCAGATCCTGGCTGTGCTGCTGCCCCCAGTCATACTGCTCATCGATGGCAATGTTACCTACTGGCACAACACACGGCGCGTCGAGTTCTGGAACCAGATGAAGCTCCTTGGAGAGAGTGTGGGCATCTTTGGGGCCGCCATCATTCTGGCCACTGATGGCTAAGTTGCAGGGCGAGAGGCTGAGCTGGGCGCAGGGAGCCACAGAGGGCCACCCTGCCATCTTCCTTGCTGGCCTGGTTGCTGTTTGTCCTTTTTGATCTGTTTGTTCGATCCTTTGCTTTTTTTGCGTTGGTAGGAGGCAGGTCCCTTCCCCAAATTCCTGGGCTCAGCTCTTGGGAGGGTAGGAGCCCTGATGCTGATGCCTCGTGGATTTGTTCCTGTTCATTTGAAGGAGAGTTGAGGGCCAGCTGCACCCGAGGATCTCCTGTCCCTGAAAAGGGACTAAGGCAGGGCTGGGGTGGGGGCACCGAGCAGTGGGAGACAGGAGAAGGAAGATGGAGAACTAGAAGTGAGCAAAAATGAAAAATTCCTTTTTGAACCTGGAGGATGCAGCTAGGCTCTGCAGTGCTTTGTGGAGACTGTGAGAGTGGGTATGTGTGTTGGCACACATGCCTGGGAGGAGCAGAGGGCCCAGGCACCACAGAAGTCACGTGGGTTCTCAGGGTACTCTGGGGCAGGTAGTACCAGCCCTTTACCGTCCACTTGGAGAGCAGCGCAGGCCCTGTCTGCTCTCGAGTATGCATGGGTCGGGTGGGCAGCAGCCAGCTTCCCACCTCCTGCTGTCTGTTTCCAGCTTTGTGGTTGCCCTGGTGAGAGTGAAGTACCCTCCCAAACACCAGACCACACAGTCCTCCAAAAATAAACATTTTATATCAACATTTGGCTTTGGCTTCTCTGTTCTCCCCACAGGGCACTTTGTCATTGGCTGGGATTGATCCTTGTCTTCTTGAAGGACCGTACCTGGTTAAGCCCCACCTTGCTTCTCCCACGATCTTTCCCCTGTTCTGAGTACTCCCACAGCCCTTTGGCTCTCTTTTCAAGAATCTCACAGTCTTTCTTGTAGTGTATGCTTTCGATATCTAACCTCAGTCTCTCTTGTTGGAGTTTGTCTTCTTCCTCCCCTTTCGGTGCATCTCTTTTTGGAGAAAACTTTGGCCAAAGGCAGCTAGAGGGAGAGAACTAACAGTAAGTGTCCACTGTGAGGCCAAGTATTATCCCCATTTTACAGATGAGGAAATGAGGCTCAGAGAAGGTAAGCAGCTTGCCTAAAGCCACAGAGCAAATTGGTGCCTGGATTCCAGGTCAAGCTGTCTAATGCCCAAACCCAGTGTGTACTAGACATGACGTATCTCCCAAGGGAAGAGACAGGTTGCTCTTGGGGCCTGGATTCTGTCACAGCCCCTAGTGTGCTATGATGGTCTCCTAATTGCCTATCTCCCCTCTCACTCATACATCACCTGATAGGAAATAGTCCCAGCAGCCAGTGTGGGACCTAGCACATAGTGGGGGTTCAAGGTCTGAAGAAACCTCGGGCTTTGGACTCCTGCCTCTGAAGTGTTCTGATGCTGTAGAGACAAACACAATCTCCAGGGGGGCCTAGGGGGAAATGTTCAAGTCTGGGCTTTTAAACCAAAGCCACCTTGTGGTGGCTTCTGTAGGGTCTAGTAGGTAAAATATGAGCTGTTGCTTTCTGGGCTTGGCTCTGAACCCCAGCCTGGAAGGGCATCTGTGGGAGGGGCACCCATGGGAAAGGGAGCCGGGCTGCTGGCACCTGGTCTGAGTGGGGAATGTTTCCTACCTTTGGGGTAGGGGGCCCCTCTGAAGGCTGTTGATACTCAGGTGAGGGAGATGGCAGCAGCCTTCATCCTTGGGACTCTCTAACTTACTTAGCTCCAGTATTCCCCTAGGAGCCCCTGGGTCCCCAGTCCTCAAGATCTTGCTCCCAGAGGGTCACTGCTAATTTCCTTTTAAGTGTGAACTGACTTTCAGACAAGTATTTGTGTTTTAATCAAGGCCTCCTGAAAAGTTGTAAGACCCAAAGGAATTAAAATGGGTAGTGGAATATCAGGCAGGTGGGGGTAATACAGTGGGCAGGGGAGCCTCAAAACACAGCACAAGGGCTGCAGAAACCAGCTATTCTTCAAGGTTCCTTTGAGCAGACCCCTCCAAGTCAATCCCCGCCTGCATCAAAGGCTGAGACTTGAAGACCACCTGATTGTGGCTTTGGAGCAAGTGGAGGTCTTGGGCTGGCCTTCTCTTTCCTGTGTCCTATGCTTGACACACTTCAGTGCCCCCACCTTGGCAGAGTCAAGTGGGGGCTGCTTCCTGCTCTGCAGGTCACTCATCCAACAAGCCTGGTCCTGCCTGTGGCTGCCTGGGGCCAGCCCCAACAGGCATGGCTATTGGTCCACCTTGGCTGTCCCAGGGCCTGCAGGGCCTGTGGTGAGGGTCAGCTGCCTAGATCAGAAGCTGGCTTGCAGAAGGAGTCTGGCAGCCCCTTGGCGTGGTTGACCAGCTCATAGGAGTCCCGGATATCAGCCAGGCCAAACCAGAAGAAGATCCACTGCTTGTTGGAGAAGCTGCCGTCACTGTGCTTGAAGTACCTGAGGGTAGAGGGTGGGGTGGGGGTGAGGTACCTTTAGGGCATGACCAGTGCTCACTCACTGGTTCTTTCAAAGACCCTCCTGGGACCTGCTTTGTGTTTTCTGATTTCACCTTCACAGCAGTTCTCCTAGCCTGGTATTTCTATGCTAACTCACAGAGAAGCAGCTAAGGGTCAGAGAAGTTAGGTAACTTGCCAGGGTCACACAGGAAGATCAGAGGGAGGGCGTGCCTTGCCCTCTCCACACTGCCTTGGCTGCATAGCAGTGGGGAGGGGTTCTTGCTCACCTCTTGGTGTCCACAGAGTGGGGGATGTGGGGAGAGTTGCTGAAGGAAAGAGAGGACGGGGTGTTCTGAGGGAGGTACAGAGGGCCTGGACCCAGGAGCTAGGAGCTAGGCCTGGAATAGAGCCTGAAGTGTTAGGCTTCTAGGCGAGGTGAGTGGGCAGGGGGGAGGGTTGATCCCTTCTAGGGCTGCACTGAAGCAGAACAGAGCAGGGTTCAATGTGGCCTGCCCCTGGGGAATCTCAGGCTCTGTATGTGATCTGCCCTCTGGGGAATGTGGAGCCACACTGGGCAGGGCCTTTGAGGTGCGGTGGGGGTGGGGGGTGGGGTAGGGGAGAAGCTACTGAAAGAAAGGGGAGTCCACTCTTGCCACTGGGCGTGGCTGGCAAGCGCCGGAGAGGAGGGGAGGGCCCCAGCCCTGAGCGGGGAGAGGCAGAACCTACCAGGGGTTGATGGGGTTAGTGACCCGGGAGCGCCAGAAAAGAGTCTGCAGGTCCCGCCGCAGGCGCTCCCACAGCATCTGGCCCGAGCCCTGGCCCTGGCGGCTGGAGTTCACCACGAATTTGTCCAGGTATGGGGTACCCCCCAGCACGGGCTCCGTGGTCAGAATGGCGGCTGCATTGTACCTGGCACAGCGGTGAAGAGGCAGGCTCGGACCTCGCCTTGGCGTGCAGCTGCCCAGCCCTCTCCCTTGGCCCCTGCCCTCTGGGGCTCGCAGGCTCACCCCTCAGAGACGTAGATGGAGTGCAGCCGCGGGCGCAGCGAGGCCAGGTAGTCGTCGCGGAGTTTCTTGCCAAAGCTGGCGTTGACCAGGTCCACCAGGCGGCCCTGGTCCAGGCTGTCCAGGCTCCGCACTCGCAGCATTCGCTCTGCATTCTTGAACAGCGTCCCACACCCTGGGAGTATGATAGAGAGCGCGGGGGTAGCTTAGCCCAAGGGCCGGTCCCACCCATCCTCCTCTGTTTGCCCGGCCATTCCAAGAAGAGCAGGGGCTGGTGGGACAACTGCCCTCGTGTGGAAATCGCCACAATTAAATTATCTCTGCCATCTGCATAGACCTGTGTGTGACTTTTACTCTCCAAAAAAAAAAAAAACACAAACCCGTTGCAGTTGAGTCAATTCTAATTCATAGCGACCCTATAGGACAAAGTAGAACTGCCCCATAGGGTTTCCAAGGAGCGGCTGCTAGATTCGAACTGCCTAGTTCTGAACCAGCGAGCCACCAGGGCCCCATGACTTTCACTCCAGCGGATGCTTTTTTCCAAGCAGTTTGTCCCCCGAATACCGCCCATCGCCTGTAGCCCCACCCACTTCCCCATATCCCTCCTATCTCCGCAATTTCAGTCCCTGGCCTCGCCCTCCATCCCAAACCCCATCCATCTCCGTAGTTCCACCCAAAAACAACAACAAAAAACTCGCAGTCTAGTTGATTCCGAGTCCTAGCGACCCTATAGTCCCACCCAAGTCCGATTCAAATCCGGTCCATCTCCTTCTCGCCCACCTCCCCAAGGGGCAGGAAGCCATTGCTGTGGCATACCCCCACCGCTTCCGGGACTGTCTGGGCAGCCGCTTCTGCCCACCGACACCCAGCCACTGTCGGGACCCAGCCAGGCCCGCCCGCCCGCAGCCCTCACCCTTGTTACTGAAGAGCTCGGTGAGCAGCTTGCTAGCGGCCGTGATGACGGCCGAGGAGTGGTGAGGCAGGCGGCTGAGCACGTCCACGATGAGCCGTATCTGCTGCCGCTCTTTGGTGCTCACCCACTCGGCGTTGGTGATCAGGTCCAGGTCGGCTGGCAGGTTCACGTTACTCAGGACCTGTGGCCGGGGCTAGGGGAGTGAGCCTCCCGCCCACAGCCGGCCTGGGCAGCTCCTGACTCCCAGACTGAGTCCTGCCCCCACGGACCCCTCCTCCCTGCCGCCTTTAACTTGACTTCCAGAGTCCTCGCCCAGAGAGGGCTCAAATCTGGACGCCAGGGGCTCTCCTGGTCCATCCGGCTTAAGACTAACTCTGGGGGGCCTCAGGGAGGGGTGCAGGAGTAGCAGAATAGGGGGCTAAGGCAAACCCGGAGTCGTGGGGGCAGGGGACCATAAGAGGGGGCACACCTTGTGGCTGATGTCGCGCAGGCCGCCTGTGGTATTGAGGAAGATAATTTTGGTGGGCTTCAGCGCCTTAGCCAGCGATGCGGTCACTTCCAGCGAGTCGAGGAGGACCGAGCGGCGCGCTTCAGTCTCCCCGATGGGGCACAGGATGGGGATGCTACCCGACTCCAGGCACCACTGCAGCAGGTCCGTCTCCACTGAGACTATACCACCACAGCTGTGGGCCAGATTTGGTGCTCAAGAGGGTCCCGCCAGGCCGGGCCAGGAGCTCACTCCGAAGACGCCGGGGCGGGCAGGGAGGGCACTAACCTGGCATGCGGGGCTGGCTCGGCTGCGCCCAGCACTGACCCGCCGCCAAAGAAGGGCACAGCGGTGGCGGCGTTGTGCCGAAGCACGTCCACCAGAACCTTGCAGCTCTGAGCGAGTTGGGCCTTGGCCTCCCAGAAGGAGAGACAACCCGAGGGCGCCGTGGGTGCGGGCAGCCCAAGGACTATTAGCGGCTTCATGTCCATGCGCTGCAGGAAGGCCAGGGCGAAGGCCAGAGTAGACACAGTCTGCCGGCACTGGAGCACCTCCTCGTCCACCTGGGGAGGAGTGGCTTTCAGCTGGGCGACCGGAGCCCTGACCACCGCTGCACACCTCCCACCAAGCGGATTGCTTCTACAGCCTGGCACCGCCCCCAGGATCCTCTGCTTGTTCCCGCCCTCTCTAGGAGCTGTCAGCCTCAACTTTTGTCCATCAGAGCCCACCTGCTCGCCCTTTGCCCGTTTGGTCCTGCCATCACCTTATCTCACACCAGTGTTTCACCCCCTTATCTCACACCAATGTTCCTCCGCTCCTCCCTGCGTCCTTGGACTCTGGGGCACATTGGGGGTAGGGTTGACGCAGGAGGCTCCCGTCCAGTTTCCCCTAACTGCGCCCATGAAGTGAGTTGACCTTCTTCAGAGCATCATGCCTGACAGTTTGCGGTCCCCAGGCTCCTCACTCGGGCTGGCCGCGAGGCTTCCGCCGTAGCGCACAGCCTTGGCCAGTCTTCGACCCATGTTAGGGCTCTGCTGCGACCCTTCCTAGTTCCGCTGCACAGGACCTGCAGCCGGCCTTCCCATGCCTGACAACATGTCACCACACAACCGCCATCCCCTCGCTGTGACACTGCCAACGCTGCCGCTCACCTCTATGACGGCGAAGGGCTTGTCCGAGGAGTGGTGGCAAGTCTGGAACTCCATGAGCCAGTGGCGCGCCTCCCCCGGACTGGCCCCGCACTGGTTCAGGAAGGCCTGGATGTCCCGCTGTAACAGCGAGCGGCTGGCAGGGTGCTGGGGGAGCTCGGGGTTCACAAGGGGCGCGGAGGGCAGGCTCCACTCTGGCTTCTCTGCTGCAGGTGGCGGAGCCACGTCCTTCGCTCCCTCCGCCTCCTCACTTGGGGGCTGGGCCGGCGCCCGGGCTGTGCTGAGCCAGCGCCCCGGGCTGGCGCCCCTAGAGGCCCTCCGCCGAGCGCTGCCGCTCAGCCTCCGGGCGCCCCCAGGACCTCGCAGGCAGTGCAGCAGCCCGCCGGCAGCGACAGCCCGCGGGGCCCGAGCCACCCGCGCGGTCGCCATGACGACCAAACCGGCTCGCCCCTCCATGCGTGACCGTCTGTCCCAAGCGCCTGGCTCTGGGGGGCTCTTAACCTGCCGCGGGGCGGGACTGGACCTGGCCAGGGCGGGGCCCAGAATCGTCCCTGGGTGCGTTCAAGGAGGGCGAGGCCATGGGTCAGGGGGCGGGTTCCCCGGCGGCCTCGCCCTGGGGGAGGACGGTACCCACTAATGAGGGTCAATAGGCTGTTATAAGGGCGGGGCGTCTTTAATCTGCTGCCAAGGCCTGTTCCAGGAAAGGCTTAGCGGGCTCTGGGGTGACTTTGGGGTCTTCAGGGACTTGGAGAGAGTGGGTGATTAAAGGAGGTCTGCCTAGGGCTAGGGCTAATAATAGGGAGACTTTGTGGTGCAGTGGTTAAGCGCTACGCTCCCGAAAGGTCAGCGGTTTGAACTCACGCTGCTCAGCGGGAGAAAGATGTGGCAGTTTGTTTCCGTAAATATTACAGCCTTGGAAAACCTATGGAGCAGTTCTATTCGTAGGGTCGTTATGCATCACTCAACAGCAATAGGTGTTTTGGCCTAGGGAGAGCAGGTGGTGGGAGTCAGCGCTGGGGCTGGATTTGGAAAGGAAGAGGGGTGGGAAGGGGAGATGGGAAAAGGGGCTGCGGTGCTGGCCCTGGTCAGTCCTGTCTGAGCTCTGAGAAGACTCCCATCGATCATGAGGTTACCAGGGCTTGCCAAACTCCAGCAACGGAGTATCACCTTGAAGAATTTTGTTATATCCTTGCATCACCCTTTGTCAGCATTAAAGCTTTTCTTTAAACCTTTAAAACTGAAAACAGTTCAACTCCAGATCCATGCTCCTAAGCAAGATTTGAAAAGGACTTGACAGAGAAAGCTTTCACAGGATATGATTAAATGTTACTTAATACTGTGTCCATGCGCTGGACAACCTCTTGTGCCATCAGTTGTACACACCTCACCCTCTGGGACACTTTGATCTAATCTGACCTTCTGTGGTTATAGAGGAGGAAAGGACAATCATAGAGAGGAGGTGACTTGTTCAAGGTCACACAGCTCATTAGTGTCACAGCCAGACCCAGGCATCCCAAGCCCCCACCCTCTGCCCTTTCCTACCTTACAGTGTTCTGTGCTCCCCATGCTGGGAGTCAGGGCTCCAGGGACTCTGCCTAAATGGGAGACAGTAGCCTCGGCTTCTGCCCTGAGCATCCCAGAGGATGCTGGGTGAGTGCACCGAGCCCTTCCTGGGTCTTCCCCACCAACACACACACACACACACACACACACGAGTGCGCGCACGTGCACAACCCCCCTACTGTCTTAGGTAGGAGACTCCAGAGGGGAGACCTGACCTTTCTCATAGCTGATCCCCTCCATTGGCTTTTCTACTTTCCTGCTTAGAAACCTTGGGCCCCAAGGCAGGAATGAAGCAATGGCATGGCAGGCCTGCCCCTCCCCACACCCCTTCCTCCACAGGGCCTACTTTCTCTTTTTTATCGCTTCTCCTCCTCCCTACACAGGTAAACTCCCCAGAATCCTAGCCCCTGGGGGCATCCTGGTTTTTCTCCCCAAGTTCCTCCCCACTCTCAGAACCTCCAGCCTCAAATGCAGCTTCCCCTTCCAGGGCCTTCCTTCCTGTCCCTTGGTGAGTGCCACCCTGCAGACCTTTCTCCATTTGGGACTCCTCCTTCTTTCTCTCCCTCCGTTATCGATTGAGTTGTGTCCCCCCAAAATACGTGTTTTAAATTCTACCCTCTCTGCCTGTGGTTATAATCCCATTTGGCAATGGGTTGTATTTGTTCTGTTAATGAGACAGGATTAATATAGGGTGTGTCTTGAGTCAATCTCTGACAAGATATAAAAGGAGCAGATTAAGCAAGGGGAGATGGGGGAAGATAGATGCCATGCCATATGAAGATCACCAAGAAGTCAAGGAACAAAGACCTTCCCCCAGAGCCACCAAAGACAGAAAGCCTTCACCTAGAGCCAGAGCCCTGAATTCAGGCTTCTAGCCTTCTAAACTGTGAGAAAATAAATTTCTGTTTATTAAAGTCACACACTTGTAGTATTTCTGGTATAGGAGCACTAGATAACTAAGACACCCTCCTTCGCTGCTCTGGGACTCTACCCCTGCCTTGGCCTCTCTTCACTCCTCCCAACCCAGATATATTTCCCTTCCAGGTCTTTTCCTGCGGCCTAGGCTCGGTTCTGCCTCCTACCAACTAGGGACCCTGTGAGGGCAAGAGCTGTCCCTCCTCTTGGACTGGACCTCTCTGAGGGCAGTAGCTGTGCCTTTCTGCTCTCAGACTGGGGCTTCCTGAGGGCTGGGCTGATGTCGCCTCCTCAGACTGGGGACTGCCTCTGAGCCACTCATTTCAGTAAGTGCCGACAGCATCAGCCCCATTTCCTCTGGGCTGGAGGGGTAGACACTGGCTAGGAAGCTGCTTCTGGCTCCCCTGGGCTTCAGTCCAAGGGGCTGTGTCCCCAGGCAACCAATAAGACCCAGGGATGTCCCAGTGGATAATTAACCCCAGACCTGGTGACCCTGAGGCCACTGTTCCCACCACCTTTCCCTGGAGGAAGGCCAGCCTCTGGCTGGGGAGCTGGCCTTGCTTTCTGGAGGAGATGAGTGTGAGTGTGTGGGGTCAATACCCTCCCTGACCTCATCTCCCCCTGAACTGGAGGCTTATGAGCCTACAGGGTCACTGTCAACGTGTGATTCCAGCTTGAATTTTCTTTTTTCCCCTCTGAAGCTTGCTGTTGTTGGTTCGGTTTCTTTCAGAGCAGAGCCTGTTGTCAATGTGCCCAGAATTAGGGTCTTGGCTTCTCACCAGACCTTGGGTCTTGTAGATGCTGACAGCAGAGACCCTTTAACAGGGAGCTGGTTTGAGAGGCCGAGCCTTTCCCTCCGGTTAGGGCCCTACCTGGCTGCAACTTAGTATAGGTGAGCATGGAAGTGACAGGGGAGGGATCAGGGTTAACACGTGGCAGCCCCACATCACAGCACCTGAGGGAAGACATGCACAGAGATATAGAGACTGCACAAACACAGAGACCCACACCACCCATAGAGAGGCCCAGACATGTGTACACATAGAGGGAGACTCGTATGTGGACACAAAGCAGTACAGAGAGCCACAGGTCCCTCACATACGTGTGCATGCGGAAGTACGCATGCCCCAAAGACCCTCACAGCGACTATGTCATACAGAGGAACATGCTCACATACACAGAAAGACACAGAATACATGAAAATACATGCAGCTTCAGTCACTGACAACTACACACTTAGACCTGAAGACATAAATGCACAGACTTGTGTACACACACACACACGCACGTGCACACGTATACATACGAAGTTAGAAGCAAGAGCATGCACCCCTGAAACTATACCCATCTTCCTATATACAGAGGCACACATCCACACTCCTTCCCATATGTACATATATACACAGACACACAACACTGATGAAACCATACACAGTATCTATGGTATTAAAATATACATTAAGACACACCCTGAGAAGCACAGACCTCTCCTGAGAGTGCCATTTGCACTTATCCACAGAGACACACTCAGGTTAGTCAAAGGCAGATGCAGGGCACACTCAACAAAAAGGCTGGTAAGTCAACCCTCCATCGACTCTGTGTCTGCCTCATGCAGCTTAAATGTGGTTGATGCTGGAGAAAGATGCACAACCTGGATGGCTGGTCTCGCTTTAGGTTTACAACCACAAACCCTGACCGATGCCAGATCGAATCCATTCATTTTCTCTCCCAAACAATGATTTCTCACTTTCTGTTCTCTCCTCAAACCCCTGGTATCCCCTCCCCAAACGCTCACCTCCAGAAAGGACTTCCGCAGCCCTCCTCCTGCCTAAGGATCTGCACCCAAGTCCCTGCTTTCAGCCCGTGACCATAGATGAACCGCCCTTGCTCCATCCAAAGCCAGTCCCTCCACTTGTGCATGGGGCCCCACCCCCTCCATGGGCACTGCTCCGAGAATTCTCCCCTCTGCTTCTCCATCATCAACATTTCCCTCTTTGGTGGATCGTTCCCATCAGCACATAAACACAATTATTTCTCCATTGTAACAAAACCTCCTCTTGACCCAATTTCCTCCCTCCACCCTCCGTGCCACTTCCTGGTCAACTAACTCCTGCCCCATTTCCTTGCTTCCTTTAGCTTCAGAAGCCCTGCAAAAGGTTGAACCAACTTGCCACCTCCAGTTCTTCCTCTCATTCTCTATTAGACCCATGCTGCTACTCCTGGGCTGCAGAGGTTTGGGTAAGCCTTTAAACTTCCCTGAGCCTCAGTTTTCTCACCTGTAAAATAGGGCAAAGAGGATAAATCTCTTTGCATTGTAGTGAAGATTAAAAATTCACTGTGGGCATGGTCTATGGGGCAGTTCTACTCTGTCCTACAGAGTTGCTATGAGTCAAAATTGACTCAAGGGCAATGGGTTTTTTTTTTTGTTTTTTTTTTTGGTGGGCATGGAGTCTGCCAACTCCAGACTGTGGAAAGTACAGGACAAACGACCTGCTTTCTTCAACTAGAAATTGCAAGGAAAAGGGGGAGAAGGAGAAGGAGGAGCAAATAGACTAAATGATGTTTAAAGTCTCTTTCAATCCTTATTTGGATTCTGATTCAAACAAGCAAAAAAAAAAAAAAAAAAAAAGGACAACTGAGGAAGTCTGACCACAAAGGATATTTAAGACGGTAATTTTTTAGGCGTGATAATGGTTATGTGTTATGTTTTTAAAAATATTCTGTATCTATTAGTGTACATACCAAAATATTTATGGATGAAATCTAAGATACCTTGAATTTACTTCAAAATAACCCTGGAGGGGAAGAAATAGGTGAGGGGACAGATAAAAATAAATCTGGCCATGAGTTAAGAGTCAATACTTCTTGAAGCTGGTGGCAGGTACGTGGGGCTTATTATACTATCTCTATAATTTTAAACATGCTTGAACATTTTCAAAATAAGAAGTAAAGATTCAATGAGTTCACGTATGTGTGAATGCCCAGTCTGGCGTAATGTAAACAACAAATGCTAGTTTGCTTCTTCCAGGCATAGTTTTCCTCCGAGGCATTAATATGTGAAATACCAAATACTTCCCAAATACATAGTACAAGGAAGCACTCTGGATTTCGGATTTAAAAAAAAAAAAAATTTTTTTTTTTTTTCATTTCAAGAGTTCCATGCGCCTCCTGTCCAGCAGGGGGCGCCTTACTCTCTGCTGCTCTTTTTCTAAAACCCACCCATTAAGGTCCAGTTGATTCTGACTCACAGCGATCCTACAGGACAGGGTAGAACTGCCCCACAGGGTTTCCAAGGTTGTAGTCTTTAGGGAGGATGACTGCCATACCTTTCTCCCGCAGAGCGGCTGGGGGTACGAACCGCTGACCTTTCGGTTAGTAAACACTTAACCACTGTGCCAGCAGGGCTCCTCTCTTTCTCTGCCTGCTACAAACCCTGGGCGTGTCAAGAAGGAGGCAGCCCCACAATGTAGATATCTCAGAGACTAAGAAAAGGCCGTTGGCTTTACTCTTCAGTGACTCCTCCTTTTCGGTGGGGTGGTGGGGAGGTAGGGAGGGGAAGCTGGCGGAGGGTTGGGGAAGGGCCAAGGATGAGGCCATGAGCATGGAACTTCTGGAGAAATTGTGGCTGGTCCATGCCAGCACCTGGGCGCTGAGTAGAAGTGCAGAACCTGGTGCCCACCCTAGACCCACTCAGTCAGAATCTGCATTTTAATGAATTTCCGGGGGACCCGTGTGTGCATTAAAGTCTAAAAAGCAGTGGAGAAGAGATGTGGGCTGGTCTGTAGAAGTCCAGAGAAAGAGCTTTCAATGTGGGGTGACCAGAGCGAGAGACAGGGAGAGGTGAAGATGCTGGGGCGGGGCTGGTGACTGAGGAAGCAAGAGCCTCATGGGGGTGTCGTCTGTGCTGTGTGTGCGTGTTTATGGCTGTGGGGGGGCTGGAGTGTTGTGTGGGACTCACAGTTAAGATAGTGTAGTGATAGGTGATACTTCTGTGTCCCGTGGTTCAAATCTTCCTGAGGGGTGTCCATCTGTGTGTTCCCTCAGCGTGTGAGGGAATGTAGGGGTGTTCCATGTCTCTGTGTGCGTGAGGTGTTGGTGTGTGTGAGGGTAGGTGTGGGGCAGAGTTCACATGTGTCTGTCATTGGAGAGGTGTTTGGACTGTTGTATGATCCATGGGTTGGTGTGGGTAGGAGGGGTGTGCACAGATAAAGCTGTATGAGGTATGTGTATGCGTATTAGATCAAACCATATGAAACTGCTGTGTTTATATACCAAAAACGCTCAACTGATGCAAATTTCATATAGTTCAACCTACCATGTATATGACCCAAGGTGATGTTTATGTGTGAGCAGGCGATTTTGGGGTACTGGGGTCCAGAAAACTGTCCTAAGGCTGAATATTCAGCCTCCTGAGCTCAGGGAACTCAGGGCGCAGGTCCACACCCCAAATCATCCCAGCCACCCTCCTGTCCTCAGTGGATAGAGGTCGTGGATTCCGCTACTGCGTCAGGTTGTAATTACCGACTGTAGCCACTAGGCAGTGGTGCCGGTCCGGCCACATTGGATCCGGGCGTTCCCGTGACCGGCCGCGCTCCGTCAGCCTGCAGCGCCGAGTCCCCGAGTCGAGCAATCCGTCCCAGGGGCGACTGGGAACTGGCCCTGGGCGGCTAGTTTGGGGGACGCTTCCTGGTTCCCTCGCGCCCAGGCTTTCCGCCCCTCTCCCGAGCCCTGTTGACAATCCACCCCTCGCAGACCGGTCTCCGCCTGTAATACTGGGCCATTCACCTTCGTTCACCCCAGCACCTCTTAGCCTCTCTGATCTCTACCCCAACCCTCTTCCTTGAGAGCCCACCCCGGGAGAGGCGGAAGTAGGGGTGCAGCCTAAGAGGGTGGTCAGGGGCAAAGACGTTAAGGAGTGGGAGGTTTTATTTGGGTCGAAGGTGGGGACTTTTCTCCCCTCAGGCAGTGGGGAGGGTTCAGGCGTCATCTGGAGGGTAAAACTAGGCAGGGTGCTGGGCGCCTGGACACAGAAATAGGCATAGTCCTTGCATCGATCTGGGCTTAGAACACTGGGCGGGGAGGAGGGGGAGTTCGAGTCCCAGCCTCATTTACTGGCCTTGGGCTGACTTTGAGCAGGACTTTTACTCCCACTGTGGGGAGTCTGTTTCCAGTAGAGAGAAAGCTGTGCTCCTGCCTGGACCTTACAGGGCTGTTGCGGCTCAGATTGAAAACCCAAGTGAAAGTACTTTGTTCGCTGACGTTAGTGGGGTGTGCGTGTGTGTGTGTGTGTGTGTGTGTGTTGGGGGGTGGGGTGGTGGAAGGTCAAGGGCAAAACCAAAAGGTGGATTGAGGCCAGTGGTGGGGGTGCAGGTTAAGAAGACCCTGACAGCCACTGCAGGATTTTCAGGGAGGGAGTCACCTAAGGATTTAAAGGGGGTGGAGGCAGGAAAGGGAGGAATCCCAGACAGACCAGGGACCTGGCAGTGGGAATGGAGGGAGGGGGTGGTGGTTACAAAGAAAGTATATTTATTTTGTAGGAAACTTTTTTTTTTTTGCACACTAATGTTCATAGCATCTTTATTCAAAATAGTTAAAAATTGGAAACAAGCTTAATGTACATCAACTGCTGAATAGAAAAACTATGGCATATAATACAATGGAATGTTACTCGACAATAAAAAAGAATAAACTTGATACACTTAACAACATGGGTGAATCTCGAAACAAGTATGCTGAAAAAAAGAAATCAGATACAGAAGAATACACAGTGTATGCTTCCATATATATCATATTCTAGATCAGGCAAAAGTATACAGATAGTAATAATATCGGTGGTGCCATTAGACTTATAAAAGTAATTTAGGAAAACTACTGAAAATGTTGAAAATTGGATAAACAAAATCTACCTAGCCTACTAATATAGCCACTGTTTGCTTTTGTCCTATTTCCTTCCCAACATTTTTCATATATATATATTTAATTTTATTAATTTTATTGTTGTTGAGAATATTTTTTTTGAGAATATACACAGCAAAACATAACACCAGTTCAGCAGTTTCTACATGTACAGTTCAGTGACATTGATTACATACTTCGAGTTGTGCAATCATTCTCACCCTCCTTTTCTGAGTTGTTCCTCCTCTATTAATATTAACTCACTGCCCTGTAAGATTCCTATCTAATCTTTTGAATTGCTGTTGTCAGTTACATACATATTTTTTTTTAACATGGGTGTCATTCCCTGGGTGATACAAATGGTTAACGCTCTCAGCTGCTAACTGAAAGGTCAGCAGTTCGAATCTACCAGCGGCTTCAAGGGAGAAAAGACCTGGTGATCTCCTGTAAAGATTACAGCCTGGGAAACCCTATGGTGCTTCCACTCTGTCCTATAGGGTCTCTACGAGTTGGAAGTGACTTGACGGCACACAACAACAACTCTTTATCCTAAATGCCATATGGATTTTTCTTAGTTTGTTCCTTCCTTTGTTTAGAAAATAGTTACTGAGTTCTACTCTGTGCTAACTCTGTGTGCTGGACATAGAGATTATAAAAACAAGACTTCAAGGTGCCCATGGTCCATGGAGATACAGATATAAGCCGACAATCACAACACAGTTTCGTCTGTGCCTTGATAGAGGTCAAGGAGCCAGGGTACCACAGAGCACTCAGGGGCAACAGCCTCACACACTCTGGGTGGGGTCAGGGATGGTCAGGGAATGTTTCTGGGGAGCTAAATCTAGAATGAGGTAGGAGTTAGCCCGGCAAAAAAGGGTGCTCTGATTTGTCATTTCAGTTATACTTTTATGACACACACGTTTGTCTTGGTGACTTTCTTTTAAAATTTACCTTATGTGGAGTTCGATGAGCATCTTGGATAGGTATCTTCTCATCTTTCACGATATCAGGGAAGATTTCTGCCAACAAATCTTCATCAATTCTCTCTGTATTTTCTGTTATCCCTCCCTATTCTGGTACTCCAATCACTTGTAGGTTATTTCTCTTGATAGAGTCCCATATGATTCTTAAGTTTTCTTCATTTTTTAAAAATTCTTTTGTCTGATTTTTCTTCAAATATATTGGTGACAAGTGCCTTATCTTCAAGCTCACCAGTTTGCCCTTCCACTTGCTAAATTCTGCTCCTCTGACTTTCTACTGAGTTGTCTAATTCTGTAATTCTATTGTTAATCTTCTGAATTTCTGATTGCTGTCTCTCTATGGATTTTTGCAGCTAATTAAATTTTTCATTGTGTTCTTGAATAACCTTTTTAATTTCCTCAACTATTTTATCTGTGTGTTCCTTGCCTTGTTCTGTGTATTGCCTGATCTCCTTCCTGATGTCTTGAAGAGTTCTGTATATTAATCTTTTGCATTCTGCATCTGGTAATTCCAGGAAGGCACTTCCATCTAGAAGATCCCTTGATTCTTTGTTTTGAGAGCTTGTTGAAGTGATCATCATCTGTTTCTTTATGTGGTTTGATATTGACTGTTATCTCTGAGCCATCAATAAGTTATTGTATCAGTTTATTTTATGTTTGTTTAACTGAATCCTAGCTTCTTTCTTTGTTTTGTTTTGATATGCCCAAATGGGTTGCTTGAGTGAGCTAGCTTGATTATTTTCGCCTTTGAAGCTCTGACGTCCTGTCACCGGATGGTTAGAGCTGTTCTCAGGTATATCAGTCTAGGAGTCCATTCACTTTTCTTGTATGGATTCAGCTCACGTGTCCAGGTAGCTGGTCATCAAGTGCGTGGTACAGGCTCTATCCTACAGTCTTAGAAGGGCAGGGGTGATTGGTGTAGGTACTGGTATCTGATTGCATCAGGGGGTCATGCTCTGAACAAGGCAGGGGTCTGAGAATCATCCTCCAAGTGACCCTGAGGAAAGCGCATCCCTCTTCCCTAAAGCGTACAGGTGGGTGGGTTCTGCAGACAGACCATGGGCACCCAATGCTTTCGGTTGTAAGGACTGGGAGGTACCAGTTGTCCCTGGACCTCTGTCATGGGTGGCTGGGTGACCTGAGTGGAGCCACCAGTTCTTCGGCCCCTGATGTGGGTAGGTGAGGACCCTGTTTAATACGCAAAGTGGTGTCAAACATCAAACACCCAGCTCTCCAGTGCACAGCTGAAACAGTTGCAGTCTGCCAACAAGGATCTATTCTTATGAAACAGGCCCGTAAAGGTCCATGCAGGTGGGAAAAGTATTCAAAGTCCATGGACCATTTATGCCTGGACAGGAACCACTTCTGTCCAGAGCTCCCCGGGTTAGTGGAGCTGGCAAATTATCTTTCCCCCCCAACTGGGAATTTATTCCTTCTCTAAGGCTGGGAGAATGGCACCAGGTGCTCAACAGGGCCTAGCTCAGGCCCAGAGAAATCAACAACCTCTGAAGCCAGCTTGGGGGCAGGGGGCGCAATAAAATATAAGCAAGTACTTAGCTTTTGCCGAGAGCACCCTTCTTCTCTGGTTCCAGAGGTGTGAGTAGGCTGTGTGGCTGGCTGCTTCTCCCTGAGGAAACTGCCTCGGAATGCTAGTACCAGCCCGCCACTGCCACCGCCACCGCCGCTGGGGGAGTAGTGTCTGAGGGCTCCCTGTGATTCAGGCCTGGTAACTCCTCTCCGCTTCTGAACCGTCTCTCCCTTCCCCTGCCCTCAGTCCATTTTCTAACTTTGCCTTTGATGTTCAGAGTTCCTAGCTTGTCATAAATATAATAGTTTGACTTGTTTTTTCGGGTCTTTGTTGTAAGTGGGATCACCGGAAGCATCTGGCTATTCCACCATCTTGGCCCCACCTCCCACACACCTACGTTTAAAGCTGACATGGCCGAGGCTGTTGACCTTTCTTGTGATTTCTTCCCGTGCTTTTAAGCTCATAAAGATCTCTTCCCTCAAGAGGGCTGATCATTCTATTTCTTCCTGTTTTTCTATGGTTCAATTAATTTTTATATTTAACTCTTCCATCTACCTTGGGATTCTTTTGATGGTGATGTTGACTGACGCAATAAAAGGTCCCGTGGAAGGGTGAAGAGGCAGACACAAGAGGCTGGGTAGCTGCTGGAAGCTCTGTGCAATTTTGTTCTGTCACCTTACCCCCAACATGGTGGCTCTGGGGTCTCCCAACACTCGATCTCTGTTCTCACTACCCCTGCAGGGGGCTTGCCAGGATGTGAATAGTCTGTGGCTGTTTTAGGTGGGGTGGCTGTGTGGCCACAGTCCTGGGTGACTGGAGATGATGATCTGGTAAAACCAGGTTGGCCTTAAAGTATGAGGGATACAGAACAGACTGCTGTGAGGATTTCCAACAGGGATAAAACAAGAAGGGATGGAAGTTGTGTTAATTTCCTAGAGCTGGCGTAAAAAAGTATCACCAGTTGGGTGGCTTAAAGAACAGAAATGTACTGTCTCACAGTTCTGGAGGCTGGTAGTCCGAATTCAGGGTGTCAACAGGGCCATGTTCTCTCCAAAGTCTCTCAACTTCTGGTAGCCCCAAACGTTCCTTAGCTTGCAGCTGCAGCACAACTCCATCATCACAAGGCTGTCTTCTGTCTCTCAGTGTCTCTTCTCCTTTACAGGACACCACTCAGATGGGATTAGGACCCACCCTACTCTGATATGACATCATGTTAACTGATAACATCTTCAAAGACCATCTTTCCAAACAAGGTCACAGTCACAGGTTCCAGGGGTTAGAATTTCAACATATCCTTTCTGGGACTATAGGGTCGCTATGAGTCGGAATCGACTTGACAGCAACGGGTTTTTTTTTTTTTTTCCAGGACGCAATTCAATCCCTCACAGAGGTGGGTGTGCCTTCTCTCGTTGCCCATCCCCTGTCACCCAAGCGATTTCTCTCTAGCTCAGCTCCCACTTACCTTGCTTCTTATAAACAAATGTACCTATTGTTTTGTTTTCTTCTTTGGGGCTGTGCTCCCCACTAGACCATAACTCCTGGAGGGCAGACGCCATGTCTGTCTTGCTCCTCACTATATCTCCAGTGCCTGAAGCAGGGTCTGGTACTAAGAAGATGTTCAGTGAATATGGTTGAATGAATGAAGAAATGGCCTCTTCTCCCAGGCCTGCAGGGGTGCGGGCATATGGGAAGCCAGGGGGCTGTCTGCTCCAGGGACCTTGGGCAGATTTCTGGACAGAGGACTGAGGATCTAGAATCCTCAATCTGGGGCAGCTTTCCTCCGTGATCTCATCTGTTGGTCAGTGGTCCAGTGGTAGCTGGGGGGCTGGGTGACTGGAAGTCTCCCACTCACAGGTGCCCCTTTTGGCTGAAGGCTGGAGCACCGGGCTGGTGGGAGCAGGGACAGGGGCTGGGCAGATGGCCTGGGCCCAAAGGAACAGGGCAGGGGGAGGCAGGGCTGGAGTATGGAGGCGGCTGCTCTGGATGACATTTCCCATCTCAGGGGCCCCTAGACATTCATTACAGCCAGGAGAAGTAATTAAGCCAGAGAGCGGTGGCGGGAGGGAGCGAGGCCTGATTTTCTCAGGGGGCTCCTGGTGCAGTTAATAAGGGCAGGGGGAGGGGAGGGCTCTGCTAAGCTTGGAAAGATCAGTAACGGCAACATGGCTTCAGGGCCAGAGTTACTCACGTCTATGCTGACCATCAGGGTGGACCCAGGGGCTCAAGGAATATGCTGGTACATCTGCCTTCAAGAGGCTGCCCGAGGCAGAGGATAGAGCTCGGGGGAAGCTTGAGCCCTGGTGTTGCTATTTACCTGCTGTGGAATCCCTTGGGTAAGGAGTCCCTGGGTGGTGCAAAAAGGTTAAGCGTTTAACTTCTAGCCAAAAGATTGGCAGTGTCAACCCACTCAGAAACGCTTTGGAAGACAGACCTGGTGACCTGCTTCTGAAAGGTCACAGCTTTGAAAACTCTATGAAACAGTTCTACTCTGCACATATGGGGTTGCCATGTGTCAGTCGGAATCAACTTGATGGCAATTAACAACAACAATAGGACCTTGGGCAGGTTGCTTAACCTCTCTAAGCCTCAGTTTTCTTATCAGTAAAATGGAACTAATGCCACCAACCTCCTAGGATTGCTATGGGGATTAAATATAAAATGCTTGACAGTGTGCCTAACATACAAACACTCAAAAAACAGTCTGGGGCAGACATAATTGGCTCTGGTACAGTTTAATGGACTCCTACGCTGTGTTTTTTTCCCATTATCTGTGTTCCTTACAATGACCCTACAAGTGTATTGTTATTCCCATTTTACAGACCAGGAAACAGACTCACAGAGGTTGAAAGTCAGTGAGTTGTAGAGCTGGGGTTCTAGACCAGCCTGTCTGATGCCACAGCCCTCGACACTTCTTTTCCTTTAAGCTGCAGGGGACAGAAATTTGAGGTGCACAGGGTATGGGAAATCATGTGACCCAGTCTTGGGGTGTGCCGTGAGGGGGCAACAGGGCACCTGGCCTCCTCCTCAGACACCCCCAAGGCCATCTCTCTAGGACATACACAGGCACAAGTCTTTAGGGGAGAAAGACCTGGACACTCACCTCTCTATGGGCCAGGGTGGTTGGTGCCCCACCCTCTTGTCTAATCCTGGTGAACCTTGGCTTTCTGCTTCTCCACTCTCCCAGGCCCTGGGCGTAGCCCATGCTCTACCTCCTTCAGGCCACAGTCTCACTGGGCTCTGGTCCTTTCTTTGACTCTTATTCTTGGCAGAGGCTGGAGGGGGTGGGGGAGAGAGGCCAGGCCTTGGCACTAGGGCAGGGTGGTGGTGGTGGGAGACTTTAGGCTGTGGCCCTGAGGCATTATGACGAGATGGGGGTAGAGGGGGCAAGGTTGCTGCTGTGCCGGGAAGGCAGGGAAGAAGAGGAAGGTAGCTGCCAGAGTTCGGGGCAAGACAACTGTGGAGGTGGAGGTCCCTGTCGGCAGGCTAGCCTGAGGACAACTTTCAGGAAATCTGGGGGCCCCACAGAGGAGTAAGTGGGGTCTTCTACTCCTGAGCAAACTCTAAGAACACAGTGTCCCTCGTCCTGGTCTAGAGTGCTCATAACACAGGCAGCAATGCTTTATGGGTTACACATTTTTTGTTCTCATTTCTTTTGTCTCTTTTTATTCTTTTAAATTAAAATATGATTTTTTTATTATACAAGTAATAAATATTCATTGTAAACAATACAAAAACTTCAGAAAAATATAAGGAAAAAAGTCATCTATAATCTCACCCCAAGAGATAACCACTCTTCACATTTTTATTTATAGAATATCTGCATAGAGTTTTTTCTACATAAAAAAAATAAAAATTTTTATAAGTATATATATGTATTTTTTTTTACAAAATCAGAATCATTCTACATGTACTATTTTTTGTACCTTACTCCCCCCCCACATAACAATATATTGTAAATATTTCCATGTCATTTAACATTTTTCTAAAGCATGATTTTTAATTGCTCCATTATAATATTACAACTTTCATATGTACTGTAGTTTACTTGCTGTTGAACATTTTGGAAATTCGTGTTATTTGCTTTTATGTATGTGTACTATTGTGAATCACTGTTTCCTCTGGTTAATTCACAAAACTGGAGCTCCTGGATTAAAGGTGTACACATGTTACCCTAAACTAGTCTCCTGCAAGGCTGGTTAGTCTCACCTGTAGTGTTTGCAAGGGGCCTTACCACAGCCCAGCAATCACTGGACATTACCATTTAATAAAACTCCTGTCAAAAATTTTATTGTTGAAATAAAAGTAGGTCCTTATTTTAATTTGCATTTTTCGATAAATAGTGAGATCGAATAAATATTTTTCACAGTTACTCGTCACTTGTGTGCTGTCTTTGCTCATTTTTAAAACCAGAGTCTTTGTCATTTTCTTATTGATTTGTAGGTACGTTTCTTAACGCTTCTTTAGGCGTATATGTTATAATATGTTTTCTCAATTTTGAGACTTACCTTTTACTTTTTTATTTATTGCTATACAGAAAAGCATTAAATTTTAATGTAGTCACATTTATAAAAAACTCCTTTACTTTTCCGTCATTTGTTTTTATATTTACAAGGGGCTTCTCTTTTTCATTATAAAAGTCATGTAACCACTGTTCTAAAAGGTTGGGCGCGAAACAAACAAACAAAATCATCTCCAGCTCTACGGCCTCATGCAACCAGATGGAATTTAATTAAGAGCAAAATCGAAATTCAATGAGTCCCTGATCTAAAATTAGGCAATCAATTTAGGTAACCTCAGAGCTGACTACAGACACCAGGTGTCCTAGGAAGGGCATGGAAGTGGCACCATAGAGGACTGCCTGGGGTCTGCCTCCCCCCCTTTCAAAGGAGGAGGCTTGTCTCTTAGGAGGAGGGGGGTGCAGGCTCTGGAGTCAGACAGCATTGAGTCCAAATCCACACCCAGCCACTTAGCAGCTACATGTCCTGAGGTTTTCAACCTCCCTAGGCAAGCAGCAGAAACCCTGGTGGCCTAGTGGCTAAGTGCTACAGCTGCTAACCAAAGGGTGGGCAGTGGAATCTCCCAGGTGCTCCTTGGAAGCTCTATGGGGCAGGTCTACTCTGTCGTAGAGGGTCACTATAAGTCAGAATTGACTCAAAGGCAATGAGTTTGATTTGGTTTGAAGTAAGCAGCTTCCACCTCTGTAAAATGGGAATAATAACAGTGCCCTTCTCCAGAACTGTTGGAAAGATTAAATCAGATAACAGTAATGCTTCTCAGCAGGCCCGCCCTCCAGTTAAGCCTCTGCCAAGTTAGATATAATAAAAAATAATGTTATTATTATTATTAATAGGAACGGCAGTCAAAGCAGAAGCAGTAGTAATGGTATTGTTTAGGGATTCCTAACAAGCCTCCAGTTCTCACCTCTTACCCACTGGGAATCCAGATTAAGAGGCGGGCCCTTGGCTGTGTAGATGGTGACAAGGGAAGATGCACATGGCTCTGCCAGGACTGATGGCCACAAATCCAGGTGGTGCGTTGAGGAAGAGAGAAAGGGCTGGCTGGGGAAGGAGTGGGCAGCAGTTGGGGAAGGGGATGGGAAGGCTCCCGGCTTCCCCCATGTTGGGACCTTCTAACAGCGACCCCATCATTTCCCCATCTCAGGGGTGATTTGAGGAATGGGGGTGTGAGAAGGGGCCGTTTCTCCTCTCCCTCGGGTCCTTATGTGCAATGAACCGATAACCGGGCTCCGATAAGGGGATCCGGTCGCCAGCGCACTAATGGAGGCCCGGGCCGCGTTCGCGCAGCGGCGGGCGGTTCCGGGGTTCCGGGTGCTGTGTTTGCGGGAGATAAGCACGGCTGGGTGCTTGCGCAGGGCTCTGTACACAGACGCCACTTAGCTGCGCAAACACACGCCGTTTGCCTCAAGTCACTAAAGCTCAGGGCCGGCACCAGAGATGAGTCCTTCTGAGCAGCGCTGGGGAGGAGGACCCCAGGGAGGGCTGCAGGGGTGCAGAGGGGGTGCGGAGGGGGTGCGGAGGGGGTGTGACAGTGGTGGCCATCGGGCCAGATTGACACAGTGTCTGGGTGAGAAAGTGTGTGAGTGGGTGCATGTGTATAAAAAAGGAGAGAGTGCGTGTGTGTGGGCAGGGGGGTCGTCGGGTGTGGACGACCCTGTGGCGTTGTTGGCGTGTATATACAAGTGTGCCCATGCGTGTGAAGCCTGTGGCGGTGTGTGGGCATGCACACATGTGGGCCTGAGCAGAAGCCCTTGGAGACAGCCTGCATCCCCTTTACTGCCTCCTTCATCTTGAGGCTGTCACCTCAGCCTCCAGGACCTTCTTCGGTGGCCCTGTCTCCCACTCCCAGCTGCCTTCAGGACCCCCCCCCCCCCCCGCAACGGGACACCTCCAAGGTTGCCCATTGTGGCAATCCAAGCCCCAAACTGAAAAATACAATGGCCACCAACAGTAGAACAGATAAATAAATAGTGATATATGCGCACAATGAAAGATGAGAAGGAACAAACTATAACTACACACCATGGATGAATTTCACAATGTTGAAGGAAAGAAGCTAGACACAAAAGAATACATACAATGCCGTTCCATTTATGTGTTAGACTTGAGGATGAGTGGTTACCCTTGGCAAGGAAGTGATGGAAAGGATGGATTTCTGGGGGGCTGGCAATGCTCTGTTTCCTAAGCTAAGTGCTGGTCACACTTGGTGTTGAGTTTGAGAAAATTCATTGAGCTGAACGTTTACAATTTGTGCACTTTTCTGAACACACACTATTCTTCAAAAAAATGTTCAAAATGATTTTTTTTTTAATTTATGAATTATCGTTTGGATGAATTTAAGCTGGATGTCACTTATTAAACTCCCCTTGCCCTGTTGTTTTCTCCCCTCCTCTTCCTCTTTTAATCCTGGGCCTCATCTTGCTGCCCACATTCCCATCCCCCCAGGCTGCCTGCTTTTGATTGCTCGGGTTGTACAATTATATTCCAATATCGTTTTGTTGTTGTTGTTAGAGGAAGAAGTACTTTAAAAAAAAAAATCTCACAAAGATGCTGTATAGGCTAATGACAGCCCTGCTGGAAGCCCTTGGTTCCCCTTGGATCTTTTACCCATTGGGATTAGATTCAGCTGTGAGTGAAGAAAACCTCAAGTTAACAATGCCTTAAAACAGTGGTTTCTAGAGTTTGAATTTATATCAGAATCACTTGGAGGGCTCCTAAAACAGATTGCTGGGTGCCTCACCCCTCAGAGATTTTGATTCAGTAGATTTAGGGTGCAGCCCAAGAAGGTGCTTTTCTAACAAGCTCCCAGGTGATGTCGATGCTCCTGGTCCAGGAACCATACTTTGAGAAAGGCTGTTGTAAATGCACAAGGCTTTTTTCTGTAGTGCAAAAAAAAAAAAAAAAATCCAGAGGCTGGCAGTCCAGGGCTTGTGTGAATTGTCAGGGATTCAGGGCCCTTCAAGCTTTTCACTTTGGCATACCTCATGGTACAATATGGCTGCTTGAGCTCCAGCCATTAGATCTTCATTCCAGCAAGCAGGAAGGAGGAAGAGGCAGAAAGGAAAGCCCCAGGAGCACTTCTGGAGATTACGAACACCATTTCCACTTTGAATTCACTGGCCAGAATTTAGTCATATACATATAACCAATTTTTTTTTTTAATTCTGAATGTCCAGGTACCAGCTAAATCAGGGGGTTGTCTAACTGAGAAAGAAAGTAAGAACAGATATTGAAGGAGGAGTCAGAGAGCACTCTTACCCTACCCCATTAGCCCACTGCCAGAGACCCAGATCCAACAGGTTAAGATGAGGTGACCTTAGGCAAGGAAAGTCACTTTACCTCTGTGAGTCTGTGAAATCGGGACTCATTCGTGTCTTCACCCAGCATGCACTTATTGAGCCCCTTCCCTGGCCTGGCACTGTGCTGGGAGCCTGGGGTGGAGAGGAATAAGAACAAGAGGCATTCACGGTTCTGGTGCCTGGCTCAGTCAAGGGGTGAGAGTGAGAAGTGACCTCTACAAATAGCAATTCCTGCCTACCCTTAGTGTTGTTGTGAGGATTAATTAAAATAATGGATGTGAGCATGATTTACATACTGCGAAGTCCCACAGCGAAGTGTGTTGCTTTTCTCTCTGAGGTTCAGACCCAAATTTGGGAAGGGAGGTTTCAGTGACTCTGAGCCCTGTAGCAGGAGGAGAGAGATAAGCTAGAGGGCAGTGGGGCTTTAAGTGTTGATGGAAGCCATGAACCCTCTTCCCCAGAACGATTTCTTTCAAAAAATTTTGCCATGACCCAAATTCTCACCAAAAGACCATACTTAATGGTCTAACTGAGACTAGAGGAATCCCGGCGGTCATGGTCCCCAAACCTTCTGTTGGCCCAGGACAGGAAACATTCCCGAAGACAACTCAGCAGACATGAAAGGGACTGGACAGTGGGTAGGAGAGAGATGCTGATGAAGAGTGAGCTAATTATATCAGGTGGACACTTGAGACTGTGTTGGCATCTCCTGTCTGGAGGGGGGATGGGAGGATAGAGAGAGTTGGAAGCTGGCAAAATTGTCACGAGAGACTGGAAGGGCTGACTCATTAGGGGGAGAGCAAGTGGGAGCACGGAGTAAGGTGTATATAAACTTATATATGACAGTCTGATTTGATTTGTAAACGTTCACTTGAAGCTCAATAAAAGTTAATAAAAAAAAAAAATTGCCATGGAACCTCCAGGGGTTTACAGACTCCTGAAGCCCATGAAGGAACCCCCTTTAAGAAACTTTGTGGTAGAGAAAATCTCCATCTCAGCTAGTGGTGGTTTCTAGGAGGCCCCAGGCTCTGGGACTACAGTTTTAAGAGGTTTTTCTGAAAAGCCCAACTCTGGAGCAGGGCCTTTAAACAGGAAGACCCCTGTGGCAGTAGCAGAGATGGCTCTGAGACTGGGCCGCTGTTTCAAGGGACCCCTGAGCAGACAGAACAGAGGGGGGTAAGGGGAGGGAGAAGATGGACAGAAGGAAAAAGGAGGAAGGAAGCAAGGAGAACCCCAAGTTCTTTGTGCCAAGGAAGGTATAGGTCCAGGCGCCTCTGGTGGGGGGCGGGTAGGCTTCCACCCAGCATCCCCCTGCTGGGTGAAAGCACCCCCTTGTGCTCTGTAAGAGACAAACAGTCCTGGTGCAAATGGGTGTCCAGGAGAGACCCAGAACCTAGTTTCCAAGTAGCTGCATGGGGCCTCATTCTCCCTGGGAGGTGGCAGGAGGGTGGAGTCAAGTCATTTTCTTGTTTTCTCTTCTCTCTTCCTGCCACCTTTCAGCCCCCCTCCATGGTGGATGGCACAGACTGAGTCACAAATAATGGCTTTCCACGGAGCCTGCGGAACTAATGAAGCTGCTAACGAGTGCCTGAGTAAAAGGTTCAACACCACTTCATCACCCTTACCCCCACCACAAAGGGCCACAGAGCAGCTTGTGGACACTGCAGACACAGAATGGGGGGGGGGCTGGGGGCTAGGGCCTGTCACCTGGGGTGGTGGGGGAGGGGCAGAAGAATGAAGGAGAGTATCTAGATCTATATGTAGATCTAGATTTAGCTCTACATATAGAGAAACGAGGTGAGGTACTGCGTGAAGGAGGAGAGAAATATGTGGAGAGGGACTTGGTGAGGACTGTGGAGACAGATGGCGAGAGATGCAGGTGGCAGAGATGAGGAGAGGGGGGAGAAAGGATATTCGAGGGGGTATAGGGGATGGTGATGACATCTGCCGAATGCCCCATGCTAGGCCCTGGGACACGAAGATAGGAAGTACCAGGCCTTGGCCTTGAGAAGACCAGTTTCGCGGGGGAAAGAGACATACATCTACTACCCTAGTTGTCCAAAGAAGCCTGTGACACATTGCCATTACACCTGCTCCTCATTTATTGACTATCTCGTTATCTGGCATTTCACATTTATGACAATAGTAAAAACTCTATTACCTATTTTGTGCTTTAACAATTGGACATCTGACAGTAATGAATGCCGAGTTTCAAGGCAAGAGTAACGCTGGCTGTGATGATTAAAGTTATGTGTTAACTGGGCTGGGCCATGATTCTCAGTGGTTTGGCACTTATATAATAATGTAATTTAACAGTTATGTAATGATGTAATTGGCAGTTATGTAATGAGGTAGTCATCCTCCATTTTTCTATAATGCTGACTTCTGCATAACAACCTGGTCTTTGGAACCTAACCATGTTGATAAGTGAGGAGTATTCTCTTTTTATGTGAGGCTCAGAGAGGCCAGGTAACTGTCCTCAAGTCACACAGCTGAGAAGTGCAACTGGAATTCAAACCCAGGACAGTCTGACTCCAGAATCTACCGGCTTTCCACTATCTCTAGTTTATAACTCTGTGGAAAAGGAAGACATGATCAGAAGCGACTCAGAACAGAATATTCTGCGTTGATCTGATTTTCCTCTTTGATGGAATTACTCAGTTGTAGGCGGGGGAGTTGCAGGATCCTTGTGTCTGGTCTTTAGCAAGGCGCTCAGCAAAATCTCTCCTGACATCCTCTGGATAAAAGGGTGATATGTGAGCAAAGTGGCTCAACAGTTGCAAGAATTCCTAATTAGATGAGGGGCTGGTTCTAAAGATAGTTGATGGTGGAGCCAAAGCCACGAGTGGGAGGCAATGGCATTGGACCACAGGGCTCTGTCCTTGATCGGGTCGTGTTCTGCTTAACATTTTTTCCTTTTCCCTTTCCCTGTATTTATTTTTTATTACTCAAGTAATATCTGTCTCCTGTAGAAAAAAAGAAACTACAGATAAACAAAAAAAAAGAAAAAGCATCCAAAACATCACCAGCAACATTCACTGTACAATCTTTTCAATGTGCCCTAACTTTGACATTTTTTTTTTTTCATAATGAAATACAACAAAAGGTTCACGTTTCAGGTGCATCCTGCCAATCTTTTTATTGTAGATAGCAATAATAAAATATATCACCTTATTGGACACTGTGCTGGCAACAGTACTGAGCATTTTAGGTGCATTATTTCGTTAAGTCCTCTTAACAACTTTTTACAGGTGCTTTTCTGCTTTTCATAGATGACAAAACTGAGGCGCAGAGGTTAAAATACCTTGCTCAGGCCACAGAGGCTGGGTGAGCCACTGAGGCTGAGTTTGAGCCTAGCTTTTTCTGACTCCACAGCTGGCCTCTTAACTACTATGGGATGCTACCCTCAATATGTGCATGCGTGGGCATCTGCAAGAGGACCCACCTCCACTGTCTGCCCCTTCCCACTTTACTTGGGGGCTGTTTGTGCAGGCAATCTGGAATCTTCACCTTGTTGCCCTTCTGCTTTCAAGATTTTTTGTCTTTAGGTTTTGGAATTTGATTATGATGTGTTTGGGCATGGCTTTCTTTGAATTTGTCCTGTTCGGGTTTGGTGAACTTCTTGAATCTGTAGATTTGTGCCTTTCACCAAATTTGGGAAGTTTCCAGCCATTATTTCTTCAAACATTTTTTTTTCTGCACTGTACTCTTTCTCGTCTTCTTCTAGAACTCTAGTGTCATGAATATCAGACCTTGTATTGTCCCCTCAGTCCCTGAGGCTCTGTTTATTCATTTTTCAACACCTTTTCTCTCTGTTGTTTGGCCTGGATAATTTCTATTGCTCTATCTTCAAGTTCACTGGCTTTTTCCTCTGTTATCTCCATTTTGCTATTGACCCATCCAGTGAATTTTAAATTTTGGCTCTATTGTCATTCAGTTAAGAAGTTCTAATTTGGTTCTTTTTATAT
The DNA here is from genome assembly GCF_024166365.1 of Elephas maximus indicus. Lineage (NCBI taxonomy): Eukaryota > Metazoa > Chordata > Mammalia > Proboscidea > Elephantidae > Elephas > Elephas maximus. The sequence goes on along the minus strand of NC_064837.1, from coordinate 50,549,904 downwards.
CTTTTATTTAATCACAGAGACTTCCTATCTTTTCATTTATTTCAAGAGTGTTTGGCCTTACTTCTTGAAGTATTTCTAAAACTGGTTTAAAGTCCTTGTCAGATAAATTCAACTTCTGCGTTATCTTGGTGTTGGCATTGATTGTCTTTTTCTATGTGAGTGGAGGATTTCCCTCATAGTTAGTATGCCAAATAATTTTAGATTGTATCCTGGACATTTGAAAATATCATAAGATTCTGGGTATTGTTGAAGTCCTATGGAAATGTTGGTATTTTTGTTTTAGCAGGCAATTGACCCAGCTGCATTCTGGCCATTAAGTCCTGACCAGCCTCCTGTGGTTTCAATGTCAGTTCTGTTTTCAAAGACTTTGAAGTGCTGTCCAGTTCTGTCCCACGTGTGTGTCAGTTAGTGTCCAGTCTGAGACCTGGGCAGTGGTTTATCCCTTAGTTCAATTCTCAAAATCTTTGGTATACTGTTCAGGATCAGATCCACTCAAGTGCACCTCAGTCAGGGGTGAGTCCAGGAGTTCATAAATAACTTAATAGTGTTGCTTTCCCAAACTCCTCACTCTCTGCAATCTCCCTGGTACTTTCTGATTCCCTGGCACTTCCTTTTTTTGTCCTGTGGCGAGAAACCTGGGACTTTAGTTACCCCCATTCTGTCGCGCACTTCCTATGAACGTGCTCATATTCAGGGCCCGAAGGCAGGAGAGAGAACAAAAGCAATGTGGTTCACCCCACTGTCTTGGGACCATAGCTGTTTTGATCAGAGGTGCATATTCCCCTCCCTCCGTCTTAGGTGTCTGTGGGCCCTTGCACCTGCTGATGTCACTGTCGGTACTGTCACTGCCATGCAATTGCCTGGGTGTTGGGGCATGAGAGAATGAAGAAAAGGAGGGGAAAAAAAGTGGAATTTCCCTTACTTTCTCTGTGTGTTAGATATTCCTCTTTTACCCCTTGAAGCAGAACTAGAGAGCTTTTCCTGGGGATTCCTCTCTACACTAGGGTCACTGTGATTCGAAATTGACTCGATGGCATACAACAACAACAACATTCACTTTTCAGAGTCTTCAGATAGTTGTTCCCTGCATTTATAGCTGCATTCACTAGCAGAGACAGGGTGGATATACTTAGTCCATCTTAGAATCCTTCCAGAGTCTTAGGATTTTTCCTGAATATTTTGTAGTTATCTTTCATATCGAACCCAACACTTCAGCACCTCTTTTTGTTCAGCCTTTCCGAAGCATTCAGCTTAATTTTCAAGGAAATCAGTCTTTTTGCATTTATAGCTCATCAGTTTATGTAACATTTAATTGAATTATATAATTAAAATGACAAATACGCCTGGCACAAACAAGCTTGGGAACACACTCAACTTTTGGTAAATAGACAGAAGTACTTGCTTGTCTTGACTGGGGTCTGGAAACTATGGCCTGTGGGCTTATTTTTGTTTATTCTAAGAGCTAAGAATGGTTTTACATTTTTATGTGGTTAAAAAAAATTTAAAAAGAATAATGTTTCATGGGGTGAAAATTACATGAAATGCAAACTTTAATGTCCATGAATAAAGTTTTATTGGAGCACAGCCATACTCATTGATTTTTGTATTGTTTTATGGCTGCTTTTGCACCGGAACAGCAGACTTGAGTAGTTGCAACAAAGCCTAAAAATATTTACTATTGGCCTTTTACAGAAAGAGTTTGCTGATCCCTGTTCTAGAGAGAAGCCTGAGTCCTGAGCATATACCATGTCACAGGTATCTGTCGCTGTGTTTTACAGAAAGACCCACAGTGTTAGAAAAAGGGAGATTTGACGGGAGGGCTTCAACCATAAAAAAATAAAATAAAAAGTGTAAATTCTGTCTTTTTCGGCATCACTGCCTTTCAAGCTCACTCCCAGTTATAAACATAGTCCACAGAGGGACAAAATGTGGACAACTCTGATTGACCTCAGTCACTTATCTATGATCCCACTTGCCTTCCATGGTGCTTTGCACATGATGACAGATCATGAGACATAGAGTGTGCCCCAGCCTACTTTTTGTCCAAGGAGATGACAGAGCTTCCTTGGATGTGGCTGATACCCCTTTGGAGGAATGTGGCCATTTTTCAATGATGTCAACTGGTTATTCTTCATTCTCTGCAAAGAGCCAAAGTGTTTTTAAGTAAGAGGACATTTATGCCACAACAAAATGCTTGTGCTTGCATTTCTGCGAGCACCATCACAACAGACTATATTTTCCTAGGCTGTGACCAGTAGTTGAGGTAGCATAGAACATCTTACATGGACTGATAAACAAGGAGCCTTGACAATCAGAGAGCAGACAGACCCACAACCTAACTGCTGCAGGCATCTATTGATTTTCCACTACCTTCCCCAGTGGACTGGTTCAATCAACTACATGGGCTATTGGTACTATACAGATATACCTGGCAATCCTTGGTTTAAACGTATGTGAGACATTTGCCTTGAGAGGAGTGTATGTGTTTGTGCGCGTGTCCCCACCATGCTAGTCCAAGCTGCCATCATCCATCCTCTCTCCCCTGGATTATTCCATTTGGCTGCTAACTGGTCTCCCTGCTTCTGACCTTGCCCCTTTGAGCTTATTCTCAACACAGCAGCCAGAGTACTGCTTTTAAAATGTAAGTTGGATCATGTCACTCCTCTGCTCAAAGCTCCCATCTCATTCTGAACTAAAGCCAAAGTCCTTTATAGCAGCCTACAAAGCCCGGCTTGAGCCAATCCCCTTCTGCCTCCAAGATCTTATCTCCTGACCCTGCCCGTTGCTCACTCCACTCCAGCTGCCTGAGCTTCTTCCTATTCCTCAAACTGCTAAGTATGCTCTCATCTCAGGGCCTTTGTACTTGTAGTTTCCCCTGCCTGGAACATTCTTGTCCAAGGTAGCCTCATGGCTTGTTCTCTCACTTTCTTTAAATGCCACTTCATAGGTGAGGCCTCCACCTGACCAAACAAAATTCCCCACACCCCAGCATTCTGTATCCCCTTTATCTGGAAATTTTTCTGTAACACTTATCACCATCAGACATCAGTGTTGTCAGCTAAGGTTGGCGTCACCCAGTGCAGTAACTCATGATGTCACCTCCCATGGACTCCTGTACAAGACCATACAGAATCATTAATAGTGTTTATTATCAATTTTAATCACAGAATAAAATGTGATAAATTGCTTAAATGTAATATTCCTTAAATTATCTGAATACCAACAACAAAATTGTTTTGTAAAATCTACGTTGAATTACAAGACTATTAGTTATAACATTTTCAGTAACTGAGGGGAAGGAAGACTTTTTTGATTTTTCTCCTTCTTTTCCTTTAATTACTACTTCATGCTCAAACAAGTTATTGATATAGGTTCACAAATACTAATTATCACAATATTGTAGCTAAAACACCAGAAAATTTGACAAAAGCAGTGACTATAAGAACACTGGCAGCAACGAAAACAACAGTGCATGCTTGCTTGTAGTGTGTGCAGACCAAACCACGGGATTTGAAGCATCACTGTAATTGAGTAACCATGACAACTCTGACAGGAGCGCGCTAGAAGGTTCAGAAAGTAAATTAGCACGGAGTTGTAGCCTTGTAGGCATGTTGATACGTGTAAGCTGGGCTTACAAAAAATGTTTTTGTTGTTCTAACTACAGGGATATTTTTATAAAAAATAATAAATTTCTGCTGAAATACTGCACAAAATTTTATAGACAGTCATTTTGGTGTCACCCCCTATGACAGTGTCATCCACTATAAAATTTCCATGAAGGCAGGGATTTTGCCTGTTTGTTCATCTCCCTGTCCCCAGTACCTAGGACAATACCTGGCACATTTGTTGTTGTTACGTTCTGTCAAGTTGATTCTGACCCTATAGGACAGAGTAGAGCTGCCCCGTACGGTTTCCTAATCTGTAATCTTTATGGAAGCTGATCGCCAAACCTTTCCTCTCGTGGAGCCACTGGTGGGTTTAAACTGCCAACCTTTCGGTTAACAGTGCTTAACCACTGTGCCACCAGGACTCTTACTTGGCACATCCAAAAACCCATTGCTGTCGAGTCAATTCCAACTCATAGTGACCCTACAGTACAGAGTAGAACTGTCCCACAGGGTTTCCAAGGCTGTAATCTTTACAGAAGCAGACTGCCATATCTTTCTCCTGTGGAGCTGCTTGTGGGTGTGAACTGCCAACCTTTTGGTTAACAGCCAAGCACTTCACCACTGCAACACCGGGGCTCCTTCATCGGAAAAAAAACCAAACAAACCCATTGCCATCGAGTCGATTCCGACTCATAGTGACCCTATATGACAGAGTAGAACTTCCCATAGAGTTTCCAAGGAACAGCTGGTGGATTTGAACTGCCAACCTTTTGCTTAGCAGCTGAAGCTCTTAACCACTGGGCCACCAGGGCTCCATCTGGCACACAGTAGCAGCTTAATAAATGTTTGCTGAATGAGGATTGAATCACTCTTGCTACGGCTCAATTTGCTGTCTATTGCACGTAGAACTCTGGACATGAGGCCTGGCCTGAGGGTAGAAGGCAGTAGACCAGTGCACAGTGCATCCCAGAGAGGCCTTGTGTGCCGGGAGTGGCCAAGGGTGGGTGGCTGGTGGAATACAGAATGCTAAGCCTCAGGGATGAGTGGCATGGGCCACCCTATCTTGAAGAATTGCCCTTGAACCCACTGGGCAAGAGGAATGGCCTCCTGGGCCCCAAGCCCATGGCCTCCCTGATCTCTGGGGTGGCCATGCTAGGTGCTCTGAGAACAGGGACCAAGGGAGCCTCAATGATAATGATTCTGCCCCCCTACACTTTGAAGACAAGGTGGAGGCAGGGCTTGGTCCCAAGTCTGCAATTACAATTGATTATGAAGTTTGTCCCTTCACGGATGTCAGCCCCCCCAAGTCCCAAACTCCCCAGACATGTCTCATAGTGGCTGAGTCATGTGTCAATGGTGGTGGTGGGTGTGTGGGTGGGTAGGGGTAACTGAGTCCATTGATCGAGAGCTGAGACATCCTCTGGACTAATCAACAATAGTCTCCCCAATGTGGAGGTGGTGATTAATGAACCAATCAACTTGCCCTGTAATTAGGGAGTGGAATTGGAGGGCGGGGGCGTGTTGGATAGGGACAGTTCATGAGGCTGTGGGAGGCTGGCTCCTGGTCTACAGCCAGGGATGACCTCAGGTCCCTGTTAACTTTCACTCTAAAGGTGGTGGGGGAAAGGATTTCTTCAGAGGCTGTACCCCAAACCTAGGCCTTCCTCTACACCCTCTAGTTTCTCTACTGTTTCTCCTCTTCCCCATCTGCCCTTGGACTTCCCACTCCCCTAAGCATTAGGGGGTTCCTAGTATGCCACAGATTCCCTGTGGGCATGACCTGAGCTCCCTTACCCTCTCTCTTCCCCATCAGTACATTGGAAACCACCTCCCTGCCAGCCCCCACCCACCCCCTAACTAATGCCGCTGGGTCAAAAGTGCAAACCCCACCACCACTACAAGTCTCTTATATCCTTGCCTCCTGTAGCCTGATGGTGCTTGTCTAGACTCTGATCCTGGGATTACAGGTCTCCCAACCAACCCCCAGCTGCTCACCCCATCCCTAGGTGAGCTCCTGTCTTTTGCCTTCTTGTGGCCTCTGGAGGAGTGGAATGCTTTTATTTCTGCTGTCTCCTCCAAACTGGACACGGGCTTGTCTCTGTGCTTGTTTCTCTCTCTCTCTGTGTTCTGGGAACCTCCTCAGACTGGGGTTCTCCCAGGATTGTGGAGTGCTTCCCCCCTCAGACTGAGGCTCCCCAGTGATAGACTGGGGATCCCCAAGGACATGGCCATGGCTCTCCCCTTAGACTGGGGTTCTGGGAGGACAGGGCTGTGCCTTGCCCCTCAGACTGGGGCTCCCTGAGGAGCAAAATTTTGTCTTTCTCCTTCAGAGGTAGAGTCTATGTCCCACCTTACTGGTGTCCTCCAGATGTTCAGGGCCCATGAGGGCTGAAAGGCTGATAAGGAGCCATTTCCGGAGAGTGTAGGTGATTGAACCCATAAAAAAGTGATTGAGGCAGCCCTGGCCTGTTCATCTCAGGAGAGCTCTAAAAATAGTACCCTCAACCATCTGTTCTGGAGGTTGGAGGGGCTAGCCCAGAATCAGGCCTGGATCAGACTGCCCCTATGCCTGCAGGGGCTGACGGAATGCCTGGGAGCCCTGGAGGCTCTGGTCAGGCAGAAGAAGGGGAGCTGTTGGGACACCCCCCAATAGCCTTTTGTCTCTGAGTGCAGGCGGTGGCTCCGATGGGGTAGGCAGTCTGGAAGCCCCTCCCCTATCTGGCTCTCTCAGAGGGGGTGGCAGGCCCCAGACTTGGCCTTGCTTCACCTGCTCTCATGCCTGACTCCTGAGCCTTGGTGGTTATTCCTGGTGCTGAGTCTTTCCCCCATGATTAAGAAGGTCTCTTCCTGGGGTCCACCTCACCTCTGTTCTCTTATTTGGACCCTGGGTAATCTCACCTCTCAGAGCTTCAGTTTCCTTATTTGGAATATGGGAGCAAACTCAACCCATCGCGTTGTGCCTGAGATCATGTAGAACCAAAACAAAAACCAAACTCACTGTCTTCAAGTCAATTCTAACTCAATGCAACCCTATAGGACAGAGTAGAATGCCCCATAGGGTTTCCAAGTCTGTAAATCTTTATGAAGTAGACTGTCACAACTTTCTCAAGCAGAGCAGCTGGTGGATTTGAACTGCTGATCTTTCAGTTGGGATCCAAGCGCTTAACCGTTGTGCCACCAGGGCTCCTTTCGTGTAGTACAAACCTGTTGCCATCTAGTCGATTCTGACTCACAGTGACCTCATGTAGTACCAAACCCGTTGCTGTCAAGTTGATTCTGACTCATACCAACCCTATACGTCAGAGTAGAACTGCCTCAGAGGTTTTCCAATGAGTGGCTGGTGGATTTGAACTGCTGACCTTTTGTAGCAGCCATAGCTCTTAACCATTAGGCCACCAGTGTTCCTCATGTAGTAACCCCCCAAAACCCAAATGTGTTGCCATCCTGTGGATTCCGACTCATAGCGACCACATAGGGTTTCCAAAAACAAAACCCACTGCCGTGGAGTTGATTCTGACTCATAGCGACCCTATAGGACAGAGTAGACCTGCCTGGTAGAGTTTCCACAGAGCGCCTGGCAGATTCGAACTGCCAGCCTTTTAGTTAGCAGTCGTAGCACTTAATCACTACGCCACCAGGCTTTCCAAGGAGGTGTTTAATAAACATTCATCCTTTCCTTTTTCCTTCTAAGGCCCAGTGGACACTGCAATGGGCTGGGAAGGTGGTGTATGCTTGGGCCCAAAGACACCAGTGCCCTGAATGACACCTGCATGGGGGTGGAGGCACACTGCCTCGGGAGGGGGCCCTATGCCAGGCCTGGCTGGACCCCAGTCTGCATGTGCCAGGCTGGATGCAGGTGGCCGGCTCAGCTGCTCTGGGGACAGGACTGGCTTCTGCCTCCTCCAGCCCCCGTCCCCAGCTCTTTAACTGAGAGAGTACCTAATGAGGTGTCCAGAGAGGCCCCTCAGGACATCATAAACAGCAGGTCAGGGGCAAGAGGTCATATGTTTCCACTCCTGCCTCCTCTAGGAACTTTCCCGACAGGTCCTGATCCACTTGTGGCTCTTCTCCAAGGTGATACCAAGTAGGGGCTGGAAAGGTGCCGTTTTCTAAGGGTTGGAAAGGTGGTCTTCCAAGCTGAGGAGGATGGCAGCTCATCCCTGGTCCTAGGGGCTGCCTCAGCAATCTGAATTGAAGCACCACACTTCCTCAGAAGGCTAGACTTGCCACGGGGTTGGGGGGTTGTGAGGTGAAGACGGGGTTCAGACAAGCGCCTTGCCCAGAGGGACCCTGAGCCTGAGTATGGCGGTCGCCTCCCCACAGCTCCTGAGAAGTGGAGGTATCATACACTGGCTGGGTGTAAGCTCAGCGAAGGGGCGGGGTGGAGGGAGACAGGAGGAAGGGCCCTCCCACTCCGGATCGCCCTCTCCCTCAAGCTTCCCCTCCCCCTCAGGCTCCCCTGTCCTCTAGGGCTCCCCCTCCCTTCCCAGGCCGGGATATAAGCCCTGCAGGGAAAGCCGAGCAGCAGGGGAGAAGGCCGCAGCTGGACCTGCAGCAGTCCAGCCCTCGGGACTTCCCTGCCTTTCACCTCCTGCTTTTCTCTGCTTCCCGAGCTGTCGTTGTAAGTAGCCTGGGGCCAGGGATGGTCCGACGCCGGGGAAACTGAGGCTGGGATGGTGGAAGTTGAGGCTGAGTAGTGGGAAGCTGGATTTGAGGAGGGCTAGCAGAGGTGGAAGCAGAGGTGGGAAGGACTGGGGCCTGGGAGCCCCCGCTGCCAGTATGGACCTCTCCCTCCAGCTGCCTCACTGGGCAGCAGCGTGTGGGGGGAGAGCAGGGGCAGGCAGGGCTTATGCCCCTCTGATAGATGGGGAAACTGAGGCCAAAAACGGTGCAGTGACTGAGGACACACAGCGAGCCGGGAGGCCCAACGGGGCAACGGCACCCTCCAGGCTCCCTACAGCCGTCGGGGATCGAGGCTCGCAATGACCCATGCTCCAATGCCACCTCCCCAGATGGTGAAGGGGCGCCGGCCGTGGCCCGCCATGGTTGCAGTACTACTGGTCCTGCTCGCCTGCCTCGGAGCAATGGTCGACGCCTACCCCTCCAAACCTGAGGCTCCGGGCGAGGACGCCTCCCCGGAGGAGCTGAACCGCTACTACACCTCCCTACGCCACTACCTCAACCTGGTCACCCGGCAGCGGTCAGCGCATGCGCGAGGAGGGCGGGTCAGTGGGCTCCCACGCTTGGCATCGCTCCGCCAGGGGCGTGGCCTCACCTTGCCACGCCCTCACCTGGCCTCGCCCCCTCCAGGTATGGGAAACGGGACAGCCCCGAAGGTCTACTCTCGAAACTGTTCTCCCTGGACAGCGAGGAACATCCCATCAAGTCGCGGTAATGCGCCCACCTCACCACACCGCTGCCCCCTAGAGCCTGGCCTGGTCCTGCTGCACCATAGAACCCCCACCTTGACGCCACCACTCTCCAGATTCGAGGCTGGGCTCCCGAGTGACTCCTTTCCTTTCCCTCTACAGCTCAGAAGACGCCTATATGTGGTGATGACCCCCAGGGCCTCCTGGGAGATATGCCAACCACACCAACCTCATTTTCATATTTGCTCCTGGCCCCTGGACCTGGAGTCCTCGCCCTGCCGGCTGCTTCTGGGGAGGGCTTATGGTGGGGTCCCCAGCCCTTTTTTTTTTTGGCTCCCCCAGCCCCTGGGCGGGAGGGCTGTTTATAGTCCTCCCCTGATCCCCAAATAAAGAGCAAATTTCACAGAAATAGAATGTGTGTTTGTATCTCTTTATTCTTCTCCTTCGTGGAGGTGGCATCTGGGTGGAAGTGGAGGGTGGAGGCGGGGGGTGGGGATGCGATAAGACTGGAGGCCTCAGACATGTGTCAGTCCTGATCACTCCAAGACAAAGCTGGAGAGGGGCTCCCTCTGCTCGGAGCTAAGAGAAAACCAGCTGGACAGTGCTCTGACAAGGAACCTCCTGGAACCTTCTAGTCCAGTTCTTGAAAAGGGGTTGGGTGGGACAGGAGGAAGATGAGGGGCCAGAGTCTGTGAGGAGGATGGGGGAGGGTGGAAAGGAACATGCTAGGTAGCCTAGGACAGTAGATGGGGCCAGAGCTGCCAGCGCCCACCCTTCAACTCCTATCAAGATGAAGGGGAGCTGGGGAATTTCTGGGGTCCCCAGCCTTTTTCTCTGTACCCTCAGCCCTAGGGTGGTTCCTTGAGGAGGCATATTACTAGCCCCCTGGGCTGTACTGGCTGGCTGGCGATAGAGACGGGATCCAAGAGGGGGCTGTGAAAGAAGAGACATGGGGGGTTGGTGAGTGAGCTGGGGGAAGAGGTCATTTCTAACATCTCCCATTCCCTGGGCCAGAAGGGGAGTGGGCCTGTGAAGGCTTCCCTTTCCCTCACCGCCTCCCCCCAACCTTGCTGAATTCATACTTAGTGGCTAAGTCATTAACTCTGCCTTCTTGGTGACAAGGCCATGGGAACACCCTCCTGTGTCCCCCACCCCCTTCCCTGGACTAGCCACTGAAGACTGATGGTGGATGTTTAAACTGAAGTCTAATCGAATCCCTCACCACTCTGCACCTACGCCCGTGAGGCATTCCAGAGCCTTCCTGAGAGCTGCTGTTCCCTGAACACCCTTCCTTTCCAGACCCTTTCCTCCAGGAAGCTTGCCTTAATTGTCCCTGATCTGTCCTGCACTCTTTTCGCCCTCCTTGTTCACCTAGCTCTCACGGCCAGTGCTAGGTCTGATGAGAGTTCTGTCCATGTCTCTGCGTCCTGTCACTCTTCTCTAGGGGTCTGGGGGTTCACTGAAAGAAGGCCTGTGTCTCACTACTCAGACACAGCCTTCTCTGTGTTGGGCTCTCTCCCTGGTCCCTAGTTCAGCTAGACCTGGCCAAACCCAAGGGAGGGGCTGGGGATTGAGGGAGGAGAATAGATTGAGACCAAAGTCCCAGCCCCAGAGAGGATAAGAAGGGCAGCAAGGCTGGGCAGCGTTACTGTGGAGGGTAGTGGCCACGCAGGGCTATTTGTAGTTAGGTGGCTCTGGGAGGAGAGAAGACTCTAAGGCTGGCTCTGCCGTAGCTGCAAGGGAGACCCCTGCTCAGACACAACCTGCTCTAGGAGTTCCTGGGGCTCTGACACCCACCATCCCCTGTCTGTCTACACACCCTGCTCAGCCTGGTTGGCTAGAAGGCCAGGCCAAGGGCAGTGGAGGTAGGGCTGGAAAGGTGAGGCAGAGGAGCAGGTGCAGGGCCTGGTCCAGGTTACCGGCTTTGTGGATTCTGGGGTTCTGTGACTTTGCCTGAGATTACTCTCCCCCCTCCAGAGCCCCTTCCCTTTCCTTGGTCTAGAAAACATCTTCAGAGTAGCAGTCACCCCCCGCCCCCAGAAACCTTTCCTTTTTTGTGGGGCAGAGTTAGCTTCTCTGTTCTCTCTCTGTATTACCCAAGTCCTCAGTTTCTCTAAAATGATGCTTTCACGTCCACAAGATGGCCCCTGGCTGCACTGGAGTAAATGTGATCACCCGAGAAAATGTGGAAACCTTAGATAGTCCCCAGGCACACGCCTCAACAGTTAAGAGTAGACATGGCCTTCATGGGGGCACCTCACTTTTGAAACTAGCTGATCAGTTGGAAGCTTGCATGCCTGCCTTGCTCTTTCCTTCCTGACCACAGTTCTACTTTCTCTCTTTGCCTTGTGAGCAACCCCAGTGTTTCCCCTGCTGGCCCTGTGTGGCTTGCCGTGTCTTGCCAGGGAACTGTGAGTACAATAGTCTTCTAATTCTCAGGGCTTCTCTTGATCTGGATCTGGCCTCACCTTATCTGACCCGAGGTAACGTGGTTCAGATACTCTCCTCACTGTATTGCCATTATCTGAGACCCACTTCCTATCACTTTTTGTCCCTGCCCTCTTCCCAGGGCAAGTGGGAAGGGAGCACACAACAGTGGCTTTGGTTCACTGCTGTGGTTGGGGGTGGAGGGAGTACACCTGAGTGTCTGGTGTCCATGGTCTCATATCTATCTGTCAGTCTGCCTGGAAGAGCTGCGGTCAGTTTGAGGCTAATGGGAGAGAGGCTTGGTATGGCTTATGCAGGACCATGGACAATTTCTTCCTCGCTTGCCATGTCTGGTTGACCACCAGTGACGTAGCTTCATCTCATGCTCCCTTTGAGGGGTATTGGGGTGGTAGTTCCTGTAGTTAATTCACTGCTGATCAGACTCAACCAATATCAGAGCTGGAGGGAAACTCAGATGTAGTAATAGTAATATTAATGAAAATAACAATAGCCACTGTCTTAGTCATCTAGCGCTGTTATAACAGAATACCACAAGTGGATGGCTTTAACAGAAAGAAATTTATTCTCTCACAGTCTAGTAGGCTAGAAGTTCAAATTCAGGGCATCAGCTCCAAGGGAAGGCTTTCTGTCTATGGGGGAAGGTCCTTGTCCTCAATCTCCCCCTGGTCTAGGAACTTCTCAGAGCAGGAAACTTGGGTCCAAAGGAGGCACTCTGCTCCTGGCCTTACTTTCTTGGTGGTATGAGATCCCCCTGTGTCTCTGCTCATTTCTTTTATATCTCAAAAGAGGCTGACTTAAGACACAACCCAATCTTGTAGACTGAGTCCTGCCTCATTAATATAACTGCCTCCAATCCTGCCTCATTAACATCATAGAGGTAGGATTTACAACACATAGGAAAATCACATCAGGTAACAAAATGCTGGACAATCACACAATACTGGGAATCATGGCCTAGCCAAGTAGACACATATTTTTTGGGGACACAGTTTAATCCATGACAATGCCTTCTTAAAAAGCAATTACTGGTTATTTACTGATTAGATAGTAGGTAAGAACTACTTTAGGTGAAGGGAAGGACAACACTCAATACAGGAGATGTCAGCTCAACTGGCCTGTACCAAAAGCAAAGAAGTTTCCTGAATAAACTGAATGCTTTGAAGGTCAGTGGAGCAAGGGCGGGGGTTTGGGGACTATGGCTTCAGGGGACTTCTAAGTCAACTGGCAAAATAAATTCTATTAAGAAAATATTCTGGATTCCACCTTGAAGTGTGGCATCTTGGATCCTAAACACTAACAAGCGGCCATCTAAGATGCGTCAATGAATCTCAACCCACCTGGATCGAAGGAGAATGAAGAACACCAAGGTCACAAGGTAATTATGAGCCCAAGAGACAGAAAGGGCCACATGAACTACAGACTACATCATCCTGAGACCAGAAGAACTACATGGTGCCCGGCCACAACCGATGACTGCCCTGACAGGGAACACAACAGAAAACCCCTGAGGGAGCAGGAGAACAGTGGGATGCAGACCCCAAATTCTCATAAAAAGACCAGACTTAATGGTCTGACTGAGACTAGAAGAATCCCAGCGGTCATGGTCCCCAAACCTTCTGTTGGCCCAGGACAGGAGCCATTCCCGAAACCAACTCATCAGACATGGATTGGACTGGACAATGGGTTGGAGAGAGATGCTGATGAGGAGTGAGCTACTTGCATCAGGTGGACACTTGAGACTGTGTTGGCATCTCCTGCCTGGAGGGGAGATGGGAAGGTAGAGGGGGTTAGAAACTGGCAAAACAGTCATGAAAGGAGAGAGTGGGCTGACTCATTATGGGGAGAGTAAGTGGGAGTATGTAGTAAGGTGTATATAAGTTTATATGTGAGAGACTGACTTGACTTGTAAACTTTCACTTAGAGCACAATAAAAATTAAAAAAAAAAAACAAACAGTTACTTATGTGCCTGAGAAGAAGCTCTGGTGGCACAATTTTTAAGCACGTAGCTGCTAACTTAAAGGAGACCTGGTGGCACAGCGGTTAAGTGTTTGCCTGCTAACCGAAAGGTCTGCAGTTCGAACTCACTAGCCGCTCCTTGGAAACTCTATGGGGCAGTTCTAGTCCGTCCTATAGGGTTGCTGTGAGTCAGAATCGACTCAATGGTAACGGATTTGCTTTAGTTTTGGGCTAACTTAAAAGTTGGTGGTTTGAACCCACCAGCCACTCCATGGGAGAAAGATGTGGCAGTCTGCTTCCATAGATTAAAACCACACCAAACCCACTGCTGTCAAGTCAGTTCTGACTCATAGCAAGCCTACAGGACAGAGTAGAACTGCCCCACAGGGTTTCCAAGGCTGTAAATCTTACTGAAGCAGACTGACACATCTTTCTCCCTCAGACTGAATGATGAGTTAGAACCAGCTGATCTTTCTGTTATTAGCCGAGTGCTTTAACCACTGTGCCACCAGGACTCCTTCCATAAAGATTACAGCCTTGGAAATCCTATGGGGCTATAGGTTTGCTATGAGTCGTAAATGACTCGGCAGCGATGGGTTTTATGTGCCTGACTCTGGGCTGTATGCTTTACAAACGTTGCATCGCTTAGGATATTGATTTGGCTTCTATTTAAACAGAGAAGGAATTAACAGTGGATTAAACAAGTAAGAAATTTATTTCTCTCTTTTATAAAATGCTAGTGGCATCTGGGTGGGGGGGCAGCTCTGTTTCTTGAGGACATCCAAGAACCCAGGCTCCTATTTTGTGGCTCCCCTGCCCCTCATCCACGTGGTTGAAGATGGTCCCCCATCATCACATCTGTGTTCTAGGCAATGGGAAAAGGAGGGAAGGGGAGAGGGGAAGTGGTCTGGTTATTATGCTATATAACAAATTACCCCCAAATGTAGCAGCTTAAAACAACCGTTTTATCTGGCTCGTGATTTTGTGGTTCAGGAAATTGGGAAGGGCTTGACTGGGTGGTTCTCACGTGGAGTCCCTCTTGTGGGTACAGTGAGAGGCTGGCTGCGGCTGCAGTCATCCTAAGGCTCACCTGGCCTGATGCCCAAGATCATGCCTGGCTCCCACATGCCTGGCAGTTGATACTGGCTATTTGCTGGGGGCTCAGCTGGGGCTGTTGACCAGAGCACCTGCAGGTGGCCTGTCCAGCATGATGCTCTTTGGGGATGGACTTCTTACATGGCAGGGCCCCCGCCCCCCCACCACCAGAGAGAGCATCCCAAGAGAACCAGGAGGAAGCAGCATTGGCTTGTCTGACCTAGCCTCAGAAGTCACATGGCATCTGCACCATGCTCTATTGATCAAAGCAGCCACAGACCCATTCAAGTGGAAGGGATATGGACCCAACTAGAAAAACATGTGGGATGGGAGGTATTTTTGTGGCTATTTTTGGAAAATACAATCTGCCACAGGAGGACACACCCAATCCTAAAAACAGACAGGCACAAATCACTTCAACTCCCATCGCATTGGTTAAAACTCAGTCAATGGCCCCACCTAGCTGCCAGGATGACCTGAGAGATGTCAATAGCTGTGTGGCATGTGCCGATCTCAAGCTTTTTTACAAAGGAAGTAGAGAGTGGAAGTGAGGGCAACTAGGGCTGAGGATGGCTGTGACAGCCCCCTACCACACATACCTTGGGCCCCTTGTTCACTCTCTTAGGACCAAGCCAAGCCCACTTGGGGGCTTCGGCCACTCTTATGGAGCCCGGGTCTTGCCTCTACTTCCCTCGGCCTGGGAACCGCATCTGCCTTCAGGTCCCTGTAGTCTCCCTGAGTCCCTGCCTCTGGCCAGGGCACCTGCATCAATCCCCAGATTCACGGTCTGTCTGCTGGGGCTTGGTCCCGAGGTGAGTAGTGGCCAGGACAGGTCCCAGCAGGGCACAGTCCTGTGGGAGCCTAGGCCTTCTGAGCAGGGGTTGGAGCTTGGCACCCCCTGGTGGCACACCAAAGCCTCTGCGGGCCTCACTAGAGGCCAGCCTACAATTAGCCACTACCAGTTCACCACCCTTGTTTTATAAAGTGGGAAACAGGCCCAGAGAAGGGCCGGGACCGAGACAGAACAAACTTTATTTTTGCTTTGGAATGTATGTTTCTGATGGGTGAAAGATTATTGTTCTTCTTACTATCAGAAATCAGAATGGAGAGGAACAAGGCAGGACACTGATGTTGACTGAGTCTTCCTCTATCCTATCTTGAAATGGTCATGATTAGCCCCATTTTACAGAGAGGAATATAGAGGCTCAGAGGTTAAAGGAATTACTCATCTGGCTTATCATACCAGCCCCCCGCCTCCCTCCACAGCACACACTTATTGCTGTTCTGATCTGGGACAGCAGGACCTCAGGAGGAAGACGTCCTTCACTCCCTACTCCGGCACTGATATGTCATTCAGATATAGCCAGTTACTGCTTTGGGGCTTGAGCTGGCAGGGGGTCTGTGGAACTGGGGAAGGGACATGAGCAGGGGAAAGACTGAGAGACTGCTGGGCGTTTGGGGTTGGGGAGGCTGGAAATCTAGGCTAGAATTTGAGTCCTAGGCAGCTGTGTGGTCTTAGGCAAGTGTCTTTACCTCTCTGAGCCTCGGGTTTCTCAGCCCCAGAAGTGGGAAACTACAGCAATACTTTGATGGCCCCACTTAGAAAAAATAAGTGCAGGTTTTAGAGCTCAACCTTTGTTTCAAACCCTGGATATCCCACTGACTAGCTGTGAGGCCTGGGCCTCAGTTTTTTGCATCTGTAAAACGGGTAGTTGTAAAGATTCAGTGAGGTGATGGAGCGGGGAGCGTTTTGGAAAATTTTTGGTTTTACAAATGATGCTGATTTTTTATCACTCCCCTTGGACTGGGGGCACTGGGAATGTCTGGGATAGGAGAAACAGTAACAAAAAATTGGAACCCCACTTACCCCTAAACCCAGGGACTTTGTCACTCTGCATCCTATACACCAGTCAGCTGGGCTTCTGCCTGCCTGGGTCCCCACCTCTCTCCACATTGCTTAAGGATCTGAGGTTCCTCCTTGTTCCCACCTTGTTCTAATCCCAAATTGCAAAGAAAAGCTTGAATCTCAAACCTTCATCCCTGGGGTCTCAGAGCTGCAGCTTCAGCCCTCAGCCTTCAAGGAATCCATTTGATGATTAAGTTTAATCCTTGGGAAGCGAAGGGGCTGTTCAGAGGCCTGGGATCAGAACCCTTCAGGTGCCCTAAAGTCTTAGTACCCGGGCCTTCTTGAACCAAGCCTGTTCTGGTGCTTAAAGAGTCAGGGACAGCTTGGGCATCAGGAATGGGGGCCCACAGTTTTATTAAGGTCCAGTATTATGTGTTAGTCCCACAACACTACCGTGTCCCCCCTCCCCTCCCCGACAGCGCTGGCATTGCAGGCACAAGGGAGACAGGAGGAGGGGGTGAGGGCTGGGAGTAAGAGAGGCTGATAGGAGACAGGGACTCCAGGGGGCTGAGGAGTATAAAGGGGCATGGCCAAGGGCAGGGGAGGCCCATCCAGCCTGAGGCAGGTGCCTGCTGGGTCCAGTTCCTGTTGGTCCAGGACCCAGAATGAGGGAGCTTGGCCTGCCTGGCTCTGTGGGGAGTCCTGGGCCTAGTGTCTGCGCTGGTGGGAAGGATATGGTGCTTTGCAGGGTTGGGGGCCTCTGGCTCTGCATCTGGAAAAACCTGTCACACTGGAAAAGCAGTCCGTTGAGAAGATGGAGTATGTGCGCTCGAAGGGGGTTGTGTCTGCAAACAGGACCATGTGACTGGGACCTTGTGAGTGGCTGTGATTCTTGTGTGTGTGTGTGTGTGTGACTGTGCCAGTCTGCCCAGGGCGACATGGGCAATAGTCTTCTCCAGGACCTGTGTCAGCATGTCTCACCAGGGGCGTTTTGGGGGCAGGGCCAGACCCATAAGACCATGGGTTTCTGTCCATAGTTCACAAGTTCATTCGGTGTCTTTCCACCCTGTGTGTGAGCTGAAGTGCCCCAACTTCCCGTCAGTTTTTTACCTTTTCCTTCCACCCTTCCCCCACACTTGCTTCCTCAGAGCACCAGGCCCTGGATGTCAGGAGCCCTGCACCTCCTGCCCCAGGTCACCCAGGTTCCCACCTTCTCTGCCAGACTTTTCTACTTTGCTGAGGCACTGGCTGAGCTCCGGCTGTTGGGCTGCCCATGAGGAGGCCTATCCGTGCCCTCAGGCTGATGTCTAGGAGGTGGGGTGGGCTCTGCTCCCTTACTTGTGATGGGCTCAGGGCTGGGCAAGTGGGCCCTGGTCCCTGGGCACCAGGAATCTACACACTAGGCTTGTCCCACATCCTTGCTTCTCAGATGGGTGCCACACGCCACTTCCTCTCCAAGCAGCTCCTGTTCACCTTCGTGGCTCTGTTGCTGCAGCCGCTTCTGGGTATCCAGGGAGCCCTGCTGGAGCCAGTGTACCTGAGGGACAATGCTACCCCAGAGCAGATGGCCCAGTACGCAGCTGAGCTCCGCAAATCCATCAACATGTTGACCAGACCAAGGTGAGCGTGAGGGAGGGAAGAGATCTCAGCCCCTGGGACCCTGGGCTCACTTCGCATTCCTGGCCTTCCATGCCTGCTCCAGGGCACACAGGCACCTCTCCTGACCAGGCCTGGGCCCATGCTCCCTAGGTGGGACGGTGCTAAAGGTAGGTAGGTATGAGGCAGGTGAACTGGCATCTGGGCACAGTGCTTGCCTCAGCTACCTCGCCCTTCCCAGGTATGGGAAAAGAGACAAAGAGGATACACTGGACTTCCTGCTGTAGGGCGCCCTCATGCAGCTGCCCCCAGGTAAGTTTGACTCTCTTTCCCGACTGGTTGGGGCTGAAGCTGGGGCAGGAGGAGGTATGAATTAGAGCCTTGAAAAGGTGGGGAGAACAGGGGCCCAGGGCTGTTCTGAGGACCCCCCACTCACACCACATCTGCTTCTGCACCCTCGTTACAGAGCGCTCAGCCAGATGGATTTGTAAAGCCACCTCCTGCCTTCTCGACTCCCTGGGCAGTGCTGCCCAGGTTCGCCTTCTGCCCCTTGTTCTCTGGTCCCTCACAGGCTAAATAAAGCAAATCAAAGTCACAGCTTCTCTCTCCGTGGACCTCTGGAGGGGGCAGGGGCAGGCCAAGTGCACATGCCTGGGTGAGAGAAAGGGTGGAAATGGGGAGGCGGGTATAAATGATGGAGAACACCTGCAGGGTCATCAGAGCCATTCCGTGCACCTTCTCCACTTCAGAGGGCAAGTGGTGGCCCTAAGGGAGGCAGCGACTCCCCCAAGGTCATCCACTAGTCAATGAAGTGGCAGTCTTGAATTGCTCCATTTCAGCAGACCCAGGCCTTTCAGATTATCAGTTCAGTGACAGTCCTGCCCCCAGCAGACTCCCATCGAAGCTTTCCTATGCCCCCCCACCTAAGCCTAGGACGTCTCCCATCAAAACTGCCTGGTGCAAGTAGTAATTTATACCACCATGATCTTGGCATGGAGGCAGGGCGCTGGGTCAGCCTGGAGCAATGACTCTCCTGCTGAGGCAGTCACTGCTGCCTCAGTGGCAATAGAGTTGCCCTCCTTCGGACAAGTCTGAGCACATCTCGCTGTGCTGTTTTTAGCTGGGGCTTATCAGGGTACACAGGGCCCAGCTGAAGCATGGCCGTGGAAGGGGCCTGTGATGAGGAGGAGCCTGGAGCTGGTGACACGGGAGGCTCATTGCTTCCAGGGGGGTGGAGTGAAGTCAGAGGATTGGAGCCTGGCTCCTGAGATGGCTCTGCTCCCCCTGCCCTCCGCGTCCCCCGCCACGCCCTCCTCCTGCCCCTACTCTGACTGAAGGGGTGGTGCTTGTGGATTTGGTGGATGAGGTGGTCCACCCGCTGACCCCGTGGTGGTGATGACACCACAGTTGTGTACCCCTTCAAGGCCTGGCTCTGTCTAGTGTGTGTAAATGACCTGGAAATGGAGCCAGGCCCTAAAAGTCTTCAAGAGGGCCCAATTGCTACACAAATGCATGGCTCAGATGATTCTTAAATCAAGGGGGTGTATGGGTGGGGCTGGTTTCGACAGGACAGAGTTTGAGCTTGGATGTTGGAGCTTGAAGTCCCAGCATTTTCTCTGGTGGCTAAGAGAATGGGTTCTGAGTGTAGACACTTCCCAGGGGTAGGACCCTGCTCAGGACAAGCAAGGTCCCCTAAAGGTTTGTGGTTTGAACCCACCCAGAAGCACTTCAGAAGAAAGGCCTGGCAATCTACTTTCATAAAGAGTGTTGTTGCTGTTAGCTGCTGTTGAGTCTGTTCCTGACTCATGGTGACCCCATGTGATTATAGCCAAGAAAATCCTATGGAGCAGTTCTACTCTAACACATGAGATGCCAGGAGTTGGAATCAACTCCATAGCAATGAGTTTGGGTCTTTTTTTTTTTCAGGATAACCTGTATGTGAGATTTGGTTCACGGGAGCTGCTTCTGTAGCCAGCTGACCCCTGCCCCTGTCCAGGCCTCCCTGATGGCCACTGGCCTGCAAAGGGGAGTGCCACCCTCAAAACCAGCTTCTCAGGGACAGGCCCTGGCTGGGCTCCTGACCCTCCCTGTGCTCTACTCAATGCTAAAGGGGCTGAGAGGGTCCAGGAAGCAAAGCGGGCACCTAATGCTCTGTGCACTGAGGGGCAGACAAAGGACTGCTGCTTGTGCCTGTGCCAACACTGACACCCAGACTGGCATGTGAAGCTGCCCCATTTTGTATAGAAAGGTGGAGGGGGGTGTGTCTGGATGAAGTCCCTCCTGTTGCTCTGACCTCTCTGTGCTCAGAGTTCCCCACTCCCACAGTGGTGTAAGTGTGTACGGAGGGGAAGGTGGGTGGGGAAGACCCCCAGGCAGCTGAGGTCTTTTTCTCCCAAAGAAGGAACTCCAGGTCCCCTTTCTCCTTTGAGAACAGGCTCCCTCCTACCCACTGCCCACAGAAGTCACACTAGCAACAGGCTTTGTTTCTCTTTATTGTTCTCACTGGGGGGGTGGGGAGCTGAGGCACCACCTCTCAGGATAAAAAGGGGTCAGCCATAGGGAGACCTGGGTCAGAAACCTGGAGTCAAGGCCCGGCCTGGAGAAGGAAGTCCCTGGGGCCCTGGTATCCCTTCCAGTGGCTTCCTCTCGCTCCCACCCAATCTGCCCGAGTCCGAGGTCCCTGACTTGGTCTCAGCAGTGCTTGGGGCTCTCCTACCTGGCGTCCACGGAGGGGGTCAATGGTTGGGAT
The DNA here is from genome assembly GCF_024166365.1 of Elephas maximus indicus. Taxonomy (NCBI): domain Eukaryota; kingdom Metazoa; phylum Chordata; class Mammalia; order Proboscidea; family Elephantidae; genus Elephas; species Elephas maximus. The sequence goes on along the minus strand of NC_064837.1, from coordinate 50,529,236 downwards.
TCCTAGGCGTTTGGTGGTGGGGCTTTAGTAGCGTTCAAAGGTTTCTTGGAGTTTTTATCGTCTTTAGACTTCTTGGTGTCCTTAGACTTCAAGCTGGGGAACACGTCCTTGCATCAGTCAAAGGGCTGCGGTGCACGTGGGAGGGGTCCGTTTCCTCCCCCAAGCCTGTCCTTTCTCCCTCCCATCCTCCGCTGACCCACCTGCTGTTGAAGAGCTTCTCCATGTATTTGTTGAGCTGGCCAAAGTTTGTCAGCCATTCGGCGACTCTGGGCCCGGGGGAGTGGGACAGTTGCAGCTGCTCACCCAGGACGCCCTCGGGCAGCAAAAGAAGCGGCACCAGGTAGACCAGGACCAGTGCACATGCGCAGTGCAGAGCCGGTCTCTGGAGCGGGCGGGATAGACAGAGCCGCGGGGCGGTCACGCGAGGCCTAGGGGAAGCTTACACCGAGGAGCTTGTCTGCCCCTAGGACATACACAGGTGCGTGAGCGCCGTGAGGGATACCCAGGTGCCAGGTGGAATGGTGCACACCTGGACATGCACAGGGATGCACACAAAGTACCTAGGTAAATGGGCACACATGGCACGTAGGGAAGGCGCGCCTTGGGGTTGATACATGAACACAAGGAGGGCATATGCTACTGAAAGTAGGGCCTCACGTAGTCTGCCTTCTAACCAATCACCTCTCCCTCAACTTCCTGTCCCCCCCTCCACCCCCGCGCTCACTGGACTCCAGCCACTCTGACCTCCTTGCTGTTCCCCCAAAATGCTGAACACGCTGTTCTCTCTGCCTGGAAGACTGTTCATCTGGATATTTGCTTTCTTTTTTTTTTTTTTTAGGTATAAACTCAAAACTCACCTTCTAATTGGGTCCCACCCTGACACCTCTATTTAAAATTGCAGCCCATCCCATTGTCTTGCTTTTTTTCTCCCGTTGAGCTGATCACCTTCTAACTTATTGTATTCTATACTTATTTATTACGTTTATTGTCTGCATCCTTCCCCAGCGTCACCCCTCCCCCAGTGTGAGCACCAGGAAGGCAGGGCTCCTTGTCTGTTTCACCCACTGATGTATCACAAGCACCTAGTACAATGCCTGCCACTTAGCAGGTGCTCAATAATACCTGTGAAATGAATGAACAACACAGTTGAAAAACAGAATGCGAGCCCAGGGATTCCCACGTGCACACCCAGTGATGCACAGAGAAGGCACACACAGTGATTCACACAATATGATGCCCATAAATACCCCCAGAGGCCATCGGCTGTCTTGACCAGGGTTCCCCTCATCCCCAATCACCCCAGCAGGGAAAAAAGGTCCTAGCTCCTGGTCATCCAACTGGCAGAGAGGGCTGCCCTGGCCTCCCTTCTCCATGCCCTTAGTGGGCCTGGGAGGGTCCCTTGGTGCTAGCCCCATCCCTAATCTCATTGAGGGCATAGCTGACTGAGTCCAAGACTCAGACATTATCAGACATTACCATGGTGCTGGGCAGGTGCAGAGCGGCTGGGCAAAGGGTCTCTGGCTGGGACCTCCAAGGCCTTTTATATTCCATTGGGTTCTTGTCCCCCTTCCCTCTGAGGCTGCACACACAGCCTGGGCTCCTCCTCCCACCCCTGTTGGGAACAGGGAGAGGGTGGGGGTGGAAGCACACAGTGCCCAGAGCTAGGGCTGCCAGCTACCCTGACCAGGGCACAGACCCTGCCAGGGGCCTGGAAGGGTAGGTGGGTGGGTGACAGAAGCCAGGAGGCACTGGGGAGGCGGTAACTTTTAGCTCTAAGTCTATAATCTAGGGAGGAACTATCTATGGGCTTGAGAGGGGACAGTGCTTTCTCCAGCCGTTCTTCTCAGGGTTGAGGGGGGTGGGCTGTACTGAAAGACCAGATGCCCCTTCCTGTCATGCTGGACCCAGGACATCTTCTTTCCCTGCTGGGTTGCTGTGGGGCCCAGCATCAGGCTCCTGGCCCCTAGGCCTGCTGGCATGGGAAGGGGTGAAGTTGAAGATTCTGCTTTCAGGACTGCAGGCCTCACTACCCATCCAAAGATTTTCCCAGCCTGCCCAGAGATTTTGGAACCCCTGATGGTGTAGTGGTTACGCATTTGGCTGCTAACCAAAAGGTTGGCAGTTCGAATCCACCAGCCCCTCCTTGGAGACCCTATGAGGCAGTTCTACTCTGTCCTATAGGGTTGCTTTGAGTCGGAATCAACTCAGTGGCAACAGGTTTGGTTTTTTTGGATGGATGACCAGGTCCTTACCAAAAAACCTAACCCATTGCTATAGAGTCAATTCCAACTCATAGCGACCCTATAGCACAGAGTAGAACTGCCCCATAGGGTTTCCAAGGCTGTAATCTTTATGGAAGCAGACTGCCACACCTTTCTCCAGCAGAGGGGCTGGTGGGTTCAAACCGGTGAACTTTCAGTCAGCAGCTGAGCGCTTTAACCACTGTGCCACCAGGGTTCCTAGATGGCACAACCTACAAGTGACTACTAACCTAAAGGTTGGTAGTTTGAACCCATCCAGCAGTACTGTGGAAGAAAGACCTGTCAATCTGCTTCTGTTCAGATTGCTGTTAGGTTCCATGGAGTTAGTTCTGACTCATAGCAAACCTGTGTATGACAGAAGGAAATGCTGCCCGGTCCTGTGCCATCCTCACAGTCATTGCTATGAATCAAAGGATCCGTTAAGATTATAGCCAAGAAAACCTTGTGGAGCAGTTATACTCTGTAACACATGGGGTCATCATGCTTCATAATCAACTCAACATTTTTTGTTTGGATGGATGACCTGCAGAACCTCCTGGAAGGTGGTAGGTCTTGCCCGCTGAAGGATGAACTCCAGGCCTTGGGCTGCCTCAGATCACAGAGCCTCAGCAAGCCCCCAAACCCATGACTAATAAGCCTCCCATTACTTCCAGGAACAAGCCCAGACTTCTGAGCATGACATTTAAAATCCTTCAAAATTTGACCTCAGCTTTCTTTTTTAAAAACCTTTAAAATAAACTTCATGGAAGTATAATTTCCATGTAGTAAAATTCACCCCTTTTAAGTGTACAGTTTGATGAGTTTTGCCAATATGTAACCACCCCCACAGTCAAGATAACAAACATTTCCATCACCCCAGAAAGTTTCCTGCCCCTTTCCAGTCAATCTGGCCCCAGGCAACTACTCATTTGCTCTCTGCCACTATAGATTGGTTGTGCCTCTTCTAGAACTTCATATAATGGCTTCTTTCACTCAGTATAATGTCTTTCAGATTCCTCCCTATTGTTAGGCTTATCAGCCATTTGTTCCCTTTTGTTGCTGAGTAGGAGTCCCTGGGTAGCACAAACTGACTACTAACCTGTGAGGTTAGAGGTTCGAACCTACCTGGAGGTGCCTCAGAAGAAAGGCTGGCTAATTGCTTTTGAAAGGTCACAGCCTTGAAAACCCTATAGAGTGCAGTTCTACTCTGCAACACATGGGGTCACCATGAGTGGGAATCGAATAGATGAACTAGTATGGTGTGGTATTGCTGAGTAGCAGTATTCCCCTGCGATTACCCAGTACCCCCTGTGATTAAGTACCACAATTTGCTTATCTTTATCTGTTTTGAGCATTTGAGTTTTAACCTGCTCTCTTCAGCCCTGTTTGCTGCTGTTCCTCCCTCACAGGGGTTCAGCCCTCTATCTTTATACTCCAGTGGCATCCTGAATAGTTGTGCTCTTTTCCATCCAGGAATTTTTGCTAGTGCTGTTCCTCCCATCTGAAACGCCCTTCTTCTACTCCACCTGGCAGAATCCCACCCCATTAATTTAAATGTGCAAAGACCCCAAGTTACAAAACCAAAAAGGAAGAACACACTAAGCATTTTTGAAGCTGAACAGAACTGAAGGAAAAATTCAAGCCCTGAGTTGCAATTTTGAAGGATTCAGTGGACAAAATACTGAACAACACAGGAAGCATCAAAAGAAAGATGGAAGGAATACACAGAGTCACTGTACCAAAAAGAATTAGTCGACGTTCAACCATTTCACAAGGTAGCATATGATCAAGAACTGATGGTATTAAAGAAGTCCAAACTTCACTAACGGCATTGGCGAAAAACAAGGCTCCAGGAATTGACAGAATACCAACTGAGATGTTTCAACAAATGGCACTGGTGGTACTCACTCATCTATGCTAAGAAATTTGGAAGACAGCTGTCTGGCCAACTGACTGGAAGAGATCCATATTTGTGCCCATTCTGAAGAAAAGTGATCCAACAGAATGCATAAATTATCAGACAAGATCATTAATATCACTTGCAAGTAAAATTTTGCTGAAGCTCATTCAATAGCAGTTGCAGCAGTATATCGATGGGGAATGGCCAGAAATTCAAGCCTGATTCAGAAGAGGATGTGGAACAAAGGATATCATTGCTGATGTCAGCTGGATCTTGGCTGAAAGCAGAGAATACCAGAAAGATGTTTACCTGTGTTTTATTGACTATGCAAAGGCATTTGACTATGTGGATCATAACAGATTATGGATAACATTGTGAAGAATGAGAATTCCAGAACATTTAATTGTGCTCGTAAGGAACCCATACCTAGATCACGAAGTAGTCAATTGAACAGAACGAGGAGTTATGGTGTGATTTAAAATCAGGAAAGGTGTGCGTCAAGTTTGTACCTTTTCATCATACTTATTGAATCTGTATGCTGAGCAGATTATGTGAGAAGATGGACTATACGAAGAAGAAGGTGGCATCAGGATTGGTGGAAGACTCATTAACAACCTGCAATATGCAGATGACATAACCTTGCTTGCTGAAAGTGAAGAGGACTTAAAGCACTTACTGATGAAAATCAAAGACCATAGCCTTCATTAAGGATTATACCTCAACATAAAGAAAACAAAAATTCTCACAACTGGACCAACAAACAAAATCATGAGAAATGGAGAAAAAGATTGAACTTGTCAAGGATTTCATTTTACTTGGATCCACAATAAATGGCCATGGAAGCAGCAGTCAAGAAATCAAACGATGTACTGCATTGGGCACATCCTTTGCAACGACCTCTTTAAAATGTTAAAAAGCAAAGGTGTCACTTTGAGACTTAGGTGCGCCTGACCCAAGCCATGGTATTTTCAGTTGTCTCATATGCATGTGAAAGCTGGACAATGAATAAGGAAGACCAAAGAAGAGTTGATGCCTTTGAATTATGGTTTTGGCGAAAAATATTGAATAGACCATGGACTGCCAGAACAAACAAGTCTGTCTTGGAAGAAGTATAGCCAGAGTGCTCCTTGGAAGTGAGGATGGTGAGACTTTGTCTCACATACTTTGGACATGTTATTAGGAGGGACAAGTCCCTGGAGAAGGACATCGTTATGGATTAGGTTGTGCCCCCTCTAATGTGTATCAACTTGTCTAGTCCATGATTCCCAGTATTGTGTGCTTGTCTACTATTTTGTGATCTGATGTGATTTTCCTATGTGTTGTAAATCCTAATCTCTGCCTGTGATTAATGAGCCAAGATTAGGTTATGTTAAAGAGGATTAGAGTGGAATGCAACACCCTTACTCAGGTCACAGCCTTGAACTGATATAAGGGTAGTTTGCCTGGGGTGTAGTCTGCATCACCTTTTATCTTACAAGAGATAAAAGGGTAGAGAAGCAAGCAGAGAGATGGGACCTCATGTCACCAAGAAGGAAGCACCAGGAGCAGAGCGCATCCTTTGGACCTGGGGTCCCTGCGCTGAGAAGCACCCAGACTGGGGGAAGATTGATGACAAGGACCTTCCCCCAGAGCCCACAGAGACAGAAAGCCTTCCCCGGGAGCTGGTGCCCTGGATTTGGACTTCTACACTGTGAGAAAATAAATGTTTGTTAATGCCATCCACTTGTGGTATTTCTGTTATAGCAGCACTAGATAACTAAAACTTCATGCTTGGTAAGGTAGAGTGTCAACAAAAAAGAGAAAGACCCTTAACGAGATGGATTGACACAGTGGTTGCAACAATGGGCTCAAACATAGCAATCATTGTGAGGATGGCGCAGGACTGGGCAGAGTTTTGTTCTGTTGAACACAGGGTCGCTATGAGTAGGAACTAACTCCATGGCACGTAACAACAACCTAAACTTCCTGCCCTCAAACCTTCTCATCTGTTTTTAAAATAGCTGTCAACCATTTGGTCTTATATAGATAATTTTTTTAGAAAATGCAACACTCAAGGTGAGTTTCCAACTTTGGGCTGTTATGAATAATGTTGCTCTGAACAGTCCTGAACAAGTTTTTATGTGGACATATATTTTCACTCCTCTTGGTTACATACCTAGGAGTAGAATTGCTGGGCCATATGGTAACCCAATGTTTAACCTTTGGAGGAACTGCCAGACTGGTTCCCACAACGGCTGCCTCCTCCATTCCACATACTTTTACTGGCGCCTCCCTTGGGCCAGACAACAGTGAGAACCAGTTAGCCGAACCCCAAAACCTGAAAAACAAAATACCAACAACTTCCCCAGCCTCAATGTAAGATTAAATTATTTTCATTCTTGTCAATTTAATATTTATTTCCCATTAACAAGGGCTTACTATATAAGCTGTTTAATTTCTTAATGCAACATCTACGTCTTTTCATCCAACAGCACAGACAACTGTTTCTATAGAACGCCCTGTCCTGGACCGCATTCTCAGCCTGATGGATGCCCATTTCTGGCTCATTGTCAAGGTGAGCAGCAGTGAGATAGATACCCTAGCAGCTTTGTGCCTGAGGTCTGTGCAGGCAGTGGGAAGGGGAGGAGTCAGAAGGCACCTTTGCTGGGAGAGGGGCTCCCTCCTGTTCTGTGGCCCCCAGACCCAGGAGGAACTGGAGGACCAGCTCAGTTATGGGTTTATCACATTATGTCAAACAAAACTAACCCAGTGCCATCAAGTGGATTCTGACTCATAGTGACCCGGAGAACTGCTCAATAGGGTTTCCAAGGTTGTAGTCTTTATGAAAGCCAATTGCCACATTTTTCTCCCTTGGATCTGCTGGTACGTTCAAACCACAGATCTCGGATCTCTCGGCAGCTCAGCTTAACCCCTACGCCACCAGGGCTCTTCTCCACATTGTGTCACAAAATAACAAATGCCTAATGTGCCCCATTCTGAGCCCCCTTCCTCCTTCCAAATGGGGGTGCATCTGAGAGGGTTGTTAGCCTCACACCAGGCCCAGAAGAAGTGGAAGAAGTTTGGCATTGACTTTATAAAATGTCTGCGCTAGAGAAGGAAGGCGGTCCCTGAAAGCGAGAAAGCTTTAGCCTTAGGGAATCCTTGATAGCTGCTGGTAAGTACTGCTAAGCAGTCCTCAAGCCCAGCATCTGATGCCAAGTTAATATAAGATTTAGAGCATATTAGTAAAAGCGCTTTAATCAAGTCTAGATAAAGTCAAGATTAAATTAAGCTGAGAAGGATAACAGCAAAGGTTTAGGAAGAAAGATAACAAATTGTTTCTAGGTGTTTATTTTTAATGCTGGTAATTATATGCATAGTCTTAAATCAAGCCAAATTTAAATATTTAATTTCAGTGAGGAAGCACTGCTACCGTAAAGTTACAGCCTTGGAAACCCTATGAGGCAGTTCTACTCTGTCCCGTAGGGTCACTATGAGTCAGAATGGATGGCAGTGGGTTAAGTTCAGTTGCTTTTGTAAGTTCCCATCTTTTTGTAAACTGAAGAATAATTGATGGAAAACTAAGCAAACCTCTCAACTCTTTAGATCTCCTAAGCCTAGCTCTGCCATTTTCTTGCTGTGTGATCCTGGGCAAATCATTTACCTCCTCTGACCTTCAGCTTCTTCATCTACAAAATGAAGATAACAATAGTACCTGGTGGCATAGTGATTAAGTGCTACGGCTGCCAACCAAAGGGTCGGCTATTCGAATCCGCCAAGCACTCCTTGGAAACTATGGGGCAGTTCTACTCTGTCCTATAGGGTCGACTCGATGGCACTGAGTTTTTTTTTTTTTTTTAATGAAGTGAGATGCAACATCTACAGGAGCCTGCTGCCAGGTGGCCCGGGGTCAAATCCTGGCTCTACCACTTACTAGTCTAATGCCTTGGGGCAAATTACTTAACTTCTCTGTGCTTCAGTTTCTTTACCTGTAAAATGGGGTACTAATATTAGCTACTTTAACAAGCTGTGAGGAGGATTAAATAAATTAGTCCATGTGAAGAGACTAGCACTGTGTCTGGCAGAGAGCTCAGTGTGCTCAGTAAATGGCAGCTCCAGGCGGATGTTTAGAGCACAGGGCCTCATTCCACAGCTGCAGGATAAACCTTTGAGTTATGAATAAACCTTCTGAAACTTGAAGAATGCAATCTAAACAGTGGAGTGAATCGACCAGGCAAAGGTCCCAGTCACAGTGGGAAGAAAAGAATTGCCCCATTTCTCCTAACTCCATCCAATCTTCTCTCCCCCCTGTAGCTCCTGGGCACTTCCTGGTCCTTTGGGTGGGGTAGGTGTACGACCAGAAAGGGGACCGCCTGAGTGTTCCCTTCGTTAGCACTGGCCCTGCCCTCTTCCCACCTCCAATACAGACCCTGAGATCTGCTGCCCATGGGGGTATCTATTTGACAGTGAGCATGGCCTGCACCTCCCAGGGAGTTTTAGGCAATTGTGGGCCCTCCCACATCCTGAACTAATAGGGGCAAGGGTGGGGCAGCCCAAGCCCCTCCCCCAGTGGCTCTGGCCTGAAAAAGGGCTGTGGTCTGAGGTTGCGGGGATAGCACAATCAAGGACTTCTCCCCTCCCAGGCCCCCCTCCCACACCAACACCTCAGGGCAGGCAGCTGGGTGTGGCAAAGCCAGAGGGCTTGGACGTTTGGGGCTGCAGGGGACTAGCGGGAGGTCCTTCCCCCCACTTTGTCCCCAGGCACCTCAGAGAGGAGAGGCACATAGGATGGATCCACGTAGCTAAACCTTGGTGCAGAGGGCTGGAGAGGGTCCCGGATGGATGGGGTTGGAGCTGAGCAGCTGGTGCCAAGAAGGGTTGGGGGGAAAGTCTTGTTGGGTGGTAAAGGTGGGGCCGGGCAGAGAGTGGCTGCGGGGCTTGGGGCTCCCTGCATTCCTGCATTCCTGCAAAGGGCTATGGCTGGGGACTGGACCTGGGGACCTGGGTGACTTTGAACCAGGCACACTAGTCTCAGCTCCAAAGTTCAGTCACGGTGTAAACTCTTACCCTATCCTTGGCCTTTCTCTCCCCCAACTGTGACTCACAAAGCACTTTTATATGGGTTATTCGTTCAGTCTTCACAGAACTTGTGAGTTGGATGTCACCCCTCTCCATTTTACAGCAGAGAAAGCTCAGTCCCGGCCCCCTCCCTTCTGTCTCAGCCTCAGCTTAATCTGTAAGCACTTCCTTGGTGCAGGGCGGATGGGAGGGAAGCAGCACAGAGCAAGTGTGTGTGTGTGTGTGTGTGTGTGTGTGTGTGTGTGTGTGTGTGTGTGCCCACGCATGCGCATAGACATGCAGCCCCCCTCTAGGTCACCAGTTTAGGTGGGGACACCCTTCAATCTTTCCTTCTTGTCTCCAAATAGCAACTCAAGTGCCTTCGTCTAGTCCTCAGGGTGTTAGTTGTTACTTTGGACCCCTACCCTATCCTCCCTCCACTCCACCTTTGCCCTGCATTCTGCTCTGTCCAGGGCCCCTAAGGGTGCTCCAAGGCATAGTTGGCTTGTAGGAGTCTCCAGCAAGGGACTTTGGGTTACTGGCGTGGTAGTAGGACTTCCTTCCCTTCCCAGGGTTTGCACTGACTTTTGCAAGCTTTTCCCCACTCCTTGGCTCTGTCCCTGAGGCCCACTTTGCCACCCCTCACCCACCTGGCATAGCCAGTCCCTCCACTCAGGTGATGGGCTGCCTGTTCCTGGCCCCCTCATGTGCTCATATCAAAACTATTGGCACATCGGTGGAGGCACTGGAGGGTGAGGAAGATTAGAGAAGTGGGTGGCATAGATGAGACTGGGCAAGTCCCACTAAAGGGCGTGTGGGTAGTAGGAAGGGACATGCTGTCTGTACCAGATAGCTGGGACTCCAGAAGCCCTGGAAGACCTGAGGTCAGTCATGGCACATCAGACAGTCAAAGACAGGGGCTAACCACCCACTGGCCAGCTGGCATTTACCCAATACCTGCCCAGATCTGGTCCTAGAAAAGAACGACATTTATGGAGCATCTTCTGTGTGCCTGGCACTGTGGCAACCGCTCTACATCTGCCCTCGCCCTTAACTCTTCCCAAGGTGGAGGTTGTCACCTCCATCGTACAGATGAGGAAATTGAGCCTCAGAGAGGCTATGTAACCCACCTAAGGACAGGCACACCAAGTAGCTGAGCAAGGAATTCAAACAGAATTGTCTGGCTTCAGAGCTTCCTGCCCCATGGAGTTGTGGCAAAGTACAGCAAGGGGGTGGGGTGAACTGTGAGTACTGGCCAGGGTGCGGTGGGAGGAGGGAAGGAGGCTGCTGCAGGGAGAGGTTTTGGGTCTGCTGCATACAGGCAATCCGATGTGGGTGCAGGGCAGGCTGATGCAGGGGAGGGTGGTTGCGGGGGGCGGGGGGCGGAGGAGGCTTCAGGCTCTGTCTTGAGGTTTGGTGGGTGGTGGAGCAGGACACTTAGCCCTCCTGGGAGGCCTTGGTTTGGCCCAGGGTGGAGGGAGGCAAAGCTACCTTTCTGGTTGCCTCGTTAAGTCTGGGATCATGGGTACTGTAGCTTTTCCTTTAGAACAGTGGTTTCCAAAGCCAGGGTTCACAGTCCCTAGGGGTGTACCAGATGATCATTTGAGGTGTGGGCCTAAAGTATTGGAACTTGTATTCAGAGTTTTTTAAAAAGTTAATCCTTAAAAAAAAAATTTTTTTTTGTTTAAGCCGATCGAAAAAGGTTTTCAGAACTAGGCTCTCGCGGAGAGGATAGGTGTAGACAGACACACCCGGGATAGCTTTTGGTGGCCCCTGCTGGCCATTACCTGAAGTGCAACATCACTGAAAGGGCAGGATCTGCTGGAAAGTCAGAACGTCTGCCCTGAGTTTTACTTCTCTCTATGCCCTGACTCCCAGCGTCCTGGGTTGAACACCCACCAGAAAAAAAACTCCTTGATTTTCGGGTGAACACAGAAACTGCTTGCACCCTTGTGACCTCTGGGCCAGAGGCAGGGAGGGAGACAGAGATATTACAGACCCCAGAGAGGGAGGACTTCTTTCCATCCAACTGGGTACAGCCCCTAAGTGCCATGGGACGCATTGTGGACCTTCTCAAACCTGTTTCCTTTCCCAGATACTCCATTTTCCACCTGTAATACCCCCATTCCTTTGGCTTCCCAGCTTAGAACACTTATTACACCTTTATTATGACATTCTATACCACCATAGAGAACGTGCTTTTTGTGTCTGTGTGACCCTTCCCCACACCCCACCCTACACTGATATCAGGGCCCTTATCTGTCTATCTTGGTATCACTGAAGCTGGCACAGTGTCTGGAACAGAATTAACAAACCCATTGCTGTCAAGTCAATTCTGACTCATGGAGACCCTGTAGGACTGAGTCGGGCTGCCCGTTGGGTTTCCAAGGCTGTAATCTTTATGGAAGCAGACTGCCACATCTTTCTACCGCAGAGCAGCTGGTGGGTTCGAACCACAGACCTTTCAGTTAGCAGCCAAGTGCTTAAACACTGCACCACCAGGACTCCTTGGAACAGAATTGCAGCTCAAGAAATATTTCTCCCCCACTCCGTAACCTCACAGGGCTGTTGTGAGAATCAAACAATTCATCAATTGTACAGCCTTGAACAGATATGAAGGTTGTCCTTCTGCAAAGCTGTCATCAGAGAGGTTCTTATAGACTGACTGATGGGGGAAGCAGACTGTAAGGATCATGAGTTGGGCTCCACCTCCGCAGGTGGACTAGAATCTGCTATCCCACCTTGTCCTGGGGATCCTACCTGAGTGGAATGAAAGGTTTGCTGTGGGTTGCTAAAAAAAAAAAAAAAAAAAAAACGAATTGCCAGATCAGGGAGAAGTTACAAATATTTTGGAGAGATTCAAGATCCTTCCACTTTCCAAGCACATGCAAATAGCTGAGTGATTCCCTGTCCAGAGACAGACAGGTGAGAGTGGACATAGCCTTCACCATGGGAAGAGGACCTCTTTTCTTGAGTTGAATTAGGAGTGTCTTCTGGCTTGAAACTAGAGGGTTGGAAGCAGTGTGCCTTTTTGGTGGGAAACTCGAAGCCTGCAATTCTAGCCCCCACCTTTTGGGGTCACTAAGTAACCTTCTTCCCCTGGCGAAGGGCACCTACACAAAAGGGCTTTCAGCAGCTTGGTCCTGCTCAGTGGCTTTTCCCTCTCCCAACCCCCAAACCTATACCTCGGGGTTTAGGGGCCAGCTGAGTCTCTTGGGACTCAAGGACGAGTCCCCTGCTTCCAGGATGGACTCCCAGCTTAAACCCATTCCGAGGTTCCCGAGCGTGTTTCCAGGACGCAGTCCATTCCTGATCTTAGGGGCCAAATAAACAAGGAGAGGAATAACCTCGCATATTCCGGAGGGCGGCTGGAGGAGGGTGGGCATGAGTTTCGACAGGTACAGCTGCTGGTCCCAAACGCTAGAGCCTCCAGTGTTCCGTGGCATTCAGTCGGAGGCGGGGCGAAGGCGGGCAAGTGGGTTTAACCCTTAATTTACTTTTTGAGATGGGATTCGGAAGAAGGCTAGCGAGTTACTTCTTTCAGTATTCCGTAGGCAGAAGCATGGACCAGCGTCCCAGTCCCGGCCTAAAATAGGACCTCAAATCCCTTCGCAAAGATGTTTCCATTTTTTAAGAGTTACGGACACTGGTATCCACCTGAGTCCTTAAAAGCTGTTCCTGAGCCCGAGGCCCTATGGGGGTATCTCCGGTTCCTGAGAGTCCCTCTAAAGTCCCCCTGTTCCCTTTCCCAGTTGGTGAGAGGGACAACGAGGAAACTGAGGCACGCCTGGAACTGGACCTTGTGTCTAAGCAGAGGGGAGGGGGCGGAGTAATCGATCCGGCCCCACTCGGAGCTGTCTGTCACCATTGCCCTTTTAAGCGATCCCTGGGCCCCGGAGGACGCTATTGGGTACCGGTCGCAGTCCGTGCATCCCCGAATAGGAAGCAGGGGGTCACAGGCTGTGCGGTGTCATCCAAACCACTACCTCCCCGCCGGCCACCAGCTGCTCAGGGCAACTGCTTCTCTCCAGGTGGCCCGCGGCGTCCCTATTCCCCCTCCTCTCTTCTCCCCTCGCGGTCTCCGCCCCTTCGCCCAAAGGAGGCCTCGCCGCTTTAAGAGCTGGGTTAGAGATTGACAAGCGAACAAACGCTGAGCGCCGGTCCGCGCAGGAGCCGCCCCGAGATAGGGGCTACCCGGGAGCAGGTAGGCTCCCCCCTCCCCCGATCATCGGGCCAGCACCCTACCCCTGGGCCCCTGCCTCCTTTCCGGCCTGGCATGGCTCTTGGGGCCCTATTCTCTGAGTCTAGCCTTCCCGGGCCCCCTCCCCAGTCCCGTACCCCCTCTCTCGAACCCCCATCTCCGGCCCTCTCTAGGGTGCTCGAGGGGAGATACCAAACCCCGCTGCCATTGACTCTGGCCCCTGCCCTTGCGCTCTCGGCAGGGGCTCCAAAGCGACACCGGGCACAGAGGTGGTGAACAGTGCGGTCCCGGGTATCCGAGCAGCCTCTCAGCGGGCTGTGCAGGTCCGGGGGACTTCGGAACCCGGCATTACGTAAGAACTGCGCTGGTAGGCATCCCAAGGGGGGCGAGGGGCAGAGGTTCCCCCGGGTCCCCCGAGCGTCCCGTTCCCCAGGGAGGCCAACACCTCAACCTTCCCTGGGAGGGGGGTCCCCAGAGAGGGGTGCGCTGCTTCTCCAGCCTCCCAAGGGTCAGAGGCCTGGGTTGACACCTGGAGATCTGGGAGGGGATCGGTGTCAGAGCAAGGGACCAGGATCGGAAAGTTGGGTCAACTAAAGGTGGGGGGAATGGGGGTTGGGGGGATAGCCATTCGGTGACCTCATCCCCTGGCCTCCGCGGGCGCGCACGCAAAGAGCCTTCTTTGATGGCTCGCAACACACCCCCCTTCCCCCAGGTCCTAGCGCCGAGCGTATTAGGGCTGGGCTAATGGGGCGGGGGCGAGCTGATTGTCGGTTTGTACCCACCGTTTCCGCCTTCAGGTTCCCGTCTCCTGTCCCTCAGTTCTGTCAACCCTCCCCACGGCCTGTCGTGCCCAAAACGCCTTTGCCAGACCTTTCCTCCCCGCACCTCTTTGTATGTGTATTGATGAAGGGGTGGGTGGGAGGTTGCAGGAAACCTCCCCCTTTAGGGCTGGCCTGCATCACCGTAGAAAGTCAGGGTGATGTGGATAACCTGGGAGTAGGGATGTGAGGGCATCTGGGCCCAGCCTTTCGGAAGTCGAGGTGCAGGCTCCCTGTATGCCTGGCCCCCGGCCTTGGCACGCAGCCAGGCTGACTTGCCTGGCACTGCGTTCTCTTGAGGGTACAGCCCGGCCTGCCCTCTCGGAGACTTGGGTGGGGGTGGGGCAGAGCACGCTGATGCCGTGGGAACCCGATTCCCCAGGGAGAAAACCCAGGCAGGCTGGGCAATAACACTTCTGGGTACAGGAATTTCATACAGCATCTTTCCAGCTGCCACCTTCTAGGGAAGGAGGGCATCTGGAGGCCCCCAGACTGCCGGTACCTCTGTCAGATCCCTCCCCCCTGCTCTCTAGGAATAGGGACAGCAGGGATTGGCACCAGGGCACAGGCTGGCACCGTGGATCCCAGCTCTTTCTACCAGCCTGGGTTCTACCCGAAAAACAAAACTGAATGCTGTAGAGTCGATTTCAACTCACAGTGACCCTATAGGACAGAGTAGAACTGCTCCCTAGGGTTTCCAAGGAGCAGCTGGTGGATTCGACCTGCTAACCTAAATGGCCAAGCTCTTAACCACTGTGCCACCAAGACTCCAGCTTGGTGCTAGCCTCCCTGAAAGCTACTTTATTCCATGTCCTCAGGGGCAGAGCCAGGAAGAAGGGGAGTCATCCCCCTTTTATGATTTCTGCCACCTGAGCCCAGGTGACCAGCACAGGCGTGGGAAAGGAATGGGAGCAGAGGGTTTTTTTTTTTTTTTTTTTAAATCAGGTGGTGGTCCCATTTTGGTAGGGGGGAGGTGAACCTGAGGTCCTTCCATCCCCAGGGCCCAGCATACATTCAGTCCTGAAGTGGGCACTGCCAGCTGCTGCTTCCAAGTTTCTCTGCCTCTCCCAACTTCCCCCACCCCTGCTGTGAGCCACTGCCTCCTGTTGTCATGCCAACTGGGAATTAGGGTTTTATCCACAGCACATGCCCAGGAAGGCAAAGGGAGGGTGGGTGGTATCCCCTCCTCTCCCCCTGAGAATGGAGGAGCAACCTCAGTTTGGGGAAGCCCTAGGCTGAAAACTGTAGACTCCATGTCTGGTTCTGCTAGGAGGCCCCTGCTCTCCTTGTCCCAGCTCTGGGCTAAGATGGTGAGAGGGGAGAAAGAGGAAGCCAGAGAGGCCTTGAGGAGGTAGGATGTCCTTTCTATCAGACAGACATTTCAGTCAGTGCAGCCTCAACACTGGTCTCAGCTGGGATCCAGAGGTGAATAAAATGTGATTCTTGCTTTCAGGGAGCTTACAGTCTGGGAACGCGTTCTCTCCTGTTTTTGACTCAAATTCTGCCACCCCCCCCCAAAAAAAAAGAGAGAGCAGGCAGAAACAAACAAACAAAAAAAGTCATAAGATCTGAGTTTTCACTGTAGCTCTTTATTAGCTTTATGTCCTTGGGCAAATCACTTAACTTCTCTGATCCTCAGTCTTCTTCTCCGAGCAATGGGTATGTGTATATATATATATATATATATATACATATATATATAATACCTGCCCTTCTGCTTCCCAGGACTGTTGGATCATTGTTCTCCAATCCCAGTTTCTGGGTGGCGCCCTTTCCCCTCACCTTGTGGTTGGCCCCAAGAGGTGGGGCCCTGAGAGGGAGATCCTTTCTATTCCTTTCCCCTTTGCTTTGCTTTTGCCCCTCCTCACCCCCTTCTTTCCCCCTCCAGGAGAGACATTTCAAAACCCTTGCTGACATCACCATGCCAGTCGCTGCCACCAACTCTGAGTCTGGTAAGAAGGGGATGAGGTTGCCAGCTTATTCCAGTGATTCAGAGGGTGCCAGACAAGGCCTTGGGGGTAGAGAGCAGCAGACAGGCACTCCACAGCTCCCTGCAAACAGCAAAAAACCTCTCCCAACCCCGCCCCCCACTGCCGCTCCACCCACTCAACCATTCATTCAGGCACCTTCTCTGGCTGTCTACTCTGTGTGAGGCCCTGTACTGGGACACAGAAGAGGAGGAAGAAGAGGAAGAAGATCTACACCTGTCCCAGGGCGGGGCTGGAGCCACAACACAAGTCACCTCTGTGGAGGGCAGGGGGAGGCCAGGCTGGTCAGAGAAGTGACTTGCAGGATGTGGCCTAGGTGCTGGGCAGTGGAGGATGGCTTGGGGTGGAGGGACTACAGCGGTGAAGCCTGGGGCTGAGAAGTCCACGGGGTAGTGCTTGTGAGTGTGGAGTAGACCAGCAAGTGCTGGAGGCGAGAGGCAGAGCCAGAGACCTGGGAGGGGGATGCTGGGGCAGGAAGCTGTGTGTGGAGGGGCAAAGGTACCACTGGGAAGCCTGGTCTTGGTTCTGTAGGAGGTTTTTTTTAGGACAGGGGATGGTCCACCTAGACAGGTGAGCAGCAAGCTGTGGAACCTCTCTGAACCTTTGCTTCCCCTTCTGAAAATGGGGTAAAAATTTAAATAGGTTGATTTGTGATGGAAAGGGTGCAGCATGTTGCTTCTGCCACCAAATTGTTGTTATGCCATCTGTGGCCTTGAGTCAGTCACTTCCCTTTTAGGACTTGGGTGTCCCCATCTGTAAGATGAGGTGATGGGATGAGATCAGCGTTCTTACCTTTTATTGGTTCTGAGTCTTTTTGAGAGTCTGAGGACAGCAGTGGGCCCTCATCATAGACTAGTGATTCTGGGCTCAAAACCTGTATTCTACTTCTGGGGTTCATGAACCCGCTTTGGCGCATACAGGGATCCACTCAGGTTCAGCTCCCTATGCTGAAAGCTCTCTAAGAGCCCTGCCAGTGTAGCCTGCTAGGGTTGTGGTTTGATTTATCTGAGTTCCTTCTGTCTTGATGTCTCCCTACCCTCATGCGCCTTCCCTTGCCCTAGGCCCTGCCACTGCCCTTGCAAGATGTTCCAGGGCCCCCACTTTTGTTAGAATGACAGCCTGTCTGTCTCCTCTGAGAAACTGAACCAAGAAAGTGAAGGCTGCTGTGAGTGGTGCCCTCGTCCTGTAGAAAAAGCCTATCCTCCATGCAGTGGAGGGGACTGTACCTATGCCCCCCAGCTTCTGCAGCCTTGGAGGGCTCAGTGCCTCCCCCGTTCTGTCCAGCCCACTGGGCCCCCTGGGCTCTCCCCCTGCTCCATCCTGCCTGAGCCCCACTGTAAGCTCCTTACGGGTTAATTAAACCCATCCCTCAGCCTGTGATTAAAGGCCCCTCAATCCTAAGCCCATTAATGGTACCTACAGGGGTGTGGGGGGGAGGAGCAGGCCCAGAAATTCAGCTCCCTGCTGTAGGCCACTTGATGGGTCATGACTGGGGGCAGGGCGGGGAGCCGAGCCCAGAGCCATGGGACCTACCACCTGAAAGGACTCCTGGGGCCCTGCTCCCCTGGGTGCTGTGCCATGGCTGCTTCTGGCTTCCCATGTCCAAAGGAAGGACTACAAAAATTCTCCTGTCCCCCTCAGGCAGCTCTGCTGCCCCTCCCCTGCTGGATTGGCTCCCACCTCAAAAGCATAATGGTGGACTCTACCCCTTGTCATATGGTAGTCATTACTGTCCCCCCAGGACTGAAGGAGGGACAGCTGTGCCTCTGCCTCTGCGGTCAGACTCCCTCTACCCCTCCCTTCTTCCTTCCCCAAAGAGCTCCATCTTGGGCTAGGCAGAGGGTGAAGCTGGCAAGGTCCTTTGCCCACACTTCCCCAAGGGTCAATTTGGTCATTGTCATTTTGGAGGGAGGGAAATGATGTGGATGGTGAGGGCTGCTGAGCCTTGCTATTGACTGATTCTTGCAGATACCCCAATTTGACTTAGAATAGGTGGAGGGGCCTTTTTCCTGAGGGTTGGGGGATGGTTTGGGACATATGTGGATGATGGCATGGGATGAGCCTTTAGAGGTCTTGCCCTAGGGTCTCCTGATCTGTAGCCTCACCCTTTCTTCCACCTTCACCAGACTCCGTCCTTTCTGTGAACCAAGGCTGGGACAGAGAGCTGCTTTCTTCAGGTGGAGCTGTCCCTTTAAATCTCTCTCACGTCCCTGGGTTAATGTCCTGGTGTGTAATCCAGCCTGCTGCCATGGCAACCAGGGGTGCAATGCGACCTGGTGCCACTCCTTAGGGAATGACTGGCTGGTGGCAGCAGCAGTGCCCTAGCGGTGGCCTTATGGGTATAGGGGCTTAGAGTAAGGGAGACACTGGGCTGCTGAAGTGTGGGGCTAGAGGGGCTTGGGGCACCCTTCTTTGCCCACAAAGGTGCCATCACCCCCTGGCTGGCTGGCTGGCCAGTAAAGGGAGGGATTAGGGGGTTGGAGGCTTGTGCCCAATACCACGGTGGGGCCACAGCCTCCTGGTGGAGGACTAAGAGTCCTTCTCTGGGGCTTCCTTTGGTACTCCGTGAGCAGCTGAGGGGTCATTGTAAAGGATACAGGGTCTGGAGAGGGGACAGAGACCAGAGGGTAGAGGGCAAGAGGAGGAGGGGGCGTGGGGGTATATTAGAGGAGAAACTTTCGGGAAAGAGAAGAGAGGCCAAATCCCTTCCCCAGCTTGGCGTTCCTGCATCTGGGCTGTGAAGGGAGTATCTCTGGGCACCGCACCAGTCCTGAAGGGTATCACGCTTACCCTCCCCTTTTCGTAACCCCTTCTCCCCACCCCGACTAGTACCAAAACGAGGGGATCTGGCCGCCTGTAGGATGAGTACTCTTTCCACCCCCCTCTCACCCTCTCCTCTCCCCCGCCCCACCTTCTCCTCTGCCCCCTCACAGTCTCCACCGGTCCCTCCCCAGCTGTCAGCTCTAGTAGGGGCTTGGGCCAATCGGCGAGGTGGGCAGGGCGGCTAAGCCTTGTTATTGGCTGATTGGGCAGAGGGTTCTCCCCTGAGTCCCTCCTTCTCCAGTGCTGCACCCTCTGGCTGGGAAGGCGGCAGACAGCGGCGTGGTGGCGGCTACTCCACTAGCCTCTGGCTGGGATGTGGGGGGGAGCCATGGCGGGCAGCCCGGGCAGCGGGGCCTCCTTGGAGGGAATATCCCTGGGCTCCTCTGAGGAAGCGGAACTCCAGAGGGAAGGTAGGGAAATGGCAGGGCGGGGAGGCTGGGGGGATGCCGGGTGTGGGACATCTGGAGAGGGGGCACTAGGAGCGACCCCTGTAGACTAAAAGTCCTGGGTGGGGCAAGATCCTCCAGGAAAGCTGGCCTGGGCAGAAGGAAGCGACTCCCCCGGCTCAGTCCTCCCCCCATGACCCGCAGGCTAGGGGTCTGTGTGTGAGGATGACTGGAGAGGGTGCATCTCAGGAGACCACGGCAGAGCGGACCAGTTCCCTTCCTGGCCCCACTAAATGCCTCCCAGGTCCCTGACCAATGCCAAGCCCAGGCCTGGATAGTGGTGATGGGGTGGGTGGGTTTGGTCATTGTTTCTGGAGAAGGTGGGGAGGAGGAGAGGCCAGCTAGCGGGAGTCCAGGGGTTCCTGCACCATCTCTGCCAGCTCCTGTTTCAGTGCCCTCTCCTCCCCACCCCCATTCCTTCCTGGAGGAGGGGAGCAGTGACAGAGCTTTGAGAGGTGCCAGGGACTATATCCACCCCCCTCTTCCATGACTTGGGTGCTGTTAATGCAGATGTGGGTGTGGGTGGCAGGGTGGCAGAGTAATGATAGCCCTGCCCATCTTGGCCTCCAGCTGGGCACACTCTGCTTCTCCCTTCCTTCCCCCGGAACCTGTCCCAGCCTGGAGCCCTCCTCTCTGCCAGTGCGTGAAGGCAGCCCCCCTCGCTTACTCTTCCCTTTCTGTCAGCCCCTTGGTGGCCTGTGCTGTGGCCCAGTTTCAGGTACACTTATGTCCCTGGTTATGTCCTGTCCTAGGTTGAGGGTTTGCTGATGCCTGGGCTCACTTGGTCTGACTTCTACCCTGGGGTGCCCACAGTCACCCCAGATCCCAGGTGCCTGTTTCCCCAGCTCCTGCCAAAGTTCTGGGCCTCAGCGTTGGCTTCCTATCATC
Source organism: Elephas maximus indicus (assembly GCF_024166365.1). Classification (NCBI taxonomy): domain Eukaryota; kingdom Metazoa; phylum Chordata; class Mammalia; order Proboscidea; family Elephantidae; genus Elephas; species Elephas maximus. The sequence goes on along the minus strand of NC_064837.1, from coordinate 50,508,895 downwards.
CATGTTAATTTCTCAATGCTTATTGATCTGTCAGTGCTGAAGGGCCTGTAGACTCACTCCATCTAGTCCAATTCACCCATTGTACAGGAGGGAAAGACTGAGGCTAGTGAGGGCAGTGACTTATGCAAAGATACACTGAGTTAGTGGTGTGGCTGGCGCCGGAGGCTGTGCAGCTCTGGCCTCCCACATGACTCCTGCTTGACTCTGGGCCTGTGCTCAGGGACCTGCTGCAAGCACTGTCTTTCCCATCCCTGAGCCCCACCAGGTGCAGGCAGCTGGGTCCCAGGTTGAGTGAGGAGCTTGCAATTCTTTGGCTCGAGGCAGAACCTGGAACCTGATACCTGCTTTGCCTTTTCCCCTCCTCCACCTCAGAGTCCACTTCCTGCTGCCTGGAGCCTCCCATTTGCCCAGGCTGGCATTACCTAGGGCATGCAGGGAGGGAAGTGCTGCTGGGACAAGGGGCAGGGGCAGGGCATGTGGCATGTTTAGGCCTCCTGCCTGTTGTACCCAGCTGGTATCTGTGTGTCTCATTGCCTACCCCTTCCCCTCAGCCATGCAGCAAGTCCTGGACAACCTGGGATCCCTTCCCAATGCCACAGGTGCTGCGGAGCTGGACCTGATCTTTCTTCGAGGCATTATGGAAAGTCCCATAGTAAGATCTCTGGCCAAGGTACAGTGCTCCAGGGAGGCAGGCACAGGGGTACTGGGCCTGGGGAGGTACAGTTGTGGGTGGGGTGGTGAGCGGTAGCCACAGGGACCCTAGGAATGGGGCAGGTGGCACGGGAGACCATGTGTGTGTGGGGTGTGTGTGGTGTGTACACGAATGAACATCCACGCCCGAGTAATGAATTGGAGGAACTGCAGGGAAAGGGGGCTGGCCCCACACCTGGGCTGGTGAGTTGTGTGGACATGCCCACGTGGCTGGTGTTTGGTGTCCCCAGTTTGTGGAGGGTGTGATTGATGGGGAGTGAGCATACCTGTGTGTTGGAATCTCCAGATTCCATTTCTCTGCCTTTGGGCCTTTTGTGCAGACTTATTATTATTATTATTATTTTTTGGTATTTGTCTCTTTTTCTGTACTTTAAAAAAATTATTTTTTTTTTGTTGAGAATATACACGGCAAAACATACACCAGTTCAACAGTTTCTGCGTGTACAATTAAGTGACGTTGATTACATTCTTTGAGTTGTGCAACCATTCTCACTCTTCTGAGTTGTTCCTCCCCCGTTAACATAAACTCACTGCTCCTTAAAGTTTCTTATTTAATCTTTGGAGATGCTGTTGTCAATTTGATCCCATATAGATAGTTCTTAAAAGAGCATAATGCTCAAGGCAGATATATTTACTAGTTAATCTAAACTATTCTTTGGTTTTAAGAAGACTTCAGGGGATGTTTTTGGTTTAAGGTTTAAAGATTAACTCTAGGCAATAATTTCAGGCTTTCATCCAGGCTCCAGGACTTCAGAGTGTCTGGAGTCCATGAGAATTTGGAATCCTGGTCTGCATTTCCCTCCTTTTGTCATCATCCTTCTATAGAATCTTTGATCAAAATGTTCAGTAGTGGTAGCTGGGCACCATTCAATTTTTCTGGTCTTATGGCAAAAAGGAGGTATTTTTTTATGGAGGCAATTAGCCACACATTCCACTCCCTTCTCCTATCCCTGACTCTCCTTCCTTTGTTGCTCAAGGTGAAAAAAAAAAAAGGTGAATATAGATCAATTGTTATGCCTCAGATGGCCATTTGCAAGCTTTTAAGACCCTAGGAATTACACAACAAACTAGGAGATAGAACAGAAGCACTAAATGTGTTTTTAGGCCAATTAACTGGAATGTCCCATGAAACCTTGAACCTAAACCAAGGATCTGAATTCCATGAGGTATCTGGTTGTACATATGCAGCCTCAACAGCTACTCTCTCTCTTTTTTTGTTATTGTTGTAAATATGCCTATCACACAACTTTTGCCAATTCAACTTTTTACAGGTGTACAACTTAGTGTTTTTAAATAATTTGATGTGCAACCCTTAATCAATATTTTTTTCCATCACTGTAAACTGAAACTCAGTACTCTGTAAGCAGTAACCCCCCTTTTCCTGGCCCTCCCTCCCCTCTTCTCTCCTTCTTTACCTTTTTTTTTTTAAATTGTGCTTTAAGTGAAAGTTTACAGTTCACGTCACTTTCTCATAAAAAACTTATACACATGTAGTTCTGTGACCCTAGTTGCTCTCCTTATAACGTGACAGCGCATTCCTCCTTTCCTCCGTGTATTTCCCATGTCCATTCAACCAGCTCCTGTACTCTTCTGCCTTCTCATCTCACCTCCGGACAGGAGCTGCCCACTTAGTCTCACATGTCTACTTGAGCTAAGAAGCACGCTCCTCACCAGTATCATTTATGTCTTATAGTCCAGTCTACTCTTTGAAGAGTTGGCTTTGGAAATAGTTTTAGTTCTGGGCTAACAGAGTCTGTGGGCCATGACCTCTGGGGTGCCTCCAATCTCAGTCAGACCATTAAGTCTGGTCTTTTTACTAGAATTTGAGTTCTGCACCCCACTTTTCTCTTGCTCCATCAAGGACTCTCAGTTGTGTTCCCTGTCAGGGCGGTCACTGGTAGTTGCCAGGCACCATCTAGTTCTTCCGGTCTCAGGCTGATGGAGTCTCTGGTTTATGTGGCCCTCTCTGTCTCTTGGGGTCATATTTTCCTTGTATCTTTAGTGTTCTTCATTCTCCTTTGCTCCAGGTGGGTTGGGACCAATTGATGCATCTTAGATGGCCACTTGCTAGCGTGTAAGACCCCAGATGCCACTCACCAAAGTGGGATGCAGAACATTTTCTTAATAAACTTTGTTATGCCAGTTGCCCTAGATATCCCCTTAAACCAGGGTCCCCAGACCCCTGCCCCTGCTACTTTGTCCCTCTAAGTGTTTGGTTGTATTCTTAGTTTTTGGTTTAGTCCAGTTGTGCTGACTTCCCCTGTATTGTGTGTTGTCCTTCACCTAAAATAATTCTTGTCCACTATCTAGTTAGTGAATACTGCTCTCTCTCTCTCCCCACAGACTTCTTTTTTTTAAAATTTGATTGTGGTAAAAGGCATAAAATTTGCCGTTTTAGCCATTTTGAAGTATACATTGCCAGTGGCATTCCTCACATTCACAATGCTGTGTAACCATCACCACAGTCTGTTTCCCAATTTTTTCATCATCCCATACTCTGTGCCTATTAGGCAAGAATTCCCACTTCCCTGCCCCCAGCCCTGGTAACTTTGCTGTTTGTTGTAAATTTTTTTTTTTTTTTTTGTGCTTTAGATAAAGGATTACAGGCCCCTGGTAACTTCTAATCTACTTTCTGTCTCTATGAATTTGCCTATTCTAGATATTTCATATATTTCGATATTTGTCCTTTTGTGTCTGGCTTCTTTTTTCTTAGCATGATATTTCAAGTTTCACCCATGTTGTAGCTTGTATCAGAACTACATTTTTTCTTTACGGCTGAATACTATTCCATGGTATGGATATACCACATTTTGTTTATCCATTCCCCCATTGGTGGATATTTGGGCTCTTTCTGCCTTTTGGCAATTGTGAATAATGCTTCAGTGAGCATTGGTATACAAGTATGCTTGAATCCCTCTTTTCAATTCTTTTTGCTCTATACCTAGGAGTGGAATTGCTGGGTGATATGGTAATTCTATGTTTTAGAGGAATCACCAAACTGTTTTCCATAGCTGTTGCACCATTTTACATTCCACCAGCAATGCACGAGGTTCTAATTTCTCCACATTCTTGCCAGCACTTGTTATTTTCAGTTTTGATAATAGCCATCCTAGTGGGTGTAAAGTGGTATCTCATTATAGTTTTGATTTTCATTTTCCTAATTTTTTTTTAATGACTAATGTACTTGAGCAACTTTTCATGTGCTCACTGGCTATCTGTATATCTTCTTTATAGTCCTTTGCCCATTTTTTAGTTGGGTCGTTTGTCTTGTTGTTGTTTGCCAAGACCTCTTTTTAAGGTACCTGCCATGCATCAGGTGGGAGAGAGACTCACTAAAACAAACTTACAGAACAAAATGGCAGTGATAGAGGCAGATGCGCTGGGGCAGGTGCCTAACCCAGCCTGGGGTGGGCAGAGAAGGCTTCCTGGAGCAAGGGCCACGTGAGCTGAGTCTTGAGGAATGAAAAGGAGTGGAGGGCATTCTGGGCCACAGAAGAGCTTGAGTAGAAACAGAGAGGTGAGAAAGATCCAGAAGTACAACAGGGACTGTAAGTGTTCAGTGTGAGGCTGGAGTGTCAGGTGCAAGACAGGAGTGTGAGTTGTGTGGATGTCACAGGTTGTAGGAGGCCCTGGGCAGCCATTTGGGTGTAGTTCTGTATGTATCACAGAGCCTTTCATGGGCTTTAAGTGGGGGCCTGATGATGGCCAGATGGGTGTTTTAGGAGCCTTCTAGCAGCCATATGGAGGATGGTTGGAGGGTTCTGGGTTGGAGGGTTGTGCCTGGAGTTGGAGGGACAGTTGGGGGGCTGTGTGGCAGTTCCAGTTAGGGATGCTGAGAGCCTGATCTGGAGCTATGGTAACAGGGCTAGAGGGAGGGAGGCAGAAAGAAATATTTAGGAGGTAAATTGGCAGAACGTGGTGTTTGGGTACAGAAGGGGAGAGGTAGCAAGGCACTTTGGATTTTGCCTGGGGAAAGTGTGACATGGTGCCACCTTCAACTAAGAGTGCCAGCAGGGGAGGGGGTCGAGGAAGGACAGGAGGTGAGCTTGGTGTGGGTGGCTGTGTGGGAGGCGAGGCTGGGAGTTGAGAGAAACCAGGCCTACTTAAACAATGTTTCTCAGTAAAGGTGGGGTTGAGCATGGGGATTCAGAAATGAAGGTGTGACTAGTCACTGATGGGGAAGGCAGAGAGAGCCAATCAAAGCCAAGGAGCAGGGATGTCCATGTCAGGCGCCTGATTTTCTGGGGTGGGAGGTGACTCAGTCCAGAGACATCAAAAAAAAGGGGAGGCTTTTGTCCAGAGTTTGTGCTGGGGGGTGCTATGGCAAGGCACAGCGTGAAGGGGGCTTGGGAGAATGGCAGGTCTGGGGGACGACACGGCAATCCAGAGTAGCTGCAGTGGACAGGGAGGTCATTGGTGTGGAGGTCCAAGAATGGAGGGCTTGGGTGTGGGGTGGCTGTCTACACAGGTGTTGGAATCTAGGGTTATGGTAGCTGTTGGGGTGGAGAGAAGACTGAAGCAGTTTCCCTGGTCTTCAGTGAATGGCAGTGCAGTGGGGGGGTGGTGACCAGAAAGTTGGCAAATGACAGTGATGGTAAGGGAGATGGTGGTACTGCAGGTGGTGAGAGCTTCCAGGTTGTCTGGGGGAGGGGTGAGATTGGGAGACCCTGTCACAGGGAGGCCAAGGCCCTGGCCTGGGGCTTGGAGGAAGGCCAGGACCCACTAGAGGGAAAGAGCTGATGCAGGGATGTGGTGTCCATGGGAAGCAAGCAGGTCACAATACCATCTTTGGAATGGTTGAGGACCTGGTGAGGTTGTTAACAACAGAAGATGAAAGGTCTGAGAGGGTTAATGGTGAGAGGTTTAAGGAAGACAAGTCTGAGGAGATTGGGGAAAGGCAAATTGCTTTTCATCAGTGATCGAAGGCTATACTCATTCATGAAAAATAAAAACAAGGAGCTATGCACATTGTAAACAAAGAGAATGTGAGCTCCGCAAGGGCAGAGATGCCTGCTCACTGCTGTATCCCCAGAGCCCAGAACAGTGCCTGGCACATGGTAGGTGCTCCCTGAAAATTTGTTGACTGAATGAATACAAAAGAGTAAAATAACAGACCTTGGAGTCCCTGTCTCCAAGATGTTCACGCTGGCTGCATTTGCCTTAGCTCTTCTTCTTTCTTTTTAAGAAATAAAAAGTACAGACACAGCTAATGCCCTCCACCTTCCTCACTTTCGCTGCTCTTTCCGCATTCCCTCGTCTTCACTTCCACCTCCACACTGGTCACCACTGGCTTGACGTGGGTGATGTCACCTCCCTGGATGCTTGTGTGTCTTGACTGCAGATGCGCTTAGCTGTAAACAATATACTTTTGTTATATGTGTTTTTAAATGTTATATAAATGGAGTTAAACTGTCACTTGCTTATGTTTTTGAGATTTATAGTTGACATAAGTAGATACAGATGAAGATAGAAAGATACTCATTTTGAGTGTTTGCAATACTTCAATATACAAATAGAGTCTGATTTATTTATTGGTTCCCCTCTGAGAGACAGGTATGTTCTTGCTGATTTTCCTCTATTAAGAACAGCGCTGCAGTGGCCATCCTCATAGGCACCTGCGTCTGCACAGGTGTGAGAGTTTCTCTAGGGTGGACACTTGGCAGCGGAATTGCTGAGTGTGTGCATTTCCAGCCTTATTAAACTAAAACCTAACCAGTGGCTGTGGAGTCAATTCCGACTCATAGTTGACGCTATTGGACACAGTAGAACTGCCCGCATAGGGTTTCCAAGTCTGTAATCTTTACAGAAGCAGAGTGCCACATCTTTCTCCAGCTGAGCGGCTGATGGGTTCAAACCGTTGACCTTTTGATTAGCAGCCCAACACCTAACTACTGTTCCACCAGGGTTCCTTTCAGCCTTACTAGTGTTGCCAAATTGTTCTCCGGAGGTACTATATCAGTTACTCCCACCAGTGATGGATGAGTCCCCACACTTGATGTTAGCAGATGGATTGTTAGTAGACTTTATTTTTTTAGAGCAGATTTTAGGCTGGCAGAAAGTACAGAATTTTCATATATCCCCTTCCCCCTGCACATCATTTCTCCTGTTAATGTCTTGCATTCCTGCGGTACATTTGTTACAACTGATGAACCAATATTAACATGCATGATTATTAACTAAAGTTCATAGTTTACAGTACTGCTCTATTTTGAGCTGTGCAGTCCTATGGGTTTTGACAAATGCTTAACGTCAGTATCACACAGGGTAGTTTCACTGCCCTAAAAATGCCCTGGGCTCCAACTGTTCATCCCTCCCCCACCCCGACTACCTGGCAACCACTGACCTTTTTTCACTGTCTCTCATATTGTTGGAGTCGTATAGTATATAGCTTTCCTGGACTGGCTTCTTTGCCTTAGCAGTGTGCATTTAAGCCTCTTCCATGTCTTTTCATGGCTTGATAGCTTATTTCTTTTTATTGCTAAATACAAGTGCATCGTATGGGTGTACTACACACAGTTTGTTTATCTGTTCACCTATTGAAGGACATCTTGGTTGCTTCCAATTTTTGGCAGTTATGAATAAAGCTACAATAAACATTCGTGTGCAGGTTTTATGTGGACATATGTTTTCATCCTATTTGGGTAAATACCTGGGAACGTGATTGCTGGATTGAATGGTAACCCTGTGTTTAGCTTTGTCAGAATGTCTTTTAAAGTGGCTATACCATTTTGCATTCCCATCAGCAATGAATGAGAGTTTCTGGGAGAGCCAGCCACCCATTCTCTATCTCTATGTTCTGGGGTGTGTGCACACAGCAGCATTATCACCCATAAAAGTGTGGGAAGAGCTCCATCGAGACTGTGGGAGAAAGCTCATGACCATTTGGGCAAAACGCGGGGTCTCGGCTACCCAACACAAGGCATAGAAAGAGGAACTCATATGTGAGGGCACGTCTCTTTGGCCCCACGGATTCCTGGCACTGTGAGGGATGGGTGCAGCTGGAGGAGGGCCAGAGCGAGGCCTTTTAAATCAAGGGTCAGGGAAGGTACTGCTCAGGAACTCCCATAAGGAAGTTGACCTCTGATCCCATGTTCCCACAGGGACACACATATCAAGTCATACAACACATGGGCAAATGACATTCTTCCTCATGCTGACACCTTTAGCGCCCAAATAAAGGTGCTAGGACTGGGGGAAGAGTATAGTAGAAAGCAGGGGAGTCATCACACCTGCAGGTGAGTATGTGTGTGTGTGTGCACCCAAGGGTGTGTGGTCTGTGGGTCAAGAAATCTGTGATTTGTAACAAAGGTCGTTCTGAAACTCTCAGTCTGAGCTCCCTACATTGTAACCCTGAGACTGAATAAGGTCAAAACAGTCGGGTGAGATTGAATCTGAACATCTGTAACCTTCCAAAGCTGATTTCAGAGTTGGATTTGTTAGACCACGCCATCTCTGGGTTGCTTTAACTACTGCTTCTACAGTGAGATAACCAAAGAAAGAAGGAGGTCCATACGGGATGGCAAATCTCAGGGTAGTAGGTCCTCTAGCTAATCCCCTTCAAAGCATAACCTCTATCAATAGCATTTCTCTCTGGTGACCATGTCCAGCCTACTTGACAGCTCTCCAGTAATAGGATTGCCAGCTGAATGGCTCTATCACTCACTCACTTGCTGATTAATCCATCGATCCATCGATCCATCGATCCATCGATCCATCGATCCATCGATCCATCGATCCATCGATCCATCGATCCATCGATCCATCCACCCACCCACCCACCCACCCACCCACCCACCCACCCACCCATCCACCCATCCACCCACCCATCCACCCATCCACCTACCCACCCTCCATCATCTGTCTATTCAACAAATACCTATTGGATGCTCACTGTGTACCAAGTCCAGTGCTGGGTCCATAACAATGAACTGCCAGATAGTTTGTCCTTCTCCTGATGGAGCCCAGGTCTATCTTCCTGTATCTTCCTCTCACCGACCCTGCAATGTCCCAGTCCTAGGACTGCACCAATGTTCTGTACCAGCTGTAAGTAAACTCCCTCCTCTAGAAATGTTCTTGGGGATAAGCCGGTCAGAATTTCCTCCCAAGAAATTCCTAGTTTGGTTTCCAGATGCATAGAGCATAATAGAAGATGGTGTGGCCTCTTCTTCAATTCTGAGACCTGCAATAATAGGCTAATGGGCCAAGATAATCCAGTGACTTCTTCCCTTCATCTGATTGTAAAACAATCAGGAAGTGAATATCCATAAAGGCATGTCTGAACTCAGTAAAGATGGAACCTACGTCTTACTGATTTTTTTTTATAATTTTTATTGTGCTTTAAGTGAAAGTTTACAAATCAAGTCAGTCTCTCACACAAAAACCCATATACACCTTGCCACACACTCCCAATTACTCTCCCCCTAATATTTTTTTTTAATGAGACAGCCCGCTGTCTCCCTCCACTCTCTCTTTTCATGTCCATTTCTCCAGGTTCTAACCCCCTCCACCCTCTCGTCTCGCCTTCAGGCAGGAGATGCCAACATAGTCTCAAGTGTCCACCTGATCCAAGAAGCTCACTCCTTACCAGTATCCCTCTCCAACCCATTGTCCAGTCCAATCCATGACCATCAGGGTCCTTCTACTCTTAGTCAGACTATTAAGTCTGGTCTTATGAGAATTTGGGATCTGCATCCCACTGCTCTCCTGCTCCCTCAGGGGTTCTCTGTTGTGTTCCCTGTCAGGGCAGTCATCGGTTGTAGCCGGGCACCATCTAGTTCTTCTGGTCTCAGGATGATGTAGTCTCTGGTTCATGTGGCCCTTTCTGTCTCTTGGGCTTATAATTGCCTTGTGTCTTTGGTGTTCTTCATTATCCTTTGATCCAGGTGGGTTGAGACCAATTGCTGCATCTTAGATGGCTGCTTGCTGGCGTTTAAGACCCCAGACACCACTCTTCAAAGTGGGATGCAGAATGTTTTCTTAATAGATTTTATTATGCCAATTGACTTACATGTCCCCTGAAACCATGGTCCCCAGACCCCTGGCCCTGCTACGCTGGCCTTCGAAGCATTCAGTTTATTCAGGAAACTTCTTTGCTTTTGATTTAGTCTAATTGTGCTCACCTCCCCTGTATTGAGTGCTGTCTTTCCCTTTACCTAAAGTAGTTCTTATCTACCCTCTCCCACCCTCCCTCCCTTCCCCCCCCATAAACACAAAAGAATGTTTTCTTCTCAGTTTAAACTATTACTCAAGTTCTTATAATAGTGGTCTTATACAATATTTGTCCTTTTGCAACTGACTAATTTCACTCAGCATAATGCCTTCCAGGTTCCTCCATGTTATGAAGTGTTTCAGATTCCTCACTGCTCTTTATCGATGCGTAGTATTCCATTGTGTGAATATACCATAATTTATTTATCCATTCATCCATTGATGGGCACCTTGGTTGGTTCCATCTTTTTGCTATTGTAAACAGTGCTGCAATAAACATGGGTGTGCATATATATCTGTTTGTGTAAAGGCTCTTGTTTCTCTAGGATATATTCCAAGGAGTGGGATTCCTGGATCGTATGGTAGTTCTATTTCTAGCTTTTTAAGGAAGCACCAAAATGATTTCCAGAGTGGTTATACCATTTTGCATTCCCACCAGCAGTGTGTAAGTGTTCCAATCTCTCCACAGCCTCTCCAACATTTATTCTTTTGTGTTTTTTCGATTAATGCCAGCCTTGTTGGAGTGATATGGAATCTCATCGTAGTTTTGATTTGCATTTCTCTAATGGCTAATGATCGTGAGCATTTCCTCATCTATCTGTTAGCTACCTGAATGTCTTCTTTAGTGAAGAGTCTATTCATATCTTTTGTACTTCTTACCGATTTTAATGATTATGTATACATGGTTAAATTTCTGTAGTATGCAGACAAAGTACTTCGATCAAAGAGCCAGCTGTAAAAACATGGTTCTTCTGGCATAGTGACCCAGAAGCCCACAGGAATGGAGTCAAGTTGGAACTGCATATGGTAGCTCTCAGCCTCTTCCTCTTACCTTTGTGGAGCTGGGCTGGAGTCTCCTTTCTGGGGGTGTGGCAGACAGTCTTGGCTGGGTAGACCTGGGACCTAGGAGGGGCAGGGCCTGGCTCTGGAGGGAAGTCAAGGCTGGTAGACAGATCATAAGTCCAGGGGGTTGGCTGTAGACAGCAGGTGGCAGCAGCCCTGGTAGGTGAGTGGCATCTGGGAGGGGTGACAGGGATCCAGCAGCAGGTGTTCCAACAGCATGCAGGGCCAAGGTGAGTAATTCAAGGCAGGTGATATTCAGAAATGCAGGCAAGTACTAGTGGGAACATCTGCCAGCTGGGAGGCATGTGAGGGCAGTGTGTGAACTAATCCAATGAAATGAAGAAGAAAGAACACAGGGCTGGGAGTCAGAAGATTCACTGGCTGGTTTTATGACTTTTGTATGCCCATTAACCTCTCTGAGCTTCACTTATTTTTTATGAGAAATGGGGCTAATGATACCTATTTCTCAGAGCTATGGTAGCCACCACTCCCCGCCAAAAGAAATCAAGATTCATTGGAGTAATTGCTAAAGTACAAGATGTACCCATTTCAGAATGGAGGAAGGTGCTCAAAGGCTGATGGAACATATCAAAATGACACAGGTGTGAACGGGGCTCCCACTGGACACATTTGGGATAAACTGAGACAATGAAGATAGTGATGATAATGAATTAGAACACATTGAGTTAAAAAAAAATTCTTAGTGATACAGAGAGACAGGAAAAGGGAGGCAGGGTGGGAGAAAGGGAAAGCTCTTTCTTAAGGCAGGATGCCATCTAATAAATGTAGACTGAATGATGGAGTTAAATAATCATGATTTTGCAACTCTTAATGTGATCACTGATTCAGGCAAGGATCATAAATGAACGCTAAATCCACTGGTGAAAGGTGATTCAGAACAGGACATTCACACTGTCTCAAAGTATCACCCACAGATCTGTGCCTCCTGTGATACAGTAGGAAAGACACAGGTCACCTATATAGAAATTTCTGCCAAAATGGTTAAACTGAGTCTAATCATGAGGAAAAAATCAGGTAAATCCAAGTTATGGGGTAAGACTCTTTAAAAACGTCCGGAATGACCAAAAGTTTCCGGGGTCTCTTCTAGATTAAATGAGACCAAAAAAATGTGACAACCAAATACAACGCATGATCCTTGATTGGCTCCTGTATCAGAAAAGTTAAAAAACTGTAAAGAACATTTTTTTTCTTTTTTTTAATTGTACTTTACATGAAGGTTTGCAGAACAAACTGGTTTCTCATTAAACAGTGCACATATTGTTTTATGACATTGGTTAACAACCCCACGGCATGTCAACACTCTCTCTTCTCAACCTTGGGTTCCCTGTTACCAGCTTCCCTGCCCCCTCCTGCCTTCTAGTCCTTGCCCCAAGCCTGGGTGCCCCTTTAGTCTCATTTTGTTTTATGGGTCCGTCCACTCTTTGGCTGAAGGGTAAACCTCAGGAGTGACTTCATTACTAAGCTGAAAGGGTGTCCAGGGGCCCTGCTCTCAGGGTTTCTCTAGACTCTGTCAGGCCAGCAAGTCTGGTCTTTCTTTTTGAGTTAGAATTTTGTTCTACATTTTTTCCCAGCTCTGTCTGGTACCCTCTATTGTGATCCCTGTCAGAGCAGCCAGTGGTAGCAGCCAGGCACCATCTAGTTGTACTGGACTCAGTCTGCTGGAGACTGTGGTATATGTGGCCCATTAGCTCTTTGGACTAATCTTTCCCTTGTATCTTTGTTTTTTTTTCATTCTTGCTTGCTCTCAAAGGGGTGAGACCAGTGGAGTATCCTAGGTGGCCACTCACAGGCTTTTAAGACCCCAGATGCTACTCACCAAAGTAGAGTGTAGAACATTTTCTTTATAAACTATGTTATGCCAATTGAGCTAGATGTTCCCCAAGACCACGGTCCCCAGAGCCCTTAGCCCAGCAATTCGGTCCCTCGGGAAGTTTGAATGTGTCTATGGAGCTTCCATGACCTTGCCTGTAAGGGACATTTTTGGGACAACAGGGAACATTTGAACATGTACTGTCTATTAGATAATCTTACATCAGTGTGTCAATGTTAAATTTCTTGGAAGTAATAATGATATTGTGGTTTATGGAGCAGAATGTCTTTGTTCTGAGGATGTACGTGCTGAAGAACTTAGGGATGAAGTGATTTGTGTCTGCAACTATCTTTCAAATGATTCAAAGGAGAAAAAAGTCTTCCTAGGTCCCTGGGTGGTACAAGCGGTTTGCAATTGGCTGTTAACCTAAAGGATGGTCGTTTGAGCTCACCCAGTGGCACTGTGGAAGAAAGACCTGGTGATCTGCTTCTGTAAAGATTACAGCCAAGGAAATCCTGTAGAGCAGTTCTACTCTGTAACATACGGGGTCGACAGGAGTTGGAATTGGCTCAACAGCAATTTTTTTTTTTTTTTGACTTTTATATATCCCCGAATCCCTGGATGGTGCAAACAGTTAACGTGCTCACCTGCTAACTGAAAGGTTGGAGGTTCAGATCCACTCACGGGTGCCTCGGAAGAAAGGCCTGGTGATCTACTTCTGAAAAATCAGCCACTGAAAACCTTATGTGTCTGCTCTGACACACGTAGGGTCAACTGGTTTTGGGTTATATATCCCTGAATGGAACTCCTTTCTTCCCTACCCTCCTACCCTAACTCTCACCGCTAGGCTAGCCACTGGCAAAGGTCTTCTTTTCCTTTTCCAGAAGCACCTTTTCATGGGAGCCCAGAGTCAGTAGAGTAGCAAGTAGGTGTGAGGCCCTGTCCTGGCATCGTGTGCTGGTTTATTGTCCCGCCCCTCACTGGACAGGCAGCAGAAAGCACTGGACTGGGGGCTTCAAGACCCAAGTTCAAGGCCCTGTGACCTTGGGCAAGTTACTCCATAGCTTCTTCACTCTGGGCTACAGGGTGTCCAAGTTCCCACTTAATGATGACATCATTTGGAAGAAGCCGCCCTTGAATTCAGATGCTCACAGGGTCCTGGGAGCCTAGGATAGTTTGAACAGTGTGGCAAGAGGGTGGAAACGAAGTCTGTCCTTTGGATTCTTCGTTCCCTACACTGGGTCCTGTGCCATCCTCACAATGCAGGACCTGGCATCATTTCATTCTGTTGTACATAGGATCGCTATGATTTGGAACCTAACATCAACAATACGCTGGGTTCTAGTCATCATTCTTGGGGGAGGAAGAAGAAACAAGGTGTGCATGCACACCTCGTGGTCTGTGTGCGGATGAATGAGGGTCTGAAACGTGATATCACCCAGCAGTGCTGTGGGTGGGCTCTAAAGTCCAGACTTGGGGCTAGGGGCTGAGAAGGAGCCAGCAGAGGGGTGAGATGCCTGAGAGCTGTGGGGTGGGTGGTGCTGTTTGGTGTCCTGGAGCCTCTGGGGGAAGCACAAAGCCTTCCATGTCGTGCTCCCACCCCCAGGCTCATGAACGGCTGGAGGAGACCAAGCTGGAGGCAGTGCGTGACAACAACCTGGAGCTGGTGCAGGAGATTCTGCGAGACCTGGCGCAGCTGGCCGAGCAGAGCAGCACTGCTGCCGAGCTGGCCTGCATCCTCCAGGAGCCCCACTTCCAGGTTTCTGGGAGGGCCCTCAGGGCCGTGGTGGGGTGCAGTGGCCATTGATACGGGATGCTGGGGAAGGGGCCAGTGACAAGTTGGAGCTGGGATAAGAGATGGGATAGGAAGGGATCATAAGGCGCTGTCCCATTGTCCCCCACCCTCCCCCAATACCTCACCAGTCCCTCCTGGAGACGCATGATTCTGTGGCCTCAAAGACCTATGAGACACCGCCCCCCAGCCCTGGCCTGGACCCCACGTTCAGCAACCAGCCTGTGCCCCCTGATGCTGTTCGCATGGTGGGCATCCGCAAGACAGCTGGAGAGCATCTGGTGAGGGTGCCGGTAACCGGGGCATGTGCAGTTGGGAGAGGGCTGAAGACAGAGATGGGGTCAGCTTTGCTCAGGAAGAGCCCAGTGCAGACCCAGGAGACCACACACTGTGCATACCAGCATGACCCTGTGCCAGGGCCCTCCTCATTCTGCCCATCTTTTCTCCTGCAAGTGATGAATCTGGGCAGAAGGATGGAAAAGGAAGACAGGGGGTTGTGGTGGAGTGGTGGCATTAGAGGACCCTTTTGAAGATCTGACTTGGAGCAGCTGGAGGAGAAGGAGGACTCAGACTCCTAAAAACACTGCAGACCCACCTCATCATACCGTCTCCTCCCCTGCCCCCCAGGGTGTGACATTCCGTGTGGAGGGAGGAGAGCTGGTGATTGCGCGCATCCTACATGGGGGCATGGTGGCCCAGCAAGGCCTGTTGCATGTGGGTGACATCATCAAGGAGGTGAACGGACAGCCGGTGGGCAGCGACCCCCGCGCGCTGCAGGAGCTCCTGCGCAGCACCAGTGGCAGCGTCATCCTCAAGGTCCTGCCCAGCTACCAGGAGCCCCATTTGCCCCGCCAGGTGGGCCCTGCGCCTAGCCTGCCACCAAGCACAAGGCTCAAGGGATGGCTGAGCCACACCCAGCTTCCAGGGTCACAGGCTTCGTGGCGGGTGTCCCCCCTCTCCAACCCACGTGCACAAGGCAAGATAGCGAGACCTGCAGGCCAGGGGAGGCAGAACACAGGCCTCTGTGTGTGGTGCAAGTGCGCGCGCTCACATATACCCTCGTGCCGCTCGGGACGCATGCATGTGCAAAGGCCGTGCACGCATCCATGGCCAGGGGAACCTGAGTGTACAAGTGAGTGCCTGCATCCTGGGGAGCGGTCTTCCTGTGGTGGTGTAGGCACTGAGGTGAGGTCGTCCTGTGTCCACTGTACAGCTGCCTCCTGATTGGTGGATCATGGAGGTCTGGCTGCTCTGCTCACCTCTCTTATTGGCTGTCTGTAGCCATCTGCCGGGACCTCTGTCCTAAGCAGGGTTGGGGCTGGACGTACGGATCCAGCATTGATACCAGTGTCTGGTCACTGACCCAGTGATCCTGCCTCCTCAGTGGGTAGGGCCAGGGACTTAGGCCTGCACAGATTTCCCATCCGTCCATCTGAGTCCCATTTGTTCTAGACCCAAAGGGAGGCTGGTACTAGGGAGGGGTGTCAGGGCAAGCCAGGGGGCATCACCCCTCTAGAGTGTCAATACCAAGCCCTTAAGAGGGCTTCTCTGTGAGAGGAGGGATTAGAGAGTAGAGGGTATGATCCCACGCCCTGGCCATCGTCTTCTCCAGCCTTCCTCCGCACCTTCCCTTGACCTTTTGCCAATCCCTGGCACCCAGGTATTTGTGAAATGCCACTTTGACTATGATCCGGCCAGAGACAGCCTCATCCCCTGCAAGGAGGCAGGCCTGTGCTTCAGCGCTGGAGACCTACTCCAGATCGTCAACCAGGATGATGCCAACTGGTGGCAGGTGAGCCCTTGGCACCCCTGTGGTCTCTCCAGGTGTGGTATGGAGGAGGAGAGGGAAGCGGGAGGTCTTGGCTCTGTCCCCTGTTGGTTTCAGGCATGCCATGTTGAGGGAGGAAGTGCTGGGCTCATCCCCAGCCAGCTGCTGGAGGAGAAGCGAAAAGCCTTTGTCAAGCGGGACCTGGAGCTGACACCGACCTCAGGTATGAGGTCCCCACCCCCCACCAGGTGCCCCCAATCTGGGATCTGGTGTGGCCCTGCCTGAGCTCACCTGCCCATCTCCCTGTGAACAGGGACCCTATGTGGCAGCCTTTCAGGAAAGAAGAAGAAGCGCATGATGTATCTGACCACCAAGAATGCAGGTGGGTGTCAGCCTCTCCCCCTGTCCTCCTCTAACGTTGCGTGGCACCCCCCTCCACAACAACAGAATATGCTCTCCTAGCTCAGGTGCTGCCAACCCTGTCCCTAGGCCCTGCCCAGTCCCTTCCTGATCCCCTGCTCCCAGCCTTCTTTCCCTGACCTAGTCCTGCGGCCCACCACTGACAAGCAGTGCCATCTCCTTGTGTCCAGAGTTTGATCGCCATGAGCTGCTCATTTACGAGGAGGTAGCCCGCATGCCCCCGTTCCGCCGGAAAACCCTGGTGCTGATCGGGGCCCAGGGTGTGGGCCGGCGCAGCCTGAAGAACAAGCTCATCATGTGGGATCCAGACCGCTACGGCACCACTGTGCCCTGTGAGTGGGAGCTGGGCCCTCTGGGTGGGCCAGGGAGTAGGGGCTGCTCTCCATTAATGGGCATCTGTGTAGGCATCAGGTCAGGTGGTGCCTTTAGGTATGAGGTATGGGGCTCAGGCCTTGGCCTAGGGCCTCACAGGGTTCTGAAGGGCAGGGCCAGAGGGGACATGGCAGGAGTCTGGAGTGTGAGCGAGAGGGGACACCGGGAGGGCATACTTAACAGCCAGACTGTCTAGGTTCAAATTCCATCTCCACCATGTATTAGCTGGGTGACATTGGACAAGTTATTTAATCTTTTCGTGCCTTAGTTTAAGGGCCCTGGTGGCACAGTGGTTAAGTGCTCGAATGCTAACCAAAAGGTCAGCACTTTGGACCCACCAGCTTCTCCTCGGATGAAAGATACGGCAATCTGCCTTCATAAAGATTACAGCTTTGGAAACCCTATGGGGGCAGTTCTGCTCTGTCCTTATAGGGCCACTAAGAGTCAGAATCAACTCGACAACATGTACAGGTGCCTTCATTTTCTCATCTGCAAAATACTGCCAACTTCCAAAGGGGTGTAAAGATTAAATAAATTAATATATGTAAAATCTTAGAAGAGTGATGAACACACGGGAAGTGCCCACATGTACCTACGTTTAGTATTACTATCTGAAAGGCAAGAAAGAGTAGGGCAGATGGAAGAGGATAGCATTTGCCAGGGAGAGAAATGATGGAAGCTTTATGAGAGGCAGGGGCTGAGGTGGACAGAGCCAGGAGGACAAAAGGAAGAGAGCTTGATACCTGGCTTGGAAGTGCCTCAGAGACGGCTGGTGCCCACTGTGGGTGGATGGGAGAACTGCAGAATGGGAAGGGATGGGGAGGAGTCCTGCAAACAGGTGGCCAGGGGGGCTGGGCCCGCCTGGGTTTTCCTTCTCTCTCCTGTTAACACTTGCTAAAAGCTAGTGTGTGCTCAGCTGGGGGGTCAGGTAAAATGGGATTATGAGCTGTGTTTGCGGCCTTACGGAAGACAGGGCTTCTCGATGACAGAATCATCTGGGTGGTAGAAGCTCTCAGTTCCTGGAAGCATGAGGCCTGAATTCTGGCCCCCGGGTGGGCTTAGCCTTGCTGTGTGGCTTGCTGTGCCGGCTGCACACAGCAGTCTCTAGCCCTCTGCTCCCATCTGTGAACACTGGGTTGGACCAGGTGATCTCTGTGAATCTTCCCAACATGGACTCCCGTGGCTGTGTGTGCCAGTGGTAAGGGCGAAGGCAGCAGTCTCTCTCTCTCTCAATTTTTAAAAAAAAATTTCTCTCTCTCTTTTTTTTTTTTATTGTACTTTAGATGAAGGTTTACAGAGCAAGTGAGTTTTTCATTAACAGTTAGTACACATATTGTTTTATGACATTGGTTAACAACCCCACAACATGTCAACACTCTCCCTTCTCGACCTTCAGTTCCCTTTTACCAGCTTTCCTGTTCCCTCCTGTCTTCTAGTCCTTGCCCCTGGGCTGGTGTGCCCCTTTAGTCTCGTTTTGTTTTATGGGCCTGTCTAATCTTTGGCTGAAGGGTGAGCCTGGGGAGCGACTTTATTACTGAGCTAAAAGGTGTCTGGGGGCCATACTCTTGGGGTTTCTCCAGTCTCTGTCAGACCAGTAAGTCTGGTCTTTTTTTGTGAGTTAGAATTTTGTTCTACATTTGCCTCCAGCTCTCTCTAGGACCTGCTATTGTGATCCCTGTCAGAGCACTTGGTGGTGGTAGCCGGATACCACCTAGTTGTACTGGGCTCAGTCTGGCAGAGGCCATGGTAGATGTGGTCTGTTAGTCATTTGGACTAATCTTTCCCTTGTACCTTTAGTTTTCTTCGTTCTCTCTTGCTCCCAAAGGAGTGAGACCAGCGTTGTATCTTAGGTGGCCACTCATCGGCTTTTAAGACCCCAGATGCTACTTACCAAAGTAGAATGTAGAACATTTTCTTTATAAACTATGTCATGCCAATTGAGCTAGATGTTCCCCCCATCATGGTCCCCACAGCCCTCAGCCCAGCAATTCGGTCCCTCAGGGAGGAAGGCAGTGGTTTTGGGAAGGTGGAGGCCAGGCATGCCCCCAGGGCTGAGTGACACATGTAGACACGTGTGCACGCGTATCTGTGTCTGAGGAGAATATACGTGCACGTGTGTCTGAGGTGGCGTGGCCTGCCTGCACCCATTTGGGCCCCTCCTCCTTTTAGACACTTCCCGGCGGCCCAAGGACTCGGAGCGGGAAGGCCAGGGTTATAGCTTTGTGTCCCGTGCCGAGATGGAGGCTGACATTCGTGCGGGTCGGTACCTGGAGCATGGCGAGTATGAGGGCAACCTGTATGGCACCCGTATCGACTCCATCCGGGGCGTGGTTGCAGCTGGCAAGGTGTGCGTGCTGGATGTCAACCCCCAGGTACTGCCCAGCCTGCCCAATATCCTTTCCTGGCTCTCTGCCACCCCCATCCCTCTCCCATCTACTTCCAGGCACTTGTCCTCCAAGTATCCCCCTTCAATTTCTGGTAGGGGCCCAGCCCCCCGGAATCTCTCTCTCAGCCCCCCAGCTCCCTGGCTCCTCCTCTAGTCTCCTCCAGGGACCCCAGCCCCAGCCACCTACAAGCTGCTCCTCTTCCATCCATTCCCAGGACTCAAGTCCCAGACCCCCAGGTATTCCTCCCTCATCCATTCCCAGGTACCCCCCAGTCACCCCAGATAGCTGTCTTCTAGTTCCCAGGGTGTACACAGAGATATACTCACCGACCCTCCACCTCTCCTTCTGCAGGCAGTGAAGGTGCTGAGAACAGCGGAGTTTGTCCCTTACGTGGTGTTCATCGAGGCCCCCGACTTTGAGACCCTGCGGGCCATGAACCGGGCTGCGCTGGAGAGTGGGGTGTCTACCAAGCAGCTCACGGTGAGGGTGCTCTTAGGTGCGGCGGGACGGGTTGCTGGCAGCCTGGAGTAGTAAGGGCTTCGTGACCTTGTGTTACATGACATGGCCTCCGGGGCCTAGGGAGCTATGCCTTGCTGCAGCCCTCCCCAAGGGGTACAGGGCTTGCAGAGCTCTGAGCACAGGGTCCCTCTGTTGACTGTGCCTGGTACTGCAGCTCTCAGGCACCAGGCTCAGGGGCTCCCCTCTGTCTGTCCCTAGGGCTGGGGGAACTTTGGGTCCTCGCCTGAGCCCTCAACTAAACCCAAAGACTGGGGCCTCTGGGAGGCAGCTGGGCGAGCCCTAGAATCCCTGCTTCAGCTTATTTAATTCAACTGCCTAGCCAGCTGCATCTGGGTCTGGGGTGGGGGTTGCTCCTGGCACTTGTGGGTGGCTCTGGTAGGTCAGGGGCCTAGTCAGTCTGTGGAGGGAGCACCGGCTTTGGAGTTGGCAGACCTTGTTTAGCCACTGGCTGACTGTGTAACCTCTTCGTACCTCAGTTTTTTCCACTGTGAACGGGAAATCATTGTTCCCACCCTGCACTGCTCAGGCTATAGTGATGACTACGTGGGTTGTAAACACTCAGGGCAGTGCTTGGCACTTAGCAAAGGTTCTTTCCTTCCTTTCGTCCACCCTTCTCTCTATGGTTGCAGAAAAGGTGCCTTGGGTGTCCAGGGAGGGGCTCTTGCCTGTCCTACCCAGGGTCTTTGGGGAGGGGGCTGGTGATGGGGATGAGTTGGAGCACTGACCAGAGGTCCTCTTGTGCCGGAGCAGGAGGCGGACCTGAGGCGGACAGTGGAGGAGAGCAGCCGTATTCAGAGGGGCTACGGGCACTACTTTGACCTCTGCCTGGTCAACAGCAACCTGGAGAGGACCTTCCGTGAGCTCCAGGCAGCCATGGAGAAGCTGCGCACGGAGCCCCAGTGGGTGCCCGTCAGCTGGGTGTACTGAGCCCTGCTCACCTGACCTCACCTCTCTGGGTTGTGACCCAGAACCCTGAGTCCGCCCCCTTCCCCAACCCTGGCCACCAGCCACCATCCTTAGCCCCATCCCCGGGTCTCCCTAAGGCTGGCTTCAGTGTAGATGTATGCACTGCCAGGGGGTGAATGTTCATGGGGTACCTCTGTGCCCAGGTGCTGCCCACTCCCTATACCCAGTGGCCACCAGATGTCCCTCTCAGGGTGTCAGAGTCACCTTGATAATGCTCAGTCCAGAGGAGAGAAGAGCCGTTGGACTGTGTGGTCAGTGGATCTGCTGCCCCCTGGTGGCTGCCCCTCTTCAATGGCCTTTTCTCCTCTGGACTGGCCATGCCCACCCCATTCTCGGGCCTCCCCATCTTTTACCCTGCATCCTAGGAGCGGGCCTGGGGCTGTTTCCATGTGGCCAAGGGTGTGCATGGCCCACTGGCAGCCAGGCAGGCCCGGGTAGTGGTGCCACCCTGAAGCCACCCTGAAACCCGGAGGAGCCAAACGTGAGCCAGCTGCCCTGGCTGCTGCGGCACCACTCTTGGCTCCCTCAGAAGCGGGCAGAGGTCCTAGGGGTGGACACTGCTTTGTTCCTCCCTCGTCCACAGCTTTTCACTGCCGAAGTCTCTCTACAGACTCTGTCAGCTTTGCCCCTGCAGGGCAAGGCTGGTAGGGGCCAGCAGGCTCAGACCAGGTAGGGGTGGGTTGGAGGGCTGAGATGAGGAGTCTGTTGCTGACAGAAGAGCTCAAGCTCTCTATGGCCCATGGTAGGGACACATCTGGGCCCCCTGCCCATGACCGTTGTCCTTTAGGTCGTCTCTCTGGCCAGGTCCAGGTGCCCTGCTTGCATCAGGCACATCAAGGCTGCCTTGGCCCCCCAACCCTGCGGGGCTGAGGCATGGTGCAGAGGGACCTTGTGAGCTCTGGGTCCTGGAGCATAGGCTTGGAGAAGGTTTGTACGTTAGCAGGCTCCTCGCTGAACAGCCCCAGGGGGCACCGTTCACACTGTAGTCTGCACAGTCTGTGGCTCGGCACTCTGTAGCCCCTTGATTTGTGTTTCTGGCACTGATGTGTGTGCGTCAGGCCTGACTTTGGGGAAGGGAAGCAATGGGTTATTTTGCTTTGGAGCCACTCTTTGGGGGCCCTTGTCATGGATTCCCCATCAGCCCCTGTTTCTTATAAGACCCTTCTCCCCAGATTCTAGAGCCTTAGCCCCCGCCAGATGTCTTCATCAAACTCTCCTATTGTCCCCCACCCTAAATGCCACCCCAGTCCTTGGGGAGGGCAATTTTGTAAAATAGGAGAATCCCTTCTAAAATGCTGTCTGGACCTCTCCAGTCATCTCACTCCTCATGCTTCTCTGCCATCCTTCCCCAGGTGAGCCCGTTCTCACAGAGGACCCCCTCCCCTGACCCCCCACCCCAGCCCCTTGCCTCCCTGCCCTTCTGGTGTGTAATCTGTCTTCGCTGCAGTGTCAGCCCAAGCTGGCTCCTGAACCACTGTGTGCCCATTTCCTAGGGAAGGGGAGGGAGAATAAACAGAATATTTATTACAAATGTTAGAAAAATATTTATTATATTAGAAACACATTTGCATAGGATATGCAAATGAGATGTAAAGGCCCAGCCTGTGCCCATCTCATTTGCATAGCTCTGCATACACTATGCAGTCATCTTTATACTCTTCTTTTCCCTTTAGTCAGTGTCCTTGTTATCCTTGATTCTGCCTAAGGGGACTGGGAGTCAGAGGCAAATGGGGTGTTTTCCTGCTTTGGTTTCCTCTGCCAGTTCCCGCTTCACCTGGGGCACTTGGGAGTAGAGGCAGGGAAGGGTCTGTTGTCACAGCTACCTTAGTGAACCTCCAAGCCCCCTACCCAAAAGACCATCACCTCTGGCACCTGGGTCTTTCTGTAGAGCTCCCTGGTGATGCCCAAGGAGCAGGGCTGGCACCTCTTCTCCTGCCTCTTCTCTGCCCCTCCTCTGCACAGCTTCCTGCCTCCTCTGTCTGAGCCCCACTTCATGCCCATTCTAGACATCAGAAGGGAGACAAGGCTGTCAGAGTTCTCAGCTCACAGGGGACAGGGCTGGATTGGAACTGGGGTGTGTGCCCACCGGATTTGTTCTGTGACTCTGTATCCTCCTCCCCTCACTGTAGATGTTTGTATTTGAAGGACCTCTGGATAAAGAGGACCCTGCCCCCATTGCCCAGACTCAGTTCTAGCCCCATTGCCCTTCCCTCTCCCCTCCCTCAGCCATCTACTCCTCAACTTTCTCTATAACTGGTTTCTTTCTTTCTTTTTTTTTTTTTATTAAACGTTAAAGCAACGGCTTCTGGACTGTCTTTGGTTGGGACTGGGTCGGGGAGGTGGGTGAATGCCTCAGGAGAGGGTGGTACGGGGAGTCCTGAGAGCCAGGAAGCACAGCACAGATGAGTCTGGAATGGAAGTTGGAGAGACATGTTGTGTGCTCTGTGATGTCTTCCTTTCCCCCAGAGGAAGCTCTTTCTGAGTGCTTGTACCCAGTCTGTGACCATTTATAAGGGCTGAGGGACCCCATGGCTAATCCACTTCTCCACCTGGAATTTGCTGTGTAGCCTCCCACAGGTCCCTCTCCCTCTATGGGCCTCAGGTTCATTCTCTAAAAAAGCATTAGGGACTCTTCCAGTGACAATACCAGGCCTGATACCAGAGGCTTAACAATAATGGTCACTTAGAGGTGGTTGAAATGTCACTATGACAGGGGAGTCTCACATGCCTGTGGAGACTCCTGCATTGCTCTGAGCTTAGTCTACTGGATGTCTATCTCCCTCTCTAGACTGTGTATACCTTGAGGGAAGGACTTTGTCTCGTACTCTTTTGCAAAAAGCTTCTGACACCAACTTCCAGAGTTAGGCCAAACTTCACAGTTAAGGGCACAGTCTTCCCCAAGACTGCCCTTACTTCAGATACCAACTGCAAGTTTGGGGGTCTCCAGGGCCACCCTCACTTCTGACCAGCTGTCTCCACATTTGAGGGTTCCTATTACCTTATATTCAGGCATTCTCATTATACATAATTATATGGACTATACTTGAAAGTCCCTGCCCCTTCCTTCCACCCCTCCCCCATGCCCCTCCCTCTGTTCGGAAGTAAACCCTGTTAGCAGGTTATGTGTCTCCTTCCTGGCCTTTTCCAGTACACACTCATGGCTCGCGTATGTACCCATGTGGATTTTATTACTCAAATTGGATCACATTACTTTCTAACCTAGTCACTTAATATGTCTTCTCTATTTTTATATGC
The DNA here is from genome assembly GCF_024166365.1 of Elephas maximus indicus. Classification (NCBI taxonomy): domain Eukaryota; kingdom Metazoa; phylum Chordata; class Mammalia; order Proboscidea; family Elephantidae; genus Elephas; species Elephas maximus. The sequence continues at coordinate 50,484,824 of NC_064837.1, read as the reverse complement.
TGTTTTAAAGTAGGAAACCCTGGCGGCGTAGTGGTTAAGTGCTATGGCTGCTAACCAAAAGATCGGCAGTTCAAATCTAACAGGTGCTCCTTGGAAACCCTATGGGGCAGTTCTACTCTGTCCTATAGGGTTGCTATGAGTTAGAATTGACTCGACGGCAGTGGGTTTGATTCATTTTTTTTGGTTGTAAAGTAAGTTATCACTACCCCAAAAACCTTAAGTAAGGTCCCCGGGTGGCGAAAACAGTTTGCACTCAGCTACTAACCTAGAGGTTGGTAGTTTGAACCCACCCAGCGGAACCTCGAAAGAAAAGGCCTAGGCCACCTGCTTTCGTTAAGATTACAGCCCAAAAAACCTTACGGAGCAGTTCTACCCTGTAACACATGGGGTCACCATGAGTCGGAATTGACTCAGTGACTAACAGTTGGTACCCAATTCACCATTCCTTCTTATTAACCTGGCCTTATACAGTAGTTCTCCCTTATCCACATTTTCGCTTTCCGTGGTTTCAGTTAGTCAACCTCAGTCCGAAAATGTTAAACAAGTACATAGTGTGATGAAATCTCATGCCTTCCCTCTCTGTCACTGTCATGGATTGAATTGAGTCCCTCGAAAAATGTGTCAACTTGGTTAAGCCATGATTCCCAGTATTGTGTGGTTGTCCTCCATTTTGTGATTGTAATTTTATGCTGAGAGGATTAGGGTGGGATTGTAATACCACCCTTACTCAGGTCACCTCCTTGATCCAGTGTAAAGGGAGTTTCTCTGGGTGTGGCCTGCATCACCTTTTATCCCTCTAGAGATGCAAGGGAAGCAAACAGAGAGTTGAGGACCTCATACCACCAAGAAAGCAGCACCAGGAGCAAAGCGTGTCCTTTGAAGCGCCTGAGAAGCTCCTTAACCAGGGGAAGGTTGAAGACAAGGACCTTGCTCCAGAGCTGACAGAGAGAGAAAGCCTTCCCCTGGAGCCGACGCCCTGAATTTGGACTTTTAACCTACTAGACTGTGAGAAAATAAATTTCTCTTTGTTAAAGCCATCCACTTGTGGTATTTCTGTTACGGCAGCACAAGATGACTAAGACAGTCACCCACATAACTTTTATTACAGTATATTGCTATAATTGTTCTATTTTATAATGAGTTATTGTTGTTAATCTCTCATTGTGCTTGATTTATGAATTAAACTTTATCATAGGCTTGTATGTACAGGACAAAACGTAATATACATATGGTTCCATACTGTCTGTGCTTTCAGGCATCCAAGGGGGGTCTTGGAACGTATTCCCCAGGGGGTATTACCTGTATTTAACATTCCAAATGCTAATATTAGCCTTTGCCCTGGGACAAAACTGCAGTTTTCCTGTGTGCCTGTTCACTCATGGCGCCAGAGAAGGTGGTTTTGTTTTGTGGCCCTCAGAGATTTCCCTCTCTTCCCCAAATCCCAGAAACGCAATCAAAATTGTTCTTTGCAGGATCTCATTGTTTAAAAGTACAGATGCTTTGTTCACTACTTTGCCTGAAATACATCTGACTTTCATTTTCCACACACTAGGTAAGCCCTTCAAATTTCTGTGTGACTCTAGGGAGCGGAAGGAGCCCTCCACAACGGGACTGAGATTTTGTTTCTTTCCACTCTGATGAACAGGGGCTCAGGAAGGATTTTCTTCGATTTAGAAAATGGGTATTTCTTACGTCAGCATGTGATGGAATAAAACCCACAACTACCGAAACAGAATAAAGGCTAATTCTTTAAATATATTCAGCTGAACGATAAAATTCTGCATGGCCCTTACTTTTCTCATTTTGCCACAGACAAACTGGTCCATAGGCTGGCATGTGGCACCACCACCCCAGAGTAGGAGAGCAGGTTTATGGGAAAATGCAGAGAGAGGAAGAACTGCTTTTGGAAGGAAGACCTTTCCCTGCAGGAAAGGCAGCGGTGGCACTGGGGGCCTTAAACAATTTGTGGAAATGCCAGGCACTGTGCCAAGACTTGGAAAAGTACAATAAGAGAGAATACAAATATAAACATCAGGAGACTGCCCATACTATACTTTCTCTTTCTCTGGCAGAGATGATGGTCAGAGGTCACGTGCCTGGCGCATCTGGCTCCCACAATGCACTGTGGCTCCAAGATGGCTGCCCCCCATGAGCTGGGCACCGGCACGGCATGAGAGGTGTCCTTCCTTAAGCAGGTCCACTGAATACCTGTAATTGGCAGCTCCAGCTTCTGGCAACTCTCCAGAGCCTCTGCCTCTGGCTTTATCTCACTTCCTAACCTTCTTTCTCCTTGATCTCTCAGCATAAGACCATTTTCCAATTCCCTCTGACAATCGGCCTGGCCATAGCTATCTGTTATTTTTAACTATCATGGTCATTACTGAAATTTCTAAGCACACTGAAACCTCCCATTAGCTGACAGGACAGATCCCACGTGTGGAGCTGTAGCTCAGAGGATGTGTGTAGCCTGGAGGGTGTGTGTGTGTGTGTTTGTGTGAGGGTATGACCTGGGAGTGTCTACATTAGGGAACGTTTCCTGCGTTTCAAATGTGCGCTTATTTCTCAAGAAAAATTCTTAATTCCTTTGCCTACTATGTGTCTTTTGATTACTTTTAGAGATACATCATGCCTTTAGTATTTTACTTGTTTTTAATTACCCAATTTAAAAAAAGGGTAATTAATGTTGATATATTCAGAGTCTGCAGATAAAGACCCAGCACACTGTTATTTATAATAGTGCAAGTATAAACAAGCTAAATGTCTAGCAATAGATCATTGATTAAGTAAGTTGTGGCATAATGATATGAATTATTACACAGCTGATAAACATTTTATTCACAAAAGGTTTGTAATAACCTGGGGGATGCTTATGATATAGTAAGTGGGAAAAGCAGGGTAAAAAATTGTTATGTACAAAATAATTACTCTGCAAAATAGGACCAAAAAATTATGTGGATGAAAAGAAACAAACAAAAAAGACTGGAAGGAAGTGCAACCAAAGAAATAATGATTGTGTCTGGGTAGTGGTGAGACTATGATGGCTTTCCTTCTTTTTTTTTTTTTTTTTGGTTACATCTTTCTACTTTTCCTTTTTAAAGAAAATAGAAAAAGAAAAAACAATAGCGGTTCCACTGCTCTATCCCCTGACCCCTTCTCTGGTGCCTGACTCAGGATCTCACCCAGGTAATCTTCAGGCTCCCCTCAGGTTTCTGCCCTGTCCCCTGCTCCTGCCTTTTAGAGACCCACCTGCACTCTGTGGTTTCTCCCCACCAGATGGCCTACCCCTATTGTCAGCTACTGGAACCCACAGGCAATTAACCCTTTCTGGACAAGAAAGAAGCCAAGTTTTTCTCCATCTTCCTTCCAAAGTCAGGAAAGCAAGGCTGGGCAGGGAGAATGGAGAGGCAACTGCTCCTGCCAGCCCTGGGCTTACACCTGACCTGGGCCTGGACTCAGGTTGGCCTCAGGAAAGTCCCCACCTGGGTCACGGTATTGTGGGCAGGATAGCCCTTATAGGGGACAGGTGGAAGACCCCACACACAGCAAATGTGGACTTTCTAAGCTGGAGGATCTGAGAATTCCTGGGCTCACTGGTCCTCAAACTCAAGCTGAAGAATCACTAGGGTGCTTGTTAGAAATGCAGAGTCCTGGGCCCAGCCCCAGAGATGGTTTTGGTGGGGCCAGAAGCCACATTTTTAACTAGCTTCCTGAAGGACTGGGACGAAGATGGTTCACAGCCTCACTCTGAGAAAACTCATTACCAGCTTATACAGGAGAACATGGTGCCAAGACCACCAAAGTCAAGTGTGAAGATGCAAAGGAGGGAGTAAGGGGGCCTGTTGCCAGGGACCCAGGCCCAGGGTATTTGCTATGACTGATACAAACTCAGATCAGATCCCCCAGCCCTGCCTGGGCCCCAGTAAATGTCCAGCGGCTTCGCTCCCTGGTAATATATTACCAACCAGTTGCCATCATGTCTACTCTGACTCAAGATGCCCCCCATGTGTGCCAGAGTAGAACTGTGCTCCACACAGTTTTCAATAGCTGATTTTTCAGAAGTAGGTCGACAGGCCGTTCTCTGGCTGGACTCAAACCACCAACCTTTTGGTTAGCAGCTAAGCTCGTGAGCATATTAAAAACAAACAAACAAACAAACAAAACCCACTGCCATTGAGTCAATTCCGACTTATAGTGACCCTATAGGACACAGCAGAACTGCCCCATAGGGTTTCCAAGGAGCGCCTGGTGGATTTGAACTGAAGACCTTTTGGTTAGCAGCCAGCCGTAGCTCTTAACCACTACGCCACCAGGGTTTCCGTGAGCATATTAAAGAGGTCCAATTCTCCAGCTGGAGCTGTGAGGTGGCCACCTGTAGGCTCTAGGCCTGACAAATGCTTCCAGGTCACCTGGGGCAGGCAGGAGGAGATCCTGGGCTGGGGAGGGTGGCAGAGCCTGGCATCTGGGCAGATGAACTGTGCGGTGGTGGCATAAAGCTTGTGCAAGTTAGTGCAAAGTCGGTTGTTCAGTTTCACAGCAGGCCTGGCCAGGAGGGCGTGCTAGACAGAGATGAACTCTGAGCAGAATAGCTTCTCCTCAGACAAGTGGTGGGGAGGCACTGGGATGCTGTCCCTCTTGGGGTCCTGGGAAGAGGCCTCCTCTTCCTTTGATGTCTGTAAAGACAACAGTAAGGGTTTAAAAGCCAAGCCTAGTCCGGAGAGTCTACCCCAGCCTTTCCCACAGGTCCCAGGCCTCTGCCCATCTGCAGGGGCGCAGGAGCTAACAACTTCTCCTCAGAACCCCCAGGCTTTGACTCACCCCCCCAATCCATCCATGCCCTGAGGGACCAACCTCATTGTCTCAGGCCAGGTTCTAGCTGCAGTTATGGGAATCCTGCCAGCCCAGAGCTCTTTAAGCCCAGACACCCAACAAGCTATTCTAGAATTTTCTGGACCAGGACAAAGGGGATGTGAGGTCAAGAGCCCTGGCTTCTTTGGTGGCATGGCCTATGGAACTGTGATGGGGGAGGTGGGCGGCTGCAGGAGAACAGAAGTTGGGGAGGGAATGTGGACGAAAGAGCCCTACCCAGCTTCCCCACATTGTCAGCCTGGAGTCAGGGAAGGTGGCCCTTCTGTCCACACCTGCCTTAGGCATCACATCTCCGTGTTAGGTGGGGCAGAGGGCTTGTGGCTGGCCCAAGGCCCAGTGGGTCTTGAAGTTCCAGCAAGGTTGATCACAGCGTACTCTGGGACTCAGCCGTTCCCAGGCATCTATAACAAAGCCTCTGTCAGAACAGACTTTCCTTGACGGGAGGGACGGTCTGTGTGGGAGGAAGGGGGGGGGGACACCTGGGGAGGGGGTGGGCGAGGCAGGCAGGGGCAGGGCAAGGAGAAGACCACTGCTTTGGATTCAGACTCCTTGGTTCCAATCCTGGTATTGCCACTTCCTGTGTCTGTGTGACCTCTGGTAAACCATCTAACCTCTTAGGCTGAGTTTCCTCAGCTGCCAAATGGAAATAATAATTTCCCCCTCAGGGTTATTATAAATATTTATGGTAATGTCTTGCCACTCAATAAATGGGAACTCCTGGGATGATTAAGTTGCTTTCATTACTGTTATTTCTATCCTCTAAGTGGAGGTCCCTGGGTGGTACAAACGCAGGGACGGATTATCCAATAAGTGAGGCACACACAGGCTTACTTACTTATCCGTAGTGCTCAATTTCACATAGGTTTCACCACATCCAAGATCAAAGATACGGTGAAAAAACAGGTGAAACTGTGCACTACAGATGAGTAAGTAAGCACAAGTAAACTTGTGCATACCTTGCTTGCTGGTTAATCTGCCCCTGCCAAATGGCTAAGCATTCCACTACCAGCGGAATGACTGATGGTTCAAACACACCCAGGGGTGCCTCTAAAGACAGGCCTGACAGTCTGCTTCCAAAGGATCACAGCCTTGAAATCTCTACGGAGCAGTTCTACTCTGTCTGCACACGTGGGGTCACCATGGGTTAGAATCCACTCAATGGCAGCTAACAACAACAACCCTTTAAGCTGAAAGAACCTGTAGGCTGCTGCCTTTGTAACAGGCTGGGAGAGAGCGAAGATTCACTGAATAACCGCACAGGAAGGATTCTTAGATCATCTGTCCAAGAAGCCCCATGATAGGATGAGGAAACTGAGGCCCTGTGAAGAATGGCAGGCAGTCTGGGGTTGGCGGGGAAGCCCACCTCCTGACTGGGCCTGGCTGCTCCCCTGTGTCCTCAGGTCAGGAACCTAGTACCTTCTGTCCCCTACTCCCTTGTCCTGCCAGGTAGGCAGCTGCTTCAGAGCAGAGGCTGGAGCTGGGCAAGGACAAGACCAAGGCCCCCAGCTGAGCCGCCCCAGCAGTCAGCCAGGTACTGAAGCCAAAGAAAGAAGCTCCCATTTAGAAGGCACCTACAGGTATCTCATCTCGCTGATGGCTAACTACAACCGTGTGAGACAGGGAAACCAAGGCTCAGAGAGGCGGTGTAACTTTCCTGAGGTCACAAAGCTGTCAAGTAGCCTAGCTGGGATTCATACTCACAACAGTTTGACCCCAGACTCAAGCTCTTTCCCTACCATGCAGCCATCTGGCAGGGCATGTCACACTTTCCTCTTTGTCTCAGGGTCCCTTGTGATGGGGCAGAGGCAGATGTTGGAGCTGTCTCTTGACATCTTCAGCCTCACAGGAACAAGGTAAGAATTAGGGCAGAATTCCTTCAGTGAGATGTGATTTGGGGGATGAGGGATTGGAGGAAGGAGATTTCACAAATGCTGTGTGTCACTCATGGCCCTTGTCCCTCCTAGCACTGCCAATCTGAGGAGGACAGAGGGGACCTTGGTGCATGGCAGAGCTGGGGCTAGACCAGAGGACTCCTGAAGTCAGATCCATTTCCCATTAATTGCATATTTACAGCTTTGCAACTCAGTCACAACCCAGTCACTGCTGACCACTGACCACTGGCAGCCACAAAGGTGTCGCTCTGCTCAAGGCTGACCGAGTTTGAGGAAAGAATGTCACAGGCAGAGACCAAACCACAGTGGTAGGCCACGGCCAGGACCACAACCTGATGTTCGGTGCAGCTGCAATCTCTCATCGTCCCCCTGCCCATGCTGTGGACATTCTGGTCCATTCCAGCAAGCATGGCAGCATTTCCTCTGCATCGAAGGTACCCCGCCTCTGGGTTGTTGAATACACAAGCCACAAATGAGAGCCCCTGTTTCTAGAAAATAGCAGCAAAAAGGAGGGAATGCTGATCTGAGCCCAGCACTGGTGTTCCCCAAGTAAGGCAGCCACTGCCTTGTACTTCTTCCCATGGACTGATCTCCCTCCTGAGTCTGGGAGAGGAGCTTTGGGCTGTGGGCTTTGCATCACTCCTTATATCCCTCATACTCCAATGTAGGGGGGCAGCAGGAGAAGCACAGGGTTTTGCAGCCAGCCCCACAGACTTCAGTGAGTTCCCCCAACTCTGCCTCTTTCTGGCTGGGCGACTGTGGGTAAGTTACTTATCCTCTCTGAACCTCTATTTCCTCATCTATAAAATGGGGGCGATAATAATGCCTACTTCATGTAGGACTTATGGAGATTCAGTAATATACATCAAGCCCCTGGCACACAGTAGGTGTTCAATAAAAGAGTAAATGGATGAATGGATGGTGGCCAATCCTTCTAGTGATAGGAAGGATTGCCTCTTGGGAAGGAAAATGCTGGCCTGACCCCAAACGCTTCCCTCCGAGTGTTCACCCTCCCATTGGGGCTCTCTCTCAGGGCAAGTAGAGCTCCCCCTTCTTTGACCTGAATGTGGGCAAAGAAAACACCTCATCTCTGCCTTCAGATGGCAGTAAAAACTACAGGGAAACTAAAAGGGAAATAAACCAAGAAAAAGCAGAAGGCTTCAACTGGTCATGGGTACAGGGCTCTGCCTCTGACCTTTGGGGGCTTGGGAGACCCTGTTCCATCCTTCCCCCAACAATAAGGGGCCACCTCTTAGAGCCCTTCTGCCCTTTCCTGTCCCCTCCCACATCATCGGGGTGGCGACAGGTGCCTCAGGCAGGGAAAAGTCCCAGGTAGCCCCTCCCAGAGTGGGCAGAGGAGGCAGCAGGGCAGGAAGTGTGGCTGGTACAGGCACGGTGGCAGCACGACGGTTGGTGTCACCCAGTGTGGTAACTTATGGTGCCACCCTCCCATGGACCGCCGTACCAGACCATACAGAATCCTTAGCAATCTTTTTTGTACTAATGTTACTTGTAAATCATGATTCCCGTATATCACTCCTCCTTTTCCTTTAATTACCACTTCATTCTCAAAAAAGTTATTGCTATAGGTTCACAAATACTAATTACCACAATATTATAGCTAAAACACCCAAAATGTTGACACAATCAGCAATTATAAAAACACCACAGCGTAGAAGACAACAGTGCGTGCCAGGGCGCATTAAAACCCATTGCCATTGAGTCGATTCTAACTCATAACAACCCTATAGGACAGAGTAGAACTGTCCCATAGGATTTCCAAGACTGTAAATCTTTACAGACGCAGACTGCCACATCTTTCTCCCATGGAGTGGCTAGTGGGTTTGAACTGCCAACCTTTTGGTTAGCTGCCTAGCACTTTAACCACTGCACCCCCCGGGCTCTATAAGAACCTGCACCCACCTAGCCACAATGTGTTGTTGTTGTTAGGTGCCATCAAGTTGATTCTGACTCATAGAGACCCCAAAGCACAGAGTAGAACTACCTCATAAGGTTTTCTAGGCTGTTATCTTTACAGGAAGAGATCAACAGCTCTTTCTTCTGTGGAGCACCTGGGTGGGTTCTAAATACCAACCTTTTGGTTAGCAGCCGAGTGATTAACCGTTGCGCCACCAGGGCTCCTTGGAGCGCATTCAAAAACAACAACAACAACAACAAACATCATTGCCATTGAGTCTGACTCATAGCAACCCTGTGGGACAGAGTAGAACTGCCCCATTGAGTTTCCAAGGAGCACCTGGTGGATTCAAACTGCTGACTTAACCACTACGCCACCAGGGTTTCCCGGAGCTCATTAGAAGGTTTAGAAAGTAAATCAGCATAGAGTTTTAGCCTTGTAGGTATACTGATACATGTAAGCTGGGTTTATGAAAAATGTTTTTGCTGTTATAACAACAACAACAAAAAAACAAACTACAGGGATATTTTTATAGACAGTCGTTTTGGTGTCACTCCCTCTGATAGTGTTACCCAGTGCTGTTACACCCCCTTTCCCCCCTAGTAATGCCATTGTACAGGCCCCCTCTGGACCTCCCCTCTGCAGGACAGAGGCTCACACCCCAGCCCCTCTTCTGGAGCTGGGTGGGGCGAGCCCCATGGCTCCAGGACCACAGCCAGAAGGCCATGCTCTGAAGATGGCTGGGTGGCAGCTCCTCACCCTGCCAGGACTTTTCCCTCACTGTCTTCTACCACCTTTGGCCTTGTGGAGCTTCCTGAGACAACAACAGCTGCTTCCGAAGCCAAGGCCGATAAACTACTTCCACCCCAACCCCTCCCTAAGGGTATCGGACCTGAATCTTTTGTCCTCACTGGCGCCAGGAAAGAAGGGGGTGGCAGCCCCCCTTTCCTGTCCCCACATTTGAGGGAGTTGGAGTGGAGGCATGTCTGTAAATAGCTGAGGGAAGAGAACCGGTGGGATGGGAGAGTTGGACGAGGCAGGTGGGGCTTTGGTGTCCTGAACCGTGATTCTGCCGGAGGAGTGGGGTGGGAGGGGACGGTCTCTTCTTGCAGGGGTCAAGGAAGGGCCCTGGATCAGGTGGTCTCAGATAGGTTCTCCTCTCCAGGAAGAATGGCACAGAGACCCCCATTCCCTTGGCCCCCTGTTCCCCAAAGCACCACCTTCAGTGTGGGCCTCATGGTAGCCAAGGAAGGCACTGAGAAAACATTTCAGAGTGTTCCAGAAAAAGGAGAAATGTGAGTGGGCAGATCTGGGTCCTACTCTCCATTTGGGTCACCGCCTGCTGTGTGACCTTCGGTGAGACTTTTACCCTCTCTGGGCCTCAGTTTCCTCTTCTGAAAAAGCAGACTAGACACTCTTGTCACACTCTGCGGTGCTGTCAGAGCTCCGTGGGACAGAATTTAAAATGCAGGTTCTTGGGCCCCATCCCTAGAGGTTCCAATTTAGTGTTGGGGCTAGGGCCCAGGAGACTGCATTTCCAACAACAAACCCCCGGGTGTTCTGAAGCGGGGATTTGCACCAAACTTAGAGACACTGGACTAGATGATCTCACAGGTCCCTCTGGGTTCTCTGCGGTTCTCTGATGTTAAAGGGGGGCAATAAGAGGGTGCTGGGCATGGGGAGGAGAACACTCACACAGATTCTTGTGTTACCCCCCTCTGGCCTGGTCCCTGGTGAGAGACAGGGGTGGGGGTGGGCACTCACTACAGCTGGCTGGCACCTGGTGGGCTGATCTCAGAAAGTGAGCCTGACCTCTAGGTCAGGTCAGACATGGAGCGGCAGGTGGGAAGACACAGAGGAAGGGCCCGGGAGGCCTGACTTCCAGGCCTAAGGGGATCTGAGCTTGGACTTCAGCCTCCATCCTTCCTTACCGAATGTGAGAAGTGGACCTTCTGGTTCTTCTCTGTCTCCATGGCCAGATGAGCTGAAAGAGACCCAGGAGAAGCACCTGGAAGTCAGGAGTGGCCAGGAGTAGTAAGGAGTAGCCTGTAGCTGCTCCCAGAGAGGTGAGCTGGCCCCTTTGGAAACCAGGGCTTTGCAGAGGCAGTTGGTAGGGCAGGTTGGACACGGGAGCTCTTTCCAGCTCAGCCCCTTGGCAATGATCCAGCCTCTAATGTCAGTGCCATGGACAGCCCCTGTGTGGGCCAGAAACTGGCTGGCCATGCCAAGGCCATGCTTTTTAACTTTAATGTGCACACATATTGCTGTCAAGTCAATTCCTATAGGACACAGTAGAACTGCCCCATAGGGCTCCCAAGGTTGTAACCTTTATAGGGAAACCGTGGTGGCATAGTGGTTCGAATCCACCAGCTGGTCCTTGGAATGGGATGGAGCTGGAGCCCCTTGGTCACACATGGGCCCTGGGGATCCCACAGGATCCAGGGGAGGGTCTGCTGCTGACCCCTCAGAGCCCATATGGCCCCTTGGGAGGTGCCTAACCACAGCCAAAGAGGCAGTGACCAACCACTGGTCAGTACCTGCAGGTGACTCTGCTCCATTAAGCCCTACAGGGAGGCCACAGGGCTGGTGCAGGTCTGAGGGTGACCAGCTCTGAACAACTTCAGCTGCATAGAGAACTCTGGGTTGAGAAGGGGAGTCTGGACCATATCAGGCAGTTGGGGAGGACTCTCTTGGGGCTGCAGAGTGAAGAGCTGGCCTTTTCCAGAACCAGCCCAGGCCCCCCTACCGTCAGGGTAGGTCGTGACCTCAGGCTGAAGCCCAGCTCTGACTAGGGTGGGGTTTCTTCCTGGTAGTCACACAAAGGCCCTTGGCCACCTTCCTTGGGACGTCATTTGCCAATTTACAAGGTGTTTTTGCACACATCCTCCTGGCTCCACTACTTCCTAGCTACGCAACACGGGACAAACTGTTTAACATCTCTGTACCTCAGTTTCCTTCCCTGTAAAATGAGTGTGTTTGTAATAAGTGGAGCCCTGGTGGCGCAGTGGTTAATAGTTCAGCTGCTAACCTAAAGGTCGCCAGTTCGAATCTACCAGCCACTCCTTGGAAACCCTATGAGGCAGTTCTGCTCTGTCCTATAGGGTTGCTATGAGTTGGAATTGACTCCATAGCAACCAGTTTGTTTGTTTTTGTAATAAATAATTCTTAACTCCTCCACAGAGTTGAGGAGATTAAAAGAGATAAACAATGTAAACCTGCAGAACAGTACCTGGCACATGCTAGCTCTTATCACAGTTATTTCCATTAACCCTCATGATCTGTGCTGCCCAGTACGGGGCCATGAGCCACATGAGGCCATTGAGCACTGGAAATGTGACTACTCTGAGTTGAATTGTGCTGTAAGTATAAAATACTCCCCAGATTTAGAAAAAAAGAATGTAAAATATGTATCATAACTAATTTTTTATGTCTGTTCCATGTTGAAATTACAATGTTTTAGATATATTGGGTTAAATAAACTATATTGTTAAAATTAACTTCACCTGTTTCTTTTTTCCTCTTTTTAATGAAGCTACTAGGAAATTTTAAGTTACATACGTGGCTTGCATTCTATTCCTATTGGACAGAGCTGCTCCTAACATCCCTGTGGTACAGAAGTCATGTATATCTGTGATCTGAGGAAACTGAAGCTCAGGGAGGTTAGGTGACTTGTCCAAGGTCACACAGCTAAAGAGTGGCAGGGCTGGGATTTGAGCCTAAGCCTATGGAAGGGTCTGAGCACCTCTAGAGACCTGGTGGTAGGTGTGGGGCCACAATGTTCTTTCTGTTCAAGTTCAAGTGCTTGGTTTGGTGTTCCCTGGCAGTCAGTTCCCCACAAAGGGCTGGACCTGCAGAGCCTGGAGATGAATTCACTGGAACTGACAGGGACAGAAGTGATTGATGAATCTGGACAGGAACCTGAGAATTCCCTATGCTCCCACTGCCACGCTGGAATCGCTTTTTCCTCATGTTTATTGCCTCCTGGCTCCCTTGAAAGGGAGGAGCTGGTTCCTGATGCCTGTACCTCGGCTGGACACACTGAGGCCCACAAGGTCTCTTGGGGAGTAGAGAGGAGGAACTGCGGGTCTCAGAGAGGGTCCCAGCTGAGAGTCGCCCACCCACCTCCTACCACCCTTGCTCACCTTCTTCTTTCCGGCGGAGCACATGGCTGCCGAGACCGGCCAGGCCTGCAGCCAGCAGAAGGGCCAGCAGCACCAGGACTGGGGCCAAGATACGGACCGTCCGAGTGGACACCCTGGGGGCGAGATGGAAGGAGCCCAGTGGCTGTCACCAGATAAGCCAGAGTCTATGGTCTTTGGGGTCCCAAGAACAGGTCTGGGAAAACCAATCCCTAGCACGAAACCCAATTCAACCCAGCAAAGATTTGTGGGGCATTTACTGCTATTGGCGCTTGACATGCATTATTTTATTTAATTAGTGCAGACTCTGAAGCCAGCCATGAGTCAGAATTGACTCGGAGGCAACGTTTTTTTTTTTTTTTTCTGAATCCAGCTACCTGGGTTCAAACCCTGAGTCCACCTCGTCCTAGATGGGTGACCTTGGGCAAGTAACTTAACCTCCCAGGGCGTCAGTTTCCTCCTCTGTAAAATGCAGATGATAAAGACTTCAGGTCTCTGGGTGGTGCAACCAGCTAAGTGCTCAACTACTAGTTGAGAGTTTGGCCGTTCCAACCCACCCAGAGATGCCTCAGGAGACAGGCCTGGCCATCTGCTTCTGAAAGGTCACAGCCTTGAAAACTCTATGGAGCGGTTCTACTCTGCACACATGGGGTCACATGAGTCAGAATCTACAACTAACACTGAGGCTTCAGATGGTTGTTGTGAGAATTAAATGGGTTTGGATGCGCCATGCCTGATACAAGTTAAGCTGGTGCCAGCGTTAGCTATTAATTTTCATGGCTACTGTTTAACTAGGTAGGACTGCCCTGATTTCACACAGGAGGAACTGACACTTGAAGAGATTAAGCAACTCACACAGCTGGGATCTGAGCTCAGGGTAGTGGTACACTGGGCCATTCTCAATGACCTGTGCTGGTTGATATCATTGTCCCCTTCTCTCTCTCAAGGACCTCAGAGGGTACCAGGAACCACAACATCTGGTCAGCCTATGTGTTTGCCTGACTGGTATGGAAGGGCCCCCAGGAGATACTTTCAGCTGGCTCTGAACCTGCCAGCAGTTACCTGGATGTCAGTAACCAAGTGCAATTACAACCCCCAAGAACTGCTCCTTCAGGCTGGGAACTCCAGTTGGCTAACGCTGGTACTTCCATTTTCACTTTTTAAATTTTTTTGGTTCCATATTTTAATGCTTGGCACAGGGCCCAGTGCACAGTGTCCAGGCGAAAGCTATTGAACTGGAGGTAGCTGTCCCCTGTGGCCGAGGCAGGGAGAGGGAGCAGGGCTATGGTTGGACCCTCCAACTTGGTGGAAGGGGGCCTGTGAGTCCAGAGCAGCAGGACCGCTGCTTCCTGTAGTGCAGGTCACTGTTCAAGAACCCTGCCAAGGTTGTGAGTCGGGGCTGAGTTCCAGCCTGCCCTCTAAACCCCAAGCTGGGACTATGATAATAGCCTCTGTCCACCTAGAAGAAGGGGCTTCAGGTTCTTATTTGCATAAAGGCACCTATGTTTGAGTGACAGAAAGGTGACATTGGCCACCTGGGGCTCACCCAGACCTGGAGCTGCTGCTGCTGCTGCTGGAGATGAAACTTGTGCCTTTTGCTGAGGTGGAGTCCAGTTGTATGGCCAGGCGGGAGCTTCTTGCATAAGGAGAGGTCTCAGCCTGAGGAGAGGCTCCTGTGTAGAGAGAGCGTCCTGCATGCCCATGCAGGGAGGTCCTTGTATGTGGAAGGGCCTCGGCCCCTGTCTTCCCTTGCTTGGCTGTGGTGACGCTCAGGTGGAGACCAGGAGAAGCTACAAGTCCAAAAGCAATGCCTCAGCCCTTTCCCTGACCCTTGAACTCCAGCATCCCCACAGCTCACACCCTTGCTTCCCAAACCCTAGCCTCCCCAGGACCAATTTCTCAGAGAAACCCCAGCTAAAAGACACCCAGTTCGAACAAGCAGATCATATATTAGGCACACCCCACCCTGCACATAAGTTTTCACCCCTTTTTGTGCCCACAACCTCTTCTGTCTGTGGGGAGGTGCAATCGTGCACGTGCTCCCGCGTCATGACCCATTCCAGTGACCACTCATGTAGCCGTCTTCCTTCCATCCCCTACAGTCCCAGACAATTGTCACCTCCTCCCTCACCAGAACAGTGAGTCTTTAAATCACCATCATATGCCACCCTGCCACCTACGCCTCATAAGGCCTTGGCAGCCTTCACCAGCCACACAGCTGGGCAGGTGGCAGGGATGGATCCTGAGGTAGGGCCTGAGCCTGGCCTTTCCTCCTCACCCCTCAGGCCCCAGGTGGAGCAGACAGTGCATGAGCTTCGTGGTCAGGCTGTGCCTACTTCCTGGCTCTGCAACTTCCTGTGTGACCTAGAGTGAGGGACCCAACTCCACTGAGCCTCCTCCATTCTGTCCTCAACAGGTCAATCCGGCTCCCAGGCTTGTGGGGGTAGCTGAGTGGTCACAAAGCGCAGTATCAGGCACCGCGTAGGCACTCACTGGGTGTTTCTTGAAAAAGGAGTGGAGCAGGGACAGAAGAACCATTTACTCACTCAATTCTGGGGGCTGAGTTTGCTGAGATTTTGCCTTGGGCTGGAGACTCCTTGCAGCAAGAGTTGTAGCAGGAGGCTGGAAGGAGGGAAAAGGGGAATGAGGACAGCAGGGCCCTAGAAGAAAGGGAGAGGCTGGTCTCAGGGAAGGCCCCACATTGCTGCTGTGAACAGGTTTCCTTTCCTTGTAGCAATCAGCAGCTTTCCCGCCCCCATCTCAGCTCAGAACTGCACCATCTTCTCCCCTCAGCCAACCAGGAATCAAGGGTGGTGGGTTCCAGCTGAGCAGTGGTCTTCCCCTCCTTGTGGTCCCCTTGGCCTCCAGCTTAGCGCAGGCCTTCAGCTTCCCCTGCACCCCACTGCTCCCCAGCCTGCTCTTTCCCATCCTTCACATTGATGCCAATTTTGTCTGTGAAACATACGTTGAATCTCATCACTCCCTGCTACAGAACAGCCAACGGCTCCCCAGCACCTATAAGATGACATTCAAACTCTTTAGCATACCTTTCAAGGCCTCGCAAACTCAGGCTTCAACCCACCCTGGCAGCTTTACCTCTTTTCCCATCTGGTGTTCCAGCCATTCAGAGCTGCTCTCCACTCCCAGTTAAGCAGCCCTCCGTGCCTTTGGCATGCTCTTCCTCTGCAGCCAATGTCTTTCCTGTTCACCGGCACCCAGCTCAAAGTCACCACCTCCCTAACACCTTCCTCAAAAGGAGCAAATCCCTTTCTCCTTTACACAAAGGAGCACTCGTGCACACCTCCAACAGAGCTTATATTCCATTATGCTGCAATTGCTTGTTTACCAAGATGGACTAGGAAGAAAGGCCTGTCCACCTACTTCTGAAACATCAGCCAATGAGAACCCTGTGAATCACAAGGGAACATTACTGGATCTACAACCGATCGTGGGGCTGGAGCAGGACTGGGCAGTGTTTCGTTCTGTTGTGCAGGGTCGCCATAAGTCAGGGTGATTCAATGGCAGCTAACAACAACAACTTGTTTACTGGGTCTCCCCTACCAGGCTGGAACTCCTTGAAGGCAAAAGGTCTAGACTCTGCCCAGCACAAGGCCAGGCCCAGCACAGTGGACAGAAACCTGTTGTGGCCAAACCCCCAGAGCCGCCAAGCTCCCCCAGCTTCCCCACATCCATCAGTCGCCTTCCCAGTCCCTTCTGACTCATGTACCGCCCTGGACTCTCCCACTTGCTCCGCCATCATCTGTTCTAATGCTAGGTCAGTTTATTCTCAGATTTTCTAAGTAGATGGTTGAATCTTCTGCAAACAAAGGGTATTTATCTTTTCCTTTCCAATATGTATACTTCTTCATCTTGTCCTATCTCATTGCCTAGGGCTTCCAGGCAATGATGAATAAAAGACAGGGGACTGGCACACGTGTCTCGTTCCTGGCCGTCCTAGAAATCCTTGCAATGTCTCTCCCTTAGCTGGAGATGGTTCATGCTGGCTCACCAGGGCTGACTGAAAATTTTCCTGAAACTTGGCAGCCCTTGGAGGCTGGAAACTGGTCATGGCAGAAGCATTTACATCACAGAAATCACCAAACACTACAAATCACAGCTCCTTCCCCCTGGCCCAAGCTGTGTGTTAAAACATTTGCCAGCAACCACTGCCATTGTTGTTGCTGTTTGCTGCCTTCGTTGAGTCAGAACAAAATGCTTCCTGGTCCTGCTCCATCCCCGTGACCAGTTGTGGGTCGTGTTGTCGTGATCATACGGTTTTCACCAACTGAATTTGGAAGTAGGTTGCCAGGCCTTTCTTCCTAATCTCAGTCTGGAAGCTCTGTTCAAATCTATTCAGCATCATAGCAACATGCAAACCTCCACTGACAGACAGGTGGTGGCTGTGCATAAGGTGTATTGGCCAGAATTCAAACCCAGGTCTCTCTCATGGAAGGCAAGAATTCTACTACTGACCCAACAGTGCCTTCACACCACTACCTTTAATTAGTCTCCTTCATTTTTAATATCCCAATTGTCATCAGAGAGTGGTCAACAAGGTCTGATACTGGAGGATAATAAGATAAATTATTTGTGTATATGTCACACACAAATAACTACAATTAAGAGTAAGAATTAAGGGGAATAAGAAAAAAAAAAAAAAAGAAAGAGACCCTAAATGTAGGTAAAACTGATCACAACTACGTAAAAATTGTCCCTAGGTGGTACAACGGTTAATGTGCTTGGCTGCTAACTGGAAGGTTAGAGGTTCGAGTCCACCCAGAGGCATCTTAGAAGAAAGGCCTGGCAATCTACTTCTGAAAAATCAGCCATTGCTAACCATATGGCGCACAGCTCTGCTCTGACACACATGGAGTTTAGGGAAAAGTGAGGTCTGAAGACGGACAAGAACCGGAATGGACCAGAGAATCCTGTGAGTAATGGAGAATAGGTTCAATGTGGTGTTGATGCTGCCGTGATTACTTGAGGAGTTTAAATTTATTTTCCTGAATTAAAATAAGGACCCACGGATGATGGATCTGGTGGTGGGATGGGCTCCAGTTATGGGGCCAGCAGAGGAAAAGGGCCAAATACAAAGCCAGAAATGACCTGCGTTTGAATCCTGGCTCCACCACTTCCTGCTGTGAGAACTTGGGTAAAGCATGGTGTCTCTTGGAGCCTCAGTCCTCCATCTGTGAAATGGGGATACAAAGCCTTACTTTGCCCCCGCCGCCTGGCACATTGGGGCTGCTCACTCCTTGGGCTCTCTCTGGCTTCCTTCTACTCAGCTCAGCAGCCCAGGTGGGGTTCTGGGCACCTAGAGAGATGCTCCACCTCCTGCCTGGGCTCCATGGCTCCAGCCCCAGCCCTCGAGAGTCCTCCAGCCCAACAAGTCCACCCGTCTGTCAGTGTGTTGTACTGTAGAGGCTTATATGTTGCTGTCATGCTGGAAGCTACGCTATCAGTATTTCAAATACCAGCAGGGTCACCCATGGTGAACAAGTTTCACTGGAGCTTCCCTGACTAAGATGGGCTAGGAGGAAAGGCCTGGCAATCTACTCCTGAAAATTAGCCAGTGAAAATCTTATGAATCACAACAGAACATTGTCCCACTCGCTTGCTATGGACCCACTGTCACGTGGGATCAATCACTGGAGGAAGGTATCATGTGTGGTGAATTAGAGGGCCAGCGAGGGTGAGGGAGACCCTCAGTGAGATGGATTGACTCAAGAGCTGCAACGATGGACTCAGACATGCCAGCACTGGCGAAGACAATGCATGACCAGGCAATGTTTCATTCCGTTATACATAAGGTCATCATGAGTCAGAGTTGGCTGGATGGCATCTGTCTAATTATCTATCATCTATCTATCCATTCACAGGGTGGTTCCCAGGCTCTCCCAGCACCTGTCCCTGAGACTTAAGGTCTGAGGAGAGGAGGCTGAGAGGGACAGCTGAGGTCACAAGGAGAGTGAGGCCAGTGTGGCCACAGCTTGGATGGTGCTGTGGGTGGGTCTGGGGTGTGGCAATGGTTGTCTCCAGTCCTTAAGAACATCTCTGACTCCAGGGAGGGAGTCTTTTTTTTATTTCCTGGGATGTCCATCTTGTCCCCAGTCCATAACAATCTTCCTCTCACACATCTGGCTAGAAGGAAAGACACTGGAGGCTGGAGTTTGACAGATGTAGGTTCAGTCCCACTCTGCTCCCTATGATCGGTGTGACCTTGAGCAGCAGGAGCAAAAGAACAGCCAGGACTCACGCGACACAGTCTGCACGAGACGCTGCGAGCACTTAACCTGCACCATCTCACAGAGTTGTCCAGATACCTAGGGAGGTTGGTGCGAAACCACGTCCATCTCTGACGACCTGCCCCTCTCCCTTACACTCCGTACCCCTTGGCCCTCAGCCAGGGGAAGTAAAGACATTTGTTACCTGGAAGGACGACCAGGGTGATCAGGAAACTCTCATCGAAGCCCAGTTTTGAGACCCCACACCAGTACTTCCCGCCATCCTTCTGGGTGAGGTTCCTCAGGGTCACGGTGAACGCCTGCTCCTGGCGACTGTCGCGGATGGATACCCTGCCCCACACCGCCTCTTGGCCGTCTTTTCCAGTGTAGATGGTGTCAGAGCAGTGGTAAGAAAAGAAGATCCAGCTCTTCTTGCACCAGTATTTCTGGTGCCCCTTCAGCTCCTCCCCATAGGAGCACCGCACCGACACAGTGTCTCCTTCAAACCCGCTGATCTTCTTCGGACCCTCCAAGGCTGTAGATCCTGAAACCACAGCAGAGGTGGAGGTCGCAATCTGCTGGGTCCATGTGCTGAGTTAAGACCAGAGGCCCCCGATTAACCGGGAGGAAGGCAAGCTTTCCTCCGTCACCACCTTCTGGGGGCAGCCTTGTAAGCCAGACCCCTCTCCCTCTGGGGGACCCAGGGCTGTTGCTGTTTTCCTACACCTGGCATATTAAAGAAGGGCAGTGTCTGGATTCAGACAGATGGGAGTTTGAATCCCAGCATTGCCGCTTAGTAGCTGTGTGACCTTGAGAAGTCGCTTGACTTCTCTGGGCCTCTGAGTTTTCTCATCTATAGATGATGATATCCTATTTCACTGAATTTAAGATATCACCATATGTAAGACACACCATAATTTTATGTTCCCGTTAGAAAAAACACTGCTAATGGAACAATTGACAGTTGTAAGATGTGTCCTGCTTTTAGATGTTGAAGGTAAAAAACAAAAAACCAACAATAATAAAACAAAGCAGTCCTGAGAAACGATGAAATGAAATAATTCTTTATCTCTCAGAGGTTCAATAAATGTTTGCTGAGTTTAATAGGACATCCATAGGGGTGTCTTTCTGCTTCCAGCTTGGTACAGAGTAGGGAGAATAGAGAAGTAAAGCCACCCTCATAGCCAGGGAATGAGGACAGACCGGAACCCATAGGAAAAGCCTTGGATCTCCCCGGAACAGCAAGGGTGGGGCCCTCACTGAGGCTGAGGTGGCTGAGGACAGGTAGCCTGGGGTGAAGCCAGGAGGCATGGACATGGTCAATACCACCTGGGCTTTGAGGAAAGGAAATATCTGTCCAAGAGGTCCTCTGGGGTGGGCTAGGACCCGAGGCCCCCTTCCTTCCCATGGCCCACCCCCATCTCACCTGAGAGCAGGCGGCAACCCCCCAGCAGAAGGAGCCACATTGTGGGCTCTGGACCCATGATTGCAGATGCCAGGAAATGTGAGTTCTCTCCCTGCTGTCACTGGCTTTAACTTCCTCGAGATGCAGGACTAAGGAAAGGAGGGGAGGGGCGTGCAGGGAGGCCCTGGGTGATAAATTCCCTACCACTCCCCGCGCACCAACACTGCAGCTGATCTCCTCTGGCCTAAACCCTTGGAAGTGCTTCTCCCAGTCTCTAGATCTAAACCCTAGATTCTTCTGGGTACTTAACGTGGCCTGTGCACCCAGGTTTCTGTGAGGGGAATTCAGGAAGTCCATGAACTTGCATCAGAAAAAATTAAGTCTTGGCTTTTACTAACCTCTGAAATATGGAGTCCCTGAGTGGTACAAACGTTAATGTGTTTGGCTGCTACCTGAGAGGCTGGAGTCCACCCAGAGGCACCTTGGAAGAAAGGCCTGGTGCTCTACTTCCAAAAAATCAGCCACCGAAAACCCTATGCAGCATATGCTCATATCATGGACAATTGCTGTAGCTATTAGACCTGCCACTAGAGCTGGTTATAGTGGAGTGGTTAAGTGCTCAGCTGCTAACCCAAAAGTTAGCAGTTCGAACCCACCCAGCGGCTCCACGGGAGAAAGACTTGGTGATTTGCTCTGTAAAGATTACAGCCTAGAAAACCCTGTAGGGCAGCTCTACTCTGTCACATGGAGTCGGTATGAGTTGGAATTGACTTGACAACGACTAATAAAAACAATAAAGAGGCACATTTATTACTACGTTAAACAATTAAAAAATTTTGATATCCATTTCCATATTATTGGTTTTCTTTTAAGCGTATGTATTTTATTTTATACATTTAAAGACCATTATTCTAAGACGGGGCCAATTAGCTTCACCAGACTGCCAAGGAGTCAGTTGTACAAAGGTTAGGGGCCCCCGTCCCTCCGCTTCCATCGCCTCCGGGAGAACGCAATATCCCCCTTGGCCACAGGGCGGCAGTGCAGGCAGCAGTGAGGGAAACTGTAGCGCTGGGCTGAGCTGGATACTCTGGAGCCACCTGCAGGCTGCCCTCCAAAGCTGCTGTCCTCAAGTGGGCTGTCTTGGCATTTTAAAAAATGAATCAATGGTTTCCCCACTGCAGATCTGATTCCTCCGTGAGAGGAGCAAAACAAACACGCATGCTAGAGGGAACCCCACATTACTTACTAAAATAGCTCTATCGTTGTTCCTTTTGCAAAGTTCATACAAGTTGCAAGCCAAATTCCACACAATACAGAAATGTAAAAAAAGAACTGGAAAGCTCCTTGCAACCCCCTGTCTCCCTTAGAAGATCACTGTCAACATTCTGGCATACATCCTTTTCCCTATGGACTGTTGGAACCTTACCCACTTGGCCAATTAATATTTTGAAGCTTAACTTAGTGGTTCTCGGGAGGGGGGAGAGTGTGTGTGTCTGTGTCTGTGTGTGTGAGTTTGATAATACGGGAGGACGTGTTTTTGCTTCACAACGATTGGGGGGCACTACTGGCATTTAGTCGGCAGGAACGGGGAGATGGATGTCCTGCAACTACTGAGACAGTCTGTGTGAAGAATCGTCCACGTTCTGTACCTACAGCTTTCCCAGTGTCCCAGACATTCACGTGGGGGAAAGACCTGTTATGATGATCTCCACCTGGAACCTGACTCCCTCTTCCAAGTACAGAGTACAAAACATAGTCGGTTTTGCAGTTTTCGAAGGGCAGATTGAAACAACATTTATTCTAGCATGTCATCGTATCTCGGTTTTCTTTCTTCTTTTTTTATTTTTTGTCCTTATACAGAATGCTTCCTAGTTTTCTTACATTTCTCAAATTCCAGCTTGTGTATTACAAGCAGGGACAAGTATGTGACCCTTCATTCTCTTTTTGTAGTATCACGGGCCTAAGCACTGCCATGTTGAAATATGTGTTATTTGGTTATAAATGGTTTTCCTTTTATTCTTCCTCTTATTACAGCTCCAGGCATTCTATTGTGGTTTTAAAATATCGTGCTGGGGAAGGCCTTTTATTTGCGATTGTCATTCCAGGAGAGTAGGGGAGGCACTACCAAAATGTTTATTCACAAATAGAGCTGTCCCTGCTCCCTTCAGGCATATTCTAAGGCCCTTTCCCTCCACCTCACCAGCCCCACACCCAGCCAGAAGCTAGGCTTCAGGAATCCACTAGAAACAGATTCTCCAGGCTGGAGACTGGAGCAAGAACTGGGGCAGAAGGCATATAGCAAGGTACTGACCTGAGCCTGATTGAGGGGACCTACACCTGGTCCCACCCCTCAGGCCACGTGCTGAGGTGGGCAGTGCGGGGACAGCAGACAGGCCCCTGGTGGGTTTGGAAATCTGAGAGAGGACATTTGTGCTCTGCTTCTTGCCCAAAGTCTGGGAGTAACTTGTCACCATAGGGTGGAAGAGTAGAGGGGGCATAAGGGCCCTTGGACTGGTGGTGGGCTTGGGGCAGCCTCATCACATCCTCATAAAGGCCCTGTGTGGCTCAGACGTGCCTCTGAACACCTGTGGGCCTGGAACTCCATGGCTGGGCTGAGGGCATGGGGGAGCAGATAGAAGGAGGAGAAAACAGCCATGCTGGAGCCTACAGGAATTTGGAGAGCTCAGTGGATTTAGCATGGCAGCCCATGGCCAAGGTTGCCCTCTACTTTTCTAGGTTCTGATGGTAAATGTTGTGGATTAAATTGTGTCCCCTTAAAAGATGAGTTGGATCCTAACCTCTATACCCACGGATGTAATCCTGTTTGGCTTTGTTATGTTAGTTAGATCATACCTGAGCAAGGTGGGTTCTAGGTCTAATCTCTTCTGAGTTATCAAAAGAACAGATTAGATTAGACACAGAGGTTCAAATGCCCCCAGGAGTGGGGCAGAGTGGGCGGGTGTGAGGATTGTCTACAAACCAAGGAATCAAGGAACATCCAGGACCACAAACAAGGAAGAATTAATATGGCTGAGACCCCAACTGGGAATTTTAGCCACCAGCACTGTGAGAAAATACATTTCGAAAAAAAGCTACCCACTGTAGTCTTTGTGTAACAGCAGCCTTAGGAAACCAAGACAGTAAATACAGACCTCCAGGACTTAAAACATCCTCAGAGAGAAGACAGGAGCAGGGGGAACCCCAAGCGACTGAGTTTATTCTGCATCAGCTGAGGAAGCCCAGAAGTGAAATTTAGGAGACCAGTTAAGTCCCAGCTGAGAGGCTGGGGTTAGAAAGGGCTTGTTAGCCCTGCAGACAAAATCTGGCTAAAAAAGGGCCCAACTCGATAGGTGCCACTTGGTTCAGTACGCTTTTGGTTTGGACTTGCTGGAACTGAGTACTTCAGTCGGTCTAAGCTGGTAGTTTGTTCTTCTTCGATCAGGGTTTCTCAGCCTTGGCACTATTGACATTTGGGGCTGGGTAATTCTTTGGACCCCCACGTGTCTGTCAGTTTGTCATACTGTGGGGGCTTGTGTGTTGCTGTGATACTGGAAACTATGCCACTGGTATTCAGATACCAGCAGGGTCACCCATGGAGGACAGGTTTCAGCTGAGCTTCCAGACTAAGACAGACTAGGAAGAAGGACCCGGCAGTCTACTTCTGAAAAGTATTAGCCAGTGAAAACCTTATGAATAGCAGTGGAACACTGTCTGACATAGTGCTGGAAGATGAGCCCCCCAGGTTGGAAGGCACTCAAAGGATGACTGGGGAAGAGCTGCTTCCTCAAAGTAGAGTCGATCTTAATGACGTGGATGGAGTAAAGCTTTTGGGACCTTCGTTTGCCAATGTGGAGCTATTCAAAATGAGAAGAAACAGCTGCAAACATCCATTAATAATCAGAACCTGGAATGTACGAAGTATGAATCTAGGAAAACTAGAAATCGTCAAAAATGAAATGGAATGCATAAACATTGATATCCTAGGCATTAGTGAACCAAAATGGACAGGTATTGGCCATTTTGAATCAGACAATCATATAGTCTACTATGCTGGGAATGACAACTCGAAGAGAAATGGTGTTGCATTCATCATCAAAAAAACATTTCAAGATCTATCCTGAAGTACAATGCTGTCAGTGATAGGATAATATCCATACGCCTATAAGGAAGACCAGTTAATACGGCTGTTATTCAAAAATAGGCACCAACCACTAGGGCCAAAGATGAAGAAATAGAAGATTTTTATCAGCCGCTGCAGCCTGAAATTGATTGAACATGCAATCAAAATGCATTGATAATTACTGGTGATTTTAACGTGAAAGTTGCCAACAAAGAAGAAGGATCAGCCTTGGTGACAGAAACAATGCTGGAGATTGAATGATAGAATTTTGCAAGACCAATGACTTCTTCATTGCAAATACCTTCTTTCACCAACATAAACTGTGACTATACACATGGACCTCGCTAGATGGAACACACAGAAATCAAATTGACTACATCTGTGGAAAGAGACCATGGAAAAGCTCAATATCATCAGTCAGAACGAGGCCAGGGGCCGACTGTGGAACAGACCATCAATTGCTCATATGCAAGTTCAAGCTGAAACTGAAGAAAATCAGAGTAAGTCCACGAGAGCCAAAATATGACCTTGAGTATATCCCACCTGACTTTAGAGACCATCTGAAGAATAGATTTGATGCATTGAACACTGGTGACCGAAGACTGGACGAGTTGTGGAATGACATCAAGGACATCATCCATGAAGAAAGCAAGAGGTCACTGAAAAGACAGAAAAGAAAGAAAAGACCAAGATGGATGTCAGAGGAGACTCTGAAACTTGCTCTCAAACGTCGAGCAGGTAAAGCAAAAGGAAGAATTGATGAAGTTAAAGAACTGAACAGAAGATTTCAAAGGGCCTCTCGAGAAGACAAAGTATTATAATGACATGTGCAAAGAGCTGGAAATGGAAAACCAAAAGGGAAGAACACGCTCGGCATTTCTCAAGCTGAAAGAACTGAAGAAAAAATTTAAGTCTAGAGTTGCAATAGTGAAGGATTCTATGAGGAAAATATTAGATGACACAGGAAGCCTCAAAAGAAGATGGAAGGAATACACAGAGTCATTATACCAAAAAGAATTAGTCGATGCTCAACCATTTCAAGAGGTGGCATATGATCAGGAACCGATGGTACTGAAGGAAGAAGTCCAAGCTGCTCTGAAGGCATTGGCGAAAAACAAGGCTCCAGGAATTGATGGAATATCAATTGAGATGTTTCAACAAACAGATGCAGCGCTGGAGGTGCTCACTCATCTATGCCAAGAAATATGGAAGACAGCTTCCTGGCCAACTGACTGGAAGAGATCCATATTTATGCCTATTCCCAAGAAAGGTGATCCAACCGAATGTGGAAATTATAGAACAATATCATTAATATCACACGCGAGCAAAATTCTGCTGAAGATCATTCAAAAACGGCTGCAGCAGTATATCGGCAGGGAACTGCCAGAAATCCAGGCCGGCTTCAGAAGAGGACGTGGAGCCAGGGATATCATTGCTGATGTCAGTTGGATCCTGGCTGAAAGCAGAGAATACCAGAAGGATGCTTACCTGTGTTTTATTGACTATGCAAAGGCATTTGACTGTGTGGATCATAACAAATTATGGATAACGTTGCGAAGAATGGGAATTGCAGAACACTTAATTATGCTCATGAGGAACCTTTACATAGATCAAGAGGCAGTTGTTCGGACGGAACAAGGGGATACTGATTGGTTTAAAGTCAGGAAAGGTGTGCGTCAGGGTTGTATTCTTTCACCATATCTATTCAATCTGTATGCTGAGCAAATAATCTGAGAAGCTGGACTATATGAAGAAGAATGGGACATCAGGATTGGAGGAAGACTCATTAACAACCTGCGTTATGCAGATGACACAACCTTGCTTGCTGAAAGGGAAGAGGACTTGAAGTACTTACTAATGAAGATCAAAGACCACAGCCTTCGGTATCGATTGTACCTCAACATAAAGAAAACAAAAATCCTCACAACTGGACCAATGAATAACATCATGATAAACAGAGAAAAGATTGAAGTTGTCAAGGATTTCATTTTACTTGGATCCACAATCAACAGCCATGGAAGCAGCAGTCAAGAAATCAAGACACATTGCATTGGGTAAATCTGCCACAAAGGACCTCTTTAAAGTGTTGAAGAGCAAAGATGTCACCTTGAAGACTAAGGTGCGCCTGACCCAAGCCATGGTATTTTCAATCTCATCATATGCATGTGAAAGCCGGACAATGAATAAGGAAGACCAAAGAAGAATTGATGCCTTTGAATTGTGGTGTTGGTGAAGAATATTGAATATACCATGGACTGCCAAAAGAATGAACAAATCTGTCTTGGAAGAAGTACAACCAGAATGCTCCTTAGAAGCAAGGATGGCGAGACTGTGTCTTACATACTTTGGACATGTTGTCAGGAGGGATCAGTCCCTAGAGAAGGACATCATGCTTGGCAAAGCACAGGGTCAGCGGAAAAGAGGAAGATCCTCGATGAGATGGATTGACACAGCGGTTGCAACAATGGGCTCAAGCATAACAACAATTGTGAGGATGGGGCAGGACCGGGCAGTGTTATCGTTCTGTTGTGCATAGGGTCGCTATGAGTCGGAACCAACTCAACGGCAACTAATAACAACAACGACAATTCTTTGGAGTCCTGATGGCAGTGGTTACAAAGCTATGGTGAGCTATAGCTGCTAACCAAAAGGTCTGCAGTTCTAATCCACCAGCTGCTCCTTGGAAACCCTATTGGGCAGTTCTACTATGTCCTATAGAGTCAGAACAAGTTAGAATTGACTTGATGGCAATGGTTTTTTTTTTTTTTTTTTTTTGGTGTTTATACAAGTGCAGTAAGAAAGTTTTGGATTCCAGGGTGGCTTTGTGCCTGCTCTGTTTTTTAAGATCCATGAGCCATTTAAAAGAGATTGAGCCACTAAATTATTAAGTCTGGTTTATTAGATTGACAAGATTATAAAAGATTTTTTCAAATGTATAAGTGTGTGGGAAGATTTTGCTTCTTAGTTTGTCTTGTTAGAAGTTTGAAATGTTTGAGAGAATAGATATAACATGTTTGTAATTGTAGCTTAAAATGCCTGAGGGAATTTGATTGATTAAATATGTAAATAGTGTTACGTGCTTGGAGGAATTTGATCTGTCAAATTTATAAATCAATCCAACATTTATCAAAGAACAAGTAAAGGTAGTTGTTATTATTTTGTATTAAATCACTAAACTTTTAAATAACATAAAAATGTCTATACATCAAGTTAAAGATAAGAAAACTAGGTTTTTAAAATGTATGTCTGCCTATCTTGAAATACTGATTAAAGCATAAGTAATTGTAACAGTTCTTTTCTCTGCACAAAATCTCTTTGGAACGGAAATCACAGTGATGGAGATAGAAATTAAGTTCAGTTTTAGAAAAAGAACCAACCAAACAAAAAAAAACCCGTCACCATCAAGTCAATTCTGACTCACAGCGACCCTATAGAACAGAGTAGAACTGCCCCATAGGGTTTCCAAGGAGAGGCTAGTAGATTTGAACTGCTAAACTTTTGGTTAGCAGCTGTAGCTCTTAACCACTGAGCCACCAGGGCTCCAACAGAAAAAGAAAGAGTTACATTTTGGGAAGTATGCTTCAGTTCGTGACCTCTGATATTTGTACTTACTCCCCCTAAATGGAAACATGTCCTAGACATTGTTCTGTAACTTATATCTGTGACTTAACAATAGACCTTGGGTATTGTTCATGTCAATACATCAGTTTCACCCTTTTTGAAGGCTGCATAGTACTTGATTGATTCCCTGGATGAACTATAATTTATTTAATCACGCTTGATTAATGGGCCTTTGGCATGCTTGCAATTGTTTGCTATTACAAAGAGGGACACGCATTTATATGTCTATCTCTATGTGCATATACATCTTTTCCCACTAACGTGCATATTTCTATGGGATTAATTCCTACCAAAGAATTGCTGGGTTGAAGGATCTACACATCTAATTTTTAAATAGAGATGGGCACACCGCCCCCCAGAAATGACCTCTTTGTACTCTCACCAAGAGGAATAGTTTCTGTCCCCTCCTCACCAAAACTGGGTATTATCAATCTTTTTAATCTTTGCCAATCTATTTTTTTTTTAATCTGATAGGTAAAAATTATTTTTGTTGTTCTTTCGACTTGTATTTCTTCTCCCATCGTACATGAATCAGTTCTAAGTGGATTATAGAACTAAATGTGAAAGACAAAATGATAAAACTTCTAGACGATAATATAGAATATCTTGGTGGCATCAGGGTAAGGAAAGAGCACAAAACCACAAAGGAAAAAACTGATAATTTAGACTACATTAAAATAAAAACTTCCGTGGATGAAAAAGGTGGCGCAGTGGTTAAGTGCTCAGCTGTTAACCAAAAGGTTGGCTGTTCAAACCCACCAGCTGCTCTGCTGGAGAAAGATGTGGCAGTCTGTAAAGATTACAGCCTTGGAAACCATGTGGGGGCAGTTCTACCCTGTCCTATAGGGTTGCTATGAGTGGGAACCAACTTGATGGCAACAGGTTTAGTTTTGCCTGGATGATGAAAAGATGCTGTGAAAAGACATGCCACCGAGTGAAAGAAACTATCAGAACACCACTCACAGACAATATGGATAAGCCATAAAAAAAAGATCATATTGAGGGAAAGAAGCCAGGCAAGCAAAACACATAGTGTACTATTCCATTTACGTGAAGTTTAAAAACAGGTCAAACTAAATGAATGTATATATAGTATATGTATATATATATATAGTATATATATATATTTAGATAATGAAACCATAAAGCAGAGCAAAGAAGTGACTACTATAAAATCAGGGTAGTGATTATCTTTGGGGGGCCCGTGGGGGCTTCTGGGGGCTGGAAATATTTTATTTCTTTCTGGGGTGGGGAGTGGTGACACAGGGACTCACTTTTCATTAATTTGTGAGTCTGTCTTATGGTTTATGCACTTGCCCATGCGAACATTCTATTTCACAATACTAATCTTTTTTCAAGATAAGAGAATTTGGGTAATAAAAACAAGCAATAGGAAGTTATCGGAAATTAAAAAAAAAAAGAGTCCTTGCAGTAATGTCCCTTGTTCGCACTGAGATGTAAATGAACTGAGCCTGCCCTTACTTCACCCCCTTCTGACGCAGCCTCTTGATGCAAGTCTGGGAGGGAGCCCATTTCTCTTCTTGGATTGTTCCTTGTTCCCTTCGGTATCTGGGCTGAATGCCAGATTAAATGATGCAGACATGCAGACCTATAGCCTGTGGCAGCTTCTCTCTGTCACTCTTAGAGGGTCATTGGCCTTCTGTATTTTCCAGAGCGTGCTTCCTAAACCCCTCTCCCTGTCCAGCTGGATCCTGAGTCATTCCCTCCCCTGGCTTTGAGCTCATCTTCCTGCTCTCTATACGGCTGCCCTGGCTTCCAGCTGTCTTGGCCAACTCTGCCATTGCCTCACCTTCTCTGTCCTCCCTGGAAACCTTTACGATTCCTGGGCCCTGGGCTGCAGCCCTTTCCCCAGCTGTCTCTGAAATTTCGTGCACCAAAACACCCACACTCTCCTGACTTTCCTTCCAACCTGCTTGCCCCAAAATCCCTGGGGCTAAAAGACGTGTACATGTAAAATTTTGGTAAATATTGCTAAATTGTCTCCGGTAAGTTTGCACCCAGCGTTGTTGCTGTGTGCCATCAAATTGATTCCAACTCACAGTGACCCTCTAGGACAGAACAGAACTGCCGCATATGGTTTCCTAGGTTGTAATCCTTACAGAAGCAGATTGCCAAGTATTTTCTCCCATGGAGCAGCTGGTGGGTTCGAACCCCTGACCTTTCAGTTAGCAGCTGAGTGCTTAACCATTGCACCACCAGGACTCCTTTTCAAGTGTGTAAGCATGTTTATTTCCCCACAATCTTGACAGCGCTGTATGTCAACAAACTTAAACAGGGATATCACTTTCTATTTTGAGTTAGAATTCTTTGATTATGAGAGAGGTTGCTGATTTTTTTTTTTAATAACTTTTATTAAGCTTCAAGTGAACGTTTACAAATCCAATCAGTCTGTCACATATAAGTTTACATACATCTCACTCCCTACTCCCACTTACTCTCCCCGTCTTGAGTCAGCCCTTTCAGTCTCTCCTTTCTTGACAATTTTGCCGGCTTCCCTCTCTCTCTATCCTCCCATCCCCCCTCCAGACAAGAGTTGCCAATACAATCTCAAGTGTCCACCTGATATAATTAGCTCACTCTTCATCAGCGTCTCTCTCCCACCCGCTGACCAGTCCCTTTCATTTCTGATGAGTTGTCTTCGGGGATGGTTCCTGTCCTGTGTCAACAGAAGGTCTGGAGAGCATGGCCGCCGGGATTCCTCCAGTCTCAGTCAGACCATTAAGTTTGGTCTTTTTATGAGAATTTGGGGTCTGCATCCCACTGATCTCCTGCTCCCTCAGGGGTCCTCTGCTGTGCTCCCTGTCAGGGCAGTCATCGATTGTGGCCGGGCACCAACTAGTTCTTCTGGTCTCAGGATGATGTAGGTCTCTGGTTCATGTGGCCCTTTCTGTCTCTTGGGCTCTTAGTTGCCGTGTGGGCTTGGTGTTCTTCATTTTCCTTTGCTCCAGGTGGGTTGAGACCAATTGCTGCATCTTAGATGGCCGCTTGTTAGCATTTAAGACCCCAGACGCCACATTTCAAAGTGGGATGCAGAATGTTTTCATAATAGAATTATTTTGCCAGTTGACTTAGAAGTCCCCTCAAACCATGTTCCCCAGACCACCGCGCTTGCTCCGCTGAGCTTTGAGGTTGCTGATTTTTTAATATGTTTTTTGGCTGTATGGATTTCTCTTGTAGCAAACTGCCTATTTTCTTTGAACATTTTTCTATTGAGCTTTTCATCTTTCCTTACTGATTTGTATGAACTCTTTTTAAAAATTAAGGAATTTAACTCTACCATACTGCATATGATATAATATTGCAAATAGCATTTTTTGTCTATAAAAGTGTTTATATTTTATTTAGTTGCATTTATTCCTTTTTTTCTTTATAGATTTGGGTTTGGTTTTTATTTAGAAAGGACTTCCTTCACTCTAAGATTATAAAAATAAATCTATTGGGAAAATATTTTGGTATAAGGAGTGAGGTAGGGATCCAGCTTTCTTTTTTCATAAACACTTAGTTTTTTCATAAACACTACTTATCCCCACTAATTTTTTAAAACAATTCCTCTCCCCCCACTTATGTATAATGTCACCTCTCTCAAAAATTAAATTACCACATACATGAGGACTAGTTCTGCCTTGTCAACATCTATGGAGATATATAATAATATGAATTTTTCACTTTTTATCCTATTAATAGATTACTATCCAGCATCTAAAAGGCAATACCTAGGAATAAATCTAACCAGGGACATGAAGGGCTTATACAATGAAAACAATAAAGCATTGCTGAAAGAGTTAAAGAAGATTTAAATAAATGGAAAGATCTTCCATGTTCTTGGATTGGAAGTCTTGATATTGTTAAGAAGTCAATACTACCCAAAGTTATCTGTAGATTCAATGCAATCCTGATCAAAATTCTAATAGCCTTCCTTGCAGAAATAGAAAAACCAATCCTCAACTTATATGGCATGGCGATATAAGTTTAGCCCCGAATAGCTAAAACAATGTTGAAAGAGAAGAACAAAGTAGGAGGACTCACACTTCCTGATTTTAAAACATACTGTATAGGGTTGCTATGAATCAGAATTGACTTGACCACAATGGGTATACAGCTACAGTAATTCAAATAGCCTGGTACTGGTATAACAATAAACACATAGACCAATGGAATAGAAATGACAGTCCAGAAATAAACTTACACATCTATGGTCAACTGATTTTTGACAAAGGTGCTAAGTCCATTCAGTGGGGAAAAAGGAGTCTTTTCAATAAATGGTGGTGGGAAAATTGTGTTTCCACATGCAGAAAAATGAAACAGGATCCATGTCTCATACCATACACAAAAACAAATTCAACAGGGATTAAGGACCTAAATGTACAAACTAAAACCATAAAATTCTTAAAAGAATAAGTGGGGGCAACTTTGTCAAGCCTACCTTTCAACAATGGATTATCTAATTTGATAACAAAAGCGCAAATGGCAAAGGACAAAATAAATAAATGGGACCTCATGAAAATTAAAAACTTTTGTTCATCAAAAGACTTTACCAAAAAAGTGAAAAGACAGGCTACTGAGGAGGAGAATATCTTCGGAAACCATATATCTGACAAGAATCTAATAACTGAAATATATATAAAACTTTAACAACTTAACAAAAAGACAAATAACCCAATCATAAAATGGGCAAAAGACTTGAATAGACATTTCACCAAAGAGAGCATTCAAATGGCCAACAAACACGTGAAAAGATATTCAACACCATTAGCCATCAAAGACATGAGAATCAAAACCACAATGAGATACCACTTCATTCCCGCTAGAATGACTAAAGTGGAAAAAGAAAATGTTGGTGAGGATGTGGGGAAATTGGAAGCTTTATCCATTGCTGGTGGGAATGCAAAATGGTAGAGCCCTTGTGGAAACCAGTGTAATGGTTCCTCCCAAAAACAATAGAACTACCATTTGATCCAGGAATTCCACTCCAAGGTGGAATTCCACACCCAAAAGACTTGAAAGAAGACACTCAAAAAGAGACTTGTACAACAATGTTCATTGCAGCACTATTCGCAATAGCCAACAGGTGGAAACAACCTAAACGCCCATCAACAGATGAATGGATATACAAAATGTTGTACATACAGATAATGGAATACTACTCAGCAAGCAGGAGAAATGAAATCTTGATAGATGCTACAATATGGATGGAGCTTGAAGACGTTATGCTGAACAAACTAAGCCAATCACAAAAGGACAAATATTGTATGACTTCACTTATCTAAAAAGACAAGAAAAGGCAAGTGTACAGAGACCAGAGTTTATTAGTGGTTACCGGGGTGGGAGGCAGGGGGAATATGGAGATTAACGGTGATGGAAAAATCGCATTGATTAAGGGTAGGTTTACACACCCAATTACTGTGATTGCTGTCAATAAGTTGTACACCTGTAAAAAATTGAATTGGCAAAAGTTGTATGACAGGTATATTTACAACAATGACAAAAAAAAAAGAAAAAGAGCAGCTGCTGAGGCTGCTTATGTGCAACCAAGTATCTCATGGAATTTGGTTCCTTGGTATGGAGGTTTAGGGTCATGGATTCATGGGACATTCCAATTAATTGGCCTAATAAAGTGTTCAGTGATTCTGTTCTACCACCTAGTTCCTTGTGTAGTGCCTGTGGTCTTAAAAACTTGCAAGAGGCCATCCAAGTTGCAACAATTGGTCTCTGTTCACCTGGAGCAAGAATAAGGAGGGCCAGGATTGGGAGGAGGACATGGATTGTGTGACTAATTATGTCCATGAGCAACTGATTCCTTTGTCATGAGACCAGAAGAACTGAATGGTGCCCAGTTATCATTACTGAACATTTTAATCAAAGATTCCATAGAAGAATCCTGATCAAAAGGGGAAAATGCAGAACAGAATTTCAAATTCTCCTGAACTCTAGACTTTCTGGAGCCATGGAGGCTGGAGGAACGAACCCCTGAAACTATTGCCTTGATATATTCTTTTTTTTTAACTTTCATTGTGCTTTAAGTGAAAGTTTACAAATCAAGTCAGTCTCTCATACAAAAATTTGTATACACCTTGCTGTATACTCCTAGTTGCTCTCCCCCTAATGAGACAGCACACTCCTTCTCTCCACCCTGTATTTCCGTGTCCATTCAGCCAGCTTCTGTCCCCCTCTGCCTTCTCATCTCCCCTGCAGACAGGAGCTGCCCACATAGTCTCATGTATCTACTTGAGCCAAGAAGCTTACTCCTCACCAAGATATTCTTTAAAACTTAAACCAAAAACATCCCCTAAAGTCATCTTAAAATGGAACAATAATTTGGCTTAACTAGTAAAAACGGTCTGCCTTGAGCATTATGCTCTTTTAAGAACTATCTGTATGGGCTTGGAAAGCCTGGTTGCATAGTGGTTAAGTGCTATGGCTGTTAACCAAAAGGTCGGCAGTTCAAATCCACCAGGTGCTCATTGGAAACTGTATGGGGCAGTTCTACTGTGTCCTATAGGGCTGCAATGAGTTGGAATAGAGGCAATGGGTTTGGTTTGGTTTTGGTATATGGGGTTGAATTGACAAAAGCAGCTTGAAAGATTAGATAGGAACCTTAGGAGGCAGTGAGTTTATGTTAACGATGGAGAAACAACTCAGAAAAAGGGGGTGAGAATGGTTGCATAACTCAAAGAATATAATCAATGTCCCTAAATTGTACATGTAGAAACCGTTGAATTGGTGTATGTTTTGCCGTGTGTATTCTCAACAACAAAATAAATTTTAGAAAAAAAAAGGTTATTACCTTATATGAAGTTACATTAATAGATTTCCAAATATTAAACCATCCTTGCATTTTTAGAATATATTCTACTGGGTCATTTTTTTTTTTTTTTGGTGTGCTGTTGAAATTGTCAGCTAGTATCATTTTTAGGATTTTTGCATCAATATTTATAAGTGAGATTGGTTTGCAGGGATTTTTTTGTGTGTGCTTTATTTGACAGGTTTCAGTAAAAAAAAAAAAGTTTCAGTATCAATGTTATATTCACTACATAAAAAGAATTTTGAAGGTTTCCTTCGATTTCTATGTTCTAGAAGAGTTAGACATAAAAAAAAAAAAAAAAAAAAAAAGGTGTTCCTTAAATGTTTGGATGGCTCCCCCTGACAGACTATAGATTTTGTGCTTTTTGAGGGAACAGGCCTTTTTTTTTAAGGAACAATTTTATGATGATTAGACTTTATGGAAATTAGCCTGTTAATATTCTCCCTCTCTTTTGGAGTTAATTTTGGCAATGTGTATAATAATAACAAACTGGTGGTAAAGTAGAGGGTCAGCAAAAAAGAGGAAAACCCTCAATAAGGTGGATTGACACAGTGGCTACAACAGTGGGCATCACAACGATCTTGAGGATGGTGCAGGACCGGACAGTATTTGCTCTGTTGTACCTAGGGCCTCTATGAGTCCAAACCTAACAACAGCAATAAACTGAGTTTGCCTGCCAGCCAAGTCAAGGCCTCTGAGTACAATGAGAGCATAGAGGTCCCAACAACCCAGGAACCATTTGGTATGTACTTTTTTGTGTCTGACTTTCTTCACTTAGTATATTTTGAGAAGCATCCATGCTGTTGCATAGTTTAGGTAATCCTTGAGTGGCAGTTTGTTTCTTTTCATTAGTGAATAAGTATACCACTGTATGGTTAGTACCACAATCTGCTCATCCATTCAATTACCCATGGACACACGGATTGCTTCCCGTTTTTTACCTATTATGAATTAAGCTGCTTTGAATATTCTCGTACAGTTGTTGTGGTTATATGGTTTTACTTCTCTTGGATAAATACCTAGAAGTGAAATTATTGAATCAAGGGTAGATCCATGTTTAATTTTTTAAAGAAGTTGCCTAACACTTTTCTAAAGTGGTTGTACCGTGTTATACTCACACAGCAGTTGGAGAGTTCCCGGTGCTCCACATGCTCACTGACTGGGGAGTTGTCAATCCTTTTCGTTTTAACCCTCTAGTGCAGTGCCTGCATGGTGGTACCCTGCTATGGTTTTAAATTGCATTTCCCTGAAGATAGATGATGTTAGACCAGCACTTTCTCATATGCTTATTGGCTATTTGTGTATCTTCTTTCATGAAGTGCATCTTCAACTATTTTGCCCGCCCCTTTTTTTATATTGGGTTGATTGTCTTTTATTATTTAGTTTCAGGAGCTCTTTATTCTGGATACAAGTCTTTTTGTCAGATACATGTGCTATGAATATTTCTTCCGAGTCTGTGGCTTGCCCATGTATTTTTTCACGGTGCTGTTTGATGAGCAGAAATTTAATTTTTCTCAAGTCCATTTATCAATGTCTTTTTAGAGCCCATGCTTTTTATGCCCTTTCTAAGAAATCTTTGCTTACCCCAGGATTGAGAAGCTATTTTCCTATGTTTTCTTGTAGTAACTTCTATCGATTTAGTTTTTTATGTTTAAAACTATAGTTTCTCTTGAATAGGCTTTTTTTCTTTTTTTGAAAACCTTTCATATATGGTGTCAGGTGGGAATTGAAGTCCCCCACCCACATGCTTCTCTAGTTGTTCCAGCATGATTTGTTGAGGAGATTTTTCTTTTCCCATGGATTTGCTTTGTTGCCTTTGCCAAAATCATTTGATCCACTACTGGCATGGCTCTTGCTACCTCTTCCAAAACTAAGCATCCCAGGTAAATACGCGCCTAACGTAGCCTTTGGCTACCCAAAGTGTGGTTCGAGGACCAGCAACATCACATTACCTGGGAGCTTGTTAGAAATGCAGAATCTGGCGCCACTCCAGGCCTACTGGATTAGAATCTGCTTTTTTTTTTTTATCCCCAGAAGATAGCTTGAGGAGCACTGGTATGGATAATGTTTGAGGAAAGAGGGAAAATGCCATCATGACATACCCTGACTCTCATAGCCTTCCCATGCACTGTGGGCTGGTGGAGTCTGTTGACCCTTTTCCTCTCCTGGACAGGCTAGGTCAGCAGGGCACAGTTTTACTTTCTGCCCCCATTCAACCTCTGGGTCCACCCTTCCTGATAGGTGCTTCCTCACTGCGGTGCAGGGCGTGGGGGAGGGGAGCGGGAACTCCCTCCCCTATTCCTCATCCTCTAATACCCACAACCACCTGCTCATTTACCCGGCAGCTCCAATCCCGGTGCCCAGCCCTCTTCTCCATACACATCCTCTCACTCCAGAGCCTCACTTTCCTCAATTACGGAGCGGAGATAATAAAGGTCTCCATCTCAGGGGCTAATGTAATGCAAAGTGATCTGAGGAGTGCCTGGGGCATAGAGACAGCACAATAAAAGTCACTGATCGTCACGGTCATTTCAGAGCCAGTCTCTTAGGAGAAGCTCCTGGACAAAAGCTGCCTTTTTCTTGCAGCCCCATCACTCCACACCCGGGCAGATTTGGGCCATGCTTTTATTTATTTATTTATTTTTCCCTCCAGCCAGGCTTCTCCCTTCCTTCTCCGCGCTCTCAGGACAGCGTGCACCGATAAATCTTTCCCTGCCGGTTGCACTGTCACAGCAAGCTGCCTGGCTTCTGACCGGTCCCCTGCCCCGGCCGGGGAGCTCTTCAAAACGAGGCCTCTGCCTTGGTCGCCTTTGAACCCCAGCCCCTGGCACAGTGCCTGGCACTCGGAGGGCGCTCAATAAATGTTTGTAAAATCGAATTATATGTTGAGCAAGTGTCCTCCCGTCAACACACGGGGGGTGGGGTATGTGCGGGCAGTGGGGACAGAAGGGAAGGCTGGTGGTGTGCTCGAGTGGGGGGCGCAGGTCAGGGGGCTCCCCGGGGCTCGAGTTGGAGGAGAACGAGGAGGGATACGAGGCGAGAAGGCGGAGCCAGGGCCAGAAGGGCTGGCTGTGCCAGACGCCGAGGGCTCTCTTCTCTCCTCTCTGTCTCCCCCCTTCCCCCTCCTCTCCTCCTCTCCTCCTCCTCCTCCTCCTCGGGTTCTGCCACCCCCGCCCGGCGCGGCCGTGGCAGGGAGGGGCCGGGAAGGCGGAGCCAGCGGCGACCAAGGCTCTGGGCACCCGCGCGCTCCCGGTCTCCGGGCGGAGATCCCGGCGCGACGAGGTAGGAGCCCGCGCGGGGAGCGACAAGGGACCAGGAGCCGCGGCAGGAGGGCCCTGGAGAGCGGGGAGGCCGGGCCGAGACCCTCCCCTCCGGCACCAGCGCAGCCTCGCGGCCCCCAGAGCCACCGCCGAGGGGACGCTCAGCCTGGCCCTGGGTCCCCGGCCTCCCTCCCCGCCCCCTCCCGGGCGCCCTGCTCCCT
Source organism: Elephas maximus indicus (assembly GCF_024166365.1). Taxonomy (NCBI): domain Eukaryota; kingdom Metazoa; phylum Chordata; class Mammalia; order Proboscidea; family Elephantidae; genus Elephas; species Elephas maximus. The sequence continues at coordinate 50,446,335 of NC_064837.1, read as the reverse complement.
TCCCGCTGCTGAGCCTCCCCCCAGGCCGCCCCCGAGCGGCCCCTGGGCTCGCCTCTCCTTCGGCCAGCCGCGCTCCTTGTTCGTCCCACAGGTCCCTGCAGAGACGAGCTGGAGTCGGTGCCTGGCTGCCTGGGGGAGGTGAGGGGCCGCTAGAAGAAGCCAGAGGGTGAGCCCGGCGTGGTGGGGGAGGGTTGGAGGGCCCGGGTACCATTCTTACGCATCTTAGTGTCACCAGTGCTCAGCGCAGTGGGGCTGGCTCCATGTCTGCGGAATGAATGAATCATTACTCTCCTGTACCCTTCCGAAGGAGGACTTTTTGAGGACCACGTGCTGCAGAGCATCTTGGGGGGCGGGGAACGCTCCTGAATAGGGATCCCCCTCCTGTATAGTAGAAACCGACTCTCATTACTTCACCTCCTCTTTGCGCTCCATTCCCAAGGCTCACTTTGGGCCAGGCTTGGGGATGGTGGAGGGTGCTTGTAGGCCCAGCCCGGTACTTACTGAAGGTGTGGCGGGACAGGAGGCTTGAGTGAGGCCTCTTACAAGGTCACGGGGTGGTGGGGATGCTGTGGAGGAGAACACCTCAGGCAGGCCCACTTGGTACCTCTGAGGGCCGCCTGGAAGGGCCGACCAGAATGTGGATTCTGACCGGCCTAGAGCAAGTTACCCAGCCCCTCCAAGCCTCTGTTTCTTCATCGATAAAATGGGAATATTATTATCCATTCCTCAGGGCTTTGTGTGGATTAAGAAAACTCATGAAATCACTCAGCACAATGCTTGGCACACTGGGCACAAATCTTAGTTTTCTTTCTTTCTTTCTTCCCCCTCCAAAAGTGAGCAGAATTATTTGTCCCCATCCCCTCGGACCCCAAAATGGTCATGGACAGATGTGTAGTAAGGGTTGAGTGAATCTGCTTGGTGGAGCTTCAGCACCTCCCTCCCCCGTTTCTTCCAGACTCCACGGGAAGAGCCTGGGCTCAGGCATGCCGGTGCTGTCAGAAGACTCGGGTGAGTGCCCCCCACCCGGGCTGGTGCTTACCCGGCAGCCAGGGCTGGGGAGAAAGCAGGCTGCAGCTGATGCTGGTGGTCAGAAGCTGCCTTGCCTCTAAGCCCTGGGAATGAGAGCCTGGGGAGAGACTGTGCCCACGGCAGGCTCAAGTGTTGCTTGAGGGTCTACTGGGATCCTGAGGGGCAGGGAGTGTCCGTTGCATTGATTATTATTTTTTTTTCTTACACTTTCCTCAGGTTTGCATGAAACCCTGGCTCTGCTGACCTCTCAGCTCAGGCCTGACTCCAACCACAAGGAGGAGATGGGCTTCCTGAGGGATGTGTTCAGCGAGAAAAGCCTCAGTTACTTAATGAAGGTAAAGTCCCATTGTATCTGGTTAGGATTTCTAGAGATCCCAGGGTGGTGCAAATGGTTTGCTCTAGGCTACTAACTGAAAGGTTGGAGTTCAAATCTACCTAGCAGTGCTGTGGAAGAAAGTCCTGACAATCTACTTCTATAAGATTAAAAACTAAAAACCAAACCATTGTTGTCAAGTCTAATTGCGACTCATAGCGACCCTATAGGGCAGAGTAGAACTGCCCCATAGGGTTTCCAAGGCTGTAAACCTTTTAAGGAAGCCAACTGCCACATGTTTCTCTTGTGGAGTGGCTGATGGGTTCAAACCGCCAACTTTTTGGTTAACAACCAAGCACTTAACCATTGGGCCACCAGGGCTCCTTTCCGTAATATTACAGCCCTTGAAAACCCTATGGAATGCAGTTCTGCTCTGAAACATGGGGGACCACTAGGAGTCGGAATTGACTTAATGATGAGTTCAGTTGGTTTCCTAGCTGCCTGTGGTCCACAGAGGTCATCCTAGCCATTTCTCTGCCCCCAGAAAGGTCTTCCGTAGCCCAGCCAGGCAGGGCTTTCTCTTATGCCACACAGTTGGTGACCCAATCTGCAGGCCCAGATGTCTCTGCAGCTGTGGGTGGGGTGTGTGGTGTCCGGGATAAACCTGGGACAGCTGGCTTGGGTGTCCCCAGCCTGAAACCCACTGTCTTTGCAGATTCACGAGAAGCTCCGCTATTATGAGAGGCAAAGCCCCACCCCAGTCCTGCACAGCGCCATGGCGCTCGCTGAGGATGTAAGCCTGAGGTTTTTCCTTATGGTGTCACCTCACTCCCTGCCCTGTAGGGTCCCCTTATCTTGTCTTTCTGCCATTGCTTAGCCAAAGCACATCAGGAACTGGGACCCCCAAGAGATGTCTCCCTTCCTCCTCCTCGTCTTCCTTCCTGGGTTCCCTGACAGGCAGAAGGAACTCTGAGCCTTGGACTGAGCCCTGAGACATGATGACATGGGATGACCCCTTACTGTGTTCCTGAGAAAGTCTGTTTCCTCAGCTGTACACCTAGAGTGTTTGGATAGGATCAGCAGTTCCCAAACTGTTCTGAGGATGGGAGCTATGAATAGGGCAAAGAAGCATGTCTTGCCTGCACCTTCTGAGCCCACTGTGAAGTTCTGAAGCAAAGGACCCTGCGGTGCGCCCCGGCTTACAGGCTCATGCGTCTTTGCTTTTAAAGGAGTATCTGTTAGTTTCTTATGGACCTAGTGCTCTGGGCTGTGTGCTTTGGGAAAAGTTGGGCCAGTTGATTATCAAAGCCATTCCAGCCCTTGAATAAATGCACCTAACCCAGGAGATGGCCTGGTGTGGGATGGGTGCAGCCTGTGGGTGCAGGCCCCCAAGCCTCTCTCCACCATGGCATAGTGATTAGGAGCATGTTAGATACCTGGTTCCTGGGCTCAGTGCCGCCTTTGCTACTAGCTCTGTGATCTCAGACCAGTCACTCTCTGAGCCTCAATTTCCTCATCCATAAAATAGCACAACGATGAAGGACACAGGTGATAGAGCCAGAGAATCCCAAGTTCAAATCCTGCCTGTGCCACTTACGAGCTGTGCGACCTTGGGCAAAATATTTAATCTCCCTGAGCCTCAGGACTCTCGTCTGTAAAATGGCAAAATAATAGTACCTGTTTAATCTAGGTTTGTTGTGAGGATTAAATGAGAAGGTCCATATAAAGCAAAAAGCACACAGTCAGGGCTTAATACATTTAGATCCTCTTAGGATTTCCCTGTCCCTGGGTGATGCAGATGGTTAAACACTTGACTACTAGCTGAAAAGTTGGTAGTTCGAACCCACCCAGAGAAGCCTTGGAGGTAAGGCCTGGCGATCTGCTTTTGAGAGGTCACAGCCTTGAAAACCCTATGGAGCAGTTCTACTCTGCACACATGGGGTCGCTGTGAGTCGGAATCGACTCTATGGCAACAAGTTTTGTTTTGGTTTTGTTGTGAGGATTAAATGAGAAGGGCCGTATAAGGCAAACAACACACAGTTAGGGCTTAACAAGTTTAGCTTCTGTTAGGATTTCCCCTGCAGAGCTGCTCAGGTATCCTTTCCCTGGCATGGTTCCCCTGGGATCATCAGTCCTGGGGTGGTTGAGGGTCGGATGTACCCTGGTGCTGCATCAGTCCCTGGGAGGGCCCCTGGCTCTAAAGCCTAGGGAGCAGGGGTTTTCACACAGAGCTCCCAGCAGGCTCGGGGCAGGGAGGCCCCCCCGGCTGTCTGGCATTCTCTCATCTGCTCTAGGTGATGGAGGAGCTGCAGGCCGCCTCTGTGCACGGTGACGAGAGGGAACTGCTCCAGCTGCTGTCCACCCCCCACCTCAGGGTAGTCACGCTGCAGTCTCTGCCGGCCCCCGCCTCTTGTGGCTCCTGGGAGGGGGGCAGCAGGGTGTGCTAGGCCGTAGACTGAGAGACTCCTAGTGAGGGCCCCTCAGGGCCAGTGTCTGGGGTGGTGGTCTCTTTGGCATGAGATCTGAGACCACCAAACCCTGCCCAGGCAAGGCCGTCTGACCCCTGGTGAGCTATAGGGCCAGCCCCCCATTTCTCTGACTTTCCTGACAGGCCATGCTAATGGTACATGACACGGTTGCCCAGAAGAATTTCGACCCTGTCCTCCCTCCTTTGCCTGATAATATTGACGAGGATTTTGAAGAGGAATCAGTGAAGATTGTCCGCCTGGTGAAGAACAAGGAACCCCTGGTATGTGGTGGCCACCTCTCTTCCCCATTCTGACCCTCTCCCTCCCACTACATCCCACCTTGGCCAGTACAAATGGGAAGGAATCCTCCTGAAGGCTTGGGAGTGAGCGATGGCAGCTTTGTCAGGGCTTCCGCTAGTGCTAGTTCTTCTGGCAACTTTGTGGGCAGGGCACCCCTTTCTTTGTGGAATACAGCCCCCTCACTCCATGGTCAAGCTCCTTTGTGAGGTAAATAGCCTGCACGGTGGTACAGGGCGGTACAGGGCAGCCCTGACTGTCATGCTCTGAGCTGAAGATTGGCAAATCTAGCCCACCACCTGTTTTCATGAATAAAGTTTTACTGGAGCATGGTCACACCCATTTATTTACGTATTGTCTATGGCTGCCTTTATACTACAATGGCAGAGTCAAGTAATTGTGACAGACAATTAGGTCTGCAAAGCCTAAAATATTTATCTCCCCCTCCTGTCTGTGTTAAGGAGCCGTGTGGTGCGATGGTTAAGCACTTGGCTGCTCACCCAAAGGTGGATGGTTCAAACTCACCAGTGGCTCCATGGGAGAAAAGACCTGGTGATCTGCTCCCATAAAGATTACAGCCTACAAAACCCTATGGGGCATTTCTACTCCATCCTATAGGGTCACTATGAGTTGGAATTGACTCAACAGCACAGAAAACCTCTCCGAATACTGGAGTCCCTGGGTGGTACAAATGGTTAACAGTTAATGCGTGGCTGCTAACTGAAAGGTTGGAGGTTTGAGTACACCCAGAGGGGCTTAGGAAGAAAGTCTTGGTGACCTACTTTTAACAAATCAGCGCTTGAAAACCCCGTGGAACACAGTTCTACTCTGACACACGTGGGGTCACTGCGAGTCAGGAGGGACTCTACAGCTTTCCTTGAATACAATACTGAGGAAGCTCAGGGCACCAGGCATTCTTCACCTTAGCTCACAGATTGCTACCATTTTGGTCCCCGTTCGGTGCTGATTTATGGAGCAAAGGAAAAGTTGTTTATGAGATGGAGAGAAATGGTAGAAATCCAGAGAGAGAAATGGGTGCTTGACCAAGAGAATACTGCATCTGGTTTTCTCTATTTTCACTTGCACCAAATGACCTCAGAAGAGCTGCTTCTGCAAACAGATGAGGATTTCTCCCTTGCTTCCATTTCCTCATCTGCAAAATGGGACAGTAGTCAACTCAGCAAATGTATTGTGAGCCTTCCAGTGTGCCAGGCACAGTGTTGGGCTCTGGCACTTCAGAGATGAATGAGACTTAGTCCTTGCCCTCTAGGAGCTTGCGGGCTTACCAGGGAGGCAGAAAGTTATCAGGATCTAGTCTGAGGAGGGAGTGACTAGGGATGGGGTGGGGTGTAGGGAACACTTCTTGGAAGAGGTGATGCCTGGTCTGAATTCCTGAAAAAGCAAAAGGAGTTCGCCAGAAGGAAAAACGAGGGGAAGGGCATTACAAGCAGTAAGAATTGCATGTGCAAAACCAGGGGAAGGTCGACAGCAGCATGTATTCAGGGAACACTGAGCTGCCTGCTGTGACTAGGATGCCACATTTGAGGTTAGGAATGACCAAGGTGAGGCCAGAGAGCTTGGTGAAGTCAGATCATAAAGGGCCTGATTGTCCACAGCCAGTTGCTTAACTCGCCCCTGAAGACAGTGACAAGCTTTTAAACAAGGAGTGACGTCCTAGTCCCTGAGCTCTGGCTGGAGCATAATTGGTTCCCCTCAGCAACACCAAAGGGCCCCAGAACCCTGCAGTTTGTTATAGAGGAAGGTTGAGAGTTTCCTGGCCTGTACTATCCTCATTAAATGTCCATGCGAGTGGCAGGGGGCTGTGATATGAAAGAGAAAACACTGGATTCAGAGTCACAAAAAGCTTTGCTCCTCACCAGCTGTATGACCTTGAGGAGGATGCTCAGCTTCTTTGAGCCCCAGTCCCTCATCTCTAAAGTGAGATTGCATTGTGCTTTGCAAACTGTAAAGTGCTGTGCTATATTCACGCAGGGGGCAGTGGCGGTGCAGTGGTAGAATTCTCGCCTTTCACGCAGGAGACCTGGGTTTGAATCCTGGCCAAGGCACCCCAAGTGCAGCCGCCACCCATCTGTCACTGGAGGCTTGTGTGTTGCTCTGATGTTGAACAGGTTTCAGCGGAGCTTCTAGACTAAGATGAACTAGGAAGAAAGGCCTGGCGATCTACTTCCCCAGAAACCTGCCAGTGAAAACCCTGTGGATAACAATGGTCTGATCCCATTGTGCATAGGGTTGCCATGAGTTGGGACCAGACTCAAAGGCAGCTAACAACAACTTGCTAATGTGAGATGTTAGTTTTATTGTGGCACATCCTCAGCTGGGTAAGTTCCTTACTGCTCTGCCCTCTAGGGCGGCAGAAGGAGGGACGGGAGGTTCTGTCGGGCTCCGTGAGTCTGGATCTGAGGTCTGGGGCTACTTCTTAGGACCTGTATGCTCTGTGTCTGATGCAGGGTGCTACCATCAGACGGGATGAGCACTCAGGGGCCGTTGTCGTGGCCAGGATCATGCGAGGCGGTGCAGCAGACCGGAGCGGTGAGTGGTGGCAACGCAAGCCTGGCTGAGGTAGCAGCCATGGTCCCAGAGCCCTCCACCCTTCAGCCACAAGTCTCCCACCCCTCTTCTATCTGGTTACCTGTTTGGGATATGCTTTGCTTTCTCATCTCCTTCCCAAACCCAGTAGAAATTTTAATTGTTTAAAAATAATCGCATGCATGGAGTACTTCGGGGGTGATCGGGAAGGAGCTCATGTGTTGGTTTAGGTTGAGGACTGTGAGAATTAAGCATAGTATGTGGGGTTGGCGGGTAAATCTTAACTGGGGGACAGTGGAGCTGCAGTTCCCCCCCTACCCCAGTTGCTGTAGCCAGCAAGCCACTATTACTGGAGGAAGAGTGTTCATCTGGCTTTGGGTGGAAAGCAGGTTGAGAACCACTGGTGTGTGGAAGAACTACTAAGCTGGGAGGCAAACCTCCTGGCCATTAGATTTGGTAGATCAGGGGTGGGCCCAAAATTCTGTATGTCTAACCAGCTCCCACCTGTTGCTGATGCTGCTGGCCCAGGGACCACTCCGAGTAGCAAATAAGGCCCTAATATGCAGAGACACTTGCCATTAAACCAGAAGTGAATAGATGGGTGTGTTTAATGCTCTTCGCTCTCACCTTGAAGTTTTCTCACTAAGACTTGGGAAGGACATTCTTGGAGTTTCCTGTAAACTCAGGAAGATGAAGAGTTAATGATGTTTTTCAAGAGGCAGAGGGTATAACAGAAAGAACACAGGCTGTCCACATCAAAAGAACTGAGCTTGAAGGAGCTGGGGTGGAGCAACGGTTAAGCCCCCAGTTGCTAACTGAAAGGCTGGCAGTGTGAACCCACGCAGTGGCTCTGCGGGAGAAAGACCTGGACATGTACTCCCTTGAAGATTAGCCTAGAAAACCCTATGGGGCAGTTGCACTCTGTCTCATGGGGTCGCTATGAGTTGAAACTGACTATGACTGCTCCTAACAACAGCAACATCCTCATCCCCACCCCAACCTGACCTCTGAACACAAAGCACACAAAAAATCTGTATTTCTTAAAAACAAACAAACAAAAAAACTGCTTGAACAGCAGTTCCATTATTTCTCAGCAGCCTGGCCGTGGGCAAGCTATTTAATCTTTCTGGGGCTCAGATGACAACTTGTAAATTGGGGCTTTTCACCGGCTTGTTGTTAGCTGTGATGATGTGGAAGAGGCACTCAGCACTCTAAAGGGGCTCAGTTCAGCCGAGTACCACTCACCATCTTTGGACTTCAAGGCTGCCTTTAGCGTGTTAGGTGGTCCCCAGCTTTGAGCGCCAGAGCTGGGCCCCTTCCTGTGCTGATGCCCTGCTGTGTCTTCTCCTAGGCCTGGTGCACGTTGGAGACGAGCTCCGAGAAGTGAATGGGATCGCAGTCCTGCACAAGAGGCCTGATGAGATCAGCCAGATTCTGGTCTGTGCTTGTGCGCTGCCTGGTGGCGTTCCCTGGAGACCTAAGCCAGGGCATTTCCTGGGGCCAGGCAGCTTCTGGCTCCACCTCCCTGTTTTTATGAGGAGGTGACTGGCGAAGTGGTCTCGGTGTGCCTAGTGGGGACAGGAGTGGAGGGTCCAGCCCACCTTCCTCTTTCTCAGACCGCCTCTTACCACACCCATCCACCCTGGCTCCCTTTCCTGGGGCTGCTTCTCCAGGACCCTCTCAACATGGCCTCTTCCAAAGGGGCCAAGGGAGCAAGGATTTTGAAGTCAGCTGGTCCTGAGTTCGAAACCTGCTTCTACCCCAAAAATTTAGTTGTACAACCTTGGACAAGTCATCGGATCATTCTGAGCTTCAGTTTCCTTTTCCATAAAGTAGGGACAGGGTTTGTCAGCCCATATGGGGTTTTCGTTAGGTTGTGAGTGTCTGGAAAAGGGTAAAGCACTTCACAGCTGTAAGGGGATTGTAGGATATTAAATGTTGGGACGAAAGCAACCTATACAGTCCATTTTGGGGAGTTGAAGTGAAATCTGAAATTTTTAAAAGCCCCAACCATAGTTTTGTCCTCTCTATGCTTGGGCATCCTGCCCCGACATAACACTCTTTGCTAAATTCTGATGGTTTTTAGGGGAGAAACAGGATGAGATCTGGAGAGAGGAGGCCCCCTCTCGAAGATGCCCCCTGCAGGAGACCTGGATTGCAGACAGATAAACCAGTTTTTTGCCCTCACTTCTCTGTCTGGTTCTGTACACCACCCTTCCTGTGCTCCAGAGCGAGTGGCCTGGGCTCTCTGTGTGGTGGATGCAGGGCTTTTGTGGTCTGGGAGCATCCATGGGCTCCCCAGTGAAGGGTGCAGTCTCTGTTGGTTGGAGGAGAGGGGAGCCTCGGAGAGGTCAGGGTAACCTGAGAGAGGAGAGCCCACTGGGGAAGATGGAAGGAAAGAGGGAAGTACCAATCAGGGATCAGCCCCAAATCAGGCAGGAAAGAGGAAAATGAAGCGGAAGCAGTTTGTTCAAATGACCACTGAGGAAAGAAGAAGGGGAGCCCCTTGAGGCACTGGCAGTCAGGAGGGATGGAGAGCTGGAATTTAATGCATGTATTATCCTTGAGTTCTCATTTAAAATCTTCTGTCCTTTTGTTCCGTGAAAATACAGTCATGGTTTCAGGGCTTCTGAGTTTTGCTTCAGGTAATTCAGCCCAGGCCCCTTGTTGAAGACTGGGCCACAGGGCAGGCAGCACTTCTGACTGTCTTTCTGAACTTGAGTTTGTAGACCTGGGAAGTTAGACTTCAATTCAGGGAAGGTCAGACCAAGAAGGTGAGAAGCCCCTACTTTCTTCCTGTTCAGGCCCAGTCCCAGGGATCCATCACCCTGAAAATTATCCCGGCCACCCAGGAGGAGGACCGCTTGAAGGAGAGCAAGGTATGAGGGGCCAGGCTCAGGGTGCCCTGGCTGGGGGGCTGGAGGCAGTGGGGGGCTCTAGCCCAGCCTTCTGAAACCATCATCCTGGGAGAGATCATACGTTTGGTCCTAGTGACGTGTGCCCAATAGAGAACTTTAATTAAGCCACAGAGTGATTCATTTGTTTGTACCCTGCCTTTTTCTAAATAGGATTTGACATGGCTTACTAATAAAAGACAAGGTTATTTTAACAGATAGAAAATCAGGGCCATGAAGAGGAGGAGTTACCAGGTATGCTGGATTCGGGACCAATTAAGCAACCGCCATTGGTTTAATTACTTGCTGAGTTTTTGAGCCCCCCTTTTGTGCCAGGCACAGAAATCCTGGAGAAAAAGATGAGTAACAGCTTCAAGGGTTCTGACTTCAGAGGGGGAGGCCAGGAAGTCTTTTATTGCTGTGTGAGAAGTGCTTCAGAAGGATTCTATACAAAGAGTTACAGGTACCTTGGAAGGTGTTCACAGTGTAGGGGTCACAGAATAGGACCAAGGCTTGAGGGAGGTGAAGATGAGTAGGAGTTCCTGGTGAAAAAGGGGAGGGGATTTCAGGCAGAGGAGAGGGGTCTGCATACACAGAGGCTCAAGGGCACCATGGAGAGGAACATGTTGGGGATCAATGAGAAAGAGCCATGTGGTGGGCCCCAGTGAGAGGGTAATGGGGGTTGAGCTGGGAAGATGGTTTAAGACTACCTTCTGAATGGCTTCCAATGCTTTGTTGGAGGTTTTGGTTGTAATCCCTGCTTGGTCGGGGTCCCTTAGAAGCTGACCCTGAGGTAAGGATACAAATGCAAATAGTTTATTTGGGAGGTTACTCCAAGGAACACCAGTAAAGGAGTGGGGAAGGGAAGGCAGCCAATCCAATAAAGGGTATATCATCAAGGAAGTTACCACTGTGGACAACTGGAAATTAATTCCCACAATCTGTGGTCAAGAATTTCTTACTATTGTCTAACTGAATCTTTTCTCATTGGCACATAAAGGAATATGTTTGGATCTGTCTAAGGAAGCCCCCCAGCCTTCTTTTTTTTTTTCTGTTTGCACTGAAGTAATTGGGGCAGTGTTCTGAAAATAGAAATAAAATAAATCCACGCCACTGAATTCTAGAAGATAGCAAGGAAGTATGACAAAATGCCACGTCCTTCTACCATCTGCTCTAGACGGATGACTCCAGGGTGAAGGGGAGAGTTGGGAGTTAGCTCTGTGTACTACAGATGAAGCAGAATAGAGCTACAGTAAAACCTTCAAAAGCCAGAACCTGTGTAAGGCAGAAACCTGTCAGAGAGGAAAACTAAAATATTTTCCATTAATAGAGAATGATAGAAAAATGGTAAGACTGCACCCTGTCAAAAGCGGAAAACTTGTGGGACCCAGAAAAACAAGGCAGTCCCATTGAGTTCCAGCTCTCACAGGTTTCACTCTATAAAAAATGTGGATGTCAATTGCCCAATGAAAGGTGTGAGAAATCGGTAACAGTTTTATTGATATTGCGTGTACTCTAACATCTGGATTACTTATTTAGCAGGGTGCCACTGATTTCATTACAGGCAATTAGCATATCCAAAATAACATTTGAGTAACAAATTATGCTTGCTTTTACTTTTCATTTCCAGGACTAGTTTCTGCTTTGTGTTTGCTAAGAGGTGGTTATGAGGACAGCAGATCAGATAAATAAGGAAGTATTCTGGTTGGGAAGAGAAATATTAGTCATGGGCTCCATCTTTCAATTTTCTGACTCTTGATGGATTTCCTGGCTCTAATATCCAAATGGTTGAGAACAGTAAGATTAATGTGTGTACTGTGTTTCCGATTACCTTTCTGCTCTCGAGGCTACTTGTCCTTTCTAACTGTGAATGGCATTTGTTGTTTGACTTTTGATGAGAACATGAACACATCTGTGCTCCCATGGAGAGGAGCAGCCTCACTGGAGCCCTTCCTCTGCAGGTGTTCATGCGGGCCCTCTTCCACTATAACCCTCGGGAGGACCGGGCCATTCCCTGCCAGGAGGCAGGCCTGCCCTTCCAACGCAGGCAGGTCCTGGAGGTGGTGAGCCAGGACGACCCCACATGGTGGCAGGCCAAGAGAGTGGGGGATACCAACCTTCGAGCCGGACTTATCCCCTCCAAGCAGTTCCAGGAAAGGTGGGTCTGGGGTGTACTGTAGGGGGTGGTTCTGTCGTAGATCCATAACCAACCCCCAAGTCTCTGTCATCACAACCAAAGGGGCATACTACTCTGTGTTGTTCCCTGAGGTGAGTACCAATTATGCTTGTGTTTGTTCTTCTTGTCCCATAACTAGGGATGATGGCTGTTTGGGATTTAAATAAACATATGGAGATTTACATTATGAGTACATATTTCATAATACATACTTAGAGAAAGTTGGGAAATAAAATATAAGAATAGAGAAAAGGAGAACTAGGAAAATTACCCAGTCTTGTCACTAAACAGCATAATTTTATTTCTTTCCTGTGCTTTTTATATGAGTGTTACAGAATTTGTGATCTTGCTTTTTTTTTTTTTTTGAACTTTTTGGCTTTAGCTTTTCCCACATTCTTACATATTATAGTGTGATTTTAGTGGCTATATAATATTTTATCAGGGGATTTATCATTCATTCATAGGCAGCAAATATTTGTTATGAATTGAGCTGATCTCTTACGGGCCCCTGGGAACCCATGGTTTCTGCCCTGGAGGAGCTCACAGTTTATTGGAAAAGCCAAACGTTGTTCAAATGGTCACTTTATATAAATATGATGAGTGCTACAGAGGAGGACATGGTTCTCTGCAAGTGTATACTAGGAGGGTTTACCCTCATGTGGGCATGCAGGGGGAGCCCTGGTGGGGTGGTGGTTAAGTACTTAGCTGCTAACTAAAATGTTGGTGGCTTGAACCCACCAGCTGCTCTGAGGAAGAATGATATGGCAGTCTGCTTCTGTAAAGATTACAGCCTTGGAAGCCCTATGGGGCAGTTCTACTCTGTCCTATAGGGTTGCTATGAGTTGGAATTAACTTGACGGCAACAGATTTGGTTTTTTTTGTTTTGTTTTTTTTTTTCGGCACGCAGGGAAGGCTTCTCTGAGGAACGGTTGTATGTAAGTGACTTCACTGTGGCTGCCCTTTTAGGCTGTCTCCAATTTTTCACTACTATTACTAGAAGGCTGCAATAATTATCTTGCACGTAGAGTGTTCCCATATTTCAGGTGATTTCCTTAGGTAGATTTCTAGAGTGTATGTAGATCTGAGTCAGAGGGTGTAGCATTTATAACCACATCACTTGGGGAAGTAATGACAGAACCTCAGGGTTCAATTGCTCAGTGGTCCTCATTGTGTGGTCCCAGGCCATCAGGCTCAGCATCACCTGGGAACCTGTAAGAAATGCAAATTCTATGCCCCACGCCGGGCCTGCTGAATAGGAGTCTCCAGAGGTTGGCTCTGTGATCTTTGCTCCAACAAGTGTTCCAGGTGATTCTGAGACGCTGAAGTTTGAGAAATGTTGTGTTTCCTCAGGGCAGCCCCAGACCCTTCTACATCTTTGGCTTCACAGGTCTTGGCAAAATCTTACCAAGTGGTGTGGAGGAGGGCTGTTTAGCTGCATTTAAATGTGGAAATCTAGACGCCTCCAAGAGTCTTGGGACTTTTGTCTGACTCCAAGATGAGGCCTTGGTGGCTGCCTCTCCATTGACAGCCATTCTGGATAATGTGGCAGGGCTGAAATCCCCGTTGTATGTGTGGAGGGACATTAAGTTAGGGTCACTTCTACCCCCTCAGCCTCTTCTGGGAGTCATTCTGCTGTTTTCCAGCTTCCTCTGCAATGGGGGTGGTGATGGAGGTAAGAGTGAAGCAGGGGCTCACTTCCTGGGCAATCAGCCATAGAAAAGTAATGGCCGGCCATGGATGGTGGTCACTGGGCTAGAATCCTATGGGTGGCCATCTTGGGCTGGACGAGGTTCTCCTAGAGCAAGAGACTTAGTTTCTTCTTCATTGTGAACAAATGAACTGTCCTCATGGAAGTATCCCCCTTTACAGGACTCAATGCCAGTCAGGAGGCCTCAGAGTGCCAGGCTTTGCCCACCTGCAGATCAGGCCTTGGTTTCCCCACATCTTCCAGAAGACTCCCTCTGACTGGTCCTCGTATTCCAGCTCATGGGCCCTGCCCATCCTCTTGTGTCTCCACAGGCGACTGAGCTACCGAAGAGCCACAGGCAACCTGCCGAGCCCCCAGAGCCTCAAGAAGCCCCTCTGTGAGTAGATTGGCAGGGGTGGTACTTTAGGGAGGGGCCAGGGTGAGGATGCAGGGGCTGCATGTCTGGTAGAAGTAGGCACTGGGCTGAAGGGGCACCCAGAGTCCTGTCTGAGCCTGCCGGCCTTCAGAGGGGTGAGGTAGGGGAAGCTGTTCCCTGGACAGGAACTTCTATATTTGGGGCCCATAAATAATATTGGGCAGCATGTTAATACCTCTCCCAAAATCGTATGCAAAACTCTATATATTTGTGTGTCCCAGCTTTCGTTAGATTCTCGGGGGACTTTCTGACCCTGAAAAGTTTAAGAACCACTGTTATTGGAAGGCAATGGAGATGGCTAGGAGTGATCCCATTCCTCTGTGTTAGGGTTGACAGATTTAGTGACTAAAAATACAGGAGGCTCAGTTAAATTTGAATTTCAAATAAGCAACAAATCGTTTTTTAGTATAAGTATATCCCATGTCACATGTGGGACATACTTATACTAGAAAATTATTTGTGGTTTCTCTAAATTCCAGTTTAACTGGGCAGCCTGTATTTTATCAGGCAACTCTACTCTGTGTAGCACTTTACCTTTTAGAAAACACATCCATGAACGTTCTCGTCTTTTAATTGTAACCATTTTTTTTATAGCCTTGTGAAATAGGTAGGGGCGAGCATCCCCTTTTCCCAGATGGAAAACAGAGGTTCATGAGGTTAAGTGATGGGAGCTGGGCCACATTTTCAGAGGGCCTGTGATCAGAGCCCCTGTAGAGAAAGGGAGCTTTTCCAAGGTGTGACCTTTTTTTGGACCAGGAGGGCTAGTGTTCAAGTGAGGGACCCAAGGAGGCGCCAGGTGGCCAGTGTGGAGATGGCTCCCAGCTCTGCCCACCCCATCCTCTGGCATCTGCATTTGCCCAGGAGAGCCTTAAACCCCAACAGAGAGCCAGCAGGCCCTCGTCCCACTGCAGACACCCTAGGGTGAGCCACTCTCTGGCTCCATGGCCATGGCCAATGACCACTTTCCAGATTTGTCTCAAATTGGAGGGGCAGCTGAGTAAATTGGCCTCAAGAAAGCTGCTTAAGATGCCAGGGATGAACTGGCTTTCTTTGGCCTACTAATGAGACACACAGGAAGACTAATTAGAGCAGTTCTTGGAATTTAATAACACACCACAGCTTGGATCTCAGGTTTGTAGGGGAGAAAGGAGGAGGGGCTAGATGGAGGGCCTCTTAGGCACATGGGGCTGCGGCTGCCTCTCAGCCATAGGGCCTCCCGGTTCCCCTCCACTAATGCTGTTCCATCTGTCTCTTGTGCAAACCGCAGATGATCAGCCTTGTGACAAAGGTAGGCCTGGTCTTTGTCCCCTGTGCACATGGGTGAGGCCCCTTTCCCATGGAATGCTGGAGGGCTTATTTTCCTCCCCCCTTATGGGTGGCTGGCCCCTCTGCTCTGCCAGCTGGACCTGCCTGTTCTTTGAGGCGTGTGGAGACAGTGGGGATGAGAGGCAAGGCCTGGGAGCCCCTCCTGCCCTCTTGGCACACAGGGCCCAGCCTGCCCGGATGCTGGCTGTGCTGGCTATGTAGCCGGGCAAGGCAGGAGGCAGGAGGTGGGGGAGGGGAGCAGGGAGAAGTGATATGTCCATCTTTATTCATATGCACCCCAACTCAAAGGGGCTCTGAAGGAGCCTGCTGGCCCAGAGGAACCCAAGAGGGCCTGGAAGGGCTATTTGGGGCCTAAGTTTGGAGAACTGAGCAGAACAGAAGAACTTGCTCTCCTGGGGGCGGCCAGGACACAGGATTCCTCCTGAGCCCTCCTGAGGCACCATCCCCGAGGGCTCTGCCTGGCCATCCAGGGGCGGCATACTAGGTGGCCCTCGCACGGCCCTTCTGGGCCAGGGTGTGTCTAGCTCTACTCACTGGTCTCTCTCTATGTTTGATTCCCAGAGACCTGTGACTGTGAGGGATACCTTAGAGGGCATTACGTGGGTAAGTATTGGGGCTCTTACGTGATACACCTTACCCATGCACAGCCCCACCGCGGGCTCCTGGGTCAGGGGGAGACATTGGCAGAGTGAACCGAGCCCAGGAGCTCTTCAAGAGCAGCTGAGCCTGTCGAACCCATATCTCCCTTCTGGCCCTGTCAGCCAGGCCTTGGGGCCCCCACCCCAGCTTTCACCTAGCCCCTGGGAGCGGAGGTTAACGCTGGCAGGACGAGGCCCCAAATGGGATATATGGTGATTGGGAGGCAAAGGACACGGACCGCTAAATTCAAAGCAATTTTATTTTATTGTAATCATGGTAGCTTCTTCAGTGTTAACGCCACAACTATGCAGTGATGGAGGATTTTCCTAGTCTCCAAAATGCCTTCACTTCCGTTATTTTGGTCAGTCTTTTCGAAGGCCTGAGAGACAAAGCAGAAACCCTGGTGGCTTAGCGGTTAAGTGCTACAGCTGCTAACCAAAAAGTCGGCAGTTCAAATCCACCAGGCGCTCCTTGGAAACTCTATGGGACAGTTCTACTCTGTTCTACAGGGTTGCTGTGAGTCAGAATCGACTCGATGGCAACAGGTTTGATTTTGGTTTTAGAGAAATAATTTCAAATCTACTGAAAAGTTTTAAGAATTGTATGGAGAACTCTGATGTTCTGTACCCAGATTCATTGATTGTTAAGCGCTCAGCTGTTAACTGAAAGGTTGGTGGTTCATACACACCAGCCACTCTGAAGGAGAAAGATGTGCAGTATGCTTCCATAAAAATGGAAACCCTATGGGCCAGCTCTACCCTGTCGTATAGGGTTGCTATGAGTTGGAATTGACCTGATGGCAACAGGCTTGGCTTTTCTTTTTTCAACCATATTTACTTTATCATTCCATCTTTCTACACATACACATATTTTTTTTCCCTGAACCAATTTGCGGACTGAGTCAGTTGTGGTCATTGTGTCCTTTTCCTCTAAATACCTCAGCATGTATGTCCTAAGAACAAGGACATTCTTTTACAGAACCTCAGGGCAATTAGCATCTTCTGGGAATGAAACATCCCTACATTCTATTAACTAGAATACTGTTCATGTTAAAATTTCCTCATTGTCCCAGTAATGTCCTTTATGGCATTTTCCCCTTGCAGGGTCGGATCTAGGACCACATATTGCTTTTGTAGATCTGTATCCCATTTCACAGATAAGAGAATTGAGGGTCAGAGAAGTGAAAAGATTTGCCCAAGGTCAGTCACATGCCAAGGAAAACAGTGACCTTGAACCCCAGTTTTTGGATACTAGGTGGTCACTTTTTCATCATGTTACCGTGCTTCCCCAACAACCTCCTTCCTGTAGTGGGAAGCAGTTAGGAGAGGCTGGTGAGGCTAAGTCCCACCTGCCGGGTCTGGCCAGATAAAGTCCTTACTGGGAGATCCTGGGGCAAATGGCCAGGTGTCCCTCTGTCCCTCCCTGCAAGCTGGCCTTCGGAGGAGCTTCCGGCTGGGCCGCAGGGAGAGGCTGGGCAGCTCACAGGAAGGAAAGACACCCGCAGTTGCTGAGTCTCCGGAGCTACTAACCTACGAGGAGGTGGCCAGATACCAGCACCAGCCCGGCGAGAGGTCACGCCTGGTGGTTCTGATTGGTAGGTGATGTCCTGGGCCTCCAAGGAATGGGGCGATGTCTTCCTGGAGAAGTGGGATGGGAACTCAGTGGGAACTCTGGTCAGCCTCTCCTTTGCTTCCCAGGGTCTCTGGGGGCCCGACTGCACGAGCTGAAGCAGAAGGTGGTGGCAGAGAACCCACAGCACTTTGGCGTTGCTGTTCCACGTAAGAGGGCCCACATGGGCATGTGTGTATGTGTACATGCGTGTGAGTATTTCATGGGCATGTAACTCCCCATATCCATCCTAATCCTTACTTTGAGTCTGAGAGACCTGCAAACACTACCTACTGTGGGCATATTGTGGGACCATGTGGTCTACTAGGACCCTCTGAGGCAGAAGCTGGAAAACTAACTGTTCAGTTTCTGCCTGGGGTGGGAGGTGAGTCCAGAGCACATTGCAGGCAAAGTGGCAGACTTTGACACTGAGAAGGAGGTTTCTCAGGCAGTGAGGATGGTCTAGCCTCCTCTTCACAATGACCCTGACCTCCTGTGGCCTCAGCACCTTTGTTTGGGTAAGAGAGCAGTTCAGGGAAGCTGGGGAGCTAGGTGAGAGACATTGCTTGGGCACTCCCTTTTAGCTGGATTCCAGCCTCATCAGGGTGGCTGAGTACAGTCCTGGTGATAACACCCTCCTGATTCCCGAGACTTCCTCCCGCTAGAGGCAGCCAGGGATACTGAGGTTTAGTGGGCAGGAAGTCCTGGTTCCAAATGTGGTGATGAGGAGGATGAAAAATGCCAGGTACTATGTCAAGAACATTTATGTGCAATAACTCAGTCAGCCTCCCAGTAAGATTTTTGTCATCATGTACTGCAGAAGACACTGAGGCTCAGAGAGGTTAAGTAACCTTCCCAGTGTCACACAGTAAGTAAGTGGTGGAGTGAAGATTTGAATCCAGGTAGCTCAGCCCCAGAGTCACATTCTTTTTGTGTGTGTGTGTGCTTTAGGTGAAAGTTTATAGAGCAAATTAGCTTCTCTTTAAACAGTTAATACACAGATTGTTTTGTGACATTGGTGGCCAACCCATCTATGTGTCAACATTCTCCCCTTCCCCACCCCAGTATCATTGTTTCCATTGGTCCAGTTGTCCTGTCTCTTCCTCCTTCCTGCCTTCTCGTCTTTGCTTTTGGACTGGTGTGCCCATTAGTCTCGATACATGATTGAACTATGGAGCACGTTCCTCATGTGTTATTGTTGGCCCTATTGACCTGTCTAATCTTTAGCTGAAGGGTGAACCTTGAGAGTGTCTTTGGTAGTAAGTTGAAAGGGTGTCCAGGGGTCATTTTCTTGGAGTCTCAGAGTCACATTCTTAACTAGGCTGCATAATGGTGTCTCACTTGCTGCCTGGCACTTCCTGCCCTTGACTGTCCTTTTCTTCTCTAAGACTCACTCTCAGTCCATTTGGACTCAGAGGGATGCAGTGTGGGTGCCCAGTGGCCATCGAGAGGGGATGCTGTGGTGGTAAAGAAACTTTTCCAGAGAGCTTTGGGGCAGGGCACCTGTAAAATCTTTGCTTTGTCACACTGCTTTCCTCTGGGCCCGCAGCCTCGTCTAGGGGTTGTCAGACTGTCCTTTAGAGCGCAGCTTGAAGTGGTGGGGGTGAGGGAGGCCATTCTGGTAGCATTTATAATGGACCAGGTAGGTTTCAGGGGGCCTCGGCCTTCCACACTGATAAGATGGACCGAAATAGGACATGCGGAAGTTGCTCAGAGGTCCTTTAGAAACCCCCAGGCCCATCCTCCAGAGGACAACCTGGATGGTCAGGCCTACTTGCTTCTGATCACTCCACAGACAGATGACTTTTCCCCTTGTTTTTAAGCACTGGAGGAGTAAAGAAGGCTTCCCAGAGGTGGTAAATTTTATGCTGGGTTTTGCAGGATGAATAGGAGTTTTCCAGGCAGAGGAGACAGGAAAGGCTGTTTATACAGCAGGAACAACATGTGTAAAGGGATGAAGGTGCAACCAATAGTAGCAGTGTTGGGGACTGGGGAGAAGTTCGTGTGGTGGGAGGTGAACCCGAGCTGGAGGTTGGGGAGATCACGAAGGGTCTTACATACTCAGCTAAGGTGTCTAGAATCTAATTAGTGGGTAAATAAAAGTTCTAAGCAAGGGGATGACATGGTCAGAAAAATGAGCCCAGTGGCTTTGCCAGAGGTTGGACTAAAATGCCACACGTGTGTAGAATACAAAAGCATCCCCCTAGGTGGCCCCCAAGGGCTAGAAAACACTGTTCTCCAAAACCTCATCTTTTGTTTTGGAATGCTCTGGAAAAAGCTGTGTATTGCTTCAGATGTGCTCATGTTCAGTGGAGGACCTGATTTTCCCCAGGAGAGCACACCTCAATTTTATTATGGAAAACAGTGGGAAAATGCTACGTGTTTTGAAATTATTTGAGAGCCAGCTTTACTGAAACACATGTAGTCCATAAAGGGTCATCTGTCTTCATGCCTCATTTTCTATCAAAATGAGACTCGAATAAGGAATTAAAAGCGTATACTTGGCATTTCATCTGTGTCTGTGCCCCCTTTGCTCTCAAAAAGAAAAACAATTAAGATATAAAAGCTTAGAACTAGGGATCCTTTAAGTGATTCTTTAAGAGCTACGGCATTTATGAGGCAATGTAGCAGAGAGGTTAAGAGCATATGCTTGCATGAGATGGAGAGACCTAGATTCAGACTCCCACCCTGTGACCAGCTGACTGTGGGACGTTGGGCATGGCGAGGTGCTTAACCTCTCTGCGCCTCAGTTTCATCTACTGTGAAATGGGAGGAGGCCTCATTTTGCCTACAACAAAGAGTAGTTGTGAGAATCAATATGCCTGGAAAGAACACAGTGCCTGGCACACAAGGAACACTCTGTGAGTGGAAGTGGTTGATTTACACAGGACAAATCAGCGACGAATTTCCAAAAGGGCTAAGGGCACAGGCTTGCTGCTGTGCCGCTCACCGTGAAGCAATAGGTCTTCGCCCACCTTTCATTCTTTTTTCTTAAGATACCACCAGGTCCCGAAAGAGCCATGAGAAGGAGGGAGTGGAATATCACTTTGTCTCTAAGCAAGCGTTTGAGGCTGACTTACACCACAACAAGTACGTTGGCTCTCTGTGTAGCTGTGTGTCTTTTGTCCAGTGTCCCGCTTGACTTCCTGGGAAGGCTTCCAAAAAGGATGGGGGAAGTGGGAGAGAGCCCCTGTTGGGAAGTCTGTTCAACCTTCTTTGCTAATGTAGGAAAGCTCAGGAACTAAAGGCCTTCTTTCCCTTTGCTGGTGTTTCAGGTTCCTGGAACATGGCGAATATAAGGAGAATCTCTATGGGACCAGCCTGGAGGCCATTCAGGCTGTCATAGCCAAAAACAAAGTTTGTTTGGTGGACGTGGAGCCAGAAGTGAGTTCCTAGGCTAGCTGGGCATTTCCAGTTGATAGGATTTCTAAGCCAGGGGACTGTACCTTTTGCAGAACCCTTGGCCTAAGTCAGGAATTTTTAGTCCAGAGCTGTGGGTGTTAAATTTTCCAGGATCTCCCTTTGAGAATTGAATGAAAGCTATATACCCCGAAAAGTGCACCTATCTACACAAATACTGCATTTAACTGTAGGGAGCTCATGGACCCACAGACCCAGGAGAGTAACCCCTGCATGGAATAAGTCACACAGTAGATGTGGCCAATTGTGACATAGAATTAGATGTAAATACCCAGGCAGAGACAGCATTAGTGCTTCAGTGGTGGAATTCTGGCCTTCTATGCTGGAGACCCGGGATCAGTTCCCAACCAGTGCTCCTCATACACAGCCACCACCCTTCTGTTTGTGGAGGCTTGTATGTTGCTATGACGCTGAATAGGTTTCAGCAAAGCTTCTGGACTAAGACTAGGAAGAAAGGCCTGGTAATCTACCTCTGAAAAAAATCAGCCAGTGAAAACCCTATGGATCACAATGGTCCAATCTACAACCAATCATGGGGATGGCATAGTGTTGGGCAGCAGTTTGTTCCATTGTTCATGAGGTCGTGAGTCAGGGGCAGACTTGACAGCAGCTAACAACAACAACAACCCAGGCAGAAGCTGGTGCTAAGCTCTGGGCATCAGGCCACCCCTGTCCCCAACCATGACAAGGGGAATCAGTGGTTTAGGGAACCACTGAGGAGGGCAGTCAGGAGAGCAGTTTGAGAGGCTGCCTTCTTTACAGGGAAACCGTACTCCACAAAGTGCTTCAAAAACATTTCTAGTGCTGCCCACCCAGCATGCCATGAGCTTGGCTGGGGCTTGACCACGTTTTCAACCTTGTTTTTGAGAAAAACTTCCAAGCTTTGAACTCAACCTAGGGATGTTCTTTTCCTGCTGTAGAAACAGAGCTATGATTTTATGATATAAACTGTCGGTGTCGTTTTACAGAAGTTTGCTTGGAACATATTCCAAAAACACATTGTGCCTATGAAGACAAACCCCTCACTAATTTGGACTTACTAGGAGATGGTAGTTGAGATTAAAAGTCTGTATTTCAGTTGTATTTAAAGGAAACTGATTTTATTGGTTTTACGTGCAGACAGTACATATTGCAGTTCAATACTAGCGTTTTCAAACAGAGAAAATGCAATGAATGATTAACAGTGTGATTTGCTTACAGGAAATCTTCTGAAGTCTTTAAGTTTCGTTTCAAGTGATCTCTTAGGTAGTCTCTTCATTTGCTTAGCAAACCTTTTTTTCTTTGACTATCATAGGTGGCCTAAGTGATAGCAGAAATTTTGTGTTAATGCAGTACAAATCAATGACATCTGCCTAAACATATACACACTGAGTCTCTTGCATCAGGCATGGGCAGGTGGAGAAGGGCTTGAGAGGGTTAATTAGAGCCTGAAGAACCCTCTGCTCTCAGTGTGGGGGATCAGCTGAGTCCAGTGTCAAAGTGGAGGAAATGAGCAGTTGCTCTGCACAGTTGAAGTCCTTTGTTGTGTGACCAATGTGATCAGGACCTTTGCCACTGAGGTCATGCGATTGAGGTGCACGGTTATTGAGCCTTTAAAAAGTATATTTCCCAATAATAGATAAAAAGTGTATAATAAAAAGTGTATAATATTCTTGAGCCTTCTTTCCCAGGCACTGAAACAACTGAGGACCTCAGAGTTCAAACCCTATGTTATATTTGTAAAGCCTGCAATTCAGGAAAAAAGGAAGACGCCTCCTATGTCCCCGGCATTTGAGGCCATGGCAGCTCCACTTGTAAGCATAACGTTGATCATTTTTTTTCTGAAGGCCTAAGAGGCGCTGTTACAGGTAGTGCTCCCAGCTGTGTGAGGGTGCTCGCAGCTGAAGCGGGATGAAGGATGGAACTTCTGCTCAAGACGGTCTTTCCGTTCTGTCTGTTGGTGACACTTAGAGAAGAGGGTCACAAGACCAGAAGGCTTGGGGCCGGGGAAGGGACAGCCAGAAGTACTCCCAATCCAGGCAGGGGTGGCTTTGTCTGGGCTTACTCTCACATAAGTCCCTTCCCCAACAATAGGAGTCTGACATCTGTCTAGGATCTGATGAACTTCTAAACCAAACCCAAGTATTTTTTAATTGAAACACCATCTAACAAGGTTATTGCCATTGTTTTCCAAATAACCACCTGATAAACCAGTTTGAAAAGGAGCCCTGGTGGCAGAGTGGTTAAGCATTCAGCTGCTAACCAAAAGGCTGTTGATTCAAACCCCCCACCACTCCACAGGAGAAAGGTGTAGCAGTCTGCTTTTGTAAAGATTACAGCCTTAGTAACCCAATGGGGCAGGTCTACTCTGTCCTATAGGGTCACTGTGGGTCAGATTCGACTTGACAACATGGGTTAAACCAGTTTGAAAGGAGCTTTGGTGGCAAAATGGTCAAGTGATCAGCTGCTAACCCAAAGGTTGGTGGTTTGAACCCATCCGGTGGTTCCACGAGAGAAAGACCTGGCGATCTGCTCTCATAAAGATTAGAGCCTACAAAACACTATCGGACAGTTCTCCTCTGTCACGTGGGGTCTCTAGGAGTTGAAATCGACTCAGCGGCACCCAACAACAATAAACCAGTTTGAACCAGGAGAAGATTAAACTGTTTCTAAAACTACTGGATGGGATAATCCAGCGTGTTCCTAAGGGCACTTCTGATTCACTGGCATAGACTCCTTGTTGAGCCCAGTCCACGTCAGGACCTCCACCCCAAACCTAATAGTTTTAGCAGAGCTTTCCTAGAGACATGGGATTAGTACCCCAATTTACCTAGCTTTCAAAAGGGTCAGTTAGGGGAATGAGCTGGAAGTTGTCATGGGGAAGAAGGGGAAGAAGCAATCCAGTTTCAGAACAGACTTTCTTGCTGGCCAATATAGCTGTTCGATCTGAAGGACACCCTCTCCGATCCTTACCCTTGGTCAAGAAGCTCCCACCAAGAAAAGATTTTGATTCATCCTAGTTCATACAAATTCTTTTTATAATAGTCCACACTGATCAAATTACTTAGAGTGACGGGGCTAGAAGGAACATTAGAGGTCTTCCCCTTTAGAAACTCTAGGGAGAACACTTAGAAACGAACGAAATGGTTCTAGAACCACTTAGAAACTGAGCATGTTCAACATAATGTTGTTAATAACAAAACAAAACAAAAAAACTCATTGCAATTGAGTTGACTCTGACTCATAGTGACTACAGGACAAAGTCGAACTGCCTCATAGGGTTTCCAAGGCTGTAATCCTTACAGAAGCAGATTGCCACATCTTTTTCCTGGTGGGTTCAAGCTGCTGACCTTTTGGTTAGCAGCCAAGTGCTTAACCACTGCGCCACCAGGGCTCCTTGTTGTTAATAACAACAAACAAAAAAATGGGAAACAACCTAAATGTCCAATAGTGGGGGCTCAGTTCAACACATTCCAATATTACATGATATTCACAGGACGGAATGGGATACTATACAGCCAGTTAAGTCACGTTATTGAGGAATATTTGATGACATAGCGAAATACAATAAAATATTAAATGAAAACAAATCTGAAAATATGATTCTAATTTTGTCGCACACAAAGAAAATACACCAAAATGCTAAAGGTTGTTCTCCCTGGCTTATGGGCTCATGACTAAATTTTCTTTTCTGTTTAACTATGTGGGTTTTGGCAGGGGGGAAGGGGAGGTTAACAGCTTTTTTGAGATACAATTCAAAGCGTGTCTCAAAGTGTGTAATTTTAAAGTGTATAATTCATTAGTTTTTAGCATACTCAGAGTTATGCAGTCCTCACCACAATCACTTTTCGAACGTGTTCATCACCCCCAAATGAAACCCGATACCCATATCAGCGGTCACTCCCAACTCCTCCCCAGCCCTCAGCAACTGTCTCTGTAATTTTGCCATTCTGGACGTTTTATATGAATGGAATCGTATAATATGTGGCCTTTTGTGTCTGACTTCTTTCACTTAGCATAATGTTTTCGAGGTTCATCCATGTTATAGTGTATATCAGTACTTCATTCCTTTTCATTGCCAAATAATATTCCAGTGTATAGAATACTACGCTTTCTTTATCAATTCATCAATTGATGGACCTTTGGGTTGTTTCCACTTTTTGGCTGTTATGAATGATGCTGCTATGAACATTTGTGTGGATATACGATTATATTTACTGCCCATTAGCTTTCTTAGAATTTTGATTTGATGTTGTAGGTACACTCTGCTCATGTATACACAATTTGTTATTAACAGGGCATAATCATCCACTTATCACTTACAAATTCAAGGTCAGGACGGTGCCTAAGACCATGATCCCATAGCCTTTGTAATGTAGGCTTCTGACTTTGGGGGAGAACAGTCCAGTTGCTGGCTAACTGCCCCTGTCCTTGCAGGACGAGGAGCAGCAGGAGATGGTCGCCTCTGCCGCCTTCATAGACCAGCATTACGGGCACCTGGTGGACACCGTGCTGGTGAAGGAGGATCTCCAGGGTGCATACAGCCAGCTCAAAGTGATTTTGGAGAAGCTGAACAAGGACACTCACTGGGTACCTGTCAGTTGGGTCAGGTAACTCTATCCTAGAACATCCTGGCTGGAGCGGACCTTGAAGACCATCTAGTCCGGCCACCTTCATTTTACCATCAAGGAATCTCAAGCATGGGGAGGGGAGAAATTCCCCATGTACTCCGTCATCAAGAAGAGGATAAGTGGGAAGTCTTATTTGTGGTTGGCTTTTTCTGTTGTTTTTCGGAAAATACGACTGGAAAGGGGCATATCACAAAGTAACACGTTTCATTCATTAAAGTATCACAGGCAAGTTGACCCTGATTCTTTGTACCAAAGTAAAGGAGCCACTGTCTTTGGGAGAGGGGTGGTTAATTCATAGGTCCCTGGGTAGCACAAAAGGAGCCCTGGTGGCACAGTGATTAAAGTGCTTGGCTGTTAACCGAAAGGTCAGCGGTGGGTTGGTTTGAACCCACCAGCCGCTCTGTGGGAGACAGATGTGGCAGTCTGCTTCTGTAAAGATTTACAGCCTTGTAAACCCTGTAGGGCAACTCCACTCTGTCCTGTAGGGTCAAATAGGAATCAACTCTTTGTTTGTTTATTTGTTTGTTTTGGTTTGAGGTGGTGCAAACAATTTGCTCTTGGCTACTAACCTAACTTATGAGTCGGAATCTACTCGAGGGCAACGGGTTTGGTTTTTTCTGGTTTATTAACCTGAAGGTTGGTGGTTCGAGCCCACCCAGATGTTCTGTGGAAGAAAAGGCCTGGCCATCTGTTTCTGTAAAGATTACAGCCAAGAAAACTCTATGGAGCGGTTCTACTCTGTAACACGTGGGGTCACCATGAGTCAGAACTGACTTGACAGCAACAAGTTTTGGTTAGTTTATAAACTACCGGTAAACACAGCGACGTAAACATAGCGAAGCCTCTCTTATCCAGCTGTGTGGGAAGCTAACTTGTTTTACCTAAAGGGATGTCCACACAACTGAAACTCCCTGTCCTCAAGTGCTAAAATGTTGATTTTAACCTTTTTGATAGCGAATGCTTGCCTATTAACAGATAACTTGCTTCTCTGCCTTTTAAAGTAGTGAGAATACATTGACCTTCTCTGGCAGACTGAGATACACTTTACTGTCAACATAAATGACTGTCCTAGTCTATAATAAAGTAAGGTCTTCAGGGACTCTTGAGGAATGTGAGGCTGCTTGTCTCCTTTCTAAATACCCTCGGACTCCTAAAACGGAACTCATGTATCTGTTTTTTATTTTTTATTCCTTCTATTCCATCAGTTGTCCCGCTTGTTACTGCCAGTTGTCCTGGCTGTAGCCTAACTTTCAGATTCTAGGGACTCCTGTTGTGCTAGATGGTGGGAAACCAGATGACTCTCCTTGTCAAAATTGTCTAATGACATCTAAAACACAATAAATCAGTTCTGACGATATAAGGGTATATAGACTCTGAGTGTGCGCCTAATGGGTTTTCTCTGAGCAAAAGTGTTAATGTCACACAGAATTGGTGATATGTATCTTAGCTGCTCAGAAAATTTTATTTCTTATTAATAGCCAAGGTTTGTAAGTCTTTATTTGGTGCCAGGTGCTGTGCTAAAGACTTTTATACACATACAGTGCCTTGATAAATACTCAGACCAAGCCTATGAGGTAGGGATTCTTATCATCCCCATTACACAAACAAGAAAAACAAAGCTTAGAAAGTTTAAATAACTTGTCAAGCTCACATAGCTGCTAAAAAATTAGCATCGCTGGTATTTGAGATGAAGGCTCCCTAATCCCAGAGCTGGCCACTAACTACTATACTATACTGCCTTGTTCTTTTGTAGTCCAAAAGGAGTCCCTGGGTGGTGCAAATGATTAAGCGCTGGACTACTAACAGAAAGGTTGGTGGTTCACACCCACCCAGAGGCACCTCAGGAGACAGGCCTATTGATCTGCTTCTGATAGGTCACAGCCTTGAAAACCCTATGGAGCAGTTTTAGTTGGCACACAAGCAGTCGCCATGTGTCAGAATCGACTCAGCAGCACCTAGGAACAACAACAATTGAGGCTACTGGTTAAATAATTGACTTATAAGTGAGGAATGTGTTCATAACCAGAATTTACAATAATATAGAGTGTGGCCATAATTTCTAAGGCTGAAAAGAGCCTACTTACATGGGTGTAAACTTTCAAGCTCTTTTACCTATGAGAAGAAGGGGAGGCCAGGTTAAAGGGGAAGCATCATAAAGAAGTTTTGCTGCTCATTTAGAAAGTACACAAGGACACCTTCACAACTCTGTAGCTCCCTAACCTGGTCGGTCCACCTAATAGGATCACATTCTACAGAGCTTTCTAGTAAAAGCGTGGGGATTTCTTTGTACCTACAGAGACTGGATTCTTATCAAGTGAAATTAGTCTTGAGTTGTTCAGCAGAGAGCCAGGTCAAGGCGGGGGGCCTCCCCTTGAAGTGTGAATGGCACATACAAAGTTGCATGTTATACAGGACAGCCAGGATCCAAAGTCAGCTCAGAAGGCAGAAAACACATACAGTCAAAATCACCTTTGAAAATCCCCTAGCAAGCCACCGTGGTGGAGATCCTAACTACCACTTAGGAAGTCCCACCTGGGTGGTTTTTCCTCTAGTGTTGGCATACAGTGGTTGAGCAGCACATGACGTGACTTCACGCAATTTTGTGTTTCATACTACTCAACAGACATTTTCTGCTGTTTAATATTTCTCCATAATTGACAGATGAAATGGTAGTAATTCTCTTGTCATATATTATGAAGCAAGGCGTGAGAAAGCGATGCCTGCCTTATTTCCTGTCAAGGTAGCTTCCCCATCCCCCAAACAAGCCATGTGTACAGCTGTTTGTATGCTACTAGATCTGTGGGGTAGGAAGGATAGGATCCCCGACACAGAAAAGTGTCAAAAAAAAAAAAATGCACCTATTTACAAATATATATGGGTTGAATGTGTGTAAATGCAATTCCAAGACTCATTCTACCAATCAGGCACACCTTCACTGGTTTGGAACTAGGGACTGGTGACACAGAATTGCAGGGACAATGAAGACTCTTCAAAGGCAGCAGGAGCAGTTTAACAAGATCCTAGATCTAGCTGAAACAGTGGCAGCACTATGGCCCACAGCACTTCTAGGCCAGTCCTACTCCAAGATTGTGGGTGCTGCTCCTGGATGTGCAGTGTGAAGCTTGGCTCTGCAGTTCTCTAGGAAGTATTGAGAACGAATTCATATTCTTTTAATAAATTATTTCACTACGGATTCGGTTTCTGTTGCTTGAAACTAAGAGTTCATATTGATAGAGGTGGCAGAGGTGGGGTGGGGGGGATCATGAAGGGCCTTGTATGTCATATTTAAAGCTATGGCTCATTCTGTAAGGAATGGTAAGTCACTGAAGATGTTAAGCTAAAAAGTGATATGGGCATATTTTTGCATCAATAACACCAGCCATAAATCACAAGGACCTGAAATATTGATGGTAGCGCACACAGAGACTGGAAAGTAGGACTTAAGTATTTAAGATATGTAGTTTTTTTTTTTTTTTAGGGTGGGGGAAAAGGAGTTAGCTGGTGGCACAACTGTTAATTAAGCACTTGGCTGCTAACCGAAAGTGGCTCCGCCTGAGAAAAGACCTGGTGATCTGCTAGTGTAAAGATTACAGCCTAGGAAACCCTATGGGCAGTTCTACTCTGTCTTAAGGGTCGTGATGAGTCGGAAATCGATGAGTCAGAATGGACTCGATGGTACATAACAACGGGGAGGGGGAAGGATGAGAGAAAGGGTGTAAAGTAAAGGGTGATCCTCAGGTTTCTAGCCTGGTTGTCTAAAAGAATGGTAGTTCCTCTGAGATTACCTGGAGCCAGTTAATTTATATTTGGACATGCTGCCTTTTTTTTTCTTTAAATTAAACTTTTTATTTTGAGATAATTATAGACTCACAGGAAACCCTGGTGGCATAGTGGTTAAGTGCTACGGCTACTAACCAAAAGGTCAGCAGTTCAAATCCGCCAGGCGCTCCTTGGAAACTCTACGGGGCAGTTTTACCCTGTCCTATAGGGTCGCTATGAGTCGGAATCGACTCGACGGCAGTGTTTTTTTTTTTTTTATAGACTCACATGCAGTTGTAAGATATAATACAGATAGATCCCATGTACTCCTTACCCAGTTTCCCCTCACAGTTACATCTTGCAAAAGTATAGTATAATATCACAAAGATATTCACCTTGATACAGTCAAGACACAGAACAGTTCCATCATTAATAAATTGGACTTCATCAAAATGAAAAGGTTTTGCCTATGAAAGACCCTGTTAAAGAGGATGAAAAGACATTACAGCCTGGGAGAAAATATTTGCAAAGCACATAGCTGACAAAGGACTTGTATCCAGAATATATAAAGAAGTCTCAAAATTCAATATTAAGAAAAAAAAAAAAAAGACCCAAACAATTCAATTATACAATGGGCAAGAGATGTCCACAGACATTTCACCAAAGGGGATACACACCTGGCAAACAAGCACATGAAAGATGTTCAACGTCATTAGCCACTGGAGAAATTAAAACCACAGGAGATATCACTATACACAGAACCAAAAAGTGATAACATCAAATGCTGGCAAGGCTGTGGAGAAACTGGATCACTCAGACATGGCTGGTGGGAATGTAAAATACTGCAGCCACTTTTGAAATAATTTTGCAGTTCCTTTTAAAACTTAAAAAAAAAAAAAGGACTTATGATGGACCCAGGATTTGCACCCTCGGGTGTTTATCCCAGAGAAATGAAAACTTATTTTCATGCAGAAACTTGTGCACCAAAGTGCATAGCTTTATTTGTAATAGCCAAAAAACTAGAAACTACCCAAATGTCCTTCAGTGAGTGAATGGTTACACAAACTGGCCACATTCATACCAGCAATAAAAAGGAATGAACCATTGGTACCTGCCACAACTTGGATGAGCTGCAAGGAAACTATACTGAATGACAAAAAGCCAATCTCAAATGGATACATACTGCATGATTCCACTTGCAAAATAACATAATTAGTGATTGTCAGGGGTTAGGAATGGGGGTGGGGGGAAGAGTGGCTGTGGCTAATAGGGGTGGCATGAGGGAGTCTTTTGATGATGGTACAGTTAAGTATCTTGAATATGGTGGTGATTACATGAAGCTACACATGTGATAAAATTACAAAGAGCTAAAAATTTTTTTTTTTTTTTTATACACACACATATACAAATGAGTGCATATAAAACTGGTGGAATCCAAATATGCTCTATGGATTGTACCAATGTCAATTTCCTGGGTTGATATTGTATGATAGTTATGTAAGATGCTATTATTGGGGGAGGCTGGGTGAAGGGTGTATGAGACCTTCCTGTACATTCCTTTTCACTTCCTGTGAATCCATAATTATTTAAAAAAAAAAAAAAAAAGACTCAAAGCCAGCAGGACCAATCATGCAACAATGTCTCACCATGAGTTTTTAGATATTTTTGACAGTTTTACTGTTGCTGCCCCATAAATGAATAGAGTACATGGAAATTTCAACAAAGCCTTCTTTTCCAATTTTGTGTGTTGACAAAGGAACAAATGGCATTTGTTCCCTGTGTCGTCTGAATCTTAATTTTGTCATGTGTTTGTATACCCTTTTTGACAGTTGAACGTGTGGCTGGATCATCTCACCCCCACCCTTTTTTCTTCCCCTCAGGATGGTGGTGGTGATGGTGTCTGTTTAAAAGGGTTTAAAGAGTTCTCATTCTCTTGCTCTCCCTCTTGTGCTCCCTCTCTCTCTCTCCCTGACTCGCTTGCTTGCTCGCTATCACTTGCCAGTATTAAAAGTTCTTTGCAAAGCCCCAAATAAAAATGCTCCTTGCATCTTTCCTTCTTCCTGCCTCATTTTGTCTCCAGGTTGGGGTGAGGATTTAAAACCTTTGGGTACCTTAAATGTAACTTACTCATTTTATGTTCCAAGCTTTATTGCAGCATCCTAAGATTGAGCATTCAGCCACTCGGGAGTGTCTTGAGATTCTAAGCAGCTAAGAAATCCTAGGGCCTTCTTGTATTTTTTTCCATGGTGATGAACCTTGTATTTAGTGGGAGAGAGATGGGGAGAAGCATTAATTACACAGAACTGTTCTTTGCAAAGCCGGGTTGTCCATTTATCCCCACTCCTCAAACAAAACAAAAACACCTAGTCATTCCTAATACAAAATGCCAAGCTGGCCATATTTTTGAAGAGTGACAGAAACCCATATACAACTTTGGCACAGCATGAAAGCCAAGAGGAAATGTGGACAACAAGCATCAAAGCCTCTTCCTGTTTCTGTCTGATTGGAACAGATCACTTCTCAAAGCTAATGACAAACTAAATGGGATGAGAAAATCTCCAAGCTGATGACAAAAGACCATGCACATGTAGAAACTGTTGAATTGGTATGTGTTTCGCTGGGTATATTCTCAACAACAAAATAAATTTAGAGGGGAAAAAAGACAATGTCATTCCTTAGCTGTATGGAGAGAGGAAACACAGTTCTCAGTACCCTGCTGAATGGCCAGTCAGCATGACATGAGAAGAGCTGAAGTCATCTCCTTAACTGGGCTCCTAGTTCTCCATCGATACGGATGTTAAGGCTTTGGTGTCAACTAGGATTACTGTGTTCTGTAGTCAAGAGCAGCCGTGTTAAGACGTACCTATTCATCTTGGGAGAGAAGGTACCTTGTTGTATTTCTGATATAGCGCCTTGAATTCTTAAAGGAAAAAAAAAAAAAGGTAGAGTTATGTCAGTGCTAGAGTGCTGGTGCTAAAGCTGAAGTTTTAAATCCTAAGGATGACTAAGAAAAGGTTTACAGCCCAAAGCCAGAGACTGGAGGTATTTTAAAACACTGGACATAGCTTTGTTTCTTTTTTTTTTTTGAGGAGTCATTTCTTTTTTTTAAATATCTTTGAGTCATTTCTTTTCTTTTTTTTTAATATCTTTTTATTGAACTTTAGACAAAGGTTTATGGAGCAAATTAGTTTCTCATCAAACAGTACACACATTGTTGCATGACATTAGTGAACAATCCCATGACACAACAGCACTCTCCCTTCTTAACCCTGGGTTCCCTATTACCAGCTTTCCTGTTCCCTCCTGCCAGGAAGGGTCATTTCTAAGTGAAGCAAATCCACCACACGTTGAATCCTATACCCACCCTCCTCTTTGCTTATACATTCAGCCTTTCTGAAGGAGTGAAGGGATGAGAGATAATGCTATAAACTAGTTTCTGAAACTGACACATAATAGCTTTGCTACCAAGGAGATTTCTTTAGCTGCTGGCTTGTGTTGTTAGCTCTGCTTGCTTTGGGCAGTTTTTCTTTGAACGATTGTTGCATTTCACATGATCTGGCCCTCCGCTGCCCAGGGGTCCCTCCTTAGACTCTCTTTACTCTGAACACAGGAACCTTGTGTGTGTAGTAATAACAAGGGCGCCCACATGCCTGCCAGTCTATCTCGGATGTCCTGCGGTCATAGTGGGGTTTACGATCGCCAAGCCTCTTCAGAATGCCCTGGTTTTCCACAGTGATTCTCACTAGCTCCCGGTTCCTTGTTTCTCGGTTTAAGCTGAAAAACACAAAACCCTGAGATTAGTAAAGAAGAAAAAAGATCTTCTAGGATGGGAGTTGGGGAGGAAAGGAAGTCATGACACCTTAAATGGAGGCTGCCTCAGGGTGGGGAGTACACTCTACCCTTGAACCCTGAGACCGAGCAAACTTGATTATAAATGGCAGTTGAACCAGGCTACACTCTGGAAAATGGGCTAAAGCATTTGCAGGCTTATATCAATGGTTCTCAACCCGGCTGTCCACTACTGGCAGATTCTACTTGATGGGTCTAGGGTGGGGCCTGGGCATTGGTACTGTGTAAACGGTCCCAGGTTTATAATGTGAACCCAGGACTAAGAATCTCTGGTTTATGTGATGAGGGGAGGTCTCCATCACAAATGGCTTGAAACAAATTTCGAGTCACCTCACTCTCCTCAGCTTTCAACTCCATTTCAGGTAGTCAAGGATATAGGCAATGGTACTGGTACAACAACAGACACATAGACCAATGGAACAAAATTGAGAATCCAGATATAAATCCATCCACATATGGGCAGCTGATATTTGACAAAGGCTTGGTATCAGTTAATTGGGGAAAAGACAGCCTTTTTAACAAATGATGTTGGCATAGCTGGATATTCATCTGCAAAAAAATGAAACAGGACCCATACCTCACACCATGTGCAAAAACTAACTCCAAATGGATCAAAGACCTAAACATAAAATCTAAAACGATAAAGATCATGGAAGAAAAAATAGGGACAACGTTAGGAGCCCTGATACATGGCATAAACAGAATACAAAACATTACCAAAAATGCAGAAGAGAAACCAGATAACTGGGAGCTCCTAAAAATCAAACACCTTTTTTTTTTTTTAGAGACTTCACCAAAAGAGTAAAAAGACCACCTACAGACTGGGAAAAAATTTTCAGTTACAACATCTCCGACCAGCACCTAATCTCTAAAATCTACATGACTCTGGTAAGACTCAACCACAAAAAGACAAACAACCCAATTAAAAAATGGGTAAAGAATATGAACAGACACTTCACTAAAGACATTCAGGCAGCATTAGAGAAATGCAAATCAAAACTACAGTGAGATTCCATCTCACTCCAACAAGGCTGGCACTAATCCAAAAAATACAAAATAATAAATGTTGGAGAGGCTGTGAAGAGGTTGGAACACTTATACGCTGCTGGCGGGAATGTCAAATGGTACAACCACTTTGGAAATCGATTTGGCGCCTCCTTAAAAAGCTAGAAATAGAACTACCATACGACCCAGCAATCCCACTCCTTGGAATATATCCTAGAGAAATAAGAGCCTTTACACAAACAGATATATGCACACCCATGTTTATTGCAGCACTGTTTACAATAGCAAAAAGATGGAACCAACCAAGGTGCCCATCAATGGATGAATGGACAAATAAATTATGGTACACTCACACAATGGAATACTACGCATGGATAAAGAGCAGTGATGAATCTGTGAAACATTTCATAACATGGAGAAACCTGGAAGGCATTATGCTGAGTGAAATTAGTCAGTTGCAAAAGGGCAAATATTATATAAGACCACTATTATAAGATCTTGAGAAATAGTTTAAACTGAGAAGAACATACTCTTTTGTGGTTACGAGACGGAGGAGGAAGGGAGGGTGGGTGATGGGTATTTAGTAAATAGATAGTAGACAAGAACTACTTTAGGTGAAGGGAAGGATAATGCTCAACACAGTGGAGGTCAGCACAACCGGACTAAACCAAAGCAGTTTCCTGAATAAAATGAATGCTTTGAAGGTCAGCGGAGCAGGGGCAGGTGTTTGGGAACCATGGT
This sequence comes from Elephas maximus indicus, assembly GCF_024166365.1. Taxonomy (NCBI): domain Eukaryota; kingdom Metazoa; phylum Chordata; class Mammalia; order Proboscidea; family Elephantidae; genus Elephas; species Elephas maximus. Next base: position 50,411,531 of record NC_064837.1, on the reverse strand, counting down.
TTCAGGTGACATCTAAGTCAATTGGCATAATAAAATCTATTAAGAAAACATTCTGCATCCCACTTTGAAGAGTGGCGTCTGGGGTCTTAAATGCTGGCAAGTGGCCATCTAAGATTCATTGATGAGTCTCAACCCACCTGGATCAAGGAGAATGAAGAACACCAAGAACACAAGATAATAACGAACCCAAAAGACAGAAGGGGCTACGTGAACCAGAGACTACATCATCCTGAAGAACTAGATGGTGCCTGGCCACAACCAATGACTGCCCTGACAGGGAACACAACAGAGAACCCCTGAGGGAGCAGGAGAACAGTGGGATGTAGACCCCAAATTCTCATAAAGAGGCCAGACTTAATGGTCTGACTGAGACTAGAAGGACCCCAGTGATCATGGCCCCCAGGCCTTCTGTTGGCCCAGGACAGGAACCATCCCCGAAGCCAACTCATCAGACATGGATTGGACTGGACAATGGGTTGGAGAGAGATGCAGATGAGGAGTGAGCTACTTGGTTTAGGTGGTCACTTGAGACTATGTTGGCATCTCCTGCCTGGAGGGGAGATAGGAGGGTAGAGGGGCTTAGAAGCTGGCAAAAATGTCACGAAAAGAGAGAGTGGAAGGAGGGAGCGGGCTGTCTCATGGCAGGGGAGGGGGGACGGAGAGTAATTGGGAATATGTAGAAAGGTGTATATAAATTTTTATGTGAGAGACTGACTTGATTTGTAAACTTTCACTTAAAGCACAATAAAAATTATTAAAAAAAAATATATAGACAAGGCACCTGGATGCTCTCACACACACCCATACACACCCCATGAATTTTTGCCCTTGATAAATTTTTTAGCCCTAATCACACTGTGTTGTCATTATTTACATAAATGTCTCCCCCAGCAGGCCAGGAGTTCTTTGAAGTTAGGAAATACATCTCTCAACTTTTCTGTGTATTCCAGTTGCCTAGCACATAGTAGGTGGTCAGCAAAGATTTGTGAAACTGATTTTAAGAATGCTGTGTCATAGTCACAACTATGTCATCATTTTACAAAAGTATTCAGCGCATTCTTACGACAAACTCTAGGTGTGTCTCTTAGCTGAGATGAAATAGCTCTTTAGAGCTAGAGAAACGGCCCCATTGCTTGTAGTTTTCATTCTCCCTAATATGGTCTGTCTGGTGTTCCCTCAAGATAACTTCCCTTATGCATTTCTCTCTCTTGGGGGATCCTAGCACTAAAGTGCAACAAGGCACTGAAACTTTTCAGACATGAAGTGAAGAGGAAAAACACTACCTCTTGGAAAAGTATTCGTTCCAACAGTCCACCCTGGCGGGGCCGCGGTGGGCATTTGCGATTTTCTGACACAGTTGCTTGTTTTCGTATTCAATCTTGTCGATTCTCTTTTGTTCGCCCTGGTAAGAAACCCCACCCCACCATAGTGACATCATTACACTGCTCCAACCCACAACGACTTAGTGTCACCCTTCTCTGGAAAGGGGCAAATCGAGTGGCCACCGCAGAGACTGGGTATAGAGATTAGGAACCTATGGGTGCTGTGGAGGGGCAGGAGGTTTATTCACAAATCTTTGGGTTAGGTGGGTATTTAAAAGGCTTTGGGAGATTGGACTCTTCAGGACAGAGATAACAACCAGCTAACCATACTGTTTGGTTACTGTCCAGTCAACTCTGACTCATGGTGACCCCATGTGTGTCAGAGTAGAAATGTGCTCCATAGGATTTTCGATGGCTGATTTTTTTGTGATATATCACCAGGTCTTTCTTCCTAGGTGCCTCTGGATGGACCCGAACTGCCAACCTTTCAGTTAGCAGCAGAGCACATTAACCCTTTGCACCACCCAGGGACTCCAGGACATAGAGAAAAATTAGTAACATGGATCTGCAGATGGCAAGAACAAATACCTGTAGTTTGCTCAATTTTAAAATGTGATGTGTATGTGCCACTGGAGGTTTGGTGTCCACAGTAGGCTTCACTAGAGAAGAGGGACAAAAGAGCCACTTATATATCACGGGAGTCCTCACGGCAGCCACAGAAAACCTGCTAACGTACTAGATAAGGATGCCAAGAAATAACCATTACAATTTTGAATTCTGAGGGATTTTAGTTAGGTTTAATTTCTCAGACTAACATCTTTGAAGAGTTTTGAGCAGAAAAGAATGATGAGGGCTAGAAAAAGTAAAATTTACAGAGATAAATGTCCTAATCCAAGGGAAGTGCTCCCCTCCCACCCCCTTCCCTATATTACTAGGCTGTCTATTGGGTGCCGAAGTCCTATTCTCTCTCTGGGTTACTTCGGCTTTAAAGGTTTCAATGGGTGTTTCCATCAAACGAATTCCCTGGTGGGAGATAAAGTTCGTCACTGATGCTAATGCCCGCTTAACCAAACTCAGCAGATAAGGTTATATCATTGGAAATCCGTAGATTGGGCTGGTTTACTGTCAGTATCTCTATGGCGGATCCTTCCCGAATCTCTAATAGCAATAACCAGTCCAAACTGCCCACGTACCTATTTGTATTCTATTCTTGTGAAATATGTAGTGGCCAAAGTCCAGTTTCCTCCTGAAGGTTGTGCTTTGCCTGTGATTAGAGACGATTACAGGGTAGGCCAGGTAATCCAAGGAATTGTTCATCTTCTCTTCCTAATCTCACTTCAGAAATGAGACACCCAGGCTCCTCTGTGAAGTGCTTAGGTGTCCCATAAAAAGGTTGTCATAGTTACCCAGTTATGACATCAGGAAAGGAGTAGGCACAGCAGAGCCTGCCTGGCCATCCCTGGGCTTCTGTCTTGAATGCCATCCTAGGCCCAAGTCAAGATGAGGGACAAGGGACTAGGAAGCTTTCCCACCTGCCTGGTCTGCAGGTGCCACCAACACCGGAAGGAAAAGGTGTGGTGTTCTGGAAGGGAAGAGAAGGCACAGGGTAAAGAAATTCCAACCCTGGCTCTGTATCTGGGACTATAAATTGAGTGGTCTCTCCTGCAATGGTTTCCCTGAAAGTGTGAGACCACAGATTTTCAAGAGTGAAGGATGACCTTCAAGATAACCTGATCTAATCCCTTCATTTTGCAGATGAGGTGACTAAAATCCAGAACAGCAATGAAGCTGCTCAAGAACACAAAGCAAGTTAGTGGACTCCTCATGTGGGTTTGCTGAATTCCAGGAACCATGTTTGCTCTTTTAGGGAGGTGGTCTGCATTTTCCTGGCAGTGGGAGTAGGTGACTTTCTTCAAGGACAGAGACTGTTTTTTGCACATAGTGGGAGTTCACTAAATGCAGAGTTGAGGACACTGTGTGGCTCAGAGTGGGCTGGAAGCTGCTCCAGAAAGGGTTGCAAAAGAGCCTGATTCACCTCCACACTAGCACAGGTGTAGCACATAGTAGGTGTTCAATACATTTGCTGATGAAGAAAGGAAAAACAAACACTGACTGCTCACTGTGTCGTGCCGGGCGCTTTCCTTGAATGCCACATTTAATCTTTCCAACAACCCTAGGAGTTAGGTGGTACTATTATGATGCCCATTTTTCAGTAAACTGAGGCTCGGAAAGGTTCATTCCCTGGGGTCAGAATTCCAAGCCTGATTGCATAGATTCCAAGCTTTTAAGCACGAGGTGGACTCTCAATGAGTGATGGAAGTTGGTGTGCCCCAGAGCAGGACTTCCCAAACTTTTAACTTTCACAGGGATCTTGCCAATTGCACATTCTGATTCCAAAGGTCTGGACTGGGGCCGAGATTCTACATTTCTGACAAGCTCCTCGGTTATGTCGACGCTGCTGGTCCGCAGCAGAGTTAGAGCTCAGAAACAGAGCCCGAGGGCTCCTGTTATCCTGAAAATTGAGAGACACGTGGGTCCACCTCCGTCAATAGTAGCATTTATTGCGTCCTGCATTTTGCCCAGTGAAGGAAGTTACTGCACTTCCCAGTTTACAAAGGTAAAGAAAATGTGTTAGCTGAGGGTCAGGAGAGGACCCCTAACCTCCAGTGTGGCGGTATTACCGCCCCCCGGGACAGGCCCAGGGGTCTTCCTAAGCGCTCGCTCGGCGCCCAGCGGCGCCGTATTTCTGCAAAGTGGAGCGCGGGTGGCTGCGGGCGCTGCGGCGCCTGGCGCTCCGCAGCTTCCCGCGCGCGGCGGGGCCCGCCCCAGGGGCAGGACGGGGCGGGTCTCGGCGCTGGAGCACCGGCCCAGCTGACCCGGCGCCTGTCCCCCTCGCTCGCTCCTGCCCCGGCGTGCAGGGCCCGGCCGCCGCCATGGCGGGCCCGTGCGAACTCTCAGTGCAGGACCTCAACGATCTGCTCTCGGACGGCAGCGGCTGCTACAGCCTCCCGAGCCAGCCCTGCAACGAGGTCACCCCGAGGATCTACGTGGGCAACGCGTGAGTCGCCCCGGCTGAACCCCAGCGGCCGGCCCCACCCCAGGCGCCCCGCCCACCCGAAAGCCGGGGTCCGGGTGTCGCGAGGCGCAGGTCCGGGAGCGCGGGCGTGGTCGTCCTTCTTGGAAGAGCAGCAGGGCCAGGGAAGGGGGCGCGAGGCGAACCCTGGTGCGTGGGGCGGAGGGGCTGGGCTCCGCCCCGGACCAGAGCCGGCCTCCCGTTCGCGGGGTGCATGGAGCCTGGGGGATCCGCGGCCCGGTGGGCCGCCGGGCCAGCTCAGCGTCAGGCCTGAAGCCGCCACCCGCTAGCGGCCGGGCCTTGGGTGGGGCCGGGCTTCCATGTTCATCGAACAGGTGGTCCGCCGTGGCCCGGCAGGTCTCCTGCCCGCGCGTCATGTGACAGCTGCCTGGTTCTGCAGTGAGGTCACCGCGGAATGTCTGCTTTCGCTGCCATGGCAACGGGCTGACGTCACAATCGGGCTTGGAACTTTCCCGGCCCGGCAGGTTCAGACCCGGGAATTGAAATCTTCCGAACCAGGGGTGCAGAGAGCTAGGCAGCAGTTTCCTCGTCCCTTCTCCCGCCCTCAAGATAGGGTTTGATTTATATGGGATTCTAGAACGATCCAATGATAAACCTCATAAGGAACCATCGCCTAGAAAAGGCTTCCAATGTTCTCACTGCCAGGAAATGCATTATTTATTACTTCCAAGTTCTTATTACCAAAACGGGAAAAATTTCCTTTTAGTCAATCTACTAGTAAGAATTTCTCAGCAACAGGCGAGAGTCAGTGTTAACCATTTCTGAGAGGTGCTGAAATGCAGCCCAGAGCAAAGAACGGATTAGCACGTGGGTACAGCCTGGGCAAGGCTTAGGGTGGATTTTAATGAGACGAGGAGGACCGTTACCAACTTCCTAATAAGCTCCATGGGTCCAAGAACTGCATGTCGGCAACTCTAGTATTAGAGAAGGGAGATGAATGGGAGTGACTCTTCAAAGCTAGTTATTTTATTGTTCATTTTTCTCTTGGCCACTGCTTTACAACCATGTTCAGTGTGGTGAGCAGCAACAGCTAAAACAGGCTCCCATAGTCTCAGTCGAAGACCCCAGTACTTACAAAGTTCTGAGGACCCATCTTCCCCAACCACTGAAGTAGCAAGCAGGCCTTGGCACATGCAGAAACTCTGCTCTTTTGAGAAATTTGTACACTCAACTGGGTATGAGCTGACAAGATGCTGCTGTCACCACATCCCCAGTGGGGACCAAGGCTGTGAAGGTCTGCTGGTAGCCAGAGTGGTGTGTACTGATGGCCACCCTAGAAAACACATCCCTTCCCCCAGGCAAATCTGACCTTGGCGGAGGCAGGGGTGGGAGGGGGTGGCTCAGTAGGGAGGATGAACTGAGCATTTAGTGCTGAACTGACTTGGGCTCCCTTACCCACTGGGAGTCCCTTAGCAAAACCAGGACTCCATCCATGGCCTCACTGGGCAGAGACTGAGCCCGTGCGCCACACTTTCTGGGCCTCTGGGTTTTGCAGTTGCTGTGGGCACGAGAGGCAGAGGGGGTGGAAGACTGAAAGCTGGGTGTCAGTAGACCAAAGTCGGCTCCCAGCTCTGCCACTCAGCAGCCCGTGTGAGCACATCACATCCTTCCGCCTGTCCCATCGGGCCCAGAGTTGAACTCTCTTGGATGGAGATACTGCCATCCTTCCTTCCTTCCTTGGGGGGCTGCTGGGCCGGGCAATTGAGATCAAGTAGGAGGACGTATAAACTATAAACCATTTGCATTGAGGTGTTATTGTCAAATGAAATAAAGGGGCCATCTGACTGTTCAATCAAGTAGTTTGCAACCTCCTTAGTTCTGCTGGGGTCACTTGCTCCCCAAGTGCTAATTCACCCAGGAGAGCTCTAGAAATGGGACTGGTGGAGGGCGACAGGAAGGATCCTGCTGCAGGGTGGGGAAGGGGCTGCTGCACTTGATAATCCAAGGAAGGGCACAGTCTGCCTGGAATGTGACCATTTCCTTCTTTACTCATTCACCACATATTTACGCAGCACCTTCTGTCTGCCAGGTGCTGGGGATACAGATCTGAAGCAGCTAGGGTTCCTCCCTCAAGGAGCTCACAGCCTGGACATCGAAACAAACAAGCACAGCAGAGTGTTCCAAACGTACCAAAAACCAGACCTGTTGTCACTGAGTTGATTCCTAGTGACCTTATAGTACAGAGTAGAACTCCCCCGTTGGGTTTCTAAGGCTGTAATCTGTATGGAAACAGACTGCCACATCTTTCTCCCATAAAGCGGCTGGTGGATTCGAACCACTGGCTTTTTCGATTAGCTGCCAAGTGCTTTACCACTGTGCCACTGTGGCTACTTGCTTGAATAGTAGCTGACACCTGTTAGGTGTCAGGCTCTGTCTATGGAATAGCTCATTTAACACTCAGAGCAACTGCAGGGAGTAGATACTATTATTATTGTCCCTATTTTTATGGAGAGGGAAACTGAGGCACAGAAAAGTTAAGTAACTTCCTTGAGGTTGCCTGACTGGACTCACGCAGTCCAGCTCCAGAATCCATTTTTAGCCACGACAGTATAGGGAGCGTGATGCCAAATGGAATGGAAGGGGGATGGGGAAATACCGCAGAGAGGTGAAAGACGAGAGGGTGCGTGTCCCCAGAGAAGGTGGGGGAGGGCACTTCAGACAGAGGGGACAGAATGGGCATGAAACACCCAGTCTATTTGGAGAAGCTGCTGGTTATTAGATATGGCTGGAGTGGGAGGAGGGTCATGAGATGAGGCTGGAGAAGCTGGCAGGGGCTGGACCATGGAGAGTTTCCTTGCTTTTTAAAATTTTTGTATTCTGCTTTAGGTGAAAGTTTACTGAGCAAATTAGTTTCTCATTAAACAATTAACGTGCAAATTGTTTTGTGACGATAGTTGTCAACCCTGTGATGTGTTGCAGTACTCTCCCCTTCTCTACCCCGGATTTCCTGTTTCCGTTCCTCCAGTTTTCCTGTCCGTTCCTGCCTTCTCGTCTTTGTTTTTGGGCTGGTGTGCCCGTTAGCCTCCTATATATGACTGAACTGCAAAGCACCTTTCTACATGTGTTATTGTTTGCCTTGTAACAACCCATTGCCATTGAGCTGATTCCAACTCCTAGCAACCCTATGACCTGTCTGATTTCGGGAGTGACTTCAGTATCGAGTTAAAGGGTGTTGGGGACCATACTCTTGGGGTTTCTCCAGTCTCTGTCAGACCAGCAAGCCTGGTCTTTTTTTTGTGTGTATGTGAATTTGAATTTTGTTCTATATTTTTCTCTCGCTTTGTCTGGGACGCTGTATTATAACCCCTGTCAGAACAGTTGGTGGTGGTAGCTGGGCACCATCTAGTTCCGGGCTCAGTCTGATGGAGGCTGTGATCGTTGTAGTCCATTAGTCCTTTGGACTAATCTTTCCCTTGTGTCTTTGGTTTTATTTATTCTCCTTTGCTCCAGCCAGGATGGGACCAGTAGATGTATCTCAGAGGGCTGCTCACAGGTCTTTAAGACCCCAGACACTACTCACCACAGTCTGACGTAGAACATTTTCTTTATAAACTGTTATGCCAGTTGAGTTAAATGTCTCCCGAGACCATGGTCCCCAGCCCTCAGCCTGGTAACTCAGTCCCTCAGGGAGTCTCGATGTGTCTGTGAAGCTTCTATGACTTTGCCTTGGTCAAGTTGTGCTGACTTCCCCAGTATTGTGTACTGTCTTAGCCTTCATCATATTTACCACTTATCTATTATGTAGTTAGTGTTTTTCCCTTCCCACTCCTCTCCTCTCTCATAACCATCGAAGATTGTTTCTTTCTGTGTATAAACCTTTTCTTGAGTTTTTATAATAGTGGTCTCATACAGTATATGTCCTTGTGTAATTGACTTATTTCAGTCAGCATAATGCCCTCCAGATTCATCCATGTTGTGAGATGTTTCGCAGATTCATCATTGTTCTTTATTGTATTGCGTTATGTGTATGTACCACAGTTTGTTTATCCATTCATCTGTTGATGGGCCCTTAGGTTATTTCGATCTTTTTGCTATTGTGAATAATGTTGCCATGAACATGGGTGTGCATATGTCTATTCCTGTGGCAGCTCTTACTTCTCTAAGATATATTCCTAGGAGTGAGATTGCTGGATCATATGGTATTTCTATTTCTAGCTTTTTAAGGAAGCATCATATCATTTTCCAAAGTGGCTGTACCATTTTACATTTCCGCCAGCAGTGCATAAGAGTTTTAGTCTCCTTGTACCCTCTCCAACATGTTATTTTCTGTTTTTTTTATTTGTGCCAATAATGTCAGGGTGAGATGGTATCTCATTGTAGTTTTGATTTGCATCTCTCTAATGGCTAGTGATCACAAGCATTTCCTCATGTGCCTGTTAGCTGCTTGAATGTCTTCTTTGAAGTGTCTGTTCAATTTGTTTGCCCATTTTTAAAATGGACTATTTGCTTTTTTGTTGTAGAGGTGTTGGATTTTCTTTTAGATTTCAGACTGAGTTTCCTCGCTTTGCCACAAGGCTTAGCTTCTTCCCCATCTTCTTTCCGTTGGGGCTGCTGGTTGGTCCATTTATCATCCTCTGTGCTGTCTCCTATCCAGATCTGTGGCTCAAGACATCCCCATGCTGCAGAAACTGGGCATCACCCATGTTCTGAACGCTGCTGAAGGCAGGTCCTTCATGCATGTCAACACCAGTGCCAATTTCTACAAGGACTCCGGCATCACCTACCTGGGCATCAAGGCCAACGACACACAGGAGTTCAACCTCAGCGCCTTCTTTGAAAAAGCTGCAGACTTCATTGACCAGGCCCTGGCTCAAAAGAATGGTAAGTGGCCTGCTGCCCAGGAAAAAAATAGGAGGCAGCTTTGGCTGGACTATCCTTTTAGAAAACGGTCCCACAGAGACCTCTTCTTGGAAACCCCCTGGCTTCCCATCTCTTGTGGTAAACGACTGAGAGCTTTAGGGCTCTCTGCTCATTTGGCTGTCTGTCAAATGGCCCCATATGACATATGATGGCAGTCCCAGGGTCCTTGCGTTTGATTTGATTTTGCCTGAAGGTTGCTTTCCAGCCACTTACCAAATGCTCTCTGCAGCTCCTGAGCAAGTAAGACCGAAGCAGAGCTGCTGAGGTGCTGGCACATCCCAGAGAGAAATACTAGAAGGCTAGAGGGCAGACAGCAGCTGAACAGGCGGGCTGCTTGCCCTTTGTTTTCAGTTTGTTTCCATCAGCAACTCCCTTTACCTTTTGCTGCTTCCTGCAGCCTCTTCTTTCTCCCCACCCTAAACCTCCAGGGGGAGATGACCTCCCATTGAGGTGCAGTCAGCCTTGTCCCCCTGATTCTAGCCTGTCTCTGCTATACTGATGCTTCCGTGCCCAGCAGCCTCCCCATCCAAACCATTTCTAGTAAACTGAGTTTACTAGACCACTGGATAGCTCAGAGCTGGGGTCCAGGAGACCTGAAAATCTGTAGGCTTTACTGTTAGGCCCTTGACTGTCCTGTCCTTGTCACATCCTCCCCCTGCCCCAGCTCAGCCCAGCCTCGTCCACTCCAATGGCACTGAACTCCTTCTATATTGATGGAGGACGAGGGGCCCAGTTAAGGGGATGCGTTTTGCTCTTCCCATATAATATTGACTGACCATCCATGTAGGGGACGTAGAGCCCTCTGACTTTGCTTCCTCTCTCCATACAGCTAGGAACAACCTGACTCTTTGTGACTGCCTGCCTTAGCCCAGGTGGGCTGGGTCTTCAGTCTGGAAAGCTTTCTCTGCCTTTCTCCACCCTGTTGTCTGGCAAACTCCATCTTGTACTTAGCACTGGGTCTAAGTGTCTCCACTTCTTCCATGAAGTCTGCTCTCAGGTTTGGTCCACTGTGTCCCTTGTCTATCTCCTCAGCACCTAACATAGCATCGGGCACATAGGTGCACCGTAAATGCTTACCAAATGAGGGACAAAAGTGAATTCCATGGGCTTTAATGCCAAGTGTAAGTAAGTGCTCCTGAGATGGACTGGCCAAGTGAGTTTCAAGAAGCGCCCTGGCCAACCTCTGTGTGCAGAACTCTGCGCCATGGGCAGGGGTCCATTACCAAGGGAGCTCGGTGGAGGGAGTAGTCACTTCTACCCAGGAAGATCAAGGGAGGCTTCATGGAGAAAGTGGCATCTGGCTGGGTCTGGAAGGATGGGAGGTTGAAGCTCCCTCCCCCGGTAGGCTCTGTGTGACCTGGAAACACTAGATACATTACAGGTGGGAAGGCAGCTGCTCTGCAGAGGGTCTGACTCCCAGGGCAGGGGTGGGGAGGCCCCACTCTGAGTAGTTTGTGGAGACTAGACAGAGAGTGAATGGACAATAAAAGTGGAAGACTCCCACTCCCTGGTTTGAGAAGTGTGGGGAAAATAGAGTGGTGTTTTGGGAGTGATGAGAGCAGAAGAGGCTGTGTTTGACTCTGGAATAGCAGATTTCCCTTCATTTTACTTGGATCCCCAATCAATGCCTATGGCAGCAGCAGTTAAGAAATCAAACGATGTATTGCATTGGGCAAATCTGCTGCAAAAGACCTCTTTAAAGTATTAAAAAGAAAAGATGTCACTCTAAGGACTAAGGTGCATCGACCCAAGCCATGGTATTTTCAGTTGCCTCATATGCATGTGAAAGCTGAACAATGAATACGGAAGACAGAAGAAGAATAGATGCCTTTGAATTATGATGTTGATGAAAATATTGAATATACCATGGACTGCCAGAAGAACAAACAAATCTCTCTTGGGAGAAGTACAGCCAGAATACTTCTTAGAAGCAAGGATGGTGATACTTCATCTCACTTACTTTGCACATGTTATCAGAAGGGACCAGTCCCTGGGGAATAACATTGTCTCAGTTACCTAGTCTGCCAAAATAGAAATACCACAAGTGGATTGATTTAACAAACAGAAATTTATTTTCTCACAGTCTAGGAGGCTAGACGTCTGAATTCAGGGTGCCAGTTCCCAGGGAAGGCTTTCTCTTTGTCAGTTCTGGGGGAAGGTCTTTATTAGCAGTCTTCCCCTGGTCTAGGAGCTTCTCGGTGCATGGATCCTGGGTCCAAAGGACACACTCTTCTCCTGGTTCTTCATTCTTGGTGGCATGAGGTGCCTTGATCCAAGGCAATGCTGTGTGGGATACCATGATAGTGGATAAGGCATTCTGTAAGTCCGTGGATGGTGGTTTTGGCAGAAGCATTGTGGGCAGGGAAGGCAAATCCATATCCAGAGTAAGTGTCTGTTCTGGTAAGAACAAAATGCTGGTCTTTCCGTAATGGAAGCAGTCGAATGTAATCAACCTGCCACGAGGTTGCTGACTGATCACCTTGAGGGATGGTGCCATATCAGGGACTCAGCATTGGTCTCTTCTGCTGGCACACTGGGCACTCAGTTATAGCTAAGTTGGCTTTGGTGAGTGGAAGTCCAGGTTGCTTAGCTCATGCATAACCTCCATCTCTGTCATCATGACCGCTTTGTTCATGAGCTCGATGGGCAGCGACAGAAGTGGCTAGGGAAAGAGGATAACTGGCTTCCATAGAATGTTTCATCCTACCCACTTGACCTCCTCTGCTGAGGTCACCCTTTGGTGAGCATTCACATGAGACACAAATATCTTCACTTCTTTGGCCCATTCAGAGAGGTCTGTCCACATACCTCTTCCCCATATCTCCTTGTCTCTAGTTTTCCAGTCATTTTCCTTCCAAGTCCCTGACCATCCAGCCAAACCATTGGCCACAGCCCATGAATCAGTATATAATCGGACATCTGGCCGTTTCTCCTTCCAAGCAAAGTGAACAACCAGGTGCTCTGCTCGAAGTTCTGCCTATTGGTAGGATTTCCCTTCCCCTCTGTCCTTCAGGGAGGTCCCAGAAAGGGGCTGTAGTGCCGCTGCTGTCCACTTTCAAGTGGTGCCTGCATATTGCGCAGAACCATCTATAAACCAGACACTAGTTTTCTCCCGCTCAGTCAACTGATCATAAGGAACTCTTCATGAGGCCATAGGTGCAGACTAGGAGATGGAAGGTAACGTGACAGGAGTGGAGACCATGGGCATTTGGGCCACTTCGTCATGCAACTTACTTTTGCTTTCAGGTCCTGCTTGGGCCCGAGCTGGTATATACCACTTCCATTGAATGATGGTGTGTTGCTGTGCACACCCAACTTTATGGCTCTGTGGGTCAGACAACATCCAGTTCATGACAAGACACTCAGGCTGCATGGTGACTTGGTGGCCCATGGTTAAGCGTTCAGTCTCTACTAAGGCCCAGTAACAAGCCAAAAGCTGTTTCTCAAAAGGAGAAACCAAACCAAACCCAGTGCCGTCAAGTCGATCCCAACTCATAGTGACCATATAGGACAGAGTAGAACTGCCCCGTAGAGTTTCCAAGGAGCGCCTGGTGGATTTGAACTGCCGACCCTTTGGTTAGCAGCCATAGCACTTAGCCACTATGCCACCAGGGTGAGTAGTTACCATATTGGCTGGTGTGATTGATCCTGATTACCAAGAAGAAATCAGATTGGTATTACATAATGAAGGCAAAGAAGAGTATGTCTGGAATGCAGGAGAGCCCTTAAAGTCAGTGGAAAACTAAACCCAATTCTGACATGACTACTAATGGCCCAGACCCTTCAGGAATGACAGTTTGGGTCACCCCACTAGGCAAAGAACCACGACCAGCTGAGGTGCTTGCTGAGGGCAAAGGGAATACAGAATGGGTGGTGGAAGAAAGTAGTTCTAAATACCAGTTACGACCATGTGACCAGTTGCAGAAATGAGGACTGCGATTGGTGTATTTCTGCTTTGTAGGTGTGCATCAAATATTTTTGTTTTCATCACTTATAAAATATGGGACATAAACAGGCCTAGTGCGTTTTCAGTTGTGTTTGTGTTAGTTGTATCGTGTTGGTGCAAATATGGCTTTAAATTGTCTATTAGAGATTATGTATGGTTTAAGGAGATGTGTATAGTGCCAAGTTGACAAGGGGTTGGCTGTGATCATTAAGGTTGTGTGCCAACTTGGCTGGGCCGTGATTCTCAGTGCTTTGGCAGTCATGATGTGGTTTGGCAGTCGTATAATGATGTGATCATCTCCGTGATGAGATTTGGTATAATGTGATCACCTCCATGACGGTATCTGCAGTGAGTAGCCAACCAGTTGAAAGGGAGTTTCCTTGGGCATGTGCCCTGCGTCCAATATAGATGGACTTTCTGGCAAGGCTTGCAGGCCTTTCGTCACTCTGGATCCTGCAGCTGGCTCCTGTTCATTTGATCTCTGGTTCTTGGGACTTGAGCTAGCAGCTTACCTGCTGCCTTGCCTGCCAATTTTGGGATTCGTCGGTCTTCGAAGTCTGTGATCCAGAGCCCTGCTGTCTGACCTGCCAGTCTTGGGCTCAGCAGTCCCTGCGGCTACATGAATCGGGAGAAGCCTCCAGCCTGACCCATGAACTTGGGACATTCCAGCCTCTACAACCGTATGAGCCATTTCCTTGGTATAAATCTCTCTCTATATATATTTACACGCTTTACTAGCTTTACTTCTCTGGAGAACCCAGCCTAAGACAGACATCATACTTGGTAAACTAAAGGGTCAGCAAAAAAGAGGAATACTCCCAACGAGATGGATTGACACAGTGGCTGAAACAATGGACTTACACATAGCAAGAGTTGTGAGGATGGTGCAGGACTGGGCAGCATTTCATTCTATTGTACATAGGGTCTCCTACTGACTCGATAGCACCTAATAACAATAGAGGCATTTGTGGGTAATCATTCACTTGGTTAGTCAGCAAATACCTATTGAACACCTAGCACGTGCTAGAGATTGTAGGGGCACCCAAAAATCAATACTCCACAGTTCTCGGCCTTAAGGAATTGACATTCTGGAAGAGGAGGGTTGATCTGTGCATGGCACACAGGGTCCGGGCTGCTGTAATAGTGGATGTACTAGGTGCCACCAGAGGAATGTTGGTTAATATTTATTGCATACTCATGTATGTCAGACACTAGCCCAAGAGCCTTATATGTTGTCTTGTTTAATCTCATAACCATTTCACATGGTGGCCATTAATAGCATAGATGTGGAAACTGAAGTGCTGTGAGATTAAAAAAACCAAAACCATACCTATTGCCATTGAGTCAATTCCCACTCATAGAGACCCTATTGCACAGGGTAAAACTGCCTGATAGGTTTTCCAAGGCTGTATATCTTTACGGAAGCAAACTGTTGCATCTTTCTCCCACGGAGCAGCTGGTGGGTTCGAACTGCCAACCGTTCGGTTAGCAGCTGAATGCTTTAACCATTGTGCCTTCAGGGCTCCTTACTGTGAGGTTAGGTAAGTAAAATAGTTAATAACCAGCAAGTTAAAAATTTAAACCCAGGTTCATATGACTTCAGAGATTTGGGTTCTAAATCCCTGTGCTGATGATGGAAATGCTTGATGGGGTCTTAAGGTGTGAGTAGGAGTTTTCTAGATAACCAAAAGGGAGAGCATGTTCCATATGGAAGGTACAGTGTATGCAAAAGCACAGAGATGAAAAAAAGCATGGAAAGGTCTGGTAGGCATGGGTAGTTGGCCTTGTAATCCACACCTTGAAGAATGCCCTCTACCCTACAAATGTTGGCAGGTCATATTTGTATTTAGAAAGGTGTGTGGATCGGTGGTGGTGAGGTAGAGCAAGAGAGCTCAGTTTGGAGATGTCAGAGTGGTGCAGATGAGAGGTACCAAGGACCTCTCAGGGTGGGGATAGAGAGAAATGAAGTTCATGGCTCACAGGGGCTCCGCCTGACCTGCTGGGATTTTTCTCGACCATCTCCTCACCATCCATTGCCCTGTTCCTTTGCCAAGTACTGGAGATGCTGCAGGGGGCAAAAGAGA
Source organism: Elephas maximus indicus (assembly GCF_024166365.1). NCBI lineage: Eukaryota > Metazoa > Chordata > Mammalia > Proboscidea > Elephantidae > Elephas > Elephas maximus. The sequence goes on along the minus strand of NC_064837.1, from coordinate 50,396,225 downwards.
CAGACATCCTTGCCCTGTGGAGCTGAGGGGGTAGAATCCCTGAATTTGCAGCCAGTTGGTCCAAAGTAAAAAAAAAAAAAAAAAATTTTTTTTTTTTTTTGGTCCAAAATGTGGGCATCTTGGGACCCCTAAACTTCCGGCTAGTGTCTGAAGTCTTGGGCAGACTTGGCAGTGGAAAGGACTGTGAGATCTGATCTAACTGGGTGGTTAAGATCAGAAAAACAACATTGAGTTGGTGTCACAAGAGAAGAGAATAGAAATGACTAGTTGCAGTTGGTGTCAGAGAAGACATTTAGAGTTGATTTCAGAAGACACATCTTATATTGCTGTGAACATTCTTCTAGTGCATTTCTTTTACTGAACATGTGTACATATTCCTGCTGGGTGTGTACCTCGGAGTGGAATTACTGGGTCGTAGGGGATACGTGTGTTCAGCTGTAGTAGATAACAGCCACACAGTTTTCCAAAGTGGTTATACCAATCAACACACTCTTCAGCCATGTATTAGACTTCTAATACCACATCCTTACCAGCACTTTGTGTTTTCCATCATTTTCATTTTAGCTATTCTGGTGGCTGTGCAATGGCGTCACATTGTGGGTTTTGTTTGCATTTCATGGAGGAGTTTCGTGGACTAGAGTTGTGATGTGGCTGGATATCCCAGCTCATGATTTTCCCCCATTTCTTACAGGCCGGGTGCTCGTTCACTGCCGCGAAGGTTACAGCCGCTCCCCAACCCTAGTCATCGCGTACCTCATGATGCGTCAGAAGATGGACGTCAAGTCTGCTCTGAGCATCGTGAGGCAGAACCGTGAGATTGGCCCCAATGATGGTTTTCTGGCCCAACTCTGCCATCTCAATGACAGACTAGTCAAGGAGGGGAAATTGTAACTCTAGGGTGCCCCCACTGCCTCTCCTCTAATGGCCAACAGGGGAGGCCCTGGGTGAGTGTCCCAAGCCGCCATGTTTAGGAATCACAGTGTACCCTGCTCCTAGCATCACCAGGCACTTGCCAATGAGTCTGTCCCAACACAGCCCTGGGCCACTTCCCCCTTGAGGGGCATATAAAGAAGCTTGCTGAGAAGTGCATCCTTGCTCCCTGATGTGTCCTGTTCCCGTAATTTGTGATGTCCTCTCCCCAAGGTATGGGCCCAGAGGGGCAGGCCTGTGGCATGCACTCTTCTTCTCAGTGACCCAGGGCAGGAACTCTGTGGATGCTCACAGGGGCACCTCCTGATCTTCGCCCCACTCCTGGGTTCTCTCCTAGGTGGGGACCTTGGCATCCTGAGCTCTAGTGAAGGAACTATGCAAACACGGGCCTGTCTCTCCCCATCATGTCTTTGCTCCCTGATCTCACAGCCATCCACACCCTGCTCACAGGCAGGGCCATGTCATGAGGTCTGAAGCAAGAGGGGTGGGGGTGCCTGCCAGTTGTTAGAGGGTGGAAATTCCCATAGAGAGACCTTATTTTTAAGTATTTCTTTAGGATTAAAGATACTTAAACAAAGCGGCCCTCTGAGTGGGCAAACAAATTCCCCTGGAAGATTCTCCTAAATCCAGAGAGTTTAAAAAATGTGACTCTCTGGATGGCTTGAGTTCAGAATTCACGGCATTAGACTATTTCATTTGACCTGCTCTCAGTTACTTCGTTTGTTAGAAGGGTGAAGCCTTGGGCATAGTTTTATTTTTCTTTTTCAGAAAACAGGGTGTTATAGCCCATCCTATTTAAAAACCCCACCATTTGGAGAATTACAAGGGTTTTGTCCTGAATTATAGTGTTGGTGAGCCCAAGCCACTCCTGCTAACTGCTTTTTGTCTCGGTTGCTATTCCAAGAGCAGAGGGAGGAAGTTGGCCAATTACAGCGTGCATGTGGGGGCGTGTGGGGGTGTGTCTCTCAGAAACACAGCCAGAGGCTGAGCAGGGAAATGAGTAGTCCTAGGCTCACCACCTGCCCACTTACAGGTTGTTCCTCCCCTCCCTGGGGCCTATGCAAGATCCCTGGAGCCTTGGGAGCCAAAGCGACTCAGCCGGGCAGAAATAAAACATGGCGGAGCGCCCAAACAAAAACAAGCAACCTCTTTTAGGACTTTCTTTAGGATGCAGTTGGAATGCACTAGCACTTACACTCACGTGTGTGCGCACATTTGTTAGAATATAAGTTTTGTTTTGAACACAGTCTCATTAGGGTTTTGCACTATTGTCATTACAGAAACTGATGCAAAGCTGTTTATCTTCAGGGTCCCAAAGGGCTGAGGGGTGGTCCTCGGGTACACCCCTGTTGCCTAGCACAGAGATGTCTGATGAAAGTTTGTGGAATTAATCCCCTCCCCTTTTTTTGAGTGCAAATATATGTAGGGTATGTAGGGTGTTCTTTTGGGTGTACGAAGCTTCCAGGAGGGTGAATTTGTGTTAGGATCACTTGCCAGGGTTTGCAAAGTAGTCTTACCTGAAGTGAAATATCAGGGACTTTTGTTGAATATTTGAAATTCAGTTTTAAATTTAAGTTCAAGAAGTGTTAACATGTTGCAATGCGGAACGTGCCTTTTTCAGGGTTTACCGAGGCATTCCGCTAGGAAAAGGAGACTGGGCTTAGATAGAAACAGGTGTGCCTTAGGGCTTTGCTAACAGGTGCGAGGATTGTCTGATCTCCTCAGGAGCCTCGCTGAGGCAGGAGGTTCACTACCATCTTTCCTCTTTGACCACAGCAGCCCTAAAGAAATGAGGCTCTGTTCCCTTTTTCTAGAGACCCGGCTGTCCAGATAGACCCACCTAAGTGACATAGCCATCCTTTAAACTGTGTACCTCACTTACAGTTCTCAGATAACTTTCTCATTTAACCAAACTTGATCCTCAAAATAACCTTGTACAGTTGGTAGAGCTTATTAGTGAATTGTTACTTTAAAAAAAAAGGCAGGAACTGGGGTCCAGAATGATTAAGGGCGTGGCCCCCAGGGTTGCCTGGCTCTTGGAGGCCCTGCTGAAGCATGACTTCAGGTCTGCTGGTCTCTGAGGCTCAATTCTTCCTCTCATACCGTACTCTTCCTCAGCTCAGCTGCAAACGGAAAGATCTGCGGTTTGAATCCACCAGCTGCTCCGCAGGAGAAAGATGTAGCAGTCTGCTTCCGCAAAGATTTATAGCCTCAGAAACCTTATGGAGCAGGCCTGCTCTGTACTATGGGGTTACTATGAGTGGAATCGACTTAAGGGCAGTGGATTTGAGTTGGGGTTCTTAAGACCTAAGTCCACCTCACCCCGGGGAGTATTCAGTGGGCCGCACATGCCCTTGACCCACCCTAGGTGCACAAGTTTCCCAGAGGACACCACTTAGGCTGGGTTGCAGAGGTGATCTGGGTAAGGGTGGAACAGAGTTAGCACAAACCCATCTCTGCTCCTAGAGAAGGAAAAAAAAAAAAACATTCCAGCTGACTGGGCTAGAATGTGCAGCTCTTCTTCCAAGCAAAGTGTAGCACCCTTAAGTCAGAGCTTTCTGCTCCGCTCTGGATGAGGCTCTGGAGCTGGGGCTGGGGGTCCCCTCTGACAGCAGGCAGTGGTCATTCCACATGGACAGCCACAGCTACTCAGGCAAAGGCAGCAGGTTGGTGTGGCTGAGACTGGCTTATAAAGGCTGTGTCTGGTTAACCAGGACCTCTCTTACTGCCTTTACTTGGGGCTACTTTTATGCTGACAGCTTGGGATTTTTTTAGTCCCAGAAACCCTACATTTACTTCACGCGATTTAGGTCCTAATTTTTAAGTAAAGTAAAATAAAATTCTATTGTCTAAGACCTTAGCCAACACATACCCAGCTGGGAGTGGGAGCTGTGCTTGGACAGCTTTCTACCTCCCTGAGAGTTGATGGAGTTGGAACTCAGGGTGCCCCTCTATACTCTGATCCTTTTCTTTGATTAATAGAAGCCCTATCGAGGCAAAATTAGAAGGCCAGACAGTCTTCTTCATCCTAAAGCAGTACAGCTTTCCATGGGATGATTATCTGAGCTGTCTTGAGGGCAGAAGCCACCATCTTTCAAATGCGGGGCTCCTCTAGAAGATGCAGGTTCCTTCTGACTCTGACATTATAGGGCTGTTTAAGAACCCCCATTTGGGAATTTATCACCACCCTGAAATTATAGAGTATGTAGTAATAATGTTGTGGCCAGCAGGTGGCGCTGTTGCACCTGCGGTGATGGGATGGTTTGAAAACGGAATGTTGGTGTCAGAATTCTGAGTCACAAGTTAATGTTAAGATGCTAACGTTTTAATCAAAATAAGCACTGATCGTATAGTATAAAGATATGCTCTTCTCTGGCAGGAACATTTCTTTGTCAAAATCACTGAGGAACTAACAGTAATTGTTCTTCCAAGTTAAGATTTTATCTTGATTAGAGATAGAGAAAACCCACTGCCATAGAGTCGATTCCGGCTCGTAGCTACTCTGTAGGACAGAGTAGAACTGCCCCATAGGATTTCCAAGGCTTTCACATCTTTCTTCTGAGGAGTGGCTGGTGGGTTCGAACTGCTGACTTTCCCGTTAGCAGCTGAGCACTTAACCACCGTACTACCAGGGCTCCTCTCAAATTGAGACTGGTTGGAAGCTTAATTTTTGTTCTCCTTCCCCTCCTGCCACCTTTTTGGGTAATTTGATTGTGAAAGGATGAATTTCCTGGAAAGAAAAGGGTGAGGTGTCAAATTGTTTGAAAAAAAGAAAGAAATCTTAATGTCTGTTGTATCACAAATTGGTGTTAAAATACAAACTTGTAACCAAAATAAATGTCTTACATTATAAAGAAATGGTCTTTTTTGTCCTTCTTATCACAGCTGATTTTCTTTTACACTTTAATGCTTAGCTTTTGTGTTTGCTTTCTCTAACTTAAAGTTTTTATGATCACCTAAAAATTAGCCCTCCTGAGCTACTTATAGGTTCTTTGATGATCATATGTATGCAGTAAATATTTGTTGAACATCTCTCCAGTATCAGAAATTTGCTGCACTACAAATATTCCCAGGTAGGATGGTCCACTTGAATGAGTGAAGTAAGATTCGGGTTCCTAGGAAGGCAGGGGACTGGAGAGACAGTCTCTAGGTGGCCTATTCCTATAAAGATGATTGGGTGACATTTTAGCATGTGAGTGATCCTGCAAACGGGCAGTCTCCAAAACACTTCCCCTGCCCCAAAAGCCTAGAATTTCACCTTTAGTTGTTAGTTGTTGTTGGGTCATGCCCGCCCCCTCCCCAACTCTTAGTGACCCCGTGCACAACAGAACAAAACGCTGCCTGGTCCTGCATCATCCCCATGATCAGTTATGGATAGGACTGTTGTGATCCACAGGATTTTCATTCGTTGATTTTTGGGTAGGTCACCGGGCCTTTCTTTCTAGCCGTCTTAGTCTAGAAGTTCTGCTGAAACCTGTTCAGCATTATAGCAACATGCAAGCCTTTACTGACAGGTGGCGGCTGTGCCTGAGGTGCACTGGTCAGGAATTGAACCCAGGTCTCCCACATGGAAGGCAAGAATTCTACCACTGAGCTACCTGCTATATCCCTTACAATGAGCATTGCCTTTTCTGTCTGAATTAAAAAACTCAGAGAAAGTTGGGTGATCAGAAAGCTTTTTTTTTTCAGGCAGAAAGAGTCTGGGTGGTTAAAAGAGGCTGTCTAGCCCCAAAGTCCCCATGTGTAACTGAGGCAATTAGACTAGCTCACTATTTGTCAAACCTCTTTGGCAACATTATATTTTTATATAAAACTTAAGGTAGAACATTAACTTATAAAACTGATTAAAAAATGCTTTTTTAAAAGAATAACTTTTAAACCATTTTAATTAAAAAGAAAATTACATATATTAATAAATTCAAATAATACAAAAGGCTTATAATGAAAAGTGAGTCTCCCCCATCCCAAATCTCTAATTCCTCCCCCCAGAGGAATCACTATGAGGTATCATATCCTTCTAGAAAAATCCCAAGCACACATAAACACATGCATATGTGTGCCCAAAAGTATCCTTTTCCCCATAAGTGGGGAATGTTCTGCACTTTGCTTTTTTTGCTTCACTATATAGTTTAGCCGTTGTGTCTGGTACTTCTACCCTATTCATTTTAACAGGTACACGGGATTCCATGGTGTATGGATGGACATAATTTGTGTATATTCTTAGACCTCCAGGCTGCTTCGATGAGCACAAAATTTTGAAATGAGACTTATGGATGACAATGATAATTCTTGATCTGCTTTGTGTCCTGTTTTCTGTCCTTTGTTGTGGTAGCACAGTGTTAAGCACGTCTCCATACTCAGAGCTAAAGAGGAGTGTCCCGTGCGCACTTGTGTAATTTTTTGGGAGTGTACTCATCTGTCTTACTCATCTAGTGCTACTATAACAGAAATACCACAAGTGGATGGCTTCAACAAAGAGAAAGTTATTCTCTCATAGTCTTCTAGGCTACAAGTTCAAATTCAGGGCATTGGCTCCAGGGGAAGACTTTCTCTTCTCAGCTCTGGAGGAAAGTCCTTGTCATCAATCTTCCCTGGTTGAGGAGCTTCCCAGCGCAGGGACCCCAAGTCCAGAAGACCCGTACTCCTGCTCTTCATTCTTGGTGGTATGAGGTCCCCTGTCTCTCTGGTGGCTTCTCTCTTATACCTCAAGAGACTGGCTTAAGACACTATCTAATCTTGTGTATTTCATCAATATAATTGCCACTAATCCATATCATTAATGTCATAGTGAGAAGATTTATAACACATTAGGAAATCACATCAAATGACAAAATGGTAGACAATATACAATACTGGGAATCATGACCTAGCCAAGGTGACAAATATTTTTGGGAGGCACAATTCAATCCACGACACTGTCCAAGCCATATTTTTTTTTAAAAAAGCAATATCGGAGCTATGGCCTTCTTACTTGATGCATTTATAACAAGTTCAAGTGCACAGGGGTTCCATTCTGAAGTCTACACTAGAATGAGTCTATCTGGTGGCAACACTGTATGAACTGGCGGTCTCCAGTTCACTAAAAGTGGATGTGCAGCATACTTGATTCATCGGTGTGTTTCTATTGTCTTTTTAAATAATTAGAATGCACAAGGATTCCTGTACATATTTTTAAAACTTTGAGGCCTCTCAGGAGAAACCTGGGGTTCTAAGAAACATAGTTTGAAACCCCATAAACCAGATGACCTTCCAGCTCTAGTGTTGCAACATGCCACTGTCAGAAGGAGAGCAGGAGGAAGAGGGAGGGGAGGACAAATCTCCCACTTGGTAAGTTGGCCTCAGTCAGCCCTAGTCAGCAGGCTGTAGCTACCCATGGGGCCCCAGCTGGTTCTGAAAGATGTAGACATTTTCCAGACACACAGGGTTTGCAGACGGGGGCATTCCAGGCAGAGGGGACACCAGTAACGCAGTCTCTGGGTTACCAACATCCGTGTACAACCTATAGTTATAAACCAACCCCTGTAAAGCCTATTATATTAAAAATTCAAGTTACATACAATGGTTGATGATAACAAATGGGTGCTATGTTGCAACATCATCCAAACATTATTATTATTATTACTGTATTATTATGTTAAAGATGTTTTAGTGTATGTGGAAGTATTTTTAAAAATTTTTTATGCATGGAAACCTATGTATACTACCTACTAAGACAACATTTGACTAACTGACTTTAGGTATCAACCATAGCTAACTTCTTATTTACGTACAAATTCAATTTAAAGAGGGATTTAGGAGCGGAACTCGTTCTTAATCTAAGGACTGCCTGTAGTTTGGGTGGGCATCCGGGGAGTGGCTGCGGATGAGACAGGGCCCACCTTGAAGGGCCTGATCTGCCAGGTGAAGGAAGCAGAAGTTTTATCCTGTTAGGGCTTGGAGAGCCATTAGTGTTCTCAGCAGGAGGGTGAGGGACACAAGCCCTTCGGGGCTGCTCTTCCTTTTCCCTCAGAAGCTGCTTAATGGACAAAGTAGGGAATTTCCACCGGCGCAGAGACCCCGAGTCTACAGAGAACAAGTCTTCAGCTGCTGATAAAGACGGAGGGGGGTGATTTGAACATTCTTCAGTGCAGGTAGCTGTCTATGAACAGAGATTACTCTCCAAATCCAGATGTTCCCTTTTACCACTGACCTGTGGGAGCAAAACATGTTTAAAAATCCAGTCAGTAGAGAGGGCCCAAGGGGGCCTGGTGGTACAGTGGTTAAGCACTCGCCTGCTAACTGAAAGGTCAGAGATTCAAACCCACTAGCGGTTCCTGGAGAGAAAGAAGTGGCGGTCTGCTTCCGTAAAGATTATAGCCTTGAAAACCGTATGGGATTTCTGTCCTATAGGGTCGCTGTGAGTCGGAATGGACTCGATGGCAATGGTTTTGGTTTTTTAAGGAGAGCCCTCAATTTCTAGTAATCAGAGACAGCGGGAGTGGGGAGGGAGTGGGGAGAAGTTTGTGAACCAAGGAGAATGAAACCAGATGACCTTTGAAGTTCCCTTCAGATCAGTTTCTATGATTCTGAAGAGTCAAAGGAGTATAACTGACTTCCCATATTTCCATATTTTTCTTGTCCTTCAAGGTCGAGTCCAAATGGAGTCTTCCTGTGAGGACCCCAGATCTACTCCAGCAGGGAGAGATTTTTCTCTCCTCTGAAGACCCATAAAACTTTGCACTTAAAAAAAAAAAATTATTGCCCATATTCTCCACAAAGCAAAGCAAAACAAAACAAAACAAAAGCATCTGAACCTTTCGTTAGTGGCACCAAACACTTTCTACTTGGCACTGGCATTATTTGGGTGAAGAATTTGTTTCTTGCTTAGTATGAGAACTCCCCGAGGGGGAGCATGTTTCCAGTTCATGGCGCCTGGTGAGAGGCTTTGCTTCATTAAATGTTTGGCAAGTGGACAAACGAACAGGCAGCTCACTAGACATGAAAGCCAGTAAATCATCACATGGAAAAACAAACAACTTTGCTAGAAATTTGAATTCAACTATTAAACAATTAAATTTGATTTAAAAAGATTTACAGCCAAAACTCAGTGTTGACTGTCTTGTGGAGAAACGTGCCTACTGACCAGTTACAGTGACCCCAGAAGAGTGAGGAGGCGATGGCTCCAGTGAAGGTCACACCTGGGTTCCTGGTCAGGTCTCAGCAGAGACGCTGGGGTGGGGCGGGGAGGGGGTGGTGGTGCTGAAGACAGGAGGAACTTTCTGGAGAACAACTCTGCATGCAATATTAGGGAGACCTACCAAATTGTTCAACCCCTTGAACCCAGCATTCATTTCTGAAAATAACCCTAAAGTAAAAAAATTACTTTGTGGAAAACTCAAGGAAAAAAAAAAAAAAACCATTACCAGCGAGTCATAGGACTCACAGGACAGAGTAGAACTGCCTTGTCCCATAGGGATTCCAAGGCTGTAATCTTTACGGAAGCAGCTGTCGTCTTTCTCCCGAAGAGTGGTTGGTGGGTTCGAACCGCTGACCTTTCAATTAGCAGCTGAGCGCTTAACCACTGTACCACCAGGTCTCCTTCATTACTCAGCAATAAAAAGGAATAAATTATTGACACACACAACAGCTTGGATGAATCTCCAGGGAATTATGCTGAGTGAAAAAAGCCAACCTCAAAAGGTTACATACTAATAGATTCCAGTTAAATACATTTTTGAAATGACAAGATTATAAAAATGGAGAATGGATTAGTGGTTGCCGTGGGTTAGGGGTGAGGAGGGAGTGTTTGGAAGGGAGATGGGTGTGGTTATGAAAGGGCAACAGGAGGGACCCTGGTAGTCATGGAACTGTTGTTTATCTCGACTGTGGTGGTGTGATAAACTGGCAGAGAACTAAACACGTGCACACACACGCACACACACACACACAAATGCAAGTAAAACTGGGGAAATCTGAACACAAGTAAAACTGGGGAAACTGATGGACCGTGTCCTTAATAGTATCCTGGTTGTGATATTGTACTACAATTTTCAAGATGCTACTGTTGGAGGAAACTGGGTAAAGGGTACGTGGAATGTCTCTGTATTATTTCTCATACCTGCATGTGAACTTACAGTGATCTCAAAAAGTTTAATTAAGAAAATTACTTTGCATAAGGATGTTCATAGCAGCCCTAACAGAAATCAGCTAAAACCCCAACTGGGTTGACTCCAGGGAATAGTGCCTTGCTTTGAACAATGACATGTTTGTGGACTGAGTAAATACAAAGGGCTGTTGCTAAATTAGCATGAAATGGAAAAGCAGATGACATTATCACAGGTTTGCTCTCAGCTATTCTGTGAAAAGCATGGTTCTGAATTGTCAGGGAAAAATTCAGAGGGATGGAGATATGTTAAGAGTTTCAGGTCAAGTGGAGTCTTCTTTTTTTTTCTTTTAATATTACGTCAGTTTCAAATAAAATAATAAAATGAAGTAAAACGAAATAAAACCCTAAACCTCATCATTCTGCTGCTGCTGGATCCTCCTCCCATTTCCAGCAGGTGGCAGAAGAGTTCCAAGGATGGTGTCCACATCTTCATTCGGTGGATGGTCCGGCAGCTCCCAGCAGCAGGTGTGGCTCTAAGCATCAATCCTGCCAGCTCAGGGACCTCAAGCACCAGGACTGGCCTCTCCTACATCCAGGGCAAACAGGCAGTTGTCTGGCCACAACAGGGTTAACCATCCACATTCCAGAGCCAGGGAAAGGGAGGCTGGAGGGTCACAGAAGAAGGGAGGGGGTGTGGAGGGCCAGCTTCTCACAACACAGCCGGCTCTGTTGGGAGAGATAGATCACCCCAACAATGGCCACAGCTGTTTTTGTCTGCCCTGAAGGAAACTGGCTTAGGAAGCAGGTATCAGAAAGGCCCCTTCCTGCAGGGGCTTCTGTCTGGCTTATAAAACTGTCAGAGCAACTGCATTCATGTGCCCGGTGATGAATGGGGAAAGAAGGAGGGACAGACGGCCACAGATGGACACAGTGACTTGCAAGTTGAGGCAGGTGGCAAAGGCCTAGCAGAGGCTGTGCAGGTGGGGCGTGCTGATTCACGGCCCAGTTAACATACCAAGGGGGTCTGGGCCGCAGCCCCCTTCCCAGTCTCCCTTCAGGGCCAGGAGGGGTGAGCGGTGCTGAAACAATCCACCTCCACTGAAAGCTTCCGCCGCCAGCTTCCCTTTCTGTTTTTGCACCTCAGGTGTGAACCTCCCTGCCCCAGCCTCTCCTTTGCGCCATCCCCCTCCTTCAGTACCAGGGCTGAGGTCGCAGTTCCTTGTGGTTTCTTTGAATCCAGTGGGACCTGGGATGGCTTCATGGACTGCACCTCATGGTATGCTGTGAGGTAAAAAATGACTCAGACATTCTTGAAAAATGTAATGGGATGGGAGACCGGGAAAAAAATGTCAGCACTAAAAACGCTGGCCTTGGCTTTTGCTAAGAAAAGGGATTCTAGGCTGTCCACCTCCACCCACACCCTGGCCAGAGAAATAACTGCCTTTGGTATGTCAGCTTGCCAGCCACAGTGAGTATCCTGGCCGAGAAGCGCCTGTCATCGTGCACAGGGGGCCCAAGGAGTGTGTGCTGAGGTTTCCTTATTGTGTGCAGCCATGTGACCTGCTGGCCCTGGACTTGTAACCAGAATCCCTGCCCCCTATGCGTGAGTGAGCTCTCCACCCTCACTGTGACCTTCCAGCTTTCTCTCGCCTTCCAGAAGATTCCAAGAGTGGCTTTCTTGGTTAGGATAATAAATTCTGAGCCTCAGGGAGTTGGGCCCAATGGAATTTCTTTGAAAGCATACTTCTGCCTCTGCCTTGGCCTCTGCCTTGGCCTCTGCCTCGGCCTGGGGCGGGGGACGCAAAGAGATGACCCTTGGGCCACTGATGAACTTGGCCTGAGAAATGGGATCACCTGGGCTCAGCTGGGTAGAGGACTCAGAGCTGCACTTTTTTTTTTTTTTTGGTTAAGCTGGCCAAAGTTTGTTTGGTGAAGGCCCCAGAAGCCTAGGGAGGTTGAGAATCAGGAGCACGTTCTGATGTCTGCAAACCACAGCTGCGTGCCCGTGGGAGGTGCTGGAGAGCAGGCTCGGGCACTGCCTCACACGCCCCCTCCTCTCTGGGTCACCTGGGAGCACCAACAACAATTTGGAAGTTCACTGAGCTTGAGGCAAAGTCTTCGGAGAGGGCTTATTCTGAGCACACCCCTTTCCCTCCCCCTGGGCTGAAGGAAACGTGGGGCCAGCCCTGCCCCATTCCATCCCCATTGGCTGGCATGAGGCAGAGGGGAGTTTAAAAAGGCCACCTTGCCTAGGCTGGGGACCGGAGCCTGTGCTACTGGAAGGCTGGGTACCCTCCTCTGGCTGGCACCATGCAGCTATCTCTAGCTCTGTGTCTCATCTGCTTGCTGATGCATGCAGCCTTCCGTGTGGTGGAGGCGCAAGGGTGGCAGGCCTTCAAGAATGATGCCACAGAAATCATCCCCGAGCTGGGCGAGTATCCTGAGCCCCTGCCGGAGCCTGAGAACAACAAGACCATGAACCGGGCAGAGAACGGAGGGCGGCCTCCCCACCATCCCTTTGAGACCAAAGGTATGGGGTAGAGCCAGGAATTTATATCCTAAGGGTCTGGGGATGTAGCGGGGAAGTTTTAGAATCTTCTCTTGGGAGGCTTCGAAGACTGGAATAGACCCCCAGCCTCTGCCAGCACCAGCAGTGGGGCTGTCTTGCCTGGAGGCAGGGGAGGGATGGTATGCCAGCACAGCCTTGGAATTCAAGTGCAGGGGCAGGAGGTGAGGGGTTGGGGTGAGTGCTCCCCAGCAGGAAGGAGGCCCAGGGGGCTGAGGGCACGGCACTGGCATGGACTCAGGCTCAGAAGAGAAATGGGTTCAAAGAATCAGGAGCCTGATCCAGTTGCAGGCACCACCGGGAGGGGACAAAGGGAGGAGCCTCACGTCTGTGGGGTACCTGCTGGATGCCAGACACTCCACAGCCAGCTGATCCTGTCCTGTTAGCCCACAGACCCACTTCATCGAAACCTCATGAGGGGAACCTCCCAGCTTGAAAGTGAAGAAACTTCTCAGAGTTTAAGTAACTTGGTAGTGAGTAGAAGAGCTGAGACTTGAACACCGTTTGATCAATTCCAAGACAGGCTGGGTGTGTGTGGGGGGGGGTGGTAGTGGTGGGGACTGAGAGCTGGAGCAAATACCCCCAAAGCAGTGAGAATAGAGAAGCCAGACAGGTACCCTTTCAGGTCCCCTGTCCACAGTCTGCTGTGAGCTAGCACTTGAAGGCATGGGAGTTGAAGACCCACTCTGAGCCTATGACACGGATGGCAGCTGAGTCCAGGGCCTGGAGGGCAGCAGCATCCTCTGTGCAGGGGACGGATACAGGTGGCATCATTCTGTCCTAAGCTCTGACCCCACCCCAGGCTTGCCTCATTCCCAGGGAAGGAACCAAACCTGGGGATAGTGAGAAAGCGATGGCCCCTGTGGAGACCACACTCGGGGTCCTGGTCAGGTCTGCACAGAGAAGCTGAGGGGCAGGTGGTGTGGTGCACAGGTTGCTTTCAGCTGGCAGAGATGGCTGAGGGGCTGGAATGACACTATTGTCTGGGTGGGAGATGAACCACTGTCTGCCTAGGCTCCTGCATCTCCCCTATGCCCCACCTCACAACCAGCTGGAAATATGGGACTCCAGAAAGAGCAACCCCAGAGGAGGCTGGCTGGACCTCTGGGGCTTCGAAAGGGAGAGCAAGAGCGCCCCGCACCCCACCCCACCCCACCCCACCCCACTTCAGGCAGAGTCAGCTGAGCTCAAGCAGCTGCTTAATGGGCTGCAGGGGAACTGTGTCCAAGACAGCCACTTCCCTGGGCATGCGTGAGAGGCCACAAGGAAGCCATGTGCTCAAAACAAAGTCACCCTCTTCAGAGGAAGTGCCTGACCTGGAGACACTATTCTTGGAAAACCCCAAACGCCACCTTCCCTGGGCAAACAGGCCACTCACACACACCACGCCTGCAGCCTCTAAGGGGTGAGGATGCCGAACCAGCCCAGAAGGCAGCCCATTAGCCCCAGGAAGAGGCACAGTCCCTTTCCCCTGCTGTGCTTACTCTCCAGGGCCACCTTGCCCCCTCTCTGGCTTTAGTCATTTTAGGACTATTTTTTATCCCTTTGTGTCATGTTGGAAGTGTCCCCATGAAACCCTTGGGGATGGACAGGTGCTCGCATGAGGACCAGCTGTTTAAAAGTTTGCACATGTCCAAGCCCATAGTAGGTGACATGACCAAGGGGTGCGCAGGGGACCAGGCCAGGCCTCAGAGCTCCCCTGGGAGCTAACCTGGGTCATCAGATGCCCTTTCAAATGACACAAATGAGAGTTGTGTCAGCAGAGTGCCAGCAGGTGCTTAATAAGTGTTTGAGACAGCCGAACCTGTAGATTTTCAGTCAGAGCTCAGGTCACTTCTGGTAGGGAAGCAACAGTGTATAAAGCAGCTCCCTGCCCCACCCCAGTCCAGCTTCCCATGGGTGCTTCAGCACACAGCTTCCATCCTTGTGGCAGCCAAGAGGTGCTGGGGCTCCAGGGAGACCTGGCCCTGCCACATCTGCTGAGCCTCTTTGGGCAAGTTTGTGAACCTCTCTGAGCCTCAGTTTCCTCATCTGTAGCAAGGGGGTTGGTTTACTGAATTCTTATTCATTAAATAAGATCTAATAAATTCTTGGAAACTCTCGTGGCGCTGTGGTTAAGAGCTATGGGTGCTAACCAAAAGGTCTGCAGTTCAAATCCACCAGGCGCTCTTTAAAAACCCTATGGGGCAGCTCTACTCTGTCATATAGGGTTGCTTTGTGTCGGAATCAACTTGATGGCAATAAATTCTTATCCTGAGGACCTCCCTTTCTCCCTTTTCCTCTGCAGCAGCTGCCTCTGATTTATTGGTTTCAATTAACCCCCATTCCTTTCTCCAACCCCTGCCCACCTCTTCCAGGTGACTGGAAAAGGAGTTTGGGAGAGGCCAGAGCCAGGCAGAGAGTGTGGCTAGTACCTACCCTGCCCCAGCCTGGGACCCTGTAGCACAGGTGGGCTGGCGGCTGAAGTCTGGAGGAGAGGGTCCCCTTGGAGAGGAATAATAATACACGATAAAAACTAACACTTCCAGAGCTTACTTTGTACCAGTGTTCTCTGCATTATATACGTAATGGATTAACTCATTTAATCCTTGAGACAACCCATTTTACAGATAGAAAGCACAGGTAGGTTAAGTAACTTGCCCACATTCACACAGGTATTACGTGATGGAGCTGCTATTTGAATCCCCGCAGTTTCTTGGCTGCAAAGTCTCAGCCATGACGCTGAATTGCAGGGGAGGGCGGGCTGGAGATCTTTCCATCAGCCAGAGTGCCTGAGGCCTCCCTGTGGAAGAGGTGTCCAGGGGCAAAAACGTCCGGAGAAGGCGGGTACAGGTTTGGAAAAGGCGGGCTGGGATGGAGGGGGCCGGGCTCAGCAGCCGCCCTCCTCGGCTCACGCGCGCCTCTCTCCGCAGACCCGTCGGAGTACAGCTGCCGCGAGCTACATATCACCCGCTACGTGACGGATGGGCAATGCCGCAGCGCCAAGCCGGTGACCGAGCTGGTGTGCTCCGGCCAGTGCGGCCCGGCGCGCCTGCTGCCCAACGCCATCGGTCGCGGCAAGTGGTGGCGCCCTAACGGGCCTGACTTCCGTTGCATCCCCGACCGCTACCGCGCGCAGCGCCTGCAGCTGCTGTGTCCCGGCGGCGCCGCACCGCGCTCGCGCAAGGTGCGCCTGGTGGCCTCTTGCAAATGCAAGCGCCTCACCCGCTTCCACAACCAGTCGGAGCTCAAAGACTTCGGGCCCGAGGCGGCGCGGCCGCAGAAGGGCCGCAAAGTGCGGCCCCGTGCCGGGGGCGCCAAAACCAACCAGGCCGAGCTGGAGAACGCCTATTAGAGCTCGGCTACGCTGCGCCTTCCCAGCCGGCGCCCCCACGATGGAGGTTCTCCCGTGTTTCTGTCCCCTGCGCGTTGTTCGATTGTTTGTACTTCATTTAAAATACCAGCAGCCCAGGGGGAGGCAGCCAGGCCCTGTGGAATCCGGGATGCCAGCCCAGGCCCCCTACCCCGTCCGCTGAGGGGGACCCGCAGGGCGCGGGAGGGAGTTGAGAGTCACAGGCACTGAACCACGCAGCCCCGCTCCCTGAGACCACCCAGCTTTGACGGTCTCGCAGCAGAGGAGGCAGATGTGGAACCGTTATCACCACCGGGATTTTAAGGGAGTGGAGGGGAGTGGGAAAAATCTGGGACCAGGTAAGAAAGTTCGGTAGGATCCCTCCTCCACCTCTCTGTCTGATCATAAAGCCTTCAATGCTGGGTTGCGCCAAGATCACAGGCGTGGAGGTCCTTAGATAGGGTTTCCAGTCCCGGCTGTGCCACTAACTCGCTGTGTACCCTGCTGACTACAGCATTCCCTCTCTGAGCCTCGATTTCTTCCTTTGTAAAATGGGGGTGGGTGGGACCAGGATGGCAGAGGCATCTACTGCCTTATGACTTCAAGGGCTCCAGTGCACTTTGAATGGGCAGAGGAGAGAGGTTGAATTGAATTACTACCCAGATCATTTCCAGAATTCGGAGATATGATCCTCTGATCTGACAGCCAAAGATGAAAAACAAGCAGGAAAAAAGAAGAGTCTATTTATGGCCGAGAAACTCCTGGGAGAAGCTGTAGTGTTTCCAAGCCTGGCCTCCCCAGACATTTGGCTACCTCCACTCCTCCATCTTAAAGGATGTAGAAATAACACCATCAATTGGGGTTGAGAAGGAGGGGGTCCCAAGAGTGAGAGGGAGGGATAGAAATTGCCCCCCGCATTCCCAAGGAGCAGCACCCCCCTCTCCTGCCCCTTGGCCATATTTTAAAGTCACCTTCTACAGAGATGCTCCAAGTCACAGCACACTGAGGTCCAGGTTTGACATTCAAAGTCCCACAGGTCCCTTTCTTAAGCACCTCCTCCTGCCCACTACTCACGGTCACACATCTGCCTAGAAAATAGCTTCTTACTGCTCTTGTACAGGATGGCATAGCTTAGGTTAAAAGAATATCATTGGGGAAAGAACTACAAGTGCTGTACATATGCTGAAAAACCGCAAAGCATAATAGCTACCACTCAAAACTTTTTGGAAACCATTTCCAGACACCTCTTACTTTCTGTATAGTTCTTAATTTTTTTTTTTTAAGGAGAAGCACATGCTGTGTAAAAGTCTGCAGGGCGGGTGGCTTTTGCAATTCTCCCACATGGCACTTGTACACACGAATGAAAGTAGTTGTTTTTGAAGAGTTAAGTTACGTATTTATTTTCTCACTTAAGTTATTTATGCAAACGTTTTTCTTGTAGAGAACGACAACGGTAATATTTGCTTTCTGAAATGACAGTCTGTTCTTTCAGAACCCGGAGG
The DNA here is from genome assembly GCF_024166365.1 of Elephas maximus indicus. Classification (NCBI taxonomy): domain Eukaryota; kingdom Metazoa; phylum Chordata; class Mammalia; order Proboscidea; family Elephantidae; genus Elephas; species Elephas maximus. The sequence continues at coordinate 50,378,811 of NC_064837.1, read as the reverse complement.
CGTTGTTAATAAACACAATGAATCATTATGGAGAGGATGTGGTCTCATTTTGTCAACCACACACAATGTCATTTCTGCCCAGGTTGACACTCTTCTTTCGGTCACTAGGGCTTCAAACTTGGAGGCACCTTGGACTGCTCTCTGGTGACCCTTGTGGCAATTATGTCCTTCCTTTGAAAAGTCATGTTTGTCTCTTCCTTTCCAAACCCAAGCCTCATTCCTTCACCCCGGCTCCATTGCAATAACCTCATGCTAGTCTCTCTCTAGCACCTGCCCTCCACACTGCCTTCCAAAAACTCTGCATCATCATGTCATACCCCTGCTCAAGATCCTTCAGTAACTCCTCCTTGCCCAAGATCAAGTTCCAGCTTCTTAGTCTGGCCTCCCTCTGCTTGGTTCCCATCGCCGCTCTACCAAGCTTCTCCACTTCCTCCAGAGGACCACAGGTTCTAGTAATGGTTGCCTCTTTAGTTTGACACCCCTCATTTACCACCCCCAGCAACTCCTGTTTTAGGGTTCATATTATTTGTCACCTCTTCTCTGACCCTTCCCAAAATGCTCCAATCTCTCTCTCTCCTCAGATGTTGTTGTTGTTGGGAATATACACAGCAGAATCCAAGCCCCTTTTGTCTATGCCACTACTTTGGTTTCTAATTCTGTGTCTCCCAGTTGATGGACATTCAGGGAGTACCCATCTTGTCTGGCCAAGTTTGCTTGGTCCAGGAGTAGACACGAAACCTAGTAAGATCAGGACCAGCTCATGGGAAGCTCAGCCAAGCTAATACTGTTCTTTTTTCTAGATGTGGATTTTGTGCCTCCCTAGTTTTTTTTTTTTTTTTTTTTTAGTGAGAATGCAAGATCTTTAAAAGCAGAGATAATGTCTTGCACTTCTCTGAAAGTTTTGCCTCCCCCAAGATGCCTAACAGTGCTGGGTGCTAACTGGGACTCAATAAATCTCCTTAATTGCCATAAGGAAAGATAATCACCTGCAAAGCTTTAAATAGAGTCCAGCCTATCTTGGCGCAACCTTGCCCCAAGAGCCCCCACCAAAGTAAGCTGCGGTCTGCCCTGACCACCTTTCAGTTTAATTCCCAATGAACTCTCCTAAATTCATTATTATCCTCTAGTCTTTGATAGATGTCAACAGGTGTTGCTGGCTGGTTCCTCCCCGTCACTGCAGGTCTGGAAGAGGCCACAGAGAGACCCTCCAGGGAACCCAGACATCATGAGGAGTATCCCAGAGAGCAGGTAGAAAATGGAGACATCAATTAGCCCTGAGGGACAGTGTGGCTCAGTGAGGGGAGACACAGGCTCTGGAACCAGGTCTGTATTGGAATTTGAGGAGACTGAGGCACCGAAGCGTTAAGTGCTTTGACCACAGCCAGACATGGGCTCAGTGCCCAGCCCCAACACTCACTCAAGCTGCCCAGAACCTGGTGGGCACATGGGAAAATAATCAGGTCACAGTGTGTTCTTTGTGAAGTGTTATGGGAACCAAGGACATGAATCATTTGCTCGGTGACAGGAATGAAGGATAAGCGTTCGGAAAGTTTTCACAGAGGTGGGTGCTGCTTAGAGGCTCACCAGCTGAAGAAGAGGGCGCTGGCCTTCTAGGCAGAGGGCATAGCCAAGCAAAGGTATCGAGCTGGCAAGTACGTGGCTGATCCTGGGTGGATGAGAGCCAGCCGGTCCTCAACATGTACTGAGTCCTCACCTTGTGCAAGGCAGCACAAGGAACCAGGCACCTCAAACAATGCCCAGACTCTAGCTACACCGAGGGTCTGCTTTCTGGGACCTGAGACTCAGGAGGGACCAGCCCAGGCTGCAATCCCATTACCATGAGGGGAAAAAAAAACCAAAGACTAAATTGTAGGTCAGGTTGGAGATTATTTATGGAAAGTTATATTCTACCTACATGGGGTCTATGAGCCTGGCGCCAGCTCGGCTGGAAGGGTGGCCTTGTGCTGCAGGCTGGGGGCGCAGCCAGATGTAGGCTTGTATTAATAGTCTGAGAGTTAGACAGACAGAAGGAAATAGATCTCTCTTTCTCACATACGCACCAAAAAAACCCAAACCAGTTGCTATTAATTCTGACTCATAGTGACCCTATAGGACAGAGTAGAACTGCCCCATAGGGTTTCCAAGGCTGTAATCTTTATGGGAGCAGACTGTCACATCTTCATCCTACAGCTCGGCTGGTGGGTTTGAACCACCAACCTTTCGGTTAGCAGATGAGTGCTTAACCACTGCACCGTACACAATCCACAGGGCTTTACTTTTATTCCAAGTGCAAACCGGGCCACCTTTGCACAAGGAAATACAGCAAAGGAAATTTAAAAAAGCCACAGGACCCCCAAGTTCCTCCATCTTCCTCGAAGCAGCTGGGGAGGGTGGAGAGCCTAAAAAAGCCACCTGCCTTTACGTCAAGCTCAAGGTCATAGAAGCTGAAAGTTTGGGCAGTATCCCACACCCACCCGCCTCTGATCTGTTCCCTAACACAGACTTGCACTCCCTGCCCTTGTTCCTAGATCTTCAATATTATAGCTCTGGGGCCTGCATATGCCTTCCTGCTCAACCCCTAGCCCATTCCTGGAATGCATCTTCTCCCTCGTCCAAGGGCAGGTGAGGGGCTCAGGTCTCTGGAAGCTTTGACCAATAGCTGACATACCTTTTGTGGCTAGAGGGGTAGGAGGCAGAGGGGATGTTCCTCTTAATCAGTGTGATCATGTCCCTGGTTTGCCCAGGATGGTCCCGGCGTACATCCATGGCCCAGTGTAATCATTACAGCACCCACTTTCACTCTCGGGGTGTTCTGGTTTGGACAATAAATTATAGATCCTCCTGCTGTTAAGAGCCACACGTTCCTATGAACTGGCTGGGGCTCAGACACTCACTTGTTTGTCAGTGCTGGTCACTCTGCCTGGCATGCTGTCCGGGTGCCTAGCCCATGCCTGTCCATCCTTCAGGCCTTGGCCAAGTGTTACTGCCCAGGGAAGCCTTCCCTGAGCAAGCAGACCAGTCCAGAGCCCTTTGCTTTATCTTCCATAACAGTGCTCCTTTCCTTTGGAAAGCTTGTCTCAGGAGTCGTGTAATTACGTGTTTATTCCTGTAAATATTTTATTACTCTCTCTCTCCCCTCCTAGACTTTAAGACCCAGGAAAGCAGGGACCCTTGTCTACTGCTGCTCACCGGGGCATCCCCCAGTCCCCGGCACACAGTAAGCACCTAGTATGCACTGTGATTTCATATTTGTTCTCTAGTTTGGTTTAGGATTTCTCCTTTCGTGAGATTTAACCAATTACCGCAGAGTCAGTTTTAACTCATGGTAATCCCGTGGACGTCAGAGCAGAACCGTGCTCCACAGAGTTGTCAGTAGCAGGTTTTTTGGAAGTAGATGGCGATGACTTTCTTCTGACAAGCCTCTAGGTAGACCCAGAATTCTAACTTTTTGGTCAGCAGCTGAGCTCATTAACCATTTGTACCCCCCAGGGACTCTGGCGTGAGATTGTTGTTTTTTTGTTAGGAGCTGTGGAGTTGATTTTAACTCATGGTGACCCCATGTGACAGAGCAGAACTGCCCCATAGGATTTTCTTAGCTGTAATCTTTATGGAAGCGGATCACCAGGTCTTTCTCCCTCGGAGCTGCTGGGTGAATTCCAACTTCCAACTGATGCAGTAGGAAGGGCAGGAATTAATTCTTTTGATCACGCATGAATGATACCCACTGCTGTCCTGTTGATTCCTACTCATTGTGACCCTATAGGACAGAGTAGAACTGCCTATAGGGTTTCCAAGGCTATAATCTTTATGGAAGCAGACTGCCACATCTTTCTCCCAAGGAGCAGCTGGTGGGTTCAAACCACCAACTGTTTGGTGGTTAGCATCTGAGTGCTTACCCACTGTGCCACCAGGGCTCCTTATCTGGATGATAGAGATAATACATAAACACATGGCATAATGCCCAGGGATGAAAAGTTCTCGAAAGAAAAATACAGCGGGTGAGCAGATAGAGTTCCAGAGGTGGCCAGGCCTGGCCTCTCTGAGGAGGTGGTATTTGAGCTGAGACTGAGATACAGTGAGGGAGAGAACCACTCAAGTGTGTGTGTGGGGGGGGGTGCATGTGCCAGGAGGGGGAACAAGTGCAAAGGCCTGATGGTATGTGGTGGGGGTGTGAAGGGACACCACTAATTGCCTTGGGTGCCTTTCAGGCGTCTCCATGCCAAGGCTGCTAACCCCTGATCAGGAAGCCAGCATAGTAATTATAATTATAGTGGTGAGTTGAGTGTGTGTGTGTGCGTGCGTGCGTACGTGCACGCAAGCGTGCCTGTGTGTAAAGGAGAAAATCTCTCTTTGTATGTTCTCCTGGCTCTGTATGTTAAAGAATAAGAGGCCCCGGAGAATAATTTGCATAGTATTAATTATGTAGCTATGTATACCTCTATTCTTAAAGTGCATAAGTAAGGCTGTTGGCATTGGGCAGAAGTATTACAATAGGAAAACTGATGCCCTTGAATTCCAAAATGCTATGTGATTGCAGAAAAGCCTGCAGTTTTTCTTTGCTGGATGCTATCCCCAAATCCAGGCTGGGATGGAAGCAAAGGATTGGCTTGGCCCGGAAAGTGTAAGCGTAAGTGTGTTGGTTGGTTGGTCTTTCCTGCCCTGGCTTTAACCCAGACGTGTGGGTAGAGATATACATGCTCATTCTGTTCAGCTGAGACCCTGGGTCAGGGGACGTGGATCTGAAGGGTAGAAAGGAGTCTAGAGTGAATGGATTCCTCTAGCAAGATTAACTCTTACTTCTCTGAGCTGCATAAGAACACTGTGACATGAGCACAAGTTCAAGTCACGGCATCTACTGTAGACACCCTTCCAGGAGACTGGGTTTCATTCTGCTCTTTGGATTTGCACTTGTGCTCATGTGTGCATGTGCGTGCGTGTGAACACACTCACCACCTTTACTCTGCATATACAATGCTGAACTTTCAAAGGTCCAGGTGTTGTAAAGTCTCCTGTTTCTGCCTCTTGGTTGGCAAGTGTCCAAGAACGGTACTGGCATCCTGGCAGCTGTGAAGGATATTGAGGTCTAGAAGTCACATCAGGTCAGAATGGTGGCCAGTTCTGGACAAATCAGAGCCCAATATCTGCTGGGGACACCAGACAACAGCTGGGACCAAGAAGTGGAGTGTCCTCTGGATGCATTGCCCTCTGGGGCTTCCTGAGTTCTGCCTCCAGCCGTCGTCCTTCCAGGAGGAGCCCCATGGAAGCAGAGAAGTCAGTTTGGAGGCCTTTCTCTCAATTACCCCCTTTCATCCTCCACACTGCTGCCAGATGGACTTTTCTTTTACTGTTTTTAAAAAAAAAACAAAATTCGAATTTTAAAAATACAGGAAATTTAACATTTTAGTATTTTCGCTCTAATACCTAATATCTAAACAAATAACAAAGTGGCCTGGTGGTATAATGGTTAAGCACTCAATTGCTAACCAAAAGGTCAGTGGTTTGAACCCACCAGCGGCTGTGTGGGAGAAAAGACCTGGCCTTCTGCTCCCAGATTACAGCCTTGAAAACCCTATGGGGCAATTCTACTCTGGCCTATAGGGTTGCTATGAGTCAGAATCTACTCAATGGCACACAACAACAACAAATAAATAGCACGTTATAAAGTTCTCTTTGCATTTTTTCTCTTTCTCATGACTTTTCCTCTCTCTCCAAAGGCAATAATCCATATTTTTATACTTTTCTACATATATATTATTTATAACTGATATGCAAACGTGTGTTTTTACATTTTACTTGCATTTTACCATACTATACATACTCTGGTATATGGTAGCTTGGTGGTTAAGAGCTCGGCTGCTAACCAAAATGTCGGCAGTTCAAATCCATCAGCAGCTCCTTGGAAACCCTATGGAGCAGTTCTACTCTGTACTTTAGGGTTGCTATGAATTGGAATCGACTCAATGGCAAGGGGTATACACATTCTGAAAATCAGGTTTTTAAGATCTAGCCATGTTGAATTATTTTTAACTATTGAATACAATTACATTTTGTGAACAGACCACCATTTGTTTATCTGTTTCTCTACTGGTAGACATTTACATTGCTTCCAATATTTTCACTATCACAACCAATGCTATAAGAGAGGTACCTGTACCATTCTTTGATGTGACGTATAGTAGAAACTTGGGGAATTTCTCCAAGACAGAAAGAAATGAGTGTTCTAATACAAAAATCTAATCATGTCACTTCCCTGTTCAAAATTCCTCTATGGCTCCCTGTTACCTAAAGGATAAACTCTAAACTCCCTAGCTTACAAGGACATGATCAGGTTTCTGGCCACCTGTTTCATCACTCATTTGACCACTGACCCCCTGAGCACTTTCTTCTTTTGCTCATGCTGCTTAGTCTGCCTAAACACCCTCCTTTCACTTCTCCAGTCTGGAAAATCTTCTCCACCTTCAAGTCTCACCCCTAATGCTGCCTGTTCCACAGAGTCCTGACCACTGGGCTGTGTATATGCTGCATTACGGGAACTACCACACTGACCATCTCTCCTCCTGACTGTGAGCCTATGGATGGCAGGGCTCCAGCTTGCTGGCATCGGTAGCCTCAGTGCCTTTGCACAGTGCTCAGTAAATAGTTGTTGAAGGAACGCATGTTTGGCAGGTGGAGATTTGAGCAGCAGGAATAAAAAGCCTAGCTTCCTTCCAGCTCAGCATCAGGCAAGAGCTCTGGGACAATTTTTTCAAAAGCATTTCTTTCATTCAAGTTCCTCTGTAGCTTTGCAACATCGTTGGCGGAGGAGGGGGCCCTCCCAAGAAACGAAGTCCATGGTTGTTTACCCAGGACATTATCGAGTCCCCAAATTACAGATATCTCTGTCACTTGGCCAACGATTTGGTGTTGTGGTGTTGGGTTATTTCTGTGTCTGAAGAAAACAGCCCAGCTCTGACTAAAGAAATAAATGATATCATTTTTCATTCAGGCAACCAGATTCCTCTGTACAAAAGGCTCCCTGGGGAGGAACGCCGCCGGGACAGCGTGGCTCCTCTGAGACTATTTACATCTGTCAGCTTCTCTAATCTCTTGCTTTCCTTCCTCTGCCTGCTTCCTTCCCTTCACGCAGAGGCCAGTGTTGTCAAACCTCGGACTTTCAGGGAGGTGGTGGAGCCACCAACCTCACGTATGTGCTGGGGATGGGAGGGAAGGAGGGGACAGGCAGGGTGTCATTTTTTTTTTTTCCTCCTTTTTTTCGTTTTTCTTAGAAACCAGCCTTAATTTAAGATAATGACTCTCTTCATTTGCTAGTGGTCGCCATTTGTAGGGACTCATTTTTCCCTAGTCATTTTGGGTAAGAGAAGTTAGGTCAAAAAGGGAACATTTTCTAAAAATGTTTTCAGGGCACCAACAAGTGTCTTCTGGGTCACTTGTTCCATGAAAGCCTGGATGCCCCCTTCTTCTGAAATGAGAACTGGAGATGGAAATGATTCCCAAATCCTTTACAATGGAGTCAGGGTAGCTCTTTAAAATGTCTTTGAAAACCTGGGTTAACAAGGGCCAAGAGAAATCATTTTGCTGACCCTTTTTGCAGAAATGTTCAGTTCCTGTACCATCAGCTCCCACCTCTTCACCAGCCCCATCTCCTGTACCGCCCCCTCTGCCCTTGCTCATACCATCCACCCCTGCTTCTCTTTTAAGTTCCTCGAAAGCACTGGGCTCTTTCTCACCTGGGGTTTGTGGCGATGCTGTTCCCTCCTCCTGGAACACTTTTCCCTGCATTCTTTGCCCTCTAGTCTCAGCTCAAATGTCAACTCTCAGAGACCTCCCCTGACCATCCCATCTGAAACAGGATCCCACTGTTCTCTTACCAAACCCTAGTCACGGTTTGTCGTCTTGTACTTGTATCACATCATGTCTGCTCAGTCGTAAGCTCTAGCAGGAGGGACTGAGGCTGTCTTGGAGACCCTGGGTAGGTGCAAATGGTTAACATGCTCGGCTGCTAACTGAAAGGTTCGCAGTTTGAGTCCACCCAGAGGTGCCTTGGAAGAAAGGCCTGGTGATTTACTTCTGAAAAATCAGTCATTAAAAACCCTAGGAGCACAGTTCTACTCTGACACACATGGGGTCGCCATGAGTCAGAATTGACTGTATGGTAATTGGTTAATCTCACAAGAGAAGAAATCCTAAACTAAATTCAAGAATAAACACGCAACCACAATGCATATTAGGTGCCTACTGTGTGCCGGAGACTGGGGGATGCCCTGGTAAGCAACGATAGACAATAGTCCCTGCAACTGGTTTGGTTTTGTTTTTTGGACGCTGGCTTGCTCCCCAGTGTACCCCATGCCAGGACTGTGGAGTCTGGCACATAGCAGGTAGGTGCTCAGTAAATGCTGACTGCACAGTGAACCAGCAAGGGCAGGAGGGCGGTCTGGCACATTCCCTCCTCTCCCTCTGACAACACGACCACTGTCGGTGTCCTTTAAATCCAGAGTCACAAACTCGGAGGAGCTTTAGTCAGCCCAGGGCAGCTGTCCTCCTGGTTAGGGGGTGTCATGGATTGAATTGTGCCCCCCAAAATGTGTGTCGACTTGGCTACTCCATGATTCCCAGTATTGTGTGATTGTCCACCATTTTGTCACCTGATGTTATTTTCTTTGGGTTGCAAATTCTACCTCTGTGATGTTAATGAGGTTGGATTAGAGGCAGTAATGTTAATGAGGCAGGGCTCAGTCTGCAAGATTAGGTTGTGTCTTAAATCCATCTCTTTCACAACATTGTTATGAAACTCATAAGAAACCACCACAGGTGGTGCCAACTGTCCAGAAGTGGGAGAGAAGATCAAGGTCAAGTGATAAATGGTCTCTTTTGGTCTTGCCAGACTTGCTCTCTGGGGATAAGCATGTTACTGTGTTTGAAAATGACATCAGGAGTCAAATTTGAGGCCTGTTGAAAATAGTAGACCTGGAACAAATGGTTCTCCAGACTCCCCCTAGCCTCCCACCCCGATTTAAAAACAAAACAGGTAACCCAGAAAGCTTCTCTAAAACTGGGCCTTGGCTTACCTTCTCAGCAGAGTATGGCGCCCACCCTCAGATCTTCAAATCTAATGTCTTGTTGCTTGGAATGTCTCTCCCACACACCCAGTCCCAAACCCTGGGACTTGCCCTGAGTCAGCCCTCTTGGTTGAGGCAAGATGACCCACAATTGATAGCCCCATCAGGACCGCATGGAACAGGAGAGGGGTATTTGCCCAAAGAAGAACTGCGATGCAGACAAAAGCAACAGCTTTCCATTAGCCAAGGTGCTAAAGTTTTGGGGGTTGGGGGGACTGCTGTACTCTAGGATGGGCTGGCAAAATATGGACCACAGGCCAAGTCTGGTCTTCTGCCTGTTTTTTTATAGCCTGTGAGCTAAGATTTTTTTTTTTTTTTTTTAAGAATGGTTTTTAAAGACAAACATTGCAGTCAATTTGGTGATAGGAAACATTAATTTTCAGTCCCATGAATTTCATGGGCTTCAATATTTTCTCATAAATGTGGTGCTATGGGGTTCTCTGCCCTTGTCAACTCCTTTCCCCTCCACCTCCTCATCCCTACTAGAGAGGGAGTTCTTAACATCATAAATCATTGAGTGATACATTGAGACCCAATTCACTCAGACCAGAGAGACTAACTATTTTGAGGGTCCTGCAATTAGAGAATGGGCAGATGCAGGGCAGGTGGTTTTGCCCCGCCTTGATTACAAGGGTCGTAAGGGGCAATCCATACCTGCTGGCCCTTAACCAAAGTGGATGAAGCTGATTTTCTAAGAGAAGATTAGAAAAGGAAAGAGGAGAGGGAAGCCAAGGAAAATGGAGACTGATGGGCATTATGAAAGCTACTGTCCCCAAGGCAACCCAATGTAAAGGGTGGGAATCTTCTGTGTCTGAGTGTGTTTGGGTCTCCATGGAAGGGCAGTGAGCCTTCACCCCCTCCCAGATATTGAAGGGTGTAATGTAGCCATGACCATCTTTGTGCAAATAGATTTTCTGGTATTAAGGATTATTTGTTTTCCAGAAGGAGGACACTTCTATGGCTCCTGACATATATTGCCTGATTGCTTCCAAAAGATAGGTACCACTTTGCAATCCCGTAACCTAAATAGGCCGGGAGAGGATCCCATTTCTGACACATATTAATGTGCAATAAATAAATGTTTAATAGCAGGCAGAATGGAAAATCCCCCAAGCTAGCGGGCAGGGGTGCTGTTGCTGGAGGGAGACCATCCAGATAGATCTTGAACCCCTGGAGGCCATTTCAGACACATTTGCACAGGATTTAAGGGTCATTAGTAGATGTTGCCTGGCTGAATCAATAAATGGATATGGCGAAGGTTGTCTGGGAATCAAGAGCAGGGGCAGATGGGTGTGATTCTCAGAAATCCCACAAAGCCTAGCAGTCTCAGTGTGATCCTCACGGCAGAAATTAATTCAGGGCCCCACCATCAGAAGGCTGCTACAGCCATCGCTCTCCACCACCGATAACTCCCCTCAAGACTTAAATTCCTCAGTGAGAAAGTCTGATTTTTCTAGCTGGGGTGAGGGTGGGGAGTGTCAGCACCCCACAAATGACAGTCCCATCAGGACCACATGGGACAGGACAGAGGTATTTGCCCAAAGAAAGACTGGGATGGAGACAAAAGCAACAGCTTTCTGTTAGCCAAGCTGCTAAAGCTTTGGGGGGTAGGGGGACTGCTATGTGCTAGGATGGGCTGGCAAAATATGGACCATGGGCCAAGTTTGGCCCTCTGCCTGTTTTTTTATAGCCTGTGAGCTAAGAATGGTTTTTACAGACTAGCATTGCAGTCAGCTTGGTGACAGGAAACCTTAATTTTCAATCCTAATTAAGCAAAAATGTTATTTAAAAAAAAAAAAAAGGAATTCCGTTCTTCTCATTGTTGTTAGTTGCTGTTAGTTGGCTCAGACTCAAAGCGACTGCACATACTACACAGTAAAACGTCACAATACGATTCGCAATGCCATCTTCCCAGTATTTCGTATGCTCAAGTCCATTGTTGCAGCCATTGTGCATTTTGAATGCCTTCCAGCCCAGGGGGCTCATCTTCTAGCACTATATGGGACAATATTCTGTTACGATCTATAGGGTTTTCGTTAGCTAATTTTTGAAAGTAGATCACCAATTTCTTCCTGGTCTGTCTTAATTGGGAACCTCTGCTGAAACATACCCACCATGGGTGACCCTGCTGGTATTTGAATACTGGTGGCATAGCTCCCAGCATCACAGCAAAATATGAGCTCCTACGACTGACAGACAAGTGGTAGATTCTTCTCATTAGCAGACTCATGTTACAAAAATTTATACCCACTTATTATTACTATATTTAAAGTTTTGTCGATAAAAAATTTGTGGAAATTTTCTTACTTTCTTGTTTGTATAAGTATCTACATAATACAATTGATTTTGTCTCTTGGCCTGCAGAGCCTAAAATATTTACTATATGGCTCTTTATAAAAAAAATGTGCAGCCTCTTTCTCTAGTCCAGTGCTTCTCAAACTTTGGTGAGCACAAAATTACCTGAAGAGTTGTTAAAACACAGATTTCTGGACCCCAGGCCCAGTAGTTCTATTCATTCAACAGGCCCAAGATTCTTCATTTCTGCAAACTCCCAGGTGAAGCTGATGCTGCTGGTGGGAGGACCACACTTCAAGCAGCAAGGCTCTAGGAGACACACCTTGGGAAGCAGACAAGAACGAAATCCTGAAAATGAGGCCCTAGAAAGTACCACCGTAGTTCCAGAACTTCACTTTCAGAACCGTGTTCTTGTGACTTATTTTGAACCCAGGACAGCATATTCTTCATGTATCTGAAAGATGTACTTTTCCTTGAAATTGTTTTTTCGAAAGCTTTTGCAAATCCACGTATCTGCTCTGTTCTATAGGGTTGCTATGAGTTGGAGTTGACTCGATGGTAACAGGTTTCATTTTTGGTGTAGTTCATTGATTTTCAATAAGGGTGCCAAGACAATTTGTTGAGGAAAAAATAATCTTTCCAGTAAATGGTGCTGATACAACTGTATATACACATGCAAAAGAATGAAGTTGAACTCCTACCTCACACCATATACAAACATTAATTCAAAATCAAAGACCTAAATGTAAGATCTGAAACTATAAAAATATTAGAAGAAAGCAGATCAGTTGTTGCCAGGGGATGTGGGATGGGGGAGTAAGGAGTGAATGCTTATGGGTACGGGGTTTTTCTCTGGGGTGATGAAAATGTTCTGGAGTTAGATGGTGGTGACGGTTGTGTAGTCTCATGACTATACTAAAACCCACTGAATTTTACACTTTAAGATGGTAATTTCATAGTATATGAATTAAACCTCAATAAAAATAAATAAAATACATGACCCACATCTGACATAATCTACAACTAGGTCTCAGAAAGTGCTTCTGACTCGATGTGTAATGTAGAACCAATGAGATAGGATAATGGTGCAATTAGTGACTAGGCAAGCACTAAGGGGAGCACTGGGGTCCATGGGAGGGTTTGAAGAGTGTCCTAAGTTTTTATTTTAATTTTAACTTAAATTCTGCCGTTGTACCCATGTTCTATTAACTTCCAATTCATTAAAAAAAAAAAAAAAAGTTTATGAAGTTTACAGCATGTGTATCAATAGTTTCGAACTTGTTTGTGGGTCCCTCATGTTCTTAGTAGCAAACATATTACCCTTTTTAGCCAGTAGAAGCAGAAAGAGAATTTATTAAGGATACACTAGGGAGCTGACAGATTCTCCCCCAAGGACAGAGAGCAGGCAGCCAGGAGCAAGGCTCCAGGGGAAGGCCCACTGCTGCTGCCACCAGGCTGGGATGTCACAAGTCACACTGTGGCTCGATCCAGGACACAGCTGCTGCATGCCCTGAAAGGTGGTGGTTCCTCACTTGCTCCGGGATGTTCTCCCCAGAATGGTGCCTCCCTTCTGGTTGCTCTCCTCCAAGTCACTCTTTTGAGGTGCCTGTCACAGGTAGAGCTTAGATCACAGGCTTGTGTGGAAGAACACTGAGAAAGTGAGTTTTGGTGTCTACCAGGGGAAGGCAGGACTCACATGGTCAGAAATTCATCAAATTTCAGGAAGTGTGTTCAAAAGGCACTAGACAGTCAAAAGCATGAGAAACACACTCTCTAACCTGATAGCCTTTGACCCTGTAATTTCAGTGCTGGGAATTGCTCCTAATGGAGATAATCAGAGATCGAGAGCAAAGTAGATTCAAGGATGTTCACTGAAGTGCTGCTTATAATAAAAAAAAGAGGAGAAAAAAACCCGTTGCCCCCGAGTTGATTCCGAGTCGTAGCGACCCTATAGGACAGAGTAGAACTGCCGCATACAGTTTCCAAGGAGCACCTGGTGGATTCGAACTGCTGGCCTTTATGGTTAGCAGCTGTAGCACTTAACACTACACAACCAGGGTTTCCAACAAGAGAAAAAGTGGTAAATAAAGTGTGGTTCATACAGATGATGGAATGGTATGCAATTAGAAATCATGTTTTAGACGACATTTTAACGACATGAAGAAATGCTTACAATATAACCGAAACCAAACCAGCTGCTGTTGAGTACACACTGACTCCTGGTGACCCCATGTGTGTCAGAGTAGAACTGTGCTCCATAGGGTTTCCAGTGGCTGATTTTTCACGAAGTAGATCACTAAGCCTTTCTTCCAAGGTGTCTTTGGGTGGACTCGAACCTCCAACGTTTTGGTTAGCAGCTGAGTGCATTAACTGTTAGCACCACCTAGGGCCTCCTGTTATGTAATTAAAAATCATGTTGTAGAAGTTTTAATGACATGAGAAAATGTTTACAATATATTGCAAAAAACTATAGGGTAAAGCCAGCATTTCTATGCAAACGAATCCCCTGGGGATCTTGTTAAAATACAGATTTTGATTCAGTAAATGTGAGGTGGAGCCTGACTTGAAAGTCTGCATTTCTAACAAGCTCCCAGGTTGATGCCTCTGATGCTAGTCAGGACCACAACTTGAGTACCAAGGATGGAAACTATATGTAGATAATTTCAGTGTGTGTGCACAGAAAAAAGACTGGAAGAAATACACCAAAACACTAACAATGTTTAACTCTAGGTCATGAAATTATGAGTACTTAGTTTTCCTCTTCATGTTATTAGGTACCATTGAGTAGGTTTCGACTCTTAGCAACCCTTTGTATAACAGAAGGAAACACTGCCCGTTCCTACACCATCCTCACAATCATTGCTATGTTTCAGCCCATTGTTGCAGCCACTGTGTGAATCCATCTAGTTGAGGGTCTTCCTCTTTTTCACTGACCCTGTACTTTACCAAGCATGATGTCCTTTTCCAGGGACTGGCCCCTCCTGATAACATGTCCAAAGTAAGTGAAACAAAGTCTCGCCATCCTTCTTTCTAAGAGCATTCTGGCCGTAAGTCTTCCAAGACAGGCTTGTTCATTATCCTGGCAGTCATGGTATATTCAATATTCTTTGCTAACGGCATAATTCAAAGGCATGAATTCTTCTTTGGCCTTCCTTATTCATTGTTCAGCTTTCACATGCATAAAAAAAGGTAATTGAAAATACCACGGCTTAGATCAGGCTCACCTTAGTCCTCAAAGTAACATCCTTGCTTTTTAACACTTTAAAGAGGTCTTTCGCAGCAGATTTGCAGATCTCTTGACTGCTGCTTCCGTGGGTGTTGATTGTGGATTGAAGTAAAATGAAATCTTTGATAACGTCAGTATTTTCTCTGTTTATTATGTTGCTTATTAGTCCAGTTGTGAAGATTTTTGTTTTCTTTATGTTGAGGTGTAATCTATATTGAAGGCTGTAGTCTTCGATCTTCATCAGTAAGTACTTCAAGTCCTCTTCGATTTCAACAAGCAAGGTTGTGCCATCTGCATATTGCAGGTTGTTAATGAGTCTTCCACCAATCCTGATGCCATGTTCTTCTTCATATAGCCCAGCTTCTTGGATTATTTGTTCAGTATACAGATTGAATAAGTATGGTAAAATGATACAACCCTGATGCACATCTTTCCTGATTTTAAACCATGCAATATTCCTCTGTCCTGTTCCAATGATTGCCTCTTGGTCTATATGTACAAGTTTCCAATGAACACAATTAAGTGTTCTGGAATTTCCATCCTTCAAAGTATTATCCGTAATTTGTCATGATCCATACTGTCGGATGCCTTTGCATAGTCAATAAAACTAGGTAAAAATCTTTCTGATGTTCTGCTTTCAGCCAAGATCCATTTGACATCAGCAATGATATCTCTCATTCCATATCCTCTTTCGAATTTGGTTTGAAATTCTGATAGTTCTCTGTCACTATACTACTACAACCATTTTTGAATGATCTTCAGCAAAATTTTACTTGCGTGTGATATTAATGATATTATTTGATAATTTTCAAATTCTGTTGAATCATCTTTCTTTGGAATGGGCACAAATATGGATCTCTTCCAGTCAGTTGGCCAGGCGGATGTCTTCCAAATTTCTTGGCGTAGACAAGGGAGTGCTTTCAATGTTGCATCCGTTTATTGACACATCTCAGTTGGTATTTCATTAGTCACTGGAGCCTTGTTTTTCACCAATGCCTTCAGTGCAGCTTGGACTTCATCCTTCAATACCATCGACTCTTGATCATATGCTACCTCCTGAAATTGTTGAACATTGACCAATTCTTTTTCATACAGTGATTCTGTGTATTTCTTCCATCTTCTTTTGATGCTTCCAGCATCATTCAATATTTTGCCCATAGAATTCTTCAGTATTGCAACTTGAGGCTTGAATTTTTTCCTCAGTTCTTTCAGCTTGAGTAACGCCGAACTTGTTCTTCCCTTTTGGTTTTCTAGCTCCAGGTCTTTGAACATTTCATTATTATACTTTACTTTGTCTTCTGGAGCAGCCCTTTGAAATCTTCCGTTCAGCTCTTTTACTTCGTCATTTCTTCCATTCGCTTTAGCTACTCTTACGTTCAAGAGCAAGTTTCAGAGTCTCTTCTGACATCCATTTTTGTCTTTTCTTTCTTTTATGTCTTTTTAATGACCTTTTTCTTTCTTAAAAATGGATGACCTTGTCCTTGATGTCATCCTACAACTCATCTGATCTTTGGTTACTAGTGTTCAATGTATCAAATTTATTCTTGAAAAAGTCTCTAAATTCAGGTAGGGATATATTCAAGGTTGTACTTCGGCTACCGTGGACTTGTTTTAATTTTCTTCAGCTTCAACTTGAACTTGCAGTTGATGGGCTGTTCTGCAGTCAGCCCCTGGCCTTGGTCTGACTGATGATAGTGAGCTTCTCCAACATCTCTTTCCACAGATACAGTCAATCTGATTCCTGTGTATTCCATCTGGTGAAATCCACATGTATAGTCACCGTTTATGTTGTTGAAAAAAGGTCTTGCAAAATTCCATCATGTGATCTCTGGCAACATTTCTATCACCAAGGCCATATTTCCAACCACCGATTCTTTCTCTTTGTTTCCAACTTTCACATTCCAATCGCCAGTAATTATCAATGCATCTTTTTTGCATTTTTTAAAATTGTGCTTTAGTTGAAGGTTTATAGAGCAAATTATCGATGTATCTTGATTGCATGTTTGATCAATTTCAGACTGCAGAAGTTGGTAAAAACCTTCAATCTCTTCATCTTTGGCATTAGTGGTTGAAGCATAAATTTGAATAACAGTCATTTTAACTGGTCTTTCTTGTAGGCATATGGATATTATTCTATCATTGACCGCGTTGTACTTCGGACAGATCTTGAAATGTTCTTTTTGATAATGAATGCGATGCCATCCCTCTTCAAATCGTCATTTCTGGCATAGTAGACCATATGATTGTCTGATTCAAAATGGCCAATAGCAGTCTGTTTCAGCTCACTAATGCCTTGGATACCTTTCTTTATGTGTTCCATTTCATTTTGGATGATTTCCGATTTTCCTAGGCTCATACTTCTTACATCCCACATTCCAATTACTAATGGATGTTTGTAGCTGTTTCTTCTCATTTTCAGTCAGGCCACATTAGCAAGTGAAGGTCTCGAAAGCTTGACTCCATCCACTTCATTAAGGTGGACTCTACTTTGAGGACGCTGTTCTTCCCCAGTTGTATTTTGAGCGCCTTCCAACCTGAGGGGCTCATTTCCAGCACTATACCAGACAATGTTTCCCTGCTTTTCATAAGCTTTTCACTGGCCAATTTTTTCAGGAGTAAATCGCCAGATTCTTCTTCCTAGTCTGAAAGCGCCTCTGAAACCTGTCCACCATGAGTGACCCTGCTGGTATTTGAAATATAGGTGGCATAGTTCCAGCATCACAGCAACACACAAGCCACAGTGCAACAAACTGACAGATGAGTGATAGTTCCTCTTTATATTGCCATATTTTTGAAGTTTTCTCTAATGATCATTATTTAATAAAAATATTAAGAAAAATATATAAATTAATATTAATAAAAAAGAATGCTGCTTCTTGGATGCACTAGCATCTCACTCGAATGTTTTTCTCATCAAGGTCAATGAGAAGCACAGTTCATGAAAAGAAACTCTGCTGCCGATGATCTAACCCCGTCAGTAACAGGTCCCCAAGGATACCACTATGGGACTCCGGGAATCAGTGACAGACCCTAGCTGACTATTTTGACTGGCTGACTTATCAAGAAGTGAGTGATGCCAGAAAGGATCCAATACCGCCTGGGAGAGAATTTATAGCGCCTTTTGTGTTTGTGGGTGGAATGACCGCGGATGTGGTGAAGTCAACGTGTATCAGCAGCCACATAATAGATTTGGGTTTTTGCTTGCAAAATCCATTTGAACTTCGTGGCTCCATTCACTCGAGCCCAGCCTGGAGATTAAGTCATCACTCTGGGTAGGGTTTCATTGAAGGCTAAATCAGATCCAGTGAAAGAGCACGCGGCGCGATGCCTGGCTTGAGGGAATACTCAAAAACTGTCAAAATGCCTACCTCATGGCTGTTGTGAGATTTTGATTATTTAATGTTCATAAGTGCTTAGAACGTTGTCTGGCACAGACCAAGTGCTACATAAGCGTTAGCTGATACTACTGTTATTAAACAGCCCAGAAGTCTGCCTTCCTTGGGAACTGACCCTCTACAATCAACCTATTTAAAGGGCACCAACATTTTTTTTTTTTTTTTTACCTTGAACGGTTCAAAGACACCCAGCAACTTGGAACAAGTTTCCAGCAGTATTCTAATTATCAACCAGTGATGCTCCAAGTATGGTCTCTGTCTACCTCACATCAGAATCCCCTGGGCTGCTCTTAAAACACACCTGATTCTTCTACACTTGTAAGTTTGGGAACCTTAGGATGGAACTCCATACAGTAGTTTGTAATCTGCAAGCAGAATCAGGAGGGAGAGCCCCATCCTGCTGCCTGTGTCCGCCCCTGCAGCACTTGTATAAGGCCAGGAGCTAAAGTCTTCCTCCAAGGATGATCAGCAAGGCTGGGGCCTTCCTCAGGGATCTGCCACTGAGTGCCAGGGAAGGCCTTGTCCCAAGAACAGAGCTCGAGGGGTGGGGAATAGGTGGGAGGGAGGTAGGCATGGACCACCTGTTGTTGTTTTTGTTAGGTGCCCTCAAAGTCGGTTCTGACTCAGAAGGAAACCCTCAGTCCTGCACCATTCTTGACAGTCATTATCCTTCTGGAGGTCCCTGACCCCTCTGAAAATCTATGGAAGTCATGGGCCTTTTCTCACGCATGCGAGCATGAACAATTGGGCCTATGGCTATCGAGAGGAAGGGAGGAAGCTGGAGCCTCTGAGCAGACTACAGTCCAGCATGTTCCACTTTCCTCAGTACAAGCAGAGATTGAAAGAGTCAGAGAGAGGCCCAGTTGTTGAAGCTACAAGACAGGAGAATTGGAGCTGGGTGTGAGCTCAGTCCTCACCCCAGGATTTCTCAGCTGGTGTCAGGGAAGCTTCTCGGCACCAGAACCTGCAAAGACCCCAGGCCCTCCTGTTTAATGCATGTGAAGAATCTCCTTCCCTCCCTTTGAGGCATTCCAGGCCTTCCCGGAGCCCACCCGGAACTTAAATAAGTATCCCACGAGCATGGCGAGACTCCAGAACAAAAATAAACTTAAATAATATCCCAGAAAATTGTAAATTGTGTATTTAGGAATCAGAACGTTCGAGGCAAGGTTTTCTCTGCCTGTATTATAGCTTTCACAAAAGGGAAACAAATAATAAAGCTCCCCCCAAGCTAAAGTTAGATTTGACATATAGTTTACACCAGAAAATATACAGTTAGGTATTCATTTGAAATGCATGTACTTCCGTGTGAAATCCTCTTGGTGACCACAAGCTCCTGAAAGCCAAAGCCAAGAGCAAGGGAGGGCTCTGTGTGGTCCAAATGTTCAGGAAGGGAGGGAAGTCGAATTCATTGAATGTTGACTGTCTACCTGGTACATAATTTAGGCCTCTCATAACATCCTCACAACAACCCTGTGCAAGAGACTTTATTAACCCCATTTTACAGATGGGAAAACTGAGGTTTGAATGGACAAGTAACTTGCCCAAGATCACAGTAACAAAATGATGAACCTGAAGCCAATTTATCTAATGATTTATTTGCCTAATCAGCTGTTTACATCTCTTAGCATCTTATTTTCCCCTATTTTTTAAAGCACTTTATAAAAAGTTTATCTAAGGCTGTTATGGAGTCCCTGGGTGGTGCAAGTGGTTAACACACTTGGCTGCTAACCGAAGGCTGGAGGCTCCAACTCACCCAGACGCACCTCAGAAGAAAGCCCCGGGCATCTACGTCTGAGAAATCAGTCTTTGAAAACCCTGCGGAGCACAGTTCTACCCTGACACATATAGGGTCACCGTGAGCCAGAATAGACTCCACGGGAACTGACAGAGGTTTCTGATTTTGTTAAGAATTGCCATCAGCACATGTTTTGGTCAGCGAATAAATATTTATTGAGTACCTACCACGTGTCAGGGTGGCGTAGTGGTTGAGCACTATGGCTGCTGATCAAAGGGTCGCTCGTTCAAATCCGCCAGGCGCTCCTTGGAAACTCTGTGTGGCAGTTCTGCTCTGCCCTGGAGGGTTGCTAGGAGTCAGAATTGACTCTACGGCACTGGGTTTGGTTTGGGTACTATGTGTCAGGCTCTGTTTCAGGTGCTTGGGATACATCAGTGAACAGACAATACGAGTCTAAATAAATGAACCTTGAGGGTCTGTTTGCGTCTCTCTGCCCATCTCACTCCTGGGGAAATAAGTGCTGTAGGCTGAACAACCAAATAATAAATGCAATTACAAGGCTTTTCCTACCCCTTCCCCCTGAGCTCCCACCCCCTTTTGATCCCCAGTCAAGGCCAACTCTGAAAATCCCTCAGTAATCAGCCAGAAGGTTACAGGCCGCAGACAGTCCCTCAGTGGCCTGTGGGAATGTCCCAAGAGGAACAATTTTTGCCGAAAGAATGCCAGGAGTTTAATTACTGTGTGGCCCATGGAGGTGATTTCCATTTGTCAGAGCCGAGTCCAGACAGTTCCTAGGAAGGCCCGTTGTGCAAGGCTGTGGCCAGAGATGCCTGCTCTCATTGGGGCAGGAACAGGCCTGGGGCCTGCACCCTGAGGGGGGTGGGGCAGCAGGAATGCTTTGAATGTCTCCTCCGCATGTGGCCTGGGGTTTACCACCAGCTTCTGCAGGCGGTTTAATTAATAAACGTCTGGGCTTGTCATTTATCATTAGTAAAACAGGAGTGGTTGGGGTGGGGGCAGCAAAGAGGGCAGGGGAGGGTCTCTCAAAATAAGGTGCATGGATAAATTAAAGTCTTACCCGTCAATCTCGTGGCGGCTGCTATCGAGCAGCCCCGTGTTTCTGTCCTCTTGTTCAGAGGCCAATCTTGTCTTTCTACCCAGGGCTTCCCGGCAGCTGGAAAAGGATTGTATCAATGATCGCGTTTGTCCTGTCGAATCTGAATCTCAGGGAAGGACTCTGTGGTGTGGTGCAGCGGGGAGGAGAGGCAAGGGAATATGCCCCAGGGACTGGTCCCATGCGGGCTGCAGGCTGGAACTCTAGGGTGTAAACAGCCTAAGGATGGGTTTGGTTTGGCCCCAATAGTGTCTAACAAATTGGAAAATTTTATATAAAAATCGGAGTTTTTGGCTTCTCTTGAAAAAGTAAGATGTGGCAAAACCAAGCCCTCTTTTTCAGCAGGGCAACAAGCAGCTGATGGCCAGTGCTGGGGGTTGACATTTAAAATAAGGGAGTAGGGCAGGCAGAGAAGCCATGTGAGGTTCTGTGGGCTGTGCACTACACGAAGCCTCCAGCAAGATGGGGCAAATGGAGGCTGAATCCAGACCAGTCTCTCTGCCCAGCAGAGGCCCCGTCCACTACCAACTCCGGCAATCTCTGTGGCCTTACTTCCGCTGCCCCATGCAGTTGTGTTATCTGCTTGAGCTTAGTTAGTAGATGTTTTGACTCGTAGTGCATGCAGGATGCTGTTCCATCTCCCCTACGTGAGGAACTCCTCTTCCTCCTTCTAGGCTCAGCTCAACTCTCACTTCCTCAGGGCACCTTCCTGGGCTCCCCAGAAGGCTAGAGTGTCCCTCCTCTGCATTTCCTAAGCACCCCTCACCCGTGGCTATTTTGGCACTCTGCACATGGCTGTGCTCTAGTTGGCTGATAGGTCCGTATTCCCCACAGACTCTGAGCCCCTTGAAGACAGACCTTACTCACTTCTGCTGTTCCTCTGCCTGACACATAGTAGGCACTTCATCAGTGAAGGCGGAATGGATGACTTTTCTGCCCAGTTCACAACAGGCAAGAGGCTGCCAAAATTCCTAAGCCATGAAGGCCTGGAAGAGGCAAGTTTTCAGCTTTGGGGTTTTTAAGGGACCCTGGATTCCCAGGCTTCCTCTCTTGGATGCTGTATGTTGTTGTTGGGTGTCAAGTTGACCTTGACTCATGTGACAGAGTAGAACTGCCCCACATGGTTTTCTAGGCTGTAATCTTTATGGAAGCAGATTTCCAACTCTTTCCCCCAAGGAGCTGCTGGGTAAGGTAAGTTGCTTTCAGATACTAGCTGAGAGCTTAATCATTGTGCCACCAAAACTCCTTGAATACCCAATAGGGTGCTTGAAACCTCAAGCCACACTAATTTGGGGTTTTCCTTTGGCCAGAAGGTCGAGTTTTGGGGATTGTTCACATTTTCCTTGTTCCGTTGTAAGGAGCTGCAAACAGCCCAGCTTGGCCTCTGGTGACACCACCTGCCAAGGAACAGTGCAGGTGATGTGGCCAACAGAGCCTGCAGGGTGGAGGGACAGCTACCTCCCTCTCCAGAGCAGTTTCAGGATCCTGTCCCTGAAATCCATTTCCTCACCAGCCAAGCTGCAGCCTGAAAGTTCTTTAACTAAGAACAAAGGGTGAACCTTCCTTCCCGGAATTAAAGACAGGGCTGAACTATTTCTCACTAAGGTGTAAATGACTGATGGAGGATTTTTTCCTAAGAGCTAGATCGGTGAGAAGGTAAAAAGAGCCATGGGCAGGGGGGAAGGGGTAAGAAGGTAAAAAGAGCCATGGGCAGGGGGGAAGGGGAGGAAGAGCTATCATAGAGTGCCGAATGCTGGAAGGGGGCCCTATGAGGAGAAAAGGGATGCACAAAGGGAAGGCTGGAATTTAGGAAAGATCAACCTTAGCTCAGGATTTCACCTACTGCCTGAGGGCAGGGGAGGCATATTGAAATAAAGAAGCATCAAGGCCCATCCGCCTGGAGCTCACCTGGAGAGTCTGAATAGTGATTTCAAGTAGAAGGAGCAAGAAAGAACCACTGGTAGGGGCTCAAAAACAAAACTAGGTGTCTAGATACTTGGTATGCAGACTGGGCCAGAGCCAGGGAAGGTGAAGAGCAGTGTATTCACCCCACAGACATTTGCTGTGGACTTACTAAGTGCAGGAAGCCTGGCTAGGCCTGGAGCCCAGAGACTTGTTACAAAGGTTTCATCAGAGCCTGATGGGAGAACTGAAATTTCCTGAAGTCTGTCAAGAATCCTTAATGTGCAGAACCTTAGACTCAAGCTCTTGGGTATAGGATAACTAAAGGAGAAGGCACAACCTTTTTCTAGAGACTTCCAGGGTCTCAGAAGGAATTCCTCCAAGGCTTTTTCCTGAAGTTGGCCTAAGAAAGGCTCACAAACTGAAGGTGCAGTCCCCTGCCTGTGGGAGGATACCACGTCCCAGGGTTTAGCTCCACCGCCCTTCTCGTATTTTAAATCGCACCCCAGCACTCCCGAACCCCCGGTCCTGCTTTGTCTTAACTCCTTCTGACATAGGTTTTATTCATCTACGTGATTATTGTCTGTTTTCTTGAGCAGAATATTCACTCCAGAAGAGCAGAGATGTTGTTTTTCAATTAACTCAACTGAGGTATCATTTACATACAATAAGCGGTATCCATTTAAAGAATACAATTCTGAGTTTTTCAGGTGTATAGGCCTGCGAAAGCACCAACACTACCAAGATAACCGAAGATTTTTCATCGTCCCCAAAAGTTGCAGTCCACCCTCCCATCCCAAGCAACCACTGATCTGCCTTTTGTCATCTGGATTGGTTTCATAGCAGAAATGTTTACCACACATTGTTTATTTCTCTGTCTCCAGTACATAAGATGGCACCTGGTGTATAGCAGGCACTCAAAAATCCTGGTCAAATGACCGAATTAATGAATGGAGAATCAGAGACAATTAAGCTCGTTCCTGTCATCATGCAGCACATAGCCCAGTAGGAGAGACAGTTGTAAACAATAGTTGTTGTTAGGTTTCACCCAGTTGATTTTGACTCGTAGTGACTTGTAGAGCGGAACTGCCCCATAGGGTTTTCTAGGTTGTAATCTTTACGGGAGTAGATCCCCAGGTCTTTCTCTCTAGGAGCCCCTGGGCGAGTTTGAACGGCCAACCTTTCGGTTAGCAGCTAAGAGCTTAACAGCGGCACAACAGTTACAATCTGTTCATTGTTCTCCTAGCTCCACAAGTCCTCCTCAGAAAGCATTGGTGGAGTGTGGAGGACACACATGATAAAACGGAAGATCCCTGAGTTCAAGAACCAGCTCCACCTCTTACACCTTTAAGATCTCAGGCAAGTTCCTAAACTCCTCTGAGCCTCCCATTCTCTTTGGTAATTTCTATATATGAGTAGTACCCACCACCTAGGCCTGTTAAAAGCATGAAATGGGGCGTAGGACAGTGCCTTGCACATAATCAGTGCTCTGCAAGTTTTTAACTATTAATATTACTAGCCATTCAAAGAACATGGGCTGAGGTAGCTTAGAACGTGAGTAATGTCAGAGTCCTGGTTTTGTGGAGGTAAAGCCTAGGGAGAGAGGCAGAGGTTGTAGCAGTTAGGACCAATGAGTTTCTGCTGCAGTAACAAATGATTCCAGGGCTTCAGAGGCCTCAAGCACCATGGTTGGGTTCATTTCTCTCTCACATTTCATGTGCATGGTGGGTCGCTCCTGCGCAGCTCCACAATTTCTCCATTGCAACTCCACTCCAGCACCGTCTGGCAGCCCAGCTTCTGGCTGGGTCCCTGCCATCCTAGTTGGGGCAGAGGGAAAAGAGAGCATGAAGAACCATGCTTGGCTTTGGGACCTTCTGCTTCCCAGTGACTCACACATCCCATTTCACTGGCCAGAGCAAATCAAGTGGCCAAGCCTGAGCGAGGCCAAAGGGTCAGAAAGTAGAATCCTCCTCCAGAGAGGAGGAGGGAATATTTATGAAAAGCCTGGTGTGTTTCTGGGAGCTGGAGCACCTGCAATGGAGGGGCTGACTCTGGAGAGGTGGACTGGGTCAGGCCCCAAGGGCTCCACCATCAGGCTAAGGAGGCTAAGGAGTCTGGACTTTTTCCTGAGGGTAATGTAGAGGCAGTGAGGTTTCTGAGGAGGAAGATATGATTTTCAACCCTGGGGTGGCTGGATGGAGAGGTGTTCTCACCCTGAGTGCTGAGAAACAGCCAAATGAAAGGGGCCCTTGAGTCAAGTGGAGTCCTTGGGCGGTGCAAATGGTTAACAAGCTCAGCTGCTAACTGAAAGGTTCGAGGTCGCAGTCCACCCAGAGGTGCTTTGGAAGAAAGGCCTGGAGATCTACTTCTGAAAAATCAGCCATTGAAAACCCTATGTTACACAGTTCTGCTCTGATACACATGGCGTAAATCAGGGAGAATCCCCTGAAGGAGTCAGGTTTTCTGTACCAGAACCCCGGCGGGATGGCCCCTGGGAGAACTGGAACCCTGAGGCCCGTTCCTGCTGCTAGGAGCCGGCCCTTTCCGCTGGCAAACATCGACAATGGCGCAGCAGGGACGAGCCTGCAAGGCCGGCTTGAGCCCCGCGGTCCCGCCTGACCCCGCGCCCGCCCCCCGCGGAGAGAGAGAGGCCCCTCCCGGGACCCCGAGGGCCTGGCAAAGTGGCGGGTATTTGTCTGTGATACGATTGTAATTTGGGTCCCTTTTGGCCGCAGTAAATTGTCCTGTTTGCACACCGCCGGGCTGAAATAGCCCGGGGCGCGCGCCCCAGGAAATGAGTTCACGCCTGGGAGGCGCTCGCCGGCCACCGGGGAGAGCGCGCGCTGCAGCCGCCCGGCCTCCCGGCGCCCAGGCAGGCCGCGTGGGGGCGGGCGGCTATTTTTTCATTTGACCGACTTAAACAGGTAATTTGAATTATGATCATGAAAAAGTATCCCAAGGCTCTGTCTGCAAGGAAAGCTCAGCGCAAAGTGGGAGACGCTGGATTGGAGACTTGGGAGCCAGCAGCACCTCCTTTGGGGTGGGGGTGGGGGCGACTAAAGCTTGGCCGGAGGTGATTCTTCTACACCTCCCATGAGGCAGTAAAGAAAGTCAAAACTCGTGGTGACAAACGACGATTTTATAAAAAAATATTTCTCAACAGAAGAACTCTACAGCCACTGAGGAGAACATCTGAATCACAGGTCACCCACCTTCCCCTCCCCTGTATGTAACACAACAACTATTTTATAAATTTCTTCAGCTTCTGGCGAGCCTTGACCCCTAAAAAAATTTGCCAGCTTCCTAATAATCACGGCCCATGTACAATTTTGTGCACTTTTTCCACATGCCTTTATTTTTGTAAATACTGCTACTGCTTGTTGTACGGAAACCTAGTGGCGCAGTGGTTAAGAGCTAGGGCTGCTAACCAAAAGGTCAGTGGTTTGAGTCCACCAGGCGCTCCTTGGAAACTCTATGGGGCAGTTCTACTCTGTCCTATAGGGTTGCTATGAGTCGGAATCGACTCCATGGCAGTGGGTTTGGTTTTGCTTGTTATACGGACAGTTTTGCAGTTTATCATTTTTAATAGTATCTCGCAGGATAGCTGGATGGTAATTTATAGAACCATCACCCTACGCTGGCTGGGGAGGGTGGCTCCGGTTTTTCCCTATCATAAATAACACTGCAATAAATGTCTTGGAGATAGAGAATTGTCCTCTCTTCCTTGTGAATTATTTCCTTTGCATTAATTCCCAGGAGGAAGATTATTGGGCCAAAGGCTATGAACATTTTTATGTCACTGGGTATTATTGCCAAATTGCTTTCCAAAAGGGTTGTGTCTGATAATTTACAGTTTTAAGAGGAGGAACTAACCAAATGTGTATAGTGTACATTTATATACACACGGGAAGAGCATGACCTTGGGGACCAGAGGAACAGGTGTCTGGGGGCAGTCCCAAGTGGGAGTAGGATAGGGGTGCAGGTAAAAAGGGACTGGGAGGTGTGGGTGCTGGAAGAGCCCTCACTCAGTATTGGTACCTTCTGGAAAGGTAGGCTTCCCAGATTTTCAGACTCCCTCTCCTTTCCCTTCATCAGCCATTCAGACTTATCACTCCCAAGCCCACACTTCCTGTCCATCCCTGAGCATCTCTCCTGCTAGGGCCACCTCGGCCCTGGGCGTGATTTGCCTAGCCAGTTTTATTATGAAATGGGAACTACTCGTACCTTTGGCTTCTCGTCATCTTTGTGTTTTCCGTGATGCAGAGCTATCCCCTCCATGGCAGGCTAAGGAGGATAAGATCCGTTCTAGTACTCGTAAGGCACTTTAGACTTTTCGATGGAAGAAAGGCCAGCAATCTACTTCTGAAAAGTCAGCCATTGAAAACCCTATGGAGCACGGTTCTACTCTGACACACGTAGGGAAACCGTGAGGTGGAATTAACTCAGTGGCAACTAGTTTGGTTTTTGGTGCCAGGAATGATGAGGGCTCTAATAATATAACAACAAAAACAGCTAATATTTTCTCAAACACTTAGTAAATGCCAAGCCTGGTGTGGAGCCCTTTACAGTCTTCATCTCCTTGAATCTTCACAAAAGCCCTATAAGGCAAGCACTATTTTTATTTTGAGAATGAGCAAACTGAGGACCAGAGAGGTTGCTGAAAGGTACACAGCCAGTAGATTGGTAGAGCCGGGGCTTGAACCAAAACCCATGTGTTCAACCACTGATGGTGCTAGAAGGAAGATGGGAAATCAATGCCTGCCTCCAACCCATATCCTCCCCAAAGACTGCAGTTTTTTTGAGAATTCCCTAACCCCGCCTGATGGAGAGTGATCTTCCCTGAAGCCCAGGGGATGTCACTTATCTTACTCTTGGTTTTCAAGGAGCCTACAGCAGAGCTAGCTCCTTTGCCCCATATTAAAAAGCCAATTTCCTATTAGCACTTCTAGTCCTGTACTCAGGAGAAAGGAACTGCCTACGCCCCCATAGTACCTTTTGTGGATAGTGAGAGTCCTTGAAATGAGAAAGTACAGCCTCTCATTTGGTCCTTTCAAGGTCACTTCCAGACAGAGGAGAAGTGCAGAGACGCCTAGCACTCACTGCAGTTTCCTGTGTGGGCTATGGCACTAGGCTGCCTGGGTTTGAATCCCGCTGCCCCATTTCACAGCTGTCGGATGTCTAAGAAATTATTTAACCTCTCTGTGCCCCAGTTTCCTTATCTAAAAACCAAGAAATAACCACAGTACGTGTCTCGTGGGCTATGAGGATTGGAGAAGATGATGCTTGTGAAATATCTAGAGCGCAGTGAATACTAAAAAACATTAAGAAAAAAAGTAGTTTTGTTCCGTTCAACACGCATCCTGTGGGTATGCCCCGGACCCAGCACCAGGCTGTGGGCTGGGACGGGTGAGACTTCTCAAGGAGCTGCCGGGGCGGCAGTGTGAAAACAAACCCCAGCCAAGGAGAGCATGGCCAGGGCGAGAGGAGCCAAACCCTACACGGGCCAAGGAAGGAGAGCTGTCACCTTGGTTGAGGAATCAGGAAAACTTCTTAGATAAAGTGGAATTTGGATCCGCTTTTAAGAATGTGTAGGATTGCAAAACCTTCTTAGGGGAGACATTGTTTCAGGCAGAAGAAACAGCAGCAGCCAAGGTATGGACAGAAAGAGAGAGCCCTTTCTCAACATCAGAATAGCCCTTGAACACCTGACAATCTCTAAAGTGCTTTAATATCATGACAAGCCTTCCCTTGTCATCCTGATAGCTGTGAGTTTTGCACACAGTGAAATCAGAGAGACACTCCCTGTCTTGTTCAGCCGGCCCCATAAGCCAGGTGAGGGTGGCTGCGTCTCCATTCCAACATTTTCCCACCGCAGCTGGGTCCCCCAGAGTCAGACATCTGCAGGAGACCCTGCATGTATGGATGCTGATGTCTGGGCCTGCACCTGTCCAGACTGGGGCTGAAGGAAGGAAACTCGATGTGGTATTGGCTATTTTCTAAGAGAGGCATGGATTCGAGTTCTGACTCACAAGCGACTTAACAGCTTTGACCCTTGGTTTCCTGGTCTATAAAATGGAGATAGTAATAATTGTGCCCAGTATTCATTTCCCAGCACCCCAGTTTCTCCACTGTTTGTGTTGTCTTGAGGAGTGGGAAATCCAGGTTCCTGCTCTTTGGAGAGGCCTTCCTCTAACTGCCGCCCTTGTGAAACCCAGGGGCAGGCCTGCAACTCAACCAAGGGCTTGAGAGGAGGGCCCCCGGCTGGGCTATCAGAGCTTGTTCGGTCCACCGTGGGCACGTGGGAGAATATGTTGAGCAGTTCAAACTCCTGAAGCCTGTGGGCCTCTGCATCCTGTCTGCTCTAAGCCTCTCCTCCAGCCTTCCCTTCCCTTCCCACCTATCAAAAGTAGAAATTTGGTTTTGTTTTTTAATATGGCTTTATTTTAAAGTGTCTGTACACTCAGGGTTCCTGTGGGGCCCCAGTGCTTCTCCCCTCAGCTAGAGCAAGAGGTGTAGGAGAGCACCAGCAGCGCGGGGACTCCCCAGTGTCAGGGATCCAGCTCCCCCATGCTCTTCCAGTGAATTCCCAGTTTGCTGAAATTAGCTGGAGTCAGGGTCCATAGCTTGAAATCAAACAATCCTGAGCCACACAGACCTTGTACCCAACTCGTAGGCTTATTGTAGAGGTTAAAGATGAAGGCACATGACTGACACAGCACAAAGGCACCAGAGATGGCTGTCGTCACTATTATTATTTTCAGCTGGTCTTCACAATACACCATGCATGAGGCAGGTGGTTTCCCCATTTGACAGATGAGGAAATCAAGGCTAAAAAGGATTAAGTGGCCCTCCCAAGCACACTCCCTAGGTGGCAGAGAGGGTACTCAAGTCCAGATGTGCCCGACTGCAACGTCCCTAGGCCTGCACTACACCTCACTGCCAAGAGTTCCTTCTCTGCTCAACATCTCCAGCAGTGTCGTCCATCAGCTGAAACCACACTGCCTTCCAGAATGCCTCCTGCTGCTCAGGCCTTGGCCCAGCAAAGAAGGCCAGGATCCAAGAACATTGTGCTGGGGGCGCGTCCAAGCCTTCCACGTGAGCATCCTGTAGCCCAGGCGCTTGTCCCTGCTGTCTCAGATAAAACTCCAGAAACCTCAACCCCTAATTACCACCTGGCACAGGGCACCCAGTGGTTTCCGGATGGCTTGTATTGACTCGCGCAGTCTTCACAGGACATGGGTCTGGGCTAAATTTAAGCACCGTCACAGACAATTTAACAGTTTTCTGTGGGGGGGAGGGGTAATTTAATGGTAAACCATAATTACCAATACAACTGATACCTTAATTCCCAAAACAATCTGTGGAGGAGTGTGGAATTCAAATCAGTCCAATTAGAATTCTAGCCTCTCATAATAAAATACAGCATAATTGCTAATTGCCTCCCTGGCTCGCAATATTTTAAGGCAGAAAATTGGTTTTGTTTTTTAATATGGCTTTTATTTTAAAGTGTTTGTTTTTAATTTTGGTCCTTTGCCCGCGAGAGAGGAGGGATCCAGGTCTGTGCACTCGGGGCCACTTTGGACCCCAGTGCTTCTCCCCTTGGCAAGAGCAGGAGGCTGAGGACAGTGCCAGCCGAGCATGGGGCTCTGTGGTGTCGGGGATACAGCTCTTAGCCAGGCCAGCATAAGCTCTGTTGAGTTTGGGGCACTCTAAGTGGATGAAGCATTTTTGATGAGCACTGGAGTCTGCAGAGGTTCAAAGCAAGGCTGTAGCGTGTAGGGCAAGTTACTTAACCTCCATGTAACTGTTTCCTGATCTGTAAAGTGGGTGTAGTAACTGACCTACTTCTCAGACTTGTGAAAACTGACACAGTGCTTGGCACCATGGCCCAAGGTAAACACTCCAGAAATGGTAGCTGCTGTTACTATCGTAAATTCATTCGTTTGTTCACTCAACAAATACTCTGAGGATCTATACATGCCAGACATGGTTTTAGGTGCTAGGAGTACAACAGGAAATGAAACAGATAAAGCCCCTGGCTTCATGGCACTTACTTACATTCTAGTCAGGAAAAGAGATGATAACAAACAAATAAATATGTAAAATCAATATGACTTCAGTGAGCAGGCCACCAAGTAAGGGGACGAGGGACTGCAGGTTCACGTGGTATGCTAGAGATTCTGACTCATGGCAACTCACATGTGTGTCAGAGCAGAACTGCTCCATAGGGCCTTCAAGGCTGTGATCCTTCAGAAGCAGATTGCCTGCCCTTTCTTTTGAGGCATCTCTGGGTGGATTCAAACCACCAACCTTTTTTTTAGTACCTGAGCATTTAACTGTTTGCACAGTCCAGGGTGTATGTATCAACCCTTTCATTGTTGTTTGCCTTTGAGTCAATTCTGACTCACAGGGACCCTATAGGACAGAGTAGAACTGCCCCGTAGAGTTTTTTAGGCTGTAGCCTTTGCAGGAGCAGATTGCCAGGTCTTTTTTCCCCGTGAAGCTGCTGGTAGGTTGAAACTGCTAACCTTTCAGTTAGCAGCCGAGCACTTAACAGTTGCACCACCAGGGCTCCTTCACATCAACCCTAGGAGGCTGATCCTACAGATAAGGAAACTGAGGTTCAAAGGTTAAACTTCGGGGATTTGTGAATGCCACAAATATTTGTGAAAAAAGAAATGTGAGGAATGACCTCCGTGGAAATGCACTAGATGGTCAGGCAGCAAACACCACGGAGAAGGCGCATGAGACCCTGAGCTGCTGAAGTCATAGCTTTTGTCTGAAAGGGGTCCCAGTGGAGGAGAAACAGCCTGGGCAGTGGAGTTAGAGAGCCTGGCTTCAGATCCTGGCCCTGGACCACCTTGCCGTGTGATTCTATCAACTTGCTTCGACTCCCCCAGGCTGTGTTGTGTCTTCTCCCCTGTAAACTGGGAACAAGAAGATTTATGTCACCGGCTCATTGGCAAGGGTTGCGTGAGATTGTCAACAATGTGACACACACCAGGCATGTGGGAATATTAAGTCTGCCCCTTCCCATTTCTTCATTTTATAGGTGGACGCTGAAGCCCAAAGAGAAGTGACTTACCCAAGGTCACACAACAGGTTGTGGCAGAGAGTAGGGCAGGTTTTGGTCCAGTGCTCTTTGCACCCTTCCTGAGAGTCAGGGCACAGCTTCCTCAGGGGGCAGGCGGAAGGTCTTTGTGGGAAAATCACTGACCAGGACAGAGAGGAAGTTTTAGAGGAGGGATGTTGAGGGCCAAGCAAAGGGACACCCCAATTTGATGTGCACCTGAGTTGGTGCAAAATAAGCCATCCTGATTTCTAATTCAGGCATCCATTTACTTTGAACTGCTGGGCATGTTGGAGACACTCCCTCAGAGCTACAGAGCCAGCTTTGGGGCTGGGGGAAGTTGGAGGGATGGGAGAGGCTGGTCTGGGAAGAAGACATAGTGCTCCAGGACAACCCCCTTCTGCCGAGAAGCCCTCTGGCATTCCCAGACAGGCCCTCCCCTCCTCACTTGACAAATCTCACTTCCAAGTGATTCAAGGGGTCTCCAAGATTAAAAACTTGGTCACCCACTGGTTGCGGGGCAAATGGTTCCTATTAGAGCCGGTTGCAGGGGCCTGGGAACGCAGCGAGGGGTGGGCAATTGCCTGCTGACACCCCTTATCCAGGGCCAGGTCCATTCACTGCCCACATGGAGGTGGGAGTGGGGGCCCACCTGGGGTGCCTACACCTCAGCAGTAATTACTGCTCTCTGGCTGGCTGCTGCCCAGACCACCCCATTGATGGGAATCTGGTCCCAGGCTGAGCAGGGCTTGGCTCGCTGCTCAAGGGCTCCCCTTCCCACGGCTGGACATGGGGGGCAGGGATTGAGGGGAGGAGCAGTGAGACCTCAAGGATAGTGTCCCTAGAAACTAGGGCTGACAGTCTGGGCAGCTCTTGGGCTTAATTCACACTTTCTGCCAAGGAACCCCTCTCACCCCACACACATACACATACAGCTCATGTCCACAGGTATTCTAGATATGATTTTAGACTACTGTGTCCCTTAACTCATTATCACTTTGATGGCAGATGTAACTGGTACATTAAGCAAGCACAACTCCTAGTATCATCAAAAAGCAACTTTATTTTAGTCTCCCATATTCTTTTAAACCTTATTCAGTGACAGTATCTTCCCTGCTTTTGAATGGAAATTCTCACAGGCTCATGGCTTTTCTGCCCACTCTTGAGTAAAATAGAGTTCTGAAGTCACTTTAAGTCACAAACCACTGTCTCAATGCTGACACTGGAATGTCCAGTCTAAGATAAGCCCCCAAACAGACTGGTGCAACTTCCTGTCTTCCCCCTCCCCTAGCTGCAGTGGGAAAGGAGGTCAGGTGGGCTTCTGCACCTTTTCTCAGCTCTGCTGCCCCCAACCAGCTAACCTGGTCCTCACCCCTGTGGTTGGGGCCTGGGAGAAAGGAGGGAAAGGGCAGGACAGTCCTACATGAACCAGGGCCTAGTACCTGGGCTTTGGCATAATGGACTGAACTTGGCATATGTTTTAACACCTGTTCTCTGGGCCTTGGTTAGGAGGAGGCAGTGAATTGCTGGGTTCTGTGCAATATTCCTGGAGCAAGAATGGTCCCTTAAAGTAACAAGGACTAAAATAAGACAATGTCTTCATTTGTATTCTGACATGGTTCTTACTCAGAGTATTCTGCAAACCCTGACCGAGGGCCCACATGTGGCTGGCTCTAGGAGAGTTCCAGAGATGCAGGAAACTCGGCTTTGTCCAGATGCTTGGAGACCTGCACTCAGTCACCATCCCATAATAACCAGGAGCTCACTGACACCCCCAGGTGTGGAGAAGTCCATTTCTGGCTCTGTTTAGGCAAGAATCAGGAAGCCTGGTGTTTCACTATCTAGAGAACACTTCTAAAGACCATATTTCATTTAACCTTCAGCAGCACCCATTTTACTGATGAAAAAACTGAGCCTCAGAGAGATTAATTAACATGCGTAACAGCGTTCGGAGCCCTGGTGGAGGAGTGGTTTAGAATCTGTCTGCTAACCAAAAGGCCAGCAGTTTGAATCTACCAGCTGCTCCTTGGAAACCCTATAGGGCAGTTCCACTCTGACCTATAGGGTCGCTATGAGTCGGAATTGACTCAACGGCAAAGAGTTTAATAACGTTTAGTTAGCAAGTGACAATGTTTGGGCTTTCACCAAAGTCTTTTAGCCGACTTCCCAGCTCCCTCTGCTTTACCACCACCCTCTCTTATGCATGTAGGGCCTGACCAGACTCTCTTTTGTTGCCTGGTAGGAGAAGAACTGCACTCAGAACTGAGAAAGAAGGGCCTGCAGGCTAAATCCTTCCCTAGGTCAGCAGAAAGCACCAGGGCTGAGACCCTCACTGTGGCCAGGGAAGCTCCAAGATGAAGGGCAACTTTTAACTCTGAGAGTTTGAGAAACCATGTAAACTCTGGAGCACAGTGACATTATTGGTGATAGGAAGAATGTAGGGGAAGATTAAGATTTGAAGTTGTTAGAAGGAGTAAAATCGCTGCTTGAAAGCTGAGGGGAACACCATGATGGCTGCTGGCAGCTATTGGCTCACATTCACTTAGCCACCCCAACATTAGGAGAGATTTTCTTTCCCCAAGAGTTCAGACAGAAGTCCCAGAACAGATCCTCATTGGCTCTGCTGGGTCATGTGCTCTCTCTGAACCAATCACAATAGCTGATGGATTTGATGGCCTGATTGGCCAGGACACGTGAGTGGTAAGGACGAAGGGGAAGTGGGGTCAGCTCTCCCTGGGCCTTACCGAATGCTGGCAGGGAAGGACTTGTTACTGAAAGAAGGGGGAGATTTGTGGGAAAGTAGGGAAGAAGGCTTTGAATGCCAGAGTAAAGATTACTGCTTTATAAATTGGCGGTGGGGAGCTGATAAATGCTTTTAAACGGGGGAAAGATATTGTTAATACTGGGGTTCAGGAAGGTGGATCAAGCAGCAGTGAAATTGTGGCTACTCGTGACTTTTAATCATTTGGTATTAATTAAACATGCATAGTGTCTTTTTTTTTTTTTTTTTTTTTTAGTGTCTGTTAGGAACAAAAAACCTAACAGACGGTTTGGGTTTTTTTTTGTTTGTTTTCGTGTCTGTTAATGTAAATATTTAGTAATATAGTACAATCATTAAGAGGATAAAAAAGTAAGAGAGTAAGGCTTGGTTCTATTACTTACCAGTTACTTTAGTTACTTAATTTCTTTACGCCTTAGTTTTTTCATCCAAAAAATGTGCATAAAAGCTGCTTCTGGGTTGTTGTGCAAATTAGATGAATTTATACACATGAAGCACTTAAAGCAGAGCTTGTCAGTGTGTTTGTTTCAGTTTCCAGGGGCTGGGGAGCCCTCAGGCCCTGGGGAGCCTCCGGCCCTGGCTGTGCAGAAATGGCCAGACTGGCCTAGCAGCATCAGCAGCCAGCCCTGAGCAGTGACCCACTGCCTAATGCCCTTTGAATCCTCTCTTGGCTGACAAACAGGAAGGTGGCAGAGCAGCTGGGTGCCCCTGCCGCCCCCACTGCCCCGTGTCTGGCCCCAGCCCTCATCTCCGCTCGAGGCTGTGGTGAACCTGGATCATGCTACCCTCACCACAAGCCACAGTGCATCATAAATTGTCCTGTGGTGAGTGGCCAGCACATTTGCAATTGATGAAATCAGGGGTTGAGCGCCCACTGCTGAGGTGTTTAGTAAACAAAGCCCTGGGCCCTCGAGTAGGGGCGGGGATGCTTGAAAGAAAACAGGACAGGAAGGGGGGCCAAAGCTCCCTCAAGGGGCTCAAAAGGCCCACCCATCAGCTTCTGTGTTATCAAACTTCTTTTGTGAAAGATTTTGGCCCTACAGAAGAGTTACAAGAATATTACAGAAAACTCCCAATACTTGTCACCTAGATTCACCCATTCTTAACATTTTGCCACTTTTGCTTTAGTTTTCTCTCTAACTATATACCTAACATAATATAAAACCAAACCAAACCCGTTGCCATGGAGTCGATTCTGACTCATAGTGACCCTATAGGACAGAGTAGAACTGTCCCATAGGGTTTCCAAGGAGTGGCTGATGGAATTGAACTGCTGACCTTTAGGCTAGCAGCCGAGCTCTGAACCACTGTGCCACCAGGGCTCCGATATAATAATAATTAAAAAAGAAAAAAATTGCTGTCAACTCAATTCCAACTCATAGCCACCCTACAGAACAGAGGCGAACTGCTTCATAAGGTTTCTAAGGAGTGCCTGGTGGATTTGAACTGCTGACCTTTTGGTTAGTAGCTGAACTCTTAACCACTATGCCACCAGGGTTTCTGATATAATAATATACATGTTATTATTCTTTTTTCTTTTATTTTTGCTGAACAATTTGAGAGTAAGTTGCAGAGATCATGACCTTTCCACCTAAATATTTCCGGGACATTCTCTTACATAACTACAGAAAAATTATTAACATCAGGAAATTCAATATCGATATAATACTGTTGTCTAATCAAATTCCACCAATTGTCCAGTACCATACTTATAGCAATCGTTTTTCCAACCCAGCCTGACCAGCTCTTCAATAGCCAGGGTCCCAGGGAATTGATACCCTTGGCTTCCCACCCCCACCCCTGGCCAGGATCCTGAAGTCAGGTAGGAATGATGAAGCTGTGATCAGGTCAAAAACAAGGCCAAGCTTGGATGACAAGTGGGTCCAGATGTAGGCAGGGAGTCCTGGAAGCTGCTTCCAGAGGAGCGTGGGGAATGGGAGCCCCAGCAAGCAGGATGAGGGGCACACAGTTTCTCGAAGTTGCTGGGAGCCCAAGAAAAGCAGGAGGCTCCCACACTTCTTGTTACAGTAGCCAATTCCGGGCAAGGTTAGGTGGAGGCAGGAGAACTGTGTTAGGGAGATGGGAAGGTGGTAACCAACCCTCTAGGCACAGGACCTGGGAGAAGAGGGACAGCCTTGTCATCTTTATGCCAATTGGCTAGTTTATATATTCATTCAATAAATGTTTACTATACCTTTATTAGGTGCGCAAGGAGCCCTGGTGGTGAAGGCACTCAGCTGCTAACTGGAAGATGGGCAGTTTGAACCCACCAGCCGCTCTGCAGGAGAAAGATGTGGCGGTCAGCTTCCGTAAAGATTTAGAGCCTTGAAAACCCTATGGGGCAGTTCTACTCTGTCCTATAGGGTCGCTATGAATAGGCATTGACTCGATGGTAATGGGGTTTTATTATGTACCAGAATAGCCCTGGGGGCTTAGGAGTTAAGCACTGAACTAACCAAAAGGTTGGTAGTTCAAACCCACCAAGTGGCTCTGTGGGAGAAAGACCTGCGCTCTGCTCCTGTAAAGATTACAGCCTTGTCACGTGGGGTCACTATGAGTTGGAATCAACTCAACAGCACACAACAACAACAACAACACTATGTATCAAGGTGGGCAGGTGGTGGTTCAGTGGTAGAACCCTTGCTTCCCATGCAGGAGACATGGGTTCAATTCCCAGTCAGTGCATCTCAAGTGCAGCCACCACCCGTCTGTCAGTGGAGGCTTTCGTGCTGCTTTGATGCTGAACAGGTTTCAGTGGAGCTGCCATACTAAGATGGACTAGGAAGAAAGGCCTGGTGACCTACTTCCAAAAATCAGCCAATGAAAACTTTACAGATCACAACAGTCTAATCTGAAACCAACCTTGGAGATGATGCAGGACAGGGTAGTGCTTCATTCTGTTGGGCATGGGGTCACCGGGAGTCGGGGCTGACTCCACGGCAGCTAACAACAATGACACGTACCGAGAAGGATTAAAGGCGCTGGACCGTACAGCCCTCATGGTGTGTATGTTCTACGGGGAATCTGATAGTTTGGATTGTTGTTCTGAAAGTCGTCACTCCCTTGCCCGCCCGCCCCTCCAAACACACACCTACCTGTTGTGCGGGGAGTAACCTCCCCACCCCACGGTTGTTAGGCATGGCCATGACACTTCTTTGGCGCAATGTTAGCTGCAAGTGATCAGCACCCGTAAATGTGCTGGGAGGTTTGGGTTGGCTTTTGAGTTCCTGCCATTTGCCATGAGGAGAACATGCCCTGGGAGTGGCAGGGAGGGGAGGGGACAGTGGATCAACGAGATGGAAATGACAGACAGCACCAGGACAAGTCACACACAGCCACTGTCCAGGGACCTTTTCTCAGCCCTCATTCTCCCGCTTTCCCTTGAGTTCTCCCCTCCTTGGTCTCTGTGAGCCTTTCTGTCCGGACTCCCCTCCCACCTCTCTGACCCTCTCCATCTCCTTCTCTGCTCCCCCCTGCTCCTGCCCCCACTGGACCTTCCCCACACACAGCCCTCGGCTCTCACTGCTCCCGGTCAAAATGGGGCCACTCTCAGCTCCCCAGCCCCACCCCTGGGACCCTGGGCATTCTGTCACTAGCTCCTGCTTGTGTATGTCCACCGGGTGGCCTGTAGTCTTCTCGCACTGGACATAGCTTCATCATCAGTCCCCTCTCTGGGGACCGTCTGGCTCTCTGCCAGGCCCCAAGCAGAGGACTCGAGAGCTCCCCAGAGCCTCTCCATGACCCTCTGAGTTCACATCGCACAGCACTGGCCAGGCCACTGGCTCCGTTTTCCTAAAATGCTGATTTTAAAATATCTCCCCTCAGCTCCCCACCTCCTGGGACAGCTCCTCTTCTCCAGAGGACAAATGACTCTCCTTCTGGGCACCGCAGGGCTTCTGCAGGGAGGGCTCAGCTCACTCTGGCACCACTGGCTTCCTGGATAGACCCTTCCCTCCAGCCAAGCCCCACCCCCACCCCCACCTCTCAAGGGCACCTTGCTTCTAAGTCTTGGTGCAAGCTGGGCCTTTCCAGCAACAGGTAGTTACTGAGGGCCTACTGTGTGCCAGGCACCGTCCTGGATGCTGGGATAAGGGGCCTTTGCTAGAGCCCTTGACCTTGCAGAATGCACAGTCCCCCTTGCATGATGCCCCTCCCTGCATTTCTCCTTCCGGCCCCTCCATCAAGGCTGCCACCCAGGGCCTCAGTGGCCTCTGTCTCCCTGGACACTTGGTCATTTGTCCATCCGGCATATCTTGCCTTGTGTCTGATTTTTCTTTGAAATGAAGATTTTCTTCTTATTATTATAAAAACAGTACATGTTCATTGTGGAAAATATGAGAAAATATGAGAAGAGAAAGAAGCAAATAATCTCAGGACGCAAGGAAGGGTCCCTTTAAAAAGGCCTCCTCAGCTGCTCGCTTTCCATACCCCTTCTTGGCAGAGGAGAGCAGCCTGGATCCCCAGTGACGAGGCCAACACGGGGACCCCACAGTAATGGGGGCGTAGGCTAGCTGTAAACGACCAAACCAAAGTCTTTTCTGGAAGTGGGCAGAGTTTTCCAGGGGTGGGGAATGGAGAGGAGCGAACATAAGAGAAGTGTTCTTAATGCAAAACGGTGGGGCACCCAGACGGGACACCCAAAGCCGGGAAGTCCAAGAACAGGTTAGAATGGAGGGCTGTTGTCTTATTAGGTGCTGTAGAGTTGATTCCGACTCATAGCGACCCCATATGACAGAGTAGAATTGCCCCATATGGATCTCTAGGCTGTAATCTTTACAGAAGCAGCTCACCAGGTCTTTTCTCCTTCAGAGCCCCTGGGTAGGTTCGAACCACCAACCTTTGGTTAGCAGCTGAGTACTTAACTGTTGTGCCACCAAGGCTATTTGAATGGACAGCAGGGCCCTGGAAACGGAGCCCGGAGGACTGGCTCCTTCTCCACTACTGACTTTGAGACCTTGAGCAAGTCCCTCAGCCTCTGAAGTGTAGACCTTTCCTGTGTGTGTGGGCACCATGTCGCATCACTTCCATTCCAGAGTTGTGGGGAGCAGCAAATGCCATAAAAGCCCTTTAGCAATTGTAATGCATGACACACAGGTGAGGGCACGTCCCTTGCCTGTGTCCTGGATCCCAGTCTCAGTAATGAATCTTTTGGGGACAATGACCACATTTGTTCACATTTCTCCCTTGCATGCTGCAAGGCCCAGTACTGAGCAGAGCGAGGATATAAACACATGTAGTATGCACCTACTGTGTGTTAGGCACTGGCTGGAATCTCACATTTATGGCTAGAATGAACTTCAGAGATCAGATCCACCCTTTACACAGATGGGAAAAAGCGACTAAGCACTCCCAGGTAGTGGCAGAGCCAGCCCTCAGACCTTGAGGAATGAGTGGATAAATGAATGAACGAATGGAGTGACATGGGGCAGCAGTCAGCATGATCAAGAGCTGGGCTTTGGTGAGCCTTAACCTTGACTTTCCTCAGTGGTCGTGACAGCACTGCTGTCTCACTGGGTCTCGGGCATCTCCAAGGACATGGAGGCAGCTCCCCCTCGGCACCACAAAGCGCAGGCATCGAGGGCAGACTCATGGGCCCAAGTGTGGGGTGTGCCAGCTTCGCCACCCTGCCCAGGAGCTCCAGTCTCTCCCAAGGTGCAGGACGCCACTCCTGGCGACTCTGGCCCAATTTCTCACCAGGCTGCTCTGGGATGGCAGCGTCCCAACACTGCTATAAATAGTGTATCTCCTGGGCTCCAGACGGCAAACACTGTAATTTGCTGAAAAGTTTGGAATGTGTCTAAAAATGAAGAAGGCAAATGAGACCAGCCTTGAGGGGGTGCGACTGGTGTATCCATTTCAGAGAAGGCTGAGCCTCGCTGCTTCTCCTCACCAATGTCTTACAAAGGCACTGAAGACAAGGCCTCGGGGAGAGGGACCGAATGGGAGTCAAGGAAGTAAATATTATCATTTCCGCCAACGGCAGCCTCCTCCTAGATTGGCCTCACCTCTGACCTTCCTGTCCAAAGGAGGAGAGGGGCTGCTACCCCTGGGAAGGGACTGCCACTGCTTAACCCTTTCATGAGCTGTGCTAGCTAAATTGAAAAGGACATGGTATGCACGTATGGAAGATGGGAACCCCAAAAATAATTTCACCCGATTCCCTCAATTTACAAATGAGAAAAATGTTTGACAAAGGCTGAGCAGCAAGTTGGAGCAGAACCAGATTTAAACCACGGTCCCTGGGCTCCCAGTTTGATGGCAGATCTTGGACCCATGTCCTCCCTGAGAGGGGCTATCTCCCTTAGGGGAAAGGGAAGGGTTATGTGGCTCTCTGATCACACCAAGGGCCAATACCTGACATGTCGCTGTACTTTTATGACTTTCTAATCTGATCCTTACTCCATTCTTGGGAGGCACAGACATTGTCATCCCCATTTTATAGACGAACAGACTGAGCCTCAGGGGCAGAGACCCATCTTCACCCACAAAGCCAGAGAAAGGCTGTGAGTAGAATTCACCACTCTGGCCCCAACCTAGGATCAGGGCTTTTCCCAATTTCAGGTGGAACTCAGCTGTCTCAAGAGCCATCTTTTCTTGTTCTTTGTGCCATCTTTTGGGGGTTTGATTTTTCCCCTAAAGGAAAAATTAGAGCATTGAAAAGAGCCATGGCCTGAGAGTCAGGAGTTCTGGAATCGGATCGCAAACCCAGAACTATCTTGCCACGTGACCTTGGGCAAGTCACTTCTCTTCCATGAGCATCAGTTTACCTATATGTAAAGCCAAAGTAACAACAAAACCTTCTACTTATGCAGTATACAATTGTGCACCGTACATGCATTCATTCTCTTAGTCCTCATAACAACCATATGAGCAAGGTATCTTGTTATCCCCATTTTACAGATGAAAAAACTGAGGCAGAAAGGTTAGGTAACTTGTCCAAGATTGCACCACTTTTAAAAAAAAGTTTGAAACCCACTGCACCAGATACTCTGAGGTCCCTTTCAGCCCTAGTAATTCTGCCTTTTCTTATTTCAAACACAAGAGTAACTGCTCAGTTGGTTGTCCCCAGTTCCTGCCTGCCAAGAGGCTTCCATTTGAGGACTGAGACAGGCAGAGGCCCGGGAGAGTGCACATCAGTGGAGAGGCTGTATTTCCAGGAGCCAGGACGCCACCACCTTGGCCCACCAGCAAAGGCCACCTCCCTCAGTGGAAGGCACCCACCTCCCTGCAGGGCCACCCAGCAAGAATTGTGACTGAACAGCGACATCTGGTAGCTAGTCTCAGAACTGCACCTCAGTAGAGCCTGGGACCTTATTTCCAAGGAGGGACAAAGGGACAAAGAAGAATTGGTGGGAAATGGTGCAAATGGTTAAGTGCTGGACTGCTAACCTAAAGGTCGGCAATTCAGACCCATCCAGAAGCACCTCGGAAGTAATACCTGGCAATGTGCTTCCAAACGATCACAGCCTTGAAAACCCTACGGAGCAGTTTTACTCTGCACACATGAGTCCTCATGAGTCGGAACTAACTTGATGGCAACTAACCCCAACAATATCAGGTTGTTGGAAACCTGGATGCTCATCTGAATTATTTATAGAGTTTTTTAAATACCCAGGTGCCAGGGCTTCACCCCAAAAGTAGAGAACCAGAATCTCATGAGATGGAGCCCAGGCATCTGTGGTTTTTAGGTCCAGATGATTCTGTGGCAGCCTGAGATGAGATCATTCCACAGAAAGCCCCCATAAGGGGAATTCCAGGTGTGGTGGTCAAAAGAACATCTCTGTTGCTGTGCCCCAGCTGGTGCTTCACGTCTATCTGAGCTACTAGAACTTCTCAAGCAGCTGATAGAACTAAATTCACTAGGCATTATTTGCAGAAGAAAATCCCGATGCACCTTAAATTTGATTTGTGTTTTATTAGGAAATAAGATGGCAGTGATCCTTGAGTTCCTTGACTTATAAATTCATTACTTCAATCTCTACCTTGGTCTTCATGTGGCCGTCTTCCCTCCGTGTGTCCATCTGTGTCTGTTTTATAAGACACCACTCATATAGGATCAGGACCCACCCTACTCCTATGAGTTTATGTTAACTGATAACATTTGCAATGGCCCTATTTCCAAACAAGGTCATGTTCACAGGTACCAAAGGTTAGGATTCAACGTTATCTTTTGGGGGGACACAATTCAACCCATGACAGCCTGACACCACGGTAGACTTCTAATAACTGGTATCATTATTGCAGCCCTGGTGGTCTGCAACCTTCTAGAGTGAACTGCTCACCTCCTGAGCTGCTTGCAAGTCTAGCTAAGTCCTCCCAAAATCAAGCTGATTGTTCCTTTCTACTGGAAATACATCTCTGTTCCCTGCTCCTCGGGACCTCCCCATCCCACCAGCTCCCCTTGGGTGTACAGGGTCTGGGCACCAGGCGGGAGAAGCGACACAGTTTCTAGATTTCATTTGTAATTCACTTCAGATGAAATGTCAGAAATATTGGAAAGGCAGAGTCATAAATCTGATCCTAATATAGCATAGAGCTTATTAATGAAGAATAAATCACCAAGGGAAACCTCCCTGGAGTGCTTCGCCGGAGCCTGCGGGGAGGATGGCCTATTCATGTGTCAGTGGATCAGGTCTTCCACTTTCTCAGATATATGGCCAAGGCAGATTTGTCAGGGCAATAGCCTTAACATCAACCAATTATACTTTTTCTAGTAAAAATTAATCTATTCTACAGAAATCTCCTAAGCATTTATTGGATTAGGACTGCATCCAAATGTAGAAGATTAAACACACACACACTCACACACTCACTCATACTGCAGACCACTGTGGGACTTTGGTAGGCCATGGAATGGGACAGCTATACACCCTCCTCCCTGATCCACAAGATGCTCTCTCACTGAAAAGCTTAGAGCAAGGGAGCCGGAGGGGCTCGCCCTTGTTGCACGTGTAGGGAAACTGAGGCCCAGAGGGGATGTGCCTTACTCAGAGTCACCCGGTGTAGTGAATTAAATAATGTTCTCCCAAAATTTCTGTCCACCTGGAACCTCAGAATGCAACCTTGATTGGAAATAGGGTCTTGGCAGACGTAATTAGTTAAGTTAAAATGAGGTCATACCAGATTAGGGTAAGCCCTAAATCCAATGACTGGTATCCTTATGAGAAGGGGAGAGGATTCACAGAGACACACACCCATAGGGAAGAAGGCCACTTGATGATGGAGGCAGAGACAGGAGTGATGCAGCTACAAGCCAAGTACGTCAAGGATTGCCAGGAGCCACCAGGAGACAGGAAGAGGCAGGGAGGATTCCTTCCTAGCATTTCGGAGGGAGCATGGCCCTGCCAACACTTTGATTCCAGACTTCTGGCCTCCAGAAACAAAACTTCTGTGGTGTTAAGCCACTCAGTTTGTGGTACTTTGTTTCAGCAGCCCTAGGAAATAAGACACCCAGATTGTTGAGGCTGATGTAAGATAATAATCCCAGACCCTCATTCCGACCCTCGGTTGCATCTTTCAGGGTCCAACTGGCTCCCCAGACACGTATGTCTAAACCAGGCTTCAACCCACTTTATCCTTCCATGTGGTTGAGCAGACCCTCAGCAAGTCATTCTGGGACCACGAGGCTCTGTGCCCTCTGTGCTTTTGCACACTCTGTTCCCTCCTGCAGAGAATGCCCTTCCTTTTACCCACCTGGCCCACTCTACTCCCACTTCAAGACCCAGCCCTAGAATCCTCCTCCAGGAAGCCCTTAGCTTCTTGAGACAGAAGTCCCTATGCTCTGAAATGGCCAAATCTTGGGGATTAGCAAAGAGGCCCCCTACCCCAAGGGAGGGAAGTCCTGTTCCATCGGCAGCCCCA
The DNA here is from genome assembly GCF_024166365.1 of Elephas maximus indicus. Lineage (NCBI taxonomy): Eukaryota > Metazoa > Chordata > Mammalia > Proboscidea > Elephantidae > Elephas > Elephas maximus. The sequence continues at coordinate 50,334,315 of NC_064837.1, read as the reverse complement.
CACTTCCCTTTTTTGAGATGCATCAGAGTATTTTTGGTAGGCAGAGTAATGGTCTCCAGCTGCCTCCACCTCCTAACTGGGGGAAAGTTATTTAACCTCTCCAAGCCCCAGTTTCCTCTTCCATAAAGTTGGGGGTTATGTTATGCAACGTAACAGGAACTATGAGGATTAACTAACACACACAAAACACAAAGACAGATGCTGTGGGTGCCCTGCGCATATCCCCAGAACCCCATCATCTTGGAGCCCAATGGGCCTAACTTCTGACTGCCTGAGGGTCCCTGGAAGTGCTAGGGAATTAATGCTCCAACCTCCACCTCTACCTGGTAGCCCTCAACCAATGACCAAGAGAGGTTGATGTATAAATACATCACCCACAAGGGTAACTTGCCTGATAGCACACCCTTTATAAGCTGCCTTCCGTTCCCTGTCTCACTTCCCCATTCTCCTTCTGAAGTTTACTATGAGCGCCTCTCAGATAAACTACTTGCCCTTGATCCTTGTCTCAGGTCTGCTTCTGGGGGATCCCCAGGTAAGACGAGCCCTAGCACAAGGTCTGGTAGCTGAGAAGCAAATCTTCTTCCCTGTCCTCCTCTTTGGCTCTCAGCTTGGAGAGCAGGTTGGCCCAGATCAGCAGAAGCACCCCAGAGCCTTGGGTAGTGCCGTGCCTTAGGGGTGTGTGTGTAACCACTGCCGTCCAGCAGCCAGTGAGGACGGTGCCTCCACCCAACTGGAAGAACGCCATTGGGGTCCAAGGAAAGCCAGATCAGTCTTCTTTTTCATAGATTCCCAGAATCTGCTGGGGGTGGGGGGCGGTCACTGGTAGTTCAGTGGTAGAATCCTTGCCTTCCATGCAGGAGATGCGGGTTCAATTCCTGGTCTGTACATCTCAAGCACAGCCACCACCCATCTGTCAGTGGAGGCTTGCGTGTTGCTATGATGCTGAACAGGTTTTAGCAGAACTTCCAGACTAAGATGGACTAGGAAGAAAGGCCTAGTGATCTACTTCCAAAAATCAGCCAGTGACAACCCTACAGATCACAACTGTTCTATCTATAACCCATCATGGGGTGGCATAGGACCTGGCAGCATTTTGTTTCATCATGCATGGGGTCACCATGAGTCGGGGGCCAACTTCATGGTGGCTAACAACACCTAGCAGGGGAAAGGAGCTTTAGCCCTATCTCCTAGAATCCCATCTCCCCTAATCCCATGTCCCTCAGTTTGAAATTGCCCTTAACCACCACCTTCTCCAACCTCCATCTCCCTTTCCTAGTTCCGCAAACACAGTCTCTCCCAGCTCCTTAGGACACCTCGCCTCTGAATCTTTAAGCTGTCATGCCAAGCCCCAGCTGCCCGGGCCCCAGCCACAGGAATTCTAGCCCCCGGGGGCATTAAAGTCACCTCCCAGAGAAATCCCTATGATTTCATCTTCTATTTAATCTTTATTTCGCCTCATACTTTTTAGAACTTCAAATAATTTCTCGTTTGTAGTAACTAGGAAGCCATAAATCGCCCCTTTATGTCTGAGGAAAATCAATTGTTATTTGACATTTTACCTTAATATTCCCGACTTCCTTCAACTGTAATAAAGCTTCCATCTGCCTTTTATTTTACAGGCAATTAGTAAGTCACCTTTTTAAAATTTCTTCACATTTTCTATCAAATGAATGCTAGGATTGAAAGGGGAGAGCTGTTTTATGGGATTGAACTCTCTGAGTAGAAGGGATTTATCTGTAGCCTTCGAGGTACCAACACTCATTAATGGGTTTTATTGATTCAGGGGCTTTTTAACCCTTAGCAATAATACAGGTGTCACCTGCCTGCAGCATTTGGTGGCGGGTTGGGGGGAGGTAGGGAGGCTGGGAGGGACAGAGAGGATGGCACACTTCTGAGCTCTGGGCCTAAGCTGGAAAAGTAGAGAAATGAGTTTCAACCCTTTGAAATTGGGATCAGTCCTCACCCAACCACACCTTCAGAGGAAATCACAGCTCAGAACCCTCTTTTTTGGGGAAATTTTTCCCTCAAATTACCCAAAGCAATATGACACGGTTGCCCATGGGCCTGTCTTTGGGGGGGTCCAAGGACCTGGGTTTGCTCCTAGGTCTGCCTCTTTTACCCCTGGGATTGTGGATAGGTCATTTACGGAATGTCTGAGGCTCAGTTTCCTAAGCTGTGAAGGGGGGAGAAGGACCTCCTCCTTGACTACCTCACAGGGAGAGTCTCCCCAGGAGACCACATTTGTGAGAAATGCTTAGAAAACCAGGCAGGAACTACGCATAAGGAACTACCTAAAGAACTAACAAGAACTATGGTCAGGAACAGGACAGCCAGTCCACAAATTCTGGAATGAAACCGTCCTTGCTTTTCTATTGTTGCTATTAGTTGTCATTGAGTTGACTCTGACTTGTGTACAATAGAAACATTGCCTGGTCCTGTGCCGTCTTTACAATCACTGGTATGCTCAAGTGCATCATTGTGGCCACTGTTTATTTTGAGTGCTTTCAACCTAAGGGACTTGTCTTCCAGCACTCCACTGGAGTACACTCTGTTAGGATCCATAGGGTTTTCACTGGCTGGTTTTCAGAAGTAGATCACCAGGCCTTTCTTCCTCATCTGTCTTAGTCTGGAAGTTCCCCTGAAACCTGTCCATCATAGGTGACCCTGCTAGTATTTGAAATACTGGTGGCATAGCTTCTAGGATCATAGCAACACACAAGCTACTGCATAATAACAAACTGACAGATGGGTGGTAGTCCTTTTCTGTAACTCATGTTCTGTGCCTCCAATCCACAGAGCTGATGGGAAACTTTGGCCCCAGGTTTCCCTGGCAGGTTCCAGGACCTCCAGTAGCCTCACTCGCTTCTCATCCACAGCACCCCCTTCCTTGCAGGCCACTGCCTGATGTCCAGAGCCCAGGATGCCTTCCTTGGTTCGGAAAGCAGGGCTGGAAGCTCAGGAGCCAAGAGAACTGAAAACGTATGTCTACACAGAAACCATACAGTAATGCTTACAGCAGCATTATTCAGAATGGTCAAAAAGCAGAAACAATCTAAATGTCCATTAACTGATGACTGGATAAACAAAATGGGGTATACCCATACAAAGGAATATTATTCAGCAATAAAAGGACAAAGTACTGATAAATGCTACAACATGGATGAACCTCAGAAACATTATAGTAAGTGAAAGAAGCAAGACACAAAAGGTCACATCTTGTATGGACCCTTTTATATGATATATTCAGGATAAGCAAATCCACAGAGACACAGAAAGCAGATTAGTGGTCGCCAGGGTACGGGAGGAAGGAGGAATGGGGAGTGATCACTTCATGAGTACAGATTTTTCAGGGGTGATGAAAAGTTCTGAAACTAGACAACCCCGAGAATACACTAAATGCTACTAAACTGTACCTTAAGACGGTTAATTGTATGTTATGTGAATTTGACTTCAGTTTTTTTTTTAATAAAAAACTAAGGCAAGAGGCCTTCTGAATCCAGAGGAATCTGCTTGCAGAAACTGTTACAGTATTTGCAGACCCAGTGAAAAATGAAAACTTTTTCATCACCCCAAACAGGAACCCATTCATTATCTCTCAGATATTTAAGATGAGAAAACTAAGACTCTTAACTACCCTTAAACGATCAGATGTGTAAGCGGTAGGGCCAGGATTCGAACCTGCCTGATGTGAGCTGTGGAGGATTTGAGCTAGCAGAAACCAGGAGGAATTCTATATCATCCTGGAGAAAAAAATAATTTGGGTGGCTTCCAAGTCCTCTCACAGCCCTTGGCACCAGAGCCCACCTGGTCCTCAGAGGCACTGCCCCAGGCCCAGGAAGGCTCTTCCCACAGAGGCGCTGGTACTGGCCAGGCTGCACTTCCACACAGGCCAGAGAGGGCCAGAGAGAGAGAGATTTACGATGGCCACGGCCTTTGCAACTTAATGGTCAGGAGTTGAGCTATTTCATCCCATCAGACAGTTTAGCCTAGAAATAGCTGCAAACCTTCATTCCAAGATGGCTTTCAGTCATGAGGGGGTGACCTGTGTATCTCCTAAATCATATTAATACCCTGGGCAGTGGGCTGTGCTTCCTTTCCTCTCAGCATCTTTGCTTGCCGTTCCGACAGCCATTTTCTTCTCTGAAGGAGAGTTTCTCCTGGGTCAGCAATGCAGAGCAATGAAGGGGTGAGGCAGGAAGTCCATTCTGGGGTGGCCCGGCCAACTCAGGCAAAGGTAGGCAAACTGTCAAGGAGCTGCATGTCTGTTTGACTTCTGTCTCTCTCTCCCTCCCTCTTTTCTTTCCTTCCTCGCCCCACTCCCTACACTTTCTCAGCTTCTCTCCTAGCTTTCCTTCCTCACCCTCTAGTACCCCCTGAGGTGGAACTGCTTGCTGAGCAGTTCACAGGAAGGCACAGCCCCTCCCTCTCAGGAGACTGAGTTCTTGAATAAGACCTTCTGAAATGTCTCCTAGTTTCCTGACAGGCCCCAGACAGTATCCCACAGAGCCCACCACCACAGGATGTATTAGTAACACACCAGACAACATTTAATTATTATTTTACCTTTATAAGGAGGCCTCTCAGATCTTATTTTTCAGGGCTGAGAACCACTGTGGTGGTGTTGTCGTTAGGTGCCGTGAAGTTGTTTCCAACTTTATAGTGACCCTATGTACAACAGAAGGAAACACTGCCTGATCCGGCACCATCCTCACAATTGTTGTTATGCTTGAGCCCATTGTTGTAGCCACTGTGTCAATCCATCTCGTTGAGGGTCTTCCCCTTTTTTGCTGACCCTCTACTTTACCAAGCATGATGTCCTTCTCCAGGGACTGATCCCTGTATGAGCTGGGTATTATGAAAAACACCAAAAACAAAACAAAAAAAACCCTTTGCCATCAAGTTGATTCCGACTGATAGCAGACAGAGTAGAACTGCCTCGCAGGGTTTCTAAGGAGTTGCTGGTGGATTCGAACTGCCGACCTTTTGGTTAGCAGCTGTAGCTCTTAACCACTACACTACCATTAAAAAGCACCTACTTATTCTGTGATTCCACTTGTATGAAATATATAAAGTAGACAAGTGTATTAGTAGTTACCAGGGGCGAGCTGGAGGGAAGGGGAAGGGAAGACACAACAATTAGGGAACACTGAGCTTCTGTTAAGGGTGATGGAAAAATTTAGGAATGGCTAATGGTGATGGTGGAACAACATGATAAAAACCAAAACAATGTCAATGAACTGCACATGTAAAGACTGCTGAAATGGCAAATGTTTTGTTTTACATATGTATATGTATGTATGTATGTATACGTATATATGCGCTGAGCGCTTTCCATATGTAATCCTCCCACTGACTGACCCTGAAGGGTAGGCACTATAATTCTCACTTCACAGGTGGGGAACAGAGGCTCTGAGACGTTAATTAACTTGTCCAAGGTTATGCAGCTAAAAAGTAGCAAAGCAGGGCTACCAGCCATGGTTGGTCTTCACTCCCGCAGGCTGGAAGGGGAGCTTCTGGCAGGTTTCTGGGAGTGTTTCCTCACAGATCCACGCATGGCAGGGCTGTAGTTCTGGGCTCGGCCAGTAGAGGGGGCCAGCGCCCCACCAGCGGCAGTGGGAGGCTGGCAGGCCGTACCGAGGCTCTAGGTCCTGCATTCCGTAGGAACGCAGCCCGTGGGGCCCATGCGACCTCGAGGAGTGGGGCCAGGCGGATCCCATGCAGGAACTACCGTTCCTGGACTTCAGAGCCCCGCGGCCACGAGGACCCACAATTTCTCTCTCAGAGACTGCCCTGGAGCCAAAATCTGTGGGCAGATGGACGCCATACACTACCTGGGCATTTTTCTTGCATCCCAAAACTGGGAGTGCCGGGACAGCAGCCGCCCCCAGCCAATGGGAGCGCTGCAGCTTGTTCCCATCTGGTTCCTGGCTAGTTCCCGAAAACAGGAAGGAGGTGCTTTTTCTGATCCTTGTTTCCTGGGTTCTGGTCACAGTCGGCCATGGGAAGACTGAGGCTTTCTCGGTGCCTTGTTTCCTCACCTGTGAAATCAAAGGGTTGGCACACCCCAGACCCCTGAGTCCATGAAGGCAGTGGGGGAGGGGGAGTCCTGCCTGTGCCATTTCAGAAAACCTAATAGAAGGGTCACGTTTACCTTAAAGGCTGCCACACAGACTCTAGTGGTCTGCTTGATCCAAAACTAAGAAATGCCCCTGATGACTGACTTGGGATAAGAAATTAAATGTAAGCACACCCAGCTTCTTCGGTAAATTAGAATATCAAATCGGAGTCCCAGAGGTTGGGATTGGGGGTATGGGTGGGGAACCACAGGTTCCTAAGGCCTCAGTTCCCTTCCACCTCACCAAACAGCCAGTCTTCCTTCCCTGGCTTTCCCCTCTTCCCCAAAGAGAAATTGTCAAGCTTCAGTTTTCTACGCCTGAAAGGTTCTGTGTCCTCCCCACTGACAAAGCCATCAGCCCTAATTACGACCCGAAACAGGGCTTTGTTCTGAGAGGAACAAAATGGGGCTTGAGGGTGAGTCCCGCAGGTCTGGCCCTGGTGCACCCTTCTTTGGAGGAAAGTCAGGGCCCTGGGACTTGGATGGGGGGACAGTGAGGGCCCTGGGGCTGCCCCAGCATTAACCTTTCCCAGCTTTCCGGGGTTGAGCAGGGATTCACGGTGCAAACTCCTCTCCAGTGCAGGGACCAAGATGACAGATGCCTAGAGGAGGCCAAGCATGCAGTGACGGGAGCTGGAGGGATGTTGTTGCAATCTGAGACCTGGGAGCAGTTGCCACAATGCCCTCCTTTGGCAGAGAAAAAATGCAAAATTCTGGGGTCACCCCAAGTGTCCCTATTGAACCCTGGGGACAACCTCTGCTTGGACTGCCATAGGCCTCTGAGCTTCCCCTGGAAGCCACCTGGGAATCTTGTAGCAACTTGACTATCATGACCCTTTACCTCAGCCTTTCGCCACAGCCTGACCCTTCCGAGGTGGGAGGGAGCCCAGTGGTACACAGAGAGGGGGTCCCTGTCAGAGTAGGGCACGAGAAGCTTCTTAAACAAGGGAAGTAGGAGAGAGAGCACTGAGGAGAATGTTCATATGCCCCGTCTAGTATTTGCAAAGCCCATTGGGCTTCACTATCTCCTCAAACCTCCTTACAGCCTGAGAGGCTACTGGAGTGAGGAAGCTGCCCCTGATGTCACAGAGCTTGACCACAGTCACACAGCCAGTAAGGGGCACAGCCAGGCCTTAAACCATCTTGTCTGATTCCCAAGTCAAGAGAGAAGAAGGAGGGAGGGAGACAGCCAGGAAAGGGGAGCAGACATGTTAGCATCCAGAGAGGCACCAGCTGCTCCCCTGCGAGCTGCCCACACAGGTCTCCCACCTGGGGGACCCTGCCCCCTGCCCTTCCTTCCGCCCTGGGATTTGGTTGCTCTGCAAGTTCAGTGACCTGTGACAACTCCGAGCCCAGGCTGGGCTGCTCAGGCAGACACAGGTGTGCCTTGCTTCCAAATTTGAGACCCCAGACTTAGGAGGCCCCCCCCCCGGCCCCGTCAGTAATTCAAGGAGCCTTCTGCTAGTCCCAGAGGCATTTCAGTGGCAAATGCTAGAGACCTATTGAGCCTATAGCTGCTTCCCACCAGAATTCCCCAGGGAGCAGTGTAAAGATACTCGATGACCTCCACAGACTCCTCTGGGCTGCTGGCCTCCCTGCTGCCTTCCCCTCCCCACGCCTGCAGCAGCCCATCTCAGGCCACCCCACTAGGCATTTCTCTCCTGGATTCACCTCCTGCCCCTTTCATGCACCTCCTCCAGGCAGCAGCCCAGTTCCCTGGAGCCTCCCCCACCCCATCCCCAACAACCTCAGAGTCTTCTGTTGCCCTACAGACTCCTTACCGGGTCTTCTGCATTCTGCCTCTCAGCATTGCTCTCGGCCAGAGCCTTCCCTTCTAGCCAAACTGGTTTGTTCCCGTTCCCACTGCCCTGACTTCAGGATTCCCAGGGCACATTCTTGCTTTGTTCTTTCCCATCCCCTCCTCTCTCTCTCTCTCACACACACACACACACACACTCTCTCTCTCTCACACACACACACACACTTTCCTCCCTCCTCTGGGCCTCCTGAGTCCTCCTTGGACCCCTCCCAGGCCACCCCTGCCCGGGAGCCCTCTCCCCTCTGGACAGCAGTCCCCACACCTATCTGCTCCACACCCTGGCACAGTCATTCTCTACCTCAAGAGCTGGCGAAGCCTCCCTTGGAGCTCCGACAGGAGCTACCAAGACCAGGGGTCTCTTATCTGATCTCCGAAGGCTGGGCACACTGTGGGCTTGTGGATAGATGTAATAATTCTTCAATTTACACCACAGTCTCCTCTAAGTAGCCAGCTCCTGCATGGGGAATGAGTTAGGTTCTGGAAGGATTCAATTTGTGCATTTCAGAGAGACAAGTCTGCTTAGAAAAATTTATTGCAAGGGAGGTAGCCAGGTGGTTCTGTCAAGTGTAGACTTCAGCCCCAGCCTGCTAGGTGATTTGTCCTTCTATGCACCCTGCTACTTTTGCCCCAGTCCTAACAGCTCCTGAGAACCTCTGTTCTCCTGTCTGTCTGGAGGTAATGAAGTCCAGCCATCCTCCTGTCCTGGACTGTGTACTCCTTCAGGGCTGGCTTGGCGACCCATTCATCCTACTACCGCCCCCCGCCCCATGGCGCCCCACACATCATCATGGGCCCCACATGTGTGCACCAGGCTTGGCATGGGGTCATTACCATCTCCCCCTTAAGGCTCAGAGAGGTTCAGGGACTCACACAGGTCCACCCAGCCAGTGAGTATCTCAATTGGCTTCAAACTCAAGTCTGTAAGATGCCAGATCCCGTGGTCCATCCAGACTGACTGCAGTTCCTATTTTGTACACAGTACGTGCACAAAAAATACCTACTGAAGTGACTGTACCTGGAAACAGAGCCTAAAAAAGTCACTAAGGGATTCGATTGGAAATGTAGCTTCCAGTGTCTAAGGGCCTCTTAAACACACAGTTCACGTGGAGAACTGAGCCAGACTGCCTTCCCCATGATTTAGGCCGGATGTTTCTAAACAGCTCCCTGGAGAGGCCAGAATCCTAAACTGCAGGTTCTGGAAGGTTTGGGGTCCTAGGGTGGGGGGCCTCTGGGTAATGGTCCCTACCCAGTTCTCTGCTCTTCAGCTCTCACCTCAATGGCCTCGCTGCTGGAAGAAGCTTCTTGAAGCCAAGCCCAACTCTTCCAGGAGCTGGGGCCAAGGCTGTCCCCACAGTTCCCAATATACACTGCCTCTTTACAGCCCTTGGCTCGCCGCAGTCTGTGCCCTCCGCCTGGGAGAATGTCCCACTTCTTGGGAGCATCCACCCCAGCCTCAATATACTTCTCTGGGCTCCGAGTTCTTGAGGACACAGGGATCTATAGAGTGACAGGTGGCAGGGCCCAGCTCTGGCCCCTGCTTCTTCTCACTCGAGCCCCCCTCTCTCTTTGCTAATACCTCCTTCCGTCTGGCCCCCTCCAGCTCCCACACATTTCTCCTCTGCGCCAACCACCTGGTGCATCTGGACGGCTGGCAGGAGCTGAGCCCTCCTTCCCCCTTCTCAAGTCCCCAGATTTTCCATTCTCAGAAAATGCTGTATGTGTGTGTGCGCGCGCGCACGCACGTGCATGTGTGTGTGTGTTCTCTATTTCTGTTTGAATCACACCCAGGGCTTCGTGATGGACTCTCTTAGAGAACACTCTAGGTGTGCTCACAAATTCTCAAGGTTTGAAACACCACCTGTGTGGCATTCCACCCACACTCCAACCCTCAGTTGCAACTTCTCCCCTGTGCTACAGACTTACATATCTGATGTGTGTAAGTCTTACAGAGCTGTGTGCAGTGATGGAAATGCTTTATTTCTGCACTGTCCAATATGACAGCCATTAGCCACATGTGGCTGCTGAGCACTTGAAATGTGGCTAGTGTGACTGAGGAACTGAATTTTTAATTTTAGTTCATTTAAATGTGAACAGCCACTTGTAGCTAGAGGGTGCTGTGTTAGACAGTGTAAGCCTAGATCCTGGATGTCTAATGGTCATCCAGGGTTAAAGATGGTCTCTCCAATGTTTCCTGCCCCAAGAGGACTTCCCCACCCATCTGCTCCATCCCATTCTTCCCACCTTGGTAAATGCACCACCACCCACCCTGCTGCTGAAGCCAGAAACTAGGAGCCATCGTTGATTTCTCACTTTGCCTCTTCCCCTCCTCCAATCCATCAATGATTCCATGGGTTCTGCCTCCTGAGTATATATGCAACTGCTTCTCCCCACTCTGCTACCATTGGGACTGCCATTGCCTTGGACCTGATTCCTGAAATCATTTCTTAATTGGTCTCCTTGCTTCTACACTTGCTCTCCTCTAATCCATCCTCTATCCAGTAGCCTTTTGAAAAATGAAAATCAGATCATGTCGATTCTCTCTTTCAGTCCCCATAATTACAGCATTTTACAATAGAAAAGTGGTCTCAAAATACATTATCATGCATAACCCTCAAACCAAGCCCTTGAGCTTAGCAGCAGCAAGGATTCCTTTTTCCACTTTAGAAATGCCCAGCTGAACCAGGTACTGTTCCAGGTGCTTCCTGGGGCCTACCCAGTGAACAAGGCAGATGCAGACCTGACAGCACCTGCCTTCCAGCTCTGCTCTGGGCTCATTGGAAGGGGACATCACAGCACAGGTCTACGGTGGGGGCAGCCAACTAGTCCACCGGGCTTTCAAATATCTCCATTTCAGCCCAGAAATTAGAAGTGCAGGACAGACATAAGCCTGAGGCTGTGTTGGAGAGGGGAGGGGTTTGGTGACCTGCAAGGCAACTCTCTTCCCACTCTCTGTATTTGCATGCAACTGTAGGACCACAGGGACCACAAAGACTTGGCACCCCCACCCCCGTCCCCCAACCATTCTAGGGTCAGAAGCAGGTCCTACTTTCTCTGAGAAAGAGGCTCAGGCCTGGACCCGTTGCAGAATGTACTGCAGTTCTGCTGCCTACCACCAGGCGGCGTTTCGGGGCCCACCATCCCGTTCATAACGCTAAAATATTTCAGCCTCAATCCCATAAATGAATTTTTGTTACTCTTCCTCTCAGGTGTAGGTGAAAGCTCCTCCAGAAAATCTAGGGCAGGACCTTTAACCAGGGTGGAAGATGCCTTGGAGATGCAAAAACTGAGACATTAACTGAGTGCCAAAAGGGGGAGTTGTGGTTAAGCCAACAGAGGAGATGAACGCTGATGCTGTCTAAACATTTAGCTCTCAAAAATAACCCAAGGCAGGAAGACATTGGTACAGTGTGTGTGTGTGTGTGTGTGTGTGTGTGTGTGTGTGTGTGTGTGTGTAAGAGACCAGAGAACGTGTAGACATGAAGATCTCAGAGCTTATCTCTGTGCCCAACTGTCTGAGAGTTTGCTGATAAGACTGTAGGTCACAGCACCTGGGGAGGGTGATGGTGGTAGGTGCCGTCTAATCGTTTCTGACTCATAGCGACCCCATGGGACAGAGTAGAATTGCCCCATGGGGTTTTCTAGGCTGTAATCTTTTGGGGAACAGATCGCCAGATCTTTTGCTCAAGAGCTGCAGGGAGGGTTCAAACTGACAACCTTCGGTTAGCAGCCGAGGCCACCACCAGGGCTCCTTTGGGTGTACATACAGGTGTGTATATGTGGAGGCGATATGGAAACACTTGTGTCCTGATGTGCCTCCTAGCATGTCTGGTTGTGTGTGTTGTTGAGAGCGCCTGGGTGGAGCTTTTGTGGCCATCGTAGTGTGTGTGTGTCTGTCTGTCTGTCTGTCTGCCCCTGCTTCCGTATTCCTGCCCAGATGACAGGGGCTCTGCCATACGGATGAGTGGGTATGTGCACTGGCATCTCTCCGAGCCTTTGTCATGGGCACACATGTCCTGGTGCCCGGGGCCTATCTGCAATTGATTTTGTGTGACATGTGACTCAGATGTGTGGAGTCTATGTAGGGACTCCCAAGGCTGTGTATCTGTGTACGTGTGTTTATGTGTGTGTGCCCCATGACCTCCTGGAGCTCAGGTGAGACCAGCTTGCTCTCCATTTCCTGGATATGTTCCCTCTCTGGAACACAGAATCCTTCCCAGTAGCTGCTTCCTTCGTGAATGGGACACCTGCCTTTTCTCTTTGGCCAAGCACGCCTTAGGGGAGGTTGTTTATTTCTTTAATTAAAAGAAGAAAGGTCCTGGGAGGCTGAATGCTTTGAAATTACCACATTTTAAAACTCTGACATTCATGAAACCATAAGCACCACTGTGGTGTCCCAGCTGCCCCCCGGAGTTCATCCCAGCCCTGAACTAAGGGCTTCACCTCCACCCCAGGCATGGACAGCCCCTCTCCTGAGGCTGAAGATTCCTGACCTTTTCCTCTGTGGCCAGAGACCCTAAATGTCTCTGTTTGTGTGTTAATCTTTCAGTTCCCCTAGGTGTTTTTCTGCTTCAGTGTGGCGTTCAGGAAAGAGGCTAGAAAGCAGAACACCCAGTCCTAGCACCCGTTTCCTGGCTGTGTGACCTTTGGACAAGTCCACTAACCTCTCTGGGCCTCCATTTCCTCCAGGATCAAATGAAGCTGTTGTACAATGTGGTCTGATGTTTCTTCCTGCTCTGATGCTGTGAGATCGCAGGCCCTTTCATAAGTAGAACATTGTACAGTGAGCATGGGAGTTAATACGTCTTATCCCCATTTTCCAGGAGAAGAAACTGAAGCTCTGCAAGGTTAACCCACCCTACTTTCCCCCTGCAACACTGCTCTATCTACAACACCGCCCTGAACAGACACAACGGAGCAGTGTGCAACACAGACAGATGTAAGCTCACCACCCTCTGCTGAGATCCCATACAACACCCCAAAAGCCAGTGGGGGATTGATGAGAACTTGTCTCACAACCCTACACCGTAATTATTGGTGTTCATAATGATGCCCTAAATGCCTTCAGAATCATCAAAGAAAGATTAAGCCATGCCCAGTATAATTGCTCTTTGAAATACCTTCTATTTTACTCTGTGGCTTGGAAAATTGATAACCTATGGATTTTCAATTAACTTTAAGTTACAAAGAGTATTCCATTTACCCGAGCATCCCATCCATTCACTGTTCCCTTTTTAGGGGGAGTTTATTATCCATCTCAGGCTATATCTTGCCAGGGAGCCCTGGCATTTTTATGGGGTGACAGTGTTTGGAAGTGAAAAAAAAACCCTAGATCTGCAATTGGAGGCCTTAGCTTCAGCTCTTTCTAGACCATGACCTTGGCAAGTTGGCTAGCCTCTCCAAGCCTCGGTTTCCCTCACCTGTAAAAAATGGATGAATGTAGCCCTGGTCCCTCAGGGTCATTGTCAGAATCAAGGAGGTTATGGATGTGTTTGTAAATGTCTATGCAAATGAGAGATGCTCAGGAAGCTCTGGAGAACTGCTGGGTAGGACCGCCTGGCTCAGCCCCCAAAACTGCAGCTTGAGCAAAGAGCACTGAACAGGCTTCCTGGTTTTCCCAATAACAACCTATGCAGCCAGTCATTAGGCTCCCTGAGTCTCAGCTTCCTCATCTGTAAAATGGGGAGCAAGGAGATTTGGTCTCAAGACCAGAGATTGCAAATTGGCAGTCCAAGAACCAAATCATCCCCACAGGCCTCTTTTAATTGACCAGCAGTGCTTTCAATCCATTGGCAACATTTTAAAGTTGAGAGGTTGCTTGTAAAAATCTAGAATTATGGCTTCTCTTGGAAAATGGAAAGATCTGATAAAACCAGGCAAAATCGGCCAGCGCCAAATAGCTGCTGGGGCCTCCTCCAGCTCCCACTACATCCCTGTGTCTCCTGCCCAGCTGGCGTCACTACCTTGCATTTACCTGCCTGGTCTCATGTAGGCTCTTGACTGACCATCTCGAAGGCTCTGAGGCCTTAAAACATCATGGCTTCCCCAGGGAAGCTGGCATTTATCCTGGGAGAGGGAGGGCGACCTGGGACCTGCCCAGGGCCACCTTTACCACCTGGACCCTGGCTGGGGAGGGGCATATTCCTTTGGAGCTTCTCTGAGGAGCCCTGGAGGAGCGCCCCCCCCACCCCACCCCAGCCCTCTGAGCCAGAGCCAGTAACTCACAGCTGCGGTTACCCGCGCGCTGATTTCTGTTTTAAAAAATACTGCTGGGTAAACAGTGAGGGAAACCCGAGCTGTTCCCACACCACATAAATCCCCAGTTTGCTGTCCTATCTGGTTAGCTGGTTTCCCCAAATAATGGCACTGCTGCCTCGAAAGCAGGGGGCTGGAAAAGCGTGGCCGGGAAGTGGGCAGCTGGGGAGTCTCCCAGGCTGGCTCCCTGCCCAGCACCCGGTGGCCTCCCTCCTCTCTCTTTCAGCACTTCCTGCCCAGGGGCACTCACCTTTGTCCTTACTCTTTCCACCTGGAACGACCTCCTCCTCCCTTCCTCCCCTCTCCCCACCTGCTTTGTCTAGTTCAGAAGGCCCTCACAGGAACCCTGCCAGGAGAAAGCCTGTAGTCAAAGGAAAATCTCTTCCCCAGGCCCACCAGGCCTGCCCTTGGAATGCCCCTGTTAAGAGTCTCCTTCCAGAGCCTTCTGTCAAGGTGCACATGTCTAAAAGTAAGGCCAGAGCCTTCTCCAACCTGAAGATGAGTTTAGCCTTAGTGTTGGCAGATCTAGGGGTGAGAAAAATGGTACATCTGGTTATATTTGAATTTCAGATAACCAACAAATAAATTTTTAGCATAAATATATCCCAAATATTGCATAACACATACTTAACTGGGTGTCCTGTATTTTATCTGGCAAACCTACCTTCAACCATTTCCTTGAGAACAGGTTCTGAGAGGGAAGGAGAAGGGGAAAGGCAGTATAAGGATTATGGAGGCCAGTAACATGCGGAAAGACTGCTTCCTCGCAGCTCCACACGTAGTGAATTGAATTGGCCAAGCAAATAGTTCTGGCCAATGAGTCTAAATAGCAGTTGTTGTGTAGAACTTCCAGTAAACTTCCTTAAAATGGGGCAGAGAGATGGGGAGAACCTATTTGTTCTCCTTGCCCACTACTTGGTGAACTGGTGAATTACACTGATTAATTTTCTAATGTTAAACCATCCTTGCATCTCTGGTATGAATCTCACTTGATCATGATGCATTATTATTATTATTTTTGATATGCAGTTAATTCTGTTGGCTAGAATTTTGTTGAGAATTTTTGCATCTACATTCATAAGGGATATTGGTCTATAATTGCCTTTTTTAGTGGTTTCTTTGCCTGGTTTTGGTGTCAGGGTTATGCTGGCTTCATAGAATGAATTAGGGAGTATTCCCTCCTATTCCATGTTCTGGAATAGTTTTAGTAGAATTGGTGTCAATTCTTCTCTGAATGTTTGTTAGAATTCTCCAGTGAAGCCATCTGGGTTGGGGCTTTTCTTATTTGGGAGTGTTTTTTAATGATCTCTTCAATGTCTTCTTTTGTTGTGGGTCTGTTCAAATTTTCTACTTCTATTTGTGTTATTTTAGGTAAGTAGTATGTTTCTAGAAAATTGTCCGTTTCTTCTCAGTTTTCAAAGTTGTTAGAGTATAATTTTTCATAATATCCTGTTATGATCCTTTTTATCTCAGTTGGTTCTGTTGTAATGTCACTCATCTCATTTGTTATTTTGGTTATTTGCGTTTTCTCATTTTTTTCCTTTGTCAGTTTGGCTTGTGGTTTGTCCATTTTATTGATCCTCTCAAAGGACCAGCTTTTAGTCTTCTTGATTTTTTTCTATTGTTTTTCTGTTTTCTATTTCATTTATTTCTGCTCTGATCTGTATTATTTCCTTTGTTTTGGTTACTGTGGGATTCTTTTGCTACTCCTTTTCTCTTTGTTTAAGTTGTAAGGTTAAGCTATAGGTTTTTGGCCTTCTTTTTTGATGTGTGCATTTATTGCTATAAATTCTCCTCTGTGCACTGCTTATGCTGTGTCCCAAAGGTTTTGGAATATTGTGTTTTCATTCTCATTTGATTCTAGGAATTTTCAGTTTTAATTTTTATTTCTTCTATTAACGAGTAGTTTGTAAGTAAGGTGTTATTCAGTTTCCATGTATTTAATTTTTTTCCCTTGTTCGTTGTTATCAATTTCTAGTTTTACAGCTTTATGATCAGAGAAGACACTTTGTAATATTTTGATTTTTTAAAATTTATTGAGACTTGCTTTGTGGCCTAAAGTAGGGTCTATTCTGGAGAATGATCCATGTGCGCTGGAAGAGAATGTGTTCTGTGCTGCTGTTGGGTGGTGTGTTCTGTATATGTCTATACGGTCAAGTTGGTTGATTGTGTTATTTAGTCCTTCCCTTTACTTGGAATGTTGACATGATGGTTGAGTGTGAACAACCATCCTGGACCAGGAGACCAAGAGGTGCTGATGGGAGCGAAGCAGAGAGAGAGAGACAGTGCCTGGGTCTCTGATGACCCTGAGGAGTTGCCATTCCAGCCTGAAATGCCACCACCTGGATCCTTTATCAGGGACAATAAACTCTGTGTTTTCCATTTAATTATTTTGAGTTTTCTGTTCTGTGTCACTGACTCCAGCCTTAACTGAGTCAAGTCCCCCCACCTGCAACGTTAATCTGCAGGGGCATCATCCCCCACCTTTGCAAATCAACATGTCCTGTAACTAATTCAGGTACAGAATGCCCTAAAGGTGCCTATTTACTGAGCACCCTTTAAGTATCTGTACCTTGTCTGTTCAGTGAGCTTCTACTTCACAGTTCAGGAAACTGAGGCTTAATGAGGGTACATGACCCTCTCCAAGAGCTTGGTTTAGAATGCTGGCCATTCTGTGTATTACCGTGTCTTTCAGTAGTCTGTCTACAATCTTGGTAGCAGACAAGTGACAGCCAGCATCAAAAGTTTGAAAAATATGTACATAAGCGAAAACTTTTGTCTGAGGAACTTGTTAACTCCGTTAACTCATTGTTTTCTGTGATTTAGGGAAAGACCCCA
The DNA here is from genome assembly GCF_024166365.1 of Elephas maximus indicus. Classification (NCBI taxonomy): domain Eukaryota; kingdom Metazoa; phylum Chordata; class Mammalia; order Proboscidea; family Elephantidae; genus Elephas; species Elephas maximus. The sequence continues at coordinate 50,317,291 of NC_064837.1, read as the reverse complement.
TTCTTGAGTCCTTGGGGTGGAATGTCTTGGCCCTGATCATGAGGACTGTGTTCTGTAGTTTCCTCAACTCTGTCCCATGAATCATCTCATTTGAGCCTCACAAAAGCCCTGAAGAGCAGGCTGACAAACAGGAGTAAGCCCACTATTTCGAAACCTTCTGAGAAGCAAAGGACATATACAGTCAAAATAATACCAGGCCCAAGGGTAAAAATTCCAGTTCAGAGGTATTTCCACCATATCAAAAACTTGTCTGTCTCCAGTCCCACCCCTCAGGCCTTGCTAGGCAACAGCATCTTATCTGAGTCACGTGTTCTACCACGTGAGTGGACACTAATTACATCATTTGGTCCCCTCTCAGGTGGCAAGTAAACATTTCACAGGGGCCTTCTGGAGTTGCCCTTAAGGTGAGAATCTCAGGTGTCATCATCATCATCATTATCCAGACATTAACCCAGTGCCATCAAGTCGATTCTGACTCATAAAGACCCTAAAAGGACAAAGTAGACCTGTTCCATAGGGTTTCCAAGGCTGTAAATCTTTACCGAAGCAGCTGCCACATCTTTCTCCCACAGAGCAACTGGTGGATTTGAACTACCAACCTTTTGGTTAGCAGCTGAGTGCTTTAACCACTGCACTACCAGAGCTCCTTATCCAGACATACTACTTATTAAACACTTACTGTATGCTGGGCTATGACGAGAGCTTCTCTTGATTACCTCAATCCCTTCTCTCAGCTACCCAATGGGGAAGGAAGAAAAAGTTTATCCTCATTTTACAGATGAGGAAACTGAGGCTCAGGTAAACAGGGTTGCTCAAAACCATCCAGTTTATTAGTGGGGAGTTGGGATTTGAACCCGACCCTCCTGACTCCCAAGGCCATGATCTTGACCTTTGAGTAATGTTGCCAAAGAAGGTATTTGGGGGATAGAATGGGTATTTTTCACATTGCACTGTCCACTCAGCATCCAGACGTGAATTGCCCCGTGGTTCAGCACACTTAAGGCAAGAGAAGGGATGATAATTCCCTTTACAGTCAACAAACTCTGTTCCCAGATGGCAGTTAATTTATTTGTACAACAGCCCTGTGAGGCTGGTGCTATCATCTCCGTTTTGCCAGTGAGAGAACCGAGGCTGGAAAGCAAAGTCAACACCTCGCATCTCCAGGCACAGGTGGGCGGGGTGGCCTAGCATGGAAGCAAGTCTAGTGCCAGAGACTTGCTTGCTTGTTGTGCACAGTTCAGGAAATTGCAGCAGTTCTTTGGATGGCTCAGGTATTGCCAAGCAGAGTGCCCTTCTCAGGGCCCCTCAGGGGCCTTCCTCACAACTCACGCTTTTCCTCTTCCTCCTCCTGCCACCCCCAACAACAACCAGAAACTGGGGTCTCCTCCCTTCCTGAAAACCCTGCTCTCCATGGCTGCCTGGTCACAGGGTTTTTTTCTACAAATGCCATTTCCATCCATCTCTGTCTCATGGGCCTGCAGGGCCTTGACAGGGAAACACTGACTTTGAGGAGGTTAAAGGTGCTGGTCCCTGGCCTTCATCTAACAAATGGGTTGCCATGAGGGCAGGAACTGTTGTTGTTTTTTCCTGGCCTCAGAAGAGGGGCCTGTCAGGAAGATGTAGAGGCCAGCGGGCCCCCGGCTGTGCCCCCGCGGGGTGGCTGACAGACACCAGCAGCTGTGTGGGCGTCGGGGTGCCAGGGCCTTGCGTTCTCAGTGCAAAGGGCCCCTGCATGCCCCCTCCCCACTGCCCCTCCTGACCTCTCCGCCTACCCCACCATGACCCAGGGACCACCCCTTCCAGGGGCAAAGGGCCAGGCTGCTGGGCCTCCTAGGATGGGGTCTCTCAGCCAGATGCAGCGGCTGGAGCAGGGATAGGGATCCGGTTACAGCCTACGGGCCTAGTTGCCAGGCCCCCAGGAAAGTTTTCCTAGGGAAGCTGAAAGGCAAGATCTTCCTCCCAGCCTCCTAGCAAGGGCAGATTATCCAATAAGCAAAGTAAGCATGGCATTTACTTTGCTTACCAGATCAACTGTAGTGAAAATGTTTACTACAGATTAGTAAGTAAGCACAAGTAAGCCCGTGCTTACCTTGTTTACTGGGTCATGTACCCCTGTCAGGGATTGTAGATTTGAAAAGAGGCCTTGATTCTGTAGGAAGGTGCTGTGGGGTTGGGAGAGAGATAGATATCAGCCATACCTAGAGGCAGAATCTTTGATGTGGTGAAAAACGTGAAATTGCTCAGTACAGATGATCTAGTAAGCAAGGTAAGCACCGTGCTTACCTTGCCTATTGGATAATCCATGTCTGCTCCCGTGGATTCCTTCCAGAGTCCCCACAGCACAGAATTCTGTTTCCGTAGAATTTCCTCAGTGTTCCGCATTCCCATGTTCTCCCTTCAGAATCATCAAGGTCGATGTGAGGAAGAGAGCTGCATATATTAATTACCTACTTCACATAAATGATTTTATTTAAAACTCACAAACATCTCTGGGGTGGACATTCTGAGACAGCAGGGCCGGGGCACCTGGGTTTGGATCCTGGATCCTTCACATATCAGCCGCGTGACTTTGTGCAGGCTACACAACCTCTCTTTGCTTCAGGTTCCTCTTTTGAACAACAGAGATGATGAGAACAGTACTTGCCTGAGGGCGTTTGCGAGGATCCATTAGGGTAATAATCTGTGTAAGGTGCTAAGATCAGTGGATGAACACCAGCTATTATTAGCATCCCAGATGAGAAAACGGAAGCTCACATAGGTGAGGCGACTTGTTCAAGGGCACACAGCTGGGAAGTGGCAGACCCAGGACTTGAACTCAGCTCTGTCTAACCCCCCCCCCAAAAAAAAATTTTTTTTCGAGCCCGTGCTTATTTCACTGCATCAGGCTGTTGCAGACTTGACAGCCGAGCCCCTGAGGGCAACTCCTGGTTCTGCCATTTCTTAACTGGATGATTTAAGGAGCTCACGTCAGCTGTCTAAGCCTCAGTTTCCTCACATGTAAAAGTGTAGAACATAATTCTTACTTTACCCATAATAGGAGAATTGTGAGGTTCAAAGGAGAAATGTACACGAAACAGCTAAGACCTGGATAAAGCAGAGCGATGGGTCTTTTCTGTGGCTACGACCCCATTGCCTCTGCTGTCTACGACACCCCCACCTCAGCTGCCCATGCCAGGAGAAGGACTTCTGTTTCTTGATTAACGACACACACACCTATCTCTTTACAGCTTGTCCTGCCCACAGGAATGTATATCTAAGGAATTTCTGTGTTAAACGCAAGTCGTGGCCACCACTCACCACCCCAAGCCCCCCTTCCTCTCTGCCTACATCTTCCTGTGTGGAGCATCTCCTGTGTCCTTCCCCAGGCTCCCCTCTTCAGGTGGCAGAGCTAAGATCCACAGCCTCTCCTCAGGGAACCCTGGGTGTCTTCGGGGCCAGCCAGCCGGCAGAGACATTGCTGTTAGGGTCCCATGCCCTGATCCCGCTGCTCTGGGAATATTTGATGGGAGGGGAGAGCTGACCCTCTTGTGTTTGGAACATCAACCTCTGAGAAATCCCATTAGCCCTTCGGGGAGACCAGCAGGGCCTGGCAGACTGAGTGGCTGACAGCCCAAGGCGGCATTTGGGCTGGGCCTCCTGTGATAAGCACCAGCCAGGAAGACTTGAGTGACCTATTTGCCAAGGAGAACTCCATTGGGGAACAAGAATCATGGGGAGTCATTATTTGGGAAGCAGTGAGTTTCTGTTTATGGTGATGGAAAATTTGGCCACAGTATTCGTAATGGTTGCACAACATGACTGATGTAATTGATATCACCAAAATGGACACGTGAAAAACGTCGCATTGGACAATGTTGTGTTATATATATTTTTACAGGAGTAAAAAAAGAAGAATCCCCCCGATTCCAATTTCCATGCACCTGGTTCCATGGAAGTCTCAGCCTCTGGGGTGGGCAAAGGAAAGCAGATGGGTGGAGGTTAAGGGGGCAGGGAGCAGGTGGGGGGAGATCCGAAGAAACTTCAAGGAGCTTCTTTAAGAAGCTTTCCTTTGCGGGGGAGAAAAATGACCCATAAACCCCTCTAGAAAAGAGTGTGGCTAATTGGCATATAAGTTGGAGGTTAAAGAGCGGAAGGAAGAATCTGGTGGTTTTTTAAAGTTACTGAGAAAGTGAGAATGTCGCTTTGGGCAGAGCGACATGACTTTTTACTAGAGTGTGTCTTTCTTTATACTACCCAGCATAGTGAGCCACCGAGACTTGCAAAAAAGATTTTTCTTAATCCACCTTCCTTTTCTGCAGGCAGCAGTAGAAGGGCCTTTAAATCAAATGCAATCAGCAAGCTTGTCTCTTGCACTTATTCCCTGCTTCACTCCCTGGAATTTGGCATTTGATGGATTCTGGATCTGACTTAAGGCTTTTTCCAAATCCAAGACTTGGGGAATTTTGTTAACAGTGCAATAAAAATAGCTTCATAGTGTTACAGGAGACACATTAAAGAGGTTGTGTGTGTGAGCTGCTCTCCCCTTTAAAAAAAAAAAAATACAGACAATGTTTCTTTAAAAGTCTCCATCTGCAAATCCCATTAGATGTGCATATAAGGTTTCTGATGATTAATAGTTGCCTGCTCGGGTTTTGGTTGGAGGGGATCGTGTGTGTGCGGGTTAACCCCTCCCTCTCCTCTCTCACATTTCACTTCAGAAATGTGTCACTCTCTCCCCACTGCAGGATTTAAAGTGTGTCTCAGAGCGCCGGGCTGCTCCTCTGCAGGCATTGGCTTCAGGCACCAGGACCAGTCCATCATCAGCTGGTGGGGCCGAGCTGGGCCATTGAAAATGTTCTGTGTCATCAGCGACAAATACATGTACAAGGGACCCCAATAGGCAGGCTGGTGTGCTGGGGGGCAGGAAGTGAGGAGTAAAGTCTGACATAGGTGTGTGTCACACATGTGTGGAGTGGGCCACATGTGTGCGTACTTTCAGGAGAGGCTTTAGTTTTGGTTTTTCTTTTGGTTCCTGGGGTGAATTTTCCGTTGAACTTTTTTACCCCCTATTTTAAAAAAAAAAAAATTTTTTTTTTTGCATTTTTAAAATTTTCAATCTAACAAGTGTAAAGAGACAAATCTTTGAGAGGACTGAGGCAGGCAGCCGACACAGATGGATCCCGTGGCCAGCAGCTGCATGCGGAACCCTCAACCTCCAGCCCCTGTCTGGGGCTGTCTTCGAAACCCCTACTCAGAAGGCAATGGGACCTCAGGGCTCCCCCACTACCCGCCAACCCCGTTCTCCTTCCACCAGAAACCAGACTTCCCGACGACGGCGACAGCAGCCTACCCCGACTTCTCTGCCTCCTGCCTCGCAGCCACCCCGCACAGCCTGCCCCGGGAGGAGCGCATCTTCACTGAGCAGCACCCTGCCTTCCCACAGCCCCCCGAATGGCACTTCCCTGTCTCAGAGGCCCGGCGCAGGCTCAACCCAGGCCCATCTGGGAGCTCCCGGGAGATGGGGGCCAGCAGCCCAGGCCTGGTGGATGCCCTGGGAGGCCCAGGCGAGGACTACGGGGTCCTTGGGACCACTGCCAATGAGACGGAGAAGAAGTCAACCCGACGGAAAAAGGAGATTTCAGGTAGGTGGCTGGGGAGCCGCTGACCATTCCTTTACTATGTGAACGTGGGGAGGTCACTCACTCTGAGCCTAGCTGCCCTGACCATGAAATGTGAGTAAAACTACCCCGCTAACCACAAGGCACGAGACTAGGCCAGATAACCTTTGGGGTTTCTACCACTCAGAGTTCTAGGATTCTCTGTTAGTAGGGGCTAAGTCTGTATCCCCAGCACTTCTGGGCCCCGGGAGGATGTACCAGCAAGAGAATGAAAATGGGGGTGCAGAGATAAATAAGGTGGTCTTGCCCCCAAATTGCTCAGACTGAGAAGAAGAGGTCTGAGAGCACCGTCAGGCAGTGGGAGGTGTTACGATGTGGGCAGGTTCAAGGTGCTTCGGGAAACATGCGTTACCTCCTTTGAGTCCCACAAGTTGGCAAGGTGGGTTGTTGTAGTTGCCATCGAGTTGGCTCCGACCCATGGTGAACTTATGTATAATAGAGCAAAAGATTGCCCAGTCCTGTGCCATCTTCATGATCAGTGGTATGTCTGAGTCCATTGTTGAGGCTATGTTCAATTCATCTCATTGAGGCTTTCCCTCGTTTTTTGCTGACCCTCTACCAGTCATATCCTTTTCTAGCGAATGGTCTGTCCTGATGCGTCCAAAGTATGGAAAGTTTTATTATCTCAGTTCTATCCATGTGGAAAATAAGAGGCTAACAGTTTGAGAGGAACCCTGCTACAGTGGGTAGAAACAGACTGGCTAGCTCATCCTAGTTGGCCAGTCCTGTGTCCCAGGAAACCCCTCAGTCCCAAGTAAACCTCGCAGTGAGCTTGAACCCAGCCCTTCAGACCCCAAGTCCCATACCTTTCAGTCGAATTTCTAGCACAGTATTTACTTTTGAATGATATTTGTTCTCTGTGCTTGAAGAAGCCCCCTTGATGTGCTCAAATAGATTGTAATAACCACAGCTTCTCTCCTGGTTGCTAAATAGAAACCAAAAAAAAAAAAAGACCAGTTTCCATGAAGTGGCTTCCGACTCATGGCAACCTGACATGTATCAGAGCAGAACTGTGCTCCAGAGGGTTTTCAATGGCTGGTTTCCAGAAGTAGATCAACAGGCCTTTCTTCCAGGGCACCTTTGGGTGGACTCAAACTTCTAACCTTTCAGTTAGCAGCCAAGTACATTAACTGCACCACCTAGGTTGCTAAATAGACCAAAGACCTGTTGCTGTCGAGTTGATTCCAACTCATAGAGACCCTGTAGGATAGAGTAGAACTGACCCTATGAGTTCCCAAAGTTGTAATCTTTACAGAAGCCGACTGCCACATCTTTCTCTTGAGGAGCGGTTGGTGGGTTCGAACCTCTGACCTTTCGGTTAGCAGCTGAGCACTTATTGACTGTGCCACCAGGGCTTCTTTGCTAAATAGAAAAAAAAAAATAGAAGGGCCCTTTAAATCCTCAGCTGGTTAAATTCCTACCCCTGCCTGGTTGGAGATTTGCCGAGAATTGGAGCATTTTCTGCTTCTCCTCTCCAAGGAACTCTCAGCGACTTGGCCACTGCGCCTAGTTGAACAGCTTTCCTCTTCATAGTGCCTGCCTCTGCTCCTCCTCCATCTCTACCCCTCTTCAAAAGCTGCGTCCAGCCACCTTCCAGGGAACTGTGAGCCAAAGGCGTTGGAAAGGGATGGGCAAAACCAAGAGTCCACTGGGCTCAGGCAAACTCTCTGTCATCATTCCTCATTTTCAGCGAATGGCCCAGGGCACGAGTCAGTTCAGATGTCAAGCAGCTGACCACCCCAAGAGTACATAGGCACCCTCTCCTGAATGACCCGTGCTCCTCATAGGCTCCGACTCGGGGGTGGGGTCCCCCATTCTGGAGAGGCCCTGTGTTTTCCCGCAGGGTCCTCTCAGGAGTAGCAGCAGTGGCATGAAGCAGGGCACAGCAAGTTGACGTTCATTCATTCCCATGTAGCTCTAAACCCACATGGCAACCTTTCTTGCCTGGTTGCTTGACTCTTTGTTTGGGATTTAACTAAAAGGGCAGAAGGCAGGAAAGATCCACTTCGTAGGAGCCTAAAGAAGAGAGAAACTGAAGAGCAAGTCTTTAAACCAACTCTAAGAATCAAAACTTCAGCTGAGAATAGACAAATCCACAAGGAACCCCAACCACCACCCAACCCTGCTGATCCCGAGTCACTTGTTAGAGCCTGTTTCTATTTAAATGTTTGATATTTTTTCCATTAATTTTGATTTTTAAAAAACATTACATTAAAATATTACTTATCTTGATTACTGGGGTTTGGGGCACCCCTTATATTTTACACCCAAAGCAAGGGCCTCACTTGCCTCACCCTAGATCCGACTGAGCCATCTCTGGAAGTGGGACCGGCATCCATCAGAAATATGCTTTCCATACCTCTTCACAGTCAGACAGACAGGGTGCGGTGTCAGCACCCCAACTTTCGGTTGCATGACTTTGGCCAAGTTCTTAATTTCTCATGGCCTCTGTTTCCCCAGCTGTAAAATGTGAATATACTAACAGCACCTTCCATACAGAGTTGCTGTGAAGGTTAAATGAATGCAGTGATCCATAAGATTAACACCGTGCCTGGCATATAGTAAGAGTTCAATAAATAGCAGTCGTGAATGGTATTAGGGCCATATTTCCTGAACCAGACTTCAGAACACAGGGTCTGACAAACACTCCTGTATTTACAGGGAGAGCGGAATTGAGTATTTCAAATACACTGTCTCAGAAATTCCTGAGTCTGGGGTATAACATGGGGAAATTTCTTGTAATCATCGTTGATCCTAAAATCTGGTTTTCATCAATTAGGAGCCTGGAGCTTAGAGGCTGGCTGGAGAGATTGGGGGGTGAGTTGTGCCTGGTAAATGCACCCCAGCCTAGCTTGCTGAGGAGGTGCCTATTAATGGAAGTTACCGCAAGTTTGTTTCAAGGGGAAAGTTCTTTGCTCTCCCCTCTCTTTTCTTCGCCCAACTGCTTCCCCCTCATGTCCCCTGAAAGATGGGGCTGATTTGCTCAAGTAGATTGGAAAATGGGGTCCCTGGCCCTCCCCCACACTGGGACATTCTGTTGACTCACAGCACAGAACTGATTTAGGAGGCTAGTGTGATGTTATCCTGCAGGACCACTCCCAGCCCCAGGCCAGTGGGTGTTAAAGATCCCCGCTGGCAGGGACAGCTGCCAGGCCACTGTTGTTTTCCCCCAAATTGTCCTTGCTACCGTGGTCGTCTTTAGTTTATGGGAGTGGGGGATTTCGCGGTGATCTGATGGGGTTCAAGGGAAGGTCGAGTGTGATCGGCCTGCTACAGGTGAATCTGATGGCGGCCTGGGAAAGCCCTCAGGGCAGCTCAGGGCACACTCACTCCACCACTCACTCCACAGGGAGGACTTTGATCAGACTCCATTTTTCTCATTCCTCCATCAGCGTTCCCAGGGCTTGTCCTTCCTCCATTTCTCCCCTTCAAGAGCTGATCTCCTCTGGCCCCTGCTCAACACCAAACTCTCACTTTGTGGAGGTTGAAGAACTCTCCACAACTTGGCTCCTCTTGCCCTTGACCTTCCTATACAGACCACCCCCACTTGACCGCCACACCCTCTCCCCCTCCCATGAAGCCACCCCAGTTTACTTGCCTTGCAAACCCACCAATAACATGGCCCCACATGTGCCAGAGTAGAACTGCGTGCCATCAGGTTCCCAGTGGCTGATTTTCCCGAAGTAGATCGCCAGGCCTTTCTTTCAAGGCACCTCGGGGTGGACTTAAATCTCTGACCTTTGGGTTAGCAGCCAAGTGCATTAACCATTTGCACCAACCAGGGTGCAGACACACCTGCTTTTTCTTCTCTCCTCCCTGCCTCAGCTCAGAAGCTTCCCTTCTCCCGCTATTCTGCCTGTTCAAGTCCTGTTTATTTTAAGATCCAGCTCAAAAACTACCCCTTCCAAGAATCCTTTCTTGACCCTTCTACACATACAAACTCACCACCGCTGCCCTTGCATCCCCAGTTATGTATGCATACGGTTGCCTCTCTCCCTAAAATGGAGTGTCTGGAGGGCTGAAATAATGTCTAATTCACCTGTGCAGTCTCCTTATCGCCGAAAAACATTTGCACATGGGAGAAGCTCATTCGCTGTCTGGTTAGTAGCCTCCGTTTCAGCCTGGCACAAGGGTTTCCACCATGTGTGCTGTGCCTTCTGCAAAATCCATCAGGCCCCTTACGCTGTCACTCACAAGGGGGGCGTGCAGAGAGCCAGACTTTCATCATAAAACCAGGCCAGGGTCAGGGTGAGTGCTGGGGTCAGAAAGACCCATAAACACCCACCTGTAGGCTGGGCTGCCTCTGTAGAGGAGCCCCTTAGGGGGGCTGGGGCCAGATCTCCAAGTACCAGGTTGCCACAGCGGGGCAGCACATTGAGGGGTGCGGCCATGGCTGGGCAGCTAGAAGGTCAAGTGACCATTCTGGAGTGTGGCTGTGTGCTCCAATCCAGAGGAAAGGGCGCCTGTTTCTGGTTTGCACAGAGGCACCCTGTGGGTGAGCATCAGCCTTGCCAAACATCACTTCTTGCCTTGCTCTCTCACTGCTCAGCAGTGAGCACCAAATATGGGGACCTAGGGATTGTAAAGACAAGGGCAGGGCCAGGGTTCTAGCAGTGACACAAATGTTCCAGTTATAAAACCTCTAATAAAAGCAGCATCTCAGAGTGTGGAAGGCTTCAGAGCTTTCCTAAGTCAGGGTCCCATCCACTACTAGAATCTCCCATTTGGGATCAGGCATCGATTCTGGCCACAATCAGATTCCTGAATTCTTACACCATCAAAAAGAGATGAAATAACAGGAGACAACTTCAGGAATGAATCTCTAAAGAAGGGGGCTGTTCAACAAGGAAACAGGTGATGGTGGGGGTGAGAACAACCCCAGTGAGTGCCACCTGGGTCCCTGCAGTGATTCCAACTACGAGGCTGGGTGAACTCATCCCTAGACCAACCCCCAGCACTGGGCTGCAGCATTGTGATGGGGCGGGGGGGCGGGGACCAAGGTTAAGTGTGCTAACCAGGCAGACCTGGTTCTGATCCTGGGTCCCCAGCTTCCTGACTGTGTGACCTCAGGCAAGTCCTAAAACCCCACTGAGCCCTGGCCTCCTCCTCTGAAAAATGAGGAGTAATTGTATCTACCTCAGAGGGTTGCCTTGGGGGATCAAATGAGATCATAGATGGATGTGAAGTCCACAGCCAGTGATGCCTGGCCCTTGATAATCCCTCAAACCAATTTTCCCAAACCTACAAGTCAGAGTCCTTCTCTTTCACAGTCTTCTCCTGATGCTGGCTGCACCCAAGATGCCCACACTCCACGTCTGGCTAGGATGAGTGACCTCATGAGCTCAGACAGAGCCTGTGCAGCCTGCAGCCTACCGCTAGTTGGCCTGCCTGACCTCTGCAGACCCCCAGCCCATGGTCTGTGCGGTGCTGGATGGGGTGCAGTTTGACTGCACAGGCACTACGGCACCTCTTGCCCTTACCCCAACCCCAACTCCAGATCCCCCAGCAAGGAAGAAGCCTTAAGGCGGAGCAGTGGGAACCCCACACTCTCCCCAGATTCCTCTGGGCATCTCCTGCCTCGTGGTTGGAGCTCCTGCCTGCCCCCTGCCAGCTCAAACACTGCCTTAACTCAGAGGCACCAGCACAAATCCTGGGCCTAGGCCTCGGCCTGCTCAGGCCCTCACCCAGGCATAGTCAGGAAGCTCTGGAGAACATCAGCTTCCCCCAAGGCACCAGGATCCTGAACAATTTCTGAGGCGTAAGAGTCCAAAGAGCCTGTGGCCATGCGAAGCTTGGCTGAAGGGCTGCCTCAGCTCGGCCCTAATACCTTGCCAGGCTAAGGGCTCGCAGTTCTGCCCGTCTCGCCTAGTTCCCTGAGTTCAATAAATCAGGGGCACCTGGACCAGGCAGGCAGGGATGGATCCCAGAGAAAGAGCAGGACTCAAGGCCCCTATAGACCCCTGGAGTCAGCCCCTGCCCCCAATTCCCTCTCCACTTACTGAATCAGGCTTCCCACCCAACTCAGCTCACTGGCCTCTGGCCAGGACCCCCGCTGTCTCCCCGACTCCCCATCTTTCATCAGCTGCCATCAGGTGGATTCAGACTCATGGCAACCCTGTGCATATCCAGAGTAGAACTATGCTCCATAGGGTTTTCAATGGCTGATTTTTCAGAAGTAGATCACCAAGCCTTATCCTCCAAGGTGCCTCTGGGTGGACTCAGACCAGACCTTTCTTCCAAGGTGCCTCTGGGTGGACTCAAACCAGGCCTTTCTTCCAAGGTGCCTCTGGGTAGACTCAAACCAGGCCTTTCTTCCAAGGTGCCTCTGGGTGGACTCAAACCAGGCCTTTCTTCCAAGGTGCCTCTGGGTGGACTCAAACCACCAACCTTTCAGTTAGCAGCTGAGCGCATTACCGATTTGCTCCACCTAGCCCATTCTTTTATGTTACACGTTTATCCCTGTTTTCCTTGTATACAGTGCTGGAGAAACAGTGTGAACAATGGGGCCCCGGGCCCAAAGCCCACATTTCCTTTGGTGACAGCTGAGGGTGACATCTGGAACTTATAAACACAAACAAAGCCCAGCACTGCCCACGCTCACCCCCATCTTGTAGACCCACTGCTTCCACCTCTCTTCCTTCCACTTCCCTCCCCCTCTCTGCTTCTTCTCCCCCTCTGCCCCCACCCCTCTTCCAGGGTCCCAACATCCCATCTCATCACCTAGTTCATCCCACTCTCCCTTACCTCTACTCCCCCTCACCCCACATACTTACTGTCCCCCCTCACCTCTGCCCACCCTCACTGCGCCACCCCATCTGGGCCTCTCAGAAAAGACAACGCCAGTTCCAGACATTCCCATTCCAGAAAGCATACCCTGAAGGCCCCAGCCCACCACTGGGCTTCTCAAAGAGGTTGAGAGTCCTACCTGTGTCTCTTCAGGCAAGTATAGGAGAGGGAAAGGACCTGGACATTGAGGTGGGCAGGACCCAGTGAGAAAAGCAGACCTGTCCTGGACTCTGGGGAGGTCCCAGATGCAAACATCCAGCAGGTCTCAGGTTGGTTCCACCCAGGTTTTGTCTATTTTGATGGTTTGATCCCTTGTTCTGAAGCTGAAAGTAGCAGAACTAACAGAAACATCAAAGTGTGCATGCTGTGATAGCTGAGGAAGTCACAAATACCATTTTTGGGGGGTTTGCCAAGCTCTTGCCCACCTACATTACACCCAAGATGTCCCCTCCCTTCTTTCTCCTTGAGGAATCCCAGGGACACAAATCTGGGCCCAGACACAGACACTTTCCTTCCATGCTCGTTCTCCCCCCAAAGGCAGCATGACATGGTGGCCACAGCCTTGGACTGGTCCCAGGGGACCTTGGACAAGCCATTTAGCTTCTCTAGGCCTTAATTTCTCCAGTCTTTAATTCAAGACAAATTTGTATCTTACCTACGTCACAGAATAATTAAGAAGATATAGTAGGAAGCAGCCTAATAGTGTGAAAATATGAAGGAATTCTGAGTTCTTGGTTCAGTTCTACCATTAAATTGCTGTGTGTCCTTAGGCAAGTACCTTACCTTCTCTGGGCTCTCCTGAAATGAAAAGGCTAATGATACTAATTCATCTCCAAGTCCACTTCCAGCTCTACTATTCTTTGATTCTGTAGTACATATGAAAGCCCATGGGAAGTTTCTCTGTGGGGGAAAGAAACCCATCATCACCTGCAAAGTGCTATTCAAATATGGGGCACACGACTCTATTTGGTCATGGGTAGAAATTTATATAAAATGATGCTTTGAGAGTTGGGGAGTAAGGACAGCAGGACTCCAAAAAGGTGTGTCCCTCTGGGTCTGTCTGAACCTCCATGTAGTTCTGATAAAGCTGTCTGCTAAATTTAGGAAGGCCTGCTGAACATGACAGCTATTTATGAAATAATTTCCCCTGGATGGTATAACAGCTCAGGGTGGAAACCGCAATCATACACACGCATCCCGTTTGCTTTTGTCTGGCCACCGTTGACTGTTTCATCACAACCCTGCTTGCTCTGAGGCTCATGCTGAGAATCCACAACTGGGCAGGGGCTGGAACGGGGTCAGCTCCTCCTGATCCATAGAGGCAGCCAGCTGAGTGTGGGCACCCACCCTCTGCAGTCCTGGAATAGGCACCCGCTGCTCAAAGGGACCAGGAAGACTGATATCCATCAGTAGTCTTATCACATCTAGTTACTGTGCCTGGGATTGCAGGCCCCTGGGAGGCTGAAGCCCCCCCACCCCCACCCCCACCTACATTACACCCCCACCCCCACCCCCACCCCCACCCCCAAGTAGTGGCCAGATCCAAGCAGAGATGTAGAAAAGTAGCAGAGAAGGGAAAATATTTAAAAGGCCTAACCTTTAAGAAGCACCTGTTTTGCTCTGCCCTGAAGACATGGTATCTTAAAGAGCATCTTATCCAGCCTCTGCCCATGAACCACCTCTCCAGCATCATCTCCAATAGACCCTCTTAAGATGGTTCTTTCAAACTGAGTCTCAACAGCAGGTCCAGGCACTATGCTACACTGTGCTTGGTGTTAACACACACTGTCAATCTCATTTTACTTTCTCAACAGTCTTATGATCACAGTGGGTATATTATTGTTCTTATTAGCGCCCATTGAGTCAGCTCCAACTCAATGACAACCTTATGTATATAGTTTTCTCATTTTACATATGAGGAAACTGAGGCTCAGAGAACTTAAGGGACTTGCCCAAGGTCAGAGAGGTCTTCCTTGGAGCCAGCATATACCAGGTGTTAATGTCCACGCAAGCTCTGCAAAGGGTCCTCAGACAAACACAACTCCTCTCCATTCAGCTCTGGGCAGGGAGTGTTCCAGGTCAGAAGGAGAGAGAAATCCCCCCACCCCCTCACCCCACAGCCACAATCTTTGGGTTGAAGACTTTGGGAAGGTTAGGGAGAGCCTTGGGACAGGGCACAGGAGTCTCCAGATCTGACTAAAAGGAGGAATTAGGGGTCAGGACAAGAATGTCTGCAGCTGGAAGAGGCCTCCGAGATCATCGAGGCCAGGGGTTGTCAACAGGAGAAGGGGTGGGGAAAGGAGAAGAGGGTGCTAGGAGGCTGAGCTTGTATATTGAGAGAACTCTGACACTAGCTTCCTAGATGAAAGACGATCTAGCCCAATCCCATACTTTTTATACATGGGGAAACTGAGGCCCAGAGAGTGAGGGAGAGTCCCCAACAAAAATCTTTTCTACTGAAACCAAACCATCTTGCGGGGAGCGGACACTTGCTGTGCACATGGACTAGCATTTTGGTGACCTGGCAGACTGAACACCTCCTGGCCAGAAACAACATCAAGTGCTCATAATTTTTCTATTTTGATGAAAAATGTTGCAATTTTTTATACTGTTGCAGAACAAAGAGAGCCATAGCTCCCACTTTAGTTTTCACAGCTAGCTTCCAGTACTTCTGGCCCTTTTACCATTTCTAACAGTGATGGAAGTTTTCCCTCCAGGAAGTTAATGAGGGAGCAGTGTCCTCCCTGCGCCAGTATCCCACCCCACCATGAGTGGGTGTGGCCCCCAAGGTTCAGGCTTTTATGTCCTCTTCATTCCTATCCTGAGGTTGATAGTTCCCAAATCAGAACAATAAGTAACAGGTGGAGGCTAAGAGATGAGAGAGGTGAGTGGGGAGGGGGCTTGTCTTGGTTGACAGTGGTCAACTACCCACACAGTCAGACCAAGATCAACTCCAAGGGAGTCCTCTCCATCTCTGTTCTCTTCTCACTAGGGAAGATTATGTGCAGAACTGTGTGTGTGTGGCGAGGGTTGGTGGGGGAATCCACGGGGCACCTATGTACACCTAGGCAGGCCTGGGAGAAGAGGAGGGTAGGTGTGGAATGAAATCCAGATCGATGACCCCAAGAGCCCTGGATGTGGAGACAAGCAGGGCTGCCATGGTCCAGGCCCAGCCAGCCACATGGAACATGGAGAACCTGATGCCAGCATTGAGTGATACTACTCTGGAGTCAGGGAACCTGGGTTCAAATCCCAGCTCTGCCACCTAAAAGCTGCTGGGCACGCTGGACAAGTTCCTGGCCTCTCTAAGCCTGCTTCCTCCTCTGTAAACTGAAGATGATTTAGAAAATATTTACCAAGTACCTCCTACCTGCCAGGAACAGGAGCAACTAGGGGCAAAATGGGTGAGAAAAAAACAGCTACATCCCTGTGGAGAGAGCTACTAATCACATAATCACATAGATCGACATAACAATGCTAACCAGCTGCTGTGGAATCAATTAAGGCTCAACCTGGGTCCCACGTGTGTCGGAGGCAGCATAGAACTGTGCTCCATAGGTTTTCAAAAGATGATTTTTCAGAAGTAGGTCACCAGGCCTTTCTTCCCCAGTACCTCTGGGTAGACTCCAACCACCAACCTTTTGGTCACTATTGGAATAACCGTTTGAACCACCCAGGAGCTCCGTAACAATGCTACAGAGGCCATCAGAAGTGACTACCCTCAAGCGTGGCAAGAATTAAAGAAGTGAATTCTCCAAGCACGTAGAAGCCTTCCTGAAATGCCAGCTGTTATTTTCCCAGCTCTTCAAAAGGCACTTAGTGGAGTGGAAGAATTGGAAGAAAACTGTGTATTTATTCAGCACTTCATGATTTTTTAAGCATTTCTCACACAATAATTTGTCTACTTTTCTCAATAACCCTGTGAGGTTGGTGCGTTATTTTCCCCAATTCCTTGAGGAGGTGACTGAGACCCAGAGAGGTTAAGCGACATCCTCAAAGTCGCCAGCAAGAGATTCAGGATTCAAACCTCGGGACAGGTCCCCTGGACTTTACACCCCCCTCCGTTACACGGAAGAGTGGAACACTTTGAGCCCTGAGGCCCGAGAGGATTGTGAAATGAGCCACTGACTCCACCCGGGGTCTGAGCTGTGGCCCGGGTTTCCTGGCCTCACTCTCCGGCCAGCGGACCGGGAGTCTCCGGGAAGGCCGCGCATCCGCTGCGTGACCGCCCCTCCCGGGCCGGCGGCCAGGAGGGGGCGCGGCGCTGGCGGCGGTCAAGGCCAGAGGACTCCTCGGGGACCCCGGCCCGGGGCTGCGCGTCCTTCCAGCCCACGCTCGCTTCCGGAGGGGTCTGAGCCTGCTTCTCCGGCCGGGAGCGAGAGGCCACCCGGCAGGCAGCCCCGGCCGGGGGCGAGTCCCGCAGGCGGCCGACTCGGGCCAGGCGCAGCGATACACCCCCTACTCGGGCACAAGGACAGCGGGGACCCCTTTGGCCCGTCTGGTGCCCCGCAGCTCGGGAGTCCCGGGGGAGCGGCGCCTCCTCTCGGGGCGCCGGGCGGGCGCTCAGCGGTGAGATGGCCCTCGGCTGGCGCCCAAATCGCTTTACCGTGCACCTCCCCGCGCCGCAGAGCCGCCCACCCCCGGCCCTCCTCCCCGGCCTCGGAGCAGCTTGGCACGGGGGCGGGCGGAGGACGCGGAAACTGCAATACAAAGAGATCGAATGAAAAGCAGAAGGAAGCGTTGAGATGGGAACCAGCGAGGCTCGCAGTTCCAGATTGGAACGCAGGGTTAATGCGAGGTTTCTACATCTTCCCCTGCCCCCGCAACTTGGCAGCTGGGCCGCGAGTGTGGGCGGCTTTCTTCCCCTACACTACCCTTCTAAATCCTCCGCCTAGCCCTCCAGGCCTGCTGAGACATTGCCGCCCCCGCCTCAGCGCGCACACACACTGCAGGGTGGGAGTGGGGTCTTTGAGGGCGCAGGGGGCTGGGGCGCAGCTTTGGGTGTGCAGGTGTGTGACTTTGGGTAAGACACCTGCCCTGAGCCACAGTCTGCTTGTCTGCGAAAAGAAGATGATGGAGTGAAAAGCTTCTAAATGTTAAACCCCGGCAGGAAAAGTGGTTCTTGGAGCCTTTCACTGAACCCGTGACTTATTGTTAGTTAATTGTGTCGGTGCTTGTGTCTCCTTCCTGTGAGTCCCTCCACCACCCTTAAAGTGACAGTAGAGTTGCCTCTTACACTGCCCAGGAGATAACCATTCTAACAGTCCCTTTGTTTGTACAGCACTTTACAATTTGCAAAACCTTCCTACATATTTTTCATTTGAATAGTATGTGAGTCAAACTGCCTGGGTTTGATTCCTGGCTGGATGAACTGAACTTGGACAACTTGCTTAACTTCTCTGTTCAGTTTTCTGGTCTATAAAATGGGGATCATACTAGAACTCACCCTTCTGGGTTAGTGTGAGGATATAACGGTGGCACAAATGTTTAAGCACTTGACTACTAACTGAAAGATTGGCAGTTTGAATCCACTCAGAGACACCTCAGAAGAACGGCCTGGTGATCTGCTTCTGAAAGATCAAAGCCTGGAAAACCCTGTGGAGGGCAGTTCTACCCTGACATACATGGGGCCACCATGAGTTGGAATCAATTTGATGGCAACTGATGCTGTATTGGTAAGGTGTTTGGTACAACACCTTGCACAGAGTCTGTTCCCCTGGGCCCCCGTTAGCAGTTAGGATTGAGTCCCCCACTTCCCACTGTGTCTAACCTGGGGCCTCCATTACAGGGGTCTGGATGGACTTTCCAGACTTGGTCCCTCCTAGTGTTAAAGAGGGAAAGAAGTTTACGGCCTCACTTCTTAATTTCAATGCACACACAAATCCCGTGCGATTTTGCTAAAATGCAGATTCTGATTCAGTAGTGGCAGGGCATAGGTAACCAGTTCTCCCCGATGCTGCCGGCACCAAATCACACTTAGAGCAGTGGCTTGCAAACTTGACCATGCATCAGATTCCCCTGGAGAGCTTGTTACACTGGGGTGGGGTTGAGGATGCGTTTCTAACGCGTTCTCCTTCTCGGTGATGCTGATGCTGCTGGTCTGGGGACCACACTTCGAGAACCTCTCTGCCTTAGAGCATCTCACCCCATAAACTTTCAGTCACTAATGATGTCATGGGTGGGGTGATGGAGATCACCGAATAGCCAAAGGCAGCTTCATAAGCTTCAGGAATAAAAAAAAAAGGGGGGGGTGTACCTGAAGTTGGGAGCAAAAAAGAACTTCCCAGTACTCCGGGGGCTAAGACACTAGAAGGACTGTCAGGAGGCGGCTGCGTAGCTTCTTAGAATCCTTTAGATGCAAGAGACAGAGAAAAGGCAAAAGAAAGGGAACCGAGGCGTCTCGGGCTCATGGCTTCCTGGTCTGGCCTTCTCTCTCCAGACAACCAGGAGACCCGAGGGAAACTGGAAGGCGGCAGCAAGGCCCGCAAGGAGAGGACAGCCTTCACCAAGGAGCAGCTGCGGGAGCTGGAGGCCGAGTTTGCGCACCACAACTACCTGACTCGGCTCCGGAGATACGAGATCGCGGTGAACCTGGACCTCTCTGAGCGGCAGGTGGGGCGCAGGCAGCACCTTCTCTCCTCGGTCATCCTTCCTTTCTTCTGTTCTTTCAGTCTCCTCCCTTTCCTCTTTCCCACCACCACTGCTGAACCTTCTTTATCATCTGCCTCTCCCCAGTCCAGTGATTCTCAATGGTGTCTGTAGGGAAGAATCACCTGGGAGACTTTAGTAACACCGATGCCCAGGCTCCATCCCTAGAGACTGCGCATTGGTCTGGGGTAGGGTCCAGCCATCAGAATTTTGCAGAGCCGCCCCCCTCCCCCGTGCAGCCAGCCTTGAACACTGGTATGGTTATTTCCAAACTTGAGTGTGCATTGGAATCACCTGAGAGGCTTGTTTCAAATGCAGATTCTGGAACCCCAGCTCTGGAGGGCAGTTCTGCAGTAAGATTGAGTGGGGCTGGAATCTGCATTTCTAGGAAATTCTCCACGTGAGTCAGACATGCAGATGGTTCCTGGGCACACTTTGAAGAAAACTGCTTGGACCCTTTATTTTAGGCGCTGACGTTGGTAGCAACTTTCAATATATAAAGCACTTTACCAGACTGTTGGATTTAGAATCAGAAGACTTAGATTCAAATCCTGCCTCTGCTACTTCCTAGCTCTGTCACCTCTGAGACCTGTCTCTGGACCTCCGTGGGTCTCCATCTGTACAACGGGGTCATAATCCCAGCCTGCAGACAATACTGAAGTGCAGAAATGTGCAGACTAGAGCCATCTAAACTGAAAATGCTTTATAAATGTGCCTAAAGGAAGCCCTATAGGGCAGTTCTACTCTGTCATATAGGGTGTCTATGAGTCAGAATCGACTTGATGGCACACAGCAACAACAAAGAAAGAGGCTGGTGATCCTCTGATCCCAGATGCTTGGGGAATGGGGAATGGAGGGAGGGGGTGTTGGCATGGAAGGGGCGGGGCATGTGGAAGGGGGTGAAGCCAGTGCAGAGTGACTTTTAGAACCAGTTTCCCTGACTGTCTGGGACTCGGCTTTATCTGGAGACCAGGAGACAAACTTCCAGGCCAATTTGAGTATCCTCCACTTGGACTCAGTTCCTGGGCCTTTGGGGAGTGGAGAGGGGCAAGTGAGGGTTTCAAGCTGGGTCCCTGGAGCTGCACCCTGGCAAGCTTGGGCATGACATGGGGAGGAGGTCGCACCGGCCCTGGAGTGACTGGCCTCCTTTGCTTCCTCTCCCAGGTCAAAGTATGGTTCCAGAACCGGAGGATGAAGTGGAAGCGTGTGAAGGGAGGTCAGCCCGTCTCCCCACATGGGCCGGACCCTGAGGATGGGGACTCTGCAGCCTCTCCAAGTTCAGAGTGAGATGCTCCATGGAGACAAAAAGACTGAGGACTGAGCCTCCTACCCACTACCCCACCCCTGTCCCACCTTCACCTTCTCCCCCCCACCCCACCCGCAGTGTGGCCTCCCCGTGTCTCGCAGTGATTCATGGATATGAAGCTGCCCAGCATTTCTGGAGACCCTGAAGTTTCCCAGAAAGCTCTGTTCAGCATTGCTGTGGCTTAGGAACCCCTTTTCCAGGGCCTCTGCTTCCCATAACTCTGTGGAATCGAGCAGAGGTCCTACCCAAGTGAGTCCGGGGAACAGCTCCAGGGACACAGCCTCTCAGGGCTCCTTGGCTGCCACCTGCACCCTCTCCTGGCACCTTCTTCCTATACCAGCCAGGCCTTGTCCAGGTCTGGACACCACCTGGCCTCCTGGGAGAGGCACCTTGGGACCAGCTGGTGTCTCGTGAAAGCGAACCTTCCAGAAGAAAGGAAATGACTGAGACGTACACCTCCAGGACCACCTCTCCACTTTGGACTCTACGCTGGAGGTCTTAGGGGCTCTTAAAAAAAACTTGTTGCTGTCAAGTTGATCCTGACTCATAGCAACCCTATAGAACAGTGTAGAACTGCCCCGTAGGGTTTCCAAGGAATAGCTGGTGGATTTCAACTGTCGACTTTTTGGTTAGCAGGCGAGCTCTTAACCACTGCGCCACCAGGGCTCCTAGGGACTCTTAGTCATCCCAGAAGCCCAGAGAAAATCAATGTGGGGGGGGCTGAGGACAGAAACTCTGCTGCTGCAAATAGGAAACCCATCTGTGTCTCCAAGTTTATTGGCTGTTAAGTGGGCAGGTTTATGAGGGTTGACTGGCAAAAGACAGAAAGATAGCTTGGTGTAGATCTCGTGGTCCCCAAACAGGCCCATTCACACTAGCTTAACTGGGTGGGTGAGAACGAAGCCAGGACAGCACCTGCTTCTTCAAAAATCAATTCAGCACTAAACTTGGGCCGTTGAGCAGAGCCCCAGAGCGATGGAGCAGCTATTCCTTCTAAATCCACAGTTTCCAGATTGAAAACCTATCAGATGCTCACGTTGTTGAGTTGAGGGCTAGAAAGTGGCTCCTGTGTTCTGAGGATGGGGAGCTACAAACTAGGGCTGCTGGCTGAAGGCATAGAAATGTGGAGCCCTGGAGTGGAAGATACTCTGGCTGCAGCATGACATGCTCTCAAAGAACTCTAGCTGCAACGGGAAAAAGAAAACAGTCCCTATCCCTCCACGGGATGGATTTTAGCCCCTCTTATGGTGCAAACTCTGTGGGGCAGTTCTACTCTGTCCTATAGGGTCGCTGTGAGTCAGAATCGACTTGATGGCAACGGTTTTGTTTTTTTTTTTATGGTGCAGATAGTTTGCACTGAACTATAAAAAAAAAAAAAATTTTTTTTTTTTAATTAACCTAAAGGTTGACAGTTTAAACCCACCCAATGGCCTGTACAAGAAAGGCCTGGCAATCTGCTTCCATAAAGATTACAGCCAAGAAAACCCTGTGGAGCAGTTCTACTCTGTAACACATGGATTCACTGTGAATCAGAACTGACTTGATGGCAACTGGTTATGTGTTCCATAAATGCAGTTATTACGGAAGTAACTGTGAAGCTCGTGTGCGTGGGCTGCCTGGACCTCAGCCAGATCTTCTGGGGATGACACTTCTGATGACCAAACAGCCTGGGGTGACTGAAGCCTTGGAACGAGACCCCCCTGCCTACCTTGTGCTGCCTCCCAGTACCAGCTGGGATCACAAAGGGAGGTCAGCAAGAGTTTGGATCTCTTATACGATATCATTCATGTGTAAAAATAGTCCCACCTCCCCATCCCAAAAGGACAAAAGCTGTGGAAAATGATTGCCAAATAAGATGGCTGGTTAAAGCGTGTGTCATTTTTTCTAAAGCATACTTCATATATTTTCTTAAGATTACATCAAGTTAACTGGGCAAGGTCAATTCACTTTGTAAGAAAATTCTTGAAGAAATAAAATCAACTAAAAAGCCAAGTGCACAGGCCTTTTTCCTTGCAGAGCTAAGAGCCACAGCTCTTGCGTGTCCTGTGATGTGTATTTGATGATTTGCCAGACAAGCTCCAGAAGTAACAAAATAAAGGGGGAGTGAAATCATCCAGACCGAGTTGTCTCCCTTTAGGTTCTTCAAAAGTTAGGTGCCAATATAATCATTGCCAAAAAAATCTGTCCCTTCATGGGGATGCACTATCTTCATTTCCCACTGTAAAATTTTAACTCTCTAATAGTTTATCTTCTAATAGTTCAACTTCCCTAATAGTTTATCGAATAGTCACAGTTCTATAAACAAAAGATGAACTCTAACCACCCTTAAGTTTTAAATTCAGAGTTTGGGAGAGTTTCATTTTCTAGGGTAGAAAAACAGACACCAACAGTAATTTAAAAAGACATAAGAAAAAAAGTTGACAATCCTATATCTTTTTAATTAAAAAAAAAAAGATTGATCTTACCAAGATGTCAACAATGGGCAAAAGAGGACTGAGGAGAGGGGAGGGAGGGAGCCAGGAGAGGACAGCTGGCCAAGATTTGGCTTTGAGGTGGCCTGGGCCAGCTATGTACATGGCTGGATGTGACATCATCAGGAGCTGGCAGAGTAAAGCAGACCCTCCAAAATCAAGGTGCCCAAAAAGGGGCTCGACTAAGGTTCAGGTTCAAAGCCAAACAAGCCAGACACACCCACAGGCACTCTGACACCCCTTCCTACTGGAAATTTGACTCCCTCGGCTTTAGGGACTTCACCTCTCCTGGTTCTCCTCTTCCATCCCAATGGTTCCTTCTCTGTTTCCCATGCAGACCCCTTGCCCGATGCTTTTGCACCTGTTGTAGGTTCCAAGGTTTTCTTCTTCTGCCCAACACCTTTCCCACTCTTCATTCTTTCCCCAGATGATTCCATCCACCTACATAAATATAGTGTTTACTTTGTGTCGGGCACCGTTCTAAGTACTTTCCGTGAATGAACTAATTAAATTCTCTTAACTATCCTAAGAGTTAATTATTTCCATTTTACAGAAGAGACAGCCATGGCAGAGAGGAGTTAAGTAACTCCCCAAGCTTTTAGAGCCAGTTAGTAGTTATGGGAGGTTGTATTATTGGGCCTCTGCCTACTTCTACAGCCTTCTTCTACCACTCCCAGCCGGGAATCTATGCTCCAGCGATATCAGATCAGGCCTTGTGATTTCTCACCTACATTGCTTAGCTTGTTCCCTTCTGTTTGGAATGCTCTCCCAGAGCTGGATCCACCTCCCCAAAGACTTAGGCATTCTAGGAGCACTTAAAGGGACAACTCAAAAGGAACACAGAGGAAGTTTTAACATGTAAATATGACCCAACTAACTTTGAGCAGTAGACTGATGTCTGACATTAGGCAGCCACATTAGCCAGTTTCCAAAATTAGTAGGAAAAAAAAAAAATCCTTCTCAGTGTGAGAATTTTGATTTCCCTGTAGCACGGTTAATAAGTCCATTGAGTAGAGAATGGTCGTGAAATGAAAGGTGCATACGCACACATCGATCAAGTGCTTTCTGGCGTCTTTTGAGTGTGTCCTGCACGCCTACTTGCCAGCGTCGGCATTTGATTGACCAGTGCTGGCTGAACGGTACCCAGGACCAGCTGCTCTTCATGATGGTAAAAATCCTCCGCTTTCTCTCAAATGCAAAGCTGTGCAATGGAAACAAGGCCACCTGCAGGTGACTCCCTGATGTGAGCCAATGACTGTGACCAGAGCTGGTGGCTTGGTAAGGATCTGAACAACAAAGAATTCCCAGACAGTAACTTTTTTTAACTTTTCAGTAACAGGTTTCTCCATTCTTGAGAGAGCATCAAGGACAGACAAGCGTATGTCTGCCCTTCCAAGGGGCAGAAAGAGGAAGCGAGTAGACAATCGGTTTCCAAATGAAAGGGTCTGGGGCAGCTCCAAAACCACTTGAGTGGACTCCAACTCCTGGTGGCCCCACCTGTCCTCCATAGGGTTTTCAGTGGCTGATTTTTCAGAAGTAGATTGCTACGCCTTTCTTCCAAGGCACTTCTGGGTGGGCTTGAACCTCCAACCTTTTGGTTAGCAGTCAAATTCATTTAACTATATGCACTACCCAGGGACTCCAGGGGTGGCTCGGGGCTTCAGAAATCCACCCACTTTTCTGGGCCAGGTGCTGGAATGGAAAGATGCATTCTGAGAACTATTCAAAGAAGAGAACCTGGTTTCAGGCAGGGATTGGTTCTTTCTAGTCTGGACCCCCAAAGTGGCACAGTTCCAGTAGCCAGGAGAGCCCATGGTGGGTGCCTTTCTTCCATTGAGCTTTTTGCCATTAAAAGCTGTATGTTCTCCAGCCAGGCAAAGGGGGCCTTTGCCAGCTATTTCCTCACAATCACCAGTACAAGCCATGAACAATCCACCTATTCTCTTGGCTACCCCAACCCTGGGCTCTCATGATCTTCCTGCTCTCACTGGCAGCTCCTTCTCAGTCTTATTTGCTGCAAACTCAGAATAAACCCACTATCATCAAGCTGATTCCAACTCATAGCGACCCTGTAGGACAGAGTAGAACTGCCCCATAGTGTTTTCTAAGGAACGGCTGGTAGATTTGAACTGCTGACCTTTTGGTTAGCAACCGAGCTCTTAACCACTGCACCACCAGGGCTCCAAATCCAGAATAAATATAGACACCTTCAAAATATACCTTTTAATCCATATCCTTCTCTAATGCCACCATCATCCCTGGCAGCTACTATCCCTTTATCTTTGTTTTTCTACCTTGTTACTTTATAGCTATTACCACAATTTATAATTCTTTTTTCCCCTAAATTTTAGTAATTTTGTTCTTGTTGAGAATATCTACAGCAAAACATACACCAATTCAACAGTTTCTACATGTACAATTTAGGGACATAGATTACATTCTTTGAGTTGTGCAAACCATTCTCACCCTCCTTTTCTGAGTTATTCCTCCCTCACTGGTATAAACTCACTGCCCTCTAAAGTACCTATCTAATCTTTGGATTTGCTGTTGTCAATTTGATGCCATATAGATGGTTCTTAAAAAAGCAAAATGCTCAATGCAGACCTGTTTTACTAGTTAAGCTAAACTATTGTTCAGTTTTAAGATGACTTCAGGGATATATTTGGTTTAAGCTTTCAAGATTATCTCAGGGCAATGGTTTCAGGGGTTCATCCAGCCTCCATGGTTCCAGAAAGGCGAGTCCATGAGAATTTGAAAGTTTGTTCTACATTTTTCCATTTTTGATTAGGATTCTTCTATGGAATCTTTGATCAAAATGTTCAGTAGTAGTAGCCGGGCACTATCCAGTTCTTCTGTTCTCCTGGCAAAGGAGGCAGTTGTTCATGGAGGCAATTAATGACACATTCAATTTCCTCCTCCTGTTTCTGACTCTCCTTCTTCTGTTGCTCCAGGCAGATAGAGAGCAGTTGCTATGTCTTCGTTGGCCACTTGCAAGCTTTTAAGATGCCAGGCACTATCCAAGACCTAGGAGGTGGAATAGAAGTACTAAATACATTACAAGGCCAATTAACTGGGATGTCCCATGAAACCACGACCTTAAACCTCCAAACCAAGGAACCAGACACCATGAGGTATTTGTTTGAGCAGACTCAGCAGCTATTCTTTTTTTTTTTTGTCATCGTTGTAAATATACCCATCATACAACTTTTGCCAATTCAACTTTTTACAGGTATACAACTTATTGACAGCAATTATAATAACTGGTTGTGCAATTCTACTCTTAATCAATGCGATTTTTCTTTCACTGCTAATCCCTCACTCTTCTGCCCCTGGTAACCACTAATAAACTTTAGTCTCTATACATTTGCTTTTTCTTGTCTTTTTATATCAGTGAGGTCATAAAATATTTGTCCTTTTGTGATTGGCTTATTTTGCTCCGCATAATACCTTCAAGCTCCATCTATACTGCAGTGTGTATCGAGACTTCATTTCTCCTAATGGCTGAGTAGTATTCCATTGTATATATGTACCACATTTTGTTTATCAAAAGGGGGAAAATGCAGAACAGAATTTCAAATTCTCACAGACTCTAGACTTTCTGGAACCATGGAGGCTGGATGAACCCCTGAAACTATTGCCCTGAGATAATCTTGAAAGCTTAAACCAAATATATCCCCTGAAGTCATCCTAAAACTGAACACTAGTTTAGCTTAACTAGTAAAAAAGGTTTGCCTTGAGCATTATACTTTTTAAAAAACTATTTAGGTTGTTTTCACCTTTTGACTATTGTGAATAGTGCTGCAATGAACACTGGCGTACAAGTCTCTTTTTGAGTCTTGCTTTCAAGTCTTTTGGGTACGTACATAAGAGTGGAATTGCTGGGTCATATTGTGTTCTGTTTTTAGTTTTTTGAGGAACTGCCACACTGTTTTCCACAACAGCTATACCATTTGCATTTCCACCAGCAATGGATAAGGGTTCCAATTTTCCCACATCCTTGCCCGTATTTGTTTTTGTTTTTTTTTTAAATGTTAACCATCCTAGTGGAAGTGAAATGGCTTCTCATTGTGGTTTTGATTTGCATCTCTCTGATGGCCAGTGACGCTGAACATCTTTTCATGCGTTTGGTGGCCATTTGAATGTCCTTTTTGGTGAAATGTTTATTCAAGTCCTTTGCCCATTTTATGATGGAGTTATTTATCTTTTTGTTGTTATGTTGTAAAAGCATCATTGAGGAGGCGTCTGACATCCTTTCTCTTCACAAGGGAGAAGGAGAATCAAGATCAACAGCCCAAGGCTGGTTCCTATGAGGCAGACAGAGGTCAGTCATGCCTCCTTTCTCTACCATCTTTACCAATTCTGACACCAACCATCCTTCCTTCAGCACTCTCTACTTCTCTGCTGGGTTCAATAACTCGTTGCAATGGCCACACAGAACTCCAGACAATGCTCAAGATTGTGGAGTTTATTAGGGAAGTAACAGGTTTCAATTCAGGTTCAGAAACGCACAGGATACAGGTCTTCCATCAGGACAGCCACTTCTTAGCTGTGCTTGCAGGCACACCTCTTTGGCCCTCACCTCTGCCTGCTCAGGCAAGTGTTACAAAGCTCTTTCAGCTCTGCCAGTAAGTGCCCAGAACCACTCAACTCCGCCAGCAAACCTCTTGCTCAAACGTGCTCAGCTTTCTCACTCCGTGGGCCAGGAAGCCCACCACACTGTCTCCTGCTGTCCTTACTCCGCCACTGCTTCTTGAGCTCTCTCTCTCTCTCTCTCCTGGTTCCAGGAGCTTCTCAGCGCAGGGATCCCAGTTCCAAAAGACACGCTTTCTGCTCCTGGCTGTTCTTCCTTGGTGGTGGTAGGATCCTCTCTTTCCTGCCTCTGGGGTGACTCATTTCAAGTCCAGAGGGATGGCAAAACTGACGATCCCCTTGGTGGGCTACAATTGCCTTATCTTCACAGTCTCGCCCAGTCACCTGGGTGGGAGTTACAAGACCATGGCGAGAAAGGCCACACAAAAGCGATCCACCATGATGCAGTTGTTGAAGTTTTATAGATATTTTGGTTATTAGATTCTTGTCTTATATGTGGTTTCCCAAGACAGTTTCCCAGCCAGCAGCTTGTCTTTTCACTTTTTTGGTAAAGTCTTTTGACAACTTACAATTATTTTATTTGTAGTTTGTTTATTCATTGTGGTCAGCTTTCCAAGCTGGAAGGAAGAGGAGGGAGGGTATTTCTTCTGTCCATTTTATTCCCAGCTCCCACCCAGCAGGGTGCCTGGCACATAATAAATGCTCAATAGATACTCACCGAAGGAAGGAAGGAATTATTAAATTAGTGGTATTGCCTGGCTTCTCGGCTCAGAAGTCCCCATTGCTAGAGACACGGGCCATGTAGGGGAACTCTGGCCCAGAAGCCAGTTAGAATGATGGCTTGATGCAGTCAAAGCCTCCAGAGCCACCAGGTCTGATGCTCTATGGCCCCATGCCCCTGCGCCAAAGAGGGGCACTAAATACCCACCCTGTTTGTATGCCTCTGGGGAGCTGTCTCTGATCCTGGCCCGGGGACAAGATTCCCTGCCAACCATTCCCCCACCCATGCCCTGAGCCCTGGCTGGAGTCTGGACAGACTGTCCCCTTTGGCCTGGCGTTGCCAAAGAAACAGATTTCAGGGCCTGACCATTGACAACAGCAAGACTCAGAGGCGTGCCTGATAAGGGACTTGAAAGCCACTCCTGTGCTTCTCTGAGGGTGATGCTTAATAACTTCAAGGTGACATCAGGGTCGGGACTAATATCGGATTGAACAGAAAGAGACATGACCTAACTCGTCTCTCACCATGGGCCTGGCTACAAGAGCTTCTCTTTCTTTATTGATTTTCTAACTGGAGCTGCTGGCTCAGGACTCCAGCCCGTCCCCAGAGCTGGGGCCCACAGCTGGGCTTAACTCCAGCGCTATTGGGAAGTGAGCAGGCTCAGCCGGGCTCTGAGAATCCCGTGCAAGGCGTCAGCCATCCAGTCTGGGCTCATCTTGGCAAGGACCGGATGGGTGGTTTTATTTACCATTCAGCAGACTGGCCATGCTTTGAGGAAATCCAGGAGGGCCAATTCAAAGCCTCTAAAGAATCCTTCATGGTACAAAAGAAAACTTGCACAGGCTCCCACCAAGCAGCAGGCTTCCTCAGTGCCTGCAAAAGATGGTTTTATTTGTATTTTAAAATATGATTTAAAACCTGTTTTCCAGGAATACAAATCCTGCCTAAAGCGCCCAGTGCACCTGGCTAGAGAGCGACAGGCGGTGTCTGAGCTGGCCAGCTGCCTGGTGGGGACCATGCTCTCCTCAGGTTCTTTGCTTTTAATATTCTTTGCATTGCAGGAGAAGAAATCTCTTACTCCTTATCATCTTCCCTACCCGAGCTCCCAGCCTCACCACCTCCACA
Source organism: Elephas maximus indicus (assembly GCF_024166365.1). Classification (NCBI taxonomy): domain Eukaryota; kingdom Metazoa; phylum Chordata; class Mammalia; order Proboscidea; family Elephantidae; genus Elephas; species Elephas maximus. Next base: position 50,287,987 of record NC_064837.1, on the reverse strand, counting down.
CCCCCTTACATGGACACACACAGACACACACAGAGACACAGATAGACACACACACAGGCCAGGTTTGGGCAGAATTTTCTTCTCCTTTTGCCAAGAAACTGCAGCAAGGAAAAGGAAAAGGCTTGGGTGTTAGTGTCTGCTCTCCTACACGTTTGCTGTGTGACTTTAGACAAGCCACTTACCCTCCCTGGGCCAATTTCCTGACTCTGCAAAAATGAAGCTTTTTATACCTTGCTCTGCCTTTAGTACAAATGATGAACATACACTATAGGCAAAATGTTTAACAAGCACCAAGCTGTACAGATGAGAGGTCCTGCTGAAAGACAATAGGGGGAAGTGATGCAGGTCAAGGGCTTGGAGGATGCTGGGTCCAGATTCGCATCTCAACCCACTCCCACACCGTGATCACACACAACAGCCCCCAAGCCCACTATATGACAGTAACTCAGCTATTAAAGCAGCTTGGATGCCATGAACCCACTTACCCCTATGATCCCTCCAAGGAAACATCACTTAGATCTTGACCCTGGAGCCTGGCACCTCGGAAGGAGCATTCTGGTACCCCGCTCTTTGGAGGTGCCCCTGGAGGAAATTAGAAAGCAGATGCCCTGGGGACTACTAGACAACATTCTCCTAGGAAATCTGAGAGTGGCATGCGGCCCCACGTCTCATCTCTCGCCAGCCCACTCACCCTCATTCCTTCTTCCCATGGCACTGCCTGCAGGACCCAGGTTCCCTTCCCAGAACCACCAGCTGGTGAAAGGTCTAGGGTAGGGAGAACCGGGCACACGTCGGCATCCAGAGGGGAGACTGCAAGATGCTGCACCTTCAGCCCTTAAAACCCTTCTGTACCCTCTTTGTGGGGGGATCTGGGTTGGCAGGCAGGGAAGGAAATTAGACAGCGCTCTGACAGCAGGCTCTGTCTGGGGTATCTGTGATATATGGGCCAGTGGGGCTCCTTCCCGAGGCCAGTTCACTGCTGCCTCTGGGCTGAAACACTGCCTGTTTGAGGGAAATGATATATGACACCAGCTTCCTTCCCTCCCCTCCTGAGGGGCTCAAGGGAGCTCTGAGGGCTTGAGGGAGCTGATGGTTGCTCCTGGGAGGTGTGGGTGTATGTGTGTACACACATGTGTATGTACATGTATACATGTGCATACTTGTGTGTGCATGGATGTGGGTTGTGTGCATGTGGGTACATGGGTGTGTACATGTGTGTGGATGTTTTCTGTGTGGATGTATCTGTTCACTCTGTTGCTGGAGGAGGGGCTTCAAAATGCTGGCCAAGATGGCTCCCTCTCTTAGCATCTCCACCTCGGCATAGACCAGGATGCGGGCCCTTAGGGCCTCAAGCCTAAACAAAATGATTTAGAGAGTCGTGGTGTAAAGGTAAAGGGGAGGCAGCTTACTGAGCATCCTGTCCTCTGACTTCATCATCCAAGTAGCCACCTCACAAGGTAGGAATTGTTTTCAAGATGAACACACCTCCCGCCTCACAGAGCCAGAGCCTGCCGAGCCTCCAGTGGGCCCTGAACCATCCATCTTCACAGGAGGAAATGGGAGGATGTTCCCATCCACCCCACTCCTCTGTGGCCAGCCGGGTCTCCACATCTGGGCCACAGCTGGCTGCTGAGCTGCCCTTACAGGCTCGCTCTCTCCAAATGACAGGGAGACCGAAAGCCATCAGTGGAGGGCTCTGAGAAGAATCCCAACTCCTCAGCAAGCTGAGATCATAAAGGATCAACCCCAGTTTCCTCTTCTGTAAACTAGGGGCAGGAACAAGGGCAGCTCTGCCTTCTGAAAGGTCCATTGGGAGAATTAAAGAATATAAAGTGTGTGGGAAATATTCAGTAAACTGTGAAGGGCTGTCCAAAGCTGAGTGACTATTACATACTCAATAAATATCTTCCAGGTATATGCTATGGTTGAGATTTGGGATGGGCACTATGAGAGGGCAAGAAGATGAACGATATTTTTTATATCAGAGCCAAGACTTGAAGACTTTTCACTATTGCTGTCCACCATTCCTTGGTGAGGTGGGCAGGTGACTTACACAGAGGAGGAAGCCAAGGTTCTAAAAGTTGAAGGAACTCACCCAAGGCCACAAACCTATGCTGCGTTGCAAATGGTGGTGCCTTACATTGTGACATTTGGGCTGTTGTGTGAGACTCAACATAGTCCCATATCTGGCAAAACAGGCTGGTCAATGAAACCCTGCATGATGTGAGTGGGGAATGGAATAGTATGAATTCACACAGGTGAGGCCTTGGACTCGAGTTCATTGTTGTCATGTCCTGTCTTGGTTGTCTAGTGCTGCTATAACAGAAATACCACAAGTGGGTGGCTTTAACAAACAGAAATTTATTTTCTCACAGTTAAAACCCATTGCTGTTGAGTCAATTCCAACTCATGGAGTCCCTACAGGACAGAGTAGAACTACCCCATAGTGTTTCCAAGGAGCAACTGGTGGATTCAAACTGCCGACTTTGGGTTACCAGCTGACCTCACACTAGAAGCCCAAATTCAGAACACTGTCTCTAGGGGAAGGCTTTCTCTCTGTTGGCTCTGGGGGAAGGTCCTTGTCTCTTCAGCTTCTATTCCTTGGCTCTTTGGTGATCTTAATGTGGCATCCCCACTTGCTCTAAGACACATGGTACTAATACTGTCTCATTAACATAACAAAGAAAACCCATTCCCAAATGAGACTATAACCACAGGTATAGAGGTTAGGATCTATGACACATTTCAGGGGGACACAATTCAATCCATAACATGTCCCAACCCATTTCTGAGACTTGAACCCTCCCCTTCTTCTCCCCTCTGCCAAAAGAATAGGATTTTTGGAGCAAGATACTATGTTTTTCTCACTGTGCCATTCTGCCTCTCCTATCTCCAGGGAGTTAGGAGTCTCTGACACAGGGAAGGTGTTACATGATGTAGTAGAAAGAATCTGGCCTTTTGAGTCAGACAGATTTGGGTCTGGATCCTGGCTCCACAGTTTCCTAGTGTGTGACCTTGGCCAAGCCACAGTTTCTGAGCCTCAATTTTATTAGCTGAAATGGGAATTATCCCTACCTCCGAAATGATGTGAAGAAGATTAAATGAGCTAACTACATGTGAAAGAGCCCAGTACAGTGCTGGGCGCTTATTCAGTGCTGAGGGAGAGTGGGCTGCCTTTCTCTCCTGTCAGGCAGGAAGTGACATAGCAGAGATACAAGGCTAGGGAGTCCACGTGGAGGAAGCAGGCAAGATCTGCCTGTTCTGGAAACCAAGGAGGGAGGACCAGAGGGAAGCTTCAGTAACAGGTCTAGAAAAGACTGCAGGGAAGACTTCTGATGAATGGGCTGTGAGTCATGGGGGAAAAGCAAAGAAGGGGTGTTTCCTTCCTATCAGAAGAATCCTGTGAACAAACACCACTATGTTGACAAGACCTTGGAGACCATGTTGTCCAGCTCCTTTGAATCATAGGGAAACTGAAGCCCAGAAAGAAGAAAGGACTAGATTCATGACAGAATGCTGAGGTGAGGCCTTCCTAGATGGGGCTAGGGAAGGGCCTAGGCCTGGAGGGATAACCTGCCCCTATCAGTCGGAGGTCAGAAGAGGAACAGGAGTGAGGGCTGAACGAAAGACAGCAGCCAAAGCCTAGGCTCCTGGCCTTCTGTCCAGGCCCTGATGTCCTTGTGACAGGTCCGATCTTCCAGCAGAAGCCAGCTGGCCGGCACTGTAGGTCCCTATCTGTCTAGACTGCTTGCTGGCCCATCCTACTGAGAAACATAGCTTGAAGGGGGGCTGGGGCAGGCAGGATGGCCTTGGAGGTCTCCGACAGCTCCGGAAGTCTGCACACGACGTCTGTGGAAGACTGAGAGGTGTTGTCTCTGCAGAAAAGCCATCGGACATTTCTGTGTGATGGTGACACAAACCATTCCTTCCTCCATAATCACCCCTCGCTGCAGCGCTGGCTCAGGGCAGACAGCCTGCATGCATGGACTTTATTTTTAAATCCCTCTTGCGTTTTTTATATCCCTGTGAATGCCTGAACTCCCAGGCAGAGGAAAGCTCTCAAGTCTGTCCTTGAGTGTGCTGGTGGTGATGTGATGTCCCAGACGGGACCCTCCGAGCTCTGCGGCAGGAACAAACCCCCTGCTGATGTAATTTAAAGAATAACCTCCCAATTTTCTCATCTCCCTTTGCTGGATACACCTTATCAAATAACAGGAGAAGCCAATGTTTGGTTAAATGGTTCAGAGGTTAATACTCAACAGATGGGAAAATTTTTTGCTTTTTTTTTTCCTTCCAGGAGATTCTGGTCTGCTCTTCTCGCTGGATACATGAGGCTAGGAGAACCCAGGGACATTTTTCCCATCATGCCCTTTGCAGGAGTCCATTTCCCCACAGCTTCCATTGGCCCCCCCAAGCTCCCAGGCTGGGCCCTCAGCCTCCAAGGATTAGCCAAGACTGGATGCATTCTGGAAGGTAGAACCTGTCTGTCCTGCAAGATTCCTGGGTGGGGCCCAAGAGAGGAAACAAACTCATTTCCCCTACCACAATGGGAACGCTGCTCTCTTGACTTAAAAAATAAATAAAAATAAAAGGAGACAAATAACCCAATTAAAAAATGGGCAAAGGACTTAAATAGACATTTTACCAAAGAAGATATGTTGTGGTCATTGGGTGCCTTCTGACGTAGAGTTCTACTCACAGAGCGCAATTGCCTGTTGGGGTTTTCTTGGCTATAATCTTTACAGAAGCATATCTTGAGGTCTTTCTCCCACAGACCCACTGGGTGGGTTCAAACCATCAACCTTCCAGTTAGCAGCTGAGGGCTTAACCATTGCACCACTGGGGCTCCTTAAAGAAGACATATAAACAGCCAACAACACCTGAAAAGATGCTGGTCTGAGAGTCGCCAGGCCTGGTCCAGCTAGCCTACTTTAGCTCTATGACCTTGAGCCAGTAACCTCACCTTTCTGGTTCTCTCTTCAACTATAAAGTCAGGTCCCCTCCTCCTAGCTCCTACCCCTCCATGAGTCTGTAAGGGTGACCCACACAGGTCCTCACCTCATTCCCTCCTCCTCCTCCTCTTCCTCCTCCTTCTCCTTGAGACAGCCCTTAAAGCCGTGTTGCAAAGGACTTAAGTGGGAAGTCTGTCCCAAGTCCATTAGCCCATCCCCACATTCCCTGCAGTGCACCTCATGTCATACCTACAGACTCAGAATTTTGGAGGCAGAGGCCTTAGAAGCCACCATCACAGAGAAGGAAATAGAGGCCCAGACACAGCCAGGCCACACACAGCAAGCAAAGGTCAAGCCTGTCCTTCAAGTCCTGGTTCTCAATTCAGCTATTGTGATTCTCCCACTGAATATTCGCTCATTGATGATCAAAGATGACCAATCCTGCTTGAAGAACAAAAGCCTCCAAGGCCCGCCCCCATTCCTTTTAAGCCAAGTCAACACACTGCTATAAAACACCTACTGTGTGCTAGATTCTGGCCTCTGACAAGGAAAACAGCCCAGACCTGCCCTCAGGGGCTTCCCTTTGGCTGGGGAAGGTGACTCCAGGACAAAGACCTAAAATACAAGTGACAGCAGGTGCAGGAGAGCTGCTGTGGTTTTGGAGTCAAGACATCTGGACCCCAAAGCCAGCTCCACCATCTACCTTTGCAGCAGGCATAACCCTCAGACCACAAACTTAGGTGTGTGAGAGGGAAGAGTTTATTTTCTACTAGTCAACTTAGTATCTATTTTAAGCCCTGATCCTAATAGGCTGCAGAGAACTTTAGCTTAAGCTTTTCCGTCTTCCTCTCTGCGTGCCCAGGGTTTGTGGCCACAGCGCCAGTGTCTTATGCAGGGATAAGACATGAAGGAGAAGGCTCTGTCTCCCAGGTGCTGCTGGGATGCCTGTTCTCTAGGTTTCTTCTGTGTCCTTGGTGGGCTGGGGCCCTGGAATCTCTCATCTTCGTGTCCATGGTGTACTGGCCTACATACAACCCAAAAATGGTTTTTACAAATGAACATTTGCAATCAATTTGATGATAACAACAACAAAAAAAAAAACCATTGCTGTCGAGTTGATTCTGACATACAGGACAGAGTAGAACTGCTCCATAGGATTTCCAAGGAGGGGCTGCTGGGTTTGAACTGCTGACCTTTTGGTTAGCAGCCAAGCTCTTAACCACCGTGCCACCAGGGCTCCAATTTGATGATAGGGAACACTAACTGTGAATTCCAAGTAAGTGAAGTATTATTCCCCCAAAAGTAGTCCATTCTTCTCATTAGTAGATCAGCATTACCCCCCCCAAAAAAAAAAGTGCTCAGTAATTATTATATTTTGAATTTTGGTTTCTCTATTGTTATATAAGCATGTACATAATAGCCTTGATTTTGCCTCTTGGACTTCACAACCTAAAATATTTACTATTTAGTCCTTTACAGAAAAAGTTTGCCAACCCCTGGTCTAACAATGGCTGATATTCAATTTTAAGTGGCTTCCCACTTGGAAACTCTGTGTTACCTCTAACCTCAGGTGAAGGTCTGTAAAACACACACCAGCCCTGTGTTGGTAGAACTTAGGAGGTGACTGGCAGCAGGTTGGCCTGAGACAGAATTGGGGCAAAGGGAGGCGAGTCAGGTAAGAGCCAAGAGGGAAGGTGCACTGAGGGCTGATCGACCCAGGGGTCCCTGGAGACAATGTCTCTTTCCCCAAATATTCTAGAGGAAGGTGACTCTGGAAAGAGAAAGGGAAAGGGCTAGATCCTTCAGTTACTTAAATGGGGCTACCCCAGGGGCAGACAATTGATTACTCCCTGTTATGGATTGAATTGTATCCCCCAAAAACGATAAGTTCAAGTCCTAACTCCCACACCTGAGAATGTGACCTTGTTTGGAAATAGGGTTTTGGAAGATGGTATCAGTTAACGTGATGTCATACCAGAGTAGAATGGGTCCTAATCCCACCTGAGGTGGTGTCCTTATAAAAGAGGAGAAGAGACACAAGAGACAGAGGAAGGATGGCTGTGTGAAGATGAATCTACATGCCCAGGAACAACTGAGCCTGTCAGAAACCAAGAGACAAGAAAGGATCTTCTTTCCCCTAGAGCCTCGGAAGAAAAGATGGCCTTGCCGACACCCTGAATTTGGGCTCTTGGGCTCCAGAGCTGTGAGACAGTAAATTTGTTCTTAAAAGCCACCCAACTTGAGGTACTTCCTTACAGCAGCCCTAAGAAACTAAAACACACCCCCATGAGATGGCCAACCCCCGAAAGGCAAACACAGTGTCTTATTCATCTTTGTATACACAGTATGCCCAGTCTGGCTCATGGTGTGTATTCAATAAACATTCGATGAACGAATGAATGAATGAACAAATTATTGGGCTTAGTTGACCTGAGTGAAGAGGTTGCTCAAATGACATCTTGGACTAACCTTGGAGATGTCCTCTCCCAGCCACTGGCATTTTTTTTTTTTTAATAATTTTTATTGTGCTTTAAGTGAAAGTTTACAAATCAAGTCAGTCTGTCACATATAAGCTTATATACACCTTACTCCATACTCCCACTTACTCTCCCCCTAATGAGTCAGCCCACTCCCTCCTTCCAGTCTCTCCTTTCGTGATGATTTTGCCAGTTTCTAACCCTCCTATCTCCCCTCCAGACAGGAGATGCACTGGCATGTTTTAACAGCATTGCTCAAGCTACGTTCCTCAAGATGTTAAAAGATGATTTGGAAAAAAAAAGCTCCAAGGATAAATGTATTTAGAAAATGCTGCCTAGTGAATGTCTTTCTTAGAATGTCTCAATACATGCAGAAATTCAGTTTATTAAAGGCTCTGAGAAGTCCTGCAGCCACTAGCTGTTCAGAGGGCAGAGTGGGTCTGCTTTAGTTAAGCCCTCCTCACTCATCTTCCCCACTTCCAGAGGATACCAGTGTCACCATTCCCAAGATTTTAGAAATTGGACAATGAACATCAAATTGGTTCTCAGCTTTTTCCACGGCTGACTTAAGATTGAGCTTTCTCCATTCTGTTAAATCTATCTTCTCGCAAGCTTCCAAAATGTCGTCACGTCTCCTGGTCACTCTGTTCCTGTGGGTTTATGTCTTACCAAAAAAAAAAAAAGTTTTTGCTGTTCAGTGGGATTTTGGTTTGGAAGGGAGTAAAAGTAGATATGTGTGTTAATTAGCTATCTTTATTTATTTATTTTTTTATTGTGCTTTAGGTGAAAGTTTACAGAGCAAATTCGTTTCTCATTCAAAATTTTATACACAAGTTGTTTCATGACATTGGTTGCAATCTCTTATTGTGTCAGCACTCTCCCCCTTTCACTTTCTACCCCTGGCTCCCTGGTTCCATTTGTCTAGTTTTCCTGTCCCTTCCCGCCTTATCGTCTTTGTTTTTGGGCAGGTGTTGTCCATTTGATCTTGTATATTTGATTGGTTTAAGAAGCACGTTCCTCACATGTGTTATTGTTTGTTTTATAGGCCTGCCTAATCTTTTTCTGAAAGGAGTGGCTTCAATTCTGAGTTAGAAGGGTGTCCAGGGGCCACAGTCTCGGTGGTTCCCCTGTTCCTGCCAGACCAGCAAGTCTGGTCTTTTTTGTGAATTTGATCTTTTCATCTACATTTTTCTCCCGCTCTGTCTGAGACGCTCTGTTGTAACCCCAGTCAGAGTGATGGGTAGCGGAAGCTGGACACCATCTAGTTCCTCTGGTCTCGGGTTCATGTAGGCTGTGGCCCACTGGTCATTTGAACTAATTGATCCCTTGAGCCTTTAATTTTTTTCACTCTCATTTCCTCCAGACTGGACGAGACGGAAAGTTTATCTTAGATAGCTTCTCACAAGCTTTTAAGACCCCAGATGCTACCCACTAAAGTAGGATGTAGAACATTGTCTTTAAGAACTATATTGTGACAATTGACATAGGGGTTCTCGAGTCTATGGTCCTTTGGCTTCAAACCTGGGAACTTCAACCCATGAGGAATTTAGTCATCTCTAAGACTTTTCCCTGACTGTGCTACTTGTGTGCTCTGTTGTCTATCTTAATCTATGAGGAGCACTTACACCATATATTTAGAAATTTCTACCACCAAACCTGTATCTGCCAGTGGGTGTGTTCCCTTATCCCCACCCTCACCTCTTGGCAAATCTATGTATCCATTAGTAGATTATTGTTGTTGATTCTATTGCTGCAGGATTGTCTATGCTATAGCTGTTGTTGTTGTTAGGTGCTGCTGAGTCGATTCCAACTCATAGCAACCCTATGCACGACAGAATGAAACCCTGCCTGGTCCTGCACCATCCTCACAATTGTTACTATTATTTGAGCCCATGTTGCAGCCACCGTGTCAAACCATCTTGTTGAGGGTCTTCCTCTTTTTTGCTGATCCTCTACTTTACCAGGCATGATGTCTTCCTCCAGGGACTGATCCTTCCTCACAACATGTCCAAAGTATGTAAGGCGCAGTCTCACCATCCTTGCTTCCAAGGAGCATTCTGGTTGTACTCATTCCAAGACAGATTTGTTCATTCTTTTGGCAGTCCATGGTATATTCAATATTCTTTGCCAACACCACAATTCAAAGGCTTCAATTCTTCAGTTTTCCTAATTCATTGTCCAGCTTTCGCATGCATATGAGGCAATTGAAAACACCACGGCTTGGGTCAGGTGCACCTTAGTCCTCAAGGTGATTATAAGAAAAAAAAAAAAACCAAACCCAGTGCCGTTGAGTCGATTCCAACTCATAGCGACCCTATAGGACAGAGTAGAACTGCCCAAGGAGCACCTGGTGGATTTGAACTGCCAACCCTTTGGTTAGCAGCCGTAATCTCTTTCAGTCAGTTGGCCAGGTAGCTATTTTCCAAATTTCTTGGCATAGACAAGTGAGCACTTCCAGTGCTGCATCCATTTGTTGAAACATCTTAGCTGGTATTCCATCAATTCCCAGAGTCTTGTTTTTTGTCAATGCCTCAGTACAGTTTGGACGTCTTCCTTCAGTACCATCGGCAATGGGTTATGCTCTAGTAGTTACCATAACACCAAATCCTTTCCATTGAGTTGATTCCAACTCATAGTGACCCTGTAGGACAGAGTAGAACTGTTCCACACGGTTTCCAAGGAGCAGTTGGTGGATTCAAACTGACAACCTTTTGGTTAGCAGCTGTAGCTCTTAACCACTGGACCCCCAGGGCTCCCAGTAGTAGTTCCTTTATTCCTGCATTTCTCTCAGTGTCCTCTCTTGCCTTGGCCATTTTGTACTGACTTCTCCCATATTATGTATTGCCTCTCCCTTTACAAATATTAACACCTGTCTACTGTCTCTTTGGCAATTTTTCTTCCCTTACCCTCCCATCCCTGGCAACCATCAAAGAGTTTTTTCTTTTTTTTTCCTGTGTGTAAACCTTTTGTTGTTACTTTATAAAAGCAGTCTCACACAATATTTGTCTTTTTGCAATTGATTTATTCCACTCAGCATAATGCCTTCCAGATTCATCCATGTTCTGAGATGTTTCATGGATTCATCACTATTCATTATCATTGCATAGCATCCCATCGTGTGTATGTACCACAGTTTGTTAATCCACTCACCTGTTGATGGGCGCTTAGGCTGCTTCCACCTTTTTGCTATTGTGAAAGATGCTGCAGTGAACATGGATGTGCATATGTCTATTCATGTCACAGCTCTTATTTTTTTAGCGTTATATACCTAGGAGTGGGATTGCTGGATCATATGGCATTTCTATTTCTAGCTTTTTGAGGAAGCACCGTACTGTTTTTCATAGTGGTTGTACCATTTTACATTCCCACCAGCAGTGTATAAGAGTCCCAATCTCCCCACATCTTCGTCAACATGTGTTATTTTCTGTTTGTTTTATTAGTCAGTAATGTTGGGATGAGATGGTATCTCATTGTAGTAGTTTTGATTTGCATCTCTCTAATTGCTAATGATTGCGAGCATTTCTTCTTGTGTTTGTTAGCAGCCTGAATGTCTTCTTTGGTGAAGTGTCTGTTCATATCCTTTGCCCATATTTTAATTGGATTATTTGTCTTTTTTTGTTGAGGTATTGAAGTTTTCTATAAATTTTAGAAGTTAGACCCTTGCGGATATGTCGCAGCCAAAATTTTTTTCCCAATCCATAGGTTCTCTTTTTACTCTTTTGGAGAAGTGTTTTGTTGAGTGTGTTTAATTTTTAGGAAGTCTCATTTACCTAGTTCATCTTGTGCTGTGTGTGGCATTTTTAATTATGTCTAGTAATCTATTTATGCCATATATTAGGGCCCCTAGCATTGTCCCTAATTTTTCCTCCATGATCATTATAGTTTTAGGCTTTATATTTAGGTCTATGATTGTTGAGATTGTGTGTCAACTTGCCTAGACCATGATTCTCAGTGCTTTGGTGGCTATGATGTAGTCTGGCAGTCGTATAATGATGTAATCACTTCCGTGATGAGATCTGATATAATGTGATCACCTCCAAGATGGTGTCTGCTCCGAGTAACCAATCAGTTGAAAGGGAGTTTCCTTGGGGTTGTGGCCCGCATCCAATACGGGTGGACTTTCTGGCAAGGCTCTCGGGTTTTTGCTCAGTCTGGATCCTGCAGCTGGCTCCTGTTCATCTGACTTCTAGCTCTTGTGACTTGAGCTAGCAGTTTACCTGTCGATCTTGGGATACGTCAACCTCCACAGTCTGTGAGCTAGTGGCCTGCTAGCTTACCTGCTGATCTGGGATTTGTTGATCTCTGCAGCCTGTGAGCCAGAGGCCTGTTGTCTGACTTGACAATCTTGGGTTCACCAGCCCCTGCAACTACATGAGTCAGGAGAAGCCTCCAGCCTGACCCATGGGCTTAGGACTTTCCAGCCTCTACAATCTCGTGAGCCATTTCCTTGATATAAATCTCTCTCTATATATATATATTTGTATATATATACACCTCACTGGTTTTGCATCTCTAGAGAACTCAGACTAAGACAAGGTCTTTGATCCATTTTGAGTTAGTTTTTGTGTATGGTGTGAGGTATGGATCCTGTTTCTTTTTTCTGCAGATAGATATCCAATTTTGCCAGCATCATTTGTTGAAAAGACTTTATAAAAATGGCATGAGGGCAGTGTCTGACCTCCTCTAACTTCCCAAGGGGTAAGAAGAGTCAAGATTAACAGCCCAAGGCTGATTCCTATGAGGCAGAGGTCAGACATGCCTCCCCTCTCCTCCCTCTTTACCATTTCTGTCACCAGCTGTCCCTCCCACAGCACTCTCTACTACTCTGCTGGGTTCAATAATTTATTGCAATGGCCACAGAAATCACAGACAATAATTGGGATAATGGGTTTTTTGGGGGAAGTAACAGGTTATAATTCAGGTACTGGGGGTTAGGACTTAACATGTTTTTTGGGGGGACACAATTCAACCCATTACAACCACTTAGACCAAAGCCCATTGCTGTCAAGTTGATTCCAACCCATAGTGACCCTGTAGGACAGAGTAGAACTGCCCCATAGCATTTCCAAGGCTGTAATCTTTAAAAACTAGTTTTTTTTTTTTTTTTTTTTTTAATCTTTATGGGGAGCCCTGGTGGCACGGTGTTTAAGAACTCAGCTGCTAACCAAAAAGTCAGCAGTTTGAATCTACCAGCTGCTCCTTGGAAGCCCTATGGGGTAGTTCTACTCTGTCCTACAGGGTTGCTATGAGTAGGAATCAACTCGACAGCAACAGGTTTTTGTTTTTAATCTTTATGGAATCTATATGGAAGCAGACTGCCTCGTCTTTCTCCTGCAGAGTGGCTGGTGGGTTTGAACAGATCTTTCAGTTAGCAGCTGACCACTTAAACCACTGCACAACCAGGAGTCCTAACCACTTAGAAGTCTGTTACAAAATCTGGATGAGAAATGACTGAAGCCTGCACTCAAGCGGCGGGAGAACACTGGGGACAGAGTGGAGGAGGTGAAATGGAGAGGGGAGTGTGGGCCAGAGAGGAGGGAAGGGGAGACAGCCTCATGGAAGTCTCCCAGGTTTCCCACTCTGTTGCCTGATGGGGAAGGGGATAGACTGTCCCTTCCAGGTCCCCTCCCTTCTGCCTAAAGCTTAGGATGACCCCCAGACCACTAAAAGAGTGTATTGGCTCCCCTCCCTGCCCCACCTTCCCTCCTCCAACTCTGTTTGCCTGCAATCCCCCGAGAAGAGAGAGAGAAAGAGATGAAATCATGGAACAAAGGGGATTAGAGCCACATTTCTTCCTTTCTCTACAATGGAAAACTCTAAGTTTGTTGGGAGAGGGGGGCTCTCGGGGGAGGCATGATGAGGTTATGGTTTTGAAATAGTTGCTGTCTCAAACTACCAATTTGACAGGCAACAAGGTTCTCATTTTTCTTTCTTTTAAGTGGGTTCTCTTCTTGGTACCCCCAGCTTAGAGCCTTCTCTGGGGTGAGGCCATTCTAGGATATTCCCCGCCTACGCGTGCCCCTGCCACCTGGCTGGGCACCCAAAGAGGGGGAAGTTTCCACCTCCTAAAGGGGGAAGGGCTCCCCCACGCAGGAGGGGGGTCAGAGCAGTAGGAAAACCCAGAGGTGGAGTTGGAGGATTTGATTTCATGTCCAAGTTCTGCCACTTCCCAGCTATTTGAATTTAGACAAGTGTCTTACCCTCCCTGAGCTTCAGACTCTTCACTGGCAAATGAAAATGATCATACCCAGCTCACAGGGTTACTGCGATGACTAAGCAATATTTTGTCTGTGGAGGATAAAAAGGGCTTTGAAAGTCAAGCCCACTCCAAAAATTGCAGGGCCTGGGGCAAGTGTAAAATGGGGACCTACCTCCAGTTGCCATCCAGTTGACTCCAACTCATGGCAACCACATGTGTGTCAGAGGACAGCTCTGTTCCATACAGTTTTAACTGGCTTATTTTTCGGGAGTAGATTGCCAGGCTTTTCTTCCAAGGCACCTCTGGGTAGACTCAAATTTCCAACCTTTTCTTTAATAGCCAAGCACTTAACCTTTTTTTTTTTTTTTGTATGAGTCAGAATCAACTCCACGGCAATGGGTTTAAATACTTAAGTGTTAAAAATCAAGCTTAACAAACTCTTAAATGAAATATGTTTCATCCTCCAACCTTGACAAACATGCTATTATAACAACGTGGAAGGCCAGATTTGAGTTCAGAGTTCCTGGACTCCTTGGAACACAATAGCATCGGGGAAAAGCTAGCCTAGGGCTTTGGCTCTCGGGCCATTCCTTCCTTCTCTTCCCATCGTCAGCACCAACCTGTACAGCAAGGGCTTCGTGCCGAAACATGAGGACACCCCTTCCTAACATCTCACCTCCACCCACATACCCCAATGCAAACAGCAGCAAACCTAGAGATGCACCCGCTCGAGGCACCTGGGGAGGATAGAGTGGGGGAAGGGGGCCATGCAGACCCTGGAAGCAGGCTTGGAGCTGTTAGGGCAGAAAATTCCAGGGTCGCAGGAAACCAGAGCATGGTGTGGAAGTGGGTGTGGGCTCCGGGTGGGCACATCTGCTTGCAGTGGTGTCACTGGGGTTGGTGTTGCTCAGCGAGGTAATTCATACTTTCACCTCCCCCATGGACCTCCTCCAGTACCAGACCATACAGAATCCTTAGTAACGTTTAGTATCAATTTTAATCATAGAATAACATGTGATATAGTTGTAATTGGCTTTTTAAACGTGATATTTCTTATATGAATAATAACAATGAAATTATTTTGTAAAATCTTTCTGCATTGAATTTCAGCATCATTAGTTACGTTATTAGTAACTGAAAGGAAGCCTTTTTTATTTTTCTGCTTCTTTTCCTTTAATACTTCATTCTCAAAAAAGTTATTGATATAGGTTCACAAATATTCATTACCGCAATATTGTAGCTAAAACACCAGGAAATTTGAAAAAATGAGTGACTATAAAAACACTGGCAGCAAGGAAAACAGCATGTGTTTGTAGCATGTACAGACAAAACCACGTGATTGAAAGGGTCATTGTAATAGGGTAATAGTGACAGCTCTGACTGGAATGCATTCAAAGGTTCAAAAAATAACACAGAGTTTTAGTCTTGTAGGTATATTGAGACGTGTACTCTGGGCTTATGAAAAATATTTCTGTTGTTGTAACTACCTACCTACCAACTGCCATGGAGTCGATTCCAACTCATAGCAACCCTATAGGGTTTCCAAGGCTGTAAATCTTTAAGGAAGCAGACTGCCACATCTTTCTCTTGCCCAGTGGCTGGTAGGTTCGGACCACCAACATTTTGTTAGGAACAGGGCACTTTAACCATAGTGCCACCTAAATACAGGGGTATTTTTATAAAAAAAAAAAAATTATGAATTTCTGCTGAAACACTGCACAAAAATTTTATAGACAATTATTTTGGCGTCACCTCCTCTGACAGTAGTTTCTGCCCCCCGCCCCCACTAGTAATGCCACCGTCTACTTGGCACCCTGGACACCTTATCCCATGGAGAGGGCCATGGCTGGAAGAAGCCAGAGCAAGGTCTATAAAGCTGCGGACTCAGACCAGAGGCTGCTGTTATCTGCTCTAAGGGTGGTAGGTGCTGCTGTAAACTAGAAAGCGATTGTGAGTAGGCAGTGTTATTATTCTTTCTGCAAGGCTTTAGTACTTCTTTCCTTTCTTTCTCTCTGATTCTCCACCACTCTCTTTCCTATTTTCCTTGGGAAGAATTTGGAGATAATTTACATGCTAGTGGGTCAGAGAAGTGGGAGAGTAGATTTCTTAGGGGACAGATGAACCAGGATGTTGGAAAGTCTTGAGTGAGGACCAAGGCCTCTTCAGGCCTAGGTGCTGCTAAGCATCTCCCTCCCCACATCTCTGCAAGACTTAGGGCTTATTATTTATTATCTGAAAACAGAGAATCCTTAGAGCCTTAGACAAGCGCGTGGCCAGAGACACGGGGAAAAAAATGTTCCAAGCACTCACCATGCACGATGACAAATGTAGTGCTGGAAGAGGAGATTTGGAGACACACAGTGACGCCCACCTGAACAGGAGATCCAGGCCCAAAGCTGGGCTCAAAGCCATCCTGCCCCACGCCCCCAAACCAGGTGAGACTGCATCCCCAGGCCTTGGTGAGCTGAGAGTACAGAAAAAGAGGCTTTAGGAAGCAATGCAGAGGGGACTAGAGTCTGAACCGAGAGTCAGGAAGCCTGGGCCTGCCTGAGGGGGTGTTCTGGGTAAGAGGAACATGGTCTTAGACCTAAGACCTAAAACTAGCTCTACTCATCCCAGCTACTAGCCATTGACCCAGGCAAAGTCCTTTTCCTCTGAGCCTCAAGTTCCTCATCTGTAAAATGGAAATAATGGTGTTTTTTCACAGAGTGGTGGTAAGGATTTAATTAGATAAAAGCATGAGACGTGCTTAGCACTGTGCCTGGAGTACAGAAAACAATAAATGCTGACCATATATATGATTGTTACTATGGTCACAGTGCCTGGAAAATGTCAGTCAAATGATAGTTGAACTCGTATGACCTTCAGTAGATCATGTTCCATTTATGGGCCTCGGTTTCCTCAACTGAAGAATTTCCTTTATTCTCTAGAAACATTTTGCTGTCAGTGCCCAAAGGCCCCTGACACAGATAACAGCTAACACTTACAGACACTTGCTGTGTGCTGGGCACTGTCTGAAGTACTTGGCATGAATTACATCATCTCATTCCCCACTATCCCCTTTGAGTGGCCTTCTAGTATTACCCAGGAACCTGGGAAATAGAAGGCTTAGGGAATTTGCCCTATATGACCCAGCAAGAGCCAGGCAGGCTGGCTCCAAAGTCCATCCTCCTGACCTCCAATAATCTAGTCTCCCCTTCCCTGTCCAGATGTGGACTGTGCTCCTCCTGGAGTGACCAGGCGGCCATTTTCAGGGATCCTCCTGTCAAGCCAGCCAGTTGACTGACTTGGCTGGTCCCCCACCCCCTACTGAACTGTGACTAGTGATGAAGCCAAGTTAGTCATTTTGGTCTTTGAGTCAAAGATCCTGCCTCCACGTGTTTAGACTTTCTGACTATGACACAGTCCCTCTGGCTCTGGGTTTGAAAGAATCAGCAATAGGAAATGCTGATTTTGAATTGAAACAAGAAAATGGCCATTCCTGAGATCATATGCATCTTAACCAAGGGCTTCGGCCCACGTTGTCTCACAGGGCACTTGCCACCACATGGTAAGACACACATGCCTGGGACTGTTAGCCAGTTTCACAGATGGAGAGGCCCAGCTGGCCTGGGATTGCACAGGGTGGAGGTGATGGTGGAGGCGGGATCTGAAATCAGGCCTCCCAGTGCTCCGTCCTATGTACACCCTACAGCCCAGACCCATTCTACTGGTAACACCCTCTGAGGGACCCTGAATCCCCAGCACTAGGGGCATCACTGTGAAGGGTGGGAATGGCTGCAGACCATTTGGCCAGACCTCTCCCATTTGCTCTGCCTTTTGGCACTGATCTGCAAGGTTACATTAAGCGTTCTTTTCTGTGTTGTTTGTGGGCAGAAGCAGCCTTGAAATTGCAAGGAACGGAGGTACCTGGCTCCCTGGAGACAATTTCAGAGTCCATCTCCCCACCTTGTTTATTTGTAAAATGGGAACACAGACACAACTGGTGTATGTTTTACATTAAACCAAATAGGAGCTTGTGGCATTTCTGTCTGCACTTGAGACATGTTTATACTGCTGGGTCCATTATGAATCTGTTTAATATCCTCTGAATTCTCCGAGTCCTCCATCCCTGCAGCCAGGAAGTGGGTAATGTGCACACGGGGAAGAAATTTCCAGGCACTCAGACCTTTAGGTAAAGGAGGACGCTTTTTTCTTTTTTTTTTTTTTAAGGGAGAAAAAGCCTGTTGCAAAACAAAATTAAAGTTTTCCTGTTCAGAATGGTTTTTCCAATGAGCTTTTCCTTATAGAAAGTCGCCCAGGTCCGAGAGAGAGAGAAAGTCTGAGGGAGCTACCAGGTAGAGGAACCTGGGGCCTACATTGTGCGAACAGCATCCCTTTGCCCTGGAGAGCGTGGGGTGGGGACACGGAGGTGAGTAACCCTTTAGGGGCTGAGGAAGACATGGGGGATCTGCATCCAGGAGCTCGAGGTCAACAGAGGGCTGCTTGGCTGCTGGGGGCTCCTGGGAAGCCAGCTTCAGGCTAATCCTGCTAGATTGGGAACAGGCTTCCCACAGGACTGCTGGCAGGAGCAGCTCCCTGCTTGCTGGCAGAACAGAGAGGTATTTTAGGGAGAAAAATGAGATTCTTGTTATTGCTTTATTTCTCCTGCAGAAATGTTGGTGTGTCCTAGCCAGAGCCAAGAAGAGAGGTAGGTGGGTGCCAACAGAAGGGTGAGCTCATTGCATGTGGGGATAGGAGGTGTTGCCAGCAAGGCACAGTGTAGAACAAAAGCTCCTCGTTTGCCATCCCAAACCCCTTGTCAAAGCAGAGCCCTTTGACCCTCCCATCACCTCCCCACTCCATTAGCTAGTCTGTCACTTTCCTTCTCCATCATTTCATCTCGCTTCTCCATTATTCGAGCCCTCTCCTGTCTGATCCCTCTAGTTTCTTGCATCTCGGACCAAACACTCCCTCCTCAATACCCTGGAGCATCCGTGCATGTTTGGAGACTGTGTGAAGGAAAGAGCCCAGGCTTCGGAGTCTCAGAAACATCTATCCAAATCCCAGCCCCACCACTTATGGGCTGTGTGATCCTGGACAAGGGTCTTGCCCTGTCTGGGCTTCTGCTGTCTCATCTGTGGCCGTGTTATCTTGCAGTGAGATGAAAAAGGAAATGAGAAAATACCTGGCAAATAGATGCTCATTTAATATTTCCTTCCCATGGAAGAAAAGGACATTGTATAATTAAGGGATTAAGAAACTTTGTCGTTGTTCATTGCCACCCAGTTGGCCCCGACTCATGGCAACCCCACGTACGACAGAATGAAACATGGCCCAGTCCTGTGCCATCTTCGTGATCATTGGTATGCTCAAGTCCATTGCTGCAGCCACTGTATATTTTGAGTGCCTTCCAGCCTAGGAGGCTCATCTTCCAGCACTACATTGGACAATATTCTGTTGTGATCTATAGCGTTTTCACTGGCTAATTTTCAGAAGTAGATCACCAGGTCCTTCTTCCTAGTCTTAGTTTGGAAGCTCCACTGAAATCTGTCCACCATAGGTGATCCTGCTGGTATTTGAAATACTGGTGGCATAGCTCCCAGCATCATAGCAACACACAGGCCGCCAAAGTACCGCAAACTGACAGACGGGCAGCAATGTCAAATTCCCGCCGGACTCGGAGAAATAAGGGGTCACAGGTTATGTGTTGTACTCATTACAGAGACCTGGTAATGGCCTGAGGATGACACAAATTGCTCTGGACTGAACCTAGAATTAAGAAGAGGGATTTGGGAGCGGTGAGGAAGCTTCCCCGGTGTTGGCCAAAAAAGAAACAGCATGCATGGCCAGAAACCTAGGTCAGAGAGGGCAAGGAACAAGATGATGCTGGCTGGATAAAAGCAGCCTGAGAACTGAGCAGCAACGAACTTCATAAAGTGGCACAAAGTTGTACCAGTTGGAAATTCTAAAAGGTGAGAGTGAAAAGGTGCTGGCCCACAGAGTCACCTATGTTGGGGCCCAGAGCTCTTAACTGGCATTTTGGCTGCCAGGGAAGGGCCTGAAACACACCCTCCAATCAACTTTGATTTTCCACCTATGAATCACGAAGAGGTGTTATTAACAACGGGCAGTCCGGAAGCTTTCTGAGGAAGAGCCAAATCCCTTTGTTTCTGTGGGCTGCATGATCGCATGTGGTATCTGTATGTAAATGTCACAACATTTAAAATTTTATCACTCTCTGGAATTATTGTATTAAATTTCACATCCTTGAAATTCCCAGCCCCCTGGGCAAAAACCCCAGTTGGCCTGCCCTGTTCTGGCCCTGGTTATGGGGGAGGTATCTCTGTGATATAAATTAGATTGGTTTATGCTTCCTGGATTTTATTTCTCCTTTGACTTCCTTTTGTAGTTCATAAATTTTTTTTTTTTTTCGTTTAATCCATCCTGTCTCAGTTTTGCTAAGGAAAATTAAGAAAAGGGGTTTGGGTCCACGCTTTGATGAGGGAGGGACAAAGAATGGACCAGAAGCCTTTGGGGTCACCAAGCAGGGGTGGCAATGGGAATGAACACAAATGAGGTATGCACTTTCTGGGACTTGCGCGCTCCACCCCACTTCCCCTTTGTTTTGCGGACACTCAAAGAGACAAGATGGACCCTATCCAAAACTGATGATACCATACACATACTAAGAAGCTGTGAAAAGGTTCATTACTCACATAATGAGGCTTTCTGGGGAGAGCAGAGGAAAGAGACTGACTTGGGGTTTTTATGGTGGTTAGAGGGTGGGGCTGGGGTGGGGGTTCTTCTGCATGGTTTGAACATCCCCCCAGCCCCAAAAGAGGGAGCACCTAGGATTTCTTATCAGCTTTCCAGATGTTGGACCGAAGGGGAAGAGAGATGGGGCTTAAAACCTGTCAGTTGTTAAACATCAAAAGTGGAGTGACATTCTTTATTACACCCTCTTCCATCCTCTGAGTCCTAGCAGCTCAGTGGTTAAGAGCTCAGGTGGTAACCAAAAGGTCGGCAGTGCAAATCCACTAGCGCTCCTTGGAAACCCTATGTGGCAATTCTACTCTGTTCTATAAGGTTGCTATGCGTTGGAATCAACTCCACAGTAACAGGTAAGGGTCTCCATCCTCAGTCAGAAGTGCAAAGGTGGTTGAGCAGCATCTTGGGCCATGCAGAAAAGGGTAATGTTCTAGTGATAGCTGATCAACAACAGAGCAGGAGACTGGGCCCCCATCTGGAGCCATAGCCATCATGTTAACCCCAAATGAACTCTTGCTCTGCTACATGAGAGAAAAATCAATTTTGGGGTTTCTGTTAGGGCAGCCAAACCTGAATTCTCACTAATCCAGGGGATGATGACCCCTCGGCCCCAGAGTCCTGAGGGTTAATGAGAGACTAGGGGAAAGCACTTAGTAAGTAAGGTACAAGTCCATTCATTTGTTTATTCATTCAACAAACTGTTATTGGCATCTCAGAAGGACAAATATTGTATGAGACCACTATTATAAGAACTCAATAAATAGTTCAAACAGAGAAGAAAATATTCTTTGATGGTTACAAGAGTGGGGAGGGAAAGAAGGAGGGAGGGGGGATTCACTAATTAGATAGTAGACAAGAACTAATTTAGGAGAAGGGATGGACAACACACAATACAGGAGAGGTCAGCACAACTGGACTATACCAAAAGAAAAGAAGTCTCCTGAATAAACTGAAAGCTTCAAAGGCCAGAGTGGCAGGGGCAGGGGTTTGGGGACCATGGTTTCAGGGGACATCTAGGTCAATTGGTGTAATATTAAAAACTATTAAGAAAACATTCTGCATCCCATTTTGGAGAGTGGCGTCTGGGGTCTTAAACACTAGCAAGTGGCCATCTAAGATGCAACAATTGATCTCGACCCACCTGGAGCAAAGGAGAGTGAAGATCACCAAAGACACAAGGTAAGTATGAGCCCAAGAGTCAGAACGGGCCACGAAAATCAAAGACTACATCAGCCTGAGACCAGAAGAACTAGAAGGTGCCCAGCTGCAACCGATGGTTGCCATGACAGCGAGCACAACAGAGAATCTCTGAAGAATTAAGACAGCAGTGGGATGCAGACCCCAAATTCTAGTAAAAAGACCAGACTTAATGGTCTGACTGAGACCAGAGGGAACCCAGAGGTCATGGTCCCCAGACCTTCTGTTAGTCCAAGACAGGAACCATTCTTGAAGCCAATTCTTCAGACAGGGATTGGACTGGACTACAAGAGAGAAAATGATACTGGTGAGGAGTGGGCTTCTTGGATCAAGTAGACACATGAGACTATCCAGGCAGCTCCTGTCTGGAGGGGAGATGTGAAGGCAGAGGGGGGCAGAAGCTGGCTGAATGGACACGGAAACACAGGGTAGAGAGAAGGAATGTGCTGTCTCATTAGGGGGAGAGCAACTAGGAGTATATAGCAAGGTGTATATGAGGCTTTGTATGAGAGACTGACTTGATTTGTAAACTTTCACCTAAAGCACAATAAGAATTAAAAAAAAAAAAAAACTGTAATTGGCACCTATTGTGTGCCTGGCCCTTCACTTACTCGCATTACCTCCTTCATACGGGCTCTGGAGCCATCTGCCTGGGTTCAAATCCTGGCTTTGCCACTAGCTGGTCTCATGACTGTGAGCAAGTTATTGACCTTTTCTGTGCCTCTGCTTCCTTGACTACCAAATGAGGTTGACGATGGAACCCACATCAAGAAATCAGCCCTGCTCTCCCAGAGCTCTGGGTAGTGAGCGAAAAAGATACACCAACCCACTTCCCCTGGGATTTCACTCCAGCCAAAAGCAAGTGTCTGAAATTTAAAAATAAAATGAATAAGCTCCAAAGGCAGGTTTTATGGCTTACTGGATGATGTGAAGTGAGAAAGCCAGGGAAGATGACCAGCAGGCCAAAATGACGACAAGTTAAAACCAGCCAAATTCTTTATAACAAATGAAAGTGTTTACGTGGTGAGGAGTGCGTTGTGCACATAAAATGAACCCATGGCATCCCCCAGGGCCTTTCCAGATGTTTCCAGTCAACATTTTAGGAGCACCTACTATGTGTTGAGTGGGGGCAGCGGCGGTTTAGTGGTAGAATTTTCACCTTCCATGCAGGAGACCCAGGTCCAATTCCCGGCCAATGTGTCTCATACTCAGCTACCACTTGTCTGTCAGTGAAGGCTTGCCTGTTGCTGTGATGCTGAACAGGTTTCAGTGGAGCTTCCAGACTAAGACAGACTGGGAAGAAAGGTCTGGCAATCTAATTCCAAAAATCAGTCAATGAAAACCATATGGATCACAACAGTCCAATCCCCAACCAATCTTGGGGATGGCCCAGGACCAGGTAGCGTTTTTTTCTGTTGTGCATGGGGTCACCATGAGTTGGGGCCAACTCAGCGGCAGCTAACACCACCACCACCACTATGTGCTGAGAACCAAGGATATAGAAGGAGACTTAATCTGTACGAGAGGGGAGTTTATGGTCTAGCATGGGTCATAGACAAGCCTAGAGGTGCATAGAGTGCAGTGTGAGCAATACTGCCAGGAAGGGCAGGCACAGGGGCTATAGGAACCCAGCGAAGGCACCTCCCCCAGACTGGGGGACCGGGTGATACTAAAAGTCATGTACAAATTTGGCCCAGATTTATGTTCTGTTTGGCCTTCACCGGGTTGTTTCTTAAATGCCTTAATTGCCAACAATTAAAATTTGAAGGTCCCATATAAAATCCAAGACTTCTGGCTTTTCTTTAAAAAGTGGAAGGTCTGGCCAATCTAGGTCTATGTTCTCTCAGCCATGGCTGAGTGGCGGCTGCCCCATTCAGAACGAGACCCAGGCTCTCCATATCCCTCCGGGTTCACACTACCTAAATGCCTACACACAGACCCTTCACTTGTTCATGCAGCCTCCTTGATACAGACCCTGGAGCCTTCTGCCTAGGTTCACATCCTAGCTGATCTTATGACCATGAGCAAGCTATTTGTTTTTTCCATGCCTCTGCTTCCTTGACTACCAAATGAGGATAACAATAGAACCTACATCATAGAGCATACTTACTCCTCACTTATTGACTATCTCATTATCTGATATTTTGCATTTATGACAATAGTAAAAAATCTACTGTCTATTTTGTGCATTAACAACAGACTCAAGATGAGAGTAGCGCTAGCTATGATAGTTAAGGTTATGTGTCAACATGGCTGAGCCATGATTCTCCGTGGTTTGGCAGTTTTGTAATGTAATTTGGCAATTATGTAATGATGTAGTCATTCTCCATTTTGTGATCTGATGTGGTCATTCTCGAGTTTCACATCGCCAATTCTCACATAATGACCTGGTCTTTGGAGCCTAACCATGTCAATAAGTGATGAGCGAGTATAATACATGTCAAGCATTTAGAACAATGCCTGGCATTTAGTAAACATGCAACAAATGTCAACTATTAATTTTTTTTTTTTTCATTTTTACTCACCTGGCCCCTGTAGGCATTTTTGTTTGTAACCCCTGGTGTAAGTGGTGAGCTAAGACCTTAGCCCAGGTCTGGTGACCCCAGAGCCTTTGATCTTCCCTTTGTATTCTGTGATTTTTCACTCTAATTTGGACCCATCCATCTGACTTCCATCACACCTTACTCTAGATCCAAGCCACACACAAATTCCTTACCTATAGAAACTATGAGATAATTTTTTTAAGCCACTAAGCTTTGGGGTAAGGAGAACTGGTGGTGAAATAGTTAAGTGCGCTGCTGCTAACTGAAAGTTTGGCGGTTCAAACCCACCATGGCTCCACAGGAGAAAAGACCTGGGGAACTGCTCCCATAAAGATTACAGCCTGGAAAACCCTATGGGGTAGTTCCACTCTGTCATATAGGGTCCCTGTGAGTTGTAAGCAACTCTACGGCACCCAACGACAAGCTCTGGGGTAGTTTGTTACACAGCAATAGATAAATAATACTTGGCCTAACACCCCAGTTCCTTCAACCTCCATGATTTCCAGACCCTTCCCCACCCTTTCCCTGTCCATACTGCAGTATATTAATAGCCCTCCTAAAACACAGGGCCTGGGACGGCACATACAGCTGTGGTCATACAACAAAACTATTTCCTCCTATGTGATGGACACTGTAATACTCATCTGCCTAACGTGTCCCCAGTAGTTTAATGCACACAGCTCACAGATGATTCATCCTGACCTGTGGTTGACTAAAACTGAATTGCAAGGAAAACCAAGTTACCTGCCATTGTGTACTTGTACGCTTGATTTTTTTTAATTCAAATATAGGACAGTACAATCACCCAAATAAGCATTCATCCTGCCTCTCCCAGCCAGGTGAGGATCCTGCAGACTCAATTCCACATCTTCTGTATTCATTTACCTCCTAGCTCCATGCCATCTGCGGCTGTGGTCAAGCTTCTACCCAGGCCTGAACCAGCTTGTTGACTAAACTAATGAACAAAAGCAGAAGCTGTTATCAAGGGCCTCAGAAGGAAGACAGGAACCCCACACTTACTGAGACTCATTACATGCCAATCACCTTGCCAGGTGCTTTTACAATTGATAGCTCATCTCATCCTCAGCACAACCCGACAAAACAGCCACTCTTTGCCGATAAAGAGACTAAGGCTCAGACAGGGTAAATAATTTCATTCCAAGGAAAAAATTTTTAAGAAGAAAAATCTATCATCAGGAAGCCATTTGTTGCTATGATAGAACAATCGAAAAAAATCTATATTATTTTCCTAGGACTGCTATAACCAATTAGCACAAATGGGTGTCTTCAAACAATAGAAATTTATTCTTTCACAGTTCTGGAGACTAGATGTCTGAAATCAAGGCTCAAGGCGGGAATCCATTCCTTGCCTCTTGGAGTTCTGGTAGCTATCAGCATTCTGGGTCTCGTGGCTGCATAACTCCAATTGCTGCTTCTGTCCTCACATGGCCTTCTCCTCCGTGTGCCTCTTATAGGGCCACTTGTCATTGGATTTAGGGCCTACCCGGATAATCCACTATAATTTCATCTCAAGATTCAGTTAGGGGAGTTATTGCTCATGGAACACTGAGTTTCAGTTTAAGATGATGGAAAAATTGCATTAATTAAGGGTAAGGATTGTACAGCTGATTAACGTAATTGATGGCAATAAGTTGTATACCTGTAAAAAGTTGAATTGGCAAATGTGTGATAGGTACATTTACAACAACAACAACAACAAAAAAGCAGCTGCTGAGGCTTCTTATGCACAACCAAACACATCATGGGATTTGGTTTCTTGGTTGGATGTTAGGATCATGGTTTCATGGGACATCCCAGTTAACTGGCCTCGATCGTGTTTGGTGCTTCTGTTCTATCTCCTAATTCACCGTATTGTGCTGGGGTCTTAAAAGTTTGCTAGCAGTCATCCAAGGTACAACAACTGGTCTGTATTCACCTGGAGCAACAGAAAAAGGAGGAGAATCAGGATCAGGTGGAGGAAACAGAATGTGAAGTTAATTGCTTCCACGAAAAACTTACCTCCTTTGCCACGAGACCAGAACTAGATGGTGCCCAGCCACCAATACTGAATGTTTTGATCAAAGGTTATATAGCAGGATCCTCATCAAGAGGATGCACCATGCGGAACAGAATTTCAAATTCTCATGGAATCTAGATTTTCTGGAGCCTTTGAGGCTAGACGAATCCCTGAAACAATTGCCCTGAGATAATCTTTAAAACTTAAGCCAAAAATAGCCCCTGAAGTCTTCTTTAAATAGTTTAGCTTAATTAGTAAAGAATATTTGCCTTGAGTGTTATGCTTTTTTAAGAATTATCTATATGGAATCAAATTGACAACAGCACCTCGAAAGATTAGATAGGAACCTTAGGGACAGTGAGTTTATGTTAATGGGGGAGGAACGATTCTGAAAAAGAGGGTGAGGATGGTTGGACAACTTGAAGGATGTAATCAATGTCACTGAATTTTACATGTAGAAATTGTTGAACAGGTATGTGTTCTGTTCTGTATATTCTCAACAAGAAAAAATAAAAATTTTTTAAAAGATCCTTAATTATATCTGCAAAGACCCTTTTTCCAAATGGGGTCACATTCACAGGTTCTGGGGATTAGGATGCGGACATATGTTTTGGGGAGCCACCATTCAAATCACAAGAAGCCCTCATGGCACAGTGGTTAAAATGCTTAGCTGCTAACCAAAAGGTCAGCAGTTCGAACCCACCAGCCGTTCCATGGGGGAAAGATGTGGCAGTCTGCTTCTGTAAAGATTACAGCCTAGGAAACCCAATGAGGCAATTCTACTCTGTCCTATAGGGTTACTATGAGTCAGAATCGACTCCATAGCAACAGGTTTGTTTGTTTTTTATTCAACCCACTGCATAACCTAAAAATACAACAATGACTCTAGGTAAATAATTTATCTACTCTGAGCCTCAGTTTCGTCATCTTTAAAATAGCAGCCATCTCTCAGGTTTGGAAGAAGATTTGATGAAAGTGTGTAAACAGTGTACCTGGTACAGTGCCTGACACATAGTAAGCTAGCAATCAAAAGAAGCCATTGTTAGCTAACATAATTTGTGTAAGGTAAGTGGTAAAACCAGGCAGAGGGCAGTAGAGTCATAGTGGTATAGTCAAAAGAGTTCAGGTATAAAGCCCAGCTCTGGCTCTTGCTCATTGTATGAACTTGGGCAAACACCTACCTAGCTCCCAAGGTCATTGTGAGGGACAGTGGGGTAATATGAATTGTAGGGCAAATGCGGGTTATTCTCATGCCTGGACTCTTACGTGGTTGCTGATTACTGTCACTACTATAGCAATGGACTCCTTCTTGCCTATAGTGTTTTTCTTCTTTTAAATTATTTCCTTGGGACAAATTCAAAATCCTTTCTCCAACTCTTTCTGCAGTTGTCAGATCCAAGAAAAGCAGGTAGCAGTAAATCCCACCACAGCTGAGGCTCAGAACCAAGCTGTGGCAGCAGTTCCCCCGCTAGGAGCTGCCTGTGGTAGGTGGCCCGCAGCTGCTCATTCTAGTTGAGGCTCATATGCCAAAGATTACATCATTAGGAAGGATAGCTCTCAGCCACGGGGATGGGAGGAAGGGATAGTAGCAAGATACTTTCTTAATCTCTTGGGATTACTATTTCATCTTGAGGAGAAGAAGAGCTGGTACAAATGCAGAATGCCAGGATTGCCAAGTGGTCCCTTGAGCACAGTCCAGAAAATTCTCATGGGAACGTGTATATCACATCTGAGAATGGAGATAGAGGGAGCCTGAGTACTAGGGGTCAGGGCCTCAGCCTTGGAATCTGCTTTGTGAGAGGAAATATGTAAATAAGAATGTGAAGGAATAAAGCAATGACCAGAGAAAGAGACAGAGTCCAAGATGGGGGTCCTTCACTAGATGGAGTCCCTGAATGAGTTTCAGCGCATCCTGAACTCCCAGAACTTATGCAATATTTTGTGTGCACAAACCAGTTGTCAGCTAAGGTACCTGATCCTTTGAGTTCAAATAAAATTGGCACCTACCCCATCCCACATGCACCCCTCCCAGTCCTTCTAAGGATTTGGGCTCTGGCTCACCTCTAGCTCCACCGTATTATCTTGCTGTAGGTACTACCCTTGTTCTGCTCTGGGTTAACTCAGACATGGAAACCAGCTCCTCTCTATGCCATCAACACCCCTCCTTACACACAAATACAAAAATCAGTCATACACAAGTGTATTGCAGACTCAGTATTCGAGGACCAGCAAGACAGACATTCATTTTGTTGATGTTGTTGGTTTTATGCGTTTCTTTGATTTTATCTGCCCAGCACCCCTTTCACCTTCTGGTAAAAAAAAAAAAAACAAACACAGAGAACCGTCTTTCCCCAATTCCATGTGTTTCTGGTAGTGCTGCCAGATGCCATATCCCAGCCCACCCAGCCACCAGGATAGGCAGGGAGAAGATAGACCCAGGCCAGGCCCAATTCAGTTAAGGTAGCCTGCCCCAGGGACAGGTTTCTGGGCTGGTGTGAGGTAGGTCTGGGGCTGATGGAGTCACTTTCCCCACCATATAGAAGGAGTCTCTGTACGGAGGGAAAGAATGAAGCCAAGGTGAAAAGAAGACAAACTAAGAGAAAAAGGGGAATGAGAAGGGAGTTACTATCCTTCAAGTCCCTGGATCCACTTGAGTCAAATGTGAGAGTAATCACACAGAGTGGAGCCCCCTGGATCGTGCAGCTCAGTGGGACCATGGCTCTACCATGAACTTCACAGGTAGGTAATCCAATGTATTTCTTTTTTCCAGGACTCTTTCTTGAGCAATTTGAGTTGGGGTTAAATCATGTGCTACCAAAAGACTAAGTACAGAGGTTTCCATCTAGTCTACCTTGCCGGTCCTTGAAACCTTAGCCAAGGCTGCACCACATTTTTTTGGTATTGAAGTCATGGTGAACGGTTGATTTCCAGCCTGGGTCAACCCAGAGCAGACAAGGATAGTACCTGCAGGTTGGCAAGATGGTCCACAAACTGAGCCATTTCGTTTATGCACAGCAACTTAGTCCTCCCTACGTTCTGCTCCACCTTTCATACCCAGCCCTGAGGCCTATGTAGCCCATCGAGTAATTTTCCCCAACAAAGACTGCTTCTTTCCCAAAGAGATTTCTGATGTTAAATACTTATATTTTCATCATATATATGTATGTTTTTTCCTATGCATATTTTTCTGGGGAGGGGATTGATAGCTCTCATCAGATCTCAAAGAGCTTCATGACTCAAAAAACAGCAATAGGAGTTCAGAATGGACATTCCTGGTGGGAGTCGGGAGGCGGAGAGGTGCAGTGGAGCAGGAGGGAGGAGCCGCTGACAGAGAGATGCAGAGTCAGACGCTGAAGGGCAGATCACAGGCCGTTCCAGCCAGAAGAATCCTCAGAGGTTTTCAAACATTTTCAGCCTCAGCGCTCTTTGTTCAAACAAAATCTTACTAGAAAGCTCAGTCTGTAAAACAGACAAAAGGAGACAACTTAAGAGGGAGAATATCCTTGTTGTTAGCTGCCATCAAGCTGGCCCCTGACTCATGGTAACCCCATGCACAATGGAACGAAATATCGCCCAGTCCTGCTCCATCCCCATGATCAGGTGGAGATTGGACCATTATGATCCGTAGGGTTTTCACCGGCTGATTTTTTGGAAGTAGACCTCCAGACCTTTCTTCCTAGTCCATCTTAGTCTGAAAGCTCTGCTGAAACCTGTTCAGCATCATAGCAACAAGCAAGCCTCCACTGACAGATGGGTAGTGGCCACTCAGGAGGCGTATTGGCCAAGAATTGAACCCAGATCCCCCACATGGAAGGGGAGAATTCTACCACTGAATGACCACCTCTCCTATAAGGGTAAGAATACTAGTTAAATACTCAAGGCCCAGGGGAAGACTTGACCCTTGAAGGCCCCAGACTTTGTGAATCCTTAAGACTCCTCAGTGTATGCTTGGTAAAATTCCAGATCTAGCGTAATCAATTCATTTTACAGATAGGGAAACTGAGGCCCACAAAGACTAGTGGTGACGTCGTCAGGACTAGAATCGTGCAGATTAACCAGTCAGCAAGGTAGGCACTGGCTTATAGTAAGCAAGGAACGCATGGGCTTACTTTTGCTTACATACTGGTCTGAGTGAAACTGTGCACTACAGGTAAGTAAGTAAGCACAAGTAAGGCCGTGCGTATCCTGCTTATTGGGTAGTTTGTCCCTGTCTAGAGTACACGGCTCCCTGGCCGCCTGTGGCCAGGCCAGTGCTCTTCTCTCTGTCCAGGATAATGTGAAACCACGCTTTCTCTCCCCACAGCCCAGGGCGCTCAGTCCCAGCCTGCACATACAGCCTGCCTCCTGTCCTGTAAAACACCCTCTCACTCTAGCCCCCTGACCCTCCTGGCCTTTCTGGGGAGGACACCAGGGATCTTCTTCACCCAGGAGGAGAGCTGTGGAGGCCAAGCCAGAAGACGCCTCGTTGCTCAGCACGCAGATGAGGCCATGTCCGCTCTCTCAGGGTCCACGGAGGAGCCAGTATGAGCCTGGGGCCCCAGGGAGCCAGCTCTGCCCCAGGCAGAATCCCAAGATGTCTCACTTTACAAGGATAGAATTTCGCTACTTGTGTATTTTAATTAAATTTTTATTTTTATGGCATTTTAGCAAAATTTCCCCCACTCCTGCAGCTCACTCATTGTTATTAAAAACCATGAAAAGATGAGGGAAAAAAAATGCTGTCCACGGGGCCAAAATGAGGCCATTTTTTTAGAAAAGATCTGACCACTTTGTATACTTTAAATCCACTCCCTGCCTTCGGATGCTGACGCCGCCCCTGTGACTTCACAGATCAGATTTTAAGTCTGGGGCTTATTGCTTTCTGAGCCCCCTGGGGCTTATAGGATTATTCTGGATTTAATCCTTTAATAATTTTTCCTCCCTCCTGTCTGAGACCTGGTTTTCCAGCTGAAAATCGCTCTGGGTGAAACAGCTTGCTTCCAGCCCCAATGAACTCCCCTCTCAGACTGCTGTCCTCTGTCACTGTAAGAAAATTCGGGAGCGGGATCTGTGGAAAGCTGACCATTTTGAGGATTTACAAAGATAAAGCTGGAAGTCCCTGTTCTGAAGTGGTTGAAACTGAAGCTCTAGTGGGGGGAGGGAGGGAGCCTATGCCAAACCCTATGCCTGAGGTTGGCATAATGTTATCCTGCTCATTATCCCTTACCGCGGCCTTGAAAGTGAGGGTTGTTATCCGCATTTTACAGAAGGAGAAACTGAGGCTCAATGACAACAAATCACTTGCTTAAGTTGAATCAGATGGTAAGAAGCAGAGCCAGACTTTGAATCCTCTCCCACAGGACTCTGGAATCCCTGTTCTCTGAGCCACACCAGCTACCAGCTCTGCCCTCCTCCACCCCAGCCAGTTACCCTTTTCAGCTGAGCATGTGGCTAGGAAGGGACACCCCTGGAATGGGCAGTGGAAGGAGGGGACCCTTGCTCAGCCAAGCAGCCCTGACAGTTAATCGGTGAGCCATGTCCCAGCCAACTCTCCCTGACTAACATATTCTCCACAAAAGATGAGCAGATTTCAACTCAAAATACCCACAGGATACGTACCCGCAGGATACACAATGCCGGAGGCTGGAGAACAGAGGTAAAAGAATGAATGAAACTTTCCATTTGGTACAGGAACCAAGCCCATTGGTGACTAACATAACAGGCCATGATGTTGCTGCCATGTGGGAGCCCAGAGGGGCAAACAAACCTCTGTGACCTGCACAGAGGTGGCCACATCTGGACTGGGCCTTAAATGGATGAGTTTCATCCCATTGTGGCTAGAGAAGATACTTAAGATACTTTGTATGATTTCAATCTTTAAATATATTAGACTTGCTTTGTGTCCTAATATATATTCTATCTGGAGAACGACTCATGTGCACTAGAGAAGAGTATAGATTGTGCTGTTGTTGAATGGCGTGTTCTATATCTATCTGTTAGGTTAGTTTGTTTATAGCCATGATCAAGTCCTCTATTTCTTTATTGTTATTTTGTCCACTTGTTCTATCCATTATTGAAAATGGTATATTAAAGTCTCCAACTATTGTTGTAGACCAATGTCTCCCTTCAATTCTGTCAGTGTTTGCTTTACATATTTTGAGGCTCTGAAGTTCAGTGCCTATATATTTATAATTATTATATCTTCTTTTTGTGTGTGAAATTGTCTTTTATAATTTATCTTATTTTGTTGTTGAGAATATGCACAGCAGAACATATAGCAGTTTATCCATTTTTACATGTACAATTCAGTGACATCGATTACGTTCTTCAAGTAGTATGACCACTCTCACCTTTTTTGAGTTGGCCCTCCCCCATTAACATAAACTCACTGCCCCCTAAGTTTCCTATCTAATCTTTCTAGTTGCTGTTGTCAATTTGATCCTATATAGATAAATCTTAAAAGAGCACAGTGCTCAAGGCAGACATACTTTACTAGTTAACCTGAACTATTTTTTGATTTTAAGAAGACTTCGGGGGATCTTTCTGGTTTAAGGCTTAAGGTTTAAAGATTATCTCAGGCCAATAGTTTTTGGGGAGTCATTGCTATATCCTCTTGATGAATTGACCCTTTTATCATTATATAGTATCTTTCTTTGTCCTTGGGTGGTGCAAACAATTTGCATTTGAGTACTAACCTAAAGGTTTGCTGTTCAAACCTGCCCAGCAGTACCACAGAAGAAGGTCCTGGTAATCTGCTTCCATCAGGATAAAAAAGAAAACCCTATGGATCAAATCTATTCTGTAACATATGAGATCGCCATGAGTCAGAATTGACTCAACAGTAACTCATTTTCTTTGTCTGTTATGACGGATTTTGACTTAAAGTCTATTTTGTCTGATATTAAAATTGCCACGCCAGCGTTATCATGACTACTTTTTGCATGGGATGAATGGATGTGTTGGATATCAACAAGCAGGAAGGAGCAAAGGTTTGCTGAGCAGGGGAGACAGCGTGAGCAAAAGTGTGGAGGTATGAAAGAAATGGTATATTTAGGAAACTATGCAAAACACAGTTCTAAGTGTAGAGGGAGAGGGAATAGCTACAAAGATGGTTAAACAT
This sequence comes from Elephas maximus indicus, assembly GCF_024166365.1. Classification (NCBI taxonomy): domain Eukaryota; kingdom Metazoa; phylum Chordata; class Mammalia; order Proboscidea; family Elephantidae; genus Elephas; species Elephas maximus. Next base: position 50,254,753 of record NC_064837.1, on the reverse strand, counting down.
GGGATATGACCACAAGTTTGGGACAGAGGGTAAGATCTTGCTCAGCTGTGTGGATGGAGCATAAGGTAGCAGGAAAAGGGTCTAGGATTCAGACCTAACTCAAGGGAAGGGGCAGGGTACCCTGTATCCTTTCATCATCTGGTAGTCCCAGGTCTTAGAGAAGTCAAGTTGAAATTCTGACCTCTCGTTCCTCCTTCCTGCATCACTGGCTGGGAGACCTGTGAGGGGAGTGGTTCCACTCACTCACCTTGATTGGGCTGAGCCCCACTCACATGATCTCTCTAGAACCCAGAGAACTAGCCCTCCTGCCCTCAACTGAGCTCTCCAGCCAGCAACCCAGTTCTGTATCCACAATTCATTCAACCAACAAACCTCCAGTGAGCATTTCACTGGGCCATGCACAGGCACTGGGCTTATAGTCCAGTGGGAGTAAACAGGTAACTGCAACACCCCAGGACAAGTTCTATCAATAAGGTGGTCCCCAGGGTATAGCAGCATCAGCATCTCCTAGAAACCTATTAGAAATGCAAATTTTCAGGCCCCACCCTAGACCTGTTGTCCTTGCAGTAAAGCTGCTGTGATGAAATGAGTTCCTTTATGTGGACTTTTGCCTTGGTTCTTTGAAAAAACAGCTTGAGAGATCTTTTTCCCCTAAACCCTGAGGAATTAGTTACATTTGCCCTAGTTTTCCACCCGGAAGAGTTTGTTACTTTTGTCCAGATTGATTGACATTTCCCAGGAAAGCTGTAAACAACTTGACTTTTTGTCTGGCCCTGGGCTGCAGCCTGCCCTGTGATTAATATGCGCCTTGCAGGGATTGGCCAATATACTATGCAAAAGAAGTGACTTTAGCCTACTATGCAAACCAAGTGTCTGTGGCCTACTGAGAGGGGATTGGTCAGTTCATGGCCCTGGCAGGCGAGCCATGCCTTAGAAATTGACAAGGAGTTTGCTTATATATGTAGCCAACTACACAGAGGTTGGCAGATGAAAGCAGAAAGAGAGAAGAAAGAGAGAGAGAAGGCAAAGAACCTTCTAAAAGAGCTACAACACAGGTCAAGGGCTGCAACATTGACAACAGGAAAAGACCTGGAAGAGGCCGTGTGGCAGAGCCGATGGCGACAGCTGAAACTTGCTGCTAGGAATACAGCTAAACAAAACTTGTAGCGGAGAGGCTGACAGTGGGGAGGCTGAAGGCAGAGAGACTTGTGTTGAGGGGTGTGCACCGCGGAGAGAAGGCCATGCTTACTTGCATGGTTGAGAGGAGCTGAGAGAGCTGTCTTGCGTGGAAGAAGGGATGGACGTGCTTTTCTCTTTGGAGGAGACTTGCGGAATTTTCCACAGGCTTCCTGATCCTGATCCCAAACTGTACCCCGTTACTTTCTTAATAAGCCACTTGACTATAAGTATGATCTGTGAGTTCTGCGTGGCCATTGCAAGGGATTTTGGAACCTAAAAGAGAAGTAGTGAATGCCACGGCGGCGGGGGGGGATGGCTGGTGTCAGAATTGGTAAAGAGGTTGGAGAGTGGAGGTTTATCTAATTTCTGCCTCACAGAAATCACCTTTGTGATGATAGTAATTCTCATTATCCCCCTGAAGTTAGATTCTATGCCACTACTACTCCCGTTTCACAACTGTGCCAAGGAGTTTTCTTGGCTATAATCTAGACAGAAGCAGATGGCCAGGCCTTTCTTCTGCAGCACCACTGAGTGGGCTCCAACGGACAAGCTTTAGGTTAGCAGTCCAGCACAAACTTTTCACGGCACCTAGGGGCCTGACCTTAGACCTATCGATTCAGAAACGGGGGTTAGGGCCCAGAAATCTGTGTTTTCACAAACCCTGCAGGTGATTCTGGTGCATGCTAATGTTTGAGAATGAATAGGCTATGGGAACACAGAGTGGACTGATCAGAGACTGAGTGGGCTGATCAGGGAAGGCTTCCTGGAGGAAGCACCTCCTGTAGTGAATCTTTGCAAACAAGGAACTAGACGAAGAAAGGAATAAAGAGATGTCCCAGGTGGATGAAGCTATGTACACAAGAGCCTAGCAGGTGAGGAGCTCTGGAGGTTTCCAAAGGAGTGCAGTGGTTGTGCGTTGGTAGGCAAGTGGCAAGAGATGAGCCTGCAGGAGCTGGGGTAAAAAAAAAAAAAAAAAAAAAAACATGACAGAGGAAGGAAAGATTTCAGAGTTTCAGAGAGAATGAAGGCAAATAGAAAATGCGGATGTGCAGGGGACCCCACTGTGGTGAACAGTGCACCCGCAACCCTGCAGAACCAGATACCCGGCATCCCCGGGGCCAGGGAGCCCCCCACAAAGGCCCCGCAACTCCTTTACCGGAGCGGCATGACCTCATGTGTTATGGCTGCAAAGGCACGGGGGAGGCCGAATCCGGTATTTGTACTGGAGTTAACTGGGGGCCCCGTGAATGATGGAGGCTTTGAGGAATGCACGGATCCTCGACGTGACCCCGCGAACAATGGTGTCGCTTACGACCACCATGGCCCCCAGCGGCTCACATCTGCACGTCCACAGCCCTTCTTGATGAAATAATAATAGTAGACAGTTATGAATATTGAAAATGCAAAGCAGATACATGCAGGAACTTGGGATGAGGAGGGCTCAGGGAGCACCCGAGAGCTATTTTTAGCCCAGGAACCGGAGCCCCCATTTTACCCGGGCAGCGGCTTGTCAATCAGGAAAATCCCGCTGCTCCCCCCAGCACTGATTTATGGTGATTCAGAGGGGAGATGCTGCCAGGAGTAGGCCGGGGCCAGGAAAATTTCATCTGTCTGGAATCCGACAGGAAAAAAGAGGCCTGGAAATTTCAGAGGAAGCTGGAATCTGCACCGGTTCCAGCGCCTCTGTTTGTGTTCGCTCAGCTGGCTCCTGTTAGCGAGTTAAGGGTCCGCTGAGGAAAAGCGTCAGGCCAGGTTTTTCCATCACTGCAAAACCTTGAGCTTGATCCCCAGACAGTGGCTGCTCCAGCGACCTCCGACCCCAAACAACAGGAGCCTTCACCAGGTTCCCGTCCCCCCCACCCCCCCACCCCCAGCCCCCTCACCGTATCTTAAATCAACATCTTTGTTTTTCTCTCTTTTCTCTTACTAAAAAAAAAGTCAGCCAAGTGATTCTTCTTTGTTGTTTGCTGTTTTAACCAAAGAGACATTTAGCAGCACACTCAAGAAGCAGGGTTCAATGTGAAAACTAATTAATTAAATTTACTTTTAATTTCCTCCCCTGGAGGGGCCTGGCTCTCACCCCCTCCTTCCTGGTGCGGGGCATCTGGAACCCCTAATCTACTAACCTGATGCTGTGAGCACTAGAATGAAGCCAGGGATTAGGGCTCTGCACAGAATCTTGCTGTGTGAAGGGACACTGAGCTTCTGCCAAGAGTGATGGTATAATCTGAGAACAGATAAGGGTGATGCTTGAATGACATGATGACCATAATGTCACTGAATTGTACAGGTGAAGATTGTGGAAATGGCAAATGTTTTCTTACAAATGTTTACCACAATTTAAAAAAAAAAAAACAAAAAATCTTGCTGCTTGGCCAAACCTAAGGAGGCAAACAAGATGGTGCCCTTTCCATCCATCCATTCATTCATTCTCTCAGTGCCTGTTTTGTGCCGGGCCCTAAACTGGGGGTCTAGAAGTGGGGCAGGGGACACAGAATGGGCATGACTTGCCCTCCAGGAGGTCACGGTTTGGTGGGGGGCACAGATCTGTAAATAAACAACATGGTGCAGAAGAACATATAAGGTACCTGTGTGACCAGAGGGGAGCCCCGAAGCACAGAGAAGACCTTGGGCTGGTTCCAAAGGCAGAAGGAACCTTGTGTACAAAGACAGAGAAGCAAGGAAGAAAGGGGACAGCCACACCACACCATGAGGAGGGCTGTGTGACTAGAGCCTAGATCTGGGGGCAGGGCCAGCCTCCGGAGAGAGTTTGTTCTGGGCACTTGGACTTATGCTGAGGGTGGTGGAGGATTTAAGCACCGAGATTAGGCGTGCACTTTGTCCAAGTGACCATAGTGGCTCTGCAGAAGGGGTGAGGAGCAAGGGGATCAGCCAGAAGAATCAACAGGGGCTGCCGAGGCAGGGGCAGAGGGGGTAGAGAGGAGGGCAGAGCAGAACCCCAGTTCTGTTCCCCGGTGGCTGGCTGTTCAATAAATAAACACCACTGGGAGACAGGAGACCTAATTTCCTAAAGAACTCAAAATAACCTCATGCCCCAATCTCCAAAGGACAAAAGTATCCGGGCCCACAGCTGCTTTGTAATGGTTGCCTGGGGGCCTGGCTCTGACCTGCAACTGTCCATCTTGGGACCTAGGCTTCACTGGTATACTGGGGGGGCTCCGAGAGACCAGTAAGGTACCTGCCTCGGGCACAAAATGCGAGGGGGTGCCCAAAAATTCAGTCATCAAGATAGATAACATCAAAATTAATTTTAAAAATTCATGATAAACAAAATATGACAATTTTAAATAAAGATAAGAGCCAACTCTGCAATCCATACCCTGCCTCATCCACCTCATCCTAAACCCAGCCCTGGCTCCAAAAAAACTTTGTTTATAAAAACAGGCAACCAGTTCACAGGCTATAGTTTACTAATTTTTTAAAACTATTGCATTAAAATGTTATTTGTCTTGCTTGCTGAGATTGTTGGTGCCTCCTTAAACTTGAACTGGAGGTGAGTGTTTCCCGGGCCTTACCCTAGACCTGGGCCTGCCAAAGATGGCCCCCTTCCTGGAATGAAGAGACCTGCATCCTGCAGAGAGCAACATGGCCATGGGAATTTAGCTGGAGATCATTATGACCCCATGTGTGTGGAGAGTTCCAGGCTGATCAGCAAGCCGGAACGAAGGGGCCCCACCAAACCTGGTGTACTGTCCCTCGGAATAGCTGATGCTACTGTGTACCTCAGAAGAATTATTTAAGCTTTCTAAACTCAGATGCCTCATCTATAAAATGGAAAGAAGAATGTCTATTTGTTTCTTTTTATTCCAAAGAAATCTAAGTCGGCCCAAACCCAGGACCTTTTGTACATTCAGCACCACACAAACCCTGAGTCCACACCCTGTGCTGGGCATCGTCCTGGGGAAACAGTGAAAAATGGGGAAACAGTGAGATAAGTATTCCCAATCCTCTGCCCACCACTGTAGGGCAGGTTTATACCACAGTTTAGGAAAACCAAAACCAAACCTGCTGCCGTCACGTCAATTTCGACTCATAGCGACCTTATAGGACAGAGTAGAACTGCCCCATAGAGTTTCCAAGGAGCACCTGGTGGATTTGAATTGCTGAGCTTTGGTTAGCAACCATAGCTCTTAACCATTACACAACCAGGGTTTCCAGATTAGGAGAAGGTAGGCCCAGAGACCAAAATCATTCATTCATTTGTTCCTTCAATAATGGGTATCCACTAAATACCTATTATGTGCCAGGCACTGGTTGAATCAGACATGATCCTTGATCTCAAGAAACTTGTAATCTAGTAGAGGAGACAGACTATAAAAAAAAAAAAAAAGCTGTAATTCCTCTATTAGATACAAAGCAATGTGGGCATCCAGAGAGGATAACCAATTTAGTTGATAGTGGGAGGAGGTTTTGCAGAGTTGGCCTTTAAATCAGTACAAATAGAATTGTGCCATACAGACTAGAGATTTTCGGACAAGGACCTGCATGTGCTAAGGCAAAATGTGAAAGAAGTTGGCAAGATTAGAGACAAGCAAAGCGTGGGTGGCTGAACAAAGTGTGCAGCAATGAGCAGTGCTGGGCAATGGGGTTGGTGAGACAAACAGGGGCTAGACTATGAAAGGCCCTATATGTTAAGATAATAGTTTGGATTTTATTCTATTGGCAGTGGGGAGCCATTGGTAGCTTTTAGGCAGAAAATGGCATATTTCAATCTGTTTTTACAAAGAAAACACTGGCAGCCATAAAGAGGAGGGATTGAAGCTGGAAGTATCTGGAGGTACAAGTCAGTTGGGATGTTTTGCAATAGTGCAAAGAAGAAATGCTAAAGGCATTGATGGCAGGGATGGAGTGCAGGGATAGAATTAAAGAGATTTCTGGTAAGAAGGTACACAATTTGGTGACTGTCTTAGTTATCTAGTAGTGTTACTATGACGGAAATGCCATAAGTGGATGGCTTTAACGAAGAAATTTATTCTCTCACAGTCTAAAAAAAAAAGTCTAGAAGGCTAGAAATCCAAATTCAGAGTGCCGGCTCCAGGGGAAGGCTTTCTCTTCCCGTCAACTCTGGGGAAGGTCCTTGTCATCAATCTTCCCTTGCCGAGGATCTCCTAAGTGCAGGGATCTCGGGTCCAAAGGACACGCTCTTCTCCTGACACTACTTTCTTGGTGGTATGCGATCCCCCGTCTTTCTGTTCAATTCTCTCTTTTATATGTCCAAAGAGATTGATTTAAGACACAACCTAATCTTGTAGATTGAGTCCAGCCTCATTAACATAACTGGCGATAATCCCGCCTCATTAACATCATAGAGGTGGGATTTACAACACATAGGAAAATCACATCAGGTGACAAAACAGTGGAAAATCACACAGTACTGGGAATTGTGGACTAGCCAAGTTGAACACATATTTGGGGGACACAATTCAATCCATAACAGCAACTAAGTAGATATGGAAGGAGAGGGAGGAGTCTAAGTTGATGTCCACATTTCTGATTTGAGTGATGGTGCAGATAGTGGTAAAGAAATAGGGAAATATAGAAAGAGGGGCAAGTCTAGGGAGCCAGTGAATGTGCTTGAGTCTTGACTTGTTGACTAGGGTGCACAGCAGACCTGCAGGTAAAATGACCAGACGAGACATGGGCCCAAGACTCAGCAACAAATTTGGGCTGGAGATGTTGTTGTTAGTTGCTGTCGAATCGATTCCGACTAATAGCGACCTCACTCGTTCAGAGCAGAACTGCTCCATAGCGTTTCCAAGGCTATGATCTTTCAGAAGCAGATCAACAGGACCTCTGGGTGGGTTCAAACCACCAACCTTTCAGATAGTAGCTGAGTACTTAACTGTTTGTGCCACCCAGGCCCTGAGCTGGGTATACAGCTGTGCCGATGGCCCCAGATAGCTAACCCAGGAAGATGGTTTAGAGTATGAAGAGAACTGAGAATGAGAGGACAGCAGAGGAAGAGCAGAACAAGATGAGGGAGACCAGAGACCAGCCAGGGAGACCCAGGAGGAGGAAGTACAGGAAACAGCGATATCCAGGAAATTAGTGATAAACTAAAGAAGAAAGGGTTTCATGCAGCAGAGTGGTAAGGGGAATGAAGAAGAGAACAAAACCGTGGTACAAAGATAAGGAGGGCATTGGTGACTTTAGCAGGAGCAATTTTAAAATCAACCAAAATCTGCATCTCCACTGAACCTATGGACTCTCACATCCGTTCCCACAGAATGGCAGGAGGAGGGTTGAGGAATATACAGGAGGTGAGAGGTGAGAAGTGGAGGCAATGAATGTGGACAACTCCTTCAAGAAGTTCTGGAGAAGAAAGAGGGAGAGAAAGTGGTAACATATTGGAGAGGGAAGGTCTAGAGGAAGTGAGAGAGACTTGAGTAGGGTTTTAGAATCACGAGGAAAGAGGTAATGGAGAGAAAAGAGAGACCTCCAACTGGGCTGCCCAGGAACGCCATGCCAACAGACCCATTCCACAGAGGTCCTTGGTTAAACTGGTTGTTTCAAATGCAAGACTCATTTTCCCACGTGATGTTTAGTTTCCTCAACCAGACTCCTGAAGCCTTTTTCTCCCATAAGACACAGCAGCATAGTTCAAGTTATGTGTGGAAAATGAGGTCCTTGTTCCAGCTTGGAGCTCTGGAGAGTATCTCACCATCTTAAGGATGCTGGAAGGCGGAAACTAGGCTCCCAGGAGTGGGCAGGGCAGACCCATGTTCTGGTCTGGCTCACTTAGCTGTGAGGAAAGAGACTCACTTAAGTTACCTCAAGGAAAGGAGAGTTTGTGACAAGGATACATGTAGTGGGGCCTAGAGCCAGAATAAGAATGAGACAGCCGCCGAGAACTACAGCAGCACCCCTGTCCTGTGGTCCCTCTGCCTCACTCTGTGCATCTTGTCCCCTGTTATCTCTCTGCCAACCAGCTTCTGCCACTCCGCGTTTTCAGCTCCCTTCTAACTTCCGCTGTTGTCATTAGTCACCACTGAGTCGATTCCAAACCCTGGTGGTGCATATAGCACTGGGCTGCTAACTGAAAGGTTGGTGGTTTGAACCCGCTCAGTGGCTCCAGAGGAGAAAGACTTGGCCAAGTGCTCCTATAAAGATCACAGCCTAGAAAACCCTAGGGTGCTGTTCTACTCTGTCACATGGGGTCACCGTGAGTCAGAATGGACTCAGCAGCACCCAACAACCACAATAACGTAACTTAGGCTTGCATGAGGCTTTGGTTTTGTTGTCGTTATTGTTGTTTATTTTGTTTTGTTTTTTAATTGTAAAAATACATATAACAAAACATTTGCCATTTCAATTTTTTTTACATGTACAATTCGGTAACAGTAACTATGTCATCATGTTGTACAACTATCCCCACTATCGAAATTTTTCCATCACCCTTAACAGAAATTCAGTGAGGCTTTAGCTTTTCACCCTCAACCTCACAGAATCCCCTTCAGCTACTATCCCAGATGCTGTCGGGGCCAGGCTCTGTTGCCCAGGTGAGATTCAAGGCAGCGATTTGATTGGCCCAGCCCCTGGGTCACAGCAGGGCCTTCAGACACTAGCCAGTCTATAGCTGGCTGTCTTTGGGTTAAGCACTCACCCAGCTCTAATCAGCCATGACAGTGAGCAGGGACCCAGGGACCCAGAGCCCCAGGACAGCAACAGGGCTGTTTAAGCCCAGCGCTTCCTGCAGAGGCTGAAATGGGGCTTGGGCAGGCACCCCAAACTGCATCTAGCACAATAAGCCTGTACTCCTCTTAAACCAAAACCAGTATCAGTTGCCGTCGAGTCAATTCTGGCTCACGGTGACCCCATGTGTTGCAGAGTAGATCTGTGCTCTATAGGGTTTTCAAGGCTGTGACTGTTCAGAAGCAAACCACCAAGACTTCCCTTCCAAGGTGCCTCTGAGTGTTCGAACTGCCAAACTTTCATTACCAGTCAAGTGTTTGTCCATTTGCCCCACCCAGGGTCTCCCTTTTAAACCAACCACCTGCTGATGCAGTCTAAATTGGAATAATTACCAATACCTGAGGTGGGAATGATGGGATATCAAACCACCAAAGCAGCAGCCACCTACCATGGACCTTTGAGTTTATGACATCAAGCCAAAGAAGTGAATTCGTAAAAGAGAATTATGAGGGAGATGGTGGCGAGGGACACTGGCTAGTGTCCGAAGGCCCCTACTACAAACACCATGGTGCCTTCTCTCCCACATCCCACAGCCCCCCAGCCTGCCCTCGTCTAGGAGCAGAGAGAGTTAGAAACCAGCAATGGTGGAACATGACATCAGGAGACATTGTTCAGAGACCTGTGAACCAGAAGGGGAGCCTTTTTGTGGAGGGGGCCAATGAACAGGGACCTTAACTGACCCCTCGTCCCACCTGCAATTAGGCTTCTTTCTCCTTCCAGCCCTTTCAGGCCCCAAAGTCTTAGCTCCACAGGAAGATCCTGTCTTCCTCAAAAAGGGGGGGAGTGTTCCCCTCTGCTATTAACAGAACTTCCGGTGACATGTTAATTGAGATTTTAACTCTAAGTATTCCAGTTTACCAGGAATGAAAGCAAAACAAAGACCAACTGAGATGCTGCAAATAGATACCCTGGTGAAAAGATAGATAAGCAGATGGAGAGAGGCAAAAGCTGAGGACCAATGAACCACGGGAACCTAGGACATTTGTCCTACTCACAGCTCAAACACCCGTGGTCTCTGCCTCTCAGGAGTTGCTGGTGGAGAGATGAATAAGACCCAGAGACCCACAGTCTCTGTCCTATAGGAAGCAGTGAGGGAAACATACATGCTCTTCACACAGTGACAATACCCGGCAGTGCCTGGAAGGCAGGGATATGCATCAAGCCTGCAGGGGTGATCAGGGCAGGCTTCACAGAGCAGGTGGTCTGAGTTCCAGCAACTGTACCCCAATTGTTCCCTGTGACCCAAAGACAGTCACACCCAATCCTCCAGCTCAGGTGGCTGGAAGGAGGAGCCAAGAAAAAGGAGGGCCACACTCTCTGCAAATATCAAGTGCTGCAGGCATCATAAAATCATCATCATCATCACCATCGGACACTGATGGCTCAGTGGGGGCCCCAGGAGAGGAGAGAGCCAGCACAGAGGATGCAATTGCCCAGGGTGGTCTGGGGCTGCCTACCCGCTACCTGCACCAGCGGGGCCACTTCGGAGGCGGGAAGGGGCATGTTGACACAGCTGGGGAAGAAAGGTCCCACCTCATTAATCATTTCAGAGCAGGAGCTCCCAGGGAGGGGGCATCCCAGGGGCACTGGGCTGGGTCTCATGGGGTTCCTGGGAGTAGAAAGAGAGGGCCTGGCTACAGGCCCAGAAGCCAGAGGACAGTCTGAGGAGGGCAGGATGGCTGGGAAGGTGGCTGCCCAGTCTCTAGGGAGCCTCAGGCCAGGGGCTTTCCTAGCCAGGATGTTTGTCTGCAGAGCAGCAGCCTTCTAGGTGGGGCTGGTAAACCCCTAATAAGCAGGGCCCTGGAGAGGAATAACTTTTTTCTTTATCATCTGGCCAAGCCAGTGTCAGCTGCTTGCCATGCAATTCCTGACCCTCCCTATACCCTGCCCGGGGTGTGTGTGTGTGTGTGTGAGAGAGAGAGAGAGAAAGAAAGAGAGGAGCCTGTTCTAAGGACATCAGGTTTACCACCCTTTACAGAGAGAAGATCCATTCAAACTCGAAGACTTTGCCCTGAATGAGGCCAGGAGAGCCAGTGGGGTTGTTTCTTGACTCATTGCTTATTATTCACTCCAAAAACACTTGCTGAGCACCTACTATATGCCTGGCACTGTTCTAGGTGCCAGGATACAACAAAAAACAGAGAGAAGGAGATCCTGTGTTTCTGGAGCTTACCATCTAGAGAGGGGTAGCAGAGAATGCAACAACAGTTTGTCCGCCGGAAGTGGTTGGAAAGGCCAATGCCCTCAGCCCAGACCCAGTTTTCACCACTGTCCTCCCTGGGCATCTTCTTCCCCTCTCCCAGCCCTCTCAGAGGCTCCCCCACAACCCAGAGTCCTAGGGGGGCTGGCAGTAGGAGGGTAAAAAGGCCTGCATCCTCCCAACTCCCCAGTAGCTCCCATCTGTTTGGAAGGGTGAAAGAAGGACAGTTCTGGGCATCCCACATCCAGTTTAAACCCTCTAGACTGGTAGGCGGCCAGGTGGCCAAGTGCCTCTCCCCTCTCTCCGCCACCTCAAGGAGCCCAGGGATACACCCTCTGCCTCTTTCCCTCACTTCCTCACCCCTTTCTCTTTCCCTCCTCCTCCTTTCTGCGCCTTTCTTCCTTCTCTTCTCCCCCACCCCAGCCGCTACTCTTTCTCCCCCCGCCCCCCACCCCTTCTTCCTGTCTCGAATTTTCCTACCCAGGAATCAGACCCCAGACAGTACCTAGGAAGTCTGCGGCCTTGCCTAATAGAACCGTAATAGTCCTCAGGGAGGCACGATAATGACATCCTCCTTAAATAAAAGGACTTAATGGAGATTTCCCAAATTTGAAAACCACATTTCCACTAGCAACCCATTCAGCAAGCGACTGCTCTGGAAAGGAACTCATGAGAAGCTGCCTTAGGGAGGGGGCACGGTGAGGTGGGAGGAGGGAAGGAGCCTGTGCAAAGAATGTTCTGTTCATCAGGGGTTTCAGTGGCAGCAGGAAGAGCCTGGTCTGAGGACACAAATCATAAAGGAAGGCCATCTCGGGCGTCTCCAAACCTACTGGGCCACCCAGAAAGAGCAGAAACTCAGAGTCAAGGAATCTGGGGAGACTCTGTTGAGTTACTTCACCTCTCTGAGCCTCCACTTCCTCAGCTAGGACTTGGGTGTCATCATCACCCAACATCCCCAGTGAGGGTCAGGGGCCAGCACTTCCCTGTGCCTAACAAGCAGCAGTGGCCAAATCAACTGTAGTCAGAGCCTCCTTAACAAACACAGCTAGATGGAAGCCCCTCTAACCCCGTGAAACAGCAGGCAAACCCGAGCTAACCCACCCATTCACCTGGATTTAAGAAAATGCTGGACTGTGGAGGGAGGTATGGGAAGAAGATTACGATTTTCTCGTTGCTTCGTCCCTAGGATGCTAATAAATGCTAAATGAGGTAAAAAAAAAAAAAAATGAGGTACAGGATATTAATTATGACCTTGAGGACTCTGGGAATCCCCCAGTTTAGCTCAGGCAATCACATGAACCTTTCTAGGCCCCACTTGGCTCCTCTGAAAATGGAGATGCTAAAACTGAACCAGGGGCAATCCAACCCTTGTAGTTTCCCCACACACACACTCACACACACACTCACAAGAAGGATGTGATGGGAAACGGCAGGATGACAAACATGAATAAATGAATTGAATGAATGAAGCAAGTCAGGACTCCTCAAGTTTCGGCAAAGCTCTTCCTCTCTCTGGGCCTCCATTTCCGGAGGTATAGAATCATGGGAGTAGGTGCTCTCTAAGAGCAATCCCATCCTAAAAATAAGTGAAACTGGAAGTAAAATGCTTCCCAGTTGAGCCTCGCCCCCGTACAGGCTGTGGTGCGTTTGCCAAGGCTGCCACCTTGTGGCAGAAACAGGCAACTCCCAGCTGAGGTCCCTGGACTTGGAGCCCTCGTAGCCTCCCAGAAAGTCAAAAGCAGCCAGGGCCCTCAGAGTCCATGGACCCCTCCCCCCCGCCCCCTCCTCATTGCATAACGGAGCCTCATCCCTCGCAATAGGATGGCTCTGTTTCCAGACATTCTGCTCTCAGTTTGTAGCGTTAGACATTCATTTTTGCAAATGTGATTCAGTCTTGAAGAGGAAAGGAACTACCATTTCCAAGCTCTTACTATGTGTCAGTTACTGTGGTAAATACATTATACATGTATTGTCTGAGTACAACCCTGTGAGAGATGTTATTGGCCCTCCCTTTACATGTGAGGAAACTGGGGCTCAGAGAGGTGAAGTGATTTGCACAAAGTCACACAGCCAGAAAGAGAAGCCCTGGAACTCAGAGAAAGGCCATGTGACTGATGCCAAAGCCCAGGCTGCCTCCCCAGAAATCAATGGTTCATTTTTCTCAGCTATTTCAGGCTTCGTCTGCTCAAGCCTTTTAATTTGGGGTGTGGTGGGGGGAGGGATCACTGAGCTGAAGGGATGAGGAGAGAGGCCTCTAGGGGACATCCCTGCCCTTCTCCTCATGTGGGAGCTGATGGAGCCTCACCCAAGGCTCTGGCCTTCACCAGTCAGTCTTGGGGCACATCAGAAGTTTTCTGAGTGTTTTCCCAAAATGCTGAAGAGAAACTTCCAAATTCCAAAGAAGACATGAACCCATGACTCAGAGGAACCAGAAACTCAATTCTTGTGTCTGTGGCATATTTTTCAGTTTATTCTGTTACCACTAGTGGGAACCCCCTTCCCCATCTCCTAGACACCATGACCAACCAATGTGGGGTGGTGAATGAAGATGGAGACACATCTGGTTCTCATAGTCTCAGGAAAAGTGATTATTGATGGGTTCCTGTGTCATGGCCACAGGACAAGCCTGGCTCCAAAAATTGTATTTTCATAAAGTTGGTTACCTCCACAAATATATAATCCTTCCAAAAGGAAACTATAAAACTCAAAGATTAAACAAAGGCAGCAATAATAACACATAAAGGATGCATGTAGTCACTGGACAAAGAGTTAACCAGCAAAAGACTCTGTCTAAAGGTAAATGAAAGGAGGAGGAGCAAGCCCAGGTATCACTGCTTGCAGCCCTCTGCCCCCAGTGGGTCCCTGCAGAGCTCACCCCAATTTCATATAAGTACGTCCCTTTTGAACAGGCTCCAACACTTTCAGATTTATTCACAATACACAATACAACATGTGCTCAACAGTCCACATGTTCTGTGTCTGTTGAGCACAAGATAATGAGGTTCTTCACCAGCAGCCCTCAGCTCTGTGAGACACGCTCAACAACTTCACACACAAAGACACACATATGAAATTCAGTGCTGCTGGTGGTAGTGGGCACAGTGCAAGGGGCTGGGGCTGGGATGTGCAGCCATACCATTCTGAGAGCTACCCTCCTGCCCTTGTGCTCCCAAGCTGTCCTAAGTTTAGCACAATCTGACCCTTAAACCTGCCAAACCAGTTGCTGTCAGACCAGCTCCAACTTGTGGCCAACCCCACGTGGGTCAGAGTAGAACTGTGTTCTACAGGATTTTCGATGGCTGTTTTTTTTTTTTTGGAAGCAGACCACCAGGCCTTTCTTCCAAAGCCCATCTGAGTGGACTCAAACCTCCAACCTTTCGGTTAGCAGCCGAGCGCATTAGCCATTTGCAACACACAGGGACTCATCAAACTCACCAGCCCACGACAATGTCCCTCATCCACGACCCCACTTGATCACAGCAATGAGAAACCCTTGAGAGCTTAAAAAGACCCTGCAAGAGTGTGTGGGCCAAGAGAACACTATTACTCTTTACCTATTATCAGACAGTTTGCTGGAGGCAGCTTTCCTTTCATTGTAAACTCTGGAGGAGGGAAGCCCCCCTAATTGGCAAGGTGGCACCACCTTGCCTAAGTGGCCTACCTGGCAATTGGCCTGGACCAGAGACCTTTCATGGCCCCATGACGCCCAACACCCAGGTCAGGACAGCTGTTCTGACTGAGGGGCAGAGACCCCCAGCTCCATTCCCAGTGGACCAGAGAGGTGTCATCTCTAACAGCCGGACCCAAGATACAGTCTTCGTCCACCCTGCCAGCTGACCATCTATTAGAGAACATGCACTCCAAAACGCCAGCTTGAGCAGAGGGCGGGCAGCACAAAGAAGGCAACACAGCATGTACCCCTCAGTACCTTTTGGGGAGACCCAGGGCTGAGCGAAGCTACAGGAGCTGCAGGCTCCGCTGCTGCCTGTGTTGGGGCAGAGGCAACTCCAGGAGTCGAGAGGGTTAAAAACCCACTCTTGGCTCATGGCTCTGTTCCAAAGGGTCTCCGTTAACACCAGAGGTCTCCTGATATCTCACTCTCTTTAATAGATTTTTCCCATTGACGGCTCAGTTTATTGACTATCATTTCCTTTTCTGCAGGGGAGCTATTTTCTGGGTCACTGATCCAACCAACTTAAAAGAGGCTGCATTGATTAGGTTTTATTGGTGGCGACTTGGACAGAGATGGGCAGACCTGCTCCTACCTGCTAACAGCTCCTTTTGCTTCCCCCTCCCAGCCCCCACCCATGCTGTTGACTTATGGGAGAGACAAAGTTGGAGCACTTAGGCCGAGGGCTTCATGGAGTGATGAGAACTTCTCCTAGCTTCATTGCCTCAAGCTCTGCAGCATTAGGGGTAAAAAGGCCGTTAAACAAAACAAAACAAAACAGAAGTGATATTAGCAGAGCTTGAATTAAGGGAGAAGCAAACCAGAAAATCATCCATTCATTTGTCGTTGTTGTTGTTAGGTGCACGGAGTCAGCTCCAACCCATAGCCACCTTATATATGACAGAACGAAACACTGCCCGGTCCTGCGCCATCCTCACAATCGTTGCTGATTGTGCCCATTGTTGCAGCCACTCCACTGTATCAGTCCATCTCATTGAGGGTTTTGCTTTTTTCTGATGACCCTCTACTTTACCCAACGTGATGTCCTTCTCCAAGGACTGGCCCCTCCTGATAATGTGTTCGAAGAGAGCATTTATTGAGCATTGTGTGGGATAAGGAGCCCTGGTGGTGCAGTGGTTAAGCATTTGGCTGCTAACCAAAAGGTCGGCAGTTTGAAGCCGCCAGGAGCTCCTTGGAAACCCTCTGGGGCAGTTTTACTCAGTCCTATAGGGTCACTATGCTGAAATTGAATCAATGGCAATGGGTTTGGTTTTTTTTGGTTTGGATATGGGATAATCATAAATACCACCGTAGCAACAATTTACTGGTTACAAAACTCCTTTGAAACTATTATCTCAGGTGAGGCCCACAGCTCTGAGCCATAAGTAGGATGATTATTATCCTCCTTCACAGATGCAAAACCTGCCCCAAGTCCCACGATTAGCAAGTGGCAAATTCAAGATTTTAAAATTAGCTGTCTGACTCCAGAGTCTCTATCCTTTGTGCTAGGAACTCAAGAGGATATGAAGAGAGAGGAGGCAAATTAACAGTTAATGTAAATCTGTGAATATTTATGTATGTACAGTGCACATCCCACTTACAGACCAAGTGGGGACAGAGCAGAAGTAGAAAGGCCTCGGGAGACACCTAGTTCAACCAAAAACCAAAAGACCCAAGCCAGTGGCCATAAAGTCAATTCCAACTCATGGCGACCCAATGTGTTCCAGAGTAGCACTGCCCTCCAGAGGGTTTCCTTTGGCTGTGACCTTTCTATCCTCCAAGGCACTTCCAGGTGGATTTGAACTGCCAACCTTTGGTTAGTAGCCTAGCACCTAAATGTTTGCACCACCCAGGGACTCCTCTAGCTCAACCACCCACCCTCCATTTCCAGGTGAGAAAAAGTGAGTGATGAGAAGAATGTAAAATAACACGCCCGCAGTAAAATGTTCACTCACACGTCTGTGCATTTATTCATTTAACAATAAATGAATGAGGTACTTGTATGTGTCCTCTCTTGAGCTCAGTAACGAGCGAGTATTCAGTGCAGAGAAAGAATTGATTGTCTGTGGGAACAGTCATTCATATAGAGATAGCATCTGTGCAGGCAGCCTTTGATCCTTCTCAATTCTGGGTCACTGATCTGACTCATTTCACCATGAGCCCTCCCACTCTCCCACCGGAGGCTGTTACCACATATAGAGCAGCTGATCTTGGGCTAGGACCCCAAAGCACGAAGTCCCCTCACTCGATCCTTATCCCACATTGAAATGTCCCTCAGTCCCACCTTGCACCCTGATCTTGTGCTGTCTTAGACTCAGGTAGATCGTGTCTAGGACAGCTGCTGCTCCCCAGAGCCTCCTGAAAGCAAAGTGCCCAAGCATGCCAAACAAGAATTAATTAATAGAGCCCAACTCAGCAGCCATGAGTTAGGGGTGGGAGAGCGTGTGTTTGCATGGGTAAATATTTGTGTGATGATGTTAGCACAGGAAGGGTGGGCTTATGAGGTACTGTGTCTGTCTATGTCTGTGTGTCTGATTGGGGCCCGTGGAGTTCATCCTGTTCACTTCCCTCCCCTTGTGTACATTCATTCATTCATACATACATTCCTACATTCAGCAAGCCTCTATTCACCCAGCATCTCCTCTGTGGCAAGCATTGCACTGGAACCTGGTGATTCAGAGATGAACAAGACAGAGACCCAACCCAGGAGAAACTCTTGGCCGGCCAAGCTGGGAAGAAAAACACATGTGCAAAGAATTACAGCCCAGTCTGGTGAGTGCCACAGTCAAGATATTTGCAAGGAAGAGGGGGCAGGGAAAACATTTCATAAAACACCATGCCTGAGATGAGTTAAGGACCAATAAGAGTTCACCAAGTGGGCCAAAGGTGAGGAGGATGTTCTGAGCAGTAGAGAGAAACATGTTCAGGCATGATGTGTTCTTGGAACTAGAACAGTCAAGTTCAAGGGAGGCAAGAGAACCGAGCCCACATAGGTAGGCAGGAACTGGATCTCGGTGGGCCTGGACTGCTGGCTGAAGCCTGGCACTGGGGAAGCAAGTTCAGATTGGTTGGAAGGGCAAGAATGTTCTCTCTCAAATCTGGCCGAGACCAGCTCTTTTTTCACAAAAGGCCCCAAATTCAGGCCCTTATCCTTTTGGCCGCCATAACCCTGGGCCCAAGTGTGAAATTTGTTCCCATGAAGAGAAGTTCTCTCCTAGCTCTAGCTGAAGTCATCACGTTTTCAACCTTCTTTATCCCTCTCTCTCCTGCAGGTCCCTCCCTGTAATGTAAAATCTGTGTTTCTCTCCTTCTGAATGGCAGATTAAATCATCTGAATTAAATAAATTTCTTCTAGTCAGGAAGCTTGGCACATATCAGGGAGTTCCAGCAAACCCTCCAGAAACAAAGACAGGGCCTGAGAGCCACCCAAATGAGCAACAGCTGAAAGGGTCGGCCGTTACCAGAACCCAGTTTCAATGATAAATCTGCAGCCGTCAAGGGGCGAGCATCACAAAACACATAAAGGCTCTTCACGGAAGAGTGGCAGCAAGTGTTTACCAGGCACTCGCAACAGGGAAATGAATCCTGACACCTCCCACTGTGGCACATGCTACATGCATGTGCACACACAGGCCCCAGCAAAGTCCAAATCCCAGCTCCAAATAGAGAGGAAAGCTTCTAGGCTCTATTTTAAGGTGGTGCTCACACACACACACACAAATATCTCACTCATATTCACAAATGCACAAACATCTCACACATACACAAATGTTTCATACACACTCACACCCACAAGCATACTCACTCCCCTTATACTCAAATATACCTCACACTCACACACTCACAGCATAATCACACACACCCACATATACACGCACACTCACGTCTCGCACCACACGTGTACTGGCACACACACTCACACATCCTCACACACACGCAAACTTCACACACACACACACACACACACACATATTGTCCAAGCTCCAGGAAAGCAAAACTAGCACCTCGTACGTTAACGTGAAAGGTATGCACGTATGTAGGTACGGGCTAGTGAATGTTTGGCCTCATCTGCAAGGCTTTTTCCAGTAGTGTCCTTGTCTGCCCAGCAGAGTAATAAGGCTTGGGCCATATCAGCACTGCCTTCCTGTTCCTGCAACTAGACTCACCAAAAGTTCCCTCTTTTCCCAAGATGCCTTTGGAGCTATTTTGTATGTAAAGTGTGTCAGAGTATAACACACAGAGAAATGTGCTCAAATCCTAAGTGTCCAGTTGGATGACTTCACAGAGATCGCACTCAGATCAAGAAGGAGAACATTTCCTGAACCCCAGAAACCCCCATGTGCTTCCTTCCAAGAGTAGTCCCTCCCCTGACTTGTAACAGCAGAGGTTAGCTTTACTTGGTTTTGAACTTTATTTAAATGGAATCAGAAGCTCACTTTTGGTGCGCTGTAGTGACATCCGCATCAAGAAATTCAACACACCGATGTCACAGGACGAAAGAAGAGGAAACAGGAGTGGAGGGGCACACTTGCCACCCTGGATAGACAAAGGATACGAAAGGGCTTTGAAGAGTGAAAATGCACTTCACTGAGGCAAGGAGTCCTCTGATCTGTCAGGTGAAACTAGCCGCCCAGAGTGAAGTCAGACTTCTTGCAGCAAGGCGTGGGCTCTGGAAAAAGGGACTCAATGTACATCTGGGCTCTTCCTCCTTAAGTATTTGGTCAAAATGGGTTAAAGCCACCACACTGACCAGACTCAGGGGATCTAAGTCAGAGTCCTAGATCTGCCACCAAATCCCTAGTAGCCCTGAGTAAGCCACTTCACCTCTCTGCACTTCTGCTTTCTCATCTCTACGATGGCGGTGAGGGTGATAACAGCTAAGTTTTCTTGAGTGCTTGCTGTGTGCCAAGCACTTCTCCAACTCACTGAATCCTCTTGATCACACACACACACATGCACACGCACACACCCATTGCTGTCGAGTCGATTCCAACTCACAGCAACCCTATAGGACCGAGTAGAACTGCCTGTGTAAGTTTCTGAGGAGCCCCTGGTGGATTTGAACGGCCAACCTTCTGGTTAGCAGCCGTAGCTCTTAACCACTACACCACCAGGGTTTCAGAGAATTACAGGCTGTGGGCCAAATCAGCTCCCGATCTGCTTGTATATAGCCTGCAAGCTAAGAATCCCTCTTACGTTTTTTTAACTTTTTTTTTTTTAACATTTTTAAATGGTTTGATAAAGTAAAAGAATAATATTTCATGACATAGGAAAATGATATGAAATACCAGTTCCAGTGTCTATAAATAAAGTTTTATTGGAACACAGCCACACTCATTTATCTATATATTGTCTCCAGATGCTTCCACGGTAGCTACAGCAGAGACCATACAGCACACAACCTAAGATATTTACTACGGCCCTTTAAGAAAAAGTTTGCCGACCCCCTGCTGTAGACCATCCTCGCCTTAGGCATTCTTTTTTTGTATGTGTGGTGAAATATAATCATTTCAACCATTTTTAAGTATACAATCCAGTGGCATTAATTACATTCACAATGTTGTGCAAGGACTATTCCCAAAACCTTTCATCACCCCAGACAGAAACCCCACACCTATTAAGCAATAACTCCCTGTTTTCCCTTCCCCCCGGCCACTGGTAACAGTTAATCTACCTTCCGTCTGTACGTGTTTTCTAGATAATTCATGGAAGTGGAGTCACACAGTATTTCTCCTTATGTACCTGGCTAATTTCAATTAACGTGTTTCATCCATGTTGTATCATGTGTCAGAGCTTCATTCCTTTTTACCGCTGAATAATATTCCATTGTATGGACATACCTGGGTGATACAAATGGTTAAGCACTGGACTACTAACTGAAAGGTTGGCAGTTCAAATCCACCCAGAGGCACATTGGAAGTAAGGCCTGGCGATCTGCTTCTGAAAGGTCACAGCCTTGGAAATCCTGAGGAGTAGTTCTACTCTGTACACATGGGGTCACCATGAGTCAGAATTGACTTAACAACTACTAACAACAACAACAACAGATATACCACATTGTGTTTATCCACTCATCTTTGATGAGCACTTGGGTTGTTTCCACCTGTTGGCTATATGAATAATGCTGCAGCGAACACTGGTTTCTGTTTGAGTTACTGCTTTCAACGCTTTGGGGTATATAGCTAGGAGTGGAATTGCTGGGTCGTGTGTTTTAATTTTATATTTAACTTTTTGAGGAATTGTTAGGCACTCTTTTTATCATCCCATGTAACAGATAAGGAAGCTGAGACACAGAGAGGTGAAGTAACCTGCCAAGAGACCCAGTCAGGAGTGGTAGTTCTGGGTTTCAAGTGCAGGCGGATCAGCTCCAGTCCACTCACTCCAGGGAACTGCCCATCACATGCAAGGTGGTGGGCATGGCACCACTTTACAAACCGTATAGAAAGTTAGATCAGGTGCCTCCCTCCCCTCCTGGCAGCCATCAGTGACTGAGTCTACACTCCCCGCTCAGACCAAAATGCCCCAACACTCCCACATACCACATCCAGCCCAAAGATCTACTGATGTGACTAGTGATTTTCTATAGACAAACTTCTACCTCACATTCTCGAGTTAAACCCATTGCCAGTCAAGTTGATTGCAACTCACAGTCGCCTTTATAGGACAGAGTAAAACTGCCCCATGGGGTTTCCGAGGAGAGGCTGGTGGATTTGAACTGCCCACCTTTTGGTTAGCACCGGATCTCTTAACCACTGAGCCACCAGAGCTGCGTTCCCGCATTAGTGACTCATTATTATAACTGGTCTGTGCAGGGCCCTGCTCTTGGTTTCATTCATTTACACATTCATTCGTTCCCTTTTATCCTAATACCCTACTACCATATTATAGTGCCTATCTTTCGGTTAAGGAGCCCTGGCAGTGCAGCAGTTAAACTCTTGGCTACTAACCAAAAGGTTGGAGATTCAAACCCACCAGCAGCTCTGTGGAAGAAAAGACCTGCAGATCTGCTCCCGTGAAGATTAGGAAACACTCTGGGGTTCTACTCTGACCTATAGGGTCACTGTGAGTCAGGACACAGCATCTTTCTGTTTGTTGAATTCTTCCAGAATAGGTAGTTATTTCAAATACATGTTTTTTATTTACATAAATGGTACTATGTCATGTATTGCCTTGTTTCCTACTTTTTATTTTTCCCTCACATTTTTGTTCTTTACTCTCTTATTGAGGTCTAACCTACATACAGTAAAGTGTGTAACATGCGCTGGTCCTAAGTGTACAACTCGAAGATTTTTTTTTACCTATGTATATGCCTTTGTAATCATCACCCAGCTCAAGATATAGAACAACCCCCAGCCCCCTAGAAAAGTTCTCCTGTGCCCCTTCCCAATCAATAAACCACTCCACCCTCTTCTCCCACCAGAGATAACCACTATTCCAGCTATCCTTGCCATCAATTAGTTTAGTTTTTTCTTGAACATCATTTAAATAGAATCACACAGTGGTCCTCTTTTGTGTCTTGCTTTTTTTGCTCAAATGTCTAGCAGGTTCATCCATGTGGCTGCTGGCAGCAGTACTTTGTTCTTGTTTATTGCTGTGTAGCACTAAGTATTTACGTTCTATCAAGTTCGCTCTGTGTACATGTAGTCTTGCATAGTGCACCTTGCTACACACCTTGGAGAATCCACTCCATTTTACCATTCCACTCTCAGTGAGACACCCAGGGTGCCTCCAATGACGCTCAGTCATCATCGTCATCCATGTCCCCTTATGGACCTGTGCAAATGGTTAAGCACTCTTCTACTAACCAAAAGGTCGGCAGTTCAAATTCACCTAGAGGCACCTCAGAAGACCTGGTGATCTGCTTCCAAAGGGTCCCAGCCTTGAAAACCCTATGGAGTGCGGTTCTGCTCTGTACACATGGGGTTGTAATCAGTCAGAATTGATTTGATGGCAACTAACAAAAACAAAAAAAACATTTGGCTGGGATACATACCTAGGAGCGGAATTGCTGGAACATAAGATAGGAACAGCCTGAAACTGACAAACTCTTTGCCATATCTACCAAAGCAGAATGCAGAGAGAAGGCAGGAACTTCTCTGGTGATCCTCTCCTGACCTCATCCTCCCCTCCCCCTTCCACCCCAGGAAAACCTTTTAGCTCCTCCTCGTGTCCCCTTGCAGGACCCAGCTAAGCGCTTCCTGAATGTCCCTGCCTCCACAGCAGCCCTCACCAAGCTGCTGCATTATAACAAGGCGATAATCAATGAACTGCTAACTCTATTGCAATAAAGGAGCGAGCCCAACCTTATATAATTCTTTTTAATTGTTTTCTCACATTACAGGGTTTTTTTTTTTTGCTAAACTTATTCCGCCATAAGTTATGTCGTTTAATTTCTCAAAGTGCTAATAATTTAATTGCTTCCTTCCTGCAGACAAAGTGCCTACACTGTCCTCCCTCCCCAATGCAGAGATTATAAAACGGAGCTGGCAGGAATACCTAAGAGGGGAGTCTTTTTGGCGGCAGGATTTGATGGGAAGCAGCTTTCTCAGAAGTCAGTGTGTGGGGCTGGAAACCTGGCTTCAGACTTCAAAGGGCTTGGAGTCTGCAGCTTGCTCACAAGGTTTATGGTAATCATAGTGGGGGAGGGGAAGGAACTGAGATTGGAAAGGCAGGATGGGGTAAGGAGCACTGAGCTAGGAGCTCTCCATCCTAAAAGGGGGTCAGGAGAGCCGGGATCCAACCAGAGCAGGAAGTAGTTAGATCAGACCCAGGGAACATTCCTGTCAGAACCCTGAGGACTGACTGGGCCAGGGGCAGGGTAGGGAGCTGACATGTGATCATAATGACTAGTATTTATTGAACAATCTCTGAGGGCCTGCCTCCCTATATCATCTCATTTTATCTTCACACCCAACTCTGAGGTAGGTACTATTATCATTGCTATTTTACAGATGAGAAAACTGAGGCAAAGAGGTTAAGTCTGGGGTGTCAGCCTCCAGAGCCTATTCGCTTTTAAGTGCCACTCAGCAATGCCTGTGCCATCTGTCTGGGTTGAGTAATGGCAACACACCTTATGTGGCAAGAGGGGGGAGGCAAAGGCCTCAGGGGACTATTCCTGAAGTATCCAAGACAGTGGTCTCCCAACCACCCAAGATATGATTGAGTCAGACATCCTCAGGACTCCCTGTTATGGATTGAAGTGTGTCTCCCCAAAAAATAAAAAATTATATGTGTTATTAATCCTAACCTCTATGCCTGTGGTTTTATAATCCCATTTGAGAACAGGTTGTCTCTGTTATGTTAATGAAATAGGATTAGTGTAGGGTGTGTTTTAAGTCAATCTCTTTTGAGATATAAAAGAGATTAAACAAGCAAGCAGAGCAGAGATGGGGTAAGATAGATGCCAAGATTTACAAGGAACCAGGAAACAAGCTGAAAAGACAAGAACATTCCTCTAGAGAGGATAGAGAGAGAAAACCTTTACGTAGAGCTGATGCTCTGAATTCTAACTTCCAGCCTCCTGCAAGAGACCTCTTTAAAGTGTTCAAAAGCAAAGATGTTGCTTTGAGGACTAATAACAAAAAAACCAAACCCATTGCCGACAAGTCTGACTCATATGACCCTATAGGACACAGCAGAACTACCACATAGGGTTTTCAAGGAGCATTTGATGGATTTGAACTTGCGACCTTTTGGCTAGCAGCGGTAGCTCTTAACCACTATGCCACCAGGGTTTCCTTTTGAAGGCTAAGGTGTGCCTAACACAAGTCATGGTATTTTCAATTGCCTTATATACCTGCAAAAGCTAGATAATGAATAAGGAAGACCAAGAAGAACTGATGCCTTTAAATCATGGTGTTGGTGAAGAATATTGAATATACCATGGACTGCCAGAAGAACAAACAAATCTGTCTCAGAAGAAGTACAGCCAGGATGTTCCCTAGAAGCGAGGATGGCAAGACTTGTCTCCCGTACTTTGGACGTGTTATCAGGAGGGACTCGTCCCTGGAGGAAGACATCATGCTTGATAAAGCGAAGCGTCAGTGAAAAAGAGGAAGACTCTCAATGAAATGGATTTACACAGCGGCTGCAACAATGGGCTCAAATAATAGCAACAATTGTGAGAATGGTACAGGACTAGGCAGGGTTTCGTTCTGTTGTTCATAGCGTCTCTATGAGTTGGAAGTGACTTGATGGCACCTAATAACAACAGCCTCCCAAACTGTGAGAAAATAAATTTCTTTTTGTTAAAGCCATCCACTTGTGGTACTACTGTTACAGCAACACTACAACACTAGGTAACTAAGACACTCCCCATTGCCTACAGGAGACAATCCAAGCTTCTAAACCTGGCCTTCAAAATCCTCACTCTCCCCAGTCCCATCCTCAATACTGCAAACTTGTCACCACCCTGGGACTCATATCTCCTTTTGGGCTCCAGCAACTTTGCAAATGCTGTTTCTTCAACATGGAACCTTTTTCCTTTTACACATGGTGAAATCTCACTTATCCTACAAGGTCCAGCTCAAATGCCTCTTCCCCTCTCTCCCAAGCCGACGCCCTCTCCCAAGCCTCCCAGGACACTGAGAGCACATCTTCCTAGGGTCCTGGCCTGCTGCACTGTTGGGTGACCTTACTCATCTGTGCCCCTTGCTACTCACAGCTCTGTGACTTTGGGAAAGTTACTTAACTTCTCTGAGCCCTGCAAGTTAACACATGTAAAACATTTCACCTGGCCCATGCCGAGTGTTCAAAGAAAGATGCGCTGTTATTTTTGTCTGTTATTTTGACTATCCCATCTCCTACCACAGTGCCTGGCATGTAATAGCTACTCATTAAATGAATAAAATAACTAACTAATTAAATAATTCCCCACCCCAGCCCCAGGAATGCTGTTGTTTGTCTAAGTTGGGACCCCAGATGTAGCACCTATTTGTTGTTTCCTTAGCCTGGTATTTCCTCTGGAAGGCAGGGACCCAAGGGTTCCAAATAAATTAACACCCACTCCACCCCAGGGAATGGGTACAGTGAGTTTCCTGGACTGTCAGCCACCAGGGTGGACCCCTGCCCAAGATGTGCCACCTCCAGACGTGGAGAACACAGATCCTTGCCACCAGCAGTTCCTTTCCCTTTTCTTTCTCTAGCTCTGTTTGCCTTCTCTATTAGCCAGAGCCAGGAGTCTCCAACTAGAACTGGCCTACCCCTTTCCCTGCCCCTCTGAATGGGGGTAGATTTGGGACAGACCTCAGATCTCCTGTTCTCAGTTCACTGATACAATGAAAAGAGTATTGAGCAGAGAATCAAAAGAGTTCAGACTCCAACTGCCATTCCTGGCTGTGTGACCTTGGGCAAGTCACTTAATCTTTCTGATCCCCCAGACTTGGTATAACATAGAGATACAGGTGAGACTCAACAATGTAAAGTAGCACAGAGACTATTCTGACGGGCTCCCTGCCCTATAACAGCTGCTTGCCCCGTGAGAGGAAAGAGAGCAGGGTCATAGAGGAATGCCTTGGGGTCTCTGGCCTTTGGGACCCTGTGGGGACCAGGGAAGAGATATGGGATCCAGAGCCACCACCACCACTCTGGCCACGGAAGTGCGGATGACTCGGAGGGTACGGGGAGACCGGTAGAACAAGGCACCACAAGCATGATTCAGGGGCTGCCATGCTTCTCCCCGACAAGCAGTTGCTGAAATTGGGTTTGGGCAAAAACCACAACTCACTGCCCCAGAACTGCCTGAGAAGATAGAGTAAGCTTTGTAATTTCCAGAAGGGGGTCAGGGGACCCCAAAGTCACCAAGGCCCATCCCCCCACCTCAGGAGCAGTGCTTTCACAAGACCCTCAGAGCCAGCGGAACACCTGTGTTAGTGGTCCCTCTGCATGAGGCCAAGATTTGGAAGCCTCTGTCAGGGGCAGAGACCAGGTGAGGGACTGGCACCCCGAGGCTGTGGGTGGGAGGGGCCCAGTGCGGAAGGGCCTCCAGGAAAACCACTGCTGAGCAGAGCAGGATCCTAAGAGTCTCTTCAGGCTGGAGCAGGTTCCCCTCCAGGACGGGCCCTCCCCATCCCTGTATTAACATACACCTCCCCCAGCTTTTCTTTTGTACCTCAAACCCGAGTGATGAAATATGTTATTATTATGACATTGCACAGCCACTCCCACCCACTCTCCACTAAGAAGGAAGTATCTGGCAGGTAGGGGCCTGTTTTACACCTCTATGGACAAAACCCGTCCCTAGCACCCACTCATTTATTCCTTCCTTCACAAATATTTACTGAGCACTTACTAGATGCCAGGCACTGAGGCTCATTCATTAGGCGTGTCAGCTGCTAACTCCCCAAATTGGGTCCCTGTCTTTGGTCTCCCAGGTTCCCAGAGGTAAGATACTCCCACTCTATCCCAGAAGAGGGCAGTGGGTCTAGCTAGGGCCTGGTGAGAAGCCACAGGAATTCCCCCTTTCTTCCTTCCCTCAGTCCCAGGGGTATGGGGGCTCCAAGGAAAGTCCACAGGCTGGACCTGGAGTCTCGGAGGAGGAGGAGCAGCCTAGGTTCCATTCAGGGGAAACCTCACTGCCCAGTCCACACCTGAGCACTAGGCAACCTGCTCAAGGCCCACTGATATGTGCAGGCAGGGCTAAATCAGTGCTGACTCGAGTGTCTCATTCTCACACGGGCCAGGAATTTTTCAAGCAGCTTCGTGGACAGCTAGTATGGACATAGGGCTGGAGCCACAGAGCCAACGTTCCAAAGAGAAAGTCCCAAAGCAAACATCTCAAGGTTTTCAAGGATTGTCTCCCCAGTTGCCACAACTCTCTTTCATTCTACCCTGAGTCTGCCTTTCTCCTGAATCTCACCTGGTACTCCCCAGACTCCTGCTTTGGTCCTATATCCACTAAGCCTATAACACCTTGGCCCTGCAACAAAATCCCACCCACCTTAAAGCCAACTCCAATGCCACCTCCTCTGAAAAGTCTTCTCTGCTACCCAGGGAGATATAATTTCTCTCTCCTTTCAGCTCCCAAGTTCAGGCCTCTTCTGTGGCTATGGTTAGGGCTTTGGCCTCTGAAATCAGACAACCCTGGATTCACAGACTGACTCTGCCCAGATGGGTGGTCTTGGGCAAGTTCCATCTCCTCACTGAGCCTGTGTGCTCCCATCTGTAATAAGAGGATTATGATGGTACCTCCCCCATAGCCTTTTTGAGAGGATTAAATGATTTAACGCACAGAGGGCTTAGGATAGTGCCTGGCGTCTAGTACGCCCTCAATAAATGTTAGCTATTTCTTCTAACTAAAAGGTTGGCAATTTGAATACAACCCAAAACACTGAGGAAGAATGACCTGGTGATCTGCTTTCATAAGGATTATAGCCAAGAAAATTCTATGGTGCGCAGTTCTACTCTGAAACAAACAGGGTTGCTATGAGTCAGAATGGACTTTATGGCGACGGGTGTGCGGTGTTGTGATTTCTGTTTTACTTAACAGCATTCTCCCCTGGGCAGAGAATATTAAATCTTCCCTACCAGAGGGTAAGCTAAACCCACAGAAGGAATCCTGTGAATGTTTGTTGAACAAATGAATGAATGAACAAATGAAGAGGGACAAGCCAATGCTGCAGTTACAACCTTTCAAAAGAGGTGCTGTTAATTCTGCTCAAGATGGCCTCCTGAGGTGGACCCTAACCATGACCCTCACCTACTTGGCCCAGAGGAGATGTCACCAAGGAGTGGGGTCTTCTGCACATCTCTCTGACTCTTGGCTCCTCTTCAAGGAAAGTTTCTCAAGTGTCTCTGGCTTCCTGGTCTCCACAAGGAAATGGGGAGGCACGCACACTGGTTGGACATCCACATAGGTGGTAGAGGGTGGGATGGGGCCAACTCCACAGCCCCTTTGCTCCAGGACTCCTCACCGCAAGGACTTGGGATCCAGACTCCGTGTGATGGGCAGGGCTCATCCCTGAGGATTCTCAAGTCAGCTTCTCCATCTCATTCTGGAAAAAGTCAGGCTTCAGGAAGGTAAATTCTCTGGTTATTGGGGCTCAGCACCCCCTCCCACTCTGCTCCTCCCACCATCAACCCCACTTGTGAGCATGGGTGCTGTTATGGATTGAATTGTATCCCCCCAAAAAATGTGTGCCAACTTGGCCAGTCCATGATTCCCAGTATTGTGGAATTGTCCACCATTTTGTCATCTGCTGTGATTTTCTTACGTGTTGTAAATCTTACCTCTATGATATGAATGAGGTGGGATTAGCAGCAGTTATGTTAATGAGGCAGGACTCAATCTGCAAGATTAGGTTGTATCTTAAGTCAATCTCTTTTGAGACATAAGTGCGAAGTGAGCAGAGAGACATGGGGACCCCATACCACCAAGAAACATGAACCAGGAAAATAGCACATTCTTTGGACCTGGGGTACCTGCTCTGAGAAGCTTCTAGAGCAGGGGAAGATTAATGATAAGGACCTTCCCACAGAGCCAACAGAGAGAGAAAGGTTTCCCCTGGAGCTGGCACCCTGAATTCAGACTTCCAGCCTCCTAGACTGTGAGAGAATAAATTTCTGTTTGTTAAAGTTACTCACTTGTGGTATATCTGTTATAGCAGCACTACATAACTAAGACAGGTGCCTTTGACCCCGCAGACAGCCCAGCACTGACCAGGAGACCTACTGCCTCATCCAAACACCAGTCCATATGCTGGGAGCCTGGGGGGCCTCAAGTGAAGGAGGCAGGGTGTGCAAGGGGAAGGGGACAGGACACAGACCATGCACACACCTCTGTGTGCACATATGCATAGAGAGAGAGTCTGAAAAGGGGCTTATTCTCATAGCTCGACATTTACTACACATTACCTCTAGTTGGCCCACTCCTACAAGGTAGATATTATTATCCAGATTGTACAGATAAAGAAATTGAGGCTCAGAGAGAGTAACTGATTCACCCAGGTCCTGAAGCCAGTCAGAAGCACAACCAAGATTTGGAACTGGTCTGTCTGTCTCCAAAATCCATGCCAAGTTATCAAGGGTCAGAGTAAGATTATGCTAAGGGTCCCAACAAAGCAGAAGTACCAATTTTTTTGTTTGTTCTTTGAAATACTCTGATATTTAATAAAAGCATCAAGGTAGTCATGATGGTAAAAAATAGATACTGTCTGGACTTCCTCTAAGTTGCTATATAGTTTATATAGTTTTTATTTTTAATTTTATGGGGGAGGTGGGCACAAAAGTTTCTTGGGCTTTTAACACATTCATGCCACTGCGTTCACAGTACGTCACCATTTGTGTCAATAGAGGGGAGGAGATTAATATATGTGTGTGAGGTCTGTATTTGCTTGTATATGCATGGACTATCTCAGGAAGGCGGCCAAGAAACTGAAAACCTCAACTGCTTCCAGGAAGGCAAAACGGGTTGTCAGGGGACAGAGATGGGAAGGATTATAAAACTTCACTAGAGAGCATTATATGCCTTTTGAATTTTGTGCCATGCAGATGTCTTACTTATTAGCGTAAATAAATAAATGTTTCACAAGTACTAGAGAACCCCCTGTGTAGGTGAACCTGGTTTCAAGCAAAAAGAAAACAAAGGAACTAGTTTGCCGTCAAGTCAATTCCCATTCATGGCAACCGCCCATGTGTTTCAGAGTAGAACCGCACTCCACAGGGTTTTCAATGGCTAGTGGTATAGCATTTAGTTACTAAGGCTGCTACCTGAAAGGCTAGCAGTTCGAATCTACCAGGTGCTCCTTGGAAACACTATGAGGCAGTTCTACTCTGTCTTATAGGGTCACTATGAGTCGGAATCGACTAGTCGGCAACAGGTTTTTTGGTATGATCATTGGGAAGCTAGGCCTTTCTTTGGAGGTGACTCTGGGTGGATTTGAACTGTCAACCCTTCAGTTAGT
Organism: Elephas maximus indicus; assembly: GCF_024166365.1. Lineage (NCBI taxonomy): Eukaryota > Metazoa > Chordata > Mammalia > Proboscidea > Elephantidae > Elephas > Elephas maximus. Next base: position 50,224,092 of record NC_064837.1, on the reverse strand, counting down.
AGCCAAGTACTCAACCATTTGTACCACCCAGGGACTTCATTTTAAGCAAAAGTGACATAAAAATGTGAATCCAATAACTTCTGTTGTCGACTCTGCAGACACAGCTGGTACCAGGAAGCATAAAGGGCTGGTTACTACCTTGGAGTAGGGCAGAGAGGAAAATATAGAGATCTACAAACAATTGAAAATCTCATCAAGAAGCAAGGAAACGAGGAGGAGGGCACGCAGTACAGCAGGCAGAGAAGAGACCCACAGTAACTGGGGAGGTGGGGAAGGGGATCTAGGCGCCAAGCCCCCTCCCAGCTTGTGTTTGCATGTTGTTATGTACCCTCAACTGGATTCTCATTCCTGTTGACCCTTTAGGGCAGGGTAGAACTGCCCCATAGGGTTTCCTAGGCTGTACGTAATCTTTTTTTTTTTTTTTTTTTTTTTATGTAATCTTTAGGGGAGCAGATCACTAGGTCTTTTGTCCCTCCGAGCCTCTGGTGGGTTTGAACTGCTGACCTTTCAACCTTTCGGTTAGCAGCCAAGCAGCCTAACTATTGCTCCACCAGGGTTCCTTGTGTTTGGGGTGGAGGGGGAGGCATTTAAAGGGAGAGGAGAGGAGCCTGTGGTTTCCTGCTCTTATGATAGGCCAGGAAGTTGAAGTGGGAGAGGCGGTGGAGCAATGAACAAGCACCATACCTAACTTGGCCTCAGCCACTCACAATTTGCCCAATCCCATCCCCAATCTGAGACTCTGCTCTTTGTCTCTAAAATGAAGGGTTTGGCCCAGAAAGATCTCCAATGTGCCTCACAGCTCTAATATTCTCTGCTTTGATGGCTGCAGCCTTCTGCAAACCTGCATAAAATAGATTAGTTTTAGCAGTAGTAAAAACCAAACTGAAAATCAGATTTATCATTTTAATTAAATATACTTTACATGCTCAATTTCTAGGGAGGAAAATGCTTTCCTCCCCCCTCCCCCTGCCCCCATCAGTTTTCCCTTTGTGGGAGACATTCGTGTAGCAGACAGCCCAGCACTGATAAGAAAAGGCAAACCACCCCCTAAGAAGGCACACAATTAGCAAGATCCTAACAGGTATTTCTTAGCAGGTAAGCGAAACTTGAAGGAGGAGGAGGAAGACATAAAAAGGAAATGTCAGGAAGGGGAGGGTCAGGTGGGGTCAAGAAATAAGAGACGTGGAAATCAGGCTGTTAAGAACTTGCTTTTGTCTCTCCTCAGCTCCCAGAAGCGGTACCCTTGCAGCTGGGTGGAGTCAGGAGATGGCAGTTCAGTCCTCTCTTCCCCCATCCCCCATGTGACTTACGGCAGATTGATCTCTGAACTTTAGATTACTCAACTATAAAATAGAACTAAAAGTACTTACTTTGAGGATTGCTGGGAAGAGTTAATAAGAGAACATATCTGACAAGGCTTGTTAGGTGCAACTGAGCCGATTCCAACTCATGGTGGCCCTATAGGACAGAGTAGAACTGCCCCATAGGGTTTCCAACGAGCGGCTGGTAGATTTGAACTGCCAACCTCTTGGTTAGCTCTTAACCACTGCACCACCAGACTCCATAACCTTATAGATTACAGAACAAAACGTTGCCCAGTCCTCTGCCATCTCATGATTGTTGCTATGTCTGAATTCATTGTTTTGACTATTTGTGTTACTCCATCTCACTGAGGATTTCCTTCATTTTTGCTAACTCTCTACTTTACCAAACGTGAGTCCTTCTCTAGTGATCGGGCTTTCCTGATGCCCAAGTAACTGAGCAGAAGTCTCCCCATCTTCACTTCTTTGGAGCATTCCGATTGTATTTCTTCTAAGACTGATTTGTTCATCCTTCTGGCAGTCCATGATGTATTTGATATTCTTTGCCAACATCACAATCTGAAAGCATCAATTCTTCTTCTGTCTTCCTTTTTCATTGTCTAGTTTTTGCATGCATATGAAATAGGCACACCTTAGTGATCAAAGGGACATCTTTGCTTTTTAAAACTTGAAAGGGGTCTTTTGCAGCAGATTTTCCCAATGCAATATGTGGTTTGATTTTTTTTTTTTTCCCGCTGCTGCTTCCATGAGCTAACAAGGCTTAGACAACCATAAAATGGCAAGGATACACACAGAAGCCAATTTTGAAACTCAGATTGGAATACGTGGTCTGACAAGTGGAGTCCCTGTGTGGTGCAAATGGTTAACGTGCTCGAAGGTTAAACAAAAGAATGGAAGTTCCAGTCGACCCAGAGATGCTTCAGAAGAAAGGTCTGGTGATCTATTTCTGAAAAATCAATCACTGAAAACCCTGTGAAGCACGGTTCTACTCTGACGCACATGGGGTCGCCGTGAGTTCAAATCAACTCCACTGCAATCGGTTTTCTTTTTTTTTTTTTGGTCTGACAAGTATGAGTCGGAATCGACTCAATGGCACTGGGTTTTTGGTTTGGTTTGACAAGTAAGAATTGGGCTGCCCTGACCAGTACAGAATGTCTGGTCACTATCTTGTTAGGTATTTTGGCTTCTCAGTGTATACCCCTCCAATGTCCTTCCTTTCTGCCATCCTCCTCTCCACGCAGGCACTTGGTACCCATGGAGGGAGAAGGAGAACAGCCCTCATCCAGGAGGCACTTCATTTCCTGGGCTCTGGGCTTTGCGGCCCCAAATCATAAATTAACAAGCTTGGCTGTAAATTACCAGATAAATCTGGGCTGGGGTCACCAGCAAGATAGGTGAAACTCAACGAGAGAAGTAAATCTAGACAGTGGCTCTCTGAGTTGCAGGGATGCCCCAGAAGCCTCAGGGGCAGTCACTAACTGGGGGTGACAGAGAGAAGAGGTAGAGGGGCACGGTTTCTGTTTTGGGGGTAAAAAAAAACTAAAAAATTAATCCAGGAATCCCCCATTCCTGATCCTTTCCTCCAAAAAGAATCCAAGAGGACTCAAGTCCCCAGGCTCCTGCCGGCTCTGGGGTCCCTGCCCTGCCTCAGCAAGCCGAGATGTCCACTCAGTTGCCCGTTATTCGTGACAACAAAAGCAAATATAGACACTCTCAGAGAGGTGAGGGGAGACTAAGTGGGATAAACGGCATTTAATCTTTAAGGAGAGAAATTGCCTTCCCTCGACAGAGCCCCGCCCAGCAGGAGCTGTGGCCCCTGTCATAACTCAAATCTGCACTTAATTAAAAAGGGGAGCATCTTGGACTCTGCCCAACTGGCACTGATTCCATTCTCATCCTTCAAGCTGATAACATTTGTCCGTTTGTCTCTCTTCGATAGAAAGGGAAAAAAAAGTCTTATATCCTACAGCTCTCAGACAGGGCCTGTCCTTGGACAGGCAGCTTTGAAATCTAAAGCATCAGGGAAAGAGGCTGAACAGGACAAGAAAAGCTTTGCATTTTTTTTGCGGGGGGGGGGGCAGTCCTGAGATGCTACAGGGAGCAAATACGAAAAGCCGAAGTCATCAACACCTTCTAAAAATAAAAATTGCTTTCCTGCCTTCCTGGGTCTCTCTTTGGCCTCCCAGACTCTTTTCCTAGTATTAGGCTCAAACTTTCTTCCTAGGACAATATTCCAGAAAAAAAAAAAAAAAAACAACTAGTTGTCATCGAGTCAGTTCCAACTCAGGGCGATCCCATGTGTTTCAAATTAGAACTGTACTCCATACATGGCTGTGACCTTTCAGAAGCAGATTGCCAGGCCTTTCTTTCAAGATTCCAGAAGAAAGGAAGACATGTATTCAGCCTTGTTTAAAAATATGCTCCTCACTGGCCTTCTGACAAGTTCCTATTACACCTCTACAAAAGGTGACCCCCAGGAGGAATCCTAAAATCAGCCCCTCCAGGGATTGATTGGGCCCTGCAGACGTCATTGTGTCTAACCCTCTGCTCCTGAAAAAAATCACATCTGCCACACAAGATGGAAGTCTCTCCAGGGAAGCAAAACCTCCTGCCTCAGATTCCTGACTTAGGCCCTGTCTGCCACAGGAAATCCCTTAGGAGTTGGGTGGGGTGATCCTCTCCTCTTGTTTTCCTCCAGGCTCCTGATGACACCCCACCCCTACACCACCCAAGGGAAAGGGAGGCCTGGTCTCCACCCAACACCTCATCTTTAGGACTTCTCTGGAGACCTCTCTCCTCTACCAGGCGCCCCTGGAGTTGAGCAACATATCCCCGTTTCCTGTGCCCTTGCCTTTAGCCCAATATGCCCCCAGCTGGCTGGCTGAAGGGCAAACCCCCTTCCTGTAGGCCCTCCAGAGGTCTCCTCAAGCAAAGGAGAAGGTGGAAAGGAACACGGGAACCAGTTGCCATGCCTCACCCCCAAAGACATTCTCCAAAAGTGACGCCTTTCCAACCATTTTTAAGGTGATATATATTGACAAGATATTTGTAAAGAAGTCCATGGCAGAAGACATTAAGACATCTTAATCTCATTTTTTTAATCTCAGTGAGGGAGAAAGGGGTCACAGACCTGCTCTGTGATGACCCTGGTGAAGGCTATGAACTCTCTCCTCAGAAAAATGCACACACACTGTCTTAGGTTCCTAGGGCTGCCAAAACAAAGCACCACAAACTGGGTGGGTGGCTTAAAGAACAGAAAATGATTGTCTCACAGCTCTGGAGGATAGAAGTCTAAAACCAGGGTGTCGTCTGTGTGAATTCCTTTGGAGGACTCTGAGGGAGAATCTGTTCCCTGCCTCTCTCCTAGCTTCTGGTGATGGCCAGCGATCTTTGGCATTCTTTGGCATTCCAGTCTCTGCCTCTGTCTTCACAAGGCCATTTTTCCTCTGTGTCACTCTCTGTGTCTGCTCTCCTCTTTTACAAGGACACCACTTGTATTGGATTAGGACCCAGCCTACTCCAATGTGACCTCATGTTAACTGAAAGACCCTATTTCCACACAAGGTCACAGTCACAGGTACTGGGGGTTAGAACTTCAACATATCTTTTAGGGGACACAATTCAACTATTACACACACACTGATGAAGGCAGTTTCGGGGGTTCAACTCCATGGGCCCCGGTTCAGAGCCCCTGCCATTTCAAGGAAGCAATATGAAAGTGGATTGGTGAGACACGGACAGAAGAAAATCTGAGAGCGCCACCTGTTTTTGGTGGTTCTGATCTAGCAGACTCCACATTGCCACCTCCTAACCCTGATCTCTGGTTCATTGCCCCTGGTGGCAGCCCCCACCCTGGGAGACACTAAAGGGACACAGGGTACCACTTGGCCCTGTTTGTGTCATCCATCTGGCCTTACCATGCTGTCTCCCTGGGCTACCCTCTGAGTCCATCCTCTAAGCCTCTGAGATGCTCAGGTCTTCCAGGCTCAGAGGAACCCAGATGTTTGGGGGTATTCCTGTCCTCCCCCCTACAGTTAGGTTTGACACATAGGTCACCCACAGAGTGTCCCCTGCTAACCCAACCCAGGGAGCTAAATCCAGCCCTCTGTCACCACATTTGCTGAAACATGAACAGGGGGAGCCTACCCTTCTCGATGGCACCATAGCCACCTTGTCTACCCCTAGGCCTCTAATAGCATCCTCTCCCTTCCTGTCCCGCTCTCTAAACAAGCCATTGGACGAACATTTGCATATCTAAAAACCCACATTTACATCTTACAATTTAGACTCCTAGGAAACAGGTCAGAGTCTGGTCCCCAATCTTCTAAAAGGAAGGGAACATTTTTTGACAGACTTGTGCAACCCCTACCAAAGGTGTGGTAGAGGGTGTCAGGGGGAATGTTGTGTGTGTCCCCGACACAGCTGTGTGTCCAGAAGGAGGCTGTGAGCATCCTTAATTTGGGGAACCCTGTGTCCATGTGTTCGCTCTGGCTGAGGCATGGTCTCCATCTGGCTTGTTGTATGTTCTCTCGAAGTCCATTTTGTGCGTCCTCAGTCTGTTGTGTGCCTCTTTGGGGGTAGCTGCACGTCTGTGAGGTGTAAAGTACTGAATCTCTCCTAGCCTTCATTTCATCTGTAAGAAGGGGAAGGTCTTCATAGTACTCACCTCTCAGGACTGCTGTGAAGGTTGCATGACTTGATACCCTTCAAACATTTAAAACAGGGTACAGCACTTGGTGTCCACTTGGTAAATGTTGGTTACTGTGATGTGATTCCAACGGATATCTGCAGCCCCTCTATTCCTTTCCCTCCTCAACTTGAAGAGACTCCAATGTCCTCTGGAAGAGCCTCTGATGTCCCTGTCATTGATTGGATTGCGCCCCCTCAAAAATATGTCAACTTGGCTAGTCCGTGATTCCCAGTATTGTGTGATTGTCCACCATTTGGTCATCTGATATGATTTTCCTATGTCTTGTAAATCCTACCTCTGTAATGTTAATAAGGTGGGATTATTGGCAGTGATATTAATGAGGCAGGACTCAATCTACAAGTTTCGGTTGTGTCTTAAGTCAATTTCTTTTGAGATGTAAAAGAGAGAAGTGAGCAGAGCAGAGGGACATGGGGACCTCATACCACAAAGAAAGCAACACCAGGAGCAGAGTGCTGCCTTTGGACCCAAGCAAGGTTCCTGTGCTGAGAAGCTCCTAGAGCAGGGGAAAATTGATGACAAGGACCTTCCCACAAAGTTAACAGAGAGAAAAAGCCTTCCCCAGGAGCTGGCATCCTGAATTCGGACTTCAAGCCTCCTAGGCCATAAGAGAATAAATTTGTTTGTTAAAGCCATCCACTTGTGGTATTCCTGTTATAGCAGCACTAGATAACTAAGACAGTCCCCTTGTAAATGTCAATGTCACTGCTCCAACCCTGAATGTTGAAGCAGTGGCCAGATGAGGGGCCGTGAGGGCTGGGGGTGGGGGAAAAGAGAGATGGGGAAGTCTGGCAGTGGTATCTTCTCTCAGTTGGCCTGCACGCTGAACTGGAGGATGGGGAATGGAAAGGGGGCACTTACATACAGAGAGCCTGTGGCCCTCCAGGGAAATACAGGCCTCATGTAGGAAATATAGAACTCAGACCCAGAGGGGCAACCCTAGAGGACCCCTGAATGGAGTGCCTGCTCAGGGACCCATTGAATCTTCTTCATTGGCATGGAGACTACATTACAGCTGCCTTCCTGGAAGAAGCCTCTGATGTTCTGCCCCACCTGTCTTGGCCCAGGACACCTGCTTCTCCCAAAGCTGGTTCCACCAGCCCAAAGCTGGCATTTGCTTGGACTTGTCTCCCCTTCCTTGGGCAGAGCTCCCACTAAGCTTGATTTAAAAAAAAAACCCAGTGCCGTCGATTAGCTGGTCTTTATTGTATCTATTCACTGAACAAGCACGTCATGGAACCCTCATAAACATGAAGGAGGCCTAGGGGGAAGACTTCACAGAGGCAAATGAGACCTCCCCCCAGGCCTTGAAGAGTTCTCTATCTATAGGGATAACTGAATGAAGGGCATTCTCACCAGAGATACAGGTTAAGAATACTGCGAGGGCCTTACTGAACTGACTTAGGCTATCCTGGAAGGCTTTCTGGAGGAGACAGGCAATAGACATGAGCCTTAAAGAGAAGAGAGGAAAATATATTATCATTTGGTCAAAATGATCTCATGGAATGAGCCCTAAACAGGTGTCAGAGGTTTGATGTTCTGACTTAGTTCTAGTCCTAGTTCTCACCAGGGCTTTGAACTGGTTCGTTCCAGTTCAAACCCCTGCTGGGAATTGCATTTGCAACCCAGATATACTGAATCAGAACCTACGTTTTAACAAGATCCCCGGGGTTATTTTTATGTATAATACATTTTGAGAACCACTGCTGTACTAGTGGAAACCCTGGTGGCAAAAGAGCTACGGCTGCTAACCAAAAGGTCAGCAGTTCAAATCCACCAGTCGCTCCTTGGAAACCCTATGGGGCAGACTCCACGGCAACGGGTTTTTTTTTTTTTTTACGGGCTCTACTGGTGGTGCTCAGAATTGATCCCTAACCAGCAACTTTAGCATTGCCTGGGAATTTGTTAGAAAGACAAATTCTCAGAAGGGGTTCTAATGGGTTCTGACCCTGACCAACTGAAAGACCTTGGATGAATCATTTCCTCCTCTGAATCTCTACTGCCTCATTTGTAAAATGGGGGTGCTAGATGAGACCAAGTTTTGAAAGCACCGCTTACTGGCCTCGGGTTTAGCCATTCCCTGTGTTTATCACAAGCAGGCAGGGAGCAAAGTCAGATTCTCTCAAAGGAGTGCATAGACTGTAGACTCAGGCAGTTTTCTCAGAAAAAAGGCCTAGGGGTTCATGTCCTGTGTGCCCTACCCCACCCCGGGCCACAGCCCAAGCAGCCCAGCTCTCATCAGACATCTGTCTCGGTCACAGCTGTCTGCCTGCCACCCAACACTGTATCTGGCACAATAAACATTTATTAAAGGAAGAGATGAATTAATGAGATGACAGTGGCTGTGACAGACTTCTTGGCCAAACTGAAACCCTGTCCCCAGGTCATCAGATTCCTTGGGGCTTTGGCTCGCTAATATCCCATGCTTGATCTCAGGATAGGAGGAACAATGGCAAAGGAGCTGTACTTTCAGAAATCTCCCATCCTGGGACCTCTGGTTTCTGCTGTGATCAGTAGAAAGTGGGTCACAAAACAGCTCTGCAGCACACAGACCCTTGAGGAAATGCCTGTACCAATTTACATTTATTGAGTGCCTACTGTGTATCGACTCGACGGCCCTGTTTTGTTTTGTTTTTACTGTGTATTAAGTGTTGTCACATAGTTTCATCCAGGTGGGGATTTGGGGCCGTAAATCCCAGCTGTGCTAACTGAGTGACCTCAGGCAAGTCACTGCACTTCTCTGAGCCTTCCTTTTCAATCTCTGTAAAATGGAAACAATAGACTCACTTCGTTGGGTTATGGGAACGGAATGAGCATGAGAAAGGGGAGTGCTTCATAAATGCTAGTTTTTATTGTTTTCCTGGGCACACAAGCCCGCACGCCTCCCCCCAAGGCTCACACACAGATGTGTCCACACTCCCAGACACACGCAGATGTAGAGACATGTGAAGAGGTCCGCCGCAGGCGCTCGCCGCGCCTCAGACACAGGGGCCGTGGCCCAAACCGGCGGAGAAGCCACCGGGTCCTCAGCTTACCTCGCTTCCTCGCCTTTCTCGATGAATGAACTCTGGCCGCGAGGAGTTTATTTTTTTATGAATGGGAGCCCAAGCTGTGAATGGAGCCGGGAGCCAGCCCCTGCCTCCCGATTGGCCGCCGCGGCTGGGAAACTCCGCCTCTTGTTCGGGCCGGGAGAAGCTTCTGATTGGCGGGCGTGCCGGCCCTGGGGTTTCATTCACAAAAGTCAATGAAACAAAGGGAACGGCGGTGGGGGGGGAGGGGGGCCGAGGCTCGGGCGCAGGAAACGCACCAATCAGCGGCTCCCCCGGGCTCACAACTGTCTGCGGCGCCCGGAAAACTCACCGGTGCGCGGGGACCGGGGCCCGGCCGCCTCGCTCCGGCCCAGCCCCGCGGCCCTCCGAGAGGCCCGGGGCGTGCTCAAGGTCCCCCGCGGCTCCAGCAACGACAGCTGAGCCCCAGGTGAAGCTGTGGGAGGGGAGGGAGGGCGCGTATCTGCGATCCCTGCCTCGCCTACCACACTCTCCACCCTCTCCCCCGCCCCCTGCCTCCGCAGGTCCCAGGGCGGGGGTTGGAGGCGCTGGGGTTCGGGGCTGGAGGGGGCGTCCGAGTTGGGGGCGCGCGGATGGTGCGCGCCTGGGCCGCTCCTCTGCGCGCGCGCGCGCGAGCGCGCGCACACACACACACACACACACACACACACACGTCTTATGTAACCGAGCCGGGTAGAGCGGGGCTGCAGGACGCAGCAGAAAAGCGATCCCAGCTCCCAGAGCAGGTGGGACCTTGTTTGGCGGGAGGGGACTGGTGGCGACGCCTGGCCGCGGGGCGGAAACCTCTCCAGCGCCGGAGCAAGTCCGCGAAGTTTCGCCCTCGGATCCCGGGACGGCCCCTCCCCGTCCCTTGCCCCGCTCTCCCGCCCCACCGCCCTCCAGGACAACGTGCGAACGCAGCCCACCCCCCACCCTCAGGTCTCTGCCCCCGCGCGGGGCCGGAGCCGCGGCCGGAGGGAGCGGCCGGATGGAGCGGAGGATGAAAGGCGGATACTTGGACCAGCAAGTGCCCTACACCTTCTGCAGCGTGAGCGCCGCGCGGCCTCCACGCCCGCTAGGCCCCGCCCCCTCCCACGGGCCCCGCGGGGTCCTGGCTGGCCGGCCCCTGGGTCACCCGGGAACCCCAGCCCCGCCCCCCAGACCGGCAGCTTCTGGGTGACTCGGGGGCATTTTCCCCCTTCCCGCAGAAATCGCCCGGAAATGGGAGCCTGCGCGAAGCGCTGATGGTCCCGCAGGGGAAGCTCATGGACCCCGGCTCCCTGCCGCCCCCCGACTCCGAAGGTAAAGAAGCGGAGAGGCAAACCGCGACCCTCCACCCCCACACACACCCCGGGGGCCGATCCTGGAGTCCCCGCCCGTTTCCCAAAAAGACAAGCCGTCCAAGGGACTCCGGTCATTCTTCTCAGCTCCTGCCCGCAAGGGGGGTCGCCGGGCTCGCTGGGGCTCCCTGCCTCTCCCCATACCTCCACCTCACCTTCTCCAATTCCATTATTCACCCCTCAGATCTCTTCCAGGATCTAAGTCACTTCCAGGAAACGTGGCTCTCTGAAGGTGAGTAGTTTTGCGACCTTTTCTATACTTGGGCCATAGGAGGCTCTCGAGCCCCTGGCCTTGCAGCCAAGCCCACTTCCCCTCTTCCTTTCTCAGTCTTAGGGGCGTCTCCAAGGCCCCCTCTCCACTCCCCTGCTTCTCTGCTCTCCTCAGCGCTCAGGGTAGACACTTATATTGATATTTATTCTCTCTGCCCTGAGCCAGGCTTGTGTAACTAGGCCTGGGGATGAATCAAACCATTGTGTGGGGTATTTGCTTATTTGAATGGAACTTGGCCCCAGGCCCGTTTTCCTGGTTGAAATTTTCGTTTGCGAAGTTTGTTTGACAGCAGCCGCCTGGCCAAGATGTGTGTTGGAGTGTTGGGGTGGGGGGGGGGGAGATGGGGAGAGGGAGCAATTAATTTGTTACATATCTTCAGGAGTTGCCAAAACATTGATTTCCACCATACCTCCCCCCTTGGCTTCCCTTTCGCCAATCCCCAGCGCCAAACAATTTACTGTCCAGGCCAAAAGAACAACAAAAATTTAAATAATTAATTTCCAATGCACTTTGGTAAGAGGGCCCAGGGCTCGCTCCCCCGATACCCTTGATTGTAGTTCTGATGGTAACTATCCCTCCTCCATCCTTCCCAAATACCTCCACCCCCTCCACACCCCCACCAATTCCCCCCTTTCTGTGTGTTGGGGGCTTAGCTACAAGCTGACTAGAGTGGAGTTAGTGGCTGGGCCTTGTCTGGGTGGCAAAGTGTGTTCTAGGGGTCTCCAGGTTGGGTTCTTTGGTGTGTGTTGGTGGGGCCTGAGAGTGTCGCTGGTGGGGCTGCAGGTGGAGGTGAAATGGTGGCTTAGACAGTCTCTGGGAGGAAAGAGTTAACACTCCCATTTTAGGATCTCTTTATTTCAATGCAGAAAACCAAGAAACCAAAACATTAGGAACCCAGAATAGGCTTTTCTATTCCTTAGGATCTTCTTATCCCTCCACCTGGGTAACTTTCTTGGAGGATTTCTTTATTCACAAACCCAGCTCTTCTTGGAACCCTCTATAAGGAGTCTGGGGTAGAAGGAATAGACCCTTGGGTATATCCTTGGAGTGAGACTTGGTCTGTCTTGGTCACTGTAGTATCCCAAAATTATGTTGAAAAGAATTGACTGTTTAGCATAAAAAAGGTACTCAAGACATTTTGTGGAATTACGGCGGTTGGGCTGGGTGGGTGCTAGAGGGACATGGGGCATCGTGCAGCTCTTCCCCAATTCTACCAGCCCTGCGTGCCTAGCTCTGAGCTGCAGGCAGGGCTGTGCTCTGCCCGCCCAGCCTCCTCCCAAGGTTCCGGAGCTAGGCTGGAGCTGAGAACGCCGAGGTGTCAGTTTCCATGTTCCCCCTCAAAGACTTCCTTTCCCAATGCCTGACTTCTGTCTGGCTCACCAGGCTGCGTCTATCAGCTGCAGGTCCCTGCGCTCCCGACGGTGGGCAGCCCCCTGGGCTGGGAGCTGGGGTGGCCTCAGAGGTTGGTTTTTTGGCAGCAGCTGTTTCATTTGTGCCGGGTTTGGAATGGGAGGGGAAGGAAAGTGTTCTCATCTCTTTACCTTGGAAGCCCCACCCCTTGGGGGTGGGAGTCTAGAGATTGTGTGTCTGTATGTGTCAATGTGGCAGCGTGTGTGAGTGTGCGTGTGCGTGTGTGTGTGTGTTACATGCTGCTGCCCTAGGAGGCCCTGTGTATTTAAATCCAGTGGGTGGGGAGGCGGGGGTGGGGATCGCAAGGCAAGGGGGGGAGCTGGGATCTCCTTGGTTCCCTCTCCTTCCCTCTGAGGGAGCGGCTCAGGTTCCCAGCTGGCGATGGATGGCCAGGCCTGAGGGGGGGATGCTGAGGCCGCTTGCTCCTTCTCGCTCTCTCTGCGGAGACAGATGCAGCTGCCGGGGCCCTGTCCCCCTGCACCGTCCCAGAACCACCCCAGCCTCCTCTCCTGCCTCTTCCCACCAGGTCAGTGACCCCTGCAGCCCAGGGGGAGCTTTGGGGTGGTAGGGAGGGACTAGCTTTGGAAACTTGCCAATGGTGGGGCGCATCAGGCAGAATGGGGGCCGCAGCCCAATCTCCCTCCCGCGGCTTCATTTCTCCCTAAAGCCCTGAGAAGCTGGTTTGCCCCAATTTGGAGAGAAGCAGTGGGTCCAGATGATACACAGGCTGGACCAGGGACTGGTGTAGAGAGTTGCTGGTGCGGTTGTGGTTCAGAGTCCAGTGCCCTGGGGGTGACATGAGTGGGGTTTTGTAGAGGCATCTCAGACATCTTTGGGGTTGGGGTTTTTCTAAACAGAGGGGGATGAAGTGAGGCTAGGAGGGCGTGTCTGGTTTCCGGGTGCCTGGGATTTGCTGAGATGCTGGAGAAAGGACCAGGCTGTTGCAGGCAAACCCAAGCTCAGGCAGGCTGAGCCCACGATGCGGCCGGTTATGGTGGTCACCAACGTGCTGGTTTTGGTCAAGTGTTCCTCTCCGGGCTTCTTGGGAGCCCTTGGGAACCCTAGGAGACAATAACTTTGTGGTGCATAACGGACATTGACTCTGGGCCTTTGTGTGAGGCTGAGGTCCATAACATGGGGTCTGGATTCCCAGAGGCTCGGTAGATGAGTTGCAGGGGCCCTTGAGCCCTCTGCTATTGCATGTGTAACTGTTGGGGGTCCACCATGCACACAGGTCCATGCATTTTTCTGGGAAGAGAGTGATCCATAGCTTGTATTGGATTCTCAAAGGGGTGGGTCCATGCTCCCCTAAAGGGTAAGAATCACTGCTTCCAGACCCTCCTTCAAGGGCTCCAGTCCCCTTGCCCTTTGGCTTTCCATCTTCATCATATTTGTGGGTCCGAAGGGAGACCCTGTGTGCAAAGGGGGTGCATGGAGGGCATGTTTCACCTGTGTGCTGCCGCATCACCACCAGAAGGGAGTAAGGGAATTGGGGTGTTGTGTGAATTGCGTGCAGCATGTCTGTAGGGAGAGATGGGGTTAATCCCCTCCCCCAGTCTTTTCTAGCTACAATTCCTTGTTCTACATCTTTCTGTCTCCTCCCCTTCCAGAAGGCTCCTTGGGACAAATGTCCCCCTCCATAGATAGAGAACTGGTTCCTTCCAGCACAGAGGCTGCCAGGGTGGGGGAGGGGGTAAGGGTGAGAGACAAGGCAGTGGTCACACAATGGAGCAGAAGCTTCCAAGAATACCTTGCCCCCTCTCCCCACCCGGAGACACCTTAAGAAGCCTCCTCCCCAATAATTGGACCCTAAGAAAGAGAAAAAGTGATGGGGCATGTCTGGTGTAGGTGGCTAACCTGTGGTAGGCTTAGCTGCTTGGCTGTTTTAACCTCCCAGTTCTTCTGGAGCCCAGTTTGGGAGGCCCCTAAGCCCCTTCTCTTCTCCTACTGGCCCCCCTGTTTGAGAAACAATCCCTGAAACACTTTCTCTCTCTCTTTCTGGACATGCTGGCTGGCACTTGTCCCATCCTCTCCTTACTCATCTGCCATCTCCCCAGGCAGATCAACTCTCCCTTAGTGCCAGGATGGAGTTGGGGACAGACCCTGGCACACTGACATCGGCAGCCAAAACTCAGCCAAGTCAACAAATAAATAGAGTGGTGTGCACTCAAGACCAAACATGGTAATTAAAAATTCTCCTGCTCTCCAGGAACGCAAGGCTCAGTGTTCCCGTTCCTATTTCTATGCTCCTTGGCAGTCTCTGGGCGGCTGAGGCCCTGTCCTGCCCCTTTGGGGGAGGGCCACTGTTTTGGGGAGGGGCTGAGCAGGGACTGGGGTTCATGCCACAGCCCATTTTTGCCTCAGCTGATTTCTTCCTGGCCCTGGGAAGAGGATGGTGCCACCTCTTGGGATGTGATTGGTGAGCTGGGGGTGTCTTCTTCTGGAGACTTCTGGGGAGTGAGGGTTCTGGTCAAGCCTCTGGGCCTGAGAGTGGGAAGGAGAGGTGACCTCTGGGGCTCTCTGCTCTCGGTTTGGTTTTGGGTGTCAATTTTGGGTGTCATGTGAACTGGCCAGTGACGCCAGCAGGAGCTACCCCCAGCCCATTATCTCAATGGAAAGTGGCAGTTAATGATGTCCCAGGAGGGGATCCAGAGTGCGTCAGCCTCCCCCAAGTTCTGCCCCTCCCCAGCCCTTGGGACCCTCCTTACCTAGGTAGCAAGGAGGGAAGTGTTGCTCACCCTGCTCCCATCACCCTCATCCCTGCTACCTCTAGGGGTGCCACCTATTTGATGGAGCAGAGGGCATAGCATGGATGAGCGTGGGCCTAATATCTCTGGGTAGCTTGAGCAGGTTTTGAGTCCCTCCCTTTACCCAGTGTTTCCCAAACAAGCCTATTAAGGCCACAAGGGGCACTTGTTAAAAATACAGATGCCTGGGCCCCAACCTGGGCCTGTGGAATGAGATTATCCAGAGGAGGGGGCTGGGAATGTGCATTTTTAACAATTCCTGAGTGATTCTTTAATCAGGCCAGTTTGGGCATCGTTGCCTTTGCGCCTTATTTGAGCTCCCAAAAAGATGTGTGCTGGCTGTTGGTGTCTGTTTTTGCCAGGGGGTTATCGCATCCCACTGATTTATTGGATCATTCTAGGATTTTTTTTGCTGACTTTTCATGAGCTCATTAGATGCTGATGGTTCCTTATTCTTAAACTCCTTGACGCCAATCATTCTGTCAAAAAGTAAACCATCCCAGACCAATGGCTGTCAAGTCAACCGGAACTCATGGTGACCCCATGTGTGTCAGAGTAGAACTGTGCTCCATAGGGTTTTCAATGGTTCGTTTTTCAGAAGTTGATCACTAGGCCATTCTTCAGAGAAGAAAGTCTGGGTGGGCTTGAACCTCCAACCTTTCAGTTAGCAGCTGAGGTCGTTAGTTAACTGTTTGTACCACCCAGGGACACCCAACTATCTATAAACCTGTATTTAAAAGTATTTGGCACCTCTGATATTTAAAGCCAGTTAGTGAGGAATCCTCCTGCTAAGCAACTTATCACACCCTAAAGTGTCTGTTGTAAGGAAATGGGCTTTCCCTGGAGAGGACTTGCCCCTCCTCGTGTTACCCAGTGTATAGGGAAGGGCTGGGTGGATTACGAACTTTTCTCTTTTGGCTCCCAGACCCACCATGCTGGCTCCTGCCAGGTTGAGGATCAGAGATGATTATATGATTATTCTCATAGTCAACAAATAATGCATTAAGTGTCTACTCTGGTCAGACCCTGTTCTGGGTGCTGGGAAATCAGAGAGGAACAAGACAGGTAAACCCCTGCCCTCAGGAGACGGACGATGAACAAGTAAGGTAAGTTCAGGTAGTGATACATGCTAGGGAAAACAAAACAAAAGAGTGGGGTAGAGAACTAGGAGGGAGCACTTTGGTTTAGGTGGCCAGAGAAGCCCCCTGAGGAGATGACAAGCGAGCTAAGACCTTGGTGGCCAGAAAAAAAACAGGCAAAGCCCTTGGGATGATGGACAGCAGAGGGAATGAGTGAGGCATGTTTGAGAAATAGGAAGGAGACCAGGGCAGCTGAAGAGGGACAGGCGAGGAGGCAGGAGAGGAGGTTGGAGAGGTAAGCCAGGCCAGATCATGCGAGGTCTTGGAGGCCAAGTGGGGAGAGTTCAGATTTCATTCTAGATGCAGCAGGTGGCCACTGGAGTGCTTTAAGCAAGAGAGAGAAGTGATTTGATTTCTGTTTTTAAAAGATCATCCTGACAGCTATGTGGAAGGAGGAAGTTCCAATAAAAGGCCGTGGCTGGAATCTAAGTAAGAAACCATGGTGGCCTGGCCTAGTGTGGACACAGGAAAGATGGGGTGTGTGGTTATATAGGCTAGGGGTGTGGAGCTATGCCTCAGCCATCTACTCCTTACCCTCACCAGCCATTCTAAAGTCACCGGTCATTTTATCCATCAGTTTCCCCATTATCCAATCTGAGAGCAGTCTCCTTGGGATCCAGGTTCCATTATCACACCTTAGAGCCACCCTTTTCCTGGACTATCAGGAAGTTCTTATTGATGTCTGCCCTTCCCCTTCCTGCTACAATCTATTTATTCTTGAGAAAGGGACAAAAAATGGGCAACAACACTAGAGTCATGGGAGGTACTTGGCTGGGTATCCATCTACCTGAGAAACCTAACTTTTGGGAACCCAGTAGAAGAATTAGAAATCAGAGTGGGGATGCCTGGGTCAGAGGCCATGGATGAGCTGCTGTTTTATTTTAGCCTTTCTGCATAATCCGAAAACCCAGCTCCACCCACCCTGGCACCCTGGGAGCACTCCTCAGACCGTCAAGCTTGGAAAGCTCTCCCCTCCCCCAGCAGCACATCAAAGAGATGAGGCACCATGACCTCTGAGTGTCCCCAAGCCCCTGCAGTACTCCCCTCTCCCACTGTCATCCTCTTTTCACCTCTCCATTCCCCTTCCCTCCATTCATATCCATAACCTCCCCAACTCAAATTCACTTGGGAGGTTGTTTAAAATGCAGATTCCTGGGCCCAACCCAGATTCTGAATCTCCCCATGTGATTCCAAGTCCATAGGCTTTCATTCCTCCTAACTTCTGCCCATCCCAGATGTGACTCTGCTGTGAGCTTTGAGGGAGCTTGGAAGCTCTGATGGGTGGGGCTGTCTCCACTTCAGAAAAATGGAGGGAATAAAGACAAAGCATCCAGGAAAAGACTCTGGAATCTGCTCAGACAGGTTCTGGGAATGAGCAGGCTCTGTGTGCCTTCCCTCCAGGGTCTCAGTGGGGCCCAGAGATGGAGGGCACTAGGACCTGGGGTAGAGTTGCCTTCAGACTCTCCTCCCCTTCTGGGCTGGTGCAAATCTGCAGGGCTGTGATAATAGTGTCACCCAGGGGCCTTCTCCAGGCCCCCCACCCCTAGACTCACCTCTGACTTTTCTCTGCAGCTCAGGTACCAGACAGCGATGAGCAGTTTGTTCCCGATTTCCATTCAGAAAACTGTGAGTAGAGGGCTCTGGATGGGGGGGGGGGGCAGGAAATGAGTCCTAGGGATAGAGAATCACAGAGATCAACTTGTTCTTTCCTAAAGAAAAGGGTGAAGGGCAGGGTTCCCCATTCTTCGTTTGGACTCAAAGACCCAGGTAATAACTGGGAGATGAAGACCTTCGTTCAAATCTGAGGGCTGCCCCATTCTACCTGTGTAACCTTAGAGTAGACACTTATCTCTCTGATCCTCATTTCCTTATCTCTGAAATGAGGGGCTTGGACCAGTTCAGCAGGCTCCAATTCTAATGTTCTAATTTGCTTTCCTGCAACTGGGGGCGATTTTGCCCCTCAGGAGACACTTGACAATGTCTATAGATCTTCTTGGTTGTCAGAACCTGGGTTGGGGGGTGCTGCCACTGGCATCTGGTGAATAGAGACCAGGGGTGCTGCCAACCTCCCACAACAAAAAATTATCTGGTCCAAATGTCAGTAGTGCCACTGTTTCCTTAAACCAAAAATATCCCCTGAAGTCCTCTCAAAACTGAACAGTAGTTTAGCTCAACTAGTAAAAAAAAAAAAACACAAAAAAACTGCATTGAGCATTATGCTCTTTTAAGAACTATCTATATAGGATCAAATTGACAAGAGCAACTGGGAAGATTAGAATGGAAACCTAGGGGGCAGTGAGTTTATGTTAGTGAGGGAGGAACAACTCAGAAAAGGAAGGCGAGAATGGTTGCACAACTCAAAGAATGTAATCAGTGTCACTAAATTGTATATGTAGAGTCTGCTGAATTGGTGTATATTTTGCTGTGTATATTCTCAGCAACAAAATAAGTAAAATTTAGAAAAAAAAAAAAAAGAAGCCCTGCTTTCATGCAAGATACTTCGCCCTCAAATATCTTCACCAATGAGATCGAAGAAAGCACACATCATCGCACACAGCACTCACCCAGTTTGGAGCCAACTCTTTGCTGCTCAGCCTGATGGCTAGAGTTGGAGGACCCAGCAGGGGTCACGAGAAAGGCTAATGTTCCTCCCAGGTAATTAGGAGCATGTGTATAATGCCATTCAGCTGACATTCAAGTGGGCTAATATCCAACCTTAACCAGAAAAAGAAAGATCCTTTATAACCTCAAATAAAAAAACATCACCCTCCCTTGGAATTTTCCAGGGCACTCAGGAAAACCACAGGTCTTAGGCTGGAGGTGCTCGCTTACAAGAAGGTGTTTTCCAGGGTTTGGGATTGCATTAACGGTTGAACTTTAGACGTTTCTTTGGCTAATATTGGACATTAGACTGGGGTGTAAAACTAGGCATAATGTAAATAGCCAAACTCTTCTCAACAGTGTATGACTATAGATCTTAGGGGGTCCCTGGGTAATGCGGTTAACACTCAGCTGCTAACTGAAGGTTAGAGGTTTGAGCGCACCCAGAGGCACCTCAGAAGAAAGGCCGGGAGATCTGCTTCTGAAAAATTAGCCATTGAAAACCCTGTGGAGCACAATTCTACTCTGACACACATGGGGTTATAAAGAGTTGGGATCAGCTCGAGGGCAACTGGTACAGATCTTATAAAACTGAGACCCAATCACCCAGCTGGTCCTCAATGAGCAGAGGTGCCAGAAAGCCCTGCCTGCCTCTTCTGTGACTGTCTGATCTTGCTCTGCCACCCCCACTCCTACCACTGCAGTAGCTTTCCACAGCCCCACCACCAGGATCAAGAAGGAGCCCCAGAGTCCCCGCACAGACCCGGCCCTGTCCTGCAGCAGGAAGCCACCACTCCCCTACCGCCACGGCGAGCAGTGCCTTTACTCCAGGTAAGCCCCAGCCGGGCCCTGGGGAAGGATACTGGAAGGGTGTCAGGATGGTGGGAAGCAGGGAGGTACCTGTGAGCATTGGAAGCAGTTAAATGCATGGAGACAACAAAAACAGTTTCCAAACTGCTGTAAGAGGGAGCAATACAGCCAAGTGTTTCCTCTGAGAAGTCTGGGTGGACAGTACAGCAGGGGGACTCAAGGGATACCTGTAAGGCCAGGGCAGAGTCTGTTGCCACCTAAGAGACCTGATGTCCCAGCCAACCTAGTTGCTCTGGGGTGGGGAGAGGTGTTCTCAAGAAAAATCCCAGTTTATTTGATGAGAGGAGAAAGCAGTCACTTGGGATGGACTCTGTGGCTCACGCTGCTTCTCCCAGCCCCCTCTGCCCCTCCTTTCCCGGAATCCCTGTGAGCACACTTCCCCTGGGGAGGGAGGGCTCAGAGATGCTCAGCCAGCTTCTCTGACCCCTCACCCCTATCTCCCCCCACCAACTCCAGTGCCTATGATCCCTCCAGACAAATCGCCATCAAGTCCCCCGCCCCTGGTGCCCCTGGACAGTCGCCCCTACAGCCCTTTCCCCGGGCAGAACAACAGAGTTTCCTAAGGTCCTCTGGCCCCTCCCAGCCCCACCCTGCTGGCCATGGGTACCTCAGGGAGCACAGGTAAGGAGACCCTCTGCACCTGTGGGCCCAGGTCTCACCATTTGGTCCTCAATCCCTGAGTGCTCTCCACCTGCCCACTGACACCTGGGAGGAGGGAAGGAAGGAGGAAGGGATACTGACTGCCCCCTAGTCCCCTTCCAGAGCCCACCCTGCAAGCTCTGGGAGTGGCAGGCAAGAGGAGGGGTTGATTCAAGATTCTCTTCTCTTCCCTCTCCATCGAACCACATCCAGCTCCATCTTCCAGCATCCCTCGGACATTTGCCACTCCTTCACGTCCTCTCAGGGAGGGGGCCGGGAGCCCCTCCCAGCCCCCTACCAACACCAGCTGTCAGAGCCTTGCCTGCCCTACCCACAGCAGAGCTTCAAGCAGGAATATCACGACCCCCTGTATGAGCAGGCGGGTCAGCCGGCAGTAGGCCCTGGTGGGGTCAGTGGGCACAGGTACCCAGGGGCGGGGGTGGTGATCAAACAGGAGCAGACAGACTTCGCCTATGACTCAGGTAAGAGACTCTGCGGGAAAAGGCAGAGGGGTATTTTTCGGGATGGCCGGCGGGGGTGGCACATGATCTAATGAGCACTTAAGTTAAAGCCAGAACGTCTGCCCACAAGTTTGTTTGTTTAATATTTTCACTTTTATTCTTTTTTTTTAATCCTTTTCTTCATTGACTTTTATGGTGCTTTAGATGAAGGCTTACAGAGCAAATTAGTTTCTCTGCTCACAAGTTTTTTACCTTCCCAGCCATCTATTTACCAGTTCATACATCCAACCCACCTACCCATCCACTCACTTTTTTTCGTAGATTCAAAAGAATTATCGATTTTCTACCATCCAACATTTATTCAGAGAAAAAGATCAGTGGTTGTAAAGCCTAGCCCTCAGGTTCTTTAGGAAAAGCGAAAGCACTGATTTCTGTTTTAACAGGCATTTGGGGTTAAATACAACCAGAGTGCTGTGCCAGAGCATGGGCGTTTGGGAACTGGAGGATACAAAGACGAACAGGATGTGTCACTAGTGCCTGTCCCCACAGAAGCTTAAAAATACAAAGGGATTTGAATGCAAAGAAACATGAGCAACAAACTAGCCAGGCTCAAAGTTCCCAGTAGGAAGCTAGGATTAACAGGTGGTTTCCACATCCTGTCTGAGCCTCCGGGTTGATGGGTGACCCTCCCTCCTGGCCAGAGCTGGGGACCGGAAGTCAGGCTGGATGGAGGGACTGCTTTAAATGCTAGTTCCACCTGGCTGTTGACAGGAGGGAGACACACTCAGCCAGGTTCATAAATAGCTTAGCATTCAAAGCCCCAAGTGCAAAGGTCATTCTCATTTAGGAAGCGCCCAGAAAACCCCCTGTTCCTTCCTCCTGGCTTCTGTTACATTGTTACCAGCCCCAAACCTGAGTTTATCTACAAACCTGCATTAGAAAAATAAATCCAGAGATTAGAGTTGGCTCAGAGTTGGCTAGAGTTTGAGATTCTCCCTTTTCCTGGTGCCCTCGGGCTTTCAGGGGGAGCGGAGACAAGCAGCCAACCCTGAGACCGAAGGGGCCAGAAGGGTGCTGCTCCCCTCAAAGCCCACACAGCCGCCCGAGCCCGGCCAGGCAGCGGGATGGAGGGTGGGGGAGGGAGACCTTCTTGCCACTGACCTTCAAAGGCTGTACACCAGAGGGGATTGAGTTACGTGCCCTTGAACTCCTGCCCCTCCCCCTCGGCTTCCTCTGAATGGAGTCAGGAATTCCATTCACAAAATGGAGGCTTGAATGAGCCCACCCTCCCACCTCCTCCCCAAGGTGTCGGGTTTCAGCATCTCCTCATTCATAGGTGGGAGTGGAGCGGGGAGGGCCAGACCCGGTTGGAACTTGGAGGGGTGGTTCACACTACCGCCTCTCGAGGAGGAGTGGGAAGGTTTCAAGCCCATGGAGTGGAATGTGCTCTGCTGTCAGACCTGGAAAGACGCAGCCCGATGTCCACTATCTTCCTCAGACGTATGCGGGCGCTTCATCTCCCTCTCCCTCCCTCTCACACACATGCACGCACACAGGGCTGGGAACCTGACCTGCTGACCGGACATTTGCCCATTCCAAGAGAGTCTTAGGCATGGACACTGAACCTCTTCCCCGGAGGTTCATCTCTCACCTCCCTCCTCCCCCTTCACTCAGGAAACAGCTGCTCCCTGGCATCTAGGGCCTAGTGAACAGCTTTGCCAGTCCCAGCTGCTGCCATCCCTGCCCTCTGCCCAAGCTCTCAAGCCAAGGAGCTCAAGCCTCTACTCCCTCTGGGTGAACTTCCCCTGGGATTTGGCGGTGGGCAGGCAGCTGAGAAAAGAAAAGTCTCTGGAACGCAGGATGGCAGGAAGAACTTCTTGAATGTGTGTGTGTGGGACCAGCCACCTATAACGTCACCTCTCTTCCCCCGCCAGATGTCCCTGGGTGTACATCAATGTATCTTCACACAGAGGGCTTCTCCGGGCCCTCCCCAGGTGATGGGGCCATGGGTAAGGCAGCCCCCCCTTTCCTTACCAAGCCTTCCAAACTGGGGGAGGGAAACCCTGCTGGGGGAGAGGAGGGTCTCCTTGGCCAGGAGTCCCTCTGGACTCTGGGGTCTCATATCAGTGAGTCACCCAGATCTGAATGACCCCCAACTTCTTCCACAAGGCTATGGCTATGAGAAACCTCTGCGACCGTTCCCAGATGATGTCTGCGTCGTCCCTGAGAAATTTGAAGGTCAGAGAAGTGACTGTTCATAGGAGGGTCAGGGTCTTAACCTTGTACTCTGAATGTTTCCCCCAGGAATCACATTACATTCCATCATTAGAGAGGGAGGGGCACGTGAGAAAGGAGCCAGAGGGGAAGGGGTTCCCAACAAGAACACAGGATTGATATGTGGTGTCCAGAAGGCCCAATCCCCACACCTCCTATTTCCTGTGTTCCCCAGGAGACGTCAAGCAGGAAGGGATTGGTGCATTCCGAGAGGGGCCACCCTACCAGCGCCGGGGCGCCTTGCAGCTGTGGCAGTTTCTGGTGGCCCTGCTGGATGACCCAACGAATGCCCACTTCATTGCCTGGACCGGCAGGGGAATGGAGTTCAAATTAATTGAGCCTGAGGAGGTGGGACTCTCAGATGGCCCTGCCCCTTGTCAACAGCTTTAGGGCCTGGAGATGAGAGAAAATGGGCAACGTTGGAAGATGCCTTCACCATCCATCCCTGCTTTACCTAGCCTGAATTCTTGCCAAGCTTGGGTCTGTGGGCTGGTGCTTAGTTGCAAGGCTACCTTAGCATTTTGCACCAAGAATCTCGGGTGATTTTTCTGACCTGCCACCATTTTCCCTCTATTGAGCTAGCATCGCAGCCCAAAACTCTGTCTCTTCTGTTCCCAGGTTGCCAGACTCTGGGGCATCCAGAAGAACCGGCCGGCCATGAATTATGACAAGCTGAGCCGCTCACTCCGATACTATTACGAGAAAGGCATCATGCAGAAGGTCAGGTGCCAAGAGTCCAGGACCAAGAGGATGGGGGAGGTGACAGTGGAGGGAGTGGGGCTAGGAGAGCATTCCTCAGCAAGTTTGTAGGAGCAGATAATGAACCAATCAGAGGGGATGAGAAATTGTGGACAATCCCGAGGTTCCCTTCACTCAAAGTGCTCAACAGTAACTGAAAGGACCAAAGCATGAGGGATTGGGGTCAGAGGTGAACAGGAACAGTGAAGAGTCAGCTCTTTAAGGGAACCAGCATGGGGGAGGAATGTGCCTGTCTGGGACATGTGTCTACCTGGACTGGGAGAAGGGCTGCATTCCATCCCCTCTCTTTCTGTAGGTGGCGGGAGAGCGTTACGTGTACAAGTTTGTGTGTGAGCCTGAGGCCCTCTTCTCTTTGGCCTTCCCGGACAATCAGCGTCCAGCTCTCAAGGCCGAGTTTGACCGGCCAGTCAGTGAGGAGGACACAGTCCCCTTGTCCCACTTGGACGAGAGCCCCGCCTACCTCCCTGAGCTGACTGGCCCTGCTCAGCCCTTTGGCCCCAAGGGTGGCTACTCTTACTAGCCCCAGCAGCCACCCCTCTGCCACCAGTGGGTGCTGCCCTGTGTACATAGAGATGAATCTGGTGTTGGGGAACCCCCCACTCAAACCCACAGATGTCTCTGGGCTGTCCCATCTGCTGCCCTGGCCCAGACTCTGAGCTTCTCACCCGAGTCATGGGAGGAAAAGTGTGGAGAAAGGCCATGTATAATGGAGTTAGTCTCAAAAACTCCCCTGGGGGTTTCACCTCTGCTCAGGGAGAGTTCAGCTCAGCCTCTTCTGGGTCACGCCCAAGCCCCGCTCCTTTCCCTCCACCAGAGAGAACAAGATCCAGTTCTATTCTGGGGGACACAGGAGGCTCCGCAGTTTATCCTGGCCAGGGGGCGATGCATTGAGTTCCCCAGGACCCTTGAACCCTGCAGTCCACCCCAAGCTGTGGTCCTGGAGGGTCCCAGTTGTCAGTTCATGGTGCTGTGTTCCCAGACGCAGGGGAGGCTAGGGTGGTGGGGGCTGGGTGGAGGCAGGGAGGGTAAGTCCCTGCTCCAAGGGGCCCTCTGCCTTCTCCTAGGCCGGGGCCTGGAATTCCACCTCCACCATGTCTGCCAGACCCTAATAAAGGCCTCTGCTTCTCCTGTTAATTCTCCCTGTCCTCTTTGCTGCCACAGGAGAGAGGCCTGGGGGGTGGAAAGCACTCTGGCCTTTGGGCAGATGACCAGTGCTTGAGGCCAGGCCCTGACACTCCCAATGAGCTTTTCCTCTGAAAAATGGGTACAGTGATACCTGCCCCCACCCCAGATTATCATGTGAGGATCCAGAAATGATAGACAAAGGGTACTTTGGAATCTGGCCCGGGCCCCTGGGCCACCTTCAGCATGGTTCCTGCAGCAGTCTCCCAGCCCTGGCTGAGCTGCAAGGCCCACGTGGTGGAGCTCCCACGTGGAGCTTCCTCAGCAGGGTCTTAGTCTGCCTGAAAAATGTACACTCTGTGATCATACTTGCTCTGCTGACCCTGTGCCCGCATGTGCCCCAACGATGCTGCCACCATCCCTCCAGGTTGCTGTTTTCCCTGGAGTTGGGGACAAGCGCTTGTGTGGACAGGAATGAGGAATGCCCTTAGTAGACTTGAGGAGAATGGGCTCAAGGAGAAAGGTACCCTGTCAAGAGGGCGTGGGGAGAGATAAGAGCAGGCTCTGGCTTCTGGCCAGTGAACAAAGGGTCTAGATCTTCAGGGAAGGAGGAGTGGGAAACAGTATGGATTCTCTTTGCCCAAGTTTGGGAGACAGCGAGCCCTGGGAATGGGTGGGAAACAGCAGGGCCAGAGGTGGTGCACCTGGAGAGGGAGTCTGACGGTAGGAGGCAGATAGCTGAGGTGGGAGGGGCAGAATGGGCAGTTCTACACCCAGCCCATAAACAGCTTCCCCGGAGGGAGCAGGGCGGGCTCAGGGGAAAACAGGCACTCTCCAGTTAAATCAGAATGGAGCTGGGCTAAGGCTGGGCCCAACCCAAACTATTCGGGAAGCTCGCACAGGAAGAGATGTCTCTCGAGGGCTACTAAATCACAAAACGTCAACTTACAATTTAGAACAAGGAACATAAAGTCAATTTTAAAATACAAGTTTTTAAAAATAAATATAATTCCACAAGAAAGCCAGGCTATCACGGTGAGGGGAGGGCGCAAACATCAGGTGGAAACCCTGAAGTCATGAGTGCATGTAAGCAGAGACGCAGCATCAAGGGGAACAGGCCCTGAGACCTGTACTGACCCCTGCCCTTGTTCATTAACAAGCTCTTCACAGGTCTATTCAAATCCTCAGAGATACTGCTCCCAAAGAGACAGCTACAGCCGCCCACCAGAAAAGTCTCCTAAGGGCTGTACAAGGGATCGCCAAAACAAAATCATGCTCCAGGCTGGCTGAAGTTATACCCCAGACCAAGGAGCCTGACCCAGCAGTAGACCTTACTTAGGCCCCTCGGGGACAGCCCCTACACTTACACAAGTAAGCATAGACTCAGCACTTGGGCAGAGGCGGAACTCCAGAACTCAGGCTCCTGCTGGGTTGGGGTGAACAGTATGTTTTAATGGCCAAGAAGATTCCAGCACCACAAGGCTGGCTGGGAGTCCCCTCCTCCCCCCGGGTTATGCTCCACTCTGCTCCAACACTGCTGTTTCTGATAGAGTCTGAAGGCCAGACCCCACCATGTTGTCCAACAGCAGAGAAGTGACCTCAGCTCTTGGAGAGATGTTCAAAGAATACCGAGTTGGGGTCCCTTCTGCTCACCTAACCCACAACGACGACCAGCCCTGCTGCCTCTCACCCTTACCCTATGAACATCATTTCTCAACCTCATCCTAAGCCCCAAATCCCCTGTCTTGGGATAGTGATCCCAGAGGAGCCCACACCGTCAGTGCTGGTCCCTCGGGCTGCCCACCCATTTGTTGCTGAACTGGGGAGACCTGGGCTGGAATTAAGATTGGGGAGCTGATGCCCAGCTCCTGCTTCCCATTTGGTTTCATCTTCCAGTCCCTGCAGTCTCTTCCCATAACGCCTTGATTGTTGGCAGGGTCTTAGAAGGAGCACACTCATAGTCAGGTGCCCACTCAGCTTAATGAAGGGCAGGGATCTGCAGTCAACAGCCTCCCTGGCCTATATTCCCCTCCATTGGCTTCTCTGTGGATTGTGTCTTTAGAGTGGTTTATTTGCTGTCCGGTGACAACCTACATTCCTTTATTTCCTACAACATTGTATAGCTTCTTTTTGGTGTCTTCACATTTCAGAATTTTGCGATATGGGAGAGGGAGGAGGTGTAGGCAATGCCTTAACAGGATGTGGCCAATCCCTGGGGCTTCTCTACAACCTCCCCACGTGCACCAGCTCTTCGGATACTCCAAAACCTGGCCCGGCTGCCCCTCTAATGCTCCTCCAGGTAGAAAGCCTCCTCAGGAGCTGTGAGACGAGCACGAAGAGGTGGCTACTCCCCAGTTGGCCTGGGAGAGTTAAGGAAAAGAACATCAAGGAGGAGACCCAGAGACCAGATGCTGGGCAGTGCAAACCAGCTCTGAGAGGTGTTATGTTGGTTTTATGTTTGGGGCAGGGGAGGCGAGGCTTTGACCATAAAAACCCTTCGTTAAAGTTCACCGAGGACCTCAGGGGGAGAAAACAAAACAAAATAAAAGCTGTGCTGTCACTTAGCACATTTCAGAAGGAAAGTCACTGTGACTGTGCAGAGAGGGATAGGGGAGGGAAGGAGGGGAGGCCCTCAGCGTTCCTTATGCAGCACCTGTAAGCACTCAGGCCCCAGAAGTGCTCTGTGGAGTGGATGTGGTTAATCACGGGGCGATCGCTGGCCCAGCATCAGTGCTGAAGGATAAGAATGGAGGTCTGGGTTATGTGTCACCTCCGAGCCCAAAGAGGCCTGGGGCTCTGGTTTCAGGGTACTCTCCACCATGTGCAACGGAGCCACATACACTAAATCTCCCTCACCCTGAGCCCAGGCCAATAGCCCAACCTTTCAACTCAAAGAAAGCCACAGAAAGCCATTTTTGTTTCCTTAAGAAAATAAATAAATAGTTGCAGAAGGTTAGGCCAAAGTACAGGGTGACTGGTGGGTGGGCAGGAAGTGGGAGCCAACAACGTAGATGAGTTTAGATGCTTGCTGACTCCCCTTTCCCACCCCAGGGCTGCAGAAGTTGCCCCTTTCTTGGAGATGATGCAACGATCCTCACGTTGGCTGTGAACACCCAACTGGCCCCCGTGACTTGGTGTAGCGGGGGCTGGAGGCTCTGGCAAGGGCAGGCTTATATCCCTGTTTCTATTTTCTGACCAGGGAAAAAATGAGAGTCAGGTTTAGAAAATGTCCATTATGACATCCAGTCACAGCACAGCTGTATTCTCAGGGCCAGCTGTGTATCAGTAAGAGTAAGTCCAAGCCTGGGCCACTGTTGCAGGAACGGCAAACAGACAAGTCTTGCCTTTCAGCGCCGCCGGAAGGCCCGGGATATTCGCCAGGCATTGGGCTCCTCATAGCGGTTGTACAGGGGCTCAAGGCGCTGCTGCTTCTTCTGCTTGCTTAGTTTGGTCGGGTCAGAGACCTTGAAGAAGGCTGGGGCGAACTCCACAAGCCACCGGGGATCGATGGTAGTGACCTCACGCATGTACTCCTTTGTGGTCAGCACCAGCTCGTGGTACACCACCCTGAGGAGAGACAAGATGTGGTTCAAGCCTCCAAAACAGGCCCCACTCCACAGCCAGCCTGATCCCCAGAGGGCCTCAGCTGTGTTTGCATTTCACTCTTTTACCTATCCTGCTTGAACCCTCAGGAGACTGCAGGCTCTGTTTATGACAGCCAGACCCCCGTACTGAGGAGCCCACATGCCTCTAGCTATGAGAAAGCTGTCAGGATGTGTTCTAATCTTGGTTCTGGCTCTAACTAGTTAAGTGACACAGAGCCAATCATGTCCCTTCTCTGGGCCTCATTTTCCTGCTCTGTAAAATGGGAGTGGTTTTTCAGCTCATCTCCACAGACCCTAAGGCCCTGAAGAGGGGCCTTAGAGGCTGCCACAAAGAGATGGAGAGAAGGCCAAGCAGGTAAGGCTCTGTATCTCCAACCCTTTTCCTACCATGATAACCTAGTGGTTTTATGTTAGTGTTCTAGACAATACTCCAATTTTTTGAAATACTACTTTATAAAAAAAAAAAAAGAGTTTGAAAACCACCTCATAGGTGATCTCTAAGATCCTTCTAGCCCTAGCACCTATGACTTTCATTCTTTCAACAAGTATTAATATTGTACCTAATTCAGGGATGCTCAAGAAATACAAGCTATGTTAGAACAGAGGTGCTGAGAGCGGGCAAAGACAAACACAGCACCAGTAGATTTAAAAACAGGATGCTTTTTTAGAAGACCCCAGGGTCTCATGATATTAGCTGGGAACAACTGAGGAGACCAAGACTTCCTAGAGAAAAGCAGGCCCCACAGCCTGGGTCATCATCGGCCCAGAGGAGGCTTAGACCTGGGCCTGCCCACCTACCATTCCGGCTGTCTGTTGAAGAGTGCACTGGAAGGATGGATATAGACCACCTGCTGGTCAATCAGTGTCCGGTAACCCTCCTGCGGGTCTTTCTTGGCAGCATTCCGGAAGAATCCACTGCAGATGGCCTTCTGTACTCGGACTGTGGACTTACCACAGGAGACTACATCCAGCTTGTGTCTATTGGGAGAACAAATCAAGAGAGGACAAAGTCATAAGACTAGTCTGTTTTCAGAGCTTCTATCTTCTGGAATGAGGGGGCTCAATGCCCCCATATTGGGGTCCCCAGCGTAGTCACCAGGACCTCCCTTCCAGCCCTAAGTATACTACAGGGGCAGCCCTATACAGTGGGCAGGACAGAGGCTGTAACAGCGAGAAACTTGGCTTAGGCAAAAGTTGAACTCCGGAATAATAACATTCCAGAGGCTTATAAACAAAGAGCAGTTTTCAACAACTAACAAATCTTCTTCTTAGGAACTTTCTAAAGTGATTCTCAGCCTCACACTGGCCTGGGAAGAGGGAGCATAGCACAGATGGAGAAGCTGGTGGAAAGAGGTTATGTGAGAAGCAAGAGCACAGATGCCTGCAGCTGTAAGGGGGCGCAGAGAGAGATGAACACCTGACACCCCAGGTTCAGCCCAAGGCCGGGAGGGTCACCAGAGGGCCACCTACTCACCTATCCATTATGCCTAGCATCTGCTTGCGGATATCCTGGGCCCGGCGCAGGGAGCGAGCCTGGATGAAGTTCTCGTAGCACCAGGGGTTGGAGAACTTGTTGTTCTTCCAGGAGTTGTACACAGCCAGCAGGGTCAGGTGGTCCCCTTCGGTCTGGTGGAATTTGGCCTTCTTCTGGTCTGCGAGGGCTTGTTTATCCTGCCAAGCCATGGGACAGAGGATCATTTGCCACCCAACAATCATTAACTCAACATCCAGCAGTTCCAGGAAGCCTGAGAGGCCATCCTAAGTGTCCCCATCAGGCATCGCAGTGGTATTAGGCTGACTTCACTCCACCCCATCTGAACACAGGTGTCAGCTCCCTACCTTCGGCCTGTAGAAGACATTCTGCACAGACAGCATGGACACGATGGTCAGCATCTCCTCACTGCATCCCAGATGCACTGACATGATCAGCATTTTGCACAGCATTGGCTCCAGAGGGAACTCTGCCATCTAGAGGGAGAATAAGAAATTACAATTGCTTCTGTGTGGCAGACACATCTGGATTTGCCAGTGTGGGACGCTGATCAGAGTGAGTAAGGGATGGTAAGAGATTTCCCCCAAGCATGCCTTTCATGATGATGTGGGATGCCTGTCTCTATCAGGAGAATGCAGGGTTTTATTTTCTTTCCCAAATATACTCCAACAGAATGCATGTGACCAAGATCACAACTACTGGTAAAGCATGTGGAAATTTTGCAGATAACTTTTAAAATTAAAGCTAAGACAAAATGGTGCATAGTATATGATTCCATTTATATAAAGCTCTAAGAACTTCAAATTTAATATATAATGACAGAAAGGAGATCAGTGGTTGCGTGAAACAGGGAGCAGGGAAAGGAGAGACTGGGAAGAGGCACAAAAGATGCTTTGGCGTGATACAAATGTTCTTTATCTTGATTGTGGTGGTGGTTACACAGCTGTGTCTATTTGCCAAAACTCACTGAATTGTGCGCCAAATGGATACATTTACGGTATATCAATTTTATTGCAATAAAGCTAAAAACTGCCCACTCCCCGCTCCCCCCCAAAAAAAAATTAAGGCTAGACTCAGTAAAGTATCCTAAGGCAAAACTGTGGATAGAATTCCTCTTTCTGTAAACCCAAAATCAAAATCAAACCCTTTGCAATTGAGTCAATTCTGACTCATAGCAACCCTATAAGACAGAGTAGATCTCTGCCATAAGGTTTCCAAGGAGCAGCTGGTGGATTCAAACTGCCGGCCTTTTGGTTAGCAGTCTAAAGTGACAATGGGAAATTCAGGTTACAAACAGGCATCTAGAATTCTATTCAAAGCTTATCCAGGGCCTCAGAGCTCAGTTTTGCACAGACCAAAGAATAGGGAAGGCTGGCCGAGGAATCTTCCCCAAAGCACTAGAAGTCAAGTCTGTCCCTACCCTGCGGCCTAGGCGAGTGAGCAGGCCCTCGTCGTCTAGAGCCCCCAGTGTGTACAACTGCTCCATGGCTGTGATCAAGGTTTCCATTGGCGGGGCATCCATGAAGTCGAAGGACAGCAGGTCATTGATGCCCATGGCCTAGAACAGAGGGAAGAAAGCACATGATGGTCAGCCTGCTGGCCAGTGTTTACACGGAAGGAAGCTACTCGACACTTTCTTTCCTGTTTTTTCCTGCAATCGGGAAGCCACTCAGAAGATTAGCAGGCCAGGGCCAATCAAAACTCAGACTATTGGAAAGCAGGTACTTTCTCAGGAAACTTCAAAATAACACTCCATCAAAATGACAGTACACTGGCTTGTCCTACCTCTCGCATACCTGATTTCTACTGTGCCTCTAGGACATGCCTCATACCACGTTAGGTGGTAGGAATATAAAAATGACTAAGATACGGCCCTGCTCTCAAACAGCTGGAAATGGGTGAGAACCATGTCATGAAACCACAACAACACAGTGCAATCTATATGCCTGGCACACAGCAGGCATTCAAAACATATGCTAGCTAATCTGATGAATAAAAAAAAATGACAGAACAAGGAATTGTATATACAGGGTGATGTGATAGGACCTATGCTTTCTATTTCTTTCTATAAAGTGATTGTGACCATAAACACAGCAGGTGTTCAATAAATGCTTACTGTATGAATAACAACTACAAGGAATTATGTTAGCAATCATTAAGCACTGTGCTAAGTGCCTTTACCTGCATTATCTCATTTATCTTCACAACAGACACTATTAGCAGCTCCCTTTTTGTGATGAGAACACACGGCTGCGGTCAGAGAGAATAGATAAACTGGCCCAAGGTCACACAGCTCAGAGCAGAAGTGTGAGCCACGGGATGTCTCCCTGTTTGTGCTCTAGGGGCTAGCGCAGGTTTTTTCTGAAGCTCTGTTTTAGCCTCTCTTACAGGGAATGAATAATAAATTACAGCAGAGCATTCTGCACCAGTAAAGTGCCAGGGCTCCAGGGTAACATCAGTGTCATGGGGAAAATGCCATCATCAGGGAAATTACTCATGTGGCTACCCTGCCAAAAGAGTGAAGGTGCTCCCTGGGGACTGGGAGAGGAAGAGCAATGATGCAGAATGAAAACCAAGCCCTCAGAGGGCCAGGCTAAATCTGGACTAATCGTTCCCTTGCACAGTTTTGGGATAGGAAGCTTTCTTCCTCACTTTACAAGGACAAAATTGGACCTCAAAGCAAAAGTGGTTAAGGAAAGTGTGTTTGTCCACGGTTTAGCCTCATTTTATTTTTCCAATTTCCTTTTAGAATGTGTGCTCTCAACTAAAATCTTTTACAACCAAATATCCTGCTGGTTATTATCATAAGAAAAAATGTGTGTTCACAGCAGACATGCCAACTTAGCCCCAGACCTGGCAGTGGTGAGGCTGTTAGCACAGCCATTTGCATTTCACTCAAAGGGACTGGTTCCATGAGGTTACTAAAGTATTTAACAAGGTTCGTAAAACTGAGACTCAACTACTAAGGCCATAGGATTGGACTGTTTTACCAACCCGTGTAACAAGACAGTGACTTCTACCTTGAGAGAGAGCACCGTGCTTGCTAAGTTGGTTCTCTGGATCTCTGGCACGTTGGTGGTCAGCATTTCGTCTCTGTAGGCCCGTTCCGTGTATAGCCTGTAGCACTTCCCTGGGCCTGTTCTCCCAGCTCTGCCAGCTCGTTGCTTTGCCTGAGCCTAAGGGGTGGGCATATAAAAGTAACATATTTGTTAAATCCTGTTTAACAGTTTTACCCAGGAAATCCGCTAAAAGGGGGCACTTAGGTACTGGCAAAATCAGAAATGGGTTTGGTTTATTTCACTTCCTTTAGGGCCATTTCCAAGACTAACAATGCTCTTATCGTCTCTCCAACACTCAGCACTTTAGGAAAGTTTGTTCAAGTGAGGCAAGTATAAGCAGGATGAAAGGAAGAAATACTGTAAAGACACAGAAATAGACCTTCAAAATCATGTGGCAGAATATAAACAAGAAAGCGTAAAACAAGATGACAAAACACCATCCCCGCAGTTAGGACCAAAAATGTAACTAAATAAATAATGTTAACCATACAAAGGACGACACTGCAGCCATTGTAAAAATCAACTTTGAGATTGTCCAATGACTGGACGTGCTCACTCATAGAAAGTGAAAAAGTGAGTTATAAAACAATATAAAACTAGTTTTATAAAAACCTCTATATGCATACATAAAATGCCAGATGGAAAATGACTTGGAAAAAAATACCCTAAAATGTTAAAGAGGTTAACTGACAGTCGCCTTGCAGACGAGTTTTATTTCATTTCTACTTTACCAAATATTCTATACTGAACATATAATTTTTAATATTCAGGAAAATTAAAAATTTAAACAAAAACTATGCAAAAATACATACTTAATACTAGAATTACAATTGTGAAAAAAAAAAAGGAAAAAAGATTGAAAAGAAAAACACCAAAATGATAACAGAGGTGGTACTAGGATTGTGGGCAATTTCAATTTTTTTCCTCCTATTTTGTAAAAATAATGCAATATTACTTCTGTAGATGGGAACAGAATGAAAAATGAAAAGGGGAAAAAAAACAGTTTAGCCACGTGTTGCTAGGATGCAGTGAAACACAATCTCTTAAGAGAGCCATTTTCTGATAGAACAGTCTGTCTTACAAAGAGTATCAGGATTTACAAATTGCCAGGCCAGCTCCAAACCAACGCGGGGAGTATAAAAGGACAATTAACCACACACATCAGGCAGCAATACAGAACCCAGAATGTTTCAGAAAGGCACTAACCAGGATTCCACAGCCTTCTACAGAGTTCCCTCGCCAAATCAGGGAAGGCATGTGTTTTTAGTTTCTTGATCACTGTGAGTGCTGTGCACTACCCAGAGAAGTGGTACAGAGCACACATGCTGGAGCCGGTACGCCTGCTGTGTGGTTTGAGGCGAGCCACTTAACCCCTCTGTGCTTCAGTCTCCTCATCTGTGAAATGAGGCTAATAATGACACCTAACACGTAGGTGGTAGAATGTAATGAATCAATGTATGCAACAGCGCCTCGGACAGAGTCTGGCACTTAGTAAGCACCATGTGTTTGTTACTATCCTTACTTAAACTTCGAAATGAAAATAACATTATTTTTTCAGATTATGAGAGCAATACATGGCAGCTGGAATCTGTTAAAACAATAAATATTAAGTGTAAAGAAAAACTGCACATCGCTCGTCACTACAGTAACCAGCACCACCATCCAGAAATAACCTTAGCTGCCGTCTGCACTCCATCCTTCCAGTCTTGTGCATGCTCCACACTCTGAGCACAAGTGCACAATTTTTTTTTTAAACACAAATTGGATTATACCATTCATGCTATTTTATAGCTTAGTTTTTTCAAACAATGCATCACAGTTACATGCTTATATCATTAAACATAGATACACACTACTATGTTAATGGTCATGTAACATTCCACGGAAACCCTGATGGCATAGCAGTTAAGTGCTATGGCTGCTAACCAAAAGGTCGGCAGTTTGAATCTACCAGGCGCTCCTTGGAAACTCTACGGAGCAGTTCTGCTCTGTCCTATAGGGTCGCTATGAGTCGGAATTGACTTGATGGCGGTGGACTTAACATTTCGTGGCATGGCGTGGCATACCGTGCTTTATTTAACTACTTACCTTTTGGAGCTCATTTCGACTTTTTTCAGTTTTTTCCTAATATAAGCAATGCTACCACAAACACCCTTTTCCACTGCCTTTGGATTTGTGTTCAGTCATTTCTAAATTTCAAACACGTCCCAAGAAGCAGAACTGGTAGGTTAAGGAGTATGAACTTCTAAACTTTTGATACATTGAGGCCAAACTGTCCTCAAAAAGGATGATAATTCCTTTTTTAATATAATTTAGGCAGGAAATTATTCCACAATTACCCAAGAAACACATAGCCACCTCACGTATTATTATTATCCCAGATATCTGTGGCCAAGTACTTTAAACAATATGCTCCTACCACCTAAACTGGATAATCTAGGGTGCGAAGGATTCAAACTTTTCTTTTAAGTTCAAGCTTTATGGGGCTTTTAAATGTTGAAGCACTACCCTAAAGTTCAGAGGCAATCTCTGAACAATTTGCATAGTAACTATTAAACGGGAACCTAATTTGCTATGTAAACTTCCACCAAAAACACAATACCCATTGCTGTCCAGTTGATTCCAACTTACAGCAACCCTACAGGGCAGAATCAAAATGCCCCATAGGGTTTCCAAGGAACAGCTGGTGGATTCGAACTGCCAACCTTTTGGTTAGTAGAGTTCTTATTAACCACCGCACTACCAGGGGAAACCCTGGTGGCGTAGTGGTTAAGTGCTATGGCTGCTAACCAAAGGGTTGACAGTTCAAATCCGCTAGATGCTCCTTGGAAACTCTATGGGGCAGTTCTACTCTGTCCTATAGGGTTGGTGTGAGTCGGAATCGACTCAACAGCACTGGACTTGGTTTTTTTTTGTTTGCGTCACCAGGGCTCCAACAATTAAAAAAAAAAAAAAGTAGGTCAAAGCTGCCATATATATTAAAACGATTAATAAATCATATTACTGCTGTAAAATGTAAATAAAGGAAACAACTCAAAACCTTCCCTTATTCCACTAAAGCGCCCAGTAACTTAAAAATTCATCTTTGAAAACCGTACAGTTCAAAATACAGAATCAAAAAACAATTTCAGAAGGACTCTAGCCTGGATTTTCAGGAAAGCTACTGGTAGACATAACCATACCTGAGAAATAGGCGTCACCACAAGCTGGTCGATCCCTGTCTTAGAGTTGTACACTTTCTGCTTCACGAATCCAGGGTCCACCACGTAGTAGATGCCATCGATAGTCAGTGATGTCTCTGCAATGTTGGTGGCAATCACAACCTACAAGTGAGAGGGGCGCAGCTGGACTGAGCTGCCTGGCTCAGCCCCCAGGTATCAAACAGAACTTTTCAACTCAGATACCTTCCCAAAGAAATATGCGGCTATCTCCCTCTATAGACATTTAAGGTGATACTGAACTCCAGCTCTGCCTCAAATGGGCAGAAGGGAACATTCCTTCATCCTAAGGGTTACGTTTGGGAGGGGATGGTACCCGAGAGGAGTCACAGGATAGAAAAAACTAAGGCCAATCAAGCTCAACTTCATTTGGTGCAAAGGACTACGTATCTCATTTTCTAGATCCAATGTTGATTACTACAATTTTAATTTTCTAGCACTCTGGGAAAGCAGGCAGAGGTTTCCTGGCATCACATGTGCCAATGCAAAATGAGATTTCTGTCCCGCACTGGGACATCTGGACTACAAAATAGGCTGTTCATGTACGTGGAACGAGAGAATTTTTTTTTTTTTTCTGGTCATAAAATGAACCACGAGGCAGCGAAGGAATTTCACAGTTTGCATGTGTGCGGCAGTATATGTGATCTAGAAGATTATTAGTCTCAGTTTGGCAATGCCACTGTTCTTCCACCCAGAGGTTCAGCTAATAAAACACAATTGCTTAGAAAAATCATTGCTAGGAGGCACCAGAACATCTCGCATCATGCCAGGATCTTACCAGCCCTGAAAGGCTGAGACCTGCTACAAAGCTGCAGAAACCTTGCTTGGAAAGAAGTCCAATCATCAAGAATAGAACAGCGGAGGAATCCACCATCTTTTTCCCCATGTCTGCTCTGCCTCCCATGTGTTCCTCCTCAGCACCATCCTCCACCCAGCTGCCCAAGCCAGAAATCTGGGAGTCATTCCTGACTTCTCCCTTCCTTCTTCCCCTCCCCCTCCAGGCACCCACCATGTCCTGTTCATTCTAACTCTTTCATGTTATTCAAAGTCA
The DNA here is from genome assembly GCF_024166365.1 of Elephas maximus indicus. NCBI lineage: Eukaryota > Metazoa > Chordata > Mammalia > Proboscidea > Elephantidae > Elephas > Elephas maximus. Next base: position 50,186,957 of record NC_064837.1, on the reverse strand, counting down.
TCTGTCTTCCACTCCTAGGTATACACCCAAGAGAAATGAAATCATGTCCACACAACAACCCGTAGAAGAATCTTCACAGCGGCATCACTCACAACAGCCAAAACGTGGAAACAACCCAAACGACTACCAACTGATGAACAGATAAACAAAATGTGGTACAGCCATACAAAGGAAATCATTTGGCAAAAAGAAACGAAGACTCGATATCACATTCACGCTACAACATGAATGAAACGTGATAACATATTCAGTGAAAGACGCCAATCAAAAGGACCATATATGATTCCACTTATATGAAACATCCAGAATAGGCGAATCAATACACAGAAAGTAAATTAGGAGTTTCCAGGGACTGAGCAGAGGTGGGATGGGTGTTACCACTAAAAGGGTACAGGGTTTCTTCCTGAGGTAATGAAAATGTCCTAAAATTGACTGTAGTGATGGTTGCATTTTGTAAATATACTAAAAACCACTGAATTGTACACTTAAAAGGGTGAGTTTTATAAGGGTGAACATATATTATACAGGAACTATACCCCAAAGATGTCACCCTGAAAACTAAGGTGCGCCTGACCCAAGCCATGATATTTTCAATCACATCATATGCATGTGAAAGCTGGACAATGAATAAGGAAGACTGAAGAAGAGTTGACGCCTTTGAATTGTGGTGTTGGCAAAGAATATTGAATATACCGTGGACTGCTAAAAGAACAAACAAATCTGTCTTGGAAGAAGTACAACCAGAATGCTCCTTAGAAGCAAGGATGGCGAGCTGCATCTTACATACTTTGGACACACTGTTAGGAAGGATCAGTCCCTGGAGGAGGACATCATGCTTGGCAGAGTACAAGGTCAGCGGAAAAGAGAAAGACCCTCAACGAGGTAGACTGACACAGTGGCTGCAACAATGAGCTCAAGCATAAAAATAATCGTAAGGATGGCGCAGGACTGGGCAGCGTTTCATTCTGTTGTGCATAGGGTCACTGTGAGTCAGAGCCGACTCGACAGCATCTAACAACAACAACATACCCCAATAAAAAACCCATCTGTCTCCTACCCTGTTGTCTCATATACCTACTCAGGCACTCCAATCCAGCCACTGGAAGGAACTACATGGCTCCCTAAACTGGCCTTGTGTGCTCTCTTGCCTCAGGCCATCACAGACTGCTCTGTCTCCTCCAAATGTACATCCTCCTGCCCTCCTTGCCTAGCTGAATTCTGGAAAGTTCTCAGGACTAGCTTAGATCCTTATTTCCTCTAAGAAGTCTGGGTGCGGTGCTCCCCTGCTGGGTATCCACAGGTCCGGTAGCCTTTTCACTACTGTTACAGGCCTGTCTACTGTGTGTGCCCCACCGAAGACTGGTGCCTAGCCCAAACATGGTAGATGCTCAGAAAATATTTGCTGACTGAAGGAAAAGAGAGGAAGGAGAGCAGGGTCCACACACAAGATCCCCACTTCTCAAAAAAAACTTGCTGGACTAATCTCTGAAACATAAAAAACAAGACTTGCACACCCCTTAAGCAATTCCCATATGGCCAGCAGCATACCCCTCCTGCTTTCAGGGCATGAGGGACCTTCACTTCTGCCCAGCGTTACCTTTCTGCTGCCAGGTGGAGCAGGGTCAAAGATTCGGGTCTGCATCTCACTGGGAAGGGCAGAGTACACCGGGAGGATAATTAACTCGGGAACATCAGGTCCCAGGGATTTCATTCGCTCATACAGGATCTCACAAGCAGTATCGATCTCCTCCTGACCCGTCAAGAAGACCAGGATATCACCTACAGACAGAACAGAGGCATTAATTTACCTTCTAGCTGTGTGTGTGTATGAGAGAGAAAGAGAGAGACATATGCGCGTGTGCTCCAAACAAAGGCTACAGTGATGTTAACAGAACTCCAAATAATAGAAAATACATACATTCCCACCACTACCAAGTGGTTATTATTTGCCCATGTTTAAATAGATGTGTTTAAACCCTGCACACTACTGGCATTTTATATTTTATTGTTGCGAAAATATTAATGTTTTTACTACCACCATTTCAAACATGGAAGCTGAGATAGAACACTACTTAAAAGACGTTTTTTAAAAAGACTAGTGATAAAGATAGCTACACTAGCACTTTTGGCCTGAGAGAAATGAATGCCCTTTCCCCTCACCTGGTGGCTCTGTTAAGTGGATCTGCATGACAGTGATCAAGCTGGCATCCAGATAATCTGTCTCGGGTTCCTTTGTGTACAGTATTTCTACTGGGTAAGTTCGGCCCGGGATGGTGAAAATGGGAGCTTCATAGAAGTACTGAGAAAACTTCACTGCATCCAAGGTGGCTGAGGTGACAATCAGCTTCATGTCCTGCCGTTTCTGAACCGTCTAAATGGAAATGTGAGTGGTTTGTGAATAAGGTCTACCCAAAGAGGCACAAGTTCTCAAACTCAACTCCTGGAATTCCACTTCCAACAGGTAGAGGGTCACGAAAGAGCACCTAGTTACCTTTTTCAACAATCCAAAGAGCACGTCAGTGTGAATGGTTCTCTCGTGTGCCTCGTCCAACATGATGATCGCATACTGAGTGAGGTCGGGGTCAATCAGGCACTCTCTGAGCAGCATCCCATCCGTCATGTACTTGATGACTGTTTCGGGGCTGGTGCAGTCCTCAAATCGGATAGTGTAGCCCACCTAAAACAGAGCAGGAGAAAATCTCAGTGATACCCATCTCTCCTTTCTGCAATTATCAGGGGTCTCCAGACAAGATGTCTGCCCAGTCAGATTACTGCCCATAATCCTAAAAAAAAAAAAAACAACCAAACCTGTTGCCATCAAGTCGATTCCGACTCATAGCGACCCTATAGGACACAGTAGAACCGCCCCATACGGTTTCCAAGGAGCGCCTGGTGGATTCGAACTGCCAACCTTTTGGTTAGCAGCTATAGCTCTTAACCACTATGCTACCAGGGTCTCCCCCATAATCCTACTAGACAAGAATTTAACCAAGATGTGCAGTGATTTCCTCATAGTAAAGTCTGGCTTGAGCTTGTCCCTGAACAGACCAATGATGACAATGACATCACCATTTGCTACTTAACCGAGAACCCTTTCTCCCTCAGGAGAAATCTAATAAAAAGGCAGTATTAGTCCCACTACATAAATAAAGAGATGTGGACTCTTCACGATTTTTTTTCTGGCATTTCTACAGCAGCTTCAGCACCTACTTACCTCTTGGCCTAAGCAACAACCAAACTCCTCTGACACTCTTTTGGCCACTGACATGGCTGCCACTCTTCTGGGCTGGGTACATCCGATCTTGCCCCTGGACGTGTAGCCTGCCTCCGCTAGGTACTGGGTGATCTGCGTTGTCTTCCCAGATCCTGTCTCTCCAATAACAATCAGGATCTGATTGTCATGGACAGCCTAATAACCACAGAATATAAATACGGTCATTAAATCTGCTACACACTCCTCTGGAGTCTCCTTCCAACAACTAGGGTTTAAATTATTTTTAAGGATGCATAGAAAAGAATCCTGGGGAAAAATGCTAACAGTGTTAACAGTAATTTTTTATGAGCAATGGGACTTTAAATAATTTTCCTGCTCTTTCTATTTTCTTTAATTGCATGTGTAACTTAAATTAAAAACTTTATCATTAATCTTTTTTTTTAACTGCCTCAAATTTATTTTTTAAAGAACATTTACTGGTTTTCTTAAATTCATAAAAACATAAAAATGATGCTAACAGCATAAAGCACCACCCAAATATATCTGACCATATACTTTTTCAAGTTATTGCATGGTTTAAAAATTCAACAGTAAATAAAAAGTGTTCCTTCCCACTATCACTCCCAAATCTCCAGTACCTCTCCCCAAAAGATCAGCTTACTTTTTATTTCCAATTTTATGTCGGTGCTATTTGTGATGGCAAAGGACTGAAATCAACCAATATGTCTATTAATACGGGACTAATTAAAAACACAAGAGCACACCCACATACTGAAGCACTAAAAAGGCATTAAAAAAAAAAAAGGATGTAGAGCGGTCTCAGAGATATCATTAAGTGGAAAAAAATACAGAACAGTGTATGTAATACACTACAATCTATAAATGTACAGAGTATACATAAACAAAAAAATAAATATGCATATGAGTGTGTGTGTCCACATATATATTTGTGCTTGCTTATATCTGTTTAAGATCTCATTGAAAAGATTCACTGGAAACTAGTAAACTTGCTTGCCTTCGGGAAGGTTTAGTGGTCTTAAAATCAGATCTCTCCATAATATGAAAAAAAAATATTTGAAGCAAAGTCCTTGCCTATATGGATCTGCTGGCTGCGTATCCCCATTCTAAGTGACCAGAGCCACTGGTCCATCTAACACAGTACTCGGTCCGCCTGGACCCGCTCCAGGGTCCACTGGTTCAAACAGATTTACTTCCTCATAGGAAAAAAAACTGTAGACTAACATACTTTTTTTTTTAATCTAGATATTTTTTGTTTTTTTCCTACCCCTTTTGGAAAGCCATTTCAAATACGCACACGCCTGTCCAGCTAACTGCCATTAAAAATGTCATATCCTCTTTGAGAGCCCCCTCCCATGAATCAATACATCGTAAAAGGCTTCTCACCTGGACCAGCTGTTCCTTAAGTTTGTAGATGGGCAGGCTCTCCCTCTGCTCAATGATTGACATCTGGGTCTTTTTCCCATAAGACGCTTTGTTGCCCCCAAAGGCATGTTTCTTCCACTCAGGAATGTCATTGGGCATCATCCCAATACCCCTCATGTTGGCAGCAATCTGCCTGCCTTCCGCTGGGAAGGAAAACAGGCAACTTAGTATTTTCCTCAAACCACAAGGAAAAAAGCAAATGCCACAAGGGAAAACAACAAAATGGCAGGTGGACACTACACATTATTTCGGTTCAATCTGAGCCTTGACCAAGGAAGGGTACTCAGAGGAACAAATTATGTGAAGAAAACAGTATGGAAGTGGGAGTAAGGGCAGGAAGACGGAGACAGGCCGTAACAAGTAGTGCTCCATATGTGTGATGTTTCCCAATTTAAAAAAAGTGAAGGTCAGTTGAGGGAAGTGAAAGGTTGATCATTTGACATTCTGTAAACCCTGGGATTCTTTTTTTTTAACTGAGATAAAATTCCCATAAATAAAATTCACTGTTTTAACCATTTCAAAGTGTACAATTCAGTGGCCTTTAGTATCTTCACAAAGTTGTACAGCCACCATTACCCAATTTTAGTTTATTTTTATTGCCCCAGAAAGAAACTCCATACCCATGAACATACCTCAAACCCATTCCCCTCTCTGTCCAGGTCCTGGCAACCACTAACCTACTTTTTGTCTCTATGGATTTGCCTATTCCGGACATTCCATATAAATGGAATCATCCAATATGTGGTCTTTTGTGTCTGGCTTCTTCATCTAGCATAATGTTTTCTAGGTTAACCCTGGAATTCGTGGCTGTGAGAAGCAAAAGAAAGAGGAGAATTTTAGTGGCTCTCTAGGGTGTGCAAAAATTTTACAAGTTTGATGGCAAAAAAACAGCTATGAAAATATATTTATATCTATTAACGAAACAAGTGAGCCATTCTGAGGGACACCCTGAATAATCCTTTAGAAATGAACTCTAATCATGTCACTCCCCTGCTTAGAACTTTTCAACACTTTCCAGTGCACTTAGAATTGAGCCCCAAATTCCTAATGCTATCGGCAAAGCCTTGGCCTGCCATTCTAGCCTTACCTCCCACCACTGTGCCCTTGACTGTCTGTACTCCAGCCACACTGGTCTTCCTTCAGTTCCTTGAATGCATTAGGCTCTTTCTCACCTCATGGCCCAGCACAGGCTATTTCTCAGCCTGACACATTCTCCCTAACCCCTGTCCCTCTACCATTTTGACAGGCTTAAGTCTTACCCTTCAGGTCTCAACATATACTACCTATATTCCTTCATACAGCACTAATCATAATTTAATTACTCGAGTATTATTCAACAGTCATCTCCCGCATTAAACTGTCAGCCTCAAAAAGCAGGAATCATGTCTGTTTTAATTTACAGCTGTATCCTCAGTTGCCTACCACAAATTAATAAGTATTTGTTAAATGAATGCCTGTATCCAGTGATTGTTAATACTTACTGAACTGTCAAAGAATTCTATGAAAGAGGAAGTTTCAAAGTTGTATTACGTTTAGAATAAAAATTTTTAAGTTATTTGGGAGAAAAATTCAGCCAGTCTAATGATTTGACTAGGGTTTCAAAACATTTTTGGTTTTAATCGCATGTTCAAAAAAACAAAAGAAATGCTTTAACTGAATGGGAAAATCAAAACACCAAAGCCGAAGCTAAACTTTTGGTGTGAGCTGACATAGCCCCCTTCCCTGTGAATGGGAAGGAGCAGGTGTTTTTTAAAAGTTCACATCCCCCTCCCAGGGTCCTACCATCAGGCAAAGGATCAACCCAGTGTTTGTTGAGTCCCATGGGAATAGAATCCATCTCAGCTTCCCGCTGGGCCTGCTTGAGTTCCCGCCTTTCTTTAGCCAAGGCACTCTGCATCATGGCTGCTTGGGAGAGGGAGCCATCTGGGTTCTAGGGCGACAAAGGAAAAAGTAACATCAGAATGGAATCTTAGCATGCAAGTCTACTTGACATTTCCAGTTTGAGTCCCAGTATTTCTCACCTTGACGATTTTAATAGGGCTCATGTCCATACTCTGCTTGGTGTGCCCTCTTAGGAATGGAGGCTCTTCCTCAACCAGTTCGATCTCAAGGTCCTCATCTAAAAGTTCCCCCAAAAGAAGAATCAGCAAAAACAAAAAAGAAATGACCAATTATTTTCACCAAAACAATTCATATCCATGGGCACCAGCATACCTCCCAAGGTCAAAAGGACAGTAATGCAAGTGAAACTCTAACACAGATGACTTGTCCCCATACATCTCTAGGGCATTTGTGTTCCAGCCCCAAAACTGATCACAGGTACTTTCAAAAGAAGGCAAATCTGTAGAAAACGCTGTTCTGACACTCTAAATGGTACCAAATCATTTGCCATGCAACTTCATTATGGAATAATCCTTAGCCCACAATAGATTGGCCAAAAAAAAAAAAAATTAAGTTGGAAAATATCAAGTGTTGGCAAGGATGTAGAGCACAGGAACTCTCTTACACTTCTGGAAGGTGTATAAATTGATACAAAAACTTTGGAAAACAATTTGGAACTGCCTGGGAAAGCAGAACACACATTTCCTACTAACTAGTCATTCTCCCATGTATTAAGAAGAGATAAAAATTTTACAATAGCATTATTCATGAATTAAAAACAAAAAGCGGAAACCATCCACATGTCCATCAAAAGTAAAATAGATAACAGTACGTTTATGTACTGGAAGACTCTACAGGAGTGAAAACAAACGAAACACAGCTATAAAAATCAACATGGACAAATATCAAAAGCATGTTGGTGAGTCCAAAAGAAGGAAAAAGAACACACATAAGATGATTTCATTTATATGAGTTCAAAAACAGATCAATTAAACACTGCAAAACTCCAAAGAAAAGGGGATGATCAACACAGAAGTTACCCAGAGGAAGAGGAAGGAAGAGCTAATCAGGGGGTCATATAGGGGCTTCGAAGCTCTGGTAAAGTTCTACTTCATAAGCTGGTAGTGGGTATGTAGGTGGTCATTTATTTTTGTTCTACCAATTACATGTGCTCTATTATAAGACTTCACGGTTTAAAAAAATCTTTGTTCCCAGGGCAACTCAGAGGTAATCGGATGGATTCAGTGTTTTCAGAATTACTAAGAATATGAAATCAAATTTACTCCCAAACACTCCAGTTATAAATTGGCCTAGTAACATGTTTAATGCTTCTGTTCTATCTTCTAGTTCATTGGTTGTGCCTGGGGTCTTAAAACCGGCCATCTAAGGCAGAATAATTGGTCTCTATTCACTTGAAGCAACAGAGGAAGAAGAGACAGGAATAGATGGATATGGAATGTGCGGCTAATTGCCTCCATGAATAACTGTCTCCTTTGCCATGAGACCAAGAACTAGATGGTACCTGGCTATCATTACTGAACATTTTGATCAAAGAGTCTATAGAAGAATCCTGATTAAAAGGGGAGGGAAATGTAGAACAGAATTTCAAACTCTTATGGACTTCAGACTTTTTGAAGTCATGGAGGCTGGATGAACCCCTGAAATTATTGCCCTGAGATAATCTTTAAACCTTAACTAATAAAAAATACCTGCCTTGAGCATTACACTCTCTTAAGAACTATCTATATGAGACTGAAGTGACAACAACTGAAAAGATAGGAAACTTATGGGGCAGTGCGTTTATGCTAATGGAGGAGAAACAACTCAGAAAAGGGGGTTGAGGATGGATGTACAAAGAACGTAATCCAGGTCACTGAACTATACATGTAGAGATGTTTGAACTGATATATGTTCTGCTGGTTATATTTTTACAACAAAAAAATTTTTAACTTAGTCTCAAAAATACAACTTTTCATATCCTTAAAACTCCTTATAAGCAATAAGTATCACAAGATTCCCGTAAACATATAAACATGTGTGGGAAAAATGAACTTTTTGCTTCCATCATGGAGGGACTCTTGCTCTTTGAGATGACTGGTGAGAACTAATGATTACTAACCACTGGGTTAAACTACAAATCAACCACCCAGTCCAATGGCTCAACTTGCCAATTATCCTCCAGATCTATTACTCCACTCAATACAAGTGGCTAGTTACCTTCTTCATCATCCACCTTAGGGAGAATGCCTGTCTCTTCATCAAAGTCTGGAAACTCTTCTTTGGAAAGGACATTGGCAGCAATCATCTAGACAAACAGAAGGCAGCATTTGTAACCCACTAGGATTAAAGCTCTTCTCTTGTAGGAGAGTGGGTACAGAGGTTTCCTGCAGGAAACCAAGGGTTTTTCTCCTCTGACCCAGGAGGCAGGGCCTCAAATGTCATATACGCCATTCCTGGAGGGCACTACACCATGGTGCCAAAAAGTACGGGTTCAAAGCCTCATCCCTAGGAAGAGTTATCTGCACCTTCCCTTGTTTCCAGAGCACTCTGCCCATTTCTTATGTAACCCTTCACAATTATTTGTTTAGATGTCTGTTCCACTTGACTTTGGGTCCTCAAGGGTAGGAACCATGACACATTCATCTTGATAGCCCTGGCATCTAGCATGGTCCCTGCCACACCATGGTTCTCAGATATTTACTGAAGAACGGTGAAAACAAGGAGCACTTACATAGCATTTACCATACGGCAGGTACCGACCTAAGCACTTCAATTTTATTAACTCGTTTAATCCCTACACTACCACCATCATCCCCATTTTACAGATGAGAACACTATATACAAAGAGGTAGAGTAATCTGACTCAAGACTACGCAGCTAGCGAGTAGTCAGAAGTCACCACAGGCCATCATGCTCCAGGGCCTGTATTCTTAGCTGCTATGCTACAGGCTGAATGACCACACGGGTACAAAGGTTAAGGTCCCAACCTGTTTGATCTCCCACTTCTCTGGGTCAGAGATGCGGGTGAGGCGCTTGCGCTCTAGCGAGTCATCCTCTACTTCAGGGGCACTGACGAGGGACAGGTGAGTGGGTCTGTCAGGATTCCGCATTGAGGTCTCCTCATTGGTCTCCCCAACAAGATTTCGTCGTCGGTTTGGGTTCAGATCTTCTCCAGTCTCTTGGTCTACATCCTAAGGCGCAAAGACAAGGGTGCTAGCTCAACTGCTGTCCTTTTACGTTTCCTTGGCCTTCGAATGTGGAAAAAGGCTGGACATATCACCTACCTTCATGCTCAGGCTAGTCTTGGTCCCGGTGAAGGACAGCACTTTGACCTTAACCCTTTGGCCTTTGCTCACCACATCCGCCACATTGGCTACTCGGCCTTCTCGCCGGAGCTCAGAAATGTGCACCAGCCCTTCCCACCGCTTCCTGAGGAACAGAGACAGATGGCAGATATAGAACATGTCTAAAAATGCCTTTTCCCAATCTATTTCCACTCTTGTTGGAAGTGAACAAGAGGAAATTGTCTTAAACTGAAGAGGAAAGTACCAAGAAGTTGATCAAATAATAAAACTGCATGATCACCCTTCCAAAGGAAAGAAATTATGGGACAAATTATCATGTCTCAACTGGCAAAAGGGCAGATGTCCTGAAGACAGAGCAAAAAATAAATGTGAATTCATTCATATTTCAAATAAAAGGTCAAATTCAAAACAAACTTGTATGGCTGCCTTGACTAAAGTATCATCAATTATAAAAACTTTTCGGAACGTGAAAATCTCGTGATAAAAGAAACTGTGCCCATCACCAGCACGAATGAGGAGCACCAGCTGTTACCTTAGTCCCTCCAGCTGCACAAAGCACCCGAACTGCATGATGCTGGTAACTTTGCCATTGTAAATGTCCCCGATGGCGGGCTCCTCAGGGGGAGGGCGGTCCACATGCTTATCCCGCCATCTGTCCAGACTCCTCTCCCCATATTTGTCCCGGTCCTTGCGGTCTTTGGGGGGACTCTGACTTCTACTCCTGGACCGATATCTAGACTTCCCTTTATTCCTCTCCCGGGTCCTGGAATGTGATCGAGAACGGGACCGGTGTCTCCGCTTATGGTCTCTATCTCTGTCCCGCTCTCTGTCTCTGTCTCGATCTCGGCTCCGCTTCTTCTTCTTTGTCCTGTCCCTAACAAAGCAACAAGTACCAGTTTGAAAAAGAAATGAGCGCAATTTCATCTTTGCATACTCAGGCACTTGGCACAGTGCCATGCACACGCTAGTTGCTCACTAAGTACTGAATTAACTTGAATTTCAACAGCTATGACATCCCTGGAAACCCTGGTGGCGTAGTGGTTAAGTGCCATGGCTGCTAATCAAAGGGTCAGCAGTTCAAATCCACCAGTCACTCTCTGGAAACTCTATGGGGCAGTTCTACTCAGTCCTATAGGGTCACTATGAGTCAAAAGCAACTCGACAGCACTGTGTTTGGTTTTTGGTTTTTGGTTATGACATCCCTGCAGGTCATATTCATATTCAGTCCCTTTCAACCCAGGTTTCTATCTTCTGAATATCTTAGCATTTGCTGCATAAACCTTTTCGGCAGAGAACAATAAAATCTGATCCAAGAATATAATGCATGGCCAGTCCAGATTCTGTAAACTCGCCCAAAATTTTGCTTGGCTAGTCCACAAAATTCACCTATCACCCTTGATATCTTAAACTTCCAAAGAACTCCAAGGACAAACCGGTGCTCAGCGTCTCTCTGCTTCTCCTGGCCTGCTGCGCTGGGCATTAAGGCTTCCAGTTCTTTCAGGACGTCCACAGCGACTTTCACGTCGTCCTCATCCAACATGGTCTACAGTGGCAGGGCCAGCAGAGTCAGGAGAGGGGGAAAGTATCAATCAGGAATCTGTACTTCAGGTTTGCCTACCAATCTAACAGCCCCTATGTCACAGACCACTTATGTGAAGGAAGCAGAAGAGGGGTAGCAATTTCCAACACAATTCAAAACAGGGCAGAAAGAATGAGCAAAGGCTCTGGGAAGTTACTTCTACACTTGGCAAATCCTCTTTAATCCTTAATATAACCTATAGGAGACAATTCAGAATTAGCCACCCCTCCTGTGAAAGCATGCAAGTGATGATTATGAAAGGAACACAGATCCTAAAAAACTTTTTAAAAGCAACCCTCTTTTTGCTCTCCTTTCCCCCTTTACCCTGCTTTATGTCTTTCCGTAGTCCTTAACAATATCGGCAACATCCCAGAAAAAACCCAGTGCCATCGAACCAATTCCGACTCATAGCGACCCTACAGGACAGAGTAGAACTGCCCCATAGAGTTTCCAAGGAGCACCTGGCGGACTTGAGCTGCCGACCCTTTGGTTAGCAGCCGTAGCACTTAACCACTACGCCACCAGGGTTTCCATTGGCAATATAGACTTATTTATTTATCGCCTGTCTCCTCCCCACCAGGCTATCTACATGTTTATTTCCTGTCCGCATCCCCAACCCCCAACACTAGAAATGTAATCTTCAAGAAGGCAGGAACTCTTGTCTGTTTTGTACACTGCTGTATCTCTGGCACTTAGAACAGTATTGGCATATAGTATGTATTTGATAAACATTTGCTAAGACAAAATAAAAAATCAAAACACTTCAAAAATTAGACCTCCTAACACGTAATGAAACAAAAAATCTAATTTCACACATCGGCCATCTGTTCCAGAACCTTAAGTTATTTCATACCTATTTTATATCCCTAACTGCTGGTTCCCACAATTCCCAATCTTATTTCCTGTCATGGATTGAACTGCGCCCCCCAAAAATATGTGTCAACTTGTTAGGCCATAATTCCCAGTATTGTGTGGTTGTCCTCCCTTATGTGATTAATGTAATTTTCCTATGTGTTATAAATCCTAATCTCTGCCTGTGGTTAATCAGGTAAGTAAGATTAGATTCCATTAAACAGGATTAGAGTGGGATGTAACACCCTTACCCGGGTCACAACCTTGATCCAATGTAGAGGGAGTTTCCCTGGGGTATGGCCTGAAACACCTTTTATCTTACAAGAGATAAAGGGAAAAGGAAGGCAGCTGAGGGTGGGGGACCTCATACCACCAAGAAAGCAGCACTGGGAGCAGAGCACGTCCTTTGGACTCTGGGTTCCTGCGCCTGACAAACTCCTAGACCAAGGGAAGATTGATAACAAGGATATTCCTTTAGAGCCAACAGAGGCAGAAAGCCTTCTACGGGAGCTGATGCCCTGAATTTGGACTTGTAGCCTACTGGACTATGAGAGAATAAATTTCTCTTTGTTGAAGCCATCAACTTGTGGTATTTCTGTTACAGCAGCACTAGATAACTAAGACGTTTCCCGTGAATATCATTCCCTGAACCCTTTAACAGTATTCTATTCATAACAGTTGCTCAAGGAGTGATTTGAAAATCAAATGCTTTCACTCTGAACAATATATAACACAAAGACAAACTTAAAATTAATATAACAAATAACAAGACACATAAAAGGGAAGGAAAGCATACAGTAGTAGAAATTCTCAAAACCATTATCAATACCCGAACGGAAGGGTTGTCTGGTTGGCAAAAGACTGGGAAGAGTTCCTTCAGCTTTTCTTTCTCGGTTTTGGGTTTAACAACTGGATCTTGTTTCATTAAAAAACATGAAAGGGTAAAAAGAAAAAAAATGTATTTAACATTTTTAATAGTTAACAAAACAACTTCAACGTTAGATTTGCATCAAACAAAAAATGTGGCGTTTTTGTTATACATTAATCATATACATTACTATAAACGTAACCTAACTTACTAAAAACACCAACCACAAAGACCTCAACAGGCTGAGTATCTGGGAATGTGGCAGGGAGGGGGTGCAGCAGTGCTCACTTGGTTATGACTTACAATTTTAACTTTATCTCAATTAATTTGAAAATTTTCACCAGAACATTTCCTTGCTTAGCAACTGCTAGGAGGAAAACAAATGCAACTTACTGGCTGCTCACTACCTGAACAATGCTCAGCAGGAAGCTCTACTCACCTTTGCTAGTAGAAGGCTTTGCTGGAGGCCGCATGGTTTGTATGAGACGCAGCAAGTTACTAATAAGAGAATCCTTTGAAAAGAAATATAAAACAAAAATTGCCAGTCACTTGATCAATGTCTAAATATACTTAGAAAAGGAAAAAAGCAAAGAATACCCTTTGGAGAAGGATAGTTATGCACCTGAATTTGGGTAGTTCGAACAAATGAGTGTCAATTTGATGTAGCATGGACATGGCACAGTGCCTTCACAGAAAGCTGTATTTAGGACTCTTTGGGCAAAGTCATTTAGCTCCCTTCAATCATTTTATTTCCCATGGCCCAGAACTACCTCCAAAGCCAGACTCTTGTTTCTGGCTTCCTGCTTTCACAGTACCAAGATATAAACACCCACAAAGACTTAATGACAAAAATTCTGCCCCATTTTCCTAGAAAGGTGTCACAGGAAATTCGGTTACAGCATCACTGCTTAAAAACCAAACCCGATGCTGTCAATTTCAACTCATTGCTACCCTATAGGACAGAAAAGAAATTGTCCCATAGGGTTTCTAAGGCTATAATCTTTACAGAAACAGACTACATCTTTTTCCCACAGAGCAGCTGGTGGGTTTGAAACACTGACCTGTTGGTTAGTAGCCAAGCGCTTAGCCACTGTGTCACCAGGACTTAGTGGTACAAAGACATTACATAATTAATAGCTTACTTGATTGCTTTGTACCATTTTTTTCTTTCCTACATCAAAACCCTATTTTTAGATTCGATAGTGGCAGTAAAACAAAACACGAGTCTCCAGATACACGTACCGTGAATTCTGCACCATTTTTAACCAGAGAAGTCTTAAAAGTATCAAAGGTGGTATTTTTCTCAGCAAGACTGATCACGAATTCAGCTGCAAACAAGAAAAGAAATTAGAACAAGAAAGATACGGCAACTTGAACAGGAAATAAGATTCAAATATGTCAAAAAGAATTAATTTTCTATGAACGTGCTAGTGAATTTTTATAAGTGAGAAGATACTACTACAAAATGGTTCACCAGGCCCATGAGTGCGTTTAAACTGGGAAAGACCCGCTATTTGCCACAGATCATTGTACCTTCTTCTCACAAAACTACTAGCTGGGCACACTGCCATACAGACCCTAGACATGAGAATGTCTAAAAGTAAAAGCACACGCATACACATGCACACAGACACACACACAGTTTCTGGAAGGACAAACTCAATCTATAGACGAGGGCACAGCAGCTGCTGGGTGGTACGACCCCCAAGTTGATGACACACTTGCCCCATAAATTTTTCTCCACAAATCTGCCTAGTTCTTGAAATTTCTAACATTACAGCTATTTATTAAGAAACGCTCAAGAGAGAAGTGCATTTTACCGTGTGCTGAGATAATCCTCACACCTAATTTCACAAAAAAAAATTTTTTTAATTTTATGATTGTGTTGGGCTGCGAATCCTACCAAAAAATAATGGCATAAGTATACCTGAAAGATCTGAATGATGCGCTTATAACTAGTCCTACCATACCACTTCTGCGCTGGAATGTGCCTTTACCTTTTCGATGACATTGAGCCAAATGCCACCAGGATACATGGCTATGCATAATAACAATTTAATGAAAACAATGTCAGTGGTTTTTGAACATCTCCTCTGTGCCAGGCACTAAGCTAAGTGCTTTACATGGATTATCCCCATGATCCTCACAACAACCCTCATAGGTAGGTACCATTACTGTCCCCGTTTTACAGATGAGGAAGCTGAGGGTTTGTGAAGCTGACCTACCCAATAGTAACTGGTGGAACCAGAATTGGAACCCAGGAAATCTGACTTCAGAGTCCACATTCTTCAGAGAAAAGAGGGAGAACTGAGTCCCATCTCATGGTGCTAGGCATGCCAGGCTCAGAAAAACCTACCCCAAAGCATCTGCAGTCATTAATCAGTATTAGCTTTTTTACTTTTCTGAATAAAATGGGGCTCCATCAAATTGATTGGGCTATTAAAAAAGGATTAGTAATTAAAAACAAGTTAGTTCACTGCTGAAAACACGAAAAATAATGACATTGATTTGAATGATATTTCATCATGGTCAAAATAAAATGAATTAAGCCAGCCCAATGGGAGGCACCAGTGGAAGATCGGAGGGCGAGAGAATGGAGGAGCCAGGGTATCGGTATTTATCCCTCAAATTGCTTGCTGTGACATTTCCAGATGTGACTGTGGCTCCTCTCAGGCTCTGGCAACATCACCTCCCACCTCAATCTGAGGCCTAAAAAACCAAACCAAACCCAGTGCCGTCGAGTCGATTCCGACTCATAGCGACCCTACAGGACAGAGTAGAACCGCCCCATAGAGTTTCCAAGGAGCGCCGGGTGGATTCGAACTGCCGACCCTTTGGTTAGCAGTTGTAGCACTTAACCACTATGTCACTCTTGCTAACTTCTGATGGCCTCACCATTCCCCAACAACAACAAAAAAAATTAAGTCAAAAAATGAAACATAAAAGAAGCAAATACATACATTCTGTTATTAAACTCAATCCTAGCAATTTAGTTTCAACAAAACAACACTGTCACAGTAAATTAAGGTTACTATTTTAATGTTTTTGGTTTTATAATTCTGCATATGACATAAAAATCATATTTGTAGCTTATTTGCAAATTTCTTTAGGGTTTTTATTGTCAAAGAGTAAGGTCTCTGAGTCTATTAAAGGTAAAAGCAAAGAGTTTTATTGAGGGTAATACAATTCATGAATTGGGGAAACACAGGGCAGAGAGGAAACTACCAAGTGCTCCAACATTCCCAGGAAGAGGTGAGCCTTTTATATGGTAAAATGGGGAAGGGTGGCGCATAACTAGCAGTAAAATGGAGGGAAGAGTAGCAAGAACAAACATCATAACCTCCCTTAAAATCAGCAAACCCTTCCTGGAACATCCATATTGTCACCTCCACCCTTATTAGCTAAGTTTAGAGAAATCACGTCAAGAACACAGAGACAGGCTTTGGTCAAGCTAAAGTCTGATTAAAAATGGAGTCTAGTTAACAATATGGAGTTTGATGCAAACCGGGGTTAGCTAACCTGTTCCAGCCAGGTACCTAATTTGGAGTATTCCTCCACATCAGTTATAAAAGCTATAAGAATATGGAGTTTCTACCTCACTTCATTTTTGTACGTGATTAGGTTAGCATTGAAACAATTTAAATTAACACTAGAAGATCTCAATAACTCTGTTTCCTTTAAAAGAAGCCAGACATAGAGAAAAATGTAAGCTCCCTCACAGCAGGAAACCAGGGCTTGGAACCAGTTCATTCCAGTTAGACCCCCCCGTTGAGAATCTGCATTCCACTCCAGATATACTGAATCAAAATCTACATTTCAAAAATGTAGATGTAAATTAGTCAGATGCAAAAGGACAAATATTGTATAAGACCACTATTATAAGATCTTGAGAAATAGTATAAACTGAGAAGAACGCATTCTTTTGTGGTTACGAGATGGGGGAGGGAGGGAGGGTGGGAGAGGGTTATTTACTGATTAGTTAGTGGATAAGAACTACTTTAGGTGAAGGGAAGGACAATACTTAATAAAGGGAAGGTCAGCTCAACTGGACTGGTCCAAAAGCAAAGAAGTTTGCTGGATAAACTGAATGCTTCAAAGGTCAGCGGAGCAAGGGCGGGGGTTTGGAGACTATGGCTTAAGGGGACTTCTAAGTCAATTGGCAAAATAAATTCTGTTATGAAAACATTCTACATCCCACTTTGAAGTGTGGCATCTGGGGTCTTAAATGCTAACAAGCGGCCATCTAAGATGCATCAACTGGTCTCAACCCACCTGGATCAAAGGAGAATGAAGAACACCAAGGTCACATGATAACTATGAGCCCAAGAGAGAGAAGGGGGCACATGAACTAGAGACTTACATCATCCTGAGACCAGAAGAACTAGATGGTGCCCGGCCACAACCGATGACTGCCCTGACAAGGAGTACAACAGAGAACCCCTGAGGGAGCAGAAGAACATTGGGATGCAGACCCTAAATTCTCATAAAAAAAACAGACTTAATGGTCTGACTGAGACTAGAAGAATCCCGGTGGTCATGGTCCCCAAACCTTCTGTTGGCTCAGGACAAGAACCATTCCCGAAGACAACTCATCAGACATGGAAGGGACTGGACAATGGGTTGGAGAGAGATGCTGATGAAGAGTGAGCTACTTGTATCGGGTGGACACTTGAGACTGTGTTGGCGTCTCCTGTCTGGAGGGGAGATGGGAGGGTAGAGAGGGTTAGAAACTGGCAAAATCGTCACGAAAGGAGAGACTGGAAGGAGGGAGCGGGCTGACTCATTGGGAGAGAGTAAGTAGGAGTATGGAGTAAAGTGTATATAGGCTTATGTGTGACAGACTGACTTGATTTGTAAACTTTCACTTAAAGCACAATAAAATTAAAAAAAAAAAAAAAGTCCCTAGATGAGAAAAAAAGGTTAGCAACTTGCTAGGAAATAAGCAGGTGCTCAAAGAAGTGGGGGAAGGGGCCCTGGTGGTGCAGTGGTTAAAGTACTCAAATGCTAACCAAAAAGTCAGTGGTTCAAACCCACAAACCCACTGGCCACTCTATGGGAGAAAGATGTGGCGGTCTGCTTCCGTGAAGACTTACAGTTTTGGAAATCCAGTAGGGCAATTCTACTCTGTCCTATATGGTTGCTATGAGTTGGAATGAATTCAGTAGTAACGGATTTGATTTTTTGGTTTCTAAGAAGGGGAAGAACTATATTGTTTTGTTTTATTTTTTCAAAGTAAACCAGACAAAAAGGACAAGAATAAAGCTAAAATGTCTGCAAAGAAATTTTTGTTATATTTAAACATCGCAGCCAAGCTCTAAGCTAAGAGCTCTTCATCAGTGTTTCGCACTGTAGTGTGCTCTCTTCCTTACAGCCCACAACGGAATATGACACTAAGTGTTTAAGATCTTTTACAGCAATTTGATGAAGAAATTTTAAATCTATTACATCAAATAACAAAAAACCTGGGCTTATATCTAGTATTCTTTTTAAATTTTATTTTCCTATTAATTCACTTTTTATTGTATTTTCCAAAAATATTCGTCCATGACAGTTTAGAGTTAAAATAAATAAATAAAAACAAAAAAAAACTGATCCCTTACCACACACACACACACACACAAAATGTAGATGTACTCTTACGTAAGAATCACCCAGGGATCTTGTTAAAACGTAGTTAGTAGGAAGGTTCAAACTGCTCACCTTTTGGTTAGCATTGTCCTACACCAGGACTCCGAGAAAATAAAAGTCAGATGAACTCCCTTCCTAGTCCTACCATCAATTTCTAGACCTTTGCATCTGGAACCACGGGCCATCTATCCTTCTGCCTGTTTCAATGGATGAAGCATCCCTCCACGCATGTCCTAGATCCTGTCCATCCCCTCTCACCATAAAGATTCCTCCTGTCCTATGGCCTTGTTTTAGGACCCTGACTGTTTCTGATTCCTCATTTTTGGTTTCCCAGATGGAAAGCTGCCCCCAAACCCCTAACGACTGGTGTTTGAGAAGCAGAATAACACGAACAGTCAAGAGCGCAGCTAAAAGCAGAGACACGGACTTCAAAAAGACCTGAATTCCAGACCAGGATATGTAATCTTGAGGGGATTACTTAAATTCTCCGAGCCTTTCTTCTCTATCTAGAATCAGAGATCATAATACTACCTCACAGCCTGGTATGAAGATCAAATAAGACAAAGTAGATAAAGCGCTGAGGGTACTATCTGACATAGTGAGCACCCAATAAATGTCAGACATTAACATTATCACCGTGGATGCTGCTGCTGCTGCTGCTGCTGTTATCGTCATTCTCAAGCAAAGGCCACGGCCGCAGGTTCCGTGGACCAAAATCTCTTGTGACAGACAGAGAGAGACCAAGAGACCACACACACACACACAGACTTTACACACTCGGCCCATCAACCTCCTTTCTGCTTCCGCTTCCCTAGGCCCCGAACCTCCCCCGGACTCACCCAGATCCTTGTCGTTGATCCCCAAATGATTGTCCAGCTCGGTGCAAACCTTCGACACCAAAGACAGATACTCGAGTTTGGCGAGTTCTTCCGCGGGGCCTGGCTCCGCCCCAGCTATGGCTCCCGCCAGGGCCACAGCCACAGCCATGGCTACAGCACCCCCTGGCCTCCGCACTGCCGGACCTCGGAGCTATTCCGGCCCGGCTCCAGCTTCCACATCCGGGTCGCGCACGTCTCTTTTGTTTACGGGAAATCAGGCTCCACTAACTTCTAACTACGCAGCCGGATGGATCATAGAGATCAGACAGGAAATGCTTAAGGAAGGACCGACAAGAGTGGGTTGCTCTGCACGCTGGCGGGCGCCCTCTATAGGTAAGCTAGCTTCTTCGCCCAGCCTCAGGCCTGGAAACCTTTACTCCTCCCAGAGCGCTCCCGCCCTTCGTCGGCAGAGGGCGTTGGTGGCCTGCTCACGGGGCGCGAGGAGGCACCCCCCCCCTCCAGCCGCCCGCGCGTGCGCTCTACAAGTCTTGCAAAAGAAATTGAATGCAAGTTGCTGAAAAAGGCTTTACGGTGAAAACTGGTTTTACAGTGGATGAGCTTCTTGTTGGGCCTCACTTTTTCTGGCCTCGTGGTGTACAATCTCAAGCAACTCTATAACAAACCAGAAGGCGATAGATTCTAGTTCAGATATTAACTCCTCTCCCCATTTTGCGAGTGAGGAAACTAGCGCTTCCACAATCTAACTGGGTTACCTTGGACAGATTAATCTTTGCGGCCTTAGTTTTCTCATCTGTAAAATGGGAAATGTTTCTCTAATTGGCTGTAGGTGAAGACTGAATGAGAACTATGTAAGGAGCCTGACGCATAGTGGGCACACGACAAGTGGTAGTTATTATCTTCCATGGCCAAGACAATGGTCACAGTAAAGCCGGTCTCAAACACAGACCCCCTCAGCCTGGGACCTCAGAGGGACGCCTGCCTCCTCCCTTGTGAAAACTACTTAATCCCAATTTCCCAGATCCCAACACTCTCAGTCCCCTTGTTGCCCCAAACCTCAGCTGTGCTGTGAACCCAAGGTGAGAAGCCCAGCAGAACCGGAAACGGAACTCAGCTGCCCCAACTTCTAGTTGAGGGTAGCTTTTTTCCTGGTGGCAACCCTAGGGTGAAGTAGGAATTTTTCCGTACCACACTCCCCTGTGTGACACATAAGGAAACTGAGGCACAGCAAAGGAAGTGGCTCCTCCATCAATCAAAAGGGAGGAAATCAGACTCTTTTGCTACTTTTTGCCTCAGGTTACATTACGCTGGTGCATATGGGACTCTGTTCTCCTATCACCTCATCGTGGACTGAAGAATGGCAGAGAAAACCCTGAACAGCCCTCACTGCCTCCCAGAGCTCCATGTTTACACATTCCTAGGAATCAGTACTGGACCCTCTGAGCGCTTCCCTCTCCTCCTCTCTTTTCCTTGTTTTCTCCAAGAATGGAATGGAAAATCCTGTACTTGACTGAATGTGCCCAACTTGCCTGCTTAAGATTTGGAGTTAGGGCTTCAGGGCTTATTCCTCTTGACTTCCTTTGTGCTTCTTTGTCTTTAAAAAAATCCTATTTGTATACTGCTTTCCTCCAATATTTTATTGGAAGGAAGAACACACAAGAAGTTTGTTTTGTTTTAAAAGCTCTGTGGGAAGAGGGCCCAGAGAATCATATGGGCTTTTTTGATTGGGAATTATTAAGCTTATGTAAATATTAACCAAAATGTATTAAATTTTATTTACAGATGCCATTAACTGCATATTTTCAGAAGTGACAGTTTTTTAATGCAATACACATATTTTCTGCAGCACCTAAGGATTTTTTTTAAGCCAGAGGAAAACAAATACATACATAGATGCAGATAACGACAGCCCAAACACAGTTGCACATGGAATTCTCCTACTTTCTCTCCCCAAAAGAGACACTGAACAAATACAGTTCAAAAGCAAATGCTCTGTAACTGTCCTTTGGATAAAATATATACTGTATATCGTATCAGATATAATTAATTGCCCATTATTATAGTATGCCTTTCCTTGGACAGGCTCCCTGTGGATCTTTTAACACAGCCACTGATCCTTTCCATTAAATACTTTAACTCTACACAAAATATTAAAACAAATATGTTATGCTGAGTACTGCCCATGCCACCATCCATGATGGATAAGAAATTAATTTCCCACTATCATCTTTGCCATAACAATGGTAATGCTTTTATGCCTGTTCCTAGACTGATACGTGAGCTCAGCCCTACCCTGAATTCCCACATTATTTCTCCTCTGCCCCAGAGACTGGTCCCAGCTACTGGCATTTGGGTTAGAACTCGGGGGCTAGAGAAAGAGAGGGAGACGCAGTACTGAACGTTTAGTGGCCCTAGCTTGAGTGGGGGAGGGTAAGAAATCATTTAAGTGCGTATAGCTGAAAGGTGGCATCCTCAGGGAAGTTGGTGAGAAGAATCACGGGACTTCCTGTCACCAAAACAAAATGGTGTTGCTGCAAACAAGACAGCCCTGGCTTTTTCTCCTGAGGTAAAGCTAGGATCTTAGGGAAAACACCTCCACTCTAGAAGGCAAGATCAGAATGATTTGTTTCTAAGAATGGGACTGCCTCCAAGTGTTATTGTTACAAACAAAAGGAGACTTCAGAGAAAAATGGCCCCTTTGCTGCTCCCACGGAGCCCTGGTGGCACAGTGGATAAGAGCTCAGCTGCTAACCAAAAGGTCAGCAGTTGAAATCCACCAGCCACTCCTTGGAAACCCTGTGGGGCAGTTCTACTCTGTCCTGTAGGGTCGCCATGAGTCAGAATCGCCTCCAGGGCAAGGGGTTTGATTTGGTTTTTTGGTTGCTGCTCCACTGCTGCTCCGACCCAACTAGAGAGATTGGGAGCCATCCTAAAGATACTGTGGGAATGGACTGAGCCCTTTCATCTGAGACCCTCACTGTAAGGGATGAGCCCCAGAGAAAGGGAAGCAATGGAACACCCCTCATTTTTCACTCTTGGACTTTCCCCCAAATTTTTCTCCAAATTTGTATGCATTCAGCAAGCGTGTGTGGAACATCTACTTCGTGCCCAGGCACTGTGGTGGTTTCTGCCAAGGACCGTGATCAGGGGTCTGAAAGATAGTGAAAAAACCAAGGAAGAACTAGAACGCTCTAAATGCTGCACTCGGCTGAGGAAGCTCATTGCAAAGCTGTGTTTATAACTTTGGTCTCTGCTGACTAAAACAGGAGGGTAGGTGACTGGAAGACAAAAAACGAAGCAGGTCTGCTCCCTGTCATCTAAGGGCAGCAGGGAGCAGGGGAGGAGGCAGGGCCAGGACAGGGCCCATCTCACAGATAATTTGTACTGCTGTAATCCGTAATTTGTTTGCCTTATCTTCTAATGTCAGATCACAGCCTCAATGTTGAGCAAAATGTCCCTGACCTAAAATTCCCTCTCTTCCTGGGCCATCAATCTGCCATCGGTAATAATGGATGCACTGAGCTTTATTCTCCAAAACTTTATAGTATTAGGCAAAAAAAAAAAAGTTCCTTCTCAGCAGCAGAATTTTTCTGTTTTGTCACAAACGAGCTTCCACCTTCTCTCTCACTTCAGAGCTGGCTTAAAAATGTCAGGCATCTAGCCCCATTGCCACTGAGTCAATTCCTACTCATAGTGACCCTATAGGACAGCTTCAGTGGTAGCAATAGCTGCTGCCCTTATGCCAGAAGAGCCGCCTCTGGGTCCTGGGATTACAATAATTATGGTGAATTATGCCTCCAGGGTGAAAATTAGCAATCTGGTGAGGTAACTAAAAATTAAAGCATCTCTTTCCAGAGCTCACTCCACCCAGCTGAGCCACCAAATAAAACCAGCATATGGGGCAATTAGGGAACCGGCTCCTGCTTTCTGAGCACAGCAGAAACAAGAGTTCAGGGGCCCGGGTTCCCCTGCCTGGTTCAGTAATTATCACAAGTTCCTGACAGATGTCCCCTTTGCCTCACAGTGGTGTACCAGGTCTGAGTTCTCCCATAAACACCAACCTGTAGTTCAGCCCAACAAAGTAATTTATTCCACGACATCGCCATTTTGTCATCTTCCATTGCAAACTGGCTGAGGCAGGGGAAAGGGGGAAGTGAAGATAACCCATATCACATGGGTGCGTGTAGGGCAAAGATGTATTTTCTTCTCAGTCATATATTTGCTTTTATATGACCCAGAAAGACTCTGATCTTCTCCAGTCCCACAGCCCACTCTCAATTACTGGTATGAGTAAAACTGATAAAAAAAATTTTTTGAACAACATAGAAGTCCAATATTGGGTTGTCATCCTCATCATTGAGCCCACGCAAAAGTCCCACTCTATTCTATCCCCGTGGACTTGGATCTAATGGGCTGTCACAGGTAACAAGGATCGATTGGGGTCACATTGTTAGCTACTTGGAAACTGGGATTTAAATGCATTATTTAATCAATCGTATTTCTCATAAAGTTTTATAGTTGGAAGGAATTTAAAAGATAATATAATCAAAGCCACACATTAGATTCCGTCATTATTTGAAATGTTTCTACTCCCAGATCTCAATCTCTGAAATTCCTTTTGACCCAACTTATTCTTCTATCTCTCTGTCATTGAACCTCCTCTTAATTTCTATGGTGTCTCTAAGCCTTTCACCTCCCCTCTTCTCTTCCAACATATCAACACTCTTACTTTCACTACTATTCTCTCCTGACCTAGACCTTATGTTCAGCCAATTTGAAATATGCACCCACAAATGCCTTTTGGTCCTGAGATCACAGGACCTTCCATTGTATTTCTACTGCCCTTGCTTTGCAAGCCCCAGTGGTACCTGCTACACTGTTTCTCCCCTAAATTGCTGGAGTAAGTCTCAATGTTGTGCTGGTTCAACCCACTACAAGTTCACAATCCAAAGCCAAATTCATTCGGGCCCTACTTGGGCTTGGCAGTATTTTTACTTATCTTTGCTGGACAATGTCTTTCCCTACAGTGTGATCCAAGACTTCCTCAACTCTCTTCAAGCCCAGAACCCATCCTCACTGCATTCTTTCTCAGAAGACTTCACCTCCTACTTACAGGGAAGATGGGGGTATCCAAGACTCTACCCTCACTTCCACCTCAGAATTAGTCCGTATCTTTGCCCAATTCTTTCTTCTGTCTCTAGGAACGTATAAACTACATTTCCTGCTTTTTTTTTTTTTTTTTAATTGGACTGACATGTCATGAGGACATGGACTTCTAAGGAAAAGGCAGTAATTTGAGAAATTCTAAACTACAATTTAAATAACTGTTCCGCTATTTTGAGCCTTTGGCACACCATATATTGTAATTATATCTGTGTCTGTGTAACACGAGATAACTAATATAAGCACTTCATATTGGACTGAGGTGAATCTTCATCCAAGCATGCTCTAGCCTTATAGGCCAGAAAAGCATTCAGAGTGCGAGGAAATGTAGAAATGAGCTTGCTCAGGCCAACTGAGAATCACGTGGGATCCTTGGGGCCAATTTCCACCAAATCAAGAGGTACCACAGTCAATATTTGAGCCATGTGGCCTGCTCTGACAACTGAATGCCTGTAGCTAACCTTGTTTGTGTGCCCCACTGTGTTGCAACAGATTGCTTTTGTATGGCCTTTCTCTCCATGGTCTTGTTAACTCCCACCCAAGTGATTGGTTGGGAGTATACAAATAAGGTAATTGTGGTCCACCAAGGGGATTGGAAGTTGTTGTTGTTGTTGTTAGGTGCCGTCAAGTAGGTTCCGACTCATAGCGACCCTATGCACAACAGAACGAAACACTGCCCGGTCCTGCGCCATCCTTGCAAGTGTTGTTATGCTTGAGCTCATTGTTGCAGCCACTGTGTCAATCCACCTCATTGAGGGTCTTCCTCTTTTCCGCTGACCCTGTACTCTGCCAAGCATGATGTCCTTCCCCAGGGACTGATCCCTCCTGACAACATGTCCAAAGTATGTAAGACGCAGTCTCTCCATCCTTGCCTCTAAGGAGCATTCTGGCTGCACTTCCTCCAAGACAGATTTGTTCGTTCTTTTGGCAATCCATGATATATTCAATATTCTTTGCCAACACCACAATTCAAAGGCTTCAACTCTTCTTCGGTCTTCCTTATTCATTGTCCAGCTTTCACAAGCATATGATGTGATTGAAAATACCATGGCTTAAATCAGGAGCACCTTAGTCTTCAGGGTGACATCTTTGCTCTTCAACACTTTGAAGAGGTCCTTTGCAGCAGATTTGCCCAATGCAATGAGTCTTTTGATTTCTTGACTGCTGCTTCCATGGCTGTTGATTGTGGATCCAAGTAAAATGAAATCCTTGACAACTTCAATCTTTTCTCCGTTTATCATGATGTTACTCATTGGTCCACTTGTGAGGATTTTTGTTTTCTTTATGTTGAGGTGTAATCCATACTGAAGGCTGTGATCTTTGATGTTCATTAGTAAGTGCTTCAAGTCGTCTTCCCTTTCAGCAAGCAAGGTTGTGTCATCTGCATAACGCAGGTTATTAATGAGTCTTCCTCCAATCCTGATGCCCCTTTCTTCTTCATATAGTCCAGCTTCTTATATTATTTGTTCAGAGTACGGATTGAATAGGCATAGTGAAAGAATACAATCCCGACGCACACCTTTCCTGACTTTAAACCAATCAGTATCCCTTTCTTCTGTCCGAACAACTGCCTCTTGATCTATGTAAAGGTTATTCATGAGCACAATTAAGTGTTCTGGAATTCCCATTCTTCGCAGTGTTATCTATAGTTCGTTATGATCCACACAGTCGAATGCCTTTGCATAGCCAATAAAACACAGGTAAGCATCCTTCTGGTATTCTCTGCTTTCAGCGAGGATCCATCTGATATCAGCAGTGATATCCCTGGTTCCACGTCCTCCTCTGAAACCGGCCTGAATTTCTGGCAGTTCCCTGTCGATATACTGCTGCAGCCGTTTTTGAATGATCTTCAGCAAAATTTTGCTTGCGTGTGATATTAATGATATTGTTCTATAATTTCCACATTCGGTTGGATCACCTTTCTTGGAAATAGGCATAAATATGGATCTCTTCCAGTCAGTTGGCCAGGAAGCTGTCTTCCATATTTCTTAGCATAGACGAGTGAGCACCTCCAGCGCTGCATCTGTTTGTTGAAACATCTCAATTGATATTTCATCAATTCCTGGAGCCTTGTTTTTCGCCAATGCCTTCAGAGCAGCTTGGACTTCTTCTTTCAGTACCATCGGTTCCTGATCAAATGCCACCTCTTGAAAAGGTTGAACATCAACTAATTCTTTTTGGTATAATGACTCTGTGTACTCCTTCCATCTTCTTTTGATGCTTCCTGCATTGTTTAATATTTTCCCCATGGAATCCTTCACTATTGCAACTCGAGGCTTGAACTTTTTTCTTCTGTTCTTTCAGCTTGAGAAATGCCAAACGTGTTCTTCCCTTTTGGTTTTCCATCTCCAGCTCTTTGCATATGTCATTATAATACTTTACTTTGTCTTCTCAAGAGGCCCTTTGAAATCTTCTGTTCAGTTCTTTTTCTTCATGAATTCTTCCTTTTGCTTCACCTGCTCGACGCTCAAAAGCGAGTTTCAGAGTCTCACCTGACATCCATCTTGGTCTTTTCTTTCTTGTCTGTCTTTTCAGTGACCTCTTGCTTTCTTCATGGATAATGTCCTTCCACAACTCGTCTGGTCTTCGGTCACTAGTGTTCAATGCATCAAATCTATTCTTCAGATGGTCTCTAAATTCAGGTGGTGTATACTCAAGGTCATATTTTGGCTCTCCTGGACTTGCTCTGATTTTCTTCAGTTTCAGCTTGAACTTGCATATGAGTAATTGATGGTCTGTTCCACAGTCGGCCCCTGACCTTGTTCTGACTGATGATATTGAGCTTTTCCATCATCTCTTTCCACAGATGTAGTCGATTTGATTTCTGTGTGTTCCATCTGGCAAGGTCCATGTGTATAGTCGCCATTTATGTTGGTGAAAGAAGGTATTTGTAATGAAGAAGTCGTTGGTCTTGCAAAATTCTATCAATTCGATCTCCAGCATTGTTTCTATCACCAAGGCCACAGTTTCCAACTACTGATCCTTCTTCTTTGTTTCCAACTTTCGCATTTCAATCGCCAGTAATTATCAATGCATCTTGATTGCATGTCCAATCAATTTCAGACTGCAGCAGCTGATAAAAATCTTCTATTTCTTCATCTTTGGCCCTAGTGGTTGGTACGTAAATTTGAATAACAGCCGTATTAACTGGTCTTCCTCGTAGGCGTATGGATATTATCCTATCACTGACAGCGTTGTACTTCAGGATAGATCTTGAAATGTTCTTTTTGACGATGAATGCAACACCATTCCTCTTCAAGTTGTCATTCCCAGCATAGTAGACTATATGATTGTCTGATTCAAAATGGCCAATACCAGTCCATTTCAGCTCACTAATGCTAGGATATTGATGTTTATGTGTTCCATTTAATTTTTGATGATTTCCAATTTTCCTGGATTCATACTTCATACATTCCAGGTTCTGATTATTAATGGATGTTTGCAGCTGTTTCTTCTCATTTTGAGTCATGCCACATCAGCAAATGAAGGTCCCAAAAGCTTTACTCCATGTGCATCATTAAGGTCAACTCTGCTTTGAGGAGGCAGCTCTTCCCCAGTCATCTTTTGAGTGCCTTCCAACCTAGGAGGCTCATCTTCCAGCACTATATCAGACAAAGTTCAGCTGCTATTCATAAGGTTTTCACTGGCTAATGCTTTTCAGAAGTAGTCTGCCGGGTCCTTCTTCCTAGTCTGTCTTAATCTGGAAGCTCAGCTGAAACCTGTCCTCCATGGGTGACCCTGCTGTTATCTGAATACCGGTGGCATAGCTTCCAGCATCACAGCAACACACAAGCCCCCACAGTACGACAAACTGACAGACATGTCGGGGAGGGGATTGGATAGCAAGCTAAGGGGATTGGATAGGTTGCTAATAATGCAAATAAATTTCATGGCATCCTTGTGGCAGTAAACGAAACCAAACCTGTTGGCTTTGAGTTGATTTCGACTCATAGTGACCCTATCAGACAGAGTAGAACTGCCCCATAGGGTTCCCAAGGAACAACTGGTGGATTCAAACTGCTGACCTTTTGGTTAGCAGCTGAGCTCTTAACCACTGTGCCACCAGGGCTTCCATGTGGGAGTAGGACCACGCAAAGAAGGTCTATGGAATCCTAATGAGGGGATTGGTCAGTTTTGCCATCCTGCTAAGCTTAAAATGAGCCATCCCAGAGGCGGGAAGAGAGGGTCTTACCCCCACCAAGGAAGAAGAACCAAGAGCAGAGTGTGCCCATTGGCCCCCAGGGTCCCTGTGCTAAGAAGCTCCTGGAACCTGGAGACTGAGAGAGAGCTGTAACACTGAAGACAGCTAGAAACAGTGGCGGAGAAACAGCAGCAGAAGAGACCTCCAAAGGGTTTCCTGGCCCAGTGGGTTTCCTGACCCACATAGTGGAGCAAGAAAGGTGAGCGCCTTTGGGCAGGAGGCTTGATAGAGGAGCAGGGTGCCTCCGGGTACTTGGTGGAGCTAGGTTTGCTAAGCCACAGAGCTATAGCTGAACGCCTTCAGGACAAACCATACTGGTGGAGTGGGGTGCCTAGGGGCTCTTATCGGCAGCGCTAAAAGAGCAGGGCAGAGGCCTAGGAGCTAGAGAGAGGTGTGCCTGTGGGTGTGGCTGAAAAGAGGCTCTCCTGATGGAAGAATTATATCCTGAGTGTTCCTGAACCTGAATTGCAACCTGTTACTTCTCTAATAAACCTCATAATCATTAGTATTGTCTGTGAGTTCTGTGTGGCCGTTGCAATGAATTATCGAACTCAGCAGAGTACTAAAGAGTGCATAGAAGGGACGGTTGGTGTTAGAATTGCTAAAAAGGTTGGAGGGTAGAGGCATGTCTGACCTCTGCCTCATAGGAATCAGCCTTGGGCTGTTGATCCTGATTCTCCTTCCACCTTGTGAACTTAAATGAGGTCAGACTCTGCCACCATGGCATTTTTACACCCAAGAATTTTTTTTTTTTTTGGAGATGTTAAGCCATAGGAAAAAGAAAGAGAATCAACTTTTATTGAGCAGCCCCTTAGGCATGTGACTAGATATTTCAGCCATTATCACCACAACCCTAAGAGGTAGGTAGGAACCAGATGAAGATACAGGAAGAGTGTCATGGATTGAATTATGTCCCCCCAAAAATGTGTGTATCAATTTGGCTAGGCCATGATTCCCAGTATCGTGTGGTTGTCCTCAATTTTATGATTGTAATTTTATGTTAAGAGGATTAGGATGGGATTGTAATACCACCCTTACTCAGGTCACCTTCCTGACCCAATGTGGAGGGAATTTTCCTGGTGTGTGGCCTGCACCATCTTTTATCTCTCAAGAGATAGAAAGGGAAGCAAGCAAAGAGTTGGGGACCTCATACCACCAAGAAAGCAGCACCAGGAGCAGAGCGCATACTTTGGGACTGGGGTCCTTGCACCTGAGAAACTCCTTGATCATGGGAAGACTGAGGACAAGGGCCTTCTTCCAGAGCCAACAGAGAGAGAAAGCCTTCCCCTGGAGCTGACACCTTGAATTTGGACTTTTAGCATACTTTACTGTGAGGAAATAAATTTCTCTTTGTTAAAGCCATCCACTTGTGGTATTTCTGTTATGGCAGCACTAGATGACTAAGACAGAGGAGGAAACAGGCAGTAGGGCCATTTGGCCAGACCTCAAATGATGGGGCCACCAATGGCTGCTTTTTAGAGGCAAATTTGAGCAGGGTTGGTTTAAGCCTTGAACTGTATCCTCCAACTTTTTCTAAGAGCCATGTTCTTTCCAGCTGCCAAGACCTAGGCTAGTCATTCACATCTACCTGTAAATGTGAGCTTGGCTTGTGATCAAAAAAACTGTCCCCTTTGCCACCTAGGAAATGGTGCACAGGTTATTATATTACCTCCTGCTCACATGAAGACCTTTCCTCCAGAGTGCAGGGAAGCTTGCTCTCTGAATGTCATCCAGCTATTTCAGTAAATATAAATAAAGACTGATTAGTTGTATATTACAAACTACATATGTAATTGATATTTTTATTGTATCAGCTTATTATAGCTTTAAATGTCTTCACTTGTAGATTGATTTAAAAAAAAACTATGCTTCATAATTTTCTACATTTTACCTTTTCTTTATTTTTATACCTGGTTTACATAAAACAGAAAGATTTCACGTTTGATGTGTTCTTCTATGCCTCCACTAGTGTTTTTTGTCTGTCAGCTCTGTAATAATACTCTTCAGATCATTTGCATTGTTTAATATTCACACAGTTTCATTTGCCATTTTTAAAGTGTTGTTCAATTAGATGCTAAATTTCAGAATTTAGGTCTTGCCTAGTGTCTTAGTCATCTAGTGCTTTATAACAGAAATGCCACAAGCAGATGGCTTTAACAAAGAGAAATTTATTTTCTCAGAGTCTAGTAGGCTAGAAGTTCAAATTCAGGGTGTCAGCTCCAGGGAAAGTCTTTCTCTGCTCTGGAGGAAAGTCCTTGCCATCAATCTTCCCCTGCACTAGGAGCTTCTCAGCACAAGGACCCTGGGTCCAAATAATGCACTACTCTCCTGGCTCTCGTTTCTTGGTGGTATGAAATCCCAATGTCTTTCTGCTCGGTTCTCTCTTTTATATCTCAAAAGAGATTGGCTTAAGAGACAATCTAATCTTGAAGATCTCATTAACATAACTGCTGGTAATCCATCTCATTAACACCATGGAGATAGGATTTGTAATACACAGGAAAATCACATCAGATGATAAAATGGTGGACAATCATACAATACTGGGAATCGTGGCCTAGCCAAATTGATACACATGTTTTTGGGGGACACAATTCAACCCATGACACCTGGGAAATAATTTAGGTTAAAAAGTAACTGCTTTACAACTTTTGGAACTTGAAAGTAGATATTATACTCACCAACATAATTTCTTTTTGTTAATAAATTTAAAAGTTTACTAGTTTATCTAATTTTTCAGCACCCGGTATTAGCTAAATCTAAGGACAAGATGAAGGCATCAGAATGTGAGAGCTGTATCCCTCATTGTGGCACTGGACAGTATTATTATTCCCATTTTACATATGAGAAAACTGAGGCTCAGAGAGATGAAGGAACTGTGTAAGTGGGTTAGCTGCCAGGCAGCCTCACAGTGACTTTCTTAATGTCTGGAAATGGTACTCAGTGGTCTTGTCTCTGCTTCCTGACCCTACCCCCATCTTGCCACAGTTAATTGGTTTAAGGCTGGCCACCTAACCAAAGTCAGGCCAATCACAGTTCTTCTCCAGGATTTTTGAAATTGAAGTTGAGGGCAGAAAACAGGTCTTCTCTGATGGTAAAGCTATGATCCATGAGACACAGGAGCTACCAGAAGCCATGAATCCCTCCAAGAGAAAGCTCGACTAAAAGAATAAAACTAACAGATCTTATCCCTGACAACGTCGGAATGACTGGCACAAAGGCACTGAACCCAGCCCTTCCAACTTCATGTGAGTCACACAATATTCAGCTCAATCTCCTACAGCATGTGGGAAGCTGGTGTTCCCACTGATGTTGCGCATTTCAAGACGACACATGCACCTAGGGGCATCAGTTTGAAAAGACATGCTACTCTCCCCACTATGTATCCACGCTGGTCTCAGATAGCATGGTGAATAATCAGCCCCCAGAAGCCACACCCAGGCAAACTCATACAGACTTGGAAGGATGAGAAGGGAAAACAGAGGACGTGGAAAATCTAAATTAAAGACAAAGGTAACAAAACTCTACGTGATTATATGCTTTACTGTTTCCAAGGGCTTGTTTTGAGTCTCACAGCAACTCTGGAAGGAGACAGAGCAGGTATTACCAATGTTATACAGAGAAGGAAACTAAAAAGACATCTGCCACAGTGCCGGGGCATAGCAAGTGCTCAGTAAACTCATTCATCCATTTCACTTGCTACCAATGCTCAGTGACCATTTGATGCATGAATTAATGTGGCTCAGAGGCATGAAGTAACTTGTCCAATACGACACAGCTAATAAGGGGCAGAACTCGTTGCTGTCAAGTTGATTCCGACTCATAGCGACCCTATAGGACAGAGTAGAACTGACCCATAGAGTTTCCAAGGAGCGCCTGGTGGATTCAGACTGCCAACCTTTTGGTTAGCAGCCGTAGCACTTAATCACTGTGCCACCAGGGTTTCCAATAAGTGGCAGAGAAGACACTAAAACTCAGGTCGTCTCATTCTCTACACTATACTACATCCCAAACTGTGAGCATTTCTAACTCCTTCATCCCCTTCATGAATTCATGTATTCTGAGTTCACATCTGAAGACCCCGATTCCCCACTACATGAGAGAGGAGGCGCTTCTTATGCCTGCCAGCTTTGCAAAAATATTCTCTAGATACGGTAAATGCGGGCCATAGAAATCATTAGATCTTCTTGCATTGAAAGGTCTGGCTTCCCAGGCAAACTGTTTCAGAAACCGATGACTCAAGCACAAAAATTCTCAAGAAAACAAGAATGATTATGACAGGAGCTAGTACATGATTTATGAATCGGACACCTAGCCCCAATCCCCTCTTGCTGCCCTCAATGGCATCTGAAACTAATTTGAGGAGGCAGCAGGACATTCCATCGCCTAAACCCCATGGAGGTGGAAACCCTGCCCTTCTATCAGTAGGAAATCCCAAGAGCAGAAAATGTAATTTGTCCCGCTGAGCGCATGAAGATGACTCAGGCCTGTCCCTGCTTTACTCCCTTGTCACCGGAAGAGTATCAGTTCAGAAATCACATGCAGAAATTAGATCAAAATTCAAATGTGAGCAGGGGCGTTGCCGTCACTTGGGGAATATCCCCCAGATGAGGTTGCAGATGCTCTTCCCGCACCTTCTGGGAGACATCTGTCACTGACTCCTTGGCATCTGGCAGATGCTTCACTCCCTGATGGGCAGAATCATCTGGTTGCAGATCTCTAACTCAAATCTGTCTTTGACAATGAGTTTCTAACGAGATTCCTACCAGACCCAGTCCTGGGGAAATAAAAAGAATAATCCCCATGGGGAGATGATTTGCTCCTTTGGGCAGACTCCTCTTGCTTAGCCAAGACCAACCTGGGGTCTGTCTGGGCTTTGGGGAAAATGAGAACTCAAACTTAGCCCGGGTATCACGGTGGCTCCAGGTATTTGGTACTTTAAGCAAGCAATCGAGCAAAGCAGTTAAGCATCCAGTGTGAGCTAAGTGTGCTGGAGATTCAAGGGTGGGCAAAATAGCCCCAGCCCTTGGAGAGTTTATAATCCACAGGGGAGGTAACTCACATTACAGTTATTAATTCATTCAACAGACATTCTTAAAACACCCACTAAGAACCAAAAGCCCAAAACCAAACCCACTGCCGTCGAGTCGATTCCGACTCATAGCGACCCTATAGGACAGAATAGAACTGCCCCACAGAGTTTCCAAGGAGTGCCTGGTGGATTTGAACCGCTGACCTCTTGGTTAGCAGCCATAGTACTTAGCCACTACGCCACCAGTGTTTCCCCCACTAAGAAGAGATACTGGGAAAAATGCGAAAGTTCTTTCAAGCAGGGCCTCTTAGGACAGCCAAACTTTGGTTGATCACCTCAAATCTCAAGTGAAGAAACTGGATTGTAAATGGTATCAATAACCCTAGGTTGGTGAACAGTTTCCAGAGAATTTATTGATGCTCGCCAAAGTCATCATGAGACTGATTTAGGAATCAGAAGGCCAAGTTGACCATTTATAATAAGGGCAAACCTTCCCAGTGTCAGGAGTACTCTAGTCTGAAATTACACAGGGGCCAGGACCACGTGGTGCTGTCATCAGTAGGATGGGCGTAACTGACTTACAGGGTGGGGATCGCGCTTATAGGGTCACTCGCCAGACCCTGAGCAAGCATCTCAAGAGATCAGCAGTTGTCCTTCAGTATCTGGCAATGTCCATCCGAATTTTAAGTCTTATTTCTAAGAATTTATCCTAGAAAGATATGCATGCAAGTAAGTATGCAAAACTACATGTACAAATGCACAAAGATACAATAGTGGAAAACCAGAAACCACCCAAATGTCCATCACCAGGGAAATGGTTCAATGTATCATGGTATATCCATAGTGAACATAAGGTAGCCATGAAGTGGCAGAGTATTTTGGATGGTGTCTTAGTTGTCTAGTGCTGATATAACAGAAATACCACAAGTGGGTGGCTTTAACAAACAGAAATTTATTTTCTCACAATTAGGCAGCTAGAAATCCAAATTCAGGGTGCTGGCTCTAGGGAAAGGCTTTCTCTAACGGCTCTGAAGGAAGGTCCTTGTTCTTCGGCCATCACACTGTGGCTTGGCACCTATCTTCTTCAATCTCTGCCTGCTTCTCAATGTCTAATCTGTTATTTTATATCTCAAGAGATTGATTTAAGACATGCCCTATACCAATACTGTCTAATTACCCTAACAAAGAAAACTCATCCCCAAATGGGATTATAACCACAGGTGTAAAAAAAAAAAAATCAAACCTGTTGCCCTCAAGTCAAATTCCGACTCATAGTGACCCC
Source organism: Elephas maximus indicus (assembly GCF_024166365.1). Taxonomy (NCBI): domain Eukaryota; kingdom Metazoa; phylum Chordata; class Mammalia; order Proboscidea; family Elephantidae; genus Elephas; species Elephas maximus. Next base: position 50,151,673 of record NC_064837.1, on the reverse strand, counting down.
ATAGGCCAGAACAGAACTGCCCCATGGGGTTTCCAAGGAGCGGCTGGTGGATTTGAATTGCCGACCTTTCGATTAGCAGCCATAGCTCTTAACCACTGCGCCACCAGGGCTCCAACCACAGGTATATGGGTTAGGATTTACAGTACATATTTTTGGAGGACACAATTCAATCCATAACAATTGGCAAGATTGCATTATTGTTATTTTTTAAGGATAGATGGATACTGGTGGATATAAAAATACTTGGAAACATATGCTTTTATCCATATTTAATCTGGAAGGAAGCACAAGAAATTGGCAAGAGGGAACAAAAGAGGAACATTGACTTTCTCTTAGTACCTTTTTATAATGTTTAAAATTTTTATAATGGAGCATCTATTGTTTTTAAATACCTTTAAAGTATTTTTTAAAAATCCTGTCCTTCAGTCTTTCTTCAGAATGATATCAGCCCAGCATCTGCTCCACCTATTTTTTGGACCATTAATTATCCAGAGACCTTACTGTTGAACTTGATAGGCCTCAGATAATTGTGACCCCAAGACCCCTTCCCTGCTCACAGCTGTAAAGGGGGAAGGGTCAGTCATTTGGCCCTGTTATAGGAGAATGATTCATATAGTTGTATGACCATGTCTTTCTAGAAATAGTGATGAGCAAAGATGTGGGTCATTTAAGGGAAACAAATCCACATTTTTAATGATCCTTCTGACAACCCTAAAACATACTGTCCCCGCCCCACCAAAAAAAGCAAATGGTAACAAAATAAAACAAAAGCTTTACACCTCTTTTTTTTTTAATGAGATGAAATTCATATAACAAAAAATTCACCATTTTAAAGTAAACAATTTAGTAGCATTTAGTACATTCACACTGTTGTACAACCACCCTCTCTATGTAGTTCTAAAATGTTTTTTTATCACCCCAAAATAACACCCCAGGTCTATTACACATTTTTCAACCTCTCATCCCAGCCCCTGGTGATCACCAATCTGCTTTCTGTCTCTATGGATTTACCTGTTCTGGACATTTGTGGCCTTTTGGGTCTGGCTTCTTTCGCTTAGTAGAATGTTGTCCAGGTTTGCCCATGTTGTAGGGTGTAACAGTATTTCATCTGTTTTTATGGCTGAAGAATATTCCGTTGTATGGATGTACCACAATTTGTTTATCCATTTATTGGTTAGTGGACAGTTATTTCTATCTTTTGGCTGTTGTGACTAATGCTGCTGTGAACTTCGTGCACCTGCCCATCTTTCTTCTTGCGTTTCTACAAAAGCAGAATGAAGAAGAGTCATTGAGATTTTGACAAATTAGTCCCACTTTCTCCTCAGAACAAAACTTCTTCATATATTTACTCAAGTCTAAAGAGATCTTTTCTACCTATTATAGGGTACTATTTAAAAAAGAAAAATTTTTATAAAATGCCAGAAATGGAGCCATTTGTAACCCGTTTGTAAAGGATGAGGAGAAAATTCTTAATTAAGTGAAAACTGCAAGCTCTTGGGGGTGACAGGTGAGTAATGCACAATGCGCCCAAGTGCATAAAATGAAACACTGGAAGGTTCCTTGGTGGTGCAGTTTGCAGTCACCAAAAGTTTGGCAATTTGAAGCCATCCAGCAGTAAAGAAACAGGCCTGGCATTCTGCTTCCGTAAAGATTACCAAAAAAAAAAAAAAAAAACCAAACCTACTGCCCTTGAGTGGATTTGACTCATAGCTACCCCACAGGGTTTCCAAGGCTGTAAATCTCTACGGAAGCAGACTGCCACATCTTTTCTCCTGACCCTTTAGTTAGTGGTTAATCATTTTAACCACTGCACTGCCAAGAAAACTCTATGAAACAGATCTACTCTGTAACACATGTGGTCTCCTAAGTAATAAAAGGAGCCCTGGTGACACAACGTTTATGCACTTGGCTGCTAACTGAAAAGTTGGTGGTTCGAACCTACCCGGCAGCTCCGCAGGAGAAAGACCTGGCAATCTGCTTCCATAAAGATTACAGGCAAGTAAACCTTTAGGACAGGTCTACTTTGTCTCATGGGGTCGCTATGAGTCAGAATCGACTCAATGGCACTCAACAAGTCACAAGCCAAAAAGAAAATCAACAAGAAAATGAAAGAGTGGTCTTCCCACAGGGCCTGAGCACAGATACTCAGACACTTCTGCAGCACGGAGGTCTAAATGGGACAATTGTCTCTGTTTTCTCATCAGTCACTTACTAACATCTAATTGTCTGGCCAGATCACAGGAGAAGTCTGGGTCTTGCCAACTCAGAAAAACCAGGAAAGTGTGGTGAGTTCTGCACAGAAGTTTGCTGATTCTGTAGGAAAGTACTGTTTGGTGAGTGGAGGGAACAGGCTGGCACTCAGTCCTTCTCCTGATTCCCAGTTTGAACCTGGGTAGACTTCAGACCTGGAAAAAGTGATTCTGTCTTCAGTGATTCTGAAAAAATTACAGATAGGAAGCATTTTGAAAAATCTTTTGAGCCAAGAACAGGATTAGGTCTACATCACCTTTCATGGAACTCTCTCAAGTAATCTCCTCCTGAGGTTGGTGGACTGCTACAAGGAGAATCCTTTTGTTAACTTCTCTGAGCCTCAATTTCCTCATCTGTGAAGTGGGGATAAAAGCAGTGACTACCTCACAGGGTTATTGTGAGGACTGAATGAATTAATGCTAGTAAAGTGTTTAGAACAGAGCCTATTGTATGGCACTCGGCCAGCCTCAGTGATGACACCATCATCATCTTCATTACTTCAGGTGCCTCCCGACTGTGTCCTTGCCTCATCCAGAACCCGCACTTTGCCAATCCTTTTCTCTCTCAGGCATAATTTATTGTTGATTTGGAAATACTTTCCTCAGCTCCAGTTTTTGTCCTCTCCAGAGATTTTCTCCATATACTTCTCAGTTTATTTTAATAGCAAGAACTTGGCAAGGTCATTTTCACAAACCCCCTAGCATGAAACTGAATGCCACAGAGGCTAGGGGTAATTATGGCTTTATTTACACAACAACTGACCTTGAAAAACTATGTTTGAGAGGCAATTCCCAGGACATGGGACTTTCAGTGATGAAAGCGAGAAAGTCCTGGGCAAAAGCTCAAGAATTGTGAGCAGTTTAAATTTGCTGAGGTATGGTGTACACGATGCTTGGAAAGGTAGGTTAGGAGGAGGTTCTGTAGGTCATTGAATGCCAAGCAAACAATAAAGTACTGATAACCCAGAACCCAACTAACTAGAGCCCTCAATAAATTCAATTGTTTATTCTTTTTTTCTTTCTGCACTTTTCCTTTTTTTTAAAAAAAAAGATGAATTTTTTAAGTGCTATCCATCTATTAGATAGAATTTCTCTATTGAGGCAGAGAATGTGTAAAAGCTCCTAGCACAGTGCCTGGCAAACAGTAGGCATTCAATAGATATTTAAGCTAATTTTTTTAAAGGTTACTTTAAGGAAACCCTGCAATCCTTTCTTCAGTACAGGGAGTGATTCTGGGCTAATGGGAATAATCCTACCCCAACCTCAATCTATCTATACTTAACATTTTTCTCCTCGGAGAGTGGGCTCTTTAATCTGGACATATCTGTCTGTGAAAAACACCATCCCCTGTCCATTCATTCAACAAAACTTACTGAGACTCTTACGTGCCAGACACTGGTGATTAGGCACTGGCAAACAGGACAGAAATATCTCTGCCCTGCTGGAGCTTCCAGTCTGGCTGGAGGAGACAGAAACATACAAGCAAATAGAAAACTAAGTCGACAAGATGATGTTTGACAGCAACAATGGCTTTGGGAAATATAAAGCAAGTGGCTCATTCAGAGCCTTGGTGGTGAAGTAGCTAAAGTGCTCAGCTGCTAACTGAATGGTCAGCAGTTCAAACCCACCAGCCACTCTGCAGGAGAAAGATGTGTCAGTCTGCTTCTGTAAGGCTTAAGCCTAGGAAACCCTGTGGGGCTGTTCTACTCTGTCCTATAGGGCTGCTATGAGTCAGAATCTAATTCATGGCAGTGGGTTCTCATTTATTCAACCTTCATTCAAAGAAGATGTAGTGAGCACCTAGATCAGCCATGCATTGTGCTAGGTGCTGAGGATACGAAATCCCTGCCTATGGACCTCATGGTGCAGTTCTAGAGGTAATAGAGGGTGCAAATGGGGGTGGGGGGGGTTAAGAAGGATTGTAATTTTAGAAACAAAGGTCCCAGGAGTCCTCTTTGAGCTGAAGAGGCCAGTCTCTGCACGAGCTTGGTGGGAGAAAGGCAGATCCAAAGGTCCTGAGGCAGGAAGGCAGCTTCCAGGAACGGAAAGGAGGCCAGTGGAGCTGCAACAAAGCAGGAGGGCCCTGATCTCAGGGAAGTGCCACTTTATGGAAAAATCCACAGGTTCTCAAACCTCCAAAATGTAGTTGTGCAGGGGGGTGCCAGGGCATTCCTTCCACTCACCCACTTCCTGTGCCTGGGGCAGAACCCAGGAAGTGACACATTCAGCTTTCTAATCCCCAAGTCCGAAAAAGCGAGAGTGCCAGTGAGGAAACCACTGTGTGCCACCACCCACCCAGCCAGGAGCCAGGCAGCCCTCTCCAAACTACAGAGGTGCCCTCTGCCAAGTCCCTTATCATCACCCTAATTGAAGGCAGTAGAGACACTCAGGGCACGTGCTTTAATGGTTATTCAATTTTTCCAGTGTCTGAGGGTCAGCCACCTCTCACTTCCTCACTTTGTTAGAGCCCAGAACTTTGTTTGATAGCAACAATGCCTTTGGGAAATATAAGGCAGTGTGGCTCATTCATTCAGTGTTCATTCAAACAAGATGTAGTGACCACCTAGCCTGGCCGTGCACCTTGCTAGGTCCTGGGGACACATTAGTGAGCAAAATGCAACAGAAATCCTGCAAGTACAGAATCATGTGGAGATAAGCTGCGATTTGATCTGCTTTGGTCAGGTCTGTTTTCTTGACTTAGGAATTCCCCCAACTCTCCAGCAGCCTCAGACAAACCCACTTTCAATCTTGCGTATTTCCCACCTCTGGGCTGTCGGTGCCCAATAATTGGCAAAGTCGCCTCTATAGTGGCCTCTCCTGCAGTCTCTCTACGGACATGTAACACGATGCTTTTAGGGGTCATTCACACTGGAAGTAGATGTTGGAAGTTATTCTTAATTTGTAGCTCACTGGCATTTCACACCATGACAGAACTCACTGGTGTTCACAGTACTGGGTCTCTCTAGGAGTGGCTCGAATAGTTAAGCTCTCGACTACTTGCTGAAAGGCTGGCAGTTGGAACCCACCCAGAGGCCTGGCAATCTGCTTCTGAAAGGTCACAGCCTTGAAAAGCCCTGTGGGACAACTCTACTCTGCACACATGGGGTCACCATGAGTCAGAACCGACTCAAGAGCAACTAACAACAGGCCGAGTCAGTTCTCATAAGTACATACATACACACACGCACACTGCGATTTGCCACCTTCCCTTTATTTCAGTGGGAAAAAAGGAGTTCATGCTGTCGCAGTGGTTAAAACCTTGGCTGCTAACCAAAAGGTCAGCAGTCTGAATCCACCAGCCATTCCTTGGAAACCCTATGGGCAGTTCTACTCTATCCTGTAGGGTTGCTATGAGTTGGAATTGACTTGATGGCAACGAGTTTGGTTTTTTCTTTTGGAGCCACACACCTGGAGCTGGGGAAAGGGCGGGCCAGGATCTTCCCTTTGACACTCATCGTGGTATAAGAGAAAACCTCCCTCCCTCGCCCCAGGGCTCAGTGCTTCCTCTGTCTCCCTGCCACTTCTGGGAAGGCTGAGAAATTGGCTTCTTTTTGTACACTGCAGAGCTCCCAACCCCCAGAGGTCTTGAGGTGCCAAGGCCAGAACTTGGAAGAAGTCCGTGTTGATGCTGCCTCCTTGGACATGGCCAGTTTCTAGGAGGAGTGAAGTCAGTGTTGTCTGTCCTGCTGAAAGGACAGCCTGCTGAGAAGCTTCTGTGTAGAGAAATGGGGCACCAAGGGAGCAGAGACAATGGCTTACAGAGCCTTAGTCTACCCCTGTCATCAGCCAGCCCTGCCCCTAGGGGCTGTTGCTTAATATATACTATTTCTCTTTCTCTCTCCTTTTTTTTTTTTTTTATTGCAGTAAATATGTATGTAACAAAGAGTTTGCCATTTCAACAATCTTCGCATGTACACTTCAGTGACATTAAATATGTTTGTCATGTTGTTCAACCATCACCCTTATCTGTTCCCAAATTATAGAAGCTCAGCCTCCCCTAAGTAGTCAGTCCTATTTCTCCACAAGCCCCCACTTCCATCTTCCATGTTGTCTTCCTTTAAACCCTTTTGAAATTCTGAAGCCATGCTGCAAAGAAAAATACATAGATAAATAACTCAAAAAAACACTCAAAACCCTCTACTAGCCACACACTCAATCCCAAAATATATTTATAGAATGAGTCACAGTTTATACAAACCTTTCTCATAAATTGTTTATTAAAATTTTACAACAAACTTATAAATAAAAAACCAAACCCACTGCCGTCAAGTCGATTCTGGCTCATAGCGACCCTACAGGACAGAGTAGAACTGCGCCATAGAGTTTCCAGGGAGCACCTGACGGATTCGAACTGCCGACCTCTTGGTTAAGAGCCGTAGCACTTAGTATTATTGGCCCTATTTTCCTGCAGAGAAAACTGATGCTCAGAGAGGTTACATAACTTGCTCAGGGTCACCCAGCCAGTACAGGAATTGGTGAAATAGGGCCCAGATCCAAGCTTCCTGATTCCTAGCCCAAAAGACTAAACATCACGTCCCTTCTGCATCATGTAACCATTCCTCTACCCAGGTCTCCAAGGCTGACAAGCACAGACCACATGTGCTTTAGTTGGTCAGGGGAGAACGTGGAACCAGCTTTCCTACTGGAGGGTGGCAGAGTGTACTTTCTGTGACAGCCTCATTACAATGATTAAATCATCCTGTGCTGGCGACAGATTGGAAGATTGGGAGGCAGGTGGACGATGAACCCAAGTGTGCCTCTGGGATGGCCCAGCAAACATGAGCCATCCATCACAGGGAGGCTGGCAGGGCCCAAGGGCTTCCTCTGGTGGCCTCCAGGGACAAGACAACCAGGGCCCTGATGAGCCAGACGTTATCAACTGCCATTTGCATCTAGAATCCCTCATTTACTGGCATGAATTGATGGATGTGGCATAAAGAGGTAGCATAATGGGGTTGGCAACTTTCAATTCCTTCTGACCCCATTTAGGGCATCCTCTAGGGGAAGATCCCCAAAGGTTAAATGACTGTAGGTGACAAGCAAGAATGCAATTAGACAACTGCCAAGAAATGTTGGAGACCTGTGGAGGGTAATTTGGCAGAATCTATCAGACTTTTAAATGAATGAATCCATCCTGGAAATACATTCTCTCACTGGCCAAATGAAGCACTCACAAAGACATTCATTGTAGCATTTGTCCATGTATGGAGCAAAAATCTATTAAGCACTTACTATGTGCCAGACTAGGAGCCCTGGTGTCGCAGTGGCTAAGAGCTCAGCTGCTGACCAAAAGGTCAGCAGTTTTAACCTATCAGCAGCTCCACAGGAGAAAGATGTGACAGTCTGCTTCTGTAAAGATTTACAGCCTTGGAGACCCTATGGAACAGTTCTACACTGTCCTGTAGGGTCACTATGAGTCAGAATCGACTTGCCAGACTTGGTTTGGGGTACCAAGGATAAACAGGGAACATGAAAAAATACCTGTCCTCATAAGCTTTCTTTCTAGAAAGGGAACGTTTATTCATTCATTTGCTAAATCTTTATCGAGCCCCTACTATGTGCCAGGCATTTTTCTAGGACTGCCAAATAATATACGAGATACCAGTTAAATTTGATTTCAAATTTATCTCTGTGTAAGCGTGTGTGTGTGTGTGTGTGTGTGTGTGTGTGTATAAGTATGCCCCAAATGTCTTGATCCTTTGGAATACAGAATGAGACATACTTATTCTGAAAAAAAAAAAAAAAAATGTTTTTCTGAAATTCAAATTTAACTGGAAGTCTTGTATTTTAGTTAGCTAAATCTGCCAATCTCTATATTAGAAGCATTGTTTAGAGGAGCAAAAGTTTGGAAACAACCTAAGCATCCATCAGTAGGTGGCTTGTTAAGTATATTACGATACTTTCAAACAATGGAATATGGTTGCCAAAACAATAATGAGGTAAATCCAATATGATGTTCTGGAATTATTTCCAAGATGCATAATTATTTCCAAGTTCGGTGAAAAGAGGAGGTTCAAAACATTGCCCACCACCTAGTAAAGAAACGTAAATATGGAGATACGTGCATATATGTTCATCAAAGCATGGACTCTCTCTGGAAGGTGCCCAGAGATGGGTACCAGTGCTTGCCTCTGCAGAAGGTGGACAAGAGAACCAGGGAATAATGGGCGTACCCCAATGTACACCCTTCTGTACCTTTTGAATTTTGGTACCTATCCATCCATACATGTTTCAAAACAAATCATTTTTGTGTTTTAAGGTATCTGTGCTGGCAGAACTGTAAAACTTTTAGACAGGGTTGCCACAGAGGGCTGTTGACTCTGCCATTCCTGCCACCAGTCAGAATGGAGGGAGACAGGGAAAGGACAGAATGACCTGGGCAGTCACCTGAGCTCAACATCAAGAACTACAGGCGCGGTCATCAATGGGTCCTGACACATACACAGGAATGGCTACATAATTTCCTAATTTCTGGGGCCCAGAACAAAATGTGTGACCCCTTGTTCATAAATTATTAAGAGTTTCAAAATGGTAACAGCAGAGTATTAAACCCAGGTCCTTTTAAGCCCAGGGCCCTGTTGGAATACACAGGTCACAGGCCCATGCAAACACGCAGTGGTCACTATCACACAGAAGGTAGCAGTTCCACCACAAGATATGCCAGCCCTGCAAAGCAGAGACAAACCACAGCAGCTGGTAGGTTTCTTCACTCACAGACACCTGAGAACATAACTCCTCATAGACTCAAATTCCACGCTCACCACTACTCTGGTCACAAGCTCAGAGGAGAAACCAAAGCAATAAAATGAATGTAAATCAAAGGCAGCCAGGTTAATAAAATGGATCCAAAGGGTCAGTATGGCAGGCAGGACATTAGAAATGAGACAGCTTTAATATCTGCCTGGACAAATTACACAAATGGCTGTCAAAGGTACCCCAAAGTTCACACAAAATATGCCTCCTGACTCATTTTACTCCCATTTCCCTGCTGGTAAATTATTAACTGAATACGAGCAAGCTTGTAGAGCTGTTGTCCCAACATAGGCCTGATGTTCGCCCAGAAAACCACTCGATAATTTGGACTGGACATGACCCAGCGCTAAATCGATCTCTCCTTGAGCAGTTGCACCAGGCTTCAGGGGAAAGAAACTCCACTTGGAAAGTGGTACAAAGTCCCCAGCGAGGGGCAAAGGTGGCCCCACAGCCTCAGAACTCCGACCCATAACCCAGGGGTCAGTGACATCATTAGGCCAAGGGCACGAGAGAGGCCCACAGATGCCTCTGGAGGGTGAGCAGAAAAAGAGGGAGAGGCAGGGAAAGGAAAGACAGAGACTGTGTAAAAAGAAAGCACAGGAGAAAGAGGGGAGCAAAGGAGTAGAAATTCAAGCTTTGGGGCAGAGTATGGGGAGATTGGTGGTTCAGTAGTAGAATTCTCAACTTTCATAAGGGAGACCCAGGTTTTATTCCCAGCCAATGCACCTCATCCACTGTTACCATCAGCCTGTCCGTGGAGGTTTGTGTGTTGCCGTGATGCTGAACAGGTTTCAGTGGAGCTTCCAGACTAAGATGGACTAGGAGAAAAGGCCTGGTGATTTACTTTTGAAAATCAGCCAATGAAAACCCTATGGATTACAACGATCTGATCCGCAGCGATCCTGGGGACTGTGCAAGACTGAGCAACTTTTCATCCCATTGTGCATGAGATCACCATGAGTTGGGGGTCGACTTGACTGCAGCTTCTAACAATATAGTTCCAAAGAGCAGCTTTCACCTCTTCGCCATCCTCATTTCAGCTTCTGGAAGTCCTGCCCATCCTCAAGACTCAGCTCAAAGGCCACCACCTTCATGTAGCTTTCCCTTATTGTTGCTACAGAATCATGCTGCTACAAAAAGAAAAAGTAACAGTAGCTAACTTTGGTGGAGAGCTTACTGTGTGCCACCTGCAACCCTTTGAGGTGGGCATTATTACTGTCCCAATTTTGCAAATGAAGCAACTGAGATACAGAGAGGTTTAGCAACATACTCAAGGTCACACAGGTAGCAAGTGGTACAGCTGAACCAGACAATGTCATCTAGAGCCAGACTGCAGCCATCGCTTTCAACCACTCAGCTCTGCCATTTCCATCTTCTGCTTACTTTGTGCACTCAGGAGTCTCAGACATTTCTGCTTGTGGTATGGGCAGTGGTGTCCAAGCTTCACTCTTCCCTCCCCACCACCAGAGTGAACAGGGACTCTGACTTACTCTTATCCCTATTCCCTAGCAATCCAATACAACGTCTAGCACATAGTAGGTGCTCAATAAGTATTAATTCCATTTCTTTTCTCACACATCACGCACATGTGCAAAAAGTTATAGACTGGGAGGAAATATTTACGAATCTCATACCCAATAAAGGATTTGTATTCGGAATACACAATAAATTCTCAAAACTGAATAGGAAAACAGACAACCTAGTTAAAATAAAAAAAAGAGTGAAGACATGAACAAATACTTCACCAAAGAGGATGACAAACACCTGAAAAAATGTTCAACATCATTAGTCTTTAAGAAAATGCAAATTAAAACCACAATGAGATACCATTACACACCTATCAGCATGACTAAAATAAAAAATCCTGACAATACCAAGTTCTGGCAATGAGGCAGAACCCTGGAACTCTTGCACGTTGCTAGTGAGAATGCAAAATGATATAACCACTCTGGAAAACGGTTTCATAGTTTCTTACAAAGTCAAACATACATGTACATGACCCAGGAATCCCACAGCTGGGTGTTTACCCTACAGACATAAATATTTCTCTATGCCCACACAAAAGCCTGTACACAGATGTTCATAGCAGCATCATTCAAAAAAGCCAAAAACTGGAAACAACCGAACTGTCCGCCAACTGATGAATGGATGAACAAAATGTGGCACGTCCATACAATGAGATATTATTTGACAATAAAAGATTATGCTAAGTGAAAGAAGCCAGACATGAAAAACCACATATGGTATGATTCCATTTATATGAAATGTCCAGAGTAGGCGAATCTACAGAGACAGAAAGTAGACTCACGGTTGCCAGGGGGTGGGAGGAAGGGAGAATGAGGAGTAACTTCTAATGATATGAAAATCTTGGGAGTTATAAAATGTTCTGAAATTAGATAGTGGCGATGGGTGTACAACTTTTTTTTTTGGTTCATGAAATATTTCTTATATTTTTTAAATTATATTTTATTGTATTTTCAGTGAAAGTTTACACAGCAAATTAGATTCCCATTTGACAATTTCTACACAGTGTTCAGTGACATTGGTTACATTTTTTACAATGTACCAACATTTCCTTTATTCTGTTTCTAGTACTCTAGTTTCCCTGACCCCTCATCTTCTCATCTTTGCTTTAGAGTACTTGTTGACCTTTGGTCTCATATATATGTTTTTTTAATGGAACATGGTACTCACGGGTAATATCCTTTGTTCTATGTCCCAGTCTGTTATTTCACTAAAAGTTGACTTCAGGGAATAGTTCCAGTTCAAGGTTTAAAGAATACCTCAGGGCAATAGTCTCAGGGAGTCCTCTAGTCTCAACTAGTCCAATAAATCTGGATTTTTTAAGAATTTGAGTTCTGTTCTGTATTTTTCTCCCATTGTGTCAGGATCCATCTATAATGGCCTTGATCAGGATGGCTGGCAGTGGTAGCTGTGCACCATCTAGTTCTTAGGGCCTTAGGATAGATGAGGCTGTGTCTCCTATAGGATATTAGCCCTGAAGACTAGTTTCTTCTGAGGCTTTGGTTTCCTTCTTTCTCTTTTGCTCCTGACCAGTAGCGACCAATTGTTGTATCCTAATGCCTGTTTGGAAACCTTGGTGGCATAGTGGTTAAGTGCTACAGCTGCTAACCCAAGGGTTGGCAGTTTGAATCCACCAGGCACTCCTTGGAAACTCTACGGGGCAGTTCTATTCTGTCCTATAGGGTTGCTATGAGTCGGAATCGACTCGACGGCACTGGGTTTGGTTTGGGTTTGAATGCCTGTTCATAAGGTTTTAAGACCCCAGATGCTGGTTGTACGATTTTTTTAATGTATTAAAAGCCACTGAATTGAACACTCTAAAAGGGTGAATTTCATGGTATGCAATTTATATCTCAGTTAACAAAAAATTTTATTAAACTTCATACCAAAAGAAAAAGTCAATTTTACTGTATGATAACTTTAAAAATAAAATTTAAGTATTGTGTCTGGAGGGCAAGAATCAGGTCACATGAGGTACCTTACATACCAAATGGTTAAGACAGTGATTCCCAAGCCTGGCTGCACAATGGATCCATACCAAGATTTTTTTTTTTCCTTGCCACAAATTTTCTTTTTTTTTTTGTACTTTAGGTGAAGGTTTACAGAACAAATTAGCTTCTCATTAAACAATTTGTACACATATTGTTTTGTGACTTTGGCTACCAACCCCACTACATGTCAACTCTCTCCCTTCTCGACCTTGGGTTCTCTATTAACAGCTTTCCTGTCGCTTCCTGCCTTGCCTTCTAGTCCTTGCCCCTGGGCTAATGTGTCCCTTTAGTCCCGTTTTGTTTTATGGGCCTGTCAAATCTTTGACTGAAGGGCAAACCTCAGTGACTTCATTACTGAGCTAAAAGTATATCCAGGAGCCGTAATCTCAGGGTTCCTCCGATCTCTGTCAGGCCAGTAAGTCTGGTCTTCTTTTGTGAGTTTGAATTTTGTCCTACATTTTTCTCCAGCTCTGTCCGGGACCCTCTATTGTGATCCCTGTCAGAGCAGTCAGTGGTGGTGGCTGGGCACCAGCTAGTTGCACTGGGCTCAGTTTGGTGGAGATAGTGGTAATTGTGGTCCTTTAGTCCTTTGGACTAACCTTTCCCTTGTGTCTTTGGTTTTCTTCCTTCTCCTTTGCTCTAGACAGGGCGAGACCAGTGGAGTATCTTAGATGGCCACTCACAAGCTTTTAAGACCCCAGATGCTACTCACCAAAGTAGAATGTAGAACATTTTCTTTATAAACTATGTTATGCCAACTGAGCTAGATGTTCCCCTGAGACCATGGTCCCCACAGCATACTGAGATATTTTAAAGCTTCCCAAGTGATTCTAACGTGCAGCAGCAAAATTTGGAAACCACTGGCTTAGCAAATCATTGATGAACAACCATTCCTGGGAGAGCCAAAAGCCACCCGCTCACTTTCACCCCAGAGCAATCAGATTAGATTTGTCCTTGGCAAATCATCCCTGCGATTCACCACGCCAGGGACAGAAACCAATCAGAACATTCTCTCCAGTACTTAAGGGCAACTGCTCTCTCTCTCAACATGTGGTTGATGAGACCATCAGCAATACTGAAGGAGGATCTGTTCTGCAATCCTCTGCCTCCTTCTTCCTCCCCCTGGGCTGTCCCCTTTTGCAGCTGGGCTTGTGGAAGTGGAGCAGGACGGAGGAAGCCACTTAATAAACACACTCACAGCAGAGTGCAGACCACTTTCTGGGACTTTCATATTATCAAAGAGGACCACCTGCCAAACAAAGGCAGGAGTCACTAATGATAGAATTCCAGGTGTTAGCGGGGAAGATTTTGAGGGAGAGGGTCCTCTTCCCTTGACATCTCAGGTACATGCCTTGACTGGTCTCGATTATTCAGCCTATTTTCTCAGAACAGAGAATGAAATCCTAGCTAGCAGCATTCCATTCACTTAGCAACTTGCTCTTTGAGTTGAAATTTCATTTAGTTATGATTGGGTGTTGTCCGTGGCATTTTGGTCTTTCTGAGCCAAGCAATCTCACACTTAATGGGAAATCCTTTTGTATTATCCACTGTTGTCTCATGCAGGTAAGTCTTTACTCCCTCTCTTAGTTAAGATATTCGCTTGCTGTTACAAAAACTAGTAAGCCTAAAACAAAAAAGGAGTTTATAATAAGATTAAGGCCCCTGAGCAGAACAAAAGATTTGTGCTCAACTACTAACCTAAAAGCTGGCAGTTCAAACCCATCCCATGGCACCACGGAAGAAAGACCTGGCAATCTGCTTCCATAAAGATTACAGTCAAGAAAAACCTATGGAGCAGTTCTACTCTGTAACGCATGGAGCCTCCAGGAATCGGAATCGACTCAGCCACAGGTTTGATTTTTTTGGTTTATAATAAGACTACAGGTGGGACCAGGAAAAGTTAAATCCCAGGGAGAGCAAGAATGTAGGCATGTATTGTCAGAATCATGGAGCAGAAACTGAGCACTCACCCCAGGGAAGGGGAGGGTCAGATCTTAAAGAATAATAAACACGTAACATTAGTTGAACACTTACTGTGTGCCAGGCACTCTTCTAAGCGCTACATGTATTAACCCATTTAATTCTAAAAATAATCCTATGAGGTTATTCTATGTCACTATTATAAGATACATTGCTATTACTATTCCCATTTTACAAATGAGGAAACTGAGATACTCAGAAGATAATCAACAGCTTCCAGCTGGCATTTGAACTCAGGCAGTCTGGTTTCAGAGTTTACACATTTAACTACCATGTGACTGGTGCCCCTGGGAACTGTTCAGTGGGCAACCTACACATTCATGCATGGCAGCCCTGGCTATGAGGTGCAGGCCAGGTTAGCGTTTCTCAACAGAGAGGGCATTTGGGGGTGGGATGATTTGTCATGCAGGCCAATTCCAACCCTTATCTACTAAACGCCAGTAGTAACCCACTTGTCATTGTGACAATCGAAATCCCCCCTGGGAGAGAGTACCAGCCTCAGCTGAGAACCACTGGGATAAATAAACCAAAAACCAGACCAGTTGCTGTGGAGTGGATTCTACCTCACAGCGACCCCATGTCTTTGAGACTTGAGATGTAGTCCATAGGGCTTACAGTGGCTGTGATCTTTTGGAAGTAGATCACCAGGCCTTTCTTCCGAGGTGTCTCTGGGTGGATTTGAACCACCCATCTGTCAGTTAGTAGCCAAGCACTTAACCTTTTGTGCCACTCAGAGGCTCCACGGGATAAATAGACATCCCCAAAATGCACCTACATCTCTGTTTTGTGAGGCCCTTGAAGGCTAATTCCATGCGTCTTCTTTTCCTCCTCCCAGAGAAGCTGGCCCATGGTACTATGCATGCTCACTCCACCACACTGCCACCCCAACGCTCACATCAGTGCTGGGTGTGCATTGTCCCTAAGCCTGAAGGTGCCCAGAGTCCTCACTCTGGAGCCTCCTTTCCCAGAAAGTCGTTGAGCATTGAATGAAGGAGGTGTCCAGTTTTATCAACCTGGAATGATAGGGATAAAAATAGGAGGCATGCACACTAGATTCACCTCCAACAACCTTTCACAAACATACAACTGTTTTCACAGTTTCTCATTTGGTCTTCCTAAAAAGCCGGTGCAGTAGGAAGGCAGGAATTATTCCTTTTGATCATAAAAGAAGGATACCCATTGCCGTGGAGTGGATTCTGACTCATAGCAACCCTGTAGGACAAGAGTAGAATGACCCTATAGGGTTTCTAAGGCTGTAATCTTTATGAGGAAACCCTGGTGGTGTAGTGGTTAAGTGCTACAGCTGCTAACCAAGAGATCAGCAGTTTGAATCCACCAGGTGCTCCTTGGAAACTCTATGGGACAGTTGTGCTCTGTTCTATGGGGTCACTATGAGTTGGAATCGACTTGATGGTAGTGGGTTCAGTTTTTTTTTTTGGTTTGGTAATCTTTACAAAAGTGGACTGCCACATCTTTCTCCAGCAGAGCAGCTGGTGGGTACAAACCACTGACCTTTCAGTTAGCAGCCAAGCCATTAACCACTGCGCCACCCGGGTGTCTATGAAAGAAGGATGAAACACTAAAATTAAAGAAATTTTGAAAAAGAGACATATACCTATAATCTGAATCCCCTGCACAAATACTCTGTTTTTTGCATATGACCTCCATTCCCTGTCTACACTCACTCCCACAGGGTGTACAGTTATAATCCAAGAGGGTGCCATCTGGGGTTCCGCTACTTTCACTGAACACCTGTAAATGTTTTCCATGTTGCTACATGGTCTTCATAATGAATGATCTTTGTAATGTCTGCGTAGTGTTCCATCGCACAGATCTACTCTAATTTATTAAAGTCTCCCAAGTGTCAAATGTTTAGTGTATTTCCAGATTTGTTATTTGTTTTTTGGTGGGGATTTTGCTTGGTAAGTAATGCTGCAATACATATTTTTGTGCATATAACTCTGCTCCTCTTTTAATTATTCAGATAATTCCCAGAAATGGGATTATTGAGTCAATGGGTATGGACATCTTTATGGTTTTTAGCACACAACACTTTCCAGGAGGTATGTACCAATTTACAATGTTTCCTGACAGTCTGTGTGCATGCCAATTTCATCACAACTTTGCCAGCATTAAGTGCTCCCATTTGGAAAGATAATCCTTCCAAGTATATGAAATGGTATTTCAAGTGAGCTTGAATTTGCATTTCTGTGAATTCATGCATTTTTCCTGGTGCTGTTTACCATTTGCATTCCTTCTTATATTAATAAATGGTGCACAGCCTTCAGAACAGGAATTGTCATCTTCATTTTACACATAAAAACTCTGAAGCTCAGAGATAAAGTTGCCCACCTTCACAGAATTGGCCAAATTTAAAACTACAATTCTCAGCCTGCTTCTAGTGCTCTCTCCACCCTGCTCCCTGACCTTCCCCTGCTCAGACACTCTCAGTGCTAAAACCAGCTTCCAGGATGCAGTTACCACCCAGCAGTAAATGAGTGGCTGGTTTGAAGTGGTTCCGAGCCCAGTAGTTATGGCCAGCCTGGCTCCAGGCACTTGGCCCAGGTCCAAAGAAGAACACAAAGGCAGTCCCAGAGGGCATCTCAGCATCTCCCATCTCCTTCCCTGCCTCTTCTTCTCCAGGCTCTGTAGAAGGAACAGAGGGTCTCCAAGTATTAGACACAGACACAGGACTTTCCTTAGGGTAGTTGTTCCCAGACTTGGCTGTCTCCCAAAATCCTTTGGAAGAATCCTTTCCATGAAGACAACTATCCTATGGGATCAGAATCTCCAGGGGCTGGGGCTTGAGGATCTAGTTTTTAATGCTCTCCAGGTAATTATGAGGCTCAACCAGATTTAGGATCCACTGTTTATGGTTTGGAGGAAGCACGGTGGTATAGTAGTTAAAGAGCTGGGTTGCTAACTGAAAGGTTGGCCGTTTGAACCCACCAGGCACTCGCAGGAGAAAGAAGTGGCAGTCTGCTTCCATAAAGATTATAGCTTTGGAAACCCTACAGGGCAGGCAGTTCTACTCTGTCCTATAGGGTCATTATGAGTAGGAATTGGCTCAACGGCAGTGGGTTTGGTTTGGGTTATGGTTTATAAGGTTACCTAGAGGAGCCTGTTGAAAACGCAGATTCTTGGACTACCATAGATCTGGTTTATAGCCATGGAATCTGCATTCCAACAAGTCTGTAGTCCACAGACCTCACAAAGGGGGGGCTCTTCGGAACTAGGAAAAGGCCTCTGTAGCCACCACTTTTCCAATTTAATCAAAACGTAGACAAGCCTCAATTGGAAACAGTTCTTCTTCCCAGAGAAACCAGCTAGACTTCCTATAAATCCAGTTTTCTCGTTCAGCTCTACAGCATTAGCATAAAAACACTAGACGGTGAAGGAAAAGGAGCAGGGCTTTTCTGCTCTGGAGAAAACTCTCCCTCCCATGCAGAAGGGGGCCCAGCGGTGGACAGCCATGGCAGGTGGTGTTTAGCTGCAATCATGGGCTATTCACAAAACTCCCAGGCCGCCTCTTAGATGCAAATTTTTCATCAGCATCATTGCTTAGCCATTCAGCCCTGGAATTAATGACGGCAACTTAAGCCACCTTCCTCCTTCCCTTCCCCAAATAAAACTCATCAAGACCCTTCGGAGCCTACAGCCCACACAAAAGTACCACACAAAAGTGCCACCGGGGGACAGGGGAATTGGATCGGACACATTTCAGAAGGTGGACACCCATCCCTGGGATTTACAACGGAGGAGTCAGGTTTGTTTGCTAGGGCAAAAATCTCAAAGATGTTTTTATGTAAGTTCCAAAATATTTCTCCCATAATTGGAGGTAGAGGAGAGAGGGTATTTAATTTAAGGTTTAAAACAATTTTCCTACCTTACTCTCCACCGAATACTTACCTGTGAGCAGGAAGTGAGTCTCAGCCCAGATCCAGTAACTTTGGGACAGTTTGTTCTGAACCAAGTCATTTGTTTATCTAATCATCATTACTGCAGCACATCAAAAGCAGACAGCCTTGGGGACAAGGAACCCATAAAACCACAATATCATGACCTGCAAACACTGGTTTTGAGGTGGCAAAACCAATTAAATAAAGACACCATGGCATTAAAATCACTGTAAAATATCTTTTCAGGAACCTACCAAATTGACAAAGATTAAGAGGAATTATACCCAACGTTGGCAAGAATACAAGAACCAGGTAGCCTCCTCTTCTACTGAGCTTCCTGAAGGGCAGCTGGGCCATTTGTGGTTAAAAATTATGTAAATCCCATGACCCAGGAATTCCACTAAATTCTAAGAACTTAAAAATCAAAGATGCACAGATATTACTTGCAGTGGTGTTTGTTATGTTTTTTTAAAATGGAAACTAAATATTCAAGGGTAAAAGGAGCATAAATAATGTAGAGTAGACATACAATGGGATCCTGCTAAGTTTTAAAAAATAATCGTGTAGTACAGGGATTAGCAAACTACACTCATGAGCCAAATGAATTCAGTACTTAATTTTGTAAATAAAGTTTTATTGGAGCATGGCCATGCTCATTTGTGTACATATGTTTATGGCTGGTCTACACCACAATGATAGAGTTAAGTAGTTGCAACAGACCATATGTCTTACTAAGGCCTTTATAGAAAAAGTTGCTGACTCTTGCTACAGAAGAGTATTTACTAACAGAAGGCAAAATTTTTCAATGTATTGCTAAGTGAAGCAATCGGTCAAGCCACTGAATAATACCATTTTTGTTATGCGTGGAAATAAGATGGAAAGAAATTCAAATAACAGTGGTTCTCTCTGGGTGCTAGGATTATGGGTGATCAGTTATACATGTATGTTTTTGACAGGCTTTTTTGTTTTTCAGTGTGTCTGCACTGAACATGTATTGCTTCTATAATTGGCTAGGGAGAGGAGAAGGAAAAAAAAAAGTAACTGGGAGCTGTATTATACATGGGTCTGACTTAGTGAAGGCCTCTTGCTGTTTTCCACCCTTCTCCCTCTCTACCCACCTCAATCCTCTCTACCTCTATCCCCACCCCAAGCCCCCACCTACCCCAGTGCCTCTCCAAAACACCTTCCTGTTCCCGCTCCCACCCAGTCTTGCCCTCACTTTGCAAAATCCCTGCTCTAAAGGGAAAGGATAGGATTCCTTTTATTCTAGGCAGGGGCCACACCCACATTTGCACCTGGGCAGGGGATGGGGAGAGTATTTTTACTGGTTTTGCCTCTGAACTATCAAGACAAGCCTTGATAATGTAGGTATTCTGGGAATCGACTTGATGGCGATGGGTTTGATTTTTTGGTTTTAGCCAGTACTCCAAACCAACAATTCCCAAGACCTGCCACAGTCTAGGACATGGTAAACCCCCTGTGCCAAGGTTGAAAATCTGAGTGCTGTACAGCATTATAGTATTGTGAAGGACCCCCTTATATACCCATTCAACAAACCGTTCCCAAGTATTCCCTGGTACCAAAAGTAGCCCTACACTTTGGGTGTGCCTAGATGCCCAGGACCCAGTTCCTGCTTTCCAGGGCCTCAGAAACTGCAAAGTCAAGTTTGGAACTTTAGAATAGTAATAATTCAGGTAGTCCCCGGCTCACGACAGGGTTCTGTTCCAATGGCTCCTCGTAAATTAGTTCTAACATAAGTTGAATACCTCTTTTTTTGTTTTGTTTTCATTATTATTGCCTTTTATTGTCAGTACCTTTATAAATCTGATCTTTATTTGTCTTTGGGGATTGGAAACATTACATATAAACTTACAGGTAGGATGACATCAGCAAATCACAGGCTGCAACACTGTATATAGTACATATTACTAATGATAAGACAAGACGTACAAAACAAAAACAGATGATAGCAGCTCAAATACGTTGTAAATCGGGGGCTACATGTAATCTCTTAGGAGCCCTTGTGGCACAACAGTTAAGCAATTAGCTGCTAACAAAAAGTTGGTGATTCAAACCCACCCAGTGGCTTCGTGGGAGAAAGACCTAGCTATCTGCTTCTGTAAAGATTACAGCCAGAAACCCTATGTGGCAGTTCTACTCTGGCACATGGGATGAAAACAACTCAATGGCGTGCGCGCACGCGCGCGCACACACACACACACACAGCACATGATAGTTGCCAGAGCTCTTTTACACACTTAGTAGGTCTATTTCTCCTCAGTCAGTGAAGCAAGCAGTTAGACATTACTAAGGATCTACTATGTGGCACAGGAGTCCTGATGGCATGGCGACTAAGAGTTTGGTTGCTAATCAAAGACTTGGCAGTTTGAATCCACCAGCCGCTCCTTGGAAACACTATGGGGTAGTTCTACTCTGTCCTATAGGATCACTATGAGTCAGAATCAACTCAGCTGCGATGGGTTTGGTTTTTAGTTTATATGGCACAAGTAGTTAAGCGTTTGGCTGCTAACCAAAATTGGAATCCACCAGCGATTCTTGGGAACCCACTGGGGCAGTACTACTCTGTCCTATAGGGTCACTATGAATCGGAATTGACTTGACAGCAATGGGTTTGGTTTGTTCTATTATGTGAATGGTACCATGGTGTTACGGATTGAATTGTGTACCCCAAAAATATGTGTGGTAAATCCTAACCTCTATACCTGTAGCTATAATCCCATTTGCAAATAGGTTGTATTTTTCATGTTAATAGACAGGATTAGTGCAGGGTGTGTTTTGAGTCAATCTCTTTTGAGATATAAAAGAGATTAAGCAGCAAGCCAGGGAGTAGAGATGAGAGAAGACAGACACCGTGCCCTGTGAAGATCACCAAAGAACCAAGGGACAAGAACCTTTCCCTTGAGCCAACAGAGAGAAAACCTTCCCCTAGAGCCAGCACCCTGAATTCAGACTTCTAGCCTCCTAACCTGCGAGAGAATAAATTTCTGTTCGTTAAAGCCATCCACTTGTAGTATTTCTGTTATAGTAGCACTAGATAACTAAAATAACGTGAGAAGTATTAAAAAATATATTATAATAAGCATAGCACAGTGGCTCTTAATCAAATAACACATCAGAATCACCAGAGGAACTTAAAAAAAAAAAAATTACAGATGTCAGAACCCCCTGGAGTGCAGCCCAGGAATCTGTATTTTTAAAGCTCCTCTAGTGATCCTCCTTATTAAAAGTGATGTTTCTTTAAACAGATAGCATCATCATTTACAAAGAAAGCTAGCAGTACGAAGCCATAAGTCCATATAAGTAAAATCAGTGGACAGACTTTAAAAATCCTCATGCCCAGTCTGCCACCCACACCGATTAAATCAGAATGCCTGTGGGTGGACCTGACATTGGTATTTTCTAAAACTCTCCAGGTGATCCCAATGTGAAGCCAAGGTTGAGAACCACTGAACTGAAGGAATTCAAAGGTGACCCAAGGGTAGGCTAGAGAGGCCAAGGAATGTTTCTGCAGGAGATG
This sequence comes from Elephas maximus indicus, assembly GCF_024166365.1. Lineage (NCBI taxonomy): Eukaryota > Metazoa > Chordata > Mammalia > Proboscidea > Elephantidae > Elephas > Elephas maximus. The sequence continues at coordinate 50,129,739 of NC_064837.1, read as the reverse complement.
CAATCTGAACCATGTCATCAAGAATGAGCAGAAACACAAAACGATATGTGTATTAATTGTTTAATGAGAAACTAATTTGTAAACATTTACCTAGAGCACAATTTTAAAAAATAATAATTGGCAATTTATTAAGATTTTGCCACATTACCTTCCCCTCTCTCTCTCTCTGTACATACATAGACTTTTTTTGCTATATCATTTGAGAATAAACAACAGTCATCAGGACACTTCACCCCTTAAAACTTCAGCATGGGGTTGGGGACCATAGTCTCAGGGGACATCTACCTCAATTGGTGTAACATATTCTGTAAAGAAAATGGTCCACGTCTGACTGTTGTGAGCAGTGTCTGGGGTCTTAAAAGCCTGTGAACAGCCACCTAAGACACACCTACTGGTCCCATCCTGGCTGGAGCAGAGAAGAATGAAGAAAACCAAAGACACAAAGGAAAGTTTAGTCCAAAGGATTTATGGACCACAACTACCACAACCTCCACCAGATTGAGCCCAGAGCAACTAGATGGTTCCTGGTTACCACCACCAACTGCTCTGGCAGGGATCACAATAGAGGGTCCCAGACAAAGCAGGAGAAAAATATAGAACAAAATTCAAATTCACTGGAAAAAAAAAAGGGCCAAGCTTGCTGGCCTGACAAAAACTGAAGAAACCCTGAGATTATGGCCCCCAGATGCTTTTTTAACTCAGTACTGAAGTCACTCCTGAGGTTCAACCTTCAGCCAAAGATTAGACAAGTCTACAGGGCTAACAATAACACATACGAGGGAGGTGCTTCATAGCTCAACCATGTATATGAGACTAATGGTCACACCAGCCCAAAAGCAAAGACAAGAAGGCAGGAAGGGACAGAAAAACTAGACGAATGGAAATGAAACAGGGAATCCAGGGTGGAGAAGGGGGGAGTGTTAACACATCGCAGAATTGGCAACCAATGTCACAAAATAATTTGTGTATTAACTGTTTAATGAGAAACTAATTTGCTCTGTAAACTTTCACCTAAAGCACAATAAAAAAAAAAAAAAAAGAGTTGAAAAGGAGAAAAGAATTTGAGGGCGGAGAATAGCATCAAGTGAATGTCTGGTTTAGGTAGAAGATTCATACTGGTTAAGTGAATGTCTGGTTTAGGTGGAAGCATAGGGTGTGGCCACATCTTGAGGGACGCAGAATGCCAAGTAAGAGGTTTAATTTCTACCCAATAGAGGGCCACAAGGAAGTGACTGTTTTAAGATTTAGGGGAAGATAAACCTGAGAGTAGATGGCAAGTGGATAGAAAAGACTGGAACCAGTGGGACCAGATAAGAGATTATTAAAAATTGTCCATAGTGGTAATACTTAGTGATGAGGAGGATACAGAGATGAGCACGCTCACATACTGCTGGCGAATGCACAAACTGGTACATCCTTCGCGGAAGGCAGAGCAGCTCCAGACCTTGGTCTGCTTCCATGAGAATTAGAACAATACGCTCCTTCCTCTAAGTGGACACAGCTTTGTGCCGCTGTGATGGCTTAGCAAGTAGAGTGAAAGCTGAATTTCACCCCCATCTTCCTCCCCTTGACTTGCTCCTGTGTGCAATAAATAACCCTCACAACTACCGGGTAAGTTAGCAAAGTTTTGGGACTACACATAATCAGCTTAAGTTATGGATCACTAAACATGGAACACTTAGGAATTTTTCCTACAGAGGAGCAGGTTCACCATGGCCCATGAGCTGGAGTCAAAACTACCACAGACCTTTGTGCATCTTGGAAGTGTCCAAGAAAGCAGTAAGTGTTCTGGAAGAACTTGGACCCAAGGCATAGCACATCAATAGCAGACATAATTGATCACCTAGCCGATAGATGGAAAACTTGGTAGCATAGTGGTTAAGTGCTACAGCTGCTAACCAAAAGGTCAGCAGTTCAAATTCACCAGGCGCTCCTTGGGGCAGTTCTACTCTGTCCTGTAGGGTCGCTATGAGTCAGAATCAGCTCTACAGCAACAAGTTTGGTTTGGTTTGGTCATCCAATAGACGCTCCCTCTTCTGCTTTGATTCAAAACTCTGCTTTGTCGGACAGCAATGTGCGCAGCACCAGGGATGACTTAGGATTGGTGTAAACCAGTCTTGGTAATTGCTGTCCCCTTTGCCAGAGATTGGTCCAGGGGGATACATAACACAGTTCTAGCTAACGATATGGAGAAGTATTTCTGGAAAGATTTGCCTCCCCCAAAAGAGAGAAGTATGTAAAGGAGAAGCCATCAAGACCACCCCCCAGCCCCACACCGCTGCTTCCTCTTTGGAAGGCTGTTGTGTGAGGATGTGATGTTGGAGCTGTGGTAACTACTTTGAAGTCATGAGGAAAAGACCAGGGAAACTCAGAGATTATAACTCAGTGTCCTAGCCTTGCTGAGCTGCTGAGCTATTCCTGAAACCACCTACCTTCTTCAGACTTCTTGTTTTGTGAGATAATTAAACATAATTAAATGTCCTTATAATTTAAGTGACTATCTTTTAGGTCCAATAAGCAACATTATGATAAACAGAGAAAAGACTGAAGTTGTCAAGGATTTCATTTTACTTGAATCCATAATCAACGCCCATGGAAGCAGCAGTCAAGAAATCAAAAAACCCATTGCATAGGGCAAATCTGCTGCAAAAGACCTCTTTCAAGTGTTAAAAAGCAAAGATGTGCACCTGACCCAAGCCATGGTGTTTTTTATCGCCTCATAAGCATATGAAAGCTGGACAATGAATAGGGAAGACCAAAGAAGAATCTATGCCTTTGAATTATGGTATTGGCGAAGAATATTGAATATACCATGGGCTGCCAGGAGAATGAACAAATCTGTCTTGGAAGCAGTACAGCCAGAATGCTCTTTAGAAGCAAGGATGGTGAGACTTCATCTCACAGACATGTTATCGGGAAGGACTAGTCCCAGGAGAAGGACATCATGCTTGGTAAAGTAAGGGGTCAGCGAAAAAGAAGACTCTCAACAAGATGGATTGACACAGTGGCTGCAACAATGGGCTCAAGCCTAATAACAATTACGAGGATGGTGCAGGACAGGGCAGTGTTTCATTCTGTTGCACATAGGGTCGCTATGAGTCAAAACCAACTCATCAGCACCTAACAACAACAACAACGTCCTTTAGGTATTATGTTTTCTGCAGCTGAACACATCTGAATATTCTTCCATTCATTTGCTCAACAAAAACTTCATGAGCTCTTATTTGATACTAAGGATTTAAAGATGGTTAAGGTTTCAGCCCTCTGGGACTTTAAATTCTAGAGGGGAAGACAGTTAAACAAACCCATGGGACAAGTACTATAGTAGGGGTATGCACCAAGTGCTGCAGGATGACAGAAATCAATTAACTTGGTCTGAGAATGAGAGGATATACAGATAGAGCTTTGTTTTAGACATTAAGTTTGAAGGATAGCCAGGTGAAGATATTTCTGATGCTGTAGACAAGAAGTCAGAATTAAACATATAAACTGGGGTGGCATCAGCAGAAAGCAAGTAGATGAAGTCATACAAAAGGTTAATATCTCTCGGTGTATCAGTCAGGGATGCTTTCAACTGTAGGTAGCAAAAAACCCAACTAGTAGCAGCTTAAAATGAGAATGGCAGGGACAGTGCAAGATTGATTCATTCATTGGCTTAATGACATCAGGGCTGGAATAATCTTGTCTAAAGTTATGAAGGGTAGCTTCTCATCACACTTTTGTTCCCTGAATTCCTCTCTCCAAACTTTTACCTGTGTCCCATTGGCTAAGACCATGTCATGTGTCTACCATTAAACCAATCACAGACAAATATAAATGGTTTTCCATGATTTCTTGGAACTGGAAACCTGTCAACATTTTCAGGGTGTGGGGAGGATGATGGGAAGAAGAAAAGATCAGAACTTCAGGAGGAAGGAGTCCCAGAAGACAAGAAAAGGGAGTTTCTAGAAGGAAGAAGTGGTTGGCTGCTTCAAACATTATTGTGTTGTTGTGTGCTGTCAGTCGATTCTGACTCACAAGGACCCTATATGACAGAGTAGAACTGCCCCCATAGAGTTTCCTAGGCTCTAATCTCTGTGGGAACAGATCACCAGGTCTTTCCCCTAAGAGCAACTAGGTGGGTTCGAACCACCAACTTCTCCACTTACCCGTTGTGCCACCAGGGCTCCTTTTCAAGCTTTATAGGGAGGTCAAATCGATGGCCATTAGTCTTGGTGAGTACCTGGAGGTCACTCTTCACCTTGACAGGAGTGTCATCAAGAACAAAACTATACTGAAAGAAGTGAGTGGGAGGTGAAGAAGTGAGTCATGCAGAAAAAGAGAGGAAACAGAAATATGCAGCCAGAGGAGAGAACTTGGAGAGGAAAGCTGGATTTAGGACAGAGCCTGCCAGAATCCCGAGCTATAATTGGGCCTGGTCTGAAGCTAAGCAGGAAGACTGATCAGCTTCTCTAGTGCATATTCATCAGGGAAACTTCCTGCCAGCTTGAGAGAAAGCAATGAAACACAGAACCCTCCTACCCTGGCTCCTTGATTAATTCCCATCTCCCTTGAGGCTTGGCATAAAAGGAAGACTAATCATGATCTTTCACCATCTGGGTGATTATGGTCTCCCATCAGCTGGTACAAAAATGAGGGGTTTGTGACATTTAGTGGCAGCCTTGCCCCCATCACATCTGGGCCTTAATCTCTTGAATTAGGCAAATCAAGGGAAATTTGGAGATGTATTGTGATTCAAGTGATAGATAAATAACCCCTTGGCCAGGCTGCACTCCAGATGCCTCTGCCTGCATGCCGTTTAATCGAAGAAGTTTAATGTTGAGACTGGCTCTGCAGATGGCTGACAGGGAGACACGGGGGTCTGGACAGTAGGGTTATAGCAGGAATGTCTCCAGACTAGTTCCTTTTGGAGGGCCTTCCTAGAGCTCCCCCATCTGCCACTCATCCTGAACCCATGGGCCAGAGCAAAAGGAAATCTCAGGTTCAGTTAAGGGAGTCCATGCTGGGCAGACCCCCGCATGCTTGGGGAGGGCTGATATGCAGAGGAGCCCTGGTGGCACAGTGATTAAGAGCTCGGCTGCTAACCAGGAGGTCCACAGTTTGAATCCATCAGCCACTCTTGGAAACCCTATGGAGCAGTTCTACTTTGTCCTACAGGGTCGCTACGAGTCGGAATGAACTCGATGGCAACAGGTTTTTTTTTTCTTTTTGGTGATCCTAGAGGTTCCCATGTGTCCGTCGATCATGGCACCAGTCACACAGTGCTGAAATCCTCCATAACTTGTCTTTCTATCCCATAGATTTTTAGTCTCTTGAGGGCAATGTTCAGGTCCTCCTTATTCATCACTATATGCCCAGTGCCCAGAATAGGGACTTTCAGAGAGTAATACTCAAGAAGTGTTTGCCCTGTGAACAAGTAAACTAATGGAAGAATGAAAGAAAGTGGGGTTCAGAGAACTGACTGTATTCTGATCACAAAACATTCCTCAAGAGGAGTTTCTTCAGGAACCAAGATGTGTCCATGGATGGATGTTGTATCCCTGGGACTTTATCTTCTGGTGGAAGATAACTGGTTGGACACCTTCTTTTGGTCACTTTCAAATTACAAAACACTTTCATTTGCAGTATCTCGTGTCATATTTCCAATCACCTTGGAGTCTGGGAAAGAAGAGGAAATAAGCCAAGTGAAATTCTAAAATAAATTGAATAGGGACCTTCTTGCCTTTGTCAGATTTGCTATTAGGAGAGAGCTATGAGGTATGCCCCAAAATTCAGCTTTGACCTTGATACATGACAAAAAATGTACTATTCTGTTTCAACTTCACCCTTGGCCTTTAGAAGACTAAAGAGTGAAATGCCTGCTTCAACGTCATTTCTGGCATCTCTAAACCAGCACATTATCAGTGATCATGTGACCACATATTTTGCTGTTATATTTTTCCAGCATAACAACATCAAAAATACGAACAAGGCATGTCATTCTGATTTATTGATATATGTGAATATTCCATTTCAGTGGAGGTAAGCATTCCCTATGTTACTCAAAGTAAAAATCTCCTGTGTGCTTTATATGTTGAAATTATTGTCTCAAGATTAAAGTACTATGATAATTCAGGATGAATGTGAAAGCTGGTGATTCTACGTATAAACACAGTTGAGAACTTTCCAATGGTTATATAAGGAAATAGACTGGCAACTATGTGAGTATCGGGAGAGTGCGTTGGCTAGATCAGTGATTTCCAAATTTAGAGAGCATTAGAATCACCTGGAGAGCTGATTAAAATACTTGCACAGATTCTGGGGCCCTCTTCAGAGACATTCTGATTCGTAGGTCTCTGGATCAGCCTAAGGTTTTGCCTGTCTAGAAACCTTGGTGGCATACTGGTTAAGTGCTGCAGCTGCTAACCAAGAGGTCGGCAGTTCGAATCCGGCGGGCGCTCCTTGGAAACTCTATGGGGCAGTTCTACTGTGTCCTATAGAGTCGCTATGAGTCGGAATCGCCTTGACAGCAGTGGGTTGTTTTGTTGTTGTTGTTGCTTTTTCCAGCAAGCTCTAGGAGTCCTTGGGAGGTGCAAATGGTTAACACACTTGGCTACTAACTGAAAGATTGGAAGTTTAAGTTCAGGCAGAGGCTCCATGGGGGAAAGGCCTGGCAATCTACTTCCCAAAAATCAGCCATTGAAAGCCCTGTGGGGCACAGTTCTCCTCTGACACACGTAGGATCGCCATGAGTTGGACTAGACTCAGCAGCAACTTATAAAGCTCTGTTCACAAGTTGGAGCTGGTAATGTGGCTGCCCAAGACCTCCTGAGACAACAAAAAAGCTGCCCCATCCTTCCACCCTCACCACTAGGCCGGGGCCTCTTTCTTTGGTACCCTTCAGCTTTGGGGCTTGCCAGGACACTCCAGATGTGAGAGCTGGGGGTCTAAGACAGTGCAAAATAATGAATTCAGCTTCCTTCTCAGTGGCCCAGATGCCTCTCAGGACACAGATCGGAACACTAACTCACTCTTCAACCATGTTTTTATTTTGGGACTTCATCTTGTCAGGAAGAGAAGTACTGTAGGCAGGGTGACTAAGGCGGGTGAGTCACAGCGCCCTGCCAGCCTCCTCTGTGCACTAACATCCATCGGGAAGAGACAAGAGAAGGTGTCCCTGTCTGCCTTCACCCAGAGGCCCGGGACTGGGGGCTGGGGAATCCAGGACTTCCCTTTAGACTGAACAGATGGTTGCAGCTTAGCGAAAGCATGATGCAGTCACATACATACCCTCACACACATACACACATACACACGCACATGCACAAAACAGATTCCTGCCTCGAAGAAGAGGGCTTGCCAGGCCTTAGAAGAGGTCACTCCATAGTTGTTGGTTGACTGGATCAGTGGATAAACGGAATGGTAAATAATAGCTCACTTTGCAGAGCACTTTACAGTTTATAAAACATTGTCACCTATATCAGCTCACGTAATCCTCCCCACAGAATGATGAGGTGGGTGTCACTGCTATCCCAATTGTACAGATGAGAAAACTGAGGCACAGGAAGTGATGTAAATTGCTCAGGTCTCACAGCTGATCAGAGGCACTTAATGAATGAATGAAAGAGCCAGGATTTGAACCACATTGTCTTCCCCAAATTCAGTACTCATTGTACCATATATGATGCTACTCTCCTCATGAAGAGTTAAATAGATTCTCCTCCAAGGAATTGAAGTTCTAGGCAGTTGTGAGAACAAGAGTGTGCAGAAATCTCTCCTGGGGCCAAGGTCACCTTCTTAGGTGATTCTTTCCCATGGGCAGAATGACCTTCCCTCCTATCAACCCTCCTCCCAACATTCCAAGCTCTTGCTCTCACAGCCATCCTGGCCCACGCAGGACTGCTGTATTGTAACATATACACCCTTAACCTGTGTGTTCTTGGAGCACTGTGTCTTGTTATCCTCTGTGGCCCTAGAGTGCATCATGGCATCTGGCTGATGTTGCCTAGTTATTGGATGGCTGGGTGGCTGGGTGGCTGGGTGGCTGGGTGGCTGGATGGATGGATGGATGGATGGATGGATGGATGGATGGATGGATGGATGGATGGATGGATGGATGGATGGATGGATGGATGGATGGATGGATGGATGGATGGATGGATGGATGGCTGGGGTATGTGGCAGATTCTTTTTTCCCATGTCCTCCAAAAGTGGAAAACAGCAGCAGCCTGACTCCCAAGATTCTGCCCAAAGGTTTGATACCAAGGGAATACACAAGGCCAGTTCTAAAAAATTCATAATCTATTTCTCTCTCTCCCTCTTTCCCCTCTCCTTCTCACCCCAGGCTTTTCTTTCCTTCCCCTCAGCAGCAGACCCATTTCAGAGCTGACAACCTCTGAGAAGGCCCTCCAATGCTCAGGAGGAAGCTAAATATTCACAACGGGGGATCCCAGCCCCCAGAGTGCAAAAGTGAACAAGTGCATCCCAGCTGCTCTGCCCCAGATAGGCCCAAAGCGCTAAATTTTCCTTCTCCCTCAAAAGGGCCCACATAGCAATGCTTCCACCCACGTCTGGGCTCTCTCACAGCCCCCTTTCCCGCCTCCCTGCAGACAGCCTGCTGCTACCACCTCCCACCCAGCCCTCACTAGCTATCAGAGCTTTGAACACCCAAAAAGGAAAAACGATTTGTGCTGAGCAAAGACAGAGCCAGGGAGGAAGGGAAGGGCTGTGCGCTGCCAGCTGACGTTCTACAGACCGAGCCGCCTGCGTCTATGCCAAGGGTGTGGCCACCAGCAAATTCTGAGAGAGACGGAGGAGGGGAGAGTAGAAAATGAACTGATTTCCACAGCGCATCAGGAGTCTTAGCTTAAACTGGACTGAATTGGCTTCCCCAAGAGGAAGTATGAGATTAAAGGCCCATAGACAATAGAAAGCTACAGGGGGTCATACATGCATTCAACAGATGTTCCCTGGGCATACTACATGCCAGTCAACACACTGAGTGCAAGAAATGCAGACGTGAAAGATGCCATACCTGTCCTGAGAAATCTCACATTTAGAGAGAGAGACAGACAAACAAAAAGGCAACTGTAATACAGATTGGTCAGTGCAAAGGAAGAGACAAGCACTGGACAGGATAAGAGGCCCAAGGAATGGCACCTCACCCGGGCTCAGGAGCAGAGGAGTGGTTGGGGAGTCTGCCTGGAAAAGGTGACACCCAACACACTGGGTTGTGAAGAATGAGGAAGAATTAGATCGTTGGGAAAAGGACGAAAAGCATTCTTAGGCAGCAGGAACAGCCTGTGCAAAGGCAGGAGGTGGAAGAGAGAACAGACCAGCCAGTGCCATGGTTTGGTGCAGCAGGAGCAGGGGCGGATTATCCAAGAAGCAAGGAAAGCACAGGCTTACCTGTGCTCACTTACTAACAATTGTTCATTTCAGATTAGTAAATAAGCACAAGGAAGCCCATGCTGACCTTGCTTACTGGGTCATCTGCCCCTGTCAGGGATTGTAAACTTGAAAAGAGGCTTTGATTCTGTAAGAAGGTGCTGTGAGGCTGGGAGAGAGAGAGGCTAGCCATCTCTGATGTGGTGAAAAAATGTGAAATTGTTCACTACAGATGATCTGGTAAGCACCATGCTTACCTTGCCTATTGGATAATCCACCCCTGAGCAAGAGGGAGCCGCAAAAGAGAAGTGGTTAGAATCTGAAGGTTCTTGGAAGTGCTAAGGAGTTTGGATGTTATTGTAAAGAGAATTGCATTGTCATCAAAAGGCTTTTGCGGGGGTTAACTGATCAGATTTGCCTTTTGGAAAAATGTGTCTGGCCACTAAGCAGAGAATGGATTTGCAGGTTGCAAGATGGGAGAGTAGGAGACCACTAAAGAAATGTAGAAGAATGAGGATCTGAATTTTGAACAGTTCCCTTGGAGAGGGAGTTCCTGGGTGGCACAAGCTGTTGAGTGCTCAACTACTAGCCAAAAGGTTGGTGGTTTGAACCCACCCAGAAGCACCTTGGAACACAGGCCTGGCAATCTGCTTCTAAAAGGTCACAGCCTTGAAAACTCTTTGGGGCAGCTCTACTCTGCACACATGGGGTCACCATGAGTCAGAATCAATTCGAAGGCAACTAACAATAATGACCCTTGGAGAGGAAGAGGAAGACACAGATCTTTGAGACATTTAGGAATTAGAATTACATGGTAACCAGCATGGAGCAAGGGGGTGGGGAGGACAGGATGCCCAGGTTCTGGTTTGGGTGGCTCAGGTAAGGGTACCATGAATAGAGATCAGGAATCTGGGCAGAGGAGCAAGTTTAGAGGGAAGACAGATGAGTTCAGCATGGGGTCTCATGAGTTTAATGTGTCTGCAGACACCAGGGGGAGCTACCCAGCAGCAGGGTGGAGGTAAGGTGTGGGACTCCAGAGGAGGTCTCTACTGGAGATAAACACTAGGGAGTTGTCAGAGTATAACTGCTGATGGTTAAAACCATGGGCATAGATAAGATCGCCCAAGAAGAATGTGCACATCAAGAGTGTGTGGACTCAATACAGGGGAGGTCAGCACAATTGGACTAAACCAAAAGCAAAGAAGTTTCCTGAATAAACTGAATGCTTCGAAGGCCAGCATAGCAGGGCAGGGGTCTGGGGACCATGGTTTCAGGGGACATCTGAGGCAAATGGCATAACAAAATCTATTAAGAAAACATTCTGCGTCCCACTTTGAAGATTGGCATCAGCGGTCTTAAACATAGCAAGCAGCCATCGAAGATGCATCAATTGGTCTCAACCCACCTGGATCAAAGGAGAATGAAGAACACCAAGGACACAAGGAGATTATGAGCCCAAGAGACAGAAAGGGCCACATGAACCAGAGACTACATCATTCTGAGACCAGAAGAACTAGATGGTGCCTGGCTACAACCGATGACTGCCCTGACAGGGAACACAACAGAGAACCTTTAGGGAGCAGGAGAGCAGTGGAATGCAGACCCCAAATTCTCATAAGACCAGACTTAACGGTCTGACTGAGACTAAAGGGACCCTGGTGGCCATGGCCCCCAGACCTTCTGTTGGCCCAGGACAGGAACCATTCCTGAAGCTAACTCTTCAGACATGGATTGGATTGGACAATGGGTTGGAGAGGGATGCTGGTGAGGAGTGAGCTTCTTGGATCAGGTGGACACTTGAGACTATGTTGGCATCTCCTGCCTGGAGGGGAGATGAGAGGGTGGAGGGGGTTAGAAGCTGGTGAAATGGACATGAAAAGAGAGAGTGGAGGGAGAGAGCTGGCTGTCTCATTAGGGGGAGAGTAATTGGGATTGTGTAGCAAAGTGTATATGGGTTTTGTATGAGAGACTGACTTGATTTGTAAACTTTCACTTAAAGCACAATAAAAATTAAAAAAAAAAAAAAAAAAAGAGTGTGTGGACTCCTTTTCCTGTCCCCAGGCATGAATGGGTGGGACAATGTAAGTGAAAGTGCTAGGCCTCACACGCGGGGCAGAGTGGATGCTCAATAAATTTTAACTGAATGGATAAGTAAGTCAATTAAGAATCACGAATAGCCATTTAGTCTAATCTTTTCCTTCCAAACATGGTCATTACCATTTCCCTCTTTCCTTCAAAACTTTCTAAGCTATTGTTTCTTGAGCATTATAATTGGGAGATCTTCCTAACATGTAAAGAGTCTTCATGGTGCGGTGGCTAAGCACTCAGCTGCTAACCGAAAGGTTGGTGGTTTGAACCCACCAGCCAGTCAGCAGGAGAAAGATGTAGCAGTCTGTGTCCATAAAGATTATAGCCTTGGAAACCCTATGGAGGGTTTCTGTCCTTTATGGTCACTATGAGTCAGAATCAACTCCACAGCAACAAGTTTTTGGTTTTCCTAGTGTGTAGGAGTTCCTGGGTGGCACAACTGGTTAAGTGCTTGACTACTAACTGAAGGTCGGCAGTTCAAATCTACCCAGAGATGCCTCAGCAATCTGCTTCTAAAGATCACAGCCTTGAAACACCTATGGAGTACAGTTCTACTCTGCACTCGTGAGTTCTCCACAAGTCAGAATCAATTCATGACAACTGTTCTTTTTTTTTTTTCTTTTTCTTTTTCCCTAATGAGTACCCTGAATTCCTCCTATCTTGATTCCTGCCTTTCCAGTCCTGAAGTCCTGATTGTCTTATTCGCTATATGCACAAACTGCTCACCCTCTCTCCCTGCCTCCTACACTCTCCCTTCTCCGATATTTTTAAACTGTTTTATTTTCAGACAGTCTTCGTCACTGCCATCAGCTGCCCATTTTAGGTATTTTCATCAAATATTGTATTTGTGTAGTTAAACCATAACTTTCTGTAGAGGAAGGCAAAGGAATAAATAATTCAAAAATGATAAACAGATTTAAATGACTTTTCATTGGTTTGGAAAGCTGCTTTGGTCCTTGTACCTGAATATAAATATGTTAGATATTCCAGAAATCAAAGTCAAGCAAAATGGACATAGTGGAAGAACTACTGAAAGAGGAGCTTGCCTAAAAATTGCCCAATAAACTGCCCAATTGTTCCATCTCAATGCCTTCTACAAAACATCCAGCATTCTCTCTATCCATCCACCTATCTCCCCATTAATTCCAACATCCACCTTCCCATCTACCCACCCATCTATCAAAAAATGTGCTGAGGCTATGCTCATCAAAAGGTTTCACCAAAAGAGTAAAAAGAGAACCTACAGACTAGGAAAAAAAAAAATTGGCTATGACAAATTCAACTAAGGTCTAATCTCTAAAATCTATAGGAAAATCCAACACCTTTACAACAAAAAGGCAAATAATCCAATTAAAAAATAGGCAAAGGATATGAACACACATTTCACCAAAGAAGACATTCAGGAGGCTAACAGACACATGAGGATATGCTCAGATCACTGGCCATTAGAGAAATGCAAATCAAAACTACAATGAGATACCATCGCACACTGACATTACTGACATGAATCAAAAAAACAGAAAATAACAAACGTTGGAGAGCAGAGGGGAGATTGAAACTCCTATGCACTGCTGGTGGGAATGCAAAATGGTACAATTTTGGAAGATGATATGGTGCTTCCTTAAAAAGCTGGAAATAGAAATACCACACAATTCAGCAATCCCACCCTTAGGAATACATCCTAGAGAAATAAGAACCATCACTCAAATAGACACATGCACACCCATGTTCCTTGCAGCTTTATTCACAATAGCAAAAAGATGGAAACAACCCAAGTACCCAACAACAGATGAGTGGATAAACAAACTATAGTACATACACACAATGGAATACTATGCAACAATAAAGAACAATGTTGGCTCTGCAAAACATCTCACAACATGGATGAATCTGGAGGGCATTATGCTAAGTAAAGTAAGTCAATCACAAAAGGACAAATACTATATGAGACCACTACTATAAAAGCTCATGAAAAGGTTTCTACACAAAAAGAAACAATCTTTCATGGTTACGAGGGACGGAAGGGGTACGAAGGGAAAAACACTAACTAGTGGTAACTTTGGTAAAGGGTAAATCACTACATAATACTGGGGATGTCAGCACAACTCGACCAAGGCAAAGTCAGAGAAGTTTCACAGACACATCCAAAATCCCTGAGGTACCAAATTAGTGGTCTGAGGGCTGGGGACCATGGTCTTGGGGGACATCCAGCTCAATTAGCGTAACAACGTTTATTTTAAAAGAAAATTCTACATCCCACTTCGGTGAGTAGTGCCTGGGGTCTTAAAAGCTTGTGAGTGGCTGTCTAAGATACTTCACTGGTCCTACCCAGTCTAGAGCAAGAGAGAATGAAGAAAACCAAAGACACAAGGGAAAGATAAGTCCAAGGGACTAATGGACTACAACCACCACTGCCTCTTCCAGGCTGAGTCCAGCAAAACTAGAAGGTGCCCAGATACTACCACCAACTGCTCTGACAGGGATCACAATACAAGGTCCTTGACAGAGTTGGAGAAAAATGTAGAACATAATTCTAAGTCACAAAGAAAGGACCAGACTTACCAACCTGACAGAGACTGGAGAAACCGCAAGAGTGTGGCCCCCAGCCACCGTTTTAACTCAGTACTGAAGTCACTCCTGAGGTTCGCCCTTCAGCCAAAGATTAGACAGACCCATAAAACAAAATGAAACTAAATGGGCACACCAGGCAAGGGGCAAGGACAAGAAGGCAAGGGGCAAGGACGAGAAGGCAGGAAACAACAGGAAAGCTGGTAATGGGGAACCCAAGATGGAGAAGGCGAGAGAGTAGGGTTGGCAACAAATGTCACGAAATAGTATGTGTATTAATTGTTTAATAAGAAACTAATTTACTCTGTAAACCATCTAAAGTACAATTTTTTTTTAATGAAATAATAATTAACAACAACAAAAACAAAAAGAATTCCACCATTGTGGTGGGGGGCGGGGGGGAATGTGCTGAGGGATGCAAAAATGAATGAGCCATGGAACCAAGAACCTTCCAGTCCAACAGGTGAGAAAGATCCAAGATAAAAAATGAATTTAATGATAAGTGCTCTAATAGAAGAATTAGAAGAGAGGACGTAAGTCTTCCTGGGTAGTCAGGGGAGGCTTCATAAGAGAGGATTTTTATTCTGTGGAATTAAAAATGTTTTTTATTGAAAACAATTAAAAATGATCTGGTACCTCCAAGATGTAGGTGTGAGGCTTATATCAATTTTGCTTATTTTATTTGAGGCTTTCTTATCAGAAATGATCTAAATGAGATTTAGTCATTTTAGTTGAATTTAAGTCCTGGCATAGGCTGAGTATTCCTTGTACACATTTGCTTAGATTTACAGCTAAAATTTAATTTTTATTTCTTTGTGCAGTTAAACTTTAGATCTAACGTGGCCTTGATCCATCTGGTTGCCAGAACTGAGAATTAAGGAAGGGGTGAATCTGTAAAATAACAGGCTATTAAAATTGGGAAGAACTTCAGTCCATAAAAACCAAAACCATACTCTTTACCGTCGAGTCAACTCCAACTCATAACGACCCTATAGGACAGAATAGAATAGAAGCAGATGCCATATCTTTCTCCTGCAGAATGGCTGATGGATCCAAACTGCCAGCGTTTTGGTTACCAGCCAAGCACTTAACCACTGCACCACTGGGGTTCCTTAGTCCTCACTGCTTCCGGATTTAAAAAGTCTCTTCTCCAAACTTTCTCACCCTGTAGTTACTATCCATTCTTTGCTTGACTTTCTGTTTTTAGTGTCCATTTATGCATTATATTTATTGAGGTGAGGTTCACGTAATGTAAAATGAACCATTTTAAAGTGAACAATTCAGTGGCATTTAGTACATTCACAGTGTTGCGCAACCACCATCCACAAGAGAGGCTGTTGATCGAGCGAGAGAAATTTGGAGATGAACACTTTCA
Organism: Elephas maximus indicus; assembly: GCF_024166365.1. Lineage (NCBI taxonomy): Eukaryota > Metazoa > Chordata > Mammalia > Proboscidea > Elephantidae > Elephas > Elephas maximus. Next base: position 50,114,342 of record NC_064837.1, on the reverse strand, counting down.
CCTCTCACAGAGGTGCAGGGAGAGGGCCAGGATTTACGGCCAGTACTCGGCCTCAATATCATCAATAGATCAAAGGCAAAGGGGCTGTATCCGTGGTCTTCAATCTATAAACCTAGGGCAACCAACTGTCCCAGTTTGCCCAGGTCTGAGGGATTCCTTGGGATGAGGGACTTTCACTGCTAAAACTGAGAAACTCCTGGGCAAACCAGGACAAGCTCATAACACTAACAGAGCCTCACAGATATCATACAGAGGCCACCGCCAGGGCAGGGACTGGAAGGCAGGCAGGACTCGGGAAGGAGGTTAAAATGGCAGGGCTCAGAGCCTCTACTTCCAATTTAACTGCGACAGCTTTGATTCGTTTTCTATATTGACCTTCTACACTAGATTTCATTTGAAGAAGCATTCTCATTGTTTTTTAAAAAGAGTTGGAAAACCACTGGACTAAATGATCTCTAGTGTCCCTATGGTCTTTCAAAATTAAAATAATTTATCTATGTGGAGCTGATTTTTTTTCTCTCTCTCTCCTTTCTCATTCTGACTCATATTTTTTCCTTTGTCTGGCAAGAGAGATGGGGAACCATAAAATACAGTAAGTATGCTGGTTCAAAAGTCTTCCTTCACATAGAATTAAAATAAAATAAAAAAAAAAAACGGTTGTTATAAGTCAGTTCTGACTCATAGCGACCCTATGTGCATTAGAATAGTGCTCCATAGGATTTTCAAGAGCTGAGTTCTTGGAAGTAAATGGCCAGGGCTTTTTCCAAAGCACCTCTGGTGGACTCAAATCACCAATGTTTTGGTTAGAAGTCTAGCACATTAAACACTTGTACCATCCGGAGATTCAGGATTTTTTTGTGGTTGTTGTTGGATGACATCAAGTTGATTTTCAACTTAGAATGACCCCATATGACACAGGATAACTGCCCCCACAGGATTTTCTAGGCTGTAATCTTTACAGAAGTTGGGAGAGCTGCTGGTTCAAACCACCAACCTTTTGGTTAGCAGCTGAGAGCTTAACCACTGCATCACCAGAGCTCCTTTCAGGATTTTTAGAAGCTCTAAAGACAGCACTGGGCTTTTTTTTTTTTTTTTTTAAATAAATAAGAAAATACTAACTAAACACAGTTTAGTTTTAAAATCCACAGCATCCCAGACCAATCTGCAGAAGTCATCCTTCCTTTCATACCTTTCTCTCTTTCCACTCTAGTACCACTTGTTCTGAAATTATATTCCTGGGGGTAAATGAGGGAGGTGCAAATAATTGACTAAAGAACCCCCTCTTGTTTCAGGGTGGTACAGAGAGCTGAGAGAGGACCAGGAAAAGCAGTTGAAGACAACATCTCAGCTCCTCCTCACACCCCACTTCCCTCTGACAGCTCTAATTGAGGCCTGTCACACGGAGAGAAGCCAGCTGCAAATTGTATTCATCAATGAATTACAGCAATTACAGCCCCTGCCTAATGCGGGTGACATGTCCAGTCAGGCAGTCCCTTCCCCTGATTCAGAGATGCCAAATGCTTGGGGTGGCCAAGGTCACTTTCCCCAGGTCAAACCCCGGATTTCACCCTGGCCCCACACCCTGACTTCTGACAATACATCGGGAGAGGATGGGTGCTCTCCTGCCCTCTGAGGGGTCTCCAGCATGCTTCTCTCAGCCACTCTTGAAGCTCACCCAGCAAGCTAGGCCCAGTTCCTGCTGCTGTTCTTCTTCAAGCCGAGTTTCCTCCAGATTTGGTCCTTGGGGGAATTGATTTGCCTGTCAATAACCCTTTCCTTGTTGGCTTTGGGCCCGCTCAACTCCATTGCTCCTGCCCACCCTAACAACAGAAGGCCAAGGCTAGGGTGAGGTTCAGACGAAACCAGTGGAGGTGTAGTGGAAGTGTCACCTCCCAGAAGGACAGGTATGTGGCCACCCAGACTTGTCCCCATCTGCTTCCCCACTCCCTCCCCTGGAGCTGGCAGCTCTGGTTTCAGCAATGTAAGGTGTGTGTTGTGTGTGCAGTGCCCTGGGAAACTCACATGCTAGGGAAATGGAGATGGGGAGGACACGACGTGGAACCCTCCCTGTGGGATGCTCTTTTTCTCTCTCTTGTTTTTCCCTCAGGATTCTGGCACCTCTAAAATCAGGGGTGTGACTGAAGAAAAGGAAGAGAGGTTCAGAGGTCAGGCCATCCATCTCCCAGCCTTGTGCAGAAATAATCATCTCTTCCTCTCCCCAGCCCCTGTTTGAAGGAGGGAGGGGATAGGGAAAGGAGGTGTCTTTTCTGTTCTGAAGTTTCTAAGGAAGTCAGCCCCGATCCCACCCTTCCCTTCCAGGGAATGTATCCTGTGATGTTTACGGAGGATTCGAGCCTTGAGAATGAACTGTCCCTTCTCCAAGAGAGGAGGTGGGGAGCGATACATCCAACAAAAGGAAAACACAACAGAGGGATTAGGGCCAGGTGGTCCCTGAGACCCCAAAGCTTTCTACGTAGGGGAGCAGTGCCACTCAGATGACCCATTGGCAAGGGAAGGGTCAACAGGAATACTGAGTCATCCCCAGCTTCCTGGAGGCTCTTGAAGAAACTCAGGGTTTCTTCCTGCATTTTAGGTAAACTCAAGAGAGACAGAGCAGTATCAATGGCAAGAACCAGGAACTGGGGTTAGAGGGGAACAAAGAACCAGATGTAGGAAGAAACAACAGGACAAGGACAGGTAAGGGTAGAGGCCAAGAGTGAGAGTAGAAAGAGGACCTGATTGCCAAACGTGGGCAGGAATCAGGGCTTGAGGCTTGCCCAGGTCAGCTTTCTCTTCTCTCCTCTCCTCTCCTCTCCTCTCCTCTCCTCTCCTCTCCTCTCCTCTCCTCTCCTCTCCTCTCCTCTCCTCTCCTCTCCTCTCCTCTCCTCTCCTCTCCTCTCCTCTCCTCTCCTCTCCTCTCCTCTCCTCCCCTCCCCTCCCCTCCCCTCCCCTCTCCTCTCCTCTCCTCTCCTCTCCTCAACTCCTCTCCTCTCTTCTCTTCTCTTCTCAACTACTCCCTAAGTGGATGCACTGATGCACCACCCAGATCCCCTCTCCCCGGCTGTGAGTGGTGGCTGCCAATGGTTCCGCTGTCACTTCTCCAGAGACTTGCCCTTGGTCTAGAGGGCACATAGAGTAATCAGCAGCCCACGAACTGGCTGACGGGGGCACGAAAGTCCAGCCTCCCCACCTCACAGTAGGATGGTTTCTGTGGTCGAGTCTCTATCCAGAGCTTCCCCACTGGATCAAGCCAAAACCAGACCCAGGTGAGAGCACAGCCTTGCGTAGCTCCTTCCCCCAGCCCCATCCTGACCTCCCTCCCATTCTCCTGAGAGTTTGCCCTCAATAATCCCAAATCCTTGGCTCAGGCTCTGCATCGAGGGAACCAGATCTAAGACACCTTCTTTGCGTACTGCTTGCACCTTAGCTCGCCCTGGGTTTTTGCACCTTAGCTCCAGTGCTGAGGACAGCGTGTCAGGGTCATCATAGGCTTTCAGTGCACAGTAATGCTAGATATCATTGAGACTATATGTGACTAATTGAAAGACTGAGTGATTGAATTAATGCACTGGATGGGAGATAAGTGAGTGGGGATTTTATTACAGGACACACACACACACACACACAGTGTTAACCTGATCCCCATCCCTCAAACTAGTACGTCCTGTCTGCATATAAGCCACCTGCTTATGTATATGCAAACTCAGAGATAAATAATAATAATCCACTGTGGGGATTATCCAGCTCCCCAGCTGGCATCTTCCTCCTCAGTATGGCCTCTCTGAGCCCTCTCTCTATTCCAGCACCTTCCTAAAGGGTAGGTGCTAGACAGAGAAAGGCAGTGTTTTGTCAGTACCGTTGAAAGATCAGAAACTATTGAGTCAAATCATGTTAGAAATTTTCTGTGGATTCCAGGTATCTGGGTTCATCAAGTAGACAGTTAAGAGCTGGCTATAGAGTGAAAACACCCTGAATGAAGCTCAGATAACTGCCTCCTAAGTAATCAGGAGTAATCAGGTTTGGATCATTAAGAATGATAAGATGTCTGTTTAGTCAAGATATGCAGTCCTCTCCTATCCCGAAAGTTGCCCAAGAAGGGGAATATGCAGATCTTTCAGGTTTTTCAGCCCTTATTGTCAGGAAGGCCTTCCTGCAGTCTACTCTCCTTCCTCACTGCTTCAGTTCTGTTTCTCATCTGATTTCAGAGACAGGAAAAACAGTGGTGCTCTCTCTCTCTTCTAACCGATAATGTTCCTTCCCCCAAATTATCTGGACCTACAACAATCCAAAAGAAACAGAATGCTAACCACATATGTAATTTTAAAGTTTCTGGTAGCCATGTTTTAAAAAAGTACAAAGTAACAGATGAAACCAATTTTAATAAAATATTTTATTTAACTCATTGTATCCAAAAATGATCGTTTCAACATATAATTGATTTAAAAAAGTATCAATGAGGTATTTTACATTTTTTTTTCCCACAGTAAGTCTTTGAAATCTGGTGTGTATTTTACATAGCACATCTCAATTTCCCGAGCTCAATCACCATGTGGGGCTAGCGGTTCCCACACTAGACAGCGCAGGACTATGCCTCTGGAGCCCCTTCCCTGCCCACCTGCCCCACGCCCCCTGCTCCTCTGGAGGGTGAGAGGGGGAGAACAGGGATCTAGAGACAGCCTGACTATCCTGGGGTGACCTTGGGAGAAGCTGGGGGAGGAGAGTAGTGGAAAGGCTCCAGGGAGTATCCTAGGCCAGGTAATTACAGGGAAGGGAGGAACTGAAACCGTGTCCATTAAACCTTAAACTCAAGCCTTTCCTACTGAGCAGCAGGTTGGGCCAAGAAAATGCTCCCAAGGCCATAGTGTTCCAAATCCCTCATTACCTGGGACCCTTGACTCTGGTTCCAGGCCTTCTTCTTTTCCTCACCTCCAACCTTACTTGGTATCTTCTCTCCTGAGTGCTGTCAGCATTTATAGACTGAGGTGATGCCCCTCCTCCCTCCAGCCCTTGCATGGACACGGGAAGCTGCACAGTTATGTGATGAGCACCTGCTTATGCCACCACTGTCCTATGGAAATGGTGGTCAGTAAAATGGATGAGGGCCATCCTCATGGAATGAATAGCCTGGTGAGGAAGGCAGGCTGTGAACAAACTTAAAAACAAACAAGATAATTTCAGAAAGCGATAAGATGAAGGCAGAAAGACCATAAGGAGCTCCCGACTCCCACCTTGTGCTGAGAACCATAGAAGGTGAACCGGAAAAGATCTCAGATATTATCTACTCAACTTCCTCATTTTACAGATGGGTAAACTAAGGCCAAGGTACTAGGAATGGCTTGGCCAAGGTCATGTAGAAGTTGGTGGCAGTCTTACCCTTATGTTGCTTTATGGATTACTTTCTGGGGTGCTCCCTGGTCATACTGGAGGCTCTGTTCCTCCCCCATTACGCTGGGAGAATTCCAGAGAGTGAGTAAGCAGTTCTGCCTTCTCTCTCCCGAAGGATAAGACACAGCATCTGGAATGCAAAGCAATGGATAATCTTGTAAAAACAAACAGTCAAAAGCACAAAACCTCAATTTCAACAATGTTTTTAAACCCAGCTGTCATCCCTACCCTCCTCCACCAAACTTTATACCAGATTTAATAGGAGCGAATGCTAAAGAGATAAGCTTGCTTTTAAAGCCATCCTGCCTCCCCATCTCCCTTGTCGCCCACTCCATTCAGGAGGGGATACACCCAGGATTACCCAAAGGGCCTGAATAAGCCAAACAGAGAGCTCAGGCCTCAAACAACCCAGAGGGCTGACATAGCTGAGGCTTCAGTCTTCTGCTTCCTGTTCCAGGAATCCACTGAAGTGATAGTAGTTGGAGGAGGTAGAGGGATCCCCGCTAGAGGGGTCAGGGGCCACTGGGGGAAGCCCTAGGCCTCTTCTGCCCTCCTCTCCTTGGGGCTGGAAGGCCTATTCTTCCTACACCCTCCAGAGTAGTTAGTCCTGGCATCAGCCCCACTCCTTCTCGAGTCATCTCCCAGGGATTTATTTCAGGATCTCTCATCCACTCTGCCTGATGTCTATGAGAAGCTGGGTGCTGGGGAGTCCTCACCATCCACCCACCAGCCAGGCAGCCCCAGATGGGACTCAATCCCCAGCCTCAGAAGTAATATCAGGAGCCTGAAGTCACTCTCCCTCCCTGCAAACCCTCCACCAAGTCACTGGTGATTTTCCTTCTTGCCTCCAAAAGAACAACACTATATTGTCTATGCCACACATACACACACACACGGACCATTAGCTTGGAGGGACCTTGAAATCTGGGGATGGAGGATGAGGAGGCTGGGTTAAATTTACCTCCTCCCCCCGTCCCCCCCTACACAAGCTCACACTTTGGTAATATCTATGAAAACTTTAACACAATAATTACACTTTTAGGAATTTATCTTACAGGAAATCTTCCACAAGTATACAAAGAAATATGTAGAAGGAGGTTTGTTGCTGTATTGTTTGCAAGAGAAAAACACATGGACAACTGAAAAGCTCATTAGTAAAGGATTTAATTCTAAAATTATGGTACATTCATACAATGGAATCTCATGTAGTCATCCAAAAGAATGAGAAAAATCCATATGTCCTGACATTGAATAACATCCAAGATATAAATGAGAAAAGCAAAACCGTACAACAAATGCATTATAGAATCTCATGTTGGTCCCATTCATACCTTTTTTATATATGCAGGAAAAAACATCTGGAAGGACATACAAAAACCTGTTCACAGCTGTTAGCTCTGAAGTGTAGATTACGGAGTGCCTCCACTTTCTAGATTAGGTTTCTTTCGCAACAAAGAATTATTACTTTTGTAATCAAGAGAAACACAGTTAAAAAAAATTTTTTTTAATATTTAGAAAAAGGAAGAAAGGACAAATACCATAAGCCCCTCCTCCCACACAGCCAATGGAGGACATCGCATGATATTCACCCACAAACTCTCCAGTGAGCAGAGCAGCCATGGCTCTGCAGATGGCCTTGGAAATGGTATATGACCACAGACTATCCACCCCCACAGCCACTCCTGACCTGGGATTCCCTTGCTGCCTTCGCAGCCCCTGCTCCCTTGGCCCCTATTCAAAAGAGGCCCATGTTGGAGAGCAGAAGGCCAAGAGGCCGTCCTGGTGTATGCCTAAGCACTTCATGGAAACTCAGTTCTTCCTAGACCCAGGTGGAGGTGGTAATCTCAAGAAAGACTTGGGTGCCAGGCTACCACTGCCGGCCGTTCTGACCAGAGACACAGTAGAAGGTCCCAGATAGAATGGGAGAAAAATATAGTACAAAACTCAAATTCCTAAAAGGCCAGATTCACTGAACCAACAGAGACTAGAGGAACCCCCAAGACTATCACCCTAAGACACCCTTTGAACCTGGAACTGAAGCCACTCCTGGAGGTCACCTTTCATCCCAACAATAGATTGGTTTATAAAATAAACAATATCCCCTGTGAGTAATCAACTATATGAGACCTAAGAGTCAACATTTACCCTAAAGCAAAGATGAGAAAGTAAGAGGGGTCAGGGAAGCTAGATTAATGGAAATAGAACAAACAGGATGGAAATAATGAGAACGCTGACACATTATAAAAAAATGTAACCAAGGTCACAGAACAATTTATATAAAAATTGTTAAATGGAAACCTAATTTGCTATGTAAACTTTCACCTAAAATACAATAAAATATTATTCAAAAAAGAAAAACTTGGAATGACACTGACACGTGGTCAACGTGGAGGGAGGGTGGGGACTCCTGGCCAGACTGGAGGCCTGAGTTCTGCTGGGCTTTGGTGATAAAGCTGCCACTACCAGGAAGGGGAGTGGAGAAGCAAAAGTAGGTCCTTAATCTAATCAAGGGAAGGAGGGGAGGGAGGAAGAAGCCAGAGCTCAGAGATGCTGGACACACTCCCAGGCTCCTATCTGCCCTGTGGGTAAAAAGAGCTGGCCTGGGAGGAAGGATCTGGAGGTTCCACTAAGTAGCTGTGTATTCTTGGACTGGTCCCTGACGTTCTGGGCCTTAAGGATTTTTTTCCTTCTTCTTCCCCTTCGTTCTTCCTTGAGCACAAAAGCAAAGGGAGGACCAGAGAGGACATGGAAAGGCAGGGAATGGACTTTTGACCTTTACTCAAGTTGTTTATGAGCACTGCAGCTGTGGGGGAGTCTGCCATCTTCGTTCTCATAAGGAGGGGCTCAAGGAAGGAGAAGGCGCACAGGGAAAATGCTCTCCATCTGGACTTAACAATCCAACATGTGCCAGGATTGGGGGTGGTTGGGGGTGGGGGGAATGTCTCAGCAGAGAGCCCAAACTCTGGGCCCACAGGTTTCCTCCAGCCTCACCTCGCAGATATCTAGCCCCTGACTACCACCCTTGGCCCCCAGGGACCCTCTGAGCTCAGGGAGCCTCTCTTCAGCTCCCATCTCAGGGTCACAAAGAAATTCAACTTGATAGAGAAACGGGCCAGAGAACTACAACCCTGCTCCCACCTCATCCCATCCTCATTCCTGGCTGTGACCCAGAGCTCAAAATGTAGAATTCCTGGATCCCTGGGATGGGACACTAAGCCCCCCAGACACTAAGGTAATCCCTTCCCTCCCAGCTCTCCAGTCCCTTTGAAGGATCAAAGCAGGAGGACTATTCCCAAAGCTCCCAGACCTCCACCCAGTCAGATATGACTTTCTAATCAGAATTTTCCAGCACTCCCTTCTCCCACCACCCTTTCAGAGCAACTAGTTTACTCCAGCTCACTCTCATCAGCCACCAGTTCCCCTCCTGCCTCCACCACCTGGAAGTCAGGCCAAAGGGATAGGGAGGGAAGGGGGTTGGCAGAGCCAGAACCAGAAGCTGGAAACTTGAAGGCCCCTTCAAGGCAAGGGGAGGGCAAGGACAGAGGAGGGGTACTCTGCACATACCCTCCCCCCACCAAATCCAGACACCTGATTCCTCCAGGTGACTAAAATGGAGAAAACAGGTCCTTGGGGATTGTGAGACAGAAGAGCAGAATTGGAGGACCCAGGCCAGTGCCGTCGGAGGAGGGGAGGAAAATTCTTCCAGCAGGGCAGAGGGTCTTTTAGCCCAGGGCCTCCCCAGCCTGGGCCAAGCCTTGGCATTTTCCTGGGCTGCAAAAGAGAACTCTGCCTGGAGAACTAGGGAGATGAGTCACAGGTGTGTGGAGAGGAGGGCCAGGTAGCATGTGTTCCAGCAGAACCAGCCCAGCAGCTCTGACATGCACTCAGGCACTGTTCCGAATCAATGCACACCACCCAATTTTGCCAGCCTTGGGACTGGGAGGCATATCTGAACTGGCCCAGACACAGCAGGACAACTCAGGTCCTGCCTGCCCTGGATTTGGGGACAACTAGGAAGAAGCCCATTCCTTAGGATGCCTCCACAGGAGGTGGCTGCCAGAACCTTCTCTCCCTCCCCTGGTTCTTATATCTGATTCTGGAGCAGGGACTCTGTACCTACTCCAGGGATTCCGTGTTTGTACTAAGGATGAGGTGGACCAGGGGATAAAGGCCTATACTTGGTTTTCACTCACTCCTCTCACCCAGGAAGATTAGGAGAATCTAATTGTTTTGTTATCTCAGACACAGCTGGCCCTGGTGCTGGTCGGGAGGAGGCACTCAGACCCTCCCAATTTTATCATTTATTCTTCGTATCGCTACTAGCTACGTGGCCTGTATCCTCCCCCTCCTCTCCTGGAGGGTGGGGAGTGGGTGTCCAGCAGTTCTGACATTCACCAGGAGCAAACAACTCCCATTGCTGCCCCTCTGGAGGGAATAGATTTCGTTCCCAGAGCGGCCAACTCAGGGCTGAGTCAACAGGGCCAGGCTGGCTCCATCCAGCCTAGGCCTCCCCAGCTCCAGCCACTGCCACCACTGCCAGGGAGCTGCAGTCAGCAGGATTGAGCGCTCAGAGGCGGCTTCCAGCCAGGGAAGAATTACTTTCCACTCCCACCACAACCCCGAGGGGGGAGGGGGAATCAGACCAATCTGAGTGCTGGGGGCAGGGAATGGAGATGGGGACAGAAAGGCTCTAGGCTGCACCTATTTAAACCTAAGAGCAGCTCAGAGCAGCAGAATGCAGTGCACAAGCCGCATTAAATGCACAAGGATCAGCTGGTGTCACGGCCAAGTAAGGCCAGAAGAGGGGAAAAAAGGAAAAAAAAAAAAAGGTACAGAGATCAGGCCATAGCTTGGGGGGTTTCAGCAACCCTCATAATCTCCACCAGCTTGCTTTGCAAATTCATCTTCAAGGTAAGTCCCCACACCCCCACCCTGTAGGGAAACCCTGCACTATCCTAGGGCCAGGTAAGGAGAGAGGAAAATTCCAGACCAGGGTAAGAGCTACAGTGTCAGTCTTTAATAACTTACAGACAAATGTTAAAAAATAATTCATTAATCATAAGAGAGGGCACACATGGCTTCTATAAAAGGATTGTGGGTCTACAAATGAGGGGAGGGGCTCTTGGTACTTTCACACAACACAAAAATAACTATTGTGACTGGCACCCCCAAAGAAGTGGCCAGGAGGCTCCCCAGCAGAGGAAGTTCTCATTCATTCCAAATGCATTCTCCAAGCAACTTTCCATCCCCCCTGGAAACATCGATTAAAAAGCCAGAGAAAAAAAAGGAGAAACAGTCGAGGTAGAGTCATAGTTTACATTTAAGCCTCCACAGTCCTGTAGCTCCCTCTTCTCCAGGCGGTGAGGATGAGGGACAGATGTGCAAAGACACCCCACTGCCTGTCCCCCTTCACCAAAGCGGCACCAAAACAGGACCCTCAGTGCACCTCAGTCCCTCATCAAGGGGCAGGTCCTATACCCCAGGGTGAATGAGGGGACGCTGTTGCCTCATTGTCCTAGTGTGCAGACCCCTATTAGGCGGGGAGCGGGGGCGTCCGGTCACCGTCTCTTTTTGCTCCCTCGAGCAGCCTTCTTCCTCTTGAGGATCATCTCGTACAGGCGCTCAAGGCCTGGCTGCAGGCCCAGCCCATCCACTGCGCTGCAGCCCTGCACGTGCGTGAGCGTGGAGGCCGCCAGCTCACGGACTGCCAGCCTCTTCTCCACCTCAGCCGCACTCAGCGCGCCTGGCAGGTCTTGCTTGTTAGCTAGTACCAGGACGGGCACACCCTGGTTGTCCGAGGCCCGGCTGATTCGATGGAGCTCCACTTTGGCCTCCTCCAGGCGCTCAGCCTCGGCAGCATCCACCACAAACACCAGCCCATCCGTCCTTCGCGTGTAGGAGCGCCACAGTGGCCGCAGCTTCTCTTGTCCCCCGACGTCCCACACCTGGAAGGTGATGCTACGGGACCCCCCCAGGGGCACCCGGATCTTCTCTGTGTTGAAGCCTTTGGTAGGGACGCTCTGGACAAACTCCTTGAACTTGAGGCGGTAAAGAAGGGAGGTCTTTCCGGACGAGTCCAGCCCAATGACCACGACGTGCAAGGCCTGGAAGTGGGGCAAGAAGGAGGCAGTGGGCGCTATCTCTGTCAAGTGGTTCCCCATGGTGCCCTCCGGCCAGGTCCTGGGGCTCCCAGCAGAGGCACGGAGGAGGCCTTGAAATTGCAGGCTAGGGACCACAGCTGGATTGTCTAAACAGGGATGAAAAAGGAGACTTTTAATAAACACGAATTTTTTTTTTTTTTTTTAAGCTGCTATAGGTTAACAAGCCAGAGGAAGAAGTGGCGAGGTGCTCCCCTCTACCTGGGGGCCCTGACAGACCTAGAGGAGCCCGCTGGGTCCCGGGACACTCGGGGCGGGGGGAGACGACGAGGTCTCAACTGGACGGGCAGTCGTCTTGCAGCGCCTCTTCTCCCAGTTCGTGGCGCGGAATGCTGACGCCGCGACCCCCAAATTCCCAGGCAAAAATCCTAGCCAGAAGGGGGAGGTCGGGCAGCCCCCCCACACACACCAAATGCAGAGCCAGGATGCGGGCGCCGACACTCGAGGACTGCGGCCGGCTCCCACTCGCCTCCACCTCCCCAGGCGTCGACACAACCCTTCTCCCGCCGCGACCCCTTCCCCACCGTCCCGCCACACTCCCACGTAGGCATGTCTCCGGTCGCCGACACCAGCTCCCCAAGCCCCGCACCAGAGCCGCCTTAGCACGACCAGAACAGCCCCGTTACCTTCCGTCACCTGCGCTCTCCCCGCGCCTCTCCCGGCCTGTCACCGGAGCGGCCACTGGAGCTGCCACGTGAGACCCCACAACCGCCTGTCTCCAGCTCACCCTCACCGCCGCCTTGGCGGAGCCGCGCGGGGCTCAGGCTTAAAAACCATAGCGTGACGATGCAAGGAGAGGGCCAATCAGCGGCGGGGCGGGGCGGGGCCAGGAAGGTGGGGCGGGGCGCGGAGAGCCTCACGCAGGCACACCAACCACAGGGTGACCAAGGCTGGGTTAATCCTTGGCTAGTTTAATTAATCTCTTCCACCATATAATAACAATTGGAGTTAAGTCCGCGATTAATCAGGAACGGAAGGTGGGAGGAACAAAAGGAGCATGCGGGGCAGCGTTTGGCTCGGGATAAGTGAATACCTTAATACTCTCAATACCACCGCATCCCCCTGCACCAGGCAGAGACCTCTAGAAGTGTTCACCCTACACTTCTCATTCTGGCAGAGGGTATGCTGGAGAGATGCTAACAGTACTTTCTCCTTTTATCCTTCCTAATGCAGTTTTGAAACTTGTGTGAACCTAAACCAAAACTAGTTGATTCAGACTCATGGTGATCCCATGCGTGTCCGAGTAGGACTGTGCATATAGGGTTTTCCATGGCTATGACCTTTGAGAAGTGGATTGTCAGAAGTAGATTGTCAGGACTTTCTTCCAAGGCGTGTCTGGGAGGATTAGAACTGCCAGCCTTTCAGTTAGTAACCCAGCGCTTGACCGTTTTCTCCACAACCCCATAAAACTGCTTTTGGAGGCAAGCCCATTACCCCTGTTTGATCCCCACAGCAGCCTTTGAGGTAGGAACTGGTGTTGTCAGCATTTTATAACTGAAAAAAGCTTCAAAAAGTTAAATGACTTGTGTAAGGCCCCATAAAACTAGTAAATGGCTGAACAAGGATCTGTCTACATCAAGTGCCTGGCTTCTTCAACACTTGACTCTATCCTCGCTCATCAGGAGGCTGTCTGGCTGGCATCCTCAACAGAAATCCCTCAATCGCTGGTCAGAGTGAGGCCCAGGAGTAAGCCCCTCAAGGGCCTCCCTTGTTAAAAGAGACAAAGAATTGTTCATTCAACAGCACCATTGCGTTGACCATCCTCATTCATACTGTGTGCTCTGTGTTAGCCAGCGACTATGGGGGATATAGAGGATGTCCTGGGCCTCAGGTCCTGGCCTCAGCAGGCTTACACTGTAGTGAGAGAGAGGAGATCGACCACTGACAGCAAATGCTTGTGAATCCTGAGATAAACACTGGTAAGACTTTAGAGGAGGAAGGGAGCATCAACCAGAAGGTTCTGGAAAGATTTCTAGAAGTTAATTAGTCCTGTGTAAGATTGGTTAAGGAGACCTGGTTAAGCACTGGGCTGCTAACCAAAAAGTTGGTGGTTTGGACACACCCAGTGGCTCCTCAGGAGAAAGACCTGCTGATCTGCTTGCATAAAGATTACAGCCTAGAAAACCCCATGGGGCAGTTCTACTCTGTCACATGAGGTCACTGGGAGTCGAAATCTCGACTCGACGGCACCACCAACAACAAGAGGATTGGTTAGGAGGGAGACAGAACTGGGCGGCCATTGCAGCCTGGTACAGTCTGGGCAGCCCTAGAAGGGAGGAGATGTCACAAAGGGGCAGTGTGACCAAAAGAAAAACAGTGTTACCCACAGGGAGAATGCCCCAAACTGCGGGGAGCAAGGGTCGAAGGAGAATGAAATCTTTAATGCTTCCCACTTTACATGAGGCCGGATTCTTGTATTAATGATGTAATTTCAACATTAACCTTTTTAAAGACTTTTTAAAGGGGAGGGGAAGTAATTACCAGGCTGCAGGGCCCAGCCCTTTCCTGCTCACCCTTCTCAATCAAGTGCTGATGAGATAAATAAGCTCCCATCTGTTTACCACCAGGCTGCCTTGCCACCTCCTTCTTCCCCTCCCCCTATAAAGCCAGTCACCTGGTTTCCCCAGCAATGCAGGGAGCCTCCCCACATCCCTAAAGAGATCAGGACCTTAGGAAATGGGTTTGTTACACCCAGGTTGATGGGGAGGGGATGGTGGCAGCTTGCAGCAGGAACTAAGACTCAGAGGAAGGGCTGAATTAGAAGGGATGGGAACTACTGCATGCCAGACTCTGGTCTAGGAACTTGGCCTACTTTTCCATTTCTAATATTCTATTCAAACCCATAAAATAAGCACGGTTATTATAAAAAAGAAGAAACTGAAGCACAGAAAGGTTAGGTAATTTGTCCATGGTCACACAGTTAGAAATTGGCCAAGCCTGGATTTGAACAAATGTTGCAATGGCTGTGAAATGAAAACATGCAGAACACTGTCTTGAGTTTCTTCCACAATCTTTGAAGCTTCACTATCATTTTTTCAATAATATGCCCTGGGACTCACACCCAAGAAGGAAATTGTTATTTGATTATCTGATAAAGGAGCTGAAACTGACAACCCCACTCCACCCTTCATCTTTCAAGTTTGCCAGAGAAGGTGTTGATGAACAAATGGGAGGGAAGAGATGGGGCAGGGGAGGGGTAAATGAAGGAGCCTAGCTTGCAGGGGTCAAACCAGGCTGTGGGCCCGCCCCAACCCCTGCCTCCTTTAAATCCCAGCCCACCATCCCAGGGAGCCTTCCTCCCTTAAGGATCCACCAGCCATTCTGTTCCCTGGCAGCCTCACCTCTGCAGCTCTTTCTCTCCATGAGGTCTGCACCTAGTGCATTGGGGGAATGGTTGAAGAGAACATTCGAACATCAGTACACTGAACAATCATTTATGGTGCTAGGCATATAGCCCTGAGTGGTATGGATAAGGACCTGCCCTCAAAGAGTGTCCATGATAGTGGGGGGAAGAGGGTAGACAGGCAGTGAATCAACAAGTTAACTTCAGATGGTGATACATGCCAGAAAGAGGGGGGAAAAAAAAAACAGGGCAATGTGCTGGAGAGTGATTGGGAGGAGAAAACGACTGTAGATGGGGCGGGGGGAGATATGAATGTCTCCAATAGATGATGTTAGAACCAAGGTCTGAGTGACAAAGAGTTAGATGAGCATTCCAGGCAGAGGGACAGACTATCTGGGGCTACCTGTTTCCTCCTGTTGGCTTCCCAACCCGGATCAGATTCAAGCTGTTGTGTCATTGTTCTTCCTTTGATCTGTCTTCCCCATCAGACTAAGCCCTGGAAGGAAGGAGCTCAATAGTGTCTAGCACAGCGCCTGGCACACATAGGCAGTCAGAAAATCTTCTATGAATTAATGAATGATGGAATAATTAAATGTGTTCATGGGGGTTCCCTGAATGTGGGAACCAGGCATCCACCTTTAGCCTGGGAGTTTCCCTGTCCAGGGTTGTAAGGACCCTGGGGGTTCTGTTGATGATCCTAGGTTGGCCAAGAATACCTATACCAGTTGCCTGCCGTGGAGCTGATCTGACTCCTTGTGACCCTGTGTGTGTCACAGTAGAACTGTGCTCCATAGGGTCTTCAGTGGCTAATTTTTCAGAAGTAGATCTCCAGGTCTGTCTTCCAAGGTGCCTCTGGGTGAACTCAAAACTCCTATCTTTGGGTTAGCAGCTGAGCATGTTAACCATTTGCACCACCCAGGGACTCCAAGAGTACCTATAAAACCCTGCATATCTAGGCAGGGCCTGGGACAGTATTGAACTCTATGTGAGAGGGACTGAGGCCTTTATTGGGGAGGAGGCACTTCAAAGGAGAAAAAAATGGGGGTAAGGATTGGGGTGACACTGGAGAGGACCCTTCAAGGCATGGCAGCGAGCTAAAACACTCAGCAGACAGTCAGCATGAGTCTCACTCCCTCACTAGTAGGCTGGCTTGGAAAAGCCACTTCTCTCCTGGGAGCCTCAGTTTCTTGAGCTTGGAACAAGGGGCTTAGATAATTGCCAGGTCCCTTCCCCTCTGACCCTCCATGCTCTGGAGTTGGGGAGGGCAAGGGATGGATGGAGCTCACATGGGAAATGGCTGCAGACATCTTTGTTTCTGCATCATCTTTGCAGCTTCTTGACTTGGAGTAGCTGCCTAAGCAGATGCTCTGAGTGAACAAATGAAGGAAGGAAGAGGCTACGGGAGGTGGGACTGGGATGGGGGTGGATACAGAAGAGCAACTCCCAGCTTGGGAATCACCAAGACTCATTTTTCAAATCCCAGCTCTGCTTCCTCACGAATAAGATGGGGTAAAATACAGTCTACCTCTAAGAGTGATTGTAAAAATAAAAGTGTGAAGGGGCCAGATGGAAAGAAACCCTTCTCCCCAACCAAGGGCCATTTGAGAGGCAGCCATCCCAAAACCAAGTCCCAAGGCAGAGCCAAGGACTGAAATGGGTAGATGCTGCCCCCTGGTGGGTATATTCATCCCCACCCGATTCCTGAAGAAAAGTATAGGGAAGAGTACGTTATAGATTGACTTATGTCCCCTCAAAATATGTGTTGTATACCTGTGGTTATAATCCTATTTGGGAATGGGTTTTCTTTGCTATATTAATGAACACTGATTAGTGTAGAGTTAGTCTTAAATTAATCCCTTAAGGTATAAAAGAACAGATTAAACAAGGAAGCAAGCAAGCAGAGATGGGGGAAGATAGATGCCTTGCCACATGAAGGTCACCATGGAAGCTGAAAAGAGGCAAGGACCCTCTCCCAGAGCCCACAAAGAGAGAAAGCCTTTCTCTAGAGCCATCGCCCTGAATTCTAGCCTCCTAAACTGTCAGAAAATAAAATTTTGTTTGTTAAAGCCACTCACTTGTGGTATTTCTGTTATAGCAGCACTAGACAACTAAGACAGGGTACGAGGTGAAGCTATTCAGGTTCCTTTACCCCTGTTTGGAATCTTCATTTCAGATAGGGCCTTTCCTACATTTTGGGATTGGGATGGAAAATCCACCCTCTTCCAGTTTTTTGGGCAGGTGAGATCAGGTTTAAATGAACATTATTTTAAACAGAAAATATAATTTCAGTTACATTTCCTATACATTTACTCAGGGCCTAATATTAGGTACAGGGAACACTGGAGCAGGAGGAGGCTGGAGGTCAAGGAAGGTGATGAAGAACTCAGTTGTAGCCATGTTGTGCCTACAGGCTATTTGCATGGGGACAGATGTGCAGTGCCCATTTTGTCTTGGCTAAAGGAGTGAACGTGGGATAGTCAGCAAGAAACAGCAACAGAAGCCCTGGGAGGAGTGAGGTTGCCCAGGGGGTAAAGAGGAGGGAGGGAGGAGGAAAGAAGGATCACAACATCTTCTGAGCATCTTCACACTAGAGGAGAGGAATGACGTGAAGGAAATAGAGAAGCAGCATCTGGGGAGGCAGGAGGAAAACTACAAGACCCTAGAGTGCCCAAAGTCAAGGAAAGAGAAGAATTGAAGAAGGAAAAGGGAGTGGCCCTCAAAGGATAAAGGGATAAGGACTGCCAGGAGATGGGGATTCCTAAGAGCAAGGCATCCAGACGAAGGCTCACCAGACCCTGGTGCAGCCCTCGACGTTGCAGGCAACTTGGTCTGTGCACATCAATTTGAGTTAGTTTAGGAAACTCACATTAACCAAACTCATAGAGCTGACGCATGAACCAGAAAGCAGAGTCGTTAAATTGCAACAAGAAATATTCGTTTTCAATGACCAGGATCCAAATGCCTGTAATCCAATAGGTGAAACCAAATTAGTGAGCAAAATAGGGTCTGACAAACACAGAACTGAGCAGAGATCATGGGATGGGGAGGCCTGAAAAGGCATGATAATTATGTGTCCAGTGCAGGCCAAGCATATTATATACATTGTCTCATTTGATTCTCATTCTTTCATTGAACAAATATTTATCAAATGGTAAGTACATGCCAGGGCACTGTCCTAGGTGCTGGGGATAGAGCAGCAATGAAAGTCTCTACCTTCAAGGCAGGATACAAACAATAAACCACTAATGTGTGCATATTTGTAAATAAATCTATATGTCTATATTGTTATATGTGCCAGGTGCTGATAAAAGCTATAGAGAACAACCAGGTAAAGCTAGGTAAAGGAGGATATGAAGGAGTAGAAATGCTCAGGATGGGGAAGGGAATATTGTTTACAACAACACTCCATAATACCTTCTTGCTTTTTTGAGATCAAGTGAAAGAATATAAAATTCCCATTAAAGCACAGTTCGAAAACTCTGGTGGAGTAGTAGTTAAGAGCTATGGCTGCTAACCAAAATGTTGGCAGTTCGAATCCACCAGGCGCTTCTTGGAAAATCTATGGGGCAGTTCTACTCTGTTCTATAGGGTCGCTATGAGTCAGAATGGGCTGGACGGCAACGGGTTTGGTTTGGTTTGAGACCACAGTTCTGTCTGGAAAGAGAGTGGGACAGGTAAGTGCTCTCCTCTTGTACTCCTCCCCTCACCTCCCCACTGTCCGCCTCAGCTTTCCGCCTAGAAAGCCACCTTCCTCCAGGCTTTCTGTTCCCCTGACGCTGATGAGCCCTTCATTCCACAGGTTCGAAGGACATCTTTTCACCGGGCGACGCACTTAACACTGTCTTGAGTTTATTGTGAATACGTGTTCAAACTTTGGGCTTCTTCAGAACTCACACCTCTCCCCACCAACAGCTCCCTCCCACAAAAGCCTCCCATTGCCCAAGTCAGTTCCAGTTCACCAATGAGTTTGCACAGAGGCGGTCCGAGGGTAGAATTCGCAGCCTTAGCCACGCCTTCTCGGGCGGAAACGGGCGGGGCATGCAAATTAGAAATGACGCTTCAGCCGAACGGCGATGGAGTAAAAACGTAGACAAAAATTCCCTTAACAATGTACAGAATACAAAATCTGCACAAGAATCCAACCAGTTGCATACTACCGTCAAAGAAATAAAGGCAGTAACATCTGGAGTAACGGTTAGTGTTCTCACAGTGACGTTATTATGGGTGACAGGAAGAGGGTAACGAAGAGGCCAGTAACATCGGTATTGTTTTTCGGTTTTTTGGCTAAGATCAAATATAGTATTTGTTATTATTAATTTAATACTTGGTACGTTCTGAAAACAACGTATTAAGTAAACTTTTAAAGCTGGGAAATAAAATAGGAGCTTGTTTTGTTCACACCACATATGGACCTGGTATTGCAATATTTCTAAAAATAGTGCACTTCTTTTGGGGAAAGATTTTTAGTATTACAAAAATGGGTTTTGCTTTGTCATCTTAACGTGTACTGCTTTTTTCTCTGTGCAATGTTTTTTCACTGAAAATGCTTTTGTACTAGAGAAGTCTATTGTTTTTTTCTCGTGTTTTTAAGAGAATTGTGTATTTTGGCTGGTGTAAGTAAGATCCGTCTGATGTCAGCGATAATGTTATTTGTTCCACGTCCTTTTCTAAACCTGACCTGAAGTTTTTGTAGCTCTCTGTTGATGTACTGCTGCAGCAGCTTTTGAATGATTTTTCGGCAAACAAAGCTCCAGGAATTGATGGAATACCAATTGTGATATTTCAGCAAGTGCGTGCAGTTCTGGAGATGTTAACTTGTCTATGCCAAGGAATTTGGAAGACTGTTACCTTGCCAACCAACTGGAAGAAGTCCATATTTGTACCTGTCCCAAAGGTGACCCAAGAGAAGGTGGAAATTATGAAACAATGTCATCAAATATCACATGCAAGTAAAGTTTTACTGAAGAGAATTCGTAAATGGTTGCAGCACTACAGTGACAGGGAAGTGCCAAAAATTCAAGCCGGATTCAGAAGAGGACATGGAATGAGGGATATCATTGCTAATATGTCAGAAGGATCTTGGTTCAAAGCAGAGAATACCAAAAAGATGTTTATCTGTGTTTTATTGACTATGCAAAGGCATTCGATTGTGTGAATCATAACAAATTATGGATAACATTGTGAAGAATGGGAATTCCAGAACACTTAATTGTGCTTATGAGGAACCTGTACTTAGACCAAGAGGCAGTCATTCTAATGGAACAAGGGGTTTAAAGCCAGGAAAGGTGTGTGTCAGGGTTGTATCCTTTCACCATATTTATTCAATCCGTATGCTGAGCAAATAATCCAAGAAGCTGGACTATTTGAAGAAGAATGTGGCATCAGGATTGAAGAAAGACTCATTAACAACCTACGATATGCAGATGACACAACCTTGCTAGCTGAAAGTGAAGAGGACTTGAACCACTTAGTGATGAAGATGAAAGATCACAGTCTTCAGTATGGATTACTCCTGAACATAAATCAAAAATCCTCACAACTGGACCAATAAGCAACATCATGATAAATGGAGAAAAGACTGACGTTGTCAAGGAGAAGACCCTCAACAAGATGGATTGACACCGTGGTAGCAACAATGGGCTCAAGCATAACAATGTCTGTAAGGATGGCACAGGACCAGGCAGTGTTTTTTTTCTGTTGTATATAGGGTTGCTGTGAGTCAGAACTGACTCGACAGCACTTAACAACAACACTACTATCCTATTATTTTTGAGTTCAATATCCACGGAGAAAAGATGATCCAGCAGCTCTGTGCGAGGAGCCACGAAGAGCTACTTGGAACATAGGGAAACATTTGGGCTTTTTACTTAGTTGATAATAATTTTATTTGATCTTTCCAACCCAGGGATTAACAAGGGGTGGAGAGTATGAAGGGCAAAAGAGGGTATAAGTAGAAGCCTAGAGACTAGAATCAGCAACCTGAAGAATGAGTCAGAATGAACCAGGTGAAGGGAGGGAGAACAGCATTCTGGGCAGAGGGAAGAGCATGTGCAAAGCCTAGACAAAACATAGCACAGAACTGAAAGCAATACGTACATCTGTAAGGTACTGGGAGAAGGTGTGCTCCTGGTGGTATTTGGCTGAAAGGTACTGAAGACAGGAGCTCAGGACAAGCCTGAGCCAGGGCTCCCAACGGCCTGCATCTCCTTGCCCACACCATCTCGCTCCTCACAGTCTGGTTTCAGGTCCCCCTGCTCCATGGTCACTGCCCCCTCAAGGTCCGCATCACCTCCCAGCTGTCAAACTCAGGGACCTCCTGACCCTTGTTCTCCAGTGCCTTGAGCCCAGGCCAGACCTTGGGGGCTCCAGGTTCCAGAAGGGGTGGTGCAGTTCAGGGTGGTGTCACTTGAGTTGATTTCCAAGCAGCTGTGAGCAGAAGGATATGTGAGAATGCAGTAGGAGCTGCAGCTGCATCGCTTCGCTGGGGTAAACTGGGGTATCCTCAGCCCACTCATAACCCATTGCCATAAAGTCAATTCCAATTCATAGTAACCCTATAGGACAAAGTAGAACTGTCCCATGAGGTTTTCAAGGAGCAGACCAGTGGATTCGAACTGCTGACCTTTTTTGTTAGTAGCAGAGCTCTTAACCACTACATCACCCGGTCTCCCTAGAGCCATAGGGAGCTAGAAATCCCCCAGATCAGAGGAGCTCTCAACTGGGAATGCCCATTAATTCCTCTGCCATCCCCCTGAGGGAGCCGCGATGCCCAGGCTTCATGTCAAGGCTCAAGACCTTGATTCCTTTGTCGTGCTGGCACTGGGCACTCTCCCACATGCACCCACCTGCAGGACCTCAAAGTGTCCCCTGTGTCCACCTTGAATCCCACAGCTGGGAGCCACTTGACCTGGGGACTGGCACTCATTATGGTCTCTCTAGACCTCCCCCCCTCCCAGCGCTTCTGGGGGACCCAAGGAAGCAGCGAGGGCTATAGCAAGCCCTGACCTCCATTTTGTCTGTTACGTTCTTTGCTGCTTTGGAAAACAGGATGGGGCTCAACAGAGTAACCTGGCTGGACAAGTGTGGCGTGTCTACATAGTTTCAAAAAACAGACTAGAATTCTCTTTAAATTAATGCATATTAAATTATAATCAAGATGTACTTGGGTTTTGCTTTGTTTTCCTTTTTAAGATCGAGGACTCCCTTGCCTGTCTGACATCACAGAGGAAGTACCTGAGTCCCCTGGCCATGAGTGAGTGTGCACAAGAGAGAGAAGGGGGCCAGGACTGAGCCTCAGAATGCAAGCAGGAAATAGCATAGGTGACCCAATAATTACGGAGGATGGCAGAAAGCTCAGACCCACACTTCAATGGAAACAGTGTGGCTGTGGAAGCTAAAAAATGAGATAGAGTCACTTATGCCCAGCTGAAAGTACATGGCTGCTACCTGGTTTCACAGAGCAAAAATTTAAGGTAATGAGTAACTGTCCTAGGTTGGGTTCTCAAGAGAAGCAAAACCAGTAAAGTGTATAAATATATATAGAAAAAAATAGAGAGAGAGATTTATATCAAGGAAATGGCTCACGTGGTTGTAGAAGCTGGAACGTCCCAAGTCCATAGGTGAGGATAGAGGCTTCTCCTGATGTACACAGCCACAGGGGCTAGTGAACCCAAGATCAGCAGGGCAGGTTGGAGAGCAGGGCTCTTGCTCACAGGCTGCAAAGATTGATGAATCCCAAAGATCGGCAGGCAAGGCCACAGGTAAGCTGCTAACTCAAGTCCCAAGAACTGGAGGTCAGACGAACAGGAGCCAGCTGCAGAATCCAGAATGAGCAAAAGCCCACAAGCCTTACCAGAATATCCACTTATATACAATGCAGGCCACACACCCAAGGAAACTCCCTGTCAACTGATTGGTTACTCACAGCAGATCCCATCATGGAGGTGATCACATAATATCGAATCTCGTCATGGAAGTGATCACACCATCATATGACTATCAAACCACCGAAAATCATGGCCCACCCAAGTTGATATACGATCTTAACCATCACAGTAACCTAACTTTTAGAAATAGTATCAGCTTGTTTCTGTAGATTTATGTATAATTAACAGTTCCTGCTCTTTAACTCCTGCATTCCAGACAAAAAGCAGACGCCTGGTTATCTAAGAGCCTGCTAGGCAGACTCTGACTCCTCAAGACCTGCACTGTTTGTCTTCTCAGCCAAACACAATTCTGTGGAAGGAAGAATTTCAAGAGATATTTTTAATAAGTATCCAAAAGACTCATTGAAACTGTTCGGACTTCCCTGGCTGTCTTTGTTCCTTGGGTTATAAATACCCCATATTGTCTCATCCCAGGTGCAACACCCAGTCTCATGTTGTGTGTTGTCCAATTCGCAAATTGTATGACTGAGTAATAAATCTCCACCATTGTTTCAAATTTGTTTCAACTCTCAGAGATTATTCAACAACAGTGAATTCTCAGTTATTCAAACTGATAGTGCCTGAGGAGCCATCCTAACAGCGATTCATCCCCAAAATATATTTCCTATGTTTTGGACTCAGGAACATTTGTTCAAGGCAGATTGTATCCTAGCCAAATAGGGAAGGAGGTGAGCAGAATAGCTGGGTTCCAATCCACTTACCAGCTGTGTAGTTAGACAAATGGCTTTACCATTCTCGCCTCAACTTCTTCACCTACAAAATGGATATGATAATGCTTTCCTCAGAAAATTAGATGAGATCAATAGGTACTTGGCAAGGTACCTAGCACAAACCAAGTCTTCTATACTGTAAGAATAATCATGTGAAAATCACCATCTCAACCCTTGGTAGGAAAAGGTAGAGCAGGAAATCAGTTTAATGGACAAGATGTAAAGAATAGACCTGTAGGGCGTGGTGGGGCTGCTCAAAACGGCCCAGTGTTAGGTTTGATTAGAACCAGGTTTCAAGCCAGGAGGTGAAAGATCAGACAAGTGACCTGCAAAAATGCTGTTTCTCCCTAGTTTTTACTACCTGAGGGAGGGCTGGCTAGGTGCTGGGATTTCCAAAAGGGGGCTCACAGGTAACTTGTCAGGAAGGAAGCATCTTGAAAGACAGCACTTCCCTGAGACCAAATGAAAGAAAGATAATCCCTCTCCCATTGGAGAACATAAAGACTGAGGCCCCAGAGAGGGTGCGACAGAGCTAGGACAGGGCAGGGAGAGACTTGACCAGAGATGTCATCTGCCTTTAGCAAAACCACTGCATTACAGATCTTTGACAAAGGCCCAAAGCCCATTAAATGGGGAAAAGACAGTCTTTTTAACAAATGGTGCTGACAAAACTGGATATCCATCTGCAAAAAAAATGAAACAGGACCCATACCTCACACCACACACAAAAACTAGTTAAAAATGGATCAAACATCTAAATATAAAACCAAAAACTGTAAAGATCATAGAAGAAAAAATACGGTCAACACTAGGGGCCCTAATACATAGCATAAATAGGATACAAACCATAAGCAACAATACACAAACACCAGAAGATAAGCTAGATAACTAGGGTCTTCTAAAAACTAAACACTTAGGTTCATCAAAACGCTTCACCAAAAGAGTAAAAAGAGAACAAACACACTAGGAAAAAAAATTTTGCTATGACATATCCCACACAGGTCTAATCTCTAAAATCTATAGGAAAATTCAACACCTTTACAACAAAAAGACAATTTACAACAATAATCCAATTAAAACATAGGCAAAGGATATGAAAAGACACTTCACCAAAGAAGACATTCAGGTGGCTAACAGACACATGATGAAATGCTTTCGATCACTAGCCATTAGAGAAATGCCAAACTACAATGAGATACCATCTCACCCTGACATTACTGGCATGAATCAAAAAAAAAAATGGAAAATAACAAACGTTGGAGAGGCTGCCAGGAGATTTGAACTCTTAGGCACTGCTGGTAGAAATACAAAATGGCATAACCTTAAAAACCTAGAAATACAGATATACAATTCAGCAATCCTACTCCTAGGAATATATCCTAGAGAAATAAGAGCTGTCACACAAATAGACATATGCACACCCATGTTCACTGCTGCATTATTCACAATAGCAAAAAGATAGAAACAACCTAAGTGCCTATCAACAGATGAATCAATAAACTACGGTGCATACACAGGATAGAATACTTAGGCAATGATAAAGAACAATGATGACTCTGAAAAACATCTCACAACATGGATGAATCTGGAGGGCATTTTGCTAAGTAAAATAAGTCAGTCACAAAAGTACAAATGCTGTATGAGACCACTATTATAAAAACTCTTGAAAAGATTTCCACACAGAAAGAAACAATCTTTGATGATTATGTGGGAGGGGCATGGTGGGAAGGGAAAAATACTACTAGACAATAGGTAAGTGGTAACTTTGGTGAAAGGTAAGACAGTACACAGTACTGGGGAAGTCAGCACAAACTGACCAAGGCAAAGTCATAGAAGCTTCATAGACACGTCCAAACTTCCTGAGGGACCAAATTAGTGGTCTGAGGGCTGGGGACCATGGTCTCGGGAGACATCTAGCTCAATTGCTCTGTACTCTGCAGGGCTGACAAGGTCCAACTTCTGTTCTTACGGCTTCCGTCTGGTAGACTCCATCGGATAGATCCCACCCTTTCCATTCAAACAGTTTGTGTCCTGGGTCAGAGTGAGGCCCACCGGATGGCTGCTACCTACTAAATGTGACACTGGACAGTTTCTCAACCTATCTGGCCTCCCTTATTCCATCAGTGATGTAAGGATGATAATAGCTTCAAACCCTATAGGGCTGTGAGTGTTGACAGGTGGAAACCCCAAGTTCTGCTTGGCGAGACTCATCTCAGCCAATGAATGAGAGACCGAGGTGGGAGAGTAGAAAGGCACCTTTATTCTCTTGTACAAGGAAAGGAAACAGTTGCGCCTGCTGCCGCCAAGACTGCTCAGGGAGGACAAGGGGGAAGGTTCTTTTTAGGGAGTTTACAAGTAGGAAGTTCATACAAGTTACATTAGTAACATTCTTAATCATAGTAGGCAGGTTTACATATAACTTCATGCATCATATGTTCAGAAAATGGCAGTTAAACTCCACCCAGAGGTGGGGAAGTTCTAAAAGGTTATCCTGAACGTCAACATGGCGTCTAAACCAGCTTCCACGAATTTCCTCTAGTTTGGGGCAGCAGTTAAGGAGAGGGGAACCAGGATTTTAATGTGAAGCTACAGAGCCTGTCAAGCAAGGCAACCAGCGTTTTACTGTAAAGCTGTGGGGCATATGCTAAGCAAGCTGCCCGAGGCAGTGAATTTTCCGAAGCTGGGGACGTCAGGTTAGGAGGATCCCCGGGTTAACACGTACAAAGAATTCAGCGCGGTGCCTTGCTCACAGCTATCAGTATCCTTCAGGCAATGCTTGCGATTCGTCCAGTCCTGTTTGGTGGACAAAAGTGATTCGGTTAAGTGCCCATTGTGTGAGTCTCGCAGGCCCGCCAGCCGCATGCTTTCCCCAGAGCTGAAGAAAGAAATGGACACCCTCCCCGCGAACTGGCACAGGAGGCGGGGAGCAAGGTAGGGCGGCGACCCGCCGCCACTCTGTCGGGGAGGGAGCCGGGGCTCGGCGTTCCGGCGGGGCCCAAGGGCTCCTCGACTTCCCACGCACGGTATCACCCGGGCGGGCGTTCCTCGGCTCCGAGCCGCGGGCCCTCCTAACCTTCCCCGAGTCAGTGGTGACCCGCGGCTTTCATCAGCAGAACTCCGTCTGCTCCCTTCCACACACCCCACTTGCCGCGTGCCCCCAAGTTGCCTCCCTTCTGCGCCCGAAGCTCGCGTTAGTGCAACGCCCAGGGGGGCCTCTGAACCCCACAGCAGCTTCTGGCAAAGCTCGCGGTGCCCGGGAGGGGGCCAGGGTCCGAGCTGCGCTCAGTTGGCCACCCCCGCCCCCCCCAAGCCGGGAACTCAGGGGCAGGCAAATCAAGTCTTTTCAAAGGGGAAAGTGACTTGCTGGGTAGACTTTCGCCAAAAACACAACACAATGTTATTTAAAAATAATATATATAATAAAATGTGTTAGGTGCCACGAAGGTTCCGACTCATAGTGACCTTATGTACAACAGAAGGAAACACTGCCCAGTCCTGCGCCATCCTCAGAATCGTTGCTATGCTTGAGCCATCATAATAAAATACTAAAAAAAAAACATGTATACAGGGGAATTCAGTAAACGACACCATAGGCAAGGCAAGACCCATGCTCAGAAAAGACCTGAGGAAACCCTAAGTTTTCACCTTGGGCCGATCTCTAAACTCCTGAGCCTAGAGGTGTTTGTTTTGTTTTTTGTTTCATTGTAGCTTCGGACATTCAAGGAAATCTGTCAAAACACTAGTGGAAAGGGAACAATCAGAATGCAATGAAAGAGATGTTGACACGTTGTGAAAAATGAAACTAATGTTGCAGAACAATTTGTGTAGAAATTATCAGAAGGGAACCTAGTTTACTATGAAAGCTGTCGCCGAAAACACAATAAAATATTACTTTAAAAAAGCACTAGCTAAACACAAGCTTAAGGAAACAGACTTCAATAACAACACACAACAAAGAATGCAGTCTTTGCAAAAAAAAAAAAAATTCTAGGAAAGTCACTAAAACAACCTACTACTACAGCCTTCAACCGACAAACAACAAGAGCAAACCCTAGGGAAGGGGAGAATCTGATTTCCAGAGTTACCACATTATAATGTTTAAATGTCCAGTTTTCAACATTCTGGCATTTTCTCAAAAAATTGAACATAGAATTACCATATGACCTAGCATTTCCACTCTTAGATATATACCTGTTACAGGTTAAATTGTATCCCCCCAAAAGCTATGCTGAAGCCCTAACCCCCAGTACCTGTGAGTGTGACCTTTCCTGGAAATAGGGTCTTAGCAGATGTAATTAGTTAACATGAGGTCTCACTGGAGTAGGGTGGGCCCTAATCCCCATCCTATGTGACTGGTGTCCTTATAAGAAGAGAAGACACACAGAGACAGGCTGGGAAGAATGCCATGTGACGACGGAGGCAGAGATTGAAGTGATGCATCTACAAAGCTAAGGAACACCGAGGATGCCGACAACCACTGAAAAGGAGGAGAGGCATGGAACAAGGCCTTCAGATGGGACCAACCTTCCCAACACCTTGATTTTGGACTTCTAGTTTCTAGAACTGTGGGACACTAAACTTCTGTTTTTCTAAGCCTCCTCGATTTGTGATATTTTGTTACAGCAGCTCTAGGAAACTAATACACTGCTTCCCCCTACACCCAAGAATTGAACACAGGGACTCAAACAGATACAAGTTTGCCAATGATCATAGCAACATTATTCACAATAGCCAGAAAGTGGAAACAACCCAAGTGTTCATCAGCTGATAAATGAATGCACAAAACGTGATAGATACACACACGGGATGTTATTCAGCCACAAAAAATGAATGAAATTCTTACACATCTTACACGGATAAGCCTTGAAAACATCAAGCTAACTGAAAGAAGCCGGGCACAAAAGGATAAATATTGCATGATTTCACTTACATGAAATATTTAGAATAGGCAAATTCATAAAGACAGAAAATGGAGGCTGCCAGGGGCTGGGGGAGGAGGAATGAGGAGTTAATCGCTCAATGAGTACAAACCTTATGTTTGGGGTGATGAAAAAATTTTGGGGATAGATAGTGGTGATGGTTGCCCAATACTGTGAGTGTAATAAATGCCACTGAAATGAACAATTAAAACGGTTAAAATTGCTAATATTATGTCATATGTATTTTAGCACAATAAAATTTTAAACAAATAGGATCATCACATTTAAAAAAAAAAAAAGTTCCTGGACCGCCTGGTTTCAGAACACTGTATTAGGCTCTTTGGGGCTAGAGGGATCTAAATGCAACGCAGCAGCCCAGACTCATCCTAAAGTGCTAGCAATCAGGAGAGCTCAGTGCTTCCTTTGCACCTGCGTCATAGAAACCTTTCCAAAGCTTGCTGTGTTTCATCTCATCCTCATTAAGAGATATCATGGAGTCTCTGGGTAGCACACATGGTTTAGCACTGGACTACTAGCTGAAAGGTTGGCGGTTCAAACCCACCCAGAGGCACATTGGAAGACATGCCTGGTGATCTGCTTCTGAAAGGTGACAGCTTGGAAAACCCTATGAAGCAGTTCTACTCTGCACACGTGGGGTCACCATGCGTCGGAATAGACTGGATGGCAACTAACAACCAGCTATCGTCCTTATCCTGGGCTTGATGGCCTACTATGAGCCAGTCTCTATGCTAAATGCTTTTTTTTTTTTTTTTTTGCAAAAATAGAACAAAACTTCTATTCCCAGCTTCCCGAAATGTTAACACCTCACATATCTATAGTACTGTGAACAAAACCAGCAGGTTAAGTCTATGCTACATGCTTTTGATGTCTTCTGCTTTCATTGCCATGTTCAATCCTCATGATGCCTCTTTAAAGGAGGTGGTATTATCACTCTCATTTTAATAAATAATTGAGTTATGGCTCAAAGATATTAAATCACACTCCCAGGAGACGTGAAGCCGCCTCGCTTATGTCTGGTCTTGCCCTTCCTCCTGCTCCGGCTGCCTCCACCCCACCCCACCCAGCACTTAGAGGAGACCCTATATTTTCACTCCTCGGCATCTCCTATTTTCCCAAATAGATTGTCAGCCCCTCCTTGTAAGCTTGTTGTTAGGTGCCCATAGGGTTTTCTAAGCTGTAATCTTTATGGAGGCAGACTGCCCGGTCTTTCTCCCACAGAGCCATTAGGTGGGTTCGAACCAACAACCTTTCAGTTACCAGCAAAATGTTTAAACATTTCTGCCACCAGGGTTCCTTCCTTTTTATGCTTAGCACTGACCAAAAGGTCCTACTCAGACATTTTTAGGGGGCAAGGAGTGGAGGCCCTTGGGACCATCCAGAAGTGACTTAAAATCATTCCAGCACCCCCCTCCCTCCAAGGAAGTTTCTCTAGATTCTGCACGCACACACACACAAGCACACTACACAGCCAGCGTGCATCTGCCTTTCACGTCACGTCTGTCTCACCGAGAATCGTGAGAACCCAGTGTATCTGACTGGGCTAGCCTGGCATGAGCTCTTCAGACCTGATGATGAAACAAAGCACACGTTACTCATCCAGCAGTTTCTGGGAATGGAACACAGCGAAGCCATGTGGAACATGGCAGGCCACCCTGATGATTCTCAACTAGGAGGTCACCCTGGGGCTTCCCCGTTTCAGACCCGACAGGAGATCTGTTGATAAGCCTACAACCATCTGACCACCCACCCCCTCTGTCACTCCCACCCTGGAGGAAGGGCTGAGGACTTGTCAGCCACCCTCTGCAGAAGTTGGCAGGCTTCTCTGCAGCCCTGGGTTGGCACAAACCCACCCCAGAGGGAGTGGTCGGCCAAGAAGGTAGTAAAGGCTGAGCATGCTGGGGAGAGTCAGAGAGGATGGGTGGCAGACATGGCAATAGGGCTGAAATGGGAGCGAGGGGCTCCCTTCTCACCACCTGCCCCCACTCCCACACCAGGGCCTGGAAAAGCTTTCAGCCCCACTTGGAATCTCTTGGATGGCCCTCCAACTATCTGACCCCCCTTGAGCCACCCTGGGGACCCGGCCCGCTGGAATCCTTGTAGAATATGCACTTGGAGGCATACTGGTTATCAGGACCTCGGACATTTTGTTGCCTCGGCTGAGGCGGTGGCTGTGGCGACGGTGGCTGTGGCGACGGTGCCTGCTGTGGTTGCAATGGAGGTGGTGGCTGAGACTTCGGCTCCGGACATGGTCGAGACTTTTCAGGTTGCTTCTCTTCCTTTTGGAGTTTCTTCAGTTCCTGACAAGAACCCCCAGGCAAGTGGCATCCTCCTCCCCCTGGCCCCCCTTACCCGCCCTCCCACGTACCAGAGGGACTGCAGGGGAGCCAGGCGCACAGAGAGAGGTAGAGGTGGCCCGGGTGGTCTCTGTCCCCTGGAGTTGGAGGCTGGTGCTGGAGCCTGGGCTCTCTCCCCCTGCCCACCGCAGCACCCACGAGCTTTCTGTGGTGACAGTGTCCCCTGGCACTGCCCCTGCCCAGGAAATAGCAGCGTTTTTCGGTACCTACCTCCGGGCTTGGGAGCTGAGCACTGTTTTCAGTGCCAGAGGATAAAGAATAACTCCTTGTGAACACTTTGGAACAGCACTGTCCAATAGAAACATGTGTGCCACATGGATCGTTTTAAATGTTCTAGGAGTTTTAAAAAGTAGCTTACTTTTGAAAAAGGGAAAGAGAAACAGGTGAAACTAATTGTAATGAGAGATTTTATTTACCCCAAAGAGTCAAAGCATGTGATCTATATGAAAATGTGAATGAGATATTTTACGTTCTTTGTACTAAGTCTTCAAAACCCAGCAGGCATTTTACACTTACAGCGCATCTTAATTTGGATCCTAAAGTTCCCGCAAAAAGATTTATCTTTTTTTCCACAAAATTTATAGTTGAAAAAGTAGAGTCCCATACCCCAGTTGTTCCAAACATACCTTAAAAAAGCCTTCCAAAAATTGTATCGAGTGTCTGTTTTCAATTCATAATGGTTGTGTTGCTGTTGTGTGCCGTCAAGTCAATTTTCGACTCACAGCGACCCCACGTGAACTGCCCCTTAGGGTTTTCTAGGCTGTAATCTTTTTGGAAGCAGATCACCAGGTCTCTCTCCCGAGGAACTGCTAGGTTGGTTCAAACTACCAACCTTTGGGTTAGCACCCGAGTGTTTCAACTTTGCACCACCAGGGCTCCTAATTTTTATTTAAATGAATTACATGTACAGGAAATTAAAAATTCAGTTCTTCAGTCTAACTAGCCACATTTCAAGGGCTCGGTGGCAGACAGGTTTCTATATCGGACAGTGACGCTTTGAAACTCCCCAGGCCTGATCCCCCAACTTGGCTTAGTACAACAGCAGCCCTGAGCCCCCCAATATGCGCGTGTACACACGCACGTGCGCACACACAAGGAGCTGGTTCAAGAGAAGCCCAAACAACCTTTTTTGGGCCCTACCCCAGCAAAATAACACTCACCAGCCAGCAGACAGCTCCTAGGGCTCAATCTTCCCCACCCCGCCCCGCCCCCCACCCCCAGCCCCCGGAAGGACTCAGGAACCTGGCCCCTTTCAGGCACCTGCTCCTGCTCCTGCTCCTGCTCCTGCTGCTTCTGCTGCTGGGCTAGCAGCCACCTCCTACGGTCCAAAGCCATCTGCCTGCGCCGGGCCTCCCAGTGGTAGGCACTGCCCATGATAGTGCGGGGAGGTGGAAGACCCCCGCAGGGGGTGGGGGCAGGCAGAGCGGAGGACCCGGCCACCGCCCCCAGAACCACCCACAGCACCAACCCCACTGCCTGTAACCAGACCCACCCATCTCCTCCCACCCCAACCGCAGGGCCTGGAACCAGACCCACCTCACAATGTGGCCACTACCAGGGCAACTGGGCAGTCGCCTCCCCTCCTGCCCCTGCCTTGGGAACAGGGAGGTGTTCTTCCCAAGCCTCCTAGGGAATGTCTGTAAATACCTTTCTCTCCAGGGTCCTGAGCAGGTAGGTGACACCTTTCTACCTCAGTTTTTAGTCTCGGTGTGCCTAGGGATGGTTCTCTCAGGCTTCTTTCTCTAACCCTTTCCAGGCTTCCAGCACCCCATCTGGCCCTCTGCGGGGCCCCACCCACCCCCAAATGCTCTGGAATTTCCTTTCCCTCAGTCCTCCACCTCCTCCCCCTGCTGGTACATGTCTGTCTGAGTCAAGAGGAAAGAAAATACAAAATCCAGCTCTCACTGGGGTCCCTAGAAGGCAAAGTGACTTGTTAGGAACCGGCCTAGCCCTGGGGGGTTTTCATGCTGAGCTCAAGCCTAGGGTCGGCCTCTTCCCGTGACCCTGGGGACCCTACCTACCCTCTCTGGGCCTCGGTTTCCTTCCTTGTAGAACAAGAAGGGTATTATTTGTTACCTTCTTCACAGGGCTGGCATGAGAATCAAATCAATTAATGGATTTGAAATATACAAGAGAAAGTGTAAAGTTGTTCACCTACAGGTTGGTATTATTCCTGTATTACTATTATTCTTCCTACACGACCAGGTGGGGAGAGGCATTCCCTGGAGCCCAGAAAGGCTTTTGGGGGAGGGACTGTGTGCTTTAACTCGTCCCAAGGAGGCTATTGACCTACCTCGTTCTCACACTCACACACATACAGGCACACACCTTTAACCCCAGAAACGCATCTTTCTGGAAGCAGCAGAGCCTGAGTTTGGCCTCAGGGCTGGGGGCAGGAGAAGGGTGTCCATGAAAAAGGGTCTTCAAACCCAGCCCCAGCCCCAAACACAGCCTCCAGTGTGGTGGTGGGGATGGGGTGGGGAGGCAGAAGCCCTTGAACTGGAGAATGAGTTCCTGGTTCTTGGAGAGCTTGTGGTGAAGTCAGCTTGGACTTTGGAGTCAAACAGACTCAGGTTCGATCCAGGCAGTGTCACTTACTACCTGGGGGAATGGGCAGGTCACTCAGCATCTCTGAGCCTTCATGGGAGGGTTGTCCAGACCCCAGAGAATGCTTGGGAAGTGCCTGCCCTCACAATGGGCAACCAGCTATGCCGGTGGTAAGGATGTCCCAGCTTTTTAAAATATCTACGTGGAAACAATGATAATAAGAGGAGGTGAAAGGCACTGGAATGTTTCAGTAATTAAATGGACAAGGGAGGAAGTGGGTTCTTTTTTGCAACTCTTCCTCTCTTAAGACAGAGATTCCACTGCCTCAAGCAGCTTGCTTGGCACGCTCCCTCTGTAGCTTTACATTAGAATCCCGGTTCCCCTCTCCTTAACTGCTGCCCTCAAACCAGAGGAAATTGGCAGAAACCAGTTTAGGCGCCAAGCTGACCTTCAGGGTACCCTTTTAGCTCGGTAAACAGCCCATGCACAGCAGCCTCCCCGCCTCTGGGCGGGGCTTCACCGCCATTTTCTGAGCGTGCGCTGCATCGTGCCTGCGCAGTCTGATTAAGGACATTGCGGAAGTAACTTGTCAGAACTTCCCACTTGTAAACCCCTGAAAAGTAACCTTTCCCCTCGCCCTCCCTGAGCAGTCTTGGCGGCAGCCGCCCCGACTGCTCCTTTCCTTGCACGATGAAATAAAGGGTCTTGCTACACTCCCACCTTTACTGGATGAGACGCGTCGGGCTGAGCAGAACCTGGGGTTTCAACCCGGCCATGCTCTCACTTTCCCTCTTATTCTCTTCTCATTCTGCAAGGAACAGGGATCAGATAGGAAGATGCTTGGAACGGGACCCTGGGCTGAATTGGGAAAATGATTCCAGCCCCCTGAATCAGTCCTCATGCTAGAGGAGGGATTTTCAGGGTCAGCTGGCCAAGACTGCGCCCTCCTCCTTCCCACCTCCCTTTCTGAGCCCCTCTCCTGCCTGCCCTGTGCACGCCACCTCTTCCGACCCCACCTCTGACCTCGGGTTTCCCTCCAGCTCTAGGATTCCACTCCCCATCCCACCCAACCCCTTCCAGTCTGGAGTTTTAAACTCCCATTGTGTCTCAGGGCATCTTCCGTGCTGTCGCCTGATCGGAGTCACTTGTAAGTCTGCAGTTAAAGAAAAGAGCTTGTTATTATTCAAGACCCAGAATCTTGTCGTGGAGGGAGCAAAGTGTAGCGGTTAGAAGCGTGAGCCAGGTGAAAAGTCTGGTGAAATCGCAGCTCCGTTATTTATTGGCCGTACAAAAAGCAGTCAAGTTGCACTCACGCGCTCCCGGATAAGTTTCCTTCCCTGTAAAGGGAGATAATACCTTCATCCTAGAGGTGTTGTGATGAGTAAAGGGTTAAGGATCAGAATTCAACAAACAGAGGCTTTTAATATTACAGCATTTCACGAATCTAAGATGTCACTGATTGTGAGAGGCACCATTATTTTAGGTATCAGAAAGAGGGAGGGAGGGAGAGAGAAGAAAATACCACTGCCGCGTAAACAGTAGCAGGTTGACATCACATGTAAGATACATCCTGATTTCGGAGATACAAAACATGAAAAAAAAAAAAAAATGTGCATCTTGGAT
Organism: Elephas maximus indicus; assembly: GCF_024166365.1. NCBI lineage: Eukaryota > Metazoa > Chordata > Mammalia > Proboscidea > Elephantidae > Elephas > Elephas maximus. Next base: position 50,079,336 of record NC_064837.1, on the reverse strand, counting down.
TGGATGAAATGAGGTACCATCGTGGAGAGCGGCTCTTAACACGAGGCCTGAGCGCTGAGCTCGGTCTTTCACCGGGATGACCTTGAAGTCTCCCTCTCTGGACCCTGGTTTACTTGTCTACCAGGTCAGCGCAGGCTGGATGACCTCACCCGGCTGGTGCGAGGCCAGGGCACACAGAGACGGAGGCTACCTTGGTTGCTCTCTGCTGCCCCCCGCTGCCGCGAAGAGGGAATGGGGTCTCGCCTGAGAGGATGACGGCGCCCCTAGGGGCGGTGAAGCGCAGGCAAAGGAGCGGGCTGAGTCAGCCCAGGGGCTCTGCGGACCTTGACCTGGGCTCTGTGGCCCGACGCAACCCCCAGCTCCCTTCGGATCTTCAGCGCTGGGCAGGGCTTCCCATATTCCGCCCTCAGCAGCCGTGACCCCTTCACGGGAACCTCGTCGGACACTAAGACCCATATTCTAGACTGTTCAGCCGTTTAGCTCGGTTTATACTCCCCCAACCCGACGCGGTAGCCATGAACGTTTCTACTTCTCAGCTGGGGAAACTGAGGCTCGACGACCTCCTGGGGTCTCGACTCCTCTCTGAGGCCCCTTCCAGGCGGCGCCGTACCAGCACACCTGGGCTCTCAGCGATCGGCTCCGTCTTCGGCCCGGACCCAGCCTGCCGCCTTCACACTGGCGAAGCGGTGGCTCTCTTCCGGAAATGCCGAACTGCTCTCCACCAATAACTCCCTCCCACCGGCCCCTCCCGTCCCCCACTCAGTTCTGTCTCCGCCGGCTGCAACCGGGAGGTCCGCTCGCAGCGCTCGGAGGCGGCCTCAAGGGTGGAGCCCGCCGCGATAGCCACGCCTCCTCGGGGGGAGGGTACCTGGCGGGGCATGCAAATTAGGGATGGCGCGTCAGCCCGGAAACGAAGGCGTAAAAATGGGTATAAAAAGTCTCTTAAAAATGTACGGAATACACAATCTGTACAAGGTCCACCTACTTGCATACTACTGTGAAAGAGGTAAAGGAAGTAACATCCGGACTAAAAGAAGGGATCTCAGCATGACTGTAATATGTGTGATAGAAGATGGATAGCAGCGATCCGGTAGTAGTCGGTATCGCTTCTCGGCCTTTTGGCTAAGATCAAGTGTAGTATCTGTTCTTATCAGTTTAATATCTGATACGTCCTCTATCCGAGGACAATATATTAAATGGATTTTTGGAGCTGGGAGATGGAATAGGAGCTTGCTCCGTCCACTCCACGCATCGACCTGGTATTGCAGTACTTCCAGGAACGGTGCACCCCCCCTCGGGGGGAAGTTTACTTGGTATGAAAAAACAGACTGCAAGTTTCTCTGGCAGCTTGTGCTTGTCCTGAGCTGTTTTTCTGATAGTGGTGTGTTTTTTACGGCGTTTTTTTTTTTTTTTCCCGGTTGTTTACACGCTTGGTTTCTTATGCAATGTGTTCTTTTACTTGTCAGTGTAGAAACAAAATTATCTTCGTTTTGGCGGCGTTGAGTAAGAATTATCGTAGTAGTTTTAAGCAAAGTCCGTCGCTTTCTCTTGTAGCGGCAAGTGGTTTTTGGTAGGGAGATTTAGTATCAAAAGGGGAAAAGCACTTCCATACGTACCTAATCTGGTTGCTACCGTGCCACGCTGGAAGGTGAAGGGGGCCGGGGGCCGGGGGCCGGGGGCCGGGGGCCGGGGGCCGGGGGCCGGGGGCCGGGCTTGCAATGGAACCAAGTCGTCGGAGTCCCTGCTCTGAACAGATAACTTTCCACGTGGAAAGTGTACTGGTCCTCCGTCATGTGTTCGCTGACTGGTTTTGCAGCTCTCAGGACTAATCTCGTCCTACTGGGTTTCAGGCACTCCCCAAATTCAGGTCCTCCCTCACGCCCCATCTCTTACCTCCGTCCCCATCTCCTAAGTCTCTTTCAGTCATCTGCCAAAACTCCCTTTTATTTGCTGCCTCTTCTCTAACCGTTTCCTTCTTAAGCTTGCTTTACAAACTCCATGTCCTCCCCGGAGGATACCGCTGCTGCTCCTGCAGCCCTCTCACCTGGTGGATGTTTTCTCTCCCCACCCTTCATTCCGATGGCCCCAGAGGTGACAGACAAGGTGTTCTTTTGTCCTCATTGCTGCTTCCAGACCATTCTCCCTCAAGCCCTGCAGCTTCGAGTCTCGGTCTTCAGACCACACCCCTTATTATGCTCCTTGCTAAAGCCATCCACGGACCCCTCTTCACTTCATGCCTTGAAAATTTTTAGCTTCTGGCTTATTCTTGCTCCCTGGGAAAAACTACTTTGGTCATCACTTTCGGTAATTTCAACGTCCACACGGATGATCCTACCCCGGGGCAGCTCTCTGACCTGCTGGGGGTCACTAAGATTTAACCTTCGTGTGACAGAAAATCATTTACATGACTGTAATGGATGATCCTTTTATTGTAATGTTTCCACAAATCCTAATCCTCGTCCTCAATCCAGGGATCCATCAGGGATGGAGGAGGAGAGGGGCCGAAGGAACCTGAGGTCCTCCTCCATACACGGTCGGTATTATCATTCTGAGGTTGTAAAGCAGTCTCCACCCTTTACCCCTCTGTCCCTTGGTCCACATTCTTTTCTCAGGCTCCAGTGCCTCAATTTCCCCCCTCACCTCAACCTGGGCCCCCATCCTATAAGCCCGCCTAGCTGGTGCTCGGCCACTAGCCGAAAGGTTGGAGGTTCCCGTCCACCCAGAGGCACCTCGGAAGAAAGTCCTGGTGACTGACTTCCCAACAGCCAACGCCTGGAAATCTTATGGAGGACAGTCTTGGTCTAACACACATGGGGCGGCCATGAGTCGGAGTCAACTCGACGGCAACTGAAATGAAAGCCGCCGTGAGGGCCTGCCTGATTCCACTGACTCCACGTTCTGTTCCATATTCTCATTTGTTGGGTATCCTCCTAGGAACACAGAGCCAAATACACCCCGGTCTTGGGCCTCATGGCCAGGTGGGAGCCCCAATCATCTATTTATCTCTCAAGGCCCCCTCCTAATTGTGCCTGGTGTTCTCCTAGTCATATGGGCAGGTGTCAGGTCCCATCCTGGGCTAGATGCTTCCTGAAGGCAGGGATGGTACCATGGCTGGCCCATCTCTACTGCCAGCGCCAAGCACAGACCCTGGTGGTCCCGTCACAGGTGACTAGTGACCCTATGTTAAGTTGGAAGTGGAAGTGATGGCCGGAGGCCCAGAGACCGGTGGGGATGGACCCTGGCCCTGGCTTGACCAGGACCGCTCAGCTGTATTTCCCTGGGCAAATCCACTTCCTCAGGGAAAAGATGGGTTATCAGTCAGCATCCTGTTCAGCCTGATGGTCTGTTCACCTCTTAGTGATTCGCTACTGCCCGTCACTTCCAGAGATGACATTCGTTCTCATGAGAATTCTCCAGCCCACAACCTCCACTTGACCGCGAACTGCTGGTTTGCAAGAATGGATCACAGTCACCTCTCAGTGTTGAGCCCCCTGATGGTTGTGCAAAAAGCACCTTCATGGAATGAATGTGTCAACCCGAGGACTCAAAAGATCAAACGTGATGATCAGTGCGTTCTGTCTCTTTTAAAGAAAATCCAGGAATATTGTAAAAATAGGGTGTGACACAGTTTGTGTTGAAGGTAGCATGTCAAATTTGTGATGGAAAAAAAAAAAATGGACTCGTTTACCCCAGAATAAATACCAAATGCCTCAAAGATTTAAATGATTAAAAAGAAAAATAGAAACAGAGGAAGATTTAGGAAATTATTTTGTAACCCCAGAATGGTGAAGTCTTTTCTAACTTCGACTCCAAATCTGAAAGCTATTTTTTAAATGATAAATTTAATGATATGAATTTGGATTTTTAATGAAATCATCACCTTCAGCACAGCCAAAAGACAAGTATCAAACTGGGGAAAATATTCGCCACTTACATTACAGACAGAGGGTCAATCCCCCTAATATGTAAGTTGCAAATACAAGCCCTTAGGATAAAGCCCAAGACAAGGCAAGAAAAGGCACCAAGTCCCTGAACTAGGAGTTCCGAGAAAAGAAGCTAAACGTGGCTCTTAAACACACAGGAGGAAGCTCAACCTTACCCACGGGAAAAAAAAAAAAGAAAAAACAATCCCCTTGCCAATCCAGTCGATTCCGACTCATAGCGACCCTATAGGACAGAGTAGAACTGCCCCATAGGGTTTCCAAGGAGCGCCCGGTGGATTCCAACCGCCCACCTTTCGGTTAGCAGCCCTAGCTCTTAACCACTACGCCACGAGGGTTTCCTACCCACGGTAAGAGGGCTGCAAATTAAACTTCACTGAGGTATCATTTCCCACTTATAAGATCGGCCTCCACCCCCCAAAAAAAGGATCCCAGCCTTGGTCCCTGTTTTAATCATATTACCTTGGCTGAGGTATGGTAAGGCCAGATGCAGATCAAGAGAGAGAGGCCTTGAAGTTCTTAAAGGTGTCATTGTACTCACAGGTCCCTGGGGAGAACACTGCACTCCACGCAGGGCCATTCAGGGGTTGCACCTGGGGACAGGGTAACAACTACGGGCTGGAACTGAAGGGCAAGCAGGATGGGGTTAGCGAGGCTTCCCCAGGATTGAGATTGGATATGTTGAATTTCAATTCCGAAGGCTCCAGACATAGGGGCTGTCCCTCTTGTTAGGTCCCTGGCCGCAGGGCGTTTAGGGCGGGCGCACAGTGGCCCAGGAGTGGTTGGAGGATGGGCTTCATCAGCTGCTCAGGAAGGGGATTAGAGAGGCCTCTAGCTAGGGCCTCACCACCGGGTCAAAGCAGCAGGTTAAGAAAACACTCTGCTGATTACAATCGCACACAGTGTTGCTGGCGGGGTCCGGGAAAGAGGCGCTGCCGGAGAGCTCCCGCCGTGCTCTTCCATCACTGCCTGCCACCCCGTAGTTCCTGGCTCCCTTGCAGCGAGGACTGCCCCACCGTGAGGGCGTAAGGGCACCCGACTCGCCTCTCCGGACCTCCGCGCCGGGGCGGCGCAGCTTTGCAGGCGCTTGGGTCCGCTTTGAGCCAACTCCGCGGGAGTGAATCAGGCTGAGAAGGCACTCGAGAGCCTTATGCAGGAAGTGAAGAACTCAGACACGGAGCAAAGGCCCTGAGATCGGAGGGTGCCTGTTTGAGAAATAGCTAAGAGACTGCTGTGGTTAGAGGAGAAGCAAGTAAAAGAGAAACAGACTATACTATCAGGGCGGCAGTAGGGGGCTGAGTGTGGAACCTAGAGACTTAGTAAGGCAGAGAACAGAGGGGCCCCCAAATCTGCAAACAAAGTAACAAGAAGTGGGCCAGGGCACAGAAACAAAGCCATTCTCCAGAACAATGGGGCAAGGTATCTAAAAATAGCCTGCAAACTTCTTTAAAGTTGCCTTTCAGAAGCAGTTGGAGAAAACCAGGCCCAGGGACATGCACAGAACATCCACCTGTGACCACTGTGTGACCTTCCACCAGGGGCAGTGAGGGGCTACAGCCCCAGCCGGGGAATCCAACCCGGGAGCGGGAGACTAGCAGGCGCGACACCCCATAATAAGTCCTGCTACGAATCCCAGAGGCCTCCATGACAGGAGCCATCTTGGAAAGCTGCTGCTCAAGCACTTTAGTTAACATGTCCCCGCCTGTATCTATGAATAAACATGAATCTTTTCCCTCCCAAGAGCTTTTAAAAACTCCAGCCTGTCTTTTGTTCTGTGAGATGAGGGTATGCTTTGCTCTAGGCCCTCCTGGTCTCCCTTGCAAGCCTCTTCAAAAAAGCTTTGCTCCTGTGGAAAACTAGGAGCCTTACCTGCTCATTCTTGACCAGTGAGAGGCAAGAACCTTATTCCAGTAACAGAACGACAAGTGATTAATTTGCAATGGAACACGTTCCATCCCCGTGGGTGTAATTCAGGACATCCTCTTCTCAGGAGGAAACGACCTGGCGACCTGAAGAGGGGAGAGCCAAAGACCTTCTGAAGAAGAACCTGGACAGGAGCGTAGAGGCCCTGACGAAGTGTGGGGGGCGGGGGCGGGAGAGCGGCCTCCTTCCCTCGTGTCCGCCCTGGCTGAGCGGGTTGAAGGCGCGACCTCGGCTGTTGCTCAGCTATTGGGTGTGAAGCACCAGCAAGGGAAAGAACAGTGAACGAAACAGAGTCCCTGCTTCCAGGGGCGCCTTTGGCACCACGGGAACTGCAGCCGCGTCAGCGCTCCCTTCAGAGTCCCCGGCAGCCGCCCTTCCTCTCGGGTCTTCCCGGTGGACTCGCACAAGCCAGGAGATCGGCCCCAGCGGGGTTTCGGCCCGCCGGCTAGCAGCAGCGCTCCGGGGTGTGGAGCCCGCCGCGGTAGCCACGCCTCCCGGCCTCCCGGCCTCCCGGGGGCGGAAACCGGCGGGGCAGCAAATTAGAAATGGCGCTTCAGCCCGGAAGCGACGCGGCAAGAACGGATATAATAATTCTCTCTAAAAATGTAGAGACTACAAAACCTGCACGGGGACCTATTTGCACAGCAGTGCCAAAGACGCAAAGGAAATTATATCTGGAGTAAGTGTTAGGGACGAGTCTCATCATGAACAGAATATGGATGACAGGAGGAGGGAGGGTGACACTGCCCAGTCCCGCACCATCCTCACAATTGTTGATAAGTTTGAGCCCATTGTTGCAGCCACTGCGTCAATCTGTCTCATTGAGGGTCTTCCTTTTATTTGCTGGCCCTCCTCTTTACCAAGCATTGTGAATGATATCTTTCTCCAGGTACTGAACCCTTCTGGTAACGTGTCCAAAGTGCGTGAGAGGAAGTCTCCCTTGTAAGGAGCATTCTGGCCTTACCATGGCTTGGGTCTGGAGCACCTTAGTCCTCAAACTGATACCTTTTTTTTTTTTTTAGGACTTTAAAGAGGACTTTTGCAGCAGATTTGCCCAATGTAATACGCCATTTTTTTTTTTCTTGACTGCTGCTTCATGGGCGTTGACTGTGGGTCCCAGTGAAATGCTGTGGGTCCCAGTGAAATGAAACGCTTGACAACTTCAGTGTTTGCTCCATTTGTCATAAGGATTTGTGTTTGTTTGTTTTCTTTATGCTGGGGTGTAATCCATACCAAAGGCTGTGGTCTTTGGTCTTCATCAATAAATGCTTCAAATCCTCTTCGCTTTCAGCAAGCAACGTTGTGTTATCTGCATAACAGGTTGTAATGAGTCTTCCTGCAATCCTGATGCCTCGTTCTTCTTCCTATAGCCCAGCTTCTTGGGTTATTTGCTCAGCATACAGATTGAATAAGTATGGCAAGAGGATACAACCCTGACGCACACCTTTCCTGATTTTAAACCACACGATATCCCCTTGTGTACAGGTTCCACATGAGCCCAATTAAGTGTTCTGGAATTCCCATTATTCTCAATGTTATGGTTCCCATAATTTGTTATGACCCACACAGTCGAATGCCTTTGCATAGTCAATAAAACACACGTAAACATCTTTCTGGTGTTTTCTGCTCTCAGCCAAGATCCATCTCATGTCGGCAATGATAGCCCTCATTCCACATCCTCTTCTGCATCTGGCTTGAATTTCTGACAGTTCCCTGTCGCTGTACTGCTGCAACCATGTATGAATTATCTTCAGCAAGCATTTACTTGCGGGTGGTATTGTTTGATAATTTCCACTTTCTGTTGGATCACCTTTCTCTGGAATGGGCACGTATATGGATCTCTTCCAGTCGGTTGACCAGGTAGCTGTCTTGCAAATTTCTTGGCATGGACAAGTGAGCCCTTCCAGTGTTGCATCCATTTGTTGAAACATCTCAATTGGTATTCTGTCAATTCCCGAAGCCTTGCTTTTCACCAATGCCTTCAGTGCAGCTCGGACCTCTTCCTTCAATACCATTGGCTCTTGATCACATCCCATCTCCTGAAATAGCTGGACTTCGACCAATTCTTTTTGGTCCAGTGATTCTGTGTGCTCCTTCCATCTCCTTTTGATGCTTCCTGCATCGTCCAATATTTTACCCATAGAATCCTTCAATATTGCAACTTGAGGCTTGAATTTTTCTTCAGTTCTTTAAACTTGAGAAATGCCAAGCGTGTTTGTGATGGTTAAGGTTGTATATCAACTAGGCTGGACCATGATTCTCAGTGGTTTGGCAGTTAGGTAGTAATGTAATTTGGCAGTTAAGTAATGATGTAGGCATCCTCCATGATGTGATCTGATGTGATCGGCCAATCAGTTTAAGGGGAGTTACTCAGGGGTGTGACCTGCATCCAATATATATGTGGACATTCTGGCAAAGCTCACTGGCTTTTTCTTGCTCTGGATCCTTTTCCAGCTCATCATCATCTGACTTCCAGTTCTTGGAACTCGAGCCAGTGGCCTGCTGTATTGCCTGCTGATCTTGGGATTCATCAGCCCCCATATCCTGCGAGTCAGGAGCCTGCTGACTTACCTGTCGATCTTGGATTCATCAGTCTCTGCAGGCTGTGAGCCAGCGGCTTGCCGTCTGAGCTGCCAATCTTGGGTTCATCAGCCCCTGCAGCTATGTGAGTTAGACGAAGCCTCCAGCCTCACACCTGATCCACAGACTTGGTACTTGCCAGCCTCTACAACCATGAGAGCCATTGTCTTGAGATCAACCTGTGTGTGTGTGTGTGTGTGTGTGTATGCTTCACTATGAGCCAGCCTAAGACATTGGTGCTGAGAGTGGTTCTACAGAAACAAAATAGTGAGGATGAGTTTTCTAAATTGGCTCTCAGGTCTGACTAGTCTTAAAGGTGCTGCCTCCAGTAGAAAAGAAGGCACTGCTAATCTGTGGCATGAGGTGGCAATATTAATATGCAAAATATCACCACCAATAGATAAGCGTTGGCGAGAAGCGAGGGTCTGGCTGATCGCCTGTTTCGTACTTTTCTACAGCTTTGTCAGAATGAGAAGTATAGGGAAGCTGGTTGGTTGGTCCCACTTTGTCTTAGTTATCTAGTGCTGCTATAAGAGAAAGACTACAAGTGAAAAGCTTTAATAAAGAGAAATTTATTCTCTTACACTTTAGGAGGCTAGAAGTCTAAACTCAGGGTGCCAGCTCTAGGGGAAGGCTTTCTCTCTGTGTCGGTTCTGGGGGAAGGTCTTTGTCATCAATCTTCCCCTGGTCTAGGAGCTTCTCAGCACAGGAACCCCGGGTCCAAAGGGCGTGCTCTGCTCCCAATGCTGCTTTCTTGGCGGTATGAGGTCCCTCTGTCCCTCTGCTTGCTTCTCTCTTTTATATCTCAAAAGAGATTGACTCAAAATACAATCTAATCTTATAAATTGAGTCCTGCCTGATTATCATAACTGCCCCTAACCCTGCCTCGTTAACATCATAAAGGTAGGATTTACAACACATAGGAAAATCACATCAGCTGACAAAATGGTGGACAATCACACAATACTGGGAATCATGGCCTAGGCAAGTTGACACACGTTTGGGGGACACAGTTTAATCAGTAACGTACTTTCTCTAGATATAGTGGTAAGAAAGAGATGAGCTCAGGGCTTCAGAGTCACAGCTCAAGCGCCACATAAAAGACCTCAAAGTTGCCGCTTGTGCCCTGAAAGAAAGCCTTATTTCTTGTAGCAACAGAGCTGATATTGCCAAACACCAAACTCAGAGTCTTCCTGTAAGAGTGATTGAATTACAAGGCCAAGGCCACCTGAATTCCCAACCTGGAATGGTGCTGAAGTTCAACTGAGGGCATTGATTGGGAAGAAATAGGATCCTGAAACTTGGAATGGGGACATATGGGCAGATAATCAGGAAGCTGGGGACATCGAGCCCCTAAATTCCATTGAATCACTCCCGTCAACAAAAACAGCCCTCTTACTACCATCTGAAGAGATTATTCCATCTTTGTCTGCCTAGCCACCCTACCCAGTAAAATCAGTATGCCCTCCACCCCCATCTGATGAGATTAATACAGTCGTGTCTGAAGAGCCTTTGTCCAAGTCATCACCTGGGGCAGCATCTGAGTCATTGCCTGGGGCATTGCCTGGGGTAGATGCCTTACAAGACATTGCTGAATGTTCCCAGGACCCACCCCCGCTACCCATTTTTGCTTCTAGACCTAAACTAGACTTACGTCACAGCGAGCCCGGAAAGGTGAAGTACAAAGTCTGACCGAGGAGGAGGTGTGCTACACTCCAAGAGAACTGTTTGACTTTTCTAATATGTACAGACAGAAACCTGGGGAATATGTGTGGAAATGGCTATTGAGGGTGTGGGATAATGGTGCAAGGAACATGAAGTTGGATCAGTCTGAGTTTATTGATATGTACCAACTAAGCACAGAGTCTTCATTCAATGTTTCAGCTCCAGAGGTTATGAAAGGATCTAGTAGTTTATTTGGTTGGGTCACTGAAGCATGGATTACACCATGGACTACATTGAATTAGGTTGAAATAACGGACCTGCCTTTGTACACTGTAGAAGAAGGTATCCAAGGTCTTAGGGAAATTGGCGTATCAGAGTGGATTTATCAGGTTAGGCCCACAGACCCACACATGGAGTGCCCAGAGGTCATGCCTTTTTCCACAATGGTGAGGAACAAATTTGTGAAGGGAGCCCCAACATCCTCGAATATTGCTGTGGTTGCTATTTTCTGTATGTCAGACTTCACAGTGGGAACTGCCCTGAGTTAAGACACCTAACTACAATGGGCCTGATTGTAGGAGGACCCCATGGTGGTAGGAGCCAAGTGGTGGAACTCAATCAACAAAAACAAGGTGGATGTGGTTACCGTAATGGACAGCAGAGTAATAGTGGGATTAGGGTGGGATTGTAATGCCCTAAGGTCGCATCATTGATCCAATGTAAAGGGAGTTTCCCTGGGGTGTGGCCTGCACCACCTTTTTATCTTACAAGAGATAAAAGAAAAGGGAAGCAAGCAGAGAGTTGGGCACCTCATACCACCAAGAAAGCAGTGCTGGGGGCAGGGTGCATCCTTTGGACCCAGGGTCCCTGTGTGGAGAAGCTCCTAGTCCAGGGGAAGATTGATGGGACGGTCGACAGAGAGAAAGCTTTCACCTGGAGCTGATGCCCTGAATTTGGACTTTTAGCCTACTTTACCTTAACTCTTCGTTAAAGCCATCCACTTGTGCTATTCCTGTTATAGGCAGCACTAGATGACTAAGACATAAGCCAAAAGCAATACCGCATTCCTGGAGGGATTGCAGAGATTACTGCCACCACGAAGGACTTGAAGGATGCAGGGTGGTAATTCCCACCATATCCCCACTCAACTCACCTATTTGGCCTGTGCAATGGAATATCGTACACTTGAAGAATGACAATGGAATATCATAAACTTAACCGGGTGGTGACTCCAATTGCAGCTGCTGTTTCCAGATGTGGTTTCATTGCTTGAGTACTTGGTATGCAGCTATTCATCTGGCCAATGCTTTTTTCTCAATTCTAGTTTTGAAGGAACACCAGAAGCAGTTTGCCTTCAGCTGGCAAGGCTAGCAATACACCTCACTGTTCCACCTCAGGGGTATATCAACTCTCCAGACCTATGTCATAATTTAGTCTGCAGGGAACTTGATCACCTTTCCCTTCCACAAGATGTCACACTGGTCCATTACATTGATGATAGTATGCTGATTGGACCGAGTAAAGAAGAAGTGTCAATGGCTCTGGACTTATTGGTAAAATATTTGCATGCAAGAGGGTGGGAAACTAATCCCACAAAAATTCAGGTGCCTTCCACCTCAGTGAAATTTCTGTGAGTTCAGTGGTGTGGGGCATGCCAAGATATTCCTTCGAAAGTGAAAGACAAGTTGTCACATATGGCCCCTCCAAAACTAAAAAGGAGGCACAATGCCTGGTGGGCCTCTTTGGATTTTGGAGGTAGCATATCCCTCATTTGGGTGTGCTACTCCAGCCTATCTATCAAGTGACTCGGAAAGCTGCTAGTTTTGAGTAGGGCCCAGAACAAGAGAAGGCTCTGCAGCAGGTTCAGACTGCCGTGCAAGCCACTCTGGCACTTGGGCCATATCATCCAGCTGATCCAACAGTGCTTTAAGTGTCAGTGACAGATAGAGATGCTGTTTGGAGTCTTTGCCAGGCCCCTATTGGTGAACCACAGTGCAGATCCTTAGGATTTTGGAGCAAGGCCCTGCAATCCTCTGCAGATAACTACTGTCCTTTTGAGAAACGGCTTTTGGCTTGTTCCTGGGCCTGAGATGAGGCTGAATGTTTAACCATGGGACACCAGGTCACCATGTGGCCTGAGCTGCCCATCGTGAACTGGGTGTTGTCTGACCCACAGAGCCATAAAATCAGACATGCACGGCCGCACACCATCATTAAATGGAACTGGTATATACGAGATCAGACCCGAGCAGGACCTGAAGTCACAGTAAGTTGTATGAGGAAGTGGCCCCAATGCCGATGATCTCCACTCCTGTCACATTACCTGCTCTCTCCCAGGCTGCACCTATGGCATCATGGTGAGTTCCTTGTGACCAGTTGACTGAGGAAGAGAAAACTCATGCCTGGCTTACAGACGGTTCCACATGATATGCAGGCACCGCTCAAAAGTGGACAGTGGCAACACTGCAGCCCATTTGTGGGACCTCCCTGAAGGACAGTGACGAAAGGAAAGCCTCCCAATGGGCAGAACCTCAAGCAGTGTGCCTGGCCGTTTGCTTTGCTTGGAAGGAGAAATGGCCAGATGTAAAACTGTATACTGATTCATGGTCTGTGTCCAATGGTTTGGCTAGATGGCCAGGGACTTGGAAGGAACATGATTGGAAAATTGGAGACAAGGATTTATGCGGAAGAAATATGTGGATGGGCCAAAGAAGTGAAGATATTTTTGTCTTGTGTGAATGCTCGTCACAGGAGGATTTTAACAGTCGAGTGGATAGGATGATGTGTTCTGTGGAAACCAGCCGCCTCCTTTCCCCAGCCACTCCCATCATTGCCCAATGGGCTCATGAACCTAGTGGCTATGGTGGCAGGCATGGAGGTTATGCATGGCCTCAGCAACATGGACTTCCACTCACCAAGGCCAACTTGGCTACAGCCACTGCTGAGTGCCCAGCATGCCACCAGCAGAGAACAACACTGAGTCCCCAGTATGGCTCTGTTCCTTGAGGTGATCAGCCAGCAACCTGGTGGCAGATCGATTACATTGGACCACTTCCATCACGGAAAGGGCCCCCTTTTGTTCTTAATGGGATAGATACTTGCTCCAGACACAGATTTGCCTTCCCTGAATGCAACGCTTCAGCCAAAATACTGCATGGATTGAGATGTGTTCCAAAAAAATATGTGTATCAATCTGGCTAGGCCATGATTCCCAGTATTGTGTGATTGTTCATTGTTCACCATTTTGTCATCTGATGTGATTTTCCTATGTGTTGTAAATACTATCTCCATGATGTTGAGGAGATGGGATTGGCAGCCGTTATGCTAATAAGGCAGGACTCAATCTACAAGATTGGGTTGTGTCTTGAGCCAATCTCTTTTGAGATATATAAGAGAGAAGTGAGCAGAGAGACACGGGGACCTCATCCCACCAAGATACAAGAGCCAGGAGAATAGCACGTCCTTCGGGCCTGGGGCCCATGCGATGAGAAGCTCCTTGACCAGAGAAGATTGATGAGAAAGACCTTCGTCCAGAGCCAACACAGAGAGAAAGTCTTCCCCTGGAGCCGATGCCCTGAATTTGGACTTCTAGCCTACTAGACCGTGAGAAGATAAACTCCTGCTTGTTGAAGCCACTCACTTGTGGTATTTCTCTTATAGCAGCACTAGATAACTAAGACAACTACCATCCATGGACTTACAGAATGCCTTATCCACCGTCATAGTATCCCACACTGCATTGCCTCGGATCAAGGGACTCACTTCACAGCAAATGGAAGTGTGGCAATGGGCCCACGCTCACGGAATTCACTGGTCTTACCACGTTCCCCATCACCTTGAAGCAGCTGGCTTGACAGAATGATGGAATGGCCTCCTAAAGACAAAATTACAGTGCCAGCAAGGTGGCAATACTTTGCAGGGTTGGGCCAGTGTTCTCCAGGAGGCTGTATATGCTCTAAACCAGTGTCCAATATATGGCGCTCTTTCTCCCATAGCCAGGATTCACAGCTCCAGGAATCAAGGGATGGAAATAGCAGTGACACCACTCACTATTACCCCTTGTGATCCACTCATAAAATTTTTCCTTCCTGTCCCCACAACGCTGTGCTCTGCAGGTCCGGAGGTCCTGTTTCCAAAGGGAGAAATGCTCCCACGCAGAGACAAAATACAGATTCTATTGAACTGGAAGTTAAGAATTTCACCTGGCCACTTTGGGCTCCTTATGACTATGGAACAACAGGTAAAAAAGGGGAGTTACTATATTGGCTGGTGCAATTGATCTTGCTTACCAAGGGGAAATTGGATTGGTGTTTCATAATGGAGGTAAAGATGATTATGTCTGGAGTTAACAAACAAACAAACAAACAGAAAATAACAAATGTTGGAAAGGTTGCAGGGAGATTGGAACTCTTATGCACTGCTGGGGGGAATGCAAAACGGTACAATCATTTTGGAAAACGTTATGGTGCTTCCTTAAGAAGCTAGAAATAGAAATAGCATACGTTCCAGGAATCCCACTCCTAGGAATATATCCTAGGGAAACAAGAGCTGTCACACAAATAGACATATGCACACCCATGTTCACTGCAGCATTATTCACGACAGGAAACAGACAGAAACAACCTAAGCGCCCATCAACAGAAAAATGGGTAAACAAACTATGGTACATACACACAATGGAATACTATGCAAAGATAAAGAACAATGATGAATCTGCAAAACATCTAACAACATGGATGAATCTGGAGGGCATTATGCTCAATAAAAACACATGAAAACGTTTCCTTCCACAGGGAAAGAAATAATCTTTGATGGTTATGAGGGAGGGGAGGTGTCATGGACTGGATTATGTCCCCTCCAAAAATGTGCCTATCAATTTGGCTGGGCCATGATTCCTGGTATTGTGTGATTTTCCTATATGTTGTAAATCCTGCCTCTATGATGTTAATGAGGGAGGATGGGCAGCAGTTGTGTTAGTGAGGCAGGACTCAACCTACAAGTTTGGATTGTGTCTTGAGGCAATCTCTTGAGACATAAAAGAAAGAAGCGAGCAGAGAGACAGGGGGACCTCATACCACCAAGAAAGCAGTAGGACAGAGCCTGTCCTTTGGACCCAGGGTTCCTGTGCAGAGAAGCTCCTAGCCTGGGGAAAGATTGGTGAGAAGGCCCACAAAGAAAGCCTTCCCCTGGAGCTGACACCCTGATTGTGGACTTTTAACCTACTTTACTCTGAGAAAAATAAACTTCTCTTTGTTAAAGTCATCCACTTGTGGTATTTCTGTTATAGCAGCACTAGATAACTAAGACAGGAGGGCTGGCGTCTTAGGCTGGGTTCTCCAGAGAAGCAAAACCAGTAAAGCATATAAATATATCTATATAGAGAGATTTATATCAAGGAAATGTCTCACGAGGTTGTAGAAGCTGGAATGTCCCAAGTCCATGGGTCAGGACAAAGGTTTCTACTTCTTCACGTAGTCACAGGGGCTGACGAACCCAAGATCAGCAGGTCAGAGAGCAGGGCTCTCGCTTACAGGCCGTGAAGATTGGTGAATCCCAAGATCGGCAGGCAAGACCACAGGTAAGCCACTAGCTCAAGTCCCAAGAACCGGAGGTGAGAGGAACAGGAGCCAGCTGCAGAACCCAGTGCCCGCAAAAAGCCCCCTAGCCTTTCCAGAATGTCTGCTTATTGTTGATGCAGGCCACACACCCAAAGAAACTCCCTTTCAACTGATTGGCTACTCAGAGCAGATCCTACCATGGGGGTGATCACATATCAGATCTCAACATGGAAGTGGTCACAACATTATACAACTGTCAAAACACTGAGAATCATGGCCCAGCCAAGTTGACACACAATCTTAACCACCACAGAAAGAGACTGGAGAAAGTCTGAGACTATGGCCCCTGGACACCATTTTAATTCAGTATTGAAGTCACTCCTGAGGGCCACCCTGCAGCCAAAGATTAGTCTGGACTATAGGGCCAACAAAAACACGCGTGAAGAGTGTGTTTTGTAGTTCAATCATGTATAAGAGGCTAATGGGCACATCAGCCCAAAAGCAAAGACAAAACGGCAGGAAGGGACAGGAAAACTGGACAAATGGAAACAGGAAAGTGGGGTGAAGACGGGAAGAGTACGGACATGTTGCAGGGTTGCCAAGCAATGTCACAAAACAATTTGTGTTAACTTTTTAATTAGAGACTAATTTGCTCTGTAAACTTTCACCTGAAACACAATTAAAACAAAAAGAAGAAGAAGATTAAGTCTGGAATACAGGAGATCCCTTACGCCATCTCTTAGTACTACTATGCCCTGTGATTAAAGTCAGTGGACAACTACAGCAACTCAATTCCGACATGATTACTAATGGCCCAGACCCTTCAGGAATGAAGGTTTTAGTCACCTTGCCATGCAAAGAACCATGACCAGCTGAGGTGCTTGTTGAGGGTACAGAGAATACGGACGCATGGGGGAAAAAGGTAGTTCTAAATACCAGTTACAACAATGTGATCAGTTGCAGAAATGAGGACTGTAATTGATATGAGTATTTCTTCCTTGTATGTGTGCATCAAATATTTTTGTTTTCTCCACTTATAAAATATAAGATGCAAACAGGGTGATATGGGTTGAATTGTGTCCCCCAAAATTATGTGTATCAATTTGGCTAGGCCGTGATTCCCAGTACTGCCCGCCATTTTGTCATCTGGTGTGGTTTTCCTATGTGTTGTAAATCCTATCACTATGATGTTGATGAGGTGGGATTAGCAGCAGTTACGTTAATGAGACAGGACTCAATCTACAAGATTGGGTTGTGTCTCGAGCCAATCTCTTTCAAGATATAAAAGAGAGAACTGAGCAGAGAGACAAGGGGAACTCATACCACCAAGAACAAGAGCCAGGACAATAGCTCGTCCTTAGGACCTGGGACCCCCGTGCTGAGAAGCTCCTTTACCGAGGAAGATTGATGACAAGGACCTTCTCCCAGAACTGACAGAGAGAGAAAGCCTTCCCTTGGACCTGGCACCCTGAATTCACACTTCTAGCCTCCTAGACTGTGAGAGAATAAATTTCTCTTTGTTAAAGCCATCCACTTGTGGTATTTCTGTTATAACAGTACTGGATAACTAAGACACAGGGCAGATATGACTTTGTAATTGTTTACTTAGAGATTGTGTATGGTTTAAGGAGATGTGTAGAGGTGCCAAATTGACAAAGGGTGAACTGCGATGGTTAAGGTTATGTGTCAGTTGGGCTGAGCTGTGATTCTCAGTGGTTTGGCAGTTATGTAATGATGTAATGTGGCAGTTCTGTAATGATGTAGTCATCCTCCATGACATGATCTGATGTGATCAGCCAATCGGTTGTAAAGGGAGTTACTCAGGGGTGTGGCCTGCAGCCAAAATATGTATCTATGTAAATTCTGGCAAAGCTTGCTGGCTTTTGCTAGCTCTGGAGGCTGCATCCAGCTTGTCATCATCTGACCTCCATTTCTTGGGGCTCGAGCCAGAGGCCTGCTGTATTGCCTGCAGACCTTAGATTCCTCGGTCACCACAGCCCGTGAGCTTGGGTTCGTCAGCCCCTGAAGCTACGTGAGTCAGGAGAAGCCTCCAGCCTGATACCTGATCCGCAGACTTGGGACTTGCCTCATGAGCCCTTTCCTTGAGATAAATCTCTCTCTATATACACGTATGTTTCAACGGTTTTGCTTCTCTAGAGAATCCAGCCTAACACAGTGTATTTTTCTTTTGATTTTCTGACTCCAGGTCTTTGCTCATTTCATTATAATACTTTATCTTCTCGAGCCGCCCTTTGAAATCTTCAGCTCTTTTACTTCATCGTTTCTTCCATTTGCTTTAGCTACTCTAGGTTCAACAGCAAGTTTCAGAGTCTTTTCTGACAAACATTTTGGTCTTTCCTTTCTTTTCTGTCTTTTTAATGACCTCTTGCTTTCTTCATGTACGATATCCTAGATGTCATTCCACAGCTCGTCTGGTCTTCAGTTGTTAGTGTTCAATGCATCAAATCTATTCTTGAAATGGTCTCTAAATTCGGGTGGGATATACTCAAGGTTGTACTTTGGCTGCTGTGGATTTGTTTTAATTTTCTTCAGCTTCAACTTGAACTTGCAGTTGAGCAATTGATGGTGTCTCTTCTGCAGTTGGCCCCTGGCCTTGTTCTGACTGATAATGTTCAGCATCTCTATTGTCCCTTTCCACAGATGTAGTCGACTTGATTCCTGTGTATTCCATCTGGTGAGGTCCACATGTATAGTCGCCATTTATGTTGCTGAAGAAGGTATTTGCAATGAATAAGTCGTGGGTCTTGCAAAATTTTATCATGCAATCTCCAGAGTCGTTTCTATCACCAAGGGCATACTTCCCAACTACAGATCCTTCCTCTTTGTTTCCAGCTTTCACATTTCAATCACCAGTAATTAGCAATGTGTCCTGATTGCCTGTTTGATCAATTTCAGACTGCAGAAGTTGGTAAAAATCTTAAATTTCTTAATCTTCGTGGTTGGTGTGTAAATTTGATTAACAGTCATATTAACTGGTCTTCCTTGTCGGTGTATGGATATTATCCCACCACTGACACTTTGCACTTCAGGATAGGTCTCGAAATGTTCTTTTTGACAGTGAATGCAGTGTTGTTCCTCTTCAGTTTGTGACTCCCAGCGTAGCTGACCTTGTGATTGATTCAAAACGGCAAATACCAGTCCGTTTCAGCTCACTAATGCCTAGGATATCTACTTTCAAGTGTTCCATTTCATTTTTGACAACTTCCAATTTTTCTAGAGTCATAGTTCCCCACATTTAGGTTCTTGCTAACTCACTCTTAGCTTCCAGTTCCCTCTTTTTTTTTTTTTCTTCTTTTACATGCTCTTGCCTTGGTAAGTTATTGGCCCGCCTGGTATCGATCTGTTGCATTTTAAGCCAGCTAACAGTAGTCATGTACTAGCATGAAGTAGTAGTAGCAATTGTCTGTATTAGCACTAGGGGTCCCTGTGTTGGTGCAAACGGCTAGCGCACTGGGCCACTAATAAAAGGGTGGCAAAGTTGGTGGTTTGGGTGGAAGTGTATCAGAAACAAGGACCTGGTGATCTGCTTCCAAAATATCAGCCATTTAAACCCTATGGAGCACAGTTCTACTCTGACACATGGGGTCACCATGAGTCGGAGTTGACTAAACAGCAACTCGTGGTGCTGGCATGTTAGCAGTCAGTGTGTAAGGAGAAGTATGTTCTTAGCCTATAAACTCTTTGGGATAACTCTCATCATCCTCGCAACAAACTTGAATTTAGTTGCTGTAATTACCCACCTTACCAGAGGGGGTGTCTCCAGCTAACACACCTAGCAGATCTGAGGCTCCAACCTGGTTCCAGGCTCCACGCTGTTGTCCCTGCCCCCCATTAAAGCTCATTATCATGCATTGTGTACATATAGGATGACACACCATTGCAACCCTGCCCTTCCCTCCATGCCCATTAACCACAAGAAGCCCAGGCCACACAACTCTTCCCTATTTCCCAAATCTCATTCCCATTAGGCAATCTGCATCCTTTACGACTTCTTCCCCAAACCCATTGTTTTCTTCACGCCCCTTCTCTCCTTTGCTCTGCCATGGCTCTCCTATCTGAGGATATTGAACTCCGGCAGCCTCAGATTATCAAGTGCTAGCTGAATCGGAATACCTCACCACTGATTTCCCTCTGGCAGGGAAAGTGGGGACTGTTCCTCCTCCACGGTGGTCCACATAGACCAACGGCAATGTTCCCGAACTGCCCCCGACCCCAGCTTGGAGTTCAGCTTCGAGTGGCATACCACCCACTCCCTCACCTCCTTCCCGCCATCGGTCCAGCCGCGGGTCTCCCGTCCTACTGCGCACCCGCTCATTCCTTGGGGATTTTAGCTCCCGGCTCACTGTCTCTCGCCGACTTACTCCTGTCGCGATTCCCGGTGATGGCAACACCCGCGCAGATGATCCTTCCAACACCCTGGCCTGATCTCAGCTCCTTAACCTTGACCCCCATACTCTAATCTACGGCCCGTGTTCAGATTTCGCCAATCATCTCAACAGAGCCCCTTACTGCCATTTGTTTTCCTGGCCCAGGAGCCAGTCCGGGATCACTTGTTGCGTTTGGTTGGCATGTCCCTCTAAGTCTCTGTGGGGCGGAGGCTTTAAGTTTGCCCAAAGCATTTGGTCTTTATCCTTGGTCCCTGAGAGATGATAGCCTCTAAAACGTTGGGACTGTGCCCCAGTGAGTGAAGTGTCTTGGATGAGGGCTCCAGACCACACCACCTAATGAGGTGCCTCTTTGGTGGGGGTTGGCCAGGCCAGAAGGACTCAGTTGACTGCAGGGCGCGGGGTGGGGGAGGGGGGTGGGGGGGTGGGGAGGCACGATTCAATCAATCCTGCCCGCTTAATGAGGCTTCGATAAAGGCTCTGGACTCGGAAGCTCCCCGGGCTTCCCGGTTGATGAAAGGCATCCATGCAGGGGCGAGGGTAGCGCATCCCTTTTTGGCACGTGGAAGCTCCGCGTTGGGAACGCTCCCAGGCCTCAGGCTCTGCGTCTCTTCATTTGTATCCTTTTTGCTGTAATAGAACTGTAATCCTAAGCAGAGCGCTTTCCCGAGTTCTGTGAGTCGTTGTAGCAAATTACCAAACCTGAGGGAGTAGTGGGAGCTAGCAGGCCGGAAGTGAGAGGGAGCCCTGGGGCCCCCGGAGCTTACCGCTTGGCATCCCGACCCGGGGTAGTGGGAAAACTCCCAATTTGTAGCGGGCAGGTCAGCCTCAGCCACCCCGGCCTCCCACGCTCTTCCTCGGGAACCTCCTTAGGGCGTCTGAACTGGTGGCTCCTTGTGCCTGGAATGCTCCTCCCCTCGCAGAAGAGGACTGGATTTACCGCGAAGCTGTGTCCTCCCCACGGAGGGCCCCGTACCCAGGAGTCGCCGGTCCACCCGGTGAACCTGTCATCGCCTGCATTGCCCGGGGGACTGTACTCTGGCGGCGCCCACCAAGAAGAAAAGAAGAAAATTAATGGTAAATAAATCCTCATCATCATAAAAGAGAGGGAGGGAGAGAGAGAAGGTGAAATCGAGATACATGTGTGTACACTTATCCGTATATGTCTATATACATACATGTGTGGAGGTGGCATACGGTTAGGAGGACACTGTGAAACCCTTTCAGCGTAGCTGTGCGTTTAAGGATTTGAAAGAAAAACCTCATAGAGCGGTTTGCGTCTTGCTCGTCCTGGGCTTTTCCTCCTTTTTCCCAGGGCGACGCGGCTGAAGGAGCTGTCCCACCCCATCCTCTCTGTTGATTTACGTGCGGCTGGGTTTGGGTTTGGGTTTGGGTTTGGGTTTGGGTTCCAAGGCGAGGGGGCGGTCCCGCCGAGCCGGAGAAGGCCCGTGTGGGCGGTTCATGCAAATGAGAAATGTCTGTTTCGCCCGGAAGCTAGGGGAGCTGGAAAGTTAAAAGGTGCAAAAGGCCCCAATAAGTATCAACCTGCCAAGCCACGTATTCGTTGAGGTTCTGACAGCAGCACGCTGGCAAAAGTAGGAGAGCGGGTGAGTCCTGGGTTGAGGCTGTGTGTGCTCACCGTGAGCTGAAGATGTGTGAGGGGAGCAGTGCCCCGGCGAGGGGGGCGGAGGCCGGCATCGCTTCTCGGCCTTTTGGCTAAGATCAAGTGTAGTATCTGTTCTTATCAGTTTAATATCTGATACGTCCTCTATCCGAGGACAATATATTAAATGGATTTTTGGAGCTGGGAGGTGGAATAGGAGCTTGCTCCGTCCACTCCACGCATCGACCTGGTATTGCAGTACCTCCAGGAACGGTGCACCCCCCTCCGGGGACCACAACCGGCGGTCTAACAGCAGCAGAAATGGCGCGCTTCTCCTTGTCTTTTGCGTTTATGTGGCTCCCTCGTCTTCTATCCGGGGCGCCTTACGGAGTAATGTCTCCTCTTCGCCGGCGACACCAGCTCGGGTCCTCACGTCTGCCACACCTCTGAAAAGCCTACCGGGAGGGTTTGCCGCTCAGGCCCCCCCCGGGGTCCACCCACCCCGCTGCAGAAAATTCGGTGTTTCACCGCTTTGGAAAGCGCCGCCTCCTCTGGCCCTAGTGGGCTCTGACCACGTGTGCACAGGGACATCAAGTGGACGCTGCCACCGGGGCTCAGGGCTGGCCCTGCACATCAACCCGGGTACGGCCTATTCGTGAGCTTAGAATACATACGTCGCACACCTATACAACAGGCTCAACACCCACGGAGGCAGCAGTCAGGAAGCCAAAAGACGCCTTGCGTTGGGCGAATGTGCTGCAAAAGGCCTCTTTAAAGTGCTGAAAAGCCAAGGCGTCGCCTTGGAGACTGAGGTGCGCCTGACCCAAGCCGTGGTCTTTGCAATCGCCTCCTACGCATGCGAAAGCTGGACGACGAATAAAGAAGACCGAAAGGAGAATTGACGCCTTGGGATTTTCGTGTCGGAGAAGAATACTGGCGATACTACTACCGTGGACTGCCAAAAGAACCAACGCACCTGTCTTGGAAGAAGTACAACCAGCATGCTCCTGGAAGCAAGGACGGCGCCCACACACATACTTCGGACGCGTCGTCAGGAGGGATCAGTCCCTGGAGAAGGGCGCCATGCTTGGTAAAGTAGAGAGGGTCAGCGAAAAAGAGGGAAGACCCTCAGTGAGGTGGATCGACGCAGTGGCTTAAGCACAACGACGATTGGGGGGATGGCGCCGTACGTAGGGTCGCTATGAGTCGGAACCGACCGGATGGCACCTAAGAGCAACAACAACGTACAACAGGCACACTTTTGTATTGCACGTGCATACGTGTAACGAGATGTATGAGTGACAGAGAGCGCGAAGGACCAGAGGGGGAAGCGTGCGAGTACCTCCAGTGGTATAACGGTTACACTGGCACTCTATATACCAAGTGGAAACCCTGGGGGCCTAGTGGTTAAGCACTGCGGCTGTTCACCAAAAGCTCGGCAGTTCCCATCCGCCGGGCCCTCCTTGGCAACTCTACGGGGCAGTTCTGCTCTGTCCCGTAGGGTCGCTGTGGGTTGGAATCGGCTCGATGGCAGCGGGTTTGGTTTGGGTTTTGTCTTCGTTTTTTTAATCAAGTCGGATGGTATTAGTTGGTGGTAATGCTGGAAACCCCGGTGGCGTAGTGGTTAAGTGCTATGGCTGCTGACCAAAAGGTCGGCAGTTGGAATCCGCCAGGCGCTCCTTGGAAACTCTGTGGGGCGGTTCTACTCTGTCCTATAGGGTCGCTGTGAGTCGGAATCGAGTCGAGGGCAGTGGGTTTGGTTTTTTGCTTTTAATGCTGGAGATAAGTTAGAGACGGATGCTGTAAACCCTAGACTCCAGCGACGAAGGCGTAAAACAAAGAGGTAGGGCGCGTTTTGATGAGAACGCACAGAAAGTGCAACCCTCGTCCGTTGCTGGGGGGAGCGTACCACCACGTTCGTTCCAGTTGCTTTGGAGAAGCCCGGCGGTTCCTCAGACACTCAAACAAACATGGAGTCACCGTATGACCCAGCGCTTCCCCTCCTAGGTATATATACCAGCCAACCAGTTGTTGCCGTTGAATCGATCCCAGCCCCATGACAACCCCACCTGTGTCCGGGTAGAACTGTGCTCCACGGGCGTTTCGATGACTCACCCTTTGGAGGCGGACCACCGCCAGGCCTTTCTTCCGAGGTGCCTCTGGGTGGACTCCGACCTCCAACCTTTAGGTTAGCCGTCGTCGAGTGCTTTGCACCGCCCGGGGAATCCCGCCTTGCAAACACACCCTGCTTTTTCTTCTCCCTTCCCTGACTTTGCTCAGGCGCTTTCTTTTGCCTTGAACACCCGCCCCTTCGCCAGCTCTTCTGCCTATTGTAGTTGTTAGGTGCCCTGGAGTCAGAGCTGCCCCTCCCCCCCACCCCCCGTAGGGTTGCCTAGGCTGTTTATTGTTATGAAAGCTGCCTCTGGGTGGGCGTGAACCTCCAGGTTCCCGCTAGCAGCAAGCAGTTAAGCATTTGCACCACCCAGAGAATCCAGTGAAGGCATAAGACCACACAGGAGCTAAACTTGCTCATTGCAACAGTTTTCAAAATAGCCCAAAGGCGGAAACAGCCAACACATCCGTCAACGGATGAACGGGAAAAAAACGAAACGTGGTGTATTCGTACAAGGCGGTTGTAAAAGTTTTGCACATGTTTTTCTTGTGAAGTTATTTACCTTGAGGGTATTGTGAGGTTTACTTCTGCTTTTTCCAATCCCCTGTATGTCTTTTCTCCTTCTCCTTCCTCTTCACTTTCTCCTTTTCCTCCTCCTCCTCCTCCTCCTCCTTCCTCTCCTTCTCCTTCTCCTCTTCTTCCTCCTACTCCTCCTTCACCTCCTTCTTCTACTGCCTTGTCGCCCTGGTTCCCCAGTCCAATGTTGAGTAGACCTGGTGCAAACCTGACTTTCTTGCCTTGTTGTTGATCGTACAGGAAAGATATTCAGTCTTTCACCATGAGGTATGTCAACTCTAGATTTTCTTAGCTGCCCGTTATCGGGTAGACGTTCCATTTTACTCCAAACTTGGTTGTTTTTTAAATCATGAATTGGTGTTGAATTTCGTCAAATGCTTTTTCTATACCCCTCGAGATGAGCAAGGAGCCCCGGTGGCACAACACTTAGGTGCTTGGGCTGCTAACCACAAGGTTGGCAGTTCGAACCCGCCCAGCAGCTCCTTGGGAGAACGACCTGGCAAACCGCTCTCATAAAGATGATAGCCTAGGAAAGCCTATGGGGCAGTTCTCTGTCACATGGGGTCGGTTATGAGTCGAAATCGACTGGATGTCACCTAACGACAGCAATAACAACTGTGAGGTAATTTCTTCCTTTTTAGTCTGTTAACGTAGTGCATTACATTGATCTTAAAAGTTAAAGTAACTTCGGACCGAATCCTGGTTTCGGGTCCGGCATGTCAACGGCTCTGAACCACCAGTCCTGTCCTCACCACAAGAAAAAACTGAAAAAGTGAACATCAACGACTCGTTTTACACCCATCAGGGAATAGAGTTCGCGGGGCAAATTATCGTCCAGAAAACCGGAGAGGCACACACGCCAATACAAAGAATCACCGCTGCCTCTGGGCCTAACATCGGGGCTTTGCCAGGGATTACAGCTTGAGAGAACATCAGTTCCTTTGACCTGGTACGTGATGGCCGGCTTTCAACAAAAGATTGCGAGGGAAAAACAAAACAAAACAGTCCAAAGAGACAGGGCAGGCATCAGAAACAGAGTCCGATATTGCAGATTTGGGCAATATCAGATCGAGATTTATAATAACTATGATTAATACGCTCTAATGGAAATGTCAGCAGAGAGGCCGAAACTCTAAGTATCAAGAGAAAATCTAGAAAGAAAGACAAAACAAAACCTTGTAACAGGGATGAAGAATGTTCATCCGTAGACCGGACATGGCTGAGGAAAGAATCAGTGAGCGTGGAGACATGTCAATAGAAACTCCCCAAACGGAAAAGTAAGCAGAAGAAAAGACTGAGGAAAAAGAGGAGCATCCAGGAACTGTGGGACAACCACAAGTGACGTAACAAACGAGCCATGGAAAGACCGGAAGGAGAAGAAAGAGAGAACGGAACAGAAGAGATACGTGATGGAATGTCACGTAATGTAATAACGTAATAATGGCTGATACCTGTCCAGAACTGTCCGCAGGGACCAAAGCATAGGGGGCTGAGAGAACACCGAGCAGGAGAAACAAAACCAGAACAAAACCAATCAAAAGCCTAAACCTAGGCACATCACATTCCATTCAAACTGCAGAAAATTGAAGGTAAAATCTTGAAAGAAGCCAAAACACAAACAAACAAACGAAAAGCCACCTTAGCTATAAAGGAACAAGGGTAAGAGTTACATCAGACTTCTCTTCATAAACCGTGCAAGCGAGGAGAGAGTGGAGTGACATATTTAAAGTCTTGAAAGGAAAGACAGCAACCTAGAATTCTGTGCCCCAGGATTTAAAGACTTTCCCAGTCAAACACAACTTGCGGGAATTGTTGGCACTAGACCCGCCCTGCAAGAAATGCTAAAAGGAGTTCTTCAGGGAGAAGGAAAATTACATAGATCCGAGACTCGGATGGACAGAAAGAAAGGAAGAGCGTTCGAGAAGAAATAACATGAGGGTAAAACCGAATATTCTATTTTTTCTTGTGCTTAACCGATCTCGCATAACCATTTATTTAAAATAATAATAGTAGCAACGCTCTACTGGATGATGATAGCTTATGGATAAGTGAGATGTATGACAGCAATGTTAGGAGGGACGGGGGCGCGGTGGGTGTTCTCTTTCTCTCTGCGGTGGTCCTCAACGTCCATCTTCCCTGACTGCCCCCGACCCCAGCTTGGAGTTCAGCTTCGAGTGGCATACCACCCACTCCCTCACCTCCTTCCCGCCATCGGTCCAGCCGCGGGTCTCCCGTCCTACTGCGCACCCGCTCATTCCTTGGGGATTTTAGCTCCCGGCTCACTGTCTCTCGCCGACTTACTCCTGTCGCGATTCCCGGTGATGGCAACACCCGCGCAGATGATCCTTCCAACACCCTGGCCTGATCTCAGCTCCTTAACCTTGACCCCCATACTCTAATCTACGGCCCGTGTTCAGATTTCGCCAATCATCTCAACAGAGCCCCTTACTGCCATTTGTTTTCCTGGCCCAGGAGCCAGTCCGGGATCACTTGTTGCGTTTGGTTGGCATGTCCCTCTAAGTCTCTGTGGGGCGGAGGCTTTAACTTTGCCCAAAGCATTTGGTCTTTATCCTTGGTCCCTGAGAGATGATAGCCTCTAAAACGTTGGGACTGTGCCCCAGTGAGTGAAGTGTCTTGGATGAGGGCTCCAGACCACACCACCTAATGAGGTGCCTCTTTGGTGGGGGTTGGCCAGGCCAGAAGGACTCAGTTGACTGCAGGGCGCGGGGTGGGGGAGGGGGGTGGGGGGGTGGGGAGGCACGATTCAATCAATCCTGCCCGCTTAATGAGGCTTCGATAAAGGCTCTGGACTCGGAAGCTCCCCGGGCTTCCCGGTTGATGAAAGGCATCCATGCAGGGGCGAGGGTAGCGCATCCCTTTTTGGCACGTGGAAGCTCCGCGTTGGGAACGCTCCCAGGCCTCAGGCTCTGCGTCTCTTCATTTGTATCCTTTTTGCTGTAATAGAACTGTAATCCTAAGCAGAGCGCTTTCCCGAGTTCTGTGAGTCGTTGTAGCAAATTACCAAACCTGAGGGAGTAGTGGGAGCTAGCAGGCCGGAAGTGAGAGGGAGCCCTGGGGCCCCCGGAGCTTACCGCTTGGCATCCCGACCCGGGGTAGTGGGAAAACTCCCAATTTGTAGCGGGCAGGTCAGCCTCAGCCACCCCGGCCTCCCACGCTCTTCCTCGGGAACCTCCTTAGGGCGTCTGAACTGGTGGCTCCTTGTGCCTGGAATGCTCCTCCCCTCGCAGAAGAGGACTGGATTTACCGCGAAGCTGTGTCCTCCCCACGGAGGGCCCCGTACCCAGGAGTCGCCGGTCCACCCGGTGAACCTGTCATCGCCTGCATTGCCCGGGGGACTGTACTCTGGCGGCGCCCACCAAGAAGAAAAGAAGAAAATTAATGGTAAATAAATCCTCATCATCATAAAAGAGAGGGAGGGAGAGAGAGAAGGTGAAATCGAGATACATGTGTGTACACTTATCCGTATATGTCTATATACATACATGTGTGGAGGTGGCATACGGTTAGGAGGACACTGTGAAACCCTTTCAGCGTAGCTGTGCGTTTAAGGATTTGAAAGAAAAACCTCATAGAGCGGTTTGCGTCTTGCTCGTCCTGGGCTTTTCCTCCTTTTTCCCAGGGCGACGCGGCTGAAGGAGCTGTCCCACCCCATCCTCTCTGTTGATTTACGTGCGGCTGGGTTTGGGTTTGGGTTTGGGTTTGGGTTTGGGTTCCAAGGCGAGGGGGCGGTCCCGCCGAGCCGGAGAAGGCCCGTGTGGGCGGTTCATGCAAATGAGAAATGTCTGTTTCGCCCGGAAGCTAGGGGAGCTGGAAAGTTAAAAGGTGCAAAAGGCCCCAATAAGTATCAACCTGCCAAGCCACGTATTCGTTGAGGTTCTGACAGCAGCACGCTGGCAAAAGTAGGAGAGCGGGTGAGTCCTGGGTTGAGGCTGTGTGTGCTCACCGTGAGCTGAAGATGTGTGAGGGGAGCAGTGCCCCGGCGAGGGGGGCGGAGGCCGGCATCGCTTCTCGGCCTTTTGGCTAAGATCAAGTGTAGTATCTGTTCTTATCAGTTTAATATCTGATACGTCCTCTATCCGAGGACAATATATTAAATGGATTTTTGGAGCTGGGAGGTGGAATAGGAGCTTGCTCCGTCCACTCCACGCATCGACCTGGTATTGCAGTACCTCCAGGAACGGTGCACCCCCCTCCGGGGACCACAACCGGCGGTCTAACAGCAGCAGAAATGGCGCGCTTCTCCTTGTCTTTTGCGTTTATGTGGCGCCCGCGTCTTCTATCCGGGGCGCCTTACGGAGTAATGTCTCCTCTTCCTCCTCTTCGCCGGCGACACCAGCTCGGGTCCTCACGTCTGCCACACCTCTGAAAAGCCTACCGGGAGGGTTTGCCGCTCAGGCCCCCCCTGGGGTCCACCCACCCCGCTGCAGAAAATTCGGTGTTTCACCGCTTTGGAAAGCGCCGCCTCCTCTGGCCCTAGTGGGCTCTGACCACGTGTGCACAGGGACATCAAGTGGACGCTGCCACCGGGGCTCAGGGCTGGCCCTGCACATCAACCCGGGTACGGCCTATTCGTGAGCTTAGAATACATACGTCGCACACCTATACAACAGGCTCAACACCCACGGAGGCAGCAGTCAGGAAGCCAAAAGACGCCTTGCGTTGGGCGAATGTGCTGCAAAAGGCCTCTTTAAAGTGCTGAAAAGCCAAGGCGTCGCCTTGGAGACTGAGGTGCGCCTGACCCAAGCCGTGGTCTTTGCAATCGCCTCCTACGCATGCGAAAGCTGGACGACGAATAAAGAAGACCGAAAGGAGAATTGACGCCTTGGGATTTTCGTGTAGGAGAAGAATACTGGCGATACTACTACCGTGGACTGCCAAAAGAACCAACGCACCTGTCTTGGAAGAAGTACAACCAGCATGCTCCTGGAAGCAAGGACGGCGCCCACACACATACTTCGGACGCGTCGTCAGGAGGGATCAGTCCCTGGAGAAGGGCGCCATGCTTGGTAAAGTAGAGAGGGTCAGCGAAAAAGAGGGAAGACCCTCAGTGAGGTGGATCGACGCAGTGGCTTAAGCACAACGACGATTGGGGGGATGGCGCCGTACGTAGGGTCGCTATGAGTCGGAACCGACCGGATGGCACCTAAGAGCAACAACAACGTACAACAGGCACACTTTTGTATTGCACGTGCATACGTGTAACGAGATGTATGAGTGACAGAGAGCGCGAAGGACCAGAGGGGGAAGCGTGCGAGTACCTCCAGTGGTATAACGGTTACACTGGCACTCTATATACCAAGTGGAAACCCTGGGGGCCTAGTGGTTAAGCACTGCGGCTGTTCACCAAAAGCTCGGCAGTTCCCATCCGCCGGGCCCTCCTTGGCAACTCTACGGGGCAGTTCTGCTCTGTCCCGTAGGGTCGCTGTGGGTTGGAATCGGCTCGATGGCAGCGGGTTTGGTTTGGGTTTTGTCTTCGTTTTTTTAATCAAGTCGGATGGTATTAGTTGGTGGTAATGCTGGAAACCCCGGTGGCGTAGTGGTTAAGTGCTATGGCTGCTGACCAAAAGGTCGGCAGTTGGAATCCGCCAGGCGCTCCTTGGAAACTCTGTGGGGCGGTTCTACTCTGTCCTATAGGGTCGCTGTGAGTCGGAATCGAGTCGAGGGCAGTGGGTTTGGTTTTTTGCTTTTAATGCTGGAGATAAGTTAGAGACGGATGCTGTAAACCCTAGACTCCAGCGACGAAGGCGTAAAACAAAGAGGTAGGGCGCGTTTTGATGAGAACGCACAGAAAGTGCAACCCTCGTCCGTTGCTGGGGGGAGCGTACCACCACGTTCGTTCCAGTTGCTTTGGAGAAGCCCGGCGGTTCCTCAGACACTCAAACAAACATGGAGTCACCGTATGACCCAGCGCTTCCCCTCCTAGGTATATATACCAGCCAACCAGTTGTTGCCGTTGAATCGATCCCAGCCCCATGACAACCCCACCTGTGTCCGGGTAGAACTGTGCTCCACGGGCGTTTCGATGACTCACCCTTTGGAGGCGGACCACCACCAGGCCTTTCTTCCGAGGTGCCTCTGGGTGGACTCCGACCTCCAACCTTTAGGTTAGCCGTCGTCGAGTGCTTTGCACCGCCCGGGGAATCCCGCCTTGCAAACACACCCTGCTTTTTCTTCTCCCTTCCCTGACTTTGCTCAGGCGCTTTCTTTTGCCTTGAACACCCGCCCCTTCGCCAGCTCTTCTGCCTATTGTAGTTGTTAGGTGCCCTGGAGTCAGAGCTGCCCCTCCCCCCCACCCCCCGTAGGGTTGCCTAGGCTGTTTATTGTTATGAAAGCTGCCTCTGGGTGGGCGTGAACCTCCAGGTTCCCGCTAGCAGCAAGCAGTTAAGCATTTGCACCACCCAGAGAATCCAGTGAAGGCATAAGACCACACAGGAGCTAAACTTGCTCATTGCAACAGTTTTCAAAATAGCCCAAAGGCGGAAACAGCCAACACATCCGTCAACGGATGAACGGGAAAAAAACGAAACGTGGTGTATTCGTACAAGGCGGTTGTAAAAGTTTTGCACATGTTTTTCTTGTGAAGTTATTTACCTTGAGGGTATTGTGAGGTTTACTTCTGCTTTTTCCAATCCCCTGTATGTCTTTTCTCCTTCTCCTTCCTCTTCACTTTCTCCTTTTCCTCCTCCTCCTCCTCCTCCTTCCTCTCCTTCTCCTTCTCCTCTTCTTCCTCCTACTCCTCCTTCACCTCCTTCTTCTACTGCCTTGTCGCCCTGGTTCCCCAGTCCAATGTTGAGTAGACCTGGTGCAAACCTGACTTTCTTGCCTTGTTGTTGATCGTACAGGAAAGATATTCAGTCTTTCACCATGAGGTATGTCAACTCTAGATTTTCTTAGCTGCCCGTTATCGGGTAGACGTTCCATTTTACTCCAAACTTGGTTGTTTTTTAAATCATGAATTGGTGTTGAATTTCGTCAAATGCTTTTTCTATACCCCTCGAGATGAGCAAGGAGCCCCGGTGGCACAACACTTAGGTGCTTGGGCTGCTAACCACAAGGTTGGCAGTTCGAACCCGCCCAGCAGCTCCTTGGGAGAACGACCTGGCAAACCGCTCTCATAAAGATGATAGCCTAGGAAAGCCTATGGGGCAGTTCTCTGTCACATGGGGTCGGTTATGAGTCGAAATCGACTGGATGTCACCTAACGACAGCAATAACAACTGTGAGGTAATTTCTTCCTTTTTAGTCTGTTAACGTAGTGCATTACATTGATCTTAAAAGTTAAAGTAACTTCGGACCGAATCCTGGTTTCGGGTCCGGCATGTCAACGGCTCTGAACCACCAGTCCTGTCCTCACCACAAGAAAAAACTGAAAAAGTGAACATCAACGACTCGTTTTACACCCATCAGGGAATAGAGTTCGCGGGGCAAATTATCGTCCAGAAAACCGGAGAGGCACACACGCCAATACAAAGAATCACCGCTGCCTCTGGGCCTAACATCGGGGCTTTGCCAGGGATTACAGCTTGAGAGAACATCAGTTCCTTTGACCTGGTACGTGATGGCCGGCTTTCAACAAAAGATTGCGAGGGAAAAACAAAACAAAACAGTCCAAAGAGACAGGGCAGGCATCAGAAACAGAGTCCGATATTGCAGATTTGGGCAATATCAGATCGAGATTTATAATAACTATGATTAATACGCTCTAATGGAAATGTCAGCAGAGAGGCCGAAACTCTAAGTATCAAGAGAAAATCTAGAAAGAAAGACAAAACAAAACCTTGTAACAGGGATGAAGAATGTTCATCCGTAGACCGGACATGGCTGAGGAAAGAATCAGTGAGCGTGGAGACATGTCAATAGAAACTCCCCAAACGGAAAAGTAAGCAGAAGAAAAGACTGAGGAAAAAGAGGAGCATCCAGGAACTGTGGGACAACCACAAGTGACGTAACAAACGAGCCATGGAAAGACCGGAAGGAGAAGAAAGAGAGAACGGAACAGAAGAGATACGTGATGGAATGTCACGTAATGTAATAACGTAATAATGGCTGATACCTGTCCAGAACTGTCCGCAGGGACCAAAGCATAGGGGGCTGAGAGAACACCGAGCAGGAGAAACAAAACCAGAACAAAACCAATCAAAAGCCTAAACCTAGGCACATCACATTCCATTCAAACTGCAGAAAATTGAAGGTAAAATCTTGAAAGAAGCCAAAACACAAACAAACAAACGAAAAGCCACCTTAGCTATAAAGGAACAAGGGTAAGAGTTACATCAGACTTCTCTTCATAAACCGTGCAAGCGAGGAGAGAGTGGAGTGACATATTTAAAGTCTTGAAAGGAAAGACAGCAACCTAGAATTCTGTGCCCCAGGATTTAAAGACTTTCCCAGTCAAACACAACTTGCGGGAATTGTTGGCACTAGACCCGCCCTGCAAGAAATGCTAAAAGGAGTTCTTCAGGGAGAAGGAAAATTACATAGATCCGAGACTCAGATGGACAGAAAGAAAGGAAGAGCGTTCGAGAAGAAATAACATGAGGGTAAAACCGAATATTCTATTTTTTCTTGTGCTTAACCGATCTCGCATAACCATTTATTTAAAATAATAATAGTAGCAACGCTCTACTGGATGATGATAGCTTATGGATAAGTGAGATGTATGACAGCAATGTTAGGAGGGACGGGGGCGCGGTGGGTGTTCTCTTTCTCTCTGCGGTGGTCCTCAACGTCCATCTTCCCTGACTGCCCCCGACCCCAGCTTGGAGTTCAGCTTCGAGTGGCATACCACCCACTCCCTCACCTCCTTCCCGCCATCGGTCCAGCCGCGGGTCTCCCGTCCTACTGCGCACCCGCTCATTCCTTGGGGATTTTAGCTCCCGGCTCACTGTCTCTCGCCGACTTACTCCTGTCGCGATTCCCGGTGATGGCAACACCCGCGCAGATGATCCTTCCAACACCCTGGCCTGATCTCAGCTCCTTAACCTTGACCCCCATACTCTAATCTACGGCCCGTGTTCAGATTTCGCCAATCATCTCAACAGAGCCCCTTACTGCCATTTGTTTTCCTGGCCCAGGAGCCAGTCCGGGATCACTTGTTGCGTTTGGTTGGCATGTCCCTCTAAGTCTCTGTGGGGCGGAGGCTTTAAGTTTGCCCAAAGCATTTGGTCTTTATCCTTGGTCCCTGAGAGATGATAGCCTCTAAAACGTTGGGACTGTGCCCCAGTGAGTGAAGTGTCTTGGATGAGGGCTCCAGACCACACCACCTAATGAGGTGCCTCTTTGGTGGGGGTTGGCCAGGCCAGAAGGACTCAGTTGACTGCAGGGCGGGGGGTGGGGGAGGGGGGGTGGGGGGGTGGGGAGGCACGATTCAATCAATCCTGCCCGCTTAATGAGGCTTCGATAAAGGCTCTGGACTCGGAAGCTCCCCGGGCTTCCCGGTTGATGAAAGGCATCCATGCAGGGGCGAGGGTAGCGCATCCCTTTTTGGCACGTGGAAGCTCCGCGTTGGGAACGCTCCCAGGCCTCAGGCTCTGCGTCTCTTCATTTGTATCCTTTTTGCTGTAATAGAACTGTAATCCTAAGCAGAGCGCTTTCCCGAGTTCTGTGAGTCGTTGTAGCAAATTACCAAACCTGAGGGAGTAGTGGGAGCTAGCAGGCCGGAAGTGAGAGGGAGCCCTGGGGCCCCCGGAGCTTACCGCTTGGCATCCCGACCCGGGGTAGTGGGAAAACTCCCAATTTGTAGCGGGCAGGTCAGCCTCAGCCACCCCGGCCTCCCACGCTCTTCCTCGGGAACCTCCTTAGGGCGTCTGAACTGGTGGCTCCTTGTGCCTGGAATGCTCCTCCCCTCGCAGAAGAGGACTGGATTTACCGCGAAGCTGTGTCCTCCCCACGGAGGGCCCCGTACCCAGGAGTCGCCGGTCCACCCGGTGAACCTGTCATCGCCTGCATTGCCCGGGGGACTGTACTCTGGCGGCGCCCACCAAGAAGAAAAGAAGAAAATTAATGGTAAA
This sequence comes from Elephas maximus indicus, assembly GCF_024166365.1. Taxonomy (NCBI): domain Eukaryota; kingdom Metazoa; phylum Chordata; class Mammalia; order Proboscidea; family Elephantidae; genus Elephas; species Elephas maximus. The sequence goes on along the minus strand of NC_064837.1, from coordinate 50,044,940 downwards.
TAAATCCTCATCATCATAAAAGAGAGGGAGGGAGAGAGAGAAGGTGAAATCGAGATACATGTGTGTACACTTATCCGTATATGTCTATATACATACATGTGTGGAGGTGGCATACGGTTAGGAGGACACTGTGAAACCCTTTCAGCGTAGCTGTGCGTTTAAGGATTTGAAAGAAAAACCTCATAGAGCGGTTTGCGTCTTGCTCGTCCTGGGCTTTTCCTCCTTTTTCCCAGGGCGACGCGGCTGAAGGAGCTGTCCCACCCCATCCTCTCTGTTGATTTACGTGCGGCTGGGTTTGGGTTTGGGTTTGGGTTTGGGTTTGGGTTCCAAGGCGAGGGGGCGGTCCCGCCGAGCCGGAGAAGGCCCGTGTGGGCGGTTCATGCAAATGAGAAATGTCTGTTTCGCCCGGAAGCTAGGGGAGCTGGAAAGTTAAAAGGTGCAAAAGGCCCCAATAAGTATCAACCTGCCAAGCCACGTATTCGTTGAGGTTCTGACAGCAGCACGCTGGCAAAAGTAGGAGAGCGGGTGAGTCCTGGGTTGAGGCTGTGTGTGCTCACCGTGAGCTGAAGATGTGTGAGGGGAGCAGTGCCCCGGCGAGGGGGGCGGAGGCCGGCATCGCTTCTCGGCCTTTTGGCTAAGATCAAGTGTAGTATCTGTTCTTATCAGTTTAATATCTGATACGTCCTCTATCCGAGGACAATATATTAAATGGATTTTTGGAGCTGGGAGGTGGAATAGGAGCTTGCTCCGTCCACTCCACGCATCGACCTGGTATTGCAGTACCTCCAGGAACGGTGCACCCCCCTCCGGGGACCACAACCGGCGGTCTAACAGCAGCAGAAATGGCGCGCTTCTCCTTGTCTTTTGCGTTTATGTGGCGCCCGCGTCTTCTATCCGGGGCGCCTTACGGAGTAATGTCTCCTCTTCGCCGGCGACACCAGCTCGGGTCCTCACGTCTGCCACACCTCTGAAAAGCCTACCGGGAGGGTTTGCCGCTCAGGCCCCCCCTGGGGTCCACCCACCCCGCTGCAGAAAATTCGGTGTTTCACCGCTTTGGAAAGCGCCGCCTCCTCTGGCCCTAGTGGGCTCTGACCACGTGTGCACAGGGACATCAAGTGGACGCTGCCACCGGGGCTCAGGGCTGGCCCTGCACATCAACCCGGGTACGGCCTATTCGTGAGCTTAGAATACATACGTCGCACACCTATACAACAGGCTCAACACCCACGGAGGCAGCAGTCAGGAAGCCAAAAGACGCCTTGCGTTGGGCGAATGTGCTGCAAAAGGCCTCTTTAAAGTGCTGAAAAGCCAAGGCGTCGCCTTGGAGACTGAGGTGCGCCTGACCCAAGCCGTGGTCTTTGCAATCGCCTCCTACGCATGCGAAAGCTGGACGACGAATAAAGAAGACCGAAAGGAGAATTGACGCCTTGGGATTTTCGTGTCGGAGAAGAATACTGGCGATACTACTACCGTGGACTGCCAAAAGAACCAACGCACCTGTCTTGGAAGAAGTACAACCAGCATGCTCCTGGAAGCAAGGACGGCGCCCACACACATACTTCGGACGCGTCGTCAGGAGGGATCAGTCCCTGGAGAAGGGCGCCATGCTTGGTAAAGTAGAGAGGGTCAGCGAAAAAGAGGGAAGACCCTCAGTGAGGTGGATCGACGCAGTGGCTTAAGCACAACGACGATTGGGGGGATGGCGCCGTACGTAGGGTCGCTATGAGTCGGAACCGACCGGATGGCACCTAAGAGCAACAACAACGTACAACAGGCACACTTTTGTATTGCACGTGCATACGTGTAACGAGATGTATGAGTGACAGAGAGCGCGAAGGACCAGAGGGGGGAGCGTGCGAGTACCTCCAGTGGTATAACGGTTACACTGGCACTCTATATACCAAGTGGAAACCCTGGGGGCCTAGTGGTTAAGCACTGCGGCTGTTCACCAAAAGCTCGGCAGTTCCCATCCGCCGGGCCCTCCTTGGCAACTCTACGGGGCAGTTCTGCTCTGTCCCGTAGGGTCGCTGTGGGTTGGAATCGGCTCGATGGCAGCGGGTTTGGTTTGGGTTTTGTCTTCGTTTTTTTAATCAAGTCGGATGGTATTAGTTGGTGGTAATGCTGGAAACCCCGGTGGCGTAGTGGTTAAGTGCTATGGCTGCTGACCAAAAGGTCGGCAGTTGGAATCCGCCAGGCGCTCCTTGGAAACTCTGTGGGGCGGTTCTACTCTGTCCTATAGGGTCGCTGTGAGTCGGAATCGAGTCGAGGGCAGTGGGTTTGGTTTTTTGCTTTTAATGCTGGAGATAAGTTAGAGACGGATGCTGTAAACCCTAGACTCCAGCGACGAAGGCGTAAAACAAAGAGGTAGGGCGCGTTTTGATGAGAACGCACAGAAAGTGCAACCCTCGTCCGTTGCTGGGGGGAGCGTACCACCACGTTCGTTCCAGTTGCTTTGGAGAAGCCCGGCGGTTCCTCAGACACTCAAACAAACATGGAGTCACCGTATGACCCAGCGCTTCCCCTCCTAGGTATATATACCAGCCAACCAGTTGTTGCCGTTGAATCGATCCCAGCCCCATGACAACCCCACCTGTGTCCGGGTAGAACTGTGCTCCACGGGCGTTTCGATGACTCACCCTTTGGAGGCGGACCACCACCAGGCCTTTCTTCCGAGGTGCCTCTGGGTGGACTCCGACCTCCAACCTTTAGGTTAGCCGTCGTCGAGTGCTTTGCACCGCCCGGGGAATCCCGCCTTGCAAACACACCCTGCTTTTTCTTCTCCCTTCCCTGACTTTGCTCAGGCGCTTTCTTTTGCCTTGAACACCCGCCCCTTCGCCAGCTCTTCTGCCTATTGTAGTTGTTAGGTGCCCTGGAGTCAGAGCTGCCCCTCCCCCCCACCCCCCGTAGGGTTGCCTAGGCTGTTTATTGTTATGAAAGCTGCCTCTGGGTGGGCGTGAACCTCCAGGTTCCCGCTAGCAGCAAGCAGTTAAGCATTTGCACCACCCAGAGAATCCAGTGAAGGCATAAGACCACACAGGAGCTAAACTTGCTCATTGCAACAGTTTTCAAAATAGCCCAAAGGCGGAAACAGCCAACACATCCGTCAACGGATGAACGGGAAAAAAACGAAACGTGGTGTATTCGTACAAGGCGGTTGTAAAAGTTTTGCACATGTTTTTCTTGTGAAGTTATTTACCTTGAGGGTATTGTGAGGTTTACTTCTGCTTTTTCCAATCCCCTGTATGTCTTTTCTCCTTCTCCTTCCTCTTCACTTTCTCCTTTTCCTCCTCCTCCTCCTCCTCCTCCTTCCTCTCCTTCTCCTTCTCCTCTTCTTCCTCCTACTCCTCCTTCACCTCCTTCTTCTACTGCCTTGTCGCCCTGGTTCCCCAGTCCAATGTTGAGTAGACCTGGTGCAAACCTGACTTTCTTGCCTTGTTGTTGATCGTACAGGAAAGATATTCAGTCTTTCACCATGAGGTATGTCAACTCTAGATTTTCTTAGCTGCCCGTTATCGGGTAGACGTTCCATTTTACTCCAAACTTGGTTGTTTTTTAAATCATGAATTGGTGTTGAATTTCGTCAAATGCTTTTTCTATACCCCTCGAGATGAGCAAGGAGCCCCGGTGGCACAACACTTAGGTGCTTGGGCTGCTAACCACAAGGTTGGCAGTTCGAACCCGCCCAGCAGCTCCTTGGGAGAACGACCTGGCAAACCGCTCTCATAAAGATGATAGCCTAGGAAAGCCTATGGGGCAGTTCTCTGTCACATGGGGTCGGTTATGAGTCGAAATCGACTGGATGTCACCTAACGACAGCAATAACAACTGTGAGGTAATTTCTTCCTTTTTAGTCTGTTAACGTAGTGCATTACATTGATCTTAAAAGTTAAAGTAACTTCGGACCGAATCCTGGTTTCGGGTCCGGCATGTCAACGGCTCTGAACCACCAGTCCTGTCCTCACCACAAGAAAAAACTGAAAAAGTGAACATCAACGACTCGTTTTACACCCATCAGGGAATAGAGTTCGCGGGGCAAATTATCGTCCAGAAAACCGGAGAGGCACACACGCCAATACAAAGAATCACCGCTGCCTCTGGGCCTAACATCGGGGCTTTGCCAGGGATTACAGCTTGAGAGAACATCAGTTCCTTTGACCTGGTACGTGATGGCCGGCTTTCAACAAAAGATTGCGAGGGAAAAACAAAACAAAACAGTCCAAAGAGACAGGGCAGGCATCAGAAACAGAGTCCGATATTGCAGATTTGGGCAATATCAGATCGAGATTTATAATAACTATGATTAATACGCTCTAATGGAAATGTCAGCAGAGAGGCCGAAACTCTAAGTATCAAGAGAAAATCTAGAAAGAAAGACAAAACAAAACCTTGTAACAGGGATGAAGAATGTTCATCCGTAGACCGGACATGGCTGAGGAAAGAATCAGTGAGCGTGGAGACATGTCAATAGAAACTCCCCAAACGGAAAAGTAAGCAGAAGAAAAGACTGAGGAAAAAGAGGAGCATCCAGGAACTGTGGGACAACCACAAGTGACGTAACAAACGAGCCATGGAAAGACCGGAAGGAGAAGAAAGAGAGAACGGAACAGAAGAGATACGTGATGGAATGTCACGTAATGTAATAACGTAATAATGGCTGATACCTGTCCAGAACTGTCCGCAGGGACCAAAGCATAGGGGGCTGAGAGAACACCGAGCAGGAGAAACAAAACCAGAACAAAACCAATCAAAAGCCTAAACCTAGGCACATCACATTCCATTCAAACTGCAGAAAATTGAAGGTAAAATCTTGAAAGAAGCCAAAACACAAACAAACAAACGAAAAGCCACCTTAGCTATAAAGGAACAAGGGTAAGAGTTACATCAGACTTCTCTTCATAAACCGTGCAAGCGAGGAGAGAGTGGAGTGACATATTTAAAGTCTTGAAAGGAAAGACAGCAACCTAGAATTCTGTGCCCCAGGATTTAAAGACTTTCCCAGTCAAACACAACTTGCGGGAATTGTTGGCACTAGACCCGCCCTGCAAGAAATGCTAAAAGGAGTTCTTCAGGGAGAAGGAAAATTACATAGATCCGAGACTCGGATGGACAGAAAGAAAGGAAGAGCGTTCGAGAAGAAATAACATGAGGGTAAAACCGAATATTCTATTTTTTCTTGTGCTTAACCGATCTCGCATAACCATTTATTTAAAATAATAATAGTAGCAACGCTCTACTGGATGATGATAGCTTATGGATAAGTGAGATGTATGACAGCAATGTTAGGAGGGACGGGGGCGCGGTGGGTGTTCTCTTTCTCTCTGCGGTGGTCCTCAACGTCCATCTTCCCTGACTGCCCCCGACCCCAGCTTGGAGTTCAGCTTCGAGTGGCATACCACCCACTCCCTCACCTCCTTCCCGCCATCGGTCCAGCCGCGGGTCTCCCGTCCTACTGCGCACCCGCTCATTCCTTGGGGATTTTAGCTCCCGGCTCACTGTCTCTCGCCGACTTACTCCTGTCGCGATTCCCGGTGATGGCAACACCCGCGCAGATGATCCTTCCAACACCCTGGCCTGATCTCAGCTCCTTAACCTTGACCCCCATACTCTAATCTACGGCCCGTGTTCAGATTTCGCCAATCATCTCAACAGAGCCCCTTACTGCCATTTGTTTTCCTGGCCCAGGAGCCAGTCCGGGATCACTTGTTGCGTTTGGTTGGCATGTCCCTCTAAGTCTCTGTGGGGCGGAGGCTTTAACTTTGCCCAAAGCATTTGGTCTTTATCCTTGGTCGCAAAAGACAAGGAGAAGCGCGCCATTCCTGCTGCTGTTAGACCGCCGGTTGTGGTCCCCGGAGGGGGGTGCACCGTTCCTGGAGGTACTGCAATACCAGGTCGATGCGTGGAGTGGACGGAGCAAGCTCCTATTTCACCTCCCAGCTCCAAAAATCCATTTAATATATTGTCCTCGGATAGAGGACGTATCAGATATTAAACTGATAAGAACAGATACTACACTTGATCTTAGCCAAAAGGCCGAGAAGCGATGCCGGCCTCCGCCCCCCTCGCCGGGGCACTGCTCCCCTCACACATCTTCAGCTCACGGTGAGCACACACAGCCTCAACCCAGGACTCACCCGCTCTCCTACTTTTGCCAGCGTGCTGCTGTCAGAACCTCAACGAATACGTGGCTTGGCAGGTTGATACTTATTGGGGCCTTTTGCACCTTTTAACTTTCCAGCTCCCCTAGCTTCCGGGCGAAACAGACATTTCTCATTTGCATGAACCGCCCACACGGGCCTTCTCCGGCTCGGCGGGACCGCCCCCTCGCCTTGGAACCCAAACCCAAACCCAAACCCAAACCCAAACCCAGCCGCACGTAAATCAACAGAGAGGATGGGGTGGGACAGCTCCTTCAGCCGCGTCGCCCTGGGAAAAAGGAGGAAAAGCCCAGGACGAGCAAGACGCAAACCGCTCTATGAGGTTTTTCTTTCAAATCCTTAAACGCACAGCTACGCTGAAAGGGTTTCACAGTGTCCTCCTAACCGTATGCCACCTCCACACATGTATGTATATAGACATATACGGATAAGTGTACACACATGTATCTCGATTTCACCTTCTCTCTCTCCCTCCCTCTCTTTTATGATGATGAGGATTTATTTACCATTAATTTTCTTCTTTTCTTCTTGGTGGGCGCCGCCAGAGTACAGTCCCCCGGGCAATGCAGGCGATGACAGGTTCACCGGGTGGACCGGCGACTCCTGGGTACGGGGCCCTCCGTGGGGAGGACACAGCTTCGCGGTAAATCCAGTCCTCTTCTGCGAGGGGAGGAGCATTCCAGGCACAAGGAGCCACCAGTTCAGACGCCCTAAGGAGGTTCCCGAGGAAGAGCGTGGGAGGCCGGGGTGGCTGAGGCTGACCTGCCCGCTACAAATTGGGAGTTTTCCCACTACCCCGGGTCGGGATGCCAAGCGGTAAGCTCCGGGGGCCCCAGGGCTCCCTCTCACTTCCGGCCTGCTAGCTCCCACTACTCCCTCAGGTTTGGTAATTTGCTACAACGACTCACAGAACTCGGGAAAGCGCTCTGCTTAGGATTACAGTTCTATTACAGCAAAAAGGATACAAATGAAGAGACGCAGAGCCTGAGGCCTGGGAGCGTTCCCAACGCGGAGCTTCCACGTGCCAAAAAGGGATGCGCTACCCTCGCCCCTGCATGGATGCCTTTCATCAACCGGGAAGCCCGGGGAGCTTCCGAGTCCAGAGCCTTTATCGAAGCCTCATTAAGCGGGCAGGATTGATTGAATCGTGCCTCCCCACCCCCCCACCCCCCTCCCCCACCCCCCGCCCTGCAGTCAACTGAGTCCTTCTGGCCTGGCCAACCCCCACCAAAGAGGCACCTCATTAGGTGGTGTGGTCTGGAGCCCTCATCCAAGACACTTCACTCACTGGGGCACAGTCCCAACGTTTTAGAGGCTATCATCTCTCAGGGACCAAGGATAAAGACCAAATGCTTTGGGCAAACTTAAAGCCTCCGCCCCACAGAGACTTAGAGGGACATGCCAACCAAACGCAACAAGTGATCCCGGACTGGCTCCTGGGCCAGGAAAACAAATGGCAGTAAGGGGCTCTGTTGAGATGATTGGCGAAATCTGAACACGGGCCGTAGATTAGAGTATGGGGGTCAAGGTTAAGGAGCTGAGATCAGGCCAGGGTGTTGGAAGGATCATCTGCGCGGGTGTTGCCATCACCGGGAATCGCGACAGGAGTAAGTCGGCGAGAGACAGTGAGCCGGGAGCTAAAATCCCCAAGGAATGAGCGGGTGCGCAGTAGGACGGGAGACCCGCGGCTGGACCGATGGCGGGAAGGAGGTGAGGGAGTGGGTGGTATGCCACTCGAAGCTGAACTCCAAGCTGGGGTCGGGGGCAGTCAGGGAAGATGGACGTTGAGGACCACCGCAGAGAGAAAGAGAACACCCACCGCGCCCCCGTCCCTCCTAACATTGCTGTCATACATCTCACTTATCCATAAGCTATCATCATCCAGTAGAGCGTTGCTACTATTATTATTTTAAATAAATGGTTATGCGAGATCGGTTAAGCACAAGAAAAAATAGAATATTCGGTTTTACCCTCATGTTATTTCTTCTCGAACGCTCTTCCTTTCTTTCTGTCCATCCGAGTCTCGGATCTATGTAATTTTCCTTCTCCCTGAAGAACTCCTTTTAGCATTTCTTGCAGGGCGGGTCTAGTGCCAACAATTCCCGCAAGTTGTGTTTGACTGGGAAAGTCTTTAAATCCTGGGGCACAGAATTCTAGGTTGCTGTCTTTCCTTTCAAGACTTTAAATATGTCACTCCACTCTCTCCTCGCTTGCACGGTTTATGAAGAGAAGTCTGATGTAACTCTTACCCTTGTTCCTTTATAGCTAAGGTGGCTTTTCGTTTGTTTGTTTGTGTTTTGGCTTCTTTCAAGATTTTACCTTCAATTTTCTGCAGTTTGAATGGAATGTGATGTGCCTAGGTTTAGGCTTTTGATTGGTTTTGTTCTGGTTTTGTTTCTCCTGCTCGGTGTTCTCTCAGCCCCCTATGCTTTGGTCCCTGCGGACAGTTCTGGACAGGTATCAGCCATTATTACGTTATTACATTACGTGACATTCCATCACGTATCTCTTCTGTTCCGTTCTCTCTTTCTTCTCCTTCCGGTCTTTCCATGGCTCGTTTGTTACGTCACTTGTGGTTGTCCCACAGTTCCTGGATGCTCCTCTTTTTCCTCAGTCTTTTCTTCTGCTTACTTTTCCGTTTGGGGAGTTTCTATTGACATGTCTCCACGCTCACTGATTCTTTCCTCAGCCATGTCCGGTCTACGGATGAACATTCTTCATCCCTGTTACAAGGTTTTGTTTTGTCTTTCTTTCTAGATTTTCTCTTGATACTTAGAGTTTCGGCCTCTCTGCTGACATTTCCATTAGAGCGTATTAATCATAGTTATTATAAATCTCGATCTGATATTGCCCAAATCTGCAATATCGGACTCTGTTTCTGATGCCTGCCCTGTCTCTTTGGACTGTTTTGTTTTGTTTTTCCCTCGCAATCTTTTGTTGAAAGCCGGCCATCACGTACCAGGTCAAAGGAACTGATGTTCTCTCAAGCTGTAATCCCTGGCAAAGCCCCGATGTTAGGCCCAGAGGCAGCGGTGATTCTTTGTATTGGCGTGTGTGCCTCTCCGGTTTTCTGGACGATAATTTGCCCCGCGAACTCTATTCCCTGATGGGTGTAAAACGAGTCGTTGATGTTCACTTTTTCAGTTTTTTCTTGTGGTGAGGACAGGACTGGTGGTTCAGAGCCGTTGACATGCCGGACCCGAAACCAGGATTCGGTCCGAAGTTACTTTAACTTTTAAGATCAATGTAATGCACTACGTTAACAGACTAAAAAGGAAGAAATTACCTCACAGTTGTTATTGCTGTCGTTAGGTGACATCCAGTCGATTTCGACTCATAACCGACCCCATGTGACAGAGAACTGCCCCATAGGCTTTCCTAGGCTATCATCTTTATGAGAGCGGTTTGCCAGGTCGTTCTCCCAAGGAGCTGCTGGGCGGGTTCGAACTGCCAACCTTGTGGTTAGCAGCCCAAGCACCTAAGTGTTGTGCCACCGGGGCTCCTTGCTCATCTCGAGGGGTATAGAAAAAGCATTTGACGAAATTCAACACCAATTCATGATTTAAAAAACAACCAAGTTTGGAGTAAAATGGAACGTCTACCCGATAACGGGCAGCTAAGAAAATCTAGAGTTGACATACCTCATGGTGAAAGACTGAATATCTTTCCTGTACGATCAACAACAAGGCAAGAAAGTCAGGTTTGCACCAGGTCTACTCAACATTGGACTGGGGAACCAGGGCGACAAGGCAGTAGAAGAAGGAGGTGAAGGAGGAGTAGGAGGAAGAAGAGGAGAAGGAGAAGGAGAGGAAGGAGGAGGAGGAGGAGGAGGAGGAAAAGGAGAAAGTGAAGAGGAAGGAGAAGGAGAAAAGACATACAGGGGATTGGAAAAAGCAGAAGTAAACCTCACAATACCCTCAAGGTAAATAACTTCACAAGAAAAACATGTGCAAAACTTTTACAACCGCCTTGTACGAATACACCACGTTTCGTTTTTTTCCCGTTCATCCGTTGACGGATGTGTTGGCTGTTTCCGCCTTTGGGCTATTTTGAAAACTGTTGCAATGAGCAAGTTTAGCTCCTGTGTGGTCTTATGCCTTCACTGGATTCTCTGGGTGGTGCAAATGCTTAACTGCTTGCTGCTAGCGGGAACCTGGAGGTTCACGCCCACCCAGAGGCAGCTTTCATAACAATAAACAGCCTAGGCAACCCTACGGGGGGTGGGGGGGAGGGGCAGCTCTGACTCCAGGGCACCTAACAACTACAATAGGCAGAAGAGCTGGCGAAGGGGCGGGTGTTCAAGGCAAAAGAAAGCGCCTGAGCAAAGTCAGGGAAGGGAGAAGAAAAAGCAGGGTGTGTTTGCAAGGCGGGATTCCCCGGGCGGTGCAAAGCACTCGACGACGGCTAACCTAAAGGTTGGAGGTCGGAGTCCACCCAGAGGCACCTCGGAAGAAAGGCCTGGCGGTGGTCCGCCTCCAAAGGGTGAGTCATCGAAACGCCCGTGGAGCACAGTTCTACCCGGACACAGGTGGGGTTGTCATGGGGCTGGGATCGATTCAACGGCAACAACTGGTTGGCTGGTATATATACCTAGGAGGGGAAGCGCTGGGTCATACGGTGACTCCATGTTTGTTTGAGTGTCTGAGGAACCGCCGGGCTTCTCCAAAGCAACTGGAACGAACGTGGTGGTACGCTCCCCCCAGCAACGGACGAGGGTTGCACTTTCTGTGCGTTCTCATCAAAACGCGCCCTACCTCTTTGTTTTACGCCTTCGTCGCTGGAGTCTAGGGTTTACAGCATCCGTCTCTAACTTATCTCCAGCATTAAAAGCAAAAAACCAAACCCACTGCCCTCGACTCGATTCCGACTCACAGCGACCCTATAGGACAGAGTAGAACCGCCCCACAGAGTTTCCAAGGAGCGCCTGGCGGATTCCAACTGCCGACCTTTTGGTCAGCAGCCATAGCACTTAACCACTACGCCACCGGGGTTTCCAGCATTACCACCAACTAATACCATCCGACTTGATTAAAAAAACGAAGACAAAACCCAAACCAAACCCGCTGCCATCGAGCCGATTCCAACCCACAGCGACCCTACGGGACAGAGCAGAACTGCCCCGTAGAGTTGCCAAGGAGGGCCCGGCGGATGGGAACTGCCGAGCTTTTGGTGAACAGCCGCAGTGCTTAACCACTAGGCCCCCAGGGTTTCCACTTGGTATATAGAGTGCCAGTGTAACCGTTATACCACTGGAGGTACTCGCACGCTTCCCCCTCTGGTCCTTCGCGCTCTCTGTCACTCATACATCTCGTTACACGTATGCACGTGCAATACAAAAGTGTGCCTGTTGTACGTTGTTGTTGCTCTTAGGTGCCATCCGGTCGGTTCCGACTCATAGCGACCCTACGTACGGCGCCATCCCCCCAATCGTCGTTGTGCTTAAGCCACTGCGTCGATCCACCTCACTGAGGGTCTTCCCTCTTTTTCGCTGACCCTCTCTACTTTACCAAGCATGGCGCCCTTCTCCAGGGACTGATCCCTCCTGACGACGCGTCCGAAGTATGTGTGTGGGCGCCGTCCTTGCTTCCAGGAGCATGCTGGTTGTACTTCTTCCAAGACAGGTGCGTTGGTTCTTTTGGCAGTCCACGGTAGTAGTATCGCCAGTATTCTTCTCCTACACGAAAATCCCAAGGCGTCAATTCTCCTTTCGGTCTTCTTTATTCGTCGTCCAGCTTTCGCATGCGTAGGAGGCGATTGCAAAGACCACGGCTTGGGTCAGGCGCACCTCAGTCTCCAAGGCGACGCCTTGGCTTTTCAGCACTTTAAAGAGGCCTTTTGCAGCACATTCGCCCAACGCAAGGCGTCTTTTGGCTTCCTGACTGCTGCCTCCGTGGGTGTTGAGCCTGTTGTATAGGTGTGCGACGTATGTATTCTAAGCTCACGAATAGGCCGTACCCGGGTTGATGTGCAGGGCCAGCCCTGAGCCCCGGTGGCAGCGTCCACTTGATGTCCCTGTGCACACGTGGTCAGAGCCCACTAGGGCCAGAGGAGGCGGCGCTTTCCAAAGCGGTGAAACACCGAATTTTCTGCAGCGGGGTGGGTGGACCCCAGGGGGGGCCTGAGCGGCAAACCCTCCCGGTAGGCTTTTCAGAGGTGTGGCAGACGTGAGGACCCGAGCTGGTGTACTCCGTAAGGCGCCCCGGATAGAAGACGCGGGCGCCACATAAACGCAAAAGACAAGGAGAAGCGCGCCATTTCTGCTGCTGTTAGACCGCCGGTTGTGGTCCCCGGAGGGGGGTGCACCGTTCCTGGAGGTACTGCAATACCAGGTCGATGCGTGGAGTGGACGGAGCAAGCTCCTATTCCACCTCCCAGCTCCAAAAATCCATTTAATATATTGTCCTCGGATAGAGGACGTATCAGATATTAAACTGATAAGAACAGATACTACACTTGATCTTAGCCAAAAGGCCGAGAAGCGATGCCGGCCTCCGCCCCCCTCGCCGGGGCACTGCTCCCCTCACACATCTTCAGCTCACGGTGAGCACACACAGCCTCAACCCAGGACTCACCCGCTCTCCTACTTTTGCCAGCGTGCTGCTGTCAGAACCTCAACGAATACGTGGCTTGGCAGGTTGATACTTATTGGGGCCTTTTGCACCTTTTAACTTTCCAGCTCCCCTAGCTTCCGGGCGAAACAGACATTTCTCATTTGCATGAACCGCCCACACGGGCCTTCTCCGGCTCGGCGGGACCGCCCCCTCGCCTTGGAACCCAAACCCAAACCCAAACCCAAACCCAAACCCAGCCGCACGTAAATCAACAGAGAGGATGGGGTGGGACAGCTCCTTCAGCCGCGTCGCCCTGGGAAAAAGGAGGAAAAGCCCAGGACGAGCAAGACGCAAACCGCTCTATGAGGTTTTTCTTTCAAATCCTTAAACGCACAGCTACGCTGAAAGGGTTTCACAGTGTCCTCCTAACCGTATGCCACCTCCACACATGTATGTATATAGACATATACGGATAAGTGTACACACATGTATCTCGATTTCACCTTCTCTCTCTCCCTCCCTCTCTTTTATGATGATGAGGATTTATTTACCATTAATTTTCTTCTTTTCTTCTTGGTGGGCGCCGCCAGAGTACAGTCCCCCGGGCAATGCAGGCGATGACAGGTTCACCGGGTGGACCGGCGACTCCTGGGTACGGGGCCCTCCGTGGGGAGGACACAGCTTCGCGGTAAATCCAGTCCTCTTCTGCGAGGGGAGGAGCATTCCAGGCACAAGGAGCCACCAGTTCAGACGCCCTAAGGAGGTTCCCGAGGAAGAGCGTGGGAGGCCGGGGTGGCTGAGGCTGACCTGCCCGCTACAAATTGGGAGTTTTCCCACTACCCCGGGTCGGGATGCCAAGCGGTAAGCTCCGGGGGCCCCAGGGCTCCCTCTCACTTCCGGCCTGCTAGCTCCCACTACTCCCTCAGGTTTGGTAATTTGCTACAACGACTCACAGAACTCGGGAAAGCGCTCTGCTTAGGATTACAGTTCTATTACAGCAAAAAGGATACAAATGAAGAGACGCAGAGCCTGAGGCCTGGGAGCGTTCCCAACGCGGAGCTTCCACGTGCCAAAAAGGGATGCGCTACCCTCGCCCCTGCATGGATGCCTTTCATCAACCGGGAAGCCCGGGGAGCTTCCGAGTCCAGAGCCTTTATCGAAGCCTCATTAAGCGGGCAGGATTGATTGAATCGTGCCTCCCCACCCCCCCACCCCCCTCCCCCACCCCCCGCCCTGCAGTCAACTGAGTCCTTCTGGCCTGGCCAACCCCCACCAAAGAGGCACCTCATTAGGTGGTGTGGTCTGGAGCCCTCATCCAAGACACTTCACTCACTGGGGCACAGTCCCAACGTTTTAGAGGCTATCATCTCTCAGGGACCAAGGATAAAGACCAAATGCTTTGGGCAAACTTAAAGCCTCCGCCCCACAGAGACTTAGAGGGACATGCCAACCAAACGCAACAAGTGATCCCGGACTGGCTCCTGGGCCAGGAAAACAAATGGCAGTAAGGGGCTCTGTTGAGATGATTGGCGAAATCTGAACACGGGCCGTAGATTAGAGTATGGGGGTCAAGGTTAAGGAGCTGAGATCAGGCCAGGGTGTTGGAAGGATCATCTGCGCGGGTGTTGCCATCACCGGGAATCGCGACAGGAGTAAGTCGGCGAGAGACAGTGAGCCGGGAGCTAAAATCCCCAAGGAATGAGCGGGTGCGCAGTAGGACGGGAGACCCGCGGCTGGACCGATGGCGGGAAGGAGGTGAGGGAGTGGGTGGTATGCCACTCGAAGCTGAACTCCAAGCTGGGGTCGGGGGCAGTCAGGGAAGATGGACGTTGAGGACCACCGCAGAGAGAAAGAGAACACCCACCGCGCCCCCGTCCCTCCTAACATTGCTGTCATACATCTCACTTATCCATAAGCTATCATCATCCAGTAGAGCGTTGCTACTATTATTATTTTAAATAAATGGTTATGCGAGATCGGTTAAGCACAAGAAAAAATAGAATATTCGGTTTTACCCTCATGTTATTTCTTCTCGAACGCTCTTCCTTTCTTTCTGTCCATCCGAGTCTCGGATCTATGTAATTTTCCTTCTCCCTGAAGAACTCCTTTTAGCATTTCTTGCAGGGCGGGTCTAGTGCCAACAATTCCCGCAAGTTGTGTTTGACTGGGAAAGTCTTTAAATCCTGGGGCACAGAATTCTAGGTTGCTGTCTTTCCTTTCAAGACTTTAAATATGTCACTCCACTCTCTCCTCGCTTGCACGGTTTATGAAGAGAAGTCTGATGTAACTCTTACCCTTGTTCCTTTATAGCTAAGGTGGCTTTTCGTTTGTTTGTTTGTGTTTTGGCTTCTTTCAAGATTTTACCTTCAATTTTCTGCAGTTTGAATGGAATGTGATGTGCCTAGGTTTAGGCTTTTGATTGGTTTTGTTCTGGTTTTGTTTCTCCTGCTCGGTGTTCTCTCAGCCCCCTATGCTTTGGTCCCTGCGGACAGTTCTGGACAGGTATCAGCCATTATTACGTTATTACATTACGTGACATTCCATCACGTATCTCTTCTGTTCCGTTCTCTCTTTCTTCTCCTTCCGGTCTTTCCATGGCTCGTTTGTTACGTCACTTGTGGTTGTCCCACAGTTCCTGGATGCTCCTCTTTTTCCTCAGTCTTTTCTTCTGCTTACTTTTCCGTTTGGGGAGTTTCTATTGACATGTCTCCACGCTCACTGATTCTTTCCTCAGCCATGTCCGGTCTACGGATGAACATTCTTCATCCCTGTTACAAGGTTTTGTTTTGTCTTTCTTTCTAGATTTTCTCTTGATACTTAGAGTTTCGGCCTCTCTGCTGACATTTCCATTAGAGCGTATTAATCATAGTTATTATAAATCTCGATCTGATATTGCCCAAATCTGCAATATCGGACTCTGTTTCTGATGCCTGCCCTGTCTCTTTGGACTGTTTTGTTTTGTTTTTCCCTCGCAATCTTTTGTTGAAAGCCGGCCATCACGTACCAGGTCAAAGGAACTGATGTTCTCTCAAGCTGTAATCCCTGGCAAAGCCCCGATGTTAGGCCCAGAGGCAGCGGTGATTCTTTGTATTGGCGTGTGTGCCTCTCCGGTTTTCTGGACGATAATTTGCCCCGCGAACTCTATTCCCTGATGGGTGTAAAACGAGTCGTTGATGTTCACTTTTTCAGTTTTTTCTTGTGGTGAGGACAGGACTGGTGGTTCAGAGCCGTTGACATGCCGGACCCGAAACCAGGATTCGGTCCGAAGTTACTTTAACTTTTAAGATCAATGTAATGCACTACGTTAACAGACTAAAAAGGAAGAAATTACCTCACAGTTGTTATTGCTGTCGTTAGGTGACATCCAGTCGATTTCGACTCATAACCGACCCCATGTGACAGAGAACTGCCCCATAGGCTTTCCTAGGCTATCATCTTTATGAGAGCGGTTTGCCAGGTCGTTCTCCCAAGGAGCTGCTGGGCGGGTTCGAACTGCCAACCTTGTGGTTAGCAGCCCAAGCACCTAAGTGTTGTGCCACCGGGGCTCCTTGCTCATCTCGAGGGGTATAGAAAAAGCATTTGACGAAATTCAACACCAATTCATGATTTAAAAAACAACCAAGTTTGGAGTAAAATGGAACGTCTACCCGATAACGGGCAGCTAAGAAAATCTAGAGTTGACATACCTCATGGTGAAAGACTGAATATCTTTCCTGTACGATCAACAACAAGGCAAGAAAGTCAGGTTTGCACCAGGTCTACTCAACATTGGACTGGGGAACCAGGGCGACAAGGCAGTAGAAGAAGGAGGTGAAGGAGGAGTAGGAGGAAGAAGAGGAGAAGGAGAAGGAGAGGAAGGAGGAGGAGGAGGAGGAGGAGGAAAAGGAGAAAGTGAAGAGGAAGGAGAAGGAGAAAAGACATACAGGGGATTGGAAAAAGCAGAAGTAAACCTCACAATACCCTCAAGGTAAATAACTTCACAAGAAAAACATGTGCAAAACTTTTACAACCGCCTTGTACGAATACACCACGTTTCGTTTTTTTCCCGTTCATCCGTTGACGGATGTGTTGGCTGTTTCCGCCTTTGGGCTATTTTGAAAACTGTTGCAATGAGCAAGTTTAGCTCCTGTGTGGTCTTATGCCTTCACTGGATTCTCTGGGTGGTGCAAATGCTTAACTGCTTGCTGCTAGCGGGAACCTGGAGGTTCACGCCCACCCAGAGGCAGCTTTCATAACAATAAACAGCCTAGGCAACCCTACGGGGGGTGGGGGGGAGGGGCAGCTCTGACTCCAGGGCACCTAACAACTACAATAGGCAGAAGAGCTGGCGAAGGGGCGGGTGTTCAAGGCAAAAGAAAGCGCCTGAGCAAAGTCAGGGAAGGGAGAAGAAAAAGCAGGGTGTGTTTGCAAGGCGGGATTCCCCGGGCGGTGCAAAGCACTCGACGACGGCTAACCTAAAGGTTGGAGGTCGGAGTCCACCCAGAGGCACCTCGGAAGAAAGGCCTGGCGGTGGTCCGCCTCCAAAGGGTGAGTCATCGAAACGCCCGTGGAGCACAGTTCTACCCGGACACAGGTGGGGTTGTCATGGGGCTGGGATCGATTCAACGGCAACAACTGGTTGGCTGGTATATATACCTAGGAGGGGAAGCGCTGGGTCATACGGTGACTCCATGTTTGTTTGAGTGTCTGAGGAACCGCCGGGCTTCTCCAAAGCAACTGGAACGAACGTGGTGGTACGCTCCCCCCAGCAACGGACGAGGGTTGCACTTTCTGTGCGTTCTCATCAAAACGCGCCCTACCTCTTTGTTTTACGCCTTCGTCGCTGGAGTCTAGGGTTTACAGCATCCGTCTCTAACTTATCTCCAGCATTAAAAGCAAAAAACCAAACCCACTGCCCTCGACTCGATTCCGACTCACAGCGACCCTATAGGACAGAGTAGAACCGCCCCACAGAGTTTCCAAGGAGCGCCTGGCGGATTCCAACTGCCGACCTTTTGGTCAGCAGCCATAGCACTTAACCACTACGCCACCGGGGTTTCCAGCATTACCACCAACTAATACCATCCGACTTGATTAAAAAAACGAAGACAAAACCCAAACCAAACCCGCTGCCATCGAGCCGATTCCAACCCACAGCGACCCTACGGGACAGAGCAGAACTGCCCCGTAGAGTTGCCAAGGAGGGCCCGGCGGATGGGAACTGCCGAGCTTTTGGTGAACAGCCGCAGTGCTTAACCACTAGGCCCCCAGGGTTTCCACTTGGTATATAGAGTGCCAGTGTAACCGTTATACCACTGGAGGTACTCGCACGCTCCCCCCTCTGGTCCTTCGCGCTCTCTGTCACTCATACATCTCGTTACACGTATGCACGTGCAATACAAAAGTGTGCCTGTTGTACGTTGTTGTTGCTCTTAGGTGCCATCCGGTCGGTTCCGACTCATAGCGACCCTACGTACGGCGCCATCCCCCCAATCGTCGTTGTGCTTAAGCCACTGCGTCGATCCACCTCACTGAGGGTCTTCCCTCTTTTTCGCTGGCCCTCTCTACTTTACCAAGCATGGCGCCCTTCTCCAGGGACTGATCCCTCCTGACGACGCGTCCGAAGTATGTGTGTGGGCGCCGTCCTTGCTTCCAGGAGCATGCTGGTTGTACTTCTTCCAAGACAGGTGCGTTGGTTCTTTTGGCAGTCCACGGTAGTAGTATCGCCAGTATTCTTCTCCGACACGAAAATCCCAAGGCGTCAATTCTCCTTTCGGTCTTCTTTATTCGTCGTCCAGCTTTCGCATGCGTAGGAGGCGATTGCAAAGACCACGGCTTGGGTCAGGCGCACCTCAGTCTCCAAGGCGACGCCTTGGCTTTTCAGCACTTTAAAGAGGCCTTTTGCAGCACATTCGCCCAACGCAAGGCGTCTTTTGGCTTCCTGACTGCTGCCTCCGTGGGTGTTGAGCCTGTTGTATAGGTGTGCGACGTATGTATTCTAAGCTCACGAATAGGCCGTACCCGGGTTGATGTGCAGGGCCAGCCCTGAGCCCCGGTGGCAGCGTCCACTTGATGTCCCTGTGCACACGTGGTCAGAGCCCACTAGGGCCAGAGGAGGCGGCGCTTTCCAAAGCGGTGAAACACCGAATTTTCTGCAGCGGGGTGGGTGGACCCCAGGGGGGGCCTGAGCGGCAAACCCTCCCGGTAGGCTTTTCAGAGGTGTGGCAGACGTGAGGACCCGAGCTGGTGTCGCCGGCGAAGAGGAGACATTACTCCGTAAGGCGCCCCGGATAGAAGACGCGGGCGCCACATAAACGCAAAAGACAAGGAGAAGCGCGCCATTTCTGCTGCTGTTAGACCGCCGGTTGTGGTCCCCGGAGGGGGGTGCACCGTTCCTGGAGGTACTGCAATACCAGGTCGATGCGTGGAGTGGACGGAGCAAGCTCCTATTCCACCTCCCAGCTCCAAAAATCCATTTAATATATTGTCCTCGGATAGAGGATGTATCAGATATTAAACTGATAAGAACAGATACTACACTTGATCTTAGCCAAAAGGCCGAGAAGCGATGCCGGCCTCCGCCCCCCTCGCCGGGGCACTGCTCCCCTCACACATCTTCAGCTCACGGTGAGCACACACAGCCTCAACCCAGGACTCACCCGCTCTCCTACTTTTGCCAGCGTGCTGCTGTCAGAACCTCAACGAATACGTGGCTTGGCAGGTTGATACTTATTGGGGCCTTTTGCACCTTTTAACTTTCCAGCTCCCCTAGCTTCCGGGCGAAACAGACATTTCTCATTTGCATGAACCGCCCACACGGGCCTTCTCCGGCTCGGCGGGACCGCCCCCTCGCCTTGGAACCCAAACCCAAACCCAAACCCAAACCCAAACCCAGCCGCACGTAAATCAACAGAGAGGATGGGGTGGGACAGCTCCTTCAGCCGCGTCGCCCTGGGAAAAAGGAGGAAAAGCCCAGGACGAGCAAGACGCAAACCGCTCTATGAGGTTTTTCTTTCAAATCCTTAAACGCACAGCTACGCTGAAAGGGTTTCACAGTGTCCTCCTAACCGTATGCCACCTCCACACATGTATGTATATAGACATATACGGATAAGTGTACACACATGTATCTCGATTTCACCTTCTCTCTCTCCCTCCCTCTCTTTTATGATGATGAGGATTTATTTACCATTAATTTTCTTCTTTTCTTCTTGGTGGGCGCCGCCAGAGTACAGTCCCCCGGGCAATGCAGGCGATGACAGGTTCACCGGGTGGACCGGCGACTCCTGGGTACGGGGCCCTCCGTGGGGAGGACACAGCTTCGCGGTAAATCCAGTCCTCTTCTGCGAGGGGAGGAGCATTCCAGGCACAAGGAGCCACCAGTTCAGACGCCCTAAGGAGGTTCCCGAGGAAGAGCGTGGGAGGCCGGGGTGGCTGAGGCTGACCTGCCCGCTACAAATTGGGAGTTTTCCCACTACCCCGGGTCGGGATGCCAAGCGGTAAGCTCCGGGGGCCCCAGGGCTCCCTCTCACTTCCGGCCTGCTAGCTCCCACTACTCCCTCAGGTTTGGTAATTTGCTACAACGACTCACAGAACTCGGGAAAGCGCTCTGCTTAGGATTACAGTTCTATTACAGCAAAAAGGATACAAATGAAGAGACGCAGAGCCTGAGGCCTGGGAGCGTTCCCAACGCGGAGCTTCCACGTGCCAAAAAGGGATGCGCTACCCTCGCCCCTGCATGGATGCCTTTCATCAACCGGGAAGCCCGGGGAGCTTCCGAGTCCAGAGCCTTTATCGAAGCCTCATTAAGCGGGCAGGATTGATTGAATCGTGCCTCCCCACCCCCCCACCCCCCCTCCCCCACCCCCCGCCCTGCAGTCAACTGAGTCCTTCTGGCCTGGCCAACCCCCACCAAAGAGGCACCTCATTAGGTGGTGTGGTCTGGAGCCCTCATCCAAGACACTTCACTCACTGGGGCACAGTCCCAACGTTTTAGAGGCTATCATCTCTCAGGGACCAAGGATAAAGACCAAATGCTTTGGGCAAACTTAAAGCCTCCGCCCCACAGAGACTTAGAGGGACATGCCAACCAAACGCAACAAGTGATCCCGGACTGGCTCCTGGGCCAGGAAAACAAATGGCAGTAAGGGGCTCTGTTGAGATGATTGGCGAAATCTGAACACGGGCCGTAGATTAGAGTATGGGGGTCAAGGTTAAGGAGCTGAGATCAGGCCAGGGTGTTGGAAGGATCATCTGCGCGGGTGTTGCCATCACCGGGAATCGCGACAGGAGTAAGTCGGCGAGAGACAGTGAGCCGGGAGCTAAAATCCCCAAGGAATGAGCGGGTGCGCAGTAGGACGGGAGACCCGCGGCTGGACCGATGGCGGGAAGGAGGTGAGGGAGTGGGTGGTATGCCACTCGAAGCTGAACTCCAAGCTGGGGTCGGGGGCAGTCAGGGAAGATGGACGTTGAGGACCACCGCAGAGAGAAAGAGAACACCCACCGCGCCCCCGTCCCTCCTAACATTGCTGTCATACATCTCACTTATCCATAAGCTATCATCATCCAGTAGAGCGTTGCTACTATTATTATTTTAAATAAATGGTTATGCGAGATCGGTTAAGCACAAGAAAAAATAGAATATTCGGTTTTACCCTCATGTTATTTCTTCTCGAACGCTCTTCCTTTCTTTCTGTCCATCCGAGTCTCGGATCTATGTAATTTTCCTTCTCCCTGAAGAACTCCTTTTAGCATTTCTTGCAGGGCGGGTCTAGTGCCAACAATTCCCGCAAGTTGTGTTTGACTGGGAAAGTCTTTAAATCCTGGGGCACAGAATTCTAGGTTGCTGTCTTTCCTTTCAAGACTTTAAATATGTCACTCCACTCTCTCCTCGCTTGCACGGTTTATGAAGAGAAGTCTGATGTAACTCTTACCCTTGTTCCTTTATAGCTAAGGTGGCTTTTCGTTTGTTTGTTTGTGTTTTGGCTTCTTTCAAGATTTTACCTTCAATTTTCTGCAGTTTGAATGGAATGTGATGTGCCTAGGTTTAGGCTTTTGATTGGTTTTGTTCTGGTTTTGTTTCTCCTGCTCGGTGTTCTCTCAGCCCCCTATGCTTTGGTCCCTGCGGACAGTTCTGGACAGGTATCAGCCATTATTACGTTATTACATTACGTGACATTCCATCACGTATCTCTTCTGTTCCGTTCTCTCTTTCTTCTCCTTCCGGTCTTTCCATGGCTCGTTTGTTACGTCACTTGTGGTTGTCCCACAGTTCCTGGATGCTCCTCTTTTTCCTCAGTCTTTTCTTCTGCTTACTTTTCCGTTTGGGGAGTTTCTATTGACATGTCTCCACGCTCACTGATTCTTTCCTCAGCCATGTCCGGTCTACGGATGAACATTCTTCATCCCTGTTACAAGGTTTTGTTTTGTCTTTCTTTCTAGATTTTCTCTTGATACTTAGAGTTTCGGCCTCTCTGCTGACATTTCCATTAGAGCGTATTAATCATAGTTATTATAAATCTCGATCTGATATTGCCCAAATCTGCAATATCGGACTCTGTTTCTGATGCCTGCCCTGTCTCTTTGGACTGTTTTGTTTTGTTTTTCCCTCGCAATCTTTTGTTGAAAGCCGGCCATCACGTACCAGGTCAAAGGAACTGATGTTCTCTCAAGCTGTAATCCCTGGCAAAGCCCCGATGTTAGGCCCAGAGGCAGCGGTGATTCTTTGTATTGGCGTGTGTGCCTCTCCGGTTTTCTGGACGATAATTTGCCCCGCGAACTCTATTCCCTGATGGGTGTAAAACGAGTCGTTGATGTTCACTTTTTCAGTTTTTTCTTGTGGTGAGGACAGGACTGGTGGTTCAGAGCCGTTGACATGCCGGACCCGAAACCAGGATTCGGTCCGAAGTTACTTTAACTTTTAAGATCAATGTAATGCACTACGTTAACAGACTAAAAAGGAAGAAATTACCTCACAGTTGTTATTGCTGTCGTTAGGTGACATCCAGTCGATTTCGACTCATAACCGACCCCATGTGACAGAGAACTGCCCCATAGGCTTTCCTAGGCTATCATCTTTATGAGAGCGGTTTGCCAGGTCGTTCTCCCAAGGAGCTGCTGGGCGGGTTCGAACTGCCAACCTTGTGGTTAGCAGCCCAAGCACCTAAGTGTTGTGCCACCGGGGCTCCTTGCTCATCTCGAGGGGTATAGAAAAAGCATTTGACGAAATTCAACACCAATTCATGATTTAAAAAACAACCAAGTTTGGAGTAAAATGGAACGTCTACCCGATAACGGGCAGCTAAGAAAATCTAGAGTTGACATACCTCATGGTGAAAGACTGAATATCTTTCCTGTACGATCAACAACAAGGCAAGAAAGTCAGGTTTGCACCAGGTCTACTCAACATTGGACTGGGGAACCAGGGCGACAAGGCAGTAGAAGAAGGAGGTGAAGGAGGAGTAGGAGGAAGAAGAGGAGAAGGAGAAGGAGAGGAAGGAGGAGGAGGAGGAGGAGGAGGAAAAGGAGAAAGTGAAGAGGAAGGAGAAGGAGAAAAGACATACAGGGGATTGGAAAAAGCAGAAGTAAACCTCACAATACCCTCAAGGTAAATAACTTCACAAGAAAAACATGTGCAAAACTTTTACAACCGCCTTGTACGAATACACCACGTTTCGTTTTTTTCCCGTTCATCCGTTGACGGATGTGTTGGCTGTTTCCGCCTTTGGGCTATTTTGAAAACTGTTGCAATGAGCAAGTTTAGCTCCTGTGTGGTCTTATGCCTTCACTGGATTCTCTGGGTGGTGCAAATGCTTAACTGCTTGCTGCTAGCGGGAACCTGGAGGTTCACGCCCACCCAGAGGCAGCTTTCATAACAATAAACAGCCTAGGCAACCCTACGGGGGGTGGGGGGGAGGGGCAGCTCTGACTCCAGGGCACCTAACAACTACAATAGGCAGAAGAGCTGGCGAAGGGGCGGGTGTTCAAGGCAAAAGAAAGCGCCTGAGCAAAGTCAGGGAAGGGAGAAGAAAAAGCAGGGTGTGTTTGCAAGGCGGGATTCCCCGGGCGGTGCAAAGCACTCGACGACGGCTAACCTAAAGGTTGGAGGTCGGAGTCCACCCAGAGGCACCTCGGAAGAAAGGCCTGGCGGTGGTCCGCCTCCAAAGGGTGAGTCATCGAAACGCCCGTGGAGCACAGTTCTACCCGGACACAGGTGGGGTTGTCATGGGGCTGGGATCGATTCAACGGCAACAACTGGTTGGCTGGTATATATACCTAGGAGGGGAAGCACTGGGTCATACGGTGACTCCATGTTTGTTTGAGTGTCTGAGGAACCGCCGGGCTTCTCCAAAGCAACTGGAACGAACGTGGTGGTACGCTCCCCCCAGCAACGGACGAGGGTTGCACTTTCTGTGCGTTCTCATCAAAACGCGCCCTACCTCTTTGTTTTACGCCTTCGTCGCTGGAGTCTAGGGTTTACAGCATCCGTCTCTAACTTATCTCCAGCATTAAAAGCAAAAAACCAAACCCACTGCCCTCGACTCGATTCCGACTCACAGCGACCCTATAGGACAGAGTAGAACCGCCCCACAGAGTTTCCAAGGAGCGCCTGGCGGATTCCAACTGCCGACCTTTTGGTCAGCAGCCATAGCACTTAACCACTACGCCACCGGGGTTTCCAGCATTACCACCAACTAATACCATCCGACTTGATTAAAAAAACGAAGACAAAACCCAAACCAAACCCGCTGCCATCGAGCCGATTCCAACCCACAGCGACCCTACGGGACAGAGCAGAACTGCCCCGTAGAGTTGCCAAGGAGGGCCCGGCGGATGGGAACTGCCGAGCTTTTGGTGAACAGCCGCAGTGCTTAACCACTAGGCCCCCAGGGTTTCCACTTGGTATATAGAGTGCCAGTGTAACCGTTATACCACTGGAGGTACTCGCACGCTTCCCCCTCTGGTCCTTCGCGCTCTCTGTCACTCATACATCTCGTTACACGTATGCACGTGCAATACAAAAGTGTGCCTGTTGTACGTTGTTGTTGCTCTTAGGTGCCATCCGGTCGGTTCCGACTCATAGCGACCCTACGTACGGCGCCATCCCCCCAATCGTCGTTGTGCTTAAGCCACTGCGTCGATCCACCTCACTGAGGGTCTTCCCTCTTTTTCGCTGACCCTCTCTACTTTACCAAGCATGGCGCCCTTCTCCAGGGACTGATCCCTCCTGACGACGCGTCCGAAGTATGTGTGTGGGCGCCGTCCTTGCTTCCAGGAGCATGCTGGTTGTACTTCTTCCAAGACAGGTGCGTTGGTTCTTTTGGCAGTCCACGGTAGTAGTATCGCCAGTATTCTTCTCCGACACGAAAATCCCAAGGCGTCAATTCTCCTTTCGGTCTTCTTTATTCGTCGTCCAGCTTTCGCATGCGTAGGAGGCGATTGCAAAGACCACGGCTTGGGTCAGGCGCACCTCAGTCTCCAAGGCGACGCCTTGGCTTTTCAGCACTTTAAAGAGGCCTTTTGCAGCACATTCGCCCAACGCAAGGCGTCTTTTGGCTTCCTGACTGCTGCCTCCGTGGGTGTTGAGCCTGTTGTATAGGTGTGCGACGTATGTATTCTAAGCTCACGAATAGGCCGTACCCGGGTTGATGTGCAGGGCCAGCCCTGAGCCCCGGTGGCAGCGTCCACTTGATGTCCCTGTGCACACGTGGTCAGAGCCCACTAGGGCCAGAGGAGGCGGCGCTTTCCAAAGCGGTGAAACACCGAATTTTCTGCAGCGGGGTGGGTGGACCCCAGGGGGGGCCTGAGCGGCAAACCCTCCCGGTAGGCTTTTCAGAGGTGTGGCAGACGTGAGGACCCGAGCTGGTGTACTCCGTAAGGCGCCCCGGATAGAAGACGCGGGCGCCACATAAACGCAAAAGACAAGGAGAAGCGCGCCATTTCTGCTGCTGTTAGACCGCCGGTTGTGGTCCTCCCCGGAGGGGGGTGCACCGTTCCTGGAGGTACTGCAATACCAGGTCGATGCGTGGAGTGGACGGAGCAAGCTCCTATTCCACCTCCCAGCTCCAAAAATCCATTTAACATATTGTCCTCGGATAGAGGACGTATCAGATATTAAACTGATAAGAACAGATACTACACTTGATCTTAGCCAAAAGGCCGAGAAGCGATGCCGGCCTCCGCCCCCCTCGCCGGGGCACTGCTCCCCTCACACATCTTCAGCTCACGGTGAGCACACACAGCCTCAACCCAGGACTCACCCGCTCTCCTACTTTTGCCAGCGTGCTGCTGTCAGAACCTCAACGAATACGTGGCTTGGCAGGTTGATACTTATTGGGGCCTTTTGCACCTTTTAACTTTCCAGCTCCCCTAGCTTCCGGGCGAAACAGACATTTCTCATTTGCATGAACCGCCCACACGGGCCTTCTCCGGCTCGGCGGGACCGCCCCCTCGCCTTGGAACCCAAACCCAAACCCAAACCCAGCCGCACGTAAATCAACAGAGAGGATGGGGTGGGACAGCTCCTTCAGCCGCGTCGCCCTGGGAAAAAGGAGGAAAAGCCCAGGACGAGCAAGACGCAAACCGCTCTATGAGGTTTTTCTTTCAAATCCTTAAACGCACAGCTACGCTGAAAGGGTTTCACAGTGTCCTCCTAACCGTATGCCACCTCCACACATGTATGTATATAGACATATACGGATAAGTGTACACACATGTATCTCGATTTCACCTTCTCTCTCTCCCTCCCTCTCTTTTATGATGATGAGGATTTATTTACCATTAATTTTCTTCTTTTCTTCTTGGTGGGCGCCGCCAGAGTACAGTCCCCCGGGCAATGCAGGCGATGACAGGTTCACCGGGTGGACCGGCGACTCCTGGGTACGGGGCCCTCCGTGGGGAGGACACAGCTTCGCGGTAAATCCAGTCCTCTTCTGCGAGGGGAGGAGCATTCCAGGCACAAGGAGCCACCAGTTCAGACGCCCTAAGGAGGTTCCCGAGGAAGAGCGTGGGAGGCCGGGGTGGCTGAGGCTGACCTGCCCGCTACAAATTGGGAGTTTTCCCACTACCCCGGGTCGGGATGCCAAGCGGTAAGCTCCGGGGGCCCCAGGGCTCCCTCTCACTTCCGGCCTGCTAGCTCCCACTACTCCCTCAGGTTTGGTAATTTGCTACAACGACTCACAGAACTCGGGAAAGCGCTCTGCTTAGGATTACAGTTCTATTACAGCAAAAAGGATACAAATGAAGAGACGCAGAGCCTGAGGCCTGGGAGCGTTCCCAACGCGGAGCTTCCACGTGCCAAAAAGGGATGCGCTACCCTCGCCCCTGCATGGATGCCTTTCATCAACCGGGAAGCCCGGGGAGCTTCCGAGTCCAGAGCCTTTATCGAAGCCTCATTAAGCGGGCAGGATTGATTGAATCGTGCCTCCCCACCCCCCCACCCCCCTCCCCCACCCCGCGCCCTGCAGTCAACTGAGTCCTTCTGGCCTGGCCAACCCCCACCAAAGAGGCACCTCATTAGGTGGTGTGGTCTGGAGCCCTCATCCAAGACACTTCACTCACTGGGGCACAGTCCCAACGTTTTAGAGGCTATCATCTCTCAGGGACCAAGGATAAAGACCAAATGCTTTGGGCAAACTTAAAGCCTCCGCCCCACAGAGACTTAGAGGGACATGCCAACCAAACGCAACAAGTGATCCCGGACTGGCTCCTGGGCCAGGAAAACAAATGGCAGTAAGGGGCTCTGTTGAGATGATTGGCGAAATCTGAACACGGGCCGTAGATTAGAGTATGGGGGTCAAGGTTAAGGAGCTGAGATCAGGCCAGGGTGTTGGAAGGATCATCTGCGCGGGTGTTGCCATCACCGGGAATCGCGACAGGAGTAAGTCGGCGAGAGACAGTGAGCCGGGAGCTAAAATCCCCAAGGAATGAGCGGGTGCGCAGTAGGACGGGAGACCCGCGGCTGGACCGATGGCGGGAAGGAGGTGAGGGAGTGGGTGGTATGCCACTCGAAGCTGAACTCCAAGCTGGGGTCGGGGGCAGTCAGGGAAGATGGACGTTGAGGACCACCGCAGAGAGAAAGAGAACACCCACCGCGCCCCCGTCCCTCCTAACATTGCTGTCATACATCTCACTTATCCATAAGCTATCATCATCCAGTAGAGCGTTGCTACTATTATTATTTTAAATAAATGGTTATGCGAGATCGGTTAAGCACAAGAAAAAATAGAATATTCGGTTTTACCCTCATGTTATTTCTTCTCGAACGCTCTTCCTTTCTTTCTGTCCATCCGAGTCTCGGATCTATGTAATTTTCCTTCTCCCTGAAGAACTCCTTTTAGCATTTCTTGCAGGGCGGGTCTAGTGCCAACAATTCCCGCAAGTTGTGTTTGACTGGGAAAGTCTTTAAATCCTGGGGCACAGAATTCTAGGTTGCTGTCTTTCCTTTCAAGACTTTAAATATGTCACTCCACTCTCTCCTCGCTTGCACGGTTTATGAAGAGAAGTCTGATGTAACTCTTACCCTTGTTCCTTTATAGCTAAGGTGGCTTTTCGTTTGTTTGTTTGTGTTTTGGCTTCTTTCAAGATTTTACCTTCAATTTTCTGCAGTTTGAATGGAATGTGATGTGCCTAGGTTTAGGCTTTTGATTGGTTTTGTTCTGGTTTTGTTTCTCCTGCTCGGTGTTCTCTCAGCCCCCTATGCTTTGGTCCCTGCGGACAGTTCTGGACAGGTATCAGCCATTATTACGTTATTACATTACGTGACATTCCATCACGTATCTCTTCTGTTCCGTTCTCTCTTTCTTCTCCTTCCGGTCTTTCCATGGCTCGTTTGTTACGTCACTTGTGGTTGTCCCACAGTTCCTGGATGCTCCTCTTTTTCCTCAGTCTTTTCTTCTGCTTACTTTTCCGTTTGGGGAGTTTCTATTGACATGTCTCCACGCTCACTGATTCTTTCCTCAGCCATGTCCGGTCTACGGATGAACATTCTTCATCCCTGTTACAAGGTTTTGTTTTGTCTTTCTTTCTAGATTTTCTCTTGATACTTAGAGTTTCGGCCTCTCTGCTGACATTTCCATTAGAGCGTATTAATCATAGTTATTATAAATCTCGATCTGATATTGCCCAAATCTGCAATATCGGACTCTGTTTCTGATGCCTGCCCTGTCTCTTTGGACTGTTTTGTTTTGTTTTTCCCTCGCAATCTTTTGTTGAAAGCCGGCCATCACGTACCAGGTCAAAGGAACTGATGTTCTCTCAAGCTGTAATCCCTGGCAAAGCCCCGATGTTAGGCCCAGAGGCAGCGGTGATTCTTTGTATTGGCGTGTGTGCCTCTCCGGTTTTCTGGACGATAATTTGCCCCGCGAACTCTATTCCCTGATGGGTGTAAAACGAGTCGTTGATGTTCACTTTTTCAGTTTTTTCTTGTGGTGAGGACAGGACTGGTGGTTCAGAGCCGTTGACATGCCGGACCCGAAACCAGGATTCGGTCCGAAGTTACTTTAACTTTTAAGATCAATGTAATGCACTACGTTAACAGACTAAAAAGGAAGAAATTACCTCACAGTTGTTATTGCTGTCGTTAGGTGACATCCAGTCGATTTCGACTCATAACCGACCCCATGTGACAGAGAACTGCCCCATAGGCTTTCCTAGGCTATCATCTTTATGAGAGCGGTTTGCCAGGTCGTTCTCCCAAGGAGCTGCTGGGCGGGTTCGAACTGCCAACCTTGTGGTTAGCAGCCCAAGCACCTAAGTGTTGTGCCACCGGGGCTCCTTGCTCATCTCGAGGGGTATAGAAAAAGCATTTGACGAAATTCAACACCAATTCATGATTTAAAAAACAACCAAGTTTGGAGTAAAATGGAACGTCTACCCGATAACGGGCAGCTAAGAAAATCTAGAGTTGACATACCTCATGGTGAAAGACTGAATATCTTTCCTGTACGATCAACAACAAGGCAAGAAAGTCAGGTTTGCACCAGGTCTACTCAACATTGGACTGGGGAACCAGGGCGACAAGGCAGTAGAAGAAGGAGGTGAAGGAGGAGTAGGAGGAAGAAGAGGAGAAGGAGAAGGAGAGGAAGGAGGAGGAGGAGGAGGAGGAGGAAAAGGAGAAAGTGAAGAGGAAGGAGAAGGAGAAAAGACATACAGGGGATTGGAAAAAGCAGAAGTAAACCTCACAATACCCTCAAGGTAAATAACTTCACAAGAAAAACATGTGCAAAACTTTTACAACCGCCTTGTACGAATACACCACGTTTCGTTTTTTTCCCGTTCATCCGTTGACGGATGTGTTGGCTGTTTCCGCCTTTGGGCTATTTTGAAAACTGTTGCAATGAGCAAGTTTAGCTCCTGTGTGGTCTTATGCCTTCACTGGATTCTCTGGGTGGTGCAAATGCTTAACTGCTTGCTGCTAGCGGGAACCTGGAGGTTCACGCCCACCCAGAGGCAGCTTTCATAACAATAAACAGCCTAGGCAACCCTACGGGGGGTGGGGGGGGAGGGGCAGCTCTGACTCCAGGGCACCTAACAACTACAATAGGCAGAAGAGCTGGCGAAGGGGCGGGTGTTCAAGGCAAAAGAAAGCGCCTGAGCAAAGTCAGGGAAGGGAGAAGAAAAAGCAGGGTGTGTTTGCAAGGCGGGATTCCCCGGGCGGTGCAAAGCACTCGACGACGGCTAACCTAAAGGTTGGAGGTCGGAGTCCACCCAGAGGCACCTCGGAAGAAAGGCCTGGCGGTGGTCCGCCTCCAAAGGGTGAGTCATCGAAACGCCCGTGGAGCACAGTTCTACCCGGACACAGGTGGGGTTGTCATGGGGCTGGGATCGATTCAACGGCAACAACTGGTTGGCTGGTATATATACCTAGGAGGGGAAGCGCTGGGTCATACGGTGACTCCATGTTTGTTTGAGTGTCTGAGGAACCGCCGGGCTTCTCCAAAGCAACTGGAACGAACGTGGTGGTACGCTCCCCCCAGCAACGGACGAGGGTTGCACTTTCTGTGCGTTCTCATCAAAACGCGCCCTACCTCTTTGTTTTACGCCTTCGTCGCTGGAGTCTAGGGTTTACAGCATCCGTCTCTAACTTATCTCCAGCATTAAAAGCAAAAAACCAAACCCACTGCCCTCGACTCGATTCCGACTCACAGCGACCCTATAGGACAGAGTAGAACCGCCCCACAGAGTTTCCAAGGAGCGCCTGGCGGATTCCAACTGCCGACCTTTTGGTCAGCAGCCATAGCACTTAACCACTACGCCACCGGGGTTTCCAGCATTACCACCAACTAATACCATCCGACTTGATTAAAAAAACGAAGACAAAACCCAAACCAAACCCGCTGCCATCGAGCCGATTCCAACCCACAGCGACCCTACGGGACAGAGCAGAACTGCCCCGTAGAGTTGCCAAGGAGGGCCCGGCGGATGGGAACTGCCGAGCTTTTGGTGAACAGCCGCAGTGCTTAACCACTAGGCCCCCAGGGTTTCCACTTGGTATATAGAGTGCCAGTGTAACCGTTATACCACTGGAGGTACTCGCACGCTTCCCCCTCTGGTCCTTCGCGCTCTCTGTCACTCATACATCTCGTTACACGTATGCACGTGCAATACAAAAGTGTGCCTGTTGTACGTTGTTGTTGCTCTTAGGTGCCATCCGGTCGGTTCCGACTCATAGCGACCCTACGTACGGCGCCATCCCCCCAATCGTCGTTGTGCTTAAGCCACTGCGTCGATCCACCTCACTGAGGGTCTTCCCTCTTTTTCGCTGACCCTCTCTACTTTACCAAGCATGGCGCCCTTCTCCAGGGACTGATCCCTCCTGACGACGCGTCCGAAGTATGTGTGTGGGCGCCGTCCTTGCTTCCAGGAGCATGCTGGTTGTACTTCTTCCAAGACAGGTGCGTTGGTTCTTTTGGCAGTCCACGGTAGTAGTATCGCCAGTATTCTTCTCCGACACGAAAATCCCAAGGCGTCAATTCTCCTTTCGGTCTTCTTTATTCGTCGTCCAGCTTTCGCATGCGTAGGAGGCGATTGCAAAGACCACGGCTTGGGTCAGGCGCACCTCAGTCTCCAAGGCGACGCCTTGGCTTTTCAGCACTTTAAAGAGGCCTTTTGCAGCACATTCGCCCAACGCAAGGCGTCTTTTGGCTTCCTGACTGCTGCCTCCGTGGGTGTTGAGCCTGTTGTATAGGTGTGCGACGTATGTATTCTAAGCTCACGAATAGGCCGTACCCGGGTTGATGTGCAGGGCCAGCCCTGAGCCCCGGTGGCAGCGTCCACTTGATGTCCCTGTGCACACGTGGTCAGAGCCCACTAGGGCCAGAGGAGGCGGCGCTTTCCAAAGCGGTGAAACACCGAATTTTCTGCAGCGGGGTGGGTGGACCCCAGGGGGGGCCTGAGCGGCAAACCCTCCCGGTAGGCTTTTCAGAGGTGTGGCAGACGTGAGGACCCGAGCTGGTGTACTCCGTAAGGCGCCCCGGATAGAAGACGCGGGCGCCACATAAACGCAAAAGACAAGGAGAAGCGCGCCATTTCTGCTGCTGTTAGACCGCCGGTTGTGGTCCCCGGAGGGGGGTGCACCGTTCCTGGAGGTACTGCAATACCAGGTCGATGCGTGGAGTGGACGGAGCAAGCTCCTATTCCACCTCCCAGCTCCAAAAATCCATTTAATATATTGTCCTCGGATAGAGGACGTATCAGATATTAAACTGATAAGAACAGATACTACACTTGATCTTAGCCAAAAGGCCGAGAAGCGATGCCGGCCTCCGCCCCCCTCGCCGGGGCACTGCTCCCCTCACACATCTTCAGCTCACGGTGAGCACACACAGCCTCAACCCAGGACTCACCCGCTCTCCTACTTTTGCCAGCGTGCTGCTGTCAGAACCTCAACGAATACGTGGCTTGGCAGGTTGATACTTATTGGGGCCTTTTGCACCTTTTAACTTTCCAGCTCCCCTAGCTTCCGGGCGAAACAGACATTTCTCATTTGCATGAACCGCCCACACGGGCCTTCTCCGGCTCGGCGGGACCGCCCCCTCGCCTTGGAACCCAAACCCAAACCCAAACCCAAACCCAAACCCAGCCGCACGTAAATCAACAGAGAGGATGGGGTGGGACAGCTCCTTCAGCCGCGTCGCCCTGGGAAAAAGGAGGAAAAGCCCAGGACGAGCAAGACGCAAACCGCTCTATGAGGTTTTTCTTTCAAATCCTTAAACGCACAGCTACGCTGAAAGGGTTTCACAGTGTCCTCCTAACCGTATGCCACCTCCACACATGTATGTATATAGACATATACGGATAAGTGTACACACATGTATCTCGATTTCACCTTCTCTCTCTCCCTCCCTCTCTTTTATGATGATGAGGATTTATTTACCATTAATTTTCTTCTTTTCTTCTTGGTGGGCGCCGCCAGAGTACAGTCCCCCGGGCAATGCAGGCGATGACAGGTTCACCGGGTGGACCGGCGACTCCTGGGTACGGGGCCCTCCGTGGGGAGGACACAGCTTCGCGGTAAATCCAGTCCTCTTCTGCGAGGGGAGGAGCATTCCAGGCACAAGGAGCCACCAGTTCAGACGCCCTAAGGAGGTTCCCGAGGAAGAGCGTGGGAGGCCGGGGTGGCTGAGGCTGACCTGCCCGCTACAAATTGGGAGTTTTCCCACTACCCCGGGTCGGGATGCCAAGCGGTAAGCTCCGGGGGCCCCAGGGCTCCCTCTCACTTCCGGCCTGCTAGCTCCCACTACTCCCTCAGGTTTGGTAATTTGCTACAACGACTCACAGAACTCGGGAAAGCGCTCTGCTTAGGATTACAGTTCTATTACAGCAAAAAGGATACAAATGAAGAGACGCAGAGCCTGAGGCCTGGGAGCGTTCCCAACGCGGAGCTTCCACGTGCCAAAAAGGGATGCGCTACCCTCGCCCCTGCATGGATGCCTTTCATCAACCGGGAAGCCCGGGGAGCTTCCGAGTCCAGAGCCTTTATCGAAGCCTCATTAAGCGGGCAGGATTGATTGAATCGTGCCTCCCCACCCCCCCACCCCCCTCCCCCACCCCGCGCCCTGCAGTCAACTGAGTCCTTCTGGCCTGGCCAACCCCCACCAAAGAGGCACCTCATTAGGTGGTGTGGTCTGGAGCCCTCATCCAAGACACTTCACTCACTGGGGCACAGTCCCAACGTTTTAGAGGCTATCATCTCTCAGGGACCAAGGATAAAGACCAAATGCTTTGGGCAAACTTAAAGCCTCCGCCCCACAGAGACTTAGAGGGACATGCCAACCAAACGCAACAAGTGATCCCGGACTGGCTCCTGGGCCAGGAAAACAAATGGCAGTAAGGGGCTCTGTTGAGATGATTGGCGAAATCTGAACACGGGCCGTAGATTAGAGTATGGGGGTCAAGGTTAAGGAGCTGAGATCAGGCCAGGGTGTTGGAAGGATCATCTGCGCGGGTGTTGCCATCACCGGGAATCGCGACAGGAGTAAGTCGGCGAGAGACAGTGAGCCGGGAGCTAAAATCCCCAAGGAATGAGCGGGTGCGCAGTAGGACGGGAGACCCGCGGCTGGACCGATGGCGGGAAGGAGGTGAGGGAGTGGGTGGTATGCCACTCGAAGCTGAACTCCAAGCTGGGGTCGGGGGCAGTCAGGGAAGATGGACGTTGAGGACCACCGCAGAGAGAAAGAGAACACCCACCGCGCCCCCGTCCCTCCTAACATTGCTGTCATACATCTCACTTATCCATAAGCTATCATCATCCAGTAGAGCGTTGCTACTATTATTATTTTAAATAAATGGTTATGCGAGATCGGTTAAGCACAAGAAAAAATAGAATATTCGGTTTTACCCTCATGTTATTTCTTCTCGAACGCTCTTCCTTTCTTTCTGTCCATCCGAGTCTCGGATCTATGTAATTTTCCTTCTCCCTGAAGAACTCCTTTTAGCATTTCTTGCAGGGCGGGTCTAGTGCCAACAATTCCCGCAAGTTGTGTTTGACTGGGAAAGTCTTTAAATCCTGGGGCACAGAATTCTAGGTTGCTGTCTTTCCTTTCAAGACTTTAAATATGTCACTCCACTCTCTCCTCGCTTGCACGGTTTATGAAGAGAAGTCTGATGTAACTCTTACCCTTGTTCCTTTATAGCTAAGGTGGCTTTTCGTTTGTTTGTTTGTGTTTTGGCTTCTTTCAAGATTTTACCTTCAATTTTCTGCAGTTTGAATGGAATGTGATGTGCCTAGGTTTAGGCTTTTGATTGGTTTTGTTCTGGTTTTGTTTCTCCTGCTCGGTGTTCTCTCAGCCCCCTATGCTTTGGTCCCTGCGGACAGTTCTGGACAGGTATCAGCCATTATTACGTTATTACATTACGTGACATTCCATCACGTATCTCTTCTGTTCCGTTCTCTCTTTCTTCTCCTTCCGGTCTTTCCATGGCTCGTTTGTTACGTCACTTGTGGTTGTCCCACAGTTCCTGGATGCTCCTCTTTTTCCTCAGTCTTTTCTTCTGCTTACTTTTCCGTTTGGGGAGTTTCTATTGACATGTCTCCACGCTCACTGATTCTTTCCTCAGCCATGTCCGGTCTACGGATGAACATTCTTCATCCCTGTTACAAGGTTTTGTTTTGTCTTTCTTTCTAGATTTTCTCTTGATACTTAGAGTTTCGGCCTCTCTGCTGACATTTCCATTAGAGCGTATTAATCATAGTTATTATAAATCTCGATCTGATATTGCCCAAATCTGCAATATCGGACTCTGTTTCTGATGCCTGCCCTGTCTCTTTGGACTGTTTTGTTTTGTTTTTCCCTCGCAATCTTTTGTTGAAAGCCGGCCATCACGTACCAGGTCAAAGGAACTGATGTTCTCTCAAGCTGTAATCCCTGGCAAAGCCCCGATGTTAGGCCCAGAGGCAGCGGTGATTCTTTGTATTGGCGTGTGTGCCTCTCCGGTTTTCTGGACGATAATTTGCCCCGCGAACTCTATTCCCTGATGGGTGTAAAACGAGTCGTTGATGTTCACTTTTTCAGTTTTTTCTTGTGGTGAGGACAGGACTGGTGGTTCAGAGCCGTTGACATGCCGGACCCGAAACCAGGATTCGGTCCGAAGTTACTTTAACTTTTAAGATCAATGTAATGCACTACGTTAACAGACTAAAAAGGAAGAAATTACCTCACAGTTGTTATTGCTGTCGTTAGGTGACATCCAGTCGATTTCGACTCATAACCGACCCCATGTGACAGAGAACTGCCCCATAGGCTTTCCTAGGCTATCATCTTTATGAGAGCGGTTTGCCAGGTCGTTCTCCCAAGGAGCTGCTGGGCGGGTTCGAACTGCCAACCTTGTGGTTAGCAGCCCAAGCACCTAAGTGTTGTGCCACCGGGGCTCCTTGCTCATCTCGAGGGGTATAGAAAAAGCATTTGACGAAATTCAACACCAATTCATGATTTAAAAAACAACCAAGTTTGGAGTAAAATGGAACGTCTACCCGATAACGGGCAGCTAAGAAAATCTAGAGTTGACATACCTCATGGTGAAAGACTGAATATCTTTCCTGTACGATCAACAACAAGGCAAGAAAGTCAGGTTTGCACCAGGTCTACTCAACATTGGACTGGGGAACCAGGGCGACAAGGCAGTAGAAGAAGGAGGTGAAGGAGGAGTAGGAGGAAGAAGAGGAGAAGGAGAAGGAGAGGAAGGAGGAGGAGGAGGAGGAGGAGGAAAAGGAGAAAGTGAAGAGGAAGGAGAAGGAGAAAAGACATACAGGGGATTGGAAAAAGCAGAAGTAAACCTCACAATACCCTCAAGGTAAATAACTTCACAAGAAAAACATGTGCAAAACTTTTACAACCGCCTTGTACGAATACACCACGTTTCGTTTTTTTCCCGTTCATCCGTTGACGGATGTGTTGGCTGTTTCCGCCTTTGGGCTATTTTGAAAACTGTTGCAATGAGCAAGTTTAGCTCCTGTGTGGTCTTATGCCTTCACTGGATTCTCTGGGTGGTGCAAATGCTTAACTGCTTGCTGCTAGCGGGAACCTGGAGGTTCACGCCCACCCAGAGGCAGCTTTCATAACAATAAACAGCCTAGGCAACCCTACGGGGGGTGGGGGGGAGGGGCAGCTCTGACTCCAGGGCACCTAACAACTACAATAGGCAGAAGAGCTGGCGAAGGGGCGGGTGTTCAAGGCAAAAGAAAGCGCCTGAGCAAAGTCAGGGAAGGGAGAAGAAAAAGCAGGGTGTGTTTGCAAGGCGGGATTCCCCGGGCGGTGCAAAGCACTCGACGACGGCTAACCTAAAGGTTGGAGGTCGGAGTCCACCCAGAGGCACCTCGGAAGAAAGGCCTGGCGGTGGTCCGCCTCCAAAGGGTGAGTCATCGAAACGCCCGTGGAGCACAGTTCTACCCGGACACAGGTGGGGTTGTCATGGGGCTGGGATCGATTCAACGGCAACAACTGGTTGGCTGGTATATATACCTAGGAGGGGAAGCGCTGGGTCATACGGTGACTCCATGTTTGTTTGAGTGTCTGAGGAACCGCCGGGCTTCTCCAAAGCAACTGGAACGAACGTGGTGGTACGCTCCCCCCAGCAACGGACGAGGGTTGCACTTTCTGTGCGTTCTCATCAAAACGCGCCCTACCTCTTTGTTTTACGCCTTCGTCGCTGGAGTCTAGGGTTTACAGCATCCGTCTCTAACTTATCTCCAGCATTAAAAGCAAAAAACCAAACCCACTGCCCTCGACTCGATTCCGACTCACAGCGACCCTATAGGACAGAGTAGAACCGCCCCACAGAGTTTCCAAGGAGCGCCTGGCGGATTCCAACTGCCGACCTTTTGGTCAGCAGCCATAGCACTTAACCACTACGCCACCGGGGTTTCCAGCATTACCACCAACTAATACCATCCGACTTGATTAAAAAAACGAAGACAAAACCCAAACCAAACCCGCTGCCATCGAGCCGATTCCAACCCACAGCGACCCTACGGGACAGAGCAGAACTGCCCCGTAGAGTTGCCAAGGAGGGCCCGGCGGATGGGAACTGCCGAGCTTTTGGTGAACAGCCGCAGTGCTTAACCACTAGGCCCCCAGGGTTTCCACTTGGTATATAGAGTGCCAGTGTAACCGTTATACCACTGGAGGTACTCGCACGCTCCCCCCTCTGGTCCTTCGCGCTCTCTGTCACTCATACATCTCGTTACACGTATGCACGTGCAATACAAAAGTGTGCCTGTTGTACGTTGTTGTTGCTCTTAGGTGCCATCCGGTCGGTTCCGACTCATAGCGACCCTACGTACGGCGCCATCCCCCCAATCGTCGTTGTGCTTAAGCCACTGCGTCGATCCACCTCACTGAGGGTCTTCCCTCTTTTTCGCTGGCCCTCTCTACTTTACCAAGCATGGCGCCCTTCTCCAGGGACTGATCCCTCCTGACGACGCGTCCGAAGTATGTGTGTGGGCGCCGTCCTTGCTTCCAGGAGCATGCTGGTTGTACTTCTTCCAAGACAGGTGCGTTGGTTCTTTTGGCAGTCCACGGTAGTAGTATCGCCAGTATTCTTCTCCGACACGAAAATCCCAAGGCGTCAATTCTCCTTTCGGTCTTCTTTATTCGTCGTCCAGCTTTCGCATGCGTAGGAGGCGATTGCAAAGACCACGGCTTGGGTCAGGCGCACCTCAGTCTCCAAGGCGACGCCTTGGCTTTTCAGCACTTTAAAGAGGCCTTTTGCAGCACATTCGCCCAACGCAAGGCGTCTTTTGGCTTCCTGACTGCTGCCTCCGTGGGTGTTGAGCCTGTTGTATAGGTGTGCGACGTATGTATTCTAAGCTCACGAATAGGCCGTACCCGGGTTGATGTGCAGGGCCAGCCCTGAGCCCCGGTGGCAGCGTCCACTTGATGTCCCTGTGCACACGTGGTCAGAGCCCACTAGGGCCAGAGGAGGCGGCGCTTTCCAAAGCGGTGAAACACCGAATTTTCTGCAGCGGGGTGGGTGGACCCCAGGGGGGGCCTGAGCGGCAAACCCTCCCGGTAGGCTTTTCAGAGGTGTGGCAGACGTGAGGACCCGAGCTGGTGTACTCCGTAAGGCGCCCCGGATAGAAGACGCGGGCGCCACATAAACGCAAAAGACAAGGAGAAGCGCGCCATTTCTGCTGCTGTTAGACCGCCGGTTGTGGTCCCCGGAGGGGGGTGCACCGTTCCTGGAGGTACTGCAATACCAGGTCGATGCGTGGAGTGGACGGAGCAAGCTCCTA
Source organism: Elephas maximus indicus (assembly GCF_024166365.1). Taxonomy (NCBI): domain Eukaryota; kingdom Metazoa; phylum Chordata; class Mammalia; order Proboscidea; family Elephantidae; genus Elephas; species Elephas maximus. Next base: position 50,006,025 of record NC_064837.1, on the reverse strand, counting down.
TTCCACCTCCCAGCTCCAAAAATCCATTTAATATATTGTCCTCGGATAGAGGACGTATCAGATATTAAACTGATAAGAACAGATACTACACTTGATCTTAGCCAAAAGGCCGAGAAGCGATGCCGGCCTCCGCCCCCCTCGCCGGGGCACTGCTCCCCTCACACATCTTCAGCTCACGGTGAGCACACACAGCCTCAACCCAGGACTCACCCGCTCTCCTACTTTTGCCAGCGTGCTGCTGTCAGAACCTCAACGAATACGTGGCTTGGCAGGTTGATACTTATTGGGGCCTTTTGCACCTTTTAACTTTCCAGCTCCCCTAGCTTCCGGGCGAAACAGACATTTCTCATTTGCATGAACCGCCCACACGGGCCTTCTCCGGCTCGGCGGGACCGCCCCCTCGCCTTGGAACCCAAACCCAAACCCAAACCCAAACCCAAACCCAGCCGCACGTAAATCAACAGAGAGGATGGGGTGGGACAGCTCCTTCAGCCGCGTCGCCCTGGGAAAAAGGAGGAAAAGCCCAGGACGAGCAAGACGCAAACCGCTCTATGAGGTTTTTCTTTCAAATCCTTAAACGCACAGCTACGCTGAAAGGGTTTCACAGTGTCCTCCTAACCGTATGCCACCTCCACACATGTATGTATATAGACATATACGGATAAGTGTACACACATGTATCTCGATTTCACCTTCTCTCTCTCCCTCCCTCTCTTTTATGATGATGAGGATTTATTTACCATTAATTTTCTTCTTTTCTTCTTGGTGGGCGCCGCCAGAGTACAGTCCCCCGGGCAATGCAGGCGATGACAGGTTCACCGGGTGGACCGGCGACTCCTGGGTACGGGGCCCTCCGTGGGGAGGACACAGCTTCGCGGTAAATCCAGTCCTCTTCTGCGAGGGGAGGAGCATTCCAGGCACAAGGAGCCACCAGTTCAGACGCCCTAAGGAGGTTCCCGAGGAAGAGCGTGGGAGGCCGGGGTGGCTGAGGCTGACCTGCCCGCTACAAATTGGGAGTTTTCCCACTACCCCGGGTCGGGATGCCAAGCGGTAAGCTCCGGGGGCCCCAGGGCTCCCTCTCACTTCCGGCCTGCTAGCTCCCACTACTCCCTCAGGTTTGGTAATTTGCTACAACGACTCACAGAACTCGGGAAAGCGCTCTGCTTAGGATTACAGTTCTATTACAGCAAAAAGGATACAAATGAAGAGACGCAGAGCCTGAGGCCTGGGAGCGTTCCCAACGCGGAGCTTCCACGTGCCAAAAAGGGATGCGCTACCCTCGCCCCTGCATGGATGCCTTTCATCAACCGGGAAGCCCGGGGAGCTTCCGAGTCCAGAGCCTTTATCGAAGCCTCATTAAGCGGGCAGGATTGATTGAATCGTGCCTCCCCACCCCCCCACCCCCCTCCCCCACCCCCCGCCCTGCAGTCAACTGAGTCCTTCTGGCCTGGCCAACCCCCACCAAAGAGGCACCTCATTAGGTGGTGTGGTCTGGAGCCCTCATCCAAGACACTTCACTCACTGGGGCACAGTCCCAACGTTTTAGAGGCTATCATCTCTCAGGGACCAAGGATAAAGACCAAATGCTTTGGGCAAACTTAAAGCCTCCGCCCCACAGAGACTTAGAGGGACATGCCAACCAAACGCAACAAGTGATCCCGGACTGGCTCCTGGGCCAGGAAAACAAATGGCAGTAAGGGGCTCTGTTGAGATGATTGGCGAAATCTGAACACGGGCCGTAGATTAGAGTATGGGGGTCAAGGTTAAGGAGCTGAGATCAGGCCAGGGTGTTGGAAGGATCATCTGCGCGGGTGTTGCCATCACCGGGAATCGCGACAGGAGTAAGTCGGCGAGAGACAGTGAGCCGGGAGCTAAAATCCCCAAGGAATGAGCGGGTGCGCAGTAGGACGGGAGACCCGCGGCTGGACCGATGGCGGGAAGGAGGTGAGGGAGTGGGTGGTATGCCACTCGAAGCTGAACTCCAAGCTGGGGTCGGGGGCAGTCAGGGAAGATGGACGTTGAGGACCACCGCAGAGAGAAAGAGAACACCCACCGCGCCCCCGTCCCTCCTAACATTGCTGTCATACATCTCACTTATCCATAAGCTATCATCATCCAGTAGAGCGTTGCTACTATTATTATTTTAAATAAATGGTTATGCGAGATCGGTTAAGCACAAGAAAAAATAGAATATTCGGTTTTACCCTCATGTTATTTCTTCTCGAACGCTCTTCCTTTCTTTCTGTCCATCCGAGTCTCGGATCTATGTAATTTTCCTTCTCCCTGAAGAACTCCTTTTAGCATTTCTTGCAGGGCGGGTCTAGTGCCAACAATTCCCGCAAGTTGTGTTTGACTGGGAAAGTCTTTAAATCCTGGGGCACAGAATTCTAGGTTGCTGTCTTTCCTTTCAAGACTTTAAATATGTCACTCCACTCTCTCCTCGCTTGCACGGTTTATGAAGAGAAGTCTGATGTAACTCTTACCCTTGTTCCTTTATAGCTAAGGTGGCTTTTCGTTTGTTTGTTTGTGTTTTGGCTTCTTTCAAGATTTTACCTTCAATTTTCTGCAGTTTGAATGGAATGTGATGTGCCTAGGTTTAGGCTTTTGATTGGTTTTGTTCTGGTTTTGTTTCTCCTGCTCGGTGTTCTCTCAGCCCCCTATGCTTTGGTCCCTGCGGACAGTTCTGGACAGGTATCAGCCATTATTACGTTATTACATTACGTGACATTCCATCACGTATCTCTTCTGTTCCGTTCTCTCTTTCTTCTCCTTCCGGTCTTTCCATGGCTCGTTTGTTACGTCACTTGTGGTTGTCCCACAGTTCCTGGATGCTCCTCTTTTTCCTCAGTCTTTTCTTCTGCTTACTTTTCCGTTTGGGGAGTTTCTATTGACATGTCTCCACGCTCACTGATTCTTTCCTCAGCCATGTCCGGTCTACGGATGAACATTCTTCATCCCTGTTACAAGGTTTTGTTTTGTCTTTCTTTCTAGATTTTCTCTTGATACTTAGAGTTTCGGCCTCTCTGCTGACATTTCCATTAGAGCGTATTAATCATAGTTATTATAAATCTCGATCTGATATTGCCCAAATCTGCAATATCGGACTCTGTTTCTGATGCCTGCCCTGTCTCTTTGGACTGTTTTGTTTTGTTTTTCCCTCGCAATCTTTTGTTGAAAGCCGGCCATCACGTACCAGGTCAAAGGAACTGATGTTCTCTCAAGCTGTAATCCCTGGCAAAGCCCCGATGTTAGGCCCAGAGGCAGCGGTGATTCTTTGTATTGGCGTGTGTGCCTCTCCGGTTTTCTGGACGATAATTTGCCCCGCGAACTCTATTCCCTGATGGGTGTAAAACGAGTCGTTGATGTTCACTTTTTCAGTTTTTTCTTGTGGTGAGGACAGGACTGGTGGTTCAGAGCCGTTGACATGCCGGACCCGAAACCAGGATTCGGTCCGAAGTTACTTTAACTTTTAAGATCAATGTAATGCACTACGTTAACAGACTAAAAAGGAAGAAATTACCTCACAGTTGTTATTGCTGTCGTTAGGTGACATCCAGTCGATTTCGACTCATAACCGACCCCATGTGACAGAGAACTGCCCCATAGGCTTTCCTAGGCTATCATCTTTATGAGAGCGGTTTGCCAGGTCGTTCTCCCAAGGAGCTGCTGGGCGGGTTCGAACTGCCAACCTTGTGGTTAGCAGCCCAAGCACCTAAGTGTTGTGCCACCGGGGCTCCTTGCTCATCTCGAGGGGTATAGAAAAAGCATTTGACGAAATTCAACACCAATTCATGATTTAAAAAACAACCAAGTTTGGAGTAAAATGGAACGTCTACCCGATAACGGGCAGCTAAGAAAATCTAGAGTTGACATACCTCATGGTGAAAGACTGAATATCTTTCCTGTACGATCAACAACAAGGCAAGAAAGTCAGGTTTGCACCAGGTCTACTCAACATTGGACTGGGGAACCAGGGCGACAAGGCAGTAGAAGAAGGAGGTGAAGGAGGAGTAGGAGGAAGAAGAGGAGAAGGAGAAGGAGAGGAAGGAGGAGGAGGAGGAGGAGGAGGAAAAGGAGAAAGTGAAGAGGAAGGAGAAGGAGAAAAGACATACAGGGGATTGGAAAAAGCAGAAGTAAACCTCACAATACCCTCAAGGTAAATAACTTCACAAGAAAAACATGTGCAAAACTTTTACAACCGCCTTGTACGAATACACCACGTTTCGTTTTTTTCCCGTTCATCCGTTGACGGATGTGTTGGCTGTTTCCGCCTTTGGGCTATTTTGAAAACTGTTGCAATGAGCAAGTTTAGCTCCTGTGTGGTCTTATGCCTTCACTGGATTCTCTGGGTGGTGCAAATGCTTAACTGCTTGCTGCTAGCGGGAACCTGGAGGTTCACGCCCACCCAGAGGCAGCTTTCATAACAATAAACAGCCTAGGCAACCCTACGGGGGGTGGGGGGGAGGGGCAGCTCTGACTCCAGGGCACCTAACAACTACAATAGGCAGAAGAGCTGGCGAAGGGGCGGGTGTTCAAGGCAAAAGAAAGCGCCTGAGCAAAGTCAGGGAAGGGAGAAGAAAAAGCAGGGTGTGTTTGCAAGGCGGGATTCCCCGGGCGGTGCAAAGCACTCGACGACGGCTAACCTAAAGGTTGGAGGTCGGAGTCCACCCAGAGGCACCTCGGAAGAAAGGCCTGGCGGTGGTCCGCCTCCAAAGGGTGAGTCATCGAAACGCCCATGGAGCACAGTTCTACCCGGACACAGGTGGGGTTGTCATGGGGCTGGGATCGATTCAACGGCAACAACTGGTTGGCTGGTATATATACCTAGGAGGGGAAGCGCTGGGTCATACGGTGACTCCATGTTTGTTTGAGTGTCTGAGGAACCGCCGGGCTTCTCCAAAGCAACTGGAACGAACGTGGTGGTACGCTCCCCCCAGCAACGGACGAGGGTTGCACTTTCTGTGCGTTCTCATCAAAACGCGCCCTACCTCTTTGTTTTACGCCTTCGTCGCTGGAGTCTAGGGTTTACAGCATCCGTCTCTAACTTATCTCCAGCATTAAAAGCAAAAAACCAAACCCACTGCCCTCGACTCGATTCCGACTCACAGCGACCCTATAGGACAGAGTAGAACCGCCCCACAGAGTTTCCAAGGAGCGCCTGGCGGATTCCAACTGCCGACCTTTTGGTCAGCAGCCATAGCACTTAACCACTACGCCACCGGGGTTTCCAGCATTACCACCAACTAATACCATCCGACTTGATTAAAAAAACGAAGACAAAACCCAAACCAAACCCGCTGCCATCGAGCCGATTCCAACCCACAGCGACCCTACGGGACAGAGCAGAACTGCCCCGTAGAGTTGCCAAGGAGGGCCCGGCGGATGGGAACTGCCGAGCTTTTGGTGAACAGCCGCAGTGCTTAACCACTAGGCCCCCAGGGTTTCCACTTGGTATATAGAGTGCCAGTGTAACCGTTATACCACTGGAGGTACTCGCACGCTTCCCCCTCTGGTCCTTCGCGCTCTCTGTCACTCATACATCTCGTTACACGTATGCACGTGCAATACAAAAGTGTGCCTGTTGTACGTTGTTGTTGCTCTTAGGTGCCATCCGGTCGGTTCCGACTCATAGCGACCCTACGTACGGCGCCATCCCCCCAATCGTCGTTGTGCTTAAGCCACTGCGTCGATCCACCTCACTGAGGGTCTTCCCTCTTTTTCGCTGACCCTCTCTACTTTACCAAGCATGGCGCCCTTCTCCAGGGACTGATCCCTCCTGACGACGCGTCCGAAGTATGTGTGTGGGCGCCGTCCTTGCTTCCAGGAGCATGCTGGTTGTACTTCTTCCAAGACAGGTGCGTTGGTTCTTTTGGCAGTCCACGGTAGTAGTATCGCCAGTATTCTTCTCCGACACGAAAATCCCAAGGCGTCAATTCTCCTTTCGGTCTTCTTTATTCGTCGTCCAGCTTTCGCATGCGTAGGAGGCGATTGCAAAGACCACGGCTTGGGTCAGGCGCACCTCAGTCTCCAAGGCGACGCCTTGGCTTTTCAGCACTTTAAAGAGGCCTTTTGCAGCACATTCGCCCAACGCAAGGCGTCTTTTGGCTTCCTGACTGCTGCCTCCGTGGGTGTTGAGCCTGTTGTATAGGTGTGCGACGTATGTATTCTAAGCTCACGAATAGGCCGTACCCGGGTTGATGTGCAGGGCCAGCCCTGAGCCCCGGTGGCAGCGTCCACTTGATGTCCCTGTGCACACGTGGTCAGAGCCCACTAGGGCCAGAGGAGGCGGCGCTTTCCAAAGCGGTGAAACACCGAATTTTCTGCAGCGGGGTGGGTGGACCCCAGGGGGGGCCTGAGCGGCAAACCCTCCCGGTAGGCTTTTCAGAGGTGTGGCAGACGTGAGGACCCGAGCTGGTGTACTCCGTAAGGCGCCCCGGATAGAAGACGCGGGCGCCACATAAACGCAAAAGACAAGGAGAAGCGCGCCATTTCTGCTGCTGTTAGACCGCCGGTTGTGGTCCTCCCCGGAGGGGGGTGCACCGTTCCTGGAGGTACTGCAATACCAGGTCGATGCGTGGAGTGGACGGAGCAAGCTCCTATTCCACCTCCCAGCTCCAAAAATCCATTTAACATATTGTCCTCGGATAGAGGACGTATCAGATATTAAACTGATAAGAACAGATACTACACTTGATCTTAGCCAAAAGGCCGAGAAGCGATGCCGGCCTCCGCCCCCCTCGCCGGGGCACTGCTCCCCTCACACATCTTCAGCTCACGGTGAGCACACACAGCCTCAACCCAGGACTCACCCGCTCTCCTACTTTTGCCAGCGTGCTGCTGTCAGAACCTCAACGAATACGTGGCTTGGCAGGTTGATACTTATTGGGGCCTTTTGCACCTTTTAACTTTCCAGCTCCCCTAGCTTCCGGGCGAAACAGACATTTCTCATTTGCATGAACCGCCCACACGGGCCTTCTCCGGCTCGGCGGGACCGCCCCCTCGCCTTGGAACCCAAACCCAAACCCAAACCCAGCCGCACGTAAATCAACAGAGAGGATGGGGTGGGACAGCTCCTTCAGCCGCGTCGCCCTGGGAAAAAGGAGGAAAAGCCCAGGACGAGCAAGACGCAAACCGCTCTATGAGGTTTTTCTTTCAAATCCTTAAACGCACAGCTACGCTGAAAGGGTTTCACAGTGTCCTCCTAACCGTATGCCACCTCCACACATGTATGTATATAGACATATACGGATAAGTGTACACACATGTATCTCGATTTCACCTTCTCTCTCTCCCTCCCTCTCTTTTATGATGATGAGGATTTATTTACCATTAATTTTCTTCTTTTCTTCTTGGTGGGCGCCGCCAGAGTACAGTCCCCCGGGCAATGCAGGCGATGACAGGTTCACCGGGTGGACCGGCGACTCCTGGGTACGGGGCCCTCCGTGGGGAGGACACAGCTTCGCGGTAAATCCAGTCCTCTTCTGCGAGGGGAGGAGCATTCCAGGCACAAGGAGCCACCAGTTCAGACGCCCTAAGGAGGTTCCCGAGGAAGAGCGTGGGAGGCCGGGGTGGCTGAGGCTGACCTGCCCGCTACAAATTGGGAGTTTTCCCACTACCCCGGGTCGGGATGCCAAGCGGTAAGCTCCGGGGGCCCCAGGGCTCCCTCTCACTTCCGGCCTGCTAGCTCCCACTACTCCCTCAGGTTTGGTAATTTGCTACAACGACTCACAGAACTCGGGAAAGCGCTCTGCTTAGGATTACAGTTCTATTACAGCAAAAAGGATACAAATGAAGAGACGCAGAGCCTGAGGCCTGGGAGCGTTCCCAACGCGGAGCTTCCACGTGCCAAAAAGGGATGCGCTACCCTCGCCCCTGCATGGATGCCTTTCATCAACCGGGAAGCCCGGGGAGCTTCCGAGTCCAGAGCCTTTATCGAAGCCTCATTAAGCGGGCAGGATTGATTGAATCGTGCCTCCCCACCCCCCCACCCCCCTCCCCCACCCCGCGCCCTGCAGTCAACTGAGTCCTTCTGGCCTGGCCAACCCCCACCAAAGAGGCACCTCATTAGGTGGTGTGGTCTGGAGCCCTCATCCAAGACACTTCACTCACTGGGGCACAGTCCCAACGTTTTAGAGGCTATCATCTCTCAGGGACCAAGGATAAAGACCAAATGCTTTGGGCAAACTTAAAGCCTCCGCCCCACAGAGACTTAGAGGGACATGCCAACCAAACGCAACAAGTGATCCCGGACTGGCTCCTGGGCCAGGAAAACAAATGGCAGTAAGGGGCTCTGTTGAGATGATTGGCGAAATCTGAACACGGGCCGTAGATTAGAGTATGGGGGTCAAGGTTAAGGAGCTGAGATCAGGCCAGGGTGTTGGAAGGATCATCTGCGCGGGTGTTGCCATCACCGGGAATCGCGACAGGAGTAAGTCGGCGAGAGACAGTGAGCCGGGAGCTAAAATCCCCAAGGAATGAGCGGGTGCGCAGTAGGACGGGAGACCCGCGGCTGGACCGATGGCGGGAAGGAGGTGAGGGAGTGGGTGGTATGCCACTCGAAGCTGAACTCCAAGCTGGGGTCGGGGGCAGTCAGGGAAGATGGACGTTGAGGACCACCGCAGAGAGAAAGAGAACACCCACCGCGCCCCCGTCCCTCCTAACATTGCTGTCATACATCTCACTTATCCATAAGCTATCATCATCCAGTAGAGCGTTGCTACTATTATTATTTTAAATAAATGGTTATGCGAGATCGGTTAAGCACAAGAAAAAATAGAATATTCGGTTTTACCCTCATGTTATTTCTTCTCGAACGCTCTTCCTTTCTTTCTGTCCATCCGAGTCTCGGATCTATGTAATTTTCCTTCTCCCTGAAGAACTCCTTTTAGCATTTCTTGCAGGGCGGGTCTAGTGCCAACAATTCCCGCAAGTTGTGTTTGACTGGGAAAGTCTTTAAATCCTGGGGCACAGAATTCTAGGTTGCTGTCTTTCCTTTCAAGACTTTAAATATGTCACTCCACTCTCTCCTCGCTTGCACGGTTTATGAAGAGAAGTCTGATGTAACTCTTACCCTTGTTCCTTTATAGCTAAGGTGGCTTTTCGTTTGTTTGTTTGTGTTTTGGCTTCTTTCAAGATTTTACCTTCAATTTTCTGCAGTTTGAATGGAATGTGATGTGCCTAGGTTTAGGCTTTTGATTGGTTTTGTTCTGGTTTTGTTTCTCCTGCTCGGTGTTCTCTCAGCCCCCTATGCTTTGGTCCCTGCGGACAGTTCTGGACAGGTATCAGCCATTATTACGTTATTACATTACGTGACATTCCATCACGTATCTCTTCTGTTCCGTTCTCTCTTTCTTCTCCTTCCGGTCTTTCCATGGCTCGTTTGTTACGTCACTTGTGGTTGTCCCACAGTTCCTGGATGCTCCTCTTTTTCCTCAGTCTTTTCTTCTGCTTACTTTTCCGTTTGGGGAGTTTCTATTGACATGTCTCCACGCTCACTGATTCTTTCCTCAGCCATGTCCGGTCTACGGATGAACATTCTTCATCCCTGTTACAAGGTTTTGTTTTGTCTTTCTTTCTAGATTTTCTCTTGATACTTAGAGTTTCGGCCTCTCTGCTGACATTTCCATTAGAGCGTATTAATCATAGTTATTATAAATCTCGATCTGATATTGCCCAAATCTGCAATATCGGACTCTGTTTCTGATGCCTGCCCTGTCTCTTTGGACTGTTTTGTTTTGTTTTTCCCTCGCAATCTTTTGTTGAAAGCCGGCCATCACGTACCAGGTCAAAGGAACTGATGTTCTCTCAAGCTGTAATCCCTGGCAAAGCCCCGATGTTAGGCCCAGAGGCAGCGGTGATTCTTTGTATTGGCGTGTGTGCCTCTCCGGTTTTCTGGACGATAATTTGCCCCGCGAACTCTATTCCCTGATGGGTGTAAAACGAGTCGTTGATGTTCACTTTTTCAGTTTTTTCTTGTGGTGAGGACAGGACTGGTGGTTCAGAGCCGTTGACATGCCGGACCCGAAACCAGGATTCGGTCCGAAGTTACTTTAACTTTTAAGATCAATGTAATGCACTACGTTAACAGACTAAAAAGGAAGAAATTACCTCACAGTTGTTATTGCTGTCGTTAGGTGACATCCAGTCGATTTCGACTCATAACCGACCCCATGTGACAGAGAACTGCCCCATAGGCTTTCCTAGGCTATCATCTTTATGAGAGCGGTTTGCCAGGTCGTTCTCCCAAGGAGCTGCTGGGCGGGTTCGAACTGCCAACCTTGTGGTTAGCAGCCCAAGCACCTAAGTGTTGTGCCACCGGGGCTCCTTGCTCATCTCGAGGGGTATAGAAAAAGCATTTGACGAAATTCAACACCAATTCATGATTTAAAAAACAACCAAGTTTGGAGTAAAATGGAACGTCTACCCGATAACGGGCAGCTAAGAAAATCTAGAGTTGACATACCTCATGGTGAAAGACTGAATATCTTTCCTGTACGATCAACAACAAGGCAAGAAAGTCAGGTTTGCACCAGGTCTACTCAACATTGGACTGGGGAACCAGGGCGACAAGGCAGTAGAAGAAGGAGGTGAAGGAGGAGTAGGAGGAAGAAGAGGAGAAGGAGAAGGAGAGGAAGGAGGAGGAGGAGGAGGAGGAGGAAAAGGAGAAAGTGAAGAGGAAGGAGAAGGAGAAAAGACATACAGGGGATTGGAAAAAGCAGAAGTAAACCTCACAATACCCTCAAGGTAAATAACTTCACAAGAAAAACATGTGCAAAACTTTTACAACCGCCTTGTACGAATACACCACGTTTCGTTTTTTTCCCGTTCATCCGTTGACGGATGTGTTGGCTGTTTCCGCCTTTGGGCTATTTTGAAAACTGTTGCAATGAGCAAGTTTAGCTCCTGTGTGGTCTTATGCCTTCACTGGATTCTCTGGGTGGTGCAAATGCTTAACTGCTTGCTGCTAGCGGGAACCTGGAGGTTCACGCCCACCCAGAGGCAGCTTTCATAACAATAAACAGCCTAGGCAACCCTACGGGGGGTGGGGGGGGAGGGGCAGCTCTGACTCCAGGGCACCTAACAACTACAATAGGCAGAAGAGCTGGCGAAGGGGCGGGTGTTCAAGGCAAAAGAAAGCGCCTGAGCAAAGTCAGGGAAGGGAGAAGAAAAAGCAGGGTGTGTTTGCAAGGCGGGATTCCCCGGGCGGTGCAAAGCACTCGACGACGGCTAACCTAAAGGTTGGAGGTCGGAGTCCACCCAGAGGCACCTCGGAAGAAAGGCCTGGCGGTGGTCCGCCTCCAAAGGGTGAGTCATCGAAACGCCCGTGGAGCACAGTTCTACCCGGACACAGGTGGGGTTGTCATGGGGCTGGGATCGATTCAACGGCAACAACTGGTTGGCTGGTATATATACCTAGGAGGGGAAGCGCTGGGTCATACGGTGACTCCATGTTTGTTTGAGTGTCTGAGGAACCGCCGGGCTTCTCCAAAGCAACTGGAACGAACGTGGTGGTACGCTCCCCCCAGCAACGGACGAGGGTTGCACTTTCTGTGCGTTCTCATCAAAACGCGCCCTACCTCTTTGTTTTACGCCTTCGTCGCTGGAGTCTAGGGTTTACAGCATCCGTCTCTAACTTATCTCCAGCATTAAAAGCAAAAAACCAAACCCACTGCCCTCGACTCGATTCCGACTCACAGCGACCCTATAGGACAGAGTAGAACCGCCCCACAGAGTTTCCAAGGAGCGCCTGGCGGATTCCAACTGCCGACCTTTTGGTCAGCAGCCATAGCACTTAACCACTACGCCACCGGGGTTTCCAGCATTACCACCAACTAATACCATCCGACTTGATTAAAAAAACGAAGACAAAACCCAAACCAAACCCGCTGCCATCGAGCCGATTCCAACCCACAGCGACCCTACGGGACAGAGCAGAACTGCCCCGTAGAGTTGCCAAGGAGGGCCCGGCGGATGGGAACTGCCGAGCTTTTGGTGAACAGCCGCAGTGCTTAACCACTAGGCCCCCAGGGTTTCCACTTGGTATATAGAGTGCCAGTGTAACCGTTATACCACTGGAGGTACTCGCACGCTCCCCCCTCTGGTCCTTCGCGCTCTCTGTCACTCATACATCTCGTTACACGTATGCACGTGCAATACAAAAGTGTGCCTGTTGTACGTTGTTGTTGCTCTTAGGTGCCATCCGGTCGGTTCCGACTCATAGCGACCCTACGTACGGCGCCATCCCCCCAATCGTCGTTGTGCTTAAGCCACTGCGTCGATCCACCTCACTGAGGGTCTTCCCTCTTTTTCGCTGACCCTCTCTACTTTACCAAGCATGGCGCCCTTCTCCAGGGACTGATCCCTCCTGACGACGCGTCCGAAGTATGTGTGTGGGCGCCGTCCTTGCTTCCAGGAGCATGCTGGTTGTACTTCTTCCAAGACAGGTGCGTTGGTTCTTTTGGCAGTCCACGGTAGTAGTATCGCCAGTATTCTTCTCCGACACGAAAATCCCAAGGCGTCAATTCTCCTTTCGGTCTTCTTTATTCGTCGTCCAGCTTTCGCATGCGTAGGAGGCGATTGCAAAGACCACGGCTTGGGTCAGGCGCACCTCAGTCTCCAAGGCGACGCCTTGGCTTTTCAGCACTTTAAAGAGGCCTTTTGCAGCACATTCGCCCAACGCAAGGCGTCTTTTGGCTTCCTGACTGCTGCCTCCGTGGGTGTTGAGCCTGTTGTATAGGTGTGCGACGTATGTATTCTAAGCTCACGAATAGGCCGTACCCGGGTTGATGTGCAGGGCCAGCCCTGAGCCCCGGTGGCAGCGTCCACTTGATGTCCCTGTGCACACGTGGTCAGAGCCCACTAGGGCCAGAGGAGGCGGCGCTTTCCAAAGCGGTGAAACACCGAATTTTCTGCAGCGGGGTGGGTGGACCCCAGGGGGGGCCTGAGCGGCAAACCCTCCCGGTAGGCTTTTCAGAGGTGTGGCAGACGTGAGGACCCGAGCTGGTGTACTCCGTAAGGCGCCCCGGATAGAAGACGCGGGCGCCACATAAACGCAAAAGACAAGGAGAAGCGCGCCATTTCTGCTGCTGTTAGACCGCCGGTTGTGGTCCCCGGAGGGGGGTGCACCGTTCCTGGAGGTACTGCAATACCAGGTCGATGCGTGGAGTGGACGGAGCAAGCTCCTATTCCACCTCCCAGCTCCAAAAATCCATTTAATATATTGTCCTCGGATAGAGGACGTATCAGATATTAAACTGATAAGAACAGATACTACACTTGATCTTAGCCAAAAGGCCGAGAAGCGATGCCGGCCTCCGCCCCCCTCGCCGGGGCACTGCTCCCCTCACACATCTTCAGCTCACGGTGAGCACACACAGCCTCAACCCAGGACTCACCCGCTCTCCTACTTTTGCCAGCGTGCTGCTGTCAGAACCTCAACGAATACGTGGCTTGGCAGGTTGATACTTATTGGGGCCTTTTGCACCTTTTAACTTTCCAGCTCCCCTAGCTTCCGGGCGAAACAGACATTTCTCATTTGCATGAACCGCCCACACGGGCCTTCTCCGGCTCGGCGGGACCGCCCCCTCGCCTTGGAACCCAAACCCAAACCCAAACCCAAACCCAAACCCAGCCGCACGTAAATCAACAGAGAGGATGGGGTGGGACAGCTCCTTCAGCCGCGTCGCCCTGGGAAAAAGGAGGAAAAGCCCAGGACGAGCAAGACGCAAACCGCTCTATGAGGTTTTTCTTTCAAATCCTTAAACGCACAGCTACGCTGAAAGGGTTTCACAGTGTCCTCCTAACCGTATGCCACCTCCACACATGTATGTATATAGACATATACGGATAAGTGTACACACATGTATCTCGATTTCACCTTCTCTCTCTCCCTCCCTCTCTTTTATGATGATGAGGATTTATTTACCATTAATTTTCTTCTTTTCTTCTTGGTGGGCGCCGCCAGAGTACAGTCCCCCGGGCAATGCAGGCGATGACAGGTTCACCGGGTGGACCGGCGACTCCTGGGTACGGGGCCCTCCGTGGGGAGGACACAGCTTCGCGGTAAATCCAGTCCTCTTCTGCGAGGGGAGGAGCATTCCAGGCACAAGGAGCCACCAGTTCAGACGCCCTAAGGAGGTTCCCGAGGAAGAGCGTGGGAGGCCGGGGTGGCTGAGGCTGACCTGCCCGCTACAAATTGGGAGTTTTCCCACTACCCCGGGTCGGGATGCCAAGCGGTAAGCTCCGGGGGCCCCAGGGCTCCCTCTCACTTCCGGCCTGCTAGCTCCCACTACTCCCTCAGGTTTGGTAATTTGCTACAACGACTCACAGAACTCGGGAAAGCGCTCTGCTTAGGATTACAGTTCTATTACAGCAAAAAGGATACAAATGAAGAGACGCAGAGCCTGAGGCCTGGGAGCGTTCCCAACGCGGAGCTTCCACGTGCCAAAAAGGGATGCGCTACCCTCGCCCCTGCATGGATGCCTTTCATCAACCGGGAAGCCCGGGGAGCTTCCGAGTCCAGAGCCTTTATCGAAGCCTCATTAAGCGGGCAGGATTGATTGAATCGTGCCTCCCCACCCCCCCACCCCCCTCCCCCACCCCGCGCCCTGCAGTCAACTGAGTCCTTCTGGCCTGGCCAACCCCCACCAAAGAGGCACCTCATTAGGTGGTGTGGTCTGGAGCCCTCATCCAAGACACTTCACTCACTGGGGCACAGTCCCAACGTTTTAGAGGCTATCATCTCTCAGGGACCAAGGATAAAGACCAAATGCTTTGGGCAAACTTAAAGCCTCCGCCCCACAGAGACTTAGAGGGACATGCCAACCAAACGCAACAAGTGATCCCGGACTGGCTCCTGGGCCAGGAAAACAAATGGCAGTAAGGGGCTCTGTTGAGATGATTGGCGAAATCTGAACACGGGCCGTAGATTAGAGTATGGGGGTCAAGGTTAAGGAGCTGAGATCAGGCCAGGGTGTTGGAAGGATCATCTGCGCGGGTGTTGCCATCACCGGGAATCGCGACAGGAGTAAGTCGGCGAGAGACAGTGAGCCGGGAGCTAAAATCCCCAAGGAATGAGCGGGTGCGCAGTAGGACGGGAGACCCGCGGCTGGACCGATGGCGGGAAGGAGGTGAGGGAGTGGGTGGTATGCCACTCGAAGCTGAACTCCAAGCTGGGGTCGGGGGCAGTCAGGGAAGATGGACGTTGAGGACCACCGCAGAGAGAAAGAGAACACCCACCGCGCCCCCGTCCCTCCTAACATTGCTGTCATACATCTCACTTATCCATAAGCTATCATCATCCAGTAGAGCGTTGCTACTATTATTATTTTAAATAAATGGTTATGCGAGATCGGTTAAGCACAAGAAAAAATAGAATATTCGGTTTTACCCTCATGTTATTTCTTCTCGAACGCTCTTCCTTTCTTTCTGTCCATCCGAGTCTCGGATCTATGTAATTTTCCTTCTCCCTGAAGAACTCCTTTTAGCATTTCTTGCAGGGCGGGTCTAGTGCCAACAATTCCCGCAAGTTGTGTTTGACTGGGAAAGTCTTTAAATCCTGGGGCACAGAATTCTAGGTTGCTGTCTTTCCTTTCAAGACTTTAAATATGTCACTCCACTCTCTCCTCGCTTGCACGGTTTATGAAGAGAAGTCTGATGTAACTCTTACCCTTGTTCCTTTATAGCTAAGGTGGCTTTTCGTTTGTTTGTTTGTGTTTTGGCTTCTTTCAAGATTTTACCTTCAATTTTCTGCAGTTTGAATGGAATGTGATGTGCCTAGGTTTAGGCTTTTGATTGGTTTTGTTCTGGTTTTGTTTCTCCTGCTCGGTGTTCTCTCAGCCCCCTATGCTTTGGTCCCTGCGGACAGTTCTGGACAGGTATCAGCCATTATTACGTTATTACATTACGTGACATTCCATCACGTATCTCTTCTGTTCCGTTCTCTCTTTCTTCTCCTTCCGGTCTTTCCATGGCTCGTTTGTTACGTCACTTGTGGTTGTCCCACAGTTCCTGGATGCTCCTCTTTTTCCTCAGTCTTTTCTTCTGCTTACTTTTCCGTTTGGGGAGTTTCTATTGACATGTCTCCACGCTCACTGATTCTTTCCTCAGCCATGTCCGGTCTACGGATGAACATTCTTCATCCCTGTTACAAGGTTTTGTTTTGTCTTTCTTTCTAGATTTTCTCTTGATACTTAGAGTTTCGGCCTCTCTGCTGACATTTCCATTAGAGCGTATTAATCATAGTTATTATAAATCTCGATCTGATATTGCCCAAATCTGCAATATCGGACTCTGTTTCTGATGCCTGCCCTGTCTCTTTGGACTGTTTTGTTTTGTTTTTCCCTCGCAATCTTTTGTTGAAAGCCGGCCATCACGTACCAGGTCAAAGGAACTGATGTTCTCTCAAGCTGTAATCCCTGGCAAAGCCCCGATGTTAGGCCCAGAGGCAGCGGTGATTCTTTGTATTGGCGTGTGTGCCTCTCCGGTTTTCTGGACGATAATTTGCCCCGCGAACTCTATTCCCTGATGGGTGTAAAACGAGTCGTTGATGTTCACTTTTTCAGTTTTTTCTTGTGGTGAGGACAGGACTGGTGGTTCAGAGCCGTTGACATGCCGGACCCGAAACCAGGATTCGGTCCGAAGTTACTTTAACTTTTAAGATCAATGTAATGCACTACGTTAACAGACTAAAAAGGAAGAAATTACCTCACAGTTGTTATTGCTGTCGTTAGGTGACATCCAGTCGATTTCGACTCATAACCGACCCCATGTGACAGAGAACTGCCCCATAGGCTTTCCTAGGCTATCATCTTTATGAGAGCGGTTTGCCAGGTCGTTCTCCCAAGGAGCTGCTGGGCGGGTTCGAACTGCCAACCTTGTGGTTAGCAGCCCAAGCACCTAAGTGTTGTGCCACCGGGGCTCCTTGCTCATCTCGAGGGGTATAGAAAAAGCATTTGACGAAATTCAACACCAATTCATGATTTAAAAAACAACCAAGTTTGGAGTAAAATGGAACGTCTACCCGATAACGGGCAGCTAAGAAAATCTAGAGTTGACATACCTCATGGTGAAAGACTGAATATCTTTCCTGTACGATCAACAACAAGGCAAGAAAGTCAGGTTTGCACCAGGTCTACTCAACATTGGACTGGGGAACCAGGGCGACAAGGCAGTAGAAGAAGGAGGTGAAGGAGGAGTAGGAGGAAGAAGAGGAGAAGGAGAAGGAGAGGAAGGAGGAGGAGGAGGAGGAGGAGGAAAAGGAGAAAGTGAAGAGGAAGGAGAAGGAGAAAAGACATACAGGGGATTGGAAAAAGCAGAAGTAAACCTCACAATACCCTCAAGGTAAATAACTTCACAAGAAAAACATGTGCAAAACTTTTACAACCGCCTTGTACGAATACACCACGTTTCGTTTTTTTCCCGTTCATCCGTTGACGGATGTGTTGGCTGTTTCCGCCTTTGGGCTATTTTGAAAACTGTTGCAATGAGCAAGTTTAGCTCCTGTGTGGTCTTATGCCTTCACTGGATTCTCTGGGTGGTGCAAATGCTTAACTGCTTGCTGCTAGCGGGAACCTGGAGGTTCACGCCCACCCAGAGGCAGCTTTCATAACAATAAACAGCCTAGGCAACCCTACGGGGGGTGGGGGGGGAGGGGCAGCTCTGACTCCAGGGCACCTAACAACTACAATAGGCAGAAGAGCTGGCGAAGGGGCGGGTGTTCAAGGCAAAAGAAAGCGCCTGAGCAAAGTCAGGGAAGGGAGAAGAAAAAGCAGGGTGTGTTTGCAAGGCGGGATTCCCCGGGCGGTGCAAAGCACTCGACGACGGCTAACCTAAAGGTTGGAGGTCGGAGTCCACCCAGAGGCACCTCGGAAGAAAGGCCTGGCGGTGGTCCGCCTCCAAAGGGTGAGTCATCGAAACGCCCGTGGAGCACAGTTCTACCCGGACACAGGTGGGGTTGTCATGGGGCTGGGATCGATTCAACGGCAACAACTGGTTGGCTGGTATATATACCTAGGAGGGGAAGCGCTGGGTCATACGGTGACTCCATGTTTGTTTGAGTGTCTGAGGAACCGCCGGGCTTCTCCAAAGCAACTGGAACGAACGTGGTGGTACGCTCCCCCCAGCAACGGACGAGGGTTGCACTTTCTGTGCGTTCTCATCAAAACGCGCCCTACCTCTTTGTTTTACGCCTTCGTCGCTGGAGTCTAGGGTTTACAGCATCCGTCTCTAACTTATCTCCAGCATTAAAAGCAAAAAACCAAACCCACTGCCCTCGACTCGATTCCGACTCACAGCGACCCTATAGGACAGAGTAGAACCGCCCCACAGAGTTTCCAAGGAGCGCCTGGCGGATTCCAACTGCCGACCTTTTGGTCAGCAGCCATAGCACTTAACCACTACGCCACCGGGGTTTCCAGCATTACCACCAACTAATACCATCCGACTTGATTAAAAAAACGAAGACAAAACCCAAACCAAACCCGCTGCCATCGAGCCGATTCCAACCCACAGCGACCCTACGGGACAGAGCAGAACTGCCCCGTAGAGTTGCCAAGGAGGGCCCGGCGGATGGGAACTGCCGAGCTTTTGGTGAACAGCCGCAGTGCTTAACCACTAGGCCCCCAGGGTTTCCACTTGGTATATAGAGTGCCAGTGTAACCGTTATACCACTGGAGGTACTCGCACGCTCCCCCCTCTGGTCCTTCGCGCTCTCTGTCACTCATACATCTCGTTACACGTATGCACGTGCAATACAAAAGTGTGCCTGTTGTACGTTGTTGTTGCTCTTAGGTGCCATCCGGTCGGTTCCGACTCATAGCGACCCTACGTACGGCGCCATCCCCCCAATCGTCGTTGTGCTTAAGCCACTGCGTCGATCCACCTCACTGAGGGTCTTCCCTCTTTTTCGCTGACCCTCTCTACTTTACCAAGCATGGCGCCCTTCTCCAGGGACTGATCCCTCCTGACGACGCGTCCGAAGTATGTGTGTGGGCGCCGTCCTTGCTTCCAGGAGCATGCTGGTTGTACTTCTTCCAAGACAGGTGCGTTGGTTCTTTTGGCAGTCCACGGTAGTAGTATCGCCAGTATTCTTCTCCGACACGAAAATCCCAAGGCGTCAATTCTCCTTTCGGTCTTCTTTATTCGTCGTCCAGCTTTCGCATGCGTAGGAGGCGATTGCAAAGACCACGGCTTGGGTCAGGCGCACCTCAGTCTCCAAGGCGACGCCTTGGCTTTTCAGCACTTTAAAGAGGCCTTTTGCAGCACATTCGCCCAACGCAAGGCGTCTTTTGGCTTCCTGACTGCTGCCTCCGTGGGTGTTGAGCCTGTTGTATAGGTGTGCGACGTATGTATTCTAAGCTCACGAATAGGCCGTACCCGGGTTGATGTGCAGGGCCAGCCCTGAGCCCCGGTGGCAGCGTCCACTTGATGTCCCTGTGCACACGTGGTCAGAGCCCACTAGGGCCAGAGGAGGCGGCGCTTTCCAAAGCGGTGAAACACCGAATTTTCTGCAGCGGGGTGGGTGGACCCCAGGGGGGGCCTGAGCGGCAAACCCTCCCGGTAGGCTTTTCAGAGGTGTGGCAGACGTGAGGACCCGAGCTGGTGTACTCCGTAAGGCGCCCCGGATAGAAGACGCGGGCGCCACATAAACGCAAAAGACAAGGAGAAGCGCGCCATTTCTGCTGCTGTTAGACCGCCGGTTGTGGTCCCCGGAGGGGGGTGCACCGTTCCTGGAGGTACTGCAATACCAGGTCGATGCGTGGAGTGGACGGAGCAAGCTCCTATTCCACCTCCCAGCTCCAAAAATCCATTTAATATATTGTCCTCGGATAGAGGACGTATCAGATATTAAACTGATAAGAACAGATACTACACTTGATCTTAGCCAAAAGGCCGAGAAGCGATGCCGGCCTCCGCCCCCCTCGCCGGGGCACTGCTCCCCTCACACATCTTCAGCTCACGGTGAGCACACACAGCCTCAACCCAGGACTCACCCGCTCTCCTACTTTTGCCAGCGTGCTGCTGTCAGAACCTCAACGAATACGTGGCTTGGCAGGTTGATACTTATTGGGGCCTTTTGCACCTTTTAACTTTCCAGCTCCCCTAGCTTCCGGGCGAAACAGACATTTCTCATTTGCATGAACCGCCCACACGGGCCTTCTCCGGCTCGGCGGGACCGCCCCCTCGCCTTGGAACCCAAACCCAAACCCAAACCCAAACCCAAACCCAGCCGCACGTAAATCAACAGAGAGGATGGGGTGGGACAGCTCCTTCAGCCGCGTCGCCCTGGGAAAAAGGAGGAAAAGCCCAGGACGAGCAAGACGCAAACCGCTCTATGAGGTTTTTCTTTCAAATCCTTAAACGCACAGCTACGCTGAAAGGGTTTCACAGTGTCCTCCTAACCGTATGCCACCTCCACACATGTATGTATATAGACATATACGGATAAGTGTACACACATGTATCTCGATTTCACCTTCTCTCTCTCCCTCCCTCTCTTTTATGATGATGAGGATTTATTTACCATTAATTTTCTTCTTTTCTTCTTGGTGGGCGCCGCCAGAGTACAGTCCCCCGGGCAATGCAGGCGATGACAGGTTCACCGGGTGGACCGGCGACTCCTGGGTACGGGGCCCTCCGTGGGGAGGACACAGCTTCGCGGTAAATCCAGTCCTCTTCTGCGAGGGGAGGAGCATTCCAGGCACAAGGAGCCACCAGTTCAGACGCCCTAAGGAGGTTCCCGAGGAAGAGCGTGGGAGGCCGGGGTGGCTGAGGCTGACCTGCCCGCTACAAATTGGGAGTTTTCCCACTACCCCGGGTCGGGATGCCAAGCGGTAAGCTCCGGGGGCCCCAGGGCTCCCTCTCACTTCCGGCCTGCTAGCTCCCACTACTCCCTCAGGTTTGGTAATTTGCTACAACGACTCACAGAACTCGGGAAAGCGCTCTGCTTAGGATTACAGTTCTATTACAGCAAAAAGGATACAAATGAAGAGACGCAGAGCCTGAGGCCTGGGAGCGTTCCCAACGCGGAGCTTCCACGTGCCAAAAAGGGATGCGCTACCCTCGCCCCTGCATGGATGCCTTTCATCAACCGGGAAGCCCGGGGAGCTTCCGAGTCCAGAGCCTTTATCGAAGCCTCATTAAGCGGGCAGGATTGATTGAATCGTGCCTCCCCACCCCCCCACCCCCCTCCCCCACCCCGCGCCCTGCAGTCAACTGAGTCCTTCTGGCCTGGCCAACCCCCACCAAAGAGGCACCTCATTAGGTGGTGTGGTCTGGAGCCCTCATCCAAGACACTTCACTCACTGGGGCACAGTCCCAACGTTTTAGAGGCTATCATCTCTCAGGGACCAAGGATAAAGACCAAATGCTTTGGGCAAACTTAAAGCCTCCGCCCCACAGAGACTTAGAGGGACATGCCAACCAAACGCAACAAGTGATCCCGGACTGGCTCCTGGGCCAGGAAAACAAATGGCAGTAAGGGGCTCTGTTGAGATGATTGGCGAAATCTGAACACGGGCCGTAGATTAGAGTATGGGGGTCAAGGTTAAGGAGCTGAGATCAGGCCAGGGTGTTGGAAGGATCATCTGCGCGGGTGTTGCCATCACCGGGAATCGCGACAGGAGTAAGTCGGCGAGAGACAGTGAGCCGGGAGCTAAAATCCCCAAGGAATGAGCGGGTGCGCAGTAGGACGGGAGACCCGCGGCTGGACCGATGGCGGGAAGGAGGTGAGGGAGTGGGTGGTATGCCACTCGAAGCTGAACTCCAAGCTGGGGTCGGGGGCAGTCAGGGAAGATGGACGTTGAGGACCACCGCAGAGAGAAAGAGAACACCCACCGCGCCCCCGTCCCTCCTAACATTGCTGTCATACATCTCACTTATCCATAAGCTATCATCATCCAGTAGAGCGTTGCTACTATTATTATTTTAAATAAATGGTTATGCGAGATCGGTTAAGCACAAGAAAAAATAGAATATTCGGTTTTACCCTCATGTTATTTCTTCTCGAACGCTCTTCCTTTCTTTCTGTCCATCCGAGTCTCGGATCTATGTAATTTTCCTTCTCCCTGAAGAACTCCTTTTAGCATTTCTTGCAGGGCGGGTCTAGTGCCAACAATTCCCGCAAGTTGTGTTTGACTGGGAAAGTCTTTAAATCCTGGGGCACAGAATTCTAGGTTGCTGTCTTTCCTTTCAAGACTTTAAATATGTCACTCCACTCTCTCCTCGCTTGCACGGTTTATGAAGAGAAGTCTGATGTAACTCTTACCCTTGTTCCTTTATAGCTAAGGTGGCTTTTCGTTTGTTTGTTTGTGTTTTGGCTTCTTTCAAGATTTTACCTTCAATTTTCTGCAGTTTGAATGGAATGTGATGTGCCTAGGTTTAGGCTTTTGATTGGTTTTGTTCTGGTTTTGTTTCTCCTGCTCGGTGTTCTCTCAGCCCCCTATGCTTTGGTCCCTGCGGACAGTTCTGGACAGGTATCAGCCATTATTACGTTATTACATTACGTGACATTCCATCACGTATCTCTTCTGTTCCGTTCTCTCTTTCTTCTCCTTCCGGTCTTTCCATGGCTCGTTTGTTACGTCACTTGTGGTTGTCCCACAGTTCCTGGATGCTCCTCTTTTTCCTCAGTCTTTTCTTCTGCTTACTTTTCCGTTTGGGGAGTTTCTATTGACATGTCTCCACGCTCACTGATTCTTTCCTCAGCCATGTCCGGTCTACGGATGAACATTCTTCATCCCTGTTACAAGGTTTTGTTTTGTCTTTCTTTCTAGATTTTCTCTTGATACTTAGAGTTTCGGCCTCTCTGCTGACATTTCCATTAGAGCGTATTAATCATAGTTATTATAAATCTCGATCTGATATTGCCCAAATCTGCAATATCGGACTCTGTTTCTGATGCCTGCCCTGTCTCTTTGGACTGTTTTGTTTTGTTTTTCCCTCGCAATCTTTTGTTGAAAGCCGGCCATCACGTACCAGGTCAAAGGAACTGATGTTCTCTCAAGCTGTAATCCCTGGCAAAGCCCCGATGTTAGGCCCAGAGGCAGCGGTGATTCTTTGTATTGGCGTGTGTGCCTCTCCGGTTTTCTGGACGATAATTTGCCCCGCGAACTCTATTCCCTGATGGGTGTAAAACGAGTCGTTGATGTTCACTTTTTCAGTTTTTTCTTGTGGTGAGGACAGGACTGGTGGTTCAGAGCCGTTGACATGCCGGACCCGAAACCAGGATTCGGTCCGAAGTTACTTTAACTTTTAAGATCAATGTAATGCACTACGTTAACAGACTAAAAAGGAAGAAATTACCTCACAGTTGTTATTGCTGTCGTTAGGTGACATCCAGTCGATTTCGACTCATAACCGACCCCATGTGACAGAGAACTGCCCCATAGGCTTTCCTAGGCTATCATCTTTATGAGAGCGGTTTGCCAGGTCGTTCTCCCAAGGAGCTGCTGGGCGGGTTCGAACTGCCAACCTTGTGGTTAGCAGCCCAAGCACCTAAGTGTTGTGCCACCGGGGCTCCTTGCTCATCTCGAGGGGTATAGAAAAAGCATTTGACGAAATTCAACACCAATTCATGATTTAAAAAACAACCAAGTTTGGAGTAAAATGGAACGTCTACCCGATAACGGGCAGCTAAGAAAATCTAGAGTTGACATACCTCATGGTGAAAGACTGAATATCTTTCCTGTACGATCAACAACAAGGCAAGAAAGTCAGGTTTGCACCAGGTCTACTCAACATTGGACTGGGGAACCAGGGCGACAAGGCAGTAGAAGAAGGAGGTGAAGGAGGAGTAGGAGGAAGAAGAGGAGAAGGAGAAGGAGAGGAAGGAGGAGGAGGAGGAGGAGGAGGAAAAGGAGAAAGTGAAGAGGAAGGAGAAGGAGAAAAGACATACAGGGGATTGGAAAAAGCAGAAGTAAACCTCACAATACCCTCAAGGTAAATAACTTCACAAGAAAAACATGTGCAAAACTTTTACAACCGCCTTGTACGAATACACCACGTTTCGTTTTTTTCCCGTTCATCCGTTGACGGATGTGTTGGCTGTTTCCGCCTTTGGGCTATTTTGAAAACTGTTGCAATGAGCAAGTTTAGCTCCTGTGTGGTCTTATGCCTTCACTGGATTCTCTGGGTGGTGCAAATGCTTAACTGCTTGCTGCTAGCGGGAACCTGGAGGTTCACGCCCACCCAGAGGCAGCTTTCATAACAATAAACAGCCTAGGCAACCCTACGGGGGGTGGGGGGGAGGGGCAGCTCTGACTCCAGGGCACCTAACAACTACAATAGGCAGAAGAGCTGGCGAAGGGGCGGGTGTTCAAGGCAAAAGAAAGCGCCTGAGCAAAGTCAGGGAAGGGAGAAGAAAAAGCAGGGTGTGTTTGCAAGGCGGGATTCCCCGGGCGGTGCAAAGCACTCGACGACGGCTAACCTAAAGGTTGGAGGTCGGAGTCCACCCAGAGGCACCTCGGAAGAAAGGCCTGGCGGTGGTCCGCCTCCAAAGGGTGAGTCATCGAAACGCCCGTGGAGCACAGTTCTACCCGGACACAGGTGGGGTTGTCATGGGGCTGGGATCGATTCAACGGCAACAACTGGTTGGCTGGTATATATACCTAGGAGGGGAAGCGCTGGGTCATACGGTGACTCCATGTTTGTTTGAGTGTCTGAGGAACCGCCGGGCTTCTCCAAAGCAACTGGAACGAACGTGGTGGTACGCTCCCCCCAGCAACGGACGAGGGTTGCACTTTCTGTGCGTTCTCATCAAAACGCGCCCTACCTCTTTGTTTTACGCCTTCGTCGCTGGAGTCTAGGGTTTACAGCATCCGTCTCTAACTTATCTCCAGCATTAAAAGCAAAAAACCAAACCCACTGCCCTCGACTCGATTCCGACTCACAGCGACCCTATAGGACAGAGTAGAACCGCCCCACAGAGTTTCCAAGGAGCGCCTGGCGGATTCCAACTGCCGACCTTTTGGTCAGCAGCCATAGCACTTAACCACTACGCCACCGGGGTTTCCAGCATTACCACCAACTAATACCATCCGACTTGATTAAAAAAACGAAGACAAAACCCAAACCAAACCCGCTGCCATCGAGCCGATTCCAACCCACAGCGACCCTACGGGACAGAGCAGAACTGCCCCGTAGAGTTGCCAAGGAGGGCCCGGCGGATGGGAACTGCCGAGCTTTTGGTGAACAGCCGCAGTGCTTAACCACTAGGCCCCCAGGGTTTCCACTTGGTATATAGAGTGCCAGTGTAACCGTTATACCACTGGAGGTACTCGCACGCTCCCCCCTCTGGTCCTTCGCGCTCTCTGTCACTCATACATCTCGTTACACGTATGCACGTGCAATACAAAAGTGTGCCTGTTGTACGTTGTTGTTGCTCTTAGGTGCCATCCGGTCGGTTCCGACTCATAGCGACCCTACGTACGGCGCCATCCCCCCAATCGTCGTTGTGCTTAAGCCACTGCGTCGATCCACCTCACTGAGGGTCTTCCCTCTTTTTCGCTGACCCTCTCTACTTTACCAAGCATGGCGCCCTTCTCCAGGGACTGATCCCTCCTGACGACGCGTCCGAAGTATGTGTGTGGGCGCCGTCCTTGCTTCCAGGAGCATGCTGGTTGTACTTCTTCCAAGACAGGTGCGTTGGTTCTTTTGGCAGTCCACGGTAGTAGTATCGCCAGTATTCTTCTCCGACACGAAAATCCCAAGGCGTCAATTCTCCTTTCGGTCTTCTTTATTCGTCGTCCAGCTTTCGCATGCGTAGGAGGCGATTGCAAAGACCACGGCTTGGGTCAGGCGCACCTCAGTCTCCAAGGCGACGCCTTGGCTTTTCAGCACTTTAAAGAGGCCTTTTGCAGCACATTCGCCCAACGCAAGGCGTCTTTTGGCTTCCTGACTGCTGCCTCCGTGGGTGTTGAGCCTGTTGTATAGGTGTGCGACGTATGTATTCTAAGCTCACGAATAGGCCGTACCCGGGTTGATGTGCAGGGCCAGCCCTGAGCCCCGGTGGCAGCGTCCACTTGATGTCCCTGTGCACACGTGGTCAGAGCCCACTAGGGCCAGAGGAGGCGGCGCTTTCCAAAGCGGTGAAACACCGAATTTTCTGCAGCGGGGTGGGTGGACCCCAGGGGGGGCCTGAGCGGCAAACCCTCCCGGTAGGCTTTTCAGAGGTGTGGCAGACGTGAGGACCCGAGCTGGTGTACTCCGTAAGGCGCCCCGGATAGAAGACGCGGGCGCCACATAAACGCAAAAGACAAGGAGAAGCGCGCCATTTCTGCTGCTGTTAGACCGCCGGTTGTGGTCCCCGGAGGGGGGTGCACCGTTCCTGGAGGTACTGCAATACCAGGTCGATGCGTGGAGTGGACGGAGCAAGCTCCTATTCCACCTCCCAGCTCCAAAAATCCATTTAATATATTGTCCTCGGATAGAGGACGTATCAGATATTAAACTGATAAGAACAGATACTACACTTGATCTTAGCCAAAAGGCCGAGAAGCGATGCCGGCCTCCGCCCCCCTCGCCGGGGCACTGCTCCCCTCACACATCTTCAGCTCACGGTGAGCACACACAGCCTCAACCCAGGACTCACCCGCTCTCCTACTTTTGCCAGCGTGCTGCTGTCAGAACCTCAACGAATACGTGGCTTGGCAGGTTGATACTTATTGGGGCCTTTTGCACCTTTTAACTTTCCAGCTCCCCTAGCTTCCGGGCGAAACAGACATTTCTCATTTGCATGAACCGCCCACACGGGCCTTCTCCGGCTCGGCGGGACCGCCCCCTCGCCTTGGAACCCAAACCCAAACCCAAACCCAAACCCAAACCCAGCCGCACGTAAATCAACAGAGAGGATGGGGTGGGACAGCTCCTTCAGCCGCGTCGCCCTGGGAAAAAGGAGGAAAAGCCCAGGACGAGCAAGACGCAAACCGCTCTATGAGGTTTTTCTTTCAAATCCTTAAACGCACAGCTACGCTGAAAGGGTTTCACAGTGTCCTCCTAACCGTATGCCACCTCCACACATGTATGTATATAGACATATACGGATAAGTGTACACACATGTATCTCGATTTCACCTTCTCTCTCTCCCTCCCTCTCTTTTATGATGATGAGGATTTATTTACCATTAATTTTCTTCTTTTCTTCTTGGTGGGCGCCGCCAGAGTACAGTCCCCCGGGCAATGCAGGCGATGACAGGTTCACCGGGTGGACCGGCGACTCCTGGGTACGGGGCCCTCCGTGGGGAGGACACAGCTTCGCGGTAAATCCAGTCCTCTTCTGCGAGGGGAGGAGCATTCCAGGCACAAGGAGCCACCAGTTCAGACGCCCTAAGGAGGTTCCCGAGGAAGAGCGTGGGAGGCCGGGGTGGCTGAGGCTGACCTGCCCGCTACAAATTGGGAGTTTTCCCACTACCCCGGGTCGGGATGCCAAGCGGTAAGCTCCGGGGGCCCCAGGGCTCCCTCTCACTTCCGGCCTGCTAGCTCCCACTACTCCCTCAGGTTTGGTAATTTGCTACAACGACTCACAGAACTCGGGAAAGCGCTCTGCTTAGGATTACAGTTCTATTACAGCAAAAAGGATACAAATGAAGAGACGCAGAGCCTGAGGCCTGGGAGCGTTCCCAACGCGGAGCTTCCACGTGCCAAAAAGGGATGCGCTACCCTCGCCCCTGCATGGATGCCTTTCATCAACCGGGAAGCCCGGGGAGCTTCCGAGTCCAGAGCCTTTATCGAAGCCTCATTAAGCGGGCAGGATTGATTGAATCGTGCCTCCCCACCCCCCCACCCCCCTCCCCCACCCCGCGCCCTGCAGTCAACTGAGTCCTTCTGGCCTGGCCAACCCCCACCAAAGAGGCACCTCATTAGGTGGTGTGGTCTGGAGCCCTCATCCAAGACACTTCACTCACTGGGGCACAGTCCCAACGTTTTAGAGGCTATCATCTCTCAGGGACCAAGGATAAAGACCAAATGCTTTGGGCAAACTTAAAGCCTCCGCCCCACAGAGACTTAGAGGGACATGCCAACCAAACGCAACAAGTGATCCCGGACTGGCTCCTGGGCCAGGAAAACAAATGGCAGTAAGGGGCTCTGTTGAGATGATTGGCGAAATCTGAACACGGGCCGTAGATTAGAGTATGGGGGTCAAGGTTAAGGAGCTGAGATCAGGCCAGGGTGTTGGAAGGATCATCTGCGCGGGTGTTGCCATCACCGGGAATCGCGACAGGAGTAAGTCGGCGAGAGACAGTGAGCCGGGAGCTAAAATCCCCAAGGAATGAGCGGGTGCGCAGTAGGACGGGAGACCCGCGGCTGGACCGATGGCGGGAAGGAGGTGAGGGAGTGGGTGGTATGCCACTCGAAGCTGAACTCCAAGCTGGGGTCGGGGGCAGTCAGGGAAGATGGACGTTGAGGACCACCGCAGAGAGAAAGAGAACACCCACCGCGCCCCCGTCCCTCCTAACATTGCTGTCATACATCTCACTTATCCATAAGCTATCATCATCCAGTAGAGCGTTGCTACTATTATTATTTTAAATAAATGGTTATGCGAGATCGGTTAAGCACAAGAAAAAATAGAATATTCGGTTTTACCCTCATGTTATTTCTTCTCGAACGCTCTTCCTTTCTTTCTGTCCATCCGAGTCTCGGATCTATGTAATTTTCCTTCTCCCTGAAGAACTCCTTTTAGCATTTCTTGCAGGGCGGGTCTAGTGCCAACAATTCCCGCAAGTTGTGTTTGACTGGGAAAGTCTTTAAATCCTGGGGCACAGAATTCTAGGTTGCTGTCTTTCCTTTCAAGACTTTAAATATGTCACTCCACTCTCTCCTCGCTTGCACGGTTTATGAAGAGAAGTCTGATGTAACTCTTACCCTTGTTCCTTTATAGCTAAGGTGGCTTTTCGTTTGTTTGTTTGTGTTTTGGCTTCTTTCAAGATTTTACCTTCAATTTTCTGCAGTTTGAATGGAATGTGATGTGCCTAGGTTTAGGCTTTTGATTGGTTTTGTTCTGGTTTTGTTTCTCCTGCTCGGTGTTCTCTCAGCCCCCTATGCTTTGGTCCCTGCGGACAGTTCTGGACAGGTATCAGCCATTATTACGTTATTACATTACGTGACATTCCATCACGTATCTCTTCTGTTCCGTTCTCTCTTTCTTCTCCTTCCGGTCTTTCCATGGCTCGTTTGTTACGTCACTTGTGGTTGTCCCACAGTTCCTGGATGCTCCTCTTTTTCCTCAGTCTTTTCTTCTGCTTACTTTTCCGTTTGGGGAGTTTCTATTGACATGTCTCCACGCTCACTGATTCTTTCCTCAGCCATGTCCGGTCTACGGATGAACATTCTTCATCCCTGTTACAAGGTTTTGTTTTGTCTTTCTTTCTAGATTTTCTCTTGATACTTAGAGTTTCGGCCTCTCTGCTGACATTTCCATTAGAGCGTATTAATCATAGTTATTATAAATCTCGATCTGATATTGCCCAAATCTGCAATATCGGACTCTGTTTCTGATGCCTGCCCTGTCTCTTTGGACTGTTTTGTTTTGTTTTTCCCTCGCAATCTTTTGTTGAAAGCCGGCCATCACGTACCAGGTCAAAGGAACTGATGTTCTCTCAAGCTGTAATCCCTGGCAAAGCCCCGATGTTAGGCCCAGAGGCAGCGGTGATTCTTTGTATTGGCGTGTGTGCCTCTCCGGTTTTCTGGACGATAATTTGCCCCGCGAACTCTATTCCCTGATGGGTGTAAAACGAGTCGTTGATGTTCACTTTTTCAGTTTTTTCTTGTGGTGAGGACAGGACTGGTGGTTCAGAGCCGTTGACATGCCGGACCCGAAACCAGGATTCGGTCCGAAGTTACTTTAACTTTTAAGATCAATGTAATGCACTACGTTAACAGACTAAAAAGGAAGAAATTACCTCACAGTTGTTATTGCTGTCGTTAGGTGACATCCAGTCGATTTCGACTCATAACCGACCCCATGTGACAGAGAACTGCCCCATAGGCTTTCCTAGGCTATCATCTTTATGAGAGCGGTTTGCCAGGTCGTTCTCCCAAGGAGCTGCTGGGCGGGTTCGAACTGCCAACCTTGTGGTTAGCAGCCCAAGCACCTAAGTGTTGTGCCACCGGGGCTCCTTGCTCATCTCGAGGGGTATAGAAAAAGCATTTGACGAAATTCAACACCAATTCATGATTTAAAAAACAACCAAGTTTGGAGTAAAATGGAACGTCTACCCGATAACGGGCAGCTAAGAAAATCTAGAGTTGACATACCTCATGGTGAAAGACTGAATATCTTTCCTGTACGATCAACAACAAGGCAAGAAAGTCAGGTTTGCACCAGGTCTACTCAACATTGGACTGGGGAACCAGGGCGACAAGGCAGTAGAAGAAGGAGGTGAAGGAGGAGTAGGAGGAAGAAGAGGAGAAGGAGAAGGAGAGGAAGGAGGAGGAGGAGGAGGAGGAGGAAAAGGAGAAAGTGAAGAGGAAGGAGAAGGAGAAAAGACATACAGGGGATTGGAAAAAGCAGAAGTAAACCTCACAATACCCTCAAGGTAAATAACTTCACAAGAAAAACATGTGCAAAACTTTTACAACCGCCTTGTACGAATACACCACGTTTCGTTTTTTTCCCGTTCATCCGTTGACGGATGTGTTGGCTGTTTCCGCCTTTGGGCTATTTTGAAAACTGTTGCAATGAGCAAGTTTAGCTCCTGTGTGGTCTTATGCCTTCACTGGATTCTCTGGGTGGTGCAAATGCTTAACTGCTTGCTGCTAGCGGGAACCTGGAGGTTCACGCCCACCCAGAGGCAGCTTTCATAACAATAAACAGCCTAGGCAACCCTACGGGGGGTGGGGGGGAGGGGCAGCTCTGACTCCAGGGCACCTAACAACTACAATAGGCAGAAGAGCTGGCGAAGGGGCGGGTGTTCAAGGCAAAAGAAAGCGCCTGAGCAAAGTCAGGGAAGGGAGAAGAAAAAGCAGGGTGTGTTTGCAAGGCGGGATTCCCCGGGCGGTGCAAAGCACTCGACGACGGCTAACCTAAAGGTTGGAGGTCGGAGTCCACCCAGAGGCACCTCGGAAGAAAGGCCTGGCGGTGGTCCGCCTCCAAAGGGTGAGTCATCGAAACGCCCGTGGAGCACAGTTCTACCCGGACACAGGTGGGGTTGTCATGGGGCTGGGATCGATTCAACGGCAACAACTGGTTGGCTGGTATATATACCTAGGAGGGGAAGCGCTGGGTCATACGGTGACTCCATGTTTGTTTGAGTGTCTGAGGAACCGCCGGGCTTCTCCAAAGCAACTGGAACGAACGTGGTGGTACGCTCCCCCCAGCAACGGACGAGGGTTGCACTTTCTGTGCGTTCTCATCAAAACGCGCCCTACCTCTTTGTTTTACGCCTTCGTCGCTGGAGTCTAGGGTTTACAGCATCCGTCTCTAACTTATCTCCAGCATTAAAAGCAAAAAACCAAACCCACTGCCCTCGACTCGATTCCGACTCACAGCGACCCTATAGGACAGAGTAGAACCGCCCCACAGAGTTTCCAAGGAGCGCCTGGCGGATTCCAACTGCCGACCTTTTGGTCAGCAGCCATAGCACTTAACCACTACGCCACCGGGGTTTCCAGCATTACCACCAACTAATACCATCCGACTTGATTAAAAAAACGAAGACAAAACCCAAACCAAACCCGCTGCCATCGAGCCGATTCCAACCCACAGCGACCCTACGGGACAGAGCAGAACTGCCCCGTAGAGTTGCCAAGGAGGGCCCGGCGGATGGGAACTGCCGAGCTTTTGGTGAACAGCCGCAGTGCTTAACCACTAGGCCCCCAGGGTTTCCACTTGGTATATAGAGTGCCAGTGTAACCGTTATACCACTGGAGGTACTCGCACGCTCCCCCCTCTGGTCCTTCGCGCTCTCTGTCACTCATACATCTCGTTACACGTATGCACGTGCAATACAAAAGTGTGCCTGTTGTACGTTGTTGTTGCTCTTAGGTGCCATCCGGTCGGTTCCGACTCATAGCGACCCTACGTACGGCGCCATCCCCCCAATCGTCGTTGTGCTTAAGCCACTGCGTCGATCCACCTCACTGAGGGTCTTCCCTCTTTTTCGCTGACCCTCTCTACTTTACCAAGCATGGCGCCCTTCTCCAGGGACTGATCCCTCCTGACGACGCGTCCGAAGTATGTGTGTGGGCGCCGTCCTTGCTTCCAGGAGCATGCTGGTTGTACTTCTTCCAAGACAGGTGCGTTGGTTCTTTTGGCAGTCCACGGTAGTAGTATCGCCAGTATTCTTCTCCGACACGAAAATCCCAAGGCGTCAATTCTCCTTTCGGTCTTCTTTATTCGTCGTCCAGCTTTCGCATGCGTAGGAGGCGATTGCAAAGACCACGGCTTGGGTCAGGCGCACCTCAGTCTCCAAGGCGACGCCTTGGCTTTTCAGCACTTTAAAGAGGCCTTTTGCAGCACATTCGCCCAACGCAAGGCGTCTTTTGGCTTCCTGACTGCTGCCTCCGTGGGTGTTGAGCCTGTTGTATAGGTGTGCGACGTATGTATTCTAAGCTCACGAATAGGCCGTACCCGGGTTGATGTGCAGGGCCAGCCCTGAGCCCCGGTGGCAGCGTCCACTTGATGTCCCTGTGCACACGTGGTCAGAGCCCACTAGGGCCAGAGGAGGCGGCGCTTTCCAAAGCGGTGAAACACCGAATTTTCTGCAGCGGGGTGGGTGGACCCCGGGGGGGGCCTGAGCGGCAAACCCTCCCGGTAGGCTTTTCAGAGGTGTGGCAGACGTGAGGACCCGAGCTGGTGTACTCCGTAAGGCGCCCCGGATAGAAGACGCGGGCGCCACATAAACGCAAAAGACAAGGAGAAGCGCGCCATTTCTGCTGCTGTTAGACCGCCGGTTGTGGTCCTCCCCGGAGGGGGGTGCACCGTTCCTGGAGGTACTGCAATACCAGGTCGATGCGTGGAGTGGACGGAGCAAGCTCCTATTCCACCTCCCAGCTCCAAAAATCCATTTAATATATTGTCCTCGGATAGAGGACGTATCAGATATTAAACTGATAAGAACAGATACTACACTTGATCTTAGCCAAAAGGCCGAGAAGCGATGCCGGCCTCCGCCCCCCTCGCCGGGGCACTGCTCCCCTCACACATCTTCAGCTCACGGTGAGCACACACAGCCTCAACCCAGGACTCACCCGCTCTCCTACTTTTGCCAGCGTGCTGCTGTCAGAACCTCAACGAATACGTGGCTTGGCAGGTTGATACTTATTGGGGCCTTTTGCACCTTTTAACTTTCCAGCTCCCCTAGCTTCCGGGCGAAACAGACATTTCTCATTTGCATGAACCGCCCACACGGGCCTTCTCCGGCTCGGCGGGACCGCCCCCTCGCCTTGGAACCCAAACCCAAACCCAAACCCAAACCCAAACCCAGCCGCACGTAAATCAACAGAGAGGATGGGGTGGGACAGCTCCTTCAGCCGCGTCGCCCTGGGAAAAAGGAGGAAAAGCCCAGGACGAGCAAGACGCAAACCGCTCTATGAGGTTTTTCTTTCAAATCCTTAAACGCACAGCTACGCTGAAAGGGTTTCACAGTGTCCTCCTAACCGTATGCCACCTCCACACATGTATGTATATAGACATATACGGATAAGTGTACACACATGTATCTCGATTTCACCTTCTCTCTCTCCCTCCCTCTCTTTTATGATGATGAGGATTTATTTACCATTAATTTTCTTCTTTTCTTCTTGGTGGGCGCCGCCAGAGTACAGTCCCCCGGGCAATGCAGGCGATGACAGGTTCACCGGGTGGACCGGCGACTCCTGGGTACGGGGCCCTCCGTGGGGAGGACACAGCTTCGCGGTAAATCCAGTCCTCTTCTGCGAGGGGAGGAGCATTCCAGGCACAAGGAGCCACCAGTTCAGACGCCCTAAGGAGGTTCCCGAGGAAGAGCGTGGGAGGCCGGGGTGGCTGAGGCTGACCCGCCCGCTACAAATTGGGAGTTTTCCCACTACCCCGGGTCGGGATGCCAAGCGGTAAGCTCCGGGGGCCCCAGGGCTCCCTCTCACTTCCGGCCTGCTAGCTCCCACTACTCCCTCAGGTTTGGTAATTTGCTACAACGACTCACAGAACTCGGGAAAGCGCTCTGCTTAGGATTACAGTTCTATTACAGCAAAAAGGATACAAATGAAGAGACGCAGAGCCTGAGGCCTGGGAGCGTTCCCAACGCGGAGCTTCCACGTGCCAAAAAGGGATGCGCTACCCTCGCCCCTGCATGGATGCCTTTCATCAACCGGGAAGCCCGGGGAGCTTCCGAGTCCAGAGCCTTTATCGAAGCCTCATTAAGCGGGCAGGATTGATTGAATCGTGCCTCCCCACCCCCCCACCCCCCTCCCCCACCCCGCGCCCTGCAGTCAACTGAGTCCTTCTGGCCTGGCCAACCCCCACCAAAGAGGCACCTCATTAGGTGGTGTGGTCTGGAGCCCTCATCCAAGACACTTCACTCACTGGGGCACAGTCCCAACGTTTTAGAGGCTATCATCTCTCAGGGACCAAGGATAAAGACCAAATGCTTTGGGCAAACTTAAAGCCTCCGCCCCACAGAGACTTAGAGGGACATGCCAACCAAACGCAACAAGTGATCCCGGACTGGCTCCTGGGCCAGGAAAACAAATGGCAGTAAGGGGCTCTGTTGAGATGATTGGCGAAATCTGAACACGGGCCGTAGATTAGAGTATGGGGGTCAAGGTTAAGGAGCTGAGATCAGGCCAGGGTGTTGGAAGGATCATCTGCGCGGGTGTTGCCATCACCGGGAATCGCGACAGGAGTAAGTCGGCGAGAGACAGTGAGCCGGGAGCTAAAATCCCCAAGGAATGAGCGGGTGCGCAGTAGGACGGGAGACCCGCGGCTGGACCGATGGCGGGAAGGAGGTGAGGGAGTGGGTGGTATGCCACTCGAAGCTGAACTCCAAGCTGGGGTCGGGGGCAGTCAGGGAAGATGGACGTTGAGGACCACCGCAGAGAGAAAGAGAACACCCACCGCGCCCCCGTCCCTCCTAACATTGCTGTCATACATCTCACTTATCCATAAGCTATCATCATCCAGTAGAGCGTTGCTACTATTATTATTTTAAATAAATGGTTATGCGAGATCGGTTAAGCACAAGAAAAAATAGAATATTCGGTTTTACCCTCATGTTATTTCTTCTCGAACGCTCTTCCTTTCTTTCTGTCCATCCGAGTCTCGGATCTATGTAATTTTCCTTCTCCCTGAAGAACTCCTTTTAGCATTTCTTGCAGGGCGGGTCTAGTGCCAACAATTCCCGCAAGTTGTGTTTGACTGGGAAAGTCTTTAAATCCTGGGGCACAGAATTCTAGGTTGCTGTCTTTCCTTTCAAGACTTTAAATATGTCACTCCACTCTCTCCTCGCTTGCACGGTTTATGAAGAGAAGTCTGATGTAACTCTTACCCTTGTTCCTTTATAGCTAAGGTGGCTTTTCGTTTGTTTGTTTGTGTTTTGGCTTCTTTCAAGATTTTACCTTCAATTTTCTGCAGTTTGAATGGAATGTGATGTGCCTAGGTTTAGGCTTTTGATTGGTTTTGTTCTGGTTTTGTTTCTCCTGCTCGGTGTTCTCTCAGCCCCCTATGCTTTGGTCCCTGCGGACAGTTCTGGACAGGTATCAGCCATTATTACGTTATTACATTACGTGACATTCCATCACGTATCTCTTCTGTTCCGTTCTCTCTTTCTTCTCCTTCCGGTCTTTCCATGGCTCGTTTGTTACGTCACTTGTGGTTGTCCCACAGTTCCTGGATGCTCCTCTTTTTCCTCAGTCTTTTCTTCTGCTTACTTTTCCGTTTGGGGAGTTTCTATTGACATGTCTCCACGCTCACTGATTCTTTCCTCAGCCATGTCCGGTCTACGGATGAACATTCTTCATCCCTGTTACAAGGTTTTGTTTTGTCTTTCTTTCTAGATTTTCTCTTGATACTTAGAGTTTCGGCCTCTCTGCTGACATTTCCATTAGAGCGTATTAATCATAGTTATTATAAATCTCGATCTGATATTGCCCAAATCTGCAATATCGGACTCTGTTTCTGATGCCTGCCCTGTCTCTTTGGACTGTTTTGTTTTGTTTTTCCCTCGCAATCTTTTGTTGAAAGCCGGCCATCACGTACCAGGTCAAAGGAACTGATGTTCTCTCAAGCTGTAATCCCTGGCAAAGCCCCGATGTTAGGCCCAGAGGCAGCGGTGATTCTTTGTATTGGCGTGTGTGCCTCTCCGGTTTTCTGGACGATAATTTGCCCCGCGAACTCTATTCCCTGATGGGTGTAAAACGAGTCGTTGATGTTCACTTTTTCAGTTTTTTCTTGTGGTGAGGACAGGACTGGTGGTTCAGAGCCGTTGACATGCCGGACCCGAAACCAGGATTCGGTCCGAAGTTACTTTAACTTTTAAGATCAATGTAATGCACTACGTTAACAGACTAAAAAGGAAGAAATTACCTCACAGTTGTTATTGCTGTCGTTAGGTGACATCCAGTCGATTTCGACTCATAACCGACCCCATGTGACAGAGAACTGCCCCATAGGCTTTCCTAGGCTATCATCTTTATGAGAGCGGTTTGCCAGGTCGTTCTCCCAAGGAGCTGCTGGGCGGGTTCGAACTGCCAACCTTGTGGTTAGCAGCCCAAGCACCTAAGTGTTGTGCCACCGGGGCTCCTTGCTCATCTCGAGGGGTATAGAAAAAGCATTTGACGAAATTCAACACCAATTCATGATTTAAAAAACAACCAAGTTTGGAGTAAAATGGAACGTCTACCCGATAACGGGCAGCTAAGAAAATCTAGAGTTGACATACCTCATGGTGAAAGACTGAATATCTTTCCTGTACGATCAACAACAAGGCAAGAAAGTCAGGTTTGCACCAGGTCTACTCAACATTGGACTGGGGAACCAGGGCGACAAGGCAGTAGAAGAAGGAGGTGAAGGAGGAGTAGGAGGAAGAAGAGGAGAAGGAGAAGGAGAGGAAGGAGGAGGAGGAGGAGGAGGAGGAAAAGGAGAAAGTGAAGAGGAAGGAGAAGGAGAAAAGACATACAGGGGATTGGAAAAAGCAGAAGTAAACCTCACAATACCCTCAAGGTAAATAACTTCACAAGAAAAACATGTGCAAAACTTTTACAACCGCCTTGTACGAATACACCACGTTTCGTTTTTTTCCCGTTCATCCGTTGACGGATGTGTTGGCTGTTTCCGCCTTTGGGCTATTTTGAAAACTGTTGCAATGAGCAAGTTTAGCTCCTGTGTGGTCTTATGCCTTCACTGGATTCTCTGGGTGGTGCAAATGCTTAACTGCTTGCTGCTAGCGGGAACCTGGAGGTTCACGCCCACCCAGAGGCAGCTTTCATAACAATAAACAGCCTAGGCAACCCTACGGGGGGTGGGGGGGAGGGGCAGCTCTGACTCCAGGGCACCTAACAACTACAATAGGCAGAAGAGCTGGCGAAGGGGCGGGTGTTCAAGGCAAAAGAAAGCGCCTGAGCAAAGTCAGGGAAGGGAGAAGAAAAAGCAGGGTGTGTTTGCAAGGCGGGATTCCCCGGGCGGTGCAAAGCACTCGACGACGGCTAACCTAAAGGTTGGAGGTCGGAGTCCACCCAGAGG
The DNA here is from genome assembly GCF_024166365.1 of Elephas maximus indicus. Taxonomy (NCBI): domain Eukaryota; kingdom Metazoa; phylum Chordata; class Mammalia; order Proboscidea; family Elephantidae; genus Elephas; species Elephas maximus. The sequence goes on along the minus strand of NC_064837.1, from coordinate 49,968,374 downwards.
CACCTCGGAAGAAAGGCCTGGCGGTGGTCCGCCTCCAAAGGGTGAGTCATCGAAACGCCCGTGGAGCACAGTTCTACCCGGACACAGGTGGGGTTGTCATGGGGCTGGGATCGATTCAACGGCAACAACTGGTTGGCTGGTATATATACCTAGGAGGGGAAGCGCTGGGTCATACGGTGACTCCATGTTTGTTTGAGTGTCTGAGGAACCGCCGGGCTTCTCCAAAGCAACTGGAACGAACGTGGTGGTACGCTCCCCCCAGCAACGGACGAGGGTTGCACTTTCTGTGCGTTCTCATCAAAACGCGCCCTACCTCTTTGTTTTACGCCTTCGTCGCTGGAGTCTAGGGTTTACAGCATCCGTCTCTAACTTATCTCCAGCATTAAAAGCAAAAAACCAAACCCACTGCCCTCGACTCGATTCCGACTCACAGCGACCCTATAGGACAGAGTAGAACCGCCCCACAGAGTTTCCAAGGAGCGCCTGGCGGATTCCAACTGCCGACCTTTTGGTCAGCAGCCATAGCACTTAACCACTACGCCACCGGGGTTTCCAGCATTACCACCAACTAATACCATCCGACTTGATTAAAAAAACGAAGACAAAACCCAAACCAAACCCGCTGCCATCGAGCCGATTCCAACCCACAGCGACCCTACGGGACAGAGCAGAACTGCCCCGTAGAGTTGCCAAGGAGGGCCCGGCGGATGGGAACTGCCGAGCTTTTGGTGAACAGCCGCAGTGCTTAACCACTAGGCCCCCAGGGTTTCCACTTGGTATATAGAGTGCCAGTGTAACCGTTATACCACTGGAGGTACTCGCACGCTCCCCCCTCTGGTCCTTCGCGCTCTCTGTCACTCATACATCTCGTTACACGTATGCACGTGCAATACAAAAGTGTGCCTGTTGTACGTTGTTGTTGCTCTTAGGTGCCATCCGGTCGGTTCCGACTCATAGCGACCCTACGTACGGCGCCATCCCCCCAATCGTCGTTGTGCTTAAGCCACTGCGTCGATCCACCTCACTGAGGGTCTTCCCTCTTTTTCGCTGACCCTCTCTACTTTACCAAGCATGGCGCCCTTCTCCAGGGACTGATCCCTCCTGACGACGCGGCCGAAGTATGTGTGTGGGCGCCGTCCTTGCTTCCAGGAGCATGCTGGTTGTACTTCTTCCAAGACAGGTGCGTTGGTTCTTTTGGCAGTCCACGGTAGTAGTATCGCCAGTATTCTTCTCCGACACGAAAATCCCAAGGCGTCAATTCTCCTTTCGGTCTTCTTTATTCGTCGTCCAGCTTTCGCATGCGTAGGAGGCGATTGCAAAGACCACGGCTTGGGTCAGGCGCACCTCAGTCTCCAAGGCGACGCCTTGGCTTTTCAGCACTTTAAAGAGGCCTTTTGCAGCACATTCGCCCAACGCAAGGCGTCTTTTGGCTTCCTGACTGCTGCCTCCGTGGGTGTTGAGCCTGTTGTATAGGTGTGCGACGTATGTATTCTAAGCTCACGAATAGGCCGTACCCGGGTTGATGTGCAGGGCCAGCCCTGAGCCCCGGTGGCAGCGTCCACTTGATGTCCCTGTGCACACGTGGTCAGAGCCCACTAGGGCCAGAGGAGGCGGCGCTTTCCAAAGCGGTGAAACACCGAATTTTCTGCAGCGGGGTGGGTGGACCCCGGGGGGGGCCTGAGCGGCAAACCCTCCCGGTAGGCTTTTCAGAGGTGTGGCAGACGTGAGGACCCGAGCTGGTGTACTCCGTAAGGCGCCCCGGATAGAAGACGCGGGCGCCACATAAACGCAAAAGACAAGGAGAAGCGCGCCATTTCTGCTGCTGTTAGACCGCCGGTTGTGGTCCTCCCCGGAGGGGGGTGCACCGTTCCTGGAGGTACTGCAATACCAGGTCGATGCGTGGAGTGGACGGAGCAAGCTCCTATTCCACCTCCCAGCTCCAAAAATCCATTTAATATATTGTCCTCGGATAGAGGACGTATCAGATATTAAACTGATAAGAACAGATACTACACTTGATCTTAGCCAAAAGGCCGAGAAGCGATGCCGGCCTCCGCCCCCCTCGCCGGGGCACTGCTCCCCTCACACATCTTCAGCTCACGGTGAGCACACACAGCCTCAACCCAGGACTCACCCGCTCTCCTACTTTTGCCAGCGTGCTGCTGTCAGAACCTCAACGAATACGTGGCTTGGCAGGTTGATACTTATTGGGGCCTTTTGCACCTTTTAACTTTCCAGCTCCCCTAGCTTCCGGGCGAAACAGACATTTCTCATTTGCATGAACCGCCCACACGGGCCTTCTCCGGCTCGGCGGGACCGCCCCCTCGCCTTGGAACCCAAACCCAAACCCAAACCCAAACCCAAACCCAGCCGCACGTAAATCAACAGAGAGGATGGGGTGGGACAGCTCCTTCAGCCGCGTCGCCCTGGGAAAAAGGAGGAAAAGCCCAGGACGAGCAAGACGCAAACCGCTCTATGAGGTTTTTCTTTCAAATCCTTAAACGCACAGCTACGCTGAAAGGGTTTCACAGTGTCCTCCTAACCGTATGCCACCTCCACACATGTATGTATATAGACATATACGGATAAGTGTACACACATGTATCTCGATTTCACCTTCTCTCTCTCCCTCCCTCTCTTTTATGATGATGAGGATTTATTTACCATTAATTTTCTTCTTTTCTTCTTGGTGGGCGCCGCCAGAGTACAGTCCCCCGGGCAATGCAGGCGATGACAGGTTCACCGGGTGGACCGGCGACTCCTGGGTACGGGGCCCTCCGTGGGGAGGACACAGCTTCGCGGTAAATCCAGTCCTCTTCTGCGAGGGGAGGAGCATTCCAGGCACAAGGAGCCACCAGTTCAGACGCCCTAAGGAGGTTCCCGAGGAAGAGCGTGGGAGGCCGGGGTGGCTGAGGCTGACCCGCCCGCTACAAATTGGGAGTTTTCCCACTACCCCGGGTCGGGATGCCAAGCGGTAAGCTCCGGGGGCCCCAGGGCTCCCTCTCACTTCCGGCCTGCTAGCTCCCACTACTCCCTCAGGTTTGGTAATTTGCTACAACGACTCACAGAACTCGGGAAAGCGCTCTGCTTAGGATTACAGTTCTATTACAGCAAAAAGGATACAAATGAAGAGACGCAGAGCCTGAGGCCTGGGAGCGTTCCCAACGCGGAGCTTCCACGTGCCAAAAAGGGATGCGCTACCCTCGCCCCTGCATGGATGCCTTTCATCAACCGGGAAGCCCGGGGAGCTTCCGAGTCCAGAGCCTTTATCGAAGCCTCATTAAGCGGGCAGGATTGATTGAATCGTGCCTCCCCACCCCCCCACCCCCCTCCCCCACCCCGCGCCCTGCAGTCAACTGAGTCCTTCTGGCCTGGCCAACCCCCACCAAAGAGGCACCTCATTAGGTGGTGTGGTCTGGAGCCCTCATCCAAGACACTTCACTCACTGGGGCACAGTCCCAACGTTTTAGAGGCTATCATCTCTCAGGGACCAAGGATAACGACCAAATGCTTTGGGCAAACTTAAAGCCTCCGCCCCACAGAGACTTAGAGGGACATGCCAACCAAACGCAACAAGTGATCCCGGACTGGCTCCTGGGCCAGGAAAACAAATGGCAGTAAGGGGCTCTGTTGAGATGATTGGCGAAATCTGAACACGGGCCGTAGATTAGAGTATGGGGGTCAAGGTTAAGGAGCTGAGATCAGGCCAGGGTGTTGGAAGGATCATCTGCGCGGGTGTTGCCATCACCGGGAATCGCGACAGGAGTAAGTCGGCGAGAGACAGTGAGCCGGGAGCTAAAATCCCCAAGGAATGAGCGGGTGCGCAGTAGGACGGGAGACCCGCGGCTGGACCGATGGCGGGAAGGAGGTGAGGGAGTGGGTGGTATGCCACTCGAAGCTGAACTCCAAGCTGGGGTCGGGGGCAGTCAGGGAAGATGGACGTTGAGGACCACCGCAGAGAGAAAGAGAACACCCACCGCGCCCCCGTCCCTCCTAACATTGCTGTCATACATCTCACTTATCCATAAGCTATCATCATCCAGTAGAGCGTTGCTACTATTATTATTTTAAATAAATGGTTATGCGAGATCGGTTAAGCACAAGAAAAAATAGAATATTCGGTTTTACCCTCATGTTATTTCTTCTCGAACGCTCTTCCTTTCTTTCTGTCCATCCGAGTCTCGGATCTATGTAATTTTCCTTCTCCCTGAAGAACTCCTTTTAGCATTTCTTGCAGGGCGGGTCTAGTGCCAACAATTCCCGCAAGTTGTGTTTGACTGGGAAAGTCTTTAAATCCTGGGGCACAGAATTCTAGGTTGCTGTCTTTCCTTTCAAGACTTTAAATATGTCACTCCACTCTCTCCTCGCTTGCACGGTTTATGAAGAGAAGTCTGATGTAACTCTTACCCTTGTTCCTTTATAGCTAAGGTGGCTTTTCGTTTGTTTGTTTGTGTTTTGGCTTCTTTCAAGATTTTACCTTCAATTTTCTGCAGTTTGAATGGAATGTGATGTGCCTAGGTTTAGGCTTTTGATTGGTTTTGTTCTGGTTTTGTTTCTCCTGCTCGGTGTTCTCTCAGCCCCCTATGCTTTGGTCCCTGCGGACAGTTCTGGACAGGTATCAGCCATTATTACGTTATTACATTACGTGACATTCCATCACGTATCTCTTCTGTTCCGTTCTCTCTTTCTTCTCCTTCCGGTCTTTCCATGGCTCGTTTGTTACGTCACTTGTGGTTGTCCCACAGTTCCTGGATGCTCCTCTTTTTCCTCAGTCTTTTCTTCTGCTTACTTTTCCGTTTGGGGAGTTTCTATTGACATGTCTCCACGCTCACTGATTCTTTCCTCAGCCATGTCCGGTCTACGGATGAACATTCTTCATCCCTGTTACAAGGTTTTGTTTTGTCTTTCTTTCTAGATTTTCTCTTGATACTTAGAGTTTCGGCCTCTCTGCTGACATTTCCATTAGAGCGTATTAATCATAGTTATTATAAATCTCGATCTGATATTGCCCAAATCTGCAATATCGGACTCTGTTTCTGATGCCTGCCCTGTCTCTTTGGACTGTTTTGTTTTGTTTTTCCCTCGCAATCTTTTGTTGAAAGCCGGCCATCACGTACCAGGTCAAAGGAACTGATGTTCTCTCAAGCTGTAATCCCTGGCAAAGCCCCGATGTTAGGCCCAGAGGCAGCGGTGATTCTTTGTATTGGCGTGTGTGCCTCTCCGGTTTTCTGGACGATAATTTGCCCCGCGAACTCTATTCCCTGATGGGTGTAAAACGAGTCGTTGATGTTCACTTTTTCAGTTTTTTCTTGTGGTGAGGACAGGACTGGTGGTTCAGAGCCGTTGACATGCCGGACCCGAAACCAGGATTCGGTCCGAAGTTACTTTAACTTTTAAGATCAATGTAATGCACTACGTTAACAGACTAAAAAGGAAGAAATTACCTCACAGTTGTTATTGCTGTCGTTAGGTGACATCCAGTCGATTTCGACTCATAACCGACCCCATGTGACAGAGAACTGCCCCATAGGCTTTCCTAGGCTATCATCTTTATGAGAGCGGTTTGCCAGGTCGTTCTCCCAAGGAGCTGCTGGGCGGGTTCGAACTGCCAACCTTGTGGTTAGCAGCCCAAGCACCTAAGTGTTGTGCCACCGGGGCTCCTTGCTCATCTCGAGGGGTATAGAAAAAGCATTTGACGAAATTCAACACCAATTCATGATTTAAAAAACAACCAAGTTTGGAGTAAAATGGAACGTCTACCCGATAACGGGCAGCTAAGAAAATCTAGAGTTGACATACCTCATGGTGAAAGACTGAATATCTTTCCTGTACGATCAACAACAAGGCAAGAAAGTCAGGTTTGCACCAGGTCTACTCAACATTGGACTGGGGAACCAGGGCGACAAGGCAGTAGAAGAAGGAGGTGAAGGAGGAGTAGGAGGAAGAAGAGGAGAAGGAGAAGGAGAGGAAGGAGGAGGAGGAGGAGGAGGAGGAAAAGGAGAAAGTGAAGAGGAAGGAGAAGGAGAAAAGACATACAGGGGATTGGAAAAAGCAGAAGTAAACCTCACAATACCCTCAAGGTAAATAACTTCACAAGAAAAACATGTGCAAAACTTTTACAACCGCCTTGTACGAATACACCACGTTTCGTTTTTTTCCCGTTCATCCGTTGACGGATGTGTTGGCTGTTTCCGCCTTTGGGCTATTTTGAAAACTGTTGCAATGAGCAAGTTTAGCTCCTGTGTGGTCTTATGCCTTCACTGGATTCTCTGGGTGGTGCAAATGCTTAACTGCTTGCTGCTAGCGGGAACCTGGAGGTTCACGCCCACCCAGAGGCAGCTTTCATAACAATAAACAGCCTAGGCAACCCTACGGGGGGTGGGGGGGAGGGGCAGCTCTGACTCCAGGGCACCTAACAACTACAATAGGCAGAAGAGCTGGCGAAGGGGCGGGTGTTCAAGGCAAAAGAAAGCGCCTGAGCAAAGTCAGGGAAGGGAGAAGAAAAAGCAGGGTGTGTTTGCAAGGCGGGATTCCCCGGGCGGTGCAAAGCACTCGACGACGGCTAACCTAAAGGTTGGAGGTCGGAGTCCACCCAGAGGCACCTCGGAAGAAAGGCCTGGCGGTGGTCCGCCTCCAAAGGGTGAGTCATCGAAACGCCCGTGGAGCACAGTTCTACCCGGACACAGGTGGGGTTGTCATGGGGCTGGGATCGATTCAACGGCAACAACTGGTTGGCTGGTATATATACCTAGGAGGGGAAGCGCTGGGTCATACGGTGACTCCATGTTTGTTTGAGTGTCTGAGGAACCGCCGGGCTTCTCCAAAGCAACTGGAACGAACGTGGTGGTACGCTCCCCCCAGCAACGGACGAGGGTTGCACTTTCTGTGCGTTCTCATCAAAACGCGCCCTACCTCTTTGTTTTACGCCTTCGTCGCTGGAGTCTAGGGTTTACAGCATCCGTCTCTAACTTATCTCCAGCATTAAAAGCAAAAAACCAAACCCACTGCCCTCGACTCGATTCCGACTCACAGCGACCCTATAGGACAGAGTAGAACCGCCCCACAGAGTTTCCAAGGAGCGCCTGGCGGATTCCAACTGCCGACCTTTTGGTCAGCAGCCATAGCACTTAACCACTACGCCACCGGGGTTTCCAGCATTACCACCAACTAATACCATCCGACTTGATTAAAAAAACGAAGACAAAACCCAAACCAAACCCGCTGCCATCGAGCCGATTCCAACCCACAGCGACCCTACGGGACAGAGCAGAACTGCCCCGTAGAGTTGCCAAGGAGGGCCCGGCGGATGGGAACTGCCGAGCTTTTGGTGAACAGCCGCAGTGCTTAACCACTAGGCCCCCAGGGTTTCCACTTGGTATATAGAGTGCCAGTGTAACCGTTATACCACTGGAGGTACTCGCACGCTCCCCCCTCTGGTCCTTCGCGCTCTCTGTCACTCATACATCTCGTTACACGTATGCACGTGCAATACAAAAGTGTGCCTGTTGTACGTTGTTGTTGCTCTTAGGTGCCATCCGGTCGGTTCCGACTCATAGCGACCCTACGTACGGCGCCATCCCCCCAATCGTCGTTGTGCTTAAGCCACTGCGTCGATCCACCTCACTGAGGGTCTTCCCTCTTTTTCGCTGACCCTCTCTACTTTACCAAGCATGGCGCCCTTCTCCAGGGACTGATCCCTCCTGACGACGCGGCCGAAGTATGTGTGTGGGCGCCGTCCTTGCTTCCAGGAGCATGCTGGTTGTACTTCTTCCAAGACAGGTGCGTTGGTTCTTTTGGCAGTCCACGGTAGTAGTATCGCCAGTATTCTTCTCCGACACGAAAATCCCAAGGCGTCAATTCTCCTTTCGGTCTTCTTTATTCGTCGTCCAGCTTTCGCATGCGTAGGAGGCGATTGCAAAGACCACGGCTTGGGTCAGGCGCACCTCAGTCTCCAAGGCGACGCCTTGGCTTTTCAGCACTTTAAAGAGGCCTTTTGCAGCACATTCGCCCAACGCAAGGCGTCTTTTGGCTTCCTGACTGCTGCCTCCGTGGGTGTTGAGCCTGTTGTATAGGTGTGCGACGTATGTATTCTAAGCTCACGAATAGGCCGTACCCGGGTTGATGTGCAGGGCCAGCCCTGAGCCCCGGTGGCAGCGTCCACTTGATGTCCCTGTGCACACGTGGTCAGAGCCCACTAGGGCCAGAGGAGGCGGCGCTTTCCAAAGCGGTGAAACACCGAATTTTCTGCAGCGGGGTGGGTGGACCCCAGGGGGGGCCTGAGCGGCAAACCCTCCCGGTAGGCTTTTCAGAGGTGTGGCAAACGTGAGGACCCGAGCTGGTGTACTCCGTAAGGCGCCCCGGATAGAAGACGCGGGCGCCACATAAACGCAAAAGACAAGGAGAAGCGCGCCATTTCTGCTGCTGTTAGACCGCCGGTTGTGGTCCTCCCCAGAGGGGGGTGCACCGTTCCTGGAGGTACTGCAATACCAGGTCGATGCGTGGAGTGGACGGAGCAAGCTCCTATTCCACCTCCCAGCTCCAAAAATTCATTTAATATATTGTCCTCGGATAGAGGACGTATCAGATATTAAACTGATAAGAACAGATACTACACTTGATCTTAGCCAAAAGGCCGAGAAGCGATGCCGGCCTCCACCCCCCTCGCCGGGGCACTGCTCCCCTCACACATCTTCAGCTCACGGTGAGCACACACAGCCTCAACCCAGGACTCACCCGCTCTCCTACTTTTGCCAGCGTGCTGCTGTCAGAACCTCAACGAATACGTGGCTTGGCAGGTTGATACTTATTGGGGCCTTTTGCACCTTTTAACTTTCCAGCTCCCCTAGCTTCCGGGCGAAACAGACATTTCTCATTTGCATGAACCGCCCACACGGGCCTTCTCCGGCTCGGCGGGACCGCCCCCTCGCCTTGGAACCCAAACCCAAACCCAAACCCAAACCCAAACCCAGCCGCACGTAAATCAACAGAGAGGATGGGGTGGGACAGCTCCTTCAGCCGCGTCGCCCTGGGAAAAAGGAGGAAAAGCCCAGGACGAGCAAGACGCAAACCGCTCTATGAGGTTTTTCTTTCAAATCCTTAAACGCACAGCTACGCTGAAAGGGTTTCACAGTGTCCTCCTAACCGTATGCCACCTCCACACATGTATGTATATAGACATATACGGATAAGTGTACACACATGTATCTCGATTTCACCTTCTCTCTCTCCCTCCCTCTCTTTTATGATGATGAGGATTTATTTACCATTAATTTTCTTCTTTTCTTCTTGGTGGGCGCCGCCAGAGTACAGTCCCCCGGGCAATGCAGGCGATGACAGGTTCACCGGGTGGACCGGCGACTCCTGGGTACGGGGCCCTCCGTGGGGAGGACACAGCTTCGCGGTAAATCCAGTCCTCTTCTGCGAGGGGAGGAGCATTCCAGGCACAAGGAGCCACCAGTTCAGACGCCCTAAGGAGGTTCCCGAGGAAGAGCGTGGGAGGCCGGGGTGGCTGAGGCTGACCTGCCCGCTACAAATTGGGAGTTTTCCCACTACCCCGGGTCGGGATGCCAAGCGGTAAGCTCCGGGGGCCCCAGGGCTCCCTCTCACTTCCGGCCTGCTAGCTCCCACTACTCCCTCAGGTTTGGTAATTTGCTACAACGACTCACAGAACTCGGGAAAGCGCTCTGCTTAGGATTACAGTTCTATTACAGCAAAAAGGATACAAATGAAGAGACGCAGAGCCTGAGGCCTGGGAGCGTTCCCAACGCGGAGCTTCCACGTGCCAAAAAGGGATGCGCTACCCTCGCCCCTGCATGGATGCCTTTCATCAACCGGGAAGCCCGGGGAGCTTCCGAGTCCAGAGCCTTTATCGAAGCCTCATTAAGCGGGCAGGATTGATTGAATCGTGCCTCCCCACCCCCCCACCCCCCTCCCCCACCCCGCGCCCTGCAGTCAACTGAGTCCTTCTGGCCTGGCCAACCCCCACCAAAGAGGCACCTCATTAGGTGGTGTGGTCTGGAGCCCTCATCCAAGACACTTCACTCACTGGGGCACAGTCCCAACGTTTTAGAGGCTATCATCTCTCAGGGACCAAGGATAAAGACCAAATGCTTTGGGCAAACTTAAAGCCTCCGCCCCACAGAGACTTAGAGGGACATGCCAACCAAACGCAACAAGTGATCCCGGACTGGCTCCTGGGCCAGGAAAACAAATGGCAGTAAGGGGCTCTGTTGAGATGATTGGCGAAATCTGAACACGGGCCGTAGATTAGAGTATGGGGGTCAAGGTTAAGGAGCTGAGATCAGGCCAGGGTGTTGGAAGGATCATCTGCGCGGGTGTTGCCATCACCGGGAATCGCGACAGGAGTAAGTCGGCGAGAGACAGTGAGCCGGGAGCTAAAATCCCCAAGGAATGAGCGGGTGCGCAGTAGGACGGGAGACCCGCGGCTGGACCGATGGCGGGAAGGAGGTGAGGGAGTGGGTGGTATGCCACTCGAAGCTGAACTCCAAGCTGGGGTCGGGGGCAGTCAGGGAAGATGGACGTTGAGGACCACCGCAGAGAGAAAGAGAACACCCACCGCGCCCCCGTCCCTCCTAACATTGCTGTCATACATCTCACTTATCCATAAGCTATCATCATCCAGTAGAGCGTTGCTACTATTATTATTTTAAATAAATGGTTATGCGAGATCGGTTAAGCACAAGAAAAAATAGAATATTCGGTTTTACCCTCATGTTATTTCTTCTCGAACGCTCTTCCTTTCTTTCTGTCCATCCGAGTCTCGGATCTATGTAATTTTCCTTCTCCCTGAAGAACTCCTTTTAGCATTTCTTGCAGGGCGGGTCTAGTGCCAACAATTCCCGCAAGTTGTGTTTGACTGGGAAAGTCTTTAAATCCTGGGGCACAGAATTCTAGGTTGCTGTCTTTCCTTTCAAGACTTTAAATATGTCACTCCACTCTCTCCTCGCTTGCACGGTTTATGAAGAGAAGTCTGATGTAACTCTTACCCTTGTTCCTTTATAGCTAAGGTGGCTTTTCGTTTGTTTGTTTGTGTTTTGGCTTCTTTCAAGATTTTACCTTCAATTTTCTGCAGTTTGAATGGAATGTGATGTGCCTAGGTTTAGGCTTTTGATTGGTTTTGTTCTGGTTTTGTTTCTCCTGCTCGGTGTTCTCTCAGCCCCCTATGCTTTGGTCCCTGCGGACAGTTCTGGACAGGTATCAGCCATTATTACGTTATTACATTACGTGACATTCCATCACGTATCTCTTCTGTTCCGTTCTCTCTTTCTTCTCCTTCCGGTCTTTCCATGGCTCGTTTGTTACGTCACTTGTGGTTGTCCCACAGTTCCTGGATGCTCCTCTTTTTCCTCAGTCTTTTCTTCTGCTTACTTTTCCGTTTGGGGAGTTTCTATTGACATGTCTCCACGCTCACTGATTCTTTCCTCAGCCATGTCCGGTCTACGGATGAACATTCTTCATCCCTGTTACAAGGTTTTGTTTTGTCTTTCTTTCTAGATTTTCTCTTGATACTTAGAGTTTCGGCCTCTCTGCTGACATTTCCATTAGAGCGTATTAATCATAGTTATTATAAATCTCGATCTGATATTGCCCAAATCTGCAATATCGGACTCTGTTTCTGATGCCTGCCCTGTCTCTTTGGACTGTTTTGTTTTGTTTTTCCCTCGCAATCTTTTGTTGAAAGCCGGCCATCACGTACCAGGTCAAAGGAACTGATGTTCTCTCAAGCTGTAATCCCTGGCAAAGCCCCGATGTTAGGCCCAGAGGCAGCGGTGATTCTTTGTATTGGCGTGTGTGCCTCTCCGGTTTTCTGGACGATAATTTGCCCCGCGAACTCTATTCCCTGATGGGTGTAAAACGAGTCGTTGATGTTCACTTTTTCAGTTTTTTCTTGTGGTGAGGACAGGACTGGTGGTTCAGAGCCGTTGACATGCCGGACCCGAAACCAGGATTCGGTCCGAAGTTACTTTAACTTTTAAGATCAATGTAATGCACTACGTTAACAGACTAAAAAGGAAGAAATTACCTCACAGTTGTTATTGCTGTCGTTAGGTGACATCCAGTCGATTTCGACTCATAACCGACCCCATGTGACAGAGAACTGCCCCATAGGCTTTCCTAGGCTATCATCTTTATGAGAGCGGTTTGCCAGGTCGTTCTCCCAAGGAGCTGCTGGGCGGGTTCGAACTGCCAACCTTGTGGTTAGCAGCCCAAGCACCTAAGTGTTGTGCCACCGGGGCTCCTTGCTCATCTCGAGGGGTATAGAAAAAGCATTTGACGAAATTCAACACCAATTCATGATTTAAAAAACAACCAAGTTTGGAGTAAAATGGAACGTCTACCCGATAACGGGCAGCTAAGAAAATCTAGAGTTGACATACCTCATGGTGAAAGACTGAATATCTTTCCTGTACGATCAACAACAAGGCAAGAAAGTCAGGTTTGCACCAGGTCTACTCAACATTGGACTGGGGAACCAGGGCGACAAGGCAGTAGAAGAAGGAGGTGAAGGAGGAGTAGGAGGAAGAAGAGGAGAAGGAGAAGGAGAGGAAGGAGGAGGAGGAGGAGGAGGAGGAAAAGGAGAAAGTGAAGAGGAAGGAGAAGGAGAAAAGACATACAGGGGATTGGAAAAAGCAGAAGTAAACCTCACAATACCCTCAAGGTAAATAACTTCACAAGAAAAACATGTGCAAAACTTTTACAACCGCCTTGTACGAATACACCACGTTTCGTTTTTTTCCCGTTCATCCGTTGACGGATGTGTTGGCTGTTTCCGCCTTTGGGCTATTTTGAAAACTGTTGCAATGAGCAAGTTTAGCTCCTGTGTGGTCTTATGCCTTCACTGGATTCTCTGGGTGGTGCAAATGCTTAACTGCTTGCTGCTAGCGGGAACCTGGAGGTTCACGCCCACCCAGAGGCAGCTTTCATAACAATAAACAGCCTAGGCAACCCTACGGGGGGTGGGGGGGAGGGGCAGCTCTGACTCCAGGGCACCTAACAACTACAATAGGCAGAAGAGCTGGCGAAGGGGCGGGTGTTCAAGGCAAAAGAAAGCGCCTGAGCAAAGTCAGGGAAGGGAGAAGAAAAAGCAGGGTGTGTTTGCAAGGCGGGATTCCCCGGGCGGTGCAAAGCACTCGACGACGGCTAACCTAAAGGTTGGAGGTCGGAGTCCACCCAGAGGCACCTCGGAAGAAAGGCCTGGCGGTGGTCCGCCTCCAAAGGGTGAGTCATCGAAACGCCCGTGGAGCACAGTTCTACCCGGACACAGGTGGGGTTGTCATGGGGCTGGGATCGATTCAACGGCAACAACTGGTTGGCTGGTATATATACCTAGGAGGGGAAGCGCTGGGTCATACGGTGACTCCATGTTTGTTTGAGTGTCTGAGGAACCGCCGGGCTTCTCCAAAGCAACTGGAACGAACGTGGTGGTACGCTCCCCCCAGCAACGGACGAGGGTTGCACTTTCTGTGCGTTCTCATCAAAACGCGCCCTACCTCTTTGTTTTACGCCTTCGTCGCTGGAGTCTAGGGTTTACAGCATCCGTCTCTAACTTATCTCCAGCATTAAAAGCAAAAAACCAAACCCACTGCCCTCGACTCGATTCCGACTCACAGCGACCCTATAGGACAGAGTAGAACCGCCCCACAGAGTTTCCAAGGAGCGCCTGGCGGATTCCAACTGCCGACCTTTTGGTCAGCAGCCATAGCACTTAACCACTACGCCACCGGGGTTTCCAGCATTACCACCAACTAATACCATCCGACTTGATTAAAAAAACGAAGACAAAACCCAAACCAAACCCGCTGCCATCGAGCCGATTCCAACCCACAGCGACCCTACGGGACAGAGCAGAACTGCCCCGTAGAGTTGCCAAGGAGGGCCCGGCGGATGGGAACTGCCGAGCTTTTGGTGAACAGCCGCAGTGCTTAACCACTAGGCCCCCAGGGTTTCCACTTGGTATATAGAGTGCCAGTGTAACCGTTATACCACTGGAGGTACTCGCACGCTCCCCCCTCTGGTCCTTCGCGCTCTCTGTCACTCATACATCTCGTTACACGTATGCACGTGCAATACAAAAGTGTGCCTGTTGTACGTTGTTGTTGCTCTTAGGTGCCATCCGGTCGGTTCCGACTCATAGCGACCCTACGTACGGCGCCATCCCCCCAATCGTCGTTGTGCTTAAGCCACTGCGTCGATCCACCTCACTGAGGGTCTTCCCTCTTTTTCGCTGACCCTCTCTACTTTACCAAGCATGGCGCCCTTCTCCAGGGACTGATCCCTCCTGACGACGCGGCCGAAGTATGTGTGTGGGCGCCGTCCTTGCTTCCAGGAGCATGCTGGTTGTACTTCTTCCAAGACAGGTGCGTTGGTTCTTTTGGCAGTCCACGGTAGTAGTATCGCCAGTATTCTTCTCCGACACGAAAATCCCAAGGCGTCAATTCTCCTTTCGGTCTTCTTTATTCGTCGTCCAGCTTTCGCATGCGTAGGAGGCGATTGCAAAGACCACGGCTTGGGTCAGGCGCACCTCAGTCTCCAAGGCGACGCCTTGGCTTTTCAGCACTTTAAAGAGGCCTTTTGCAGCACATTCGCCCAACGCAAGGCGTCTTTTGGCTTCCTGACTGCTGCCTCCGTGGGTGTTGAGCCTGTTGTATAGGTGTGCGACGTATGTATTCTAAGCTCACGAATAGGCCGTACCCGGGTTGATGTGCAGGGCCAGCCCTGAGCCCCGGTGGCAGCGTCCACTTGATGTCCCTGTGCACACGTGGTCAGAGCCCACTAGGGCCAGAGGAGGCGGCGCTTTCCAAAGCGGTGAAACACCGAATTTTCTGCAGCGGGGTGGGTGGACCCCAGGGGGGGCCTGAGCGGCAAACCCTCCCGGTAGGCTTTTCAGAGGTGTGGCAAACGTGAGGACCCGAGCTGGTGTACTCCGTAAGGCGCCCCGGATAGAAGACGCGGGAGCCACATAAACGCAAAAGACAAGGAGAAGCGCGCCATTTCTGCTGCTGTTAGACCGCCGGTTGTGGTCCTCCCCGGAGGGGGGTGCACCGTTCCTGGAGGTACTGCAATACCAGGTCGATGCGTGGAGTGGACGGAGCAAGCTCCTATTCCACCTCCCAGCTCCAAAAATTCATTTAATATATTGTCCTCGGATAGAGGACGTATCAGATATTAAACTGATAAGAACAGATACTACACTTGATCTTAGCCAAAAGGCCGAGAAGCGATGCCGGCCTCCACCCCCCTCGCCGGGGCACTGCTCCCCTCACACATCTTCAGCTCACGGTGAGCACACACAGCCTCAACCCAGGACTCACCCGCTCTCCTACTTTTGCCAGCGTGCTGCTGTCAGAACCTCAACGAATACGTGGCTTGGCAGGTTGATACTTATTGGGGCCTTTTGCACCTTTTAACTTTCCAGCTCCCCTAGCTTCCGGGCGAAACAGACATTTCTCATTTGCATGAACCGCCCACACGGGCCTTCTCCGGCTCGGCGGGACCGCCCCCTCGCCTTGGAACCCAAACCCAAACCCAAACCCAAACCCAAACCCAGCCGCACGTAAATCAACAGAGAGGATGGGGTGGGACAGCTCCTTCAGCCGCGTCGCCCTGGGAAAAAGGAGGAAAAGCCCAGGACGAGCAAGACGCAAACCGCTCTATGAGGTTTTTCTTTCAAATCCTTAAACGCACAGCTACGCTGAAAGGGTTTCACAGTGTCCTCCTAACCGTATGCCACCTCCACACATGTATGTATATAGACATATACGGATAAGTGTACACACATGTATCTCGATTTCACCTTCTCTCTCTCCCTCCCTCTCTTTTATGATGATGAGGATTTATTTACCATTAATTTTCTTCTTTTCTTCTTGGTGGGCGCCGCCAGAGTACAGTCCCCCGGGCAATGCAGGCGATGACAGGTTCACCGGGTGGACCGGCGACTCCTGGGTACGGGGCCCTCCGTGGGGAGGACACAGCTTCGCGGTAAATCCAGTCCTCTTCTGCGAGGGGAGGAGCATTCCAGGCACAAGGAGCCACCAGTTCAGACGCCCTAAGGAGGTTCCCGAGGAAGAGCGTGGGAGGCCGGGGTGGCTGAGGCTGACCCGCCCGCTACAAATTGGGAGTTTTCCCACTACCCCGGGTCGGGATGCCAAGCGGTAAGCTCCGGGGGCCCCAGGGCTCCCTCTCACTTCCGGCCTGCTAGCTCCCACTACTCCCTCAGGTTTGGTAATTTGCTACAACGACTCACAGAACTCGGGAAAGCGCTCTGCTTAGGATTACAGTTCTATTACAGCAAAAAGGATACAAATGAAGAGACGCAGAGCCTGAGGCCTGGGAGCGTTCCCAACGCGGAGCTTCCACGTGCCAAAAAGGGATGCGCTACCCTCGCCCCTGCATGGATGCCTTTCATCAACCGGGAAGCCCGGGGAGCTTCCGAGTCCAGAGCCTTTATCGAAGCCTCATTAAGCGGGCAGGATTGATTGAATCGTGCCTCCCCACCCCCCCACCCCCCTCCCCCACCCCGCGCCCTGCAGTCAACTGAGTCCTTCTGGCCTGGCCAACCCCCACCAAAGAGGCACCTCATTAGGTGGTGTGGTCTGGAGCCCTCATCCAAGACACTTCACTCACTGGGGCACAGTCCCAACGTTTTAGAGGCTATCATCTCTCAGGGACCAAGGATAAAGACCAAATGCTTTGGGCAAACTTAAAGCCTCCGCCCCACAGAGACTTAGAGGGACATGCCAACCAAACGCAACAAGTGATCCCGGACTGGCTCCTGGGCCAGGAAAACAAATGGCAGTAAGGGGCTCTGTTGAGATGATTGGCGAAATCTGAACACGGGCCGTAGATTAGAGTATGGGGGTCAAGGTTAAGGAGCTGAGATCAGGCCAGGGTGTTGGAAGGATCATCTGCGCGGGTGTTGCCATCACCGGGAATCGCGACAGGAGTAAGTCGGCGAGAGACAGTGAGCCGGGAGCTAAAATCCCCAAGGAATGAGCGGGTGCGCAGTAGGACGGGAGACCCGCGGCTGGACCGATGGCGGGAAGGAGGTGAGGGAGTGGGTGGTATGCCACTCGAAGCTGAACTCCAAGCTGGGGTCGGGGGCAGTCAGGGAAGATGGACGTTGAGGACCACCGCAGAGAGAAAGAGAACACCCACCGCGCCCCCGTCCCTCCTAACATTGCTGTCATACATCTCACTTATCCATAAGCTATCATCATCCAGTAGAGCGTTGCTACTATTATTATTTTAAATAAATGGTTATGCGAGATCGGTTAAGCACAAGAAAAAATAGAATATTCGGTTTTACCCTCATGTTATTTCTTCTCGAACGCTCTTCCTTTCTTTCTGTCCATCCGAGTCTCGGATCTATGTAATTTTCCTTCTCCCTGAAGAACTCCTTTTAGCATTTCTTGCAGGGCGGGTCTAGTGCCAACAATTCCCGCAAGTTGTGTTTGACTGGGAAAGTCTTTAAATCCTGGGGCACAGAATTCTAGGTTGCTGTCTTTCCTTTCAAGACTTTAAATATGTCACTCCACTCTCTCCTCGCTTGCACGGTTTATGAAGAGAAGTCTGATGTAACTCTTACCCTTGTTCCTTTATAGCTAAGGTGGCTTTTCGTTTGTTTGTTTGTGTTTTGGCTTCTTTCAAGATTTTACCTTCAATTTTCTGCAGTTTGAATGGAATGTGATGTGCCTAGGTTTAGGCTTTTGATTGGTTTTGTTCTGGTTTTGTTTCTCCTGCTCGGTGTTCTCTCAGCCCCCTATGCTTTGGTCCCTGCGGACAGTTCTGGACAGGTATCAGCCATTATTACGTTATTACATTACGTGACATTCCATCACGTATCTCTTCTGTTCCGTTCTCTCTTTCTTCTCCTTCCGGTCTTTCCATGGCTCGTTTGTTACGTCACTTGTGGTTGTCCCACAGTTCCTGGATGCTCCTCTTTTTCCTCAGTCTTTTCTTCTGCTTACTTTTCCGTTTGGGGAGTTTCTATTGACATGTCTCCACGCTCACTGATTCTTTCCTCAGCCATGTCCGGTCTACGGATGAACATTCTTCATCCCTGTTACAAGGTTTTGTTTTGTCTTTCTTTCTAGATTTTCTCTTGATACTTAGAGTTTCGGCCTCTCTGCTGACATTTCCATTAGAGCGTATTAATCATAGTTATTATAAATCTCGATCTGATATTGCCCAAATCTGCAATATCGGACTCTGTTTCTGATGCCTGCCCTGTCTCTTTGGACTGTTTTGTTTTGTTTTTCCCTCGCAATCTTTTGTTGAAAGCCGGCCATCACGTACCAGGTCAAAGGAACTGATGTTCTCTCAAGCTGTAATCCCTGGCAAAGCCCCGATGTTAGGCCCAGAGGCAGCGGTGATTCTTTGTATTGGCGTGTGTGCCTCTCCGGTTTTCTGGACGATAATTTGCCCCGCGAACTCTATTCCCTGATGGGTGTAAAACGAGTCGTTGATGTTCACTTTTTCAGTTTTTTCTTGTGGTGAGGACAGGACTGGTGGTTCAGAGCCGTTGACATGCCGGACCCGAAACCAGGATTCGGTCCGAAGTTACTTTAACTTTTAAGATCAATGTAATGCACTACGTTAACAGACTAAAAAGGAAGAAATTACCTCACAGTTGTTATTGCTGTCGTTAGGTGACATCCAGTCGATTTCGACTCATAACCGACCCCATGTGACAGAGAACTGCCCCATAGGCTTTCCTAGGCTATCATCTTTATGAGAGCGGTTTGCCAGGTCGTTCTCCCAAGGAGCTGCTGGGCGGGTTCGAACTGCCAACCTTGTGGTTAGCAGCCCAAGCACCTAAGTGTTGTGCCACCGGGGCTCCTTGCTCATCTCGAGGGGTATAGAAAAAGCATTTGACGAAATTCAACACCAATTCATGATTTAAAAAACAACCAAGTTTGGAGTAAAATGGAACGTCTACCCGATAACGGGCAGCTAAGAAAATCTAGAGTTGACATACCTCATGGTGAAAGACTGAATATCTTTCCTGTACGATCAACAACAAGGCAAGAAAGTCAGGTTTGCACCAGGTCTACTCAACATTGGACTGGGGAACCAGGGCGACAAGGCAGTAGAAGAAGGAGGTGAAGGAGGAGTAGGAGGAAGAAGAGGAGAAGGAGAAGGAGAGGAAGGAGGAGGAGGAGGAGGAGGAGGAAAAGGAGAAAGTGAAGAGGAAGGAGAAGGAGAAAAGACATACAGGGGATTGGAAAAAGCAGAAGTAAACCTCACAATACCCTCAAGGTAAATAACTTCACAAGAAAAACATGTGCAAAACTTTTACAACCGCCTTGTACGAATACACCACGTTTCGTTTTTTTCCCGTTCATCCGTTGACGGATGTGTTGGCTGTTTCCGCCTTTGGGCTATTTTGAAAACTGTTGCAATGAGCAAGTTTAGCTCCTGTGTGGTCTTATGCCTTCACTGGATTCTCTGGGTGGTGCAAATGCTTAACTGCTTGCTGCTAGCGGGAACCTGGAGGTTCACGCCCACCCAGAGGCAGCTTTCATAACAATAAACAGCCTAGGCAACCCTACGGGGGGTGGGGGGGAGGGGCAGCTCTGACTCCAGGGCACCTAACAACTACAATAGGCAGAAGAGCTGGCGAAGGGGCGGGTGTTCAAGGCAAAAGAAAGCGCCTGAGCAAAGTCAGGGAAGGGAGAAGAAAAAGCAGGGTGTGTTTGCAAGGCGGGATTCCCCGGGCGGTGCAAAGCACTCGACGACGGCTAACCTAAAGGTTGGAGGTCGGAGTCCACCCAGAGGCACCTCGGAAGAAAGGCCTGGCGGTGGTCCGCCTCCAAAGGGTGAGTCATCGAAACGCCCGTGGAGCACAGTTCTACCCGGACACAGGTGGGGTTGTCATGGGGCTGGGATCGATTCAACGGCAACAACTGGTTGGCTGGTATATATACCTAGGAGGGGAAGCGCTGGGTCATACGGTGACTCCATGTTTGTTTGAGTGTCTGAGGAACCGCCGGGCTTCTCCAAAGCAACTGGAACGAACGTGGTGGTACGCTCCCCCCAGCAACGGACGAGGGTTGCACTTTCTGTGCGTTCTCATCAAAACGCGCCCTACCTCTTTGTTTTACGCCTTCGTCGCTGGAGTCTAGGGTTTACAGCATCCGTCTCTAACTTATCTCCAGCATTAAAAGCAAAAAACCAAACCCACTGCCCTCGACTCGATTCCGACTCACAGCGACCCTATAGGACAGAGTAGAACCGCCCCACAGAGTTTCCAAGGAGCGCCTGGCGGATTCCAACTGCCGACCTTTTGGTCAGCAGCCATAGCACTTAACCACTACGCCACCGGGGTTTCCAGCATTACCACCAACTAATACCATCCGACTTGATTAAAAAAACGAAGACAAAACCCAAACCAAACCCGCTGCCATCGAGCCGATTCCAACCCACAGCGACCCTACGGGACAGAGCAGAACTGCCCCGTAGAGTTGCCAAGGAGGGCCCGGCGGATGGGAACTGCCGAGCTTTTGGTGAACAGCCGCAGTGCTTAACCACTAGGCCCCCAGGGTTTCCACTTGGTATATAGAGTGCCAGTGTAACCGTTATACCACTGGAGGTACTCGCACGCTCCCCCCTCTGGTCCTTCGCGCTCTCTGTCACTCATACATCTCGTTACACGTATGCACGTGCAATACAAAAGTGTGCCTGTTGTACGTTGTTGTTGCTCTTAGGTGCCATCCGGTCGGTTCCGACTCATAGCGACCCTACGTACGGCGCCATCCCCCCAATCGTCGTTGTGCTTAAGCCACTGCGTCGATCCACCTCACTGAGGGTCTTCCCTCTTTTTCGCTGACCCTCTCTACTTTACCAAGCATGGCGCCCTTCTCCAGGGACTGATCCCTCCTGACGACGCGTCCGAAGTATGTGTGTGGGCGCCGTCCTTGCTTCCAGGAGCATGCTGGTTGTACTTCTTCCAAGACAGGTGCGTTGGTTCTTTTGGCAGTCCACGGTAGTAGTATCGCCAGTATTCTTCTCCGACACGAAAATCCCAAGGCGTCAATTCTCCTTTCGGTCTTCTTTATTCGTCGTCCAGCTTTCGCATGCGTAGGAGGCGATTGCAAAGACCACGGCTTGGGTCAGGCGCACCTCAGTCTCCAAGGCGACGCCTTGGCTTTTCAGCACTTTAAAGAGGCCTTTTGCAGCACATTCGCCCAACGCAAGGCGTCTTTTGGCTTCCTGACTGCTGCCTCCGTGGGTGTTGAGCCTGTTGTATAGGTGTGCGACGTATGTATTCTAAGCTCACGAATAGGCCGTACCCGGGTTGATGTGCAGGGCCAGCCCTGAGCCCCGGTGGCAGCGTCCACTTGATGTCCCTGTGCACACGTGGTCAGAGCCCACTAGGGCCAGAGGAGGCGGCGCTTTCCAAAGCGGTG
Source organism: Elephas maximus indicus (assembly GCF_024166365.1). Taxonomy (NCBI): domain Eukaryota; kingdom Metazoa; phylum Chordata; class Mammalia; order Proboscidea; family Elephantidae; genus Elephas; species Elephas maximus. Next base: position 49,946,946 of record NC_064837.1, on the reverse strand, counting down.
AAACACCGAATTTTCTGCAGCGGGGTGGGTGGACCCCAGGGGGGGCCTGAGCGGCAAACCCTCCCGGTAGGCTTTTCAGAGGTGTGGCAGACGTGAGGACCCGAGCTGGTGTCGCCGGCGAAGAGGAGACATTACTCCGTAAGGCGCCCCGGATAGAAGACGCGGGAGCCACATAAACGCAAAAGACAGGGAGAAGCGCGCCATTTCTGCTGCTGTTAGACCGCCGGTTGTGGTCCCCGGAGGGGGGTGCACCGTTCCTGGAGGTACTGCAATACCAGGTCGATGCGTGGAGTGGACGGAGCAAGCTCCTATTCCACCTCCCAGCTCCAAAAATCCATTTAATATATTGTCCTCGGATAGAGGACGTATCAGATATTAAACTGATAAGAACAGATACTACACTTGATCTTAGCCAAAAGGCCGAGAAGCGATGCCGGTCTCCGCCCCCCTCGCCGGGGCACTGCTCCCCTCACACATCTTCAGCTCACGGTGAGCACACACAGCCTCAACCCAGGACTCACCCGCTCTCCTACTTTTGCCAGCGTGCTGCTGTCAGAACCTCAACGAATACGTGGCTTGGCAGGTTGATACTTATTGGGGCCTTTTGCACCTTTTAACTTTCCAGCTCCCCTAGCTTCCGGGCGAAACAGACATTTCTCATTTGCATGAACCGCCCACACGGGCCTTCTCCGGCTCGGCGGGACCGCCCCCTCGCCTTGGAACCCAAACCCAAACCCAAACCCAAACCCAAACCCAGCCGCACGTAAATCAACAGAGAGGATGGGGTGGGACAGCTCCTTCAGCCGCGTCGCCCTGGGAAAAAGGAGGAAAAGCCCAGGACGAGCAAGACGCAAACCGCTCTATGAGGTTTTTCTTTCAAATCCTTAAACGCACAGCTACGCTGAAAGGGTTTCACAGTGTCCTCCTAACCGTATGCCACCTCCACACATGTATGTATATAGACATATACGGATAAGTGTACACACATGTATCTCGATTTCACCTTCTCTCTCTCCCTCCCTCTCTTTTATGATGATGAGGATTTATTTACCATTAATTTTCTTCTTTTCTTCTTGGTGGGCGCCGCCAGAGTACAGTCCCCCGGGCAATGCAGGCGATGACAGGTTCACCGGGTGGACCGGCGACTCCTGGGTACGGGGCCCTCCGTGGGGAGGACACAGCTTCGCGGTAAATCCAGTCCTCTTCTGCGAGGGGAGGAGCATTCCAGGCACAAGGAGCCACCAGTTCAGACGCCCTAAGGAGGTTCCCGAGGAAGAGCGTGGGAGGCCGGGGTGGCTGAGGCTGACCTGCCCGCTACAAATTGGGAGTTTTCCCACTACCCCGGGTCGGGATGCCAAGCGGTAAGCTCCGGGGGCCCCAGGGCTCCCTCTCACTTCCGGCCTGCTAGCTCCCACTACTCCCTCAGGTTTGGTAATTTGCTACAACGACTCACAGAACTCGGGAAAGCGCTCTGCTTAGGATTACAGTTCTATTACAGCAAAAAGGATACAAATGAAGAGACGCAGAGCCTGAGGCCTGGGAGCGTTCCCAACGCGGAGCTTCCACGTGCCAAAAAGGGATGCGCTACCCTCGCCCCTGCATGGATGCCTTTCATCAACCGGGAAGCCCGGGGAGCTTCCGAGTCCAGAGCCTTTATCGAAGCCTCATTAAGCGGGCAGGATTGATTGAATCGTGCCTCCCCACCCCCCCACCCCCCTCCCCCACCCCGCGCCCTGCAGTCAACTGAGTCCTTCTGGCCTGGCCAACCCCCACCAAAGAGGCACCTCATTAGGTGGTGTGGTCTGGAGCCCTCATCCAAGACACTTCACTCACTGGGGCACAGTCCCAACGTTTTAGAGGCTATCATCTCTCAGGGACCAAGGATAAAGACCAAATGCTTTGGGCAAACTTAAAGCCTCCGCCCCACAGAGACTTAGAGGGACATGCCAACCAAACGCAACAAGTGATCCCGGACTGGCTCCTGGGCCAGGAAAACAAATGGCAGTAAGGGGCTCTGTTGAGATGATTGGCGAAATCTGAACACGGGCCGTAGATTAGAGTATGGGGGTCAAGGTTAAGGAGCTGAGATCAGGCCAGGGTGTTGGAAGGATCATCTGCGCGGGTGTTGCCATCACCGGGAATCGCGACAGGAGTAAGTCGGCGAGAGACAGTGAGCCGGGAGCTAAAATCCCCAAGGAATGAGCGGGTGCGCAGTAGGACGGGAGACCCGCGGCTGGACCGATGGCGGGAAGGAGGTGAGGGAGTGGGTGGTATGCCACTCGAAGCTGAACTCCAAGCTGGGGTCGGGGGCAGTTCGGGAACATTGCCGTTGGTCTATGTGGACCACCGTGGAGGAGGAACAGTCCCCACTTTCCCTGCCAGAGGGAAATCAGTGGTGAGGTATTCCGATTCAGCTAGCACTTGATAATCTGAGGCTGCCGGAGTTCAATATCCTCAGATAGGAGAGCCATGGCAGAGCAAAGGAGAGAAGGGGCGTGAAGAAAACAATGGGTTTGGGGAAGAAGTCGTAAAGGATGCAGATTGCCTAATGGGAATGAGATTTGGGAAATAGGGAAGAGTTGTGTGGCCTGGGCTTCTTGTGGTTAATGGGCATGGAGGGAAGGGCAGGGTTGCAATGGTGTGTCATCCTATATGTACACAATGCATGATAATGAGCTTTAATGCGGGGCAGGGACAACAGCGTGGAGCCTGGAACCAGGTTGGAGCCTCAGATCTGCTAGGTGTGTTAGCTGGAGACACCCCCTCTGGTAAGGTGGGTAATTACAGCAACTAAATTCAAGTTTGTTGCGAGGATGATGAGAGTTATCCCAAAGAGTTTATAGGCTAAGAACATACTTCTCCTTACACACTGACTGCTAACATGCCAGCACCACGAGTTGCTGTTTAGTCAACTCCGACTCATGGTGACCCCATGTGTCAGAGTAGAACTGTGCTCCATAGGGTTTAAATGGCTGATATTTTGGAAGCAGATCACCAGGTCCTTGTTTCTGATACACTTCCACCCAAACCACCAACTTTGCCACCCTTTTATTAGTGGCTCAGTGCGCTAGCCGTTTGCACCAACACAGGGACCCCTAGTGCTAATACAGACAATTGCTACTACTACTTCATGCTAGTACATGACTACTGTTAGCTGGCTTAAAATGCAACAGATCGATACCAGGCGGGCCAATAACTTACCAAGGCAAGAGCATGTAAAAGAAGAAAAAAAAAAAAAAGAGGGAACTGGAAGCTAAGAGTGAGTTAGCAAGAACCTAAATGTGGGGAACTATGACTCTAGAAAAATTGGAAGTTGTCAAAAATGAAATGGAACACTTGAAAGTAGATATCCTAGGCATTAGTGAGCTGAAACGGACTGGTATTTGCCGTTTTGAATCAATCACAAGGTCAGCTACGCTGGGAGTCACAAACTGAAGAGGAACAACACTGCATTCACTGTCAAAAAGAACATTTCGAGACCTATCCTGAAGTGCAAAGTGTCAGTGGTGGGATAATATCCATACACCGACAAGGAAGACCAGTTAATATGACTGTTAATCAAATTTACACACCAACCACGAAGATTAAGAAATTTAAGATTTTTACCAACTTCTGCAGTCTGAAATTGATCAAACAGGCAATCAGGACACATTGCTAATTACTGGTGATTGAAATGTGAAAGCTGGAAACAAAGAGGAAGGATCTGTAGTTGGGAAGTATGCCCTTGGTGATAGAAACGACTCTGGAGATTGCATGATAAAATTTTGCAAGACCCACGACTTATTCATTGCAAATACCTTCTTCAGCAACATAAATGGCGACTATACATGTGGACCTCACCAGATGGAATACACAGGAATCAAGTCGACTACATCTGTGGAAAGGGACAATAGAGATGCTGAACATTATCAGTCAGAACAAGGCCAGGGGCCAACTGCAGAAGAGACACCATCAATTGCTCAACTGCAAGTTCAAGTTGAAGCTGAAGAAAATTAAAACAAATCCACAGCAGCCAAAGTACAACCTTGAGTATATCCCACCCGAATTTAGAGACCATTTCAAGAATAGATTTGATGCATTGAACACTAACAACTGAAGACCAGACGAGCTGTGGAATGACATCTAGGATATCGTACATGAAGAAAGCAAGAGGTCATTAAAAAGACAGAAAAGAAAGGAAAGACCAAAATGTTTGTCAGAAAAGACTCTGAAACTTGCTGTTGAACCTAGAGTAGCTAAAGCAAATGGAAGAAACGATGAAGTAAAAGAGCTGAAGATTTCAAAGGGCGGCTCGAGAAGATAAAGTATTATAATGAAATGAGCAAAGACCTGGAGTCAGAAAATCAAAAGAAAAATACACTGTGTTAGGCTGGATTCTCTAGAGAAGCAAAACCGTTGAAACATACGTGTATATAGAGAGAGATTTATCTCAAGGAAAGGGCTCATGAGGCAAGTCCCAAGTCTGCGGATCAGGTATCAGGCTGGAGGCTTCTCCTGACTCACGTAGCTTCAGGGGCTGACGAACCCAAGCTCACGGGCTGTGGTGACCGAGGAATCTAAGGTCTGCAGGCAATACAGCAGGCCTCTGGCTCGAGCCCCAAGAAATGGAGGTCAGATGATGACAAGCTGGATGCAGCCTCCAGAGCTAGCAAAAGCCAGCAAGCTTTGCCAGAATTTACATAGATACATATTTTGGCTGCAGGCCACACCCCTGAGTAACTCCCTTTACAACCGATTGGCTGATCACATCAGATCATGTCATGGAGGATGACTACATCATTACAGAACTGCCACATTACATCATTACATAACTGCCAAACCACTGAGAATCACAGCTCAGCCCAACTGACACATAACCTTAACCATCGCAGTTCACCCTTTGTCAATTTGGCACCTCTACACATCTCCTTAAACCATACACAATCTCTAAGTAAACAATTACAAAGTCATATCTGCCCTGTGTCTTAGTTATCCAGTACTGCTATAACAGAAATACCACAAGTGGATGGCTTTAACAAAGAGAAATTTATTCTCTCACAGTCTAGGAGGCTAGAAGTGTGAATTCAGGGTGCCAGGTCCAAGGGAAGGCTTTCTCTCTCTGTCAGTTCTGGGAGAAGGTCCTTGTCATCAATCTTCCTCGGTAAAGGAGCTTCTCAGCACGGGGGTCCCAGGTCCTAAGGACGAGCTATTGTCCTGGCTCTTGTTCTTGGTGGTATGAGTTCCCCTTGTCTCTCTGCTCAGTTCTCTCTTTTATATCTTGAAAGAGATTGGCTCGAGACACAACCCAATCTTGTAGATTGAGTCCTGTCTCATTAACGTAACTGCTGCTAATCCCACCTCATCAACATCATAGTGATAGGATTTACAACACATAGGAAAACCACACCAGATGACAAAATGGCGGGCAGTACTGGGAATCACGGCCTAGCCAAATTGATACACATAATTTTGGGGGACACAATTCAACCCATATCACCCTGTTTGCATCTTATATTTTATAAGTGGAGAAAACAAAAATATTTGATGCACACATACAAGGAAGAAATACTCATATCAATTACAGTCCTCATTTCTGCAACTGATCACATTGTTGTAACTGGTATTTAGAACTACCTTTTTCCCCCATGCGTCCGTATTCTCTGTACCCTCAACAAGCACCTCAGCTGGTCATGGTTCTTTGCATGGCAAGGTGACTAAAACCTTCATTCCTGAAGGGTCTGGGCCATTAGTAATCATGTCGGAATTGAGTTGCTGTAGTTGTCCACTGACTTTAATCACAGGGCATAGTAGTACTAAGAGATGGCGTAAGGGATCTCCTGTATTCCAGACTTAATCTTCTTCTTCTTTTTGTTTTAATTGTGTTTCAGGTGAAAGTTTACAGAGCAAATTAGTCTCTAATTAAAAAGTTAACACAAATTGTTTTGTGACATTGCTTGGCAACCCTGCAACATGTCCGTACTCTTCCCGTCTTCACCCCACTTTCCTGTTTCCATTTGTCCAGTTTTCCTGTCCCTTCCTGCCGTTTTGTCTTTGCTTTTGGGCTGATGTGCCCATTAGCCTCTTATACATGATTGAACTACAAAACACACTCTTCACGCGTGTTTTTGTTGGCCCTATAGTCCAGACTAATCTTTGGCTGCAGGGTGGCCCTCAGGAGTGACTTCAATACTGAATTAAAATGGTGTCCAGGGGCCATAGTCTCAGACTTTCTCCAGTCTCTTTCTGTGGTGGTTAAGATTGTGTGTCAACTTGGCTGGGCCATGATTCTCAGTGTTTTGACAGTTGTATAATGTTGTGACCACTTCCATGTTGAGATCTGATATGTGATCACCCCCATGGTAGGATCTGCTCTGAGTAGCCAATCAGTTGAAAGGGAGTTTCTTTGGGTGTGTGGCCTGCATCAACAATAAGCAGACATTCTGGAAAGGCTAGGGGGCTTTTTGCGGGCACTGGGTTCTGCAGCTGGCTCCTGTTCCTCTCACCTCCGGTTCTTGGGACTTGAGCTAGTGGCTTACCTGTGGTCTTGCCTGCCGATCTTGGGATTCACCAATCTTCACGGCCTGTAAGCGAGAGCCCTGCTCTCTGACCTGCTGATCTTGGGTTCGTCAGCCCCTGTGACTACGTGAAGAAGTAGAAACCTTTGTCCTGACCCATGGACTTGGGACATTCCAGCTTCTACAACCTCGTGAGACATTTCCTTGATATAAATCTCTCTATATAGATATATTTATATGCTTTACTGGTTTTGCTTCTCTGGAGAACCCAGCCTAAGACGCCAGCCCTCCTGTCTTAGTTATCTAGTGCTGCTATAACAGAAATACCACAAGTGGATGACTTTAACAAAGAGAAGTTTATTTTTCTCAGAGTAAAGTAGGTTAAAAGTCCACAATCAGGGTGTCAGCTCCAGGGGAAGGCTTTCTTTGTGGGCCTTCTCACCAATCTTTCCCCAGGCTAGGAGCTTCTCTGCACAGGAACCCTGGGTCCAAAGGACAGGCTCTGTCCTACTGCTTTCTTGGTGGTATGAGGTCCCCCTGTCTCTCTGCTCGCTTCTTTCTTTTATGTCTCAAGAGATTGCCTCAAGACACAATCCAAACTTGTAGGTTGAGTCCTGCCTCACTAACACAACTGCTGCCCATCCTCCCTCATTAACATCATAGAGGCAGGATTTACAACATATAGGAAAATCACACAATACCAGGAATCATGGCCCAGCCAAATTGATAGGCACATTTTTGGAGGGGACATAATCCAGTCCATGACACCTCCCCTCCCTCATAACCATCAAAGATTATTTCTTTCCCTGTGGAAGGAAACGTTTTCATGTGTTTTTATTGAGCATAATGCCCTCCAGATTCATCCATGTTGTTAGATGTTTTGCAGATTCATCATTGTTCTTTATCTTTGCATAGTATTCCATTGTGTGTATGTACCATAGTTTGTTTACCCATTTTTCTGTTGATGGGCGCTTAGGTTGTTTCTGTCTGTTTCCTGTCGTGAATAATGCTGCAGTGAACATGGGTGTGCATATGTCTATTTGTGTGACAGCTCTTGTTTCCCTAGGATATATTCCTAGGAGTGGGATTCCTGGAACATATGCTATTTCTATTTCTAGCTTCTTAAGGAAGCACCATAACGTTTTCCAAAATGATTGTACCGTTTTGCATTCCCCCCAGCAGTGCATAAGAGTTCCAATCTCCCTGCAACCTTTCCAACATTTGTTATTTTCTGTTTGTTTGTTTGTTTGTTAACTCCAGACATAATCATCTTTACCTCCATTATGAAACACCAATCCAATTTCCCCTTGGTAAGCAAGATCAATTGCACCAGCCAATATAGTAACTCCCCTTTTTTACCTGTTGTTCCATAGTCATAAGGAGCCCAAAGTGGCCAGGTGAAATTCTTAACTTCCAGTTCAATAGAATCTGTATTTTGTCTCTGCGTGGGAGCATTTCTCCCTTTGGAAACAGGACCTCCGGACCTGCAGAGCACAGCGTTGTGGGGACAGGAAGGAAAAATTTTATGAGTGGATCACAAGGGGTAATAGTGAGTGGTGTCACTGCTATTTCCATCCCTTGATTCCTGGAGCTGTGAATCCTGGCTATGGGAGAAAGAGCGCCATATATTGGACACTGGTTTAGAGCATATACAGCCTCCTGGAGAACACTGGCCCAACCCTGCAAAGTATTGCCACCTTGCTGGCACTGTAATTTTGTCTTTAGGAGGCCATTCCATCATTCTGTCAAGCCAGCTGCTTCAAGGTGATGGGGAACGTGGTAAGACCAGTGAATTCCGTGAGCGTGGGCCCATTGCCACACTTCCATTTGCTGTGAAGTGAGTCCCTTGATCCGAGGCAATGCAGTGTGGGATACTATGACGGTGGATAAGGCATTCTGTAAGTCCATGGATGGTAGTTGTCTTAGTTATCTAGTGCTGCTATAAGAGAAATACCACAAGTGAGTGGCTTCAACAAGCAGGAGTTTATCTTCTCACGGTCTAGTAGGCTAGAAGTCCAAATTCAGGGCATCGGCTCCAGGGGAAGACTTTCTCTCTGTGTTGGCTCTGGACGAAGGTCTTTCTCATCAATCTTCTCTGGTCAAGGAGCTTCTCATCGCATGGGCCCCAGGCCCGAAGGACGTGCTATTCTCCTGGCTCTTGTATCTTGGTGGGATGAGGTCCCCGTGTCTCTCTGCTCACTTCTCTCTTATATATCTCAAAAGAGATTGGCTCAAGACACAACCCAATCTTGTAGATTGAGTCCTGCCTTATTAGCATAACGGCTGCCAATCCCATCTCCTCAACATCATGGAGATAGTATTTACAACACATAGGAAAATCACATCAGATGACAAAATGGTGAACAATGAACAATCACACAATACTGGGAATCATGGCCTAGCCAGATTGATACACATATTTTTTTGGAACACATCTCAATCCATGCAGTATTTTGGCTGAAGCGTTGCATTCAGGGAAGGCAAATCTGTGTCTGGAGCAAGTATCTATCCCATTAAGAACAAAAGGGGGCCCTTTCCGTGATGGAAGTGGTCCAATGTAATCGATCTGCCACCAGGTTGCTGGCTGATCACCTCAAGGAACAGAGCCATACTGGGGACTCAGTGTTGTTCTCTGCTGGTGGCATGCTGGGCACTCAGCAGTGGCTGTAGCCAAGTTGGCCTTGGTGAGTGGAAGTCCATGTTGCTGAGGCCATGCATAACCTCCATGCCTGCCACCATAGCCACTAGGTTCATGAGCCCATTGGGCAATGATGGGAGTGGCTGGGGAAAGGAGGCGGCTGGTTTCCACAGAACACATCATCCTATCCACTCGACTGTTAAAATCCTCCTGTGACGAGCATTCACACAAGACAAAAATATCTTCACTTCTTTGGCCCATCCACATATTTCTTCCGCATAAATCCTTGTCTCCAATTTTCCAATCATGTTCCTTCCAAGTCCCTGGCCATCTAGCCAAACCATTGGACACAGACCATGAATCAGTATACAGTTTTACATCTGGCCATTTCTCCTTCCAAGCAAAGCAAACGGCCAGGCACACTGCTTGAGGTTCTGCCCATTGGGAGGCTTTCCTTTCGTCACTGTCCTTCAGGGAGGTCCCACAAATGGGCTGCAGTGTTGCCACTGTCCACTTTTGAGCGGTGCCTGCATATCATGTGGAACCGTCTGTAAGCCAGGCATGAGTTTTCTCTTCCTCAGTCAACTGGTCACAAGGAACTCACCATGATGCCATAGGTGCAGCCTGGGAGAGAGCAGGTAATGTGACAGGAGTGGAGATCATCGGCATTGGGGCCACTTCCTCATACAACTTACTGTGACTTCAGGTCCTGCTCGGGTCTGATCTCGTATATACCAGTTCCATTTAATGATGGTGTGCGGCCGTGCATGTCTGATTTTATGGCTCTGTGGGTCAGACAACACCCAGTTCACGATGGGCAGCTCAGGCCACATGGTGACCTGGTGTCCCATGGTTAAACATTCAGCCTCATCTCAGGCCCAGGAACAAGCCAAAAGCCGTTTCTCAAAAGGACAGTAGTTATCTGCAGAGGATTGCAGGGCCTTGCTCCAAAATCCTAAGGATCTGCACTGTGGTTCACCAATAGGGGCCTGGCAAAGACTCCAAACAGCATCTCTATCTGTCACTGACACTTAAAGCACTGTTGGATCAGCTGGATGATATGGCCCAAGTGCCAGAGTGGCTTGCACGGCAGTCTGAACCTGCTGCAGAGCCTTCTCTTGTTCTGGGCCCTACTCAAAACTAGCAGCTTTTCGAGTCACTTGATAGATAGGCTGAAGTAGCACACCCAAATGAGGGATATGCTACCTCCAAAATCCAAAGAGGCCCACCAGGCATTGTGCCTCCTTTTTAGTTTTGGAGGGGCCATATGTGACAACTTGTCTTTCACTTTCGAAGGAATATCTTGGCATGCCCCACACCACTGAACTCACAGAAATTTCACTGAGGTGGAAGGCACCTGAATTTTTGTGGGATTAGTTTCCCACCCTCTTGCATGCAAATATTTTACCAATAAGTCCAGAGCCATTGACACTTCTTCTTTACTCGGTCCAATCAGCATACTATCATCAATGTAATGGACCAGTGTGACATCTTGTGGAAGGGAAAGGTGATCAAGTTCCCTGCAGACTAAATTATGACATAGGTCTGGAGAGTTGATATACCCCTGAGGTGGAACAGTGAGGTGTATTGCTAGCCTTGCCAGCTGAAGGCAAACTGCTTCTGGTGTTCCTTCAAAACTAGAATTGAGAAAAAAGCATTGGCCAGATGAATAGCTGCATACCAAGTACTCAAGCAATGAAACCACATCTGGAAACAGCAGCTGCAATTGGAGTCACCACCCGGTTAAGTTTATGATATTCCATTGTCATTCTTCAAGTGTACGATATTCCATTGCACAGGCCAAATAGGTGAGTTGAGTGGGGATATGGTGGGAATTACCACCCTGCATCCTTCAAGTCCTTCGTGGTGGCAGTAATCTCTGCAATCCCTCCAGGAATGCGGTATTGCTTTTGGCTTATGTCTTAGTCATCTAGTGCTGCCTATAACAGGAATAGCACAAGTGGATGGCTTTAACGAAGAGTTAAGGTAAAGTAGGCTAAAAGTCCAAATTCAGGGCATCAGCTCCAGGTGAAAGCTTTCTCTCTGTCGACCGTCCCATCAATCTTCCCCTGGACTAGGAGCTTCTCCACACAGGGACCCTGGGTCCAAAGGATGCACCCTGCCCCCAGCACTGCTTTCTTGGTGGTATGAGGTGCCCAACTCTCTGCTTGCTTCCCTTTTCTTTTATCTCTTGTAAGATAAAAAGGTGGTGCAGGCCACACCCCAGGGAAACTCCCTTTACATTGGATCAATGATGCGACCTTAGGGCATTACAATCCCACCCTAATCCCACTATTACTCTGCTGTCCATTACGGTAACCACATCCACCTTGTTTTTGTTGATTGAGTTCCACCACTTGGCTCCTACCACCATGGGGTCCTCCTACAATCAGGCCCATTGTAGTTAGGTGTCTTAACTCAGGGCAGTTCCCACTGTGAAGTCTGACATACAGAAAATAGCAACCACAGCAATATTCGAGGATGTTGGGGCTCCCTTCACAAATTTGTTCCTCACCATTGTGGAAAAAGGCATGACCTCTGGGCACTCCATGTGTGGGTCTGTGGGCCTAACCTGATAAATCCACTCTGATACGCCAATTTCCCTAAGACCTTGGATACCTTCTTCTACAGTGTACAAAGGCAGGTCCGTTATTTCAACCTAATTCAATGTAGTCCATGGTGTAATCCATGCTTCAGTGACCCAACCAAATAAACTACTAGATCCTTTCATAACCTCTGGAGCTGAAACATTGAATGAAGACTCTGTGCTTAGTTGGTACATATCAATAAACTCAGACTGATCCAACTTCATGTTCCTTGCACCATTATCCCACACCCTCAATAGCCATTTCCACACATATTCCCCAGGTTTCTGTCTGTACATATTAGAAAAGTCAAACAGTTCTCTTGGAGTGTAGCACACCTCCTCCTCGGTCAGACTTTGTACTTCACCTTTCCGGGCTCGCTGTGACGTAAGTCTAGTTTAGGTCTAGAAGCAAAAATGGGTAGCGGGGGTGGGTCCTGGGAACATTCAGCAATGTCTTGTAAGGCATCTACCCCAGGCAATGCCCCAGGCAATGACTCAGATGCTGCCCCAGGTGATGACTTGGACAAAGGCTCTTCAGACACGACTGTATTAATCTCATCAGATGGGGGTGGAGGGCATACTGATTTTACTGGGTAGGGTGGCTAGGCAGACAAAGATGGAATAATCTCTTCAGATGGTAGTAAGAGGGCTGTTTTTGTTGACGGGAGTGATTCAATGGAATTTAGGGGCTCGATGTCCCCAGCTTCCTGATTATCTGCCCATATGTCCCCATTCCAAGTTTCAGGATCCTATTTCTTCCCAATCAATGCCCTCAGTTGAACTTCAGCACCATTCCAGGTTGGGAATTCAGGTGGCCTTGGCCTTGTAATTCAATCACTCTTACAGGAAGACTCTGAGTTTGGTGTTTGGCAATATCAGCTCTGTTGCTACAAGAAATAAGGCTTTCTTTCAGGGCACAAGCGGCAACTTTGAGGTCTTTTATGTGGCGCTTGAGCTGTGACTCTGAAGCCCTGAGCTCATCTCTTTCTTACCACTATATCTAGAGAAAGTACGTTACTGATTAAACTGTGTCCCCCAAACGTGTGTCAACTTGCCTAGGCCATGATTCCCAGTATTGTGTGATTGTCCACCATTTTGTCAGCTGATGTGATTTTCCTATGTGTTGTAAATCCTACCTTTATGATGTTAACGAGGCAGGGTTAGGGGCAGTTATGATAATCAGGCAGGACTCAATTTATAAGATTAGATTGTATTTTGAGTCAATCTCTTTTGAGATATAAAAGAGAGAAGCAAGCAGAGGGACAGAGGGACCTCATACCGCCAAGAAAGCAGCATTGGGAGCAGAGCACGCCCTTTGGACCCGGGGTTCCTGTGCTGAGAAGCTCCTAGACCAGGGGAAGATTGATGACAAAGACCTTCCCCCAGAACCGACACAGAGAGAAAGCCTTCCCCTAGAGCTGGCACCCTGAGTTTAGACTTCTAGCCTCCTAAAGTGTAAGAGAATAAATTTCTCTTTATTAAAGCTTTTCACTTGTAGTCTTTCTCTTATAGCAGCACTAGATAACTAAGACAAAGTGGGACCAACCAACCAGCTTCCCTATACTTCTCATTCTGACAAAGCTGTAGAAAAGTACGAAACAGGCGATCAGCCAGACCCTCGCTTCTCGCCAACGCTTATCTATTGGTGGTGATATTTTGCATATTAATATTGCCACCTCATGCCACAGATTAGCAGTGCCTTCTTTTCTACTGGAGGCAGCACCTTTAAGACTAGTCAGACCTGAGAGCCAATTTAGAAAACTCATCCTCACTATTTTGTTTCTGTAGAACCACTCTCAGCACCAATGTCTTAGGCTGGCTCATAGTGAAGCATACACACACACACACACACACACACAGGTTGATCTCAAGACAATGGCTCTCATGGTTGTAGAGGCTGGCAAGTACCAAGTCTGTGGATCAGGTGTGAGGCTGGAGGCTTCGTCTAACTCACATAGCTGCAGGGGCTGATGAACCCAAGATTGGCAGCTCAGACGGCAAGCCGCTGGCTCACAGCCTGCAGAGACTGATGAATCCAAGATCGACAGGTAAGTCAGCAGGCTCCTGACTCACAGGATATGGGGGCTGATGAATCCCAAGATCAGCAGGCAATACAGCAGGCCACTGGCTCGAGTTCCAAGAACTGGAAGTCAGATGATGATGAGCTGGAAAAGGATCCAGAGCAAGAAAAAGCCAGTGAGCTTTGCCAGAATGTCCACATATATATTGGATGCAGGTCACACCCCTGAGTAACTCCCCTTAAACTGATTGGCCGATCACATCAGATCACATCATGGAGGATGCCTACATCATTACTTAACTGCCAAATTACATTACTACCTAACTGCCAAACCACTGAGAATCATGGTCCAGCCTAGTTGATATACAACCTTAACCATCACAAACACGCTTGGCATTTCTCAAGTTTAAAGAACTGAAGAAAAATTCAAGCCTCAAGTTGCAATATTGAAGGATTCTATGGGTAAAATATTGGACGATGCAGGAAGCATCAAAAGGAGATGGAAGGAGCACACAGAATCACTGGACCAAAAAGAATTGGTCGAAGTCCAGCTATTTCAGGAGATGGGATGTGATCAAGAGCCAATGGTATTGAAGGAAGAGGTCCGAGCTGCACTGAAGGCATTGGTGAAAAGCAAGGCTTCGGGAATTGACAGAATACCAATTGAGATGTTTCAACAAATGGATGCAACACTGGAAGGGCTCACTTGTCCATGCCAAGAAATTTGCAAGACAGCTACCTGGTCAACCGACTGGAAGAGATCCATATACGTGCCCATTCCAGAGAAAGGTGATCCAACAGAAAGTGGAAATTATCAAACAATACCACCCGCAAGTAAATGCTTGCTGAAGATAATTCATACATGGTTGCAGCAGTACAGCGACAGGGAACTGTCAGAAATTCAAGCCAGATGCAGAAGAGGATGTGGAATGAGGGCTATCATTGCCGACATGAGATGGATCTTGGCTGAGAGCAGAAAACACCAGAAAGATGTTTACGTGTGTTTTATTGACTATGCAAAGGCATTCGACTGTGTGGGTCATAACAAATTATGGGAACCATAACATTGAGAATAATGGGAATTCCAGAACACTTAATTGGGCTCATGTGGAACCTGTACACAAGGGGATATCGTGTGGTTTAAAATCAGGAAAGGTGTGCGTCAGGGTTGTATCCTCTTGCCATACTTATTCAATCTGTATGCTGAGCAAATAACCCAAGAAGCTGGGCTATAGGAAGAAGAACGAGGCATCAGGATTGCAGGAAGACTCATTACAACCTGTTATGCAGATAACACAACGTTGCTTGCTGAAAGCGAAGAGGATTTGAAGCATTTATTGATGAAGACCAAAGACCACAGCCTTTGGTATGGATTACACCCCAGCATAAAGAAAACAAACAAACACAAATCCTTATGACAAATGGAGCAAACACTGAAGTTGTCAAGCGTTTCATTTCACTGGGACCCACAGCATTTCACTGGGACCCACAGTCAACGCCCATGAAGCAGCAGTCAAGAAAAAAAAAAATGGCGTATTACATTGGGCAAATCTGCTGCAAAAGTCCTCTTTAAAGTCCTAAAAAAAAAAAAAGGTATCAGTTTGAGGACTAAGGTGCTCCAGACCCAAGCCATGGTAAGGCCAGAATGCTCCTTACAAGGGAGACTTCCTCTCACGCACTTTGGACACGTTACCAGAAGGGTTCAGTACCTGGAGAAAGATATCATTCACAATGCTTGGTAAAGAGGAGGGCCAGCAAATAAAAGGAAGACCCTCAATGAGACAGATTGACGCAGTGGCTGCAACAATGGGCTCAAACTTATCAACAATTGTGAGGATGGTGCGGGACTGGGCAGTGTCACCCTCCCTCCTCCTGTCATCCATATTCTGTTCATGATGAGACTCGTCCCTAACACTTACTCCAGATATAATTTCCTTTGCGTCTTTGGCACTGCTGTGCAAATAGGTCCCCGTGCAGGTTTTGTAGTCTCTACATTTTTAGAGAGAATTATTATATCCGTTCTTGCCGCGTCGCTTCCGGGCTGAAGCGCCATTTCTAATTTGCTGCCCCGCCGGTTTCCGCCCCCGGGAGGCCGGGAGGCCGGGAGGCGTGGCTACCGCGGCGGGCTCCACACCCCGGAGCGCTGCTGCTAGCCGGCGGGCCGAAACCCCGCTGGGGCCGACCTCCTGGCTTGTGCGAGTCCACCGGGAAGACCCGAGAGGAAGGGCGGCTGCCGGGGACTCTGAAGGGAGCGCTGACGCGGCTGCAGTTCCCGTGGTGCCAAAGGCGCCCCTGGAAGCAGGGACTCTGTTTCGTTCACTGTTCTTTCCCTTGCTGGTGCTTCACACCCAATAGCTGAGCAACAGCCGAGGTCGCGCCTTCAACCCGCTCAGCCAGGGCGGACACGAGGGAAGGAGGCCGCTCTCCCGCCCCCGCCCCCCACACTTCGTCAGGGCCTCTACGCTCCTGTCCAGGTTCTTCTTCAGAAGGTCTTTGGCTCTCCCCTCTTCAGGTCGCCAGGTCGTTTCCTCCTGAGAAGAGGATGTCCTGAATTACACCCACGGGGATGGAACGTGTTCCATTGCAAATTAATCACTTGTCGTTCTGTTACTGGAATAAGGTTCTTGCCTCTCACTGGTCAAGAATGAGCAGGTAAGGCTCCTAGTTTTCCACAGGAGCAAAGCTTTTTTGAAGAGGCTTGCAAGGGAGACCAGGAGGGCCTAGAGCAAAGCATACCCTCATCTCACAGAACAAAAGACAGGCTGGAGTTTTTAAAAGCTCTTGGGAGGGAAAAGATTCATGTTTATTCATAGATACAGGCGGGGACATGTTAACTAAAGTGCTTGAGCAGCAGCTTTCCAAGATGGCTCCTGTCATGGAGGCCTCTGGGATTCGTAGCAGGACTTATTATGGGGTGTCGCGCCTGCTAGTCTCCCGCTCCCGGGTTGGATTCCCCGGCTGGGGCTGTAGCCCCTCACTGCCCCTGGTGGAAGGTCACACAGTGGTCACAGGTGGATGTTCTGTGCATGTCCCTGGGCCTGGTTTTCTCCAACTGCTTCTGAAAGGCAACTTTAAAGAAGTTTGCAGGCTATTTTTAGATACCTTGCCCCATTGTTCTGGAGAATGGCTTTGTTTCTGTGCCCTGGCCCACTTCTTGTTACTTTGTTTGCAGATTTGGGGGCCCCTCTGTTCTCTGCCTTACTAAGTCTCTAGGTTCCACACTCAGCCCCCTACTGCCGCCCTGATAGTATAGTCTGTTTCTCTTTTACTTGCTTCTCCTCTAACCACAGCAGTCTCTTAGCTATTTCTCAAACAGGCACCCTCCGATCTCAGGGCCTTTGCTCCGTGTCTGAGTTCTTCACTTCCTGCATAAGGCTCTCGAGTGCCTTCTCAGCCTGATTCACTCCCGCGGAGTTGGCTCAAAGCGGACCCAAGCGCCTGCAAAGCTGCGCCGCCCCGGCGCGGAGGTCCGGAGAGGCGAGTCGGGTGCCCTTACGCCCTCACGGTGGGGCAGTCCTCGCTGCAAGGGAGCCAGGAACTACGGGGTGGCAGGCAGTGATGGAAGAGCACGGCGGGAGCTCTCCGGCAGCGCCTCTTTCCCGGACCCCGCCGGCAACACTGTGTGCGATTGTAATCAGCAGAGTGTTTTCTTAACCTGCTGCTTTGACCCGGTGGTGAGGCCCTAGCTAGAGGCCTCTCTAATCCCCTTCCTGAGCAGCTGATGAAGCCCATCCTCCAACCACTCCTGGGCCACTGTGCGCCCGCCCTAAACGCCCTGCGGCCAGGGACCTAACAAGAGGGACAGCCCCTATGTCTGGAGCCTTCGGAATTGAAATTCAACATATCCAATCTCAATCCTGGGGAAGCCTCGCTAACCCCATCCTGCTTGCCCTTCAGTTCCAGCCCGTAGTTGTTACCCTGTCCCCAGGTGCAACCCCTGAATGGCCCTGCGTGGAGTGCAGTGTTCTCCCCAGGGACCTGTGAGTACAATGACACCTTTAAGAACTTCAAGGCCTCTCTCTCTTGATCTGCATCTGGCCTTACCATACCTCAGCCAAGGTAATATGATTAAAACAGGGACCAAGGCTGGGATCCTTTTTTTGGGGGGTGGAGGCCGATCTTATAGGTGGGAAATGATACCTCAGTGAAGTTTAATTTGCAGCCCTCTTACCGTGGGTAGGAAACCCTCGTGGCGTAGTGGTTAAGAGCTAGGGCTGCTAACCGAAAGGTGGGCGGTTGGAATCCACCGGGCGCTCCTTGGAAACCCTATGGGGCAGTTCTACTCTGTCCTATAGGGTCGCTATGAGTCGGAATCGACTGGATTGGCAAGGGGATTGTTTTTTCTTTTTTTTTTTTCCCGTGGGTAAGGTTGAGCTTCCTCCTGTGTGTTTAAGAGCCACGTTTAGCTTCTTTTCTCGGAACTCCTAGTTCAGGGACTTGGTGCCTTTTCTTGCCTTGTCTTGGGCTTTATCCTAAGGGCTTATATTTGCAACTTACATATTAGGGGGATTGACCCTCTGTCTGTAATGTAAGTGGCGAATATTTTCCCCAGTTTGATACTTGTCTTTTGGCTGTGCTGAAGGTGATGATTTCATTAAAAATCCAAATTCATATCATTAAATTTATCATTTAAAAAATAGCTTTCAGATTTGGAGTCGAAGTTAGAAAAGACTTCACCATTCTGGGGTTACAAAATAATTTCCTAAATCTTCCTCTGTTTCTATTTTTCTTTTTAATCATTTAAATCTTTGAGGCATTTGGTATTTATTCTGGGGTAAACGAGTCCATTTTTTTTTTTCCATCACAAATTTGACATGCTACCTTCAACACAAACTGTGTCACACCCTATTTTTACAATATTCCTGGATTTTCTTTAAAAGAGACAGAACGCACTGATCATCACGTTTGATCTTTTGAGTCCTCGGGTTGACACATTCATTCCATGAAGGTGCTTTTTGCACAACCATCAGGGGGCTCAACACTGAGAGGTGACTGTGATCCATTCTTGCAAACCAGCAGTTCGCGGTCAAGTGGAGGTTGTGGGCTGGAGAATTCTCATGAGAACGAATGTCATCTCTGGAAGTGACGGGCAGTAGCGAATCACTAAGAGGTGAACAGACCATCAGGCTGAACAGGATGCTGACTGATAACCCATCTTTTCCCTGAGGAAGTGGATTTGCCCAGGGAAATACAGCTGAGCGGTCCTGGTCAAGCCAGGGCCAGGGTCCATCCCCACCGGTCTCTGGGCCTCCGGCCATCACTTCCACTTCCAACTTAACATAGGGTCACTAGTCACCTGTGACGGGACCACCAGGGTCTGTGCTTGGCGCTGGCAGTAGAGATGGGCCAGCCATGGTACCATCCCTGCCTTCAGGAAGCATCTAGCCCAGGATGGGACCTGACACCTGCCCATATGACTAGGAGAACACCAGGCACAATTAGGAGGGGGCCTTGAGAGATAAATAGATGATTGGGGCTCCCACCTGGCCATGAGGCCCAAGACCGGGGTGTATTTGGCTCTGTGTTCCTAGGAGGATACCCAACAAATGAGAATATGGAACAGAACGTGGAGTCAGTGGAATCAGGCAGGCCCTCACGGCGGCTTTCATTTCAGTTGCCGTCGAGTTGACTCCGACTCATGGCCGCCCCATGTGTGTTAGACCAAGACTGTCCTCCATAAGATTTCCAGGGGTTGGCTGTTGGGAAGTCAGTCACCAGGACTTTCTTCCGAGGTGCCTCTGGGTGGACGGGAACCTCCAACCTTTCGGCTAGTGGCCGAGCACCAGCTAGGCGGGCTTATAGGATGGGGGCCCAGGTTGAGGTGAGGGGGGAAATTGAGGCACTGGAGCCTGAGAAAAGAATGTGGACCAAGGGACAGAGGGGTAAAGGGTGGAGACTGCTTTACAACCTCAGAATGATAATACCGACCGTGTATGGAGGAGGACCTCAGGTTCCTTCGGCCCCTCTCCTCCTCCATCCCTGATGGATCCCTGGATTGAGGACGAGGATTAGGATTTGTGGAAACATTACAATAAAAGGATCATCCATTACAGTCATGTAAATGATTTTCTGTCACACGAAGGTTAAATCTTAGTGACCCCCAGCAGGTCAGAGAGCTGCCCCGGGGTAGGATCATCCGTGTGGACGTTGAAATTACCGAAAGTGATGACCAAAGTAGTTTTTCCCAGGGAGCAAGAATAAGCCAGAAGCTAAAAATTTTCAAGGCATGAAGTGAAGAGGGGTCCGTGGATGGCTTTAGCAAGGAGCATAATAAGGGGTGTGGTCTGAAGACCGAGACTCGAAGCTGCAGGGCTTGAGGGAGAATGGTCTGGAAGCAGCAATGAGGACAAAAGAACACCTTGTCTGTCACCTCTGGGGCCATCGGAATGAAGGGTGGGGAGAGAAAACATCCACCAGGTGAGAGGGCTGCAGGAGCAGCAGCGGTATCCTCCGGGGAGGACATGGAGTTTGTAAAGCAAGCTTAAGAAGGAAACGGTTAGAGAAGAGGCAGCAAATAAAAGGGAGTTTTGGCAGATGACTGAAAGAGACTTAGGAGATGGGGACGGAGGTAAGAGATGGGGCGTGAGGGAGGACCTGAATTTGGGGAGTGCCTGAAACCCAGTAGGACGAGATTAGTCCTGAGAGCTGCAAAACCAGTCAGCGAACACATGACGGAGGACCAGTACACTTTCCACGTGGAAAGTTATCTGTTCAGAGCAGGGACTCCGACGACTTGGTTCCATTGCAAGCCCGGCCCCCGGCCCCCGGCCCCCGGCCCCCGGCCCCCGGCCCCCGGCCCCCGGCCCCCGGCCCCCGGCCCCCGGCCCCCTTCACCTTCCAGCGTGGCACGGTAGCAACCAGATTAGGTACGTATGGAAGTGCTTTTCCCCTTTTGATACTAAATCTCCCTACCAAAAACCACTTGCCGCTACAAGAGAAAGCGACGGACTTTGCCTAAAACTACTACGATAATTCTTACTCAACGCCGCCAAAACGAAGATAATTTTGTTTCTACACTGACAAGTAAAAGAACACATTGCATAAGAAACCAAGCGTGTAAACAACCGGGAAAAAAAAAAAAAAAACGCCGTAAAAAACACACCACTATCAGAAAAACAGCTCAGGACAAGCACAAGCTGCCAGAGAAATTTGCAGTCTGTTTTTTCATACCAAGTAAACTTCCCCCCGAGGGGGGGTGCACCGTTCCTGGAAGTACTGCAATACCAGGTCGATGCGTGGAGTGGACGGAGCAAGCTCCTATTCCATCTCCCAGCTCCAAAAATCCATTTAATATATTGTCCTCGGATAGAGGACGTATCAGATATTAAACTGATAAGAACAGATACTACACTTGATCTTAGCCAAAAGGCCGAGAAGCGATACCGACTACTACCGGATCGCTGCTATCCATCTTCTATCACACATATTACAGTCATGCTGAGATCCCTTCTTTTAGTCCGGATGTTACTTCCTTTACCTCTTTCACAGTAGTATGCAAGTAGGTGGACCTTGTACAGATTGTGTATTCCGTACATTTTTAAGAGACTTTTTATACCCATTTTTACGCCTTCGTTTCCGGGCTGACGCGCCATCCCTAATTTGCATGCCCCGCCAGGTACCCTCCCCCCGAGGAGGCGTGGCTATCGCGGCGGGCTCCACCCTTGAGGCCGCCTCCGAGCGCTGCGAGCGGACCTCCCGGTTGCAGCCGGCGGAGACAGAACTGAGTGGGGGACGGGAGGGGCCGGTGGGAGGGAGTTATTGGTGGAGAGCAGTTCGGCATTTCCGGAAGAGAGCCACCGCTTCGCCAGTGTGAAGGCGGCAGGCTGGGTCCGGGCCGAAGACGGAGCCGATCGCTGAGAGCCCAGGTGTGCTGGTACGGCGCCGCCTGGAAGGGGCCTCAGAGAGGAGTCGAGACCCCAGGAGGTCGTCGAGCCTCAGTTTCCCCAGCTGAGAAGTAGAAACGTTCATGGCTACCGCGTCGGGTTGGGGGAGTATAAACCGAGCTAAACGGCTGAACAGTCTAGAATATGGGTCTTAGTGTCCGACGAGGTTCCCGTGAAGGGGTCACGGCTGCTGAGGGCGGAATATGGGAAGCCCTGCCCAGCGCTGAAGATCCGAAGGGAGCTGGGGGTTGCGTCGGGCCACAGAGCCCAGGTCAAGGTCCGCAGAGCCCCTGGGCTGACTCAGCCCGCTCCTTTGCCTGCGCTTCACCGCCCCTAGGGGCGCCGTCATCCTCTCAGGCGAGACCCCATTCCCTCTTCGCGGCAGCGGGGGGCAGCAGAGAGCAACCAAGGTAGCCTCCGTCTCTGTGTGCCCTGGCCTCGCACCAGCCGGGTGAGGTCATCCAGCCTGCGCTGACCTGGTAGACAAGTAAACCAGGGTCCAGAGAGGGAGACTTCAAGGTCATCCCGGTGAAAGACCGAGCTCAGCGCTCAGGCCTCGTGTTAAGAGCCGCTCTCCACGATGGTACCTCATTTCATCCAATCCAAGATGCACATTTTTTTTTTTTCATGTTTTGTATCTCCGAAATCAGGATGTATCTTACATGTGATGTCAACCTGCTACTGTTTACGCGGCAGTGGTATTTTCTTCTCTCTCCCTCCCTCCCTCTTTCTGATACCTAAAATAATGGTGCCTCTCACAATCAGTGACATCTTAGATTCGTGAAATGCTGTAATATTAAAAGCCTCTGTTTGTTGAATTCTGATCCTTAACCCTTTACTCATCACAACACCTCTAGGATGAAGGTATTATCTCCCTTTACAGGGAAGGAAACTTATCCGGGAGCGCGTGAGTGCAACTTGACTGCTTTTTGTACGGCCAATAAATAACGGAGCTGCGATTTCACCAGACTTTTCACCTGGCTCACGCTTCTAACCGCTACACTTTGCTCCCTCCACGACAAGATTCTGGGTCTTGAATAATAACAAGCTCTTTTCTTTAACTGCAGACTTACAAGTGACTCCGATCAGGCGACAGCACGGAAGATGCCCTGAGACACAATGGGAGTTTAAAACTCCAGACTGGAAGGGGTTGGGTGGGATGGGGAGTGGAATCCTAGAGCTGGAGGGAAACCCGAGGTCAGAGGTGGGGTCGGAAGAGGTGGCGTGCACAGGGCAGGCAGGAGAGGGGCTCAGAAAGGGAGGTGGGAAGGAGGAGGGCGCAGTCTTGGCCAGCTGACCCTGAAAATCCCTCCTCTAGCATGAGGACTGATTCAGGGGGCTGGAATCATTTTCCCAATTCAGCCCAGGGTCCCGTTCCAAGCATCTTCCTATCTGATCCCTGTTCCTTGCAGAATGAGAAGAGAATAAGAGGGAAAGTGAGAGCATGGCCGGGTTGAAACCCCAGGTTCTGCTCAGCCCGACGCGTCTCATCCAGTAAAGGTGGGAGTGTAGCAAGACCCTTTATTTCATCGTGCAAGGAAAGGAGCAGTCGGGGCGGCTGCCGCCAAGACTGCTCAGGGAGGGCGAGGGGAAAGGTTACTTTTCAGGGGTTTACAAGTGGGAAGTTCTGACAAGTTACTTCCGCAATGTCCTTAATCAGACTGCGCAGGCACGATGCAGCGCACGCTCAGAAAATGGCGGTGAAGCCCCGCCCAGAGGCGGGGAGGCTGCTGTGCATGGGCTGTTTACCGAGCTAAAAGGGTACCCTGAAGGTCAGCTTGGCGCCTAAACTGGTTTCTGCCAATTTCCTCTGGTTTGAGGGCAGCAGTTAAGGAGAGGGGAACCGGGATTCTAATGTAAAGCTACAGAGGGAGCGTGCCAAGCAAGCTGCTTGAGGCAGTGGAATCTCTGTCTTAAGAGAGGAAGAGTTGCAAAAAAGAACCCACTTCCTCCCTTGTCCATTTAATTACTGAAACATTCCAGTGCCTTTCACCTCCTCTTATTATCATTGTTTCCACGTAGATATTTTAAAAAGCTGGGACATCCTTACCACCGGCATAGCTGGTTGCCCATTGTGAGGGCAGGCACTTCCCAAGCATTCTCTGGGGTCTGGACAACCCTCCCATGAAGGCTCAGAGATGCTGAGTGACCTGCCCATTCCCCCAGGTAGTAAGTGACACTGCCTGGATCGAACCTGAGTCTGTTTGACTCCAAAGTCCAAGCTGACTTCACCACAAGCTCTCCAAGAACCAGGAACTCATTCTCCAGTTCAAGGGCTTCTGCCTCCCCACCCCATCCCCACCACCACACTGGAGGCTGTGTTTGGGGCTGGGGCTGGGTTTGAAGACCCTTTTTCATGGACACCCTTCTCCTGCCCCCAGCCCTGAGGCCAAACTCAGGCTCTGCTGCTTCCAGAAAGATGCGTTTCTGGGGTTAAAGGTGTGTGCCTGTATGTGTGTGAGTGTGAGAACGAGGTAGGTCAATAGCCTCCTTGGGACGAGTTAAAGCACACAGTCCCTCCCCCAAAAGCCTTTCTGGGCTCCAGGGAATGCCTCTCCCCACCTGGTCGTGTAGGAAGAATAATAGTAATACAGGAATAATACCAACCTGTAGGTGAACAACTTTACACTTTCTCTTGTATATTTCAAATCCATTAATTGATTTGATTCTCATGCCAGCCCTGTGAAGAAGGTAACAAATAATACCCTTCTTGTTCTACAAGGAAGGAAACCGAGGCCCAGAGAGGGTAGGTAGGGTCCCCAGGGTCACGGGAAGAGGCCGACCCTAGGCTTGAGCTCAGCATGAAAACCCCCCAGGGCTAGGCCGGTTCCTAACAAGTCACTTTGCCTTCTAGGGACCCCAGTGAGAGCTGGATTTTGTATTTTCTTTCCTCTTGACTCAGACAGACATGTACCAGCAGGGGGAGGAGGTGGAGGACTGAGGGAAAGGAAATTCCAGAGCATTTGGGGGTGGGTGGGGCCCCGCAGAGGGCCAGATGGGGTGCTGGAAGCCTGGAAAGGGTTAGAGAAAGAAGCCTGAGAGAACCATCCCTAGGCACACCGAGACTAAAAACTGAGGTAGAAAGGTGTCACCTACCTGCTCAGGACCCTGGAGAGAAAGGTATTTACAGACATTCCCTAGGAGGCTTGGGAAGAACACCTCCCTGTTCCCAAGGCAGGGGCAGGAGGGGAGGCGACTGCCCAGTTGCCCTGGTAGTGGCCACATTGTGAGGTGGGTCTGGTTCCAGGCCCTGCGGTTGGGGTGGGAGGAGATGGGTGGGTCTGGTTACAGGCAGTGGGGTTGGTGCTGTGGGTGGTTCTGGGGGCGGTGGCCGGGTCCTCCGCTCTGCCTGCCCCCACCCCCTGCGGGGGTCTTCCACCTCCCCGCACTATCATGGGCAGTGCCTACCACTGGGAGGCCCGGCGCAGGCAGATGGCTTTGGACCGTAGGAGGTGGCTGCTAGCCCAGCAGCAGAAGCAGCAGGAGCAGGAGCAGGAGCAGGAGCAGGTGCCTGAAAGGGGCCAGGTTCCTGAGTCCTTCCGGGGGCTGGGGGTGGGGGGCGGGGCGGGGTGGGGAAGATTGAGCCCTAGGAGCTGTCTGCTGGCTGGTGAGTGTTATTTTGCTGGGGTAGGGCCCAAAAAAGGTTGTTTGGGCTTCTCTTGAACCAGCTCCTTGTGTGTGCGCACGTGCGTGTGTACACGCGCATATTGGGGGGCTCAGGGCTGCTGTTGTACTAAGCCAAGTTGGGGGATCAGGCCTGGGGAGTTTCAAAGCGTCACTGTCCGATATAGAAACCTGTCTGCCACCGAGCCCTTGAAATGTGGCTAGTTAGACTGAAGAACTGAATTTTTAATTTCCTGTACATGTAATTCATTTAAATAAAAATTAGGAGCCCTGGTGGTGCAAAGTTGAAACACTCGGGTGCTAACCCAAAGGTTGGTAGTTTGAACCAACCTAGCAGTTCCTCGGGAGAGAGACCTGGTGATCTGCTTCCAAAAAGATTACAGCCTAGAAAACCCTAAGGGGCAGTTCACGTGGGGTCGCTGTGAGTCGAAAATTGACTTGACGGCACACAACAGCAACACAACCATTATGAATTGAAAACAGACACTCGATACAATTTTTGGAAGGCTTTTTTAAGGTATGTTTGGAACAACTGGGGTATGGGACTCTACTTTTTCAACTATAAATTTTGTGGAAAAAAAGATAAATCTTTTTGCGGGAACTTTAGGATCCAAATTAAGATGCGCTGTAAGTGTAAAATGCCTGCTGGGTTTTGAAGACTTAGTACAAAGAACGTAAAATATCTCATTCACATTTTCATATAGATCACATGCTTTGACTCTTTGGGGTAAATAAAATCTCTCATTACAATTAGTTTCACCTGTTTCTCTTTCCCTTTTTCAAAAGTAAGCTACTTTTTAAAACTCCTAGAACATTTAAAACGATCCATGTGGCACACATGTTTCTATTGGACAGTGCTGTTCCAAAGTGTTCACAAGGAGTTATTCTTTATCCTCTGGCACTGAAAACAGTGCTCAGCTCCCAAGCCCGGAGGTAGGTACCGAAAAACGCTGCTATTTCCTGGGCAGGGGCAGTGCCAGGGGACACTGTCACCACAGAAAGCTCGTGGGTGCTGCGGTGGGCAGGGGGAGAGAGCCCAGGCTCCAGCACCAGCCTCCAACTCCAGGGGACAGAGACCACCCGGGCCACCTCTACCTCTCTCTGTGCGCCTGGCTCCCCTGCAGTCCCTCTGGTACGTGGGAGGGCGGGTAAGGGGGGCCAGGGGGAGGAGGATGCCACTTGCCTGGGGGTTCTTGTCAGGAACTGAAGAAACTCCAAAAGGAAGAGAAGCAACCTGAAAAGTCTCGACCATGTCCGGAGCCGAAGTCTCAGCCACCACCTCCATTGCAACCACAGCAGGCACCGTCGCCACAGCCACCGTCGCCACAGCCACCGCCTCAGCCGAGGCAACAAAATGTCCGAGGTCCTGATAACCAGTATGCCTCCAAGTGCATATTCTACAAGGATTCCAGCGGGCCGGGTCCCCAGGGTGGCTCAAGGGGGGTCAGATAGTTGGAGGGCCATCCAAGAGATTCCAAGTGGGGCTGAAAGCTTTTCCAGGCCCTGGTGTGGGAGTGGGGGCAGGTGGTGAGAAGGGAGCCCCTCGCTCCCATTTCAGCCCTATTGCCATGTCTGCCACCCATCCTCTCTGACTCTCCCCAGCATGCTCAGCCTTTACTACCTTCTTGGCCGACCACTCCCTCTGGGGTGGGTTTGTGCCAACCCAGGGCTGCAGAGAAGCCTGCCAACTTCTGCAGAGGGTGGCTGACAAGTCCTCAGCCCTTCCTCCAGGGTGGGAGTGACAGAGGGGGTGGGTGGTCAGATGGTTGTAGGCTTATCAACAGATCTCCTGTCGGGTCTGAAACGGGGAAGCCCCAGGGTGACCTCCTAGTTGAGAATCATCAGGGTGGCCTGCCATGTTCCACATGGCTTCGCTGTGTTCCATTCCCAGAAACTGCTGGATGAGTAACGTGTGCTTTGTTTCATCATCAGGTCTGAAGAGCTCATGCCAGGCTAGCCCAGTCAGATACACTGGGTTCTCACGATTCTCGGTGAGACAGACGTGACGTGAAAGGCAGATGCACGCTGGCTGTGTAGTGTGCTTGTGTGTGTGTGCGTGCAGAATCTAGAGAAACTTCCTTGGAGGGAGGGGGGTGCTGGAATGATTTTAAGTCACTTCTGGATGGTCCCAAGGGCCTCCACTCCTTGCCCCCTAAAAATGTCTGAGTAGGACCTTTTGGTCAGTGCTAAGCATAAAAAGGAAGGAACCCTGGTGGCAGAAATGTTTAAACATTTTGCTGGTAACTGAAAGGTTGTTGGTTCGAACCCACCTAATGGCTCTGTGGGAGAAAGACCGGGCAGTCTGCCTCCATAAAGATTACAGCTTAGAAAACCCTATGGGCACCTAACAACAAGCTTACAAGGAGGGGCTGACAATCTATTTGGGAAAATAGGAGATGCCGAGGAGTGAAAATATAGGGTCTCCTCTAAGTGCTGGGTGGGGTGGGGTGGAGGCAGCCGGAGCAGGAGGAAGGGCAAGACCAGACATAAGCGAGGCGGCTTCGCGTCTCCTGGGAGTGTGATTTAATATCTTTGAGCCATAACTCAATTATTTATTAAAATGAGAGTGATAATACCACCTCCTTTAAAGAGGCATCATGAGGATTGAACATGGCAATGAAAGCAGAAGACATCAAAAGCATGTAGCATAGACTTAACCTGCTGGTTTTGTTCACAGTACTATAGATATGTGAGGTGTTAACATTTCGGGAAGCTGGGAATAGAAGTTTTGTTCTATTTTTGCAAAAAAAAAAAAAAAAAAAGCATTTAGCATAGAGACTGGCTCATAGTAGGCCATCAAGCCCAGGATAAGGACGATAGCTGGTTGTTAGTTGCCATCCAGTCTATTCCGACGCATGGTGACCCCACGTGTGCAGAGTAGAACTGCCTCATAGGGTTTTCCAAGCTGTCACCTTTCAGAAGCAGATCACCAGGCATGTCTTCCAATGTGCCTCTGGGTGGGTTTGAACCACCAACCTTTCAGCTAGTAGTCCAGTGCTAAACCATGTGTGCTACCCAGAGACTCCATGATATCTCTTAATGAGGATGAGATGAAACACAGCAAGCTTTGGAAAGGTTTCTATGACGCAGGTGCAAAGGAAGCACTGAGCTCTCCTGATTGCTAGCACTTTAGGATGAGTCTGGGCTGCTGCGTTGCATTTAGATCCCTCTAGCCCCAAAGAGCCTAATACAGTGTTCTGAAACCAGGCGGTCCAGGAACTTTTTTTTTTTTTTAAATGTGATGATCCTATTTGTTTAAAATTTTATTGTGCTAAAATACATATGACATAATATTAGCAATTTTAACCGTTTTAATTGTTCATTTCAGTGGCATTTATTACACTCACAGTATTGGGCAACCATCACCACTATCTATCCCCAAAATTTTTTCATCACCCCAAACATAAGGTTTGTACTCATTGAGCGATTAACTCCTCATTCCTCCTCCCCCAGCCCCTGGCAGCCTCCATTTTCTGTCTTTATGAATTTGCCTATTCTAAATATTTCATGTAAGTGAAATCATGCAATATTTATCCTTTTGTGCCCGGCTTCTTTCACTTAGCTTGATGTTTTCAAGGCTTGTCCGTGTAAGATGTGTAAGAATTTCATTCATTTTTTTGTGGCTGAATAACATCCCATGTGTGTATCTTTCACATTTTGTGCATTAATTTATCAGCTGATGAACACTTGGGTTCTTTCCACTTTCTGGTTATTGTGAATAATGTTGCTATGATCATTGGCAAACTTGTATCTGTTTGAGTCCCTGTGTTCAATTCTTGGGTGTGGGGGGAAGCAGTGTATTAGTTTCCTAGAGCTGCTGTAACAAAATATCACAAATCGAGGAGGCTTAGAAAAACAGAAATTTAGTGTCCCACAGTTCTAGAAGCTAGAAGTCCAAAATCAAGGTGTTGGGAAGGTTGGTCCCATCTGAAGGCCTTGTTCCATGCCTCTCCTCGTTTTCAGTGGTTGTCGGCATCCTCGGTGTTCCTTAGCTTTGTAGATGCATCACTTCAATCTCTGCCTCCGTTGTCACATGGCATTCTTCCCAGCCTGTCTCTGTGTGTCTTCTCTTCTTATAAGGACACCAGTCACACAGGATGGGGATTAGGGCCCACCCTACTCCAGTGAGACCTCATGTTAACTAATTACATCTGCTAAGACCCTATTTCCAGGAAAGGTCACACTCACAGGTACTGGGGGTTAGGGCTTCAGCATAGCTTTTGGGGGGATACAATTTAACCTGTAACAGGTGTATATCTAAGAGTGGAAATGCTAGGTCATATGGTAATTGTGTTTAATTTTTTGAGGAACTGTCAGACAGTTTTGTCTTAGTCATCTAGTGCTACTGTAACAGAAATACCACAATTGTATGGCTTTAACAAAGAGAAATTTAATTTCTCACAGTCTAGTAGGCTTCGGGTCCAAATCCAGGGCATCAGTTCCAAGGGAAGGCTTTCTCTGTCAGCTCTGGAGGAAGGTCCATGTCATCAATCTTCCCTTGGCCTAGGAGCTTCTCTTCTCAGGAACCTCAGGTCCAAAGGACCGGCTCTGGTCCCAGCACTGCTTTCTTGGTGGTATGAAGTCCGCATGTCTCTCTGCTCACTTCTCTCTTTTATATCTCAATAGAGATTGGCTTAAGACACTAATGTTGTAGATCTCATCAATATAGCTGCCACTAATCCATCGCATTACATCATAGTGATAGGATTTACAACACATAGGGAAATCACATCAGACGACAAAATGGTAGACAATCACACAATACTGGGAATCATGACCTAGCCAAGTTGACAGACATTTTTTGGGGACACAATGCAATCCATGACACTGCGGAAGACTGGATATTTAAATATTATAATGTGGTAACCCTGGAAATTAAATTCTCCCCTTCCCTAGGGTTTGCTCTTTTTGTCTGTTGTTTGAAGGTTGGCTGTAGTAGTAGGTTGTTTTAGTGACTTTTCCAAACTTTTTTTCTTTTGTAAAGACTGCATTCTTTGTTGTGTGTTGTTATTGAAGTCTCTGTTCCTTTAGCTTGTGTTCACCTAAGTGCTTTTTTTTTTTTTTTTAAATAGTATTGTGTTTTTGGTGAAAGTTTACACAGCAAATTGGGTTCCCATTTGACAATTTCTACACAAATTATTTAGTGACATTAGTTATATTTTCCACAATATGTCAACATTCTCTTTCATTGCACTCTGTTCCGTTTCAGCTAGTGTTTTGACAGATTTCCTTAAATGTCAGGAGCTAAAATGAAACAAAAAACCAAACAAAACAAATACCTGTAGGCTTACATTGAGCCTAGAGATCAGCTCAAGGAGAAAGCTTAAGGTTTCCTTAGGGCTTTTCTGAGCATCCGTCCTACCTCGGGTATGGTGTCGCTTACTGAATTTCCCTATATACATGGATTTTTTTTTTTTTTTTTAATACATTGGTTAAGTACTACGTAGTGGTTAAGTACTATGGCTGCCAACCAAGAGGTCGGCAGTTCGAATCCACCAGGCGCTCCTTGGAAACTCTGTGGGGGCAGTTCTACTCTGTCCTATAGGGTCGCTATGAGTTGGAATCGACTTGACAGCAGTGGGTTTATATATATGTATATATAATATATAAATGTCATTTTAATGTGTTTTTGGTGAAAGCTTACATGGCAACTTAGGTTCCCTTTGACAATTTCTACTCAAATTGATTAATGGCATTAGTTACATTTTTCACAGTGTGTCAACATTTTCATTAATTGTTTTCAGGCTGTTCCATTTCAGTACTCTAGTTTCCTTGCCCCCTTCTCATCTTTGTTGTGAATTAAATGTTGACCTTTTGGACTCATACACGGTTTTTTTTTTTTTTTTTAAGTACAGCCCATCTAATGGGTAATATCCTTCATTTTGTATGTCATTCTGCTTTTCTGTTAGGAGGTGATCTCAGAGGACAGTTTTGGTTCAAGGTTTAAAGAGCATCTCAGGGCAATAGCCTCCGGGAATCCTCTGGTCTCAGGTGGTCCAGTTAGTCTGGCCATTTTTAAAAATTTGAGTTTTGTTCTGCTTTTTTTCTCCCATTCTAACCAGGATCATCTATTGTGCCCCAAGTCAGATTGGTCAGTGGTGGTAGATGGGCACCACCAAGTTCTTCTGGTCTCAGGGTAGTTGAGGTCATGGCTCATGTAGGCTATCAGCCTTGTATACTTGTTTCTTCTCTTTGATTTTGGTTACTTTCTTACTCTTTTGCTCTGAACAAAACCGATAATTGTATTTTAGATGGCCATTCACAAGCTTGTAAGACCTAGACACTACTCCACTAGGAACATGAACTTTATGAGCTGTATTATGCTAATTGAGTTGTTCCATGAGACTATGGTCCTAAGCCTTCAACCCAGAAAACCAATCTCGGAAGGTATTTGGTTATATCTGAGGAGTATCTGCAGTTATGTCTTCAGTGGATATGTCTACCTACACATATCTAATGTGTACATGTACATGTAGATTCTTGTTTCCACATACATATATGTCTATACTTACCCTTATGTGATCCTACACTAATTTTTGTACTTCGTTGGATTCATTGCCCTCTTACGTATGTCAAATTCTTTAGGGCAGGCATTCTTTTCTCATGAGTGCTTCTCAGCAGCATCATTTATTTTGGTCATGCTGTGCTTCCTGCACCCATATTTGGTGCCACTTTTCCCATCACAAAAAATAATAAGTATTTACTGTCTGAAGCATGGTTCCCTCTCCCTCCCCTCCTTCCCCTGGTAACCACCATTGAACATTGCTCTCTTTATATGTCTATGCTTGTCTTCTTACAAAAGAAGGATCATACAGTATTTGTCCTATGTACTTATTCCTCTTAGCATTATGCCCTCCAGGTCCATCTATGTTGTGTTTTGCAGACTCATCATTGTTCTTTATGGTTCTGTTGTATTCCATTATATATATGTACCACATTTTGCTTATCCATTCATCTGCTGAAGGGTACTTTGGTTGTTTCCATTTTTTTTTGCTATTGTGAATAAAGCTGCAATGAACATAGGACTGCATATACCTGTTCATGTCACTACTTTTAGGTCTCTAGGGTATATCCCTAGGAGTGGGATTGCTGGATCTTAGGGTAGTTCTATTTCTAGTTTTTTGAGGAAGCGCCATACCATTTTCCACAGTGGTTATACCATGTTACAGTCCCACCAGCAATGGATAAGTGTTCCAATTTCCCCATATCCTCGACAATGTTATCAGTTTTTTTAAATCAGTGCCATTTTAGTCTGAGTTTGATGGTATCTTACTGTAGTTTTGATTTGCATCTCTAAATGCTAACAGTTATGAGCATCTTTTCATGTGTTTGTTGGCTGCTTGTATGTCTTCTTTGGTGAAGGCTCTGTTCATGTCCTTAGTCCATTTTATAACTCTGTTGTTCGTCTTTTTGTTATTGAAGTTTTATATGAATTTTGGAGATTACACCCTTATCTGATATGTCGTTTCCAAATATTCTTTCCCAGTCTGTAGGTTTTCTTTTTACTCTTCTGATGTCTTTTGATGAGCACAAATTTTTAATTTTTGAGGTCCCATTTATCTATTTTGTCTTCTATTTGAGCATTTGTTGTTATCCTCTACAAAAGATTAGATCCCATAGTTTTCTCTGTATGTTTTTCTTCCAGGAATTTTATAGTTCTAGGTTTGAACATTTAGGTCTTGGATCCATCTTGAGTTAATTTTTGTGTGTGGTGTGAGGTATGCGTTCTGTTTCATTCTTCTGTAAGCGGATATCCAGTTTTGCCAGCACTATTTATTAAAAAGACTGTTTATCCCCCATTGAATGGACTTTGAGCCCTTGTCGGAAACCAGTTGTCCACAGATGGCCAGGTTTTATTATATTTTTGGTGAAAGTGTACACAGCAAAACAGGTTCCCACTCAATAATTTCTATACATATAGTTCAGTGACATTGGTTACATTCTTTTTCTATTAATACACAGGGTTTGCTTGTTTTTACAAAAGTAGAATAACTATAACAACAACAACACTAATCTACTGTGGCTGATGTGGTCAGGGCCCCATCCATGTTTATACTTGGGTGCTTCTGAATGATCTAATTTCCCAAAGACACTCTTTCTCTGGCTTCTCCTTCCAAGCCTTAGTTGTATGTCTCAACTGTACTCTTTTGCCCCAAGTGGCTATGGATTGATTGTTGGCCTCAGCAGCGTTTTCAAGCAATGCCTGCTGCTTTTCTGCCCTGAGTTTGAGATAGTCGAAACAAATGAGTGCATTGTGTCAGTCCTTCAGGTAGTCCCTACACAGGTTAGAACAGATGAACACAATAATTTGCAAAGATCAACTTTGCTCCCTCCGGAATGGCGGACCCCCACTGAGCCTGTGGGCTGCTGTCTTCAAGACTGCTCAATGGAGAGGAGCTGCAGCACGTGCAAGGGTGCAACACGTGCAAGCAAAAAAGCCACACAGCTTTCCTACTGTTTTTTAGTTGCCTTCTTCTTGATTTGGCATTTGCTTGCTTCTGTTATTGTACTTTTCAGCTCCAGAATTCTCCAAGAGTTCTGACAAAGTTGGTTCTAACAGCTTCTGCTTGTTTTTGAATGCTTCTGTGAGGAGACAGGAGCTTGGAGCTGCGTACTCCACCTTCTTACTGACATCATTCCCAGAAACTTCTAAACTAACCTGTTTTGCTTGCTCTCTCTCTCTCCTCAGTCAACAAATTACATACAGCAGTGGTGATCCAGAAACAGACCTCAAGACCCCACTGGCCACCAGTGGAACAAGCACACCTCACCACCCAGCAACATCTCCACTCCAAAAGCCACCCCCTGCTGTTCCACCCTAGAAGAGGATGGTAGCTAGAAAAAAACATGGTTTCTTCTTGCAAAGAATCCAGAGACTGGTCAGCTTTGTGAGATGGGATGTGGGGAAGGAGGCAAGAGGACCCATGAAGGGGATGGACAGGGTAGGAAAAGAGAGTGGAAGGCAGTTTCATGCTTCTCTAGGCAAAGTCAATGGGAGAACTTGGTCTTGGACCACTCCCAAGTCTGCAACTCCACTACTGGCCCCTATTCAGCAATGGTAGACCTGCAGGGGACTTTGGATATATAACTGTCACTGGAGCCAACCCTCCCTCCCCCAATCCCACACTTACAGAGATACAGCTGAGGGAAGGAAGGGTTGAGGCACTGCACAGCCGGCCTGGGGGAGCAGCAGAGAGGGAGGTGGGAAGCAAGGACCTCTGGAGCAAAGTGCAAAGCCTGGTTCACAGTAGGCACTCAGCTTTCGAAAGGATGATGTGGGGAGGAGCAGGGATGGAAACCAAGAGCTCAGGGGGGCTGTAGTCTCAGGCACAGGAAACCTGACCTTGGGCAGGAGAGGGAAACTTGTCTACTAAAACGCACAGACTTCTCCTTTCCTGGGTCTCAGCCTTTCAATTCAGCAGAGAAGACCAAGAGGCTCCAAAATGCAAAGGGACCCTGGGTGTCAGGCTTTGGGAAGTCTTTTCCTCCACCAGCCCTACAGAAAGGCTGCCTCAGTCACCGCAATCACAACCCAGCTCTGATGGTCCCGAAGGATCTTTTCATTGTAGCCTGCACAGCATCGCCTTTGGGCCAGACTGAAGGAGCCCCACCTCTGTGCAATCCAGGGATGTTTCCTGAGGGGAGCATCTCAGGGTGGGTGGGGTGGAACAGAACAGGAATGGGGTTCCAATTATATTTGGAAGGCATCTTAGAGATAGAGAGCAAAAGTGAGCAAGTTCCTGTGCACAATCTCTCAGAAGCCAGAAAAGCAGACTATGTTCTCAGTGGGGCTCAGAGGCCTGGGGAAGGAGACCTTACCACCCACCTGGATATAAGAAACGGGCTGAGAAATGGGCATGTCCACCAGGGCATCCCACGCACAGGAGACTTTTTTTAGAGACTGTTAAGTGTAGTTTATTGAATACAACATAAACGCTTTGCATTGGTGAACTAGGTACAGCAGAAGCTCCAGCCTGGCTTCCCTGGATGGGTTGCTCTTGCTGACACCACTTTTACCCAGTTACCCATGTGTGAAAGCTTGGAGATGGCATGGACTCCTTCCTTCCCACCACTCCCCCAGCCAGCTAGTTACCAGGTCCTGCTACCCTCTCTTCTCCACATTTCCACTTTCACCATTACCTATGCCTTGCTCCACGTGTCTGACCGATAAAAACCATAGCCACCTGTTAGCAAGCAAATACCAT
Source organism: Elephas maximus indicus (assembly GCF_024166365.1). Classification (NCBI taxonomy): domain Eukaryota; kingdom Metazoa; phylum Chordata; class Mammalia; order Proboscidea; family Elephantidae; genus Elephas; species Elephas maximus. The sequence goes on along the minus strand of NC_064837.1, from coordinate 49,911,495 downwards.
TCCTGCTTGGCTAAAGAACAGAAACCGCCTCCACACAGAGCCCAGTGGGCACCTGGGGGGTTATCTGGTGCTAGTACCAGTGGAGTACCAGGAAAGAGAGGGTCTAGGTCTATGCCTGCCAATGTGCTGCTCCATAAATCCAGGAAGAGAGCAGAGTGCACCCTGTGCTAAGCTGGGGGCGGAGCAGAGCCAAGAGCTTTGGCTGGATACTAAGAGCTTCATCTCCACAGACTTTCAGGGGGAGAGCACAGCTGGCCCCCCTGGGGCAAAGAAACCAATGTTTGACCTGCCTGTGTCCACTCACCCAGGCTCACCAAGAGCCAGAAACTGTCCTTTAATAAACTCTTATAAAATGACTTTGGCTCAGTTTTCCCTGTGTAGGCCCCGGGGGTGCCCAGGTGCCTCCCTCCTCTCCTCTGCTACTTTGACTCCTGCTGAATAAGAGTATTTTATGTAGAGGAAGAGCTTTCTCTGGAGTGTTTTCCTAGGAACCTGGGGCAGTCATCAATCAGAAGGGACAGAGGGCCAAAGGACTTGGCTAATCTTGCTGTCAGATGGGCGGGGGACAAGTTACTAGGAGAGTGACAGTCCACCACCATCACTTTGTCACTTGATCAAAGCAGGGAGGGACAGGAGAGCATCTATGAATCTGAAAAGGCCTTGGAGGTAGCAGTGGATGCCCCCAAAGCTACTCTCCTATGGGTGGAGAACCTGGAAAGCCAGATAAAACCTCAGCTTTTTCCACAGAGAAAGGAGGAGGAAGAGAAGAGCCAGCCCTGGGGAGCGTGACCAGCGAGGTGCTCAGTCAGAAAGGGCAGGTGCCACTCCAGGGACTTGAAGGCAGACCAAGAGCAGAATCAGATTCTAGCCCCTGGGGGAACCCCGTTTCTATTCCTGTGGAAAATCAGAGGATGTCAGAGTGTGTGTAGGTGTGTGTGTATGGAAGTGGGGGTGAGGGAAGGGTAAAGCAGCGTTTTTCCTTTGGAAGAGTCACTACAGTCCATCCTTGGGCACAACGGAGTTGAGGAAGATACAGACCCGGTTGGTAGGTTCCTGGAGTACAGGGGACTGTAGACAGGTCACGGTGGGTGAGAGGCCAGCAAATGGGGCACAGACGAGTTTCCCTGGCAGTCCACGTACTCATAGCTCTGGAAAACCAGCTGCTCTGAATGGCTCAGGTAGGAACAGGTCAGGGTACCCCTGGAGAGGGAGGAGGCTGTGCTGTCTGGGAAAGGTCAGCTCCCGACAGCACCTCCCACTTTCCTTCTGCTCCTTACTCTGCCAGGGTACCTGAGACAACTGCCCCACCTGTGTCCCAGCAGCTTCCAGACAACGCTGTGGCCGTCACAGCCAATAGCTAATAAACCAGGTGGGACCTAGAGAAGGGGCTGGACTTGCTATTCCCAAGCGCCAACAAAGATTCATGGAGTCAGCCTGGATGACTCTGAGAGGGAGCTGAGGTGGGACAGGAGTCAGGGTAGGCGACGGGAGACCGGGCCCCAAGCCCTACTTACTGGATGTGCAAAAGCACATGATGGACTTTGATTTTCTGCCAGGTACATATTTTGCTGAGAGAGGGAAAGACTGAACATGAGATCAGGTTTCACATGAAGCGGCCTGTCAGAAAGCTCAGAGGAGAACTGCAGGTCCCAGCCTCTTCCCTTGCCTGCCCGGCCCCCTTCCATCAGGAGCCTGCAAGATACCGCTCCCACCCCTCCCCCTTCCCTTTAAGGTGACCATGGCACTCCTGCTGCAATACCACCTCCTCAACCACCCCCTGCTTGGCCCAGGCACATGCTGCCCCCACCCTTGGCAGAAAGCAAGTCAGGCTGAAGAGCTCAAGGTCACATATTATAAGGATTAACCAAATTCTGGCCTGTTTTCTGTTCCAATCTAGATCCAAACAGGCAGAGGCTGGGGATGCTGAACCCTTGCACATTGCAGCCTTGGCCACAAGAGGGCTGGCCAAACATCCACTGTAGAGTTTGCTAAGAAGGAAAGAGGCTAAGGGAGGAGAAATCAAGGGATACTCACTATGTATTTTCATCCAATATCCTGCTGGCCACCGCATAAAACATCTGCCAACCAAGTGGGCACACGGTCAGTGCCAATGCTGGCTGCTCCCCTCCCACCACTACACAGATCCACCCATCAGTGGGCAGGCTGGCCAGGGAGAGGAGAGTACCTGTTCATTGCCCAAAGGGCTGATGGGCAGGAAGAGGCTCTCAGAGACCTGCCCCACCACGAGGGAGAGATGCAGGATCTCGATGGCCAGCTGGGTCACAGTGATGGGGTAGTAGTTGCGATTAGAGATGTTCAAGACATTCTGGGGATGAAGACAAAGGAAGTGAGGGATGATGGTGGCCATCCTTGGTGGAAAGCCAGCAGTCGCAGAAACCCAGCTCCCTAGCCTGACTGGGCCCCACTCCCCATGACGGGTCTCAGGTGTGGAGGACTGGTACCAGGGAGCACCTCAGAGGGGTGCTTAATGGTGAGGGGTCACCTTTAACTAAGACGTTAACCAGGCTCAGGATCCCTTCTCCACCCCGCATGGCTCCTCTCCTCTCAGTCCAACCTCAGAGTCTCAGGCACTCCCATCCTCCCTCTCCTTGCACCCTGTGATCTATGTAGTCTCGATTCAGACTGCTCACTGTACAGAGTCTCAATCCTACTCAATTTTCTAGGGGCTCCTGGCTACCCCTGCTTCTCCCCAGGCTCCCAACACCCTCCGGGTGCTATCAGATCCCTGGCTACCCATGCCCAGGGTTGCAATGCTGGACAAAGGCTGCAGAGAAGGGCTGTTGGGAAGGTGGGGTTGGACCCCAGGGACATCCACTCACCGTTATGTTGAGGTGGATATCAGCCTTGCCAAAGGCCACTGTGGAGGAGTTGAGGCCCGCAGGCTGCACAGCGATGGACCGGGGAAACAGGAAAAAGACGATAAGGGTGGAGGTCACCAGGCAGATGAGCACTGCTAGGAACACGAAGAGTTTCCTATGGGAGAACCAGACCCGGGGTGGAGGAGAGGTCTGAACACCAAAGAAACTTGAGGGGCGTTCAGACACTTGTCTCTAGCCACAAGGCTCTCCTCTCTACAACTACACATTCAGCTCCCAGATATGGAAGGTGAGCCTGGGCTCCACTGTGGCTCAGAGTGGGTAGGAGCAGAGGATAGGGAAGCAGACAGTCTGCTTCCATTCCCAGCTCTCAGGACCTATCGGCAAATCCACTGAGCAACCCACTTGACCACCCCAAGCCTCAGTTTCCTCACCTGTAAAAGAGATAATAATTGTACCTACCTCTTATAATTTGTTATGGGCTAGTGTATGAAAGGAATCCCTGGAGGTGCAAATGGTTAATGAGCTTGGCTTTTTTTTAACCAGAAGTTTGGAGGTTTGAATTCACCCGGAGGCACCTCGGAAGAAAGACCTGGTGGTCTACTTCTGAAAAATCAGCCACTGAAAACCCTGTGGAGTGCGGTTATCCTCTGAAACACACGGGGTTGCCACGGACTGGAACACACTTAGCGACAACTGGTTTTTAACACGTGAAAAGGCACTAATCCCAGGTCCTGATGCACAGGAAGAGCACAACAAATGTCAGCTAGTAGAAATAAGTCCACATGAATGTTCTAAGTTTGCCATTAATATTCAGAACAGGAGACCATCCAACCATTCATCTAATTCAAAACTGAGAAAAGTACGAAAGAAGCAGGAGTCCCCGGGTGGCGCCCATGGTTAGGCATTCTACTACCAGCTGAGAGGTTGGTGGTTTGAACCCACCCAGAGGCACCTCAGGAAAGAGGCCTGGCAATCTGCCCCTGAAAAGTCATCACTCTGAAAACCCTCTGAGGCAGTTCTACTCTGCACACATGGGGTCATCTTGAGTCAAAATCTAATTGATAGCAACTAACAGCAACAACAACAAAAGAGACAGCACTTTGTTACTGTTGCAGGAGGGGCACTGTCAGTTTCTGATTCTGGTGCAGTGGTTTGGGAGGGCTGGGTCAGGGCTCCCAGGCTGAAGCTGAGAACCTCAGGAGGAGGTTGCAGGGATTCACATCAAATCAAATGGACCAAGATGAAAATCAGAGTCATGGGGCCCCCAGTGAAACCCAGGGCTGCCTCTGAGGCTCTGAAGTATGCCGGCACAGGGAGCAGCTGGTTTTCCAACTCTACTGGGAAGAGAGTAACACGGCCTTAACTGCCACAGCAAGGGAAGCTCTTAGGAAAAATAAGTTCCTCAAAGCAATTGCAGCCAGAGCCACCCCCTCCCCCTTAGGAGGACATGAAGAGCCAAGAGGTTGTGTGTGTGTGTCAGAGGGGAGCAGCGATGCTCAAGGAAGGATATCAAGGGGCTGCATGCAGTGTCTGCTGTGCCAGAGGTTTCTGAAAACAGGAAACTCCTTGGAAACAGGAGCTAGTATGTGTGAGCCCAGGGAGGCTCAGGCTCTCTGGGGAAGAACCAATGAAGAAAAGTTGGGAGCAGTAGAATGAGGAAGACAAATAAGAGGACCAGCCCCCAGCAGAGGAAGAGGGACTTACGTGTGTCTGGGCTTCAGCCTCTGGTCCCCGTAGGGGATGAGGGCCACCAGCTGCTTCTCTAGCTCTGTAGAGAGAAGAATGGCAGAGGGAGGGCCAAGAAGCAGCTGTGACCAATGTTTCTTGAGCCAGCCTCCCAGAAAGACCTGCCCACCTCAGAGCAATGTCAGAAGCATGCCGCCTCTGCTCCCCCACCTCCCGCCCCAGCAGGATTGGGAGCACTGGGCTGCACTACTGAAGTAGGCAGCTCAGCTTTCCATCTCTAGAATGAAGTGAGATTTTCATTAACAGGTGTGATGAATTGCTGAACGTCCACCAGCAAATCGGAGATGCCCAGCTTTGGAGAGGCAGTTTGTATCTTCCTGAATCCTAAGGCATAGAGCTTTGCTCGAGCAGCAGAGTGGCTGGAAAACCCCATCAGGGGATACAACCAGGGCAGGAGGGGGTCTCTGCAGCAAGCCCTGCAGTAGTTAGCCTCTCCCTGGCCAGCCTGAAGCTGGGTGACCGAGAGCTGGGAGCAGACCCAATTTCATTCAAGGAGCACTCAGGGGGTCTGGCCCTGGGCCAGCTCAGAGCTATTTCTGGATTCCAGGCTACTTCCAGAACCTTGGCCTACTCACCTCGGGGGATCTCCCCACTGCCCTGGCAGGTGGGACAAGTCACAAAGCCACCACCAGCAGCCCCTTCACGAGGCACACAGGAACTAAAGGACTTGCTCCTACGGGTGCTGGAGTAGCTGTTGGCTTTATGACCAGTGGCTGGGTCCGGGGACAGGATGGACTTGTTCTCCTCTAGAGAGTCCAGCTGGGAGAAGGTCTCACCCATCCTTCAGGCAGCCTTTTCGCTATTGAGGCAAGAACAAAGTTCAGTGCTCAGCTGGTTAGCACCGACACGGATTGTAATGCTACCTTTAAGTTCTTGAGGTTGGTTAAGAGCCCCAGCAAGGGGCTCAAGCAAGCACAAGCCCGAGGAAGACAGGGTGTGGAAAACCGGCAGTTACACAGGATGCTGAGAGCAGAAATTGCAATGCATTTGTAATTTCTCCCCTCATTGTAGGAGAACTCAGTCTGCCTACAAGAGGGAAAATAAATCTTCGTTCTTTTCCTGAGAAAGCTGCTGAGCTGTCATTCACTCCAAGGGAAGGAAGTTGCCTAGGGCTGGGCTGCAGCAGTCTGGAGAGTCCCTTCAGCCTCTCGACGAGTCTATTCTAAAGAGGTCTCTAGAGCACCAGGGCAGAAATGCTGGAGGTATTTCAGCCCAGTTGTGGGAGGAAAACTTCCATTCCTGAGCCTGGGCAGGTGGCTGCTTAATAGGAATGCAGGGACCCTTTGAAACAAGGAGAAAGGTCACAGGTGTGGCTAAGAAAGTTATTTAAAGAAGTCCTGGAAGGGCCTGTGAACTTCTTCCTCATTGCTTTTTGAGGGCTGCATAGGAAAGCAAGCCTGGGGGTGGCTCGTATTGATGCCGGGGTCTGCCCTTCACTAGGCAAAAGTAAAGGCTAAACTCAGTCTCTTCCCAAAAGACTCAGAAGTGGTGGCAGTATGAGGGAAGGTGGGCCACACTCAAACCTGGGCCAAAATAAAGGGAGCCTCACCTGGTTCAGGTCTGAGATCTGTGTGACTCCTCTCAGCTGCAAGAGGGCAAGGTTTCTGCAGCGTGGCTTTGGGGAGAAGGGCCTCTGAGCCAAGGAGCACTGGGGCCGTCCCAGCAACCGGCCCCCTTCAGCAGGCTCCTAGCGGGAGCGAACGGGCCGCGCTGAAGGGAGCGGAGAGCAGGGACCTTGGTCTCCGAGATCAAAGCTGTTTCCTCGCTCCTCGGGGGTTCCGACGGCTGGGCGGGGAGGCAGGCGCTGAAGGAGAAGCTGAGGCTTCATTGAGAGAGGACTTGAAGTCCCACCAGAAACCCTGAGAGGCCCTTAGTTAAGCCTGGCACCCGCGTGTGGCTGTGTTGAGCCAGGGGCAGGCACTCGCGGCCCCTTGACCTGGCCTCCGAAAGGAAAGCAAGGAAGGAGGGTCCCGGGAGCACCTTACCCCCGGGCGACGGCAGCGACAGAAACGGCTGCAAGCGGAATCGAAAGCGCGGAAGCCCCGGGCGGCAGCCAGCTTTGACTCGGTGCCTCGGAAGCCCCGCCCCGCCCGGCCGACCACGCCCCCTCCCTTCCGGGCCCGCCCCCTCGGCACCGGCGGAGGGTGACGCTCTGCCACTCAAGCCCGGCTTCTGGGCGCGGCTTCCGCACGGAGGTGCTAGACCGGGTAGGAACTTCAAAGGACCTTTATTTCACCGTTCTTTAAGTGGTTATGTACAACAACGGGGTGGACGACCGGACCCATGGCCCTCTTGGACTTCTACAATACGACTCAGGTGGTCAAGACGGGTCCGACCCAGAAGAGTCCCCACGCACCCAATTACACACACCCTGCCGCGCAGCCTTCTACCCAGAAGCCCCATAAAAACCTTCTAAATAATGGACAGCCTGGTTGGCTTGCGGTCTGAATCTTGCTTTTATTTAATAGCATTCAACAGTTATACTGTAAAGAAACAGTATTGTTAACAATTAATTAAAATCACCAGTCATTATAAATACCAACCAAGTTAAATAATACTATTTTAACTATCCTTCCTCCTTTGGGCTGGGGGTCAGATTCTTTTTCTTCAACAGTCATTTTCATGACTGAATCTTTAGCGTTTTTTGTTACCCTTTCTCTTCCTTCATCAACTGCATCCAAGACTCCCTTCTTGGACCTGGGCTCTAAGAAGCAAGCTCTTTCCCACTCATCCTAGGATTAAACCAAAACTTTTTCAGTGCGTTTGCTCCCTACCCAAGTTTTACAAAAATACAGCCTCTTCCTGTTGTAGGGTCTCTAAGGCTAATACCTTTAAACCAACTTCAGACATTCTATATGTCATCAGAATATCCTATACCTCACACACGCTCACTTGCCCACACGTGAACTTTACTGAGATTAACATAGGAGCCTGCCTTTCATTCATGTTTCTATTTCCCCCTACTCTGCTGTAAAATAAGATCTGCCCTGACATTAAAAAAAAAAGATAATTGTTAAATGTACTTTTCCCTTTAATTAATAGAAGGGTTTTCTTCCTGTATAGGATTAGCAAAATATTTCACACTACCTACCTAACAATTTCTTCCCATAAAAATGTATGCAAAATTACTACAATAGACATAATAGGTGCTGGTGGGTTAATTATTTAGCTAGCACACTCCTCCCTCCTTTCACTGAAATGCAGAGACTTAGAAGGTAGATACTCTTAAATACACCAATGGATCTTTAGAAAGCAAAGCCATCAATTACCAAGTCTTGCAGGGAAATGACCTCCTTGAGAAAGGAAGAGTAGCAATGTTTCTGTCATGCTCTGGGTGTCATTTCAATCCACATAGCTACGAGGCTGGGGGTATGGTTAGAGAAACCGTAAGAAGAATTCTTGAGAACAATTGATAGCCTTTCTTCCAACCTTCATTTCATTTAAAAATTGACAATTAACAGACATCCCCATAAAAATATCCACATTAACTAAACAAAAACACTCAGATTTAATATGAGCAGGAAGAAAACTGGCTCCTACAGAAGGTTCAAATTAAACTCTTCAATAGACTAAAATGGAGAAAGGAGTTTTACATAAATCAACTGAAAATCTGTCTTCCTACAATTCATCCAGTGTCTAAAGTGACAATTTAAGTTCTGGTCTTTGATTGGTTCCAAAAAATACTGTATTGCAGGTATTGTCTTGATAATTCAATGATGGGCTATATAAATATTCATCAGATTAAAAAAACAAACAAGGGCTTCTACCCCACACCCCAATAACAGAATAAAGATCATCTCTGAGCAGCAGGCAGTTATTTAATACAAGGAAGCTCTTCAATAGCGGTGGCTGTACCAGTCATTGTTGTTAACCTGAAGGAGCTCTGTCACAACCTGCAGGATGTTGCAGTTGTGCTTCTTCAGCAGCCTTAGGTTCAGCTGCCTGTCACAGAATCCCATTTCAAAGAGATGGGCCATCAAGGCTGCTGTCTGGTCTTCAGAATCTACTGGCTGTGTACAGACAAGAAAAGTAGAACATTTTCTATATAATTTAAGTGCTTATCCATGTAGATCTCTAAATTGTTAAAAGTTTGTCTTGTAAAGCATACTCATCTTCCTAGATTATTCAAAATTCTAGGTAACGTGATACAAGGGTATAGTGCACTTGCCTACCTTATACCAATGGATCTTCTGAGGGGTAAGAAGGATTGGGAAGGCCCTGCTATAGATTAGCTGTGTTTGTGCTGGAAGGAGAAAGGAAACCAGGGGACTGATGAACTGTCCTTGGAACTAGGAAGAGAATACTTCAGCAGAGACTTTCAGAAACAAGCATTCTTTGTCCAGATAAAATTAAGCTCTGGAAACCCAGTGATGATAAACCCTTATTTATAGAAGTGGAAATACAAAATACCTATTTTCAGGGTTCTTGAGAGAATTCCTATGAGAAAGTCTGTAAGCAAGCATGTTGAGCAGAGTCTCTGGCATTTCCCGCTACACTTAATTCCACTGTTCCCTTCTTCCGTCTTATTTCGGAATAGATTACCATCCTCCTTTCAAGGTTAATCCTTCCATGATAACTTTGCTTTAGATCTCATTACCTCAGAAATCTTTTGCCATTTTATATTCTCTCTCATCTTTATCTTTAACCTCTTTCGCTAGTAGCTTTAAAGTCCCACCTATCTTTAAAAATGTCTCTCTCTGCCTTAAGTATCCTAGCTTCCCCTCTATTTTTCCCTTTGTAGCTCAGCTATTTGAAAAGTGGGGCATACTTGCACTTTGAAATTCCTCACGACCCGGTCATACCTCTCTGAGGCATTTGACATTGTTGACCAATTCCCCCCTTATTAAAACTCCTTTCCCTAAGGTCTAGCACAGAACTCTCATTTTCCCCTTAGTCACCTATCTTCTTTGCAGGTTCCTCCTTCCTTCCCTGTTCCTTAAAGGCTGCTTCTTGCCTTCCCTACTCTTCCTGGGTGATTTCATCCAATCACATGGCTCCTGCTAACCTGTATGCAAGCAACTCTCACACTTCATCTCTAGGCCAGATCTCTCCCCCGTGCTCCGTATTTGTATATCCAGCTACATTCTGGGTATCTTTACCTAGCTATGCCCTGCACACCTCAAACTCAGCATCATTCAAAATTGACCTAATTTTTTCTTCTCTCATCCAAATATATCCTTCTTCTTGCATATCTTCTTTTATTAATCACCTAAGTCAGAAACTTGCAATTTATCCTTGACTTCTTTGTAGCCACTTAATCATGGTCTCCAAGCTCTGTCATTTCTACCTTTTAATTATCTTTCCTTTTTCCTTTTTTTTTTTACCTACACATGGTTTCTCAAACTGCTTTCTTTCCCTGTCCCACCCCAACATCCTCACTGTAGTAGAGTGCTTTTACTAAGACCGTGACTGATCTTGTTAATCACTTCCTTAAAACCCTTGAACGGCCTCCTGCTGAGCTTGACCTAAGATCCAAACTCCTTAACACACAGCATAGGAGGAGGAGGATGATCTGTCTCCTGCCTACATATTTGGCCTTTTCTTACTCCGCTTCTCTGACCAAATGGTCCTGCTCCTCAAATCCAACTTGCTCTCTTATACTTCTAAGACGTTCTTCCCAACTACTTTATCTACAATACCTTTCTCTGCCTTTTTCCTGGCCAACACTTTGTCTTTCAGGACTTAGTTCAGACACCATCTACCAGGAAGCTTTCCTGGGCCCCACCAGCCTAGATGAGGTGCTCCATTTGTCTGACAGCACTGGCACAAGATCTTACCCAGTAGAGTAAATGTCTCTTTACCTGTCGCTTCCTAGGCTTTGGGCAGGAGCTGATGTCTTATTCATCTTACAGCCCAAGAGCCTGGAGTAGCTCCTTACACATAGTAAGTCCTCAACCAACATTAGGTTCTTTTCCTTTCCTCCCTTAAGTAACTTGGCCAGTCATGTAAGTGGTGAGGTTGTGTACTAACCAAAGACTAAACCTAAAGCCCATGCCACTCTCCAACCCCAAAGCCATCATTTTCACTTGTGATCGGATTTGGTTCAGGAAAAGAAAACACACACTGACCTGTGCAGTCACTGGTGGCCCAGCAAACAGGACCTTGTATGCAGAGGCAGCAAGAGACAAAGCCCCCTTCACTAGTCCTCCCGGAATGCTGCTCCCATGGTGGTGCCTGTGGAGGAAAACCAAATTATCTCCGTAAACAAACAAACCATGATCTTCCTACAAAGTAATCTGGGATCTAATTGAATCCTTAAAGAAAAATATTTCCTTAAGAGAGAAACATCAAATTTAAGAAGAGAATATGATTGGTTGTTTTATAGCTACAAATTTTGGTTTTATACAGGGCCAGTTCCACTGCTGCAAGATCTGGGCACTGCAGAAAACACACCGCTCTAGGTAACATGCCAGCTTCCAGTCCTAGCTGAAAAATAATAGTCAAGGGCACACTGGGGTACCAGCAGTCCGTCTCTGCTGGGTTATCATCTCAGAGGAAACGCCTTCCAGAGGAAATGTGATTTTCTGGATTCTGTAGGGAAGATCCCATCTTGATACTGCTCTGAGGTGACTGGGAGCAAACAGGCAGATACAAGACTCTCGGGGCACTCCTTTCTGGTTTGGAATGGGAACATTCTTAAGCATCAGCTTTGGACCTTTGCTCAGTGTTGCTCCTATGTTTTAGGAGGAATGAAAACAAGAATGAGAGACACGCTCAATTAAAAAAAAAAAAAAAAAAGGATGAATGACAGCTCTCCTTCCCTGCTCTCATGGGCTCTTTTAAGCAGAAGCAATAGAGCATATCCACCTGCTTCTGGAGAAGAGACTGCACAAGGTCCAGTTACCTTGAGTGGTCATAGCTCTTCTGTCTGCCGTTTACAAGTCCTGATGAGCCTCTGGGCTCTAAAAGCAAAAGAGCTGTTGGTTAGATGCAGCATCCATTAAGTGCCAAGTGTTCTCTAACTCACAGCAAAGCTATTTTCCAGGCAGGTGGCAATCTGATCACAGCATTTGAAGTTCTTTTTCTTTTTTTAAGTATTTGGGAAGTTTTGTGAGGGGTGGTTGTTTAGGTAAGTGATGAGAAATTGTTCAGAATGTAATGCAAGGCGACAGTTTACTGTATCAGAATAAATTCTATAATCATAGCATACTGATTAATTCATAAGGACTTTTAGGTTTCATTTTTTGGGAGAAAGAGTGGGAAGTGACTTTGAAGGTCTACCTGCAACAACTTCATGGTGCTATTCTCTTTACTTTCCAGATGAAGAAACAGACCTATAGGTGTTATACACCTGCTGAACTGCTACAAGGTCACACAGTGAGGAAAGCTGGAACTGGGGCTGGAACCTAGACTTGTCTGGCTCCAAGGCCTGTGTTCTTCCAACTACAGTGCAATGACTACTTCTATGCTGTCTCATATAATAAATGTTAAGCTAGAGTATACAAATAGGAGTATGAGGGAGGAACAGAGAGAAAGGGCAAGTTCTTAAAAATTGCCAAGAAACATAAAGACAGAGAGCCCATGTAATACCTGGTTTCCATTAGAAAGGAGCAGAGAAAAACAGATAAAGCTCAAGCTGGTCATTACCTGCTCTCATCTGATCAGGGACTGAAGAAACTTCTCGGATGGTAACTGGTAAATCCACTCCTGGGGAACCATGATGCTGTGTACAAGGGGGGCTCCTTCCAGAAAGACACAATATTGAAAGTTGAAATGGTACCAATGGTAACGGTGGAGAAACAGTAAACACGGCACAGCAGTGCCAAATTCTCTATGCACACTTCACATTTCTGATCCAGATCAGATGTCTGAATTTAGGGATCAGGTCAGAAGGGCTGCATTCTACTCCTTTTCCTCTTTGGTCACAGTCAAGCTAGAAAGACTGGCTTTAGTTTGGCCACTTATTCTATACTAAGTGGTACTGATAAAGCTAAATGTCTAGCTCACTGGGAGAATGGTTTAAACTATAGTCAACGCTCCAGCATTTTCTACATTATGAAAGCAATGATGCAGAAAGATCCAGTAGAGAATTAAAAATAATTTGTTTGATTTCACAGTACCTTTTTCCCCCATAATGGCTTTAAATTCTTAATTATGCTTAGGAATTTTGTGGACTAATACAAGAATGAGCTTCTGCTGCCTTTGCTTCCAAATCAACAGAACAAGGAGGGGAGATACAGGGATTTTTATGTTTAAAAACTGGCTCTGAACAATCAAAACATAAGTACATTGTACTCAGATAATTAAGGTTGACTAAAAAAAAAAAAACCCTTTCATCGAGTTGATTCTGACTCATTGCGACCCTACAGAACAGAGTAGAACTGCCCCGAACTGTTTCCAAGGAGCACCTGGTGGATCTGAACCGCCAACCTTTTGGTTAACAGCCGTAGCTCTTAACCAGTACGCCACCAGGGTTTTCTAAGGTTGACTACAACGAGTATTTCTTTAAACCCAGAATCCACAAATGCTGGGAAATACAGCTTTTATTCATCTAAATTGAGACTTTACTAAGGGAAATAACCTCTTCCCAGGCTGAAGAAGAAACAGGTTTTGAGATCAAGTTGATTCCTCTCCTTATTCTTCCTCTCCCAAACACCTCAGCAAGGTGGATATGGATGGTACCTGGGCAGCACAGGTGGAGGCCCCACCACCTCTGGGGTTAGGGGCACTGCTTCCAGAGTCTGTGAGGTCATGAGGATGTCACTGATACTGTGCCTCTGCAGCTGGTTCTCCCCTCCAGGGAGTCTCTCCCCAGCCTCGGCTGGTTCCTGCCCAGCCTCAACCCCAGGCTCGCCTTCAGCACCTCGCTCCAGGCCTGGCTGAGAGAGGGCAGAGCTGTACATGGAGTCCCCCAAGGGGCGGCTGGTATCAAAGCACTCAGGCAGGATGATGATGTAATCCTCTGAGGAAGCAGAGGACTGACTCTGAACTTCGTCTTTGAGCTCATCCTCCTCCACAACTTCTTCCTCCGCGATACGGACAATCTCCTCTCTCTCATCACCAAGCTGTCCCTCTCCTTCAGACGAGGCAGATTTCACTATTGGAGGAAAGCAACCAATTTAAAGGTATAAGCTACAAGCAGCCACTGGTGGTACCCTTAGTTGGTAATGCCTTGGGGGTCATGGGCTAGAATTATGAATGTCAGAGAAGAACGAAGAACCAGAGGGAAGGGCTGCTGCTGGAACCATGACCACATTCTAAGTCTGAAGCCATCCAAACCAGACAGACCCAAGGCTCACAAAAACAAGGTAGGCAGAAACATCCAGACATCAGAGAAGTACTGTGAAGCTTAAAATGAGGGAGGCCTCATCCTTTTTCCTCTTCACGTGATGGTTAGAGACAGGGTTCGAAACAAACTGATCAACTAGCTAATAGTGCTATAAAAGTAAATGCTAGGTGGTGAGGACCACAGGACCACATGCATACTTCCCCCTGTTCTTTACAAAAGTAAAGCATGTCCATGGTAGAAAACTGGCAAAATCTGGATAAGGGAAGAAAAGCGCCCAAAGTCCCATCAAAAATAACTACTGTGAGTATTTTGGTCTAAACCCTTCCAGACTTGTTGTTATGCATTTGTACACATGTATATTTAAAAAAAAGTAGACCAAATCACATTTAAGGGCATAGGTCAAATTTCATTACAACAAAATTTTCCATTATTTTGATGCACTAGAATTTGAATTTTTAAATAGTTCTTGAAAAACATGGTATTGGTTCTGATATCTAGAAGTTTCTGATATAAAGGTGTTTGTTGTTTGCTATGGAATTTAACCTTGATGAAACTCAGTTTGGTACTCCTGCCTCTACTGGCTATTTCCTGGACTGTTGCCCTAGGAGAAAGCAGACAATGAGCTGCCAACGGGGGCCTCTGGGAGGCACTCTGCCAGTTTATAGGAAGACTCCTCACTGCAGAGTCCAGGCACCACCAGCAGCTTTTCCTCTGTGGAATGCAGCTGCCCCTGAGGAAGCACAGAGAGGACGTATGGTGGCTTCTTTGTTCCTAAAGCTGTGACTGAAATGGTCAGGCAGCTTATGGACACCATGAGGAAACAAATGTGGCCAGAATTTCTAACAAAGACCACCCTACCTTTACTCTCAAGAAAGAGCACTTCTAACTAATCATGTTTGCCAATCACTATTTGGGTGCCACCCTACTAGGTGGAGGAAATGCGGGGACACTCACTTTGTAGGGACTTTTGTCGGCAAGGTGGGTTGTGATCCGGGGCAGCATCCAAAGTAAGAGATCTGATCACGGTCTCACACACAAACTGGGTCCCACTCAGGTCATCTTCTGCTTCCTCCATTGAAACAGTGCTCTCAGTTTTATTCCTCACTGACACTGTGTAATCTGAAAGAGATGAGAGCCTCATCTATGTTTGGTGTTTCAAATGTCGAGGTGCTTTTGCCATGGTCAGTCACCACCCATGCTCATACTATGGCAAGGAATAGCTGCTATCTGTGCCATCTGAAGGTGAGGAGACTTCAAAAACTAAGATGCTGTAGAAAACCCATTCACACACCAAGGACAGGTTAGTAGGGAGTTGGTATAAAAACAGGGTATAGTATAGAAAAAAGGATACAAATGCTTTATAAATATTTAACCCCTTACCAGGAAGTGCTTTAAATCCCGCCCCTTCACTCTCTTCCTGTATCTGCCCCAAGCCTGGCTTCTCTATTAAAGGACTGTCATGTGGCAGAGGAGACATGCATGGAGTCATATCTGGAGAATGAAGAAAGGAGAACCATCAACCAAGAAATAGCATTGCATCATCACAGTCAGTGTCTAGAAGCAGCAGCTCACAGGCTTCTTGCCTCCTGCAGGGCTAAAGTAAACCCAGGTATGCTTCAAAGTCTGCTGGAAAGAATTTCTCCAGACCATGAGGTGTGCAAGTATCTCAGGCAGATCAATTAATGTAGGAAGGATTATAAACAGTCATCTGGCTTGGGAACTACAGCCAAGACACAGAGCCATGAATGTAAAGGAACAAAGGGATGTAAAACCTCTAGAGATAGATGGAGAGAAGGGTCCCTTGTAGTGGGGAAGCCTCACACAAACTTGTATCACTGCCTCTGGTGGACAACGAGGAAAGAAGGAAACTAGACCTAAGAATGCAGCGTTCATATCACATTGTGGGAGAATAAAATGCTAACTACAGAGTCCATGCTGCAGTACTTTTGGGTCTAATAACAAAATAGACAAGGTGCATCTAGTAACATTCTTACCCACAGGGGTGTTGTGGGGCACTCTCTCCAACTCTTGGACTATGTTTATATCCAACAACTCAAAGGACAACAGGTCCTGGAAAAAAGAGGGGCAATGTCAGGCTGCTTGCAGCGCACACTGGGGGCATCTTCTGTCTCAATGGGACTTGTAGGCCACTGAGCTCTACATCACCCAGATCCAACTCTGTCACATTCATGTCTCACCATAGCCAACTGAGGGGGAGGAGAGTTAAATGGGAACTAGATGTTCAAAGCATCAAAGAGCAGCAAAGAGAAGAAATGTAGTAGGTATGAAAGTGAACCAGATATAAGGTGAAATGCAGAGGCAACTAAAGGGGAATTGTGGGGAAGCACAGGAGTGAGGCCACAATTCAAAGGTGAAACATTTAGTTTAGAAACTGTTCTTTCCATGAGTGAGCTCCCCTGCCACTAACACATCTAACTGGATCACAGTGGGCATAATCTTGACCGTCCTGGGCACCACCTAAGGCTACCACCTTCTCATTAATGTGGTTAAACACTTTCCCCAATGCTCTCTGTCCCTCATCCCTCAAAGTGTCGAATTCCCCACCTGGGCAGTCAGAAGATCCACAGATGGGATGTAGAGCTCCCTCTCCCTGGCAATCTTTTTTATCTTCTGAGGGATGCAGGTCCCTGTCCTTTCTGTCTGCTCAGTCACTTCATCAAGCTGAATTTCTTCTTTGGCCAGAAGAAAAGCTTCCTATAGAGACAAACCATGAGGACAGATTTTAGGCCCTCAACCAGTTGATAAGCCTCCAGAAAAAATAAAAACACTGCTGCATCTCTACATCTTCTAGCTTTTTGTGTTCATATCATTTTAGATTCATAGAAAAGTTGCAAAAATAGTACAGAGTTCACATATTGCCCTATACCTAGCTTTCCCTACTGATAACAACGTACATTAACCACAGTACAACAGTCAAAACCAGGAAATTAACACTGGTTCTTTTTCTCCCCTTTCATTTGCATTTTGTCAATATTCTACCATGAGTATGCATTACTTTTGTAAAGAGGAGGAAG
The DNA here is from genome assembly GCF_024166365.1 of Elephas maximus indicus. NCBI lineage: Eukaryota > Metazoa > Chordata > Mammalia > Proboscidea > Elephantidae > Elephas > Elephas maximus. Next base: position 49,894,645 of record NC_064837.1, on the reverse strand, counting down.
TATGCATGCGGTCCTCTGGTACTCACCACATAGCATTTGCTTTTTTTTTATTAATAGGGCACTATTAGTGATTACTCCAAAATTTAAGCAATTATTATTCTAGAAGTACCCTACTAATAGAGGTAAGTTGCCTTAAAAAACTGCATACCAAGTAACATCCAGGGCAAGGTTTCATTAATATTTAGGGACCACACACAAGGGTTATCTCAGGGGAGAACAACGTTAAAGAGCAAAACTATCAGTCCACTAGTTCCATAGGCCAGGCCAGGCCACCCTTCTTTCCATTGGGCAGCAAAGAGACTGGCCAAGCATCACTACAGTGAGAGAGAAAAGCACTCAAACAAAGCCCTTGAGGACTAGGCTGGATTTCAGCATATAAATGTGTTGGGGTGGGGAAGAATGGGTAGTCTTTCATGAGCTCTGAAAGAATGACCAGCTATGAGTAGGCTCTTTTCATTTCAGTCACCGCTTCCCTAACTCTAACTATATTTGGATACTGACCAAAGCCCATCAGTGCTCACCTCTTGCTGGCAGGTGAGATCATCAGTTTTGCTTGAGTTGATCATGCCCTTTTCATTGTTACCAGGGCTCTCTGTGGAGGTGAAAGGATCCACTATGATACTGCACCAGACCCGAGGCCCAAACTGCTGGCCTTTATGAGAAAGTCGCCAATGAGAAGTATATGTTCCCTCCAAGGTTGGGGCGATGAATTCCACAGATACAACTCCCACATGGCCGGCTTTCAGGCAGGGAACCAAGACATCTTTCTTTTCTGTAGAAGCCAAAGTCAGGTTTCCCCACATGAACTTGAGCTGAAAAGAACAGTGACAAGGGAAAGTTTGTCAGCTGAGTACTCTGCCACTTCACATCATCTTCACAATTTATGGGAAAGAATACCTTTGTGTCTGCACTCCATTTTATGTTTCCTGTATTTTTCATCCTCCAATGTTTGATGAACTTGGTTCCCGGCTGAAGGTGAGTCCCATCAGGCAAATTCTCATCCACAAATGCTGCGCTGAGGGTTGGTATAACCGGGGCACAGGGCTGCAAAGGGAGCCTGAACAGAAATTCACGCACTTAGTCATTTGCTATTGGATGTGATGGCCTGGAATATCCACCACTGTGGCCTGGGCGGCTGACTGTGACTCTTGAGGATGTCCTACTGCATTTGCCTTAAAAAATACTAACAAAAATTTAATAAAAAGGTTTGACCCCTGAGCTAAGAAGCCATGGTGAGGGTAATCAAAAGGATCCATAAATAGAATAACAACAGAGCCAAGCTCTTGAAACACCTGCTAATTTGCTTCAAATACAGGCTGCTTCCAGTGAAGAGAGGTCAAAACAACCCCAATTCTGCAACCTACTAGTTTTTATCTTTCTGAGGAGGGCACCAAAGCCAGTGTTAAATATAACTCCCATTCAGCAAATGTGCTCTTAGGTATTTACTCAAGCGACATGAAAACTTATTTACATAAAAACATGCACACGAATGCTGCAGCTTTATTCATAACTGTCAAAAATTGGAAGCAACCAAGATGTACTTCAAAAGGTGAATGAATAAACAGACCATGGCACATCCATACAAAAGTGTATAACTCAGCAATAAAAAGAAATGAATTACCAAGCCACGAAAAGACATGGAGGAACCTTAAAACGCAAACTGCTAAGAAGCCAGACCAAAAAAGCTGTATGTACTGAATGATTTCAGTTATGTAACGTTCTGAGAAAAGCAAAGCTAGAAAGACAATGAAAAGATAAGTGGTTGCAGGGATACAGGCAGAGGGAGGAAGGGATGAACCGGTGGAGCACAGCAGATATTTAGGGCAGTGAAACTATTCTGTACCATACTGTAACAGTGGACATATGACATTAAGCATCTGTCAAAACCCACGGGACTGTACAACACAGAGTGAGCTCTCATGCAAACTACAGACATTAATAATAATGTAGCAACACTGGTTCATCAACTGTAACAAACGTACCACAGGAACGAAAGACACTAAGAGAAGAAATAATGTGTGAGGGGGAGAAGAAATAATGTGTGAGGGGGAGGGGTATATGGGAATTCAGGACTTTCAGCACAAATTTCTGTAGACATAAAACTACTTTAAAAAATAAAGCCTATTAAAAAAAAAGTCTATTGAAAAAACAAACGACTACTGAACTACTCTTTAATAAAGCTAGGGTCAAAGAACAGGAAGTTTCAAGGGTGTGGGTGCTAAGTGTTATGAATAAATAAGACAGAAGTTGACTGATGTTTTAGTGTTAGAGAGCTGAACCTGAAGTCTTGGCTCCCAGCAAGCCCCCAGGCTTACATCAGGGTGTTAGACTGCAGCAAGCTCTCGGGTCGGCCCAAAGGAGACTTGGGGCTCTGAAGTCCATGGATGGAATTCCACAGATGAATCTTCCTGTGGAGTTTAAGCTGCTTTTTAAGTTCCTTGACCTCCGCTTTACGCTGTTTCTTCTCAGCTCGCAACCTTTGCTTTTCTGCTTTAAGAAAGTTCTTGTCAACCTGTTTCTGAAGCCTGTGAGATAATAAATTGAAGTCTTAAAAAAAAAAAACAAAACTTATAAGCTTATATGTGACAGACTGACTTGATTTGTAAACTTTCACTTAAAGCACAATGAAAAATTATTTAAAAAAAAAAACCTCATGAACAAGACTTGAAGATATTTTGGGCCAACTGCAGCCTCCATCAGTATCAGCTTCTAGTTTAGTTTCTTAATTTCATTCTCTAGCTATCATTTCCATTTCATTAGCTTTGGGTAACTGTCTTCATTACTGCGTATCAACTGAAAATGAGCAGGAACTAAGGAGACTATCTAAACTTCTGTGACTCACACCCTGTCACCAGAACCAAGAAACCAGAGAACTGTTTTGCTGTGTACATTTTTACAATTAAAAAAAAAGGAAAAAAAAAAGGCCAAAATGGCAAAATTTTGTTATATATCTTTTACCACAACAAAATTTTTTTAAAGAGGAAAAACAAAAAACCCTAAACACCCCATGTAGATGATTTTACCTGACTTGTTCCAGGGCAGCTGGAAGGCGAGGAGTAGAGAACTTTGAGTGTGAGAACGGTTCAGAGGATCCCATGACAGGTTTCCGCAACTTCAGTAGGACGTGGTTAGAGTCATGGTCATAAGGCCCTGCCTCACAATCTTCACAGATATTGTAGGATGGGCACAGGCTGTGGGGAAAAGAATGGCGTGGTTCAGAATGGCAGAGTGGGAAGTGCCCAAGGCAGGGAGATAAGAGACCAGACCTGTCTATTTGCTCTATTGCCAGCTAGCAGGTAATCGGAGCATGTCATCTGACCATGCCATGTCTCAGTTTTCCTCATAAATAAAATGGGGATAATAACACTTAACCTATATCTATTTCAAAGGGAAATCTATAAGATGAAGCAATCTATGAAAGCATTTGGAACAAGAGGGAGACAACCTTTGGTGACCTAATTTTGTCTCGGGGAACATAATTTTGCCTCATTGTTAATCCAAGTGCACATCTGAACACAACAATCTGAATACTTAACTCTCAACTCAGATATCATGTGAGTGAAGAGCAGTTTGTGTTTCCAATCCAGAGCTACTACATCTAACGCTCAGAGATAGAATACACCCAATTTCCCTTACCTATCCAGAATGCCAGCAAGGTTGTTGCTCTGAGGACTACCAATAGACAACTATTCCCAAGTTACTGCTCACCTGCACTGGTAGCGCACACCCACGATTCTTTTGTGGCAGCTGCTGCAAGCAATATGCCAGTTGAACTGGTTTTCTGGCAAAAACAGTGTATCATCTGAAATAGGCATTGAGACTTCTGAGGGACAGGAACCCAAGGTTGGGCTTTGGAATACAAGCTTCTCATGTAATTTCTGTTCAAGCTTCTCAACTGTTTCTTTAACCACTTGCTCTCTGAACTAGATATAGAATAGAAGGTAGGGAAAAATTCAGTACCAATATTAGAAAAAGGTGTGAATATATTAAACAGAACTGAAACCTCGCAGTCTCTAGTATAATATAAGAACGTGATAAATAACTAATAGCAGCTGAGTGAACGGATGAAAACATAGCAAAAGGTCTATTCCTTTCACAGCTACACTGGTTCAAAGAAAATACTATGAAATCTTTTCAATGAGTTAATTTCTAACTGCTTTCTTCGCAGGCACAGAGATTTGTCCTTCTCTCTTACATTTTTAGAATCAGACTCTTCCTTTTTCTGGGTACCTCACTGTAAAAGTTAAGAGCTTTCTTGACTGGAGCTGCTCTAGTTTAGAAATTATTAACTACCACTCTTCATTCACCTGCACCAGAGGCAGCAGCCATCTGGGTTTGGCTTTCTATTCTTCCACATTCTACCTGTGTCAACGCTGCTGCTAAAACCAAGCAAGAGAGAACACTCACTGTCTCCAAGTAGCTTGTGAACCAGCCTGGGGGCTTGTCTTGAGGTTGGTCTGCATTGCATGGAGCACGTGGAAATTGCTACAAGAAAACACAATCCAAGATCTTGGTGGTTACTTTTTCCTTCTACTTAATTTTCCTGAAATGTATTATTTTGAAGTTTCTTTTGTAAAGTAATATAAGCGTATGGTTAAAAACAAAGCAAAAACAAACAAAAAAAACTATCAAATAGCATGGAGGAGTATGGAAAACAAAGTCTCTATCCCACTCACTCCCCCTCTCCAGAAGTAACCACTGTTACCAGTTTCAATCAGAGATGAAGAAGGATCACAACATCCTTCAAATCTCTGATGAATATTTCAAATTACGGACCAAAGACAAGGAAACATACGGTTAGCAAAATTGTACACACAGGTCCATTCAATTCATACCTGTGTTGCAGGCGCCTCTGGGGGCCTCATATCTGATCCCAAGATTCTCACCAATGAAGAATAATGTGCAAGTGGCTTCTTCCCTGCCCTGGCAGCTAGTCGTTTTTCTGATACAACTGGTGTTGAGGCTTCATCCACAATGTAGTATCCTTCATGAACTTGCATCTGCAGTTGGTTTCCCTGTTTAACTGCCATCTGAGAGAATACATTATGAAACAAAATCATATTGTGTGAGTCTCCTTTTCCAAATGGAATTTCAAAAACACCTAAACAGAAGAGTGTGATCAATTAATTATATGGGACAATATCGGGATTTGTGTTTGTTTTATTAAATCAAACGACACATACACTGTTGATGATCAACTTGTTGCTCTGCCAAGAACTGTAATTAGGAATGGTTTTGTTACTAAAAATCAGGACAAACGTAGCCTCACAGTGTAGCAATTTATTAGACCAGATGTTTCATCTGAAATAGCTGGGTTACTACTTCTGTGTAACTGGTTTTACATAAGACTCCATCTAGGGACTCCAATCTTAATTTTCTAAAAAAGCTGATCCCATGCTAAGAAAACTCAAGAAACTTAAAACTATGTTCTGCAACTAAGTGTTTATTTTTTCACTAATAGTATTTTGGAAAACATGCTTAACTGGTCACCTCCTTTTTAAAAGCATCTTCCTATAAGCCCTAACTTGAAAATGGTACTTCAAGGAGCATCTGAGGTTCCATGAAGGTACTCCAGTGTCCAAGATTTTAGGGGCAACATCTTCTAGTACCCCAGTGTCAACCAGAACAGCTCTTCTTTTATCTATTTTTACCCATTAGATTTAAGATTCCATTTACAGAGAGCATTTCATGGCCAAAAAGTTTGAAACCTGTTATTCTAGACCAGGAGTCAGCAAATGCTTGCTTAAAAGGCCACACAGTAAATATTTCAGGCTTGGAGGCCATATGGTTTTGGACACAACTATCCAACTCTGCTGCTGTAGCACACAAGCAGTCACACACAACACATAAATGAATTGGCGTGGCTACGTTCTAATAAAATTTTATTACAAAGCAGGCAGTGAACACAGAGGCTGGAGTTTGTCAACCCCTGTTCTAGACCATAACCCACCAAGAAGCTTTTAGTAAACTGTTTGGGAGGGACTGTGGGAAAAACTGCTCAAGAAAAGACTGCAATGAAGATGTGTCAAAATATAAGGGAATCTTAAAAACTATACAGTACCATATATGAAAATGTAAAAATATTCTTGCTTTGCACGGCAAGACAGGCTTACATAAACATTAGGTTCCTGAGGTCTGAGCTTCCTGACAGGATGCTAAGAGGGGCTGGGGAAAGGCAGAAAAGTTACGATGACCTTAGAAGACTTTTTAGTGAAACTACTATAGCTTCTAAGAATATGGAAAGAGAAAAGCCAGGAAGAGTAGGACAAGAGTGAAGGGGGTAGAGGACCAGCATGCTAGAATAGCTTAAGGGCAGGGAAGAAATAGGAAAACCACAAAATAACTGAAGCAGAAGGGAAGAGGAATGAGAGATTATATACAGAAATAGGTATCTCAACTAAGGAAAACCAAGGAAAAGATCTGAATATCCAAAACAAAGAGTGAGGCTGGTAAATAAGGATGCTCATGCAATAAAACTGGGAACACATTGGTTACACTGCTGAAATAAGGATATCAGTTTTGTCCAGCAGCCAAAAAGGGTAGACTCAGCCCCAGTTAGAAAAAAATCTTGCCTTTCCCTCCCTAGAATGAAAGTGATTGTCAAAAATAACTCAGTCTTGGAATAGAAGCTCATAAAAGATAGTCAAACCTTAATTAGAAAAGCGGTAATGAAAAGACAGGCTGATACACCAGAAAAATAAATGCGTTTGGGGAATGCTCTAATGCACCAATGTCTTAAACGAGAGATTGTATGCAACTCTGTACCTTAAATTTTCATTGTAATGTTCCATTTGGAATACTGCGAAGGAAGGAAATGACAAAGACCAACCAGGAAGCTCACTGTATTTTTAAACACTTGGATGGTGGCACAAAGATCAGCAACGAGATGGGAAGAAAACTGGGGGAAAACTTTACATGAGGAGCTCCCTTTTGCTGGATGGTATGCCCTACTCAGTACTATCTCCCTAAAAATAGGTTTCACTGTGTTTACATTCATTAATAATTCCTCTTCCTGGGTAATGGAATTCAGGTTTGAGCTTCAGTCAATAAACATTAAAAAAATTATTTGGAAAATGATACAAAATAACCATTACCTTAAGAGCTTCTTCATATTCTCCTAAAAGGACAAAAAACAGACATTGTGATAATTCTTCACTAGCCTAAAAAGATTCTAGTAGGTACAGGCAACCCTGACTTTTTAGAATTCTTAGCTTACAATCCTCAATATATGAACAGCTACTACCTTTTTGATGACAAATTCTCTTTTCATCCTGGAAGAGAAGCTACTGCAACAGTTCTCTGCTTTAAAGTCCCCTTTCTTTACCACTGGCACCCTCCAGCTATGAGACCTCGACCCAGCTCCCTCACTCTAGGCTTACTGAACCTCAGAACTCAAGAGAGTTCATGGATAGTGTTTATAAATCAACATGAATATATATACACAAGTTAGGGACAGACGCAACATATTGGGAGGCATGTGGTTTTCAGAGTAGCAGCATTTGAAATATAAGAGCAGCTCTCCTTAAAGCTGTCCTTACGGTCCATTTGAAGTCATCACTGTACATATAAAACACTGCTATATAATAAAAATCCCCTATGTAACTTATGTCCATGGATGAGTGAGTGCAATGTCAATTTATTGCATGCCAAGTTCTAATCTAAAACAAATGTTGTTACAAGGTTTGAGTGTAAATGGAAATGCATAAACCCGTGAACAGATAACGCTTTTAAATAAAGCTGAACAGGTTCCCTGAGGGACTTACCTTGACTGTTGATGGACACCTGTAAAAGGAAAAAAGCAACAGTGAATTACAAGCATCTCATCAACTCAGCATTTCTGTTACTAAGACCAGCGTCACAGAATAGACACAAAATCTCAGCCTAGGGGTTCAGCTTTTCTAGTATCATAAGCAAGTGATGAATAATCATTAAAGAATTTTATTGCTTAATTACTGTGCCCTCCATTATTCCAGCCATATCAAGAGACAGCATAATATAGTGGTTAGGAGCCTGGGCTCTGGAGCCAGAGGGAATGGATTAAACCCTTACTCCACTACTTCCAAGCTATGTGCTTCTGGGCAAATTACTTAACTTCTCTGTGCCTCAGTTTCCTCATGGATAAAACAGAGATGATAACGTACCTAAAACACAGTACTGCTGTTAATCTGATACATTATAGCCACTCAATAAAGGTTACTATTTTATTACAAACTAACTGGAAGCTTGGACTATATTTGAACTTAAGAACACTATGTAATTTTAAAGTTATCTCTCAGATAATCTTCTTCAAACTGCTTCTGCATTTCTCAACTCCATCTCAGATGGCACAACTCTGCTTAGAACAGGCAATTAGCAAATGCATTTAAATCCCTGAATAAATGAGATAAACACTAAACTTTTTGTGCTCTACATCAATCGCTCCTGAGAAATCAGATCCCTATTCTGGATGGCTGGCAGTGGCTACCATAAAATACTTTACCTGTTCATTCTCCTCATCCAGGTATTTTATTTGAATAGTGTTCAGATCAAATGAAACTTTTACCTGCAAGTAAAAAATATACTATATGAATAAGACATCAAAAAGTCAAATTGTGACAGAAACTTAGAAGTCATAAAAGAAAAGATGGGCATATTTTATTACATAAAAATTAAATATTTCTATATGGTAAGAAGTACCATAAACCAAGTCAAAAGACAACAGACTGAGAAAAATATATGGAACCCATAATAGATAAGGAGTATCTCTAACATACAAAGAGCATCTGCAAAGCTGCTAAGGATAAGATTAACAATGCAGGTAAAAATATACTGAAAATTCACAGAAGAGGAGATCAGCATGCTTAACAAATATATGAAAAGATATTCGACCTCACTGGTAGTCAGAACAATGCAAATTAAAGCAAGGAGATGCCATCTCATCAGAATGGCAAAAATTATTTAAAGCTACAACATCCAGTACTGTCAAGAATTGAGGACACGGTCATTTATTTCTGTGAGTTTCTACAATCGTTCTGCAAAGCAATCTGGGTAACAGGTATTAAAATTTTAAATCACATACTGTGTGACCCATTAATCTCACTTGAGGTTATATGTACAGAGGTATACCTCCTGCATTTTATTTGGAGGAGCAAAAAGAAAAAAAACTGGAAACAATCCAACTATTTATTTTTCAGTATGAAATGATTAATAAATTATGGTACAACAATACCCACAATATTGTGAATTTTCCTTGGTTTTCAAAAGAACGAGCTTTGGTTGTTATCTATAGAACTATGTCTATAACCTACTATTGGGTGAGGAAAGCAAGCTGCAAAATAAGCTTGATCCTATATGATGTCTGTATGAATATGGAAAATGTGGGTAAGCACATACAGGGCTGTCATTAACACCGGTTACCCCAAAGGGGTGGGAAGGAGGGAGGGAAGAAATATGAACTTTTCCTTTTTATATGTTTGGATTGTTTCACTTCTTATAATGGACATGTATTACACTTTTATAATCTAAAATTCAATAAAGGAAAAAACCTGTGAGAGCTAGAACTCAATGGGACTGCCCTGTTTTTCCGGTCTTACAAGCTTTCCACCTCTGACAGCGTGCAGCCTTACCACTTTTCTATGGCTCTCTATTACTGGAAAATATTTGAGTTTTCCCTATCTGACAGGTTTCCACCTTACACAGGTTCTGGCTTTCACAGGTATTACTGTACTAGCAAAAGAAAGCTAACTGTGTTCGATTTTCAGACTACTTGACAAACAAGATCCAATTCCTTTCTGGATAACCATCTGTCTAGAACAGTATAGATAATTGCTGGAAGGCACAGGACTAAACTTCTTTTAAAGTCTCCACCATTTCCTTTCCTTTTTAGTTACCATCACATATAACCAGATAAAAGGAGACTTTTACCAAATAGTTTTGTTAGATAGTCAGTCATGCAGGAAGTAAAATATTCACCAGTGCAACCTGAACAGAAACAGAAGAGTACAAAGGGCAAACTAAGATCAGGAAAAGTATTAACAAAAATTAAAGGAGCAGCGGAACTGCTGTCGAAGCACCCAGGACAGTTTTTGCTGCTCAACTTTGAGACACTCAACCTCTGACCTAGCAATAAAGGCAATCTATCAGCTTTTGTAAAACACAGGTTATACCTTTGTTGTTGTTTGGTGATGTTGAGTCGGTTTCAACTCATAGCGACCCTATGTACAACAGAATGAAACACTGCCCCATCCTGCGTCATCCCCACAATCGTTATTATGCTTGAACCCATTGTTGCAGCCACAGTGCCAATCCATCTCGTTGAGGGTATTCCTCGTTTCCACTGACCCTCTATTTTACCAAGCATGATGTCCTTCTCCAGAGACTGATCCCTCCTGATAACATGTGCAAATATGTGAGACATGTTCTTGCTTCTAAGGAACATTCTGGCTGTACTTCTTCCAGGACAGGTTTGTTCATTCTTTTGGCAGTCCATGGTATAGTCAATGTTCTTCACCAACACAGCAATTCGAAAGCATCAATTCTTCTTTGGACTTTCTTATTCACTGTCCAGCTTTTGCATGCACATGAGGTGACTGAAAACATCAGGCCCACCTTAAGTCTTCAAGGTGACATCTTTGCTTTTTAACACTTTAAAGAGGTCTTTTGCAGCAGATTTGCCCAATGCAGTGTGTCATTTGATTTCTTGACTCCTGCTTCCGTGGGTACTGATTGTGGATCCAAGTAAAGATGAAATTCTTGACAACTTCAATCATTTATCATGATGTCCCTTATTGGTCCAGCTGTGAAGATTTTTGTTTTCTTTATGTTGAAGTGTAATACACACTGAAGGCTGTGGTCTTTGATCTTCTTCAGTAAGTGCTTCAAGTCCCATTTCTTTGGTGGCTCAAAAACAGTAACATATCTGCTCCCAGGCAAGAAAACATTCCCCTGGGGCCTTGTTGGGGTGCGGCCCACACCAATTCATTCCTCAAACTATTTCCAATATTAACAGGTCTTTGAAATCATTTCACTTAAAAAATAATTTTACCTTCCCTTTTTAATCTCTTCAGAAGGAACTTATCTGTTTGTTCCCTTTTATGGGGCATATCTCCTATATGAATGCCCAACTCCTGACAAAAATAATTTCCCAAAAGACCCAGAAATAGTAAATATGCCAACCGTTACAGCTATGGACAACCATTTTAACTATAGCTACAAATAGCTACCTAAAAATATCTATGCTTAAATAATGGAGAAACCAAAGTAACACTCACCATCGCTTCTATATCCGCCCAAGTTGTATTTTCTGGATCAGAAACCAGAAAGCTTTGAGTTTCATTTTTAAAAGTCACATTTAGAGTAACCTGTGGTTCCATGTTGTAGGGCTAGAGTTGAAAAGGTGGGTGAGAGATAGAAAACACATTAGAATGGGTTCTGTAAATTGCATAAACACTCAGGCATTCCACAAATACTTCTGTGCACCTAATATATACTATGCATGGGGAACACAGCAATGAACAAGATAGAAAATATCCCTGCTCCTATAGAACTTACAATCTAGGGGGTACTTTAAAACAGATCTCACTGTTAAATAACAATTTTTCTTTCCAAGAAATAAAAATATTAATGCTAAATCTATGCCATAAAGATTTGTACTTATGTAAGTCATAAAAATGACTCTCCACATGAGAGATAGATGTCTACTGAGAGTATTTACATTTGGGCCACACTCAGAAATCATCTAGATTTTGTAAAATCCTTATGGACTTTCATGGCATTTTATAATGACTTACTAAACCAATACCTATTGAATAGGTGCTAGTAGCAGGAAATACTAAGTAAGGTGAACAAAACAGATAAAGTACCCTCAGGGAGCTTACACCCTTGCATGCCTGAAAGTAACATTCTACATTTTTCTTGAAGAAGCAATCTCTTCCTAAGCTAAACTGAGGTTCTCCACTGGATCAATTTAAAAAAGTTAGAAGCCAAAGTTCCAGCCAAGAAACTACACTTTCAACACCCTTCATCCTAGTTCACCTGTTTTTTGTAGTCTGCTAATTTTTTCACTGGGAAATTTCAAACAACATAAACGTGGAGAGCAATAAAGACCTAGCTACAACAATCAATTCAAGGGTACCCTCATTTCCTCTACGCCACCCCACCACTCTCCTCCATCACCACCAACACTGGATTGACTGTAAGCAGCTAATGTTTTAAACAAATGACAGTTACCTAATTAAAATTTAAAATTATTTATTATAAAATTCCACACCTATACAAAGGTAGGATAATATAATGAACTCCTATGGATCCATAACCCAGCTTCCACAATTTACCAATCCAGGGTCAAGATAAGAATATTAAAAACTCAACCACGACACTATAATCATGCTTAAAAAGTTAACAATAACTCCTTAGTAGACATCAAACATCTATTCTGGTCAGCTGTTTGTTTTTAATTAAGAAGTTTACGTACTGGTGAGCTGGTTTGTATTTATGATGCCTTTACGAAAAATAGCTGAAGTTGTTTAAATCTAAACTTAAATTGTAGTGAAAACAGTCAGCTCTTAAACATATTCAGCAACAAATATTTAATGAGCATCTACAAAGAACCAGATTCTGCTGCAGACACAGGAGATAGGAGGTGTGCAAGAAGTCCTGGGAATTTACACTGTTATGGGGGAGCAAAGGGATCAGAAGACTTGGGGTCCAGACATGGCTCTATTAAGTTACTAGCCGTATAAGCTTGAGCAAGTCATTTAACCTCTGAGCTTCAGATCCTTTACCGGTAAAAAAGGTTTAATACCTTTGTTTTGCCTACCTCACAATATCATCATAAGATCAATGTGTGTGTATAACATTCCCTGAAAATGTCGTTCAAATATAAAAAGGATTATAATAAACCAGTCTTTAGAACTCAAAATTTGTTTTCCAGTGCTGTCCACTGCCCTGTGAAGTAATACAACTGAGACTATCATTAAAAACGACCTTGAACTCTGAGGATCAGGATTTTTTTAAAACTCAAAACTCAATTTTTTCCATTCTATGTCGCCACCTAGAGCCAAATTCACCTCCAAAATAATGCCAGGGAGTCTTGAGTGCCAATCCTGCTGACATCTAGAATTCATTCACATGGAATGCGATCCTTAGGGTCCTTAAAATTTGGAGAGGCTGTCTGTCCAACTCCCCAGGAACTCTGGGCAAAAAATCAGGGAATGGGAGTGACTGACAGCCTGCCAAAAGTGGATAATTTGAAATACATTCCTACTTTCCAACTTCTAAGACACACAGTTCCACATTTTGGACAGCCCAGCAGGAAACGAAATCTTCCTTCCTTTTTCTCAAATTGGAAATTAATTTAGGTACTTTGGAGCTCATCCAGCTGGTCGGCTGATGGGGAGAAAACAGGAAGTGGGAGATTCTAGCTTAACTGGGCCATATCCAGATCTTCATAAAGAACTGCCTATCTCTGTTTGGCTTTCCTGTGAAAACTCTTTCAGCAAGAGCATCGATCTTGAACTTGTGGAAATAAAAAGCTATAGTTAGCCCCATCTGCCCCTATAGGTTTAACGTCAGTACAGCCAGGCAGCTGGGGCCTAGGCCTTCAGATTTCATAACTGGCATTACTGTAAGCTCATGCCACTGACTCACCTTTGCTTGGCACAAAGTCATCTCTTCCTCTATGTCGATTTTTTCAACCCTAAAAATCCCTTTAATAAAGTAGACCTACAACTGGGAACCTGAGCTTTGATTATTCTCTCCACCAGAGGCCTGTAGAAGCTGTAAGTGCTTTAAGATGACCTGAAAGCTGGGTGTTTGACAATAAAGAAAAACGATGCCTTTCCAATACAGGAAGTCCCTAACCAAGGAGACCTCTTTATAAGATTCTCAAAAAGGAGTATGGGGTAAGAAGAGTCTGTGAGTAGTGTCATTCTTTTTTTCCTAGACATTTTTATCCTAGTCTTACAGTTTTCATTTCCTAGCACTTCATGCCCCCAAGATAATGTCACCACTCAGAAGATTTCCTCTCATTTTCTTTGCCTAGCCCTCTTCGTGCTGGGAAGTTTCGGCCTTCCTTTGGCATAAGCTGGGCGATCCGAGGTACCGACGCTTCATCCTTCCGGCGGCATCCACGCCCTCGTTCCCTCAGACGAACGGCTCTCTCACTAGGTTTCTGAAAAGGTCGGCTGCCCCCACACACAGAATAAGTCGCCCCTCTCCTTTGCAGGATTCCTCCCTACGACCTCCTCAACCTCCTAAGTGGGACGTGACACTACCCCGAGAGAACCTCGGGTGCTACCTTACCAGCTTCCCGCCCCCGGGGGGCGCCTGCCCGAGGCCACTGCAAGGACTGTTCGCTGCCAGCTCCACTGCTACCCCTGCGGGTTGAATCTAACATGGCGGATGGAGACAGGGCCCAGTCCTCTGTGTCTCTGAGTTTCCGACAAGACGATTGGTTCCTGCCATTTGTCCCTCAAAGCTACCACCCCATTGATTGGCCAAGCGTTCTCTGGCGAGGCGGGGCAGGAGCAGCCTAAACCGCAAAACAATAACAAACATTGGAAGAGAGGGGCGGAACTACGAGCGCGCAGACGTGGACCAGAGCAGATTTCCACTTCCCGGGCAAATTCGGCACCACTTTGCATTCCTTCAAGTTACTGACCTTAAAGGACTACTAGCCGAGACTTGCGGGGCTGGATGGGAATTGTAGTCTTCCTAGGATTTGTGGGTCCTTTAGCCTTTTTTTTTTTTTTTTTTTAGCCTACCTTCCGCTGTCAAGATGCGAAAACACGATAACACTCCAATCCATAGGTATCGAGGTTCATAAGAGAGCGGAGGTCTCTAATTTAGCAACTCGGTTTCCGTGAGAATCGTGTCTGCTTCGGGTATCGGACGCACTGCTCCATAAGACTACAGCTTCCAAGGAACCCTGTGGCTAAGGCCTTTCGTTCCGCAATGCATGCTGGAAATCGTAGTACCCCCCCCCCACCAACGTCTTTATTTACCTAAACTGGAGATTTCCATTGCGGCAGAAAGAGCAGGGGAATACGCCCTTATCTTACGATTGTTTTGGGCACTATCTGGCACCCATATTCGGGGCTCCGGTAGCTATCCCGACCCTAGTATAGCGATTACTGTGACGTAACAACGCGCACCAGAAGCGTGGAGGGAAGGGGGCGGGCACTGGTAGAATTCTTTCTTTTCCGGCTCTTTCTAATTACATCACGCAGGGAAAGAATGGGTGACCAATCGGAACCCGGATAGACTCGGCTCTTTCTGCCCCGCCCTTCCGCTTACGTATCTAGCTCTGCGTTCTGAGAGGCTCGCGCTCAGCAGCCCGGGCCAGTTTCCGTGGCGACAGGAAAGCGCGGGAATTACAGATAAATTGAAACTGCGACTGCTCGGCTAGAGCTGCCGAACGCTTTCTGAGCCGGGGCGGCTTTTGCGGGCTGTTCTGATAACTAGGCCCCGGGGCCTGAGAAGCCCAGAAGCTTTAGTCAGGATAAGGGTGAGAGAGCCCGGGGCAGGAAGAGGGGCCCAGAGGGGTGTTTGGGAAACTGGTTGTGGGGAGAGTAAAGGGGAGGCGGCTCCTAAAGGAGAGGCCTGAAGGAGAGCAAAACTCATTCCCGTCGAGTCGATTCCGACTTATAGCGACGCTGTGGGATAGAGTAGAAGTGCCCCGTAGGGTTTCCATGGAGCGTCTGGTGGATTCGAACTGCCGACCTTTTGTTTAACAGCCAAGCTCTTAACAACTGCGCCATCAGGGCTACGAAGGAGAGCAAAATGGGTATTTATCTGGTGGGGGCGGGGTGTGGAACCTGAGGCGGCTTAGACGTTGTTAGTGTGGGGAAATTCTGGGGAGGTGGGCAGGTGCGGCTCGCGGGAGAGAGACTGAGGAAGAGGAAGAGGGCGCGGTGTGTTGGGGGGGCGTGGATCATGATAGGGACTGGAATGTGTCTTGGGGGAATATGCAAATAAGAAGAGGGCCTGGTATATGTTGCGGTGGGGGGAGACCCTCAGGAAGAAGTGGGGCAGGAATGTGTCTGGGAAAGGTACTCTGAGGAAGAGGAGGAGACAGGATGTTTTGGGAAAGAGACCCTAAACACTCCGTTCATACGCCTTTCTAAATAAAGACAAGAGGTCGAAGAAAGGGAAGTAGAGGGTTGTCGATGTGACAAGTGCTGTTGGCAGGAACGTGCCTGAGGAGGAGGAAGGCCAGAGATGTGCTTGAGGATTCTGAGATGAGTGCAGATGAATTGGCGACCTGGAGTTAGGATAGGAGTGGGGAGTGTTGGTGGGTTTTGGTTTTGTTTTTAAACATGAAAAAGAAAACAGTCAGGATGATTGGAGAAAGCTGAGGCTACACCACCTACCCAGTCAGATCCCGGAAAGTCACTGCGGCTTTTCCTTTTTTGGGGAACCAACACCAAACCCGTTGCCATCAAGTCAATTCCGACTCATTGCAACCTTGTGGGACAGAATAGAACTGCCCCATAGAGTTTCCAAGGAAAATCTAGTGGATTTGAACTGGCAACCTTTTGGTTAGTAGTCATAGCACTTAACCACTATGCCACCAGGGTTTCCAATAAGGAAAAGCTACAGTGACTTTCCTGGGAAAAAGGAAAGGATCAAAAGGAGGAGGCTGGAGGCTGTAAGTGAAGAAACAAGAGAATATAAACTGTCTAATTACATTCCAATCTTAAGTTTTTCTTATCTAAAAATGACACTTATAAACTTAAGCTGTTGTTTATAAGCCTTTTAACGTATTTATATATGTGTACTTTATGTATTAAAGTGAAATGGAACAGAAAGAAATGGATTTTTCTGTGGCTCACATTGAAGAAGTACAAAATGTCCTTAATGCTATGCAGAAAATCTTGGAGTGTCCAATCTGGTAAGTCAACAGAGGAGTTTTTTGATTTAAGATTCTTCCTTATATGATTATCTCCTTGAGTGGAATGAGTAGAAGTGACCTTATGTCAGAGGAAAAATTATAAAAAAGCTATTAAGATCAGACTATCAAAGTTGCTGTTTTTCTTGACTGCAGGGCTTTAAAAATATAGAAAATATTGCTCTTTTCTTTCCACTGTTACTCTCCTCTCCGTCTCTACCCCTCAGTGCACACAGCCCCTTATCTTTCCCAATCCACAGATGATTGGTTGTGTACTGGGGTGGGAATCTGGTTTGGATTAAGTAACAATTGGACTCTTATTCCACCTCTAAAACTAGCTTGATCATTTGGAATGGACATAGTTCATAACGGTAAAAGTCATTAAAACCTTTAGCAAGTCTTTCTGACTCTGAGCCTTTGTTTTCCTTCATCTGTAAAATGAAGAGGGAATTTAGAATATTCATTCGATTTTTTTTTTTAGGTGTTATTTGCATACAGTGAAATGCTCAGATCTTAAATGTGCTAGTCAATGAGTTTTGACAAGTGCAGTTCTACTCTGTCCTATAGGGTTGCTATGAGTCGGAATCAACTGGACAGCAGTGGGTTTGGTTTGTTTTTTATATGCTTTTGTAACCCTAAACCCTGGTGCGTAGTGGTTAAGTGCTACGGCTGCCAACCAAAGGGTCGGCAGTTCGAATCCACCAGGCGCCCCTTGGAAACTATGGGGCAGTTCTACTCTGTCATAGGGTCGCTATGAGTCGGAATCGACTTGACGGCGCTGGGTTTGGGTTTGGTTTTTGGTTTGTAACCCAAATACCAATCAATATATAGAACATCTCCATCACCCCAGAAAGTTTCTTTGTGCATATTCAGGAGCTCTTAATCTGCGGACATTCTAGGACCCTTGGAAACCTATGGATGAACTGCATTTCAATATAACTAGTTGTTTTATTTTAAATTTCTTATGCATTTAAAAGCATTGCTCTGAGAAGGGGTCCATGAGTTTCACCAACTGCCAAAGGGAGTCCATGGCACAAAAAAGGTTGAGAACCCCAAGTAGTCACTAGATGATCTCTACAGTTTCTCTTAAATCTACAAAATAAAGTAGAAATCATACCTACGATCTCTTTGTGAAAAGCCAGAAAGAAAAATTAGGATAATTATCGCCTACTTCCTTCCCTGCTTGTTCTCTTTATTCTGGTCATTCTGGCCTCTTAAATGTTCTTCACACATGCCACATACTCTTCTGCCTCTGAACTTTACATTTGCTATTTCCTCTGCTTGGAAAATGAATAAGGAAGACCCAAGAAGAATTGATGCCTTTGAATTATGGTTTTGGCAAAGAATAATGAATATACTGTGGACTGCCAGAAGAACAAACAAACCTGTCTTGGAAGAAGTACAGCCAGAATGCTCCTTAGAAGCAAGGATGGCAAGACTTCGTCACACGTACTTTGGACATATTATCAGGGACCAATCCCTGGAGAAGAACATCATGCTTGGTAAAGTGAAAAAAGAGGAAGACCTTCAGCAAGATGAATTGACACAGTGGCTACAACAGTGGGTTCAAACGCAGCAACATTTGTGAGGATGGCACCAGACCGGGCACTGTTCCCTTCTGTTGTACACAGGGGTCACTATGAGTCGGAACCAACTGTTAGCACCTAACAACAACGACTGCCTGGAATGCTTTTTCCCTGATAACTGCATGGCTTACAAATCTTAATTGAAATACCCACCTTTCAAAGAGGTATTTTCAGACAACCCTATTTAAAGTTGCAACACTCCCACCCCTGACACATTCCTTGTCCCCTTTTCCTGCTTAATTTTTCTTCATAGCACTCACTACTATCTGATATTCTACATAATTTATTTATTTTTTTTCTCCACCTCCACCAAAACTTGTCGTGGAGTCGATTCCAACTCACCCGCACAGAATATGTAAACACCATGAGAGCAGAGGTTTTTGTTTTATTTACTTCTGTGTCCTCAGTAGTTACAACTATGCCTGGGATGTAGTAGGCACTCGATCAACATTTATTGACTGAATTAAATAATAAACTAGTTCTTTAATAATGTAGTTTTTTTTTGACATAGTGATGGTTAGTGGTGGGTAACTAAATGGATAATTTATAAGGATCAAGATGAAATGGTTCCTATGACGTGGAGGTTAAAGATGTCCCAAATGTTCATCTTTCCCAAATTGCTGTACCACTCCATCTCTAACATCAACTCCTCCTTCCCTCGGTACTCTCCCTCCCGTCTTTGGGTTCTGTAATTCACTGCAGTGTCTCACAGAACTCATGAATCATATCAAGGAAATGGCTCAAGTGGTTTTGGAGACTGCCAAGTCCCAAATCCGTAGGTCAGGCATAGGCTTCTCTGGACTCACTTGGCCCCAGGGGCCAACTAACCCAAACTGGCAAGCCGGATGACAGGTTGCTGTGGCTTACAAGGCTGCAGAAACTGGCGAATTAGGTCAGATGATAGACACCTGGCACATGGGGCTGTGGAAGCCGGCGAATCCCAGCATCGGCAGGTCAGATGGAAGGCAACTGGCTCAAGCTCCAAGAACCAGAGATCAGATGATGATGAACTAGATGCAGAATCCAGAGTGAGAGAAAGAGCTTTTTCAGAGAAACTCCTTATTTGAGCAAGGTGGTGACTTCAGTCATGCCCTTTAGTAAGGGTGGGATTCAAGATATACCTCACCCTAATCCTGTGGTTTAGGATTTACAACACATACAATACCAGAAAATGGAGGGCAATTACACGATAGTGGGAATCATGGCCTAGCCAAGTTGTAACCATCACAGGTTCCATATCCTGTATACCTTATTTGCTTGGTTCCATCCAGTCATAACATGGGAGTCAAAGACTATGGCTAAAAGGGCCATATCAAGTAATTCACTGCACCGCAGTAACGTTCAAAAATTAAATCAAAAGCTATACCTACTCTCAAAGAAGGAAGATAAATTCAGGTACGTTTTCCTTTGTGTTTCATGGAAGCTTTTCGTATATGGAGTCAGATAAATAAGATTAAGGAAAATGCAAGTTATGTTTTATATTTTCGGAGGTAGACAAGATTTATAAGTAACCCTCCTCTCCCTTGCCCCTCAGCATTTCAACTAAACAAAAGCATAAGAGCTAAACAAGATTTATAGCCTAATTTATGAAACATCAGATCCAGGGAAGCAGGAAATGACAATTTGGAAAAAAAAAAGCACTTTTGAGAAAGCACAACTTAATGCAAGATCCTTGTGATAATTACAAAGAGTGATCAACAAGTCCTCCATAGTGTGGCATTTGGATCCATTTATTTTACATTTCCATGGGACTAAGTTATAAAAATGTAATGTTCTTTCTCATTCTGGCAAATTAAACCATCAATTTAAAAACTCAGATACATAAAAATTAAAGATGCAAGAATGAAAGTTAATGCCAAATTTTCATTTTAAGTGAATTGTTGTGTGTTTGGCAGCTTATTGATTTTACTCACTTTCTATTGGAAATAGATTTAGGCTTTTAAACCCAAACTATTCATCCTAGTCATTTTTAAACTTGTTGCCATTGAGTTGATTTTGACTTATGGTGATCTCCTGTGTGCAGAGTATAATTGCTCCATAGGATTTTCAAGGTTTTTGGAAACAGATTGCCAGGCCTGTCTTAGGTACTCCTGGGTGGGTCTAAACTATCAACCTTTTTGGCTAGTAGTCAAGTGCTTAATTGCTTGTGCCAGCTAGGCTGCCCATCAGGGATCCTTTTAAAACCTTAAACTTGTTTGAATGGGATCGCACCTACTTCACTTTTTTTTTTTAACAGTACCCAGAACAATACAATTTGCAGTTATGTGGGTTTTTTCCCCCCCTTTTTTCTGTAGTTATGTCTTAATATTGGATTCCTAGTGATGACTGGAAACAGTATTACTTGTGGTAATCAGGATGTTTTCAGCTTCCTTTAGGTCTCTTGAACTAGAATTCCTTCAGGCCTCTTAAATCCCTTGGCTGTTACTTTTGATAGTTGGTAGTTCTTTCTATGTTTTTATACATGGATATAAAACAATTTTGGCTTTCAGAAGAATTTGTTAAAATACGTACCCTCGTGGGTTGTTGTTTTTTTTCCGGAACCTAACCTACCTTCTTTTTTCATTTACTTTTTCATGTTGGAACTCAAAATGCAAATATGTAGTAGGCCAGAAATATTGCCTGGTTTGAAAAGTATTTAAAATATTTGAATCACTTTCATAGTAAACATTTGCTGTCATCAGCATCTATAAGAGGAACATTTTTATTTTTTCCTTTTCACTTCTATTGCCTCTTCAAGCTTTTCCTTGAGCAGTCATTACCTTTTTACATATTGGAATTTTCATCTGTTCAAAGTTTGTGTTTACAGTATGTTTGTATAGCTTGGATTATAATTACCATACTGAAATATAATTATTTCAGCATTGAGTCAGTGGTGAGAATGAAAACCATCTGGTATCATAGCTAAATCCAATTTTTCTTTTACTGAGAATTTCTAGGATAGCTAGCTCATCTTAGAAATAGTGACTTAGTAACAAATTAGAGTTCTGTTTGTTGGCATTGTTTTTCTTTTTAAAGTCACCTTTGGTCCAAATAATAATATTAACATTTGTACAAAGCATTTCAGATTGCAAAGCATTTTCCCAAGTAGCATATAATTTGGTTCTTACAATAGTCTTAGGTAAGGCAGGGCAGGTGACAGAAAAGGAAACAGGTTCAGGTAGAGTGCTTGGCCAAAAAGTCTCTCTGCTAATGAAAAAAACTGGTAGCAGAAACTCTGCTTTCTGACTTAGCCTTTTTTTTTTGCCCAGGGCTATGTTAGAAACCAAACCCTTCACAATGAAGCCATTGTCTTCCAGCTTTTCTTGTGATCCTTTTCAAAAAAGTTAAACATTTAATGAAAAGAGCCACATTCCTGTCACCTATAGCATCACCTGTTCTTTGATGTTCTGCCTAGATTTTACCAAAAATCAGTTTCTAAAACTCTCATTCAAAATAAAAATTAAAGACTTACAATGACCCACAAATTTCCTACCTACTTAGGCCTCCTGCTATCTTTCCGACCCCATCTCCTTCTACTTTCCTCTTTATCGGTCCATCCCAGACCCTGGCCTACTTGCTATCCCTCAAATACTCCAGGCCCAGCCCTGTTCAGAATCTTTGTCTTCTCTGTTCCCTCTATTAGAATGTTCTTCCCCTAAATGCTTCAGGGCTTACTTATATTATTCAGCTGTCCTCCCAATGTCACCTTCTCAGTGAGGCCTTTCCTGACCACCCTATATGGGAATATAAACACTCCTACCCCAACTGCACTTCCTATCCGCCTTATCCTGCTTTATTTTTCTCTTTAGCACTTATTCCCATATCTTTTTATTTTTCTACCAACTGTCTACAACAACTAGAATGTAAGCTCTATGAAGACAGACTTTATTTTGTTCACTGCTATATTTCCAGCCCCAAGAACAGTGCTTGCATATAATAGATGCTCAATAAATACTTGTTAAATGAGTAAATGAATGAATCTCAGGAAGGCTTGGAGATTTTGTGGATGGACAGGTACGGATGGTAACTTTATAGATGAAAACTTGGTATTTTCTTTTCTCAAAATTTTTATACTTTTCTAAGTTTATTATTTTTTGTAATGAATATGGAAACCTTAGGCATTAAGAGTTTGGCTGCTTACCAAAAAAATGTTGGCAGTTTGAATCCACCAGCCGCTCCTTAGAAACCCTGTGGAGCAGTTCTACTCCGTCTTATAGGGTCACTGTGACTCAGAATCAACTGACAGCTACAGGTTTTGGTTTATAGTGAGTAGTTTATTATTTTGTTTTTACAAAGTAATCACAAAGCATACATCATGTACCTCCTGAAGTGATGCAATGAAAGTGCACAGCACCACTTGTAATGTGTTCTTGCCAAAAAATTAAACCTGAATTTGATCAAGTCTGGTCTAGTGTACAGGGAATAAACAGGCTAGAGGAGTATATTAAAACTAAACCGTGGAGTTGTTGTGGTTGTTGTCAGTTGCTGTTGAGTTGATTCTTACTTATGACGACCTCATGTGTGCAGGGTAGAACTGCTCCATAGGATTTTCAAGGCTGTAACTTTTGAAAGCAGATCACCAAGGCTGTCGTCCAAGGTGCCTCTGGGTGGGTTAGAACCACCAACCTTTCCCCTAGTAGTAGAGCGCTTAACCATTTGCGCTACCCAGGGAATTCTATCATGGGATTAAAAAAAAACTACTGGCAAAATCCAGAATGTGAAAAATTCTTTAAGTCAGATGACTCGTTTCTTAAATAAATGGCAAGGGGGAAAAGGAAAGGAAGTCTATAGATTAAAACAGACTTGAGACATATCAACTAAATGCAACGTGAATACCTTATTTGGGTCCTGATTTAAACAAATTTAACCATTCGGTGCTAAGGGGCAATGAGAGAAACTGGAACATTAATTATGTATTACGTGATATTAAGAAAACTATGTTTTTCAAGGAATAATGATGGTTTCATGGTTATGCTAAAAAAATCTTTATCTTTTAAAGATATATTCTGAAATATTTATAGATGTTATGATATGATGACCAGGATTTGTTTTAAAATACTCTGGGGTGGGACTGGGTATAGATGAAATAAGATTGGCCATAAGTTGATAATTGAAGCTGGGTAATGGTACAAGGAGTTTACTAGTCTATTTATATAAATGCTTGAAATTTTCCATATTAAGAGGTTAAAAGTAAAAAGGCAATCACGTTGGAAAGAAGTACATTTAATGTCACTGAACTGTGCATGTGAATATTGTTGAAATGGCAAACATTGTATTACTTATATATTTACCAAACACACACACACAGAGAAAAGCATTAAAAATAAAAGTGCTGTGAGGGAATCCAAAAGAAATAGAGACGTTTTTGTCTTTACAGAGCTTGGACTTTAGCTAGGAAATAGGATTTACACCCACAATGATAGCTCAAAAGAGCCTTATTAGTGAAAACTAATTAATATGAAGTATTAGCAACTAATTTTTTAAAATGCTAAGTGGAGAGTATTGAAGGAATCAGTAATTCTGTATTGATGTCCATAAGTTCAGTGAAGCTAAGGATCATAGTCTCTGCTGTATTCTTGTCACCTAGCATAGTACATACATTTAATAAATATTTATTCAGTGAACTTTAAGCCTTACCTTGACTCAGTGATAACAGCTTCAAGTTGAGCTTCTTTACTATATATATATTTATTTTTAAATAAATTATTGAGCTTCATTTATTATTCTCTTTTTTGTTTTTTCTCCCTACTCTTCTAGTCTGGAGTTAATCAAAGAGCCTGTTTCCACAAAATGTGACCATATATTTTGCAAGTAAGTTTGAATGTTTCACGTGGCTCCATTATTAGCTCTTGTGCTTATCCTTCATAAAAAAGGAAACATTTAATTTACAGAAGCTTTAACTTCTTCAGTTAAGAAGAAATAGCCAACCTGAATCTATTTCACTCTGCCTCAGAGAGTGTTTATGAACTCCGCGTAAGTTGGTTGTGGCCGTAGCTCCTGGTAAAGTATTGGCATGTCTTTTTTTTTGTCTAGTAGGATATGAAATAACTTCAAACAGCTGTGTGTTCTTTGTGTCCTTGGGTGAAAGCAAACTGCAAGCAATTGTGAAATGAACAAGTCAAGGTTCAGCCTTCTCTGCTTTTCCCCTTCTAAGCTTTATTGTTTGCTTGCCTTATAACCCTTGTAAAGATAGAAAAAGATCTGATATTAGTTTATATTTAGGCTGATAATTCATATTAATGATTCAAGTGATATTTACATATTTAAAGATTTTGCCCTTTCAAATGAAAATCTTTTTTTTTTTTTTTTTCTTTTTCTAAACAGTTAATACCCAAATTATTTTGTGACATTAGTTGGCAATCCCACAGTGTGTCAACACTCTCCCCTCCTCCACCTTGGGTTCCATTTCCATTCGTACAGTTTTCCTGTCCTTCCCTGTGTCCTTCTCATCCTTCCTTTTGACCCATTGTGCCCATTAGTCTCATATACATGATTGAACTATGACACATGTCCCTCATGTGTGTTACTGTTGGCCCTATAGACCTTTCTAATCTTTGGCTGAAGGGTGAGCCTCAGGAGTGACTTCAGTACTGAGTTAAAAGGGCATCTGGGAGCCATACTCTCGGAAGCTCTCCAGTCCCTATCAGACCAGTAACCCTGTTTTTTTGTGTGTGTGTGAATATGAATTTTGTTCTAAATTTTTTCACACTATGTCCAGGACAGTCTATTGTGATCTCTGCCAGAGCAGTTGGTGGTGGCAACCAGGTACCATCTAGTTGTTCTGGGCTCAGTCTGGTGGAGGTTGTGGTAGTTGTGGTCAATTAGTCCTTTGGATTAATCTTTTCCTTGTGTCTTTGGTCTTTTTTATTCTCCTTTGCTCCAGCCAGGATGGGACCATCTTAGATGACTGCTTACAGGCTTGTAAGACTGCAGTCACTAGTCATCACAGTTGGATATAGAACGTTTTCTTTATAGACTATGTTATGCCATTTGAGCTAGATGTCCCTTGAGACCATGGTCCCCAGCCCTCAGCCCAGTAGCTCAGTCCCTTGGTTACCTGAAAAAGTTCTTGCCTCTCACTGGTCAAGAATGAACAGGTAAGGCATGCAGAATTTTCCACACGAGCAATGCTTTATTGAAGAGGCTTACAAGTGGAGACGAGGAGGGCCTAGAGCAACAATTACCCTTGTCTCACAGAACAAAAGACTAGCCTGAATTTTTAAAATTTCTTGGGCGGAAAAGATTCATGTTTATTCACAGGCATAGGTGGGGATATGTTAACTCTGGTGCACCCGCAGCAGCTTTCTAAGATGGCTTCTGTCCGGTAGGCCTCTGGGACTCGTTGCAGGACGTACGGGGTGTCCCACCTGCGCAGTCTCTGGGCTGCTTCTGCAGCCCCTTACTGCCCCTGGTGGAAGGTCACACAGCAGTCACAGGTGGATGTTCTGCGCGTGTCCCTGGGGCTGGTTTTCTCCACCTGCTTCTGAAAGACAACTTTAAAGAAGTTTGCGGGCTATTTTCTGATACCCTGCCCCATTGTTCTGCAAATGGCTTTGTTTCTGGCCCATTTCTTGCTACTTTGCTTGCAGATTTGGAGGGCCCTCTGTTCCCTGTCTTACCTCAGGGCGTTTGGGTGTGTTTCTGAAGCTTCTATGACTTCGCCCTGGTCAAGTTGTGCTGACTTCCCTAGTATTGTGTACTGCCTTACCCTTTACCAAAGTTACCACTTATCTATTATCTAGTTGGTGTTTTTTCTTCCCCACCCCTCCCCGCCCTCATAACCATCAAAGATTGTTTCTGTGTGGGAACATTTTCATGTGCTTAAAAAAAAAAATTTTTTCTTTTTTTGTAATAGTGGTCTTGTACAGTATTTGTTCTTTTGTGATTGACTTATTTCACTCAGCATAATGCCCTCCAGATTCACCCATGTTGTTAGATATTTCCCAGATTGATCATTGTTCTTTATCATGCGTAGTATTCCTTTGTGTGTGTGTACCAGTTTGTTTATCCATTCATCTGTTGATGGGCGTTTAGGTTGTTTCCATCTTTTTGCTATTGTAATATGCTGCAGTGAACATGGGTGTGCACATTTCTGTTCGTATAATGGCTCTTATTTCTCTAGGATATATTCTTAGGAGTGGGATTGCTGGATCATGGTATTCTATTTCTAGCTTTTTAAGGAAGTGCCATATTGTTTTCCAAAGTGGTTGTACCGTTTTGCATTCCTGGCAGCAGTACATAAAAGTTCCAATCTCCCTACAACCTCTCCAACATTGTTTATTTTCTGTTTTTTTGATTTGTGCCAGTAATGTCAGGGTAAGATGGTATCTCATTGTAGTTTTGATTTGCATTTCTCTAATGGCTAGTGCAGTGTGATTAATTGCTTTTGTGTGTGGCCTTTCTAGCCATGGTCCTGTGACTCCCACCCAGGTGATTGGTTGGAGCTGTGCAAATAAGATAATTGTGGCCTACTGAGGGGATTGGTCAGCTTTGCCTTAAAGAGTCAATTCCAGAGCAGAGAGAAGAGCCCAGCACCACCAAGGAAGGAGAGACCCAGCAGCACAAGACAGCGTGGTGGGCTTCCTAGCCCACAGAGAGAGAAAGCTTTGGGCAGAGACTGAGGGCCAGGGAGAGACATGCCTGTGAGCATGTCTGGGAAAAGCCTCTCCTGATAGAAGGCTGTATCCTGAGCGTTCTTGAGTCTGAATTGTAACTAATAAACCTCTAATAAACCCCATAATTTTGAGTATGGTCTGTGAGTTGTGTGGCCGTTGCAATGAATTATTGAACCCAGTAGAGGGTGATGTGTGAGGGACAGTTGGTATCAGAGTTAGTAGAGATGGTTGAGAGAGGTGTGTCTGACCTCTGCCTCATAGGAATTAGCCTTGGTTCCCCTTCCCCCTTGTGGGGTTGCAGGAGGTCAGACACCTCCCCCAAGCAGTTTTTACAGTAGTGATTACAAGCATTTCCTCTTGCTTCTGTTAGCCTCCTGAATTTCTTCGGTGAAACGTCTGTTCATATCCGTTGCTCATTTTTTAATTGAATTATTTGTCTTTTTATTGTAGGGGTGTTGGATTTTCCTATATGTTTTAGATTAAACCTTTGCTGGATATGTTATAGCCAAAATTTTTTTCCCAGTCTGCAGGTTTTCTTTTTTCTCTTTTGGTGAAGTCTTTGGATGAGCATAAGTGTTTAATTTTTAGGAAATCCCATTTACCTAGCTAATCTTGTAGTGTTTGTGTATTGTTAATTATGGTTTGTATGCTGATTATGCTGTATATTAGGGCCTCTAGTGTTGACCCTATTTTTTCTTCCATGATCTTCATAAGTTTTTGGTTTTATATTTAGGTCTTTGATCCATTTTGAATTAGTTTTTGTGAACATCTTTGTTTCTTGATAGAAGAATTTCAGAAAAAGTAGGGTAGGTAATTTGGTGGGACTAGGGGCTTTCTTTCCCTATGGTTAAACTAGGATCTAGTCTTGCCCTGATTGCCAGCCTAATTTCTTTTCAAGTATTTTTTTTTTTAATTGAAAAAGCAAGCCATGTACACGATAATGAGTTTACTAGCAGCAAAGTATATAATACGAAATATATTTCTCTCCCACCCCATGCCCATAGTTTTGAATGCAATTGAATTTAAACTTGATTTTTGGAAATTCGTAAAGACCATTCATGAGCCCCAAGTTAAGAATTCTTTAAAAATTCCTGAAAGGATACAGAGCACTGTGGCTTTTTGTTGTTTTGTTTTTTCTTTCGTCGTCTTCTTGTGAGATATTGACCTTTATAGATAAGACCAGCCAATGGGAACAGTATTTGCATAGGAGACTAACCCATCAGAGTATGTTGCATGTGTTCTTCAAGTCTTCTTAGCCATATTCATTTATTGCTACAAAACCTGAGACAACCAACAAAGTCACTCTAGGTCCAGAGCCATTCCCAAAGCCTAAGAGTCCCAAAAAGCCAAAGCCTTCTTCATTCCTTAGTCTTCTAGTGAGCAGTTTTTCTATGTTAGGTAAAATGCAAAAATGAGCTAGTTTTGGTCCCTGCCCCGAGTTGGTTTTGTTTTTTAAACACTTTTTATCAAGATGTGATTCACATACCATAAAATTCACCCAAATAAAATTAAAATTCTGGTGTTTGTGTATTGTTAATTATGGTTCCTAAGCTGTTTATGCAGCCATCGTACAATCTAAGTTTAGAACATTTTCACCACCCCCCAGAAAAACCCTATACTCATTAGTAGCTACTCCCCATTGCCAGTTCTCACCCCCGACAGCCCTAGGCAGCTTATCTACTTTCTATCTCTATGGATATTTCTTTTCTGGATATTTCATATAAAATGTGGCCTTTTGTTTCTGGTTTCTTTCAGTTAACAATGTTTTCAAGGTTTATCCATGTTGTAGCGTGTATCATACTTCATTCTTTTTTATGGCTAGATAATATTCCATTGTATGGGTATCACATTTTGCTTATGCATTCATCAATTAATGCACATTTGGATTATTTCTACTTTTTGGCTACTATGAATAATGTTGCCATGAACATTTATGTACAAATATTTGTGTAGACATATGTTTTCATTTCTCCTGGGTAAATACCTAGGAGTGGAATTGCTGAGTCATATGGTAACCTTGGAGCCCTGATGGCACAGTGGTTAAGAACTCAGCTGCTAAGCAAAAGGTCGGCAGCTTTAATCTGCCAGCAGCTCCTTGGAAACCCTATGGGGTAGTTCTACTCTATCCTATAGGGTCACTATTAGTTGGAATCAACTCAATGACAGTGGGTTTTTTAGGTTTAGAGGGTGTGAAATAATATCTATCTCACTGTGATTTTGATTTGCATTTTCCCAATGACTAATGACATTGACCGTTTTTTCATGTGCTTATTGGCCATTTGTAGAAATAGTCTGGGGGTGGTATCTGACCTCCTCTGTCTTTTTTAAGGGAGAAGGAGAATCAAAATCAATAGCCCAAGGCTGATTCCTGTGAGGCCGAGGTCAGACATCCTCTCTCCTCCATCTTTACCAGTTCTGACACCAACTTTCAGTCTCATGGAACTGTCTACTTTGCTGAGTTCGATAATTCATTGCAGTGGCCATACAGGGCTTACTGACAATACTCACGATTATGGGATTTATTAGGGAAGTAACAGGTTACAGTTCAGGCTCAAGAACATGCAGGATACCTTTCTTCCATCAGGACAGCCTCTTTTCCTCTGTACTTGCGGGCACACTTCTCTCTGGCCCTAGGCCTCTGCCCGAAGGCCCTCAGCTTTCTTGCTCCATGGGCTGGGAAGCCCACCATGCTGTCTCCTGATGCAGGATCTCTGCTGCCTGGTCTCCTGCTACTACTTCTCGCTGTCCTCAGAGTTATAGCTCCCTTTCTGTCTCCTGGGTCCAGGAGCTTCTCAATGCAGGGATCTCTGTTCCAAATGACATGCTCTCCGCTCCTGGTTGTTATTCTTTGGTGGTGGTAGGATCTTCTCTCTCCTGACTCAGGTGTCCTGTTTCATGCCCAGCAGGATGGTAAAACTGACCAATCCCTTTGGTGGGCTACAATTACCCTATCTGCACAGTCCCACCCAGTCGCCTGAGTGGGAGTTACAAGACCATGGTAAGAAAGGCCACACAAAAGCGACCCATCACACCATATTATTTGCGTGTCTCCTTTGGAGACATGTTTATTCAAATCCTCTGCTCATCTTATTAATTAGGTTTTCTTTTATTATTGAGTTATGTGAGTTCTTTATATATTCTGGATATAAGTTCCTTATCAGGTAGATGATTTCCAAATATTTTCTCCCATTCTATGGAGTGTTTCACTTTCTTTTTTATTTTTTTTATCGTGCTCTAAGTGAAAGTTTGGAAACCCTGGTGGCGTAGTGGCAGAATACTACAGCTGCTAACCAAGAGGTTGGCAGTTTGAATCCACCAGGCACTCCTTGGAAACTCCATGGGACAGTTCTACTCTGTCCTAAAGGGTCCCTATGAGTCAGGATCGACTTCACGGCAGTGGGTGTGTTTTTTTTTTTTTTTTTTTAAGTTAAAGTTTACAAATCAAATCTGTCTCTCATATAAAAATTTATACACACCTTGCTATGTACTCCTAGTTGCCCTCCCCCAATGAGACAGCATACCCCTCTCCACCCTGTATTCCCTGTGTCCATTCAGCCAGCTTCTGTCCCCCTCTGCGTTCTCATCTCCCTTCCAGACAGGAGCTGCCCACATAGTCTCATGTGTCTACTTGAGCCAAGAAGCTCACTCCTTATCTGTATCATTTTCTATCTTATAGTCTAGTCCAATCCCTGTCTGAAGAGTTGGCTTTAGGAATGGTTCCGGTCTTGGCTAACATAAGGTCTGGGGATCATGACCTCTGGGGTCCTTCTAGTCTCAGTCCAACCACTAAGTCTGGCCTGCATCCCACTGCATTCCTGCTCCATCAGGGATTCTCTGTTGTGTTCCTTGTCAGGGCAGTCATCAGTTGGTAGCTGGGCACTATCTAGCTCTTCTGGTTCCAAGCCGATATAGTCTCTGATTTATGTGGCCCTTTCTGTCTCCTGGGCTCATAATTATCTTGTGTCTTTGGTGTTCTTCATTCTCCTTTGCTCCAGGTGGGTTGAGATCAATGATGCCCACCTTATGGTATCATTTGCACATTTAATTTTGATGTAACTGTTTTTTTCTTTGTTGCTTGTCCTTTTGGGGTGTCATATGTAAGAAACTATTGCCTGACCCAAGGTCACAAAGATTTATAGTTTTAGCCTTTACATTTAGGTTCATCATCCCTTTTGAGTTAATTTTTTTGAACTGAGTTAATTTTTGTAAGAGTCTAACTTCATTCTTTTGCATATGGATATCCAGCCAGTTGTCCCAGTACCATTTGTTGAAAAGACTATTCTTTTCTCATTTAATTGTCTTGGCATCCATGTGGTAAATAATTTAATCACTGACCAATTGACGATTCAACAGATTTATGGGTTTGTTTCTGGACTCTCAATTCTATTCCACTGATCAGTACGTTTATCGTTATGGCAGTACCACATGGTCTTGATTACTTTAGCTTTGTAGTAAGAAACTAAGTTTTTAAACTACTTATAATCATTTTATATGAACTACTTACCATTTATGTCGGATTATACAGCATGAAACAGTTATGAATATATCATTAAATATGCCATATTAACTTTTTAATAAATTTTATTTGATCATAACAGTAAGCCATATGTATGTTAAGTTCAGTTTTCATAGATCATTGCTTACGTAGTGTGGTTTTCTGCTTAGGCAGCATCTAAAAACAATTAGAGAAAGTCATTTGTTGTAATACACCTGTCATCACCTTTAAAATGGCTTCTTAAGGGCAGTTGTGAGATTATCTTTTCATGGCTATTTGCCTTTGGAATAGTCTCTCTACTAAAGAAAGTAACTTGAATTGTTCTTTTTTTTAATTTATAGATTTTGTATGCTGAAACTTCTCAACCAGAAGAAAGGGCCTTCACAGTGCCCTTTGTGTAAGAATCACATAACCAAAAGGTATATAATTTGGGTAGAGGTGGCTGCAACAACAGCAGGAAAAAGTAGATGTTCTTTAATATCATAGCTTGTGTTCCTATCAAACTATCCATCGGTAGAAAAACGTATAAAAGTGTGTTTAGCAGATAGAGTAAGTTATTTCTAAAGCCGTTTTCCTGAAAGCTTTATGGAGCATCTGCCTTATAAAGGTATTGGCAATTGATTGCCTTTTTCTAATGTTTCTGAATGGCTCAAGAACTTGCAGGCTTACCTAAATAAGACTGTACCAACCACCCTGTCCCCATTCCCCATTCCGTCTGCTGATCCTGTTTTGATTTTTCTTCATTGAGTTTATTTCTACATAATTATACACACACACCACGTATTTATTTATTGCCTATCTCTCCTGCCAGAGTGTAAGTTCTGTTAGGGCAGTGACTTTGTCTTAACACTCAAATATTTAAAGGAATGAATGAATTATATTTTCCTTCAACTTTTCTTAAGCCAAAATCTTTCTTTGGACATTGTAATCTATCTGTATTTTCAAAATAATGTAGTCATTGTTTGACAGAAATCCCTGAGAAGGAAAGCTAGAAATGGGAGTTTGGGCAGGGTTCAGATGTTAAGAAAAGTTTGTTTTTTGTGCAGTGTCTTTAAAAAGTTGATAATAATTTGCTCTTAAGTATATCCCTCAATTTAATTTCAGAAGCCTACAAGAAAGTACAAGGTTTAGTCAACTTGTTGAAGAGCTATTGAAGATCATTCGTGCTTTTGAACTTGACACGGGATTACAGTGTAAGTGTTGCATAGCCCCAGAGGCTGATGTTCAAGTGGCCGGCCGTTAAAACTCAAGAAGTTTGCACAATTATTTTCTATGAATAGATGATGGGACGTTTTGGTCTAGGTTAATTTTAGCTCTATATCTGTAACCTATTTTTTTAAATCACTTACACTGGTCTCACACCTTATTTTATCAATTCTAAGATTCACATTTTAACATCTCCAAAATTAGGAGCATTTTACCATTGATGGTGTGTCATTATTTAATTTAGTGTGTTTTCTTTCTTGGGGGTACAGAAAATAATGGTGCGTCTTATGTCATTGATATTAGATTCAACGATATATGGTCATAGTAGGCAAATTTGTTAGTATTGAGGTGGGAAAAAAGGAGTGGAAATAATGTTGATGGTCTTTATTTCATAGGAGTAGAATTTTCAAAGTCGATTAAAAAAAAGAAGGTAATCTTAATGTAGTGTCTTAATACAACAAGCAGCATACATAGGATTTCTTTTGGTTTCCTTGATTATAATGAATAATTCTTTTTCTAACTACAAAAATAATGTTTTCTCTTATAATTCAACAGTTGCAAACAGTTACAACTTTGCAAAAAAGGAAAATAACTCCCCTGAGCATGTAAAGGAGGAAGTTTCTATCATTCAAAGTATGGGCTACCGAAACCGTGCCAAAAGACTTCGACAAAGTGAACCTGAAAATCCTACCTTGGTAAAGTCACTTTCATTTATTCTGGCAACATCTCTTCACTGAGCATTGTGAGTTAGCAAACGTGCTAGATGCTCAGTGACTTACATAAGCAGTCAGTAAAGAAGGTGAGATGGTAAAATAAGTGTGTGAATGAGTGTTTTAATCAGCAAGAGTTAGACGAGTTCAGGAAGGTTGGTGTACCTGGTGTGGTGAAGAGAGACCTTATGGGCCCTTTTCCTGCTTTGGTGCTTTTTAGCTGCTCTGAAGCTTGTCTAAAACTGATGTCTTTAAGCTTAATGGTTTTGGAAATAACCATCTTATGGCAATTTTTTAGGCATGAGGAAAAATCTTCTATCTTATTTCTTCTGAAAAGTTTCCTGGTGGAGCGGGGACAGGTTTTAATATTTGAAAATTACTTCAACCTTTTTAAAAGGTGTAATTGTCAGAGACTATGCAGTGATTTGTTCTGTTGTTATGTGTATAATGGAGACCTTAAATAATAGCATTCATGGTACCAGCATTCATTTTTCAGTGGCTTCAGAAAGACAAAAAGAAGAAGGAAAGTTTCATCAAAGTACTGTTGGGCTTTTAAATCTTTCTCTTACTAAGTGTTCTTAAGAAGGTCGGGTTTTTATTATCTTCATTTACTCTTCTTAAAAATTTAATTCATCCTAGTTGCCAATCCTATTGTCAGATGTGATTGAAGATACGTGCTAAATGAATCTCATTCCCGTCCTACACTGTAATATAAATTATTAGCTTCAAAGTATGTTTTTCTTATGCTTCAAAAACTTACACAAATAATACATAATCAGTTTAGAAAAATTTGGAACAGAGAGGAAAAAATATTCAAATCACACATGACCCAGACATTTTGGTGTATAATTTGCCAGACATCTTTTCCAGGTGTCATATAAATTTTAGTTATTTTTACTTAATTGTCTATGGCCTCAAGTTTCTCTTCAGGAAAAAAACACAGAACTGGACAAAAATTAGTTGACTTTCTTTACTGTATTGCTTACCAGGAAACCAGTCTTAATGCCCAACTCTCTAACTTTGGAATTGTGAGATCTTTGAGGACAAAGCAGCACACACAACTTCAGAATAAATCTGTCTACATTGAATTAGGTAAGGGTCTCACATTTTGTAGGTTTAGAATAATAATTGCTGATTTTCTTGTCTTCCAGTCTTACCAAAAACTTTGGTCATGATTTATACATGCGGCAGTGAGATTTGGGAAGTGAAAATAAAATAATTTTGCTAGCCCTATAAATAATGTAAAAACTACAGTTTTCACCTGGAAGAATGTTACTTTATAAAGGGAGCAAAAGAAAGGATGTGTGGTTATAAGTATTTGTAGATACACTTAGGAAATACGGGGAGTTCTAGCATCTGGAGAGATCAGAGGTAAATTGTACTAGAGTAGGAAGCCTTTTTTAGAGAAGAGCTGAACTCAAAATTCAAACAGGTCTCTCCAATTGCCTTATCTTTTAGAATATATTTAGAATTGGAAAAGGTGGCCTCCTTTGAGTTCCCAATCTCACTTCCTTACGTTTACTATAGCACTTACTGGATTTTATTGAAATTACCTATGTGTCTTTCTCCTCCCCTTAAGATCATAAAGTTGCTGGACAACAGGTGTTGTGTCACGAAAATAATTATAAAAGCTAACATTTAGGAGCACTTAAACTACTCATTTAAGGTGCATGACAGACCTCTGGGGTTGCTACTATTTTATATACTCATTTGACAGATGAGGAAATTGATGCACAGAGAGGTTAAGAAATTTTGCCAAAGCAGTAAAGCTAGTAGGTAGCAGAGTCAAAATTCAAACCTAGGAAATCTGACTTCAGAGCCAGTGCGTTTAACCACTTCTCTGTATTGCCTGATATATCTGTTGCTGTGCCTGCCACATACTGGGTGCATAGTAAATATGTCTTAGATGAATATCTGTTTTGCAGCATGTTTGTTTTTTTGAGTTTAACCCTTTCAATAAAAGAAAACCTCTTACTGATTTATTTTGGGGGGGTATTTGGGGGATTTTTTTAGGATCTGATTCTTCTGAAGATACAGTTAATAAAGAAAGTTATTATAGGTGAGTCAAAGAGAGCCTTTCTCTGTGAAGCTGGTATTTTAAGCTATATATTAAGGACTGGTTTCTCTAGGTTAGAATCAAGGCATTGTAAGAGACGTTAGAAATCATCTAGTTTAATCCCATCATTTGAGAGCTGAGGAAATACCTTTGTGTTTGTTTGCTTTATTAGTAATGTCCAGAGGAATTTAAGATAACAGGCGAACTCTGCACAGACTTACTAACAGAAGGTGGTGGTTCTTCACCTTGTTCCTCACATACACATAGTGGTAATTGTGGCTGATGAAAATTTTGGAGGACTCCAATTTCAATTCTTTTCTTTCTTTGCTCCTTAATTCTACCTGTCCTTCAATCTTTGTCTATATAAATTATACATTAATCTACAAGCAACCTCCAACTGGGTTGCCTGCCAGATTGCTTTCCATAGAAATCACTGCTTGATCTTGTCTAAGATCTGTGATAGCTTGTCTAAACTATGATGGTATCATTGCTAATCAGTTTTTGTTTGCATAATCTTACCATTGGCAGGAAGTTTTTTTTAGCTTGAAAAGAAGCCCAGAAGACATCGTAGGAACATGGTCTTTGCATTCTCTTGGGACATCTTCATGGTTTATTCTCATTCTCATAAGCCTTATTCCCTCTAGTGCTCAAGTGCTCCCTTTGTTTATATATCTTCTTTCCTGCCTTCTCATTAAGCTATACTTGTTTTTTTTTTTTTTTTTTTTTTGAGGTTTTAAGATATACTTTTAAGTTTTTTTTTTTTTTTTACTATCTTTTGGCTGTCATTTACATTTTGGTTCTCATTTGCATGTCCATAAGGGACTGTTCTACACTGCTACTCTGATTTTTGTGACTGTGTGTCCTCAGTCTTTGACCATTTCATTTCAATTAGAAGTTACGGGAAAAAAAAAAAAAAAAAGGAGAGAACAAATTTCAAAGAATGAATCAGATTGGTCAAATTGCTGCAGCTCTACCTGGGGGAGCTAAAATATTTGACCTTGCTCATTTGTTTATTCTTTAAGGATGTAACTAGTCTTTCTCATTAGGGCTTCTGTTTTCCCTATAGTGTGGTAGACCAAGAATTGTTACACATTGCCCCACGAGGAGCCAAGGCTGAAGCCAGTTTGGATCCTACAAAAAAAGGTAGTGGCAAGTCTTCCCAACTTAACAGGCACTTGAGAAAATGGGTAGATGCAGTCCTGTAATTAGATTATACGGAAGACCATTTGGGACATTTATAATTCACAACATCACTTGGCAGAGTTAGAATATCCTTCTTTCTCAGAAGTCATGGTATAGCCTGATACATTTCAGTGGTGCTAGGTTATAATAGTACCCTGTGTAACTGATTGTTGCCCTTTACTTTTAATTGATGTGTATTTTATCTTTTGCCTACTAGTTTTTAAATACAGGGAATAATATGAGTCTGAAGATAGAAGAGAGCACTGTGTGTCTGATACCCAAGCAGTCTGCTTTTTATTTTACTCTTAGAGGTTAGGGAAATAAGAGGTATGGTTTATGAGTAGGAAATATTCTGAAATTAAAATTTTAATTATCTCAAATGGAAATAACCAGAGTCTAGATAAATAGGAATTAAATGAAGGGGTATGGACTGCATCTTCAGTATACTTGGTAGTTTATGAGGTTAGTGTCTCTAAAAATAGCCATTGCTTGATTTCCACCCCTAAGTTGTATTAAGTATTTATTTTTTTATGGTAATTTAGTTTTTAAGTATCTTGTTATTTTTGTATATTTTCAGCTGCTTGTGAGTTTTCTGAGAAGGACATCACAAACCTTGAATATCGTCAATCCAGTAATAAAGATTTGAATACCATTAAGAAGCATGCAGCTGAGAAGCATCCAGAAAAGTATCGGGGCATTTCTGTTTCAAACTTGAATGTGGAGCCATGTGGCACAAATACTCATGCCAGCTCATTACAGCATAAGAACAGCAGTTTATTACTCACTAAAGACAGAATGAATGTAGAAAAGGCTGAATTCTGTAACAAAAGCAAACAGCCTGGCTTAGCAAGAAGCCAACAGAGCAGATGGGCTGAAAGTAAGGAAACATGTAATGATAGGCAGACTCCTAGCACAGAGAAAAAGGTAGATGTGAATGCTGATCCCTTGTATGAGAGAAAAGAAGTGAATAAGCAGAAACCTCCACGCTCTGAGAATCTTAGAGACACCCAAGATATTCCTTGGATAACACTGAATAGTAGCATTCAGAAAGTTAATGAGTGGTTTTTCAGAAGTGACGGCCTGGATGTCTTAAATGATGAGGGGCCTGAATCCAGTGCAGAAGTAGCTGGTGCATTAGAAGTTCCAAATGAAGTACATTCTAATTCTTCAGAGAAAATAGACCTAATGGCCAGTGATCTGCGTGGTGCTTTAATATGTGAAAGTGAAAGAGTCCCCTCCAAACCAGCAGAAAGTAACATCGAAGATAAAATATTTGGGAAAACCTATCGGAGGAAGGCAGGTATCTCTCATTTGAGCCACATAACTGAAGATCTGATTATGGGAGCTATTGCTTCAGAACCTCAGATAGCACGAGAACATCCTTTTACAAATAAATTAAAGCGTAAAAGGAGAACATCAGGCCTTCATCCTGAGGATTTTATCAAGAAAGTAGATTTGGCAGTTGTTCAAAAGATCCCTGAAAAGATAAATCAGGAAACTGACCATGTGGAGCAGAACGGTCAAGTGATGAATATTGCTAATGGTGGTCGTGAGAATGAAACAAAAGGTGATTATGTTCAGAAAGAGAAGAATGCTATCCCAACAGAATCATTGGCAAAAGAATCTGCTTTCAGAACTAAAGCTGAACCTATAAGCAGCAGTATAAGCAATATGGAACTAGAATTAAATATGCATAATTCAAAAGCACCAAAGAAGAATAGGCTGAGGAGGAAGTCGTCAACCAGGCATATTCATGCACTTGAACTAGTAGTCAATAGAAATCCAAGTCCACCTACTCATACTGAACTACAAATTGACAGTTGGTCTAGCAGTGAAGAGACAAAGAAAAAAAGTTCTGAGCAAAAGCCAATCAGACACAACAGAAACCTTCAACTCATGAAAAATCAAGAAACCGCAACTGGAGCCAAGAAGAGTAACAAGCCAAAGGAACAAATAAGTAAAAGACATGGCGCTGACTCTTACCCAGAACTACATTTAACAACCACAGCTGGCTTTATTACTAAGTGTTCAAGTTCTGATAATCTTCAAGAATTTGTCAATCCTAGCCTTCAAGGAGAGAAAACAGAAGAAAACCTGGAAACAATTCAAGTGTCTAATATTACCAAAGAGCCCAAGGATCTAGTGTTAAATGGAGGAAGAGATTTGCAAACCAAAAAATCTATTGAGAGTACCAATATCTCAGTGATACCTGATACTGTTTATGGCACTCAGGACAGCGTCTCATTGCTGGGAGCTGACACCCCAGGGAAGGCAAAAACAGCACCAAATCAATGTGCAAGTCAGTGTACAGCAATTGAAAACCCAAGTGAACTTACCAACAGTTGTCCTAAAGATACTAGAAATGACACAGAGGGTTTTAAGGATCTATTGAGATGTGAAGCTAGCCACATTCAGGAGA
This sequence comes from Elephas maximus indicus, assembly GCF_024166365.1. Taxonomy (NCBI): domain Eukaryota; kingdom Metazoa; phylum Chordata; class Mammalia; order Proboscidea; family Elephantidae; genus Elephas; species Elephas maximus. The sequence goes on along the minus strand of NC_064837.1, from coordinate 49,855,530 downwards.
CATGCATAGAAATAGAAGAGAGTGAACTTGATACTCAGTATTTACAGAGTACATTCAAGGTTTCAAAGCGTCAGTCATTTGCTCTGTTTTCAAATCCAGAAAAGAAATGTGCAACAATTTGTGCCCACTCCAAGTCCTTAAGGAAGCAAAGCCCAAAAGTCACTCTTGTGTGTGGAGAAAAAGAAGAAAATCAAGGGAACAGAGAGCCTAAAATCAAGCATGAGCAGGCAGTTCATATGCCTGCAGGCTATCCTGAGGCTTGTCAGAAAGAGAAGCCAAGTGACTATACCAAATATAGCATTAAAGGAGTCTCTGGGCTTTGTCAGTCATCTCAGTTCAGAGGCAGTGAATCTGAACTCATTACTGCAGATGGACATGGAATCTCACAAAACCCAGATCAAATACCATCACTTTCTCCCACCAGGTCATCTGTTAAAACTAAATGTAAGACAAACCTGTTGGAAGAAAGGTTTGAGGAACATACAATATCACTTGAAAGAGCAATGAGAAATGAGAACGTCATTCAAAGTACAGTGAGCACAGTTAGCCAAAATAACATTAGGGAAAGTGCTTCTAAAGAAGCCAGCTCAAGCAGTATTAATGAAGTATGTTCCAGTATTAATGAAGTAGGTTCTAGTGGTGAAAACATTCAAGCAGAAATAAGTAGGAAGAGAGGACCTAAATTAAATGCTGTGCTCAGATTAGGTCTTATGCAACCTGAAGTTTATAAACAAAGTCTTCCTATAAGTGACTGTAAACATCCTGGAATAAAAACGCAAGGAGAAAATGAAGGAGTAGTTCAGGCTGTTAATACAGATTTCTCCCCATGTCTAATTTCAGATAACCTAGAACAACCTGTGGGAACTAGTCGTGCTTCTCAGGTTTGTTCTGAGACTCCCGACGACCTGTTAGATGATGATGAAATAAAGGAAAATATCAGCTTTGCTGAAAACAGCATTAAGGAAAGATCTGTTTTTATTAAAGATGACCAGAGAAGAGAGTTCAGAAGGAACCCAAGCCCTTTATCCCATTCAGGTTTGGCTCAGGGTTGCCTAAGAGGGGCCAGGGAATTGGAGCCCTCACAAGAGAACACATCTAGTGAGGATGAAGAGCTTCCCTGCTTTCAACACTTATTATTTGGTGAAGTAACCAATATACCTTCTCAATCTACCAGACATAATGCTGATGCCATACAGTGTCTTTCTAAGAACACAGAAGAGAACCTAGGATCAGTGCAGAATAGCATAAATGACTGCAGTAACCAGGTAACATCAGCAAAGGCATCCCAGGAACGTCACCTTGGTGAGGAAGTGAGATGTTCTAGTAGCTTATTTTCTTCACAGTGCAGTGTAATGGAAGACTTGGCTACAAATACAAACACTCAGGATCCTTTCTTGATGTTTGGTTCTCCTTCCAAACAAGCGAGGCATCAGTCTGAAAACCAGGAAGTTGTTCTGAGTGACGAGGAATTGGTTTCAGATGAGTACAAAAGGGGACCTGGCCTGGAAGAGGATAATCACCAAGATGACCAGAGTGTGGATTCGAACTTAGGTATTGGAACCACGTTTTTGTGTTTGCCCCAGTCTGTTTCACATAAATGAACTAAATATGTGTTCCCTTTGGGGAGCACATTTTATGGGTTTCTATGTACAGTTAAAGTAACCACTTCTTAAAGTAAGGTGGTTTTCCTTAAAAGTCAAGTCTTTTACCCAGCTCAAAGGTTTCTGAATGAGATTTAATGCCCTAATTGTTCGTGGACTTGCTTCTGGTTTTTACTGTTACGATTTCTAAGAGGGAATCCGGGTGTCCCAAAGTGAGGACTAAAATCATTTTGTGTGTCTTAAAAGTGAAATACAATTTTCTGCCGGTAGGAAGAAACAGATTCAGCAAGTTACAATGTTTACTGTTTGTTTTTACATCTGAATCTCTATGTTCATTATCCTTTAAGATGAAGTAGCATCCGGGTATGAAAGTGAATCAAGCCTCTCTGAAGCTGGTTCAGGGCCGTCCTCTCAGAGTGATATTCTAACCACTCAGGTAAAACGTGTGTGTGGTGTCCTTTGCATTGAGTAGTGTGCATCCCACATTTTAAGTTTACTTGTGTTATGTCTTAGAATTAATGGCCTTATGATGATGTTTGGTGCCTTATCTCCTCAAATTAAATTAAAAGCACCTTGATGGAACTCATTCTACCTTTTAGTTCAAACACACTGAAAGTTAACACACACACACACACACACACACACCATCTAGCCTATTGCTGGACACTAAATATTGAACTTAATGAATAAGCTAAACCTTCGAAACCCATTTGCCCTGTAGCAAAAACATATGTGAAAGCACTATTGTGTCAGAGAGGGGGGCATCTTTATTATCGGTACCAAGTTGGAGCCTACAGGGTTCACTTCCTATTACAGACTGCCTAGCATTTCACTGTTTTGTGGATTTTCCTTTTTGTATCTTTTTTAATTTACTAGTTGTTCTTTTTTTTTTCTTCTTCTTTAGTGCCTGTAAGTCAATCTTTTTCCTTTTAAAAACAAAGTATACGGTTTTACTTCTTATACCTAGTTGTGAAGGCCAATAATTTGGTTACTTATTAAAAGAACAGCTTTATTGTATCTACAACATTAGTTAATATGATTGTTTCAGTACTCAAGGCAGAATAGTCTCCTAGAAAAAGCATTCTCCATCACAACATTTTAAAAATAACTTTCTCACAGAGCCTGGCTCTGTCTCCTAATTTTTATTTTGTAGGAGTGGTACCAAAATTTTCCAAGTTCTTATATCCAAAAATTCAAAGTCACCTGAACTTATTTTTTCACGTATTTGTCTCCCATTGCTTAACTTCTTAGGTGTCTCATTGTTATCTTTGTATTCCTAGCACGGGGTCCTATGCAGAGGAGGCACACAGTGACTGCTGGTGATAATATCGGTGAAATTCTGTGCCTGGCTGTGCAATCCTAGGCAATTTACTTAATTCCTCTGACTGTAATATCTACATTCTTAAAATGAAAATATATAGACCCCTTGAATCATGCTACCCTGGCTTTTTTTTTCTGTCACATAAACCTTAAATATACTTTTAGCTACCAGCAAGTGAATGACATTTTTTCTTGAACTTCCTGAAGTACCAGATTAGATGGAACAGAGAAACCCTGGTATTCTTATAAAGCACCCTGATGTTCTTACAAAGTGACATATGTGCCTCGTAGAAAAAGACAGGTAAACAAAAATCATCCAAAGGGGACAGGTGAATAAATTTTAGCATATCTATACAATGAAATACTATACTCTCATTTAAAAAATCGAAGCATCTGAAATGGAGTGATTTCTAAGATGTAGCATTAAGTAGAGAAAGCAAGATGCAGAATAATGTGTAGGATATATTACCATGGTGGTGATGGGAGAATACATATGTATATGTTTGTGTATGCACAGTGCATCTCTGGAAGGATACACAAAAGGCAGGTAAGCTTAGTTGCCTCTAGGTGGGGAACCAGATGGCTGTGAGAAGGGGAAGGAGGAAGCTTTATTTTTCTCTGAATATCCTTTTGTGCTTTGGATTTTATGCCATGTGCTTATATTATTAAAGTATTAAATTTTACAAGTCATCCAGAAATATTTACTGTTAACTTATTTGTACATATCCTTCAAGTCTGATTCCTGTGTGTGCATAGGGGTGTGTGTATACCTTTTAAATTGTTTTAGATAATACTTTACATACTTACATTGTAGCCTAGTTTTTACTCTATCATCAAATTTTCTTCAATGGTTTTAATTACCATATAGCATTCTATTCTTTGTATGTATCATGATATATTTGACCTATTGCTGAACATTGAGAGTTTCAGGGTAGGAGGCACAGATTGCTATTACATAGCACTGTGGTAGGCATCCTGGTAGCTGAATATTTGCCCACATCTCTGATAATTTCTTCAGTATAAATTCCTAGGACTAGAATTTTTGGTCTTTGGTACATATTGTTAAATTGTTCTTTAGAAAGATTGAACCAGTACTGGTAGTATTTGATAGTTCTTATTTCCCTGCACCTTTTCCATCACTGGGTGGTATCCTATTCTAAAATCTTCCAAATCTTGGCATTGCTATGAGGACTGTCGATAGAGAGGGATTGTCCTCTACTGCCCATTCTCTGTGCAGAATAAATCCCTCTAGGCCTGAAACGTGTTGGAGCAGGGAGGAAACATTTGAAGTGATTGCGCATTCTGCACCTAAGTAAAATCTCTGCTTCTGCAGGATAGCTGTGGTGACTAAACTGATGAAAAGACTAGGAGGCCTTTTCTCTGTTTGCAATTCCTGTGATCCTTTCTGGATGTGGATTTGGAGCTCTGTCAATATGCCTTTCCCCTAATTTTGCCCCTCGTAGTTAGAAGTTTTAGGTTCCACTTTCTAATTCTGTCTGCCTTAGTCATACTGTATTATATTTGACATTGAATAAACTACCTCCTTTTTTTTTGTATCCCTGATCTTTTCCCAGAGATATGACTATTTGTTCAAGATTCTTTTTGCAAAGTATTTTTTTTTAACAAGCATCTACCCAAAACAGAGCTGCAGTCAGATTTCAGGCTAACCACATCTGGAGTTAGCACAGACAGGCAAAATGATTAAGATGGGATTTTTCCCAGAGATTTCTCTGCTTGTTTATTACAGGGAAACCCTGGTGGCGTAGAGAACTGAGAAGTATATAGGAGCTTGAGAATTCTTAATTTGGTATCATTAGTATCTGTTTTTAACCAAAGACTAATAAACTTTAACTATATTCATTCATTAATTCATTTCTGCGTTAAATATTTACTGAATGCTTACTATCTGCTAGGTGTTGGGGACACAAAAGTGATTAAGGGAAGATTCCTCCCATCAATGAGGTCTCGTATCCCACTTCATTATTCTAAGATGTTAGTAGTATAAATGTGTGAAAAATGGCATGGAAGCATCAGACCTCCTTATCTAACTTCACAAGGAGAAAGAGAGAATCACCATCATCATCAGCCCAAAGCGGTTCCTATGAGGTGGAAGTCAGACATACCTCCTGTCTGTAACCTTTTTTACCAATTCTGACACCAGCTGCCCCTCCCACGGCCCTCTCTACTTCTTTGCTGGGTTCAATAATTTGTTGTAGTGGCTACACAGAACTCAAGAGACCATATTAACAGTTGTGGGGTTTATTAAGGAACAGGTTACAGTTCATGCTCAGGAATGACTTAATATGCAGTTCCTCAATCAGGACAGCTTCTCAGTCATGCCGCAGTCAGACCTCTTTTTAGCTCTTGGCCTGTCAGCCTGGCCTCTGCCCTGCTTGGGCTAGTGTTACAGAGCTCTTTAGCTCCTCCAGTAAATGCCTGGAGGCACCCTACTCTGCCAGTAGGGCTCAGCCTGAAGGCACTCAGCTCTCATGCTCCATGGGTTGTGGCACTCACTGTAGCCACCTTACTCCATGGACTGGGAAACCCACTGTGCTATTTTGTACAGGACACCTGGTTTTGCTGCTGTCATTCTGTGCCATGCTTGCTGTCAGTATTTGCTGTCTTGTCCCTTCTCCAGTGTTATAGCTCTCTCTGTCTCCTAAGTCTAGGAGGTTCTCAGTGCAGGGAACCTGGGTCCCAAGGACACACTCCACTCCTGGCTCTTTCTTGATGGTAGTAAGATCCTCCCTCTGCTCTGGGATTGGCTCTCTTTTTAAGCCTAGGTGTATGGCAAAACTGACCAATCCCCTTGCTAGGGTTCCATGCACCTTATTTGCATCGTCCTACACCCAAAGGGTTCCATGCACCTTATTTGCGTTGCTAGCAAGCTGTCCAATCCCTTTGGTGGGCCACAAGCACCTTATTTACATAGTTCCACCCAATCATTGTGTGGTATTTACAAAACTATGCGTGGCTAAAAGAGCCGTATTAAGTAATTCACTGTACCTCAAGATGAAATAGTGAGAGATCATCTACTCTTGAAAAGAGAAGTTTTATTGATGGGGATTTCTGAAGGAGATATTTGAGCTGGGCCTTGAAAGATGAGAATTTTTCCAAGGTGAAAGAGAGGGGAGGCAGCAGTTGAGGCAAAGGCACAGAGCCATGAAATGTCGTATGTGGCTGGAAATCAGGGCATATGGGTAGTGTTGAGGGAGAAATAAAGAGATAAGACCAGGATGTAAAGGTCCTTTTGAATCTATGCTAAGGAATTTGAACTATATCTTGAGGGTAACAGTGACTAACAGTTATATAGTGTTCAGAAAGCATTCATTTATCTGAGCAGTGGTGTCCACTGAATTCCTTATGAAAGAAGGAGATGTGATAAACAAGGCTTTTAGAGAGCTTCTGTAGCAATGTAGCTGTATTAAAAGTAGAGATCAGAGCAGCATAGTGGGAATAGAAAAGAGAAGTAGGGCTAATTCAAGAAATGCTTCAGAATTAGAATCAAGAGAACTTTGTATTCAATTTGGTTTTGGTCTCCAAATGTAGTTGACCAGTTGTCTGCTGGGAGATTTGTCTAAGTTGTGAAGTTTTTCTTTGGGAAAACCTAAAGGAAAGCTATATAGCTCTCATTCTCGTTAGATTTTCTAATCCGTTTAATGGGCATAGAGGTTAAATGGTCGTGACAGTAGTGATTAATACAGTTTCTGAAGCATTGATCAGATGCCTGTGTGTGGCTTCGTTCCCAGTTCACTGAAGCAAGGCCTTGATCAAGGGATGTAACTACTCACAGGCACCACAGGGTGGCAATGGCATTGCTGTGGAAATTGGCAGCAAAGCAGTCTCAAAGAAGCAGTGGAAACCTTTGGGAAACTGGGAATACATTTTCTGGTCGTAAAAACCTGAAACTGCATTCAGTGTAGCAAGAGAGAGAAGATGGCTCGTTTTTAGTAGAGGGGAAAGTCATTTTCAAGGATCAAAAGAAGAAAGGGTGAAGCGATCTATTTCCCCCAGTTTTGCTACGATCATTGTTATTCCTTCTAAAACTGAAGAAATGTATATTTAAAGCTCCTTACTCATCTAAATTATTTGCTTATCAAAAACCTTAGACTTAGCAGATTTCTTCTTGAAAAAGCCCAATAGCCTTCAGATGCCCCGTAAACAAGAAGAGCCCACCATCTTGAACTGAAAACAACTATCCTTACAGGCTTTCTTAGGCTCCTTCTGATGAATCCTTCTCTCTAGTAGGTCTTTCTCTTTAGGTACCCTGTCCTCACCTAGAATGTCAGCACCATGAAGGCTATATCACCAACACCAGGACAGTGCCTGGCACATAATAGCTGGTCAATAAACAGTCACAGAAAGGACAAGTAGATAAATTAATCAATTAGCTTTTTTCTTTCTCTGTTAGAAACTAAAGGTCTAAAAGAAACTCTGAAAAGGAAGAGTCCTCATAATTCAGTTAGATATTTTTCTAAATTGCCATAAGGAGTCTTTTTCTGATATTTCATCATCCTAAAAGCCAGCCATTTGTATATGAACTAACCGTAGCTTCTTATGAGTCTCATAATACCAAGCTTTTGAGACACAGCCTAATAAAATGTTAACATAATCATGTTTTTTTAATATATTTTTTGTGGTTGAGAATATACACAGCAAAACATACACCAGTTCAACTGTTTCTACAAGTACAATTTAGTGACATTGATTACATTCTTTAACTTGTACAACCATTTTCACCCGTTTTCTGAGTTGTTCTTTCCCCAGTAACAAACTCACTGTCCCTATCATTCCTATATAATTTTTCAAGTTGCCATTGTCAATTTGATCCCATATACATAGACCTTAAAAGTGCATAACGCTCAAGGCAGATATTTTTTACTAGTTCAGCTAAACTATTGATTGGTTTTAAGACTTCCGGGGATTTTTTTGGTTTAGGTTTAAAGATTATCTCAGAGCAATAGTTTCAGGGGTTCATCCAACCTTCATAGCTCCAGGAAGTCTGCAGTCCATGAGAATTTGAAATTCTATTCTGCATTTTCCCTCTTTTGATAAGGATTCTTCAACAGACTCCTTGATCAAATGTTCAGTAATAGTAGCAGAGCACTACCTAGTTATTCCGGTCTCGTGACAAAGGAGGCAGTTGTTCATGAAGGCAATTAGCCTCACATTCTCTTTCCTCCTACTATTCCTTCCTCTGTTGCTCCAGACAAATAGTGACCAATTATGCCTTGGATGACTACTTTCAAGCTTTTAAGAACCAGGCACTACAAAACAAACTAGGAGGTAGAACAGAAGTACTAAATACATTATTAGGCCGATGAACTGGGGTGTCCCATGAAACCATGACCATAAACCTCCAAACCAAGCAAAATCCCGTGAGATATTTGGTTGTACATAAGCAGCCTCAGCAACTAGTCTTTTTTTTTTTTTTTTGTCTTGTTAAAAATATATCTATCACACAACTTTTGCCAATTCAACTTCTTACAGGTTTACAACTTATTTATAGCAAATTACATTAATCGGCTGTGCAACCCTACCTTTAATCAGTGTGATTTTTCTATCACCAGAAACAAACTGAGTATTCCATAAGCAATTACCTCTCCTCCCTCCCTCCCATCCCTGGTAACCTCTAATAAACTTTGGTCTCTATATATTTGCCTGGTCTTATCTGTTTATATAAGTGAGGTCATATAATATTTATCTTTTTGTGATTGACTTATTTCACTCAGCATAATGTCTTTAAGCTCCATCCATATTGTAGCATGTATCAAGGATTCATTTTTTTTTATTACTGGCTAAATAGTATTCCATTGTATTTGTATGTACCACATTTTGTTTATCCATTCATCTGTTGATGGGCATTTAGGTTGTTTCCACCTTTTAGCTATTGTGAATGGAGCTGCAGAGAACACTGGTGTACAAGTACCTGTCTGAGTCTCTGTTTTCAAGTCTTTTGGGTATATACCTAGGAATGGAATTGCTGGGTCATGTTTGTTAAAAACCAAAACCAAACTCAATTCCAACTCATAACAACCGTAAAGGACAGAGTAGAAGTGTCCCATGGGGTTTCCAAGGCTCTAAATCTTTACAGAAGCAGAATGCCACATCTTTCTCCTGTACGGTAGCTGGTGGGTTTAAACCATCAGCCTTTCAGTTAACAGACGAGCACTTAACCACTGCACCAACAGGGCTCCTTATATGAAAGTTAGAATCATGCTATTTTAAAATATCAAGTGTTCCGAAAAGAGAGAATGGAGGGAGAGAGCAGGCTGTCTCATTAGAGGGAGAGTAATTGGGAGTGTGTGGCAAGGTGTATATGGGTTTTTGTGTGAGAGACTGGCTTGATTTGTAAACTTTCACTTAAAGCACAATAAAAATTATATAAAAAAAAAATCAAGTGTTTAAGTACCTTAGTTATTTTTTCACTCCCTAGCTTTCGAAGAAAATAACCAATTTCAAAAGGCTATCATAGTAAAGCAAGTCTATTTTAAGATTTTGAGGGTTTTTTCTCCTACTTTAAGATCATCCTGAATAATTTCATAGGCATCAAATCCACCAGGCACTCCTTGGAAACCCTATGGGGCAGTTCTACTCTGTCCTATAAGGTCGCTGTGAGTCGGAACTGACTGAACGGCAGTGGGTTTAATTGTATGAATATGGCTGGATTAAAAGGTGTTCAGTCAGAACTCGTAATTCTATACTGGTGATTTCAATTCACATCCTAAAGTTAATTACTGTGACATGTTTTCACTTTCTGGCAAGTTTCTCAAAGAATGTAACTTTCTTGGTGTCATTTCTTGTGTTTGCAGCAGAGGGACACCATGCAAGACAACCTGATAAAGCTCCAGCAGGAAATGGCTGAATTGGAGGCCGTGTTAGAGCAGCAGGGAAGCCAGCCTTCCAACAGCTCCCCTTCCCTCCTAGCAGGCTCTCGTGCCCCCAAGAATCTGCTAAATCTGGAACAGAACACATCAGAAAAAGGTGATATGTAATATTAGCAAAGCTCTGTTAATCTTAAACAAAATTCTTCCCCTCCCTAAGCCTTTATCACCTTTTGAAAAATAAGGACCTAGCTCCAAGATTTTATGATCTTTGCTCAACACATATTTACTGAGTCACTCCGTGGGTAATTTTAGAACATTGGTTCTAGTCCCTGCTCACGACTAATTTATCATTCAGAGAAGACCCAGGACAGTCATTCAGTGTCATCATCTGACTGAGCACCTGTGATGAGGAGGTGCTATGGGGAGCTCGGGAGACATACACTGTAGTCTTTGCTGTTAGGCAGCTGAGTGTAATTGGGGAGATTGGAAATAGGTAACCCTATAATTTCAGAAAATTTATTGAAAAATTTGGACATACGCCTCATAACACTGGTGTCAGATCACAACTACTTATTCAATGCGCTTTCTGTTTTATAGGCAGAGATGTCCTATACTTCAGGAGCTTCAGTTCGATCCACAAAAAGTCCAACTGTGTGTCAGAGTTGGATGTTTTATAACAATGCTATAGTTATCAACAAGGCCAGATGGACCTCTCAGAGGAGGGAATTGAAGTAACCAGGCAGGTGGGACTGATCGGAGCTGCCCTCCTTTAGGAAATGAGCGCTGAACCAAGGAATAAAACACATTGGCAAAAACGAAGGAAAATGAGATGAAAATTTGAACTTTTAATTGGAAAGAATCTTGTAAAAGCACGCCAGGCAGGTTTTTTAATAGGAGTGATTAAGTAGAAGAGAGGCTAGACACAGGCATGGGGTCCACAGGAGGAGCTTGGTTCTTTGGAAGCAGGTGGGAGTGGTGAGCCCTCCCAAAGTGTACTTTGCTGCTCCCTCAGTGACACCTCCCCAACTGAGTTAGTGTTAAAGTTCCTTCTCTATCATTCCCTTCCCCAGTCTTACTGGGGACTCTTAGGGTTTCCTTTTGAGTCTTCCTAGGAACTCAAGTCTATTAATTATTCAGAATAGTGGCCTTGGTTCTTGAGTATGTCTTGCATTATTTTTATGTTCAGGGAGAAACTACCTCACACCTGAGAAGCTAGAACTCTTGCTATGGCAGTGGTTCAAAATGTATTTCCTTAAAACTTTCTTTGTACCTACATCTTCATTTAGTTATCTCCCAGATAATGAAGCCCAAAGTCCGGCTTTCAGCACAGTTTGCTTCTTTGGGGTGCTTTCACTGTCTTCAGTCTAAAAACAGACTAAGCTTTTGATTCTAATGCACAAGACATAAAATGTTATTGTCTGACTTTGAATATCTGTGTAAATCTACTGTCTGGTCTTTGGTGCATACATATGTTTATTTTTTTCCTTGAAGATCTGTAGATGTTTCTTTGTGGCTTTATTTCTAAAATGTTTTGAGTATCAGCTTAATACTAACTCAAGTTTTGAGCCTTTTCCCCACTTGAGTTGATGTGAGTCTAACTGAAACTCAACCAAACTTCTTAATTCTGGCATAAGGTATCATTTGCCCTTAGCTGTATGCGTGACTTCTATTTTTTCAGTTGTCATTTTGGAATAATTTTAGGTTTATGGAAAAGATGTAATGATAATACAGGCAGTTCCCATACTGTCCCCTCACTTAGCTTCAGTTTCCCCTAATGTTACCATCTTTAAATTACCATGGTACATTTGTCAAAACCAAAAAACCAGCATTGGTGCAAATACTGTTAACGAAACTCTAGACTTTATTTTGATGTTACCAGTTTTTATTTTTTAGGATCCAGTGTTCTTAAGATAATGAAAGGCCCTTTCCTAGGATCTTTACATCAAATGCTCTGCCCTTAGCATAGATCTATCAAACAATATCATTAACGTTACACACAAGCAAAATTTTGCTGAAGATTATTCAAAAGCAGCTACAGCAGTGTATCCACAGGGAACTGCCAGAAACTCAGGCTGGATTCAGGAGAGGACGTGGAACCAGGGATATCATTGGTGATGTCAGATGGATCCTGGCTGAAAGCAGAGAATACCAGAAGGATGTTTACCTGTGTTTTATTGATTATGCAAAGGCATTCAACTGTGTGGATCATAACAAATTATGGATAACATTGTGGAGAATGGGAATTCCAGAACACTTAATTGTGCTCATGAGGAACCTTTACATAGATCAAGAAGCAGTTGTTCGGACAAAAAAAGGAGATACTGATTGGTTTAAAGTTAGGAAAGGTGTGTGTCAGGGTTGTATTCTTTCACCATACCTATTTAATCTGTATGCTGAACAAATAATCCAAGAAGCTGGACTGTATGAAGAAGAACGGGGCATCAGGATTGGAAGAAGACTCATTAACAACCTGCGTTATGCAGATAACACAACCTTGCTTGCTGAAACTGAAGAGGACTTGAAGCAATTAGCAACGATTGTGAGCATGGTGCAGGACTGGGCAGAATTTCATTCTGTGGTACATAGGGTGGCTGTGAGTTGGAACCGACTCGATGGCACCTAGCGACAACAACAGCGTTGATCTGTCCTAGTTTTGTCTAAGTGTCATTCCCAAGCCTGTATAATATTTTGGTGCGATACTTTGGTGTGTACTTACACATTATAACTTGTGTACTTCCCTCTGCAGTTAAAGCTGTTTCATATCAGATACTTTGTGATTTGGGCTTTTTTTTTTCCTCTTCTAGATTTCCTATCATTCATAAAGCAAATATTACCACATGTGAGATCATAGCCTGTTACCGTGGAAGTGATTTTCAGACACATCTGAGCTTTTCTATCCTATAATACGTTTCCTGGAGGCGCTCGTTAGAAATTCCTAGGCTTCTCTCCTGGGAATTCTGAATCACTTGGGATGGGGTGGGTTATATACTTCTTAAACCTGATTTTTATTATGGGTTCTATATTTTATAGTTTACCATTTCTTAATATTTCTTTCCTGCCTCCCTAATTTTTTTCCCTTGATTTTTTCCAATACTTAGCACAATGCTTTTTTTTTTTTGGTGGTTTTTTTAGCACAATGCTTAGCACATAGTACTCAAAACCAAACCCACTGCTGTTTGAGTTGATTCCGACTCGTAGTGACCCTACAGGATAGAGTAGAACTGCCCCATAGCGTTTCCAAGGCTGTAAATCTTTATGGAAGCAGACTGCCACATCTCTCCTACGGAGGGTTCAAATTGCCAACCTTTTGGTTAGCAGCCAAGTACTTAACCACTGCGCCACCTGGGATTCTGTAGCACGTAGCTATTGTTGTTCTGTGCACTTGAGTCAGTTCCGACTCATAGCGACCCTGTGTGCAACAGAACAAAACACTGCTCAGTCCTGTGCCATCCCCACAATTGCTATGCTTGAGCTTATTGTTGCAGCTGCCGTGTCACTCTGTCTCATTGAGGGTCTTCCTCTTTTTGCTGACCCTCTACTTTACCAAGCTTGATGTCATTCTCCAGGGACAGGTCTCTCCTGATAACATGTCCAGAGTATGTGAGACAAAGTCTTGCCATCCTTGCTTCTAAGGAACATTCTGGCTATACTTCCAAGACAGATTTGTTCATTCTTCTGGCAATCCATGATGTATTCAGTATTCTTGTCAGCACTGTAATTCAAAAGCGTCAGTTCTTTGGTCTTCCTTATTCATTGCCCAGCTTTCGTATGCATATGAGATGATTGAAAACTTCATGGCTTGGGTCAGGCACTCCTTGGTCCTTAAGCGACATGTTTACTTTTTAACACTTTAAAGAGGTCTTTTGCAGCAGATTTGCCCAATGCAGTGTGTTGTTTGATTTCTTGACTCCTGCGTCCATGGGTGTTGATTGTGGATCCAAGTAAAATGAAATCCTTGACAACTTCAGTCTTTTCTCCATAAAAAAAATAGACAGTTTAAATTTATTAAATGTTTGCTTTGGCCTAGATTCTCTACCCAGGAAGAATATAACATGTTAAGACCCCAAAATGAGGGAAAGGATTTAGGGGAACTACAGTACTGTTCTGATACTTGGGCCAGCTGTTCAGAGAATGAAATAAGAACTAAGGAAAAAGAACAGAAAAGTTTTTTCTATGTGTTTAGGTGCTATTGAGTTACTGACTCCTGATTCAGGGTACCTTTTTTACTTTGTAGCTTGAGGCCCCAAGGCCCACTGTAATGAAAAAAGGATTTTATATGCTAAAGGTTCAGGTGAATGACTTTTTAATAGCTATGTTTGTGTCTGGGGCTCTTCCCCCTCTTTCACTTTTTTTGTTAAAACCCTTTCTAATGGTTAACTCTATTTAGTGTGGTTTCTTGAGAAGCTGCACATTACCCTTCATCGATTATATTTTGGGGGAAAATATACCTATATTTGAAAGCTTTACATACCTAGCTGAAAGGAAAAAAAAACCCTGCTGGTTCATGGTTAGGCCCTGCTTGCTTTTAGCAGCTGGTACCTCCAGGCAAAGTTCCCCTTGCATTCCTAGAAACTCACAGGTCCTGAAAAGACGGGCATTAAAGAAACTATAAATAATGAATTTGAGGCTACCTAGTGTTGGAAACCTTGGTGGCATAGTGGTTAAGAGCTATGGCGCTAACCAAAAGATCGGCAGTTCAAATCCACCAGACTCTCCTTGAAAACCCTGTGGGGCAGTTCCACTCTGTCCTATAGGGTTGCTATGAGTCGGAATCAACTCGATGGCAATTGGTTTGGTTTAGGTTATGCCTGTGGTTATGATTCCATTTGGGAATGGGTTGTCTTTGTTAATGAGGCAGGATTGGTGTAGTTTCTTTTGAGATTTAAGAGAGTAAACAAGCAAGCTAGGAAGCCAACTTGGAGGAAGATAAATGCTAAGCTACATGAAAATTGCTCAGAAGAGATAAAGACCTTCCTCCAGAGCTGACAGAAAAAGCCTTCCCCTAGAGCCAGCACTCTGAATTCAGAGTTCTAGCTTCCTAAACTGTGAAAAAATAAATTTGTTTGTTAAAGCCACCCACTCGTGGTATTTCTGTTATAGCCACACTAGGTAACTAAGAATTTGGTATCGAGAAGTAGGGGTGCTGCTCTAACAAATACTTACAGTGTGGAAGTGGTTTTGGAATTGGGTAATGGGTAGAGGCTGGAAGAGTTTTAAGGTGCCTGGATTGCCTTGAAGAGACTGTTGGTAGAGATATGGACATCAAAGGCAATTCTGATGAGGACTCAGAAGGAAGTGAGGAGAGCCATAGAGAAAGTCTCTGTCATCTCGGAGAATACATATGGTACCAGCAACAGAATGTTGTTAGAAATGTGGACATTAAATGTACCTCTGGAAAGGCTTTTAAAAAAAATAATGAATATGTGATTGGACAGTGGAGGAAGGCGATGCTTTTTATGCAATGGCAAAGAGCTTGTCTGAATTATGTTTAGATGTTTGGTGGAAGGTAGAACTTGTAAGTGATGAATTTGGATATCTGGCTGAGGAGATTTCAAAACCAGATCTTAAAGGGGCTGCGTGGTTTGGTGCTTATAGTAAAATACAAGAGGAAAGAGATGGACTTAAAAATGAATTATGCAAAATGAAAACTGAACTCAAAGACTTAGAAAATTCTGTTATACAAACTAAAGACCTATGTCCTAGAATGTTCACCAAGGACGTGGCTATACAATCTTTTGTTAAAGAAATTAAGCCTGTGACTGATAGATGTAACTAATTACCACAGCAGAAAACCCATCAGCTTAGACTGAAAGAGTCAGAAAGAATGAAAGGAAAGAACACCGTCTGCCTCTTGGAATGCTACAGGCAGGAAACAGGCTGAAGGAGATAGACCTGTTGTCCTCCAAGAAAAAGAAAGAACTAGTCCTGGAATAGCTCAGAGATCACTGCAACTGTTGGAAGCAGAGCTGCCCTGGTGTCAAAAGGTGGGACCACGGCCTCTGGGGTGTCAAAGGGTAGACCTACTGCCTCCTAGGTTTCATCAGATCTTCACCAACTTGGTTCTGGAATGTGGGGCTGTCATACCCAAGGTGCAGAAGAATGGGACCTGCCAGCACTGAAGGAACAATGTTGCCACTCAGAGGGACTAGGAGAATGGCGTCACCCAAAGCCCAGGGAGCAAGCTGCCATCCCAGTGGGCCTGGAAGGTAGACCTGAAGCACAGGACTGTGGGGCCTCCGCCCAGAATCCAAAGCGCAGGGCCATTGCCTAGTTGGTCTCAGAGAACAGAGAATTATTTTCAAGCCTTGAGAGAGAATGTAAATTATTCTTCCGGGTTTTGGATTTTCTTGATCCCCATTATCCCCTTTTTCCCTCTAATTTCTCCCATTTGTAATGAAAATATGTACCTTGTGCCTGTTCCACCACTGTATTTTAGAGCCAGATAACCTGCATTCTAGATTTCACAGGTTATCAGATGAAGAATACTGCTGCAGGATGGAATATGCCTGACATCTCACCCGTATTTGATTTAGATGATTCAGAAGATGAGATTTTGGACTTAGAGTAGATTTAAGACTTTTGGCATGATGTCATGGAGTGAATGTGTTTTACATGTGACAAGGATGTGAACTTTGGGGGGTCCAAAAGGTGGGATGTTGTGGATTGAATTGTGTCCCCCCAAAATATGTTATAAATCCTAACCTCTGTTCCTGTGGTTATAATCCCATTTGGAAATGGGTTGTCTTTATTTTGTTAATGAGGCAGCATTAGTATAGGGTATATCTTGAGTCAGCCTCTTTTGAGATATAAAACAGATTAAACAAGCAAGCTAGGAAACAGAGATGAGGAAAAAGAGATGCCAAGCCACATGAAGATTGCCCAGGTGCAGAAGCTCAGAAGAGACAAGGACCTTCCTCCAGAGCTGACAGAGAAGGCCTTTCCCTAGAGCTGACACTTCGAATTCAGACTTCTAGCCTCCTACACAATGAGAAGATAAATTTCTTTTGGATATACCATGGACTGCCAAAAGAATGAACAAATCTGTTTTGGAAGAGGCACAGCCAGAATGCTCTTTAGAAGCAAGGATGAGGAGGCTTCATCTCACATATTTTGGACACGTTGTGTATATATATATATATATATATATATATATATATATATATATATCAGGAGAGACTAGTCCCTGCAGAAAGATACCAAGCTTGGTAAAATAGAGGGTCAGTGAAAAAGAAAAAGACCTTCAATGAGATGGATTGACACAGTGGCTGCAACAAGCATAACAACCATTGTGGAGATGGTGCAGGACCAGGCAATGTTTCGTTCTGTTGTACATAGGGTCGCTATGAGTTGGAACCAACTCAACAGTACCTAACTACAACAGATAATTAAAACAGTCATCGGTGGCTTTTTATTGGATAGAAGACTTGTAATTTTTAAGTATTTGTGTTTCCTTTTTAGATATTTCTGCCTTTAAGCCACTTCCTAGAAGGCACTGGCACAGTAACACATTTAGAGGAATTAATAAATAAATATTTATTAAAGTTAATAAATAGGAAGGTTGTACTCCACGTGCCAGAACTTCACTTCAGGTCTGTTTTGTGTTTTTCCCATGTGCCATTTCATCATTAGTTCTATGTGTTACTTCAAGATTCCTTATTCAGCACCTTGTTTTGTTGTTGTTTTTTTTTTAGTAATTGAAAATGTGAAGCAAAATGTCATCTCTTTTTCTTTCTCACCTGACTCCCGCCTCCTGTTTTCCCACACTTGCAAAACCCCAACCCCCATCCTATGTCTTTGATGTGGAAGCAGTAGGGTTGGAAAAACTTTGTGCTTTCTAGTACATTTTGTTTCTGTTATCTAAGGAGGTTTGGGCATAATTTAGTTTGCTGCAGAGATAGAAGTTTGTTCCCTATTCTTGTTTTCTTGTCATTCAGGACCAAAAAATATAAATGATTTGTTCAGGCTTGTCTCAGCTGGGTGTCTTTATTTACCCGATCTTAAAGTGTTCCTTTTATTATCATTATTTTTTAATCATTTAGTTCCATTTGGTGCTAGCATCTGTCTGTTGCCTCCCTTGTGTTTATAAAATTCTGTCTGATTTACTTGTTTAAAAACCAATTTGATTGTCACAGATTGCAGCTTTTGAAAAAATCGATATCCTCACCTGAATTATCACCATGAGGACAAAGCAGTAAAGTAGATTTCTTTGTTTTCTCATTCCATTTAAAGGATCCATATCAACTTCAGAGAAAAGTAATGAACATCCTGTAAGTGAGAATCCAGAAGGCCTTTCTGCTGACAAGTTCCGACCATCTCTAGATAGTGCTACCAGCAAAAATAAAGACCCAGGAATGGAAAGGTAAAAAATGTTAAGTTGTAGTATCTAAGTAATGCCTTTACTTATATTGAACTCTTATTGTTAACTTTTTTCTGCCATATTTTCTCCAGTTTTATGTATACAGACATTAACCTCTCATTGCTTTAGGATACTTCTTTTGTTTCATTGTATATAAGCTTTTTGTTTTTTTTTTTTTTTTTAGGACCATACCATAAGCTATAACATGAGAAATGTACAGTTAGAAAGATCTGTCCCTTCTGAACATCAAAATAAAATATTATAGAACTAAAACCTGAACAGAGCCCTGGTGGCGCAGTGGTTAAGAACTACAGCTACTAACCAAGAGGTCAACAGTTTAAATACAGCAGCCGCTCCTTGCAAACCCTGTGGGGCAGTTCTTCTCTGTCCTATAGGATCACTGTGAGTCAGAACCGACTCGATGGCAATGGGTTTGTTTTTTTGTCTGAAAACTGAACAAGCCTGGAACCTGTTGGTAGATGCCTTCCAGGCAACCCTTCCCATAACTGAAGTTTTTCTTTTCTAGGAAAAGTTTAGCAGTTGATTTACCCCAGGAAATATTCAGAGTATCTTTCAGGAATGGCTATTCAAATCACTATTGATATTAGACTCCACAGCACTTTTATATTTCCAAAAGGACTGTACCTACTTCCTCATTTGATCTATTTACAAATGAGGTAAAGGTAAAAGGACAAGTTCTAGACTGTTAATCATCTCTGATAGTTTAGGAAGAGAAGAAGCAAAGCTATTAGGAGTACACATCTCACCACTCTAGGAAAGAAAAGGAATTCCTATTTATTTAGTCCTTAGTAAGTGTATGGAAACCCTGGTGGCGTAGTGGTTAAGTGCTACAGTTGCTAACCCTAGGGTCGGCAGTTCAAATCTGCCAGGCGCTCCTTGGAAACTCTACGGGGCAGTTCTACTCTGTCCTATAGGGTCGCTATGAGTCGGAATCAACTCGATGGCACTGGGTTTGGTTTGGGTTTTTGGTAGTAGGTATATATATATATATATATTTTTTTTTTTTTTTTAACTTTTCTGGGAATGGTGACAGGCTGGCAATAATCTAATCACATTATCTTTTCCAAGCCCCTTGGACTGGACTGAACATAATATTTTTTAGGCTGGTGTACTGGCGTTGTGACTGTCACAGAGAATGAAAAGATCTGGCCTCCATAGACACTAACCCCATGTTTAGAGGTAATGAGGCAATGGACTCATTACCATGCTTTAACCAATTGAGCTAAAAACCTACTGAATATTCAGACTAAATGTTCCTGCCCCCCACACCCCACACAGAATATACCCTATAGAGATTTCTATCACAGGACCTATACATTGATTGAACATCCTCGCTCTACTACTAGGTGACTAGACAGTAGCAATTCAGGTCTTGCTCAATCCACTGGGCCTTGCTCAGCGTCTGACTCATAGTAACCACCCAATTATTGTTTGAATTAATTAATTGATCTCTGAGGTCCTTTAAATCTGTTGATGAGTATTTTATTCCACGAAGTCCTAAAGTCTTGAAAGAGTTGAGGAATTACTTACTAGCTGCATCTGGTCTTCTAACTTAATGTTTTATAGCTTTGTTTTTAGAATGACTCTGGACACTTAAAAGGCAGGGGATAGGATGATTCTATTTATTCTGCTAAAATTGGATAGAAAGGATGAGTGTAGAGGTGTTAGAATTAATCAACTTTCTGTTTTCGTGGGAGATCTGAGTTTAGCACATCCATTAGAACTCAAGTGGAATAAAGACCGAAAACCAAACCTGTTGCCATTGAATCCATTCCAACTCATAGCAACCCTATAGGACAGAATAGAACTGCCCCATAGCGTTCCCAAGGAGCATCTGGTAGATTCGAACTGCTGACCAAGTGCAACAGTGTATAGAATTTGAGTGAATGACAGTGGATAATTTGGTGAAACTTGCCAACATGCTTTTAAACAGCTAGGAGGTATACTGCCTCAGACCAAGCCCTAAGGGAAGGCCTGACTTGCTGGTAGGCATCATGAATCCAGGCTTCTAAGCCGTCATGTTGGCTTTTTTTTTTTTTTTTTGCGAATCATTCCTGATGTCTCTCCAACAGTGAACTGTTTTGCATATACTTTGACCGCTTGACTAGTCCTTTCGCAAGCTGTTGTGATGCTTTTCTCCTTTCATCCTTCTCTCTAGGTCTTCTCCTTCTAAATTCCAGCTGTTAGACAATAATAGGTGGGATGTGCACAGCCACTCAAGGAGTCTTCAGAATGGAAACCGCCTGTCTCAGGAGGAGCTCCTTAAAATTGTGGATGTGGAGGAGCAACAAGTGGAAAAGTCTGAGGCACGTGGTTTAATAGAGCAGCCTTACTTGCCACTGCAAGATTTAGGTAATATTTCATCTGCTATGATGGAAAAAACACTTTTATTTTACTCTCTGTAAAGATATTCTGGTTAATCAAGCTTCAGATGTATAAGTCTATCGTGGATGCACCTCTGATACTTAAGCCCATTTTGGAGGAATAATGAGTGCTGATCCAAGTTTGCTTGAAAATTATTGTAGCCATTAATTGTCCTTATTGGTTTAACACATCTAACAGTTTTGAGGATGAGGAAGTCTTGGAGTACTTCAAATATTTTACTTCAACCGTTAGACAAAAGGGCCCTTGAGTTAAGTTTTAGACCTGTCTGTTATTGAAAAATGAGTCAAATCCCCAAAGCAAGTTCTTCTTTTATGAATTAATGAATATAAATGACTGTATAGTTTATGCCTTATAAATCACTTTTAATGAATAGTGTGTTTTATGGTTTGTAAATCAAAATTTTAATCAGTAAAGAAAGTTTTAAATTAATCCTCAAAAACACATTATCATAAAAGGTTCTATTTGGCATCTAAATGTGGTATTTGGCCATGTTGACTAGGGTCATTTTAGGAACCTCATACATTCTACTTGGCTGTGCTTACTTTCTGTTGGCATGACTTTTTTGGAAATGTTTCAGGGATGGTCTGTGCTATTTTTAATTTGGGAATATTATCTGTTGATTTATTAAGTGAAAAGGGTAGTGCTATCATAATGGATGAAGAAACAAAAATAGAGCATCTCTTTTTTCAACTTTTTTATAAAAGTGCTATATGTTTATTGCCAAAAAAATTGGAGAGCATAGGTAATAAAAAAGGAAAATATTTAATTACCTATATTCTAGGAAACCCTGGTGGCATGGCGGTTAAGAGCTATGACTGCTAACGAAGAGGTCAGCAATTTGAATCCACCAGGTGCTCCTTGGAAATCCTATGGGGCAGCCCTATTCTGTTCTATAGAGTCTCTATGAGTCGGAATCAACTTGAGGGCAGTGGGTTTTGGGGGCTTTATTGGTTTATATTCTTATCACTTAGTGATAAAATATTGCTTTTTTTAGTCATTTTACTTAAAATTTTATTTTTAAAATATATAAAATCATGATAAATAATATTTTGTAGCTATTTCTTTAATATATTATGGACATTTTTCCAACTTATTATAAATGAACATTTATGTTCAAACTCTAATGAGTAAAGAGTATTGTATTGGAATGAATATTCCATAATTTATTTAGTCTCCATTATTTTGGATGTTTAGGTTGTTTCTAAGCTTTTCCTACTATAAACAGCATTGTAGTGAACATTCCTATGACTAAACCCTTGCATACATCTTTCATTTTTTTAGAATACATTTCTGGAACTAAAATTATTGAAAGTGTATATATGTATTAAGATTTTTGCTACATAATGCCAAATTCTTCTCTAGAAAAGTTAAGCCATTTTGCAGTACCATAAACAGTGTATTAATTTAGCCATTTTTCTCTTAATCTAATTTGATCTCTCTTTTTAATTTTTAGTAGAGATAGGAAAGTTATAATCAAGATTCATCGTCATGTAGATTAAACTTACTCCCTCGTACCTTTCAGAGGGAACCCCTTGCCTAGAATCTGGAGTCAGCCTCTTCTCCGATGACCCTGAATCTGATCCCTCTGAAGACAGAGCCCCAGACCCAGCTCATGTTTGCAGCAGTCCAGCTTCATCTTCTGCTTTGAAGTTACCCCAATTTCAAGTTGCAGAATCTGCCAGCGATTCAGCTGACGCTCATACTAATAATACCACTGCATACAACGCGAGGGAAGAGAGTGTGAACAAGGAGACGCCAGGAGTGACGTCTTCAGCAGAAAGGGCCAACAGGAGAGCATCCATGGTGGCATCAGGCTTGACTCAAAAAGAATTTGTGAGTGTATCTGTATGTATTTCCCTCATGACTGAGACTTTATCTCACACTGCAAGTAGATTTAAGTAGGTACAAGCAATGAATAACCTGTAGGAAGACATCTGGGAAACAAGCACAATTCTATGTAATTTAATTTCATTACTAATTTCTGAAATTTTGGACCTAGATAAAGCATATTATAACATGGATTATTTTGTATACATTTATTTGGGGAAATAATTATTAGATATTAGCAGAAAAGTTATAATTTTGAGTATGACATAGAGTTTCTGAATTTGAATTTCTTTGTACCTAAAAAGGCAAGTAGATGTAACACTACTCCCCAGAAAACAATGTTTCCCCGCATTGGTTCACATCTGATTAACTAAATCCACACTGGTTCCAGCATACTGCCAGAGAGTGCCATTTCCCCAGTATTTATTAGTCTTCATTCCTGGCTTGTAACAGTTTATGCAGTAGCCTGCCCTATCAAATCTTCCCTGCGACACCCCTTGCTATTAGAGTTTTGGCATCTCCTTGGGCCCCTCATGCCAGAAATGGGAATTGTTTCACATTATGGAATAATACCCATTGAAATATTAAGACCACTGAAACCTTGTTCAGACATCCCGGAACATTTACCTCCTCTGTGATTAATCAGCATTGGTGCCACTTCCTACTGAAGTAGTTAAGTGACTATCTCTTTGAAACCATGGTGAGATAACACACCAGAGTATCAAATGGATTTCTATACTAGGTGACACTTGTTGCACACTGAGAAACGACACTGAGTCATTCTTAACTATTTTCCTTAATGTATCTTTCCTAGGATAAGAACTATTTCTCTTCCTAACTTCTGCATATTTAGGATGACTCAGGATACAGTTCTCTATGCGGCCAAATGTGTCCCACTACTAAAAGGGCAAAGTAATGGGTTTGCCCTGGTTGTTACAGTGAATAAATGCAAGATCATGGCTTTTAAGATTCTTATCTTCCAACTACCTGCCAGATCAGCTATTTGCTCTCAAAATTCAGACCTCAGACCTATGTCTGTTTATATTGCTCTTGCTCACTTACCCCACATCCAGCATGCCCATTTATTCATTGAAAATTAGCATTCCTATTCCTTTGTTTTGAAAGTTCAGCTTTTCAGAGATGACTAAAATTGTCTAATCTTTCTTACCATGGGCAATTCTGATCTGCAGATTAGACTATAAGTGGCTTGGGTGCATGTTGTCTTTAAACAAGCAAAGAGAAAAACTTCTGAGCTCTATTCAGACTTGCTGAAGTGTGGTAAATTTATGATGAAAGCTGCTGACTGTATTACACATGATTAATTCTGAAGCCCATATTCAGATGATCTTTTCAGCAGTTGCTCTTCTAACTGAACACTGTTTCAAGCCTGGGATTTCAGCTATTAATCAGTTCAGAATTGCTAATGATCCTGGCAGAGGGCAGTGGTAAAAGGGGGAGGATATCATTAGCTTCTCTAGCCTGCCTTATTCAGTGCCCTGTGGCAGTGTGGAGTGAGGCAGCATGAAAGAAAGATGGCCTGATCTCCGTAGCAATACTGTGAGCACATAAATATTGGCATGGGTGGTGAGGGCTAGTAATTGGTGGCCCTTGGTAAACAAAGTTATTTACCAAACAGTAGCTACCAATTATATCAACTGCACCCATGATGGATCTGGTTAAAAAAAAAAAAAATTTTTTTATTGCCTATTGATTTTTATTTGGTTGATAGAAAATGGCTAGAAGGCTCCAGATTTCTTCTGAGAAGAATATGAGCCTCTTCCAGTCCTTCTTAAGATGGAATTGATAGTTTTCGCACTGACCTTTAAAAGCGTCTTGACTTGAATGTTTTGTAACTGTCAGAGGGTTAGACCTTATTTTTTTAGCCACATATATCTGTAACATAACTTTCCATACTGGCTAGTTGATTGTCAGCTTATAAAGCGTAGACTAATAAATATAAATTATAGTATAGTGGACTGTCACTCTGCAAAGAAACTATCTTAGAGAATCAAATGATATCTGCTATTAAAGGCAGAATTAATATTGTTTTGTATCTAGGTTGTAATTCCATGTCTGCTAGCATGAACTATTTTAATATTTCTTCCTCTGATTTGTACATAATTTTTATTGAATTACTATTTATTTTGAGACATCAGCCATGTTAGAACAAAAATGATGTACCTTTTCTGAGAAAAATGAAGGCTCAAAGCTAGGATAACTAATCTTCTAAACCATTTACATGAAATAATTTATTACAGTGCAATACTTATTTGATTTCAGATGCTCGTGCACAAATTTGCCAGAAAACACCACTGCACTTTAACTAATCAGATTACTGAAGAGACTACTCATGTTATTATGAAAACAGGTATGCCAAGAACCTTACCAAAACATGTTGCATCTGCTGCATAAAACCGCTTGAAGAAAGAGGACTCTTTTGATAAGTGTCTTAGTTATCTAGTACTGCTATGATAGAAATACTGCAAGTGGGTGGCTCCAACAAACAGAAACTTATTTTCTCACAGTTTAGGAGGCTAGAAATCCAAATTCACGATGCCAGTTTGAGGGGAAGGCTTTCTCTCTTGGCTCTGGAGGAAGGTCCTTGTCTCATTGAGCTTTTGCTCCTGGGTGATCTTCACTGGGATTCCCTTCTCTCTTACCCTGTTTCCACTTACTTAATCTACTCCTTTTATATCTTGTGTGAGATTGACTCAAAACACACCCTTCTCTAATCCCGGGTCATTAACATAACAAAGACAACTCATTCCCAAATGAGATTATAACCCAAGGCATTGTTGTTGTTGTTTCCTGCCCTTGAGTCAATTCTGACTCATAGCAACCCTGTGTACAACAGAAAGAAGCACTGCCCAGTCCTGTGCCATCCTCATAATCACTGCTATGTCTGAGCCCATTGTTGCAGGAACTGTGTCAATCCATCGTGTTCAGGATCTTCCTCTTTTTCACTTTACCAAGCATGTCCTTCTCCAGGGACTGGTCCCTCCTGATAACACAAAGTCTCACCACCCTTGCTTCCAAGGAGCATTCTGGCTGTACTTCTTCCAAGACAGATTTGTTCATTCTTCTGGCAGTCCATGATATATTCAATATTCTTTGCCAACATCGTAATTCAAAGGCATCAATTCTTCTTCCTTCTTCCTTATTCATTGTCCAGCTTTTGAATGTATGTGAGGCGATTAAAAACACTGTAGCTTGGGTCAGGAGTACCTTAGTCTTCAGAGTGACATCTTTGCTTTTTAACATTTTAAAGAGGTCTTTTTGCAGCAGATTTGCCCAATGCAATGTGTCCTTTGATTTCTTCACTGCTGCTTCTATAGGCATTGATTGTGGATCCAAGTAAAATGAAATCCTTGACAACGTCAATATTTTCTCCGTTTATCATGATGTTGCTTATTATTTATCATGATGTTGCCTATTGATCACAACTGCAGACACAGAGGTTAGGATTTATCACATATTTTGGGGGGACACAATTCAGTCCATAGCACTAAGCATAACATGAATGGTAGTCTCCCAATAATCAATCAATTGTTTTTTTATGAAAGAAAAACCCTTTTGTTTTGGGTTAAGATTTGGAGGGTGATAAGCCAAAAAGATGAACCCATTTCTTCTGATTTACCCTAACTG
The DNA here is from genome assembly GCF_024166365.1 of Elephas maximus indicus. Lineage (NCBI taxonomy): Eukaryota > Metazoa > Chordata > Mammalia > Proboscidea > Elephantidae > Elephas > Elephas maximus. The sequence goes on along the minus strand of NC_064837.1, from coordinate 49,829,548 downwards.
GACTTACTGGTGATGGGTTTTCTGGTGAGGCAGAACCTAGATCCTGGAGGAATAAGAAAAGTGGAGCAGAGAGGAGAACAGGGTAGAAGGGAGTCTTCACTCAAAATCTAGACCCGTGTGACACCTAGTTTGAGTGTAATTGAGAGTTTTTCAGGAAACAGGCCTGGTGTTAGCTCTGAGATAGCCTAGCATATAGAAAATGAATAAAAGGAGAGGACAGTTCATTTGTCCTACACTTTCCCCTTTTAATTATGACTTGTGTGATAAAGGAGACCTCTGGGGATTTTGAGTTCACTGTAAGTTAAATCTGAGTGAACAATTCAGGGCTGCTAAAAAGCTCATTTGAAATGGGGCATTATCAATACAAGCCTAATTCTGGAGCAAGTAAGGTAAAGCGACCCTGTCCCAGCGTATTCTCTGTAGAGTAGCTCTAAAGAATTGTTATCTGGAAGAGGAGTTAGGCTCACTTACATGGCTTCAGAAAGCAGAGTGAAGACCAGTGCATGGTGGGGTGGGAGAGCATGCAGATTGTGGCTCAACTCTTAAAGCCCTTCTAACAAAATTAGTTCTCTGGAAATACAGTGGTTCACTCCAGGATGTTTCTGTTCGTGTGGCTGCAGGTGCTTGAGCAGAGGGTCCAAACCCCTTGGCAAGGACACATTCCTTTGGAAACCTTTAAGATCTTAGGTTTCTATGTGTGAAAGTTGTACCACAGGGCCAGAGGGCAGTGTTCACTGGAAGCAGGCACCCGAACAAGGTACCACAAACTACTATTTTAGAGACAAATGTCATTAAAGTTTAATATATCTTCTATAGGTTTGGATCAAAGCTGATGAAAGGAGAAAACTGTAAAATGCAAATTAAATCTAAAGTAGTTTACTCTTTAAACTCAAAGACCATACAACATATGCTTGTTTGAAATAAAAATGAGCTGAAATTTCTGAGTTAAAAGCACATTATTAAGTCAACTTTTGCAGCAGTTAAACAAAAAGCTTTAAAAATTAAAATGTGAAGAATTCTGTGAAGGAGAATGGTCGGCTGCTACTACTGGCAGATGGCCTGCTGTGTTTAGGACTTAGTTAAATACATTTCTCTTGTTTAAAACTAAGTGTTCTTTCCCCAGTTTGCTTAGTTCTTCAAAGGGGCCTTTGAAACAGTAGGAAACAAGCAGAAGTGATTCCTCAGCTACTGCTTTCCACAATACTTATGCATGTAGAAAAGAGAAAAGCTATGAAAATACTCTGTATTTTCCTGTCCCTCACAGGGGAATATTAGGGAGTTAGGATTCCCCAGGTGGAAGATCTGGGGGTGAAAGCTTGTCCCTTATGTTAACATTTTGGACTTAGAATTTCAACAGTTACTCTTCCTTCTCCTTTCACATTTTAGCATCCAGTAAAAAAGTTCTTTGTCCATCATACCAACACTACTGACATGGGTAATGCTGTGAATACAACAGTGATCATTAGCTAGCCTTGGCATCTAGAAGATAGGGTAGACATTTCCTCTGATCTTCACTTTATATCAGCCTTTTCTAAGATTCCAAAGATCTAACTAGGGATGCTTCCAGCCTCTGAACCTGCCACCCAGGGATGTTGGAATCATCAATCCAGTTTGATCTTGAGTAGCATAAGGAGCTAGGGCTTCTTACAGCAGCACTTTCTGATTTTGTGTTCAACTTCTACTAATCCTTTGTGTGTTTTTCATTCTGTAGATGCTGACTTTGTGTGTGAACGGACACTGAAATATTTTCTGGGAATTGCAGGAGGAAAATGGGTAGTTAGCTATTTCTGTAAGTACAATGTAATTTCTCCCCTCCTCCCTTTAACACTTCCAGAATTGCATTTTTACACCTAACATTTTAACACCTAAGGTTTTTGCTCCTGCTGAGTCTGAATTACCAAAAGGTCTTTAATGGTAGCACTATACGGGGTTTATCTTTAATGCATATCGCTTTGTTCAGATAAGTTGGTGGTGTTGGGAAAATGGATTTCTTTTCAAAACCGATAGGACCTAATCTGCTCCTAGCAATGTTAGCATATGAACTAAGAATTTATATAATAGTGGACAGAAATCCATGTGCAGCAGGTACTTTTATAATATTTAAATTAAACATCAACTGTGTCTCCAGAAAGAAATCTCTGCCACCAGCCTTATTAAGGAGCTGTGGCTTTATAGGGAGAGGACCTCTACTCAGGGTGTTCTTCCAATGGTCTTAAGTGAATCGCTGACTATCCATTTCCATGAAGAGAGCATGTTTTTCTGCTCTGAGTGACCAGTATTTTCTGTGATCTCTTTAGGGGTGACCCAGTCTATTAAAGAAAGAAAGATGCTGGATGAGGTAGGTACTTGATGTTACAAACTAGCCAGAGAGACTTGATGCCATGGAGTCAGATAGTCAAGGAAAATTGACGATGCTTCCTTCCTTCCATCAACGTACCACTTTCTACAAACTTGTCTTGATGATAGGGATCATCAAGAGTTACACAGAGCAAATCTGGAAATTCTCTGTGCTCCCTCTTTTGTTCTAGGTTTCTAAAGAAATAGTCCTTTACTGAGAGGGTGGAAAAGGAATTTATAAAGCACAAAGAAAAGATTCCTCAGGATCAGAAACAGGCCCACCTGAATCTTACATACATATATCTTTGTGGAAAACAGGCTGTGCACTGTTGTTGAAAAATCCTTTGTATTAGTATGCAAATGTATCTGTTTAGAAATCAAATTCCTTCAAAGAGATGTTACACTTTATGATACTGAGAACAGCAAGAGGTAAATAAGATAGAATGTAGGAGGAGGAATAATTTTAGAACAGAGCCATCTAGGAGCTGCTGGTGACAACAGATCAGGCAAAATAAAATTATTGAAAGCAGTTTAAACTACTGTGCTCTATTTGCTATGTTCATAATCAATTAAATGACATTTCCGCTGGTTGCAACTTTCATTGACTATTTATTGGGAGCCTACTATGTGCCAGAAACTAGGGATGTAGCAGTAAACAAGACTGGCCAGGTCTTTGCTGTGGTGGGGATTCATGTTCTAGTGAAATGTACAATAAATAGAATTCAATTTAAGATACCAATAAATGCTATGAAGAAATATACAGAACAGTGGGCTAGCTGTTGCCTGGGGGTGGGGGTTGGCTACTTTTGTTAAGGAGGCCTTTCCGAAGAGGTTGAGCTGAGACCTAAATGATGAGAAATAATCGGCCTCGAAAAATATTGGGAGCAAATGTTAAAAGCAGAAGAACAGCAAGCATAAAGGTCTTGAGGTAAGAATGAACTTGGTTTATTGAAAAAAAATAGGGCAGTATAACTGGAGAGTAGTAACTGGTGAAATATGTGTAGAGGATGGAGGTTAGACCCAGGTCCGTTAGGCCTGGTAAGCCATGGTAAGGAATATGGATTTTATTCTTAGGGTAACTGGAGGCATGAAAATGGTAGAAGAGGTTGGTTTGGGATGTGTTTGGAGATATGACTTGCTAATGGATTACATTTAAAGGATGAGGTTAAAGAGAATTAGGATGACTTTTAGGGTTTTAGCCTGAGCATCAGGATGGATGTTTGTAATTTTAAATTAGATAAGGAAGACATGGGAGAGGAGCAAGGAACATGTTGGGATGGGGGTGAGGCAGGAATGGAATCAAGAGCTCTGTTTTAGACACGTTAATTTTGAGATTTATACTAGACGTCCAGGTGGAGAGGTTAAATAGGCAATTGGACACATTTTATGAAGCTCAAGGGTGTAATCAGGATTATAAATTTGGGAGTCATGTTCAAATAGAGGACAAATTTTTCACTAAAATCTTCTCATTCAAGACACTAGGAAATGTTAAGTGTTCTTTCACCTAATAACACCGTGTAGTTATGCTCATGCCTTTATTTTTCTTCATGATGCTCTTCATGGTCTCCCCTACAAGCTTGAGTTTCAATGTGAAGTGTTTTCTAAACATTCTTCCCCAGATTTCTCCCCAACCCCGTTATTCCTTATTCCCTCATCTTTGACCATAATTAGTGATTATGAAAAACCTGTAATTTTCTTCAGTGTATTAAATGTCATTTTGGTTTCATTTACTGTGTAAATCTCTCAACTGAAATCTGAAAAGCCGTTCTTTAGCTGTAATGTATAGTTGATTTAAGAGATTGGGAATTCTCCAGTTATCATCATAACAGCACTGTATTAGCAGTTTAATCTAAATGCTAAGTGAATGTTTTGAGAGAAGAAAAATGTTGAAAATTAAAATACATTAAGTCCCAGTGAGGTGAAAAGTGAATTGTTAATTTCTGCCCACAAAGTTTTATTCAGTGAATCGATTTTGACAGCTGAGATGCTGGTCATTCATCCAGTCAGCCATAAAGAATGATTTTATTTTTTGATCAAAACTCTGCCTAGCACCTCATGGGACCGAGTTACTGGACTTGAAGGCTAGGGACCATAGCCTCGGAGGACACCTAGGTCAGTTGGCATAATATGGTTCAATAAGGCAATGCTCTACATCCTACTTTAATGAGTACTGTCTGGGGTATTAAAAGCTTGTGAGGAACCATCTGAGATACAACTACTGGTCTCTTTCCATTCGAAGCAAAGGAGAGTGAAAAAAAACAAAGACTGAAGGAAGCAATTAATCCGAAGGTCTAATGGACCACAGGAACCACAGCCTCTGCTAGCCTGAGACCAGAAAACTAGATGGTGCCCATCTACAAAAAATGTAAAATAGAGCGCAAATTCATTAAAAAAGACCAGATTTACTGGCCCAATAATGACTGGAGGAACCCCCGAGATTTTGGCCCTTAGATACCCCTCTAACTTGGAACTGAAAACACTCCCAGAGATCACCTTTCACCCAAATAAGAGACGGGCCTATAAAATAAACAGTTGTACCAGTGAGTAAGGTGCTCCTTAGAACAATCACCTATATGACACCAAAAAGGCAACATCTGCCGAACAGCAAAGATGAGAGGACAGAAAGGGGCAGGAAAACTGAACAAATGGATACAGGGAACTCAGGGTGGTAATGGGAAGAGTGCTGACACAGTGCGGGGACTGTAACCAGTGTCACAGAACAGTTTGTATATAAATTGTTGAACGGGAAACTAGTCTGCTCTGTAAACCTTCACCTAAGGCACAATTTAAAAAAAAAAAAAACCCTCTGCCTAGTGATACTGAACTCCTTAAATATGACATATCTGTACCACTTCTTTTTCTCTGACTCCTGTGGTTTGGGGTTTGATTTTTTTTTCAGTGTGATTTTGAAGTCAGAGGAGATGTTGTCAATGGAAGAAACCACCAAGGTCCAAAGCGAGCAAGAGAATTCCAGGACAGAAAGGTAAAGCCCTCCCTCACACCCATGCAGACAAAGACCTTACCTCACCCCTCTGTTCCAGCCCCCTGCATGGAAATGGTCTAATTCATCTTGTAAGGCTCTTTACATATTCATTGCTAGGGCACTAGCTAAATGCTTTCACATAGGTTCTTTTTTCATTCTCCCAGCCTAACAAGGTAAATAAGTATTATCTCCATTTTATGAATGAAGGAACTAAAAGTTATAGAAAGGCTGTATAATTTCGAGTTCAGTCTGGGGTTCAGATCTCAGCCAGTAAGTGGCAGAGCTGAAGTTTGAATCTAAAGCCTTGCTTTTTCTTTTTCAACATGGTGTCTCTCTCTAAAGCAGTATACTAAGTTCACAGTGTGGTCTGTGGAAGCATAGAAGATAAGATGAGTAATAATAGCCTACATTTATAGAATGTTCACTATGGCCAGGGGCTGCTCTAAGCACTCAACTATATTTTAACTAATTAACAATTTTATACCAGTCTTGTGAAGTGGGTGCTATTACTATGCCTATTTTATAGATGAGGCGATTGAGGCTCAGAGAGGTTGAGTAAGTTACTCAGGGTCACACAGCTAGTGAGTGATAGAACTATAAGTTGGACCCAGGCAGTCTGGCTCCAGAGTCTGAGCTCTTAACAACAATACCACAGTTTTTGGAAAGTTATTGATGGCTTCACAGAAAAAAACAGTGGTAGATTATTCTTACAACTTGGCAAATGAAGCACTAGAGGCCCTGGAAGATTCAGTGACTTTCCCCAGATCGTACTGCAGCAGATGACGTAGCCAGACAGTGTCCTCTCAGGAAGGCGTCTGGGCAAGATGGAACACCTGCCTGTCGGGCCTGAGCACACTGCTTCTTATGTTCCTGGTCTGCATTTCTTCCTTTTTAAGTGCACCACTGGGCATTTCAGAACATCCCCATCCAGGGCACCTTCTGCTCCTTTACAGAAACTTGAGAGGAAATGAGTAGAGATGGTTTTTTAAGGAAAACTGCTTTGAGAGATGATCACAAATTAAGCCCTAGAGCTCAGAACCCTTGAGGTCAGCCCTCTCACCCTCTGAGCTTATCAAAGTGACTGTCCCAGATGCCGAGCAAAGCTGCCACAACCCCATGGGAGCTCTGTGTGAGCCAGCCCCTGGATGCAGGGCAGAATTCGTACCAGATTCCTCCCTCCTTCAAAGGAAAGTTCAGTGCTTTGGGTTTTTTCCTGCATTCAGGACAGCAGTGATGGAAAGTGCCTGATCAAAGTAGTGATGTTCTGAAGATACTAAATGTCATCATGGTATTTTCCTGTGGAAGAGAAATGTATTGGTAGAGATGAAATTCCACATTTTTCATCTCATAACTAGACATCCTCATCCGTGAGTGTCAGCCTGGATGTAAAAATTCCTAATCTTTTGTACTTTTCACAGCAGCATTTGGCTCAGCTAGCTGCCTGGGGAGAACTTCTAACATTATGAACATCTAGGCCCTGTTGACAGTTTGGGGGTGCAGTTTATTCACACAGATAGTGAGAATGGCACAGATGGAGTCTGTCCCTTAAAGCAAAAGCAGCCTTGTCCTGCTGTCCTTTCTGATTCCTGACTATGGTTGAACGTATGTGTGAGGGGAGAGGGGTTGTTTGCTAAAAAGCCATCCATATGTTTTTAGTTTTCTAAACTTTATCCTGATCTCTCTTATTTGGGGCCTGAGGTTCTAGGCCTGGGCAATTTTCTTTTTTAGTGGAATGGGGAGGAAGGAAGAGGGTCAAGAGAATACAGGTTACCCAAGACAATATATGAAAAGATAAGTTCTATGAACCCACTCAAATGACTCAAATTTGGTTTTCTATTAAATGATGTCCAGCTTTTTTCCTAAGAACCCATGCCAACGTATGTGCAGGAATTTGCACTGTACAGCGTGGTAGCTGCCAGCCATGTGGGGCTGTTTAAATTTTAATTTTAAATAATTCAGATTAAATAAAATAAGAAATTCAGTTCCTCTGTCACCCTAACCACATTTCAAGTTCAATAGCCACATGTGGCTCATAGCTACTGTATTAGCGCACATATATTTTCATCAGCACAGAAAGTTCTTTTTGGGCAGTGCTGTTGAGCACTATAATTGGAAGAGGCCCCTGGGAGGTGCAGTGTAATCTGTGTCTTCTGAAAACCAGGCAGTCAGACTAGCTTAATGAGGAGAGGCAGAACCAGGCTTCACTTCTAGTTTTAAAAACTGTTTGGGCCACCTGATGGAACAATGACCATTCCTGGAGCAGTGTGAAGGAAGCAACAGATGTTCGGGGGCCAGAAAATAGAGAAAAAAAGGAGCACATATGCATAAAATAAGCATAGACCTCTCTGCCAACTGGGGTCATGTTGATATTGATGTACCAAATCTGGGTAAACATCACACTTCAGCCAATTGCTTTGAATTTCTTGCCATCCAAGCCTTTTATTAAACATGAAGGAAGATCAAGTTGCGTCCCCCTCTCATCTCTAACAAGAAGTGAAATCACCTGCATGGGTCATCAGGAAGGAGCCTGGGCCTGATTAGTGACAAGATGAGATGCTGAGCCCTTGAAATAACTGTATAATATAGATCGACTACATGCATATTTCAAAAACGTCTTCTGAAGTCCCTTAGTGTTCTGGACATTGGACTGTCTTTCAGAAGTAGCAGCAAAAATCGTCAGGTGGTTAAAAAGAAAAGTTCTTTTCTGAGAGCCTCTGTATATTGTTTTTTTAAAACCTCATTCTCTATTATAACAAGTACTCCTTTCTCTCCATCTCTCCCGTCTTCTCCCAGATCTTCAAGGGACTAGAAATCTGTTGCTATGGGCCCTTTACCAACATGCCTACAGGTAAGAGACTGGGAGAACTGCAGAAACCCAGCACTCGCCTTTCCCTTACAGAGAGGAGTGTTACAGAAGAGATCACCTTGCCTTGGTTTTGGTCTTATGAGGGCTGTTCAGATTGGTGAGATGTTCTAAAGGTTATTCTGTTTCTCTACCACCATCCAGGCAAAACTGTACCTAAATTTTGTCCTATGGCAAAAAGCTAGACCATGCACCCTTTCTCAAAATACAAGAAGGCAGGCAGCAAAGAGGGTCTAGGACACAGTATGTTCTTTTTTCAGATATACTGCCCATTTGTTTTGAGAAAAGGGAACTAATAAATTAGGGAGAAGATACCTTTGGTCTTGTAAATGTCAAGAAAGAGCTCTGCTTTTCCTGAACCATCTTCATTTGATACAGAGAAGAAAGCAGAGCTGGATAAGCCCTGTGGGCCCGGGTCCCCACACAGGCCCAGAGCAGGGCAAGACTCTTGATGAACATTTTCTAATTAAATCTGACACTGAATGTAATGTTATGTTTAGGAATGCTGTGGGGCTCAGCTCTGGAGTCGTGCAGCACTGAGACCCTGGTGTGTGTATAAATTTGGTTTGTTCTTTTCAAACAAAGGCTGGCTACCCACCTTTGCCTTGTGTGCCCCCACTTCCGCCCCAGGGAAGCAGGTCCTCTTACTCCTCAGAAGAAGACCATAGCACTCTGGTCAGGGACAGAGGAGAGGCAGCAGGAGAGCCTGGCAAAGTAATTTTGCTTCTGTCTTCTTTATTGGTTATTGATTGGATTTTTATGAAATTTCCAAGTGCCACTCAAGGACTCCTCAGTGTTCTTATACTTTGGTCTAATGAAAACCAGGGCCTCTAGCAGGTATCATTTTCAGGGAGTATCAGCTGACTTCACTCACTAGGACAAACAGGAGCACCTTAGCAATCCCCAGAAATGGGCTTATAGAAAAGAGCAACATGCATGGATGGTTTGATGTGCACACCCAGACGTGCCTAGAAGGCCCACTGGTAAGTTCTGCTGCTGCTCCAGCTGCAAGTGGAACATCTCTGCACTTTCTTCTCACTTCTATTCCCCCGAGCTGAGCATGCTGGTTCCAGTTCAGCATGTAGGCTTTCCCCACCAATGTGCTGACTCTTTGTCCAGGATGACGTTTATTTTTTTGCCTGTATGAATTATCTCTCTGTCTCTTGACATTTATACTGATTACTACCAAGTATGGTGCTCTCAGTGGCCATGATTATTAATTACCAACACAGAGTTAGGAGGAAGAGGGTGCTTTTTCCCAACAGTGTCTTAGCCAGCAATGTAGCAAATTAATGAAAATTAGATCTTGGATTTTTTTTTTTTTCTTTCAAAGTGTTTGAGAGATTATCAAATCTGATCTACCAGCATGCCTTATGGGGGACTGATAACCAGAGTAGATGGCATTTCAGAATCCCTATACCTAGTGTCTTAGTTATCTAGTGCTGCTATAACAGAAATACCACAAGTGGATAGCTTTAAAAAACAGATTTATTTTCTTACAGTTTGTTTTTATTGTTGTTGTTAGGTGCCATCGAGTCGGTTCCAATTCATAGCAACCCTATAGGACACAGTAGAACTGCCCCATAGGGTTTCCAAGAAGCAGCTGGTGGATTTGAACTGCCAGCCTTTTGGTTATCAGCCAAGCCCTTAACCACTAAGCTACTAGGGCTCCTTCTTACAGTTTAGGAGGTTGGAAGTCCAAATTCAGGGTCCCGGCTCTGGGGAAAGGTTTTCTCTGTCTACTCTGGAGGAAGGTCCTTGTCTCTTTGAGCTTCTGCTCCTGGCAATCTTTATGAAGCTTGGCATCTCTCTTCCCCCATCTCTGCTACCTAGCTTGCTTGTTTAATTTCTTTTATATCTCAGGAGAGGTTGACTCAGGACATACCCTATACTAATTTTGCCCATTAACATAACACAGACAACTCATTCCCAAATGGGATTATAACCACAGGCATAGAGGTTAGGCTTTACAACACATATTTTTTGGGGACACAATTCAATCCATAACATCCCACCCTTTGACCCCCCCACCCAAATTCATGTTCTTGCCACATGTAAAACACATTCAACCCATCACATCATCCAAAAAGTCTTAAATCCACTCCAAGTCCAAAATCTCATCTTCTGAATCATCTAAATCAAATATGGGTGAGAGTTTAGGTATATTCCATCCTGGGGCAAAATTCCCCTTCTTCTGTGAACCTGTGAACTCTGGACTACAAGTTATCTATTTCCAAAGTACAATGGTGGATCAGGCACAAGGTAGATATTTCCATTACATATGGTAGAAATTGGAGGGAAAGAAGGGATAACAGGTACCAAGCAAGTCTAAAACCCAGCAGATCAATTTACATTAGTTCGCAAGGCTTAAAAATAATCCTGTTCTTTAGGACCATCTGGGCAAGGGCCCCGACCTCGACTCTGGGTGTTGGCCATGCTCTCTGGATTCCAGGTGGGGGCTCCTTGCCCCTGGGCTTCAGCTCCACCTTCCAGGCCCTCTGGGATGGCAACTCTGTTCCCTCGGCTTTGGGTGGCCCCATTCTCCTAGTCCATCTGAGTGGCGACCCCAGCAGGCCCCATTCTTCTGCCCTTTGGGCATGGTACCCCACCCCCTCAGTTTTGGGCAGAGGTTTCATCCCCTTGGCACACCTTAATGGCAGTACCATACTCCAGAACCCAGTTGACAAAGACCTCACTTTTTGAAACCTGGAGGCCATGACTCCATCCTTTGAAACTAATGCAACCCTGCTTCCCATGCTCCTTCCAACAGTTCTGCTGATCTCTGAGCTGCTCCAAAGATGATCTTTTTTTTTTTTTTTTTATTGGAGGACAACAGATGTAGCCCCTTTGGCCTGTTTCCTGCCTGTAGAATTCTAAGAGGCAGACAGCTTTCTGTCCTTTCATCGTTTCTGTCTCCTTCAGTCTAAGGTGATGGGTTTTCTGCTTGGCGGTTGGTTGGATTAAGTCACAGGCTTAATCTCTTTAATAAAAGATTGTGTAGCCATGTCCTTGGTGAACATTCTAGGACACGTGTCCTTAGTTTGTACAACAGAATATTCCAAATCTTTAAGGTTTGTTTTCATTTTGCACAGTTCATTTTTAAGTCCATCTCTTTCCTCTCACATTTTACTATAAGCAGTAAGGAGACACCATCGGGCTCCTTTAAGATCTTACTTAGAAATCTCCTCAGCCAGATATCCAAATTCATCACTTATAAATTCTGCCTTCCACCAAAGATTTGAACATAATTCAGACAAGTTCTTTGTCACTGCATAAAAAGCACCGCCCTTCCTCCACTGTACAATCACATGTTCGTCATTCTCTTTTAAAGCCTCACCAGAAGTACATTTAAGGTCCACATTTCTAGCAACATTCTGTTGATGGCGCCATATGTATTCTCTAAGATGACAGAGACTTTCTCTATGGCTCTCCTCGCTTCCTTCTTAGTCCTCACCAGAATTGCCTTTGACGTCTATAATTCTACCAACAGTCTCTTCAAGGCAATCTAGGCTTTTACTATGAGGCACCTTAAAACTCTTCTGGCCTCCATCCATTACCCAATTCCAAAACCACTTCTACATTGTAGGTATTTGCTAGAGCAGCACCCCCACTTTTCAGTACCAAATTCTGTCTTAGTTATCTAGTGCTGCTATAACATAAATACCACAGTGAATGGCTTTAACAAATTTATTTTCTCACAGTTTAGGAGGCTAGAAGCCCGAATTCAGGGCGCCAGCTCTAGGGGAAGGCTTTCTCTCTCTGTCAGCTCTGGAGGAAGGTCCTTGTCTCTTTGGCTTGTTCCTGGTTCCTTGGAGATTCCCATGAGTCTTGGCATCTCTCTTCCACCATCTCTGCTCACTTGCTTGCCTGTTTAATCTCTCTTATATCTCAAAAGAGATTGACCCAAGACACACTCTACACTAATCTGTCTCATTAACATAATAAAGACAACCCATTCCCAAATGGAATTGTAACCACAGGCAATAAAAAAAAAAAAAAAACTTGCTGTTGAGTTGATTCTGACTCAGAGCAACCCTCTAGGACAGAGTAGAACTGCCCCCATAGGGTTTCCAAGCAGCAGCTGGTGGATTTGAACTGCTGACCTTTTGTTTAGCAGCCATAACTCTTAACCACTATGCCACCAGGGCTCCTAACCACTGGCGTAGAGGTTAAGATTTCTGAATATATTTTGGGGGGACACAATTCAGTCCATAACACCTGGTAGGGATTCTAGTTTAAGGTCCTTCTGTCTCTGGGGCAGAAGAGATGGGGGACTGTGCCACTGAGAAGTCTTGCTGTAAGCCTTCATTCAGATGGGTATGGGGTAGAGGGCCCAGGTTAAATATGTAGATTACTGTGGTAATTGTAGGTCTAAATGTCCTATTTAGATCAACTGGAGTGGATGGTGCAGCTGTGTGGGGCTTCTGTTGTGAAAGAGCCTTTATCATTCACCCTTGGTACGGTAAGTGTTTGGTGCCCTGCCAAAAGGAAAAGACACAATATTCTCTCCTTCGATTGAGCAGGGCTGGCACCGTTCAGTCCCTGTGGACCCCTCCTAATGTACCCTCAGAAGCCTCCCTTCACCCCCCAAGCCTCTCCAGCCATGCACCTAGGCCAGACTCACTCCATCTGTAAGAGATGACTAAGGAACTGGGAGCTATGACTGTTTCAGATACCAAGGGAAGACTCTTTCCTCTCCCCATTGTGTGGCTGCCCCAGAAGAGTCTTCTTCAACAAACCATCAAGAAATAGTGAAGTGACTGACTGTTCCAAAAGCCCTGCTCTGACACCCTCAATTCTGTTCTCTGGGGATACAGGGTACTCACCCAATTGTGGTCGTGCAGCCAGATGCCTGGACAGAGGACAGTGGCTTTCATGGTAAGGTGCCTGCATGCGTGTGTCATACCGGCTCCTGTTGGATTGGTGTAGTTCACCACAGGTTACCCGGTGCTTGATTAGCACAGTTCCAGCACATCCTAGGTGTTCAATAAATACTTGTTGAATGAATGAGTGAGTGAATGAATGACTAAAATGTCTTTTCTAAACTTTTTGCTGTTTGTTTTGTATTATAAAAGTAATGCATGAGAATTGCCATTGGGGAAAGGGAGGTTAAATACGAATGTTCATCACAGAAAGCATAAAAACGAGAAAACAATCACAGTAAACCCACCACATGGAGATAAAGCCCCATAAGATGTTTCCATGCACATGTGTGTGTGTAGATACGTATATGTACACACACGTATTTTACACAGATGGGATTGTGCTCATCATACTGTTCTGCTTTTTCACTCAAGATATTGCAAGCATTTTTCCACATCATTAAATCTCAGTGCTGTTTTGCTCTCTCCGGTGGTTTTGCCTTTAACGGATTGAAACGCATATTAATAAAGTTGCCAGAGGCTTGAGGCTTTCACCAGCAGCCACTCCGCAGGCTTCTAAGTAAGATCCTGTGTCCTGAAGCATTGCTTAAGATCAACAATTCTGCTCTGATCTGATTAACCCTAAGAACTCACACAATCCAGTCCCTGGAGTAGATTGAGGAGTCTGGCCTAGAAGAATGTGAATTGACACTAATCTCTGCTCGTGTTCTCTGTCTGCAGCGATTGGGCAACTGTGTGAAGCACCTGTGGTGACCCGAGAGTGGGTGTTGGACAGTGTAGCCCTCTACCAACGCCAGGAGCTGGACACCTACCTGATACCCCAGATCCCTCATAGCCACTACTGATTCCAGCCAGGCCCTGGGAGCTCCTCTCATCCTAGTGCTTCCACAGTCCCGGTTACTAAATATTTTATGTACCTCAGAGAATTTCTGGCTGTGTAAGGGTCCCTTAAAGATTTTCTCCTTCAAGTCTCCCTTTGAAATCTGCCATGAGCACAAAAATTGTGGTAATTTTTCACCTGAAAAGATTTAGAACCATTTAAACCCCACCAGTCGAGCAAGATGGCTGATCCATTATTTATCAGCCCTATCCTGGTTCTAGGGCTGTTGGGAAACAGTTGGCTTAGGGCTTGGAGGCACACAGTGGCTTGGCCTCTAGAGAATATAACCGGTTTCCTAGTTTGTTTCTCTAAAACCCGTAGTGTATAGATACCAAGAGTCAGACCTTCAACGGAAGGAGAGTACTTGGGGATTTATGATGTGACTTAAAATCAGAACAGTCCTCAGACAGCTCTCAAATGTTGGAGTGGAACACTGGGGATGGAATTCAGAGGCAGACAGTGGGTATGAATATGGAACGTGAGGATTAATTATAGGATTGGGGAGTTGTGCTGACCCTGGTCTCCTCCAGAAAGTCTGGGTTATAGTTGCTAGATTTCTAAAGAACCTGTTAGCTGTGATGTGCCCTGAAACAGCAGAATCCTTCCAAAAACCTGCATCAAAAGATAATCTTCTAATTCCCCATTAGTAGTAAATAAAATGTTGCTGTAGCTCTGATATGTAACCATTCCTTTTAAAAATATAAGATCTTTGAGATGAATATTTCATGTCTATAAAATGATGGATCCCACCAAGGAAAGCTATTGCTTTCCTTGAGGTAATTTTTTTTTCCTTTTGCTCCCTATTGCTGAACCATACAGCTTCCTAAATAATTTTGCTTGCTGAAGGAAGAGAAAGTGTTTTTCACAAACTCATTATCCAGGACTGTTTATAGCTGTTGGAAGGAGTAGGTCTTCCCTAGCCCCCCAGTGTGAGGGCAGTGCAGACTTGATTGTACAAAATATGTTTTGTAAATGCTGTTCTGTTCACTTGCAAATAAACTTGGTAGCAAACACTTTCACCGAGCATCACTGTTCATGTGACTTATACCTGCAGACTTTCTCAGGGTCTTTTCAGTGTGCTTCAGTCTCCTCATCTGCAAAATGGGGATAATGGTAATACCTACCTCCTAGGGTTATTGAGGCAGCTTAAGCACCTATTATATTAGGTTACCATTGCTGCCATAACAAATTGTCACGTATTTAGTGGCTTAAAACAACACCCACTTATTATCTCACAGTTGTATAGGTCAGAAGTCCGAGTTGGCTCAGCTGGTGTCTTTGTTCCTTGGCAGGCTTGCATTGCTTCTAGAGGTTCTGGGGAGGAACTTGCTTCCAGGGTCATTCAGGTGGTTGGCCAAAGTCAGTTCCTTGCAGATGTAGGACTGAGATCCCCATTTCCTTGCTGGCTGTCAGCCAAGGGTCATTCTCTGTGTCTAGAGGCCACCCATATTTCTTGATTCACAGCCACCCTACTTCCATCTTCAAAGCCAGAAATGGCAGGTAAAGTCTTTCTCACATTTTGAAACTCTCTGACTGTTGCATCTCTAATTCCCACCAGAGAAATTTATCTGCTTTTCAGGGCTCCTGTGACTAGATTGGAAACCCTGCTGGCGTAGTTCGAATCTGCCAGGCGCTCCTTGCAGTTCTATGGAGCAGTTCTACTCTGTCCTGTAGGGTCACTATGAGTCAGAATCGACTTGACGGCACTGGGTTTGGGTTTTTATTTTGGTAACTAGATTGGGCCCACAGAATAATCCAGAGTAATCTCCACATCTCGAAGTCCATAACCTTAATTACAGCTGCAAAGGCCCCGCACAGCAGTACCTAGATTAGTGTTTGATTGAATAACCCAGGGGACAGGATTCTAAAGAGGAGACCTTGAGAATTCTGCCTACCACTCCCATTTAACAAGCTTTATCCACCGACAACTCTGTATCATCATTTCCTGGTCCTCACACTGTCCTGAGATTGGAATCCTCTGAGGCAAAGAATGAAATCGTCAGCAAAATTCTGTACTGCCGTATTTGTAGGAGGGTGGGGGTGAAGGAAGAATAGAGAAAATGGAGCTAACTGTCACCATTTATTATATCTTTAGCTGACTGACTTCATCACAGCCCTATGAAGTGGGTATTTATCACCTCATATGAAAAATGGGAACTGAGGATCAAATTCCTTATTTGTCTAAAATTTAGCTCAGGGTTTGCACAGCTAATAAGTGACCACATGGAGATCAGAACCTGTGTGCTTTCCACCTCATCACTCAGCTTTCCACCTGCATCAGTAACTGATCCCAGGACAGAGGCATCAGTTCAACCTCCAAGGGAATTTTGGGAGAGGAGTTGGTTGTAAGGGAAATCAGCACTCCCTTGTTTACCTTTTGTAGGTGATGGTAGAAGGCCATAGAAGATTTCTTCTGCCTCCCAAGTGGCAGCTCTGCCTGGGAGAGCAGCCCGATGTCAGGCAAGGGGCATACAGGATCAGGTCATAGCTGTTTCAATTTCTACTACTATCTGGCCTCCCAGCTTATGATTGTGTATCTTACAGTTGTCAAAGCCTTCCAGGTCACCCTCATGTATGCATGTCCTCTGTAGAGCCCATGCCAGCTCCTCTGCTACCTGCCAGGGAGACTAGGGGTCTCAGTATTAGCAGTAAAGGCAGGCAGGAACCGAGTGGAAGTGCTACCGGGGCCTGAGGGTGAGCCAGGCCTCAATGGGCTGTCCCCATCATTGATGGGTTAATAGGAAAAGCAACATCCATCTAGCATAACTTGCCTTTCCAGGAGTCCTGGAAAGGATTTTTTCTCTTCATGCCAGAGAAATTAAGAGGGAAAAGCAGAGGTAACTAAAACACATTAAAGAGTTTTTTGTCATTGGCCCTCAAGGTCTTCGAACAAATACACAGCCCATCTGTTTTGACCTCTGTATAACCTTTCTTGGAAGTCAACCTCAAGTCCTGGTCTCACACCGCCTAACCCGTTTAACGGTTTCATCTGATAATGGAGTCAGTCTTGTTCCCTTGACCTCTGGCTTTAAGATGTCCTCCCACTTTCCCACCCCACAATCCTTAGCACCCCCCGGGCACAGCAGCACTTGGGAAGCAGTTCCTATACTGACTTTATCTCCTTTCACAAAATGAACTTCTGGAAAGGAAGGAGAGGAAGGACTATCATCGTGCAGGCACAGGGAGGGGACCTGGAGAAGAGTTCGGGCAGATTATCTCCTAAAAAATGCAACCACGGTCATCAACAAAGCATCGGCTCAGAAACACTCCCGGTGGGGGGGAGGGGGGAGAGAAAGAAATCAGTGTTGGGGTGGTTGGAGCGGAAGGAGCCAAGCTGCCCAGAATGTATCCTGTGAAGGCTGCGAGGAGCAGATAAGGGCAGTCCCAGAGGCAGGCGGTACAGAGAGTGGCAGCCTGAGGGGACTAGCAGATCTGCCCAAAGAAACCGAGGGGGAATGGGGCCTGCTAACAGGGACCGCAGGAGCTTGCTATCATCAGCCGTAAAATGGCTGAGCCAGAGGCCCCCTTCCCCACGCTTCAGCGAGGCTTCGCTCCACAAGCCCTCACACAGCCTGTAAATCTGCCCACGACAAGGAGAAAATTAAAGAAATGAATCTGGACAAATAGAAAATTAAGGAGAACTGGAGACAGCCAGCTCCTGTGGAGAGCAAGGACTGGGGAGGTGTGGAAGAAGCCGATCCCAAAGCAAGTCTGCATAATCAGAAAAATCTAAGGAGTGATTTGAGGGTCTAGAAGGAATCAAGAGAACTGGAGAGACTCATCCTGCATTAAGGTAGCTGAGGAACAAGAATTTTGGAGGGCTCGCTTTAGTGACCTGGAATGCTAAAGCAGCTTAATTACCCAGCTGAATGCCCTGGTTCTCAAAGCATGGTCCCCTGCCGGGGCCACAGCATCACCTGGGAACTTGTTAGATACGCATACTCCTGGGCCTCACCTCGGAAACCCTGGTGGTGTAGTGGTTAAGTGCTAAGGCTTCTAACCAAAAGGTCAGCAGCTTGAATCCGCCAGGTGCTCCTTGGAAATTCTATAGGCAGTTCTACTCTGTCCTATAGGGTCACTATGAGTCGGAGTCAACTTGACGACAGTGGGTTTGTTTTTGGTTTGGGGCCTCACCTGAGACCTAATGAATCAGAAATTCCTGGTGTGAGGCCCTGCCATCTGTGATTCTAATGCATGTTTGAGAGCCACTGTTTTAGTGTACCCACTGCCTTCAAGCCGATTCCGACTCATAGCGGCCTACAGGACAGAGAACTGCCCCATTGAGTTTCCAAGGCTGTACGTCTTCACAGAAGCAGACTGCCACATCTTTCTTCTGCAGAGCAGCTGATGGGTTCAAACCCTTTGGTTGGCAGCCGAGTGCTTTAACCACTGTACCACCAGGGCTCCTTTGGTTTAGTGTAAGGGGCTGCTAATTGGTATAAATTGTTACCTATGGTCTATTCTTTTGTCTCCAGGAGAGGTGAATCTTGGGCCTGTTAAGGAAAAATAAGGTTTGTGGGCTGGTAAATTGTTCTTATCTACAAGGTTGCAGCAGCTGGCTTCGGTTAACTCCAAAATGGTCCTTTAAGCAAATACAAAGCAACAGACAAAGATTAAATTATATTAGCAACCTAGGAGCAGAAGGGCCAGACTGGTTAAAAAACAGCAAGAGGTTTAGGAGGTTTTATTAATATTTAAATTGCAGCGAAACCACAGCTGCAGCCTTTGACTCCAGCATAAAAAAAAAAAACAGCATAGAGATATGCAAATGCGGCTTTCAAAAGAAAGGCAATTTCAGACAGCCCTCAAGGTAACAAGAACAAATAAAACAAATGATTTTGTAATTTATCTTTATTGACTGATGGCGCAAGGCACAGACAGCCCATTCCCAGTGAGCCAACAGCAGAGCTATCTGAGGGGAGAGGAGAAAGCCAGCCTGCAGGGAGAAAAGGAGGCAGGCAGGCTGATAGGCTGGTGGCAGGAAAGACCTAAGGAAGACAAAACAGAGGGAGGCAGGTGGGAGGAGAAGACGACTAAATTAAAAGGAAAGGAGAATGAAAACCCAGCCCTGGGTTCTGTGGACCATCTGATCTTGCTAGCTCTCAGGAGCAACAACAACAGTAATCATTACTGGCTGTCATTTAAGGCCACACTCCTACTAAGTGCCACACAATACTCCCCATATTCGAATGAGGAAAATGAAGTTTTAGGAGGTCAAGCAACTTGCCCAAAGTCACACAACAAAAGGAAGTGGCACAGCCTCTAGGATTCAAACAAAGATCTGTGTGAGGCTGAAGCCTGTGATATTTCCAGTACGTTTGCTGGGAACCAGGCCTGGGAGGCAGCAAAGAACAGTAAGGTTAATGATGGAGGGGTCGTGATGTGCCCAGTTCTGTAGTACCCTGTGTATGTTGGGGGGGGGGGGCGGGGAGGGAAATAAGAATCACTTCCGGCCTTCAAATTACTTACTATTCAGTGGCTTGGCAAGAAACCACAATCCTTGCAGAATTGTGGTTCAGAAGTTCTTTAAGAGGCTGTGTGGTGGAGCCAGGCTCTGCCTACTGTGGAAGACCTCTTGGGGAAGGATCTCAAGTTGGGCCTCAGGGCTTGAGTAGGATTCGGTGACAAGGAAGCCAGGAGTGTCCAGAAGGCCTGGGTGAAAACGTCCAGATTCCAGAATTGGGGAAAGGGCCCTGGTCCAGAAAGAAGAGGTGAGATGCGAGCATCCTTTAAGGATACATTTCTCCGACCTCCTCTCACTCATTCTCTGGACTTCCCCTACCAAGCCAAAACCCAACCTCTCATGCCTCGCCCACAGCTCCCTTCAGTTTCTTGGCCTCCAAATATGGGGACCCACAAATTTTGCTCCACTGTCTTCCATTCTGCTCTGCCATCTTCACAGGTCCAAATCCTATCCATTCCACCTCCCTCACAAAAGCCTCCCTAGGTCTTCCAGGCCAGAATCTTTCTCCCCCTCAAAACACCCCAGAAGTTTTGCTTTATTGATGATATTTTCTTCATTCAATTATGAGTTATTTGTGTACATAGTCTAATCTTTTCTATTTGACTACATGGTCCTCGTGGGCAGAAGTAGTATCATTTTATCTTTGTAATAACCCAGCTCTGTGCCTGGCAGATGCCTTGTTAAGCACTCAGTGCGTACTTGCTGAAGGAATGGTGAAAGGATGAATGAGTGGACTCACTGAATGAATGACTTTTCCAACTGCTGACCTCACCCTCAAGAACTTTGGGCCTGGAAAATTCAGTCCTTTTCGCTCTTTTTTCAGGACCTTGATTTCTTCCAAGAACAGTGTAAGAAATCCACATGTCCAAGAATCACTCTTCCTCTTCTAAATCCACACCTACAGATTTCCTCCTTGATTCTCCTTTGCCTGTCAGGAAGCCTTCTCCCTTCCTGATTAATCAGACCAGTACCACCCAGACAGGGCCCATCAGTTTCCCCATCCCTCTGTCCTCCAGCGAGGCCTCCTTCAGGCTGGACACTTGAGGCAGATAGACTTCTGCCACCATGGCTGGGAAAATAATTATGATGTTCATGATAATCTCTTTGCAAATTCAAAGCACTGGTATAACCATTCTCTCTCTCTCTCTTTCTCTCCCCTTCCTTATTCCCTGGGGGGTGGCTAGGGTAGAGATTGCTATTCCCACTTACAAATGACAAAAACCAAGGTCCTGAACCTTGTCAAAAGTCACCCAGTGACTTAGTGGCAGACCTGGAACTAACTAGCCCAGGAGTTTCTATCCATCAGGCCATAGACAGATACGCCTTTATTATGTTGTCTAGAGTGGTTGTGACCTGGTGAAGTCTTTTCTCTGCAATGCTGCAGCAGTTGGTGTTGGCTAATTCCAGAAGGGCTTTTTGTTTTGTTTTTTAAGCATTGCCAGATGTATGTCCTAGATTAGTGATGGGAGACAGTGAATCCGAAGGTAACACAGACACACACACAAGGTAAGCAGATGTTTGCCATTTTCTCTTAAACCCACATAAAACCAAATGCTAGAGTATATCAGCGAGAAAAATTCAAGATACAACTTACGAGCATCTTCCCAGCTGTTAGGCTGTAGACTCTGGAATAAGCAAGTACCAGGTGGGTAGAAAATTGCCCCTGACAGACTTTGCCCCTAGGCCCTGGTGAGGCGAGACCTTTTCTGAAGGAAAAGGGCTGTGGGGGTTGTCTCAGCCTCTGTAGCCCCAAGGTGAGAGGCCTGCTGATGGGATCATCTCCCAAGCCCACAGAGGCTCTGAAATCGTAGAAATTAAGATCTGTGCAGGGGCTGCCCCTGGTTTCTAACCAAATGCCAGGGAAATTAAGAGGAAAAAATTCCCTTAGAAATTCAACAGGTCATTTCTAGAAGATGTGACCCAGGGACAACAGACAGAGCTATGCTAGCAGAAGGCAGCGATCTCGCCCCTGCTGACCAACTAACATGTGTCAGAAGCCCAAGCCGCCTTCTTTTTCAGCTTCATCCTAAAGCGTGGGGCTTTTCCCCTTCGCCCTCCACCCCACTGGCCAACTCTGGGCAACTCTCAAGCCTTCACCCCAACACAAGCCTGCATTACCCCTCGACTTTTTGCTGAGGCCTCAGCAGCTTCCCAGTGCCACCAAGGGCTGTAGGGGATGGAGATGGACAGAGGGACTTAAAACCTGAGTCCTTGGAGCCCTTTGGGGTGGAAAAAGGAGCTAGGTCTGGCTCAGAGGTGGTATGGGATGGGGCTCATTGCAGGCAGTGGCAATGAGGGACAATGGGAAGACCAGCCTGGGCCTCCCCCCTCCTCCTTCTCAAGGACCAGATGGGAACTGAGACTAGGGAGAAAGGCCCAACGGGGCAGCGCTGACGGGGCCTGGGCAGAAGAGAAGCACTCAGTGAATGCGAGGAGCCTGCAGCCGCCAGCTCATTTGCATCATAAGTGATTGGTTTTCCCTGCTCGTCCCTCGTTAGGACACAATGGACAGTTGTTTGCTGGCGCAGCAGATCCATTTACCAAGGAAGAGAGGAGACAGAGCACGAGTGACCGATGGGTGACAGTGTTGGGGGCAGCCCGGCGTCCCTCTCCGGCTCTCCCCCAGGCCACTGAGACTCTTGTTCTCACACAATGACAAGGGGCCTTGGAGAGCAAACCAACTTCTCATTTTACAGATGAGGAGACTGAGGTGCTAAGAGCAGATGAGACTTCTAAGGTCAAACAGCAAGTTCATGGCAGAACTGGGGCTTTGAGAATCTAGAGTCTAGATTCTAGACTCCCACTCCTAGCGTTCAAGTCTTGCGATTCTGTGATTCTGTATCTCTAGTCTTTCCTTCTGTTCCAGGCCTTGGCTTCCATCCTTCTCTCTCCCATGGCTGTCTATCTCACTTCCAACTTCTCTTTCCCTGCCCCTCTCTGTACCTTTTTTCCTCCCTCAGTTTCCCAGCAGCCAGGAAAATTACTAAACTTCTAATTAATCTCTGCCCTAACAGGGGTGGGTCTGGCAGGAGAGGTAGCAATTTGGAAGCTGTCTCGGTGCCTTTTGGGGATAGGTGAGGATGAGACTAAGCCCTATTATAAACCAGTCACTAAGACACGTGAGACACTTGATTTCATTCTGTCTTTTCATGTTCTTAGAGACAAGGAGAGTGAAGTTCAGAGAGGTCAAGTAACTTGGGCAAGAGCACCCAGCTGGCAAATGGGGCTGTCTGCCTCCAAAGCCTCTGTTCTTCCACCTCACGCCCTGACCCAGGACCTAGGGCAGGATTAAGTGGCCTGCTGATTCCCACTCAAGGGAGGGACAACCTCTCTGAAGGAGATCACTGCTTTGTAGCTCTACCCTAGGCAACAACTGCCTCCCTGCCCCCCCCACCACCTTTTGCTACCCTCTGGCTCCCACCCTCTCTGGGCCACATTTAAGCTTTCATCCCTCGGGGGCTGTGTGGCAGTGAAACGCAGACCACAGGGGTCTCCCTCTTGCTCACATCCCCTCCCCCCTCACGGCTCCCCTCTTTCCATTCTACTTTGTGGGTCAAGCCTGCCAGCATCTGCGTCTGTTTCATTGTACTCTGGGGGAAGGGGAAAGTCTAGGGTGAGTGGGTGTCTGTGTGCTATGAACATAAGGCCTCCGGGTTTCATTCTGACACTGAATGAAAAACTCACCAATTATTCGTCCAATCTCATTAATATGCAGACAGACATCTGTTATTTAGGAGTCAACAGCAGAGGCATTTTCTTGGGGAGGAGGGGTACTTATATACGGGTCTCTCTTGTCTCTCTGGCTATTAGGGGGTGGCTGCTTGAGAATCACCCCGCCCCTCTGGGCCTGGAGCCTCCCCTTTCTCTGACCCTCACCCTCAGCCTTGACAAGAGGGAGCAGGAGATGGAGTAGAGGTGGTGGAAGATCTGGGGACCCAGCTGGAGGGAGGGAGGCAGGAGAGGGGCTATATTGTGCAGAAGAAACTCCTTTGTTGGCAAGAGGAAGGGGGATGCTCAAAGTAGCTAAACCCCTTTCCTGGGTAAGAGAGGACAGAGTCACAGGAGAGGGCTCTCCCAGGATTGCCTGCCAGGGTCTGGGTGTCCAGGAGAAATCAACCAAGTCTGAGTGCATCTGGGGTGGGGTCACTATGGAAACCTGGGGTCCTCACCCAGCGACTTCAGAAAAGGCAATGGGTGGTGTTCATAAAAATGGGGACAAAAGGACCTCGGCCTTTGAAGGAATCACTAAAGCTCTCTCCAGCCTCCTGGGTAGGTGTGGGGACACTGCAGTCTCCCCTTCCTGTCTTCTGGTCTTCCTCCCACCTTTGAATCCCAGCACAAAACACCCTCTCCAAGAAGCCTCCCCTGGTTCCTTCTGGGTCAGCTCAGGAGCACTCAAGCCTGGATATCTTAGTGGTAAAGAAAAAAGACCGACATCAGCTCAGCCCCTTTCAAAGGGTCAGACGGCATTTGTTTCTACACTGATTCTCCTCTCTGAATCTTCCCAGATGCGGGAAGATGTGATGATCAACTCCCTCTTCCAGGTGTAAAAACTGAGTTTAGACAGGTGTAGGGCCTTTGCCAGACTTCCCAGGGAAAAAGTGGCAGAGCTAGAACCCAAACCCCAGGACCTCTGCCTCACAATTTCAAGCTCTTGCCATGTCGCTCCCTCCTGGGAGAGCTGGAGTCCTGAGGGGATGACCCTCTATCAGCTGAAGTGCTTCAGGGGTGAGATTGATCACCCATCCTCCTCCCCTCTGTTCTCCCCCCTCTTCCTTCCTGGGCTGGCTGATTGCGGAGGTTAAGAAACACTGGCAGCATCACAGCATGATTAGTTGTTTATTTCATTAAATGATTAACGAGGCTACATTGTTTCCCAAACTGGCGTCTAATTTGTGGGGGAAACAGCTGCAGAGGAGGAAGCTGGGTCTGACTCTAGGAGGGCAGGGTGGAGGTAAGGTCCCCCTCCCTCCAGCCTGCAGGGGCTTTTGAGGATCAAGGAACAGCCCCATTGCCTCCTCCCACCCACAGGGCTCTTCAGCCCAGAGGCACAACCCCCTCCCACGAAATAAAACGTCTGGCCACCCAGACTTGCAGAAGGGACCAAAATCCATTCCCGGTGGTGCTGGAAACGTATTAAACTTTGGGGGTTCCGCCAGCTGATTTATCTTCCTAATTACGTTTGCTTTAGGCGAGTACTGAAATGCGTTTGCATTCCCTGAGCGCAAACAGCCGGAGAGGAAGGTTGAGAAAAAAGAGGGATGGCAACATTCTGCACTTGGACAGCCGCAGGCTTGAGCCTGCAGGATACCCAGCAAGTCCGAAGTGGAGAAGCCACATGGATTGGCCAAGAATCCTGAGTTCATGGTATCTGCAGATTCCTGTAGGGGAAGGGTCAGCCCTCTAGAACAAGATGGATACCCACTTAGCAGCACCTGGGAGCTGTACCTCCAGCCCATCCTAGCACCTCCATCCAGGGACTCAGAGTCACGGGGGACAGTCTCAGCGTCACCCTAACCAGGTCTCAGGTTGAGGGGAACAGGAGTGCAGGGCTAGTGCAAAGCCCAGTGCCCTCAAAGCTATCCCAGAATCCTCAAGAAGACTGGATGAGAGGGACCAGGATGGGAGTCTGGTAAGAGAAAGAGAGGAAGGGACATCTGAGGGGCCAGAGAGTGGGTATAAATTTCCTTTCCTCTCAAGACTGGGGCCTGGCATAGGGAAAGAAGAAGCTATTTAAAAGGACACATCTCAGAGCCAAGTCCTCCAGCCTCCAGCGCCCCATTCCGCTGTCTATCCAAGAAACAAATCTGATCACTTCCTTTCCCTGCTTGAAATCCCTGATGGCTCCTCCCAGCCTCAAAATGAAGGCCTCAGTTCCTTTGTGGGTCCTGCAGTGGCCTCAGTGTAACATCCCAGCCTGATCTCCTGCCCGCCCTGCTGTGAGAGCCCCAGAAGCACCATGCCCTTCCTCATCTCCATGTGTCTGCACATACTGAACCTTCTGTCTGGAGTGCCTTTCCCACCCCTTCTCTGCCTCAGGACCTGGCTCCTCAGGACCTGGCTCCTCAGGATGCCCTCCCAAACTGTAAGGCACTCCCACAACATTCCACACCTACATCCCTCCATCGAGGCACCTCCAGCCCTGGGAAACCTTTCTTCCTGCCAGCTGGCCTCCAGAAACAGAGAAGGGGCCTCTCTCAGTCTCCCCAGCCAGCGTCTGGCACACAGTTGGTACTCAGTGAATATTTGCTGAATGAATGAGGGGTGGGCTGTGAATTAGGGTGGGATCCCAGCAGATGGGAAGGTAAGGACTGTTCCCTCCCAGAGTGTGTCATTGGAAGAACTGGCTGGGGCTGGGGGAGGGGTAGGATGGTTCCTGGGGGAGAACGTCACCGAAAAGAGGCCAGTGGGACCAGCGCCAGGGAGGGAATACAGGACAATCAGAAACCAGACTCCTGAGAAAACAGACCGGCACTGTCCTTCCTAACAAGCACTCCGGCCGTGTCCCCTCCACCAGCTTTCCTTCTCTAGGGGGTAGGGGTGACCCTAAACTCACAGCTGATACTCCTCCCAAAATGCTCAAGGAGCTCAGGATAGAAAGAGAGAAAGAATCCCTGTCCCAGCCTCCCAGGATACCCCAGAATCAAGCTCCTATTCCCTAGGGAAACTTCACCTGGCAGAGGGTCAGCTTCTGTGATCTGGAGGCCTTTGATGTCCTCCAGCCCCACAACCCCAAGGCCCCAATAGGCTCCACACCAGGGGTGGAGATGGTGAGCGAGGGGCCTGGACCACTTCAGCAGGACCCTTCAGACATTAGCAGGGGCCCCAACTGGGCTGAGTAACCTTGAGTAATTGCACATCAACCCACTCCAAAGCCCCTCAATGGCCTGAGGATTGTCCAGCTCATTAACTAGGATGAACATTCCCAAGATATTTCTTTCCCCCACCTCTGGCTCCTAAAAGGACACGGCTGAAAGGACCCGTGGCTTTTTGCTCTGCTCTATCTCTGGGCAGAGACAAGAAAGTTCTTCCTGAGTTCTAACTCTCCCTCCTGCTGCTAACGACTGGTTTATTTTTTTAAAAAGCAACAAAACTAAAGCCACAGCCGTTTTCCATGGACATGGGCTTTATTGGTGACTTTTGGGGAAGGGAGGGAGGGAGGGAGCTGGGGCTGATAGGCAAATAGGGAGGGGCTTCTCATGTGTTTTAATTTAGTACATGTTGCCTGGAGGTTAGGGTGTGTAAGAACAACTGTCGAAGTGAGAGGAGAGGAACACAGACAGTCATAGGATGGATTCTTTCCTTAGAGAAGGAAGCCAGGACCAGGTTATAGGGACTGGGGCATGGGGAGGGAAGGCACCTTGCATTTACTGAGATTCGACCAAGGTCACTACTTGATGCCAGCTTCCCCAACTCCCACCTGCACCATCCTAGCTCATGCCCCAGATGCCTGTCCCTGTAACTCCCTTAGCTGCCTGTGGACAGGAGGGAGGATGAGGATATAGGGAATGGTGACAGCCTTCTGCCCTCCAGCCCCCTTCCCAAGAAAGAATTGCCCACTCCGCCCACCCTGACCCCTAGCCAGGGTCAGGAGGTCAGGAAGCCCAGGTGCAGGCAAGTGAACAATTGTGCCCCTGGCCACCCCTCCTCACACTGTGCCCCAACCCGCCCCTCACATGAGGTTGCAGCTCTTGGCTCGATCCTTGTGTATCTCGCCCTCAGTTCCCCGGTCTGGCCGTCCTGACAGCTGAGTAGATCGCTGCAGTCCCCGGCGTGAGTCAGTACGACGCAGCTGCCTATGGCCACGGCCAAGGGAGGCCACTGTGGCCACATGGAAAACATCCCTGACACTGCGCTCAGAGGATCGGGAGGAGCACTCGACGTAGGACACGGCCCCCACCTGCTTGGCCAGCACACTGCCCTGGAAGAGAAGTGTGTGGGAAAAAAGTTAGGGGCTTAGTCTGCAGCTCAGCAAGGAGCATGACAGCTGTGGGCTGGGTGGGTTGAAGATCAGCAGTCAGAGGCCACAGTAGGGGATGAACCAGGTAGGGTGTTTTCAAATCAGAGATTAAGAAGGGCAGAGGTGAGAGGTCCAGGCTGGGATCAGGTCAGAGGTCAAGGGTCCCACCTGCTCATGTGTAACAGGGATAAGCCTCTGCTTGGACAGCTCCCTCAGTGTGGCCAGGTCAGTCCGCATGTCCAGTTTACAGCCAACCAGTACAACCTTGGCATTGGGGCAAAATTCCTGAGTTTCCCCCTGCCACTATTTGGGGGAAGAAAATAGAATTATGGAGGGGTAGAGGGAGGCCCAGGGTGAACCCTTGCTTCATGCCAGGAGGACTCCCCTCCCCCAGCTGGCAGAAATCATGCACCCCTCCAGACTCTCCCGTGTGAGAAAGGAAGTGGGAATGGGCTGAAAGCAGAATGATATGTGGAGACGGGGAGGGAGGAGAGGGCTGGGGTGAGCCTGTAGGGTTAGGGCCCTGCTTCTCCTTCAGGGTTATGCAGGGTCTGCCAGCTGGGAACCTTCCTGCTCCTTCTCCCTTTCCCAAACACTTGCCTGAGAACAGACCAATCCTGCCCTGCCCTGCCCTCCCCTGCCTGGGAACTAGGGCTGCACTAGCTGAGCTAGCTGACTTCTGTCCATTCACCATGAGCTTTTCTCATGGAAATAAGGCCCTGAAGAGGCCACAGGGCTTTCCTGAGCTCCAGGATCAGCATTCCCACCTCTTGAATCTGGGGACCCCACACCCAAGGAGATACGGAGAACAGGGAGAAGGATCTCCTGAGTCTTCCCTGCTCCCTACCAGATGCTGTATCTGGCTCTGGGCAGTTATTTCCTGGGAGAGGGGAGCTCAGAGCTTCACACCCTGTCCAGCTGATGGCCATGCGCACGCTGGAGCCCAATCCCTCTCAATCTAGCTGCCCTGCCCCTCCTTAGTCTCCCACCTTCTTGAGGACACTGTCCAGTGTTTCTGGCCGGCTAATGTCGAAGCAGATGAGCACAGCATCGGAATCAGGATAAGCCAGAGGCCGGACATTATCATAGTAAGAGGAACCTGAAGGAAGACAGGGAGGGAGGGGACAGAAGTGGGTTCTGAAGCGGTGAGAGGGGGTGGGAGACTTTAGGAATCCTGATCAAAGCTTGTGGGGAGCAGAGCAACTATTAATTTGGAAAATGTAGTCTTTATTTCTCCAAGGAGAAAGAGCAGAGGAGGTTAGATGGCAGGATGAACTTCCTGTCAGGGACAGAACACAGCTCCCTGCTTCGCTAGGGATTTCTCTGAAAGTAGTAATCCTTAATCTTTTCTGAGTCTTGGATCCCTTTGAGACACTCATGAAATCAATTGACATTCTCACAGTTTGCATGTCTGGGCTTTGACAGACATCTTTAGCTCTCCAGGGGACTCAGTTTAAAAAAAGAAAAAAAACTCCCCCTTTGTTGGGGTAGGGACAGGGAAGGGCTCTCCCATCCTTTTAGGACTTGATCTCAGATTTCTCCAGTTCAGTATGTTTCCTACTCCCCACAAGAAATTCTAAATGTCTTTTCTAAACCTAGTCTGATTTCCTGAGAAACATGTTCCAAAATAAAAGTCATCCCTTCCCAACTTTCCCAGATAGGGGGAACCCAGCTGAGGGGCTCAGAGAGTGGGCTTCTATTTCAGGACACTGTCCCTGTGTTTCAGCAAGCTCTGCCTCAGTTTCCTTGGTTTCAGGCAGAACATTAATTCTCCTTCCTTCTAGAACTAGATGGATGGGCTAGACTGACCTGGAGCCAAAGGGTTCAGTCAGAGGAGGGGTCAGGGCAGGGCCTTGGAAGTCAGGGTGACCCCAAGGGACTTAGCTACCTGAAGTGTCCCACATGTTGAGCTCTATGCGGCGCTTGTCGATCTCAAAGCTCGCGGTGTAGTTCTCAAACACGGTGGGGACATAACTCTGCAGACACGGATGGGTCAAGATGAGATCCTCTCCTCAGTCCGACCCCGGACCCGGTCCAGCCCAGCTCCTGGACCCAAGTTGGTCTGGGGTTGGGCACAGAGGAGATCCCGGGAGCTGCTGCCTCCTCAGAATCACTGCCAGGCTCGCAGACCCCCTTCTAGTCCCTTGAGCCCCTAATTCTTCCCCTCGTGCCCAGGGCCCCCGACATTCCCCCAGCGCCCCCACGGGGGTCCTCTGGTTCTCTCAAACCCCATACCATATCACCCTGCTCCCCAATTCCTCCCACCCCACCCTCTGCAGTCCTTTCAGAGCTCCCAATGCCTTCCGCGGTCTTCCCAGCCCCTCTCGCTCGTCCTGGTTACCCCGGTACCCGTTTCCGTCCATCCCCCGGGCCCTTGTCACCCACCCCCGCGCCCGCAGCGCTCCTCTCCCAAGCCACTGGTCCCTCACCCCGGGATAGGCGTCCTTGGCGAACACCTGCAGCAGCGCCGTCTTGCCGCACTCCGCGTCCCCCACCACCACGATCTTGCAGCGGCCGCTCTGCCCCTCCATGGTCCCGGCTACGCGCCGGCCCCCCACGCAGCCCCCCTCCGGGGCCCAGCCGCCGTTGCCTCCCCCGCCGCTGCAGCTGCAGCCGCTCGGGCCGCCGACACCGGCATCTCCCGGGCCCGCGCCGAGCCCCCGCCGGGGGCCGTGGCCCCCTCCGCGCCGCCCCGCCCCCAGCGGCAGCCTCGCCCCTAGCCCCGCCTCCCGCCCACGAAGCCGGGGAGGAGCCAGGGGCCGCGATGGGCGGGGCCAGGGGGCTGGGCGGGGCCAGGGGCTGGGCGGGGTCCTGGAGCAGACGAGCGGGGAGCCGGGTGCGGGCGCACTGGCGTGAGCCGGGGGAGACCCTGCTGATGCGAGGCGGGCGGAGCTGGCCTTTTTTGACTTATTTGACTTCCCTGGAGGTGGGGGCTGGGCAGAGGTGGGACGAAGTTCTGAGGGGGCGGGGCAACACCGGCGCGAGACTCAGGCCTCCTGCGTGCCCACGCGTGCACGCCAGTGTGCCAGTGCGGGCACGCGCGGGGGCAGCAATCCATTTCCTGAGCACGAGGGAGCGCGACATGGCGGGGGAAGGAGGGAGTCTTCTCGGTTCTGTCTCCTCCCCTACCCTCATATCCTGGAAAGGGATCTTGGTGAAATCGGGGTATCTGACTCCAACACGCCCACCGGGATAGTGGTGACATCACAGCTTTCTGTCCCCATGGCAACGGGCGGCTTGGTCGGGGGTTGTGACTGAACCCGGGGCACAAACTAGCAGGGAAGCGCGGACTGACTGAGTTCCTCCGGCCAAGCGGTGAATGGAAAGTTTTTGAGGAGCTGCGTCCTCTGGTGGATGCTTGGGGAGAGAGAACTAGGGAAGAACTGCCCAGAGTGACAGCCAGAACCAAGCCCTAAACGGCTTCATTCTGAGTCTAACAATAATCAAACCACCTTTTTGCATACCATCTTTTATCGTTTTCAAACGCTTTCTTAACCTCGATTTCATTTTATCTTGTTCTAGTCAACCTTGTTAGGATAACTAAAGCAATATCACCATTTTACAGAAAGGAAAATTGAGGCACAGAGCATTACCAACCAAAATCAGACTGAAACTTTTAAAGGCCCGGTCTCCATGCTCCCAGTTTGCCCCTGCAAAACCACACTGAATGGGATCTGATTCCCGCCCCTGGGTTACGTATGAAGAGTCAGAGTCTGAGGTACAACCTGGTTGGGTTCGGGTCCACAGGTGGCTGGCTCCTCAAATGTGATGGTAGTTCACGTCTTGAGATTGTCCTTCAGACTGCTCCTTCAATTATTTCTTAACACGCACAGCTTTATTATGATAAAATAAATAGCGGTCCGCATGACCCCAAGGGTGCCCTCGCGCGTGTCTTGCTGCCGGCCCTCCTCTGATCCACTTTTCGCGCTCCCGCGGCGCCAGCAGCCCAGGCGCTGGCCCTTTAAGCCAGCACGCGAGGCCCCGCCCCCGGCCCCGCCCCCAGCCCGGCGCCGCGCCCCGCTCCAGCTGTCCAGCGCCCGCAGCCGCAGTTCTGCCAGACGTGCACTCGGTCCTCCCGAGCTATGCACTCTCAGTCCAACTGTGCACCCACGTCGGGAGCCCAAGCCATGTCCGCAGAGAGAGAGGCAGCCGAGGCGGCCACCGTGGTAGCGGCGGCCAAGGCAGGGGCCGAGGAAGACGGCTCTTCTCAGCCGCCGAAAGCCGAGGCCGCGGGCGACCCCCAGCCGCCCGCGGTCGGGGAGGAGGCTGCAGCCGCCTTGCCGCCGCCGCTGCGCTGCCTGGTGCTCACCAGCTTCGGCGGCTATGACAAAGTGAAACTGCAGAGCCGGCCGGCCGTGCCCCCGGCCCCCGGCCCTGGCCAGCTGACACTGCGCGTCCGGGCCTGCGGGCTCAACTTTGCTGACCTCATGGCCCGACAGGGACTGTACGACCGGCTGCCGCCGCTGCCCATCACCCCGGGCATGGAGGGCGCGGGCGTGGTGACCGCCGTGGGTGAAGGAGTCAGCGACCGCAAGGTGAGCGGGGCGGCGTGGGCCAGGGCGGGGCGGCAGGACGAGAGGGGCTGCGCGGATTGCTCGACAGGTGGGCACGAATGGGCGGTGCCGGGGGTGTGGCAAACAGGAGAAACTTGTCCCGACTGGGGTGGACGGGCGTGGGAAAGGATCCTAGTTCTGACACTCCTGGAGAACTGGATTTTGTGGAGTTATCGCCCCCTCCCAAATCATTTTTAGCTGCGGCCACCGCCCAGAGGCGGGGAGGGGGGAAAAGAAACAATAAGGCGCCCTTGCGCATGCGCACAGACATCTTAACGCCCACCACCTCTTAGTAAAACCGTACCTGTACCTCTGACCCCCAAACACTCCCTGAATAATTGTGGTCTGTGACCCTGAGTGACGGTAGAGCCCCGTTTCCCCGAGGGAGCTGGAGATGTGGGTAGTCGGAATTGGGCGAGGGCGCAGCCGCCGTGCCAAAGGCCGAGTCACATGCAGCCCCGTGGTCTGCGGGGGTGTGAGGCGGCCCATCCCGGAGCAGGGCCGGAGTGACGGAACACGCCCATCATGGGGCAGTGGGAGACCTGGTCCCCCACAGCCAGAGGACTTCCTTTGCCCGTTCGGCCTTGGGGTGAAGAAGGCGGGATTGGGGCTCCGGATCTTTGTTTGGGGCTCTCTGTCCCCTATGACTGCAATATTTCCTCCTCCCGTGACTCAGCAGGCGTGGCTGGCCTTGGGAAGGTCCAGCGGAATCCGCCTCCGCCTTCCTGTGCAGGACCCCTGCCTCAGAAACCCTGCTGTGTCCATTTGGCCTAGGTGGGGAGGTGTGGCACCGTGAGCAGGTTGGCGCAGCTCTGCTGCTCTGTGTCTCCTTTCCATTTATCATTAATCTTAGCCACAACCCTGGGGACAGGAGAGTCCTAAATGACCAATTTTTTGAGAGACCTGGGGTGAGGCCACTGCAGGTCATTTTTTATTTTATTTTTTAAGTCTGGCGCTTGCAAGAGAGGCCCCTGAGATGCAGCCCCTGATGCAGCCTTCCTCTTGCCCCACGGCCAGACCCAGATACCAGAACTGGATTACTTGGCTTTATTGTACCGCAAACAGCTCCTTCTTAAAGAGCTTCCCAAATTCAGCTCCGGCCCCACCCTCTCCACTCAGTTTTAAGTAACCCTGCTCTTGGGAAGGCGCTAAGAGGAATTTTTGTGGGGGAGGGCTTGCTGAAGGCCATCCACCTGACCTCCCCTCCCACACTTTCCACCTGGTAAATACAGGCTATCCCGTCCAGGGCTCAATCTGATGTAAGAGCCTAGATTCTGGGGGTAGGTTTCCCCCTCCCTCCTG
This sequence comes from Elephas maximus indicus, assembly GCF_024166365.1. NCBI lineage: Eukaryota > Metazoa > Chordata > Mammalia > Proboscidea > Elephantidae > Elephas > Elephas maximus. The sequence goes on along the minus strand of NC_064837.1, from coordinate 49,796,323 downwards.
ATGTCTGGGCTGGGGAGGGGGCATGGCCCAGCTGTGGGTTGAGCTGAGGAGTGGACATGAGCCAGGGTGAGACTTATTCTGGGTCAGATCTGGGCCCAACGGGCCACTACCCCTTCCCTTGCTCTGGAGGGCCATTTCTAAGTTAGCTACCCCTGAGTGCTGGGGTGGAGAGGATCCATTCCTCAGACCTCATCTGCAGGCCAGGACTTGCTGGGAAGGATCCCAGTCCTGGGTCCTCCTCTTGGGTGGAGTGTGGGGGCTGAGGACATGAAAATGGGTGTGTGGCAGAGTCCCATCCCCTTTCCCCATGAATTCTAAGTCTTGTTGATATACAGAATTCTCATCATTCCTGGCAAGGGCCCAAACAGACCCCGTTTGTCCTGGGACAGCATCCACACCTCCTTCCTGAGGCTCTTCAGAGAGTGATGAGAAGCCCTCCTTTCTCCTGATCACCATTCTCTGTCCTTCCTTGGATCCCAGTTGATAAGCTCGGGGGAAAGGCTCTGTTACGTTTGCCCCTGTCCTGCAAGTGGCTGAGAGGTGGGGGTGGGAAGCATTTCCCTGGTAAATGGGACCGTGGCTCTCCTCGGCCACCTTGCCATCTCTGGGGAAAGGTGTTTACTTGGCCCCCAATACTGGTAACTTCTCCTGGGTGACCACGCCCAGCCCTAAACTCACAGAGACCTTTACCTGCTCTTTGGTTATGGCCTTTACCACATACCCTCTACCTTCAGTTGTTGGATTCTGATCTTCCCTCCTTGCTGTTATCCCATTATGGAGCACTACAGTGTGTCAGACGTTGTGCTAAACCCGTTAGATAATTATTTTTTTCATTAATCGTAACTGCCCTAATTTTCAAATGCGGAAACTGGAGCTCAGAAAGGTTAAGTAATTTAAATTTGCCCGAGGTTGCACCACAGTTAAATAAATGGTGGAGCCCATTTTTTAATCGAGGAGTTTGACCTCTTACTGCTTCATACTGCCTTAACTGTAACTTCTTGTGTTCAAGGATCTTACACAATAGCCAAATGTAAGATCTGTAAATTGGAGATAAGGGTAGTATCTACCTCAGAGAGCTGGTGTAAGGATTTAATGAGCATTTACATATAAAGCATTTAAAATAGGGACTGGTCCTCATTAAGTTGCTATTTTTGTTGTTCGTGTTATTATTTGTCATCGTTATTACTGTGACTTCTGCTACTTCTACTACGACTTCATTGTCAAAAAGAGGACTGGGTACCTAGTTGAAGGTCAATAAATCTGTGGGTGAATGAATGAGTGACTGAATGATGTTCTTCTTCCATTCCTCAAGGAAGGGGACCGGGTGATGGTGTTGATCAAGTCGGGGATGTGGCAGGAGGAGGTGACTGTGCCCTCAGCCCAGACCTTCCTAATGCCTGAGGCCATGACCTTTGAGGAAGCCGCTGCCTTGCTGGTCAATTACATCACAGCCTACATGGTTCTCTTTGACTTCGGCAACCTGCGGCCTGGCCACAGCGTCTTGGTACACATGGCTGCAGGTGACAGGCTCCTTCCCTTTATCTCCCCTGCTCACCCTACCCAGATTTCCTTCTAGGCCCCTTTCCTGCAGCTTGTCTGGACTGTCGTAGTCATGGCAACACCAGGCTGCTTTGGCCTCTGGCGCCCAGAGGCCTCTGCAGTGCTGTTGCCATGGTAACATTCAGGCACCAGGTCCAGCCTAGTGTGCTGTCCGTATTAACAGTGCCCTCACCCAGCACCCCCTCCTCTCCACCCACCTGCCCCCAATTCTCAATTATGGAAATTAGATATAGAATGAGGGAGGAAAGCCCCAATCAAAATGAGGCAAGATGAGGGTTATGGACCCGGCCCTTGAGATGCTAGCATGGGGAGTGATAGCCAGGCTACTCCATATCCCTGTTATGGGTGTCTCCACAGGGGGTGTGGGTATGGCAGCCCTGCAGCTGTGCCGTACAGTGGAGAATGTGACCGTGTTTGGAACGGCCTCGGCCAGCAAGCACGAAGTACTGAAGGAGAATGGGGTCGCACACCCCATCGACTATCACACGAGTGACTATGTGGACGAGGTCAAAAAGGTCTCCCCTAAAGGTGGGGATCAGGGCATGGGAGGTGTGTGGGACGTGGGGTCAGGGAGGGAGTCGCTAGACCTATGGATCCTAAAGCTGTTCCTGGCTCCCGTGACTCTGTGGCAGGAGTGGACATCGTCATGGACCCTCTGGGTGGGTCAGACACTGCCAAGGGCTACAACCTTCTCAAACCCATGGGCAAAGTCGTCACCTATGGTGAGTTAGTGGGTTAGGGAAGGAGAGGGGATATTAGAGGAAGGAGGGTGGGTCTGAGGGGTGGGGCTCAGGGCTCCAGGGCTTTGGAATGGGAGAAGGGACAGTGCTTTGTAGAGAGCACCAGGGCTGGGAGTGGTCCCTGGCATTCAGATTGCTGCTTCCTGGGTGCCAGCTACTGTCCTCTTTCACAACTTTTCATGCCAATTCTAGTAAATTCTCAGTGTTCCCTCCGTGCTCCTTTTTAGGGATTGTTGCTGATGCAAAGTCAACCAGTTTGCCTTCCTTCTGACCTAACTTGTGGGCTTGTTGGGCAAGCTGTGTGTCCATTTAAAAAACTATTTCACACAAAGAATAAAGATGAGAGCAATTTTTGAGTCAGCTGAAATCGGTTTGGGCCTGGTAGCTAGGAGGTTGAGGACAGTCCTGTCATCTCTAGCACTGTTGTGGATAATTGTAAGGGGACCACAGAGGGCGGACAATGGATGCAAACATGCCAGGATATGCCCAGCACCTGGATTCACTGGCTGTGCCTGATCCCTCAGGAGCCGCCAACATGCTGACAGGCCCCAAGCGGAACCTGATGGCCGTGGCCCGCACCTGGTGGAATCAGTTCAGTGTGACAGCACTACAGCTGCTGCAGGCCAACCGGGCTGTGTGCGGCTTCCATCTGGGCCAGCTGGAGGGCGAGGTGGAGCTGGTCAGTAGTGTGGTGGCCCGCCTGGTGGCTCTGTACAACCAGGGCCTCATCAAGCCCCACATTGACTCGGTCTGGCCCTTCGAGAAGGTGAGCAGATGGCTTCTGAAGGAGGTCCTGGGGGTAGGACTCCTGAAGGCCGAGGTTCCAGGGGGAGGATTCCTGGAGAAGAGGAGGGCAGACTGGGCTGGCTCTTGTGGGTAGGGGTTGGATGGCTTTGGGAGCAGAGTCTTTTCTTGCCCCTCCAGGTGGCTGATGCCATGAAGCAGATGCAGGAGAAGAGGAATGTGGGCAAGGTCCTCCTGGTGCCTGGGCCAGAGAAGGAGAACTAGGGCATGGGGCTGGAGAACCCTTGGGACCCAGGAAGGGGGAAGTTGGGAAGCCACATTCTGTTGACCACTAGTCTTGCCTTTCATCCTCTGTCATAATGCTCTGCCCTCTTTCTCCCAAAGGTCTTCATGAGGATGACCTCTTCCTTGCCCTTTCTCTTCAGTCAGGGCTGCCCCCTCCCCTTTGCTGCCCTTTCCCCCTTCCTTCCTGGTTGGGAAGTGACCACTTGGATGTCTGGGCCCTGCCAAGGGGACAGGGAGGGTCACAGGGAGGCTGAGTGCTTCCTGCCCCCCACCCTTTCCCCAGGCCTGCTGTGCTGCTTTTGTGCCAAGGTCCCTCCCCGTCCTATTCTGGTCCTGTTCTGTGTGCTTCTGCCCGTGCCCCACCACCTCCCCAAAGAATTGAAATGTCAGCTCAGGATATGGGGGCCAGTCTGTGAGTCCAGCATGCACCCGTCTCTCTCTAGTATCCCTTTACCCCCAGGCTGACCACTGCCCACCTGTGAACTCTCGCATGGCCTCTTCCTCTGTCCCCAACTTCTTAAGCACAATTGGGTTTTTTCCACCTCCAGGTTTTCTACCACTCTTAGCCAAGGTTGCCTCTCACAACACAAGTGGGAATCAGACCTCCCCCAGGTCACAACTCTGTGGGAGGAACACAGAGCCCCCACTTCACTGAGTTCTCTGGATCTGTTCTCAGTGCCTTAGCAAAGGAAAACCTATGCTTGTGTGTGTGTGTGGCGGGAGGGTCCCAGTCCCCGCCTCCCTCTCTGCCCCTGTTCTCCCCAGTGCCTTCTTGTTCTGGTGGAGCTGGGGTTTCACTTGTCCCCAGTCCCACACTACTGCCAAAAATCTGTGTATGTGCCAGTGGGTGGGCGTCTAGCCCTAGCCTCCCAGGCCCGGGCGAAAGCAGTTGCCCTTGTTGTGGTGCGTGCCATGTCCTGTCTCTGGGGCTGTCAGTTCTCTATCGATGGCTGAGGAAGAGGAAGAGGTGGGGAAGGCTTCTTGGCCTTGCAGATAAGTGCAGCATTTACCATCCAGGGCTTTGAGAGGCAGCGCTGTTTGTGTCTTGTTCTGGGACCAAAGTAAAAATCAAAGCACATTCCCCTTGCTGTCAAGGGGGGCCCCACTGCCTTCTCAGTGTAAGGAGGTAGCTTTTTTGACTCAGCCCCAAACTTTGTTTACACGGGTGGGGAGTTGGCGCTGGGAGGGAACGAGGGGTAGGAGATAGGCCACTGGAGCCAAAGCGGGGATTTCCGGGGTAGAGGTGTAACTCCTCTGCTTTACAAGCTGGGGTTTGGGAGGGTTATTGCCCCAGCCATTGCCAGTGGGAGGTGGGGGGAGAGGCCTAAACATGTGAAGTGCGATTTTTGCTTTTGTGTACCCCACCCCATTACCGCAGCTGCCTTTGTGTTTGTGTCAATAAAAAACCAAACCCTGGTCCTGGATGTTGCCTCTGAAAGTAGAAGGGAAGGTGGGCTCCTGGACAGCCAGTGCTGACAGCAGAAGGCTTCTGGCCTGTCACTCCCTCCCCAGCCTCCCTTCCAGGCCCAAATCAAATTTCCTTTCAAGACATGAAATGAGGAAGAACACCATGCTACCCAGACACTTCTGCTGTAATTGGGCAGTGTTTCGTAACTTATAATCCCTGCCCTGTGGTAAGCATAAAGATCTCTCTCTTACATGCACCACCCCCAGCCCAGTTTGAGAACCTTGGCAGAGGGGTTGGGGTCGGTGATGTGAAGGACAGACCCCTAGCCCGACTCATAGGTGAAGACCGCCAGGCCCCGCTCTCCAGGAGGCACAACTGTTAGGGCCTCCACTTCCCCGCCCCCACGGGTGGGCTTCTGGAAATGGATCTCCAGGACATCGTGCAGCTCTGGGCCATCCAGGACGTCGGGGATGTTGAACACCACCACTGAGCGGGGCACTGGCTGGAACCAGGTCTGAGAAAAGAGCCAAGAGATGGGCAAAGGCTCAGAAGAGTAAGAGGCTGGGGCAGGCAACACCCCATGTGAGTATGGGAGGGGTCTGGAGGCCTGGACAAACTGGCACTGGGTAGGTCAGTGGGGGTTAGGGGGCTCTGATCCTTCCCTGGGCAAGTTTCTGGCAGGCAGATAGATACCCTGGCCCAGACCCCGTTCTGCACCCCCTGCTTACCTCAGCTTTCTGGATCTCCCCACTCATGTAGGGAGAGACATTTAGAAGGAACTGCTGCCCACCCAGTGGCACCTTGAACTGGCCAATCTGGCACAGGCGCTGGGCCACTGTGGGAACAGGGAAGGGGTGGATCCTTAGCATCAAAGTCCTCTCCTCTCCTGTGGCCCAATGCACCCTGTACCCTAATCTCCCCTCCAGGAGGCCCTGCTGGGCCCTTACCTCCATACTTGGTGAAACCCAGCATGACACCTCCTTGCAGCAGTTCTCGAATCTCCACATCACCACCCCCAATGGAGGCCTTGCCAAAGAAGATCTCCACCTTGTCCAGCAACTGCTCCTCACTCAGCTTGAGCCCTGCAGGAAACCCACTGACCAGCACCCTCCGGCTGCTGATCTCGCTGGACATCTAAGGGGAGATATGGGGGAGTGGTCCCAGGCACAGCCCCACTGCCCCCTGCGCAGGTGCACAGCACCCCTGCACATCCCAGGGCCCTGCCATTCTGTCACCTGGATGGTGGTCAGCATGGGCAGCTCCAAAGGTTGGACCTGCACCCGCAGTCGGCAATCCTCCATGTCAATCTTATGCTCCTTTTGTTGGAGCACCTGCTCAGCCACTGGGTGGGGAAAGGAGGGTCAGTAATGGGGAGCCTCCCAGGCCTTGGCTTGAGGCTCTCCCACTCACCCCCTAACTCACCCTTAGGGTCATCGAAGGTGATCAGAGCTGAGCCTCCAGGCAGAGGGCAGCGGATCCGCAAGTTGGAAATCAAAGACTTGGGCACTTCCCTGCCCTGCTGAGTGTGGCCTCGAAATACCAGGGGGAACTCAGGCACTGGGAATGGGACCTGGAGTTGGGAAAGGGGAGGCCGATGCAGCCCAAAGGGTGGGAGAATTCCTCACTCCCTCCCAGGAAGAAAGCACCCATTCCACTGATGCTGAGTGCCAGAGCTAAATACATTTACAAAAGAAAGAAGAGCTGGATGAATGTAGGTCATGTACCATGTGAGGCACTTACATACAAGATCTTAGTTTGTCCTCACAGAAGCCTGGAAGGAGATAGTTCCCACTTTACAGATGAGAAGACTGAGAGTTCAGGTAACATACTGGAGGTCACACAGCAAAGAAGTGGCAGAGCCAGGAGTGAAACTAAGAACTCCCTGATTCCCAGCTCTTTCTATCAGGCTGCATCCCTCCCACCTTACCTTGTCTTGGGGGGCATTCCTGGGGTCCCTTTTCAGCTGTTGCAACTCCTGAAGCCTCTCCCTTAGTCTGACCTGCTCCTCCAGGAGGGTGTGGAGGGCCTATGGGAACAGAGGGGACCAACCAGACATCTACCTGCCTTTCCTAAGTCTGAACAAGCCCAGGGGAAGCAGGTGCTATTCTGGATGCTACAGAAGAAGAGCTGATGCCCAGACCCAAAACAACCCACCACCTTTAGTCTGGGCTGGTCCTAGCTCACTGTACCCAGGACTTGGCCAGCTGCATCTCAGTTTCTCTCAGAAGGCCAGGAGCCTTTGCTGCAGCCTTAGCTGGTTTATTACTGCCCATCTAGAATTTAACAAATACCCACTGGGCACCTGCTGTGAGATGCTGGGAACTGAACTAGGCAGGGTAGGAGACACTGGGCAGTGGGAGACAAGTACATGGTCACATGGCATTGTGGAATGCAGTGGAAGTTTGGAGGAGGGACAGACTCCGGTTAACATAAGGGAGGCTTTGAGGAGGAGCAGGGGCTTAGACTTGCAAAATGTCATGATATGATTCACTAACATTAAGCACTTACTATATGCCTGTCCTGAGGCACTGGAGGTGCATTGGTAGAATTCTCGCATCCCATATGGGAAACCCAGGTTCAATTCCCGGCCAATGTACCTCAAGTGAAGCCACCACTCATCTGTCACTGGAAGTTTATGTGATGCTGTTTTAGTGGAGCTTCCAGACTAAGACAGACTAGGAAGAAAGGCCTGGTGATCTACTTCCAAAAAGCAACCAATGAAAACCCTATGAATCACAATGGAAACCCCACAAGTGATAATGGGGATGGTGCTATGAATCACAATGGAAACCCCACAAGTGATAATGGGGATGGTGCCGGACCTGGCAGCGTTTTGTTCTGTTGTGCATGGGGTCACCTGACTTGACTGTGGCTAACAGCGTAACCCAGGCACTGTGCTAAGCTCCTTATATGGATCATATCACTTAATTCTCACTACAATCCTATGAAATGCATACCATTCCTATCTTTATTTTAGAGGAGGGAACTCAGGCTCAGAGAGGTTGACTTGTGCAAAGTCATTCAGCACCAGGCAAAGTCATTCAGACTCCAGACCTCACCCTGCTAACCTTTGTGCTTTACAGACAGTAAAGAAATCAAGCCCAGAGCAGGGAAGTAAGTTATCCCATGTCACCCAGCTTGTCCCTTGACTACTAACTACCCTTTCCACTGTACCAAGTGGTCCCTCAGTCTGGGTGTGATTTGGAGCCGATCCAGAGAGAGAGCTGATAACACAGGCAGGGGAAGGACACTAGGGATACAAATAAAAGCACCTTTTTTTTGTGGGATGGAGCAGACAACAGAGTTTACAGTGTGTGTTGCAAACACTGATAAATAATATCAGCTCAATGAAGTATGAGCTCTTTTGTGAAGATGAAACTCTGTCCTGGTCATCTTTCTGTCCCCAGAGTCTAGCAGAATCCCTGGAACAGAACAGGTGTTCAGTAAATATGTGTCGTGTGAATGACAGGAGCAGATTATAAAGGGAAATAAAATCCAGTGTAAGTTAGATCTATTTTAAGCAGATGAAAACTAGGGCTTGACCAAATTATGCTAGTTTATGAGTAGTGAGAAAGGTACCTAGTTATTTATAGTTACAGTTAGTTATATCATCAGGGGTTGCAAACTCAATGCTTTCAGGGGCCAGTTAGATGACATCAATGCATCAAGGGAGTCAGTGCAGCATAATAGGGAATAGTGGGGACTCTGACAAATTAGAGGACATATGTCCCCACGAAAATGGGCAACCTCTTCTCAACTGTTAAGTTTTTCACATGGGCATCTGGTTCCCAGCATTTCAGCATGTTTAAATCAGGAATCTGGATTTTTATTTTAAGAAGATGGCTTAATTTTTAAAATATACAAAAAATGAAATACACCTGTGGGCTGGATTAAGTCCTCAGTCTATCCTCCTTTTACTTCTGCTTTGAATCTTGATTATGATTGTACATAATTGAAAATCTAATTGGTAATGTTATTTAATATTTAAAATTAATAGCTTTCCTGCTTGATTTGATAACAGTTTGGCCCAATTAATAAAAAATGTTTGCCTTGAGCATAGTACTCTTATAATTATTTATATGAACTTAATCTGACAATAGTTAATCTAAAGCAAAGATGAACTTGAACGGGTTGTTGTTGTTAGGTGCCAGCAAGCCCATTCCAACTCATAGCAACCTTATGTACAACACAAGGTAACACTGCCCAGTCCTGTGCCACCCTCACAATCATTGCTGTTTGAGCCCATTGTTGCAGCCATTATGTCAGTCCCTCTTGTTGAGGGTCTTCCTCTTTTTCACTTTACCAAGCATGATGTCCTTCTCCAGGGACTGGTTCCTGATAACGTGTCCAAAGTACGTAACACGAAGTCTCACCATCCTTGCTTCTAGGGAGCATTCGGGCTGTACTTCTTCCAACGCAGATATGTTTGTTCTTCTGGCAGTCCATGGTATATTCAGTATTCTTTGCCAACACCATAATTCAAAGGTTCTTCAGTCTCCTTTATTCATTGTTCAGCTTTCACACGCATATGAGACAATTGAAAATATCATGGCTTTGGTCAGGTGCACCTTAGTCCTCAAAGTGACATCTTTGCTTTTCAACACTTTATAAAGAGGTCTTTTGCAGCAGATTTCCCCAGTGTAATATATCACTTGATTACTTGGCTGCTGCTTCCATGGGCGTTGATTTTGGATCCAAAACAAGTGTTAGTCAAGGGGTGCCAAAAAAACCAAACCCGTTGCCATAGAGTCGATTCTGACTCAAAGCGACCCTACGGACAGAGTAGAACTGCCCCATAGGGTTTCCAAGGAGCAGCTGGTGGATTTGAACTGCCAACCTTTTGGTTAGCAGTCCTAGCTCTTAACTACTGTGCCACCAGGGCTCCAGGTTAAGAGGTAGAGAGCCTAAATTAATGGTGATGAAATAATACGGGTAGCGATAGTAAGAATGGTGACACAATGTGAAGTATGTAACCAATGTTATTGAACTGGTCATGTAGAAATTGTGCGTGGATGTATGTTTGATTGTGTATATTGCCACCAAAAATAAATATTTTTAAAAAAGGAAAAAAGTATTGGATTTGATATAGTAGGAAATGGGGAACTAATACAGATTTCCGAAAGTGGGAGTTACATGATGGGCGTGGTATTTAAAAAAAGACCAACCTGGCAGTGATGCCTGGGGAAACTGGAATGGTGACCTTGGAAGGAGGAAAACTACCCCAGAAATTCTGAGGGATGTGGCAGGAGCTGGCCTGGGCCTCTGGCAGGGGGGACAGAAGGAACATGTAGAGATGAAGACATTCAACAAAGAAAAGCCTTATGGATGCCTGCATGAAGGAGACAGAGGGGAACGAGCCAAAGATGAGGCCAGGCTGTGTGAGAGTTTGGAATAAGGCCACTGACCCAGCAGGCAAGGAAGAGAACCAGCAGTTGCTGAGGGTCTGCTATGATGTGCCAGGCACAGTCGGTCTATGAATCACAAAACCACCTCCTGTCCCCAACTCCCTGAAACTTCTCAAAGGACCCTCTTAAGAATAACACCGGCTAACTCTAGTCACTTACTTGAATTCAACTATAAACCAAAAAAAAAAAAAAACCCAAACCCATTGCCATTGAGTCAATTCCGACTCATAGCGACCCTATACATGATAACATGGGCCCTAAATGCAAGCTAACGTTCTCTGGTGCTCAACTGAAAAAATTGTGCTCACTGTTGCTGTTTTTAGGTGCTGTCGAGTCAATTCCAACTCATCGCGACCCTATGTACAACAGAACAAGACACTGCCCAGTCCTGCGCCATCCTCCCAATCCTTGCTATGCTTGAGCCCATTGTTGCAGCCACTGTGTCAAGCCATCTCACTGAAGGTCTTCCTCTCTTTCGCTGACCCTCTACCCTACCAAGCATGATATCCTCCTCCAGGGACTGAGCCCTACTGATAACATGTTCGAAGTATGTGAGATAAAGAGTCTGGCCATCCTTGCCTCTAAGGAGCATTCTGGTTGTACTTCTTCCAAGATGAATTTGTTCTTTTGGTATTCCATGGTATATTCAACTTAGGGATGAGTTAGTTAATGGATATAAGATTACTTTGACTATATACATTCTTCTCCCTTACTTGCTGTCTTAGTTATGTAGTGCTGCTATAACAGAAATATCACGAGCGAATGGCTTTAACACAGAAATTTATTCTCTAACAGTCTGGGAGGCTAGAAGACTGAATTCAGGGTGCCAGCTCCAGGAGAATGCTTTCTCTGTGTCAATTCTGGCAGAAGGTCCTTGTCATCAATATTCCTTTGGTCTAGGAGCTTCTCAGTGCAAAGACCCTGAATCCAAAGGATACGCTCTGCTCCCAGCTCTTCTTTCTTGGTGGTTTGAGGTCCCTATCTCTCTGCTTCCTTCTTCTGTAAGATAAAAGGTGATACAACACCCCAGGGAAACTCCCCTTACATTGAATCAGGGATGTGACCTGAATAAGGGTGTTGTATCCCACACTAATTTAACATAACCTAATCTTGCCTCATTACCCACAGGCAGAGGTTAGGACTTACAACACATAGGAAAGTTACACTGGATCACAAAATGGAGGATAACCACATACTACTGGGAATCATGGCCTAGCCCAGTTGACACATATTTTTGGGGAACACTATTCAATTCATGACACTTGCTGAGTTTAGAACATAACTTGAGAACAACAGGATAAAATCTCATGTAATTTATGCTCATCCTGGGAGTACTAGGAGGCAGTTTAACATAAATTAAGAGCACAAACTTGAGCCGAGCTTCTTCCATCCCAGATCCTCTTACTACCACAAGACCATGGGCAACTTATTTCACTCTCTGTACCTTGATTTCCTCATCTGTAAAATGGGCATAACAGCAATTTTCACCTATAATTTTGCTTGGAACAGTGGTATATTAAGTGCTATATTAAATGTTTTCTATTTTAATAATCTTCATTTGATAGATGAGAAACTTGAAACTTGAGGTTTATCAAGGTTAAATAATGGGCTTACGTAAGTCAAGCCTGACTTTTTATCTCCAAAGACAACTTGAAACTACATTGCTTTTTCTAAAGACAAAGAGTTGGCAAGGGAGGATGAGGTCATTTTATGGATATATAAGAAGAATGTGGCATCAGGGTTGGTGGGACACTCATTAACAGCCTGTGATATGCAGATGACACAACCTTGCTTGCTGAAAATGAAGAGAACTTGAAGCACTTACTAATGAAAGATCACAGCCTTCAGTATGGATTACGTCTCAACCTAGAGAAAACAAAAATCCTCACAACTGGACCGATAAGCAGTATCATGATAAATGAAGAAAAGATTGAAATTGTCAAGGATTTCATTTTACTTGGATCCACAACACCTATGGAAGCAGCAGTCAGGAAATCAATGTATTGCATTGGGCAAAGCTGCTGCAAAAGATCTCTTTAACATGTTACAAAGCAAAGATGTCACTTTGAGGACTAAGATGTGCCTGACCCAAGTCATGGTAGTTTGAATCGTCTCATATGCATGTGAAAGCTGGACAATGGAGGAAGACAGAAGAATTGATGCTTTTAAATTATGATGTTGGCAAAGAATACTGAATATACCATGGACTGCCAGAAGAACAAGCAAGTCTGTCTTGGGAGAAATACTGCCAGAGCACTCCTTGGAAGCGAGGATGGCAAGACTGAGTCTTATGTACTTTGGACATATTATTAGGTGGGATCAGTCCCTGGAGAAGGACATCATGCTTGATAAAGTAGAGGATCAGCAAAAAAGAGAACCCTCGAGCAGATGATGTGACACAGTGGCTGCAACAATGGGCTCAAACATAGCAACTATTCTTGAGGATGGCACAGGACTGGGCAGTGTTTCATTCTGTTATACACAGGGTCACTGTGAGTTGGAACCAACTCCATGGCACCTAACAACAACATTTTAATAATCCTCATTTTATAGATGAGGAACTTGAGGTTCATCAAAGTTAAATAATGGGCTTAAGCCTGTCTTTTTATCTCCAAAGACCACTTGATAGAGATACAGATATTTGAGTTTGAGGTGATGATTAGACCTACAAAGGCAGAGCAGATCACTGAAGACACAAAGGGTCAGGGACAGGACTTGGTGCACAGGACTCTGGGTTGGAGAAGCATGTGGTGATGGTTGAAGTCAAGAGGATGGATGAGCTCTTTAAAGGACAGAGCCTTGAAAATGTGGTCTTGGAGGATCCCTAGTCATGGGTCAGGGAAGAAAACGGAACGTAAAGAAGAAAAATGAAGGTATGGTCAGAGATAAACAGCACCTGGCCCAGGATTGGCAGATACCAAAAGAGGGGAAGAGATCAAACAGAGGTGAAAGAATAGGAGGGCTACAAGAATTCTACTCATTCACTCACTCATTCATTCTATTGTCTCAGGAAAAAAAAAAAAACGTTCAGAGCAATCAGTGAGACACAGACGTGATGTGCTGACAGTGCTATCTAATTTTAATCTGGATATCTGGACTAACAGCTATGTTTTTGAGAAAAACATGTTTTTCCTCGGTGATCAAAACCAGGATGTGGAACCATACGTCCCGAGGGGTTTTGACCGAGTGACCATCTGCACCCCTCAAAATACACGTACTCAGGAAAAGTGCTGTCTGGGTGCCAACAAGGTATTTTTGCAAGATACACAAAGAAAACACACGTAAGCATCTTGTGACCATGAGCTAGCCATTCTATGAAAGTATCTGTAATCACTATTAATAACCAGTGACCAATCAGTGTGATTATTACAATATTGATTTTCCTGCACTTGCCCTCCCTATGGTTTGGTTCCTCTTTTTATCCCATAACAATACTTGTAAAACCAAATTGCCCTGGGACTACCTGGTTCCATTTTCAGCGAGTTACCTATTTTCACAATTGCAATTTTTTAAAACCATTAATAAACCTCTTTTAACTTGAAACAACATTCAAGTTTTTCTCTACAACACTACACATGGCTATTAAGCACCTACCACATGCCAGGCCCTGTTCTGGGCTCTATATAGCAGTGACTGAAAGACAAAACCTTCTGCCCTTGTGGAGCTCTAATTATCTACAATATGTTACTAATAAGTGTTATGACTACAAATAAAGCAGGGATGGAAGGACAGAGAGCGTTGGGGTGGTTAGGGGAAGACTTGCTGAGCCCGCTCCACAAGGGAGAGGCAATCCCAACCCTGTGTTTCTCCACAGTCCTTCAGCTGGTCTAAGAGAGGAGGAGCAGGGAGAGGCTTGGCCTCCAGGCCCTAAGATATCTACAGGCTCCGAGCCGAGAGCGCCTCTGCTTCTCCCCACCCGCATTCCCTCTTCCTCACTTACAAACATGGGTCTGGGCTCCAGTTGGCAAATGTTGACGCTTCAGCTGGGGACGAAGTGGCAGAGTCCACCACTGCTAAAGGCTTGCTTGTACCCTTTGTGGGGCTTCGGCCTCCTCCAGCAACAGCAGGGCCTGAAATGCACCTCTCAGGGTTCACGAGGGCTCTTTGCTTCCACTTTCATTTCCGCAAAAGCCCTACCCTTTGGTGTTCACACGCCCCCAGCAGAGGCTTCCCCACCCCTGGGAGGAGCCTCCCTGGTCTTCCAAGCAGATTGCACCACGATGAAGTCTCAGGGAAAACTACCCCACAAACAGCTGCAAACTGAGTGCTAGTCCCAAGCAAAGCATCAATGCCAGCTCTAACTCCTTTCTCAATGAACTTCATGCAGGTCTCTTACCTGCACTCATCTTCAAATATCCCCTCCCCAAGTTCTCTTTCTCGTTTTTTACTCTCCTCACCAGGACCTAAGTATAGTTCACATCATAGCTATCAAATAGCAACCCCTCTCAATTCTCTCCATATCTTGGGATTTTCTCTTCATAGCATTTCTAACTACCCAAGTCAGGGAGGTTTGGTTAATTGCTGTATCCTTGGTGCCTTAACAGTGCCCGGCATGTCGTAAGCACTGTCAGAACTAAATCAGTTGACACTATCCCTGCAGGGGCAAGTAGCCTTTTACATAGGCACAAAACACCACCACAGCTCAAAGCTCAAGATTTTGAGAGCTTGGTAGAATCATCTGCTTTGTTAGCAGGGGTATCCCTAAAGCCTAGAATGATGCTGGGCACATGCAGGCATCAACAAAATAATTCCCGAACATATGCAAACTGTTGCCAGGAGAATTGATCAAATTCACAAAACTGGTAACAGCCAGCATTTTTTGAGCAGTGAATGTTATATGCCCAACACCTTTCTGCTTTACATGAATTAACTCAATCCTCAGAACAACCCCACAGAGCTGGATCTATCTGCATTTTATATGTGATGAAAGAAGTAAAGAGATTCAGACTCTGGCTGAAGGTAACAGTACTAGGAAGTGAAGAAACCTATACCCAAGCCTGGTTGGAACAGTATTCGAAGTTGGAACTTGAGATAATTTTTGTCAAGCAATTTAAATTGTTCCATTTCTATGACCTTGAGTCGGCATGTCACTTAACAAGTGTCTTAACAGATACCTAATACCTAGAGGCAAGAGGGTTCAAATGAGAGTATGTAAATCAGAGTAAAGCTATTTGTTTCCTAACACTATCACACTCCAGCATTACCTCCCACCTCTTTTCAGTTAGGGTGGTGCCAAGTTTGGCAAACGGGCTCGTTTTCATTCTAGTTCCTAGTGATTTGGAACCACAAATTCTTTCATCGGTAAGTCATAGTTTTAAGTAACCGATGAGTTGTAAATTGCGACAGGAGGGACCAATAAGCCTTTCATGCACCACACAAGCCTGTGTCCTGTGAACCACACTCCTTCCTGCTGGTTTGACAACCAGGACCCAGACTGGGGGCCTCTCCCTTGTCCCACTAGGAATGGCTTCTCTGACCAGGCCTCAGCAATCTGGTGTAAAAAAGCCACCTGGGTGATTAACACCAGTGCTAATAAGGTTCGAAACCCTCATCAATGGTTTTCAATCCAAAGCACCTGGTCCCTACCCAGAGGTGTTTCTGATGCCACAGTGCAGGAAAGGGGAACAGATTCTCCTGGCATGTAATGGGACAAAGCCAGAAATGTTAATTCTCTTCAGGGAAAAACTACCCACAGAAATGTCAGGAGTAGCGTTTCTGGCAAACAGTTCAGTGGATCATATTTTACCCACTGAGGGATCATTAAAGGACTATCAGGCTGAGAACAGTAGCTTAAGTCTCACAAAGATAACTTCTCAGATTTTCCCGGTCAGTCCGTCATCCACCATCCGCCGATGTCTCCCATTCCATGAATGTTCCCCCTTTCCCAGTCTAGTAACACATGCAGCAGTCAGACACAGGGATTTTTTGTATTTTTAATGATTGAAACCAAAAAGATTTAAAACCGCAGCTTCTGGAAGAACCACTTGTTTTTGCCCGTCTTGTACCTAGAGGACGAGGGCGGGGGGGAAAAAAAGACACCAATGAGGACAACAGAGAAATGGAATTTCTTTCACAGGGAATACTGAAACTGTACCTCAACAATTACCAACCAAAGAGTACTTACCTCTCCTCAAATTTGACTTTGGCCTCCCGCCGGGCCTTGCGTTTAAGAGCAGGGTCTCTGAAGACATCCTTGTTGACAACAGTTTTGTCCAAGGGGATATCCACCGAATACCTGGGGAGTGATGGGAGGACCAGTTCATGTGCTGTCGGGGCCTTCACAAGCCCCCCAAGCCTTCCTGGGACATTGAAGTATCAGGTGTGACTCCACAAGAGTAATCACTGCAAGCTGTGCCAAAGTCCTAATGACTTCTTTTTTTTTCCTTCTGGAAATCCTTAATTTTAATGGGCTCAAGCTATTAAAAAACTCAACAATCCATTTTCAACTTCCCACGACTACTTTATATTTCTACATCACTTTATTAGATTTCTTTACTTCCACCACAGATAACAGCTGGCTGGCTTTTAATTTGGAACCATTCTACTTAGTGTTGTTCAATTTATGCCTATAGAGTCACCCAGAGTCCCACTATGAAAATGCAGAAGCCAGGCAGCTAGCCACCTCAACCTCACAGCATGCAACACTTGAGAAGCAGCTGTCCCTTTAGGCCAGCAAACCAAGAATAAACACGCAGTATTTAAGGCAGCAAGCTTTAGGCACACACTGCCAGGTTCATGCAATTGTCATTCAGGACTTTCCCGGATCTTGTATTTTATAACCCTTTATTCACTCATCGCCCATTTTTGAAAACCTAGAGTATACTAGAAGATGAAAGAGGGCGGACCAGACCCTCCGCCTGTGTTTACCGTGGAGTGGAAACAAATGAAACCACCTTCACCCAACAGCCAAAGAGCTTACAGGTGAGGAGAGACAGGTAAACAAAGAATAGGCTTACGAGACTCTTCAATCCTGCTTGGTTAAATCAGGGAAGTCTTCATAGAAAAAGACTAAATCTAGGCCTTTAAGGGGGAATACAGCCCCAAGACAGATGACAGAGGCAAGACCGGAAACCATGGCTACTTTATAAGCTATAGAATGACAAAACGAAAACAGCATCCCTTCCCACCATCGGAATAGGTGCAAGGTTATCTCTGGACTCATTCCCACTTCTTGAAATGCTCACCTTGTGGGCATGAGGTGATTATAGTTATACACTTTCACAAAAGACTTGATCTTTGACCTTTTGGCAATTTTCTTCTTGCCCATGGCAGCTGTCACTTTGCGGGGATAACGGTCAATTCCAGCTACCAGAGCATGGCTGTAGGGGCGGTCTGAGGTGCCATCATCAATGTTCTAAATGAGAAGGAATTACATTTGATGTTAACTGAGAGCCTATGTAGTCCCCATGCTAGATGACAGGAGGGGTGGAAAAATAAACCCAACCCGAAGTCTCTGAGGCCTACTATGTAAAGAGAAAAAAACCACATAATACAAGCCCTATACAAGATGTCCAGAGAGTTAACAGGAACAGAAATCCAGAAAGGCTTCCGGAGATTAAGGGGTTTAAAAAAATAAGAAACATCTATGGCATGCTTGATATGCGCCAAGCACAGTGCTTAGAATTTTACATCTACTAACTTCCTACATGGTTACGCTACTGCTGTTGGTTGCCACTGATCGCGACTCATGACCACCCTACAAGGCAGTGACCTTTCAGGTGCAGATCACCAGGCCTGTATTCCGAAGCACCTCTGAGTGGGTTTGAACTGTTAACCTTTCAGCTAGCACTGACCACTTAACCATTTGTCACCCAGGGACTCCTGGTTACACTGCTACTAAGGGGTAAGGCCAGGACTCAAACAATGGCAGCCTAACTCCAGACCCTGCATGTTCCACCACCATAAGACCAGTTTCAGGCAGATGGGGGAGGGGGAATCAGAGATGCCCCCGAGTCTTAACAGCAAAAAACAACAGTGCATGTGGCTGGAGCCTAGGGCAATCTGGCAGGAGGGCACAGAAAGGTAGGAAAGAGGTAAATAAGGTATAGAACATGCTAAGCTGAGTTTGAAGCAAAGATATACCAATTTCTTAATGAGAAATCTGGTGTCTCTTTGCTCAAGAACTTTTTGCAAGACGTCTTTTTTCCTGACTACCATGAAAAAGGTGATCATTTTGACCACAAACGACTTCCATTCTTAGAGTTCCAGCTACACCACTTACTACTTGTACGACCTAAAGTAAATTTCTTCACATCTCTGACTCTTGCTACAAAGACTGAACAAGACAACACCCGTAAAGTACTGACACTGCAGGGGTTCAATAAATGTTGGCCGCTATCCTTGTTATTTAAAGTCTCTTTGGTGGAAAACACATTAGGTATTAGGTACCTGACACATTTCACGTTTTTTATTTTGCATTCTCTTTTCTCTAAAGCCCTCATGCATTCATTCTCCCAACCCACAACGCTCAGTGGTGACTACCCCAGAACCTTCGAAGCCTCCCGGGTTTCCGCAACACGAGGGCGTAGAGGTCCCCGAGGCTGATACCTTCACGATGACGGCCTTACGTCCGGAGTAGCGTCCGGCCAGGACCAGCACCACCTTCCCAGGTTTCATGAACTTGCCCATTTCTGCAAAGAGCAAGAAAGGTTGCTCAGAAATCCGCAGAGTCCAGGCCACAGGCCCGGATCTTCAGACTGCGCTCACTGCCGACCTGGCCCAGGCGGCCCGCAGGCCCTGGTAGCAAGACCGGATCCCCTACGAAGCCACCAGAGGCCGAGGAACAGGATGCATCTAGCGCCGCCCTGCAATCCGACCCCCTGGCCGCGGATGGAGGCGGATTGAAGCCCCTTCCCCTGCCTCTACTTACCAACAGTTACCACCTATGCCGACAGCCGAAAAGAAGAAACACCACTTCCGTTGACGTTTCACGGTGGGGAGAAGTGACCTCACTTCCGGTCCCGCCCCTTAGGGCTCCCTCGAAAGTATGTTGTGGGCGGAAGAAGCTCGTGAGGAAAGAGCAGGACCTGGCGGAACACTTATTTGAATCAAACTTTATTAGTAGTTCCGGTAGTGGATAAAACAAAGGAGTGCTGTCTGTGGTGCACTGATGGTAGAGGTGGGACAGCTTGTGTGCATGCAACCATTTTGGCTCAGCTGCTCTGCTACTGGAGCTAGTTGCGAGGCAGTCTGAACTCCACTGTTTTTTGCCTTAGAAGATTCAAAGAACAAAATGGGACATTATTGGTGTTTTTTTTTTTTTTTACTGTATGCAAGAGTTGTTTGTTGGAGCCCTCGTGGCGCAATGGTTAAGCGGTTGGCTGCTAACCAAAAACAAGCAGCTCCTTGGAAACCCTATGGGGCAGTTTTAGTCTGTCCTGTAGAGTCGCTATGAGTTGAAATCTACTCAGTGGCAATGGGCTTGATTTGTTTTTTTGTGTGCACTCTGTTAGGTGCATAAAGAAGGAGAGACAAAGATCAAACGAGGGTTCTTTTCCACAACGTTTAGATGATGCCACAGACATTAAAAAAAAAAAACACAGACATTACCAACTAGAATAAGCAGTGAAGGAAGGTGAAGGTGATAATAGCATCTATTTACCCTGTGCCAGGCAGAGTTATCTCATTATGGTACAGTATCTCATTTGATCCTCATAACAACACTGGGCAAGAGGTACTATCATTATCTCCATTCTACCGTTGAAAAAACTGAAACTTAGGGAGTTTAAATAACTTGCTCAAAGTCCATAGCTATTGAGTAGTGGAGCTGGAACTCAGGCCCAAGCAGTCTAACTCCTGAACTCATGCTTTTCACCATGTCATCATACAGATCACCTGTTCTGTGCCAGACAAAGTGCTAGGCACTTTATATAATTCAATAGCCGGTTTAATCCTCGTAATTCTGCATCTTGAGTATTTTCTTCCCATTTAGGCATGAGGAAATAAAGATTCAGAGAGGATAAGTTACCTGTCTTGGATTGAAACTGACTAGTGGCATAGACGGGATTCAAATCTAGATCCAGAACCCAAGTCTAGTTGGCACTCAAACAGAATTCTTCATCACTCCCAAGAAGAGTGTTTTTAGATAGTGTTCAAAAAAAAAAGCCCATTCCACAGTTTCTGCTCATCTGAACATTGAAGACCCTATAGAACTAGTCTTGAGGCAAGAGGTGGGAACAATCACAGTTTCATCAGTTAGCTTCTTGAGGCTCTCCAGGGACCAAATTCCCCAGCAGCTCTCAGGACGCCATCTGATGGTTTATCATACTAATTATGTAGTTGTATTCTTATATCCAATTAAAATAATTTGTATTATGAAATTTTAGGGTTGGAAGGGACATCGGAGATCATCTACTCCGGCCTCTCACTTCAAGATGAGAGGACAGTTCTAGAGCATCAAAATCACATACTCCCATTGCCACCGAGTCGATTCCAACTCACAGGAACCCTATACGACAGAGAACTGCTCCATTAGGTTTCTAAGGCTGTAATATTTATGGAAGCAAACTATCTTCTTTCCCATGGAGCAACTGGTGGGTTCGAACTGCCGACCTTTCGGTTAGCGGCTGAGTGCTTAACCACTCTGCCACCAACTAGAGCCTTTTCTCACATATTGCCAGCCTCCAAATCAGTTAACTAAATCCTGTAAATTTTGCCTTGTATCTTCTAAACCTACTTTCATTTCTATCCTTTTCCACCTTCTCTAACTGACCTGACCCCAGTTCTTTCTCTTCTTCAATCACTTCTCAAACTTTAGTGTGGATCAGAATCACCTAGGATGCTGGTTAAAGATGCATCTCCAATTCCAGGAGATTCTGATTCAGGTTTGGAGTGGAGATGTATGATCTATAAATATTTTGAGAAACTGCTCTAAACACAACTCTAAGCCCAGCACTAAAATCCTTTATTGGCTCTCTGCTTCTATAGTTTGAATTCTCACTCCCGCCTAGCCTTCCTTCAGCACAAGTTCTGTGACTCCTCCACACCCCTCATAAACCCCTAGGACCCAGCCAGCCAAACCTCTTCCAAGCCCTGGGGGCTTTACTCAGGCTGTTCCAGGTGTGTCAGCTCTTCCCCTCCACATAGCCAGGGGTAGCGGGGGTGGAGGTAGGAAACCTACCCAAATCCTCTCCAACCTTCAAGGCCATTCCTAAACTGGCTCAGGTAAAATTAATCTCTCCTTTGTCTGTTCTCTCTCAGTAATTTCTACTTACCTTTATTACAAAATATATATAGTTGGTTTGGATCAGTGGCTCTTAAAAGTATGGCTCAGATCAGCAGCATCACCATTACCTGGGAACTTACTAGAAATGCAGATTCTCATACCTCACACCGGACCTACTGAATCAAAAATTCTGGGGGCATTTTAACTCCCAGCAATCTGTCTTTTAACAACCTACTCATTATCTCCAATTGGCTAGGCTATCTCCTTCATTAAATTGTGTGTTCCTGGAGGCCAGGGAGTATGTTTTCTATCCCCAGCATCTAGCCTGACTAAGGCACTTGGTTGGTGCTCGCTAGTATACGAATGAATACACAGCATCTTAAAATCTCTAACAACGCTCTGCAGATCATACTCGTACTAAAACAGAACACATTCATTTTCTCAGTGACTGTGCACTTTCATTGAATACATATCCATGGCTTTTTCTTTCCATTCTTGCGTAGTCTTACAGGCCCGGGCAGACTGTACCTCCTCTTCTCCCAAGTCTGGTCTGCCTCACCCCAAGCCAAGGATAGAGCTCTGTCCTCAGACATGATGCAGATGACATCAGCGACTAACAAGATTATGTGTGATTGCTGGGATGCTGGCTGGATTGTCTCAACCTATGCACGCTTTATGGTTTCCTGAAGAACTTGGAAGAACAATGTCTGTCCATCTCCCTATAGCCTAGTCCTTTGGCAGCTGAAATTCCTGGCAGGTATGTGGACAATACCTTCTCCTCCCCAGACTGATGGTAGAGTAAGAGGGTGGGGGAAGGAGAGAAACAAAAAATCTAGAACAAGCATGATACAATAATGTAGCATGATAGAGCAGAAAGACCATAGGCTTTGGAGCCAGGCAGTTTTAGTTCAAATCCCATCTCTTCTACTGTGTAAGCCTGTGGTTCTGTTTCTTTAGCTGAAAAACGGGGATACTGCCTTACTAGTAAGAATTAAATTAGGATGACACATACACAAATGTCTCCCATGATGCTAGAGCCTTAAGACAAGTTAATTTATGTAAGGCTTCAAAATAGGCAATACTGTGGTGATCCTAGGGCTATGCCATACCACCCACCCTAAATGACTTCAGGCAAACGGATTCCAAAGTGCCAGTTCCAAAAGTGGCATGTGGGGAGACCCGCTGTGGAGATAGGTCTGTAGCCTGGACTGGAGGCAATGATAATGCTAAATGTACTTTTTAGTGAAACAATATTAAGAAAAAAGGAAAACCAAAGCTGAGTTGATTCAGGACAGGGAGGAGGCAGAAAGGTAAGGAGCCAGAGAGCTCTCAAGGAAATATTGGTCTCGATCAGATAGGCTGATAATGCCCAGACAGACTTACAAAGCAAGGCTGAGGGCTAGTCTCTAAAGTCTGTACGGAGAAATTACACAAAATACTATGATTTTATTAGCAACCACGGATATATCATCTTTCACATCATTTTACACTTAAGCTCCTTCACACAGAAGGTGGACTAATTCTACAGAAATATCAATAATGCATTTACATAAGTAACACATTCCTGAAAAAGAGATTAAGTTAAAATGCACTACATAATAGTGTGACAGAGAAGGTGCAGCTGGCAATTGAATACGTGAACACAATGCTGAATCAGTAGTATTTGGAGCCCGCCGAGTTTTCCAAAAAGTTAATGGTATTTTTTCCCATCTTTGGTCAGTCCTGGAGCAGTACCCACCACAAGCAGATGAACAAACGTGAACTAAAAAGGCTAAAATACTGAAGACCAAATAGGACCACTCTACAGCCAGTTTTACAATGAAATACTCAACCCTCCTGCCTGTAAACAGTGATCTGCTGTAATACCTAATCCCCCATCCTAGTACCTGTAGTGGGAATGGACTGGAAGAATACACTTTAGCCATTATCTGAGGGAGAGGTGCAAGATCAGACCTCCTTCATCATCCTGTCTCCAAGACAAGTGGTGCTTGGTGAACCACACCCAGGGGGAGTTGCTGCTGGTTACCAGCGTGTGTTCCCTACATTTGTCAGGAGTCTCTGAAGCAGTAGATCTCTAATACATTTACTTCTAAAAAAAACTTATCAGTGTCTTATTGGAAGGTGTGTAGAGGAAAGTCTACTTGCCAGAGGACATATTCCCAGACATTGGTTCTCCTTCCTTATAAACAGCTCTGCTCCAAGACAACAAAAGAACCATTGTCTGTGCTGTGAGAAGAGGACTACCAGGTCAGGGTCAGGTTTCAGTTCTTAGCTTTACAAAAAGGACTTATATTAAAATCAACTTGAGGTTAACTTCCTCAGAAATATTGTTTCTCACACAGTCTCATTCCTAGTTTAGAGGCAGTTCCGCCTTCCCTGGGTCAGGAAGAAAGAAGAATTAGTATTCTTAAAGAGAAATTTAAACTCTGGCCCTAGGGTTCTCAGACCTCCTTCAAGTAAAAATGGCTCCCAACTTGACTAACAGGAACCTCAAGTTGAATGTCTTCCAGGACCAGTAACTCATGTTGTCACTTACTGCCATAAAGAGAATAGTTAGAGCAACCTGAGCTTTCTAACAATCAGACATGGTACAATGAGCTGGTGCATAACTGTGTGTCATGCCAGATATCTTTTATACAGGCCCAAACACATGTGCCCATATGTGCACTGTGGTCACAAACCTGGGCAGAACCTTTTTAGTAAGTGGGTCTCCTGCATATCTTTCTGAGGTGCTAAGTTGCAGTCATTTGGCTGGCCACTGAAGCAGAGTCAGGGAGCATTTTTAACTCCTCCCCCATCCTAGAAGACTAACACATTTATCTCTACTGAGGCAGTGGTCTAGGGCCAGGGCATTCAAATCAAAAGGCATCTTTGATGTTCTTGAGCTGGCGCACAGCCAGGTCTACAGGGAGGCTGAACTTGAGGCTGCTGAGGCGACTGAGCAGGTTGAGGGCACTCTCAAAGCCTGTGTGTGCCATGTAGCTCCAGGGCTGGTAGTGGGGCTCGATGAGCGACCCCGACTTGCAGATGAGGTTCACCCAGGACACCAGACGCTGCTCATTCAGTGCCATGCACACCAAGGCCTTTAGCTCTGAGTCTGCGCTGCGCTTAAAAGGGTCGTGCTCCGTCAGCACCATGTGGATGGCTGTCAGTAGGCTCTGTTTGGGGGTTACAACAGTACCCCCCATCATAGGCAGAGCAAAGGACTGGGAGAGCTTCCGGGCTGGAGATTCCACATAAGCACGGCCATTCTTAGCATGGTAGTACTTTACAAAGAGCTCCCAGGGGTGCATGGCCTCAGGGGCCGAGGAGAAGGCTGGTAGCAAACAAGCAATGGGGGCCATGACAAGGCTCATGCCTGGAGAGGAGGCGTATAGCCCATGGGCCAGCAGGTCTCTGACGGCCACTGTCAGCTCCTTCCGCACAGCCATGGTCAGCTCATCCTTGCCTCTCAGAGACAGGTCCTGGAGGTTGGCAGAGGTGACAACATGGTCATGTGGCTGATGCCTCAAGGCTAGCTGTTTCACTCGGTCTACTGATACCTCCAGCCGCTTTAGTAAGGGACAGTAGTCCCTGTCAGCCTGGCCCCTCGGCCACAGGGTTTGTGGAATGTGGCCCGTGGCACAACCGAACTGGCTAACAGCAAAGATCTGGAGCACGGCCAGTGCTCGCCGCATCAGATGCAGCCCCCTCTCCTGAGCCCTCTTCACATCTTCTGGCTTCGCTGTTTAAAAAAAGGACAATGACTTATCAGCGAGAGGTCATATCGCACAGAGGCACATCCAACAAGTCACAGCTGAGATCAAGTCTTGCTTCTGAACTATAGTACAAGCTCATACACCCAAGAGCCTAGGGTGTAGCTAGATTTACCCTTTCTTTTTTTTATTGTTAATAAACCACTTTATTGGGATATAATTCATATACCATATAATACATCCATTTAAAATGTATAATTCCTTTTTTTTTTTTTTGTATATTCAGTGTTGTGCAACCATCATCACAATAACTTTTAGGATATTTTCATCACCCCAAAAAGAAACCCCGTACTACTAGCAGTCCTCCTCATTTCACACCCACCCCCCTAATCCTAAAAAAAAAAATAATCCTAGGCAACCATTAATCTACTTTCTGTCTCTATGCTGTGCCTGTTCTGGAAGCTGTACTTACCTCTGCCATTTCCTGGAGGCAGTCTGCTGCTGCCTGTTCTGGTGTAGCCACTTCCTGTCTTCCCACTGGCCTTGCACTCACAGTGCCCAGCACCTGTCTGCAAGGGGCTTCCCACTTCATCTGTGATGAGAAGTTACAAAGACAAGACACTTATTAGCCCTTTATGGCAGATTTTTCAAGGAAAAATAAGACTTACTAGTGCCTACCACATGACAAGAATTTTACAAATATTATCTCATTTAATGGCCTATAACACTGACTAGCTCAATAAATATTTGCTGAGTGAATAAAGAATGAATCACTGCTTTATGGATGAGAAGAGCAAGACTGATCAGCTCAGTAACCTGTCCAAGGACATGAAGCCAGTAAGTGGCAGAGCTGGGATTTCAACTCTGCTTGCTTCTAAAACCCATGTTTTTTCTACTCTACCATACTGGTTCCCTTACTAAGTAATCGAACCTCTTAACCAGTACATCAAGAACCAGCACCTTTAGGTATTAGTACTCAAAATTAGCGTAATTTATTATTATGTCCACCCTTCTCTCCCTGCCCCCTCTTCTGACCTTGGATGAAGCTGATGAACATCTCGAGGTCTCGGATCTGAGTTTTCAACTGTTCAACCAACTGTTCTTTCACCCGGGCTGGGTTAACGATCTGAGCCACAGCCGCATCCACACGCTGACGGAGCTCTTCAGTGGATAGTGAGCTAATGTCCTCATTCAGGTTCATGTCCAGTTTCCTTATTAACTCATCTATGATCACCTATGAGACCACATGCAATGAGCATTTTTCAGGGAGAGCGTTAGGGAGAAGAAGGAAAGTGGTAACTAGTAGGCCTTCGACCCTGAAATAGAAATCAAAGACACACACAACTCCCAATATGTGATAGAAAATGGTGCTACTGCTAATCAGGCTGAGGGCTCAGATTCTCCACTTCTCTTACAGTAACAAGAACCTTTTGTTCCTCTTGGAAAGAAATGATTCCTCTCACCCGCTGCAAATTTTCTACCAGGCCAGTCAGTTTTCACTCAGGAGAACAACAGTGTGAATATTTAGGCTATAAGAGAATACTGATTTCTCTTAGTTTCTAGTTCTTCTCATTCTTTCTCACCCCATTTTAGTCAACTAAAGAAAAATCTCCACATAATGACACGGTACATTACAGCCAAAAAATAATACACTAGTGACATTATTAGAACCAATTTGAACCTTGGTAATGTTAATTCCAGCCCAGCCAGGAAAACAGCCATATCACAGGCTTAAATATAACATGTAGGGGAAGCTGTAGCTGTATCTTTTCTAACAGATTTGCTAGTCTACCCACATCCTGCTTAAGTAAATACAGTATTAAAGTCAGTCTGGATTCCTCGCATATTTATCAACTGATGGTGGGCAGCAGTGCCCAAACAGAGCTGTTTCAATTACCAAGTGAAAGAAATTATTGTTATTATTATACTATTACTACTACTATTATTAATAATGGCCATCAAAAAGGAAGAGCTCAATCATTCTATTACAAAGTTCTGGAACCTGAGCTTTCCATGCGTGACTAAAGAACGGTCCCGTGTAATATAACATTTCCCTTTGATTTGTGCTGTTTCGGGGATTCTTGGTAAGGCCCAGTGAGAGGGAGCTAGGAGAGGATGTCCTGAGAATACTGGAAGCGACAAGTTAACCTTAGGCAGTGGTGGAGGCGCCTCTGAGGTCTGCTCACCCGCTGTCTTTCCAAGACCATGGACTGCGGCAGGGAGTCATAGCTGCCCTCTTGGTAAGCAAAAGTTTCCAGGTCATCTAGCTGGGTCTTGAGCTGCAGTATCAGCTCCCTCTGCTTCTCCCTTTGGGTTTCCAGACGCTCCCGTTTCTCCTGCTCACTCTAAGATAAGAAAAACACTTAGGTCTATTTTCAGGGTATATTAAGAATCCTGTCAAGCCAATAATGACGAGTAAAATATAAAAATGTTTCCAGATAATCCAAATGAAATACACAATTTATAAGGCATGTTCAAAAATAAGAATAATTATTTCATCCTGGGCAATTTATTAAATGTGTTTCTGTTAAGAAAGTATCTGTCCCTCCTTAAAAATAGGATACGAATATAATGGGGCCTTCTGTTAAGACTCTTTTTCTCTGAGGTCTACTTAGTGTTAAGATAATTCATCTTAGCCAAGACAGCCTCCTAGGAATTAAACCTGCCATCCTCCCCAGCCAATTATCACAGCAGGACTCCTGAGTACTTTGTGTCATCAAAGTTTGCAATAGACTCTGCAGATAAGAGAAAGACTTCATAACTACAGCCAGTTTTCTTAGGGTTCAAAGCCCTTCCACAGGTTCTCAAGGCACTGAGAAAAATCCAGAAGCCAAGTAAAGGGAGTGAGAAGGCAACAATGTTTAAAAAAAAGGTCTGATAGTCACCAGGTAGTGTATGCATTCAAATTATTCAAACTCTTCAGGGTGGTAAAGTTTTGCCAGTGTATTCTCAAGCACTGGCTCTTCCTTGCCTTTCTTGAGTATCAAAAACAAAACGAAGCAAAACCAGTGAATTATTTGTAGGTCTAAGGCTGCTGTTTGGGACCCTAGTGGTGCAGTGGCTGAAAGCTTGGCTGCTAACCAAAAAGGCTGACAGTTCAAATCCACCAGTCACTTCTTGGAAACCCAATGGGGCAGTTCTACTTTGTCCTATAGGGTCCCTATGAGTTGGAATCAACTCGACGGCAACGGGTTTGGTTTCTAAGACTGCCGTTTAACTAGAAGCCTGTAAATCTATAGGATATTAAATATAGTCTTAAAATGGTACTTACCAAACCCTCCAGGAGTAAGGCAAGAGAGAGAACAAATGAAAAACAACAAATAAGCTCTTCGTTCCAGCTATTTTAAAAGCAATCCTCTCGCTTTCGGTTTGCTCAGCATAAAAAGAAGTCTTTTCTGAAGATACTCCCTCTGTATTCCTTTGTACATATTGTTGCTTTTTCTTAAAATCCCACCTCTCCATCTGACCTTCAGAAGGCCTAGTTATCCTTTAAGAGAAGGTTTCCCTGGTTTCTGCAGGCAGAACCAATCATTTCTTCCTCTGCAATCTGTACACATTTCTCTAGCTCATTATCACACTGTAATTATTTGTTTAGGATTTTATGTCCCCTAGTCTATGAACTCCTTAAGGGCAAGGATATTGATTTTGTAGCCTCAATGGCCAGCATAATGCCCGGCATAGAGTAAGCTCTTAATAGACATTTGTTGTACGTTACTGAACCGAATTAGGAACAGAATGACAAATTTCAAACAATGAACCCTCACTGGAAGAAGTTATCTAACCAGCCCCAGGAGAACTAGGTAAATTTTCTTTGTTTTTGTTTTCATTGTATACCAGCTTCGTGAAGCTATGGAAGAAAGAAACCAGTCATAAACTCCGATGCTGTTTTCAGGACCATGTCTGCTGAATTCTGCCACTTGCCATGCTAGGTACAGTATGCTATTTGTTAGTGTGGGCAAACACGTTTTTAGTAGAGAGCAATAAGCTCTGGTGCAAGGCAGGAAATAATAGAAATAATTTCTAGTATAAAGTGAGATAAGAGAAAATACTGGGTTTTTTAAAAAATCTGGAACTGGTAAGAAGTAAATCATTCAGTGTAAAGATGTGTCCCACTTTGGCACCACCTGTTCATGGGTCATTGTATGCACAAGAGGTGCTTCTTAGGTGGGCCAAGTGCTACACTTTTTTTGTACATTGTTTCTGAAAGTGAAAATGAATACCAGCAAAAGGAGAGCGCATTTGTTGCTCACTCCTGAAGAAGGCCTGGCCACACTAATTCCTCCTATTCCTTAAATGTCTGGCAACTTGAGGTGGTGGTCCTTGTGCACGGAGTTGTGGGAAGGTGGAGAGAAGGGTGGAATAGTAAACACAGGATTGCACTGGAAATATTTCAGATTAAAATAAATAAGTTGGTATCTGCTATTGGTAAGTATTCTTGGCTAAAACCAATTTAAGTAGGAAGAAGGCCACATGTGGGCTGTAATTTGAATAAAAAAGTGGAGGAAAGGAGGTGTCTCTTCAACACCTCAACCAACCTATTTGTGCACTTTCAGGGAGTCAAAACCTGTAAAGAAACTTTCCCTTGGTATAGTATACATAGAGTCTCATTACTTCCCAGTGTCACTAACAAAATCGATCTTGTTGTTCCCAGTAAAACTTCATTTAGAACACCTAGTCTATGTGTGTGTGTGTTAAAAACAACAACATTAGGAAATTCATATAAACAGGAGTTGTGTTTCTTTCAATTACTAAGAGATCTTGCTCTCACCCAAACGAGATTCTGAAGAATAAAGATTTTCTCTAGGTTCCAGGAAAGCACGGACAGGAAGTTCCATGGATTCCAACTCACCAGCTTTTCACATTCAAGGGCAATTTTCCCAATTTCCAGGGCTGGAGTACTCTATCAGCGAATGTGTCCAGGACTCAGGGACTTTATGAGGTGAAGGCAAGGTGAGTGGGAGCAGTACTGCTTCTGCTGCTCTGTTGCCCTTTCAATATTCCGTTTGCTCTCCACTCTCCCACTCCTCACGTCATCACACACCGGCATCTCTCCCTTCCACACCCTCCAACAGCCCGCGCACATCCGTCTCCAGCCTCCTCGTTTCCAGCACGCATACTCATTCACCACCGCCCACCCAACTCCCCCTATTTCAATATCCCCCAGGGCCAGGCCCCAGCTGCTCACCTGGTCCTCGCCCCACAACCGTGGTCGGTCCCCTGGCAGCCCGTCCCCCTCGTCGCTGGCAGGGTCCTCAGGGTCCCCGTAACCCAGGACGTGAGGGCAGCCACGGAAGGCGAAGTCCTCGAGTTCGCGCAAGAGGCGTTGCTGCTCCGCCGGCGCCCCGCGCACCACCTGGCGCAGGCGGAACTGCACCTGTGCGAAGTGCGAGGACAGTGCGAGCAGTGCCGAGTCCAGCCGCCGCCGCTCGGCCCGCAGCCGCCGCAGCGTCCGGTCCGGCGAGCCTGACGGGGAAGCCGGGGCCACGCCGGGCTCCTCGGCCGATGCCTCTTCCGAAAACGCAGCTGCCCCGGGCCCGGCCTCCGCCACTGCCCCCACCGGAGCCCAGCGCACCGTCTCGCAAGGTGACAGCGACTCCTCTTCCTCCTCCTCTTCGTCCTTCGCCTTTGGCTCAACAGCCACCACCACGGTTACCGGGTCTGCAGCCGTTTCGACAGCCGCCATCTTCCCGGAAACGCCGCCGCACGTCAGCCGCGCCCCCTGCTGCCATGGCAACGGCACTCTGGCTAGTTGACTGGAGAGTGCGGGTGGGCGGGCTTTCAGTTCAGCTGTCATCAAGGGCAGGCCTCCCGCAGGGATTTTACTGGGTCCAATAATTTTTTTCATTGAGTGCCTATTGTGAATCAGGCACTGAGTGTGCCAAGTATTGGAGAAACATGTGAATAAGACTGAGGAGAAGTCCTCATTGAGGCCTACTTCCTTGAGGTCATTCCATATGTATACCGTCTAATTTAGCTCCCGCCATGACCCTAGGGAGGAATCATCTTTCTCTCTTCCGTATTTTTCTGGAGACCCCACAGCTGTGAAGGACTGTAGGAATTACGCTCTCCCAGAGTCTCTCCGAAATACTGATCTCTTGGCTGTCGGGCCACGCTCCCCCTCCCTCCTACCTTACCCCCTACCATATAAGGATAGGCAGCTGCTGGGGGCGTCCCCGGGATCTAAAGATAGCGGCCCCTGCCTAGGACTCCAAACCCTACTGGGCAGCGGGAGGCACCATGGCAAGGTGAGTGTCTCCAGCCGCGAAACTCCCCCTGGCCTTTCCCCCTGGAGATTCCCTGCCCCGAATCTTCTCCTGGGCGCTCCAGGTTCTGCGAGGTCCCATGGGAGTTCCAGGACCCCAGGTCTCCGTAAGTGCAGGATGAGGGGAAGTGTTACTTGAATGTTCCCCCTAACTCCGTACTTCTCCACCTTCCTAGTCCTACACTTTCGATTCTTCCCCGGTTTCACTCTCACCACACACACCCACTCCGGTCACTCCCCAGGGACTCCCTAGACCTGTCTGTCTCATTTGGCTCCACTTTGACAGAACTGGCATCGAACGTGCCTATATTTTCCCCTCCACCGCCTTTTCCAAATGCCCTCAGTCTTACCTCTCTCACCCCTATGAAGCCCCATCTCCACTCCTATCCAGGCAGCATGCCCGGACCCTGTGGTATGACAGGCCTAAGTATGTGTTCATGGAGTTTTGCGTTGAGGACAACACCGATGCCCATGTGCTCATCGAGGACCACCGCATTGTGTTCAGGTAACCGCTCTCGCCTCCATAAGGCCAGGATGCCCAAGAACCTTTCCTTTCCCCTAACGCCTTCAGCCCACCCTCAGCCCTCAGCCTCCTGTGTTTCCTCAGCCACATTGTCTCCTTAGCTGCAAGAATGCCGATGGAGTGGAGTTGTACAACGAGATAGAGTTCTATGCCAAGGTGAACTCTAAGGTAAGGATGGGGTGGGACGGTAGGTCTGGATGAAAGGTTCCCCAGGGAAACTTAGAGATTCGTTCTAAACCTCAGCCCCTAAGAATGAGGTGCTCTATCTGGCAGGACTCCCGGGATAAGCGCTCTAGCCGCTCCGTTACTTGTTTTGTAAGGAAGTGGAAGGAGAATGTGGCCTGGCCCCGGCTTACAAAGGAGGATATCAAGGTGGGTGTGTGGGGAGCTGCCTGCTCCTTCCCCTGTGCTGTCTATCCATGTTCCTGGGTACCCAAGCTTGGTTAAGAGCTACAGCAGGCTACTGCTGCTAACCAAAAAGGTCAGCAGTTTGAACACACCAGCCACTCCTTGGAAACACAGTGGGGCAGTTCTACTCTGTCCTACAGGGTTGCTATGAGTTGGACTCAACTGCAAGAGGAACTTAGATCAGGAAATTACCCTTGCCTCCCTTCCCACCAATGTTTAATCGTTCACGGAGCTCTGCCAATTTGACCTCCTCAATATTCTTTATACATACATATAATTTCATTTTTGTTGTTGAGAATACACACAACAAAACATACATGAATTCAACAGTTTCTACATGTACAATTCAGTGACATTGATTAGATTCTTTCAATTGTGCAACCATTCTCACCTTCCCTTTAAGAGTTGTTCCTCTTCCATTAACATAAACTCACTGCTACTCAAGATTCCTACCTAATCTTTAGAGTTGCTGCTGTCAATTTGATCCCATACCCCAAAAAAGCCAGTGCCGTGGAGTCGATTCTGACTCATAGCGACCCTATAGTACAGAGAAGAACTGCCCTGTAGAGTTTCCAAGGAGCATCTGGTGGATTTGAACTGCTGACCCTTTGGATAGCAGCCGTAGCACTTAACCACTACGCCACCTGGGTTTGCCATATAGGGATCCCATATGTGATCCCATATAGATATATATTAAAAGCATACATTCTTTACTAGCTCAGCTAAACCATTGTTTGGTTTTAAGAAGATTTCAAGGGATTTTTTTTGTTTAAGGTTTAAAGATTATCTCAGGGCAATAGTTTTAGGGGTTCATCCAGCTTCCATGGCTCCCGAAAATCTGGATTCTATAAGAATTTGAAATTCTGTTCTGCGTTTTCTCCCTTTTGATCAGGATTCTTCTATAGTGACCTCCTCAATACTCTTGAATCCATTACTAGGTCTCTTCCTAGTTCAGGTCTCATCCATCACTGGGTGGAGTATGCTGCATATTTTCAGCCCCACCCTCAACCCATCACCTGCTGTCCTCCAGTATGGTCTGTCTAAAACACACATTTGACTCTGTCGCTCTTCCACTTAAGACCCTCTAGTGGCTTCTTCTCCCCTAAAAGGTTGAAGACCTGCTGCCTATTGGCTAGATCTAGCTCACAAGCTTGTTTTAGCTGTCTTCACAATGTTAAAAATTGTTTTGATTGATTACTGACATTTAAAAATGTGGAGATTTCTCCTAAAAACCCAGGTCATCAGCTTTTCTTGAAAAGTGGGAGAATCCAGCCACACTAGTCTAAATTCCCAAATGCCTAGAGTTGGAGCTTTAAACGGGGCACATGTTCCACCTCACTTTATTGCTTTTCATTATCTTCCTGACTCTTTTAGGCATTTGAGCTTGTGATTTCCTGCCCTTAAATTCCAAGCCTCTTAGCATGGCACACAAGACCATGACCTAGCTATTCCTCCCTTCTGCAGCCTTATATCCAATTACTCTCTGCCTCCAACTTTACATTCCAGCCTCAGCAAACTGCCTGTAGCTCTTGCACGCACAGGCTGTTTCTCATCTATCTACTTTTGCTCACACTGTGCCTTCTTGCTGGAAAACCTCCATTACCACTCCCTTGGCCCAACTAGCCCAGTTCACCCTTCAAGGCCCTGTTCTTCTAAGAAGCCTAGGTTTCCATGACTCCATAATAGTCCCTACATAATTCCATCACCACACTTTCCCCATGGTATTATAATGATTTTTGTTTGTTTGTTTTATTGTGCTTTAGGTGAAAGTTTATAGCTCATGTTAATTTGTCATACAAAAATGTATACATGTATCATTGTGTGACATTAGTTGCAAACCCTACAATGTGACAGCATATTCCCTCTTTTCACCCCGGGTTTCCTGTGTCCATTTGACCAGCTCCTGTCCCTTCCTGCCTTCTCATCCTACCTCCAGACAGAAACTGCCCATTTGGTCTCATGTGTCTGCTTGAACCAAGAAGCACACTCTTCAGAAGTGTTATTTTATGTTTTATAGTCCAATCTAATCTTTGTCTGAAGAGTGGGCTTTGGTATTGGTTTTGGTTCTGGGTTAACAGAGTGTTCCAGGACCATGGCTTCAGGGTTTCCTCCAGTCTCAGTCAGACCATTAAGTCTGGTCTTCTCACATGAATTTGAGGTCTGCACCATAGTTTTCTCCCGCTCTGCCAGGGACTGTCTGCTATGTTCTCTGTCAGGTTGGTCACTGATGGTAGCTGGGCACCATCTAGGTCTTCTGGTCTCAGGCTGACGGAGTCTCTGGTTTATGTGGCTCTTTTGTCTTTTGGACCAATATTTCCTTTGTGTTTTTGGTGTTCTTTGTTCTCCTTTGCTCCAAGTGGGACTACTTGATGCATCTTAGATGGCTGCTTGCAAGCTTTAAAGACCCCAGATACTCCTCACCAAAGTGGGATGCAGAACGTATTCTTAATAAACTTTGTTATGCCAACTGACCTAGATGTCCCCTGAAACCATGGTCCCCAGCCCCCAGCCCCAGCTACTTCGTCCTTCAAAGTGGTTGTGTTCAGGAAACTTCTTAGCTTTTGGTTTAGTCCAGTTGTGCTGGCTTCCCCTGTATTGTGTGTTGCCCTTTCCTTCACCTAAAATGATTCTTGTCTACTATCTAGTTAGTGAATTTCTGGAATTACAATGATTTTTTAACATCTCCCTCCCCTACTTACTTCTTGAAGACTGGGACAATATGTTGAACCTTTTTATACTCCCAATGCCAAGGTCAGAGTCTGGTATATAGTATGTGTTCAATAAAAAAAAAAGTTCAATAGGTATCTGTTAAATGAATGAGTGGATAACTTCTTTTTTTGGCTAAGTGTAAGAACTTTGGAACACAAATCTTGAAGGATTTTTTCTGACTCCAAGGAATCCAGCTTGTCTGTCTCACTTGTTTGACTCCTATGATGCCGTATTATATAGTTGTAATATATGTTATCTCCCTACTTAATCTCTAAGCTCCTGGAAGGCAGAACTCCTGTGATTTTTTTTTTTTTAATCTCCTACAATGTTTAACATTGTGCTTGGCACTGAGGAGGTTCCTAGTAAATCTCCATGGATGAAAATGATGACATGGCAGCCTGGAGGGGGGCTGGCTAGTTGAAGGGGTGCTGTTGGGAGAAGTGTACCTCCATTGACTCTTTCTTCCCTCTTCCATGCACTTCTGCTGCTGCTGCCCTACCTTCAACTTTGCCTCCTCTTTTAGCCAGTGTGGCTGTCTGTGGACTTTGATAACTGGAGAGATTGGGAAGGGGATGAAGAGGTAGAGCTGGCTCATGTGGAACATTACGCGGAGGTAAGAGAGAGATAGCACCTGCTGCTTCTAGACTCTCTTGGTCATTCTCTTCGTCTTTCTACACGTTTTTGTGGGTGATTGTACCAGGGCCAGGCAGAAATATATAAGCTCCCTTGGCAAGCTCATTGGTGTTGATATTCTTTACATATTTTTGACTGTTCGTTTAGTAGAGGTGAGAGAAATGACTATTGTATTAGTAAAATTGTATAAACAGATTCGCTTACTATTCAGAGTAGAGGTTGTGTTCTTAAAACGTTTAGAAAAATCTTTTCCCACTTTTCTGTAACTCATGTTCTTGCTTCTGTTTTCTTTGTGTTAATTTTTCCTCCCTGAACCAGATAATTTTGTGGGAAGCTCAAAGTAAGCGGTATAAAATTGACATCATAGAGTAAATCACTGGTTCCCAATAAATAGCATCTTGCCATCTGTCATTTGGTTTCATAATTTCAACTAATATTTATTCAAGTCATAAAACACTAATAGACAGCAACCTGCACTAGTGAGGAGTGTGCTCTGTGTGTGTATTTAATTTTCCTTTTAAGAAGGGGATCAATTTACTTTTCCTCAATTAATTCCAGTGATGTTTTAGGGTTTTGAAGAAGGGGGCAGTTGCCCGGCTGGCCCGCCCTGGCTGGGAAGGTTTTCCTGTGGTCCATCAATATGCAAATTTCTCTTCCCTCACCCCTCTTCTCCCTTGTGACTACTATTCTCTTCCCGCCAGCTTTTGAAGAAGGTCAGCACAAAAGGACCTCCCCCTGCCATGGATGACCTGGACGTAAGTGAAGCCTGCCCTTCGGCCCTTCAGTTTCTTTTTAGCTCTTAAAAATAAGTGCCTATCCCAGCCCCTGGCACACAGTAGTTCTCAGTGTATGTTAGCTGAATCTGAATTTGCCACGGGATGTGGAGTGTTCCTCTCCAGGCTTTAGACAATCCCAGCAAGACCCTCCTCTTCTCTACCTCTCGTCTACTTCTCCGCCCTAAGGCACCAGTCCAAGGAGCAGAGGCATTAATCAAAATTGTGAAACTAAATTATGCGTGACGTAGTGCTATTTATTGAGTACCAGTGGTATATTTTTCAAAGTTTAAATCCTTCTACATTAGTCTATCAAAAAGTTGTGTGGTTTAGAAAATCACAAAAGAAAACTTTGAGAGCAAGGAGTGAGCAGTGTTTGTGAACACAAATGTTCACTGTAGAATTTGAGACTCTACAGATGCTTTGGTCTTTTTTTTCCCCAGGATGATTCTGACAGCACTGATGCAAAAGGTAATTAACTTTCTATGACAGCATAAAGTTGAAGAAGAGGCTGTGGCTATCTTCCAGTCATTTGGAAAAGCTAGGGCACGGGCCTTTGTCAGCTTTTTGGCTGTCCACCGGGGTCCTCTGGGATCTGTGAACTTTCTTAGAAGCTCTTCATTAAGGCTCCCCTTCATGTTTTATTTCTCTCTCCTAGGCACTTGACTACGGCTACTGCATCAGATGGTGGGACGGAGAAGGAGACTGGTGGGGCTCCAGACTTCTCAATGATTGGCTTGCAATCTCTGCGTTTGGGCCACTCTTCAGAGTGCTCTAGAGTATTTGAATATGTGTGTCTGTGTGGCAGCATGAAAGCCAAAGAAGCATATAATTATAATAAATCTCTAGGAATTGTTCTGTCTCTTTCCTTCTTGTACTTCTTCCTCCTGGAGTCAAGCTATTACCAGAATAAGGTTCTTGCCTCTCACTGGTCAAGAATGAGCAGGTAAGGCTCGTAGTTTTCCACACAAGCAAAGCTTTATTGAAGAGGCTTGCAAGCGAAGATGAGGAGGGCCTAGAGCAACACTTACCCTCATCTCGCAGAACAAAAGATAGGCTCTAGATTTTAGAAGTTCTTGGGCAGGAAAAGATTCATGTTTATTCATAGGCACAGGTGGGATATGTTAACTAAGCAGCAGCTTTCCACGATGGCTTCTGTCCTGGAGGCCTCTGGGATTCATAGCAGGACTTATTATGGGGTGTTGCGCCTGCGCAGTCTCTCGCTCCCTGGGTTGAATTCCCTAGCCGGGGTTGCGCCCCTCACTGCCCCTGGTGGAAGGTCACACAGCAGTCACAGGTGGATGTTCTGTGCATGTCCCTGGGCCAGGTTTTCTCCAGCTGCTTCTGAAAGGCAGTTTTAAAGATGTATGGGGGCTATTTTTAGACACCCTGCCCCATTGTTGTGCAGAATGGCTTTGTTTCTGGGGAATGGCTTTGTTTCTGCGCCCATTTCTTGTTACTTTGTTTGCAGATTTGGGGGCCTCTCTGTTCCCTGTCTTACTAAGTCTCTAGGTTCCACACGCAATGCCCTATTACCTCCCTGATAGTATAGTCTATTTCCCTTTTACTTGCTTCTTCTCTAACCACACTAGTCTCTTTGCTATTTCTCAAACAGGCACCCTCTGATCTCAGGGCCTTTGTTCCCTGTCTTAAAGCCTCTTCTCCCTCTAGAGTTCCTCCCAAAAGGAGGAATAGGAGTGGGTGCCAGAGATCCTGGCGCTTGTTACTGAGCTTAGAAGAAAGACAGAAGTTAAAAGCAAGCTTGTGACCAAGCCGGGGGACTTCCCTGTGTCCAGATCTGTGTTCTGATTTCTCAGAGCAGAAACCAGCCTTTCCTTACATGGCTAATACTACTATCCCCAGAACCAGCCGGAAACCTCACCTCAGCTTTCTGCATATGCCAGAAATTTCTTCATGGTTTTAAAACTAGATGTTACTCTAGTTAATACCTACATTTGTTTACTCCTCCGTTTTTCAGCTACCCTATTCATTCACAAACATTTTTTAAGTGCCTAACATGTACAAAAAGGAACCATGGTGGTGCAGTAGTTAAGTGTTCGGCCACTAACCAAAAGGTCGGTGATTCAAACCCACCAGCTGCTCTGTGGGACAGAGGTGTGAGAGTCCACTTCTATGAAGATTTACAGCCTTGGAAACTCTATGGGGCAGTTCTACTCTGTCCTATATAGGGTTGTCAGAATCAACTCAATGACAATGCTTTTAGATTTTTTTTGTTTCGTTTTGTTTTTGGGAACGTGTACAAGAGATTGTGACTTACACAAAATGCAACAGCCACAAACTTTGCCCTTAAGCTCATGGCAAAGTATTGAGGTTTATTTAAAAAGTATACTCAAAGAATTATATAAGTAATACACGGACATAGTAAAGAAATTAAAATAATGTAAAGGGTATAAAATTTAAAGTAAAATCTGTAACCCCCATAAGGGTAACAAATATTAACAATTTCTCCAAAAATTGTGTGTGTATAAATATGTATATGTTATATACTTTCCAAAAATTATATACATGTATAACATATATTATAAATTTCACAATACCTGTATTTTATATTAGATAGTTATAAGATATAATTATGTAGAACAATACACAACATATACAGAATATATACAGCATTATATACTTTATATTACTATAATATATATATTAAAATTTAATACATACATAAACAAACGCGATACGTGTCTGTGCGTGTACTCAGTTCGAATCATACTATGTACATCTTGCAGCATGCTTTTTTTTTCACTTACTATATGCTGGAGATCATCTTAGTTATCTAGTGCTGCTGTAACAGAAATACAATGGGCTTATTGAAGGACAATTATGTTGTTGTTAGTGTTTTGCCATTTTCAAACAATGCTGCAAGGAATATTCTTAAAAAGTGTAGATAGCTCTTTACATACTTGTTCATGAATAGCTGTAGGGTAAATTTCTAGAGTAAGGTCGTAGGTGGCACGAAAGGTTTGTGTTTAACTTCTAACCCAAAGGTTGGCAGCTTGAACACACCAGGGATGCCACAAAAGAAAGCCCAGGTGATCTACTTTCCTAAAGATTACAGCCAAGAGCACCCTATGGAGCTCTACTCTGTAACGCCCTGCGGAGCTCTACTCTGTAGCGCCCTGCGGAGCTCTACTCTGTAGCGCCCTGCGGAGCTCTACTCTGTAGCGCCCTGCGGAGCTCTACTCTGTAGCGCCCTGCGGAGCTCTACTCTGTAGCGCCCTGCGGAGCTCTACTCTGTAGCGCCCTGCGGAGCTCTACTCTGTAGCGCCCTGCGGAGCTCTACTCTGTAGCGCCCTGTGGAGCTCTACTCTGTAAGCCATGAGTCTGAGTTCAAAGAGTAGATAGATACATTTAAACATTTTGATAGCTTTTGCCAAGTTGCTCTTCAATGAAGTTGCAGCAGTTCCTACTCCCACCAACAATAAGTGCTCCATTCTCCAACACTTCCTTAGATCTTTGCCAAGATTAAAGATTGTGGTTAGTTTTAATTTGCTTTTGATTATAAAATTGCACATTATTTTTATTAGTGACATATTTCTTTTTATTTATTTATTGTGCTTTAGGTGAAAGTTTACTGATCAAATTAATTTCTTATACAAAAATTTATACATGTATCGCTATGTGACCCTAGCTGCAATCCCTATAATGTGAAAGAATACTTCCCCTTTCCACCTCTGGTTTCCCATGTCCATTCAGCCAGCTCCTATTCCCTTCTGCCTTCTCATCTGCCTCCAGACAGGAGATGCCCATTTAGTGTGGTGTATTTACTTGAACTAAGAAGCACACTCTTCACAAGTATCATTTAATGTCCTATTGTCCAGTCTAATCTTTGTCTGAACAGTGGGCTTCAGGAATAGTTTTAGTTCTGGGTTAACAGAGAGTCCATGGCGCCATGTCTTTTGGGGTTCCTCTAGCCTCAGCCATACCATTAAATCTGGTCTTTTTACTAGAATTTGAGTTCTGTACCCCACTTTTCTCCTGCTCTGTCGGGGACTCTGTTGTGTTCCCTGTCAGAGCAGTCATCGGTGGTAGGTGGGCACCATCTAGTTCTTCTGGTCTCAGGCTGATGGATTCTCTGGTTTATGTAGCCCCTTCTGTCTCTTGGGCTAATATTTTGTGTCCTTGGTGTTCTTCATTCTTTTTTGCTCCAAGTGGCTTGGGACCAATTCATGCATCTTAGATGGCCACTCACAAGCTTTTAAGACTCCAGACACCCCTCACCAAAGTGGATGCAGACCATTTTAATAAACTTTGTTATGCCTATTGACCTAGATGTCCACTGGAACCATGGTACCAAGACCCCTGCCCTTGCTACTCTGTCCCTCAAAGTGTTTGACTGTGTTCAGGAAACTTCTTAGCTTTTGGTTTAGGACAGTTGTGCTGACTTCCTCTGTATTGCATGTTGTCTTTCCCTTCACCTAAAATGATTCTTGTCTACTATCCATTTAGTGAATTCCCCTCTTCCTCCCTCCCTACCCTTATAACCATTAAAGAATGTTTTCTTTGATGTTTAAAACTCTTCTGGAGACTTGTATTTCTTTTAATGTGTTCTGTCCACGCCTTTTGCTCATTTTGCTATTAAGACATTAGTTCTACCCCAGGGGCAGAAAGGTTATGGACCCCCGCCCCAAAGCACACACGAACACACACATGCCTCCAGACAAAGGGGATTAACTAAGAGCATTGACAAATTCAGGTTGCAGTTGTTTTTTGTTTTATTTTTCTGGTCTTTTCAAAACCTTGAAAACAGTTGCTACCCAATCCAGAATGTTCGCAATTCGCATTTTCAATAAATTTGTCCAAGCCATACCCCATTCTTATCCTCTTGCTTCTGCGCACATACGGGGCCATAGTGAGGTTTGTCCCCCGTCGCTCTCCGTCCGCTCCCAGGGTTTTCTGGGTGCGCGAATCTCCGCGTCCTGAGAAACACCGGTAATGGCGTTCCTGTGTCAGAGGGACAGCTACGCCCGGGAGGTAAGGCC
The DNA here is from genome assembly GCF_024166365.1 of Elephas maximus indicus. Taxonomy (NCBI): domain Eukaryota; kingdom Metazoa; phylum Chordata; class Mammalia; order Proboscidea; family Elephantidae; genus Elephas; species Elephas maximus. Next base: position 49,755,014 of record NC_064837.1, on the reverse strand, counting down.
CGAGGCGTCTGTTGCTGCCGAGCGGATGGGGCGGTGCGGGGAAGAGGGCGCCTCATGCAGAGAGAGTGCCGGGATAGGGATTCAGTCCCGGTGTATGGAGGCTTGGGATTGGGGCTTATTCCCTTGTCCCTCTCTGTGACAGTTCACCACCACTGTGGTCTCCTGCCGCCCTGCAGAGTTGCAGACCGAAGGAAGCAATGGCAAGAAGGAAGTGGTGAACGGTTTCCACGTGGTGCTGGAAGACACGCTGCTTTTCCCCGAGGGCGGAGGACAGGTACCAGGCTCGTCCCCCAGCCCTTCCTCCTTCCAAGAAAAAACCCTAATTCCTTTGAGCTCAGGTGGAAAATACTGTCCTGCTTCCTGGTTCTCAACCGTAATGATCACGGTTGGAAATTAGTTCAATTCAGTTCATTTATTGACTCAACAAATATTTATAAGTATTTATCTAGACATAACATATACTAGGTACTATGTGGGTTTTTTCGGTACTATACTAGCGTCTAAGGATAACGAGTGAACTAGAGGGTGCCCCTACATATGCGGCATGTTTATTGAACAAGACGGACAACCACTAATACATAAATAACATGCCAAGTAGGGGTAAATGCTATAAATAAAATGAAAGCTGAGTAAAGGGAAACAGAGTGATGGGATGCTTTCCCACGTAGGACGCAAGTTATTTCAGTAGAGACCTAAATGAATTGAGGGGTTGAGTCACTGCAATTATCTGGTGTGCTGGTATTCCAGGCAACGAGAATGGTAAGTGCAAAGGCCCTGAGCTAGGAATAAGCTGAGGGTGTTTAATAAAAAAAAAAGAAAAAACACCACTGCCATGGAGTTAATTCTGACTCATAGCAATCCTATAGGACAGAGTAGAACTGCTCCATAGAGTTTCCAAGGCTGTAAATCTTTATGGAGCAGACTGCTGAATCTTTATGCTACGTCTTAGTTCTGCAGAGCAGCTGGTGAGTTTCAACTGCCAACCTTTTGTTCAGGAGAGGTAGATAGTTTACAATAGTGGGACATGAGGCAGACTTGGAGCCCTGGTGGGCACAGTGGTTAAGAGCTATGGTTGCTAACCAAAAGGTTGGCAGCTCGAATCCACCAGCAGCTCCTTGGAAATCCTATGGGGCAGCTCTGCTCTGTCCTAAAAGGGTCGCTATGAGTCAGAATCGACTTGATGGCAACAGGTTTGGTTTTTTTTTTTTTAAGGCGGCCTTATCAATGTTGTGTTGGGGTACAGATTAGGTACAATGTGAACAGGGAAGAGGAGAATAACTCCAAAGGTGAGCATTAATGGTAGAGGTGGCATTTGAACTGTATCTCGAAGGATAGGTAGAATGTCAAAAATCAGAAATTGACAGGGGGGCGCTCTCAGCAGAAATACTATCTCCAGCAGGCAGGGAAGCTTGAAGGAATCTGACAAGTCTAGTTGATTGCAAGCAGTCTGATACAGTCGAAGCCTATGGTGCGTTTTGGAGACAGGCTGGAGATGACCATGGAAAGGTAGCCAGTTCATAGATCTTTGAAGGATATGTTAAGGCATGTGGACTTCATTGAGGAAGCAGTGGTGAGCCATGCAGGCTCTTAAAGAAGTAGCATGAGAGAACATTTTCAGTAGACTTGTTACTGAGATGGCTTCAGTTTCATATTAATGTCATTATTGCAGTAGTGTTCCCAACATGGAAGTTTTCTCATCTGGTGAAGGAAAACCTGTGATCTCAGGTGTCCATAGAAGGCCTAATTTTAGACATTAGTTCTTTAAGGAAGGTCTTTCTGATTCCCCAAGACTGTTGAGTCTTTGAGCTTCTCTACTGCTATGTATTTACTTATGTTATAGCATGTTTTAGATTATGTTGTAATTGCCTGTTTGCTTATCGGTATTCTCCTCCAAAGTCTAAGTTCTTTCAGGGGAAGGACTGTGTCTTGTTTCCATTGTATCTTGGGCTAGCACAATGTCTTGTAAGCAATTAGCACTTGATACCTTTTTTAATGAGTGAATTAAAAATTTTTTTTTACTGTGGTAGAATATATATAACATAAACTTTACCATTTTAGTAATTTTTGAGTCTACAATTCAGTGAGATTAATTACATCCACAATGTTGTGCAACGGTCACCACAATCTATTTTCAGACTTTTTCATCAGCCCAAATAGAACTCAGTACCCATAAAGCAGTAACTGCCGTTTCTCCCCCTCACAGCCCCCAGCCTCTGGTAACCATTAATCTACTCTTGTTGCTATGCATTTGCCTATTCTAGATATTTCACATAAGTGGAATCATACAATATTTGTCATTTTGATTTATTTCACTTAGCATAATGCCTTCAAGTTTCATCCATGTTACAGCATGTATTAGAACTTCATATTTCTTTACGGCTAAATAATATTCCATTGTATGTATATACCACAATATATTCATCCGTTCATCTCTTGGTGGAATGGACATTTGTGTTTCCACTTTTTGGCTATTGTGAATAATACTACAGTGAACACTGGTGTACAAGTATCTGTTTGTGTCCCTGCTTTCAGTTATTTTGGGTATGTACCTAGGAGTGGAATTGCTGGGTCATATGGTAATTCTGTGTTTAACTTTTTGAGGAAATGAATGAATATTTTTAAATCTAATTCTAGTAGCAGTGCAGAGGATGGGGTGGAGGGAGGAGGGAAAATTCAGATCATCTCAGAGACTCTTGAAAGATAATAAGCATTTAAACTAAGGCAATGAAAGTAAGGATGGAGGTTCTTTGAGTTTTACTAAAATCTTTGCTGTGATTGTCTCTTTCCTCTTATTCTCTTTTAATTTTGTTATTTTGTTCTAATTAACAAAATATCTACGTGTTCAGAGTGAAGAGGACAGAGAGACAATTCCCTTATGGAACAAAATAGACCTACCTCACTTGGCATGATCTTTTTCCCCTTGGGGAGCTCAAATTCTGGATCTGTCCCTCACACACTTTTCCTAGAGAGTCCTTGTTAGGGTGAGTCCAGCCTCCCACCATTGACTGCCTGCACTTCTTTTCCATAGCCTGATGACCGAGGTACAATCAGTGACATCGCTGTGCTGAGAGTGACCCGCCAGGGGTCCCAGGCTGATCATTTCACACAGACACCCCTGACCCCTGGGAGCCAGGTCCAGGTCCGGGTGGACTGGGAGCGGAGGTTTGACCACATGCAGCAGCATTCAGGTATGTGGGGTTGGGTGGGGTGGGGGACTTACAGGACGGGTAGTCATCATCATGACCAAGTGGTTTTGCTTCTCTAGAAGTTAACCTTTTGGAAGAGACAGACATGCAGAATTAGCTTTGATTCAGGCAGAATATGATGAATGCCATAAAATCAATATGAGAAGTAAAAGTGTTAGAATAACTGCTGGATTTTATCAATTTCCCACCAGATGCCTTTATCTGCATGTCTTACAGACTTCTCAAACTTAAAATGTCCAAAATGGAATAAAACTCTACCCCCACCGCCCTTCACCCCAAGCCTGGTCCTCGGTTAGCATTCTCTATTTTAGTACAGAGCATCATGACCCACCCAGTTGTGTAAGCCTAAATCCTGGAATTCATTACAGACACCACTTTCTTTGGGAAAAGCCACTGAATCCTATTGGCTTATCTTTTAAATGTCTCTGCACTGCCCTCACTGTCACCACCATCAGCCTAGTCCCAGCTCCTATTCTCTTGCCCCTGGACCTCTGTAATAGCCTCCTAGCTGTTCTCCCCACATTTAGTCTTACTCTATTGTAGCCCATTCTCCACACAGCAGCCAGAATAATCTTTTAAAAATAAAAATCTGGTCATGTCACACCCCTGCTTAAAGTTCTTCAAGGGCTTCCTGCGGCTGTTTTTGTAAAATCAAACTCCTCCTGGCCTACAAACTCTACATGGCCTATAAGCCCCATATGGGCTGTCCCCTGTCAACTGCTCCAGCCTCATCTGGTGCCCCTCTCCCTCTTGCTGTCTGCATTCTGTAGATACTGGCCTTCTCTCTGTTCCTCGAACACATCCTGCTTCTTTCCCCCTAAAGGCCTTTGGCTGTCTCATTCCCTCTGCCTTCGTAGAATTAATTCCTCCTCCTCGTTGTCGCCATCAATCAGAGATGGTGCTGTATCTCTGATTCCAAGCCCTGTGCCACACAGCTGGTAAGCACTCAATAACTTTTTGTTGAATGAATGAATATGCCACATCAGAACTTGAGTTCAAATCCCATTTCTGCTTCTGATAAGCTACATTGCCTTGGCAAGTTATTTGATCTCCCTAGGCCTCAGTTCCTCAAATGGCATCATCATATCTCTCGCGGGGATTCTCATGAAGATTTTCAGTAAAGTATCCGAAGTCCCTGGTGCCTGGGAGATAGGTCTTCAACAAGTGAGACTTGTGGGAGTATGCGGCTGTCTGGGCTTCTAACTCATCTTCTGTCTCTTGCTCCCTTTTTGCTCAGGGCAGCATCTCATCACAGCGGTCGCTGACCATCTGTTTGGATGGAAGACAACATCATGGTGAGCAAGAGACATAAGACGAACTGTAGGGTGTGGGTTTCTGGCTACTTGCTCCTTTCTCAAGCATGGGTCAGGGAGTAAGGGATATGAGAAAGGGGAGTGTTCATAATTTGCCCTGAGATCTCCTTTCCCCTTGATAGTGAAAGTCTGTATCATCCAGGGTTCTCCAGAGAAACTGGACCGATAGGATATATATGTATATAAACCCATTGCCATCAAGTAGATTCCGACTCATAGTGACTCTTAGGACAGAGTAGAACTGTCTCATAAGGTTTCCAGGGAGCGGCTGGTGGATTCGAACTGCTGACCTTTGGTTACCAGCCCAATGCTTAACCACTGTTCCAACCAGGGCTCCATGTATATGTGAAGAGGTTTATTTTAAAGAATCAGCTCAAGCAGTTGTGGGGGCTAGCAAGTCTGAAACCTGTAGGGCTGACTGGCAATCTGGAAACTCAGGCAGGATTTCTGTATTATAGTCTTGAGGCAGAATTTCTTCTTTTCTGGGAAACCTCAATTTTTGCTCCTAAAGCCTTGAACTAATTGGATGAGGCCCATCCACATTACCAAGGGTAATTGTTATTTAAAGCCAACTGATTATAAATCTTTACCGCATTAACAAAATACCACACAGCAGCATCTAGACTAGTGTTTGCCCAAACAACTGGGCACTGTAGCCTAGCCAAGTTGACACATTAAAATTGTGTTTCTTAGGAGAAACACAATGGTGAGAGGAGAAATAGCTCCCTTGGGTCAGGAAAGTACATGGAGTTTGGAACCCAGAGAACGAGGGGGTGAATCCTGGCTCCACAACTCTGATTGTGTTCCCCCTGAGTCTCGGTTTCCTCACCTATAAAACGGAAATGACAATCCCTGCCTTGCGGGATTTTTGTGAGGATTAAATAAGGTCATTTGTATGAATATTCTTTATGAACTGTGAACTTTTTGTGTGTTATTATCACTGTCATCATCAATATCCTGTGACCACTCTACTTCTTCTGGCAGGGAGTTAGGACGACTCCGGAGTGTGATTGAGCTGGACAGTCCCTCTGTGACTACAGAGCAAGTAGCTGCCATTGAGCAGAGTGTCAATGAAAAAATCAGAGATCGGCTGCCGGTGAATGTGCGAGAACTAAGCCTGGATGATCCTGAGGTGGAGCAGGTGAGGGGAGAGCCAGTGGGGCGGCAGCTGCAGGATGGCCCTCCCAGGGCTTCTTCTCAAAATTTAGACAGCCCGTCCCTCTCCCGTCTATTCCAGGTGAGGGGCCGGGGCTTGCCAGATGATCATGCTGGACCCATTCGAGTTGTTACCATCGAGGGCATTGATTCCAACATGTGCTGTGGGACCCACTTGAGCAATCTCAGTGATCTTCAGGTAGGTGAGGAAGGGCCTCTGAGTGGCTGAGAGAGGGTATCAGGCATGGGGAATCACAACCAGGCTGGGAGTGATGGGGGTGCAATTGAAGAATCCTAAGGGAAATCATTCCTTCATTGCTTCGGAGCTGGGGAAGAGGTCTGAGTCTCTCCTGCCCTTGGGTTCCAGGATTCGCTGGAGTTTATGCCTATGTGAACGTGCGTTACTCCCTTCTTCATGTAGGTGATTAAGATTCTGGGGACTGAGAAGGGGAAGAAGAACAAAACTAACCTGATATTTCTGGCTGGGAACCGGGTGCTGAAGTGGATGGAGAGAAGTCATGGGACTGAAAAAGCACTGACCAGTCTGCTTAAGTATGCCTCCTTCTTCTGATCTTCTGTCTCTCTCAGCTGTGGACACCCCGGGGCTTGAGGGTTTTAGCTCTCCTACCTGGAGAAGGTGGACAGAATAATCTATTACGTCTGGGGGGAAAGATGTAACGATAAATGATAAAGTGCTGCGGATAGTAGAGCAGACCCCAAAAATGGTTTACACCTTTATAGCCATCCCCCAATTACCTAAGGGGACTCCTTATAATGTCTCCAGATTCCCATCTGGTGGGAGGTACCCTTTCAAAAAGAGAATTGTTGATTTGCCCCCAACAGCAAAAGCAATTGGGAAGCTGGCCAGGTTTCCATTGACCCTTCTCTCACAGGTGTGGAGCAGAGGAGCATGTGGAAGCAGTGAAAAAGCTACAAAACTCGACCAAGCTTCTGCAGAAGGTGATTTATTCCATGGAGGGAGCAACAGGGCGTGCGCTCTGCTGGAATAGGCCGTCAGACTCGCCCCCTTGGCCTAAACAGATGTGTAGTTTGTCAAAGAGGAGTGGGAGGGAGGAATGAAGTGGAGGGAAGATGGTGTTCTTTCTTGTTATCCTTTCCACCTGTTTGCTGAGTTATCACATCTATTTCAGAACAACTTGAATCTCCTCAGAGACTTGGCCGTGCACACTGCCCATAGCCTCAGGAACAGCCCAGACTGGGGAGGTGTGGTCGTATTACATAGGTGAGAGATCAGGCGTGGAGACGAGGCAGAAGAGCAGCGTTGGGCTTGTATGCAGTGGGTGGTAGAAGGGGAGGTGCTCACTGGTATTCTCAAGACAGCAGAGAGCCTGAGAAGTGGCGTTACATACCAGATTTCTTGAGTTTGACATAAACATCTTTGCTGTAACACTAACTTTCATGAGCACCTTCCCTCATTTCCTTTAGCATCTAACAGATGTCCGATTATCCTGGAGAATCCTCTTCAAGGGAGACAGAAACACACAGTCAGCATGCTGAGGCCAGGAAGGGCATCTTACTCTTTGTCTTTGAAGAGGGCCCAGGCCTCTGTGTGCATGGACATATGGCAGGAAGTCAGCCTCATGAGGAGCAGCCAGGTTTCCTGCAGTCTCACAGCTCTCACTCCAACCTGGCACTCATATCTATGTCCTCTGTTGTAGGAAGGAGGGTGATTCTGAGTTCATGAACATCATCGCCAATGAGATTGGGTCGGAGGTAAGAGGGGCATGGAATTCTGTACCCACCCTGATTAGAGACCTGGCGAGATAGAAGCGAGGCGTGTTAGTCTAGCTGAAGTCCCTCCACATAAATGCACAAAGAATAGGGAATAGAAGTTCACTCAGTACCATCTTCTTAGCGCTAGCCAACCCCTGTTTTAGGTGTTGATCTGGGTCTATGGTGTTGACCTTCCTGGGTCTGTGACACAGCATCTAAACACCTCACAAAGTGGAGCTGTTAGAGCCTCTCAGGTTTATGTGTCCCAAGGGCCTGGTTTAGAAATGCTGGGATTGGCAAGGCCCTTTGAAGGCCATCTCATCCGTTTTCCTCTGCCTCTGGCTTCAGCTGCCCTTCCTGGTCCTGACAGTCCAGCGCTTCAGAGATTTCCACGTCTCTCATGCATTTACTCCGGAAGCATTTTTTGACCTGCCTGTTCTGGGTTGAGCCTTGTGTACGTCTCTCTGTATAATTCTTCCTGGAGAGAATGTTGGTTCTCAAGGAGCCGGCTTTCTAGCCTGGGTGTTGATGTTGGTAATTTCAGGTGATAAATGCTGCAGTGCACTGCACATATGCCCATGGGGCTTGTAGGGGAGCTAGAGGCAGAAGAGCACATTACTTCAAAAGGTGGGGAGACTTTAGGGGAGGGGCCTAAAGTGTGCCTTGAAGACTTCTTAGAGGTCATCAGACAGACAAGGGAGTGCAGGCAGGCAGGCAGGCTGAGGCAGCGGCATAGAACATGGGGAGGCATGGTGGTTTGGGGAATGGCTGGCACAGGCACGTGGTGGCGCATGGTGGGTGGGGGAGGGGTGGCCAGCAGGAAGAGTTGGTGGGAGTCAGATCACAAAAGACATTTTATGCCTGGCCATGGTTCATTCCACCTCCTTCTTAATGTTTAACTCAAGTTCCCATAAACTTGTTGCCGTTAAGTCAATTCTGACTCATAGTGACCCCACAGGTCAGAGTAGAGTTGTCCCATAGGGTTTCTAAGGCTGTAACCTTTATGGGAGCAGACTGCCACATCTTTCTCCCACGGACTGGCTGATGGGTGTGAATCACCAACCTTTTGGTTAGCAGCTGAGTGCTTAGCCATTGCACTACCAAGGTTCCTAAGTTCCCATAGTCACTCAAAGAGTTTCTTGACCCTGTTGGGCCAGAGTGCAGAGCTGCATCATTAATCAGGAACCTCACTGCGTGGCTTGGGGGGAAAATCTTGTCCTGAGACTGAGGAGACTGCAGGGGCTGGGGGCTTGACCCCACATCCTTGAGTATCAGGGCTCATCTCTGTTTTACCTCCTAGGAGACCCTCCTATTCTTAACTGTGGGCGATGAGAAAGGTGCTGGGCTCTTCTTGCTGGCAGGACCAGCCGAGGCCGTGGAGAACCTGGGGCCCAGGTAATCCTAATGGATTTGCATGGGTGGGGCTGCCTGTAAAGCCTACCTCCTGATACAGTCCTTTATTGATTAGAAGGGCCATCATACCTGTGATCTCATTTGAGTCGAACTGCAGGTGTGTGAGATCAGCCGAGCAGGGATCACTATCACCTCCATCATCCCCAGTTTCACAGATGAGGACATGTTTGAGGACTCACATTTGAAGTGGCAGAGCCGAGACTTGAATCTAGGTCTTTTGGCTCAAAATTTCATGTGCTGTCTCCTGTTCCTTTTTTTTTTAAAAGAAATTTGGTTACGTGAGTACCTGAACCCTGCTGCTGGCTTATCAGCAGGCAGATGAAGCAGAGGTGTGAGGCACCGGTGAAGCAGAGGCGCAGAAAAACCTTTGGGGAGGGAGAAATTTGGGTTTTGAGACTAAAGCAAAAAAGGCATTAATATAGTTATTATGGAAAAATAAGAATCTTGTTGAACTTCGTCATCCTTACAAGACTTTTTTTAGCATTTCCATGTTTTAAATTAATATGGGGGTATAGTGCGCTTAGGGGCTCCTGGCTGGCTTTGATGAATACACATTCATGGTCAATCATTGTAGCAAAATGGAAGTATTTAAGTAGAGGTTCCCCACAGGCAGCTACAGGGGCCCTGTAGACTGGCCTGCTCACAGTCTTAAAATTTCAAATTAGTTGCTACATTTTAAAATTAGGAGGTTTTTACATGAGAATAGGGAGTTCTAGCTTTTCTCAAAAAAAAAAAAAGGAAGGATCCTGTAGCTTTGGGCCCATGTTCCCCCATGGTGGTAGCTAAAAGGAAGTGACCAGTGGCTGCCCTCTTTAGACAGGACAGCCCCTCCAGCTTGCCACAGTCTCCGCTTTCCCACTTGCGCCCAGCTTGCTTTGCTGTGACTCCTCCCAGGCGTTTGCCCCCAGGCGTTTTCATTTGCATTGCTCATTCCTCAGGTGCACCCACTTCCCTCCCTGGAGGGCACCTCTCTGGACCTTGGTGTGCCCTCACAATCCTTTTCTGTGCCTTGACATAATTGCTTTAAAAAGGAAAACATAAATGGGATCAAATCACATGCATTGTCCTGCAACTTAAATCTCTCTTAACAACACGGTTTTTTTTCCCCCTAACGTGTGGGCGAATCTCTAACTTTATAGCAACTGCATTATGACTGTATTATATTTTGTACCATGGGTTACCGTTAATTTATCTAGTCCCTCATTTGTAGATACTTATATTATTTCCAATTATTTGCTCTTATAATAAACATTGTACTTGTATCTATATGCACGTTTAGGGGTTTTGTCAAAATATATATAAAACTTTTGTCAGTGCAACAAATTTTACACGTATAATTCAGTGACATTGATTATATTATTTGTGTTGTATAACCATTGTCACTCTGCTCTTCTGACTTATTCTACCACCATTAGCATAACCTCAGTGCTCCTAAACAGTACTTGCCCCTTTCCTCCTGCTCCTGGTAACCACCAAATAAGCTTTGTTTCTATATATTTGCCTATATCGTGTAAGTGAGATAGTACAGTATTTGTCCTTTTGTGACTGACTTATTTCACTCAGCATGATGTTTTTAAGGTTCATCATCTAACATCAGGACTTCATTTCTCTTTGTGCTTTATACCACATTTTGCTTAGCCATTCATTCATCTGTTGATGGACATTTAGGTTGTTGTTTCTGCCTTTTGGCTATTGTGCATGGTGCTGCAGTGAACATTGGTGTACAGATTTCTGCTTGCATTCCTGCTTTCAGATCTTTCGGGTGTATACCTAGGACTGGGATTACTGGGTCATATGGTAGTTCTATTTTCAACTTTTTGAGCAATTGCCGAAGTGTTTTCCGTAGCCGCTATACCATTTTTCATTCCCACCAGCAATGGATAGGGGTTCCAGTTTCTCCACATCCTCACCAACGCCTGTTGTTTTTTTGGTCATAGACATTCTAGCAGGGGTAAGGTGGTATCTCATTGTGGTTTTGATTTGCTTCTCCCTAATGGTTAATGAGAGGAGCCCTGGTGGTACAGTGATTAAGCACTAGCTCGGCCGCTAACTGGCAGTTCGAACCCACCAGCCAGTTCACAGGAGAAAGATGTGGCAGTCTGCTTCTGTGAAGATTGCAGCCTTGGAAACCTTATGGGGCAGTTCTACTCTGTCTTAAAGGGTTGTTATGAGTTGGGATCGACTTGATGGCAATGGGTTTAGGGTTTTTTTTTTGTTTAATGGTTAATGATATTGAATATCTTTTCATGTGCTTGTCGGCCATTTGTATATCCTCTTTGGTGAAATGTCTATTCAAGCCCTTTCTCCATTTTTTGATTGGGTTGTTTTTGTTGTTGTAGAAGTTTTTTAAATATTTTGGATATTAACTCCTTGTGAGCTACATGGTTCCCAAAATTTTCACCCAATCTGTTGATTGTCTCTTCACTTTGTTTACATAGTCCTTTGATGAAGAAAAGTACTTAATTTTTATGATGTGCAGATATTTTTAAAAAGGATTCTACTGTTCCCTTCCCTCCCCATGGACCCTAGAGAAAGACTCAGAGCTGCCCTTGGTTTTTCTGTGGCATTTCCCTTAGAACTTCCCTGACTGTATCTCTACTCCCCAGGGTGGCTGAGGTTCTGGAAGGCAAAGGAGCGGGGAAGAAAGGCCGCTTTCAGGGCAAGGCCACCAGGATGAGCCGGCGGGCAGAGGTGCGGGCGCTTCTCCAGGACTATATCAACACGCAGAGTGCTGAGGAGTGAGGACTCAGCATGCCCTCCCCTGTGCTCCTGCCGTTGAGAACAGGCCTCCTGTGACCACAGAAGGAGCCTGTTGGACAATAAAATTGTTTGACTCAAATGGTTTTGGTCTACACGTGTTTGACTAATTTGTACAGTATACCCCAGTGCAATTATGCAAGTTAGTATCTCTTTTTGAATAAACCATTTCCTAATTTGGGCCTTATTAGGTATAACCTACATGAGTAAGCATTATGTTGATGAAATATACTGATTATCTAAGTCAGTATCTTTTAACCTACCTTTATATTAAATTATGGTGACCCCATGTGTGTTATGGTAGAACTGTACTCCATAGGTTTTCAGTGGCTGAGTTTTCAGAAGTAGATTGCCAGGCCTTTCTTCTGAGGCACCTCTGAATGGACTCAAACTCCCAACCTTTTGGTTAGCAGCTGAGCACATCGGCTGTTTGAGCCACCCAGCCTTGTCATAAATGTACCAATTCATCTAAACTCAGCTGAAACCTTTCTTAATGTAGAAGTGCATTTGCCTAAGGATAATGAAAGTCAGTTTGGAGGCTTGACCAAGGGCTTAGACTCATTCAAGTCTTCTTGTTTTCCTTTTTTTTTTCTTTCTTTTCTCAGTCTAGTGCTTCAGAACTAAAAAGTATTGATGACTTTGCAAATAGGTCAGGAAGCCAGAAAAATACATAGTAGAAAGATGCCCCAAGTCTGTTATCGAGGAAGTAAAGGGGTGGAAGAAGATTTATTGTGCAAGGGTAACTTCAAGAAAGCTGGTATAGCAATATTAATATCAGACAAGTTAGACTTCCAGGTAGAAAGCATTATTACAGACCAACAGGGACGAGTCATGATAAAAGGGTCAATCCGTGGGAAAATAAATTTGTATACCTTTAATAACAGCTTCAAAGTAATAATGTAGACATTGACAGATCTGAAAGGAGAAATAAGGAGCCCTGGTGTTAGAAAGGTTAAGAGGTTAGCTGCTAACCAAAAGGTTGGTGGTTTGAATCCACGTAACAGTTCCATAGGAGAAAGACCTGAAAATCTGCTCCCTACGGGGCAGTTCTGCTCTGTCAAATAGGGTAGCTAGGAGTTGAAATCAACTCAACAGCACCCGACAGCAGCAACAACAAAAGGAGAACTAAAGAAGCCCATAATCGATGGAAAACTTAAACTCATCTTTCAGAAACTGATAGAACAATAGGAAGTATAGTATTGTGGTTAAGAGCACGGACTTTGAAGTTTTCACAAACCTGGGTAGAAGTCCTGGCTTTTCGCACCTGTAGGTGGTAAAACTATAAAGAAAAGCAAGGACATGATTACTTTAAAAAGTTAGGACAGCATTTACCTCTGAGTGGAGGGAGTGAAGTGGCTGTGGGGAAGAGACCCAATGTAGGGATGGCTTCTGGGGTGCTGGCAATTTTCTGTTTCTTGACTTAGGTGGCAGCTCTATAGGCGTTTGCTTTCTAATTATTCATCATAGTGTACATTGATGTGTTATTTTTGTGTGGTTATATTTCACTCAGAGTTACTACAACTAAGAAAAATTCTGATTGGGTCACTTATTCACCTTGGGAAAGGTATCTTGCCTTTTTGACCTTCACTCTCCTTATCTGTAAAATGGCAGTGATGACAGCACCCAGTCCACTGGGCTGTGAGGTAACATGCTCAGCTCTTAAGTGCTCAAGAAAACCACCATGGAATCATGAGAACACCTTATTTTTTTTTCCAGGATCCCATGTCTTTATTATTATTTAAATTGTGGCAACTATATACATAACAAAATATTTGCTATTTCAACATTCTTCCCCTGTCAATTTTGTGGCACTAATTACATTCATCTCGTTGTTCAACCATCACCCTTACCTGGTCCCAAATTTTTCCATCACGCTTAACAGAACCTCAGTGTCTCCTAAGCGTTGAGTCCTGTTTACCCCCTCTCCCACACAGCCCTGGTAGCCATTAATAAACTTTGGTCTCTGTACACCTACCTGTTCTAGATATTTCGTATAAGTGGGTTCATACAGTATTTGTTGTTTTGTGACTGACTTACAGAACATGTAATTTTTTATTACCTCATGATGTCCTATTCCTCTTAACCTGCAAATTGATTCTTTCTCGACCAAAGTCATGGCATGTCAGGGCTGGAAGAGATACACAGACCAGCTCATTCTGGCCTCCAGCTTTACACATGGTGACACCAGGGCCCAGGTCTCTGCTAGAGCTGGTAGAGACCCAGGCTAGACCACATGAAGATAAGCAATTCACAGGTCAATTGGGATGAAAAACTTCTCTTAATGAATTATACTTGCTTCTTACATAATCGATGACAAAAGCTCCAGAGAACCTGGCCACCTGCAGCAGTGTACGAGCAAAATCAACATTGACACCAGGCTCTCACCTGGGGTCAGATACCTTGCAACTAACAATAGCGGCTGATACTTTCAACTGCCAGAAGAAAAATCTCACGTCTGACTGATAGAGACATAGCTGCCTGAATGAGTGTCCCCAACTGGGATACCTACCCCCTCATTTATTTTAGGAAAAAATTTATAGTTATATGGTTTGCCAAGAACAACAAAGTTACTTTATAAAAGCATATGTTAAGGAAGAAAACGTGGACATAGGAATGTGAACACAGCATCCTAGGAAAGGAACTTTCTGAAATAAGTGTATAAACGCTTGAGCAAATTAAGTGAAAACAGTAACCGGTTGTCTGAGGAAAGGGAAAACAAAGCAGCAGTGTTGGAACTGGCGACACCATTCATGTCTGTCCCAGGAGCCTGAATCCAGGGCACTAGGGAGAGGGACAGTTTGTGTTCAGGGGGAGGGGGTGGATTGTCCTTTATGAGGTTCACCAGCAAACAAAGCATCTGGAGTTTCTTTCTTTTGACTAACATTAAATTAGTACAAACAAAATAATAGGTATTTTATGTATTAATGGAGAACATGATAGAGTTGTATGTACACACTCACACAGATTTTCTGGAACACTGCTATCATCTATTCTTCCAACACGGAAATAGTAAGACGTGGCTCCTTCTTGGCTCCTAAGGAAGTTTTTGTTACATAAGTCCCCATAAACCACCAAAGGCATAGATACCGAGGCTTGTACTTTGGTGAGGGTCTCCTGGGTAACTGTGTATGTGCACATGTATATACTGGATCCAGTGTTAGTATGAAAGATGAAAGACCGACACAGAGCAGGAGACAGACTGAATTCGGGAAGGCATTGTAGGTGGCGCCAAATGTCCTCACCCCACTTGTTAGTCCTGAGTGGAAACCAGTGAGTTGGCCAAGCTATACTAGAAAGCCAGGTCTTGTCCTTAATAAGAACTTAAATAAACTCCAGGGCCCTGCCTGGTACTGATGGGAAAACAGATGGCTGAGCGTACCCTAATGAAAAAATCCCTTGCAGAAAGCTTCTGTGTCTCCGATTCCTTTCCTGAATTTGATCCAAGCTATGACTAAGGTACCCTTGGCCAAGGGCAACCAGGTCTGTTTGGAAAAGGGTGATGGAGAAGTTTCCATCTTTCCAGAAAGGTCTGCACCTTCTGTGCCATCCACGTGACTATTACTGACTGAGTGACGGGCACTAAACCTTAAGGAATAAGAGCAGGTCTTAGTTAACTTACCTGGAGCTGTGTCTAGAATCAGAAGAGGTGCTCACAGGGACAGCCTTTCTCTCTCCCTGAAGAAGTGCTCTGAGGGCCGCGTCAATATCCCTGTTCATCTTAAAACACCAACCTCAAGGCCAAGTGTTTCAGAAAGAAGGGAGGAATCATTTTCTTCTGTGAAAATAAATGTCTCCCTTTCTTTCATATCATCTAACTTGTGTTTTTGTAGCTGTTGACTTGTGTACACAAACAACCACAGAATTCATCTGTTCATAAATATTCAGCAAATATTTATTGACAGCATACTGTGCCAGACACTGTACTGTAAGCACTGGGGCCATGCTGGTGAATAATAGAGCTGTGGTCCCCATCCTTATGGTGTTTACAGCCATGGAAAAGAGACACAAGAAGGAAAAAAGCAAATAAATGTTTAATTATAAATTCTGTTAAAAAGGAAAAAAACAGGGTGACGTAATAGAGAGTAATGGGGGAGTGGGGAGATCAGGGGAGGGCTGTGGCAGTGCCAAAGGACCCTTGGGGAGAATTTAGACCCCTGCTCTCCAGCATCCAAGCCACCTCAAAATAGCATGCTTGCTGTGCAAACATGTTGTTGTTGTTAGGTGCCATAAATCACCTCCGACTCGTGGTGATCCTATGTACAACAGAACTTAATACTGCCTGGTTCTGCGCTATCCTCACAATTGTTATGTTTAAGCCCACTGTTGCAGCCTCTGTGTCAATGCATCTCATTGAGGGTCTTCCTCTTTTTTACTGACCCTCTTCTTTACCAAGCATGATGTCCTTCTCCAGGGACTAATTCCTCCTGACAACACGTCCAAAGTATGTGAGACATAGTCTCGCCATCCTTGCTTCTAAGGAGCATTCTGGTTGTACTTCTTCCAAGACAGATTTGATCATTCTTTTGGCAGTCCATGGTATATTCAATATTCTTCTCCAACACCACAATTCAAAGGTGTCAATTCTTCTTCTGTCTTCTTTATTCACCGCCAGCTTTCACATGCATAGGAGGCGATTGAAAACACCATGGGTTGGGTCAGGCGCACCTTAGTCTTCAAGGTGACATCTTTGCTTTTCAACACTTTCAAGTCTGTCTTAAGACAAGTCTGCTGGTTTCGCTTCCAACCAGATGGCCTCCCTGAGTCCCTATTTTTTTTTAAAAATTTTATTGTGTTTTTGGTGAAAGTTTACACAGGAAATTAGGTTCTCATTTAATAGTTTCTATACATATTGTTCAGTGACATTGGTTACATTCTTCACAATATATAAGGATTCTCATTATTTCCATTTTGGTTATTCTGTTTCCTTTCATCTAGCTTCCCCTGTCCCCCACTAGCCTTTTCATCTTTGGTCTAAACCAAAAAAAATAAAGATGATTTTGAAGAGCATAGTACTCATGGGTGATGTTATTTATTTTATGGGCCAATCTGTCATTTAGCTGAAAGGTGATCTCTGGGAATGGTTTGAGTTCCAAGTTTAAAGAGTATCTCTCAGGGTAATAGTCTCGGGAGTTCATCTAGTCTCCACTGGTCCAGTAAGTCTGGCCTTTTTTAAAGGAATTTTTTAGCTTTGTTTTATATTTTCCTCCCATTCTCTCCAGGACCATCCATTGGGTCCCTGGTCGCAATAATCAGTACCAGTAGTGGGGCACCATCTAGTTCTTCTGGTCTCAAGGTAGGTGATGTAGTTGTTCATGTAGACTATTGGTTCTGTAGACTAGTTTCTTCTTTGAGTCTTTGGTTTTCTTCTTTCTCTTTAGCTCCAGATGAGTAGAGACAAATAGCTGTATCTTAGATAGTTACTCACAAGCTTTTAAGATCCTAGACTTTTTTTTTTCCTGAGCCCCCTCTTTGTAGAAATTGTGGAACTGCAAATTGCCCTCCAGCCCCAGAAGGTAACCAGGGTCTTGAAGAGGCTGTTGGATTCATCAAAAACTCACACATATATCAGGCACCTTCTAAGTAGCAGCTATAAGGAGGCAAAGACTAAATCCAACAAGGAGCTTGTATTGCTGTTCACCCAAATGGATCTCTCCAACTTCCCATCACTGCTTGGCTATTTCTTCTGATTCTACAAGGTCCACCTGTCCCTCCATTAGCAGGAGGTAAATCCTGTGTTACAGCTCAGGAGAAAGAGGGTGTTGGGTGGTGTTATGTGAATTCACAATGTTGTGTAATCATCACAGTTTATTTCTAGATATTTTTCATCATCCCAAACAGAAACTCAGTATCCATAAAACCATAAATCCCCATTATTCCCTCTTTCTACCCCCTGTGACATCTATTCTACTTTCTATGAATTTGTCTGTTCTAGATACCTCATGTAAGTGAAATCATACAATATCTGTCTTTTTGTATCTGGCTTACTTTGCTTTGCATAACGTCTTCAAGGTTCATCCATGTCATAGCATGTATCAGAACTCCATTCTTTTTTATGGCTGCATAATATTCCCTTGTATGGATATACCACAGTTTGTTTATCCATTCATTTGTTGATGAACACACTGCATAGGTTTTATTTTATTATTGTAATCAATACTTATATAGTTTTTCTGCCAAGCATTGTTCTAAGCAGTTTATAAATGCTAACTCATTTAATTCTCATAACAACCCCATGTGATAGATCCTACTGCCATCCCCACTTTACAGATGAGAATACTGAGGTACAGAGTGATAAGTCACTGAACCTGAGGTGACTCAGCTAGTGAATGGTGAGGCGGGTCTTTGAACTGTCAGCCTGGCTCCTGAGTCCATCCACATAACTATGGTGTTGTGTGACCTCTTGGTAGCATGTCTACTAATGTACTTAAAAATATCACATAAATTATAGATGGCCAATATCTTCTCTGTTTTATAAACTAGCATCTCTCAGGGTTAAAGTAAGGGATTTTAGAATCTAGGGCATTTCAGGATATTGGGGCTGTCTGATGCTATTGCTGAGGAAAAAGGATCAAAGTAACAGGCTATAAATAGAAGAGAAAAACTTCCATTTTCATATTGCCATGTAGGCTGTGATTTCACCTCTGTTAGGGCAAGAATGTACATTGTAATGCTGGAACTGAGAAGCCAGGGGTTTATTCTTCATGGGGTCCACAAGGTGACCCCCCCTAATTCCCTATATTTAATTCTAAGTCTGTGCCTCCCCCTTTCTGTTAATCTGTGATTGATCTCTATGGAGACAGTATTACATGTGTTCCACCCATGGCATTAGAAAAAGTCTACTTTTCCTGTTTTTAATAGAACCTTAGTGTGGGTAAATTGGGAATTTTCAGTCAGCTTGGAAAAGGCTGAGAAACCACTTAGGTGGAATAGTACAGCTTTTTTCATTGCTGTTACCATGGCTTGGGTCAGACGCACCTTAGTCTTCAAGGTGACATCTTTGTTTTTTCAACCAACTCGATGGCACCTAACAACAACAACAACAAACCAGCAATATTAACTCATCCTGAAATTTCATATGAAAACAACTTCTGAATTTCTTCTGCTCTTATAATTTGCTTCTTGCTCCAGACAGAATCCTTTAGCAGTCTCAGTTTAAAGTGATGATGGTGACTGTCAACATTCAGAGACCATCCCTCACAGCTTAACAGCAGAGGGTGCTGCAAGCCCGTGGTTGCCAAGGCCTCTGCCAAACAAAACAAAACAAAAACAAGGATAAAAGAGCCCTTGCTGATTCAGCCAGCCCAAAAGGAGGCTTCTAATTGTCCCGTCCGTTTTTTGCTTCTGCAGACGTTTTCCATGTGACGTGGACGATGTAAACAGGGAATCAAGGGACAAGCTCTGATCATTTATATTTCTGTTTTTGAGAAGTTTCAACCCTTCTCCAATGAAATCAATGTTTGATATTTTATGGCATTCTGAATAGCTCTGAGTCCTAACTTAATTCAGAAACCAAAACCCAAACCAAACCCACTGGTATCAAGTCGATTCCAACTCCTGGCGACCTTATAGGACAGAGTAGAACTGTCCCATAGAGTTTCCAAGGAGCAACTGGCAGATTTGAACTGCCAACCTCTTGGTTAACGGCTGTAGCACTTCACCACTAAGCCACCAGGGTTTCCTAATTCAGAAAACAGTCATAACTCCTGTTTTCCAGAGCTCCCTCTAAATGCCGTCGTACTGATTATGTCAATGGCAACAAGACAACAGACAACACTTTTTTCCTTTTTAAAGCCAAGGCTTGAATGTTGCCTCCAGGTTCTCTATCATGTCTTCTCCGACTTCCTGAAATTTTGCCTCTTTTACTCATTTTTTTCTTTTCAGCTTTTTGTCTTCCTCCAGCCCTTTCACCTCTTGATTGTTGACAGAAAGCAGTAACGAGATTCCATACTTCTGGTTCGTTCAGTTATCCTTTGCTCTAAGCAAATTTGCTGTATAAGAATCCAGGTGTCCCCGTGATAAATCAAAGGTGAGTTGTTTGATAAAACCCTTCACAGGAGGCTTTCAAGGCAAGATATGGTGATGAGTTCATAATACAACACAGCATTTATTTTGTTCACTTCTTACAAGCAGACTGCTGTTGTTAGTTGCTCTCATGTCAGCTCCGAGTCATGGAGACCTGATGTATAACAGAAAGAAATGTTACCCAGTTATGCTCTTACAAACAGAGTGTGTCTAGCTAGGAGAGCTGGCTTCAGTGGTTTCTATGCGGTTCACAGCCATCGCCGGGTAGAGGCAGGTATATGGGGAGGCAGTGGGAGCTTGGGCAACATATGAGGAAAGTTGTGGCTGCAAGAGCTGGCCCCTGGTGGCATCGACAGTCCCTGGGGTATAAACGTTGACAAGATTCTAAGCATAGGTGAAATAGAGCTACTGGTAGATGGACAAGGACTCAGAAAGGTTACCACCTGTGCTCCCTTTCTGAAACAAAGAAACAGTATATAATTTGACTCGCTGGATGAACTCCAGCAAAACAAGAGAAGAATGCAAGAAAGATGGCTGAAGGTAAAGGAATCGCAGTGTAACAGCTGTGTTACTTGACAACTGAGAGCTGAGATCTTTAATGGGCTGAAGGCACATTGTCTTGTCTGCCAACAAGAGAACAGAAAGACAATTCCAAACTTCCAAAATAAATAAATAAATAAAGATGTCCTGTTCAAGAAAGTCAAGATTTGAAAATACACCAAGCAATGCTTTTGAAATGAATTTGAGAACAACTGATGAAATGAAAAGAAACACCACTTTATAAAACAATGGAGCCAAGCCTCTTTTAGTCTGGTAGTTCAGGGTTGGGGGCTGGAACAGAGCAACGGAACTGATGGATACTCTGATTTCATGTATAATCATTTTGGATTTATAATAGTTGCTAAATGTAATCGTTTCCCCATGGTGTACTTTATTATTTTTCCTTTGACTGTCTTTGTGTGTGTGTGTGTGTGTGTGTGGTGAAAATACACATAACACACGCCAATTCAACAATTTCTAATGTAAAATTCAGTGTGACTGTGTTTCATAAGATACTTTATATTTTCAAGTGATGCATTCAAAGTATTTACCAATTGCTATGGCATGAGCACTGACCAATTTCAACAAATATTTATTTAATGCCTGTTATGTGCCAGTACTATTCCAGGCGTTTGGAAAACATCGGCGAACAAACGACAGTTCTTGTCCGGGTAGAGCTTATGTTCTAGTGATGCACACACTTAATAAAAGTAAATGTAATCAATAAGTGAGTGGCATAATATGTTAAAAGGTGGTAAATGCTAAGGGAAAAAAAGATACAAAGGTAGTAAGGGAAGAGAAGGAGGATTGGGAATGCAGGGATAGAAGGGGGGAGAAGAGGTTAGTAGAGTGGGTTGAAACTAAATAAGATGGTTGTGGAAGGTCTCATTAAGAAGATAAGAATGGAGCGAAGACTTCCAGGAGATGAGCGTGTTAAACAACAACCACCTAAACAACAACAACCAGTTGCTGTTAAGTGTCATGTGTGGCAGAGTAGAACTGTGCTCCACAGGGTTTTCAGTGGCTGATTTTTGGGAAGCAGATGGCCGGGCCTTTTTTCTTAAGTGCCTCTGGGTGGACTGAAGCCTCCAAGTTTTTGGTTAGCAGCCAAGTGTGATAACCATTTGCGCCAATCAGGAACTCCATGAGAGCATTAGCTAAGCAGATATCTGAGACAAGTGAGGTGGGCAGAGGGAGCAGCTGGTGCCAAGGCCCTAAGGCTGGAGTGTGCTTGAACTGCTCCAGAGACAGGAGGAGCTAGGGCAGCTGGAGTAGAGACTTGAGGGGAGCGTGGGTGGAGATGAGCTTGAAGAGAGAAGGGGGCAGGTCGTCTCAAGGCTTGTGGGCCTCTGCAAGGATTATGGCTCTTACTCTGGGTGCATGGGAGCCACTGAAGGACTTTAAGCACCAGCCAGGGTCTGACTTTCCTTTTAAAATAATCACCTGGCTGCTCTGTTGAGAGAAGACTGTTGATGCCCTGGAAAGCAGTGGGTCTGTTAGGAGGCTAATGCTGTAATCCAGGTAGGAGAAGATGATGGTTCAGATCCAGGTGAGATGTGGCTGGTTCTGGATGAACTTGAAGGTAGAAAAAAAAAATCTAATTGCTGTGGAGATGACTCTGACTCATGGTGCCCTCATGGGTATCAGAGTAGAACTGAGTTCCATAGGGTTTTCCATGGCTCATTTTGCAGAAGTAGGTCACCAGGTCTTTGTTCCAAGGCACCTTTGGGTAGACTTGAACTTCCAACCTTTCAGTTAGCAGCCAAATGTATTAACAGTTTACACCACCCAAGGTCTCCAGAAATATGTATAAAACCAAAAACCAAACCCATTGCTGTCGAGTCAATTCAGACTCATAGCGACCCTATAGGACAGAGTAGAACAGCTGAACTCTTAACCACTACGCCACCAGGGTTTCCAAAATATGTATAAATATAGATAATGTAAATAAAAAAAACTTGATGCTGGAAAAAAATTAAAATGTAGAGTTCTATTAGGAAAATCATGATCTTTAAGAAAACTATGTTTTCCTAACTCTGACCCTAAATACAGCCCATAAGCAGCGATACTTCCACCAACCCCCAACTCGCATGTGCCACTAAAAAGAACTGAGACTCCTTGGAGGGTAGCTGAGTCTGTGCCTGGGAGCAAGAAAAATTCAGAATAGGCCAGAAAAACAAAGATTTCAGGGGGGTAGTGGTGGAAGGCTGAGGAAGCCTTTGACCAAATTACAAAAATTTTGACATCAAAAAGGAAAAGCAAATTATGATTAACTGAGATAAGTTGAGCATGTGAAAGATCTAAAAAAAGCTGACATGTGATTTATTAAAAAGGTAAATATTACCAGGATCTGTTAATTTTAATCAGTAAGGAGTGTGAATAAACGGGTATTTTTTTTTTAATTAAATAAGTAGGTCTGTGCATTTGTTTTCCTTTGTAATTGGGAAAGTGTGAATACTAGAAATTAATGTGAGCCAAGTAGTTCTGGAAAAGTAGGAATTGTACATAGAACAGGAAAGACTGATCAAGACTCATGGTCACACACAATAAACAGAGGGAGGGGGAGTCCCACAGCCCATCCGCCCCTAAAGTTTTCCAAGGGATAATGACCCAAATGTCCTAAAGGGAGGAGATGAAACCTCCAGAACTTCCTGGTAATCATAACAAGCCACGATAAGGCAAGTACACATTTTTTATAGCTGTCAACACTGCATATCCTAATGATAAGATGATGGGTTTTGGCTAAGCAAGACTTGTGGAATGCATTATTTTGGTGAGAGACACTAGGTTGCAAGGGGTGAATTTTAAAAATCTTACTGATGTATCAAGTCAAGCTTAAATAGAAAATGGGAGCTCAGGTTGGAAAATGCAACCTGGTCCTTGTCCTGATCAAGAATCACATGGTTGACCATGCAGAAATCGAACATCGGCTAGTTGGAGACACTATCATCCTTTTCTCTTTTGGTTCTGAAAATTACTGTAATCCCAGGAAGATATAGAAATAAAAACTTCTGTACAACCTAAGACAGTGCCAAATAACCCTAGGAAGGGAACCCAGGAAAGTAAAGGAATAAATCTATCAATAATGAAGACAAAATTGACATTCAATTAATACTTTTGTAACCATAGAAGTTTGACTATGTAATAATGAGCTTTGTAGCCACTATGGTGTTTTGTGTATGTTTTCTCTGCTTTTATGATATTTAAAGTATCAGAAAGGCAACAGGGAACTGGAGTGTCACAGGGACTGAGGCAATGTGGTAACCACTGGTTAAGCCACCAATAGGGTCTGTACCCACCAACCAAAAGAAAAACCACATACGGAAAACCCATAAGGTTGAAGCAGGATTCAATCTACCCTTATCTCGCCTAGAACTTCTGAGAATCATTTCCTATCTGGGAAAAACAGCAACAAGGCTTGGTCATGAATTCCTAGTAACTGGCTGCTCAGAGACTTAGTTCCCCGCCTACTGGGGAGTAGACGTCCGCTGGGAAGAGGCCAATGTTTGTACATAAGCGTGCTCTGTCCTCTGGGTTCTGAACCTTCTTCTAATTTTGAGTTGGGAGTGCCTGAGAATGTCTTTTTACTGAGTCATTTGTGGAACTCTGAGCTACGTGATCCTATAATTTGTTAGGTGGTTTTCCAAGTTGGGGCAAATAGTTGTGTATCATTTATTTATTATTCAGCAAAGATTTATTGAGGGCCCTTGTATGCTAGGCCCTGGGCTAGGCACTGGGGTTATCAATGCTGGTGTGCAAAGCAATCACAGAGCTGCCCTCCCGGGGCTTATGGTCTAGTGGGGAAGACAGACATGGCTCAAGGAATGACACGGTGACGTTTGCTGGAAAGAAACTGTAAAGAGGGAACTTTGCAAGGAAACTTGATCTAGCCAGTGGAGTGGGTGGCAGGGAGGCTTCCTTCAGAAAGTGATATCTGAGCTGAGGTTGGATGGGGAGGAATTAACTATGAGAAAGGGGAAGGAAAAGTGTTCTGAGATAAGGGAACAGCATGTGCAAGGCCCAGAGGAGGGATGGAGTGCAGCACATTGGAAGAACTAAGAGGATGGCAAGGTGGATGAGGCCCAGATCAAGCAGGCTCTTGGAGGCCATGATAAAACTTTTTTTTGGGGGGGGGGGATGGGTAACAACTTTATTAGATATAATTTACAAACCCTAAAACTCACCTATCTAAAGTGTACAATTCAATGGTTTTTAATATAGTCACAGAGTTGTGCAACCATCATCACAGTCAATTTTAGAACATTTTCATCACCCTAAAAAGAAACCCTGGTGGCAGAGTGGCTAAGAGCTACATCTGCTAACCAAAAAGTCAGCAGTTCAAATCCAGCAGGCGCTCCTTGGAAACTCTATGGGGTAGTTCTACTCTGCCTTAAAGGGTCACTATAAGTCGGAACCCACCCAACAGCAATGGGTTTGGTTGTTTTTTTGGTTTACGCTTTAGCAGTCATCTCTCATTTCCACCCACCCCTTGCTATTTCCCAGCCCTAGGCAACTACTAATCTATGTTCCGCCTCTATAGATCTGCTTATTCTAGATATTTCACGTCAATGGCCTTTTATGTCTGGCTTCTTTCACTGAGCATATTTTCAAGGTTCATCCGTGTTGTAGCATGTATCAGTACTTCATTCCTTTTATGGCCAAATAATATTCCACTGTATGGATATGCCACGATTTGTTTATCCATTTATCAGTTAATGGGTATTTCAACTATCTCCATTTTTTGGCTATTGAGCTGATATGGATATTTGTATACAAGTTTTTGTGTGGACATACATTTTCACAATGAGGATTTGTACCCTAAGAGCAGTAATCAATTAAAGAATTTCAAGCAAGAGTGTGCTACCAGATTTTTGGTAAGATCGCCTTGTTGGTCTTGTTGAGAATAGATACGAAAGGGGCAATAGTGGATGCAGAGGTCACTTAGGAGGCTTTTGCAGGCCAGTGATGGAGGAGACTTGGACCAGGGGGATAGTAGAGATGGAGAGAAATGGCAGATTTTAGAGATATTTAAGAAGTAAAAATAACAGGATTTGTTGTTGGGTTGGAGAGTGAGGGAGAGGGCAGCTGGGTGGATGATGGTACCATTCACAAAGACAGAGAGTTCTAGAGAGGATTGGTTTGGAGTAAAATATTATGAAGTCAGGTTGTATGTTTTCACTTTGAGGCACCTGTGAGAAATTTAAGAAGAGAGGTTAAATTGATAGTTGGATGTACAGCGCTAGAGCTCAGCAGAGATTGGTCTGTGCTAATGTAAACCCTGGTGGTGTAGTGGTTAAGTGCTACGGCGGCTAACCAAGGGGTCGGCAGTTTGAATCTGCCAGGCACTCCTTGGAAATTCTATGGGACAGTTCTACTCTGTCCTATAGAGTCGCTATGAGTTGGAATCGACTCGACAGCACTGGGTTTGGTTTGGTTTTTTGAGGGATATTAATTTAACAGATAGGCATGCCTAGGCAGGGGCCCTGGCAGGAAATACATGGCGTGCAAAAACTGGAGGAGAGTTTACAAATAAGGGTCGCTATGAGTATGAGTCGGAATCGACCCAACTGCACTGGGTTTCTGGGTTAAGAGTCCCTGGGTGGTGCAAACAGTTATCAAGTTTGGCCACTTACCAAAAGGCTGGAGGTATCAGCCCACCCAGAGGCACCTCAGAAGAAAGGCCTGGAGAAGTACTTCTGAAAAATCAGTCAGTGAAAATCCTATGGAGCACAGTTCTACTCTGATACACTTGGGTTCTCCATGAGTTGGGGTT
Source organism: Elephas maximus indicus (assembly GCF_024166365.1). NCBI lineage: Eukaryota > Metazoa > Chordata > Mammalia > Proboscidea > Elephantidae > Elephas > Elephas maximus. Next base: position 49,729,101 of record NC_064837.1, on the reverse strand, counting down.
GCCATTGATTGCAGTCAGCTCAAGGGCAACTGGACTGGTGGGGTGCCCTCCTTTAGGAGTCTTCCAGATCACTTGCTGTTTGTGGGCTTTAAATTCTCCCTGAAACTATTCGCCTCAGAGCTCCTCAGTTGACATTACTTCACAGAGCCTTGGGTAATATTTTCTATTCTGCCTGGAATGCAGATCTTTCACCCCAGCACTGGCAGGGTAACATTCTCTTGAGAGCTTGTCTCTAGCCACAGAAAGAGTGCTTCTCTGTCTTGATTTTTTTGTTTTATTTTGAAATTTTACAACTCCCTTCCGCACTGAACATTATGGAAGAATAAGAAAAGGTGGAGGTTAATCTTATTTTATATCGTGGGAAACCTGGTTAAACATTTGAAATGCACAAATATACCACAATCTGCTCAGAGAATATTCTGGCAGTGGGTAACAAGAGCTATGAAACTTTTCAAACCTTTGACCTAGTAATGCTCCTTTTGGGACTATACCCCAAGGAAATAACCCAAAAAGGAAAAAATGTAATTTGTGCAAAGATGTTCATGGTGCTGCTATTTATAAAGAGTGCCGAATTGGAAATCATCCAAACGCCAAATAAGGGCATGGCTCAGCCAATTATGGTATGGTGACATAAGGAAACATCATGCAACTGTTTAAATGACAAGAGTGTAGCCTCTGTGGCCTCTAGGGAGTGTGTAAATTAAATTACTTTAAGTCACAAAGAACACCAAATAGAAAGGATACAACTCTGTAAAATGCATGTGTGTTGGTACGAAAGTTTGGAAGTGAGTTTCAAGGAAACAAAAATGTCATTTAGATACTTTTTCTGTTAAGTTCCTTGTGAGTAACAATATCTACTGCGGCACATTCCAGGTCTGACCATTTTGAGCCTGGAATAGCTATTTGAGTATATAAAGCAGCCACTAGTTATAATATAAATCAACTAATGGGTTTGGCTTTGCAGCAAAAAGCCTTCACAGTTATGTTCCAAGGAATGGGAAAATGTAAACTCCAGCATCAAAATTCTTTGCTCTAGAGTCTGGAGACACCAAGGAAGCGTTGAAAAGGCATGCTGGGTATTAAAGCCCGTTTGGAATCACTGTCCCCTGGCAGATCAATCCCCAGATATTGGCTAGGGCTCACCAATAACCAGCCGATAGGTAGAACCAATTTTTAAAATGGGGAAAGAGGAAGAAATTAAGAGTTCTGAAGCTAAAACAAATTGAGAATGCCAAAGAAATGTTTACAAGAAAGTAACCCTTGCTCTTCAATTATTGTTAATGTGCCAGGCCTACAGCAGACTCATACTTCTGTTTTTAAAACTATAAACTTAAGAGTAAAAGAAAAACTCCAGGATGGGAAACTACAGTCAGATCAAGAAAGCAAGAGTACATTAAATCAGGAACCGTAAAAGACAGGAAGGAGATGGATAGATATTTGTGACAAACTTTAGGGAGCATATAGAATATTTTTAATGAAACATCTTGGGTATGAGTTGATATTTAACAACTAGAAAGCAAAGAAAATGTTCAGTGGAATGAACTAGTATTACTTAAAGTTCACACGTTTTAAATCAACTTTTCTAGTGAATTCTTACCTTAACATCATCATCAGAAGCCTCTTTGGCCTGGAACTTTTTCCCTTCTCAATTCTTACTAAGGGATAATCAAATAAGTTTTTTGTTTTTTTTTTATCAGCAATTAACAGAAAATCCAAGCTCAATGGCATTAAGCACTAGCACTGCGCAGAGTGACTGTTTTAACTACGATCTTTGTTCATTTAAGAATGTGTTTTATTTTCTCATCCCTCTCCCTCATGATGTAACACCAATGTTTAGTACACCTAGAGCCTTTGATTGGGGGCTGGGGCAGTTTGTCTACCAAACTCAATAGGTGGCTCTCTTCCAGACCCCACCTATCTCACCCTAACTCTTTGGCCAAGCCTTTTTTTTTTTTTTTTTCTTTTCCAATCCATCTACCATCTTATCCTGTGTTTAAATGATGCCCACATCTGTGGATGCCTGGAAACACATTTAGCTTCAGGGTCTCTTTGAAAGGCCTGGAGCTCAGAGTGAATTTATTTATATGAACTCAGATGCAATGACTCCAGTTGCTTTCGCTAGTAGACCTGGATGGAGGGAAAGATTTTAGAACTTGTTATTATTGTTTACTGCTGTCAATAGGCTCCCTCATGGCAACTTCATGCACAACAGAATGAAATGCTGCATGGTCCTATGCCATCCCCATGGGTTGGAGATCGGACTGGACTGAACCAGGCTGTTGTGATCTATAGGGTTTTCCTCGACTGACTTTTGGAGGTAGGCTACCAGGCCTTTCTTCCTAGTCCTTTTTAGTCTAGAAGCTCTGTTGAAACCTGTTCAGCATTGTAGCAACACAAAAGCCTCCATTTGCAGACAGTTGGTGGCTTCATATGAAGTGCATTGTCTGGGAATTAAACCCACATCTTTCCCATAGAAAGCAAAAATTTTACCACTTAACAATCAATGCACTTTTATTTTGAATTAGAGCAATAAATCTCCCATTTCTGACAGAACTGGAAAAATGAATCATTTGTACAAAGAGTGCTCTGATGTTGAGTTGGAAAACAGTCTTTAGAGGAAAATGATTTCAGGTACACAGTGATTGACTCTCCCCTTCTCGATGGTTTATTACACAGTTTTCCAACCATGGGACTGTTGACAGATACTTCTTTATTGTGAGGGGCTGTCCTGTGCATTGTACGATGTTGAGCTGCATCCCTGGCCTCCACCCGCCAGATGCCAGTAGCATCCTCCCCCTTTCATCCCCAGTTGTGACAACCAAAAATGACTCCAGACATTGCCAAGTGTCCTCTAGGTGGAAGAGATAAAATTGCCCACAGATGAGAATCACTGGCTTATTAGATATTTTGTGTGGAAATAATGGTACTTAAACAATGACATGAGGTTTTGCCCTGTCTGCTAAGAGAATGGAACATTCAAACTTCATCACCTCTGCCCTCAGTTTCCCAGTGGGCTCAACCCAAAATAAAACTTGAGGGAGAATCTGTTACTATTTCAGATTCTTCCCAACCCGCACCAAGTGCTTCTCTAACATTTTGTTGTTGTTAGTTGATTCTGACTCACAGCAACCCCATGTGACCGAGTAGAACTACCCCATAGGGTTTTCTAGGCTCTTTTAAACTTTAGTGATTAAGTGCTACGGCTGCTAACCAAAGGGTCAGCAGTTCGAATCTGCCAGGCGCTCCTTGGAAACTCTATGGGGCAGTTCTACTCTGTCCTATAGGGTCGCTATGAGTTGGAATCAACTCGACGGCACTGGGTTTTTTTTTTTTTTAAACTTTATGGGAGCAGATCGCCAAGTCTTTCTCCCTGGAGCTGCTGAATGAGTTTGAACCCGCACCAGGGCTCTTTTTAACACTTTCTTCCAAAAAAAACACCAAACCCACTGCTGTAGAGTCAATTCCGACTCATAGCGACCCTACAGGACAGAGTAGAACTACCCCATAGAGTTTCCAAGGAGCACCTGGTGGATTTGAACTGCCAACCTCTTGATTAGCAGCTGTGGCACTTAACCACTATGCTGCCAGGGTTTCCTAACACTTTCTCACCCCTCTTCAAATTGACTTCCTCAGGTTAATCTTTCCCTAAAGGGAGCATAAAGGATTATGCATTAGCATAAGGATTGAGTATTGTAGGCATACCAAAAGAAAACCTATGACTAGGAGGAAATTTTGAATTCTTTCAGGTAAAAGAGCCTAAGTGGACAGGATCCTCCCCAAGTCTTTAATTTTTCCTAAAACAGATTGGTTTCAGCCACCCCCCACTCAAGAAATTAATTTGCCGGTCTGATGGAGTCATTCTGTTTGGGGTCACTTGCCCTTTGGAAGTTCCTAGAAACATATCTTGTTGCTGTGCAGAGCACTCTAAGCAGAAAGTGAGAAAGTGCCTAGTTCTGGAGATAACAGTTCCACGGCCCCTGTGACTAGTGAGCCTGCTGACGAAGCTTGGAGATTGGATCAAAGACCAGGGCTGCTGCATCTGCTTTTCCTGAACTGACTCCAATCCCTATCAGGAGTGAGAGTCCTCACCCAAGGAGCCCGAGGCAAAGGAACCCTTTCTAGGCTTTGGTGTAGGGATTTCCATGTGGTTTCATGGCAGTCTGTAGAGAAAGACCACACCATTGCCGTTCCACTGCAGTCACCGTGTGAGCAAAAACCAGACTCGTAAGGAGGACATTGGCACGTAAGGAGGACAAAGACATGACTTAAAGAAAGAAAACTGACTTATGCCGCTTTGGCTATTAAATGCATTAAACCAAATTACAACTCTCAAAAGACTCACTTGCGTCCACGTGAAGGGTTGATCAAATAGGGATCTAGTAGGGTGGCAGCATTGCTAACAGCCTGGGCTTGGAGTAGGAGATGAGGGTGAAAGAAGGAGATGAAAAGATGCAATTCTGATGGTACCTCAGTCAAATAGTCTCCAAAAGAGTTAACAACAGAGGGGAAGGAATTATATTTTTATTCTTTTTGCCTCTGGAGAGAAAGGAGTACAGATAATAAAGAATCGGAATCCCCAGTTCTGCGATGGAGCAGTGAGAGGTGCCCTACCAGCCTTCAAACGTCCGAGGTGAGTTGAGGGCAACGACTATGGAAGGAAAAAAGCAAAGAAGAAAGCGAGACGATGGCACAAAAGAAAGTATTGAAAATTTGCTGGCTGGAAAATTAGTCTCATGCTCAAAAAAAAAAAAAAAAAGCCATATTATACAGCAAGCTGTTTCCTGTTGTAGCTACACTTGTGGCCTGGAGAGATTTATGAAAACAAAGGCAGAGAGGAGAGCATGACCTTACTGGGAGCAGGCAGCCTCAGAACAGGGTTACAGCTGGCGGCAGTTTTAACAAACCCTGGACCGAGTAACAAAACCTGGCTTCAAATAAGCTGGCACCTCTGTTTACATACGTCTTTCACTTTTATTTCAGCAGCTGCATGTTGACACACAACAGCCCAAATAAGTACAGGAGCCCAGCAGAGGGAGAAAGCTCTCTGCTGCTTCAGGAGACCAGGGGACAGGTTACTGATGTGACTTAGATGAGCCATTTTACCTCTCTAGGTCTTAATTTTCATATAAAGTGAAAAAAATTGAATAGAATTAATAGTGAGCAATCCTTTTGAATAAGGGCCAATACAGGAAAAATAATACTATATATAGACTTTTTTTTTTCCCTTTTCTGGGAAACAGCAATCCAGATGGAACTTTTTAGATTTTGGGCTTCAGTTTGCCCGTCACTGGACTAGACCATAACTAGGTTGGCCCAGATGAATTAGATCCTTGGGTCTCTGACAGAAGTGACTTGTTGACTATTTTTTTTAAAAAACATTTTATTGTGCTTTAGGTGAAAGTTTACATAGCAAATTAATTTTTCCAATCAGTGATTCTTGCACAGATTGCTTCATGATCTTGGTTGCAATCCCTGCAATGTGTAAGTGCTCTCCCCATTTCCTTCCCGGGTTTCCTGTTTCCATAAGTCCCATTTGCCTGTCCCTCCCTGTCTTCTAATCTTTGGTTTGGGGCAAATGTCCTTTTGGTCTCATATAGTTGTTGTTCTAAGAATCGCATTCTTCATGGATGTGATTGTCGATTTTATAGCCCTGTCTATTATTTGGCTGACTGGAACCCTGGTGGTGCAGTGGTTATGAGCTCGGCTGCTAACCAAAAGTCGGCAGTTCGAATCCACCAGGTGCTCCTTGGAAACCCTATGCGGCAGTTCTACTCTGTCTGATAGGGTTGCTATGAGTCAGAATTGACTTCATGGCAAAAAGTTTTGCTTTTATTATTTGGCTGAAAGGTGGCCTCCGGGACTGTTGGTAGTTTCAAGTTAGAAGGTTGTCTTAGGGCAATAATCTCGGTCGCTAAGAGCAAATAATCAAGGAAGATGGCCATGCTTAAGCAGTAGGGTTCAGTTCAGACAGATCAAGACCATTTCCCTTCTCCCTTGGTGGGACCACTAGAGTCTCTTAGGGGCCTGGTCCCCCTGTGAAGTACCCAAATCCAATAGGAGGACTCAGCCTTCCCTAAATATACGCATTCCAAAATTCGTTGGCTAAATTAGCTGATCTTGCCCTCAGGAGATCCAGGGTTATGCTGATAAGTCAGGCCTTTAGAGGTGAAATGAACCCAAGATGAAATAAGTCACATTCTTCAGCAGGGAAATCTGCAGTAGCTCCCTTGAGCATTCCCTGGTGCTATGACTTGCCCTGTACAGACTTTCTGCAACTACCCAAAGCCTTCCTGACACTGGGTTATAGGATCCCAGAGTCTGCCCAGTCTTGTTCTGCTACGACTTACATGCCCTGATTGCTTAGTTTGTTAATGACGCCACCCGTCTGCCCTCAAATTGCAATTGATCAACTCTGCGTGTGCCCCTGTGGACCCTGGTAAGTCTCCCCATCCCTACTTAGACTTCTGGTTACCCAAGATAGAAACCCTTCATTTTCCAAAGGGAAATTGCAGGTATGAAGAAACCAAATGATTTGTTTAGGGAAATGGGGAAAAAGTTAGAAATTTAGCTGAGCCAGAATTAGAACCTTCAGATCACAATTGCATCTAAAATACAGTAATTAGTAAGACTTCATTCTTAAATAAAATGTTGCTTTAATAAAATACTGCACATGTGTATTTTTCTTTTTAAAGATGTTTTGACCAGGATGGTTGGTGTGAATAAGAACGTGCTCTTAGTTGGCTTGGAAGATAGAAAGGAGTCATATATGCCCTCCAGGAATCAAAAGTAACATTGGAGTGACCTTCTGGAGAGAAGAATCCTGAACCCTCTCCTTGCTCTTTTGCCAAGATTTCAGAGCGTCAATGAAATGTACAAAAGCACCACCACGGAGTCTTCCATTAGGCATCTGAGGATCCAGCAAGGCAGGTATGGAACCAGTGGAAAATTCTGGAGAAAGCAGAGTTGGGTGAAGGGGGGATGATCTAGTGTGAGAGAGAAGAAACTGACTATGCCTGAATGTTCTGACCTAGAACAATATCTAGGTCACTGCAGCCATTCAGAAATCCAAGTAAGTACAATGACCGCAGATATAATAGAAAAATACAAGTAAGAAAGAAAATTGCCCCATTAACTACCTATTAATTATACTTCTAGTTGGTCCCCCATTATTGAGAGTGCCTTCTGTAAAGATTCAAACGTAACTAAAGCCATTTAGATATTGTTTGGCATATAATTTGCATGATATGCAAGATACTAAAAAACCCTCCTTTATCCATCCTTCTTTCCCTATCAAATCCACTACTCTTTTCTCCTTTCCTTGATCAGGTTGAGCACAGGTAGAAAATTCTCAGCTGAAATCCCCAGTCTGGGGTTGTGAGTTGGCCTTACCTGGAAGTCTTGCTTTTGTATACCTGACAGAAGAACGAGTCTTCAGGAAAAAAAATCCAGAACTGACCCAACTTTTAACAGTCAAGGCTCTCTCAAATAGCCTCTTTAGCTTTTCAAAAAAACATTACCCAATAGAATTAGAATTGCAAAAAGGGGAGGATCACCTGAGCTGACTCTAGCACCTCTGGCCTCAAAATGGGCTGGCAGAAGACCCTAGGTCCCCTCAATCTCTGGCACAAGTCATTGACTTTAAATACTGAAGACCCCATGTACCTTACAAAGACTTCTTGTCCGGCTGGCCCAGGACCCACATGAGGCAGTAGGGGATAAGACTTGCAGATGCCAGGGGCACTGCTGCACTCTTACAGAAGGACAGGACATAGAAGAGCAGCTCAATTTGGGATGGGGGTTTCAAAGAGTCAAAGAGGTGCAGGAAGATCAGGGAGGCCAGGATGCAGCTGAGGCGGAAGGGAAGCCACATTCTGAGCTTGCCCTTGCAGCTCTCCCTGTACATGCTGGAGTTGAGAGCCAGCCCCAGGCCAAAGAGGGTCCCCAGGTTCCTGAAGAGGCTGGCAAAGGGTGTGCTGTCAATTAGGACCCATTCTGGCCGTTCACACCATCTCTTGGCTTTCTCCAGGGTCCACAGGAGGTCTACATCTAGCCCCTTTAGCAGCAAGTAAAACCCAATGGCAAAGCTGAACAGGAAGAAGGTAATGAAAGAGTATTTCTTGAGGCTGGCATTGTAGATGCTCCGGATGTGGTGGAAAGTTCCTGCAACAGCAATGCCTGCGTGGAAAAAAGAATGACATGTCATTCTGGACCTTCAGCTGGAGGTAGGTCTGGAGTAATGGATGGCATGTCATTTGTCCTGCCATTGTGGAATTAAGTCACAACTGCCATGTCCGAGGTTACCTGGTTTCTTCCCATACATGACTTCAGTCTGTCCTCAGCCAGAAACTCTTTTGGATAGAAGGGTCATGTCTCATATATCTCCCCACAACCTGCAAGTTTCCTGTGAGGGTGGAAAGTCCTCCTGTCTCTGTTTGACTACCCTCAGGGACCAAGAGCTTATACCTACTGGGCAGCTCATTTCGTCTTTAAATGAATTTTATTGTTTAAAAGTTCTTTCTTATGCTGAGCTGAAATCTGTCCCCCTCAAATGCCATCTATTGGCCTCAGTTCTTTCTGCAGGAGTTAATAAATTGTCAATCTAGTACCTCCCTAAAACATTTGAAGATAGTTATCCTCTTCTCTAACCTAAACATTTGGCCTTTGATGTGACGTGGCTTCCAAGTTCTTCTCTAACGCAGACCAAACCCGTTCCTGTCGAGTTAATTCCGACTCATAGCAGCCCTATAGGACGGAGTAGTACTGCCTCCATAAGGTTTCCAAGGCTGTAATCTACGGAAGCAGATTGCTATATCTTTCTCCCTCAGTTAGCAGCTGAGTGCTTAACCACTGTACCACAAGGGCTCCTTCTCAAACATAGAACCCAAGACTAAATGCTGTGTTACTTTTGTGGTCACCATAATACGATTTTCTCCCTTGTTTTCAACATTCTTTGAATGTTATGGAGTCCTGGGAAAAGCAATTCCACAATTTCCCTAAAGTTATATATTCCAGTGCCTCCCACAAAGTCAAGAAGTTACTTCTTATACTTAACCTAAATCTTTTTCTACCCCTTATTAACTGGATCTAAGAAAACACAGATATTAAAAACTTTGAACCTACAAAAGAGATCAACTGTAGGATATCTATGGTACTAGGTTTGCAAATGAATGTATTTCCTGGGACGTTTGTGTTACATTGTTAAATTTGGTAGATTACCTTAAAACTAAATTAGGGTCCGCTTCCAGTGGAAAATCGTAAGAAATAAAAAATGTAGAAAGCTTGGAGGTTTCAGGTGAATTCAATTGGGTATATTAATTAGATGTATTACACCTTTTCTGGAACACACCTAATTATGCAAATCTGAGTATTTCTATAAAAATGAATCATTTCAAATTGTCCACCCTTGACTTTCACCCACTGAAACGCTAATAGCCTTGATTACAAACAGAACATGGCTGGAATGCTGGGATTTCGTGAGTAGGGAGAAACTAGGTAGTGGGGAGAGGGAGTTGGGAGAGGGAGTTGGAGCAGCTGATACCTGATAAGACTCCAGCAACAACCTGATGGGGAAAATGAGCAGCAAGGTAGATTCGAGACAGACAGACGTTCAGCTGCACAACCCAGAATCCCAACCACAAAATGACGTTCAAGCACCTGCAAAGGAAAAGACAACTATCACAGAACCTAGATGAAAAATCTTCAGCAAAGAAAACAGCCCCCTCAGCAATGTCGGAGACTGGCAATCTTTAGGTCCTTCAGTAAAATTTTTTGTACAGCTCAAATCTCCAAGATCCTAAATTCGAAGGAAGCCTGTGGCAAGTAGTGGTGAAGCCTTGTGTATGTGAATTTTACTTATTGTTTACAGATACTATCTACATCTATTTTATTTTTACCTAGCTATTTTAACTATTTGTTAATTAAGGATTTGCATCGTGGTTGCATACTTAGAGTTCCTTGTAGTCAGAATGTATGTTTCTTTGTTTATTTTAAGCCTGGATGGGCAAATCCGTGTTTGCTATAGAAACAGGTTTTTTATTTAATCCTGCCATTACCTCACTACCTGATCTTGAGAAGTTCCTTTAATTCATTAGGCCCTGTTTCCTTATCTGTTAAATAACAGTACACTGATGGGCCCCTTCTAGCTCTAACATTTTGTGACTATGATATTCACCCTCAGCAAAAGTGCCAGGAATCTTATCAGTGCCACCCCAAGGCATGGGAACAGGCTGGGGGACTGTGAGGGAGAGCATGGCTGTGTCAGCTATGGGGAAAGCCACCTCTTGCCCTCCACCAGCCACACCCTACTGGTGAATCCTTACCGTAACCTGTAGGTCGGTTTTTTCTTTCCCCGAAAGATGGAGAGGGTGGATGTGACCATCACGTAGTATACACCTGCTGTACCCATGGCATGGCCAGAGGGACTCCCTAAAGGACAGGAAAGAGATGGATGGATGAAAGGTGAAAAGTTCTCCATCTGGGAGACTGCTGGGGGTGTCATCTATCCATTTGTCCTCCATTCATCCTTCTATTCATCCTTCCATCCATCCACCTATTCAGCCTTCCATCTGTCCACCCATCTTGCCATCCATTATTTATCCATTTACCACCCATTGAGGGTCAAGGAAGGAATCCCTGAGGAAGGGATCTAGCATAAGACATGAGCTTGAGTGAAAAGCAAAACCAAACCAAACCCATTACTGCCAAGTCTATTCTGACTCATAGAGACCCCATGAGGGTGATGGAAATGAGTTGGTATTCCTAGTACCTGTCAAAAAGTTAAATCTTTCATTTGACCTAACAATACCTATCTGACTATAACTAATAAAATGCAGACAGAGTGTGGGATTGGACAGTCACCTCAGTGGAGACATATCCATGAACCAGCCCACTGGTCTGGAAAGCTAGGGGCTCAGGCCTCTACCACTTTCCTTTCTCTGGGCAAAAGGCCATGGTGGAAGTTACTCTCACAAACTCTTTGCCTGGGGGGTGCCTTTGCCTCCCTGGCACTAGCTCTGGAAACATCAAGTGGATTTCTGAAGCAACAGCAATATGGCTGTTCAGCAAGACCTTGCTGAATTGAATTAAAACGGAGTTGTACCAAATAGAAGCCTTGACGAAACCTTGAAGGGGTGATTGTCCGCATGTCCCCTCAAAGTCAGCTTCATTCACAATGAATGTTAGTGGGACCCATGATGAGCAAATGAGGCATAGTGGTTCAATGGTAGAATTCTTGTCCTCCATATGGGAGACCTGGATTTGATTCCTGGCCAATGTACCTCATGGGCAGCCACCACTTCTCTGTCAGTGGAGGCTTGCATGTTGCTATGACGCTGAACAGATTTCAGAGAAGCTTCAAGACTAAGATGGACTAGGAAGATAGGCCTGGTGATATATTTCTGAAAATCAGCCAGTGAAAACCCTATGGATCACAATGGTCAGATCTGCAACCAATCATGGGGATGACACAGGACCAGGTAGCGTTTCTTTCCGTTGTGCATGGGGTTGCCATGAGTCAGGGACCGATTCAATGGCAGATAACAACAACAGCATGATGAGCAAGGTACACTCAGCTTCTGTGTCTACAGGGGGTGGGACTCTCACCTGGCCCAGTCTCACAGGTGACAGGGAATTGCTTTATCAGGGGCACAGAGGTATTGCTGTAGTAATCGGTGTCCAGGACCCACCAGTATGGGCGCTGTCCAAAAAGGATCCTGTGGAAAAGTAGAGCCAGGGCCTGGAGTTATTGAACGACCCCTTTCCCAAAAACCAGCACCTTTGAGAAGAGAGAGTAGCTTGAGGGGAAGACCCACATGATCCTAAACAGAGCACTGGGTGGCTGGGGAGGGGCATAGGAGGGAGGCTTTTCACAGTACCTCCTTTATATAAACTTTGAATTTTGAAACATTTAAATGTATTATCTATTCAAACAGAAATAAATAAATAAATAAACAAAAAATCCTAAAAGTCATATAAATGGTAACTACGTGACTTTTTTTTTTTTTTTTAACCCTAAGGAGAAACTTGTCCTGGAAGGATGCTCTAAAGATGTGAAACTGCAGTTTGCAACCTGGGCTTGCATATATTATGGGTTCCCTCTTCCATTTCTTCAGGTCTTATGAATCCTGAGTTTCCCAGGACGCCAGAGCATGCACCCCAGCCCTGAGGAGAAGCCCCCCAGGAGACACGGCCCCCATCTCCATCAGAATCGCTCTCCTTAAAGACGTACATGGCTTTAGAGGCTTTCTCTGTGGGCTCTGAAGCGGAATATCTCAGACAATCCTAATGTACTGGGTTTGTTTTTCACTGTGGAGATGGAACCAAAGGTCAGTCAGGATGCCTCCTCTACCCTTCGGGGGTGGAACAATGAGTTCTCACCGAATTCAGGGACAGCTACTAACTCTGACCTCTACAACTCAGACAATCCAGACATCGTATTCGTGGTTGCTTAATGGAGTTCAGATATTGGGAATAAGCTTTTCTCTTTTTACTTTTTATGATCATGCTGTTGGATAAGGGAAATTATAGACAAAATTTACTAGTTTTGTCACCAGGGGTTTCAGGAGTCCTATCATTATGATTTTGGCTTTCGAGCCCAATAACTTTTATTGTTTTTGGCCAAATAATATTAAAGGTAGAGGAGATCTTAAGAGTTACCTGACCATGGACATAGTCTTAGGGATGGAAAAAGGTCTTAGGAGGCAGCTGGTCCAACCTCTTTATTTTCTAGATGAGGAAATAGAGGCCAAACCAGTGATGTGCTAGAGTTGGCTGGCACTGGCTAGCAGGAGCCAGTTGTTACATATCCAGGACTTTTGCAAGCTGGAACCATCAGTAACTTGGAAATGGCCAGAGTGGGAACATTTACACCATGGAAACTCGCAAACACTGAAATCAGGACTTCATCCCCACCTCACCCCACTGCACCCCCAGTTGGTTTACCAGCACTGGCTGTAACAGAGTTCTCAAGAGTATTGCCTCTGAAGCCAGTCTGCCTGGCTCAAATCCTGGCTTATCCATGAACTAATCATGTTGGTCTAGTCATTTAATTTCGTGCCTTGATCTCCTCACCTGTAAAAAGTAGTAACTACCCTATGGAAATGCAGTTAGCACATGCCAGGTACATACTAAGTATTCAATAAATGTTAACTATGACTATTAGTAAAGTTTCAGATATAACCTAAGTGTAAAGGTTATAAAACAGAAACTCGGAAAGGTAATATGACTTGCCAAGGACATAGATGGCTGTGGCAGAACAAGGGCTGGAGCCCAATGCCCTGGATTACATTTCTTTACCCCACACATCAATCTTTTGAATTATCTTTTTCATTCTTCACACATCATCTTTCTTCTTTCATACATCTATCTTTATGTTGCTTACTGTGCTTCAAGGTAATAAAACTGTCTTTCTTTGATTAAAGCCTATAATTTAGATTTTTCACTAAGTCCAATGGGCCTTTCTGCCCCTTCAATCTATATGAAACACGCTTTCCTGCTTTTGCAACTCACTGACAGGGTTTCTCTGTCTTCCCTCTTAATGTAAATGACCCAAGGTCAAGGGGGAAAACAGCATGTGGTCTTCCATGGGAAGAGCAACTTCTAGGGTGAAGACCTTTCTCTTCCCTTGCTCGTCTCCTCTCTGTCTGGTTCTTACTCACCACTTAAACACAAGGTTGAGCCAGTCTCCAATCACAGCTACCCAGAGGAGTTTGATGCCCACAGCTTCCCGAAGGTGGAACCAGATGGGGAAGAGGACAAAGAAGGCATTCCTGAGGTCTGCGATCATGGTCACCAAGATGAACCAGTCCTGGGAGTTCTGGTAATTCACCTGGAGATAGTGCGTTGATTGGATTCCAAAGTCATGGAGAACATTCATGCTGTCTCCCATCTTCATTCCCTTGGCACCTCAGGAAGCTGTCAGCTGATCCCTTGCAGTACTTTCAGGCTTGATGGTGATTGCTCTGCTATCAGCCTGCGCCTTGCCCCTGTTTTATACACCCTGTATCCAGTCTGCAGGTCAACCCAGCCCTGATCTTTGGACTCAAAAACCACTTTTGTCTAAAATCTATTGATCAAAGGTGCATCATCAGTAGGTTGATGCAAACGTGTTCGGGGTAATTTACGTAAAATAGAAAAACAGGCACACAAAAACAGCCTGATCTGCCATGTACTCAGCAGGGCCAATTATTAACTTGGGCATGCTGCTTGACAGGGCAAGGGGCTGCCCTCCTGGTCTCCCAAAGCAGGCCAGAGACCCAGGACAGAGTCTAATTCCATCATGGTTTTTTAAGTCTGCAATTGCACGTATTTGGAGACAAAGTCTTGGTGACCGACCTGTGCTCTAGCTATTCAAGTTTCAAGTTATTAATTTTAAAATATAATAAGTTCTGTCACACTGGGAACTGTCACCTTGCTAGTCCTTCCTTAACTTCCTTGGGTTCTAGGAAATGCCTCTGGTTTAGAAGATTAAACTCTCTTCCTAGTAGTGGCTCCATATCTCTTAGGGACAGAAAGTAATCATCTTTGATGTCTTTCAAGTTAGGACCTTTGAGTTTTTAACACATAAGTTTAAGCAATAACATGAATGTATGTTCATGTAAAAACAATACGAATGTGTAGCACTAAATAAGAACACCAGAAAATTGGTGACTGGGGACTTGGGAATAAAAGTTGAAATTTTTAGTTATTTTTGAGAAAGACTTCTGCATCTTGAGCTTCCTTTCAACTGTGGTTGGAGATATGTTGTTGTTGTTAGTTGCCTTTGAGTTGATTCTACTCATAGTGACCCCACGTGTGCAGAGCAGAACTGCTCCATAGGGTTTTCAAGTCTGTGACCATTTGGAAGTAGGTTGTCAGGCCTTTTGGCTAGTAGTCAAGTGCTTAGCTGTTTGCACTACTCAGGGACTCCTCCTGGAGATACCAAAAAGCAAACCTGTTGCTGTTGAGTTGATTCCAACTCGTAGTGACCATATAGGTCAGAGTAGAACTGCCCCATAAGGTTTCCAGGGAGCGGCTGGTAAATTTGAACTGCCAACCTTTTGGTTAGCAGCCCTATCTTTTAACCACTATGCCACCAGGGCTCCTCTTGGAGATATCTATCTATCTATCTATCTATCTGTCTGTCTGTCTCTCTGCCTGTCTGTCTACCTACCTACCTATTTAGCATTGCATACATGTATGGGTATGTATATACATATGCACATGTATACGCATACATTTATATTTTAAAATGGCCAGGAAGACAATGCAATCTTATTAGTGCCATAAATGCAGACAAGAAATAAATAAAACTAACAAACACCAAGTTATGACAGGCCATGTTGCCTGCTTACCCGCAGGAGCAGAAACCAGCCTACAAGCAGTGGAGAGACCAAATATCTCACACTCAGGTCACGTGGGACTCTGAAGTGAGCAGGGGAGTGAGTCAGGAGTTGGACTGATGCATTTTCAAGGATAAAAGTCAGTGGGAAGAAAACCATTTTAAATGCACCTGAACTTCCCGTTAGTAAGTCCATATTGGCTTGTAAGGGGTAGGCTAGGGATAGGGAAGAGAAACTCAGAGCTAATGAGTCTGTAGCAAAAGCTGGCAACATTCCAAGGTGGAAATGATTAAAACATCATCCATAAAATTTGGAAATGGATAATCGTTATGGTTACACAACATGGTAACACAATGTCATTGAATTGTATATGTGAAAAAAGTTGAAAGGCAAATGTTTTGTTATGTATATATTTACCACAATTAAAAAAAAAATCATCCAGGATGTATGATCTGGAGTCTCATCCCCAATCCCCATGGGCTCCAGTTCAAGCTGACTCCAGTTGCGCTTGACCACATTGTCTCTGCTGGTCCAAGCAACCCTAGAGTCTCCTGCCACATCTGTCCTGGAGACTAGGTAATGGTGGTGTTGGCGTTGGTGGCAAAGGGTGGGCTGCAAAGGAAGCATGTGCTTGGCAGTGTTGGAGGCAGAGGGAGCTTCCGTACTGTCAAGTCTGCTGGGTCATAGGTAGACAGCCCACCAGAAGAGACAGCTGCTTCCCTTTACCCAGGTAAGCTTTCCTCGAAAGTATTGAGTAATTCCTGGGTGATCCCTGGGGACTGGAGTTTCTAGGGTCTGAGGAGAGTTGAGGACAAATAGGGCAGATCTGTCGAAATATCCAAAGGCCACTCTGGGTCTCCACAGGGTTGCTAGGAGCCAGGGTCCCTGAGTCTGGTGGATTTCCATCATGTGCTCAGCATATGGGGAGAAAATGGAGAGCCTTATCTTCCGGGGAACTTCAGGTAGAAGGCTTGTTTGTACTGATAAGGAGTCATAATGGAGCCGATAACCTATTCGGAGTAGGTAGGAGCAGTTGGGAAGTCCTTCTGACCTCTTGGTCAGAGCAACTGCATATTCCACCAGGAGATTATTTGCTAGTCTCCACTTTTCTACCTCCCAGCCCCTTTCTGCTTCCTCCAGCAAACTTTTATCATGTGCAGACAGAGGTAAGGCCCCAAAGGATCTGAGCCTGCTAGAAAGCTGAATGAAGGGAGAAATAGTGCAGTTATCAAACCCTCAAAGGTCTTGCAATATTTGAGGTGAATATTGTGGATTAAGCGTTTGAGTTGCTGGAGGTTTTGCTGAGAATCCACCCATTTAGAGAACTATCTCCGTAAGGGGGGATTCCACCATCTTCTTCTAACACCTGTCATTTTTCAAGAAGTTCTTCAGCTTAATTTAACAAATGTTTACTGAGCAGAGCACCATGTCTGGCTCTCGGAGGAGGCCAAAATTAAATCACAATCATCCTCTAGGACCTCGACAGTCTAGTGGGGAAGGGTGGCCAGACATTACACAACTATGTAAATTGGGGGAGTCCTTAGATAGAGGCTGAACCTCATTTGTGCAAATGTCAGTGAGCTCCCTGTTATTTTGTTCTCAGAGGAGATGTTCAAGACTTATTAATGCCCTCTGGGGAAATGACCAGCCTAGAGTGAGATATTATATGGTCACCTTTTCATCAGGTCCCCTAGCTGGGCACTCCTCAGTCACTCTTCTCCACAAACAGAAATTCAGAGGCTTCGGATCTTGATTTGGGAAGAATAAGAAGGATGGATGCGAGAAAGTACAGTCTGGTCTGCCCTTAAATAAGTGCAGCTGGTTCTAGAGTACCTTCTCCCAGAGGAGTTCGAGTGATTCACTCAAACAACCTTACTTGCCAACAGGAAAGCAAAGAGGGGAAACAGTCATAAAAAGAAATTCCGAGTTTACTTGCAGCCTAATCCTCTCTTCTGGCTGGAACTGTGAGTTCTGTTGAGACAGGAGCTGCCTTTACTTTTGCTCAGTTGTTACCACTAGAAATGGATGTTGTCTGCACATTGTAACAGGGATGCAAAAACCTAGTTTCAATACAGACCTTTGAGTAGCAGCAGTGATTTCTCAGAGGGGTGACAGCCCAAAGTGTAAGATGTAAAGTTTTTTTATTTTTTTAATTTCTTTACTTTGGGGGGTGTTTTTTTTTTTTTTTTTGCTCGACTGAGAGACCAATGAGGGAAATGTTTAGTGGTGGACTGTAGAAACTGGCCAAATCAACAGTTGCCACCTTCTAAGTGAGTGACCCAGATCATTTTTTACAAAAACATGTTGGGAAAAAAAAGGTGGAGGGAGAGGTGGATTAATCATTGTTAGCCAGTGAAAATGGCTGACTTATCTCTGGCGCAGTGAGAGAGTTCAGCTTCAGGACCTTGAACTGTGCATCCGTTGACCAGGTGCAGGAAGCATGGTGTGTGTCTCACGGAAAAATACCTGAAGGCATTTGCTTCATTACAAACCATGGAGAACTCCCTGCTCACTACCTTCCTCGGCCACCCCAGGGGCCAGCTTCTACCAAAGTCAAATACATCATCAGAACCTTGGTGGGAATCACAGACTGACCTTCCTCTCCCTCTCCTACCTCCTCCTTACCTCCTTCCTGAAGAAGCTGTTGCTCCTTCCGGAGAATATCCTGTTTCTACAAATGTCCTATCAGTTCCCTCACGGACAGATGGTAGATGACTCTTCCCTTCTCAGACAATCCTTTGACAAGGCCAAACCACCCTAGCAGTTAGGAAACATTCTTGCTGTCAACTTGGAACCTTCCTCCCAGGAGTTAAATTTTGTTGATGGTGTATTGCAGAGGCAGGGTAGACAGGACTATTTGGAAAAGACTCATTTTCCCCTTTGTCCTGGTCTGTTCCCCTGAGGCAAAGAAGGGCTATTTGAGGAGACAAGGGAAGCGTGACAGGACCTAAGGATCCGGACCAAAGCTGTCGTCTCTCCTTGCTTCAATTTACAATTTTTTTGGAAGACTTGAGACCAATCAAAGAAGGAGAGGGAAACCGAGTCATTAATTGAAATAGCTCAGCCCTGGATTAAGCCTTAGCGTGGTGGGGAATGGGAATAAGGAGGGAGTATGACAGGGAGGGAAACCCTGGTGGCATAGCGGTTAAGTGCTACTGCTGCTAACCAAGAGGTTGGCAGTTCAAATCTGCCAGGTGCTCCTTGGAAACTCTATCAGGCAGTTCTACTCTGTCCTGTAGGGTCACTATGAGTCAGAAGCGACTGGACAGCAGTGGGTTTGGTTTTTCTGGTTTACAAGGGGGAGGGGTGGGAGTGGGGCAGGAGGAGCTCCTTGGTTTTCTTAGAAGATTCTCAGAAACACTCAGCCCAAGAGACTGTCCGTCTCCCACTGCCACCTCCAGGATTGAAAAAAAAAGGAATAGAAAGATTAAAGTGCTGTGTAACCTTGACCAAGTCACCAGCGGTCTCTGGGTTTTAGTTCAACTGTAAAATCAGACTCATGACCTTGTCCCACTTTCACCTTTCACATTCTTTGAGCCTGCCCCTTTGAAAGCAGCTCCAACGAGGTGCTGCCTGATTGTGAATTATCTAATAGAAATTGATAGTTATTGCCTGAAGGAAAAGATAAATAGGGTTATACATTTTTTAATTAAAATATTTTCAAAAGTAATGCATTCACTTGGTTTTAAAAAAATGCAGTTTGAAAGATATTCAGTGAAAGTCCATCTTCCTCCCGTAAATGGGGTACTTTCTAAACAGTGAGGCAGAAACCAGCCTGACCTGAAGTACACAGGGAGTCAGAGAAAACTCCACATTCTTTTCTCTTTTTGTCACGAATGGATATCAAATTGCTACTGTCTCTCTTATGCTTCTTTTACCAACTTATGGTGACTCCATGTGTGTCAGAGTAGAACTGTGCTCCATAAGGTTTTCAGTGGCTGATTTTTCAGAAGGAGATTGCCAGACCTTTCTTCCGAGGTATTCCGGGTATACTCAAATCTCCAACCTCTCGATCAGTAGCCAAGCTCATTAACCTTAACTGTTTGTACCACCGAGGGACTCCAAGCTCCATATTCTTAAGTGAAAGTTGCCTCCCTAGGTAGAGCCTGAGATCTAGGTGGGATCCAGATTAGGGCTTATCCTTTCACCCTTTTCTTCCCCATTCCTTTTCTTCTTCCCAGCTCTGCCCTTGTAGTCCTTTCAATCAACTCTTTTCTTTAAGAGATAGGAGATTTCATCCCAACCAAAACACCCATGTTGTACAGTTGGTTATTAGGCCTTCCCTCTTCCAGAGCCCAGCTGGGGAGATAATCAGGAAATGAGTGGTCTGGACCCGCTGAACCCACATCTCATCCTCTCTGAGAGGTTCCAAGTGAGAACCATGATGCAGAAAAAAGGCGAAGAGGTGAGGCCTGGAATTGCCATTAAAACAAACAGCTCTGTGGGCCTTTAGGGGGCCAAGGGGCTATTCTGAGCTATAAAAACACAGCAAGGCGAAAGGAGCCATCTGTCCTGCTAGTCCTTGTCTCCCTGGACAGGGGTCCTTACAGTGCCTGACCTCTGGCCAGAGTAAAGCCAGGAGAGAGGGGGCAGGGCGGCAGGAGTTCACACGCCTCCTGGAGTCTTCACAGTGGGAAGGGAAAGCAGCCTTTTTTTCTCTTGACGATTGTCTTCACTTCAGTAGGTTTGAAGTGATCATAGTGTGGCGCTGGGGCCAAGTAAGTCCAAGGACCTCTCCAACTCTGAATTCCACAGAGCAGGATGCCTGTGGCTCCCTCCTCAACCCTGTGAGACCACAGCCTCTTCTCCTCTGCTGGAAAGTCACCTTCTCGTGGTCAGATTTGCTGGTTGGCTTTTTCTCATCTTTCTTCCTCTTTATCTCTTGAGCCATATCTGACACTTTTGACAGTTAACTGCCTTGAAAAACTCATTCGCTCAGTCTCAGTGGTGTTCAGTGTTGCTCCTGCAAGCTCTATTTTCCTGTCTCTTCTGCCAGCCCCAGTCAGCGTGATGTTGGCCAAGGCTCTGCTCTTCTTCATTCTCTCTCTTCCCACCCTCCTAGGCAGCTTCAACGCCGGCAGGTGACTCCCAAATCCGCATCTCCACCCCTGGCCATCGTTCATTTAATCCTTGAGTGTTTATTGATTCCCCTTCTGCCCTTGTCTCCTCCTTTCTGCAACCTTTGCTGGTTGATGGTCCCGGTGCTGCAGGTCTCATCTGGAGAGGAAATGGTTGGGCTCAGTGTTAGTATTGCCCTTTGGCCCCCTGTTCTGTCTTAGCCTGTGCTGCCAACTTAATTTCTTACTCTGGATCTTTGAACTTCTTGTGAGGTAGTCAAATGAGAAAGTGATGGTTCAATGGCAAAGAATTTACTCAAATGTCACAATTGTTATTGTTTATTCAAATTTCAACTAAGACATATTTAAGCACACATACTGAGTGTGACACCACGCTGGGCTCCAGGCCACCAAGGACAACAGGACATTGTTCTTACCCCAGGGAACTCAGGGAGTGAGGGGAGGATATGAATAGACCATGAACTGGAGTTTAGGGTGTGAGCCTCCAAAGTAGAGTTCTGTCCAAAATTTAAACTTACAAGAAAAGACCAGACTTACTGGTCTGACAGAGACTGGAGACACCCCAAGAGTATAGCCCCCAACACCCTTTTAGCTCAGTACTGAAGTCACTCCTGAAATTTACCCTTCGGCCAAAGATTACACAGGCCTATAAAACAAATAACACATGTAGTTCAACCACATGTATGAGACCGAATGGGCACACCAGCCCAAAGGCAAAGACGAGAGGCAGGAAGTAGCAGAAAACCTGAATGAATGCAAATGGGGAACCCAAGGTCCAGAAGGTGAAACTGTTGACACATCACGGGGTTGGCAACCAATGTCACAAAACAATCTGTGTATTAATTATTTAATGAGAAACTAATTTGCTCTGTAACATCCACCTAAAGCACAATTGCAAAAAAAAAAAAAATAGAGTCTGCCTATAGGGAGAACAAGCACTTAGTTTTGCTCAGGAAAAAGTGGAGGGGGTGCTACTTGATTTGGGCTTCAGAGGATGAATAAGATGTCACCAGGTGAGGAAGGGAAGAAGAGGGAGAGCAGCGTGCCAAAGGGAGGGGAGCACGTGGGCAGAGGCGCAAGGGGTGGGAGAGGCCTGTTTGAGAACGGCAGGTGGTCTGGGGTGTCTGGAGGGCAGGGCATCAGGATGGCAGGGTGGGCGGGTCCTAGTCTGTGAATGACCACACATGCACTGCAGAGAATGGGGAGCTCTGAAGATTTATAAGAGGCAGTTGGTCAAGGACAAAAAATACAGGAGGGGGAGGGGAGAAAGTTAGATGCGAAGTTTGTGGCTTGGCTGGTGCACCCTGGGAGTCTGGCAAGGACACCTCAGGACGGTGTCTTGGTGAATCTGCCACAGTCCAAAGGAGGGCCTGGATCAGAAACTGGCTTCATCAACTTGCCAATGGGGACTTGTCTTTTAGGAAAGATTTAGATTTGCCCAAGTCTTTCCTGAAGGCCAATCTACTGATCTATAGTAACTGTCATAGCAAAAGTAAAATGCCAATTCGTTCATTTACGAAAAGAGATATAACTGATTTGCTGATTTTCTTCTCATGACTGAAATGTGGGATGGGGAGCTGGTCTGTTGAGCTGGGAATCAGAATCAGCAGCTGGTCCTGAGATAGGTTTGATAGGGCCTGGGGTCTCCATCCACATGGCTAATAGGGAGATACCTGCCCCAGGGCTGGACATGTCCTGGCCTTGGGCCACCTCCTCTGCTCCAGCCATGGTTGGATTTTCACTGCCAGGGCAGGCTCTGTAATGCCACTTTTCTGCACCTTTGATGGGCATATTCTTTATCTTAGACTGGTCAATCTCACCTGGCAGGCTCCTCCTACAAAAAATCCAGAGGTTTTGCAACCTGGGCTACATATTAGAATTACCTGGGAAGATTTAAAAGCTGCTAATGCCTGAACCTCACCCCTGTTGTTGTTAGGTTCCATCGAGTTGGTTCTGACTCATACCGACCCCGTGTACAACAGAACAAAACACTGCCAGGTTCTGTACCATCCTCATAATCATTGTTATGCTTGAGCCCATTGTTACAGCAACTGTGTCAGTCCATCTTGTTGAGGGTCTTCCTCTTTTTTGCTGACCCTCTACTTTACTAAGCATGATGTCCTTCTTCAGGAACTTGTCCCTCCTGATAACATGTCCAAAGTACGTGAGACAAAGTCTTGCCATCCTTGCTTCTAAGGAGCACTCTGGCTGTACTTTATCCAAGACTGATTTGTTCATCCTTTTGGTAGTCCATGGTATATTCAATATTCTTTTCAAATACCATAATTCAAAGGTGTCAATTCTTCTTTGGTCTTCCTTATTCATTGTCCAGCTTTCACATGAATACGAGGCAATTGAAAACACCATTGCTTGTGTCAGGCACCCCTTGTCCTCAGAGTGACATCTTTGCTTTTTAACACTTCAAAGAGGTCTTTTGCAGCAGATTTGTCCAATGCAGTACCTTGTTTGATTTCTTGACCGCTGCTTCCATGGACTCTGATTGTGGATCCAAGTAAAATAAAATCCTTGACAACTTCAATTTTCTCCGTTTATTATCATGATGTTGCTTACTGATCCAGTTGTAAGGATTTTTTTTTTTTATGTCGAGGTGTAATCCATACTGAAGGCTGTAGTCTTCGATCTTCGTTATTAAGTGCTTCAAGTCCTCTTCTTTTCAGCAAGCAAGGTTGTGTCATCTGCATAACGCAGGTTGTTAATGAGTCTTCCTCCAATCCTGATGCGCGTTCTTCATATAGTTCAGCTTCTCAGATTATTTGCTCAGCATACAGATTGAGTAAGTATGGTGAAAGGATACAACTCTGTCGCACATGCTTCCTGACTTTAAACCACGCAGTATCTCCTTGTTCTGTTCAAACGACTGCCTCTTGATCTATGTACAGGTTCCTCATAAGCACAATTAAGTGTTCTGGAATTCTCATTCTTCCAATGTTATCCATAATTTTTTATGATCTGCTCAGTCGAATGCCTTTGCATAGTCAATAAAACACAGGTAAACACCATTCTGGTGTTCTCTGCTTTCAGCCAGGATCCATCTGACATCAGCAGTGATATCCCTGGTTCCACGACTTCTGAGTCCATCTTGAATATCTGGCAGCTCCCTGTTGATGTACTGCTGCAACCGCTTTTGAATGATCTTCAGCAAAATTTTATTTGCATGTGATATTAATGATACTGTTTGATAATTTCTGCGTTCTATTGGATCATCTTTCTTTGGAATGGGCACAAATGTGGATCTTTCCTGGACGGTTGGCTAAGTAGCTGTCTTCCAAATTTCTTGGGGTAGATGAGTGAGAGCTTTCGGTGTTTCATCCATTTGCTGAAACATCTCAGTTGGTATTCTGTCAGTTCCTGGAGTCTGGTTTTTTGCCCATGTCTTCAGTGCAGCTTGGACTTCTTCCTCAGTACCGTTGGTTTTTTGTTTGTTTCTGTTATTGTGCTTTAGGTGAAAGTTTACAGCTCAAGTTAATTTTTCATTAAAAAATTTGTACATGTATTCTTTTACGACATTGGTTGCAATCCCCACAATGGGGTGGCACAATCCTCCTTTCTACCCCGTGTTCCCTGTGTCCATTTGACCAGTTCCTGTCCGTTCCTGCCTTCTCATCCTGCTTTTGGACAGGAGAAGCCCATTTGGTCTCGAATATTTGGTTGAACTAAGAAGCACATTCCTCACGTGTATTATTTTTTGTTTTATAGTCCTTTGTAATCTTTGTCTGAAGAGTGGGTTTCAGCTCTGAGTTGACAGAGCATCCAGGGGCATAGTTTCAGGGATTCCTCCAGTCTCTGTCAGACCATTAAGTCTGGTCTTTTTATATGAATTTAAATTCTGTTCTACATTTTTATCCTGCTCTGTCTGGAATTCTCTGTTATGTTCTCTGTCAGGGCGGTCATTGGTTGTAGCCAGGCACCATCTAGTTCTTCTGGTCTCAGGCTGGTGGAGTCTCTTGTTCATTTGGTCTTTTACTCCTTTGGGCTAGTATTTTCCCTGTGTCTTTGGTTTTCTTAGTACCATCAGTTCTTGATCTCACCCCTTGAGATCCTGATTTTATTGGTCTGAGGCAGGGCTTCGAGCAGGTTCATTCTGGCTTGAACCCCTGCTGAGAATTTGCCTTTCTACCCCCAGATATACTGAATCAGAATCTACATTTTAGCAAGATCCCCAGGTGTTCCTTCTGTATAATAAATTTTGAGAACCACCACTGTTCTACCAGTGGAGCCATGGTGGCATAGTGGTTAAAAGCTTGGCTACTAACCAAAAGGTCAGTGGTTCAAATCCACCAGGGACTTCTTGGAAACCCTACGGGGCAGTTCTTTTCTGTCCTATAGGGTCGCTATGAGTTGGAATTGGCTGCACAGCAACAGGCTTGGGTTTTGATTCTACTAGTCGTTCTCAGAATTGGTCCCTAAGGAGCAGCATTAACATCACCTGGGAACTTGTTAGAAATTCAAATTCTCAGCAGGGGTTTGAACTGGAACAATTCAGTTCGAAGCCCTGGTCTAAGGTGCAGCCTGGGTATTGAGTTTTAAAATCTCCCCTAGTAATTTCAATATATAGTCAAGGTTGAGAGCCTTTGCTTTAAGGCACCTTTGCATATTTTAGCTCCAGTCCACCAAGTGTTGATTTTGCTCTTAGAAGGTTGCTTAATATGGATCAGGTGCCAAGTGCTTTTCAAGTGTTACTTTAATTCTTAAAACAGTCCTAGCAGGCAGTGAAGAGGAGCAGCGATACAGGGGACGGACGGCAGTGAGGTATAACCTGGGGTCAATCCCAGCCCCATCGCTGACCAACCAGCCAGGTGACTTATTGGGGAAGTTACCTTGTCCTTTTGCATCTTCATTTCTTCATCTATAAAATGGGGAGTATTAATATCTGCTGTACAAGAGTTGGTGTCAGGAATAGATGAATGAGGCAACAGGTGGAAATCACCATTCTCCTGGATTCCGCATTTTCATGGGAGGAGTGGAAGAGACTGGGACATCATGTCCCCTGGGGGGGGCCTTAGGAAAGGGCAAGTCCCTCCTCATACTCTGGCCACGGGTATAAGGTCAAGGAGTGTGAGACATACAGTGGGAAGGTGTTTGAGAACCGAGCCCCCCCTGAAAAGGCTACTATCTATTTTCCTCCATTCAATGAGGTCCTTGTGGCAGCTACAAGGCAGCTGAGGCCAGACAGTCTGGGTAAGGAGGAAGCCCTAAGGGATGAAGATGAGGGCCAAGTGGAGGGACCTGGGCTGGCCCCCACCTCCAAGGGCAAGAGGTCACCAGAGATGGTTTCTTGTTCCAGCAGAATCTTCCCTAGGCCAAGCCAGGCAATGGATGGTGACTGCCTAGCACTCACTGTCCCCCTAGTCCCTAGCATAGTGGGCCATATCTGACACTTTTGAAAGTTAACTGTCCCTAGTGTAGTGTCCAGTGGTCAGAGTCCCTCACTGAAAATGAGATGGCACCTCAGCATTGCTGTAGGCAGCCCCAAATGTCTCCTTCTCTTGAGTCTCCAGAGTGCTCCACCCCAGACATTTGCTTGTCATTTGACCAAGTACAGCAAGAGGGTGGTTGGGCACTTTTCTAAGTCAAAAGATGGAGAGAGCACAGCTGGACCTGAATGTTTTCAAATAGTTCTTTTGATGTGTAGCAAGTAGGTCTGAGGAAGGACCTTCCAGAGTCAGCAAAAACTACCAAAGTCTAAAAATCTTTTGAGTGATTCAGATACCTTTCTCAAGGTGATAGAAGACCTAAGGATGGACTCCAGATGAATCCCTAAGACCCTTTTAGCTCCGAGTCTGTGAGTCTACCATGTAAAAGCCATTGTCCAAAGCCAAGATCCAATGGGGGTCATTCTTCCACTTGACAGCAATTTGGAACCAACCTGTTGCCCAAGGGGAAATGATTAGTTTACTATCAACTTAGAGTACCACTTATCCTTTAAAAATCATCCTTTTGAGGGTTACATGGCAACCTGTAAAAATGGTTATGATGGAATGTTATGTGAAAAAAGAGAATACAAGTTAAAGATTTGACTTATTGCAGCTTAAGAATAAAGTCCAGACGGCTCCACATGGTATCCGAGGCTCTGCTCATTCTGACCCCATTTAACCTTTCCATCTTCACCTCCTACCATTCCACCACCCCATTCCATGTGCCAGCACTCACTGTTCCTGAACATGCTACAGGACCACAGCCTTTGTGCCCATATCTCTGCCAGGAACACTGCTCCCCACTTCCCCACTAGACTAAATTCAACTCCTTAACCACTTCAAATGTTACTCCCCACTCCTAACAACATCAACAACAAAAATATACAATAAATTCATAATATCGGTTGACTTCAGGGAGCAGAGCTTGGAGACCAGCAGGCAGAAGTGGGATGGAGAGACGTGTACCCTTATGGATTGATTAAAAAGCTGTTTGGTTGAAACTGGTGAAATGGACACAAAAAGAGAAAGTGGAGGGGAGAGCAGGCTGTCTCGTTAGGGGGAGAGAAATTGGGAGCATGTAGCAAGGTGTATATGGGTTTTTGTGTGAGAGACTAACTTGATTTGTAAACTTTCACTTAAAGCACAATAAAAATTAGAAAAAAAAGCTGTTTGAGATATATTTCACATAACGTATTATTCACCCATTTAAAGCATACAATTCATTGGTTTTAAGTACATTCACAGAGGTGTGCAACCATCACCAGATATGTACCTTTTTGTACGTGTAGGATTTTGAACATGTGAATGTGTTACCTATTCATATGAATAAATTAATAAAATTAAACACATGCACAAATAATTTTCACTGCCTCCATAAAGCCCTCCCAGACACCCACAGGTGTTTGAAGGCTCCTGCTCTGTATGCCTTTCATCTGTCATAGCTCTTATTGCAATGCATTTTAATCGTTTACCGAAAGGCCTTCCTCCAGTACAGATTCTGAGCTCCTCAAGGGCAAGGATATTATGATACTTTAGTGTGTCAGTGCAAATATGGCATTCAGGAACAGCCCCAGAAATGTTTGATGAATGAATGAATGAAATCTTCTTTGCTTCAAGATAGATGGAGCAAAGTAGATGGAGAGGCCAGAAGGGGCTGCACAATCCTCCTCACTCTCATCTCCACCTGGTTCCTGGCCCCAGTCCTTTCTCCAAACCCATTCCCGTTTTAACCTACATCCATCTCCGTTTCTTGAATAGACATAGTTTTATGAAATGCAAAGACCGAATGCTGGTCTCTTGGGACTGGCAGTGGGAGCTATGTGGGACCAGAGAGAGCCCCTCATCCACCATGACAGGACTATGAAGGCAATTTTATTTATTACTATGATTATTACTATAGAATGAAAAGGGGCCTAACATGTGGCAGGGGTATGGAAGAACTTGTCAAATAAAAAAAGGACACATAAGTCTCTTGGGCAGATGAATGAGATTATCTCTGTCACACCCTGGCCCTGGGGTCCCTGACAAGACTCCCCATCCCAGGGATCAACTAGCTGTGAGAGAAGCCCCCGTGGGAGAAGGCAGGGAGGTCCGACGCACAGGCAGCAGTCTGACGGAGGCAAGCCAGGGGGTTGACCTCACAGGCCCCCGCATCCTGGTCCCCCCGGAAGTAGATGGAGTCGGCAGAGTTGAAGGAGGGGTCCTCATCAAAGAAGTTGTAGGGTCGAAGGAAGAAGCCTACACCATTGCCCACAGTCACCGTGTTGGGAATGTCCTCGGCATGTGGGATATGCAGGAAGCCAGCTGTCACCCAGGCCACCAAGTCCTAGCAGGGGAGAAGGAAGAGGGTCAGAGGTCTGGCTTTGCTAAGGACATGTCCTGCCGCCTCCAGTAGCCTTGCATATAAGGATTCAGTTTACCAGCCTATCCTTCCATAATTTCGCCAAAAAAATATAAAATCATAGAGCATTCTTTCTTAGTAGTTCTAAAGACCCAGAAGGATTCTGGTTTGGGAGAGACCGAAGTGGCTGCTCCTTGCTCTCCCTGCTTCAAGCCCCCCACCCTATCTCTGCTAGTCCATTCCAATGACCTTCCCTGCAATGGTCTCATTGTTGATGAAGTCTGTGAAGTCCACAATTGGGGTCCAAGGGTCATTCAAATTGTAGATGCTGGTGCTACTGGGCTCCTTCTCCTTCCTCTGGGTCACAGCCAGTTGGTACCTACAGTGGGTTTTGATTGATCCACAAGGTCATCAATGTGCCTGTTATGAACTGAATTGTGTCTTCCCTGCCAAAAAAAAATGTGTCATTTGGCTAGGTCATGATTCCTGGTATTGTGTGGTTGTCCTCCATTTTATGATCTGATGTAATTATCCTCCATTTTGTGACGTGTTGTAAATCCTAACCTTTATATCTTAATGAGGCACAATCAGTGTGGGGTGCTTCTTGAGTCACAGCCTTCACCACCCTTACTTTAGTTGCCACCCTTACTCAAGTCACACCTTTTATCTTACCAGAGATTGAATGAGAGAGAAGTGAGCAGAGAGGAGAGGGACTTCATTACCACCAAGAAAGAAGAGCTGGGAGTGGAGTGCATCCTTTGGACTTGGGGTCCCTGCAGTGAGACCCTCCTAGACCTAGGGGAAGCTAGATGGCAAGACTCATGCAGATCTCCAAAGAACCAGGAAGCAGAAACTGAAGAGACAAGGACTTGCCTCCAGAGCTAACAGAGAGAGAAAGCCTTCCCCTAGAGCTGGCACCCTGAATTCAGACTTCTAACCTCCTAAACTGTGAGAGAATAAATTTGTTTGTTAAAGCTATCTGCTTGTGGTATTTCTGTTATAGCAGCACTCGATAACTAAGATGTTGTCCTACTGTCTGAAGCTGACACTGAAAAGTGAAATGAGCCCAAAGGTCTTGGCTTATCAAGCCTCTTTATCATTCTCTGTCCGGTTCTCTCTCTTGCTCTCACTCTCATTCTTCTCTCTCACCCCTCCCCCACCACAAACACACACACGCACTAATGTAGAGTTCCTGAATTTGGTCAATCTCCTGTCCCTTGCACATCAGTCAGTCCATCACTCAGGCTTCAGGTAGAAGCGTCACACACCCACCCAGAACCAAGCCTGGTGTCAATCCGGCCCAGCTCCATGTATACAGATGTGGCCTGATTTTCCTTCCTAGGTCAATTTCAGTGTCTCACATGCCTGGATTTTAGGGAATATGTCCTCAGGTCTGCCCCCTCTTACTCTTTGTCCCTTCCCAGCAATACTCATTATGAACATTTTAAACATACAGAAAAGTTGAAAGAATTGTACAGTGGGTACCCATATACCCAAAACCTAGAGATTCTACTACCGTTAACATTTTACTAAATTTGCTTCAATAGGTAGCTCTCCAGTCATCCATCTGTCAGTCCAATAGGCTTTATTTTGAGTGGCTAAAGGTTGTGGCCACAGTAATTTGTGTGTGTGTTTGTGTATGTGTGTGGGTGTGTATATGCACATGTACTCATTGGGGAGTGGGGAAACCTGGGTTCCCAGCATTGTGGGGCCCTTTTTATAGCCTACCTCCCTTAGACCCTCTCCAATACCCACCTTGCTCACCTGCCCCAACTAAAGGCTCTCTCCATGGAGCTGCTCTGGGGCAGCGGCTCCCCAGCAAAGCTAAGCACTTGGATGCGATAGCCCCGTGGGTGACCCCACTTGTTGCTGTGGTTGCTGGCCAGGTACAGGTAGCGAGGGGCCGCCCCTCCCAGGGGGAAGGCGGCCTGCTCCTCGGTCTCCAGCAGCTTCCGGGTCACCTGCAGCCTCTGTATCTGGTGCTGGGGGCTCCAGGTCACCGCAGCGGGGACAAAGGCCATGTCCTCAGCCCAGACCCAGTTCTCCAGTCCTGTGGGAGAGAGGGGCGGGGGGAGGGAGAGAGGAAAGGCCGGTCATGCAGTCTCCCTGCTCCCTCTGGACTCTGCCCCCACCCAGCTTCAATTGAAGAGAAGCACAATACTGAGTGAGCCCCCTGCTTCCCTCGGCTCTTTCTAAAATATCCCCAATCTGGAGATTTGGGGGAGGGTCTTTCCCCTGATGTCCTCTCTTATAATAACCCTGGGTGCCTTGTGACTGGGCCTCTCCTGCTGAGGAGCCACAAGGGAGGGTAGCTTACCTGAAATTGGAGCAGCCTAGCAGGCCATGTGCAGGCTCTTTCTGACCTGAAGAGGGCTCCGCCCCCCACATCTGAAGCCCTCTGGCATTGCCAGAAGAGCCCTATCAGGAGAATAACAAGCAACAGCGGCAGACAGCATTAGTGAAACTGGAGGGGCTCTGTACTAGCACATGCGAGTCCTTTACCCACATTGGCTCTCTATGAAGGAGGAGCTACAGTTGTCCCCATTTTACAGATGGGAAAACTGAGGCTTAGAGAATTTAAATAGTGTGTCCTGGTTGGTCACTAAGGGCACAAGGTTCATGTTGTGGCAGTGCTGGGAACGAGGGTATTAGTACAGCTCTCTGCTGCCCACACATTAGCACACAGACACTGACATGGGGGTCAAAGGAGATGAAAACCATACCCTGGCCCCCACACCGCAGGGTGTGGGGGCTTGAAGGTATCTCCTGTAGTCTGGGGTTTGGCAGAGAGCTGGGAGCAGACCCAAAAGCACAGTCTGTTCCCTGAACATTGGGAGTTTTGAATGATTTTATTAGCATCTAACCAAGTCCCATACCCCATTGCCGTCGAGTCGATTCCGACGCATAGCAACCCTATAGGACAGAGTAGAACTGCCCCATATTGTTTCCAAGGAGCACCTGGCGGATTCAAACTGCAGACCTTTTGGTTAGCAGCTGTAGCTCTTAACCATTGTGCCACTAGGGTTTCCACCAAGTCCCATGTTAGGAGTCAAATTAAGTGACCTGAGATCAAAGAGCAATAAATCCAAACATGCTGGCAGCTCCCTCCACACCTTCCGGGGACCAGGAGAGAGCAGAGGTTGATTAAGCAAGCCCTTAGCTTCCTTCTTGTGGCTTCACTGTGCCTAATCCACTCCAGGGTTCCCACCCTCAGGTGACAAAGACTAAGAGTTTTCAGGATAATTGCATAGTGTCAAGGTATTTCCCCAAGATATTTATTAATCTATTTATAGTAGAAAAACCTGGAAGACATCACCTTACCCAAGTGCTCAAGGCTAATATCACTAGTAAAATAAGGCATATTGACGTCTTGTACCCCTTGACAGGATGCACTAAGAATAGAATAAGATCTCTTTTGGCATTCTTGTCCAAAAATGCATGATCGCAATCCAATCATGAGAAAACATCAGAGAAACTCAAATTGGGAAACAACTGACGAGTAACCTTCAAAAGTGTTGCGGTCAGAAAAGACAAGGAAAGCCTAAGGAGCTGTCACAGATTGGTGGAACCAGCTCAATGGCAATGGGTAAGGAGACATGACAGCTAAATGCAATGTGGAATCCTGGATTGGATCCTGGAACAGAAAAAACACATTAGTGGAAGAACTAATGAAATTTGAGTAAAGTCCAATGCTTAGTTAATAGTACTGTAATAAGGTTAATATCCTGGCTTTGATCATTGTACTCTGATTATGTATAAGATATTAACATTAGAAGGACTAGGTAGAGGGTTTATGGGAACTCTCTGCACTATTTTTGAAACTTTCGTAAGTTGAAAAATATTCCAAAGGAAAAAGTGTTTTTAAAGTGGTCATCATTAGTTCTCACCACAACCCTATGAGGAAGACATGGTTATGTCACTTTTACACTAGAGTAAACGGGTACAGAGAGGGTAAGCATAGAATTGTTTCTACCCAACGCATTTCTACAGGAGCTCCACAAGGGTTTCCCTCTCCTTCATCAGAATGTAAGTCTCCTGAGGTCAGGGCCGTTGTTTCTGCTGATAAATTGTGTTACTGGAGTGCCTGGCATACAGTATGCATTCAGTAAATACTTGTTGCTTGAATGAATGATACATCATTGTGTGAGAAAACAGACATGACGAAACTATGTACATTATGGTGCCACATGTATATCAGTATTTTATATTTATACATCTCAGTTACATCGGTTGCTGTCAATTCCAACTCAGGGTGACCCCATGTGTGTCAGAGTAGAACTGTGTTCCACAGGGTGTTCAATGGCTGATTTTCAGAACTAGAAGGTCAGGCTTTTCCTCTAAGGTGTCTCTGCGTGGATTCGAACCACCACCATTGAAGTTAGCAGCTGAGAGTGTTAACCATTGCACCACCCAGGGACTCCTATTTATGTATAATCAAAAAAATCAAACCAAATCCATTGCTGTCAAGTCAATTCTGACTTATAGCGACCCTACAGGACAGAGTAGAATGGCCTCACAGGGTTTCCAAGGAACAGCTGGTGAATTCAGACTGCTGACCTTTTGGTTAGCAGCCGAGTTTATTTACATGTACTATACAATAAAACAAACTCTGTAATTACAGATATATGTTGTAAGTATGGAAGATTTTTTCTTTTAAGAAAGAATAACTGACCTGCTAATCACGAAAGCCTCTGAGGACGACATTCACTTATACTTCGTATACTTTTACTCTCTCATCCAGCAAAAGTGGAGGTATGAAAATCCAAAACCACATACTCCTGCTCAAATCTTCCTATCCTGGATACCTACATAAAACTCAAAGCCAACAAAGACAAGTCTTCAGCTCCCTCCTCTGGCACCCTTGTCTGCCAGGATGTCTTACCTGCTATGTCCAGATCCACCTTGAAGTGGGCGCTGTGAGTGTGAACGGTGCCCAGTGTGTGCTCCCCAACTTGGTTCCCGTACCTCCGGGCTGCACCAAAAAGGAACACTGAGCTGATGTAGCCCGTGGCATGGAACTTGATTTCGATGGCCCCATTGGGGTGGAAGACCATATCCCACACATAGTCGTAGTTGAGCATGGTGGACACAGACCTGACAATCAGCACTGTCTCCGTGAGGCCCCCAAAGTAGTGAGAGTATAAGTCGGAGTGGTGTCGCCGCAGGGGGAGGCCCTGGTTCTGTTCAAATACACAAAAGGCATCACGTAGTGTCTTGGGGGCCTGGGACTCCAAAAGGAAGTGCCAGTCCACATAGGTGGCCAGGTAGGGGCAGTCCACCCCACGGGTCAGGGGCGTGGAGAAGTGGCCCAACCCAAAGCCACTATCTGTGTATCGGCCTCGCAGAGCAGAAGGAGAATTGCCACCATAGACAGCCAAGGCTTCCTGGACGCTGACTTCATAGGCAACCCTCTCCCCCTGGAAGCGAACATCAAAGATCCTTGGGCCGCTGAAAGCTCCAAGACCAAAGGAGAAAGTCCACAATGAGGAGGACACCCGACTCCCCTGGACACTGAAGCGGGGACCATGGGGGTAGAACTGCAGAGGGGGAGAGGGACCGGGGGGCACCTGGGACTTGAGGGACCAGGCCCCACCAGTGCCATTATCTGGGATCGTTATGACATTCACCAGGCCTGCCTCAAACTGGTCCTCCAGCTGGGCCAGACTGTCATAATAGCGGCCTTGGTAGAATACCTTCTGGATGGTCCAGTGGGCAGGGTCCAGAGCCTTGTGGTCCACCAGCAGCTCCAAGCCCACAGGGTGCAGGAATATTCCAGACCCTGAGATGTTGTAGTAGAGGCCAAACCAGGTGGCCCGGTCCCCTGACTGGAGACCACGGGGAGCTGTGTTCATTGTCACCAAATTTCTTCCTTTGGGTTTGTAGAAGCAACAGTGGTGGAGAAGCCCAGCAGCCTGGGGCAGCTCTCTGTTGAAGATCATGTGGTCTATGTCCAGGTACTCTCGGGCCAGCACAGGCCGTCGGTGGTAGGGCAGGGGCCCTCCGTAACGTTCAACGGTCACATCCCGCACATAGGATGGGTGGGGCAGTGGCCCCACCACCAACTCACTCACGTTGGGCTGGGCTTGTGCACCAAAGAAGATGATGGCCAATGCCTCCCGGGCAGGTGGGGGGCTCCTTCTGTCCAGGTGGGCCAGGGCTGCCACCTTGGGGGGCAGATGCAACTCCACTGAGAAGACACAGTTGTCCGAGGGCTGGGCCTGAGCTGCATCCACCAGCCCAGGGCCCAGGTGCTGAGTCAGAAAGCTTATCACAGCAGTCAGTTCCTCTCGGCTCAGGTCTGCAAACAGCTGGCTCTGGCCAGGCTGGGTCCAGGGCTGGGCACTGGGGGATTCGGATGGGCAGCGGGGATACAGGCTGGGTTTACACCCTCTGTCTCCCTCACCCTCACTCCCAGTCCCACCTCCATGCGTGCCTGTCACCAGAGCACTAAACAGGGTCAAAATAATGAAGACCACCATGGCTAGAAGTCCCTGGCCAATCGTCGGGTTCTTGATTCTGAATGCAGAACGGGAGATATAAAAATGAACAGACAGGAGCTGGGTGCCTTCCTCTGGTTGGAGGGTCCCAGTCTCTGTGTGGTGTAGCCAGGCAGAGGCATGATGGGTCACGGTGAAGACAATTGGCCAAGGGCAGAGGGCTGGGTGGAGTGGGGCTGGAGGGGGCCAGGGATCAGCCCTGACTGAGGGGGTGGGGCCGAGATAGGAGCCTGAACTCTAAGTGGCCCACATGAACTTCTGTCTTCCTGTCCCAAATCAAACAACACACTCTGGGTGAGGGTTGGGTAATGGATTGGGGAGGGGTGGTTTTGAAGATAACACAGCTGACATAGGCAAGAGGAAGGAGAAGCGATGGGGGCAGAAAGGGACTGTCCTTGGCTCTTCTTCCTCCACCCTCCAAACGAACCCTTTGCCCTGGGTGCAAGGCTGCAGGCAAAACCCACCCACTCACACACTTCAGTTGGCTTCCTTCCTCCCTCTGGCCTGTGACCCCCTCCAGGCTCTGCTCCGCCTCCATCAACCAGAATTCTACCAAAAGGCCCAAGGGAAGCTTGAAAGTTAGGAGAACAAAAGGCACCTGGGGAGGCCTGGGGGCTTGAGGGTTGAGCCAGATCACACTGGGGAGGCCCTGAGTCCCCTGCACCACATGGAGGGAGGATGCAGGATGTAGAGCAAGTGAGAAGCTGGCCATTTCATTGCGGCAGCGGTGGGGAAGGGGTGAGACCCTCACCTCTCCCCCTTGCATAGGACTCATAGGCCATGTCAGAGGTCAGCTGGGGCTGGGAAACTGGCTGTAGGGGTAGCCTAGCAGCCCTATAGCCCACAACTCCAGGAAACCCTCTTCCAGGGTATTGAAGAGGCAGAGAGCAAAGCCACCTACATTCCTCACAGTTGATGACTGGGTAGCTTCTCTGCTGGTGACAGGAGGCCACAGTCATTTGGGCAGCCAGGTCCCAAGGGGAACTGGGAGACACTGAGGTTGCAGAGAAGGGACATGCTTCCCTCAACAGCCTGGACACGTCCAGGAAGACCTCCCCAGGAAGAGAGCTTTGAGCTGCCTTTGGAGACAGAACGCATTAGCCTGGCAGAGAAGAAGAAGGATGTTGTGGTCAAAGGGGACAGAAGTGGAAGGTATGGAAACTTGAAACAGCTTGGCATGGGCAGGCACAGACAAAAGATCAGAGTATTTGATGTGAGATGGGGACATGGAGGGGCGAGTAGCAGAGATAAGAGCATGAAGCCTCATATGGTGTGTGTTTTAGGCAGGGTAGTAATTCCCGGAAGACAGAGAGATACTTGGAAACCTGGCTGAGCTAAGCCAGGTAAATCGATACCAAAAGGGTCAGGGTATCCAGAAATGTTTATGCAACTGACTGTGTTTTGATAACGGAAATGCAACAGGTTTCCCTCTCCCTTGTTCTTTAAAGCTGTAGGAGTGAAAAAACAAAAAACAAAACCCATTGCTGTCAAGTTGATTCCTACTCATGGCAACCCCATGTGTTACAGAGTCAAACTGCTCCATGGGATTTTCTTGGCTGTAATCTTTACAGAAGCAGATTGCCAGGCCTTTCTTCCACAGTGCTGGGTGGCTTTGAACCTCCAGCCTTTAGGTTAGTAGCCAAGAGCAAACTTTTTGCTTCCAGCCCAGGCTGTATTATAAATCCGTACAGCCATCTCTGGCCTGTGTTCCTTGCTGAAGTCTTTGGCCCTGTTCTTTGGAACTTGTTTTTCTCCAGCTCACTGGCTCACCCCATCCGCTGTTCCATTGGTCCTGGGGTGTGAGCCTGGGCTGGGGGTGGGCTAGAGGATAGCCAAAGCTTCCACAGAGTCTGGGATCCCAGGATATGATCTCCCTCTGGTCAGAAGCTGAGCAGGATCCAAAACCTCTGTATCCTGCACTTTACCTCCTATCCTGGCCTGGGCTTCCAGCAAACAGTCACCTCCTCCCCTGTCGTTTCTCCCTGTCCCCTTTTCTAGGAGAAGAAGACAGACAAACATTGACAGAGGCTTAACATTTCCCTGAGAGATATACAAGCAAAGAGGAGGCAAAGAAGCCACATTTGCTTTCTGGCTCTCAAGAACTTGGGAAAATTCAGTCCCCGAATCCATCCCTTAACCACCCCCATACCTTCCTAAAAAAAAAAAAAAATGTCAGTACCTGTTTGGACTCATTTATTATTTATTTTGAACAGATAATATGGTCACATGGTTCAAAACTCAAAATGTACAAAAGGGTATACAGGCAGTCCTGGGTTATAATAAATGAGATCTTTTCCTATCCATGTCTTTAAGTCAATTTTGTAGGTAAGTCAGAACAGGTAGCATACAGTTCTTATTCAGGTTACTTGGTGGTGCAGTGGTTAAGACTTCGGCTGCTAACCAAAAGGTCGGCAGTTCGAACCCACCAGATGGTCCTTGGAAACCCTATGGGGCAGTTCTACTCCATCCTATAGGATTGCTATGAGTTGGAATCTCCACAGCAACGGGTTTGGTTTTTTTTTTTTTTGACT
Source organism: Elephas maximus indicus (assembly GCF_024166365.1). Lineage (NCBI taxonomy): Eukaryota > Metazoa > Chordata > Mammalia > Proboscidea > Elephantidae > Elephas > Elephas maximus. The sequence goes on along the minus strand of NC_064837.1, from coordinate 49,691,902 downwards.
GCAAGAAAGGTTCAAAGCCTTTTCAGTGACCTAAAAGCTGCTTTTTTTTTTTTTTAAAGCTGCACGTGAGCTAGTAGAACATAGCAAGGTGTATATGAGTTTTTGTATGAGAGACTGACTTGATTTGTAAACTTTCACTGAAAGCACACACAAAAAAAGCTGCAGGTACAGCAAATGAAGGTGGCTGTGATGAAGAATTCGTTGCGAGTAGGGGTTGGTTCAATGGTTTCAGAGTGAGGGCAAATTTACCTAACACTAAAGGGTAAGTACCAGTTGTTAGAAAGTTGGATGTCCGTAAGTGGGGATTTACTGCACAGTACCAAGTCCCCCCTCTCCTGTTCTCTTCCTCTGGGTTCCCTGCCACAGAGGCAACCTGGGCACCCGTTTCTTCTGAATATACATATATATGCAAATATGTATTTATATTCTCCTCCTTTCTAAAACACAAATGGGAAGTGCTCTAACCACTTCTGCACTTGCCTTTTTCATTTGACAATTATTCTCTATTAGGATATAGAAAGATACAATTTTTTATAGCTGCACAGCGTTGCATTGCAAGGCTGTATCAGAATTTATTTAGCCAGTCCCCTATGGAAGGATGATTCCGTTGTTCCCAATCTCATGCTATTTCTTTGTGCCCATCCCAATCCACACCCCAGGACGGACAGCAATGAGTGGTGGGAGGCCCTAGAGGCTGTGTCCCCACCAGAGGTCATGGCTCATTTGCATGCCTGCACATGATTGGATGGTCCAGGGGCTTTCTGTTTTCCACCCCAACCTCCCGCAGGGGCAGCTCCAAGTAGAGGCCACTGGTCACACACAACCCACAAAGTTACCTAAAACGCTAACTTGAACTGCTGCTGTCACTATGAGTATCCTCTCTAAAGAGTGCAGGGCCAAAAAAAAAAACCCAAACCTGTTGCTGTTAATTCCAGCTCATGGCGACACTGTAGGACAGAGGAGAACTGCTCCATAGGGTTTCCAAGGCTGTAATCTTTTTTTTTTCTGTCCTTCTCAATTTGGATATCGTTTATGTCTTTTTCTTGCCTAATTACTCCAGATAGGACTTCAAGTACAACGTTGAATAGCAGATGTAAGAGTGGACTTCAAGGGTATAAACTTTACAGACTGCCACATCTTTCTCCCATGGGGTGGCTGATGGGTTTGAACTGCCAACCTTTTGGTTAGCAGCTGAGCACTTAACTACCCCTCCACTGGGGCAAGGCAGACAGACACAAATGAGTAGAGGGAACTGCCTGGAAGCACAACCCTACCCCAGGATGCGGGTGAGTACAACTCCTACTGGAGTAGGTGACAGGCACAGCGGGACCGACAGGGATTGTCCCCTCAAACTAGATATCCTCTTGCATTTTTGAGATTTCCACAGGGCTAGGGGCTGCAGAGGAGACTGAAGTAGAGAAATGAGGGCTGGGAAGCACCACGGGTTAGGGCAGAGGGACCTCAGGACCTTGAGGGATATCCCAGGATATAAGAGGAGGAGAAGGGAGTGAGAGGAAGGAGGGGAAGGGAGAAAAGGAAGAGGATGCGTGGGAATGTAGGCAGAGGGGCCCTTCCAGCACATCTGTGGACAAGCAGGAACCCTGCCCTGGAGTCTCCTGGGGCAATCCCCACTGCTGAGCCTCCATCCTCATCTTCCAAGGGAGGGACTTTGGAGACCCAGGAGACACCCGGAGATGGCCTAAGAAGAAGTGGGAAAACGAATGCAAAAGAAAAAAAAAAAAAAAAAAGTCCTGTGGGGCAAAGCTTGGTCATCACTCCAGGCTTCCACTGGGCTATGCCTTTCCTCTCTGGGTGGGAACCCAGCATGTCCGAGATCAACAAAGCTGAGTCCCCCTGTGTCAGAGGCATCACAGCCTCAGAATGTTCCTGGCAGAATCGGGTACAAGGGAGGGTGATGAAACGGAAAGGACAAACGGGGAGGGGAGGGGATGCCAGGAGTGTGAGGAAAGAGATCAGGGAGCCAGGGTGCCCAGCTGCCTCCTCTCCCCACACGCTGGCCCTGGAGCCCCTGGCAAGACTTCCCATCCCAGGGATCAGCTAGTTGTGAGAGAAGCCCCCATGGGAGAAGGCAGGGAGGTCCGGGGCACAGGCAGCAGACTGATGGAGGCAAGCCAGGGGGTTGACCTCACAGGCCCCTGCATCCTGGTCCTCCCGGAAGTAGACGGAGTCAGCAGAGTCGAAGGAAGGGTCCTCGTCAAAGAAGTTGTAGGGTCGGAGGAAGAAGCCCACACTGTTGCCCACAGTCACTGTGTTGGGAACGTCCTCGGCATGTGGGATGTGCAGGAAGCCAGCTGTCACCCAGGCCACCAAGTCCTAGCAGGGGAGAAGAAAGAGGGTCAGAGATCTGGTTTTGCTAAGGCCATGCCCTGCCTTCTTATAAGGATTTAGCTTACTAGCCCACCTTTCCTCAAAAGAATCCTGTGTCTTTAAGCATTCTTTTCTACTGGCCCAGAAGTCGAAGCATAACTAGTCAATTTCATAATGGAAGCAATACCTGCCTCCCTGCCCCTGGCCTGTGTCCTCCCTCTCTGACATTTCCCAGGAAGGATGGCACACAGGCCACCTCAGCTCCTGTCCTCCTAACTCTCCTGGAACTCCCAAACTGAGGGTAGGGGATGGAAGATGGAAGACCAGGGGATGGGAAAAAGCAGGAAGAGGCCAACGTTCAGAAAAGTACCCTGCAGTAGTCGAGGCAGGAATGGGAGAAGCTTCCAAGAGATGTGATCTTTCCTGCTGGCTGGAAGCCCTTCAAGAATTCCGGGGCCAGAAAATATTGTCAATCTCCAGCCAGTCACTTTCCATGAGGGCTCTAGGGTCTAGAGGACAGGCCTGGGTCTTCACCCAGTGTCTGCATATGAACTCCCAGCTTGGGAAGTTTCCTTCAAGAGGTCATAATCAGGTCCACCCCTGAGCAGCTCTCAGATGGTTGGCATGGACCCCCAAGAGAAGGCGGAGCTCATCCCTGTGCCCTGCCTTCCTCCTTCTGCCCACCCCCCCAAGGTCAGCTGACCTCTCCAGCAATGGTCTCGTTGTTGATGAAGTCTGCGAAGGCCACAGTCGGGGTCCAAGGGTCATTCTGATTGTAGATGCTGGTGCTTCTGGGCTCCTCCTCCTTCCGCTGGGTCACTGCCAGCTGGTACCTAGGGAGGCACTGGTCAGGTCTCTATGGTCATTAACCCCATCCAGCTGACTGATTATGAGGGAAGGGAGCTGAGCGAGTGGACCTCAGTTTCCCCATCTCATTCACACAGCGACTGAAGGCTGCAGAATCACTGACATTACCATGGGGGGGTCTGCCAACACTTTCCAAGATCTACCTGTTCATTTCCTGCGTTTGCACAGAATGGCCCCTCTCCCAGCCAAAAGAGAAGAGTTCTCAGTCCTGGGCTTTAGCCCTCAAGGGGGAAAACGTGCCCTTTGAGGTACCTTTTGATAACTAGGAAATCCCTCCTGAGTTCTTACCCCAGTATACAGTTTAAATTGAATTCCTAGTTGCCCCTCACTAGGCTCTTTTCCCAAACTCACCCCCCAGCCCCTCTCTGACACCCACCCCACTCACCTGCCCCAACTGATGGCTCTCTCCATGGAGCTGCTCTGGGGCAGCGGCTCCCCAGCAAAGCTGAGCACCTGGATGCGGTAGCCCTGTGGGTGACCCCACTTGTTGCTATGGTTACTGGCCAGGTACAGGTAGCGAGGAGCCACCCCTCCCAGGGTGAAGGCAGCCTGCTCCTCGGTCTCCAGCAGTTTCCGGGTCACCTGCAGCCTCTGTATCTGGTGCTGGGGGCTCCAGGGCACCGCAGTGGGGACAAAGGCCATGTCCTCAGCCCAGACCCAGTTCTCCAGTCCTGCGGGGGCGAAGGGTGTTGGGGGGGGAAGGGCTGGTCATGCAGCCACACTGCCCTTCTGGACTCTGCCCCCGCCTGGCTTCAGAGTGAGGATGGAAGAGAACACAGAACTGAGTGAGCTCCCTCTTTCCTGTTCCTCTCCCCAAGATTTATCTCCAACACTTCAGCCAAAGCTGTGGACAGGTACATTCAAATATTTCTTTAGGGATTCCATTTCATTTATTCATCTTTTCAGCAAACATTAGTGGATGGGGCCAGACTCAGCCCTGGGGACACAGAGGTGAATGAAACCTTATCCTCACCCTCCCGCTCCCACAGGGGACACAGACAGGAAACCCCTAATGGCCACTTCAAGCTTGCAGGAATACAGGGTGGGCAGGAAAGGGCAACTTTCAAGCCTGCCCTTAAAGGATGTCATCAGCACAGACAACACGGAAGGACATTCTAGGCAGGGGTGAGGCATGAGCAAATACAAAGTAGCTTGCCTACACATACGGGGTATCCAGGGACAAGGGGTCTTGGGGTATGGCTAAAGCAGGGTATGGGGAAGAATCTACAGGGCAGGTTGAGCTGAACTATGAAGGAAAGGGCTTTGTCAGCTATTCTATGAATGGGATCCTTGGGGTGATGTGGCAGGTGGGGGCAGTATAAGGACACAGCCTGGCCTGAGTTGGGAGGTTCCTCTTGGCACAGAGTAGGCCCCGGGTCTGAGAGGAAGAGGAGAAGAAGTGGCACAGCGAGAGGACTGGCACCAACCAGGATAGCAGTGGGGCCCAGGAAGGGTTTAGAGCTATTTCAGAGGCAGAATAGAAGAAATATCTGGTGATCACCTCAATGTAGGTAGGAAGGGAAAGTGATGGACAAAGATGACTCCAAGACGTCACCCAGCCTCGGTGCTCAGCGACCACTAGTCCCAGGGACTATCCCTAATGCTCCCCAGTACCCCTCCATCCCTCAAACCTAAGTGTACTGTGCCCAGAAAGAGATGGGTAGTCAAGGAGGAAGGTCCATCTTCTAGAAATGGGCAGCCCACAGTTGTCCCACGACTGTCCTGCCGGGGACTTGGCAGAATGCAAACCACCACCAAGCAACCAGTTACCATCAAGTCAACTCCAACTCACGGTGATCCCATGTGTTGCAGAGTAGAATTGTGCTCCACAGGGCTGATTTTTCAGAGTCAAATTGCCAGCCTTTCTTCCAAGGTGCCTCGGCGTGGCCTTGAACTGCCAACCTTTCAGTTAGCAACTGAACTGTTTGTACCACCCAGGGACTCAGAATGAAAAGACCAGCAGCCCCACAGGCCAGACACAGAGAACAGGCCAGAACAGTGAAAAATAAATGGCTACCTCCTTGAGGCAGAGCCCATGTAAGTGCAAGGGAGGGAGGAGGGCAAAGAGAACCCTATTTTCCCAGATCCTGCCTCCTCCCTAAGCTTTACTATTTCCCAAGGCTTTCTGATGAGGTCACGAGGAAGGAAGCTGGCAGCTGTGCACCCAGCCAGTGAACCAAGATCCAAATAAAACTCAACAGCCAATTTTCTCTCACCCAACAAAAGGGGAAGCATGAAAATCCAAAACCGCATACTCCTGCTCAAATCTTCCTATCCTGGATACCTACATAAAACCCAAGCCAACAAAGACAAGTCTTCAGCTCCCTCCTCTGGCACCCTTGTCTGCCAGGATGTCTTACCTGCTATGTCCAGATCCACCTTGAAGTGGGCGCTGTGAGTGTGGACGGTGCCCAGTGTGTGCTCTCCAACTCGGTTCCCGTACCTCTGGGCCGCACCAAAGAGGAACGCTGAGCTGATGTAGCCCGTGGCATAGAACCTGACTTCGATGACCCCATTGGGGTGGAAGACCATATCCCACACATAGTCGTAGTTGAGCAAGGTAGACACAGACCTGACAATCAGCACTGTCTCCGCGAGGCCCCCAAAGTAGTGAGAGTATAAATTGGAGTGGTGTCGCCGCAGGGGGAGGCCCTGGTTCTGTTCAAATACACAAAAGGCATCGCGTAGTGTCTTGGGGGCCTGGGACTCCAAAAGGAAGTGCCAGTCCACATAGGTGGCCAGGTAGGGGCAGTCCACCCCACGGGTCAGAGGCGTGGAGTACTTGCCCATGCCGTAGCTGCCATCCATATAGTGGGTCACCATTGCTGCTGGGGAGTTTCCACCATAGGAGGCCAGGGCCTCTTGGAGGCTGATCTCATAAGCTAGCCGTTCTCCCTGGAAGCGGACGTCAAAGATCCTTGGGCCACTGTAAGCCCCGAGGCCAAAGGAGAAAGTCCACAATGAGGAGGACACTTGACTCCCTTGGACACTGAAGCGGGGACCCTGTGGGTAGAACTGCAGAGGGGGAGCCGGACCCGGGGGCACCCGGGACTTGAGGGACCAGGACCCACCTGTGCCATTGTTTGGGATCAGCACGACATTCACCAGGCCTGCCTCAAACTGGTCCTCCAGCTGGGCCAGACTGTCATAATAGCGGCCTTGGTAGAACACCTTCTGGATAGTCCAGTGGGCAGGGTCCAGAGCCTTGTGGTCCACCAGCAGCTCCAAGCCCACAGGGTGCAGGAATATTCCAGACCCTGAGATGTTGTAGTAGAGGCCAAACCAGGTGGCCCGGTCCCCTGATTGGAGACCACAGGGAGCTGTGATCATTATCACCAGGTTCCGTGCTTTGGGTTTGTAGAAGCAACAGTGGTGGAGGAGCCCAGCAGCCTGGGGCAGCTCTCTGTTGAAGATCATGTGGTCTATGTCCAGGTACTCTCGGGCCAGCACAGGCCGTCGGTGGTAGGGCAGGGGGCCTCCGTAGCGTTCGACGGTCACATCCCGCACATAGGATGGGCGGGGTAGTGGCCCCACCACCAGCTCACTCACGTTGGGCTGGGCTTGTGCACCAAAGAAGATGATGGCCAGGGCCTCCCGCGCAGGTGGAGGGCTCCCCCTGTCCAGGTGGGCCAGGGCTGCCACCTTGGGGGGCAGATGCAACTCCACTGAGAAGACACAGTTGTCCGAGGGCCGGGCCTGAGCTGCATCCACCAGCCCAGGGCCCAGGTGCTGAGTCAGAAAGCTCATCACAGCAGTCAGTTCCTCTCGGCTCAGGTCCGCAAAGAGCTGGCTCTGGCCAGGCTGGGTCCAGGGCTGGGCACTGGGCGATTCGGAGGGGCAGTGGGGAGGCTGACTGGTTTCACCCCCATCTCCACCCCTGCCAGCTATCAGGACACAAACCAAGGCAAAGATGGTGATAACAGCCAGGGCAAGGAGTACCAGGGTGGCCTTCTGGTTCATTGCCACATGAACCAGAGGATGGAACCGGGGTGGAGACGTGTGTTCTCAGGCCCGCAGGAGAGGGTCTCTCTTGACTCCTATGTTGGCAGGCTCCTGGATGCTGGCTGGGGCTCCTGGGAGTTAGGCACATAGTAGACTGGAGGCTGGAAAGTACACAACAAAGCTGGGGGAAGGAGGACGGGCCAAGGCTGGGGGCGGGTCTAGAACCGGGCAGCAGCGATTTCCACAGACCTTACATGGCTTTGTCTTCCAGGATCCAAATCAGACTCGCTCTCTGGGTCAGAGTTGGAGTTGGGAGCTGAAGGAGACAGCTAGGGTTGGGGGAAGCGGGTGGGTGGGGTGGGGGTGGGGGTGGGGGTGGGGGTGGGGGGGGCAGGGGGAGGGAGGGGAAGTTTTCAAGAGAATGTAGCCTGCTTTCCCAGGGCCGGGTGTTCCCCTTCCTATAACTGCAAACTATTGTTCTCCTTCCAAGGAAACCCTGTACTCCCAGCCCCTTCGTCTTCACAAGTGACATTGCTCAGTCAGGTCTGTCTCCCTTTTCCTTCTCGCCTCTCCTCTGCTAATTTCCTTGGCCAAGAGTCCTAAACATTCTCCGGGGGACTCCAGATACTTTAAAAGTCAAACAGAATAAATTCAAATAAAATCCTTGTAGTACTTTTTATTTAAAATTACACATACCATATCTATTTTACAAATTTTTATTTATTCTTCCATTTGAATATACATGCATAAATATCTAGTATAATGCTCACCAAAACTGAACATTAAGTATTTGAGTGCTATATTTCACATCATTTTTATGAATTCATTAATATATTTTAAAATAATGAGAAATGAGAGTGAACCAAAGTGATATATGGAGATATCTGGGAAGAGGCTGTTTCCTAAAGAACATTGAGAGAGTGGGTTATCAGTGGAGCAGACTTGATAAGGATGCAGGGAATGGGAAGTGCAAACAGAGGAAGGTACTTATGCCTCAGCCTCCCATGTCCCACCACATCCTCAGAGCTAGAAGTCTTGATAAGAAAAAGGGGGCAAGTCTGGGGCACACGCTGCCAGGTGGGGGGTGCAGGCCACAGGATTGACACTGCAGCGCCCAGCATCCTGGCCCTTCTCAAAGTAGATGCTGCCAGGGGAGAAGATGGAAGGGTCTTCATCAAAGAAGTTGTAGGGTCGGAGCAAGAAGCCAACACAGTTCCCCACGGTCACTGTGTTGGGGACATCCTCAGCATGAGGGATGTGCAGGAAGCTGGCTGTAATCCAAGCCACCAGGTCCTGCAGGAAGAGGGAGGAGCTGGAGGGCTTTGGAGGCAAGACCCAAAAAACCACCCCCCACCCCAGCTACCATCTCCAAACCCCCAGCCTCAGCCCCGTGTCTACCTCTGACCAGGTACTATATAGCCTCTCAGCCTAGGCCTATACAACATGCTGTGGTGACCTGTGAGAAACTGTAGGGTGCAAAATGTCCCATGGTTAATCTCACCCCAGGAGGGATGACCAGTCTTCATCATCAGAGAATTCCTTGGCCCCTGAATTTGAGAACTAGAGACCTATTTTTCCCTCCAGCCTCCAGTCAGAGGCTGGGTGTCCATCTCCTCTGCTCCTAGGGCTACCAACCTCTCCTAAGAGGGTTTCATTGTTGATGAAGTCAGCAAAGGCCATAGTGGGTGTCCAGATGTCATTCTGGTAATAGATGCTGCTGCTCTGTGACTCCTCTTCCTTCCTCCTGGTCACCGCGAGCTGGTACCTGCCCAGGAATTGTCAGAGGGAGGTGGTGTCAGATAATGTCAAGGGCCTTTACCAGCCCAGGAAGCCTTTGTATCAGATTCTGTGTGACATCATTTTCCATCCCATATTTACTTGGATCTGAGGGGATGAATGCGAAGCATGGATAGTGAGTTGGGCTCTCCAAGAGCTGGGATGGGGAAGGGGCCTGTCCTTCCCTACCACCCCACTGCCCAGGGCCCTCCTCACCTCCCCCAGCTGAGGGCCCTCTCCATGTCGCTCTCCAGGGGCATGTGCATGCCGAGGGGGCTGTGGATCTGGATTCGGTACCCGCGCTGGTGACCCCAGGCATTAGTCTGGTTGCTAGCCAGGTAAAGGTAACGGGGAAGGAGGCTTCCCAAGGAGAATGCTGTCAGGTCTTCCCTTTCCAGGACCTGCCTAGTCAGCTGTGGGCGGTACAGCTGGTGCTCTGGGCTCCAGGGAGCTGCCACAGGTTTAAACACCACATCTTCAGCCACCACCCAGTTTTTCAGCCCTGCCAGGTGAAGGGAGGGAGAGAAATTCCACAGCAGATGAGGTCACCCAGACAGGCCCTTCATCTTCCCCACAATGCCCAGTGCATTGGGCTATAAAAGGCAGGAGAGTGGATCAGAGAGCGCCTGTGTTAGGAGCCAGAGGTCTAGATTTGAGTGCTAGTCTGTCTTCTTCTAACTTGCCTTGTCCAATATGATAACCATTAATCACATGTAGCTATTTAAAGTTTAAAAATTCGGTTACTCAAGTCACGTTAGCCACGTCAAGTGCTCAGTAGCCGTGTGTGGCTAATAGCAAACATATGGGACAGTACAGATGGAGAACACTGCAGAAAGTTCTATTAGGGTGGTCTACCCAATAAACCTTGGACCAATTCTTTGGTTCTCTAAGTCTCACTCTCTGCGTATCTACACTGGGCATAATAAAAGCCGTCCTACTACCTCACAGAGATATTATGAAGGTTGAACGAGTTACATATATGGCTGTGCTCTATAAACTGGAAAGCATATGCAGGTAACTATTAATATTCTTATAACTGGGTAAGGAATAATCATGTATGTCTCCAAGAAACCAAAAACCAAGCCCATTGCCATCGACTCAATTCCAACTCATAGCGACCCTATAGGATGGAGTAGAACTGCCCCATAGCGTTTCCAAGAGGTAGCTGGTGGATTTGAACTGCTGACATTTGGGTTAGCAGATGAGCTCTTAACCACTGTGCCATCAGGGCTCCTGTCTTCAAGAAACTGGCTGGAAAAACCCAATCCCCTCCCATGGTTCCCTGCACATTCCCACACCACCTCCCACCCAGCTCTGAGACTTAGTTTTCTTTCTCATCAAGGCTGGACCATGTCCACTCTTTTTTGGAAGGAGGCCAATTTATACCTTTAAACTGTCCAGGAGCTCCCTGAAATTTTGGTGCATTCGTAACCTGTACTACCCCACTTCGCACTGAATCACATGCTATTTTTTTTTCTACAGGTCTTCATCGCTGTTTTTTTTTTTTTTTTAAGTGTGACCCATATGAAAGCACCTGGCAAGGGAAAGTTCTCTATTAAAGTTAGTCCCTCCTTTTGTGAGCAGCAAGTGTCCACACAGCCTCTTTGGCCCCACAGCACCAGCCTGTGCTGCGCACACTAGGACCCAATAAAGGTAGTTCATTTTACTTCCCAAGGCTCTTTAATGCCAAAAATACTGAAGAGAAATTTCATATCAGAAAATAGTCATACCCCAAATGTCAAAGAATAATCTAGTTAATAAAATGAACTCAGTTCAGTAACATTATTTTAGCTCTTATCCCCCACCCCCTGCACCAGGCCTTCATACTGGAGGATAATCAAATGTTTCACAAGACATATGCCTTGTCATATTGCATTACACTTAGGCAGTCTCTTCCTGCCTCATCATGGCCCCTGACCACCTTTGTTTTCTCCCAACTGTAGAGAGGGTCTGGTAGATTTCTATTTTCTTCCTGGGTGTAAAATTCTGTGATTTGATATTTTCTGTCCTTGACAGAATCTGTCAAGAGCAGCAAATCCTCCCTCTGTGCTCCAAGCCCTACTTGAGAAATCCCTATCTTGCACCAAGTTAATGACATGCTTGCCTGTCACCAGAGCCCAGTGTGATGACATGTGCTAACAGGAACAGGATAGCCCTCCCCGTGAGGAGAATGGGGCCACTATCCCATGGTCCCAGTTGTCTGAAATCCTGTGGAGCAATCCCTAGATCCTGGACTACCCACCCCCCCCCAACCCCATCTCAGGCCCCAGAACCACCCCTTCCCTGAAAACTTCTTTAGACAAGGCTCTGCTTTCTACCGCTGCTCAGGCCCGTCTTTACCACCCTACATCTGCTGATCCTCAGAATTAGTCAGAAAGAACCCTGAGAGCCCCTATCCCAGCCCCATCCAATGTCTACACCTCCTCTCGTACCATAGGACAGAGCCACTTCATCCACCCACTGTCACTCAGGCCCAGAGCATGCAGTTAGGGCTAAGGTACCCGTTACATTTAGGCTCGTTTCACAATCATCGCAGCAGGTCAGACGAGCTGGGTGGAAGAACCTTTCCTACCCTTTGCCGGATGCCCAGTATTTCACACTGACTGCAGTTGCGTACACTCGTCAGTCCCTGCTACCCACTGCCACAAAAAAATTGTGATGCTGGAACCCCACTTTCTCATTTCTCAGAGACCTCTGGCTTGATTTGGGGGACTCCCCTCCACCTGCCCTCAACCCTAGCTCTCAGCCCTTATCCCCTCAGCACTCACCTGCCACATCCAGGTCCAGCTTGAAGTGGAAAGCATGGGTGTGCACCATCCCCAACACTTGTTCTCCCACACGGTTCCCAAAGAGGCGGCTCTCCTCTCCCCCACTCAGGAAAGCTGCGTTGATATAGCCTGTGGCATGGACCCGCCCTTCAATTGCCCCATTTGGGTGCAACACGAAGTCCCAGATGTAGTCATAGTTGCCCACGGATGATATAGACCTGACCACAAGAGCTGAGCTGGCCAAACCGCCATAGAAATGACTCTCAACCAGGTTGCGGTGTCTTCGAAGGGGTAGTCCTTTGGCCTCCTCAAATACACACACAGCCCCTGGAAGCAGCTGGACTGTCCCTTTGCCTACCAATACATGGATGTCCACCATCGTGGCTTGATAAGGGCAGTCCACTCCCCGTACCAGGCCCCGGCTATCACGGCCAAGTCCATAGCTGCTATCCAAGTATCGGGTCATCATTGCCATGGGTGACTCACCACCATAAACAGACAGACACTCTTGGACACTGACTTCATAGGCTACTCGCTCACCCTTGAACCGAATATCAAAAATCCTCATGCCACTGTAAACCCCATGGCCAAAGGTAAATGACCAGAGGGAGGATACCACCAGGTTCCCTTGTACACTGTACTGGGAGCCCTGGGGCGAGAGCTGAAGTGGAGGAAGAGGACTCGGAGAAACCCGGGACCTCAGAGATGAAGCACCATTTGGAGAGGGTAGAGGAACTCTAACCACTTCCAGTCGGCCAGCCTTAAACTCCCATTCCAACTGGCCCAAGTCTGCATAATACTGTCCAAGGTAGAAGACCTGCTGGACAGCCCACTGGGCAGGGTCCAGGGCCCTGTGGTCCAGCAGCAGTTCCAGCCCCACCGGGTGAAGGAAAATACCAACACCTGAGATGTTATGGTAGAGACCTATCCAGGTAGCACGGTCCCCTGAGCGCAAACCACGGGGGTTGGCGTGCAAGGACGCCAAAGTGGAGCCATTGTAGTTGAAGACAGAAGCCAGGAAGACGGGTGCCTTGCGAAACTCCACCTCTTTCAAATGCCTCCATATCTGGGCATACTCGGTTGCCAGCAGGGGGCGTCGGTAATAGGGCAAGGGGCCCCCATGATGCTCCACAGTCACATCCCGCACATAGGATGGGCGAGGCAGTGGCCCCACCACCAGCTCACTCACGTTGGGCTGGGCTTGTGCACCAAAGAAGACGATGGCCAAGGCCTCCCGGGCAGGTGGAGGGCTCCCCCTGTCCAGGTGGGCCAGGGCTGCCGCCTTGGGGGGCAGACGCAACTCCACTGAGAAGACACAGTTGTCCAAGGGCCGGGCCTGAGCTGCATCCACCAGCCCGGGGCCCAGGTGCTGAGTCAGAAAGCTCATCACAGCAGTCAGTTCCTCTCGGCTCAGGTCTGCAAACAGCTGGCTCTGGCCAGGTTGTGTCCAGGGCTGGGCACTGGGGGATACAGAGGGGCAGCGGGGAGGCTGGCTGGAGCCACCTTGACTGGTCAGCAGAATATAGGCCAGGGTGAAGATGGTAATGAGGGACAGTGCCAGGAATACAAGGACTACCTTGAGATTCATTGTGGATGCTGAGAGCTAAAAGCAGCGTCCTACTAGATGCTCCTTCCAGTCACTGACATTCAATCAGGGTATATATTCACTAGGATGGACAGGAATGGAGAAGACTCCACCCCATGGGTTGGACAGGAAATTTCTGACCTGGATTTGTATAATTCTGTTCCAATTTTCTGTCCTGTGGTTTGGCTAAAGGAGCTACTCCCACGTGTATAAACTTCTTCTGTGCCCTGAACTCCTAACAGTACCCAGTCAGTACCAACTACTGATTTCCATCCATTTAGACCAGATTAAAGGGTTTTAGATTAACACTAAACATCTCCTACCCAGAACAGGCCTAAGAAGAATGCAAAATCTCAGACACCCATGAAGTCCTGCGTGCCATGTGCAGGCACCGTAATTGTTTACTTTCCTGCCCAGTATTTCTAGGACCCACTGCCCAGTTCACCGATAAGCACTGAATTCTGCCTGCTACCTAATGCCAATCCCTTGATCTGAAGTTTCAGCCTCTTTCTATCTCGTTAGTGAGAAAGGAGGAATAAATGGTTGAGGGCCTGGGTTAAGACACTAGTCCCAGCTCCCTAAGCTCAATGATCCTGGGGAAGTTACCTAACCTGAGTGTTCAGTGTCCTCACCTACAGAAAAGGAATAATAAAAACCACTGGACAGAATCATGAAGATTAAATGTGACTATGCACATAAAGCGCTTAACAGAGTTTGACACACTGTAGGTATTCAAAAATACTAGCTACTGGTACTGTTCTCTGAAATGAAATAGAGATCTTCCTCTGCTGTTCATGACCTTAAAACTTTTTGCTGTGACAATGAAGTTCTCATTGGAAACCAGGCTATTTGCAAGGTGAAGCTGGGGAAACTTTATTTCGGGGGGAGCTAGGGCCCTAGGCAGCCCTTAAACGAACTTGAAAATTGGAACCAGGAGCCCCTGGTATCTTCTCAGGGAAGTGAGGAGATTATTCATTGACAGAACTGGTATATAGTAAAGCAAGACTGGGTCCTAGGAAGCACCTTGAACCACGTCACTTTCCACATATGGAACTACAGCAGCCTCTACTGGCAGCTCATGGTTATCACTGGGGAATAAAGGAACTGGGACTTTCTGAGGGCGGGAACAGAAGGCAGCTTAGGCTTGGAAAGAACTAACTTTCACATAATTTAATTCAGACTGAACACAAAGGAAGGGCCCACCCTTGCCTCTTAGTAGCCAAAAGCCTCAGTCTTTCCATTATTCCAGAGAAAAGAGGCAGCTGAACTGGCACACTCAAAAAAGGTGGTTGGGGGTGTATGTGGAGGTGGGTGTCTGAGTGTGCACGCACGGGAGTATAGGTATGTCCCTAGCCACCAGCAACGCACCAAGGTCTGTGACTTTAGAAAGAAGTCAAAGTACCTGCAATTTAATAATTTCTTGACATGGTAAAAGAATTTTACATTATGATCCAAGAGCAGTAGGGAGAGGAGGAAGGGCAGGGAAAACAATCCAACAAACAAAAAGGGAACTGAGAAACACATGGTGGGAAGAGGGAGGGGCTTTAGGCTAGACGGGATCTTGAGGGTGGGTAGGGGCACTGCCCAACTAAAATGCAATGGTTTGTTACTGAGTACTATTCACGGGAAGACAACATCCTGATACCTTCTCCACGACATATCGCGAGTAAAAATGATGCATCACGGGTAGAAATACAATTGGGGTTTGGAAGACAGAGACGAGGAAGAATAGAAGTAGGCAGGAGACACTGAAAAAGAGTCATGGGCAGGCTGACTGTGATACCAACTCTCCAACAGTGGAAAAATAGTAAAGCTGGGGGCTGATGTGGGTGATGCAAAAGCTGTAACAATAAATGCTATCTCTCGGGGATTTCCAGAGATAGGAGGCAACTCTTCTATGGTTTGACTTACCGAGCACACGTTCACATACACACAAATGTGCACATGCACGTGTGTCCATGTACACACACACATACACACACACGACTGCTTTCCCTGGAAGCACAATACTATAAATAAGAGAAATACTTCCCAAAGAGAACGTCCAGGAGGAGCAGCAGCAGCATTGGGACCTCACAGTTGCAGACACCTCCCCTGCACCTCAATTTACAACTGGCCTGGGAAGAGGCACCGGGGAGTCAGAGGCCAGCCTTTGCAATAACACCAAGAAGGACCTGAGTCACAGAGGAAGGGTGCCTTCCCCAATCCCTCTGCTTCTCATCTCTCACCTCTCCTCCAACTCACCCTGGGCACCAAGAGGCTACAGTATCAGGAGAGAAGATGGGTCCGGGACTTTTGTCTGGGTGGATGATGGCCTCAAAAACTATCACCTCCTTCTGCAAGGTTTACGTGTGACAGGGTTGGGGGGGTGTTAGATAATTGTGTAGGAAGGCATGTACGTGCACATCTGTGTGTGTATACATGCACAAATATGTGTATGTGGAAACCTCATTATAAAAACATCTGAAAAAGCTAAGGACATGGCTGAAAGTCTAAAGTGTTTCTTGTGATCAGGCTCAAGATGGGAGGTATGCAGATGGGAAACCCTAAGTTATCACCTGAGGCCAGGGGGATCCAATGTCCCACAGAAGCAAGAGACATCTGTGTCAGGAAAAGATGGGTCAGTCCCCCCAACCCAGTTCCTAAAAAACACCTAGCACTCTCTTTCCAGTTCTCACGGCTTCTAACCAACGAAACATCAGAAAGAAGAAAACACAAAGCCCAAGACACAGGAGGGAGTAAAGAGGGAGAGAGAAAGCACAAGTAGCTTGTGCTAACAATCTGCACACACAAACCTGGAGTTCTCCAGAAATTAGGACAGGTCGGGTGTGGGTATTGGAGAAGAAAATAATAGAGTTCCTGAGGCCTGAAAAAAGAGGTAAACACGTCACAGAACTAGATGAGAGTTTCATTAGACTCTAACTAAAAACAGAGCGGTGTGATTATGATTTCCAGCCAGTTTCCCATCACGATAGTCATGTAACAAACCAAGGCAATGTCGGTCTTGAGCCAGACTCACAGAGTCCCCTGGCCCTGGCCCTGGCCCTGGCCTCAGTATAGTGTCTCTGCATTGCTGCTCCGGGGCCGTTTGATCTTCTCGATATTTTTCAGTATCATGTCATGTAGAGTGACCTGGGAGAAGCGGGATCAGGGAATCAGACATCTGTTCCACCCTCACCTCACAAAGAAAGAGACAACCCTCAACAAATAACCAAGCAATCATTCTCAAATCCCCCACAGGCATAATCCCACTGCCATTCACTTGAAACTGCATTCAGGGTAGCTGCCCCACTTTTCCTAGAGTCCAAAAACTGGTTCTAGGACCGTCAACTCCTTTCCAAGGCTCCAAGTGTTCATTAACAACTAACATTTACTGAGCATTTAACAGGCACCAAGAATCATGTTAGGTCCTTTAATATATCATCTCACTTATTTTTTAAAACCATCTCTGTGAGGTAGATACAGTCAATCCTATTTTAGAGATGAAGAAAATGAAGTCTGAGATGTTAAATGACTTGCTCAAGGTCACACATATTATGGGCCGGCTGTCTGACTGTAACACTCGCCTCTTAATCACTACACTATACCCTCCCTTCCCCACCGACACCCAGACATAAAGAAAAGAGATACCCAGCTACACACCCTCAATGATTTCATGGTTCTCAACACTCAGTTAATGAGCAGAATCTGTTCTACTCATTTTTACCTCCCTCCCAGGTCAACCTCCAGAGAATGGCAAGAAAATTATCCACAGAACTAAGAGAAACCAGGACAACTGTGGGCAGAGACCTAGGTTACTCACATATTGATTCCTTAGCTCTGATATGATGAGCCGAAGACTGATATACTCTTTCTCATCAATCTCTGTCACGGTGCGGCGATAGTCCTCCTGAAAGCAGAGGCACAGGAAAGGGCTATTTCCCAAGGCCTGACTGGTCACAAGCAGCTCTTTCCCAGCCAGTCCTTCCTCTCCTATCACTTCCACCCTCAGGCCACAAAACCCTTACTTACCACATGGGGATATTTAGCTATTTTAGAAACCAATTTGGCTCTTGTAATATAATATCTGGAAAGAGAGAGAAGAGGAAGCTGCAGGAGACCCTGGTCCAGTACCCACCACCTCACAGCCCCCAGTTCCTGGACCAAGTCCAAGCAGACCTACCTAGAAATCTGGTCCAGATAAGAGGCAGCTTCACTCTCAACAGTCCTTAGTTCTGCAACTGTCTCTTCCTGAAAAAACATAAACAAAAAACAAGTGAGTTGAAAGCCACTCCCATGTTACCCTGCAGCAGCCACAGATAAAGCAGGGAGATGGGAACATCTTCCAAACCTTTCCTTCCAGTTTACAACCAAGCAAGCATGTTACCTGAATGGATACCCCAAAGTTGTTCCCATCTTCTATCCTGGGAATCAGGAGCTGTACCCACATTTTGACCTGGAAGGTAGGAGAACCAAAGCACATATATGAGAACCTTTGCCTTTTCTGCTGAATGCCTGAAGTCTACGATTTGGGCTGCTGGGGCCAGATGCCAGGAACGCAAGAGCCAAGACACCTAGCCTGCCAACCCCCAAGACCATCTCCATGTCTCCAGCCCCCTAGCCATCGTTTTTCACCATTCAAGCGGGGCTATTTCGCTCCACAGGTCACTGGCCTCTGCCTCACCGTGTTGCATTTCTCGATCAGTAGTCGGATCTCAGGTTTCACTTTCTCAATAATGTCCACCAGCTGCTGGTTACTTTTCAGCATCCCATTGGGCATCACAAATACCTTGGTTCCTGGCAGGGACACGAAGGTCAAATGACTGGGGAGAGGAGGAGGACATAGCATCCTCCACTTTTCTCTCTCCTTCCCCATACCCACGAGATGCTGTGACCTCTGCCTTTTGTCACAACCCTATCTACAAACCATGGCACCACTATCAGAATCAGAAAGAGAATGTACGTATTAACCAATGAATACTTAAAGCCTGCCAAAAGCCTTAAGGACAAGTAAATTAAAATAAACGTATACACCAAAGACTTAATATATCGATTTTATTGAAGTGGGAAAAACAACATGGAAGTGGAACTTCCATGAACGTCTGGATACGTAGACTCCGTCTACAGCCTCTCTCCCTTGGCAGTCCACAAGTCAAACCCTCCCTCTCTTTATTAGAAAGTTAGGTGTAGGGCTAAATAATGACCGCGTTTGGAGTGCTTAGGAATGCCGACTCTGGGAAATAAAACCAGACCCTGTTTCCTGGCGAGAATACCAGATCCACCCCGCTTCTCAGGGACGCAGGTCAACAGTGGTATAGGGGTGGCTCTTACCTTGGAAGGCCTCTTCACACTCATCCAGCCTTCGCTTCTTATAAGTGGGCTAAGGATACAAAAAAGGCGTGAATTGGCCTGCCCTCGACGTCTACATCCCCAGTTACCTTTCAAGCAAGTTTAATTCCTTCCTCAACCCCATGGGTTGTTTTATCAATTTATGTACAGTTTACTAAGATTATCTAAGGCTTTAAGACAGGGTTCTTGGCACAAAGTAACTAATACCCTAGTTGGGAAGACCAACCTTTCAAGAAATGAAAGACGTTAAGCAATTGGGGGAAGAGGGGTGAGGGAAGGATACTATAAAAAATACAGAAAAGGAACGATTAATGCAGGGTGAGGTTAATTAAGGGAATATGTACAAATCTCCTGGTTCCACAAATATTGAATATTGAACACGATATTCAATCAACAAACATGTCGCACTTTCTGTACACCTGGCACAATGCTAGGTGCTGAGGATACAAAGATGATTAAGACACTTTCAGTCTTCCAAAAGTGCAAGTTCTGTCCATCAGACAGTAATGCAGACAAAAACAATACAGTCTGACTAATGTTATAACAAAATTACATGAATGATAAGGACTGGGTTCTGAAAAATAATGAAGCACAGCAAAGACAGGGACTGGAGCTATAGGGCATGAAGAATTTATTAAGAATAGAAAGAGCAGAAAAGCCTTGCTTAAAGGTGCGGGAACAGACCACATGACCTCACAGAAGCTGTAGTGAGTTTACTCCTCTACACTGAGAGTGAAAGGAGAAGAATAATCTCATGCCATGGATGTAAATCAGGGTCTAAAGGGAATGTGCTACAGTTGTCACGCCCGTAAGAGTCAGAGTCCTGGTTCCCAGATCCAAATTCCACTGTTCCCTCTGTACATGTTCGAACTGACCAGGGAGCAGACAACCAAGAACCTACGGCTTAAGAAGAGAAAGATACATATAAAACGACACTTACACCGTCCAGGCCATCGTGGCTATTGGTGAGAAGAATGGGATCAGGGACCGGGAGGTTCATGTCTGAGTGGATCTGAGTTAGGTCATGGATGTTTAGGATTGGTTCCTGAAACAGAAATGCCCACCCCCCAAAAAACCTTAGTCTTTTCAAACTGAACAAAGAAGTATTTCATTTGAAGGGCAAGAAATGAGGCAGTGCTTGACGGTGCAAAACAAAATAGAATCAACATACACTTTGTCCCATTTAAAAAAAAGACCAGAGCCCTCCCACACCCAAAAAAACAGGGGAGATTGGGGAAAACAGAGGAAAGAAAAAGGTCTCTCACCTTCAAAAAACTATCAAGTTCTAACAACTTCTTTGGGAAAAAATTTGCCACCAAGTCTTCTGCCTAAAGGTGAGGGTGAGGGAATACTGCTGAATTAGTAACTGTGGGAAGGTCTTTCTCTACAAATATTCTCCACTTTGGGAAACTCTCAACTACTAATCAGCATATGAATTTTTCTCCCTATTTCACTCACCTCACTTGTGATCCGCTCTCTGAAAGAATCAACCTAAAATTAACAAAGAGAGCAATTCGGTAAAAGCAAATTCAGTGCCTGGCAACAGAGGTGAGGGCAAGATGGGGAATCTCAAATCTAGCTGCCTTTCCCTCACCTTGTAATTGTAATGAGAAGCTGACAGACCCCCAGACTGCAAATACTTTATTTTTTTGAGGATCCATTTTTCCATCTTAGGAGAGGGAAGCGGGGCTTGAAGGCTGCCTCCGCCTTTCTTCCTCTCCTCCCTCCCACCCTCTTTCCCCCCCTCCCTGTGTCAAAAGCTGTCTAGATGTGACAGGGGACAATAGACAGGTAGATGGAGGATGTGAGCTCACAAACGTGCCAATCCCCACCAGACCTAGCCTATGGTATGGGGTAAGCCTGACGCCAAGGGCAGGGGCAGCAGCAGTGTCCGGGCGCGGGGACACTGCTGGGTTGGGGGATTTCCAGCTGTCACTAGCCCAAAGCATTGAGGCGAACACGTGCCCGCCGAGGTCTCCCCGGGGCTCTCCATCACCAGACGGGCCACTAAAGGCCACCCTATATTATCCTTCCCACTGGGGCCGTCTCCGGCAGTGGGGGGCTGGGCTGAGCCGAGCGGAAGCTCAGAGCTGGAGTCCCCAGGGAGACAAAGACGCCATGGGAGTGGGGAGTAGTCAGGCTGCTGAGGGAACAAGGCGGGGGGTGAGGATGTTCGGACCGGTGCGCTACCTTGAGCTTCACTTCCTGATCCACCTTCAACAACGAGGCCATGGCCGGGCCGGGCCGTGTCCGCTCCGCTGTAAACCGGAGGCGCTGTGGGCTCCGGGGAGGGGGCCAGAAAGGCGGGGGGAATCTTTGCTGTCCTCGGGACGCCGATGACCTCGCCGGCTCACTTACTGCTCGCTTGCTCCCTCCGTGCCGTCCTCCCGCCTGCCCGCCTGCCTGCCTGCAGCCTGCTGCTTGCTCTCTTTCTCGCTCGCCCTCCCGGCTTTCGCCGCTCACACCGGAAGTTACGTCACAGCCAATCGCCGGGACTCCAGCGAGTACACACACGTGCCCTGCGCAGCCGCGCTGGGGTTCGGCTTTGGGCGCCCAAGGGCGGAGCTCATATTTCTCGGTCTGTTGCGCGCTCTGACGGGCTCCCTTACCTGTAAAGGTGAAGTAAGAGGGAGGACGGCGGAGGGTTGTGTACTGAGAACCGAGCCTCTTAGAGGCTCAAGAACTGTTTGGTCCTCAGTTGGCCTGGAGCTCGCCTTCGCGGAAGCGAACTCCGGAGCTGGTGCCGCCCCGCAGACAAGAGCGTCAGTGCCGTCGCAGCCCAGTGACGTCCGCCCAAGGAAGCCGGCTTCCCCAGCGCTCAGTTCGCTGAAGTACGCGGTTCCTGCTGTGTTATCTCGTGGACAGAAGAAGCTCAAGTGTTTGAGGCTAGAACCAAACAGAAGACAGATTCCGTTGTACCAGACTGCCCCACTTTTCTCCTCTTCGTCTCGTAAACTTCCAGACCTCAGAGATAACTAGCTGATGTGCAAAATGACAACCAGAGTAAGGAAGGGCTCGTCCAGGGCTACACGGTGTTTCTATAAACCCGGGACCAGAACCCAGATGTCTTGATTTCTAGGACAATGCTGTATCCATTTTCCTAAGGGAAGGCAGAGGCCGTATCTCTTCACTCATCAATTTATCCGGTTTATCTCTTAACATTGCTTATTTCACTTAGTTTTGTCCAAGAAGCTAGAAATACAATGTGAGTCACGAATGTCGTTTAAAATCTCTTAGTAGCCATATTAAAAAAGTAAACAGGTGAAGTTAATTTTAATCATATTTTAACAGCATATAAAAATACTCTAACAAAAAAAAACATGTAATCAATATTAATGATATATTTTACTTTTTTTTTTTCTTGATACCAAGTCTTCAAAATCTTATTTTACGCTTACTGCACATCTCAGTTAGAGCCAGCCACGTGTGGCTAGTGGTTCCTGCATTGAACAGCACGGCTTTGGGAAACCAAAGGAAAACATGACTCTAGTCTCATGGGGCTTAATGTTAGGGAAAGACACCAAAAAGTAAACGGATAAAATACTTGCAAAATTCAATGAGTGTTTGGGGGAAAATGGCTGACAGAGAGAATTCCAGGGGTCTATTTTAGAGCCCTGGAGGCACAGTGGTTAAGAGTTCCATTCTTAACCAAAAGGTTGGCAGTTCAAATCCACCCACTGCTCCTTGGAGACCTTATGGAGCAGTTCTACTCTGTCCTGTAGGGTCACTATGAGTTGGAATCGACTATAGGGCACCAGGTTTATTTTAGAATAGCCAAGGAAGCCTCTCAATGAAGTGATGTTTAAGCAGAGAGCTAAAGGATGTAAAGAAAGGGGTTAGCGGTAACGACATTTACCCTGGGCAGAACTCTGCAAGTGCTAGGGAGAGGAGAGGAATACACAGTTAAATGGAGGCCTATGGAGTCCAAGAGACTTGGCTTCAAAGCCTGCCTCACCTCCTTACTGGAATGTTGGCAAAGTTACTGAACTGCTGAGTCTCAATCTCATCTACGAAATTGAATTTTAATAATTACTAGTAATAAAATATAATTTTGTAGGGTTGTTGAATATTAGAAATATATGTAAAACAACTGACACACTGGGCACAAGGCAGGAACTAAACAGTTATTGTCAGATGAACAACTTGTTAGTGCTTAGCATAAAGAGATTACTCGTTAAACTCTGATAATTATCATCATCCCTGCTTTTAAGCTTTATTTATTCATTCATTTATTCAAGACTGCATACAACATCCTGTACTACCCATCTTGCTTCATTAACTTCTAACACTTTTCGAATGCTTTTACCTCTCCCGTTAATGTATGTCCCAAGTAACCTTTGAAATCTGATCTGAAACTTTAGGAATTTTTTCCCAAATTAACTTCATCCTATTTTCCCTATGCCAATGCTCTGCATTTCCTTCAGCATTTGTAACTTCAACTTGAGAGTTTAGTATGCTTGTGCTTGTTGAAATACAACTTTGTTCTCAAGTCATTATGTTTTGTCTCCTTCAAGTAGGCTATAAGAAGACATACACATTCTTTATTTCCCTTCCTTCTCTCCAACCCAGATGTTTTAAATGATACTTCACTTATTTATTCAGCAAACAATTGCTGAGGGCACCACTATCTTTTTTTTTCCAATTTTTTTATTGTGCTTTAGGTGAAAGTTTACAGAGCAAATCAGTTTCTCATTAAATAATTAATATACAAATTGTATTGTGACATTGGTTGCCAAAGATGTGATGTGTCAACACACTCCCCGTCTCCACCCTCAGTTCCCTGTATCCATTCATCCAATTTTCCTGTCCCGTTCTGCCTTCTCATCTTTGCTTTTGGGCTTGTGTGCACATTTAGTCTCATATACATGATTGAGCTATGATGCACATTGCTTACATGTGTTATTGTTTGCCCTGTAGACCTGTCTAATCTTGGGCTGAAAGGTGAACCTCGGGAGTGACTTCAGTACTGGGTTAAAAGGGTATCCAGGGGCCATATACTTGGGCTTTCTCCAGTCTCCGTTAGACCAGGGACCTAGTATTTTTAACAAGCACTATTCATTCCTGGGTGTTTGTAAATCACACATAATCACTGATGACTCGTGACACTTTAAATTCGTGTCCCCAAATCTCTAATGAGTGTACAACACTACCTGAGAGCCTATGGCATGCTTCCGTCAAGTTTCCTCTCCCACACTCCAAAATGACTGTCCTATCTTGTCATCTCCCTCAACCTCCAACATCCCCCCCTCACCTCCAGCGTATGGTCTTTGCTTAAACTTCATTGAGAAAACAGGAGCAAATGAGTACTTCATTCCACCAGTAAACCTGTTGTTGTTAGGTGCCACTGAGGCAATTCCAACTCAGTGGCCCTGTGTACAACAGAACCAAACACTGCCTGGTCCTGTGCCATCCTCACAGTCATTGCTATTTTTGAGCCCATTGTCGCAGCCACTGTGTCATTCTATCTCATTGAGGGTCTTCCTCTTTTTTCACTGACCCTCTACTTTACCAAGCATGATGTCCTTCTCCGGGGACTGGTCCTTCCTGATAAAGTGACGCAAAGTCTTGCCATCCTTGCTTCTAAGGAGCGTTCTCTGGCTGTCCCCTCTTCCAAGACAGATTTGTCTGTTCTTTTGGCAGTCTGTGGCGTATTCGATATTCTTCAACACTAATTCAAAGGCATAAATTCTTC
This sequence comes from Elephas maximus indicus, assembly GCF_024166365.1. Classification (NCBI taxonomy): domain Eukaryota; kingdom Metazoa; phylum Chordata; class Mammalia; order Proboscidea; family Elephantidae; genus Elephas; species Elephas maximus. The sequence continues at coordinate 49,667,616 of NC_064837.1, read as the reverse complement.
TTTGGTCTTCCTTATTCATTGTCCAGCTTTCACATGCATGTGAGGTGATTGAAAATATCATGACTTGGGTCAAGTGAACCTTAGTCCTCAAGGTGACATCTTGCTTTTTAGCACAAACTGACAGACAAGTGGTGGCCACTAAATCTGCCAACCTGCAAATACTTTACTCCTCTTTCACTGAAAGAACTATCCCTGCTACCATTAAATCCTCACTCTTCCTTTTGTGTGTTGGATTGCATCCCTTTTCACTTTCTCAGGCTTTGTGATCTAGTGGTTTTACCCTCTTTATCCTACATCAGGCTTTTCAATCGCACTTTCTCCCTGAGATCACTCTTGTAGGTTACCAGTGACTTCCATGTTAACAGCACCAGTTACAACCTCTCTTCATCTTACTTGAACCTCTCAGTGGTACCCAATACGTTAATGCAGTGCACTGGGTTTCTCTTTATATGTGGCCTTTCTGGCCCTGGGTTTATAGTTCTGCCAAGACGATTTGCTAGGTCACAATCCTGCAAAGGGATTGGACAGTTTACTATGCAAATAAGGTGTATAAAACCCTTGCAAGGATTGAATAGTTTACTATGCAGGTAAGGTACCTAATGAAGGAATTGGTCAGTTCATAGTCTTGGTGGGAGGAGTAGGCTTATAAAAGAGACAATCCCACAGAGGTTGAGGGGGACCTCGCTACCATCAAGAAGAACATGGAGCAGAGCATGTCCTAAGGGCCTGGAATCCCTGTGCTGTGAACCTCCCAGACCCAGGAGAGAGAGCTGTAGCATGGAAGACAGCAGATGGCTACAGTGGGCTCAACCCACAGAGCAAGAGAGCTGAGCTCCTTTGTGCAGGAGGCTTGCTTATGGAGTAGGGTGCCTCTGGGCACTTAACGGCAGAGCCAACAGAGCTCTAGCACTTGCCCAAGCAAGACAGAGGCTAGGCCTGAGCAGAGCCTGGTGGCAGAGGCCAGGCTGAGACGTGAGGCCTTCCTGCAGGCATGGCCGAGAGACAGCTGAGAGCTGTCCTGGTTGGAAGCGTCCTGGTTAATGAACTGTATCTTATCTCCTGAATTGTTCATATTACTTCCAAGTTGATCCTGATCCCGAGTTGTAACCTATTACTTCCCTAAAAAACCCATAACTGTGACTATGATCTTTGAGTTCTGTGTGGCCATTGCAATGAATTATCAAACCGAGCAGAGAAATAGAGTGCCGTGGGGAGGATGGCTGGTGTCAGAACTGGTAAAGGTTGGAGACAGGAGGTATGTCTGACTGTAGGAGTTAGCTTTGGGCTGATGATTCTTATTCTCCTTCCTGAAGTTAGATGGCTTCTGTCATTGCTTTTACATTAGTTAATCACTCCTTTTCTTTAAACAGGAAGCCCAGGTGGCATGGTTAAATGCTACGGCTGCTAACCAAAAAGTCAGCAGTTCAAATCCGCCAGGCGCTCCTTTGAAACTATGGGGCAGTTCTACTCTGTCCTATAAAGTCGGTATGAGTCAGAATCAACTCGATAGCACTGGGTTTGGTTTTTGTTTTGTTTTCTTTAACCATATACAGCAACCTCTTCCTCTGATTTTCCTCCAACTTCAGTGGTGACTCTTACCATTTCCTTTGTTGGCTCTTCCTCCTCTGCTCCACTTCTTAATGGTGACATACTCCAGGGCTCAGCCTTACGTCCTCTACTCTCTGCCTACGCTTTCTCCCTAAGAGGTCTTACCCTTGTTCATAGATTTAAACGGGGCCCTGGTGGTGTGGTGGTTAAGAGCTCAGCTGCTAACCAAAAGATGCACAGTTCAAATCCACCAGCTGCTCCTTGGAAACCCTATGGGACAGTTCTATTCTATCCTATACTGTCACTATGAGTCGGAATCAACTCGATGGCAATGGGTTTGTTTTTGGTTTGGTATGCCAATGGCCTCAAATTTATATCTTCAGTCCTCACATCTCTATTGACCTCCAACTATTTAACCTGTCTAGGTGCTCCTTGGAAATCCTATGTGGCAGTTCCACTCTGTCCTATAGGGTCGCTATGAGTCAAAACTAACTCCAAGGTGCCTAAGAACAACAACAGTTGGAATCAACTCAGCGTCAACTAATACACAGATATCTGATTGACATCTCAAACTCAACGTGGTCAAATCAGAATTTTTGTTTTTCCCATCTTTTCCCATCCATTCTTTTCCTAGTCTTCTCCATCTCAGTAACTGACACAACCCTCCATCTATCTCTATTCACATCACGTAGCATTATCTGAAATTATCTTAGTCATTTGTTTAGTTGTTTATCATCAAATTATTTTCTCTAGAATAGAAACTATTAGAGCAGTTCACTGCTGTGCCCTCTCAGACCTAGAACCATGCCTGGCACATAGTAGGTTCTCAATCAATGACTTAGGGTGTGTTGCTGATTATTCACAATCCCTCAAGCACTATACGCACCAATTGTCATATATTCCCCAAGCAGCAAGTCACACAGAGTATTTACCATGTGCCGGGCATTGTTCTCTGTGCTCTGTGTGTATTAGCTCATTTAATCATCACACCACCCTATGTGATATATACTATTATTCCCATGTTATAAATGAGAAAACAAGGCACAGAGCATTGAATAACTTGCTCAAGGTCACAGGGTTGGTGAATGGCAAAGATAGTTTTTGAACCTAGGCCAACTAGACGTTCAAATCCTCATATTTAACCTCTATACACCCTACCTCTTTAGAAGCCTGTTACTTGTCTACACCTTTCTGGGATGCTGTTAGAAGCAACTAAGCAGGAAGAAATGTAGACCTAAAAACCAGCTGCATCAGGCCTAAGTGAGAATTCCTTGGAGATTATGCCACTTCCCTCCTCTAGAGGGAGGCCTCTGCTGAAAGATCCAAGAGGAAGAAGGGACTGTAAAGACTATCTCCAACTAGTTAGCAAGGAGCCCTGGTGGTGCAGTGGGTAAAGTGCTTGGCCGCTAACCAAAAAGTTGCTGGTTTGAACCCATCAGCTGCTCTGTGGGAAAAAGATGTGGCAGTCTGCTTCTGTGAAGATTTACAGCCTTGGAAACCCTATGGGCAGTTCTACTCTGCCCTATGGGATGGCAATGGGTGGAACTAGTTAGCCATACTGGGAAAAAACTGAGATTGTTCTAGTTCCACGTATCACATCCAGTACCAATTTCAGAAGGGTTACATACATTTACAAAGGAGCCCTGGTGGCACATTGGTTAAACACTTGGCTGCTAACTGAAGGGTTGGCAGTTCAAACCCAACCAGCGGCTCCACAGGAGAAAGGCCTGATGATCTGCTCCCGTAAGGATTACATCCAAGAAGAGCTATGGGGCAGTTCTACTCTGTCACAGGCGAGTGCTATGAATCAAAAATCAACTCAATGGCACCTTACAACAACAGTGACAGCAACAACATATATTTTGATTAATAGAAAAGTCACTTCTGGAATGCAGATAACTTTCTAAGCAACAAAAGTCATGAAGAAAAACGATATGATGATTGGCCTTTATAAAAATTTAAAACTCACATCTGGAAAATCTTAAACCATTCATGCAAATTTATTTAAAAAATTGAGACAAATACTGAGAACCCAATAGATAAATGAACAAAGGATGTGAAGAGACAAATTGTAAAAGAGAAACTACGCCAAGCAAATACATGGCAAAATGTTCAGCCAGTAATCAAAGGGGCAAAATAACAGGTGTGGAGAAATTGGAACACTTATACATTACTGGTGGAAATGTAAAATGCTGCAGCTGCTTTGGAAAATGGTTTAGCAGTGACTCGAAAGTTGAAACATAGGGCTACCATATGACCCAGTAAGTCTGCTGCTAAATATATACCCAAGATAACTGAAAACATAAGTCTACACAAAAACACAGACATGAATGTTCATAGCAGCTCTATTCATAATAGCCAAAAATGGAAAGACCCAAACATCTATCAACTGATGAATGGGTAAACAAATGTGATATAGCCATATAATGGAAAGTTATTTGGCCATAAAAAGGAGTGAAGTGTTGATTCATGCTCCAATATGGATGAACCTTGAAAATATTATGCTAAGCAAAAGAAGCCAGTCACAAAACACCATTGTATTCTAGTGGCTTCAGAAGCTGCCTAACTTCATGAGGAGGAGAGATGAGAATCACCATCAGCACAAAGCTGATTCTTATGAGGTGAAAGTCAGACATACCTCCACTCTCCAACCTTTTTACCAGTTATGACACCAGCCGTCCTCCCAACAGCACTCTCTACTTCTCTGCTGGATTCAATAATTCACTGTGATGGCCACACAGAACTCACAGACCATACCCACGATTATGTGATTTATTAGGGATGTAACATGCTACAACTTGGGATCAGAATCAGCTTGGAGGTAATAGGAACAACTCAGGAGACAGGTCAGAGTTCATCAATGAGTACATCTTGCAACCAGGACAGCACTCAGCTTTCTCTTGGCAGTACTGCAGACAGGACTTTGCTCAGGCCCTACTCCGGCCTACTGCCACAGGGCCCCTGGCCTCTGCCCTGCTCAGCCAAGTATTAACAACTCTTTGGCTCTGCCAACAAGTGCCTGGAGGCACCCCACTCCGCCAAGAAGCCTCCTGCCCGAAAGTGCTCAGCTTTTTTGATGCTCCATGCACCAGAAGGCTCATGCAGCCATGTCTTGCCCCCTTCAGTGTTACAACTTTATCTGTCTCCTGCGTATAGGAGATTCTCAGCACTGAGACCGCAGGTCCAAAGGACATGCTCCACTCCAGGCTCTTCTTCTTGATGGCAGTGAGGTCCCCCTCAATCTCTGTGGGATTGGATCTTTTATAAGCCTACTCCTCCCACCACAACTGACAAAGCCCCTCAGTAGACCACAGGAACCTAATTTGCTTAGTAATCGACCAATCCCCACAAGGATTTTACACACCTTAGTTTCATAGTAAACTGTCCAACCCCTGCAAGGGTTTCATGTTATCTTATTTGCATAGTAAACTGTCTAATCGCTTCGCAAGATTGTGGCCTAGCAAATAATCTTGGCAGAACTACAAACCCAGGGCCAGAAAGGCCATATTTAAAGAGAAACCTATTGCACTTTAACTGTGTATCATAAAATTTCATTTATATGAAATATCCAGAAAAGGCAAACCCATGAAGACAGAAAGTAAGTTAGCGGTTGCCCAGTTTAGGGTTGGGGGCGGGAACCAGGATTAAAGTAATGGGCACAAAGGATCTTATGTAATGGGCACAAAGGATCTTACTGGGGTTATGGAAAATATTCTAAAACTGAATTATGGTGATGGTTGCACAACTCGGTAAATTTACGAAAAATCATTGAACGTACACTTAAAACGAGTGGATTTTATGGTATGTAAGTTATACCTCAATAAACTTGTTAAAAACAAACTAACAACAAAGTCAGTCAGATCATGTCACTCTGCTGAAAACCCTGGCTTCCTATCTCACTCAGAGTAAAAGCCAGAGCTCAGCAATCACCCATAAACCCTCAGGGTCCACACCCAACCCCCTATTACCTCCCTGATATATAGCCTATCACTCTTTTACTTGCTTCTCCTCTAACCACACCAGTCTCTTTGCAATTCCTCGAGCAGGCACCCACTGATCTCAGGGCCTTTGCTTTGCTATTCCCTTGGTGTAGAATACTGTTTCCTCAGACATATGCAGGACTCCCCTCCTCACCTTCAAGTCTCTATTCAAATATCCCTTTCTTAGTAAGACCTTCCATGACCACCTTTCTAAAATTACACTCTCCACCCTCTAACCCACACACATGTTTAAGTATCCTTTCCTTTATTTTTCTCCTTAGTAGTTATCAGTATGTTTTTGTTGTTATTAAATATACTTACCTGTCGCCTGGCTTTCCCACTAGAATAAAGTTCCATGGGAGTATAGATAGTTGTCTGGTATTTTTGTTGTTATTCTATTGTATCCCCAGTGCCTAGAACAATCCTCGACACATAGTAAGCTCTCAATAAATGTGTTGAATAAATCAGTGAACAATATTTCATAGATTTCTTTCCATATATGTTTACTTCATTCTTTTTAATGGGTGAATATTATTCCACTGAATGAACAATACCTTCATTTATTCAAACAATTCTCTATTATTGAAGGAAAATTAGCAGTGAACTTCTTGTATATATGTATTTGGACACTCATGTATCAGAAAAATTCCTAGAAAGGAAATTTATGAGCCAGAGAATATGAAAATATTAATTTTTGATAAATATTCCCAAATTGCCCTCCAAAAAGATTATACTAATTTATACTCCTAGCCAACAGTATTTGAGAGTTCCCCAAACCCTCATCAACAATGAATATAATTAACTGGTTCATCTTTACCAATCCCGTAAGTGAAAAATGCTATCTCATGGCAGTTTAATTTCTTAATTATGAGTGAAATGAAACATCTTTTCATTTCCTTATCAACCATTTGTATTTGTTTTTCTATGACTGCTTTTTCATATTCTTTGGCCATTTTATTACCGGCCTGTTGATATTTTTATTGCTTGAATGGAGTTCTGTATATTAAGGAAATTTGCCTTCTGTCTTATGAGCTGCAGCTATTTCCAAATTGTTTCTTTTTTTTAAGGAATTCAGAGCTTTAAAATAGTCTAGAAAGTATACCAAGTATGTTTTTAAGTATAGCCTCATGATGTTAACTGAATCACAGAAACAGAATAAGAATGCCTTGCTTTCTTTCTTTTTTAAAAATAATTTCATTTTTTGTTGCCTTTGAGAATGTACACAGCAAAAACATACACCAATTCAAGTTTCTACAGTACAATTCAGTGACATTGATTACATTCTTCGGGTTGAACAACCGTTCTCACCCTCCTTTTCTGAGTTGTTCGTCTTCCGTTAACATAAACTTACTGCCCCCTAAGGTTCCTACCTTCATGTGCCTGTTAGTTTGTCATACTATGGAGGCTTGCGTATTGCTGTGATGCTGGAAATTATGCCACCTGTATTCAAATACCAGCAGGGTCATCCACGGTGGACAGGCTTCAGCTGAGCTTCCAGACGAAGACAGACTAGGAAGAAGGACCCGGTGGTCTACTTCTGAAAAGAAATAGCCAGTGAAAACCTCATGAAAAGAAGCAGGGCATTGTTCGTTATAGTGCCAGAAGATGAGCCCCTCGGGTTGGAAGGCACCCAGAATATGACTGGGGAAGAGCTGCCTCCTCAAAATGTAGTCAGCCTTAATGACGTGGATGGAGTCAAGTTCTCAGGGCCTTCATTTGCTCCTGCGGCACAACTCAAAGTGAGAAGAAATAACTGCAAACATTCATTAATGATTGGAACATGGAATGTATGAAGTATGAATCTAGGAAAACTGGAAATCGTCAAAAATGAAATGGAACCCATAAACATCAATATCTTAGGCATTAGTGAGCTGAAATGGACTGGTATTGGCCATTTTAAATGGGACAATCATATGGTCTATGCTGGGAATGACAACTTGAAGAGGAATGGTGTTGCATTCATCACCAAAAAGAACATTTCAAGACTTATCCTGAAGTACAATGCTGTCTGTGATAGGATAACATCCATACACCTACAAGGAAGACCACCTAATACGACAATTATTCAAATTTACGCACCAACCACTAAGGCCAAAGATGAAGAAATTGAAGATTTTTACCAACTTCTGCAGTCTGAAATTGATTGAACATGCAATCAGGATGCATCGATAATTACTGGTGATTGGAATGCAAAAGCTGGAAACAAAGAAGAAGGGTGGGTAGTTGGAAAACATGGCCTTGATGATAGAAACGATGCCAGAGGTCGAATGATAGAATTTTGTAAGACCGACGACTTCTTCATTACAAATACCTTTCTTCAACAACGTAAGTGGTGACTATACACATGGACCTCGCCAGATGGAATACACAGGAATCAAATCAACTTCATCTGTGGAAAGAGACGATGAAAAATTCAGTATCGTCAGTCAGAACAAGGCCAGGGGCCAACTTCGGAAAAGACCATCAATTGCTCATAGGCAAGTTTAACTTGAAGCTGAAGAAAACTAGAACAAGTTGATGACAGCCAAAGTATGACCTTGAGTATATCCCACCTGAATTTAGAGACCATCTCAACAATAGATTTGACGTGTTGAACACTAATGACCGAAGACCAGAGAAGTTGTGGAATGACATCAAGGACATCATACGTGAAGAAAGCAAAAAGTCATTAAAAAGACAAGAAAGAAAAGACCAAAATGGATATCAGAAGAGACTCTGAAACTTGCTCTTGAATGTTGAGTAGCTAAAGGGAAAGGAAGAAATGACTAAGAGAGGAACAGATGATTTCAAAGGGCACCTCAAGAAGGCAAAGTAAATTATTATGACATGTGCAAAAACCTGGAGAAAGAAAACTAAAAGGCAGGAACATGTTCAACATTTCTCAAGCTGAAAACACTGAAGAAAAAGTTCGAGCCTTGAGTTGCAATACTGAAGGATTCTACGGGGAAAATATGAAATGATGCAGGAAACATAAAAAGAAGATGGAAGGAATACACAGAATCACTATACCAAAAAAAAAAAAATTGGTCAATGTTCAACCATTTCAGGAGATAGCATATGATTAAGAACCAACAGTACTCAAGAAGTCCAAGCTGCACTGAAGGGATTGGTGAAAAACAAGGCTCCAGGAATTGATGGAATACCAACTGGGATGTTTCAACAAATGGATGCAGTGCTGGAAGTGCTCACTTGTCTATACCAAGAAATGAGGAAGACAGCTACCTGGCCAGCCAACTGAATGAGATCCATATTTATGCCTATTCCCAAGAAAGGTGATCCAACCGAAAGCAGAAATTATCGAACGATATAATTAATATCACACACAAGTAAAATTTTGCTGAAGATCATTCAAAAGAGGCTGCAGCAGTATATCGATAGGAAACTGCCAGAAATTCAAGCCAGATTCAGAAGAGGACATGGAACCAGAGATATTATTGCTGATGTCAGATGGATCCTGGCTGAAAGCAGAGAATACCAGAAAAAATGTTTACCTGTGTTTTATTTGACTATGCAAAGGCATTCAACTGTGTGGATCATAATAAATTATGGATAATATTGTGAAGAATGGGAATTCCAGAACACTTAATTGTGCTCATGAGGAACCTATATGTGAATCAAGAGGTAGTAGTTCAAATAGAACAAGGGGATACTGTGTGGTTTAAAGTCAAGAAAGGTGTGAGTCAGAGTTGTATCCTTTCACCATACTTATTCAATCTGTATGCAGAGTGAATAATCTTAGAAACTGGACTATATGAAGAAGAATGAGGCATCAGGATACTAGGAAAACTCATTTACAACCTGTGTTATACAGATGACACAAACTTGCTTCCTTAGAGTGAAGAGGATTTGAAGCACTTACTAATGAAGATCAAAGACCACAGCCTTCAGTGTGGATTACACCTCAATATTAAGAAAACAAAAATCCTCACAACTGGACCAATAAGCAACATCATGATAAATAGAGAAAAGATTGAAGTTGTCAAGAATTTCATTTTACTTGGATCCACAATCAATACTCATGGAAGCAGCAGTCAAGAAATCAAAAGATGCATTGCATTGGGCAAATCTGCTGCAAAAGACCTCTTTAAAATGTTAAAAAGCAAAGATTTCACCTTGAAGACTAAGGTGGTCCTGACCCAAACCACAGTGTTTTCAATCACCCCATATGCATGTGAAAGCTGGACGATGAATAAGAAAGACTGAAGAAGAATTGAAGCCTTTGAATTGTGGTGTTGGTGAAGAATAGTGACTGTACCATGGACTGCCAAAAGAAAGAACAAATCTGTCCTGGAAGAAGCACAACCAGAATACTCCTTAGAAGCAAAGATGGCGCCCACACACATACTTTGGACATGTTGTCAGGAGAGATCAGTCTCTGGAGAAGGACATCATGCTTGGTAAAATCAAGGGTTAGTGAAAAAGAGGAAGACCCTCAATGAAATGGATTGACACAATGGCTGCAACAAGGGGCTCGAGCATAACAGCACATGACCAGGCAGTGTTTCATTCTGTTGTACATAGGGTCACTATGAGTCGGAACGACTTGATGACTCCTAACAATAACAACAAGGTTCCTATCTAATCTTTCAAGTTGCTGTTGTCAATTTGATCCCATATAAATAGTTCTTAAAAGAGCACAATGCTCAAGGCAGACACTCCTTACTAATTAAGCTAAACTGTTGTTTGGTTTAAAGACTTCAAGGAGTATTTTTGGTTTAAGGTTTAAAGATTATCTCAGGGCAATAGCTTCAGGGGTTCATCCAGGCTTCATGGCTCCTGAAAGCCTGAGAATTTGAAATTCTGTTCTGCATTTTCTTCCTTTTGATCAAGGATTCTTCTACAAAATCTTTCATCAAAATGTTCAGTAATGGTAACTGGGCACTGTCCAGTTCTTGTCTCATGGCAAGGGAGGTAGTTGTTCATGGAGGCAATTAGCTACACATTTCATTTTCCCCTCCTATTCCTGAGTTTCCTTCTTCCTCTGTTGCTCCAGGTGGATAGGGAGCAATTGTGCTTTGAAGGACCACTTGCAAGCTTTTAATATCCCAGGCGCTACACAACAAACTAGGAGGTGGGACAGAAGCGCTAACACATTATTGGGCCAATTAACTGAGGTGTCCCATGAAACCATGACCCTAAACCTCCAAACCAAGGAACCAAATCCCATGAGGTTTTTGGTTATACTTAAGCAGCCTCAGTAGCTACTGTCTCTCCCTCTCTTTTTTTTTTTTTTTTGACCATGGTTGTAAATACTCTCACACAACTTTTGCCAACTTTTTACAGGTGTACAACTTATTGACAGCAATCACATTAATCAGCTGTGCAACCCTACCCTTAATCAATGCAATTTTTCCATTACCACAAACCAAAGCTCAATACTCCATAAACAATAACCCATCTCCACATTTTTCTTCCTAATTTTTTTTTTTACAGTGTCTTTGATAGTTCAGAAAATTATAATTTTTAAGGAGTGGAATTCATCAATATTTTCCTTTTTGGCTTTATGCTCATTTCATGCTTAGACGGACCTTCCACACTCCAGGATTATAAAAAATATTCAGTCATGCTTTCATCTAGTATCTTTAGTTATTGTATTTGTGATGCTTAAATCTGTGACCAACTTGGAATCTCTTTTGGTGTAAAAAAGTAAAAGATGCAGCTCACTGCTGTCTACATGACTTTGTGGGCCTCTCATCATTTTTTAAATAGTTCATTTCCTGAATGAAATAAAATACATTTATCACATATGGTACTAAATTCCTCTATGTACTTGGTCTATTTCTTAACTGTATTATGTTCCATTGAGCTATTCCTGAACCAGGTCAAAAATGTTTTAGTTTTATAACTTTATTTTTAAATATTGAGTATACCATGGACTACCAGAAGAAGGAACAAGTCTGTCTTGGAAGAAGTTCAGCCAGAATGCTCATTAGAAGCAAGGATGGGGAGACTCCTCTCACGTACTTTGGACATATTATCAGGGGGGTCCAGTCCCTGGAGAAGGACATCTTGCTTGGTAGAGAGTCAGTGAAAAAGAGTAAGACCCTCAATGAGATGGACTGACACAGTGGCTGCAACAATGGGCTCAAGCATAACAACAATTGTTAGGATGGCGCAGGGCCGGGCAGTGTTTCCCTCTGCTGTACATACCGCCGCTATGAGTCAGAACCGATTGGATGGCACCTAACACAACAGCAACACAATATGTTAAATATGTGGGAGTCCTCAACCTTTCCTAATTAATAACTGAACTGTTAAAACCAGAACACAATAAACCTTCTCTCTTCACCCTCCCTCCCACTGCGTTCACCACTCCCTCAAGGGCGTTTGAAAGAGTTCGGCTCTCCTAAAGAGAATTTTTAAAAATTGATTCTGCAGGTAGAATTAAAGTTGCTCCATTCAGGAGTGACAAATCTTGAGAAAGGACATCGAATTACAGAGCAGTGAAGCCTACTCCTTCTCCCTCGACTCGTCCTTCCACTTCCCCTCTCAACCTTCGCGCTTCGGCGTGGGCGTGGGCGGGGGGGGGGGGGAGCAGGCCGAATCCTGCTGCACTTCCCCAGTTTGGCCTTTGGGGGCCGCTGTGGGCCCGGATGCCCGCGGACCAGGTCGGACCGATGCAGCCGTCTTCCCGTCACGTCCTGTCTTGGGCGGAAGTTCTCCGCTGAAGGACCGGGAAGCAGCTGAAGTCTGTGCGATGGCGGTTCTGGGTGCTTTATTCAGGGGGAGGCCCGAGGCTACGGTGCCACCGCGGTAGACTGGACCTGGGTGGCGGGCTCCGGGGCCCCGAGGTGAAGAGCATCAAGGGCTGAACTCAGACCTTAGAAGGGAACCTGGGAATTGTGACGGCTCCTCTTGCGCCCACTCTCTCACCCCAGGTTCTAAACTGCTTTTAGCCAGGCTGCCCGGAAGCAGGGCGGCCTAGTGTACCGCTCCTGGAGGGGACGGAGCGGGCGGGGATTTTCCCCTTCACCACTACCAGCAAGGCAGGTGGGAGCCCTGGGTCGGGGGTTCACGGGCCGGCTTCATGGGCTCCTCTCCACCGCCACAGGAATGGAGGGGTCTAAGACATCCAGCAGCACCATGCAGGTAAGCTTCGTGTGCCAGCGCTGCAGCCAGCCCCTGAAACTGGACACGAGCTTCAAGATCCTGGACCGTGTCACCATCCAGGAGCTCACAGGTCAGCGAGACCCTTGGAATGAGGGTGGTCACGATCATGGCAAGTGGGCAGCTTTGGAGATACAGGCCTTAAGTTGGCTATCTGTGTAGTCTGCCACATACCCGCTATGGGAACCTAGGACTTAGGAATGGCTTTTCACTTCTCTGACTCCCTATATTCTCATCAGGAAGATAAAGGAGCTCTAACATTCTGTGCTTCTGGGGGCTTTCTCTAGCAAAGAAAGGTCCTTTTTTTCCCTGCTGCTTTCTCAGAATAAGGAGCATAACAAACGGCATTTGTTGACCTACCATATACCAATGTGTTACATGTATTATTTCATTTAGTCCCTGCAACAACTCCTCTGGAGTAGTACTATCATTATTATAATTTTACAGATTAGAAATTGAGGTTCAGAGAGGTTAAGTGATTTATCCAATGTCCAACAGCTGCTAAGTGGAAGAGCAGGGCTCAAATTTATTAACAGCTGATTCCAAGAAGTAAGATGAAGTTGGGGGCGGGTGGGGGTAAAGAAGAGAAGGCTGAATAGGCAGCTTAAATAAGCTCCTGGGTCTGGAGTCAGCCTGCTTGGGTTTAAATCCTGGCTCTGTCATTTACAGCTGAATGACTTTTTGGAAGTTACTTAATCTCTCTAAAGCCTTGGTTTCTTTATCTGTAAAATGGAATTGATAACCTACATTGTAAGATAGTTGTAAGGATCAAATATGACAAAGCACATAAATACTTGGGAATATGCTTGGCATATCGTTGTTAGTTGCCATTGAGTCAGCTCTGACTCGTGGGGACCCCATGTACAACAGAACAAAACATTGCCCAGTCCTGCACCATCTTCATGGTCTTTGGTATGCTTGAATCCACTGTTCTGGCTACTGTGTATTTTGAGTGTCTTCCAACCTAGGGGGCTTATCTTCCAGCATTATAACAGAAGACATTCTGTTGTGATCTATAGGGTTTTCATTGCCTAATTTTGGGAAGTAGATTGCCAGGCCTTCTTAGTCTGTCTCAGTCTGGAAGCTCTGCTGAAACCTGTCTACAATGGGTGACCCTGCTGGTATTTAAAATACCAATGGTGTGGTTTCCAGCATCATAGCAACATGCAAGCCCCTGCTGTACAACAAACGGTTGAGCGGTGGACTTGGCAAACAGTGCTCAATAAATGTTAGCTATTATTATCTGGTTTCTCTTTTTTGAAAGAAATTAACTCCTTTTAATATATATAAGTTTTTATAAAAACAAATTTAAACGTATACAAAGTCAAGAGAATAACATAATGAACTCTCTTGTATCCATTGTCCAGCTTCAACAGTTAGCAATGTTCTGCCATTCTAGTATTATCTATACCTCCACTCATTTTCCATTCCCCGCTTGATTATTATTTTTATAAGGTAAATTGCCATGCATTGAAATTTACAAATCTTGGCTGTACATTTCGACAAACAGATACAGCCGTTAATCCACGTCATGATGACATAGAACAGTCTCATTTCCCCAGAGTTGGCTGCCTTCCCAGCCATTCCAGGGGAAAGGGGACATTAACTTTTATTATCAAACATGTCAAAGAATATAATGAACTCCCAGGTATACCCATCACCTAGGTTCAACAATTATCAGCACATATCAAATCATGTTTCATCTACATCCCTATCTATTCCCCCCACCCCAAATTATTTTGAAGAAAATAAGAAACATAAATACTATAAATATTTCAGTATCTTTGAAAGATAAGGACTTTAAAAAAAAAAAATCATGACGCCATTATCCTGCTGTAAAGAAATTTAACAATTCCTTAATCTGATTTAACGAGGTAGGAGAGGAGAAGATGAGAGATCCTTCTTTATGTAAATGGTACTTTAAGAAGAAGTTGGAGGTGGGAAGGATGATGAGGATGTTGCATTCTTTTCCTATACTGTCGTAAGCCCTCCTGTTTTGAGATAACGGTTGATGGTGCAGTGGTTAAAGAGATCGACTGCTAACCAAAAGGTCAGTGGTTCAAAACCACCAGCCACTCTGCAGAAAAAAGATGTGGCAATCTGCTTCCATAGAGACTGACAGCCCTGGAAGCCCTATGGGGTCACTATGAGTCAGAATTGACTCGACGGCAGTGGGTTTGGTTTTTTTTTTGTTTGTTTGTTTCTAACATGGTATTTTCCTTCACTTTAGCTCCATTACTTGCCACAGCCCAGGTGAAACCAGGAGAGACCCAGGGGGAAGAGGCCAACTCAGGAGAGGTAATAGAAGTGCCTTCTCCCATTCAACAAATATTGTAAGTGGGAGATTTGATATGAAAACAGGAATACAAGCTGGGTTTTTTCAGGGTATTTGCTTCTTCTAGAGCCCCAGACGTTGGGGTCTCTGATTAACAAGAGACTTTTGACATGATTAGGCCATTATAGTTCATTAAAGGTAGAGAAGTGAACCTGAGGTTAGAGTTACTGAATGAAGCATCCATGCAAAAATGTGAACAGAGGCTCTTCATTTGAAGCAGAATTACAGGCCAGAACTCTTGGTCATTATAGATTGGAGGTGAGGTGACCTATGTGTCCAGGTCTCCCCAGAGCGTTCTTAGGTTACTTCTATTATTCTCAAAAGCATCTTGATTTGGCCAATGAGTTACATGATTACCCTAGTCAGAAGGGATTGTCAGTATAAGAGAACATGTAATTTTTAAACTGCGAATGAACTGATAACGTCAGTGATAATTTTCTCTGTCAGAGATATATGTCATATGATTTAGATCACAAACTTATAAATTATCTTCTTTGTCCTATACTATAGCAATCTTCATTGCAGTCTGATATGGCTTTTTCCTTGCATTGTAATTTAGGACATTCTTTCCCTAATCCCTGATGAGTGAGTGTTGACAAAAAATGCAAATATAACCATAATAGAATATAACATAGGTAAGAAATGCTGTTCCTACAGAAAATCAAGCGAGACTTGAGGTTTGTCTGTTCACGGATCCTTTCACAGTGCGTATATCCAAGGCTTGACTAGATAATACCCAGTTATAAAGTGTCTGTGGTTTATCAAGTCTTGTGGTTATCAAGGGTAAAGCTGAATCATTCTGGGGCTGTTTGAGAAACAGACTCCACTTCTAAGCTGTCAGAACTCTAATGCCATCTTATTTCTTTCTTAGGAGCCATTTATAGAAACTCGCCAGGATGGTGTCTCTCGCAGATTCATCCCCCCAGCCAGGTGCCTACTATTCCTCAGCCCCCTGTTGCTTACCAAATGCCAGTAGAATTTTAGTTGAACCCAGGAGTTGATACCTGGAGCCAGGTGATAGCAGTGAATTATCCTAGCCTTCTGGCTCTTCCAGAAAAGATGTGCTCCCCCATACCTGCCCCATCACTATCCAGTACTGATTTTCCCTTTAGCCATTCACACCGTGGGAAGGGACAATAGCTCTAATGATGAAAAATGGAGAAAATGATGAAGACGTGAGGGAGTAATAATAAAAGAGATGCCTCTTGAGAAGAATTTTAAAATGGTGCATGCTGTTAGGTGTTCCCTTAGTTCTCATTGATGGAGATAGAGTTGACAAGGTGTATAATATTAAAAAATGGTCTTTCTTGATTCTCCTTCCTTTTTTACTGTAGACACACATCAATTTTTGATATCCCTCTCCCTTAGTCCATCCAGGCCAACCTTTGTGCTTCGCGCCCCTGTGGAAGACCAGCATGGCCTTCCCTTGGGAGTGAGGTACCCTTGGGAGGTCAGCCAGGCTAGGAGTGGGTATGTTCTTTGAGGCCCCTCAGCCGGTTCTTGAGAGTCTCTGCCACTGGCACCTCAGTAGGTGGAGGAGGCCTCTCTGCTCCCTCACGTGGCCCGTGGGCGGGGGGCTGTCTGCAGGATGATGTCTACAGAAAGTGCCAACAGCTTCACTCTGATCGGGGAGGCATCTGATGGCGGCACCATGGAGAACCTCAGCCGAAGACTGAAGGCAAGTCTGCCTCATTCCAGTGTGAAGCAGTGGGCCTGGAGGGGGTGGTTGGGCAGGTAGCATAGAGGCCTCACCCTGACTCTCCCATCCTTCCAGGTCACTGGGGACCTTTTTGACATCATGTCAGGCCAGACCGATGTGGATCACCCACTGTGTGAGGAGTGCACAGATACTCTTTTAGACCAGCTGGACACCCAGCTCAACGTCACTGAAAATGAGTGTCAGAACTACAAGTGAGTGCCTCCAGAGCCAGGGCCCAGAAACTGAGGTCTAGCTCTTGGAGCTGTTACTGCTCAGAGACTGCTTGGCTCTTAACCCAGGAGCTGTGCTCCACTCGGGCAAACGGAAGATCAGTTTCTCTCTGGTAAGTATGGCCTACCTGTGTCCTTGGCAGACGCTGTTTGGAAATCTTAGAACAAATGAATGAGGATGACGGTGAACAGCTACAGATGGAGCTGAAAGAGCTGGCACTGGAGGAGGAGAGGCTGATCCAGGAGCTGGAAGATGTGGAAAAGAACCGCAAGATAGTGGCAGAAAATCTCGAGAAGGTCCAGGCAGAGGCTGAGAGACTGGATCAGGAGGAAGCTCAGTGAGTGACCATCGTATTCTCCTGTCTACCCTCCCTTGAGGCTCCAGGAGAGGAAATAGCTGCCAGCTGAATGTGTCTGATTAGGCTGTAAGCTACAGTCAGCCATCAGTCAGCAGCATGTCTGCTCTGGATCCTGCCCATTGTTTCTAAGCTCTGTTTCTGGAGGTTATTGGGAGGGTTATGTATGAAGAATCAGCATGTTAAGTGAAAAAGGGTGTTGATTAGACAAAGTGAAGAAACCAGGGCTCTAGTCATGGCTCTGTCCTTTAGGGGACTGGGCTCATTTGGGTAGGTCAGCCTCAGAACCCAGTGTCCTCATCTGAAAAGGTGAGGATTTAGCTTACAGTAGTTCCCATCCAGCCCAAAGTTTCATTGATGGTGGTGACTTGAGAGAACTGTCTGTCTTGTGGAGAAGACACAGTATCCATCCTTTAGTTGGACACTAACTGAGGTTGGGGAAGTAAAGGACAGAGAAGAAAAGTGAATTTTTTCAGAGTAGTGTAACAAGTTTAATTGGGTGGTGTATACGAACTACTTAAAGGACAGTGAGCATATAGGAGAGAAGTTATAGAAACTCAGTTATGGCCGATTCATGGAAGAAGCCACTCTTAGCCCACCTACCTCACTTTTGGAAAAGGTCAGAAATACAAGAGGTACTTTATTCTGGTTTGAGAGAGTCCTGTTTTCCTCCATCTTTTTGCATATGGGCAGCTGGAATTTGAGACATTTTTGTCCCTCCCAAGCAAAACGACCCAGGGCCTGTGTGTTCCTCTGATTAAGATCTATGCCAAATATAAAAGATTCTGTGACTAGGTGTAACTATCATCACTAGAATAAATCATTCCGAGTGCTGGTGAGGGAAACTTTAGCTCTAAAACTAATACCCTCAATGGCCACCTTCACTGCTTGCAGATATCAGAGGGAATACAGTGAATTTAAACGCCAGCAGCTGGAGTTGGATGATGAGCTGAAGAGTGTAGAAAACCAGATGCGTTATGCCCAGATGCAGCTGGACAAACTGAAGAAAACCAACGTCTTTAATGCAACCTTTCATATCTGGTAATGAGGGCTAGAGGGTGAGCAGCATCTGGGAGGTGCTGCTTATCTAGATGTTAACTGTTGACCCCTGAGCCAGGGCGCCCACTTCCCCACAAATAGGGACTGCATGTCATCTCTACCCTATCTAGGTTTCTTTATTCTTTGTGATAGGATAAGCACTGTTAGGGATTAGAAGTCTAGAGCTTGGTAATATCTACCCCTCCAAAGAAAGTAGACCAAGCTACATGAAAACTTGGTTATGTGCCTGGTGCTGATTTTGTGTGCCCAAGGTCATTCATGTATTCATTCATTCAGTGTTTTATCCACTCAACTAACATCTGTGAGCTTCTGCTATGTAGTAGACACTACTGAGCACCAGGAGGGCAACATCAAACAGTATATAGTCTACCTTCTAATTGCTTATAATCTTGTGGAAGAGATGGATAAATAATAGGCAAGTGTAATACTGTGTGATAATGGTAAACTCAGGGCACTGTGGGAACACTTTAGGGCATTTTACCCAATTTGGGGAGGCCACATGGAAAGTTTCCCGCAGAGGAGACTGATGTGTAAGCTGAAATCTGAAGAAGAAGTTGGTGGCAGAGGGGGTTGTTCCCAGCAGAGAGAACATCATGTTTAGAGAAACAAAGGAAAGAGGGAATGGCGAATTCAGAGAACTGAAAGGAGCTTATTATGACTGGAGATTGAGTGCAGAGGGGAGAGGGACAGAATATGAAACTGGAGAGTTACCAGTTTCTGAAGGATCTCGTAGACCTCATTAAGGGTGTTGGATTTCATCCAGATGGCTGTGGGAGCCATTGAAGCATTTTGGGCAGGGAAGTGACATAATTATGTTTGCATTTATGAATGATGGTTTTACCTGCAATGCGGGAAATGGGTTGGGGAATCAGAATGGTGCTGTTGGTAAGGAGACTTGTTAGCAGGAATCTAAACAGGAAAAGATGGGGTAGTGGCATTGATTGAATTTGGAGAGAAGTGGGCAGGTTTAAGAGATTTAAGAGGTAGAATCAACAGAGCTTAGTGGGTTTTGGAGGGAGCGGTCAGAGAGGAAAGATTCAAGGATGACACCCAGGTTTCTGCTTTGGCATCTGAGTGGTAGGGGGAAACATGACTTAAGTTTTGGACATGTGTTTGAAGTGCCAAGCAGAGCTTAGATATATGAGTCTGAAGATAAAGAGAGGTTTGTTAGGTTTGGGTTGAGAGTAGGAAATCGCAAAAGTTGCTAAGTGTTAAGTTCTCCCTGTATTTTTCCCTGCCCTCTGTCTTCCTCTGCAGGCACAGTGGACAATTTGGCACAATCAATAACTTCAGACTGGGTCGCCTGCCCAGTGTTCCTGTGGAATGGAATGAGATTAATGCTGCTTGGGGCCAGACGGTGTTGCTGCTTCATGCCCTGGCCAATAAGATGGGTCTGAAATTTCAGAGGTAGGAAATGTAGCTCTTTCCTGGGGTGTGGTGTGTCATTGGTATAATCTGCCTCCAACCTGGTCCTACTCTCCTCTATAACAGGACCCCTTGCTTCTAACAGGCTTGGAGTTGCCTGTGAGTGGAGTCTCTGCTTGTGGTTTTCCCCTTACCACAGGGCTCTTTCCACAGATGGAGCAATCAGTGAGCTACATGAACATAGCAGTGGTTCCCAATCTCGAGTTTCCAGAACCTTAGTGTTCCTCAAGCTATTTTCAGTTTCTGTCTAATCCGATTACATTTGTCCATGAAAGGCCCCAGGCAATTATATAATGAATGTAGTTTGGTAAACAAAATCTTTTAAAACATGATGCATATGGGGAGGTGGAGAGAAGAGTTAAAAAAACCAAACGCATTGCCGTCAAGTCAATTCTAACTCATAGCAATCTTGTAGGACAGAGTAGAACTACCCCATAAAATTTCCAAGGAGCTGCTGGTGGATTCGAACTGCTGACCTTTTGCTTAGCAACCAAACACTTAACCACTGCTCCACAAGGGCTCCAGGGAGAGAGGGGTAGAAATAATAAAAGAGGCCCCCGGGTAAGATGAAGATTGAAAGTCACTGGATTATAACTTTCCAATAATCACTTCAGGAGGACTACTGCATCCATTTCTGTCTGCTTTTCCATTTTAGGTATCGACTTGTTCCCTATGGAAACCACTCATACCTGGAGTCTCTGACAGACAAATCTAAGGTACTCTGGGATGCTCCATTTTCAGTGATAGAGTTCTTATACCTACTAACGAAATGGCTGGTTTAGTTTTGATACTGGCATTGTTCAGTTTATTTCTTAGACTGTGGTGACTCCCAAAGAGCCAATGGGTGTGGTAAGTTCAGGAGTAGGTCTATGACGCCTCTATAGAAAAATTAGGTTTTTATAGTCTGTTGAAAAAGGATATGGTCATTACATGGGAGGATTTGTGTGCCAACATGGGGAGGGAGTGACCGTGAGGTTGATATTTTGTACATCTCCATTGACCAGGAAATAGTCCTGAGTGCACTGTTATTTGCCCAAGGTTATTGCAGTTGTTTGAGATTATAGAAAATATAATCCAACCACAGTTTTTGTTTCTAGTGGAATACAGTCAGAGCATGCCTTGATCGATAGAACTGGAACAGTCTCTGGTAGTTTGTCTTGGTGCCATATGCATAGCCTTTTCTTTCTTCTTGGGCAGGAGCTGCCGTTATACTGTTCGGGGGGGTTGCGGTTTTTCTGGGACAACAAGTTTGACCATGCAATGGTGGCTTTCCTGGACTGTGTGCAGCAGTTCAAAGAAGAGGTTGAGAAAGGCGAGACACGTTTTTGTCTTCCTTATAGGTCAGTATTTTCCAAAGCTGCATGAGCCTTCAGTAGGGCCAAACTGAACAGAATTGAAGGGATAGTAAGAATGGGAGCAAAACATAGCATAGGTGGCAGGAAAGCAGAAAATGATGCAAAATCACACAACACTGATGGGCAAAGACCAATCCAACAACTGCGAGCAGGATGGAATGTGATAACCTGGCCCTGAAGAGAAAGAATGTTGTCTAAGATGGCTACAGGAGTTTTCTTGGCACAGAGCTCAAGTTCAGGAAGGTTTTTCCCAAAACCTCTGGAAATACACAGGAATGCTTATTTTTTCAAATCTTGTAGGAGCTCAGTGATAGATAGAAATCTTAGTTCAAGGAATAAGACTGCCTGTTTCTATCACCCCAAACAAAGCATTTCCTTTCTTCTGTCTCCCTTCTCTCCCCATGAGTTCAGGGATGCACAGGAAAACAGTGAGGAGTACTGTAACCCTCACTCACCCCTAGCTCCTGGCTTCTCATCTGTTTGGGTGTGTGTTCTGTCCCTGTACTCCACAATGACAATGAGGCTCTTGTGACAGCCTTCTTGATTTTTGGCTTTCAAGCAAATCCAAAATACACTACCATTCCTTGCCAAGAGTTCTTTAATAGAAAAAATGACGTGAATGGTCCCATGATCAAGTCCCTACCCCTTTGCCTGAGCTGACTTAGATCTCAGTTACTAATGAGCTCTGCTGTGTCCATCTGCAGGATGGATGTGGAGAAAGGCAAGATTGAAGACACAGGAGGCAGCGGCGGCTCCTATTCCATCAAAACCCAGTTTAACTCTGAGGAACAGTGGACAAAAGCTCTCAAATTCATGTTGACGAATCTTAAATGGGGTCTTGCTTGGGTGTCCTCACAGTTTTATAACAAATGACCCCTTTTTTTTTTTAGGAGGATGTTTGCCTTAAAGGCTTTAATTTTTGTTTGCAAAAAAATGTTTTAAATTAAATTTGGATAATACTGAACAGCAAATGTTTACAATACCAAAAAAAAAAAAATCATGAAAGCCACTTTATATATTTTAGAATATCAAATGACAGTTTCCAGAGCTACAACATACCGTGGATAGCTACCAGTCCCTGTTGTAGTTTTGACTCTTAATCCCATGCCTTCCTTTCCTCCCTTCCCTAAAACTACTAATTTAAGTTTTTTGTTGGTTTTTTTAAAACTAAGAGTTAAATTGATATGGATGTGCTTCCACTGGATTTTCTCTCTCCACTTCTTGCATCTACAACATGAAATAGAAACCTTGGTCTCCACTAAGATGAGCGAGATGTGCGAGGCGCACAGTTGGGTAATGTGGGAAAATGACATACAAGCTTTGCCTGGTCACGATGTGCTGTGATTAGAAGCTTGGAACTTAACACTTCTCACTTGGCTCTAGTGAATGCCTCCTCCGCTCTGTGTTAGAGATATGAAATGGTGTTTGATACTGTTTGAGCATTATGGAAAGATTTAATTATTTGTAATAAAAGAGTTGCTGCAGTCTGATAACTGCCCAGAGGTGTGCTTTTGGGTTTTTCTTTAAAACAGAGTACTTTGTATTCTGGGAGAATTGGGTTCAGGTGCATCCATTAGATCCTTTTGGAACATGTTTAGAGATGGGTTAGTTTTTAGTTTTAAAAAGAAGATGATGAGTGAAAATAGGCAGCTGTAGAGGAAGCCCTATTGGTGTAGATCTCAGCAGAATGGAGGTGTTAAGCTAACTGTAAAGGGAAATAAAGGTTACTTCTTGAGGCTTAGCCAAGGTCACCCAGATAGTTTGGGTTTTTAGGCCCCTGGTTAATACTAATCTCCATGTCCAATGTTCTCTCTCTTTTTTTTTATTGTTGTAAAAGTGTATATAATACATTTGCTAATCGAATGTTCTCTCAATGAAATTAATAGTTAAAGAAAAAAGCCATAAATATCTTACGAAACAAAAATGAATCAGCTTCACGAATATCCTATCTCCTCCCAGCTCTGTGACATTTTCAGCTGAATACAATGAAAAGGACATGTTTTGTCCACCTTAACCCTCTCTGACACAGAAAAATAAGCCTGAACATAGAACACAAAATACAGTTCAAAAGATACTTGGAGCTTTTGCACCCTGAGTAATGAAAGTCAACAAGGGGAGGGATGGCTGCAGTGATGGAAGGTTGTTTATATTTGGCGGATTCAGCCTGCCTCATGTGTTGGAGGAAGCAGCAGCCCTCAGAGCCCTGGCCGCCAGGTGGGGAGGAACAGGCTGCTGTCGCCCTGGAGTGTTGGCTCCCACGCTGTGAGTCAGGATTGCATAAGAGAACTCAGCAATGCTCTCCAAGGCAATGCCAGTGATGCTCTGCAGATGCCCTACAACCTTCAGAAATCAGAGACAGATGTCTTCTTATTAAATCATCTCAACATGCTTTAGTGCGCACACGCGCACATGCACGCATGCACACACACACACACACAGAGTTTGGATGCTGTCTCAAGCCAAATGTATATTTTTTAGTTTCTCTGAACTTTGGGGGAAGATTAAATCCAGATTCCAGTGTTTGCCAATGGCTAAATTACATTAGGATACTTTTGTCCTGATAGCGTTAGCATGGAAACATTCTGCTAGATATTCCCTCTGCTCAGATAAGTTTGGTGAAATATGAGAGGGGTACCTGGGTCTTGACATTTTCTCTCTTTGGGAGGAGACACTTACTAGACTATAACGTTAACAGTGGGTCATCATCATAAAGGGAAACAAACAAGATGAACTTGGGCACCCATTTCCAATTTCACTTAAAAAGAGGAAAATTGGAGAAAACTTTTCAGTTCTACCCTAGTTTTCCCCTTCCCAAATCCTGCTCATTTATCCCCATCCTGGTTCTTGGCACTTATCTTTTGTAGGTTGTCTTCTGTTTAACTGTTGGGGGAATGCTGTCTATTACATTAATTCTGACCATGCTGGTCTTGTTCAGTGGTGCGTACCTGGCTCCAGCACTCATGGTTTTGGATGAAAGCACTTGCTGCAATGATTCCTACTGCCAAAAGCATGAAGTCTTCCTTCACTGACATGAACTTTTCCCTGAGTGATTAAAACCGTATTAATTTTGGAGCTATAATGAGACTTGATCTTCCAAATTCTAGGGTCATGGAACTTCAACTATGAATTAATGTTGGTCATCTTCAATTTTTTAGACTGGGATTAAAACATGAGCCTTGTATCTGGATGGTTTACAGGCCTTTTGTTGTTCCATCTGTCTCCCTAACAAATGTAAGACCTTACCAGTCCGACTTTATACTAATCAAACACATTTGTCCAAGTTGCAACCCTGTGACTGGCTTTTTTTTTTTTTCCTAAGTGGCTATAAAAGCAGTCTAGTAATGGCGTAATGGCAAGTCATAAGCAGCTATAAAAGAAGAACTAGGAAAGAACATGTTAGTTACTTGAACTAATTTAAATTTAAAGGTAAAAGCCTTAAAGGTTTTGCTGATTGGGCTCAGTCATCTACATCCAAGAAACACATTGGAAATTAATGAACCAGGTAACCTATGCAGGTTATCTACGGACTGAATGGTTTGCCAGGTTAATTCCATTCTCCAAGGTCTTGTCCACCACTCCGTTTCTGAAAGGAGCCTACCCAATGGGAATTGCCTTACCCTTGTAGCTGACTGGGTGTGGAGTTCTCAATTGAAGCCCTCAACAGACTCTCATATATGGGTTCGTGCAGAAGATAGACCAGGTCAAGCAATGTCAGGCAAGTTGCATGCAGCTGTGTGGCTGGGACCAAACAGCCATTGTATCCTAGATGGAGTATGGACATGGTAAGAAGCATTAAGTGGATCTTCTCTGATCATAACCACAGTTGTCATGTGACATAAAGCCGTTAAGATGGTATTGTATACTTTCTGCTTGCTACGTTCTACTACGTTACGTGCCATCAAGTCAATTCTGACTCATAGTGACCCTATAGGGTAAAGAAATCTCCATCTAAGTATATATACAATTATATTTGTTTGCTCCCCTCTTATCCTGTCCCTCTCCACAAAATGAACTCTTTGATCCTGCAATAAGGGAGTGTCTAGTTATTCCAGGTAGAAGCCAGCTGGTGAAACCTCAGCCTCTTCCCCTGACAAGTACCAGTGCACACCTCCCTCAGCCATCCGGAGATATCATCGGACTTTCCGCTGTTCCTCATTGGCAGGTTCTGCCCACTGCCACCAAGCCCCTAGGCACATTTTTTATTGCCGTCTATGGAAGATTCGAACCCATATCCCCTGACACACTTAATAAAGTACCTAAAACCTCTAGGAGCATCTCCACATATGCCAGCGGAGTGGGTAGATTGACTTGGAAGTTCAGGGACTTCAAAACATCAAGCTCTGACTCCAGGAGTTCTTCTTTTGTGTGTTGGTACCCTAGAGCCTGGAGGAAATTCAGGACTGTAACATTGCTGATTATCTGAGCAAAGAAAAACAAAAAAGATCACACATGTTGGCATTGTATACGCAGCCCATGCCGTCACTTCCAGTCTTTTGGTAATTCCCCCTTCCACTCTGCTTACCACATAGAATTATTTGCAGTTTCCCAAACCCCACCATGCTCTCCCTCTCCCAACCTTTACATTTGCTGTCTCCTATATGTGGATCTTCCTCCCTTTCCTCCCACTGCTCTTTGTTTTCCCTAACTCCTTTTTCTCTTAGGATCCACCCATCCCTTGCTTCATTTACACTCTTCGCCTGTGTGTCTTCTCCCATTAGATAATTCATTGAGACCACAGACAGTATTTTTCTGTTTGTAGCCATGGCATCTAGTGCAATATCTGACCATAGAAGACAATAAATACCTGTTGAATGAATGGTATTTTACTGTACAGCATTAGTAATGTGGAGACACTTTATCCTTTTTAAATGTAATAGTTTGCCTTTAATACTGATAGGTACGTCGGCAATTCAGGTACCTTATGTAAACTGTCCTTGAGCCCAAGGGGAGGGAAGGTTACTTGTATGAATGATGGCATCTGTCCAGCAATTATACTTTGGGAACAGAACTTCAGGCTATTTAATAAGTGCCTCTGTGTGACTTTGATTGTGTGTGTGTGCGTGTGTGTGTGCCTGTGCGCACGTGCACATGTTTTGGAGGCATGCTTAGGAAACATAATTGCACTCTGGAATTTCCACTAGAATAAAATCACCTAGCCTAGCCTAGGAGTAGATTTCTCACAGCCACCTTAGGATGGACTGGTTTCTTCCTAACACCTAGGTGCCCATGAGCAACCCTAGCTCCTTACTTTGTAGTGGAAGGAAAGTTTGCTGGCCAGCTGAACGCATGACACAAGGCGCAGGATAAACTTGTTGAAAAGCTGCTCTTTCAGAGCCCTCCAGTTCTGAGGCTCTGTCTTCTCATCTCTCAGCTGGAGTGTGGCTTGTCTGCAGATGTTCTCTGCCTGCTTGACCATAAACCTATAAGAAAGAGAAAGGGAGAGTAAACAGTCTACACTCAAACTAAAAGGAGGTTGTGCTTCAAACTCTGCTATAGCTTATCATCTCTAGTATCAATTGCTGGCTAAGAAATTTGCATGTAAAAAAAGGAGGATGCAAAACCAGAACTCCAGTTAAGGGGCAACTAGTACTTTCCCAAGATTTGGATACATTAGCCTTATGCTCAGGGCTTTACCTTTCTAGGATTTCTACAGCCTGGTAGCTGACAGATTTCTCCAGACACCATTGTTCAGACAGGAGAAAAACAAACTCTGCCAAAACAGGAAAGAAGAACCTAATTCACAAGATGCAACCAAAACCACTCTGCGAACTCTTGGCATTGGGTAAAAGCCATGGTGGGGCCAAAGGAAGAGGGTCAGGAGGTGAGAAAGATGAGACTGAAACAACCAAAACTGAGTTTAGTCCTCTTTGCTGCCAACAGGCAGATCAGAGACATGAAAAGGAGGCTGACTGAGTGGCAAAGATAAGGGCTTACCAAGCCCCTTCAGTGTCCCTTAGGCCTTCCTGTGGGTTTCAGCCGGTAAAAGGCCTGGCCAGTTACACACAAACATACCTAGCTGGTCTAGTTGGCCTCTACACCATGCTGGGAGCCACCAGGTCCAAGGGGGATTCTTGGATGGATGAAAAACCTAACCCCTATATTCTGTTTTCAGTGGAATGTTGGCAGGAACGGAAAGGTCCCTCCTGGAGCTTCAGTATTCTTTATGACACTGTTTGTTTAGTAACCACCCTCTGGAGAACTCCCATTGCTTTACAAACACGATTCACCTTACAGCTGGACACCATCTCTCTACCACTAGTTTGTTGGGTAAATCTGTGGTCGCTGAGCCTCTCCCCAGGAGCAAGTTTGTTACTGTGAAGTGGCTTGTTTTGAAGAAACATCCCAAAAATCAGGGAACATAGCCTAATTTGGGGGAAAGAAATCATTGGGAAAGTGGGAAGGGCAAGATTACTTGGCAAGATTTTAGGTTGCCTCTGTTTCTCTTTGAAAGAACAGCCCCAGATAGAATTCTATTTAGCTTTCAATATCATTTTCATTAGAGCGTGGAAATAAGGGTAAATGTCAGTCCTCAACAAAGAAAGCTCCCGCAGACCTAGGAACTTTTAGCATTGATCAGCAAAGAATTATGTTTACAGTAGTCAAATTACCATATGTCTGCAGAGAAAATCTAACTTGCTTGGAAGAAAAAAAACTATAAAAATATCAAGCTAGCACCGAACAGTTTAACAATCTATTCAACACACATTACACATAGATATGTGTACAAAACCTAATTGCTACAGAGATCACAGCTCTGCTAGCAATGCCCGATGCCGAAGAGAATTAGTGTGAGCAATTCAGCAAAATACTCTAGATGACCTAACTAGCTCCATCTCTCTCCTTCCTTTCATTGTTCATTTCTTGAAAGCCTAGCTTACACTTACTTGCTGCTTGCACTTCATCATTCACTCCCTCATTTTCTGCACTTTGGTGTCTACCTTTCTCAACTTGCTGAAATTATCTCAAAGGTCAATAAATACATCCAGATTGTTAAATAGCATGGCCTTTTTGCAATCCTCATTTCTGTTAATATCCTTGAAGCATTTGAAACTGCTGACCATCATCCATGAAACTCTCCCAAAGGTTTCGTGGTTCTGTTCCTCTCTCTTCAACCACTCCTTTTATTTCCTTCACCACTCTTTCCTACTCCAGTTCCTTGAACACAAAATGTTTCCCAAGGAACGGTTCTTGACCTGCTTCTCTCTTCTCCCTCCAGGAACTCATCATCTGCCACAGTTTCAGCAATCATTATGGTGATGAGTCCCAAACCTCTACTTCTAACCCACTTTTTAAACAGCCTACTGGAGACTTTCCTCTAGGTGTTCTGCCAGCACCTTAAACTCAGTAGCTCCCAAAGCACAATGGCTATCTGTCCAAACGAAGATCAAGTTTCCTACCCAAATGTCCATCAATTAGTGAATATAGCAACATCGTGGTATATCCATATAATGGAATACTACTCAGCAATGAAAAGTAACTGTTGATACAGGCAATAATGTGGATTTCAAAGGAATTATGCTAAGTGAAAGAAAGAAGACAACAAAACAGTACATAGAGTATGATTCTACTTATACAAAATTCTAGAAAATGCAAACTAATTTATAGAGACAGAAAGCTGATCGTTGGTTGCTTGGGAGAAGGGTGGGGAGGAGTGGAATTGCAAAGAGGCACAAGGAAGCTCTAGGAATCATGAATATGTTCACTATCTTGATTGTGGTGATGGTTTTGTGGGTGTATACATATGTCAAGACATAAAATTATACACTATAAACACATAGTTTATTGTATACCAATTATGCCTCAATACAGTTGTTAAAAGTAAAAAAAAAAAATCAAGTTTCCTTTTATTTTTTCAATGTGTGCATATTGTGTTTCTCTTAATGACACCACTATACTCCCCATCTCGGCTCTACCCTTTGGCATAGTCATATTGGTTTTCTTCACTTCTTAAATTCATCTATTGTAGAACTATGGATTTTATCTTTGAAATGTTTTTAACACATCTTCCCTTGCCCTTCCCTCTGCCCTGTCACCTAGATTACTGACACACACTCCACTGGTCTACCTACTTCCTTTCTCTCTCTAGTTTAATCCATCCTTTACATTGCTGCCAAAATAATTTTTCTTAAACAAAATTTACATTCATATCACTCTCTTATTCAAAAACCTTCAATCCCTTCTTGTTTCCCTACAAAACCAAGTATAAGTCCCTTACCCTGGCATTCACAGTTCCACACAGAATGTCCTCAAACTACTTTTCTGATCTTAATTTCAACTACTCTTCCACACACTCTGACCAACCTGGACTTCACTGTACCCATACTCACCCTAAGCTTCTCTATCTCCATAGCTTTACTCATGCTAGTCCCTTTTGGTTGCAATACTGTCCACCTCCTCCACCTTCACCAATCCAAATATCCTTCCTTCAAGGTCTACCTTAAAAGGATTCCTGGAGGACTCCATTAATTGGTTAATGTGCTTGGCTGCTAACTGAAAGCTTGGAAGTTCAAGTCCACCCAGAGGTACCTTGGAAGAAAGACCTGGCAATCCAGGTCTGAAAAATCAGCCACTGAAAAACTCTATGGGGTGCAATTCTACTCTGACACATATGGGGTGGCCATGAGTCAGGATTGCTACCTTATCCCATCCTTCTTTTAATCCCCGTAAAAGCTTGTTTTATCTCTTAGGCCACTTATATCACCATATTTGTACCTAGTCATTTGCTTATTTGTCCTAATATCCCCCCCCCCCCCCGCCCAAGGATTGCACGTACTTTGAAAACAAGGACTGTATTACGGTTTTCTACCTGAAAACAAACTGAACCTATCGCCATTGAGTCAATTCTGACTCTTAGTAACCCTATAGGACAGAGTAGAACTGCCCCATAAGGTTTCCAAAGAGCAGCTGATGGATTGGAACTGCCGACCTTTTGATTAGCAGCCAAAGGCTTAACCACTGAAGCAGTGCCAATTAGTACTCTACACATGTTGAAGAAATCAAGGGTAGGGTAATGCTGTGTCTTGTTCACTGTATCCCAGCACCTGGTATTTAGTAAGTACTAACAAAAATTCATTCAACTCGACGGCACTGGGTAACAAAAATTATTGAATGAATAAAGTAGACCGAATCTCAAGGTTGGTGCGTCAAGCCAGATGCCCCAGTCCCCCGTGAACCCGGTTCCCCGGTCCTGCATCCACACCCACGATCCGGGTCTCCCTGAAGCTGCCCCTCCGGCCCACAGCCGCCTGCACTGCTTGCTCATTCTGCTGGGCCAAGTGGAGCAGAGCGTCTTCGATGGTCTCTGTGGCAACAGCTCCAAAGTGAAAGTCGCTGAGAGAAACCAGGCTTCGCCTCACGGATCCATCCATTTTCAAATGCCTTTTTGGGCTCCTGAACCGTTCACCGGATCCATAAGTTGGTCCCCTTAGCTTCTCTCCAGAGTCTTCTGCCACACCCTGGATTTCTCGTCCGCTTCCAGTGTGCTCGTCCTCGCCTCAAGTCTGAGGAAAACCCAACTTCCCACCACAGCCTCGAGCCCTCCACAGACTTTTCCCGCCCCAACGGCCGCGGACCGCTCGGCCAATCACAAAGCCACTTCTCACTGCCCCTCCCCTTATGGCTAAGGCAGAGAAAGGAAACGCAGACTACAAGTCCCAGAGGCCCCTGCGGCGCCCAAGGACTACTATTCCCAGAGATCCCCGCGGCTCAGGACTGTGTAAAGACACGCAGCAAGATGGAGGCGTCCGGACCTGGTGACTCTCACGATGCTAAGAGTGGAAAGGGCCCGTTGGCTCAGCGCATCGACCCAACTCGGGAGAAGCTGACTCCCGCGCAGCTGCAATTCATGCATCAGGTGCAACTCACCCAGTGGCAGAAGACGCTGCCACAGCGGCGGACCCGGAACATCGTGACAGGCCTGGGTATCGGGGCCCTGGTGCTTGCTATTTGTATCCGATCACCCTGTAGACTCCGGTAGACGGCGGTTGAGGGCAGGGGAAGGGGATCAGAAGCATGTAGGAGGGCAGCGTGAGGATGGTAGAAAGAGCTTGGGTTGTGAAGTTCTTGTCCACTTCTAAATGAACAACGGTGGGCCAAGCGTTTAATGTTTGGGTAAAATGGGATTAATACTTTGTGTGTGAATCAAATGAGATGGTGTGTGGTGTGTAGTTATCACTTTGCCATTTCTTATATGCTCTTTTAATACGATTTATTAATAACGGAGTTGGGTTTAGGGTTCAGAAGCAGCGCAGGCGGGAATCACTGATTCCGGAGAATGGGAGCGTTACAAGGGTGGGTGGAGCAAGTCTAGGAAAAGGGAGTGTGCATATTCCAAGTGGTTTCCTCAACCCATCTCCCAGATGGTTATACCTTCTACTCGGTGTCCCAAGAGCGTTTCCTAGATGAGCTAGAGGACGAGGCCAAAGCTGCCCGAGCCCGAGCCCTGGCAAGAGCATCAGGCCCCTGATCCAGATGGGCACTGCGCATCCCCAGCCAGCTGGAGCCCCTTCACGAGACAGATGATGCTCCATGATCCTGTAGAAAATGACGACTACTCACAGCACTGCTGGCCTTACTAACCTTGTACCATAATTGAGCCCAAGAAGCAAGGACTAATGCATTTGGCCATCATGAAAGACACATTGCCCACCCCATGCTCACTGTGTGCAGTGACCAAGCCCTTCTTGTAGTTTGTTTCCTTGTTGGACGAGTGAGCAATCCTGACTGAAGAGCTCTGACTTGTTTACCCCCTTTACACCTCAGGGGCGTGACTGTTATGGGAGTGGGAGGTGGCAGCTCCTAGCAGTGCTGGACCCTGAAGTGGGAATGATGGGGTCAAGTTGAGAGTAATAAACTGAGTCATCTCTCCTGGAGCCAAGTGAGTGTGGTGGGGCTGAGAGACTGCATGGCACTTCATGAGCTGGAAAGCTCCACAGGCTGTAGCTGTGGCAGTAGCATTGCCCCAGGGAGCCGTAAATGTTTAACCAGAATTACTTTTTCCGTGAGATCTTTCCACCTGATTTAAGGGAGAGATCACGGCGGGTCACTGGGCTGTTTGAGACTGAACCATGTCTGGGGACAAGGAAGGTCACTCTCTGTCCTCCATGGCCAAAAACAACACATGCTTTACTTCATTTTTCCTCTCTACTGCCTTTCCCACACCTAGAGAGACAGGTGGATGAAGGACAAGCAGTCTTCATTCTTTTAACTTCTACTGGGGCCTGCCTATGCAGGCCTAGGGCGGAGTCTAGAGGGGATCTTGGCCTGGTCAAGTGGATCATGACCTTGTAGTTTCCTCATGAACTGCTAGCAGGCAGCCAGAAGGCTAAGCAGCTTCCACCCCCACCTCTCGTGAGAGGAAAGTTCCTTCTAATGTCTCCCCTGCCTCACCCCACAAGGCTTTGCCCCCAGCTCCTACAGCATGACAGATACAATTCAGAGTCATGGTTTCCAGCATTTTTATTGGCTGCTGCTGTGTGTGAGAACACCCAGTTGGGAGTAGGCCCTCTAGAAGCATCCGGGCTTTGGTGAGATTGCTTAGTGGTTGACCCCTGTCTTCTACACACAGCAAACAGCCTCCTGTCTGACTCTTCCCTAGAATGGGCCCACACTCTGCATGTCCCCTGGCCTTCCATCCCCTAAGTGCTGGGACTGGGATCTTCCTTGCTGAGTTGTGTCAGTCAGAAAAGCAGCAGGTTCTGTGAGCATGAGCTCCATGGTACGCCCTGGTGTAGAGGAGACATTTGGCTTCTGTTCTGAATTCACTGGAGGGAAAAGAAAAACACTGAAGAAACCTCCGGGGTGGGAGGAGGGTGAAGCTGCAGCCAGTTACCATTCCCTGGGCTCTCCCTCCCTTGGGCCCGCCCTCACCATCCTGCCAACATCCCCGGCGAATGTCACCCCCTTGCTTGCCCGCTGCTCCTGGGAGCCGGTGCTGCTGCCACTCAGAGAGTTCCTTCGCATGATGCCTGGGAGCAGGACAGGGGAGGGAGAGCACTAAATGAGGAAAGGGGCTATGGGGAGAGAGGGGCTAGTCCCCCAAACCAAGGGGCAGACCCCTGGGGCCTGGAAGAAAGCCAACTTGGTAGAGAGGGGCTGGGGGAAAGATGGGAGCTGAGCTGCTGCCATCTCACCAGGGCCTGGAGGTTCAGAGCGCTGCAGGCTGTTGCGACGCGAGGTGGGGAAGCTGCCCTTGGAGAGGCGCCGTTGGCGGCTGGACAGCATGGCGGCAGGGGCCACTATACCCGGTGGGGGCTGCTTCCCGAGCCGACTGTACAAGTCCTCAATTTCCTTTTTCTGCAGTGTCTGTAGAGCTTCCACCTCTGACAAGTGCCTGAGGATGGTCAGGGGCATGAGAAGGCAGCACACATCTTGTACTCAAGTCTGCCTCCTGCTCCAGCCTCCCCAGACTCACTTTTGCCGAAGACTCTGAAGCTCAGCCCAGAACTCCTCA
This sequence comes from Elephas maximus indicus, assembly GCF_024166365.1. Lineage (NCBI taxonomy): Eukaryota > Metazoa > Chordata > Mammalia > Proboscidea > Elephantidae > Elephas > Elephas maximus. The sequence goes on along the minus strand of NC_064837.1, from coordinate 49,634,071 downwards.
TCCTCCCCACTGCTCTCTGAGTCCTCACTGCTCAGACACAGGCTACTGTAGGAGTAGCTCATCCACACGGGGCTGGGATGGCTCAGGGGAGGGGGGCTGCCCCCTCCTTGGGGCTCCTTTCCATCGCCCCCTTCCTCCTCCTCAACTCCAGCCCCTAGGCCCTCAGTGGCACGGTCACTCTCAGCCAGAGCCTCCCTGGTCTCTGGCCCGCCTCCAGCACTGTCCTCTGTGTCTGAGCTTTCCAAGGCCAGCTGAGGGGTTGGAGGGTTCAGAGCACCAGAGAGTGTTGGGGATGTTGGCTGCAGGGGAGGAGGCTCAGCTGGCTCCTTGGATGAAGTCACTTGGAAACGCCCAACAAGCTGGGGTTTTCCCTCTGTAGAGAGAGACAGGAGGAGGCACGGAGGAAGAAAATCAGTGGCAGATATAAAATAGGGTGAGGACGATGGACAGAGGAACGTCAGTGGTCAGAAGCCTCACCTTCAGAGATGGGTGCCAGTCTGGCTTCACCCAGGAATGGCCGAGCAGGATTTGGGGAGGCCTACAAAGTATGGGTCAATGAGGAAGGAAATGTCCAGAATGGAGCCTCCCTAATCATCATCCTTGGTTTCTTACTCACCTCACTCTCCATCTCAGCTGTGAGGGGCAGAGGGCTCTTCTGGTCACATGGAGCAAGGGAAGGGGGAGAGGGCAGGCTGGGGAGGGTCCCAGGAGGGGCTGAAGGAGACTGGGAAATGAGCCCAGGTGAGGGGGATAACAAGGACTGGGCCATGGTCATCACAGCCAGCGAGAAGGCACTAGCCAGAGAGAGGAGAGGGGCTGCTGTGGTGGATGAGAGAGGGGGAAGGGAGGGACTTGGAGGAAAGGAAGGGGGGTTAGGAGTGAGCTGGGAACAACTGGGAGAGGATGTGGGTGGAGAACTTGGGGGGAGAGAGCTCTGGGGAAACTGAGAGGATGGGATTGGAAACTGGGATGCACTTGAGGAGAGTGGAAGTGGAGAAGAGCTGGAGGGGTATGGAGGGGGATATGAGGAGACCTGGGAAGAAATGAGGGGGAATGGGGAGGGGCTGGGACGACATGGGAGAGAAGTGATGGGGAAGATGGGACCTGGGAAAAGAGGAGTTCCAGGGCAAAAAGGGTTTCCAGGAGGCAGGGAGGTTCCAGGAGAAGATGGGGAGGTGGAGAAGACTGCCCAGCTCCTCTGCTCCAGGGAGGTACTGCTCTGGGGCTCTGCTCAAAAGGAGGGCACACTGAAATTCCAGATCTCCATTCCTCATGCCTTTCCCAGGCAAACCCCTGAGAAAACCCCAAGGACTGGGGTGAGCAGGAGCAGAACTCAATACATACCACTAGAAAGGTCTGTGAGGGGCCCCGGAAGGACAGGCAGTGGTGCTGGCTCCTCCTGAGGGACAGAAACAGCCTACAGTCACAGTGGGGAAGAACAAGTCTCGGATGGGAGGTTTCCAGCTGGGGTTCTTAAGCTAGAACCCATGAACCTCTAGGAACCCATGGAGGAGTTTCAGCGCATTCATACATGTATGTGCTGAAGTATTTAGAGGTTAAGGGGCATGACGTCTGCTACTTACTCTCAGATGGTTCCGAAAAAAATAGTATGTATACATACATATAGAGAGAGGAGAGAAAAAGAATGATAAAGCTCATGTGGCAAAATAGCAGTTGGTGAATCTGGACAAAAGGTATCTAGGAATTCATTGTACAATTTTTGCAACTTTTTTGTAAATCTGAAATTATTTCCAAATAGTTAAAAGAAAAGCATGTATTGAACACATTTTTCTAGAACAAGAGTCTGTGGCGATCATCAGATTCTCAGATGGGGTCCATGACCCAAAAAAAAGCTTAAGAACTGTAGTTTTAGAGTCCCTGAGATGAAAAGGAGCTAGATCCAAGGGTGCTGTGGAGGGCAGAGAGTAGGTAACTCTGGAGCAGAGAGTCCATTACCCCTGGAGGTGCCCAGAGGGTCTGACCTGGGAGCCCAGAGTGTCCTCAACAGCCTCCACAGGACCAGTGTCTCTCCTCAACAGGGTCTCCACTCGCTGGATAATCTCCCGAATGCGGTTCAGGAATCCATCTCTCTCCGAGGGTAGAATGAACTCATTATACACCTGGCAAAGGTAAGTGGGACAGGAGGGAGTGCTCAGTTACCCCATTCAGCCCTCCCCCTACCTCTTGATCTTTAAAAACCAACCCTTCACACCACTGCTTCTGTCAACCACCAGCCTAAAACAAATATTTGTAAGTACCTACTGTGCCAGGCACTGTGTGGTGTAAGGAGAAATACAGCTTTGAGGAAAGGAGCTAACGTCCGTAGAAGGCATGTATGTACCAGATGCTTTACATATACTACCACATTTAGCACCAACAACCTTCTGGGGTTGGCATTAAAATCCCCATTTTTACTAAGATAATTAGTCAAGGTGGTTAAATTTAATCTGCCCAAGATCACAGGATTTAAACTCGGGTCTCTGAGTCTAAAGCCAACCTGAGTTCTATCCACTATACTACTGTTGCCACACAAGCTTTTGAACACAATTCCTGCTTACAAATTATACGACACAGGCCCACATGTACACACAGCCCACAAAGTTAAGTAAAAACAAGACAATAAATGGTAAATGCCACATTTAATTCTACAAACACTAACTGAGCACCTACTATGTGCCAGGCATTGTGCTACATACTGTGGGTAATACAGGGAAGCATGGAATAAGGTCCTAGCTGTCAGGAAGCCCCAAATCTAGTAGAAGAGACAAGTAGATACATAACTCAACATACTGCAAGTCAGTCCATGATAGGTAAGGTGTTCATGAGGTATAGATAAAAATGTTATTCCAGAGAAGGAGCAAGTCATAGCACCCTGGGGAAATGGGGGAAGCTGGGACAGCTTCTCAAAGGAAGTCCTTGGAGCTGAGTTTTGGAGGATGAGTAAGAAAAGCAACCCTTTATTAAAGACATACCATGTGTGGACTCTTCTAATAAATTACCTCATTTAATCCTCAGGCCATCTTGCAAAACAAATATTATCACCTGCATTTTACTGATGAGCAACTGAGATTCGGAGGGGTTGAGAAACTTGTCCAAGTTCACTGAGTTAGTAAATAAGAGCTGGAATTTGAACTCAGGTCTTATGTGAAAGCCCACCTTTTCCTCTGTTTCACACTATTCATCAGGAAGAGAAGGGCAGTCTAAGCAGAGAGAAGAGCATGAGCAATAGCTTTGATATGTGAAAGGGCATGGCACATTCGTGAAATAGTGAGGACTTGAGTATAGCTGAGAGTGCTGTGAATTTTAAAGGCCGCGCTCCAGAATGTGGACCTTTTTCCTAATCACAGGTAGCCACTAAAGACTTTGAGGCAAAAAGCTACAAGATAAGATCTAAGTCTCAGGAGAACTCTGCTGCAGAGGAGTAGAGGGTGGGCTGGTAAGGGGAGAGAAGAGGGCAATGGACCCTGGGTTCAGGGGTGGGGTCACTTGGGCTGCGTGGGATCTGAGGAGTCTTGAAAGCCCAGTAGAGAAGGCTCTTAGAGTGAGAGACCCCTGAGCTGATGGAGGCAGAGAGAGAAAAGCACCCAGCCTCTTGGGAGGACCATTCGGAAACCAGTGTGGCTGGAGTGAAGCTCTGGAAGGGTCAAGTGGCTTGGTGGAAGGTGATAAGCCTTGTGTAGCAGGTGATATTTTGTCTTTGTCCTGCATACAAGGTGAATGACATGATGAAGGAGATGCTCAGAGAGAGTTCCTGAAGCCTGCCTGACATCTTTCCCATATCCTTCCCTACTTTACCCCAGAGGCTGCCATCCACGCCCCTAGTCCACTGAAACTGCTCTCACACAAAGCCAGTGTGGTCTTGCCTCAGGCTTTACCCTATGTCACCTCCTTGAAACTCTCTCCTCACTCAGTTTTTACTAACATCTTTCAGGGCTCCTCCTACATCTCTGGCACCACCTCTGTGTCCTTCAATGACCTACCCCCACCCCCTCCGCTTCCCACTCTGAGACAGGGGGTATCCATTGAGATGCACTCTCAGGCCCTCTATAGTCTGGCTTAGCAGGCCCAATCTGTGTGCTGACTACTCTTAAATCCACCTCTCAGCCATGCCTGACCCATCTCCCACTCCCAGGAAGGATTTTATCTTGGCTGTCCCTCATCACTCAAGCTCATCATGACCCCTAAACAAACCTACTTTCGTTTCCAACTTTCTCACTCCTTTGGTAGCCTACTATTAGCCCAGTTCCTTCAAGCTGTCAGTTGCCCTTGACATCCCCTTTCCCTCACTCCCCATCATATCAATTTAGCAAATATTTATTGAGCATCTATTATGTGCATTGTACTATGTCAATAGGTTGCTGGATTACAGAGTAACTTATTTTCCCGGAACAACTCTCAGATTCACTCCTTCTCTTCCTCCTACCATAGTCTATTATCTCCTTGGACCACATATGGCTTTTTGAGTCTACCGCCCAGCTGGATTTCCTACCCCCCAACTCCTCCCACATCACATGGCAGAATGGTCTTCTTAAAATGTATTCTCACCGTGTTACACTCTGCTTGACTCTCAAGACCTTCTGTATTCTGGGCCCACTCTACCTGCCCAGCCTTGTTTCCCATGATTCTTGTATAGGAACACTTGCTTCCAGTGACATTTGTCTCCCCGTGAAACCCTCCCAGCCCCGTATTCTTAGTCATTCCCTACTTCCCATGCCTTTGCTTATGCTGTGCCTCCAGGAAGATATGTCCTCTCCACTGCCTTCCTTACCCATCTGTCCCACTCCTTTATCCTGCTGCCCCCAGCCCATCCTTTTCTTAGAGACATAGTACATGTTTAGCATGCACCTCACACATAGGGGAAACCCTGGTGGTATAGTGGTTAAGTGCTACGGCTGCTAACCAAGAGGTCGGCAGTTGAAATCCTCTAGGTGCTTCTTGGAAACTCTATGGGGCAGTTCTACTCTGTCCTACAGGGTCGCTATGAGTCGGAATCAACTCGACGGCAGTGGGTTTGGTTTTTTAGGTTTTCACACATAGCACTTGTGTATACCTGTCTGTGTTAGTCTCAAATTGCCAGCTGGGAGCCAAACCTCCCTAGATAAACAGAAATCTCACCAAGAAGAAGGGCAGCAGCTTCTTTAGTATCACTGTCCTGAGAGTCAACCACTGCTTCAAAAACTCTACTGTCTGGCTCGGGGGGTTTCAACGCCAGGGGACATCAACATGGGACTTTTGTTCCAGACACAAACATTCTGTCCCCCTCACCATGGCAGCTGCGATCTCCTCTGGGCTGTCCCCATCCAGATCAAATCGGAAGGTCACCATCTTGCTGTTGTGTGTCTGTAGCTGGCACTCAACCACTCTGTCATTCTGGTCTAAGACCTTCAGATTCAAAGTGAGCAGAGGGGAGGAGGTCAAGTCCTTGTCCTCACCTCATGTCCCCGCCCCACTCCAGCCAAATGACAGTGGCCAGATTGGGATTGGAGAGAAGCAGACTCCATCCCCAAATTCTGGCATTAGAAACTGGCTCTTGGGTACCCATATCATACATTGCTCTTTTCCTTTTCCAGCTGACCTCCCCTATCCCCTGGCAGTTCCCTCCTGGACCTTCTAGGCTCCTCCTCATCTCCTGTACCCCTTCCTTACATTAGTGACCCGCAGCCGGGATCGGGGTCTGCGGCGGAGATTTCTCCCTGGAGGTCTCCTCATCCTTCCCGACCCTTCTCCCATGTCATTAAGGTCTGATGCTGCATCAGAGGCATAGCTGGAAAAGAGAAATGAGAGAAGGGTAATGTCAGAGAGGACAGTGGACCCCAGAAGCACCATCTCTAGCTCCCCAACTCATACCAGAACATACCTGTCCCCGGGGGCAAAGTCACTGCCAGGGCTAGAACGTGCAATGGATAGAGCAAAAGCCTGAAACAGGATAAGGGTTCATGAGGTCAGGGGAAGATAACTGTTGGGATTTAGGGAGATGGTTTCAAGGATGCTGGGTACTAGGGAAGATGAGGACAAAAGTGGTGGATTTTCAGGGATATGGGCCAGATCATGGGGTTGGGTTTTACAAGAAGGGAGAAAGGTCATAGACTTGGAATGGCTGGGAGACCCCCATGTGACCCGCTCTCACCGAGGGCAGGCGGAGATGGGACTCAGCGGGGCTGGATGGCACCCCCCTAGGGGGCTGAAGGGCAGGGTCTGAGGCATCCAGGAAGCCAGAGGAGCTGAGGTAGCCATCAGTCTCACAATCCGCTGGTGGGGGAGGGAGGAGGATCAAAAAAGGGGAAATAAAGGGAAATAGTGGCATAGGAGGGGGCTTGCCTGAGCAAGGAGGGGCCTGGAGTTGTGGGAGGATTCTTTCACAGAGGGAACTTCCAGGCTAAAGGTGGAAGGCAGGGTAAGTGACAAATGCTGCTGGGGTGAACTTCTGGGTGGAGGGTAGAGGTCAAGGGTTCTGGGACCCAGGTACTGAGGTCAAGGGTGACTTACAGGTGGTAGATGAGTAGCTGGCATGGCGAAGGAGGAAGGGCTGGTGCTGGTCTGCCTCAGGCTCCTCGGGCTCAGGGGGGAAGGCACTGGGGGGGCCAGGAACCATGGGGACAGTTGCTGGTGGGGGTCCTGGTGGGGGTGGGAGGGCCTCCAACCCTCGAGCTTTGCGAAGCTTCTCACGCTTCCGCTGTATTGCAGCAACCCGCTCACGTACTGCTCGGGCCACTGGTTGGTAATCAGCTTCGCAGACCAAGCCCAGAGCCACCTGGAGTTGGGGGGAGGGGTTTGAGGAGCACAGGTTGGGAACCCTCTCAGAGATCCATAAGGATACCTCCTTCGGGTCTCCAGGGTGGAAGGGAACCAACATTTATTGATTATCCACTGTGTCCATTAAGTGGCAATTCTCTAAAAAAAAAAAAAAGCAATTCTCTACGTTATCATTATTGTTAAATTCTCCCAATAACCTTCTGAGGCAGGTCTTATCAGCACCGTTTTTGAGATAAGTAACAAAGTGACCTGTTCATGGTTATACAGTAGTAAGTCAGTGGTTCTTAATGGGGTGAGGGGAAGGGAGGGAAATTTTTTGCCCCCTAAGAGATATCTGGCAATATCTGGAGACATTTTTAGTTGCCGTAACTAGAGGGGGTTGCTAATGACATCTAGTAACTAGAGGCCAGGGTGCTGCTCAACATCCTACAATGCACAGGACAGTCCCCCAAAATTTACCAAAAATTACCCCACCCAAAATAATGCCAAGGCCGAGAATCCCTGCAGGATTTGATCTCAGGTCTGGTTTGATCTGGGCTATGGAGATCTGTTCTTATGCCACATTTCAAACATATTCTCAGGTTGATCTACCATAGATGATCTCCACCGTTTCAACTGCCATTATTCTATGGAGAATCTCATACTCCCTCCCTTCCCTCCTCAGGCCTTCCCAAACCACCCCCAAGCTTCTCACCACCCCACCCCCCATCTTCTACCTCCCATGAATGGCTCTCCTGGTCTACCATCTTCCATTCATCCCCTCAATAATTTCAATACGAGCTTTACTGGGTGTGTAAAGGTGGTGGGACAGGGTGATCTCACTTGAAATCTGAATGACTTGAGTTCAAATCCAGCCCTAACACTTACTTGCTATGTAACCTTGGACAAGATGGTCAACCTCCCTGAACTTTCTTTCTTCATCAATAAATTGAGATAAAATTACCCACCATCCAGGCTGGTAACAATCAAATGTTTGCAAAAGTGCTTTAAGCCATGTACCCATGAGGGCTATTAATGAGCTCCTACCATGTGCCAAGCACTGTCAGAGAGAGATAAATTAAAACAAAACAAAACACAGTCTCTGCCTCAAGGAGTTTAAGGTCTAGTAGAGGAGAAAGACATGACTGTAGGGACAGATGATGGTGGATGCTGTAATGGAAGACCTGCTGAAGTGGAAAGAAGCATTTCATTTTGACTCTAGAGGGGAAACCCAAATCCGTTGCCCTGGAGTGTATTCCGTCTCACAACCACCCTGTAGGACAGAGTAGAATCGCCCCATATGGTTTCCAAGGAGCTGGTGGATTCAAACTGCAGACCTCTTGGTTAGCAGCTGATCTCTTAACCACTGGACCACAGGGGCTCCTGTAGAGGGGAAGGCTTCCTGAAATTGGTAGTTCTGAGCATGGAGAAGGAGAGAGATAAAGGTGAGAAAGAGAGAGAAAAATGGATGGCAGGGAAGAGTATTCCAGAAAAACGGATCAGGCGGAGCAAAAGCAGGCAGGTTGGAGGGGCCCAGACCTTGTTCTGGAAAAGGAGATCTTCAAGGTGTCGGGAACACTGGGTGTGTGTGCGGGGTGTGTTAAGGCGGGAGAGGCAGGGAGACACCTGCAGCAGATGCCCGGACAGGTGGGTTGGACCCCTCTTCCAACACCCTGTCTCACTGGCCCCTCCCGTAGGGGCCCACGTGCCCCGCCCCTCACACGCCCAGCCTCAGTACAGTCCGCTGTCTTCTCACCATCTCCTGCGCCACCTCCTCGGCCGCGTCCCGGCCCAGCTGGAAGAGGAACTCAATGGCCTGGTTGTCCCGCGGCCGACCCCCTCGCCGCGCGTCCTCCATGCGCAGCCAGAGCTTGAGGCCTGGCTTCTCACCGTCGTCCTCCTCCGCCAGCTCCACGTGTACGCCGCGCTCCTCGCGGAAAAAGGCGTGAGCCAGGAGGTCCTGGATTGTGAACCTGAGGGCGGAGCCGGGTGAGCCGAGCCCCTCGCCGTGGCCCGCGACCCCGCCTCGCCCCTCCACCCTACCTCTCGTTCTTATCCGTGCGGATGCAGCCTTCAATGATCTCCTTCACCTCTGGCATCTTCACCTTGTAGAAGCTGTTGGGCTTTGTGCCCTGGGGGAGTGGAGCTGCGTGAAGCCTGCTACCCCCTGCGCCCCACTTCTCTACTAGACAGCCTACACCCGCCTGAGGCTGCAGCCCCTGCAGTGGTGACTGCTACTGGGAGACTGGATTTCAAATCCCAATCCCTCCACGTTTTGGCAGTGACCTTGAACGAGGCTCCCGCTGAGCCTGTTTTCTCATTTATGAAACGCAGGGCAAAACATTTGCCCTGCTCACCTCGCGGGGCAGCTGGAAAGATCTGTTGAGACTGGCTGTGAACCCATTCGTAAACTCCGGGAAATGCTACACGTATCGTTATTCTAAACAGCTTGTAGTGGAGAGGGGCGTGTGTGCACCTAATACCCTTCAGTGTTCAGCAGGGCATCTTTCTGTCTCGCCTGTTTTCACTAAGGGGAAAGGCATTTCACTAAGGGGAAGGGGTGGTACGGCAGGACAATGGGAAGGGGATCTGAAATTCCCTCTCCTCCCCCACCTCCTCTCACCGAAGTGACCTTGCGGTAGATTTGCGCGGCATTCTGGCACTCGGAGTACGGGTACTCCGAGGTAGCCATCTCCAGCATACACATGCCGAACGCGTACACGTCCACGGCCTCATCGTACTTTTCCTCGTACATCTCGGGGGCCATGAACTCCGGGGTCCCTGCAGGGTCCACAGCAGGGATCAGGCTGCAGGGCCTCCCTTCTGGTGTGTCCCTCCTCTTAGGCACATCTTTGGACTAAGTAGCCCGGGACACAAGTGACTCGCCCTCCCCCACAGAATGTGGGGGGGGTGCCATGGCTCTCCCCCGCTTCCCCGTGGTCTCAGCTCCTCGGATCTGGAAGGACTGTGCGGGGGTGGGGTCCCTAGGCTCTCCTCTGGCGCGGGGGAGGTAGGAATGGCGAGAACCCTCCTAGAGGACGCACCAATGACGCTCTTGGCGAAGGAGGCACGCTTGAGCGTAGCCAGGCCCAGGTCCCCAATCTTGACCGAGCCCGAGGGGCCAGTGATAAAGACATTGTCACATTTGAGATCCCGGTGCAGTATGGGGGGAACCCGGGAGTGTAGGAAATGAAGCCCCCGCAGGATTTGACGGCTCCAGCGCTGAAGGACTCGTGGCTTCATCTCGCGGAACCTCCTCAGGTACCTGGGGGAGGGCGCATAGGCAGAGTCGAAGCAGGGATGTATATGCGGGGGAGGGGCCCTCACTGGCACCCCGCCCTCGCCCCACCCCCGCCGCCGCATCTTGGAGTTTTCTCTTAGCCCAGGTCCGCGTCAGCACCCGGAGAAACTGAGTCAGGAGTGTGGGATAGGTAGACACTAGGCTACCAAACCGGCAGGGAGGTAAGTTTGCAGAAAGGGCCGTGGCCAAGGTGCTATGCCGCCCGGAAGGGATGACTAAGTGCCCCGAGCGCGGGGGATCGCTTCGCAGAGGAAATAACTTTTGTGTTGCGCCTTGAAGGATGAGTAGGAGTTCAAGGGTGAAAGGGGGAAGGGATGGAGACTTTCCAGGCAGACGAGACACTGTGTTCAAAGTCACGGGGACAGCCAGTGAGTGGGGAGGGTGGGAGGACATGCCGGGAATTCGGGTTGTCTGGAACTGAGGCTGAAAATGACCAGGTTAGTTGAGTGTGGACTTTATCCCCAGAGCGGTGGTAAGGATAGGATGGCTTGAAGGAGGCAGAGTAGAGTAGGCACAAGCCCTTTAGGGGGCTGCTGCTGGGCTCCAGGCTAGCTAGGTGGGAGATGTTAAGGAGACGGACAGTGGGGGTGGGGGGATGCACAGCCTGGAAGGAGAGGAGTAGTCTGGGGAGAAGCCCAAGATTTTTGCTGGAGTGCTAAGTGGAAGTTACCATTCACTGAGGCAGGGGCACAGGAGGGGTAGGTGGAAGATGGTGAGCCCAGTTTGGACCCGGATGTGCAGAATTTGAGGAAGCTGGGAAGAGTTAGGAAGCAGTGGGGACACTTCCCAGGCCTCCCCCTGCCAGGCGCAGAGCTCACGTCTTGAGCGTGCCCGAGGTCATGAGTTCGGTGACCAGCACGATGCAAACCTGGCCCCTCAGCACTGACTTCCACGAGTCATAGAAGCGAACGATGTTGGGGTGCTGCAGTCCCTTGAGCATCTCCACCTCCTCCGAGAAACGCTGACGCTCAGCCCGAGACAGCTTCCGAGTCTGTGGGATGGGGGAGGGAGTCACCTCAGGCCCAGGACACCCACGGGGTCCCATGGGCCAGGGCTGGGAGAGAGGTGAGGATTGGAGCAGACAGATGCTTCTGGGTCAGTGGGATTGCTAGCCCAAAGGGTTCAGACCCCGAACTCTGGTTCAGCCCCATCTGGCGGCTACAGGGACACACCCACCCTGGACCCCCGCTGCACACAAGCACCTTTATGCAGCGGAGACCCGGAGGCCCAGAGCTCAATAGCGCCTTTGTGGCGGCTGGGGAGGCCGGGGGCGGGAGGGGGCGCCCAGGGGCTGGCAGCCGGCAGGCAGCAAGCCGGCAGCGGGCAGGCGGCAGGCAGGGAATTGGGGCCTGGAAGGGGGTTGGCCCCAGAACTTGGGAACTGCTAGATCCAGACAGGAGGTGGGAGGGCTCCGGAGGGAAGTATAAAGAAAAGGAGAAAGGATCCAGAACCAGGTGCCAGGAGACTCCTCCCCTAATGGCTGTCCTGTCCCCTCTCATCCTTAAGTTTGGCTGCCTCTCCAGGCTGGGCCTGGAGCCTGGGGTGTGGCACTGGCAGGCACAAGGGGTGAGCCCCATGCCAGGGCCAGTGGGGGGGGGGGGGCTCCCACTGTCTCCATCCCCCAATCCCAAGCAGGGCCCAGAATTGTCTGGGTTCTTCCCACTCATAGGCTGAGTGGTAGCCTGGGAGGAAGGTCCGGAAGATCAATATCTCCCCCAAAGCCCATGAGGCTAAGCACCTTTGGGTCTGGGAAAGGAGAGCCCAGGTAGGCAGTGGGATGAGGAGGACTAGACTCAGTCCAGGGCTGGGGCTCACTGCCCCCCCCAGGTCTGACTGCCCCAGAAGGGGTCTGAGAGGGACCCATCTTGCCACAATTCCCCTAAATCTTCAAGAGGTGGAGAGGATGCTGCCCCAACTCCTGGCCAACCTCCCAGTCTCCTGATTTGCAAAGACCTGGGGGAATGAGCAGAAGGACCAGGGTCACACCGAAGTTCTCAGGACTTAAGGGAAAGGGGGAGGAAGAGATAGTGGGTTGGGCTGCAAGAAATTGGTGGAGTCAGGCCCCCAGATCGAACTGGCTCCTCCATTTCTCATCCTTTTCCCCCACCTCTCAGGGTTGAGTATGGAGACTTTCAAGTGGGAACGTTCATGCCCATGGGGAAGCCACAGCACACAACCTGCCTCAGTTGCTCCTTCTGCAGCCCAGAATCAGCCAGGTTCATAGATCATCAAAGCAAGGGGAGCCGGGATGTCTGGACATTTGACTGGAAAAATATATCCCTCCCTTGCGGCTGCCCCCGAGGTCTCCCATCCCAAGACGCGCAAAGGATCCCATCCCGAGGTGTACCGAGGGGGCACCCAGCCGCACCTGCAGCTCACACCAGGCCACCTCCACCGTGGTGTCCGTGTCCAGCCCTCGATACACAGTCTTGAAGGAGCCACGTCCAATCTCGATGTCAAACTTGAGGTATCGACCGTCTGGGGACGTCGCCACAGCCTGTGTCTCCGTGTCCTCCTTCTCCTCCAGCTCCCGCCGCCGCTCTCGGGCTGTGACTTCGGGTAGCCTCGGTGGCTCCCCAGACCCCAGGACTCCTGCGGAGCCCGCGAGTTCGGAAGCAGAGTCTGCAGCCTTCACCGGGGCTCCCCCGGTGCACGTGCCCTCGGGGGGCTCTTCGGAGTTGGGCGCTGGGCTCCTCACCGGGCAGGCACCAGTAGAGTCCGGAGGACTTGGGGGCTCCGGAACAGATGAGGCTGGCTGGGACCAAGAGCTCAGCAGCCCCAAGTCGACTGAGCTGCGGCGGCTGAGGCGGGAAGAACGGGGCCGGGGCTCAGCCTTCCCGGAGAAGCGGCGCGCCCGGCGAGGAGGGGGCCCGAGGCGGGGCTGCCCCACGGCGGCGAGAGGCGGTGGGGGCTGCAGGGCCAGGTCGGCCTCGGTCTGGGACATCGGGACCGCTGTCTCCTGGGCCGACGGGGCCAGCATGGGGAAGGGCCAGGCGCCGCAGGGTGGCAAGCCGGGCGGCTGGCGAGGAGACGGCCTGACAGGAGGACTGGCCCGGTGCGCAGGGATCGCGCTGAGCGGCTGGGGCCCCAACCCCAGGCTCGACTGCCAGGCGGCCCCGCCCCCGCCCCGCCCCGCCCCCTGGAGCTCGGAGCCTCCGGCTCTCCCGCCCCAGCTTGGGGCAGACAGCTTGGCTCCCGCTGCGCAGCCCCTCACCTCTGCCGACGCCCCGCCCCGACCTCCGCCCCGCCTCTCGGCACCCGGCGGCGCACTGACTTCAGTCTCCTTCCGAGACCGGAGCTGGGTCAGGGAGTGATGGCCTCCCGCACTGAGTGCGCAAAAATGCTTTTGCGTTGGGGAGGCGGGACACTTGCGACAGGGAGGGGAAATGTGACTGCGGTCCCCCAGCCTTAGAGGGGGGTACTTAAGGGAAGGCTACCACATTCCTGCGCACCCCAGATAAGGCAGCACCTAATCGAGGCCCCAGGCCGACCATACAGAGGTCAGTGGCGGTCTGCTTTCTCCAACGACGCCACTGTCCACCCAGGCTGCACAGGGACACGCCCCTCCCTCAAACGCAGAGCCGGGTGTCACGGACACAGAGACACACACAGAGACACACACAAAACCTTGGCCGCAGCCTGGCGCTAGCCAAAGAGGCTGTTTTTGCTCTGTGGGCTCTCTTTCCTCCCCTTCTGTTTGCCAAAGTCTCCAATAAACCAAAGTCCACATCCGTTTTACCCCCTCTCAGCTCCCCTTGACCACAACTACCGCACCCAGACCAGATGGGTGGAGGGAGGGGCTTCAGAGTTCAGGACTTTCTTGGGGGAGATGGGGAGTCATTAAGTGACTCCAATTCCAGAACAGAAAGCCATCTGTCCCCAAGCTGTGTTCTATCAGCACTCCCCCACACGACCCACCGAACAGATGTAAACCACAGGATCACTGGAGCCAGTGGGCCCTGGAGAACCTTTTCATTCACCAAGGTCACAGGCCTTCTCTGCCCTCTCCTTGGCTGGGATTCACTCAGGTGGTTAACACTTAACAGCCCTCCCCATCCCTAATCCAGTAGTAACTTGAAGGCAGGCAATGGGAGTTGAAATTTTTAATATCATAAATCAGTGTCTCGCCTGCCTCTCACTGCCAGGTCTCTTCTTGGGCCTCCTATCTTGATATTGCCTGGAAGGCTGCCTGCAGCCAGGGCTTCCCCTGCCCCCTAGGAAGGATCCAGCACCAGCCTGAGAGGGGAGGCAACAGCAGCTTAGGGAGTGGAAGGGGGAGGAGACAGAAGCTTGTGCAGGCGTGTGTGTATATGTGTGTGAACACATGTCAAGTGAGGTTTACAGACCCTGGCTCAGGGACATTCTAGGATGGGAGAGGAGGTAGGGCAACAAGAAGCACATCTTTTCTCTCTGACACCTCACTCTCACCCTATCCTGGGGACAGATGGATAGGGTTAGTGGGAAATCCATCCCTGGGTCTCAGCCTTCAGGACTGGAGTCCTTTTGAGTCTGGTGGAGTCACAGGCCCAGTCTGTGGGGACACTGGGTGTGTCTCCTTTTGAAAGCCCTGGAAGGGTGGGAGGTAAGAAGCAAAATGAGACAGGTCTCTGCTAGAAGAACTTGACACCTCGGCCATCGCTGACAGTGATGATCTCGGCTTTGTGCTCCTGCTGTAGGGCCTGCAGGGCCCGAAGTAGGGTGGCCTCATCCAGTCCATGGAACTCTAGATAGGGAGAGATGGGGCAGTCAGGGACACTCGGCTCCTTGGGGCCCAGAGTCTCTGAAGAGAGCGGTCTAGCTGGAACCTGAGATCTGGAGGGACCACATATGCACATGCTATCTATATTCTGCAGCCACCACTCACAATTCCTGGGCACTTCTTAAGAGTGAGGACTAGAAAAAAGCCTAAGTCAGCAAGAAATGAGCACTCATGCTTATTTCTCCCTTCCTGGTTCTCAACCCCCACGCTCTCCCCCCACCCTTGCCATTAATGTCTGCTGTACAAGGTGACACGATCTGCTTGCAGACCACAAAGAGGGGGGCCCTGACAATCAGGCCCAGGCAAAGTCAAGGCCCTTGTCACTGGACACAGACCATAGTCGCATATCTACACCCATCAGGAGGACCTGTCCTAACACAAAGAATAGCCAGTACCCCTGGCCAGAAGACTGTTAAGGTCCAGCATAGGTATCTGCCATTTCCTAGTAAAAAAGGACAGGGCCGAGAGCCAAGGGCCAGCTGTGTACCTGGAGATATAGCAAGATACTGCAGGGAGGTGTGAGAGGCAGGAGGCAAGCCCCAACAGGCTTGCACACCTCACCCCATGCAGGGCCGAGGTCTGAAGTCAGGGAGCTTACTTTCTGAGGGAGCCTCTAGCTTTGCCCAGCCTGAGTGGTGGGCCGGGCGAGGCTGCAGCGCTGAAGTCATGGGGTGATGGTGGGAGTAGCAAGCAGAGGCCTGCAGAGCAGGGGGGAATGGCCAAGAGCTGTAAACTCTGCTGGGGCAGCCAAGGCCTGGCAGAAAGGGGAGGTGGCCCCGTTACCCCTGCTAAGATTAAAACTTTTCATGATCCTAGGGATCTGAACAGAATATGGAATTAGAGAAAAGAGCTAAGAGTGTTTACACTATGCAAAAATCAAACAGTATACAAATCCTTGCCTGGCCAGAAACCAAAGTATTTAAATGGGCTGGGGTACTGGTCCAATCCCTTCAGTTGACGCTCACAAATTATGAGCCCTCTTAAGAATAAAGGGTGAAAGAAAGCCTGAGTCAGCAAGGAATTAGATTTCAGGCTTAATCCCCCTACCTTGGTTCCTCATTTGTCATCTATACCAGTTCTTAACTTTTCATGTGTCGTAGATGCCCGCAGCAAACTTATAATACGGACTCCATCCCTTGAAAAATAAACACCCGCACAAACAAAAATATATATATATATTTTTTTTTTGCATGTGAATTCAGGTAGTTTACGGAATCCTTGGATGTGAGTTAAGAACCTGTAGTACTTGGAATTCAGAGCCATAGAAATGGGAAGTCTGAATGCCAGTTAAACCAAGGGTAGAGAGGATTCAGGTGACAAAACTGACAGAGGGAAGGGAAAGGCATTACCCTCATCCTCTGTGTCTTCCCCATTGGTCAGTTCATATAGGGTGAACACGGAGTTGTTTTGGCCACTTTTGGAAACCTGTGGACACAGAAAACGGGGATTGAATAGGGATCAGGAATCGTTTGGGAGAAGGTAACTTCACCAGCTCCAACTCTCTGATCCAGGAATGGTACCTATCCTCAAAGCAGGGCTCACTGTTGCCTCTGCAGAGGAGTAGCCTAAAAGCCACAACCCTTACGGGTGCTATATTTATATGTGTACACACACATTCAGAACCACTAAACCACAGGCCTTCACGTGTCTGAGTGACCTCTCATTCTGGTTGTTTTCCTGTTCAGGAATGGGTGGTGTATTTGTTGTGTTTGGATTGTTGATGCTTCTTCCCCTCCTCCCTCCCTTGGGAATGTTTGGGGCTTGTGGTGGCTGAGAATTTGGGGGAGAAAGCATTCTGCCCCCACACCCATACTGGTTCAGAATGTCTCATTCATGTTGTGGACAGTCCCAAAAGAGTGTAGTGGGGGAGGGGCCCCAGTGCTTTTTTTTTTCCTTCCTTTCCCCATTTATCTCCTGTGGCCATAGGCTCCTGCCAATGATAGCACCCGTGGTTCCCAGTATTGCATTCTCCAAACATGGCCTCAAGTAGTCCCTGCCTCCTACAGGCAAAGAAAGGGAAGTTCTGTGCAGCCAAGGAAATTGAGTCATTGCAAAAAAGAGGTTTGCCTGGAAGGCCTACACGTCCTCTTTCTACCCATTCCCCACTGTGTTCAGTCTGATCTGGGAACACCAGATATCTGCTAGGCACACATATTACTCTCCTTTACTGCGTACTCAGTGCCAGGATGATCTCACCCACTGATAGATGAGTTTCCCCCATTCTTCTGGCCTCCGCCACATGATCAGGAAGCTAGACTTGTTCTTATCCAACCACTCAAGGTTCCCTGTAAAACAGATACTTATGAAAGCATCATGCTCTAAGAAGGGACGAAGAGGGGAACAGCAAGGTGGGACAGAGTGGAAGAGACTCAGCTTTCAGAGAGATTCAATATTGGTTTTATTATCTACAAGGGAACCATTCTCCTACCTCTCTTCAGGTCTTAGGGCACAAATGGAGAAATTCTAATTTTGTTACACAAATGTTGGGGGGAAGACCTGGGGAACTGGACCATCTACTATACAAGTACACTCTGGGCTCCAAGCCAGGAGAGAGAAAAAAAAAAAAAATTGTTAAAGGGGAAAGACTTGTCCTAATCTGCCCTCAGAAAAACCCAGCTAGAAAGATAAATTAGGAATCTGAAGAACTGAACCCACCTTTCTTCCTCAGTTCCTCTAATACAATCTGAATTGATTCCACAGGGAGCTTCCCTGGTTTACCGTTAAGTGAATGATATACTTGATATAAACTGATATGAAATATGAACTGGTAGTATAAAAATTCTCAGAACCAGTCCCATGCTGTGAACCACCTGCCCCCTTCCTCTCCCTTTCACATGCATATACATGTAATTCCCCAACAGGATATAAACTGGCCTTTTCTAGATACTGAGGGGAGGGAGATAAAGAGAAACTCCTACAATTAAGAGGAAGGGCTTTAGAAAATAAAACCTGCTACCATTCCTCACCCTCTGTCCTCTCCCCTCCCTTTAGCCTTTCTCCACAGATATTTTAAAGATGAATCAGGCACCAAAAATAAATGACCCTTACTTCCTGGATGGGGGATGGAGTGCATGGAGAAAGTTATTAAAGGTAATAAGAGGTTTGAGTCTCAGAGAGGAGAGGAAAGAAGACGCAAAAAAAAAAAAAAAAAAAAAAGAGGGAGAGAGCTCAGGTTGAGGTTGGGACTTGCATCAGAGGCAGAGTCCCTAAGACCTGAATGACACCTGGACGCTCATCACTGCCTAGGACAAGTGGCTACAGTTCTGTACTGCATTAAGGGTAAAATGGATGTTAGCTTACACATGCTCCCTTTTTCCCAAGTCCAGTTTAGGTGAGGATCTGCCTGAGTGAACGGGTGGGTATGAAGTCTCAGTTAGTGCGACAGTGTGGAAGTGCACGTGTGTGGGCTGTGGGAGAGCCTGAGGGAGGATACGTTGCAGCTTGACGTTGTTGAAGAGCGGGCTCTCCTGAGCTTCCATCACCGTCATGCTGGACTGTTTGTGCAGGCGGCAGAAGGACAAGACCAGCGAGCACCAGGCGGCCAGCTGCTTCTGCCGGGTGTCCACGTTCGGCTGTAACCTGCCGGGTGAAGGGTGAGGAGCAAAATTAGAGGGCTTGAGTGGGTAAGAAGCAGCAATTGTCCGGGCCACGTTCGGGGGAGCAAATTGGGGGCTGAGGGTAGTGGCGGCCGGGTCCATTCTCCCCATTCCCATGTGAAGCAGCAGGGCTAAGCCCAGGGTGGGGAAGGGAGGCACAGAAGGGCTTCTCGGGGTCTGAGCCTCACGTAAAGAAGGGCGGGAAGCGATACTGCCACGGCCACTCGAAACTCATCGCCATCGTAGTAGCCAAGGGAACCCGGAACCTCCCGGCAAGGACTTCCGGTCTCCGCTTCGGCACGTCCGGGCGAAAAGCACAGCACAAAGGTTCCGATCGCCTTTCAGGAGCGCGTTGGCCCAGCGCAGGAGTCAAACTCCGCTTCAGCCAGACTCTGCTATTAAGAATTTTTGACTTTTATAGTAGGAAGGGGCCTAAGAAGTCTTCTGGTTCAGCCCCAGAGAAGAGCAAGGACTTCCCCAAGATGTCACAGTTTGTTAGTAGAATTGCAGGTAGAACCCAGGTCTCCAAACTCCACCCTAAGCTTATTTCTACGATGCCAGGCTTTTTGAAGTATTAACATTCGTATCAATTAGCATTTAATTTAAACGCCTCATAATTCCTCGATCTCCTCAACTTCTTTGTCCTTTGGTTCCATCACTTCTCCCACAGCACCAGTGAGTGCACACCCTGTAGTTTGTATTACTAGAGATGGCCCTGCTTCCATCTTTCAGAGCTGCCTTCTTTGACCACAGCTATGTATCTCCTCCTTTTCCCACCACCTCACTATTCTAGTCCCAAGTCCTAGGACCCCTTTTGGTCATATCGAACTCTTTACCCAGCCTAGACTACTCAGTTCTCTCCTTGCCTGCCTATTTGGTTGTCTGTCCCCAAACCAAAGTTGTTGCTACCTGCCCTCCTACCCCAGTCCTATTTTTTAAACTCCTGGATTGCTGAGTACTACTGAAAATAAGCCACCAGAACTTGTCGGCCGAGCCCCAGATTCCTTGACTAACTTCATTGCTGGGCTCTCAATGCAGCCCAGTGACCATTTATTTGTCTTTTATTGACTCCTTGTGACATATGTCAGACAGCTGTTCAAATTTTCCAAGCTCATCAAGCCACTCTACTTGTTCCCATCTCTACCCTGTCTGCAAAATACTTTTCCTTCCCATTTTATGAGATTGAGGCCATGCATGTGAACCCCTTAATCCTTCTGTCTTTGCCTGTTACCACACTTGACTGACTCATCCTTCAAAAATTATTCTCCACTCCCTCTTCCTTTTGGACTCAAAGAAAAAGTTTCACTCTTCCTTTTCAAGCCCAACCCTTTGGCGTATCTTCTCTTTAAAAAAAACTTTTTTGTTGTTGTGTTTTCAGTGAAGTTTTACACAGCAGTTTAGGTTCTCATTCAACAATTTCTACAAAAATTGTTCACTGACATCAGTTACATTCTTCACAATGTGTGAATGTTCTTTATCACTGTTTTGGTTGTTCCATTTCCTGGCATATCTTCTTGAGCCCCTCTCTAACTTCCTCCAGGACTTCTCTATGATCTTCCCTCTCTTTTTCCACTGGCACCATTCCTCCAGTGTACAAACATGTTCAGGTCCTCCCTATTTGAAAATGTGTCCAGTTTCCTTGACCCTGCCACTCTCTTGACTTTGTACCTGATCTCTAACCTTTCCACCATCCAAGTCTGTCCTTTATTGTGCACAGTCCCTGGCCCAAGAAGTGTCCAACATATATTTGTTGAATGAATGAAAGAACCAATCAATTGATAATGCATTCTCAAAGGTCAGCATCTCCTTTGCCTCCATGGAATGGCTTTATCCTTTTCCTGCTACTTCTCTAATCTTTCTCTCTGTCTCCTTTTTTTCCCTCATTCACTAAATGTGGCTGTTTCTTAACCTCAGCCCTTCTTCTTGTCAGTACACCATCTCTCTAAGAGCTCTCATCCCTCCTATGGCATCACATAACATTTCTGTGCAGGGGACTTCCAAACCTATATTTCCAGCTCTGGTCTCTTTTCTTACCATACCCCGTTTCTAACTTTCTACATATGGAGAAGAACTTGAATGTTTCATTGTTGACTCACATTCTGGCTCCTTCTCTCCAGGCTAGTTCCTCGTCCTAATGGTCCTTTCTATTATTACTGCCATCCCCAACCCCACCCCCAGTGCCATCGAGTCGATTCTGACTCATAGTGACCCTACATGACAGAGTAGAACTGCCCCATAGAGTTTCCAAGGAGCACCTGGTGGATTTGAACTGCCGACCCTTTGGTTAGCAGCCGTAGCACTTAACCACTACGCCATCATTCTCCTAGTAACTCAGGTTCAAAGTCTGAGTCAGCCTTAAGCCCCTCTCCCCACCATTCTGCTCTTTCACCCTTTCATATCCAAATCCTGCTAATCCCCCACTCCCCACTTTTTAATCATCTCTCCTGCTTTTAGTTCTTTTTTATATCCCCATTCACCACTCCTCTGGTTTATGACCCCACTTTCTCAAGCCTAGATTATTGTGATAATTTTCTAATCCATCTCCTTTTCTACTCTCTTTCCTAGAATATTCCCTCTAAGGCCTAGCTCATGTAACAACTCTACAATCACCCTCCTGTGATCACACCTCCTGTGATCATCCCAGGCATATGTGACCCCTCCGTCTTTTACACTCAGATAACATTTGGCTTGTACTTCTTGTATTACTCTCATTACACTCCATTCTTTTTGCTTATTTGTGCACATTGTCAACTCCCCTACTAGATGAAAGCTATTGATGGCAGAAACCAGGCCTTATCTAGTTCGTGTTTCCCACAAAATAAACCACACAGTGTGTTATACCACTAGGGCCCTTGATGTATATTAGTAAAATCCATGAAGGCAAAAACATGCCAACAAGAGGGCAGATACACCCTTGGGGAAGATATATGTGTTCATGGAACTAGAACAAAGGTTTACCTCAGGAGAAAACTTGAAATATCCTTGGGAATAGGTGTGTCTCTAGAGAGAAAGATGTGTCCTGAGAGAAGTGTGTCTCAGAGCATGAAGAGAAACATTCCAGAAAGCATACAGGCATACATGCATGGAATAGAAGGCATTTCCTAGGAAACAGACATGCATGTATTCAGGAAAGCAGATATTTCAACCAGGAGGAAAGGAGAGTTCATAAAGAAGCTCAGGGTGTCTATGGAAACAAAGCTGTCTTCTAGATATTTTCAATGACCTGGCAGGTATGCCCCAGGAAGGGCTGGAGGTAGAGGTTCCCCAGTGAAAACTGGGCCTTGCTATCCAGGGAACATATAAGCAGTTACTGTTGAGTCAATTCTGACTCATGGCGACCCCATGTGTCTGAGTAGAGCTGTGCTCTATGAGGTTTTTAGTGACTGACTTTTTGAAAGTAGATCACCAGACTTTTCTTCTGCGGTACCAGTGGTGGGCTTGAACCTCCAACCTTTCAGTTAGCAGCTGAGTGTTTGTTTGCACCACCCAGGGACTCCATATGTTGCTGTTGTGTACCGTTGAGTCGCTTCCGACTCACAGTGATCCTGTAGGACAGACTAGAACTGCCCAATAGGATTTTCAAGGCTTGGTCTTTTCTCCTGCAGAGTGACTGGTGGATTCAAACTGGAGATCTTTCAGTTAGCCTCTGAGCACTTAACCATTGTGCCACCAGAACTCCTTGGACTCCATAGAAGGGTGTCCATATGCAGAAATGGTGACTCGCAGAGAGTGGCTAGGTATAACCAAGTTGTCTTTAGGGAATATAGACGTTCCTCAGAAAGCTGATATAAGGGTGTGTGTGGCGGGGAGAACTAGTGGTTGCTATGGAGATGACAAGCTTTTGACCCCCGAGTCCAATGCTCTTCAGCTTTGAGCTTCCTCCAGGTTACATCCATCTTCTGGTTGTTGGCTTTAGTGGACACCAGGGGGCAGTGTGCGGCCAGGCTGTAGGCCACACCCCGGGGTTCAGGACAATGTAGGATGAGGGCCGGGATCTAGAAGAGGAGTCTGTGATGAACCTAGGAGAAGAAGCCTCTGCCCTCAATTCTAAAGTGTTTATGGATGGACTCCTGTTGGTCAGGTCAGGATTCCTACTTACAGGCCTCAGGAGTAAACCGAGGCATGAAGAAGGGGAGAAGTCAGAGCTCCTGGGTAGCCCCCCTTCCTTCTTGCAGGAGTCAGAGCAGAGATTCTGCCCTCCCCCCATACCTTCCCAATCGCAGGCCCCCCAGCTGCTGTCCAGACCGGAAGGGAGTCTCTTCCTGCACGTTTCCTGGAGCTGGGTTTGGATAGGGGCAGGAAGGGCCCAACCCTGGGAGGAAGGAGTGTAGGGGTGTGGCCTTCAGGTGGGAGGGGCCAGTGGGGGGAGCAGGTGAAAAAAAGCAGTGGGATCATCCAGATTCTTCCAGTTCTGTTGACAAAAGCTGAGGGCCTGTGGGAGAGGCAGGGACTCTGGGAAGGATGCAGGCTACACTGGGATGGGGAAGGGGACAGTGCACACACAAAAAAGGTTTATTTTGAAGACCGCATTACAGAGTTTGTGCCTTGACCCCACCCAGCTTCCATTTTCACCAATTCCAGGACCTGCGGTTGGGGTGAGAGTGAGAGAAGGGGGTAGAGAGGGGAAGAAAGGGGGAAAGGCATTAAGGTCTGAGGTGGGGCTGTGGGGGCAGGGGAGAGGAGTAATATAGCCACTGAGAAGCTTGTGGACCCTAGGCCTGGGCCTCATTGTCTTTACTCTGCCACACCACAAGGGTGACAAGGAAGGGGATGAGGCAGATGGGTGCTATGATCATGGCCAGGAGCACATCCTCTGGGGGGTCGCAGAAGGTGGGCTTAAGCAGGGAGCAGTTGGCAAAGTGCATCTGGTGAGTCTTAAAGATGGCCCTCTCTGCCCAGGGGTTGGGGAAGCCCAGGCCAGACTCCTCGGCATAGTGCTCCAAGCAGTAACGAAGTAAGCTATAAGGACTGGGATGAGAGAGAACTCCAGTGAGGAAGGATTGGACCCACAGAGAGGTGTGCCCCACACTCACCCCAGGCCCATCTGAAGAACCAGACCAGGGAGCAGGCCCACCCTGGGCCAAGACACCCTCCAGCACTGCCCCTACCTTCTAATCATGGCCCAGTCACACCAATCCTTTTCGAGAGGGTCCATAAGCTTCTTATACTCTAGCCAGCAGTTTTGGACATATGTCTCATACTTCTGCACCATCTTCCCTGTGGACACAGATGCTGCATATTTACCACACCCTTACCCCCTCCCCCCCCCAACTCTGCTCAGGACAGCCTTGGAAAGTTTCCCAAGCAAGACACTTCTGGCTGAGGAGGCAGTTTAGGCTCAGGAATCATTTAATGCCTTCCACATGTGCAGCACTTCCCACCTGACAAGAGCTTCCCCATACACATTTTCATGGGGTCTTCTCACCCACCTGTGAGGTGGGCCAGCTCAGAGCTCGGCAGGGGCTTTGTGCGATGAGAGGGAGAAAGACCACAGGAAACTCCAAGAGAACAGAAGGGAGTTTAGTGGGGCACCAATTGGGGTTGGGGCCTGCCTTGCAGGAAAGAGATCCTTCTGATTCTCCTCCTTGCTCTAGGCCACCCTCCCACAGCATCTGGGCACCCACCTTCTGACCCCAAGCTGCCTGGGGTGGTTACAGGCTGTGCCAGGGACTCCTGGGGCTTCAAGACAGCTGTGGGCAGAAATGGGAGAGGGAGGTGGGATGGCGGGGATCTGGGCAGTGGAGCCTGGAGGGGAGGGGTTAGAGACTGAGCCCCTGGGAACTCAGGGCTACTCTCAGAAGACAAAGAAGGCTAATCCGGGCTCCTAATGAATGCCTCGGTGCCCAGGAGAGAAGAGGCCGGTACCAGCTCCTTCCCACTCACATCCAGGCTGCCAAAGCCCACTCCCTCCTTGCCAACCCCAAACCTCCCTTGAGACTTCTCCGCGGGGGCCCCGGAACCCCAGCTTTCTCCAAGTGGGAAGCATCCCGCGCTGTGCCCGCGCGGAGGTGGGCCCACGGACTGTTCGAAGGACAGCGCTTGCCGGTCTGTCTGTCTGTCCCCGCCCCCGGGGCCCCTTCCGGACTCGGCCGTCCAGCCCCCCACTCTCCGGGGCCTCCCGCCTGGGCCCGGGGCGCGCGCTCACCGCCCAGCAGGAGGAGGAGGCGGAGCGCGGCCGGCCGCCCGGCGCGGGTCGCTGGGAGCCGCGGGCGGCCGGCGGAGCTCTCCGTTCGAAGCGAGACCATGGCGCGACGAGAAGGCGAGGAGCGGCAGCGGCGCTGGACCGGCCCGGGCGGGGGCGCCTATATCCCCGGCCCGAGCCGCAGGAAGCCGCGCCGCTTCCTCGGAGGGGCTGGGACGGCCGCGGCCACGTGGGGGGCGGTGGCGAGGCCCGGGGCCGCGGGCTGGAGGGGGAGTCGTTGCGGCACCCCGCCCCTGGCGCCCGAGCTCCCTCCGCCTTGCCGGCGTCGCCCCCCTTTCTTCTAGTTACGCCGCAGGGCTGGACAGCTCCACGCGTAACTTCAGAACGCGGACCCTTTTCCTGGACTCTTCCGCTTGGAGACTTGGGCTCGCCAGGGTTTCCCAGCATCCGCTCCCCTGACTCTAATCGCCCTCTTTCTTTTGGGGCGAGGAGGTAGGGGGGCGCAAGCTGCCCTCCAGGACCTGAAGAAGAGGAAAGGGGGCTGGGAGCTCGGAGGGCCTCTCGACGTCGCATGGGCCGTGGGGGAAGGGGCGCCTGGAGCTCAAGAGTGGCTTTGCCCTGGGAACACCCACTGATGTCAGCCCGCCTGCTAACGCTGGGTAGAAGAGGGAGCCGGCCCTCCCGAATAGTGAGAAGGCCTGGGAATAGGGGGAGAGGGGAAACCGAAGTCCAAATACCCTCCCCTCAGGGCATCTCCTGGGACCTAGATCACAAACTGGGTTGGGGGGGTGGGAGGGGCAAAAGTAAGAGTCCTACATTTCCAGCAAAAAGGTGGTCGCAACTCTGCAAGACCAAGGTTGTGAGAAAGAAAGGGGGGAGGGGTTTAGACCTCATTTATGAGAAACTGAAACTCAGGGAAGGAGCACAGAACTTGAGGTCAGAAGCTCTGGGTCCTAATCCTACCTACCTACCCACTCCCCAGCTCTATTACCTTGATGATTCATTTATCTTTGGATCCTCAGTTTCCTTTAATGTAAAACAGGGACATTACCCTCCCCACCAAACTTTGATGAGGATGAAATATGTGAAAGGGTATTGCACTCACTCAACAGATGCTAATTTCCTTTTCTAAGTGATTTGCCTAAAGTCACACTACTAGTAAGCAGCAAAGTTGAGCTTGGGGCTTGGGGCCCCAGTGGGCCTGACTTCTGCTACACCACAGCTGCCTTTGTGTCCTGGGCCGGGGCTTCATTAGCCTGGAGCATCAGAGGAGCCCAGGAGCTGGGATGGCCATGGTGTTCAATTCCCAGACACAGCTGTCAGCACCCAACTTTACTAAATTACTTCCAGACACTCACCCTTGGACTCAGCTGCTGCTGTTGTCGCAGTTTGCTGATTCCTCCTCACCACAAATTATCTTTCTTCATCTCTCTGTCTTAAAATCTTCGTCTCAGGGTCTCAGGCTCTTGAAATGTGGCTGCTGAAAACCTGTTGTCTTCCTCCATAGCTGAGGTCAAGAGGATGCTTTAGTAAGGCATCCAGAAAGAGTGAGAATGTGGTCCACTTAGCATTAACCCCAAGCCCTCCTGTTGAGGGCCATCTACTGCAATGGTGCAGGAAAGAGGCAGTCAACTTTCAGGCTAGGGATCAAATGATACCCCTTCCCTCCCACCCATGACTGTGGTTAAGAGGGAGATTTCTGGGTGATAAGATGGGAAGGGGCAGCAAGGAGGGGCCCAAAGCAAAGCCAGCCTTTTCCACTGGGCTAGGGCCAGAATGAGTTGGAATTGACTCTGCAGCAACGGCCTTTTATTTATTTGGTTGAGGGCCAGAAGCAGAGCCCTGGTGGCATAGTGGTTAAGTGCTACAGCTGTTAACCCAGAGGCTGGCAGTTCAAATCTGCCAGGCTCTCCTTGGAAACACTGTTGGGCGGTTCTACTCTGTCTTACAGCATCACTATGCGTTGGAATCAACTCGATGGCAGCGGATTTGGTTTTGGTTTTAGTATCTTCCAAGTCCAAATTCAGGGCATTTGCTCCAGGGGAAGGCTTTCTCTCTGTGTCGGCTCTGGAGGAAGTTCCTTGTCCTCAATCTTCCCCTGGTCAAGAAGGTTCTCAGGCGCAGGGACCCCATGTCCAAAGAACACACTCTGCTCTTGGTGCTGCTTTCTTGGTGGTATGAGGTCCCCTACTCTCTGCTTGCTTCCCTTTCTTTGCTTCCCAGGCCACACCCCAGGGAAACTCCCTTTACCTTAGATCGGGGGGTGACCTGTGTAAGGGTGGTATTACAATCCCACCCTAATCCTCTCAGAGTAAAATTACAATCACAAAATGGAGGACAATCACACAATACTGGGAATCATGGCCTAACCAAGTTGACACATTTTGGGGAGAGACACAATTCAATCCGTGACAGCAGTTATCTCTGAACTTGGGAGGACAAAGCCTCTAGTTGGAGAATCAGGGAATTTCCTCTCTTCTGATTTTTCTATTCCCCCTTTTTCATACCGATTGGATGTTTTCATTGACTGCTGGCCATGATGGTCATGGGGATCTCTTATAGGTGTCCTTTGGGGCTGAACAGATGACTGGAGACCTCACCTTCCTCTTCCTGGTTGCAATAGAAAATTAGCCCATGATCTGCAGCAGTGGGAGCGGAAGGATTTCTTTAGGGTCTGAGGGTGGTCCATGGGAAGTTCCCTGTTTTCTACCCTGGGGGCCCTCTCTAAACCTGTTTCTAATTTTGATATTAAAAATATCCCCTATTTTTAAATTAGAAGTAATGCATGAATATATACTAGTTGTAAACTATTTAACCAGCAGAGAAAGCTTTATACCTCCACTCCTGCCTCACTCTCCTCCCCACATATTTTGGATTAAAAAAATATATAGGATCTAATATACCTATTGTTCAGTGACTTTTCTTTTTTCTTTTTCTCTTAATAATATGTCTTGAGTATCATTCCATGATATTATATATAGACGTGCCTCTTTCAACTAATATGCTTTTGTTGTTGTTGTTGTTAGTTGCCAGTGAGTTGTCTACTGCCTTTAGTCTTTTTTTCTTGTATCCAAACCAAACCCAGTGTCGTCAAGTCGATTCCGACTCATAGCGGCCCTATAGGGCAGAGTAGAACTGCCCCATAGTTTCCAAGGAGCGCCGGGTGGATTTGAACTGCCAACCCTTTCGTTAGCAGCGTTAGCACTTAACCACTAATCCAGTGGCATCTATAAGGTCCTTTCATATCCCCATTTTCCTCTACTGCCCTCCCACTTTCAGTGCTTGGGAAGAGAGGAATCTGGTTCTGGATATTGTCCTGAGATTTCTGACCCAACCTAGATTGATTCCCCCTGGACAAGGATCCTACTGCCATGAAAATTTCCTTTCTTCTTGCAGGCCAAGGGCCATCCTGCCTGGACCAGGGGGAGAAGTGACTCGACCCTTAGAAGGAGTGCCATTTCTAATTCTCAGCCATCCCTCCTTTTGTAGATTGAATTATGTCCCTGTTTTTGTCCTCTAGTGCTGCCATAACAGAAGTACCACAAGCAGATGGCTTTAACAAAGAGAAATTTATTTCCTCACAGTAAAGTAGGCTAAAAGTCTCAATTCAAAGTGGCAGCTTCAAGGGAAGGCTTTCTCTTTCTGTGGGCTCTGGAAGAAGATACTTGTCCTCAGTCTTCCCACAGTTGAGGAGCTTCTCAGGTGCAGGGATTCCGGGTCCAAAGGACATGCTCTGCTCTTGGTGCTGCTTTCTTGGTGGTATGAAGCCCCCAACTCTCTGCTTGCTTCCCTTTCCTTTTATCTCTTGAGAGATAAGAGGTGGTGCAGAAGAAGTTCCCTGAATAAACTGAATGCTTTTAAGGCCAGCATAGCAGGGGCAGAGGTGTGGGGACCATGGTTTCAGGGGACATCTAGGTCAACTGGCATAATAAAATCTATTAAGAAAACATTCAGCATTCTACTTCGGGGAGTGGCATCTGGGGTCTTAAACACTAGCAAGCGGCCATCTCAGATGCATCAATTGGTCTCAACCTACCTGGAGCAAAGAAGAATGAAGAACAACTAAGACACAAGGTAATTAGGAGCCCAAGGGACAGAAAGGGCCACATAAATCAGAAACTACGTCAGCCTGAGACCGGAAGAACTAGATGGTGCCTGGCTACAACCGATGACTGTCCTGACTGGGAACACAAGACAGAACCCCTGAGGGAGCAGGAGAGCAGTGGGATGCAGACCTAAAATTCTCATAAAAAGACCAGACTTAATGATCTGACTGAGACTAGAAGGACCCCGGTGGCCATGGTCCCCAGACCTTCTGTTAGCCCAAGACAGGAACCATTCCCAAAGCCAACTCTTCAGACAGGCATTAGATTGGACTATAAAATAGAAAATGATACTCATGAGGAGTGAGCTTCTTGGCTCAAGTAGACACATGAAACTATGTGGGCAGCTTCTGTCTGGAGGGGAGATGAGAAGGCAGAGGGGGACAGAAGCTGGCTGAATGGACGCAAAAATACAGAGTGGAGAGAAGGAGTGTGCTGTCCCATTAGGGTGAGAGCAAATAAATTTTAGTATGAGAGACTGACTTGATTTGTAAATGTTCACTTAAAGCACAATTTAAAAAAAGATGGTGCAGGCCACACCCCAAGGAAACTCCCTTTACCTTGATTCAGGGAGATGATCTGAGTAAGAGTGGTTTTACAATCCCACCCTAATCCTCTCAAAATAAAATTACAATCACAAAATGGAGAACAACCAAACAATACTGGGAATCATGGCCTAACCAAGTTGATACACAGATTTTTGGGGGAACATAATTCAATCCATGACAGTCCCCCCCAAAATATGTGTGGTAGGTCCTAACCTCTAAACCTGTGGTTACAATCTCATTTGGGAATGGGTTGTCTTTGTTATGTTAATGTGGCAGGATTAGTGTAGGGTGTATCTTGAGTCGATCTCTTTTGAGATATAAAAAGAGATTAAACAAAGGAGTAGAACAGAGATGGGGGAAGACATGCCAAGCCACATGAAGATGGCCCAGGAGCACAAAGATACAAGGACCTTCCTCCAGAGCTGACAGAGAGAGAAAATCTTCCCCTAGAGCATACACTCTGAATTTAGACTTCTAGCCTCCTAAACTGTGAGAAAATAAATTTCTGTTTGTTACAGCCATCCACTTGTGATATTTCTGTTATATCAGCACTAGATAACTACGACACCCCCCAAACCTAAGACAACACGAGGGGAAAAAAGCACTGGAGTGAGGGGGTGTCTCCTATACCATGGAAATTATGCAGAACATACTGCAATTAGTGTCTTTACCAAGTAGAGACATTCACACATGCTGGCCTCTTCCCCATCTGTCTGCAAAATGACGAGCAATGTGAGGGATAGGCAGGGTCAGGGAAGCCAGAAGTCTTGACTGGGAAAGGCTGATCCTTCCAAACATGAGAGAGACAGATTTATTCAGAGGGAAAGAAGGCAGCAGGGAGAATCAGAGGAGCTGCAGTTAGAGAGCCAGCTGGCTAAGGCAGGGAAGGCAAAAGTGTAGGGACACAACTACTCCATTGCTCCCCAGGCCCTGGATCTCCAGAATGATAGGAGGACCCTGACTGCTCCCAGAGTGAAGAATGGTTATTGGAGAAAACTTTGGCCCTTAAGTTGGTTAAAAGCAGAGAAAATAGTCCAGTCATATTCCTCTTCAACTGCTGTAGCTATCATTTATTGAACACTTATTGTGAGCCGCACAGTGTGTTCTCTGACTCGTGCGCCAAGTGGTTCGCATATATTTTTTAAAGCACCCCCACAAGATCAGAATTGTCTTTTCCATGGGTCAAATGGGGAAACAGGATCAGAGAGTTTAAGTGAGTGGCCCAAGGTCCCAGAGCTAGTCATTGGCATAGCCAGGATTTGAACCTAGATCTGCTTGATGCTAAGGTTCACATTTTAGCCATTCTAATTTATCATCTCCCCCTCACTTCAGATTGATTCCTTACTGAGTCTTGAAAAAGGAGAGAATGATAGAGAGCTTCTTCCAGGACCAGACTGACTTCCTCCTTCCCCGAACTAGGCTGGACCATGACATCACATAATGTAGGCTGTTTTTCTGAGAAGAACCAAGGCTAGATTCACAAGAACGACACGCAGACTGCGTGACTTAGGAGGACCACAGCCAAACAACCACAGCACACGCCCAGCACTGCTGAGAACACAACTGGTCCCTTGGCACCTGGGGCTGACTCATAGTTGCAGTCAGGACCCAACGCCAGATGCCGGGATTGCTTCATGCTTCCCGCCCCCCACCACCATTTCTCAGGAGGAGGTGTGCTTTCTGTGTCTGTCCTATGAAACCATCCCCAAGAACCCTTCTACCGGCTCCCAGTACCCCAGGAGGATGAATGTTGTATAACATGGGATGCTCATGTTCATTGACCAAGCGTATACTCAGTGCTGCACATAAATTCTGTTTAAAACTCACAACTCTGTTAAATTACATACCACAGCAGTCCATTTCACAGATGAGGAAACTGAGGCTCAGAAAAGTTAAGTAGCTTGTTTAAGGTCATACAACTAATATTGGCAGAGCCTGGATTTTGAACCCAGGTTTGCTTGATGCTGAAGCCTGATCACTTAACCTCTGCTCTACACATATTTTGTAGAAGCCAGCTTGCTAGACAGAATCAAATAGGATGGACTGAGGATGACTGGACAAATGGGCAGCCAGACAGAGCTCCTTGTGGCATAGAGGGCCTTCTCGCTGGAGTACTGCCTCTCCTCTGACTATGCTTGCTTCACCTATAAAAAAAAAATTTTTTTTTTTTTTTTACAGGTAGACAGCATCTTTTCATACCCTTTCCCCCAGTACCTTAATGCATTAGATGGACAATGAAACCAAACCATGACATTATGAAATAAATAATTTTCTAGATCTTAACAAATATCCAACACATGTTAAGCAAATATAATACTAATAACATATGTGTATTTAAAATGTGTGCTGTCTATAATTACAGCTTATTGCTGTTGCTAATTGCTGTCGATTCCGACTCATGGTGAGCCCGTGTGTACAGAGTACAACTGCTCCATAGGGTTTCCAAGGCTGTGACCTTTTGGAAGCAGATCAGCAGTCCTGTCTTCTGAGGCACCTCTAGGTGGGTTTGAACCACCAAGGTTTTGGCTAGTAGTTCAGCTTAAGTAATACTATAAAAAGCAATTATTTTAATCATTTGTAAAATCAGGATAATAATAGTATCTAAAAGTTATAAGACATAAAGCACTTAGAACAGTACTTGGCCCATGTTGTTGTTGTTAGGTGCCTTCAAGTTGGTTCCAACTCATAACGACCCTATGTACAACAGAAGGAAACACTGCCGAGTCCTGTGCCATCCTCATAATCATTGTTACGTTTGAGCCCATTGTTGCAGCCACTGTGTCAATCCATCTTGTTAAGGGTCTTCCTCTTTTTTGCTAAACCCCTACTTTACCAAGCATAATGTTCTTCTCTAGGCACTGATCCTTCTTGATAACATGTCCAAAGTATGTGAGACATAGCCTCGCCATCCTTGCTTCTAAGGAATATTCTGGTTGTACTTCTTCCAAGACAGATTTGTTTGTTCTTTTGGCAGTCCATGGTATATTCAATATTCTTTGCCAATACCACAATCCAAAGATGTCAATTCTTCAGTCTTCCTTATTCATTGACCAGCTTTTGCATACCCGTGAGGTGACTGAAAACATCATAGCTTGGGTCAGGCACACATTAGTCTTCAAAGTGACATCTTTGCTTTTCAACACTTTAAGGAGGTCCTTTGCAGCAGATTTGCCCAATGCAATGTGTCTTTTGATTTCTTGACCGCTGCTTCCATGGGTATTGATTGTGGATCCAAGTAAAATGAAATCCTTGACAACTTCAGTCTTTTCTCCATTTATCATGATGTTGCTTACTGGTCCAGTTGTGAGGATTTTTGTTTTCTTGATGTTGAGGTATAATCCATACTGAAGGCTATGGTCTTTGATCTTCATCAGTAAGTGCTTCAAGTCCTCTTCACTTTCAGCAAGCAAGGTTGTATCGTCCACATAACTCAGGTTGTTAATTCTTCTTCCTCCAATTCTGATGCCCCGTTCTTCTTCATATAGTCCAGCTTCTCAGATTATTTGCTCAGCGTACAGATTGAATAGGAATGGTGAAAGAATACAACCCTGATGCACACCTTTCCTGACTTTAAATCACGACGTTCTGTTCGTACTGCCTCTGGATTCATCCATGTACAGGTTCTTCATGAGCACAATTAAGTGTTCTGGAATTCCCATTCTTTACAATGTTATCCATAATTTGTTGTGTTCTACACAGTCAAATGCCTTTGCAGAGCCAATAAAACACAGGTAAACATCTTTCTGGTATTCTCTGGTTTCAGCCAGGATTTACCTGACATCAGCAATGATATGCCTGGTTCCACATCGTCTTCTGGATCCAGCTTGAATTTCTGGCAGTTCTTGGCCCATAGTCAATGTCTATTATTATTATTATTGCCTTAATGGTCAAGAACACACAGTTTGAGATCAGGCAGACCAGGGTTTGAATCCCAGCTCCATCACTTATTTAGCAGTATGTGACCTTGTGCAAATTACTTAACTCCTCTGGGCTTTTTTCCTTATCTGCAAAATGTGGTTAATAGGGTGTATCTCACTGAGTAGAACAGATAATGTATGTAAAGCACTTGGGGCAATGCCTGGCACTAGTAAGCATGCAATAAATGATAGTTACTATCATCATGTATGACACATATAGTTATGACAACTGTATTTCCAAGGTATTCTGGGATCTTTCCTGTTTCATAACTTTGTTATTTTCTTTACATAACACTCCTTTTATTGTAAAGAAAACAGACTTTGGAATCAGACAGATCTAACCTGGATTTGAATTCCAGTTCTGATGGCCATGGACAATGTCATTTTTTCTGAGCCTCAATGTCCTTCTCTGTAAAATGAGGATAAAAATACCTACCTACCAACCATTTCAGGAGGATTACATGAGACATACCCAGTGCAATGTCAAGTGATTATGTAAATGCTAAAAGTAATTTGTTAAATATAAAAATAAGTATGACTTATTTTTGTTCCTTTACATAAAGCATCCTGGACGTAATCTGTAGATGGTATACATTGGGGGTAGAATGGCCACTTGCTTCAAAAGGATTTCTGTAGCCTAGTGCCCCATCCTAGCACACTGGGTTCAAAATGCCATAGCATCAGCAATGTGGGGCCCTGTTGATAAGCTAGGGAAGAAAGGAGGGGAAGTCATGGACGGAACCAAAGGAACTCCCCTTTCCTATCTGGATAAGATTTGTTTGTCTTTCACGCAAGCTGTTCCTTGCTGATATCGGGGTCTGTCAAGGGTCCAGCTTTGACTGGCCTCTCCAGTACAAAGGAAATAAGGAGCCCCTTGGCTTTCAGAAACTGTTTTCCCCTAGACTTACAGACTAGAGTCCCAAACATGTTTCTCTCATTGGCGCCACTGATGACAGCAAAAAGCCATGGAGAGACTCCAGAATCATGATGTCAGAGCTAGGAGGCCTCAGAGAATGGAGGAAGTAGAGTGGAGTGGTTCAGAGTATGAGTCTGGGGGTCAGACTGACTGGACCCAAATCCTGGCCATGGCACTTACCAGCTGGGTGACCTTGGACAAGTGCCAGAATCTCTTTAAGCACTAGTTTCCTCAGCTGTAAAATGTGTGTAAGAATATTACTGACTTCATGTGAAACAAAATGGTCTATGTAAAGCCCTTAGCACAGTGCCAGGCACATAATGAACGGTCAATATGTGAAGGCTGTCATTCTTATTTTCCTAATTCTGCCGTTTTGTTTTTACAGTTGGGGCCCTGATAGCCAGAAAGGAAGCACAGATCATTAGTTGTCCACTCAATTAGGGTTACTTCCCAGGCAGGGCGGTGCCAAAGGTGTGTCCTATGGGATCAAGGCTGTACAGGCAACACCACCCTAGCTGTAAGGTTGGAGCTTTTAGAGTATGTACAAATCAAGGCGTGGATCCCACACAAGTAATTCCCCCCAAATGGGAAGTCCCTTCCAGCTGGAATTACTTATTTTGTAATTAAAAAAGGCTAAAGAGGCCTTTTCTGATATTGTGGCTTGGAAGCTCAGAGTTTAAACTTATAATAGCAATGGATGAGAGTTTATTGTGGGCCTGTTCTTACTTGCTGAATGCGTTATTATGATCCCAAAGCAACTAGGGGTCAGGAGCTAAATACCTGGGGTAGAAAGTTGGGTGTTTTGAGATCAGAGGACAAAGTGTCTAAGAGTGGAGAGGCTTCAAAATCAAGCCATATTTCCAGGCTCAGCCATGTCCAGACCTCAAATATTTTTGGAGCTGCCTTCACTGCTAAGTGTTCAGGGAGGGGTCTGGCACTTCAGCTGCCCCACCAAGGCCTGGGCAGCAGCCCCAGTTTTTAGTGACCTTTGTGCAGGCTTTAAGGTTGTGCTTTTCTTTGTTTTGTTGTTTTCTCATGACAGGGTGGCCTTTCCCTGCTTCTGGGTGGGAACTGAGTGGGGTGGCGGGGTTGGAGGGAGGATGGGTTCCTCTACTCCCATCTCCACAGCTGTGTTTACACTTCCCTGTCAGGGACTGTCTGGGGCCCAACCTTTCCTCAGTCCTCTGTGTCCCCTTGGAGAATTGCTATTTGATATCCCTTCGGGTTTTACCAGGGGAGGGGCAGAATAGGCCACAGGGTCACAATTCAATGGGGGTTCAAGTTGGAAAGGAGGAAGGAATAGTGCAGAAAACTCTGAATTCTGGGAAGCAGAGGCGTAACTAAGGTATAGCAGGTAGGGCATGTGCAGTTTCTATTAGTCACTGCCGTTTCCATAGCCAGCTGTGAGAGATCATTCAGCAATTTAAAACTAATTGCCATAGGTGCTGTTTTTCCTGGGTAGGCCCCTGCTGGGAAACATCACCTCCTTGCCTTTCTCCCAGTGGCCTGGAGACCAGCAGTAGACAAAAGTCCTCTTAGAAGCCGCCCATCCCAGAAGGAACAGAACATGTGACCTGTTGGTGTGAATCACTGGATTGAAAAAAAATCCTGTTTGTGATGGGGCTGTGAGTGCTCACAGCAGAGAAGTCTTCACTGGGGCCAGTGGCTAGAGATATATCATGTTAAAGCCAATAAAATTACTGGTAAAATACACACAAATTAAAAAAGACTTAAGAAAAATGGTCGAGTAAATAATGCTCTCCTCTTTCAGGGAGCAAGTTGAGCTGATATTAATCAGTGACTGTACTAGTGTTGCTGGACTCTCAGCCAAGCCCTGGAGAATGGCTGCCAAGGCAAATCAAGCATTGGGTTTCAGAAATTAAACACATAATTTTATTTTTCCGCAACAGGGAACTTTCAGAGAAAGAACCAGTCCTATTAGGCTACTCAGCACACTTTGTCCAGTTTCTTTTGGCCCCAGAGGCCTCCAATTTAAGAGCAAGATGAGCAACTGGAAGCCAGGAGTGACACAGTTATTCCCTTTTTCCATTAACTGCCTAGGGGTGGGGTGCAAAGGAGTGGGGCAGGGGTGATGGTACTGTTTTTCAAAGGTCCAGTTGTTGACATCTGGCCAACAGCTTTTCTACGAATTTACAGGACAAAGACCTGAAGGGCTGAAAAACAAAAAGAATTGTAGGGAAGAGGTAGCCAAACAAAGATTGGCTGCTAGTGCCACATGGAACTCAGTCAACTAAGAAAGAGTCTGGTCTCAAGAAAAACGTTCTCCCATCACAATGTGAAGGAAGCAACAGGCAAACAAATTTTCCCCAAGAACCCTAAGCTTATTGGTAATGCAGAAGGTTGTTTTCATAAACCTTTAGTGAATAAGAATTACTGAGCCCTGTGTTCAGTCCTGTGCCAGATATGAAAGGATACAGATGTAAAGTGGGACTGAAATGGAAGCACCCAGGAGATCCATGAGGGCTGTGAGGCTTAATGAAGTGGTGGAGCTGGAGCTGGGCTGTAAGAATGACCTAAATAAATCCAAATCTCACTTTCCTTCTTTTCTACCTCCAAATATTTCCATAACAATTGTTGTCCAGGTGACTCTGGCTCATGGAAACTGGAATAGAGTAGACCTCTATGTGCAGAGTAGAACTGTTCCATGGGGTTTTCAAGGCTGTGACCTTTTGGAAGCAGATCACCAGGCCTGTCTTCTGAGTCACCTCTGGGTAGGTTTAAACTGCTAACCTTTTGACTAGTAGTCTAGCGCTTAACTGTACCACTCGGGGACTTCTATAAGCATACTTTCCTTGTTATCTCAAAACTTCTTAGTGTCTCTCCTCTTATTGCCTGACATACTCTTTTAAGGCAATGTTGTCTGCTTCCATGGCTTCAGTTACCATCAAAATACTGATGATTCCCAAATTCCTCATCAGCCTGTCTCCTGACATCCAGATCTCCTGAATATCTCTTCTTAAATAACCCACATTCTTCCTTTCTTTTAGCAATTATTTATGCAGTACATACAATAGTTCTAAAACTTGCCTACACATTAAACTCACCTGGAAAGCTTTTAAAACTCTTGAAGCCCAGGCTATCCCCCAGATCAATTAATCAGACTCTCTGGGTGTGGGAATTGGGCATCGGTATTTATTAAGATGTTTACCTGTGTTTTATTGACTATGCAAAGGCATTTGACTGTGTGGATCATAACAAATTATGGATAACATTGTGAAGAACAGGAATTCCAGAATACTTAATTGTGCTCATCAGGGACCTGTACACAGATCAAGACGCAGTCATTTGAACAGAACAAGGGTGTCTTAGTTACCTAGTGCTGCCGTAACAGAAATACCACAAGTGGATGGCTTTAACAAAGAGAAATTTATTTCCTCACAGTAAAAAAGGCTAAAAGTCTAAATTCAGGGTGCCAGCTCCAGGGGAAGGCTTTCTCTCTCTGTCGGCTCTGGAAGACGGTCCTTGTCCTCAATCTTCCCCTGGTCAAGGAACTTGTCAGGCGCAGGGACCCCAGGTCCAAAGAATGTGCTCTGCTCCTCGTGCTACTTTCTTGGTGGTATGAGGTCCCAACTCTCTGCTTGCTTCCCTTTCCTTTTATTTCTTGAGATAAAAGGTGGTGCAGGCCACACCCCAGGGAAACTCCCTTTACACTGGAACAGGCAGGTGACCTGAGTAAGTGTGGTGTTACAATCCCACCCTAATCCTCTTAACATAAAATTACAATCACAAAATGGAGGACAACCACACAATACTGGGAATCATGGCCTAACCAAGCTGACACATATTTTTGGGTGGACACAATTCAATCCATGACAAAGGGGATAGAGCATGTTTAAAGTCAGGAAAATTGTGCACCAGCCTTGTATCTTTTCACCATGCCTATTCAATCTGTATGCTGAGCAAATAATCTGAGAAGCTGGACTCTATGAAGAAGAACGGGGCATCAGGATTGGAGGAAGATGAAGTAACACCTGCATTATGCAGATGACACAACCTTCCTTGCTGAAAATGAAGAGGACTTGAAGCACTTACTAATGAAGATCAAAGCTCACAGCCTTCACTGTGGATTACACCTCGACATTAAGAAAACAAAAATCCTCACAACTGGACCAATAAGCAACATCATGATAAATGGAGAAAAGATTGAAGTTGTCATGGATTTCATTTTACTTGGGTCCACAATCAACACCCACGGAAGCAGCAGTCAAGAAATCAAAAGACGCATTGCATTGGGTAAATCTGCTGCAAAAGACCTCTTTAAAGTGTTGAAAAGCGAAGACTAAGTTGTGCCTGACCCAAGCTATGTTTTTTTCAATTGCCTCATATGTATGCGAAAGCTGGACAATGAATAAGAAGACTGAAGAATTGACATCTTTGGATTGTGGTGTTGGGGAAGAATATTGAATATACCATGGACTGCCAAAAGAATGAACAAACCTGTCTTGGAAGAAGTACAACCAGAATGTTCCTTAGAAGCAAGGATGGCGAGACTCTGTCTCACATACTTTGGATGTGCTATCAAGAGGGTCAGTCCCTGGAGAAGGACATCATGCTTGATAGAGGGTCAGAGAAAAAGAGGAAGACCCTCAATGAGATGGATTGACACAGTGGCTGCAACAATGGGCTCAAGCATAACAATGATTGTGAGGATGGTGCAGGACCGGGCAGTGTTTCCTTCTGTTGTACATGGGGTCACTACGAGTCAGAACCAGCTCAACCGGCACCTAACAACAGCAACAACAGGTGATTTCAGTGTAAGCCAAGTTTGAGAACCATTGATTTAAAAAGCAGTGGGGATGGAAACTGCAAATATGAAGGAATATTTGCCATAATTTGGTAGTTAATCAGATGGGAGTGAGGGAAAAACAGCAAGATCAAAGTTTCTGATACAAGTGAAGGAACACTGAATCTGGAATTCAAAGACCCGAGTTTAAGATTCTGTGTAAGGCAGGTCTTTTAACTCTCTTGTGCCAGAACAATCTCATGTGTAAAACTGAAATGCGTTCATCTCCTTCATAGGGCTGTGGTGAAGATTATTTGAAAATAAATGTACATGAAAGGCTTTTGTAATTGTACAGTTGGAAGCAAATGCAAGATATTATTTTGTATTTTAATTTTTTAACTTGATATTTTGAAATAATTTCAGACTTACAAAAGAGTTGCAAATATAGTACAGAAAGTGTCTCTATATCCTTCACCTAAATTCCTCAATCGTTAGCATCTTACATAACCATAGTACAGTTATCAAAACCAGGAATTAACATTGATGATACTTTTTTTTTTTACTGTACTTTAGATGAAGGTTTACAGAACTAGCATCTTATTAAACAGCACACATATTGTTTTATGTCATTGGTTTTCAACCCCACGACATGTCAACACTCTCCCTTCTCTACCTTGGGTTCCCTATTAGCAACTTTCCTGTCCCCTCCTGTCTTCTAGTCCTTGCCCCTGGTCTGGCGTGTCCCTTCAGTCTCATTTTGTTTTATGTGCCTGTCTAATTTTTGGATGAAGGGTGAACCTCAAGAATGACTTCATTACTGAGCTAAAACGGTGTCTGGGGGCCATACACTTGGGTTTCTCCAGTCTCTGTCAGGCCAGTAAGTCTGGTCTTTTTTTGCGAGTTAGAATTTTGTTCTACATTTTTCTCCAGCTCTGTCTGGGACCCTCTATTGTGATTCCTGTCGGAGCAGACAGGCACTATCTAGTTGTACTGG
Source organism: Elephas maximus indicus (assembly GCF_024166365.1). Taxonomy (NCBI): domain Eukaryota; kingdom Metazoa; phylum Chordata; class Mammalia; order Proboscidea; family Elephantidae; genus Elephas; species Elephas maximus. The sequence goes on along the minus strand of NC_064837.1, from coordinate 49,594,319 downwards.
ACTCAGACTGGTGGAGGCTGTGGTAGTTGTGGTCCATTAGTCCTTTGGACTAATCTTTCCCTTGTGTCTCTAGTTTTCCTCCTTCTCCTTTGCTCCTGAAGGGGTGAGACCAGTATAGTATTTTAGATGGCTGCTCACAGGCTTTTAAGACCCCAGATGCTACTCACCAAAGTAGAATGTAGAACATTCTCTTTATGAACTATGTATGCCAATTGAACTAGATGTTCCCTGAGACCAGGGTCCCCACAGCCCTCAGCCCAGTAACTTGGTCCCTCAGGGAGTTTGGATGTATCTATGGAGCTTCCATGACCTTGCCTTGTACAAGTTGTTCTGGTATCCCCAGTATTGTGTACTGTCTTACCCTTCACCAAAGTTACCTCTTGATAAGATACTATTAACTAGTTCACAGACCTTATTCTAATATCAACAATTTTCCCACTACTGTTCTTTTTCTGGGCCAGGGTTCAATCCAGGGTCACAAATTACCTTTTGTTGTCATGTCTCCTTAGTCTCCCTCAATCTGGGACAGTCTCTTGTCCTTTCTTTCTTTCATGACCTTGTCACTTTTGAACAGTGCTGGTCAGTTGTTTTGTAGATTACTCCTCAATTTGAGTTTGAGTGTTTCCTCATGATTAAAGTCAGGTTATGCATTTTTGGCAAGAACACTACAGAAGTGATTTTGTACCCTTCTCAGTGCTTCATACTGGAAGGTACCTGATAAGAATAAGTCTCAACATTGGTAATGTTAACTTTGATCATTTAGTTAAGGTGGTGTCTGCTAGGTTTCTCCCCTGTAAAGTTACTATTTTTTTCTCCTTTTTAACTAATAGGGATCTTGTAAGGAGATAATTTGATATAATACTAAATTTTTAAATTTAGGTGACTGGGAAAACTATTTGCATAAATAGGTAAGTCAGGTGTAAACAAAGCAACAGGGTAGTTTAGAGCTTATAGAGTAACTTAGAACTTCATAGGTAGGTGTGAAGCGGTCAGTACGAAGAGGCTCCAGGTTGGCTTCAAATGTCGAAGTGAGACATAGCTGTCACCAAAGTGTGGGGATGGTGGAACCCTTGGATAAGGTCAAGACTCAGAAAGAGATCCACAGAGCCCTTCCTCTGCCTGACAGGGCCGCCTTGGAAATCGTAGCGCTCGCGCCGCACCACCCTGGGTTCCGGACTCCCGACTACTGGCGCCAAAGGGCAAACTTGCGAAGGAAACCCTGGCGGCCGGGTCGCCGGCCCAACGCGCACGCGCCGGGAGGAGGCGTGAGGCGGGGCCGCGGCGCGGGGGCGGGGCCGAGGCGCGCAGGCGCGCTGGCGGCGGGTCCCTGCGGCTCAGGATGGAGGGTGAGTGAGTAAACAAGCCGGGACCGGGCGGTGGGGCCGGGCCTCCCCGCTTCGTCGCCCCCAGCCTGAGGCGGGGAGAGGCGAAGGGATCGGGGAATTGGGAAGAAGCGGAGAGATACACTGCCTGCCTAGGCGGGGTGCCGGGGCGCCCCCTCCCCGCTCCGAGGGCTGCGGGAAAAGGGGCGATGGGATGAGGGAGCCCCAGGCGAGGAGGCGTCTGAGGCGGGGAGGGTGGCGTGTCCGGGAGGAGGAGCGGCGGGGGCGGGCCCGGGACGGGGAATCCCGTTGGAGGGCCGGGTGGGCCGGGTGGGCGGGAGTCCCAGCTCGGAGCCGGCGCGGGTGGGCGGGGGCGCCTGCGGGGCCCTTAGCGCGGGGTCGTCTCCTGGGGACCTGGGGCTGTGCACGACGAGGGCCAGTGACAGGGGTTCAGCTTGCGATGGCTTTGGGGGGTCATGGCAGTAAAAGGAAGGGGTGGCAGTAATAGCAGGACCATGAGTAGGATGAGGAGTGAGGCGCCTAAGGCGCAGGATTAAGGGGCGCTCACTCTCAGGGTCGTGCAAGTGCAGGGTGAGTGCCTGAGAACGCCCCACTTGCTTCACCCTTGTCCCAGCCTGGAGGAAGAGGCTGCCTCCCCCTCGAATGATCACATTCGTCAATCCCTGCCCACCCCCGGGGTTTTTCTAAGGATCAAATGATAAGTGAAAGCTCCTTGAAGCAAAGGCAAAGTGTATTTGTGACGTGCCAGTTAGGAAATGTGGGACAAATTTTTATTGTGGTAAAAAGTTACTACTGAGGAATTGCCCCGGGGGCAGCGAGGGGAAGTGGTACAAGGATGTTAATGTCGCTGGTGGAATACTGTGGGTGGTCTTTTGAAAGGTGAAATATAAGATTGTAACTGGAGTAGCCTGGGTATTTTTGTTTAGCAGCTAGAGGGGTTGAGGATGAGGGTAAAGAGCCTAAGTAGACAAACGGTTGTAAGCAAGGATGGCGTTGAAAGTGAGTGTCTTCCTCCACGTTTGCTGCCATGTCTTTGAAGAGAAAAATCCTCTCACCCCGTGCTTTTGAGCTAAGGGAGGCGGTATTCAATGAAGTTTCCAGCCTGAAAATTTGCTAACTCGACCAGGGGTTTCTGAGAGAGCTTGTCTATTTTAAGCTTTGGAATCCCCCAGGGCTGGGATGGTGTGACATTGATACAAGAGATTACTTAGTTACACAGAAGAATGTGTGCTGTGAAATCCACTTTTTTTTTTTTTTACACATTTGTAATAGAGGAAAAGACCATCTATAAAAAGTAATAAAGCTGTTATTGTTAGAGTTTATGCAGAGTGGGCGTATCACAGTGTGAATTAACTCCCTGAGGGCAGGGGTGTTTGTTTTATTCACTGATATGCCCCAAGCACCTAAGACAGTGCCAGGCACATACTAGGTACTCAGTACATATTTTTGAATGAATAAATAGTAGAAAGTTTGGCGGGGGGGGGGGGGGGTGGTGGGAACGGAGGCACCAGGGGACTGAGACTGGGAGCTAGGAGATTTGGACCCTGCCTGTTGCTATATGGCAGAGCTGTTGTAGGCCAGTCATGAAACTTGATGCTAAGGCATGGCTTCAAAACTCCCTGAAGTGTAAATGACCTCTTTGATGTAATGACTACTTTAGTGTCCATTAAAACAGTGCTAGAATAAAGGAGTCTGGAATTAAAAATGAAATTTTATCCTCTAGAAGACTTTTGAGAAAGGGAAAGTTAAGAAAATGTAGTCAAACTTATTTCTCTTATACTTGTCTTTGAATTGGCATGCTTAAAAAAATATATCGAAAATGTTAATTCTGTCTATTTAATTCTTGGGATCTGAAACCTGGGCTTCTTAGTCCTGTGGGCAACAGTTGGTTCCAGTGATTTGTGCATAATATGAAACATGTAACAATTCATTTAGTTGTTCCGCCCCCTCTTCCCCCTCCCTCAGTCTTAGACTAAGTTTAAAAGTTTCTTTCTACTTAGTTCACTAGCAACTTCCCAAAAAAAGGTTTGAGGCAGCAACATTAAAAACACATTATATTTCTACATGGGAAAGTTAACTAAAGATAAACAAACAAACAAACAAAAACCAAACCCAGTGCCATGGAGTCGATTCCGACTCATAGCGACCCTAAGAGAAGAAAAAAACAAAAACCTCTATTCCAGAAAGCTTCCAATGCTTTTCTTTCTTCTTTGTTCAAACTAGGTATTGGGTTCCTAACTATCTCTTTATAACTTGATCAGCAGTTGGGACTTCAGTGCCCCAAATCTTAATGTCAGGAGTTACTTAATGGGTAGTTGGAGTTTTGGTGGCATACTAGTTAAGACCAAAAGGTCGGCAGTTCAACTCCACCAGGTGCTCCTTGTAAATCCTGTGGGACAGTTTTACTGTGTCCTATGGGGTGGCTATCAGTTGGAATTGACTTGATGGCAATTTTTTTTTTTTTTGATGTTTGATGTGTTCTGTTCTCTGATACACATGCCCTAATACTTTGATTCAAAATGAACACATTAAAAAGTCTTGTTTTTATTGGATGATAATGAGCAGTCACTGAATATTAAGCTTTGTGCTGGTGCAGTACAGAACCAGTCAAGGAGATTGCTTTGTTAACTAACTCTTCTGAATCAGCATTGTCCATCCTACATGGCAGCGTTTTCCTTTTGGTCTCATAAGAATTAATCCTGCTTTGATTTTTATCACCATTGTCTCTGATGCAGTTGACCTGATTCCCTTAATGAAACAACAATAGAAAATACTAATGCTGTAATATTATTTTCAATGAGAATGCAGGGTCACAGGCTTCTGTTAGTAAGGTAATGAGAACAAACATAAATACCTTGGAGAAATGGAAGAGTACAAGTTAAAGATGTGCTTGATAACCAGTTGAGGAATCTTATCAGGCTGTGCACCTAGACACAGAGTTGGTTTTAATGGGAACATTGATGAAATTAGTGATCCCCAAAATGACTCAATTGTGTGTTACTAGAGCTCTTTGTAAGGAGCCGTGGTGGTGCAAAGGTTAAGCACTCAGCTGCTAAACGAAACAAACGGTCAGTAGTTCAAATCCATACTTACCCACTAGGTGTTATAGATTGAATTGTGTACCCCCCCGCCCCAAAATCTGTGTCAGCTTGGCTAGGCCATGATTCCTAGCATTGTGTGATTGTCCACCATTTTGTCATCTGATGTGATTTTCCTATGTGTTGTAAATCCTACAGCTCTATGATATTGAGTTGGGATTAGTGGCAGTTATGTTAATGAAGCAGGACTCAATCTACAAGATTTTAGGTTGTGTTTTAAGTCAACCTTTCTTGAGATATAAAAGAGATAAGTGAGCAGAGAAACATGGGGACCTCATACCACCAAGAAACAAAAGCCAGGAGAATAGTGCGTCCTTTGGACCTGGGGCCCCTGCAGTGACAAGCTCCTCGACTGGGGGAAGATTGAAGACAAGGACCTTTCCCCAGAGCCGACAGAGAGAGAAAAAGCCTTCTTCCCCTGGAGCTGGCACTCTGAATTCAGACTTCTAGCCTCCTAGACTGTGAGAGAATAAGTTTCTTGGTTAAAGCCATCTACTTGTGGTATTTCTGTTATAGTAGCTGAGATATCAAGTGATCGGCTGCTGTAAAGATTACAGCTTAGAAAACCATATGGGGCATTTCTACTTATAGTGTAGGTCACTATGAGTCAGAATTGACTGGATGGCACACAACAACAGAGGTCTTTGCAGGGGTAGTTTCACCTCTACTGTTCAAGTCTCAGACTCTGCTCTGATTTTAAAAGGAAGGAATGAGATGGAAAATTTAAAAACCTACAGTGCCAACTGCTTCTGAGCCTTATTTAGCCTGCTGGTTAATAAAACTATTTGTTATAAAAGAGAAAGTAGTAATGATAATTGAACTTGCCCCTAAGGCAAAGAAGCTGTTTCTACAAAGGGACACCTTTCTGTGGATGAAAAAACCTCATAGTTAGGAATTTTAAAATTCTGATCTCAATCTGCCTAAGTTTAAGAATAAACCAATATATAAAAAAAAAGTGCTGCTTAAATGTTGTATTGCCAAACAATTTCAATAATGTTTTCCCATTTCCAACAGAGTACATTCTAGTTTTAGCCTTTGAAGAAACTCGAGATCCAATTTTCAGGGGAAAGATTTTGAAGTTTTTGTAACGTTCTTTTCCTGTAGAGATTTGGCATGTAAAGAAGATAGTTCTCATTTTCAATGACTAATCTTTTTTTAAATAAACTTCATTTTTTAGAACAATTTTAGATTTACCGAAAAAAAAAAAAAATTGTAAAGATAGTATAGAGAGTTCCATAAACACCAAACCCAGCTTCCCTGGTTATTAACACCTTACATTGGTATGGTACATTTGTTACAATTAATGAACCAATACTGTTCAATCTTTTATTATTATTCATTCTGAAGTCACACAGGAGTTGTTTTTTTTTTTTTTTTTAAAGGGTGGAATTGCCTACAGAATTTTAATAGTTAAGCCAAAGATTAGACAGGCCCATAAAACAAACAGTAAAAAAACATAGCTCAACCACGTATATGAGACTAAAGGGGCACACCAGCCCACGGGCAAGGATGAGAAGGCAGGAGGGGACAAGATAGCTGGACAAATGGAAATGGGGAACCCAGGTCAAGAAGGGGAGAGTGTTGACACGTTGCAGGGTTGGCAACCAGTGTCACAAAATAATAGGTGTATTGTTTAATGAGAAACTAATTTGTTCAGGTAAACCTTCATCTAAAGCACAATTAAAAAAAAAGAATTTTAATAGTTAAGTGTCTAGAAAATACTGGATTGATCTCTTATCAGCAAAAACTTATTTTTCTTTAGTCAGCTTTTTTGAGGAAAAAATCTATGTATAATAAATTCACCCAGTTTATGTATATAGTTCAGTGAATTTTGATAGAAGTATATGGTCATCTAACTATCACCACAACCAAGGTATAGAACATTTTCAGCATCCCAGTGAAGTTTTTTCGCTCTCCTTTCCATTCAGTCACTTCCTATACCCCAGCCCCTGGCAACCACTAATCTGCTTCTGTCATTATAGTTTTGCCTTTTCTAGAATCATTGTAGTAGAATGTCATATAAGGGGAATCACATAGCTTTTTGTCTCTGGTTTTCTTCACTTAACATAATGCTTTTGAGATACATGTTGCATATATCTTATTGCTGAGTAGTACCTCATTGTCTGTGTATGCTACATTGTGTATCCATTTACCAATACATGGATCTTTGGACTGTTTCTAGTTTTTTACTATTATAAATAAAGCTGCTATGAACATCTGTGTACAAATCTTTATGGGGACATCTTTTTTAAATTTCTCTTGGATAAATAATTAGGAATTATATACCAGGTCATATGGCAAGTATGTATTTATAAGAACAGGCAAACCGTTTTCCAAAGTGGCTGTACCATTTTATATTCTCACTAGCAATGCATGAAGATTCCAGTGTTCTGTGTCTCACCAACATTTGGTATTACCAGTCAGTCTTTTTGATTTTATCCATTCTAGTGGGTATGTAGGAACCCTGGTGGTACAGTGGCTAAGCACTCAGCTGCTAACTAAAAGGTTGGTGGTTCAAAGCCACCAGCCGCTCCCTGGGAGAAAAGACCTGGTGATCTGCATAAAGATTTGCAGCCTAGGAAAGCCTATGGGGCAGCTCTGTCATTGGGTTGCTGTGAGTAGGAATCTACTCCATGGCACACAACAGCAGCAGTGGGTGTGTAATAGTATCTCACTGTGGTTTTGATTTACACTTCCCTCATGACCAATAGGAGTCATGCTAAGCCTTGGCTACTAACCAACAGATTGGTGGTTCAGATCCACCCAGAGGTAGCTCCGGAAGCAAGGCCTGACTGTCTGCCTCTGAAAGGACACAGCCATGAAAAGCCTATGGAGGGCACAGTTCTACCCTGAAGCAGAGGGGTCACCATGAGTCAGAATGACTAGACAGCAACTTTTTTTTTTTTTTTTTTGAGAGAGAGTGTTTAATGACTAATGACGTTCGAGCATCTTTTTGTATGCTTATTTGCCGAGTTATATCTTTTTTTGGCGAAGTGTCTGTTCAAATTTTTCTCCCCCTATTTGTTGGGTTGTTTGTCTTCTTGATATTGGGTTGTAATAGTTATTTATATAAAGACTCATTTTTAAACTTCTTGACCAAAACAGCCTATGTTTTGGAGTTTATTTGCAATTTATAAGTGAATGTAATGAAAGGTTCTTAAGTACTAGCTTAGTACTTAGCTGCAATATAAATACTTTTTTGTATATGCAAATAACCAAAGAATAGATCTAGTAGAAATATAAAGTACTTTATGTGTGCCACTCCCTTTGCCCAGGATGAATGAACCCACTTCTCTAAACCCTTTCTAGTGAATGCAGTTTTTTTTTTCCCCCTTCCTTTGAACTTTGAAGCGATAGTTGTTTGTTAGGATTCAACTGCTGTGAAAACCCATCCTATGGCTGTGTTTCAGGTGTTTAATCATACCTATCTGTTCCAAACAGTATGTCTCATCTTCCTTATACACTCAGTGGGGGAACTGACCAACTGCCAAATAAACTTTTTTTTTTTGTAGCGCAAATAAGTTTATTGTTCCATAAATTGCAAATAAACTTTTAGAGACACTGAAGACCCTAGTGAATAACAGTTATGGACACATGAGATTCAAGTATCACTTTAATTGTAAAAGGAGGAAGCGTGGCTTATTTTACGTTCTTATTGGTTCAAGCTCAGTGGCATTTCCATGCATATGTGTATACCCTTCTGGCCAAATAAAAAAACACTTGATTAAAGTTAGAAATGATGCCATTCATTGTTGGATAATTGTGGTATGTTTAGTGTCATCTTCTCCTTTGATAGACTGTAGGACACCACATTTCAATCATAACTCTTACTTTAATTAAAATATTGATATTTTTCTGTAGCCATCTCCTCTAAGGAATCTACACACACACACACACACACACACACACATGCATACCAGCTGTTTGTGGACTGAATATGTTCTTTTCCATTACTTGATCACCAGTTTAAAATGGATGGTGCAACTTGCCCTAAGCTTACTGTTTATTTCAAAAAGGGGAAATGAGTTCCAAAAGGAATAGGAGAGGAATTATAGTTCATAACCATTGTTAAAGGAAATAGGATGTTTCTTTGAATTGTAAGCTGCTGATTCTATAACAGTTGAGTCTCAGTAAGGGTGGCCTATAGTTTCAGAGGGAGGCAATTTTGTCTTTGATTCAAACCATTTTGCATTTTCTGAAGCAAATTATTATTCAGCTTGTTCAGGGCTGAAATTATATGAGCAATCACACAGTGTTACGTGTGAACGTGATAGATATTCTAAGTAGTTTTGTCATTGAAAAAAGAGTTTCGCTTTTGGCCCTCTTTGAGAAGTAATTGAAAGCTATCGGAAGAAGACAAGATTGTGCAATTTTGAGGAAATAAATTTGAATTTGCTTAATTTTTTTAAATCCGCTTTAGCACTTTGGGATTCAAATTCTTAGATTTTGTTGTTGCTTCATCCCTTTCCCCAGAGAGAGATTTAACTCACAGGGAATTCTGTTGTTAAGGGCTGGAATCACTTGATTGGGTTAATAGTAAACACAGTCTGTCTGCTTCTTTGCTATTCCTTCCTTCATTTATCCTCTGAATTAAACGCAGTGTTACATGGATCCATTCAACTCTTTAAATGAAACATTTGCATACAGTCCTTTTTCAAGTCCTGGTGCATGGGGTATTCTAATCATGGTCAGGTTGTGGCATGTGTGTGATGGGGGGCCAAATTTTGCTGTCCTCTTGTCTGTGCTGTCGTTTTTTTTGGCGGGGGGGGAACAGGTAACTTAAGAAATGTTTCTTTAGAAGAAATATGGTATTAAACTCCAAAAAAAAAAGTACTTTGTAGGACGTTTTTCAACACCTAAAACTTCAATTTATTTTTCAAACTTTGGCTCTTCAAAGCTCCTCGTAATATTTTCAAGAAATTTAAAATGTTAGGTGAAATGAATAGAACTAGCTCCCTAAGAAACCTAAGTAATTACTATGTCTTTTAGATTGTATTAAATTTATGACATGTGTTTAAGATTTGCCCTTTCTATAAAGTGATACTGGTAAGGAGTGTGCTTCTTAGCTCAAGTAGACACAGACACATGAGACTATGTGGGCAGCTCCCGTCTGGAGGTGAATGGAGAAGGCAGAGGGGGACAGGAGCTGGTTGAATGGACATGGGAAATACAGGGCTGAGAGGAGTATGCTGTCACATTGTATGGAGAGCAACTAGGGTCACATAACAACATGTATGTAAGTTTTTGTATGAGAAACTGACTTGAATTGTAAACTTTCATTTAAAGCACAATAAAAAAAAAAAAATAGTTTTTTTTTAAAAAGTACCAAACTGGAAGAGTAAGTGGGAGTATGTAGTAAGGTGTATATAAGTTTATATGTGAGAGACTGACTTGATTTGTAAACTTTCACTTAAAGCACAATAAAAATTATTTTTTTAAAAAAAGAAAATGGTGAAATGCAACCCCGAAAATATGGCCACCAGATACCCTTTTAACTCAATGCTGAAGTCATGCCTGAAGTTCACCCTTCAGCCAAAGATTAGACAGGCCCATAAAACAAACAATGGTATACCATGTATATGAGACTAAGTGGGCACACCAGCCCGGGGACAAGGACGAGAAGACAGGAGAGGACAGGAAAGCTGGATGAATGGAAATGGGGAACCAAAGATCAAGTGTTGACAAGTCATGGGGTTGGCAGCCAATGTCACAAAACAATATATGTATTAATTGTTTAATGAGAAACTAATTTGCTCTGTAAACCTTCATCTAAAACATAATAAAAAGCAAAAAAAAAAAAAAAAAAAAGTACCAAACTCTTTGGTAATCAGGACATGTGAATTCCCCTACTGGTATGGCTTAAATAAAAAAGACTTAAAAAAAAAAAAAGATTTGCTCTTTCTCTAAAATAATTGATAGACCTGGGGACTGAGTCTAGAAATTGGATCAGAAAAGCACTGCCCACTTGGTAATTGTGAGAATATATTTGTACAAATGACTAGAATGATAGAATTTAATAAAGGACTGTTCCTTAATGCATCAAGGATTATTGGGACCTGACTTAGATGCAAGAATAGTGTTACCAGAGACCTCTGAAGCCTTCTGGTTCTGGGGACGCATCCTACTGGAGTAGCAGGGTCTGAATATGCTCCACTGACTTAATAAAACCGCTCTGTTCTCTTTTGAAAAGCTGAAAATTTGCTTCGCCTTTGCGTCTTGCCATTCCTCTGAAGACAAGAAGACGCATCATAAAACCTGACATTCCCCTTGCATTCTGTGAGGTAGGTAGAGTTTATTAAAATAAATATTTCTTTAAACCTTTGAACCTTAATTCAAACACCAAAGAAAAGGTGATTTGTGGTACTGCATTTCTGTACGTCTTGCTGCTGACTTGGAGGTGAGGGTATGCTGTTGTCATCTGCACTGATGGCTAGGCATTAGTAGATTCGGCCATGCGGCAGGTACAGCTTTGTAGTTTCGGTGGGTCTTTGTATGAAGTGCTTTGATATTAACTTTATTGTTGCTGAATATTTCTCTCACTCACGGTAATGTGTAGGATCCCAAACTTCCAAATAATCCAAGTTCCTAATATCTGTGAGAGAACTTCATGAGTGCTGGGTTAAAAATGAAGTACCACAGGAGGGCAGAGGCTAAGCTTCCTGGTAATCAGACCAGGAATTGCTGATGTGAAATCTTTTGTTTAATTAAAATGTTTATTGAGCTCATAGATTTAAGTTCTTTGAGTGTATATTTCTCTGAATAAATTTAATAGGAATGAAAGCTTAGTCGATCACGTTTATTTGAGTTTAAGGAGTGCTTCATTTCCAGGCAGTAAAATGCTGTTTCTCATCTCTGTCTCTCTTCAGTTAACAGCAAAATGGATATACCAAATACCCCAACTTCCAAGTGTATCACTTATTGGAAAAGAAAAGTCAAGTCTGAATATATGCGACTTCGACAACTTAAACGGCTTCAGGCCAATATGGGAGCAAAGGTAAAAAATAATTCCTGAGTGAAAGATTGTACACATTGTAATATATATTGATCCAGTGTGCAATGGTTGGATTCTTTTTTTTTTTTCTTTTTAATTCTTGTTTTGAAATCTTAACAGTCTTTTCTTGGCTTTACCAGGCTCTGTATGTAGCAAATTTTGCAAAAGTTCAAGAGAAAACCCAGATCCTCAACGAAGAATGGAAGAAGCTTCGTGTCCAACCTGTTCAGTTGATGAAGCCTGTGAGTGGGCATCCTTTCCTCAAAAAGGTACTTCTGAGGTCTCAGCTCAGTCTTGCTGTCTTCATTGCTCTAAAGTTTTTTTTTTCTGTTTTTGTGACTCATTAGAACATAAATAGGTATGAATAATGGATATAGCCTTTATAACCAATTTTGAATAATTGGGATCTATAGTTGTTTTTTTTTTTTATAGTTTAAAGAATAACGTTTTCACCTATTATCCTCCTTAGTTAATATAATCATGAGTTTGTCATAGAAACACTAGACATTTACCACCTACTTTCCTGGAATCTGTGTCCAAGCTCCAAAGCCACCTCTTTTGTGCCTTGTTTGGCTTCCCAGGTACTTTGATATTAGAAAGGGAGTGCCTCAGATACTGGGTGGGAATATATGGATCAAAGGGATAGCCCTTATGGTAAATGTTAAAAGAACGTTCTAATTTCTTAAAGATAATATTTTTAAAATATAAAAAGCAGATAGTGTATTGAATACAATTGTCTTTCCCAAAGCACAATACAACTATAATTTCTATACTACTTTGCTCCCCTCTATACTATGCCCATCGCCTATGTGGCTGAGTTGATGCTCACTCTGTTAAAGTTTATATCCTCGGGAAAGCTTCCTCATCTCATCCTCACCTCCTAGGACTTTCATAGGCCCTTTGCTGTTGTGTACGCCCCAAGGAGACCAACAATTTTAGATTGAATTAACATCAGTTCAGTCACAGTGGCAGACCCTGTGCTGGGCTCTATAAAACCCAATGCCCAATGCTGGGCTCTATAAAAACGGCTCTATAGAGGGTACTAAATCAAAAACCAAACTCATTGCTGTCAAGTTGATTCTAACTCAAAGAGACCCTATAGGACAGAGTAGAACTGCCCCATAGGGTTTCCAAGGCTGTAATCTTTATGGAAGCAGACTGCCATATCTTCTCCTGTGGAGCAGCTGGTGAGTTTGAACCACTGACCTTTTGGTTAACAGCCCAGTGCTTAACCACTGTGCCACCAGGGCTTCTCTGTAGAGGATACAAAGGTGAATAAGAGACAGTTCCTGCTACTCACAGGTTTACAGTCTCATGATTCCCTTTTGGAGCTAATATAAAACCCCAAGCTTATTAATTTGTAGGAATTAGAAGGCTACTGAGATCATTTAGAAAGAAACTGCAATTCTCCCTTGGGTTGTGTGCTTGTCTTTTCCTTTCCATGTCATTGCTTATATTTCAGTGTACCATAGAGAGCATTTTCCCAGGATTTGCAAGCCAACATATGTTAATGAGGTCTCTGAACACAGTTGCATTGGTTCCCATCATGTATTCCTGGTCTCCTCTCCAGCAGAATTTTATGGTATGTATAGAAAGCACTGTGATGGTTGTTTAAACCGTATGATTATCTTATATCAAAACATATGTCAGAGTACTTAAAGTGTAGACATGTAGGGCAGAACGTTGTAGTAATTTATTTACTCTTAAATATGTATATATATTGCAAGTTGTCCTAACTTGTTAGATTTGGTGCTCTCCGAAGAGTACTTCTGAGTTGACTCTAGCTCTTTTTTGAATAACTAAGACTGGGCAAAATTCCAATTTTCTCTTGCCACCCTGGCCAATTTTGTAACATTACGTGCAGTTAAATACAGTCTAAATCATATACTTGAGACTTGAGCAGGTTGGCATGTCCTTGCTGATGAAGCAATCCTTTCTAAATCCCCTAAAGGCAAGATGCTGTGAAAGCAACTGAGATAACAGAGGTACACATAGATCCACAGTCCTTTTATCTGGACCTTTATGCTGACTCCTACTAAGACTGTGGTTCTGATAATCCGTGCTCTCTAAATACTACCACTGCTTATCATCTGCCTGTGACAGATACCAATACTGCTGACTGGAATAGGGTATAGGTTTACAGAAAGGCATCATTTCTTAGAATAAAATTTCAGAGTAGTAATTCTACTTGATGCTTGGGGATTTGAGAATGATTGTATATTCTGATAAATCAGAGAGGGAAAAAATCCTTTAGTATTATTTATTGCTGGAAAATATCTGTAGCCCGTACTGCAGCTGACTTTAGGTTCTCATTGAATGTGATTGGCTTGAGTTGTTGTCATAAGGGCAGGTTAGTCTTAGTCTGTTTATAGAGAATCCAAAAATTTTATAGCTGCCTAGTTTCTGTTCTAAATATTCCAGCTATATTATAAATCATACTCTTCATTTACGTATCTCTCTAATTATGAAGTGAATTGAATTGAAGACCTTTTAGACTGTTGTTTAGGTGATGTTCATACCTTATTCACAGTGATGTTTAGTAGAAATAAAATGAGGTAGTAGAAGCACTGTGGAAAATAAATGTGCTCCCAGACTCTAGGTGTTGGTGGAAATGCTACTGTTAGAATCAAGCTAAGCTTTTGGTTGCCAGTATCACCAAATAATTAAACTGACTTTTTCTCTTCCTAAGAGGAGTATTTCCCCTTCCTTTTGAGATTTTGTTGGCAAGACAAAATGGCCAGTCTTTACAGTGAGAAAACTGTGACCAATGGCATTTTTGGGAGACTCAAGAAACAAAAAAGGCACAGCAAAGAATCCATTAAACAGGGAAGAGGAAATGCTTAGTGGCTTCATGGAATGAGTTGCACCTGGTTTGATTTCAGGTAGAAGATGAGACAGTTTTGTGCAATATTCCCTACATGGGAGATGAGGTGAAAGAAGAAGATGAGACTTTCATTGAGGAGCTGATCAATAATTATGATGGGAAAGTCCATGGTGAAGAAGGTACTGGTACTGGGTCCTTTGGGAGAAGACTTTGTTAGAGTAGTGTCTTATCTTTGGTACATTATCATCTTGCTTTTATCTGCTGCCCCTTGGGGTGGATACACACTAGAGGATTTCAATGTCATCATGTAGCTGAGAGTCAAATTTTTATATTAAGATATTCCAGTTAAATTTTAAAAGGTGTTGAGACATAAAAGGATGGTATAGTAATCAGTGGCTAAAGAGAAAGTTCAATGCTCAAAGTTTGATCTTAGGAATTTTCAATAAGGCATCCAAGGCCATTTTGTTCTTATTCCCCTTTTTTATACTTCTTTGATCCTGGTATCCTCTGGCTCTCCCAGAAGTTGATTCCAATATCTGAATTTCCTTAGAAGCAAGTCACTTGGATTTGTTTTAGTTCTAGAAAAGGCTGTCAGTGTGCAAGAAGTGGGAAGATGGGGAGAGACTCTTGGGATTTGCAAACCAATAACACCTCCTGTTCTTCTGACATTTGTGGGTGCTCTTGTGATGCTGTTAAAATGCATTATTGATCTACAGCTCCCCCTGGTGTTCAAAGGTTTTCTTCTAAATTGTAGTAAGTATAAACCAAAAAAAAAAAAAATTTTTTTTTTTTATTATAAACCTACATCAAGCCCTGGTGATGCAGTGATTAAAAGCTGGGCTGTTAACCAAAAGGTCGGCAGTTCGAGTCCACCAGCTGCTTCTTGGAAACCCTACAGGACAGTTGTACTCTGTCCTATAGGGTCGCTATGGGTCAGAATCAACTCAATGGGAACATTTTTTTTAATAACTCTGTACGGAGTCCCCGTGGCGCAGTGGTTAAGACCTCGGCCGCTAAACAAAAGGTTGGCAGTTTGAATCCACCAGCTGCTTCTTGGAAACCATATGGGGCAGTACTACTCTGTCCTGAAGGGTCACTATGAGTTGGAATCGACTTGACAGCAATGGATTTTGGGGTTTTTGTTTGTTTGTTTATAGCCCTATATAGTGTGATTTTTGGAAGAAATGCTGTCTTTTATTCAGAGAAGTCACTACTGACCCATCAGCAGTAAATCCAAGCGAATATGTATTTTATCATTCTTTCTCTGTCCCGCTCTTGATTATTTGCCCACTTTTGTGAGATTTCAGACCATAAATACAGGGTTTGTCTGTAGCTGAGGAAGAATAGAGCCTGTAGCTCTATTAGGATTTCATTAGACCCACTTTAGCCAACTGAACTGTTACAGTTGTAAGAGCCAATCCAATGATTGTAACTTTCTGATTTTCCATATAAAAATTTAAGTATGTTACCTATCTAGACCTTGAGGATGAATACAAGAAAACCTTCCCAGGAGGACCACTGCTCACCCATCTCACTCGTATGTTTCAGAGATGATCCCCGGATCGGTCCTGATTAGTGATGCCGTTTTCCTGGAGTTGGTAGATGCACTGAATCAATACTCAGATGAGGAAGAGGAAGGGCACAATGACACCTCAGATGGAAAGCAGGATGACAGCAAAGAAGACCTGCCAGTAACAAGAAAGAGAAAACGACATGCTATTGAAGGTAAAGAGCACTGCTTCCTTATTCCACTTTGAAAGCGACCGAGTTAGGGAAGAAATAAAAACAAGAAGGGTTTATTGCTTACTAAAGGCTGGTGATGCTTCTCGTCGGCCCAGTTAAAAGGAAAACGTGATCATTGATAGCTTCAGACACCTATAATCTAACTGAAGAAGAAAGTAAAAGAACTTATAGAATGATCATTGTTGTTCATTTCTGATTATGAAAGTAATGTGTTTAGAAAACATGAACAATTATAAAGAAGAAAATAAAGTCACTTTTTAATCTTTCTAACTGGGAATAACCAGCATTAATATTTTGGTATATCTCCTTCTAGACTTAAAACATGTACATATATAAGTCAACATTTTTTTATGTTATGTGAAATTGAGATCATGCCATATATGCAATTTTATGTCCTCTTTTATTTAATCTTTTTATCATGAGCATTTTTCTGTGTCATTAATGTTGTGGTTTTAATTATAACCAAAAAGCCCAAACTCATTGCCATTGTGTCAGTTCCTACGCATAGCGACCCTATAGGACAGAGTAAAACTGCCCATAGGGTTTCTAAAGCTGTAATCTTTACGGGAGCAGACTGCCACATCTTTCTCTCAGGCTTTAATTATACTGTTAAATCATCTTTTCTTGGAAGATAGTTCTCTCTCTTATTATAACACAGTTATGAGATCAATCTTGTTCTCCAGTATCAACATTATGATAGAATTTTTCTGTATTCAGGTCTCTTGTGTTTTCATCTCCAGAGTCTAATCTGGACTGTGGTTTTTATTGCTAATGTGTAGGCAACTTGTCTTTCTTATCTTCTGGTATCCTATATGAGACAGGTGCAGCTAGGTTTGAGCTTTGTGTATTCCCAAGCAGTCAGTGGCTGGGTTAACTTTCGCAGCCCTAATCAAAATGCTGTGACACAAGGGAAAGAGGGAAAACAGCCTGGTGTCCATGCTCTGATAACAGCACTCAGGAACTTTCTGTCATCTTCAATTCAGGCAGCAAAAAGAGTTCCAAGAAACAGTTCCCGAATGACATGATCTTCAGTGCAATTGCCTCAATGTTCCCTGAGAATGGCGTCCCAGATGACATGAAGGAGAGGTAGGCAAAGCTGTCCCACTCAGGCCATATACAGAGTGCTTGAAGGGAAATTTCATTCAAGCTTATGTTTTGGTTAATAAGAAACCTTGTTTACGGTAAATGCATTATGATTTGCTTGTTCTTTTGGTTGTTTTGTACTCCCTTGCTTACCTCTGAACAGCCCTTCCCATGTAAAGGTTATTGTTTGCTGTAAGTTTGGGCGGAGAACTTTTAGTCTGCCACTTTTCTGGGGAGTTATTCTAGCATCCTACTTATCAAATGTTTCCCCTTCTTTTCAGTCAAATGCCCAGCATAATTACAGTGCCGTACCCCTTTAGTTATACATAAGGCCCATAAAAAACACCCATCCTACCTTGGCAGACCATACCTGGGTGACTGTCAGTACTCAGTCTGTATTTTCTCAGTGGAGACCTTCCCTTGGAAGGAACTCGTCTCTCTTTTCTTAAATAGGTATCGAGAGCTAACAGAGATGTCAGACCCCAACGCACTTCCCCCTCAGTGCACACCCAACATCGATGGCCCCAATGCCAAGTCTGTGCAGCGGGAACAATCTCTGCACTCCTTCCACACACTTTTCTGCCGGCGCTGTTTTAAATACGACTGCTTCCTTCACCGTGAGTGGGGCTCCTCTGTTTGAAATGCTCTCCTCTTTTCCAACCCCAGCCACCATTTCCTTCCCTGGGTTCTCATTTATCATATAGGCTTCTCAGCTTCTGGTCAGATGATGGTTTTACAGAAGGCCAGCTCTGTTTTTACTTGTCCAGTTATAATTGTCCCTCACTACCTCCTAGCTTTGGAAGGATTGTATTGATATCAGAACTGACTAAATTTTGTGTGCCCTAACTGTAGCTTTTTATATCAAACCCTAACGCCCGCAATAGCTCTCTAATCCAGTTTTGTTCCTCCTCATCCCATCAAGTGGATGGACCACTGGAGACAGGATAGTTTGTGTTTTCCAGCTTTTCATGCCACCCCTAATGTATACAAACGCAAGAACAAAGAAATCAAGATTGAACCTGAACCATGTGGGGCAGACTGCTTCCTTTTGCTGGTACGTTCTTAAGCTGTTCTAACATTGTTGACTCTGTTGAAATTGTACAGGAAATGGTCCTTGGGCTTTCTGCCCCTGGGAACACGAGCCAAGTGAGTCAGTACATAGCACTCTGGAGATCATAAGGTACAAATAAAACATGGCTTCTGCTCTTAAGGAGCTCCCTAGACACTGGGGCAGTGGACTGTTAAGTTAGCCCTATGGAATGAAAGTCGAAGAGCTCTAAAGGCTTTCTGGTCTCAATATCATCTACTAAGATTTTTTAGAATCTGAAATATTTTTTAGAATCGGAGCAGATTGTGTGTGTGTGTGTATTATGCACCCCATTTTACTTTGCTGTCTTACATTATATGCACCTAACCATAGGAGAAACACTGATGTCTTATTGTGAGCTAATCAATTAGATAGACCCTCTTCCTGATGGACAGACCTTATGAGGTAGCATAAATTCTTCTGGGTACCTGGGGGGAGGCGATTCACTGAGAGCTGGAAGGGGTTAAGTCGGTTAGACTTGCCAAAGACACAGTTTTGCTTTCCATACAATAGGTTGAACTTAGGTAAAGAATAAAAATACCTTGATAACATTTCTCCCACCAAGTAAAATTAGATGATACAGCCAGGTATGTTTGGAAACGTCACTGGAGAGATAATGGAAGGAAAGATGGTAGGTAGAGCTGTTGGATGTAGGTCTGGAGAACGGGCTATGTGGTAAGTGCAAAAGAATAAGTAGACTTTATCTGAGTTACTTTTTCCCTAACATGTATTGACTGCTATGTGCCAACTATTTTAGGCCTTTAACGTATATTATCTTATTTTCATCCTTACAATAGTGTTCCAAGGTGGAGAAACTATGGGTTATGGAAGTTGCATATCTTGCACCATTTGCAAGTCATTCATGAGGCAAAAATGAAATTCAAGCCCTGGTCTAACTCCATACCTCATGCTTTTTTTTATTGCTCCATGCCTTTTTTTTTTTTTTAATTACATCATGCTAGGTAAACCCAGCAGCATTTATATAGCTCTAAAGGGTATTGTCCTTCTCATAGTAGTCACCAGAAGCAGTGTGGTAGAGTGTGAAGAGCAGTGGCTTGGGGATCAGGAGCCCTGATTCTGATCCCCACTCTGGAACTATTAGCTATATACCTTTGAGCAGGTCCCTTCCCCTCTCTGGACCTCATTTCCGCATCTGTAGCAAAATGTGTCTTCAAATTCAAAACAGCTAACATGCAAATGAATTTTAGATGCAAGTCACTAAGAAGCTGAAGATGCATAGATGCATAGACTCCTTTTTAAAGATTACAAGGCAACTCTTTTATGAAGAGATGTAAGTTTGTAAGTTTTAGCAGCTTTTTTAAGCAGCCGCCTCAATATTCTGTGGTCACACCTAGCATGTACACAGAGGGGAAAAAAAGAGCAGACATTATCGGTGCAGTTAAGCACAGATGTTGAGGAAGATGAAGGTTTTTGACGATGGATCAATACAGTGACATTGGCCCTGTTCCTGTTTCCTGTCTGTAATGTGTCCATTGCAGGAAGGAGCAAAGGAGTACGCCATGCTCCACAACCCTCGCTCCAAGTGCTCTGGTCGTCGCCGGCGACGGCACCACGTGGTCAGTGCTTCGTGCTCCAACACTTCAGCTTCTGCTGTGGCTGAAACTAAGGAAGGGGACAGTGACAGGGACACAGGCAATGACTGGGCTTCCAGTTCTTCAGGTAAAGTAAACAGAAAATAAAGAGCCTTTCCTTTCCACGTAAGGACTCTGCTGGTCCCGGGAACACTCCCCAACAATATTACTATGTTTTTTAAATTGGTAATTCTTTCCGCAGTTTTGCCTGCAAGCAGTGGAGACAGGGAATAATTTTGTCCCTAGCCATTCTGCCGTTTAAAGTAGAATGAAGAAGTTCTGTTTTGTGGCGAGTTACTAATGACAATTACAGTCCACCTTTTCCTGTTCCTCTTATTTCCCCTAGAGGCTAACTCCCGCTGTCAGACCCCCACAAAACAGAAGGCAAGTCCAGCCCCACCACAGCTCTGTGTAGTGGAAGCACCCTCGGAGCCTGTGGAATGGACAGGGGCTGAAGAATCTCTTTTTCGAGTCTTCCATGGTACCTACTTCAACAACTTCTGTTCAATAGCCAGGCTTCTGGGGACTAAAACATGCAAGCAGGTACTGTCTGAAAGTAGCTGGCACAAGCTTGGGCCCGCCATCCACCAATCTATCTCTTTGCTATCTTGTAAGGCTGCATATATGGAGAGAGGTTGATTTAGGTCCAGTCCTTTGTGAGTCTGTGCTTCTGGGCCATGAAGTGGGTTTCCCAAGCATGGGGCCTTTTGCAAATACCAGGCTTAGCCAGGCTTGGGGAACTGCTCTCCTTACTGAATTCTTATTTCTGTCTCTGGCTACTCTCCAACTCTTCTGAATATTTCGACACTCTTTAAGCTTCCTTTTTTTTTTTTTTTTGATTCTTGCCTTTCTTCCTAAATGTTTATCCCTTTCCTAGAATGGACTCCCAGGCCTTTCTGTGGGTCTTTTTTTTTTTATATATAATTTTTATTGTGCTTTAAGTGAAAGTTTACAAATCAAGTCAGTCTGTCACACAAAAACCCGTATACACCTTGCTACACACTCCCAATTACACTCCCCCTAATGAGACAGCCCGCTGTCTCCCCCGACTCTCTCTTTTCGTGTCCATTTTGCCAGCTTCTAACCCCCTCTACCCTCTCATCTCCCCTCCAGGCAGATCTGTGGGTCTTTTTATCTAGAACCCTCCTGCTGCTGCTGCTCCCCCCATCGACCTCCTCAGTTGCTTTATTCTCCAATTTTTCTATCACTAGATTTTCTGATTACCACTTCCAGTGGCTGGGCATGGACCTGCTGCTTCTCACTCATTGGTAGAAACACAGTTTGATAGCAGCCACTGGTGCTCTGGAGACAGGAAAAGACAGGGACAGGGAGCCAGTATATAACAAGAAAGGGACACCAGAGCTTGAACCATGCTCACATGACTTCTAATTTCTGGAGGAGCGTCAGTGGCCTCTTCTTCATGGTTCCTTTGCTTAGAACAAGTAATAGAACCATGAGTTGAAATGCCTTTGCTTTCATTTTGGAGCCCATACCTATTTCCCTAAGGCATGCATTCTTAACTTAAAAGTCCATTGGATTGTATACATATTTGTATATGTGTGTATTTTCCTAAGAAGAGGATTATAGCTTTCACAGAGTCTCAAAGAGGCCTAGAAGCAAAACAGAACAAAAAAGAAACCAAACCCATTGCCACTGAATCGATTCCAATTCATAGCAATCCTATAGGACAGAGTGGAACTGCCCCATAGAGTTTCCAAGGAGTACCTGGTGATTTGAACTGCAGACCCTTTAGTTAGCAGCTGTAGCACTTAATCACTACACCACCAGGGTTTCCAGAAGCAAAAAGAAAAGGCTAAAAACTAGTGCTATAAGGGAAGAAACACTGAAGGGGAACCAGCCTTCCTGAGGTGCTGTCCTGATATCTTTGTACCTACAGTCAAGTGGCCCCGCTGTCTTTGTACCAACAGAGGGAGCTAGTGCGTAGAGCTCAGAAGAGTTAGATGGTGGCTATATCATGTCTTAATCTCAGTAACACAAGGTATACAAAGTTGCCCTTTCTGAGAGGCAGACCCTACTGGTAAGAGTCAGGGGCAGCCCACTCATGATTTGGTATAAAGAGCAGTAGATGAAGGCTGCTGACCAGGGAAAGTGTTACTGTGCTCAGTGTTTTTTCCTTCCCTAAAAAAAAAAAAAAGTGAGGATAAATACTGAAGAATTAACTTCAGAGCCAGTGACCCAATGTCCCAATACCAGTCTGTCTTGAATTAAAGAGATGCCCAGGGTAGCTCACTCAGCTGCCTGTGAGTTCTCCAGAACCCTCCAAGCCCAGCACCTGGCTGATGTCACTTATCTGACTACCTCACTTAAGAAGGAGTGACAGATCCTGTTGGACTTCTCTTCCAGGTCTTTCAGTTTGCAGTCAAAGAATCACTTATCCTGAAGCTGCCAACAGATGAGCTCATGAACCCTTCACAGAAGAAGAAGAGAAAGCACAGGCAAGGGTCGAACAAGGGACCTTTTGTGACTGGGCAGTTCCCTGTGCTCTGATCTCTCCTTTGGCCTTCCCCATCTGCCTCCCTCTTAACCATTGCGCAAGGCTATGTGATGTCCATCCATTTAGCATTATGCAACCGAGGGCCAGAGTTCTCAATGCTCCCTGAGGGTCTGTGCCCTGGACCAGCCCTATTGCCACGCTTTCCCCACCCCAGATGCTGTGGACCATGAGATAACTGTCTGGTTTACCATTTAAGCTCCTGACCAACAGGATATGAGCTGGCCTCATGGCCCCACCCTGTGGACCATCCCTTTCACCGTGTTGGGTGGTTAGTTACCACCATACCCACTTCTGAACTCTGGCCGGAGTTTTTTCCTTTGCTTTGTTTTTTGGCACTTGTGTTGTTTTGCTCTATAAGTTGCATAATAAGACTGTCTTTTAGCTAGCCTTTGCTTAGGGTTGGAAGTTTTTTAAAAAGTTTGACCCTCTGGCTGGCTTGATTCCCTAATAACTATAGCCTATGGAAGGAAGGAGCTGATGCCAATTCTAGGTATAGAAGGAAGTCCCTGTTGCTTCTTCTGCTTAGTTTTCCTTCACTCAAAGCAGATTCCTGAAAGAACTTCCCACCTCACCATCTCGAAAGTCTTTCACAGACAGCTCCACCTCCACCAAGAGAGGGAGAGCGAATGAAGCCACAGCATCATAATGAACATAGGGTGTTGGGTTTTGTTTCTGTATGTTTGTTCTTTTATGTTTTTGTTTGTTTCGGGGGGTTCTTAAAAACTGGTGCTCAAATTCAAATATTGAAGCATAGGCCAACTGGATTTAGGAGGGACTTCAGCTTCCATGTAAGGGCACTGCTTCCCGAGCAGGGGCCTTCTATTAAGGGATTTGGGAGAGATACACCCCAATCATCAAACCACAGTCTCTCAGACCAAAAAAAGAGAAAAAAAAAAAAACCAAAACCATTGCCATCGAGTGGATTCTGAGTCATAGCAACCCCGTAGAACAGAGTAGAGTTGCCCCACAGGGTTCCCAAGGAGTGGCTGGTGGGTTTGAACCCCCAGCCTTTCAGTTAGCAGCCAAGCACTTAACCACAGCATCACCAGAGTCCCTCAGAGCAGGTCACGTGGTCATTTACCTGCATCCGCAGAGCTCCTGAGGGCCTTGACCTAGACCCATCCCTTTTCTCTTTTTCAGGTTGTGGGCTGCACACTGCAGGAAAATTCAGCTAAAGAAAGGTAAGTTTCACCAGAGTGTTCTTCAGCAGTTCAGTGTGCGGTCTCACCCTTTTGGCCATCTCTCCGCCCCACCTGCAGCTGCACTTGCTGATCATGAGCTGCTTCCGCCAGCGACAGATTTCCCTGCAGCAGCTAAGAACAGCTCAGCTTCTTACTGCAGCTGAGAAGACCTTTCAGGAGGCAGAGTTATGGGCCTTGTGGTCTCTGACTTTCTCAGTGTATCATCTATCAGGTTCTAGAGCTCACTTAATGTTTAGAATAGCTGCTCCTTAGTCCCAGACCATCTCTACACTCTTCCCCACAAAAAAGCCACCCCAGTGTAGGCTACGATTTCTTCTTACTTAAGTGCTGAAATATATGTCCAAGATTACAGTTAGAACCAGCCTTATTTGAATCAGGCAGGTGGACACTTGAGAGGGAGGGAGAGCAGTTAGCGAGCACGTTCATGGCCATGTCCTGGTCCATTCTGCTCTCTCCTAGATAACTCTTCTACACAAGTGTACAACTACCAGCCCTGCGACCACCCAGACCGGCCCTGTGACAGCACCTGCCCCTGCATCATGACTCAGAATTTCTGTGAGAAGTTCTGCCAGTGCAACCCAGACTGTAAGACCCTACAGTTTCCCAGACCAGTCGGCCTCAAAGCATCCCACTTTTCCCTCCCTTCTCCTGCACCCTTTGCTGCTATGGGGCTTCACATATTTTCTTTGCTGTCCAGAGGGAGTAAGATACTTAATCTGGAGAAGTCATAAAACAAAACAAATAAAACCCTTAGGTTTACAGTTCTAGAAGCAACAGAAATCAGATGTTTTCCCCGACTTTACTTTTCAGGGCAGAATTGAGAAACATGGGAGTCTTTTTCCTTAAACGAAGTTACAGTCTCCCTCTTCAGGATATTCCTTCAAAAAAAAAAATTGATTAAAAAAATTTTAGGTTGAAATTCTGTATATGTCAATTTTAGTTTTAAGGTTTTAATATCAAGTAGGGACAGGAGTCTGGGTGTCAGCAGAAGGCAGGGTAGAGGCTAAAAGTGCTTCTCCTTCACTTTTCCCACCATGCCGTTCTCCACACAAGGCTGAGCAGTTTGGTGGCACCCCGGGGCTTGCAGAACTTGATGCCAGGCAATTGTGTACCTACTTCTTAACCTATAGCAGATATTAATTTTAGCCACAGCAAAGAGGAGCTTGTGCTGGGGAGGGTGGTGGGTGGAGGCGGGTGGGTGTAGAACGGATATATTCTGTTCTCAAAACGATACTTGTTTTGATGGTGAGGGTTTACCAGTGAAAAGCACTGATTTCATTTTCTCTGGGGCTGTATCCACCTCCCTTCCGAATTCCACCAACAAGGAGGAGGGGAGAGTATTGTTGGGGAATCTCTTGTAAACACATCTTCTCAGTAGTCAAAACCTGCTTTCTTTGACTCACAGGCATGAATGTTGGGAAACACTCCATTTTCTCTGGGGGAGAAAACCTGAATGTATGATTGTCGGGAAGGGAGCTTCTCTCCTACTTTGCCAAACGTCCTTGAACATGTAACATTTACTTCCCTGCTGCCCCTGAGTCAAACCCAAGCCCCAGCTTAGCCTGCTTCCCTTCCTAACCTTACTTGTCTTCCCACTCAGGTCAGAATCGCTTCCCTGGCTGCCGCTGTAAGACCCAGTGCAACACCAAGCAGTGTCCTTGCTATCTGGCAGTGCGAGAGTGTGACCCTGACCTGTGTCTCACCTGTGGGGCCTCCGAGCACTGGGACTGCAAGGTGGTTTCCTGTAAAAACTGCAGCATCCAGCGTGGCCTCAAGAAGGTGAGGGCTTTTCTCAGGGCTCCGGCCCAGATAGAGAGTGGGAAAGAAGGAATCATTCCGAGCACCTACCTTTCCACGGATTCCTTAGAGGCTTTATACATGAAACCAAACCAAAAACCCATTGCCATCGTTGATTTCAACTCATAGCAACCCTCTAGGACAGGGTAGAACTGCCCCATAGGATTTCCAAGGCTGTAATCTTTATAGGAGCAGACTGCCACATCTTTCTCCCATGTAGCGACCAGTGGATTCAGACCACCAACCTTTTGGTTAGCAGCCGAGCACTTAACCACTGCACCACCAAGGCTCCTTTTTTATGTGAAGGTGCTCAGTAAATCCTAAAAGACACACATTTTCTGAATTAATAAAGCTTTCTGTCCCAGTGAAGCGTTAGCTCTTTTTAGATACTACAGAGCCACTGGGCCCTGGACTGGCCAGACAGAGAGGAGCAGGGAGGTGGAAGAGTTGTTGGTGTTGCCTATTTGTACTTCACAGACAGCAGTGAATTCCTATAGACGTGGCACCAGGAGGTCCCTGAGTCTAGAGGAAGGAGTGACATCTTTCCTTTCACCACCTCCCTTTTTTGTTTTTCCTTCCACCAGAACAGAGTGACTTCAACCTTTTTCTGTTTTCAGATCCTCTTAACAGTTGCTAGTTCTTTCCACTCTGCCCACCCCCCCACCCCCGCTGCCACCCACAGCACACATACCCCCTCACTCACGGGCTCTGTAGTCTGAGGTCTGGCTCCCTCTTCCCCAGCACCTGCTACTGGCTCCCTCAGATGTGGCCGGTTGGGGCACCTTCATTAAAGAGTCTGTGCAGAAGAACGAATTCATATCTGAATATTGTGGTGAGGTGAGTGCTATAGGTTTGGCCCACATTCTTGTGGTGGGGGATACTGATGAGAAACCCTGATTTTCTGTGGGCCAGGCTGCTATGACTGCATCTCTAAATAACTCGGCTGAGTTCTCACATGGCCTTTTGGGGGGATCCCACAGAACTCTTTATAATCCTGAAACAAACCACTGTTTATCAACTCTCTGACAGCTCAGCCCACACAAGGAGGGGTGAGGGGCTCTCTTCAGCTTTAGCATTGGTCAGTCTGGGTGGGGGTTGGAATAAAATAACCTGAGCTCTGTCTCTTAGGAATCTCATCATGATACTGGTTAAGCACCTGTATGTGCCACTGCCCCCCTCCCAGCACTTTCCGGGGGCAGGGTACCATGCTCTGTGCAGACAACCTGATACCCCTGTTCATTCCTTATCTGTCCAGCTCATCTCTCAGGATGAGGCTGATCGGCGAGGGAAGGTCTATGACAAATATATGTCCAGCTTCCTCTTCAACCTCAACAATGGTATGGAGTCTCTTTCTCTCATCACAAGGTGGTCTTGGACAGGTCTTTCTACCAAGTTGCCCCATCACAGCCCTGGTTCAAATCAGCTCAGAATCTTCTAAGAGATGCATTAAGCAAGGTAGTAGAATAGAACTCAGGGACACCACATGTCCCAGCTCACTTGCTTTGGTCAAACCTCCGTCTTGGTGTTGTGTTTGTAATAGGAGCACTGGGCACAGAACCTCAGAAATCTCCATACCCGATAGAGAGACAGTGGACATCCATAGTTGAAGCAAAGAGGGATGTTTCCACACAAGGCTGAATTACGTGCACACTTTTCCCGGCTCCTGTTAGTACTCTGGTCTTGAAAATCACCATCTGACTGAATTGCCTCTGTTACTAGGAATTGAGTTTAAATTCAGGCTAAAGAAGCTATTGGGGTTGCCTGATATGCTCTTGATCTTCTTTGGTTGACTTCATACAGATTTTGTAGTGGATGCTACCCGGAAAGGCAACAAAATTAGATTTGCAAACCATTCTGTGAACCCCAACTGCTATGCCAAAGGTGAGTTCCCAGTGACCTGGGAGGTATGTGGGGTCAGGGGATGCCTCATTTACTGTGATTTCTCTCCATTGTTCATCTTTTTTTCAGAGCTGAGGTATTTTTTCTTCAAAGATAATCATGATTAATGTCTGAAACCTTCTTAGTCCTCTTTCGGTTTTATAATCTGCCTTTTCACCAAATACTTTGTAAACATTTTTCCACAAACATGAGTCCTTCTGAAGATAATTCTTTCCCTGTATCATTAGCCAAAATAATACATCTAAAGGCATAGGGGCAGCTACCTTCATGACTACTTTATAATTCTACTTCATTTATGTTTCCACTGGAAATTTGGAAAGAATCAGCCCAAGTTCCTACAGAGGGACTAGAGGGATTGACTTGAAATTGACTAGGAATCTAGCCTCCGGTTTCCCCTATTTGCAGTGGTCATGGTGAATGGAGATCATCGGATTGGGATCTTTGCCAAGAGGGCAATTCAAGCTGGTGAAGAGCTCTTCTTTGATTACAGGTGAGGAGCCAGTAATGTCCTAGGGAGATAGCCTTAGAGACAGAAGGGGTGGCTGTCAGAATTGACTTGGGGGGTGTAAAGTGGGATATATGGACGAAGGAGAGGATCTGCAGAGGTCAAGGCTGTTTCTTTGTACTGACCTCCAGCACCTTGCCTCAGAGGTGATAGCGTTGTAGAAGGCTGTTAGGGAGTGGGCGGGGAAGTGAAACAATGGGAGGGGACTCCATCTTTTCAATAACAAAGACTTGGTAGTTACCTGGCTCCTTCTCCCTGCTCTGGGACAGGTACAGCCAAGCTGATGCCCTCAAGTACGTGGGGATCGAGAGGGAGACGGATGTCCTTTAGCCCTCCTGGGCCCCACGCCAGCGCTTATGGTAGCGGCACTGTCTTTGCTTTCATGCACATACCACTGCTGCTCAAGATTCCTGCACTATGTATCTCCCACACCGAGAAACCCCCCACCCATCCCTCTGTAGCGAGGCCTCAGCTGTGCCCAGTGGGGACTGAACTATCTCAGTGAAAGGGGCGACAGAGGCAGCTAGGGCTTGGGCTTCCAGAAGAGAGAGTTGCAGAAGTGAGAGACTGCACCTCAGGCCTCAGAGGAAGAGTGCACGGGCTGGGGGGTAGACAATGTATGCTTGATTTCTATGGGCCTCAGGAAGAAACTTAGGCAGCTCCCAGCAAGCATCAGCCTGTCCTTTTAGCTTTCCAAATCAAGGGTCCTTATGTAACTGGGTTGCCAGGCACATCTCTCCGTGGTCCCAAGACCTGGAGAGGACAGGCTGAGTGAAGTCAGGTACCTAGAGCCTATGAGGGGTCTGGGTTAGAGACAAACTGCAGGCAGCACAGACCGAACTCAGAGGGGAGATGGGCCACCTTGCTACCTCTTCCTTCGTGGCAGGATTTAAATGAAAGAATATGGGCTCTAAGTATACTGATCTTCAAGGCTGGGAGAAGGAAAGCTAAGTGCCATCCATCCATGGATGGCAGAAAAGGGGAACCAGCCTGGCAGTAGTTAAACTGCTAAGCTTGGGGCCCAGGAGGCCATGAGAAAGCCTTCTCTGTATACTTTGGAGATGGATGGGTAAGTGCTTTCAGGTTCTCAGGAGCAGGTGCCGGTGCCCTGTCACCTCCTTCTGAGGGTCTGTAGTCTTTTTCAGGCCTTCCGTTTCCCATTCGGCCGAAGGGGCCACTGTTGCTTATCTTTTCAGGGTAGTTGGGCCCATGCCTAGACTAGAGAGGGGAAAGGTTGTTGGTGTGATTTACTTTCCTGTCTGTGGCACCTGCTGTTTAGCCAGGGTAAGTTGGCAATATGTGTTTGGAGGTGGGTGAGGGGCTACCAAATTGCATGTGCATAGGATGGCGTCACACATGGCATACAGTGTGAGAAGCAGCAGGCGGACCACCTGTGCCAGTCTGTGGTGCCATTCTCTCTGGGATTCATGCAGAGCAAAGCACTTTACTCTTTCTTTTAGAAGGCCTGGAGATTGAGGTGGAGCTTGAGCTAAAGTTTCTGGGGTCCCAGCTCAAATCCCACGTGGAGTAAGGGTGGAAGATTCCTCTTCAGTTCTGTCTCATCTCCTGGGGGAGGCAGGACGTGCTGGCTTGACACAAAAGAATTTAATGAGAATGGGGCCAGCAAGAGCTGCCCCTGTGTCCATCGCTCGTGTGCTGAGCTAGTGGGGAATAAGGAGCGTTGGGCAGGGGCAGGAAGGACGTGGGCAGGATAGACTGACGTAGGGAGTACTGGAAAAGAGAGCAGGCTTCTCCCTTCTCTCTTGGGAACCAGAGCCTCTCTTCCCACAGTCTGTGCTGACCACTCTTTCCCTCCAGCCCCACTGGTTATCCCGTGAAGCAAGGAGGTAGGGCTCCCTCTGGCCAGGCTGTCTGGCTCCTGGGGATTTTGGTGGGACTGACATACACACTTACTCACCGCATTTGTGGGCATATGTGTGCCCTGCACTCAGCACCCTCCCAGCCAGCTCCCAACAGAAGCCATCTTCCCACCTGATTGGGCCAGCCCCAACCATGATTCTGAAACCTGCTTCTGCTGTGGTGTGTATTCATTGTGTGTGCTGGGGACTCCCTCACGCTGGACTGTGGGCTCTGAATCACTCATAAATTACAGGGGGAACACAGAGGCAGATGCAGGAGAAGGAGTTAGGTCTGTCTGAAACACCAGGGGCTGGCCAGGAGGAGCAGGTGAAAAAGGGAAGAAATTATACCCAGCCTTCAAGAGGCCAGCCTGACCCCCCTCCCCTCAGTGCAGGGTCATTGTGGTTCGCCCCTCCTTCCCAGTTTCAGCCCACTAATACTCCTGTTTCTCCAGCCCTTCTATCCTTTTTCCCTGCTGTCCCTCACCTTAAATGATAGGTCTTAACCCACCCCCTCCAAAATGCAATGATGGGATGGAGCAAGGTGGCAGGGGCTGGGAGGGGGGGCAGCTGGTATATGTGTGGCTTTATTGCCAGTGAATTTCACGCACTTTAAAGTCCTGTGGCTTGTGACCTCTTATCTGAATAAAGTGGTAGAATCCATTTTGGCAGGTTGTGTACTGTCTGTTTTGGGGCTGGAAGGATCCAGGCATGGCAGTATAGGAGCAGCTCCGGCTGAAGCTTCTGCATTCTGATCCACCTTGCCCATTGGGATCTGGGGTTGGGGGAGGTACAGCCAAGATATGGTGGTGGGCGGGGAAAGTTGGGAGGTTGGAAAGATCCAGACAGGCCCCTGGCAAGGGACACAGGGATTCTGAGGCTTCACTAGAAATTCCTGAGCCCTCAGGTGAGTTCCCTTAGACCATCCCACTTGCCCCCCAACCACAACGCCAACCATCACACACAGACTGGGCTCTGCCACTCTGTCTTTATTGGTACGGCTCCAAGTCTGAGAACACAACAGGCTCAGCCCTACTTCACATGGAGGTCCAGACTGGGCTGGGCGAGTGACCAGCAGAACTCAGGAGACTTCCAACAGAGAAGAGCAGGCTACAGACTGTGGGCACAGCACAGCACAGCACAGGACAGCCGATTGTTCTTTTTTTTCTTTTATATATAAACTGATAATTAAAAAATTAGAGTACTCTATAGAGTTTCTCTAGAGACACTTTGCAACAAAATATATATATAAAGAGCATGACCTCCTGGGCAAACGAAGCAGCATCTCTGAGCGGAGGAAAGAGGGCTCCTCATGCATTGGAGGGGGGCCAAGCCTTTGGACAGGCACCAAGGCTATTGCATATCTTGGAAGAGGGTGGAAGAGTCAAAGGCTGGCTAGTCAGGGTGTCTGCATTATTCTCTCTACATTGCAAGTGTTTATGGCTTTGGCTAAAGCATGTGAAGCAGCGGAGGTACTAAGGTGCTAAACTGAGGCCTCTCGGTCTCTATGTAAAAAACAAAAAGGAGTGGGGGACAACGATGAAGCCCTCCCTAAGCCCCAGCTGAGTGGAAGCAGATGGAAGACATTCTGCAGGGCAGAGGGGAGGCTGGGGGATATGATTTAGCAGCCTCCTCCCCCCATACCCTGTACATCCCTGCAATCCCACACATCTGTCCCTGCTGAGATTGTGTATTTGAAGGGAGGCAGTTAATCTCCCCTACACTCTGTTGTGTAATCCCTGGCGGCAGCTGGGACAGAGATGGCAGGAAGGGCTTGTCACAGCCCCATGAAGCTTCTCCTTTGGGGCAGACAAACAGCCAGGAGCCTGGGGAGACAGGGATGGGCAGAGCATTGGTTTAGGCAGTGAGGCTTGGCCACTCCCTTTGGTCCCATCTGTAACTCTGCCGACCAAACGTAGCAGGAGGGGTATCCTCTGGATGGGCAGAGCCAGCTAAGAAAAGCCAAATGTCCCTGATGGAGTGGCATGGAGGCAGGAATGGGGAGATTCAGGGGAGATGAACTTGGTCCCAGAAGCCCTTCTAGTTCATTCAGACCTGGATTCCTCCAGGATCTGAGGTAAGTTCTGGTCCCGGGGGGCAGGGGCTGGGCCTGGAGCTGGGGCTGGTGTGGGACCTGGTGTAGGGGCTGGGACCTGGACAGAGTCTGAAGTAGGCAGGGGAGGTTTGCTGCCAGGGTGGTAATCATGAGTGGCCTTGGGCTCGTTGGTGTGGTAGGAGCCCTTGTAGCGATGATTTTGCAGATAGAAGAGCACCAACATTCCCACCAGCCCGAGCAGCAGAAATGCCACCAAAACTGGGAGGAAAAAAGGAACAGTTCAGGGCCAATCTTTGGTGTTTTACCTACATGTAGACACGTACACATGTGGTTTTGTCCAGCTCAGCTGTACAACCACATCAAGCTATTCTTAAGTCTCTGGCAGGTCTGAATTCCTGGCTTATCCCCTGCCATCTTCTATTTCTTATATTTATTTCCATATCCCTGCTGGTTACCCCAATCCCTCTTTCTAGATTTCACCACAGCCCCATTTCCTTTTCCCTTAGCTATAGCCCCATTTTGAATCTGCATTTCAATTAAAAGTTTACAGCATCCTCAAACATTTACAATCTCCAACCCCTTAGCTAAATTATTACATACTACCTTCAGCATACAAAACCAAAACTAAATCCATTGTTGTCAAGTTGATTCTGACTCATAGTGACCCTATAGGGCAGAGTAGAACTGCTCCATAGGGTTTCCAAGGAGCAGCTGGTCAATTTGAACTGCACACCTTTTGGTTAGCAGCCTGAGTTCTTAACCACTGTACCACCAGGCACCGTTAACATAGCCCATCTTATCTTTCTATTTCACCATCATGTACTTAGTGCCTTCACCACCCCTCAGCCCCGAAAGTAAGGGGAAGGGAGGGAATGCTGGCAGTCAGGGTGGAATTGGTAAGTCAGGATGATCAGTGCTACTCACAGCCTAAAAGTATAGCAACCCATCCGTCATCATGGTAGTATGGGAAGTCTGAAGAGGAGAAAACCCCAGTCAGGATAAACCTCCCCCATATTAAGAATCATTTTCCTGCCCTGTCATCCCTCCCTCCCCTCTTCTGTATCCCTGGGATGTACCTGGAGGCAGGTACCAGGGATCAAGCTCAGGTGGCACCTCTGAGACGAGGCGTGGCATGGCTCCACAGTTAGATTCTGACAGTTCTCCCTGAACTCGAAGGGCCTCAGCAAGCTCAGCAGTCATGGGTCGAGGGGTTCGGAAGTGGGTCTTGAGGGGAGCTACGTTGTTGAATCGAACACCAGACAGGCAGCCTGAGAAACCTGGTGTGTTGTAGCGCTGGATCTCCGGGTCAATTACTCCTGTCTCTGGGGGAGAGGCAGGCCCAGAGAGAAAGGGGCTGGACCACCCAGTAACCCCAACCCCCTCTCATGATCCATGTTTCCCCCTCATTTTTGTCACCATTTTCACTGCCATTCCCAGTCCATTGTTCCTTCAATCTCCTCCAACACACCCTCACCCACAGCTTACCCATAACACGCCCTAGATACAAGGCCTTGGGTGAGTCCAGCTGACTGTCCACCAACAGTGAGAACTTCTGTTCTGTCATTGGGAAGTAGTCCACCTGAGGTGGGAAGGGTGTCAGGGAGAGAGGATCGAAGGTTGGCATAATCAAGATCACACAGGCACCCTCATTCTGTCTAAATTGGTGGTGCCAGCTAGGGTTAGTCCTAGCTCAGTCCTAAATTGGCAACTCCTGGGCCTAGAGATAGGCTTTGGAGATTTAAAAAAAAAACGTGAATTTGAGCCCTGACTTTGCAGCTTACTAGCAGTTTGATTTTGGGAAAATCATTTGTTGAGCCTGATTATTGATTGTAAAACAGAGATAATTAAGAGCACCTGCCAACCTGAACAACCTGACAGATATTTTGAGAGTCACATGAGGTAATATAGGTGAGAATCCTCTGTAAATTGAGATGTACTATGCAAACATTTGATATTTTCCTGGGTAATCATGGGTATGAACTAGCCCACCTCCCTCTACACATACCTGGATGAAGAGAGTGCGGTAGACTCTGGTGATATTGACGCTGTGGGGCTGGCCATCAGTAACTGGTCGGGTAGTTAGCTGGTACACGTAAGGACTGGTGCCCAGCTGATATCTCAGCTGCAGAGTCCCTATGGAGTGGGAGGACAAAGAGGGACTCTCATCCCAGCTCCCACAATCCCCATCTCCTGTGAGCATGTGGGTCCTTGTAATAGTGAATCAGTAGTTATGAGAATTAAGGGCATCTGGGGGAAGGTGGTATTGAGGAAAAAAGACCTCAGGAGCTTACCATCTTCCTTGATGAGTACAGCCATGTAGTCACGCACAAAGGAGCTGACATAGAGCAGGACAGCAGGGGCAGAGCTTGTACTAAAGCTGAAGGAGACTTCCTCTCCAGTAACATTGTAGACAGGCCCACGGTAACCAGGCACTGGCCGACCCGGCTGGGGATAATCAGGCAGGCGGTACCCAGGACCATGGTAACCAGGCACATAGCCAGGAGTGTCATAGCCAGGGACATAGCCAGGCTCATAGCCTGGCACTGGCCGGTTCAGCATGTGGGAGAACTCCTGGGCTGCGGAGCGCAGTGCTGACTGTAGGTTATAGCGCATCCAGGTGCCAGGCTCAAAGAAGCCACCAACATCTGAAAGCAGAGGCAATGAGGTCAGAGCCCCTCAGACTCGCATTCCCGAAATCAGAGGTTCTGTGTGTCATCCACACATACCGTGAAACTTGTCCTCAGTTTTTACCACCTCTGTTCACTTTGGGTCCCCTTGAGACCCTCTGTCACAGAATGAAATCTTACATCCATGAGAAACTTAAGAGATCATCTAATCCAACCCTCGCATTTTACAAATGGGGAAACAGGCTTGGAGATGGTTGTAACTTGCCCCAGGACACAGTATGTGGAAAGTCAAGATTAGAATCCAGATATCCCGACCCCATCCAGTACACTTGCCACCCCTTACATTTCCAAACCGAGACCGAAGATCTTCTGTCTGTCCCTAAGTCCCTGTATCTCCCTAGTCCACCAGACTTCTACCACTAGCACACATGCCTACGCGTCTCCCTAAGTCAGCCTTAGGGAGGATGCAGTCTGGGTATATGTGCAGAATCTTGCTATGGTAAATGTCGAGGCATAGAAGGGTATTGTGCAGCTTGAGGTGGATATACTTAGAAGGGAGGTAACCTGTGTTACCTTGGTAATGGTGGGAAGATGAGGAAGTTATTTGCTTGCTGCTCTTGAGTTCTTCTAGTACCAGCTAGCTGCTCCATCCTTCTGTTCCCACTTTATGCTTTTGGAGTCACCCAGCATCTTCAACTGCCTGATTCCCCAGCTCAGACCTCAGGAACCCGGGGACACTTCTAATTTTCCCTGATGGTGACTTTTCACCTTCCTTCCTTTCCTACCCTTCCTACATCCCATTATGCCCTATTGCTTCCTGTCCTCCCATAATCAGGAACACTGACCGTGGTTACAATATGGTCCGTCAAAAGCCGTGAGGTCACAGTCACATGTGTAGTAGCTATAGCGCTCCACGCAGCGGCCCCCATGGAAACAGGGGAACCGGGGGTGGGCACAATGGCCCGTGCAGTTGGGTGAGGTACCCTCAGAAGCATTGGCACGGCCCTCCAGGTTCAGAGTCACTCCATTCAGACGCATGGCCCTCAAGCAACCCACAAAGGGGCGCCTTTTCAGCTCTGCAGAACCTGGGAAAAGAATTTAAGAAATGGGTGTAGAGCCAGAGACAGGTATAAGAACTGGTGTTGGGAAGGGAGTCAGGGGGCTGGAAGAGTAGAATAGGATATTAGGGACTGGAGAGGAAAGGCAGGACCTGGGGGGACTGGGACCTAAGATATGGGGCCCCAGGAAGCAAGGAGAGCAGCCTTGAGAGGGTGGGGAGGTAAAGGAGGCTTTCATCCTCCCTCTAGGTTGCTGCTTACCAACATAGAGGGGCTGGTCATACTCCAGCCAGATGTAGGTCTGCAGGGGCATAGGCCGCAGCACCCAGGGCCGGTGATCCACGCGGAGCCGGGCTTGCTTCACATTGATTTCAGCCCGAACCAGGTGCCACTCATCATCGTTGAACTCAAAGTCATCTGAGTGCACTGTCAGGTTCTCATCCCCATTCCCCACATCGAAAGCGAAGACCACATCCCTGGATGCTGGACAACAAGGGGGAGTTGGGGTAGGGGAGGACTCAGACCTCCAAGATACCTCATAGATTCCTGCTCAATACAACCTCTCTTCTTTACGTCTGTGGAGCTCCTTGAATGTCCCTCCATTTGGTCTACAGCCTGGGACCAAACCCATACGCTGCTTAAACCACATATCCTCAGTCTCTCCAAAGTTAGCAGATCCCTGGAGCCAGCTTCCCAGCCCTACCTCTCAGGTTAGAAGCAGAGCTAGTTGGAGCTGGGAGAGACCTCAGGAGTTCAGCTTCCTTACAAGTAACGGGCCTAAGATCTAGAGAGGTGAAATGAGTACCCAAGGACACATATAGCTAGCTATCAAGTCAGAGCTAGCTCTAACAAGGACAGCTGGACTAAACCAAAAGCTAAGAAGTTTCCTGAATACAATCGAACACTTCAAGGGACTGAATGGCAGGGGCGGGGGTCTGGGGACCATGGTTTCAGCAGATATCTAACTCAATTGGCATAACAAAGTTTATTAAGAAAATGTTCTGCATCCCACTTTGTTCAGTGGCATCTGGGATCTTAAAAGCTAGCGAGCAGCCATGTAAGCTACATCAATTGGTCCCAACCCACCTGGAGCAAAGGAGAATGAAGAACACCAAAGACACAAGGAAAATGTTAGCTCAAGAGACAGAAAGGGCCACATAGACCAGAGACTCCATCAACCTGAGACCAGAACTAGATCTTACCCGACTACCACCAATGACCACACTGACAGGGAACACAACAGAGTCCCTGACAGAGTAGGAGAAAAGTAGGGTGCAGAACTCAAATTCTAGTGAAAAGACCAGCATTAATGGTCTGACTGAAACTGGTGGGACCCTGGAAGACATCGTCACTGGACTCTCTGTTAGCCCAGTACTGAAACCATTCCCGAAGTCAACTCTTCCGAAAAAAATTAGACTGAACTATAACATAAAATGATACTTGTGAAGAGTGTGCTTCTTAGCTCAAACAGATACATGAGACTAAATGGGCAGCTCCTGTCCCGAGGCAAGATGAGAAGGCAAAAAGGAACAGGAGCTGGTTGAATGGACACGGGACATCTGGGGTGGAAAGGAGGAGTATGCTGTCACATTATAGCAAAAGCAACTAGGGGCACATAACAATGTGTGTATAAATTTTTGTATTTGAAACTAGAACTGTAAACTTTCTCTTAAAGCACAATTAAAAAAAGGAAAAGAAAAAAAAAAAGAGGAGCTGCTGAGGCTGTTTATGTACAACCAAGCACCTCATGGGATTTGGTTTCTTGGTTTCATGGGACATCCCAGTTAATTGGCCCAATATCATGTTTAGTGCTTCTGTTCTATCTCCTAGTTCAATGTGTAGTGGCTGGGGTCTTAAAAGCTTGCAAGCAGCCATCCAAGGCACAATTTGTCTCCATTCGCTTGGAGCAACAGAGGAAGAAGGAGAGTCAGGAATAGGAGGAAGTAATGGAATGGTAGCTAATTGCCTCCATAAACAACTGCCTCCTTTGCCATGAGACCAGAAGAAGTGGATGGTGCCTGGCTACCATTACTGAATGTTTTGATCAAAGATTCTATAGAAGAATCCTGATCAAAAGGGAGAAAACACCAAACGAAATCTCAAACTCTTATGGGATCCAGACTTTCTGAATGAACACCTAAAGCTATTGCCCTGAGATAATCTTTAAACCTTAAACCAAAAAAAATCCCTGAAGTCTTCTTAAAACTACACAATTAGTTTAACTAGTAAAGAGTGTGTGCCTTGAGCATTGTGCTCTTTTAGGAACTATCCATATGGCAACAAGTTGACAATAGCAACTCAAAAGATTAAATAGGAAATTTAGGGAGTGGTGAGTTTATGCTAATGGGGGAGGAAATATTCAAAAACAGAGGATGAGAATGGCTGCACAACTTGAAGAATGTAACCAGGGTCACTGAATTGTATGCATAGAAATTGTTGAATTGGTGTATGTTTTGCTGTGTGTATTTGCAAAACCAGAAAAAATAAGTTATTAAAAAAATTTTTTTCAGAGCTAGCGCTAGAATGCAAGGTCAGCTAAAGCCCCTTCCATGCAGCTTCTCAAAAGGGTGTCTGCCCTCGTCTCTTACCCCAGCCTCCACCTACCCCATGACTCCTGAGAGATCTCCTTCATCTACCCCATGTCCCTCCCAGTGTCTGCCCGCTCACTGTTGAGTTCCACCCGCAGGTAGGGTCGGCGCCATTGGCAGTAAGGGCCCCCTATATTCTCCAGGAAGACTCCTGAGGAAGCCGAGGTCCTGAAGTAGAAGGAGACATCAAGGCTG
Organism: Elephas maximus indicus; assembly: GCF_024166365.1. Classification (NCBI taxonomy): domain Eukaryota; kingdom Metazoa; phylum Chordata; class Mammalia; order Proboscidea; family Elephantidae; genus Elephas; species Elephas maximus. Next base: position 49,556,257 of record NC_064837.1, on the reverse strand, counting down.
TGGTTGGCACGGATTGGGGGAAAGCGTAGTGTGGCCCCAGTGTGGAAGGAGATTGTGTTCCAGGAGTTTCCTACAAAACAGAAGGAGGGGGTCCTTGTCAGAAAGACTAGAGGGTAGAGGGGTAAGGGAGCCTCACGTGGGGTGACGGAAGGTAGGGGACACTTAGGGGTAAGGAAGACACAAGTCAAGGGGAGACTGGGGAGTGTAATGAAAGAATAGGGAGAAGCAAGTATGAGAGTCATATCCAGGGGAAACTGGAGTGTCTGGTGGTGTGTCCTAGAGCCCCCATTGGGTGCCTAGATTTTGGAAACTAGAGAGACAACCCCAGGAGGGCACACAAAAGGGGTCTGCCACTCACGATCACCATAGCAGCGCAGAGGCCTCAGGAAGAACTGGGCCTCGGAATTGGAGCGGTTTGTATCCCCCACCACCACCTGGGTGACAGGCAGATGATCCACAAAGGTCAGCAGTCCCTTGTCGGTTCTCCTGTGGGGCGGGATGCAGTGGCTTAGCCCTGTGGCTCTCTGCCCCTCTAAGTCCTGAAAACTCTGTTCCTCTGCCCTCCTCACCACTGGGGCTGGTCAGCATCACAGTTACAGTGCAGGGCAGGGTCCACACAGCTCCGGTCCAGACCACAGGCACAGCGCTGGATCCCAGGCTGCGAGCCTCCCCAGTAGAAGTGCTGCTCTTCATTTCGGCCAATCCAAAAGCTGTAGGGGTAGCCTCCTGGGGAAGAGGTGCAGGTAGTTACCAGGCCCTCCATTAGCCTCTAGGTTCCTCTATAGCCCTTCCAACCAGTGAAGACCCTTCCTTGAATCTCTACCCCAGGGTTCCAGCTGAACCCTCCGATTTCCTTCTTCAAGGCCCCCACAGGTCTCTCTTCCAGGTCCCCTACCTTGCCCTCCTTGACCCCAGCCCAACCTGCAGTGTTCAGCAGCCGGGAGTTATAGCAGGAGAACTCGATCCACTGTTCACAGTGCTGGGAACCGTTGGCCAGGGCACTGACTTCCTCCCAGGATGCATTCCAGTACTGGATGGCCCCCAGGAATGGCCGCTCCATGCTGGAACCTGTCACCCGGGTTGTCCACAGCCTGTCATGCCGCACAACTGTCCATGCTCGATTCTCTGGGGGAGGGGAAGGGGCTGAGCTTTGGCTGGAAATGGGCATTCTTTACCCATCTCCCTGCCCACCACCACACCACTGCTGAAACCTGGTGCCAACAAATATGGCCAGCAGCTCTATTCCAGCCCAGCTCTGGGCCCTCTACATGGTAGGCTGGAGTTGAGACAGCTGGAATGGATCAGGAAGCTGGAATTTATCTGTAAGGCTGGGTTACAAATTCCTGAGTGTCCACTTTTCCCTCTGCCCTCCTTTACCCCCACCACAGCTTAACCTTACTGGCCCTGTCCACCCCTCTATCCTTCCCTGTTCCCCATACCCCTGCATTGCCTTGTCAGCTGCCCTTCAGTACCCATCAGAGTGACTTGCCTCGGATATCACAGTACACTACAAATGGCTTCAGAGGGCCACTGCCATCAGGATCAATGGTAAAGTTTCCAGAAGTTTTCCCACTGAGCCTGTAAGCTTCACAGGATTCCTTATACAAAGCTGGTAAGTGGTGGGGTGAGGAAAAAGCAATTATGGGATCAGATAGCTAGAAAGGCCAGCCTCACCATCTCCAGCAGCCTCATGATCCCAACTCCCTTCTCCTGACCTCCCCTATCCCTGTCTCTCTCCCATACCCCATCTGGCTTACGTTGGTGGCAGGTCTCCCCCTTGTAGCCTGTCAGTTCACAATAGCAGATGAAGTCATCCCAAGACTGGTAGCAGCGTCCATCATGCTCACACATGTTAGGGTTGCACCTAGGGAAGGGGGTCAGCCCCAAGGAAAGGAGCCTCACTGGGAGCCTGAGAGTGGAATCTGTCCCCACAAGCTTCCCTCTCAGCTTCTGGGAGCACCAGAACCTGGTGGGACACCACCGGTCACCAACTCACCAGGTATAAGCCCAGATGCTGGGGTATTTGCCAGTGCTCAGGGTTTAGGTACTATTGTTCCCCTTTTCCCCAAAAGAGGAAAATAGTGCCTGATTCCCTACTGCCCCCCCCCAAAAAAACCAAAAAACTTCCAGGGCCATAAGCAGATGCTTCATTTCTATCCTGAACATGTGTCACTTTAAGGGAAGAAGTAGGAGGTATCATTTCCAGGTGGGGAATTGAGGAGCTCAGACAAGGAGAAGGGAGAAGAGGATTAGAGAAAGGCTACTCCCACTGGGAGACCATGGGGAGGGCTTTGGAGAGATCACCTAGCAGGGAGAGGGGCTTCTGGATACCTATCAGTGATGCCACATGTGTCAAAGAGGATTTCAGCAAAGTGTCCAAGCCGCCGGAACTCTACCAGAGTCAGGTTGACCAGTTGACCATCCACCTTGAGCAGCTCCATACAGCCATGGAATGCTGTCTGGTTGGAATGGCAGCCCCATCGGCTGGCTGGCTTAGGACAACCTGGAGCAACCACTCCTGTGAGGCCTTCCCAAAGGGAGACCCCAGAGAATGTCCCCCGGGAAGATGCCAGAGGAGAACCAGACATGAAGGAAGGAATGGGGCTAGAACCAAAGTATAGATTAATGACAATAACCTTCCACTCCCTACGGCCTGGGAAGGGAAAGAAGGCTTGATCACTACAAAACTGTCCATTTAGCCCCTTCTGGGTAGATTTAGGTTGGGCCCTTCAACCCAGAAGCAAGGGGGCTGGCCAGGTTGGTCCCCACTTACCTCCAAAGAAGTATGAAGTCCCTGTGCGGATAAGCAGTGGGTACGAGACCCTGACCTCTGCCCCCTCTACATCATCAATGCTAATGACTGCATGGTTTTCTTGTGCCGCAAAATTCACCTCGTGCCAAAAGCCATCATTCAGGCGGTACCCTGGATAAGAAAGGAAGATGGTATGATTGGGCGGAAGCAGTGACTACAGTAGAAGAGTGTCCTAAACGGGACAGCAGCAACCCCACACTATGCCCCAACAGCAGTCTATGTGACCCACCCATTATTGCACTTATCGCACTGAGTGGTGACATCTCTGAGTATCTATCGTGATCATCCATAACCCCAGCAACTGACACAGAGTCTGCAAAGTCACAAGTAGATAACAAACACCCCCCAGGGACCCTCTGGAGCTGAGGAATATCAGGACTCTGAGCTTTCTAGCTTTTCCCAGCACCCTTAGCCCCAGATTTTCCTCCCTGCCACTCCCACCTTGCCCACAGGGGCCTGGGACCTCCTGCTCTTCTCCCTTCTCCCCCTTCGCTCCCCAGTATGCAAATGCCTCGGTCAGGCCAGGAACCTCTCTGGCCCCCTCTGCCCTTCTCTGGCCCTCTCGCAGCACCCCCTTTCCCCTCTCACCAGCAGCGAACTGAAGCTTCTTGCGACCGGTCTGCGCAATGGACACGTTGACCTGCCCTTCACTGAGCATCAGCTCCACGTGGCCCAGCCCATCCCCCAGGCTGGAGAACAGTAGCAGTCCTGTGAGGTCCCAGGTGCGGAAGCGAAAGGAGACTGCCAGGCGGCCGCGGCGCGGGAAGCCAGGCACTTGCACGAAGTTGTGAGGGCCTCCGAAGTTGATGGGGTGCGGAACCGGGTCCAGGCAACGGAATGCCACCTTACCCTGGGGGTGAAAGCAAGGACCCATTAGCACCCTCCAGCCAGCATGCCGGCCTCTGGCCCTCGTCGCTGCCCTTGCCTTGGCTGGGAATTCAATTTTCCCATTGATCAAGACCTCTTCACCCCACTCCCTTGGTGCCCGCGGGGCAAGACCTTCCACCTTGACCCTTCACTCTAGGAAACTTCTGTGCAGCTGTGAAAGGGGTGCCCAACCCAGTCAGCTTTCTCGCTGTAGCTGAGCTACACCATTTCCAGGGCGATGGCCTCCTTCCCTTTTTTCCAGTGCCAAGAGGCAATTTAGGGCCACTGGCCCAGCTGCCGCCCCTTCCCTGCAGCGGCGCTGGCGTCCGCTCTAAGTGGGGCTGGAATGGGGAAGCTGGCTTAGAGTCCTGGGTTCGAGTTCCAATTCAGCCACTGTGCAACTGCATAACCCCTGGCCCAGACACTCTCCTTCTCTGAGCTTCAGTTTCCCCAGTTATTCACTGAGGAGGTGGCTGGACCAGACCAGAGCTTCTTAACTGGGGCGTCCTTAGACTTTGCACTTTCTGGGAGTCCGTGATACTCCCCCGCCTGAGCATCTGACTAGGGGAGAAAGGGGGTCTTCGGCTTTTATGTGATTCTCAAGCTCTCTTCCCGCTCCACCTCTTTGCTTTCCAAGCGGCTTTGGATCCCTTCCTCCCAGATCCCCCTGCCCACTGGCCTCGAAGGTGATCCGCGAGTGGCGACGCACAGCCAAGTCGGCAATGTTGACTCGATTGAAGATTATATTCTCCATGCAGCCACGGAAATTATGCCGATAGGCGAGGTTCTTACGCGCAGCACCCACCAGACCCCCGATGAACATCTGTGGGCAGGGTGGGAAGTGAGGTTCCCCAGCACAGGAGCACACCCACACCCACCCATACACACGCCTTTGTTGTACTCCCACGCATGTCATATAGACCTTCCCAATGCCAGGCCAGGCTTTATAAAAGACTGCAAACACATTCCTCCAGTGTCCCAATTACAGCCCTAAGCTTGGCCTCCAGGTCTGGGTTCAGGCCCTGATTCCACCACAAACTGGCTGCACACTCTTGAACGAGTCACTTAACCTGCATGGCATGCTCCTGATTGGGTCCAGGGTTTTTCCCAAGTCCACAGTGTTGTGGGAGGACCCAAGGGGGCTATTTGCTCACCTTGTCTGGTCCTCAGAAGCCAGGTTTCCAGGCCTCAGCTCATAGTTCTGAGGTGGCACCCAGAAATCTGAACGCTAACAGCAATAACAAAAAGCCAGGCCCTTCTGGTGAGCAGCAAGTTTGCCAAGTTCTGCTAGAAGATTCAGGAACTGGAAAGATCCTTACCTCCGGGGTGAGAAGTTACTGCCCCTCACCCCAGCAAGGGGCACTTCCCACTACTCACCTCGTTGTCCAGGTTCAACCTCTCGAAGTCGCCGTTGAGCAGGAAGCGCTGCACGTAGCCGTCCAGGGTGAGGTTGGCTTCGCGACCAAATCGGTCCACACGCACATAGTGCCAGTGCTGGTCGTTGAGGACGCCTCCCGCGGTCATTGTCGTGTGACCAGGCCTCGGCTGGATGGGGCTGCTGCCTGAGGGTGGGGTAAAGAAGGGTCAGACCTTGAGCCAAGAGAACCCCAGCAAACCCTAGCCCCCAGGCAGAGAAGCCGTGCGCAGCGCAGAGGAGGGCTGCACAGGGTTGAGGGCCGCTAGAGAGGGCAGGCACGGGGCCTGAGACTGGGATGGATCGCGTGCCATTGGCGAGAGTGTGACTTAAGGTAAACCATTTAACCTCTGTGAGCTTGTTTTCCTCTCTGCAAAACTCGGGGCATGATAGCTGCTTTGATCTACATCACTCGGGGAAACGATAAAGACAAGCAAAGTAATAACTCTTTATGTTATTAGTTGGCGTGTATTCGATTCCGACACCGAGGAAACTGAGGTTTAAGGAAGGGCCTTGTCCAAGGTCACACAGCTAGTAGGTAACAGAGCTGAGACTGGAATCCAGTCCTCCTGATTCCAGTCCTGCGCTTTGCTAGAACCAAATGCTACAAGTAAAAGGCGGGGTGGCCCAGACAGTAAGGAAGGGGAAAATCAAGCACGGGCGCGGGAGCGCGGACGTGGTGCGGGGAGGTGCGGTGGGAGAGCCGCAGGGGTCGCTCCTGGGGTCGCGCCCGCGTCGCCGGGCTCACCAAGGCTCATGTGCAGCAGCAGGTGCGCCCCCTGCAGCTCGAGCGTCACGTAGTCGCCCTGCGCGCCCTCGGCGTGCAACAGAAGCCCGTCCTTCTCCTCGGTCTTGAAGCTGAAGGCGAACACGTCCCACAGGCTCCGGCTGACCCCACGCGGGAAGCGGTACGAGATGGCGTCGTCGCCGTCAAAATAGAGGACGTCGGACTCTGCGCGAAGGACAGCAGGTGGGCTCGGGCCGGGAGACTGCCGGTCACAGGCCTCGCTCCACGACTGTCCCCGCCCCTTACTGTAAGGGCAGCCGTAGATGCCCAGCCTCAGGCCGATCTTGCCACGAGGGTTCCAGGCCAGAGGCACGATGCGGATGTAACGCGCCGTGAAGTGGTAGTGCAGGTCGTGGCGCACCACCGCGGACTCGTTGACATTACCAAAGAAGGTCTGCGGGGGTGGAGGAGGAATGACCCACCATCTGCTTTATCCTCCCCCACAGTCCCTACCCTACAATGACACACCCAGCCAATCTCCACTTCGAGAAAGCACTCTTTGATCTTCCCTGCCTTCTTTTTGCCAACAGTTTCCCTAGCCTAGGGTGTCCTTTCCCACTACTCTAATCTTTCCTGGGGGGGAGGATCTTTCCTTAGAGCTTACCTTAAATACCTCCTCCTTCGGGAAGCTCTCCCAGATTTCACCCTAAAGTCTATTAAACCCTGTGGCTGCGGAGTGTCTTGCACACATGGTGAGCTGACGGTCCTGCTGGACTGAGTCCCCAGAATGGTTGCACTGCCCCTCACCTGTGCCCTCACCACCGCCCCCCCGCCAGTGCCCAGCCCAGAGTACCGAGCAGAGGGGATTCCCCAAGTGTGCAGGCAGGGGAGCCCAGAGTACCGCGTTATGCCCTCGCTGGTAGAACGGCGTCCAGCTATCCACGCGGTCGCCGTAGAGCAGCATGTAGCGTGTGACCCAGTCCCACGAGTTAAAGGAGCCCTGTGTGGCCACAGCCCGGATCCGGTGCTTCTTCATTAGGTCTATCTGGAGCCAGGGATTCGGGTCACCGATCCGGGGCGACCATCCGCTTATGCCTGTACAAGGGGCAGGGGCTTTCACCGTCGGCTCCCTTCTCTCCTCCTCCTCCTCCCCCCACCCCAGCCCTCGGGAGTACCCTACTCCGCCGTGGTGCGCGCCCGCTCACCGTGCAGCCGGGCGAAGCGCGGCGCTGTGAAAAGCCCATAGTAGGAGGAGGCGCCCAGCGAGCGCGCATACAGGGGCCCCACCAGCTCCTCGTCGCAGCCGTCTGTGGCGGGGGAGTGGGCACTTTGATCAGCGCCGGCCCCTCCCAGGCCCTTCCAAAGCCAGGCCCACTTGGCAGCCAGAGTTCCCCTTTTTCTGCCCCCCAGCGGCAGACCCAGCCCTACCTAAAGCCACCTACTCGATCTGGCTGCAGCAATAGTTACACGCTCAGGGGAGGTTGCCTTCTCCTTCTGGGGCATCCCCAGGCTAGACCTTCCGACCCAACTCCAGATCCTCCCTAGCTAGGTTCCTGCCCTTGTACCAGCCTGGGGACAGTACTCCCCCAAACCCACACCCAAGCCTCAGCATCTTCCAGAACCTGAGTCAGCCCAAAAAACCACTCCAGCCCCCAGCCTTAATATAAGTCCCACTCATTAGCCCATAAACCCTGCACTAGTCCCAAATCAGGCCTTGATCCCTGCCCCAGCCAGCCCTAGCACTATCACCAACGCCATCTCCAATCTAGCGTCAGTCAGGATCACAAACTACTGCTTAGATCCCAGCCACAAAATCCAGACCCAGCCACAAAACCCAGCCCCAGGGCCAGCTCCAAAATCCAGCTCCAGACCCTGGCAAAAACTCAACCCTAGCCCGGGCTACCAGAACGATTCTCATCTCCAGCTCTATCCTCAAACCCAGGCACCAGCTCCCGTTTGGATCCCAGCCCCAAATCCCTGCCCTGCCCGACTTCATCCTCGGTTGGAAACCCAGCCCCAGCCCGAGCCGCGCGAGCCAGCCTTGGAGCTGCATTGCGGAGCGCGGGGGAGAGGCAGGAAAGGATGCGAGCGAGCGGGCGCGCGCCGGCTCGGAAGGGGGCCGCGACCACCCAGCCGCAATGCGGAGCCGGACACGCCCTGCAGGTTCTGGGCTCCTGGGCCCAACCTTGCCTATATCCGAACCCCGCACTCACAGTAGCCCCAGCCGCGAGCTCCTGAGACCGCTGCAAGCAGGATGCAGAAAAGCCGGAGACGCATCATGCAGAGCTGATGGGTCCCCGGCGGCCGCCTCCCAGCGCCCGGCTCTGGCTGGTGCTCCAGCTCCGACTCGGGCTCCCAGCTCTCCCCTTGGCGTTAGCGGCGTACCGCTGTCTCTCCTCCTTTCCCTTCCTCCCTCCTATCTCCCCCAACCCTCTCTCTCTCTCTCTCTTTCTCTCCGGTTCCTGGCTCTCGGCTCTTCTCTCTCTCCTCTCCTTTCCACCTTCTCACCTCCCCCCTTCCTCCCCAGCCTCTCTCTCCTGGCACGCGCGCTTTCCCGGACCCCGCGCAAGCGCGCGCCTCAGCCCTGTTGCGAAAGGGAGGGGGTAGAGAGCCTCCAGTCACCGGGAAATACCCCGAATGCCCCGAGACCATCAGGGGGCTGGGGCTGTAGGGATGGCGGAAGGGAGGCAAGGGCCCGATGGTCCTGAAAAATCCAAGCAAAGACAGGAGGGAGGCGGTGCCTGGAGATGGGGAGAAGGGTAAGTAAAAGAACCTACCATTTTCGGAAGACAAATTATGCCCCAGGCCCCATGCTAGACACCCTCCATAATCTTCTGGATTCAGCATTTTACCTTACTCCACCTTGCAGATGAAAAAAAACCTAAAGCTCAGAGAGGTAAAGAAACTTACTCAAGATCACACAGCTAACTAGTGAATGATGATATTCCAAGGTTCATTTTCTTTTCCACTGGCAGGGTAGAAAGAAGTCTCCTTTGGGGAGGGGGATGAAAAAGATAAAGTGGGCCCACAGATCCTAATCCCCACCTCCCGCTTGGCCCCTCTCCCCGCCCCTTCCTTCCTGTCCCACTAGTTTAACTTCTCCCCCTTCTCCCCCTGCTGCTACACTTCAGAAACCCGAGTAGCAAGAGATGGGGACTGAGCCCGCAGAGCAGGTGGGAGTCGGAGTAGGGCTTGTGGGGGGGGGATGGTTACAAAAGGGGAGGGTAAGGTGATGGGATTCCCCACTTGCTATAGGGGTTCAGAGGGCTACAGGTCTTTGCTATCCTAGCACCCTATCCGGAATGCCTGGAGCCATCTCAGGTGGGGGCCCTCCACGTGGATGGGGCTGGTAGTATAAGGCTGGGGTTGGAAGGGGCAGAACTCAGGCTAAGGGGACTGAGGCTGAGGGGAAGGGCAGGTTGAACTTAGAGCCCAGGGTCCAAACTGAGCACAGAAAACCTGAACCCCAACCCTTGAAAACCCCTTGGCATAAGTACTTCAGTGCAGCTGTACTGGAGGCACAGGCGGGAACCGGGAGGGGAAGGAGACAAACAGAAATCCTCTCCAGACCAAGCATGTAGTCCAGAGTCAGGATCTGAGGCAAAGCCTGCATGTGGACGTCCTTCCAGGAGAGGGCGCTGAAGAGGGAACAGAAGCTCCAACATTTATTAATAATACAAGCCCTTGGACTATGGAAAGCAGAGATGCTTCACATCTCTTATCTTCCTTATTTCAAACAATCCTCACAGCAAATCCTGCTAGGTGGGATGGTCAGGACTTCTTTACGTATTAGGAAGCTGAGGTTCAAAAAGAGCAAGTCCCTTGCTCAAGGTCACCCAGAAAGTTGGAGATAGAGGCAGGAGGGGTGCATGGAAGTCCAGGCCCTGGAGTGGGGGTGGGGGTTGAGTTAGGGGGTGTGAAGGAAGAATTTCAAGAAGAGTTTATATCTTTTCCCTCTGCTGTTGTACCTGTTTACAGGAGCTTCCAGCTTGGAGGCATGTGTGGGAGGGGGATGTGTGTGGGCAAGTGTCTCACCAGGTCTCTCACCTTGACCTTCCCAGGTCTCCTGGGGCCCTTACTCTGGGGACGATGATGAGGCATACTCCTCTGAACCGCTGCCGGAGCTCTGCTACAAGGCAGACGTCCAGGCCTTCAGCAGGGCCTTCCAACCCAGTGTCTCCCTGACGGTGGCTGCGCTGGGTCTGGCCGGCAATGGCCTGGTTCTGGCCACCCACCTGGCAGCCCGCCGCGTGGCCCGCTCTCCCACCTCAGCCCACCTGCTCCAGCTGGCCCTGGCCGACCTCCTGCTGGCATTGACCCTGCCTTTTGCCGCAGTCGGGACTCTGCAGGGCTGGAGCCTGGGCAGTGCCACCTGCCGCGCCATCTCCGGCCTCTACTCTGCCTCCTTCCACGCCGGCTTCCTCTTCTTGGCCTGTATCAGCGCCGACCGCTACGTGGCCATTGCGCGGGCCCTCCCGGCCGGGCCGCGGCCTTCTGCACCAGGCCAGGCGCACTTGGTCTCAGCCGTTGTGTGGCTGCTGTCACTTCTCCTGGCGCTGCCCGCGCTCCTCTTCAGCCGGGACGGGCACCGGGAAGGCCAGCGGCGCTGCCGCCTCATCTTCCCCGAGGGCCTTACGCAGACGGTGAAGGGGGCAAGTGTCGTGGCGCAGGTGGCCCTGGGCTTCGCACTGCCGCTGAGCGTCATGGCGGCCTGCTACGCCCTCCTCGGCCGCACGTTGCTGGCCGCCAGGGGGCTGGAGCGCCGGCGCGCGCTACGCGTCGTGGTGGCTCTGGTGGCTGCCTTCGTGGTGCTGCAGCTGCCCTACAGCCTCGCCCTGCTGCTGGATACCGCCGATCTGTTGGCTGCTCGCGAGCTGAGCTGCCCAGCCAGCAAGCGCAAGGATCTAGCTCTGCTGGTGACCGGCGCCTTGGCCCTCGCCCGCTGCGGCCTCAACCCTGTGCTCTACGCCTTTCTGGGGCTGCGCTTCCGCCAGGACCTCCGGAGGCTGCTGCGGGGTGGGGGCTGCAGTCCAGGGCCTCACCCTCGCGGCCGCTGCCCCCGTCGGCCCCGCCTGTCTTCCTGCTCCGCTCCCACTGAGACCCACAGTCTCTCCTTTTAGGACAACCAGAGTTGCGAATCTAGAGGAGGGGGCGGGCTGAGGAAACTACGCCAGGGAGTGTAGTGGGAAAGGGGAGTAGATGGGAGAACACTGAGAAAGAGGTAGGGACCTAAAGGGGTTGCTTCTGTGCCTTAACACATTAAATTGATAACATGAAAATGAGATGCAAGCCAACAACTGTTACTATTTTTGAGTCACCGACTTGGAAGTGATTTATAGCAGGGCAGAGCCGGTGGGTCACCCCTCCCGCTTGGTTCTGAGGGGAAGGCGCTGAGAGCCCGGGTGGGGGTGGGGACTGCTGAGCCCGCTAAGGTTCTAGGCACTGACATCCCCTCCACCTTCGCTCCGTCTCTGCCAACAGAGGTGAGGTGGGAAAGCTGCCAGGCGAGGAGGGGCGGGGGTTCCTCTCGAAATAGTGTAAGGAAGAGCTTTCTAACAACCAGAGCTATCCAGTAATGGCTGCCTTAGGAAGTACCGAGTTCCTGGCCTCTGGAATGTTTCAAGCTGAGGCTGTCGGGCACTGCGTGTGCCTGTGCGTGGGATGGGGGTAGGGGTACGAGGGTGGACGTTTGGATAAGATTACCATTTTACAATCCCTTCCAAGGTTCTGTGATGGAAGGAAAAAAGTAATTTAAAAAGTTGAACAGGAGTTCTTCACTATGGAGAAAAACCAAGACAAGGAGAGAATTGCAATTTGCAAATTTCCTACAGCCATCGTTACCGGCGTGGTGGGGAGGAGGGGGTTGCTGTTCTCCATCTTCCCAGGGGACGGGGTCAGAGGAAATGCACTGAGCCTGCCGGAAAGGCGGAGGTTAGACATCAGAAAGAACTTCCCTGCAACCAAGGGCCTGGGCTCCGGACGGGGAAGAGCGCATATGGTTGTGGTGTCTCCATCCCTAGGAAAACTCAGTGCAGGCCACTCTCATCCAGGGCAAGGGCATGGCCGGGATGGCCTCTGAAGGCGGTAGTATTGATTCCTGGTCTTTGTTTTACACAATCACACAGGCAGAATCGTGTTTACATGCGACAACTCTCGCAGTTTAATATCCGGTCAGCAAAGCTGTCCTGGCCACTCCAGCCTTGAGAAGGGGGTGAGGGGGCCCAGGGCGAGAGGGACGGGGCGTGGCGAGGAGGTCTCAAGGGAGGCGCTGGCCTGAAGTCCCCGCCCTGTCCCGCCCTGCCTAGCCAGAGCTAGCCTTCTTCCCCAGAGCTCCGGCGGCCGGGACCGAGAGCAACGGCCTCCAGGGGCCAGGATCCAGGGAAGGCCTGGAGACGGCGCCGATCCTCAAAGGGTCACGCACGCCAGCTGCTGGGGGCCGACCTGGAACCTACCGCCGGAGACCTAGGGAATCGCCGCTGAGTCAGCAAGGCGCGCTCCCGCGGTCGCCCCGGCCCCGCCCCCTCCGGCCCCGCCCTGTCCTTCCCGAGCCTCGGTTAACCCCTTCCTACACGGAACTGCAGGCTATTTGCCCCGCCTCGCCGCTCTTGTCGGAGCTACAGAATCTCTAGAATCCCGAACCATTCTCCCTATCTGAGTTCAGTGAGCTGTGCGCTCTAAGTTCGATTTTATTTACGGCCTAGGACCGCGCCTTCCCAAAGCCCCTGCCTCAGAGTCTTCAATTCTAAAGGAGGTAACTCAGACCGAAAGCCTGGAATCCTTCACCCCAGGGACGGAGGGCCACCTCTAGATCTATGTCAGGCGCAGGTCTGGACATCCTTTCAGTAGCTAAGGCTCTTCTTCCGTTTTTCAGGGCCCCAGAGACAAGACAGGGTTCAGAGGGCAGCAATCGTGTTTTCCTCAACATCATCCTCTAGGCCCTTCGCTCTCCTCTATCCTCTCTAGAGAGTTTTTGATCTGTCGGTCGGTTGGTGAGCCAAGAGTTAAAGCAATCGCTTGGAGGCGGGGCTTCCGTGACGTCACTGGCACCCGGAGTCCGACTTCAGAGGCGGGGCGTGGCTAACATGTCACCGCCCCCTCCCTCCCTGCTCCTCTGCCCCTCTCCGCTGTCACCAGGCCAGGGGCACTTGATGCAACCCGCCGCGGCCTCAGCGGTCTGATTGGTGGCCGCGCCCGGCGCCAGGCACAGGGATTGGGCGGAAGAGGCTATGACGAAACCCGGACCCTGCCCTGTAAAGAAGGGAGGAGAGAAAGACTAGGGAAGGGGGGCCCCGCAGGGGAAAGGCGGCTGGGGAGGCGGGGTCCCGGCGCTGTGCTCGCGCCCCCAGCGCGCCAGTCCCGGGGCTGCAGGGAGCGCAGCGCGCGCGGCCCGGGCCCCGGCCACCGGACGCCCTACCGGACACGACCCTCCCTGGAGCTTGGACAACTGCCCACCTCGGACACTGCACCGGACACTGCCCCCCACAGGGCTGGACACTACAACGGACACTACTTCCCAGCTCCGGACATTGCTCCCTCCTCCCCCCAACCCCAGCCCTGGACGCTTTTCCCCCCTCCCCCTCCGGGGCTAGACACCGAGCCCCCTGCAGGCTCTGGCTAGCGTCCCCTTGCACCCCAGCGCCGGGCATTGCCCTCTCCCTGTTGCTCTCTCCCTCCCTCTCCCACTCCTCCCGCCACCAGTTTTCCTAGCCCGGGTCTGAGCCGGGCCAGTTTCCCCGACCCCCTGCTGCTCTGCCGCGGCTGCACGCGCCCGCATCCCCGGTCGCTCGCCCGGATGCCTCTTCCCGGGGGATTGTGGTGGCTCCTCTGCTGCCGTCGAGGCTTCACTCTTCTTCACCGGGACTACGGGGACGGCGAGCTTAGCGGGGAAGGGGACGAGGACGAGGACGAGGAGACCTTTGAGCTACGGACCCCGAGTCCAGCGGGCGGCGGGAGGGTAAGTCCCAGAGGGTTTGGAGAGACTCGTCTCAATCCCTTTTGCTACAACAGGCCGTCACGCCTGCTCCAGCTCCGGACTCCAGCCAAACGTCGCTCTCCGGGCAGACTGGGGACGTGGGGGAGGTTCCTGCCCGGGGGCCAGAAGCCCCCGGGAGCTCAACGGGCTGCTGGACTCAGGATGTGCCTGTGGGCCTCGCGCCGCACGCTGGGCGCTGTCCACCTGCTGGGGACCCTGAGGCAGGAGAGGCGTCATGCGTGGCCCGACCTGGCCCTGCCTCTCCCTTCCCCGCCGGGCTCGCGTCCCATCCCGTCTCCTTCCGCCTCCGCCAGCGCCGAGGAATGTGGCGAGGCCGGCTGGGCGGCTCGGACGCCTGGGTTCGCTCCGGTCCCAGTTCCTGAGTTCTGGGGCCAGATGCTGGATCTCCCGCTGCGGGGACGTGGGCAAGGGGAAGAAGACATCTTAGGATTGGGTTCTGTGGCAGGGACGCCAAGGAGAGGGAGCTGGGGGACATGGTTCTTCGAGGGCCCCTCGTCATTACCTTGCACTTAGGGCAGAACTCTAGGCCCTCCCTGGTGAGGTTCCTGGGGAATCCCTGAGGGATGGTGAAGAACACTCAGCTCCCAGTTTTGTCGAACATTCCCATGGGGAAACTGAGGCAAGATCTGTGTGGGAGACCTCTAGCCCCTGACATCCCCTCCCCCATACTCCTGCACGATGGCGGCCAGACTCCCGTGTGCAATGGCCTGGGCCAGGCTCCCATCCCCCACTCAGGGGTCCCTGGCAGGCCCAGTGGCTCGGTGCCCGGGTGAGGCGGGCTGCGCCGCCAGGACGAGCGCCAGCACCTGGCGGAGGCCGAGGGCAGATAAATATAGAGGGGGGGAGGGAAGTGGGGGACTGCGATTAGGGGAGCTGTTCTGAGAGAGTGGTCAGCACCTGCCCCCTTGGTGTTGCGGCTAAGAGTCCCGCTCGGACTCCAGAAAATGGGTGGGTCTGCGCCTCTGGAAGGCGCCCGACCCTCATGACCCCAAGCTTCTTAGCCAGGGCAGGGCCGGTTCTGTCAACCTCTCCATTGCTTCCCTCGTGCTCCACCTCCATCCCCCTCGCTGGCACTTGGGGACAGGTGTCCCTGGCCCCCCTCCCTGGCTGGAGCTGTCTGTGCCCAAAGGGATGATGGCACAGTTCCCACCTGGCCTGGCTCCTAAATGGATTTGCAGCCTGTCTCAGACCCCAGTCTAGGACTGAAGTTTTAGGGAGATGTGGGACGGGTTGGAAATGGCGAGATTCCAGACTACACCTTGTCTGAGCTCCAGCAGATGGGTAGGGGCTCCACTCCCCACTAAGCCTCAGGGGTGTCTGTGGGAGGCCAAAAGAAGCACTTGGAGGAAGTCCTATACTGAAAGGGTCCATCTTTCCTTACTTTGCCTCTGTGCCCACTGCTGGTCATCCTGTGACAAGTGAGGCAGAGTGAAGGAAAGGAAAATGGAGAGGTAGGAGTGACTTCCAGCCTGCCAGAGTGGAAAGGGACTTTATTCACCTCTCTCATTTTACAGATGGGAAAAGTGAGGCCCAGAGACAGAGAGGGACTTGTCCAAGGTTCCATAGAGAGTTAGTGGCCAAGCTGGCACTAGAACCTAGGTCTCCTGACTCCCTGCCCAGTGCTCTTTCCAGCCTACCCCACCCTGATTACATCTTCAAAGGGTAACAGGGACAAGGTGCTAGCCTTGGCTGCTAAGCCATTGGACCAGTAGGAGGGGCCAGCCCACTGGCTGCAGCTTGCTCTGCCCCAGCCCGACCCACTCCTTGACTCCTTAATTCCCTGATCAGCGCTGTCCTGGGCACAGAAACCACTGGCTTCCAGCAGAAAGAGTTCTGACCCGGAGGGCCTCTCTGCCTGTCCCCCCAGGGCCCCCTGGACGTGACGCTTACTCAGCCAGGGAGAACTGGACCAGTCTCCGACAGGTGAGCTCTGCCCCTGTGCCCCATGGTCTCGCGACCCAGCCGTCCCCAGGACCCCCATGCTTGCCATCTTCCCTCCCGTGGTTGTGCAATAAGGGAGAGGCCCTCTGCCGGACGCTGTGGTTTGGCTGGGGTCCCGGGGGGGGCGGTCCGGCCAGGGGCGCTGGGAGGAAGGGGGGTCCAGGCTATTTCTGGTACGAGGTCAGAACAGCCTGGCGGTTCCCACAGCCAGGGGGAGGGGTTCCCAGCCCCTCAGCCAGGCGCCCCTCGCGGTCTGGGGAGCCCTAACTAAGACGCCCCCTCGAGGCGGGCCGGGGACCTGGCAGCCTAGCCTAACCCTTCCTCCCCTCTGGCCCAGGCTGCAGAGCTCAGAGGAGACACGGAGCCTCATCCCGGAGAAGGGGCCGCCAGAGGACGACCCGGACGTTGTCGTGAAAGGTGAGGACCCGCTTGTGCACTCCGAAGGTGCCGGATCCCAGCCCTCCAGGGGATAATGGCTCCTACTGCTGATCCTTCTCCCCCCAACTCCCACCCTGCCCCAGGTTGGCTGTACCGCGAGCCCCGCGGAGGAGGGGCGCGGCCCTGGCTGCCTCCGCGCCGGGCCTGGTTCGTGCTCACCCGGGACTCCTTGGACCAGTTCAGCAGCAGTGGGAAAGGGGCGCGGCGCCTCGGGAGCCTGGTGCTTACCAGTCTGTGCTCCGTGACCGGCCCTGAGCGTAGGCCCAAAGAGACCGGTGAGACCTGTGGGGGCTCTCCTACCTCTCTGGGCAGACGCTGCCCAGGCAGGCCCTAATTGCTCTTCGTGGCCTCTCTTCCCCCAGGTCTGTGGTCAGTGACCGTGTCTGGCCGGAAGCACAGCCTCCGTCTCTGCTCTCCGCGCCAGGCAGAGGCCGAGCGCTGGGGCGTGGCACTCAGAGAAGTGATTGCTGCCAAGGCACCGTTGGAGACTCCCACCCAACTGCTGCTCAGGGACATTCAGGTGCGAGAAAGGGGACTCCAGAGAGAACTACTAGGAGGGTTGTAGACCCAGAAGCTCTCTGGGTTCATAGAGATCCCCTGCCCCATCATGTGATCTCTCTCTTTGCCTCTAGGAAAGTCGTGGGGACCCGGAGGCAGTGGCCCTCATTTACCGACGGAACCCTATTCTGAGGCACACGAGTGGGGCCTTGTATGCCCCACTCCTGCCCCTGCCCTACGGAGTGAACGCCCCAGGTGAGTGGTCCCATGGCCCAAGTCCCCTGGAGGGAATGAGGTGGATCAGAGATAAGAATCTGAATGTCTTGCCTAGCAGGGACCTACTGAGTCCTCAGGGGGCCTACCCAGCCCCTCACTTTTCAAAAGGATGAAGGTGAAAGGAGAAGCTGGCCAGGAAGAAAAAGGACCTGCTTTGTCCACTTTCTCTATGGGTCTCATTCTGACCACTGATGGATGTTTCTTCATGAGTTTTTACACTCTCTCTTTTGATCTGTCATCACACTCTTAAGACCATGTCACATTGTTATTGTATGCCCTTGAGTTGATTACAACTCATAGTGAACCTATAGGATGGAGTAGAACTGCCCCACTGGGTTTCCTAAGCTGTAATCTTTACAGGAGCAAATCGCCAGGTCCGTTCACCTGTTGGAATCACTGACCTTTCAGTTAGCAGCCAAGTGTTTAACCATTGTGCCACCAGGGTTCCTTTCATGTCATATTACCTGTACATACTACCTTTACAGGTGATAGAAAAGCCACCACTCTGGAAGAATGTACTGGAAGAGCAACTGCCCTCATCCAGCTATAGTTCTCCCCAAGAGAGGGTAGTGACTTACCTGATTCCTACAGCTAGAGGGTTAAGGGGCACTGGGAGGAGAACCCTGGCTTTCTGACTCCCACTTCAGTCTGCTTTGTGGCCCATTGCAATGGCTCTCAGTACCAGTTACAGAATCTGGGATTTGAACTACGTCCCTTAGTGTATCCGGTAACCTTGGAGGCATAGTGGTTAAGTGCTACTGCTGCTAACCAAAAGGTTAGCAGTTCGAATCCACCAGGAGCTCCTTGAAAACTCTATAGGGCAGTTCTACTCTGTCCTGTAGGGTCGACTATGAGTCGGAATCCACTAATAGCAATGGGTTTCTTAGTCTATCCTTCTAGGTGGTAACCCAAAGTCCAGCCTTAGCGGTATCTGGAGTGGGGATTCCTGGGAGGCAGGGATTGAGTTTCCTTCTGTGGGAACCCTACTTTCCCTTCACTCTGCCTATCCTTCATACGCTCCTCTCCTCACCACCCCCTGTCCCCTTATACTCCCTCTAACCTTTCTCCAGTTCATGCCTTCCTCCTAGGGCCCAGCTCTGGGTCCCACCTCCAAACTGTCCCTCCGCCCCCATTCTCCCGCAGGTCCGGGCTATGCACCCTTGCGGGAGGAGGCAGTGAGGCTGTTCTTGGCGCTGCAGGCACTGGAGGGGGCGCGGCGCCCCGGGCCCCTGATGCAGGGTGTGCTCCAGACCTGCCGGGACCTGCCCGCGCTCCGGGACGAACTCTTCCTGCAGCTGGCTAAGCAGACCTCGGGCCCCGCAGGGCCCCCCGGTCCACCGGCTACCCAAGACCCCGCCGCCCTGCGGTACTGGCAGCTCCTCACCTGCATGAGCTGCACCTTCCGGCCTGGAGGAGCTGTACGTGGCCACCTCCTGGGGCATCTGGAGAGGTGAGAGGGGCGGGGCGTGGGCAAGGCGAAGGCCAAGGCAAGGGAGCTACAGGGCTGTGAGAGAAAGACAGCACTTTCGAAAGGGTTTGGCAGATGGAGAACCTAGGCTCAGAGAAGGGAAGGGACTCACCCAAGCCAGAGCCATTGCTACCTCCTACAGTGCCAGTTTCAGGTGGAGGAATTACAAAAAGGTGCCCCCCTTTGGACAGACAAATTATTAAAAGGCTGCTTTTCCTCAGGGCTGAAGCAGTCTGGCGCCCGGGCTTTTGGGTTAGAGATGGGTTTCTGATGTGAGCCTGAATGAGCATCGTGGCGACTTTTGGAAGTGGGAAGGGGAATGGGAAAGCGTTGCCAGGGGACTTAGAGAGTAATTCAGCTCTATATAGAGCACTGGGGAAAGACAAGGACCAGTCGCTGCCTTCAAGGAGCTTAGAGCTGGAGGGGAGGGAGTGCACGAGCTGAAATACACTGTAATACAAGAAGGCGAGGGAGGGGAGGAGAGGAGCCCTCCCACTGCTGATTCCCGGGCACTCTCTGCCCCAGGACCGAGCAGGCGCTCCCAGATTCGGAGTTGGCGGAATATGCGCGCTTCATCCGGAGAGCGCTGGGCCGGACGCGCGGCCGAGAGCTGGTGCCGTCACTGGCGGAGATTTCTGCGCTGAGCCGGCGGCAGGAGCTGCTGTGCACCGTGCACTGTCCCGGGGCCGGTGCCTGCCCGGTGGCCATCGACTCCCACACCACAGCCGGGGAGGTGAGGCTAGAGAGAGGCTCCTGCACCCCCATTCCTCTCCCAGTTTCCCATGCTCGGCTCTCCAGGTGCCTGGGCCTAGGTTAGCTCTGTGTTTCAGATTCATCATTTCGGTGAAGGGGTGGTGGTAGTGGCGGGACTAAGAGACCTGGAAGACCCCTCGAATTGGATCAGCCCTCCCCGGAGTCCTGGCAAGACCCCAGCTCGGTCTGATTGCCCTCTCGCTCCCTCCCCACCAGGTGGCGCAAGAGCTAGTGGGGCGGCTGGGCTTGGCCCGGAGCCGCCACGCGTTCGCGCTGTATGAGCAGCGAGGGGCACAGGAGCGAGCCCTGGCTGGTGGGACCCTCGTGGCCGACGTGCTCACCAGGTTTGAGAAGTAAATGTCCAGCCCCAGCCCTGCGGTCAGCCTTTCTGCCTCTCAGGTTCGGTCAGTCACTAAGCAAACATTTATCTAGCGCTTACTACAAGCCCTGCGCAGTGACGTTTGCCGGGGTCACATATCCGACCCCTGCCCGCGGGGGTTGACAGTCTAGCCTCCAGGCTCACCTCCCTTTCTACTCCCCCCAGACCCCGCCCCAAACATCTGGCCTGACCCCAGGTTGGCCCCGCCCCGTCCCACCTCCTCCACCGGCCTACGCCCCCGGGGAGGGGGGCCCTGCTTCGCTGTCTCATGGAGCCCTTTTCTCTTTTGCAGTTTGGCGGCCGAGGAAGCCGGGCTGGAGGACTCGCTGGACTCCGGCTGGAGGCTGTGTCTGCGTCTTCAGGGACCTCTGCACCCTGAGGGGCTGTCCACAGACGGTCACGAACTGCCTTTCCTCTTTGAGCAGGTGAGGCTCTCCTTCATTCATGTCCCCAAACAGATGCCAGACCTGAACGCTGCCCTTTCTAAAAACCAGTTGTGGCCGATTCCTGCTCAAGGTGACCTATGTGTCAGGGTAGAACTGTGCTCCATAGGGTTTTCAATGGCTTATTTTTGTAAGTAGATTGCCAGGCCGTTCTTCTGCGGCGCCTCTGCGTGGACTTGAGTCTCTAACCTTAGGTTAGCAGCCTAGCGCTCTAACCTTTTTACACTACCCAGGGATTCCCTCCCTTTCTAGTCTATCTCATTTAATCATTTTACTCCAACCCAGACCTCAGATCCCAAGTTCCCAGGTGTTTTCGCGACAGCACAACCGCCAATTCAACACTGACTCCAGATGTCTCCTTTACAGGCTCACGCTCTGTTGCTGCGCGGCCGGCCGCCCCCGCCCGACGACACTCTGCGCGCCCTGGCTGCGCTGCGCCTGCAGGGCCTGCACCGGGACTTTTCCCTGCGGACGCCACTGCCGCGCCTGGACCGCCTGCTGCCACCCCCGGCCCCGCCGCGTGAAGACCCGCCCCGCCCAGCCCCCAGGCCGCCCCCCTCCGCCGCCCTGCTGGCCGGGGCACTCTGGAGCCCAGGCCTGGCCAAGAGGAGGGCGGAGCGGGCCTGGCGCGGCGGGGCCGGCCGCACAGCGGGAATCACGGCCCGCGAAGGAGGAGGCGGCGCCGGCACGGCGGCTGCTGTGCTGGGCGGCTGGAAGCGGCTGCGGGGCATGGGCCGAGCTGAGGCCATGGCTGCCTACCTGGCTCTGGCGGCGCAGTGTCCGGGGTTCGGCGCTGCTCGGTATGACGTTCTGGAGCTGAGCACGGTGAGGGGGAGAAGGGAGAAGGGGACTCTGGTGGCCCTAGCCCCACACCTTTGCCCCAGAGCCACAGGCCCCCACTGTGGGTCACACTTCCTACCCCAGCAGAGCTGCCCATCTCAAACTGCAGGAGTCACTTTGGACCCTTACCTCTCTGGAGCCTTAGCTTCCTTGCACTGTCGGGTCACAGGGGGAACTAGGAGCCTCCCTGCTCACAGCTATACCCCGCCCCCCCAAAAACAAAAGCTGTAGTGTCCTCTCCTTCTCACCTGACTGCCTATCTGTCTGCAGGAGCCTGGTGGGGGTGCTCCACAGAAGTTATGCCTGGGCCTGGGAGCCAAGGCCATGTCCCTCTCCCGACCTGGTGAGACAGAGCCCATCCACAGTGTCAGCTATGGCCATGTGGCCGCCTGCCAGCTAATGGGGCCCCATACCCTGGCATTGAGGGTAGGAGAGAGCCAGCTCCTTCTGCAGAGCCCCCAGGTGAGTGGGAGGGGGTGGTGAAAGGAGGAGGGAAGGGAAGGGATGTCAAGAAACACTGAACACTGGCCTACATAGGGCTCTAGGCACTGGGGATCCAGCAGTGATCAAAGGTCAAGCTCAGGTACATTAGAATGGGACAGTGAACCAGTAATCAAAGTTTATTTAAGACAGAGATAAGTGCTACAAAGAAAAGAAGAGTGAGACAGGAAGTGACTGAAGAGGGCTATACATTAGGTAGGATGGTCAGGAGGTGACATTTAGCATTCCAGGCAGAGGGAAGTGCAAATGCAAAGGTCCTGAGATGGGAACAGACTTGGCATGTTAGAGGAGCAGAAAGAAGGCCAGTGTGACTGGCACACAGTGAGGGAGACAGGGGTGAGGAGGGGGAAGGTTGCAGGGGCTAGATCATGGGAAGCCCTGGTAAGGAAGCTGGGGCTTCAGAGCCTGGGTGGAGAATGAGACAAAGAAGGGAGCCTGGTGGCCCCTGTTGCACCTGACCTCTGCCCTCTCTTAGGTGGAAGAGATTGTGCAGCTGGTAAATGCCTACTTGGCCAGCCCCTCCCCTGAGAGGCCCTGCAGCAGCCCTTCTCCTCCATGCCAAGACCTGCCAGACATCTCCCCTCCCAGCCAGCACCCGGGCCTGGACGAGCCCCAGGGACAGTCTGGCTGTTTGGGGCAGCTGCAGGACTGAGCTTGCCAAGGGTCATGACCTCCTTCCTGCCTCCAGCCTGGTCCTGGACTGCTCTGAGACTTGAGGAAACCATGGACCCTTTTGGCCCTGCAGGGACAGGGCATACCCTACACCCAAGGGCTGCAATGGGTGCAGAGAATTTTCTAGTTTGTTTCTTAATTTATTTGTAGAAGAGAAGCAAAAAAAAAATCCTTATTTACACAAAACCTTCCTGTGGGAGTGTTTTTCGTGGGACGAGTTGGAGCCCCACAGCTCAGAGCTCCACCCTTAGGGACGCCCACACTCTGGGCTTTTCCAGACACAGAGGGGAGTCTGGACACCACAGGGCTCCACCCTCCTTGACCTCCTGACTTGAACTTCTACCTGGCCAGTTGGCTTGTTGCAGGGTGGTGGGTGGGGCAGGCAAGAAGGCAGCTTTGGAAGCTGACAATTACTCACCCTTCCTTCTCCATTGGGTGGGGTAGGGGTGGCCTCCTGGCATCCCTGAGACCAGAGGACAGTGAGTCATCAAGATTGGCACTGCCCAGTTCCCACCCTGGTGTCCAGCCTCGGGGCCCTGTTTGAGTCCACCTTTGGTGTGCCTACTGCTTTGGGCCTAGAACAGAGGGAAGAAGCTTGGGGCAGGATATATGTCTAATGACTTCTCAGGCTGGGTTCAGCCCTACTCCTGAGTTCTGTTCCTGCTTATCAGGTTAGGTTGAGTTGGGTTGTGCTTCTGGGGTTCTGATGGTTCTGGGCACAGGAGTTTAGGTGCTGAGAAGACAGAAGACCTTAGTAATTCTCTGTAATCTTGAGAATAGGGTTGATTCCTGTCAAACGGCCTAGTCCAAGGTGAGGGATGACAATGGAAATAGTAGATACATTAAGACTTGGACTAACTTGTAAAAAATTAGAGCAGGCAAAGTCTACCCTACCTTCATATGCCTCATAACTGGGAGAGAACATGAAGATTCTTTCACCATTCCCCTTCTTCAAAGACTAACCTGCCATTGAGCCGATTCTGACTCATAGCAACCCTACAGGACACAGTAGAACTGCCCTATAGGGTTTCCAAGGCTGTAATCTTTATAGAAGCAGAATGCCACATCCTTCTCCCACAGAGAAGCTGGTGGGTTCAAACTGCTGACCTTTCAGTTAGCAGCTAAGTGCTTAAACACTGCACCATCAGGGCTCCTTCAAATACTTTGCCCTGACTACCAGGGTTTTATTACTTTATTAGCGTTAAACAAGCACATCTGGGATCAGGGCACGGAAGGGAGGGAGCAAGATCAGCTCTTGGGCTGGAAATGAGCATAGAAAGGTTGTTGGTCAGGGGAAGTTGGGTCAGAAGGACCAGGAATGGTGGGGCTGTGCTGATTGTCCAAGGAGGGTGGTGGTGAGGGGGGAAGTCACTGCTCCTGGGTGCCCCAGGAGATGTAGTCTGGCCGCGTGGCTGCATGGTACTCATCAATGAGCTCTTGCACAACCTCCCTGGATGTGTCCAGCTCGTCGAAGTTCTCCTTGAAGATGTCCTCCTTGCGGAACTGCTCCAGGAAGGCCTCCCGCTTCCGCAGCTTGTCGTACTGCTGGCAAGAACTTTCAAAGAGCTGAAACAGATGGAAATCTCCTCTAGGGTGGGCACTAGTGCCAAGGACAGGGGTTAAGCATTGACTGGGAGAAGGCGATGAAGGTGGTTAGTGGAAGAGAGTGGTCAAAACAGACCAGAAGACTAGACTCACTGAGGAGATACTGGTGTGGTTGGCCATCATGAGCCCGCTGACCCGGTGGGCCGAGGGCAGGTATGGAGACTTCCTAGACAGAGCCACCTGTATGCTGGCTGGGCCCCAGGGGATGAAGTTGGCCAACTTGCGTTCCCGGATCCTCTGCAGGCTCTTGTGGACCTGGGGTGGGCACAGGAGTGGTGGTGGTAGCCTCTCCTCTACCCCTGCTGGTTCAGGGGTAGAACGAAGGAGCCTCACCTACCTGGGTGGGGTCCACCTCTCCCTGGATGATGTTGAGGATGGCGATGTAGCAGTGGTTGGTCTGGCGGTCCCGGCCGGTAGACACCATCACGTTCTTGGGCTGTAGCAGCCGCCTCATAACATCCAGGACCGTGGTCTTCCTCACGCTGGCCACCTGAGGGACAGCGGATAACAAGGACTAGGCCAGCACAGAGGTTATAGTCCAGACACATCCAGAGAAAGAGAGAAGAATAGTGAACACATGTCCCCCATCACGCTCTGGCAGGTCAGTCCCTCCAGGGAGTGTCTTTAGAGCCAGGTCTACACTAAGCCTCTGCTGTAGGATCTGGAATCTTAGCCCTCCTCAGCTCAGCCAAGTCATGCCCATGTGCAGGAGTCTGAGCAGACCCCTGTAGAGCCCAGGCCCCTGCACAGCCAAAGGCAGAGGGCAGATGGAGAACCAGTCGGCAAGAAAGCCACATGCCTCTGTACCAGTCCCTCAGACCCGAGCTTTCTGGGCCTGCGGCCAGTCCAGCCTGGGCACTGAGGGCTGCTCTTACCGACTGGTCCGTGGTGAGGGGGGTGTAGCCAGTCATGAGGAAGTGCAGCCTCGGTGTGGGGATGAGTGAGGCAATGAGGCCAATGAGGTCATTGTTCATGTAGCCGGGATAGCGCAGGGTGGTGGTGCTGGCCGACATGATGGTGGACACCTGGGGACAGGGGTGCCATGTCATGGGCCTCAGCTGGGGTAGGGGGGGCCTTCCCTTCCCAGATGGCCTTCCAGCAGTGAGGGTCCCAGTGTAGAGGAGTGGGGGCTCACCAGCTGGTTGATCTGGGAGAAGGACGGGTTCTGGATGTGCAGGCGGTCTGTGGCGATCCGGTTCAGGGCTGTGTTGTCCAGCACCACCTGGGGGACAGGAGAGGGAGGCAGATCAGGGCCATGTTGTCCAGCACCACCTGGGGGACAGGAGAGGGTGCCAGATCCGGGCCGTGTTGTCCAGCACCACCTTGGGGGGCAGAAGAGGGTCACAGCACCCTTATGAGAAGTAAGGGGCAAAGAAACAGGATATTAGCTTAGCCCCCTAACTCCAAAACTAGGAAGTAGATTTGTTAATTTAAAAGGAAAGCACTGTCTCTGGAACATCACAAGACTTTTTTTTACCACCCAGTGCAGTGAGCAAATGAGTGGTGCAAATGGCTAACTTGTTCAGCTGCTAAACGGAAGGCTGGAAGTTTGAGTCCACACAACGGTGCCTTGGAAGAAAGCCCTGGAGACCTACTTCCAAAAAACCACCCATTGAAAACCCTATGGAGCATAGTTCCACTCTGACACACATAGGGTTGCCATGAGTTAGATCTGACTCGATGGCAATTGGTTTTATGTGCCATGGGCTGTGCCTGCCCTGGAGATACAATGGAGAGCAAAACAGGCATGGTCTCTCCCCTCACTAGGCCTCCACTCTAATGGAGAGAGACAGACATGAAGTATAAAACAACAGAAACGTGTAACTACAATCTGAAATAGGCACAGAGGAATCTGACCTTGACTGGGTGGTCAGGGAAGGTTTTCCAGAGAAAGTGACCCTTGAGCTGAGAGTTCAAGCATGAGCTGGCATTAAATAGCCAAAGTGGGGAGGGGAGGGATTTACTTTGTTTAGAGTCTTGCTGCCTAAAGAGACCGTATGCAATGCAACTTGCAGATTAGGGCCTTATTTCAGAATTTGGCCCATGAAGTATGGCTTTGTTGGTTCTCTGTTCTCTGGAAAGGACTTGGGAAGGACAGGGCACATATGACTCACTGGTCTGGGGAGGCAGACCAAAGCTCTGGCTTCTTTCTGTGCTTACCACGCAGTCTGCGTTCTGGGTCAGCCTCTTGAGCGTGAGCAATGAGTTGTAGGGCTGCACCACCACGTCACTCATCTCATCCTGGTTGGGAAACACTGAGTATGTCTGCACCAGCTTCTTGGGGTACCTGAGGGTGAGGAATAGGCTAGAGGGGACGGTGGCAAAGTAAAATGAAAGGACCCCCGTCACTATCCATCTCTGATTTCTTAGGAACAACAGGGAACATTCCTTTCCAAGGAACACCAATCTCTTCTACTAACGGGGCGAGAGCAGAACTGAGTTGTCAGAAAGGATAGGCCTCAAGTATCAAACCTTGTAGACTGCCTCTGTCTTAGTTATCTAGTAGTGCTATAATAGAAATATCACAAGTGGATGGCTTTAACAAACAGAAATCTATTTTCTCACGGTGTAGGAGGCTAGAAGTCTGAATTTAGAGCACTGGCTCTAGGGGAAGGCTTTCCTTCTCTGTCAGTTCTGGAGGAAGGTCCTTGTCTTTCCAGCTTGTTTCCTGGTTCCATGGAAATCTCCATGTGTCTTGGCATCTATCTTACCCCATTCTCAGCTCTGCTTGCTTGTTTAATCTTTTATATCTCAAAAGAGATTGACTCAAGACACATCCTACACTAATCCTGTCACGTTAACGTAACAAAGACAGCCCATTTCCAAATGAGATTACAACCACAGGCACGGAAGTTAGGATTTACAACACATATTTTGGAGGGACATAATTCAATCCAGAACAAGCTCCCTAGGCAAACCCACATCCCCTGAGTTATTGCTTTCAAGGTAGTCCCTGGGTGGTCACGCTTTGTCCCTATTACTCAACAGGGGGAGTGATAGATCTTCAGTTCAAGAGAAAAAGTGACAAAAATGAAGGATATTACCCAGGGAAACAGAGCTAAAGCCCTCACCCCAAACCCAGGTTCACCTGTCATTCAGCCGCTCCAGGAGGTAGGAACCCAGGCCAGAGCCCGTCCCCCCGGCAATGGAGTGACACAGCACAAAGCCCTGAATGGGGAGGGGTGGAGAGAGTGGTGTCACTAGGGTTGGTGTCATTCAGTGCAGTCACTCATGGTGTCACCCCCCATGCTAATTACCACAATATTGTAGCCAAAATACCAGAAAACTGGACAAAATCGACAACTATAAAAACACAGGCAGCAACGAAAACATCAGCATGTGCTTGTGGTAATTAGCACGTGACTCAAAGCGGTATTGTAATTGGGTAATAACGACAGCTCTGACTGGAGCAATTAGCAAGCAAGCCCAGTGCCCTGAGTCGGAGCCATTTGAAGGCTCAAAAAGTAAATCAGCATAGAGTTTTAGCCTTGTAGGTATATTGATACATGTAAGCTGGGCTTATGAAAAATGTTTTTGTTGTTAAAACCAACTATGGAGATATATTTATAAAAAAATGATAAATTTCTGCTGAAACACCACACGAAAATTTTATAAACAGTCATTTCGGTGTCACCCCATCTGACAGTGTCACCCACTGCACTCTGTACCTGCTGTACCCCCCTAATGACACCACTGGGCAAAGAGCAATGTCCAGGTAGCTGGAGGAGATGTTTCAGGGTTGTCCCATTCCCTACTCCCAACACATCCACGTCTCGAGGTTTCCTGTGTCTATCTAGGCTGAGGCTCTGGGCAGAAGCTGAATGATGTCCCCATTGAGATTATCGCCTCCTTGAGGACAAGAACTGTACCTTATTTCATTTACCTCAGTACCCCAGCATCTGATGCACAGTAGATGCTTGATAAATGGGTTTTGAACTGAATTGCCCCATCATACCACTCGTTCAGGCCACCTCCTCACCTCTAGGCTGTCGCTTCCATCTGCTTCTCTGTCTATGATGTCAAAGATGTCTTCATGTATTTTCTCACCCTGTATAGAGACATAGGAGCCCCGGTGGCACAATGGGTAAGCACTTAGCTGCTAACAAAAAGGTTGGTGGTTGGAACCCACCCAGTGGCTCCATGGGGGAAAGACTTGGCTATTTGCTCCCTTAAAGATTACAGCCTAGAAACCCTATGGGGGCAGTTTTACTCTGTCACATGGGGTCACTATGAGTCAAAAATCGACTCACCAGCACCTAACAACAACATAGAGACGTGAGGGGAGGAGGTCAGCATGAGACAGTTCTGGAGAGCATCTCTTTGCAGCCACAAGAGCTCTATTCTGGGACATTGCTGCCACCCTCAAGCAGAAACTCTCCTGTAGCCCTCAAACCACAACTGCTGCTTTGCAAATGATTTGCACAAAATGTCCCTTTTGTCAGGGTACCCCTTTTATCTCTTACTTGTTGTCAATCTGATCTGATCAAATGCCCAGGCTGCTTGAACCTGCCTTGCCCTGGGTTGAGAATATCAAAAGTGTCTGGGATGTCCTGCCTAGTCACCTGGGAGAATCCACTGGCCCAGTTGTTGCCGGCTCCTCCACCGTGCTCCGACAGGTAGATGTTCTCAGGGTTGTAGAGCTTGGCATAGGGGGAGTTGAGGATGGAGTGGATCACCCGGGGCTCCAGGTCCAGCAGCACCGCCCTGGGGATGTAGTGCTCATCGTCTGCCTGTCAAGGGGAGTCCAGGACCGGCCCAATCAGCGGGGGCCTGCCCAGTCCTACACCTCCCAACTCTGGCTCCTGCCCACCCTCCCTCCTCAAATCAGCAGCCCTGGCCCCTCTGCTCAGCAGGCTTCCAGGACCAGGCCGCTGCCTTTCCTTTCAGGGCCCCTGGGCCCCTGCCAGCCCTGGCCAAGTCGCTGGGGGCACCTGGTAGAAAAAGACGTCCTTTCGGTCAGTGCCTTCGGTGGCGAACTCCTCCACGATGCCCTCGGGGCTGATACCATGTTCGGCACACAGCTGTTTCCAGAACTCGAACCCAACTGGGGGGTAGGGGTGGAGAGACACCTGGGTCTCCTGGAGCCGGAGGCCTCAGGAGCCTGGGGTCAGGGTCAGAGGCTGTCACACGCAGAGGGTGGGCCCAAGACGCCTGGGTTCAGGGGCCGTCAGGGCTGGAGGCCCGGCTCTAGGGCTGGGGCTTGGTTCATCATGCGCATTAGGGAAGGGTTTCATCGAAGGGAAAGGGGGAGCTGGAGAATGTCAAGCACTTGAGAGGAACCCAGTGGGGCAGAACCGGAGGCTGGAGGGGTCCGGCGCTCGCTCACTCTGGTTGCCGCACTGGCCCAGCTGCAGAGTGATGATCTCCCGGGGCATCGCTCTTCAGACGCGGCCGCGGAGACCCAGCCGGGCGCAAGTCACCGCAGAGACGAATGCCTGGCAGCGGGACGCGCAGGACGTGGGAAGCGCGCGCTCTCTTCGTCTTTTGACGCGGATGCTCGGTCTGCGCGTGTGCAGTGCGGGTCTCCTTTGGCCGGGGGAACTCAGCTGGGGCATCATTTTCTCGCCACAGCAAACACAGCTGGATTTCGGCACAGGCGCAGAGAGAGGCCACGCCTCTCCCGCCCCTAGCCCCTGCGCCGCGCCTGCGCGGTGAGACTCGCAGGGGCTCGCAGGGTCGCGACCAGGGTGCGGGGCGCGGCGGGGCGGGCGGGGCGGGGCGGGGCGGGCGGGGCGGGGCGGGGCGAGGTGGGGCTGGTCTAGAGGCAGAGCTGGTCGCTGTGGTGGTCCAGATGCCCCGCCGCGCTGCAGAGGTTGGGGAGCGGCTCTCCGAAGTAGAAGGGCTGGGTCCAAGCTAGCTTTCTTCTTTAAAATTCTTATTTTATTTTAAATTACGAAAAGTTTTTAAACATACGAACCTGATTTTGTGTTTTTATTTTTTCGTGTGTTTCAATTTAAATGGTATCAAAGCACAATATTCCTTTGGCCATCTGCTTTTTTCCCTCTACATTAGGCTTTTGTGATTAATTATGTTGATACATGTAGATTTTATTTAAAATAATTTTTTTGTGCTTTAAGTGAAAGTTTACAAATCAAGTCAGTCTCTCACACAAGAACCCATGTACACCTTGCTACACACTCCCAATTACTCTCCCCCTAATAAGACAGCCTGCTCTCTCCCTCTACTCTCTTCGTGTCCATTTCGCCAGCTTCTAACCCCCTCCACCCTCATCTCCCCTCCAGGCAGGAGATGCCAACATAGTCTCAAGTGTCCACCTGATCCAAGAAGCTCACTCCTCTCCAACCCATTGTCCAGTCCAATCCATGTTTGAAGAGTTGGCTTTGGGAATGGTTCCTGTCCTGGGGCAACAGAAGGTCTGGAGGCCATGACCACTGGGGTCCTTCCAGTCTCAGTCATACCATTAAGTCTGGTCTTATGAGAATTTGGGGGCTGCATCCCACTGCTCTCCTGCTCCCTCAGCGGTTTTCTGTTGTGTTCCCTGTCAGGGCAGTCATTGGTTGTAGCCTGGCACCATCTAGTTCTTCTGGTCTCAGGATGAGATACATGTAGATTTATTTCATGCATTTTAACTTCTGTATAGTATTTTATTAAATGAATAAACCCAGTTTGTTTTATTTCCACAAGGAGCCCTGGTAGTGCAGTGATTAAGCACTTGGCTGCTAATGCCGGCAGTTGGAAGTCACCAGCCCCTCTGTTGGAGAAAGTTGTCTCAGTCTGCACCTGTAAAGATTACAGCCTTGGTACTTTGGTGAGTAGCACCTGGGGTCTTAAAAGCCTGTGTGTGTCCATCTAAGATACTCCACTGGTCCCACCCCTTCTGGGGCAAGGGAGAATGAAGAAAAGCAAAGACACAAGGGAATGATTAATCCAAAGGACTAATGGACCACAACTACCACAGCTTTCACCCGACGGAATCCAGCACAACTAGGTGGTTACCAAGTACCACCACCGACTGCTCTGACAGGGATCACAACATAGTGTCCCAGACACAGCTGGAGAAAAATGTAGAACAAAATTCTAACTCACAAAAAAGGCCAGACTTACTGGTCTGACAGGGGTGGGAGGAACCAGAGAGTATGGCTCCTGGACACCCTTATAGCTCAGCAATGAAGTTACTCCTGAGGTTCACCATTCAGCCAAAGATTAGATAGGCCCATAAAACAAACCAAGACTAAGTAGGCACACCAGCCAAGGGGCAAGGACAAGAAGGCAGGAGGGAACAGGAAAGCTGGTAATGGGGGGCCCAAGGTCGAGAAAGGGAGAGTGTTGACATGTCACGACATTGGTAACCAGTATCACAAAACAATATGTGTATTAATTATTTAATGAGAAACTATTTTGCTTTGTAAACCTTCATCTAAAGTACAATAAAAAAAAAATTTACAGCCTTGGAAACCCTGTGGGGTAGCTCTACTCTGTCCTATATGGTCACCGTGAATTGGAATCGACTCCATGGCAATGAGTTTTTTTAGTGAGTTTTTATTTCTATACAAGGGAGACTAGATTATTTCCATTTATTCCTTATTACATCAGGCAAGTACAGGACTTGTCTGCTTGTGAATATGAAGGGAAATGTCTCTTGAAGGGACATGTGGAGCTTCAACTTTACCAACCAAAAAAACCAAAACCAAACCAGTTGCCATCAACTCATGGCAACCTGATGTGCCGCAGAGTAGAAATGCACTCCACAGGATCTTCCAGGCTGTGACCTTCTAGAAGCAGATGGCCAGGTCTTTCTTCAACAGGCACCTCTGGGGGCTTTGAACTGCCAACCATTTTGGGTTAGTTAGTGGTCCAGTGCTTAACCATTTGTCATACCCAGGGACTCCTTTTGCTACTGGCCTTTTGAAATTCTTCCTCTGTGAATTGCCTGTTCATATCTTTTGCCCATTTTTCTAATAAGTGGTTTCTCTTTTTTTTTTAATTGACTTGTAGGCATATTAAGATAGTCTATGAGTTTTTTCTCAGTTATATGGGTTGCAAATACAGTCTCAGTCTGTGGCTTCTCTTTTCACTTTGCAGATGGTGTCTTTTGTCATAGAGAAGATTTTTATTTTAATATAGACAAAGTTATCCATCTTTTCCATTATGCTTTGCATATTTTATAACTTATTAAAGAAACTTTCCATATCCCAGTGTCATAAAGCTGTTCTGTTTTCCTCTAAAAACTTCATAATAGTTTTGCTTGTTCCCGTAGGTCTTTAGTTCATCTGGAATTTATTTGGGGGCTTGCTGTGAGATAGGAATCTACTTTATCTTTTCCATATGGATGGCCAATTGTTTCTGAACCAATTATTGAAGAGTCGGTGCAGCCTCTCCTGTCCCTGGAACATTCCAAGCCCCCTCACCAATGTGGGCCAGCTCCTGGCTTCTCTTCATTCCATTGGTCTGTCTTTCTGTCTGACCCTGTCTGGTGGGCCTTCTCTGGGAGCTGCAGAGTCATGCTCAGACAAGGTTTTTGTTTCCTTCTCTCTCTTTCTCTCAGAAAACTCTTCCACCTTCCAGCCTCACCTGGAATCCTCTGGGCTTCTTTAGAAGACTCCGGCTTGAGCCACACCCACCCCTGCCCCCATCTTGCTTCACTTTCTCTCTTCTTATCCCCTGCAGGCCTCCCAGCTTCCTCCACCTCTGGTTGGCTGTAGAAAGATCTCCAGTGTCCCCCCAGGAGGACCTGGTAGCCTCACCCTTTCAGGGAGGGTCTGACCTCTCACTCTGAAGCTAAGGGTGGCGCTGGAGCTACTCCATTAGCCCCATGGATTCACCTGCCTGACAGGATCATTCCTTGAGGGCTGATTGTCTTCAGAGGCTTTGCCAGAACCCTTTCAGAGCCTGGAGTCTGCTCAGGGATGAAGAGGAACGCTTCAGAGATGAGACTAAATTTGCCAGGCCTCCCTACCCTGTAAATCTTGTAAGGCTTAGTTTGCTTCTTTTAAAATAATAAAAAGCTGTAAACAGTTCCTGAACATTTGTGAAACATGGGAGTAAAATTTTGCCTTTTCTTGTGATTAACAGCAGTGCCTTGCTCCTCCCTCTGGTCCCCCAGAAGTGGGAGAACTTCCTCCAAATGCCAGTTTATAGGCAAGCAGGTTAGAACGTGTGCACGGGTGGTGGAAAAGTTGCAGTGTCAGTTTCCTCTAAGAAGCTATGTCAGACAAGCTGGAGGAGGCTCCTCCCAGTCTTGTAGAAATGGGTCGGAAATGGAGATGCTTATGTACATTAGCAGAGCCGAATATAAATTCTCTCAGTTATTAGCAGGCTGTGGCTTTCCATTTCTGCTGAGAACTGGCCAATCGATCCAGTAAATGAGATGATGACATCAGCACTTAGCACAGTGCTTGACTCACAGTAGGCACTCAACAAACGGTAGCTACTGTCATTATCCTAGACGCAATCCCAACTGAAGTATATAGCTTGGCTGCTGCTACAGGCGAAAAATTCTATTCAGAGTAAAAGCAAAAGGAGCGTTTGCTTTAAGTAAATTAAAAAAAAAAATTAAAAACCCAGTTGCTTGTCACGGTTCGACAGATTCGATTTCAGATCTAACTTCCTTTGTTGAGTTTAATTTGCTTGGTTCCACGTTCTCTGGACCAGGTAATGCTAATGTAGTGGGTGGGTTGTTGGTACTCCTTTGTCTGCTTCTGATAATAAATGTAACATTTGTAAATAACTAGCATGTTTGCTAAATGTCCAGACCCTTAATTGGAAATGCAGATTAAATAAAACATTTTGTTGGCTGCACTTTTCCTTCTGTCTTTTCCTGGATGCCTGCCTGCAGCGTGTCTGGAACACAGGCATCTCGCAGGTGAGTAGGTGGAGGTGTGAGGTGGTGAAATGGGGGTGTATCCCAGGGGCTGGGAGGAATAGCAGTGTGCATATTGTAGAAAAACAGCCAGTTAGAGCCAGTTCTAGTCCTGAGTGAGACTGGGATCCTATGACTCCATGGAGTTTAACTTTCACAATGAAGACAAAGAAAAATTAAAGCAACAAAGAATCAAAGCTCTTTATGTGAAGGAAGTTGTGCTAAATTCATATTTTAGTATTTGGTATTGTTTTCTTGAGGAATGGGAAAAAGGAAATAAGTCTGAAAGTAATCTTGTTTGCAGGCCATTTGTTCATTCTTTTATTCTTCGATTGTGTACTTCTAATATGCTGGGCACACTGTTAAGAGGTGGGGAAACACCAGACCCAGGTGCTCGTGCTCTCATGGAGGAGATAAACAGGCAGAAAGGTTAGCACAGAGTGCAGAGGGGGGTGTAACTAGAGGCAGGAGAATTAGGGAAGATTTATGGGAGGTGGTGACTCCTGGTCCAAGTCTTGAAGGTCTGGTGGGAATTAGCCAGGTGGAAGGGATGTAAGAATGTGGAAGGGATGTAAGAATGACACGGTGGAGGCGTCAGACCTTCTCTGACTTCACAAGGGGGAAAGAGAATCAAGATCAAGAGCCAAAGACTGATTCCTATGAGGTGGGGAGGTCAGACATACCTCCTCTCTCCACCATCTTTACCAACTGTCCCTCCCATGACACTGTCTACTTTTCTGCTGGGTTTGACAATTCATTGTACTGTCCACACAGAACTCACACACAGTACTCAGGCTTATGGGGTTTATTAGGGTGGTAACAGGTTCCAATTCAGGTTCAGGAACACTCAGGATATAGTCCTTCCATCAGGACAAGCTCTTTTCAGCTGCACCAGCAGGCACACCTCTCTCTGGCCCTCAGCCTTCGCCCTGCTTGGGCAAGTGTTACAAAGCTCTTTCAGCTCTGCCGTAAGTGCCCTGAGGCACCCCACTTCACTAGTAAGCCTCCTGCTCAAAGGCACTCAGCTTTCATGCTCTGTGGGCTGGCTTCGCTTCTGGCTGTCTTCAGTGTTACAGCTCTCTCTCTCTGTGTCCTGGTTCCAGGAGCTTCCCAGTGCAGGGATCCTGGGTCCAAAGGACACACTCCACTATTGGCTCTTCTTTCTTGAGGGTGGTGGGATCCTCTCTCTCCATCTCTGGGATGGCTCATTTTAAGGCAAGCCGGGTGACACAGCTGACCAATCCCTTTGGTGGGCCACAATAACCTCATTTGTACAATCCCACTCAATCACTTGGGTGGGAGTTACAAGACCATGGTGAGAAAGGCCACACAAAAGTGATCCATTGCACCTCAGGCAGCTACAAATCAATAAGAAGAAAACAAACACTCAGAAAAGGAAATGGATACTGGGTATAAAGGGTTCGTGATAAACAAAAATATATGAATATGGTCCATTTTGCTAGTGATCAGAAAAGCACAAATTCAAGGCAAAAAAAAATGAGATGAGCAAAAATTTAAACGATTGGTAATATCCAGTGTTATGGGGATTCTGAGAATGGATGATAAACAAAAATATATGAATATGGTCCATTTTGCTAGTGGTCAGAAAAGCACAGATTCAAGGCAAAAAAAATGAGATGAGCAAAAATTTAAACGATTGGTAGTATCCAGTGTTATGGGGATTCTGAGAATGGATGCGTTTATGCACTATTTTTATACACTTTTGGTGAGAATATAAATGGATACATGCTGCAGGGTTAATTGGTAGTTCTCTTGCTATGTAAAATGTATATAACCTTTGATCCAGCAATCTCCATTTGAGGAATCTCTTCTACCAAAATGCTAGGACAGGTGCACAGAGATATATGTACAGGGATATTTGCTGCAGCAGTGTTTATAATGGTGAAAAACTGCCTAGATACCCACGTGTCCATCCTTAGAGATGTGGTTAAATAAGCTATGGTACATCCCTATTAGAGAATATGAAGGAGAAATTTATAAGAAAAATAAGGTAGACATCGCCTGCATGGAGTGCCTGGGTGGTGCACTGCTCTGCTGCTGTCTGAAAGGTTGGAGGTCTGAATTCAATCAGAGAGACCTCAGAAGAAAGGCCTGGTGATCTACTTCCTAAAAATCAGCCATTAAAAACCCTATACAGTCAACAATTACTTTAAAACAAAGATGAGAATGTAAAGAGGCAGAGAAACTAGACTAATGGAAATGGAGCAACCAGAATGGAAATAACGAGAATGTTCAGGCATTGTAAAGAACGTAACCTATGTCACTTAACTTGTGTAGAAATTGTTGAATGGAAACCTAAATTGCTATGTAAACCTTCACCAAAAACACGATAAAATATTATTTAAAAGAAAACCCTATAGAGTACAGTTCTTCTGGGATACACATGGGGTCACCACAAGTTAGAATTGACTCAATGGCAACTGGTACTGGTTTATCACCAGCCTGTGAAGGGGCCTACAGATGGTAGGTGACAAAAACAAATCACAGAACAATATGCATTGTCTCATCCCTTATGACAAAACAAAAAGAAAAGTATTTTTGAATGCATGTAGGAGGAAAACAAAGTGCGTTGGGTGTATGCTCACAGTAGAAGCAGCAGTGTGTGGATAGGCTTGGTGCAGGAGATGGCATGTTGGCTTTAGGGTGAACATAGAGAGTTTCATGTGGTGAACTGGAGAAAATGACAGCGACCAGACCTGGATGTGTCGTGTGGAACAGGCAAAGGAGGGTGTTTCTGTCCTGAGGGCAATGGGATACTGCTGAAGGATCCTGGGATGGAATCAGATCTGGATTTCGGGAAGACCCCTCTGGCACTGGGGAGACAGGCATGCTTGAGTGGGGCAAGAGAAGAGACAGGGCTACCAGCTGGATTGTTGCATTAATCCAGGCATGAAAGGAGGAGGGCCCTGCCCAGGAATGGTGAAGAGGGGACAGATTCTAGAGATACTGAGAGGAAAGAATCTACAGGAGTTCAAGATGACTGAACATGTAATGGGATAAGGGAGAAAGAAGGATCTGAGCTGATAGATTGCAATCTTGGGACGTTAGGTGAAGGTAGGGCCGTTTACTGAGACACAGAGAATTTAGGAGGAGCATGTTCGTATACATTGAGTTTGAGGGGCCTGAGGGACATCCAGGGGTCCAATAGGCAACAGGGAATACATGAGCCTAGAGCAGCCTAGAGCTAAGGAAGGAGTCCCTGGGTGGTACAAATGGTCAGGCACTCAATTACTAGCCAAAATGCTGGTGGTTTGAACCCAACCAGAGGCGCCTTGGAAGACAGGCCTGGTGATCTGCTTCTGAAAGGTCATAGCCTTGAAAACCCTATGGAGCAGTTCTACTTGGCACACAGGGGGTCATGATGAGGGGGAATCAACTCAACATCAACTAACAACAACAGAGCTAAGGAGAGAGATTGAGATGAAGAGCCAGGTACGCTAAAGTGACAGTTAAAGCCATAGGCATGAATAGGGTCACTCAAGGAGAATGCGTGGCGTGAAATGGTCCTGGATTGGAAGAGGTTTGGGAATACAACCTGGTAGAATATAATATTTAAGGGGTAAAAGATTTTATGGCAGAGGGGAATGAAGGCACAAGCTGAAAAGCAGAAGAAAAACTAGTGTGTATCACCCAGGTTTGCTTGCCTACCTTTTGGTTTCTGGCAGAGCCCTGCTTTTGTTCTGCATCCCACTCTTCCTCCAAGTGGTTCAGGGGTGAATCCTGATTAGTCCAACCCAAATCGTGGCAGTCACAATTCCCTTGCAAGGGGACTGTTCTAGCAAAGGACATATGACGCAATTCAGGTCAATGGAATATCAGGAAAGGACTCCAGGGTCTTCTGGGGAAGGTCTCCTTGATGATTAAAAACAGACATATTAGGAAGGCGCACATTGTCTTCTTCAGCTGCACCTTGTCATATTTGGATACGGCAGCTGGAACTGCTACAGTCGTCTTCCAGCCATACAGAGAACATCTTGAGAACAAGCCATGGTGCTGAGGGTGGCAGCAGAAAGATGGAAGGCACTCTTATGACACTGCTGATCCATCAAATTAATCATCCCTGGAGTTGCCCCATATCTGGACCTCTTGAAAAGTGAGGTATATTTTTTCTTGTGGTTGATACTATTTGACTGGGATTTTCTTTTAATTGTAGCTGAAGGCCCAGACATAGAGAAGGATATCACGGAGGGCTAGAAAGGAGAAAGTTCCAAGGAGGGAATGGTTTGGGCATCTGAGGCTGTGGAGAGATAGAGTAACATGGGGTTGCAGAAAAAGCCTTCAAATTTAGGGGGGCCATTGATGACTTTGGTGAGAATAGTGACCCTGGACTATGGGGGGTAAAAACCAGGTTACAAAAGATTACTTAGCCATGTACATAGTTGGCACTCAACAGATACTTGAGGAATCATAAAATTGAGACATGGGTAGAAGAGAAAGAAGTGAGCAGGGGGTGTAGACTTAAAAAGGGGCTTTAATCTGGAGTCCACAGATTCCCCCCCACCAAAGGATCTATGAGTAAAATTCAGGGGATCCTTATACTTGGATGGGAAAAAAAATCCGCCTTGATTTCATTCACCTCTAACTGAAATTTAGCCTTTTTTTCAATTATGACTGTAGGCCTCACACTTCCGTAGTATCAGCAGTACCTTTGTTTTTATAACTTTGTCACCTGTAAAAATCACAGGTATTTTTTGTATCACCTTACAGTTGGTGCAGATGTTGCAGTATGTTGTTTACAATCATCTCTACTTTGAAATTATAGGAGTTATTAGACCCAGAGCAAGATTTTATTTAATGCACTAATAAAGAACACACAAAAATTAAATAAAAAAAGTGCCTATATTACTATGTCACAAACCTGTTTTTTAAAATATTGTAACAACTGTATTTCCATATAATTGGTTTCCACTGTAGTCCTATGTATATTATTTTATGCATTAAAAAAAATTATTCGCCAAAATGCCAAAAGGGTACATGGTATAAAAAAAATTAAAATCCCCTGCTCTAAAGAAGAAGAGAGAAGGGGAGATGTGTACAGAGGAGATGGAAATGTAGTGTCTGGGGAACACTGGTTTTTAGAACATAGGAGAGGCTTCCATGTTCAAATACCAAAGGGGACAGAGGGGATTTTGAGAGCCAAGGTCCCTGAGGAGGCTGGAGATAATATTGGGATCCAGACTCAGGTGGAAGGATTAAGTAGAGGAAGGAAACTTTTCCCACAATAAAAGGGAGCAAAGCATGAGGGTAGATAAAAATAAGTGTTTCGACGGGGCGGGAGTGGGGGACAGGAAGTTGAGGGGGTTTCTGCCTGGTGGCTTCTATTTTCATTGTCAAGTAGGAGTAAAGTTATCTGCCGAGAGTGAGAATGAGAGTGAAGGGAGATAAAGGTAGGGAGCAGAAGGTAGGGCCAACAAGGATTTGTAGAGGGTCTACTAAACCAGGGGATGAGACAAGTGTGGAGGTTAGAGACCCCCAGGTTGTCATGACAACAGAGTGCATGGGTGTGCAATGTCTCTGGCAGTGTTCAGGTGCCTAAGTGTAGGAGTCAGCGGGAAAAAAATCAGCTAGAGTCAGGGATGGGGTTGTACCAGGAGGATAAGGTGAAGATCAGGGGAATAAAGGAAGGATGCATCAGGATGTCCAGGCTAAGTGTGGCAGCTTGGGAGAGTGAGATAAACACTGGGAAGATTGGAACAAAGGGAATGAGAAAGTGGAGATGCAGACAGTGGTGGTTGTGGCAAGAGCAAGTCAGTCAAGTTTAAAGTCAAAGAGTAGTTTCGTGGGATGGTTAAGTGCTAGGGTCTGGCTATAGTGTAGGTGGCCGAAGTAGAGAAGAGGTAAATGGCACTGGAGGTCAGGAGTCCAGGAATGGCCAGCCCAGGGTCCTGGAAGGACCATACATATGGAGGCAAAAGCCACCTAGGATAAAGATAAGGCTTGATGTAGAGAGGGAAGTCTTTGGAGATTATGGAGGAATGATTTAGAAGTTGATAGATGATTGGAACAAGTAATAAGAGTGTAGTGGAGTTGGATGGCATGTGTCACAAAGGAGGAGCAGGGTTTTTTCAACATGGCAAAATGGTAATGGTTTAAAAGTAGCAGTAAGGAGATAGAAGAATGCCTACCCACCATCAGGTAGAGAATGGGAACCCATGCTCCTCCTGTGTGACCAGGGCTTCAAAAAATAACTAGCCTTTATTGGAGGGGCCAAAGAGAATAAAACAATTTTGGATCAGAGGTGATCTAGTACAGTGGCTTTCGGCCCAGGAAGGTAGCCCTTTCTACTTCCTGCCCCCACTGGGAGACCTTCGCAAACCAGCAGAAGCCTTTTTGTTTTTATCACAATGATGAAGGTGGTGATATTGGCATTTGGTATCTAGAGATCAGAGTTGCTAAATGTCCCGCAGTGCACGGGATAGTCCCACACAGTGGTGAAATGTCCTACCCAAAATGCCAGTAGTGCATCTCATTGATTTTATGGACCTCAGAGTACTGGGATGTGTACTTACTCTTTAGAGCTCCTGTTGTCTTTATATTATATTAACACCTTGGGTCTACGGTCACTGTGGTAGACAGTGTTAGTTGACCTCTTCTCCTTAGTCAGACTGCTGCCAATGATTGGTCTACAGTTGTCACAGTTCTGGCCAATGAGATGTAAGCAGAAGTCATAAAGTGGGTCTCCTCCTAGGAAAACTTTCCAAAAGGGCTAGTGAGGTTAGCATACCCCTTCCCTCTTTGTTCTGCTCCCTTCTTCCTGCCTGAAACTTGGTTCAGCAGCCATCTTGTGCCCATGAGCTGAAAAGTCACACATTAATGATGGTGGAGCAAAAAGACAGAAAGGCTCTGTGTTTTTGATGACTTCCTAAGAGGTGTCCCAGCCCTGACTACCACCTCTGGTTTTATCATGTGTCTAAGAAAAATAAACTACTATTTGTTTAAGCTGCTGTTAATTGGGTGTTCTGTTGATTGTAGCTGAATGCGTTCCTACCTGATAGAGTCATAGAACCAGCTGAATTGACTCGGACTCGTGGAGACCCCATGTGTGTCAGAGTAGAACTCCGCTCCATAGAGTTTTCGATGGCTGATTTTTTGGAAGTAGATCACCAAGTCTTCCTTCCAAGGAGCCTCTGAACAGACTTGAACCTCCAACCTTTGGGTTAGCAGCTGAAAACACTAGCCATTTGTACCACACAGGTCCTCCGATAAAGTCATAGGGTCAGTTCCTAACAGATCTGAGGCTAAAACCCAGACTCTCACAATCTACTTCTCTTTCTTCTGCAGCAGTGGCTCTGGACAAGCAGCATCAGCACCACCCGGAAACCTGTTAGAAATGCAGAATTTCAGACCGCACCCCAGACCTTCTAAATCAGAAACCCTAGTGGTGGGGCTCTACAATCTTTTAACAAGCCTTCCAGGTGACTTATGCACCTAAAGTTTGACAACCACAATCTATAGCCACGCTCTTCACTGTGTGGTCTTGGCTCAGTGGCATCACGTCACCTGAGGGCATGTTATCAATACAGAATCTCAAGTCCCACCCAGACCTACTGAATCAGAACCCGCTCTTTCACAAGATACCTGGGTTATTTGTATGCACGTTAAAGAGTAAGGAGCACTGCTCTAACTAAAACTCACTGCCATACAGTCTCTGGCTCTTAGAGACCCTATAAGACAGAATAGAACTGCCCTCTAGGGTTTCCAAGTAGCGGCTGGTGGATTTAAACTGCCAACGTTTTGGTTAGCAGCTGTAGCCCTTGACCACTGCGCCACCAGGGCTCACAGGATTCTTAAATGAGTCTTTCTCTTCTCCCTCTTGAAGCAAGATCTCTGAAAAGATACAAAACTGACCAGGCTGAAATGACACACTCAGGATTCAGCTATGCGCTTCGAGTCACACAACGAACTCTAAATATTTTAAAATTCAAAAGGTATAATCCACAATTCAACTTTGAAA
Organism: Elephas maximus indicus; assembly: GCF_024166365.1. Lineage (NCBI taxonomy): Eukaryota > Metazoa > Chordata > Mammalia > Proboscidea > Elephantidae > Elephas > Elephas maximus. Next base: position 49,514,835 of record NC_064837.1, on the reverse strand, counting down.
CTTCTGAGAATAAACATTTAAAAACTTTAAAAAGTAGAGAAAATAGTATAATCGCACCCTACGTAGCTTGCAAATGATTTTAAATGAAAAACTCATCCCAGGTATAAGTTTAAGAACACTCTTTTGGGAATCTCTTGAAGGCTAAGGTAAATTTGTGTATGTTACCATTGCCTCTGTATATATATATATATATATATAAAAAAATCACTCATGTTTTTTAAATAAATGACTGTGCTTTAATATCTTTATATCCACTGGAGAAAGGGTAGGGGCAACTTAAAAAAAATTTTTTTTTTTAATTTTATATATTTTTGTGTATCCACTTTTTCATACCATTTATTGGAATTTAAAAGGAGCCCTGATGGTGCAATGGTTAAGCAACACTCAGTGGCAAACCTATAGATTGATGGATCTAACCCATTCAGTGGCTCCGTGGGGAGAAGATCTAGCAATCTGCTTCCATAAAGATTACAGCCAAGAAAACACTATGGGGAAGTTCTGCCCTGTCACACTGGGTGTCTGTGAGTTGGAATGGACTCAATGGGACCCAATAACAATAACAGCATTGGAATTTATGTATTTCATTACGGTATTTTCAGGATTCTGTAACTGGCCTTAGTTCTATGCATGTTATTCCGAATTTCCTCTGCATTCTCATAGTTGTTAACAGCTACGCTTTCAGCCATAAAATGCACAACCTCAGCTTCATTTCAGTCAGCCTTAGAAATGAAACACATTTTGCTGCAAATCCTTGCCCTAAAATGTATTTGCTTATTTTCATTTTTATCTTGATGGTCTTTAAAGTACCTTCTAGGAAAGTAGCTTTTAGAAAGATAGGCATATTTCTGTCCTTTCCATTATCTGTTACATTCCTTTGCACAGAACAGAGTGCATTAGTTTCCTAGGGCTGCCATGACAAAATATCACAAACTGGATGGTTTATAAAAACAGAGATTTATTTGGCCTTCCCACAATGTTCTTGTAGAAAATGACGGTGGTATACAATACCCCAAAGAAAGGAAAGGGATAAAGCAGTTAGTGAGGGAGGGGCTGCCTTGGAGGCTCCAGCCACAGGGCTGAGGGGTCTCTAATCCAGCACACCTGCCAGAAGAATGAACAAATCTGTCTTAGAAGAAATACAACCAGACTGCACCTTAGAAGCGAGAATGGTGAAAGGAAGGAACAATTGCTAGAAAAGGACATATGGTTGATAAAGTAGACCAAAAAACCAAACCAAACCCAGTGCCATCGAGTCGATTCTGACTCATAGCGACCCTATAGGACAGAGTGGAACTGCCCCATAGAGTTTCCAAGGAGCACCTGGAGGATTTGAACTGCTGACCCTTTGGTTAGCAGCCGTAGCACTTAACCACTATGCCACCAGGGTTTCCTGATAAGGTAGAGGGTCAGCAAAAATGAGGGCACCTCAATGAGATACACTGAATACACAACAACGGACCCAAACATACTAATGTTATTCATAAGGTCACTGCCATGGATTGAATTGTGTCCCTCAAAAATATCTGTCAACTTGGCTGGGTCATGATTCCCAGTATTGTATGATTGCCCACCATTTTGTCATCTAATGTGATTTCTCTGTGTGTCATAAATCCTCTATGATGTTGATGAGATGATCAGATTACTGGCAGTTATGTAAACTCTATCTACAAGATTAGATTATGTTTTCAGTCAATCTCTGTTGAGATATAAAAGAGGGAAGCAAGCAGAGAGACGGGGGAAGCTCACACCACCAAGAAAGAAACACCCGGAGCATAGCGTGTCCTTTGGACCCAGGGTCTCTGCGCTGAGAAGCTTCACAACCAGGGGAAGATTGGTGATAAGGACCTTCCTCCAGAGCCAACAGAGAGAGAAATTCTTCCCCTGGAACTGATGCTCTGAATTTGGACTTGTAGCCTACTAGACTGTGAGAGAATAAATTTCTCTTTGTTGAAACCATTCACTTGTGGTATTTGTTATAGCAGCACTAGGTAACTAAGACAGTCACCATGAGATGGAGCCGACTAAAACAACAACAATAAAATAGCCCATTCAACTTTTTGTTTCATGGCTGAGGAAATTAAGGCTCTTTTCTTTTCCAAAAAATTAATTTACATTACCTACAAACAGTAGTATTTTTTATTATTGCTCATGGTCAGTATTTTCCTTTCTTTGACTGTGAAAGTTGTATTTAGGATTTTTTTTTCCTCCTTAGAGTAAGCTTTATTTCTGTTTAATTCATGATACATTTGTGTTGCTACTTTTGTCTGAGGGAGGTGCTCCCCTCCCAGTTTTCCTCTATTACCTTGTCCAAAACCCATGATAGCCCTAATCACACAGCAACAGTGGTGAGTTTTTTACATTAACACATAAACAATAGAGTGAGAAATTCTTCAGCCGGACCGTATCTTGCTCATCTTTGTACCTTCAGCACTTAGTACAATGCCTGGGATGTACTAGCTTCTCAATAAATATTTGTTGAGTGAATGAATGATGAAACGGAGGCCCAGGCACAGGAAGTGACCTGCCCAAGATCACAAACATTAGTGACAAGTTCTGAGAGATAGGTTATGAAAACATTTTAATTACATCATATTGCTTGAAATCACATGGTAACAGCCCAGACATGAGCTGAATTGTAGGGAAAACCAGCTTGGAATAAAACTCTGGTGACAAGTTATTCACAGAATTGGAAATTCATATGATAGCCCATAGAATCAAGAGTCAACTCTGAGGTCAGTCTTAACAGTTTTGGTTTTTCAGTACCTTAGAGTTCGATTTTGCTTGCTAGTGGTCTGCATTAGGAGAGGTGGGTACATGTCTGTGGGGAGGAGGAAGCCACCATGGTTGGCTTTACCATGGTCAGGAAAGGTTAGAATGCGAGACATCCCCACTTTGTAGAAAGGGCAGGGAGATCTCTCTCCATCCCAGGTCCACAGACTCTCCATTGAATTGATGGTCAGTCTTTGTTAGAAATACATAATAATTTTTGGCGTAGATTGGAGAAGGCTGATGGTGACCCTGTGCGCATGTGATGAGCACTTAGGTTTGTGCCAAGATCAAAGCTGTTTTTGTTTTATTGAGGCAGAGGGGGTTGAAATAGGATGTCGGCATGAAGGAATAACGTGGCTGTGGCCTTTGAGGAGGTCAGAATGACCCAGGAAATGTAATCTGGCCAATGGCCTGGTAGCAGTCATCCCTGAGCTCAGCAGTGTCCTACCTGAAGGTATGCTTCAGACTCTGGCTCTTCTCCTGAGTGACAGCTGGAGTATGTGTGTGTTTGTATGTGTGTGTGTGAGAGAGAAAGAAAGGGGAAAAAAAAGAGAAAACACACATAAAGAGAAGGAAACACACAGAAGGTGTCACCCAGAAGACCTAGGGGAAGTCCTTTTCATCCAGTTTCAAGGTGACAAGGTGAGCATCAGACTTGCCCAGTGGCCTTAGGGAAAGGTGTGGAAGGTCTGGGTTAGACTCATAGGTAGGAGAGCCCGTGGGTGTGGGCAAAGGGAGGGGTAGGGGGCAAGGCCTGTGTCCTGTCTCACAGAGGAGTTGCTGACTCGGTTAGTCATTAAGTACCTACTGCATGAGCCAGGAGGAGCCCTGGTGGTACAGTGGTTAAGTGCTTGGCTGCTAACCAAATGGTCAGCGGTTCAAACCCACCAGCTGCTCCCTGGGAGAAAGATGTGGCAGTCTGCTCTCCTAAAGATTTACAGCCTCTGAAACCCTAGGTTGACAGGTGAGAATAGCGCCCCCTGGATGCTGGCTGGGCCCTGGGGATGAAGTTGCTAACTTTTGTTCCAGAATTCTCTGCAGGCTTCTAGGGATATGAAGAGCAACTAGGGAAGAATTATGCTTAGGCTTCCACTCCTCAGACTGCCAGTCTCTCTAGATATTTTTTTACCATCAGGAATTGTTGGCATTGGGATGGGGATCCCCAAAGATGGGCTTCTTGAAATTTTTGCAAACCTGTATGCGTATTTTTTTTTCCCCTGGGGAAAGCTTCATATCAGATTCTCAAAGAGATTCATGAATCAGCAAAGGTGAAGAACTATTGGTGTAGGGCAAAGCGGAAGGAACATATGCATTTATAGGAGACTTGTTGTTGTTCAGCTGCTCCTTGGAAACCCTATGGGGGAGTTCCACTCTGTCCTACAGGGTTGCTGTGAGTCGGAATCGACTTGATGGCAATGGGTTGTAGTTCACATGGCAAGGATATTAATGAATGGAGTATGGCAGCATAGTAATGGTCAGTTGGTGGCCCAGGGCCCGTCAGGATTTCAGGCTAACGGCTGCCATATCACCCAATAACGGTAGTTACCTGGTGGCACGTACATGGCTATGGGTTAGAGGTAGTGGTCAAGAACTTGCTAAGTGAGCAAGGTACAATTACAATGCAGAAAGAGAAATAAATATCACACGTGTAAAAGAACACGTTGTTGTTAGCTACCAACGAATAGGCTCTGACTCATGGCGATCCCATGTACAATGGAAGAAAATATTGCCTGGTCTTGCACCATCTTCATGATCATTGGTATACTCAGGTTCATTTTTGTGACCACTGTGTATTTTGAGTGCCTTCCAACCTAGGGGGTCTCATCTTCCAGCACTATATCGGACAATATCCTGTTGTGATCCTACTGTTATCATTGGCTAATTTTCAGAGGTAGATCACCAGACTTTTCCTTCCAGTCTGTCCTTAGCCTGGAAGCTTTGCCGAAATCTGTCTACCACGGGTGACTCTGCTGATATTTGAAATACCCGTGGCATAGCTTCCAGCATCACAGCAACATGCAAGCCACCACAGTACAACAGACTGACAGATGAGTGACAGGCAAAGGAACATAACAGGCAGGAATAGAACAGTCGCTGTGGTGAAGTACCTGAACACAAGTGGACAACGGAAGGGACAGAATATTCTCAGATGTAATTCAGAGTACAATCTGTGAGGGGGCCAGGTTATGAGGATTTTCATGGGCCACACTAGGCTTCAGTTTAAAGTTGTCCCCCAGCCCTGAATGGAGAACACTCTTGAGGTGTACTGCCTATGGTTATGTCTTAGAAACAGAATAGTCTGGCCCTCCGTAAAAATGACGTGGTGGAGGCCTCTGACCTCTAGTTTCACAAGGGGGAAGAAGAATCAAGACAAAGGCTGATTCCTGAGAGGCAGAAGTCAGACATGCCTCCTCTCTCTGCCATCTTTACCAATTCTGACACCAACTGTCCCTCCCACAACACTCTTTACTTCTCTGCTAAGTTCGACAATTTATTGCAATGGCTACACAGAACTCACAGACAGTACTCACAATTATGGGATTTATTAGGGAAGTAACAGGTTCCCATGCATGCGAAACCTGGACAATGAATAAGGAAGACCGAAGATGAACTGACACCTTTGAATTGTGGTGTTGGTGAAGAATACTGAATAGACCATGGACTGCCAAAAGAATGAACAAATCTGTCTTGGAAGAAGTACAACCAGAATGCTCCTTAGAAGTGAGGATGGCAAGACTATGGCTCACATACTTTGGATGTGTTATCAGGCGGAATCAGTTCCTGGAGAAGGGATATCATGCTTGGTAAAGTAGAGGGTCAGTGAAAAAGAGGGAGACCCTAAATGAGATGGATTGACACAGTGGCTGCAACAATGGGCTCAAGCATAGCAATGATTGTGAGGATGGTGCAGGACCAGGCAGTGTTTTGAACTGACTCGATGGCACCTAATAACAGGTTACAATTCAGGTTCAGGAACTCAGGATACAGTTCTTCCATCAGGATGACATCTTCTCATTCATGCCTGCAGGCATGCCTCTCTCTGGCCCTCAGCCTCTGCTCTGCTCTGGCAAGTGTTACAAAGCTCTTTTAGCTCTGCTAATATATGCCCAGAGGAAACCCACTCCACCAGTAAGCCTAATCTGAAGGCACTCAGCTTTATTGCTCAGTGGGCTGGGAAGCCCACTGCACTATCTCCTGCCAATCTCTCCTGCCACCATGTCTCTGCTACCACTTCTCGCCATCTTCAGAGTCACAGCTCTCTCTCTCAGTCTCCTGGTCCCAGGAACTTCTCAAGGGAGGGACCCCAGGTCCAAAGAACATGCTCTATTCTTGGCCCTTCTTCCTTGTGGTGGGGAGAGCCTCTTCCTGCTCTGGAGCTGGCTGTCTTTTAAGCCTAGCAGGTTGGCAAAACTGACCAATCCCCTTGGGGGGCCGCAATTACCTTATTTGCATAGTCCCAACTAATCGCTTGGGTGGAAGTTACAAGACCATGGCAAGAAAGGCTACACAAAAGCGATCCATTGCACCACACACTCTTTAGCCCCTTGACTTAAACCCTATTTTGTTCATCTCTACTTCATCCTTTTTTATGAACCTTGAGGGCACCTAGCATTTTTTTATACCATCCCTGTGGCCAGTGCCCTCTGTTATTCATCGTGGTCCTTGGGCTCTGGGCACATGGTTCTCAGGGTAGAACTATTTCGAGCCCTGGAATCTAAGTGCAAAGAAGTTTGGGGGAACAGCTCTCTGTGGTTCAGGGGCAGAATGCCAAGGAAGGATGGGCCATAGAATCCTCAGGGTGGACTGTAGGCTAGGAAAAGGAAGAAAGATCATTTTCAAGTCGTTGGACAAGATTTAGAGCTATTTGACTCATTATTTCCTTATTGGCCCAGATGTAGGTTGGCGGTCCCTGAATATCTTTCTTACTCCTTCCCACCTCCCCTGGCCATCTCCTGCAGGGGGCACAGCCCCTTGAGCACAGTAAGCCACTACCAAATTGCCTTAGAAAAGTGCATGCAGCTGGCAACTTTTTTTCACCCTGTGGTTGACCTTCCATCCATGCCAGTTCTGACTGGCCCCTTTTCCCAACGGACTTTGCAGGTCGGGTCTTGGAACTGCCCTACCTTCTGCTGATATTTTGTTTTGATGTAGTTGTCCACAGATCCAATTCATGATTCATGACTATTATTTGATCTGGTAGGAAGTAAAATATTTGTAGTCACTAGTGTGCTTCCATTCACTTGCTAATAGCACCTCATATAATGTATCCATTAGGAAAATTTCCAAAGTATCAAATATCAGACATTCAGCTACATCAAACTGTTAGGTTCCTGATACTGTAAGCTATTCCATGCTAAGATTTTTGGGATATCCTTACTTATATCATGCATAAAGGAATTTTAAAAAATGTATTTCTAGTTGCAGAAATTAAATCTTTTCTCCCTTTTTCTCTCTTCGAAAGCTGTGTCGTATTAGAGTCACAATATCTTTAGGCCAACATGGTGAACATATGAATTTGTCCTGGGGATACACTATTAATTGGTTGTGTGACAAGACTTTTAATGTCTTCTTGTTACACAAAAGGCAGGGAGTGGAAGTTATGGCCTTGACAGCCTTTTTTCATTTATGTAACAAATGTTCCTTGAACAGCTACAGTGTGCCAGGACCTAGGGTAGATATCAGGGATATGGAGACAAAAGGCACTGTCCCAGCCCAAGAGAAAGGCATGGGCCAGGGGGAAAGGCAGGAAATAAGCCCTTAATGACAATATAGTGGGGTAATTGCCAGGAGAGCATGAACAGGGTGACAGGTAGTCCCAAGGAAGGTCGCTGCCTCTTGCAGTGGAAAAGCAGTAGCCGGGCATTGTTTTACCCTGTTCATTTTTATCAGCACAGTTGGGGAAATAGATTTTCCATGTAGATATATGAATTTTCCAGATAAGTAGGCTTATCTCTCTAGGTCCCATAACTTAAAACATTTAAAATTATTTTTGATGGAATATTTCTAGAATGTATTGTTTCTCTCTTCTTAAATGGAATATACTGAACAAAATTCAATCTTTTCTTTTATGTTTGCCCCCTAGCCAAATAACTCCTTACTGCTTTTTGTGATTTTTCTCTCGTCTTTCTTTATGAAGGTGAGAGTGCTCATCCTAATTGCCTTTATTTTAAAGTCCCTAGTAGCCCTCTCCTTTCTCCTTGTAATTTGTGTTGGTCTATAAGTTCATGTGAGGTCCGTGGTGGTAGGATTCTCTCCTTCCATGCAGGAGACCCAGTTTGATTCAGGCAACGCACCTCGAGGGCACCCACCACCCATCTGTCACTGGAGGCTTGTGTGATGTATGATGCCTAATACATTTCAAGACAGACTAGAAAGAAAGCCCTGGCAATCTTTGGAAATTCCTCGAGGAAGCGCCAGATTGTTTTCTGTGTATGTTGCATTTGAACTGATGCTCTCTCCACTGCAGAGCGCCAATTTCCAGGGAGACCTGGGATGCCTGTGACTGGCAGAGACCGCGGATACGGCTCAGTAGACTGACCCACCAATTTTTTGTCCAGCGTCTGTGCTCAGTCTGCCCTCCCTGTCCACCATTTGTGCTCACTCTCTCTTCACCACCTCATCTCAACCCACTTTGCAAAGTTTCAGGTTTGTTTGTTTACACCAAATTCTATTCTTGGCTATGTGCCTTGTGCTGCTAGATCTCTGTCCCTGCACGTTTGAGGGGTCCTGGGGTCACATCACTCGGACTGCTCTAGATACGTTACCTTCGACTGGCTAATTTTTTCTTATTTGTTTAGTAAAGAAGAAGTTCCCGACTGGAGCATTGTTTTCCCGACTTTTCCTCAGCAGCCTGTGTCTCTCACAGGGTACAGTTACTTCTGCGGCTTGCGGCTTCTCACATCACAGACTTCTCACCAGCAGCACCACCTGCCGCCCTGATTCCCAGAGGCCTCCCTCCCTTTCCACCTGGCCTCCTCGCTGCCCTCCAGTTGACACGCTTTGGAGTTTGCCGCTGGCTGAGAACAGGGAGGGGCTGGCCGGGTGTAGGGTGATGGATGAACTGGAAATAGCCTTGGGGGAGGATCCTGGCTCAGAAGTGGCATTGAAGTGCTCATCTGCGTTTATAAGGCCTGTTGCTGAGCAGTCAGAGAAAGGAGGTATTTTTGAGGGTCCCAGGAGGACCACCTGTGCAGCATAGTCACCCCTCTGGCTTGGCAGTATTCTTCCTCGGGACTGTAGTGCTATCTAGACTTTTACCCTGGACTACCCTGGGTATTTCCTTGCTCCTGGGGTTCCTTGAGTGGTGGTGCAGTGGTTAAGAGCTTGGCTGCTAACCAAAAGTCGGCAGTTCAAATCTACCAGCCACTCCTTGGAAACACTTGGGTCAGTTCTACTCTGTCCTATAGGGTCACTGTGAGTCAGAATGAACTTGACAGCAACGGGTTTGTTTTTTGGTTTTTTTGTTGGGGCCTCCACCTCCATCTAACCGGATCCTGCAAGAATGGGCCTTGGGACTGCTTGTGGCCCGTAGGGCAGCCGGCCACTCACATCTGCCACAGCAGGCAGCTCGTGCTCCCCCACTCAACACCAGCCACGCATGCAGATGTCCCATGTGATCAAAGGCTGGAAATCCAGGGTAGGGGCAGTAAAGCGGGAGACCGAGGATGGTACCCAGTAGTTGGAGGCCCAGCTAAGAAGGGACCAGGTGGACCCTGGTTTGCGCTGAAGTCACCTTCCTCCCTATTAGGAGAGCAGGCAGCTAGTTAACACTAGGCTGGCTCTCCCGAGTCAGGCCCCTGTAGACCCTAATGACTGACAGGCACAGGCTTCTGGCCTCTCTGCCACCCCTCAGACAGCCCAAGGGCAGCTTCTGACTGCCTGTTCTTTGCCCGTAAGTCCTGCAAAGGTCCCCTCTGTTCATAAGGGTCTAACTTGTGAACTGCTTACTCTGTTCACACCCAGAGCTTTAATAAGGGCAAACAGGCTCAAGAGTGAACAAGTGTGCTTTCTAAGGTAAAAGGGGAGTGGGTGCTTAACTGGCCCAAAGTTCCGTGGTATATTTAATCAGGGTGTGTGCCCTCTTCAGCTTTGGTAAGGAGCTGCAGAAGCTTTTTTGGGTTGGTGTTTCAGCTTCATGGTGAGGTCCAACAGCCCTAGTCCCTCTGATCCCACTGGGGCTGACCCTCTGGGTGGTGAGAGTAAGGAGAGGGCAGCTACAAGCCACCAACTACCTTGGCCTAGGTGATGAGGATACTTCGCAGGTATCCCTGAAGCCAGCTGAGGCTGACCGTCCCCCCTCCCACACTGAACCTGCCCTATCTGCACAGGTGTTCAAAGTTCCCATATCCTCTAACAACCAGAGAGCTAGGAATGGGTCGATCCTACACAGCCCCGTAAGGTATCACAGAAGGCAGGATAGTGCAGTGTTAGGAACATAGATGCCAGTCAGTCAAACCAGAGTTTGAGCCAGCTTTGTCATTTACTAGCTGGGTGACTTGGTAAATTGACCACTCTTGATCTGTTTCTGCCTTTAAAAAATGTGATTATCTACTACTTCATAGCATTGCCATGAGGGTTAAATAGAATAATGTAGGTAACGTACTGAGCAGTGTATGCATGCTCACGTTAGCTATCAATACTATAACCCTCACCTTTGGGTGTATAAGAGCCTAATAGGGCCCTTACATCCTCCCACAGTGGAAGGACAACCTGCTTTGCCCTTTCGATGCTGAAGATTTAGGCCTCTATGTATTTACTACTTCCCGAAGTGGAAGGCACTGGCCTGAAATAACTGGCGACCTCTGTGAATACAATTATAACACCTGACCTGTGGGTCCCAGTTTGGCCCTGCTTACAGGCTAAGCTTTGGGTCTGGTCTCCTGACTTGATTTTCTTAGGCTCCAGGTGCCTGATCCAGTGGCTCTCCTGGACTGGCTCTCCCGCATGCCACACCTGCAAGAGGCTTAAATGTGCTTGGCCTGACTCCATTGCTTGCCCAGGGCCTAGTGGCAGGCAGGGCGGTGGCCTCAGGCCTGCTGCTGTGATGCTCAAAAGGGTTCTCTAATGTGGGAACATGACACTGGTGGAATGCTCAGCTGGAACACTGAGGGCTACAGTGAGGGGTACAGTGAGAGGTACAGCCAGGGGTAGAGGAGCCTGGGCCCAGACCTCCTGTGTCAGACAGCAGGCGAGGTCCTATCTGTGGGCCTTTATATACCCTGAAAATGAATTTCACAGGTGGGTCAACCTCACCTGTGTTCTCCAAAACTATGGAGGAGAAGCAAAGGCAAGGGGAGGCTGTTTGCCCAGAGCTGAAGATGCTGGAAGTGGGGGAGAAACAATGGGCATCACCCTTTTCTGGTTTCCAAAGACTCCAAAGAGACCAGCGACTTGATTTATATAGCTAGTACTTTATTAAAATGTCTCATAAGAGGAAAAGGAAATGTGTCTCCAGGCCAACAGAGAGTGACTGTATGTGTGTATACGGAGAAGTGGGAAATCCCTGATCTGTGCTCTGAAGGTGTGGTCAGTCAGGCGGGGCCTGGGCCAACCAGTAAGGCAGATGAGGGTCACTGTCTAGAGGATCACTGCTCCTGGGTGCCCCAGGAGATGTAGTCTGGCCGCGTGGCCGCATGGTACTCATCAATGAGCTCCTGCACAACCTCCCTGGATGTGTCCAGCTCGTCAAAGTTCTCCTTGAAGATGTCCTCCTTGCGGAACTGCTCCAGGAAGGCCTCCCGCTTCCGCAGCTTGTCGTACTGGCGACAGGTCCGCTCAAAGAGCTTGGGGTGTGCAGAAAGCAGGGGTCACACGGAATTTTAATATGGCCCAGAGGGCCAGGGAATCAAGGCCAGGCTAACCCAGAAGTCAAAAGCCAGAAGCAGGGGCAGCACGGATGTGGACAGGTGAAGCACAATTAAGAAACTGATTAGGGGACAAAAAATTTAGGTGCAAGCTGTGAGACTCACCGAGGAGATACTGGTGTGGTTGGCCATCATGAGCCCACTGACCCGGTGGGCCGAGGGCAGGTATGGAGACTTCCTAGACAGAGCCACCTGTATGCTGGCTGGGCCCCAGGGGATGAAGTTGGCCAACTTGCGTTCCCGGATCCTCTGCAGGCTCTTGTGGACCTGGGGTGGGCACAGGAGTGGTGGTGGTAGCCTCTCCTCTACCCCTGCTGGTTCAGGGGTAGAACGAAGGAGCCTCACCTACCTGGGTGGGGTCCACCTCTCCCTGGATGATGTTGAGGATGGCGATGTAGCAGTGGTTGGTCTGGCGGTCCCGGCCGGTAGACACCATCACGTTCTTGGGCTGTAGCAGGCGCCTCATAACATCCAGGACCGTGGTCTTCCTCACGCTGGCCACCTGAGGGACAGTGGGTAACAGGGACCAGGCCAGCATAGAGGTTACAGTCCAGACCCATCCAGAGAAAGAGAGAAGAATAGTGAACACATGTCCCCCATCACGCTCTGGCAGGTCAGTCCCTCCAGGGAGTGTCTTCAGAGCCAGGTCTACACTAAGCCTCTGCTGTAGGATCTGGAATCTTAGCCCTTCTCAGCTCAGCCAAGTCATGCCCACGTGCAGGAGTCTGAGCAGACCCCTGTAGAGCCCAGGCCCCTGCACAGCCAAAGGCAGAGGGCAGATGGAGAACCAGCCGGCCAGAAAGCCACATGCTCTGTACCAGTCCCTCAGACCCGAGCTTTCTGGGCCCGCGGCCAGTCCAGCCTGGGCACTGAGGGCTGCTCTTACCGACTGGTCTGTGGTGAGGGGGGTGTAGCCAGTCATGAGGAAGTGCAGCCTCGGTGTGGGGATGAGTGAGGCAATGAGGCCAATGAGGTCATTGTTCATGTAGCCAGGATAGCGCAGGGTGGTGGTGCTGGCCGACATGATGGTGGACACCTGGGGACAGGGGTGCCATGTCATGGGCCTCAGCTGGGGTAGGGGGGGCCTTCCCTTCCCAGATGGCCTTCCAGCAGTGAGGGTCCCAGTGTAGAGGAGTGGGGGCTCACCAGCTGGTTGATCTGGGAGAAGGACGGGTTCTGGATGTGCAGACGGTCTGTGGCGATCCGGTTCAGGGCTGTGTTGTCCAGCACCACCTGGGGGATAGGAGAGGGTGGCAGATCAGGGCCATGTTGTCCAGCACCACCTGGGGGACAGGAGAGGGTGGCAGATCAGGGCCGTGTTGTCCAGCACCACCTGGGGGACAGGTGAGGGTGGCAGATTTGATTTATGGAGTAAGGAGGAACAGGAGCTCTGCCTGAGCCTGGGCTCTGAAACTTAATTTCCCCTGAGCCTTATGGCCAAAAAGACCCATAAAAAAAAAAAAGGACTTGCACAGGTTGCTCCAAATGGACTTTTTAAATGAATGAAAATGATGAAAAAGACAGGGGTGGGGTGGGATGGGAGTGGGGAAAGGTAGAATCCAGGTTCACCACACAGTCTGCGTTCTGGGTCAGCCTCTTAAGCGTGAGCAGTGAGTTGTAGGGCTGCACCACCACGTCGCTCATCTCATCCTGATTAGGAAACACTGAGTACGTCTGCACCAGCTTTTTGGGGTACCTGGCGAGGGTTGGGAGAAGAGGGTCAGGACAACAGACTGGAAGCTTGGTAAACATGAGACTCCCCAGCAACTGTCTGGAAGCAGCTAAATCTGAATGGGAAAGTTAGGGTGGGGTCATGAGATGAGTAGAAATGAGAGACTTGATCTTTGGAAGTCTGCAACCCCTAAGGTGGAAGAGCAGAGACATCTTAGGATCTATGGGTCCACCTTCAAACTTGGCCACACTCCCTGGATCTTCACCTAGAACCTAGAGTCTAGGCTCTGGCTCCAATCACTGAGAGTGTGACCACCCTTGTCATTGTTACTTCACTTTCCGTACTATAGGAAGGAGCAGAAGAGCCCTTTCCTGCCCCAGCAAAGGGAAAGGTGTATCTGGAGGGCCTCCCAAACACTAGGGAAACCAGGTTGGAGGCCCTGTCTCCTCCCAGACCCCCAAACACAGACTCACCTGTCATTGAGTCGTTCTAAGAGGTAGGAGCCCAGGCCAGAGCCTGTTCCCCCAGCAATGGAGTGACACAGAACAAAGCCCTGCGTGGGGAAGGGGCAGTCAGTATCCATGTATCAAACTTGGTACATTCTATAGCTCTTGGACTTCTACCTTCCCTCCTCCTCCCCCCGCCCCATAAAGCTTAGGAGACTCTGCCCTGTCTCCAACAAGGCCTTGTGGCTTCTAACCAGTGCAAAGGATTCATGGGTGGGCCCTGTGCCTAAAGGTGGCTTCTAAAGGGTGTTGCCAGCCTTCTCTATGTTGGCTCCCATGAGTGCTCCTGGGATACTCACCTCTAGACTGTCACTGCCATCTGCCTCCCGGTCTATGATGTCAAAAATGTCCTCATGGATCTTCTCTCCCTGTATAGACATGGGGAGAGTCAGAGTGGGATGAGACCAAGGGACAAGAATGCTGATTTCAGAACAGCCACCCTTTATTCTCCATATAGCACCTAAAAGTCTTTTTCTGGAACACAGCTGCCTTGCTTTCCATTTGCATAAAGAGGCAGTGCAGTGTAGTGATGTCAGAGGAGGCACTCTACATCCAGACTGCCTGGGTTCATATATGAGCTTTATTGCTATTTTTGTTGTTGGTTGTTAAGAATACAAACAGCAGAACATGCACCAATTTAACAGTTTCTACATGTACAATTCAGTGACGTTGATTAAATTCTTTGTGTTGTACAACCACTGTCATCCTTCTGAGTTGTTCCTCCCCCATTAACATAAACTCACTGCCCCCTATGTTTCTTATCTAATTTTTCAAGTTTCTGTTGTCAATTTGATCCCATACAGGTAGATCTTAAAAGAGCCCAAGCTCAAGGCAGACTTTTTTTTTTTTTAAACCAAAAAACCAAACCCATTGCTGTCCAGTGAATTTCGACTCATAGCAATGCTACAGGACAGAGCAGAACTGCCCCATAGGATTTCCAAGGAGCAGATGGTGGATTTAAACTGCCAACCATTTGGTTAGCAGCTGTAGCTCTTCACCACTGTCCCACCAGGGCTCCATGGCACATGGTAGATGCTCAAAAAATTTTTTTTAATCATGAAAATTTTCAAACAAAACTAGAAAGAATAGTGTAATGAACATTGATATGTCCACCATGTAATTTTTATAATTTTTAGCATTTTGCCATATCTTTTCTTCTTTATGTATGCATATTTACATGCGTAGATAAACATTTGTTTTGCCTGAACCATATTAAAGTAAACTACAGATATTATGATACTTCATCACTAAATATTTCAATGCATACCACCAAAAAATTGGACAATTCTTTTATATAACCATAATGCCTATATCACACTGAACAAAATTAACACAAATTCTCTAATAAACTTTATAGCCAGTCTAAATTAAAATTTTTACAATTGTTCTCAGAATACCTTATACTTTTTTTTTTAAATGAACTAGTAGCCAATCAAGGCTCCTGTACTGCATTAGTTCTTCTGTCTTTTAAGTCTTTTTTAATGTAGAAAAGTCCACCTCTTCCTTTTCTAATAGCATTGACTTTTTGAAAAAGGAGGCTAGTCATTCTACATAAGGTCGTACATTCTGTATTTGTTTGTTTCCTCATGGTGATGTTTAACTTGTTCTTCTATCCCCAATATTTACTATAAGCTGGAAGTTAGGTCTAAAGGCTTGATTGGATAGCATTAAACATTTTTGGCAAGAGTACTTCATAGGTGATGAAGTACATAAATAAATGTTTGCTGAATGAGTCTGGAGTCGGCCGAGGTTGGCAGTCCTTATACTCAGTTTTTTAAGTTCGTCTTGACCTGGGATTTGGGAGGGAACAAAAACAGTATGGGCTCTTGTTAGAATACCTTTCTCCCTCTCTTCAGGCCAAGACTCAGTCTGTCATCTGGGTATCTTTTTTTTTTTTTTTAATTTTATTGTGCATTAAGTGATAATTCACAAATCAAGTCAGTCTCTTATACAAAATTTTATATATACCTTACTATGTACTCCTAGTTGCTCTCCCCCTTATAAGTCAGCACATTCCTTCTCTCCACCCTGTATTCCCTGTGTCCATTCAGCCAACTTCTGTCCCCCTCTGCCTTCTCATCTCCCCTCCAGACAGGAGCTGCCCAGATAGCCTCATGTGTCTACTTAATCCAAGAAGCTCACTCTTCACCAGTATGATTTTCTATCCTATAGTCCAGTACAATCCCTGTCTGAAGAGTTGGCTTTGGGAATGGTTCCTGTCTTGGGCTAACAGAAGGTCTGGGGACCATGACCTCTGGGGTCCCTCTGGTCTCAGTCAGACCATTAAATCTGGTCTTTTTATGAGTAGACATTTTTTACCAATTAAACTATTGTTTGGTTTTAGGAAGACTTCAGAGGATATTTTTGGTTTAAGGTTTAAAGACTGTCTTGGAAATAGTTTCAGGGGCTCTATTTCTATTTCATGAGTGACTCTGGGCAGTTAATTGTTCGATACCTCAGTTTCCTCATCTGTAAAATGCTGCTGACAATACAGATCCACAGTCTCTTATCTAAGGTTCTTGGGGCCAGTGGAGTTCAGAGTATTTCAAATTTTAGAAAGGTAATACAGTACATCTAATGCACATTAAGTAAAGTTTCCAGTGGGAGTCGGAGGCACATTAATCAAAGATATTAACATTTCTGCAGTGAAAGGTATGAGTATTCACAGTAAGCTGGATAGAAACTACAAATACCTTCATCTCCATTAAGATTTGGTTTTGCTGCTAAATGAGCCATGAAATGATCTTTTGGTTTCAGAGTTTTCTGGATTCTGAAAAGGCAGGTAGACAACGGACCTGCAGCACCTACCTTATAGGGTTGTTGGGACGTTTAAATAAGTTAATATATGTAAAGCTCTTAGAATGCCACAGCACTAGCTAGAGTAGGCTCTTAACTATATTACCCAGTTAATTTACAAAACAGAACTCCCCTCAGTCATCTCTCCCTCCAGCACTCACGATCTAGTGTAATCTCCCTCTGGGAAGTCATAGGGCCTGTCCCCACAGAGGCTGGGAGTCACGGGCTCTGCTAAACCCGTTGCCGTCCAGCTGACTCCGACTTATAGCGACCCTGTATGACAGAGCAGAATTGTCCCATAGGGTTTCCAAGGCTGTAATCTTTACAGAACCACAACTTTCTCCCAAGGAGCTGCCGGTGGATTCCAACCACCAATCTTTCAGTGAGGAGCCAAGAGCTTAACTACTGTGCCACCAGGGCTACTTGTGAGCCCTAGAGAATAACAAATGACCTGGGAGAATCCGCTGGCCCAGTTGTTGCCGGCTCCTCCACCGTGCTCCGACAGGTAGATGTTCTCAGGGTTGTAGAGCTTGGCATAGGGGGAGTTGAGGATGGAGTGGATCACCCGGGGCTCCAGGTCCAGCAGCACCGCCCTGGGGATGTAGTGCTCATCGTCTGCCTGTCAAGGGGAGTCCAGGACCGGCCCAATCAGCGGGGGCCTGCCCAGTCCTACACCTCCCAACTCTGGCTCCTGCCCACCCTCCCTCCTCAAATCAGCAGCCCTGGCCCCTCTGCTCAGCAGGCTTCCAGGACCAGGCCGCTGCCCTTCCTTTCAGGGCCCCTGGGCCCCTGCCAGCCCTGGCCAAGTCGCTGGGGGCACCTGGTAGAAAAAGACGTCCTTTCGGTCAGTGCCTTCGGTGGCGAACTCCTCCACGATGCCCTCGGGGCTGATACCATGTTCGGCGCACAGCTGTTTCCAGAACTCGAACCCAACTGGGGGCAGGGGGAAAGGGGGCGAAAGACGATATTTAGGTCCGGGCGGGTTCCAATTAGAAGCTGGGGAACTGGGTCCAGGGATAGGAAGTCAACCCTCAAAGCTCGCCGCTGTCTGAGCTAGGGGCTGTGAGGTCTGCCCTCCACCGACTGGGCTAGAGAGGGCCTCTCGGGGTTGGGCAACTGGACACTGAGTCAGGAGTGTCCCGCCTTTCGGAGAACTACGAACTGGAAAGGATAGATGGAATCTAGGACCCCACAGCGAGATCCCATAGAATCTAAGGGCCCTGCCTAGTGGCGGGGCTGGAGGTTCGCTCACTCTGATTGCCGCACTGGCCCAACTGTAGGGTGATAATTTCCCTCGGCATCGCTCCTCAGATTCCTGCGCTGAAGCCGCTGCCGCCGGCCACAACGCCGCTCTGATCCGCAAAGGACCCGCGCTCGTCGGCGACAGAGGCGCTCTGCTTCGCCAAAGCGCCGCGCTCTTCAGCAACAAAGCCGCGCGCGACGCCGCATACGGTGGCGCCACATCAGGCGCCGCTGCCGTTGTATATGGCGCCGCGGTCGGCAACAAAGCCGCTCGCCAGCCCGGTCGCCGCACGACGCATGCGCCCAAATTGCCCCGCCCCCCCCATGAACTCTTCCCATGAGAACTGAGACGTGAAGATGGTGCTTTATTATTCTTTGGTCTTAAGTAGTGCAGATTGCTCTGAGTCGGAAGCGACCGCAGTGGGTTTGGTTTTAATGCAGACCGTTGCTCTTGAATTTGTCACTCTGCATAGTAGGCCATATGATTGATTCCGAGTACCAATTTCAGCTCACTAATGCCTAGGATGCCTAGAATATCCATCTTCAAACCTTCCATTTCATTTTAGACAACTTCCAATTTGCCTAAATTCAGACTTCCTACATTCCATGTCTGTTTGCAGCTGTTTCTTCTCGTTTTGAGTTCTGCCACATCAGCAAATGAAGGTCCTGAAAGCTTTACTCCAGGCAGGGCATTAAGGTCAATTCTACTTTGACAAGGCAGCTCTTCCCCAGTCTTACTTAGTGCGCCTTCCAACCTGAGGGGCTCATCTTCAGGCACTATACCAGACAACGTTCTGCTGCTCTTCTTAAGGCTTTCACTGGCTAGTTTCTTCAGAAGTAGATACCTAGGTTTTTCTTCCTAGTCTGTCTTAGTCTGGAAGCTCTGCTGACACCTGTCCACCATGCGAGATCCTGCTGGTATTTGAAATACAGTTGGCATAGCTTCCAGCAGCACAGCAACACACAAGCTACCACAGTCCACAAACTGACAGAGGAGTGGTGGGAAATACGTTCTTGGTGATAGAAACGATGCTGGAGATCGAATGATAGAATTTTGCAAGACCAACGACCTACTCATTGAAAATACCTTTTTTCAGCAATGTAAAGGGCCACTATATACAGGGACCTCACTGGATGGAATACACAGAAATCAAATCGACAACATCTGTGGAAAGAGATGATGGGGAAGCTCAATAGCATCAGTCAGAACAAGCCAGGGGCCAACTGTGGAGCAGACCACCAACTGCTTATGTGTAAGTTCAAGACGAAGCTGAAGAAAATTAAAACAAATCCACGAGAGCCAAAGTAAAACCTTGAGTATATCCCACCTGAATTTAGAGACCATCTCAAGAATAGATTTGATCAAAGACCAGATGAGTTGTAGAAAGACATCTGGAGCATCATACATGAAGAAAGCAAAAGGTCATTAAAAAGACAGGAAAGAAAGAAAAGACCAAAATGGATGTCAGGAGAGACTCTGAAACTTACTCTTGAACATAGAGTAGCTAAAGCAAATGGAAAAATGATGAAGTAAAAGAGCTGAACAGATGATTTCAAAGGACAGCTTGAGAAGACAAAGTAAAGTATTATAACGACATGTGCAAAGACCTGGAGCTAAAAAACAAAAAGGAAGAACATGCTCAGCATTTCTCAAGCTGAAAGAACTGAAGAAAAAATTCAAGCCTTGAGTTGCAATATCGAAGGATTCTGTGGGCAAAAAACTGAATGACGCAGGAAGCACCCAGAGACGATGGAGGGAATACACAAAGTCACTGTACCAAAAAGAATTGGTCAACGTGCAACCATTTCAGGAGGTAGCATATGATCAAGTACTGATGGAACTGAAGGAAGAAGTCCTAGCTTCACTGGAGGCATTGGTGAAAAACAAGGCTCCAGGAATCGATGGAACACCAATTGAGATGTTTCAACAAACGGATGAAACACTGGAAGCTCTCACTTGTCTATGCCAAGGAATTTGGAAGACAGCTACCTGGCCAACTGACTGGAAGCGATCCATATTTGTGCCCATTCCAAAGAAAGGTGATCCAATAGAATGCAGAAATTATCAAACAATATCATTAATATCACACATAAGTAAAATTTTGCTGAAAACAGTTCAAAAAGACTTGCAGCAGTACATCAATAGGTAATTGCCAGAAATTCAAGCCGATTCAGAAGATGATGTGGAATGAGGGATATAATTCCTGATATCAGATGGATCTTGGTTGAAAGCAGAGAATACCAGAAAGATGTTTACCTGTGTTTTATTGACTATGCAAAGGCATTCAACTGTGTGAATCATAAAAAATTATGGATGACCATTGTGAAGAATGGGAATTCCAGAACACGTAACTGTGTGGGAATTCCAGAACACTTAATTGTGCTCATGAGGAACCTGTACTTAGACCGAGAGGCAGTCACTGGAACAGAACAAGGGGTTACTGCATGGTTTCAAATCAGGAGAGATGTGGGTCAGGGTTGTACCCTTTCCATACTTACTCAATCTGTATCCTGAGCAAATAATTTGAGATGCTGGACTATACAAAGAAGAACGAGGCATCAGGATTAGAGGAAGACTCATTAACACCTGTGTTATACAGGTGACACAACCTTACTTGCTGAAAGTTAAGGAAACTTGAAGCACTTACTGATTGTGTTAGGCTCTGTTCTCTAGAAAAGCAAAACCAGGGAAGCTTATATATATATATATATATATATATATATATATATATATATATATGTATATAGAGATTTATCTGGAGGAAATGGCTCATGCAGTTGTGGAGGCTGGCAAGTCCCAAATCCATGGGTCAGGTGTTGGGCTGGAGGCTACTCCTGACTCACATGGTTGCAGGGGCTGAGGAACGGATAACCAGCAGGTCAGACAGTGGGCTATTGGCTCACTGGGCTGTGGAAACTGACGAATCCTAAAATCGGCAGGTCAGATGACAGGCTCAAGTCCCAAGAAACATAGGTCAGATGATGATGAGCCGGATGTAGGGTCCAAAGCAAGGAAGAGCCTTGCCAGAGCATCTGTGTATATACTGGATGCAGGTCACACCTCCAAGGAAGCTTCCCCTATATCAGAGTAAGGGTTTGACTTGAGTAAGAGAGTGACTTGAGTAAGGGTGTGATTAAAGATATACCCCAAACTAATCCTGCCTCATTAACATATAAAGATTAGGATTTACAACACATAAAATGGAGGATAACTACATCAGGTCACAAAATGGAGAACAACCACACAATACTGGGAATCATGGCCTAGCCAAGTTGACACACACAGTGACTACAGCCTTCGGTATGGATTACAAAAATCCTCACAAGTGGACCAAATAAACAGCATCATGGTAAATGGAGAAAATGTTGAAGTTGTCAAGAATTTCATTTTACTTGGATCCACAATCAACACCCAAGGAAGCAGCAGTCAAGAAATCAAATGATGTATTGCATCGGGCAAATCTGCTGCAAAAGACCTCTTTAAAGTGTTAAAAAAGCAAAGATGTCCCCTTGAGGACTAAGGTGGACCTGACCTAAGTCATGGTATTTTCAATCACCTCATATGCATGCAGAAGCTGGACAATGACTAAAGAAGATTGAGGGAGAATTGATGCCTGTGAAGTATGTATTGGGGAAGAATATTGAATATACCATGGACTGCGAAAACAAATTTGTCTTGAAAGAAGTATATCCAGAATGCTCCTTAGAAGGGGGTAATGCAGACGTCGTCTTACTACTTTGGGCACGTTATCAGGAGGGACCAGTTCCTGGAGAAGGAAGCACATCCTACTTGGTAGAGGGTCAGCCAAAAAGGGGAAGACCTTCAAAGGAGATGGATTGACATAGCGGCCGCAACAATGGGCTTAAACATAGGAACGATAGTGATGGCGCAGGACCGGGCCATACGTCGTTCTGTTGTACACGGGTCGCTAGGAGTCAGAGCCGACTGCTGGACACCTAACAACGCATGCGCGGCTCGGGCTGGGCGCAGAACGCTGGGCCCCTGGGCGTAATTCAGCGTTCTTCCTTTCTTTACTCTAGTGGACGCGTAGCTGAGCCCGTGCGCAGGCGCGCTGTGGAAGGAAGCGGCCTCCCCCGCCGAATCTTGCATCTGCGTAGTTGGTGTTATTGTGACTCTACGGCCGTGGCCCCGGATGTTGTGGCTGCCGGCAGGGGATGGCTGAGCCTGAGGGGGTGGCCGCGGCCCCTGGCCCATCTTCCGGGCCGACTTTTAGGGGCCGCCGTGCTGTGTCAGGCTCCTGGGAGCGGGAGCGGGAGCAGCTGGTTGAGGCGGCGCAGCGGGCCCTGGTGGAGGTGTTGGGGCCTTACGAGCCTCTGCTGAACCGGGTGCAGGCAGCCTTGGTGTGGGAGCGGCCAGCTAGGAGCGCCCTGTGGTGCCTGGGGCTGAACGCGGCTTTCTGGTGAGAGAACTGGACGCTCGGAAACCCTCCGAGTCACGAATTCATCAGGTTTTTCTAGGGCTCTCTCTCTCGCTTTTTTTTTTTAGCTGCGCTGGCTTTTTTCTGTATCTGCCTGATTTTGCATCACCTCCTTCCACCGTAACCCGCCCCCGGGCTTCGGCACCCCAATTCTCCCCTGGACCTACCAGCTGCCTCCTCTCTTTCGCACATCTGGCAGGAGGTTCTGGTACCATCTTGAGCCGCTGGCAGTGCACGAGGGCGCCTCTTCAGTGAGGGAAAGCTGTGCCCCTGTAACACCCTGGGCTCCCTTCTCATCTCTGCTCAAGTGGGTTTGAAGAGTGTCTCCAGAGGGGTTGGTAAAGACGTGAGGAATGAGGTCTTGGAAAAATACCCGTTGGTGGGATAATAAAGCAAACTCGGGCGATCTGAATTAGCATGTTAGGTATTATCTCGCCCAGTCAAGAAAGTCTGTGAAGTCTGAGTGTCAGTCAGAGCCTCCAAAGCTGTAACTTGAAAGGAAAGTATAAGCTTTTTACAGAATAGTTGTGAAATAGTGATTGTGAGCTTTCACCCGTTTCAAAGCCATTTAAGATTGCAGTTCCTCCCTGTTCCGAGGAATTAGACATCCTTAGCTACGGTTTATAGGCAAGGAAATTAAGGATGGCTAATTGTGCGTTTTCCTGAGCTGGACAAGTGGCACTATAAATATGCTTGGACAATGTGTATGTGTGAAATGGAACTGCTGTTCCTCTCACTTGCTTGTGATCACCTGGAAGTGGACTTAGGTCTTCATTGGATCTGCCAAGCATAGTTCGAATTTGTTCATAACTGAGGAAGTATTATTGATCAAACTCAAAGGGAACTGATTGTAGGAGAGCCTCTACCTCGCTATCTTGGATAATCCTGAGACGCAATGAAGTATGTGTTTTTAGGTTTTGGTTTTTGGCTAAAATTGGCTTTTCTCTTAAAAGTCTTGCTTTTAAAACCAAAACAGTTGTTACCCTTTGCCTGAAAAGATTTTCAGTGATCTGGAGCAGAAGAAATAATTCTAAGTTCATTGACAGAAAGACAAAATGTTCCACTATGAAGTTAATCCTCTCCCAATTTGAAGGCGTCCCAGGTTAAGGGTGTCACAGAAATCTCTGGTGTTTGCCATTTTCAGGGTTTTTAGCAAATTTGACGATAAACTTTGCCTACTGCATTCTTCCCTTATTTTCTGGTAGTGCTTCTTCCTTGACTCCCAGGTGTCTCGTTCCCTCCCGTTGCTCTCTGTCAAAAACCTTTCACTGTAGCACCTCATTCAGGAGCATTTTCCAAAATGACCTTCTCGTCCTTTCCTGCCACGTCCCATCACAACCCCTAACCCCAGCCCATCTAGTCAAAACTTAGTTTCCCACAGTGAATTTGGTACTCCTAGGAAGAAAACAAGTTGGTCCTCATTAAACAAGTTGCATGAAAGTGTGGCTAGTTAATGTATAAAGACTTTATCAGGGTTTAAATGAATTTAAAACCAAGGATTTGTTAATACAAATAAATTGGTAGCATGAGTGTTGTTGCTTCACAAATGCCTGTTGCCTGAGAGAGGTTTCTGAAGCAGAATGTGGAGTTGAGGTCTGTAAGGAGCTGCTCTGACTGGGAAGCATCTTTAAAAGTTACAGCTACCTTTAATTTGCTGGCACCTGACAGTGTTTACTTAAGTTTACTACTATACTATGTTTAGAATCTCACTCAGGACCCCTTTTTGTACTCTGGGTCTTTTAAAACATTGTTGTGATTGGTCTTTATCTCTGGTATTTCCTGGTAGCTTGCCTGCTGTGTATCCAGAACACCCTCTTGTTACGTTCTGATCACACTCTAAGTAGGTGGAGAGAGAGAGAGCAAAATGAGGGTGTAACTCTTGAGACTGAGAAGAACAGTTGGGTATGCCATAGGAAGGAAACCATTTATGGAGAGAACTCATAACTGAGGAGGGTACAGAATGGCTGAGAGAGTGGTAAGGCTGCAGAGATTAGGGTAGTCTGGCATTGGAGTTCACAGAATTGTTTGTTTTGGGAAAAGAAATTCCTTGGAAGGTAGTTTGAGGTTTAAAATGAAAGTTAGAGTTCACATTCCAGTAGTGTCATATTGAATGAATACGTATGTTGACATTTCACTTAGGAATGCTGAAGAGTTAAATGCTCAGACTTAAATGCTTGGGAAGGAGAGGAGGATCAAGTCAGAAATCAAATCTGAAATATTTTGTTTTTCTTTCATTTTTTGTTTTGAATAATGTACAACATTAACTGGGGTATTTTATACATTTTGAGGTTAGAAGACTATATAAAACCAAAAAATCAAACCCGTTGCTGTCGCGTCGGTTTTGATTCATAGCAACCCTATAGGACAGAGTAGAACTGCCCCATAGGGTTTCCAAGGAGCAGCTGGTGGATTTGAACTGCCGACCTTTTGATTCGGAGCTGAGCTTTCAACCACTGCACCACCAGGGCTCCAGAGCACTAGATAGGAGTACCAAAAAAAATCTTCAGAATTCAGGTAACTTTCAATGTTCTATACTTGTGAATGTGCCTTCTTAACATCTTAAAAAAAGGAAATGATAAAAAATGGAGATAGATGTAGATACCTTGCCACTATAATATTTCAAGGCTTTCACTTTTTTTTCAGATTCCAGAGAAGGCATGATGACCAAAGCAGAGATCTTCCAGCTTAGATTGCTTCTGATTACTGAACTGTTACTATGTCAAGGATAACAACAGAGATGTCAGGTCTTCCCTTCCAATAGCTTGTATTTTCATTAGCCTCAACCTCATCTGTAAATGAGTGATTTGGGAGAATATCTGAGTCAACAAGAGTGTATTCTGACAGGATTAGAAAATAACTGGTTCCATTAACTTTTTGGTTTGTCTCATAATGTGGGAGACAAGGGGAGGGTGAAGGAACCCTGGAAATGGGTGTGAGCTCCAAGCCCACCCCATTCTATCAAGTGTATACCCTGCTGAGATCCTTTCCAGTTTTTAACATTCTATGATTCTAGGTGACCTCTGAATTGGGAATATTGATTCAGAGCAATCCACAAGCTGATTTCTCTGTTGGGCCTGCTTTTATAGTCAGTAGTCTGAGTCAGGAAACCCTGGTGGTGTAGTGATTAAGTGCTACAGCTGCTAACCAAAAGGTCAGCAGTTTGAATCCATCAGCCCCTGGTTGGAAACCCTATGGGGCAGTTCTGCTCTGTCCTATAGGGTCGCTAAGAGTTGTCGACTCAGCGACAGTGGGTTTGGTTTCTTTGGTTAGTCTGAGTTAGAAGCTCTGGTGGCACAGTGGTTAAGAGCTACTGCTGCTATCCAAAAGGTCAGCAGTTTGAATCCATCAGCTGCTGCTTGGAACCCCTATGGGGCAGTTCTGCTCTGTCCTGTAGGGTTGCTATGTGTCAGAATCGACTCAATGGCAATGGGTTTAGTCTGAGTTAACCATGTTAAAATTCTAGAGGCTATTATCAGATCTGTGTTTTCACTAATGAAAAAAAAAAAGGTGTTTATCTCCCTCACCAAAAAATAAATAAAAACTGGAAAAGTGATTAAGCATACACAGCAGTTCTGATTCAAAGGTTAGAATTTAAGTAAAAAAAAAAAAAAAAAGCAATAGGTAATGAGGAGGGCCCATGTAAGTAGAGGCATTTGTTCTTTTTTTTTTTTTTTAAAAAACTCTACATATCAAATTTCAGATTAAATCTATTGAGAAAATATTTCTGATAATAGTCTTTGGAGGTTTCTTTTTGTTGCTTTTGGTAGCCAGGAAAACTCCCAAGTATGAATTTGCCTCTTTCGCCTTCAGTTTTTAGCAGTCCTAATTGTAAGATTGGGTGCTTTCTTAATTTCTCACGGTAGGTCATTAGCAACTAGCTGGTTTTGTTTCTGGTTTTGTACAAGCAACAACTATGGCAACGTGATGCAGGTTGGGTTAATTTTATCCTTCTAATTTACCAGTGGCTGGCTCATTAACAAGAAGCTCCGATGGCACAGTGGTTAAAGTGCTTGGCTGCTAACCAAAAGATTGGCGGTTCGAACTCACCAGCCGCTCACTGGGGGGAAGCTGTGGCAGTCTACTTTCATAAAGATTACAGCCTTGGAAACCCAATGGGGTGGTTCTCCTCTGCCCTGTAGGATCACCATAAGTCAGAATTGACTCGATGGCAGTGGGTTTTTAGGTTTGGCTCATTTACCAGACAGTTCTGTACAATAACGGGCTTTCTGTCCCTATAGGATAGAATTCTTGTTCTGAAGCGTCACAGAGACAAACTTACTCTGTAATAACAAAGGAATCAGACATAGTATCTTCTTTGATTAAAAATAGACATGTGGTCATTACTTTGTTCATGATTATGGCAAACTCTAATTTACATGTACAAATAGGATTGATGATACAGTTATCTTTAAAATGGTTATAGTTGGTCCTGAAATTTTTTATGATCTTTCTGGATACTAGATTGATATTGCAAGGGAAATCTTATTTACACTGATAAGTTAATTGCATTTTAGCCCCTGACAAAGGGGACGGACAGTTTACAAAATGAAAATATACAAAATAATCAATCAGTGGATATATAAAATTTCACTCTCACTAGTAATAAACAAAAATCAAATGTAAATGGCAGTGAGTTACAAATTTCTGCTTATTAAATTTTAAAAACAATAATATGTAGTTCTGGGAGAGATGGGAAAATTGAATTTTTCTCTACTGCCGATAGGATCATAAATTGGGCAGCCTTTCTGGAGAGCAGTTTGGCAACATACATTAAGATACTTAAATAGTTAATACCTACCCAGGGGTTGAAGGGAATGTGGAGTGATTACTAATAAGTATGGATCTCTTTTTGAAGTGGTGAAAATGTTTTAAAATTAAGTAGTGGTGATGGTTGCACAAGTCTGTAAATATACTGAAGATGACTGATTTAGATATTTTTAAAGGGTTAGTTTTATGCTATGTGCATTATATCTGAACAAAGCTTAAAAAATAAAGTCAATAACTCTTTGGCCCTGTAATTCCATTTACAGCAGGTAATCATAGGAAAGGACAGAGATGTATGCTCAGTGATGTGTATTTAAGCTTTGCTTTATTAAATTTTTTTTTTTTTAGTACATGAAGAATTGCAAACATTTTAAAAGTCCAATTAGGGAAAGGTTTAAAATATTAATTGTATATATGTATGGTGCAATCATTTTAAAATTTTTTGATGTTTTTCTGGTCTATGTATTAAGTGAAGAAGGAGGTTTCTAAACCATATACTTCCATGGTGCCTATTACAGTATGTGAATTAAAAAAAAAAATACCCCGTTCATTTTTTGGTTTATGTGTATGGATGATGGGTCATTTTTAAAACTTATTATAGAAGTTTAAAACGTGCACATAAGTAGACAGAGAAATATGTGCCATCATGTATCTGGCTTTAAAAAATTCCAACTCATGCCGAATTTTGTTTCTTCTAAACCCCAACTCTTTTTCCACCTCCTCCTTTATTATTTTATGGCAAATTCTGGATGTACAATCATTTAATCTGTAAATATTTCAATATATTATTTCTGAAAAATGCTTTGTAAAAATACATCACTGCCATTTTCACATGTAAAAAATTAATGATCCCAGTCAGTGTTCAAATTTCCAATTTTCTCAAATACTATGTTTTTAGTTTATTTGGGTCAGGATCCAACTGAAGTCCGCATTTTGCAACTGATGGCTCTGCTTTTTAAACATCTGTTTTGCTCTGCAGGTTCCCTTTCCATCTTTTCCCCCCTCGCAATTTATTTGTTGAAGAAACCAGTTTGTCCTGTGAAGTTTCCCACAGACTGGATTTTGCTGATTGCATCCCGTGGTTTAACATGTTCCCCTATACTCTGTTTCCTGTAAATTGGTAGTTGGGTCTAGAGGCTTGGTCAGAGTCAGGTTAAAAAGAATTTTTTTTTTTTGCAAGACTATTTCATAAATTAAAAAAAGAAAAAGAACCGTTGTTGTGGAGTCAATTCTTATTCATGGTGACCCCATTTGTTTCAGAGTAAAATCGCACGTATGGTTTTCAGTGGCTCTGACCTTTTGGAAGTAGATTGCCAGGCTTTTCTTTCAAGGTGCCTCTGGGTGGATTTGAACTGCCAACCTTGCATCTGAGTGCTGAACCCTTTGCACCACTTAGGAACTTCATTTCATAGATAGTTGTATACTGATGTCATTTCAATTTTCATCTTTAATTGCTATTCACATTTTCTAAACTTTCTCTAATAAACATGCTTACCTTTAGAAATCAGAAGGAAAAAAAAAAGATTATTAAGAGAAAAAAGTAGATCCTGAGCTTACTATGGGTAGGAGGAGTACTGGGCTCTGACAGTGCCCAAATTTAATAATTCACGTGTACATAAGCAGAGTTGACTGTGCTTGTAAAGTTGTTTTTGCTCAGTTGGAAAATTCTCTTGCTGATTATGGTTGCTGAAAAAGGTTTTGCACGTTGTCTTATCAGACTTCTACATTGTTACATCTGCTTGTGTGTTTCTTGGCTTGGATGAGTAGATATTGCAGGAGTAAACTAATCTAGAGGAATCCTCCCTTATTTTTCTTCTATTCTTTACTTATACTAATCTCTAAAGTACTTTATCTTCAGTTATGTCTTATCCTTGCACATAGTTGCAGCAGAGTTTTGTTTTGTTTTTTTACAGGTGGGCTTCCAGATTACTTCCATAAAATGACAAGTATGGTGTGACTTTCGTGTATCCAGAACACACCAATTGAAATCCCTTTTTTATTTAGGAATTTAGTATTGAGAGCTGGAAGGAAAAGAGGAGGACACATTTATCTGTCTTCTTTTATATTTGATAAATTCCTGAGGGAACATTAGTATTAATTGCTTAGTTACCTTGGAGGTGTCAACTCTAGTGCTTTGAGGTGATCTTGCCATTAATTAAGTTTTTATCTATTTGGAAGAAGCTGTTTTCCTAAGAAATGCTATTTTGTACCATATACAGAAAAACTTCTTCCTTTGACGCTCCTGTAACAGCTTGTTCAAGAAAAGGATACTAAACAGTACTCACTTATATCTGAGCCTAAAATTGATTTATGTGCCAGGATAATCTTGCTCTAGAAAATGCTCAGTTTTAGCCTTCGTGACTTAGAAAATACATCCTTCTTAAAACTTTACTGGCTCAGCTTCATCTGTAAGATGAAATCCCAATACTGAGTCTCCTAAAAAGCCCTTCCTGAACTGACTCCTGCTGCTCTCCCCATCTGCACTCCCTGCTTCTGTTCTTTATGTTTCAGTTCTATCGAACTGCAGGTAGTTCCTTAAATATATCAAGGTAACTTCCTTTTCTTCCTGTCTGAATGTCCTCTCCTTCTTCTCCTCACCCTTTTGTCCTGTGTTCTTACCATTATCTTTCAAATCCCAGTTCAGGTGTCCTTTTCTTTGTTATTACCACCTTCTCATATTGTAAATACACACACACATAAATAAATACATTTGAGAGTAAGGTTCTTGTCTTATGCTTTTCTGAAACTGGGCCACCTACCACAAGGCCTCTGCATATAATAGCTGTTCAGTAAATATTTGTTGAATTGAGCTGAGGCATAGTTTTTGAGCACTGAGAGTTTTAGTCCAGGTCTTGGAGGAACAGTATTTTTATTGCCGCTATTTTTGGAAGACCACCCTTTCTGCGGAGATCCTAATACGCTTTCCCTCCCTCAGGTTTATATTTGTGCTAGTAATCATGCTTTGGGAAGGGGAGATTGCAGACCGTCTGGATCACCTCCCTAGAGAGCCCTTTCAGGTACTCTGGAGAAAACCGCAGTTGCACCTCTTGCTGCGGCTGGGACATGGATGGAAGCAGCAGCTCCAGGGAGCAAGATACTCCAGAGCCGTTATCCTCGGCCTTGTTAAATTTGCTTGTTTGTATGGACGAAGAACTGGCTTTAGAGAGAAGATTAATGGCCTGGGGGAGCTCCAGAGGTTTACTTCTGTTATGCTGCTTTCATTCTTTAATCTCATATATAATTACAGTTTCCTTAAGTGGTGGCGTGGAAAAATTGGAATATGGATGTCACTGGTGACTGCATTTCTGAGTTCTTGTTTCCCCCCATCCCTCATCCTTTGTCTTGTTTACAAAATGTTATTTTAAAAATTTGTACAATTAACATGAATTCAGAGTCCCTCTGCTAAACCCTGTGCGTGTGTATGTATTCATATATACACACAGATACTAAATATTCTTTTAATGTAGTAGGGATTATACTTAGTGTTGTTGTTCAGTGATTACATCAAATCATCAGATTAAGTGTTGAGTTGAGAAGCGGTCATTCCAGAGTTATCATTTATAATCAACCCTCCATCATCCTTACCCTCTTTTGAGCAGTTCTAAAAGGATCTCTAGTTGAGCTGAACGCGCTCTAATGTAGCTGTGTCAGTTTGTTGCCATACACTAAGGTCTAATTTTGTAGAAGGATGTTTGCTTTCATCATAACAACTTATCAAGGATGAGTTTCTCCAAAATCATAGAATCACAGGCTTTAAAGTTGGAAGAGTTTAAGAGGTTACTTAGTTTAGTCCTCTGCCTTTACAAAAGCAGATTCTTCTCTCTGCCCCACAGGTAAAATAGCTGAGGTCTGGAAAGGTTAAGGCATTTCCCCAAGGTGATATAACTAGTGTCAGAACCAAAAAACTAGAACTCCAGTCTGTCTTACACAGGGCCTGTAGTACATGTATGGTCTTTTTTGAAATTAGCTTAATTACATAATAATTTTTCTTCTCTTTCCGTTCTCTGTAGGTTCTTTGCACTGACATCTCTTCGTCTTGTGTTTTTGCTTGCATTCAGCTTGATGATTATTGTGTGTATAGATCAATGGAAGAACAAAATCTGGCCTGAAATAACAGGTGAGCTTGGTAGCATTTAGAATGATCTGAAATGGCCTTGTTTGTAATTTTTACTTTGAGTTTTGGGGGCTTTCGAGGGGATGTGTGGAGGTGGGGAACATCTTTTGATGTCTCAATTATTTGCTTTTGTAGACACTTGAAGGCCTTGCAGTTTCTTAGAGCTGGATTCCACACTTCCCATTATTACTCAGCTCAAGAAATCTGCATGTACCAGCTCCATTATTCTTACCTCTGAATTGACCTAGGCATAAGGACCTCAAACTTGTTTGATTTTTATAACTCTCTTCGTTGAATTATATATACTTTTATAAAGTATTACATCTACTGAGACAGTACCAGTTTACCTCTTAAGAATTTTTAAAAATTGCCTGTGTGCAAAGCATTAAGCTAAATGTTATGACTTATATAAAGTACTCTAAGATATGGTTCTTTTTCTCAAAGATAATACATTGTTTCTGGGTGATAATACCTAAACATATGAAAAGTCGAATGACAGTCACAGAACAATACCAGAGATGTCACAGTGCAGTATGTGATCAGTATATTTGTCATGTATCTGGGGCTCTACCACAAGCATTGCAGGTGGAGAGAAAAGTGTGAGTTTTCCTAGAGGGGCCTGTAGCTTGATTAGGCTAAGGAACCAGAAGCTGCAGAGCCTCGTCTGTGAGCAGAGAACTGATCATTTTGACTCAAGTGAAGAGTTCATTAAAGGGAGTGCTAGGAAATAAAACTGAAAATATGTTGGAATTAGATTTTTATAAGGCTTTAAAGTTAGGGTAAGAAGTACAGACTTTATATTATAGGTAATGGGTGGTCACTGAAGATTTTTTAAAAATTAGAGCCAGATGCTGAGATGATAATTTAAGGATTAACATCGCATCATTTTGTGGGACCACATGGAGGAGCAAAAAGGGGAAGGAGGAAGTCCTGTCAGGAGACTATGGCAGTGTATATGTGAGAAATAGAGAAATTTCCTGAAAATAAATGATAGCTGGTTTGAAAAGCTGTGAGAAAGGAAGATATAACAAGACTGATGAATAGTTGGATGTGGGGTTAGAAGAATAACGAATAAAAGCTGACTTTCAGATTTCCAAGCTAGGATAGTGGGAGAATGGCATTACAATTAGCAAGTATAGGCAAAGTCAGACAGGGGAGTTGATTCGGGTAGAGATGAAAGAGGAAAATTGATGTAGGTTTTATACATGTTAATTTTGAAGTGTTGGTAGGATATTGAAACCAGAGTTTACAGCTTTTAAATGGATTCCTATCCTTTTTTGCACAGGGATTTCAAGGAATCATATAGTCTGCCAGCCTGTCTTGTGGCTGGTAAATGTCAAAAGACTTCACATCATTCAGGGTAGATAACGGGTCTCTTTAAAAGAGCAGGCAGATTCCTGGGGTTCAAGTAGTTACCTTGGTAGCCCGGTACACATTGACATGTATGAGCAGCCCAGATGTACTCAAGAGGTGGGATGAACCATTTTCCTTCTTGTACACTTTGGCTTTCAGCTGAAATGATTAGAAGGAGGAGAGTGGTCCATTCAGATACCTCCCTAGAGAAATGAGCAGGCATAAGCCATCATTCCCTTGTCTACAGCTCCCTAACTCTTGCAGTATAATGCGGTGTCTCCTCTGTATTGGCTACTACTGTTTTCTTTTCCCCAAACCTATTAAAACTTGAGTCGTCAGACCAACAGCCTAACATTTTCATGTTTAGTTTTCCCTACCAACTAATGCTGGTGTTTGTTTTAATATTGTAGTGCCAAGACCCGACGCGTTAGACAATGAGAGGTATGGAACACTAATTAAATCCCTTTTTGTTGCTTAAATGGTTCTTTTGTTGTAATATGTTGGTTACGTTGTTAACCCCATGTTCTGGACACACAGTGTAAGCTGTGAACTTTAGGCCTCGCCTATTCCACATAATCATTTCAACAAATCCTAAAGTTCAGGCATCTGTATGTTGAGATGGCTGTTGTCCTTTGATCTTTACGAGAGAAGTTTCTGAAGAAGAAGCCTCATAACTTGACATGCCAGGGCAGTGTGAAAACTTAGAGGCAACTAACTTCATTTGTTTCCTGGCTTTAATACCAGGTCATTTAGTGTTTTCTGTGACCTCCGGCTATTTAAAGTTCCTGGTCAGAAAACACATTGGTTCCTGGCATTAGCAAGCCAAAGACTCCTCTGTGTCTTACAGCTCCCGCATTCATTTCTCAGCTCATTCACCCTGTATATTTAATTCAAGAAATTTTTCTCTGCTCTGGTTGATTTTGGTTTTGTTTTATTTATTTTCTCTCTGAGGGGCACACCCACCGCTGCCTCCTCCCCCTCAGCAGCAGTGGTGTCCGACTGTGCTTTACTTTTATCCCTGGATTGTAATCACAGTGAATTACAATGGTCCCAGTACAGGGAAGAAGATGTTTCTAAGCACAAAGGGCCTCAGTGCTGGTGGCAGGTTTACACATGTGGATTAGGGTGCTTGCTCATTGGGTGGAGTTGTCAGAACAAGTTTGCCCTTCTAGTCCCTAAATTCAAGTTTCAACCTGGTGAGCCAAGAAGAAAGTCATGCTTCACCTCCAAAGGACCTGGAACGCCCCAGTCCCCTATTTAAACCCAGAAGCATTAGCTGCCTACGCAGCAAGATGGGGGGCCCTCAGCACCCTCCTTTCACAGCTCCCCCTTCTCTCTCCCGTAGCTGGGGCTTTGTGCACCCTCGGTTGCTCAGCGTGCCCGAGCTCTGCCACCATGTAGCTGAAGTC
The DNA here is from genome assembly GCF_024166365.1 of Elephas maximus indicus. Taxonomy (NCBI): domain Eukaryota; kingdom Metazoa; phylum Chordata; class Mammalia; order Proboscidea; family Elephantidae; genus Elephas; species Elephas maximus. Next base: position 49,480,907 of record NC_064837.1, on the reverse strand, counting down.
TGGGTTAGTGGGACCATTTTCATAAGGAATCTTTTGCTTTTCAAAAAGCAAAACCCAGGCAAGGTAAGACTCTTCCCTTTTTCACTTTCATCTCTAGCCTCTCAGTTTAGTTCATGCTAGACTGAAACAGCTCCTTTATTACATATCCTCATTCTAGAAAGAAAAGGCTGCAGTCTTTATAGAGACAAAAGGAAGTGGTAGGAGGGGGCTTCTGACCAGCCACTAGGACTAAGGCAAGGGCTTGATGACTCATTGTTTGGTGTGCTTGCCACTCGATGTGGCCATCTTCCTGCCCCAAGATGGAAAAAAAAGCCTGCTTGTGTGCATTGTGTCATATTGAACATGTGGTAGGTTGCTGGTTTATTTTTATTTTTACTTTGCCTTTAACAAAAACCAGCACCTGCTTTTGGAGAGAATTTTTGGCTAAGTCCTATTCAAACCAATTTCTCGGCATGAAAGGTGAAGCCTTATGTGGTTAGCCACATAAAAGGAGTTTGAATAGAAATGGACCTTCTTCTTTCCCCTGAAACAGAATCAACATTGGATGTGAAGTGGCTACATCTGTCATTCTGACATGTCCACACTTGACTTGTAAATCATAAAGAATCATTTCCATCAGATCTCCACCTATCCCCCATCCCCACCCCAGATCTGTCTCATGTGGCAGAAACTTAATACTATTTCCTGACTCCCCCAGTTCTGCTTGCTGAGCTGTGGGATTCTGACCTCACTGGCCATCTTGGGCCGCTACATCCCTGGGCTCCTGTTGTCCTACTTAATGCGTAAGTACGGCGTATACTCCGCCTAAGACCTGTACCCTCCCCATGGCCTTTCCAGCCACAGCTAGCTCTGGGGCTAGGGAGAGGGCTTTGAGATTTTGGTTCTCCAGGAAATGACCTTTTTATAATATTTGTATGACCTGTTTAATGGCATGAAATATCTTTCTTCTTACCTGGCCCAGGCTTCACATGTACAAAGTCCTTTTCTTACCAAGTTGGTAATGAGGGTCCACTAGCATATGCTGTACTGGCAACTAAAAAGGACTGACAGTCCCTATCTGAGGAGGGAATTTTTAGAGTCAGCGTATTATATAACAACAGAACGTAACTCTTAGGGGATCCTCTGCTAGGTTCTGTTTTCCTCTGGAGCACTCTCTTCCCCCCCGAAGCACATTTTTATAAGTTTAGTTACTTCCTGTTGGCATATGCACTGCTAAGCTGGGGCTGGAAGAACTGAGTAGCAGCGATGTATCAGGACCTCACATGATTCCTTGTGTAGTTTCTGAGGCATTTTTACCATTTGGCTTCATTAATGGGTCAGTGACACCCATTTGCAGCTGACTATACTGCCTGGGTTTGTTCTCGGCCTGTCAGCAGCTTATCCTGCCTGCCTCTGCATCGCAGAGCCCCGTACTAGGGCCTCTGGGTGGCTGCAGAAGTCCCTGCCCTCACAAACCCCCCAGCATAGCAGGGAAGACTGGGGAAGCAGAATTAAGCAGAGAGCTTACAACCAAGTGTCCAAGTCCTAAGGAGACACAACAAAGGGACAGTTAGGATTGCTTCATGCAACCCCTTCTCCATTTTGCCACTATTTCCACCTCCTCTCAGTTGTCACTGTCATGATGTGGCCTCTTGCTGTGTATCACCGACTATGGGATCGAGTGTATGTGCGGCTAAAGCCAGCTCTGCAGCGGCTGGACTTCAGTGTCCGTGGCTACATGATGTCCAGGCAGAGAGAAAGACAATGTAAGTGCCATGGGAAGGCTGACTTCCACTTGGGTAAGTTGGGGAAGAGAAGGAGAAGGTGTATGTCTAACATAGTGGGTAGGTCCTCGAAAGTAGAAGTGGGGTGGGAGTGGGGGGGTTGTAGGTGAAAGTGATACTCTATTCCAGGGAAACCTATGTAGGTGTACCAATTTTTCCTGTTTGGAATTCTACTCTTTGACTTGAAGCAAATATGAGAAAAGTTGTCCAAGTCAAATAAAAGGCAGATAGTAAAGACTCCCTAGTGCCAGCTGCTATGTCTGAAGCACTTTCCATGCGCCCAGCACTGAACTGGCTGCTCTACATAGTCTTATTTAACGTTTACAGAAGCGTGAGAAGTGGGTGGTGTTATCTGCTTTTTACAGTTGAGGAAATTGAGGCTTACATAGTAAATGGCAGAGTTTCTAAGCCTGGCCTCTTCTCACTACTGAAAACTGCTTTCCGAAGGTGATTAGAAACTGCTAGCTCAGAGAGCAGAATTGTCCTTGGCTGAGAGCAATCCAGCACATGAAGGGCAGTGGTGCGAACTTTTTCCTCTCTTCTGTGGTCTTATCAGGTTGGGTGTTTCATTAAGCCCTGGCCTTCAGAGAGATCTGCATGTGGTCACCAAGACCCAGCTTCCCCTGGGTCAGCCAGCTGAATAGTATCAGCCCTCCAAAGCCTGATTTAACCAAGGTGGGGCATCTCCCTGTGCCCTCCCTGTGATAGTGTGTACTTACACATTGACATTGGGGCTGCCTTTAGCAGATCCTGAGAGTTGTTGGCAAGCCTGGTAGTTGATCATTTGACCAGAACAAAATGTGTGGGGGTTGGTGGAGGGAGGGATGTTAGAAGAGAGATCTTTCTCTCCTATGTTATCACCCCATTTTGGCACTTAGGCTCAGCAATCCCAGCCACCCTCAGGCATTGTTGTTATGTAGGCTTAGGCCATATTGAGAGTGGTTCTTCCTTTTATGTCCTAGTTTTTTGATGTTCACAGGGAGCCCCCCCCCCCACCCCCGAAAGGTGTCACTGTCTTCTGCTCTTTCCACATAGTGCGCCGCAGAGCTCTACACCCGGAACATGCCATGGACAACCACAGTGACAGCGAGGAGGAACTTGCTGCCTTCTGTCCTCAGGTATCTTGGGTCGGGGAGCTGCTTTACCGGCCAGCTTTCTTTAGCTCCCTGTGAACCATCTGGCACTTACATTTTGGTAGAACCAGGTTTCAAGCTCATGATAGGCTCTCCAAGCCTCTAGACAGACACCCTTTGGCTCTAAGAGCAGTAACAGGGAGAGAAGCTAGTGTTAAATTGGAACTTTGTACCTAGATCTTAATCTGAGCGCGGTGACCATCAGATTCTTTCCCATGCCTCCTTTTAACCCCAACATAATGGTAGAACCTTTGGAGCTGGTATGATCATCTTGTAAAAAACCCAGGTCAACCTTAGGTCTGGACAGTGTGTGGATCCTCCTGGCCACCTGAGGAAAGTATTCTCTGGACCATTTATTTGCTTGAAAAAGTGGCTAGTTGATTCCCAAGACTGCTTTCCTTCCTGTGCTCCAGGAAGGATGAATAAGGGTGTTTCCTTAGGGGAGCAGCTTAAAAGGGGTCAAGATTTTTTTTTTTTCTTATTGTGCTTTAGATAAAGGTTTTCACAACAAATTAGTTTCTCATTCAACAATTAATACATATATTGTTTTGTGATATTGGTTACCAACCCCATGACATTTCAACACTCCTCAACTGTGGGTTCCCCATTACCAGCTCTCCTGTCCTCTCCTGCCTTCTCTTCCTTGCCCCTGGGCTAGTGTGCCCATTTAGTCTCATCGTTTTACAGGCCTGTCTAATCTTTGGCTGAAGGGTGAACTTCAGGAGTGACTTCAATACTGAGTTAAAAGGGTGTTCGGGGACCATACTCTTGGGGTTTCTCCAATCTCTGTCAGACCAGTAAGTCTGGTCTTGTGAGTTAGAATTTTGTTCTACACTTTTTTCCAGCTCTGTCCGAGCCCCTGTATTGTGATCCCTGTCAGAGAAGTCGGTGGCAGTAGCTGGGCACCATCTAGTTGGGCTGGACTCAGTCTGGTGGAGGTTGTGGTAGTTGTGGTCCATAAGGCCTTTGGACCAGTCTTCCAAAGGGGTCAAGGTTTTGACTGAAGTCCCCATGCCCACCTGGTTACACTGATGGTCTGGGGGCAGCCTTTAGGACCAGCTGTATTAGTAAAGCTGTACCTGGGGACTGCACCTGGTTCCGAATGACATCATCTCCTCAGGCTTGTCGGTCTTCTCTTTTCCTAAGCTGGATGATTCTACTGTTGCCAGGGAATTGGCCATCACAGACTCTGAGCACTCGGATGCAGAGGTCTCCTGTACAGACAACGGCACATTCAATCTTTCCAGGGGCCAGACACCTCTAACAGAAGGCTCTGAAGGTGAGGGACCTTGGACCTGAGTTGATAATGGATCTGGCTGTTGCCTCTCTGCGTCCCCAGGCTGGTGAACGGGATACTGGTGCCCCTGCTTGTCCTGTTTTCTGAGCTGTGGATCAGGTGGCGGAGTAGCCTTAGTGGAGCGACTACAGCCAGGGTGGCACTGCTGTTTTCCTTGAAGCCCTCAGTCCTTAATAGCCTGGTGTTCTCACCTCACAGGTAGCATAGTGGAGGAAGGGAGGGGAGTTCTCTGGCCAGTAAAGATCACAGCCATCTGTAAATGGAGGGGAAAAGCTGACCAGTCCTACAGGGTTTGCTTCACCCAGAGAAATCTGTAGTGGGGAAAACATGGTTATGTGGGGCTGAGTCTTTGTTCGGCTGGGGCACAGCTGCCCTGTCTCAGACATTTCTATATTCTCCCAGACCTAGATGGTCACAGTGATCCAGAGGAATCCTTTGCCAGAGACCTTCCAGACTTCCCTTCCATTAACGTGGATCATCCTGGCCTTGATGACGAAGACGACACCAGCATTGGGATGCCCAGCTTGATGTACCGTTCCCCACCAGGGGCCGAGGAGCCCCAGGCCCCTCCTGCCAGTCACGATGAGGCTGCACTGCCGGGGCTTCTGCTCGGGGCCCTGCCTGCAGGATCCAACCTCACCAGCAACCTTGCCAGCCTGGTGTCCCAGGGCATGATCCAGCTGGCCCTGTCAGGGGCCTCCCAGCCAGGCCCCTCAGGCCCTGCTCCCCGAAGAGCAACAAGAGGCTTCCTCCGGGCCCCCAGTTCAGACCTGGACACAGATGCTGAGGGGGATGACTTTGAACTTCTTGACCAGTCGGAGCTGAATCAGCTGGACCCTGCCAGTTCCAGGAGCCACTGAGGCAGAAACTCCTTTTGGGGGGGCACTGTGGTTTAGGTGTTTTTCCTCACCCCGTCCCATTTTAGGTGAAGGGGCAAGGGAAGAACCCAGGTCCCGTCCCCTGAATTATATTTGTACGCTGAGTGGCCTGGCTGATGCTCAGAGGCCTGCTTAGAGAGGATACTCCCCTGCTACCAGCTGGACACTGTGTGAGCTCGGTCACTGACCTGAGAGTGTGGTCCCCAAGGGAGGCCTTTCTCCAACAGGGTAGTACTTCTGGGGAACAAAGTAGTCAGGGGTATTGGTTCCCCTTTGAGGGGTGCTACTGTTTCCTTCCAGGTATGGGTGCTTGGGGGCCCTCACTGAGAGAAGAGCCCATTCCTTCCTTCCTTCCGTTCATCACCTTCCTAGAGCCTCCAAAGTCAGGCAGCAGCTGGAAGAGTTACATTGTCATTCTCTTCTGTGAAATCATGATTTGGTTTGGGTTTTTTCCTAAGCAAGCTTGTCCTTTGGTTCTGCACAGGAGGCCTGCCACTCCCCCGCCTCTTCAGCCCATCCTCATTTCTGGAGGCCTGACCTCCAGTCCTCCAGAATAATGCTTGTGAAACTTAAATGTGAACACGATGGGGGGACGGGCCTCTTCTGCATCCCCTTGGGCCGTGGGGGTCAGTAGGCCAGGAGGGTCAAGGAGTGCTTCTTCACCTTCTGGTCTCATGGAAGCCCCTGGAGCTGCCTGCTTGTCTTTGGTGCTGTTAACCCCTGGCTCCATCTGACCATCAGCCTGAGCAATGAGCAAAGCAATACCATACCCATTTCTCTGTTCCTGCTCCTTCCCCTGCTCCTCCTGTGGAGAAGTAATAACTCCGTGGAGGACGACAGAGTAGCACTTTACAAATGGCCCAGTGGCATTCATACCAGGAGCCACCAGTTCTCTTGCACCAGCTGTTCTTACTCTACTGCTTTTATTTTCAGCTGCTTCCTGTCTTGGCAGGGCCTCCTTTAAGGATGAGCCCAGTTGGCAAAAATGTGTCTATAATCAGCAGAGACCCCTCCAAGGGGCGTCTGTCCTGCTGCTCCTAGTAAAATCATGTGAGACAAAACCCAGAAAAGCTAATTCTAAGTCTGTGCCAGCCCACAGCCTTCTGGCTCCCAATCAGAGCTCAAGCCAAACTCTTCTTTCCTCTTTCCTGCTGCATTAACCCTTTGCCAATCCTCAGGGACCATTCCCCCAGCACCCCCATACCTGGGTGAGGGATGTTGGACAGAGCCCATTTTCATGTGCTGCAAGTGGGGGTGTGCAAACATGTTTGCTCTTGGTTGCTGGAAGGGTACAGAGGCCAGAAAATGAAAATAGTTAACAGAACGGAGAAGTAGGTGCCTGTTACGCAGTTGCTTGCCTTTGTGTGAAGGGTAGGGGTAACGGCACCCCCTGGTTTAGGGTTCTTAAACATACTTGGGGCACCTCTCAGAGCCCAGATGTCTTACAGGTGGGCTCTGATGTGGAAAAAATGGGAGGTGTGAGAAAGGAATGGGATTTTGTGTGCATGAGTGTGTGTAGCTTCGGGCCTTGGGAATTGTGAAGAGGAGGGGAGGAAAGCAAGGAGAACAAAATCTGTGGGAGCTGTTTCTCATACCTGGGGGATCCTGCTCTGAATCTCCTTAGTCCTCCACTGTGAATTGGGGACAGGTGGGCAGGCGGGCGGGCGAGTGCTGGGGAATAAATCTTGTATGAGAACCAGGCTTTAAGAGACTTAGTATTGAATGGTGTCCTACCCTTGAGAAGTCTTGTATTAATCTGAGATCTGGTTAATTTGAAGAGGTGACAGCCTCAGAAGAGAGAAGCACGTGCCCGTCCCTGTTTTTCCTGTGAGACTTAACAGTCACCATAGTATGAGGCCACTTCGCTTCCCCCGGAGAGCGCAGCATGAGAGGAACCTAGGCTGCAGTTCCCTCATTTCTAATTCTTAATAATACTGTCTCCTAAACGTGAGAAGTACATTTTAGGCGCTAGTGAGATTTTAGGTAGCATAAGGCTTTAAAAAGCACCGCGCTCCTCCTCCACTGGATTAAGCTGCAGGGACAGCTGCTCTTCGGCCTTCAGCTGACCTCAGAAACTAGAAATACTTATTTCAGGCTCTGTCCCACTGGCCACTGTGGGCAGGAGTGGAAAGCACCTGGCAGGTGCTGTCGTGAGCTTGACCAGACCCACAGGAAGCTTCTCTACAGTCTTTGCGGCTTAGGAATAGCCCCCTCCAAGCGAACCGAACCTTGGTGTTCGAACCACAGCGTGTGTTGAGCACCCCCTGTGGGTGAAGCTCCGTAACGGGCACGGACTGTGTAACGCTCTTCCTCTGGCGCTGACGCTATTAAAGTTTTCACAACCACCCCCTTATTGTTTCTGTTTTACAAATAATGAAACTGACGAAAACGGCACTGGACACGTCGCTGTGAGTAATCAGCCCTGTGACCTTAAGCAAGCTGCTTGTCCACTGCGGGAGTAGATCCCTTAAGTTTCCGTTCAAACACTGGGCCTAGCTCAAGGACACGAGTACGCGACTCAACCGGGGCTCGAAACTTCAGGCCGCTCTTCACCGCAGCCTTCCTGCCGGCGGGGAAGAAGGCAGAAGGTCGAAGCCGTGCAGCCCACCCGGCCCGCAGCCGCCCGGAGGCTGGAGGTCGGGCCCCAACCCCCGAGCTCCGGGCTGAGAGGAACGTGCGTCTCTGCAGCTTCCGGGAAAGGGCTTCCCCTCCAGCCAATCACCGCTCGCGTCCCCCGCCCCGGAAGAAGCCGTTGCCCCGAGCGACTACCACGTCCGGCTTCTAGGGTTTGGCGGCGGGAGAGGCCATGAGCAAGGGCAGGACTGAAGCTGCGGCGGGAGGTAACGGGGGTGCCAGCACGGAGAAAACTTGGGAGGGGAGCGGTGAGGAGGTTCTATCGAATGACTCCCTGTCCCGCCTCCTCCCTCTCCATAGCCCCCGTGCTCCTCCTGAAATACCTGCAAGAGCAGAACCGTCCCTACAGCGCCCAGGACGTGTTCGGGAACCTGCAGCGGGAACACGGACTTGGCAAGGCGGTGAGGGACCCCCGCCCCCGGGACCCCTCGAATCAGGCTGGAGCCCTGCCCTTTGGAGCTGCCACGAGCTTGCCGGCTTGTCGGGCGCTTCCGATCATTTGGTGAAATCCCCCCCACTCGGGCCCAAAGGCACTTCTCTGATTGTCCCGCCCCCTCCCCTCTGCCAGACTGTGGTGAAGGCGCTGGAACAGTTGGCCCAACAAGGCAAGATCAAAGAGAAGACGTATGGCAAGCAGAAGATATATTTTGCAGATCAGGTGAGGAAAACCTGCGCAGGTTATCACCCATGTGAGAACCCGACATTGGTTGAATCGACTCTTAGTATTACCTCTTCTTGGGAGCACAGAGGCATCCTCGATGCCTCTTCTGTCCCGAGTCTTCCTATTGAAAGCCACAATTTAGGTTTCACCACTTTGGGGAGAAGGTTCCTTAACTCCTTCAGCCCTGCGAGTGATTTTTTGGAGAGTACCAGATATTGCAAATCTTGCCTTCCCAGACGTGGGTTCCCATCTTTGCACCTCACATCAGCCCCACTTGTCTCTGGCAGGACCAGTTTGACATGGTGAGTGATGCTGACCTCCAAGGCCTGGATGCCAAGATCGTTGCCCTCACTGCTAAGGTGCAGAGCCTGCAGCAGAGCTGCCGCCACATGGAGGCTGGTAGGACTGGAGCCCTGGAAAGTACCCCTAACAGCAGGTCGTCCTGAGCTCAGGAGTTACTGAGTGTATGCTTTGTTGACTGCAGTTAATCTTGTTGCTGCTCAGATCCCTTTGCTGGGCTGCCTTAGGCAATACATTGAAATCAAATAGGCAAGACATGCATTTGGGTTCTGTACCAGGCCTGTCAGTGTCCTGTTCCCACATTTCCCTTTACTCCTGCACTTTCGCTGGCTATTGCTACATCTGCTCAACCACACACCCCACTACCACTTGTAGATGGAAGGGGAAAGGAAAAGAGAATAAACAGGTAATTCCGTAAGCCCTATGTAACCTTATTTTCCCGAGCATCTCCAGAACGTAGATTCCAGAGTAAGGCAGAGGCCTGGTCTCCCACCTCAGGGAGCGCTCACTGGGAAGGCCAGAGCCCCTCCCATGGGGGTAGCTGTAACCCCAGGGAGGTGTGGTTTCAGAGCTGAAAGAGTTAACTAGTGCCATGACCACATCGGAGATGCAGAAAGAAATCCAAGAGTTAAAGAAGGAATGTGCTGGCTACACAGAGAGACTGAAGAACATTAAGGCGGCCACCAACCATGTAACTCCAGAAGAGAAAGAGCAGGTGAGCTGGCCAGAGCAGTAGGGGTGGAAGGCTGGAGGGCTGCTTGTGCAGATCCCACGTGAAGACGAGGGTTGACCCCCAGCTGGGGCTTAGAGGAACCTATGCCTTCTGTCTAGGTTTACAGAGAGAGGCAGAAGTACTGTAAGGAGTGGAGGAAGCGGAAGCGGATGGTAAGTGTGCTGGAGTGCCAAGGCAGGCGGGAAGAGCTTTTGGAAAACAGCAGTTACTGGGGAAATTGCTGCTTACTACCATGCATCTGCCAGGCAGTTCCCAGTACTGGCCATCTGAAAGGGCTTGTTTTCTTTTCTTGTCAGGCAACAGAGCTGTGTGATGCAATCCTTGAAGGATACCCCAAGAGCAAGAAGCAGTTCTTCGTAAGTGGGACTCTCCCCCTCCCCTGCTCTCTTTGGTTTTCGCCCAGAGAGGTCACATTCGCTTGTCTCCCTGCCCACAGGAGGAAGTTGGGATAGAGACAGATGAGGATCACAACGTCAAGCTCCCAGACCCCTGAGAGGCCCTCTGGCAGGACTAGGGGATGGGAACAGAGGTCCTGGACTGGCTGCCTTGTTGAGGTTGGCTTTTTTGTTGCAGTTCCTGCTGCTTTCTGCCTCTGAGCAGAGCAGCGGGAGAGGGGCATAAACCAAAGTACCGAGTGGAGGGACAGAGGGCTGTATTCCTGAGTGATGATCACATTCATTTCATTGAACACTTGCAATTCTCTCGAGCTTAGATCTGGAGCAATGCTGAAGGAAAGCATTTGGCAATATTTATTGTTATATAGTTTGATATAAAAATATTTAATTTCCTCTGGATAGTCAAATCTCCCAGACATCAGAGCTGAAGAGGCAGGGTGGGTACTTAGGGATGGGGGTCTGGAGAGGCTACTATACACCAGCATTTGAGGAGCTTATGCCTCACCCAGGACTTTCCTGGGCTTGTGCACCCCAGGAGGCCTTTAGAGTTTATTCTGAATGCCATCACTCCACCCCCAAGTCCTGGGAGAAATGCAGGCAGTGCTGAGAGAAAGTGGAGACCCAGACAAACTTCATGAGCAGCTGGGAATGGTCTTGAGGCCCAGCTAATCTTCCAAAATTGTAACTTTAGCAAAATTGCATTGTGGTTTAGCAAAAATTAAAAATGTAAATACGTTGTGTTGTGTCACACTTGCGTTTGCTATAAAGTGCTACCGCCTGTGGGAACAGGGAGAGGCTGCTTCCCGCTACGGCCCAGAACAGGGGAAGAAGGGAGAGAAGATGGGGTATGAGGTGAGGGCAGGACCCTGGTAGCCCTGCGCTGGGGTGGCTGGAAAAGCCCTGGTGACCTTGGACTGGTCAAGCAGCCCTAGCCTCGGTATGAGGCTGCCTTTTGCCCTTCATGGCTATGGAAGTTTTTTCTCTTCCTCTTTTTCTCCCATCCAACTACTTTTGCTAAAATGGCCCAGCTTGGGCTAAATGCTACCCAAGAGACCCAAAACAGAGGTAAACAGTAGTCCAAATAGATGTAGCTCATAAGCAGAAATCTGAGACTTGGAGAAAGGGTTGAGAGGCCAGGGGCTCTTTGGGGTACCTAGAGCAGACCCCCATCCTAAGGACTTCTGTGAGGTGGGGGGGTCAAAGGGAGGGGGAGACTAGGTAGATTTGAGTTTTACAGTCAATATAATAAATTAATCAGAAGCTTTCACAACACAAAAACCCCAGCCCACTGAGGGTGAGGTGGGGGTGAAAGAACCAAACACCAAGTAGAAACCAGCTGACTGGTGTGAGGCGTCGCAGTCCAATCTCGTAGGCTTACCAGCTCCATGGCCAAGTAGGAGACTCAGGGGCCTCTTGTTGGCTGTTCTGAAGGCTTCCAAGAGCCAGTCAGTAAAGCTGGTTTTTCAGCTGGTGCAGGACGCCAATCACGATCTCTCGTAAGGTCTGGGCGGGACAGCAGAGGAAGAGACAGACCCTCAGGCAGAGGGCAAAGAGCGGTCTTGGGTAGTACCCATCTCAACCAGGTGTTCTCTTGAGAGTGCATTAAAAGGAGCTCTGAGAAGTTTACTGTGAAATGCCCCCAGAACAGGATGGAGAAAATGACAGGGACAGATATGTGATAAAGCAAATACAGTAAAATGTTAATAGTAGGATTTAGATGGTGGGTATATGAGCATTCATTGTAAAATTCCCTCAATGTTGCAGTATGTTTAAAATGTTTCACAATAAAAATGTTGGGAAACGATCAAAGAAAGCAAGAAGATCAACTGCAAGTTCAAGCCTCAGAAAAAAGCAACCAGACCTGAAAAGCAGAAGACCTAGAATACTGTTGATACAACTTCCCATTACAAATAATGGCAACAACAATAATTAATAATAATAAGCCTCTGGATACATTGTTTTAGTGGACCTGGGAATCCACATTTCCAAAAAACTAAAGTAATTCTGCTGCAGGTGCTCGGGCTTACACACTGAAGAGCTGACGGATGGCTAACGAGGCAGCAATAATGGGGGCTATACAAAGGCCAAGTGAGAGCTGGGCCTTGCACTGCACTAAGTGCATGCTGAAATCATACCTGCCAAATAAAACCAAAACAGGAAGATCTGGGCTAGGCAACAAAAAAAGAGAAGACAAAGAGTGCTGAAAGATCCAGAAACACCCTCAGGAAATCTAAAAGCTGCTACCATGCTTTTCTGAACAAATGATGGCTTGGGCCACTCTACCTAAAGGTAGGGAGACAACCCCAGGACCTCCACCTCTGTGACCATCACTGCCCCATACCTGAGGCTTACAGTGCTCCTCAATCCAACTGAAGACACAGGCTGACAGCTCCTGAAAGCTGGCCACAGAGATGGAGGCATTGAAGGACTGGAACAGGGAGTCCATGATGCCTTGAAATACGTTGAACTTGACCTGGTCAGAGACCTGGTCCTCCCCCTCATGGGGGTTGTCCTGATGCGCCTTCACAATCTGCTCATAGTTCCTGAAAGTGAGCAGGCCAGGGATGAGGTGCTGCAGCAGCTCAACCAGTGCAGCAAGAATGGTGGGTTACCCCATGTACCTCCCCAGGAGCCCCGGAAGGCTTTCGGGTGTATTCAACACCAGCTAGATACTGGGTTAGAAACGGTGACCCTCTCTCCTCAACCTTCATATATCCAACAGGCATTTTGTGAGTGTCTGCTACGTGTATGGGACAGCTGGGGACAGGGACCTGCCTCTAAGTGACAGGGCTACCTCAGGGAGCCAGAGTATTATCTATATTGTAGTTCTTGATGTGGCCTTTGGACAAAGGGAGGGTGTGAAGTGAAGTCTCACTCAAAGTCCCCTCAGAAGCTCTGGTTCCTCTGGTTCAACGCCCCCTTACACTTTCATGATCTTCAAGGCCGTGACATCCTTGCGTAGCGTGGACACCTCCTCCTCCTGCTTTTTCTTCTCTTTGTGCAGAAACTGGATGTAGTCAATGGCTGGGAGTGGGAAGAGGGGGTGGGCACAGAAGTCTCAGCCCGGGGGACAACACTGGTTTTGTTTCCTCTTCCCCCCAGCCATTCCATTCCATCCACCACACCAGGGCCGAGCTGAGTAGGTAGAAGGCACCAGCTTCTCTACGCTCCCTGATACTCCCACCCCCTCCAGTGCTCTCCAGCGCCATACTCTTTTGTAGAACGATGGCTTTGCTGAGCTTTTGGGAGCCAATGGAGAAGTCCTGTTGCTGGCAGGTGGGGACAATGGTCTGAAGGTCGTCATAGCCCCTCTGTGGAGAGAACAGGAAACAGAGATTCCTTAATCCTCAGAGGTTAAGGCAAACTGGCACAAAGCTAAGCTTCCCTAACACCAAGTTCCATGCTCACAAGCTCAAAGGGGTGGGAAAGGGGAGGCTGGGAGGAGGAAGGTGTTCAAGTTCAGGGACTGGATCAGCTGACCCCAAGTCGGCCTGGGACTGTCTGATAGGGCCCGGGCAGAACAAATCTGCAATCTGTACGGCCCTCCTGCCCCGGGCTGCATGCACTGCAGGCCTCCCCACTCACCTTAATGGCATCTCTCCTCTTTTGCTCAGCCTGAGTGTGTGCTCGCCGCCGCCGGTCCTTGTAGGACTCCTTGTAGGACTCCTGGTGGTAATCACTGTCCTCGTCATCTATGCTCAGAGTTGGGGGCAAGGAGAGGTCATCCTGGGGCCCGGCAGGACCCAGCTACCCCACATTTACCCAGTTGGGAAGGAGAGGAACCTGGTGCCCAGAGATGGCAGATGTGCAGAAGAACCTAATATCCTAGATAAGGTGAAAGATGGTGAAACTCTATGTCTGGCAGTAGGGCTCCAGTACCCGCACATGGATGGTAGGGGCTTCCCTGTCTAGGAAAGATACTAAAATGATGGCATATTTTAGTTCCCCCAAGTAGGGGGATGGTGCTGCCTACCTGTGTTGGGGACTGAAGAGGCACTGGTAGAACCGATGCTATTAGCTCTGGATACTACACTCCCCTTGCGGGTGCCTTCTACAAAAAGCCCTGGAAAAGAGAGGTCCCAATCACTAAGGGGTTAGGGTGGGGAACACTTCCAAACCCTCAGATATCCTTGGGCACAATAGCTTCTTGATCCTTAAATGCTGACCTCTACCCTTCAACCCCAGGCCACTCACTTCCCACCATACCACCCTGCAATGTTGCTGTTCCTAACGTGTACTCTGCTCCATAGGCCTGCAGTGACACCCTGGCTCTTAACAGGGCATCTGGACAAGATGAGAGTGAGAAAATGACCCCAAAACAAATCAAACCCACTGCCATTGAGTCGATTCCAACCCAGAGCGACCCTATAGAATTTCCTAGGCTGTAAACTTCTAGGAAGCAGACTGCCAGATCTTTCTTCCGTGCAGCCACTGGTGGTTTTGAACCACTGACCCTTCCATTAGCAGTCTATTGCTTCAACCACTAAGCCACCAGGGCTCCTTAGAGAGTGACCAGCTGTCACTATTTCCATCACTTCCCTGCCCCAGAGCAAAGGGAACTGGGTGTCACTCTTCGTTGCTTCCTGCCCCTGTCCTTCTGCTCCTCCCTCGCTGTTTCAAGCCAGCACTGTGGACTGTGCTCAGGTGTGGCTGGCAAGGTCTATAGGGCTGAAAGGAGAGTGTCACTTTGAGCTGAGACGGGTGGGGGATGGAGGTGGGGAGGCACTCACCTGGATCCAGGCTGTTGTCGCTGTAGGCATACTCCACCTGAGACACCAAGCAAGGAAGAAGCCCATCAGACCCCTGCCCCTGGGGGAAGGCGGTCCAATTCACTGTGTGAGCGCGCACACACACACACACCTGGGGCGTAGGGTCAGCGGAGTGATCCCCGCCAAGAGCCGACATGAGATAAGCCGTGGGAGCCGCCCCTCTCCTCACCCCATCCCCAGACTCCCCCTTCTCTCACACTGGCGCACACACACCTCATTTGTTTCCCCACCTTAGCAAGCGCGGGGCGCGAGCTGTCTTCTCTGTAGCCCCGGGTCCCGGAGCAGGGGGGAGACTTGGGGAAGAGGAGGGAATCCCCTCGTCTTCCGAACCCCCTACGTGCACGAGCCCGACCCGCCCTCCCCTCGCCGGCGTTCGCGCCCACGGGGCTTGCCTTGACCCAGGGGTCTTCGGGAGAGGCTACCGGCTCCGTCATCTTGAACCCACCGAACCGGAAACCAGCCAGTGGGCGGACCCCCTGCCGCGAGGAAGAGGGCGGTGCCCCTCACGTGAGCCAAACCCACCAATCCGCAGTCAAGAGGCAGAGGGCGGGGGCCAAGTACCGCGCACGCGCAACCCCAGGGTTTTAAAATACAGCCAGCCCAGTGCGCCAAGCCCGGAGCTTGGACTAAAAGCTAGTTTGGGGGCGTCTTCCTCGTCCGTCCGCTCTCTCCCTTGGGTTAGGAGCACTGGAATGGCGGCGACATAAAACACACCCTGTGAAATGGGGTCCTCTCCAAAGAGTCGGAATAGTGTCGCACAGTTGTGCGCACACGCGCTACGCGGCCCAGCCGGCTCCTAGGGAGCGTTTCTCCTGCTGTCCCACAGGCACCTGACAGCCCGGACTCCGGGACCGCAGGCCTGGCCGATCTAGAACTGGCAGAGCTTCCCCGCGGCAGACCCCACCAGGCTGCAAGCTCTGTGAGGGCAGAGATCCCGTCTGGCTTGTTTAGGGATGATCTCCCAACACCCAGGCCAGTCTGGCAGTATACTTGTTCCTTGCAAAGACCCTGTGAGCCAATTTATCCTACTTTACAGGTAAGGAAACTAAGGTCCCTAGATAAGTCTGTGACTTATCCAAAAGCACACGGCTAGTCAGTGGTAGGCCAGGGCTGACCTCAGTTTGGCTAGCTCCAAAGCCCATGCTCTTAACCACTGCACTCTCCGGCTTCCAGCTCATGCCTGAGCCCCACACTTGCAACTCAAGGGTTCCAGAGATACCCACAGGCATCGGAGCAGGAAGCAGACACAACACATTCACCTGGAAACATTCATCTTTAATTCTGTTAAAAGTTCCAGTGATTGCCCTGGCCCATCAGCTGTGGGTATCACAAGACACACCTGGGCCAGAGTGGGGATGGAACGGCATAGGGGCCTGCTCTTCCATAAGCCACATCCTCAGTGCTGGCCACATACGAGCAGGCTGGGTAGGCCCAGCCCTGCCCAGCTCAGCTTCCAGCCCCCTAGGTCCGAGCCAGGGCAAGCATTGAGGCCCTCACTCCTCTCACCACTGGGTCTCTTGTCAGCTCCAGGGGCCAATCTGACCCCACAGAGAACTCATGGTCACTCATGGGCCTGATGGCATCTTGGGAATGCGCTTTTGCAAGAGGTTCCAGGCTTTCTCCACCTTTGAACAGGTCAGAATGTTGGAAGGAGGTAAAGAGGACACGGTCAGGCAGGCACCCACTTGGAGACTCCCTCCCTACAACATAGCCATTCCCTGGGCACCAACCAGGCGCTGGGTAACCTGTGGCTCCCACAGTGTGCTCAGCACCACGTGGCTCTGGTCCACAAGCTGCTGCCCACTCATCTGGCTCTGCAGCCGGCTTTGTGCCGCAGCTTCACTCAGGCCATCGCGCTCCACGATGCGCCGGACAGCCTGGGCACAGACAAGGCATTGGTCAGGAAGGATGCCAAGCTCAGCAGCCAGCTCAGTGCAGGATGCAGTCTGCAGTTAGGGTGGGGTGGGGGTGGGGTCCAGATACCTCAGTCTCAGGGATGATAACGGTCCACACCTCATGGACCATGTTCTGCCAGCCGGCTTCAAGCAGCATGGCGGCATCAATCACGCACACATGCTTTCCTGCAGGAAGACCCCAGTCGCTGCCAGCAGCACCCTGGCACCTGCTACCAGTCAAAGAGCCCAGGAGACATAGTCCCACAGAAACATGGATGTCTAGTGTGGGCTGGGGAAGCCCCCAGAATCTGCCTAACTGTCCCCCTTGGCTGCTCTCATCATCCTTGCTACTCACCCTCAGTCACGGCCAGGTCCATCTCCTCTTGGGCCATCTTTGCGATAATTGGCCACATAATGTCTGTGAGTATCTTCAGCTGCTTCTGGGGTGAGAGACAGAGAGCAGGCAGAGGTTACCTTCCCTCAGAAATGAAGCCAGCTGGAGGGAGGTGGTTGCTGGGAGCAGATAAGTAGAAATCAGTATTCTGGGCCAGACCAGAGAGAACCACTGGATCCCAATCCCTGGGTCTAGCAGCAGCTGAGGAGCTCCTAGACAGGTATTTGTTTACCTTGTTCCCAAACACCCGGCTGCCTAGGATCTTCCTGTTGATGATGCCATCTTTATGGAGAATATCTGGACGACAAAGATAGAGACCTGAGTAAGGAGGCCAGGCCATCTTCTCATTCCAGGCCACCTCCAGCCTTCCTCAGTTATTACCTGGTCCGAAGGCTTCCACCACCGGCTGGTAGGCAGGGCCACCCGGGGCATAGGCCCGATGGCCCAGGTGATCACTGTCGATGATATATGCCCCCAGGCCCTTCAGCCGATGAGCTACTGAGCTCTTCCCGGAGCCACTAATGCCTGTCAACCCAATCACATAGAGATTTGGGGGAAGCTCTGGCCTCTCCTAGGGGTAGACAAGAGAGAAGGAACTCACAGTTACCAGGGCCCTCTGGCTCATGCTTAGGGGAAACCCTCAGTCTCCATCCTCCAGCATGTCCAGCCCACTTAAGTAGGGTGAAGGGGCCTACATATGGTGGCCGCAGCAGGTTTCCAAGCATTTGGTGGCGGAAGCTGGAGGAGCTGACTTTATCCTCTTCATTTTCCATGTGTTTTGGGTCCTTCAACAGCTGGATCTGGTACAAGGCAAGCTCCTCTAGGTCCTGAGGTAAAGGGGAAGAGGTGCAGAGAGGGAAGGAGGGGTGAGATGAAGAAGGGCAAACCCTGACACCCAACCTGCCCCTTATCCTCCCCCATACACTACGCCCCGGGCTCCTCCTCCAATTCATAAGGCATTCTGGGGCCAGTTCTCCCCTGCCTCTTCCCATCACCCAGAGCCTTCTCTTCCGTTTTCTGAGGCCACAGTATTTCCAACAGCCTCCCATAATGGCTGTCCCCATCCCCATCCACTCCCTCTGCCAGTCTCCCTCAGGGGTTACATTCTCAAGGCGGAAGCGGTTGACGGCCATCCCCCCACGGTAGGTCTCCTCGCTGACCACCAGGAACTCCAGGGAGGGGTCAGAGCCAGCGGGCCCATAGGGGTCCAGCAGGGGGATGAGATCAAAAGTCAAGGAGGGCTTGATGTCCACCAGGAACTCACTCAGATGTTCCACACGTACTTCATAGGGTTGGAGCAGCTCAGGGAGCAACTTGCCTGGAGAAGAAGCCGGAAAAACAGTGAGATCTTTTCACTGGGGAAAAGAGTGTGGGACAAATTGGGAAAGAGTACCCCTTGGCACTGTATCTCTACAGGGAGTGGTGGGAAGAAAGAGCTAAGCTGGGAAGTGGTCTGTGGGCAAGCGGCTGCAAGGGACGAGGCAGGCAAGCACAACAGTTGCTGGAAGGACCAGCCTGTACCCACAGAATAAGCCACCAGAAAACTACTCCAGAGAAACAGCAGTGCAAGTGGGCACCAGAGTCAGATGGAGAATTACGAGATCCAACACCATCCCTAAGGCCCTCTTATTGCCTCTAGCACTACTACCTACAACATCTATTTATCCCAAGGTGCCAAACTTTAAGGTTCCTTTCCTGAAGCCCTTATCAAAATGTAGATTCCCTGGCTCCACACTGGGGGAATCATGATAAAGTGGTGATTGGCCCACAAATTAAGAAAGCTGCATTTATTCATTTAACAAAATTTCCTTAGCACCAACTGAGTGCCAGGCACTTCACATTTGGAAGAGGTGTGAATTAATGGATGGTCCCACCCTTCCTCAATCTTGGCATAAGAAGAAGGGGCAAAAAGATCTGGGGTCCTCCACTGCCTTAATCCAGGGTCTCTCTCACTCACTCTTCAACAAGTCTTTGTCTGCTACTCCTACCACAAGTCGCTCCTGGGCCAGGATGCATGAGACGCTGAGGAGCACCTTGTGGGCATTGTGCAAGCGGTCAAACGTGCCACCCACGGCTCCACGGTGGTAGCCACGCACCGGCTGCTTTGGAGACCTGGCCACAGGGGAGGCTGGCTTGATGGTAGAGGATGAGGGGGCATCCTGGGGCTCCACGGATAGCTCCGTAGACCCATACTCGGGGTACAGCAGCACCGAAGCCAGTTGCGGACAACAGCTGTAAAGGCTGGTGGCATAGCGCTCTAGCTGTTGCTTGACTGGGTTGTACTGGCCGCCATCCAGCGTCTGGAAGTCAGTCAGTACCACTTCTGGCGGGCGGGCCAGGTTCTGGACTGAGCTGAACTGGGGAGGCAGAAAGGCACTCTTGGCTCGGATATTGGACAGCAGGACTCGGACGTCCAGGTGCCTGTGGACATCGGCGCCTGCGTAGAGGTGCGTGATGAGATCGAGGACCTCAAACGTGGCCTGCACAGGGCTGGACTCAGGCTGAACAGGGCCTTCCAGGCTCAGGCCAGGCTGCAGATGGACATAGAGCGTGTGATTCACCAGCTGGGCTGCCGAGGTTAGGATGGGCACCAGGCGAGGGGTCAGGGAGCTCAGAGGCGTCGTCAGCACTAGAAGTCCCGATCGGAACACAGCCATGCTGCCCCAGCCTGCGAGAGTTAGGGAGACGAGACGAGGGTGACTGAGGGGAATGAGGCTGAGGCCGAGGCCTGCACGGACCTTGGACTACGAGGAGGGGACCTGAGTCAGGCACAGGGACTCGGTGCTGACTTCAGGAACCTAGGCGAGGGGGAGAGGGCTTGGCAGACCGCGCCTCGGGGCTACTCTCTGAGTCAGTTTCCTCATCTCTCAGACAGAGCGGTGAATTCGCTGAACTGAATCGAAATGCTGAGAGTGGAAAACCGGGGATGAGCCCCTGAGTCATAGGGCTGGGGATCCAGGAATCCTGTGCCCTCTTGCTAAGCTGCACCCGGGTCTTCAAGGGATCGGGTGAGGGAGGTAAAGGGGGTTGCTCAGATTCGGCCCCTACTCACTGAAGGCTCCGGACCCTGGCTCCGCCTGTAGGGCTGCGGAACCTACCCTAACAGCTACCCGGGACCGCTGGCTTGGGAAACGCGACTCCGAGCTACGGAAGCCGAGAAAGCTCAAGCCTCTCAACCTTGGTACGGAGCGAGATTCTCGCGTGCTTTCACGTGAGGTGGGGTGCGTCCGCCGACGGGGCGGGGCTGAGCCCCCCGGAGTAGCCAAAAAAAAAAAAACCCAAACCTACTGTCTTCGAGTCGTAGGGAATAGGTCAATCTTTGGTTTCGAGGTCCAAGCCACTCGGAGGGCAAGGCGAGTTTGAAGACCCATTGACGGATGGCCTTCGGGTCACCCAGGAGGCAACTGCAAAGCCAAAACTAACAGCCGGCTTAATAAATTCCGAGGACGAAGGTGGATGTCTTAGGGTTGCGCCTGACCCGGGGCTTGGCGTCACCGAAGCCCGCCCGGTGCCCTCCCAGTCCGAGGATCCTCGTGTGGAAGGCCACAGAACAGTTGTGCAAGCCCCCATTTCACAGATGGATAAACAGGCCTTGTATTTTCAAGGAACATAAAGGGGTGGTAATGACAGAGGCCAGGTCTCCCGACTCCCGTGGCCTGCTCTGCGCACCACCCAGATACAGTAATGTGCCCGTTTGCGGGAGAGTTAAGGGGGAGAGGTCTGCATGTGAGCTCAGTAGAGCTTCCAGAGGACAGTCTCAGTGGGCATGAGAAAGGACCTGAAAGGCCAAAACCGTGTCAAGTGGTGACGGATTTACCTTAAGGCTACCAAATGCTGGAACGGCTAGTGGTAGTCCTCTCGGAGGGGAGGGCTAGCCAGGTTGCCATCAAGAAACATTTCAGGTAAATTGCCCAGAAATATCAGAAGAAAGGGAAACCAACCTCCAAGACTCTAATAAAATGCTGTGTTTATTATCCTGAACTAAATAAATACTCACTTTTATACTTAATTTTCTGTTTGTTTTTTGTATTATTTTTCCTAAAGAGGCCCTGAAAGGTGTATAAACCTCTGGCCCCACAAAACCTGGCTCTGCCCTTGGAGTCAAGGATCAAAGAGATGTAGAGCCACAAAGGACTTAATGGGGCAGGCTTCTTGCAGGAGAGTTCTTAAGCTGGGTTTTAAACAGAGGACCGAATTTGAAGAAGCAAGCAGCAAGGGCAGTCAGGGAGTGACATCTCATATGCCCACACACAGTCACATTTATTCGTAAATGTGTATTTAGTGCCCCCTATGTAGGCACAAAACTGAGAGACCACTGAACAAACCGATGTCCTTGCCCTCCTGTAGTTTACATTCCTGTGTGTCGAGGGGTAGGGGATTAGGTTACAGTCAATAAATAAACCATATCAGTGGAGATAAGTGCTATGAAAAGGAATAAAGCAGGGTAAGGCGACTATCCTGGAGAGGAGGGAATTCTATTTTAGATACAACGGTCCAGGAAAATAGCAAAGACCCTGAGGAAGAGTTAGAATCAGAGACCTGGGGAAAAGTGAACCAGACAGAGGGAACAGCAAGTGCCAAGGCTCTGAGGCAGGAAGCCAGTGGGTTAGATCAGATGACCAATATGGGAAGTAGTGGGAAATGAGGTTGGAGAGGAAGCAGAGGTCAGGTCAAAGGTCTTGGAGACCATGAGAAGACCTTAGATTTAACTGAGATGGAAAGCTACAAGAAATGCTTTGAGCAGAGGCATGAAATGATCAGACTTTCATTCTTAAAAAAATCATTCTGGCCATCTGTGGATATTTTACTCTTGGTGGGCAAGGATGGAATCAGGGAAACCAGTTAGGAGGCTACTGCAATAATCCAAAGAGAGATGATAGTGTATGTTTTCTGAATATGCTTTGAAGTTTGAAGTAGAGTCGGCAGTATTTGCTGACGGATTAAATGAGGGGTGTGTGTGTGAGAGAGAGAGAGAGAGGAGTCAAGGAGGACAGCAAGCTTTTTGGACTCATGAATTGCTGTTTGGACACATTAAGTTTATTAGACATCAAGTGGAAATGATGAGTAGGCAGTTGAAGACACGAGCCTTGAGTTTGTGGGTAAAAATGGGGTTGGAGATATGTAGTTTTTTTTTTTCAGATGGGAGCTCGTTAGCATATACATGGCACGGCATGAGGTTATTAAGGGAAGAGAGAGGGTTCACTTCACCTTGACGATCCCCTGCCCCCCCTCCAGGGGTGACCTTGTAGGCTTGAACATACACACACACACACACACACACACACACACACACACACTGACACTGAGGTGCAAAGGAGCAGCCTAGGGAAGAGAAGCTAGGCTCTGAGAACAGGTCCCATGTCTCAGAGGCTCATATTGCCTTGGCTCCCTTCCCTTAATGTGGCCTTCCTGAGTGCAGCAGGGGCAGCAGATCCATCTGGGCCAGCAGGGTGAGGAGGCAGGCAAGGGCAGGGTGGCTGTGAGGCCCCTACCTGCCCTTTCCCTAAGAGCTGAGGTGGCAGACGGTGCAACAGACCCAGAGAAGACCCTTATGTGGAGGCAGAGGGAGGTCAGAATGCAGTGCCTCCTTTCTTCAATGTCCAACACACAGCTCCAAGAACCCCAGTCTGTTCCTCTCTAGGCCCGATTCCCAAGCTTTGTGCAGCCATTCCCCCCTCACCCTTTCCTTCCTTTCAGACCACAACCCCCCAAAGCCTGTTCCTTATCTCAGTACCATCCCCTAGTAGGGAGCCTTGCCCCTATCCTTTGCTTGCAACCTCATAACTTAGCCTCTGTTTTCCACCCCTTCTTTGGTATCAGACCTCCCAGGAAGGCAGAAGGAGGCTGTCTCCACAACCTTGCAACCCAATTCAGTGACTTCTGTCACCCTGGCCCCCTCCACTGGGCCCAGAAAGGTGGACAGACCATTGATCAGATTAGCCAGGTCTGCAGCCACAGCCCAACTCTGAAGTGGGAGGCAGCTTGGGGCTAGTGGGGGTCTCTCCTGCTGAGTTTTGTCTGGAGGTAGGGTGGGGGAAGAGGAAGTGGGGCCGTCTCTCTTGGATTCATTTAGCCCTGTTCTTCACACATCTGGCTTTGGAATGGGAATATAATAACACTAGAATACCAGTAGTGCTACTACTACTACTATCTCTGTACAGGCACTTTCAGGCATCTCGATTAATCCTTACCACATGGTGGTGCAATGGCTAAAGCATTTGGCTGCTAACCAAAATCTCAGTGGTTGGAATCCACCAGTTCTGAGGGAGAAAAGACCTGGCGATCTGCTCCCATAAAGCTTACAGCCTAGGAAACCCTATGGGGCAGTTCCACTTTGTCCTAAAGGGTCCTATGAATCAACTTGAGGCACACAACAACAACACATCAAACCCACCCAGAGGACACCTTGGAAGACAGGTCTGGGAATCTGCTGCTGAAGGATCAGTCTTAAAAACCCTGTGGGGTGCAGTTCTACTCTGACACATACGGTGTTTCCATGAGTCAGAATAGACTTGACGGCAATTAACAACAACCCATATGATAGGTATTATTATACCCATTTCACAGTAAGAAAACAGGCTCAGAGAACATAGGAATCTCGACTCAGGTCCATGGCTAATGGGACACAAGGATACAACCTGACTCCTCCCATCTGGGTTCGTCTTATTCTTAATGCTGCAGATGCCCTTTGGGTATCCAGGTGTCAGCTTGTGTCCCATCTATGTCGTGGACTTGTGGCGTAAACCTAGGATAGCTCCTTCGGCTCTCTGGCCCCCGGTTTGCGTGTAGGTAGCGTAAGACTAACTTGACCTGTCCTGATCACCCACTCGCCGCCCGCGCCGTCGGAAGCCCCGAGCCAGCCACTGGTTGCGCAAGTGCAGTGCAGCCGGGGCCCTCACCATTGCCCCCACCCCGGACCGCACAGCCCCAGGGGACTCAAAGGAAGGCTCTGCAGAATGAGGACGAATCCTTTATTGCTGGGCAGCAGCAGGGGCGCTAAGCTTACAGCCCCCCAGATCTGCGGCCCCGGGCTTCGCTGGGGCGCCGTCGGGGCGCTCCGCAGACTTGTCCTCGAACACCGCGCGGCGCATGGCGGCCACGTAACTGCAGCCGCTGGGGTCGTCGAAGCGCAAGCGCACCAGGGGCAGGAAATGCTCGGTGCTAAAGTAGCGCAGTGCGGGCTGCGGGGCGCGCAGTGCCTTGAGGAAGACCTGTGGTGGCACGAGAAGGTGCGCTGGCGCAGGCGGGGCCGGCACCAGCGGCCACCCCCGCTCCCGGAGCCCCGCCCGGCGCCTACCTCTGTCACCTCCTCTGGGTCCTGCGCCGCCTCGCGGAAGACCCGCTCGCAGTGGCGCTGGTAGCAGAAGAAGTGGTCGCGGGTCTTGGTGTCCGCGCTGTCTAGCGCCCCGCCCAGGCCGCCCTCCAGCTTCTCCTGGAAGGCGGTGTGCACCGGGCCACACTCGATGAGGCTCACGCTGCGGGCCGAGAGCGGTGGGTGGGCGCGGGTGCGACGCTGGCCAAATCCCGAGCCCCGAGCCCCGAGCCCCGAGCCCCGAGCAGCGCGGTGGGCTGGGAATGGGGACGGGAGAGGTCTGCAGGCGGGCGGCGGGCGCTCAGGACTACCCGAGCATTTGTACAAGCGGTTTCCTGCCCGAAAAGCGCTCCCACGTCCACTTGCGGGTGTAAGAGACTCTGACATCAGAATTCGAAAGAGCCACTTACAGCTGTGTGACCTTGGGCCAATCACCTACCTCCTCTGGGCCTAAGCTTCCCAAGAACAATACCTCATCAGCAAAGTGGGCACCAGAAATGAACTAACGCATGCCATGTGCCCAGCACAGTGACTGGCATACCACAAATATGAGTGGGGCAAGGAGGGGCCAGGGAGAATGGCTCCAACAGATGGGGTGCCGGGGCTCCCACGGTTGGGGTTGAGGAGGGGGTGGTGACTTACTGGACCCCGAAGGATGGCAGCAGAACCGCCAGACTCTCGCATAAACCTTCGAGTGCAAACTTGCTGGCACAGTAAACGGCGTTGAAGGGCAGCCCTTGGAGGCGAGATGAGGTTGTTGAGGCGTGTCCTGGTGCGGATACGCGCGACGGCTGCAGCAGCACCCCACTTGTCTCCCTAGGCTTCGCGCGCTTCTGTTTCCGCCACATGCTTCGCCGGCAGAGCTGGCTACAGGTACTTGAACCCTGTCTTAGGCTCTGCCTCTTTCGCGCCCCTGGCCCAGCCCTGGGCCACTCACCCATCAAACCTCCCATGCTCCCGGTCACCAACACACGCCCAGAGCGGCGCTGCTTCATGTCGGGCAGGAAGGCCTGCAGCGTCCGCACTGTCCCCGCCACGTTCACGTCCAACACGGAGCTCATGGCGCCGGTCACGTGTGCCTCCAGCGGCCCGACCAGGCCCCGGCCCGCGTTACACACTGTGGGGATAGAGACCCGGCCCACCCTCTTCACCCACATCCCTCAGCCCTCGCCAAGCCCCTCGGGTTCCCTAGTCTTCGGGGCATCCAGGTATGGACAGAGGGCCGGGAAGGCTCCAGCACGTGTTGCGGGAAGGCTCACCCAGCACGTCCACACGGCCCTCGGTCACTCGTGCCCGAGCAGCGGCCACAGAATCTGAGTCCCTCACGTCCAACTGCAGTATCTCCAGGGAGCCAGAAGGGCATCTGCGGGCCTGGGCTGCTTCCCATAGCGGGCCCTGAGCCTTCAAGTCCCTCATCGTGGCATACACTGGAAGTTCGGGAGAGGTAGAGGATCTGAATTCCCTGCTTGCTCCTCCCTCAGCCTGCTGGGACCATAGGCTGCTGCCTTCTCTGCATCCCCATCTCCTCATATACCTTTGAAACTCTGGGATGGGTCGGACGCCAGCCGCAGGGCCAGGTGGAGGCCGATGCCCGAGGAGCAGCCGGTGATGAGCACCACAGTCCGATCCATGGGAAGATGATTGTGGAGACACCCAATGCCACAGGCTCCAGCCTAAGAGCTGGATATCACCTGCTCCACCCGGCCCCCGCCTGCCGGCACTCCCATCCCTTGTTGTGTCTATTCTGCAATCTCAAGGCTGAGCGGCCAGCGGGTCTCTGGCCAGCTCCCCACCCTGCTCTGGGTCAAGGCAGAGATGAGGCGCCTGCTTGGAACACCCACCTGACCTGCCTTTGTGGCTAGTCAGAGGGAGAAGGGGTTTTCCCTTTGCAAGCTGGTATGGGCCCCATCTGAACACTACGTAGTACCCAGGGCTGAGGGTCCCCTAGGCATGCCTGTGTCATACCAGGACAAGCGTAGTTTCCAGAGTTTGCCATGGGGTGGGGTTGGGGGGGGCAAAAGTAAATGCTTTGGAAGGGGATGCTCAATCCAAAGGTCAGGGGTTAGTATTAAAACTGGGGAAGTTGAGGCTAGTGATGGTGGTAGGCAGACCGGCCCCACACCTGGGTCCATGCTGAAGCTGAGTCCTCCCAGGCATCATGGTAATGACCCACTCATTCTGACAGACAGGCCAGGGCTGATTCATCAGTTTATTGATTTCATAGAAAACTGTACTTTGACCCCAAATTTAGAATGATGGTGGAAGGTGGCTCACCTCCCTTTAGACTCCCCCATACCTGACCCTACCAGCAGGCCTTGGGCTCCTTCTCTTAGGCCTGGGAACCTCTGGTGACGCTTGTCCAGCTCCAGGCCCCAGGAACCTGCTCTGGCCTGGAGTTTGGGGAGGACATGACCCAAGGGTGGTTAACCTGTCACAAGGAGCCAGCCACCCACCGGGGGTAATATTTGAGAAACAGCCTCTTAGCCAAGTCCACAGTGTCACCTTTTGGTTGGGTGGGATACCTCCGCGTGTTAAGGACGAAGGCCTGCTCCAGCTGGAAGACATTCTCGTCAAACTGACGCTGTTGGAAGGGGACATCCTGGACCAGGCTCTCAACCAACGCCCCCACAAAGAGCTGCCAGCGGGGGGTATAGTAGTCAGACACCAGTCCTGCCAGCTGCTTGTTGGCATAGTCTAGGATGTTACCCACTGGTCCCCAAAGGGTCAGCTGGTAGCGGCTGTTCTGCTCAAAGAAATGGGCCTCGGCCTCACTGACCGCTGCCACCCTGGCCTGCTCCAGCCAGCTGCCCAGCAGGAAGCGGCTGTCACTAGCCAGCACCTCGTCTAGTGCTGGCAGAAGCTCGTAGGCCAGGACACCTCCAGCCCTCAACAAGTGAACCAGCTCCTTGTTGAGGTAGGCGGTCCTCACCTCTCCGTAGTAAAAGCTGACCAGCTCCTGGGCTGCCTGGCGAGTCACGTCCAGCAGATCATAGCGGAAGGCCGGGCTGGCAGCCAGGGCTGGAGTAGTTGCTAGCAGCAGCCGCCAGGCCTCAAATACATCTGATCGGTTGTACCAGACAGTGGTATTCATCTGTAGAGATGGCCGCTTGACCAGCGGGCTGCGATTGTGCCCACTGCAGGACTCGCCGGAGCAGTTGTAGACACTCCTGAGCAGGAGCCTCCATGCTGTCTCTGCATCCTGGTGGATGCCCCCATACCGCCGGGCAGCAAAGCTGGCCACCCAGGCCCCCAAATCTGGTACTGGGTCCTTCCGCCAGCCCAGCTCAGCCATCAGGGCATAAACCACTTCGTTCTGGCCAATGCCCTCAGGGGCCATGCCTGTGCCCACCATGGTGGAGTTGGGGAAGAGGCGAGCGGCTGCAGGGCCTTGGTTCACAGTCTCCAGGGTCCCGAACAGGCCATGGTTGCCCCCGAAGTTATGCAGCATGCACCAGATGAAGGGCTGGCCCTGGAAGGAGGCCGTGCGGATGTACACAGGCTGGGTCTCAGCAAACAGGTCGAGAACCAGGAGGTGGCCACGAGGAACAGCCCCCAGCACAGCCCCCACCTGGGCAGGCCCCCAGAACTGGGGCTGGTGCTGGAAGAGCCAGCCTTGGAGCAGCCACACAGCGTCAGGGTCCACTGTGGGGGGAAGGGGGACCAGAGAAGAGGGGTGATGAGAGGAGAGAGGGCTGGGGAACATTCCCCCCATTCTTCAGATAAGATAAATAGTTCTTTCTACCACAAGGCACTCTGTGGGGTTTAGAATTTAACTTTACCCAAAGAATTTGGTCTTTGTCCTCAGTTTCTAAGAGATAATCTCTTTTAAAAATCTTGCAGTTTGTGTGTCTTCAATAAGGACTCCAGACTACACCTAACTAACAGGATAGATGAGGGAATGAGGTGACTCTACGGTTAGGGCTGGCCATACCAGAAAGACCTGATGACCACCTAGTGATATCGGGGAGAGGGGTTGGAATTTGCATTACGTAATGAGACTTCCAGATAAAAGCTCTGGACTTGGAAGCTCCATGGTTTCCTGGTTGATGAAAGCCACCTGGGAGGGTAGTGCATCACTTTCTGACACATGGAAGATCTGAGTTGGGAACCCTCCCAGACCTCGCCCTATGCGTCTCTTCACTTGTATCCATTTTTGCTGTAATAAAACTGTAAACTCTAAGTACAGCACTTTCCGTAAATTCTGTGAGTTGTTCCAGGGAATTATCAAACCCAAAGGACTAGTGGGAGCCAGCAGGTCAGAAGTGAGGGAGCCCAGGGCTGCCTCCCGAGCTTGCTCCTGGCATCCTGAAAGGGGAGTGGGGAAAATCCTGAATTTGTAGTCAGTAGGTCAGAAGCCGAATTTGTGGCTGGCACCTGCCTATCAGTCTCAAGTACCGTGTCCTTTTAACTTGTGAGAGCTGACCTTGCTCTGAGTGGCAGGGGTCAGAGAAAGAAGTGATATGTGGGTGGCTAGTGTCAGAACTGAACAGAGATATAAAAAGTAGGGATTTGTTCTATCTACTCACACTCTCTCCCCCTGCCCCCCAACAGGGCATTCCATCACACATATCCTCTCCTCCCCCCTGCTGGGAGCTCCAGAATTTTGTTGTTCTTGGGTGCTGTCGAATTGATTTTGACTCCTAGCGACCCCAAGTGACAGAGTAGAATTGCCCTATAGGGTTTTCTAGGCTGTAATCTTTACAGGAGCAGATTGCCGGGTCTTTCTCCAGTGGAGACACTGGGTAGGTTTGAACCTCCAACTTTCAGTTAGCAATTTAGTGCTTAAGTATTGCACCACCAGGCCTCTTTTGATAGCGTTTATCAAACTTTATGCAGCATCAGAGTTACCCAGAGGTCTTGATAAAACACGGATTCCTGGGCTCTAGCACCAGACACTCTGATTCTGCAAGTCTAGCAAGTGCCTAAGAATTTGCATATCTGACCTGCTGGTCGTGGATAAGGTCGCTCCAGGGAGCCTGAGCTAATCTGCTCCCTGCCTGGCTGACACAGAGACCTTTCCAGGAAGCCACTCCTGACCTGACCACCTCTGTCCCTTGGATGTAAGTGGCAGGAAGGAGCACTGGGTTCCCATTACCTACTAGTTTTGAGCACACCCTCTAACCTCTGGCCTGCATTATCTACCTCAGCACCCAGGTCGACACCAAATAAAATATTTTCGATAGCCAACACTTAGTGTTTACTCTGGGCCAGGCATCATTTTACCTACAAGGTAGCCCCATTTTAGAGATGAAGCAACTGACATACTGAGAAGGTAGGTGGTAACTCAGTGCCAGGCTCTGTGCCCGGGTGATTTGGCTCTAGAGTTCGCACTCTTCAGCCACCATGTGCTTAAATGAGACGATGTGTGTGTACAAGTGCTTTGAAAACTGTAAAGTGCTGGGTGTCACAGTGAGGTCTTTTTATTCCCAGTCCCTCCTCTCATCCCCACTGACCTTTGCCACCCCATCTCCCTGATGATCCCATGAGTTTCCTTTCCCCCCGTCCCCAGCGCCATACCTGTGATCATGGCCTCATAGACAGCAGCAGTGGCCGCGGCGAGGTAGGAGGGCTCTGAGGAGGGGGGCTGCATCTCGTTGAAAGTGTCAGCCCCGTAGATGTGGTCCGTGCCAAACTCTGTGGTCAGCTCCCGCAGGAAGAGGCTCCCAATGATGGGGAACATTGGGTCCCCTGGAGCCAGGAGGAAGGAGCAGGAGTAGGAGCAGTTGAAGTGTCCCCAGCTGCCCATCTGGGTGACATTGACCTGAGGGAACACCCTAGTGGGGGGTGACAGCCCAGACATTTACTGAAGGCTGACATGTGCTCATCTTGGCCCATAACCCCCTCGCCAGCCTCACTGACTTACTGACCTACAGTTCCTGGACCACATCTTGGTCTCAGGCCTCTAAGCCTTTGCACATGCTGTGTACTGTGCCTGGAGGCCTCTCCTCCCCACTCTCTGTTTATCTACCTGCTTATTCCTCGTCAACAAGTAAGTTGCACCTATTTGTGTATGTGGCCTAAATAAGCAACACTCATGTTTCAAGACCTGGCTCAACCCTGCTCTGCTCTGGGTCTTTCTGACCCCTCTTCCCCGGGAGGAATGGCCCTGACAGAGGAGATGTCAAGGGTGGGCCCACATCTATGCATACCCTGATCACTGTATTGTCACCCTCTGCCAATGTGTCCCATCGGGGGCAGGGATTCGGTGCACCTTAGTCACTACTTCCTCAGGGCCCAGCACAGAGCTTGGTCTAGCAGCCCTAGTGCAACAAAACATCCACTTAATGGATGAATGAGGCTCTTGCAGCCCAGCGGGGGAGGCAAAGGGTAGCAAGTGAGGCCACAAGCTGTGCTAAGTGCTCTGAGAGTGGTGGGAACAAGGTGCTTGGGGGCCTGAAGGAAGTGGTGACCAACACTGGGGTGCTGGGAAGGCTTCCTGAAGGAGGGGAGGCCTCCGTTGGGCCTCGAAGAATTTTCCCAGCCAGAGGTAGGATGGGTGGGTAGTAGAGAGAGAGGAGGGACAGAGGCCACCAGAGTACCTCCCTACTGCTAATAAGAGCTGCCAGGTGAATGTATTGTTGTTCAGTGCCGCCTAGCTGTTGCTCGTCGTGGCCCCATGTGACAGAGCAGAACTACTCCATAGGGTTTTCTAGGTTGTAATCTTTACGGGAACAGATTGCCAGATCTTTCTCCTGAGGAGCTGCTGGACGGGTTGAAACCTCCAACTTTTCAGTTAGCAGCTGAGCACTTAACTGTTGAACGCCAGGATGCCTTAGGCGAATGTACGTGTATATAATTTCAAGCCCTTGCAGCAAAGTAGGTAAGGATCCCCATTTTATATGTGTGAAAACTGAGGCACAGTCACGTAGTCTGTCCAAGATCACACAGCTAGCCAGTAGCAGGGCCAGGAATTAAACCTAGGCCTAATTCCAGAGCTTACATTTTTCTATAAATTATGTACCTCAGGGCAAAAATTTCCCTCTCTGAGCTGGGTGGGGGTGAGAGGGACCTTACCTGGTGACAGCCTTGGGGACGTGCCCTGCGAATGCAGGCAGCACCGGGATCATGCCGAATGAGCGCATCCGGTCCAGGATTCGATGCTGGGAGGGTGGGAGGGAGCGCTGGTGAGGGGCACTGCTGGTCTGACAGCTGGGGGCCCCTCTAGCACCCAGCGCCACAGAGCAGCCATGGTCCAGTTAAGAACCCTGAGGCCGGGCAGACTCATGACTGTCCTGTTCCCTCTTCTGCCCTTTCCCTTCCCCGTCCTTTTACCTGTAGGTAAAGCTGCTTGAGGTGCCAGGAGCGGGGCAGGGGCCCACCCCAGCTGTGCAGGTTGCCCATGCGACCCCAGGCCAGGAAGGCGGGACCAGTGAAGTACTCGTCGATCTCTGACTGAGTCAGGCCCAAAGCCAGGTACACCTGAGGAGAGATGAAACGCAAACATAGCAATACGTTCATCCCTACTCACCAAGTCATTCATTCATTCAACAAATGTTCACTCATCTATTCTCTGCTGGGTACTAGGGCTACAAAGACACATAGAAAGTAAGCCCTGACTACAAGGAGCTTGCAATCCAGGAGACCTGTGAACAGGTGAGTTCACTAATGTGTCACACTCGTCATGTAAGTGAGGTGGTGAGACACATTGGGGCTTTCCCCAAACCGGAGAGGGAGTATCAGAAGGCTTTGTAGAGTAAGATTGTCCAGATAGATGGGTGATAATGGCTCTTTGGGGAGCTTAAACAGTCCCCCGCACAGCCAGAGCCCAGGGAGGACTTTAGGGCCAAGGTCACAGAGGCTGCCAAGTGGCCAGCCTGGGCCCAGCCTGAAGGTAAAGGAGAGCTACTGAGTGAGGCTTTACAGCAGAAGGTCACTACCAGACCTGCACTTCAGAAACAACAGTCTGATAAAAATTGGCATGCCAGCAGCCCTGTCCTGAGGCTGCTGAGGGAATCCAGGGACAGGGGAAAGAGCCTGAACTGAGGCAGTGAATAAGGATGGCCAGGATGAGGCAGATCAAGAGCTGGTAATGCTGTAGGATCCATAGGGTCAGATGACTAACTGGATGTGGGGTGTAGGGAGGCAGAGGAACCTCAGCTTCATAAACTCTATATATTAGGGGACTGGGGTCTAGCACACAGTAAGTGCTCAATACATATTTGTCTCAGGAGCGGAAGCCTGTATCCAGAGGGCTGGAGCCATCGTGTACCGCACAAATGCTTCTTGAGCCCTTATTCTGTGTAACTGACACTATGTTGGCCCAGGGCAGGTGGGGATATATGGGGTGGCCCCTGTAGCCGGCAAGCTGGTGCAGTGGGCAGGAGACCGGAGGGGCCAAGTGGGCACACACCCGCTGCCAGATGGCCTCTTGGCCGCTCCAAGCCAGCGCCAGGTTGATGCCGTTCAGCGCCATCCAGTCGATCTCCCGCTCCCAGCGGGCCCAGTCCCACCACACGAAGGAGTAGCTTTGTGTGCACACGTTCTGGTAATAGCGGTACCTGCGGGCAGGGGCATGAGATGGGGTGTGTCCCTGAGGCCAGATAGGATGCCCTCCACCCTGAGGGTGCAGAGTCCTGGAAAAGCCCAGAGGGAGGCCCTGGAATGAGCCCTGACCAATGTCTAGCCTAGTGAGGTGAGATTCCAAATATGGCCCCTCCTCTGCTTTTTTTTTTTTCTGCTTTACTCTGGGATCCACCCCAGGTGGAACTACTCCTACCTGAGATTCTGAGGTACCTGCCCTCCTGCCCCAGCGCTCCTTCAGGGCCCTCTAGCATCATAGATGTTTATGTGAGCCTCTTCTATTTTCATTCGACTCTTCCAGAGCCCCTACTCTGTGCCATGCACTGTGATAAATGCTATATGGCCAAGGTGGTCCCTGTCTGGAAGGGGGCTTCCTCCCACACAGTCTAATGGGGAGAGGGATCACCTCCACACAGTGTGGCAAGTGCTAGAACAGAAGCCTGTGAGGGTGGGCGTGGTTCCTCAGTAAATGTCTTCACCGGGAGGGTGCTGGAAGGAAGGGAATAAAATGTGCTGATCACCAATTATGCACCACAAATTCTACCCCCATTGTCCCGCAACTCCTCACAGCCCACACTGCATGGTGGATTTCATTATTTCCGTTTCTCAGATGAGCCAACTGAGGTTCCAAGAGGCCAAGTGACTTGCTCAAGGACACACAGCTTGCAGGAGGGAAAGCTGAGAGTTGAAGCCAGTTCTTGTACTCCAAAACCCAGCGTTTCCTTGCCAGTCTTACTCGTTTCTGTAGCGACCAGCCTAGTGCTGATGCGGGGCGGGACTTCGGCTACTGGCTGGGGGCCCCGGGGCCGGCAGCGGGAGGCAGCTGCACCAGGGGAGCACCTAGGCTGCGGAGCGGTCCGGGAGACCGGGGCCGGGACCCGGTACCTGTTGGGCGTGGCCTCGGTCAGCTCCTCCGGCACGGCAGGCAGCGGCCGCGGTAGGCCCAGCTGGGAGCCGGACCAGGCCACGTGGCAGCCGCAGAAGTCGCGCAGGTAGCGGTGCAGCCCCGCCGCGGCGGCCACGCCGGTGGAGCCGGCCACCCGCACACGCGCCCCGGCGCCGCCGCCGCTCAGGCGGTAGGTGTCCAGGCCGGACTCGGCCGCCAGGGAGCGCTCCACCGACACCGAGAAGTCAGCCGCCGGCCCGGGCCCCAGCAGCCGAGCCAGGAGGGCCTGCACGGCCGCCGCCTCCCGGGCCTCGTCCCCGGCCGAGCCCCCCGCCCCGGCCAGGAGCAGGAAGCCCAGAGCCGCAACCACTGTCACCGCCTCCATGGCCTGGCGGTCTCAGCCTGTCGCGGGTCGGGTCGGAGACCAGCTCGGGGCTCGGGACCAGGGGGCGGGGCGGCCCTTGTCCAATCAGCTGCAGGCTTCAGGCCACGTGGCCCTGAAAGGTCAGCCGCGGGGAGACCGGCTTCCGGGTCCCAGGCTGCGCGCCCAGTGTGTCTTCTGACCGCAGGAGGCCGGAGAGCATGTGACCCCAGTTACAATCAAACCACAGCCGGGTGGGACCCACTGTCCTTCGCAAAACGCCTTCCGGTATAACGCGCTTTCACATGCAAATCGCTTTCCATCTACGCAACCATCCAATAAATATTTATTTGGAGTTTATTTTGTACCAGGTCCTGCCATAGCTACCGGGCAACTGATAAACGGGATACAAAGTCCCCACTATCCCTATCTGGGGCAGACCTAGAAACCAAATACTTTTTATAAAATTCTGCTCTATACTTGTGATACTGTGAAGAAGTACAAAGGTACCAGCCTGAGGCTTCCAAAATGAAGTGATATTTAAGCTGAAACTTAAAGGATGATTAGTCCTAAGGATGATTAGGCTAGGAGAGGAAGGAGGAGAAAAGGATTCCAGGCAGAGAAAATGCATATATGAACCCCTGGAAGGTAAAGAGCTTAGCGGATTTGAGGAACTAAAAGGTCACAAGGCTGGAGGGATGGGTGGTGAGCCTCGGCTGAGTGGGCAGGGCCTGGTGGACCATGTTAAGGTCTGTCCCTCTCATCCTTAAAGGAAGCAGTAGCAGGTCATTTTACAGATTGGGAAACTAAGGAAGGGACTTGGACAAGATCAATAACCACTGGGACTAGAACCTGGGACTCCTAACTCCCAGATCAGAGTTCTGGCAACTTTCAGGCTGCCCATGTGAGCAGAGGGGCTGAGGGGGCTGTGTGAGGGGTCTAGGTGGAGCAGTCTGTAGAAAGACTGCCCTTCCTAAAAGGATTCTGAGTCCTTCTGGAGGCAAGTGTAGATTTTTCCAGATTGCCAGATCTAACACAGAAGCTTGGGGATAGGGAAGGAGTGACAAGGGGGTTGTCTAGTCCAGAGAATCCAGAGGCTGGACTGAAAGAGAATATGGGAGTCCACTGAGCTTGCCCTGGTCCTCCTCCACCTGCCTGCAGCTAAGGACCCCAGCTGCAGTGCCCCCTACCTTGGTCCCAGCTCACCAAGCAGTTCTTGCTGGAGGTGTGGGCCCTGCTCCCACCCTGTTCCCAGAATCTGGAGGTTCTGTCTCTCCCAGGGAGTAATTTCAAAGCCGCCCAGGGAGATGTGCCCTTATGGGGCTATAGCTTGCAGCTGTGGGCCCCCAGGCCCCAGCACCACCGCAGTCCGCCTCCAGGTGAGATTGGTCAGTTTCTCCTCCACCTAGGCCATCAGTTTTACCAGGATTTCTGATCTCAGGGAACACACGGGTAGGGGGATTAGGTTGTGGGTCTACCTTCAGGCTCAGAGTGCCTCTCTGTGGGTCTGAATTCATCTGGAGTGGTGAGAGGGGGGTTGCTGGCAGGGGTAGCAGGTTGGGGACGCCAGTGGGGGTAGGGGAGAAAAAGGGTACACCGGGGCAGGAGCTAAACCCATTTGTCATCTTCCCCATCAGGCTGGGCACTCTTTGAGGACAGTAAGGGGCTGGATGAAGAAATCAAAGCGCATCTCTAGCAAATGTCAAACATTTGCTAAAAAAAAAGAGCGGGGAAGATATATTTGTGTTGAGTTGGAATGTTCTGCAGGCTGTATTAAATTTAAAAAATAGGTCAAACTAGTGAGTGAAATATACTTCTGCTTGTGTTTTTTTTTTTTTTTAAACCTATGTAAACAGTGGTTGCCTGTACGGATTCTGGGGTGGGAGGAAGAGTAACTTTTGTAATAGGGTCTTTTGTACTGTTTGATCCTTTTACCATGTGTATACAACTTACTGTTCTCAATTACTGTGTGTGAAACAAGTTGGCTGGGCTCTCTGCTCCCCATCTCGTCTATTGCTCCTGGCCAGCCTCTCTGCCTATGCACCCCAGAACACCCCCAGAATTGCTTGGGGCCAACCTAGCTAGGACCTCTCACAGCCCAGCTAGGACCTCAACCCTCCCTTTCCTGTGAGGCAGAGTGGTTCTTCCCTGTCTGGCCACCAGGGAGCAGCCCACACCTAGACGTGGCTTGGGGAGGTAGAGGAGCTGGGGAGGTAGGCAGGTCACTCCTGGACCTGAGGGGATGAGGATTGCTGCAGGCTATAAGCTTCAATGGCCCCTCCACCCAGGAACAGAAAGAGGCACAGTCCCACACAGGGCCTCCAGTGAAGAAGAGAACAGAGGGTGGGGTCTTGAAAGTGGTGATGGAATTGCCCCCTATCTCTATGAAGGGTGGCACTCCCCCAGCTGAGCATCCTCTCTCACAATGATTCCAGGACCTCAAGATGAGGGGCGTTCCTCATGACAGAGGCACAGACAAACTCAGATGTCGAGATGCAGGATTCCACAAGAAGGGGATAACGGTAGAGGCAAACCCCAAACCAAACCCATTGCTGCTGAGTCAATTCCGACTCATAGCGACCCCTTAGGACAGAGAAGAACTGTCCCATAGGGTTTCGGAGGGTATAAATCTTTACGGAAGCAGATGCCACTTCTCCTCCAGAGTGGCTGGTGAGTTCAAATTGCTGACCTTTCTGTTAGCAGCCAAGTGCTTAACCACTGCGCCGCCAGGGATCCTAAGGGTAGAGGCAGGTCCCTGAAAAACAGGAGCAATGGATCAGTTAAATTATAGCCAAAAAACCCTAGGGAGCAGTTCTACTCTGCAATGCATGTGACTGCCCAGTCGGAGTCAACTCTGCCACACCCAGTTTGGTTTCCGGTAGCTCTATGTTTAACATTTTAAGGAACTGCCGGATTGCTTTCCAAAGCAGCTGCATCATTTTACATTCCCACCAGCAGTGAATGGGGCTCCAGTTTCCCCACATTCTCACCAACTATAACTGTCTTTCAGATTATATCCACTTCAGTCAGTGTGAAGTGGTAGCTCATTGTAATTTTGATCTGCACTTCCCTAATGACTGATAGTAAGCATCTTTTCATGTGCTTACTGGCTATTCATATATCTTCTTTGGAAAAATATCTATTCAAATTCTTTGCCGATTTTAAAACTGAGTTGTCTTTTTATTATTGAGTTATAAGAGCTCTTTATATATTCTAGATGTCGTTGTTAGGTGCTGTCGAGTCGGTTCTGAATCTTAGCGCCCCTACACACAACAGAATGAAACACTGCCCGGTCCTGCGCCATCCTCACAATCCTTGCTATATCTGAGTCCACAGTTGCAGCCACTGTGTCAATCATCTTGTTTAGGGTCTTCCTCTTTTTCACTGACCCTTTACTTTACCAAGCATGATGTCCCTTCTCCAGGGACCAGTCCCTCCTGATAACATGTCCAAAGTATGTGAGACGAAGTCTTGCCATCCTCCGTTCTAAGGAGCATTCTGGCTGTACTTCTTCCAAGGCAGATTTGTTTGTTCTTCTGGCAGTCCATGGTAATTCCAATATTCTTCACCAACACCATAGTTCAAATGCATCAATTCTTCTTTGGTCTTCTTTATTCATTCAAGCTGGACGATGAATATGCATATTCTAGATATAAATCTTTTATTAGACACATGATTTGCAAATATTTTCTCCCAGTATGTAAGTTGTTTTTTCACTTTTTTTTGGTGGTAAAAATACACAACACATTTTTTACATGTACAATTCAGTGACACCTATTACATTAATCGTGTTGTCTTTTTACTTTCTTGATGCTGTCCCTTGAAGTACAAAAATTTTTAATTTTGATGAAGTCCAACTTTTATATTCTCTTTTATGGCTTGTGCTTTTGGTGTTATATCTAAGAAATCATTGTCTAACCTGAGGTCATGAAGATTTACTCCTGACTTCCTCTAAGAGTTTTAGCTCTTTCATTTAGGTCTATGATCCACTTTTTCTTTTAATATAGTGTGAGGTAGGGGTCTGAATTCATTCTTTTCTATGTGGATACCCAGTTGTACCAGCACCATTTGTTGAAAAGACTGTTACCCCATTGAACTATCTTGGCCCCTTTGTTGAAAACTGATTAACAAAAAATGTTAGTGTTTATTTCTGGACTCACAGTCCTATTCCATTCGAGTCAATCACAGAGCAGAGGCTACAAGTGCTCATTGACTGGCATTTCCACTCTAAACTTTCTGAGGATCCTAGGGGTGGAGGCATCCTAGTGCAGGAGGCACTGTGGGAGGGTGGGGGGGGGCGGAGGTCTGAGGGTTTGAGGCTAGTGGGGATGAGAAACATGAAACGCACAGGGTACCCTGGCCCTCCTGGGCCCTCCCGGAGGAGCAATTGCTAGCCTGCCTGTCACATTCCTGCACAGCCCACCCAGGAGGGCCCAGGAGGGAGGAATAAAGAGGGAGGGCACTGAGAAAGAAT
Source organism: Elephas maximus indicus (assembly GCF_024166365.1). Classification (NCBI taxonomy): domain Eukaryota; kingdom Metazoa; phylum Chordata; class Mammalia; order Proboscidea; family Elephantidae; genus Elephas; species Elephas maximus. The sequence goes on along the minus strand of NC_064837.1, from coordinate 49,442,502 downwards.
GTGTGGCTTACACAGTGAAGTTAGGAGGGGAGATGGTGCCCTCCCTGAACTATCAGCTGGCTCTCCAGACTCCTGCCTACCTCAGCATCTCACATTCTCCAGCTGCCCTGAGGAATCCACGCTGAGCCTCCACTCTACACCAAAGCCAAAGGCATTAGGGCTCAAAATAGCCTGGCCACGAGCCCTGGAGGGGGTGGTGGGCAGATGGCCTGGTCCTCCCTTCCCCCACCCCCACCCCCACCCCACGGGTAGCATCTGCAAAGCTGCCTTGGCTCATGGGAGTGGGAAGGCACCTGCGAAACTTGAGATAAGGTGAGAATTTCACAAACTAACTGCCTAGCCAGGGCCACCACAGCTGTGGCCTTTGATCAGAATGAAAAGCAGGAAAGTTGGAGAAGGGAGGTGGAGGGTGTGGGGTACCCGCTGGGCTCTAGGGACACCAGTGCCCTCACCACTTCTGCACTGACCCCAAGTTGTGGGAGCAATTCCTGGGCAGGGCAGGTTGGCACTGACGGTTTGACGTCGAGGGCTGTGGGCACAAAGACAGGCAGCCTTCCCAGTGGAGTCAAACACACTTTATTCAGCACAGGAATGTCTGTACAGAAGGACCTTGAGCAGGGTTCCCTGACGAAGAATCTGCTTCAAACCCCGCTGTAAACAGGGAAAGATCATCAAGTAAACCACAGGGGTAAGAGAGGATGGGGCTCTGCATAAGGTCTGAGTCAGGTCACAGCACAGGGACATCACCTCAGCACTGAGCACGGGAAGCGAGGCCGGCTCAGCCTGCGTTTAAGAGCCAAGTGAGCAGGGAGGGAAGAACCTCGGCCTGGAAACTCTGGGAACTGTCACTGAAGGCGGTGGGGATCAATTTAGTCAGAGCAGCCCAGGGCTGCTGCACTAACACATGATTAAAGGGCCTAAGCTCAACACCCCAGTATGGGGGTGGCAGGGGAGGGACCCCTTGCAGGTGCTTACCACCGGCCCCTGGGGCAGGGTGGCCTGGCTAGCCGTCTCCAACCAGCAGCTGTCAATGATGCTGACCTGCCCTGCCCAGGACACCAGTCTCGCAACAGAGGGGGACTGGTGGGCAGAGCAGGCTGCAGAGAGATCACCCTGATGACAGCAGCCCTGTACTCTTAAGACATCATGATTGGGGGTGAGGAGGGTCTCAGGGTCTCCATCAGGAAAAGAGTATCAATCTGAACCCTCCCTCTAGAAAGCACACGTGTGAGCTGGGCCTGTTCAAAGCCTGGGGTAGCAAGAGAAAAAAAGCAGCCAACCAAAGGGAGGGAGCACTGTGTGCTAAGCAGCCATCCAGGACCTGTTCTGGGCCACTCTCAGAGAAAGCTGGGAGGGAGGAGGAGAGAGTATGAGTGTGAGGAGGGGGGAGGAAGGTGGTGCTGAATATCTTGGGACTTTGGGGGTGGCAGGGAGAAGTCACCATGATGGCCCGGCTGGGTCCAGCTGAATGCCTGATTAACAAGCACTCTGACGCAAAGAATTCACATGAGTGTGAACACACAAAATGGGGTACCACTAGGGGACGGAGAAGGGTCTCTCTGGCTGGCTGAAGGCTGGGGAGACAGAGCTGGTGCCCAGTGGGTGGCTGAGTGCCAGCCAAAGCCCAGCTTCTCTCTAGAAACTCACTACACACAAAGCTAGGGGTGGCGCAGGGAGACCCAGGTAGAGCGGGTTCTAAGTGACTCACAGCCGGCTGGGAGAGGGTGTCAGGGATGACACACATGCTCTGGTGCCCAGGGATCCCACCAGCAGGCAACAGGAGCACCACTAATCGCCGTGGGGAGGCAGGGAGTGTGGTGGCAGGGAGGGCGGCCTGGGGCACCCCAGCCCCATGAGGGGCTCACTCCTCAAACCTCCCTTCCCGAATGTGCTCGAAGGAGAAGGGCAGGAACTTGAAACCGGTCCCGCTGTAGAATTTATTCTGGAACTCGACCCTGGGGAGAGGGAAGAGGAAAGTCATTTCACAGAAACCTTCTGGGACTTCACAACAGGGCCAGAAAGATGCCCCGCCTCACCCTAAGCCTCCCTTCAGCCCACTTCGCATGGCACACAGACTCAGGTTTTTTAAGCCGAGGACCTGGCCCCAGCATGAGTTGCACGTATGAATAAATTGGTCTGTCCTCAGGTCCTGCTCTTGCTTTGTCCTGCTGAGCAGGGTGTGTTTATGCAATACACTCCAGAGCCGGCCATGTGCAAAAAAGCTAAATTGGCTTAAATCTCTAATAATAACGAAGAATATTCATCCCTTTGCTCTGATTTTTTTCTAGAATTTCCTAGGAATATACTCCTAATCTGCAGCTGACCTAGAAACCTTCCCCAAGCTCCCCTTTCTGGCCAGTGGCTCACAGAGCAGACCTCTGAGGGCCGCCCTGGAGTGTTGGCCCACCGTGAGAGACCCTGGGAAAACTGGCCAAACACCATTGTGTTTTTGTTGTTTCTTTTCTGGAAGGCGGGGAGAGGAGGAGGGGCTGCAAGTGACTGGTGGACTCGATTTAGTGGAGGAAATTCCTACGAAGGGGGCGGGGCGGGGGGGTGAGCTAGGAAGGGAAGTCTTCTCAAAGCAATGGAAAAAAATACTCTCCAACCACAAAAACATCTGAGAGAAAGAATTCTTCTCTTGGGGACTAAAAGGAAAAATAGAACCTTAACTCCCTTCCCAGGCAGTTCAGCATCCATGCCTGGAGTCTCCTTGGGGCCTTTGGGACGCTGAGGGGCAGGGAGAAGCCCTCACTCCCATGAGCAGAGCGAGAGCGAAGCTGCTTGGCTGGGCTTCCCTTGCACATGCACCTTGGAGGGCCGCCAGCAACCAAAACGCCACCAAATATGGGCAGAAAAATGCGTGATTCAGGGGATGAAAAAGCCAAGGAAAGCTGCTCTGAAGAATAGTTTCCACTTGTGCTGTGTGACCTGGGGGTACCATAACCCCCGAAGAACAGTCAGGGCGGAGCTATGACAGGCTTCAGGTAATGGGCCATGTACGGCAAAAGCTTTCAGGAGCTGTCAGCTCTTCAGTCTCCTTGTCCCCTTCGGCCCTCAGCAGGGGCTTCCACAGTTCAAGCCCAGAAGAGAGGAGTTAAAGGTGGTGGGAAGTGGCCTGGGGCCCATGGATCATGAGGCCTGTCCACCAGTGGTACCAAGAGGTCCTCAGCTGCCCCTTCAGTCCCATGCTGCTGGCTGAGTACACTGGGTGGCAGAGCTGCCAGTTCCACCCCGGGGGGGAGCAGCAGAATTTGTGTGGGAGCAAGGACAGGCTGCTTTCTCCCCACCCCACATTCCGCCAGGGCTGGGCCAAGGTCCCAAAGCTTCTCAGGCCCTGGAAGGTTTCCATTAGTGCTTGGGCCGACCTCACCCACGGAAAACAGGGTCCAGGACAAGGGAGTGGGACAGGGCATGTGTGAGGGAGCTTCGAAATAAAGCTATTCATAGTATTCCTGGCAAGAGCAATTCAAAACTGTGACCTGATTCCTTCCCCCTCCCCTCTGCCCCACCTTGAGGTCCTAACACCCCTAAGAAGTCCTTCTATCTGTTCCAGCTACCGAGACCACTCTGGGGAGTAGGGTGGGGGACAGGGGCAGTTTTCTATTGGGTCTAAATTCTTCACGTTGAGTACACTGTGTTCCTATATGGCATGGGTATTTCTGAACAATCAAATATAGATTTTCATGTCTCCTTTTCATTCAACAATATAGACCTAGACACTGGACAAGCCACCTTAGGGTCTCAGCCCATGACCTAGGGGTAAATCCTAGCCATGGTGAGTCATGATTCCCCCACCCCCATCCCAATGAGGTATCCAGAACCCTGACCATCTGGGTGACCCATCACACAAACAATTCTAAATCCAACCTGGCTGAGTGGAAGCTCTTTTTTCAGATGCCCATGGCATCACCACGCTTCTTATGGCACCCCTCTGTGTGCCTCATGCACACAGCAGGGTCCCAGTAGAGAAGGGAGACATGTGCCTCCCATGAGGGCATTCTGCCCACAGGACTGTGGAAGGTGATAAGCAGGTCTCCTGACACCCACCTGATAACACCTCACCCACCAGCTGCTGCTCAAGGTCAGAGTCTCAGTGGGTCTATCTCGGGGTCACTCTGACCTCACTTTCCTTCCCAGATGCCCTCAACCTCCAAGTACAAAGCTGGAAAGCCATTTCCCTGTCATCTTCCCCACCTTCTCCTTCCCCCAGCCAGGGAAGTGTGTGCTTCCTAATAGAGTACAAACACGAAGTTCTCTGCCAGGGCGGAGTAGGGCCTGCTGGCCACCAGGGAGTTCTGCCTTCCTCAGGGGCATGCTACATTGGTCTGCTCAGGGGGCCTCCGGGGCTCTGTCACACACCTCTATGCATCAGCAGTTGTGAAGGGAGCCTCAGGAAGTCAGATGAGTTTCTCTGTCACCCATCCAGCTCTAGCACTTGGCAAATGTCGTTCAGTGACCCAGAGGGACTAATTGGGGACCACAGAGTGACCGCTCCTGGCACATAATATACCCACGTAATAGGAAACTTCATTTCCTTGAGTGGGTGATAGAGGAAGGAGTTCTGGGGCCTCTTCCCCTTCCTGGTGGGGTTGTGATGGAGAAGAGGCACTTTTGGATAGAGGAGTCTGTGCTGAGTGGCTTTTCTGGCCCTTTCTGCCTCTCTCTGAGCAGTTCAGAGCCTGGAACACACATCTGTCAGGTGGCCCAAATGGCAGGGTGATGATGTCAGCCTGGGACTATGTTTCAGGGGCTCTCACTTTTTCTGGGGCAGCCACTCCCTTCACGCTCCCACGCTGTCGTGCTGTGGCACCACTGCATTCCCTATAGCAAACTGGCCCCTAATTCTGTCCCTTTAACCACAGGGCTGTGAGTGTGCCCGTGTACACACCTGCACGCATCTACATCTGCTAGATAACCAGGGACCGGGCTCCTTTGAAGGCAGGCTACAGGATGACGGTCTTTCTGTGTTAAATCCGTTTGGTGCCTATAGCTCTAACTACAAACTGTCATCTCTGCCTCATGCCCCTTATAATAGAGCAAGCCTGTCTAATATATGGTAGCCAAGAAAGCCAAGCACACTTCACGTGGTAGGTGGGAGGAAAAGAAAGACACAACTCAGTAGAAGACAGAATTAGCCGATTAGCACATTAACCTATAGTTTCAAATATTTCATCCACCTACTTATGACTCTTCTGTATGAATCTCAGATTAGTGGTTTATATTTGCTGTCAAATCAAATAATTTTCTTCTTGTTCCCACTGAAGAGACCCAGGACACATGTAACGGGGCAGCCCTTGCATCAGAACCAGGAAATCCCAGCTCCACGCCAGGGCTAGTGAGAGGTAGGGAGATGCCCAGGCTGGATGCCAGGAAAAATAGCAGCAATATTTCCTGCAGCCATTTTCAGCAGGACAGCTGTTGCCACCCCTCACAAGATGGCCACGGCTCAGAACTCCTCCTGCAGTCCTGGCTCTAGTCAGAAGACCCAAGAATCCGGGAAGCACACCCACACTTGGCCAGGAGGGGGTGCACAAGCACCAATTTCATTCACTGCTTTTTCAGGGCTGGGGTAGAGTCGCCTCAACATACCACAGGTGGCCACCCTCTAACGACTGGATTCTAGAAGTTTCACAAGGAGGGCTTCGCATTTTTTCCCCTTAGAAGAAAAAAAAAACTCACTACTTATACTATCAGGAAAAAAAACAGTACAGCATGTATGGCAAGCCTGTTCCCTGCAAATCCAAGGGACACTGAGCACTACCACGTGCCTCCGCACGGGCTCTCCCCTTCTCTCCACGCTGGCTAGAAGCAGTTTCTTCCTAGGGGGCCACAGCCAGGTACCCTCTCTCCAGGGCATTCCAACACCCGTTTATGATGTGCCCACGCAGCATGGCAGACACTTGGTACGTGCATTATTTAATATTTAATCAGAAACACTTTATCACATGGATATTATCCTCTTTTTTCAAACAAGAGAGTGAGGCTGAGAGGTAAGTGCTTTGCTCGGCTGGTTCTGTGCCGGCAGAGCTAGATTCTGAGCCAGGGAGCCAGGTGGGTCCAACCCTGAAGCCTGCTCTCCCGTCACTCATCTCTCCCTCGGCCCGTGAGGACTCATGAAGACATCTTCACTCGAAGTCCACAGGTGAGCCTGAAGGAAAAGTAATCCTTCTGGCAAGAAAACATGACATCCAAAACTGCCTCAGCTCACTCGGGACTTGTACAATGGGGCAAGCCCTAAACTCTGGAGATTAGGCCCAGGCCCAGGTGACTTCCCTTGTGTCCTCATGTCCCTTGCTCACGGATCTGCCTGACAGTTCTTGTCCAGAGAGGAAGTAACCCTCTTGGGCTGGAAGCAAAATGGGGAGGTAACTTGTTCCCTCAGCCCAGGGGCTCAGAGACAGAGAAGTGAGCAGGAGAGGAAGGAAGCCAAGAAGGCAAGAAAAAGTGAGTCACCACAGGCTGGTTACTCAGACGTTCCCTCACACCAAGTGGCTGAGGAAGTGTGCTGGGGAGAGAGGACCTGATAAGCTGAGAAGAGCATAGCACGCCAGCAGGCTGAAGCACGCACCACTCCTAAACTCGCTGGCTCTACATTAAACAAAAGAACTGGTGGGGAGGAAGGGGGCGAGGAGGGGGAAAGCCAGGACAGAGAAAGCAGTGTTGGGTGTCCACGGCGCAGGCAGCAGGGCTGGTTCTTCTAAAGGAGCTTTTCAGGGAAGAGTAAGTCCCAGAGGTTCTCGCCCTTACTTGTCTCACTTTTCCCCTCTGTAATTTAGAATAACAAACAGCTGAGTTTTTGAGGTGGCTCAGCTGTAACCCAACCAGGAGAAAAATCAAAGATAAGGGGAAGACAACTTTTGCCCAGTGGGGATGAGTTTTCCCAGAGTGAGACTCTGGATTTTCCTTCAGATTTGGGCAACTAATAGAAGGAGATATTCAAAATCCTCTACTGGCCTTCAGATGATTCATCCCACAAAGATCACCTAGTCCAGGGCTTCCTAAGGTGAGACCAGTGAGTTTACCATCTCCCAAGCTTGCAAGAGTGTGTGTATTTCCCTGGGAAGAGGGTCCAGAGCTTCCAGAGACCCCAAAAAGAGGAAGACTCACAACACAGAAGAGAAAATGGAGACCCAAAGAATGACCTGTTTGAGGCAGGGGTGCCAGATAAAATACAGGTGGCCCAGTTTTTAGTGTTAAGTATGTCCCATACAACATTTGGGACATATTTTGTACTTGAAAAAGTATTCATTGTTTATCTGAAATTAAAATTTAACTGGGCATCTTGTATTTTTATTTGGTAAATCTGGCAACCCTAGTCTGAAGTCACAGAGTCACCCAGCTCTCTCACCCCCTGGGACTGGGCTGTCTCCACGCAAGGCCATTGAGAGCTACCGAAAAACACACTGCTGTTGAGTCAATTCCAGCTCATAGTGACCCTACAGGACAGAGCAGAACTGCCTCATAGGGTAACCAAGGCTATAAATTTTTTTCATTTCTTTATTGTGCTTTAGGTGAACGTTTACAACTCAAGTTAATTTCTCATACAAAAATTTATATACACATTGTTATGTGACCCTAGCTGCAATCCCTATAATGTGACAGCACACCCCCCAAGGCTGTAAATCTTTTTGGAAGCAGGCTGCCACATCTCTCTCCTGCAAAGTGACTGGTGGGTTTGAACCACTAACCTTAAGGTTAGCAGCCAAGTGCTTAACCACTGCACCACCAGGGCTCCTTTTAAGGGCTACAATGTTAAATACAACAAACACACACACAAAACCTGCCCTTCTGAAGAAGCTGCTTTAGTGTACTGAGCTATACACTACAGAACCAGGAATTCCCTCACCACACAACAGAGCTTCCAGGGGTCCTTGCCAAAAGACCACTGGCACAAGGCAGAACGAAGACGGCATAGCTGGCGGGCAGTGTGTTCTAGCACTTTTATGGACTCAGAATTTATTTTTAGAGCTGCTTTCATTACTCTGAAGACAGGAGAAAGTTACACACCAGGGCAAAAAGAAAAACCAAAAAACAAACCCCCAAATAAATGAAAATGCCCAAACCTCAGAAGGCTCTTTTAAAACACAATTAATAGCTCTGAGAATTCTCAAGGCAGGGAGAGGTAACCTGACAACACCGGCCAGAGACCTCTCCCTGGAGGCTGTGAGGAGCCGAGCTCACTTCCAAAGGGAGCCGTGCTTTTCTGATGTTCACTACTAAGGGGGTCCTCGGTGGCAGTGATGAGAAAGCAAGCACTTCCTGCCTGGTTGGACACCCCTCCCTTCCCAGTGAAGAGACTGGGATCCTGAACAGGAGAGAAGCCACCCTCTCAGTGTAGCTAAGGACACACCCCTGGCCCTGCCCCCGCAGCTCACCAGTGTAACCGTAGTGCGTGGAGGAAGGCTGAAAGGCCCTCCATGATCAGGAGGATGGCCACAGTCAGGGTGGCAAAGGCGGTGAAGATAAAGAACAGCGCCAAACCTCCTGCCAAGCTCTTCACGCTCAGGCCGATGTGGATCACCATGGTCCAAAGCACCTCAGACAGCTCTGGGGAACAAGGAGACACACAATATCAGCTTGGCAAGAGGCGGCTGTGGGCCTTGTGTTTGGCTCTGCGCCTTGTGTTTGGCTCTGCCATGCCTCATTTGCAAGGTTTTCTGTACCTTGGCTTCCTGCACCCTTAGTGGGACCACTATGGGTAGCTAACCTGGCGAAAGTGCTGACCCCTCATCTGAGACACCATGCTTCCTGGATTCAAGAGCTTGAAGAATTCCAGAACTTTTATGTAATTCCACTCTATTTGATCCTGGAGAAGGGGATGCCCATGGTTCTCGGTCTGGGAGAACTGTACTCACGTGCATGAGCAAGGCTGAGGGCCCAGAGTCGCAGGTAGGAGGCAGTGTTGGAGATGCAGCCCAGGCAGTATTCGATGGTGTGGATGGCCTGGTGGACCATGGTGTCCCCAAAGTCAAACTGTTGTGGGAGGAAATCAGAGAGAAGATAAGAGGAGAGGCGGGGAATGTGCTAGAAGCCTCAGCACACTGAGCCTGAGCCTGAGCGCTGCCGTTAGTAGCTGCCTGAGCAAAGGTGGGCCACCGCCCTTCTCCTGGCCCAGAGGCCAGGGGCACCGGTGCTGAACTCAACACCCACTGTACAACTCAGGTGACTTCAGCCTTCCTCAGAATCCTGCCTGCATTAGTCCCCAACCTGGACACCCCCACTTCCCTCAGTATACTTCATTTTAATGAACTATATCTTGATTAGATTTTCTCAGCACGTTTGTTTCTTCTCCCTGTTAGGCTGTGGACTGCCTGCTGAGGTAGAGCACTCAGCAGAGAAAATGACTGTCTGGACCTGGTACCACAAGGACTTGCTGGCGGACCCTGCTCTAGCTGATTCCCACCTTATGGGTGCTGGCGAGGAAGCACCCCTGCACTGAACAGTCCATCGAAAGCGGGAAGGGACTGACCCAGACTGCGCCTCAGGAGACAGACGTCAGGTTAGAAAGTGCCTGGAGGAACCCTAAACCTCTACGGCCACTTTTTATTTTTACAGGCTTTTGAGAGCAACATCATCTCCTTTTTCTTTATGACTTCTGAAAGGATTGGACAAGGAAATTTTTGCAAAAGTTTCACAATTTCCTACATGGATATTTCATTAAGGTCAAATACAGCATCTCCTGATTCTGTTTTCCTCACCCTCCCTTTATTCCTTTATTTTCCTTTCAACACCAACAGTTATTTCCAGAGAAAAGGGGTAGGGCAGGAATAAGCTCTCGGGAGTTCGCTTTTAAGACAGCTCCAAGCAGAGTCAGGGGTGAATACTAGCCTGAATGGAAAGCAACTCGGCAGCTATAGAAGCACCAGGTGCTTCTCCAGGGGTGTCACGGTCCAGATCCCGGGTGGAACAATCAATTGCCCACTGAAGAACAGCAGGTGGCTCCATTCCTTGGGGCTCCTTCCCACAGAGCTAGATCAGAATCCTGGAAGCTTGTGCACACAGGGTGGGCACAGCTGGCCTCCCTATCCTCCTGAACCCTCCTTCTCAGTCAGGACCTCAAAGGGCCAAGGGCAGAGTCTATTTTCCACCACAGTTTCTTTCAAGACTCACGTGACTCTCAAAAAAAATGCCTTGGGAAATCCAAAAGGGCAGGACATGAGAAAGGGCCTGCACCGCTGAGGCCACGACAGCCTGGGCTGTAGGGGTGTGGCCGGGGAGAGAGGCGCCAGCTCCAATGCACCATCTCTGGGTGAACACCTCATTTTCCCTCGCCTCTATCCACACACAGCGTACTTCTGACTCTTCTCCTGGAATAGACTCTTCAAATCTCCTAGTTACACTGAAAAACCTCAATCCCAACAGTGCTGTTAAGAATCTTTTCCCACCACTGCTAGCTGCCACCTCGAAGTCTCTACTCAAGGAAGGAAAAGTCCCCAGCTCTAGGGAGTGAAGCCTTTACGGTGAAGAGCTCAGTGAAAACTGGCTGTTCAACTGATCCTACCAGGCTCTTCCAGCATTTTACTCTACCTCAAGCTTCTCCCATTAAAAAAGAGGAAATGAGAGGAGGGAAGAAGCTTCCCTTTGAGGCATTACCTTCACTTTCTTCTCTCCCTCATTCCCAACTTAACCTTTGTAACTCTGAGCAAGCTGTCTCATCTACACAATGGGGAGAATAACGGTACCTACCTCCGAGGTGAGAATTAAATGAGAAATACAGCCAGGCACAGAGAAGGGGTCTGCCACTCACTATGTGCCCAATCTATGGCAGCTATGACTCTGACCTTGAATCTCTGTGAACTCCGTGTCTACACTCTCTACCTTGGCTTCCTCACCAGCCATCCACTCCTTACCCTCCTGTACCCTGGCTTCTACCCTCTCTGCTCCACAAACCAGCCCATCTGAGCAAGGTCACCTTTACCTCCCTGTCGTTAACTAACAGACAGTCTACAGTCCTCACTGAGCCTCAGCAGTATCTGTCACCGTTGTCTCTTCCTTCCTCTTGAGGTGCACGCCTCCCCCCTGGTTTTCCTCCTGATTCTCTGGATGTTCCTTCCCAGTGTCTGTCATGGTTTGTCTTCCTTAAATGCTGGTGTCTCCTGGAGCTCCAGCCTCAGCCCTTACATCTTTCCTGGGAGATCACCACTCAGGTTCCAACGGCCACTGCTAGGAGTGACTCTCAAATAGACATGTTGAGCCCACTCTGCGTTGCCTATTTCTAACTGGCCGTGCTACATCTCCTCCTGGGCACACCACAGGCGCTTCAAACTCAACACCACCCAAACTAACCTAGTTAATTGCTCTCCTCTGACCCCACCAAGACCTGCTTCTATTCCATGTCCCATCTCTAACAAAGACGTACTGCCACTGCCCCCCGGCACCTAAGCCTGGAAGTCAATCTTGAATCTTCACACACTCTCACCCCCTACACCCATTAAGGCACTAGAACCTCTAGCTTTTACCTCCTTAATACCTCACACTGTTCCCTTCCTTTGCAACCCCCCCTGCAAATGCCTTCATTCTCTTCAGGCTCCCCAGTTCTTTCCTCAATCACATAGACTAACTGGTTTCCATGTCTTGAGACTGTACCCCTTCCCCAATCCAATATACCCTACAACACAGCCACTAGGAGTATTTTGGCAATGTACATGTGGCCGGGTCACTTCCAGCTTCACCACCTTCTGATGGCTCCTTGCAGCTCCAACACCTTGCTATTGCTTACATCTGCTAACCAATAGTCTCACCTTTCACTGTCCCCCAACTCCTGACTCTGTGCTCCAGCCAATCTGAATACTTGTTTATCCCCCAAATGTAATGGACTCACAGGCCTCTGTGCCTTTATAGTAATTATATATACCAGTCGGTCAGTATACATACTGGTGGGTCTGCCTCCCATCTCCCCTCCACACACTCCTGCTTGACCAGACTAAGCTTAGGAACATCCTTCTTTTGGGAGGGAGTCCTTTTCCGGTCTCCTCTTCACCAGCCCGCCCCAGGGTTTGTCAGGCACCCTCCCCTGTGCTCCGGCAGCACCCTGGACACACCTCTAGCACAGCACCTGTCACCGGGCTGTCTCTTCAATTTGTCTGGGAGGTCACTGAAGGGTAGGATTGTTTTTTGTTTTTTTTCTTTCTCTCAGTTTCTGCAGCACCAAACATAGTGCTTTGCACATGGAGGGTGGATGAGTGAATGGATGGGTGGGAGGAGTGAATGAACGGATGGTGGGATGAATGAATACGTGCATGGGATGAATGAGAAGAAACTGATGGCAGGGAGAGGCGCTGCTGACCTTTGCTGAGTGGTTACAGCCTGCAAAGATTTCGCAGACAATACACTGGCCTGGTTTGCAGTTGGCCTGCGTGCCCCCCATAGAGAGGGACTGCTGCTTCCACCGGGCTGGAGCAACACCCTGTACGAAGCAAACAAGTTTTCACAGCCAGGGAAAAACTGGGAAGTTCTACGAGAAGTAGGCTGAACTTTAAAAAAAAAACCTGTTTTGTTTGAAATCTTTAGATAGCTGCCACAGTTATCTAAATTTGGCTGCAGAGAACTAGACTGTGTGTGCCTGAAAAAGATAAAATGTTATGACTACTTACGAAGCCAAGAGAAGCTGAACCCTCAGAAACTGGGCAGACTGAATTACAGTCCATCTTGTTTGCATGTTCAGCTTCCCTGGGAAGTAGCTACAAATGAGGACGCTAGCACACAACAACCCCGTTCTGACCATGACCATGGCATGGGTGCTCCACTAGAAAGACATTTACAAAGCAGCACAATGGAGGTGGTGTTACCAGGAGGGAGCTGGAGTCCTCGCTGACACAAGGACACTCCTACCAGCCCTTTCAGGTGGCTCAGCCAGTGATTGTGCGCAGCTGAGGAACACAGGGCCTCCTCAGTGCTAGCAGAGGAACCTCTCCAGCCCTGATTTCACACAGAACAGAAAGGTTTTCCCATTCCCATCCTACTGCCCCCTTAGACCAGGAGAGCCAGGAGGGGAAGGTTGCAGTTCTCGGGTCTAGATATTTTAGAGAAATTTGGGGGGAAGATGTAAACAGTGCAGCAAGGCCTTAAAAAAACTCAAATCCAAAACCTGTGTATTGCTAAATGAATTACTGCTAGGCTAGAAGGTCATCTGTTCCAGATGTGGCCCGAATATTTTGGCCAACTTTTTTCCTCTCTCTACTATACTCTCTCTGTGTGGCTGGTAATATGAGCTCCTGTTATGCAGATGGATTGTTTTTTCTGGGGTGCATCTGAAAGGCAAAGCCTTCTTTTGAAAGCTGTCTACCTTCCACGCCTGGGCCACATGGAGGTACAGCTGACCCCGAGCAAGGGTCTGAGCATCAAGCTGCTGAGGGCAGCAGGAAGAGACTGGCTGCATCTCAGACTGGGAGGAAGGGTGAGCTTTGCTCATAAACACTCAGAGGAGTAGGAGGAAACACAGCTACTCCCAGTAGCAGAGCAACCACAACATCACAGGAGAGGATGGCCAAGGCCAATGGGACTTAACCCCCAAAGCGAGTCACTTCAAGAATGCCAATGCAGACATTACTTGTGGCTCCTTTCAAAGCCATTCTCAGAGGTATTAGATCAGCAGAGTCAATGACACAAGGACAGAGGTGACCGACATGAGATGCAGTTAATGGAGATGAGCTTTTTCAGAGCACAGGCTCACACACTGGTTACAAGTGGCCAGTGAGATGCAGGATACACAGTGTCACGTAGGGCCCCACAGTGCAACAGGGTCAGCAAAGTGATCACAAGGATGGGAAGAGAAGCCCAGATAAACATGAAGGCAGAGCTGGCTTTCGTCTTACCACTTCGTCCTCGGTAGGCTTGAAAACACAAATTTACACTTAGTGGGAAGCCACACCACACACAAAATTACAAGTCATGAGCAAAAGGCTGTTATTGCTTCATGGGAAGGACTGTTAATGCAACATGGGGTTAACATGTTGGAGAAAGAACTCCTCAGCATACACAGACAGCGAGATCCGCAGCGACATAAAGCATTAAGATATATATTTGTAAAAGGCCCCCGACCCTTGCAATTTCTTTGTTAAAAAGTCATCTACATAATGAAAGTGGTCAGACAGATTGAAAGGTCCAGTCACCTGGGTCTCAACTCTTATCTGCTTTAAAAAGAACATAACAAATGGATGAGATTCAAAAGTTCTATTCAAAGGTTTTGTGCTGCCAGTGGTCAGGTAAGGAGACTGGATTTTAAAAAACCGAGCTTGGAGGTGGTATATTAAGAAAAGTATAGCCTGGCTTTACTATTTTTCACTCTTGCTGTAAAAAGTAGGCAAATAGCTTACTTAAAAAAAAAAAGCTTAAGTAAAATATATGCAACAAGAGTGAACCACTGGGCTAGGACTTCAAAAGCACCAGGGATTATAGCTGTATAATTAGAACGGTTCTTGAGAGGGGCAAGGGATGAAGCAGCTCTCATAAATGGTCTGTTTATGGTAATAAGAACTGGGATGATGGGGCCTCCACTGCCCGAGTCCTGGGGAGAGCTGGTCGTTGAGGTCTGCGTGCAGAGTACTACACGTGACATGGAACTGAAGAAGCAACAACAGAACAAAACTGCTGTGGGTTCTAGAGGCAGCCCTGGAGTTTAGAGCAGTGGCCCAATGGAAAAAGCCGTGGTGCCCCAAGAGGTCAAGAAGGCAGGCTGATTATTAGTGTCAGAGTTTTTATTTTTCAAGGAGAAGACTGGAGTGAGGCCTCTGAGGTATTCAAGACTAGGGCTGGCTGAGGTGGAAGGAGAGAAGGCCCACACCACTGGATCTTACCTCTTCCGCGTCCTCTGAATGGGTGGAGAGCTGGTCATGCTGAATAATCTCAGCATCCTCCTCTGTCGGTCCGTTGCCCACCCTGATCCCACCAAAGTTGAGAGTTCCCTACACAGATGAACAGAAAGAGTAGAATTTGCCTGGGCTTTAACGTGACATTCTGTGAAGTGGGGGAAGGGCGATGGTTAGTAAATACAGTGCTCAGGAAAGCATAAATTCTAATAACAGCAACAAAAACTACTCGTCAAAACAGCTAAGTAAAAACCAATCACTGTTCCCACCCCAACAACCACCGTCCCAGCCCCAGCCCCAACCTATGTTTACCACCTCCTCCTGCTTCAGGGGAAATACACAGTTCCGTCTGCTGTACAGAGACAACAGCCTCGCCTCAGTTAACGCTAACTGAGAATCCTGCTTGAATGAAAACTCAATACGAACAGACTCTCATAAGTGTAGCTCTATCTATAGAGCCTGCACCAGCCCAAGTCCTTCTGGAACCAAAGATTAGACTTTGCAAGAGGGAGGTGTGCCAAATGACATGGTGATTCTACCCTGGTCTGATAAGATTTCAATAGGAGCCCAAGAGTTCCAGCAACCTCTCCCAGGAATACAATGGGTTTCTGCCCAGGAACGAAGGACTTCACTGGTCAGGGAAGGAAAAAAAAGCTCAATGTATGTTAGCTTGCAGCTAGAGGAATACTAAAAAGAACAAGAAAAAAAGACGCTCTTTTCTTTAAATGGAAGATTCTGGAATGTTAGAACAACTCTTAATAGGCATGTGGGCAGACCCTGAATTCACTGTTTGCTCCTTTCCATCGCACAGGTAGTTTTCAGTAGGTGTCCATAAGCAGAGCTTTAAAGTAAACTTGATTTGGAATAGCTTGAATTTACTGAGGCAAAAGGACTCTTTGGGCACAAAAAACAGGTAAATTTGGGATTAAGTCTAACAGGCACCAATTAGAGTCAATCTGCCATGAGTGAAAGAGCTGAAGGCACAGCCCTCAGAACCACCTCATACAGTTTCTGTATGTGCCAGGGAGGCACACAAGGGAAGAGCTCGAGCAATGCTCTCCTGCAAAACAGCCTTCCCGGCAGCTGCAAGAACAACGTTTGTGAGCAGGTTTGGTCAGCTTCCCTGAGGTGCCAGTTCTCGGCGTCACCTGGTGTGCACCATTTACCAAAACTTACCAAACAGCTCAGATCTCAGCGTTGGGCAAATTCTCCCACTTCATCTACAGTTGTTCTCAAATGTTGCTGGAGAACTGGGCGCATCAGAATCACCTTGAAAACTGTGTTTTGGAGATTCTCAAATACTGCCCCTAGAAGCTGTAAATTTAGTAGGTCTGGGATGGGGCCCAGGAAACTTGTATTTAAAAAAATATTTTCCCAGGTATAAACTGTATAATCACTAGGGAGGGTCTAGCAGAATTTAAAATGCAGGCAGCCTGTGGCGCAGCAATCCCATTGCCAGGAACATTATACTTGGAAGACTTTACAGTGACGTGTGTTCCCTGTATCACTATCTGCAACAGCAAAGAGGTAGGAACAACCAACACATTCATCAACAAGACAGTGATTACATAATTTTGGTACATTCACCAGGATGTTCTATGGAATGTTATGCAGCCGTAAAAAAGAACAGTGTAGCTTTGTATGTATCAGAATGAAAAGATCCTCAAGATATACTAAATTGTAAAAGCTAATAAATCAAGGGGCAGAAGAGCACTACAGTTTAAAACACAATTTCTAATATTTATATGTATATGTGTGCATCTGTGTACGTGAACACACATATACACATAAATACACATTTATATCAACAGATGACAAACAGATAAACACTGTTATGTGCAGAAAATATTTTGAAGGTTAAAAACAAAACAGCTGCTAATAAGACTCTTGAGGAAAAGAGTTGGTGGGGCACGGGAGGCTTTTAGTAACCAAATACACCTTTGCTTTAATTTTATTTTTAATGTCAAGTTGGAACTGCTGGCCACAGAATTATGTGTTATTTTTATTTCTTCTTCCACTTATCTGTTTTAACACGCTAAACGGAAAAAAAAAAAAAAGTTCCCAAGGTGACTCTGATGTGTGGCTGGATTTGAGAACCACTGAAGCCTCAGACGTCTCCAGGTCACACGCATGTTACACCCAACAACCCTGAAAAGGTACAGACTGCCAAGTACAGCTAAGTGGCACTGGTGACTGGAGGAACTCCAGTGCATCCTGGGCTGGGCTATAGGGTAGAGGCGGCAGGCTCAGGCTTTAAGTCTCCTAAAGCAGAAAGCCATTTCCAAAGCTTTCCCCACCCAGCAGATAACGTGAGGAGCAGACCGGTGAAACCTCCCAGCCTGACACTAACAAGTGTTTCTTCTGAACACAAAGAATGAGCGGTACGGGAAGGGGGATGCGAGACAACCAGCAGATTAAATAAATAAATAAATAAACTTTGATATACACTGCTAACAGACAATCAAGAGGTCACAGAACAGAAGAAAAGCAGATCAGTGTTCAAATCCTCAGCCCTCTGGAGCTGAGAATCCAGGGCCCTTGTTATGGAATGACCATCCTTATACCTTCAGGCTGCTCTCCAGAAAGAGATGTGGGCTAAGGAGACCCTGTGAAGGTGTGGGCTTCCAGCCTGGGGACTTTCAACTTGGAGATTATCACAGAAGAGGACGCCGACTTAAAAGCATCCACGCTTTCTTAGAAGCACACCTTATATATACTTGGGCTCGGAGGAAGAAGAGTATGTAGACAGAACATCAAAGAATAAGTAGTAAGTGCTTTATGGTTTTTTTTTTTTTTTCCTTGTAGGGAAGGAGAGAGTAAGTCCCTACGTAAAAATAATTTTAAGCAGCAACATTAAATATCTTCTGACCTGAGATATTGGCCCTTTTATACTAGTTCTAGGAGAATGATTGCAAGTAGTTTTCCAAGTTTAAAATGATCAGAAACACCTAATGAAGGAGATGTTTACCTATTTAAATATTTCATTTTCTTTAAAAGAGCATGATACTGCTGGAACACAGAAGTACATAAGTAATCACTACTGCTGAAATTTTTTAAATTTTATAGATTCATTACCTAGAATATACTGGGCTATGGATATTAGCACAGGATAAGGTTTTGGTTAAGAGTTTTTTTTTTTTTTTTAAGGACAAACATTCAAAAGCTTAACGTACAAAGTGCTGTTACTTGAGTCATGAGGTAGTAGTGAAAGAGGGAAAGCTCAAGACAAAAGATGCTTTAGTTGTTACACCAGACGTGCAGTACACACAACGAGACACATGGAAGAGTGGAGGTATCCTCGGAATAGCTGAGGACATGAGGGCTTCCGAGGCTCTCCCAGAATACTTGCCACAACTAAGCTTCCTCTGGCAAGAGGTCAAAGTATCAATCTGAAGTAGGACCTTAAAGTGCAGGGAAAGCAATGCAAGAATCACAGAGATGTTCTCACTTCCATGCTGAAGAATCGTCCAATACATCATCACAAACACAGACGTGAAAGAGGATGGGTCCAACATCTGCCGTCTCGGATTAAGATAATGGGACTCCGAGAGGATAAAACAGCCACTTTGTCTTCAGGAACATGGCTGTACTTACATATCTGAATAGAAACTTAGCAGACCAGTGGTAAAGGCAGCATCTGAATCTATGCTTAAGAGGTGGAAATCTCTTCTGTCATCGTCTCAGTGAGTAACGAGGGCATACTTCCCGAGAGCACACATGTCCCATGTGCTCACACAGTTAAAAAGAATGCTGCTGCACTGTTTGCCACCTCTTTAAACATAATGTGATGATCTGTTCCTTGGAATTTCACTCACTGTTGCAGCCGCTGCTGCCTCTAGTCCCTGTTGGCTCGGGGTTGGGCTGACTGGGGCCTCCACAGGTTGCCCTTCCTGATAGTGAATGGAAGAAAAGAGGATGGGAGAAGAAAACAAAAGACAGAGGGAGCGAAGGGGGGAGACGAATGGAGGGTACATGGAAGGATGAAAATGGTCAGAAAAGGGAGAAGGACGGTCTTGTAACTCAGCTGCTCTCCAATAGGGGTAATAAGCTAACAGCTGTATGAGAGTCATGCAATAAGATCTTCTAGGTGTTCCCAGACAGTGCAATAACTAAGCCTTATTGGATAGCCAGAAACCACACACAACACTGAACATTTGGCAACTTAACTCTGTATGTGTGGAGAGAACTCATACGCACACATACATTAAGTAAACACATATGCATATGCTTCTTCTGAAAAAGAAAAAAAAAAAATTTATGTGCTTTAAACCAAGCCTTTTTCCTGGATGTTTTGGTTGGTGAAAGTATCATGGTCTCATTTTAAAAGAAAATGTTTCATCATCAGCCCTGTGGTTGCCCAGGCAAACCACATGAGTAGGTTCACCTGCCTGCAGCTCCTGAGGCCTGGCTTTGGCTGATGCTGCACCCAGACAGGCACAGGCCTGGGTTTTGCTGAGCACAGCATGACACCCAGGAAGGGTAAAAACTTGTGACTTGTTGTCTCTACCCCAACTACTCAAAGCTGAATCCAGGTGTCTGCGCAGCAAATACATGTTTCTCTGACCTCAACGGGACCAGTGCTCACACTTGGGTATGCAGTGCAAACACATTTTAGGAGTATAAGGGTATACAGATTTGCGTACACTTAAGAGCCTCCGATGGGTAGATCAATTTAATTATCTTGATCTTAAAAAAAAAAAAGTTTAGTAGTTTTCAGCAACAAAAATACACCCACCAGATGCTTCCTCCTCAAATACTGACGGCGAAGGACCAGTGGTTTGAACAGCAGCATCCACGGTACACACAGTAGTGCAACTACAACCAGGAAACACTGAATTCCTTTCTGTAAAGAAGGATAAGACACATCACATAAAAGTTCATTAATTCATTAGTCCCAGGCAGAGCAGGAGAAAAATGTAGAGCAGAACTCAAATTCACATCGAAAGACCAGACTTTAATGGTCTGACAGAGACTGGAGGAACTCCTGAAACTATTGCCCATGGACGCTGTTAACCCAGAACTGAAACCATTCTCGAAGCTCACTCTACAGACAAAAATCAGACAGGACTATAAAACAAAAAATAATATACATGAGGAGTGTGCTTCTTAGTTCAATCAGATACATAAGACCAAATGGGCGGCTCCTGTCCAAAAGCAGGATGAGAGGGCAGGAAGGGACAGGAACTGCTCGAATGGACACAGGGAACCTGGGAGGGAAAGGAGGAGTGTGCTGTCACATTATGAGGATTGCAACTAATGTCACAAAACAGTATGTGTACGTGTGAGAACTGAGCTGGAAGCTTTCACCTAACGCACAATTAAAAAAAAAAAAAAAAAAAGTCCATTAGTCAAATATATGGTTTCCAGCTCCAGCACAATTTCCCCCAAAACAGGTACCGTTTTTTCTTATTAACCCATGAATAACATTATCTAGTTGCTCAAAATAATTAGCAGATGTTCTGGCAAAGCCCAGGAACTGACTGATAGGAGGGGAGTTATAATTCTCACCTTTCTGGGATACAGAAATCACAGAGGACCCTCCCAAGCTAAGGTGGATAGGCTAAGTTTAGATTTGGGAAGCACAGGCTGAAAACCAAACACTCCAGAAAGAGTTTTTTCCTCAGCTTTTTCGGGGTCAGGGACACACATGACTTCTGGAACTCGGCTAACCACCTAATTAGGACAGCCCACCTCTGGGCTGACGCACCTGCCCAGAGTATAGCATCGCATTGCCAGTGTCGGAGTAGGAGAAGAGAAACATGTTTATGAAATGGATCAGGAGGCTCGGTGCCTTCTCCGAGGTGTGAGCATCATAGGCCGTCCACTTGTAAAAGATGAGGATCACCAAGTAGCCAAACAAGGAGGTCATGAAAATTATTTCAGGAATAAAGCCAAAGTAGATATTCAGGGGCTTCTTGAAATAGCTGAGAGAGAGAGAAAAAATGCTAAGCTTGAACAGATACAGGACCACTCCTAACGTGAACGGTGTACTAAAGTTTTCTATCCAATGCTTCCCCAAGTCTGTCTTCATGCCTTTAAGACGCAGCAGTCAAAAGCACTGGAGCCAACAGACACTGTCAGATTAACTATCGCTGCCAAATTTTGGGACCTTGAACCGTCCCTGTACCACCCTCACCGGGAGAAAGGAACTGGAAAGACTCGTACCTTCTTACACACAGTTCATAATTTTATGTGAGTCACACGTCGAAGAAAAATAACGCACTCATTTTGATGAAAATTGCTCAAAATTTTTTCAAAGATCTTCACTGCAATTGTTAATTATTAAGAGGCTAATATTAAGCCTCACTGAAGAACACAAGGTTTTATAAAATAACTTCTACAACGTGAAACAGGGTTCTGAATTAGTAATCACTCCCCAAAGATGTTATGATTTCTTTAGTTAAAAGCTTATCTACACCAAGTATTCCTAAGAGAGAAACAGCAACTCACACATGGTTGAAAAGGCTCAGGGTGACTCCAAACATCATATGGAAAATACCAAGGATAACAGACATCTTCATCTTGAAGGAATTCAGGAAGGTCAGTTTATTGGTAGCAATGTTCCAAATCTGTCACAACACAAGAAAACAAAAAGGTACTGCAAAGGGGTCTGAAGTAGAAAAACGTTATTCATCCACTTAAAAAGTAGTTGATTTTTTTTATTATGGAAAATGCCAAGCATAAACTTCATTAGGAAGAATGGTGTAACAAACTCTCATATACCCATCATCCAGTTTCAATAATTATTACTGAGTTATCAACTCATGGCCAATTTTGTTTCATCATACCCCCACCCACTTCCCATCTCCATATTATTTCTTTTTTTAATAATTTTTATTGTGCTTTAAGTGAAAGTTTACAAATCAAGTCAGGCTCTCACATATAAATTTATATACACCTTACTACATACTCCGACTTACTCTCCCCCTAATGAGTCAGCCGGCTCCCTCCTTCCAGTCTCTCCTTTCGTGACCGTTTTGCCAGTTTCTAACCCCCTCTACCTCCATATTATTTTGAAGCAAAGTCCAAATATCATTTTACCTGTAAATACTTCAGTATGGATCTCTAAAAGGTAAGGGCTCATTTTAAAAACATGGCTCAACACTGTTATCACACACCCAAAAATATTAACAATATTCTTTAACATCATGAATATAATCAATATTTAAAATTCTCTGATCGTCTCCAAAGTTTTTAAAAACTAATTTATCTATTTGAACGAGGATCCAGATTAAGTCCATACGTTGTGAATGCTGATACAGCTCTTAGCCTCTGTAGGTTCCTCTTCCATCTCTCCTTTTTATTCCTTACAAAATATTTGAGCAAATTGGGTGGCTCATTTACCCTGTAGATTTCCCCATAGTCTGTGTTTTGCTGACTGCACCACAGTGGTGCAGTCGTTCATCTATTTTTAAGTATCAGTTGCCGTAAGCTCTTGTCACCTAAGGCCTGCACGCCTGTGATATTTTCCTGACAGCTCTCTCTTCCTCCACTTGGCCACCAGATTAGTTTCCCTAAATCATGACTCTGACCCACACACTTCCCTGGGCCAAAACCTCCCTTGAAGGCCCACTGTCATTTCTAGGTTAAAGTGCAAACTCTGCAGCCTGATAAGCCAGACCCTCCACAACCTAGCCAAGTATCTTTTCTTTCTGAACTGCCTCTCCATGAAGAACTCATCCTGACTGACAACTTGTGACTGCTCCTCTCCAGCCCCAGTCTCTCCTGAAATTCAGTTCTGCAACTCCACTGCCCAATGGACATTCACACCTGCATGTCCATAGACACCTCAAACTCAACAGCTACCCTGGAGGCATCAAATGAGAAGTCTGTAAAAAAAAACGAAACAACAAACTTGTAACTAGAGAAACCTACATGAATGTAAGGTAATATTACTATGATCAAACTCCAAGCTACTCGAGGGTAGGAGCCATGTCTGAAAACTTTTCCCCAGCAGGCCTTATGGACAACAGGGATTTAATAAACATTGTTAAATGAACATGTAAAATGTTATCAAAACTCTCTGAGACTCAATTTTCTTATCTGTGTGACAGAATTGTTTCAGAATTAAATCAGATACGTCAAGGGCTCAGCACAGTGCCTGGCTCTGTGTAAGCATTTTAGTAACGTTAGCTACTGTAATATTTAAAATAACTTTGTACATTCCCATCTCTATATTTTTGTACACGCTTTGCATCAACTACTGTAACAATCTAAAAAAAAATTCTAAACGTCAGATTAAATCCCATTTTCTACAAGAAGCCTTAATCTTCCCAGCCCACAGTAATCTGGTTTTCCTTTGGATTTTTATGATCCCTACTGTCTAATGGTTATTTTAAAAATTTTCCCTTTTCTTTTTTAGTACATAATACAAAAGATTTGATCATACCTTATTTGCCTAAGTATTTGAAAAAAATTATATTCTGGGATAAGTATTCATAAATATGTAAAGATAAGAACAGAAATATGATATTCATAGGAAAAACTTATTTCTGCTTTATTAAAACATCTGGCTAAAAATAAAATCCAAACTAAGAAATGAATTATATACTGGGAAGGAGTCTTGAAAATAAGTCTTCCCAGGGTCAATATTATTAGCTGTCTCAGAAATAAGTAGTGCAGGAAGGAATGTTTGGTTCCCCAAGGAGCTTTCATGTATTCTGGACAAATCCACCAAGGTTTTCCGAAAACATGTCAACCTAAAACCAAGTACCTATCTTCATGTTAATTCACTCACTTCAGGGTCAGAGTTAACAAATTTGGGGTTACAGATGTAGGAGAGAAGTGCTCTTACCGGATCGATGCCAAAAGGGTATGGTCCACCAAAAACTCCAGGGACGGCTGGGTCCAGCTGGAGAACAGGGTTCCCCCGAAGTGTCTCCTCCCTACCATGTTAGGAGGAAAGTCAAATT
The DNA here is from genome assembly GCF_024166365.1 of Elephas maximus indicus. Classification (NCBI taxonomy): domain Eukaryota; kingdom Metazoa; phylum Chordata; class Mammalia; order Proboscidea; family Elephantidae; genus Elephas; species Elephas maximus. The sequence continues at coordinate 49,418,783 of NC_064837.1, read as the reverse complement.
CATTTTTTATTAAGAAAGGGAAGCCACTGGGGTCCAAAAATTGATCCCAAAAGAAACAACTACAGCTATCTTGTCTCTTCAATAAAAGCAGAGAGACTAGCAGCCAAGAACGAGAAGCTACCAGAGGTGAGAAAAACAAAACATTAAACACACATACACAACCAAGTAGGAAATTCTGGGAATCTGCTTTTCATTTAAAAAAAAAAAAAAAAGTGCTTAAATCATAGTCTCAGTTCCCTGATAAAAAAAAAAACTGCTGATCAAATCACAAAGCACCTCACAAGGTGGAGCGTAAATAAAGTGACTCTGAATTCTCTCGAAACAGAGATACTGTCAAACCCCTTTTGAAGAAGTGTTAGTTCACCACTCGTCTTAAAAATCAGAGCTGAACATGAAATGAATAAGCTTTGACTTTTAGTTTCTTCTGCAACTTACGTCCAATTAGATATGAACATCGGCCGGACGCTCCAGGACGATCCGAAGATATTAAGAGACTTGGAAAAGCAGTCATTGTAGATGAGGCCAGTATAGATGGAGAAAACACCCATCAACAGAATAATGTATCGGCCACTGAACACAGTGCTAAACATCTGGGAACCAGAAGGAAGAAGTCAACAAGGATGGACTTGCAGCGGCTTATGTGTGACAGTTTTATTTACAATACACCAGTCCTCTCCTCTCAGACCACTTTACGCCATACGGGTCAGAGAGCTTGAAGTAAAGATCAAAACACAGTGCTAACCAGAAACTGACTTTCACAGCACAAGGCCTCTTTAATGTTAAGATGAACACAGCTTTGCTATTCCCTTTGATAAATTCACGGGTAAAAGACTTTCAGACGACAATTTTCATAATGACTGCTTAAGCAATTTTAAGCCCAGTGCAGATTTAACAAACATTACCTCATTCTCGTTCTTCTGGGAGAGGATCCGGCTCTCCCTTAACACCATCCACACAGCAAAAAGGGTCATCAAAACGCCATGGCCAAAGTCTCCAAACATCACAGCAAATAGGAAAGGGAAAGTGATGATGGTATATGGAGCTATAACACAACCAAAGAAGGAAAAAGAGAAAGTACAGAAAACTGCAACAACTCCCCAGTTATCACATCCTCTCCATTCCTAAGATCGATGTAAAGTGACTTATTCCCAAGCTGCCATGCTGGTGGACTGTCAGGGATAACCTTCCATGGTAGGATCCACACAGCTCACAAAGCACCTCTCATGGAACCTGAGTTGCTGCTAAAATTTTAAACAAGGAAAAGCACAAGGTATGAACCCTTTGTCTCTAGCTAGCCCTGGCAACCGCTTGGTTTGTTCTTTGATTCCCTTTTTCTAACCTCTGGGATGCTACGCCTGGAGCAGGCCAGTTTTCTTCCCAGTTGGACAAAGCTACCAGGAAGTGGGAGAAGCCCCAGAACCCACAGCAAGGCAGGTCCTGCAGAAAACGAATCCTATTATCTCTTTCCAACCTAGAAACCAGGAAGAAGGCATTGTCATATATCAGACATCTTAGAAAAGACATTTTGCTTAAAGCAGCCCTTACAAATGGTTTGCTAGAGAAAGGGCAAGTGTTCTACCGCTGTGAGGGTACCTGAAAGAGTCCAATCCAATGAGCTCATTTCCCACCTCTTCCTATAGGGTCGCTATGAGTCGGAATCAACTCGACGGCACTGGTGTTAAGTGAGTACCGCCCTTATGTCAAAATGGGTACCCCTTTATGGAATTACATTAAGTCCTGACATCATCTTTAGCTTTAAGCCAATTGTCCAACAGTGTTTAAAGCAAGGCATTAAAAATAAAACAGAAAAGATTTGAGCTTTTTTACCTGGATTTATCTCTCGGTAAGTTCCAATTCCATAAGCATCTACAATGTTCTGAAAGCCATACGTGAACTTGTTGGTTTTGTTATAGGTTGGGGGAGTCTGGTTTGTCTGCATCCTGTTCAAAATGGAAGGCACGGTGGAACCGCTGTGTTCCTGGGAAACATGAAGCACATGTATCAACATTAGGTCATCCTTCTAATTGTGGTGGTGGTTACACAGGTAAACATGTTTATCAAGACTCATTAAAGTGTACACATAAAATATGTCCTTTTCTTTTATGTAAATTATCTCAAAATGAACTAAAAAATAAAATTGTTGGTTATCTTCCCCAGCCTTTGGGGAAACTAGGACTAGGTATAAAATGTATAATGGAAGATTTAAATTCTCAAGAAGACCACCCTTACTGTGAAAAAAATTTAACTCTAGAATATGTAACCAAAGAAAAGGTAGAATCTCCTTCCCTGGAGACACCCTCATCTACTTTTCTTGAAGTATTACCCTTCTCTCGTCTTTCTACGGAGAAAACAAAGTATATTCTCTGTCTCTCCTTCTTCACTACCCTCTCTTAACTCCTAATCTCTTGTAGTCTGGCTGAGTATGTTCATTCAAAGTGCCTGGCTCAACACCAAAAGGAGGCCAGGTGGTACCATGGTTAAGCGCTTGGCTGCTAACCAAAAGGTTGGCAGTTCAAACGTACCAGCAGGTCTGTGGGAGAAAGATGTGGTAGTCTGCTTCTGTGAAGATTTACAGCCACGGAAAACCTATGAGGCAGTACTACTCTGTCTTACAGGGCTGCTATGAGTCGGAATTGACTCTAAGGCAACAGGTGGGTGGGCTCACCACCAGAACTAAAGGTCTTCTCTCTCCTGTGCAGGCCCCTGACACTAGATATCGTCCTCTTCTTTGGTGAAAGTTTTAATTCTTTGGGCGTTCCCCTCTGGTTCATTAACCAGTCCTTTTCTCTCTTTGCTGGCTCTTCCTTCTCTACCAGGTCTCCAAGGGTCTATCTTCAGTTTCCTTATTTTCTCCCTCTCAGAGGTCTCATTCCCTTCCACTCTCGTGACTCCCATTTCTCTCATTCTGTGCTATTGAGATCCTGCCCCACTGCCCGCTAGGCATTTCCATGTGAATTTCCATCCAGCGCCCCAATGTGATTGAAACTAAACTTTCCCTTATCAATAAGCTTCTCTTGCTGAACTTTTATTTCCATTAATGGAATCATTACTTCCCCAGCCACTCAGCTTTGATGCCTCAGAAAAAAACTTTAAATTCTTTCTCCTGCACCTTGCTAGGAACTAAGTATACCTGTTGATTCTGCCTTCAGAATGTCTCACAAATCCACTGTTTTTTTTTTCCCCCCATTATCAAATCCTACCCTAAGGGTCTTTATGACTTACTACTCCATTTCTACAACAACCTCGTAACTTAACCCTCACCTATGGACTCTCTCTCCATTCCCTAGTCCAGCCTAGACACTATCAACAGATTATTCTTTTACAGCTCTCTCTAGATCATGTCCTTTAACTGCCTGATAACTTTCTATGCCTATCTCCCCTGGAGTAAAATTCAAATCCTCTTATCTGTTATTTAAAAGCCCTTCACAAGTAGTTTAAAAAATCTGCCTATCCAGGTTTACCTCCCACTCTTTCAGCTAACCCATTATAATTCCTGCTCTTGCCCAACCACCCACCATTACACTGAACTTCCTGCCTTTGACCATAATATTTTTTTTTTTTTTAGTCATTACTGATCAATATCCTATCCATTCTTCAAAGTCCTGATCAAATGCCACCTTCTTCCTGAAGTCTTTTCTGATCACCCTAGCTGGGAAAGTTAGCACCCTCCCTCCACACACATACACCACTCTTAGCACAGATTGTCTTGTATTGTATGCATGTCAGCGTCTCCTAACAGGCTGTAAGATGCTTGACTGCATGTTTTTTACATCTGTCTATCCCTTCCAGCCCCTAGGTCAGTGCCTCAGACAGTCACTCTAAATAACTACTAAAGAGGTCTGTCTGGGTTCTATACAGAAGTAGTCCAGGGAGTGAATCAGGAAATTTATGTTCTGATCATGCGCTATCTTGAAGAATCATGGGTATATGACCAAGTTATTTAATTTCTGAACTGCAGCTTCCACATTTGTAAAATAAGGATAATACTCTAGGGCTTTGTACAAAATGTATTGTCAGGATACAGGTGGATATGTTAAAGAACTCTGAAAGTGAAACTGCCACAAAGATGAAACTGATTAATGTTACTGTCGATGAGAACCTTTTTTCCTGGCCACAAAGAGCCCTGCCAGCTGTGAGGGACTCACCGTGCCCCTTCTAAGTGCAAACTGGATGGAGTCCAGGTCTGTGACAGGGCACCACACCTCCGCAATCAGGCACTTCTGGGTTACATCTATGTTGCACAGGTTCAGAGTGTGGTAGATGGCCTTCATCTTCCGCACCTTGATGAACCAGACTCGGATGTTCTTAGCAGCTGCCTGCAGAACCCTCTGGCGGTGATCCTCTGTTTGATTCAGAACCTTTACGGAGACAAAGGAACAAGGGAGGGACCCCTCCAACACCAGTCTTTGGTCTCAGGACACGCACGGCAAAGAGGCACAGCCAGTGAGGGACCCCTCCAACACCAGTCTTAGGTCTTAGGACATGCACGGCAAAGAGGCACAGACAGGGACGGACCCCTCCAACACCAGTCTTAGGTCTCAGGACATGCACGGCAAAGAGGCACAGCCTTCTGGGTATCTGTTTTTTTTTTTTTCTTCTTCTTCTTCTGGCTAGAATGGCTTCTTTTTTGCCAAATCACAAGGAGTTAGGTTTCTAGTTACTAATACTGATTTTCATTTATCTTCAAGCTGAAGAGAAACTGGCAGAATGGTTTTTAGCTTTTCTTTCTATATTTAATCTTACCACCAACCCAGAGGGAACAGCAAAACAAATGTAGGTCATTGGCTTTTACTTGGATAATTAAAGAGCTAGTGAGTTTCCATAGGGAGCCTGTAACTCAGACTCAAAGAATGAGCACCACAATCCCAGGAGCTGACAAAGGCAACAAATCCTGAACCTAAGCCAGCATCAGGGGATGGTGGGAAAAGAGGCAGACACTGTCTACCTAGGCCTTACTGGGGGACATGTAAAAGAAGAAACTGGGACTAGGAGGATCCAGGGCCTTTAGAGGGAGTCTAGACTGCCACCTACCACTGCCATCATGGAGGCAGCAGACAGGCTTTACCCCTCTTAAGATTTCTTGGGGAAAAACAAGTTTCAATTTTTGATCTTTGGAAACTAGTATATATTCCTCAGAGGAATCATATTATCAAGGCTAGGGCTGAGAAAGGGGCAAGGACATCTTACCTTCTATGTCATGTTTACTGCCAACTATTTAAGGTTTCAATAGCAGAAGGGGAGGCTAAGAGTCCTCCTTCCAATTAGAAGAACTGGACAAGCAACCCACCAATCACATTTCTGCATGAGAGTCTATCTCTCTGAAGGGAAAAAGCTCCATATTTGCCCATTTTAAGCATACCTCTCCACTTGAAGCACTTGTCAGTAAAGAACAAAGTAGTAACCACTCATGACACACAGGTGAAGTGCTTGTATCACCTAAGAATAAAGGAGCAAAGCTACCCTCTCTCTCTACGTTGGTATTTCACAATTAGTATTAAAACTTCTTTAGGAAAGATGTTAGATAAATTTGCAAGCAATGTTCTATTTGCTTTTCTCTTTCCCCATCCCCTCCCCTCACATCCTACTCCTCAGCATACTCTTTTAAAGTTTTGTTTACAAAGCTGGATTTTTAAATATCAAATTCTGGTCATTTACCCTATGTCACATGCACTTTAAATCTACCCATAAATCTGGAGATGATAAGACAGCTCTAGAACCCAGAATGTTCTAACATGGCCTATCACCCACCAGGAGATCTTAAAAAACTCAAAGGAGTCAGCAATAGGTCAAGTAAGTGGGTCATGTACAATGGGGCTCAAAGGGAGAACTGAAATAGGAGTTACATAAGTGGAAATGTTGCCACTGCTAGAAGGAATTGCCTTGGGGATTAAATATATTTTTAAATGTTTCAAGGAGGCAGTCATACATTCATTCTTTCAACAGGGAACAAAGTCCCAACCTGCTGCCCTTTTCCTTCCATGTGTATATAAACCAAGACTCCTCCATCAAAACCCTGTGATAACCACTGTGCATGTATGCTGCACACACTGAGATTTGCTAAAAATGTAATGCGTTCTCTTTCTGGGTACAAGAGCCATAGCGGGACTCTTTGGCTAAACTGTGTAGTTAAGATCTAAGATGACCAGAAGCATATACACCAAGCTGTTAACAGCGGCTGCCTCTGGGGTCAGTGTGTGTGCGTAACAGAGCAGAACTTACTTTATATGTGATTCTGTATTATTGGTCTTCCTTAACTAAGCATACTTATTATTTTTATTGTAAAACTTACCTCAGACTCATGAGATGGAGGGGAATTAATACTCTACGTAACAACAGTTTCAGACGTATAGCATTCCTGTCTCGTTTGAAGATGACTCATGCTATTTTTAACAGTCACTCCCTGAGACTTTTCCCCAGCTTCCAGGGGGACATGTTACTCATGGACATTTCTTGTTTTGGTAGCCTGGGCTGCCTGATAAACTAACTACTAGTGTTTCAAGGAAGGAAAATGGCTTGCTATTATTTTATTTCACAAAAACAAACTCCCTCTAGCCCTGTGTGTACCATTTGGAGATCATCAATCCGGGTATTAACTCCAGAAGCCATTTCTTTCCTCTCCTGTGGCGTCTCAGGACAGGGATAGAGTGAGGCTCGGAACCTGGAATGTGCAGACACAGCCTGAGGAATACTGAAGTTTCTTTCTTTCTTCTTTTTTAAAATAATATTTTATTGTGTTTTAGGTGAAAGTTTACACAGCAAATTATGTTCTCATTTAACAATTTTTACACAAATTGTCCCATACCATTGGTTACATCTTTTACAATGTGTCAGCATTCTTGTTATTTCCATTGTTTGTTCTGTTTCCACTGAGGCAGACTGAGGTTTCTTAACCATCCAATTCAAACAATCTCTAGAAGTAATCCTAACTTACTCAAACAACCAAAAGAGGAATAGTTTAGACTGAAAAGATAATCAACAAAAATTGTTTATATTAAGAGGCTAAAAACAGACTTTGAACTACTTTCACATTCTCTGGAGCTATTAAATTCCCTTGATATTAAAAACAAAACAAAAAAAGTAAAGCAAATTATATTATAAATTATTGGAAAAAAGTGGCATGGAAACAGATCTTATGGCCAGAATTTCAGAAAAATTTAAGAACACAGAGTCCATAACACTCTGCTGGGCGTGTAGATCTACCATAACAGGGCATCTATAAACCATGAATCTTATTATTTCTCACAGGAAAAGGAAATTGTAGTTTTGATAATATTTTTTAAAAATGAACTTAGACCATTTCTAATTGTTTTAAATAGCCCTAACATTATTAAAAGATACAGTCATCGTGTGAATGTGAACTAAAAAGGATTATGTTTCACTATTTTTTATTCTAAAATTTAACAGTTCAGTGGCATGACTGTATCCTCTTGGGCAGAAGCAGGTGTCTCTTACCCTTCACAGATTTTCTTGACTCTGTTCTTCAACTGATCGCCTTGGAAGAAAATGATAAACACGGACTTGTGCACGTAGTCACCCTGGGCCCCAAAACCAAAAATCAAGAGTTCAGACATCTAAATTCAGATGAAAACCTCTTAAATAACTTACTTTTTGATGATTAAGGAACAATGGGAATCCTTCCATGATATGGAAACTCTATACTTCAACCAAAACCCCATTCCATATCTTAAGCTTCACTACAAGAACGTTTGTCCTGTAACCTCTAATTCACAAAATTATTTTTCAACTCAACCAGGAGCTTGACACAGAAGCTAAGAGGCTGTTCCTCTTAGTACTATTTACCAATTCAACTTTAAATCTTATATTGCCTGAATGACAGAAAAAAAAAAATAGAGAAGAGGAAAGAGAAGGAAGCCATTTCTGTCTGTTCACCTGCTTAGAAATTCCCAGATAAAAGGGGCTGAATAACTACCAGGAACTACAGATGCTGATGCAAAATCTCACGATTCGTGCTAATTTTGACTGTATGGAACAGGGAGGAAGGCAAGCCATTCCAATACCAAGTTTACACCTGGAGTCTGAGCAAGGATTAGAAGGTAAGGTCAGAAAAATAATATATGCTGTGTTAACCAGGATTGTCTCTGGATTCTGTATTCTCTGATACACCTATAGAACATGTATTGCTTTTATAATAAGACAAAGAATGCAGCTTTAGAAGGAAAACAAGGGGACGAGGAGTGAAGAAAATAAGATGTGTAAGAGCTAAGGAAGGCTCAGGAGTCTTAAATCCCTAAATTCTCTAGGGAAAAGCCAGAGAACATTCTCTACACAGCTGCTCTGTTGTAGATATCTAGACGTCCTTTCCTGATGTGTTGATAAAAACATCTTTCTCTTGCCCAGAGGCAACCTGGCTGAATATTCTGAGAACAGTTCCACATTAGGTGTGACTACAGATTACAACGTTTTCACAACCCAGGAAGAGCCTTCAGTAAGACTATAAAACTGCTCCTCCAAGTTAGTGGACTCACTGGAACTTCAGCATCAGCACACTGCTCCTCAGCATAGAGCAGAAAAGCCACGTAACTGGATCATTTTTAGCCGCATAACCCTCCCGATTTGAGGAGTATCATAATACTTTCTCTCTTAAGTAGATCAAAGAATACTAATCTAAGAAATCCAAGAGATAATTTAGAACAGAAAAATCACCTCCAGATTTCTAAATAATACTAATACAAAAGTGAAGTAAAACTTCTGGAGTACATTTAGTGATCTCTGCTTGTAATCCTCCAAATCAGAACTTAACCATACTTACTTAGGTTTATGTTTTAAACTCTGCCCCATTATGTCAAATCCAAGATGTTACGCTGTTTCTACTTTCCAAAGCACTGGGTGAGGAAGAACAATCATCCTATCTTGCACAATACATATATTTAAACCAAATTTCTAATTCTCCCAACAAACAAGTAGACAAAAAAGCCCCACCAACTAAAATTTCATCAACTTATAAAGATTGCAGTTTAGGAAATCTCTCTTTCTCTCTTTTACTGATAGATATTACCAAACTTGAAACCAGATGTCTTGCTTTAAGTTAATTTTCATAAAAGGCTAATTTTCTTTGGGTCCCAGATCAATAACAAAAAATAAAGCTAAAGTTTAAAATAATTGGAAAAAAAAAAAGTATTTCCAATCAAAATAATATCTACACAGACGAAGCTTGGAAATGTATGTGCATACGTCATGTATACATTGGATGTGTACATATGACGGAAGTTAGAGGAAAGGAGCAGTCCTTCAAATTCTCAGATCAATCTAAATCTAAGGGCTACTCTGTAGGAGGGTCAGATCAGGTGGCACCAATGCTGAGTTACTGCTCTGGGCTCCCTTTACCAGACCTACTCCACCTGATGCAATTTCCTTATCTTACAGTCACAGGATCCTCCAGGGGGTTCTCGATTTCAGCCTGTCGCAGGAACACATTCCCCCGGCACACTCGCCACAGCATGCGCTCAAAAGTAGGGATGCGCTCCCGGTTAATCACACCAGCCACGAAGCTGTGGGAAGAAGAGCCAGATTGGGAACTCTGTTCCACATCACGGGATAGGTGGCTTTAAGAAGACAAAGAGCAGTGAAAGGAAAGAGGCAATGACTATACACATGAGACTATGTATCATGATGTCAAAAGGACTACCAAAGTCTTATTCCTCATCGCACTCCTGGAGCCAGTAGAGGGTGGACAGAATGACTGAGGAATTGAATCCAAACTGACTTAGGATACTTCTCAACAGGCTCAGAGGACAGCGCGTCATTTCAGCAAGGGAATCGCCAGCCTCTTTCGAACAACGAAGATGAACATGACCCCACTGGGTAGGGAAGGGCTGAAGTGGTACTTACCCAAGTCTTAAAGGTGTGCCTCTTCCCATCTCACTTGGCTCCAAGAGGGATGAGGACTCTTCCAACAGGTCTGGATCCGCCATCTGCTGATGATGCAATTCAGCCTGAATTCACAAATCAATTAATATCTAATGAAAATAGTTAGTGGCATGCAGGGAACGAGGAACCAGGAGATAAGTTCAGAAAATAAAGATGGGGGGAAAAAAAAAACACTGAAAGAGGAGACACGCCCACAAAAAGAAGAATAGGGGTCAGAAAACAAGGAAAAGAAACAACAGTCAAAGAAAACATAATTGTCCCAGTAAAGCATCTGGGCAAATGGTTAGAGAAATGATGAACAAAGAAAAAAACATTAAAACGTGGTGACATGTATAAATCTGTTACTTGATGGAAGCCATTTCTCTCTTTCCTATGTTTCCCTGGATGAGCTATGAAAGTGTCAAGAATTTCTTTTGCAAGTGAATAGGAAGCTAAAGTGTCTCTCCCTTTTGGGTAAAAACAAGGCAGCTCTGCGGATATTTTCAACATTTAATTTCCAGGGAGCTACAAACTGGAAATTGCCCCATGTGGGAATGTGAAAGATGGAGACTCTCTTTCCAGGGAAGAAAGCAAGGCACCATCACTGTCTTGAACACAGTTTGGTGTGGAGAAAGACGGAAGGGGCATCTCTAGACATCTAGGCTTTCCATGTACTTAAAGATTCAGAATAGGAGAGCTTTCAGCATGGCTACTTTATTTAAATACTCCAATCCATGTGATTTAAAGAGTGTTTTTTTTTCCCAAAAGGATAAGAAGCACAACAGCCCGGGAGGCCTGAGCCTCCACTCTATCCATAAGGGAAAAAAAAGTAAAAACGTATCTCAATGTCCTATTTGCAGGCTAAGAATGTAGGAATATCAAAAAGCCCATTAGGTTTTATAGTTTAAGGATTCTTGTGAACATAGCCAAAGCCAACAATCTAAATCAAGTAAGGTAAAGAAAAGGCAACAGATAATAAAGCAATATAGAGCTCAAAAGAGCTCATGGACTGGTTTAATTGGTTTGGTTTAAAATGATTTCCACCATGACAATTTATACAATGAAATGAAGGAGGATAGGGACCTTCCCATCTGTAGGTCTACATTTCCTAGCCTCTCTCTAGCCAACTTACCCTACCACCCTTTTCCTTTACTCTCATCAGAAGGAAGAAACTGCCCTTAAAAATAAAGTCCAGTTGACATCTCTACTGCCTGATCTACCCACCTTTAATATCCATACACTACTCATGCAACATAAGACTAGAAATAAGAACAATCCTCCTTTTCAAAAGCAAAACAAAAGTCAGGTAATTTTTCTCTATCATTTTCATTCCAAATTTCAAGTTGATTTCACTCCTGTCTACCCCACTAACAAAACATGCCACATTGGAACTTCACGTGAGAAAGTCCTAAGACCATAAGGTAACACAAGACTGACTAAGTATAAGCCAGATGGTAAGTCTGAAGGCTTAAAAAAATGAAAGCAACTGCTTTGGGAAATAAGTTACTGAAGCAGAATAAAAAACAGAAAAAAAGGACAGGCAGGCACTGGGTATGCAGAAAGGCACAGAAAGACTGTCCTGAGATTGGAAATGCTTATTGTAAGATAATGGGAGGCACAGGTTACCACTTGCTGCCAAATGGAAGATTAAGGGGTTCTTTTTGTTTCTGCTTGAAATCAAATCAGCTGACTGAAAGCCACAGGCAACTTATTTTGAGGATCCAGATGACTACGACATTTCAACTTGTTCTTGCAATGTCTCTTGGCAAAAACCAGCAAAACTGATTACTACTTAGAGGACTCTCCCCTACTTCCCTGCATGATTCACAGGACCTGGCTTAAGAAAATCCTAAAGATCTGACTCAATACAAACACGTGTGCTCCCAAAGGGCCAACTAATAGAACAGGAAATAGTGTTCAGCAACTAGACTGACCCAAAGACCGTATCTGGGACTCTCTAGGAAAAAAAAAACAAAAAACGCAGCAGAATTAAAATTAAATAGCAACTTGCAATAACATTCTAATTACTAACTTCACTACTTCACACTTAAGAAACCTAAATCTTAGAAAGAATTTTTTTAAATAATTGTGCCTGATGGAAAACTATGATGACCAGATCCCCTGAGGACCTTCAAAGCAATATCTAAAACCATGGGTGGAGTATTTAAATCTAATCTTGAAAATCTCGGTTCTTGATTACAACACTGCAAATGTTTGCAAAATTACCTGCTACGCCCTTTGGTTTACCTCTTTCCCCAATCAGAATACTGAAAACCATGCCTTGAAAAGGGAAGAAGCAGAACCTCCAGCAGCTCCGTCTCTATAGCATTTATGTATAACGCAGCACATCCAGTTGAAGCTGCATCAATTACCAAGAACAAACACTTTTAATTTCACCTACATTGAGAAAGGAATGACATTTCATCATTTAAGGTATTCACCAAGCCCCATCACCACACTCCATAGTCGATGACAAACGATAAAGAAAAAGAAAGAAAACAGATGGATGGAAAACTCAGAAGGAAAGGAAAGGAAAGCAAGGATCTGCATGCCATTAACCATTACTTTTCCAGTCTTCTTTACGTTCGCATATGTCATGGTGCTTATGCTAAAGCTGCAGAGAAATCTCTCCAGCTCTTACAGTTCTTCATAAGCAAGAAGACTGAGAAAAGGGTCATCACTAACAAGTCATTTTAAATGCTCTGGATAAGAAATGGCTAAGTCCAATTTGTAATCATCTTAAATCATAAGAATATTCAGTGTATGTTTACTCTCCCCCTTTTACACACCCTGCGAATCATAACCCCTATGCCTAAAGGTGGAAAGAAACATTTTCTCATTTGGCATTCTCCGCTAATTCATTATTATGAATCATTGACTGTGTTCACCAAATTAAAAAAAAAAGAGGTTTAAAATTGGTAGTGTTTTAGGCCATTTGCAAACATTACAATTTCAGGCATAGAAGAAAATCTCATGAAAAACCCCAGCTGGGTGATTTGGAGTTTCCTTATCTTCTGCATTACTGAGAGCGTGCACTCGCATGCACAGATGCTCTTACCCTGCAAGGTCTTGTCTTTTGTCACAGCCAAGACACCTGAGACTGCTGTTCAGCAGCATCGGGGCAAGGTCTGATGAAAGGGAGCTGGCCAAGACTACGAGCTACCTAAGAGCAGACAAAGCACTGACTGTGCACTTGGAGGCAGAAAGCAGAGTGGTTCCTACCAGAGGACTTCCTGTACTGTACTGAAGATGCCAGGAACCAACGTGGGGCTGAGGATGAAAGCAAAGGAAGAACTTCACATGGCTAAGGCCTCCTGCTCACAAGTACTTCCGGAGATTTTTTTTTTTTTTTTTAAGTATGTTTTGTATAAATAGGAGGGGAAAACAACCCATCACGGACGGACACACAGGCCATGAAGACTGAGAGCCTGGCTTCTCGTGATGGCATGTTCAGACTTATTAATCACAAAATAAAGTTCTTAAAGCCGTAACTGAATGATTTGAAAAATTTTATGTCATCTTTCTCAGTAGTTCCCTTTATTTCTAGTATTTTTTTAATTATAAAATTAATAGTTTAAATTATTTCCCTTATTAAGGGAGTCTATTTGTCAATCTTTATTCAGAATTTCTCCCAGAATTAGTGAGTTTAGGAATCTCACTCCAACCCTTAAACTCAGGATGTTATGAAAGACATTTTCACATATCTCAGCAGTGAACTAAAGGTTACATCAAGGGGGGAAAAATAAGGGGTAAGAGAATTAAGACTCAAATGATGCTTAAAGCAGCTGGGCTTTGACCTCGAGGCTAGGTTTACGTGGGATCTGTGGGCAACAGCTCGGACACATTTAGAAAACCATGCGTCTATGACCATATGGAGGCATTGTGTTCTGGGATATTTCCTGATATGACTAAGTGATACATTCCATGAACAGAGGGACCATGTCTTAACTCATCTTGTACCTCACAAAGAGTGGGTGCTCATTAAATGCTCAGTGAAAATAAACATACTGTTTACCAAACCCAAATCCATTGCCATTGAGTCAATACCAACTCAGCGACACTACAGGACAGAGTAGAACCCCAAAGGGTTTCCAAGGAGCCGCTAGTGGATTCAAACTGCTGACCTTTTGGTTCACAGCCGAGCTCTTAACCACTGTGCTACCAGGGCTCCACATAGTGTTAGGCAGTGGGAAAACTGGAATTCAAGACTATTTGTTCACTAAAACCATATGGCATAAGTGGCCGTGCCTGTTGCAAAAGACCTTAAAGACTTGGAAAGAGTTCATTACACTGTCCCACAGCCTCGAATGCAATGATACTGGGGACTACTCAAAGAAGTTACCACCAGTCTCAAAATTCTCCACTCAGTGAGCCAGCTGAATATTCACACAAAACCTCAATTGATAACCAGATTCCGATTCTTGGGAGGACCAGGCAATTAAATTCATATGAGCTTTTCCTCAGCCCAGAAGATCTTTTTAATTAGCGCGGTTTCTCTAAGTCAAATCCTTAGTTACTGTGGAATATGTCACATCTTCAGCAGACTTGCTCTAGCCCCAACCCCCCCCCAAAAAAATCCATTGCTATCGAGTCAATTCCAACCCTATAGGACAGAGCAGAACTGTCCCACAGGGTTTCCAAGGAGCAGATGGTGGATTTGAACTGCTGGCCTTTTGGTCAGCAGCTGAACTCTTAACCACTGTGCCACCAGGGTTTCCCTGCTGTAGCCCAGTGATTCTCAACCTACAGCATGCCTCAAAATCGACTTGTTAAAACACAGATTCCTGGGCCCCGCACTCAAGCTTCTGGTTCTGGGGTTGGGCCTGGGAATTTGCATTTCTAATAACTTCCCAGATGAGCCTGATGCTGCTGGTTGGAGAACTCCCACTCCAGCCTGAAAAACTAGTGAAACTTAGTCTCTCCTCAAAAGACAAAAATCTAAAGTAAAACTGGAAACATATCAGATGCTAACTAAAATGCCAAGCTTTCTGTTCAACAAAGGAAATAAAGAACTTTATGGGAGGGCACACTGAAATCTCTCAAGCGTCTAATCTGGTGGCCATCATAAAAAAACACAGGCTGAAAGCTACAATCTTTCCCAGGTTTAATTAGGAGAGGGTAGCCTTCTGAAAACCTTGCTCCCAAGCCTTCCATGGGGTTAATTGGCAACTTACTGATCCACATTTTTAAATCAGGAATGTAATCTTTTTCCCCTATAAGGTAACGTAGCTGGGTTTATGTGAGAATCCAGGAGTTTCAAACAGGCATCCTAACGATACTTCCATACAACACAATGAAAAACTCTTGAAAATACCCTTTAAAATTTGCTCAATGGCTGATAAGCAAGCATAGAGAATAAAATTAAAATTTGATGACAAGAAGTCTGGAGATTAAAATTTGTTATAATTTCAAGTAACCAGACTTATTTTGTTTCTTCAACTTTAACCTTAAGCAAATACTTACCTTAAAATATACATGTAAAACTCTCAATTAACTATGTTTATACAATTACATTAGGATTCCTTTCACCATCTTGAGACAAAAAACTGCAGAAAATGTAAAAATACAAAAACCATGGTTGGCTATGCACTGCATGAAAAATGGAACATAATCTGACATTTCTTCAACTAAAGCAGGGTGCAAAAATGGTATTGCTTTTAAACTAACAAATCAAAATAATTACTGGAATAAAAATATGGCCCACTTGTACAGGTGGAATATCAGCGGCTCAAATACTAAAAGAAACAATAGTCTGACCTCATCAAAAAACTGTTGAGTTTTTCGAAGTATAAATTTTAATTCAGTCAATTCCAGAAAGTTTCTCTTCAGAGCTTCCTGATTGGTGTTGATTTCCTTCAGTTCATTTTCAATCTTCTCAAAATTGGCCTAGAGGAAAAAAAAAAATCAAATTATTAACTCAAACTAAGCTCAATATGCTTGCTCTGAAAGACATTTAATGAATTCCTACTATAGAACTCTTGCAATCCTGACAGTTGAAAGATATCTCACAGCTACACACCAGATACTGTGATTTTACCAGGGAAATTTTATTTATGAAGATTTTTTGCTTAAAATAGTTTTTCTTTGTCTATAGATTCTAGTATATACTCGGTAAATTTCTCAGGGGATTTCAACTGGATAATTATGGAAAAGCCCATTGGCTGTTCATTTAGCGTCTATAAGATTAATAAGATAGACAAATGGACATTAATCCAATAAGGTTTCAATAAACCATGAACTTATTTAGTGGCAAACGACACTGTTGGAGATACCTTTTGATACTATTAAAAATGGAATTCACTTCAATCCCACCCATAAGAAACTTACAACGAAAGACAAGGGTGACAAGGCCAGCAAGAACTACTCTATCTACTCGGGAAAGTGATGCCTATACATAACTAGAAAGAAATTTATCTGGTTCTCTAGGAAAAACTGCTTACCTCTAAGTCAATCATATCCCGGGGGAAGGGCACTTCTGGGTTTTCGCCAGTGTCCATAATTGGGATATTAGCTTTTCTTATCTCTTTCTCAACAAATCCTAAAATGACAATCAAAATGTGACTGCATGCTGCACATGCCTGGAGCTGCCATTATTTGAGGAAGAGCGTCAGAAAAATATTTTTACATAAAAGCAGAGCTTGTTCTCCATAGTCCTCTTTCTACTATCTCATGCTCTCTAAAGCAGTTACCCCAAAGAGGGTGGTCATCCCACAACTTCCTTCTTTGCGTCTTCTGGTCATAAAACTGGCCCTTATTCACTTTGTCTGCCCACCCGGTACAACTGCTTCCTAAAAATATGATAGTTCTGGCTACAGATACTGTTGGCAACGCAGAACTAAAGAAGAAGAATGCAAATCAACAGGATATTTGACACTTCATATCAAACAGGTTTCGTTAAATTTGGAAACAATCGGGTCAGTTTTAAGTAAAATGAAAAACAAAATACAGAACAAGGCTTTCTTCTCCAAAACACCAGAAAAGTGTTTCAGGTGACAACTATTGACTTTTTTCTGAGGGGAGGGAGGCGAGGTGCAGACGTATCTACCAGCTAACCAAAAGATGGCACAGTATAGTGGCAAGATCATGGGTTTTGGAGCCAGAGAGAACAACCTGAGTTCATATACTGATTCCATCACAACTGCTTATGTTCTTGGGCAAGTCCCTCCACCTCTCTCATCTCTGGTGTCCTCATTTACTAAATGAGGAAACACCCAGTTTGAAGGAATATTACAGAGAATGAATGAAATAAGGTATATGAACACACTAGCCTTCAAAAGACCCTTAATAAATACTAGTTTCCCCCTCATAAATAGCTTAAACTAAAAGACGGCTGAGCTAACATCTAAAATTGATGGTGGTCCAGGTCCTACTTCTCAGAATTCTTTAAAACAGTCCTACTATAAAGCCCTCCCCATGAAAAAAATCACCACAGTATTTCAGCTTGCAGCCTTGTCATCTCAAACAAGGTTTTCACTAGGCACTTCGTAGCCCAAAAACCACAAACTCTACTTGTATACGAGAAACTCATCCTAACGGTATGATCACAAGATTTTCCCTCCTTTCTTATTTCTTACAGTACTTTCTTCATTTATTTAGAGGACTAGCGTCTCTCATCTAAGACAAATGACACATTACAGGAATATCATACAAGACTGAAATATACATACGAAGCTTTCGATCCATTTCTTCACATCTTCTAACTTCATTCACAAATTTCCGCTGGAAAACATTCACATCTGGATTTAACTGGAAAATAAGAACACAATGCCAAACATTCAAATACTGCATGTATTCCCTCTGTTTTGCAAACAACATATCCTGCAAAGTGAAAACCTATTTTCGTGTCCATGTAGGACACAACACTAATCAAATTGCCTACTGATCCATAGGGGCCAGTCACACCAACTAAAAATAAAAACCACTGCTGCAACAATTATTGGAAAGGAGGCAAACTAGGCAATGCATGGTGGTACATAATGTTTTTTCCCAGGCTAAAAGTCCCAGTGACCCAACCCCCCAAAACCGCTTAAAATTTTGGCAATGGATGTAACAGAAACTCTGTCTGGTTTTCTTTCTCTTCTTCTTCTCAAGCAGAAGAAAGAGAAGACAAACTTGTTCTTCTGTCCCAGGGTCTTCACCTTCAGGGTGACATTCGTTCACACACAAGTAATTTTCAAAGCCATGTGACAGACATTGAGAAATATAAACAAGAATAAAACAAGTTCCACACATTAAGAAGCTTGCAATCTAGTAGAGAAGAAAAATAAACATAACCAGTAAAACAGCATGTCATAAATTTCACAAAAGTAATGCAAATAAAGAACTACGGTTACTTGTTCAACATTTATGGAGCATCGAAATATGTGCCAGGCACTGTAGTAGGCATTGGGGCAAATGCAAAGATATGTCCTAGCTTTCAGGAACTATCAGTTACACAGGAGAGACAGATACAAACCAATAGTTACAATCTGTTGCGATAAATGCTACTAAAAGTAAGCAGAAGATTTTGAAAGCTGTTGGCAGTTTCTTATAAAGTTAAGCCTACTCCTCCCTACGCCATGACTGAGCATTCCACTACTAGGTATTTTACTTACCCCACACCTAGGTAGTGGGAGATTTTAATATCTTTTTGACTACTGATTGATCAAGTTGATCAAATATTAATAAGGACACAAAAATGTGAACAACACAATTAACAAGCCTAATCTAACACATACATGACACACACACATACATAAATAACCCAGCATCTCATTCTTTCTTCAAGAACTCATTTCTAAAAACTGACCACAAAACAGGTCATATAACGCAAGTTTCAACGGGTAAAGATCTGATACTATAACCACCCATGTTCTCCGATTACACTGCAATTAAGTTAGAAATCAACATAAAAAAATAACAAACAACAATTGGTAATTTTAAAAAGTTCTAAATCATGGTTCAAAGAAGAGATCATAATGAAAAAATTTAATATTTAGAATGGAATAATAATGCAAATAATATTGACCATATTGAATTTTATGGAACCCTGTAATCCTGGAACACAACAATGGTTAAAGAAATCCCCCTACACTTTGAATTCCAGAAAACAGCTTACTGCAAAGAATCCTTCTTCCATATGACTTAGATAGGACCCACGGTTGACGTCTCGTTTACTTACGACACTGCCAGATAGCCTCCAAATTCCCATTCTTTGCCTCATAAATGATTAGCTGAACTGCTTGAACATAATGCTTGTTAACCACACTTTGGATTCACCACACTTTAAGATTCTCTCCTTCCCTGTGTCTACAAACTTTGGCCCACCTTCTGCCTGAGCCAACAGTCCCCTCCTTAAGAACCCCTCCCGAAAAGATTAGTCCAAAGGACTAATGGACCACATCTACCACAGCCTCCACCAGACTGAATCCAGTACAACGAGATGGTGCCCGGCTACCACCAATGACTGCTCTGACAAGTATCACAATAGAGGGTCCCAGGCAGAGCTGGAAAAAAATGTAGAACAAAATTCCGACTCAGTAAGGAAGACCAGACTTGCTGGCCTGACAGAGACTGCAGAAATCCAGAGAGTATGGCCCCCAGATACCCTTTCAGCTCAGTAATGAGGCCACTCCTGAGATTCACCCTTCAGTCAAAGATTCAACAGTCCCATGTAACAAAACAAGACTAAAGAGGGCACCAGCCCTGGGGCAAGGACTGGAAGGTAAGAGTGAGCAGGACAGCTGGTAACAGGGAACCCAGGGTTGAGAAGAGAGTGCTGACATGTCATGAGGTTGTTAACCAATGTCATACAACAATGTGTGTATTCTTTGATGAGAAACCAGTTTGTTCTGTAAACCGTCATCTAAAGTTCAATTAAAAAAAAAAAAAAAAGAACCCCTCCAGGAAAATTGGCTGCTCTTAGAGTAATAATAGAAAAGACTAAAAATTAATGTTATGTGTCCAATTCTATATTAATATGAAAGAGCAAAGGGGCTAGAACAGCCAGACAATTCTGATGAACAAAGTGAGGGAACTCTTACCCTATAAGACACCAAACCTTATCATTAAGCTATGGCAACTAAGTTACTATTGTATTAGTACAAATCAAAAACACCAAACCCATTGCCATCAAGTGGGAACTGGGATAAACAAATAGGCTAATGGACCAGAAAGGAGAATCTGTAACAGACCCCTATACATTTACAGGTAGTCCCTGACTCATGACAGCGTTACGTTCTGACGCTGCCATCATAAGTCAGTTTTGACGTAAACTGAATGCTTCATTTTTTTTTTAGTTTTCATTATTATTGCCTTTTATTATCAGTACCTTTATAAATCCAGAAGTATTTTGAACTGTAAATCCTAAAACTGAATATCTGAGACTGAACATGCTGCACATACTAATAAGAAGTACCAACCAACAAAGGATGATCGTTAGCGCAGTTGGTCGTAACTCTAATACGTCATAAGTTGGAGCCAACTTGTACAAATTCAATGTTTTACAGAGATGGGATTATAAATTATGAAGAAAGAATACATGTATTCAAAAAGTTGTTTTGGGACAACTGGTTATTCATATGGGGAATAAATAAATTACATCACTTGTTACAAAAATAAATCCCAGGCAGATTTAAATTTAAGTGTGAAAAATAATTTTTTTTAATTTTGTAAGCAAATGTAGAAAAATATATTTATAATCTTGAGGAAGCGATTTCATTTTTTTTAATTGTACTTTAGATGAAGGTTTACAGAGCAAACTAGTTTCTCATTATAGTATACTTTTTTTTATGACACTGGTTAACAACCCCACAACAGTTCAACATTCTCCCTTCTTGAACTTGGGTTCCCTATTACCAGCTTTCCTGTTCCCTCCTGCCTCCTAGTCCTTGTCCCTGGGCTGGTGTGCCCCTTTAGTCTCTTTTTGTTTTATGGGCCTGTCTAATCTTTGGCTGAAGGGTGAACCTCGGGAGTGACTTCATTACTGAGTTAAAAGGGTGTCTGGGGGCCACGCTCTTGGGGTTTCTCCAGTCTCTGTCAGGCCAGTAAGTCTGGCCTTTTTTTATGAGTTAGAATTTTGCTCTACATTTTTTTCCAGCTCTGTCCAGAACCCTCTATTGTGATCCCTGTCAGAGCAGTCAGTGGTGGTAGCCGGGTACCATCCAGTTGTATTGGACTTAGTCTGGTGGAGGCTGTGGTAGATGTGGTCCATTAGTCCTTTGGACTAATCTTTCCCTTGTATCTTTAGTTTTCTTCATTCTCCCTTGCTCCTGAAGGGGCGAGCCCAGTGGGGCATCTTAGATAGCCACTCGCAGACTTTTAAGACCCCAGATGCTACTCATCAAAGTAGAATGTAGAAAATTTTCTTTATAAACTATTATGCCGATTAAGCTAGATGTTCCCTGAGACCATGGTTCCCACAGCCCTCAGCCAGCAATTCCGTCCCTCAGGGAGTTTGGATGTGCCTATGGAGCTTTTGTGACCTTGCCTTTTACAAGTCGTGCTGGCTTCCCCAGTATTGTGGACTGTCCTACCCTTCACCAAAATTACCACTTACCTATTGTCTATTTAGTGTTTTTCCATCTCTACCCCTCACCTCCCTCATAACCATCAAAGATTGTTTCTTTTTGTGTGTAAACCTTTTCATGAGTTTTTACAGTAGTGGTCTCATATGATATTTGTCCTTTTGTGATTGACTTATTTCACTCAGCATAATACCCTCCAGATTCATCCATGTAATGAGATGCTTCGAAGATTCATCATTGTTCTTTACCATTGCATAATACTCCATTGTGTGTATGTACCACAGTTAGTTTATCCATTCAGCTATTGATGGGCATCTAGGTTGTTTCCATCTTTTTGCTATTGTGAGCAATGCTGCAATGAACACGGGTGTGCATATGTCTATTCGTGTGACAACTCTTATTTCTCTAGGATATATTCCAAGGAATGGGACTGCTGGATCATATGGAATTTCTATTTCTGGCTTTCTAAGGAAGCGCCATATTGTTTCCAAAATGGTTGTATCATTTTGCATTCCCACCAGCAGTGCTAAGAGTTCCGATCTCCCTGCAGCCTCTTCAACATTTGTTATTTCCCATTTTTTTTGACTGGTGCCAATAATGCCAGGGTAAGATGCTATCTCATTGTGGTTTTGATTTGCATTTCCCTAATGGCTAGAGATCCTGAGCATTTCCTCATGTGTCTGTTGGTCACTTGAATGTCCTCTTTGGTGAAGTGTCTCTTCATTTCCTCTCCCCATTTTTTAATTGGATTATTTGCCTTTTTGTCGTAGAGGTGTTGGATTTTCTCGCAGATTTAGAGATTAGACCTTTGTCTGATTTGTAATAGCCAAAAATTTTTTCTCAATCTGTAGGTTCTCTTTTCTTTTGGTAAAGTCTTTCGATGTGCATAAGTGCTTAAGTTTTAGACGATCCCACTTATCTAGCTTGTCTTCTGGAGTTTATGTTTTGTTGGTTATGGTTTATATCCTGTTAATGCTGTTAGGACTTCTGGCGTTGATCCTATTTTTTCTTCTATGAACTCTATAGTTTTTGGCTTTATATTCAGACCTTTGATCCATTTTGAATTAGTTTTTGTGAGGTATGGGTCTTGTTTTATTTTTTTGCAGATGGACATCCAGTTTTGCCCACATCATCTGTTAAAAAGACTGTCTTTTCCCCATTTGATGGACTTTGGGCCCTTGTCGAAGATCAGGTGACCGTAGGTGGATGGATTTACATCTGGGTTCTCAATTCTGTTCCATTGATCAATATATCTGTCGTTGTACCAGTACCAGGCTGTTTCGACTACTGTAGCTGGATAGTAGGTTCTGAAGTCAGGTAGTGAGAGTCCTCCTGCTTTACTCTTCTTCTTCAACAGTCCTTTACTTATCCAGGGCTTCTTCCCTTCCCATTTAAAGTTAATGATTAGTTTTTCCATCTCTTTAAAGAATGTTGTTGGTATGTGAATTGGGACTGCATTGTATTTGTAAATTGCTTTGAGTAAAATTGTCATTTTCACAATGTCGAGTCTACCTCTCTGTGAGCATGCTGTGTTTTCCCATTTATGTAGATCTCTTTTGGTTTCTTGCAGTAGCGTTTTGTAGTTTTCTTTGTATAGGTCTTTTACACCCCTGGTTAGATTTATTCTATGTATTTTACTTTTTTAGGGGCTATTACAAATGATATTTTCCTGATTTCCTTTTCATTGTTCTCTTTACTGGTGTATAGGAATCCAACTGATTTTTATATGTTTATTTTGTAATCTGCTACTCTGCTGAATCTTTCTATTAGCTCCAATAGTTGTCTCACGGAGTCTTTTGGGTTTTCTATGTACAGTATCATATAGGGACGGTTTAACTTCTTCATTACCAATCTGGATGCCCTTTATTTCTTTTTCTTGCCTTATTGCTCTAGCTAGGACTTCTAGCACAATCTTAAATAGCAGTGGTGATAAAGAGCATCTAGGAAGGATTTCTTATATAAGACACAAAAAGCACAGCCATTAAGGAAAAGATGGATACATTTACCTACATTAAAATTTAAAATGGTATATATGTCCACTGGCCAAATACGGAACAATTTAAACATCAAAAAGAATGGCGACAATAAAAGATTATAACGTACTTAATAAAAATATCCATGGATTCCCCATGAGTCTCAGGAAAACGAAAATAGGATGGGGGAGGGAAAAATTCTTTATTAAAGAAAAACGATAACTAATAAATGTAGAAAGAATAATAGAATTGGAAAATCATTTTTGCAAGCACTTGCCTACTGAATAATTAATTGATATAGGCAACGCTCAGTTGAATGATGTCAAAACTACTGGATAAAAAGCTACTGGGAAATGAGATATTCACACAGTCTCAAAGTATCACTCCACGTTACTTATTAATTGCAAAGGGGAAAGATACCTTTACAATGGAGAAATCTAGCAAACAACACCTTAATCAAGTGATCAAACTTATTATCACCAATAACAGGACAAATGGCATCATGTGCCTTCAGCTGTAACACATCGAAAAGGACACTATCACGTATGCAGTCTTCTTGCCAAAAATGTTCGACCTAAATTCAATTACGATGAATTTATCAGACAAATCCAAATTGGGTGACCTGCAAAACAACTGACCTGAACTCCTCAAAATATCAATGTCGTTCGTGAAAGACTAAACAAACAAAAGCTGTATTTTTGCAGAACATGAGAAGTGGGCTGGATTTCTCCTTGGCTACTCCACAAGACTCCTTTCGTTGGTTCTTCACTGATAATTCCACTTTGCCTTTCTCATGCCTTCCCTCAGCCTCCCTTTCCTGCCCCCCTCAAAAAAAAGAAAAAAAACCAACCAACCAAACAGCTATAACGGGCATTACTGGAACAACTGGAAAAATCAGAATGTGACTATATATTAGATAACTGTATTAAATAACGTTAAATTTCTTTCCTATGAAGAAAAATCTCTGTTCTTAGGTGATACATGCTGAAGTATGAAATATTTAGGGATGAAATGTCACAGTGGCTATAAATTACTAACGATGCAGTAAAAAAAATTATATCAAAAGGGGCAAAATGTTAACAATTGGTGACTCTATAAAGGACATCTGGGCTTGAAATTTTTCAAAATATAAATTTTGGAAAAAAGGAAAATATTGGTAAGCAAAAAAATACACAATAAAATTTATGAATGTCAAGATATATCATAATCCAAGAGAAAAAGCAAGTCACAGCCTGGAAGAAGTTATCAGTAAAGGATTAGAAAAAGATTAGCTTCTAGAATACATTAAGAACTTTTACAAATCACACAAGTCAACAAGCAAAAGACAAGCAACCCAGTAGACAAACAGGCAGATGACATGGACAGGCATTTAATAGAAGGGGAAGCCCGTATGTCCAATAAACAGACAAAATGCCAAATTTCACTAATAATCAAGGAGAGGCAAATTAAAACAGTAAGATACCATTTCACACTCATTAGATTGGCAAAATTCTTTAAGTCTCAGCATGGAAGTGTTGACACACTGCAGAACAACAGGAACCGTCAAACACTGACGGGAGCCTAAACCGGTATGTTCCTTGTTAAGTATACTTTGACAACATCTAACAAAGTTAAAGATGCACACAGTGCCAGTTATATCGTTAGAACACAGCAGGTCCGTGAGATCAAAACTATTTCATAATAACGCCAAGAGATCATTTGCCTTGTTCACTCTCATTCTCTCATGAAGTGTACAGTGGAGTTTTCTAGAGGCTTACGACATATAATATCACAAAAGATTGATTACAGAAGCAGATATGAGAATCTGTCAGCTATTACTTCAAAGAGACATTGAAGACATTTGTAAAAATGTAAAGATAATACCACTCTTCTCTTTATTTTTTTGTTTTGGAAAACATATCTATTTTTCATAAAAATGTTATTTATAACATGTAGTGGGTTTACTACTGTAATTTAAAAACGATTTAACAAATAAATGTTTTGAACATTTCTTGGTTTTAATTTTTAATACAGTAAATATCGACAGCTACAGCTCACATAAACAGAAGATCTTTAGGGGCCTCAATAATTTTTCAAAGTGTAAAAAGGTCCTGAGACCAAAAAGTTTGGCAACTACTACCTTAGAGAAAATACCACCTAAGTATACCAGGAGACATATACAAGAATCTTCACTGCAACACCGTAATAGCAAAGAACTGGAATCAACCTAAATGTTCATTAGCAGGAAAAACTGATGGATAAACTATGTATATTCTTACAATAACTACATAGCAATTAAAATGAATGAATTAGAACTACCTGTATCAACATGGTCAAATCTCAGAAACAATGTTGAATTTTAAAAAAATCCAGTGGTAAAGGATACATACAGTATCCCATGTATAACGTTTTAAAACATATAAAACTACACTATGTATTATTATTTAGTGATATATACATATGTAGCAAAAGTAAAGCAAAGCAAAACATGGAAATGATAAAGGCAAAAATCATCGTAGAGGTTATCTCAGGGGAGGAATGGCATGGAGGAAGGATACATAGGTAGCTTCAATTTTATGTGGAATATTTATTTCTTAAGTAGGGAGTAAGAATACAGGTGTTCATTATATTATTCCTATACTTTTTTTTGTATGACTCAAATACATCCTAAGTAAAAAGAAAGAAGTCTAGATATAATACATGTTAAGAAGAGAGACACCACAGGACCAGATGAAAGACTGCAAAGTTAGGGGTGACTTAGGTTTGAAGCCTAGAAAATGAAAAATATTGATGTATTAGCTCATGTTAAGTCAGGATGAGGAAACAGGTTGTTAAAAGGTAGAGTGTTGGGATTTAGACATACTGAGCTTGAGAGAATCACCAGGTGACAATAATCTCAGAGAGCTGTAAATAGAGGAATGGAGCTTGGGAGGTCAAAGCCAGAGATGCAGTTTGGGGAGTCAGTGAATAAAGAGGGAAGATTTCAGAGTAGATGAAATCACCAAAAAGATGATAAAGGAAGATGTGGGTGTAGAGGAACTTATCCAAAGAGAGAGCATGGGAAACACCCACACCTATGTGGGGAAAATAAGAGTCTAGTGGAAAACAAAATGAGTCCTCAGAAAGATAAGAAAACAAATCAGAGTCAGGGATGAGAACATTTGAAGAGAGGTGGTATAAAATGGTTCAAAGAGGAGGAGGAATAAGGCCATATCACTGAATTATTGTTTGTGCAATTTCAGTTCAAAGACTGAGAACTTCCTGAAAGTTTACCAATGCAGAAGCCTATATTGATTAATCTCACCTCTCTGGCCACTCCTCTTTTCATTCATCCATTCATTCCAACAAATATTGATTACCTTATATGTACTAGGCACTAATGATACAATATAAGCAAAAACAGACCCATCCCCCTCTTCATAGTGGAGAAGACTTTAATCGACGACTCACACTGATGAATGTACAATTACAGCTACAACGACAGCGATGAAAAAGAGGTACATGGGGCTTTGAGAATGCATAATAGGGGGATCTGACCGACGATGGGTTACTGAATTGCAAACTCCCCTTTCTTTCAGCATGTACATTGTGCCTTCTTGATCAGATTGTAAGCCCCATAGGACATAATATTTTAGACTATTCATTTTCTTCTGATACCTTCTCCAAGTGTCCGGTATAATGCTCCAAAATAATGAATATTCAGTACGCACTTATTTATATACTATACTATCTGTAGCTATTACTTACATACTAATATATCTGTGGCTAGATGCCTCAGGTTTTGCAATAAACGCATCTTATTTTATGGAAGAGCTAAGCCAATTTTTTTTTTTTTTTTTTAATATCCTGCTATGGGAAGTGTTAAGGAGCCCAAAGGCAAGATGAAAGCCTTGAACAGGTTAGTTTGATGTCCTCTACTGCATCCCAAGCAATTACCTTGAGAATGCAGAGGATTGTTATCAAAGGGGGAGCTAGCAAAAGCATGGAAGGAGTGACACATTCTCACCAGTAGAAAGATGACTCAAAGTGTATGCTCTACCAATAGTAAGCCAGTGCTATAATGTTATTTTTACAAATAAACAGAACATCCACCTGTATACCAATGATCATTACAGCACTATTCACAATAGCCAAATGGTGGAAACAACCTACATGTCCATCACAAATGAATGGACAAACGAAATGTGGTATATTCATATAATTGAATGTTACTCAGCCATTAAGAGAAATGAAGTCCTGATATATGCCACAACATGAATGAACCTTGAAAACATTATGCTGAGGGAAATAAGTCAGTCACAAAACGAAAAATACTATATGATCTCACTTAAATGAAACAAGCAAATACATAGAAACCAAAGATTATTTGTGGTTCCCAGGGGTGGGAGCGAGGGAGAAGGAGTTATTGCTTAGGGACTAAGTTTCTATTAATGGTGGTGGAATAATTTGGAAAGGGACAGTGATAATGGTTGCACTACATGATGAATGTAACCAATATCATTAAATTATACAGGTAAAATTTTTTAAATGTACTTTTTACCACAATCAAAATTCAAAAAAACAAAACATTCATCATAAGGCAATTAACCATGACGAGAAAAATGAGTTCAGCAGTAATCAAGAAGCAGTTCTACAACTACTTACATCACGAAACTGAACCTTTCCAAGTTCTCCTAATTCACTGACGCAACAATAAGCAGCTTCTGACTGTAGAAAAAGCTGGGCCAGCGTCATCTCCTCACTCCGGAAAAGTTCCCCCATGGTGGCAGAAAGTACCAGTCAACAGAGCGCCTAGATTTCTCTCCACCTAAGGCAAAAAGAAAATTACATGACCTTGGAAATTTCCAAGTGGGCCAAAAGCAAACAACACCCCAGCAAAGTTCTTCTGTTTTGCATTTTCATTTCTTCCACCCCACGCTGACAGGTCTTTAACAACTGTTTTGATATCCTGCTTAGAAAGACGGAAAGGAGAAATTGCATAGGCAGTTACTAAATCCCGTTCCACAGAGTGCAAGATGAAAAGTCACTTCTTTTGCAGTCAACATCAGGATCAAGTGACAATGTTTCGGGACAACTCAATACATGAGAACGTATCCAGATTAAAGACAGGAACTGGGAATCCCAAACAGCTCTTTAAATACCCTGGACATTCACGATGCCCTATCTTTTTTTGCTCGTGCAGGAAACAAACGTAAGATACCTTGATGACGCCGACCTTGATGACTCTGTTGTCTCTGCTGTAACTAGTTTTCCACCCTTTACTGGCAATGCCCTTCTCTAACAGCCAAAGCCCCAGCATTACTCTAAAGCTAAGGCTACACTAAAGGGTTTAATCTTCCAAACGCCTCAGGAAACACAGTTTTGCCCCCTAAGGAATTCAAATGTATAACCACTATCAAAAAAAAAAAAAAAGAGATGAAAACCAACTTCATATTAAGTTCAGTTTCAAATTAAGCATAACAGGAATACATTGGTAATGACAAAGCAGTTTTACCAAGACACAGAGAATAAGCTTTCCACCCCTGCAGCTTTCTGTTTCTTATCCCCACCTTCAAGATTAATTGTACTCCTCCATCTGTCAAGTCTGTCCTGCTTCAGCCAATAAAGATTTCCTTTAAGGACTGCCTTACTGTTGCTGGGTAAAAAAGAAAATGGGCGCTATCAGTGGTCCTGAAACGGCAATTATTTCTTCTCAGCCTAGGCAAGGCACAGTCTGTACAGTACCTAAACTCAGCATAACGTACGGTATTTTAGTGTCATGAGGGCATTCACATTCAGAACTGATCAAGTGAGACTGGCATCAAAGGAAGATGCACTCTTCTGGAAAGCTGGGAGATATTTTCAGGAATTTGAGTGACAAGACCTTTGTGCATTTGATGTTGAAGGTGGCAAGACAACACACTCAAATATAAGCATGAACTTGTCAAGAGATTATGTAGCTTGACTTCAAGACTGTCTATACTTGGATCATCCAAAACAGCTGTCACTAGCCCCACCCAAAAAACAAAACCAAAAAAAAAAAAAAAAAAAGGACAGATTCCACAGTCTTTAATCACATAAAATTATGCCTGACCAGCAATAGCCTCCAATGAGGTCCCTCCTTCCCTCTGTTCTTTAATGATTACAGGTCTCCCCAGGACATCTCTATCCCAAGGAGCCAATCAAATACTAAATAGGCCAATGCGGTTCTGGGGTCACAAAACAAAATGGTAAGCAACGCCAATTCTACATAATGAGTCCAAACACAGCAGCCCCCGCACCCTGCCTCAGGGATCTCATTACTGTCACCCAGTCCTCCCCTCCGAACACGGTATTCACCTGCTCCATTTCCTGCCTACCCAGTGAGAAAGCAGGAATCTTGGAGCCCTGACACACCTACCTCCTGGGGTGGGGAATAAAAGCGGGGCAATCCCCAAATTGAGAGAGCCTTAAGAAGTCCTCTAAATTCAGTTCCTTCGCCTACCCCTTAAATGGGGGAAGGCATTCAGGTCCTCCAAAGGGAAGTGAACCTTCGGTTTCTCCGCTCACAGGAGAGGTGCCCAAAGAGGGGCTGAACGCCATTTCCTCTCACAGACCCAAATTTCCTGCTAATTCCTTTGACAAGCAGGGAGGTCATGAGAAGGAGTTCCTCCGCCCCTCGGAGGCCGCTCAGCCTGCGCTGTACCTGCAGCCCCCGCTCACCTCCCGCTGCCGGCCCCACCGCCTCCACAGCAGCCGCAGCAGACGAAGCCCGGAGACTCCGCGGCTCGGGGCAGCTGAGCCTCGACGCGCGTGCGTCCGCAAAGCCCCGCCCCCGCGCCGCCCCCGCCCCCCGCCCCCACGATGACCTCATCGCATCCGGCCAATGGGGTGCGGCCTCGCCCCGGCTGCCGCAATGCGGCGTCGCGGAGGCGGGGGCGGGCGAGAGTCTGCGCGCTGACGCCATATTGTTCTTGCTGCTGCGACTAAGGGTTTGGGAAGGGTAGTGAGTGGCGCTCGCCGTGGGGGTGCTGGGGTCTCCGGTTCCCGAGCCCTTCGGAACTGCTTTCCCTCACCCTTGTCTTCGAGGCAGGACTATCTGCTCTCGTTTCCGTATCTGAACAATTAATTCACAGCTTTATCTCCTCGAGGAAAATAGTATGAAGAAAAGGGATAAATCCCACACAGACACACACGCACCGGTTATTTCCTTGTTTTACAGATGACAAGACTTGAGACCCAAAGTGGATAGTGACTTGCTTAAGGAGTTAGAGATTGTAGTAGAGCCTTAACCAGGGTCTCGTTTACTTAAGTATGGAAAACCCTCCTAAAAAGAGTACTTGATTCATTCCCTCCAGCAACTGGTCAGGGTTTATTTTTCTGCAGTTAACAGTGGGGAAAAAAAAAACATAAAACCGTATGTTGTGAAAGTGAATTTTCATCTTGTTTGGTGGATTCCTGTGGGGTCATTTGACCACTTAGGGGTTTTCGTTCCTCAAATTAAAAAAGAGATTTTTTTTTTTTTTAACGAAAAGTGATGACTGGGTATTCTCAAAAACACCTTCCTCAAATATTGGTAATGATTCTCTTGCTTCTCTTTGAAGGAGGAGTAGGAATCCCAGGTCCTTCCTAATAACCAGAACTCTATCTGGAAAATCTTGGAAAACCGGTTATTCAGTCTCCGTGGGTGGTGGAACCCTATTGAGATTCAAGTGTGAATTAAAAATTCGAGTGTAATGGGGGAAATATTTCAGATAAGAGCCTGGTGCTGATAATTTTGTCTATGTGACAGAAATATCAATCCTGCTGTGGCAGCCTAAGAAATAATGAAGGGTGAAAACGGACGTTTTGTTTTAATTTTCTATCTCTTTTTTTTTTTATTGTGAGTGAAGATATAACTTGACTTCATTATGATTTTCCTGAGCAGTTGGGAGACCCAGGCCCCCCTTTTCCCTGTGTTTTTAAAAGTTCTTTAGCTCTCCCAACTTTCTGGGGAAGGCGGATAGGGACCCACATTCGAAAGCTTGCAAAGTTTTAGAAAACTATTACACAATTCCTGTCATTTCCTTCCTTTGAGACTTAAAAAAAAAATTAACCTCAGAGTCTGCTGCTTCCTAACCACAAAATTTTCATACTCCATTGAGATAGCCTTTCCTCTGAACTCAACTTGATTCCCTTGAACTCTCGTTTTTCATGGCCTTCTTGAGCTCCTTTTCTTTCGAAGCTCTTTTTCTGTCACCTTCTCTCTCCTGCCCTCAGTCTTTCCCCCTTGTTTATTTCATTTCCCTCAGTGCTTTCCTGCTTGACAGTCTTATCTATTGCCAGGCTTAAATGTTTGTGTGGGACTCAACATCTATTTTTCCATCCACCTCTCTTCTCCAAGGCTCAAAGATGGAATTTAAACTGCCTGCTAAATAATGCCATTCAGAAAACAAATGCTTGTTGAGGGCCCCATATGTGCCAGACATGGTGCTAGGTGCTAAAATCAAACCAAACCAAACCTGTTGCTGTCGAGCCCATTCTACTCATAGTGACCTTACAGCACAGAGTAGAACTGCCCCATAGAGTTTCCAAGGAACGCCTGGTGGATTGGTGCTAGGGATAGGAAAATAAAATGGACATGCTTCCTATCCTAGAAGAGTTCATAGTTAAGTGAGAAATGCTGAGGTTGTTAGGTGCCTCCGCGTTGGTTCTGACTCAGAGAGACCCTATGTACAACAGAACAAAACACTGCCCAGTCCTGCACCATTCTCATAATCATTGCTGTGTTTGCAGCCACTGTGTCAGTCTATGTCATTGAGGGTCTTCTTTTTCTTCACTAACTTTACCAAGCATGATATCCTTCTCCAGGGACTGGTCTCCTTTGACAACATGTCCAAAACACATGAGACAAAGTCTTGCCATCCACACTTCTAAGGAACATTCTGGCTGTACTTCTTCCAAGTCAGATTTGTCCATTCTTCTAGCAGTCCATGACATATTCAATATTCTTCGCCAACACCGCAAGTCAAATTCATCAATTCTTCTTCGGTCTTCCTTATTCACTGTCCAGCTTTCACATGCATATGAGGTGATTGAAAACACTGTGGCTTGGGCCAGGCACACCATAGTCCTCAAAGTGACATCTTTTTCTTTAACGCTTTAAAGTGGTCTTTTGCAGCATATTTG
This sequence comes from Elephas maximus indicus, assembly GCF_024166365.1. Taxonomy (NCBI): domain Eukaryota; kingdom Metazoa; phylum Chordata; class Mammalia; order Proboscidea; family Elephantidae; genus Elephas; species Elephas maximus. The sequence continues at coordinate 49,386,334 of NC_064837.1, read as the reverse complement.
CCCAATGCAATAAGTTTGATTTCTTTACTGCTACTTCCATGGGCATTGATTGTGGATCCAAGCAAAATGAAGCCCTTGACAACTTTAATATTTATTCCGTTTATCATGATGTTGTTCATTGGTCTCGTTGTGATGATTTTTTTGTTTTCTTTATGTTGAAGTGTAATCCATACGGAAGGCTTTAGTCTTTGATCTTCATCAGTAACTGCTTTGAGTCCTCTTCACTTTCAGCAAGAAAAGTGTCATCTACATATCGCAGGGTTTTGTTTTTTTTTTTAATTTTTATTGTGCTTTAAGTGAAAGTTTACAAATCAAGTCAGTCTCTCACACAAAAACTTATACACACCTTGCTACATACTCCCAATTGCCCTCCCCCTAATGAGACAGCCCGCTCCTTCCCTCCACTCTCTCTTTTCATGTCCATTTTGCCAGCTTCTAATCCCTTCCACCCTCTCATCTCCCCTCCAGGCAGGAGATGGCAACATAGTCTTAAGTGTCCACCTGATCCAAGAAGCTCACTCCTCACCAGCATCCCTCTAGATCCCATTGTCCAGTCCAATCCCTGTCTGAAGAGTTGGCTTTGGGAATGGTTCCTGTCCTGGGCCAACAGAAGGTCTGGGGACCATGACCACCGGGGTCCTTCCAGTCTCAGTCAGACCATTAAGCCTGGTCTTTTTACGAGAATTTGGGGCCTGCATCCCACTTTATCCCACTGCTCTCCTGCTCCCTCAGGGGTTCTCTGTTGTGTTCCCTGTCAGGGTAGTCATTGGTTGTAGCCAGGCACCATCTAGTTCTTCTCGTCTCAGGCTGATGTAGTTTCTGGTTTATGTGGCCCTTTCTGTCTCTTGGGCTCATAACTACCTTGTGTCTTTGGTGTTCTTCATTCTCCTTTGGTCCGGGTAGGTTGAGACCAATTGATGCATCTTAGATGGCCGCTTGCTAGTGTTTAAGACCCCAGACGCTGCTCTCCAAAGTGGGATGCAGAATGTTTTCTTAATAGATTTATTATGCCAATTGACTTAGATGTCCCCTGAAACCATGGTCCCCAAACCCCTGCTCCTGCTACGCTGGCCCTCAAAACATTCAGTTTATTCAGGAAACTTCTTTGCTTTTGGTTTAGTCGAGTTGTGCTGACTTTTCCTGTATTATGTGTTGTCGTTCCCCTCACCTAAAGTAGCTTCTTATCTGCTCTCTAATTAGTGAATACCCCTCTCCCACCCTCCCTCCTTCACCCCTCTCGTAACCATAAAAAAATATTTTCATATCTGTTTAAACTATTTCTCAAGTTCTTATAATAGTGACCTTATATGATATTTGTCCTTTTGCAACTGACTAATTTCACTCAGCATAATGCCTTCCAGATTCCTCCATGTTATGAAATGTTTTACAGATTCATCACATATCGCAGGTTGTTAATGAGGTTTCCCCCAATTTTGATGCTGTGTTCTTCTTCACATAGTCTACCTTCTTGGATTATCGCTCAGCGTATAGATTGAATAAGTATGGAAAGGATACAACCCTGATGCACACTTTTCCTGATTTTAAACCACTAGCATCCCCTTGTTCTGTTCAAATGACTGCCTCTTGGTCTATGTGCAGGTTCCACATGAGCACAATTAAGTGTTCTGGAATTCCCATTCTTCACAATGTTATCCATAATTTGTTATAACCCACACAGTCAGATGCATTTGCACAGTCAATAAGACACAGGTAAACATCTTTCTGGTATTCTCTGCTTTCAGCCAAGATCCATCTGGCATCAGCAATGATTATCCCTCATTTCATATACACTTTTGAATCTGGCTTGAATTTCTGGCAGTTCCCTGTCGATGTACTGCTGCAATCGTTTTTGAATGATCTTCAACAAAATTTCACTTGCATGTCATATTAATGATATTTTTAGATAATTTCTGCATTCTTTGGATCACCTTTCTTTGGAATGTGCACGAATATGGATCTCTTCCAGTCAATTGGCCAAGTAGCTGTCTTCCAAATTTCTTGGCATAGACAAGTGAGTGCTTCCAGCATTTCATCTATTTGTTGAAACATCTCAATTGGTATTCCATCAATTCCTGGAGCCTTGTTTTCACCAATGCTTTCAGTGCAGCTTGAACTTCTTCCTTCAGTACCACTGGCTCTTGACCATAAGCTACCTCCTGAAATGGTTGAATGTCGATCGATTCTTATTTGGTATAGTGACTCTGTGTAATCCTTCCATCTTCTTTTGATGCTTCCTACCTTGTTCAGTATTGCTCTTGAACATAGAGTAGCTAAAGTGAATGGAAGAAGTGAACAGAAGATTTCAAAGGGCAGCTTGAGAAGACACAGTAAAGTATGATTATGTGCAAAAACCTGGAGTTAAAAAACCAAAAGGGGAGAACACGCTTGGCGTTTCTCAAGCTGAAAGAACTGAGGAAAAAATTCAAGCATCGAGTTGCAATATTGAACGATTCTATGGGCAAAATATTGAACAACACAGGAAGCATCAAATGAAGAAGGAATATACAGTGAGAAATAAAGTTCCAATAATTACAAGAGGGGGATGAGTGCAAAAGTTAATACTTACTATGAGCCAGGCACTTTTGTAAGGACTTTGTAAATATGAACTCATTTAGTCCTCACAGCAGCCCTAAGAGGCAGATACTAATATTATCCCCATTTAACAGATGATGAAATTGAGGCACAATAATTTGTGGTCACTCAGCTAGTAAATGGCACAGCAGGATTCAAACCCAGCCAGTTTGGCTCCATTTGAATCCCTCCATTTATGCTAACCCAGTGCCAGTGCCCCCATTTATCCTATCTGATATCAAACGTAAGAGGAATAAATCTTGGCTCTAACAGTTATAAGGTGCGTGAACTTGGGCAGGTTAGTTCGCCTCCATGAGCTTCATTTTTCTCATTGGACTCTCGTAATACTTTACCGGTATCTCCTTCACGGAATGCAGTTCTTTCCACCTGGCTTATTATTTTCCTATTACAAATTGTTAACTCCTTTTTTTCCCCCTCTTGCATTTCGCCTGTTTATTCAATAATATGTACCATTTGTTGCATGATTGGGTAGAGGATCCTAAAATAAATGGGGCCTATCTTAATTATCTAGCGCTGCTATAACAGAAATATCACAAGTGGTGGCTTTAACAAACAGAAATTTGTTTTCTCACAGTTCAAAAGGCTAGAAGTCCAAATTAAGAGCACCGGCTCTAGGGCAAACCTTTCTCAGATCTGGAGGAAGGTCCTTGTCTTTTCTGAGCTTCTGCTCCCGGGCAATCTTCAAGTGGCTTGGGATCTCTGTTCCACCATTTCTGCTTCTTTCTCTTGCTTGTTTAATCTCTTTTATATCTCAAAAGAGATTGATTTAAGAGGCACCCTACACTAATCCTGACTCATTAACATAACAAAGACAACCCATTCCCAAATGGGATTATAACCATAGCATAGAGGTTAGGATGTACAACGCATATTTTTGGGCAACACAGTTCAATCCATAACAGGGCCCCCTAAGGGAAATCTACCGTGAACAAAAGAACACAGGTATAATAAAGAATGGAATCAAACCCTGATTCTTTTCTCTATCTCCCTTTCATTTTATAGTCTTCTTTATCGAGAAAAGAGCTTGTGACAGATGCTTATATTCTTGTAACAGAGATATGAGGGGTATTTTGGAAAAGGCTCATCGAAGACAGAATAAGAAAATGCGTGTGTAGATGTTACCGGGTGGAAACCCTAGGTTCGTGCTCAGCATGATTCATATTGGCCAATAAAGAAGAGACCAAGGTGGGAGAACAGGAAAGGCACCTTTATTTCCTTGTACAAGGAAATGGAGTCATTCATAGCTGCTGCTGCCAGGACTGCTTGCCAAGGGTGGGTGGGTGAGTTACTTTTAAAGGGGCTTACAAGTAGGTAGGTCACACAAGTTATGTCAGCAACAGTCTTAATCATACGATGCACGTGCAATGGGGTTTATATAAAACCTCCAAGCAAAAGCGGTATTCAAATGCAAAGCGGGGGAGGGGAGCGGTGGGGGAGAAAAGAAAATGCTTTTTTCAGTACAATACTGTAGAGAAGGAAACCAGGTAAAGAACACAGCACTGCGGGGCCTCTGTCTCACTCCTTCCGTTTCTTTTTCGACATTGGTCATTTAAGACCAACGTCCATTTTGAACTATAGCCTGGCTCAGAATTGTTTGGCATATTTTCATGGAGGAGCAAATATTGGACCTAGGCCTTTCATTGTGGCTACTGACCTCTTGTTGTTTTATAACTATTTACTAAATATTAAAAAAAAAAAAAAAAAAAAGAGTGGCTTTTATGCCCAGTTCATGTGAATATTTCTCCCTAAAAGTTTCTGTTTTTTTTTTTTCAGATTGTCTTCATACCTCAGGGCCCAGTTGATGTGTCTTTATGAGTCTTTGTGAGTCCACTTCCAGATGGGTCACGTACTTTATGCTCAAGGACTGGGAACAATGGCTCCAATATTATCTCCTAAATCATTCTTTTCTTTTGATTGGAGATAGAGATATTAATACCAGGACTTAGCCAAGCCCTTAGATGGCAGCCATGGTAGACTCTTTAAACTCACGGTGCTGGTTTCCCACCAGATACCACCTGGTTCTTCACCAGGATTTTAAGTAAGAGCGATGTCAATAGCACTGCCATAGTGAGCAAACACAATGTACATCAGCATTTTAGCCTGAGGCCTCCTTTTGCCCTTTTAGGTGTGTAAGACTATTGAAGATAAGTTCTATTATGCCTAATACTATCAGGATGCAGACTAAGAATGTTACTATCCCTCAGTAGTGATCTAGCCCATGTACTTATTCCTGATGGTAACCAACCAAATAAATCTAGTGTTTGTAAGGGTGCTACTAAGACAGGGAACAGAGGGCCCCCCAAATCTGCAAACAAAGTAACAAGAAATATGCCAGGGCACAGAAACAAAGCCATTCTCCAGAACGATGGAGCAAGATATCAGAAAATAGCCCTCAAACTTCTTTAAAGTTGTCTTTTAGAAACAGCCGGAGAAAACCAGCCGCAAGGACATGTGCAGAACATCTACCTGTGACCGCTGTGTGACCTTCCACCAGGGGCAGTGAGGGGCTGCAGCAGCAGCCAAGAGACTGGGCAGGCACAACCCCCCCAAAATAAGTTCTGTTACCAATCCCAAAGGCCTCCGGGACAGGAGCCATCTTGGAAAGCTGCTGCAAGTGCACCATAGTTAACATATCCCTGCCTGTGCCTATGAATAAACAGAATTTTATCCTGTCCAGGAACTTTTAAAAATCCAGGCCCGTCTTTTGTTCTGTGAGACAGAGGTATGCGTTGCTTAGGCCCTCCTTGTCTCCACTTGCAAGCCTCATCAATAAAGCCTTGATCGGGTGGAAAACTCTGCTTGCCTTACCTGCTCATTCTTGACCAGTGAGAGGCAAGAACTTTATTCTGGTAACACTACAGTGTGTAACTAAGTAGTTTGCTGTCTAATTCTATGTATATTCTGTTCTGCTTCTTCTGTAGTATTTATCCAAATGCAACAAGAGGTATTTGCTACAGCACAGACTACACTTTCTTGGACTAATAAAAAAATCTTAAGGCTATTTTGTTATCTCATGTCACCTTGGCTAATGAGATCAGAGATTTCTGCTGTTCTTATCTCATTAGCAACTTCATCTGTTATTTGTCCCATAATGACTGATAAACTTCTTAAAAATTTCTCCAATTCAACCATACCATAACTAGGAATTAAAGCTACCAACCATACCCTTAGCGTTAGACCAATGGGTTTCTTTTTGACTCTCATTTTACAGTGTGTAATTAACCCTATGGGGCAGTTCTACTCTGTCCTATAGGGTCGCTATGAGTCGGAATCGACTCGATGGCAACAGGTTTGGGTCTTTGTTTTTTTTTCAATATTTACTAGTATTATTACTACGAATATCTAAAGGTAATCTTAACATTCTCGAAGTGCGTTGCCCATGTATTTACCAGGAGTCTAAACAAGAGCTTGTCTGCATAAACTCACTGTCATTTGGAAAGTGATCACTTAAAACCAGTATAGTTGGATCCACCACAAACAAAGTTTGTCTACAGGAAACAGAAGGTATAGAAAAATTCACATGTGACAATGAGATTTTCATTAGAGAACACATGATTAACAAGATGATATAGGATGGACCTCTCCTGTTGGAGGTCTTTAGTTAATCTGTTTAAAACATACTGACTGTTCTTCTGGAGGGCAAGCTGTCCCTCCTTTGTCTACATATAACAGTCACTTTCTCAGAAGCAGAAGTGTCACAAAACTGTTTTTCTGAGAGAAAAATGTCTACGAGTTACAATATCTAAACCCACTAGTTAAATAATTTAGGAGAAAGGAAAATGGTTTCTTATATCTAGAAATTGGGACCTTAAAACATTGGCAATATTCCCACATAAAACCAGTAGTTTCCTTTTGTTTACTCAGTCTTATGTAGTTAATTTCTGTTCCACATGATTCTGGATCAGTCATAGTTTGTGAACCCGTCAGCTTCTGCACAGGAGTTCTGGAAATTTTATTCAATATAGTCACAGTCTTTTTTGCAAGCTCAATATAGTCCATCTTTTTGTTGAGATATTTTGGTCAAACGTTTTCAGCAAATCAGCAAAGAAGACGTTAACTGCAGATGACAAAACTTAATATGGCCATGATTAACTTATAAAAATAACACTCTTATAGTGATGTACCTGATAGAAGTTAATTGTAAGCATAACATAAAGGCCAAATAAAATCAGTTAAAGAAAAAAAGTAAGGTAAAAATATTTCTAAATATAACAATTAACCGTATTTTTAAAGAGCTTCAGATATAATACATAATAATCTTGAGGCATAGTACCATACAGCCAGGATATACCAAGAATATACCATGATTATCAAGTCTCTAAATACCTGATTATTAAAAAAAAAAAAAAACTTCATAGGTAAATGATGTGAATTTCCCAATCAAACCATTGGCTTTGATAAAGTTTTGACCAAGTCAGCAATTAAGAAATAATAAGAAAATTATGACATAATATTATGCATTTGCTGTCTAACATTAGGCAAAAACACAAAAGGAAATACTAACATAAATTTTAACTCCCAGAGAATCAGATATTTCTCTTGATTTTGACATGTTCCATGTAATTTATTGAACAAAATTTTTTAGTACTTTTCCTTTATAAAAGTTTTTTGTGCCTTTCCATGAAGTTCAGAGTTGTCAGGAGTTTCTTATAGGTCACTATGAAACAATACTTAAGTTATTTAACCAAAGATCTTAAAGTAAAAACCTTAGCTTTTTTTTTTCTTTTTTTCCTAAAGCCATGTAGCTTGGTTTTCAACTCAGGAATCTTATTCTAATGAGAGAATGAACCTTTGTCTTCTATGCAGATTACAAGAAGATTAAATCAACCCTTCAACTCAGAAATAGAAGAAAATTTTGTTATTTTAACAACAAGAAACCCGATTCTTTGTTTTATATTTTAACATTAAAATTCCTAAAATCTCATAAATTAAACCGTTAAACTTTAGTCAGATAGGTAAAACCTTTTTTTTTTTAATTGTACTTTAGATGAAGGTTTACAGAACCAACTGGTTTCACATTGAACAGTTAGTACACGTATTGTTTTATGACATTGGTTAACAACCCCACAACATGTCAACACTCTCTCTTCTCAACCTTGGGTTCCCTACTACCAGCTTTCCTGTTCCCTCTTGGCTCCTAGTCCTTGCCCCTGGGGTGGTGTGCCCCTTTAGTCTCGTTTTGTTTTATGGGCCTGTCCAATCTTTGGCTGAAGGGTGAACCTCAGTAGTGACATCATTACTGAGCTATCAGGGTTCCTGGAGGCCATACCCTTGGGGTTTCTCCAGTCTCTGTCAGGCCAGTAAGTCTGGTCTTTTTTTGTGAGTTTGAATTTTGTTCTACATTTTCTCCATCTCTGTCTGGGACCTTCTATTGTGATCCCCATCAGGGCAGTCACTGGTAGTACCCAGGCACCATCTAGTTGTACTGGACTCAGTCTGGTGGAGGCCATGGTCGTTGTGGTCCATTAGTCCTTTGGACTAATCTTTCCCTTGTGTCTTTAGTTTTCTTCATTCTCCCTTGCTCCTGAAGGGGTGAGACCAGGGGGGTATTTTAGATGGCTGCTCACAGGGTTTTACGGCCCCAGTCACTACTCACCGATGTCGAATGTAGAAGATTTTCTCTATAAACTATGGTATGCCCAAGATGACAGAGTAGTCAGATGCTTCCAGAGATCCCTCTTACAACAAAGACCCGAAAAAAACAAGTGAAACGATTATATTTATGACAAGCTAGGAGCCCTGAACATCAAAGGCAAAGTTAGAAAAAGGACTGAGCGGCAGGGGGAGGAAGAGATGGCTCAGAAGCAGAGAGGAGTTCCTGGACCTGAATCACTGGGAACTCTAAGGTACCATTCCTGGGAGCGACTGCAGAGGGCTGATGGTAGCTTTTGGCTGTAATTTCCACAGGGAGAAACAGCCAGCCGCACAGCCTACTAACACCTCTGGAGCCAGAGAAGAACAGCGCTCTTGGCAAAAGCTAAGTACTTGTGTATATTTTACCACGCCCCCAGCCCCCAGACCCCAAGCCAGCTTCAGTGGCTGTCCATTTCCCTGGGCCTGAGATAGGGCCTGATGAGCACTCTGAGCCATTCTCCTGGCCTTGGAGAAGGAATAAATTCACAAGTGGGGAAAAGATAATCTGCCAGCACCACCAACCTGGAGAGCTCAAGACAGAAGCAGCTCCTGTCCAGGCATAAAGGGTCCATGGGCTTTGAATACCTTTCCCCCCTGCATGGACCTGTGTGGGCCTATTTCAGGAGAATAGGCCCTCGTTGGCAGACTGCAACTGTTTCAGCTGTGCGGTGGAGAGGTGGGTGTTTGATGTTTGACACTGCTTTGCCTATTAAACAGGGTCCTCATGTACCCACATCAGGGGGCTAAGGACTGGTGGCTCCAGTCACATCACCCAGCCACGTGCAATAGGGTCAAAGGATAACTGGTACCTCCCAGTCCTTACAATCAAAATCCCATGGCCTGTCTGCAGAACCCACCCACCTGAGCATTCCGGGGAACAGGGACGCACTTTCCTCACAGGCACTTGGGAGGCAGTTGTCAGCCCCCTGCCTTGTTCAGAGCATGATCCCCTGCTGCAACCAGATATCTGTACCTACACCAATCACCCCTGCCCCTCTAAGACTGTAGGACAGAGCCTGTACCACACACTTGATGACCAACTACCTGGACATCTGAGCTGAATCCATACAAGAAAAGTGAACAAACTCATAAGCTAATATACCTGATAACAGCTCTAGCCATCTGGTGACAGAGCTTCAAAGGCAAAAATAATCAAGCTAGCTCACTCAAGCAGCCTATTTTGGCATATCAAAACAAAACAAAGTAAGAAGCTAGAATACAGTAATCAAACATAAAATAAACTAATACAATAACTTATAGATGGCTCAGAGACGACAGTCAGTATCAAATCACATAAAGAAGCAGGCCATGATCACTTCAACAAGCTCTCAAAACAAAGAATCAAGGGATCTTCTGGATGAAGGTGTTTTCCTGGAATTACCAGATGCAGAATACAAAAGATTAATATACAGAACTCTTCAAGGAATCAGGAACAAGATCAGTAGGGAGATCAGGCAATACGCAAAACAGCCAAGAAACACAGATAAAGCAGTTGAAGAAATTAAAAAGGTTATTCAAGAACATAATGAAAAACTTAGTAAGCTGCAAGAATCCATAGAGAGCAATTGGAAATTCAGAAGATTAATGATAAAATTACAGAATTAGACAAAAGAAAGTCAGAGGAGCAGAATTGTGGAACTGGAAGGCAGAATTTGTGAGATTGAAGATAAAACACTTGGCACCAATATATTTGAAGAAAAAGCAGATAAAAAGAATTAAAAAAAATGAAGCAATGCTAAGAATCATGTGGGACTCTATCAAGAGAAATAACCTACAAGTGATTGGAGTACCAGAACAGGAAGGGATAACAGAAAATACAAAGAGAATTGTTGAAGATTTGTTGGCAGAAAACTTCCCTGATATTGTGAAAGATAAGAAGATATCTATTCAAGATGCTCATCAAACTCCACATGAGGCAGACCTTAAAAGGAAGTCACCAAGACATATTATAATCAAACTCACCAAAACCAAAGATTAAGAGAGAATTTTAAGAGCAGCTAGGGATAAACGAAAAGTCTCCTACAAAGGAGAGACAATAAGAATAAGCTCGAACTACTTTGCAGAAACCCATGCAGGCAAGAAGGCAATGGAACAACTTATATAAAGCATTGAAGGATAAAAACTGCCATCCATGAATCATAGATCCAGCAAAAATGTCTCTCAAATATGAAGGCAAAATTAGGACATTTCCAGATAAACAGAAGTTTAGGGAATTCGTAAAAACCAAACTAAAACTACAAGAAATACTAAAGGGAGTTCTCTGGTTAGAAAATCAATAATATCAGATATCAACCCAAGACTAGAACACAGGACAGAGCAGCCAGATGTCAACTCAGATAGGGAAATCACAAAAATAAATCAAGATAAAAAAGATGCTAAAAACAGGGAAACAGATGTCATTATGTAAAAGAAGACAACATTAAAACAATAAAGAGGGACTAAGAAATGTAGTCATAGATCTTTCATATGGAGAGGAAGACAAGGTGATGTAAAGAAATGAAAGTTAGGTTTAAACTTAGAAAAACAGGGGTAAACATTAAGGTAACCACAAAAGAGATTAACAATCCTACTCATGAAATAAAATACCAGAAAAAAATAGAGACTCAGCAGAAAGAAAATCAACAACAATCAGAGGAAAAGACAATATATTAAGATAAACCACTCAGCACAAAAAATTAAGTGGGAAAAAGAAACTGTCAACAACACACAAAAAAAGACATCAAAACGACTAAACTCATATCTATTCATAATTATGCTGAATGTAAATGGACTAAATGCACTAATAAAGAGACAGAGAGTGGCTGAATGGATAAAAAAAACTATCTGTCTATATGCGGCGTACAAGAGACACACCTTAGACTTAGAGACACAACCAAACTAAAACTCAAAGGATGGAAAAAATATATCAAGCACACAACAATCCAAAAAAAGCAAGAGTGGCAATATTAATTTCTGGCAATGTAGACTTTAAAGTTAAATCCACCACAAAGGATAAGAAGGGACACTATGTAATGATTAAAGGGACAATATACCAGGAGGATATAACCATATTAAATATTTATGCACCCAATGACAGGGCTGCAAAATACATAAAACAAACTCTATCAGCATTGAAAAGTGAGATAGACAGCTCTACAATTATTGTAGGAGACTTCAACAAGTCACTTTCAGTGAAGGGCAGAACATCACGAAAGAAGCTCGATAAAGACATGGAAGATCTAAATGCCACAATCAACCAACTTGACCTCATAGACATATACAGAATACTCCACCCAACAGCAGCGAAATACACTTTCTTTTCGAGTGCACGTGGAACAGTCTCTAGAATAGACCACATATTAGGTCATAAAGCAAGCCTTAGCAGAATCCAAAACTATGATATGCCAGTTGAGTTAGATGTTCCCTGAGACCATGGACTGCCCTCAACCCAGCAATTCCATCCCTGAGGGAGTTTGGATGTTTCTATTGAGCTTCCATGACCTTGCCTTGTACAAGTTATGCTGGCTTCCCCAGTATTGTGTACTATCTTACCCTTCACCAAAGTTACCACTTATCTATTGTCTATTTAGTGTTTTTCCATCCCCACCTTCCCCCTCCCTCGTAACCATCAAGGATTGTTTCTTTTTGTGTGTAAACCTTTTCATGAGTTTTTACAGTAGTGATCTCATACAAGATTTGTCCTTTTGCGACTGACTTATTTCGCTCAGCATGATGTCCTCCAGATTCATCCATGTTATGAGATGCTTTGCAGATTCATCATTGTTCTGTCCCTGCATAATACTCCATTGTGTGTATGTACCATAGTTTGTTTATCCATTCATCTGTTGATGAGCATCTAAGTCTTTCCATCTTTTTGCTATTTGTGAACAATGCTGTAATGAACATGGGTGTGCACACGTCTATTCATGTGATGACTCTTATTTCTCTAGGATATATTCCTAGGAGTGGGATTGCTGGATCATACGGTATTTCTAGCTTACAGATAAAACTTTTGACCATATCAAATAAATTTCTTTTTAATAAACTTTTTAGATGTTGTCTTTGTTACATACTTCTTATAGTGCATGCCTTTAAATGGCAAAAATGAACTCACTCATTAGCAGACCCAAATACACACACACACATACATATATATATATCCTTTCTCTTGTGGCATGAAAAGCAAAAGTATATAAGCTTAAATTATGACAAATATCTATTAAATCAGTTTAACATCAGTAAGTTACCTAAAAGGTCTTAGAAATTATTTTAAGCTTGGATACCATAAAATGTAACTGTTGTTGAAAGAATATCTGTTTAAACATTCTAAGTTTTCATTCAACTTTTACTATTTCCCATATTTTCCCAATCTAGTTTTAGTCTTTAAAGATTTTATCAACTAGCTTTGGAAATCACAAAGTCTCTACTCAACTGACCAATTCGTTGATATGTGTATAATCTTAAAGTGTCTAGCCAGGGTTGTTTTCCCGGGCCATTTCAGTTGTGTCTTGTGATTTCTTTCTTTTTTTTTTGCTTCTTAAAGTTTCTCTACAACAGAGAGCTTGTTCACAGTTCTTTTATGATTGGGATCCACCCAATTTCTGATAACTATAGTAAAGCAGTAATTTTTCTTATCTTCTTTTTGTCTTAAAAGGGTCTCCACCTAGTTGGAAAGCTTCTTTCAAAAAGCTTCGCTGGAGCTATATGACCTTGGAGACCAGGGGCTGGGGAACCCTGATGTTGTCGCACCCTCTCTATTGTTGACTCATGGTAGAAGACAAGATTAGGCCATTCTGATTCATTTACATAAGATCTAGGCATTTTGAAAGGCTATCTACCCAGTAAACACCAAAACTCTTTAGCATTTTTGTGAATGAATTCATCAATTCTTGGCTAGACTAGGGGAGGGGGGGTCATCCCAATTTACTTACATATGTTTAAATTCTGGAAACCCTGGTGGCGGTGGCGTAGTGGTTAAGTGCTATGGCTGCTAAGCAAAAAATCAACAGTTCAAATCCACCAGGTGCTCCTTGGAAACTCTATGGGTTAGTTCTATTTCTGTCCTATAGGGTTGCTATGAGTCAGAATGGACTTGACAGCAACAGGTTTGCTTTTTTGTGTGTGTGTTTAAATTGATTTTGGCATTTTGAAAGGCAAAAGATAATTAATTTCTTTCTCTTTTGTTATTCTCTTAGAAACCAGTTTTATCTATCCAGTAAATACCAAAGCCCTTTAGCAATTTTTTTCTAGGCTTGCCTTCTTTTTCATACTCTGGAACTGTTAGCTTTATTTTAAGACTAAATTATCCTTTTTCTTTAAATAAAACATTTCATATAATGTCTTGTTACTTAGAAAGGCTTTGCTTTTATGATTGACTTAAACATAAAGTTTTTCAATAGAGCTACTAAAATCTAAATCACAAGACATACACAAGACACAGTTTTTCTTGAATGACAAAAGAATTGACATTCTAAGACAGCTTTGCAGAAAACAGCAATTCTTAGCCATAGCCTCCAACCTGATACAAGTCAGAAACTTGGACACAACGCTCTAGACCAGAAGCTAGCTCTCAGAGCAAGAGGAGACGGAAAGACCACATAAACTTACTGAACAATTCCACACAAAACAAGGATATGGGGATTCTAGTTTCTTAAAGTGTATATAGCAATTTTTGGTAAGATCGACTCAATTCAATGGAAATAACAGGTTTTAGATAAAACTTATTAACTTGCCAGAGCATTGGATGGAGGAACGTTATTTTGATTCTTTATTGAGAAACTACCATAAAACAGGTATGGAGCTACCACTTCTCCCTGTGAATTTTATAAAACAGGTCAGGTGCTGCCACTTCTCCCTGCAAATTTGGCAAAACAGAGCACTATTTTCCAAGTTTTCTCTAAGCCAAAAAAAGAAACCTAAGGAGGAACGTCGTGGGTTTGGACAGTGTTTCGATTAGGCCAATGTGTACCTTCATTGCACAAGAGTTTGCTTCTGGGTGGCAGGCAGCCTAGTGCTCTAGCCTGTCTTGTAACCGCCTTATCCTGTCACAGGAGTCTTTAATGCTCGTGATGAGCCCCAGTGACCAGCCTAATGGCTTTTACTGGTCCACCTGTACCTGAAATTTTGCAACTTATAGTGACTCAGAGCTCTTTGGAAATAAAATTGCCTCTTTAATGTTTCAAATGCCCAAATCTGGACCTAAACTGCAGTTCACCAAGAGTTACTAGATATTATTCTTAATAAACGATCAAGCAAAAATCTAAGAGAGATTCTCCTTAATCGAACGACCAGTTTTTCAAACAAATATGCTGAACAAAACTTGAGAAAATATGAGAAAAAGAACAAAAAGAATAAGCAAATGCTCGTTTTCCGAAAGCACTCACCCCATCAGTATCGAAGGGACGTGGAGTGCTTGGGTCCAGAAGATAGGACCTCTCTTTTTGCCAGCTTCTGCTCCACAGTCCAGGTTTCCTCAATGTCAACTGAATTTGTGGTTTTAGAATCCCTGCAGCAGCTACACCATTAACTCTTGTAGGGTGAAAACACCACACAGTTTAGTAAAGCAAAAGAAAGATTTTATTCATCATATATTTAAAGAGACAAAAGTAAGAAAGGGCCAAGCATACTGCCAGAGCCATGTCTGTCTGAGCCTCTACTCCCAGTTCTTAAGGATGCATTTTAGCGGACCGCATTCCAGGATCCCTTGAATGTTTTCCATTCTCTGGATACACACACTTACACACTCACACACTCACACAATTCTAATCCGGTGCACCAATTTAACAGGTACCTGAGCCTTCTATGCCCTCAGTGGTCAATTCCTCCCGCTTCTTGGGACTTTTCTAAGGCCTTACCTAGGAATTACCTTCTTACTTACCAAATAACCTCAGATGCCTAATGCCCTCAATAGTCAATTTCTCCCACTTCTTGGGACTCTTCTAAGGCCTTATCTAAGGACATACCAAACAATCCAGGTGCGTTTCCTGTCTCTCGCAGAACCATCATCTGAGTCCCAGGCGGAACTGGCTTTCAGGGCTGCTCCAAGGTTTCCAGGAGAAAACTCCTGGTGGTGCCAGACACTGGGGCCAGTCTGTTTTTTGATCTACCTCAGGAACCGAGCAGATGGCTCCTGGCCGGCTTGCCAGAAATGTTACCGGGTAGAAACCCCAGGTTTGTGCCTGGCATGACTTCTATTGGCCGATAAATGAGAGACCGAGGTGGGGGAACAGGCAAGGCACCTTTATTTCGTTGTACAAGGAAATGGAGTCATTTGGAGCTGGGGCTGCCAAGATTGCTCACCAAGGGCGGGCTGGCAAGTTACTTTTAAAGTGGCTTACGAGTAGGGAGTTAACACAAGTTATGTCAGTAACATTCTTAATTATACTATGCAGGTGCAAGGGGGTTTACACACAACCTCCAAGCAAAAGCAGGATTCAAATGCAAAGACGGCGGGGTGGTGGAAGCAAAGGTAAAGAAAACAGGACTGTGGGGGCTCTGTCTCAGACGTAGTGAAAGTTTGCAGGCTCGTCAAGACCAGTACAATAATAGTGTTCATATTTGCATTTGCATTTCATTTACAGTTTTCAAGGTATTCCACATTGCAGCACACTTATGAGGAAAATGCTTTTTAAATTCAATGATAAAGAATACTTTTATGAATAGTTTCAGACATCAAAAATCCATTATTCCTTCAGCAAACATCTATTAAGTACATGCTATATATCAGACACGATGCTAGAAACTCAGTGTCATAGATTGAATTATGGCCCCCCAAAAATGTGTGTATCAGTTTGGCTGGGCCATGATTCCTGGTATTGTATGATTTTCCTATATGTTGTAAATCCTGCTTCTATGATGTTAATAAGGGAGGATGGGCAGCAGTTGTGTTAGTGAGGCAGGACTCGACCTACAGGATTGGATTGTGTCTTGAGGCAATCTCTTCAGATATGGAAGACAGGAGCAAGCAGAGAGACAGGGGGACCTCATACCACGAAGAAAGCAGTGCCAGGAGCAGAGCCACGTCCTCTGGACCCAGGGTCCCTGCTCAGAGAAGCTCCTAGTCTGGGGGAAGATTGATGAGAAGGCCAACAGAGAGAGAAAACCTTCCCCTGGAGGTGACACCGTGAATTTGGACTTTTAGCCTACCTTACTGTGAGAAAATAAAACTCTATTTGGTAAAGCCGTCCACTTGTGGTATTTCTGTTATAGCAGCACTAGATGACTAAGACACTGGGGCACAAAGCTCAGAGTCTATCAGGAGAGACAAACAACTAATGATAATATAATATGGGTAATGCAGCAGTGATTGAAACAGAAGGCTAAGGAAGCCTGGAGAGAAAGTTATTAATTCTTTCTAGTTTTGAGGAAGGCTTAAGAAGACATGACATTTGAGATGGACATTGAAGAATGAGCAGAAGTTTGTTCGGTCAGCAAATACCTAACTTAGCCCAAAACTGGCTGAAATATTTGATCCAGAGTAATCAGGTGTTTGTGCCGATTTTATCTATGGTTACCTGTATGCTTCCTTAGGAAAGAAAGAAGGCAAAAAGAATTCCCTGGACTGTGCTTAAGTCTTCCTGTGACATTTGAACAAGTACATCACATATCCAACGAAATCAAATATAAAATACTGCTGACTACACCTGGAGTCCTAGAAGACACGAGCAATTCCATGTGAAGCTTAGGCAGTAATGCAGTTCTGAGTATTTAAACTGAGTTATTCCTTAGCATTTGTGAAAGACTTAGACAAAAGTTACAAAGATTAGTTCCTTACCGCCAAGACAAAAGAGAGAATGGAGGCAGTGATCCAACTAATAGGGTCTCAAAATAAGAAGTTTCAGGAAGTGTCACTGTAGTAGAATGAAACAAATGTAAGGTTCCCCCCTACCCTTTTTCTTTCTCTTAATTTTTAACTTTGAATGAATGCACAATTGTCCAGATTTCCACCCGTAAGGGTCAGCTCATGTTTGCTCATCCAACTCAGATTCCTAGGTGGGGCCTCAAGGAGAGTGTTAAAGTTAAACTAAGTGTTTTGAAATTATGTATTTGTTCAAGTGTCCCTCTCTTCCATATGTTTCCTGCTCTTGTTTCCTAGGTCAACGGTAACATATTACCACAAACCGGGTAGTTTAAAACAACAGAAATTTATTCTCTCACAGTTCTGGAGGCCAGAAGTCCTAAATCAAGGTATTCACAGAGCCATGATCCCTCTAAAGGCTCTAGAAAGAATCCTTCCTTGTCTCTTCCTAGCTTCTGGTGGTTGCTACCAAACCTTGGCGTTCCTTGGTGTGCAGGTCCATCACTCTAATTGCTGCTTCTGTCTTCACATGGCATTCTCCCCTCTACGTGTCTGTGTCTGTATCCAAATTTCCCATCTCTTACAAGGACACTAGTCACTGGATTAGAGCCCACCCTAATTCAGTATGGCCTCATCTTAACTTGATTACATCTGCAAAGACCCTATTTCCAAATAAGGTCACATTCACAGGTGCCAGTGGATGTCAATTTTGGGGGGATGCTATTCAACCCAGTATACTTCCCTTACCAATTGTGAGAAGGCAATTTTGCTCTGCGTAACATTCCAACTGTTCATCTGCAAGTGGTTGGCAGCAAAAGGTAAATTTTTTATTTAAAATTTTACTTTGGTTTATCTGCACTCTTTGACAGTAGCTCAGTTTAATGATCATCTGTCTAACCAACTAATTATTTTGTTTCCCCCCATTATGTAAAAGTAAATTCTAATTCCTAAGGTATTCCACCAAGGATTTGATTTGAAAGAGTTCTCCTACCACAACTTTTAGCTGATCTGTTACACCCTTGTTGTTGAAATGCTGACTAGCAGTTTCCACGGAAGCACTCCCTTGTATAGTTATATTCTGAGTTCCTCAAATGAACACTTCTACTTTACTTTCAAAGCCTACGAGTGTTTAAAATGAAGATCTTTTGGTAAAAAGTAAAACTTTCATACTAGATTTTGAGGCTGTCAACTTCCTTTAACTCTGCTAATGATTATAAGGAGATACGAATGAGCCTAAAGCATGTGATGTTTTATGCTATCCTTATGACTTGTGTGACCAACACATGAGGCAGGGAGCCTCTTAACTTGTGGGAGTTAAGAATGCTATGAAAAGAGGCTTCTTAAAGAAATGAAATTTCAAAAACATGAGAAAATACGAGATGGAAAGAAGGTAAAGGACTGAATGACAGTGAACAGAGAAACCTCTTTGGGATGTTAGACCTGAAATATTTGCCCCGGAAAGTGAGAAACTAGTTTAAGGAGATTTCTGAAGCAGAGAGTCTGGCAAATGTTTCTGTATTGGTTTTCCAGTAATCTGGAGAAAGGCGGTGAAACCTGGAGTTAAGTATATTGGAAAACTCCAGTAAAAAGAATCTGGTTGATTATGTGGTCAAGGAACAGATCTAATTTGAATTAGGGCATAAAGTTCCAGGAAGGGAAGGGAACCTGTCTGTCTCATTTATTGCTGTATTCCCAGTGCTTACAATCTTGTTGTTGTAGAGTGCTGTCAAGTCAATTCCAACTCATAGTGATCCCATTTGAGAGAATAGAACTGACCCATAGGGTTTCCTAGGCTGTAATCTTCGTGGAAGCAAACTGCCACATCTTTCTCCCTTGAAGAGTCTGGTGGGTTCCAACTGCTGACCTTTGAATTAGCAGCCCAGTGCTTAACCACTCTGCCACCAGGGCTCCTTTTATGCTTAGCTTAGTGCCTTGTGTTCAGTAAATGCTTAAATTTTTTTTTTAAAAAGAAAGAAAATTAAACTGGGAATGGAGTTTCTTAACCTGGGGCAAGCTGATGTTATTTGTATGTGTAATCACGTACTTATTTAAAGCTTGAGTTTGCCATGATTTACAGTTGAGTTGTTTTTATTCTATAAAAGCAGCTTACTGAGGCGGGGCCAAGATGGCGGACTAGGTGGATGCTACTGCGGATCCCTCTTGCAACAAAGACTTGGAAAAACAAGTGAATCGATCACATACATAACAATCTACAAACTGGGAACAACAAACACAGATTTAGAGACGGGGAACGAACAAATACGGGGAGAGAGCAATTGTTTTCAGAGCCAGGAGCCAGCGTACCAGTCAGGTGACCTTCGGAGCCCGATTTGGGGCAGAGCCCAGGGGGGCAGACGGCACAGACAAGGGGCCCAGCCCTAGCCCCCGAACTCATACTGGGAGGGAGCCCAGCTGGTTGGCGCGGGTGGCGTGGCGGCGCAGCCAGTGGGAGAAGTCCCTGGGAGGCAGTAACTGGTCTTGGAGCGGGGAAAGCAGCGTCCCAGCCGGGGAGCCATCCCGCCGGGATTTTGGCAGGAGCAGGCGTGGCGCGAGCGCGGGGACCAGCTACATTCCCCTGAATTGACCCCGGGGGGGGGCCCAGCCGGTCGCGTGGGTGGCGCCCACCCAGTTCGTGCGAGCGGCGCGGTGCGCCGGAGGGAGAAGTCCCCGGGAGGCAGTGTCCATCCCCCTGAATAGACCCCGGGGCGGTCCCAACCGGTTTGTGCGGGCCCAGCCAGTTCGCGCGGGCGGCGTGGCGGAGCAGCCGGTGGAAGAAGTTCCCGGGAGGCAGTGGCTGGTCTTGAAGCGGGGAGAGCGGCGTCCCAGCCGGGACGTGCAGTCGCGGCTCAGGCACGGGGAGCTGCTCCGCTCTCCTGAGCTGACCCCGGGGGGGGGGTCCCACCCGGTTCGCGGGAGCGGCGCGCGACGCGGCTGGCGGGATGGGGAGTCCCCGGGAGGCAGCGCCTGATTTTGGAGTTGGGAGTGCACCGTCCCAGTAGGGGAGCCTTAACCTTGGGGGTGGGGCTGACAGCGGAGGATCTGACCATGACGCCAGCGGGCCAGACCCCCGGGGGGGGGCAATCTCCACACAGCCAGTACATATAGGCGACGTGCCCTGCGGAAATCTCAGATATAAGAGTCATTCCAAGTAAGACAAACAACTCTGGCTATATTCTGAGGTGCTACACTCCTAGCTCTCTGATCCCTCCCCCACCCTCCCCAGGCGGCTCCATTAACATCCGAATAGCCTGAGCCAGAGGGAGAACTCTGATAGGGATCTGACTGCATTTTTTTTTTAGCGGATTTTCTGGAAAAACTAGTTTCCCAGTGATGGCTCGGAGACAGCAGTCCATATCATACCACATAAAGAAGCAGACCATGACAGCTTCTCCAACTCCCTAAACAAAAGAATCAAAATCTTTCCCAAATGAAGATACAATCCTGGAATTATCAGATACAGAATATAAAAAACTAATTTACAGAATGCTTAAAGACATCACAAATGAAATTAGGCAAACTGCAGAAAAAGCCAAGGTACACACTGATAAAACTGTTCAAGAACTCAAAAAGATTATTCAAGAACATAGTGGAAAAATTAATAAGTTGCAAGAATCCATAGAGAGACAGCATGTAGAAATCCAAAAGATTAACAATAAAATTACAGAATTAGACAACGCAATAGGAAGTCAGAGGAGCAGACTCGAGCAATTAGAATGTAGACTGGGACATCTGGAGGACCAGGGAATCAACACCAACATAGCTGAAAAAAAATCAGATAAAAGAATTTAAAAAAATGAAGAAACCCTAAGAATCATGTGGGACTCTATCAAGAAGGATAACTTGCATGTGATTGGAATCCCAGAACAGGGAGGGGGGACAAAAAACACACAGAAAATAGTTGAAGAACTCCTGACAGAAAACTTCCCTGACATCATGAAAGACGAAAGGATATCTATCCAAGATGCTCATCGAACCCCATTTAAGATTGATCCAAAAAGAAAAACATCAGACATATTATCATCAAACTTGCCCAAACCAAAGATAAACAGAAAATTTTAAAAGCAGCCAGGGAGAAAAGAAAGGTTCCCTTCAAGGGAGAATCAATAAGAATAAGTTCAGACTACTCAGCAGAAACCATGCAGGCAAGAAGGGAATGGGACGACGTATACAGAGCACTGAAGGAGAAAAACTGCCAACCAAGGATCATATATCCAGCAAAACTCTCTCTGAAATATGAAGGAGAAATTAAGTTATTTACAGATAAACACAAGTTTAGAGAATTTGCAAAAACCAAACCAAGGCTACAAGAAATACTAAAGGAGATTGTTTGGTCAGATGACCAATAATATCAGGTACCAGCACAATACAAGGTCACAAAACAGAACGTCCTGATATCAACTCAAATAGGGAAAGCACAAAAACAAACAAATTAAGATTAATTCTAAAAAATAAATAAATAAATAAAATAATACACATAACAGGGAATCATGGAAGTCAACAGGTAAAAGATCACAATAATCAAAAAGAGGGACTAAATATAGGAGGCATTGAACTGCCAGATGGAGAGTGATACAAGGCGATATAGAACGATACAAGTTAGGTTTTTACTTAGAAAAATAGGGGTAAATAATAAGGTAACCACAAAAAGGTATATCAACTCCATAACTCAAGAAAAAAGCCAAGAAAAACGTAACTAACATAAAGTTAAACATTATGAAAATGAGGATCTCACAATCTACTAAGAAAAACGTCTCAGCACAAAAAAGTATGTGGAAAATGAAATGGCCAACAACACACATGAAAAGGCATCAAAATGACAGCACTAAAAACTTATTTATCTATAATTACGCTGAATGTAAATGGACTAAATGCACCAATAAAGAGACAGAGAGTCACGGACTGGATAAAGAAACACCATCCATCTATATGCTGCCTACAAGAGACACACCTTAGACTTAGAGACACAAACAAACTAAAACTCAAAGGATGGAAAAAAATATATCAAGCAAACAATAAGGAAAAAAGAAGAGGAGTAGCAATATTAATTTCTGACAAAATAGACTTTAGACTTAAATCCACCACAAAGGACAAAGAAGGACACTATATAATGATAAAAGGGACAATTGATCAGGAAGACATAACCATATTAAATATTTATGCACCCAATGACAGGGCTGCAAGATACATAAATCAAATTTTAACAGAATTGAAAAGTGAGATAGACACCTCCACATTTACAGTAGGAGACTTCAACACACCACTTTCGGAGGACAGGACATCCAGTAAGAAGCTCAATAGAGACACGGAAGACCTACTTACAACAATCAACCAACTTGACCTCATTGACTTATACAGAACTCTCCACCCAACTGCTGCAAAATATATTTTTTTTTCTAGTGCACATGGAACATTCTCTAGAATAGACCACATATTAGGTCATAAAACAAATCTTTGCAGAGTCCAAAACATCAAAATATTACAAAGCATCTTCTCAGACCACAAGGCAATGAAACTAGAAATCAATAACAGAAAAACTAGGGAAAAGAAATCAAATACTTGGAAAATGAACAATACCCTCCTGAAAAAAAACTGGGTTATAGAAGACATCAAGGAGGGAATAAGGAAATTCATAGAATGCAACGAGAATGAAAATACTTCCTATCAAAACCTCTGGGACACAGCAAAAGCAGTGCTCAGAGGCCAATTTATATCGATAAATGCACACATACAAAAAGAAGAAAGAGCCAAAATCAGAGAACTGTCCTGACAACTTGAACAAATAGAAAGTGAGCAATAAAAGAATCCATCAGGCACCAGAAGAAAACAAATAATAAAAATTAGAGCTGAACTAAATGAATTAGAGAACAGAAAAACAATTGAAAGAATTAACAAAGCCAAAAGCTGGTTCTTTGAAAAAATTAACAAAATTGATAAACCATTGGCTAGACTGACTAAAGAAATACAGGAAAGGAAACAAATAACCCGAATAAGAAACGAGAAGGACCACATCACAACAGACCCAACTGAAATTAAAAGAATCATTTCAGATTACTACGTAAAATTGTACTCTAACAAATTTGAAAACCTAGAAGAAATGGATAAATTCTTGGAAAAACACTACCTACCTAAACTAACACATTCAGGAGTAGAACAACTAAATAGACCCATAACAAAAAAAGAGATTGAAACGGTAATCAAAAAACTTCCAACAAAAAAAAGTCCTGGTCCGGACGGCTTCACTGCAGAGTTCTACCAAACCTTCAGAGAAGATTTAACACCACTACTACTGAAGGTATTTCAAAGCATAGAAAAAGACGGAATACTACCCAACTCATTCTATGAAGCTACCATCTCCCTGATACCAAAACCAGGTAAAGACATTACAAAAAAAGAAAATTATAGACCTATATCCCTCATGAACATAGATGCAAAAATCCTCAACAAAATTCTAGCCAATAGAATTCAACAACACATCAAAAAACTAATTCACCCTGATCAAGTGGGATTTATACCAGGTATGCAAGGCTGGTTTAATATCAGAAAAATCATTAATGTAATCCATCACATAAATAAAACAAAAGATAAAAACCACATGATCTTATCAATAGATGCAGAAAAGGCATTTGACAAAGTTCAACACCCATTTATGATAAAAACTCTTACCAAAATAGGAATTGAAGGAAAATTCCTCAACATAATAAAGGGCATCTATGCAAAGCCAACAGCCAATATCACTCTAAATGGAGAGAACCTGAAAGCATTTCCCTTGAGAACGGGAACCAGACAAGGATGCCCTTTATCACCGCTCTTATTCAACATCGTGCTTGAAGTCCTAGCCAGGGCAATTAGGCTAGACAAAGAAATAAAGGGTATCCGGATTGGCAAGGAGGAAGTAAAGCTATCACTATTTGCAGATGACATGATCTTATACACAGAAAACCCTAAGGAATCCTCCAGAAAACTACTGAAACTAATAGAAGAGTTTGGCAGAGTCTCAGGTTATAAAATAAACATACAAAAATCACTTGCATTCCTCTACATCAACAAAAAGAACACCTAAGAGGAAATAACCAAATCAATACCATTCACAGTAGCCCCCAAGAAGATAAAATACTTAGGAATAAATCTTACCAAGGATGTAAAAGACCTACACAAAGAAAACTACAAAGCTCTACTACAAGAAATTCAAAAGGACATACTTAAGTGGAAAAACATACCCTGCTCATGGATAGGAAGACTTAACATAGTAAAAATGTCTATTTTACCAAAAGCCATCTATACATATAACGCACTTCCGATCCAAATTCCAATGTCATATTTTAAGGGGATAGAGAAACAAATCACCAATTTCATATGGAAGGGAAAGAACCCCCGGATAAGCAAAGCATTACTGAAAAAGAAGAAGAAAGTGGGAGGCCTCACTCTACCTGATTTCAGAACCTATTATACAGCCACAGTAGTCAAAACAGCCTGCTACTGGTACAACAACAGACACATAGACCAATGGAACAGAATTGAGAACCCAGATATAAATCCATCCACGTATGAGCAGCTGATATTTGACAAAGAACCAGTGTCAGCTAATTGGGGAAAAGATAGTCTTTTTAACAAATGGTGCTGGCATAATTGGATATCCATTTGCAAAAAAATGAAACAGGACCCATACCTCACACCATGCACAAAAACTAACTCCAAGTGGATCAAAGACCTAAACATAAAGACTAAAACGATAAAGATCATGGAAGAAAAAATAGAGACAACCCTAGGAGCCCTAATACAGGGCATAAACAGAATACAAAACATTACCAAAAATGATGAAGAGAAACCAGATAACTGGGAGCTCCTAAAAATCAAACACCTATGCTCATCTAAAGACTTCACCAAAAGAGTAAAAAGACCACCTACAGACTGGGAAAGAATTTTCACCTATGACATCTCAAACCAGCACCTGATCTCTAAAATCTACATGATTCTGTCAAAACTCAACCACAAAAAGACAAACAACCCAATCAAGAAGTGGGCAAAGGATATGAACACACATTTCACTAAAGAAGATATTCAGGCAGCCAACAGATACATGAGAAAATGCTCCCGATCATTAGCCATTAGAGAAATGCAAATTAAAACTACGATGAGATTCCATCTCACACCAACTAGACTGGCATTAATCCAAAAAACACAAAATAATAAATGTTGGAGAGGCTGCGGAGAGATTGGAACTCTCATACACTGCTGGTGGGAATGTAAAATGGTACAACCACTTTGGAAATCCATCTGGCACTATGGATTTCCAAAGTAAACAGTTAGAAATAGAACTACCATACAACCCAGAACTCCCACTCCTCGGAATATACCCTAGAGATACAAGAACCTTCACACAAACAGATATATGCACACCCATGTTTATTGCAGCTCTGTTTACAATAGCAAAAAGCTGGAAGCAACCAAGGTGTCCGTCAACGGATGAATGGGTAAATAAATTGTGGTATATTCACACAATGGAATACTACGCATCGATAAAGAACAGTGACGAATCTCTGAAACATTTCATAACATGGAGGAATCTGGAAGGCATTATGCTGAGCGAAATGAGTCAGAGGCAAAAGGACAAATATTGTATAAGACCACTATTATAAGATCTTGAGAAATAGAAAAAACTGAGAAGAACACATACTTTTGTGGTTACGAAGGGGGGGGGAGGGAGGGAGAGGGTTTTTTATTGATCAATCAGTAGATAAGAACTGCTTTGGGTGAAGGGAAAGACAACACTCAATACAAGGAAGGTCAGCCCAATTGGACTGGACTAAAAGCAAAGAAGTTTCCGGGATAAAATGAATGCTTCAAAGGTCAGCGGAGCAGGGGCGGAGGTCTGGGGAACATGGTCTGAGGGGACTTCTAAGTCAATTGGCAAAATAATTCTATTATGAAAACATTCTGCATCCCACTTTGAAATGTGGCGTCTGGGGTCCTAAATGCTAACAAGCGGCCATCTAAGATGCATCAATTGGTCTCAACCCACCTGGAGCAAAGGAAAATGAAGAACACCAAGGTCACACGACAACTAAGAACCCAAGAGACAGAAAGGGCCACATGAACCAGAGACCTACATCATCCTGAGACCAGAAGAACTAGTTGGTGCCCGGCCACAATCGATGACTGCCCTGTCAGGGAGCACAGCAGAGGACCCCTGAGGGAGCAGGAGATCAGTGGGATGCAGACCCCAAATTCTCATAAAAAGACCATACTTAATGGTCGGACTGCGACTAGAGGAATCCCGGCGGCAATGCTCTCCAGACCTTCTGTTGGCACAGGACAGGAACCATCCCCGAAGACAACTCATCAGACATGAAAGGGACTGGTCAGTGGGTGGGAGAGAGATGCTGATGAAGAGTGAGCTAATTAAATCAGGTGGACACTGGAGAGTGTGTTGGCAACTCTTGACTGGAGGGGGGATGGGAAGATAGAGAGAGAGGGAAGATGGCAAAATTGGCACGAAACGAGAGACTGAAAGGGTTGACTCAATAGGGGGAGAGCAAGTGGGAGAAGGGAGTAAGATGTATGTAAACTTACATGTGACAGACTGATTGGATTTGTAAATGTTCACTTGAAGCTTAATAAAAGTTAATTAAAAAAAAAAAAGCAGCTTACTGGGCTTATGTGGTATTTTAAGGAGGGATCTGTGGTGAAGGGAGCATGCAAAAAACGTGAAAGAAAATGCATAAGGGCATGGTCTTCAGAGAAGAAAGATTTTCTTAGGGGAGATAGAAAGTTATCCAAAAAAGAACCTTCTGTTGGATATTGTCTTGAGCCCTGTTTTCATTACAAGTTTTTTCTCACTCGAAAATTTTTACAGGTGAAAAAGTATTCCAATTTAAAAAATTATACTTTGGGACTTATAACAGTCCAATGGTTTTGACATTTTACTAGCTTGAACTTTAAGTTCTTTTTACCTGCCTTGTTTGTAATATAATTACCCTAAGTATTTCCTCTACATACTTCGAGAACCACATTGGACAATGTTATGAGTTTTGCTTCAACCACCAACCATAATTTAGAAAACTCAGTGGGAGAAGGAAAGTCTACTGTATTTACTCATGTTTTTGTTTACCGTGTTCTTTCTTCTTTCCTGATGTGCCAAGATTCCTTCTTTTCTCATTTCCTTTCTATTTCAAGAACTTCCTTTCAGCATTCTTCTAGGGTAGATCTGCTTGTGACAAATTCTTTTAGTTGTCTTTCATCTGAGCATGTCTTGATTTCCCTTTCATTCCCAAAGGATATTTTCACTAGATATAGAATTCTGGGTTGACAATTCTTCTCTTTTACCATTTGAAAATGTTGTGCAACTTCCTCTGGTCTTCATGGTTTCTGAAGAGAAATTTAGTCATTCGATTTGTTTTTCCTTTCTGGGTAAGATGTTGTTTTTCTCTTGCTGTTTTCAAGTTTTTTTCTTTGTCTTTAGTTTTCAGGAGTTTAATTGGAATTGAGGCCTCACTATAAATCCATGACTTCTTACATATATATAGAGAGAGAGATAAAAGAAATATCCTTGCTCTGTTTGCTGAAAAAGCTTAGGTGCAATAACAAACTGTAATGATGAGCATGCCTAGTGTCCAGATTTGGAATTCTAAACACTACTCTTCACTAAAAAGAAACAGGGCTTCTTGGAGAAATAAATGACTCCAGGGCTGGGACAGGGGAACTACAAGTTAAGCTTGGAACATCCTGTTGTGACTGAAATTAAGGAAATGCTCCCCCTCCAGTAAATAATAACAGGAGTATGTTAAAAGGTCAAAAGAGGAACACTATTCAGCAATAAAAGGGAATGGACTACTCACACATGCTATGTCATGGATGAACCTCAAAAACATTGGTATCATGGATGAAATTTTCACTTTCGTAAGTGAAAGAAGTCAGACACAAGAGACCACATATTATATGATTGCATTATATGACGTGTACTGAAAAGGCAAATTTGTAGACAGATTAGATTAGTGGTTGTCTGGGGCTGAGGGTGAGAACAGGTGTTATCTGCAAATGAGGGATTGTATCAGGCGATGATGCACATGGTCTAAAATTGATTTATCGTGATAGTTGTATGACTCGGTAATGTTACTAAAAATAATTGTACACCTGAAACAAGTGAATTTTATGATATGTAAAGTATACCTCAATAGATTTTTTCAAGGCAGTAGTTGGGCTGGCGGGGAAGAGGAGGCAGAGTTTCTTCACAAGAGCCATCATTAGACTGACAGCTAAGTTCTCAACAGTGTGATGGTAAATCAATTATAACTCATTAAATAGAGCAAGAATAGATGGGTCCATACTGACGATATGAATAAACAAACAAACAAAGTTGAATATGAGAAGGGATCATGGAACTAGAAAATCACAGTTTGGCAACCATCATAGTAATAATTCATTCAGTCAAGAAACATCAGTGGATGCTAAAACTAATGGGTGAAAGTTTGAGAAATGGAATATTTATTTAGTCTTAAAGTACCACCCCACAAAATACTTACAGATAACAAAGAGAAAAAAAATAACACTAGAAAAGCCTGGCAGACACTGTCTTAACTAAGTAATCAAAGTTAACATCATTAGTGATGAGTAGATCAAAACCATTTACCACCTCATAGGATGCACAGAGAAGAATACAGCATCACTTTGGGGTTATTCCTGCCCAAATTGAGCAATATTCTACAGAATGACTGCCCCGTTATCTTCAAAAACTTCAAGATCATGAAAGTCAAGACAAGAATGAGGAACCGTTCCCCAGATTGAAAGAGACTAAAGAAATGTGACCGCTAAATTCAAAGTGTGATCTTAAACTGGATCATTTAGCTATAAAGGACGTTATTGGGACAAGTGGTGATATTTGGTAGGCAGCTAGGATTAGATGGTGGTAAAGTGACAATGCTTATCTCCTGATTTTGATGGTTTTATTGTGGTTGTGGAGCCCTGGCGGTGCTGTGATTAAGAGCTACAGCTGCTAACCAAAAGGTCAATAGTTTGAATCCTCCAGCCGCTCCTTGGAACGCTGCGGAGCAGTTCTACTCTGTCCCATACGGTCACTGGGAGTCGGAATTGACTCAACAGCAACAGGTTTGGTTTTTTGGTTGTTGTGGTTATGTATCAGAATGTCTTTGTTTGGAGAAAATAACACTAAAGTATCTGAGGGTGATAAGGCATCAGGTTGGCAACTTACTCTCAACTGGTTCTGGGAAAAATAACCTTTTTTACTTTAAAAAAAATTTTAGTAAATTTGAAATAATTAAAAAAAAATTTTTTTAAGTGGAAATATTGTCCCAAATAGCCTCTTTCCATTTTGGTAACTCTTATTCTGGAGCTCCTAAACAGCAATGGATATAATTTATATCCATTTATATTGGATATCATCCATTTTTGGGGAATCCCTCTTCACTTCTTATTTATTTATTTCCTCAGTGAGATTATTAAATACCCAAAGAACACAGATTACACCTCTATTTTTTTTTATATTCCCTTGTGGTATCAAGTATCTACTCTTAATAACCAATTGTAAACACTAAAGGATTTGGAGCATAAATTATCTGAATAGCTCAATTGCCTCTTTTAATTTAAGCCCGTGGAAAACCTATTTAAACCATCTCCCTTAGTTCATATGATGGATCCAGGAATCAAGTCTGAGCCGATTCCCCTTTCACACCAATCAGTGGCCCCTGGGATTCATAGAAATATGTGTCCTGGTGGAAAAATGAGTCATTCTACCAAGGCACAGCTGAGCGTACACACCCAGAGCACACTAGAAATGTGGAAATCAGAGTGGAGCAGGAGGAATCTACATCCAAACAAGAGTTCACTCTCTTCCTGTGCTGTTATGCTGTGAAATGGAAACATGGTTTCCTGGGAAAAGGGCCAGATTCCACAAATGAAATGGTCTTACTTAAATGTGCCCAGCTGCTAGACACTTACTGTGCTTACTGACACAGAGTCTTATTTTAAAGATCTGATCTTGGTTCCAAAAGGGATTTTGAAAGGAAGGGAGATCCTCTCATGCACAACAGAATGGGTTTTACAGAAACAATCTTGAATACCAGTTCTTGACTGAGTCAAGTAGGAGAAGGGGAAAAGGGTCATGCACATTTCTTGCCGCCAATTGTGTGTCAGCCATTTTGATAGGTCCCTTTACATATATGACCACATTTCAACCTTGAGACAACCTTATATATATTTTTTATTTTGAGAAGATTCAAATGTAGGTGAAAGAAGAATAATATAATGAATCCCTAAATACCTATTACCTCGCTTCAACAATTGGCCGATCTCGTTTCATCTATATCCCCATTCATTTTCCTCTGGATTATTTTGAGTCACCTCCTAGATGCGATACCATTTCATCTATAAATACTTCAGTAAATACCTCTAAAATGTAAGGATTGTTTTAAAAACATAGCCACAATGCTGCTATCATACCTTGAAAATTAATGATAAATGCCCCGGTTAAAATGGGAGAAAAATGTAGAACAAAATTCCCAAATTTATAAAAAAGACAAGACTAACTGGAATTACAGAGACTGAAGGAACCCCTGAAACTACCACCCTAAAACACCCTTTCAACCTGGAACTGAAGCCACTCCATATCTGGTCACCCTTTAGCCAAAAAATAGATTGGCATATAAAATAAACAATAACACCGGTGAGGAATGTGCTCCTTAGAGCAATCAACCAAACAAGGCCAAACAGGCAACTTTTGCCCAAAAGCAGACATGAGAAGGCAAGGAGGGGCAGGGAAACTGGGGGGATGAAAGCAGGAAGACAGGGGGGAAATGGGGAGAGTGCTGACACGTTCGGGGGGAGGGTGAGGTGGAGGGGGGTGGGGGGTGCTGTGGGGCCAGCCAGGCCAGGTAGTAACCAATGTCACAGAGCAATTTGTATGAGTTATTGAATGGGATACCAATTTACTGTGTAAACGTTCACCTAAAGCATAATAAAGTGTTTAAAAAATTAACGATAATCCCTCATGGTCAGCAACTATCTAGTCAGTGTTCAGATTTCCCTGATGGTTTCACAAATGTTTGCTGTTGTTGTTTTTACAGTTTGTTTCTTCGAATCACAATCTAAATAAGGTCCATACATTGCAAATGGTTGATTGGCCTTCTCTTTCTCTCTCTTTTTAAAAATACACCTTTAAAGTGTAGCTAACTAAAACAAGCCCTTTTTAATTTAGTGATTCCCCCTCCATCATCATCTCTTCCCTTTCTCTCTCTCTTTCAATTTATTTGTTTCAATTTATTTTTTACTTGGTTGTTTGTCCTGTAGAATTTCCCACATCTGGATTTTGCTGACTACGTTTCCATAACGTTGTTTAATATGTTCCTCTGACTCATGTATTTCCTGTAAACTGTTAGATCTGGAGGTTTGATCGGATTTAGGTTTGATTGTTTTGTTTTTCTTTTTTTGTTTGCTTTGGTTACGAATACTATGGATGTTGGTGTGTACTTCCTATTTATTCCAGGTGCATAATGCCAATAAAGGAAGGATAGGCAGGAGTTGGGATTTAATTTGATTTGGGGGGAGAGGGAGAGAGAGGAGTTAAAGATAACTGACTCTAAGGTTTAGAGTCTGTGGTGATTGAAAGCAGGACAGTACCACCAATAGAAATAAAGTCATGAGCGGTCCGAGTTCTGAGGAAAGATATTAAACTTGGTTTATATGTGTTGAGTTGGGGATGATGGTGGGCTATTTAACCAGGGCTGTAAGCAGCAGGAGATGGGCACCTTGCATTTGGGAGAGAGATCAGAGGCCAAGGCTGACTGTTAAAAAATATCAAAATACTTTTGGACTCTAAAACCATAAAATACTTAGAAGAAAATGCAGGGGCAACACTGTCAGGCCTAGCTTTTAAAAATGAATTATCTAATAACAAAAGCGGGAACAGCAAAAGACAAAGAAATGGCAACTCATGAAAATTAAAAACTTCTGTTTTTTTTCCCGCTTGGTTTTAACAGACTTTATTTTTTAGAGTAGTTGTAGGTTTACAGAAAAATTGTGCAGAAAGTACAGAATTTCATATACCCCACTCCCCCCACACTGTTGTTAGTTGCTGTCAAGTTGATTCTGACCATGGCAACCCTGTGTGTTATAGAGTAGAACTGTTCCATAGAGTTTTCTTGGCTGAAATCTTAAAGGAAGCAGATTGCCACGCTTATCTTCTATGGAGCCATTGGCTGGGTTCAAACCACCAACTTTTAGGCTAGCAGTCAAGTGCAAACCATTGGCACCATTTTTGGTGCCCAGGGACCTTCCCTGCAAACTGTTCTTCCTCTTATTAATATCTTGCATTCCTGTGGTACATTTGCTGTAATTGATGAACCAATTCTGATACACATTATTAACTAAAGTCCAAAGTTTACATTAGGATTCATTCTTTGTGTTGTACAGTGCTATGGGTTTTGATAAATGCTTAGTGTCATATGTCCATTACAGTATTATACAGAATAGTTTCACAGCCCTAAAAAATGCCCTGGGCTGCACCTATTCACCCCCTTGCCCTGAGCCCCTGAGCCACTGAACCCTTGGCAACCACTAATCTTTTCATGGTTTCTATAATTTTGCCCTTTCCAAAAAGTCATATATGTAGTTAGACTCCTACAGTATGTAGCTTTTTCAGACTGGCTTCTTTTATTGGCAATATGGATTTAAGGTTCTTCCATGTCTTTTCAAGTCTTGATAGTCCATTTCTTTTTTTTTTTTCCACTGAATAATACTCCATTGTATGGATGTACCACGGATTGTTTCTTCTTTCACCTATTGAAGGACATCTTGGTCTCTTCCAATTTTGGGCAATTATGAGTAAAGCTGCTATAAATACTAGTGGGCAGGTTTTTATGTGGGCATAGTTTCTTATCTCATTTGGGTATATACCTAGGAGCACAATTATTGAATTGCATGATAAGCCTATGTTTAGCATTGTAAGAAACTGTTGGACTGTCTTCCAAAGTGACTGTACTGTTTTGCATTCCCACCAGCAATGTATGGAAATTCCTGTTGCTCCATATCCTCCCCAGCATTTGGTGTTGTCAATGTTCTGGATTTTAGCTATTCTAAAATGTTGAGGTTTTGCAGTATCTTGTAGATTTTAGAGATCAGACGCTGATCAGAATTGTCATTGCCAAAAACTTCTTCCCAGGCTGTGGGTGTCTTTTTACTCTTTTGGTGAAGTCTTTGGATGAGCATAAGTGTTTGATTTTTAGGAACTCCCAGTTATCGAGTTTCTCTTCTGGTGTTTGCACACTGGTAGTAATGTTTTGTACACTGTTTATGCCATGTATTCAGGCTCCTAGCATTGTCCCTATTTTTTCCTCCATGGTCTTTATTGTTTTAGATTTTATATTTAGGTCTTTGATCCATTTTGAGTTAGTTTTTGTGCATGGTGTGAGGTATGGGTCTTGTTTCACTTTTTTGTAGATGGATATCCAGTTATGCCAGCATCATTTGTTAGAGACTATCTTTCCCCCGTTTAACGGACTCTGGGCCTTTGTCAAATATCAGCTGCTCATAGGTGGATGAATTTACATTTGGATTCTCAATTCTGTTCCATTGGTCTATGTATCTGTTGTTGTACAAGTACTAGGCTATTTTGACTACTGTGGTGGTAAAATAGGTCCTAAAATCAAGCAGTATGAGGCCTCCCACTTTGTTCTTCTTTTTCAGTAATGCTTTACTTTTCCAGGGCTTCTTCCCTCTCCATTTGAAGTTGGTGATTTGCTTCTCCATTTCATTAAAAAAATGCCATTGGAATTTGGATCGGGATTGCACTGTAAAAATTAAAAAAATTGTTCATCAAAAGACTTTACAAAAAAAACGAAAGGCAAGCTACTGACTGGGAGAACATCTTTGGAAACCGTATATCCTACAAGAATCTAAAAACCAAAATATTTATAAAACTTCAATGACTTAACAACAAAAAGACAGCCCAATCATAAAATGGGCAAAGGACTCAAATAGACATTTCACCAAAAAGGGCATTCAAATGGCCATGAAACAAGTGAAAAGATGCTCAGTGTCATTAGTCATCAGAGAGATGTGAATCACTCCCACTAGAATGTACGAAATAAAAAAAACAGAAAATAACGAAAGTTGGCAAAGATGTAGGGAACCCTTATCCATTGTTGGTGGGAATGAAAATGGTACAGCCATTATGGAAAACAGTGTGTCTGTTTCTCAAAAAACCTAAAAATATAACTACCATATGACCCACCAATTCTACTTCTAGGTATATACCCACAGAACTTGACAGCAGAGACTCTCTCAGACTTATACACCAGTGTTTATTGCAGCACTATTCACAATAGCCAAAAGGTGGAAACAACTTAAATATCCATCAAGAGATGAATGGATAAACAAAATGTGGTACATACATACAACGGAATACTACTCAGCCAGTCGGAGAAACGAAGTCTTGATATATGCTACAGTATGGATGGAGCTGGAAGACATTATGCTGAGTGAAATAAGTCAGTTGCAGAAGGACAAATATTGTATGACCTTGCTTATTTTAAAAAACAACAACAACAACAACAAGAAAAGACAAGTGTGCTGAGACCAAAGTTTATTATTTGTGGTTACCAGGGGTATGAGGGAGGGGGTAAAGGAGGGGTCAATGATGATGGAAAAATTGCATTGACTAAGGGTAAGGTTGGAGCAGGTGGTGCAGTGGTTAAGAGCTACGCCTGCTAACCAAAAGGTCAGCAGTACAAATCCACCAGCAGCCCCTTGGAAACCCTATGGGGCAGTTCTATTCTGCCCTGTAGGTTCACTGTGTGCTGGAATAGGCTTGACGGCAATGGGTTTTTGGTTTTTTAAGAGTAAGGTTGCACAGCTGATTATTTTAATAGTTGTCAATAGGTTGTACACCTGTAAAAAGTTGAATTAACAAAAGTTGTGTGATAGATATATTTACAACAATGACCAAAAAAGAGTAGCAGCTGAGGCTGCTTATGTACAACCAAAAACCTCATGGGATTTGGTTCTGTGGTTTGGAGGTTTAGAGTCACAGTTCATGGGACATTCCAGTTAATTGGCCTAGTAACTTCAGTGCTTCTGTTCTACCTCCTACTTCGTTGCATAGTGTCTGGGGTCTTAAAAGCTTGCAAGCGGCCAATCCAAGGCACAACAATTGGTCTCTACTTGCCTAGAGCCACAAGGGAAGGAGAGTCAGGAATAGGAGGAAGACATGGAATGTGTGGCTAATTGCCTTCATGAACAACTGCCTCTTTTTCCATGAGACCAGAAGAACTAGATGGTGCCTGGGTTACTGAACATTATTAATTCAACTGTGGTCCCTGAAAATGTGTGTCAACTTGGGTAGGCCATGATTCCCAGTATTATGTGATTGTCCACCATTTTGTCATGTAGTATGATTTTCCTGTATGTTATTTATTTATTTATTATAAATCCTACTTCTATGATGTTGATGAGAAGGATTAGAGTCCCCCAGAGCTGACAGAGAGAGAAAGCCTTCCCGTACAACTGGCACTCTGAAGTCAGACTTCTAGCCTCCTAAAATGTGAGAGAATAAACTTCTGTTTGTTAAAGCCATCCACTTGTGGTATTTCTGTTATACCAGCACTAGGTAACTAAGACACTGAACATTTTGATCAAAGATTCTATAGAAGAATACTGATCAAAAGGGGGAAAATGAAGAACAGAATTTCAAATTCTCAAGCAATCCAGACTGTCTGAAGCCATGAAGGGTGGATGAATCCCTGAAACTTTTGCCCTGAGATAATCTTTAAACCTTAAACCAAAAATATCCCCTGAAGTCTTCTTAAAACCAAATGATAGTCTAGCTTAACTGGTAAAGAATGTTTGCCTTGGGTGCTCTTTTAAGAACTATCTATATGGGATCAAAGTGACAATGGCAACTCAAAAGATCAGGGAGTGTCAAGGATTGACTTGTTCCCCCCAAAATATCTGTCAACTTGGCTAGGTCATGATTCCCAGTATTGTATGATTGTCCACCATTTTGTCATCTGATGTGATTTCCCTATGTGTTGTAAATCCTGTCACTATGATGTAATGAGATGGATTTGTTGCAGTTATATTGATGAGATCCACAAGATTAGATAGTGTCTTAAGCCAATCTCTTTTGAGATATAAAAGAGAGAAGCGAGCAGAGAGGCATGGGGACCTCACACCACCAAGAAAGCAGCACTGGGAGCAGAGCGTGTCCTTTGGACCTGAGGTTCCTGCGCTGAGATGCTCCTAGTCCAGGGGAAGATTGATGACAAGGACTTTCCTCCAGAGCTGTCAGAGAAAGAAAGTCTTACCCTGGAGCTGGTACCCTGAATTTGTACTTCTAGCCTACTGGACTGTGTGAGAATAAACTTCTCTTTGTTAAAGCCATCCACTTGTGGTATTTCTATTATAGCAGTACAAGATAACTAAGACAGATAGGAACTATCCAGGCACAGACAAGTAACTTGACATTTGCCTCTGAAAATGAGACCAAAGAAGGAGTTGGGCAATTCCAGTGTGGTAATAAAGGAGTTTACTAGGGACGCAGTCCTAGGCAGCTGCAAGACCAGAGCAGATCTTCATGTTCTGCAGTGGAAGGCCAGAGGTTTTATAGTGGTGGTGGACAATACTGTCTCTATGCCAGGGGCTTACATAAGAAGGCAAATTGCAATGAACTGGCAGACTGCATGAGTGCAACCGTGTTCAGCCTCATGAAGCCTGTTTCCCCTTCAGTCCACCCCTTGAGGTCAGCTTTTACAATCTGGCATGCTTTCTCTCTTGTGCCGTAGTATAACAGACCCCGCTCCCTCCCTGCTGAGAACAGATATAGAAACTGGGTTGGTCGGGTGCTGTGTGGTGCCCGTGCATGCACAAGAGACAGAGAAAGTTACTGTGTGCCCAGAAGAGGGGGGAGGCTTCTCTGATAAGGAGAAGGAACTGGGAGAGAGAAGGCAACCTAATCCCTAGCCTCCTTATCAGAGAATACTCTGGGCCCAAGACATTTACTTAGGCAGCCTGTATGGGAGGTGTAGAGGCAGATCATTCCCATAACAGTCCACCCCCCGACTCCCATCGGGGGTGCCATAAAAAAAGCAAAGCAGTACCACGTCCTGGTATGCCTATCACCCATTTTAGGTGTTGAGCTGCATGTCCGTGATTTGGCGCATAACTCTGGTGAATGCTATATCTGTGCATCATTTGAGGCAGCATTTAATGAGGGTTACTCGTAGGACTGCTCCCAGCAGGTGGATCAGGACTGCCTAGAGGAGAGCTCCCAACCAACCATCTCAGGTGTGACTTAATCTAAGCCAACTGAATAGATCAAAGGGCTGGATTTGCCCAATCTTATGTATCTATAACATGTCCTGATCCATTTATGTAAAAATAGTATATTTCTCCCAACATGGCACATTATATGAACAGTACACATTTCAGTACAAGTAATACAAGAGCTCCTGTTCTCAGCACAATTGAACAAGGTATTAACGCCGCCAGATCAGGCTAATTCAGACTTGGTGTAGTCACTCAAGGTACATTGGACCTCCTGGTCATATTTTATAAGTTCTCCATGTCCAGAGTAACATCAAACTCAATCTTAAATGTACTTGTTCTCAGAATCAAACTATCCAGTCTTGTGCCATTTACATTTTTAACACACAGAGAGAAATTTTCTTCTAAAGTTGGAGCACTCTCCACAGGCAGCGTTCATACTTTAAAAAAAAAAAAAAAAAGTTTTCTGTGGGTACTGAAGTCAACTGTATTCATTTACCACATGATCTCCTCATTAATCAGTTTACACATTCAGTTAGTCCACAAGGTATCCCCCTTTTTGACAGATCAGCTGGGACAATGTGGAGAGATGACTCGTTCAAATGTTGACAGAGCCAACAGTTGGTCTGATTGGTAGCTCTACTTTTGGGGGAATGATCTACCTCTATGCCTCCCACCTCAGCTGCCTAAGTAAAGGCCGTGGGCCCAGAGGGTTCTCTGATAAGGAGGCTGGGAATTAGATTGCCTTCTCTCTCCCAGTTCCTTCTCCTTATTAGAGAAGACTTCCCCTTGTTCTGGGCACACAGTAACTTTCTGTCTCTTGTACATATCTGGGCCCCAAATGGCACCTGGCCAAACTCACTTCTACATCTGTTCCCAGCATACTACAGCACAAGAGATGAAGCATGCCAGATTATAAGAGCTGGCCTCATGGGGTGGACTGAAGGGGAAATAGCCTTTGTGAGGCTGAACACGGGTGCCCTCATGCAGTCTGACAGTTCACTACAGTCTGCATTCTTATGTAGGCACCTGGCATGGAGCCACTACTGTTCACCAGCACTATAAAACATCTGGCCTCCCACTGTGGGGCACAGAGATCTGCTCTGGTCCTACAGCTGCCCAGAACTGCCTCATATGTAAGTCTCTCTAACAAACTCCTTTGTTGCCACACTGGAGTTGCCTCCATCCTTCTTTGATCTCTTAGAACCCTCCATTTCAGAGGTAAATTTCAAGTTACTGGTCCATGCCTGGTCAGGAACCTTAGAGGGTAGTGAGTCTATGTTAAAGAGGGAGAAGAACATGGAAAAGGAGGGTGAGAATGGTTGCACAACTCAAAGAATGTAGTCAATGTCACTGAATTGTGCATGTAGAAACTGCTGAATTGGTGTATGTTTTGCCGTGTATAGTCTCAAAAACAACATGAAGATAAATTAAAAAAAAGAACTATCTATAAGGGACCAAAGTGACAACAATAACTCCAAAGATTAGTTAGGAACCTTGGGAAGCAGTGAGTTTATGTTAATGGGGAAGGAACAACTCAGAAAAGGAGGGTGAGAATGGATGCACAACTCGAAGAATGTAATCAATATCACTGAATTGTACATGTAGAAACTGTTAAATTGGTGTATGTTCTATTGTGTATATTCTCAAAAACAACAACAAAATAATTTAAAAAATACTTCTGAACATCTTGATAAATAACTATGTCTCCAATACCCCCAGAAGAAACTCCCAGAATCCTCCTGGCCTTATGGGATTCAGGAACTACTTTAGGACCCCTTGGTTAATGCCTGGCATGGCAAGGGCCTCCAGAATCCTGTGTTAGCACTTTAGACAACAGTATCTATTCTGGTGACTTGATGTCTCTGCTACTGGTTTTAAATGTTTTTAATATCTCCCCATTTCAGGACCAGAGAGTCATCAGTAAAGAGGTTGCCATAAGAGAAGATGAAAAGAAAAATAACTGAAACAAGAGCAGAAGGCTGGAGACAGAACCTGCATTAAAAACCTACATTAAGAAAATGGCACAAATGTTCATAGCAGCATTATTCACAATAGCTGAAAAGTGGAAACAATCCAAATGTCCATCAACAAATGAATTAATAAATAAAATATGGTATACTCATACAATGGAATATTACTCAGCTATAAATAGAAATGAAGTATTGATACATGATACAAGATAGATAAACAGTGAAAATATTGTGCTATGTGACACCACTGCAAGAAACCAAAAGAGACCTACGTAAGTGGAAAAGCATACCATGCGCATGGATAGGAAGACTCAACATTGTGAAAATGTCAATTCTACCCAAAGTGATCTACAGATACAATGCAATTTCAATCCAAATTCCAATGACAATTTTTAACGAGATGGGGAAACAAATCACCAACTTCATATAAAAAGCGAAGAGGCCCCAGATAAGTAAAGCATTACTGAAGAAGAAGAACAAAGTGGGAGGCCTCATACTACCTGATTTTAGAACCTATTATATCATCATGGTAGTCAAAACAGCCTGGTATTGGTACAACAACAGATACAGAGACCAATGGAAGAGAAATGAGAATCCAGATGCAAATTTATCCACCTATGAGCAGCTGATATTTCACAAAGACTCAAATGGGGAAAAGACAGTCTGTTTAACAAATGATGCTGGCATAACTGGATATCCATCTGCAAAAAAATGAAACAAGACCCCTACCTCACACCATGTACAAAAACTAACTCAAAATGGATCAAAGACCTAAATACAAAACCTAAAGTGATAAATGTCATGGAAGAAAAAATGGGAACAATGCTAGGGCTCTTAATACATGGCATAAACGGAATACAGATCATAACTACCAATGCAAAAACACCAGAAGAAAAACTAGATAACTGGGAGCTTCTAAAAACCAAACACTTATGCTCATCAAAGGACTTCATCAAAAGAGTAAAAAGATTACCTACAGACTGGGAAAAAATTTTGGCTACAACATATCTGACAAGGGTCTGATCTCTAAAATCTACAAGATACTGCAACACCTCAACAACAAAAAGACAAATAACCCAATTAAAAAATGGGCAAAGGATATGAACAGACACTTCACCAAAGAAGACATTCAGGCTGCTAACAGATACATGAGGAAATGCTCACGATTATTACACAAACAAACAAACAAAAATCAAACCCATCGCTGTCAAGTTGGTTACGACTCATAGCGACCCTATAGGACAGAGTAGAACTACTCCATAGGGTTTCCTAGGAGCACCTGGTGGATTTGAACTGCTGACCTTATGGTTAGCAGCCATAGCACTTAACCATTACGCCACCACGATTATTAGCCATTCCGAAAACCCAAACCTGTTGCCGACAAGTCAATTCTGACTCATAGCAACCCCATGAGACAGAGTAAACTGCCCTACAGAGTTTCCAATGAGCTCCTGGTGTATTCGAACTGCTGACTCTTTGGTTAGCAGCCATAGCACTTAACCACAATGCCACCAGGGTTTCCAATAGAGAAATGCAAATCAAAACTACAGTGAGATACCATCTCACTCCAACAAGGTTGGCACTAATCCAAAAAAACACAAAATAATAAATATTGGCGAGGCTGGAACACTTATGCGCTGCTGGTGGGAACGTAAAATGGTACAACCAGTTTGGAAATCAATTTGGTGCTTCCTTAAAAAGCTAGAAATAGAAGTTCCATATGATTCGGCAATCCCACACCTAGAGAAATAAGAGCCATCACACGGATAAATGTATGCATTGCAGCAATGTTCACAACAGCAAAAAGATGGAAACAACCTAGGTGTCCATCAACAGACAAATGGATAAACAAATTTTAGTACATACACGTAATGGAATACTATACAATGATAAAGAACAATGAGTAATCTGTGAAATATCTCGCAACATGGATGAATCTGGAGGGCATAATGCTGAGTGAAATTAGTCGCAAAAGGACAAATATCGTATAAGACCACTTGTATAAGAACTCAAGGCTTTTTAAAAAAAAGGAAAATATTGTGCTATGTGAAAGAAGCCAGTCACAAAAGACCACCTATTGTATAATCCCCACTTACATTTTATATGAAACGTCGGGAATAAGCAACTCCATAGAGAGAAAATTAGCGGTTGCCCTATGGCAGCAGTTCTACTCTGTCCTATAGGGACGGCAACGGGTTTGGGTTTGGTTGGTTTTTAGAGGCTGAGGCACAGGGGAAAGAGTTGGGAGGGAAATGGGGATTGACTGGAGGTTTTTTTGGGGATGATTAAAATATTCTAAAATTGATGTAGTGATGGTTACACAACTGAGAATATACCAAAAAACCACTGGCTTGTACACTTGAGATAGGTGAATTTTATGGTAAGTGAATTGTATCTCAATAAAGGTTTTGTTTTAAAAAATGGAAGAAAAACTAAGCTAGCAAACAGGACAATAAATAAATAAAAATAACAGTATCACAAAAGCCAACGGGAGAGGGTCTCAAGGACAAATTGGTCAGCAATGCTAAATCCTTGAAGAGTTCAAATAAAAGTAGAAAAGGCAGGGTAACTAGTGGAATATAGAGATTATCAGTGATTTCTGAGCACTGTTTTAGTAGAGCGGAAGCCCCATTTTGAATGAACTGCAGAAGCCTAAGGACTGATTGGAGGCAAGGAATCAGTAGCAGCAGTTATAGAACACAAGGAAGTTTGAACAGAAGGAAAAAATGGATGGGCCAAACCTTGAGGAGACAGAGGGTAAAACCAATGCAGTGTGGAGTTTCTGTGTTTAGGATAAAACAGACCAGTGCACGTTCAGGGCACAGGAAAAGCAGCCAGCAGAGAGGTTTTATGGCATTGTCATTAATTTCTTCTCTTGATATTTTGTTAGCCTGAATCCCTGCTTCCCTGAGACTAAAACTCCTACCCACAGCAAACCATGGGTCCTTTGAGTGGTATCTAGTACCAAACTGTGCATTAGTTGTTGTTAACGTTAGCTATGGTGGCCTCGCATACAATGGACAAAACACTGCCCAGTTCTGTGCCATCCCGTGATCAGTTTTGGATGGAATTGTGATCCATAAGGTTTTCATTGGCTGATTTTCGGGAAGCCAATCACCAGGCCTTTCTTGCTAGTCCTTTTTAGTCTGGAAGCTTGGCTGTAACCTGCTCAGTGTCATAGCAGCACACAAGCCTCCACTGACAGACGGGTGGTGGGTATGCTCTGCTGGGAATCAAACCCAGGACTCCAACGTGCAAGGCAAGAATTCTACCACTGACCCACCAATGTCCTCAGGCACCTAATGAATAATTCCGATTGCTATCTGATTCAGAAAAGTTACCCTATATATCAATGTTTAAAGGGGAAGAAAGGAGGAATTTTTCTGGAAGGGGAATGTACCATGCATGTGAGTGGAACAAGAATAGTGTCCATAAAGCTGGGGAGAAAAAAAAAAGTCACTTTTGTCTGTGGCAGCTGTGAGCCAGCTGCTGAGAGCTAGTCTCTCCTGGATGGTTTCCCTGATGAGAAGACACATCACTCATCCTGACCGTTTAGTATTAACAAAACACACTGTCTCCCTGGGGTTTTTCCCAGCACGGATCCCAAGCTGAATGGAACATATTGCACAGTGCACCCCTCACACGTGGCTGGGCCTCCGAGAATATAATAAGACTTAAGGCAGAACCACGATATGGGGAGATGAGCAGTGCCTGGCTTTTTCCTCAGCACCCTGCACTTCCATGTCTGTGGTTGTTACTGCCAGGAATACCTGTATCTCCATCCACTTTACACTGGGGACTCTCCCTTGCGAAGCCTTCTCTGCTCCCCCAAGAAACAGTGGAAACCTTCCCTAAGCTGCTGGAGCACTTTCCACACTGTATCAAAAACTATTCATGGGTCTGTCTCCCCTGCTAGATAAAGGCTT
Organism: Elephas maximus indicus; assembly: GCF_024166365.1. Taxonomy (NCBI): domain Eukaryota; kingdom Metazoa; phylum Chordata; class Mammalia; order Proboscidea; family Elephantidae; genus Elephas; species Elephas maximus. Next base: position 49,343,165 of record NC_064837.1, on the reverse strand, counting down.
TGGTGGTTCAGTGGTAGAATTCTTGCCTTCCATGTAGGAGACCTGGGTTCGATTCTTGGCTCATGCACCTCATATGCAGCCATGTCAGTGGGGGTTTGTATGTTGATATGATGCTGAACGCGTTTCAGCAGAGCTTCCAGAGTGAGACTAGGAAGAAAGGCCTGGTGATCTGCTTCTGGAAATCAGCCAGTGGTGCAGGACTGGGCAGAATTTTGTTCAAGTCAGGCTGACTGAATAATAGCTAACAACCATAACCACAATTCCCCTGACACACTGTGAGCTTCTCAACAGGAAGGACTGGACTTTATTTATTCTCATTAAAGTTCCCAGTCCAATAGCTGGCCTGTGGTAAGTAATTACACTTTGTTGAATACATGGATGGATGCAGGAATACGATAGAGCTCTGTGAGATTTCAGCTGCTGACACGGTTGCATCCTGGTGTTCTTTTTCTGGGCCAAATGAGTTGTTTGCTTTGGCCTCTCTGTCCCTTTTACAGACTCTGCCTGAGCGACTGAAAGCACACAATGGAGCAGTGTGCCTTTCAGCAAACACAGTGAGCAATGGAAAAGGCAAAACATGAACCCCGAATGCAAGAAATGGCTTGCTGAATGCAATTACAAATGACAGGAAACTGCTTATGTCCACTGACATGGAGTGAAGTTCTCCGGAAAAAATTGTTCTGTTCCAGTTCTGGGTGTCAGTGTGGGTAAAGCTAGTGCACCACTGCTCTGCCTGCCCCTGGTTGGGCTTAGCCAGCATTTGGAAAGAAGAGGAATGTCAGAGAAACTTGTTGATGCAGATATTTCTTGTACATTGGTATGCAGGGGTAGGGCCTTTTCTACAAAATTCTCCATTAAGGAGGCATCGAGTGAGTCAGAGATGTTTTCACTGGACCACCCCCGGGGACATAATTTGACTCATCCACAAACACTGGCATTCCTTGTTGAAGATGGGGAATAGAATTACTTTCCTGCGGGTGTGCATGTAATTCCTTTTAGCAAGCATACAACCACCAAAAAAACAAAACAACTAAAACTTCTCTTCAGCATTTTCTCCAAAATATGAGGTTTAAATTGTAATCTGTAAATGCCCATCGATAGGGAACTAGTTAAATAGAGTACATCCATACATTGGAATACGAGGCAGTTCTACATGCAATGATACGGCTCAACCTCCAAGATAAATTAATAAATGAAACACAGCAAGGTACCGAACAATACATACATTTGATCTTATGTGCAGATACTGTCTACAGATGCTTGCACAAGAAAATGGTATCAACCGTTGCCTCCTGAGAAGGAAACTAGTTTCTGGGCACAGGAGTGGAAAGAAAAAAATTTTTCCGCTACATTCCTTTGTGTGTTATTTGCAATGTGTGCTTTGTGTGTTATCCGCTAAAATAATCTAATTTTTTTTTTTCCCGGTAAGAACCTAGGAAGGTTCAGCAAGGTTCTCTACTGTCCCTTCTTTTTTCCTGAAAGCCTTATCAATCTTTAGTGGAAGGAACTTAAATTGCTGTAATATGTTTTCTCTCAAATTCGGAAATAAACTGGTAGTCTGACAGTTCTACCAACTATATGTATCTACAACATATGATTTTGTGAACCAGTACATTCTCCTTGAACCTCAAAAGAGAAACCTATTTGTTTCTAAGGAAATAGCTATTGAAGTGTTAGGAAATATTCTTATTCAGTAATTGTGAGGGCACTGACCCAGACTTGAGGCTCTGGAGTTCCTTTCTGGGTTGGTGGGCTCTCTGATTACATTTATGAAGCCTGGAGTCCCCACAGAGTGGTTTTTCCAGCTTCCTGATAATGGTGCTAGACTAGAGAGGAACTTTTGCAGAGACCATCAACGCATCCAGCTGGGGAAACCCAAGCTTGATTTCCCAACCAGGGAAAAGGTCTGCAGCTTCTCTGCGGGGAAGGAGGGTGGGACAGTTCAGGGAACTCACAGCTCCAGTGCTGTCTTAGCAAGCAAAATGGGGGGCGGGAGGGGAGGGCTTGGGGACCGCAGTCTCTTTTTCTTGGACTTTAACTCTTCAGCTAAGGGATCTCCCTTGGCTGGAAACTGCCTGCTCGTTTGTACCTATCTCGGTGAAAATATATTTGCAGCAAATTCTCAGGCCAGGAGGCTCACAAACGGGACGTGTTGAGTAGCCATGTTTGCCTCTCTCCCTGTCCCACTGAAAGATACAGGGGACTAAGGTGGAAAGAGCAAGCGAGCAGGAGTTTAGAGACCTGAGCCCAAGTGTCAGTGCCAACACTAACCTGCGTGTGACCTCTGGCAAGTCACTGCCCTCTCTGAGTCCTCCTTTCCTTTCTGTCAAACGATGGGGTGGGATTTCATGATCCCTCTGTAATTTTTTTTTTTTTTTTTTCCTGTAAGTTAGCGCTGGCACTTCGAGGTCTAGAGAGATGGGTGGGCTACCAGACTCTACTCTCTCAGGTTAGTATCAGCGAAGCTTCTGGGAAAAGCTGTTTTTTTTAGAGCGAGGTGATGAGAGGTGGGTAAAAGACTGACTTTCTATCTTGTCGCCCGTCTTAATCCCACCCGTAGTTTCGGCCCCTCTAGGAGGAACCTAGAAGCGTCGCAGTCCCTCACAACAGTGACCCTAACTTAAGTTCTCTCTTCCTCCCCTTCGCCAAACAACTCCTCAAGCTTTGGGAACATTGGTCGGTAGCTTTTAGGGGGCAGTGGTCAGAGGAGCCTACGAAAAGCCTGTGTGAGCGCAGGCAAAGGCAGTATTTTGCTTTGAGTTCAGGATCTCACGGTCCACCTGACTTCCAGCGCTAGAGTTTTTAAAAGGCTGAGGTGGTGTCGCCAGTTGGGGTTGCGGAGGAGCAGAAAAGGCGAGAAATCAAAGTGAAGCAACACTCAGGTCCGATTCCCTCCCCCACCTCACATTCCTCCGCCTTAGTCCCACTCCCGCCGCCTCCGCTTCCAGAGGAGGCCCTCGTCTCCGTCTCCAACTATTCCAACCATCCTGGGAAGGGTGGGGCGCTCGCTTCTCAGACCGGGCTCGGCTCCCCCCTCTCCTCGTCGGCCTTCCCTTCTGCCCCGGCCCCACCTTTTCTGGGGCAGGGCCAGCCAATAGGCGACGAGCCTCTGGGGTTTGGCCTGGGAGAGCGCCGACCCCCGCCCCACAGCTCTGGCCGCAATCCCGGGGCGCACGGACGTGGTTCGGGTTTCCTCTGCGCTCGGGTCTCGCGCGCTCCTCTTCCTCTTGCTCCTCTTCCTCTCCGGGGCTCCCGCTCTCGCTCCAGCTCCATCCGTCCGGGCCCGCGCGGCTCCGGGTAGCCATGGAGGACACCCAGCTCCATATCATCGAGCAGCCGCTCCCCGGGTACCCGGACGCCGGGGGCCCGGGGCCCTCCCTCGTGGGGGCGCCAGCGGCGGAGGAGCCATCGGGGGCCGGATCTGAGGAACTGATCAAGTCCGACCAGGTGAACGGCGTGCTGGTGCTGAGCCTTCTGGACAAAATCATCGGCGCAGTCGACCAGATCCAGCTGACCCAGGCCCAGCTGGAGGAGCGGCAGGCGGAGATGGAGGGCGCCGTCCAGAGCATCCAGGGCGAGCTGAGCAAGCTGGGCAAGGCACACGCCACCACCAGCAACACCGTGAGCAAGTTGCTGGAGAAGGTGCGCAAGGTCAGCGTCAACGTGAAGACCGTGCGCGGCAGCCTGGAGCGCCAGGCCGGCCAAATCAAGAAGCTGGAGGTCAACGAGGCCGAGCTGCTGCGGCGCCGCAACTTTAAAGTCATGATCTACCAGGTGAGCCGAGGGAGCGGACCACGCCCAGAGCTCCCGCGCCCAGCCCTCCGTCCCCAGCCCAGGGCTTGGGGTGGGGGGACCTGCCAGTCGCGCGATCATCCCACCAACCTGGCCCGGGCGCTCGGAGACCCACCCTTCTTCTGACTTCTGACAAGCGCGACTGGGGTTGGATGGGGTGGGGGGAGCAGGCAACTGCGGGAGTGCGCTCTGCACCCCGGCCTCCCCACTCCGCCCTCTCCTTCACGTGTCAAGTTTGTAGCAGGACCGAGTTGGGGGGCTGGACTCGGGAATTCTGCCCCTCGCAGACCGCTCCCAACTTGGCTCTGTCAAACGTCTTCCTCCTTGGGGAAAGTTTTGGGGAAAACTAGGGGTCCCTGGCGGCCGCTGGGGCCCGCTGTAAGCGGACACTGGCTGTGTTGCCCCGGGCTGGGCCTCCGGCGCGTCCCGCCCGATATAGCGGGTGATTCAGGGCTCAGGCACGCACCCGCGGGGACCGCGCCAGGCCAGAGACGGGACTGCCAGCGTCCCCCCACCACCGACCACGCAGCAGCCTCCACTGCCCACCCGCGTCCCCGGGCTGCAGTCGGCCCGTGGCCTCCGGACATTTCCAGGACCTTGGGGACACACTAGCCTGCTGCGCGCCCGCACCCTTGGCTCCTGAGGCAGACGCGGGGGGCGGGGGCGCGGCGTCGGAATGCAAGAGGGGCGGTGGAGGGGGAGGCCAAGCCCCGCCAGGGTCTGGGCGCAGTGAATCACCCCGCATGCCTCCGTGGGCGGGGGCTGCGGAGCAGCAGTGGCTGCTCCCGCCGACTAGCAGCTGGCGGGAAGACGCTGGCGTGCCCCAGGCTCCGCCCGGCCGCTTGTTGACCTCTGTTGCATCTCTCCCCATTTCTCCCACCTTGATAAAAACGTAATTTTCATATCATAACCCCAAGTAAACCTGTAATTTCAGTGTTGCTGGTCCTGTACACTCCTCTTCCCCAATCCCATTAAGAGTGGTCCTGAGTGGAGGACTTGGCCATTTGGGGCTGGGCAGGAATGTGCCCACCCTCTCCTCCTCCCTGCTTCCCAAAAGCAGGCCTGGTTCATGCTCCTACCCCAGGGGAAACCATGGTGGGTGGTAGTCTATGCTCTTCCCTCCCCTTCCTCTCCCTACCTAAGGGAATAGAAAGAAAAGAAAGCCTAGGTTCCTCAAGCCCCCTAGGTGATGGGCCCTGTCAGAGGGCTGCTCTGGGGCTGGTCTAGCAGTGTTGTCCTTGGCTTGGTCTCTCTAGAAGGAGCTAAGAGAGATGCAGGCAACCACAGGCCCGCAGGACCAGGGCATTTTGGGGACAGGTGTTTGGGGAGAGGGGACACAGGGAGGTGGGTGAGCTGGCACCTATCTGAGGAGGTGGTGGAGGAACAGAGCTACCCACTGCTCCCTAGAGACACTTGACCTTTAAGAAGCTTTGTCTCCCCCTGCCCCTTACAACTGTATCTGATGGAAAGGCTTCTCCAGCGCTGTTCCACTTCAGAATCCAGCTGCTTGGAGGAACCAGGATGGGGGGGCCGCAGGAGACTTGTGAGATTTTTTTTTTTTAAAGAACCCAGCTTAGCATTGGGGGACATCAAGGAAGAACAAGACAGGGGTAGGGACAGCAAGCCAGCTCTAACTTTTCCCCACAGCCTAGTATGGTAGAGGGTCGCCATGAAGGGTTCAGATGGGTGACCCTTCCCACTCTAAATGTCCCAAACCGAAGAGCCTGGAAAAGTTCTTGGGCTGGAGGTAAACCTCCTTATGGCAAAGATGGAGCTTCTGAGAGAAGGGCAGGGAAGGAGGGAGAGGTACATCTGTGCAGAGGCTAGGGACTTCCTTTTGTAAATTGTGTGTGTGTAGGTGGGCAGAGGGGTTAAGGTTCTAATCACAGGGTGGCTTTGACTTTGATTGCATCTGTACTAAACCAGGGCTGGTGGGTAGGGGCGGATACAGAGTTGAGGTAGAAAAAGTGGCTCAAACTGTGGGCTGAGCCCCCAAACCACAAGGGAAATAACTAAATACTGAAATGATCCCAACCCCAGGAGGAGGCCAGGTGTAAGGGAAAGATTCAAGCAACAAGGGTGGGGCTGGGGGAAGCAGAACTTCCCTGAGCTGCTGAGCAGATGTTCCAGGTGGGGGAGAGGTGGTGGGATACTCAGTTGCTGGAAGGGAGCAGAGGCCACTCCTCCTTGAGGTCTGCAGGCCTGGGAAGAGAATGAGGTAAAAATAGCTCTGCGCCTTGGCAGGCCTAATAGGGAAGACTGGGGGTTGCAGCATTTATGGTCAAGTCAGTCTGAGGGGTTAGGATGCTTGGGTGGCCAGGCAGCGGGGGGTGGGGGTGGGGAGGGGAGACACACACAGAGAGAACGAGATTGACTGATCTGGAAAGGTCCCCAGAGGATGGGCTGAATGAGCTCTTCTGAGTGGGAGCAGGGGAGGGGATGCAGTATTTCCCACCCACTCCAGATGTGGGACTCAATGATGTGGCAGTGGGGGCAGGGTATGGGGGATAATGAAGGGATGGGAAGGCCCAGCTGTGGGATCAGGCCATCTGGCTTCCCACACCCTTTTCCAGGACAAGAAAGGAGGAAATCCCTTGAGTGGCCCCACCTTGGATCTAAGGAACTCCTAAACATCATAATTTTTACAGGTTAAAGTTCGTATTTGACCCATTTCCACACACAGGCTCCCCAAAATAAATCCAGCACTCCCACCCCAGGATATCAGTCTTCACTTTGACTCACTTCTAAGGCACTACTATCCTCTGGTGTTTCCTTCTCTGTCCACCAAACAAAAACTAACGGGTTAGCCCCCATCCTATCAGGTGACATAGGTGAATGAGATGAGTGAATTCTAGTAACTAGGGGTTAGTGGACTGAGGGCTGCTGGGAGGATCAGGCCAGGCTGTGGACGGGACAATGGCTGCTCTAAAACGCCATGCAAAGGAGAGCAGCTGTGATCAGCAAAGAACCAATTCTCCCAGGCATCCATCTGGATATTATCAGAGATCTTCTAGAGTCCAGAAAGGGGGATAAATTGGATTGGCAATAAATGTTTGCCGAAGCAGTTTAGATGGGGCAAAGTTAGTGACCCACAAATGGACCACAGCGAAGACCCATCAGGCCTGCTCCAAGTGCTTGGAGACAGAACCAGGAAGCATTTAAGGGATTAGGTGGCTCGTGGGCATTAAAGGGGAAGAAATCAGGGCTGGAATGAGGGCCTGCTGGCCTCTCCTCCCCAATTCCTAAACCAACCTGTAGCTTCTTCCTGGACTCACAGTGAATCAGGGCTGCCTGGCCCCGGAAGAGCCCCAAAGCTTTGTCCAAAAATATTTCTAATTTGGAACTCTGACCCCTCTCCCACGTAAAGCTAAAGGCCAGAGTGCTTACCACTCTCTTCCTCAAAAAAGGTGATTTTGGGTTTTTTTCTGGCCACTGGATCCACAGCAGGGAGGGAGTTTTTAGGGGTTCCCAAGACAAAAGGTAATCATCCCATCCCCCTGCTTCTCCCTACCAGGTTATGTGTGTGTGAAATTTGACTGTTGTAAAGATCAAAGTCAAGAAAGTGAGGAGATGGCACATGGTGGGCAACGGATAGTGAGAGGGGAGGGAGTGTTGCTGCGAAGCAATCATCCCCAAAGTTGACTGGTGGTTTGTGCCATCTTTTTGACCCAAACCCTCATTAATGTATCATCATACTGTCATAGAATTTTTGAGCTGGAAGAGGCCTTAGAGATAATCAACTTTAACTCTTTTGTTTTGTAGCTAAGCAGAGTCCCAGAGAAGGGAAGTCACTTGCCTATTGTCACTCAAGTGATTGGGGGTCAAAGCTGGGGTCAGAACTCAGGTATCTTCCTTCTTCTGCCACATTTGCAGCTCACCTCCTCCTTCCATTCCTGGGCACTGTGGCAGGTATCAGGGTGAATGGCTCCTTCATTCTCCCAAGGAGGGAGCTGCAAGGTCCTAGCACTGGGTCTGCTCTGTGTGTATTTGGGTGTGCATGCAGTGCTGGCTAAGAGTGGTAGCCATTAGCTGCTCAGCCCATGAGCACTGAAGCAGAGGCAATGTGTGTCACCTGGCCCAATGACAGTGGGAGGGCAGGGGCTCAGGGCGGAAGGAGTAGAGCTCCCCAACCAGCCACTGGTCCTCCTGGGATGAGCTATGCATCTGGCTAGGTGAGGGCCATGTTGGCTCCCTTTCTCCTCAGCCTCTCTGCCACTCCTCACCTCCTCCCCTGCACCTCAGGACAGCTTGGGGCCTGCTGCTTTGATTTTCTGTGGCTGCAGGCCTTACTCTGAACACCGCTGCTGTCTGATTCTGGTAGTATGCCCAGTTGTCTTTCTCCCCTGACTCCTCCTGACTACACAATGCGAGAGTGCCAGCTCGGTTCCTCGGGAGGGAAAGTAGCTTGGTGTTTGATCCTGAGCTCCCTGCGCATCTTGGGTGGGTGGCGTAAGGGGGTGGCAAGGGAGGTAGGAGGTGGGGTCATGGCCAAAGGGAAATGGCCAGGATGTCCCCTTCCATGCCTCTCCCTCTCCTTATCCGGGGCGGCACCCACTGTCTACCCTGCCTGGGGGAATAATGAGAATTGGAATTACCAGCCTCTGACTGGGAGGACAGTGAAGTTGTTTGCCTTCTTTCACTCATCTATGCCTCCCCAATTAGAACCCAATAACTGGTCTCTTAGAAAACTCCTTCTCCACCCCCAGCAGCCTCTTCCCCCACCGTTCAAACCACCCAATAGCAACATCCCAGACTACAGATGGGGAGGGATAAAGGGTGGGAGCTCAGGGATGGCACTGGGGAAGATTCTAGAGGGAGAAAGGGAGGGGGGTCAGTTTAGGTTGTGTTTATTAGTTCATGCACCTGGGTTTGTCCCACCCTTTTCAAGCCCAGGACCCTCTTGATGAAACATTAAAATGTGGTTTTCTTCCACCCTAATACATGGAGTGACCCATCTCCTTCTCCTTACTCACAGCCCCACCTCTGCATGCCCACCAAAGCCTCTTTCTCTCAGCCCATCCTGTCCGCACACATCCCAAGCCCGATTTAAACCCCTTTTCCTCGTCTTAGCCCGAGAAGAAGCTGAATGCACCCTCTGACATGGCCACACCCAAGATCCTGCCTTTTGACCTTCTGCCTGAGACTGAGCCCTTTGACTTGAAGCCTGAGAGAGTGCCTGAGCTCCCACCCTTTGACCAGACGCGTAGGACTCTGCCCTATTACCCAGAGCCGGGGCCTCTGTCCACCCCAGAGGAGCTGACATCTGGTGGGGGTGTGTAGGGTTTCTCGGGTCCATAGGGTCATGGACATGTGGTGTTGCTCCAGTCCACCATCAGCTCACTACTTAATGGTGGTCAGTGCTGAGCTGGCGTCCTCCTCCAAGCCACTGCCCCTTGTGAGTGGGTGCTGGGTATTGTGACAACACTGCATGCTATGAAGGGCTCAGGTGAATGTGGTGTGTGCAATGGGGGTGGGTGGCAAAGGGATGAGCCCTCCCCCTTTCCCTTGGTTTCTGTCTTAACAGTAGACTCTCCAACCACCACGCTTGAGCTGCAGCCAAATGCTGCCCTGCACAAAGCTGCATGAAACTGTGTCTTGGCTTCTGAGCCCCTTCCCTCCCTGCTCCTGCCTCCTCCTCAGGGACCGGCCAGTTTGGCTCAGAGCCTCTTTGGAGAGGGCACTCATGAGGCCCAGGCCTGGGGTCTATTCTGTGCCCTCCCCACCCCCTCCTTGTAGCTGGGGAAAACATTTCCACTTATTTTTTCCAGTTTTTTTAGAAAATGTTTTGCAAAGAGATCCCTTGTGTTTGCCAGGTCCTGCCTTGGGCAGGGCACCCAAAAGCTGCCAACGTGGAAAGGCCAGACGGGGGGACCCTCTGGCTTCCCCATGACCCAGTGTTCCTCAATTTTTTTTTCATTATCCCTGAGGAGTCTTCCTAGACTTCCCCCCCTCCAATTGTTCCCCTTCCTCACAAAATTTTAATTCTATGGATATACTGTGTATCTGTTTATGTACTGTGCCACACACCATCGTAATATCCAGGAATTTTTTTCTCCCCTGCAAGAATCGATGTTTGCCCTCTTGGGGGCAATGTCACCCGTCCTGAGAATTCATGCTGTCGCAAAAGGGAAGGACCTTTCTGCTTGCCTTTGCGGGGGGTCTCTCGCTCCCTCATCTTGGCAGTGGAATTGGAGACCCTGAGTTTTTAAGGCCTTCCTACCCACCTTCAGCCTCCCCCAATCTCCAGCCTCTTCTGATGGACTCTAAGCAGATCCTAGGGCTCTTGAGTTACCCACTTTTCCAAAGTCCTCTCTGGCTATTCCTGGGCAATGGTCAGGGACAGAGCAGGTTACCTCTAAGTCAAGAGAATCTCTTGCCCAGACTCATGTGACACTTGTCCCTTCTCCTTGACAAATGTGAAGTGCCTGGTCAGGGCCCAGGCATATAGTAGGTGCTCAATTAAATTATAATCTTATAACAATCTTCTTCCTAAACCAGAGGGTCTTAAGTTTCTACAGCAGGGCTGGACCTGGAGTGGATCTTAGGAAGGGGATGGGCACCTCCCTGGGGCTCCTCTAGATCCTTCCTGGGTGGGGGGCTGTGTGTGCTTGGCAGGGCAGGGCAGTGAGAGGCTATGCATGCTTTCTTTCAGACCTGGTCATTAAAGGTAATTCTGGAAAACATGTCTGTTGGGAGTGGTGGTTTTGTTTAATAAAAACGGAAAAACAGCACAAGCAGGGCCCTCCCTCCTTGCCACCCCCCCTCCCCGCCCCTCCTTTGGCTTGGGAGCTCTGCCAGGGAAATGCGAGTGGGACAAGGGTGCCTGGCCTGTGTGCCCGGGGTTGGGGGAGGGGTGTGATTTCCGATTGTGTTGGTGGTTGTTATAGCAACAGGCAGAATGAGTCGGCCCAAGAGAGCACTCCAGGGCTTTGAGTCATGAGGGAAACCTGGCCTAGAAAGGGGGAGAAAAGAGAAAATCCAGTTATCGAGGGGAAAAGTTAAAGTCACAGTGGTATACCCACTCCAGAGCCAGCTGACTGGACATTGGTCAAAACAGAGTTCCGGTTTGATACAGGTCAAATTGCTCTTTCCCCTATCCTGACCTCTCAGCCAGAAGGCAGCTCTCTGGTGTAAGCTATCATCCTGAGGGAAGCCCACGATGAACGAGGTTGGACCTCCCAGGTACCTTTGTGGACCAGGGAGCCCCCACCCCGAATCCAGAAATAAACCTCTCTTTTCATCGGGCTCTAGGAAGAAGGGGTTGGCTACAGAAAGTCTGCAGCTCTCTCCTAAGCCCATTTCACTTTCCAGCTCAGCTGGCAAAGACCTTTATCTAGGAAGCCAGAGGCCAGGAAAACCAGCCAGCTCAGCCTTTAGGGGTTGGGGTGGGGCATGGGGGAATTAGAGATGCTGGGGTTGGGGCAGGGAGACAATGTGGATTTGTTTTCCAGCAGCTGGGACTGTTTCCTGACTCTTCCCCACCCATCATCCTAATCCTTCTCCAGCCCATCCACATTGTCTGAGCTCTGAGAAAGGGGGGCTCCAGTTCCACCATTTGGAGCGTGGGTGGGTTTTAGTCTGGGAGGCTGGGGAGGAGAGATCAGAGCCGAAATTTTTTAATACTGGGGCTGCACGTAAATGCTGGATGGGGATAGACGAAGAGGTAGGGCAGACAGTCCAAATCCTGAGAGTCCTACATGATGTCTAAGGCCTTGAGTAGCAGTGAGGGAGAGGATGATTGCAAAAGGAGTCCCAGAAGGTACGACTGGAATCAGTGGGAGTGCTAAGAGAGGTTGGGACCCTCCCATGCTCACAAGAAAAATGCCCCACAATACCCCTGTGACTGATAAGTGGCAGAGGGATGGACAGAATGCCTAGAGTGCCCACAACAGTACTAAGCCAGCTATGGCAGGTGGAGACTACAAGTCCCAGCATGCCCTGTGCCCAGGTCTCCTTGCCTGCTGGGAGGTGTAGTTGAGTAAGAAAGCCTGAGGTGGCCTGGTGCCCAGCAGAGCTGGTGCTCAGTCTGGGAGAAGAGGTGGAGCCAGCATTCCTCTTTGTCCCTGCTAATGCTATTGACAGGGAGGGAAGGAAGTTGGGAAGGGGTGTTCCTAGTTCTCAGTGTAAACCAGGAAACTCTGGGGGGATGTGGATGGGAGGGAAGAGGAAGGAGGTTGGGGGCTAGGGAAGGAATTTCTATAGCAGGTGGTACAGAGATACCAGACCGCGTGTGTGTGTGTGTGTGTGTGTGTGTGTGTGTGTGTGTGTGTGTGTGTGTGTGTGTGTCTATGAGAGGGGTCAGTTTATGCTGCCTTATTTTCTCGGAAATGGTATTTTCTTTCAATTCTGGGAAACAATTTTCAGAAAACCCTCTATAAAAGCTACTGTCTCTCATTCCATCATCTGAGGTCTCTAAAGAGAGCCTGGAACAAAGAGCAGATCCTGTTTTTGCCCTGGTTATGCCCCCTCTCATTTTCTGTGTGCATCCTCACCTACCTCCTGCTGGGGATGGTTCTGAGATTCTGAAATGTTGGTCCAGAGTGAGGCTCTTGGAAAGCAGTGCTGGTGCTGGGATCCTCCCAGGGGGAGGGGGAAAAGCTGGCTCTGACCACAGGACTACAAAGATTCTGGGACCACCATCCTACTCCTGGCCTCTTGAGCTCAGCTCTAGGGGAAAAAAGAGCAAGAATGGGAAAGTAATCTCTCTCCTCCATTCCAAGGCAGGGAAGTCAGAGTCAGGAGGAGAAATGTCCAGACTGGGGAAAAAAAAACATGTCCGTGGCTTCCAGCCAGCTTCCTCATTGATCCCTCAATTACTTTATGGGGAAAAAGAATGACCACTGGCGGAGCTAAAAGTATGGGGGGAGGGGTGGTCAGGGTGGGCTGGGGTAGGCCACAGTCCTCCTTCCCCAAGGCCTGTTCTGAAATGGTATGTGTCTGGGAGAAGCACCCCCTTTACCTTGCCTTCAAGCTACCTTACTTGGGGGGCCGCCTGAGACTGGCTTGAGTTCATCCCCCTGTCTCCACTCATCAACCTAAAAAAAAAAGAAAACTTTTGCCGTCGAGTCCAACTCATAGCGACCGAGTCCAACTCATAGCGACCCCATAAGACAAAGTAAACCTGCCTCATAGGGCTTCCAAGGAGCGGCTGGTGGATTCCAACCGCTGTTCTTTTAGTTAGTAGCTAAGTTCACAACCATTGCGCCACCAGGGTTCAGATTTAACCTAGGCGCCCTTCCCCAAGCCCCTTTTCTTTATGGCTGGGCTAGACAGTGTCTGACTTAGGCCACCAGAGGGCGCTCTGCCCATTTCCAAAGTCAAGTGGTCCCTGGAACCGCCAAGGGTAAAGGGTGGCTTAGTGTAAGATGGGTGGATGTAGAATGCAAGGACAGGGCTGGAAGACCCCGGAGATACTTAGCCGAAGTGCAATTATAATTCAGGTCGATTTCCGACCTGCGATGCCCACCAAAAAGCTCGATTCCTTTACAAAGTCTCTCCGTCCTTCCTCGCACCATCCATATGGTAAACATTCATTAAACGCATTTACTGAGCGCTCACAAGGTGTCCAGCTCTGTGCCAGGCACTGGGGATGCAACAGCTAGCCAAGTCGAGGTCGACTCACGGGACCACGAGGTTCCTCTTCTTCTCCCCACGCACTCCCCAGGATCGCCACCACCCCGGCTGGTTTTGCCCAGCGCCCTGCCCCGCCGCCCGGCCCCAGTCTCCCTTCTCTCTCACCACCTCGTCTCTCCTCTCTTCTTAGGATGAAGTGAAGCTGCCAGCCAAACTGAGCATCAGCAAGTCACTGAAGGACTCGGAGGCGCTGCCTGAGAAGGAGGGCGACGAGCTGGGTGAGGGCGAGCGGCCCGAGGAGGACGCGCAGGCACCCGAGCTGTCCTCGGACGAGGCGGTGGAGGTGGAGGAGGTCATCGAGGAGTCGCGCGCTGAGCGCATCAAGCGCAGCGGCCTGCGGCGCGTGGACGACTTCAAGAAGGCCTTCTCCAAGGAGAAGATGGAGAAGACCAAGGTGCGCACCCGTGAGAACCTGGAGAAGACGCGCCTCAAGACCAAGGAGAACCTGGAGAAGACCCGGCACACGCTAGAGAAGCGCATGAACAAGCTGGGCACGCGCCTCGTCCCAGCCGAGCGGCGTGAGAAGCTCAAAACCTCCAGAGACAAGCTGCGCAAGTCCTTCACGCCGGACCACGTGGTGTACGCACGCTCCAAGACCGCTGTGTATAAGGTGCCGCCCTTCACCTTCCACGTCAAGAAGATCCGCGAGGGCGAGGTAGAGGTGGTCAAGGCCACCGAGATGGTGGAGGTGGGCGCCGACGAAGAGGAGGGTGGCGCGGAGCGCAGCGAGGCCGCAGACCTGCTGCGCGGGAGCAGTCCCGATGTGCACACACTGCTGGAGATCACCGAGGAGTCGGACGCCGTGCTGGTGGACAAGAGCGACAGCGACTGAGCCGGGCTCGGGGCTCTGCCTGTCTCCTCCCCTGCCCCTTTCCGAACTTTCTCTTTTGCATTCTGTCACGGCCCTAAACTGGCTGAGATTTTATTAAATTGAAAACACCTCCCTTCCGGAAGCACCCCATCCAAGTCTCCTAGCTGTCCAAAAAGAAAAAATGTGGGAGACGAGGCAGCCCTCACCATGCACAGCCCCAGTTTGGCCATAGATGGGGTGGACATGGGAAGGAGAGTGATCAATCTCCTGGTTGTCCAAGCTGGGGATCCTAGAGGAAATTGCTGTCATTTCCACGGTTGGGCCCGCTTGGGACATGCTGCCTTTCCCTTCACCCCGTCGCCCTTGGCACCCCCCCCGCCCCCCGCCCCACACCCAGCCGCTGTCATTCCTGCTCACAGAGCTCTTCTGCCGCCTCATCCTGGTCCCTGGGGGCTTCAAAGCCAAAATCACCCTAAGAGAGAAAAGTGAACCCCATGGGACCCTTGTCCGGATGGGAAGTCCCCCTACTGGAAGGATATGAAAGCAGCTTTGGGGGAAAACTGGGACAATGAGATAGAGAGGGCAGAGTGAGCCATGACCCTGGGTGAGGGTCCAGCCCAGGCTATGTCTGCAAAGGTTCCCAGCAAGGAAGGCTGGAGCCCAGGGAGTGGGGTGAGGAACGCTTACCTGCTTATACACATGCACACAGGAGCACATGGCTATGGCTTTGGGAAGGAGAATGGGAAAATAGTAGCAGAAGGTGGAAATGGGTGAAGAGAAGGGAGTTCCCCTTACTAGTAGCATGAGAAACAGGACAAGAATCCTATTTTGCTGGGGTTCTTTTAAGAACAGCAGGACTGTCTTCGGGATCAGGGAGAAGGATAGCATGAGAAAGCACAGAGAAGAGAGAGGTCAACCTCACCTGACCTTTCAACTGGGGTCTGGGTGATGCCCCCAGGGGCAGCCCATTTCTGAAAGCCCAGAAAAATTAGGGTCCTGGAATGGGGCAGCAGCAGGTTGTGGAAGGCTGGGAGTTCGCAAGGAGGCCAACTGGGAAGAGCAAAGTGCCAAAGGCCAGGGCCCCAAGCTGAAAGCAGCTGGAGAGCAGGTGGGAAGAGCAGTATCCCCGTGTACTGAGCAGCCCCAGCCCTGGCTCACTCCTGGCAGTTTCTTATCGAGATCCTTCCCTGGAGCTAGATCCAAATGCTGCAGAACTTGCCAAGACCTCATCGGTTTTTGCCCCCCGTGTGCCTTTCCTAAATCTTTGGGGGTGAGGGGCTGCTGCATCCAGTGTGAGGGCCTGGTTTCCGTCATCTGCTGGCCAGGGACTCCCTAGGGCACTTCAGTCCCCCATTAAAGGTGGCTTGTCAGAAGCAAGGAAACCCTGGTGGCATAGTGGTTAAGCGCTATGGCTGCTAACCAACAGGTTGGCAGTTCAAACCCGCCAGGTGCTCCTTGAAAACTCTATGGGACAGTTCTACTCTGTCCTATAGGATCACTACGAGTCTGAATCCACTGACGGCAGTGGGTTTGGTTTGGTTTTGGTCAGAAGCAAGGACAACTCCCTTCCTATCCAGTTGAAGTGCAAAGAGAGAGCTGGAGGGCCTCCTCCTTTCCTCCCCTCCCCCCACCTTATTTTCCTAGCTCTGCTCTTTAGTATTGCAGCTAAGTGTTTTAAGGGGTGGGGGGAGGGCAGGAAGACATGGGAGGGAGACTGGGGACACAGACCTTTTATACAATATAATGCTTTGCTTTTTTTTTTTTCCTTTTCTTGGTTCCCTTCTCTCCTCTGAATGGTTGGAGACACATCAGCTGAGGGGGGAGGGGGAAGGGGGGTTGTGGGACGAAGTCCCTTGGTGCTGATGGGCTGAAGGGGGCTGAGCTGTGGGCAGATGCCGTTTCCTGTGGGCTCTGGGGAGAGTCTCACATTGCTGTGTCCTGGTGAGCAGCCCGACCAATAAACCTGCTTTTCTAAAAGGATCTGTGTTGGATTGTATTCTCCAGAGGCAGTCACTGAGGATGAAAAAGAATGAGATAAGCTAGGGAGGGAAGGAGGAAGAGAGAAAGGACTGCTGATACAAACTTGCTTCATTTGCCCGAAGAGGGAGGGATAACAATAATAGCCAATTTATTGAGTTCTTACTATTTGTCAGGTCTCTGGGTGGTGCAAACGTTTTTGCACTAAAGGTTGGCAGTTCGAACCACAGCCAAGAAAATCCTATAGAGCAGCTCTACTGTGTGACACATGGGGTCACCACCAGTAGGAATCTACTCGACGGCAATAGATTTGGTTTGGTTTTTGTTTACTATCTTCTAGGAACTGTTCTTAGCACTTAGACACATTAGCTCATTTAATCCCTTAACCCCATGAGGTAGAATCTACTATCACCATCCCCATTTTAGAGATGAGGACATTGAGGTGGAGTGACTTGTCCAAGGTCACGTAGCTGGCAAATGGCTGAGCTGGGATCCAAAGCCAGGCAGCCTGGCTCACTGTCTAATGGCTACTCTGGCTTGTGCTGCCTGGATCCACTTCCCAGCTGTCAAGACATCTGTCCTCCAGGCATACTCAGTTACTCTCCTCAGCCTGGGCTCCCCCCAGATACACCCCTCAGAATCAGGAGCACCCTAGAGGAGGGGAAAATCAGAGGCCCTGACCCAGAAGGCTGAGTGTCACAGGGAAACAGAGCTGGTTCATGTCATATGCCAGTCACGCCCATACAGTGTACTTAATTTTCCCCACAACCCTGTGATGGGCACCTATTTCACTTCCTCTACAGCCTTTCTTCCCCCTGAGCTGCCTGCCCCACCTGCCAACAGGTATGGCTTTCCTAGAGCATCAGAATCACCCGGGAAAGGGTGGCCCTGAGAAGAACGACATTTGGGGGCTCCCCCCCAGCCTCCTGCCACTACCTGAAGCAAGCCAAGCCCTTCCTACTGAGCAATACTTTCCCTTTCCACTCTCCGCCCACCAGCAGCAAGCACAGGAAAGTCCAGAGCTCTGAATCCCCCAGAAAGGGTTGGCTTCCCACCAAGAGAAATGGAATATGATGCTGAAAATTCAGAGCCTGGAGCCAAGAAACTTCCCTCTTTGCAGGAGAGATGTGTCAAGGATCCTTCTTCCTCTGGGATCCAGATGTACAGCTTCGAGAAGCACGGAATGACTCCAGGACTCCAGGTGTGGAGTACCAAGCTGGAGAAAAGCCAGGAAAGGCTCCTCTCACCACAGGAACAAGGCTCCTGGCCCCCTCCCCTTCCTCTTCCTCTCTCACTGGTCTACTCTCCACCATGCTTTCAGTTACAGCCAAGTTGCTTTCCTGTACCTCACCTAGTCAGTTCTGTTCTGCCCACAATTTTGTTAGAGTGGTTCTAATTCTCTGAACAACCACTTTTCTGTTGGCCCCTGCACCATGGTGTTCCTCCTTTACATCAGTGCTTGTTCCCCACTCCAGAAGATCTTCCAGAATGACTCCTTTTCCCTTCTCCTGTGTCTGAGGGAAGGAGGGCTAGTCACAGGCATCAGTGACATTGTCAAGGTCCCACTCACACAAAGCATCTTTTTCTCCAACCAGTCTTGAGCTTGCCTCCCCACCATTAGTGTTAGAATTAGACAATTAATAAGGGGTATTGTCTCCCAAAGGATCCTATCAAATGTTACCTGGGATCTAAGGAAATTCCTCTAAAACCTCAGATTGAGTTATTAGTTCTCTAAATGGCACCTCCAGAGTCCTTATCCCTAAGAGGTAACTTCCACAGGGCTGAGAGAAGACAGCTGTAACCAGTGTTGGGCTGCCCCAGACCTCCATCTTCTCTTGCTGGGAGTATTTGAACTGACTTTAGATTCTCTTTTTTCCAATCCATTCTCCACATGCCAGACATATATTTAAAAAAATACTGTACAATTTAAACACCTTCCTTGGGTCAAAGTATTAAACTCCTTGGCATGGCTGACAAAGCCCCTTAAGAATCTGGTTCTTGCCCTAATTCTTGGTGTTTGTCTTAGGCTGGGTTCTCTAGCAAAGCAAAACCAATAAAGCTTATAAATATGTATACAGAGAGAGATTTATATCAAGGGAATGGCTTACATGGTTGTAGAAGCTGTAACATTCCAAGTTCTTGGGTCAGAATAGAAGCTTCTCCTGATTCATGTAGCCACAGGGGCTAGTGAACTCAAGATCGGCAGGTTGGAGAGTAGGGCTGTTGCTCACAGGCTTTGAAGATTGATGAATCCCAAGATCAGCAGGCAAGACCTCAGGTAAGCTGTTAGCTCAAGCCGCATGCCCAAGGAAAATTTCCCACAACCGATTGGCTACTCACAGCAGATCCCATTATGGGGGCGATCACATCAAATTCCATCAGGGAAGAGACCACAACATCATAAGACTGCCAAAACACTGAGAATCATGGCCCGGCCAAGTTGGCACACAATCTTAACCATCACAGTGTTCTTTAACATGCTCTTTAGGAACTCTGTTGGCCAGAAATGAGCCACACACTTTGAGGTCTGCAGGTTTCTGCTCAGGCTGTTCCCTCTGTCTGGAATAACATCTCCGCCTTTGCCTCCCCCCTTGAACCAACCTCTTCCCCAGATTCACCCCAGTCACGTAGTAATCATTGCCTTTTTTTGGACTCTCATAGAAGTTTATGTCAAAAAAACACTTGTTGAATGAGTGAATGACAGGATGCTTTCCATTGCAAGTGTCAAACTCATCTCAAATTAGCTTCAGCAAACAAACAAATGACCAAGAACAAACCCCAAGGGAATTAATGTAATTGAAAAAGTTCCTGGTAGTAGGTCCAGAGGGAGCCCTGGTGGTACAGAGGTTAAAGCACTTGGCTGGTAACCGAAAGGTCAGCAGTTCGAACCCACCAGCTGCTCCATGGGAGAAAGATGTGGTAATCTGCTTCTGTAAAGATTTACAGCCTCAAAAACCCTATGAGGCAGTTCTACTCTGTCCTATATGGTTGCTATGAGTCAGAATTGACTTGATGGCAATGGATTTGGTTTGGGAGTCTAGGGTGGCTGGACTCAGGTTCTAATGTAATATATCTATCTCTCTTCTTACCTTTTCTTTTCTCCTGTGTTTATTCCATGAACAGATTCTCCCTATGTGGTAACAGAAATGACCAGTCAGAATCTCAGATGTGATCCGCATTGGCCCTGATAGGTCACTGTTCCTCTGGCCAAAGCTAGGTCATGTGGTCACTTCTGAAACCCACTGAAATGTGGAATTGAGAGTGAAGGAGGGCTGGTTTCCCACAAGGAGTTTCTGTTATCCACAGAAAGAGGAAAGGATGATGGACAGACAAAACAACAGATAACCTTCCTAATGATCTGTTTGTGATACTGTGCTAGGAGCCAGGAGACTAGAAAAACAAAGTATAATCCTTGATTTTAAAGAGTTTGCAATTAGTGGGAGGGGCAGATGTTCAAAATAGCTCAAAGAGATGACTATAAGAGAGGTAAAGCAAAGTCCAAAGGGAAGGCACTGGAGAGGATTAAACCTGCTTGGGGAAAAAGGGAAAACTTAACGGGGGAAGGGGGCTTTTAAGCTGCCATTGTAAACATGCGTAAGATTTCAATAGATGTTGCTTGAGGGCAAGCAGAGGCAGTATTTTACTGGATTTTTGTGTCACCAGAGCCTTAAAGTGTCTCAAAGACAGTTGTATTAGTTAATGTTATTTGGTTGAAAGTATAAGAAAAGGACTGAAATGGAAAATGGAACTTATACTGAAAGGTGGCTAATACAGCCCATGGACTCCGAGGAATCACTGAACAGCCAGGCTAGGAAGAATGGGAATCAGAGGATCTCAGGGGACTTCTGCAGAGAGAGTTGATGGACTGTCCTCTCTAAAGTGCTGACATTAATGGAATTCAGTTCTAAGGGCTACCAGGCTCTCAGCCTCTCAGTTTCAAATTCCAAATTCCTGGCAGAGAGAATCTGATTAGGCCAGTTAACATCAGTGTTCACTCTTGCATTTAATAAACTATGTCCAGGAGAACAGGATCATGTAATACAGACATGGCTGTGTATGGTCTGGTGATGGTGGTAGAACAATTCCCAGTAAAGGAGGACTTGTGAGTAGGCCAGGACTCTAAGCAGTATCTGTTAAAATAGCAGGTCCAAAGAAACGTTAATTAAATGAAAGCAGTGATGTGGGACAGGGGAGGTTCTCCAGGCCAAGCAACGGTGTGCAGAAAGGCATAGAAGCTGGAAGGCTGAAGGCGTGATCAAGGAAGAGTAAATAGAATCACGGAGTGTTAGAGCTAAAAGGGGTCTTATTTTACAGATGAGGAAACAGAAGCGGTCATTTTACAGAGGAAGTAGCTACACACAAGAGAGAAAGCAATTTATCTGTACTTAATGAGACTCAGCATAAAAGAGTTTTCAGAAGAGAAAAAACCAAAAACTAAACCCGTTGCTGTCGAGTCAACTCCGACTCACAGCGACCCTATAAGACAGAGTAGAACCACTCCACAGGGTTCCCAAAGAGCACCTGGTGGATTCGAAATGCCGACTTTTTGGTTAGAGTTTGCCAAGGAAGGGAGTTTAGGGAGAGAAGAGGAAGGAATTTAGAATTAAAGGCAGGAGTGCCCAGCTTTAGGGGATGATGACGTGTGGGCGGGGAGCAGCAAGGTTGACAATGAGCTGGTTCGAGAGGGAGAAGGACATTCTGGAAGAAAAGAAGGACCCTGCTGGGTGTAGAGCACTTTCATAAAAAAAAAATTATAAACATGATGTAATTCTGACATGTATTGGGTGTCCCTCTGCTCAGAAAAGCTCCTGTCCCTCTCTCCAGAACTTTTGTCTTTGCTGGGTGACCAGGACCCTGACCTTGTTCACAGCTGCTTTGTCAAGGATGAATATTTGGTCCTGTCTGGGCCAATCAAATCCTCTCTGCCAGGAATTTAGAATTTCAAGACACAGAGACTGAGCACTTTTGGGAGCAGCATCAAGTCTAGTCATGACAAGGGAAGGGCAGAGCTTTAGTGGGACATTCCACAAACTCTCTCTGGTGAGCTTCCTGGAGGTACCGTTTCCAAGGTGTAGTTGTTCACATGCTCCCTCTAGTAAGGCCCACCCCACTTTTTTTTTTTTTTGCAGAAGATAATAATAGCTAACATATATGGAAGGGTTGCAACGTGCCAGATGCTGTGTTGAGTGCTTTGCAGGTTATTTTATTAATCCTCACAACCTATGAGGTAGTTGCTCTCAAAGTCCTATTTCATAGATGAGGAAACTAAGGCTCAGAGAGGTTAAGCAACTGGCCCAAGGTCATACTTCTAGGTAAGTGGGACAGCTGAGTGGCGGATCTCACCAGAACTGGCCCTTATCCACCATGCTGCATGGTCAGCTTGAGGGTATCTTTCAACCAAAAAAACCTTAAGGCAAACTCATCAAGGTCAGAATTTTGCTCTCTATTTGCAAAGGAGGATATTGAGGTTCAGAGAGGTTAAAGAACTTGCCTAAAGTCGCACAGCTCATTCTGTATCCTAGCTGGGATTTAAACAAAGTGTGTCTCCTATCAGCTTTCTAGTTAAATGCAATTGCTTCTATTGGCCATGATGGTTCCATTAACTTTCAAGAGGGACAAGAGGGGTGATTGACAGCACCAGATTCTATAGAGGAGTTCAGTAAATGACTGAGAAGAGGACTTCAACTTTGATGAGGAGGAGGTCCCTGGTGGCCTTCAAAAGCACTGTTCTGTAGGCAGAGGAGAGGCAGAGGTCACCTTGGTGGAGCAAGTGGGGGGTGAGGACATGGGGCAATGATGAGGAAGGCATAAATTGAGGGAGTGTCAGAGTCAAGACAGGAAAGAGGGAAGTATCTTTAGAGATGGAAGGGAGGGAACAAGTGAAGAAAGTCAGGATGGAAAGGATAATTAATGAAGTTCAGAAAAGGGAGGGGTGGGACCATGTATTCATTAAGTATTCATTGAGACCATGTATTCATTAAGTATTTATTGAGAACCTACTAGGTACCTGACACTGTGCCAGGCACTGGGGAGACAATGGAGCACAAAACAGACAAGATCCATTTTCCTGGAACCTAGGGTATTTTTTTTTTTTTTTTAGGGTATAGTGAGGGAGGCAGATAAGAAACTATGTAAATAGATAGGTAAAATGATTGTGAGTTGTGATAAGAGTTTCACAGAAAATAAGATACAGGGGTAGAGGTTAACAGGCTGGGAGCAACTTTAGATGGCGGTGTTAGACAAGGCCTCTCTTGATGAAATGAGACCCAAAGGGTAAGAAAGAACTAGACATGCCAAAGCATATGCAGCTTCAGAGCATAAATGTACATGCAAAGTCCCTGAGGTGGGAAAGGGACTCGCTGGAACTTATGGGGCAGGAGGAAGATTAGTTTGGTAGATGCAGCCTTGAAGGAGATGAGATAAAGGAGAATCCCTTTATCCTAAGCCCTAGGGAAACCACTGAAGGGCTGGAGGGAAAACACTTTAGCCTTTAACATATTGAGGAGGGTGGCCTATTCTTCAGAGACAGAAGGAAGGAGAGATGCTTGGATGATGATACCTGAGAAGTGTTTAAACAGAGAGAAGGTAGAGGCCCAAGGAGTTCATATTGGATGGACCTGTTCTTCTCTGTGATGTGAGTTGGGCAGCCCTGCGTGAGCCTTTCTGTTGTTGAGTTCCATGGGGATCCTCTCACTCACGTAAGTTGGACTTTTCCCCCTTTGGTCACCATTGTGACCTGGCAGCCACTTACCATAACTGAAGTTCCTCAAATCTTCCCTTTCTTGCCATGCCTTCTTTTTAATTTAGGGTTTTACTGCTAATAGAGAATAGGGAATAGGGAGTAACCAAAAACAAAGTTTCTAGAACTTTACAAAATTGAGCAGTCTTATTTCGTGATCTAGCCTATAGTTTCTGAGTCTCTCTAAGGTGATACATGGAAAACTATCTTGGTTCTCTACAGTTACATAACGAAGCACTCTAAAAATAGTGGCTTAAAATAATGACATTTATTTTGTGTATGACTCTGTAATCTGAGTAGGGCTTGGTAAGAACAGCTCATCTGTATCCCAGTTGGCCTTTGTTGGGGTGGCTTGAAAGCTGGGGGCTAGAATCATCTGGAGGCACTCACTCACAGTTGATGTTTGCTGTTGACTGGCCTACCTGAGCTGTTGGCCAGAACACCTTCACGTGGCCTCTATATGTACCTTGGGCTTCCTCACAACATGGTGGCTGAGTTCCAAGGGTGAGCCTCCCAAGAGAGAGAGTCAGGTGGAAGCTGTATTACCTTTTCTGATCAAGGCTCTGCAGCATTGCTTACACTGCATTTTATTTGTCAGAACTGAGTCACTAAGCAAGAAGAATTAGACTCTACCTTTAGATGGCAGAAGTGTCAAAGAATTCACGAACGTGTTTGAAAACCACCATAAAATCATTGGGCTGCTTCTCTCTGCCTTTATTCACTTGGTGGGTAGAGGGTGGGGACTCACTTTTTCTCTCCTCGAGACCCTTTTTTGGGCATTCAAGAGGAAGCTTAACCCATTGCCGTCCTCGAGTTGATTCTGACTCATAGCAAAGAGGAAGCTTAGACCTGGAGATATAATCACAGAATAGTTATTCAGGCTTTCAAATTAGACACACTTGGAGTTGAATCCTGGCTCTGCTACTTACCAACTCTATGTTTTTGGGTAAATCACTTAATCTTGGGTAAGCCCATTTTAAGGAGCCCTGGTGGCTAGTGGCTAGGGCTTTGAACCAGTTCGCTCTGGTTTGAACCCCTGATGATAATTTGCATTTCTAACAAGTTCCCTGCTGGGAATTCGCATTTCTAATGAGTTCCCAGGAAGTTATACCTAAGAATCTGATTAAAATGTAGATTCAGTATATCTGGAGTGGAAATGCAAATTATCAGCTTGGAACTTCTTAGAAATGCAAATTCTCAGCAGGGAACTTGTTAGAAATACAAATTCTTAGCAAGGGTTCCAGCTGAACAAGCTGATTTGAAGCCCTGCTGGTGGCACAACAGTTAAGCCAGTTAAGCTGTTAAAGGGCCTGGCTGCTAACCAAAAGTTTGATGGTTTGAACTCATCCAGAGGCTCTGCAGAACAAAAACCTGTGAAGATTACAGCCAGAAAAAACTATGAGGCAGTTTACTCTGTCACCTGGGGTCATTATGAGTAGGAATTGACTCACAGCACCCAACAACAAGCCTCATTTTAGTCATCTGTAAAATCACAGTATCCTCCTTTCACTTAAAGCACAATAAAAATTTAAAAAAACAAAAACAGTATCGTCCTTTTGGGGTTACTGTAAGGATTAAATAAATTAATAGGTGTGTTTACATGAGTTAATACATGCTTAAAGCAATGATTAGCACACAGTAAAAAAATACCCCAAAAAGCAAACCTGCTGCCATCAAGTCAGCTCCAACTCATACAGACCCCATAGGGTTTCCAAGGCTGTAAATCTCCATGGAAGCAGGCTGCCACATCTTTCTTCTGGGGATCCACTGGTGGTTTCCAACCATGGACTTTTTTGGTTAGCAGCCGAGCACTTCACCCACTGCGCCACCAGGGCTCGCAGTACACAGTTACACTCCATAAATATTAGCTATTGCTGATACCATTATTCAACTCGTATTTATTAACATATAATTAACTCAGTCTTGCATGAATTCTATGTTAGATACCACATGCTGGGGTTAAGAAAAGGAGCAGTAATTCCATCAAGCTTCCAGGAACCTAAATTAGGGGGAAATGTTATCTACCATGTGGGTAGAGAGTGCAGACTTTGGAGTCAACCAGGCCTGATTCTCATTCTGAGTTTGTCCCTAGTTTCCAGCTGTGTGGCCTTCGATCAATCTTTAACTTTCTAAGCCTTAGTTTCCTCAGTTGTCAATGAGAATTATAATAGCACCCACCTTGCTAGGTTCTTGAAAGGATCAAATGAGATAATCTATGTAAAATGCTTAGCACATTTCCTGGAACATAGTAAATAGTTAATAAATGCTAATTATTAATTTTATTTATCAGGAAGTAGACTCATAAATGAAGACACTGTCATCCAAGGTGGTGAATGCTATACTTGATGTGGAAGCAACCTGCTGAGCAAGTCCAACAGAAGTGATTCACTTTGCCAGGAAGAATCTAGGAAAGCCTAGACAAGGTGGTGTTGGAATGGGGCTTTGAAGGATAAATAAAAGTTTTTCAGGTAAGGAATGAGGGGAGGGAAGGTGTTCCATGTGGAGGAAAGAATATCCATAAAGGCATGGCATTGCAGAAGGTGCTGGCATGTTTGAAGGAAGATAAGTTCAGTGTGGGAGCTTAGGGTGTGTGGGACAGAGGGGATGAGATGGGAAAAGGGGGTTTAGGCCAGGTTTTGTAGGACTTTGTAAGCCAAAACAAGAGGGCGGAAAGAACACTGAGTTCCTACCAGATGCCCAACACTGACTTAGATGTTCTCTCTCTATATATACATACCTTTTTTTTTTTAATCTAATTTGCGTTTTATCCTGTAGGTAATAGAGAACAGTAGAGATTTTTAAGTAGGCTGTGACATGACTGCTTATTTATTTATTTAATTTTTAGGACAATGTCCCTGGCAGCCAGGGGAAGGACAGGCTGGAGTGAGGAGAGAATAGTCAGGAAGCCACAGGGTTGGCCCAAGCGAAACTGCCATCTTTAACCAGGAGGGATTCGGCAGAGGTGTGGAGAAGGCCAGCGGCTAGGCTGTGGAGAGGTTCCAGGGTCAAATGTATAGGCTCAGGGATAGATTTTATGTGTAAATGAGGTAGAGAGGCAGTGAGGAAATGAAAACCAGTTGGTGAGGGGTCAGGGGAGGAGAATAGGGTTTGAGTGAATGGAGCAAAGCTATGAGATCTGGAGTCCAAAAACCAGACTCTGAACCCACCTGGATTAGCTGTGAGTACCTTTGTAGTCTGGAGAACTTTACCCTATCTTGACCTTAGTTTCTTATCAGTGAAACAGGTGCTAATAATATGGCTTCTCCTATCTATCACATGCCGATTGTTGTGAGAAAAAAAAGGGGTAACAAGTGTAAAAGTGCTTTGTAAGCAGTAAATCACTAAATAAATATTAGACCCACCGTTATTAGGGAGGAAGCCCTGGTGACGCAGTGGTTAAGAGCTACAGCTGCTAACCAAAAGGTCAGCAGTTTGAATCCACCAGGCGCTCCTTGGAAATCATATGGGGCAGTTCTACCCTGTCCTATAGAGTTGCTATGAGTCAGAATCCACTGGACGGCAGTGGGTTTTAGTTTTGGTTATTAGGGAGGCACTCAACTGCATGGTATAGCACAGCTGAGAGACAGTTTAGGTGAGGTGGAAGGTGGACGGTTATCTGTCCTGGGGTGGAGAGAAAACAAACAGGGTGCTCAACACATGCTACACACAAGCACAGTGATTTCCACACTGGGCTGGGTCTACAGGAGGGACATGGGAGACTCTCAATCCCATACCTAGTGACCCTATCAGGTGCCCCACAGCTGCTCTCATCTCTCACTTGGATGTACTGAGGTCCAAGAGGTCCAAATCTAGTGTCTTTGAACGGATTTCGGGTAGCTGAGGAACGATGTTAAGTCTGACAAGTAAATGCTACGTGGTGTGTTTTTCTGGGGCTGGAAACCATAGTCTCCATTAGACTCTCAGAGGGTTTGTGACCCCCTCCTAAAGTCAAGAGTCATTGATTTTCTCACCAGAAATTAATAAGAATAGTTACCCTCGGAGAGAGGGGCTGGTGAAAAGGGGAAGGAGGAGATTTTCATTTTCCACTTTCTGAACGGTTTGAACTTTCTAACCATGAGTATGTATTAAAAAACTTAAAAAAATGTGTATTAGTTTCATTTAAAAAAACTGCCACTAGGGGTAGGGGTTATCTGGATGATGAGAAAATGGGCTCTTTTTAGATTTGTGTTTACAAACATAAATACTAATAGTTGCTATTTTAAAGGAAACCCTGGTGGTGTAGTGGTAAGAACTATAGCTGCTAATCAGAGTCGGCAGTTCAAATCCACCAGGCGCTCCTTGGAAACAGTCTGGGGCAGTTTTACTCTGTCCTATAGGATCGTTATGAGTCAGAATCGAATCGACGGCAACGGGTTTTTTGTTATTTTAAAACCCTGTTAGTATCAGCAAAACAAATGCAAAAATCACTCCATTATGCAAAGTTTATCCTCTATTATGACTCCATTATGCGAAACCTACACTTCCTATAAACTACTGGCTTCAATTCAGTAAAACCTGCGTAAGAAGTAGACGGGTGAAAAAAAAAAAAACAAAAAACAGGCAAATTCAGGTATTTCAACTCAGGCATAAAAATGTCAAATACTGAGTATACGTGTCAACCTTCATATATATTGGCGTATGAAGCTTCAAGGAATGGAAAGGAAGACAGGGTTAAATCCACTACCCTCTCCCCACGCACTCTAGTAATTACTCTATTTCCACGTCATGTTTCCGGGTGTGTATGTCCCGACTCAAGCAGAAATTAAGTTCAAAGCAGGCAGGAGTCACCCATGTTCTTTTTGTTATCCGCCAGAAACCCGACTCAGGAGCTGGGCCCCCTGAGGACCTGGCGATACCTGGGGACTGTCTAACTGGCTGAATCGCACGTGGTAAGAGGCTCCCAACCTCGCCTCCACGTGGTGCCAAAGGCCGGGAACAGGGAGAGCGGGCAGGCGGGAGCCGCATCAGGGGCATTTAAAGTGTCTTGACGTCACACACTGCCAGGAACTCAGCTGAGTTTTCAGCAGGACATTCCAGTCATCTTTCCTCCCTCCCCCCGGGCCTCTGTGCCGCTGGCCTCTGCTCTTCCCCGGCTGTTGTGGAGGGAGGAGCACTACGCCCTCCGGAGCAGCCAGCACAGGGGCGTCCCCAGCCTTTACTTGGCTCCGCCCCTTCCCCCAGTGACTCTTTTGATTGGTCGGTGGGTAGGGCTTCGTAGGTACAGTGCGCGCAGCGGAGCCTCTGGATGGCGGAGACAGCTGGCTATCTCATGAATTATGCATAACAGCGTGTCTAAGCCCGGCAGGCGCTGGGCGGGGATTGGCTGGAGGGGCTGTAATTCAGCCGTTTCCGGAGCTGTGGCGGCGTAGGCCCGGAGGAGGAGCCTGGGGTTCCGACGTCGCCACGGAGGGAGCGAGCCCTAACCGGATCCTTGACTAGCACCCCAACTTGGTGTTCTTTCTCCCCGTCTGCTGGGAGAGGCCCCGCGGCCTGAGGGAACCCCGCGGCCCGCACCCCTGCCCAAGCGCAGCCCCGGCCTGTCGGGCCTCAGCCGGAGAAACAGGTGAAGGGGGTGAAGGGTGGGGCCGTCTCCCCAGACGCCCCCAGGCCTGGGGACCCCGGGGACGCGGGAGCGGGTGCGACCTTTTTGGCATGTTTGGGGAAAAACTGGAAACTTCAGTGGGGCGGGGGGAAATGAGGGGACACCTAGCGTCGCTCTGAAGGGACGACTCCCTGGGATGACAGGAGCGGGCCTCTGAAAGGAGAGGGGGCGCTGAAAGGAAGTTTCATTCCTCGGAGAAAAGGGGAGAAGCGGAGGAAGAGTGAGACTGAGCTCGAGAGGGAGGACTGTGGGATGGAGTGGCAGCGGTGAGGGACAGCCCCCCTACTTCCTGCTCCCTGGGACTCTGGGGACGTTCCGGCCACAGGAGAGACTGTCACACCGGCGGAGATCACTGGGGGCGGGGGTGTGGAAAGAGCCTCGTCCCCGCCCCGCTGGCAGGGTCCGGCGGCTCCTGGCTGAGCCACTTCCTCCTTGCCCGGTTCCCGCTCCTTTAGGTGCCAGCTGTAATCCTCCGGAGGTAGGAATAGGTGTCTTCCCCGAGAGCCTGACCGGCTGGTTGGTTGTGGGTAGGATTATTGCATAAGAATCTAGTTTCCTGTAGGGAAATTGACAAGACTTGTACTCTTTCTAAATTCCTTTCCATCTTATTCTAGCTTAAGCCGTGCTTTCCCCCCCTTTTTAAAACAAAACGAAACAAGATAAAACCCCAATCAGGCCAGCCCTAGAGAGAAGTAAACCTCTTTCCCCCTTGGCATTATTCTTTTATAAACACCTGGTAAACACGGCCAGAAGATAAATAATTGAGCCATTGCATTTACTGGATTGTGGTGTTGCTTAATTGCATAGGACAGAATGAACCAATCGACAGTGGTTTCTGTCTCCCAGCCAAGATCTTGGGTAAATGCAGAGGAGAGGAAAGCAAAGACAGGCTGGCCTTGGCGAAGCTATGTGCGCAAACTTTACCTGTGTTTGGGGGTGTGGTTGCCCTTAAATTAGCAAAATTCAAACCCTCGCCCAAGTTGCCTTTTCCATGTTTAGCACACATCACTCTGTTATATCAAGTGGGTGTATGTGTGTTGACATAATCAGTGGTTAGTCACTTTTTTTTATTAAAAAATATAGTTTGTACCTTCTGGTTTTTATTGCATGTGTATGTAAAGGGTGTACTTATTCTGTACATGGATTGTAACTTTTTGGCTGGCTGTGCTAATAAACGTTGGTTTGAATAAGTCAAAATGGTAAATCATCTCCATTTTTATGTGTGAACTTAGACCGTATTGTGATTTGATTCAGCCAATTTTCTATTTTTCTTTATATTAAATATGTCTGTGTTCCCTGAGTCAACACATTGATTTCTTCATTACATATGTCAGACTGGAGTACTAGTAGAAGTTTTGTTCAGATGTTTGCACAGTAGGATGGGAGAGAGAAGTCTGGAATAAAAAAAAAAAAACCTCCGTAGATCTTGGGGGGCTGATCTTAGTCTCTATATCTGTTAGCACACCCACCACAAAGAACCATTAGCAAATTCATGAAAATATGTGTATGTGTATCTTTTGGGAAGGATAGCCATTTAGAAATACCCACAGTTATGACTAGACCCACAAAGGGCTTGTGATAATAGGTCATTCATATAACATTAACCTATTTCGTAAATAAGGAAATTGGGGGCAAATGAACAAGACGCTTGTCCAAGTCAGCAGAGTGCTATAGTGGCAGAACTCATACTTTCTGTATATGTTGTGTTCTTTTTGACTATCAATGGTTAAGTATTAGGTGTTGATTTAGAGTGAATGTAAGCCCTGCTGACATAGTGGTAAAGTGCCACGGCTGCTAACCAAAGGGTCAGCAGTTCGAATCCACCAGGCGCTCCTTGGAAACTCTGTGGGGCAGTTCTACTCTGTCCTGTAGAGTCGCTATGAGTTGGAATCGACTCGACGGCACTGGGTTTGGTTTGGTTTTTGGTAAGCCCTGCTGGGAAAAGTGTCAGTGCAATTCTAACATATATCTGGATGGTGAAATACCTCCAGCAGGCTGTAAGACTCCAAGGAACACAAAGATTCAATAAACAGGTGAAAAAGAAGTACAGATAGGGCTTGCTTAGGTTACTTTTCTAACTGCTATGTCTAACTTGGAAAGTAACTGTTTTTAGTAGGGAAAATGCACCATCAGAACACAGGTATTTGGCTAAGGGAAAGAGATGTTTTCTTAGGGAAAATTTGTTAAGGGAAGGGCAGTTGTGACTTAGATGTCATTTAAACCAGAGTGCTTTGTGGCTTACACTGGTAGTTTGCGTCTCCAGAAAGATGCTTTCTCCTCCCTGCGTCTAAGTGTCTTGACATTCAGGTATGAGATGGGGCAGATGGAGACCATCATTGCAGAAGCTTGAATCCAGCTCCCTTTTAGCTTATGGTTTTCAGAGAGGTGGCATACCAATCCGTCAACAAACATTACTTTGTGAAAGTTGCTGGGAAGAATAAAATGTGTCTTATTCCCAGAATTTGTAATCTACTGGGGTGACTTGATCAGTACTTCAACCATCCAGTGAGACATGTTGTCGTCAAAGAGGTGGTAAGAGCATTGAGCCTGTGCTTTCCAAAAAGGTGGCTATTGTATATAAAAAAAAGCATATAGTACAGATACAGAACATTTCTGTTATTATAGGAAGTTGTATTGGACAGCGCTGCACCAAGCACTACAGTCTTCAGAGGAAGGAGAGGTTATAGGGGCTGAAATTGCCTAGGAAGTCTTCTTGGCAAAGGAGCGATTTGAACTGGGTCTCAAATAATGGGTGGAATTTGGGTAAGTGTAAAGAATTTGGGGTGAGGAGATATGGGGGATATAGTACGAACAAAATCCTGATAGATTTAGGAAGGTAAGTAGGGAAGAAAAAGGCCCTATTTATAAAAGGCTTTGAATGGAAGGCCAAGGAATTTCAGTTCTATCTTTTTGTACAGGGAGCCTTTAAAAGTATTAAATGTTAAAAATCTAGCTACCAGTTTGACTTTGAAATGACCTTGGTCACTCCCCAGGACTGTTTTTCCAAGCAATACCAAGTTTATGCTAAGTGTCTTGGATAAAATAAGACCCAACCCCCAGTGCCGTCGAGTCGATTCCAACTCATAGTCGATTCTAACTCATAGCGACCCTATGGGACAGACTAGAACTGCCCCATAGAGTTTCCAAGGAGCACCATCATAAATAAAATACTCAAACTTTAAAGGCACTAGTTGAAACTCAAGGGGCCCAGTTTGTATCAGCTTATCAATTGGGGCCCTCAGTTAAATGCAGCAGTTATACACTTGGCTGCTAACCTCAATGTTGTTGGTTTGAATCCACTCAGTGGTTTGGCGGGAGAAAGACCTGGCAATCTGCTTCCATAAAAATTGCAATCAAGAAAACCCTGTGGGGCAGTTCCACTCTGTCACATGGAGTTGCTATAAGTTGGAATCGACTCGACCGCACACAACAACTGGCTCAGCTAATCAAAGTCAAAACTGCAACCAGAGAAAATAATTCCTCAAAATACCTAGTGGGTTACCTCTCCTCGGTTTTATAATCCCTCCCCCCAAATTATGGACTTCTCACTAAACCAATTACTTAATCCTTTCTTTACTTAACCAATCACTTAAAATTTCTTTGTCATTCACTGCCTATAACACATCTTCTCCCTTTTCAAAGGGAGAGCTTTGCGCCAAATTTAGGCCAAAGGCTCTCTGCTAGCAGTTTAGCTGCTCGGTAAGCATTTGTTTAAAGAACTCTGTTTTGTTATTTGAATTCAACAAAGGCTTTTGAATTCAAAAAACAAAAGAATCAGGATGGTATCTTGGTGATAAATTGTTTGAAATGTCTCTAATCTTTAGAAGGAATAGCATATAGGAGAATGAATTTTTCTTATGGTCATTATCATTTGTCATGGTAGGATCACAATTTTTTAATTCAAATTAACAAGCATATATTGAGAACCAGTTACTGTGCTAGGTAGGACCTGAGGACATATGAAATATGGCCTCTTTTCACCAGACTGGAGGTGTAGTTGGGAGGACCAGGGTGTGTATTGCCTCAATATGGACCTGGGGCAGGGGTTTGGCAGGATAGTGAGTGGTTCGGTGCTTAGGCTCTGGAGTTAAACAGATCTAGGATTGAATCCTGGATCTGCCACTTCTTAGTGAGAATCTGAACCTCAATTTTCTTGTCTGTAAAATGAGGATAACAGGACTGGTTGACAACGAAATGAGATGAATGTTAGTGAAATGCTTAGCATATAGTACCTGACATATAGTAAAAGCAAAAAAACTAAAACAAACCTAACCTGCTGCTATCGAGTTGATTCTGACTCATAGCGACTCTGTAGGACAAGATAGAACTGCCCCATAGAGTTTCCAAGGAGCACCTGGTGAATTCTGACTGCCTACCTTTTGGTTAGCAGCTGTAGTTCTTAACTACTACTCCATCAGGGTTTGACACATAGTAAGAGCTCTGTAAATCTGAGGTTTTATTTTTTTATTGAATGTTCAAGAAAAGAGATTCTCTTCAGCAGCGAGAGAAAAGGCTTTGTCAGAGGTGGGAACATCTGAACAGGGTTTTGTAGGATGAAGAGGAGTTCATCCAACAGAGTTGAGTAGTAAACAGTTGTACTCAAGGCCGAGGGAACATGAGTGTTCAGAGGCTTAAAACAGCGTAGAGTGATTAGAGAGTTATAAGTGGAAGTTTTTACTTCAGGAGAGGGAAACAGGAAGGGAGAGGAGGCTGCTGAGCCAGTCCTTCCTTCTTGTTTGTTGATATTTGGATTCAGATGGTATTAAGATAAGTTGTTTTGTTCTGTTTACAAAAGTAATACATGGTTATATGTTTGTAAAAATATAAAGTATTTACATTTTATACGTGTTGTTAGGAGGTGTCGATGCAATTTTGGACTTACAGTGACCGCATGTGACAGAGTAGACCTACCCATAGGGTTTCCAAGGAGCAGCTAGTGGATTTGAACTGCTGACCTTTTTGGTTAGCAGCAGAGCTCTTAACCCCTGAGCCACCAGGGTTCTGTTGTACCACCAGGGCACCTTATATTTCATGTACACATCAAGTTAATAGTTTCATGTATATATATTTTTTTCTAGATTTTTTTGGAGCTTTTTTTGCTTAACAATTTATCTTGGGTAGATTTATTGCAAATTCCTTTTTGATAGCCTAATAAAAGCAGTAGGAAGGCAAATGGAAATAACATTCGGATTGTCTGTTTTTGCTTTCTCCCACCCGACTCATAAGAATAAATTACTAATCACTAACCTTTGCCTGACCTTTGACTTTTTAGTTGCATCTGTCCGAGCTTTCCTGAGGCAACTGTTATTGCTGAGCATGATTGCTATAGGAGGTAAAAGACTGGGCTATAAGGTCAGATTCCTTGGGCTTAAATCGCAGATCCACCACCTCTTAGACCTTGGGCAACTTTTTTTTAACTTCTCTGAGTCTTAGTTTCTTTATTTGTAAAATGCAAATACCAGGTCTACCTTGTAGGTTCGTTGTGAGGATTAAACAAAATAATGCGTGTAAAGTACTTTGCACACTGTCTGGCAGAAAGCCAACACTGGAGTACTAATAATTACTATTATTAAACACTGTACTACGTATCTAACTTCTAAATTGGGCAAGTTATTATCCACAGTGGCCATTAATGACCCAAAGGAAAGGAGTAATTGGGAGAGTCCAGCCTAATAGGAAAAAACTAAAGATTGGGGACCAGGGGGACTTACATTGCGGTGGAGGGGATGGAAAAGAGGGGATGGAGGCTGGTCACAAAAGGAACAGCTAAAGCAACTTGTAAGCTCCTATTTACACAGATGCTCTTGTGACAAGTCTTTACGTATTCCAAAATCTAAGACTATGGCCCATTTGTTCTAAGTAATCAACACACTAAAAATTTATTACCACTCAGGAATTGGAACAGTCTGTTGGAGTTCCTGATGACACAAAAAGTACAGGTAGTATTGAAGGTTTGAGGGGTGGAGGGGTGGCTAGAGTTGAATGTGTCTCAGAAAGAGGCCAGCAGGAGGAACCTTGTTTTGTGTCAGGTAAGGAAGGTGAGACAACATACAGTTTGGGGGTGAGAAGACTTTCCAAGTGGAGTAAGTGATCTGTGTGAAACTGGTGTGCCCTGCTCTGCTGAATTAGAAGTCTCTTCACATCTATGTGTACAAGTGTACTTGTGTGTTTAATTGAAGTACAGCTTTCTTTTTCTGTCGTGTAGCTTTCCTTTGCAAAATAACCTTGTGTACCACTCAGCTTCTCCATGAAGCAGGTTCTCTCACCCCAACTCTTGAGTTTTGTGTTGGGAGAAAGCACGAGAGAAAAGCCCTCCCAGTCACTAGTTTCTTGGCTTGTATGTGAGGCAGGAGGAAGCCAGCGGAGCTTGAAAGAGAAAGTAAACCTTCTGGTAAATAAATGGCTTCCCTGTTGTGGATGAGGAGTGCAAACTATTAGGGGGATCTTTGGGTAGTTTTTGTAGAGGCCGTTTCTGAAAACTGACTTGGATTAGCGAAGGTGAGCCTAGCGTAGGAAAGCCCTGCCCTGTCTGGTGTTAACCACCTGTTTTCCCGCTTTGTTGATTGATTTTATTAGTTTGTGGTGTCCTGACCTCTCATTCTTGTTATGAGATTTGGAAGATTTGAGCCTGAACTTGGGCATCTACTTAGAGGAAAGCTTCCTAAAATGCGTATGTTTTTGCATCTTTGATAATGTTAATTTTGTTTTGTTTTTAGCAAACCCTGTTGTTCTGATGGAGCCTAAAAACATTAGACATTTCCTTTCTTCT
The DNA here is from genome assembly GCF_024166365.1 of Elephas maximus indicus. Taxonomy (NCBI): domain Eukaryota; kingdom Metazoa; phylum Chordata; class Mammalia; order Proboscidea; family Elephantidae; genus Elephas; species Elephas maximus. The sequence goes on along the minus strand of NC_064837.1, from coordinate 49,307,842 downwards.
TTTCTCCCTCCCCTGAATCCACCCAAATGTATCCTCAAAACCTCAAAACCCAGATGTTAGCTGTGTAATTACCTCTCCTATAAACCAAACAGTGCAATATTGCATTGAGTTAGCATTAAAATGGTTGGTCTTGGAATTTTTTTCTACTTGTGGTTTAGACACAATAAATATTTAATCTCAGACTGACTTTCCCTGACAAATCAGTTTTGTATTTGGGCTTTTATCCATATGTTTAGGGAAAGCACATTTATTGGAACACTAACCTAAATAAAATGTAATTAGGATGGTGACTCTTAGGCACAGGGGCAGCAGGCTGAATAATTGATGCATTCGGAAGCCATATAGCAGTACTTACTCTGAATTCCATGTGTTATCGTCCCTTGCCATTAGAGTGAATAAATAAGAATGGAGGCTAAATGCGTAAAAGCACGTGAGACACTTTAGGGTCCTAACTGGTATGTTGAAAAGTCCTAGGTTCATGGAGGTATCCTGGGTTAGAAGTGCCCCATATAACTGCTGTCTGATTCCGTGTACTTCTACCGTTAGTTTACCCTAAGCTCCATCATGAGAGTACCATTCCTTTTTACTCAGTGAAAATATTTTCTGAGTAATGGAGAATGTGGCTGGAAGTGGAGGACCTGTAGTCTCAATATTAAAAACTGCTTTCCTTTCTCTAGAAGAGATCAATGCTAGTCTAACCACAGATTTGCAGAAAGAATATATCAAAGATTAGTCCTTCAGTTCCAGATTTTAGGTTTCTTTATTGTAAAAGCAATATTTTAGGAAAAAAAGGAAAATTAATTGGTATAAAAGGGTGGGCAGAAGTGGAAATTCAGTCTTCTCTCCACCTCATCTTCTGAACTCTCTTTTCTAAGGACAGCAAGTTACCTATTTTTTCTATATCAACCACTCTGCCCCAAAACACAAGGAACAGTTTTATGTAAGCTCTATTGTTCCTTTGACAAGTGGGAGGAGAGATTTTTTTGTTTATTTTGTTTTTGTATTGTTCCCACAAGTGGGTTGTCTGGAGCAGCCATTTCAGAGTGTGGTCCACAGACCCCTGGGAATCCCTGAGATCCTTTCAGGGGCCTTCAAGATGAAAACTGTTTTCATAATGTTGTTATTTGTGTTTTTTACTTCGTTGGCATTTGTACTTGTGCTTGTAGCCATTGAATTCTTCACAGCTACGCACTCACAGGGGGAAAAAAACTGGTTTAATTTAAGGACGTCCTCGATGAAACAGTAAACCATATTCATTTCACTAAATTTATCTCGACCCTTGAGTATGTGTCTTTTTAATATTCTGTGTGATGAAATGGGAGGCACTCAAGGGAAAGCACTCATGGAATTGTTTGAGTTGCCATCTCAAACTGCTTGCTGTTTTTTCCATGAAACACCATTTTTACTTGAAAAAATGACTGACAGACCAACTGGGGTATTGGCAAACATTTTCTCAAATATGGAAGAAAGGAAACTGTCTATTCAAGGAAAACAAGTGGCAATATTTGTGGCCAACGATAACATTGACACTTTCAGGTGGAAATATGAATTTGAGAAAACTTGAGAGTTTCTCAATTCTAATGAATGGGATTTTTCCGATTTAACAGATGTGATTTTTTTTTTTTATAATGAAATGTGCCAACATTTGGAAGGTCTGTATACCCTGAATTAGTGTTTTCCAAATGACTAATGGATGATATTACAAAATCATGCCTGGAAAAATATTCAAAATGCAAGATAGACTAAATGATTTTAACTAAGTATAAAAAGTTCATTGAAATGGTTTTATATTCCATGTTGTAGCTAACCTTTAAGAAATTAACATTTGTTGAGTTTTGACATATTATTAAAGAAGAATATCCAGAATTACCTGAACTGGCTATTAAGACACTTCTTCCTTTTCCAGCTACATGTCTGTGTGAGGCCGAATTTTCTTCATATACTTCAACCAAAGCAACATACTGCAACAAACTGAATGCAGAAACAGACATGAAAACCCAGCTGTCTTTTATTAAGCCAGATATCAGGGATATAATATATATATAATATAGTTATCTTTCATAAAAATGTTATTTATGTTAACACATAAGTTTATTATTTTTAAATAAATATTTAAAACATTTCTCAGTTTTAATTCTAATGCACTAAATATCAATAGTTATAACCTCCTTATAACTATATGGAAACCCTGGTGGCGTAGTGGTTAAGTGCTACAGCTGCTAACCAAAGGGTCCACAGGTCGAATCTGCCAGGCGCTCCTTGGAAACTCTATGGGGCAGTTCTACTCTGTCCTATAGGGTCGCTATGAGTCGGAATCGACTCAATGGCACTGGGTTTGGTTTTTTTTTTTTTTGGTATAACTCTATAAGCTTTTTGGGATCCACCATTTTTTTAAGAATATAAAGGGGACCTGAGATCAAGAGGAAACCCTGGTGGCGTAGTGGTTAAGCGCTACAGCAGCTAACCAAGAGGTTGGCAGTTCGAATCCACCAGGCGCTCCTTGGAAACTCGATGGGGCAGTTCTACTCTGTCCTATGGGGTCACTATGAGTCGGACTCAATGGCAGTGGGTTTTGGTTTTGAGATCAAAAAGTTTGAAAACTGCTGGTCTAAAGATTTTAGCATAAGAATCTCTGGAGTGTTTGTTTTAAAGACAAAAAGATTCTGTGGATTCACCCCAGAGAGCCTGAGTTTAGTAGATCTGGGAGTCGACTCCAAGCAGCGGGTCTGCTTTGTTTTGTTTTGGGTCATTTTAACAGGCACCCCAGGTAATCTGATGCAGGTGGTCCTTGGTCCTTAGGTTGAGAAATACCATTCTAGAAGGACCATAGGCTTCTTCAGCTTAGTGAAGTCACATCTACAGGCTTTAGAAGTCATTGTTTTGGATAAAGCCTTCCTTCAGGTAAGTGGTCAAATATACCTTACATAATAAGGGAAAACACTTTTGAGATTTTTCATTATTCTGTTTATTTTTCTCGGTGTTCATGCACCTGGATATTTAATCAAGGATGATTATGACTGTCTAAAGAATTATGACTTAACTGGATTAATGTTCATTCTGGTTTTATTGATTGAATATCCATGAACATTTTAAGATAGTTTCGGACTGCTTGGATTAATTTCTAAAGACGAGTCTGGTAAAGAATTGTCTTTCAGTTTTATAAGAGGCATTCTGTTTCGGATATGTCTTAATAATAAAGTTAACTTCGACTTTTTTACATGTAACATTTTCCTCTCTTCTCATAATTGTTTTTTTTTGCAAATTCAGAGAGGTCAGAGATAAGACTCAAAAAGAGATAATTTGACTCTTTTAGCCTGGAGGTTTGAAGACTCCAAGCTTGTGTTTGGGCTTGGCCATTATCTGTGTGACCTTGGTCACTTAACATTTCTGTCCTTATCTGTAAAATGGGGCTAATGCCTACTTACATTGTCTGGCCATCTATGGGTTCTCTTTGACTGACAAATCCAATGTGAATTCGTGCTTTAGGCCACATACTGTATGGAAGTCACTTTTAGAATTTAAGCCATCCTCAACACAAATTGGAATGACATTTCTTTCTAATCATTCACTGTTTTCTTTCTAAGCTCACTTAGACTGTCAAACTCTAATTTCATGAGTAATTGAAACTTTTCTTAAGCTCCTCTCGTGTGAGAGCTAAGGGGGGAGAAGCTCAGCTGTTCTCTGGAGAGTGCTAACACATAAAGCCGTGATGTACAATGAAGTCATCTATTTTTCTAAGTATATTATTCATTTCTAAGAATATTGTTAGGATTTCTAAGCTTGTCTAATTGAGGAGACAGCTCATCGTCCATCTTGAGTATAATTTAAACTTTATGGTTCAGGGTCATCTTTAATATTCTTTTCCCCTCTTCACATTTTTTTAACTGGTATGAAATTTCCTCCTAGTACTCAAGGTCATGCAGAAACAAATGTCGAGATGTTTGTGGTTAGTGCTCTGTGGACAAGGAAATGAAGAGCTTGCTCCCTGCCCCCTCTCCCAAATTTAATTTTTTTAACTCCCCTGTCTTTAGATAAGACCAGCCAGAGAGCCACAGTCCAGAGTCCAAACTTAGTTAGATACTGATTTTAATGTTGAGAGTAATCTAATCTTTATGTTTAATCTCTCTACCCTTATATATAATATGCTGAACTGGAATGTTGGTTTGTCCTTAACATCTGCTCATTTCTAAGTCTAGGTGGATTGGAATAGTGGAGAAATACTGAAGATTTCAAAATCTTTTGAGAGACGAGAATCACTTTCTAGAGGTCATTCTTCTTGGTCCCTTTTTACTCACTTTTCTGTCAGATTAAGGATCAAAAATGAGAAGGGACTCTTTATTTTTTAGTTTCTGGCAGTTTAACTCAGCAAGTTAAACAATTATTGTGTGACTCAGCAATTCCACTCCTAGGTTATCCCTAACAGACTGGAAAGCAGGACCTCAAACAGATACTTGTACACCAGTGTTGGTTGCAGCACTATTCACATTGGCATTGTTGGCTTAATTGACTTATTGCCCTTTGGTGTTTATGTTGGAAACCTGATGCTGTTATGATTTCTGCCTGTTTCTTTTCTTTGGAAATTTCCATAACTTCTTGATTCCTACCGCTCTGAAATTTCACAGGGATCTGCCTTAGTGAGAGTCCCTGGGTGGCTCAAATGGTTAAGTGTTGGTTGCTAACCAGAAGGTTGGCTGTTTGAGGTTACCCAGTGGCGCCTTGGAAGAAAGGCCTGGTGATCTATTTCCAAAAAATCTGCCACTGAAAACCCTATGAGGCACATTTCTACTCCGACACACATGGAGTCGCCATGAGTCAGAATTGGCATGATGGCAACTGGTTTGGTTTGGCTTGGTGCCTTAGTAGGGGTCTATTTTCTTTCATTGGACCTGCATTAGGTGGATCCCTTTCAATCTGGAAAGGAAAATTCACATTATTTCTTTGATAATTCCCTTTTTACCATTTTCTCCACTCCCTTTTTTTGGGTATCTGCTTTTTTTTTTTTTTTGGTCACTTAGCCACATGTTGGATTTCCTGGACACATCTAAGTTTGTTTCTTTGTTTCCTCCTTCTCCCTCCTATTTTCCATCTTTTTTTATTTAGGATTGCATTCTAGAGGTTTCCTTGGCTCTTTCAACTCATATTTAATTTTCAATTTCAAGAGTTCTTTTTTCTGGTTGCCATTTCATCATCATCTTTTTAAAATTTTTATTCTATGCCTGTTTAATGAGTATAGTTTATCTCTCTGATATTATTTATAGTTTTGTGAAGTTTTCGTTTGTTCTTTGTACTCTCTGGTTCCTGAGTTCCTCTTTTCTTGAGTTCACTTCTATCTTTTGTGTTGGAGGTTTTCATCAAAAATGTGGTAGTTCTTAGTTCTGTTCACTAAAAAGTTGAGCGGAAGTCCTGTGTGCTTGTTGGGTTTGCTGTATGTTGGGCTTCACTGTGGGGTGATCAGGGGAGATTCTGGCTGCCAGGGTTCTGGGAGCTGAATGGGGAAAGAGAACTGTTTACTGTGTACACTCTCAACTGATCTCCATGTTTCAGTTCGGTGACTCTTTTGCCCTCAGTTGTGTCCGGTTCCCAAGTCCAGACTCTGGCTAAATTTCTCCAGAGAATAAGCATGCTGTCTCCTGCTGAAGTTGGAGGGAGGTAGTTACCTGGTGCTGCAGGATGGAGGACAAGATCTAGGGAGTCTAAATGCTCTTTATACATGATCTTTCAATCAGCTGTCCTATTTTCAGCCAAATTCTTTGTCCCTGCCTTCAGCCATACCTGGCACCTTCACGTTTGAGCTTTTTAGGGTTACGCAGCAAGAATCAGCATACTTGTCATTGGAAATCCCTTCTGCAAGCAGCTCTGCCGATCAGTTTTTTTCAGCTGTGCTAAGTCAGTTACCATTCTTTCACTTTCTGGATTCCAGAATTTTGTTTACATTTTTGTCCATTGTCATCTCATTTCCCGTTCTTTGTCCTTGTGGGACATTGTTGCAGCCACTATGTTAATCCATCTTATGGAGGGTCTTCCTCTCTTTCATTGACCCTGTGCCTTACCAAGCATGATGTCCTTCTCCGGGCACTGGTCCCTCCTGATAACATGTCCAAAGTACGTAAGATGAAGTCTTGCCATCCTTGCTTTTAAGGAGCATTCTAGCTGTACTTCTTCCAAGACAGGTTTGTTCATTCTTCTGGCAGTCCATGGTATATTCACTATCCTTTGCCAACACCATAATGCAAAAGCTTCAATTCTTGCTTTGCTACTTAGGGTAAATTTGTGTGAATTATTAAACCTATTAGCTCATGCTCTAGGAAGGTCAGTTTATGCCATGCTATGAAGTTAGTTAGCCTCCAAAGATAATCCAGTCTTCTGTATGCTAAAAGTATGTTGCAGATTTTTTAAAAACATGTTTAATTTTCATTCATTTATTCAACAAATACTTGCGCATCCTAGGTACTGGGGAAGTAGCAGGGAACAGCAGTAAGAGCTTACTTACATCCCTAGCAGGATGGTAGTGGAAGGGGATGTGAGGTGCGGAACCCCTTTTGCAGTAAACAATTGGTCTTTTGGTTCTGATTCCAGAGAGCAGGACCACATCTGAGGCCAGTGTATGGGGGCCCACCCAACTAATGGGATCACCTGGGAGCCAATGTTTACTAAGCCTCGGGAGGCCATGTGGTAAAGCCATTAAAGGCCTTGGAAGACAGAGGCTTATGGGAGCTTCTCAGGTCGGAGAGAGTGGGAAGCTCTGTCCCAGGACCCCTCCGAAGCCTCCCTCTTTGTGTTTGTATCGTTTTTCCTTCTAGGTTAGAGATGACCCTTTTCTTGAAGTTTGTGAGTTGTTCCATGAGATTATGGGACCTATGAAATAGAGAAGGGACCTGTACCTGCTGGGGGCTGCATAGAACAGCTGGGGTCTGAACGGACTAAAGAAGGGAAGCTGAGACTTCCTTGGACTGGTTTGATACCACAGGGCAGAGAAACAAAGAAATATATGATATGTCCAAGGGTGATGAGTGCTGTAAAGAAGAATTCAGCAGGGAGAGATGTGCTGGTTTAAATAGACTGGTGTGAAGGGACATTTGTGTGGAGACCTGAACGAAGTGAGGGAGTGAGCCATGTAGATGTCTAGGGGATGAGCTTTTCAAGGCCAAAGGAAAGGTATGTACAAAAGGCCTGGGGCAGGAATGGGCATGGAATGTTCCAGGAACAGAAAGGAGACAAGTGTAAGCAAAGGGGAGAGCAGCAGGAGAGGACATAGAGAAATATCCAGAGACAAAATGGAGAGCTGGTGGGGCATGGTAAGAGTCTGAGTTTTTTTCTGAGTGGGTTTTGAGCGGAGGAATGAAATGATCTGACTTATATTTTGAAGGGATCTGTTATGCGGAGAATAGACTGTAGGGGGGCAAGGGCAAAAGCATCGGTAATTCAGGTGAGAGATGGTGGTAGCTTGGATGGATGAAGGTGGTCGCAGCGGAGATGGTAAGAAGTGCTTGGATTGTAGATATATTTTGTAGGTATAGCCCACGGGATTTGCTAATGGATTGGATGTGGCAAGAGGCAGGGAAGGAGAAGAAGAGAGGAATCAAAGCTTATTTCAAGGTTATTTTTTTTTTAGTCTTAGCATAATCAAGAAGGAAGTTGTCGTTTGTTGAGATGGGGAAGATTAGAGGAGAAGCGGGCTGGGAGAGGTTTTCAGCGAAAGGGGTTGGTTTTAGGTGGAGTCCCCAGGTGGTGCAAATGGCTAAAGCACTCAGTTGCTAATTGAAAGGCTGGAGATTCAAGTCCTTCCAGAAGTCCCTCAGAAGGAAGTCCTGGTGGGCTACGTCTACTTCTGAAAATATCAGCCACGGACACCCCTAGAGAGCACCATTCTGCTCTGACACACAGGGTCACCTTGAGTCAGAGTTGACTCCGTGGCAGCTGGTAGCTGGTTTTAGACGCGTTAAGTTTGAGATCTCTGTCAGACGTGTAAATGGAGACACTGAGTGGGCGTCGGATATAGGAGTCTGGAGTTCATGGGAGAGGATGGCGTCTTAGTCATCTAGTGCTGCTGTAACAGCAATGCCACAAGCGGATGGCTTTAACAAACAAGTTTATTCTCTGACAATCCAGTAGGTTGCAAGTCTGAATTCAGGGCACCAGCTCCAGGGGAAGCTTTGCCTCTCAGTTGGCTCCGGAGGAAGGTCCTCCTCGTCAGCCTTCCCTTGGGAGCATCTCAGTGCAGGAACCTCAGGTCGGAAGGATGAACTCTGCTCCGGGCACTGCTTTCTTGGTAGTATGAGGGACCCAACTCTCTGCTTGCTTCCCTTTCCTTTTATGTCTTGAGAGACAAAAGGTGGTGCAGGCATACTCCAGGGAAACTCCCTTTATATCAGATCAGGGATATGACCTGGTAAGGATGTTACAATCCCAGCCTAATCCTCTTTAATATAAAATTATAATCACAAAATGGAGGACAACCACAGAATACTGGGAATCATGGCCTAACCAAGTTAATACGCAGATTTTTGGGAGGACCTAATTCAGTCCATGACAGATGGGAAGATTGAACATCTAGCAGCAACAATCAAATCATCTGGAGGCTTCTTCACGCGCATATCTCATGCCTAGGCTGGGATGATTCAAAGGCTGATCTCAGCTGGGACTATAGACCAAGAGCCTACACGTGGCCTCTCCTTTTGACCTGGGCTTTTTTGACTTGGGCTTTTCACAGAATGGTGGTTGGGTTCTGGAGAATGAGCCTTCTGAGAGAATCGGGCAAAAGCATCATAGCCTTGGAAGTTGCATATGGACACTTCTGCCATACTGTATTGGTTGGAGCAGTCATGGTCTTAGCCGAAAGCATTGGGGAGGGGATAAAGACTCCTCTCAATGGGAGGAATATCAAAGAATATGGGGCCAAGTTTTATAAACACCACCGATGTCCTTTGAATCCGACGGTCTTCCAAAAACTCATAGTTACTGTGAAGGAAGGTGTTCTAATACAGGACCCATGGATATGGACTGAGCCTCAGTTACACATTGCTGCATGTGAAGTGACCAGGACTTCCTTAATATCTCTTATAGTGAAAGTGACCGGAATAAATTGAGACTCATTCTTCATTTTCTCCACTAGGCATAGAGCTACGTTATGTGTTTGAATTACCTATTTTAGAAGACTATTAGTAGGTTACATAGTGTTCTAGATCATTAGTTGCTACTTACAGACTTTTTCCAGCAACTTGCTCTTCTCCTCCCTTCAAGTGCCCACAAGCCTGGGAATTTTGACGTGATGATTTGCTTGCCCAACCTACAATTATTTCTCAAAGGTTATATTCCTTCTGTTTTTAAAAAGCTGGCAGCCTGCCTTTGACTCCTATGAAGGTGGGTTCCTTAGCATTCACAGTTTATTGGAAGCATGCTTCATTTTTTTCTCCAGAAAAAATCGCCAAATTCTAGATAAGCAACCATACAGGGTAGAACTGATCTTGTTTTTCTAGGTGTGGCTGCCATATTGGTGCCATGTTTTTCAATATCGTGGCTATCTGTTTAGTAGAAACTTGTGCAATAGGGAGTTGGCGTTTATGTGTGCGTAGAAGTGTGAGTAAAGGAAAATACAAAGGAAGTGTTGGCATCTTAAATTGAATATGCTGTTGAAATGATACATGAAGGTCGCCAACAGAGAGCTTTTCCTCAGATGAGGGAGCCTCAGATGCTTATGTAAGTACTGTGGGCGTTTAGAATTAAAGCAGTGATTGGGCTAGAGGTGAGGTTAGAGAAGCCTCTTTGATGGAGAAAGGAAAAGGACAATTAATGCCACCAAGCAGAAAAAGCATTTTAGGCAAGAACATCTGTGAGAAAGGAACAAATAAGATTCAGGGGAGAATAAGTTGACTTGAAAGAAAACGGAACATTTATATGAAAGTCTCAGGGGTTCCTCCAGTCTCTTTCAGACCAATAAGTCTAGTCTTTTTATTTGAATTTTGTTCTATATTTTTCTTCTCTGTCTGGAACCCTCAATTTTGATCTCTACCAAAGCAGTTGGTGGTGGTAGCTGGGCACTGTCTAATTCTTCTGGGCTTGGGCTGGTGGAGACTGTGGTTCATGTGGCCCATTAGTCCTTTGGACTCATACTTTCCTTCTGTCTTTGGTTTTCTTCATTCTCCTTTGCTCCAAATGTGATGAGACCAATAGATGTATTTCAGATGGCCACTTGCAAGCTTTTAAGAGCCCGGACGCTGCTCAACAAAGTAGGATGTAGAACATTTTCTTATGAACTATGTTATGCCAGTTGACCTATATGTCCCCCGAGATCATGTTCCCCAGCCCTCAGCCCCAGTAACTTGGTCTCTCAAGGTGTTCGAATGTGTCTGGGAAGCTCCTGTGTCTTTGCCTTGATCAAGTTGTGCTGACTTCCCCTGTATTGTGTGTTGTCTTTCTTTTCACCACAGTTAACCCTTGTCTGTTACCTAGTTGGAGCCCTGGAGGCACAGTGGTTCAGCGCTACAGCTGCTAACCAAAAGATCAGCAGTTCGAATCCACCAGGCAGTTCGAATCCACCAGCCACTTACTTCTTGGAAACCCTACGGGGCAGTTCTACTCTGTCCTATAGGGTTGCTATGAGTCGGAATCGACTTGAGAGCAATGATTATTATCTCGTTAGTGATTTCCCCTCCCCATATGATTTTATTCATATTGAAAAGTCTCTGAAGGGTCATTCTTGAATTTTTCGAATAGCAAAACTTAGAGTTGGTCTGCATATGTGTCTCTTGGGAGCAGTGTCCTCCTCTGGGAGAATCTGGCTTACTCAGTTTAGTTGTAATTCATACCAGTGGTTTATTCATTCAGTACATATTTTTTGAGCACCTGTTATGTGCCAGGCACTATGTGAGATGCGGGGGTGTGTGTGGGCAAACTAATGAGCAAAAGCCTTTCCTCGAGGAGCTTGTAGTCCAGCATGGTGGTCGTGAGTGCAAGTCATGGAGTCATGGTGCATGGGTTCAAATGATGGTGATGGAAGGAAGGCATGTGTGAGGGCCTTTGGTAGGGTGGAGCTTGGTGGTTTTGAGGAACTGAAAGAAGAGCAGAGTGAGTGTCTAGTGCTCAGCAAGCAAGCTGATGCCAGGTGAGGCGAGAGAGGCAGGGCTAGTCAGGCTATGGGTCACGTTAATAATGCTAACAGTATGCTTGCTGTGTGCAGGCCGTGTTTTAAGCGCTTTGTATACATTAACTCATTCAATTCTTACAATAACCCTGTGAGGCAAGTACTATTTTCTCTCCTTTTTACAGATGAAGAAACTGAGGCAAGAGGCCAAATGACTGGCACTAAACCAAAAAACCAAACCCAGTGCCATCGAGTCAATTCTGACTCATAGCGACCCTATAGGACAGAGAACTGCCCCATAGAGTTTCCAGGGAGCGCCTGGCAGATTTGAACTGCTGACCCTTTGGTTAACACTTAACCACTATGCCACCAGGGTTTCCATTTCACATGTATCTGAGCAGCGAAGCTAGAATTCAAATCCAGGTAGTTTGGCTCCAGAATCCATGCTGCAAGCATATCCTTCTGCCTCAGTATTGGATATTTTGTTTTTTAGCCTAAGAATAATGCAAAGTCATCTGTTTTAAGCAGGGGAGTAGCAAGATCAAATTTATGTCCTGAGAAGGTCTCTCCGGCCACAGTATGGAAAATACTGTAAAGGGAAGCAAGTAGATGTGGCCCAGGTGTATTTTAGCTTTGGGGTTTCTAACTGATTTGGTTTCACCTTTGACTCCTTTCCTGGAAGCATGAGTGGAATTTTATAAAGCAGCTGGAGTACAAACCCTGGACCCTTTTTGGTTAAATATCAACTTACTTTCTTTACTACAGCATTTATTCTTGGGTTGCACTAAACTGAATGTCCTGAGGGAATTTAGCTGGATGGTAATTTACAGACTGAATAGTCTTTAGAGGCCATCTCGCCCAGTTGTTCTTCTCCCAGTGTCAGAATTAATGCTGCGGCGTTTCTCAGGGTGACCACTTAACCTCATTTAAACATGAAATGCATCAGTGAACCTGAGAGATTGTTCCTTACTTCTCTTCTGAGTCATGTTTGTCCTTCAACCAGTCACCAACCTCCGTCGCATCTGCCTTTTTAATATCTTTAGAAAATGTCCTCTTCAAAACATTCCTGATGCCACTACCCAAGGACCACTACCATCTCTCACCTTGATTATTGCAGCCTGAGAGATCTTACCTCAGACTAAATCAAATTTCCATTTGTCTGCTTAAAACTTTTCAAAGACCTCCCCATTGCCCTTGGAAGAAAGTTCAGATTTCTTAGTATGGCTTACGAGAGAGCCTTCATGAGTTTGACTACTACTTGCCACTTCAACTTCTTCCCATGCCATAGTCTCCTTATAGTGTTCTGTAGTTCTCTATGATGTTCTGGTTCATTATCACTGCCTGGACCCCATCCTGGTGGCATAATGGTTAAGTGCTATGGCTGCTAACCAAAGGGTCGGCAGTTTGAATCCGCCAGGTGCTCCTTGGAAACTCTATGGTGCAGTTCTACTCTGTCCTATAGGGTCGCTATGAGTCGGAATTGACTCGACAGCACTGGGTTTGGACCCCATCCTGGAGGTTATTTATCAGGAGATCTGGGGGGAGGCTTTCCAGAGGTCCTCAGGTGATTCTGAAGTGCGTTCAGAGTTGAGCCCTGACCTCTGCTCTAGCTTTGAGGTTCTCAGCCTAGCTGCACATTAGAATCTCCTGAGGAACTGTGTCATATCGAAGCCTGGTTCCTGTCCTCAGAGAGTTCAATTTGGCATCTGGTTTGGGTCCCAGGCATGCTGTTTTTTCATATAGGCAATCCCTGAGTTACAAACGCTATCTGTTGCTAAGTCCATCTTTAAGTCGAATTTGTAGGTATGTTGGAACAGGTACATATGGTTCTTATTTAGTGTCAGTCAGATGTTTGTCTTAGTATATATTTTGCCTTTCTATGCATATAAAACACTTTTCCCAACCATACAGTGTTTTTATGAGTATCACAAAGTAGTGCATACGTTCGTCGTTACGAACCATTGTATTTAACTCAAATTTTTATTGTAATAGGCTTTGTGACAGTCTCTTCCTAAATACGAGTTGTCCATAAATCAGACGTTTGTAACGCAGGGACTGCGGAGATCTACCTTCGTAATTCTAATCTTGCAGCCAGGGTGGGGAACCTCTGCGTACAGAGGGAATTACTCCAGAGAGCAGACTTTGGGAGGAGATGTTGTGGGGAAAACGGATTGCCATTCTGGAGTGTATTACCCTTTCATATATAAATCTTCAAGTATTTGAAGAGCCATTCTTCTGTAATTTATCTTTTTCTCTCCTTGCCCCCCTTTGTTCTCCCCAAACGTTCAAGTTGCTGGGCAAAGTGTTCAAGTTCTTGGACTCTTCACGCCTTGATTGCCCTTCCCTGAATATATTTGTATTTTAGTGCGCCGTTTAAATTGTGATACACAGAATTAGAATAGCACTGTCGATGTGGGCCAGTTACACCAGGGCTAACATATCCTTTAATCTAAACACTATATATGTCTATTAAAATACCATGAGATCACATTTTCTTGAATTCATGGTTTACTCATGGGTGACTTAAAAATCAACTAAAACTCTAACTACAGAATAGCGGTTAACCACCTGGATCAAAGGAGAATGAAGAACACCAAGGACACAAGGCGATTACGAGCCCAAGAGACAGAAAGGGCCACATGAACCAGAGACTACATCATCCTGAGACCAGAAGAACTAGATGGCGTCCGGCTACAACCGATGACTGCCCTGACAGGGAACACAACAGAGAACCGCTGAGGGAGCAGGAGAGCAGTGGAATGCAGACCCCAAATTCTCACAAGACCAGATTTAATGGTCTGACTGAGACTAGAAGGACCCCGGTGATCATGGCCCCCAGACCTCCTGTTGACCCAGGACAAGAACCATTCCCAAAGCCAACTCTTCAGACATGGATTGGACTGGACAATGGGTTGGAGAGGGATGCTGGTGAGGAGTGAGCTTCTTGGATCAGGTGGACACTTGAGACTATGTTGCCATCTCCTGCCTGGAGGGGAGATGAGAGGATGGAGGGGGTTAGAAGCTGATGAAATGGACATGAAAAGAGAGAGTGGAGGGAGGGAGCGGGCTGTCTCATTAGGGGGAGAGTAGTTGGGAGTGTGAAGCAAGGTGTATATAGGTTTTTGTGTGAGAGACTGACTTGATTTGTAAACTTTCACTTAAAGCATCATAAAAATTGGGGTTTTTGCTCTGATGAGAGACACAGTCCCCATGTTCTATATTTAGGTTGTTTGACTTAATCTGGTCACTAGAAAATGAAACAAAATACACACTAAACACACCAAGTAGCATGGATTATTATATTAGTTTATTCTAAGAAAAACAAAGGAACTAACATTTGTTAAACAATTATTATATGCCATGTACTGTCCTAGGGGTTTAATGTCCATTATTTAATTTACATCTCAAAACAACACTTAAAAGCAGGTATTACTCTCATTTTACAATAGGAGATTAAGGCTGTGAAAAGTGAATCAATTTATCCAATATTTAAAATCCAAGTCTATCTGGTTACAAAACCCTCATCTTTCTATGATCCTAGATTAAGATGTGTTATGTTATTACCCAGCTAAATAAAAATTTTTTCTCCAAAAACAAAAAAATAGTGGTTTCGAGCAGAGCTCTGAAACTAGACTATTTGTGTTAGGATCCCAGTTCTATGTCTTTGCTACCTGTGTGACCTTGGGTAAGTCACTTAACCTCTCTGAACCTCAGTTTTCTTATCTGTAAAATGGGAATAAAATATCTCATAGGATGGTTTGGGGGATGAAATGAATAAATAAGCATATGTCATATTTATAAAACAGTGCCTAGCACAAAGTAAGTGCAATATATTTTATATTTAGGTCTTTGATCCATTTTGAGTTAGTTTTTGTACCTGGTGTGAGGTATAGGTTTTGTTTCATGTTTTCTTGCAGGTGAATATCCAGTTATGCCAGCACCATTTGTTAAAGAGACTGTCTTTTCCCCATTTAACGAACTTTGGGCCTTTGTCAAATATCAGCTGCTCATAGGTGGATGAATTTACATCTGGATTCTCAATTCTGTTCCGTTGGTCTAAGTATCTGTTGTTGTACCAGTACCAGGCTGTTTTGACTACCATGGTGGCATAGTAGTTTCTAAAATCAGGTAGTGTGAAGCTTCCCAGTCTGTTCTTCTTCAGTAATGCTTTGCTTATCCGTGGCATCTTTCCTTTCTATGTGAAGTTGGTGATTTTTTTCTCCATCTCATTAAAAAATGCTGTTGGAATTTGGATTGGGATTGCATTGTATCTGTAGATCGCTTTGGGTAGAACTGACATTTTCACAAAGCTAAGTCTCCCTATCCATGAGCAAGGTATATTTTTCCACTTAAGTAGGTCTCTTTTGGTTTCTTGCAGTAGTGTCTTGTAGTTTGGTTTATACAGGTCTTATTACATCTTTGGTTAGATTTATTCCTAAGCATTTTATCTTCTTGGGGACTATTGTAAATGATATTGATTTGGTGAATTTCTCTTCTAAGTTCTCTTTGTTGGCATAGAGGAATCCAACAGATTTTTGTATGTTTACCTTGTATCCTGATACTTTGCTGAAATCTTCTATTAGTTCCAGTAGTTTTCTTGTGAATTCTTTGTGGTTTTCTGTGTTTAAGATCTGCAAGTAGGGATACTTTTACTTCTTCCTTACCAGTATGGATACCCTTTATTTCTTTTTCTTGCCTTATTGCTCTGGCTAGGACCTCCAACCCAATGTTGAATAAGAGTGGCAATAAAGGGCTCCCTTGTCTGGTTCCCAGTTCTTAAGGGGAATGCTTTCAGACTCTCTCCATTTAGGATGATGTTGGCTGTTGGCTTTGTATAAATACCCTTTATTATGTTGAGAAATTTCCCTCTGTTCCTATTTTGCTGAGAGTTTTTATCATGAATGGGTGTTGGGCTTTGTCAAATGCCTTTTCTGCATCATTTGATAAGATTGGTTCTTATCTTTTATTTATGTGATGAGTTACATTGGTTGTTTTTCTAATGTTGAACCATCCCTGCATGAAAAACTGCATACCTGGTATGAATCCCACTTGGTCATGGTGAAGTATTTTTTGATATGTTGTTGGATTCTGTTGGCTAGAATTTTGTTGAGGATTTTTGTGTCTATGTTCATGAGGGATATTTTTCTCTAATTTACTTTTTATGTGGTGTCTTTACCTGGTTTTGGTATCAGGGTTCTGCTGGCTTCATAGAGTGAGTTTGGGAGTATCCATCCTTTTCAATGCTCTGAAATACCTTTAGTAGTACTGGTGTTAACTCTTTGAAAGTTTGGTAGAGTTCTCTAGTGAAGCCGTCAGGGCCAGGGCTTTTTTTTTTTTCTGTTGGGAATTTTTAAATTACCTCTTCAATGTCTTGTTATAGGTTTATTTAGTTTGTCTACCACAGTTTGTGTTAGTTTAGGTAGGTAGTGTGTTTCTAGAAATTCTTCCATTTCCTCTAGATTTTCAAATTTGTAGGAGTACAATTTTTCATAGTCTTCCATTATGATTCTTTTGATTTCAGTTAGGTCTGTTGTGATACCGCCCATCTCATTTCTTATTTACTTTCTTCTGATGCCCAAGGGCTTCTTTTGCTGCTCTCTTTCTATTTGTTCAAGTTGTAGGGTTAATGTTTTGATTTTGGCCCTTTCTTCTTATAGCATTTATTGCTATAAATTGACCTCTGAGCACTGCTTTTGGTGTGTCCCAAAAGTTCTGGTAGGGTGTGTATTCATTCTGATTTGATTCTGTGAATTTCTTTATTCCATCCTTGATTTTGTCCATAACCCCATAGTTTTTGAGCAAGGTGTTGTTCAGTTTCCATGTATTTGATTTTTTTTCCTTGGTTTTTCTGTTATGATTTGTACTTTTGTGGCTTTATGGTCAGAAAAGATGCTTTGTAATATTTCAATGTTTTGGATTCTGTTAAGGCTTTGTGGTCTGATACATAGTCTGTTCTAGAGAATGTTCCATGTGTGTTGGAAAAGGAAGTATACTTGTCTGCTTCTGGGTGGCATGTTCTGTATATGTCTATGAGATCAAGTTGGTTGATTGTGGTATTTAGATCTTCCATGTCTTTATTGAGCTCCTTTCTGGTTGTTCTGTCCTTCACCGAAAGTGGTATGTTGAAGTCTTCTACTATTATTGTGGAGCTATCTATTTCTCTTTTCAATGCTGTTAGAGTTTGTTTTATGTATTTTGGAGCCCTGCCATTGGGTGTGTAAATATTTATTAAGGTTATGTCCTCCTGGTGTATTGACTCTTTAATCATCATGTAGTGTCCTTCCTTATCATTTGTGGTGAATTTTGCTTTAAAGTCTGTTTTGTCGAGATTAATATTGCCACTCCTGCTCTTTTTTGATTGTTGCTTGCTTGATATATTTTTTTCCATCCTTTGAGTTTTAGCTTGTCTGTGTCTTTGAATCTAAAGTGTGTCTCTTGTAGGTAGCTTATAGATGGGATGAGTAAGTACAATATAAATATTAGCTATAATCATTCACTTGGATTGCTCTTAAACCGAGGTTCTTATATCTCATCTTATTCTTTTGTTTTAATATCACTGAAGTGTTTTAGTCTATTTAGGACATGGAGCTAGCCTTCCAAATGCCTTAGGTGAAATATATGGAGGTATTTGATTAAGGCATCACCCAACCCTCCCTTCCTCTCATTTCACATATACACCAATCACAGCATTACTACTCCCTCCCTCAGGATATGATAAATAGGTCCATTAAAGTACATATATTTTACATAGCAGGGAAAACTGACCAAGCAGCTATCACTCAACACCTGGCCAATCTGATATATTAATCTATGCATCTTTTTAAAGTGTTAAAAACAAAGGTGTCACCTTGAGAACTAAGGTATGCCTGACCCAAGCCATGGTATTTTTGATTGCCTCATATGCATGCTAAAGCTGGACAGTGAATAAGGAAGACTGAAGAAGAATTGATGCCTTTGAATTATGGTATTGGTGAAGAATATTGACTATACCATGGACTGCCAGAAGAACGAACAAATCTGTCTAGGGAGATGTACATCCAGAATGCTCCTTAGAAACAAAGATGGCGAGACTTTGTCTTATGTACTTTGGATGCGTTATTAGGAGGGAGCAGTCCCTGGAGAAAAGACATCATGCTTAGTAAGGCAGAGGGTCAGTGAAAGAGGAAGACCCTAAATGAGATGGATTGACACAGTGGCAGCAACAATGGGCTCAAACATAGCAACAATTATGAGGATGGCGAAGGACTGGGCAGTGTTTTGTTGTACACAGGGTTGCTGTGAGTCAGAACCGACTCAATGGCATCTAACAACAACAACAATCTGTTGCAGTGTTTCAAGGCAATGAGGAGAAATGGATTTACCATAAGAAATTTTGATGAAAGAGATGCCATGCAGGGACGGAACAATACAAAAGCGCTGTGCACCAAGCAAGATGCTAGACATCCACTATTTCTTTTTTACAACAATTTTTCAAAGGAGGGCTGATTCCCAATCTTACTAAAGAGGAAGCTGGTTGAGAAGTCCTGGTAGCTTTTTCCAAAACAAATAGCTGCTAAATGGCAGGCAGGTTTGCGCCAGGCCTGTCTGGTGTCAAAGTTGCTATGTTCTTTGCCTCACACCACGCTGCTTCAGAGGAGTGTGTCTGATTGGGGGAGCAGGAGCGTTGCAAAGTGGGGAGGCCTTGTGACACGCAAATTTGTTCTGTTTTCTGTGGTTTTATATGGAGCTGTTCTTAGGCAGCTTTAACTGTAAACGGTGTTCTCAATAATTGACAAAGCATTTCTACTTACGCTACTTTCAATTTAGAGGGAATTAATGTTTGTTATATGAGGCAATGGTGGTTCATTGGTAGAATTCTTGCCTTGCATGCAGAAGACCAGGGCTTGATTCCGGGCCAGCGTACCTCATGCACAACCACCACTCATCTGTTATTGGAGGCTTGTGTATCGCTATGATGCTGAATAGCTTCCAGTGGAGCCTCCAGGCTAAGACAGTCTGGGAAGAAAGGCTGGGATCTCCTTCCAGAAATTAGTCGGTGAAAACCCTATGCACCACAGCGGTCTAATCCACAACCGATCATGGGGACATCACAGGACCAGGCATTTCATCCAGTTGTGCATGGGGCCACCATGACTTGGCCTGCTCCAGTGCAGCTACAAGAAAAAAGAATGTTATACGATACGGTGCCTATACCAGATCAAGTATGGAGAATACAATTTTTTTTTTTCCTTAACACTATTAGATTTGAAATAATAAGAGACCTTGGTAGTTCATAGTTTCCAAATCTTTTTCTCAAGGATAGCCAGGTGAGCACAGGAGGTTTTGGGTAGTTCTTTTGGTTTTGTTTTTTAAATCCTGATTGGCCTTCACAAATGAGAACACCAGGTTTGCTTTCCTTTTTGCTGTTCCCATTCCTGGTAGTCTCCGCCTCTTAGAGTTACTGTGAATCAGATACATATCATTCTTTATATTTCTGACTGTAAACAAGATAACTGCACAAAGGTAGTGATAGTGATAGGCTTTACAAACTTGTTAGGAGTTAGAATGGAAAAACAGATTGTGCCTGGCACAAGGTTCTTTAATTGTCCAAGAAGAAGGTAGGATAGTGGACTTTTTTGAGTTGCCTCACAGTGTCCTTAAAAACTGTTCTTTCCTTCATTTCTCTGAGCTCTGCTCCCCACATACCACTTTTCATGTATTCAAAATCTGTCATATTAGTCAGCCAAACCAACCCACTGCCATCAAGCCGATTCTGACTCATAGCAACCCTATAGGTCAGAGTCGAGCTGCTTCATAGGGTTTCTGAAGCTTTAATCCTTTACAGAAGCAGACTGCCTCATATTTCTCCTGCACAGTGGCTGGTGGATTTGAACCGCTGAGTGCCTCAACCACTGTACCACCAGGGCTCCTTGTCATATTAGTAGGGAACTGCAATTACAAGTTCTCCTATATCTCAATGTCCATATTCATAAGGAAGTGTTGGTTTCTTTTTACCTTAAAGTAAATTCTATTATTTGCAATTGAATGTATTTGAAAATTATGATCATTTGTTTCAGATTGGGCGCTTAAGTACTAATCTGGCTTTTTAGGAAGTCAAAACTGGATTTATACATAGACTTATTATTAAAGGTAATTATCTAATCTTAAACCTTACTTATAAAGGTGCTATTTGGACTTGTAAGCAATGAAATTGCATGTGTTTACTATATAAGTATACCTATTTTGAATTATAATTTGAATTATTCTTTTTAAAATTTGAAATTCCAAAGTCTTAACGTCTAAAGTAATTTACATGGTGAGTTAAAGCTACAGTATTTACATGTGGACTCCCTGTCATCCAATACACCTTTCACCCTATAGTAAAAATTTGACAAAGATTGAGTGTCCTTCTGTAGCATTAATTAATTGCCTTCTCTTGTTTTTCCTGTCTTACTTTTTTTCTTCCTTCCTTTCTTTTTGTCTCTAATCTGCTTTAAAGAACTTGGAGCTAGCATCAGGTTATTTTTGGAATGTGGTACGATGAAGAATAAATTGGCACTTAACTATTAAGGACATGGAGCCTCAATGGCATTAACAGGATTATATTGAAAACACTGATAGAAACCGAATAGTTGTTTTGCGGGCTTTAAACAAAATTTTTTTTCATAGAAAAAATGTTTACTGTATAATAAGCTTTAATAGCTTAAAATACTATGATCCCAATTTTTGAAAAAAAAAAAATACATACACTTGAAAAAGATTAAAAGGAATTGGATCAACATGTCGATTATAGTTCTGGATAGTAGGATATTGGTGATTTTCTTTTCTGTATTTCTCCAAATTTTCCACAGTGAACATTAGTACTTTTATAATCTTATGAAAATGTCTTCCTAAAAGGTCTGATTTCTGTAGAAATTAGTGCAAGTCGTTTTCTGTGTTACCTTATCCTTTGGTTGCCTTAGCCCTGGGCCTTTCCTAATGGCAAAGAGGAGCTTAGCGTAGGCAACAGATAAAATATGGGTATACAGTTATTTTAAAAACAAATACTTTTAATATAGCGTATGAATAACACTCAAGGAAAAATCTTATGACACATTGCAATGTTGAACAGAAATTATCTTTAGGACTCTCCTAATGGCAAAGAGGAGCTTAGTGTCAGCCACAGATAGAATACGGGTATACTCTATTTTAAAAATAGGTGTTTCTAATATTGAGTATGAATAACACTCAAAGGAAATCTTATGACCCATGACACATTGCAAGGTTGAACAGAAATTATCTTTAGGTCATTTTCTGTTCTCCATGCACCTGGTTTCCCGTCCTTCTCTTTACCTTCCCTCACCCCTATCAAAAATCCGCTAGTGCGTGAATGTGAAGTACATGTCTTAATTTAAAAAGGAGTTTTATGAAATGATGTAATGAACCCCTTTTGTAAACTGTCCTGGCTTGTGTTTCTCAACATACCCCTTGGTTTTTTTAGATATATAAATGAGAACTGTGACTTTGGACAAACTTTTTTAGCGATCTTTACAGTAAGAAGTTTCCCGTTAGACAGTAGTTTTTTGCCTTATGACTTGTTGTTGGTAGGTTATCCCCAAGGGGGTTGAGAAATTCCTGTTTTGAAAAGTCCAGAAAGTCTTTGGTGACTTGCTGTTTCATTTCTATTTTTCTTTTCAGTTATAGAAAACAGATAGGATCACACTTTGCTTTATATGCTGCCATCTACTCTATGCTAACCTGAACCTAGTAAATGCCTTGAGAGAATTAAGCCCTACCTGGTACCCTAAGCCAACCACTGCATGCATGGAACGAATTAACTTCTGTCCCATGCTCCCAGAATAGTGTATGTCACTCAAATAGTTGTGCAAATCACTTTCTGTGTTCTGGGGTTCATTGAAGTGGTTGGTAAATCATAAATTTAGAATTAATTTGTAGATAAGATATACTTTAGTTAGAACATAGTGGAGTTCTTTAGATTAATGTATAATTTGAGAATCCAGAATTGAGATTGTGAAATAAGTGACTCTTATTTCCAGTAAAACAGTTACAACAAAGTTTGTTGGCACTGGTTTTCCCAGATAATTTGGCTAGTGATCTCTTAAGAATGTACTGTTTTTATGTAGCACATTTGGTCAGATTGTCCTGTGGCTGCTATTAATTATATTTAATTATATATGGTAGCTAAGCAGCCTGTAAAGAAATCAATATTTGCCCATGTTCTCCTAGAAAATACTTCCTGTTCTTCGACCTTAACTGACAATGTTTTTTTTTTTCTTTTTTTTTCTCCTGTAAGATAGCTATTCCAGTATTACCTATGGGGATTAGACTAAGAAATAGAACACAAAATCAGTCATTCTTGGTGCTTTAATTTTATAGAAAAAACTACTAGCTGGGCTCTGGTTTAAGAAATGGCACAACTATTGTATTGCTTAGTAGCCCACTTCTGTCCCCAACCAAAACATTAAAACAGCAACAACAACCAGAAAACTCTGAGTTATGGACTAGAAGTAGATCAAACAATTTCTAACAACTTGTATGTTTTTTTATGGTACCTTATCCATGCGTCCGAATCAACTTGATGGAAACTAACAACAACAAATTTTGAAGATGCATGTTCCCAGTGTTAACCCATAATTCAGCAGGTGTAGTGGGGTGCTGCTTTTTGGTTTTAAATTGTAACTTCAGGGAATAGACTGTGATGGCTCTACATTTTTATCCACAGTAGGCAATTAAGTAATTAGATGACTTTTTATTAATTTATAACACTGGAGTTTATCATGAAAAGTGGATGGCTATTTCTTTAAATCCACAGCTTTTTCCTTACATAGTCTAAAGCAGCGCTGTTCAATATGTGAGCCCCATAATTTTATAGTAGCCACGTTTAAACAAGTAAAAAGGAAATGGCTGAGGTTAATTTCAATAAGACATTTTATTTAACCCTGTATATCCTAAATATTCCCGGAACCCTGGTGGCACAGTGGTTAAAGCTCTTAGCTGCTAACCGAAAGGTCTGCCATTCGAACCCACCAGCCCCGCGGCAGAAGTAAAGACTTAAAAGCCTTGGAAACCCTATGGGGCAGTTCTTCTCTGTCCTATAGGGTCGCTATGAGTTGGAATCAACTTGATGGCAATGGGTTTGCATTTTTGAATGCTAAATTTTTTCATTTCAACATTAATATTTTTCTTTTTTTTGTACTAAGTTTTCAGACTCCGGTGTGTGTTTTACGCATACGGCATATCTCAGTTTGAACCAGCTACAATTTCATGTGCTCAGTAGCCACATGTGGCTAGTGACTACCATATTGGACTATGTAGTTCTAGCATTTTAGTAAATTCACATGCAGTAGAATCTACATAAATTGGTGTATTAGACAGATTTGTATGTAAGTCAGGTCCTAAGAAACGTAAAGCAGATCATGATGCGATTAGCCTATGAGGCAAGTTTTAAATTGACCCTAATGCAAATGCTTTAAGAGAGTTCTAATGGCCTGGGATTTCTTATTGAGGTTAATACAAGCCATGGTTACTATGGTTGAGCATGCAGCATGTCCTTCAGCTGTTGCTTTGATTGCAGACAGCGTTCATTGTACCTATACCACTACCCACGCAGCATCAGTGGTGTGGCAGGTTAGACCTGGGGTGGGAGATGCTGAAGACAGGCAGATGAAAGGAAGTGGTAACTGAAAATGTTGGGGAGGTGCCTAAGAGGAATGCAGATGTTGTTTAAAATACAAAAACAAAACTAACAAACAAAAAGCACCCTCTAACATTTTCCTATGGAATAGTTAGTTAATTTGAGGAGCATATTTGCCGAATTGGGGCAAATACCTCATTCTGATGTTCTCATTTCTTTGTTTTACTGAACGTTTTCACCAGTGGAATTTAAGTCCTTGGACATGAGGAGGGAAAATGCCTTAGATCTATGCTGTAAAATACACATTGGATATAAAAATAAAAAATTTTTAATATAGAAGATTTAATACAAAAAGAAGAATGTAAAGTATCTCTTCATTTTTTTATAGGATTACATGTTGAAATGGTAACATTTTGGATATATTGGGTTAAATAAAATATATTATTAAAATTAATTTCACCTATTTCTTTTTACCCTTTTAATATGGTTACTAGACAATTTAAAATTACATTATGTGGCTTGCATTATATGTCTACTGGAAAATGTTACAGTGACAGTGGAAACCCTGGTGGCATAGTGGTTAAGTGCTACGGCTGCTAACCAAAGGGTTGGGAGTTTGAATCCACCAAGCGCTCCTTGGAAACTCTGTGGGGCAGTTCTGCTCTGTTCTATAGGGCCGCTACGAGTCGGAATCGACTCAACGGCACTAGGTTTGGGTTTGGTTTTCACAGTAGAAAGGGGGAGGAGTGTCTGTCTGTCCCCACCAGAGAGGAAGGGAGAACTGTAACACAGTCCTCTCCTGTCCTCAGAAAACCTGATCCTGAACCACTTACTGACAATTAAACTTCCTGCTTTGAGAACAGAAGACTTGTTGGGGTTTTTTTTTTCCCCCAAGTAATATTTTATTGGTACCGTTGGTTTTGTCACCAGTTTGGTGAATTAGTTTTATGAAAAGGCCAGTACCTAATTAGGCGCCTTCTTCATCCCTTCTCTGAGAAATAAACCAAAAACTTTAGTTAAATGTATGTGTTTGTATGTATCGAATCTTTCATTAATGTTCTCGCTATCCCGGACAACCATCTCGGTAGACCTTGGTCTGTGCATACTTTAGTCTTGGGCTAGTATTTGTAGTTATTTTTAGAAACTTCTTATGAGCACTTGGTCTGTATTGCTATTTCCATGACCCAAAGAGGGTCCATGATCCAAAAAAGGACCAAAACAAGGTGATTAGCCAGGTCAATTTCTCATACCTAGGCATTTCACCGGGGTATTCATGAACCTGGAGACAACTTGTATCCCTGGTATTTAGCTTCCCTTCTTTCTTATTCCAGACCGAGAAATTAAGAAAACAAAATTACTTTTTGGTGAGTGGGAGAATCCCAGGCAGACCCTCAGTTATATTTTTAAACCTGTGGTCTTGAAATTAGCTCTTTGTCCTCTTTCTGCCCTCCCAGAACATCCACATTCTATATTTTTGTCTTAGTTCAGGTTTACTGTGTCTACCTCCCGGTTTACCTGAAAGGTGGGGACAGTGGAAAGAAAGGAACTGACATGTTGAGTACCTATTGTGTGCTAGGTACTAAGTCGGGTGCTTTAGAAATATCTCAACAGTCTGTAGGGATGGGAATTAGGATTTTTGTTTTATAGAAGAGGAAGTAGAGATCTAGAAGTGAAATAATTTTTCTAACCTAGCTGTCGTAGATAATGGATTCTAGAATTTGGCTTCATGCCTTCCTTGTCATCCAGTTAAGAAGCTGTGATATGGTACCAGAGGTAGAGATCGTGAATGTGTGCATGTGTTTCTGAACTGGGAGAGCCAGGCAGAATCCCTTCCAAAGCATCTTTTTTCTGTAGTCACAGGCCTGATACCCGTATTGGCTAGAAAGGCTATTTCTGGGTTATTTACCTTCTGGGTACCTGTGGTGACCATATGGAGATGTTGGTTTACAGTTGGGACCCCGAATTCCAGCAGGATGGCCCAATGGAATCAGCTACAGCAGCTCGACACACGGTACCTGGAGCAGTTACATCAGCTGTACAGTGACAGCTTCCCGATGGAGCTAAGGCAGTTTCTGGCCCCTTGGATTGAGAGTCAAGATTGGTAAGTCCTTTTTGAGAAACTCCCTAAATTGTTAGGTTATGGTTTGAGACGTGTTTGCTCTAGCTTCACTCTGCTAGCTATTTCATCAAAAACTTGCAGATGGGGTGATGGAATAGGAGAGAGAAGATACAGAAGTTGTTTTAGCCTTGTAAAACATTTTCTATATTAAAAGAACATATGGCAGCACCTCTTAGGACATGGTAGAAATATTTTTGATTTGAGTGAGAATACTGTCACAGGTAGAAGTTTGGATCCACACTTGTGATTGGCCTTTCATTAAAGGAAAGAGACACAGGGTAAGAGAAATAGACTCTGTTCTAGAGAAGATAATGGCATGGTAATCTAAGAGCTATTTCCTTCACTTTAATGGATTCAGGTCCATTTACAAAATTTTGGTTTAATTCAGGCCTATGTTAATATGTCCTAGTTTCTTCTGAGTACGTTCCCTGATTTGGTGAGGGGCAAGGGAGGTGATTCAGAGATGTTGGAGATAGGCTATCCGAGCCTGGGATTGCTTATTGGCTACTAATAATCTGACCAAGATGACCAAGGATTTAAAGCAAAACAATAGATCTATTCACGTCACTCAAGTATTTTGTAAGTATAGTCTGTGGAAGTGATCTGTAATATCTGGAGTAATTGTCAAAAAAAAAAAAAAAATTAATTGTATTTATTGTTCCTGAGTGAGATGAATCTCTGAAATGATGAGTGAGTTGTAGTATCATGTTTGCCTTGGTTTCTCTCTCCTTCTCCATGGTGGTTTCTGTACGTGTGTATATGTAGGTTTCAGCATCACCCTTTATTGTTCTCCCTTTTCCTAGGGCATATGCTGCCAGCAAAGAATCACATGCCACTTTGGTATTTCATAATCTCTTGGGTGAGATTGACCAGCAGTATAGCCGCTTTCTACAAGAGTCAAATGTTCTCTATCAGCACAACCTTCGAAGAATCAAGCAGTTCCTTCAGGTATTAGTGAGAAATGGAGTAGAAGGAGAAAGCAAACCTGGAGAGTAGGGTTTTATCTTTCTCTCCTCAGAGTGGTTCTTTTCTCATTTGGCTAAGTAATGAGAACAGACCTATGTTCTAGTTTTAATCAGAAGAGAAGTGATTAGCCCTCTCTCAAATCTCTGTATACTCAGCCTGGAGAATCATTACCTGAAATTCACAGGCCAGCTTCTCCTGCCACAGTTGAAGTAACAACATAATTGTAACCAGGTCCCCTCACAGGGAGATGACCCTTGCTTTTAAATGGTAAAAATTTGACCATAATTAGATATTCCTTGACAAAGTCAGTTGCCTCCCTATAATACCGGGATAACAGACTGTCCAAAGACTCCCACAGAAATAATATAGTTTATTATAACCCCCTTTTTCATCTCTTCTCCCCTTTAGTCCCCCCAGTGGTTTCAGCCAGGCTCTGAGGCCTATGTGTTCTATTGTTTCAGGTACTAAGTAACACTTTCCTCAACTTGGAAAAATAAAAATGATGAGGCAGTAATTCCTACTTAGATATTATCTTAAATATAGTATGTATCTCCTTATTTTACTGCTACTTTTCACTCTCTTTCTCTCCCACTTATAGAGCAGATATCTTGAGAAGCCAATGGAGATTGCTCGAATTGTGGCCCGGTGCCTGTGGGAAGAGTCCCGCCTCCTCCAAACTGCAGCCACTGCAGCCCAGGTGAGACCTGAACAGAAACAAAGCATTGTTGGCAATACGCTTTCCTTCTTGTGTACGAAGATACAGTTGCTCTTATATGGGCATTAGGATGCAAACTGTCCTCCAAGGTAGAAATGGGTGTTTGTGGGGTTTTCTTTGCATACAATGAAAATGACTTTTTTTCCCCTGAATATGTAATACATTCTCTTCGTCTGCCTCCCCCGCCTCTTTTTTTTAATGAAAACATTTTGGAAAATTACAGGGAAGAAAGTAAAACAAAATCTGAAACTCCACTTGACTTCCTCTCTTTATTACCTACTCCCAGGAAACCAACATTAATAGTCTGGTATATGCACTTTTCATACCTTTCTCCAGGCCCATATAAAGACAGAAAATATATGTATATGTTTATTATTACATCATGCAAATCCTTCTAAGTCAAATAGTGTAAAACTAACTCATTTTCTTTATTTGCTACATAATATTCAATGATGTAACGTTGCTATAATTTAATCATTTCCTTTTTGATGGACATTCATTCATTCTCCTTTTTCCATTACAAACACTACTACAATAAATCTCCCTATTATATCTTTATGTAGTTTTACTTTCATTTCTCTGGGATAGATTTCCAGGACTGGAATTGTTGGATCAAAGGGTATATATATTTCTAATTTTAGATAGTTCCAGATTGCTTTCCCCAAAGGCTGTAACAGTTTGCGTTTCCAACAGAAGGACATAATAACACATTTGCTTCTTGGGAGCCACCTTGGAGATGGTTTGGGGTTGAGTCATTCAGGTTCATGTGCATTTCCCCTTTGTGGTCTAGTTTGAGCAGAACCTCACTGAGCTAGAGACGCAGTTTGCTTAGGGAATAGAGTTAACATGACACTAAATGGCCCATTAGGGGAACAATTCCATGTCACTGTTTCATCATTTATATTGATATATGACAGACATAGCTGTATCTATTGTAACATCTAAAACATACCTATTATACATGGTATATGTTATGTGTTGTCGTTTGCCGTTGAGTTGATTCTGACTCATAATGACCCTGTGTGGCAGTAGAACTGTCCCATAGGGCTTCCTAGGCTGTAATCTTCATGGGAGCAGATCGTTAGGTCTTTTCGCCTTCGGAGCCACTGGTGGGTTTGAACCACCAACCTTTCAGTTAGCAGCCAAGCACTTAACCATTGTGCTACCAGGGTTACTTGTAGTATTATATATAAGGTATATATGTATATAAATTATTTCTCTTTCTCTCTTGCTACACACACACAAACACACACACATATACACACACAAATATTTATATATTCTACTGTGTGATAGTTATTATGACTCCATGCTTTAGAGGAGGTTGTGGTCTGGGAGAGAATGAAAATCAAACAACTTTATGTTTATCTTATAACCTGAGACTCTGCCAAACTCTTCTATTAGTTTCAGTAGTTTTCTGGAGGATTCCTTAGGGTTTTCTGTGTATAAGATCATGTCATCTGCAAATAGAGATAATTTTACTTCCTCCTTGCCAATCCGGATACCCTTTATTTCTTTGTCTAGCCTAATTGCTCTGGCTAGGACTTCTAGCACAATGTTGAATAAGAGCGGTGATAAAGGGTATCCTTGTCTGGTTCCCGTTCTCAAGGGAAATGCTTTCAGGCTCTCTCCATTTACAGTGATGTTGGCTGTTGGCTTTGTATAGATGCCCTTTATTATGTTGAGGAATTTTCCTTCAATTCCTATTTTGGTGAGAGTTTTTATCATAAATGGGTATTGGACTTTGTCAAATGCCTTTTCTGCATCAATTGATAAGATCATGTGGTTTTTGTCTTGTTTTATTTATATGGTGGATTACATTAATGGTTTTTCTAATATTAAACCAGCCTTGTATACCTGGCATAAATCCCACTTGGTCGTGGTGAATTATTTTTTTGATATGTTGTTGAATTCTATTGGCTAGAATTTTGTTGAGGATTTTTGCATCTATGTTCATGAGGGATATAGGGTCTGTAATTTTCTTTTTTTGTGATGTCTTTACCTGGTTTTGGTATCAGGGAGATGGTGGCTTCATAGAATGAGTTAGGGAGTATTCCATCATTTTCTATGCTTTGAAATACATTTAGTAGTAGTGGTGTTAACTCTTCTCTGAAAGTTTGGTAGAACTCTGCAGTATAGCCATCCGGGCCAGGGCTTTTTTTTGTTTGGAGAAAATCAAACAACTTTATAATACAATAAATATTAATTGTTAAAATACACCAAAGAAAAGGAGGGAAAAACTTAAATAGATCAATGACCATAAAAATACATAGAAAATATATTTTTAATAAATTGTACACCCTGCCACTCCCTGAAAAATAAGCCAGCCAGCCCAGATGGTATAAAAGTTGTGTTCTAGCAAACTTTCCTGGCACAGATTGTTCCATTATTATCTAAAGTCTTCCACAGTATAGAAAAAAGATGATATGTCTCCACCTTATTTTATGAGGCTGGAATATCTTAATATAAAAACCTAAAAAAGACAGCGGAAGTCAAGAAAATAGTTAAGACTTTTGCATCCGTTATGATCTACAAAAGCATGATTTATGTTCTAGAAATGCAAGGATGGTTCAATATTAGGAATTCTATTAATGTTATTCATTAAGTGAATTTACAGAATGTCTATTTATAGATTGATAGATCTTCCTAGAAAATCAAAGAGAAACAATAAAGAAAACTCTCACAACCAACAAACGTTCAGAAAGGTGATTGTGTAGGACAGGGATATTTTTTAAGAATTGGTAGTTCTCCTATATAATCAGAAGTAACCTGCTAGAAGATGTCATGGAAGAAAAGATCAGATCCATAATAGTAAAAATAAATGTATGCAGTGTGTCTATATCATTGATATGTGTGAAAAAAAAGTCTGAAGGATAAATACCAAATCATTCAAGTTTTGTTATAGGAGACGTGTTTACTTTTTCTAAGGAGTTTTAATTTTTTTTATTATCCTATAGCCAAGGAAAATTTTTATTTTTAAAGACAAAAATGTAGCAGGAAGATAGAAGAAAGAGCATCTGAATCTAACTGAGGGAGTCAGGAAGTCATCACAGTGAAAAAAGGTAGTGTTTGAGCTGAGACTTAAGGTGGATTACAAGTACATCAGGCACGTGGTGAGGAGAGGATGGTCCAGGCAGGCAGAAGACCATACTTAAAGACAGAGAAACACATAAACACATATATTCTTGGGAGAAGTGCAGACAGTTTAGCACCCGGCTGGGCAGGAGAAAATAAGCTAGTCAGGGCCACATCATGGAGATCTTTTTAGTTAGTCCTCTGTAGCAACTGGGCCTTAGAAGAGCAGTTTACTACAAGGGCCATGGGGCCAGACTGCCTGTGTTTTGAACCCTAGCTCTGCCACTTGCTGTGTAACTTGGACAAACTCTTTATTCTCTCTATTCCTCCACCAAAAAACCAAACCCAGCGCCGTCAAGTCGATTCCGACTCATAGCGACCCTGTAGGACAGAGTAGAACTACCCTATAGAGTTTCCAAGGAGCACCTGGTGGATTCGATCTGCTGACCCTCTGGTTAGCAGCCATAGCACTTAACCACTATGCCACCAGGGTTTCCCTCTATTCCTCCAATGGGAATGAAAATAGTACCTTCTTTGTAGAATTAAATTAATTCATATGTGTAAAATACTTGGAAAAGCATATGACACATAAATGGAGATAAATGTTAACTGCTTTCTGCTGTTATCATCATCATCATCATTACTGTGGGAAATAGGCGCCCACTGAAGAATTTTAAGCAGAAAACTGATATGTTCAGATGTGGGCGAGTAGGTCGATAACACTGGTAACACTCACGATTTAAGACCCTGGAGACAGGGAGGTTGGCAAAAAGGCACTTGCCAGTGTATCACTAGGGTTTTCTGTTTTGGAGAACTTTTGTGTCTCATGGTGTTGCATAAGGTAAAAATATTTAAGTCATTTTGGGTAGAGGCTCCAACTTAACCATGGGAAGTAGAGAAGCAGGAGATGTCCCAAGGATATTTTCAATCATGTAGACCAGGAGTTGGCAAACTATGCCCATGGACCAAATCCAACTGGTTCACCTGTTTTTGTAAATGGAGTACTTTTGGAACACAGCCATCTCATTCACTTATGTATTGTCTGTGACTGCATTCACACTGCAGTGGCCGGGCTGAATGTCTGTAACAGAGACTGTAAGGCCTACGAAGCCTAAAATATTAAACACCAGGCCCTTACAGAAAGTTTGCCACCCCGATATAGAGCTACCAGTTGGATATTTGAGATTTCACCTAGGCTTCACTGTTATTTTCTCTGTTTATTTCGTCCGTCATGTTCTTAGTATCATGGGTAAAGCAGTAGGAGATAGGAAGATGAGTAGATGTGATATGATACCAAGGGGCTTCCAGTCTAGTTGGGCTATAGCTACACAAACACTCAAAGTGAGAAAAACATAGAGCAGGATGTGAGTAATGTTGTGTAGGGAAGTTGACTAAGATTTCACAGGAGAGCAAATGTTTGAACTGAGTTTAAAGGTGAATGAGCTTGGGTTTGCCTGGGTAGAAGAGCAGGCTAGGCTGAGTGAACAGTGTAGTGGGGAGGTAAAGTATAAAAACATGGTGTATGTGGGGAAAGAAGGGGGTAGTTTGAGGTGACCACAGCACAGGGAGGGAGAGTTTAAGTTGTTACCATATTATGCAAAAGGTTTTTCTGTGCCAGGTTGAGATGTGTATACCTAGGCATAGTGGGGAGCCCATCAAGTTTTTAGCAGAGGCGTTAGAGGCGAGTTTCTATGAGTTATTATTAAATTACATCTCTTTCCCCCTTTCAGTTCAGTAGCAATCAAAAAATAGACGTGAGAGTTGAAAACAGATAAAAATATAAGTTGTCATGTTGGTAAAGCTAGACTAGAAAGCATGATTTGGACTAGTAACCATAGAGGCTCTCTAATACCTGCCCCCAGAGTTGGATCTTGGAATAGAGAGAGATTGGGTCCACAGGGCAACACTTCCCCAACCATCCGTGTGGAGATTCAGAGACCATAGACTAATATCTATTGAACATGGAGAGATGGGTGTCTAGATAGAGCTGCTCCTAGAAACTAGGCTCTACTGCCCCAGCTATGTCCCAGGAAGCCGGGAGTGAGAGGAAGAGGCACCAGCTTATGTGCTGGATTCTTCTGGGAGACAGAGCCCAGAAGGCTCTGATCTGTATGTATACTGAGTCCTCTTCCCAATATCACCAGTCAGATGAGTCAGTCCCCCTGTGGGGAGAATAAATGGGTGGGGGCCACCTTTCCAAAACTTCCAAGGTAAGTTTATAGTCTGTAGGCTTGGATAGGGACTTTGAGGAAGTGGTGACCTCTAAAACTGGCATGTTCAGATCTTATTTTGGAGACTTCTGGTGGTATTGTAGAGAATGGGTTGGAATTGAGGGAGATTAGAGGGAAACAGATCAACTGTTGGGGCCTGAACTGAGCCACTGGCAATTGAGATGAATTTAAGAGACTATAGAGGATAGGGAAACCCTGGGGGCATAGTGGTTAAGTGCTACAGCTGATAACTGAAATGTCAGCAGTTTGAATCCACCAAGTGCTCCTTGGAAACTCAATGGGGCAGTTCTACTCTGTCCCGTACGGTCGCTATGAGTCAGAATCAACCTGTCAGCGATGGGTTGTAAAGGATAGAGCCCGGAGGATTTGATGACTCCAGTGAAAAGAAGAAATTGAAGATGAACGAGGATTCCTGGCTTTGAAAACTGGCTATTTAGTGTCTTTTCTGGACTCTCTTCTGTTCCATCGATGAGTGTTTCTAGCCTACGTCAGTGCTCTCACTGTCTTCATCACCACAGCTTTTATGTAGTCTCTTTTGTCAGAAGATGTCCTATTACTTTTCTTATACTTTTCGTCACCATTTTAAAATTTCATATGCTATTTGACTGTTCTGAGGTACCCCCCCCACCCCCAGAATTTCATCTGTGGGGTAAGATGGTTTTTATTATTCCACAGAAATGTTTTAGGCACCATATTTAATTAAGCATCGAACATCTGCTGTCATAAATTATTCTGGTATTTGAATGAGAATGTCTTGAAGGTAAGGACCATGTCTTAGCTCAGCTTGTGGTCTTCTAGTGCTATGTGTCGTCCCCAAAGGGTGGGTTTCTAATCTGACCTGTAGGTAAAAAGCCCATAACACAGGTAAAACTGTGTGAGAGCTTCCTTGGCCCATACAGACAGCACCTGGAGACACCGGGCTGCTGCTGCATCGTTGCCAGTTATAACTCCTGGCACTGCTGTCTTCCCCTCCTGATGGCAGCAGCATCTCAAGCCAAACAGGAAGGGCAGGTAGGGTGAGATGAAGACTAGACAAAGGTATTTTGCTCACTGTATTTCATATGTTCACATGTGTGTTAACTCTCTGTTTGGCAGCAAGGGGGCCAGGCCAACCACCCTACAGCTGCTGTGGTGACAGAGAAGCAGCAGATGCTGGAGCAGCACTTACAGGATGTTCGGAAGAGGGTTCAGGTGAGGCCATCCTGGGTGGGGCAGGAAGCCTTTTCTTGGGAATAGTGGATGTGGGTCCTGTTTCATTTAATTCTTCTCAGAAACTTTTTTCCCCTTTCCCCAGGGAAATCTTTTTTACTTCTATTTTTTTGTTTGTTTTGTTTTGAACAGGATCTAGAACAGAAAATGAAAGTGGTAGAGAACCTCCAGGATGACTTTGATTTCAACTATAAAACCCTCAAGAGTCAAGGAGGCAAGTGAATATTAGAGACCTTAAAATCTCCTGTAGAAAGTGAGTTTGTGTTACTTGAGTTTAAAGACTTGTTTTGTCTTGACTGCGTGTTCAGACTTTAGAGGGGACGGGGCTACTGTGTTTCAGGGAGTCTAGTTATTATGGACAGGAGTATTCCCTAGGTCAAGGAATTTTCCCTTCCTCCACAGACATGCAAGATCTGAATGGAAACAACCAGTCAGTGACCAGGCAGAAGATGCAGCAGCTTGAACAGATGCTTACAGCGCTGGACCAGATGCGAAGAGTAAGAGCACTGGGCAGCTACCCCTGTGTGTTGCGCTTACCTGCTGGTATTGGCATCGTGGCAGCACCTACCTGGTTTCTGTTACGTTCCTTTTTTGGAACTGACTAAAGAATGTGGTTAGAGACAGTCTAAGGAAGTGTTTTCTGACTTTGTTTTGGCTTTTAACCAGAGCATTGTGAGTGAGTTGGCTGGGCTTTTGTCAGCAATGGAGTACGTGCAGAAAACTCTCACGGATGAAGAGCTGGCTGACTGGAAGAGGAGGCAACAGATTGCTTGCATTGGAGGCCCTCCCAACATCTGCCTAGATCGCCTAGAAAACTGGTAAAAGATGAAGGAGAAGCTTTTTTTTTTTCCATTCTTTCTAGAAAGCTGAGCTAAAATATGGTCATAACTGCAGGCCAAAAGATTTGGTACTATATCTCAAAGGTAGGGACTTTTACATACTCAAATTTAGTCTAAGAGTTAAAGCTTTTAGTTTATTTGGACAATTTTTTTATAAATAAAAATTTATATATAGTATTAACATATAATTATAAACATAATATTTATATATTACTATTTTAAATACATTTCTAACAATTTATTTAATTATTTAAATAAAGTTTTGTGGCTTAACTGTATTTAATGCGCAGATTATTTTATTTATTTTAATTACCTAAAACGATACCTGAACTTTGTAAAGTTAATAAAGAGAAGAAAACGTTCTAAAATCTAGTCATTCAGAGATACCTACAGGAAAAATTTTGATAACGATCATTCTAGATATCTGTCATTGTATATAAAAGCATAAAGATATGAATCTCTACTTCACATCAGTGTAACAATTTTTTTAAATTTTATTTTGTTGTTATCGAGAACATACACAGCAAAACATACACCAATTGAGCAGTTCCTACATGTCCAATTCAGTGACATTGATTACATTCTTCAAGTTTTGCAACCATTCTCACCCCTCTTTTCTGAGTTGTTTCTCCCCTGTTAACATAAACTCACTGCCCCCTAAGGCTCTTATCTCGTCTTTTGAGTTGCTGTTGTCAGTTTGATCCCATATACATAGTTCTTAAAAGAGCATAATGCTTAAAAGCAGACTTTTTTTTACTAGTTAAGCTAAACTATTGTATTGTTTCGTTTTAAGAAGACTTCAAGGGATATTTTTGGTTTAAGGTTTAAAGATTATCTCAGGGCGGTAGTTTCAGGGGTTCATCCAGCCTCATGTGGCTCCAGAAAGTCTGCAGTCCGTGAGAATTTGAAATTCCTTTCTGCATTTCCTCCCTTTTAACCAGGATTCTTCTATAGAATCTTTGATCAAAATGTTCAGTAATGGTAGCCGGGCACCACTCAGTTCTTCTGGCCTCATGGCAAAGTAGGCAGTTGCCATACATTCCATTTCCTCCTCCTACTCCTGACTCTCTTCCTTCCTCTGTTGCTCCAGGTGAATAGAGACCAATTGTTGTGCCTTGAATGGCCACTTGCAAGCTTTTAAGACCCCAGGCACTATGCAATGAACTAGGAGGTAGGACAGAAGCACTGAGCCCATTATTAGGCCAGTTAACTGGGATGTCCCATGAAACCATGACCCTAAACCTCCAAATCAAGGAACCAAGTCCCATGAGGTTTTTGGTTGTACATAACGAGTCTTCACATGCTCTTCTGTAATCTACTCTTTCTATAACCTATCATTAAACAGCAGACCTTTATTGAGCACCCTTGATGTGTCTACTGCACCAACTTAAATTAGAAAAAACTTGACGTGAAGGGGAACCCAGATACATGGAGCATGAAATTGGGAATTTAAGACATCTCTACATGAGAATACCTGTTTGTTCATATCCTCACTAACTTTAAGCCTTATCGATTTACTGAAAACATTTTTAAATGTCTCCTGGTGAGGAAACAAAAAAGCAAGCTCTAAGAATCAGAGGATGTGAGTGTCAGATGGGAGACAGGGAACTCAGAAATCCCCGCAGTTGTCTGTTCTCTTCTCCTTCTCCTTCCACCTCCTGTCTTTGAGGTCTTTCAGTCTTTATTAAATTAGTGGTAGGCCATCAGAGAGAGACACTAGTATTCTTTCTTCTTGGGAATAGACTTGATCAGTCTTTGTCTCCCTGTCCTTCCACTTTCTATATGCATGTTAGCAATATGTTGAAATATAATTTCATGACTCTTGAAGATTGACGTTAAAAGGGCTCATAGGAATCATGCAGTTTAATCCCTTCTCTTCACGTAAGGGGACACTAAGGCCCATGATGGTGAAGGGACCTGGCCAAACATGCACAGATAGTGAGAAGCAGAGCTGGCTCAAACCCAAGTCTTTCAGGCTATCTGATCTCCTGTGTTTACCCAGTCCTTACATTTTGATTCATGGATGAGTTGGGATGAGGAAATTGAATGCCAAACTCCACATTTCATGTTCTCCATATCTCGGTTCTAGTGCTTGTCACTTTCCAGTGATAACTCCATTCATGCCTCCTACTGGTGGAAGTTTTGACATTTCCTGTCTGCCTAGCCCCCTCTTAGAAATTTACATTTTTAGGGAGGGCCTATAAAAATGGCAATATAAATTCCTCTTTCATATGTTTCTTATGTTTAGTGGCATTTATACCTATGGTATTCCCTTCTGCTTTTCTAGCTCAGCAGGTACACTTACTCAGGCAACTGGTAACTTTCTTATTTTCTTCACAGGATAACCTCATTAGCAGAATCTCAACTTCAGACCCGCCAGCAAATTAAGAAACTGGAGGAGTTACAGCAAAAAGTTTCCTATAAAGGGGACCCCATTGTACAGCACCGGCCAATGCTGGAGGAGAGAATTGTAGAGCTGTTTAGAAACTTAATGAAAAGGTGATTTAGAATCCTTGTCCTTTTCCCTATCCAAAAAAAAAGAACCAGTCCTTAAATGAGAAACTGACTGTGTTCAGAGAACAGGACAGAGACTGATCCTCCTCAGTAGTGTGTGAACTGCCATCCTTCTCATTCCCTTCTAGTGCCTTCGTGGTTGAGCGGCAGCCCTGCATGCCCATGCACCCTGACCGGCCCTTGGTCATCAAGACTGGTGTCCAGTTTACTACTAAAGTCAGGTGGGTGACTGCACTACACTTCTGGAAAATATTGTGTTGAGGAACACTCCTAGGGCAGGGGCAGAGTTGGTGGCTAGGGTTTTTTTTTTTTCCTGGCATCACAGACAGTACTATTGTGGGCACGGCATATTAGTTGACAACATTTGATGTTGATGTCAAAAGCTAAAAGAATGGTAATCATTTTGAGGCTACCTGGACATATGTCTATGATTCTTGACCCAGAGTCTTAGGTCGTAGCTGCTGCTTCTGCCCTCCAAAAGAAGCAAAATAATGTTGGTTCCTTTCTGTTCATTGAGCCTATCTTTTTCTGAGGAATTAAAGGGAAAGAGTAAGGTTTCTTGATCTAGAACCTAAGAGAGCACAAGGAGGTAGCAGCGTGGAGTGTTACTTTCACACTCACTTCAGAACAGGTATGCTGGGGTTTGTCCTACTGCAGTGAGGTTTCCCTCTTCAGAAACTTCGTATGATATTGGGTTTAGGTTTAATGGAACATTAGCTGTAGAGCTTGTATTTCTGTAATATTTTTCATGAAATTGCTGTTATTATCGTTTTGTGAATCTCTCACAACTTTGCCCATGTTCTTAGTTCTTGGGCTTTTTTTTCAGCACCTTTTGGCCCAAAGGGGTAATACTCAATTTAAGATCAAAGATGGCCCTGGCTGGAGGAGGAATTTGGGATTATGATTTAGTAACCTCTTAGAAATGAAATTATACATGTTTTAATTTCTTCTACTATAAGCTGCTGGGGGAGCCTACTGACTTATATTTTAACAGGTTGTATATATTTTTTCTTTACTCAGAAACTTTTTTCTTCTTTTTTTGCAACAGGTTGTTGGTCAAGTTCCCTGAGTTAAATTATCAGCTTAAAATTAAAGTGTGCATTGACAAGTAAGTACTCCTAATCTTAACTCTTTTTTTTTCTTTCTTTCAAATAAGGGGCAGAGAAATGAGAACTTTGGCAGCTATCGTTTGAATTAATAGACTTTATCTCCATTCAGAGATCTTCATTATGTGAACAAAGCTTTTCAGAAGCCTTGCTGTGCACTTTCATTTACATGCCTGAACAGAACCACAAATCCATGCTACAGATTTGAGATTGTTGTTGTGACCTGCAGTCCTTTTCCTTTATTTGGTTTTTATTTGTAAGTGTAATTTGTGCACATTATATAAAACCGAGAATATACGGGAAAAGTAGATGATTTTTTTTCCCCCATACCTCATTATCTACAAGTCCGTCAGAGTTAACATTTTTAATCCCAGTTTCTTAACTGATAGGCATGCTTTTTACCACCTTGTATAGGTTGGGTTTGCTAGGTTAGAGCTTTAGAAGCCATTTATTTTCCCAAAGCATGGTGTTTGCAATTTGGTAAACTGCCCTCAAAGTATTTCCTGGTGGCCGCTGGTCATGACACTTTCCATTTGGTCACACTTTCTTTCCATTGACTACCAATAATATAGTTAAAACTTAAAGAATGAAGATTCCCATAAACCTGTATGTACTCATGTTTGACTTTTGTTGTGGTTTTTAATTTTGTTTTTGGGGTGGTGTTTAATTAGGTTATTTTTTTCATAACTTTACAACTATAATTTTAATATTAACTATTTACTATAATTATGAAATACATACTCAGATATAGTTTAGTCCTTTCTCCTTTCAACTAGCATTTCTATTTTTTATTTTATCTAAGGAAATAGGCTGATAGTTTTGTGGTTATATATTTAAAGATACTCATGTAGTATCATTTATGCAACTAAGAATGATGATGCAAAAAGAGTTAGATAAATTATGCTACAGCCATATGATGAAATATTATGTAGCCACTTAAAGTTATGATACATATGTATATTTAGTGACATAGAAAAGTACTTATGGTAAATATTAAGATGAAAAAAGCAGGTTATAACTCAGCTTGATCTATTTCTATTAAAAATTAAAATGAAAATTGTATTCATGTGTGAATAGTCATAGAAAAGAGGCTAGAAGTCTATGTATTAAGATATTGATGTTGAATATCACTGGGAGTGAGATTATGAGGATAATGGGTATGCTTTTGTTATGTATCCTTTTTTAGTTCTTTTTTATGATGTACGTATATTAATTTTAAGATCAAGATTTAAAGAATAGATTATAGTTAAAAAAAAGAAAATTGTTATTAGATTAATAACTATGACTGTACTTTAGAAAACTAAAACATCTCAAAATACTTTAAAATCAATCTTTACCAGAGCACTCACATGAGACTTTAGGAGTTCAGATGAACTGGGAGTGCAGTTTTTTTTGTTCTTTTACTTTTTATTGAAATATAGCATACATACAAGTCAAATTTTTATGGCTGTTGTTCTGTTCTGTCTACCATTAAATACTCCTTACTCCTACTATTTAAGAACTTAAGGGAAAGGTCCCGTTTTCCCTTCTTCTACTTATTGCCTCTTTAGTTGAAAGGAGAGACAGAAAAAAGGGGAAAATGCCTGGGTAACCTGCAATAGTCTCTTGATAGATTTCTAAATTCTCTGCTATACAGTGTTTTTCCTGTCTTGGGGGGACCCAAAAACTGGGTGCTGTCAAGTCGATTCTGACTCAACAACCCTATAGAACAGAGTAGAGCCACCTCATAGAGTTTCCAAGAAGTGCCTGGTGTATTTGAACTGCTGACCTTTTGGTTAGCAGCTGTAGCACTTAACCACTATGCTACCAGGGTTTCCTTTTAGGGAGTGGCTTCCTAATATTAAGGAGTCATTTAGTTTCCCAGCTCTGTTAAGGCAACTTATTTTTTAATCTATCAGACCCACGTTTTGTCCCTCTGAATATTTTCAAGCACATTTAAAGCATAATTTGTCAACACCAAAAGAATCCAAGCACTTCAAAATATGAAGGCAAAAAAAATTAAATATCTTGCATCATGGTAAACAAATAATGCAGTTGTAGGCAATTTTGAAAATAATGACTGATAAGAAATGGCCAAAGCTATATCTAGAGGAAAATTAATAGTCCTAAATGCTTTAATATTGAACAACAGGGAAAAATAAATAAGTATTCATTTAAAGAACCTAGAAAAGCAAAATAAACCTAAGGAAAGTGGGAAGAAGGCACTTATAAAGATCCAAATATAAGTGAATTATAAAGCACAAAAATAGTGTCTTTGTCCTACATTTAAATTGTAAAATTGATAAACCCAGAAACTTAGACTAGTGAAATAGACCTTGGGTGAGAGTAATGACAAAAGCAAATACAAATATACAAAACATAATGAAGCAGTATAAGCAGACGTAGGATAGATGAAGAAAATTGTAAGAATACTATGTAGCAACTTGTAAATCTTGATGAGATGGGTATTTTTTTTTTTTTTTTTGAAAAACAAATTTTCTAAAATTGACCAAAGGACAGTGTGTAGGAAGAGGTGGATTGCTTCCATATTCATTCTATTTAAGACTACCATTACCATATGGACAACATTTTACACATATAGCCAAGTTAAAAAAAAGGCTAATCTTACTTATGAATATAGATGTAAAGGTCCTAAGTAAAAGATTTGCGACTTTAATACTAGTGTATTAAAAAATAATAAACCACAACCAAGCAGGGTTTATTTCTAGAATGAAAGTCTAATTTATTGTTAGAAAATCTATTAACATATATCACTACAATAGGAACACCACATAACATCTTAGTCTATGTAATTCATGAATTTTATATAGTCACCACACATTCTTTATGAAAAACCATTCAATAAGAATAGAAGAAAATTTCCTTACTTGATAGAGGACCTCTCTCAGAGATAAATTGCAAACATATTTTGTGTTGAAACACCAAAGGCTTCCCATTAAAACTGGGAATAAGACTTGGCAACCATTCAACAGTGTTCTGATGGTTTCACCCGGAAATATGGAAGGAAGATAACCAACTGTGCTCTGCAAAGAATTACAGTTGTCTCTAAGAGGTGAAAAAATGATGTAAATTTATTAGAGAGTTTGAAAAGTTGATTGGAATACAAGATAAAAATAATATATAATAAGAAAACAATTTTAAAATATATTTTAAAAGACCTTATTCACAGTTGCAGCGAAATCTATAAAGTAAACAGAAATAAACCTAGTTAGAACTGTGTAAGATTTATATACATGAACATCCATTCACAGGTAAATGAATAAACAATTTGTGGCATACCCATATAACGAGATACTAACCAAACCAAATCTATTGCTGTCAAGTTGGTTCTGAGTCATAACAACCCCATAGAACCGAGTCAGACTGCCCCATAGGGTTTCCAAAGCTGCGATCCTTACAGAAGCAGACTGCCACATCTTTCTGCATTGGAGCAACTGATGGGTTTGAACTGCTGACCCTTGGGTGAGCAGCTGAGCAGTTACCCACTGCGCCACCAGGACTTCTAATGAGATACTACTCAACAACAAAATGAATAGACTGTTGATGAATATCAATATAATTATGCTGAGTAAATGAAGCCAGACCAAAAAAGAGTACATACCTTGTTTCCATTTATATAAAATTCTAAAAATGCATGTGAATCTATAGCGACAGAGGGCATATCAGTGGTTGCCTGGGGCATGAGATTGAGGGATGAGTTATGAACAAGCATGAAGAAACTTTTGGGGGTGATGGATGTGTTCATCTTCTTGAGTGTGCTCATGGTTTCACAGGCGTGTATAGTACATATACTAATCTCAAACCTTATCAAATTTTACATTTTAAATATGTGAAGTTTATAGTTCATTACTTATACCTCAAAGATGAAATATGAAAAAAGAAGATAAAAGAAATATAGGTTAGACATCAGGGAAGATTTTTCCGATAATAGGACTATTATCTAAAATGTGATACACAGAAAGATGTCTTCTAAATGACTTAAAAATTGATCATTTTTCATCTGTAAACCCACTGGAATGCACTATTTAATAGTAGCTATTATTTTTTGTTTTTTTATTATTAATTTGGAAACTCTGGCTGGTGCAGATGGTTAAGCACTCAACCACTAGCTGAAAGGTCAGCTGATTGAACCCACCCAAAGGCGCCTTGGAAGACAGGCCCAGCAATTTGCTTCCAAAAGGTCATAGCCTTGAAAACTCTGTGTACCACAGTTCAGTTCTGATGTACATAGGGTCACCATGAGTTAGAATTGACTCAACAACAGTAACATTATTAATTTTAAAAGCATGGGTGAATATATCGCTGTTGAGGACTTTTTAAACATCACTCAAAATAGTAAAAAAAAAAACCCAAAAAAACAGGCAAATAAAGGGAAACACTCAGAAGTGTGACCATATAAAAAAACCATATATTCAGAAACAAAGGTAAAAGAGAGCGAACAAACTTGGCAAACTGTTTCCAGCTATATCAAATTAGGATGGTCTGAGTTACAGGTAATAGTGAACCTTTGCAGAAAACCTGGTGTGGCTTAAATAATAAGGAAATTTACATCCCATTGTAACTGGAAATGCAGAGTTAAGTTCTCCAAGGTGAGACCAGTGACTCCTGGGATCTTCTCTCTGCTCTGCCATCCTCAGCACAGACTGCATTTTAAGTCCTCTTCTATGCTGAAACGTGATCGCTCGTAGCAGTTAAGGCCATATACTTTCCTGCTTATGTTCAGTTGAAGATACAAACAGAAATTCAGCCTAGACTATAATTCTTTCTCTTCAGTCTGATTGAGACAGTGTAGGTCATGTCCTCACTCCTGGACCATTGGGCTGTGCGTGATGGAGCTGGGACTGGGGAGGACACTGAGCAGAATCACGGTTCTGTTAGGAAGGGGTGAAGTAGGCATTGGGTAGGCAGCCAACTGTGCCCACTGCATACGCATGGGCAGGCAGGGGTTGTGATATTTGATGGATAAAATGTAATCAAATCATTTAAAGGAATTTCTAGGAGCATAGTAGTTTTTCCATCAGAGTTAAAAACAGGTAGTCAAAGTAGGCTTTTTGAAGAAACAGGCCTGTTTCATTAAAACTGTTTGTTTTCTTAACAGAGACTCTGGGGATGTTGCAGCTCTCAGAGGGTGAGTTCAGCCAAGAGGCTTTCTTTTGCTCTGTTTAATGCATCTTTATCCTCTGGCCATTCAGTCACCTGCATGTTTGGTTCTTCTCCTATGATTCAGATCCCGGAAATTTAACATTCTGGGCACAAACACAAAAGTGATGAACATGGAAGAGTCCAACAATGGCAGCCTGTCTGCAGAATTCAAGCACTTGGTATGTGGGAGGAGCCCACTTTCCCTTCACAAAGGGCACCTGGCAGTGTGAGAGGCTAGGAGAGAGCCTTTCTGATGGGTGTACTTTTTGCTTTTCTTGCAGACCCTGAGGGAGCAAAGATGTGGTAATGGGGGCCGAGCAAATTGTGATGTAAGTTTTGTTGGGGATGACAGCCACCTGGGAGGGTTTTCTTTGAGGTGGAGAGAAAAGTGAGCCTCCCATTGCCCAGGATTAGGGATGTCAACCTGCGGTTTCAGCTGTAGTGATTCAGAAAAGTGACCCTGAGCTAAGTGACATGATCAGAAGCCACCTTCTGTCCCAGGAGTTAG
Organism: Elephas maximus indicus; assembly: GCF_024166365.1. Classification (NCBI taxonomy): domain Eukaryota; kingdom Metazoa; phylum Chordata; class Mammalia; order Proboscidea; family Elephantidae; genus Elephas; species Elephas maximus. The sequence continues at coordinate 49,263,725 of NC_064837.1, read as the reverse complement.
GTCATTGTTGAGGAGAGATGGAAAGTCCCTTGCTGGGTAGTTATCCACACCCCTTTGATAGAAAAGAACCTTTCCACCTTGTCTGGGGCTTTCCAAATTCCCCTTCCAACTTCTGCCAGCCAACTGAATTGCTCCTCTATTTATTAAACAATCAGTACACATATTGTTTTGTGACTTTGGTTGCCAACCCTGCGACGTGTCAACACTCTCCCCTTCTCGACCTTGAGTTCCCTATTTCCATTTGTCCAGCTTTCCTATCCCCTCCTGCCTTCTCGTCCTTGCCCCTGGGCTGGTGCGCCTCTTTAGTTTTGTATACATGGTTGAACTATGCGTGTTTTCTTGTTCTTAATTCCTCTTGTTTCTTCTTTGCCTCCCGTTGGTTCAGGTATTGGATCCTTAGTGTCAGGAAAAAACTTTATTTTAGGTAAATGTGAGCAAAAACTAGTTCCCAGTCCTTTTAAAAAATTGTGATACCATGTTCTTTTTCTGATGTTTGTGTACTTTCTATCTCTTGAGACTGTCTTTCCTCTCCTGTAATGTGTAGCAGGCTTAAAAAAAAAGAATTGAATTAGAACAATCTAATACTTGACAGGAATTAAAGAGTGAGGTAGTTTATATGCAACAATATTTTAAAAATGTACGTGGCATATCTGTTTAGAAAAAGGCAAGATGCAAAATAATTTGGGTGGGATGTTAATATTTTTGTTTAAAAGAGACACCACGAACTGTTTTATATTTAGTCACATAGGCATTAAAAAATTCTGAAGAATTATACACCAAACAGTGCTTATATATTAGTGCTGTTCTTAGTATTCAAAGCAACTCTAAACTATTTCTGTACTATTTGCATTTTAAATCGAACATGTATTACTTTTGTAATCAGAAAAGGAGTACTTTAAAAATGAATTGGAATTCTGTTTCTGAGAATTAATTGCTAACTCCTGTTCAAAATAAGATTGCTATGGTGCTGGCTGGAGTTTAAATCGTTACACTCACTTTGGAATTTGGCATTATAAAAATGAACATGCCCTATAACCCAGCAGTGTCACTCCCAGGACGTTGCAATAGAAAAAGCTTTACACATGTGCACCAGGAGACATGTACAAAATGTTGACAACAGCCTGTTTGTAAGCCCTAAATACAACCACATAAATACCCATCAACACTAAAATGGATAAATGATTTGTGGTATAGTCATATGACGGGGTACTTACTCTACAGCTGTGAAAATGAATAAATTATGGATACCCACAGCCACATGCATCCATTTCATACTGAGTGAAAATCACAGAAGAAAGAATACAGAGTCTGATTCCATGTATGTAAGGTTCACAAATATCCTAAATAGTACATAGATTGTTTAGAGATACGAATGTAGTGAACTGTAAAGAAAAGTTAGGAAATGATAAACCCAAAAGACAAAATGGTGGTTATTTCTGAGGGAGGAGGGGAAGGGATAGGATTGAGAAACCAAAAACCAAAACCAAACCCAGTGCTGTCGAGTCGAATCCGACTCATAACGTTGGAGAGTGTTAGCGTTAAAGGGACCATATCCTCAGAGCTGTGTTGTTGGTGGCGTTTCCATGGCAGCCAGGTATATTTTCCCTTCTTAGTGTAGTAAGGCGGTGGCACATCACCTTCCTTGGCTGCGGCTCTTGGTACCAAATGCGATTCTCTGAATAAGGGAGTGTCCTTTTTGTTATCATAGGCCTCCCTAATTGTGACCGAGGAGCTGCACCTGATCACTTTTGAGACTGAGGTATATCACCAAGGCCTCAAGATTGACCTGGAGGTGAGTTCTGTAGCAGAATTGGGGGTGGAGCAATGTACAGGGCTGATTCTGGACAAGAACTTTTAGTTGGAATTGTTACTAGTGAAGGTGCAGTGGTTACTCTTTGCTAAGAGCATTGTGTTCTTTGGCCCTTTTTCCAAAAATATCCTTGGCATCTCAGCTGAGAATAAAGTCTTCTTGAGTCCTTAGAAGATACATTCCATGGACACTCAACTTTAAGCAAACGTGATATGAAAATCTGTATTTAGAAATTGATTATGAGTGACTTTATGAAGTTTCAGCAAAATAGTCTTTAAACAGCCAGTGGTTTTACTGTACAGAAAATCATGGCATTTAAATCTCTTTTCCCAACTTTCTTGACCTTTAAATTAAGATAGACCTGAAAAAGCAGGAATACTACTCCTTGATTTCTGGGACCTCTCTGTTTAATGGGAAGGTAGAGGTTCAATTCTTGGAGAACGTCATCTAGATTTTATAAATGGGGATCCCAAGGACTGTGGGTCACACTTTCCACAAGTCAGTGTTTACAGTGATTACATTTGGACATCAACCCAAGTCCCTGAGGTCTCTCTCCAGAATTCCTTCTACTCTGATTGTCAAACTGTCTCAGTCACACCCCTCTCCTGGAGTTGGCAATAGCATGGTTTATGGCATGTCCTTTTAGTTTCTCTGTGAGATATCGATGGAGATATTTTGGAAGGTGTGAGGACCCCTCTGCACCCCCAACTCATTCTGCACTTACCCTACAGACCCACTCTTTGCCTGTTGTGGTGATCTCCAATATTTGTCAGATGCCAAATGCCTGGGCTTCCATCCTGTGGTATAACATGCTGACCAACAACCCCAAGGTTAGTGTCCCATTCTCTGGAAAGCTGTGTCTTCTTGTGACTTCTCATGCCTAGAAGTTGTTGTAGTACCTAGTGTGGGCCATTAAACACCATCCTTTTTTCTCATCTGAATTAGCAAATGTGTTTTTCATTTTTAATAGAACGTGAACTTTTTTACCAAGCCCCCAATCGGAACCTGGGATCAAGTGGCCGAGGTGCTGAGCTGGCAGTTCTCCTCCACCACAAAGCGAGGGTTGAGCATTGAACAATTGACTACGCTGGCAGAGAAGCTCTTGGGTCAGCATTTTACCTCTTCTCCCTCCTGTCCTCCTGAGAGAAGGAACCGGACCCATGGGGCTATTCACTCAGGAAATATTTCTTGAGCATCTGCCTTGAGCAAGGAAGTGTGCATCCTGGTGACCCTTTTTATGAGGTGGGAGGCAGATTTCTTTTCTGTTGGTGGCTGTCTCTCTCACCCTTCCAGAGTACTACTTCGTCTAACCTTAGGGAGGTATTTTAAGTGCATGTTAGAAGGCGAAGCTAAAGGCTTGGCATTCTCTGTCCCCATATTAAATAAACTGTAGGCCTGTTTTTAAGTTTTTTTCCTGAAAAAAAAAAAAAATTTTAGTAGAATATTTTATGTGCTACCTGGGCTATAAGTAGATACGTCCTGTGCTGCCACCAAATGTTACTCTCTAGCAGCAGCTGTTAGCTTGTTAGTGTGTGCTGCTGGTCCCAAGACTGCGACATGAAGCTGGGAGGAGCAGGGGAATTTGTTGCATCATCTACCATGTCTGCTAGGCCAAACAACAGCTCAGGAGGGTTCCATTGATGAGGTCAGGGAGGCGTGAGTGTGTGTATGTGTGTGTGCGTGCACATGCGTGCTCTGTGGTGACAGTGTGCTCAACTACATGAAAACCAGTGGTTTCATGGCCCAGAGTGGGATGAAGGTATGTGTGTGTCCTAAGAAGATCTTGAGTCAAAGTTGAAAATTTTACTACTTTATCCTTTTTTTCCTCTTAGGACCTGGTGTGAACTACTCAGGGTGTCAGATCACTTGGGCTAAATTTTGCAAAGTAAGTGATCTTATTAAATCCATGTGACCACCTCTTGGAAGGGGGTGAGAGTGCTTACCTGCTAGGTTACCATGGGGGCTGCTGGTCCTGAAGGCCCTGAACTCTCGGTCCAGCAGCCAGTAGGTCCTGCTCGAGGGGAGGTGAGCCTGAGCTATAGCTGCTTGAGGACTTGGGTGGTGAACTGTGTTGTCTCTAGGAAGGAAAAGGCGGGGGACATGATGGTGGCTTCGGCTTCCTATTGTCGTCTTTTTCCAGGAAAACATGGCTGGCAAAGGCTTCTCTTTCTGGGTCTGGCTGGACAATATCATTGACCTTGTGAAAAAATACATCCTGGCCCTTTGGAATGAAGGGTAGGTGGACACTCGTGTCTGGTAGAGAGTGTATATGTGTAACCAAGTCATTTGCTCTCAGCAAGCCAGTGGCAGAGGATCCAAACATTGTTGCACCTCTCTGGCTCCAGGTACATAATGGGCTTCATCAGTAAGGAGCGGGAGCGGGCCATCCTGAGCACCAAGCCCCCAGGCACCTTCCTGCTAAGATTCAGTGAAAGCAGCAAAGAAGGAGGAATCACCTTCACTTGGGTGGAGAAGGACATCAGCGGTAAGCTGGGACCTCACCCACCCCACCTGGTGGCCATTGCTGCTGCTGCCATGGCTGCTACTAGTTTTGAGCACCCACTGCCCCCTAGTGGGCACAGATGGACTCTGACTCTCCTGCCTGAGATTTGGAAAACATTTCTGAGATTTTTTTCTTTTCTCTAAATTTTTTCCAGCTGAAGGATTTGCTTGCCAATTTTGTTTTGCTTGCTCCAGTGACTAAGAGTTACCTAGAGATTTTCTATTTTAAATTTTATTCTTTGTCCCTTTTCTTCCCTACCCTGTTAATATATCTCATGCAAACAGTTATTCAAGTTTATTGCCTGTGAACTAATTGGGTAGCCTCTCCAAAAGCCAGCTGGCACATATCGACAGTGCCAAGCCACTGGGTGGGATACTCAGGGTCTCAGGCTCTGGAATGGCACAAGTCCGATAAATCAGGTAATGTTTTTTCTGAGATTACCTAGAACATAGGCTCCCTTACTTTCCCTTTCCTTTCCCACAACAGGTAAGACCCAGATCCAGTCTGTGGAACCATATACCAAACAGCAGCTGAACAACATGTCATTTGCTGAAATCATCATGGGCTATAAGATCATGGATGCCACCAACATCCTGGTGTCTCCGCTGGTCTATCTCTACCCTGACATTCCTAAGGAGGAGGCGTTTGGAAAGTATTGTCGGCCAGAGAGCCAGGAGCATCCTGAAGCTGACCCAGGTAGTCGTTGATTTTCCACATTTTAGGGATTGAATTCTGGGAAAAGTAGGAAATTGCAGAATACTTGGAGGAGAGACAGGTACTGTCTGAATGGCCTGGGAGATCTTTGTTACTCTTTATGGGAAAGAACTCTGTAGTGCGTGCTTTTTGGGGTAGCTGATGGGATTAGAGAGAGGAGAGGACTCAGTCACCAGTCTCTGACCCAGAGGGAGCACACCAGAGTAAAGGGGAAAATAGCACACACACCCCCATTCAAAGCACGCCGAAAACACTGGAAGAGAGAGTGAAGGCAGAGGTCTTCAGCAACAGGATCCCCAGAAGCACAGTGCTTCTTGCATAGTAGATGCCAGAAGATTTGCAGCTCAAACCTCAGTCTAGGATGTTTCCATTTCCCCATCGCTGAACAGTGTAAGCGGTGTCAAGTGGGATGAATAAAGGCGTTCTGAAGAAAATGATTAACAGCAGAGTGGGGGGGAGAGTAGTGTTTGAAGGAGAAGACGAAAACTGCTGGGAGTGACATGCCATTGGTATTTATAAAGTGCAGCTGCTGAAATGAAGATTGTTTTAATGTGCAGGAGCATATGTGTTTATAGAAATTATTTCACATTAAACCTGTAATCTTTGCTCAGTGTGGAGGGAGCAGAGCCCATGGTCTGTTCCCATTCAGTATTTGTTGCTTTGACCCTTTGGGTTCTCCATCCAGATCCTGATGAGGAGTCTTTGATTTGCCATTCATTGTTTTTCTTTAGGAAGCTCTGGTAGCGTAGTGGTTAAGTGCTACAGCTGCTAACAAAGAGGTCGGCAGCTCAAATCCACCAGGTGCTCCTTGGAAACTCTATGGGGACAGTTCTATTCTGTCCTATAGGGTCGCTATGAGTCGGAATCTACTCGATGGCAGTGGGTTTGGTTTTTTGTTTGGCTTTTATTTAACTTTTATTATTTGTAGAGTCATTTGTGGACTCTTTAAAATGATCTTTTGAGGTTAGCTGTCTGCCCTAGTTGTTTTTTTAAAAAAAAATCTTTGTACAAATAAAACACAGACATAAACCCACCAGCTTCCCTTCCACTTTTTCATAGGAATCCTCTCTGAGAAATTTCTTGGGGTGGGGAAGGGTGGGGCTCAGAAGAAGGAATTAGAGCGAATTCACAATTAGCTTTCCTTTTCCCTTTGTTCTGGTATTCAGTTTTGTTCATGCTGCAGAAGGTTTAACTCTCACTTCCTGTCTGCTACTTATCTCTCTTTCCATGTTGCGCTTCAGTTGGGACATCTGTTTATCAGCCTGTCGCGCTACTCTTTGTTCCTTCTGCAGAAGACGTTTAGATCCAAGTTCTAATGTTGCTTTTAGGATCCCAGCTCCCAATCTGAGGCTGTATCCTCCATTGCCTTGGGCTCATAGTCCTTTCCTGCCTGGAGGCAACAGTGTTTCCTCAGGGGCAGCATGCCAGTCTTGAGAAGGGAACTCAAGATGGAGTGATTTGCCTACATTATGGATTGTCAAGTGTAAGGAGTGTGCGCTGAGGGGCTCCTTGTGGGTGTGGTGATGGGGTCAGGGAATGTATTATAGGGGCAGGGTGGGGTATGTGTGGAGACCCTGTATTAAAATGGGAGTCCTCAGGGAGAAGGATCTGTGACTGTTTCCTCTCCTGTTGTGAGGGAGTATTGTTGCACAAGTCTCTTTCAGAGAGAGATCATCTTCCTGGGATTCACAGCTCCTTCTTCCTTACGTCTCTACAGAAGCTGTTATGGCTTGAGGGAGAGATTATCAGCCTATAAATTAGATAAATAACATTTACAACCTTGTATGGGTTCATACATATATCAGCTTTTAGTCTTCATTCTCCTTTTCTTCTACTGTTCCACCTCAGACTGAAGCAATTTTTCTCAGCCACTTTGATCACTAGGGAATTAAATCATTTTCTGCCTAGGGTGTCAGTCCCCTCAGGCCTGGGCCAAAGCAGGGGATTTATAGGACACCAGAACCCTGCCTCAGTAGCTCTTTTGGATTCTGCATTGAATTAACCTATTTCGTGGCCAAAAATAACCTCAGCTGGTGGTCTGAAGACCCTTTTTCTCAGATTCTCGTTATACTTTCCTTTTTTAAAATTGTGCTTTAGGTGAAAGTTTACAGAGCAAACTAGTTTCTCATTAAACAGTTAATACACATATTGTTTTGTGACATTGGTTGCCAACCCTATGATATGTTAACACTCTCCCCTTCTTGACCCGGGGTTCCCCGTTTCCATTTGTCCAGCTTTCCTGTCCCTTCCTGCCTTCTTTGCTTTTGGGTTGTTGTGCCCACTTAGTCTGGTTTACATGGTTGAATTACGTGTGTTATTTTATGGAACTGTCTAATCTTTGGCCGAAGGGTGAACTTCAGTTCTGAGTTAAAGGGGTGTTCGGGGCCATACTCTTGGGGTTTCTCCAGTCTCTTTCAGACCAGTAAGTCTGGTCTTTTTTTGTGAGTTTGTATTTTGTTCTACATTTTTCTCCTGCTCTGTCTGGGATGCTGTATTGTGATTCCTGTCAGAGCAGTTGATGATGGTAGCCAGGCACCATCTAGTTGTGCTGGACTCAGTCTGGTAGAGGCTGCGGTAGTTGTGGTCCATTAGTCCACAAGTCACTTGTGTCTTTGGTTTTCTTCATTCTTCCTTGCCCCAGATGGGGTTGGACTAGTGGAGTATCTTAGATGGCTGCTCACAAGCTTTTAATTCTGCTCTAATTTTTATTATTTGCCTTCTTTTGGTGTCCGGGTGTTTCTTTTGTTGCTCTCTATTTGTTCAAGTTATGGGGATAATTCTTTGATTTTGGCCCTTTGCTTTCGGATGTGTGCACTTACTCTGAGGACTGCTTTAGCTGTCCCAAAGGTTCTGATAGGAGGTGTTTTCATTTCCATTGGATTCTGTGAATTTCTCTACTCCATCCATAATTTCTTCTATAGGCAGGTAGTTTTTTTTTTTTTGCATTTTCACTTTTTTTTTTTTTTTTTGTGCTTTAAGTGGAAATTTATAAATCAAGTCAGTCTCTCATACAAAAATTTATATACACCTTGCTATGTATTCCTGGTTGCTCTCTCCCTAGTGAGACAGCACACTCCTCCTCTCTACCCTATATTCCTGTGTCCATTCAGCCAGCTCCTGTCCCCCTCTGCCTCTTCATCTCCCCTCCAGGCCGGAGCTGCCCACATAGTCTCATGTGTCTACTTGAGCCAAGAAGCTCACTCCTCATCAGTATCATTTTCTGTTTTATAGTCCAGCCCAATCCCTGTCTGAAGAGTTGGCTTTGGGAATGGTTCCAGTCTTGTATAACCCAGTAGTTTTTGAGCAAGGCGTTGTTCAGTTTCCATGTGTTTGATTTCTTTTCCCTGCTTTTTCTGTTATTGATTTCTACTTTTATGGTTTTATGGTCAGAGAAGATGCTTTGTAATATTTTGATGTTTTGGATTTTCTTAAGGCTTGCTTTATGACCTAATATTTGGTCTATTCTAGAGAATATTACATGCACTCACAAGCTTTTAAGACCCCAGACGCTACTCTTGGTGAAGTCTTTTGATGAGCATAAGTGTTTAATTTTTGAAGATCCTGGTCATCTAGCTTATCTTCTGGTGTTTGTATATTGTGTATTGTTGTATATGCTGTATATTAGGGCCCCTAGCATTGACTCTATTTTTTCTTCCATAGTCTTTATAGTTCTGGGTTTTATATTTAGGCCTTTGGTCTGTTTTGAATTAGTTTTTGTGTATGGTGTAAGGGTTACACTTTCTGATCCACCAGTTCCTCTACCAACCCCAAGCTTTATAACTGCTTCTCTCGGCCCATCCTGCCCCATATACTATGCCTCCCATCCTGCCCCATATACCATGCCTTCCAAGTGAGTGCTTCACGTGAATTCCCCAGATTTTAGGACAGTGTCTCCAAGCTACTTGACTTTGGATATAAGCAAGCATTTAAAGTCTAAAATTCATTTACTCCAACCCTTACATTTCTAACTATAGAACAAGAATTATAAAAGACAGCGATCATAGACAATTGGCATCTCCTTCTTTCCCCTCCCTTTTTTTTCAATGCTTGAGAGAGAATGTGCCTTGCCCTAGGTTTCTTAGCTATTGAAGACGTAACTGGGCCCAGGTCTCTTGTCTTTCAGTCCAAAGTTAATTGTACTGTACCATAAAGAAGTCTTCCTTGTATATAGAGACTGCTTTTTGTTTGATGTATTTATCCAACTGGGAATTTACTAATACCAGCATCTAAAATGTAATAAAAAAAAAAAAAATTAATGCTGGTAGGAGTAGAAGGTATAGCCCTTGGCATTGGAAGCACAAACATTAGCAGTCCCTATGTTCTCTTAAAAGACTCGGTGATGCTGGTAACTGAGCTGGACCCCATGCAAAGGCTACAGAGGCATGATCCTGTATGCAGAGAAGTTACCTAAGAGACGCAACGAGGCCAGAACAGAGTCCTCAGACCACAGATAGGCAGTTCAAGGTTTATACACTCTAGAGAGAGAATGCACACAGAGTTGGCCTTAGTCTGGGCTCGGGTGGCACAAGGGCGTGCTGACAGGTCTCTGTGGTCAGGAAAGCTTTGTGGAAGGAACAGTATATCAAAGGTATAAACACCTAGGACATCAAATAGTATACAAGGAGGGAAGGGCAACATGTCTGCTTCAGGACGTAGTGAACTTCAAGTTAGCCCTGGTGCGGCCAGTGGCTCCCTCCAGCCCATCCTCTGAGTCCCAGTCAGTAAGCTCAAGTTTTCTTTTCCTTCCTAGGTGCTGCCCCGTACCTGAAGACCAAGTTTATCTGTGTGACACCGTAAGTGGCTTCTCCTCCCAAGTTTGCCTCCATTTCTAATGTCCTCATCCCTGGGAATAAAACACTGGGCAAGAGTTATCTCGTGAAGGGTTGGCAGCCCCTGGGCTATGTTTAGTACTCAAGTGACCTTGTGTGTTTAAAAAGCTTGAGCTTTTATTTTTCTGTTGGAGATCAGAGTTTGATGGCTTGTGTGTGTGTGTTCTGTTCTTTTTTTTTTTTTTCTCCATTGTGTCTTGTCAACCCGGCCCTTTCCCCTCCTGCTGCTCCCCATTTCCTACAGAACGACCTGCAGCAATACCATTGACCTGCCGATGTCCCCCCGCACTTTAGATTCATTGATGCAGTTTGGAAATAATGGTGAAGGTGCTGAACCCTCAGCAGGAGGGCAGTTTGGTGAGTATTTGGTTGACAGACTTTGTCCTGTGAGGGAAGTCAGTTCCCTCTATGTGATGCTTGCTTGTAGAGTCAAGAGCTGGTCACACAGATGGTTAGAAGGAGGCTCTGCAGTAGAAACGGAATACGTGCCACGTGTGTCATTAGAAAATTTTTTATAGCCACATTTCTTCTAAAAACAGTGAAAAGAAACAGGTGAAGTTAGTTTTAATCATCTATTTTATTTAACCCAAGAAATCTAAAATGTTATCACTTGGACATGTAATAAAACATGAACAAGCGATTTGTACCTTCCTGTGTTTGTACTAAGTCCTTGAATTCCAGTGCGTATTTACGCTTGCAGCGCACCTGGGTTTGGACCAGCCACGTTCCTGGTGCTCAGTAGCCACATGTCAGGTGGCCTGAGGCTGCCGTATGGAGCAGGGCAGCCTTAAAGCTTCTTTAAAAATGGAGGGCAGGAGATTTAGAAACAGGTAGCGGTGATGGCCACACAACACGGTGAACATAATTAACGTCACTGAAGTGTACGTGGAAAAATGGCTGAAAAGGCAAACGTTTTATATATGTATATGTCTCTGTGGTTAAAAAAAATAATAATAATTTGGGGGAAAAAAGGAGGGCAGGTTCTTGGGAGAGGAGAGTAAGTCTGGATTACCTGAGCTTGTCTTGGCCTTAGGGGGCAGGAGGTGGGAGAACAGCAGCGGCCGAAGCTTCTGTTCTCCGAGGGGCCAGGCAACTGCCGCTGAACTGGCTTTCCTGTCTGTTTCTCCAGAGTCCCTGACCTTTGACATGGACTTGACCTCGGAGTGCGCTACCTCGCCCATGTGAGGAGCTGAGAACGGAAGCTGCAGAGAGATGTGACTGAGGCACCTACCTGTGTTCTGCCACCTTAAACAGCTAAACCCCAGATCATCTGAAACTCCTAACTCTGTGGTTCCAGACTTTTTTTTTTTTTTTTTTTGATCTCCTACCTTTGCTGTCTTGAGCAATCTGGGCACTTTTTAAACTAGAGAGATGAGTGAATGTAGGCGATGTGCTTTTTATCTAAACGCAGCTGAGGATGCATTCTCTGAGTCCGTGATCAGGGGATGTGGGAGGCGGTGGCGGGGGGGAGAAAAAGGAAATGTCTTGGTTGTTTTTTGTTGTTGTTCCCCTGTCCTCCCTTCTCAGCAGCTTTGTGTTGGTGTCGGTGTTGGTGTTGTTAGACAAGTGCCTCCAGGTGCCAGCAGCTCCCCTCTGCCTGTTTCTATAAGCTAATGTCACAGGCTGCTCTAGCTACGTACTCCTGGCATTGCACTTTTAACCTTGCTAACATCCAAATAGAAAATAGGACTATCAAAGCCCCTAGGTTTCTTTTTTAATTTAAAAAAAAAAAAAAATTAAAGGGCAAAAGAAAAAACCCTTGTAGGCATAGCCTTTTCTGTATTACGAATACCCAGTTAATAGGCTCCCTGATGCTTTAGGCATTCAGCTTTCTTCGGGCTGATAATTTATAGAAATCTTGAAACGGGCTTCAGATCAAACCTTTAAAAGACATCTGAAGCTGTGGCTTAGCCTTTTGGTTTTGAAACAGGAAAGTTTAAGGATAACCTAAACATTTTAGACTTTTTTTTATAAACAAAATTTTTATTTTCCCCTTTAATGTGTTGGCCTATTTAAAATGGGTAAGGCTGGGCAGAGGAGCCCTTAAAACCGCTACTCCCTTTCTCCCCAGATTTAGCTCCTGTTCCAGAGCCTGGGTTGTTTCTATGGGTACATTGTAAGGCTGGGATGGTCCTTCCTTCCTTTCCTCAGCCCCTTTTAGTGGCATGTCTCCTAGTGTCTACAGGTCCCTCATCCTGTGTACTTTAGGAACCCTGGTCTCAGGACCCTGTGAAGTAAGGAGGGAGTTACAGGTTGAACTCGACTCAGACTCTAGGGCCCCAGTGAAGTGTCTAGTTGAGCTCAGGGAATACGGTGGCTGCCTCAGTTTCTTGTTCATTCCCAGCAGCACCTGTAATCACTTCTTCACCTGGTAACCCAGGGGCAAAGGCTGACTGAAAAACTTGAGGTCCATTCCTTGTGTGAGGGAGTATATGCCCGGTTTCCCACCACAGCCCTTATGAGGCAGAACAACCAGCCTGAACCTCTGTGGCCTTCTGTTTCTGCCTGTAGCCCTCCGTCAGTCAGCTATTATTTACTGGGCGTTCCAGAACACTTAATCGTGTTCTGGGTAGTCTCTGGATATGGGGCCCTGGTGGCGCAGTGGTTAAGAGCTTGGCTGCTAACCGAAGGTCGGCAGTTGAAATCCACCAGCTGCTCCTTGGAAACCCTATGGGGCAGTTCTACTCTGTCCTTTAGGGTCGATACGAGTCGGAATCGACTAGATGGCAATGGGTTTGGTTTTTTATGTTTTGACCCAGAGGCATGGCTGAATTACATGACCCAAAGCCATCTTGTCTCTGTTGGTCAGAGCTTCTATGGAACTTTATTCATTATACTCAAATCAGCCACTTTCTGAATTAAGGGGGTGAGGACCTTTTCTCCAAGACAAATACGGGATTGCTCTTGACTTAACTCAGAAACTGAAAGAATATTTAGAAAGGTACAACTTGGGCTTACTGTTGGGTTTAAATCACAGGGAACTTGGGCAAGGATGTGGAATTCTCTGGAGCAGATATTGTAAAGCTCATGATTTTAGGTAGCATGTGTATCTGTTTTTAACTCTGATCATCGTAGCAAAAGTTCTGAGAGGAGCCGAGACTTGTTCTGGCCCCTCCCTGTAAGAACGGAGTCCTCTAGGACCTGCCTGCTTTCCCTCCACCATTGCCCCCCTCCCCAGCCCGGCCAAGGATTCCCGAGGCTCGCTTAACCTACCTATCTATACAGTGGTTTTTAAGCTGCTGTCCTGGCCGCTGCATTCAAATTCCAATGTATACTTCATACTGTAAAAATTTATATTATTATTTTTTTTGTATATTGCTGTATCTACTTTAATTTCCAGAAATAAAAGTTATATAGGAACTGTCTGAGAGTGTGGCAGCTCTGTCTCTAGCTGCTGCTGGTGGCCTCCATGGAGCCACATGAGCAGGTGGAGCCTGGTGTGGGAGCACCAAAGAGAAGGGTCTCGACAGCAGGCGGTTGCCGGGTCTCGACAGCAGGCGGTTGCCGCGCTCCCAGCTGAGGTTGGTGAGACCCTTCACCCTGAGTTTATGCAGGCCTAGCTCTGAGCACTGAGCCCCTCCCCCATCTTATGTTAGCCACCAGCCTCCAAGTAAGGGGAACCTGGAGAAGCAAGGGATTATCCTCCACAGACAGAAAGGTGTCAGAGCCAAGGCCTCCCTGCACCCTCCTTTCGCTGCAGCCTTTGCCAACTGCTGTGTCCTGTTTGGGGTCAGATAAGCTATTCCCACCCCACCTCCCAGGACCGCCCCCCTCCACGGTTGGCTCCATTATCACTTTCTCTTCAGCTCACTCAGTGGGGACAACCTGTAAACACTTCACTGGCTGGAGCTGCGGGGCCCCTGGGCAGCGGTGGTGATAATTCATGGAGACACTCACCATACGCACACAGACATCAGAGCCCACTCCGCTTGCTCCCCACCCCCTCCATTTGTGAGTACCATGGAGACAGGCGGGCTCTGGAGATAGGAGCCTTCCCCTGCAGAGATGGAGCGGAGATTAGTGCAGCTCACTGCTGGTTGGCAGCTGCCTGCTTTCCCTCCCACCCGCCCCCTCCCCAGCCTGCTTGGGGCCCTGCATGGCTGGGCAGGCTGCAAGCTCCCGCCCCTCTTCTCCTTGTGTTGCACTCCAGAGAAACCTCAACAGGTACTTGCTCCCCAACCCCCTCCCAAGGGAGCAGGTGTTGCTGAGTCAAAGGCCCCAGCCCCAGGCCCCAAACTTGCTGCACAGCTTGGCGACCAGTGGGCCTTGGCTTGGAGAGCTGGGCCTCTGTCCACCCGAGCCTCCCTCTGAGAAAACACGGTGGTGGGGGGATGGTGCCACCTGCTGGTCTCTGGGAAGAGGCGAGGGGAGGGTGGGACTGTTGCTGCAGCCCCTGGCCTGGGGAGGGATGAAATCCTCTTGGTACTGGCCCTCAGCTGCCAGCTTCAAGATCCTTCACAGCTGTGGCTGCCTGGCCCACAGTTCTTCCCTCCTTGCATGCTCTCCACACTGTAACTTCTGCCCTGCTTTTCAATGAATTCGTCTCCTGCTTTCTTGGGAATATACCCCCACAACCTAGTTCTTTAGGAGCCCTGGTGGCATAGCGCTTAAGAGCTGCAGTGAGCCAAGGCTGCTAACGAAAATGTCGGCAGTTTGAATCCATCAGCTGCTCCTTGGAAACCCTATGGGGCAATTCTACTCTGTCCTATAGGGTCACTATGACTCAGAATCGACTCAATGGCAAATGGTTTGGTTTTGTTTTTTAACCTAGTTCTTTAGCCTTCCAGGAGGCACTGACACTATTGCAGGGGTGGCCTAGGACTCTTAAACCACAGAAAGAGGGTAGAGTTGTTGCTTCAGGCTGAAGTTATAGTACCAGCCACACAGGAGGAAAGGAACAAGATGACTCCAGTCCAGGGGGCCCCACCAGCCCCGGAGACCACCACCAGTTCGCCAGCCCAGGAACCACACCGGCAAATTTATGACAAAAAATATTTTATTCAAAAACATTGTTACAGTTTACACAAATGTGTGGTTTATGTACAAAGTACAAAATCACTCTTCTAGTCCCACCTTCCTTCAGAGTTCAGCACTGTTTAAACCTGGGACTGCCATTCTTCCACACTCAGCTACCCCTGGTTGTCATAGTGCTGCTGAGGAAGAAGCATTGTGTGGTTGGAAGCAAGGCTTTCTCAACCTGTGGCCAGTTACACAAGGGTGATGAGGCCTATTCCAGATTCCACCTCCCCACAGAGTCAGATCAGCTTTTACCTCGCTCTCCAGAGACCATGGGCACACACAACATGGCCAATTGGCTGCTTGGCTCTTGCTGTCGCAGTTTTTCCCCAGAGGAGGGGTCAACTCTGCAAGTCCAGGCCCTGTTCAGCCACCGTGTCCTAGACCAGTTCTTTCCCCTCTCCCACCTCTTCTGTAAGCAAAGTTGCTAACACGGAGGCAAGGATATAAGGCTGGAGCTGGACGGAGGGGCAGGGATATAGGGTGGGTGGAGACAGCAGGCAAGTGGGCAATAGCATCACAGATTGAAGCCCAAGCCCCCAGCTCAAGGCCCGGAGGCCAAGAAACCACATACTCAGCGCAGCTCTTAGAACCGTGACTCAAACCAACTCTACCACGTTAAGGGAGTTGCTGGGTGCTGCAAACGGTTAATGTAATCAGCTGTTAACCGAAAGGTTAGAGGTTTGAGTTCACCCAAAGGCACCTTGGAGGAAAGACCTGGCAACCTATTTCCAAAAAATCAGCCATTGAAAAAACGTGTGGGAGCACAGTTCTACTCTGACACACATGGGATCGCCAGGAGTCAGAATCAACCTGGCAACTGATTTTTACTGTGTTAAGGGCATGACTGTGGCTTAGACAATCAGTTGTGGGAGGAGGACATCATGTTTGGCAAAGTAGAGAGCCAGTGAGGGCATGGAGACCCTCAGTGAGAGGGACTCAAACATGCTGGCGATTGTGAGGATGACACAGGATCACGCAACATTTTCTTCTGTTGTACATGGGGTCATCATGGGTCAAGAGCTGACTCAATGGCAGCTAATGGCTTAGACAAGCTCTTGGGGAGTTGGCAAGAAAGTCTGGAGTCCACATTCATTTGATAAAGTATAAAATGTTACCCCAGAATGAACCTCAGCCTCTCTGAGGGAAGGGATCAATGGACCGACACGTGCATGAGAACAGACGTACGTATGTATATGAATATATACACACATGCACTGACAGTACACATGTATATGCATGTACACAGAGGGAGGGTCCGTGCATGTATATGCATGTACGCACACATTAGGAGGGTCCGTGTATGTATATGCATGCATGTACGCACACACTGGGAGGGTCCGTGTATGTATATGCATATACGCACACATTGGGGGGTCCGTGTATGACTTGGGGGGGTCCGTGTATGACTTGGGAGGGTCCGTGTATGTATATGCATGTACACACACGTGGGGACAGCAAAGCTTCTTCCTCATGAATAACACCTTAGCTTAAAGACATTACCTGTCTCCCTTCCCCTTCCTGGATAATTTCATCCAAGTAGCTGCTGAGCAGATAAAGGACATGGGAGAACTCGGTTTGCCTGCATTGAGTCCTTCCAGTGACAGAAGCTCAGTCTCTTCTACAACAGACAGACCCAGTGGGCTCTTGGATGCCTTGATCTAAAGAAAAAGGCCGCTGCTGTTGCAGCCACAAACGCTTGGCTGCGAAAGAGAGGCGCACCTCTTGCACAAACTCACACACATGCACACGCATGTGTGTACATGCCACCTGCAAAGGCATCGTATGCAGAGAAATGCTAAAATCACAATATTAACCCTTCACGTTGAATATCGATTCCAAAGAGAAGTGTGGGATGCAGATATTCATGAAAGCGAGCCCCTGGCTGCGGTGAAGAAGCCATCTGGGGGAGCAAGAGGGGGGCCCAGATTGTCCATCGGGCGGCGTAGGAGTTCCTCCACATGCCTCGCAACATCCATGGTCTCGTCCAGGTCGATCTCTCCATCCTGGTCGAGGACAGGGTCAGGGCTGGCAAAGAGAGAGGGGCTGTCAGAGGGAGCTGGCATGTCTCCCAGCCCCAAGCCCACTCCCCACTCAAACCAGAGTCTCATGGGAATAGAACTGTTTTGGCTGGACAGCCCCCCCAGCCTGGGTCACAGTCACTGGCTTGCTGGGAGACATCCCAGTTCTAGTCTCATTTCTTGCGGCTGCACTGAGTGACCTTAGAGAATTCCTTTCCCTCTCCTTGTCCTCATCTGTAAAAAGAGGTGGTTGGGCAGTGAGCTCTGGCCACCTTGCAGCTATGCAATTAAATCATAGGCTCCATCCAGTGAGAGGCCCTGTGGCACAAACGGTTAAGCGCTGACTACTAGCCGAAAGGCTGGCAGTTGGAACCCACCCAGAGGTACCTCGGAAGACAGGCCTGGCCATCTGCTGCTGAAAAATCAGCCACTGAAAACCCTATGGAGCAGTTCTACTCTGGACACTTGGGGTCACCATGAGTCAGAATTGACTCAACAGAAATTAACGACATTCTGCGAACACCTATGATGGCCAAGCCTTTTAACCACATTCCTCTACTCTTCACAGCCACCCGTGAGGTACGTATTTATCCCATTTTATACAGGAGGAAACTGAGCTCGGCCATGTTAGGAAACTTGCTCAAAGCTGCCCGGCTGTAGGGTCATGAAGTCAGGATTGGATTCTCAATCTGTGATTCCCAGGCCTGAGGTCATCCCACTGCAGCTTGCTGCCTCTCAGACCAATCTCCACCCAGCCCAGACCACCCCCTCCACTCAGAGGAGACTTAATTCTCCACCCAGGGAACTCCAGAGGAAGGGGCAACTGATACCCCGTGCCCGCCCCCCTCCTAATAACAACCAAACCAGTTGCCACCAAGTCAACTCTGACTTATGGTGACCCCACGTGTATCAGAGTAGAACTGTGCTCCGTAAGATTTTCAATGGCTGATTTTTTAGAAGTAGATCACCAGGACTTTCTTTTGTTAGCAGCTGAGTGAATCAACCTTTTGCAACAACCCCATTAACCGCTGCTATGTGTCAAGCCCTTAGATGCTCACTCTTGACAAGTGCTTTACCTACACTGTCCCATTTAATCCTCACCCCAACCTCGTGACCTGGGTCTTCTTGCCTCCACTGTACAGATGAGGAAATTGAGCATCATCAGAGAGGTTCAACAATTTTTCTAGGGTCACACAGCTAGTCAGTAGCAGAGCCAGGACTTGGATCCTCCTATATCTACCTTCCAAAGCAACGCTCCATCCTTTTTGCTGGCTGGATCTCGCCTGCCCTACACCTGGGCACATGAAGAGCTCAGGCCTAGACCGGGTGGTCTCAGGCCTAGAGGAGCTCTGGATTCCTTTGCCCACCAGCCACCCAGGGTCCAGTCTGAGGTCAAGTCCCCAGTTCCACCCCTGCAGACCCCCACGAGAATACCACCTACTTCTGTGGATACATGTTATAGTGAGCCTGGGCGCACACAGCTGGGGACGGGGCCTGGTCCACGTACGTGGCGCTGCCCCCAGCAGAGTCTGCAGAGGCGTTCACAAACCTGTGGAAGGAAGCAGAGCAGCTTCAGCGGCCAGGGGAGCCCGGGTAGGAGCTGATGTGGGGAGGGGGCTCAGAGGGGTCTTTATATCTTTTTTGGAGTGTAGGATAAAGTGCCCCACTCAACCCTGGGCACTAGCCACATCACAACTGATCCCAGTTCCCCCCCCAGGGCAGAGCTGAGCTGGGCACGTGGATGGGAGGGGTGGTAGTGTTGGGTGAGGAGAGCTGGGGGAGGAGAAAGAGGCAGAGACCAGACCCGGACCCTGGATACTTACTCAGGGACCACTTGCTTGATCTGTGGCTTCACGTATCCGTCAATGGCTTTAGCTGCCAAGGGGAGAGCTGTAATGAGAACCGGTGTCTGGGTGCTCCCACATAGGGTGGAAGCCACCCCCTACTCCGAAACAGTCTCCCCCACACACATACATCGTGTAGGGCCTCGGCAGGAATGAGATTTCCTACCTGCTGACTGACCCAGCCTGAGGGTCACCTAGACCCTTGGCTTCAACCCCAACCTTTCTCTTGGTTCCTCTCCTGGCCATTTGCTTCCTTTCTCCCCACCCCTACCTGTGCCAAGGCAACAAAATCATCAACAGAAGCAAACTCAACCAATGGATTGGGGACAGGTTGAAGAGAAAAAATACCTGACCATTTTGCTTCCTGTGCTCAGTTGGGGGAAGGTCTGAGAATGGAGAGTGGTGAGAGCAGCTGATTAAAATGGGAGTAGCACTTTCCCTGTGGGTTTGAATGATCCCAGCTCCTCCCTGCCAGTGCTAGTGATCCTTCTTGGCTCTGCACTTTGCAGAGAAGAAAGCCAGGCTGGGGGTTTCTCTTTCCCTCCCCTCAGCTGTGAGCCCTGAAAGCTGCTCCACTTGCGTTCTGCCCCCCAAGGAGCAAAACCCACAGGGGAAATGGCCCCTTGGCTTTGTGGTCTGAGGAGGGGCTAGGGGCGGCCTGGGGGCCTCAGGCGGCAGGGCCCTGGGGCAAGACACACCTAGCACAGGGGTGTAGTATTTGGAGAAGACCTCATCCTTGGGGCGGTCAGGGAACACGTAGATGAGATAGTTCAGGTCCCCCAGGCGGTCAGCCAGGGAGCGGATGGAGAAATCCCTCGTGGTAAACGGCTTCAGGTTCCACAAGTTGCGGTCAGCTGCGGAAAAGATAACCTTATTCCCACAGCCCATCGCCGTAAGGCAGGCTTGCAGGGAACCCTAGGTTTCTGCAGGTCAGTAGCCTGCACCGCTACCCGAGTCCTTGTCCTCAGCACAGGGAAGGAAGCAGCCACAGGAACATTCTGTGGGCGAGTAGATACCAGCAAGGCTGGGTCATGGCCTAAAACTGTGGAGGGACCCACACAGCAGTTTTAGGGGCTCCAAGGCGGAAAGGAAAGAGAATGCATTTCTGAGCATTGCTCCTCCCACACGCTGAGCTCAGGGCCTGCCTTCCCAACAGGTGCCTTCTAAGGGCACAGGCCTGGTGGGGAGGGGGGAGCAAGGAAATTGAAGACAGGACTACAGGAACCAGAGTGTGGGTAAAACAGGGGCACTCACGAGAGTCAAACTTCCAGGCAATGGTGATGCCCCCGATTTCCGAGTCGCTAAAGCGCAACAAGAAGGTCCCATCGGGCTTGTTGATGAGCAGGTCATGGGCCTGTTGCTTATTCACAAACCCTAGGATAGCCCTGGGTGCACAGAGCGTAAGGGGTCATTGCTGGGCCCACAGCCACTGTCCCCTGCAGCCGTGGCCAGCCTCCCAGCCCCCATGTCCCCCCATGTCTCACCCGTCATTCCAATGGGGCTTGTGATGCTTCTTTAGCACCTCCATCACCCCGTCGAACCACTGCCAGAAGGTGTAGTTCCAGCCCGGCAAGTTCTCCTGACAGCCCCCCAGGAGACCCCAAGTCAGGTGGTCCAGTGGTATCTTCTTGCCCCACCCCTGCCTGCCCTCAACTCTTCACCCCTACTTGTCCCCACATTCCATCAAATAGTCCATGAACAGAGAACCCCCAACCCATATGTCAGGGAACCAGAGAGTAAATTCCCCTCCTGCCTCTAAGACACAGGGGCCCAAGACAATCCCATGGGGGAAGAGAGGTGTTATTATTGTCGCTATTGTTAGTCGCCATTGAGTGAGTCCATTCTGACTCCTGACAAGTGACGACCCATGATGGCAGAATAGAACTGCTCCATAGGGTTTTCGAGGCTGTGACCTTTCAGAAGCAGATCGCCAGGCCTTTCTTCTGAGGTGCCTCTGGGTGGGTTTGAACCATCAACCTTAACTGTTTGCACCACCCAAGGACTCTACTGCAGAGGGTGGGGGTCTGTGTTGGGTGCAAAGAATTGTCAAGATTGGACAGGACCTCCAAAGTCATTTGTGCCTAATCCCACCATTTTATGGATGGGGAAACTGAGGCATAGAGAAGAAGAAGGGCGTGGCAAATTAGTTAACAGATCTAGGGCTAGAGCCCAGGGATCCTGACTCCCAGCTGCATGTTCCTTCCTTCATCCTCCCTTGACTCTCCTGCTGAGCACAAGTAGGCAAGGTTCCTGCTGGCCTTTCCCAGGGTATGAGCCCATCTCTCCTGGTTATAGGAGAGGCTGGCTGAGGGTGGTGGTGGGGAGGTGGCCCTGGGCAGTACTCTGTCTGAGATGGGGGAGGGTGGCAGGACACTGGTGATCCCAAGCAGGCAGCTGGCGGCTGTGGTCCTCACCCTGTTGAACTGGGACCAAGACACAGACATGCTGCTGTAGTCCTCCAGGTGGCTGTTGCCGCTGTTGAACAGCTTCTGCGCCAGGAACACGAGGTTCTCCTTGGTCAGGCCCCGGTTGCTCTGCACTTCTGCCTTGAACTTCATGTTGAGTGCTTCACACAGCTGCGGCCAGAGCACTTTGTCCGGCACGGCAAATGGCACCCTGCCCTGAGTGGAAAAAGGCAGATTGAGGGAATTGAAACCAGTTCTCTCTCTCTCACACACACAGATACCAAGTCACAGAGAGGACAGAGAAAACACCAGAAAAGGAGATACAGACACAAGGTGACAGAAATGCAGGGGATGGAGGTAAGGAGGTGACATACAGGGACTAAGGACAGAGATCAGGAACCACAAACCAGAGGAAGATCAGAGACCAGAGCCCACAGACCAAGCTCACAAACCTAGGAGCCCCCAAGCCAGAAAATCTGCAGCCTAGGCAGGCACCCTAGGATGTCCCCAAGGGCAGGGACACTCGCCATCAGCTGCCCTTCTCAGCTCAGCTCTGTTCTGGTCCTGGGGTGGTGAAGGATCACTCAGCAGGGGACTAATGGGTGGGGGCCTGGGGCCTGGGGCCTGGGAGGCTGAGGCAGGGGTCCCATGAGGACTCACCGGCTCAGCAAAGGCATTGTCCCACAACACAGTGGCAGTGGCATTGTGATCCTGACTTCCATGAACAATGACAACCACGGGAAGGGACAGGGTCTGCGAGAATCCAAGAAATGAGAGTGGAGGGGGTGTGACCACCATCTTGCCTTCCACTTGGGGCAAGACGGAACATGCCTCACCCACCGCCAACAAATGAAAAACAAAACCAACCAAAAAATACAACATGTTTCTCACTGGCCCCTTGCCTAAGTTTTGTGGGCTGGTGCAAGCTTTAACCTAGCAACCAGGTACCAGTAACCATGTGTCAGAGTAGAACTGTGTTCCATAGGGTTTTCAATGGCTGATTTTTCAGATGTAAATCACCAGGCCTTTCTTCTGAGGTTCCTCTGGGTGAACTCAAACCTCCAACCTTTTCGTTAGCAGCCAAACACGCTGTCTGCACCACCCAGGGACCTCTAGCAACCAGGAACCAGGAGTTAAAGTAGGTTCTCTGTTGTCATCACAGATAACTGGTTCAAGGCCCATATGAGTATTCAGAACTCTCCAGCTGTCTGTTTCCCAATCCAGCCGTGTAGCTTCAGGCAGACCACGTCACCTCTTTGGGCCACTGAGAAGCTTCCAGCAAAGAGGAGGGGAGGGACCTCACCTTCACCTGGAACACAAGCTCATTGCTGCCAACGCTAAACTGAGACTCAAACAGCACCGTGAATTTCTCCTCCGTCACGGACTCTGCGCCCCGCCGGTCAGCACGCTTGATCCTCTTTAGTGACTGTAGGGTGCGAGGTCAGAGGGGTCAGGGAGATGGCAGCTGGGTTTGAGGACTCAGCTCTGCACGGACCTTCCCTCCCGGGGCTGGGGCCTGTCCTCACCATGTTTCTGAAGTGGGCGCTGAGGGTGCCTGTGGCTTGATGGTATTCCATCACACAGCAGTTGTTCAAGATCTCCCCACTGCACTCGCTGCAAAGGAGAGGGGTGCCCCAGCTCATGTGAGCCCGGGGTAGGAGCATGGTCCTGCCTGGACCTTGGTCTGGGGTCTTCAGTCCAGAAAGCCCTGCCAGCAGCCCCTGCCCCCATCCTCCAAGAGTGTGCTTCAGTGCTAACGGGCTTATAGTCGTCTCCATCAACCTGCGAGTGCCCAAAGGTCTTCAGAAGTGAGGCTTGGGCCTCTACTCTTAGGTTAAAAATTCCTTGGGCCTTGAGACAGATGTGGGAGGTTTCAGGGAGCCGCAATAATTTTTAGAGTACTTAAAATAAAAACTAGGACCATGGCCTACAAGGTCCTTTGTGATCTAGCCCCTGCCCACCCCCCTTGCCTCACTGGGTACTTCTCCCCTAACTCAGGACATGCGAGCCACACCGGCCTTGTTTGCTTGCTGAATGTGCCAAGCTTGGTTCCTACCTCAGGACTGTTGCACCTGCTTTCCTGTCACCCCAAACACTCTCCCTTCTCGTCATTCAGTTCTCAGCTCCAATGTCTCCTCAGAATGGCTTTCCTCAACCACCTGTGTTGCTCAACCCCCTACCCCACACATACCCAGGTGCTAGGACATCACCCTGTTTTAATTTTCTTTCCCGAATCTATCAATTTTGAAACCATCTTATTTTTTAAATGCACTGTTGTCCACCTCCCCCGGTAAAATATAAGAAGTTCTAAGAGAGCAAACCACCAGGGCACATCTGGAATTCCAGGACAAAAGGATGCAGGAGGGAGCCATGCTGTCCCCACCATACAGGGCCCCACCTGTAGAACACAATCAAGGCACCTAAATCTGAGCTTGGGGAGAGGCAGGCAAGGGACAGAGCAGCACAATTACTTGCGGGTGTTCTCGTTTTTGAGCAGAGACTTGGCCTGCTGCTCGCTGATGATGGTCGCCTTCACCTGGGGAGGGTTCATGTGCACGTTCAGCTTCCCGCCTACCAGCAGGCGCACTGTGGCTGCAAACTTGGTCTGCGTCTTCAGGACCTGAGGGGGCTGCTTCTCGATGATGAATGTACTGCAGGGGACACAGATGACCACAGGCTGGCTCAGGGGAAAGGGCTCTTGGGCCTTCTGCCTGGGAGGCTGCCTCCCACAGGGAGCAGCAGGCGAAGGACAAGCACAGGGCACGCCCTCCGATCCCAGGGAGGCAACAGGGAGTCTGGAGGATGGCAGGAGGGAAGGAACTGAAATGATCTTCTCAGCAGCTGGCACGACTGCAAGGCGCAAGGGCAGCCCATGCGGCATCCCCAGTAGAAACTGGGCAAGGGCAGCGCTCAGCAGCCATAGCAACCAGAGACAGAGAAGATAGTGGTGAGAGGCAGAGACAGGGATTCATGCAGGAGCTCCTGGTCAGGGAAAGCACCTGCTGCCCTCTCACACCAACCACTGTAGGGACTGTCCCTGCCTCTCTTGGCATGGCCAAGGGCAGCAGTCACCTGGTCACCAGGGCTGAGATGATGTCTGTGATGGTGGCGTTGACGTCAGCCAGCATCTCCTCCACGGGGCCTGGGATGGGAAGCTGCTGGCACAGGTGCTCAGCTCTGCGGATCTGCTGCCGGTTCTGCCAGATGATCTCGGCCAGCTTCTCACACCTGCGCAGGAGCCCCAAGGCCCCCGGGAAGGACAGTGACTTCACGGCCCCTCCACCAGCCTGAGAGAACCCCCCAAGACACAGCCCCGCCCCACCCAGCAGGGCCTGGCCCAGCATCTACCCTTGGCACAGAGCAGAGCTCCTTCAGAACACAGAGAAATACAGAGCAGGAGGGACCCTGGTTTGTCCAACCAGCCCCAGGGTCACTCTGCACCCTCCCAGCCCTGCCACATTCCCCAAGACAGTGACCCCCTGGGGGAGGTACCGGGGGTGGGCACAAAACTGTCCCAGGAACCGGAACCACTGGTGAAATAAGAGCTGTTACAACACAGGGCAGCCGGCTGTACATCTACTCGGGGGCAGAGGAGCCCGGAACCAGCACCCTGAGCCCTGCCCCCATCCCCTCACAGTACCAGGACTGCAGCACGTCCAGGCTGCCCTCGGGGGGCCCTCCGTTCCCGGCCAGCTGCTGCCTCCGCTTCCACTGGATCAGCTCGTCGTCCAGGATGACGGTCTGCTGCTTCCGCAGCAGCTGCAGGGTCTTCTGGTGCTTCTCGGCCAGCTCCTGGGGGCGGGCGAGAGCAGGCCCTCCGGATTCCCGAGGACAACCCACCGGGCCTTGCTGAGAAGCACAGGGGCCTGGGGACCAGTCCCTCACAGGCCCGTCCTCTCCCGGACCTGCTCTGCCTCGCACGCCCACGGGAACCTGGGTGCCTGCTCTCCTGGGTCCTGCTCTCCTCCTGACTCCATCCAGGCTTCTGGACCCCAGAGAGCTCAGGGCAGGACCCCCACTGCTGGGGGGAAGATACAGGACCCCACTCACCACACGGTACTGCTGTAGTGTCTGGGCCTCACGCTGCAGCCAGGCTTCCAGTGACACCTGTTTCTGCTGGAGGGCTGTCTCCCGGCTCAGCCGCTCCTGGGGGTTCAGCTGGGCCAGCTGGGCAAACTGAGCTGGAGGAGGGGACGGGACACCCACAGCCATGTCCTCCCAGCTTCCAGCAGGAAGCCCAGGGCAGCCACACTCCCCTGTTCCTGAGGCAAGACCCTCAAGGGGTCCGATACCCCATCAATGGCAAGCTGTCGTTTCCAAAGACGAATGGGCTCCCTCAGAAGGCTCCTGACTCTGCGCTTCCCTCCGGGCAACGGGGGGGACAGATGTTCAGGCGTATAGCTGAGGATTCCTGTGACACGGTTCTCAGAGTCCCTGGTCCTCCCCTCGTGGCCTCCCTGCACGACTGGCTGCCTTACCCACCTCACATGGGGTCTGGCTTGGAGACAGACTGCTTGGGTCTGAATGGTGCCCTTGCAATTTACCAGCTGGGTGAACTTGGGCAAATCACTTTACTTGCCCAGGCCTCAGTTTCCCCACCAGTAAAAGGGGAGAATGACGGCACCTGCCTCAGGGGTTGCTGTGAGGACTGAATAAGCAATGACATGAAAAATGCTCAAGAAACTGCCTGGCACACAGTAAGTGCTACCTAAGTGCCAAGCACACAGGAAGCACTACCTAAGTTAGTCCTGGCTGGCTAATGGGTTACAGGTCGGGGCTTAGTGGGTGACAGACAAGCACTGCTCAGCCCCGTCCCTCACACCCAGATCCTCATCAGGCAACAGCCAGTTCCTTGTCCAGGTGAGCATGGCCGACCTGCCACAGTGAGCCTGGCCCACCAGCCAAGGGAGTGAGTCCAGGGCCCACTGGGGACACAGAACCAGCAAGATTCTCTCAGGAAAGTGTGGTGGAAGGAGGCAGCTTCTCTCCACACTGGCTGTTAGCAATTTCATCAATGGCAGGGTATGGATTAAGTAAGCCCTTATTACCTTTTCCCAAAAAACCTATCATGAAGCCCTTAAGACACAGGGAAGGGAGAAACACTATACGGGGGACACCTGTGCCTCAACAACCCAGCTGAAGAGATCAAACATTTCCACCATTAAAGCCATCTGTACACCCTCCTCTGCTTGCAAAGCCATCCCTCCCTCCCAAAGATAACCACTTTCTCAAATGCTGGGATTACTCTTTCCTTCCAACAACCTTTTTAAAAATCCCAGTATCTTTACTCAGGCTGCATCAAGAAGGTGTGAGATCAGCATGTCTCGGTGAGCTCCTGGCTGACCTCTGAGGCCACACCTCACCGACCTAGTCTTTTCCCCACAGAACACACAGGCTAGGACAGGCAAAAACAACTCTAGACAGCAGGAAAAGCCCAGAGCTAGAAGAGGACTTGGATAATGGCTCCAATTGCCCTGCAGGGTACTGGGCAGGAAGAGTATTACCCAGGCACAGACACTGCAGAGCAGTCTGGACAGTGACCTCCAGAATCCTGCCCTCCACACAGAGGGCGGTGGTGATCCCAACATGTGGGCCTGGCCTCACTATGCCAGGTCTTTCCTGGCAGCTTGCAGAAGCCTCTGGAAGGACCCTGGGAGCCATGAGGCAGCTGCTCGGCCCACGGAGGGAGCTGAGCCTTCCCTTGCACAAACAGATCAACAGCCTGCATTTCTGATGGGTGAACTTGATAAATGAGATTGAACTGATGTCGCATGATGGGTACAAACACAAGCCAGGATCCAAACCCAAACCCGTAAACAAGAAAATAGAAAACCCAGGTATAGGACCCTAAATATTATCAACACGTCAAAGGGCCTGGGGAGAAATAAGAGCCTGAAATCTCCTGTTACCACTCTAGGTAGGGGTTGTCCTTCCTCTGGGGTCAGAGCGGGATGGATTCAGATGGGAGGAAGACTGGCTAGAATCATCCCATCAACATTTATGCGACATCTACTACAATTTAGGCAATGTCCTAGGCCTCTTGCCAACCTAGTATCATCGAGTCAATTCTGACTCAAAGCAACCCTACAGGACAGAGTAGAACTGCCCCGTAGGAATTCTAAGGAGCAGCTGGTAGATCAAACTGCTGATCTTTTGGTTAGCACCCAGACAGGAAAGGGTTAAGAAACAGCTTTAATTGTTAAAGTATAATTCTAAAAAGTACTAAAAAAAAGGGGGGGGGGCAGAAAAGTTAAGAACCCAGGTAAAAAAGAGCAAGCAAAACAGTGAAATGGGAAACCTCAATAAACTGTACTAATAATTATACTAAGTGTTAATGAACTAAAAAACCTTAATTAAAAGCAAAGGAAAACTCAACTTTATCCTATCTACAAGAGACACACTTTAAATAAAAAAAGAATGGAAAAAGATATACTATGTAAAGTATAAACAGATAAAGGCTCAAGTAGCTATATTAATATCTGCTGAAGTAGACTTTAAGACAAAAAGATAAAAACATTTCATAATGACTAAGGTATCAATCTATTAGAGACATAACAATTATAAGTGTGTATTCACCTCACAAGAAAGCTTCAAAATACATAAAGGAAATATTTACAGAGCTAATTGTATTGACACAGTGGCTGCAACAATGGGCTCAACCACAGCAACAATTGTGAGGATGGCACAGAACCGCGTAGTGTTTTGTTATGTTGTACATAGGGTCGCTATGAGTCAGCACCTGACAATAACAACAATTGGAGAAAAAGACAATTGTACAAGCATAACAGATTGATACTTCTCAGCAACTGCAGAACTAGCCAACAAAAGCAGTAAGATACAGGTCAGTGGTTGTTAAAGTACAGGTTGTGGACCCTGGGGCAGGTGTTCCTGGACCCTTACAGGGGGTCTGCAAAGCCAAAAGTATTTTCATAAAATCATATGATGTTATTTTCCTTTTTCACTCAATCTCTTACAAGTGTACAGTGGAGGTTTCCAGAGGCTACATGATGTGTGATGTCACAAGTGACTGAAGGCAGAATCCAGCTGTCTTCCATTCAGCCTAACATTAAAGAGATTTGCCGGAAAAAAAAAAGTAAAGCAATGCCACTCCACACTCTAAACTTTATTTTGAAAATACAGTTTTTTTTTAACTGTACCTTTTGTGTTAACATAATTGAGTTTATTGTCATTTTTAAATGAAACAACTATAAAATATAATATACATCCTTTCCAAGTGCACATGAGTGTATGGGAAGTGTATGCTGGGTCATAAATCAAGTCTCAGTAAGTTTAAAAGGACTGAGATCATACAGCATATGTTCTCTTACCACCATGAAATTTAATAACAAGGTGATACTGAAATCAATAAAGCATGGCATCTAGAAAAAAGCAAATACTTGGAAATTAAACAACATGTTTCCGAATAATGTATGGGTAAAGAATTGCTCCCAAGAGAAATTAGAAAATATCTCAAAAGGAATGAAAATCAAAATTTGCGGGACGCAAGCTAAAGCAGTGATTAGAGGGAAATTTATAGCTTTGATACATATACACATGCATATCCAAACTCAACCCCATATGAAAGGTCTAAAATCAGTGATCTAAGGTTCTGCCTTAAGAAGCTAGAAAAAGAGCAGCAAAGGAAATGACAGCTTGACACCTCCCTTTCTCACTAGGCTAGGGTGGCACACCTCTGTGGTCAGTCTGGAGTGACCCCTTGTGGGAGGAAGGTGTGCCGTGTCTCAAGACTTCTCAAATTGTACCTAGGGTTAATTTCTTCTGGGTCAATTTTTCTACCTCCCTCTTTTATCATGGGAGTAATTGGCAAGCTACAGACCTGGAGATAGGAGAATTTTCTACTGCTACCCCTCCTCCTAGCCCTAACTCCTATCCAGGGGGGTCAGGAAGAGGCACTGCTAGAGCTCCTCCGTCCCCATGCTAGTTCAATCAGGAGTCTGCCAGCCTAAGTCCTCGCTTTGGTTAGGAAACACTTTGTCCATATTCATATATTCATCCATTCAGATATCCATTAAATTAGGAAGAGAACAGTGATTAGTAAAGTACAGGGATCTTATGACATACCTCCAGTTGAGATCCAGCTGTACAACTTACAAGCAACCTAGGACAAGTCACTTATTCACTCTGAAGCTCAGTTTTACCATTTGCAAAATAGGGATAGTACAACTACATATTTCGTGGGGTTGGTTTGAGAGCTGAATTGGATAATGCATGAAAAGAGCTTAAGAGAGAGTGTGGCAGACATCAGAGGCTCAGTCACTGGGATCCAATTACTCTTACCAAGCTTTGGGCAAGGTGCTGGAGAAATGGACACAAACCAAGCCCCAATCCTGGAGTTCACAGAGTGTTCTACACTCCCTCCTCAAACTCCCCTGGTTACACTGCACTGGCCTCACCTTGGATCCTCAGGCTCTCTTGATATTGGATGATGAAATACTCTTGAGTCTGCTGCAGCTTCTTCAGCTCATTTTCTGTATCCTGTGTGACCAGTCGCAGCTCCTCAAATGTCTGGTTGATCTGAAGGTGTTTCTGGGACATGGCATCAACCAGGTTCCCAGCAGGAGAGCTGCACTGGAGACAGATTCGGTGGAGGTTAACAGGCAGGCAGGGAGGAGGGGAGAAAACTTCAGGCCTTGTGGAACACCAATACTACAGGCCCCAAACTCCAAATCTAAAGTAAGGGAGAAGGGTCATTTGAGTCTGAGGATGGTTAATTGCCAGAATTGGAGCACAGTAGGGAATGAGGGAGGACAGACAAGAGGCCTGGTGGACCCTGGCATAAAGCATAGTAGAAATTTCTATTTTAGATCTCACCTCTACCAGAGGTCTCCAAAACAGAACCTATCTAATTCCTTTCACACAGACTAGAGCTCAACATGTCCCAGGTGTCACCTGGGTTTTCCTATTAACAATAATGTCCACTCATTCCACATTCATTGGTTGACCCAATGCCAAGGACTGTGCTAGGTGTTGGGGTACAGTGGGGAACGAAGCTGTGTGAACACACATTGCCTGTGTCCTCATTCTAGACCTTCTTGTGACTGAATAATCTGCTTCCATGAGGAAGAGGCTGAACCTCTTCACAGGCATCCTGGAGACCCCAAAATCAAGTTACAGGGAGACATCAACAAGGCCTCCATGGATCCAGCCATTTAAATGACCTGGTCTTCTGATCCATTCCTTCAACACCCAGATCAGAGGGGACCACGTCTTCAGGGAATTAACTGGTCTCAGAATGAAATCCAAACTCCTTACCACAGCCTCCACTGGCCTCATTGATTGCCTCTGCCTACCTCCACCCCCAACTCCATGCTGCTCAAGCCACACTAACTACTTCCTGTTCCTTGAACACACAGACATGTTCCTGCCTCAGGGCCTGTGCATTTGTTGTTCCATCAGTCTGGAACATCCTGGCAACAAATCTTCCTCAGGCTGGCACTTCAACTCGCACCTTTTCAGAAAGGCCTTCTATAATGGACCAATTTAAAGTAGTACTGCCCTCCTAAACGTCCATCGGTAGATGAATGGATAAGCAAAATGTGATACGATATACACACACAATGGAATATTACTCAGCCATAATGAAAAATGAACTTTTGATACATGCTACTACGTGGACAAACCTTGAAAACATTACTCTAAGTGAAGTAAATCAATCACAAAAGGACAAATATTGTATGACCCCACCTAGATGAACTATCCAGAACAAGCAAATATATAGAGAACAAAGTTTATTAGCAGTTTATCAGGGACAGGCAGAAGGGTAGAAGGGACATCATTTTTTAGGAAGCAGTGAATATCTATTGATGATGATGGAAAACTTAGAAAGGATATTGGGAATGGTTGTGGGAAATGATTAACGTAATTGGTGTCACTAAATGTAAATATACTGAACGGCAAATGTTGTGTTATGTATGTTTCTTACAACAATAAAAAATAAATAAAAACATTTAGAAAGACACTTAAAGTAGTTCTGTCCTCATCTGTTGTTTGTTTCTTATCTCTCTCCCAGTACTAGGATGTGAGCTTCCCGAGTGCTAGGACCTTGTCTGCCTTGTTCACCATAGAATCCCCAAGGCTTAGAACATCAGAGCCATTCAAGAATACTTTGATGGCTAAGGGAAGGAATGAGGTCCCCTGACCATGAGGACCCCTCTGCCATAGACATGGATTTCTCAATTGAGCTGAATTCATTTGCATGTTTACAGGCATTTTTGTGTTTGTATCAACTCAAGGGTGGCCATCTCTCCATAAGACGCCACTTTTTGTGGCTTGGTCTCTGACCCCTCTCTAGCTTTACCCATTGGGACCCCCCTGTTGACTCTCTTTTCACCACCTACACTGAACTACCTGCAAGTCTTCGGATGTGATAAGATGGCTCATGCCTTCCTGCCTTCACATAAGCGCTGTTACTTTTGTTCAGACATCCCTCTCCTCAGGACAGCCCCCGCCCACCTACTCCAACCTGAGTTAGGTATTTTTTCCATATACCCCCCACAGCAGTCAGTCAGTCAGATTCTCAATGAGACTCTCATTGCCTGAATCCCTTGTAGGCGAGACCAGGCCCTTTACCTGTTTCTCTAGTCCTGGCCTAGCATCAGACACACTGCAGGACCTCAGTAAGTATTTACTGAATGAGCTTTAAAATTCTCGAAATCAGTATCCATAATAATAAATAAATACTAAAAATCACCTATGCACTATTCTCAGGTCCTTACTATGTCATTTGAAGAAATTCATTATGCTTTGTTGCAGACAACACAGCATTTGTACCACTGTCCATGCAGACGGTAAGCCCCTTTATGATTCCAGAACTTGGGAGATGAGTCCTATCTGCCCCTCCCTGGCCCTTGCTTCTCTGAGTCTGCCTGTGGTAGTTTTTCTCACACTGACCTTGCTCCTCTTCTGCTCACAGACACCACCACTTAGTGAATGACAAATATTTTCCCCAGCAATTTGTAATGTCACCTCTGACATCAATCAAGTTTCCAGATATGTGTGTGTTTTAGGGCTCCCTCTTCTTTTCCATCGTCCTGTCTGTCTATCCCAGGCCCAAATGGTATCTCATTTAATTCTCACAACAACCCTATGAGATAGGTACTGTTATTATCCCCATTTTACAAAGGAAGAAACAGAGGCTCAGAGAGGTTAAGTAACCTGCCCAAATCAGACAGCTAGCAAGCGGTAAAGCCCGAGATTGAACATGGGCAGTCACTCTGTACCTGAATGTAATACTGCCTCTCACAGTTGCCTGTGTCTCTTATTTCACTGGTTCTCCTCATGCCAGCGTTCTATAGAAACGCAGTTGTGTCTGTGGAGAAGAACGTGTGGAAGGACTTCGCAACTCCTCTTCCCACACCCATGGGACACTTACATTGTTGGCTTCTCGGACCAGCCTCTGTTCATTGTACAGAATGTGGCGGATGCAGCGGACCAGCTCCATGGGGCAGCGGTCGTATGTGTTCTGAAAGAATCCAAGAGCAACCACCAGTGCCCACACTCTGCTCCAGCCATGTCCATCCAGTGCCATGACCACCCCTTCCTCTCCTCCAGCCTCTGCCTCAGCCTTCCCCAGGAAGCCTCAGGAACTATCACCAGACAGCTCTTGTCTCTCCTTGACTCGACTTCCCCTCCCCGGTCTTCATGTTTGGTCGGCAGTGAATTAGAAACTCACAGCTTACAAAGCACTTCCAATCTACCATCCCCTTCGGCTCTCACAGCATAGAAACCCCATGACATAAGCTGAAACTATTATGTCCACATCACAGATGGGAAAACTGATGCTCAGAGAGGTTAAGTACTTGTCCAGAGGCAAACAAGAGAGCAAGCAGCTAACTCAAGTTTGAGACTCAGGGCATCTAATGCCAAGATCAAAGCAATTTCCACTATACCCCTGCTCCTGGGTTCCTAATTTGCTCCCCCTACCCCAAGTTTCTCTTGTTTTCTCCTTCTTTTGGGATGGACTTTTTATTTCCCAGGGACCGTGCTGTTTGTATTTAAGGCTCTCTAAGAAATTAAGAAATACAAGTGAGTTTCAATATATGCTTGACTGTGATCACCACCTACACCCCTTTCCTGCTTCCACAAAAACTTCTTCTCCTTCCCCTCTCCCCTTCCCCCATGTGAAGGTAAAACTACGCCTCACATCTGAACTCTCCATTCCAGGCCCTTTTATCCAGCTCTTGCCTTCAGGACAACTCTGCTCATTTTCCGTCCCTCAGTTCAGCTCCTCTCCCAGGTTTCAAAGAGCCCCAAGAGGGGTGTCTGGTTGCCATATTCCCTCACTTCAGAATCTGCCAGTCTTCCTTCAACAGAGGAATCCTGACTCAGTCTACCTCCATCCCTTCTGCTGTCACTGAAGATACTTCCTTTGCTTGATCTGTCCATCATGCTGTTCCACCCATCTTCCTTCTCTTGGGACAAACATCCAACACCCCTTGCTTTGTAATATGGTAAAGGAATCTGACATGTCTGATTTAGAAAGAGGGGGTGGGGGAAATTGAAGCACTGAAAAGTTGCAGATAAGCTCAGGGTCACATTGTGAGTCAGCGGCCAGGCCAGGAAAAAAACCCAGGGGCTCTGATGCTGGAAGAAGGCAGACGGACACTGCCTCCCTATAGATGGCCCAGCGCTCACACCCACCTGGAGCTGTGTGGCATAGTGCCCCAGCTTGATCTTCAGTAAAAACCCATCTTCCCCCACTTGGTGCTCGGCCTTCTTCTGCAGCTCCTGCACCAGGCCCTCTAGGAGCTGGGTGGCCTGGGCTCGGTCCTGGGGATTGTCTAGGTCGATGGCATCCCTTGGGGCAGGACAGGGGAAAGAAGCCTACTATGGCACCTGCTTGGACAAGGATGTGGGGCACCAAGAAGGGCATGGAAAACCCAGGCTTGTGACTAAGGGCACTCTAGGGCCCACAAGACTTGCTCCCGGTAGTTCCACAGGCATCAGAGTCTAGAAACATCCCCTCTCCATTTCCCTGTTCCCCTTTCCCAGGGACACCGCCCCTTTTGCACAGTGAGGGACAGACTGGAGGAGAGTCACACCAATCTACAAAGCGGAGAGTCAGAGGTCAAGGGGCCTGAATGGTAGGGACTGCAGAGGAGGGCGCAGGGCTGGGGCCACCTACCATGGCTGGCTCTCAATCCACTGCGCCAAGTAGTGGCGGACCTCGATGGGGAAGTGCTGCCCATAGAGCACCTGCATCTGGCGCAGCGCATCTCCCTGCAGCTGCTGGGCCTGGATCCAGCCCGCCATGGCTGTTCACCTAGGGCAAGCGGAGGCTGAAGGGTCACCTCCTCCACAGAGGCCAAGAGCTGGGCCTCCCTGAGCCGGGCCGTGCCCACCCATCCCTGGACCGCAGTCAGGCCAAGCCCCTCCCCTCCCACAGACACGCTTTCCTGTGCGGGAAGAAAGACGGTGAGGAGGGGAAGGCCGCCCTTCTCTCTAACAAGGAACCCGCTGAGGCTTGGGGAGGGGCTCTCGAGAGTCAGGTGCCCTCCCCCTCTTCCTCTCCCCTCGCCCCACCGGGGCTTCCCCAGGGGGTGGGGGGGCGCGGGCGGGGGGACTGCCAGAAACTGAAAGAGAAACATGGCAGCGGGGCCAAAGTCCTCAGGAGGGCTGCAAGAGTTTCCCCCTCCTCCCTGCCTCGGACCCCGAGTCCCAATATCTGGGAAAGGGGTAGTTACAGTCCAAATTAGGCCAGCGCCAGCGACCACTCTCACTCGACGGCTGGGTCCCGGCGGGCACGCGGCTGGAGTTGTTAAGCAGAGGGGGTTGGGGCCCGGACGCTTGGCCATCGGCTGGGCCCCCGAGCCGCGCCCCCGAGTCACCTGTCCAGCACGACAGCGCCCCCTCCCCACTGCGGGCCAGGCCCCCTCCTTCCATCCTCTTCCCTTGTCAGCTGTGCGCACTGCAACGAAGCTCCTTTTCAGTCGGGGACTGTTCCCTGCCTCCTCCCGTCTGGCCCCTGGGGTCCCAGGGCGCGGGACCCGGGCAGGAGGCGCGCACCCCTTATCGCGCGCACCGCCGGGGACGCGCCGCCAGGCCACTCACCCACCTGATGGGGCAGAGCCGTCCGGCGGCGGGGCCGGCTAACCGCCAGCGACTCTCACTCCGGCCCGAGCTCCCGGCGGCGGCGGCGGCTGTTACTACAGGAAGGAGCAGAGAGCAGCGATTTCCTCCTCAAAGGTCAGCTGCCTCCAATAGACCATACACAGCGCGCGAGCTCTCCCAACACCCCTCCCTGCCGCCTCGCTCGCTCCCTGCCTCCGCCCTCGGTCGCTGGTTCCCCGGCGAGTGCGCAGCGGCGGCCGCGGCCGGGCCCCGGGCCCCGAGGCTGGGCGGCGCCGCGCGTGGGGGCTGCCCCGACGGCGGGGTCCCCCGGGAGTCCCAGCCAGCCTGAGGCTCCGCAGGAGCGTCCGGGAATGGTGGCGGGCAACAGGCGCAGGAGTGGCCGCTGGGGGTGTAGGGTAGGGCTGGAAAACCCCGGGCCCTGGAAATCCCAAACCAGGGGCTCAGTTTTCTCATCTGTGAAAAGGGAGGTGGGAAGGGCTGGACTAGCTAGAGATGGCTTCCAGCTCCGGCGTTTTGTCATCTTTTGTCTCTAGATTAAGAAAAAAAAAAAAATTTGTGTGTGTTTATGTGGGTTGGGGGCACAGGTTTTGTGAAGTCAGAGGCAGAGCTTAGCAAGGGGAAGGCCTGGGGATTCCAGAGAAGTGGAGCTCACCGCCAGCACCTCTTTCCATTAGTCCCAGCACCGTCGACTCACCCGCTGCAGTAGGAACGGGCAAGGACCTTGACATTCATGTATTGAGCCTCCAAAAATTTGCAGATAAGAAATTGAAGTCTAGAGAGGGGAAGGGGCTTGCGAGGGTCACACAGCTAGATCTAGTCCCCTGAGTATGGTCCATAAGTTGTCCTGCCCTTCCCCTCACCCCAGCCCAGTTACATCTGAGGCTGGTCCTACCTTCAAAAGGTCCAGGGAGGGATTGTCGTGAATCCCACTCACAGCCCTTACAGCCTCCTGTAGACCTTGCCACAGTAGCCAACCCCCTTCCAGGGACCTTGCCTGGGTCACAACCCTGCCCCCTCTGACAGCCCCCCAACAGGGCTCTCCTGGTTGGGTAAGGCCAAACTGGAACCCTTCCATTCCCTTTGCCCAGCTTCCCTCTCCCCTGGGCCTCCCCTCTCTCTGGCAGCTGGTATTGGCAGCACCAAGGGAGGGGCCAGCTTGGCTGCCCACTTACAGCACAGCTGGGCCAAGGCTGCATGTCCTCCGGGGCTCGTTCTCATCTGCCTCCCTCCCTCCCTCCCAAATCCCTTCTTAGATCTGCCCTTTTCTCTCCATTCCCTGCTCCCCATGCCCCCTTACCCCTCCCTGATCGCACCATTATCTCCCCTACTTTCAATGTTTTTACTTCAAAGAAACATTTAGGTTTAAAGTGTAAGTAGGTGAAATGTCTGGGTCCCACCCCATCCCCCTTTCTTTCCATGTTTGGTAAGGTCACAAGGAAGGGAATTGAAAACCATAAGGGGTGCGTAGAGGACTGGGGAAACCTTACCCCACGGATGTTCCAGGAGACCCTTAAAAATAAAACTAAACCCACTGCTGTGGAGTCCGACTCATAGTGACGCTATAGGACAGAGTAGAACTGTCTCAGAGAGTTTCCAAGGAGCGCCTGGCAGATTTCAACTGCCGACCTCTTGATTAGCAGCCATAGCACTTAACCACTAAACCACCAGGGTTTCCCAGGAAAGCCTTCCGAACCCACTGCCGAGTCGATTCCGACTCACTCATAGCGACCCTATAGGACAGAGTAGAACTGCCCCACAGAGCTTCCAAGGAGTGCCTGGCAGATTTGAACTGCCAGCCTCTTGGTAACAGCCGTATCACTTAACCAGTACGCCACCAGCAGAACCTTAGGGAGGAGAAATCACAATCCCTTCTCTCCTTCCTCCCACTCTGTGCTATGAGCAGGCAGGATCAGACACAGAGCTGGGTGTCCTTCTTTGCCTGTTTTCTTTGTGTCTTTGTGTCTGTGTTCTCACCTTGAGAAGCAGTGGGGAGTGAGAGGAGTTTTGGAGCCTTCCCAGGATTGGCAAAGGCCACCCAAGGGAGTGGGGGAGGGGAGGACATCAGAGTTGGGTTGGGGGCAGAGGCGGCTGTGGTCATGGCTCCAGATAACACAACTACCCGGAAATGTCAAATTTGGGGTTTCTTTTTGCTTTCAGTCCCCTGGTTTGGTCTCTGCTATTTCCCACCACAAAGCACCTGGTGGTTTTAGGGGCCCATTCTATGAAGGAGAAAACTGAGGCCTAGGGGTTGGGGTTCAGGAAGATCAGAAAGTGCTTAGGGTCTACACTAAGCTGGGGTCCCAGGCTGGCCTCCTTGCCCCTACTGCCTCCCACCCCCAATTCTAAGGCACGGAATTAGGTGAAAAGTAAGGAACAAGTAAAAAATCTTATGGAATACTTCACCAAAGAGAAGACTGGCCATATTTTATTAGGAATAATAACCGTCCCCAGCTTAGTCTGTAGTTAGCACACTATACACATATTCTGAACTAAATCATGGCATATTCGTGAGCAAACGTGGTTGTACACTTCGTAGACGGGGCCAAAATCATCCCCTTTGGTTAGTCCAGGAAAGAGAGCTGTCCAAAGCTGTCTGAGCAGTGAGCGGCACCAGGATCCACGTTGCCTGGCCCTGTGGGCAGGGTCCCAGTGCAGACATTCCATCTCTCCCAACCCCAGCACACACTTGCAGAATGTGGATGTCTCCCTTTGATGGGGTCAGCCCATAACTGTTGTGTGGTGCGGAGCATGGCACCTCCACCCCCATGCCAGCCCATGCCCCTCCTCTGTTGAATAGAGGCCTTATGTGAAAGTGGGTTCAGTTTATGGAGGAAGAAAAGAATTGTCCCCAGTCCCCTGCCTTGCCATTGGGGACCAGGTTAGCTGAAAAGGCCCTGCAGATGCCCCTACCTGGGGAGAACAGATTGAGGTCACCTTGACCTGACCATTCCTGAGGGTGGGGAGGTGGACAGAGATGCCTTTGTTTCCTCTGCTCCAAGTCTCTTCTTCAAGGAGAGCTCCTGCTGCGTGGGAGCCAGGGGGAGGGGGGGTGGGAGTGAAGGGCCTTCCCAGGAAAGCTGGAGGCATTCCAGGAAGTAGCTCTGCACCCAGGTGGGGGGGGGGGGGGGCGGAGAGCTGAAACCCTTGGGGTCTTAAATATCCTGCTTCACCCCACCATGTCTCTGCTTAGCTTGTTCACCTCCACTCCAGCCCCATCCCCTAGCTCTTAGAAGGCCCGTTCTCAAGCCTCCTCACCCTGGGATCTCCCTGTAGAAATGCTGCCCCCATTCTTGTCCATGAAGACAGATGAGGACCTAAAGAGGGCATCTTTGTGCATGGTGAGGAATTTGGTATGAATTTGGAGGAGGGTAAGGCGCTGCTGGGTCCCTGGTAAAGCCTGATCTGCCTTTTTGCCCCTGTCCCCTGTCCCCCATCATTCTTCAGGGAAGCCAGTTTACAGTGAAGTCACCAAGAGAACACAAGGCTATCCCGCCTGAGGCATATTGACTGTTTTCCGTTTCTGGGAAGAGTGTGGGGAGGGGGGCAGGACTGGACAGTGTGGATGGAAGGGGGAAATTCTGCCTTCCTTTGCCCAGCTGCCCTGCCCAACTGCCTTGGGGGAGAGGGGCCCAGGCCCGGTTCTCTTTAGACAAGGAGAGGGGATGCAGGGTCTGTGCTCCCCAGCAAGGGAGTGGGGAGACTGCCCTTTTCAAGTGCTCCTCATAGAGGAGAGGTGAGCCACTGGATGGGGCTGGGCCGCTGAGTGGGGCTGGTGCTGTCCTGAGCAGCCCAGGGTTAGGTCTGCTTCTCATCCTGATTCACGATGACTATCAGGCCCCTCTTCCCGCTAAGCTAGGTTCTCCTTCTTCAGCCCAACAAGAACTCTTTTGTGCCTTAGCCAGCCCTGTACCCAACCTCAAGCCCTCTAGGCATTGTGTTGGGGGGGGCTGTCCATCTCCGTCCCTACCACCCCCACCACTCTCCCACTTGCCTTTGTTATGATTGGAGGGAGTTCCTCTCCATGTCTCTGTTTCTCATCGTTTCCTGATTTCTTAAGCACGTAGACCCACCCACATCTTCCCTGCCTGCTGCTGTGCTCCAAGGTTCATAAAGGGCGTGCTAGCCCAAGGAGCAAATGGGGGATATAAAGCCAAAAAGAAGACCTGGCTAATGCCCCAGTCCCTCCTCTCTGGCTACTGGCTTGGTCATCATTGCCTGCTGGGATCAGTGCCAAGCATAAGCCTTCCCTTCACTCCATGCTTCAGCCCTGTCGTTGCCCCAATACACTGACCTCCCTCAACCTCACGTCTTTGCCTCCTGTGTTCCACCTACCTGGTGTGCCATTCCTGCCTTGGCCACCTGGTGCAAGCCTCCTCATCTTTCATATAGTCAGTGTGGTGGAGAGGAAAACACAAGGCTTTGGCGTCATAAAGTCCTGGTACAAACTCTGGCTCCACCTTGAACTAGCTGTGTGACCTTGGGCATATGTGCCTGCCTTCCTGAGCCTCATTTGTAGAAGGAGGACAAGAAGACCCAGCTCCCAGGATTGCTGCTAAGACTCGGTTACAATGCCTAGCACGTAGTAGGTGCCAAGAAACCTTGGCTGGTAGAATTAGGCGTTTTCTCCTCTGTGCTTCCGTAGCCCTTCAATCCTACCTGTATCACAGACCTCTTCTTATCCATCTAATTGCCTAAAGGGCTATCTCTCACTGCTTGGTTCATACTAGAGGCTTTCTAAATACTTGTTGGATTAGTGACAATCCCCGAAATAGCACAGGGCTTCCCCCAGACTCTGGCAGTACTAGTGCAGCTCCCAGTCCCTTTCTCACCAGGACCCACAGTATCCAAAAGGCTCTCTCCTCTGTCCCCCTGGCCGCCTGCTCTAGTCCTACTGACCTGCCCTCCTGCCCAAGGCACTGTAGTAGCCTCATCTTAGCCTGGCACTGGGCTGACTTTTGGAAACCCTGGTGGCGTAGTGGTTAAGTGCTATGGCTGCTAACCAAAAGGGTGGCGGTTCGAATCTGCTAGGTGCTCCTTGGAAACTCTATGGGGCAGTTCTAGTCCATCCTGTAGGGTCACTATGAGTCGGAATTGACTGGTCGGCAGTGAGTTTGGTTTGGTTTTGGGGCTGACTTTTGAGCTTTTCCCTTGCTCTGCATCAGCCCCGCCCCCTCTGTGTAAAGCAGCACTGCCCCAGGACTCTAGGTAGAGAGGGCATGGTGACCCTGTCCCCACAGGCAGGTGAGGGCTGTTGGACTTTCCAGAGAGCCACCCCCTTAGCTCTGGCTGGAAGGGAGCCCAGACAGATGAAGCACACAGGAGCAAGACTGGGATTGATCCTGTGAGAATCTCCAGGTGGTGAGTCCTGCAAAGACCTGTACAGCCATCTCAAACACTGCCTCTCCTGGAAGCCCCGCTCCCTGTTGGCCCAGCAGGCTAGGGGCTGGAGCTCAGCTGAGGGGAAGAAAGATAATGCTCATTTATTGAGTGCCTTCCACAAGCCAGGCACGGTGCTTTGTTGCTTTCACAAATACTCCCTCTCTACTTTTTCCTTTAAAATGTTTTCATTTTACTAATGCTTTCATGGAGCCCTGGTGGCACTGTGGTTAAGCATTCGGCTGCTAACCAAAAGATCAGCTGTTCGAACCCACTAGCCGCCCCTTGGAAACCCTATAGGGCTGTTCTACTCTGTCCTACAGGGTCGCTATGAGTTGGAATAGACTGTACAGCAATGGGTTTTGGGTTTACATGCACGTAGTACA
Source organism: Elephas maximus indicus (assembly GCF_024166365.1). Taxonomy (NCBI): domain Eukaryota; kingdom Metazoa; phylum Chordata; class Mammalia; order Proboscidea; family Elephantidae; genus Elephas; species Elephas maximus. Next base: position 49,222,730 of record NC_064837.1, on the reverse strand, counting down.
AAATTCAAAAGATGCAAAGGATATACAATGAAAAGCTAGTCTCCTCTTTTCTGTCCCCCAGATGCCCTTTGCAGGGGCAAACCACAGTTACTAGTTCTTGCACATACTTCCAGAAAGATTCTGTGCATTTACAAATATATAGTATACTTTGCATTTACAAATGTATACTATACCTCCTAACTGTGACATACAAACAAGGGGAAACTGAAGCCCCCAGAGAAGTAATTTGCCTAAGGTCACACAACTGGTAAGTTGGCAGAGTTAGGATTTGGAACCAGATCTAACTGTAAAACTTGGCTCTTTTCACAGCTCCCACACTCTGGCAGAAGTAAGGCCTGGCACCAACAGAGCCCCTCCCAAACCATTCACTGGGACAAACCTCCATTCCAAGGCCCGGGAGATCTAGGGTCTCTACCTTCCTGCCTACTGAATGTCCTCCGCCTCCTCCCGCCCCCACCACTGCCCCCTGGCTCCAGGGGCCTGTGCTGACTTAATAGGGAGGAATCATCCCCACTGGCAACAAAGAAGGGCCCCTCAAGTACTGCCTTTTGGCTAATGCGTGACTGATTCTTGGGATTCAGAGGGAGGCAAGCCACATGAGTGGAGCTTCGGTCTCTGGGTAGAGAGGACAGTGGTTGTAGTTTCAATTACGTTACCAGAAAATGTCCTCATGATGGCCCTGACTGTCGTGAGGGAGGATGTGAAGTGGGAGAGCTGCTTTCCGTGGTTGTTGTTATTGTGTGCCAGAGAGTTGATTCTGACTCATAGCGACCCTATAGGACAGAGTAGAACTGCCCCATAGGGTTTCTAAGGAGCGGCTGGTAGATTTTAACTGCCAGCTTTTTGGTTAGCAGCTTGAGTTCTTAACCACTACATGCGAGAGCTGGGTGTTTGTCCCTGAGAGGGAGGGCAGGAGGATGGAGTTAGTCCCTGCTTGGGGGTGGGTCTGATGTTTGGACAAGGGCTGAATACTAGACTTCCAGGCTGTCCTATCAAGCCTCTTTCTCTACTGGGTCAGGCCAGGGTGGACTAGGAGATGAGGCCGAGTACTTCTCCAAGGGACCCTCTGCATCTCTAGGCATCTCTCTGGGACCTTTCTGCTTGGCTCTTCTGTGGAGTCTTTCTGGATCCCAGCTTCGTGTGTAGTTTCCTTCCCTCTAGGGCTCCTTCTGGGTCATGTCTCAGTTTGGTGTTCTCTCAGGGGAATATGTCCCTGAGGCCCAGGAGAAGGGGATCTCGACTCATCTGAATTGTCAAGCAGGGAGAGGTGTGTTGGACCTTCCTTCCTGTCTCAGATTGTCTTGCTGAGGTAGTCATCCAGAACATTCCATCCTTCATGTCTGTGCACACAGCAAGCCAAGTCTAGCTTGGTGCCTAGTGATCAGTCAGAGGTGTACAATGAGAGACAGCAATAAAGAGGCACCAAGACACTGCCTATCTGCCCCACCCTCTAGGGCGTTCCAACTACCATCCCTGCAGCTGGCGGGCTCATCAGCAGCCAGGGTACTGGACTGAGTCCCAAAATTGAGCAGCCCTAGGAAGGGGGGTGGTACAGTGGTTAAGAACACGGCTGCTAACCAAGAGGTCAGCAGTTGGAATCCACCAGCCACTCCTTGGAAACACTATGGAGCAGTCCTACTCTGTCCTATAGAGTCACCAGGGGTCAGAATGGACTTGATAGCAATGGGTTAGGAAGGGGGGCATAAGTCTTAGCTGTTGTTTTATGATGTTTGAAGCACTTTATGTGTATTAATTCTCACAACAACACTGTGAGGTAGGTACTATTATTATCACCATATTTCAGTGAGGAAATCGAGGCAGAAAACTTGCTCAAGGTCACACAGCTCTGGGAGTTGACAGGGAGTCTGGTTTTAGACTCTGTACTCTTAATTACTACACAGTCCTCCTGGTTTCCATTTTTCACCTTTCTGGAGTGTGGAGTTCATTCCACAAATATTTACTGAGTGTCTGCTCTGGACTAGGCATGAGGTGGGGGGATTTAAAGGTGAATGGGATATCATGTCTTCCCTTGAGGGTAGAAAAAAAAAAAAAGACGTGTAAATAAGAACTCGCCCTTCAGCATGAGAGGCACCATAATACAGGTGTGAACAACGTATAGTGGGAAACAGGTAAGTGATCCTGAAATGCCATGTGTTCTTTTTTCTAGGCAAGGATAAATAGTAGGTGTAGAATGTAGAGTTTCAGGGCTACCTGGAGCAAGTGTCATAGAAAGGCAGGCAGTGGGAGGGCATGAGGACATCCCAGGCAGAGGGAACAGCATATGCACAGGTATGAAGGCATAAAAGAAAGAGAAGTGCTGGAGTGTCAGATCATGGACAGTGACTGTCAGAGGGGTTGTCCTAGAGCTCAGGGCTGGTGCTTCATCCAGCTTCCTGCTCCAGCCTCCGAGCTCCTCGCATCTATTCTATGTAGGTCACTGTGCCAGGTGTTGGCCTGGTGTATGGGATAGGAGCAGTACCCTGAGTGGGGGAAGAAGGACTTCATGATCAGCTGCAGACACAAAGACTTTTGTGGCTGATGTTTTTCTGGAGGTGAAGGAAAGGGTGCTGGGAAGAGCTGCCAAAGGATTATGGGAAAACTTGGTCTCTGCAAATTTGGGTCATCTCTGGACATGAAGACTAGCAGCTGACGACCTATAGGTGACTGTAGGGAAGGCGCACTCTGTGTGTATGTGTTGGTGTGTGTGTGGGGGGTCCTTCTTCCCCTCTGCCCCCTGCAGCTGGGCCTCTGGAGATCTAATATGCCATGCTTTGGTACTGGCCCTTGGAGGGTTGCCAGGGAAACGGTTGGCCAGCTCCAGAGATGTAGCCAGAGGGGAGGAGAGGGGGTGACTCAGGCTTGCCTTCTCATATGCCACACCCCCTTCCCATTACATGGAAAAGGGTCTCAGAGACCCCCTTCTCCTGGATTCCACAGAAGTGATCCTGCTTGTACTTCCTTCTCTGGACAGAGCAGCCCCTCCTGCAGCTCTGACTGGGGGGAGCTAACCAGACTCCCCAGGGAGGGAAATGGCCTCAGATGCCCCTGCCCTCCCTAGAGTCACCCTGGAACAGTGAGGGGGGAATCAAGCCGGCCGGGCAAGTTTAAACTCCTGCGGTAACCATTCCCAGGTGGGAAGCGGCAGGAGCCTGATTGAGACGCCCTCCTGGGAGCAAACCCGGGATAATTATTGATCAGAACAGCAGTGGACTTCTGACTTGGCCAGGGAGGGAGAGGACCCGGAACGCCGGCCTCGGCCGCTGGGGAGGGAGGTGGGCGGGCCGCGGAGGGGGGCCAATCACCACCACAGCCACAGACGGGCCCAGCCTTGCTAGTGGTGGTCGACCCTACCCAAACAAAGCAGCATGTGCTCGCGACGCGGGGCCCGGCTGCGGAGCTGAGTAGGGAAGCCACGGTGCAAAGAGGCTGCGCGCGGCGCTACCCACCCCAGGGCGCCGCCACCCCGGGTGCTCGGAGGGGGTTCCGGGTCCCTCCTACGGAGGGAAACCAAGGGGGAGCAGGGGCTCACGAGGGGTTCGCGAGTGCGCGCCGGGCGGAACCAGGAAGCGGCGCGCGCCGGCGCGGGGCGCACTCGGGACTGCGGGCTGCGCGCGCGGCCGGGCCTCCGCGCGCCACTGGCGCGCGCGCCCCCGTGGGCCCCGGCGGGAGGAGAGTCGGCGGCCAGAGCCGTCACCCCGGGCGGGGACCGAGTGCAGGCAAAGACGCGCGGTGGCCCGGCCGACGGAGGGAGCGAGCGAGCGTGAGATTGGGGCCGGAGGTGGCCGCTGGCACCCGAGGGGCAGAGCGAGGTAGGCGCTGCGGGGTGAGCCCTGGGCTCCAGGCTGGGGAGAGAGGCTGGGGAGCCCGCCCAGGCAGGGCCCCGCGATCTGGCCGCCCAGACGCCCGGCAGGCCAGCGCCGCCGCCATCGCTCCCGGGGCTGTGAGGCGGCCTCGGGGCTGCGCGCTGGTGAGGGGCGAGAGGGAGACCCGGGAGATGGGGGCCGGGCTGGGCCGTGGCGGGCTGCGGAGGGGGCGGGGGACAGTGTTGGGGCCCCAGAGGCGCGCGACGGCTGTTGTGTGGAGGCTGTGGCGGGGCGGAAGGTGTAGAGCATAAAAACTGTGCGTGCGCACAAGTCCGGGTGGGTGTGTGAGGGACCCCCCTCGCTGAGCTCTTAAGAGCGCAGGGGGCTGCAGTCAGCTGCCTCCCACTTCTGTGTTGCAATTCCGAATGGCCTCTGCCGACTCCTTGCTTTTCCTCCTTTTCTCAAAAGCGGTGTCTGGGACTCCTGGGGTTGGGGTAAGCCCGGGGGTGCCTGGTGGAGTGGATGTATTAGCAAAGCTTCAAGGAACAGTGCCTTATAAGGAGTTAAGACAACAAACACGAGCGTTTTGATAAGGCTATGGGAGTGTGGGATCCCGCATCAGGACCCGCCAGGCCAGGGCTCGAACGTGTGGTAGTGGGATGCAGTGTGTTCTTTTTTTTTTTTTTTCCTAGCAAGGATAAAGAGTTAAAAAAAAAAAAAGTGCTCCTGGTGTCGGGGGTAGATATGGAGAGTCGGAAGGGGAGTTGTGTTACAAAAGCTGGTCTGAGGCTAAAGGAATCTGGCAAGACGGTCAGGCTGATCAAAGAGGAAAGAACTTGTGTGGAGCAAGAAGCGTTCCCAAACACTTGTAGCCAGCAGTGATGAGAAAGGCAAAGAACAGAACACAGCCGCAGCTTTTAGGAAGATGGGATTTATGAAAACCACCGGAATTTTTAAGGCAAAAAGATATTGTTTCTCTCTTCTTTCGAAGAGCCATGCCCAGTTTTTTCTTCTTGTCTCTTTTGATCTTAGTCATACCTTTGTATCAAATAAGTAGTACTGCTAGAAAGGACTTCAGGGATCACGCTAGTCTTTTATTTTACGGATGAGGTAACCGAGGCCCAGATGAGTGGAGTAAGTGGTCTGCTGGGTTTACACAGCTGGTTAGTAGTTCAGAACTCTCAGATCAGTACTCTTCCCAAAGCATAGAGAAACAGTAGATATTTGCCTAAATACAGTTCCATAAATTGTCACTGAAATGTCTTCAGGGAATGCTCCTTGAAAGGGCCAGTGTGTTACCAAATATACTGTCTTTTTTTTTTTTTTTCAGTCTTCACATGGTGTTTATAGCCTGCTTATATCTTAGGTTTCCAAAGTGGTTGGATAGTTGCCTGGGCCATAATAAGCCTTCAGCTGCTGGGTCTATATTATCTCAAAGAATTTTGTTTTTATCATTCAAATGACATAATAAAACTTTGCCTCTTTCCCCACTGTCTTCTGTTATTTTTCATTTGTTTATACTGTTTATATTTATTGGCCGTAGTTCGTAAGGGAGGATATATTTTATTTCGGGTGGCTTTTGTGTTCTCATTTCATTTTGTAACACTTTATGAACGTTGGATAGTTTCTGATCATTTCGTATGGGGGAATCCTGTTGATTGACTTTATTTTAAGGCTTTGAATTTTTTTTTTTTTTTTTTGGTACCAATTTCGGTCTCTTGGGAGGTCACAGTTGTTAGAATTGTTAGTGCTAAATGTGACAAGGGGCTGGTGATTTTAAGAAAAATGTACCATGCGATGATTTGTGATTGTGTGGGTCATGTATAATTAAAATAAAACCACACCTTTGATCAGGTGTTATCTAGAAGATGAAAAATTCCAACCACTTGGTTAAGACACAGGAAAGTAATGGAGAGAACTTTTTTTTGAGAAAAAAAAACATTGATTTCTATCATCAGCAGTTTGGTTATTGCATAACTTGGAGCTAAACTCTGCATAATATCTTTGCTGTATGCCCAACTAAATAAATTATCCCACCTACTCATTAGTCTTGCCTTTTCACTATTCATACTTCTGCCAACAGGATATTCATGTGGATTGTGTTAAGCCATTTAAGGTGGATATGTTTTTTAGATGGGCACTTCAGGATATGTGTAGAAGGGGGAAAAAGTACTATCACTGTTAGGAGTGTTACAACATAAATATTTTGCTCAGCACTTCCTATTGTACCCTGACTTCTCATTTCATCTCCATTTTCTTGCTTTCAATTGATTTTGTCTTTCATTTCATTTACATATGCAAAAACCATGTCAGGACTAATCGAGGGTACCATTTATTGCTTTTTTTGGTACCTGTGTAATTTTTTTTTTTTCAAATTCTGTTATTGCTAGGATTTGAATTGTTTGTGGTTTATGTTAGGTATATGTTTATGAACATGCTTGTGGTAGTTCATTTGGCTTGTTATTGTGTGAACAACAGATGATGTAGGTAGTCTTATCTGACTGTAAAAGGAAGATGTTCTAAATAGGTAAATAACGAGCTCAAGGTTAGATTGCAGGTTGAAGGTGGAATCAAAGCAAGCCTCATTTTGTTCTAGTGCCCCACAAACATATATGTATTTCACAAAGTTATTCACAGACTTCTGGACTTTCTACCTACCAGTGACATTTTTTTTTCCTTTTATTAGAGTGTAGATTACTGTATTATTCTTCAAAAAGAAGCAACAAAACCAAAAAAAAAAAAGTTTTTTTTTTTTTTAATTTCTTTTGGTCATTTGACACTTATTCTTTTAAAAGCTATCTGATAATTCCAGGCTACTGAACTCTGAAGAATATTGTTTTACTACATAAGAAAGTATCAAAATACTTTGACCCTGGAACTGCTTAATAAGAATAAATGGTTATTTATTCTGAAGTATTCCTGTACCCAAATATGTGTGGTGCTTAAAGGGAAAAAAATTTTTTTAATCTGAACTTTGTGAATAGAAGTTTTGTAAAATCAGAAGTATTTTTTCCCCTGCAATGTTGGAAACACAGCAGTTTTATGCTTGTTTCTGGGAATAAGAAAGATTTAACAATCTAGTTTCCATCAATCAGGCAGGTTTTTTGCACATTTAAGTCGTAAGCATTGTAGTGATAAAAAGTTTTTTTTTAATTGCTTTCACTCTTAATTATAGCTTCTTTATTTGAAGTAAAATACTGACTTTGTTTTCTTTTAAGTGATGTTCCTTTACTATTGAAAAACCCAAGCCAGTTTGGAGAAGATTTTACATATTCAAATCTGTGATGTGTTTATTAATCAAAAGAGAGGAGTAATTTACAGGTGATTTTTAGTTGGTTGAATGAGACCCTCAACTTTTGGAGGTTTCAGGGTTTTAGATGACGTTTTATTACTTTTGTTAGTTTTGGTCACACCCATGACTTCCTTGGAAGGTATCTTTGAGGTTTAGTTTCCTTTTTTTTTAAAATGGTAATATTGGGGTGGGGGTGCTTCCTGTTTGTATTTTCAAATTTAGTTCCACATGTTAACCTGGTTGTAGCGTCACGTCTTTATTTTAAACATATAAGACTAACGTCAGATGCCATGTGGTTTGTCTTTGACCTGTTGTACATTGTACTGGTTCACGGCAGCTTTACTGAGTTAAACCTGAATACCCAATTGGGAAGACAAGACATTCTTGGATCTTTCTGAACTCTCTTCAAAGCTTAGGAGCCTTGGAAGGAGAGGCAAGACATTCTTGAATCTGTTCTCAACTCTCCTCAAAGTTGAGCGACCTCGGAAGCAGTCTTAACAACAAAAGCAAAATGCAAAAATGCTGCTGCTGCTGTCTTCTCTCAGGTGAAATATACAGCATTGTACATGGATCCTTGAATGTTAGAGCTTTAAAGAGGAGTTGCCTTAGATTTGGAAACCCTGGTGGCGTAGTGGTTAAGTGCTACAGCTGCTGACCAAGAGGTTGGCAGTTCAAATCCACCAGGCGCACCTTGGAAACTCTGTGGGGCGGTTCTACTCTGTCCTATAAGGTCCTATAAGGTCGCTGTGAGTCGGCAGTGGTTTTGCCTTAGATTTATGTAATTCAGAACCCCGTGTATTTAGTAGTGACTATGTGGGAGCCCTGGTGGTATAGTGGTTTAAGCGTTTGGTTGCTAACCAAAAGTTTGGCAGTTTGAATCCACTAGAAGGATACTGGCACGGTGGTTAAAGTGCTCAGCTGCCAACCAAAAGGCTGGCAGTTCAAACCCACCAGCTGCTCTGCGGGAGAAAGATGTGGCAGTCTGCTTTCCTAAAGATTTACAGCGATGACCAGTGTCACAAAACAATATGTGTGCTAATTGTTTTATGAGACGCTAGTTTGCTCAGCAAACCTTCATCTAAAGCACAATAATAATAATAAAAAAAAAAGAATATATAAAGAACTACCATAAAACAATAAAAAAGAAAGAAAAAGGAAGATTTACAGCCTTGGAAATCCTATGGGGCAGTTCTCCTCTGTGCTGTAGGGTCTCTATGAGTCAGAGTCGACTCGACGGTAGTGGGTTTGGTGTTTTGGTTTAAAGGTAGGGTGAGGGCAGTAGTGGTTCAAGCGGTAGAGTTCTCGCCTTCCGGAAAGGAGACCCGGTTCGATTCCTGACCTCGAGTGCGGCCACCACTAGTCTGTCTGTGGAGGCTTATGTGTTACTGTGATGCTGAAGAGGTTTCAGCAGAGGTTCTAGACCTAGGCACACCAGGAAGAAAGGCCTGGTGATCTACTTCCGAAAATCACCAGTGAAAACTCTGTGGATCACAACGGTCTGACCCCACTGTGTATGGAGTCACTGTGAGCTGGTGGCAACTCGATGGCCCCTTACAGCAACAACATAGGTGGGTTGGTGGTTCACTGGGAGAATTCTCCCCTTCCACGCAGGAGACCAACCCAGCCAATGCATTTCACGTGCCGTCACCACCCTTCTGTCGTTGGAAGCTTGTGTGTTTCTATGATGCTGAACAGGTTTCAGTGGAGCCAGACTAGGAAGAAAGGCCTGGTGATCTGTTTCCAAAAAACAGCCAATGAAAACTCATGGATCACCACAGTCAGATCTGCAACCGATCACACTCTGTTCCGTGTGCATGGGGTCCCCATGAATCACCAGCCAGCTCCAGGGCAGCTGCTAGCAACAACAACAGCAATAGAGCTCTAGAGAAATCATTGTCAGGCCTAAAACTCTTCCTTGACCCTGCTGGGTAATTTTTAAGTGGTAGATCACTTTTAATATGAGTATTGGAGAAAGAGTTATATGGAGCATTGAGGAGAAGTACATGCTTGAGAGGATACGTTTAATATTATTTCAATGATGGAAGCAAGTGGTCTTTTTCAGGCCTTTAATCTTGTTCTAAGAAGTATAATGACTCAGTTGATTCCTCAATTGGAATTTAAATGTGTCTGCAGATTAGAGGCAGCTTACCGCACCTAAATTTTCTTTTTGGATCGCATTACTAAAAGAAATACTGCATTCTCATTTGCATAGTTACGCAGAATGCACTTTGCAAATGAGGTTAAATACATAAAGTGTCTTGACTTCCCATTTCCCTCCAATACTCAAGAAAGAAGAAGTTATAATTTGTCACATGCAAAACATATTCTTCTTCGGGTTTGTTCATAATAATTACATCCATTTTGTCATGTATTGTAATACCATGATGATGAAAAAGTCGTGTATTGATTGATAAAGAACATTTATCTTTTCCTACCTGCTTTTTTTTGGTGCTAGCTTGTAAAACGTACTGCGATACTCACTCTCTGTTTATTCTTTTGTTGCCTTTGGCATTCCGAATAACGTTTCTTCTTTATTTTTCTATGTGCTGCTAGTTTTTTGAGATGCTTGTGCTGACTCATATTTTTTAAATTATACTAAGATGTAGAATATGGTTAGAGATTCTCAGAAAATGTAAAAACTTTCCTTTCTGACTAGTTAGGGAAAGGTTGGGGAAGACAAGGGGAAATACATCGATGAGCCAGTCAATTGTTATTATCTGTTGGGATTAACTTGGTGACTAATATATTCAGTGTCCATCAGGCTAGTAAAAGTGAATTTGGCCTTACCCTGCAATGATAGCAGGACAAACCCAAGTGCTTTCTAATATGGTTTGTTTTCCCTTGGTAGGGGATTTCTCAGCATATGGAAAATCAAGCCAAAGTTACCAGTAACAGTCACATCCATTATTTATATACCACTCTAGGCTATAGCTCTACTTTTCATGAGCTCTTCTGGGAAGATTCTTTATGTAAATAACGCACGTATTATACATTGTTGCCAACCACGCAACCCCCCCCCCATTTTCACAAGCGAGGTATGCACACATGATATGTGTGGGCACACTATGTGGGCATGTTATTTGTGAAAAAAATATGGTACTAGTTGTCAATATAATAATTATTATGCCATTCTTTTAAGAAAAAAAATTAATTCATTTTAAAAGTACTTAAAATTTTGTCTAAAACCGAGAGTTTTAGAAAATATGCCAGTGCCTAAAAGTAATACTTAATACTTATTGCACACTTGCTGTGTGCCAAGCAGACACTGTTTTAAGCTCTTGCCATGTTTGAACTCATGATCCTCAGAGGGGTGAAAGGTGAAGAAACGGCCACAGAGAAGTTAAGTAACTTGTCCAAGGTCACATTGCTAGTGTGGCAGGATTGGAGACAGACCCAGGCGGAGCTGACACCAGAGCAGCAGTCCTAACCACTGTGCTTAACTGTAGCTTTGCAAAACCGCATTTGGTCTCTTTAAAGCTTATATTTCTTTCTATTCCAAAATGGGCTCTTGTTTTAATAGAAAATATTTTTATATGTTTGGTTGCTTTTTTTTAAGTTTATGAATATTGGTGATAAATATTTTTACAACTAGGGAATATAATCCTGGTAGAAACTGTATTAACGCAGAGAGAGTCTTAATGTTTACTCTAAATTGTCCTTGGTTGTTCTTGCACAAACGTTACCATATACCTCATAAGAGCAGAGTTCTCAGCTGTCCCCGTGGCCTCTGTTTACAAACAGAAGGGTTATTTGTGCCAGTGTGGTGGAGTCCTGTGACGTGTGTCTGTTGACTGAGAACTCAAGTATCCATCTCATTTTATGCACAACTCTATTTGGAAAGGATTTATGGTTGTCTTGTTTTATTGAAGCTTTTTAGAGCTACTAATTATGATTTCTGAGATAGAGAAGAATTTTGATTATTTGGGGTAATTTTTAAGAAAATTGAACCAATTGTATGTTTAGAGCTAGGCAAAGATCCCTAGAAACTGGTCCCAGAAATGTGTTTCTTTTACTGTTTGTTGCTTACTTTCTCTCACACTTTTCCTTGGGGGCGGAGAGGCGGGGTGGATTGAAGAGTTAAATCTTGGAGATGTAACGCGCTAAAGCGTGTAGTGATTTGAATTTGAGAGATCAAGACAGGTACAGAAAAAACAATTCCCTGTGCAGAAAGTATAAACTTGTTCAAATAAACAGAGGATGTTAGCTTCCAGGATTGTCAAACTGTCACCTTTGACCAGGGCTGAATTTTCTTTGAATGTTGACAGAAGTTACCGTGTCAGTGGAAAAAGCTTACTGTGAAGTATCTATAACTCAGAATTTCCTTATGTTTGTGTCAGAGATCCTACAATTAAAGGCCCATTTTTTTGTGTTTTGTTTTATTTTGTTTCTTTCCTATGTCTGATGAGTATGAAAAACCTTAAGCGGGGTTTTCCAGCCTTTAGAAGAGAGTAAATTAGAAAGTTTGTGGAAAAACTACTTTGTGTTGTCTAAAATTCAGAGCCTACAGCTGGAGGTAACTCACTATGTTTTTATGAAGAATGGGACTTTTAAAATCTAGCCTGGGGGAAAATATTTTAAATAAGCTATGTTCACAAATATCATTGTAGCGTTCGTATATAAAAGAAGCTGTTGAGCACTTCGTTTATTAAAATACTAAAAATTAGTTTATGAGTGTTATGATACAGCTTTCTTCAAGGTAGTCCGAGTTTTAAATAGGTATAATGTTATGTCTTGTTCCGTTTATTATTTCTAAAAATAGCAGACTAGAGATCTACAGGAATATACAGCATTTTACAAAATGAAACAGTTTACCCTGAAGATTAGGTTTTTAGGACTTGGGATCTGTTTCTGGTGAAAAGTGAGGGAGAATTATAACGAGAATTGAATATTGTAGAGCCTAATTCCGAGAGGTATGAAAGGTCTAATATACAAGGATGCAGTTATATACCCCCTTTTTTTGGTTACTGTTTCAGTTATATAACTACATATTGATACACTGAAGCCCTGCGTGTAAGCATATTTTAAAGGTCAGTTTATACTGCAGTGAGTTTAAATATCAAGTAAAAATGCAGATTTCATTGCGTCACATAGAGAGATTGGTCTTCCTTCTTTACTGTTGAAGATGTTAAAATAAAATAGAAAATATTTGGCTTCCTGAACGACATGGCTACACTTAATGTGCTGAGTTGGGGTTGAAGCATGACCCCTTGATTTTGCAATCCCAGAGCAAAGCACATAGCTTTAAAAGGAATGAGTCCTTAAGTAAAATATCTTGTTACCTTAAGCACACATTTTGAAAGTTCGTCCTAAAAATGTGACATCCTCAAAATTTATGGTACTGAATATTTACTTATTCAAACACGAAGAGGTCTAGTTTGGACAGAACGTAATATTAAGTTCCAGGTGTAGTGGTAAATTTGAACAGGACACAAGAGTGGCTTTTATGGAATAAACCATAAAGAAAATATTTGATAAATTTGACTACATAAACATTACAAACGTCTTTATGCCAAAAAATGCCAGAAACCAAAGATAAATGACAAAATGAGAAAAATATTTTAACATATATGACAAAGGGTTATGGGTTAATATTCTTAATATATAAAAGACTTATGCAAATAGAGTTCTGCCAATGGGAAAATGAACAAAAGAAGAAATACAGATGGCTAGTAATCATATAAACAGTGCTCAATTGGTCTAGTAATAAACAGATGCAAATAAAAACAGTGACATAATTTTTCCAGTTACCAAATTTACACGGATTAAAAATATTGAAAAAACTAAAAGTGTTGTTTAGGCACACGGGGAAACTGGCACCTTCTTTGGTGAGAAAGCAAACTGGTACTTTTTTTGGAAGGCAATTCGATACCTGTATTGAAAGCCTTAAAAATATATATACCCTTTGACCTAGGAGTTCCATTTAGATTAATTTCTTTCTAGGACATTATCTGAAATACGTTCAACAGTTTGTGTACAAGAATGTTCCTCACAGTGTTATTTACAATAGTGATAGATTGGAAACAACCTCAGTGTTCAGTATTTGAGGACTGAGGAACTAAATTGAGGTGTATCTATACAATGGAATACTACTCAGTCATTACAGTCATTTTATAAAACCCTATTTAATGACCTAGGTAAAATTTACAATATATTACTAGGTGAAAAAGCAGATTACAAAAACAGTTACATACAATTGTGCTTGGAAAAAACATATACTAGGCATTGAAAAAAGATTGATTGCTTCTGGGTTGTGGGATTCTGGGTAGGGTGTGTGTGTGTGTGCTCGCGCGCGCGTGCAAGCATGCATGTGTCATTATTTTCTAATTTTCTGTAATAAACAACCATGAGCAGGGAATACTTTTGTAATCAGGGAAAAAGTTGTTTTTAAAAATGACTTTTATGTATTGATATCTTAGACTGCAAAACCTGCTTTTGTTTTCAGGTAGCGTTTCCTTTTTAGGAGCAGAAGAACAAGTCGCTTGTGGTGTTTGTGTTAAATTTTTGACATGATAGACTTATTATATGGCATCTTTTGTTGAAGAACTCACTAAAATCATCCTAATTATGTGTTTAACCTTTTCAGAGTTAAAACAATGTGAACTTGGGGAGTAAGGTATTTTCTACACTTGATGGAATACCTCATATTTTTTATAGAGAAGCTGATGGAGGACCATATTGCTTTCTTCATGTGTGTGCTCTGTTGAATGCCCAGTCATTTCATATTGAAGATGTGTGATTATTTTTTAACTTTGTGGGGGGGGGGACTGTCCTAGTTTATTTGAACTTCTTGCAACTCTTAGCATTGCACATGTCAGTATATTCTCTGCCTTAGCTTTTGTATCGCTTTAGGTGTCTTTCCTGATGATACCTACAAAGGCTGCTGGGCTTATGGATTTCTCTTTCTTGTAATTCCATTAGTCGTACTTAATGACTTCTCTAAATGTTTATTATGTTATTCATTTGGGAATATCTGGTAAAGGTACTCTCTAGTGCAAGGCGCTTTCCCTTGGGTATATGTCATCACTAATACCAGAGACTTGTGTTCTGCCTTAGTTAAATTCACATTAAATAGTTTTTTTGTAACTAAGATTCATGCTTAAAAGCACTTCAACATTTTAAGTAGTTTAAAAAAAGAAGAATGAAAATAAATTACAAGTTGATCTTCTAGGAGAATTTGGAGTGTAGCTACTCAGGTCTTATCACCTTCTGTAAATAAAATTACAGCCTTAAAAATATATGCATTTCTGAGCCCAACAGAAGACCTACTTACTTCATATAAAATTCGGTTAAGTAAAAATCCACCTGAACTTGGATTGCCTTCAAATTTACTGTAATAAAATTTGATATTATAGAATTTTATTTTAAGCAAGTTTGGGGAATACTAAAACATAACAGAAAGCATATAGTACCTTTTAGTGCTTTTTAAACCTAAACCCATTAAGAACTAGTTACAATTTATGAAAGTAAATATTTTCATGTATTAAAGATAAAACTATAAGCCTATATTACCTAATAGGCTTATAGTTTTATCTTTAATATGTGAAATAAATAAATACATAAATAAATCCTTTTATTGATTCATGGTTCTTTGTTTACTTGTTATATTTTACTGCCTCTGACTCCAGAAAATGTGATAATCTGATTTAATCCAAATTATGTTTTCCTTTGGTTTCAGTTCATTTACAGTTGCTAATTTTCCTTGTAACCTGTTGTATCAATGTGATGTTATTGTAACCAGTCAGAATAGTCCTTTTTTTCTTGTTTTGTGTATCTGAATCATTTTTACCAAGCAATGAGATATTTTAAAAATCAGTTAAATTTAAGGTCCGAAATTTGGCATCATATATTTTATAATATGGCATCCATAAGTTATAGGACATATTTTAAAAATTAATATATAAAATCATTTATTACTCTCTTCATTTAGAACTGGTTAGTGGATTGTGTTCTAGCCTTTATGTGATTTGTGACGACTTAGGTATCCTGACAAGGATAAGTCTTTTTCCAAGTCATAAATCTTAAGTTTATCTGCATTAAAGGTGCTCAAATGTATGCAAGGCTCAAAAGACTATTCAAAAAAAAAAAAAAAAATGACTTGTTCCAGAAGTTAACGATATAACTTTAAAACTCTTAAATCTACTTTCTGTCTCTTAGCTGCTAGAGGATCTTTTGAGATTGTATATGTATGTGTTCATATAAAAATACTTTAAAAGAGGGTAAAGAAATTTATTCCAAAATTTTACAGTAATTGGGTTACCAAACTAGGTATGACTTAATTCTAAATAAATATTTGTTGACTAATGAATAAGCGGGCTGTGCGATCACGTGTGCTTTAAGGCAAAGTTATACAACAAGTTGGTATTTTAAGCTATATATTCCAGTGATTCTAACCATTCGGAGATGAGGGGACTCCTTGAGACTCTAATGAAGCCATCTCTCTTCCTAGTAAAATATATTGTTGTTAGTTGCTGTCAAGTCGATTCTGACTCAGGACCACCCCATGTGTGCAGAGTAGAACTGCTCCATAGGGTTTTCAAGGCTCTGACCTTTGAGAAGCACATCACAAGGGCTGTCTTCCAAAGTGCCTCTGGGTGAGTTTGAATCACCAACTTTTTTGGCTAGCAGTCAAGCGCTTAACCGTTTGCGCCACTTAGGGACTCCATAGTAAAATGTATACACACACATAAAACTTTGCATATATTTCAAGGGGCTCATAGACTCAGGTTAACATCCCCTAATAACCTTTCATTAGCACAAGGTGCATACGGAGAGGAGATAACAAATAATCCAAATTCATGGTTAAAACAAACGTGTAGTCTGATCTTGTTGTCTGGAGACTCAGTAGAGACTTGTTTCTCCAGGAACCAGGGCTTTAAACTGACTGAGTGCAGTTCGACCCCCTGCTGAGAATCTGCATTTCCACCCCAAATATATGGGAATACATAAAAATCACCTGGGGATCTAGTTAAAATGTGGATTCTGATTCAGTATATCTGGTGTAGAAATGCAGATTCTCAGCAGGGGATCAGACCGGACCAAACTGGTTCAAAGGTCTGCTGGGAACTCAATAAATATCAATCTACTTCATCATTTTCAAGGTCTGCATTTCATTGTAAAGCCATGCCATAATTTAATCAAGTGATATCTATTAATGAATGTTGAAGTTGTTTCCAGTTTTTCACTTTTATAAATAACACTGCGGTGCAGATTCTTAAACTGAGTGGATCTTTTCACCTTTATCGGACTATCTCCTTATGTAAGTTCTAGAAGTGGAATTGCTGAGCCATTTGCATAGATGGTACCAAACTGCCCTCCAGAAAGACTGTCCCAATCCACATGCCCACCGGTAAATGGTACGCAAGCTGATGGCCATCTCCCCACATCTCCTTAACTGAGTGTCGACAGCCTTTTCATCTTCCGAGTCTCTCATTTTTGTTTTTATGTCTTTGATTTCTAGCAAGATTGGGCATTGCTTCATATGTTTATTGGCCATTTTGCTTTTTTGTGATTTGCCTTTTTATAGCTTTAGCTGGTTTTTCTGTTATAGGTGTCTGAGTTTTCCCGAAGATCGTCATATCTTACGTATTACAAATAATTTCCTCCCAGTTCAAGTTTTTCAGCTTTCAACTTTGTGTAGTATTTTTTGTTGTATAAAAAATGTTAATTTTTTATGTAGTCTAATAGTCTTGTCTTTTCTGATATGGTTATCAAGACATGCTTAGAAAACCCATTCCTGTACAAAGATGATAAAAATTTTCATTTGTATTTTAGAATGTTTTATGGTTTGACTTTTTTTTTTTTTTTTTTGCATTGTCTCTTGACCCATTTGGAACCTATTTCTGTGTAAGAAATGAAAGGAGGATTTAGCTTTATTTTTTTCCTAATGATTATAAAAGTTAGTATTTATTCCTTACCATGTGCGAGGCACTGAGCTAAATGTTTGACATAAATTAACAACTTTAAATCAATTCCAAAGGGCTAGCCAGTTATTCACAATATTATTTATGGAATAATCTCTTTCCCCCACTTTAAAGTGCACCTCTGTCGTATGTTGTTATAGTCGATTCCAACTCATAGCAACCCTATAGGACAGGGTAGAACTGCCTCATAGCGTTTCCAGGGAGCGGCTGGTGGATTCGAACTGCCGACCTTTTGGTTAGCAGCTGAGCTTTTAACCACTGTGCCACCAGGGTGCCATCTTTATCATATACTAAGTCCTTACGTATATTCAGATCTACTTCTTATCTTTCCCTTCCATAGATCAGCGTGTCTCTGAATATACCACATTGCTTTTACTGTTAGACATTTTGTTTAAATCATTAAAAATTTTTCAGAGAATAAGCCAGAGAGGTGAGAATGTTGCATGAACTTTGTTTGAAATATGTGTTAGGATAGACTTTTCATATGTCTAGAACATACAAAATGAATTTCATGTTCTTTGAACAGATGGTAGATAATCACCAGTAGTTCCATTAAAGGGTTGCTAGCTTTTTTTTTTTTAGGTTTAGTGTTCTTAAACATATCTTCCTATAAGGATTATGTAACAGAGGAGTAATTAAAAAAAAAAAAATTCCGTATACTTATAACTCAAATAGTATGATTTTATTTTAACATATCAATGAATACAGTAAGACCTGCATAGGATTGCTTTCAAAATTTTCTCCTTTTAAGCAGAATATAGAAAGTTATAAATGTTACAGATAAGACATATATGAACTAGAGAACTGTAAGCAAAAGTTATGTAGGAATATGTAAAATATTTGTCTTATAGACCAGCACTGTCCAGTACATAAAATATAACGTGAGCCACAAAAGTAATTTTAATGTTCTAGTAGCCACCTTAAAAAAGTAAAAAGGAACAGTTGAAATTAATTTTAATGATGTATTTTCTTTAGCTCAATATATCCAAATATTATCATTACAGTGTGTAATCAATATAAGTTATTAATGAGATATTTTAATTTTTCATAGTAAGTTTTCAAAATCTAGTATGTTACACTTAAAGCACTCTTAATTTAGACCAGAAATACATAAACTGTGTTTAGATTTCATTAAACTTTTAGTTGATAAACTAGATTCGCATACACAAGTTGTTCCAAGCATACTTAAAAAGTTTTCCAATCACTGGATCACACATCAGTTTTTAAGTTTACAGTTAGTGAACTAACCACATTTCAAGTGTTCAGCTGCTAACCAAAAGCCCAGTAGTTCAAACCCACTAGCCATTCCATGGGAGAAAGATGTGGCAGTCTGCTTCGTAAAGATTATAGCCTTGGAAACCCTATGGGCAGTTCTTCCCTGTCCTGTAGGGTCACTATGAGTCCAAATGGACTTGACAACAATGGATTTTTTTTTTTTTAATAGCCTATGTGGCTACTCTATTGGACAGCACAGTTATAGAACTTCTTTTAAAAAAATAAGATAAAATATAGGCTGTCTCTTACTTTATAACATGTAGCCTACAAGTGACTTGGGTACAAATAGGTCTCTTAATCTCTGTGGGATTTGAAGCCACTGCTCTCTAAGGGAGCAAAAGCTACTTTTACCTGAAGAAGGGTATGCTCTTAAGGCTTCCCACCAGATCCCCAGCCCCACCCCAGAACACACACAAATCCACCCTCATTTGGAAGCTACTGCAACATCACATGGTTAAAACATCCACATCCTTGGAGTTACATATTTCTGTGTACTTGTAGCCTACAGTTTTCTACAGTTCTCTTTTCTCAAGAGTAGAAGGGCAATCTCTGCTTTATGGGGAAGGAGATGGGACACAGAAAGAGGTAGAGGGATTGTCAGTGGCGTCACTAGGGTTCGTGTCACCCAGTGTGGTAACTCATGATGTCATCCCCCCATGAACCTCGTCCTATACCAGACCATACAGAACCCTTAGTAATGTTTAGTATCCATTCTAATCATAGAATAATATGTGCTAAATATAGTTGTAAATTGCTTAAAGGCATATTTCTTAAATTATATGAATGCTAAAAACAGAATTGATTTGTAAGATCTTTCTACATTGAATTACAATATTATTAGTTACAACATTATCGGTAACTGAGCGGAAGCCTTTTTTGATTGTTCTCCTACTTTTCCTTTAATTACTGCTTCAGTCCCCAAAAAGTTATTGGTATGGGTTCACAAATACTAATTTCCACAATATTGTACCTAAAACATCAGGAGATTTGACAAAATCAGCGATTGTATAAAAACACCCGGCAACAACAAAAACAACAGCCGTGCAGACGAAACCATGTGATTCAAAGCATCATTGTAATTGGGTAATAATGACAGCTCTGACTGGAAAAACTAAACAACCCCCAGTGGCTAGTCACTAGGAGGGTAGCAACCACCCCAGGAGACAGTGTCAGAGAAGGTGACACCAAAATTACTGTCTATAAAATTTTTGTGCAGTGTTTCAACAGAAATTTATTATTTTTAATAAAAATATCCCTGTAGTTAGATATAACAACAAAGATATTTTTTTTGTAAGCCCAGCTGACATATCAATATACCTACAAGGCTAAAACTCTATACTAATTTACTTTTTGAACGTTAGTTTTTTCCTGGTATCCCTGGCTAGAAGTGCTAATGTATTTTCCTTCAGAAATAAAGTTATGAAGGATAATTAAGTTTTGTGGGATTGTAGATCAACTGAGAGTTTGTGGGCTCTCCTAGGAATTTCTCATTGATTTATAACTTTGTTTGTATTGGAAAAAAGCTCCACGTTCTAAACAACAAACAAATGTACAAATGGCTTCATGTGTGAGGGGACTGGGCAGGGAGCGGGGAGGGAAGGGGTCAGAGAAGGAGTTAGGATTTGCCTATTGTTTTCATTAGGAATCCCTGGGTGGTGCAAACAGCTAACACAGTCAACAGCTAACTGAAAGGCTGGAGGTTTGAGTCTACCTAGAGGTACCTCTGAAGAAAGGCCTGGAGATCTACTTCTGAAAAATCAGCCATTGAAAACCCCAAGGAACACAGTTCTACTCTGACAAACATGAGGTTGAATTGGCTCAGTAGTAGCTAGTTATTGTTTTTATTACGGAAGGGTACAGTGGCCACAGTATTGAACTTTGATGCATTGGTCTAAATTGTCTTTTGTCACCTAGACGACCTTGCTCTTGACTCCGGAACTAAAACAGCCCATCCTGTTTTAGGTATAGACCAACTGTTGAATCATTTTTAGGCAGAGTTTTTGTTACTTTGCCTCAGTGGTTTTTTGTTTGTTTACTTGCTTTATTTTTTGAAACTGAGTTTGCCTAGAAAAGAATCTTATTCGTCTTTTGGTATTCATTTTCATGGGATACATAAAGTTGATTGAAATTTGCTGAGATCTAGTTACAGATGAAAATTTTCCTTTCAAAAGAGATACCCACCCCCCCACCCTCAAATTTCTTTCATCTTAGGAAATATCTAAAAGAGAAGAGTAATTTTTGGTTCAGTATAGATGAGATAAGGAGCGCTGGGGACACAGTGGTTAACTTGCTCAGTTGCTAACCAAAAGGTCAGCAGTCTGAACCCACCAGCTACACCACGGGAGAAAGATGTGGCAGTCTGCTTCTATAAAGATTACAGCCTTGGAAACCCCGTGGGGCAGTTCAGCTCTGTCGTGTAGGGTCGCTATGAGTCAGAATCAACTCGATGGCAGTGGGTTTTGGTTTATAAATGAGACGATGGGCAGTTGCCTCCCTGAACTGCCAAACCCCCGCTATGGCTGATAACTGTATGTGTGGAAGACTGAGCGAATAGCTGCAGGAGGCTGACCTGGTAGAGAGATTCTGGAAGCTATGTCATACCTAAGCCCCACTTTCCTCCATTTTTGAGGCCTGCTTCCTACTTAATGTCAATTGTCTTTTTAGATCTCTGATCCTTGAAGAAGCCTTTGAAGAAATGGTTACATTGTCTTTGTTGCTTTGCATATTGGTTGACATCTAAACCAAATTAGTTGGCTTTTTACTTTTACATAAAACACTCAGTAGCTTTTGCTACTAGGTGGGCTTTAGGAGCCCCTTTATTTTAGTATGGTGCCAGAAATAGGTTAATTATAAACATTTAAAACATCCTGATGCAATGTATTGAATG
This sequence comes from Elephas maximus indicus, assembly GCF_024166365.1. Classification (NCBI taxonomy): domain Eukaryota; kingdom Metazoa; phylum Chordata; class Mammalia; order Proboscidea; family Elephantidae; genus Elephas; species Elephas maximus. The sequence continues at coordinate 49,201,553 of NC_064837.1, read as the reverse complement.
GAAATTATTCCTCAATAGAACTGACAAGAGAAAAAAAAAATCCCTTTCTTCCAGATATAACATGACAAGCTATTTTAGAGTATTTAACCTATTTCCTTGAAGTTGAAAATTGAAGAGCACATACAGAAGTTACCATGCTTCACGGAATCTGATTCTTTTGTTTTCAAATTCATTTTATTGATTCCACCGGAGATTGTTGTGTTGGAGTGAGGAACAAGTGGGACACTTTCAAGTATTTCCAGACCTTTTTGCTATCCAGTTTTCATGTGATGGTATTTGTTGTTGTAAAAGAATTTGTCCTATATTTTATTATTTGGGAAAAAAGAAGAAACTACACGTGTGCTCGCTGCTTTCTCCCTTGTGCTGCTGTGTTCTTGTGGGTAGGAAGTGGAGCCCCTCTGTGAATTTTTAACTTGATCCTCTGTAGTTTAAGTAGCTTGTAGAGATTGGATCTGTAAATCATCTTTGAAAGAGAAATGATTTGATTTGATACGGCAAGCACGGACGTTATCCTCAACAATAAAACTGTCTCCTGGACAAGCTAGACTCTGCCACACTAAAATGATCTAAACTGTAGAATCATTTAATTAGTTCTGTGCATGTTATATCTCCATAAAGATGATCGGCTTTCAGCAGGGATAAACAGATGTCCTGGTGTTATCAGAAATTGCTTTCACATTGCCCGGACTTTGAGAAAAGCCAGTGAAGCTACCCTTACTAGTCTGATTTTGTTGAGATGCCTTTGATTTTATCCCCCACAATATTGGTTTGCTTGGACAGACTTTGTTGTTTGCCTATAATATTCAGGTGGTATCCTTTTCTCCCAGTAGAAATAAAGAGAATATAATAATAATTAAAAAAAAAATTAGTGTAGTATAATGTGTATGACATTAAGGATATCATACAGAAAGAAAGCAAAAGGTCATTAAAAAGACAGGAAAGAAAGAAAAGACCAAAAATGGATGTCAGAAGAGACTCTGAAACTTGCCTTTGAATGTAGAATAGCTAAAGCAAATGGAAGAAATGATGAAGTAAAAGAGCTGAACAGAAGATTTCAAAGGGCAGCTCCAGAAGATGAAGTAGTATAATGAAATGTGCAAAGACCTGAAGTTAGAAGACCAAAAGGGAAGAACAGCTTAGCATTTCTCAAGCTGAGAACTGAAGAAAAAAAGCCTCGAGTTGCAATGTTGAAGGATTCTGGTTAGGAGTTTGGCTGCTAGCCCAAAAGTCAGCAGTTCAAATCCACCAGCTGCTCCTTGGAAACCCTACGGGGCAGTTCTACTCTGTCCTACAGGGTCACTGTGAGTCGGAACCAACTTGACAGCTCCTAACAACAACAACAACAGTGACCAAAATATTGAACAACGCAGGAAGCATCAAAAGAAGATGTCAGGAATATACAGTCACTGTTGTTGTTTGTTGTTAGGTGCCATCAAGTCGGTTCCAACTCATAGCAACCCTGTGTACAACAGAATGAAACACTGCCTGGTGCTGTGCCATCCTCGCATCCCATAAACATTACAGCCTAGGAAGTAGCATATGATCAAAAAGTGATGGTATTGAAGGAAGAAGTCCAAACTGGTACTGAAGGCATTGGCGAAAAGCAAGGCTTCAGGAATTGATGGAATGCCAGTTGAGAGGTTTCAACAAATGGATACAACGCTGGAAGCGCTCACTCGTCTATGCCAAGAAATGTGGAAGACAGCTACTTGGCCAACAGAGATCCATATTTGTGCCCATTCCAAAGAAAGATGATCCAACTGAATGCAGAAATTATCGAACAATATCATTAATATCATACGCAAGTAAAATTTTGCTGAAGATAATTCAAAAGTGGTTGCAGTAGTACATCGACAAGGATCTGCCAGAAATTCATGTAAGATTCAGAAAAGGACATGGAACAAGAGATTTCATTGCTGATGTCAGATGGATCTTGGCTTAGAGCAGAGAATACCAGAAAGATGTTTACGTGTGTGTTATTGGCTATGCAAAGGCATTCGACTGTGTGGATCTTGACAAATTATGGATAACATTGTGAAGAATGGGAATTCCAGAACACTTAATTGTGCTCACGTGGAACCTGTACGTAAACCAAGAGGCAGTCGTTCAAACAGAACAAGGGTCTATTCCGTGGTTTAAAATCAGGAAAGGTGTGTGTCAGGGTTTTATCCTTTCCATATTAATTCAGTCTGTATGCTGAGCAAATAATCTGAGAAGCTAGACTATGTGAAGAAGAGCTCGGCATCAGGACTGATTTGCAGATGACACAACCTTGCATGCTGAAAGGGAAGAGGTCTTGAAGCGCTTACTGATGAAGCTCAAAGATGATTGCCTTCGGCATGGATTACACCTTAACACAAAGAAAACAAAAATCTTCACAGCTGGACCAATAAGCAACATCATAATAAACGGAGAAAATATTGAAGTTGTCAAAGATTTAATTTTACTTAGATTCACAATTCAGTGCCCATGGAAGCAGCAGTCAAGAAATCAAATGACATATTGCATTGGGCAAACCTGCTGCAAAAGACCTCTTTAAAAGTGTTAAAAAGCAAAGGTGTCACTTCGAGGACTAAGGTGTGCCTGACCCAAGCCATGGTATTTTCAGTCATCTCATATGCATGTAAATGCTGGACAATGAATAGGGAAGACTGAAGAAGAATTGATGCCTTTGAGTTATGATGTCGGTGAAGAATATTGAATATACCGTGGACTGCCAGAAGAATGAACAAATCTGTCTTGGAAGAAGTACAACCAGAATGCTCTTTAGAATAGCAAGGATGGTGAGACTTCGTCTCAAGTTCTTTGGATATGTTATCAGGAGAGACCAGTCCCTGGAAAAGGACATCATGCTTGGTAAAGTAGTGGGTCAGCAAAAAAGAGGAAGACCTTCAATGAGATGGATTGACAGAGTGCCTGTAACAATGGGCTCAAACATAGTAATAATTGTGAGAATGGCACAGGACCAGGCAGTGTTTCATTCTCCTGTACATAGGGTTGCTATGAGCCAGAACTGACTCATCTCATCGGCACCTAACAGCAACAACAATGTATATTTATTTAAATATCAATGTATTTAATACTAGATACTAGAATCTAAGTTCTGTGAAGGTATGTCCATTTGTTCACTGCTATATCTTCAACATCTAGAAGAGAACTTAGTATGTAGATGCTCAATATTGTTAAATAAATACTTATTATTTCTATGAGAGGGTTGATCCAATTACATTTTTTTTATGATAGGGAGATGTTTTCTGATTTATGTTGAAAAGCATTGGTTGGTGTTGAAGAAACCTTGTTTCCACTTATTCCGCTTTAATTTCAATACAGAAGGTGTATCCAAAGACTGCTTCAGCCCTCAAAAGGTCTGAAAGTGTGAGCTTCACTGTGAAAGAAAGAAGAAAAGAGAGGAAAGCCAAAGTCTCTTTGTCTCCTTTGGGTTTCGGCATTAAAGATGGAAGAAACGGCTTTTTCTTTAATGACCTTTTTGCTTGAAGATTGACTAGGCAATTTTTCTTTCCCTAGGTTTTGGCTTTTGCTGTGTACCTAGACTCGGCAGTTATGCATAAACCATGAGTATACAAAGACCAGTTAATTCACCAGCTTGTTGCATACCACTAGGGGGTTATTAAAGCTTTGGAAAGATGATTCCTAACCTGTATGTTTGTAGTTTTATCTCCTCCAAGTCTTGCTGATAAGTCTGTACTAACAGTAATATCACAGATTAGTCTTTCTCCACGTTGCATGAAGCAAATTGTTCTCCTTATACTCTGATTATGGACTGGAAAATTACTGGTGCATTGTTATAATTGTTTATGCAGACATTAGGACAACCTCTACATAAGGGGCTTCAGCTACAAGAGAGGTTTTGATTGAAACTTCATGAAGAAATTATATGCTCATAGTTGTTTCTTTTCCCTTCCTTCCTTCCCTTCTACCTGTCCTTCCCTTCCCTCCCCTCTCCACTGCCCTCCCCTCCCTTCCCTTTCCTTCTTTTCCCTTTTCTTCTGTCCTTGTCTTCTCTTTGTCCTCCCTTCCTTCCTTCTTTTCTGTTCTCATTTTTCTGAGCAGTTGCTAGAAAGACAGCCTGACCCTGTTGTCCAAATCGTAAGTAAAACAGTCATAGCTCTCTAGCGGTCCACCTGAGGGAAAAGAAAAAGGGAGTAAAAGAACTAAAACTAAGCGGAAATAATAATAATATAGTTATTATTATTTTTTTTAAAGATAGAAACTAATTTGTTTTGGAAAAAGATAAAAATACTGGGAGATCTGATTGGTAAAGAAATAAAGAGTGGGAAACCCTTGAAAAATGATTCAAAAATTAATCCATTGGATTTCTCTTTCAAGCGGGATCTTGGGCTGTGGACTTTTCAAGAACCTCTGAAGCAGAATATTGAATCTAAAGGTAGGCAGGTGACTGACCTTCTCCCACTGTAGTTCCTGGGCATACATGTTTCGCAGATCACTTCTGCTTTTCTTGATTCCAGTTTTTCAACCTGGAAAATGGAGGATCAGAAATTAGTTTCAGAACCATAAGAGTTTGGACTGGAGCCAGTAGACAGAATATGAAAGATATTTTAAAATAGAATTTTATATCTACAAATGCAGGTGTTAGTTTGCCAGGGACAGAAGTACTGACAATGAAAAATTCTCCAAAACCGAGATCGGCTCCTACTGGAAAGGTGGAAATGGTTCGAACCTCAGTACACTGGTAATTCTGTTGACTTTGAAGGTATGTTAGGAGAATCTTCTAGTTCTCCCTGTTTAAATATGAATAGACGTATGTTGCCATTGTTGCCTGAGCCTCACTTCTCTCAACTTAGATTGCCTGTATTTGTAAAGTTTACTAGTCAAAGATACGTTCTCACATTTCCCATTCCTTGTCATAGGGCCCTCTTTGAGTTCAATATGCTTTTATTGGCACCAACTTTGGTTTTCTTTACAGCAGCAGCTGCTAATTAGTGACAGCTTTTAAGCAAACAGCTTGTGATTTTTGGCAGGGGTAGGGGACAGCCATAGCGAGTCAAGACTATTTTCATTTGCTAAATTTACTTTGCTGCATGGAAATACATCTTGAGTGAAAAACAGTCTGTAGTCAAAGGTGCCTGTATCTTCCCGAGCTGGCATTCTGTCTTGTAGTTGGGGATCTCTCAGGAGATAAAAAATAGCTTCAGTGTCCATCAGACCGATGTCATTCGTGCTGAGTCATCCTTCTAACGTTAATTCTGGATGTAGAGCCTCATCGTCTTGATTTGGCAGAATAATAAATCTTTTTGGATTGTATATGCGGGTAGACGTGGTAACCAAAGGAGTGAATTAATGATAAACACCATGCTTCCGTTTATGGTCACCTTTTTTCTTGTGACTTAATTAAAAGAAACAGTTTAGTTTGCATAGAGAAGAATCTTTCTCTGGAATCTCAGCTCATATTAGCATCATCACATTTCGTGTAATTCTCTCTTTGAAATTGCTGCAACTAGGTGTTAGACCTATTTTACAAACGTAGCACAGTGTTTATGGAATGGCACAACTTGCGATTTTATTTACCTTGATTAGCAGCAAAGATGAGTCAAAACCTCCGTCACGGTTTCTATAAAGTATGATTCAGCCCTATTATTCCTGTAATCAGGATTCAAGTTAATGACCTCCACAGCGTTAAAAATAACATCTTGAAGGAAATAACTGACCTACTACCTGTTTCCCCAAATGTAGGTTCTTTTTGAAACATGGAGGTCTCTCAAAATTGTGCTTAATTTAACAAGCAATTAGTGAATGCCTGCCATGTAATGAGTCCTGTTCTGGGGAAATCAAAATGAATGAGACATGATTCCCACCCCGGAATAGCTTACAGTCTAGTGGTTAAGCAATAGATAACTCAAAATTGCTTTGGTTCTTAGGGTTTTGGTTCTTTAGAGTTTGGGGTACATTTTATTTCTAGAGGGGTAAAGCATTCCACCTTTTAAAAGTGGGTTGATCAAAATGATAAAAGGCGTAGGATACAAGTACCGTGTTAATTCTATTTCTAGCTAAGGTTGTCAGAGATTATGTGAGGTACGTTTCCTAGGAGTATGGAATTGCCAGATGTGTGGGTCCCAGATTTACCCTTGACATGTTGCATAATACTGTTAAATTCAGACTTTGTCTTCCACGTTAGAGTAACTACTTAGTGGCATGGCTTGGTGACCCAGATGATCTGCTAGCATTCAACTAATATTTAATGTAGACTGTGTACAGTAACTTAGTTATTTCTGCATTTATCATATTAAAAAACAACGCTAAACCCATTGCCATTGAGTTAATTCCAACTCATAGTGACACTAGAACTGCCCCATAGGGTTTCCTAGGAGCAGCTGGTGAATTCAAACTGCGAACCTCATGGTTAAAGCCAAGTTCTTAATCACTGTGCCACCAGGGCTCCTTTGTCATACTAACCCATAAAAAACCCATTGCCACTGAGTCGATTCTGACTCTTAGTGGCCCTCTTGGACAGAGTAGAACTGCCCCATAGGGTTTCCAAGGAGCACCTGGTAGATTTTGAACTGCCGACCTTTTGGTTAGCAGCCGAACTCTTAACCACTATGCCACCAGGGTTTCCTTGTCATGTTAGTGCTTATCAATTATGGCAGGAATTTATCAATTATACCTTGTCTGCAATTTTATATGTAGATCAGCATTAGATAAGTTGATGTTTAATTATTGGTATAATTAGAACAATTATCCAGATGACAGCTGAGTTCAGTATCCTTTACTGTCCTCTTACCCACTAGAATATGTCAGATATTGTTTTCTCATTTGCGTGAAGGATATTGTGCCTTTCTGAGAAATGTTTTCTGTCAGCAGAAAGTCTGAGTTTAGGATGATTGTGATAAGTGCTGGCGATGGATGATAATGTCTCTATTCAACACCCAATAAGGAATTTGGGAACAAATATAACAACTCTGACAGCTCCACCTCTTATAGGAAATGTCACTGTGTTAATTCTGGCCACAAGTGGTCAGGATCTAGGTTTTGGCCTCATTGGAAAGTTAGCCACGCCCAGGAGGGTTCTTCTCGTTACTCTCCTCCCACTCCCTTTTACAGTCTATGGCTTGTAGCTAATTTCTGATTGACTTAGAAGAGTGACAGCGAACCACCAAACTCCTAGTATTGCTTCCTTTGGTTGTGTTGGAAGCTTTGTCATCTTGGCACTCTCTGACCCTTAGGGAAGGGGGTTCCACTTAAAGCTTTTTTTTTTTTTTCTGATTGTCAAATAATCTTTTTGTACCTATTTATGAGTTGAACTTTGACCATTAGTTAACTTTGTAGCTTTTATTGTAGCACAGTCTCAAGCCACAGGTGTCATTGTCAGGAAAAATTCATTTAGTTAGGTGGGGATTTTTAATAATAAGTATATCATGATGGTTGAGAACACGAGCTCCAGAATTACACTGCCCAGGTGATAAACCCAGCTCTTTCACAATTTCCTAACTCTTAAGCCTGTTTCCTCATCTGTAGAATGGGGATAATAATAATACTGCCTCCTAGGGTTGAGAATTGAATGAGGGCGCATATAAAGTGCACACCACATTGTTAGAGCCCAACACTCTCTGTTTCTTCTCCATTCCCATGCAAATTCCCTTTGCTGTGTTTTAAAGCTTGCTTATTGAATATTGGAAGGGCTTGGAAATTAAGTCGTTTATTTAGTTTCCAACATGAAACACCTTCTCCTGTGAGTAGCAGTAGTTAATTTAGCATATGTAACAAATTGACAAGTTTTCCCTCCCACTGCAAACTGTATTTATTTCAAATGAGGTATTCTCAGAGTGGAGTTGAATACTCTCTGTCTTTAAAGTCAAGAATTTTTATACCGATCTGTCTTTAAAGTCAAGAATTTTTATACCAAGAGCTTGCCTCACAAAAAGCCTGGTGTCTCCGTTGGCAGCACAACTTGAAACTAACAAGTTAGAAATCCCATAGAACCCTATGGCATGCCATAGGAGCCCTTCCAAAGGACCCATTACATGTTCTTGCAAGTTGTATGTAGATAGTGCACCCAGGAACTGATCTGGTTGAGGACATTTTTTCAAATCTTCATCCTTTCCTTTCTTCTCCTTCATTTTTATGCCCCAAAGGATCTAATATTGCCACCTCTAGGAATACTGAATGCACGGTCTTTCGTGCAGTTTAATGCTTCCTAAATTAAAGAAGTCTATGCAAGAATACTTGTTCCTTTGGAGGCGGATTCCTCAATATTGTTTTGTAACTATTCGGAGTTACTACCTAAAGAAGATTAAACATTGTGTTTTCTGTCCTCTTCCCCTTTTATTATTAGCTGTACAGTCCACATCTAATGTAAGAAACTATATATTCATTGTATATATGCTTCGTCCCTGAGTGGTACAAATGGTTAATGTGCTTGGCTGCTAACCAAAAGGTTGGGGGTTCAAGTTCTCCCAGAAGTGCCTTGGCAGAAAGGTATGGTAATCTACTTCTGAAAAGATCAGCCCTTGAAAACCCTTTGGAGGATGGCTCTGCTCTGACACTCATGGGGTTGCCATGAGTTGGAGTTGAGTCAATTGCAGCTGTTTTTTTTTTGTTTCTAAAGTGGTTGTCAGCGTTGAACCAGCCAGTGCTCTAGCTTGTTGAACTACATCTGATTTGACTTTAGTTTGAGAAGAGGAAAGCAAAAACTTTATTTTTATATCAGTCAACTAGGGATCTTGTATGTTGTCAGATTTATTATAACCAAAATACCATCTTATTTTTAGGTGGAGATTTCTAGAACATGAGTATAAAATTTAGGATGGTCCTAAACCTGTCCTTTTTCTCGTGTTTAATTCCACATTGAATCTGGCACTGCTTAAGAGTTCCACAGCTGTTAAAAAAAATATAGCTCCGTGTAATCGTATTGTCTTTAATTTAGTCAAGTGAGACACTTATGTTGCATAGATTCTGGGTCTCACGTTTGTTTTTCTTTGGCGCTTTACTGGAAACCAAACGCTATTGCGTACTTGCTGCAGAAGCAGGAGGGGAAGTTGGCAAGAATTAACTGCTTTCTGTTTGGTCTTTCTGAGGCAGCTGACCTTTTGGAAGGAAATCGCTGCTCTTTGCTTCTTCCTGTAACAGTGTAGCCCATGAAGAACATATACACAGAAGTGCCTTAATTCTGGCTGATGTCTTTCTTGGGGCATAAGCTGTTAGGAGATGGGAGTCTTCCAGTGCATCTGCTGTGTGTTGTAGGCACATGCACTCAAGTTAACGCTGCCAAATTGTGTGTAGGGATCCCATTAGATACATAGAGAATCAGTTTCTAGAAAAGCAATTTGTTTTAGCAAAAGTAGTTGAATTTTTATTGTAAAGTCCCAGTGTTAATGCTGAAATAAATGTGAACAGTTACTTTGTGCACAGTTTTAATTCATCTTAATATTAATTGTCCTGAAATTGATATTCTTATAGCTGCATAACCTTTTTCTTCCTGAAAGAGCAAACATTTTAATATTCTAAGACATGAGCTTTTATTTAAATGTATTTCTTCTCATAATTAGAGCTAGCTTACCACACCTGCCACCTCGTTGTTGGCTCTGCCTTTCCTGCAGCATGTCGTTTTACTTAAACCTAGGGGTGATTATACCCCATGCAGTGGCATTACCTTTAGAAAACTGAGTCTGGCTTCATAAATGGAATATCACCCAGTATGTAACACCTAATATAACACCATTTCTCTCTTAAAGGAGGAGATTGTAGTCTTTCATTATTTAAACCAAAACCTTGTTTAGATTAATTTTTTGTTTTGTTATTTGTATGGTCAAGTAACTGTAAGGAAAGATATTCTTCACCATATAGTTTGGGTTTCATGGTTAGATGTACTTTCCCAACATATTGTTGGTCTCTTCCCTAGGTTTGTTGTTGATAGCAAAGATCATTGGGTAAGGGTCAGGGTTGATGTATATAAAAGATGTAGGGAGTAATGGTGTTTTTAGTTGATGTTGAGTCAGCTCCAATGCATGGCGACCTCATGTACAACAGAATAAAACATAGCTTGGTCCTGTACTGTCTTCACAGTCATTGGTATGCTCCAGTCCATGCTTGTGACCACTGTGTATTTTGAGTGCCTTCCTGGTGGTGCAGTGGTTAGGAGCTATGCCTGCTAACCAAATGGTCAGCAGTTTGAGTCTACCAGCTGCTCCTTGGAAACCCTAGGGGGCAGCTCTACTCTGCCCTATAGGGTCACTATGAGTTGGAATCAACTCGACGGAAACGGGTTTGGTTTTCCAACCTAGGGGGTTAATCTTCCAGCACTGTATTGAATAATACTCTGTTATGACCCATAGAGTTTTCATTGGCTAATTTTTGGGAGTAAATCACCAGGCCATTCTTCGTAGTCTGTCTTATTCTGGGAGCTCTGCTAAAACCTGTCCACCATGGGTAACCCTGCTGGTATTTGAAATACCAGCAGCATAGCTTCCAGCATCACAGAAACACGCAAGCCACCAGTGTGTGGAAAACTAACAGACGGGTGGTGGAGGGAGTAATGTAGGGAGAATTATTCCCAGACTTCCTTAGTAAGATTACCCTATGGTATTTGTCTTCTGTCTTTGGAGGCTGATCTGATCTATCCAACCTTCCTGAGATAGTGAAGAATCCTGGTGGTATTACAGGAGGTAGTTCAAACCCTGCTTTGGTTGTAGGTAATAATGGGTTCTTGGTACGAAATAAGTTGGTGTCAACAAAACAGGGAGATCCCCCCCACCATCCACCCAGCTCTGTTAGCCTTTGAGTACACATTAAATGGGGAACCAACAGCTAAATCTTTCTGGGATCTGATCTTGTAACTATAGTTCTCTAACGGCCTTCAGTTATTATTCTTGAAATATCATAGACCTTAACCTGGGCATATGATCAGGAACCGATGGTACTAAAGGAAGAAGTCCAAGCTGCTCTGAAGGCATTGGCAAAAAATAAAGCTTCAGGAATTGAGGGAGTATCAACTGAGATATTTCAACAAACAGATGCAACACTGGAGGTCCTCACTCCTCTATGCCAGGAAATATGGAAGACAGCTTCCTGGCCAACTGACTGGAAGAGATCCATATTTATGCCTATTCCCAAGAAAGATGATCCAACTTAATGGGGAAATTATAGAACAATATCAATAATATCACACACAAGTAAAATTTTGCTGAAGATCATTCAAAAATGGCTGCAGCAGTATATTGACAGGGAACTGCCAGAAATTTAGACTGGTTTCAGACGAGGACGTGGAACCAGGGATATCATTGTTGATGTCAGATGGATCCTGGATGAAAGCAGAGAATACCAGAAGGATGTTTACCTGTGTTTTATTGACTACGCAAGCATTCAACTGTGTGGATCATAACAAATTACGGATAACGTTGTGAAGAATAGGAATTCCAAAACACTTATCTGTGCTCATGAGGAACCTTTACATAGATCAAGTTGTTCGGACAGAACGAGGGGATACTGATTGGTTTAAAGTCAGGAAAGTTGTGCGTCAGGGTTGTATTCTTTCACGATACCTATTCAATCTGTATGCTGAGCAAATAATCCGAGAAGCTGGACTGTATGAAGAAGAACGGGGCATCAGGGTTGGAAAGACTCATTAACAGCCTGCATGATGCAGGTGACACAACCTTGCTTGCTGAAAATGAAGAGGATTTGAAGTACTTACTAATGAAGATCAGAGACCACAGCCTTCAGTATGGATTGCACCTCAACATAAAGAAAACAAATATTCTCACGACGGGACCAATAAGCAACATCATGATAAACAGAGAAAAGATTGAAGTTGTCAAGGATTTCATTTTACTTGGGTCCACGATCAACAGCCATGGAAGCAGCAGTCGGCAAATCTGCTGCAAAGGACCTCTTTAAAGTGTTGAAGAGCAAAGATGTCACCTTGAAGACTAAGGTGCACCTGACCCAAGCCATGGTATTTTCAGTCGCATCATATGCATGTGAACGCTGGACAGTGAATAAGGAAGACCGAAGAAGAACTGACGCCTTTGAATTGTGGTTTTGGCGAAGAATATTGAATATACCATGGACTGCCGAAAGAACGAACAAATCTGTCTTGGAAGAAGTGCAACCAGAATGCTCCTTAGAAGCAAGTATGGTGAGACTGCGTCTTACGTACTTTGGACATGTTGTCAGGAGGGATCAGTCCCTGGAGAAGGACATCATGCTTGGCAAAGTATAGGGTCAGCGGAAAAGAAGACCCTCAGTGAGGTGAACTGACACAGTGGCTGCAACAATGAGCTCAAGCGTAACAACAATTGTAAGGATGGCGCAGGACCGGGCAGTGTTTCGTTCTGTTGTGCAGAGGGTTGCTGTGAGTCGGAGCCGACTCGACGGCATCTAACAACAATAACCTAGGCGCATTGTGTTCAGTACATGATTAGGAGTAAGAGAAGTCTATTTTTTGAAAAGGGAATTCTTGCAGTGTTTTGAGTGGTTTTCTGTGTGTTTCCTTCTGTTTATACCTGGTACAAGTTTGGCAGGGGAAAAGGATGGGGAAAAAAAAGAGTCAAAAATGAACCTAATTATATATTATTTTTTGTCTTGAAATATATTCCTTACAAATGCTCTTTTTTTCTTTTCTGTTTTCTAGATTTCTTTCAGAAATCACAAAAAAAATTCCTATGTTCTATATTTACTCCATCTGAGATCATAAATCTTCATCCTAGCCTGACACCTACTACCGGTTTACCTTTTTCTTTCTTTTCTTTGTTTTTGGTATTCTTAACTTTTTGATATGAACATTTTCACACACATACAAAATAAGAGAGAACAGTATATAATGAATTTCCATATATTTATCACTCAAAGTTCTAAATTACCAAAACATTTTTACTCTTTTTTCCCCTCCCCACACATACTTGTTTCTTCTGGACTGTCTGAAAGCCTGTCTCAGGCATCATGTCATTTCAGTAGAAAATACTTCAAAATATGTTTTTGTGCCATTTACTTTCATCTATTTCTAAAAGAAGGGTTTACTAAACAAAAGAATAATATGATGTTATTGAGCATAAGACATTTTGAAGGATTTAAATAAAATATACGTAGGTGTCAAAATTAAAAATTAATCTTAGCTACTAATAAAAAAAAAAAAATTTTAGTAGTCTTGAACCTCTCCTTAAGAACACACTGTGATTGTGTATTTGAAAGTGATAGAAATGCATTTCTCCTTGAAAATAGTTTATAAAACCCGGATTATGAATTTTTACTATTTTGTACCCTATTTAGATTAAGAATACCTAGTTTGTAAGAAAGTGCTATAACCTGTATGCTGTCACGTCTCCTCTTCATCTGTCCCTTTCTACTTGGCTTCTGTTGGATGGTGTGTAGTATAAATTGACCAGAATTATAAAATTTACATGTCAGTTTTGCTTTTTAAACAAAATTTAGTAACTCAAAGAGCTTTGCTACAGAAGTGTGCCAAAAACCTATCACTTAAATGTAATGACTGTATATGTTCCTTTTAACTTTTCTCTGATAGTTATTCTAGCATATACATTGTATACACTTTTCTTTTAACATTTATTTATACTTTTAAAATGTGTCTACGGGACCTTTATTTTTCAGCATAACCTTTATGTTTCTATTTAAATGGTTGTACCATATTCTGTCACATTAACATCTTATATCTAACCATCTGCCAGTTTGGGACATTTAGGTTATTTCCAGTTTCTCATACTGTGTATTATACTATCCTACCCTTGTCCCTGGGAGTTGACATAATATAAGGTGGTCTTCAAAGCAGATTTTGCTAAGTGGAAACTTAATACTGTAACTCTCATTGTTAAGATGGAAGCTGTGAACTGTAATGAGGAAAATATTGGGAACATATATAGGTCAATTAGTAAACAACCTGTGTTTTTGTGTTTAACTTCAAAATAAGAGGGAAGAGATTATGTTCCACGTAATAGTACAGAAACTCAGTATTTTGTAGTGGCTGAGGATTTTCTTCCCCCCTGAACTGAAGGATTCAAATTGTACGAGAGACCCATTCTAAGGTGTGTTCACCTTGATTAGCAGCACAATGTGGGTAGAGATATAAACCTTCCTTAGAAATTCTGAGGCCAACAGAGAATTCTTGGAAAGTTTAAAGCTTTCCTATACAGGGAGTCCCCAAGTTACGAATATCTGACTTACATACAACCTGTAGTTAGCATAAAGCCTATTGTAAAGCCTATTGTATTTAAAATTCAAGGTACGGGCGCTACTTTGCAATGCCCATCAAAACGTTGTTAGTGTTGTTGTGTGCTGTCAAGTCAATGCTGACTCATAGCAACCCTATAGGGCAGAGTATAACTGCCCCATGGGGTTTCCAAAGAGCGGCTAGGGGATTCTAACTGCCGGCCTTCTGGCTAGCTGCCAAGCTCTTAACCACTGTGCCACCAGGGCTCATTATTATTATTATTGTAGTATTATGTTAAAGATGTTTTCATGTATCTGGAAGTGTTTCTTTAATGTGTTTTATTCATAGAAAGGTACACTATATACTAAGACAAGCATTTGACTGACATTAGATACAAACTGTACCTAAAGTGTTCTAACTTGTGTACAAATTCAGTGTAAAGACAGATTTCAGAATGGAGCTCATTGGTAATCCAGGGACTGCCTGTATAAATAATATAGGACTATGTAGCAGCCTCAGATCAGGCCTTATTTTTCTGTCGTGCAGATGATCATTATTGGTGGGCTACAAGAAATGTTTTTAGTCATCTGGAAAATGGTGTTGATATAGCTTCTGCCCAAATAGGTTGTTTAAGTCGCTTACTGGATTTTGACACTAAAATAATGACAGCCCATTCAAGCTGCGGGCCAGTCTGCCATGAGGGGGCCCAAGTGGAGGGACAGTGTCCTACCAGCTGCAGCGCCAAGTCTGAAGACTCCAGGTTTTCATATACTGCCAAGGACAGTTTCAAGATGAGAGTCAAACTTCTATTTTCCTTGCTTTGTTATTCTCTTTTGGAATTTTTGCCCTTAATTTTGATTTTGAAAAATTTAAAGTTACTGAGAAGTTGAAATAACAGAACAATGAACACCTTTATACACCTAGGTTGTCCAGTTGTTAACATCTGTCGCATTTGCTGTATCATCCTCTTTCTCCTTTTGAAAGCTAGTTGCATCATCACAGCCTTTTAACCTGTAAATCCTTCAGTATGTGTTTACTAAAAACAAAGGTATCTCCTGTATATACTGTTAACCTCAATACCATTATCACTCTCAAGAAATTTAGCATTGATACAATAATATCTAATGTACATGCCGTATTCAGATTTTCTTAATTGTCCCAATAATTTCTTTTAGAGCTCTTTTTAAATTTTTAATTATGCTGTAGGATAACGTTGCTCAGTTCGGCGCCATCTTCGCAATTGGTTGATATGCTCCGGTCCCTTGGTGTGGCCACTGTGTATTTTCTGTGGCTTCCAGCCCTGGGGGGCTCATCTTCCAGCACTATATCGAACAATATTCTGTTGTGCCCCTAAGGTTTTTGTTGACTAATTTTTGGAAGTAGATCGCCAGCCCCTTCTTCCTAAAAAAAAACCTAGTTGGTCTTAATCTGGAAGTTCCTCTGAAACCTGCCTACCATGGCTGGCTGTGCTGGTATATGAAATACCAGTACCGTAGCTTCCAGCATCATAGCAACACTCCAGCCACCACAGTATGACAGAGTATCCGACGGGTGGTGGATAATAAATAATATGTGGGTCAGTACTTTGAGACTGTATCGCTATCCTGTTCCCCAACAACTATCACCTAATAGTTTTAGCAGCCATAATGATCCTTGTTGGAGTCGATTTTTGAAATTGTGTATTTTTGCCTAAGATATAATTAGTGAGAGTTTTAAATATATGGTAACTCACTGATTAAAACTTGGTTTTTGTATTTGGCAAATAGCTTCCTTCCCTCGCCCGTTTCTTTCTAAGGTAATGTGTCATGACTTGGCTGTGACATAATGATTTATGACTGATTGTCTTCCCAGAATATTATCACCTCTATGTTGCCTGGGCAAATTTTTCCTTGTTTGTTTCTTTGTGAACCAAGTACTTTTATTCTTTCTCTTCCCATCTGTTTAATAATCTGATTTTATTAGAGACAGGCCTTCCTGATTGCTTACAAGGCAGTGTTTAGAAGTTGTTTTAAAGAGCAGATGGCTGTGGTATTGACCTACTTCTCGACGGGATAATTTTACTCGAACGCTTTTACTTGATGTTAGACCAATTTTAATATGAACAAAGTCTTACTCCTTCATTGCTACTGTTTAATATTTTTCTGTCCCTTAAAGTCCCTATGACTGGGTAGCCACTGCCACTGAATGCGTGTTATAATGTTGGTATTGGCAGTACAGCAGTAAACACAGCCGGGGAACTTGCTCTTTATATTCTATCCAAAGTCCTGTAGTCATTACCCAGTGATGTCTGTTGTGTGCTGTTGAGTCGATTCTGACTCATAGCAACCTATAGGACAGTAAAACTGCCCCATAGGGTTTCCTAAGCTGCCGTCTTTATGGGAGCAGATCGCCAGGTCTTTTATCTCGAAGAGCCGCCGTTGGGTTGGAACTGCCGACCTTTTGGTTAGCAGCCGAGCACTTAACCATTGCGCCACCAGGGCTCCTGATGATAAGTTTAGCAGTTTTGATTGTGCTTCCTTGCCTTACACTTTTCACGTCAGAAGCAATGATTATATAACTTCTGTTTTGTCTGCCAACTAGCCCTAGCCTTTGCCGAAATCAGAGCCCATCAGTTTTAGGTTTCTTAGCCTTATTTCTTTTTATTTTCTTTCTTTAAATTATGAAATACAACACACACACAGAAAACTACAGAGAATAATACAACTAAGTACCACAGTCCTCAGGACAAAGGCAGCGTGGTGCAGTGGCAGAAGCCAGGCTCTGGGGCCAGACTGCTTACATCCAGTCTAGGTGTTGCCACTTATTAAGTGTGGGACCTGAGACAGGCAGTTAACCTCTCTCTTTCTCTTTTAAATAGTAGCTGTATTGAGATATAATCACATACCGTAACAGTCACCCTTTTAAAGGATATGACTGCATGGTTTTTAGTATATTCACAGTCTTCTGCAGCCATCTGAGACCACTTGCCACGGAGTCAGTTCTGACTCATGGTAACCCCATGTGTGTCAGAGTAGAACTGTGCTTCATAGGTTTTCAACAGCAGATTTTTCAGAAGTAGATTGCCAGGCCTTACTTCAAGGTGCTTCCGGGTAGACTTGGACTGCCAGTCTTTCAGTTAACAACCAAGCACTTAACTACTTGTGCCACTCAGTGGGGCCCATTTTCATCACCCCACCAAGAAACCCCCTACCCATAGCAGCCACTCCCCAGTCCCCCTTTCCCCAGCCCTTGGCAACCACTATCTACTTTCTGCCTCTGTGGATCTGCCTATTCTGATCACATCATATAAATGGCATCATACAATATGTGGCCTTTTGTGTCTGGCTTCTTTCACTTAATATGTTTTCAAGGCTCATTCATGTGTATAACATGTATCAGTATTTCATAATTTTTTGTTGGCTGAAAAATATTCCATTATATGGATATACCACATTGTGTTTAGCCACTCATCTGCTCATGGATATTTGAGTTATTGCCACTTTTGTCGCTATTATGAATATTCATGTCCAAGTTTTTGTGTGAACATATGTTTTCAGTTCTCTTGGGTATATAACTAGGAGTGGGATTGCTGGGCCATATGGTAACTCTTTGTTTAACCTTTTGAAAAACTGAAGGGCTATACCATTTTACAATCCCATTTAAATGAACCTCTGAGCCTCAGTTTCCTCATCTATAAGGTGGGAATAATAATAATGCCTACCTCCTATGGTTTTTATGAGGATTAAATGAGTAAATTCATAAAAGTATTTGTTATTATAAATAATATAATAAGCATTCAGGAAAAGCTAGCTCTTAAATCGGGATGATGGATAATAATAACATTAAGAAATGTTACCTTATTTCTCAATCTTACTATTTCTGAAATTTTTTTTATTAGATAAATCAAAATATTTGTTGGTAATAATTCATAAAAGCAATGAAATAGATGAAAACTTCCATTTTCATTTGTTGTCTTTTATATTTTAATTAGTAGGAGTCAGGAATGTCCAAGGCATAACTCCCAGCTGCTTAGTCTTCTCTCAGAAGAGTACATCTGAATGGATGTTCTTTCCTTTTTTCTTCTTTTTTGAAGTTGGGTATTTGTGGCAAAGTCTGCTTTCGTTACACACCTCCCTTCACAATTCTCAGTTCTCTTGTTCAGAGGCGAGAAAAGACCCTTCCTACCATCTTCCGTCCCTCCATTGGCTCCTGTCTATAGAAGTCCTGTGCCAATGAGATTGACTAAGAACCGAGGGTACCATCTTTTAAAAGGAAGGTAAAGTTTATACTGCAGGATATCAGTCAAGGAGGATGTCTTAGTCATCTAGTGCTGCTATGACAGAAATACCACAAGTAGATGGCTTTAATGAAGAGAAGTTTATCCTTTCACAGTCCAGTAGGCTAGACATCCGAACTCAGGGCACCGGCTCCAGGGGAAGGCTTTCTCTCTCTGTCGGCTCCGGAGGAAGATCCGTGTCATCAGTCTTCTCTTGGTCTGGGAACATCTCAGCCCAGGAACCTCAGGTCCAAAGGATGTGCTCTACTCCCAGCGCTGCTTTCTTGATCTTATGAAGTCCTCATGTCTCTCTGCTGTCTTCTCTCTTATATCTCAAAAGAGATTGCCTTAAGACACTATCTAATCCTTTAGACCTCATCAGTATTACTGCCACTAATCCATCTTATTACATTATAGTGATAGGATTTACAACACACAGGGAAATCGCATCAGAAGATAAAATGGTGGACAATCATACAATCATACAAGGGAATCATGACCTAGCCAAGCTGACAGATACTGGCGGGGGGGGGGGGGGCACAATTCAGTCCTTGACAGAGGGTGCTGTTGTTGCTGTTAGGTGCTGTCAAATCGATTTTTGACTCAGAGTGACCCCATGTGACAGTAGAACTGCCCCATAGGGTTTTTGAGGCTGTAATCTTTACAGGAGCAGATTGCCAGGTCTTTCTCCTGCAGAGCTGCTGGGTGAGTTTGATGCTCCAACCTTTCAGTTAGCAGCTGAGCACTTAACCGTTTGCCAATGATATTTGTGGAGGATTGACTTTGGAAAAGAAGTTTATTGACTTGAGTTAAAATTGGAAGTGGGGAGAAGGAAGCCACCTTTATATATTTAAGATTATAAAAGTAATAGTGAACTCATCCTTACAACAACCCCTGAGGGATGTAAGTATTATTATTCCCATTTTCACATAAGGAAACTAAGGCACAGAGAGATTTAAGAGGTTGACTATTTTGTAGAACTATATTTAGGTGAGTTCACCATTATTTCCAGAACTTGAACCCCATTTTAGAGACTTTGGCCCTTGGATATGATGAGGTAGTGGTGGTGGTAGGATGGAGAATAGGAATTAGAAAATGTTTTCAATTATACACATGAATCCAGCAAACCAAATCTCTGCAAACATTTTTTTTTAATTGTGCTTTAGGTGAACGTTTACAGCTCAAGTTAATTTCTCATGCGAAAATTTATACACATATTGTTATGGGACCCTAGTTGCAATCCCTATAATATGACAGCGCACTCCTCCTTTCAACCCCGGGTTTCCCATGTCCATTCAACCAAGTCTTATCCCTTTCTGCCTTCTCATCCCGCCTCCGGTCAGAAGCTGCCCACTTAGTCTCGTGTATCTACGTGAACTAAGAAGCACACTCTTCATGAGTATTATTTTCTGTTCTATAGTTCAGCCTAATCTTTGAAAAATTGGCTTTGGGAATGGTCTTAATTCTGGGTTAACAGAGAGTCCAGGGGCCATGTCTTTGTGGGCTTCTCTAGTCTCAGTCAGACCATTAAGTCTGGTGTTTTTATGACTGCATACATTTTTAAATCTCCCGCTTCTCCCAGCCTCCACCCAAGGCTATAATTACCTTCCATTCACTCATTCATTCAGGTGGCAAATATGCTTTGGGAGCCCTCTGTGGTCACTCACACACTCTATACTTCTTTTTTCCCCCCACAGCTTAGCTATGGTGCAGTCTTGGCCACAGTGTGTCTTGGAAGCTTTAGAGAGGGTAATGCGTTTCTTTATAAAAGTTTTTATTTTACTTTGAAAAAGGGAAAATTTCTGATAAAAAGTTATTTATTATGGAGATAAAATTATCCCTTTACATTTATATCGTTTATTTATGTTGGTAGAGATTCATTTGTACAGTTTTACATTAAGCCTGTAACTTATGTGCTTTCAGACTTTGAAACTTCTGTTAACAAGTGCCTAAGGGTCCAGTTTATTTGGTACTTCCTAGCCCTTGGATGGAGTCCCTGTGTGGAGCAAACGGTTAACGTGTTCAGCTGTTAATCAAAAAGTTGGTGGTAAAGTCTGCCAAGAGGTACCTCGGAAGAAAGGCCTGGTGAGCTACTTCTGAAAAATCAGCCACTGAAAACCCTGTGGAGCACAGTTCTATTCTGACACACAGGGGGCACCATGAGTTGGGGTTGACTCAGTGGCAACTGGTTTACTGGTTAGCCCTTGGACCTATCTAGATGTATAAGGTTGATGTAGATACCTTAAGGAGCCCTGGTGGCGCAGTGATTAAAGCAATTGACTGCTAACTGAAAGGTCGGTGGTTCAAAACCACCAACAGCTTCACTGGGGAAGGATGTGGCAGCCTGCTTGCATAGAGACTTACAATCTTGAAAACCCTGTGGGGTTTCTATGAGTCGAAATCAACTGGACAACAGTGGGTTTTTGGTTTGGGTAGATACCTTGTACTTTAGAAAGCACAGTATTCTGCACCCAAGGCAGTACAGCGGTTTTAGGTTGTTTGGAATATTTGTGAACGCTAACAGTGCAGCTTAGCTGAGTTCAAACAGTCCCCATCTAAAAATAAGATTGTGACTCTATTTCCCAATCGTTAGGGATGCCCTTGTGATGGTTTACCAAAGGTAAACCACTTCCCTCTGCATCACAACAGCACCACTAAAGGTGGAGCTGCTTGTAAATAAACAGAAGAGAGGTGTATTGAGTTAGAGGTACTGTCTCTGCATATGGACAGTCGCATTTGATGGCTGGATAAATACTTGTGAGAGAGGGCCAGCGAGGAAGAATCTGCTTCCACTAGGTACAGACGTAGCTTAATAATGTGTGTGGAGAAGTTTCACATGTATGAAGAAAAGCACTACTAAGATTCTAGGTTTCATTGATACAGTTGAATTTTTTTCAACTGGATATTTAAAACTCTTACATGACAATCTCGGTGAGTCATCTCATATTCCGTGTGCTTATAAACCAAAACCAAAACCAAACTCATTGCCGTTGAGTCGATTGTGGCTCACAGTGACCCTGTAGGACAGAGTGGAGCTGCCACACAGGGTTTCCAAGGCTGTAAACCTTCACAGAAGCAGGCTGCCACATCATTCTCCTGTGGGGCAGCTGGTGGGTTCAAACCGCTGACCTTTTGGTTAACAGCTGGGCACTTTAACCACTGCACCATCAGGGTTCCATATGTCTATAACTCTTAGTTAAAAAGCAAAATGCAAATAACTCGGTACTAGTTACTTAGTGTACACTCGGCTGCTAACCAGAAGGTCGGCAGTTGGAATCCACCGGCTGCTCCTTGGAAACTCTATGGGGCAGTTCTACTCTGTCCTGTAGGGTCACGGTGAGTCAGAATCGACTTCACGGCAATGAGTCTGGTTTTTTGGTTTTAAGTAACTAGTATACTAAATGTTCTACACTTTTAATTCTACTTTTATTCTACACTTTTGACTAGTAATAAGCAAAATCTACTTTTCAGCTCTGTCAAAGCATTTTATGTAGTGAAACTAAGTCTATTGTGTTTATCAAAATAAAGTGATTGCCACCTTCTGTTTACAACTATTATCCTTCAAATGGCATAATTTTTTAGAAAATACCTTTTATGACATGTTCAGAATTAAAACCATAAAAAATATTCTGACAAATCTTAAGAGCTCTTTGATAAAAACTGAGAATTAATATACAACTTAAGACCAAATGGTATGAAGTTTATTTAGAACCCCTAAATATGTGGCATATCATCATAGTATTTCTTTCTTATAAGGAGCCCTGGTGGTGCAACGGTTAAGCCCTCAACTGCTAACTGAAAAGTTGGTAGTTTGAACCCACCCAGCCACTCCACTGGCAATCTGTTCCCCTGAAGATTACAGCCTAGAAAACCCTATAGGGCAGTTCTACTCTGTCACATGGGGTCACTATGAGTCGAAATCGACTCAGCGGCACCTAACAACAGCAGCAACGTTTCTTTCTTAAAGTAGTAATAGACTCCAATAATATGCTTGGCCAACAGTACATGTAAACATACTATTTATGTATTCGTTCACTCGGCAAATATTTGTCGACCACTTACCATGTACAAACCACTGTACTGGGCACTGGCAACACAGTAGTGTGCTGCCTTCGCTAACCTTCTCAGAGCTCCACAGGGAGGCTAGACAAAAAATGAATGAACAAAAACTGAAAGAAATAATCATGGCATATGTTATTAAGGAACAAATAGACCATTGGTAACATAAAGAAACCCATCGCTCTCGAGTCGATTCCAAATAGTGATAACCCCATGTTACAGAGTAGAACTGCTCCATGGGGTTTTCTGGACTATAATCTTTATGGAAGCAAATTGCCAAAGCCTTCCACGGTGCTGCTGGGTGGGTTCAGTAGTCAAGTGGGTTAGTAGGCAAGTGCCAACGGTCTTCACCACCCAGAGACTTATCCAGATTATAAAATTATAATTGATCAGTTAAAGTGAAATCTGTTCCATTCGCATGTCTTGGTATGTAAACGAGTAATTTCTTTTATAAAGATCTACACAAAGCTGGCTCCTATGAGGCGGAGGTTAAAAATTTCCCAAACGTCCAACTTTTCCAAGCTGCTGTCCTGCTCCATCATCTCTGACATCAGCTACTCCCTTTCCCCTCAGCACTCTCCCTCCCGTCTTTGGGTTCCCTAATTCACTTTACTCACGGAGAGTATAAAGGAAATGGCTCATGCGATGGTGGAGGCTAGCAAGTCTCAAATTCATGGGTCAGGCCTAGGCTTCTCCCCAGCCCTCAGGCTCTGCCCAAAGGCGCTCAGCTTTCACGCTCTGTGAGCCAGGAAGCTCACTGCACAGTCTCCTGTGGGTCTCTCCTGCCATGGTGGTGGTGGGCTTTTCTCTTTCTCGCCTTTGGGGTGGCTCATTTCAAGCCCAGTGGAATAGCAAAACTGACCAGTCCCCTTGGTGGGCTATAGTTACCCTATCTGTATAGTCCTGCCAAATCACCTGAGTGGGAGTTAAAAGACCATGGCTAGAAAGGCCACTCAAAAAGCAGTCCATCACACCGCAGTGTCTTCTCTTGTTCCATAGTAACTTTTGAAAAGAACTGGTAGATTTGACCAAGTTGTGTGTATCTGTTCATTTATTCAACAACAACAAAAAATTATTGGATGCTTATGTACCAGGCACTGTTCTAGGCCCAAGAGAAAGAACAGTGAGCAAAACAGAGTACTTGTCTTCACGGTGACTTCATCCTAGTGGGAAGGCAGTTGGTAAAGAAATATAAAATGTCAGGAGGTGATAAATGATATGAAGAAAAATAAAACAGGTTAAGAGGATAGAGGTGACCAGAATCCTGTTTTATCTGGGTAGCCAGGAAAGGAGTCTCTGAGGAGATAGAAGTTTTCCCCCAGTTTCCCTTCTTCTGTCTCATGGGTCAATTCAGCTATTGAGTGCAGGATTCAAGAGCATTTTTAGATCCGTTGTTATCATTTGTGTGTTAATTAAGAGAACTATCATGACATCCTAATTCTTTCCAATTCCTTATCATTAAGAAAGATTAATACCTTATTTCTTTTCTTCGTTCCTTTATTGTTCTTCCATACACTTATGTAATTAAGCAGCATCATCAGTTCTTTCCTTCGCCCTTCATCCATCCATCCAAAAAACAAAATTTGGTATCTGTTCTGATTTTTTAAAGTCTTGGAATATATTTCATTTGATTCAAAAATACATTGTACAACTAAATGCTTTCCATATGTGCTGTTTGATTATAAAGCTGAATTGCTTCTAGAGAGGGCTCTTCCGTCCAAGTCTTTCTTCTAGTAAACTCTCAGCCATTGAAATTCGATGTCTTGGGTGATCTTACAATGATTCCAACCTTAATGCCTAAAAGCCCTAAATAAAGTTGTACACTGCTCAAGTGTTCTATAGCATCGCACAAGTCTAAAATAGGTAACTGGCATCCACCCCACTCTTGGTTGTTGGCAAACCGACTTGTCCCATAAATAGATCAGTGTTTTGTGATTGGACAACTACAACTAGCAGAGAAGGAATTTTTGTTTCCTAACACACATGTGCAGTATCTGGTGTTCAACAGAATCCAGGTCCAGTTCACTGGACCCTAGCTGTAACATAGTCCACAGGAGAATTGTGCAAATCAGTAACCGAATCATTTTGGATGGCATTCAAGACAGTCCTGCCTTATACCCAATCCCATGTTATGGAAAATATTGTTAGAGCAAGATTCAGTTTTAGTCCCCTCCATGTCCATGAAAGTGTTATTGCTGCCACAATCTGATTAACCCCTGAGAGTCTCTGCCAAGTGAGTTAAAAATTCTTAGGTGAGTCTAAGGAGGCATCATGGCAGTCTTATAAAACCATTTCTCTGAAATCAAGAGCATGTTAAAGAAACCTGCCCCCTTATGGGAACAGAATAGTTCTTGTTTGTAACTTTTATCTGGAATGTGTGGTTTTTGTGTCCAAAGAGTTTTTAAATGCTATAATTTAGCAGGGCATTGGTTCATAAATTCCTTAGCAGTAACTCAGAAGATGAACCCTGGGGTATTTTTCCAGATAAATCTATGCCCTTTGTGTGCAAAGAATTGCTCCTTAGGTAACTAATGATAATACATAGGGTTCAATCCATGTATTAAATCTTTTCGTTTTTCCTTTACGGAGCTCTTTTTCAAAATGACAGTATGTTTATTGCATTTCTTAAACATCAAAATACCAAATCTAAAAGAAGTCATTTGAAAAAGTCCCCCTGCCTGTTATTTATCATTACTGTTGAAATGCGGCTTACTCTTGCTAATAATTTTGAGCAAAAATGAAGAGTGTGTCTGGGACACCAAAGCTGTAGCTGGCAGTTCTTTCCCTAATGCTAAAGCCTAATGCTGGTTTTGTACTTTTCCTTATAGGGCTTCAATAGGTCTCATAGTCAGAGCTTCTTAGACCCAGGGCCACATTGAAGGTCTACAATTTTTAAAGCTAAAATTCAATACAAGAATACTGATCTTTAGCTTGGAAGAAAGTGCTAAAAACATTTGCTTTACCTCCAACTTTTTTAACTGTGAATAGTTACTCTAGTGGCTTTCAAAGGGAAAAAGAAAACAAAAACAAAAAGCCAAACTCCCGATTTTGTTTGTTTAGCAGGTTGTAAACCATGGCTGTGTGGATACAAGCCCAGCAGCTCCAGGGAGATGCCCTTCATCAAATGCAAGCATTATATGGCCAGCATTTTCCCATCGAGGTGCGGCATTACTTATCCCAGTGGATTGAAAGCCAAGCTTGGTAAGTGGACAACATGTTTTACATCAAATAATTTGGAATATTTAGTGACGTCAGAATATGGGTGTTTGCTTAGAAAGGTGACATGATTGAGATTTTAAAAGTTGTGTATTGTCAAAATAATAAATTTTGGAGAGGTTGTGAGAGACTGGAACACTTATACATTGCTGGTGGGAATGTAAAATGGTACAACCACTTTGGAAATCGATTTGGCACTTCCTTTAAAAACTACAAGTAGAAATACCATATGATCCAGCAATCCCACTCCTTGGAATATATCCTAGAGAAATAAGAGCCTTTACATGAACAGATGTAGGCACACCCATGTTCATTGCAGCACTGTTTACAATGGCAAAAAGATGGAAGCAACCAAGGTGCCCATCAATGGATGAATGGAAAAATAAATTATGGTATATTCACACAATGGAATACTACGCATCGATAAAGAACAATGGTGAATCTGTGAAACATTTCATTAACATGGAGGAATCTGGAAGGCATTATGCTGAGTGAAATTAGTTGCAAAAGGACAAATATTATATGAGACCATTCTTATAAGAACTCAAGAAAGAGTTTAAACAGAGAAGAAAATATTCTTTGATGGTTGTAAGAGTGGGGAGGGAGGGAGGGAGGGGGTATTCACTAATTAGATAGTAGACAAGAACTATTTTAGGTGAAGGGAGAGACATCACACAATACATAAGAGGTCAGCACAACTGGACTAAAGCAAAAACAAAGAAGTTTCCTGAATGAACTGAATGCTTTGAAGGCCAGGGTAGCAGGGGTGGGGGTCTGGGGACCATGGTTTCAGGGGACATCTAGGTCAATTGACATAACAAATCTAGTAAGAAAACATTCTGCATCCCACTTTGGTGAGTGGCATCTGGGGTCTTAAATGCTAGTAAGTGGCCATTTAAAATGCATCAATTGGTCTCAACCCACCTGGAGCAAAGGAGAATGAAGAACACCAAAGACAGAAGGTAATTATGAACCCAAGAGACAGAAGGGGACACATAAATCAGAGACTACATCATCCCAAGACCAGAAGAACTAGATGGTACCCAGGTACAACTGATGACTGTCCTGACAGAGAACACAACAGAGAATTCCTGATGGAGCAGGAGAACAGTGGGATGCAGATCTCAGATTCTCATAAAAAAACCAGACTTAATGATCTAAGACTAGAAGGACCCCAGAAGTCATGGTCCCCAGACCTTCTGTTAGCCCAAGACTGGAACCATTCCTGAAGCCAACTCTTCAGACAGGGATTGGACTGGAATATAAGATACCTGGTTGAATGGACACAGGAATATACAGGGTGGAGAGGAGTGTGCTGTCTCATTAGGCGGAGAGCAACTAATATAAAAAAAAACACCAAACCCACTGCTGTTGAGTTGATTCTAACCCATAAACCCTATAATACAGAGTAGAACTGCCCCGTAGAGTTTCCAAGGAGCACCTGGCAGACTTGAACTGCCGACCTTTTGGTTAGCAGCCATAGCACTTAACCACTACGCCACCGGGGTTTCCATAGCAAGGTGTATATAAATTTTTGTATGAGAGACTGACTCGATTTATAAAACTTTCACTTAAAGCGCAATAGAAATAAAAAAAAAATTTTTTTTAATCTTTATTTTGATTGAACATGCCATAGGCTGGTAAATACTAAAATCTCTGCTCAAAGAAAAAAAAAGTTGTGTGTTTTAAAAAATATCTTATGGGACCCATAAGAAGGTATTAAACCCCATCTTAGATTTTAGGGAGCTGGAATAACTTCGGGATTTTAAAATAGGATTTGTTCCCTTTAATAGTAAATACTGGCTAAAAGCATCGGAGTATTGCTGCCAATAAGTAGCCATCAACAAATATGTTTTGAGTGCCTATAGGGTGCTTAGTAGGGTTTATGTGAAAAAATTAAAGCCCTTGTCCTTAAGGAATTTAGTATTTAATAGGGAAGATAAAGTATGTATGTGTATATAATTTAACAAATGTATTGTTAGAAAATTTAATAATGGATACACTGTTTTTTGTTTTTTATCAGTATGTATTTTATGTAGACACATAAAAAACCCATTGCTGCCGAGTCAGTTCTGACTCATAGTGACCCTTTAGGACAGAGTAGAACTGCCTGTAGGGTTTCCAAGGAGCGGCTGGTGGATTCAAACCTTTTGGTTAGCAGCCGAACACTTAACGTCTGTGCCACCACGGCTCCTGTATATATACATAGAGTCTAAAAGAAAATGTACCAAAATATGAACAGTAGTTATGTTTAGTTGGTAGATTTAATGAATATTTTTATTTTTATTTATTTTTCAGATCATTCTTCATACTCAGGAGTGGGGGGAGAAATCGTTTTAATAGCCTTTTAGAATCTGTAAGATACAGTTGACTGTCAAGAAACCTTTGTAATTGGCAACATCCTTGCACACTAGGCAGCAGGTTGTACGCTGCTCTGCTCAGAGCCTAGGCACTTGTTGGTGTGTCACCAGTCTGTCAGTCTGATGTCTTCATCAGGTACTTCAGATTGCCACCATTGTAGACAGGGATCCTCTTAGACAGACCCTTGGGAGAAGCCAGGCTTTATGCTGCTTTTTGAAGAGGGCTAAATACACGTCAGTGATGTTGCCTTGGGATAATTGCAATTTCATGTCAGTAGCCAATTTTGTATAGAAACTAGAGACTATGAAAGGAAGAACGTTTTCTAGGCACTTAAAAAAGCCTCAGCCTCGTGTAATTAAGTGAGAAAAAAGACGAGCTAAATATGAGAATGTCAGCTGCAACTTGTTTAGGGCTTTTTCATTTCCTTTTCATTTTCTTTTCTGTTTTAATGATTCAGAAGTACATTAGTTGAAAGTTTCTGCTGATTTAAAATTTCACATAGCTAATTTTCCGTGTAGTCTTCTTATTTAACAAGTGCTAAGAGACTTGTGTTGTTAATGAAAACCTAAATTTTATTTCGTTTTGGTTTTCTTCAGAGCGTGAAGATTTTAACTTTAGAAAATCTTCAATTCCTCATGTTTAACTGTCTAAGCAAGTTTATTTTAAGCAGAAAATGACGTTTTCAAGTACAAGGACCAGTACTTGACTTCCATGAGTTTTGCTCAGAGACTGAGTCTTCTCAAGGGTGGGTTCCCCAAATGAGGAGCTTTGCTAATGGCAGTGGAGGTGTAGGGTAGCCCGTCATTCCTTCTAAGCTTTTAGTTAATACATATGTTATTTAATACATAGAGCATGCATATTTAAAGGTTGGCTTCATTTACTGCCTTCCAGAGTGAAAATTTGGGTCTGTTATTTGACGAAGTAAAACACCCATGTTTTGGTACACTTGTGTTTCTATTGGAAATTATTTGCTAACTTCAGGGGTTCATAGATGACAGCCACAGCCTTTTAGTTACCACCAGACCAGGTCAGCAGTAAAACTGAATGTTACTTCAGTCTGTCAACTGTCTAGTTCCTTCAGTGAGCTGAGTAATTTAGTACTGGCCAGCAGCAATTGTTAAGTTGGTTTAAAAAAAAAAGAAAGAAATACCGTCCAACTTCAGTGGCTCTGAATTAACACAAAGTCCTTAGAGTGGTTTTTGTTGATCGCTGGAAGAGTTCGCATTGCCTACCAGTCCCAAATTTGCAACCGGTGATAGAAATGCATGGCTTGTTTGGATACTTAAACAGGCATCTTCTGCCTTGATGTCTCATTTCCAGGGCTCCTTGGAAATAGCAATAAAAAATGTGTGTGTGTGTGTGTGTGTGTGTGTGTATTTGTTTCACCCGTCTCTATTTAGGAATATTCTTATGTGAAGTTAGGAACATAGACATAGAACTCATGAAGGCTGGAAAGAACACGAAGAATATTCTTGACTTTGTGCCCCCCTTTATGCCCTTAAGGGGTAGCTATAAATAGGAAATTATCAGAACCCTTATTTCCTGAGAGTACACAAAGCTCTTTCCTTTTCCCTTCATTTCTAGGAGCAGATAGCGTAAGCACCAGAGCAAGTCGGTAGGAGGAAGGAGGAAGGGCAGTACATTGTAATGAAAATATACTGAACAGTCCAACCAAGGTAATTAGTGGATTAGGAATAGACTAATGTAGGGATCTAGTCAATGTATATTGAGCTGTTCCCTAAAATTTGCAGTGAGCATTATGAGAAAAATCACTTTAGTTAAAAAAAAAAAAAAAAGTGATATATTGAGGCTGTTTATACAGGCTCATGTATGTGTATGTATGTATACATATGTATGTAATTTTTTTCCCCTAGGGACTCAATAGATCTTGATAATCCACAGGAGAACATTAAGGCCACCCAGCTCCTGGAGGGCCTGGTGCAGGAGCTGCAGAAGAAGGCCGAGCACCAAGTGGGGGAAGATGGGTTTTTACTGAAGATCAAGCTGGGGCACTATGCCACACAGCTCCAGGTGGGTCTGAGTGCTTGGAGGCACACCTCGTTCTCTTCCTCAGCAGGGATTCATCATTTAGTATTTCCTGCAGAGACTTTCCAGGAGCCCTGGTGGTGCAGTGGTTAAGTGCTTGGCTGCTAATCGAAATGTTGACAGTTCAAACCCATCAGCCACTCTGCGGGAGAAAGATGTGGCAGTCTGTTTCAGTAAAGGTTACAGCTTTGGAAACCCCATATGGGGCAGTTTTACTCTGTCCCATGGGCTGCTGCCAGTCAGAATCGACTTGAAGGTAACAGGTTTGTTTTTTGTTTGTTTTGTTTTTAGTAGTGACTTTCAGTTTCTTCTGCAGCCCAGCAGTGTTGAGTTGCATGTTATGTGCATAAGATCCTGTAGTTGTGGTCTCTTTTTTTTTCTTTTTATTTGGTAATAATTTCCACCTTATCAAAAGTGGCAAAGATACAAAAACCTCCTATATATGCTTTACACAAATCATCCCATTGTTAACAGTTATTTTGTCATTCTCTCTCTCCCTCTTTTTCCTTATTCCCCGCCTCTACACACACACACACATTTTTTTTGAGTCACTTGAGAATAAGTTGCATACCTCATGTTCCTTCACCCCTAAATTCTTTAGTGCATCATCTAAGAACATGAACTTTCTCTTGCATATCAACAGTAGTTACCAAATTTTAGTAAATATAACATGGATACAGCACTTTTAGGTCATCTTCTTTCTCTCTTTCCATTTTGTCAATTGACTTAATGTCCTTTAGGTAGATTTTTTCTCTCCAGTCCAGGATTATATATTGTGTGTGGTTTTCATGTCTCTTTAATCTGGAACCGTTCTTTGACCTCTCTTTGTCTTTCGTTACATTGACATTTTTTAACAATTCTGCCCTCCCTACTTTTAAAAGATAAAACGTTCCTCACTTTGAGCTTGTCTGATGTTTCCTCATGATTCGATTCAGGTTATGAATCCCTGGTTGGAATTCTAAATTAGTGATGTTGCCTTTCTCAAGGTTTCATATGCGGAGACATGCCAAGTCCATCTTGCCCTCACTGGTGATGGTGATTTTGACTGCCCAGTCAAGGTGTTGTAGTGTTTCCTCTGATGTAGCCTTTTTTTAAGCTTATTTATCTTGTTGCCAGGAGTAGTGCCTTTGTACTTTAGGTTAATTAAGATGCAAGAAATAAAATCATCTTACTATTTTTTACTGTAATTGAGTTTTCTCAGATGCACCTTCTTGTCCCCATTGGTATTGGAGGAGCAGCATATTTTATGAGTATGCCATGATGTCTCCAGGAATCTTTTCCATCGTGAGCGCTCCCTGTCTTGAGGCAGGGTGAGGCCCCATAGCGTGGAGTGAAACAAAGTGATGTCTGTATTGGATTCTTTCAGAACACGTATGACCGCTGCCCCATGGAGCTGGTTCGATGCATCCGCCACATCTTATACAATGAACAGAGGCTGGTCCGAGAAGCCAACAATGTGAGTGTCGTGTGGATGTGGGGATATGAGTTGGGAAGTGTCTGGACCCAACTTTGTGAAGGTGGCTTCATGTGCATTTATTGGTGTTTCT
Organism: Elephas maximus indicus; assembly: GCF_024166365.1. Taxonomy (NCBI): domain Eukaryota; kingdom Metazoa; phylum Chordata; class Mammalia; order Proboscidea; family Elephantidae; genus Elephas; species Elephas maximus. The sequence goes on along the minus strand of NC_064837.1, from coordinate 49,169,932 downwards.
ATTTCTTTTGTTTCCCTTAGCACGATGCTGTTTACAGGAGGGAAAATTTTTTTTCCCTCCTGTAAACAGCATCGTGCTAAGGGAAACAAAAGAAATAGAAAATGTAATCTCTGACCTTAATTGATTTATAACCTTGATGAGATTACTACCACAAAACAAGGTTAACAGTGCAAACTAATTTAACCCCAACTGAATAATTTCTGAGTAACCGGATGCTCATTTTCTGGTGAACTTACCTGAGAAAGATTTTTACTTGGTCCCCTCTGAGCCACACGTTGAAGGAATGGATCAGACCAGGTCACTTAAATGGCTGGGTCCATGGAGGCCTTGTTGATTTCACTTGCATAATTTCATTTTGGGGTCTCCAGGATGCCTGTGAGGTTCAGCCTCTTCCTCATGGAAGCAGATTATTCAGTCACAAGAAGGTCTAGAATGAGGCTGTGTTCACACAGCCCCGTTCCCCACTGTACCCCAGCACCTAGTACAGTCCTGGGCATTGGGTCAACTAATGAACATGGAAGGAGCGGACATTGTCGTTAATAGGAAAACCCAGGTGACACCTGGGACGTGTTGAGTTCTAGTCTCCCCAAAGGGAATTAGATGGACTATATTTGGAATACCTGTGGTGGAGGCCAGATCTAAAATAGAAACTTCTGCTATACTTTCTGAAGGTGCCATAGTCTACCAGGTGACCTGTTTCTCCTCTTTTCCCTGCTTCACCCCAGTTCTGACAAGTGATGTTTATGATTCCTTCTGACTTGAAATTTAGCTTTTGGGATCTGTGGCCCAATTGTAGGGGCTGGCACTGGCTTTTCCTGGGGACTAAGGCCTAAGGCTCACTCCCGTCCTCACTACCCAGCTCACTGCTGCCTGCATTCTCCCCCGATCTGTCTCCAGGGTAGTTCTCCAGCTGGGAGCCTTGCCGATGCCATGTCCCAGAAACACCTTCAGATCAACCAGACGTTTGAGGAGCTGCGACTGGTCACACAGGATACAGAGAATGAGCTGAAGAAGCTGCAGCAGACTCAAGAGTATTTCATCATCCAATATCAAGAGAGCCTGAGGATCCAAGGTGAGGCCGTTGTAGCATGAGCCGTGGGAGTCCTGGCAATTGGAGTGAGAAGTCGAAAGAAGCTCTCAGCTCAGATTGGAAGAGAGCCAGTTTTCCTTTCTGAGGCATTTACTTTTCTCTGGAGTGAGCAGGGAATCATTTGCACTGAAAACAGAGCTGGGAGGATGACAGTCAGGAAGGGGAGAAGACATGGAGCTTGAGAGTGCAGGATCTAACTCAGGCTTCCTACACTCAAGGAGCTTCTGGTCTGCTGGGGAAGGTGTTTCCTATATTGGGCAGGGGGTCACACTCTAAATAGACAACACCAGATATAATACTTGTGTATATAGTAGGCATTTTATAAATGATGCTTTACTGAAGTGATAAAATAGGAAATACATGATTACATGTTTTTTTAAAAAATCTTCCAAAGTAGGGACAATATAAGGGCCAAGAGTTGTGTTTGTGGTGACCCAATTTTTTTTTTTTTATAAGTAATATTTTATTGAGTTTTGGTGAAAGTTTACCCAGCAAGTTAGGTTCCCATCTGACAATTTCCACACAGATTGTTCAGTGACGTTAGTTATATTTATCACAATGTGTCAGGATTCTCTTTAATTGTGTCCTGTTTGTTCCATTTCCAGTACTCTAGTTTCCCTGCGCCCTTATCTTCTCATCTTTGCTTTTGAGTAATTGTTGACATTTTGTTTTCATACTGATGTTTTTTACATAGACCACGGATCTTACACGTAACAGCCTTTATATTGTGTGCCACTCTACTAGCTCCCTAAAAGGTGATCTCAAAGGATAGGCTTGGCTTTAGGTTTAAAGAGTATCTCAGGGTGATAGTCTTCGTAGTCAGTCCTCTGTCTCTACTGTTGCAGTTTGTCTGGGGTTTTTTTTTTTTTTTAAATAAGAATTTGAGTTCTCCACATTTTTCTCCAATTCCATCCATCACACTTTATTGTCACCCCAGTCAGAACGGTCAGTGGTGATAGCCAGGCACCATCGAGTTCTTTTGGTCTTGGGGTAGCTGAGGTTCTGGCTCATGTAGACTTGTTACTTCTCTGAGCTTTTGGTTACCTTCTTGCTGTTTTGCTCCTGGTGAGCAGAGTATTTGTGTCTTAGATGGCCACTCACAAGCTTTTAAGACTCCTGACACTACTCACTTCACTGTAATGCAGATTATGATTTTCGTGAATTATATTATGCTAATTGACTGAGTTGTTCCATGAGGCTACAATCCTAAGCTTTCAAAACCCAGGAAACCAATCTTGGAAGGTGTTTGGTTATGTCTGTGGAATATCCATATTTGTGTCTTCAATGAATGTATGTGCCCGTAGCCATATGTTTGTATTTACACGTACTTATAGATCTGTCTGTTCTTACCTGTGTACACACCTATACCTACCTGAATACCAATATGCCTATAGCCATCCATATGTGCTCAAAGACTCATTTTTACTTTGATTGTGCTGTGCTCACTACATCCACATTTAGTGCCACTTTTCCTATCACCAAAAAAATGTAACAAATCTCTACTGTCTAAAGTATACTCCACGCCACCCCCCGGTAACACCAATGTGCAATGCATGCTGGTCTCTCTATATATAGCTATTCTTGTCTTCTTATAGAAGACAGATCATGTAATACTTGTCCTTGTATGCATGACTTATTCCACTTAGCATTATGCCCTCCAGGGGTGTCCAACTTTTAGTGTTGCTCTGTACAGCTTTCCAAAGAGGCTTTCCTGAGACAGAGCACACTCATGCTCCTCAGTTACCCTTATAGACAAAGACGCCCCTTGCTGGATATAAATCCTGCTTGGGGCCAGGGCACAGAGACTTTCCAAGTCAGTCATAAGGCTGTGGAGCCCACAAGTGCCTCCTGTTGACTCTGTAGGAATTTGGCAGTTTGAGCTTAATAGTTTCCTCAGCTCAGAATCTCAGAGAAGCCTTTGTTCCACCAGCGAGCAAATGCAAACACACATATGATGTGTTCCTCTAATACCATGTACGTAGGTTCAGTCTTAAGGAGCCCTGATGGTACAAGGGTTAAGTGCTTGCCCACTAACTGAAAGGTTGGCAACTCAAACCTACCCAGTAGCTCCATAGGAGGAAGACCTGGCAATCGCCTTCCATAAATTATAGCCAAGAAAACCCTCTGGGGGTGTTCTGCTCTGTCACATGGGGTCACTATGAGTTGGAATCAACTCGATAGCACTCAACAACAGGTTCAGTCTTATAACTCTGCTGATATTATTTATTACTCTGTAGCCTCTGCTAGACTGTAAATTCTGTGGAATGGAACTGTGTCTTTTATCTGTGTACCCTGAGGCCTGACATATTGCCAGAATCATAGTACGTGTTCAGTAAATGTTGGTGGGATGATTCTAGCCAGTCTTCTTCCCATCTGAATCCATCTCACTCTGACCCCAGAGAGAGGACAACCCCTACCTAGAGTGGGAACAGGAAATTTCAGCCTCTTATTTCTCCCCAGGCCATTTGATGTGTTGACAATATTTAGGGTCCTGGACCTGGGTTTTCTGTTTCCTTGTTTATCAGTTTGAGTTTGGATTCTGGCTTGGATTTGTACCCATCATGCCACATCAGTTCAGTCTCATTTATCAAGTTCACCCATCAGAAATGCAGACTGTTGATCTGTTTGTGCAAGGGAAGGCTCAGCTCCCTCCGTGGGCAGAGCAGCTGCCTCACGGCTCCCAGGGTCCTTCCAGAGGCTTCTGCAAGCTGCAGGAGAGACCAAAGTGAGTCACTCCAATAGTGAGGGCAGGTTCACATGTTGGGACCACCACTGCCCTCTGTGGGCGGGGCAGAGGGGACAGGATTCCCAAGGTCACTGTTCAGACTGCTCTGCGGTGTCGGTGCCTGGGTAATACTCTTCCTGCCCAGTACCCTGCAGGGCAGTTGGAGCCATTATTCAAATCCTCTTCTAGCTCTGGGCTTTTCCTGCTCTCTAGAGTTGTTTTTGCCTGTCCTAGCCTGTGTGTTCCATGGGGCGAGGACTACGTCAGTAAGGCGTGGCCTCAGAGGTCAGCCAGGAGCTCACCGAGACATGCTGATCTCACACCTTCTTGATGCAGCCTGAGTAAAGATACTGGGATTTTTAAAAAGGTTGTTGGAAGGAAAGAGTAATCCCAGCATTTGAGAAAGTGGTTATCTTTGGGAGGGAGGGATGGCTTTGCAAGCAGGGGAGAGTGTATGGATGGCTTTAATGGTGGAAATGTTTGATCTCTTAAGCTGGGTTGTTGAGGCACAGGTGTCCCTCGTATAGTGTTTCTCCCTTCCCTGTGTCTTAAGGGCTTCATGATAGGTTTTTTGGGAAAAGGTAATAAGGGCTTACTTAATCCATACCCTGCCATTGATGAAATTGCTAACAGCCAGTGTGGAGAGAAGCTGCCTCCTTCCACCACACTTTCCTGAGAGAATCTTGCTGGTTCTGTGTCCCCAGTGGGCCCTGGACTCACTCCCTTGGCTGGTGGGCCAGGCTCACTGTGGCAGGTCGGCCATGCTCACCTGGACAAGGAACTGGCTGTTGCCTGATGAGGATCTGGGTGTGAGGGACGGGGCTGAGCAGTGCTTGTCTGTCACCCACTAAGCCCCGACCTGTAACCCATTAGCCAGCCAGGACTAACTTAGGTAGTGCTTCCTGTGTGCTTGGCACTTAGGTAGCACTTACTGTGTGCCAGGCAGTTTCTTGAGCATTTTTCATGTCATTGCTTATTCAGTCCTCACAGCAACCCCTGAGGCAGGTGCCGTCATTCTCCCCTTTTACTGGTGGGGAAACTGAGGCCTGGGCAAGTAAAGTGATTTGCCCAAGTTCACCCAGCTGGTAAATTGCAAGGGCACCATTCAGACCCAAGCAGTCTGTCTCCAAGCCAGACCCCATGTGAGGTGGGTAAGGCAGCCAGTCGTGCAGGGAGGCCACGAGGGGAGGACCAGGGACTCTGAGAACCGTGTCACAGGAATCCTCAGCTATACGCCTGAACATCTGTCCCCCCCGTTGCCCGGAGGGAAGCGCAGAGTCAGGAGCCTTCTGAGGGAGCCCATTCGTCTTTGGAAACGACAGCTTGCCATTGATGGGGTATCGGACCCCTTGAGGGTCTTGCCTCAGGAACAGGGGAGTGTGGCTGCCCTGGGCTTCCTGCTGGAAGCTGGGAGGACATGGCTGTGGGTGTCCCGTCCCCTCCTCCAGCTCAGTTTGCCCAGCTGGCCCAGCTGAACCCCCAGGAGCGGCTGAGCCGGGAGACAGCCCTCCAGCAGAAACAGGTGTCCCTGGAAGCCTGGCTGCAGCGTGAGGCCCAGACACTACAGCAGTACCGTGTGGTGAGTGGGGTCCTGTATCTTCCCCCCAGCAGTGGGGGTCCTGCCCTGAGCTCTCTGGGGTCCAGAAGCCTGGATGGAGTCAGGAGGAGAGCAGGACCCAGGAGAGCAGGCACCCGGGTTCCCGTGGGCGTGCGAGGCAGAGCAGGTCCGGGAGAGGACGGGCCTGTGAGGGACTGGTCCCCAGGCCCCTGTGCTTCTCAGCAAGGCCCGGTGGGTTGTCCTCGGGAATCCGGAGGGCCTGCTCTCGCCCGCCCCCAGGAGCTGGCCGAGAAGCACCAGAAGACCCTGCAGCTGCTGCGGAAGCAGCAGACCGTCATCCTGGACGACGAGCTGATCCAGTGGAAGCGGAGGCAGCAGCTGGCCGGGAACGGAGGGCCCCCCGAGGGCAGCCTGGACGTGCTGCAGTCCTGGTACTGTGAGGGGATGGGGGCAGGGCTCAGGGTGCTGGTTCCGGGCTCCTCTGCCCCCGAGTAGATGTACAGCCGGCTGCCCTGTGTTGTAACAGCTCTTATTTCACCAGTGGTTCCGGTTCCTGGGACAGTTTTGTGCCCACCCCCGGTACCTCCCCCAGGGGGTCACTGTCTTGGGGAATGTGGCAGGGCTGGGAGGGTGCAGAGTGACCCTGGGGCTGGTTGGACAAACCAGGGTCCCTCCTGCTCTGTATTTCTCTGTGTTCTGAAGGAGCTCTGCTCTGTGCCAAGGGTAGATGCTGGGCCAGGCCCTGCTGGGTGGGGCGGGGCTGTGTCTTGGGGGGTTCTCTCAGGCTGGTGGAGGGGCCGTGAAGTCACTGTCCTTCCCGGGGGCCTTGGGGCTCCTGCGCAGGTGTGAGAAGCTGGCCGAGATCATCTGGCAGAACCGGCAGCAGATCCGCAGAGCTGAGCACCTGTGCCAGCAGCTTCCCATCCCAGGCCCCGTGGAGGAGATGCTGGCTGACGTCAACGCCACCATCACAGACATCATCTCAGCCCTGGTGACCAGGTGACTGCTGCCCTTGGCCATGCCAAGAGAGGCAGGGACAGTCCCTACAGTGGTTGGTGTGAGAGGGCAGCAGGTGCTTTCCCTGACCAGGAGCTCCTGCATGAATCCCTGTCTCTGCCTCTCACCACTATCTTCTCTGTCTCTGGTTGCTATGGCTGCTGAGCGCTGCCCTTGCCCAGTTTCTACTGGGGATGCCGCATGGGCTGCCCTTGCGCCTTGCAGTCGTGCCAGCTGCTGAGAAGATCATTTCAGTTCCTTCCCTCCTGCCATCCTCCAGACTCCCTGTTGCCTCCCTGGGATCGGAGGGCGTGCCCTGTGCTTGTCCTTCGCCTGCTGCTCCCTGTGGGAGGCAGCCTCCCAGGCAGAGGGCCCAAGAGCCCTTTCCCCTGAGCCAGCCTGTGGTCATCTGTGTCCCCTGCAGTACATTCATCATCGAGAAGCAGCCCCCTCAGGTCCTGAAGACGCAGACCAAGTTTGCAGCCACAGTGCGCCTGCTGGTAGGCGGGAAGCTGAACGTGCACATGAACCCTCCCCAGGTGAAGGCGACCATCATCAGCGAGCAGCAGGCCAAGTCTCTGCTCAAAAACGAGAACACCCGCAAGTAATTGTGCTGCTCCTTCTCACTCTCCCGCACTCTCCTTGAGTCCTTGCGATAGGAAGGATGTAGTCCTGCCTCTTAGGTAGTTGTGGGGATTCAGCCATTCTCTGTTAGAGACCTGTTAGCCCTTCTGGCCTCTTGTAGCTCCCAGAGAAAGAAGATAAGGGGGTTCTTCTATGAAGATATGGTTTTGTTTCATTTACAAGGGTTAGGTCCAAGAAAAATTTTTGCAGCTAACGTTTCCTCTGCATGACATAACTTTTTAATGACCTTGGTTATTTCCTCCTCCTACCCCAACTATATTCTCTGACCCTGTCCCCTCTGCGACCTGGTATGGTTGTGGAGTTGGGGTTTCTCTCTGATTTGCAGTGACTACAGTGGGGAGATCTTGAACAACTGCTGTGTGATGGAATACCACCAAGCCACAGGCACCCTCAGCGCCCACTTCAGAAACATGGTGAGGATGGAAGACGGGGAAGGATGTGTTTCGCTGATTGTTTGAGGGCCTTATCACTCTTTTGTCTTCTCTGCAGTCCCTGAAACGAATTAAGAGATCTGACCGTCGAGGAGCAGAGTCAGTGACAGAAGAAAAATTTACAATCCTATTTGAATCACAGTTCAGTGTTGGTGGAAATGAGCTGGTTTTTCAGGTCAAGGTAAAGCCATGCCTCAGCTGTGTGTATGTACGTACTTTATACATATCACAAAAGGAGTTTTTGTTCTCATACCCATTATCTGTTGCCGTCGAGTCGATGCTGACTCATAGTGACCCTATAGGACAGAATAGAACTGCCCCATAGGATTTCCAAGGAGCAGCTGGTGGGTTCGAACTGCTGATCTTTTGGTTAGCAGCTAAGCTTTTTATCACTATGCCACCAGGGCTCCTTTTTTCTCATAGTACCTTCTTTTCGACTATTGGTGAACAGAAAATAGGTAAACTTCATCCTTAGAATTGCATCTCTTAGATTCTCTCGAGGCAGGAATAAGCAATAATGAACCGAAATAGCTAGAAAAAAAAAAAAAAAAAGAGAGGTATAGGTAAAAAATGAATTATGAGAAACATTACCCAAGATGAATTTGAGTTTGAGTAACAGTTGCAGTAAGTTCTAGGCATTTGTTCCTTGTTATTTTTTCCCCCAAAAATGTCTCCAGCCTGTTTTCTCTTTTCTCTCTCTCGTTTGCCATGTAACTTTGAGAAACCTACCCTGTCCTTCAGAAATAGCTAAGCAACATCACATTAAAAATATCTAAACTTTCTAAGTTGTACCAATGTGAAAAGTCCTGTTATTCCTGGAACCATTGAAGTTCTGTATTCTAGGATGACATTTAGGACCCCTGGTGGTGCAACGGTTAGGCGCTTAGCTCTAACCAAGAGGTTAGTGGTTTGAACCCGGCCTGCAGCTCAGCGGGAGAAAGATGGGGTGATCTCCTGTAAAAAAAAACAGCCTAGAAAACCCTATGGAGCAGTTCTGCTCTGTCACATGGGGTTACAATGAGTCGGAATCAACCCAACAGCACCCAACAACAATAACAGGATGACATTTATAGGATGAAACTTGAAGAGAGAATGCAAGTGTTGTGCTAATAAGAAAAAAAGAGAAGAGAAGGGGAAGAGTGTGAGACTGGGGGCTCTTAGCCCATCTCCTGTGTCTTTTTAGACCCTGTCCCTCCCGGTGGTGGTGATTGTTCATGGCAGCCAGGACAACAATGCAACGGCCACTGTTCTCTGGGACAACGCTTTTGCAGAGCCTGTGAGTGGGTTCTTTTGATGTGCGGGTCTCAAGAACTTGATGCTGGTGTCATTAATCTCTTTCATGTATTATCCAGAAAAAATATGGAAAAATTCTGTTTTCCTTAGTAGGAAAGAGCATGGGCTTTTCTTTCAGGCCAAAGTTTGAATCCAAGCTCCAACATTTTCTCACTGTGTGAGCATGGAAAGCTAAGCTTTCTGAGCATAAGTTTCCTGTGTGTTCCTGTCACCTAGGGATAGTACTCCATAAGGTTGTTAGGACGATTAAGTTAGATAACATGCAGAATGCTTGGTACCGAGTCGATACTCCGAAAATATGATTTGAAATATCTGAATGAAACCATGAATGAGATTTTGGACTCCTGGGCTCTTTCTGACCCATGCTTTTAAGAGGTTACCTTAGCTTAGAGGATACTCTGTGTCATCGTCCTCCCAATGAAAGATGATGACTTTTAACGTCTTTTCCAAGTTTTAGATTCTGTGATTCATTCCAGGTCTCTCATGAAGAATAACGAGATGCTTCGTCTCAAGGAACAAATATGATTTTGTGGATTTATGTACCCAAATGCTATCTAAATATTGCTAGGGTGTTGCTTAGTGAACATTTTCAAAATATTTCAGTAGGCTGAGTTCTATGTGTTGCATATTTCCAGTAGGTGGTAGTCCATAAGGGCATGATATAAGGGTGATCATTGTTATTGCACCTGAGTCTAATATGGACGTAAAAGTGTGTCTTTCTCTAATGGCTAACATGGAAGGTCTTACTTAGCATTCCCAGTGGTTCTCTCCAGAAAAAAATATTTTTACTGCAAAGAAGAGATTTTATTGGCAATTCTACCGTGCTTATGCTGCAAGCCCTTAGTTTGAGGCTTATTTTTTAAAATATCTGCCTACATCTTGTCCTGATCAGCCTCCTGTGTAGGAGCACACAGTCTTTTCTCATTTCCTTCCCTGCCTATCCCCAGATCTCACACTCCCTATGTAACCTTGGCATCTCCTGCAGCATGCAAGCTCTAAACCATCTTGTCTAAAGAAACATTTTCTTTTATGTTAATGACTAATGTGCATCTTACAGTATTTTAAAATAAATAAATACTTCTGGGAATTTACTCTGCAGATGGATTTACACATGTACCGAATGACACAAGTGCCTTGCAGCGCTGTTTGTAAAAGCTAAAGCTTGGAAGCTGTTATACAGATGCCCACCCATGGGGGTCTAGTTAAATATATCATCATTCATCCATATGGTAGAATAGTTAGCAGCCATACAAGAGAATGAGGAATTTCATTACGTACTGATATAAGGTCTTACAGATACAGTACTAAGTGAAAAAAGTGAGATACATAACATGTGGATCTTACGGTCCCATTTATGTAAAAAAAGAAAAATTATATATATTTGCTAGCAAATATGGAATATCTCTGAAGATATACACAAGAAACTAGACTAGATGCCTTGGAGGAGAGGTACTGGGTAGCTGGGGGACAGGGGTGGGAAAGTGACTTCACTGTATACTCTTATGTACTTTTTGAATATTATATCGTGTGAAGAAATTGCATATTCAAGAAAAATTTATAATAATTAAAATGAAGTGCTGTGGCTGAATGGAATGAAAAACAGTCTATTAAAAATTCATACTCTATACAACCGAGTGCTTCGAAGGCCAGAGTAGCAGGGACAGGGGTCTGGGGACCATGGTTTCAGGGGACATCTAGGTCAATTGGCATAAGAAAATGTATTAAGAAATGATCTGCATCTCACCTTGGTAACATCTGGGGTCTTCATTGCGAGCAAGCAGCCATCTAAGATGCATCAATTGGTCTCAACTCACCTGGAGCAAAGGAGAATGAAGAACACCAAAGACATAAGGTAAAGATGACCCCAAGGGACAGAAAGGGCCACATAAACCAGAGACTACATCAGACCGAGAGCAGAAGAACTAGATGGTGCTCAGCTTCTACTGATGACTGCCGTAAAAGGGAACACCGGTGAATCCCTGATGAAGCAGGAGAACAGTGGGATGCAGAGCTCAAATTCTCATAAAAAGACCAGACTTAATGGTCTGAATGAGACTGGAGGGACCCTGGAGGTCATGGTCCCCGAGCCCTCTGCTAGCCCAAGACTGGAACCATTCCTGAAGCCAACTCTTTAGACAGGAATTGGACTGGACCATAAGACAGAAAATGACACTGGTGAGGAGTGAGCTTCTTGGCTCAAGTAGACACATGAGACTATGTGGGCAGCTCCTGTCTGGAGGCGAGATGAAAAGGCAGAGGGGGACAGGAGCTGGTTGAATGGACACAGGGAATACAGGGTGGAGAGAAGGAGTGTGCTGTCTCATCAGGGGGAGAGCAGCTAGGAGAACATAGCAAGGTGTGTATAAGGTTTTGTATGAGAGACTGACTTGATTTGTCAGCTTTCACTTAAAGCACAATAAATAAATAATAAAAATTTACATTCTAACCTACTCCTCAACTAGAAAAGTTACCCAATTGGTAATTTCCACTCTTCCATACTAAGTTCTTTCACTTTGAGCGACAGTTCTTGGCATAAGGTGTCAGGACCAAATGTTAACACACCTGAACGCACACATACACTCCCTCTCTGTACTTAGAAAACCAGTCTTTTAGATTTCTAAATTCCCAGTGAGGTTACACTTAGACTCTAGGGTTGGCCTGTGGGCTAGCCACTCATTTACAAAGCAGCACAGATAGCATGGCTTTACCTTCTGAGTCATGAGTGAAAAAGGTAAAATGAAACCGTCTGAATTCTGCATACCCCAAGAAAGTTTGAATTTATTCTCAGGCTCTGAAAGACAAATGTCTATAACGACTTCTAGCCGTAGCTATTTTTCTTTTGCAGGTGGAGGGAATAAATCATGCAACTGTTTTCTCATAAGAGTCTGGCTTCTGTCCCTCTCAGGGCAGGGTGCCATTTGCCGTGCCGGACAAAGTGCTCTGGCCGCAGCTGTGTGAAGCACTCAACATGAAGTTCAAGGCAGAAGTGCAGAGCAACCGGGGCCTGACCAAGGAGAACCTCGTGTTCCTGGCGCAGAAGCTGTTCAACAGCGGCAACAGCCACCTGGAGGACTACAGCAGCATGTCTGTGTCTTGGTCCCAGTTCAACAGGGTGAGGACCACAACCACCGATCTCTCAAAACCAGATGCCCTCAGGAATCTCCCTGTCTTGAGCCCTTGTTCTTCATTCTAATAAAATGTACCAAAATAATAGGAAGCTTCTGGATAGATGGACTACTTGAGAGTTAGCCAGGTCTTAGGGAGAAAAGGATGTGTTTGCATATTTAAATAGGTTAGGCTTTGGGTACAAGTTCCTTTATAAAGGAAACAGAGCAAAGCAAACGTTAACATAACTCATGGGAAGTAAAGCCCTTGGGATGGTCAGAATTACATGGCGCCATTGTGTTCACTCTCTGATGTTCTCTGATGTGGAATGTAAAGTCAGGCTTCTATAGAACCACAAAAGGGGAAACTGATAAAGGGCCTTTTTCATTTAGCTTCTGGTAATTCAGATGGTACATGTCAAATCTTTCATGGATTTTCAATTTAACTTCTGTTTCTTTTCTTACCCACTTCCCAGAAGAGTTTTAAATGCCCTTAATTCAGGTAGCAGAGAGCCCCTGAGTCTTTAACTCTTTTAAATGGTTTTGTGTTAAGAAGTTGGCCGACAGCTTTGCTGGTCATCAGGAGAGGTTTGATAGGGGAAGCAGGAGGTCTCCGTGGTCTGTCTTTGCTGTTGCTGTGAAGCTGCTCACTTCCGATAGAATCCTGGAACTCTAGGTTGCTGATAATTACTGGTTGCAAGCTGTGTGATGGAGAGAGATCTGAGGCCTCACAGTGCAATCTAATCCAGCTCAGTCTCCTGAGCATCTTGTTGAAATGCAGACTCTGATTCAGCAGGTCTGAAATAGGGCTTCAAATCCTGCATTTCTTAAAAGCTCCCAGGCGATGTGATGCTGCTGGCCATAGACCACACACTGAAAATAGCAAGGGACTAGTCAGCCCAGATCCAGGGGGAAGTGTCTGTAGCAGAGCTCCACTGGGTGTTGGTAATTTCTCTTTGATATTTTTCCTTCTTTTCCGCTGTAGGACTATTTGGTAAACTCAGATGAAAAAAAAAAGTTGGTTGCCATTGAGTCAATTCTGACTCATGGCAACCTCATGTGTTTCAGAGTAGAACTGCTCTGCATAGGGTTTTCAACGGTGATAATCTTTCAGAAGCAGATCACTAGGCCTTTCTTCCAAGACACCTCTGGGTGGATATATACATATATATGTATGTATCTACCCAGAGGTATATTTATACCTATAGGTGTATATGTGTGTACACACATATACATATATCTGTATGCTCCTTAAAGTGTAGATGTTTGTTTTCTGTTTATTTTTTCCAATTAAAATTATATGCAGATTTGTACTCCAAGTGTTGTTCTTGCTTTCTTGTATTCATTGTTGTATATTCAACCAGGAGAATTTACCAGGACGGAATTACACTTTCTGGCAGTGGTTTGACGGTGTGATGGAAGTGTTAAAAAAACATCTCAAGCCTCACTGGAATGATGGGTGAGAAGCATCATTTCTTAAGTTAGCAATAGAGTAAGAGGGTCTTCTTTCTGGCACCAGATGTCACACTCTGCTTCTGCTCCCTTGGCCTTTGCCATCCAGGGCCATTTTAGGTTTTGTGAACAAGCAACAGGCCCACGACCTACTCATTAACAAGCCAGATGGGACCTTCCTGCTGAGATTCAGCGACTCTGAAATCGGCGGCATCACCATCGCTTGGAAGTTTGACTCTCGTGAGTGCCCTTTCCTTTTGAGGACACATCTTGGCTTGAGTCAGCTGCTTTTGTTGCTAAATTAACGATTTATTTGTTGGAGCCAGTACTAATTACAGGAAACAGGAATGTATAACCATGGCCCAGCTGCGCATAATAGGGCTGACGATATAAGATCTAATTATGGGAAAGACAGTCACTAACTTGGGGAAACACCAATGTGTGAGCATGACACATGGCCTCCCGTAATACGGCAGCCTGTATAGAATCTCGGCTGCTTCCCTTTTGAAAGGTTTGCGTCATTATTATTCAACCTTGAGCTTATTTCCGTGAAGAATTACTATGATGATTTGAAGTCCTTAGAGTAGTAATATTATTCTACTTTAATTATTCCTTTATCCTAATTAATGTAAAGGTGGTGGTGGTTAGTTGCCGTTGAGTCACTTCTGACTCCTGGGGTCCCCATGCGTGCGGAGTAGAACGGCTCCACAGGCTTTTCGAGGCTGTGACCTTTCAGAAGCAGATCGCCAGGCCTTAGTTCTGAGGCACCTCTGGGTGGGTTTGAACCCCCAACTTTTTGGTAAATAGTCTAGTGCTTAACTATTTGGGTCACCCAGGGACTCCAGTGTAGAGGCTGCCACTGATCATTTCCACCTGGGAACGTTAGCGCTTTCCTCTGACCTTTACAATAAGATAAAAGTTGCTTGTGAGTTTGTTTTTTGTGCCTTAAAGGTTTTAAAAGCCTTTTCTAGCTCTCATGCTTCCTCTTGCTGTGGGCATGCCTCCCACCTCCCTGGTGTATTTTTGCACAGGGAGTCAGGAACTGGGTCAATGAGAACTGTTTTTTCCAGAGAGGGACTGAATACTCTTTGAGCTTGAAACCATCGGTGATTTTTGGATCTCTCAGGAAGCCATGTGTGCATTGCTTGCCCGTCTACCTGGGGCTTTTAAAAACTAGTTTATCTACCCCAAACCAAACCAAACCCATTGCCATCGAGTTGTTTCCAACTCATAGCGACCCTATAGGACAGAGTAGAACTACCCCATAGAGGTTCCAAGGAGCACCTGGTAGATTCAAACTGCTCTTCCCTCTTGGTTGGCAGCAGTATCTCTTAACGGTTCCCCACTTTATCTACCGTGTGTGGTTATTTTAATGGGGATTTTCGTTGGAGCAATTTTAATGAAGACCTTTAACTGGTAGTATATTTGGGTTTTAAGATTTTCTATTCGGAAGTCCTGTTTAGAATGTGATTATTCTGTTTATTGGTCTAGAGGAAAGAATGTTTTGGAACCTGATGCCTTTTACTACCAGAGACTTCTCTATCCGGTCCCTGGCCGACCGCTTGGGGGACCTGAATTACCTTATCTACGTGTTTCCTGACCGGCCCAAAGATGAAGTGTACTCCAAATATTACACACCAGTTCCGTGCGAGCCTGCCACTGGTAACAATGTTCGCATTCTGATTTGATTTTGTTGTGATTTTGGCTTTTTTTCCTTTTTGTTTTTATTTGTGTTTGTGTGTCTCTCTCTCTTGCATGAAACTTAACACAGTTAGAGTTCAGTTATGGCTATTTGAATGTTATCCAGGGCAGATGTAAATTCTGGGAGCCCTGGTGGTCCAATGGCTAAGAGCTATGGATGCTAATCAAAAGGTCAGCAGTTCGAATCTAGCAGCCACTGCTTGGAAACCCTCTGTCCTGTGGGTCGCTATGAGTTCGAATCGATTCGATGGCAATGGGTTTGGGTTGGTTGGTTGGTTGGTTTTATTCTTCAGTCAGACAGAAAGCATCTGCCACTCACACCAAATATCAAATTGAAGGGAACAAATTGCTTTTAATACAAGCTAGATCAGACAAAATTTGGAAGGTAAAAATTTTTCTAAACAGAGATTGTCTTACTGTTTTCTGAGCATAGAAGTATTTCGTGCTTATTATAAACTTCTCAGAAAACACAGAAAAGCATTACAGAGAAAGTAGATATCACCCAACATCCTCTCATCTGGAGATTAACCACTGTAAACAATTTAGTGACTATTCTTCCAGTTTATATAGATGTTATTGTTGTTGGTTGCTGTCAAGTCAGTTCCTACTCGTGGCAACCCCATGTGTTACAGAGTAGAACCGCGCCATATGGTTTTCTTGGCAGTAATCTTAACAGAAGCAGATGACCAGGCCTCTCTTCTGGAGTGCCCTAAATTCATTCTGTCAGGCCTTAGATGCGTATAGAGCGCTACCTGTGTGGAGGTTACAGTCTAATGGAGGAAGGAAGATGATAAACAAGTAAAATAAATATGTTTATTTAGTAATGGATGCTATAAAGAAGGATAAAGCAAGGCAAAGGGATAGGGAAGTGAGGAAGAGAGGTTGGCGTTCAACTAGAGTGGTCAGGAAAGGCTTCTCTGAGGAGGTGATAGTTGAATCAACTGAAAGAAGTGAGGAAGCTAGTCATACAAAGACCGAGAGAAGAGCCATTCCAGACAGAGAAAACAAGTACAAAAACCCTAAGATGGGAGTGAGCTTGGTGTGTTGAAAAACCTCATGAGGCCCTGGAAGGCTGGAGCAGCTGAGTAAGGATGAAAGTGGTGGGAAATGAGGCCAGCGTGATAGGCGGGGCCAGATCCTGTCCAGCCTCAGAGTCCAAGGTAAAGAGTTTGGGTTTGGATCATACCATACATGGTCTTGTGTGACTTGATTTTTTTTTACTTAAAAATAAATCATAGGCAGCAGTCCAGGTCAGTAAATACAATCTTACAACATCATTTTAATGATGACATAGAATTCTACTGTATGGTGACTCCATGTTGGTTATTCAAGATATTTACAATGTAAGTTCTTCACAATTTTTTGTTACGATTAATGTTGAGATAACCTGATATGCACCTCTTTATGAATTTCTTTTCAACTATGTCCTTAGGATAAATTCCTACAAGTAGAATTTGTGTCAAAGGGCGTGTACTTTTTAAGCATTTTGATCCATCTTCAGAAAGCCAAATCTGTTTTCACTCCCATTATATGTCTATTAGTGTCTGCTTCTCCATACTCTTGGCGACCATAGATTCTATTAATGAGTTTTATGTTCACCAGTCTCATTAGCATTAAAATGTGTCTTATTATTAGTTCCTATTTTCATTTCTTGATCCTAGGTAAGGTCAAATATCTTTTCATATGATAATAATAACAACAATAATATAATAATAACAGCAGCTAACAGTTGTTGAATGTTTATTATGTGTTGGGCACTTTTCTGAGCAGTTTACATATAGCATCTCATTTAATCCTCAGACCAGCTCTATGAAGTAGGTACTATTATTATCCCCATTTCACAGATGAAGAAACTGAGGCACAGAAAAGTAAAATAATTTTTCAGAGATCACATAGCTAGCAAATAGCCGAGCAGGATTTGAACTCAAGCAGTGTGAATCCAGAGCCTGTTTTTTTTTTTTTTTAATAATTTTTATTGTGCTTTAAATGAAAGTTTACAAATCAAGTCAGTCTCTCACACAAAAACTTATACACCTTGCTACACACTCCCAATTACTCTCCCCCTAATGAGACAGTCTGCTCTCTCCCTACACTCTCTTTTCCTGTCCATTTCGCCAGCTTCTAACCCCCTCCACCGTCTCATCTCCCCTCCAGGCAGGAGATGCCAACGTAGTCTCAAGTGTCCACCTGATCCAAGAAGTTCACTCCTCACCAGCATCTCTCTCCAACCCATTGTCCAGTCCAATCCATGTCTGAAGAGTTGGCTTCGGGGATGGTTCCTGTCCTGAGCCAACAGAGGGTCTGGGGGCCATGGCCACCGGGGTCCTTCTAGTCTCAATCAGAACATTAAGTCTGGTCTTATGAGAATTTGGGGTCTGCATCCCCCTGCTCTCCTGCTCCCTCAGGGGTTCTCTGTTGTGTTCCCCGTTAGGGCAGTAATTGGTTGTAGCCAGGCACCATCTAGTTCTTCTGGTCTCTGGTTCATGTGGCCCTTTCTGTCTCTTGGGCAACAGAGCCTGTATTTTTTTAACCATCTCATTATTAGCCACTTGTATTTTTTGCATGAAGTGCGTGTTCATGCTCCTTGCTCATTTTTCTTTTGGAGTTCTTTTTTTTTTTTCCCCCTTAGGGATATATTTGGGTTATGTGAGTGTTTTATATAGTAAGTATATTAACCTTTTATTATATGTAGCAAATATTTTTCTCAGTGTGTTGTCATTCTCTTAACATTTAAGTTTGTTTTGGTGAAGTGCAAAAACTCATAATTTCTGTGCAGCCCACTCTGTCAACCTTTATCCTTTATAGATTCTGCCTTTTGTATGGTGCGTTCCCATCCTAAGATGGTGGTTATACTTCTGGGGGGAGAAACAAGCCAAAATATTTTTAGATTTATATGGTATTTTGGATTATCCATATAACAGCTTCTTTTTGTTAGCACAACTAAGATAGATTTTTTGTGTGTGAAAATATACACAACAAAACATGCAGCCATTGAAAAATTTCTACATGTATAATTCAGTGACATTGATGGCACTCTTCAAGTTTGCAACCATTCTTGCTGTCCTTTTCCGAGTTATTCCACCACTATTAACAAACCCAGTGTCCCCTAAGCAGAAACTTCCCATTTCTCCATCCCTTCCACTCCTGGTGACCACTAATAATCTTTGGCTTCTGATTATTTGCTTATTTCATATAAATTTGATCCTACAGTGTTTGTGTTTTTGTGACTGACATTTCACTTAGCATAATGTTTTCAAGGTTCATCCGTATTGGGGCTTGCACAGTCTAGATTTTTAAGTCCCATTTCTTACAGCATTTCCTTGTTTTTTCTATTTCCTGCTAAACATAAACTGTTACGAAAAGGTAGCTCTTGACATTGGGAGAAGCATGTTAGGATAACAAGCAGTTTGTGAGCCAGGTAGCATTTTGCTGTCTTGGGCTGTTTTGCTGACAAGCTCTTCTTCCCGTTGATCCTACAGTGTTATAGTCCTGTACCATATTTTCACGCACATAACGTGCTCTTTCCATGTTTGCCAGCTGCACCTTCCCCCCACAAGGCTATTTTCATAAGCGCCGCTATGCTATTTTTTTTTTTTTTTACATCAACATTTAAAGAAAAACTAGCATAGCATGCTTATGGAAATACCTCACAGGGAGACGGCTCAGTTGGCAAAGAAATGTAGAAGGTGCACGTTATTTGCGTTAAAAAACTGTCATCTTCATTATCTACTATAGCTAAGGTTATGTTGTTGTTAGGTGCCAGCAAGTCAATTTTCGACTCATAGCAACCCCATGTGGCTGCATAGAACTGCCCTATAGGGTTTTTAGGCTCTAATCTTTACAGGAGCCTTGGTGGTGCAGTGCTTAAAGTGTTCGGCTGCTAACCAAAAAGTGGGCGGTTCGAACCTACCAGACACTCCTTAGGAGAAAGATGTGGCAGTCTGCTTCTGTAAAGATTTACAGCACTGGGGACCCTATGGGGCAGTTTTACTCTGTCCTGTAGGGTTCCTATGAGTTGGAATTGACTCGACAGCATTGGGTGGGTGGCTGAAATCTAGATTGCTAGGTCTTTCTCCCATGCAGCCACTGGTGGGTTTGAACTACCAGCCTTTCAGTTAGCAGCCTGAGCGTTTAACCGTTGCACTACCAGGGCTCCTTAGTTAAGTTTATACTGATTCTCATACTCACATACCCAGAAAACAAGACTTCATATGCCCTTTCAGTCCCTCACATTCTTATGACCTGTTTACCTGGATTGCTATAACCAGCCTTTTAAAAAGTAACTGTTGCTGACCAGCTCACACTCAGGTGTACCCCTCAGCCTACTATGTCCCAGTGGGGGTCTATGGAGAATCAAAGAGAGACACAGCACCAACATTCTTAACCAGCCATGTGGCATAAACACTGGGCTGTCAGATTACCCCCCAAATGCAGAAACTCAGGGTACAAAAGCAGTATGCGTGTACCTGGGAGAGAGACGTTCCTTTTCCTCAAAGAGTAGATGTTCAGGGTTAGAATAGCCTTGGGAACCATCTACTCAAATCAGTTCTTCTCTGAAGCTTAGATTTTTCTGTACAGTCCTTGAGAAGTGTTTGTCCAGCCTCTACTGGAAAACCTCCAGCCTCCCTTTTTTGGATAGTTCTCATTATGACACCGTTAGGAGCCCTGGTGGAACGGTGGTTAAGCACTCGGCTACCAACCGAAAGGTTGGTGGTTTGAACCCATCAGCCCTTCCAAAGGAGAAAGATGTGGCATTCTGCTTCCGTAAAGATAACAGCATCGGAAACCCTGTGGGGCAGTTCTACCCTACCCTAGAGGGTAGTTATGAGTTGGAATTGACTCGACATTGAGTTGGTTTTAGTTTTAATTATGATGACATTCTTCCTTACCCTGATTGAAAATATGTCCTCTTATGACTTCCCCTGTTGGTCCTGATTTTGTCCTTTGGGACACATAGAGCAAATCCTGTCCCTCTGCTATGTTTTCGACATTAAACTTTTAAGATATTCTTTCCTGTTACGCTTAGTATGCAATGAATGCGTGATTTAGACTTGTATTCAAAAAAAACGTGTCTTTTATGTGGTTTGAAGACTTCATTAAAACATCCAAGTCATCTTGGGAGAAGTCTTAATTTTGCAGTTTTAGTATTGAGGTTTCTCTTCTACCCGATCTTCCTAACAGATTGTCAGAGAAATGATTGTATCGTATCCTAAGATAAAATTGGATGTTTGTGTCCCATCCTAAGAAGAGAGGTGATTCTTAAGGGAGATAGCATTTTCATTTCACTTGGGAACTTTGGTTCTCACCACCGTTCTCCCCTTGGCAGCTAAAGCCGCCGATGGATACGTGAAGCCACAGATCAAGCAGGTGGTCCCTGAGTAAGTGTCCAGAGTCCAGGTCTGGTCTCCTCCGCCTCTTTCTCCTCCCCTGGCTCTCCTCACCCGACACTGCCACCCCTGCCACCCACGTGCCCAGCTTCCAGGGACACCTGGCTCAGCCCTAGGGAGGGAACTGGGCTTGGTCATGATGTGGCCAGTACCCAGGGTTGAGTCGGGCACTTTATCCTACATTCCAAAAAAGATATAAAGACCCCTCCCCTCTGATCCCCCCGCCCCCACATCAGCTCCTACCCGGGCTCCCCCTGGCCACTGAAGCTGCTCTGCTTCCTTCCACAGGTTTGTGAACGCTTCTGCAGACTCTGCTGGGGGCGGCGCCACGTACATGGACCAGGCCCCATCCCCAGCTGTGTGCGCCCAGGCTCACTATAACATGTATCCACAGAAGTAGGTGATGTTCTCATGGGGGTCTGCAGTGGGGGAAACTGGGGACTAGACCTCAGACTGGACCCTGGGTGGCTGGTGGACAAAGGAATCCAGAGCTCCTCTAGGCCCAAGACCACCCGGTCTAGGCCTGAGCTCTTCATGTGCCCAGGTGTAGGGCGGGTGAGATTCAGCCAGAAGATATTGGTAGCTGGAGTGAGGTGATACTTGGGCAGATGTCTTCTGCTCCCCTCTCCCAGAACAGAGATATTTTGCTTGCTATGTGTAAGAACCAGGTGGGCTTTAGATGCGCCTGGACAGCCAGGGTTGGGGGCAGGTGGGGGTGGGTAGTTTAATCTGAGTTTCTGTGTACAACTAACTACGAAGGACTGTCTACTCCCCAGTATTCAAATCAGAGCTAGTTCTCTTCCCCTGAAGTCCTGGGCCGAGGGTCCAGCTGACTTGGGCCCCATACCTGGTGGTAGATGGGCCTGGAGGTGGACTCACAGCTTATCATTTCACTCTGGACTCTGACATTCCCCCACCCTTCCGTCTCGCCTCTTTCCTTCCCAAGCCCTGACTCCGTCCTTGACACAGATGGGGATTTCGACCTGGATGACACCATGGACGTTGCGCGGCGTGTGGAGGAGCTCTTGGGCCGACCAATGGACAGTCAGTGGATCCCCCATGCGCAGTCATGACCCCGTCTCTTCTTCAGCTTCTCCATCCTCACCAGAGGAACTACTGTTGTGGATGTTTTAATTCCATGAATCGCTTCTCTTTGGAAACAATACTCATAATGTGAAGTGTTAATACTAGTTGTGACTTTAGCGTTTCTGTGCATGGTGGCACCCATGAAGGGAGTATGAGAGTGTGTGTGAGTGTGTGTGTGTGTGTGTGTGTGTGTAAGTTTGCATGTGGTGGTGTTTCTCCCCCTTGCTGTCCAGAGTTTAGCTGCAGCACTGGGGCCACAAACAGAGGCTGTGCTTGTTTCTACCTTGTGCAAAAAGGCAGGCAGTTCCATGAACCCTGGAACTTGGACATGTGTCTTGAGGGTGGCTGAACTTTGAGATTTGGCTGGTCCAGTAAGAGAAGGACACAGGGAGGGGAAAGCAGGACCTCTCCATGAGAATTCATCACTGTGTCTGCCAAGCAATTGATATGTAACCATGGTTGGCTGTGCTTTTCCCCTGAAATTTACATAACTGCCTTTTGACAAAGAAAGCCCATCCTCACTCCCTCTCTCTGCCCTCATCCCCATCCCTACCCAGGAAAGGGGTAACACACAAAGGTTGTTGAGGCAAGGGAAGAAGTGGCAAGTCTTCTGATGGGTGGTGGCTTTTTAGATGACACTTAATACATCTTTGTCTTTCCCTCTTTGTCCTTCCTTCCCTCCCTTCCTCTTTCTCTCCTCTCTGTCCCTTCCCCTCAGTCTATTGGTGGAATTACCACACAGTTCCTATACCTGTACACATGTGCAGGCATGTTTGATGAAACAGAGGAAGGAAAAGAGGGTCACATAATTGAGAGCTTAGAATGTTGCTGTCCTTTGCATTTTGGCCTGAAGTGACATGCCAGCCCTGCTGCCAGGCGCAAAGAACAGAGCCTTGTTACCCAGGAAGCTGCCGTTCTGCCTGCCCACCCTTCCCCAGTGCTGACGGAGGCACATTCTGAGGTTTTCTTCAGGCTTATTGATAATGGAGTGTTGCAGATGTTGAATAGTGTTTTTGTTTCTCAGTCAGGTCTTTTTTGTTCCCCCTTTCCACCCCAGTATATCAAAACGCTCTCTCCCTATGTCGGGTCCTGTGCCATGCATACCCAGGTCACTTCATTTCCCGTTGGTGTTCACATACAAGGTCTTGAGTGGGTAGCAGGAGTGTGGTCTGAGCCTAGGCCAGCTTTTTCAGGTGTCGTTACCCATCTCTTCCAGGGTGCTGGGTGTCAGGCCTTGGTTGTTTGGGGAAATGCAGTCTTCACGCTTGCTGGGAAGTTTGATAAACTGCCGAAACAAAACCAAACAAAGCCTCAGCATAATTTTGTCCCACACTTTCTCCTGTACATGAGTAGGAAGGAATGGGCTCAGGCATAGCTATGGCAGGTGGGTGGGAAGAGGGGGTAAGCAGATAGCTTACAGGTAAGGCCTTATAGGGTAATCCCCAGCCCCCCTCCAAAAGAAGGGCATGACCACACCCAGGAGAGTAGGACCCTAAAAATCTTATTTTTATACATGTGACTAAATAAACAAATATTTTTTTTACGAAAATAACTTCTGAATTTATCAGTGTTTTGATGTTAAAGGAAAATATTCCTCTGTCGTAGATTATTTATGAAGATGACTTTTCCAAAGCTGCTGCTTGCCTTGGCTTGGTTTCATACACTGATCTATTTTTCTATGCCAGGCAGGAGAATCTCTGCTGGATACCAGCATTGATGTAGGATGCTGCTGAGCCCCTGCCCAACACCTCAAGACTTGGTTCAAATCCCAGCCATGGGGATGGGGGTGTTGGGAAAAGGTGAACAGGAACACCTGACCACTCCAGGTGCCAGCCTGAAAGGGCCCTTACCTGTCCCCTTCACTCAGGCTTCGTCACCACCTGCCTCTGAGGGATAGCCCTCTGTGTTCCAGCAACCCTGGTGTGGGGGAAGGGAGGCATGAGTTGACACACTTTCAGATTTGTGGCGAAGTCAGCCCCAGGGAAGACTGAGGGTGCAGCAGCCTGGGAGTCCTGGGTGGCTCTGAGCTCACTCTAGTATTTGCAGTTGGCATTGGGGTTTGGGGGGAAGGCTGTAGAAGAGAATGGGAGTCCATGCTTGTATGGTTGCTGAGCTGTCCTCAGTTTTCCTGAGGCTGTGCCTAAAGATGGAAGAGATTGTGGCCGGAAGGTGCGCTCGCTCTTTGCATTCTCTTTTCTTTCTCCTCCCTGTTCCTGCAAACCACAGGAAGAGGCAATGGCAAGTCTCCGCCACCTCAGCCTCTCGCCCGCTCCCAAACACACACACAAGTCATAAAAATGTTTCAACTCTCTGTGTGGAACGTGTAGGCTTTTGTAGGGGGCAGGGGGAGACTAAAAGTGAATATAACTTAAAATGAAAGTATACTTTTTATAATTTTTCTTTTTAAAACTTCATGAAATGACTTCAGACACATATTTTAGTGTTGAGGCAGATTAGTATTTAGCCACCAAACAAGTATTGTGTACAATTTGGGGCAGTCACAAGATTGTGTATTTTATGTTACAATAAAGCTTACCTCTGAAAGGACAATATTGAGTCTTGTTTTTATTTTTTACCATCAGATGGAAAAGGGAGGGGTGGCTTGGATAGGAAGACTTTGAAGCAAGCAATCAAATGTTACAAAAGGGAACTAGTTGGGAGTTGACTGCCCCAGGGATTGTGTTTTCAGCCTTGATGGCCAGTAAGGGCATATCTTACCATCCTGCTTATACAATGTTGTTGTTTATTTGTTTAAAATAAAATCTTAAAGTGTTTTTGGTGAGAGTTTACTCAGCAGATTAGGTTCCCATTTTATAATTTCTACACAAATTATTCAGTGACATTGGTTACATTTTTCATAAGGTGTCAACATTCTCATTAATTCCATTCTGGTTCCATTCATGTAATATTTTTAAAATGAGAATTATATTTTTTTGGTCTCCTAGCCTCCTGTCTCCACATTCTTCCTATTAGAAAACTCATCCTTAAAATTCAGCACATTTAGAGTGTCTACCCGAGCCAGGCATTGTGCATAGGATATAAAATAGTTCCTGCCCTCAAGAGGCTTACAGTCAAGGGAAGGCAGATCACACAACCAATTATGGTAGTATGTTAGCTAATACTACAATAAAGGTATCTCAAGGTCATTACAGAATACAAAAGAACATAAAGGAAGGTCACTAAACAGCTGGAACTGACAGAGAATTGCTGATAGCAGACCCACCTTATAAGAAATACTAAAGAAAGTTCTTCAGACTAAAAGCAAGCAACCCCAGATAGTAATTCAAATCCAGGCACAAAAAAAAGAAAAAAACCAGCTCTGGTAAAGGTAATTATAAAAGACACCTATGCATGTTTCTTCTCTTAAATGACTTAAAAAGCAATTATATAAAACTATATGCATAGAATGTATTATTGGAACTACAATATGTAGAAACATAATATATTTGCCAATAACAGCACAAAGGAGTTGGGTTGGAGCAAAGCTATATTGAGCTAATGAAATGACTCCAGATGGTAACTCAAATCCATAGGAACAAATAAAAAGAACCAGAAATGATAAATAAGAAAGCTAATATAACAAAAACTATAAATATATACTTGCTCCCCTTTCTTAGCTTCTTTAAAAGACGAAATTATATAAATAAATATACAGTATACTTTTGGGTCTATAACATTTGAGTAATATTTATAATAACACCACAAAAAGGAAGAAAGAAGAATACAGTTGTATAGGAGTAGCATTTTTGTATCGCACTGGAATTAACCAAAAACCGAACCCATTGCCATCAAGGCATTCTGACTCATAGTGGTCCTATAGGACAGAGTAGAACTGCCCCATACGGTTTCCAAGGCTGTTATTTTTACAGAGGAAACCCTGGTGGTGTAGTGGTTAAGAACTACAGCTGCTGACCAAAAGGTCAGCAGTTCAAATCCACCAGGTGCTCCTTGGAAAACACATGGGGCAGTTCTACTCTGTCCTGTAGATCCCTGTAAGTTCTAATTGACTCAGTGGCAATGGGTATAATCTTTACAGAAGCAGACTGCCACATCTTTCTCCCGAAGAGCGGCTAGCTGACCTATTGGTTAGCAGCCTAGCGCTTAGTATAAATCTGATGCTGATTCTGATAAGATGAATATGATAAATCAACCACTAAAGAAATAATTAAAAATAGAGTGAAAAAAATCATTAAAGAATTAAACTGCTACATTAGAAAATACCCACTTAATGCAAAAGAATGCATGCAGTAAAGCAGCAATAGAGGAAAAAGAAAGATAGGAGACACAGAAAACAAAAAGTTAAATGGCAGACATAACCCCAACTGTATTAATAACATTATATGTGAATGGATTAAATGACCCAATCAAAAGGCAAAGATTATAAAACTGGATTAAAAAAAAAGATCCAACTGTATGTTGTCTATAGAAAACACACCTTAGATTCACAGATACAAACAGACTGAAAGTAAAATGATAGAAAAAGATATGTCATGCAAACAGCAACCACAGAATGGGAGAAGATATTTGCAAATAATATATCTGATGAGGGACTTGTATCTAAAATATATAAAAAACTCTCACAACTTAATAATAAAAAGATAAATAACTCGATTTTAAAATGGGCCAAGGATCTGAATAGACATTTCTCTGTAGAAGATACGCAAATGGCTAACAAGCACATGTAAAGATACTTGACTTCATTAATCATCAGAGAAACGCAAACCGAAGTTACAATGCAATACCACTTCACACCCTCTGTTGTTGTCAGGTGCCATGGATTCGGTTCCGACTCATAGCAACCCTACATACCACAGAAGGAAACACTGCCCAGTCCTGCCTGTTGTTGCAGCCACTGTGTCAATCCATCTCGTTAAGGGTCTTCCTTTTTTTGCTGATCCTGTACTAAGCATGATGTCCTTCTCCAGGAACTGATCCCTCCTGACAACATGTCCAAAGCATGTAAGACTCAGTCTCGCCATCCTTGCTTCTAAAGAGCATCCTGGTTGTGCTTCTTCCAAGACAGATTTGTTCATTCTTTTGGCAGTCCATGGTATATTCAATATTCTTCACCAACACTGCAATTCAAAGGCGTCAATTCTTCTTCAGTCTTCCTTATTTGTTGTGCAACTTTCTCATGCATATGATGCAGTTGAAAATATCATGGCTTGGGTCAGGCACACCTTAGTCCTCAAGATGACATCTTTGCTTTTCAACACTTTAAAGAGGTCCTTTGCAGCAGATTTGCCCAATGCAATGCATCTTTTGATTTCCCGACTGTTGCTTCCATGGGTATAGACCGTGGATCCAAGTAAAATGAAATCCTTGACAACATCAATCTTTCCCCTGTTTATCATGGTGTTGCTTATTGGTCCAGTTGTGAGGATTTTTGTTTTATGTTGAGGTGTAATCCATACTGAAGGCTATGAGCTTTGGTCTTCATCAGTAAGTGCTTTAAGTCCTCTTCACTTTCAGCAAGCAAGGTTGTGTCATCTGTATAATGCTGGCTGTTAATCCTGATGCCCAGTTCTTCTTCATATAGTCCAGCTCCTCGTATTATTTGTTCAGCATACAGATTAAATAGGTATAGTGGAAGGATACAACCCTGGCTCACACCTTTCCTGACTTTAAACCACACAGTATCTCGTTATTCCATCAGAACAACTGCCTCTTGATCTATGAACAGATTCCTCATGAGCACAATTAAGTGTTCTGGAATTCCATAATTTGTTATGATCCAAACAGTTGAATGCCTTTGCATAGTCAGTAAAACACAGGTAAACATCCTTCTGGTATTCTCTGCTTTCAGCCAGGATACATCTGAGATCAGCAATGATATCCCTCATTCCACGTCCTCTTCTGAATCTAGCCCGAATTTCTGGCAGTTCCCTGTTGATATACTGCTGCAGCTGCTTTTGAATGATCTTCAGCAAAATTTTACTTGCATATGATATTGTTCAATAATTTCCACATTCAGGTGAATCACCTTTCTTGGAAACAGGAGTAAATATGGATCTCTTCTAGTCAGTTGGCCAGGTAGCCGTCTTCCAAATTTCTTGGCATAGATGAGTGAGCACTTCCAGGTCTGCATCCATTTGCTGAAACATCTCAGTTGATATTCCATCAATTCCTGGGTCCTCTAGAATGGGTATAATAAAAAGTCAGAAAATAACAAGCATTGGTGATACTGTGAAGAAATTAGAAACCTCAAACATTGCTGGTGGGAATGCAAAATGGTGCAGACACTTTGGAAAACAGTTTGCCAGTTCCTCAGTTGGTTAACATAGAGTTCTATATGACCCAGCAATTCTACTCTTGGTATCTACCCAAAAGAAATGAAAACATATGTCCATAGAAAAACTTGTACACAATGTTTATAGCAGCATGATACCTAATAGCCAAAAAGTGGAAACAACCCAAATGCCCAAACTATTGATGAATGGATAAACAAAACATATTCATACAAAATATTACTTGGCAATGAAAAGGAATGAAGTACTGATACATGCCACAACATGGAGAACCTTGAAAGAAGCCATCCAAAAAGACCATATATGATATGATTCTATTTATATGAAATATTCAGAAGATCAATAGAGACAGAAAGTAGACTTGTGGCTGCTTAGGGCTGGGCAGATAGGGAGGTGTTAGTTAAAGTGTACCCTGTTTCTTTTTGAGTTGATGAAAAGTAAAATTGACTGTCCTGTTGGTTGCATGTATCTGTGAATATACTAAAAATAATTGAATTATATATTTTAAGTGGGTGAATTGTATGGTATATGAATACATCTCAATAAAGCTATTTTTTTAAGTAAATTAGCATAATTCTGGTTTTAAAGATTCTGTTTTACCTCCTAGTTTGACAAGTAGTGTCTGGGATTTAAAAGCTTGCAAGCAGCCATCTAGAATGCAACAACTGGTTTCTGTAAGCCTGGAGCAACAGAGGAAGAAGGAAACCCAAGAATCAGAGAAGCAACTGGACTATAGGACTAATAACTTCCATGAACCACTGCTTCCTTTAACATGAGACCAGAACTGAATGGTGTCCAGTTACCATTACCAAACGTTTCAACTGGAGACGCAACAGATAGATGGATCCTGATAAAAAGGCAAAAACGTGGAACAGAACTTCAAATTCTCAAAGAATCCAGACATAGTGGACCTGTCGAGGCTGAAGGAACCCCCAAGACTATTACCCTGGAATACTCTTCAAACCTTGAAACGAACTATCCTGAAGCCATCTTTAAACAAACAAACGAACAGTTTAATTCAAAAAGTAAAGAATATCATCCTTGAGTACTGTGCTTTAAAAAAAAGAAAATTATCTTTATGAGACCAAAGGGACAGCAGTAACTCTAAAGCATAGATGAAAAGTTTAGGGGGCAGTGAGTCTAAATTAACGGAGGTGAAACAACTAGAGCAGAAATAATGAGAATGTTGACACAACGTCAAGAATATAACCAATGTCACTGAACAATATGTGTAGACATTGTTCAATGGGAGCATGTTTTGATGTGTATATTTTCCTCCAAAATAAAATAAAATTAAAAAAATTTTAAAGCAAATGTAAGATCTCAGAAAGAAAAAAAAAAAAGAAAGTGCAAGTGAGGTGGGCAGCCAGATAGTAAGCTTCAACCATGTTCCAAGAGAGACATTGCAAGACCTAGAAGGGTAGGAGCCGTTGAAAGGAGGGGTTTTCATTTTTTTTGAGAGCCTGGGTCAAGAGCAAGGAGCCCTGGTGGCGCAGTGGTTAAGAGCTGGGCTGCTAATCAAAAGATCAGCAGCTCCAATGCGAGCTCCATAGGAGAAAGATATGGCAATCTGCTTCCTAAAGATTACAGCCTTGGAAACCCTATGGGACAGTTCTACTCTGTCCTGTAGGGTCACTATGAGTCTGAATCAACAGGTTTTGGTTTGAGTCAAGAACAAAGGTGGAGGGAGGGCCTAACCACAGACAGCAGGAGAACCTCATCCTAGAGCCGAGCTTCCCAAACTTGACTGTGTTTACCAATCGTGGGGCTCTTGTTGAAACATGGATTCTGATTCAGTAGGTCTGGGGTGGGGCCTGAGACTCTGCATTTCTAACAAGCTCCCAGCTAAAGCTGAGTGCTGGTCTCTGAACCACATTTGAGTAGGAAGTCCTATGAGACTTTATTTGGGGGCAGGGATGGGGCATGAGTGGAAGTTGAGGAATTTTTCATCTGGTGATTACTGTTTTCTCTGGGTGCTAAAAATTCTGGGACCAAGAGTGCCACAGAAAAGGGGGAAGACAGGTCTGGAGAAGGTTTGGATTAGCACCTGGGGGGAAATGAAAATGGAAGCTGAATGGGACACTCTCTTGGCGGATCTGCTCCTCCTCCCTTGTCCTCGCCCTTCCCCCCACCCCTCCCACCCCACCTGCACACCCTCTCAATTCCCTACTCAGTAGCTGCACCCCTGTCTCAGCCCTGGGCTCAGAGGCAATGACTGCATGGCATTCAAACATCTTCCTGCAGTCATCAAATTCCAGCTAGGTTCTGAAGCTTGAACCTGCTCTGGAGTAAGACGTGCCTTATTCCCAGCTAAAGCTGTTTAATGGAGCCTTTTACATACAGCACTTTCTGGTCCTTCACCTGCACCAGTTTGAAGACTAAGCTGCTCTGGCCCTAACTTCCCCCATCTGGCCCTAACTTCCCCCATCTGCCAGCCTGGGCCAGCACTTCCTCCCTTAGGCAGCCTGTCCCTTTAAGAGCTCCCCCAGCTCCTCCCTGCCAGAGCCGGATTTCCCTGTCGGGCCCAGCCCTTTAAAGCCAACGCTCCAGCTTTCTGGCCGGATGTGTCCTGAGACCTGAGAGGCAGAGGGGCCCTGGGTGCTGGGAGTTGGCAGAAATGGGCTGTGACAGGTGCATGCGGGCTCAGGAGGGACAGGCAGCTGGGACCGGGTGGATCCAGTGAGAAAGCAGAGCCACCTGGGTGTGGGCAAGAGATGTCATTTGTTGAGCAGTGGCTCTCTGCTAGGCTCTGTGCCAAGCCCCCTCTGTACACTATCTCACAACCTTCTGAGGGAGGTATGATTATGCCCATCTTACAGATAAAGAAATGGAGCCCCAGGCAGTTAGCTGAATTTCCCAAGGCCAAACTAACAAGGGGCAGAGCCAGGATCTGAACTCAGGTCAGTGTGATGTTCTCCAGAGCCTTGATGTTCTCTCCTCCACATCACCTGCTTGGCAGAGGTCTGGCTTCTTCCCAAGCTTCATCTGTCCTTGGTCTTCCTGGGTGTGCAAGTGTGGGTAGGAAATGGGCTACCCTCTCATCCCCCCAATACTAGTACTCGGGCCCCTTCCTTCTGCAGGAGCTGCTTGAAGATGCTGGTCCCCGTCTTGCTGCTGCTGCTGCTGCTCCTGCTACTGCCATTGGCCGTGCTCAGACAGCCATGGTCCCAGGATGCCAGGCTGTCCTGGCTTGCCAGCCTCCAGCACCGAGTGGCATGGGGGGCCCTGGGCTGGGCAGCCGCTTGGCAGCAGCAGAGACTGGAACAGAGAACACGACACATGGGCCAGAGCCAGCAGCAGGCTCTGAGGTGGTGCCTGCAGGGAGCCCAGCGCCCCCACTGCCCCCTCAGTGGGAGCACAGGTGTGTCTCCAGGATCTGGGGAGGAGGCCCAGAGAGATTCAACCCCCCAGACCAGCCAGATTCAGAACACGAGGAACCCGAACCCGCACGCACACACGCACATGCAGAGGGGACTGATCCAGAGCCGATACCCAGGCCCAGGACTAACTCTTTTGTTCAAAATGAATTTTCCCATCCTGGTCCCTTATGGCCCCCCATCCCCAGGGCTATCCTGGGTCTCTTCCCCAAGGGTCTCATCAGTCTTACCTGACTCTCTTGGGGAATTCTGTGGCTTCATGAGGAGTTTCTGGTGTCTTCGGTGCTATAGATACGAACACCTTCCGGAATCATCTCCCACTGACCAAGATCAGCCAGGCCCAGGAGGAAGGGAGTCAGGAGCAGCTTCTGCCCCCTACCTCAAACCAGTACCATGGGGACGCCTTTCTGCAGGTAAACTGGGAAGGCTGGAGCACAGTCCCACCAGAGACCCCTACCTGAGGCCAAACCTTCCCCTCAGGGTGGGCAAAGAACCCCCAAACTGGGGGGCCAGGGTCTGGCCCAGGGCCAATATTCTCTTTTTGTCTTCCTCCAGGCTACCTTGCTGGGTCTGGCAGCCCTCAAAAAGGCCCACCCAGAGGTGGTGGCTCCAGGAAGCACTGCCTGTGTGACCCCTACATCCCCGTGGCCCAGGCCCCTCCCCTGGCTTGGGCATGCCCTGGGCCAGGCTAGTTCCCCTGGGGCCAGGGACCCTGGGGCCCTGCTGCTGGAGGCACTGAGGTGCCCTGGGCTGAGGGCACTGGAGGCCGGGACCGCAACTGAACTGCTAGACGTCTTCTTGGGCCTGGAGGCCGATGGTGAAGAGCTGGCTGAGGCAGTAGCTACAGGGAACCCAGGACCACCTCTCCCCAGACGGGCAGCTGAGCTGCGGGAGGCCCTGGAGCAGGGACCCCGAGGACTGGCCCTTCGGCTCTGGCCAAAGCTGCAGGTGGTGGTGACTCTGGATTCAGGAGGCCAGACCGAGGCTGTGGCTGCCCTGGGGGCCTTATGGTGCCAAGGGCTAGCCTTCTTCTCACCTGCTTATACTGCCTCTGGAGGTCAGCAGGGCTCAAGGGAAGTGAGCTGGGGACGGGCAAAAGGTCACATAGCTACAGCTAGCTCCATGTAGGGAACCCTACATAAATGTCTCATTTAATCCTTCCCAAGACCCTGTGTGGAAACCCTGGTGGCATAGTGGTTAAGTGCTATGGCTGCTAAACCAAAGGGTCGGCAGTTCAAATCCGCAAGGCGCTCCTTGGAAACTCTACGGCGCAGCTCTACTCTGTCCTGCAGGGTTGCTATGAGTCAGAATCGACTTGACGGCACTGGGTTTGGTTTTGGGTTTGGAAGACCCTGTGTGGTGGAAATCATCAGCTCCATTTTAACAGATGGAGAAACAGGCTCAGAGAGGTTAAAAGACTTACACAAACTCACACAGCACCAGGATTAACCCCAGGTCTGCTACCCTGCCACTTGCCATCTAGGGCCTTAGAGCCTGGGGAAGCCAGGAAGGATAGGGTGGAAGGGCAGCAGTGGGATCAGATGCTCAGAGGATTGGGGCCTGGGGTCCATGGTGAGGGGGGTGATTGCCTTGCAGGAAGCAATAGCCCCAGCAGATGATGAGGGGGCTGCTTGCATCCCCCAGGGGTGGTGGGCCTAAACCTGTGGCCAGAGCAGCCCCGTGGACTCTACCTTCTTCCCCCTGGGGCTCCCTTCATTGAGCTGCTCCCAGTCAAGAAGGGGGCCCAGGAAGAAACTACTTCCACCGTCCTCTTGGCCGAGGCCCAGAAGGGCATGGAGTACGAGCTGGTGCTGACTGACCACACCAGCCTTACCAGGTGATTGCCTGCCCACCTCAGGGCCTCAAGGACCCTGTGGGGGATCTGGGGCATGAGCTAATGGGCCCTTGGGCCTGACCTCACCCCCATTGCCATCCCATCAGGTGCCGGCTGGGTGATGTGGTCCAGGTCGTTGGTGCCTACAACCAGTGTCCAATTGTCAGGTTTGTCTGCAGGTAGGTAACTCCCCAGGGGCTGAGGGGCCATCCTTATGCCCTGAGCTCCACTGTCTCCCCTTCCTCCTCCCCAGACTGGGCCAGGCCCTGAGTGTGCGCGGGGAAGATATTGGTGAGGACGTGTTCTCTGAGGCCCTGGGCCAAGCAGTGAGGCAATGGCCAGGGGCCAAGCTGCTGGACCATGTCTGTGTGGAGAGCAGCATTCTGGGTAAGGTTCTCCACTGGGCTCCTGCCTCCCATTCTTGTGTTAGCTGTCCCCCAACAGATGCCCATCCTGCTGAAAGATCTCTAGGAAGGAGATAAGACTCAGCCTCTCTTGCTGTTCCTAACAAAAGTCCTCCCTCATGTCTAACTCTCATCCCTCCTGCTGCAATTTCTACATATTTTCTTTCCTGACCTGATTCGTATCCATTTTGCCCTACTCCCCTCCAAGAAACTCCCTTTTTTCCCATGAGCATCAGAGTAGGGAAGAATAGACAGGGATAGAGAGCATGGGCCTTGAAAGCAGCCGTGTTCACAAGAAGTGTGTGTACATATGGGGTCTGTCCACAGATTCTTCCGAGGGCTCTGCACCCCACTATGAGGTGTTTGTGGAGCTGAGGGGGCTGAGGAACCTGTCAGAGGAAAATCGAGACAAGGTAAATGAGACAGGAGAGGGGGTCTGACTGCATGTCCCCTTCACTCTGTATATCCCCAGGGTGCTGTGGGACCAGGGGGGCGATGGGGAAGAGAGGGGCAGGGGGGAAGACCCTCCCTGGGGCTCTGGGAAGAGAAGGATGGGTCCCTCATACACACATACACACACTCACACAGAGCCTCACTCCGGCCCTTCTGCTTCCAGCTCGACCACTGCCTTCAGGAAGCCTCTCCTCGCTACAAGTCTCTGCGGTTCTGGGGCAGCGTGGGCCCTGCCAGAGTCTACCTGGTGGGACAGGGGGCCTTCAGATCACTCCGGGTAGCCCTCGCTGCCTCCCCCTCTTCCCCCTTCCCTCCTGAGATGCCCCGGGTCCTTAGACACAGGCATCTGGCCCAGCTCCTGCAGAGGAGGGTGGTGTCCTGAGTCAGGCCTCCCCACTGCCCATCTCCCCTCAGATGCCACCTTGCTGTTTCCTCTGGAGCCAGTGGAAGGAGCTCTTGGCTGGGGTCTCTGACTCTGAGTCACCTGACAGTTGTCCATCAGAGCAGCTGGGCCTGAGGGAGACCTAACCAGTTGTCCAGTTCTGAGGTATAGGCTTCAGGGGTGGAGCAGATGCCAGTAGTACTCTGCTCATATCCCCCTCAGCCCACCTAGGAAGACACTACTAGGGAGTTCCCACGCACGCTGTGGCTTCCTGTGTCTCTCAGCCTGAGGGTGTTCTCTGGCCACAGCTTGGCCAGTGGACTGGGCAGACTGGAAGTGTTGGGGAGTTGATGCCCCCAGAAGCAGCCCTCAGTCAGTAAGGAACAGGAGCTGGTGAATACAGACCCTCAGTGGGACAATTCTGAAGGATATTGTACATGGTCTCTCAGAGGGTCCCTAGCAGATGCAAGCCCCAGTTGCCCATAACAGTAACCCACTTATTAGCACACTCTTCTCTGGTTTTCCTCCCTTCCCTGTCTCACTTGCCCACTGTCTTACTGTGTTTCCTGGGATTACCTCCCAAATAAACCTCTTGCACCCAGATTCATGACTCAGGGTCTACTTTGTGGGAAACTGTGTAGTGGTCCCATTTGCTCCGCTCCTGCCCCAGCCTGGGCTCTCCCTGCCCTGGCCCAGCCATTCCCCTTTCACCCTTGCAGTTCCACCTCTGAATTGCTCCTACATCCAGGCCCTTGCTTCTACCCACCCAGCCCATGGCCTCTTCCTGTTAAAACCCTCCCACGGCTCCCCATCACCTGCAGGGTCAAGAGTGAATCAGCTGGGCCTATGGGACCCTGTGACTCCGGCCTTCACATACCTCTCCAGTCATTTCTCTCCCCTTTCCTTCAGAGGAACCCTTGACTATGAGGACCACACACCCCCTACATGAGCTGAGCACTGTCATGCCTCCCTGCCTTTGCTCAAGTTGTCCCTTTTGTGGAATGCCTTCTCCCCCACCTCTGTTGTTAGCTGCCATTGGGTCAGCCCCCGGCTCATGACAATCCCGTACACAACAAAATGAAATGCTGTCTGATCCTGCGCCATCCCGGCGATTGAGTGTGGACTGGAATATGGTGGTCCACAGTTTTCACTGGCTGTTTTTGGAAGCAGATGGGCAGGTTTCTCCCTACTCTGTCTTAGTTTGGAAGCTCCGGTGAAACCTGTTCAGCATCACAGCAGCACATAAGCGTCCACTGACGCACAAGTAGTGGCTGTGCATGAGGTGCCTTGGCTGGGAATCGAACCCAGGTCTCCTGCACAGAGGGTGAGAATTCTACCATTGAATCACCACTGCTCCCATCCTCCCCTCCTTATCTGATGGGATAAGTGATGGAAATCCACTTTTCATGCAAGGCCTTTGAGGGCTTGCCCACCTAAGGCATAAGTGATTGGCCCAACTTTGCCGTACATGTCTGTGTACGTCAGTCCTTTCCCCCACTGAACTGTCATTATGCCCAGGTCGCCTCTCCACCAGGACTTGTGAAGTCCTTGAAAGCTGGGGCCATGTCTTCTTCATCACTGTCACTTCAATGCCCATTGCAGGGCCTGGTCCAGACCAGGTGCTCCACAAGCAGCGCCCTGAGTAAGAGAAACTGGGGCCCCTGGATGGCTCACTCCCTCCTGACGGTGGGGTGGGACTCCATCTCTCCCTCCCAGGCAGTCTGGCCCAGGGAGAAATCCTGGAGGTGGACAGATAACACCAGGTTTGCCTTCCTCTCCTCCCACTGCCCAGGCTGGGATTTCAAGGTTTTCCATTTTGAAAGTTGGCAAAAGGGCTAGAAGGGAAGAGAACTGGGGGCGGGGGGCAGCTGAGGAGCCTTTTCCATGGAAGAAGAAGGCCCTGGGGCAGACCCCAAGGGCAGCAACAAGGAGCAGTGAGGGAGCCTGCTGCCTGTCCACCCTCCTCCCTCCCTGCCCTCCCACGTGTGGACCTTGGTCTTACGACTGCCTCGCCTTCTGCCCCTAATTAGCGGCTGCCCCCACCACCACATTGTCCCAGGCCAGCGCCCCAGCCAAGGCCGCTTTTGTGCTCCCAGATTCCTGGGTGCAAGGTGGCCTCGTTAGTGCCCGGAGACCGCCCCATCTCCAGGGAGCAAGCAGACAGATGAGGGGGGCATCAGGAGGATCAGTGATCCCACTCCCGATTGCGAATGCCTCTGTGGCCATTCTTTGGGCCCAGCCTGGAGACGGCCCCCCTGCGGGAGGCTAATCTTAGCCTTGCCTTTGTCTGCCCCCAGAGTGGACGCAAGTGCCCACCTCTCCCCCACCATCTCAGAGCACTATAAACCCCAGGCCACTGGTAGCAGGTCACAGTCGACGGCTTCAAGGTTCCTGGCTGTTTGAACCACCGCAGACACCACCTTCCCCGGCTACTCCACCCTGAGCTCCAGACACCATGAGCCCTCCCTCCACAAAGGTAAAGACCCAGGGACCCAGGGGTGACTCATCATTTCAGGGAGGCAATGAGGGGATTGCTTGGGAGCTGGGAATAAGACCAGAGGTGGCTCTGCTCCAGGCCTTTTCCCCTCTGGGCTCTGAGGCAGGGCATTGGGTGGCCTTGGCCGTGAATCTGCCTTGACTAACATTGGGCCCCACCCTGTTCTCCTAAGAGCTCGTGTTTATTGAACACTTACCATGTGTCAGGTGCTGTGTTTGCACATGGCATCTCATTCATCCCCCCAACAGCTCTGGGTAATAGGAATTCTTTAATACCCAGGTTAAAGGAGAGGAATGTGCTCTCTGAGAGGGTAGGAGACTATTCCAAGGGCACTGAGTTCAGCTTCCACTGCAAGGGAGCAAGTGACAAGACAACAGCTTGGAGTCCTGCCTGTCCCTGATTTCCACGTGTTTGCCTGGTGTGGGAAGCAGGCGGCTCTGTACTTCTAAGCCATGATGGGGGGAGCTAAATAGGCCTCTGTTTTCCCTGAGCTTACAAACTTCTGGTGCAGACAGTCTCACCCAAGCTTGTTCCGAGGTGGAGTATACAGGGCTCTAATGGGGGTCCAATAGACTGAAGGTACCCAGAGGAGGGAGAGATTCACTCCGCCCAGGGGGTCTCAAAGGGCTTCCTGGAGGAGATACGGTGCTAAGCCTGGAAGGATGAGCAGGTAAAGGAGCCAGGTATGAGCCCTTTTCCAACAGATCCTTTAGACAAAAAGACGAGCGTGAGCAAGGGCGCAGAGGCTGGAAGGCGGCCGGGCCAGGAGGTGGCGCTGAGCTGGCAGGGCAGGGTGTGGGCGGGGGGCTGGAGGCCGGCGCTGCGGGAAGGCCCCCAGCGTCCTGTCTCCCGGCTTCCTAGGTCCCCTGGGCCGCCGTGACGCTGCTGCTGCTGCTGCTATTGCTGCCGCCTGCGCTGCTCTCGCCCGGGGCGGCCGCGCAGCCCCTTCCTGACTGCTGCCGCCAGAAGACGTGCTCCTGCCGTCTCTACGAGCTGCTGCATGGCGCAGGCAATCACGCTGCTGGCATCCTGACGCTGGGGAAGCGGCGGCCCGGACCCCCAGGCCTCCAGGGCCGACTGCAGCGCCTCCTGCAGGCCAGCGGCAACCACGCGGCCGGCATACTGACCATGGGCCGCCGCGCAGGCGCAGAGCCCGTGCCGCGTCCCTGCCCCGGGAACGGTTGTCCTAGCGCCGCCGTCACCGCCACCGTGCCGGGAGGACAGTCCCAGCTGTGAGCTCTCGCTCCGGCCCTGTCCTGGCCCTGCCCTCGCCCTCCGCCTGCCAAGGTGTCAGCCCCCAGAAAAAGGCAATAAAGATGAGTCTCGTTTAATGTGGCTGGTCTCTGTTCTTGTGTGGTCGCGCCCCGCCCCGCCCTCCAGGGGGCGTGAGAGCGCCTTGAGAACTGTAAAGAGCGCGAGAGCCAGGTAGGCCGGTTCTGGGGCACTGGCCTCAGCTCGTGGTGGAATCCGAAACACGCTTAGATGGGAAGCTCCCAGTGCAAGGAGCCGCTCAGAGGCCTGGGATATGAGCGCGCTTGGAGTGCAGAATGCGGAACAGACATGTCCCTCAGTGCTCTACTAGTCTATCTGTGCCGAGCCCTTCACCAAGAGACGCACCAGAGGGGAGGGAGAGCAAGGACGGCTGCACTGAGAAACAGAATCGGGCTGGGAAGGGGTGGGAGTCGAGCCTGCAGAGAATATGGTGTTGAACAATGAATCATACAGAGTGGCCGCGGTGTGGGGTGTGGGGTGTGGGGAGCAGTGAGACGTGCAGCCTGGATTGTGAAGGGCCTCACAGATCACCAGGTTTTTCACTTTATTCCATAGGTAACTGAAAGCCATGGAAGGTCATATGCAGAGGTCGGGAGGGCCCCATTTTTCTGAAACTCTAGCCTAAGACATCTAAAAGTAGTCACAGAAAGAAGTGGCACTTGTCAGCAAACTAATGTCCCAGATGAGGCCCAGAACAGAACCTTGGGGTGAGGTGGGGAGCATTGGTTGACACTCTCTGGGCCCATCTTCTCACTTTTGTTGGCTTTAGCTGTTTTGTCCTGGGAGGCACCCACCCTATGCCACCTCAGCCATCCTAGTAACTTTCTGCTCACAGTGAGAAAGTTCTGTGTCTGGTCTCACCTAGGTCCTTCTTGCTGCTGCACTGGTTCCCTCCTGGAGAAAACTGATATTAAAGTCCATCTGCGCACGCTTGGAGATTTGCAAACAGCGACTCTGCCCACCTCAAAGCTATCTTTCTCAGCCTCAGGCTCTTCCACTTGAAGGACAGAAGATGGAAGGAGGATTAAATCAAGACTGCAGGAAGAGGGAGAGAAGAGAAGCACTTACTCTTCAAGACACTTATTTTGTACCAAAGACATGCATTATGCTATCAAATTCTCACAATAACTGCATGAATTAGGAATTACTAGCTGCATTTTTGCTACAGTATGGATGGAACTTGAAGACATTATGCTGAGTGAAATAAGCCAATTAGAAAAGGATACTTATAAAAAGAAAATGCAAATCTATAGAGACCAAAGTTTATTAGTGGTTACTGGGGTGGGAGAGAGGCGGAAAAGGAAGGTTAATGGTGATGGAAAAATGGCACACATTATGCGTTGGATTGCACAGCCAATTATTGTAATCGTCGTCAATATGTTGTACACCTGTAAAAAGTTGAATTGGCAAAAGCTGTGTGATAGATACGTTTACAACAATGACAAAAAAAAGAGTAGCTATTTTTTTACTGAGGCTGCTTATATACAACCAAACACCTCATGGGATTTGGTTCCTTGGTTTGGAGGTAGACAGTCATGGTTTCATGGGGCAACCCAGTTAATTGGCCTAATAATATGTTTTGTGCTTCTGGTCTACCTCCTAGTTCAGAGACAATTGGTCTGTATTCACCTGGAGCAACAGAGGAAGAAGGAGAATCAGGAACAGGAGGAGGACATGCAATGTGTGGCTAATTGCCTCCATGAACAATTGCCTCCTTCTTCCATGAGATCAGAAGAACTGGGTGGTACCAGGCTTCCATTACTAACATTTTAATCAAAGATTCCATAGAAGAATCCTGATCAATCCCTGAGACTGGGGCCTAGGGACCATAGTCTCGGGGAACATCTAGCTCAATTGGCATAGCATAGTTTATAAAGAAAATGTTCTACATTCTACTTTGGTGAGTAGTGTCTGGGGTCTTAAAATCTTGGGAGTGTCCATCTAAGATACTCCACTGGTCCCACACTGTCTGGAGCAAGGGAAAATGAAGAAAACCAAAGACACAAGGGAAAGATTAGTCCAAAGGATTAATGGACCACAACTACCACAGCCTCCACCAGACTGAGTCCAGCACAACTGGATGGTGCCTGGCTACCACTGTCAACTGCTCTGACAGGGATCACAATACAGGGTCCCAGAAAGAGCTGGAGAAAAATGTAGAACAAAATTCTAACTCACAAAAAAAGAGCAGACTTACTGGTCTGACAGAGACTGGAGAAACCCTGAGAGTATGGCCCCCGAACACCCTTTTAACTGAGTACAGAAATCACTCCTGAGCTTCACCCTTCAATCAAAGATTAGACAGGCCCATGAAGCAAAATGAGATTAAATGGGCACACCAGCCCAGAAGCAAGGAAGAGAAGGCAGGAGGGGATAGAAAAGCTGGATGAATGGAAATGGGGAACCCCAGGTCAAGAGGGGAGAGTGTTGACATGTTGTGGGGTTGGCAACCAATGTCACAAAACAATATATTATTAAGCATTTAATGAGAAATTAACTTGCCCTGTAAACCTTCATCTGAAGTACAATTTAAAAAAAATCGTGATCAAAAGGGGAGAAATGCAGAACAGAATTTGAAATTCCCAGGTACTCTAGACTTTCTGGAGCCATGGAGGGTGGATGAATCCCTGAAACTACTGCCCTGAGATAATCTTTAAACCTTAAATCAAAAATATCCCCAGAAGTCATCTTAAAACTGAACAATAGTTCGGCTTAACTAGTAAAAAAAAAAAGGTCTGCCTTGAGCATTATGCTCTTTTAAGAACTAGCTATAGACTTCTGGCCAACATGGTGCCATAGACAGAAGCACCACGCTGTCCCTTCAGAGCAAAGACCCAAAAAACTAAATAAAACATAGACAAACATCATTACCGGAACCTGAAGTGCCAAATGAAGAGATAGAGAACTCAACCAAGCACTGAATGGAATAAGAAACTGACAGAGGACAGAGAGCAAGAAGAGGTATGTGCCGAGGGCCCCATCAGCTAACACAGCATGGATCCGCCATATTGGACTCCACTTGGGGATCAGCAGACAGGGAGCACAAGAAAGCAGCTTCTGGGAACTCCCAGCAGGAGACAGAGCACCAGGTAACCAGGGATACATGATTTCCCAGCCCCAGTTTTCTCCCCACTGCTCTACCTCCGAGCTTCCTGGCTGGCTGTGAAGTTTCCAGCAGGAGACAGACCACCCTGTAAGGAGTGATATATGTTTTCCTAGCCCTCCCCCTTCTTCACCCTCCCCGCCACCTTCGGCCTCCTCTACTTCCTGCCAGCCACAGTCTCTCGGCCTGGAAGCAACTGCTTTGGCCTCAGGCTGCTTGGATTCGCCCTGCCCACACTGGCTGGGCCCCTGAGCTGGCATTGCTTCTTTCTGTCTCTTTTGGTTTCTTCGGTGCCTCCTACCACCTCCCCCTCCTTTTTCTGGAACACCTGGCTCTGTGTGCCATCTTTGCTGCTTCTTGAAAGGCTGTGAAGCCACACTGGCCTGGGGAATCACCCCCCTGGCCGCCCATGACTCCACGCTGGTGTGATCCCTGGGGCTTTCTTTTTTTTCCCTTATTTTGCTTTCTTCTGTTTTGTTTGTTTTCTTCTTCTCTTTGCAGCTTGGGAGCCCCTTGTAGCCAGGCTGCACTGCGGCTTAGGAGCCACTCCCCCAATCTGCGCAGCCATGTAGGTGGGATCCCTGGGGGCATTTCTTTTTTTCTTCTGTCTTTCTTTTTATTTTCTCTCTCTTTTTCCCTTTCTGTCTGTCTTCATTTCTCAGTTCTTGTCTCTCTACACTTATTTTTCTTTTCCTGTCTCCTGAATACTTGGTACTGGGTGACATCTATACCCCCTCTAGCCAGGCTATACTGAGCAGCCTGGGAGTCACCTCCCCAGTCTTAGCAGCCCCACCAGTGGAACTCCGGGACTCCTGGGAGCTTTTCTTTTCTTTTCCAAATTTTTATCTGGTTATTTTTTTTCTTTCTTTTTCCCTTTTTCTTTTCTCCATTTCTCAGTTTCTCATCTCTCCACTCCAATGGCAAGCTCCCTTAGCACTCTTTTTTTCCCCCCTTTCTTTTTTTGCTTGTTTGTTTTTGGCTCCTGTTTTTCTCTCCTCTCTCTCCTCTTTCCCATACCCCTGTTAGTTCCACACATTACAACCTCCCCCCTCTTTCCTGCCTACCTGCACCTTACACTGAACATAGCATCTCCAAGCAGCACAGGCATGGCCTACTGAAACCTGCCCAGCACTGATGCCTGGCCCACCCTGTCAGCTCTAGAAAGTGTCACAAACAACCCATACCAGCCCTCGCCCTTCAGCTGGACCTGCCCTGCTGAACCATAGCTGAATGACTGGCCCTGCCCATTGGACAAGGAGGTGAAAGTATTGTGACTACAGATGAGCAAACAACAAAGAATGCACAGCCCGCCTGCTCAGACATAACCAAATAAAACAAAAAAGCAGGACAAAACAAACAAATCTACAATCAAGAAACAAAGAAAATAACTAATGAATGTCCTGAAGACAGCAGACAATATCAAAACGTATAAAAATTCAGGACAGGAGGGGTCCAGTAGGTGTCCAAAATAAAACACCAGATGACTTTCCAGTAGAAGAAAAG
Source organism: Elephas maximus indicus (assembly GCF_024166365.1). NCBI lineage: Eukaryota > Metazoa > Chordata > Mammalia > Proboscidea > Elephantidae > Elephas > Elephas maximus. Next base: position 49,127,391 of record NC_064837.1, on the reverse strand, counting down.
GCACTAGAACTACCCGACAGGGAATTCAAATCTCTAATATTTGGAGCAATCCAAGAGTTGATGCAAAAAGCAGACAAAAATGAGGAAAAAATAGATAAATTTTTGGAAAAGGCTGACAAATTCATGGAAAATACTGACAAAAAAATGGAACAATTCAGGAAAGTAATACCGGAACAAAATGCCAAAATAAATTCACAACTAGAAATCATACAAAAACAACAAATCCAAAAGATAAACAACAAGATTTTCAGAAAAGGACGGTGTCATAGAAGGGGAGACAAAATCAGCGAAATTGAAGACAAACACTCGGATACAACTCTGAGGAAAAATCAGAAAAAAGAACGAAGAAAAATGAAGAAACCCTGAGGATTATGTGGGGTACAATCAAAAGCAAAAATTTGCGGGTGATTGGAGTTCCAGAACAGGGAGAGAAAATGGGAGACACAGAGATGATCATTGAAGAATTGCTGACAGAAACTTCCCTATTATCATGAATGATGAAAAGCTGACCATCCAAGAAGCTCAACAAACTCCATATAGGATAGACCCCAAAAGAGAAACGCCAAGGCATATCATAACCACACTCACTAAAACCAAAAACAAAGACAAAATCCTGCAAGCAGCTCGAGAAAAACAAAAAGTCACATACAGAGGAGAAACAATAAGACTAAACTCTGATTATTCAGCAGAAACCATGCAGGCAAGAAGGCAATGGGACGACATATATAAATCCTTGAAAGGAAAAAAATTGCCAACCAAGAATAATATATCCTGCAAAACTTTTGTTCAGATATGATGGTGAAATTAGGACATTTCCAGATTAACAGAAATTAAGGGGATATGTAAAAAACAAAGCAAATTTACAATAATTATTAAAGGGAATTCTTCAGTCTGAGAACAAACAACATCAGACTACAGCCTGAATCTAGGACATGAGATTGTACCAGCCAGATACCAACCCAGGAAATAAACTCTCAAGGACTATCCAAAACCAAAACAATTGCAACAGGGAACCAGAGAGTTAATCTGTAAACGATATCAACATCAGAACAATAAAAGAGGGAATAGACAGTGTAGGTATAGAACTTTCTAATGGAGAGGAAGGCAAGGTGATACCAAGTAATAATAGGCTGGTTCAAACCTAGGAAGATAAGGGTAAATTTCAAGGTAAGCACAAAGAAAGTTAACAAACTTACTCATCAAAATAAAGATGAAAAACATAAAGTCTCAGTAAAAACAAAATCTACAAAAACAAAAGAAATCCACAAAAAAAAAAAAAAAAAGGAACTCAGCACTGGAGAGTGAGAGGAACAAAGAAAACATTAGCACTACAAAAAAATGCAGTAGAAAATGACAGCAAGAAACTCAAGAATAAAGAACAACAATGGATCTGTGAAGCATCTCATAACTTGGATGTATCTGGAGGACATGCTGAGTGAAATAGGTCAATCACAAAAGAACAAATATTACATGAGACTACTACTGTAAAAACTCTTGAAAATGTTTACATACAAAAAGAAACAATATTTAGTGGTTACAAGGGAGGGGAGGGGCAGGGATGGAAAAACACAATAGACAAAAGATAAGCAGTAACTTTGGTGAAGGGTAAGACAGTACACAATACTTGGGATGCCTGCACAACCTGTATGAGGCAAGGCCACGGTAGCTCCATAGACTCATCCAAACTCCCTGAGGGACCGCATTGCTGGGCTGAGGGCTGTGGGGACCATGGTCTCAGGGAACATCTAGGTTAATTGGCATAATGGAATTTATAAAGAAAACATTCCACTTTGGTGAGTAGCATCTGGGGTCTTAAAAGCCTGTGAGCACCCATCTACAATACTCCACTGCTCTCACCCCTTTGGGAACAAGGAAAAATGAAGAAAACTAAAGACACAAGGGAAAGATCAGTCCAAAGGACTAATTAATGGACCACATCTACCACAGCCTCCACCAGGCTGAGTCCAGTACAACTAGATGGTGCCCAGCTACCACCACTGAGTGCTCTGACAGGGATCACAGTAGAAGATCCTGGACAGAGCTGGAGAAAAATGTAGAACAAAATTCTAGCTTAAAAAGAAAGACCAGACTTGCTGGCCTGTCAGAGACTGGAGGAACCCTAAGAATATGGCCCCCAGATACCCTTTCAGCTCAGTAATGAGGCCACTCCTGAGGTTCACCCTTCAGCCAAAGATTGAACAGGCCCATGGAACAAAACAAGACTAAAGGGGCACACCAGCCCTGGGGCAGGGACTGGAAGGCAGGAGGGAACAGGAAAGCTGGTGCAGGGAACCTAGCGTTGAAAAGGGAGAGTGCTGACATGTCATGGGATTATTAATCAATGTCATACAACAATGTGTGTACTGTTTGATGAGAAACTAGTTTGTTCTGTAAACCTTCATTTAAAGTTCAATAAAATAAATAACAACTGAGAACAAGGCAAAAAAAAAAAAAAACAAAAAAACTACCTATAGGTGGAAGCCCTGGTGGAGTAGCGGTTAAGAGCTACAGGCTGCTAACCAAAAGGTTGGCCGTTTGAATCCACTAGGTGCTCCTTGGAAACTCTATGTGGCAGGTCTACTCCGTCCTCTAGGATCACTATGAGTCAAAATCAACTCTATGTAGCAGGTTTTTTTTTTTTTTTTGTGGTAATAGAGGATGAAATTGACAACAGATTAGATAGGAGCCTAGAGGGCAGTGAGTTTATACCAGTGAGGGAGGAATAACTCAGAAAAGGAGGGTGAGAATGGTTGCACAGCTCAAAGAATATAATCAATATCACTAAATTGTACAGGTAGAAACTGTTGAATTGGTGTATGTTTTGCTGTGTATATTCTCAACAACAAAATAAATAAAATTTAGGAAAAAAGCTTGAAATGACAGAAATATGATGAGAGATATCAATTATAACAACAAATGTAAATCAAACACTTCTGTTCAAATACGAATATTTGCATAATGGTAAAAATTAAAATAAAAAATCCTAAAACAAAAAAAGAGAAAATTACTAGTTCCATTTTACAGATGAAAGTGAGGCTCAAACAGGCTAAGTCACACAATTAGTAAGTGGCATAACTGGGATTGTGACTCGGTCGACCCTAAAACTTTTTTCATTTTACCATGCTGCGCTCAGAGGCAGAGCTCGCCAGGGTGCCCTAGGCAAACTGAGGCACAAGGTGAGGGTTAAGTGGAGCATTCTAGGAGTTGGGGTTCCCAGCCTCTCAGATCCCCATCAGCAAAAGTAGCTTCTTGAAGCCTTGCTAGCTCAGGCTGGAGTGCAGGGATATGGGGGTACTGCAAAGCATCCCAACTCCAGCAGGCGGCACTGCAAACCGGACTCCAGCCCAGCGTGGGCGGCGCGCGGGGAAACCCGTGGGGCGGAGCCACGGGCGGGATGGGAGAAGAAGCCAGGGAACCACGCTTGGGAGCTTGGCCACTCTGGAAGGAGGGCGTGTCTATCATACAAGCCCCGCCCCACCTGTTCAGGACTCCCCCCCGGTGGGCGTGTCCTGAATTCTCTCCCCTGGAGACACGCGTGGGCCGCTCCCCTCCCTAAGGGGGGCCGCCGAAAAGGGTGCGGGTGTCTCTGGCTGCCCCTCCCTGTCGGGGCCACGTGGCGGGCGCGGGCCGAGCCCGGGGGGAAGAACCCCCGTGGGGGGGCACCTAGGAGGCGCTGAGCTGAGCCGTGCGCGGCAGGGCTCCGGGCACAGAGGCGGCGGCGGCGGCGGCGAGAGGGAGGGGAGGAGGCAGGCGGGCGCATGGGGCGCCCCGGCCTCGCCGGCAGCGCGCCCCCTCCGGCCTGGCCGCGCTGAATGCCCTCCAGCGCCGCACCTCGAACCCGCGCCCGGGGCCATGCCGGTCATGAAGGGGTTGCTGGCCCCGCAAAACACCTTTCTGGACACGATCGCCACCCGCTTCGACGGCACGCGTGAGTGAGATGGAGGCAGGGGCTGGGGGTTCACCCTGGCGGCCAAGTCTCCATCCTGGTTGGCTCGGGTCTCCTTGATGTGGCGGGACCCGAGACGAGGGGAGAGAAGAGTTGAGGGTCTAGGAACTCAGGGAGCCGCGGTAGAGGAACAGGGTGGGGAGCGCCCTGCGAGGGGAGGCGGGAAAAGGGCCGGGAACGCTAGGGTCCAAGGTTGGGGGGTGTTACTCAAGGGAAGAGAGGCTCTTTGTGCACCAAAACGGAGGAGGGGCTTTGGGAGCCGCCCACTCCCGGGCAGAGCTCTGCTAGGGGCGTGTTTGGGGGCATCCGAAACCCGGAGGTGGGACGCAGTGGCCGGACACACTAGAGTCTATTCCCAGACGACTCCAGCTCCCCTTCCCCTAGAATAAAAGAGAAAAGATCAGACTTCTGCCGGACCCACCTTGAATTAAGGTCACGCGCGCCCCAAATCGGCACCATGGAACCCGTGGCGCGTCTGTGCCTCAGAAGGATGAGGCGGGAGGGGGGGCGGTCCGTGTGATGAAGGGAACGCCTTGCTTGCCCACTCCTGCTTGGGTTCCAGGTTCAGCACCTTGGACAGCCGCATTCCTCCTTCCCCCGCCTCTTCTCCCGCCATTCCCTCTTCCTACACTGGAGCCGAGAGATCTCCCCCTGCCCCCCTAGGGAACCCTGGACTAGATCTGGAGAGTGAGCGAGCTGTACCCGAGGGCGGAAACCGAACCGCCGGGGCGCTGCCCGCCTCCCCACCCTCCTCCCCCCCACACACTCACACCTCCCTTGTTTCCATAGCGCCCGTCACCGAGGCAACAGCCCCTTGGATGGAAGGAAGCTGCGCTGGGGGCCAAGCGCCTCCCGGGTACCCTCAGTGTCCCCATCAGCCCCACCACCCCCAGACACTCATCCCTCCTGGCGCCTCGGGACACGCTGTGTCTGAGACCCCAACCTCAACTTAGGCTCTGTCCCTGGACCGCTGGCGAGAGCCCCACTGCGGCCTCCCACCCGCTGGAACTGGAGGGAGCCAGCTCCTGTTCTCCTGCTGAGAGTTGCTGGAGCCACACCCCATTGCCCTCTTCTGTCAGACTTTGAAACCTGGGGACAGGGCCCTGAAATTAACTGAAGAGGTACTGGAGAGTGGATCTTTCCTGGAAGGCAGGGAATGATGAGGACCCTGCTCATCACTGTCTTCCTCCCCTCACACTTAGGAGTTTTGCAAGTTTGGATAGTCTCTGCCTTTTGGTTTCCTATCAATAAAATGGGTGCAATATCCCTAGAATCTCTGCCCTGCCCACACTTTAATAGGATGCCAGTGTGATGTCTCTGGGAGCTATGTGAATGTGGGGGGATCATTTCACCTTTCCAGCGAGGAGCTTGGTTGTAGCTCAGTCTGTGTAGTGCTTACAATGTGCCAGAGCTTGTTCTCCCTCAGGTAACCCATGTAACCCTCACAAATACTATGTGAGGAAGATGCTATTATTATTTCCCACTTTATGGATAAGGAAACCGAAGCACCAGAGTTCATTAACTTGTCCAAGGTCACCCAGGGGTGGCAGGGGTGGATGCTGGAGCCCACGGTCTTACTCATCATGCCATGCTGCCTCCTACAGTAATAGCTCACCAGCTTCAAGGCAGGGGGATGAACCACATAACTTCCTAGGGTACCTTCTCCAGCCCCTCAGTACTCCTTGACCCAGTTCCAGATCACCCTTGGGTCCCTGTCCTTTTGCTCTATCTCTTCTTACTGTCATTTCAGAATATGCCAAAGGGGGATCCAGGACCCACACAGGAGCCTGGGAGGCTTCTGGCTCTGTGACCTCTGACCACAGCTGGGGCAAAGTGCTGCCCACCTGAAAGCTGAGCTCTTCTCCTGGCTTTAACCTGACCTTGACCTCTTCTTCCCACAGACAGCAATTTCTTACTGGCCAACGCACAGGGTCCACGAGGCTTTCCCATCGTCTACTGCTCTGACGGCTTCTGTGAACTCACAGGCTACGGCCGCACTGAGGTCATGCAGAAAACCTGTAGCTGCCGTTTCCTCTATGGCCCAGAGACCAGTGAGCCAGCCTTGCAGCGGCTGCACAAAGCCCTGGAGGGCCACCAGGAGCACCGAGCTGAAATCTGCTTCTATCGCAAGGATGGTGAGAGGTTCAGCGCACCCTACGGCCCTGCCTAGACCCCAGGTCTTACCCAGAGGCCACTTGGCACAGTGGAAGCCTGGGTGCTTCTCCTCACACTGCCACAAGCTGGCTGTGTGACATTGTGTCCTTGACCCTCTCTAGGTTTTAGCTTTTCCATCTATAAGATGAAGGAGTCAGCTGACATAATCTCTGGGGTTCCTTCCAGCTCTAAACCTTTCCCAAGCCCTTTGATGATGTCCAGCAACCCAGGGGGACTATGGGAGAGAAGAATGCCATGGGGTCACTCATCCTCCCCCTCCCTCTCCCCACACCTCCAGGTTCAGCCTTTTGGTGTCTCCTGGACATGATGCCCATCAAGAATGAGATGGGGGAGGTCGTGCTGTTCCTCTTTTCCTTCAAGGACATTACTCAGAGTGGGGGCCCAGCACTTGGCCCCCCAGGAGGCCACAGGGACAGCAATCACGGTAACTGCAAGTCTGGGGAGGGGGCATGAAGGGGTCGGAGGCCCTTGTCCAAGGTCACACAAGACCTCTCCCTACTCAGCTTCATGGGATGTGCCCCCACTCATCTCTGCACCATTCTTCCCAACAGAAAACTCCCTTGGCAGGAGGGGAGCCAGCTCCAAACTTCGGTCTGCCAGGAGGCAGAACAGAACTGTCCTACACCGACTGACTGGCCACTTTGGGCGCCGGCGCCAGGGAAGCATGAAGTCCAGTAATGTGAGCCCCATCCTCATCTCAACTACTCCCAAGTCCTCCAGCCTTGACTCTGAAGCACCTCTGCTACCGCCTCCTCATTCCCCTCCTTGGTCCTCCTCCATTGGCTTCTTCCTCTCTCAACCCATTTCTTATGTACCATTCTCTTGCTCCATCCTCATGTCCCCCCAAACTTCCCTCCATCACATCTCCCTTGCTTCCTTGGGTGATCGACTTTGCTCTGATGGTATCACAAGTGTGGGGCTGTAGCAGCAATTACATCACCCACCCTGGGTGATGCGGTTAAATCACAGGGGGAGAAATCACAAGCTGCTGTGGTCCAGGGAAGAGATCCTCCATTGGGGGCCTGGCATCTAGGCCTGTATACCACCTCCTAGGACCCTGACAAAGCCAGGCCATTGAATCATCAATCCTCTGTGCAGTCTGTTAGGGCTGCAGGCAGTGGAGTAGGCCCTGCCAGCCCTCTCTTACTCTTGGGACATGGCTACCCTTCACTGTGCCCTCAGAACCCAGGAGGAGCTTGAGGGGTGAGCTAGTAACCCCTTAAGCTAGGGCATGTGCCTGACTTGTCATAAGCAGGATGCAGGTCAAGCCTTGTAAACACTCCCTCACCTACAACATGTTGATTCAGAAGGGAGACTGGACATTAGCTTGGCAGGAGTAAAGAAATGCCAGGTGCCAGCCTCTGAACCCGTCTCCTACACTTTCTGTCTCCTCTCATGGTTGCCTTGCAGTGCCCACCTCCCCCTCATTACCCTTTCCCTATTCCTTGCCTCTCCCCCAGCCCTGGCTCCTCTATCCCCCAAGTGTCCCCAACCACCACCCCTCTCCCTTTAGAACGTGTTTGAGCCAAAGTCATCAGTGCCTGAGTACAAGGTAGCCTCCGTGGGGGGGTCCCGCTGCCTCCTCCTCCACTACAGCGTCCCCAAGGCCATCTGGGATGGCCTCATCCTTCTTGCCACTTTCTACGTTGCGGTCACCGTTCCCTACAACGTCTGCTTCTCGGTCGATGACGACACCCCCATCACCTCCCGTCACACTCTTGTCAGCGACATCGCTGTGGAGATGCTCTTCATCCTAGGTCAGACTCTCCGCCCCACCTATCATGGTGGGTGGGTTGAAGGGATCCGCCCAGCCAAATCTCACTCCATCCTAGGCCTGCAAGCCCATCCATTTTTGGGTCTTAAGTCCCAGTGGTCCCTGTGCCTTGACCCCTGGCCCTTGCCATCTTCAGTCTTTGGGCCTCTCCTCCCTAAGAACCAGCCAGAAGCTCAATCCATGCTCTCCATCCCTGCCTCCTCCTCCATTCAGGGTCTCTAAGGACTGTTGCCAGCTTTCCTAGTTCCTTGGCCCCTTGACCTGAGTTTCCAGGCCAAGTCCCCCTAGTAACAGCCTCTTGTACCCCTAGATATCATCCTGAACTTCCGCACCACCTATGTGTCCCAGTCTGGCCAGGTGATCTCTGCTCCTCGCTCCATTGGCCTCCACTACCTGGCTACCTGGTTCTTTGTGGACCTTATTGCTGCTCTGCCCTTTGACCTGCTTTATGTCTTCAACATCACCGTGGTGAGTGACCCGTCCCACCATGCAGCCTAGCCCCCCAACTTCTGCACAGTATCTCCCATTACCAGTGCCAGCTGCTGTCAAGTCAGCCCCGACTCATGGCCACCTCATGTGTGTCAGAGTCGAACTGTGACTCCATAGGGTTTTCAATGGCTGATTTTTTTAGAAATAGATCACTAGGCCTTTCTTCCGAGGTGGCTCTGGGTGGCCTCGAACGTCCAGCCACTCAGGGACTTCCATCTCTCGTTAACCAAAAAAATCAAACCTGTTGCAGTTGAGTTGATTCCGATTCATAGCAACCCTATAAGACAGAGTAGAACTGTCCCATCATGTTTCCAAGGAGTGGCTGGTGGATTAGAACTGCCGACCTTTTGGTTAACAGCCACTAACCAAACCGCTACACCAGCTCTGCCATCTCCCATTAGGGGACCCCAAACCCAGACTCAGCCATTCCCATCAATCCATCTGCAAATATTTATTAGGCACCTGCTGTGGGCCAAGCCCTGTGCTGGGTGCTAGAAAGGATTGTGAGGATCTGTGCTCTCAGGGAGCTCAGCTCCCAGTATCTGGGGAAGCTGAGACAAAGGCAAAGCTAACTCTGGCTACCAAGGCGGTGTTGGTGTGATGCCAAATGAGTGGTACTTTTCACATTTTTATTTAACAAATAACTGACGAGCACTTAGCTGTCTGCAAAGGACTATGTGGGGCATGGTCACTGTGGAGATAGGGGACAGGGATATGGCCTCCAAGCAGCTAAGCCGCAGAGGGGGTAGGGATACTGAGGGGGGTAACATCAGGAACAGAAAAGGATGGACGGGAGAGGAAGATGGGGATGAGGTGTTGCTGGGTTGGGGCTGGGCACAGAGCCAGCTGGCCTTGGAGTTCCAGGCTGGAACACAGGCAGATGCAAAAATGATCTGAAATTTGGCTGGCATCTGGGAGGCAAAGGTTCCCGGATTGGGCAGAGTCTAGAGTGGTCTGGGAGGTGTTCCGGAAGGAGCTGGGAATAGAACCAGACCTTAAGTAGTGAGTAGGCCTTGGCTGGCTGGAGATGAGGAGAGAGAGCATTCGGGGGTAGCACAGTAAGCCAAGACCGGGAGAGAGAGATTGTGGGATGGGTTTGGAGCCAGAGAGGGCCGGACCTATGTCCTCCCAGGGAGCCACAAGGGAGGTGCCCTGAGGACTGAGCTGTGGACTCAGCTGGTAGAGCAGTAGGTCTTCTTAGGTCTGGGGTCAGGATGTCCCACCCTGTGTCCCCAGGCCCCCTTGATTGTTGGTTGGGAGGTGCAGAGCAGTTTCCCTGTGCACTCCTCTCTCTGCCACCCAGCTATAGCGGGAAACCACCTACACGCAGCCGGATTTAACTAGCCGCCAACGGGCTGTGGGCCTCTTCTCCTGGCTGTGTACACGTGTGTGCGCGCTCCCACACACGTGCATGTGTGTATGTCTGCCCTGAGGCTCTGGTCATTCCAAACAGAGCTGCAGCTGTCCCCATAAGCATACCCCTATTCACCTACCAGGCAGACAGCTGTCCCTGGGAGGCGAGGGGGACTGCAGAGAGCCCCCTTCCCTCCTCCTTTGGTACCTTTGGGAGCACTTTACAGTTTACCAAGTTCTTTCACACACGTCATCACGCAGGAGCCTCACAGTAACCATTTGGGGTAGATTTCTCTTGTCCCTTTTTTTTCAGAGATAGCTACAGAGGCACAGAGCTGTTAACTGACTTGCTGAAGGTCACACAGCTAGCAATGGCAAGCAAGAGATTAGAACCAGGTCTCTAATCTCCTAATCTGGTATTCTTTCCAATACACCACCCTGCTTCTGAGGAAACCAGGGTGCCTAAGTGGGTGGTCTGACTTAAGAGGAGATGAGGAGCAATGCTGGGGACCAGAGGAAAGCAGAGGAAAGGTGGAATATGAGCAGGCACTGGCAGAGCTGCAGGCTTGAAGGAGCCAGGCCCGAGACTTTCTGGTCCTAGGAGAGTGACAGGAGGGCCCCCAAGGAAGTGGGGCCCAGGGCAGGTGACTGGGAGAAGCCCTGCAGGACGCAAGTTTGGAGCCAGGAGCTCTGGGAGCTGGGGCAGGCATTAGGTCCTGGACAGGACCCATGTTGGGGAATCAGGGCCATCTTTCCAGCTCCTTTGCCCCAAACTAGAAAAAATGGCACAAAGTGGTTCAGAAGCAGTGTGGGTCCGGGACTATGGGGGATGCTCCCCAGGCGCTACACCAGAGCCCCCAGTCCTAGCTGCCTCTTGTGAGAAGATAGGCCCCACCTGTTCCTCACCCCCAAGATGGAAAGAGCTTATTGAAATATTACTATTACCAATGACAGTAGTAGTAACAATATTAGCTAATGTTTACAGGACCCTTATCAGGTGCCATTAGCTCCATCAACCCCCATCACAGCTCCACAAGGACAGACACCTCCCAGCCTAGGCTTCCTCAGTCCCTGCTCTCCTTCTCCTCAACTCTGGGATATGACTCTCTTATCTGCAACTGATTCATAGGGGGAAAGGTCCCCACGTTTGGGCCCCAGTTCTCCAGCTGCACAGGCTCATGTCTCATGGAGGGGCCTCTATCACAGTCACCATCATTACTACCAGCTCTTGTCTACAGCTGCTTGTGTCCAAGACACTGGGGGCTTCCAGCAGGGCCCCTTTAGAGATCATTCTGTCTATCCCCCTACCTCTGGCCTGGCCTGGCTCCTCCATCAGCCCAAATGCAGAAGAGGCTTGGGTGTTGGTGAAGCCTGGAGTCCCAGGTCCATCATTTCCTTGGTCTGTGACCTTGAGCAAGTCACGAAACTCTCTGAGGCTTAGTTTACTCATCTGCAAACTGGGAACAATAAGGACCATACATGTACCAAAAACAAACAAACACATTGCTGTCAAATCAATTCCGACTCATAGCAACCCTATAGGACAGAGCAGAACTGCCCCCATAGAGTTTCAAAGGCTGTAGTCTTTATGAAAGCAGACTACGGCATCTTTCTGCGGAGTGGCTGGTGGTTTCAGTTAGCAGCCTAGCAACACCAGGGCTCCATGGCACATCTATGCAGGAAGCCCTTATTAAGTGTTAGCCATGATTAGTTTTACTGTTATTCTCTCCCCCACTGCAGTTCCTGGTCACCTTCTAGGGACAGCAGGGACTTTTTTCCTGCTGCAGCTCCCACTGGCTCCAGGGCCTCTGGTGGGAAGGCACAGGGAGGGGTGGGCAGGCGTGAGGACTGTGCGGAGGTGTGTCCGCTGACAGCCTCCCCTGCCACGCTCCTGCAGACATCGCTGGTGCACCTGCTGAAGACAGTGCGGCTGCTGCGTTTGCTGCGGTTGCTGCAGAAGCTGGAGCGCTACTCGCAGTGCAGCGCTGTGGTGCTCACGCTGCTCATGTCTGTGTTTGCACTCCTTGCCCACTGGATGGCCTGTGTCTGGTACGTCATCGGGCGCCGGGAGATGGAGGCCAATGACCCACTGCTCTGGGACATCGGTGAGCCACCAACCCCAGGCATCCACTGACCACTGTACTCCTGCCCTGTCCACTTAAGTTCCCAAGCTGATGCCTCCACCAGTACCACACCTACCACCCCACCTTCCTCCATCCATCCAACAAGCATGCATTGAACTCCTTCTGGATCAGGCGCTGGCAATATCGAAGACAAGGGCTCTGTCTTCCGGGACCTCCTCCGCCCGGCAGGAGAGCAAGAGCAGTGATAGCAATCAGAATACAGAGCCCTTTGATGGGGTGGGGGGAGCAGGGGTGGACAGCAAGAACAGCATGTGCAAAGGCCCTGAGAGAGCTTGACCTGTCCCTCTCGCCCACCAATCCCTTGTGTCCCCATCAATCCCTCCTTCTCCAGGCTTAATGGCCACTGGCCAGGGGGCTGCCCCAGGCCCTCAGTGTCCCCCTGAAGGGCACATCAGATCCTGGGCACTGTCCTTGACACTTCTCTCTCTTTACCCCCACACCAATCCCCCTAGTCCAACACACCAATACCACTGCCTACATATCCCTCTCCCCTCAGTCCCCTCTGCCCCTCCCCAGTCCACCCCACCACCCTCTCTCACCTAGCCTTCTGCAATAGCCTCATCCTGGTCTCCCTGCCCCCTTCTCATCTCCACTCACCTCCACACCCCAACCAAACTGGTCTTCCAAGAATCAATGCTGTCCTGCTGCATCCCTGCTCAATCCCTTCCAGTAGCCCCATTGCACTCAGAATAAAGTCCATACTCGGTCCACACCTGGCGCCGTCCTGCACTCCTCTTTATCCCCACCTGGCCTCTCTTTCTCCCATGCTCCCTGGGCTGCAGCCCCACGGGCCTCCCTCTAGGTCCCAGGATGTACTGTTTTCTCACTTGGGCCTTGGCAAAGAACATTCCTCTCCTGCTCCCCTCTTTTGTCTCCCCTCCCTTCTTCACCTGAGTGACTTTTCTGTTCCTTACAGTCTCAACTGAAATGCCCTGTCCTAAGGAGCCCTAGTGGCACAACAGTTAAGCACTTGACTGCTAACCCAAAGGTTGGGAGTTCGGACCTACCTAGCTGCTCTGTGGAAGAAAGACTTTGCAATCTGCTTCTATTTAAAGATTACAGCCTAGAAAACCCTATGGAGCAGTTCTGCTGTGTCACGTGAGGTTGCTGTGAGCTGAAAATCAACTCAACGGGCACCTAACAACAACAAGGGAACCCTCCAAAACTGCCCCTCCCCCTAGCTGGGTTAGCTCTCCCTAACCTGTTATGATTCTTAAGACACTGTATAAACCAGTTGCCTTTGAGTAAATACTGCCTCATGGCGACCTCACATGTGTCAGAATGTAATTGTGCTCCACAGGGTTTTCAATAGCCGCTTTGGTAGATAGCCGGGCCTTTCTTCCAAGGCACCTCTGGGTGGACTCAACCTCCAATCTTTCTGTTAGCACCTGAGTGCATACCACCTAGGGACTCCGACATCTTCTCCTTCCCCTTTTGTAAGGCTCTTCCCACCTATGATGATTACTTCAACTCCAGAGTGTTAAGTCCCACCAGGGCAGGGAGTGTGTCTGGCTGAGTCAAGGAGGTGCTCGATAAACTACCCAGTTGAAGGGCCTCCCGACTAATCAGCAGTGTAGAAAGTTTTAGCCAGGGATGGCAGCTGAACCGTTTCACCATGGAGAGGCCCAGGCACAGTTGGCTCCTCATGTTTCCTATGCCGACCCGTGCATGTGCACACCAGGTGCCTCTGTAAATACCTGCCCAATGTCAAGCACTCTTCTCCCTCTAACCCCGCACCCTCAGGCTGGCTGCATGAGCTGGGCAAGCGGCTAGAGGTGCCCTACGTCAACGGTTCGGCAGGCGGCCCTTCACGGCGCAGCGCCTACATCGCCGCACTCTACTTCACCCTGAGCAGCCTCACCAGCGTGGGCTTTGGCAATGTGTGCGCCAACACGGACGCGGAGAAGATCTTCTCCATCTGCACCATGCTCATAGGCGGTGAGGCTGGGCCGCCATGCCCCTGGGAGGCCCTGCTAGCCCAATTCGATCACGAAACTGAGGCCCAGAGCGGGCAAGGTGTCCACCCAAGTGCAGACAGTTGTGCATTCATTCGTCAGTGCTTCCTCAACACCTACTACTTGCTGGCCCTGGGGAATGCCGGGAACAGGGTGGCCTGTCTTGAAGGGGATGGAAAACCCATGTTCATGACTTAATTGAGGGGGGAGTATAAAAGACTCTTAGCATTGGGTCTGATGCCTGTCTGAACCACCCCCTCCCCACTCACACCCCCAGCCCAGCACCTGGCATTGGGTAGGTATGCAGGAGCCCATGGCTCTCCTGCTCCTCCCCAGGAGCCCAGAGGCCCTTCCAGGGCAGGGTGGGGTTGGGAGCAGGGGAGAAGGCTGGGGCGCTGCAGTCACCCCTAACCCACTGTCTGGGCCGCTACCTCAGCGCTGATGCACGCTGTGGTGTTCGGGAACGTGACGGCAATCATCCAGCGCATGTACTCGCGACGTTCGCTCTACCACAGCCGCATGAAGGACCTCAAGGACTTCATTCGTGTGCATCGCCTGCCGAGGCCACTCAAACAGCGCATGCTGGAGTATTTCCAGACCACGTGGGCCGTCAACAGTGGCATTGATGCCAATGAGGTAGTATACAGGTGTCCAGTATACTCTGCCTCTCCCAGTTTAGAATGGGGGCAAATGGGGCCCAGGGCACGTGCCCACCCAAATCCAAATCCCTTTTCCTTTGCACTAGAATATGGGAGCGCAGGCCTCAGCCAACATTTCATGATCGCCTGCTTTGCACCAGCCTGGGTGCTGGACGCTGGAAACTCAGAGATGATTACACTCAGCCCTTTCCCTCAGGGAGCCCCTAGTCTGGTGAGGAAGGCAGACAAGTAAACAATTAAGGAGTGAGAAGGACTGTAATGGAGGGATGTCGATGCTATGGGGGCCCAGAGGAGTCAGGGAAGGTGGCAAGAAGACAGGACATCATGAAGGACAAGAAGACAATCAGTTAGCCAAGGGAAGGCCATTCCAGGCAGAAAGAGCAATAAGGACCCAGGTCTGGAAGTGTTGACGCAGAAGAGCAGGGTGCGTGCAGAAAGCTGAAAGCAGTGTACTGTAGTGAGCTTTCTGGAATGCAGAGTTGGGAGAGGGGGAGGGAGGGAGGTGGGCAGGCCCAGCTCATGGGTGACCTTGAATTTAAATTTTATCCTGTAAGAATTTTAGGCCAGAGAGTGGCATGGGGATCTAGGAGGGAATGGGTTAGTGAGGTACTTCTAAAGGTAGTATCTATGAGATTTGGTGATCGGCTAGTTGCAGGAGAGGAGTCCAGAGTGACTCACGTGTTTCTGGCTTGGGCAAAGGGGTGGGATGGAGGCATTTCAGGAGGAAGATCGGGCTTAGGGGTGAAAATGAGAGTCCAGGGTTGAGCCACAATGAGGGTGTGGTGCCTGGAGGATATCCAGGTGGAGGTATCCAGTATGTAGCTGGAAATACAGGTCTGGACCCAGATTTGAGGGTTGGGACTCACAGGTGGTGGGGAAGTCATGGGACTGGTTGCCATAATGCAGGGCGAGAGTGGAAAGTGACAGGAGAGGCAAGGGGGTAGACTGAAGAAAAGCCTGGGAAATGGAGAAGGAGTAGTCGGAGAGGTGGGCAGAGAATTGGGAGGGAACTGTGTCACATGAGCCCAGAGAGGACAGTTGCCTTAAGCAGAGAGAGGTCAAAAAGTCCGGGACTCGGTAAGTTGGGGATAGAAATGTGAACGTTAAATTGGGCCCCCAGGATGTCATTAGTAAGGTTTGAGATCTAGTGAAACCCTGCATTTTGCAGATAGAATACTGAGGCCCAGGGAGAGGAACTGGATCACCCAAGGACCACAGGGATTTAGAAGTGGAGCTGACTCCTAGTCTCCAGACTCCTGGTTAAAGGCTAACCTACCAGGGATGTCCTTGGATGTGTGGGATTGAGTAATCAGGACATGAATGAGTAAGCAGTGAGTGCAGCCTTAGGCAGTGGACAGATGGGAGAAGACCTAGTCTCTGCCCTAGAAATTGGGTTGGGGAGTCTAAACCACATCAAGCAAAAATTAGACTAGACACACAGAAGTCTTCCTGAAAGTCACAGATGGGTGACTTCAAAGCAAAGAGTAAGTTGGAGCTCTTTCCTTGAAGACAGCGCCACACATCTGTAGACTCAAGTAGCTGCCGCAGGGGGATGGCCAGAATGACCTGTGCCCCTTATGCAGTTACTGCGTGACTTCCCAGACGAGCTGAGAGCTGACATTGCTATGCACCTGAATCGGGAGATCCTGCAGCTACCACTGTTTGGAGCAGCAAGCAGGGGCTGCCTGCGGGCCCTCTCCCTGCACATCAAAACCTCGTTCTGCGCTCCGGGCGAGTACCTGTTGCGCCGTGGGGACGCCCTGCAGGCACACTACTATGTCTGCTCTGGCTCACTTGAGGTGCTCCGTGACAACATGGTGCTGGCAATCCTGGGTGAGGACCCCACCACTAGCCACTACCCATGTCAGGACCTTCCCCAGAGGAATTGGGAATGGCCAGGAGTCAAGGGAATGGGATGCCCCTAGTGGAGACCTGGAATTTTGGCTGAGAGTACTCTTTCTTGGTCCCTCCATCCTACTACCATCCCTTTTTAACCATCCCTTTTGACCACTCCTCTCTGCCTTGCCCCTAATCCCACTGGTCATCCCCTCAACCCATCAATCTTTCCCCAGTGACTATCTCCCAACTCCACTGACCCTTCCCCATTGACCCTCAACTCCATTGATATTTGTCCTTTAATTAACCCCTATGACCATTCTTTATTGATCATCCAATTCCACTGATCATTCCTCCAGCCGTATTGACATCTCCTATTGACTATATCCCAATCCTACCAGTCGTTATCCGCTGACTTTTTCCCAACTTCATTGATTATTTCCATGGATCCCATCGATTGGCCCATCTTCAGCCATCCTTCAAACACACTGACCATCCCTCAACTCCACTGACCACCTCCCACTGATATCCTCTTGGTCCCTCTGCCCCAGCTGACTGTCCTCATCCCTTACCCACAGGGAAGGGGGACCTGATTGGGGCAGATATCCCTGAGCCGGGGCAGGAGCCTGGGTCAGGGGCAGGCCCAAGTTTCGTGTTGAAGACCAGCGCTGACGTGAAGGCACTGACCTACTGTGGCCTGCAGCAGCTGAGCAGCCAAGGGCTGGCTGAGGTCCTGAGGCTCTACCCTGAGTATGGGGCTGCCTTCCGGGCTGGCCTGCCCCGGGACCTCACCTTCAATCTGCGCCAGGGCTCTGACACCAATGTATGTAGACCTCCTATAGCTTCCGCCCCCTCCAGGGCCCCCTTCAAAGCAGACTTCCCCCAGCCCCAAAGAACCTCATGCATCTTCCTCCATCCTGAAAACTTTATCTATCAACCCCAGGCACCCTCTTGCATTGCCCCTTGCATGCTTAACATTGTCCAACCCTACTGACACTACTCCATTGGCTATCACCCAACCCCCTGGACCATCTCTCACCACCTTCTACTCCCAACTCTACTGACCCATCTGCTGCCCATCTCCCAGCCTCACTCCAGACTCCTTCAAAGGGCTCCACTTTGGAGACAAACCCCCTCATAGGCTCTTCCTCCTTCATGTCCCTGTCTGAACAAGGCATCATTCCCTGGGTTTCCACTTACCAAATGTTTACTGACCCCGACTTGGTTTTAGGCTCTGGGCCTATTTTACACCCTAGTCCTTTGTCTTTTGCTGCTTTTTAGTCTAACTCTGCCACTCCAGATTTCTCTGAGTTGGAGCTGGGGATGCCTCTGACTCAATTCCACAAAAAAGGCCCACATTCTCAACCCTACAACACTGTTGGGTGGGACTAGGAGGTGCTCCGCCAGGGGAGTGGGGTGGTGTGAATAAGCTTGAACCCCTCTATGTCCCCACAGGGCCTCAGCCGCTTTGCCCGGTCCCCTCGTCTCTCCCAGGTAACACTCCCTTCTTTGGTGGGGAGAAGGCTGGGAACGGTGGGACATCTTTCCTTGGTGGTTCTGCTCAGGGAGAAGGGAGGGGGGATGTGGACCAGTAACCACCAGTGAAAGCTGTTGCTTAATGAAGGGGCCTGTTGTTCACTGTCTTCTGACATCATCTACCCCCTCTGACTCTCACAGCCCCACTCTGAAAGGCTCAGCTCCTCCTCAGACAAGACCCTGCCATCCATCACAGAGGCTGAGGGTGGGGCAGAGCCTGGGGGTGGTCCCAGGCCCCGCCGGCCCCTCCTGTTGTCCAACCTCAGCCCAGCACGGCCTCGGGGCTCCCTGGTCAGCCTTCTGGGCGAGGAGCTACCCCCATTCTCAGCCCTTGTCTCCTCTCCTTCCTTATCCCCATCCCCTTCCCCTGCCCTGGCTGGCCAGGGCCACAGCCCCTCCCCTCACGGCCTCCCCAGAGGCTCTGCTGCCTGGAAGCCCCCCCAGCTGCTCATTCCCCCACTGGGAGCCTTTGGACCTCCGGACCTCAGTCCCCGGTGAGACACCAGTCTCCGCTGCCTCCCCCAGACCCCTGCTGGCTTCCAGAACCTTCTCTGGGCTCTGTCTCCAGCATTCTGATCAGCGATCAGTGCTTCTTCCCTGTCTCCCCATTTGCCCACCCCATGCTTCCTGATCCCACCACAGCTTGCAACCCCAGCCCCCTTTGACCACTGCTTCTCCCCAGTTCCCTGGCCCTGCTGCCCCCGCCCACCTTCTGTTGGTCAGCTCTGGCCCTTCCCTCCCCGTTGTACTGATGAGCACTGCCCCTGCCCCCAGGATAGTGGATGGCATTGAGGACTCTGGCAGCACAGCTGAGGCCCCCACCTTCCGCTTCAGCAGGAAGCCTGATCCCCCAAGGTCCCGCTTACAGGCCCCTACTGCAGGTAAAGGCCCAGCCATGGACTTAAATCCACATTCATGCATCCATCTGCCACTCATTCATTCATTCATCCCATATGCAGTAGGGGTCTACTGTGTGCCGGGTGCTGTGCTGGGAATGCACAGAGAAACCAGACCTGGCCCCTGCTCTCAGTGAGTGCCCAGTCGAGTGGGGGGCACACCGGTGTACACAGATGAACAGTTCCAGGGCCTGTGCTAAGAACCATGACTGAGACAAGAACAGGACCCTGTAGTAGGACAGGAGAGGAGGGGACCCTTGGTCTGTATCTTAAAGGGTGGGTAGGAGCTTAAGGGTGGAGCAGGGCAGTTGTTGAAAGACATAGCAAGCAGATGTTCAGATACCTGGAGCCCAAGGGGAGGGTGGGGGAATGAGTTTTCAGGGCCTTGGGACCAGCCTGAGGATTTTGGGTTTCCCATCTCCTGACCCCAGAGCTTTCTCTCCCCTTGCTCCTGTGCCATGATAGGAGAGGCCCAGCCCAGGGTGCATCCCCTCCCCCATTCTGCCTGCAGGGACCAGACCCAGCCGGGAACTGGCCACTGAGGCAGAGGAAGTGAAGGAGAAGGTCTGCAGGCTGAACCAGGAGGTGAGTCTGGGCTGGCTTCTCCCCTCTGACCTTGGAGAGTATCATCTTGGGATCAGAGATTGCCTGATATAAAAGCATTTCAGGTTTTGGAGCCAGAGTTCTGAGTTCAAATAGTCATGGTAACTGGGTGGTCTTGGGCAAGTCCCATAAGCTTTCTGAACTTCAGCTTCAGCATCTAAAAATGAGGAAGATAGTAACACATTCCCCCGAGTTGCTGTGAGGATGAAGCGAGAGTGCATATGTGCCTGGTCCAGTCCCTGGCACAGGGTGGGTCCTCAGCAACTGTTTGCCTCCTCTGACTGGCTTAGATTTTCCATCCTGAAAAGAGGGCCTCTTCTCCCTCCACCACTGCAGGATTCTCTCCTGTCAGGGACCCTCCCCTTGCCAATTCAGGACGCTCAGCGCCTTTTCAGTTACCCCAAACCAAACCCACTGCTGTCAATTCTGACTCACGGGGACATTATAGGACAGAGTAGAACGGCCCCATAGGGTTTCCAAAGCAGTAAATTTTTATGGAAGCAGATTGCCACAGACTGCCCCATTTTTCTCCTGAGGAGCAGCTGGTGGATTCAAACCACCGACCTGGACCTTTCTGTTAACAGCCGAGTGTTTAACTGCTGTGCCACCAGGGCTCCTTCCCCTTACCAGCCCTGGGAAATGAGTGCTAAGCACATGGCAGGAGAGGGGCAGCTGAGAGGCCTCAGCTTTGAGGACTTGGACCCAAAAGCCTCCATTCTGATTGGGAAGAGCCCAGATCCTTTACGTGGAGGCTCTGCCTTCTCCATCTCTTCCCAAGGGATCTCAGAGCTGTCGCCACCTAGCAGCCAGGCCCTGCCCCCAGCCCCTGGGAGACCAGCCTTCCCTCTGCTCTGATAAACATCAGGCTTCCCAGAGGGGCCATGGAGCTGGGGGTGGAGCTAGCCCTTGTTCAGCAAGGTTGAAGGCCAGTCCTGCTTCTGCTCATTGCCTTGGGCACCCCTCATTTCTTCCTGGCCAGTCGTTCCCAAACTTGAGTGTCTCTCAGAACCACTCAGAGAACCTGTTAAAATACAGATTCCTGGGCCTTACCTAACTTAGAATGTCTGGGGTGGGACCTAGAAATCTGCATTTTGCCAAGTTTCTCTGTTGACTCTGGTAATCACTGATGTTTGAGAACCACTGACTGAGACACTTGAGCTGGTGTGATGGAATCACCTGAGAGGAAGTCTGCATCCCTCATTCCCAGCTGTGCAGCCCCTTTGAGCACATTTTTCTACATCTTGTAAAGCAGGTTGGGGGGCAGGGAGCAATATCTGCTGTCCCTAATCCTTTCTGGAAAGAGGCGAGGGTATTTACATCTAGGCAAAAATAACCCCTGTCCTGCCTTCTTCCCAGGGCGGCCATAAGCAGAGAGTGGTTAGGAAAGAACCTTATAAACTACAGAGGAGGGTGCGCATGGGACGGTGGTTATTTTTGTGGCATCTGTGAAACAACTCGATGTGTTTCCAACAGATCTCCCGTCTCAACCAGGAGGTGTCTCAGCTCAGCCGGGAGCTTCGGCACATGATGAGCCTACTGCAAGCCAGGCTGGGTTCCCCAGGTCCCCTGACAGTCTCAGCTTGGCCCCCAGAGCCTCCTTGCCCCCAGCTGAGGCCGCCATGCATGTCTCCCTGTCTGTCTGGGCCACCACCTAACCTTCAGGACACTACGCTTGCTGAGGTCCACCGCCCGGCGAGTATGGGGACAGCAGAGATGGGGGTTGCCCCCCCGGACTCCAGGTCCCCCATGCTATCCCCCTACCCCTCACAGCCTGACCCTCTAGGGCCCTCCCCGGTGCCTGAGGCCTCGCCCCCAACCCCAAGCCTCATGAAGCACAGCTTCCGGTCCAGATCAGACACTTTCCACTGACCCTGGCCCCGGGCCCAGGCCTGTCTGGGGTGGGCATTGCTGCCTGCCATTCAGGGAGGGACTGGGCCCCTTGGCCTCTTGCCTCAGGGTCAGCAGCCATCAGCTGGTCTGGTTGGCTCTGGATTCTCTGGACTTTTGGACAAAGCATGGTCACCCCTGACCCTGCTCCCTTTTCTAAACCTTCCCCTATCCTCCTCTGTGAGGGGAACCATCTGAGGCTGTGGAACCCAGCAGGCATGAGACGGACTGCAGTGCCCACTGGGCTGGGAAGATGAGATGTACTACTTTCTCCCCAGGACTTGGAGGCAGGTAGAGATGGGGGAGCTTAGGAGGGTGGGCATGGGCCCCAGATCCAGCCTGGGAAATGAAGGCTAAGGCAAGAGCAGGTGGGATCTTGGTGGCTGAGTCTATAGCAAGAGGAAAAGATTGCAGGATTCTACTCTGTAGATGGCTCAGTGATATTGTGAGGTTTTCTGTCCCAGCCCCCAGGTCTCTGCTGAAGACTCTGAGAGCAGTGGCACCTTGAGAGAGGTAGGTTTGAAATCCTTGCTGGCCCTTAAGTAACCCAAGACCTCTTAGGTCTCCCACTGTCAGCCCAGGCTGAAGGGGCACACCTCATCCCTCAGCCACAGGAAGCAAACTAATGGCCCCTGACTTGGATTCTCTGTCTCCCAGAACATTTTTTAAAAAAATATGAATTAGTTGCCGACATTAAAAATCGGGAGACTTCACATAAAAACCCAGAGATTCCAGCTTCTTTAAAAAAAAAAAAAATTGGGAGATCTGGCAACCTTCGGCCAATACTCTCTTCTAGCAATAATCAACTGGTGTTGAGTGGCTGCCGGCCTTTTTAGATGGGGGCTGCACTCAGGAACCCAGTTTTTTGCAGTCCCCAGCTTTCTTATCATCTCCTGACACCCAGCTAGCTTCCCTCATTTGAATTCTTGGGTCGCTGTGGGTATGTGAGTTTGCAACCCCTACCTTAGAGTGTGCTCACAGGTCCCTTTGCCCCTCAACCCTCTTGGTGCTTCTTGATGGCAACAGTGTCTGTTTCTACGCCTGGGCCTGGGTCTATCAACATCTGTTTCTCTCTGCAGGCTGTCACTCATGGTGGTCTCTTCTACTGCCGGCAACTTGAAAAACAGCCCCCACGGCACTCCCTATCTCCCCTCCCCCTGACCTCAGCCAAGCCTCTTCCCTCTTGCAACATGGTCTCACTCAGGGCCCTGACTTCTTGCAAACTCACCATAGTCTCCCAGCTCTTTCACCAGCCCACACCTTGGGCTCACTTTTGGATGGGAAATAAACTATTTTTGTAGCTGTTGGCTCTGGCTGTTTCTGGGGGTTGGCCTGAGAGCCCCAGAGTTTTAGAGGAGCCCATGTGGCAGTCACTCCCCCACTGTACCTCAGGGCCCTGTCGCTGTCTCTAGGAAGGGCAAAGGTGCCAGCCAATCCACTTGGCACCACATTCACGCCACCAGGGGCCCCAGGGATGAGGGAGAAACCTTAATGAGTCACTATGGGGCCCTTATACCCCCTCCCCCTCCCAGTCACAGCCACAGATGACAGATACAGGTCCACCTCCAGCCCTGGAAGGGGGGGCCCAGGGGACTCCCCACCCTTCCTGTGGAGGAACCTGCTGTTGCAGAGCTAGGTACAGCAGGGTCTGGGGGAAGGGCTTGCCACTAGCTAAGAACAGGCTAGGAATCCCATTTGCCCCACTCTCTCTGTCCTCCTAAGCCCTCTCCTCCTTCTTGCTTTCACTTCTCTGAGGATCACCGGTGGATGGCTGTGGGGGGGATGTGGATGAGGGCTGGAGAGGTGGAGGGGGTGCAAACATGGATGTTTCAAGAAATAGGCACCCCAGTGACCTGATGGAACCAAAAGTGGGCACATTTTGTGCCAGGTTGTCCTAGTGAGACTGATTTTCCAGCTTACACTCCAGGGTATGACTGTTGGCTGGTGTCATAGGAACACTGTCCACAGCTGTCTCGGGTGAGCTTTAGTTCCATACAGGTTTTGAGTGGTGTCCCTAGGGGGGTGAGATGCAGAAGCGGAGGAGGTGTTAGTTTATGTTGGGGGTGGGGTGAGCAGAAGTTGTCCTAACCCATATTGAGAGGCATAGAAACAAACAGTCCTGATAGGAGTGGAAGTCTGCGGGGGTGCGGGGCAAGCAGAAATGGTTCTGGTCTATGTTTACGGATGGAGAACTGAGGCAGAGGTGGTTCGGGTCTGAAGTTGGCATCAGAGACAAAAGCAGGTTCCGGATGGGGAGTAGGGGGAGGCAGAGATGGTCCTAGTGTGTTTTGGGGCCAAGCCCATGCAAGAGGGTCCTGGTTTATGACTGACCGGTGGCAAGACCTCTCCCTTTAATCTCACCCAGTAACATCGCAGAACGTCTGGCTCCATAGCTGGCTTGGCCAGAAAGTGAAGACAGGGGCTTCTCTAGGTTAGCGAGTGCCCGGGACTGGTCCACGCGGCCTCAAGCACACGTTCGTTCACAACATGTTCTTCCTTCCCCAGTTCCGCACATACAGACCCCTGCCCTCTTCCAGTGCTCCGCAATCCACCACCCCTCGGGACTCCCGGAAGCCGCGGTGACGCGGTGGCGGGCCTGGCCTTAAAAAGTTCCCGGCCGGGCTCCGCCTTGCCGGCAGCTGACTCCACCCAAACCCAAGTCCCAGGCGGCCACCGGCTCCGCCTAGAGCTGCGAACTACAAGTCCCGGCGTCCCTCGCGCGCGCTCTCCCGCGCCCCCCACTAGCGTCGCCTGTGGACTGACCAAAGTGCCTCTCATTGGCCTCTCTGCCCTGTCAATCTCCTGTGAGTATCAAGGGGCGGGGCGGAGGCGGAGATCCGGATCCGGAGCGGCTGAAAGGCGGAAGTGGAGGCCGGAGCCTGGGACACCGCCGGGGGGAGAGGAGCGAAGCCTGTCCGAGCCCCGGCCCTGAGTAACGCCGCCGCCCCGGAGCCGCCGTGAGTGTGCCTGTCCGGGACCCAGTGCCTCGCCTGCGTTACAGCCTCTCCGGGGCAACCTTTCCTCCCGCCCAACCCCAGTTTAGGGGGATACTGGCCCATCCCAGGCTCCCTGGGCTTGACCCCTCCCCCGACCCGTAGCCCCCTTTTAAGGGGCTTCCTAGGCATCGGGCCAAAGGAGGACCTTTCTTTCCTTCCTTTACGTGCCCTTCGTGAGTCTGAGGAAAGCCCCCATGGTCCTCCTCGGTCTTGTCCAGGCCATTTGTGGGAGAGAGGGACCCTAAGTTTCGATCCTCCTGCTTCCAGGATTGGAGGACTCTGCTAGCTGTGAAGGAACCTGTCCTCCTTCTCTTGTAGAGGTGGAGGGGAGTGCTGTCTGTCGCCGTTTTCCGTCCCCGCGCCCTATGAAAAAACACTTGTCCCCTTCCATCCCTAGAGTTTTGTCTCGATTTAATTTGAGTGGGTCTGAGTGGGACCGTTCCACACGCACAGAAGTGTTTGCGCTCCCTTAGCTCTTTATTTCTCTTCTTTCTTCAGCCAGAGAGCCGGATAGGACCTAAGCAGAGTTTTGAACTCTGGGCCACTTATTAGGAATTAGCTGTCTTCATGTCTTGCCCCCTTCACCCCCTCAGGTCTGTCTTCTAGTTTTGTTGTTCTCTGAGTATATCGCTCTTCCTGCCTCCGACGAATTTAGCTGAGGTTTGCTCGGTGCTAGCTACAGATCACAGATCCGGGCGGATCTACCCATTCATTATCTTCTCTCCTTTCCTCCTCCCCCCTTACTCCAGGCTCAGCCCTCTCCTCCCAGAGCTCATGACTGGTTTCCAAGCTGCCTCAGATGGACTGCTGTCTACTGGTTTATAGGGAGGAGAATAAGACTAAAAATGAGTTTGAAGTTGAAGGGTCCTGGGCCACCTCTTTCCCACTGCCAAACACACGCACACCCCGCACCCTGAGCAACAGGTGCACCCCACTTCTAGTCCCAGGTTCTACCTCCAAACCTGTCTGGGTTTGGAAAAACTATAGGTTACAGAGGAGTAAGTCAAGATCACCGTGGCAGCTCTGGATTCATAATGTGATAATTTTTATATTGATTAATAAACTTTGCATATTAGCTGAAGGAATTCCCATACAACTCAGCAAGTGCTGTTGCCCTGACCTTTCCAAGAGACACCCCGGGCTGACAAACGATCCTTGTCTGTTGCTTGAGACTTAGGTGTGTGAAATGGCTGCTGTCTCCGACCAAGCTGGGAGGTTCTTTGTCATGTGGCCAAAGTACAGGTCAGAGACTGTACCTCAGTGAGAAGCAGCCTGACTCTTTGAGGCCAGGACTAACCCTTGCTATCTACAGTGGAGGAAGGGAGGGAAGGCCATGCAATCCTTGGCATTCTTGTAGTTCTTCGGTGTTCTGGGCCACCGTTCCCACCCTTGGATGTGGCTTACAAGTACTATAATTTTTTGCCTTGAGATTTTCTGACTGCTTCTGGACAGTCACTAATGTCTGACTCCTGCAATGTTTTACGCTAGACCTGGGATGCACTTATTTCACTTCTTATTGGACAACAAAAAAACTTTCCTTTTTAGAGTCAACAGCTGGATCACAAGTTGTGTATCTGTATGGGCTTCTTTGGAGGGTCTGTAGCAAACCTAGTTTCTCTAATCAGAGGGGCAGAGCCAGAGAGACCTGACTGCATATCACCTGTTGGCCTCTGACCAAACTCACCTCCTCAGCAATGCACTGTGGTTTCGGGAGCACTTCAGGTGTCCTGGGATGAGGCCGACCAGTTTTCTGAGGGACCGTTTTTCCTTTGCTTGGATGTGCCTTCCCCGCTCTGACTCTGAAACGGGCTTTGGAAGGAGAAGGTCTGCCTCTCAAATTGATGAGGAAGGCAGCAGTGCTCCGGGTGGTTATGTAGCCACTTCTGGCATCCAGCGATTATAGAATCCAAGCACTGGTTGGCAGAAAGAAGTAGGGATTTGTGTGGGACAGAAAGCCTTCTCTCTGATACTGTTCCTTTCTTCCCCCTTTGCCTCTCAAAATTAGTTGGCCTTTTTTCTGCCTTTATACTGTAACAAAAAAAAAAAAAAACCAGTTGTCGTCGAGTTGACTCCAACTCATGGCAACCCCATGTGTGTAGAGTAGAACTGCGCTCCATAGGATTTTCAATGGCTGTGATCCTTCAGAAGTAGATTGCCAGGCCTTTCTTCCGAGGCACCTCTGGGTCGATTGCAACCACCAACCTTTCAGTTTGTAGCCAAGCACTTAACCATTTGCACCCCCCGGGCACCTTCCTTTATATTATAGTAGGGGAGTAAGAACTCATTTTTTATAAATCATTTTAATGTTACAAAGTTCTTTTCACACATGTTCCCCATGAGAATCCTGTGAGATCGTGAAATTGGTATCCCCATTTTAGAGATGATGCTGGAGGAACTGGAGTCGCTTGCATAAGATCATGTAGTTAGAAAGTGGTAGAGTCAGGGCTTGGGACTTGGGACTTGGGACTCATCTTCCCTAATATTGGACCCCCTTTCAATCTGTCTGTTAAATGAATGAACATGCCTAATAGGGTGAGCAGGCAATGGCATTTACCCAAGCAGGCTGCAGATTCTTAGTCCTTTTGCATCCTACATCATTGGCATCCCTTCTTTGCTTCTGTTTTGTTTTCCCATCCCCGTCCCACCCCCCTTCCTCTTTCTTAACCCCTTTTGCTTCTTCTCTGCCTTTTGGGGTCACAGCACTTACGAGTCCCAGGTCAGTACTCTTCAGGGCCCAGGAGATTGCTGACATCTGCATGCCATCAATTCCCTGGGAGCCTGAAAGTCATGATGAAAGTAAAAGTGAGTGGGGTCCCACTGGGCAGGGTGAAAGGGGTAGGGAACCAGCAGAGCTGACTTCTCATTAGCCCTCTGATTCCCCTTTGGTGCTGCCTGCCACTTGCAGGTGAGGAGAATGTGACTCTCCACCAGGAGCTCTTTCACTTGAATTGACTGATAACAGGGGAATGGAGCAAGGTCATACAGTTAAATTCGGCCCCACCAAGCAAGTACTTCTTAGACAAGATCTTCTTCCTCTATCCCATGCACAGTAAACAGAGTGACAGTGTGGTGGGCAGAATGCAGTAGTGCTTTGGAGTCGGTGAGCCCTGAGTTCATATCCGAACTCCCCCATTTACCAGTTGTATGACCTTGGGCTTATTACTTGACCTCACTGATCCTCTGTTTCTTTACTCAAAAGGACAAATAAATATCTTGCAGCTTTAAAAACAGAGAATAAAGGAGCCAGTCAAGTGCCTGGCGTAGCCGGTTGTTGCCGCCACCTTTGAGTCAATTCCAACTCATGGTGACCCCATGTGTGCAAAGTAGAACTGCTCCACAGGGTTTTCAAGGCTGTAATCTTTCGGAAGCAGATCACCAGGCCTGTCTTCTGAGGTGCCTCTGGGGGATCGGGGCATTTTTGAACTGCCAACATTCTGGCTAGTAGTCGAGCACTTAACTGCACCACCCAGGGACTCCTATTGGCACAGCACAGATCTCTAAAAATAGCAGTTGCCTCTGGTGGGTGGGTAGGGTTTTGAAGGTGCATCATCATTTACTCCTAGGATTCTGACTCAACATATGAACCGTGTGTCTGCTATAATGCCTGGTGTGATGCTTGATGATTTCACCTTGCCTCGTTTGGTAGATATTGAATAGAATTGATGTGGGTAGTTGTATTAGTTTTCTAGAGTTGCTTTAAACAAAAATTACCACAAATTTGGTGGCTTAAAACAACACAAATGTATTCATTGACAGCTGTGGAGGCTAGAAGTCCAAAGTCAAGGAGTTGGCAGGGCCATGTTCTCACTGAAGGCTCTAGGAGAGTATCCTTCCTTGCCTCTTCCTAGCTTCTGGTGGTCTCCCGCAATCCTTGGTTTGTAGATGCGTCACTCTGATCTCTGCCTTGGTTGTTACATGGCAGTCTCCCTCCATATCTCTCTGTGTCTTTTCTCATAAGGACACCAATCATATTGAATTTAGAACCTACCCTGATCCAGTATGACCTCATC
Source organism: Elephas maximus indicus (assembly GCF_024166365.1). NCBI lineage: Eukaryota > Metazoa > Chordata > Mammalia > Proboscidea > Elephantidae > Elephas > Elephas maximus. The sequence goes on along the minus strand of NC_064837.1, from coordinate 49,099,132 downwards.
TGCACTTGATTGCATCTGCAGAGGCCTGTTTCCAAATAAGGTCACAGTCACAGGTCCCGGGTGGATATGAATTTTGGGGGGACACTGTTTAACCTAGTACAGTAGTATTTCCATTTTACTGAAGAGAAGGCTAAGGGCTGTGATTGTGCTTATCACACTGGGGTATTCAGACCCTGCTGGAGTCATGTGCTGTGGGTACTCAGAGCCACAGACTGAATGAGGTCTGCATCTTCCAGGCACTTCAGTCTTACTCAGTTTTAAGTATTTTCATGTTAAAATAGACCTGGATCGATTATGGAGCCCTGGTGGTACAGTGGTTGAGAGCTTGGCTGCTAACCAAAAGGTCAGCAGTTCAAATACATCAGCCATTCCTTGGAAACCCTCTGAGGCAGTTCTACTCTATGTCGTATAGGGTCTCTATTAGTTTGAATCGACTCAGTGGCAATGGGTACAGGTTTTGGATCTATTATAGATTGAAATGCAAAAGTTTGCATGAATTTAAGCTAAAACCGGAAGCTTAAAGATAATATTATGATTGTAGCAGGCTGCTTGGGGTTCGATTACCAGGTTCCTGGGGTTTTGTGTTTCTTTCTCCCCTGAGTTGAGTCAGGGGTACTTTGGTTGTAGCTCTTTGAGAAGCACTGGTTCAGGAAGGATCTGTAAACTAGGATGTCCCCAAAATCCAGGTAATGGGACTTTCAAGAACCTTGGTGCAGGAGAGTGGGAATATTTTTTAAAAAGCCCTCTGAATTAATAACCTGATGTTGTAAGAGATACGTTTTCAGAGCAACTATCTCTGCTTTTTGTATACAGGAATAATCTTACAAATGAAAGCCAAACTTACTGAGCTTTGCCTACTGTGTGCCAGGCACTGTCCTGAGCCCTTGGCATGTACTGACTCGTTTAATCCTTACAACCACCCCAGGAGATAGGAATTGTGTGTAATCCCCACGCTATAGTGGGGAACTCCATAGGAAGTGGCAGAGCAGGGTTTGGAATTGAAAGACTGGGTTCTTATCACTATGCAATACAGCCTCTCTTTGACTCACCTCTGGGTTAAACGTCTTCTGTTCCCTTGGCCTGGAAAGCGTTTCACCTTGCTGCTTGGGAGCTGCATCTGTCTACATGTCTCAAAGCTCAGATTGAACAGCTCATCCTCTCTGAAGCCTTCCCTTCCCCCAGGTGGGCTGAGGGGCTTTCGCCTCGATTTGCTTTCCCCTAGGACTACACCTATCTAATTGCACCTTCTTGACCTCCTTCTCTGGTGTAGGAGCCCTTTAGGGCCCTGGATCGAGTCCTGATTGATCTCTGTGTGTCTAGTACCTAGCATGGTCTCCAGGAGGTCCCCCACTGAGTCTGTTCAAGGAAAGGGCAGGGATTCTTTTTTTTTTTTTTTTTGAAGCAAAGGCCTCCTCACCTCTTTAACATGCCCCTCCCAAGCTCACATAGCTTGGATGTGGTGAGCCCAGAATTCAAACTTGAATCCATCTGATTCCAAAACTTGGGTCATTTCTTTAGTCTGTTCTCTAGGAAATTGTTCATGGGCAGATTTGAAACAAACAGGTTAATAGAATGAATGCTACAGTACAGGTGATGGAGAAGAGGGTCATAAGCTAAATTTCCAGAGGGTAGGGCCCTGGTGGCACAATGGTTAAGTGCTAACCAAAAGGTTGACAATTAGAACCCACCAGCCGCTCTGCAGGGGAAAAGACCTGGCAATCTGCTCCCATAAAGATTTCTGCCTAGGAAACCCTATGAGGCAGCCCTACACTGTTCTATAGGGTCACTATGAGTCAGAATCGACTGAACAGAGTTCTCCACATCTCCATTTCCAGTGAAGGGTTTACTAGGAAAAGGTGGGCATGGCTTTGGCCACCCGTAGTCTTGTTAACCAACTTCTGAAGCATGTGTGTCTGGTAGGACAGCTGTGGGTGGTGAGACAGCTCTGACCCCAGGCCAGTACTGTACTCAGCAAAGATCAGTGGAAATGAATCGAACTCTGGTTTGTGGGTACAACTTTGCACATCTGCACAAAGCTCCTTCTGGAGTGAGAGGGTGGTCTTAAGAAAATGGTACCAACAACGGTCTAGTCTGGTGAGTGGTGGGAGCAGCCCTCCCTTGTGTATTTGCAGATACACATGTTGCCTTTGAACTCCCCTGCTCCAGTGCCCGTGGTGCTTGGCTGTTAACCTCTACTTACCTCCAGACTGACTTGCACCATTGATATGGCTCTCACCTACCTCCTTCCCTGCATCCCCCAACCCCCTGCGCCCCGCCCGGTCAGCCCAGCCTCGTGCTTCCTGCTCCGTGTAAATAAAGTTAGCTGATATTTTAAATGTGAGTTTGTGATAACTAGAGTCCTTGGATTTAATTTTGTCATGAATTGAGCCACCACTTTTTTTTTAAATAAGCTTTATTTGAGAAGTTTTAAATTTACAGAACAGTTGCAAAGTTAGTATAGAGTTTTCCCATAAGCCCTGCACCCAATTTTCCCTATTTAGTAAATCTTTTTTATTTTTAATTGTGTATTAGGTGAAAGTTTACAGTGCAGGTTAATAACTAAAGTCCATACTTTGTTGAGATGTCCATAGTTTTTACCTAAAGTCCTTTTTCTGTCCCAGGATCCCATCAGGATATGAAATACATTTAGTTGCCATGTTTGCTTAGACTGCTCTTGGCTGTGACATTTCTCGGTACCTTCTTTGTGATGACCTGACAGCTTTGAGGAGTACTGGTCAGGTGTTTTGTAGAGTATCTCCCAACTGGGATTTGTCTGATGTTTTTCTCATGATTAAACCAGGGCTGTGAGTGCTTGGGAGGAACACCACAAAGGTAAAATGCCGTTCTCACATCGCATCAAGGGCACGGACTCTCCACACGACTTAACACTGTCGACGTTGGCCTGGATCACCTGGCTGCGGTCGCAGAGTTGCTGTCCTCCCCGCCCCCTTCCTATACTGTGCTGTTTGGAAGGAGGGCCTTGCATGTGGCCCACACTTGAGTGGGGAGTTAGGCTCCACCTCCTTGAGGGCAGAGGAGCTACAGCGTTTTTCTTCAGTTATTTATAGCAGCATAGCCAGTTGCTGTGGAGTTGACTCTGACTCATGGAGACCCCGTGTGTGTCAGAGTAAACTCTGTGCCGTAGGGTTTTCAGTGGCTGGTGTTTTGTAAGTAAATCGCCAGGCTGTATTCCAAGGTGCCTCTGGGTGGGCTTGAACCTCCAGCGTTTCTGTCAGTTGCTGAGCACATTAACTGTTTGCACCACCCAAACAGACCAAACCAGTTGTCGTTGAGTTGATTCCGACTCACGGCGACCCCACGTGTTGCCGAGTAGAACTGTGCTTCGTAGGGTTTCGGTGGCCGTGACCTTAGGGAAGCAGATTGCTGAGGCGTCTCTGAGTGAGTTCGAACCACCAGCGTTTCGGTTAGTAGCCAAGTGCTTAACCGTTTGTGCCAACAAGGACTCCTGTATCAGCATAGACTCGGATATGTCTGTTACGCTTTGGGTTATAATCCAGTGCTACTGATTAGGGGCTGGTTCAGTTGGCTCCTGTGTCCCTTGATGTACCCTCATTATCGTGGGGTTTTTTCTGAGCACTACAAGACACTCAGGCTCACTTTGTGTATTTCCTGCTCCAGTCCTAGAATTAATCAGCTGTTTCTGCAAGGCTACTGCCTTTTTAGCAAACATTTTCTCTCAAGTATGTTGATGTGGAGTTATGTCGAGTTGTTCAAATTGTTTCTTCTCTTGGTGGTTAGTCAGAGTTACTCAAGATTCAGGGGTTGAATAAGGGAGAGTCAGTCGTACCTGGGAAGGAAACCCTGGTGGTGTAGTGGTTAAGTGCTGTGGCTGCTAACCAAAAGGTCAGCAGTTGGAATCCACCAGGCACTCCTTGGAAGCCCTATGGGAGGCACCTCTGCTCTGTCCTGTAGGGTTGCTATGACTCGGAATCGACTCGATGGCAACAGGTGTGGTTTTTGGTTTTGGTACCTGGGAAATCCACCTTGTGAGAACCAACCCTGGTCCTGGAGTAGATCTGGACAGCAGGTGGTTCTTCTTTTCTTGTGCCCTCTGCCTGATGCTGTGACTGATCCAAAAAAATTGTTAGATTTGGTATTTGCTTTGGAGTTTCCTGTTGCGTTAGGAAGATGAGATCTGTGCACATAATTATTCTTATTTCAGGTACTAAATTCTCCAGCCAAACCTTCCTGGACTCTGAGTCTCCTAAGAAAGTCCATGTGGTCTGGGGCAGCATTCCTTAGCTGCCATTCAGAAAGGGACCTCTGCTTTGGGAGGGTTTGTGCAGGTTTGTAGCTCTAGGTGGGCTCAGAGCAGGCCGTCACTTTGTGTTGTGATCCTGAATCAATGAATAGCTTAAATCCTTCCATGGTACTGTCATCCCTCTGAAGACATGTCACCTGAGCCCTGCTGGAAACATTAACTGGGGTCTTAACAGAAGTTGGTTTACAAACCTCTTGTCTTCTATTCATAGCTTCGTGTGTGTCCCCCTCAGGTGGCTTCATCAGAAGCATCCCAGGCGTAAGGGGAGGGCGTGGGTGCTCTCCTAGTCACCAAGTGGCTGCCTGAGCTGCTTAGAAGGCTGTGGTGATTAATGACGCCGATTTTCAAATCTCTAGCATTTTCAGCCCAGTTTTTAAAAGGAACTCTGGATTCTTTGTCAGCTGCCGTATTCCTGTCCCCTCCCCCTCTCTGCAGCTGAACTGCTTCTTCCCTTTCCTGAAAGAGGCTTTGAGATGGAAGGAAGGGCCTTTGGCCTTTAAGATGTTTTGTGTTGTGGGGTTTTTTTTTTTTTTTTTAAAGGTGTAATGGTTATTTTTTAGTGGTTATGATTACAGTCTAGGAAACCCTTTGGGGCAATTCTGTTCTGTCCTGTAGGGTCAGTGTGAGGGAGAATTGACTTGATAGCGTCCAACAACAATGGTTTGCCTGGTTGGGAGCTTTAACTCAGTGCTGGTTTATTGTATGGTGATGGACTCTCCTCCATCCGGCGGCTCTGGGAGCCAGCCGCCAGAGAATACAAGGTTGTGCTTGTTGACAGGGCATAGCACATGGGGTGTGAGCTGGGCCTTCTAGGGACTCTGGTAAAAGTCATCCTATTCAGCATTCTCTCCAAATCAGGGGCACAGAAGAATGGGGTCCAGAGAAACTGGAGTGAAAGGAATGCGTGAATGGTGTCTGAAGGTGCAGGTTGAGGAATCTCTTTCCTTCCTAGGGACATGCGGTTTTCTCACCCCTGCCCTGTGAACAGTTACTGAATGCTTTCCACGAGCCGGGCCCTTTGCTAGAAGTCTTACGTGTGTCATATTCCCAATAGCCCTATGGGGTGGGGGTACTAGTCTCTCCATTTTACATGTGAGGGCATGGGTTCAGTAACACAGGTCACCCTAGTAAGTGGTGGCTCCAGGACTTGTCTGACTCCAGCACTCAAGCTCTTAGCTCCTGTGCAGGGCCCTGAGAGGTCCTATCTGGGATAGTGAGGCTTCTCCTTGGCTGCGCTATGGCTCTGTTAGGGGATCAGGGCAGTCTGGCAGATGGGTGTGTATTTAACCCCTCAGTTGCCCCCATACACTTACCAAACCTATCCAGACTACCTGTGTCACGTGTTCAGTTGAACATTTATTTATTGAATGCATACAGTGTGCCAGGCTTGATGTTATGTGCTGATAACACACAGGAAACCCATAGTCCGTCCAGCCTTTGAGGACATTGTAGTGTGATCCTTTTCCTCTACAACAATGCACTCAGTTTCTCTTGCCTTTTCACCCCCAAGCCCCGAGTTCTCCACCTACAACCAAAAAAAAAAAAAAAAAAAAACAGTCTTATGAAAATTTGAGACCAGGGAAGTAGTAGTGTGAGTCGTTCATTGAAACTTACTTAGACGCATTTATTGCCTGATTGTTTCACCTGGCACCATTCTACATTTTATTCAGCAAAAATTAAGAAAAAGAAAAAGCCTGCCTAAAATATTGTTCTCTGGCTCCAGGCTTCTTAGAGCAGCCACTGCCTCTCAGCTCTTAGGATGGGAGCTCTGGCCTCCTGTAGTTGTTCTTGTTAGATTGGCAGCCCCTTGCCACAGTGTGTGTGTGGCATCTGAGCAAGAGGAATTTGGTTTGCTGGTGTCTGATCTCTGATTCCCTTTTCCCTGCTCTCCTCTCAAATGGGACCTCTGCTCTTTGTTTAGGAGCTGAGGGCAAAATAAAAAGGGCAGTGAATTAAACTGGCTTTCTTTTTTTGTAGACAGGAAGGGTTTCTGAGAGGTGTCCATTGTTGGGTTCAGTAACTGGGTGAACAGGTGCTCCTGCTGACCTTGACTTCCAACAGAGGCTCTTGGTGTCTTTTGGGGCCCAGTGCTGCCCCAGTGCAGCAGCCGAGTGGCAGCTGTCCAGGCTGGTCCTCCTGGCTCTTGCAGAAACTCTCCTGAGGCAGAGGGGAGATGGGCCCTGCACTGGTGACATTCCAGCTCAAAATGTCCGAAATAAATAGTAACTTTGTGAACAAAACAAATAGAGGGTGGTTGTGAGGATTGTGGATAAGCTTCATCCTACCTCCATCCTGACTGGCTTCCACAGGGCGCATGTTCCATCCTGGGACGGTGGCAGGTGTAGGTTGAGGGCCAGGGAAGAATCTCTGCCTTGGCTGGCTCTCTCCATAGCATCCCACCTGGCATGGCAGGCAAAGAGCTGAGTGTTGGGGCGTAAGCCACCTTACAGCCTCCATCCCATCCCCACCATGCCCTGTGGCTGGATGTGTGTGTGAATTTGTGTTGGGAAAAGTGCCAGATTTCGAATTGAACTTTTGCTTGCAGCTTCTTATAAAACTGCCTCGGATGGGCACACCTTGCTGACTGAGGTGTGCTGAGGTAGAGGCCAGGCCCTCTTAGGGAGAAGCGTCTGTCAGGAATGTCAGCGTTAGGTTCTAGCCCCCTGGGACCAACTTTGGCACCCTACCCTGTCTCCTCAACCTCCAGCTCCTGTTTGCCTTCCTAGGCTGGGGGCTTAAGGACCCCCTGAGAAGCCCTGGGCTCCTTCTTTGTGGATCTCACAGTCCTTTGTGGACACTGGGGCACGTCACACTGACCAGGCTGTGTCAGCAGATTCATGGAGATGCCCCCACCCTCTGCCGTCTGGGTGCAGGAAGAGAGGGAGCAGAGACTGGAGGTTTCCATCCTCGTCCTGCAAGTTAGCGCTGACTCGGCTTCTCTCTGGGCCTCTCAGGGAACCCATCTGTTGTCAGGAGCTAAGAAAGCAGCTCTGAGATCAGAGAAGGATTTCTTGGTGTTCTTACTGGGGCAGAGCCCTGGGAAGCTGGGGGTCTGTCCCTCCGGGGTGGCTGCTCCCTAACTCAGTGTTGGCATCTGCTCTGAGTAACGCAGCAGGCTTTCCCGCACTAGGGAAGGGGGCGCAGAAGTTGCTGTGCTTGGTGCTGGGTGAGTCCTGGCAGTGCTCTGGTGCAGCCTGGGCACAGTGTGGGGAGGTACCACTCGGTAATGTGTGTCCAGGGTTCAGCCTCCTGGCGCATCTGCACACTGGCATCCTTTGCAGGCTTGGTGGAGTTTGTGCCTTAGCTGGGGCTCTTTTGGACTTCCTCGAGGCCTCACTGTAGTGTTGAAGTCTAGGCATTCCGCCCCAGAGAGCCTTATCCTTAAAAGGGGATGAAGTGAAAGTGACCCCAGCTAAGGGTGGGGGGCGGGGATCAGCGCACCACATTCTCCCTTGGAATGATTTACTTCCCTTCCCTCTGGAAAGGGAGCCCTCATCCTGTGGCTGGGGAAAGGCAGGACCGCCCCTTTACCATCCCCTAAGCCCACTACTTACTAGTGGGATAGGAAGCCCCGGCCCTGGCCTAGCATACCTCATCAGAAGCCCCCAAATCCCACCTGGACCGTGCAGCTTCTGGCTTCCAGGGTGGCTTTCTCTGTTACTCTCTCCAGGTGAGACACAGGCCCAGTGTGGAGCGATTCTGTAGTCCTGTTCACACGGGAGTACTTCCTGCTCTGATTCCACCCACCCCTACCACTAAGCCCCTTTTTCAAAACTCAGCAAGTGTCCTCTGACCTGTTGGGGAGTGCAGGGCACCACAGCACTGTAGCCTCTTTCTCCCCATTGAGATGACCTAAGTATTGGCTTCCCTTTTTATTATCATGAAAGCTTTAAATGACTTTAAAGTTTTCTAGCCCACAGTTAAGTTCAAAGGATAAATGTGTCCTTAGTATATAAGTAGCAGTCATATTTGTTTGCTGGATCCGGTATCTTGCCCTTTGTTTGTGTCTCGCCTTTGGGTATCTTTGTTGTCTTTTGGTCTTCTAATTCAGGCATCATTCTGAATTTTTTCACACTGAAGAGGGGGCAGAAAATATCTTATATGGAGGGAGGCTAGATTGTTCATATCATTTCTAAGCTATAAATTTTTATTGTTATATACAAAATTCTATACTAGCAACATTTACCTTTTTATTTACTTATATGTAGTAAAGCTTACGAATCTGAAGTGTACAGCTTGATGAATGTTTTCATCTGTATGGACTCCGTGTTTCTTCCTCCCAAATCGAGATAGAGAACTTTTCCATCCAGCACCATGTTTTTTAGTTGGACAGAAACTTCTTTTTCTATAGTTAAGAGCCTTATTTTACTAAAGCATGCATAGAAAGTAGCAACCCCTGGTATTCTCAGTAGAATGTAATAACATTGTTCACGTTCTTGGGGGTCGTCGTTTCTCTATTTCCGATGGGGAGAGCCATGTTGAGTTGTAAGTCCTGGGCTCGGGCTTTGCAGCTAGCTGGCTGGGTGACCCTGGCAGGTTACCTCACCTCACCTCACCTTCATTTCCTTCTCTGTCATTGGAAAGGGTAGGCTTAGGACTTTAAGGTTCCCTTTGAGCTCTGACAACCCACAAATCAAAACTCTAAATAGACTATTATTATCAACTTGCCACTGGTTGGAACCTCACCTTCAGCCTGGTACTGTGTTGTACACTCTATGCCTTGTTTCATTTAATCTTTAAACCACCCTGTGAGATTAGCATGGCTAAGGAACAGAAGCTGAGAACAGTCACTTGTGTGACTTGGCCAAGGTCACACCACTAATAAATGATGGAGCCAGGCCTTAATCAGACCCAGCTTAGCCTCCCAAGACCTAACCCTGCTGGTAGTGCTTGGGAAGGGTGTGTGGGTACCTCTTACTGGCTCATGGCTTGTGTTGTGTCTGGTTCTTCTTTCCTCTGGGTCTGCAACCAGCTAGAGGCCTGGGTAGTCCTGCTGTGAGTCTGCCCACTGTTGCCTTGTGCCGGTAATGTTTGTCTTCCCCCGTGAGGAAGAGCTGTGTCTTAGGTCTGCAGTACATCATCTTCCCAGCTGACCTGAATCTCTGAAGCATCCACAGAGCCTTGGCTCCATTTGGCTTTCTCAGTGTCTTTCAACCTTACCTTTGATCCTAATTACCCCTCCTCTCGTGTCCCATGTTTGGTTCTCTTTAAGCTAAGAAGTTGCTTATGCTCTCTTCCTCATCTTCTCTTACCCAACTCTGTGGTGTTAAATATATAGGAAAGCTTTTTTCTGGAGTAAAGTAGCTGAAGAGTCAGTTTCTGGTCCGAACCACCTCCACGGGCGCTGGGCGGGGTTACTCAGTTCCCTGGCCGGCCACAGTGGATACCCTTGAGTGAGCCGGTCTCCACCCACCAGCCTGGTGACCAGAGTCTGATTGGTTTCCCTAATCAGCTTACTCTCCAGGCTGTGCTAGGACTCTCAGCTAGAGGAAGTCTCTGAAGCAAACAGGAAACATGCGAGACACCCATCAGCTGGAATTACTCACTGATTACCAGGAACAACAGAAAGTATGAAATGGGTGACTTCATGGATTAGAGAAGAGAAAGGTGAAAATGGATAATGGAGGCTAGAGGAAGGGGTTTCACTCCAGCACAGCCTGTTCCAGCAGCATATGCTGTCTTGGAGAAGGCTTCAGGGCCGCCCATCTGCCTGTCCCTCACATCCACATGTTTTACCAGAGGACGCCCAGGCACATGAGTGGTTGTCCATGGCACTGGACTGGGGATCTCTGAGAGGGCTCATTGAGGATGGCTGACATATGCTTTTATGGACACTGGAGATGTCACTTTTGCTCCAGGGATCTGAGGCACCTGAATCCGCTGTGTTTTTTGGTCCCCTTCTCGGCTGTCTGCCTCTTGTATTCCTTCCTCCTTCCTGTATCAGCTATTGCTCTCATGCTTAAATCCACCTGCTTAGAATCACTTGGAGAACTTATTTTAAAAATACTGATTTCTGAACTCCACATCTAGAGATTCTAATTCAGTTGGTCAGAGTTTGTTTTTTTTCCCCTAAACATTCTGGGTGATTCTGATGGAAAAAAATTTGAGACCCACTGACATGTAGTGTCCAGAGCAGAGGAAACCCCAGAGCAAGGAATAGCAGTCTTCTGCTTTTTCTTCCTCTCCTGCCCTTGGCCCAGAAGTGGGCTGGGTGTGTACCCATTATGCCTGTCCATGAGGCCAGAATTTTAGGAGCTTGGACCCCCTCCTGCCCTTCCTGTGCCCTGTGGGAAAAGACACCCAGTATAGATGCCCCAAGTCCTGGCATTCTCTCTCCATTTCTCTGGAAGATGTGAGGTCGGGGCTGGTGTTCATTCCCAATGGCCTCTAAACCACCAGGGTTCTGATTTGGGGGGCGGGGGGACCATGGCATGGCAATCCTTCTGCTGGGATCTAAAGCTCCCTGACTACCGTTAATGCTCCTGAAAATATCCGTGAAGAAATTCATTCTACTGGCTTGCTTTTCCTGGTGTTAGAGAAACCAGTTTAAAAAAAAAATCCTTGACCCATTCTGTATCTTACAAGAAAATTGACTATCACTCCGGCTCTTAAAGGGAACTTGATTTTTGTCTGAAAGAAACTATACTACGGTGTGATTCTACATTGTTGTTGTTGTCGGGTGCTGTTAAGTTGATCCTAACTCATAGTGATCCCATGTGACAGAGTAGAACTGCCCTGTAGGGTTTCCATGGCTGTAATCTTCACGGAAGCAGATCATCAGGTCTTTCTCCTGTGGAGCTGCTGGGTGGGTTCAAACCACCAACCTTTCAGTTAGCAGCCAAGTGCTTAACCGTAGCCTGACTGTAGCTGTGGATAATTGTTACTGGTTCAGGTGGAAAAATTCCCACAGTGAGATTCCCATCTCCAGGGGGCAGGACAGTTGAATGCATGAACTCACCTTGACCGCCCTGCTAGGGGTACGGCCTGTTACCTGGTCTTGTGAGGGGAGGGTGTAAAGCTTCCTGGAGAACTGGGTCTGGCCTTTACTTGTCTTAAACACTCCCATATCTCCATGCACCCTTCATGGCAAAATTAGCTGTCTCTGTGCTCTACCACCTGGGAACGTTTGACACCTCTGCTCATGTGATCACTAAATGGTGCCAGGCAAGCCACGAGGCAGCAGACCATAAAACGTGCTGTGTGTGTGCGTACTCAGGTGTCTCTGGAAGGTAGGATCAGAATCCAGGCAGCAAATGTCACCAGCCGGTTGGGACTGGTGTAGCCTGTCTCATTTCATTGCGGAGACTGGAGTCCATTCACCAACAGTCTTAGAGAAGGTATTACAAATAATAACGTCAATAACAGTAGCTACTGTTTATTCAACGCTATGTGTGCTAGACACTTGGCAGACACTGTCATTAATCCTGTAATGCCCATATTGATGGTGGAACACAGAATCAGAGCTCTGGTGGCTTCTCCAGGATGACCCAAGCAGTGGCAGGATAGAGTCATAACCTCTGCTGCCTGAAGCCAGTGCCTGTGCTTGTACTCGCTGTGCCAGCTGCTCCAGCCTAGCTAGGCTTCAGTTGTACCTACGGCACTTTAAAAAATACAGATGCTGGACCCCACTGCGAACCTTCATTGGATCTCCAGGGGGCTGACTGCCCAGATGATTTTGATAGGCAGACAGGGTTGAGAATCATTAAGTTGTCTCTCCTCTAGCTTGTTAAAAAATGAGATTCTCTATAGGCAGATTTGGAAACCCATTGGTTTGATAGAGACAAGACTTAGATATGTTACCTGTATTTTTCTAGACTTGTAGGTGCTGCTTACTCCCCACCTCAGTTGCCCTCACCCCCACTCATTCACACCTCCTCCTCCTCTAGTGCCCAGACCCCCTCCCCTGTCTGCTGCTCATCTAAGGTTGTATCATGTGGATTTGGGGTAATAACTGGCCTGCCTCGCCCTGGCGGCTGTCCCACTGTTGGAGTACTTAGGGACTGCAAAATCTCTGTGATTGTCAGCCGGCAGGCTTTGCTGGGCCACCAGAGCAGCTGCCACAAAAAGAGAGCCTCCTCTACCCAGTAACCTGAAACCCAGCACAGAGGGTAGGCGTGGCTGACATTGTTCTTCCACAGCAAGGAGAGCGGATGGTGAGGCAGAACGGGGGAGTAAGCATGCAGGCAGGCCCTGATTGCAGCTAGGCTCTGTCACTTACATGCTGAGAGGCCTTGAGCAGGGCATTTCATACCTGAGGCTCAGGGTTATTTATCTGAAAAACCAGGGGTGGTTTTAAAGCTTAAAGGAGATAATGGTTATATAATTTCTCTGTAAATGCTAGCTGTCTTTAAAAATTACTTCATTCAGGACACGCTCTTTGAATTCTCAGTCTGTACATAGGCATTGGGAAGAAGACCTCTCAAAGAAGCAGAAAGCACAGACCTTGCCTCATGGGCCATATCATCTTGCAGACATTATTGACGGTGGTGAAATGAGAAAGCAGCTTAAACTGTAAAATATTTCAGAAATGGTATTTCTTGTTACAGGTTGATTGAGATGCTCCCACGCTTCCTTCCTTGTGCATTTGGAGAAGAGGTGACCCCCATTTCAAGTCTCTTTCCCTTTGGTCCTGTGCAGAAAGGAAACGGTTGTTTCTTGTTAGTGAATCATTCTTCCTCAGGCTGAGTTTTTAAACAAGTTGCTGGGAGAACTTGGATGGGAAAAATGATTCGAGGTTGAACAAAGCCAGCCCTTTGGCGTCAGCCTCTTGCATGAGCACAGACACTTGCTTCCCACAGACATCCTCTGTTCATTGACACCCCTGTCCCTTGACTATAAGGGACTGCGTCCCCTCCTCAGAGGGCAGGTGAAGGTTCTCTCTGGAATCTTGTTCAAAAGACCCTTCCTGTTCAGAGCCCATTTTGCACAGGGTTGTTGTTGTTAGTTGCTGTTGAGTCGGTTCCAACTCATGGCGACCCGTATGTGCAGAGTGGAACTGCTCCATAGGGTTTTCAAGGCTGTGACCTTCCAGAAGCAGACCATTGGGCCTGTCTTCCAAGGCGCCTCTGGATGGATTCAAACTGCCAACCTTTTGGCTAGTAGTTGAGTGCTTAACCGTTTGTGCCACCTGGGGACTCCTATGCCTAAAAAAAAATTTTTTTTTTTTTTTTTGCTCTAATAGAAACCTTTTCTTTCCAACCCAGCTTCAAAACTGTACAGAATATTCAGGACATAACGCCCGAATTCAGGACTCATTTGTAAAACATTCTGTATATATGCTGACATCTTTTTGTTTTTTTCATAATTAATTTTGTTGTTGAGAGTGTACACAGCAAAACATATACCAATTCACGTACAAGTTTCTACATGTACAGTACAGTGACGTTGATTACATTCTTCAAGTTGTGCAGCCGTTCTCACCCTGCCTTTCTGAGTTGTCCCCCCCCCATTTACATAAACTCACTGTCCCCTAAGGTGTCTGTCTAATCTTTTGAGTTGCTGTTGTCAGTTTGATCTATACAGATAGATCTTAAAAGAGCATAATGCTCAAGGCAGACATTCTTTACTAGTGAAGCTAAACTATTATTTGGCCTTAAGAAGACTTCAGGGGATATTTTTAGTTTAAGGTTTAGAGATTATCTCAGGGCAATAGTTTCAGGGGTTCAGCCAGCCTCCGTGAATTCAGAAAGTCTGGGTTCCGTGAGAATTTGACATTCTGTTCTGTATTAACCCCCTTTTGGTATAAGTTTCTTAGAGGCCTCTGGAGATAGGTTTCTTATCGTTCATTGCAGTTCTAAAACGTAAAGACAGTTTGAGACTTCCAGAGCACTCGCTAACCTAGTGACGAAGATGTCAGTGTTGAATACCAGCTGTTGGTGGTGCAGGTCTTGGTGTCCTGCACTCATGTCTACCCTCCCACACCTCTCTCTTGTTCTCTCTGTGTGCCACCTCCCTACCGCCCCCCCCCCCCGCCTCTGCCAATAGAGAATGGAACTGAGGTCTCTATTTCAAAGGGAAAGTTGGCAGCCATGCTGGGTCCCAGGAGAGCTTTGGCTTTGATGCATGTTTGTTTTGTGTGTGTGTGTTGTTTTGTAATGTGTGTGAGACTTCTGGCCCATCAAAAATGAGAACTGGGGAAAGCAGCTCAGGGTGAATGAGTGAAGTGTTGCTTTTATTCCAGTGCTACAGAGGCGCACAATCCAGCCTCAAAATGAGAAAATCCGTCAGTCCTAAGGGTGGCAGGAGAAAATGGCCATATTGGTTTGGCTCTTTTGCACGGCCAGGCCCTCATCCCTGAGTGTCCACAAAGCTGGCCAAGCACCTTATCTAAGGAGCTTCCTACTAAGACTCCCTGTGCCCTTGTCTGCCTCACCACCCACTCTGGCTCTGCACAGAGGCAGGCTCTGAGCCCAGCTAACAGACTGCAAGTTCACTGTTGGTTGACCTACATCCTAGTGTCTCCCTGGATGTTTTTTGTACCCCAAGGAGCCTGTTGACTTAACTGTCACCAGGCTGACATCCACCCCTCCTCTCCTGTGTGCGTGGATGCTAATGTACGTGTTTGGGATGAGGAAGTGTGTTTGTTCAGACCATGAACCTGAAGTTGAGAGACCACCTTTCCCTTGAATGCTCAGATGGTTACAGAGCACACAGATGCATTGGACAGCCTAGTTAGGGGTCTCCTCCTACCTCCTGGGGTGGGAGGACAGGAAACTGGGGCGAGGGGAGGCAGTCAGCCAGGGCATAAGGGAGGAGGGAAGGAGACACCTGTGCTTTAAGAAGGGCTTACAGTGCAGCGGTTCTGAACTAACCCAGTACTTCTCATTTCTCCCTTGCAGTTGGAGACCCCCTCACCACTAAGTGCCTCTTTGCATAGCTCCGGCTCCCCGCCCCCACGCTCACTGGTACCACAACAGCGGGACGGGCCATGGCGGGTCGGGGAGGTGCAGCACGACCCAATGGACCAGCCTCTGGGAACAAGATCTGCCAATTTAAGCTGGTCCTGCTGGGGGAATCTGCGGTGGGCAAATCCAGCCTTGTCCTCCGCTTTGTCAAGGGCCAATTCCACGAGTACCAGGAGAGCACAATTGGAGGTGAGTGGGCATGACGGAGTGGGAGTAGCTTCAGAGAAGCCAAAGATATGCCCTGGCATTGAGGGGAGGGGCAGCCACCCGCCCAGGGTGGCAGCACCTCCACTTCATCTGGGTGCTGGAATCAAAGCCAACAATTTCATGCAAGAGAATATCAAAAAGCATTGCTAATAAGAATGAGCTGTGAGTTGAAAACTGGCTTCAGTCCTGGCTCTGGCTCTTTATTATTTGTGTGGCCTTGGCCAAGACCCTTCCCCTAATCTGGCCTCTGGGAAGGGAGAGGCTGAGTCTGAACCACTGCGGGGCCTTCCCACTCTAACCGGTAGAGTCCATCTGCCCCAGCCTCTCCCTGCTTTCCAGAATGGGGAAATGGCCTGGGGAGTCGTGGCTGGGAGAGGAGGCTGGTGTTTTTGAAGCTGACCTTTATCCTTTCTTTTGCATGTCATTGGTTTCCCAGTGGTCAGCATTTTGGATGTGAGGGTCTGGACTCAGCCTCTTGCTCTAGTGGCCAGTACAAACCCAATGGGCCAGGGCTGTTCTTGGGCTTGAGTCATCCTTTCTCTACTCTCTTGGTTGGTGGGAGGGTTCCAGGCAGCTGAACAAAACGGGCCGTGTCAGCAGTCTTCCTGCTGCCTCCTCAGCACTAGGGTCAGGAGCTGGAGAGGGGAAGTGAAGGGAAGCCCTGGGTCCCTCGGTGAGGGGGAGGGTAGATGAAGAAAGCAGGCTTTCTACAGAGAGCCGTCTTGGATCCTCTGCGGGGTCCAGGGGCAAAGGAGTCTCCCACATGTCTGCTCCAGCCCTGGGATTCCCCACTGAAGCATTTGCACAGCCGCCCCATGTTCCCCTACCTCCTTGGGCCAAAGATAGGGTCACTGTGTTTCCTGAGGGTTAGGCCACAGATTGGCCATGCAGAAATGGGTCTGGGTCAGAGCTGGGGATGGTGGCTAGCCAGGGCGCCTGGAGGTGGCAGGTGGGTAGAAAGCTGGTTACTCAGCCTCCACCTGGCAGTAGAACAGTCTGTACTTCTGGGCTTCCCCAGCACAGCTGAGCATATGAGTGTCCTCTGGAAACTGAAGGGCAGTGACACCCCTGTGCTGGAGCATACTGAGGGACTGGAGAGGTTTCCAGCCAGCTGTGCTCTCTCAGGGGAGCAGGGAAGGAAGAAGGGGGAGTGGACAGACTCACCCTTTTGTGCTTGGAGTCAGGTTCCCTGGGCTTTTCCACTCCTGCCCCTCACTGCAGTCCACCTCAGAGAGTGGTCCTGAAATGGTTCAGATGCAAGTTGTCATCCCATCTCTTCCTTCCTTGCCCAGGCTGAGTCTGGAAAGCCTGTGCACTCTCCACCCCCGAGACACACACAGAAATACAGACTCCCCCTGCCTTGCCTGAGCCTGTTTTAGCAGCTAGGCAGGGGCTTCTCTGTGTCCGTCTTGGCAGCAGGCGTCTAAATGCCAGTGCCTGGGTACACCACGGAAGTGGGTAGTGGTGGCTTCTGGAACCCATTCTTACCCACCGGCATCACCTTCTCTTTTACAGCGGCCTTCCTCACACAGACTGTCTGCTTGGACGACACAACAGTCAAGTTTGAGATCTGGGACACAGCTGGACAGGAGCGGTATCACAGTCTGGCCCCCATGTATTATCGGGGGGCCCAGGCCGCCATCGTGGTCTATGACATCACCAACACGGTAAAGATTTTTTCCTTCTTTCCCTGTTGTTCATCTTCTGGAAGCCCCAGGAATTAGGTTATAGAGGCCCCCATATTTCTGGCCCCTCGACCTTCTGTTCCTGGGGTGGTGTGTGGACAGGCTTCCTCTCTTGTTTGGGGTATCTCGCCAGTTGACATCATAGACTCGTTGGCTATGACAGCTCAAGCTTCTCTAGTGATTGACCCTGGGCAGAATACCTTCTCCATCCCCTTGATGTTCTGGCTCTGTCTCCCCAGGATACATTTGCACGGGCCAAGAACTGGGTAAAGGAGTTACAGAGGCAGGCCAGCCCCAACATCGTCATCGCACTTGCGGGCAACAAGGCGGACCTGGCCAGCAAGAGAGCCGTGGAATTCCAGGTGGGGAGATGGACAGGACCTGGGGGAAGGAGTATACCAGCTCCACTTGGCTTCCTCCAGGCTGCTCAGGGGCTTTGGGAAGGGCTGTGCAGGGAGGCAGCAGGAGAGCTTTAATCTTCTGCCCCCCTTGTAGCTTAAGCATGGGCCTAAAAGGAAATTCATCTGCCTCTCCTTGTTCTGTTTCTTTGAGGGAGGGGGGTACATATGTATAGTGTAAGCTTCTGTTAATTTTTTCTCATAAATTGAATTTTAATTAAATTTATTGACAAAGTAAGGCTTTTTTAAACTCTAACACAAGAGGGTATATAGAATGAAATCTAAGTCCCTTCTAACCTTAGAAATCCAGATTCCCTTCTCCCTGGTTCCCCAGTTTCTTATCTTTCCAGAAATAGGCACGTGCATATGAATCCCTTTCTTTCACAGCTGGGAGCATGTTGCTCTGTATTATAATAACTTACTTTTACCAGCCCCTTATTGATGGACTCCTAGGTTGCTTGTAATAACAGCAGACTAGAGACAGTGCTGTGGTCACCATCCACATACCTGTGCTTTTGTCCAAATGTGTGAGTGTGTTTGTAGAATAACTTTCGAGAAATATTCCTGCCTAGTAATTTCAAGATCAGGAAGGCAGAATGGACCTAGAAAAACCTCGAAGACATCTGGTGATGTGTGTGAGCTGAGAAGTGCTAAACTAACAGGAGATCGGGATGTGGGACAGATGTCTCAGGAGACCCAGAGCAGGAAAGCCTTAAGCCTGATAGCCCTGCATTGGTCCAGCTTGTCTGTATTGTATCTAAGGCACTGTGATCAGGGATAATTTTTATCCTGGGCTCCATCCACTGCCAACTGTCGACATTTCCCTCCCACCCCCTCTCACCTCCATCTGAATCAGGAAGCACAAGCCTATGCAGATGACAACAGTTTGCTGTTCATGGAAACATCAGCAAAGACTGCAATGAATGTGAATGAAATTTTCATGGCAATAGGTAAGTTGCCTTTCATCAAGGGCACGTCACTTGGTTGCTGTTCTGTAGTAGGTCACCGGGGGTCCCTTCACTATTCTGATAAAATAGTCTTCTTCAGCTAATTCCCCGATGTAGATCGTTCGCCCCAGAATTTTCTAAAGCCTGGGCCAGCGTTTCAGCATTTTACTCCTTCACACTTTAGCTTGCTGCCCATTTCAAAGACTGTCATCACCATCCCCCTACCCACTTCTTAAGATTTTTTTTAGTGCCTAGGCTCTGGAGTCATCCCGCTGGGTTCAAATCCTACCTCTGTGGCCTTGGGCAAGTTATTTAACCCCTCTTTGCCTCAGTTCCCTGAAACACTCAGAACATGCCTGGCACGTAAAAGCCTTCGGTATGTGGTTTATCACTGATCGAATGGTGAAGGCCAGATTCTACTCGAGTAGGATTAGGAGAGAGTATTGGGTATCCCCCTCAAATGCATTTTTTTCTCCTCCTGTCTCAAACAGCTAAGAAGCTTCCCAAGAATGAGCCCCAGAATGCTGCTGGTGCTCCAGGCCGGAACCGAGGCGTGGACCTTCAGGAGAACAACCCAGCCAGCCGGAGCCAGTGCTGCAGCAACTGAGCCCCCCTTGCCTGCCCACTGCCCCCACCTCCTCCGCCTGTACGACCCGACTGGAATCCACTCTAACCAATCGCACTTAACGACTGGGCCACCGCTGGGGGGGCAGGGGGAGGGCTCCACCATGATTTCTCCATATGATTTTGGTCATAGGCCGGAGTGAGCTATTCCACCTGCACCTTTCTGTACAAATACTAATTCAATTTTAAGTCTTAAGTCACTTTTTTAATATATATGATCTTCTGCTCTTCCCACTTCCTTCCCTTCCTACAGCTCCCCCACTTTTCCTTTGCTGGTAGTAGCCACATGCTCCTGTGCCCCCCACCCTTGTATATGGGGGCAGGGGGCTGGAGCAGTTACCCTTCCTTTCCTTCTTGCTGAATAGCAGACTCAGCAAGAGCATCCACACCCTTTCCTTGTTTGGAGCGGGCTTCGTCTGAGGTGGCCGGCAAGGCCCTGGAGGCTAGGGAATGAGAGCAAGCTCTTCCTGCAGCAGGCTGTCATCAGGCTGCACCCCCCGCCCCCCCAGCTGGGAGAGAACCCACAACATTACTACAGTTACTTATCACACGTTATTGTGACAGCCACGAACCCATTGCCCACCCCCACCCCCTTGGTCACCCTGACCTCTGGCTCTGAGCCCTGTTCTGACCAAATCACGATGAGTATTTGGGGGTGGGTGGGTAAGGGGGGGAGTGGGGGGGATGGAACCAACTTTTTCTGTATTTTGTATTGTATGTTTTCTTCAACATGTAACCAATCAGTATCTTGTCAATATAGTCAGCCGATCGATCGACCTCGCTCTTGTCTTGTCTTTCTCTGGCAGAGTTTATCAGACCATGCCCTCTCCAGTTTTCTTGATGTTAATTTAAAACGAACCACTAATCTTGTGAAAAGCCTTTTTTTCCCTAATGTGAGGGGATGCTGGTGGTCATGGTAACCAAGAGAAAGAGGCCCTTACTGTTAGCAGCTCTTAGCGGGTAGGGATAGGGCCAGACTGACCTGGGGCTGAGTCTCACCGAGTTTAAATTGAGGGTCCTGCCTTGGCCTCCCCGTCCAGCATAGATGGTGGTGCTGTGCAGTCTATATTTGAAGATTGTTGGCTTCTGAAACACCAGAAGTGGCCCCTTTGGGGTTTTTGGTTGTCTGTGTCAGGCCTGTATGGGACTCTCACCCTCTTCCCTGAGGAGGGACATCGATGACCTCTACAACTTCCAGCCGGTCATAAGGCCAAGGCTGCCACACCTGGCTTTCCTCACCACCTGACTTCCTCACCACCTGTGTCCCCACAGCACCACCCCCCAAACACCAGGGCCAGGCCATCCTGTCCCAGTCTCTCAGGGCCCTCTGTTCTTTCTGGAGCCAGGTGAAGCTTGGGCACTCTGGCCCTCTGCTGCTCCCTGCCGGAGCCAGAGCTCAGACTGCCACAGGCTGGGGGCTATCGCCCTAGCAGTGAAATGAGCTGAGTAGGGCAACACTGCCCTCCAGCTTCCAGGGCTACAAAGGCCTTGATTCTTGGCGGATCCCCACCTTGAGGTGTCTCCCTCCACCTGCAGCTTCCCTATCTCTGACCTCAACCCCCAGAAAAGACCACGGACACCAAGGCTGCTGCACACCGAGGTTGTTTACTGGCTCAGGCTAGGTTGGAACCGTTAGAGCTGAGGCCCCTGAGTCTGGGAGACGGCCCTATACGGGCTTCCGGGAGAGGCGGCGCCCAGCACTGGCTTCGGACACACAGCTGGCCAGAGGGGGTCAGGCAGCAGGTCATGGCGGAAGGATCTAGGTCGGGCGGTAGTTGCACTTCCCGGTGCACCTTCCGCGTCATGCAGAAGCTGCCCCCGTCTGGGCCACAGCTCTCCAGGTGCTGCTGGCCGGTCACCATCAGGCGCCCGCTATCGACCCGCACGTCCAGCTCCTCCGGGGTGAAGCCGTGGGCATCCACCTTCAGTTGGAAACCGCCCTCTGCGTGGTCCTCCTGCGCAGCTGCCAGATGGTCCCTGAGTAGCTGCACCGGTAGCCTGGCCACTTGGTTCTGTTCAGCGAGGGCCACGCTGGGACGGCGGAACGCCGCCACCTGCTTCTCGTTGGAGAGGCCGCTCCCAACCCGCTGCATCGGTGTGAGCAACTGCTGTCCAAGCGCGTGCGCCCCGAGCGCAGGGCTCGCTCAGAACTGGGCAGAGGCGCGAGGGCGCCTACGAGGTGCAGCTCCGGAGAAAAGGACTCTCCTGCACTAAGCGTGGTTGGCTCCCCTCTGCTCTGTTCAGTTCAGCTCGGTCCCCTTCACTTCCGCAAAGCGGCTGCGCTCGGGTGAGATTCACTTTGGTAGAGTTCGGGGCCAGGTATGCTCATCCTACCCCCAAGGGTCAGGTTGTCAGCTGCCTTGGCGCTTCAGCTCCTGTTTTCACTCGGGATCCTGCCCCTTTCTAGGGCCCTTCCCCACCTCTGTCAGGGGGCCAGGGAAGGCCAGAGGCTGTGACTGAACTGGACCTGCCTGAACTGCGGGAGCCCCAACCTGGAGCCTCAGAAGCGCAGACCCAGGAACAGACCGAACCTCCGGGCTGCGGGGAGGCTGTCTTGATCTTCCAGGAATCAGGCCTGGGGACAAGAACTGCCCCCAGTGGAGTATGGCCTTTCCGGGTCATCCATTCTCTAGATGTCCTGCCTTTCCCTGACCATGCACAATGGCTTCTCTCCCACACCCGTGAAGATTGGTAGGTGGATGAGTCTTTCCGGCCTTTTATTCCTCCAGTGCTGGGCCTGCCAGGTGGCACAAGGGCTGAGCCCTAGAACCACAAAGATGAAGACATGGGCCCTGCCGTCAGGAACTCACAGTCTGGAGGAGAGTTTCCCGCAGAGTCGGTCCAGTGCCAGGGAAAGGCGGCCGTCCTCCTCTGCGGCCACTTCGTCCCCACCCCAGTAGCCTTCTTTGTAACCACAGCCATGCCTCTGGGACTCAGCATTTTAAAAATAAACTCTTAATGAAATATACACAAAAGTGCAAAAAAAAGTGAACACTCTCACGTAACCATTACACAGCTAATAAAAGGGTTACTAAATTTTAATCTCTTCTGGAGCGGCCATTCTGTCCCCGGGAAGACGTTTGGGGCAGGGCCTTTGCCGAGGGTGGGGTGTAGGGGAGAGAGGTGTGCGGTGAAGTCAATGCGACCTTCGGGCTCTGAAGGTAGACAGAGCCCACGATTCTGTTTTCTCGAACGCTCCTCCTTGTCCCTAAGAGAACAACAGTCTTGACTATCGCGGAAGGCTCCAAGAGGGATGAGAAGTGAAGAAGGATGAATCTGGGCCGATCTCTCGTGCTTTACTTGGCTGCCTGGGTCCGGGGTCCAGGACAGAAAAGTCTGGAAGCTGGAGGCAGAGGGGAGCGGCGATGGAAGACTACAATTCCCATCATGCGCCAGTGCAGCAACGCCTGCGCACTGAGCGCCGTTTGCCCATGCGGCCCTAGGGCTGGGAGCGCCGCGCCGCTCTCCTCTGTGGGGGAGGCCATGGCGGAACCTTCCCAGGCCCCGACCCCGGCCCCGGCCGCACAGCCCCGTCCCCTTCAATCCCCAGTCCCTGCCCCAATTCCGGCTCCTGCCCCCGGCCCTGCTTCAGCCCCGGCTCCAGCTCCCACTCCGGCACCAGCACCCGCCCCAGCTGCAGCCCCAGCCGGGAGCACAGGGACTGGGGGACCCGGGGTAGGAAGTGGGGGGACCGGGAGCGGGGGGGATCCGGCTCGACCTGGCCTGAGCCAGCAGCAGCGCGCCAGCCAGAGGAAAGCGCAAGTTCGGGGGCTGCCGCGCGCCAAGAAGCTCGAGAAGCTAGGGGTCTTCTCGGCTTGCAAGGTGGGGGCGGGGCCTGTGTTGAAAGGGGCGGGGCCTGGGGCATCCAAGGGTTTGGGTGGGAATGGTGGCAAGCTTTGGCAGGGGAGAGGCTCCTTGCCCCTGGGTATGGGGTCATTCACTGATCCTTCTGCCTTCAGGCCAATGAAACTTGCAAGTGTAATGGCTGGAAAAACCCCAAGCCCCCCACTGCACCCCGCATGGACCTGCAGCAGCCAGCCGCCAACCTGAGCGAGCTGTGCCGCAGCTGTGAGCATCCCTTGGGTAAGGCATGCAGTGCCCTCGGACGTTGGGGAGGGGGCTTGCTGGCCCCTGCTTGGACAGGGTGAGTTAAGTGCCACAAAGCTTCATCTCTGAAAAACCAAAGATGCCTTCTCAGGAGGGCTTAGGTTGGGCATGTATATGCCTCAAAACAGGAGAAAGGAAATGGGGCTGCCCAAGGGCCTGTGTAGAAGCAGCCAGTCTCCTTGGCTGGTCACTCTGGTTTGAGGGGCTGAGGATGTATCTTGGCTGGCTACGAACAGGGGAAGGAGGCCCCTGTAGATTTTTTCTACCCAACCTTCCCAACTCTACCACCTGTTCCCTTGCAGCTGATCACGTGTCCCACTTGGAGAACGTGTCTGAGGATGAGATTAACCGGCTGCTGGGGATGGTGGTAGACGTGGAGAATCTGTTCATGTCTGTTCACAAGGAGGAAGACACAGACACCAAGCAGGTGTATTTCTACCTCTTCAAGGTGAGCTTTCAACGAATGAGGGAGGGTTTATGAAGGAGGTGAGGCATGGGGCATTTGCAGCTCAGAGCTCTGCACACTGGTACTCTGCCCCTTTCTCTTACCTCCAGCTCCTGCGGAAATGCATCCTGCAGATGACCCGGCCCGTGGTGGAGGGGTCCTTGGGCAGCCCCCCATTTGAGAAGCCTAATATTGAGCAGGTGGGATGGGGAATGTGGTAAGACAAGAACTGGGGACACCTTGGAGAAGTGGGGAGCCTATGTTCTTCATCCTCCTCAAGTTGAGTATGGGAGAGAGGTTCAGAGAAGGAAGAATGTTTTGTGGGTAGGGGGACATAGTTTATCTTTGCACAGAGCCCCATAGTGAGAGGAGAGCTTTGTCTCTGCCCTCAGGGAACACCTGCTTTTGGGTAAGAAGCCCCTGCTGGCTGCTCATGCCTCAAGCCCTGTTTTGTCTCCTCCTCCTCCCGCTCCTTCTCAGGGTGTGCTGAACTTCGTGCAGTATAAGTTCAGCCACCTGGCTCCCCGGGAGCGGCAGACGATGTTCGAGCTCTCAAAGATGTTTCTTCTCTGCCTTAACTACTGGAAGCTTGAGACACCTGCCCAATTCCGGCAGAGGTCCCAGGCTGAGGATGTGGCCACCTACAAGGTCAATTACACCAGGTAGGCCTGGCCAGGGGTAGCATGTGGAGAGGCGTGTAGGCCCAGCCTGGGCTTAGTGCTTTCTGCCCTCACCTGCCACTTCCCCCACCTGCACAGATGGCTCTGTTACTGCCACGTACCTCAGAGCTGTGATAGTCTACCCCGCTACGAGACCACTCATGTCTTTGGGCGAAGCCTGCTCCGTTCCATCTTCACCGTTACCCGCCGGCAGCTGCTGGAGAAGTTCCGAGTGGAGAAGGACAAGCTGGTGCCTGAGAAGAGGACCCTTATCCTCACCCATTTCCCCAAGTAAGGTTCATTCTGGCCTCTCAGGACCTTTTCTCAAGTTCACTTTGCTGTTGTCCCCTTTTTTCTGGGATGCCTTCCTGGAGTGATCCCTTCTCCCCCTCCATGAGTCTTCTGGGATCTGGGTGCCCCAGCCCAGACCCAACCTGCTGATATTTGCCTTGTATATGCTAGTCTGGGGATGGCGGGGATGTGGCATGAGTGCTAACGCTACCCCTCTCATGGCGGTAGAAGACATTACTAGTTGTTTCTGCAAGGCCTGGACACAGCCTTAGACTAATCCTTCCCCCAGCAGCACTCCCAGAAACCAGAGTTTCCACCTGAAGTGAGATTGATTTCCATCCCTTCTTAGTTTTTTCTGTAATATCTTCCTCTGCTCAGCCTTGTTTTCTTCCCATTTAAGTCTGGCTCCTAACTCTCTTGTTCAAGAAGCTTTTTTTGACTAATCCTGGCTCCCCAGAGCTCCTCCTACCACCAGGTGGGAAGAAGTGGCAGGAAGGGGTGGACTCTGAGCCCCACTTTGACACTGAGGGGACTGAGTCTCAAGGTAACTCAGTGTGCTGCTTGGCATACACACAGGTGGCATCTGTGCAGGCCCTGTCTCCCTGTGTTCTTTTCCCTGTGCTGCCCATCGTGGCAGGAAGTGGGCCTCTTGGATCTCTGCCTTAGAAGTGTTTTATTCTCTTACTTCAGATGGGGGCTCCCAGAAGGCAGAGGGCTGCTCCTTTCCCTTCAGACTAGGGCTTCACAGAAGGTACAGGGTGTCTCCTCTCTCAGGCTCTCAATTCCCTGAGAGCATCTCTGTTTCTTTCCCCTGCCTCCTGCCCCTTTGGGTGCCTGACCCAGGGCTCCACCCTTGGTTGGAGGGATAGGATTGTGGGACCGACCTTGCACCCTTCCCTAGATTCCTGTCCATGCTGGAGGAGGAGATCTATGGGGCAAACTCTCCGATCTGGGAGTCCGGCTTCACCATGCCACCCTCAGAGGGAACACAGTTGGTGCCCCGCCCAGGTTTGTGCTCCCTGGCTCTCTGCTTGCCTTATTGGCTGAGCCAAACACCTCTGGGAGGAGAGGGCCGGGAATGACAGCAGTGGGGAATGCAGGAGGGCCATAGTGTATCCGGGGGTGGCGGGCCTGGATCCCTTTGAGAAGCCTGCCCACGACTCCAACCCCTGTCCCGATTTTTCTGTCCCTAAGCTACCGTCAGTGCAGCGGTTGTTCCCAGCACCCCCATCTTCAGCCCCACCATGGGTGGGGGCAGCAACAGCTCCTTGAGTCTGGATTCTGGAGGAGCTGAGCCCATGCCAGGTGTGTACTTAACCCCGACCTCTACTATGTACCCCTGCCCTAATCTCTTGCTGCCCCTGGGATACCTTGCCAAACCCCCAGCAGGTGAGAAGAGGAAGCTTCCAGAGAACCTGACCCTGGAGGATGCCAAGCGGCTACGTGTGATGGGCGACATCCCCATGGAGCTGGTTAATGAGGTCATGCTGACCATCACTGACCCTGCCGCCATGCTGGGGCCGGAGGTGGGCAGCCTGGCTTGCTGGCCCTACAGTCAACAGGGAGAGTGGGGCCCCTACTGACCTGAGACCCTGGCTCACCACCCCTCCTCCGGTGCCCAGACCAGCCTGCTGTCAGCCAACGCAGCTCGGGATGAGACCGCCCGCCTGGAGGAGCGCCGCGGCATTATTGAGTTCCACGTTATTGGCAACTCGTTGACGCCCAAGGCCAACCGTCGGGTGTTGCTCTGGCTCGTAGGGCTGCAGAATGTCTTCTCCCATCAGCTGCCGCGCATGCCCAAGGAGTACATCGCCCGCCTCGTCTTTGACCCGTGGGTTGCCAGGAGATCCTCCACCCCAGCACCTCAGGGCCCTCCCCTGTAGCCTCCCCACCCCTCCCCAGGCTTCTCCCTCCACCCTTGGGAATTCCTGATCCTCACTTCTCAACCCTGAGTGCAGCAGGTCTCCAGGGCTGTAGGGGTCCGGGGAGCATGTGGCGGACAGGTAGGGGCTGTGATATGCCCCTTCTTCTCTCAGGAAGCACAAGACTCTGGCCTTGATCAAGGACGGGCGGGTCATCGGTGGGATCTGCTTCCGCATGTTCCCCACCCAGGGCTTCACGGAGATCGTCTTCTGTGCTGTCACCTCAAATGAGCAGGTCAAGGTGAGCACAGTGCCCCTGCCCCTGGGCTGCTGGGTTTGGGCCAGGTCAGAGCAGCGGGATGTGGTGATATGCAGCCCCCAACCCTTTCCAGTTTGGAGAGCTCTTTTGGTGGCCAGACGGTTCCTCCCGTGCCCACAAGGTGGCAGTTGTGCTTCTCAGAACGGTGGATTAAGAAAACACCTGTTGACAAATGGAGCCCAAGAGTTGCAACACTTTTAAATTGACCTGTGTTTTCTTCATCCCAAGACCGTTTATGTACATTGGGGAACTAGTAATTTTTACACTAGTCTAGCACTGGGTAACATTCTTGGGTGCTGTGCTTTATCACAGCTGACCCATTAGTGGGGTCCCTCGGTCCCCTGTTTTATGTAACCCAGATCTGCTTGATTTCAAAGACCACATGGTGCCTCCTTAGTCCCAGCATGTGGGAGACAGTGTCTCTTTGGGGTTCAGATGCTGCGATTAGCAAGCCCCTTGTGATGTCCCCTCTCCCCCAGTTCCAAGGCCCAGAGACTGGGAGCCAGTGGCCTGTGGACACCAGCTTCCTGGTTTGGAATCGGACCTGTCTGGATTTGGATCCTGGCCCTGCTGTGGCTGGTGCCCAACTTTGGGCATTTTTCCTAGCATAGCTGAGTGTCAGTTTTCTCTTCTGTCAAATGGAGGTAGTAGTACCCACCTCATAGGTTAACTTGAGAATTGGTTTGTAAAGCACCAAGCACCATGCCTGGGTCAGAGCAACCACTTGGTCATTCTGTGCCCTTCGCTCCCCTCCCCGTAAACTCCCTGCCCCCTTTCTAATCTTCCCTTCCTCTCTGGGCCCTCCTGAGGCCTCTCTAACATGAGGCCCACCCCGCCCCCATGCTAAGCCTGGCTCCCCTCCCCTGCAGGGCTATGGGACTCACCTGATGAACCACCTGAAGGAGTATCACATCAAACACAACATTCTCTACTTCCTCACCTACGCTGACGAGTATGCCATTGGTTACTTCAAAAAGCAGGTGACCTTCAGCCTCACCCTACCCTCCTGCCTGCCTGCCGCCTGGGGCCAGGGTCGTTCTGTCCAGCTAGCTCCCTGGTACAGATGGAATGGGAGTCCCTTTGTGTCCCATGTTGCCTCCTCCACCTGCAGGGAAGTCCTTAGGGCCTGTCTTCCTTTCTCCTGATGCTGTCCCAGTGAAAGAGTAAGGGTCCTGTGGGGGAGTAGGGCAGGCTAGGAGAATTGGAAGCCTCTTGGGGGTGAGTTGGGAAAGGGCAGCTAAACTGAAATCTTTCTAGGGACGGATTAATTGAGTCCTATCTGTGTGCAGAGCACTGTTAGGTGCCATGGGAGGGGGTCAGTCAAGGAGTGGGGGGGGGCGTGGCACCCACCTCCCCTCAGATGCTCCTTAGGGAGCAGCTATGAGAGTTGGCAAACACTTGCTCATGGATTGGGTCATAACCGTCTACCCACAGGGCTTCTCCAAGGACATCAAGGTGCCCAAGAGCCGCTACCTGGGCTACATCAAGGACTACGAGGGTGCAACCCTGATGGAGTGTGAGCTGAATCCCCGGATCCCTTACACGGAGCTGTCCCACATCATCAAGAAGCAGAAGGAGGTTGTGTGTGGGGTGGGGGGGAGCCGGGCCAGGGCCTCGGTTCTTGCTCTGCCTCTCAGGGGAAGCTTGGAGGGGCGGTACCTAGATTTGGAGGCAGGGGCAGCCTTGGTTTTCCCGCTCTGCACTCTGGCTGTGGCCCTGGGCAGGTTGTTGCTGGGGCTGGAGTTGACCCCTCAGACCCTTTCTTCCCTCAGATCATCAAGAAGTTGATTGAGCGCAAACAGGCCCAGATCCGCAAGGTCTACCCTGGGCTCAGCTGCTTCAAAGAGGGCGTGAGGCAAATCCCTGTGGAGAGTGTCCCCGGCATTCGTGAGCAGGGATCTCAGCGAGGAGGGTGGTTTGCCGAGGGGGCAGGAGGGCTCACTATTCGGAGGTGTGGACAGGCACTCTTAGTGATGTTCTCCCTACTTTGCAGGAGAGACGGGCTGGAAGCCGCTGGGGAAGGAGAAAGGGTAAGTGTTGTGTCAAGAGAGAGGGTTGGGGGAGACAGGGGGACCAGGCACCTCAGCCTTGGCATCTCTCACTCCCCCCAGGAAGGAGCTAAAGGACCCTGACCAGCTCTACACAACGCTTAAAAATCTGTTGGCTCAGATCAAGGTGGGGAGACCAAGTTCCTTTTGGGGGTCCCTGTCTCTGGCTGTGGCACTATGACCCAGTGTGGGGAAGGGTGGCAGACACAAGGGCTGGACGTGGGGCTGAGTGGCCCTGGCCCTTACTCGGGCCCTCTCTGCAGTCACACCCTAGTGCCTGGCCTTTCATGGAGCCTGTGAAGAAGTCAGAGGCCCCTGATTACTACGAGGTCATCCGCTTCCCCATCGGTGAGCACACTCCATTCTGACTTCTTCCCCCTCCATCCCTAAACCCACTTCTGCCTTGACTGGGCCATCTAGCGCCCCATGGCCCACCCCAGCAGACAACCCCAGCTTCTCCCCTCAGCCTCTTTTTTTAATATTGTATTTTAGGTGGAAGTGTACACAGCAAAACAGGTTCCCACTCAACGTCTGCACATACTGTTCAGTGCAATTAGTTACATTCTTCACATCCAATCGGCGTTCTCGCTATTCATGTTCTAGTTGTTCCATTCCCATTCACCTAGTCTCACAGCCCCCCAACCTTCTCATCTATGCTTTAGACTATTTTTTGACCATTTAGTTTTATATAGATTTTTTTTTAATGAGCATAGTACTCAGGGGTGATACTCATTTCTTTCTGAGCCAACCTGTTATTTAGATGAGAGATGACTTAAGGGAATAGTTCAAGGCTTAAAGAATATCTCAGGGCAGCAGTCTCGGGGATTCATCCTGACTCAGTGGGTCCAGTAAGTCTGGATTTTTTTTTAATTTGAAGTTTTGTTCTACATTTTTCTCCCTTTCTTTCAGGAACCATGTATGATGGTCCTGTTCAGGACATAAGGTAGTGGTAGCCAGGCACCACCTAGTTCTTCTGGTCTCAGGGTAGAGGAGTCCATGGTTCATGTGTAGACAGTCCTATAGACTGATTCCTTCTCTGAGTCTTGAGTTTCCTTCTTTTTGTTTTGCTCCCGACAAGTAGAGATGAATAGTTGCGTATTAGATGGCCACTTGCAAGCTTTAAAGACCTCAGACCCTACCTACTCAGCAGAGTAGATGTAGAACATAAACTTTATGAACTATGTTATGCCAGTTGACAAAGTTGTCCCACAAGATTGTGACCCTAAGTCTTCAAACCAAGGAAACTTACCCCATGGGGTGGTTGGTTCTGTCTAAGGAGTACCAGTTTCTGTGACCCTTAGTGTGTGTGTGTGTATATATATACACACACACACACACATATATGTATACATACACACATGTATACTTATACACACATATACTTGTATGTGTGTGTATGCACATATGTATTTTGGTAGTGATTGTTGCAAAGTTACATATAACATAAAAAACCCAGTGCCGTCGAGTCCATTCCGACTCATAGCGACCCTATCGTTTACCAAAACATCGTGTGTGTGTGTCTGCGTGTGTGTCTGTGTCTGTGTGTGTGTACAGCCTGTGGCATCAGTTACCTTGGTTAAGCTGTGCGCACATCTCCCACATTCGGTGCTACCTTTCCCATCACCATAAATAAAAAGTGACTACTGTCTAGAAAATGAATCCCTCTCTCTACCCCTACCCCCCACCCCTGGTAACCACCAATGAACGTTGGCCTCTGTATAGATAGTTGTTCTTGTCACTTTCTAAAAGTGAGATCATACAGTATTTGTCCTTTTGTGATTGACCTCACTCAGCATAATGTCCTCTAGGTTTATCCATCCGTGTTCATGTTTCAAAACTCATCTTTCTTTTTTTCTTCTTCTTTTTTATTGTGCTTTAAGTGATCAAGTCAGTCTCTCATACAAAAACTTATACACATCTTGCTATGTACTCCTAGCTGCTCTCCCCCTAATGAGATGGCACACTCCTTTCCACCTGTATTCCCCGTGTCCATTCAACCAGCTCCTGGCCCCCTCTGCCTTCTCATCTTGGCCTGCAGACAAGAGCTGCCCACATAGTCTCAAGAACTCATCTTTCTTTATGGCTGAGTAATATTCCACTGTATGTATATAGCACATTCTGTTCATCCATTTATCTGTCGTTGGGCACTTAGGTTGTTTCCACCATTTGGCTATTGTGAATAGTGCTGCAATGAACATAGGTGTGCATATGTCTGTTAGCATCTCTTCTATTAGATCTCTAGGGTATATACCAAGGAGTAGAATTGCTGGATCATAAGGTAACTATTTCTCATTTTTTGAGGAATTGCCATACTGTTTTCCATGGCAATTGTACCATTTTACATTCCCACCAGCAGTAGATAAGGGCTCCCATCTCCCCACATCCTTGCCAATGTGTAGTTTTGTTTGTTTTTATCATTGCCATTTTAGCTGGAGTGAGATGGTATCTCATTGTAGTTTTGATCTGCATCTCTCTAAAGGAGCCCTAGGAAACCCTGGTGGTGTAGTGGTTAAGAGCTACAGCTGCTAACCAAAAAGTCAACAGTTTGAATCCACTAAGTGCTCCTTGGAAACCATATAGGGAAGCTCTTCTCTGTCCTTTAGGGTTGCTATGAGTCGGAATCAACTCGACAGCAACGGGTTTTTTTTTTTTGAAAAGGAGCCCTGGAGCCCTGGTGGCGCAGTGGTTAAGCGTTTGGCTGCTAACCAAAAAGGTCAGCAGTTGGAATCCAACAGTTGCTCCTTGGAAACCCTATGGGACAGTTCTGCTCTGTCCTATACGGTTGCTATGAGTCAGAATCAACTCGGTGGCAATGGGTTTTTTTTTTTAAAGGAGCTCTGATGGTGCAGTGGTTTAGTGCTCAGCTGCTAACTGAAAGGTTGGCAGTACAAACCCACCAGCCGCTCCACCCACGACACAAGTAGCAGTCTGCTTCAGGAGGTAAAGATTACAGCCTTGGAAACCCTTTGGGGCAGTTTTATTCTGTCCTGTAGGGTCGCTGTGAGTCAGAATCGAACTGACAGCAATGGGTTTGGTTTGTTTTTTTTTAATGGCTAATGACAGAGAGCATCTTTTCATGTGGGTATTAGCTGCTTTGGTGAAGTGTTTGTTCATGTCCTTTGCCCATTTTGTAATCAGGTTATTTGTCTTTTTGTTGTTGAGTTTTACATATATTTACGTATATTTTAGAAATTAGACCCTTATTGGATATGTTGCTCCTCAGGATTTTTCCCCAGTCTGTAGGCTGTCTTTTTACCCTTTTGATAAAGTCCTTTGATGAGCGTAGGTTCTTCTCAGCCTCTTCAATTAAAGGTCTACACTTGTCTTCTGCCGACCAGACCTGAAGACCATGACGGAGCGGCTGCGCAGCCGCTACTACGTAACCCGAAAGCTCTTTGTGGCTGACCTGCAACGGGTCATTGCCAACTGCCGCGAGTACAACCCCCCGGACAGCGAGTACTGCCGCTGCGCCAGTGCCCTAGAGAAGTTCTTCTACTTCAAGCTCAAAGAGGGGGGGCTTATTGACAAGTAATCACTGGCTGTGGACCTGGGATTCCTCCCGCCCAGATTCTCATCTGACTCCTAGGAATCCCCTGGCCTCCTGACTCTTAAACTTGAGACACTCCAGCTGGGGGCCCCCAGCCCCTGATCTCACAGCCCTTTCTGGACTGGTACACACCCCAAAGCCTGCAGCTGTGTCCCACCCTTCATTATATCTGACCTTGGGGAGGATCTCCTGGGTCTGGGGCCCAGCCCCTCTAGTGTGGCTAGTGGGCAGAAGATGTACCCTGCCCAGTCCTGGTGGCCCCCAGACCTGGTTCCCCCACAGCTATGGCATCTTGGAGTCCTGGACCTGGCCCAAATTGGCTGTTCCCTTAAGGGTTAGGACTGCTATCTCTTGAGTTGGGTGGGCTTCGGGGGTTGGAAATTCATCCTAAACTGGAGGAGCCATGCTTCGTCCTGCACTGTTCCTCTGTTATTCTGTCCCCCAGGGGTGGGGAACATGGGGACCATTTATTCCCTGGCATTAATCCGTTGGAGGGAACAATAAAGCTTTTTTTTTTTTTTTCCTCTTGTGTGTGGTATTCTTCCAGATGGTCCCCAGCCTTAGCAGTCTGACCTTGGCTGCTCCAGTACCATCTCACAGGCTGGAGCCCACTAAGCCTCAGCTTGTGCTGGGGTGGCAAGTCTCATGACCAGTCCTGAGCTCCTGGGGCAGTGGGACCTCCCTGGCTGCAACCCACCGCTTCTTCCTCTTCCAGGCTTCAACAGGGCGGAAGCTCAGCCAGGCTAACCCTAGCCAGTAACCTGGAGAGGACAGGGTTACAACCGGCTCTAAAGGGGGCGGGCATACCAGGACACAGGAGGAAGAGTGCCACCCTGCCAGCAGCATTTCTGTCCCCCACCCCAAAACGCTTGTTTCTTCCGGGGCAGGGACCAGGTCCCGCTGGCTCCTCCCCCGTTGGCTCCTCCCCTGAGTTTCAGTTTCCGATTCCTATCTCTGAGCTTAGCCCAGCGGCATCCAGGCTAAGCTGAGCCGAGCTGCCCGTGGCCAGCCCGGCGGTGCAGGTGTAGTCTCTATTACCCTCTTAGCCAGAGCATGCTCCTGGGGGCTGCTGGGAGTGCCCTGCCTTGCCCCCTCAAGCCAAATAGCTCCTGAGCAAAGGGAGGTCTCTTCCCCAGGCCGGGTTGGGCGCAGGTTGGGGGGGGCGGAAGGGCAGCTTTAAGGGGGCTGGGAGGGCCAGTGAGTCTGAGTCCCTGCCACACCCACAATGGAGCTGCGACCTTACCAGTGGGAGGTGATCATGCCAGCCCTGGAGGGCAAGAATATCATCATATGGCTGCCCACGGGCGCTGGGAAGACCCGGGCAGCTGCCTATGTGGCCAAGAGACATCTAGAGACTGTGGACAAAGCCAAGGTGGTTGTACTGGTCAACAGGGTGAGTGACCTGCCCTCTCCTCTGTGGGGCCTCAGCTCCTTGGGTGCCTCTCAGAGCCCTCCAGAACACCAGAGCTGCTGCGGCCATCCCTCAGCTCAGCTCTTACCCCACTCCAGTCCCTAGCCATGCCCTGGGGCCACCCTGCCTCCTCCTCAAACCTCTGACCCCTGATCCTGCTTCCCCTTCCTGTCTCATTCCCCAACCTCAGGTGCACCTGGTGACCCAGCATCGTGAGGAGTTTAGCCGCATGCTGGGTGGACGCTGGGCCATAGCAACCCTGAGTGGGGCCATGGGACCAAGGGCTGGCTTCGGACACCAGGCCCGTAGCCATGACTTGCTCATCTGCACAGCTGAGCTGCTGCAGATGGCACTGACCAGCTCCGAGGAGGAGGAACACGTGGAGCTCAATGGTGAGAGCTGTGGCAGGGGGCAGAGAGTGAGCACCTGGGGCAGCCCTGCCTGCCAATCCCAGGGCACCTTTTCCTTGTTTTTGTGGGAGGGAGGGTTCCCTAGTCACTAACCCCTAGCATACACTCTCGTGGAAACAAACCTGGCTCCTGTGCAGGATCCTGGGCAAGTCCCTTCCCCTAGTTGTGTCTCAGTTTATTAATCTGTAAAATGGAGGTGTATCATCCCCCACCTAGCTCGTTCCCTGAAGGCTGGGCAGAGAATCATGAAGGGAGGAAGGAATTCTCAGATGAGCTGTGGGGACTACATAAACACTGGGTTACTGGGTATGGGAGGAAGGGCTTTGTAAACATAAGTCACACTTTCCCCCATGTGCCTGTCCTCAGACTTCTCCCTGCTTGTGGTGGACGAGTGTCACCACACACACAAAGACACAGTCTACAACATCATCCTGAGCCGGTACCTAGAGCATAAACTCCGGAGGGTGCAGCCCCTGCCCCAGGTGCTGGGTCTCACAGCCTCCCCTGGCACTGGCGGGGCCTCCATGCTTAGTGGAGCAATCGACCATGTCCTGCAGGTCAGCTGGCCCCTATAACCCTCCCATCACCAGGCCCACCAGGGACCTCCCTGGCCACCCTGCCCCTTCCCTTCCCCCACCAGCTTTACCCTTGTTCCCTCTGGCAGGGTTGGCCCCTTCCTCACCTAAGGCCCAGCCTCCAGTGGCTTCTTGTTGCACTTAGAATCAACTCCGAACTGTTTACTCCAGCTTACAAAGTCCCACGTGGTCTAGCCCCTGCCTACCTCTCCAACCTCATTTTCTGCATTCTCCACCTTGTTTGTGCTGCAGCTATACTGGCCTTCCTTCTGTATATTAAACAGATCAGGCTTGTTCTCACTTTCGTACTTGCCATTCCTTTTGCCTGGAATGCCTTTCCCCCTGAACTTTACCTGGCTAGGAACAAGTGAAAGTCAGGAGCATCTTAAACGTCACCTCTTCGAAGTTGCTCTCTGATCACCTTCACTGCACTCTATCATATCATCCAGTTTTAGTCTCCTCAGAGCTCTCAGCATTATCTGAAATGCTCTCACTCTGTTCTTTACTGGTTTATCATGTCTCCCCAACTCCATTCTAAGTTCCTCCATGGCCGCAGTGCCTAGAACGGTGCCTGGCACAAAGAGAGCGAGCAATAGATATTTGTTGAATGAATGAATCCCCAGCCCCAATGGCCTGCCCCCAGGCTTCCCTTTCCTCAAGTGGGACCCATCCTGCCCCAAAGCTCCGCCTGTTGTTCCCACACCTCCCATTCCAGTGAACTCCTCTCTGTTGCCCCCAGCTCTGTGCTAACCTGGACACGTGGCGCATCATGTCACCCCAGGAGCACCACCCCCAGCTGCAGGAGCACACCCGCCAGCCCTGCAAACAGTATGATCTCTGCCAAGAGCGCAGCCAGGTGAATGGGGGTAGGAGGTGAGGGTGGGGTCTGGTGTGAAGTTAGGGTACCTGGGTGGAGGCCTGACTCTGCCCCTAACTATCTCTGTGACTTCAAGTGATTGCCTTATGTCTCTAAGCCTCTATTTCCCCATCCTGTGAAATGGGTCAGGTACAAGCCATGCCCACAGCCTGCTGTTGCAGTTGACTCAGAAGTCACTGTGGTGTCTGCCAGGGCTCTGGACACACTGTCAAGTGCTTTGCAAACCATAAAGCAGGGGCACTTTGTGCTGAGGCTGTACCAAGCACTTTCCTGCCGTGCGTGTGCTGCTGGCGTCTGCTATGACAGAGCTGGGAAAGAACAAGACCCCACCGTGCCCAGGCCAGAGCAGGGAGGCCGTTTGCCCAAGGGTACGTGGAGACTGAACCTGGCCCCTGCCTCCAGCCAGAACTCTCTCACACCCCAGCCGGAGCTCCCTCCTCTCGGATGAGAGACAGTGACGGCAGGAGCGGCACCAAGTCACAGGGGGTCAGCACCTGCACTGGGTGTGCATGGGTATCTCCTCACGCCCTGACTTCTTCCGCTCAGGACCCGTTTGGGAACTTGGTGAAGAAGCTCATGGGCCAAATCCACGACTACCTGGAGATGCCTGAGTTGAGCCAGGACTTCGGGACGCAGACGTACGAGCAGCAGGTGGTGGAACTGAGCCAGGCGGGTGAGAGGGGATGCCTGCGCGAGGGCGAGGGGAGGGGGGCATCGGCATGGGGCCTTCCTCCAAGGACAGAGTCGTATCGGGCGGGGCCTGCCTGGGCAAGCCCTGAGGGGGTGGAGCTCAGCTGTCCAGGGGCAGGGCCTGGAGGGGTGGGGTGTGGGGGCGGAGCCGGGAGCGGTGGGCTCAGACCTGCGCCCTTACCTGCAGCGGCTGAGGCCGGGCTCCAGGAGCGGCGAGTGTGCGCGCTGCACTTGCGGCGCTACAACGATGCGCTGCTCATCCACGACACCGTCCGCGCTGTGGACGCCCTGAACACGCTGAGGGACTTTTACGACAGGGAGCGCGCCACTAAGATCCAGGTGCTGAATGCCGAGCGCTGGCTGCTGCTGCTGTTTGATGGTGAGGCACGGAAAGGACTAGATGAGCGGTTTTTCGAACCAAAAGTCAAGGTTGGGGGTATAACAAAAAATTTACTTCCCCATTTGTCAAGGATTGCGTAAATGTGAAAACTAATTCACATTGTTGGCAAAACCAAAACCCAGTGCCATCGAGTCGATTCCGACTCATAACGACCCTATAGGACAGAGTAGAACTGCCCCATAGAGCTTCCAAGGAGCACCTGGCGGATTCGAACTGCCAACCCTTTGGTTAGCAGCCGTAGCACTTAACCACTACACCACCAGGGTTTCCATTATTGGGAAAGATTTTTAAAAATCATTTAACTGGAAGTGTCCCTGAAAGTCCTTTAGACTGGGAAAATGAGGCCATCAGAGGGTGAAATTGGAGGCTGGAGGCCTCATCACAGGCTGGCGGTCAGGGACCTTTCTGAAGAGACCCAAGATCAAGAGTCCATCCTGGGTGGCAGAGGCCAGGGTGGAAAAGTCAAGGGTCAGCCTGTTAGGTTGAAGGGGGTGCATGTCTGAGGTATGTGAATGAAGGACTCCATACTGTGTAGGCCCTGGAGTAGGGCAGGCCTTGAGGCAGAGCAGAGCAGAGCAGAGCAGAGGGTGTCCTTATGCATGGGCTTGGTGCTCTCTAATGGAGACCTGGGCAGGAGCAGATATTCTCTGCCTCACCCTCCCTCACTCCTGCACCCCTATCCCCGTGAGCCCCCCAGTGCCCCACCCACCCTCAGGCCTGAGTCCTATGTCTCTGTTTCTGGTTTGCTGGCAGCTCACAAAAATGAGCTGGTGCGCCTGGCCACTCATGGCCCAGAGAACCCGAAACTGGAGTTGCTGGAACAGATCCTGCAGAAACAATTTGGAAGCCCCGATGACCCCCGGGGTATCATCTTCACCCGCACCCGCCAGAGCGCCCACTCGCTGCAGCTCTGGCTCCAGCAGCAGCCGGGACTGCAGACGGTGGACATCAGGGCCCAGCTGCTCATTGGGGCAGGGAACAGCAGCCAGAGGATCCACATGACCCAGGTGTGGGTTTTGGGGAAAAGGGCTGGGGTTGAGGGACTTCCCTGGAGGAGAAGGAGGGGATAGGGTCTCCAGTGCAGAGAGATGAGGACAGGGGGACCCCGGGAGAGAGGGGGGACTGAATATCCCTAGGGCAGAGGGCTGGGGGAGAGGGCTGAACACTGATGTTCCCAGTGCTGAAGGTCCCCCCCAGTTTGGGGGTCTTTGGGGAGAAGAGGTGGGTAATACAGTTCCTCAGGGCAGAGGATCAGGGACCTGGCTGCCTTGAGGAGAATAAGGTCTGGGAGTTCCTAGAGTAGAAGGGAAGGAACTCTTAGGGATCCTTAAGGGAAATAGTGACTGGATAGT
Organism: Elephas maximus indicus; assembly: GCF_024166365.1. Taxonomy (NCBI): domain Eukaryota; kingdom Metazoa; phylum Chordata; class Mammalia; order Proboscidea; family Elephantidae; genus Elephas; species Elephas maximus. The sequence continues at coordinate 49,061,092 of NC_064837.1, read as the reverse complement.
CCTCTGGGAAGGTGGCCAAGATCCTGGGAGTACTTGGGGAGAGGGGTGGGGCTTAGGGTACCTAGGGAGAGGGGCCAAGATTATGAGTAAAGGGGTTGAATCAAGAAAGGCTAGGCTGGCAGGTAGGCCTGAGTCCCCTTCATGTACCTTCTCTCCCCTATCTTCTCCCCTGCCCCAGAGGGACCAGCAAGAGGTGATCCGGAAGTTCCGAGCTGGCACCCTGAACCTCCTGGTGGCCACAAGTGTGGCCGAGGAGGGGCTGGACATCCCCCACTGCAATGTGGTGGTGCGCTACGGACTCCTGACCAACGAGATCTCCATGGTCCAGGTGCCCACACCCTCCCCCCCGCAAGAGACCTTGAAGGATCCTTCATGGAACCCCAGTCCCACCGGCCCCTCCTTTTTCCCCCTCCCCAGGCGAGAGGCCGTGCCCGGGCTGGGGAGAGTGTGTACTCATTTGTGGCAGCCAAGGGCAGTAGAGAGCTGCGGCGGGAGCTGACCAACGAGGCGCTGGAGGCCCTGATGGAGCGAGCCGTGGCAGCTGTACAGAAGATGGACCAGGCTGAGTACCAGGCCAAGGTCTTTGGGCAGCCTGTGGGCCCTAGGGAGGTTTGGGGCTGAGGGACAGTTCCCTGGCTTCATACTACCCGCCTGCTTCCTCCTTCTTCTTGAAGCTAAGTTGGCCCAACCTGGGGAATGTTTGAATGGAGGGAGGGGTGAGACCAGGGGTGGAGCTGCCAGGGAAGACAATGGCTGGTCTCCAAGGGGCTTTGGGAACAGGCCTTGTGCAGGGCTTTTAATTTATCCTTGTCACCAGATACTCTGTGTCTGTGAAAGCCACCTTACAGCCATTTTGGAGCCAGGCTAGGGGAAAAAAGCAAAGATGCATATAAAGAGTAAGTCCAGAACCGGGACTTAGAGCAGATCCCCCCAAGGCAGGGTCACCAGCCGCCAGCCTTGCCCAGGATACTCCTTGTTTACTCCTATTGTCCCAGCGTAGTTATTAGTGATGCCCCCTTTTGCTCTCAAAACTATTCCAGTTTGAGCAAAAAAAAATGTACGTTCACCCTCTCCGGGGTGATCTGTCTGACTCATGTCAGATTCAAAGAAGCAGCTTTGCACGAAACTCTTCAGAGTTGCACATGACACAACCTTGCTCGCTGAAAGTGAAGAGGACTTGAAGCACTTACTAGTGAAGATCAGAGGCCACAGCCTTCAGTATGGATTGCACCTCAACATAAAGAAAACAAAAATCCTCACAACCGGACCAATAAGCAACATCATGATAAACAAGAGAAAAGACTGAAGTTGTCCAGGATTTAATTTTTCTTGAATCCACAATCAACAGCCATGGAAGCAGCAGTCAAGAAATCACATGACATATTGCATTGGTAAATCTGCTGCAAAAGACCTCTTTAAAGTGTCGAAAAGCAAAGATGTCACCCTAAAGACTGAGGTGCACCTGACCCAAGCCATGGTATTTTCAATCTCATCATATGCATGTGAAAGCTGGACATTGAATAAGGAAGACCAAAAAAGAATTCATGCCTTTGAATCGTGGTGTTGGCAAAGAATATTGAATGTACCATGGACTGCCAAAAGAGTGAACAGATCTGTCTTGGAAGAAGTGCAGCCAGAGTGCTCCTTAGAAGCAAGGATGGCGAGACTTCGTCTTACATACTTTGGACATGTTGTCAGGAGGGATCAGTCCCTGGAGAAGGATATCATGCTTGGCAAAGTACAGGGTCAGCGGAAAAGAGGAAGACCCTCAACGAGATGGACTGACACAGTGGCTACAACAACGAGCTCAAGCATAATGATTGTAAGGATGGCTCAGGACCAGGCAGTGTTTCCTTCTGTTGTGCATAGGGTCGCTATGAGTCGGAACCGACTCGACGGCGCCTAACAACAACAACTCCAAAGAGGGGATATAGATAATTTGGAAAGCTTACTCCCTCCCATAGCTGTCTACATCCCGCCTCACAATGATCTTTTTCTGCAAAAGTGACAGGGGTTTAAGAAATGTCCTTTCTGGCGACAAATGATCTGAGGAAATTTGGGAGTCTTTTGGAGGAGTCGGAATTGACTGGACTGCAACGGGGTTGGTTTTTTGGTTTAGAGCCCTGGAGGTGCAGTGGTTAAGAGCTCAGCTGCTAACCAAAAAGTCAGCAGTTCGAATCCACCGGCCACTCCTTGGAAACCCTAAGGGGCAGTTCTGCTCTGTCCTGTAGAGTCACTCTGAGTTGGAATCAACTCAGCGGCAGCAGGTTTTGATTTTTGGTTGTCCCTCTGGGGGCATTCCTGGGGTTGCGTCTCTCGGGCCCCAGCCATGCCCAGATGTTCCCTCTCGCCACAGATCCGGGACCTACAGCGGGCAGCCCTGGTCAAGCGGGCAGCCCAGGCAGAGCAGCAGTCAAGCCGGCGGCAGCAGTTCCTGGCAGAGCATGTGCGGCTCTTCTGCATCAACTGCTCGGTGCCCGTGGGCCATGGGAGTGACCTGCGGAAGGTGGAGGGTGCCCACCATGTCAACGTGAACCCCAACTTCTCGTGAGACCCATGGAAGGGGCTGTCGGGATGAAGGCGAGGGAGTGGTGGGATGGGGGACTGAGACTGCCCCACCTAGCCAGTTCTTAAGAGTTTGGGGGCTGAAGAGCATTTTAATAAGTCCTGGTTTGGGGTTTTCACAGCAGTCTGGTTAGACAGGGTTTTGTCACAGCCTGTTTTACAGGTGAGGAAAATGAAGCTCAGAGAGGCTAAGTGACTTGTCCAACCTCCACAGCCACTGTGTGGTTGAGCAAGAGCTAGAATTCAGGACACCCAATGCTGAGGGACTACAAGGGGTACCAGGTACTTTGGTCCTACATATTCTGAGGACCTCTGTTCTCTAGGGGATAATCATCTCCCCTTCACAAAACCTTTGTTCCTCATTCATTCATTAAATAACTTCATTAGGTACCTACTATGTGCCAGGCACTGTGCCAGTGATTTTCACCCAGGTTCTCTCATTTGAGGAGGTAGCATTTCAACTGGGTCTCAGAGGATGGGCTGGCTTTGGATATAAAAAAATGAGAAGATGAGTATAGGCAAGGGTGATGGAAAGCAAAAAGACAGGAGTCATTCCAGTTGACCTGAGTGGAAGGGGTTGTCAATGGTGAGATTCAGAAGGAAGACACATTAGCCTATGGAGGATCTTGAAGGTTAGACCTGAAAGTTTAGCATATTTGCATTTTTAGAAGATCACTCCAGCAGTTGGTGGAAGGATGAATTGGGGGTGGGAGTAAAGAGTAGGGACATCCAGTTGGAGGCTGTTGATATCATGCAGGTGAGTTATGCTGAGGCCTGAACTTGGCCAGTGCAGGCTAGGGGGGAGGCAGCACAGGCAGACATATTGAAGATTGGATTTTCTGGCCCTGGGAAGCCCCTGTGCCTCTTGACTCCTGGGAGGCAGAAAGGCCCAAGGCCCAGGAAGAGACTCAGCAAGCAGGAGGGCATGAGATCTGGGTCTGAAAGGTCCATGAGGGTTCACCCATGTAGCCACCCCCATTCCTTTCCAGGATCTACTACACTGTCTCCCAGGCACCTGTGGTCATAGACAGAGACTTCAGGGACTGGAGCCCTGGGGGTGCCATTAGCTGCAGGAACTGTGGGGAGGTGAGTACTTGGGCTGTGTTTCAGGCCCTAATATCCTCAGCCCTGAGTCTGAGGGAGGAGGCCCATGCCCTCAGGGAGCTCCCAGTGAGATGGGGGAGACAGTCCTGCCCCAGGAGTTCCAGGTCTGAGGGTAATGTCCATGCCCTGCCTCATGAGCCCCTGGTCTGAGAAGGGTGGTTCAGTCTCTGTCTTAGGGAGCTCACTATGTGATGGAGGAGGTAGCTCTCAGTCTGAGATGGGACACACAGCCCCCCCATTCGTAGAGCCCTAACTCAAGGAGAAAAGCCCAGTTGGGGGGCAGAGGCCCATACCCTGCCCTCTCTGTCCCACCTCCAGGCCTGGGGTCTGCAAATAATCTATAAGTCAGTGAAGTTACCAGTGCTCCGAGTCCGCAGCATGCTGCTTGAGACCCCGCGTGGGCGGCTGCAGGCCAAGAAGTGGTCCTGCGTGCCTTTCCTTGTGCCCGACTTCGACTATGTGCAGCACTGTGCTCAGAACCTCCGGGACCTGTCTCTGAACTGACCACCTTGTCGCTGCAGTGCCAGCCTCAGGCTGCAGAGGGCAGTAGAGTCTGCAGCAGGTGCCATCTTTCCCCAGGCAAAGCCTGGGTCCAGGCCGCTCCTGAGTCACCAACTCTGGGCTCTGTGCTGTCGAGCCCTGGACAGCCAGGCTAGCTCCGGCGCCCTCACTGAAGAAGCAGTTGGAGGGCCACAGCCCTGCTTGACACCCACTTTCCTATGCACTGGATGGCGTTGGGGGGAAACTGAGGCAGGGGGTCACCACGCTGTACTAAGAATCACAACAGTTTCCGTTGACCCCTTGTCAACCCATTTCTCCCATCGTCACTTTCATTTATTGACGCTCCTCATGAATTAAAAATAGAGAAATGGAAAAAAATGGGATAGCTAATTTACAGTATTTTAAAAAAAGCTTCGTGGATATAATTGACATCAAATAAACTGATACATTTAAAGTGCAGTTAGGTAAGTTTTAACATATGCTCCTCCACAATCAAGATAATGTACTTGGCCGTTACCATTAACCGTTTCCTCATGCCTCGTTGTAATCCCTACCTCCTGCCCCTCCCCTGATCTGCTTTGTGGTTTATTTCTAATAATAAATTTTTAACATTCTTCTTTATGGCTATATGTATAACCTTACTTGGAAAGAGCATCAAAAGTCTAAATTGAGGTCCTCATGAATGTGAGACTATTCTGCCCCCTCCACCCTATAATAGGCCCCAATCCTAATATCCCCCTCTCATCCTACCCTAATTTCCAGGTTGTCCTCCCTGGGTTGCGGTCCCAGGATTTGAGAGGTGGGCTCAGGAGCTCAGGTAGGCATGTGAGTGAGGGGAATTGCAAAGGCCTAGATTTTCTGTTCTCATTTTCACAAGAAAGAAAAAGAAAGGCAAGATCTAGGTTGATTCTTTAGGGAAAGGGCTATTTCTGTAGTCAGAAGGCCCAGCAGAAAGGAGTCACCTTCAAGAGGAAAGGAGGGGGTTAGGGCAGAGATTTGAGAGTAGGATAGCAGTCCTTCCTGCCATCTAACCTCCTACCCTCCTGCTGCATCCTTGGTTTTGCCTCAGGGTGGATGGAAAACAATGCATCCTCCTTTCCCCCAGCATCCTCTTTCAATCAGCATTTTGTTTGAGGGCTAAAATTCCAATAGGAGTCTTTTTGGCCTACATCCCTGGGAGATGTATACACCTTTGCTCAGGGCCCTCCTTCCTCCTAATCTCCCATTGTCCCTTGGCCCTGAACCCCAGGAGCAGCCCTTCTCCTCCTTCCTGTTCCAGCTCCATCTCCCGGGCCCCTTGTCTTTCAGTTATTATCCCACTTGCCAGCAACGTGCCTTTTACAGGTCAATAAAATTAGCGACTGGGGGCAGAGGGAGGGGCCAGAGGCCCAGGGATGCTAAACTCAGTGGCTTTGAATGTGGCTGGACGCACGGAATCCAGACGCCTGACATTCCAGGGCTAGACAGTGACAGCTGAGGGACCTGAGCTGGCGTTGAGGGTGGAGGGGGTGCGTGTTGCTGGGAGACTGAGCATAATGGTCTCGCCACCACCCCCGCCGCCCCAGCGGTCTAAGTCTCTACACAGCTGGCCACTGGACATGGACCCTGCCTTTGGTGGTGGGGGGTGTCCTATCTCCCACCCACTCTACCAGGCTGGGAGAGCTTTACCGAGACGGGAACTCAGATGGGGGTACTGGGCCAGGAGAGGTTTCTGGACTCTCTTCTTCCTGTGAGGGGTCTCCATACAGGGCTACTGGCTCCAGGGCACGTGGGCAGGATTCATGCAGGAGGGAATTTCAGGAGGTCCTCAAGTCCCAGGTGTCGTAGCTGCCCAGCCCTCGGAAAAACCGTGCTCCCGACCCTCCCTAGTGGCCCGGATGCTCCCTCCTCCCTCCCTACCCAAATCAGCCAGCCCGCCCCACCCGGCGGAGACCCAGGGAGGGGAGGGGCTCTGCTGCCTCCCAAGCCCCGCCCCGAGCCGGGCCCCGCCCCTCCGCCAGTCCCAAGCCGCTGCGCTCCGGAGAGCGAGAGCAGGTGGCCGCGGCGGGCTCCGTCTCTGCCCCGCAGGTAAGCCAGCGGCTCGGGCTGGGGCGCGCCGAGGACCTTGAGGACAGGTGGGAGAGCAAGGCAGCCGCTTCTACCTATTCTGTCCCCTTTTCTTAAAACCGGGGAATCCTCAGGGACAATGAGGACAATCGTGTCTTGGCTCTGCGTACCGACGCTGGGAAGTTTAGAGGGTTCCGGCTGGCTCTCCCAGAAGCAGGAGTTGGCTCCTAGGGGTGGGAAAGAACAGAGTCGGGCATTAGAGACGGGGCTACGGAGAACAGGTTGAGGAAAGCGACTAAGAGGTCTCCGAAGTAAGGGGACCTTACTGACTTCGGTGCACCCGGTGCCTCGTCTTCACTCATCTACAGCATCTTCACTCGCGGTAGGGAGTGATGGGTCGACCAAACGTCTTCTGTTCTGTGGGCGAATGAGCTAAGAGTGGCTGCATACCTGAGCTGGGGCCTGGGCTTTCAGGTGAGCCCCTGGGCACCTGCATCATTTCTCCCTGGGTACAAATGTGTGCAGGGGAGGAGGCTGGAAGAGCAGGGCATTGTCCAAGTGCCCTGGGTGTCCAGAAAGCCTGGGGACTGCTTAGGTCTTTTCTGTGTCATGAAGGAGGTGATCACAGATGTGTTCACATACTTGTTAGAACTCATAGACGTGGGACACATTTGCACCCTCTGAGTTGGAACTTGGCTTTAGGACCCGGGACCTGCTCTCGGAACCTCAAGGAAGACTTCCTGGAAGAAGAGATCTTGAGCTGCCAGCTCAAATGTGATGCTTAGTGTTCTGAGCCACAAAGGAAAGGCAATCTTTGGGCCTTGGGGCTGGGTTGAGGTACAGCAGAGGACCCTGGACTGTGGGACAAGGGGAGGCCAGGATGTTACCATGTGGATCCAGCCTGGACCCCAGGGCCTTCCAGAGATCATCACAAGCCTTTGGGCAGACAGAGGTATATGGAGGGAAGTGTCCATATCTGTCTAGATTCTCCAGCCCATTGTCACCTCCCATCACACACCAGCATTGCCAGGAAGTTCTTTCTCATATCTGACCTTCACCCCTTCTGTTTCTGTGCCAGCTTCTTGCTTCTGGGAGGCAATTTGCTGTAGTGGAAAGAGTGTGGATTCGGGGGTGAGGTAGACCTGAGCCCTGTCTCCTTTACCTACTGTGTGACAAGTTACCTCTTTGAGTTTCCTTCCTCACCTGTAAAATGGGGATAATAATAGAACCCACCTCATAGAGTGGCTGCAAGGATTAAACGAGAATACGCACGTAGGGCGCTTAGGACAGTGCCTGGTGCCTGGTGAGGGCTCAACAAGTGTAAGTATCTCTGTGTGCGTAGGACAGCAAAGCTGATCTGTGGGGGGTGGGGTGGGGGGGGTGGAAGTTTTTTTCAAACTTAGCTAGAGAGAGCAATGCCCTTCACCCACTGCCCCCAGCCCCTGGCCCCTGCTGGTCCCTAGATCTCAGCTGGGCTGCGTGTGTCTGGGCTGTCCAGGGCCCCTCGCTTTCTCTCTGAGTCCCCTTGTTTGTCTCACCCTTTGTGTCTGGGGTGGGGGGACATTCCCACCCGGCAGGGACCAGTGGTAGCAGGAGCCCAGTTGGAACTGTGCCTCAGTGGAGCCAGCTCTGGCTTGGAGACCCAGCCTGAAAAAAACGCCTCATTGTCATCACTTCCCTGCCCTGCCCACCTCCAGAAATCCAGAAGTTGGGATCAAGCTGCACTAAAATTTCCCAGGAAGATAAATAATACAAGTGGCTGAAATTCCTGGTTGGGGATTGTCCGAGCTGCCTTCCAATGGGAAGGCAGCTTCAGTCCCAGGCCTGAGGTCTGGAGACTGCCTGGGAAGGCTGGGCCCAACACCACTCTTAAACCTGGGCAAAGTTGGTGCCCCAGCCCTGAGTGCTTTCAAGGGCTTTGCTCTGGGCTTCTCTAGCCACTCCTTTCCCTGTGGGGTGAGGAGTCAACGGAGCCTTCCGGGAGCCTGTGATACCTGTGACTCCTGAGGTCCCTGCCCAGGTGAGATCTAGGTCCCTGCCCAGCTTGCTCCAGACCTGCAGAAGCCTATTCCCTTCATCTGTCCTCCTTAGGGCGCATTGTGCCTCTAGTTTGTGCTTCCCTGGGCCTGAGGGATGGCCAGGGGGCGGCTGTTTGCAGGGCATGTGGATGGGACGAGGAAGTGTCGGCTGGTTGTCCACACTCATGTATGGGTGCCCTCTGTAGTGCACAGGGAAGGGGGTGCTGGGCAGCGCCCAGGGGCCACAGGGGAGCTGCCTCTCCCTACTCAGCATCATGCTGGTGCACAGCTCCCAGGAGTCAGAGAAATCTAAATCCAAATCTAAATTTAACCTAGTCTTCCAGGTTGTTATGAAGGTGTATTTGTCATGGGAGGAGGTTAGAACGTATTTTATTTAACAGTTTGTTAGCTTGATTTATAACATAAGTATTTAGAGAGGTACGTGTGGTTCTCCGTTTGCCTTCTTGCCCTGGGCCCTGCAAATGTTAGGGATGGGCCTAGCTGGGTTTATGACTGAACTGCCATTTGCTGGGGTCTCTCCCTGTCCCCCAAGATAGCAGCTCCCCTATAAAACTGGGTTTAGGATATGCTTGCCTGTGCCAGGAAGGAGTTTCAAGGTGAAGTGAAGACTGTCAGCTGTCACCAACAAGAAGTACCCCCATGGGCCTCCTGACCTCATTCTCTACCCCAAAATTGGAACAGCTTTTTAAAATGTCCTGATATACTTGAGAGGGAAGGGGTAGGAGGAGAGAGGTGGCTTATCTCCTGGGCGTGGCCTGGGTGTGGGCCCTCACTGCATCCAAGGAGCAAAACCTGTTGCCTTCGAGTGGATTCTGGCTCATAGTGACCCTATAGCAAGGAGGGGGCTAAATAGGGCTGCAGCAGCAGGAGGGATGGAAGTCAGACTGTGGGAAGACAAGGCTGGGCCCCGTATCTCTCCAGCTGCCCCTCTCAGTGGAAGCAGCCAGGAAGCAGGCTGTGTGTCTGCAATGTGGGCCCTCCCGTGAGTTTGGATCTTGGACTTTGGATGGAGAAGAGTGTGGGCCAGCTGGCCAGGCAGTGGGGATCGGCCCAGGTGGGAATGAGTGGCACATTGGCCTTGACTCTAGTTGAGTGCCCTGTGGCACCTGGGCACACCGTCTGTTAAGGAGAGAGACACGCAGCCTTTCTGTGGTGTTGGACTCCCTCATCCTGACTGGGCTGTTTGAGGATTAAGCCTGCTACCTTGGCCTCATGAGTGCTGTGAGGTGCTTGATGGAACTGGAGACATGTGCACACACACACTGTCCCTTTCACACACACACAGTTCACACTCCTGAAGCCTGCTTCCAGTGCAGTCTGGGGTGGGACTGCCCTTGCAGACCCACCCTGCTAACATAAGCGGTTTGCAGACCACTATGTCCTCACCACCATCACGGTCTCACTCTCCCTTGTTGGTTGGTGACTTTTCATTCACCTTGGGTGACCCACCAGCTCCAGTGGCTCGAGGTTGGCTTACTGGAGGGTGGCCGGGGGCCAGGTGCCTGCAGCCATTCAGCGTTGGGGACAGGAGGCAGCTGTGCTGCCCTCCTGGGACTTCCCACAAACCCCACGGGCTCAGCGTTTAGTACTCCAAATCCCTGAGGGGAGTGTCTGCAGGTCCTGAGTCTCCTCTTGGTCTGTCCGTCCTTGTTGAGTTCTCTGTGAGCCTCTTTCTGTTCCTCAGCCTGTAAGTGTGCCTGTCTCTGTGTCCTCTGTGGGCTGTCTCTGTCCTTCCCCATGCCCTAGGCCTTCCGTTTGTCTCTCTTCTTCTCCTGCCTCCTCTTTCTCATTTCCTTTCCCTTTTCTTCTGTCTCTGTCTGTGCGTCTGTCTCTTTTTCTTTTTCAGTCTTTCTCTCCCCCTTCCTTCTCCTTCTGTCCCTCCCTCTCTCCTTCTCCCCTCTGTCCCAATCTCTCTCTCTTTCACACACACACACACACACACACGCACACGCACACACACACGTACATTCTCTCTCCTTAGTCTCTCTCCTTGTCTCTCTGGCTCTGTGTCTCTGATTGTGTGAGTCTCTCTCTATTTCTGTCTTTCTGTGTCTATGTTTCTATCTTTACTTCTCTCCATCTCTGCTTCTAAGTCTGGGTGTGTCTCTCTGTCTTACGCTCCTGAGGAGTCCCAGGGGAACGGGACAGCTGAGCGTCTCTGGGTGTGTAGAAGGTGACAAAGCATCTGGAGGCCATCATCACGTCGGACCCTCCCCTGCCAGGCAAGAAGAAGGGAGGGAATGTCAGACCTGGGGAGGACAGGTGTTGGCTCATCTCCCTCCTGCTCCTCTGTTGAGAACTTTGGGGCTTTGGCTCTGGCCTGGGAGATGTTGGAGCAGGGCTGAGAGCTGAGAGTGCTAAGGGAGAGAGCCCATCTGTCTGGTTGACCTTGGGCTGCGGAAAGGGTGTTGAGGACTTGGAGTCTCTCTCAGAAGAGGCGTTGACCAGAGTGGGGCTGAATTGATACTTTTCTTTTTCCTCGAAGCAGCTGACTCAACCCACCTACCCCAGGCCCCAGCTTCCTGCTCCAAACCACCACTGTGCTCCCCACCCTGTTCCAAACATTTCCGCCAACTGCCCAAGGTCCGCAGGGCCTGTTTAAACAGCCTCCCTGCCCTCTCCCCAGGCCCCTCCACTCTGCTGGCCTCTCCCTCAGTGCCATGCTGGCTTCTCTCACAGGAGCTGCTGTGTTGGCTGTTTGTTTATTTGACTAAGGTTTCCTTGGGTGGGGTAAGGACCGATTCCGCAGATACTTCTCCCCACTTCAGATGCCCAGGCAAGAGGCCAGGCCTGGCTCCAGCCTTGGTCCCACTGCCCTCGCTGCCCTCCCCCACATCCCCATGTCACCTCCTGAATCCCCAGGCCCTTGGGCTTCTCTGCCTTCCTGGTGTCAGGTTTGTTGATTACTACATGTGATGCCAACCTCTTCCCCCACCCCAGCCTCTTCTTTTCTCCCCATCCCTTGTGACCAGAAGGTAGCTGATGAGATTGTTGGCTCCAGAGGGACAGGAGGGGGAAAAGAAGTTCTGGGAGAAGGTGTTTTGGAGCTGGACCCACTGTGTTCTTGGGGATTCCCTAACAGGGACATGTGGGGTGTGGCCCTGAAGCCTGCGAGAAGTCTGCCCGCCTGCCTACCTACCCCTGTTGGCTGAGGCTTCAGGCAGCGACAGAGTAAAGCAAGGCCAAGACCCAAGGATGCCTTGAAGGAAGGGTTCTCTAATAGGCTCAGGGCACCTCTCAGAGCCCATCCCCAGAAGATTCCCCTGACACCCCAAGGGTCTTCCATCCCTCAAGTCTGTTTGGTATTTTAGTGTATATGGAACTTTCTCATTTCATCTTATGGAAACCTGGAGAGGTAAACATCCTCACCAGAGTAGGAAAGCTCTATCACAGAGCCGCAAAGCAACTTGTCCAGGGTCAATCATTTGGCAGAGCCTGGGCTCAAACCCATGTTTCCTCCTCCCCACAGTCAGGTCTCTTCCAGGGCCATGTCAAGCTGCTCCTTGGGCAAAAGGAACCATAGACTGCAGTCATTTCTCTGCCCTCCCTACATCTCAGCCTCATCCCCCTTCTCCTCCATCTTCGGAGACCTGGGATCGAGACCCCCAGGCCCTGTATTCCCTGTTAGGAAAGGAGTATAGGGGCAGGTAGCATTCCTGTGACCTTGTTCTGAGATCCACTGTCCTAGTTAGCAGCTTCCTGAGGGGAGAGCGACACAAAAAGCTTTTAGAGATGGTTTCAACCATCTGGATGCTAATTGGGGATGTGACTGTCCCTAGGTTGAGGCTGGGGATAAGCTATTCCAGGTCCGCAGGATGAGGTGTGGGGGTGGGGAGGCCAGAAGGGGGATCAGGAAGTTTCCCCAAATAGCCTGGCCAACAGCCAAATGAGGGAGCCAGGCTGCAGGGGGCAGCCCAGCTAGGGGGGCAGCTGGCCAGTTGGCACATAGACCTTGACCAAGGGGCAAAACCAAAGCAGGACTAATTTTGTCTCCTCTTTTCTCTCCCACTGAACTGGGCTTCCCTGGAACTTGGTGCTGTGAGTACGGGGGGATAGAGGTAGAAAAGCATGTCTCCACCCTGACCCTCTCCTCTTCCAGGGGCCCTGTAAGTCTCTACTCCCCTGTCCACTGTCACCCCCAGTGACAATGACTTATTCATTCAGTCAGTAAATGAATGAGCACCTACTAAGTGTTAACATTTGCTAGGCCCTATCCGGGGACTCAGGAATCTCTGGATGGTACATTTAAATGCTCTGCTACTAACCTATAGGGTCACTATGAGTCGGAATCGACTCAACGGCACTGTGCTGGGTTTGGGCTACTAACCGAAAGGTTGGCCTTTCGAACCCACCCGGAGGCACCCTGGAAGAAAGGCCTGGTGATCTGCTTCTGAAAGGTCACAGTCATGAAAACTCTGTGGAGCTCATTTCTACTCTGCGTCACATGGGGTCGCCATGAGTCAGAAACTCACTGGCAACTGGAATTTTTCGACCCTGGGATTCAAGGAGAAATGAGATAAGATGCTGCCAGTGGGAGGGAGAGAAGGTAGGAAGGAAATCTACCTTCGGGTGGTGATAAAGGAAGGCCTCTCATGGAGGTGATATTTCAGTATCAGCCATGAGAAGGGGGTGGTAGGAGTCAGGAGGAACAGAGCACTCCAGGCAGAGAGGACAGGCTTTGGAAGGCTCTGAGGGGAGAGAGCACTTGCTGCTCCCAAACCATAGAAAGAGGCCAGTGTGGCTGGAATATCGTAGGCAAGGTAGGGAGTGGTACAAAAACACAGTGGAGGGACACAGAATATTTTGACCTGGATATTTTGACCCCAAGGATGTTTTGAATGCAAACATTTTAAACTAAAACACACCAACATGGAAGGTTTTTTACAGAAAGTATTTTCCAGTTTGAACTATATTTATCTAAGTTGATTCTTTGTTCAGATTTCCACCCCTCCCCCCGCTACAGTTAAACAAATGTCTATTTTTTCCTTCCATTTTAATTTTATGGAAATGACTTTCATAGGGATCCATTCTGTATAAGTTTTGCTGCTGCGGTTTGACCTGTCAGGCAATTTGGGAGCCACCAGCTCCTGACCCTAGTCCCTGCCACTGTGCGTCTGCCCAGCCGGTTTATGGGAGATTTCAGCGTGGTCAAGATTTGACTCATCAGTCGGTCCATTTTAGTCAGTCACGAGTTTCCCTCTCTCCAGCTCTAGCCGCTGTCAGTATCACTTCTACCTGTCATATTCTTAGGTGAAGAGTTCATGGCGACATCTCAGTTAATCTGTGGGAGGGATCTGGTGGCGGGGGTGGGTTGGGAGAGGAGACAGGTTTTGGGGAGGTGGGTAGGGGACCAATCTTCCTGGCTGGGGTAATGATTCTCCTGAAGGAGATGCCTTTGGAGGTTTTAGGCAGGGGAGTGACATGATCAGATTTGACTTTTTAAAAGCTCATTCCAACTATATGGAGACAGGGGGGATGGGAGCCAGTGAGGAGGCCAATATGCCAATCCAGATGGTGAAGAGAAGTAAATGAATCGAAGAAAGCCTAAACCCGTTGCTGTGGAGTCGATTCTGACTCATGGCGACCCCATGTGTTACAGAGCAGAAGTGCTTCCTAGGTTTTCTTGGCCTTAATCATCAGGCCTCTCTTCTGTGGTGCTGCTGGCTGGGTGCATTCAAACCACCAACCTTTTGGTAAGTAGTTGAGTACAAACTGTTTGCAACACCCAGAGACCTATGAAGAAAGATTAGGGAGGTAGAAAGGACAGGGTAATCCCTGTCCCAATCCCCAGGATCCTGGCATGGCCCTCCCCAGCACCCAGAATGACCTTACTGTCATCCCCCATATCCTCAGCTCCTACCCCTCCTTTCCTCATAGTATTCAAGGCAGCCCCAAGGCCTGGACACCCCAGAGTGTGGCCACTAGGAGTTTGTACAGGGTGGGGACCAGGAACTGGGGTGTTTTCCTTGGGGCTCCCTCCCATCCAGGCTCCTGACTGAATGTGGCAGAGGGGCAGAGGAAGTGGCCGGGGATGCCCTGTGAGGCGGAGGGGGGCGGGGGGGCCGCGGGGGACGGCTTTTGGATCTGCCTGCCCTGAGTCACGTGGTCGGAGCAGTGAGGGCAGCCCAAGACCTGGCGGTGAAACAGACCCAGACACAAGGCGCTTGTCCAGCCCATGGCTCCGAGCTCAGGGTGTGATCCTGGGCAGGGGCACAAAGGGGCCTCTGTCCGCATGGCCACCGTGCCCATCTCAGCTAGGCTGAGGGCCTAAGGAGTGAGAGGGTGGGCCTGGGGGGTGCTTGAAGAGGGAAGTAATACAGATCCAAGTGTCAACTGAGGCAAGTCAGTTCCTCTCCCTGATCCTCATTCTCCTCACCTGTAAAATGGGATCTTAATCCCAAGCCCAGCCTCTCAGACCTGGCACATCGTCAGGATGCAGGTCATTGACTGACTGACTGAGGCATCAAGGCACCTTCCTAGAATATTTTTTAAATTTTATTTAACAAATACATATAGTGATTACCATGTGCCTGTTTGCTAAACACTTTCCAAATATTGACCATTTAAGTCTCATAGTGACTCTCTGAGAGCAGAGGTAGTTCAGTAGCAGAATTCTCACCTTCTGTGTGGGAGACCAGGTTTGACTCCTGGCCACCCTCTGTCAGTGGAGGCTTGCGTGCTGCTATGATATAGAACAGGTTTCACGGGGAGCTTCTGGAGTAAGATGAACTAGGAAGAAAGGCCTGGCAGTCTACTTCTGAAAATCAACCAATGAAAACCCTATGGAACACAATGATCCAATCCCCAACCAATTGTGAGGATAGCACAGGACTGGGCAGTATTTCATTCTGTTGTGCATGGGTCGCCATGAGTTGGGGGCTGACTTGAGAGCAGCTAACAATAATGACCCCCTGGATTCCTGGTGGCACAGTGGTTAAGAGCTTGGCTGCTAACCAAAATGTCAGCAGTTTGAATCCGCCAGCCCAGTGCTCCTTGGAAACTCTATGGGGCATTTGTACTCTGTCCCTTAGGGTCACTGTGAGTTGGAATCAACTGGAAATGAGTTTGGTTTGGTTTTTAGGAGAGGTATTATTATTTTTATCTCTGTTTTACAGATTGGGAAACTGAGGCACAGAGGTGCCCAGGTGTCCGGGAGCAGAGGTGGCAGAGGTGGTATTTGAACCCAGGCAGTATGGCTACACTATGCTGCTTCCAGAAAGAAAAGGATGGGGGTCCCTTAGGCCAGGCACCTGAAGACTTTTGTTCACAGTTGGATCCCCAGAGTGTAGAATGGGTCTGGTATAAGCAGGTGTTGAACAAATGTTTACTGAATGAATTTATTGAGCCTTTCCTCTGTGCCAGGCACAAAGAGACACACTCTCCTCATACCATCTCTTAATCCTCCCAACAACCCTATGGGCCCCATTTTACAGATCAGAGAGGTCCGATGGTCCAGAGCCCAGGCTTTGTCCCGTGCCCAGCACTGCCCCCTATGAAGGAGGCCTTTCAAAACCAGCTGAAAGGGTCCAGGAAATGCCCCAAGATGGGCTGTGTCAACACTAGCCATGCCCTGCAGGTGGGGGATGGCTTCCCACAGCAGAAGTGGGCCATGGCCATTCCACCATCTCCCTCAGCCAATGGGCTTCCAGGTTCTCCCCTCCCTCTGACTCCTGCCCTAGGTAACCCCGAATTTTCAGGGTCATCCTCAGCCTTCTGAAGTTGGGATGGGTTAGGTTCAGTTTCTCAGACTGAGAAGGGGAAGGGACCCCAAGGCCCAGTGGGGTGGGCTAAGGTGAGAGGATCCTGCTAGACAAACCAGCTAAATAAAGCACCAGGAAATTAAAGGTGGGTCAGTGAAACTCAAAGATGTTAATTTCTGCAGGGTTGATCCTGGCTGGTAATCAGGGCCTCTCCCAGCATCTTCTGAATGCAGCTCTTTAAGTAAGAGGGAAGGGAGCCAGGGTCCCAGTGAGGACCCCTAGGCCGCTCACCCTTTGCCTTTCCTTCCACCGGGCAATATGGGAAGTCCCCCCAATAAGATGACTACCATCTGGACTGTTGCCATTGCGGCTGACATTGCAGGGGATGGGGCTACCTCTGTGGCTGGGCACCCCAGTTCCTAGCCTCCTTTCCTCCAGCTCCAGCCTCTTCTGCACCCCAGACAGCTCTGCTGAGCTGGTGAGGAGGTTGAAATAATTTCCATTGCGCTGGCAACAAACACAACTTGGATACTGTCCGGAGCTGGGAAAGAATGGGGAGAAGGCTGGCAGCTCTAGGAGGCAAGATGGTGGGCAGGAGGGGAGGAACTTAGCCTGGACAACAGCATGGGCACCCTGGATTGGGAGAGGGCATCAAATTCAAGACATTTTTGGAATTCCACCCAGACCCATTTCTCTTCCCTCTCTTTTTGCCCCATTAGTTTCCAATACACAGCTGTGAGGAAGTTCTTTCTGCAGTCTCATCACTGTCCCTCCTGCTGTAACTAATGATGTTATCCCTCGTATTGAGATGAACTTTCACAACTTGCAGGGTATTTTCTATATGTCCTTTTTTATTAGTTATTGTTGTTAATGTTATCCCCATTTTACAGATGAGAGAATTGGGGTCCAGAGAAAAGAAGCACAAGTGGCAGAGTCATAATGTGCATGTGGTGTGTCTTATTCCAAGTTACTCTTCAAATTATACCCCCCCCCCCCACACACACACTCGCCCCTCTCCCGTGGCTCTTCCCCCTTCTATTTCACCACAACTCAGAAGCAGCCCAGACCCACCCCGGCAGGTCATCCTGTCCATTCCCCTGCCTCTAGCCTGGCACAGTGGGGCCTCCGTCTGGCCTGTATCTGGATCTCTGCTGGCCATGGTCCAGGACAGGGTGATGGTG
The DNA here is from genome assembly GCF_024166365.1 of Elephas maximus indicus. NCBI lineage: Eukaryota > Metazoa > Chordata > Mammalia > Proboscidea > Elephantidae > Elephas > Elephas maximus. Next base: position 49,043,956 of record NC_064837.1, on the reverse strand, counting down.
GCAAAGTTGGTGAAGTCAAGGATGTCAGCTGCTGCTGCTTCTTTTTGAGCAAAGACTTTTAAAGGTTAATGTGATAATCTCATCCTGATTACTGCAAACTGAGGACCTCGGGACTGTCCAAAACTCCATTACTGGCCTCACACGGGGAGGGGGAGACTTAACTGGGCCCTCCCAGCTGCTCTGCCCCCATCCTCATTCTCACTGGAAAGAATAGATGCATTTTAGTGGAAAGGAGGTTTTTCTAGATTGTGGATGATTCAGGCTACCTACTTGGAGACCTGGGCCAGGGCACCCCAACCCTTCCCTTCTAGGTCTGAGAATTTAATATTCTAGAAACATGCCACCCATTAGTCTGATAGTGAGGGCCTACTGTGTGCCAGGCACTGTGCTAAGGAGGGACCAGGCCTCGGATGGGAGGCTGGGCAAAGGGCACAGAAAGTCAGCCCAGCCAGGGACCCAGGAAGTCATCACACCCCCCACCCCATTTCACTGGCTGGGTAACCAAGGCCCGTTGCCGTTGTCTCCACATCACCCCCACTCAGAAGGAAACCAATTAGCACCGTGTCTGGTTCTGTGTTCCCAGCGCCTGTCTCATTATTTGGGGATTTATGTCCCGGTCACTGTGAAGGACGACTGTCCAGGTTTCCATTGGAGGAGCCTGGCCAGAGTTGGAGCCTGGCGGTGGTGGCAGGAGGTGGTGCCGTCCTGCTTGGGGCAGGATGGGGATTTGATTTCAGGGGGATTTGCAACCAGTGGGGAGACGCCCTGGGCACATGGTGGCTCTGGGCTATTTTAGGAGGCCAAAGACTGCTCCCACGGGGGGAGGGGGGTCACAGTGGACTCGAAGCCCATTAGTGAGTCCGCCCTTTCGGTGGGAGTGAAAGGAACCATCATGGATGGAACAGACTGACCCTGGGTTGGGGCTTCTCCAACCCTCCTGAAACCCAGGGGCCCAGAATTACACTGTACCTCCCACCCCCATCTGGGCTGTGAGCCCAATAGGAGAAGTGGGTGGATGGGCAGGGGTCCCTGGCTCCTTGCCTAGGCCCCTTTGCTGCACACTTTGCACAGTGGGGCCCTGGCTGTAATTATGATGATAATGACATTTATTATAATAAGCCTATGTCTTTGTAGAAGTGGTATTTATTGAGCACTCTGAAAAGGCTTCGTGGGGCAAAGAAAAGGGCATAGCCTTAAAGCCAGGCACACCCGGGCTCTTGTTCAGTACAGGTCACTCCCGAGCTGAGTAATGTTGGTTGCATAAGTCCCTTCACCTCTCTGAGCCTCAGTGTCCTTGTCTCTAAAGCAGGGACCAGGAGCACCTAATTAACAATGGCTGTATTATTAACAGGGCACATATTATGTCATGCACTCTGCAGGGATGATCTCTCATCACCCCTGCAATGTTGTTAGGTATTGATTGCTCTGTTTTTCAGATAAGGCAACTGAGGCTCAGAGAGGGAAAGTAACTCACCTAAGCTCACACAGAGAGAGGTGGAACAAGAAGTCTGATCCATTTGTTCGCAGCACAATGAGAGTTGAGTCATTACACAAAAAATCAGCAGTGCGCTGCACTGGTTGCCTTTGTGTGGCAGGCACTGTTCTAGGGCTGGAGACTCATCCACAGACCAGACAGAGGAAGAGGAGATCATGGGATGAGAATGGGCAGCAGTGAGGCCTGGAAAGGCTGAATGGGACACTCAGTGGCTTTATTTAGGCTAAGGGTCATTTTTTACCTGGGGGGAGGACAATGACTAGGAGGCCTGTATCCTGGGCGAGGGGGAGATGGGCAAGGGAGTCCCAGCACCATGTGGCACCTCCAGCTCTCCATATTAGGAAGAGATTTTCTGCTTTTTCTTCCTCCTCACACCACCTTTACAGGGGAAAAAGTCACTGGGCATATTGGGATAAGGTCTTTAGAGGCACCATGGCTTAGCAGAAAGAGAGCTTGGACTTTAAAGTCAGCCAGAGTGGTTCAAATCCCAACTCCATCACTATCTAGCTCCTATCTAGCTTTGTGACCTTCAGCCCAAACCCACTGCCATTCAATCAATTCAGACTCATGGTAACCCTAAAGGACAGAGTAGAACTTCCCCATAGGGTTTCCAAAACTGTAATCTTTAGAGAACCAGACTGCCACATCTTTCTCCTGCAGAGTGGCTGGTGGGTTCGAAACTCGGACCTTTCAGTTAGCAGCTGAGCACTTAACCACTGCACCACCAGACCTCCTTTGCGTGACATTGTTTGGGTAAATTAACCTCTCAGAGCCTCCCTTTCCTTATCTCCAAAACGAGGGTAATACGGACCTTACAGGGTTATTGTTATTGTTAGTTGCTGTTGCGTCAGTTCCACCTCATGGCAACCCCGTGTACGTCAGAGTAGAACTGCACTCCAGAGGGCTTTCAAGGCTGTGAGCTTGCAGAAGCAGATGGACAGGGCTGTCTTCCGGGGCATCTCTGGGGGGCGGGTTTGAACTGCCTGCCACCGTTTCAGCTAGTAGCTGAGTGCTTAACTGTTTGCACCAGCTGGGTGTTATCGAGAGAGTAAAATGAGTCAGTAAAGGTGTGGAAAGGCCCGCAATACATGGCAATGTTCTGTCTGGATGTGTGGCTGGAGTTTAGGGATGTGTTATTCCCAGGTATCTAGGTGAAGCCACGTCTCTGTGGGTGGCACTAAGCTGGGGAGAGCTGGCACCTGTGGTCCTGCTGAATGATATCAACAGGCTGGGCACAACGGGAGAGCCAGCAAGCCTGACATAAGGTCTGGTATTCACAGCTCTAGAAATCACTGGCTGCTCTGGGACTGGGGGGACAGGGGAGGAGTCCGAACTTACCAGTACATCACATGAAAACAGTCCTAGGGGGTTTCATTGTCCCTCGGCTCTTTAGAGAGCTAACTCAAGAGTGTAGGAAAGTTAACCAGTGGGCAGCATAGATAGACGACAAGGTCAAGGATGGCTGGGAGGGGGATGGGGTGGGATATGACTGAAATGATAAAATGCCTGGAAACCATTTGTTCAGCAAATATGTGTTAAGTTGTTTAATTAGGGTCAGTTGGCCACATTGACACTGCAGTGAACTACTGGGCAGACAAGTGAACACAGGACCGGGACTGCCCTTGGGGGCTGCATCTAGTTGGGGAGCTGGGGCAGGGATTTGGGGGCAACAGTTCAACACAGTGTGATAAGTACAGTGTGGGACCCATGTAGGAGGGGCATCCATATCTTTGAAGGCTTCCTGGAGGAGCAGACCATGTCAGGGGAAGAAAAGTTGAGAAAAACGTGCTTTTTAGCGGGGAGAAGAGGCCTCTCAGGAAGCCCCTGCCAGGCGGGTTTAGCTGGCTGTGGACGGCAATGTGCGCTTCTTCGGCACCGCGAGGGAGCAGATCTCGGACCAGAGGGTGGGCAGCACAGGAAAGCAGTTTAGCCCCCTATATTGATCAACTTTCTAGCTGTGAGAACTATCCACCAATGGAACAGGCTGTCTCATGAGGCAGTGAGCTCCCCGCCATTGACATATTCAAGCAGAGGCCAGAGGGTAACTGGTCAGGGCTGCTACAAAAGGGACAAGTTGACCTCTAAGATCCCTTCCAAGTCTGAGCAACTGCAGTTTTCCATGGACAGACTCAGGATGTGGACTGGGACAGCAGAGGTGTGACCGGATCAAGTTAGAGGTGGGGTGTGCTGTGGGGATGACGAGGCACACATGGTGTCCCATGACTGTCGTCCCTGCCCTGGATTTATTTTTTTGGGGGGGTGGGGAGTAGCTACTTCATTGAGATATAATTCACATACCATACAATTGACCTATTTAAAGTGTACGATTCAACATGGTTTTACTTTTAAGGTGGAAATGAATTCATTTAGTCATTCAACAACTATTTATTGAGCACCTATTAGGTATGTGGAGTCCCTGGGTGCTACCAATGATTGATGCACTTAGCTGCTAACTGAAATGTTGGAAGTTTGAGTGCATCCAGGCATGCCTCAGAAGAAAGTCCTGGAGATCTACTTCCAAAAAATCCGTCATTGAAAGCCCTGTGGAGCACAGTTCTCTGACATACACGGGGTCGCCGTGAGTCAGCATTAACTCCATGACTATATATATATATATATATATATATATATATATTTTTTTAAATATGTGTGCATCAAGCTTTGCATTGGAAGCTTTGGACATCTGGAAAATAAATCCTCTGTCCTCATGGGGGAGACAGAAAAATGCCCAAACAAAAGAATTACAACTGGGGAGATAGATGCTCTAAGAGGGAAATAACTCGGGGGCCTGGGCCAAGACTAATGAAGCTGGGGGAAGAGGGCTGGGGAGGTGGCATTTGAGCTGAGGCCTGAGCAACAAAGAGACAGCCCTGTGAAGGTCAGAGGAGCATTCTAGGCATAGGGAACAGCCAGGACAAAGGCCCAGAGGCAGGAGTGAGTTTAGGGGTGGGAGGAACAGGAAGAAATGCTGGAAGACTGAATGGTAGCCCAGAGCCCTGCCCCCATGTTTGAAGCCTCACTGGGGCTCCCCACCAGGGACTTCATCGCTGCATGGCCTGGCCCACAAGAGGCCTACACCCAGCACGAGGTAGCGGGAGATCCATCGACATCTTTGGATGCAAGAGCCATTTCTGTCCCCTTTCTTTGGCTCTTAGCCTCTTAGGCCGGTATTGCCTCCCCCAGTAACGGAGAGGTGGCAGGGCTCTTAGGAGGTCATGCCAACACCCCGTGCCTCGGCTGGGTGGCTTACCCCACTTTGGTGCACCTACCCCTACATACCTATAAATGACCCCAAGCCCCACACACCAGTAAATGTCCTTCGCATCCCCACACACCTGTAGATGACCCCCCCTCAGCCCCACACACCAGTAGATGGCCCCCCTAGCCCACACTCCAGTAGGTGACATCTTCTAGCAGGCCCTCTGGCAGTCTCCTGACCTCCAGAGCTAGCTCCTAGGAACAATCTAGAGTCTCCTGTTTGCAGCTCACTTCCTGTGTGACTTTGGGCCAGTTACTTAAAATCCTCAACATTTTGCTTCCTGGTCTGTAAAATAGGGATCGATCCACACTGCGAGGAGTGGTTATGAGGATTGAATACGATCCCTGCCTGGCACCCAGTGGGTGCCCTGTGAATGTCAGCTTCCTTCTCCCTGAGGTCCGGAGAAGAGAGGCCGGCTTACACATGGTGGGAGGGAGATCACAGTTTACCGGTGGCTGGTAGCCAGTTTAGGTCCTTCCCCAAACCCTGGGACTTCTGGGGACCCACTGGTCCTCAGAGCCTGGCTGGCCAGGGGTATAGAATAGCCTCACCAATGGACCCAGCCCTTCTGCCCGGGGAGCCCCCGGGACCCCCACGGCGCAGCCCCTCTCCCGGCCCGCGGCAGGCCTGGGCCCCGCTCCGGGTGGCGCGGCTCCTGGCACCTGCTTCGCGCCGGGCCGCCCAGGGGCGGGCTCGGGAGCTGCAGCGGCTGCCCCGGGACGTGCGGGGCCGGGGACTCGCCAGCCAGGCACCCCTGGGAGCCGCCACTCCGAATCGCCACGGGCAGCCCAACGCGACCCCGCGGGTCCGGAGGGCTCCTCAGGTAGGCGCGGGCGCCGGACCCGAGACCGTACGCCTGGCTCCACATCCCCCGCCCGCGCGCGCGACGAGGGCGAGCCAAGGGAGGGGGCCCGCGCGCGGTGGGGGTGTAGGTGTCTCTGTAAGACCCTGGCCCACTTTGTGTATAGGGAAGTTGGGGAACCAGAGCGGAAACTAATGTTGGGCGGGGCGGGCGGGGGGCGGGAGGGAGGCCGGCAAAGGTGATGGCAAGGACTCCCAGATCTCGTTAGGAGCAGGGAGGATGACACCCCTCCACACCCGAGTGAGGGGACCATTCTCTCTGGAGACAGGGCTCGGCCAAGTAGCCCACCTTCTTTTCCTAAATAGTTGAGAGAATCCAAAAGCAATCCACCCCTATCAGCTCAAGAGGTGGAATAGAATGGAAGGAGTGGGGGAAGGAAGAGTCTTGTCTTTTTGAGGCCCGCAAAGAGCACATCTGCCACACCCCTCTGCCCTCATCCCATCATTCACGGTCATTGGAGGCTTTCCCGCCTCTCTCCCACCCCTCACCCCCCTACTCCAAGCGGAATGCCTCCTATTCACCCAGAGGAATAGGTGGGACCTTCCTGGCCTTAGAAGGAGGCAGCAGTCTTCCTTACCCTCCCCCTACCCCCCTCACTCCCCAAACAGCCCCAGGACCTCTTAACCTTCCTCCCTCTGGCTCCTAGGACTCATTGCCCCAGCCCTGACTTGGGGGTGCTGGCTGGTGGGGCCCCTGTAGACAGTGAGTAGGGTTTGGGAGGAATGACCCCTCTTGGTCCTATGGGATGTTGGGCTGGGAGAGCAGGCAAGTGGAGCAGGCTGAGCTGTGCAAGGATCCTGAGCTGTGTCAGGGGCGCAGGAGGCAGGGCTCTCCTGCATGCTGAGCTATCAGGGCTAGAAGGCAGGTTTCCTAGGGCTTGCCTAGCAGCAGGGACAGGAAAAGGGGATACGGAGGCTAACACCCCTCCCTAACCCCCACCACCCCCTTAGAGGCAGCTGCTCTGTGTGGCCACTGTGAGTCCTGCAAGGAGACATGCAGGTTAGGTAGCAAGAAGCACTTCTTTCCTCAGGGAGGCTTGAGGGCCTTTTGCGGGGGGGGGGGGGAGGGGGGGGTGCGGCTCACAGCCCAGGGGAGGCAGCCCCCATCTTTGGGGGTGTCAGAAGGGGATGAGGTTCTCTGGACCACCCAACCAACAGGGTCCAGAGGACAGAGCAGACTGGGGAAGGGGAAGTGGGCGACAGTGATCTTATCACTGGCCATCGCTCTCCCTCACCTCCTATGCCCTCTCTCTCCCTTCTTTGGAGCTGAAGTGTTAACTTTCAGCACCTCTTGGCCCGCTCACTTCTGAAATCCCTAGCACCCAGAAGTCTCCAGAAGAAGGTGACAGGCTTCCTCTGTCACCACCTCAGAAGGAAAGACAGATGTGGCTGCCTTGGGCTTGCCCACTGGAAACTCCCACCTGGCCCCTGGCACTTGGACCAGCTGTGGCCCAAGCCCCAGGGCCTCCTGCTCTGCCACTCAGGAGCATGCTGAGTGGAGATTGGCCTGGCCTGACCCCACTCAGGCCATCCACTCCTCTAGGTGGAGTCTCTGGCTCCTCTGTGGGGTCTCAGGCTGTGATCCTGGGTGACTCCAGCTCCATGGGATGACTGGGGTGGGTGGCCACACACTGAGGTGAACTGCTCTTACTTCCTCAGCTGGGGAGAGGGTAGTGGGGAGCTGATAGGGAAGTGAGGCCAAAATGCTCAGTGGTGACTCCTCTGGGGCACTGAGGAAGCAACAAGGCCCAGCAGTGCTTACAGTGTGCTGGGACAAGAGTGTGCAAGGTCTTTCTTCTCCCAGACACTTCCATCTGGAGCTGGGTCAGTGGGGAAAAGTGGGAACCCACACCTGCTCGTGACCCTGTGAGTGACTGGGATGGGGCCACCAGGATCTGAACCCCTTGCCCTTATCATAGAATGGGGGAGAGCTGGCTTTCTTCAACTACTTCAGGGAAAATCTCTTCTCAGCTCTAAGCCTCAGTTTCCAAATTTATAAAGCCTGTCAGGGTTGTTATGAGGATTCATGGAGGCAGTGTTTCTACAATGTCCACAAGGTAATGGGCACTCAGCCCTGGCTGTTCTTTCTCCACACCCATCTGCCTTTTTCTTCAAACACCCTTCGTGTAAAGCACCTGGCACACAGAACCAAAACAAAAACAAATCAAACCCATTGCCATAGCGTCGATTCTGACTCATAGTGACCCTATAAGACAGGGCAGAACTGCCCCATAGGGTTTCCAAGGCTGCAAATCTTTATGGAAGCAGACTGCCATGTCTTCCTCCCATGGAATGGCTAGTGTATTCGAATTGCTGACTTGTTGGTTGCCTGCCGAGCACTTAACCACTGCACCACCAGGACTCCTTGGCACATAGTAAGCGCTCAATAAATGCGGTTGTTATAAAGGGGAGGTGGCCTCCTCACTGGGTGGTAGAGAGAAAGGCAGGGACCTGTTCTTGAGGCAGACACTGTACAGCTTGACGCCCCACCCACCCCACCACTGTCACCTTAGAGGCACCTGCTCTGTGTTGCCACTGCAAAGGACCCGAGGGATTAGCCAAGCCCAACCCGCTTTCTTTAGAGCCCGGAAACTGAAGCCCAGAGGGGCAGGGACAGGCCCAGGTTGGCCAGCCAGCCAGGATGCCTTCTCTGAGGCAGGGCCTGGGGTCCTGGCCGGGGGACAGAGTGTGCTGGGGAGACAGGAGGGTGGCTGTTGGCAGATGTGGGGGAAAATGCCAGGGTATAATTGGGCTCTTTAAGGGTTTGGTGAGGGAGCCCTTCATGCCTTGCCAAAGGCTGGGGAAGGGCCTGGAACCTTCCTCTTCCCATTAACCCTTTGGGAGATGCAGCCTTTTCCTCAGGACCCCTTCTCCAGGCTGCAGGTGAAACAAGCCTCCCACTCTATGCTTGATGGACTCCAAGCCCCATCCCTCCATCCCACTCTGGGTGGCCAGGGCAGGGAATTCCCCCGCTTCAGTACCTGAGGACCTCTCAAGACCCAGGGCTCTGAAGTCCATTTGCTCCCCAGCCAGAAGTGCCGGAGATGAGGCATGGGAGCCCTGCCCCACCTTATCTCCGTGTTGATGGACTCACAGGAAGACAGGCAGACAGAAACCCTCACCTCCGTCAGCACTCCAGCTCTGGTGTGAGCCTGCCTTCAAGTGTGGCTCTCTCCCATGGGTCTCACTCTCACCCTTCCTGCTGCAGCCTCAGCCCATCTCTCAGGAAAGAGGGAGAAGAGAGGGAGGTTTAACCCCTTCCTATGTAAATCACAGACAGACAGATATATGGGTAGATGCATGCTTCTTTTCTGTACTTTCACCCTGTCCTTTCCCTTTCTTCACACCCCCCCCTTCCTCCCAGCTTCTCTAGCTGTGGTCCCCCCACTCTTCCTGCCCAGGATGTGCTACCTCCCTGCCTGGCACCTGGCCCCTCCAGGAACCCTTCTCTGAGTCTGTAAATTCCACACACACGCCACCCGCTCCTCCCCATCCCAGCAGTTCAAATCAGGGGTTGTTGGGCTTTAAGAGAAGGTGGGATACAGCAGTTGCTAAGAACTTTGGCTCTGGAGTCAGACAAACATAGGTTCAAGTCTGACCACAAAACCTCCCAAAGCCTGTTTTCTAATCTCTGACATGGGATAACAGGTTAATCATAGTTCCCTCTCCTGGGGTTGTTGTGAAGTTTAAAAGATCCTGCTTGTGAAGCACTGGCACAGAGTAAGCACTCAATAAATGGGGTTGTTATTTATAAGGGGAGGTGGATTAGGTGGCTGGGTGGTGAAGAGGGAGGCAGGGAAGCTTCTAGAATCAGTCAGCTCTTGCACTGTACTTCCGTGGTATTTTGAAGCAAGTCCACTCCCCTACTTTGGGACACAGTTTCCTCAACTGTTAAAGGGAGTGTGTGGACCAGGTCCTGTCCAAGTGTAGGTTCAGCTAGGGTGAGTCATCCTGGCTCTGAATAGGGTCCAGGGCCGGGGCGGGGAGGGGGGGCGGCGGGCGATGTGCTGACCTTGCTGATGCTCGAGACAGGGGTTGAACAGACCTGCGTGTACCCTAATAATTGCCCACCCCTCCAAATTTCTGGCTGGGAGCCCTAGCTTAGCTTGAGCAGTGTAGCTCCTGAGCGGACAGCTGGCCCAGGCAGGGCACACTGCAGCAGGCCCAGCGGCCTGGCTGGGGGGACACACTTTGCCCCGGAATCCTGGCAGGCCCTGTGAGCCCAGAGGCTGTATATCACCATGGTTTAATCAGCTGTGTGGCAGATATTTGTCTGCTTTCTTGGGCCATGTCCCCAGCCTGCAAGTCATAAATTGCTTTGGGATTTCAAAATACCCCGTCCCCTCCCTGGCAGGGCAGGCAGCTCTCCATGGCATGGCCAGGAAAATCACATTCCCCTGAAGCTTCATCCCCACAGTAGGTTGGACCCTCCCTCACCCCACCTAACGCTTGCACCTGGGACTTTCTTCCTGCCCCCTCCTTCCTGCTGGGAGGGTGGAGGGAAGACTTGTGAAGGCAGGAGGATAGGTTTAGTGACCACTCACTGGAGGTGAGAGGGTATAGAATGTTAGTGGGGGGCTTCATGCAGCACCGGGGGGCCTTTCACGAGGTGATGGTAGTGGCCCTCCAGTGTGCCCTCTGTGGGCAGAGCCATGTCCTGGACCCCAGACATGATGCACTGAAGCCTGGCCTGGTTCGGAGGGGCAGCTTAATTGCCCCATGAATGTGGAGGAGTGGAGGTCTGCCCTGCCCACTGGGATACTGGGTCTCAACCTCTGTCTTCCCACTGGATGCTCGCTGGATCACCTGGAGGCGATTTTTGGTACTGCAGCCCCAGCCACACCAACCCACAGCAAGGATGGAGTCCTCAAATCACCTGTGACCTCCTATGACCACACAAGGGTCAGACCCACAATAAGTCTCAGATGTTCACTGGCAGTCCCATCCCATGATATGAGCACAGTGACACCCACAATGTGACACAGCTAACCATGACATGCACACAGAGTCAAGACACAGATTCACCTCAATAAACAATGGGATAACAGAGACACGCATAGTGACCAGGTACACTATGACAGACAACAAGGTGACAGACTAGATGACTCCACTCACAAGCCTCAAAGTACAGATACACTGCTGATTAAGAGCAAAAAACCAAAAAAACCAAACCAGTTGCCGCTGAGTCGATCTTGACTCATGACAACCCCATCTGTACAGAGTAAAACTGTGCCATAGGATTTTTCCAAGGCTGTGACCCTTCAGAAGCAGGTCTCCAGGCCTTTTTTCCAAGGTACCTCTAAGTGGTTTCCACCTGTCAAACTTTTGGCTAGTAGTTGAGCACTTAACTGTGCCACCCAGGAACTCACTGATTAATAATAGCTGACTTTTATAGGACACTGAGAAATGTTTTATGTAGATTAAGTCATTCAGTGCTTACAATGTGCTGACTTAAGAACTGTATTTATCACCCCCATTTTACAGACGTACAGATGAGGGAACTGAGGCTCGGGTTACACAACCAGAAAGGGGCAGAGCTGAGATCCAACCCCAGGTGTGAATCAATACAGAGCTTGTCCTCTCAATTGCCGTGCCCCTCTGATCCATTCACAGGCCGTCCCCACACATATAATCACAGACACAGCTTACGTGGGACCACTGCTCAGGTGTGGGCTCCACGGCTGGAGGTCCTTCTGAGAACATGGCATCGCTTGGTTGGTCTGAGCCTAAGGTCACAGGATATGTCCTTCAGGGAGAGATGAGCTCTGCCACACTTCACCCAGGCCCTAGCCTTGTTGTCCCCCAGTCTGAGGGAGAGATCTGAGGGAAAGGCCCTGCCCTCAGGAAATCTCTAGGTTGATGAAGGAGACACAGGCCCTGCCCTCAGGAAGTCTCCAGGCTGATGAGGGAGACACAGGCCCCACCCTCAGGAAGCCCCAATCTGAAGCAGAAGCAGAAAGCACACACAGATTCGGGAAGGAAGTAGAAATTAACACAGTTTAGCCTGAGAAAGGGAGCCGGGCAGCCCCCTAACTGAGCTGGTTAGAGGCAGATGAGTCAGGCAGGGAACGTTTCCAAGACGTGAGTTGGAAAGGAAAGACTGTGGAAGATGGGGGGCCTGGGGGCGATGTGAGGGCCCTGGGGGGCGCAGGTTTGCCTGTGTGTGCCTATACAGAATACATGAACCATTGCTACAACCTGGGCGGCCAAGACAGCAGGGGGTATTTGGAGCCACGTACATAGGATTGCTTCCCACACTGTCACTGTTTGCAAATGTCACCCAGCCAGGCATGGGCACAGGAGGGTTGGTTTTGGTAATCATCCTTCCTGTAAGTGGCTGCTGCAACTTAAGCGAGTGCCACACGCCCCCCTGTCACAGGATCTTCAGGTCAGTGCCTGCCTCCGGGCTGAGAATAGGGTTCCAGCTTCCCAAAATGTGACTCCACTGACCTCGCCGCTGCATCTCTGTCCGTGCCCACCTTGTCTCCAAGACCCGAGTCTGTCTCTGAGCTTTGCTCTGTGGCCCTCTGAGTCCCCGGGTGTCTCAGCTGACACACTTCCAGATATTACTGTATTTTAATACTGCTTTGCTCAAAATGGAAACCCTGGTGGTACAGTCAAGAGCTACGACTGCTAACCAAAATTTCCGCAGTTCAAATCCACCAGCCACTCCTTGGAAATGCTATGGGGCAGTTCTACTCTGTCCTATAGGGTTGCTATGAGTCAGAATTGACTTGATTGTAATGGGGTTGGTTTTTGCTCAAAATAGATGCCTTTATGCTCCCTTCTGCCATCTTTGGTTTGGGGGAGTCTCTGGAAGCTGGGGTGTTTCAGCTGGAATATCGGGCTCAGGCATCTCCAAGTCTTGAACCCCTCATTCACAACCACTACGCTCTCATCTTGTTTGTCTCCTTCCCCACCTGCTCAGGTATGAAGCGGCCACTGAGCCCATCTACCCCTGATGAGAAGGAGCCCCCCATATCTGGAGTTGTTGAGCGCCCCCCTCACCCCTCGGAACCACCGAAGCCCAAGCGGGAAAGAAAACGGCCATCGTACACACTCTGCGATGTCTGTAATATCCAGCTGAACTCAGCAGCCCAGGCCCAGGTGCACTGTGGGGGACGGGCCCACCAGAGGCGGCTTCGGCAGCTCAGCTTGGGGAAGACTCCCTCAGGGCCAGGTCAGTGTGGAGGGCACTGTTCCCACAAACTTTGTTCTGGGCCCCTGGAAAAGATCTCTCTGTCTGGGCCACTGTATGGGGCTCTGGGTCTGAGGCCTCCCTTTGTGGGGACTTTTTGGTCTGGTGTGCCCTCAATGGGGTCTTTGAGTCTGGGGCTCCCTCACCTACCCTATCAAATTTTGTTTTATACCCTGACAACCCTTCTTCGGGGTTTCTCTGGATCTGAGGGTCTCTAGGTCTGAGGCTTCCTCTTGAGGTCTTTTTGGGTCCTTCAGAAGCAGGAGATACAACAGCATTTCCTGTCTGGAGCCCCCTGGCAGGAATAGTCTTTCGGACAAGGGCTTCACCTGCGGGTACCCCAGGCTTCTGCTCTGTCTCTGACTGAGGGACCAGGGGAAGCCCCTCCTCCTTTGGCCACTGGACTCCTGGCCAGAGTTTCTGCCTGTGCCTGGTTGGGTTAACTTTCCAGAGGTTTGGCTACAAGTACTGGAGGGACAGCTGGCTGCAAGGCGGATTTCTGGGCAAAATGGGTGAATGCCTCCTTGAGAGTGATTCCAGCTGACAGCACATAAGGGCCATGGGGAGAATAAGAGCCGGGCTGCTGCTGGCAGGGAGACAGATTCAGAACCTAGCCCAGTGTGGGTAGGTGGGGAGGGCTGAAACTTCCACCTGGCTTCTGGGGGCCACCACCGGAAACTCACCTTGCAGCCCCACCATTAGATTTGCCCTTGGGCTGTACTCTGAACTCAAGTCTTCAGGACTGCCTGATCTTTTGGTGAATATTCATGGTGCATCCACCATGTTCTCTGCACCATGCTGGGGGCTGGAGATAAATAAGGCTCAGTCTCCCCCCCGCAAGGATGAATCTGTCTTTTGGGATGAGACCGACCATGGGACATCCTCCCACCGCTGTACAAGGGAGAAAGGGCGGTTCCACGGCGGGGGCGGGGGGGGGCTGTGGGGGTGGGGGGAGCCAGGACAGACCTCCTGAAGGAGGTGGGACATGGAACCTTGGGACATGGGCAAGGGGGAAGGGGTATTCCAGGCAGAGGTCATTGTACAGGCAACGGTCGGGGAAGTGATCTGCTGGCCAGTACCAACTCCCTCACCTAAGTGTGTGGGGCTGTACGCCAGCGTGTGACTCTCAACAAAAGTGTATCGGACTATACGGGTGCCTCTGGAATGTGTGTGTCTGTCTGTCTGGGTTCAAAAATCCCTCCTTAATTCAAATATTTATTGACAACCTACTAGGTGCAAGCCACTGTGTTGGGAGATCATATTTTTAAAGGGCATCCTCCCTGCCTGTCAGAAAAGAGTTGCCTAAATAACTACACATGCAAATGAGTTTACTCCAAGATAATTGCAGGCTTAATAGATGTGGGTACAGGTGCTGCGAGAAGTCAGAGGAGGGAGAGATGAATTCTCAGAAGTCAGGGGCCGCTATGGAGATGTGACATTGAAGCTGGGTCTTGGAGAGGGGACACGGGATCCCAGGCAGGGAAAACAGTCTGAGCAAATGCACAGAGCCCTGAGAGCCCATGGCTTTCTGGGAGCAGCAGGCAGTGTGCTAGGCATGTGGCAGGCATGGTGGGAGGTGAGCAGGAGCCACTGTGAGGACTGTGCAGCCAGGCTGGGGGTTTGGCCTTTGTTCCAAGGGTGATTGTTACCGTTGAAGGGTTTTGAGCAGGGACAGTTTGTGTTCTCAGTATCTCTGTCAAGCAGGAGGTATGTGAGGATGGGGTGGAGGAAACAGATTCTGGAGCCTTTTCTGCAGCAGAACCTGCAAGACTTGGTGACTGATGGGAGGTGGGAGTGGAGGTGGCGGGGAGGAAGGTGCCAAGGACCCAGCTTAGGCAATACTTGGAGGGCAGTTCAGTTATCAGAGAGGGGGATGCTGAGAGGGAAGCAGGACAGCAGGGCCAGTGTTGGATGGGACAGGCCAGTTCTGTGGTCCAAGGATGTCATTGGGCCCTTGTGACACAGCCTTCTCAGGTCTCACTTCCCAGGCAATGGTCCCTGTGGTACAAGCCCCTCCCTCTCTACCATTCCCACCATGCCTGGGAGGTGTGAGGAGAAAAGGCCACAGTTCCAGAATGCCCTTGGGCAAAGACAGGCTATCCAGAGGGATGAGACATCCCTCACCTGGCTTCCTTTTCCCCACAGCCACCCTCCTCTGATTACTGGGTAGGTTTGGGGGGGTCACCAAGAGACATGATGCCTAGTACTTCAGTCCAGACCATTAAGTTGGACCTCTTTGTCCACTCAATCATCTGTCCATCCATTATCTATCTGTCCAATATTTTCTAAACCCCCGCCCAGCCCTGTGCATGCCCCCATGCAGGATGCTGGGATACTCCACTGAGTAGAACTGTGTGCCTGCCCTCCAGGCACTTACAATCTAGAGAAGGAGATAGCCAGGGATCCAGACCTTTACAGCAGTACATGCTAAGGGAAGTGACATGGAAGGATGACAGTTGTGCCTAGGGCAGGCGCGAGAGATCTTGGATTTCTGGGAACCCTGGCTTTTTGGGGTTCCCACCTGAGAACCTCCTCTCCATTGGCCTGGTTAATTCTGTGCCTACTCCGGGCCATGACCCCCCAATGCCCCTCCCCTTCACTGGATCTCTCCTGTCTCCTTAGCTCTCTGAGAGTCACCCCCAGCCAGAGGATGGACACCTAGCAACTGCCCCTGAGGTGGGGAAAGGGGTTGAGAGGGAGCACATAGGGGACCATCAGCCACCCGTAGTACCTCTCCTAGCTTTGCCCCTGGTGGAGACCCGGCCCACTGGCCAAGCTCTACATAGCTACAGCAAAGTTGAGAGCCGTTGGGCGTGGCTGACTGGGGCACCATCTGCAAAATGGGTGGGAGGGCACACTTACTTTCAGGGTCGTGGGGAGGCTTGAGGCTAGCTCTTGTGAGGAGCCCTTACCACTGCTTCGTTCCTGCACACCCACTGTCTGCACTCCATACCACATGAGGTCTCGGTCCTTTGCAGGTAGAAATGAGGGATCTGAGGAGCTGGGGGCAGGGACCACCCTGTCATGCCTGATGGAGACTCCCTCTCTGGGAGGCCTCCTGAACTGTCACTTTGATTAGGGGCCTGTGGAGCTGGCAGCTTCCACAGTGACAGCCGCTCACAGGCAGTGGGGCAGAGACCCTCTCCTGCTCATGTCCCTCAGGCTGTCTGTGGAGAAGGGGAGGGAGACGTGGAGGAGAGGGTGGCTCTTCTGTCTCTGAGCTTCCTTGCCAATGCCCTGGGTCAGAGCCCTCCTTGCTCAGAGACACGAAGCTCCTTGAATTCTCACCCCCTAGCCCTGAATGACTCTGTCACATGGGGTTGCTATGAGTCGGAATCGACTCCATGACACCTAACTACAAGAAGCTCTGAGTGAGCCTGGAACACCTTCAAGGGGCCATGGGATGAGGAAACAGCAAGTACCCCACACTTTCCCATTCCCCTCCTCCAAGTCCTCCCCCAACTTCCCCTGCCCACCCCATCTGTCTCCCACACAGGAGGCCCTTTCATTCTTCAGGAATGTGTCTGGAGCCATCTTTCATCGCCCCCTACCCCCCATTCCTCCTCCCAGATAGGTGTGGGCATCAGCACCACTCCTATAAGGCTGAACTCAATGACCTTACTGACCATCTCACACACATACACCTAAACAACTCTGGATGTTTCTCAAACAACTGCAGAGAGAGAAAGCTCTCCTCGCTCAATGCTCCTAGCTCTAACCTCTGATGTGGATGTTGGACCAGCACCTGGGGTGATACCTGGACGGGAGCTGTTACCTACCCCAGCCCCAGGCCGAGCATCTGTTTAGGAGCTGAACTATTTACAAAGTCCTCCCACACTCTCATCTCATTCCCTCCTCATACAGCCATCCTGGGAGCTGATGATGGCGCTCATTCCTCATTTTACCAGTTAGGATATTAGGGCTCAGAGAGATTAGGGAACGTACCCAAGGCCACATAGCCTTGGTTCCAGATCTGGGCATTTCAGACTCTAAATCCCCGATCACAGGTCCTAGCCCCTCCCACCTGAGAACAACATACGTTAACAGAGGCTGAGCGCTAACTTTTGGGGAGTGGGGAGAGGCTGCCAGAGAAGGAAGGCAAGCTCTCAGGGCAGATGACTGCCCAAGCGCTTCAGGGCCCTCGGCCACTGTTCTGCCCTGTACCTTGGTATCCTCAGCGGAAAAACGGGAATATGCCAGCCATCCCTGGCCTCCGCCCTTTTGCCTAGGCTGGCTAGGGAGGGGGAGGGGGCCTCTTAAAGCCATCTTGGCCCTCCACCTGTCTGGTGGGACTGGCCCAGCCAACTAATTCAGAGTGCATACACCTCCTGTCCCCCTCATCCATTGCAGCATGAGAAGGGGAGAGAAGGGGACTTCGGGAATGACTTAAGCTCTGGTTTACAGAAATGGCCAGGGAGGCCTTGGGTGGGGAGTGCAGGGTAGACACTAACGGGGACAGGAAAGCAGAGGTGGAGTCAGACTCTAAAGCATTTCAGGGCAAAGATGGATGCGGCTGCAGCAGACTGTCCTATGCTTTTGGAGGATGGAGGGGTGAGGGAGAGGTCAAAGGGGAGCAGGCCAAGGCAGTCCCCTACCCGCACCTTCATCAGTCTTCCATCTCCTCTCCAAATCTTTGACTCCAGAAGCCTCTGGCTGCCTTCTGGGATCTGGAGATCAAAGACCTGGAGCTCAGGTCACGCCTGAGTCGCTAGTTTGATGAGCTCCTTCCTCACCCCCTACTCCCCGCAGGTGGATTAATTTCAGTCCCATCAGGAGGCCCCGGAAGTCCTCCAGCCTGTCCCCTATCTCTTTAGTGTCTCCCTGGGTTGCTGGTTCCTCCTCAGCACCCCCTACATTCCTGGCCTTTGGGTGCCTGTTTCAAAGAAACTGGGCTCCCCCCAAGGCCACTGGAAGTCCTTCTTGACGTCTAACCAGTGCCTCCTGCTGTTATTCTTGGCTCCTTAAGTGGCAGGTGATCAAAGTGTCCACACTCTCCCTGGACACCCACTACTCTCTCCCCAGTGTGAACCTGACCATCAGCATTACCGCCTCCCCAGCCCCAGGGACCACCAGGCAAGGCCTGGCCTGTCTGGGTAGAGAATTAGGGGGCTTAGCTCAAATCCCTGGCCCACAGAAGACAAAGATTCCATCTGTGTCTCTGGGTGGGTTAATTAGCTCTGGGCTTGAGTTTCCTTCCTCTCCCTGAACAAGCAGCTCCTTCCCCCCAGAGCCCCTTCCTAACAAACCTGTTTTCAGGAGCTGCCGCTGCCAGCCCCTCCCTGAGACCTTCTTTGTGGCTGGGGCATTGGCTGCTCCCAGATTACAGGTTATTGTCTGGTGGAGACAGGATGCTGAGGGGTGGGGGCTAGCACTGGGACCCGGGCTTGGAATGTGAGACAGGATCCAGCTGTGGGCTGGCTGTCTCCTTTCCTCCTGTTCCACCCTCCTCCCAGCCACCAGGTGCTCAGGTGAATAGCCAGCCAGCCAGTTTTCTGGAAGAGGAGGGGGAAAAAGAAAACAGAGGAGAAAGGACTGGGAGGGGGCAGAGGAGGGTGTCAGGGGTTCTAGCTGATCAGGTGAATGCCACCCCCCTTCCTGGCATTGTCCAGGGAACAAGTCCAAGGGTCCATGTACTGGACTGAGAGGGGCAGGGCACCTGTGCTCCCTTCTCCCACCACCATGGCCAGGGCTCTGTGATGAAGTAATAATACCCCTCTGAGCCTCAGTCTCCCTTTCAGTAAAATGAGGTAAATATAAGGGCATGGCGGGCAGAGGATGAGGAAGGCTGGACAGGAGAACAAGTGCTTCCGCTGCAGCCAGCCCAGAGGTGAGAGAGCTCAAGCTTTCCAGCAGGCAGAGAAGGGACTGCATCAGCTCCTTCCCTGGAGGTCCCTGTGGGCAAAGGCAACTCATCCCTTCAGTGTGAGAGGCAAGGACCTATCCAGAGTGGCGGTCACCTCCCCACTGTCACCCTCCTCCTCGTATCCATATTTGTCCCTTACTGCCATGCCTGGGGAGAAATCCCCTGGTCTTCCCACCTGTGGTTGAGATAGGGAACTGGGGAATGGGCAGTTCCCTCCTGGCAAGGGAGGCAGGGCCCAGGAACACTGCTTCCCAGGCAGGACCAGGAGTCCCTCCCTCTCACCCTCCCCTCCTGTCCTCACATTCCCTCTGTCACTCTCTGGCTGGGTTTCATTTGCTCCTCAGCGCTGCTCTGTGGTGCTTCAGAAGGCAGAGAATGCTCTTGGGTGAGTGCTGAAGACTGCTGAGCGGCAGGCGGTGGGGGGAGGGAACGACAAGGGGGCCAACTAGGGTGGTCCCCTCCCCTGTCCCCAGCCTTATCCTTTTCCTGCTATTGTTGGCCTTCAAAAGTCATCTGTTCGGAGGCTCCAACAGCCAGTCAACCCTTGGTACCTTTTCCCAGGTCTGGGACTGGGCAGGGAAGCCCTCACTCAGGCTGCCCACAAAGATGGGGTGGGGTGGCAGGAATCGTTGGGGAGCTGGAGGTCCACCGTGCAGAAATCAGGAGTGCTGTACATCTGGGCAGCAGTATGTCCAGGAAACCTGTGTCCCCTGGTTCTGGGTATCAAATTGCACCTTCGGCCCCCTCCTTAAAGCCTCCAAGGAGTGGGGGTTGGGGGGAGAGGTCCTAGGGAGCTGAAGAGGGAGTTGTTAGGGCAGCAGAGAGAGAAAGGAGCCGATAGGGAGACAGACAGAAATCAAGGTGGGCTCCAACATGAGGTCCAGGCACTGTGCTTGAGGTCAAGGCCAAAGTCCCTGGCATCACAGGGAGACAGACATCACACTCTTCAAGGGCTGTTTTTGGGAATCCCTTTCATGGAAGCAAATGTCTGAGGCAGTGAGGCCGGGTCTTCCTCCAGCATTGGAGGGGCCTGGAACATCAGCACAACCCGTGAGTGCTGAACAACCCGGAAGGGAGTTGGGGTGCTGGAGAATGTGGGCTAACAGTGGGTCCTGGTCCGACCCTCCCCCTCCTCACCTTTGGCTCTCCCTCTCTCCTGGATTCCTATTTTATTGGCAGAGTTTTGGTTTTATCTGTGACAGAAATGGCAGCTTTCTATTATTTGAAAAGTGTGTGTGTCTGTGTACCTCTGGGAGGAACCCAGCATCTGCCTCTATGACTTTGTCTGCCCATGTGTGAGAGTCAGACCGATAGACACACTCTAAGTTTGTCTCTATGAGCTTGTGTACGTGTCAGATGCATTTACTTTTATACAGGAAGTGTGTGCACACCCTAGGTCTGGGCATTTGTGTCTGTATATGATCCTGTGTATATACTTCTCTCTTTGGAAGGTGTGCACGCTGCACAGTGATCGTTTTCCATTGTCTATGCATAGACATATACAGGGTCTGCGTGTCCCTGTGCACTGTTCCCTCGGGGCATATATAATCTGAGTGTGTCTTTGTTGCTCTTGCCAGCTGTGTGTACATGCGTGCTCGTGCGTAGCCTCTGGGCCAGCGTGGGTATTTGCCTCTCTCTGCCTGGGTACCACCTCCGTATGTGCACAGATCAGATGGTCTAACCATGGGAATGTGTGTGTGCCTTGGCATCTGTGACTGGGGCCTCAGTGTGTGTGTGTGTGTGTGTGTGTGTGTGTGTGTGTATGCATCATTTCCAGTCATGGCAAAATAGCAGGATGCTGTTCTCCCAAATCCTCTGCCTTGGGGCTGCAGTCATGGTGATATTTCAGAAGACACCTGCTCTGTGCCCCCACCCCAGCCTCGGTTAGACCTCTGGAGGTGGCTCCTTTTGTTCATATGTTTGACTGGAGTCAACAACCAGCCCTCCTGAGGCAGCCATCCACTGAGCTGAGGGTCCCACTGTGGACCCCTGGCCAGGGTTGGGGAGGGACTACTCTGCAGCAAGATGTCATGAGAGAAGACCCCCCCCACCTGACCCTTTTGGGGGTGCAGACTTCTAGACCTGTCAGCCTGTCCAGTGCTGTCCTGGGGCAGGTGTGGAGGCTGAGATGTCTCCCCTCATTTGTGTGTAGCCGGGAGCCAAGTGGCAACACGTGTGTGTGCATGTGCTGTGATTTGGGGGCTATCCCAGCGGCGTGTGCACTTCCAACTTCTCAATGTAGCTCTGCCGCCCACTGCTGGAATGCCCTTCCCCTTGTACAGTTTCGCTCACCCTCTTGTGAAGCCTAAGTGACTCCACCGCAGTCCTTTAGCTAACTGCTGGCTCCTGCGTGATGCTGAAGCACTTTGTTCAGAACTCTGAGTTCTTGGGAGACTGTAACCTCCCAAGCACTCTACCTGTTTGCCTCTCACTGACCGTGAGCTCCTCTAGGACCGCGGGATAATGGGATGCGTGAAGGAACTCGTGTACCTCCAGCTCCCGGGCAAACCTCTTTCCTGCGGTCTATCCTCAGTCGTTCCTGCTGCAGCGCAGGCAGTGGGAGGAGGCTGCTGGTGATGCCCGGTAAGCGCGCGGGGTGCGAGCTGCGGCAGGTGGGCGCGGCCAGGTGAGCTCCGTCTGGGGCACCGCCCGCCCCGCCCCGCCCCGCCCCTCCCCGCCCGCCCGCGACCCCGGTCTGCGCCGGCTGCTGGCGCCTCTTCGCCCCGGTTACCGCTAGTGGCTGCTGTCGCTCAGCGGAGCCCAAAGAGACCGCGGCCAGAGCGTCCACCACCCAAGATGGTGGCTCCCGTGTCTCCGTGAGTGTGTGTGGGGCGGGGAGAGCCCAGGCGGGCTGGAAGCCGGGGCGGGGCGCCCCCTCCCGGAGCTTCTGGGCAGGGGGCAGGGGGCAGGCGACACGGGACCAGGGGCCCTGCGGGTGGGGCGGGGGCTGCAGAGTGGAGGCCCCGTGCCTCTGCGGGACCGATCCGAGGGCTCCTCCTTCACGCGCCCCCCAGAGGAAGTTCCCCAGTCCTCCTGTCCCAACCCCGGGGAGGATGGGCGAGGGGGTACAAGGGAGCCCCAACCTCACCCGGGCTGCCAGAGGAAGAGGTGCCCCACCCCTGCTTGGGTCTGGAGCATGGACTTCTCCGAGTGGGGTCCTGTTGGAGCCCAAAGGAGCCGGGGGAGGAGGCTGGGAACCACGATCCTGGGGCCAAATACATATACTGGGTTTGAGGTTTATATGCTGGGGTGGGCGTGGGAGGACTAGACCACTACACAGTCATCCCAGGGGTCTCTCAAGTTGCTCCACTTCTGTCTAGCTGGCCAGGGTGTGGAAAGGTGTGCAGACCTGGGTTAGTGACAAGTGTATCCTCGCGGTCACCCTTGGTCACAACTGAATCAACATAACCAGTTGCCATAGAGTTGATTCTAACTCATGGGGACCCCACGTGTGTCAGACAGAGTAGGACTGTGCTCCATAGGGTTTTCACTGGCTGACTTTTTAGAAGTCGATCACCAGGCCTTTTTTCTGAGGTGCCTCTGGGGTGGTCCTCCAACCTTGTGGTTAGCAGCTGAGCACATTAACCTTTTGTTCCACCCAGAGACTCCAGACCAACATAATCATGATTTACATCCCACCCCACCCAGCCTGGTCCCCCTCAGGTTAGGGTGGGGGGAATGTCAGTGGATTCTGACCTGTTTTTTAAGAGCATGTCATCCAATAGAACTTTCTGGAATGATGTAAATACTCTATATCTGTGCTGTCCAATACATGTGGCTAGTGGATACCATATTGGACAGTGCAGTTTTAGAATCATCGCCTTCCCATATCCATACCTACTTTCTTGCTCTTTCATCAAAAACGCCCTAGGTTTGAGACTCATTTTATTCCCCTGCAGAATGTAGCAGGATAGCCAGCTTCTGGGTAGGCAGAAAGGGTCTGACAAGCTTCCAGAAGGGTGTCACCCTGGGCTTGCGCCCCTTCCCATTCTTAGGTCCTGTGGATGGTGGGCTGGACAAGGTCACAGAATCACAGGCTCTTGGGAGGAAATGATGTCAAAGGCAGCTGTTTTAAGCACCCAACAGGTGCCCAAGCGCCCACTCCATTGCTTTCTCTATACTTAGAGCTTACTCTTCCTTAATCATTCATTTTCCAAATTTTATGGAGCACCTGCTGGGTACCAGGCACTGTGCCCAGCTCTGGGGTTCAGACATAAACAAGGTAGTTACCTTTCTGGCTCTCAGAGGATGTACATTTTAGGGAAAGAGAGACAGCCAGGCAACAGAGCTGTACAGAAAAAAGGAGAGATTTGTGAACTATGGGGAGTGCAAGAGAGGGAACGAATAGGGGACGGTGACAGAAAAGAAGAGAAGGGGGACTTCTGGGAAGGATAGTCTGGGAAGATTCCTCTGAAGAGAGGACCCTTAAGCTAAGACCAGAGGGGAAATGGAATAGGACAGCATGTGCAAAGGGCCTGGGGAGGAGGCCAGTATAGCTGGAAGGAGAAGGAAGCTCAAGTGGTCACTGGAGCAGCCAGTAAGGCCCAGGCATTAGGCAGAATCTTGCAGGCCTTGAAAGGGACTCTGGTGCTGGCCTTAGACCAAAAGTTAAGCAGATTAGTGACCTCATCTAGTACATTTTAAAAAGCCCCCTCTGGCTTCTGGGAACTAAATGGCTCCAAGAGGGCTAAGAGTGGAAACCTTTAATTCATTAGGAAGCAACTGATCTAGTCCAGGCAAGAGATGAAGGCAGCCTGGATGAGGATGATGGCCATGGTATGGAGAGAAGGGATGAGTTAGAGGTAGGTGTTGGAGGTGGAACCAACAGGACCTGTGGATGGAATAGGTCCTAGGAGTGAGAGACAGTGGGGGTTGAAGAAGCGGTTTCTGGCTGGAGCACCTGGGCAGGTAGAGCATATTTTGCAGGAACAGATTGAGAGTTCCATTTGGACAAGTCAGGAAGGTGGTTGGATGGAGAGGCACGGTGCCCAGGGGAGTGGCCCAGTCTGGGGTTATACATGTGAGAGTAGTCAGCACAGATGGCTCTGAAATTCTTGGACAGCTTGAGGTTGGGAAGAAGAAGAGGAGATGACATTGGAGGCTGAGGTGTGGCTAAGAAGGAGAAGGCAAAGCAGAGGATGTGGGGCTGTCCCTGGGAATCCACTCATCTCTCATCTGCCCTCATTTTACCACCCAGTGCATGCCAGGCCTCATTTAGGGTGCTGTACCGGAGGGACAAGACAGCCACTGCTTCCTCAGAGTTCAGAAACAGGAAGTTTTTCATATAGCAAAATTCATCCTTTTATTCTTTTAAACAACCAGCTCTTACTGAGAGGCACCTACATGTCCAGCCCTGTACAGTCACTAAAACAAAAAAGCCAAACCAGTTGCTGTCAAGTCGATTTCGACCCATGCTAACCCCATGTGTGCAGACTAGAATTGCACTCCATAGGGTTTTTCAGGCTGTGACCTTTCCAAAGCAGATCTCCAAGACTTTCTTCTGAGTAGCCTCTGGGGTAAACAGACAAATGTGATCTTGGCCTTCCAGGAGCCAAGTGCAGAGATACATAGAGAATCCCTGTGTTCACCATATTGTGTTACTACGAGTTATGCACAGGAAATTACTGGAGACCAGAGGATGAGTACCAGCCCAGGGTGAAGGGATCAGGGAGGCAGAGGGGCTGCCTGAACTGCTCTCCAGGAATGAACCGAATTCGGTTAGGGAAAGAGGAGGCACAGAGGGTGAAGGCAGGAATGAGGGTAACAGCCCGGTATGGGTGGAATGGGAAGCCTTTGGAGTTGGCAGAGCAGACGGGAGTGGCTGGGGGCTCTGGGGGTACTCAGAGGCTGGGGAGGGTCTTGTTGCTTCACAGTGAAGTTGGTAGACTTAAGCAGTGGGGCACCATGGAAGAGATGAAGCAAGGGAGTGACGTAGCTGGATTGGTGTTTGAACTTGCTCTCTCTGGCTGCTGGGTGGAGACAAATTTGGGGAATGAGACGCCTGCCAGCTGGTGGGAGAGGGGTGGTCAGGACAGGGTCTCAGGGTAGCCTTTGGGGTCAGGAGAACTTGGATTCTCATTCTGCCTCAGCCACGTACAAGTTGTGGAATCTCGGTCAAGTCACTTGGAGTCGCTAAATCTCAGTTTTCTCCTCTCCAAATTGAGGATAAGTCCTCTCTCCCAGAGGACTTGCAAGAGTACCGTAGTCCTTGGGTTATGAATGCCCGACTTATGTACAACTGGTAGTTAGGAACCAACCCAGTAAAGGGTATTATATAAAAAACTCGACGTACATAAAATGGTTTGTAATAACAAATGGGTGCTACTTTGTGACATGTATCAAAACATTATTATTATTGTATAATTATGTTAAAGATGTTTTAGTGTACCTGGAAGTGTTTCTTTAATTTTTTTTTTAATGTATAGAAAGGTACAGTATGTACTAAATACTAAGACAAGCATTTGACTAACTGATGTTAGATACTAACCATACCTAACTGTTCCAACTTACACACAAATTTGGCTTAAAGACAGATTTAGGAACGGAATGCCTCATAATCCGGGGACTGCATGTAATTTCTCTCCTCATGGAATCATTGTCAAGTACTTGGCATAGGGTCCAGCTCGCTCATGCTGATAAATGGTTGTTGTTATTAGGTGTAGAGAGGAGGGGACAGATTTGAGAGAGAATTAGGAGATGGAGTTGGCAGGTTTGGGTCAGTAGCTGGACATGGCCTTCCAGTCCTGAATTGCTTGGGGTGGGGGCCTAGGGGAATGGCAGTGGGAGTCAGGTGAAGAGTAACCAGCAAACTGCCTTCCGCCCAAGCACCTCTCAGTTCTAGGTACCCCCTCACAGAACCACACTAAGGTGTGCATGAATGGTGAGTGTGTGTGTGTGTGTGTGTGTGTGTGTTTAAGGAGGACCCCTCCAAAGAAAACAAATTCCAGTTCCTGTCCTGAGGCTCTGGAAGCAGTTCAGCTTAGTGCTACCTTCCTTCTGGTGGAATTCATGACAATGGGCAGAAGCGACCAGCTATCCCTTGGGCTAGAGGCAGGAGGTCTGAGTTTTAGTCCTGATTCAGCCACAAATCATTTTTAAGGCCTGAGAACCACTGTCTGTCTCCAGGACTCAGTTTTCCCATCTGTAGAATGTGGTTGCGTAGATGGTGCCTAGTCCTTCTCCAGCTCTGACATTTTCAAGTTCTGAGCTGCTTCAGCAGTCAAAGCCAATGTCCTGGATGGAAAGAGACCCTCAGAGGGGGCGGGGTCCCCATTCCTCCATAGTAAAAAAAAAAAATTTTTTTTTTTTTTAAGAGTATTGGATAATTCACTATGGTCTTTTGCATGACTCCGCCCACTCCCAATAGCCCCTGCCCCATTGAGTCCAGTCCATCCTTGAGCTGGGGAGGGCTCAGTAGGCAGTGTGAACCCTATCACCCAACCCTAAACTGGACACCCTAACACCTCTCCCTTGTCTCTTTCATCTCTAGTCCCCCACCGGTGGAGCAGAAATAAGCTTTCCTGAATAAGTTAGATGGATGGTCCCCGTTAGCCTGGCGGGCTGCCCCCCTCCTGCCTTCCCACCACCTCCCCTTGCATAGGGAGGTGCCTCTGTGTGTGGGGGAGCCTGGGGAGACAAGAGAATTTGGGTGGGGGCTGGAGGTCCTCTGCCCAACAAGCAGGAATGGTGCCCCCTGGGAAGAAACCAGCTGGAGAGGCCTCCAACTCCAACAAAAAGTGCAAGCGTTATTTCAACGAGCACTGGAAAGAGGAGTTTACCTGGCTGGACTTTGACTACGAGCGGAAGCTGATGTTTTGCCTCGAGTGTCGCCAGGCCCTGGTGCGGAACAAGCATGGCAAAGCCGAGAATGCCTTCACTGTGGGCACTGACAACTTCCAGCGCCATGCCCTGCTGCGCCATGTGACCTCGGGAGCCCACCGCCAGGCTCTGGCCGTCAACCAGGGCCAGCCCACTTTCGAGGGCCAGGCTGAGGGAGGAGGGGCCTACCCAGGCCTGGTTTCCACCCCCACCTCTAGGGGCGTCAAGGTGGAGGTGGACCCCTCCAAAGTGGCTGTGCTGACCACCGTGTACTGCATGGCCAAGGAGGATGTGCCCGATGACCGCTGCTCTGCCCTGCTGGAGCTACAGAGATTCAACCTATGCCAGGCACTGCTGGGCACCGAGCACCACAATCATTACAGCCCCAGGAGGGTGAGGGATATGCAGGTGGGTGGCAGCCAGAGGCATGGGGAGGGCTTGGGGAGGGAGGTCATTGAGCCAAGTGGGCACAGCCCCAGCATGCCAGCCCTGCCCACCATGGGCCAGGGCACTTCATTCATGCCTCAACCCATCAGGGCCTTCACTGAGGGCCTTCTAGGTGCCAGGTCCTGGGCCAACTGTTGGGGATATAACAGTGATAAGGCCAGAGCAGGCCCTGTCCTCAGGGGCAAAGGGATACTCCCCTTACTACCTAGGCCAGAGGTTGCAAACTGGTGGCCCGGGAGCATAATTGGCCCACAGATGTGTTTTATTGATTCTCATAATGTTTTTTAAAAACTTAAATCAGTTTCCAACTTGAAAAATCAGGAGATTTTGTAGAAAAGTCTGGATTTGTGACTTCCACTGAAAAGCTGTAAGGAGCCATGGTGACACAAGAGTTTACCACTCAGCAAACCAAAAGGTTGATGATTCGAACCCACCTAGAGGCTTTGTGGGAGAAAGACCTGTCAATCTGCTCTCATAAAGATTACAGCCTAGAAAACCTTATGGGGCAGTTCTACTCTGTCACATGGGGTCGCTATAAGTCAAAATCGACTCAACGGCACCTAACAACAACAACTGAGAAGCTAGGCTACCATGCCTTTATGGCAAGAAGTGGTGGAGTTGGAAAGCAGGACATGGGCTTGCCAGGGTCTTCACCATCCCCTGTGGTTCCACTTTATGCTCAGTGTCACCTACACGGCCCTTGGAGGCATCCAAGTTGAAGTTTCTGTCCTAGGTACCAGCTGTGTGGGTCCTGGGGGGCTGGGGTAGGAGCAGGGGGCTGATCTTATCCTACAGAGAAATGACAGTGATTACACAGCCGGGACCCTGCATAACTGGTCAGGAGTTGGGAATAAATGTGTCAATCAGTTAACCCCCAACCTGGGTAGTGGAGTATGAATACCAGGAATAAGGCAGACTCTGGGGTGATGCTATAGAAAAACACAATGAAAAACTAGCCTTCCTAGAGCACTTTATGATTCATAAAGCACTTTTACATTTATGAGCTCATTTGAGCCTCACCACAACCCTGTGAGGAGATTGGGGCAGGTATTATTAGCCTGATTTTGAAGCTAAGGAAACTGAGGCTTAGAGAGGTGAGGTGACTTGCCCAAGGTCACACAGCCAGCAAATAGCAAAGCCACTACCCTGCACTCCTTGCCTCCCCCTCCAGAACAAGCCTAACTCTGTCCTCCCTCCCTTTCTCTCCCTGGCTGCCCTAGGTGGCCATTGCCAGTGTCTTGCACACGGAGGACTGTCAGCGCCTGAGGGCATCCCCATATGTGGGGCTGGTGCTGGATGAGATGAAGGACTGGCCTGAGTCCCACAGTCTGGCCCTGTTTGCCACTTCAGTGTCCCCCTGCGATGGCCAGCCTGCCACCACCTTTCTGGGCAGTGTGGAGCTACAGGAGGGTGAGGCCACTGCTGGTCACCTCCTGGACATCCTGCAGGCTTTCGGTGTGCCCGCACCCAAGCTGGCCTGGCTCAGCTCCAGCCTCCCCAGTGACCGCCTAAGGAGTGTGGGCCTGCAGCTCCGGGCTGCCTGCCCACTGCTTACTGAGCTACACTGCCTCCCTGGCCGGACAGACCCCAAGCCCCCTTCCTACCTGGGTGAATATGAAAGCATACTGGATGCTCTATTCCGTCTGCACGGTGGCCCTAGTTCCCACATGGTCCCTGAGCTCCGGGCTGCACTGGACCTTGCAGCTATTGACTTGGCA
The DNA here is from genome assembly GCF_024166365.1 of Elephas maximus indicus. Lineage (NCBI taxonomy): Eukaryota > Metazoa > Chordata > Mammalia > Proboscidea > Elephantidae > Elephas > Elephas maximus. Next base: position 49,015,297 of record NC_064837.1, on the reverse strand, counting down.
GGGCCACGGACAGTGCCCTGGGCCTCAGCCCTGCCCATCGTGGAAGCAGTGGCTGAGGCCTGGCCTCGTCTGGTGCCCACATTGGAGGCTGCAGCCCCAGCCTCTCCCACTGCTGGGGCGCTGGCCCTTGCTCTTCGCCAGTTCACCTTCATGGCCTTCACCCACTTGCTGCTGGACGCTCTGCCCTCTGTGCAGAAGCTCGCACTTGTCTTGCAGCCAGAGGAGCCAGACTTGGCCTTGCTGCAGCCCCTAGTGATGGCGACCGCTGCCTCCCTCCAAGCACAACGCAGCTCAGGTGGGGCCCGCCTCCAGGGCTTCCTTCAGGAACTGGCGACTTCAGGCCCCGAAGGGGGTGAGAGTCGCTGCACCTACCGCGGTGTGGAGCTGGCCGGCTACTCCGAGGCCGCTGTCCGGGGCTTCGACCGGCTGCGGGGGGCCTTCCTGGACTCCATGCGGACAGGACTGCGGGACTCCTACCCCGGGCCAGCGCTGGACGCCGTGGCCGCCTTTGCTGCCGTCTTCGACCCCCGGCGCTACCCACAGGCGCCGGAGGAGCTGGTCACTCACGGCGAGGGGGCGCTACGCCTGCTGCTGCGCGCCTTCGCGCCCGCAGTGGTGCGCCAGCGCGCGCTGGGTGACTTTGCGCTCTTCAAGCGCGTGGTGTGCAGCCTTGGGCGGCTAGGGCCGCGGGCGCTATGCGCCAAGCTGGCATGCACGCACTCCGAGCTGCATGAGCTCTTCCCGGACTTCGCAGCTCTCGCCGCACTGGCCTTGGCCCTGCCCGCGGGCGCCGGCCTCCTGGACAAGGTCGGCCGCAGCCGGGAGCTGCGGTGGTGGGGGCCGGCGGGGGCCGGGGAAGGCCGCAGTGGCCAAGTGGTGAAGATCGCTGTGGACGGGCCCCCGCTGCAAGAGTTTGACTTTGCGCTGGCCATAGAGTTCCTAGAGAGTGGGTGGGGGAAGGGGCTCCTGGGGTCGCAGCTCATGTGAGGAGGCCCACTTTTTTCTCAATCCAGCCAGTCTGGGGCCCTGGGCACCGTATGGGCCAAGCCAGGCTTGACCGTGATGTTGCTCCCAGGCTGACCTACTAACTGTGGCTTCCCAGATGTTTGAGGCCTCCCATCCACCTTCCCCGGGCTTCCTCTGCTCCATGCTAACCCTATCTTGTGGACTGTGAAGAGGAACCTGGGCAAGTAGGCAGAGATGCTGGGGTCTGGGGCCCCCTAAATGGCTCCTGTTCTCTCCAAAGTTTGGTGAGGAGTAGCCCATCCTTTCCCCTTCTGGTCTTGGTCCAAGTTTTGACTCTAGAAGAGTTCAGTCTTGGCTAGAAGGAGTAAAACTGGGTCCTGGGAAGTGGCAGTTTGAGGGGCAGAGAATGGGTCCTTCGCTGTTATTTAGCCCCACTCCTGGCAGTATCTCTTCTCTTCAGATATGACTGGGGAACTGGGGCCTTCCTTATTCGCTCTTGACACACAGCACAGTACCCCCTCTGCACATAAACAGTTCAAGGGCACAGCTGTGGAGACAGTGGTGGCCTCCTTCCTTCCACCCCCACAGGCTGCCTGATGGCCTTTCTGTATGTGGCCGTGTAGATAGACATAAATATTTAAATGTAAAATAAATCTATCCTACCTTTCGTAGTGTTAACACACAAAAATCTCAAAGGACTTCTTTTGGTTTTGAAATGACATGGTCTAAAAAAGTCCCAAATGGACTGAATTTCTAATTTTTGTTCTTAAAGTCTGGTGGCTCTCCAAGTTCCTGGCCCTCCCCTGCCCTTGCCTTGAAGACCAAAGACTCCAGAACCACAGAGCTGTACCTCAGGGCCTGACCCAGGACCTTTGGAGGGGTTTTGCCTCCTTGGGAAAGCAATTGGGGCTTCCCTAGAGCTGGGGGGACACTCCCTTTCAGATTCTCATGGTCTTCCCACCCCCTCCTGTCAGCCCTGACTATGAATGGTGTGGAGATCAGGAGAGGGGATAGAGAGTGAGAGAGGAGGGCAGTAGCCTGTCCCCAAGCATCCTGGGTTTGGTTTTAATTTACAATAAAGTGAAAACCCAGTGCATCTTGCAGTCTCCATGGTGATATGTGTGTCAGGGCCCTGCCCTGGCTCCTTTGCCCCCTCCTGTGGCCAGACTCCCTTTGGGGGTTAATTTCAGCCATTCTGCTGCCTCTATAAGTGGGGAAGGGTATTTCGCTTGGACTGGGAGCCTTGCCCTGTGGATGCTGCCTCTGGTACCCCAGCTATGAGGAGAAAAAAAAAAAAAAAGCCTGGCGGATTCAAACTGCTGACTTTCTGGTTAGGAGCCATAGCACTTAACCACTACACCATCAGGATGATGGAAATAGGCTATAGGGCCCAGGGGCCCCTTGCCCCGGGCTTGGGTGGGCTACTTTGTGAAGAGGGAAACAGGAGTTTCTGCCCTGGCTCCACACCCAAGAAGCCCATCAGCCTCTTGCTCTGGCTGCGGAGGTAGAAGAGGGCCCTGTGGCTCCCCGTTTCAGACCCTACCCTTCTTCCTCCTGCAGCAGGCCTGGCCTCCAGCACCCCCAACCCCCTGCTGGCCTCCCTGCCCCTGCCGGCCCGGCCTCTGCACCCCCCGCTGGACTTCAAGCACTTGCTCGCCTTCCACTTCAATGGTGCAGCCCCGCTCAGTCTCTTCCCCAACTTCAGCACGGTACGGGATGGACTGGTGGGTGGGGGGCGCACAGCTGAACTGGTGGGTGGGCAGGGCAAGTGGACTCCGAGGGTCTGGTTCTCTGCAACTGGGTCTCTCCAGGAATTCATTCTCCAGCATCCCTGCGAGTGACTAGATGTTCCCCCAACAAGGACCTTTGGAACCAGCTCTTCCCTAGGCTAGGGAACAAAAATGGCGTCGCCTCCAACACCACAGCTGCTGGTCCCGTGGGGCCTGTACAATCTAGTTTCACTTGAGTTTTGTATAGGGACAGCTATGGATGATCTCTGTGCGTCTGTGTGCAGCTTGGGTGTGCCTTCCTTTTTTAGTTTATGTCTGTGTAGGTCTCTGTTATTTGTGAATGTGTGTCAGTGTGTTGATGTCCAGCGTGTGTGTTTGTAAACAATTCTTACGTGTCTGTGTATCTGAGAGTTCTTCGTGTCTCTGTGTGTGTGTACTATGTTTGCGTTTGGTATCTGACCTCTGAAGTGTGTTTTGGTGTGGTTTGGGGGACAACGAGTGTGTCTGTGGTTGTGTGCTGCCATTTGTGTGACAGGAGCCTGTGTATCTTTCTGCGTGTCTCTGATTTGTAACTGTACCTGTAAACTTACGTGCTGTGTCTGTATACTAGTCTATGCATTTCCGTATGTGTATGTGTGTGAATGACAAGTGTAGGAAACCCTGGTGGCATAGTCATTATGGCTGCTAAGCAAAAGGTTGGCAGTTCAAATCCGCCAGGTGCTCCTTGGAAACTCTATAGGGCACTTCTACTCTGTCCTATAGGGTTGCTATGAGTCAGAATCGACAGCAATGGGTTTGTCTTTTTTTTTTAATGTGGGTGAATGACAAGTATAGTGAGTACGAATTTTACTCCACTACGTAATTTCGAAAAATCAGATTTAATCATTGGTGAGCCCTACACTATCCTGATAAGCTGGTCAGAAATTCCACCTTGGTTACCCTTAGGAATTCCTCCCTCCCCACTCTTCAGAGTTGTGCAGAGGTGCTGAAGAGTCTTACCTGGTCCAGGATGTTTGGGAAGGGACCTACGATCTTTGGTCCCACCTGTTACCTGTTGACATATTCACTCTTCCAGGGTGTGGTCCCTCAAGGGTGAGGGAAACCACTGTTGTCCTAATGTGCTGGGAGCCTACAGGCCATTCCCTCTGAGGTTCTGTTCCCAGCCCCACCTGCCCTGGTACTGTGAGGGTTAGCACCTCTTCCTGTGTTCAGGGAAGTTTCCAAAACCATGCTGTTCTCCAAGCCTCTGAAGTCTTCTCATGGGAAGTTTTGGCGAGTTTCTCTTATAAGCCTAGACAACTTCTGCTTTTGGCCCAACCACCCAGGCCCCTGAGAAAGGGAGCTTGGTTTGATAGAATAAACAAATTTGTTCCCATAGGAAAAAGCGCCACAAATTCATGTTCCAAAGGAAGAGTCCTGCTACTCAGGGAAGCCTTGGCCTCTACTCGCTGCCCCTCACAACCCCCTCCCCCAGCCACTCTCCCCAGAGAAGTCTTTGGAAGCCTCCGGCCCCTGGTTTCCCTGTCCAGGCAGAGCTGATAAAACAGGACGTACAGCCCACAGGTCCCAGCACAGAGGCTGCAATATGGGAAAGGAAACTCCAACAAAGAGGGGGTTCTTTGTCTCTCCCCCAAGTCTCTGTTCCAATAGTTGTGATTCTTGTGAATGAGGAAAAAAAAAAAACATAACATAACGAGACAGTCCAGAGGGGCAGCGAGAGATGTCAAGGTGACCACCAGCACCTGCTAGATCATGGAGGTCACCCTGGCCATCCCCCTGCCTTCAAGCAGAAGCCCGGCCTGCCAGATAATGGAGCTCAGTCAGCCAGAGAAGGGCTGTGTCTTTTTCTGTGTCTAACACCCACAAGGATGGGAAAGTTCTTCCTAGAGTCTGTCCACAGTCGCTCCTCAATAGTCTTTAGTTTTGAGCATTTTGTACTGCCCCTTCCTTCCCAGAGTAGACTCCAGAGTTATTGTGGCCTCCCACCTCCTTCGCAGATGGACCCAGTCCAGAAAGCTGTCATCAGCCACACATTTGGGGTCCCCTCCCCTCTGAAGAAGAAGCTCTTCATTTCCTGTAACATCTGTCACCTGAGGTTCAACTCAGCGGTGAGAGGGGGTGGTGAAAGCAGGTCTGGGGAGGGGATTGGGCAGGAAAAGGGCTGGAGACTGGGGTTCCAGGGTCTCATTGGGAAGAATCAGTGGGAGGTGGGAGAGGGTGCCTGTATTTTCTATCCTGGTCACTGAAGAGATGGTCCTGGTCCTTTAACCACCCCATTCTTCTCTTTTCTTGGGATTCCTCTATCCTATTCCTCCATCCCTGCTGCCCAGCTCTAGTCCCTCTAGGATTCCCTTTCCTTATCTTATGCCTCTCTGTATGTTCTGGATCCTTCTGTAGAAGAGGAGACTACCTTTGCCCACTCTGGCTCCTGGTCTGAAACCACCTGGTATTCAGTAGAGTTCTCAGAGCACCTGAGAGCTTACAGAATGTTTGTTGTGCCCATCATCTTAGTTCTCATGACACATCTGTGAGGTATTATCATTCCCATTTTTCAGTTGAGGTAACCAAGCCTCAGTGAGGTTAAGTGACTTGCTTAAGTCCACACAGCTGGTGAACAGCAGCGCTGGGATTTGAGCCCAGGCCTGAGTACTTTCTACCACAGCCTGCCCCTAGGTAGTGGAGGAGCCTCATTTGGGCCTCCCAGGGAAGGTTTGCCTTTTGTCCAGACAACTCTGGGTTTTGGGGGAGATGCCCTCAGCAGACTTGCTGTGGTCAAAGGATCCAGGAAGGGACTTGTTGTAGGGTTAAAAACACCACAAAGTTTAACAGTAAAGCAAAAAGAAAGCTTTATTCAGCATACATTCAAAGAGGCAAAAACAGTAAATGAACAAGCATGCTGCCAGAGCCATGTCTGCCCAAATCCAAGGAAATTTCCAGAATAGACAAAAGTGGGAAAACGAACAAGTATGTTGCTAGAGCCATGTCTGCCCGAGTCCAAAGAATATTACAGAACTGGCAAAAGTGGGAAAAGGGACAAGCATGCTGCCAGAGCCATGTCTGTCTGAGTCCAAGGAGATATTACAGAATAGTCAAGAATGGGAAAATGGACAAGCATGCTGCTAGAGCCACATTGGAGGAATCTTCTTACAGAGTCATCGGTATAGGTATATATTAACATTACAAATGGACAAAACCATTGAGAGCTTCACCTTTTCACAGATCGGCTAGAAATCCTACATCTTGAATTGTCTTTCTTAATGATCATTGGTACAGGTTTCAGTAACAACAGTCGGGAGGGTCTTCATTGGTCCAACAAATCTCCCTATTCACTAAATGCTAACAGAAAAAGATAAGAGTGGAAAGTCTTTTGTGCTACGTTTTATGATTTCTTTATGTGAAAGTTTCCCTAAAAGATGTTTCCCAAGATTATCCTAGCTATTTTCTTTATACCTCAGGGCCCAGTTGGTATGTCCTTGTGAGTCCTTTTAAGTTCAGTTCCAGCTGGGTCACATTTTAGGACAGGGGATAATGGCTCCAATATTATCTCCTAAATCAGACTGCAGGGACCCAGAGGGAGGTGGGCTAGGAAGTAGCAAGCAGGGACCCTTGATCGAAGGAGGGAGGACACTGACAGGCTAGATTTTGGGGTTCCCTCCAGGCTATCAGATTACAGCAGTTATGAGAAAGATGGACAGAGAGATGACTGCTTTAGGAGAGGTACTATGCCTTCATGCTGGGCCCCTGGCACAGTGCTTAAACCAAAAACCAAAACAAACCAGTTGCCATCAAGTCGATTCTGACTCATAACGACCCTACAGAGAGCTGCCCCATAGAGTTTCCAAGGAGCGTCCAGCGGATTTGAACTACTGACCTTTTGGTTAGCAGCCGTAGCACTTAACCACTATGCCACTAGGGTTTCTAGCACAGTGCTTGGCAAACAGCAAATGCTCAATAACTATTAGTTGAAAAAATGGGCAAAGGGATGAATGTTTGGGGGTGCACATACCCCAGGGTATGAGGACTGCTCTGTTTTCTCCATTCGTTTATTTGTAAATGCGTAACTAACAGTGACTGAGCACCTACTGTAGATGCTAGGCACTTGTCATTCATGTTCCTATTTAATTCTCTTAACTCTATGTGGCCGGTATTGTCACCGCAAAGTTTACAGGTAAGGAAACTGAGGCTTAGAGAGGTGAACTGATTTGCTCAAATATATGCAGCTAGTAAGTGGCTGAGTGAGAATGTGAAGCCAGAGGCTGCTTCCCTTGGAGCTAATGTATGAGAAGGCATTCTGTCAGCGTCAGAGCCAACACATGCTGCGATGATGATGATGGCAGCCACAGAGACTCCCCCTGTGTGGCCTGAGCCCCGCCTCCCTCTGACCTGGCCCCAGGCCAGAGCTGGCACATGGATGAGGCACGTGGACTCAGTGAATGAATGGAGACACCATACCCTTCCCTCCCCAGAACCAGGCTGAAGCACATTATAAAGGCCACAAACACGCCAGAAAAGTCAAGGCTGTCGAGGCCGCCAAAAGCAAGCAGAAGCCGCAAACCCTGGCCCGGGATGGGGCAGTGGTGTCCCCAGCCCCGACTCCAGCCAGTGGGGCCCCCAGAGAGCTGCAGAGCACAGGTCAGTTCTGGACTCTTCTCCACCCTCTCCCTCTCCAAATCTGGTTTCTGATGAGTGGTTGAGATTTCTGCTTATTACTTTTGCTTGGGTTGAAGTGTTCCACACATACAGGAAAGGCACAGGTCAATGGACTTCCCCAATCAGAATATGCCCAGATCAAGAAACAGCCTGGTACCAGCACCCTAGAAGCCCCCTTGGGCTCCTTTCCAGGCACCACCCCTCCCACAGGGTAACCACGATCCTGACTTTTCTCAGCAAAGATCCGCTTCACCTGGTTTTGGTGAATCATGCAGTGTGTAGGCTTTTGCTGTTTGGCTGTTTTTGTACCTCATTATGGGTGTAAGATTCAGCCACGTTGTTGCGTATAGCTGGCTTGTTCTTTTCCATTGCTGCATCGTATCCCATCGCATGAACATACCACTATTTTTATCTGTTCTCCTGCTGATGGACATTTGGGTAGTTTCCAGTTTTATGTGGTTATGAATAGTGCTGCTGTGAAGATTCTACTACATGTCTTTTGGGTAATTCTGCTTATTGAACAATTAGCAAATAACTGTAGAATATCAGGACTACAAGGGCTTTGTGAGACCGCCTGTTCAACTTTATGATTTCAGATGGGGAAACCGAGGCCCAAAGAGGCCCAAGTCTGCCCATTGAGTTGGTGGGAGAGTTGGGTGTGGAATTTGGCACAGGTCATTCCAACACCAGGGAGCCTTCACTCTGCCATGCCACCCCCATCATGTCAGTGTTAAAGTCATGGTCTCAAGAATCCACTTGGGGCCCTGCACTCTTACTTGATGTCTCCCATCTCCCCAGCAGCCCCTGCAGCCCCTTCTCCAGGTCCCCCACTCCAATCACCACTGATTCTGGACCCCATGCCCAGGGAGCCAACCCACTCAAACCTCTTGGATGCTGCCTCCTCTTCTTCTCCTTCCTCCTGCCCACCCTGCTCCCCAGAACCTGGGCGAGAGGCCCCAGGGCCTGAGCCAGCGGCAGCTGCAGCAGGAAGCAGTGTGAATGGGGAGGGCAGGACCGAGAAGGGGCGCCTCTACTGCCCCACGTGTAAGGTGACAGTGAACTCCACCTCCCAGTTACAGGCTCACAACACAGGTACGTGCTCCCCGCCAGCCAGTGTCCGGGGGGGAGGACAGGGGCAGGGAGACTCACCCTCCCCAGGTGTGGGCAGGCTTGAGTTCCTGGGCACTTTGCTCAAGGGCCTGGCGACGCAAGTATTGTGCTCAGCTGTTCTTGAGTGGGCATTCCTGGGTCTCCTCCGTAATCCCTGGGGAGGGGGAATTGGGAAGAGAAGCCTGGGGCAGCAAGAACTGAAGGTCACTAAACCTCTGGAGGGTCACTCCAGAGACAGCAGGAGATGCCGGCTCCATCTCCCCTTAGGCCAGAACCAGGGAAGGGATGGACACTGGAGCAAAGGGGAAGCCACCCAGTCACACTACAAAGGCCCTTCTCAGGGGAGGCTGGCACAAAATGGGAGAAGCTTGGGAGAACCTTGTGGAGACACGATGAGAAATCTCACTGGGTAGAGGATGGGCATGCAGCGCAGCTGCCAGGTGTATGGGACAGCCAAGCTGTGCCAGTTTGGAGGGGGTCTCTGCGGCCCTTACTCCCCTTTTTGGGTGCTGACAGGCCGTCTTTTTCCCTCCCCCCAGGAGCTAAGCATCGGTGGATGGTGGAAGGCCAGCGAGAGGCTCCCCACAGGGGCCGGGGCCGCCCAGTGCCCCGCAGAGGGGCCGGACACAAGGCCAAGCGTGTGACAGGGGTCCGAGGGGGTCGGCAGGGCCCCAACCCCCATTTCCACTGTGCTCTCTGCCAGCTCCAGGTCAACTCAGAGACTCAACTCAAGCAGGTGAAAGAAGCGAGCTGGGACTGGAGCTGGAGGAGGGATGAGGGGTGTGCAGGCCTGGAGAGGAAGCCTGAGAGAAGATGGGGGTAGGGGCAGAGCAGAGAGGCACTGGAGGAAGAGGGGTGAGGCTAGTTGGGTGGGGACTCCTTGAGGGCAAAGACCAAGCGCCACCTCTCCTTCCCAGGGCCTACCCGGGGCGAGTACCCAGTAAGTGCGTTCAATACGTGAATTATGGGTAGAGGAAAGGTGAGGTAGAAGTCAGGATAGTTTTGGGGTCCTTGGACTTCCTCATCCTGTTCCTAGTCTGTCTGTCTTGTCTATCCATCAGCACATGAGCAGCAGGAGGCACAAAGACCGCCTGGCTGGGAAACCCCCCAAAACCTCTAGCCAGCACAGCAAGCTACAGAAGCACGCAGCGCTGGCCGTGAGTATCCTCAAGGTATCTGTCTCCAGGGTACACAGCTGGGACCTGGGTCAAAAACAGAGAGGAAGGCTCAGTTGGGGGACTTCGGGGTGAGACAGGAAGGAAGCCACCCCCTTGGGGGCTGCCTGGGCAGGCAAAGAGCTGGGGCTCAGTTTTTGGCTGTCGTGGGATCTGTCCTGAGGAATTTCCGGGGAGGTGGGCTGGGGTAGTAAACTTAGGGGCAGGAGCAAGGGGTGGGTGGGCATCTCCTGGAGACCATCTCCACTCCTCCCCCCATATTCTCCTCCCTCTGGGCAGGAAGACAGGTGGTGGAGAAAGCCCTTTGGAATGGATGTTTGGGGGTGGGAAGGAGGAGGATTTAGATTTGGAACCCTAAAAGGCACGTTTTCCCTGTGGCAAAAAGCCCAAGGATGGTGCTCAGGGACTGGTGGTATTTCTGGGGTCAGGGACTGTGTCTGTTTCTCTCCCTTCTTTGTAGTCAAAACTGGCCTTGCAGAAGCAACTCACCAAGACGCTGGCAGCCCGCTTCCTGCCCAGTCCACTCCCCACCGCGGCTGCCATCTGTGCCCTGCCAGGGCCCTTAGCCCTGCGGCCTGCCCCTACCACGGCCACTACCCTCTTCCCAGCTCCGATCCTGGGCCCAGCTCTGTTTCGTACCCCAACAGGAGCCATCCGCCCTGCCACAGGACCCATCGTCTTTGCCCCCTATTAGCCCTCCTGGGGAGGCCAGGGCTGACTTCCCTGCAACTGGTCACCCAGGCTCCTCCTCACCCCCAGAGGGCCTTTGTTTCTACACCTACAGTCTAGCAGGTCCTGCCCAAAAAGGAAGAGCTGGACTAGTTTGAAGGGCAGGAACCCCTCACTTCCTGTCTGAACTGGGGATTAAGTCAGTATCCCCTGGTCTCAAGACCATCCCCAACCTCCTAGGGGTAGTCCTGGATACCCCTGCATTTTCCAGCCCGGTTTCCGGTTTCCAGGGAGCTGACTGATAATTCTCAAAGATCTATGCAAAATCCCTGCCCCAGCCTCACGGTGCTCTCATCTAAGCCCTAAACCCATGTGCCTCTCCCCGCCTGGGGACAGTCTCTGACCTCCATTTCCATGCTGGGGAGGAGGCCCTGGATTCTCTGGAGAATCACTGGAGATGAGATTGGGTCTCAAGCTGGTCTGAGTTCAGGGCTATCTGGAACAAGGTGATCATGGGAACGTGGGGGGACTGTGGAGGAGAAAGGGAAAGCTCGAAGCCCTCTGGCCAAGCAGTGCTCAGGTGCGCCGGAGGCTGGGGCTGAAAGCTTTTGGGGGCCTCATCTGGTTTAACTGGATGGGGTTAGGACAGGGATAGGTAAGAGTGTTCTGGCCAGGCCCAGTTTGAATACAGGAAATGATCAACCCTACAAAAGCCCCCTTCTCCTGACTTTTCATTGATTCCCCCTGAATCCCAGCTTTTTTTGGGGGGAGTGCCTAGGTCACCCTCAGATTATGGACCCAGCTAACACTAAATCCCCCAAGACTCCCTAATGAAGAGCTTTTCCCTATAACTCTGTACCCGAAGCTGGTCCCAGCACTAAATTCAGCTTTCCCTCCTTCTCCCAACCAGCAACCCCAAGCCCCCATTGTGAAGCTGAGGGTTGGGACCCAATCTGATAAACTCAAGACCCATTTTCAAGCTGTTAAAGGCAGCGTTACAGACCCCATCCCACCCTAGCACTGCCCTCCTCACCCCACAATATGGGACTTTGCCAGTACCCACCTGTATCCTAGTATTTTTAGATATTTCCAATGGGAGAACAAACAGGGAGGGAAGGGAAATTTTTTGATAACAAGCAGTTGTGATTTTATTGTGTCCAATCATCAATAAATGAACTTTACACCGGAGCCTGTACGTGCCCTACCTGCCCAGCCCAAGGTCACCTGCCCCTTCTTAGCTCTCCTGTTTGGGGGAGAAAAGGCGTGTACTGGAGTTTGCCTTGCTATAGTGTTTCACCTGTGCTAGGTGTGTACATCAGAAGTATTAAGTAGGCACAAGCTGTGGGTTATAAGCTCACAACCCATACAAGTCCTGACAGGAGTCCAGTCAGCTCCCTGGAAGGTGCTATTGGTCTGCCTGTTCTGTTCAGGCATCTGAGGTAAGAAGGAAGGGCTAAAGGAGCACCTTGTCTAGCCTTCACCACGGTGGCAGGCATATAAATACAAGTAATTTATAAATAGAAGTCTAGCCATTAGCTTAAAACAACCGGGGAAGGAGTAAAGACCAGCCCCCACGGGGAAGTGGGGTAGGTGTGAAGACTGGCTGATTGGGCACTGAGTGGCCACAGTGGCAACTAAGACTGGATAGTGCACTCCTGCCCCCTGGTGGCTGAAAGGAGAGTAGAGTCCCAGCCTCCTTGGCTGGTAGGCATAGCACCTTGAAGACGAAGCAGCAAGGGGTATAGATAGTCACAGATGGCCGAAAGCCAAGGGCCTTATAAAATCAAAGAGCTGGAAAGGATCTAAAAGATCATCTAGTCAACTCCCATCACCTTATAGATGAGAAAATAAAGCCCAGAAAAAGTAAAGGCCTTACTAGGTCACCAAGCCAGCTGGTGACTCCCAGCCCAGTCATTTTTCCAATCCACCTCAACCATTGAGGCCCATCTGCTTTCCTGAGCAGGAAAAGAAACATCTGGGGGAAGGAGTTAAAACACTTCCCAGGAGGCTACCTTCTTCCAGCTAAGGGAAAGACAGGAGAAAGGTCGGGTGTCTGTTGAAGACGCTCCCTAACACCAGCATACACACGCATGTGTGCACATCCACATGCACATCTACGATGCCTAGACGTTTCCCTGGAGTCCAGGCTGCTGTCATAACTCTGCGTGTGTTGCTGGCAGGAAGTCCAGGGGCTGGGGTCCGAGTAATACGAACCAGACCCTAGACTGGGCACTTCTGAATGGTTGCTCTGCTTCTGTTTGGGGGAGGTGGGAGGGACACTGACCTACAGCTGTCCCAGGTCACAGTGAAGCAGGTATGATGAAAGCTGGACTGGAAGTGGGGTTGGGGGGAGGACTAATCTAGATTATTTGCACTTCCCAGAGCTGGGAGGGAGCAAAGGTGGCCTGAGACCCCGACAGCCCAGCTGGCTGGCCTAGTGGGGAGCTGCTCTGCTGACCTTCGGAAAGATACCTTGCCTACCCCGCTTTCCCCCCCCAGCTCATCTTCCCGAGCCCCAGAAACTGGGATGGGGCTGGAAGGGCGATGAAGTTATGGCAGCTCTTCAGCCATCCAAGGAGCCACTGCCCTTGTTCTTGCGGCTGAGAGGAAAGGCGGACTTGCTCTGGGGCTGGGTCATCTTGCTAGCCAGGTAGATGAAGGGCTCCAGGAGGGAGCGACGGTCGGCCACCGATACCTCCCACAGCTTCACCTTCTCTGACTTGGCCCAATGCTGAGCCACATCTGGGTCCACACGCCGCTGCTCCTGCAGGTCACACTTGTTGCCGAGGACCACAATGGTGACCTAGGAAAGAAGGGACAGCCAGACCTGTAGATACACTAAGGACCTCAAGAATGGGGGTGTGCCTGGTTACCAGCCAGGGATTCTAGGAGAAGGAAAGGCTGATGTCTCAAATCCAACTAGATTAGCAACCATGGATTGGCAGAGGGAAATGTTGTTTTTTCCACCCTGTTCAAATGCTGGCTTCCTCTGAGTCTCCCTCCAGGAACTCCATGTCAAGCCCTGTATCACCCATTCCTGCTTACTACTTACAGTTGGTTAGTTTCTACTTAAACTTCTGGAAGCATTCCCAGAACGCCTACAGCTTAAAGAAAAATTTTGGAGAAGAGAAGGGGCTTCATAGCTAAGAGCACAGAATCGTCATGAAAATAAGACTATTAGGACTTCATGTGTTAGCTCAGACGCCCCTTAAACTTAAGAAAAGCCTCTTTGGTTAACCTGCCTCACCATGTGGCAACCTCTAGGGGTGAAGGCACCCTCCAGTGGCCTCCACTCCTGCCCCTATCTCCTAACCCACCTCCTGGGAAATGAGTGAAAAATGGAGTCATGCCAGGCCTCCCAAAGCCAGCCCAGAGCCCACTCTCCCCACCGGGGCTCCCACCACAAGCCTAGGCCACGCACCTCCTTCTTGTCCTTTGATTTGTCAATCTCCTTCTTGAGTAGCTCTACACGCTGAAAGGACTCTCGGCTATCCGTGCTGTAGACCAGGACGTAGCCGTCAGTGCAGGAGAAGCAGTGCCGGGGCAGCTCAGCCCCATCTCGGAGTCCCCGGGTGTCATAAAAACGCACTTGTTCCCGCACACCCCGGTCTGTCTCAATGGACCCCACATAGATGTCCTCCTGTGTCTCAATCATCTCAGAACCTGGGTAAAATGAGGCGAAGGGGGGAGGGAGATGGGAAACACGAGTGATTGAGTATATCCTCATAGGCTGGCCAGACAGGGAGAGGAAGTAATGTGAGGGCTGAAGAGAGAAGGCCAGGGACTGAAAGTCTGGCGGGACTGGAGTGATTCTGGGGAACGGATGTTAACCTCATGCTAACACCATGCTGGGCAAAAGTGAGACTTGAGGGCTTTCCTCTTTATCTTGGATACTGGGCTTTCTCCCTCTGGATTCGCGGTGAGGATGTGCTTTCACTGTGGTATGACTGAGGGTTGCAACATAGGTTTTACTCTTCAGGTTGCAAAAACCCACCAAGAGCAGCTTTCAACCTCGCCTTGCTGGGGTCAAATCTCCCTCCTTATTCTTCAACCTCTTCCATCCCCACCAACACTCACCAACTACATGGTTCCCATATAGAAGCTGCTCCAGGATTGAAGTTTTGCCCACAGATGCCTGGCCACAGACGACCACCTTGCAGCTCTTCCCCATAGTTTGCCTTTGACCTTGAGAAACAGAAGCACATGGGGTGAGGTGAGGAAAGAGGATCAAAACAGAGGGTAGACATCCTGTAACAGAGAGACCAAATTCTGAACCAAATGCATAGCCTCAGGGATTCAGCACCATCCTCTACTCATATCGGGTGTACCGAACTGACCTATCCACATCCACATCTAGACAGTGAGCTGCATTTTACTCATCTTTGTTATTCTCAGTACATGACCCAGTACCTTGTCTAGCAAGTGCTCAGTAAATGTTGTGGTAAAGGGGGAGGACAGCCACTGGTTTAACCACTAGCCAAGTTCCTTTCTGTGCACAGGATGTGGAGAAGACTAGTTAATGATGGCCCCCTTCCCTGGCCCAGTTTCCTCCTTTTAACCACAAACCGATAAAATAAGCAGGAATTCTACTTTTGTGGATCTATCTTAATCCACCTCCTCCCTGGGGAAGACTGAGCAAATCAATGAGGATAATTAGCTTTCCCGTAGGATTTATCTGGACAACAATTAATTTCCTGTAAATCCCTGTCAAGTTCATGGCTATGATGAAGAACATCGGATAAATTAGGAAAGAGTGAAGGAACCTAAGGAAAAAAAGCATCGGAAAGGAGATAATTTTTGCGCAGGTGGATAATATTAAAGTCCTTGAGTTGAGATGTCCTCCAGAGAAGGCCCGAACACAGAAACCCCTTCTTAGAGAAGGCACACCAGACAAAGATTCCCCCAGAGAGCAGAGATAAGAGAGACCAGTCCCAAAGGGGGCCCTCGCAAAAACCTCTCCAGAGGAAGTTCCTGACACAGATCCCTCCAACGTGGGCCCTATATAGAGAGCTACCCAATTAAGGGATACCCCCAAAGAGACTCCCAAAGGGGTCTCCGCCACAGATTGCCCCACGAGGGGCGCCCCAGTAGGAATCATAAGCAGAGACCTGCCACCTAAAACGGCCCGGAGGCGGTAATCAATTCCTGGCGCTGAAAGTGACCGGCCTCCCAGCTTCGTACCTTCCCGGGCCCTCGCAGCTCCCCAGCCGGGCCCCTGGGAAGTGCACCGGGGCCAGACGTGGGACAGCACGGTCGCACAAACTCCCCTCTTCCTCCCGGGTCGTTCCGGGCTCGGTCTGGCCTCGCCCCCGTCGCGTGCCCCTCCCCCACGCCAGCTTCCGTCGCGCGAGACGAACTCCAGCCGCTGAGAGCGAGCGCCACCCGTACAGCGCCCCCAGAGGCCGGCGGGGGAAATGACGGTCAGGACCTGGCCTAGCTGCGCGCAGGAGCGCGCGGTTCTGGGCTCCCAAGACCCAGGACGTTGTACAGGTGTCTCTGCTGCCCAGATGTTCTCTAAAGGCTACCATAGCACAGTAACCCTTCGTTTATTCAATTATTTATTGTTTTTTGAGTTACTCTGTGCCAGGTGCAGGGCCACGTGCTGGGAAAAAAGTGCACAATTAAGACATAGTAGCTGCCCACCAGAGCTTCCCCTTCTGTAAGAGCTAGACATGTAAACCAACAATTACACTACAGCATGGTAAGTACTATTACAGAGGTGCTATAGGAGCACAGCAAACGGGCGTCTATCTTGGGGTCAGCGAGCCTTAAGGAGAACTAACTGGAAGAGATAGAATTTTTAAAAAGCTTGGAGGGAAAGGGTGTTCTGAGAGGAGGAAATATGATAGAAGTCATAGCATTTTCTGGAACTAATAATACTTGGGTTCAATATTGATAGTAGAGCCCTGAGATAATCTTTAAACCTTAAACCAAAAATAGCCCCTAAAATCTTAAAATCAAACAATAATTTAGCTTAACTAGCAAAAAAAAGTCTGCCTTGAGCAGTATGCTCTTTTAAGATCTATATAGGATTAAAGTGACGACAGCAAGTTGAAAGCTTAGATAGGAACCTTAGGGGCAGTGAATTTATGTTAATAGGGAGGATCACTCAGAAAAGGAAAGTGAGATGGTTGTACAAGCAGAAGAATGTAATCACTGTCACTGAATTGTACATGTAGAAACAGTTGAATTGGTGTATGTTTTGCACTGTATATTCTAAACAACAAAATAAATAAAGTTTAAAAAAATATATTGATCATAGAAGGGAGCCAGAAGTCAAAGGCTTTGGGTGGTAGGCAGAGATGGAACTGTATCCTTTCCACCGTTGGAAGCCATTGATAGGTTTTATGCCAGTCAAGTGACATGATCAGTTTTCAGATTCAAGGAGGTCATTTCTGGCTGAAGATGGAATATTGGAGATGACACTGGAGGACCAGTTAGGAGACTACTGCAGTATTCTAAGTTGAAAAAAATGATGAGAGCCTGAATTGTGATGGAAAGTAGATTTGGGAGATATTTGGTGAGAGAATCAATAAGATTTGGTGATAAGATGGGAGTCAGGAGTGAGAGAGAGGAGGAAATTCATGGTGTCTTCCATCTTTCTCATTTGGTGACAGAGTGAATGGTGAATCCATTCAAAGATAGGGAATTCAGGAAGCGATAAGTACAGCATTTGTTTTTCTCTGTTGTTGAGGAGTAGGGAGAAAATGGTAAGTTTACATATCTTAGTCTTGGAGAATTGTGACACATCTGAGATGTCCAGTAGGTAGTTGGATATATAGATCTAGAATTGAAAAGAGAGGCTGAAGATAGATATTTTGGGAGTCAATAACAGATGACATTAAAGTTGTACGAGTAGGTAAGTTGGCTTATAGAGATCACAAAGTGGGAAGATGGTCAAAGACAGGTCTGCCTCCTGCATTAGACTGTAACAGGGCAAGAGGTCTGACTCTGTGTGCCCTCTCAGCCTAACAGCAGGCACTTTGTAGAAGGTTATCGAATGACTGGCTAGATGAATGACCCAAAGACCACTGTACTGCCTTCTTAAACTCAATCCACACTGAACCTCTCCTATCCTTCTCTATCCAATGGTTGGTTGTAGGAAGTAGATCCTTTTAAAATTACCTTGCTTCCTTGTTATTTTTGTTCCCCTTAATTTTTGACCTCAGAAACTCCTTTCCCAATTTAATTAAAGTCCACAAATATTGGCTTGGGTGAGGGAGGGAGTTCCAAGACGATTAAGCTGTGCCCTTGTCCTCTCTGAGTTCCCAAACCAGACTGCATTCAGCAGAACAAGCGTGCTGAGCCGGAAGTTTATATGAGGGGTGGGAGCCCTGGGGACACTGTGGAGCAGGGAACCTCACCTTATAAACTCCAGGGCAGGGACTGGGGCGCCGTGCTACCCTCCTTAGGCTTAATGCTGAGATGGCAGTCTCAGGCGGTTGACATGAAAGCAGCTTCATAAAAGGGTCAGCGTCATTAGGGTGATGAACCAGTTGGTGCTTGGAGATCGGAAGGGGATGAAAGGCGCGGGGTGAAGACGCCCTGCGTTCCCCTGGCTTGGTTGGGCAGGGCTTCCAGGGACCGATGAAAGCTGGGGGACTGGGCTCAAAGTGTCTCTTCTTGCTTTTCCCAGGAGGAAGCTCTGGTTACTCTCCAAGGTCGGGAAGGTAGTATTGGGGGCTCTTACCCTCCAGACTTCTGGGTAACCCGATCCCTACCCGGCCCAGACTCCCCTGGGCCTTACAGGAGACTCTCTAGGGTTGGAAACTGCTATGGCAACAAGGCCCTTGAAACTCTGAGGAAAGCCAAGGCCTGGAGGAGTGACAAGTCCTTGTAACTCCTTGCGACCCACGGGCAAAGTGGCGCCCCCTACGCACAGAAGCCGTCCCTGGGCTTCCGCCCCAGCGCGGAGACCACCGTGGACCTCCGGGGGCGGGAGGCCACTCTGGCCCCAAGCAGAGCCTCTCTCTGGTAGACGGGCCCGAGGGAGCCCCTCTGGGCGCGGCGCCGCTCAGCTGCTCGATGCTCCGGCCGGAAGTGTTCTTCACCGCCCGCCTCCTACCCGGCTCTCTGGTCCCGGCGGTAAGATGGCGGCTGCCGCTGAGTGCGATGTGGTAATGGCGGCGACCGAGCCAGAGCTGCTCGAGGACGAAGAGGCAAAGAGGTAACCCGGCGGCAGGGTAGTGAACTACCTTCACTAACTTCAGTTCTGTAGTTCAGGGAAGCCGGTCCCTGCTATGGTTCAGCCCCCAGCTGTTAAGGTGATGCCCCGCCCTCTGCGAGCCCCCCTTGCCTCTGAGATCAGGTCCGGATGGACCCCGTGAAGGGGCGCTCAGGGGGTCGGCCTTCCTATCCAGCTTCCGCCTGGGGGGAGGGTGGCGGGGAGCTGAGGCACGGCCTTGTTCTCCATCTGGGAGGAAGGTGGTCCTAATGATAGAGGCCAGGTCTCGGAGGGGATCTCAGAGAGCTGTTGCAGGGTGGGGGAGGCGGTGAGGCGACGTAAGGCAATCCTTACATTGCTCCCGACCCCCGCCTTTTCTTGTTAACTTCAGTGCATTGTTCTCGGTTAGTACTTTGCGTCTCCGGAGTTCTCGTTTTCCTCACGTCATTTCCCTAGTAATCACATTCCGGTGATTACTAGTCTGGGTCTGCGGTGATTATGTGTCTCCGTTATTGATTTTGGTCAGCTCCGCTACCCCCTGGTTACACTAGAAGATGATAAAGGAGGAAGAGTGAAGGGGTTTGTCTCATGCTCTACACGTCAACCCCCCCTGCCCCCAGTCCTTCCTGAGTGGGATCCCCATTCCTCCCAGGACTATTCTTTCTTAAATTAAGCTGCAAAGGAGGAGGGAAACTGTTTGGGAGCTGTTGGCACTGCTGGGCAGCTGCAGTGACTCGAGATTGCCAGACCGGACTAGCCGAGGAGCTGCTGAGTGAGTGAGTTTCGAGAACACTCTGGATTCTGGCTACAGCTAAGGCAGGGTATTGGAAGTGGGGTTGGAACACAGTTGTGGGTAGTCATACTTGTTCAAATTCTAAAGCAGAATTGACAAAAAGGTTCTGGAAGTTTGGAGCCCTTTCCTTATGAACTGCAGATTATTTCAATCCTTTGTTCAGGATTGACTACAATGTCCTCAGTCTTCTTCCCGCATATTTCATATCTATACCAAGCCCATTATGGCTCCAGTCCGAGTGACTTGAGGTGGAATGTAGAATTTGTTCCTGAAATCTGAAATCAGAATTCTTGAGATTTCTACAAGTTAGAAACATAAGAGGTACTGGATGAGACAGAATGAATAGTTTTCAAGCTTAAAGGACGTTACCACAGTCAGTGCCTCAAGTTCCTGACTTCCTGGAAGCTGAGAGGCTTGACAGAATGTGGTAGGTCCCTGGGCTATCAGAGGAGGCAGGATACCAGAGTTCAATTTCTCTCTCTGTTCTTAGTTTTGAGTTTTTACATCTTTTCCTAATTCTTTCCCGCATCATCAGCTCATATACATCATTAAGGGGGAAAAAGTACCGTACCCCCAACACAGCTTAAATGAAATGTAAGAATTTACTTTACTTGCATTGAGAAAGAATTCTGCGGTTCTTTGTGCGATAACTAGGGACTTGGGCTATGTGTAATTTAAAAAATTCATCCTACTCAGTGTAAATCTCTTAACGTAGGGTTGTGTCTAATTTGGATTTTACTTCAAAGTCCCCTGTCAACTAAAGCAAATCTTTTTCCTTTAAAAAATCACAGTTTGACTTTCTGCTGTATAAGGCATCCTTAGGAGGGTAAACATTAGGCTTATTAGCTTCCAAAAGCAGTATTTATGTATAGTTTCCAACGCTGGAAGTGGAGCAGGGATTTAGAAGCTTTGGAGGGAGGTTGTCATACATTTTTTCACATTTCTTGGAATCATCTTGTGTATCTGTAGCAGAGGACAGGCAGGGACATTCCTTACAAGTGCACTTTTACAATCTGGCTTGGTTAGAGCCTTTTGGCCAGGTTCCTGTCTTTCTTGTTACAGCCCTACTACCAGTTCACTTGGGGACACAGGAGTTGATGGGTCTCTTGGGTTGTTTTTGTGAGGTCCAACATGTGAGTCCTTGCTAGAGTCCAACAAGGAGTCCTTCCTTGCTTGCATCTTGGCTCGAGGGCGTCCTCCTGCTAAATTGTCACAGGTGGCAAAACGAGAGGCACTTCCAAGACACAGGTCATCACAGTTGCAGCATTTTAAATGGCTACACACCTCATTTCCTCAACTTTGGTGTCCCTAGAGAGAAAAAAAGTAGATGTCAATTTTTTTGCCTGTCACTCTGGCAAAGTTCTTTTCCCTCCGTAGCAACCGAGAGGCTAAAATAAAAGGTGGATTATTTGGCACTCCAAAATAGATCAGGGTTCTGTGCATGAAAATTATTTGTTTCTCTTTGCCTGCCAGAACAGATGAAGCTACCTAGGAGCCAGAGTGTTAAATATCAGAGGTTTTACATTTCAGTTAATTTATGGTACTAGCCTTACATTTTCCTGGGAAGTTGCTGGCTACTTTACCTTACGTGTGGATAGTCCTTGAGATAGTTGCCATCCTGTCTAGTTATGGCTCTCTGGTCATATCCCCTGGGCTGGGGAGTAGCTGAGTTTCTGTAGGTAGTTTTTATTGTGCTAAAGTTGAGGAATTTAAGTTGTTCATCAGCAGAGGAAACACTCTGTCCTGGCATATGTATACCAAGCAGTGGCTGGACAATCAAGTCTCAAAGAACCATGCAAGCCATAGAGTTAGGAGCCAGAACATTGTTACCTAATTCCTTGAACTGCTCTCTGTATTGGTTTTCCTGATGGAAGCAAGTAAGAACAATTCTTAGGCTCTTTTTTTTTAATCTTAATATCTGGGTAGTATAAAACCTTTGTGGATTAGGATTTTTTCTTTTATTTGGGTCCACATTGCTGGTAGGAAGAACTGAATCCAGAGTCCATATCCCAGGGTC
This sequence comes from Elephas maximus indicus, assembly GCF_024166365.1. Lineage (NCBI taxonomy): Eukaryota > Metazoa > Chordata > Mammalia > Proboscidea > Elephantidae > Elephas > Elephas maximus. The sequence goes on along the minus strand of NC_064837.1, from coordinate 48,994,023 downwards.
TGTTTACTGCAGCTTAAGAGATTTTGGAGTTCATGGCCTTATTTAACTGAAAAGCTTGTGGGGATGCCTTTCCCTCCTCCTTCTTCCTTATGCTATTTTAGATATTTAGGAAATTGTGCCCCTAATCTTTCTCTTGAAGTTCCAGGGCAAGCAGCTAGACAGTTTAGCAAAGCTGAATTGTAATTTATCTTGGACCTTGGACCCAAATCAGTGAGAAACACTGCTCCTCACCTTTCATTTTCATTTGGGTGTACTTTTAAGTGTGGGATCAAGGAGTCCTGGTGGTGTGAATGGTTAAGTGCTCTACTGCTAACCAAAAGGTTGGCAGTTCAAACTCACCCAGAGGCTCTGCTGGAGAAAGACTTGGTGAACTGCTTCTGTAAAGACAGTAGCCAAGAAAACTATGGGGCAGTTCTACTTTGTCACGTGGGGTCACTGTGAGTCAGAACCGATTTGACAGCACACAATAACAAGTGTGGCATCAGTGACGAGGAAGTGGAAGATGGGACAAATGAGTCATGGTAAGGAAGGGGTAAACCTAGGAATACAGAATCCTGCATACCAGCAAATTAATTGAACCCTGATACTATTAAATCTCAGAGTTGTTAGATAACCGTGGTAATTGGAGCAAAGGTAGAGTACTGAGGAAGGGCATCTGTCTTCTTTACTGCTTTACATCAGACCCACATATTACCCAGAGCTGCGTAAATTCAGTAATTTTGATAAAAGTTTGGGCCAAGTGAGTGACAGTTGCTCTAGTGTCTAGTCCATTCCCAACGACCAGAACTCTGATTGGCTTAAGGCCCAGCCCTATTGTACATTCCAGCCAATCAGAGATAGTTTAGTCATTGAAACTAGTATTTTAAAAGTTTTTAAAGCTGAGTACTGGGCACTTGCTTTGCTTTCTTTCACTAGGACTTTAGAAGATTGGAGAACAATGGTCAACGGCTGCCTAGGTGCCTTGAGGCCTGATGCACAGTCGCTCTGAGAGCCCATTTCTCCCATATTCAACTAATGTTTGGTCCCCTTTCTCCAGTGCTGAGTGATGTGGAAGTTCCTTAGAGGTCGTTCCAGGTATTCCTTTAAACTATCTGAATTTCAGCTGTAAGAGCAGGATTCACAATGCAGTTATTTCAGCAGCCTCTTCATTTATTGGACTGACAATATTTTTTTTTTCCCCAACCAGATCAAAACGGTGGTTCCTGTGTTTTACCCCACTCCTGGTAGGACTATGAGTGGCTGAGGCTTTTGGGAATGGTAACATGTGAGGGAATATTTGACTCTCAGGTTCTGATTTTGAGGCCTAGTTTTCTGTTAGCATGTGACTTACGGTTTGTGTGAGGAGGCTAGATTGTCAGATGAAGTGTTAACTGCCTTTTCTGATTCTAATATAGAAGAACAAAATATCTGACTTTTGGGGAGGTTTGTGCCCTCAGAGTATCTGCAGGGAAGCTAGTTTCTCAGAAGCAGCAGTTCCACTCCCCATTTGTAAATGAATGTTAGGTAGATGCCAGCCCACAGGTGGTGACACCTTCCCCTTAAGGAACTAGCATAACTTTAAAACTCACATTTCAGGCAGCTATTTCCACATGAATGTCCATCTGCCTGAAGTGATTGGATTTCTTTGAGGAAGGAAGAATTACGTTGGTTGGTTGCCCTTTTTTTTTTTCTTTAACCATTGAATAAGACAGCCATTTCCAGCATGCTGCCTGGTGTCTTTCCCTACTCAAGCAGTAGGGAGTGCTGCTGCTTTATATAGACTGTCTCTGTCTCTCCTTCTGGCCCTGCCACTGGTGAGTCTTCTCCCTGAATGTCCAGATACATGACAGTTTCACTGGGGTGTCAGTTTTCTTCATCATCTTTGTCTCTTACTTTCTTTCTTTGGGTGGGGCTGGGGGTAGGGGAAGGAAGCAGGGTTGTTTAATTGTGCCTTAAAGTGAAAGCAGAAGCTGGTTTTTCTGTAAGAAATTAGATAAAGGAAGGTGAGTGCCAACAAGTATGGTAGGATAGAGCCCACCCTCAGTTTTTTCTGGACCATTAAAAAAAAAAAAAAATTTTTTTTTTTTTTTTTTTTATAAAAGAAGCCTTTATTTGCACTCAGCATATAGTGCCTTGTATTTAGCAGGCACTCACATGTTTGTGGAATTGTTCCAAGTGATTTCGTTTATGGCTTCCACTTATCTGTATGAAACTAAATATTTCAGCCCCTAGATTAGTAGAAGATAAAGAAACGGGATGACTTGTTTTTGGCAGGATGTACTAGAACACTGGCTCCTGGGCCCCTTTTACTCTATTCTCTCCTGAAGGTCAGGCAGAGTACAACGTGAAACTGGCCCTGTGACATGCCACTGGGGACAAGAGGTCTTGGACTGTGGGAAGGAGGAAGGAATTTCTACTCTGAGACTGGCCAAGATCCCGTAAATTCTGACGGGTGGAGGACATTTGTAGCTCAGCGTACAACTAGTGAACTTGACTGAATAAAAGAAACGGGGCACAATAATCCTAGAGTAAGAGTGACTTTTTGGAAGGAATATATATAATAGGAATGCACAAAACATATTGTCGTTGTTAACAGCATTAATCCCTGCGGATAGAAAAGGAAAGGTATGTTTTTCTAAGGTTCTTAGGGTCGCTATGAGTCAGAATCAACTCAACGTCAATGAGTTGTTTTTTGTTTTTTTTTTCTGCCAGTAAAATACTCTCCAGACTCAAAGGCCCCTAAACACACCTTTAAGGAGCCTTGGTGGCACAATGATTAAGTGCTCACCTGCTAACCAAAGGTTGGAGGTTTGTACCCACCAGTGGCTTCACAGGAGAAAGGACTTGGCAGTCTGCTCCCGTGAAAAATTACAGCCTTGGAAACCTTATGGGGCAGTTGTACTCAGTCATGTAGGGTCGCTATGAGTTGGAATTGTCTCGACGGTGCACAACAATAACAAACATCTCTGCTCTAGCAAAATACATCATTTCGTCATGAGTTGTATAATTTTAGCAAAACTTTTTTTCTTCCACTTCAGGAGCAGCATCAAGAATATGCAAAAAAAAAGGAAAAGCCTCATTCAAGCTGTTGTGTCTTTAAGCTATATTAATGCTATTGGAAGGACTAAACTTTATTAAAAATATATTAATCTAGCCAAGTATTTACTTGAAATAAGTAAAAGCAGCATGTTATGTTTTTTGTCATACAAAAAAATCTGATCAGCATTTCCTAGGTTGCAAATGTTGCAGGACAGTGAAACCATGTCAGTCTTTATTTTTCATGCTCTGGGGTAGAGTAAATCTTAAAATGATACTGTACAGACGATAAAGAATCTCCTTTTTTAATAATCTGCAAAAATGTAACATATCAAGCAATTGCAGAGAGCCCAACCATGTTAAGGACTTTTTTGAAAACTACCGCCCACTTAGTGCAGATGGAATAAAGCTGCTGAATACCTCTTTAATTGCTAAAAGACAAGTTACCCTGAGGCAAAGATTTTGCTTAAGTGTTCAGCTTGGAAGTATTTAGAAAGAAAATGGGAATTTTTATAGGGTATCTAATTTGGGGCACGTTGTAATGTCAACTATGGCGTTTTAACGTGTATTTAATTTCACTGCGCTGTAAATGTGCAAAGTTGGCTGACGATCATAAGCCTAAATTGTTTGGTTTGATCACATGATGCTGAGCCGTGCTAAGACCTGTGTGATATCAAATGACTCCCTTGGCAGTGCTTGTTGGAGTAATTAGCATCAGTGATGAATGAATGCTAAACTGGGAGAGAGAGACTATAACTGCATGATCAGAGGATATGCAGATTTTAACACTTAACGTTGGATAGAAAAGCAGGTTTTTAAAGCTGCAATTTTTTGGCTGGCTAGGTTATTTCTGAAAAATAAAGAAATGCATTTTAAAATAACAAAGCAGTCTTCATCTGTGTCTGTCAGAGGGAAGGGCAATGTTGTGGGAATTCCTTCCGTCATACCTTTAAAGAGGGCAGATTGAAAACCTTTCAGTAACTTTTCACAAGAAGTTTTTGCTTCGTAATAAAGTGAAAGGGGATGATGGAGGTAGAGCCATTCCTGTCACCTCTGGGTAAATCAGCTGGGAAGCTTATTTTGCTTACCACTCACCCAAGGGTTAAGATGGGGAACCAGATAAATTAGTTTTAATCTAAAAACCTTGACACTGACAGGATCTAGTGGAAGAAGCATTAGGACTAGGAGGTAGGAAACCTGTGCAGCGCCTCACTAGCTCTTCCTTTGTTGAGGACAGGTGATGTCATCACTGTAACCACTTCGGAGGGCCATTGTGAGGACCGTCATTGGAAGTGCTTTGAAAATCTGGGAAAGTATTAGAGATACAGTACAGTTGTTAATAGTACCATCAGGTCTGCTATGGCCAAGTCTGTTTTTTTGCTGTGCTGTTATATTTCAGGCTTTAGTCTGAATTTTATTTCTGGCCCATAAAATAACCTAGTTTAATTTAGTCCCCTTTTTTGGAATCTTTCCTTTTTTTAAGTTGGTCCTTGTGAACCCACTTAATCCTTAATTCTTCTGTTCTCATTACTGATCCTTAATTCTTCTGTTCTCATTACTGATTTGTTTCAGTAGGTCTGTGTTGTCACCTGACTTAATTATCATAGGACTAAATATTACTAGCTGAATTTACCCTGGCAGAGAGTGGAGTGACAGATGCTCCCGTCCACTCACTCTCAGTTACAGTGTTAACCAGCTCTTCTCCTTCTTTTCTAGTCCCACGCCTTTGACATCTCATCCTTCAGTTCCTTTGCTGTAAGGGCAGCTCCAGCAAGCTGCAGCTCTCTCTCAGACTCCCAAGGCAGGACTTGAATGGATATGGCCCTGGAATTGTTCCTGATGTAGCCTTGTTCAGTTCTTCCTGCTGGCATGCTGGATTCCAAAGATCCACTCTTCCCTCGGCCAGTCTGGCAGGGTCAGGCCCATTGCTTAAGCTTATCCTGTATTTAGTGGGGAGCTTCAAAATGGAGGAGGGACTCTACTTTGGGTATTGGACCTGGAGGCAAAATGTAAGTGTTCAGTCTAAAAGTACTAAGTGCCCATTCTTTAGACAGCTGTTAATCAGACAAATTCTATGAAAATAAGTCCTTTTCATGAGGCAATTGTGTGGGAATAGCTAATTCTGGCCTGATGCTGTGCAGTGTGAGGTTAAAAACATGGTAACTTATCACAACACAATTCTTCTTGTTCTTTCTGCTGTGGGCTGATTCTAAATTACTTGCTTTGTTTGCTCTAGAATGGAATCTACTCACCATTTACTAAAATGAAATGCATTTCTTGGGGGGAGGCAAAGTCCAGTTCACTAGGCCTTGCATCTTAAAGAGGAAGGAGCATAGACCACAGAGGAGCTCCACTCCTTCTGTGGCTAATTCTTGGGGATGTCATTAACTTGTTTAAATCCAGATTTCACTTCTGGGGTTGAATTTCATATGCTAGGACTATTCCGTATCTTGGCGTAAAGAAATTGGTTTATATTCATTGCTCGTGTCTTATTCCAGCAATACAGATTAATTTTTTTAAATATTTAGCATTTAAAAAAATTTTAGCATTAAAAAAATGTGTACATATATGTTTAGCATTAGAGAGAAAAAGTAGAAAGTGCACAAGCTTTGGAATCTGACAGGTGTGAGTTTACCTCCTGACTTTGGGCAAGTTATTTGCCCTCCTTTGAAAAATGGGGGTAACGACAGTCACCTTACTGGTTGTCTGGAGATAATGATGTATGCAAAGTACCCGATAATTATTAATAATCTTCCATAGTAATTATCTTTGCATTTTTACTAGACGTCAATGCTGAACTCACCTCCATGGGAGTTATGTTTCAGGAAATACGGGGCACATTTCAGCAGCTCTGTAGGTTGTTTCACCTTTGACTAACAAGCTTTATACTGTTCACACATCATCTACCCAAGTACCTAGAGCCTTTAGTTTTCCTTAAGGATTTGTGCATTTTTAACCAGTAGCCATCTGAGGAAGAGGCTGGATCCTCTCAGGTATAGTTTGGGGCTACTTTGGAATTTACAACTCAGTTTCTTCACAACTCAATTTTGGAAGTCCTATGTTGGCGAAGCCCTTTCTTCAAATCTCTTGGCATGTCTGCTCTTAAAGCATAGGTTCTCATAGTTTTTATAGTACAAGCCCAAACCCACTGCCTGCCGTTGGGTTGATTGCAATTCATAGCAACCCTACAGGACAGAGTAGAACTGCCCCATAGGGTTCCCAAGGCTGTAAACTTTTACAGAAGCAGACTGCCACATATTTCTGCTGCAGAGAGGCTGGTGAGTTTGACTCGCCAAGCTTTTGGTTAGCAGCCAGGCGCTTTAACCACTGTGCCACCAGGACTCCTTATTTTTATGGTACCTCGCTTAATTTAGCATTACAGGGTGATGTGCACCATGTAGAAAGATAGCAGCTGGGGAATCCTTCTTAAAGGATTTTTCATAGCAGGTGGTTTCTTTTGGCATTGTAACAGTTGGTGTAATAAAATTACTCAAGCGGATTTATGTCCATCACAGTTCAAATCTGTCAACATTTATAGGTCATTCCTGTTTTCCTTCCTTCTTCTCCCAGCCTTTTCATGTTAGTAGGGCTTGCCAGAACTGTGATGGAGAAGAATGGAAAGGGAGGATCACCTCAATAAATGGAGGGCAGCTTTGCCAATTTGTAGTTTAAAATACGTAAGTAAATAAGTCACAGACCTTCCCAGTGCTGTGTCCATAGATCTGTGGTGTAAACTGCGATACCATAGCCAAGGTTAAGAACTGTGACTTTTGTCCCCACTTTAGGCAGCCCTTGAACTGGGTTATTTTGCGTGTATGTGCGTGGAGGGCAGGAAGAAAAACAAATATTCTTCCTTACAACAAAAATACTTAAAAATTTAGTTGGCTGCAGTAATCATTTCAGCAAAGAATTATCTTCAGGTGTCACTCAAGTTGGTCAATAGGATGGTTTTGGATATTTTTGATAGAAGCTACTAGTTTGTTGTTCTTTTAAAACATTATTGGTTCTGATGAAGAGTGAGCAAATTAAATCAGGTGTACACTGGAGAGTGTGTTGGCAACTCTTGACTGGAGGGGGGATGGGAAGAGAGAGAGAGAGGGAAGATGGGAAAATTGGCACGAAACGAGAGACTGAAAGGGCTGACTCAATAGGGGGAGAGCAAGTGGGAGAAGGGAGTAAGATGTATGTAAACCTACATGTGACAGACTGATTGGAATGGTAAATGTTCACTTGAAGCTTAATAAAAATTAATTAAAAAAAAAAAAAAAAAAACATTATTGGTTGTGTCTAATTTGATTCTAGTTCCTTGGTCAGGACTATAATTCCCAGTATGTAGCATTGTTCCATTGGGAAAGTACAATTTGTTTAATGGCACAGCTTCAAAAAATGAATTAAAGGGTAGGGAAAAATTCTGATATTAAACCGCCTGCTAGATGTGCAAGGTAATGGAGGGATGATAAGGGGGACAGTAAGTGCTCACGTATATGTGTCAGGCAGAAGGAACACCAACAAATGGGCACTTCTTATAGCATGACACTGGTAGTCAATACTTTATGTGTCCCTGTTATCCAGGTTTGTAGTCTCTGCTGTCTCTCACCTTTGTCTCCCATGTTAAACATCAATATAGTGTGCTTTTAACTCCTTTGCCACCTGCTTTTGCTCTGCTTGTCCTTCCAGTGACAAATGCATGAGCTATTTTTCAAGACAGTCATTGAAATCAGGTGCCCCTGAATGGAATTACCTGTAACCAATTTTCTTTATGTTTGCTAAAGGGGCAACAGTTGTGGCACCGTGGAAAGAAAATAGTTATAAAAAATTCAGTTGCTGTGAGGGAATCTCTATAAATTTTCTGCCCTAAGGGAGGGCAGGAAACATGAGAGGGATTCTCTTGATTTAGCTTGAATATATCTAAGTGACAAAAAATAGCATCTGAAGAACTTGGATTCTTTCATCAGCTCCTCCTTTTGGCCCATGAGCCTATTCAGCAGTCTATAAATTCCTTCTGATACCACTAACTTCTGGCTTGCTGTGCCTGGGCCTGTAGACAAAAGATTACAGAGGTTATTCCCTAGGTATAGTAACATGATTCTCTTTCTTTTTCCTTTTTAGGGAAGCGGAGTCTTTCAAGGAACAAGGAAATGCATACTATGCCAAGAAAGATTACAATGAAGCTTATAACTATTACACGAAAGCCATAGGTGAGAAGAACCTGATGCTTATGCTGGAAAATACACATTTGCTGAATATTATTATAAATAGGGTGCCCTGGTGGCTCAGTGGTTAAGAGTTGGGCTGCTAATCAAAAGATCGGCAATTCAGATCCACCTAGTGCTCCTTGGAAACCCTGTGGGGCAGTTCTACTCTGACCTATAGATTGCTATGAGTTGGAATCGACTCAGTGTGTTGTTTTCGTTTTTTATTTTGGTATTATAAGTAGATCCTCTCTAAAAAGTAGACTTTTGTCTAATGGGCTGATACCTGCTATTATGTGAATTCCTTTAGGCTTAATGACCTCATGAGAGTATAAACCAAAAAAACCCATTGGCGTTGTTGCATGGATTCTGACTCTTAGACCCCCTATAGGACAGAGTAGAACTGCTAGGCTGTCTTGCCATCTCCAACTCAAGAAATGCAAATTCCTTTTTATTATACAAAGCATAGTCATTAAGAAGATAAATATGTTGATTCTTCCCCCAAAAAAGATAGTGCCCTTCAAAGCTAAATATAAATGATATTTTAATCGCCTTTTTAAATTGGTTGTTAACCGTTGCTGCTGTCTATTTGCACAGATAGTAAAAAAAAAAATATTGGAGTAGCCTTTAGAAGAGCGTGTGTCAGCATTCCTATTCCGGTTTGTTTGCCTTGATGTAGTTCTGAGGAAGATGGCTCCTGAGTTTTTGAGACAATGACCCATGTTAAACTTTGTTTTACGTTCTTCTGCCTTTCCTGCAGATATGTGTCCTAAAAATGCTAGCTATTATGGTAATCGAGCAGCCACCTTGATGATGCTTGGAAGATTCCGGGAAGCTCTAGGAGATGCACAGCAGTCAGTGAGGTTGGACGACAGCTTTGTTCGGGTATGTAACAGGGCTACTTGGGGAGGACTGAGTTGCTGCAGTTCAGTTCCTCTAGCCCAGGGTTTCTCAAACCTGCCACTATTGACATTTGAGGCCAGATAATTCTTGGTTGTGGAGGGTTATCCTGTGCATTGTAAGAGGTTTAGCACATCCTTGGCCTCTTCTCACTAGGTATCAGTGGCACTTTTCCCCTCAGTTATGATAACCTGACATTACTAAACATACCTGGGGAGAGGAGCCCTGGTGGCTAACCAAAAGGTTAGCAGTTCGAACTCACCCAGTGGCACTGCAGGAGAAAGACCTGGCAGTCTGGTTCCATAAAGTTTATAGCCAAGAAATCCCTATGGGGCAGTTGTACTCTGTCACGTAGGATTGCTACGAGTTAGAGTCACCTTGACAGCACCCAACAACAACAGTAACAGCAGTGGCTTTCTACATCCTAATCACAAGTAAGTATATCTGGGGAGCGAAGTCATCCCTGGCTGAGGACCACTGCTGTAGGCATTTTTATCACATACTGGTTTTGTGTGTGTGTTTATTTTTCTGTTTGACCAGTCATGTTCCTTTTTTTCCTTCTTCCAGGGACACCTACGAGAGGGCAAGTGCCACCTTTTTCTAGGGAATGCCATGGCTGCATGTCGAAGTTTCCAGAGAGCTCTAGAACTGGATCACAAAAACACTCAGGCAAAACAGGAGGTATAATCTGATCCTGTCTGTATCAAAAGAGGCAGTGTGGTATATTTGGGAAAAATCGTGGCTTAGTAAAAGAAGTCTATGAAAATTAGAGGGTTTCTGAGATGGTTGGGGGACAGGCAGTTACTTCAAGGAACTGATCTGAATGACATTAAGGAAGTCAAGTAAAGTCAAATCTTGGTTAAATTGATAGCAATTAAAACTTGTTTTACCTATGACCTTCCATCTCCATATACACCCAGGGTGCCCCTGCAGTGTTGAGTGAAAAACCCAAAACTTCTGCCTAGCTCATCGCAATGCGTTGCCTTTATTTGGTGTGTATATCAGGGTGTGAGGCCTGTATTTCTATCTTTAAGTTTGAGCTGAGGTGAAGGTTGGGCTGTAGCCTTTTCTGTTAAGGAGCCTTGGCTGCATCTCTGTCAACACGATTTGTTCTGCTGTTCTTGAAAGGACAGATGCCTCAAGGCCTTACTGATTTTTGTGTTTGTTTAATCTAGAACTTCATTATAACTTCTCTGTATCTGATTTCCCGGTATAGTTCAAGAATGCGAATGCAGTCGTAGAATATGAGAAAATAGCAGAAACAGATTTTGAGAAGCGGGATTTTCGGAAGGTAAAGTACGGCTATGAATGAGTCTCATCTCACCTTTCTCACAAAGTTCTTATTTCGTGTGTGTAATCGTGATAATTAAGAATGCCGTGATTCAGATCTAGAGTAAATTATCACTTTGATTTGGCTTTGACTTTATGTATTTTTTGGTCAAGATACTTATTTTCTTATTTACATTTGGTTTTATGATAAAAAGCATAATGAGTTTGTTACTTAAACATGTTCAAACTGTTAATGTAAGGTAGTGGTCTAATAGAGTGTGCTAGCTAACAGGGGAAGCCAGTTGGAATTATTTGTTGGGTACAAATAATCCAATTTTATGTAATGACAGCTGACTTTAACTCTTGCTTTATATGAAACGGGATGGAGCTATAAATCAAGGACAGGGAGAGGCCCCTTTTGCATTTTTGAGTACTGAATGTAACCTGTTGTCACCATCTTTTTGACCTTAGTCCTTTCTACAGACAGGTGTCCCTTATGGAGCTATGAGATAGTTCTTGCAAATTTACATGTCAAAGGAGTTGACAAACTGGAAACATGGGAAAGGTAGAAAAGTTGTAGATGTTTTTCCTGTTCTTGTAATGGTTATGCCTGAGCTGTATAACTCCTGGTTCTCTTCTTAGATGGTGCTTAGAAATAGCTTTCACTAGAATTTCAAAAGGGAGGAGACAAAAGGCCCAGAAAGGAGAGATTTTTAGGATCACTTAAAAGAAGTTTGTAAGTACCATCTGAGGAAGGGAGTTAGTTGTTACCTCATATGTGGGAATTTGCCCAGTGCTTTCTGTAGCAGGTGCTCAATAAATGTTTGATAACAGGGTAAAGTAAGAATCATCCTTAAAAGTTACACACTGCAAAGGTCATGTATTTGGTAACAAATCTAGCTTATACAGAGGCCCAGCATTAGCTTATTAGCATTCCTCATCTGTCCATTGGTTTTAATAACCACAGTGTCTTTGTGATGTGATTCATAAGTTTCCTTTTTTTTTTTCTGACTCTGTGTGCGTGTGTGTGGAAAGAGATTCTATCTCCTGTCATGTTTTCTGAGGTTTACATAGGCAAAAGCTTTGTCTTGAAAGGCAGTCTTTTGGGTTTCTTTCCTCTCTTGCCCACTCTGGAGCCAGAATCCCCAGTTTGTGACAGAATCCTCTGTTTGTGACATTCCAGCCCCCCCCCCCCACCACTGTAGCTCATGGTGATGTCACAAATGAAGAATTATGATCCTGGCAGGGGAAACAGATGAACTTGGAAGAAACAAAGATATTCTTTGCCTGCAGCTGTCCCTAGCCATGGGAGGTGGGGGTGGGAGAGAAGCACTGAGCCTCCAGCTGATAGTCCCCATGATTAGCAGAGTCATCTCTGTCCTGGATGGCAGGAAGGCTGCAGGATGTGGCCGGGTACATGTCGGGTAAACCCTCCCCATCCTGCTGAAAAGTCCAGCACCATGGCTCTACGTAACACCTGAGTTTTGATATCGTTCTTCGGGCTTCCGGGACAATAGGCCGTGCCTTTGAGGGGAAGCATCCCTATCGCTGCTCTGCTGACACCTGCCCCTCCGCCCTTTCTGTTTACTTTTTTGTAAAGGCGGTATTTGTGGTTCAAAAGCTGAAAGTATCCTAGGCATATACTCAAAGAATTGGAACTGATACACAAATACTTACACATGAATGTTCACAGCAGCACTGTTGACAATAGCCAGAAGGTGGAAACAGACCAAATGGCCATAAGCACAGGAATGGATAAACAAATTATGATGTATCCATACCAGGAAAAAAAAAAACCAAACCTGTTGCAGTCAAATCGATTCTGACTCATAGTGATCCCTATAGGACAGGGTGGAACTGCCTCATAGGATTTCGAAGGAGCACCTGCTGGATTCGAACTGCCAACCTTTTGGTTAGCAGCCATAGCTCTTAACCACTGTGCCACCAGTGTTTCCATATCCATACGGTGGAGCATTACTCAGCCATAAAAAGGAATGAAGTACTGATACATGCTACAGTGTGGATGAACCTTGAAAATATGCTAAGTGAAAGAATCCAGACACAGAACGTCACAGATTGTAAATCTTTAGAGATGGAAAGCAGATTGGTGGTGGCAAGGGGCTGGGGGTAAGGAATGGGAAGTGACTACTTAATGGGTGGGGGGTTTCCTTTTGTGGTGATGAAAATGTGGAACCAGATGGAGGTGGTGGCTGTACAACATCGTGAATGTACTAAATGCTACGGAATTGTTCACTTTAATATGGTCGACTTTATGTTATGTGAATGTCACCTCAATGGGGGGACAAGTTAGAAAACATAAAAGATATTTAGTGATGAATATTCCCCTAAGCTTGTCTTCCATCTGCCGAGTTTCCACCTGCCCCATAAGGTAGACACTGTTCTTGTTTCTTTTATTTCCTTCCACGGTTTTGTTGTGCATATACAAGCAAATACAAATATAAATTATTGGTTTTTTTTTTTTTTTGCATGAAAGGCGATACGTGTACACATTGTTCTGTACCTTGTTTGTTTGTTTTCCAGTTTTCCCACTAAATAGATCTTGGAAGTCTTTCCATATTAGTGCATGGAGAGCTTCCTCATTCTTTTTTAGAGCCACATAGTATCCTATTCTGTGAATGTGTATGTTAGCTAACCAGTCTCTTACTGATGGAAATTTGAGTTATTTGTGCTTCTGAGTTTTCAGACTTCATCTTTCCTGATGCCCATGGCCAGATTCTGAGAGGGAATGTGTGCCCCTTACTCTGAATTTCTCCTTTGGGTCATTTGTTCTTGGGAGAGAATAGCAATCAACAACGGTCTCCCAGTAAGCCTTAGGAATAGCAACTAAACCAAAAATGAAACTGAGACAGCAAACTTCTGAAGAGAGAAAATGGAAGTATATGAATACCCTTGATGATGCTGAAAGTCCATTTTATTTTTATTTATTTGTTTATTTTTTTGGTGGTTTTTGTCTTTTGGCTTGTATAGCATGTTGGGAATAGTAATCTGATATAGTCTATTCAGAACCATTTAACATGAACGGTTTTATTGGTGTATTTTTATTACTAAAATCTGGGTGGAGGAGGGGCCACCAGGGCACTCAATGAGATGTGAGCCCCACGCACATGGAAGAGGGAACTGTGAGCCATTTCAGTAACACAGGGAGCAGCAAATACATACAAGGCTATTTTTGCCGGTCCTTGCCGAAACAGGCTAAAACCAAACCCATTGCCATCGAGTTGATTCTGACTCATAGCAGCCCAGTAGGACAGAGTAGAACTGCCCCATAGGGTTTTCAAGGCTGTAATTTTTCCAGGAGCAGACTGCGCCATCTTTTTCTCCTGTGGAGTGGCTAGTGGGTACAAACTGCCAACCTTTTTTTGGTTAGCAGCTGAGTGCTTAACCACTGTACCACCAGGGCTCCTAAACAGACTAAGCATGGTGAATTGTGCAAAGTAGCAAATAACAGCATTTCTGCATTAGAAAGATGTGAGTTTTGACCACAGTTACTATGGATATGATTCATTATGGAGGCAGTTTAGCTTGCCAATCCTGGTTACAGGCTCTGAAGTTTTCGTATCTAAATTCCAGTCTTGTTTCCCGTATGTATTAGCTTTGACGGCTTTAAACAAGTTACTTAATCTCTTGGTGCTTTAGTTTTCTCATCAGTAAAGTAAGGTAATAGTATTACCTACTTCATAAAGCTGTTATAAGGATTAGATGAGTTAATATATAAAGTCCTCAATAAAGGTTTGCTGTTGTCATTATCATCTGGATCAACTCATTTCAATGGTATAATTAAGTGAATTAGATGTTTTTAAGCTCCGATATTACTGATACTACTTCCCAGTTTAAAAGTGAACCAGGAAGCTTCTTTTAGCTTTTAGCCTGTTGCCCGTGACTGAACTAAAGTGAAGATATTTCTGGAGTCCAGGCTGAAGAGCCTTATTGTTTCCTTTCCCCCCATAGGTTGTTTTCTGCATGGATCGTGCCCTGGAATTTGCCCCTGCCTGCCATCGCTTCAAAATCCTCAAAGCAGAATGTTTAGCAATGCTGGGTCGTTATCCGGAAGCACAGTCTGTGGCCAGGTATGAAATCAAGCCAATTCAGTATTGAAATGGCAGGTACTACCAGATTGATGCTATATGGCAGCTCTCTAGAACAGGAGCTACCATATGGCCTGTGGCTAGGCCAGCCAGGGCTGACTGGATCTTCCTGGGGCTTAAAGCCAAAAAGGTTAGACCAGATTTAAAAACCTACAGGGTATATGGGAGTATAGTAGATTTTTGAACTGTATGTGAAACAACGGATGTGGGTTGTGTTAGTTTTTTAAATGTAGTCCTTTTTCTTAGGGTACTTCTACTCCAGGGGTTGTTAGCAAACTCTTGGCCAGATAGTAAATATTTTAGGCTTTGCAAGCCATAAGTTGTCTGCCTTGATAATGCAAAAGCAGCCATAGATAATAGATAAATGAATGGGCATGTCTGTGTTTCAATAAAACTTTATTTACAAAAACAGATAGCAGGCAGGATTTGGCCCACGGGCTATAGTTTGCTGACCACTATTATAGTGTGATAAGGATTATGAGACACCAGCAGTGTATTAAAGATAAACATAGGTATTTTATTCTGAGGAGGTAGGTCCCTGTGTTTGACTGTTTACCTAGAGGTTGGTGGTTTGAACCCACCTAGTGGCACCATGGAAGAAAGGCCTGGTGATCTGCTTCTGTAAAGATTGCAGCCAAGAAAACCATATGGAGCAGTTCTACCCTGTAATACCTAGGGTCACCGTGAGTTGGGATTGACTCAACAGAAACAGGAATTCTAGAAGGTTTGGGAGGAGTTCTTGAGAAGCTATCTCCCTTTGAATACTTTCAATATTAGACATATGTTCAGTGAAAAAATTGGCCACAAATGGCAGTAATGGTGGGGATATACCAAACCACAGCTGAATGTGCCCCTTTCTGGCTCTTGCAGTGACATTTTACGAATGGATTCCACCAATGCGGATGCTCTGTATGTACGAGGTCTTTGCCTTTATTATGAAGATTGTATTGAGAAGGCGGTTCAGTTTTTTGTACAGGCTCTCAGGATGGCTCCTGACCATGATAAGGCCTGTGTTGCTTGCAGAGTAAGTTCTAGGCACCAGATCTGTGCGGGGAAGGAAGCCTCCCCTTTGGGCCTTTAAGATGGTTAGAGCAGAAGGTTTTAGAATCACAAGAAATATGTCTCCTCTTACCACTTTGCAAAGATGTTTGGTCTTTTCATTAGAAATTATTTTAGGACTTTTACTTAGTCAAAGGTAAGATCATGTGCTCACACAGGATCAAGTCCTTTTAATACCTAAGTGTGTGCTTTTTTTTGTGTGTGCTTTTTTAATTTTTTTCTTCCCTCAGCTGAAGAAAAGATAGGAATGTTCCCTTGGGAAGTCAAGGCAAGCCCTGGGTTCCGTAGATCTCGTTGGT
This sequence comes from Elephas maximus indicus, assembly GCF_024166365.1. NCBI lineage: Eukaryota > Metazoa > Chordata > Mammalia > Proboscidea > Elephantidae > Elephas > Elephas maximus. The sequence goes on along the minus strand of NC_064837.1, from coordinate 48,978,183 downwards.
ATTTTGTTTTAATCCTGGTTTCCCCTGTCCACTCTGTAGGAAGCACAGTGAGCAACAAAGGAAAGTGGCCCAGGTGGTGAGGTGGGGGCTGTGTGATGCTGAATACTGGGATCCGAGAAAGTGAAAGTAGACTGGCCTCTCTGTGCAATGTCAGCCTTCCGGATGTGTAACTGACCTCCCCTTGCCTTTCTTCATAGAATGCCAAAGCACTTAAAGCAAAGAAGGAAGATGGGAATAAAGCGTTTAAAGAAGGAAATTATAAACTAGCATATGAACTGTACACAGAAGCCCTGGGAATAGACCCCAACAATATAAAAACAAATGCTAAACTCTACTGTAATCGGGGTACGGTTAATTCCAAGGTAAGCACTTGGTCTGGATCTTGGGGCCTATGGAGATATTTTTAAGGGATGTTAAAGAAGTCTTGAGAAATCTGCCCAATGAGGGCAAGCCAGGTGACAGGAGGAAAATTGTTTGGGTTACTATCTCAGCTTGTTAGGAGCTATCTTCTGAGAGTCAAGCTTTAATTGTTCTTTTCTGTAGACATTTGGCATCACTTGAGGGACAATTTGGAAGGATAGTCCCACTTGTTCTTCAAGGTCCCTTTCCCCCAGCAAGAGAGTGGCTGGGGACTTCAGAGTGATTTTAAGCCAAGTATTACTGCTTCTTGATTAAACAAGGAATTGTTTCTTTTTTAATAGTGATTTGGGGGGGATTAGAATGTGAGGCAGGCTTAGTTTTTCTCCCTCCAACATAACTGACGGTCACCACACTCAGTTGAAAATGGACTGAGTGCCGTTGTGGCCCTAAACCCATAAGCAGGCTCCTTGCCCTTGCAGAATTTTTGTAGTTAAAAATCACAGTAATTCTAGTCCCTTTAGTCGGCCTCTGGAAAAAATGCAGGGCAGGAATGCTCCTATTTCTTTGTCCTGGGGGGCACTTAACGTGGAACAATAGAGGTGGTTTATCCTGGCAGACAGGTGTGCCTGGCTTGCATCGTGTAGAGAAGAAACCAATTCCGAATTTCGGAAGGCCGCCTAATGCCTTAGTCCTCTGAGATACTGGTTTTCCCACTGACCAGGAATAAGTATGACAATTAGGGGGCCAGCATGACTGATCATCTTAGAATTCTGAAGCCATGCTCACAGCTCTGGGCTCCCTCGGTCACCACAGATGTGAAGTATGACTGCTCTCTCTCTCCTGAAGCTTAGGAAACTAGATGATGCAATAGAAGACTGCACAAATGCAGTGAAGCTCGATGACACGTATATAAAAGCCTACTTGAGAAGAGCTCAGTGGTAAGTGCCGCTGGGGGGAGAGGGGAAGAGGTAGTTGCAGATGGCCTACCAGGGGAATTGCATTGTGGATGCCGGAAGCAGACCCAGGGATATTGTGAGGTCATTTGGTCCTTCCCCCTGCCTCTAGGTGGGATTGTTCCAGTCCTAGACTATCTTTATAGACCTCCAGCGGAGGAGATTGCACAAGCTCCCTCAGTCTCCCATGCCTGTGTCTAACGCCCCTCACGGTCAGTAAGTTTCCTCTGATACCTGACCCAAATTCCTTTTGTTAAAGATAAATTCATTTTCTTTGGAGATTTTGTGTTGTACACTTTTGCTCTAACTTGGCACAGTGCTTGGCACATAGTAGGTGCTCACTCAGTAAATGTTTTATTGAATGAATGTATGGTGCTTGAAAGGAAGAAATAAAATATCTCTTGGAGACAGTTGAGAGTTGTGCTGATCCTGTTTGTTGTGGGTGAGGGTTATAGTTAGAAGGGATTTCAAGTTACTCTGGCTCAGCCTCCAAGCAGTACAAGGAGCCCCCTTTTGAAATATCCTGGATAGGTTGTCTGAGTGTTTTGAGCAGAGGGGGCTCCCTGGCCGAGAAGGCAGTTCACAAGCCAGGATATGCCTACCTGTAGTGCCCAGGCTTGTGTTAGAATCAGGGTGTTCCCCAGCATACTTGTTCATCTGACTCTTGGACCCACCAGACTATTTTCTCCAGACAGGAGCATTAACAAGAGCTAGGAGAGACCTGCTCAGAAATCCTTCTCTTCTAATTCCAGATTATTCCTCAGACAGAGAAGAACCTCTTATCTTTAAAGTTCCTAAAGGAAGACATATTTTATACCAGTCCTCCAACACCTGTTCGTCCTTACTGTGAAATGTCATATCCAAAGAATGCATGCTGTTGGTGATGCCCAGACCCAGGAGCAGTGCACTGAGCTCCTAGTATCATCAGTGGTGCAGACTGGCTCGTGGACTGGCTCCCATTTAGTCCGTACCCTTCCCCCCAAATAATCCACTCTTAAAAAAAAATTAGGAAAACTGCTGCTGTGTGTGGTGCTTTTTATTAAAAGTGAATTTTTAAGTAGATGACTAAGCCTGTCAGAAACAAAAGTGGAAGCTTTGGAAGACAAAAGAGTGCCCTTTGACCCAGCCAGAGGCTTATTTCAACAGAAGCAAAATGGTATATAAGTGAAGATGTTTTCTGCAATTTTGTTTATAGTAGCAAAAAAGGGGAATCACCTAAATGTCTGGAGCTTCGGAGGGGAATGGCTGATCTGTGACACTGTTAACTCTGAATAATATATGACCAGCTCTGTGGCGTACTCTGCCATCTTTGAACAGGAAATGGGAAGAGAGAAGAAAATTTGTTAGGAGGATAGTGGGAGGGAGGATTATTTTCTTCATCATGTTTGTGCAATAAATAAAAGTCAGGAGTTGCTTTGATAAGACAACTCCTTACCTTTGTGGTAGAAACAGAACTGTCCTCTGAGTGGCTCTCCCTTGAGATGCCACCACAGGGGGAAAGCATGCACCATTTGGGACGGTTGGCTGAGTATTAGAGCCATGGCCTCAGCACCTGGGATTGACCAGAAGTCCTGGAGATTAGTTCAGCCTGAGGCCTGCCCACTGCCCCAGTCTGGCTCAGTTTACCCTAATGTTGGGAAAATGCCAGATCTTTGTGACATCTCCCATCGTAGGCTAGAGTTCTCCCTTTTTCTCTAAAGCTCTACTTTTTCATGTTTCTTTTTCTTCAGCTTTTTAAATTTTAAAGTATAAGGATGTCCTTGAATTAAAAAAAAAGTTGTGAAGATGGAAATCGCTGTTGAATACATTACATATGGACCAGGAGATGTCATCAGGGTTACTCATTTTGCAGATTTTTCTCCTCCCAGTGCTATCAGTTATCCATGTTCTTCCTCAAAGCTGCGAAGCTTTAACTCTTATTACATATGTGGGCTCTTGGGACTCCTAGTAGTGTTTGCAATGTGTGTTTGCCACCTGTGTTTTGTCACCATTTTTTTAAAAAGTCCTAAATTGAGATGTTGCCTAAAATCTTAGGCCTCTCTTGCCAGCCACATGAGTAGCACTCCCCTACCCGGGTCCCCGAGCCTGGGCTTGTGTGGTAGCAGTGTAATAAACTGAATCTCATTTGTGCAGCAGCCAGCTGCACTGCAGGGTCGCTTTGCACTCCCCAGCTGATGGCATCTGCCTCGGAACTCCAACCGGTCTGTTTAATTGGTGGGCTGCTCTTGGTGCCTGTGATCTTACGGACAATGCCACTTGCTTCTGTGGAAGAGAAACTTAAAGGTCTGGCAACTAGCCTGTCAAACTAGATTCTTCCCATCTTGGGCTGGAGGCCCCTCCTTTCTTCTGTGCTGCTGAAATAGCCTGTGTTTAGAGTCTCCTTATCTTTCTAGCTTACCTGTATTTCTCAGATTGATTGGTCTTAATGGAAGCATTTGCCAGCCACCACCTTGAACTGTTGAGTTAATCCTCCTCATAGCTCACTAACCCCACTTGTGCTCTGGCTCGGAGCCCACCCTGCATGTTTATGGCACTGTAGGTGCTTTCATAGCCATCATTTCACTTGATAATTTTTCTTCTGTTTGTTTTGATCCCAAGTCATCACCTAGGTGCCTTCACATTGCCTTTCCTATGGCAGTCCAGATGTCTGTCTGGTGGCTCTGTGTCAGATCAAAAGAATCTTTGTCCCCTTAATTGCTTTCCACTCAGATCAAAGCATCACTTTGCTGGATGGGTTTAAGTGCTATGAAGTTTGTTTTTTCTTTTCCTTGAGGAATTGGTTGCTAAGTATTTCTCTTAATGCTAGATTAAGGGCTCCTGTTTGATGAAGCATCTTACCAAAATGTGCGTCTTGCTTGAGCCATGCCTCTTCCCCCAGAGTGATACCGAAGGCCATTGTGTTATGTTTGAGCCCGGGACTAATCCGTATTTCCTTCTCAGTTACATGGACACAGAACAGTATGAAGAAGCAGTGCGGGACTATGAAAAAGTGTATCAGACAGAGAAGACAAAAGGTAAAGCGGTTTGAGATCATTGGTTTCTCAGAGAGCTGTGTTGTCTTACTTAAAGTTTGATTCAGGGATCAGAGATGTACTTGGGGCTTCTTTGATCAACGGCTAGGAAGAAGTAAACAGATCCTGGCTATTTTCTGATCCCAGATCCTTTCCTATTTGGTGGGGAGATGTGAGGACCCCAAGTATGAGCAGATTTTTTTAATCTCCAGAACAAAGCACTATAAAATCCCTCAGTGTGATTAGCAAGGCTCAAAATGCCAAGGCTGCTGGGCTGGGACTCAGCAAGGGAAGCCAGAATCAGATTTGTCCACTGACACCAGATGTCTCCCTCTAGAACACAAACAACTCCTAAAAAATGCACAGCTGGAATTGAAGAAGAGTAAGAGGAAAGATTACTACAAGATCCTGGGAGTGGACAAGAATGCCTCTGAGGACGAGATCAAGAAAGCTTATCGGAAGCGGGCCTTGATGCACCATCCAGGTAGAGCGGGTCAAGGAAGGGGCTGGGAAAGAACAAGCAGGCCAGGCCCTTTGCCAGTCCCAGCCTAGAGTGAGAGCCTCAGAGAGGCGTTTCAGCCGGGGACAAGGTTAAGTCCCATAGTCTCCAATTCCAAAATCAGATACGAAGTGGTATTTCTTAAACTTTTGTTTTCTTGAGACTGATTTCATCTGCGTTCTCCCACGCCCCTCCCTCCAGATCGGCACAGTGGAGCCAGTGCTGAAGTGCAGAAGGAGGAGGAGAAGAAGTTCAAGGAAGTTGGAGAAGCCTTCACTATCCTCTCAGATCCTAAGAAAAAAACTCGCTATGACAGTGGACAAGACTTGGATGAGGAGGGCATGAACATGGGAGGTGAGTTGGTGGGGGTAGCTTGGGAGGACTCTGAGGGCTGTGGAATGTAGAATTTTTTCCAGAGGTTCTCCAAAGGGAGAGTCTGTATATAATCAGCTAGACTCAGTGGTTTGTGAATTGTACACTTGATGAGCACCCGTGACGTGTGAGGTGTGTTCCAAGTGCTGGAGGTGCAGAGATGACTCACACAGGTTCCCCGACCTCCAGGAGCCCACAGGCCTGATCCCACCACCAGCCTAGAGGGCTGATAGCCATGCATTCAAATGCAGGACAGCATAGCAGCAGGTGCAGAGCGGGCAGCAGGGAGGTCCTGTGCTAACACTGGCTGGGGGGGGCTTAAGAATGGCGACACATGGCACCTTTGGGGGACTGCAGGTGGCTCAGTAGGGGATATGGGGTAGGGTCCTAGAGGGAGGTGGTGGTGAGAGAGAAGGCTGGAGGAGTTGGCTCAGACCTCAGAAGCCTTAAAGGTCTGCAGTAAGGAATACGGGCTTTATCCTGTCGGCTAGACTTTTCCCCACTGCAGAGTGAATGCTGACCAAGGTTTACGTGTGTCAAGTATTCCTGTAGGCCTTCACAGATCTTACTTTCCCACAGAGACTTGGGAGTGTATTCTGATAGTGGGGTCAAGTGGTAAGTTTACATAGGGTGGGGCAGATTTGCTCACCTCCAGTCTAAAGTGTTGGAAAAGGAATGAAGTGATAATACTGGGGAAAGGTTTGGAGACCCATTCTCAGGGTCATGGTTAAGTTCTTCCTCAGAAACTTCTAATTTTGTCACTTTTTTCTTCCTTTTGTGTTACTTGCCCTGTTCCGCAGATTTTGACGCAAATAATATCTTCAAGGCATTCTTCGGTGGTCCCGGAGGCTTCAGCTTTGAAGGTGGGTATGCCAAGTAGACACAGTGACTCCTCAGTTCGGAAGCTCTTTGGGGTCCCACGAGTGGAGGCAGCTGAATTCTCATCTAGCAGGACATCCACCCACTCAAGTGTAGATTTAGCAGAGGATGGAGGAGGGGAGGTTCCCAGGTGCACCTTGCCTTGGTACCGCCCCTTGGGCAGGGAGGCGTTGCTGTTTCGAAGCTGAAGCTGCAGCTGCACTCTCTCTCGTCCTCACACCCCAGGACCAGGCTGCTTGACACCCTGTAGAGTTGATTTTTGTGTTTGAATGAAGGCTTCTCCATAGTCAGCAACTGGTTTGAAAAGTGGTCTTCCCTAGAAAATCCACAGCTAGCTAACAAGCCCTTGTTTTCCCTTCCAGCATCTGGTCCAGGGAATTTCTTTTTTCAGTTTGGCTAATGAAAGGAAACCAGTCACCCAGAACCCAGGAAATGCAGACTTGCTCAGTTTAACCTTGAATATGGACACAATTCAACTCCTCCCTTCATCATGTCTCCGTGTACTTAGAGCAGTTTCATTTTCTTGGTTGGATACCTCTGTCTGTGTGAGTGGGGTGAAGGAAAGGGAGCCAGCGCTGAAGACTGCGGGTAGGGGTGGGAGGCAGGGGGTGGAGAGGGAGGCAGCTTGTGAATTTTTGTTGTACTGTTTAACTTTATTAAAAAAGAAGAAAAAATGAAGAGAATAAAATGTTTTGACCCTTTCTGGCCCTTTGCTCTGGCAGCTGCTTTGTGTCACCCCCAAGTCAGTGGGCCAGAGCCGAGTCCTCACCATGTCTGATCCCGACATGGACTTAAGACTCAGCAGGCTGGTCCGCAGGGGCAGTAGCACCCAGAGTCTGGTGGCAGGTGGGGTGCTGAGCAGGCCCCAGGTGTGCTCCTGAGCCCAGCCTGATATCAGTCATGGGGGGGGTGGTACTAAGCATCAGTCTGGGCGAATCTAGTCAGGGGAGGTCTGCACAGACCCTCATGGTTCCTGTTGTCAGTTTTGGGCTAGACTAAGGGGGGGATGAAAGCCTGCCTCCCCAGCCGCTTTCAAAGTAGGCCAAAGCCGGCCAGCTCCTGGAGTCCAGGGGTCTGGCTACTGACATCACACTCCACAGCTGAAGACACCATTCTTAGCAAACGCCCTTGCCTTCTCCACTGGTTTCCCTTTCTGCGTGAAGGTGGCAAGCTGGGGCAGGAAGCTGTGGTGCGGGCTGTGCTCTTCAGGTCAAGCTTGGCGCCTGTGGTCACACCCTTAGGGGCTCCACACAGGAGCATTTGAAGCTTTGGATGACACATTTTTGGTGCTTTGGTAGTCAAAGTAGTCAGGGAAGAGCGTTCAACCAGGTAACTTATGATTTCTCTTCCTTCTGAGCCCCTGCCCCTTTCCAGTCTCCACCCTCTGGTGGCAAGGCAGTGGTGAGATGATGACCGTTAGGCCTGGGAAGTCCCCGTTTTGGCGAACCAAGTCCTATTGGCCTAGAAAGGATCTTGAATCTCAGTTCTTTCCTAACATTTGAAGTAGCACCGACCTGAGGTGGCCAGAGCAGCCTTTGCAACTAGGAACTTTGGTTTTGTTGCAAAGTCTGATTGGATGGGGCTGGGGACACCTGTGGGTCCCTTGTACTGGTTAATTGGGGGATGAGTGGCTTTGTGCTCCATGTCCCTCATACCCAGCCAACCCCCTCCTTCTGGTGAGTCTAAGACCAGCCTCTCTCCTTTCTGCCTCTGCATGAAAGCCAACACTGTTCAGCTGCCCAACCTCACCACAGCTGTGCCCAGCCAGCAGCGGGGAGACAGGACCGATGGCCCCAAGCTGTGGGACAAAGCCAGTCCTAATGCACCCAGCCCTAGCCCAAGGGAGGACCTAGCTGGGCACAGAAGAGGAGAGACACTGCACACAGCTCGGATTAACATGATTTATTTCATTATCAGTCTTACAAGTTGCTGCAGTTGGGCAAAGCCAGGATAGGAACTCAGATCCCAAGTACTTCTGCTGAGTAACCACCTGATTAGCAAGGCCCTGTTACGGTGCAGAGAGGGCAGTGGGGGGCGCATCTAACAGTGTTAAAAATCCCTTGCCAAAGAAACAAGTGGACCAGACCCATAACAGCCAGAGGTCTGTTCCACTGGCTCTTGGTACCCACCAGCCCCCTTTAGAGGAGGCATGAGGTCTCCAGGGGCACTGTGGAGGCAAGATGAGCTGGGCAGATAGCAAGACTAGCACGTCCCCACCAACGGACTGTGCTGGCCCACAGTATTCCTACCACTCAGTAGAGCCCCACCACTGGAAGGATGGCGAACCCACCCCCTTCCTCTGGTGACGGCAGCCAGCAGCCTTGGATGTGGCTTCATTTTATTCTCTTTTCTTCCCTAGTTATCAACCTGCTACCTAGTTAAGGTGTGAAGGAGAAGGGGACAGGGACCTAGGACCAAAGGTGGGAGGTTAACCCCTTTTATTTACCCTGGTAAACAGCTCCTGCCTTCCTGGGGCTGTGCTGATTAGGAAAGGGATCAAATCCGAGGGATCCCCCACCCCAGAGCCACGACTAGTGCTCCACAGCAGTGTCACCACCGCCAGCCCCACTGCCTTCTGCCACCACCAGCAGGGTATCTGCAACTCTCAGGTGTCCCCAGCGAGGCAGCAGCAGAGCTAGGGGCACGGGCTGGGCTAACCAGTAACTGGAAGCAGGGCTCGTTAGCTTTGGCCCAGGTTCCTGAATGGTGCCTACCCACACACCCCTGCCCCCCACCCCCGGGCTTTTGTGTTGAGGGCTTAGGTGTTAGAGCAAGAGAGTGAATAGGACGAGAAAATCAGTTATTTTACAAGTTTTAAAAAGTTACAGGAAGTTAACTTTGAGTAAAAAAAAAAAAAAAACCTTATCAAGCAGAGAGATGTCTCCCCCACCCCCAGAGTGAGGGGCAGGTGGCAAGAGGGCACTCAGGCGATGGCGCAGGACTGCAGGGCGCCCCCCTTCCGGCTGCTGTGTGTGGGCACAAGTCTGCCCTTCCCGTAGTACCCCGTGAAGATGGCCCTGACCTCCATCTTCTTGGCCAGGCTCAGCATCCAGCGCCCATTGCCCAAGGAGTAGAGCTTGCCCCGGTGGAGCTCACCCACCTCCTCGCCATGGTTGCCCGCCTTCTCCTGCCGCACAATCTCGAGGAGGTCAATGCCTGTCTGCACGGCCTCCACGTCACTCGCACAGCCTAGGGTGATGTGCGCGCGGCTTCCCCGAGGCAAGGTGTCAGAGGGTGACAGCTTGTCCACGTCATTTGGCCACAACAGCAGCTCCCGCTCGCTCAATTCCACCCGGGCCCCAGCCGTCTTGGGTGTCACAAAGAGGGCAGAGATGGTCAGCGTGAAAGCCTTGCAGTATGATTTCTTCACGACCTGGGGAGAGTGGGTAGGGGGGGAGCCTAGCTGAGGTGTCTCTCAAGAGAGGGACTGTTGACGGTGGGTGGGTCACTCCCAGAGCAGAGAGCAGAGGTTGTGCTTAAAGGCACACCATCCACAAACGTCTATGATGAGCACCTGTGTGTTGGACACCTGCAGTGTCCCACTACCCTGGTCAGACTCATGTGCAGAGGTGCACGGAGAGGTGGGGGAGAGCAGGGGTCAAAAGCCAGACCATGTGAGTTCAGAACCAGCCTGCACCACTTGCTAGTTGTGTGGTTTTGAGCAAGTTTCTTAACCTCCTCTGTGCCTTGGCTTATTGACCTGTAAAGAGGGATAGTACTAGAAACTATGTCAGAGTTCACGTGAGGATTAAAGGAGTGAAAAGATCAGAAAGCCCTTAGTGCAGCATCAGGCAGGTAGCAAGTGCCACTGTGAATACTACAGGCAGTAGCCTGGAGGGCAGGATGAGACAGATAAATACCTTCAATCTAAATCCACCCTGTACACTTTGGTTTGTATCCGATTATATCTGATTCTTTGAGAAAACTTGTCTCTCCAATGTGACCATAAAAGTTTCACTATTTTTGCTCGTAATTCTTAGTTCCAACAGTTGTCTGGCATGTCACAGGTGCTTCGTAAATATCACTGAATGAACGAATGGTTAGACATGGTAGTGGAAAGTAATACAGTGGTGAATAAAACCAAAACCTCCTTGCCCTCAGGGAGCTTCCATTCCAGCTGGAGAAAACCAGTAAAAAATAAGTAAAATAATTGTGTGAACCTAGGCAGAGAAGGGGAACGTCAGGGAAGGCCTCGCCGAGAAGGTGACACTGAAGGAGACTGGAGACTGAGTCATGCGCATCTGGGCAACATGTCGGGTGTTTAAGGAACGCTATCAGTGGCTGCGGGCACAGGATACTGGCTGTGTGGTGGGGAAAGGTAGCCCTAAGCCAATATGCTTTATTATCCCACAGTACTCCCTAACTCTGGGGCATAGCCAGGCCTCAGACCTGGGGACAAGAACCTCAGAGCACCAGGCTCCTTGGGGGGCAAAGCCTTTGGAACTTAATGCAGGCTTAGAAACGCCAGAACAGGAGCCTACTGCAGACCAGCATTCTCTGTGAATCTGAAGAAGGAAAGGCATTCATGGGCAGGCAATACTGCCCGATTGGCTGCTCAAAAAAGGCAACCAGAATTCTTTTGCAGCTATGCCTGGGGAAGGGAGAGCTGGAGGGAAGAGGTGCCACTGGTCTTGAGCTGCTGTCAAGTTTCTGGTAGGTCCTTGCCTTGTACTGGTAACCCTCCCCTCTTGCCCTCCCCACCTCAGCCAGCATCCCCGGGGGGAACTCACATCCTGCTGGGCGTATTCGTCTGCCCCAGCGGCCTTCCCGTAGTCGCAGAACTTGGTTGTACAGTGCAGCATGCCCGGGGGTCTCTTCCCAAAGTAGGTGACCAGTTCAATCTTCTCCCTGGGCTCATCCCCAGAGACAACTGCGGGGAGAGTGGTAGTCAGATAGGGGAGTGGGGCCATACCAACACCGATCACCAAGACCACAGAGGCCCAGAGGGAAGCAACTGAGCAGTAAGCATAAATTCTTGAACAGTCTACTACAATTCATTCATTAGTTAGGTGGTCAAACAGTAATTTTAGAGCTATATTAAAGTGTTCTCTGATTTTACTTCTGTAGATGTTTACATCTCTGCCCCGGACTTGAAAACTCTCAGGCACTTGTGGGCAGTACAGGCCAAGTCACAAAAAGTGAGGTAGAATGAAAAAAGAGGGTTGGAAGCATGGTGGTCCAGGGGAAGGATTACAGGCTTCACAGCCAAAAAGAACATCATCAGCATCCCAGCCGTGCTACTGGATAGGTTTGACCTTGGGCAAGTGGTCCTGTCAATCAGGTACAGCAACTGGTGGGACCACTCGGGGAACTATTAGTACCACCCCATTTCACTTGGGCCCATCTGGATGAGAAGTTACATGACCCCGTAATAAACACCTTGCAGGGCTGTTTTTAGATGAGAGCCTTTAACGGGCCTGGTGCAAGAAAGGGTCCTGGGATCTAATGGGGTAGCACTATGTGGCCTGTAGACACAATGAGGTTTGGAGTATCTGATCTCAATTTCCAGACTCCAAGCCTGTGGCTATCCTCAGTCACTAGGTTTTTTCTGTTTATCCCCAAGTTGAATCCCTCTAAGGACTTCCCGCACACTCCATAGGGGCAGAGGACATCTACTCTGAGCAGGCCTTGTTTTTGCCCCATTACATTTCCCCTGCTATATTCCAGGCAGAAAGGGATTCTATCTTTTAATGGTAAAAGCTTCCAGAGGCAGTTACTTCCCAAGGCAGAGCTACCAGCTCTGAGCAGGAGCCCGGCTCTTGGGGGCTCTTCTCTGGAGCTATTCACACATACGGGGTATTCACACATACGGGGTTCACTTCTGGCCAGTGCCCTGCAGGCACTCAGGTTCCCTGATCTCCCAGCGGCTCATGCTTTAGGAGCTGAGAGTTTTCTGAGGACTTAGGCACAAATTACCTGCCTCTGAGCCATACAAGCTAATCTAAAGAAACATGGGTGGGGATGGTTCAAGTAGGAAGATCATCTAAAATGTGGGGAACTGGAAATGGGTTAAAGACACAGTGGGTGACAGCTTCAATAAGGCCCCTGGAGGAGAAGGAGGGCCACCAAGAGCCTTCCTTGTCCCAAACCTACCCTCTCGTTAGCACAAACGGCCCTTGCAGGAGAGTACCTGCCCAGAGGCCAGGGCTCCACACTCACGGTGGCTTTGGGCAGATCCCACAGCCCTCTGATTCCCTGTCTGCAAAACAAGAGATTTGGGACTCGGTTTGAGGCTCTTTCCCTGGAGCCCAGGAATCCCACGGAGCTATACTGGGGGCCAAGAGGAGGGTGGGCAGCCCAAGATCTGGGAATCATCCCCAGGAAAGTCAGAACAGTCCTATTAATTTTTTTTACACCTTAGGCTTCCATGTACTATTTTGTTTTAAAAAATGGTTCTGCTGCTCAAAATGATTTTGAAAACATTGGACCAGATTCTCCAAGGTTATATCATATGGTGACGTTATTTCCTCTTGTGACAGTCATTTGTTTTTCCCACCTCTGAGGCAGGGACAGTGGCCCAGATCCAGACTGGGAGAAGGAAAAGAGGAGGGCAAGTGCTCCGGGAAGCACCTGCCCCCACATTCCCACTGTACTGCCACTACCCAAGGCCACCTCTATGAAGCACCGATTTGCTTCTGCCTCGTACCAGCTGAGGCCCCAACTGCCTTTTCCGCTTGGCTCCCAATCCTTTAAGAACAATGGTACTGTCCATGCAGCACCTGGTGTCCAGTGTTTGCTGGGCGAGAGAATGAGGCTCAGGGGCCCAGCTTCCCTGTCACCCCCAGCCCTGCCACCTACAGTGTCGAAGCTCCTTCTTGAAAGCCTTGTGGTTCCCCAGCTCCTCCAGGAAGGTCTGGCCAGCCTTGTGGAGGCTCTCTGAACTCTTCTTGGACAGGAACCAGCCAAAGTAGAGTGGCAGGAAGTCCTTCTCCAGCCCAGGCTTCAGCTTCTTCAGGTCATCAGCTGACAGGTGCCACTGGTTCTTCTCCTTGAGCTGGGCACAGTCCAGCCGCCACGCTGTCTTGGGCTCCACCAACACCACCTGGTACTGGTACTGGTCAGCCACTTCAAAGAGCTGCTCCAGCCGCTCCCGCTCATGGTGGGTGTCATCCAGCACAAGCACTCTGATGTCCCGGCGGCAGTAGGCAGCCAGGTCCTCATCCAGCTGCTTGTACTCCTCAGAGAAGGCTCCTCGACTACCAGGGGTAATCTTGTAGGCATCGGCAGACAGCACCTTGGTGCCATCACGGTACTTGTCCCTGATGACACGTGCCAGCGTGGACTTGCCGCTCCCTGGCAGGCCACGCAAGATGAAGAGCGTCTTGCATTCTTGCAGCGTGGCCACCGTCTCCTCATCCGTTAGAAAAGGAAACTGCAGCTCAGGCTTGTCCTTGGCCCCTGAGGATGACATTTTGCGGAAGATCTTAGGCAGGAATGTGTGGCTCTTTCGGGAGAAACCTCTGTTCTGTGTGAGGAAGAGAAGAACAGATGTCAGCCCAGGTCACCAGCAGCCACCCCACCAGCCCTGCCCCTTGTCTAACCTGGCTCCCCTGCCCTGGTTTATAAGCATCCCTAGGGTTGAAAGCACCTTCCCGAGTGGTGAAGTAGTGAACTTTTCTAGGGCCTACCATGCCCCTTGGAGTCCCTGGGTGGTACGGTTAATGCACCCAGCTACAGACAAAAAGTTGGAAGTTCAAATCCACCCAAAGGTGCCTTGGAAGAAAGGCCTGGCAATCTATCCCCTCCCCCCAAAATCAGCTATTGTAAACCCTACAGTCCACAGTTCTACTCTGAGATACAAGAGGTCACAATAAGTCAGAGGAGATTGGGTGGCAACTGGAAAAAAAAAAAATGCCCCTCCTTTTAGTCCCCTTGAGTACCTGTCTACTGGGGGCAGAGGATGGAGAGGGAAGCTGCACCCAGCCTGCCTATACTCTCGCTTCCCTCCAGCTAGAGCAGTACCCCAAGGATTACCCACTCCTTCCACCTCCAAAAGGAAGCCGTGTTGACATGCATGCGGGGGAGGGCCTAAAGCCTGTGGTTCTAGGGCCTGGCCCCAATTTTTATATTCTTGGCAACTATTAAGGATGTCCTCTTCGAGAGTGGGGTTTCTCTATCTGGGCAGACACAGCTGTCCTGGCTCAGAGTGTGTACTGGGGAGCAGGGAGGAGGGTTACCAAAATACTGCCTCCCTGCCCCCAACAATTGCAGCAACGGATAATACTCTCTTGTCTGGGATGGGGGGACAATGGCCCCACAGACGGGCTGGTAGGGGGCAGGGCAGTAGAACGCTGGACAAAGAGCCTCATTCACCATGCCTGCCACCTCTTCCTGCCCTCTCTCTGGCCCCACAAAGTCATGGCCTTTGTGCCTGTCGTAGAATTGGGCGGCACAGGCACCTGGGTTCAGGGGCTAGCTCTGCCCACTGCTTTGCTATGTGTCCCCAGCACATCTCCAAGCCACTTGTTTTCCTATCTGCTAAAAGCTACAACCCCAAAACCCGTTGCGGTGAAGTCCATTACGACTCACAGTGACCCTGTAGGGCAGAGCAGAACTACCCCACAGGGTTTCCAAGGCTGTAAGTCTTTACTGAAAGAGGCTGCCACAACCTTCTTCCCCAGAGCCGCTGGTGGGTTTGAACCGCCCTCTGGTTAGCAGCCCAGCTCTTAACAACTGCGCCATCAGGGATCCTTAAAAGCCACAAGTGACAACCGAAAACTATAAACCGTCCTCTCTTCCAAAGGGCTCCGCCTCCCTGAGCGGCTCTCTGCTGGCATGCTGTTTTGGGAGACAGGCCCTTGGGCGCGGGAAGGCGACGAATGGCTGCCGGAGCGTGGGCCAGCGCAGGGGTCGGAACCAGGCCGGGGGCCCCGTCGCTGTAGACCCCAGGTCGCACCCACGCCACCTAGGTCTCCCCCTCGTTTCCTCCTCCAGCCACCACTCCTCCCAAACCTCCCCATTTCTTCCCTACCTTAGGACTGCATCCGGTTCCCAAAAAAGCTTGAGCTCAACTCCGGAACCTCGATCCTCATTTGCATGCCACTTCCTCCCGAGAACCCGAAAATACTCTGGTTTTCCGTTCCGACGCTACCCCTCTGCCCGGCCCAGTCCTCTCCCTCCCCGCTCGGCCTTCACCCTTCTGCTCACCATGATGAGGAAGAGGGGCCGCCGTCGCCGCCTTTGCAGGCACTCGCTCTCCGGGACCGCCCGCCTGCGCGGAGGGACACGGGAGTTCAGCGGCCACACGACGCCAGCCGGGCCGCTTTACATACCCCGGGGGCGGGGCGACGCGGACGGGCGGGCGGTGCCGAGGGCTGGGACGGGGCGGGGAGGGGAGGGGCGGGACGGGGCGAGCGGCACTCTGCGCGCAGGCGCGCGGAATCGAAACTCACAGCGGCCGGGCGCTGGGGGCCCCCGCGTGCCTGGCCGCCGGCGGGTGTGCACCTGTGCTCTCCGAGACCTGCGGCGGCCCGGGGGCTTGTTCGGCCTCTGTTCTTGCGCTTGTTAATGCTTAACTCTATTTAGGGAAGCAACCAGCCCCACCGCCAGACCAAGGCTAGGCCTAGGATGGGACGAGTGAGGCAGGGTCGTGCAAGGGCAGGGTCAGAACCTGTCTGTAAAACGTTGGCATTTTATTCAGCATGGAGTTTTGCATTAATTGTAATTTTTTTTCCAATTTTGCATTGAAATATTACCTGTCTCGATTACTGAGTGTTTTGGCGCCACCTTGAGTCCCTTAAGTGCTTGGCTCCTAACCTAAGGGTTGATGGTTCAGTCCACCCAGAGGCAACTTGGAAGAAAGGCCTGGGATCAACTTCTGAGATCTAGTCATTGAAAACCCTGTGGAGCACAGTTCTACTCTGAGACACGTGAGGTCACCATAAGTCAGAATCACTCCACAGCAACGGTTTGGTGTTTTGTGTTTACTTTTGGCCCAAAGCAGTACCTTACTCATCTCACTCCAGTCCCCTCCTCTACCCCAGCCTAAAGTCAGCTGCAACTCCACGCTTTCGAGTGGGTGTGGAGACGGAACGAAAAGGACAGAGCATGGTGGAATCCTGACTCGTTCTCTAAGGTCAGCTGCTCAGTTGCCACCTCCTCTGTGACCCACTCAACACTCCGTTTGATTTTCTAGCCTTTGCTGTGTGCCATGTGCCATGCTAAGTTCTTATTTAACCCTCGTGCCAACCCCTGAGGCAGGTATCCCATTTTACAGAGGTGGAAACAAGCTTGGAGAGCTCGATTTACTTGGTCATGCCACCAGGAGTCATACCCGTGAAGTCCAGCTACTGTCCCAGCTCCCAGGGCCAGCCCCGTTTCTTTCTTTCAAAGGAGCCATCTTTCTTCCTCTGGGCTCCTGGGGCAAAATGGCCCCTTATCAGTCCCAGCATTCATTTCACTCTGCTTTGAAGGCTTTACAAGTCGGCCTCCTCCATGGCATGATAGCTGAGCCTGTCCTGTTATCACTTCTCCATAAAGCCTCCTACAGTGTCCTGCACACAGCAGGGGCTCTGAAAAATAAACCAATGGCCAGTGGTTGGCAAACCCGTGGCCATTCCCAAGCCTTTCTCTTTCTCCTCCTGTTAAGCTTCCTGGGTTCTTTGGAGCTCACCTGTTTCTTCACCCTCCTGGAAACATTTCTTAGCACCTTTCTCTTCCATGAGGTCCTAGTACAGGGCCTGGGGGGAGAGGGCTATGTTGCACACCTTGGTCACACTCTTGGTCAGGCGTTGTTCAGGGTTCTGGGACAAGAGTTCAGCTTGGGAAGTGGTACCCACACCAGCATCACTGATTCATTCTCTCAGGCTCTTCTGAGACTGGGTGGGAGTGAGGGGGCAAAAAAATAAACTCAGGGCTTGTAAGAGTGAAAATATATATATTTAAAGGGAAAATGGTGACAGAAAGAAGCAGAGGTGACCAGTAGGGCCCAGTCCCCCATTTTTTTCCTATTAAAGACAAATCTCAGCTTGAAAATCCAGTTTAATAAGATTCCCATCATCGCTGTGAACTCCAGCCTCCTGATCCTAATGCCTGTTAACAAGGCTTTATTCATCTTTCTTTACATCTTTTTTCATCTCTTCAGGATTTTCTGTGTTGCCCATCTCTCCTGGCACTGGCAGGTCTTCTGACTCTCTTCTGTCTGCTTCTGCCCGTTTGCTTCCTTCCGATTCACTTCCACTTAACCCTTCTGAGAGCCTGTGGCCTATTTCTCCTGAGGGCCTCCTGTAGATTTCCGTTGCTTGTCTTCTGCCCACTTCTGATAGCTTCCTGCCTGTTTCTCCCGACTCTCTTCTGCCTAATTCTCCAGGCAGTCTTTTGCCGACTTCTCCTGAATCTCTTCTTTCCATTGGCCCCAGTTCTGTTCTTCCTGAGGAGCTGGTGTTTTCTGTTTCCAGTCTCTGCCTGCTCCCTTCCAGCTCAAGTGCTGAGCTCTTCAGGTCTGCCTCGAACAGCTCGTCATCTGGCTCTATATGTTCTCTCTCCCACTGCTTCATCACCTTCTCAGGTTCCTCTTTCGCTCGTTTCATTTTCTTCTCTTCATTAAGTCTCTTTGCCATCATTGTGGCATCATCCAATGCCATGGTCTCTTCTGGAAGAACGTGAGAAAGAAGGGAAGATGAAAGTTTGTTCATCTTTGGGCCTAGGTGAGCCCCCTGCTATGGAGGCCTGTGCATCTGAGAGACAGCCAAGAAAAAGGCCCTGAGAATGCCCATGTTCGCAGGCTCTGTAAATCGGTGGTTGATAGCACACCTTCCACAAAGAAGAGAAAGGGAACCACCGTTTACTGAGCAAGAACCCTGTTCCAGGCATCATGTGAGGTGCCATGCAGGTCACACCATTTAATCGTCACAATGCTGCACACTGCCCTTGATCAGATTTTACGGTCAAGGGACATGAGGTTGACTGAAGAGAAATCACATGCAACAGTCACCATGCAAGTAAATAAACAGCAGAGTCAGAATTTGAACCCAGGACAGTCTAACTCTAGAGCACGGTTCTCTTTTTCCTCTAAGATTTCTTTGTTCCTGGGGAGCACATTCCTTCTTTGCTGGGTGGTCTCCTGTGAACATCTGAGTAGGCTGCTAGCAGCTAGAGAGCTATTTACAACCAAAGGGATCCTTGCTCCATGCTTTTCGCATTGAGAAGAATCAGCAGTCCCCTCCTGAGTACACTCTCTTCCTGGAAGTCCCTGGTCCCTAAGAAGCCTGCAGTGCCTCTTAGAGGCCTCACGGGCAGGAGAAGGCCGCCACTGCGCATGAAAACATGGGCCATGCTGCCACCTGCTGTCCTGAGAGGGAAGTGCCCAGCAGCCGCCCCTGGCCGCAGGGCCTTCTGAGGAGTTTTTGGGAGGATATGAGGCCTGTCCCAGGAGAGGGGAGAGATGAAGGGAGGAGAGGCTGCTTGAAGCATCTGCTGTTTCCCTGCTGACTCTTCATATCTAGTGCTCCTGTGCCTTCTTAGAGAAGCTCCAAGGGTACGTGGAGCCAGAGACAGAGTCCCTCCCTGATGGGACCCACCCACCATACGACAGGCACTCCCCTGTAATAAATGGCTGTCATCTGGCTGCTCAGCTGCCCAGAACCCACCCCCAGGTTCCTGGTGCCTTGCCTGGATCAGAGAGGATTTCAGCCTCAGAGCCTGGAGGGCTGTAGCTACAAATCTGCTCTATGGGAAGAAGAGGTCCCCAGGGCTGGGCTCTGTCCCATCTGGGTGCACAAAGGCCCCACCCCACCACTCCGGCTCCCCTTTTCTGCAGTCTGGCTGGCAGGAGGGCAGCACAGGGGACAGCCAGAGTGGTACAGAACCACATACAAGCTCTAGTTCTTGAGTCTGACTGCCTGAGACTAAAAACCACTGCGGGACCTTTAACCTCTCTCTACATCTTTGTCCTCTGCGTGAAATCAAACCACTACTTATTCACAGTGTTTCTGGGGGCATCCAATGAGCTCATGTGCATAAAGCCCTAAGAGAGTGTTTGGCACGCAGGAAGCTCTGAGTAGAGCAGCGATTATGCCCCTCTGGGGTCTCTGGGGTCCTTCTCTGCTGATTCAGGTCGGGCTGGGTTCTCAACCACCTGCCTCCCCTTCCCTCACCCTTTCCACAGAGTGGGCTGGGAGATGCCAGCGCACCTTGACAGCTCACTCAATATGGGGTCTGCTGGCCTGTTCACTCCCTGGAGGCCTGTGAGAAAGAGCGCCATAAGGCCAGACCACCAAGTGGAGCAAGGCCGTCAGGTAAAACCAGAGCCGCCTTGGCACCACACCCCACCCCCGTGCCACTCCCACGCCTGTCCCACCCTCTACTGGTCCAAGAGCAGTGCCACCCAGCGGAAAAGGGTGCCCGATGTGGATCAACGCCCAGCTCCAGCCCTTCCTGTCCGTGGGCCCTGGGCAGGTTAGTCAACATCGCTCAACCTCCATTTCTCTCCAAAACAATACCAGCCTCCTCAGGTGGCGGGTTCTGAATGAGGTCATTTCTGTCTGGGGCTTAACCTGGCACATAGCAAGGACCCCAAAGTGTGAGTTACTACCAGGCCTGTGTCTTCGCTCCTGCTGTTCACTGTCAGAATCGCCCTCCCGCTTCCACCTCTCACTCAGAGAACTCCTAGTTCACAAAACTTCTGGAGCCTGAGTCAGGTGATTCTTCCTCTTCGAAGCCTTCCTCATCTCCCCAGAAACCCAGCGCTCCTTCATATGCACTCTCAGAGCAATGCATTTCCAACTCTACAACAGCGCTGAAGGGGAATCCCCTTTGCTGACAACCCTGTCTTCCCCTCTGAGCTGTGGGCTCCTCTGGGCAGGGACCGAGCCAGCCTCTGTCTCCCCAGAATCTAACACCTTCCTGGCACATGACAAGTGCTTCTCAAATATCTAATGAATTAACTGAAGGACTCAATGAGTGGGTTCTCCAGCCAGACGGCCTGGGTTCAAACCCCAGCGCAAGGTGGGCTGGACCCTCTCCCTGCCCTCCCCCAGGGAGCAAGGGTGCTGACCAGAAAGGCTGAGGCTGGGGCAGTGCTGAAATCAGAAGGCGCGGGGGCAGTGCCCCCGGCCTGGGGGAGCTGCTGGGAAGTACTGCTAGGACAGACGGAAGAGAAAGCAGAGGGAGAGCTCCAAAGCTGCCTTTTTCAGGGTCCCAGGAACTCACCTTTCTCTCTCTTTTCTTTGAGGTTCTCCCTGTAGTTAGTTTTCTTCAGCTCTTCAATGATGCCCTTGTTGGCATCATCCAAGGCCTGTGGGTGGCAGAGCAAGCCGGTGAACTCTCTTAACCCCAGTTTGGCAGTTACCCTTTTTCCTTTCTCTATCCCAACCCCCGCTCCCAGAAGGCAAGGCCCTGGTTTAACCCTGCGCACCTCAGTTTCCTTCTGGCTCCTACGAAGCCTCCTCCCTAAGGTTAACTGATGCTTACTGAGCTGGGGTTATCTACACTAAGTGGTGTGAAGGATACACGCTGTCAGATAACTCCAATTCATTTCTCTTGCGCATAGGCATGTATTTGGGGTTGTGTCTGTCTACAAATTTCTGCCTTTTTACCAAAAGCTGGTCTTGGCTCTCGCCAATGCAAAAAAGCAATTCAAGCCCCTAAGCACTCAGCAAGGCAATGAGCAGACCAGGGGACTCAGAAACGTACTGTTATGGATTGCATTGTGTCCCCCAAAAATGTGTATCAACTTAGCTGGGGCCTGACTCCCGGTATTGTGTGGTTTCCACCATTTTGTGATCTGGTGTGATTTTTCTGTATGTTGTAAACCCTAATCTCTATGATATCAATGAGGCAGGATTAGAGCCAGTTATGTTAATAAGGCAGAACTCAATCTACAGGATTAGGTTGTATTTTGAGTCAGTCTCTTTTGAGATATAAAAGAGAGAAGCGAGCAGAGAGGAGAGGGACCTCATGGCACCAAGAAAGAAGTGCCAGGAAGAGAACGTATCTGTTGGACTCAGGGTTCCTGTGCAGAGAAGCTCCTAGACCAGGGGCAGATTGATGGCAAAGACCTTTCCCCAGAGCCAACAGAGAGAAAAGGCCTTCCCCTGGAGCTGGTGCCCTGAATTCAGACTTCTAGCCTCCTAAACTGTGACAGAATAAACTTCTGTTTATCAAAGCCATCCACTTGTGGTATTTCTGTCACAGCAGCACCGGGTAACCAAGATATACACTATAGGGTAGGGGAGCTGGCCTGCTTTCAGAAAGGGCCTCCTGGGTGTTTGCAGTTTCCCCAACTCAAGTACAGGGGCTGGACCTTAGCCTATAAGCATCTTGAGTGTGGTGCTCCCTTCTTCCTTGCAGCAGTCAGCACAGGGCAGAGCCCAAGGAGGCACTCGATAAACATTTCCCGAAAGACCTGAACACGCTCTGCCTGTGTGGGTTTGCTCGCCATAAGCCTCCTGCCTGCAGATGCCAGTCCAGGAGGGTGAGGGGTCAGGACCTGGTCTCATGAGGAGTCATTGAGGGTGGCAGAGTTTGGCAGCCTCTCAACCCTTCAAAGCCCTGCCAGTCTTCAAGGTGACTTTAAACCCTCCTCAGCCTGCCTCCCCACTGAGGCTCTCTCACCTTTGTACTCCCCTCACCTGTTATCAGAGTCCTTGGGTGGTGCAAATAGTAAATGTGCTCCGCTGCTAACTGAAAGGCTGGAGGTTCAAGTCTACCTCTGGGTACCTTGGAAGCAATCCCTGGAGATCTGCTAACTGAAAGGCTGGAGGTTCAAGTCTACCTCTGGGTGCCTTGGAAGCAATCCCTGGAGATCTGCTAACTGAAAGGCTGGAGGTTCAAGTCTACCTCTGGGTGCCTTGGAAGCAATCCCTGGAGATCTATTTCTGAAAATTCAGTGATTGAGAACCCTACGGAGTGCAGTTCTACTCTGACATACATAGGGTAGCCATGAGTCTGAACGGACCGGCTTTAGTCCCCTATCCCGCTGGTCATAAACAAGCGCTTGTGCAAAAGCTGACACCAAGCTTCCTGAGGGCCAGAACCACCATGGTCAAGTCACCTTTGTGCTGGGCAGCCCAGAACAGCCTTGAGCTCAGTAAATATCTGCTGAACTGAATTGCCATGCTCTCTCTCTCCAGATATTTGCACGGCGATCACGTGGCAGAGGCCAGGTGTGTGAATCTTGGAGCACACGGTAGGGCTTCAGGAAGGGTTGGCACTCTTCCTCTGGAAGCCAGGGTTAGTGGCAAGGTGTAGATTACAGGGAGCCACCTCCCCTCCATAGAAGGAAAAAGACAGCAATGTGATAGGCCAAAGCTGCCAGGTAAGGAAGCAGAAGCTATACTGCCACCTGTTGGGGGGCTCGCGGTTAGATGGATGACTTTTGTGTGGCCTTTCCCACCATGGCCTTCTAACTCCCACCCAAGTGACTGGGCAGGACTGTGCAGATAGGGTAACTGTAGCCCACCAAAGGGATTGGTCAGTTTTGCCATCCCGCTGGGCTTGAGGTGAGCCATCCAGAGGCAGGAGAGAGAGGATCCCGCCACCATCAAGGAAGAATAGCCAGGAATGAATGGACTGCACATCCTTTGGACCCTGGATCCTTTCAGTTAGAAGCCCCTGAAACCAGGAGAGAGAGAGAGCTCCAGAAACAGTGGCAGAGAAACAACAGCAGGAGACAGCCTGGTGGGATTCCTGGCCCACAGAGCAAGAAAGCTGAGTGCCTTTGGGCACTGACTTGCTGGCGGAGTAGAGCGCTTCTGGGCACTTATTGGCAGAGCTAAAATTGCTTTGTAACACTTGCCTGAGCAGGGCAGAGGCCTAGGGCGAAAGAGGCGTGCCTGCAAGCACAGCTGGGAAGAGGCTGTCCTGATGGAAGAACTGTATCCTGAGGGTTCTTGAACCTGAAAAGTTACCTGTTACTTCCCTAATTAACCCCGTAATTGTGAGTATTGTCTGTGAGTTCTGCGTGGCTATTGCAATGGGTTATCGAACCCAGTAGAGAAGGAGAGAGGGCTGTGGAACAACTGGTGTCAGGATTGGTAAAGAAGGCTGAGAGAGGAGGCATTTCTGACCTATGCCTCAGGAATCAGCCTTGGGCTGTTGATCTGGATTCTCCTTCCCCCTCCTGAAGAGAGAGGAGGCCAGACTCTGCCCCTACACCATTTTTTTTTTTTAACAGGGATCTTGGGAAGGATTTCTTCACAGGATAGGGAAGTGTCAGCCTCACCTAAGTCCTCACAGCCAGCAAACCCATGAACTTGCCTCCTAAAAGACCAAGCTGGTCAGGTTGCTTCTCTGCCGTTTCAGTCCTTCAGGTCTAACCGGGTCTGCCAAATGTCTGAAGTCACTGTCACCTTGCCATAGTGAACCTCACTGGCCCTTGGATCCAGGCCTAGGGTCTCTTTTCTGCCTCCCACAGATCCTTGTGCCCCCCCACCCCGGCCCCAGCTCTCACACTTCCGTGCTCTTGCCCCTTCTCAGTTGGCCTCGCCAAGCCCTGTCTTTCTTGTCCTTAAAGCCCAGCATGAGGTCCACCTCTGACTAGGAGCATCCCCAGGGTGCCTCTTCCCAGGGACTGCTGCATCGTCAGTCTGGTCCCTGAGGCCATGCCCCTTGTGCCAGGCTGGCCTCCCTCAACCACAGGGCCAACCTCCCTGAGGACAGGGGCTCTGTTAATTCACTCCAGCAGATGTTTACTGGGGTCCAACCACACTCCAGAATTTCTACATGGGAAGGACTTAGGGGCAGTAGTCGGGGGTGCTTAGGGTGCTGTGCTAAGTACCTGTGAGTCCGGGAGGTGAGTGGGCTGACTGTCCTGGGGTTATATAGCTATCTGGAGTGGCTCCACGAGCGGTGGGGAGCCTAAGCTTCTCCAGGCTTCCCCTGGCTTCACCCCTGGTCTCTGCCTCATGACGCTTATGTTTAAGCCAGCACCGTGTAATAGAACTTTCTGCGATGATGGAAATGTTCTATATCTGTACTACACGGTAGCCCTGAGCCACATGTGGCTATGGAGCACTTGAAATGTAGCTAGTGTGACTGAGAAACTGAGTTTTAAATTTCATTTACTTTTAATTAATTTGAATTTAAATAGCCACAGGTGGCTAGTGGCTGCCTTATTGAGCAGTGCGGACCTAACCCGTTGCCCTCAAGTCGATTCCGGCTCATAGTGACCCTATAGGACAGAGTAGAACTGCTGCATAACATTTCCAAGGAGCACCTGGTGGATTTGAACTGTCGACCTTTTCATTAGCAGCCATAGCGCTTAACCACTAAGCCACCATGGTTTCCAGTGCAGGTCTAGGCCATTGTAATACAGTATAATGTGACTTTGACAGGGACATATGACGGGGTGTGGGAGCCAGAGGAGAGACAGGCACCTCACCCAGACTGAGACGGTCAGAGAAGGCCTCCTGGAAGCGGTGACAGATAACATCGAAGCTGAAACCTAAAGGTTGCATGGGAGTCAGTCAGGTGAAGGAGGTGGGAGGGGAGGGTTTAGAATATTCCAGGCAGGATTATCAGCATACAGGGAAGCCCAGAGGCATAAGAAAGCCTATCAGGGAACGACAGGAAGCTCTGAAGCTCTGGGTGTGGCTGCAGTGCAAGGTGGTCGTGGCATGGGGACTAACCAACTGGAAGGCTGGACGAGCCTATGGGGAGAGGTTACCTAAGGCCTTCCTGGCCCAGCAGGAGAAGAGACTCCAGGAAACCAATAAAGGGTTTAAGCAAGAGAGTGAGGAAATCGGACTGTATTTCTTCTTGTCTCCTAGGGGAGCTGGTTTCAAACTGGGAGTCCTAAAATCAATTTAGAAGGTTTCGACCAGCATTAAATAAAACGAAATGGAATAGAAAATATGAGAACTCAGAATACACAGTAAATGTTAAGTATTGTTTTGTAAAACATTTCTATTTTTTTTTTGTTTGTTTTTGATAAAAATATGTGTACTGGGTCACTATATTAAAGAGATTTGGCCGCTGATGGCAGCAGCAAACATCTGAAAGCCACTGCCCCACCTGAAATGTGTCCCATAGTTGGTGAGTCGTAAATGTGGAATGGCTGACTGAGAAGGCTGAGGGAGCCGGCGCCCGCTGGGTGGAAAGGCTGATGCCGACGCTGGCCGACTGCCACCCCAGCTCCCCACCCTGAGGCCCAGCTAGTGGAAATGCTCACACTAATGATGGCCTGCTGCGCGTCGTTGTTATGGACAATCTTCGCTCTCTCCAGGGCCTTCTCAAAGTTGCTAACGGCTGACTCAAAGTCTTTCAGCTTCACTGGAGAGCAAGGAGAGAAGGCACAGGTAGATGGCGACACTGTGCTGCACGATGCAGCTGCCTCACAGCCACCCAGCCACTCCCCGAGACAGGGGCACCATCACTGAGCCGCTCTGCACCGCCCTTTCCGTATTCCTGGGCCTACCTACCACCGAGGACCTGAAGCTGGGAACCTGAACCTTGGATTTCAGGCCAGAGGAAGGGGTCAGTGAGGGAAGGGGGCCTTGTGTCGGGTATTTGTACATACATGTGTGTCTGCGGTCGGGGAGATAACCTTCTCTCTAGCAGTATTGCCCATCTTTAGATTGCTCCAGAGGAGAAAATTCCTATTTTTAAAATGTTTGTTCAAATTTTTCAAAAGCACTGCACAGGCCACAGCCTCAGTGACCTGGCTGTGACTACGGGCCAGCGGCTGGAACCTCAGCTCTGGAGTCTAGCTCCCACACTGTGCAGTCAGAAGCTGGAGAGGAAGTTAAGTGGCTTGGCCACGCCCACACAGCCAGTTAGTGGAGGGGGTGGAACTGGAATGATTGATTGCTTTTTGCTCTTTATGAGAACTTAATTTCAAGAAGGAAGGAGAAAAATGTTCACCAGCCAGCCTGGGAGGCACACACCCCAGTTCTTCACACCGGGGCTCTGTTTTATAACTCAGTATACCCGAGATCCACCCTTCCTAAGAACTGCTTTGGGATCCATGGGAAAGGAGGGCCTTGTGCTCATAAGTAAAACTTCAAAAAGCCATATGACATTTGAAAAGAGATTCTAGTGTGCATTCTGAGAACACACGGAGTCACGCTAAATGAGGTTAGTATACTTTTTTTTTTTCAAAAAAAAAAAAAGGGCAGTTGAGGATTCACTCAGAGACAAAGGACTCTGACACTGAAAGCCTGCAAAGGAGCCACAAGGCTTCTCTGAGGGAGTCAAACATTAAGGGCAATTTCTTTAGTTTTTAACTGAATGCGTGGCCTGATGTTATCTGGATTGAGGGGGCTGTTTTCTTCTTCATGTCCCTCCTCTGCACGTGTACAAATCTACACATTTACATCTATGTCTCTTTAGAGCCATAAGCATGCTTTACTAAGGACTATGCAGTCTCCCCCTCACTGTTAGAGACACTGGCAGGAAGTCGTCAGGTGAGAGGGGAAGAAGGAAGAAGGTAAATAATTTGAGTGCTTCTAGACGCCAGATTCTGTTTTAAGCGCATTAAGTGTTCTTTCTCACCACAACCCTATAGGTAACCTGTTGTGGTCAGGTCAATTCCAGCTCACAGCGACCCATAGGGCGGAGGAGAACTGCCCCGTGGGGTTTCTAAGGCTGTATATCTTTATGAAAGCAGACTGCCACATCTTTCTCCTGAGGAGTGGCTGGTGGGTTTGAACGGCAGACCTTCTGGTTAACAGATGAGCACTCAACCGCTGTGCCATCAGGGCTCCACCGCAGAGGTAGGTACTGTGGTTACCCCTATTGAAAGACGAAGAAGCTGAAGCACAGGGTGGCAACCTGCCCAGGGACCCTGAGCCGGGAGATGCCCCGGGTCCCCAGCTGGGCTGTGGTGCTTCTGGAGCCCAGTGGCTCCCCGGCTGCTGATTCGATTCCACCCCAGAGTAGGTAAGTAAGGCCAGCAGTTAGTGACCTGGTTCTCCAGGGGCCCTTAGGACCCAAGTCCTCAGAAGGGACTCAGGACAAAGTCAGCCCTGCGGAGTAAGCCCTACCTCCCCTACAGCATGTAGGCAGCCCCCTAAGATGGGAAAGACTTTTGGGAAAAGCCACAGGGATCATGTCTTTCCCAGCTGAAAGCTTTCAGTAGTTTCCTTATATTTTCAGAAGAGAATCTAACTAGGCCCACGAGACCGTGCAGCTCTGACCCCTTCTCAGCTCCTCCCCTTTGCACGAGCTGTAGCCCACCCTGGTCTCCTTCAGCTTCTCAGATAAGCTAAGCTCCTGCCCACCTTCCTAAGGGCTGTTTCTCTGGCTGCTGGAAAGCTCTGTCCACAGCTGTTTGAACAGCTGGTGCCTTCTCATCCTTAAAGCTTCTGCTTAAAAGTTACCTCTTCAGACGCAAGGGCCGGAAACTATTCTCAGTTTTGCTCACTACTGTATGCCCAACTTGGCATCTAGAAGGGGCCCGGTAAGTATTTGTGGAAGGAATAAATGCAGGAATTAATGATTATATCCCTAATTCTAGCACCTGTCACGTTTCCTCCCTCACTGGGCATTAGCTTCGTGTCTGGAGGAGGGGCAGCTCAGCACAGTGTCTAAGAGCCTGAGCTCGGGAGGCAGACAGAGCTGGGTTCTAGTCCCAGCTCCACTGCTTACTAGTTCAGTGATCTGGGGCAATTTCTTTTTCAGCTTTGTATTATAAAATATTTCAAACATACATAAAAGTCAAAGGAATAATAGAATGAATCTCCATAACCATCACCCAGCTTTAACAATTATCAATATGTGGCTAATCTTGTTTTATCTGTGTACGCCCCTACCCTCTGCCTCTTGCTGGTTATTTTTTTACAACTTTATTGAGATATAATCTACATATTATAAAATTCACCTATTGTAAGTATACAGTTCAATGATTTTTAGTAAATTTACAGAGTTGGGCAACCATGACCACAACCCAGTTTTAGAACATTTCCGTCATTTCAAAAGTTCCCTCATGTGACCTGGGGCAACCTGCTGAACCGTTCAGTGCCTCAGTTACCCCATCTATAAAATGAGAACAATAATGTCTACATCACTGTCTTGTATAACGATTAAATTCGAGAATGCCTGTGCAAAAAGTACCATGGGGAGAGGAAGCGGCTCAGTACATGGACACAGTTACAGTGATGACGTGATGCTGGTCTGCGCTGCAGCTGAGCTCCTCAAGAGCAGCTCTAGGGCGCCCGAGGTCTGATCATGCTTTGCTTCAAGTCGGAACGGAACATGTGCTGGTGGAAATCCAGTGGTTTATCCCCACTCTCAGAATTAATCTGGGGGGGGGGACACACTGGGGAGGTAAGCTCAGCTCGCAGAACTCCCAGCCCTGGCGTGGCAGGTGGCACAAGATAAGGGTAGGAGGCTAATGGTAAGGAGTTCAGGGGTCTGGGCAAAGTGGGGTGGTTGTCTGTGAGCCCATACCTTGTGCCTGCGCTACCAGGACGCTGGCGTTCAGCTGCCACTCAACATCCCCTTCCTCCTCAGCATACTGCTGGGACTTCTCACCATAGGACTGGGCCTGCCAGGGCTGCTCCAGCTCCAGGTAGCAGCGGCCGATCTCATGGAACAACCAGGTCTTCTCCAGGGTGGTTTTTGCCAGTGGGATCTTCTCCTCCCACCTGGGGATGCAAAGGACCAGGGTCAGCTTCTTCTACCCAAACCCTGAACCTGGCCATAGGGGCCCAAGGCTTCCTGATGAGATGCAGCATAAACATTTTTCCCCAACAACCAGTCCTTTTAGATACAGGGGTGGAGTTAATCATCACGAAAATATTTTAAAACTACCAAAGATATTTTGATACATCTATGGGATCAAATTTGATACAAGTTGAAAATGTTTACAAAATGGTGTTTGAAATAACACAAAAGCAATGTCTAAGAATATTGTTAAATGAAATAACTTGGATGCAAGACTGTGGAAAGGACACTCACATCTCAGAGAAAACCAACACAGAAAAAACAAAATATCTATAAAAGTAAGATTAGGATTAGAATTAGTACTTGTCCTTGGGTGGTGGGACCATGAATAACTTTTTCCTCTACTTTTCTGTATTTTTCAAATTAATATCTAAATAATAAACACATATATATTGTAAGCATATTTTATTATAAAAAGACACGAATGGGTGGTGATATAGTTCATATTCTTCCTTCTATATGTCTCTGTCTTTTGTCATTTAGACACAAGAGGCCACTCAGGAACCCAGATGACACATAGCAGAAGGCTGTTGGTGAACATAGAACAAGTCCGTGTCAATCAAGGAGTGGGGACCTGAAGGACAACTTCTCTCCTGGCTAAACATCAGGGAGCTAAGCAAATGGGCCCGAGGAGCTGGCTCTCCTGGAGCCGGCTGGTCTCCAAGTCAGGGTCTTACCGCCGAGTCTCCCTGGGGCTGAGCCCATCCCACTCTAGCAGTAAACCAGCCCAGGGCTGGACATCAAAAGTCTGGCAGTTGGGCTATTTGGAGAGCTCTGGCACAGTTCTCAGTGGCCCCGCATGACCACCGAGAGTCCGAGACTAGGCTCAAAAGGCCAATTGGTCCACCAGTTCCTGAAATTGCCCAGCGGTAAGAATCACCTGGACTGCTTGTTAAGTTCCTGAGCTCTAACCCAGACCTGAAGAATCAGAAGTTCCCAGGGAGAGGCCCAGTAATTCATGCATTTGTTAAGTGCTCCCGGTGATTCGTATCACTGGGAAAGCTTAAAATGCTGATCCTATTCCAACAATTTAATTCATGAGCCCCAGATTAAAAACTGACTTGCCCATGATCTCATACACAGAAAACCTTAAGGGATCCTCAAGAAAACTACTGAAACTAATAGAAGAGTTTAGCAGAGTGTCAGGACACAAGATAAACATACAAAGATCAGTTGGATTCCTCTACACCAACAAAAAGAACATCGAAGAGGAAATCACCAAATCAATGCCATTTACAGTAGCCCCCAAGAAGATAAAATACTTAGGAATAAATCTTACCAGAGATGTAAAAGACTTATACAAAGAAAACTACAAAACACTTCTGCAAGAAACCAAAAGAGACTTACATAAGTGGAAAAACATACCTCGCTCACGGATAGGAAGACAACATTATAAAAATGCCTATTCCACTAAAAGCGATCTATACATTAAATGCAATTCCGATTCAAATTCCAACGACATTCTTTAATGAGATGCAGAAACAAATCACCAACTTCATATGGAAGGGTAAGAGACCCCGGATAAACAAGGCATTACCGAAAAAGAAGAACAAAGTGGGAGGTCTTACTCTACCTGATTTTAGAACCTATTATACCACCACAGTAGTCAAAACAGCCTGGTACTGGTACAACAACACATACATGGACCAATGGAACAGAATTGAGAATCCAGACATAAATCCATCCATATATGAGCAGTTGATGTTTGACAAAGGCCCCAAAACAGTTAAATGGGGAAAAGACAATCTTTTTAACAAACAGTGCGGGCATAACTGGATATCCATCTGCAAAAAAATGAAACAAGACCCATACCTCACTCCATGCACAAAAACAAACTCAAAATGGATCAAAGACCTAAATATAAAATCTAAAACGATAAAGATCATGGAAGAAAAAATAACAAGCATGTTAGGAGCCCAAATACATGGCATAAACTGTATACAAAACATTACTAACAATGCAGAAGAAAAACTAGATAACTGGGAGCTCCTAAAAATCAAACACCTATGCTCATCCAAAGACTTCACCAAAAGAGTAAAAAGACTACCCACAGACTGGGAAAAAGTTTTTAGCTATGACATTTCTGATTAGCGCCTGATCTCTAAAATCTACATGATACTGCAAAAACTCAACTGCAAAAAGACAAATAACCCAATTAAAAAATGGGCAAAAGATACAAATATACAAAGATACACTTCACTAAAGAAAACATTCAGGTAGCTAACAGATATATGAGGAAATGTTCACAATCATTTGCCATTAGAGAAATGCAGATCAAAACTACAATGAGATTTCATCTCACTCCAACAAGGCTGGCATTAATCCAAAAAACACAAAATAATAAATGTTGGACAGGCTGTGGAGAGATTGGAACACTTCTACACTGCTGGTGGGAATGTCAAATGGTACAACCACTTTGGAAATTAATTTGGCATTTCCTTACAAAGCTAGAAATAGAACTACCATATGATCCAGCAATCCCACTCCTTGGAATATATCCTAGAGAAATAAGAGCCTTTACACGAACAGATACATGCACGCCCATGTTCGTTGCAGCACTGTTTACAATAGCAAAAAGATGGAAGCAACCACGGTGCCCATCAACGGATGAATGGATAAATAAATTATGGTATATTCACACAATGGAATACTATGCATCGATAAAGAACAGTGATGAATCTGTGAAACATTTCATAACATGGAGGAATCTGGATGGCATTATGCTGAGTGAAATTAGTTGCAAAAGGACAAATATAAGACCACTATTATAAGAACTCAAGAAATAGTTTAAACAGATAAGAAAATATTCTTTGATGCTTATGAGACGTGTGAGGGATGGAGGATGGGGGGATATTCACTAGTTGGATACTAGGTAGGAACTACTTTGGGTGATGGGAAAGAAAACACACAATACAGGCGAGGTCAGCACAACTGGACCAAACTAAAAGCAAAGAAGTTTCTGGAGTAAACTGATGCTTTGAAGGCCAGCATAGCAGGGACGGGGGTTTGGGGACCATATTTTCAGGGGACACCTAAGTCAACTGGCATAATAAAATCTATTAAGAAAACATTCTGCATCCCACCTTGGAGGGAGCTATTTGGGGTCTTAAACGCTAGCAAGCGGCCATCTAAGATGCATCAATTGGTCTCAACCCACCTGTATCAAAGGAGAATGAAAAACACCAAGGATACAAGGTAATTATGAGCCCAAGAGACAGAAAGGGCCACATAAACCAGAGACTATATCAGCCTGAGACCAGAAGAGCTAGATGGTGTCTGGCTACAACCGATGACTACCCTGGCAGGGACCACAACAGAGAACCCCTAAGGGAGCAGGGGAGCAGTGGGATGCAGACCCCAAATTCTCATAAAAAGACCAGACTTAATGGTCTGACTAAGACTAGGACCCCGGAGGTCATGGTCCCCAGACCTTCTGTTAGCCCAAGACAGGAACCATTCCCAAAGCCAACTCTTCAGACAGGGATTGGACTGGACAATGGGTTGGAGAGGGATGCTGGTGAGGAGTGAGCTTCTTGGATCAGGTGGACACTTGAGACTATGTTGGCATCTCCTGCCTGGAGGGGAGATGAGAGGGTAGAGGGGGTTAGAAGCTGGTGAAATGGACACGAAAAGAGAGAGTGGAGGGAGGGAGTGGGCTGTCTCATTAGGCGGAGAGCAACTGGGAGTATGTAGCAAGGTGTATATAAGTTTTTGTGTGAGAGACTGACTTGATTTGTAGACTTTCACTTAAAGCACAATAAAAATTAAAAAAAAAAAAAAAAAAGTAAATGGTGCCATGGAACGGCAACTATGTCTTCACTCATACAGTATCTGTGCCTGGATTAGCCAAATAAAAACCACAATGGCTGTAAAAAAAAAAAAACAAAAAACTGACTTGCCCACGATTTTCTGGCAGAGGCAGAGCCAGGAGCCAAAGCCAGGTCTTCCAATGCCTCTTTGCCTGGCGTCTTGGCCCCAGGCTGTAAGCCCATTGTGGAGCTGGAAGTGCTGGTCCCATGGTGGGGTGGGAGGCAGTCCTTGGTCACTCACGTGTCAATGGCTTGCTGGAATTTCCCAACTCTAGCAAAAACCCTGCCGATATTGTCGAGGGCTCTGGATTTGGCATCAGGAAGGTCACTGCGGGGAAGAAGCAAAATAAATTGTTCACTAGAAATTGGCTGTTCTTGGCACCGTGGAAAGAGAAAAGAAGGCAAAGACGGGCCCTGGCCTGCAGAATCCATTTGGAGGGACAATGCCTGTGCAAGGCTGTGGCACACAGGACCCTCATGCCCTGTGGCTGGGAATGAATTTACTGGGACCTTTCTGGAGGGTAATCGACAAAAATGCCACTTTGATTCTGTGATTCTCCTTCTAGGAATTTACCTCAAGAAAATAATGTGACAAGAACATCTGTTAAAGTGCTGTTCATAAGAATGAAAATTAGAAACAACCTAAACGTTATCAATGCCCTAGCAATGACAATTTTTGTGTATGAAAAAATATTCATGATATAAACTCATGGTGACCCTACAGGACAGGGTAGGACTCCCCATGGGATTTCCAAGACTGTAAATCTTTATGGAAGCAGACTGCTACATCTTTGTCCCACGGAGCAGCTGGTAGGTTCAAACCGCTGACCCTTCAGTTACCAGCCAAGCACTTAACCAGTGTACCACCAGGGCTCCTTTATCCATGATATATTAAGATGAAGATCAGACAACCAGACAGTATATGATGTATACTGTCTGTCATGGATTGAATTGTGTCTCCCAGAAATATGTTATCAATTTGGTTAAGCCACCATTTACAGTATTGTGTGACTGTCCACCATTTTGTCATCTGATGTGATTTTCCTATGTGTTGTAAATCCTACCTCTATGATGTTGATGAGATGGGATTAGTGGCAGTTATATTAATGAGGCAGAACTCAATCTACAAATTTGGATTGTGTCTTGAGCCAACCTCTTTATCCCTTTGAAAAGAGAAGCGAGCAGAGAGAGACAGGGACCTCATACCACCAAGAAAGAAGTGCCAGGAGAAGAGCACATCCTTTGCACCCGGGGTCTCTGTGCTGAGAAGCAACTAGTCCAGGGGAAGATTAATGACAAGGGCCTTCTTCCAGAGCCGACAGAGAGAGAAAGCCTTCCCCTGGAGCTGACGCCCTGAATTTGGACTTCTGTCTATCAGACTGTGAGAGAATAAATTTCTCTTCGTTAAAGCCATCCACTTGTATTTCTGTTATAGCAGCACTAGATAACCAAGATACTGTCCCATTTATGTTAAAAATAAACCCCTGAAACTATTGTCTTGAGATAATCTTTAAACCTTAAACCAAAAATATCCCCTGAAGTCAGTCTTCTTAAAACTAAAGTGTTGTTGTTGTTGTTAGATGCCATCGAGTCAATTCCAACTCATAGCAATCCCTATGTACAACAGAACAAAACATTGCCTGGTCCTGAGCCATCCTTACAATCGTTATGCTCAAGCCCATTGTTGCAGCCACTGTGTCGATCCATCTCATTGAGGGTCTTCCTCTTTTTCAATGACCCTCTACCAAGCCTGATGTCCTTCTTCAGGGACAGATCCCTCCTGCTAACATGTCCAAAGTATGTGAGATGAAGTCTTGCCGTCCTGGCTTCTAAGAAGCATTCTGGCTGTACTTCTTCCAAGACAGATTTGTTCATTCTTCTGGCAGTCCATGGTATATTCAATATTCTTTGTCAACACCATAATTCAAAGGCATCAATTCTTCTTCGGTCTTCTTTACTCATTGTCCAGCTTTTGCATGCATATGAAGTGACTGAAAAACCATGGCTTGGGTGAGGCATATCTCAGTCCTCAAAATGACATTTTTGCTGGCTCCCGAAAACCCTTTTAATTCACTACTTAAGCTACTCCTAAGGTTTACCCTTCAGCCAAAGATTAGGCAGCCCCACAAAGCAAAACGAGACTAAATGGGCACACCAGCCCAAGGGCAAGGACGAGAAAGCAGGAGGAAACAGGAAAGCCGGAAGAACGGAAACGGGGAACCCAAGGTCAAGAAGGGGAGAGTGTTGACATGTCACGGGGCTGGCAACCAATGTCATAAAACAGTATGTGTATTAATTGTTTAACGAGAAACTAATTTGCTCTGTAAATCTTCATCTAAAGCACACACAAAAAAATGACATTCTTGCTTTTTCATACTTTAAAGAGGTCTTTTGCAGCATGTTTGCCCAATGCAATGTGTTGTTTGACTTCTTGACTGCTGCTTCCATGGGCGTTGATTGTAAATCCAAGAAAAATGAAATCCTTGACAACTTTTCTCAGTTTATCGTGATGTTGCTTAATGGTCCAGTTGTGAGAATTTTTGTTTTCTTTATGTTCAGGTGTAATCCATATCGAAGGTTGTAGTCTTTGATCTTCATCAATAAGTGCTTCAAGTCCTCTTCTCTTTCAGCAAGCAAGGTTGTATCATCTGCATATCATAGGTTGTTAATGAGTCTTCCTCCAACCCTGATGCTGCGCTCTTCCTCATATAGTCCAGCTTCTCAGATGATTTGCTCGGCATACAGCTTGAACAAATACAGTGAAAGGATACAACCCTAACGCACATCTTTCTTGATTTTAAACCATGCAGTATCCCCTTGTTCTGCCTCTTGGTCTATGTACAGTTTCCTCAGGAGCACAATTAAGTGTTTTGGAATTCCCATTCTTTGCAATGTTATCCATAATTTGTTATGATCCACACAGTTGAATGCCTTTGCATACTCAATAAAACACAAGTAAACATCTTTCTGGTGTTCTCTGCTTTCAGCCAAGATCCATCTGACATCAGCAATGATATCTCTCGTTCCATGTCCTCTTCTGAACTCGGCTTGAGTTTCTGGCAGTTCCCTGTCGGTGTACTGCTGCAATCATTTTTGAATTACCTTCAGCAAAATTTTACTTGCGTGTGACATTAATGATATTGTCTTAGTTATCTAGTGCTGCTATAACAGAAATACCACAAGTGGATGGCTTCAATAAACGGAAGTTTATTCTTTCACAGTCTAGTAGGCTAGAAGTCCAAATTCAGGGTGTAAGTTCCAGGGGAAGGCTTCTTTTGTCAGCTCTGGAGGAAGATCCTTGTCATCAAGCTCCCGGACTAGGAGCTTCTCAGCACAGGAACCTCAGATCCGAAGGATATGTTCTGCTCCCAGAGCTGCTTTCTTGCTGGTTTGAGGTCCCCCTTTCTCTCTGCTTGCTTCTCTCTTAATATCTCAAAAGAGATTGGCTCAAGTTGTAGATTGAGTTGATATAACTGCTGCTAATCCCATCTCATTAATGTCATAGAGATAGAATTAACAACACATAGGTAAATCACATTAGATGACAAAATGGTGGACAGTCACACAATACTGGGAATCATAACCCAGCCAAGTTGACAGATGTTTTTGGAGGACACAATTCAATCCATGACAGATACTGTTTGATAATTTCCACATTCTATTGATCACCTTTCTTTGAAATCGGCACAAATGTGGATCTTTTTCAGTTGGTTGGCCAGGTAGCTGTCTTCTAAATTTCTTGACATAAACCAGCGAGCACCTCCAGCATGTCATCCATTTGCTGAAACATCTCAATTGGTATTTCATCAATCCCTGGAGCCTTGTTTTTTACCAATGCCTTTGTGCAGCTTGGACTTCTTCCTTCAGTACCATCAGTTCTTGATCATATGCTGCCTCCTGAAATGGTTGAACATCGACCAATTATTTTTGGTACAGTGACTCTGTATTCCTTTCATCTTCTTTGATGCTTCCTGCACCGTTCTATATTTTCCCCCTAGAATCCCTCAATATTGCAACTCGAGGCTTGCATTTTTTCTTCAGTTCTTTCAGCTTGAAAAATGCTGAGCATGTTCTTCCCTTTTGGTTTTCTACCTCCATGTCTTTGCACATTTCGTTATAATACTTTAATCTGTCTTTTCCAGCTGCCCTTTGAAATCTTCTTTTCAGCTTCATCATTTCTTCTCTTTAGCCACTCTACGTTCAAGAGCAAGTTTCAGAGTCTCTTCTGACATCCATTTTGGTCTTTTCTTTCTTTCCTGTCTTTTTAACGACCTCTTGCTTTCTTCATGTATGATGGCCTTGATGTCATTCCACAAATTGTCTTGTCTTCCATCATAAGTGTTCAATGAATCAAATTTATTTTTGAGATGGTCTCTAAATATAGGTGGGATATACTCAAGGTCATATTTTGGCTCTCGTAAATTTGCCCTAATTTTCCTAAGTTTCAACTTAAACTTGTAGATGAGCAATTGATGATCTGTTCCATGGTCAGTCCCTGGCTTTGTTCTGATTGATGATATTGAGCTTCTCCATCATCTCTTTGCACAGATATACTTGATTAAATTCCTATGTATTCTATTTGGCAAGGTCCATGTGTATACCCACCTTTACACTGTTGAAAAAAGGTATTTGCAATGAAGAAGTCGTTGGTCTTGAAAAATTCTGTCATGCGATATCCAGCATCTTTTCTATCACCAATGCCATATTTTCCAAGTACAGATCGTTCTTCGTTTTCAACTTTCATATCCCAGTCACCAGTGGTTATCAACGCATCTTGATTGCATGTTTGATCAACTTCAGATTGCAGAAGTTGGCAAAGATCTTCAATTTCTTCATCTTTGGCCTTAGTGGTTGGTATGTAAATTTGAATAACACTCATATTAACTGGTCTTCCTGGTAGGTGTAGGATATTGCCCTATCACTGACAGTGTTGTACTTTAGGATAGATCTTGAAATGTTCTTTTTGATGATGACTGTGATGCCATTCCTCTTCAATTTGTCATTCCTGGCATAAGACCATATAATTGCCCAATTCAAAATGGCCAGTGCCATAACAAAGTGTATTAAGAAAACGTTCTGCATCCCACTTTGGTGAATGGCGTCTGGGGTTTTAAAAGTGAGCAAATGGCCATCTAAGATGCATCAATTGGTCTCAAACCACCTGGAAGCAAAGGAGAATGAAGAACACCAAAGACACAAGGAAAACACGATCCCAAGAGACAGAAAGGGCTACATAAACCAGAGACTCCATTAGCCCAAGACTGCAAGAAGTAGATGGTGCCCAGCTACCACCAATGACTGCCCTGACAGGGAACACAACAGAGAATCCCTGATGCAGCAGGAGAAAAGTGGGATGCAGAACTCAAATTCTAGTAAAAAGACCAGACCTAATGGTCTGACTGAGACTAAAGGGACCCCAGAGGACATGGCCCCTGGACTCTCTGTTGGCACAAAACTAAAACCCTTCCCAAAGCCAACTCTTCAAAGATTAGACTGGACTATAAGACATAAAATGATACTAGTGAGGAGTGTGATTTTTAGCTCAAGTAGATACATGAGACTATGTGGGCAGCTCCTGCTGGGAGGCGAGATGAGAGGGCAGAGGCAGATAGAAGCTGGTTAAATGGACTGGGGAAATACAGGGTGGAGAGGAGGAATGTGCTGTCACATTATAGGGAGAGCAACTAGGGTTGCATAACAATGTGTGTATAAGTTTTTGTATGAGAAACTGACTTGAATTGTAAACTTTCACTTAAAGCACAATAATAATTTTTAAAAAAGGCCAATACCAGTTCATTTCAGCTCACTAATATTGATCTTTATGTGTTCCATCCATTTTTGATGATTTCCAATTTTCCTAGATTCATACTCTGTACATTTTCATATTCTGATAATTGGATGTTTGCAGCTGTTTCTTCTCATTTTGAGTTGTGCCGCATCAGCAAATGAAGGTCCTTAAAGTTTCACTCAAACCTGTCAATAAAGTCGACTCTAAGGAAGTAGCTCTTCTCCAGTTGTACTTTGAGTTCCTTCCAAATTGAGGGAGCCCTGCTGACGCAATGGTTAAGAGTTCTGCTGCTAATAAGAGGTTGGCAGTTTGAATCCACCAGTCACTCCTTGGAAACCCTACGGGGCAGTTCAACTCTGTCCTATAGGGTCACTATGAGTCAGAATTGACTCGAAGGCAATGGGTTTCGAACCTGAGGGTCTCATCTTCTGGTACTGTATCAAACAATGCTCTGCTACTATTCATAAGCTTTTCACTGGCCAATTTTTCAGAAGTAGACCACTAGGTCCTTCTTCCTAGTCTGTCTTAGTCCGGAAGCTGTGCTGAAATATGTCCACCATGGGTGACCCTGCTGGTATTTGAAATACCGGTGGCATAGCTCTCAGCATCACAACAACACACAAGCCACTACAGTACCACAAACTGTCAGACAAATGATGGGTTCACTTTATAGCCTTGTCTACTATTTGGCTGAAAAGTGGTCTCCAGGAGTGGGTTCAGTTCCAGGTTTGAAGGGTGTCTATGGGCCATAGTCTTGGGATTCCACCAGTCTCTACCAGACCAGTAAGTCTGGTCTTTTTTATGAATCTGAATTTTATTCTACATTTTTCTCCCACCCTGTCCTAGATCCTCTATTGTGATCCTGATCAGAGTGGTCAGTAGTGGTAGCCTGGCACCACCTAGTTCTTCTGGTCTCTTCAGGCTAGTGGAGGCTGTGGTTCACGTGGTCCATTAGTCTTTGGACTAATTGTTTCCTCGAGACTTTGATTTTCTTCACTCTTCTTTGCTCCGGATGGGGGGAGACCAATTGTTTTATCTTAAATTGGTGTATGGTTTGCTGTGTATAATCTCAACAACAACAAAATAAATAAAATTTTAAAAATATATGTGGGTTTTTTAAAAAGGGAGAATGTAAATCAAACTCTTA
The DNA here is from genome assembly GCF_024166365.1 of Elephas maximus indicus. NCBI lineage: Eukaryota > Metazoa > Chordata > Mammalia > Proboscidea > Elephantidae > Elephas > Elephas maximus. The sequence continues at coordinate 48,938,763 of NC_064837.1, read as the reverse complement.
ACAATGATTACACAGGGGAAATGATATTACGAGGGAGGCTTTCAATTTATTTATATTATTTAACATTTTTACAGTACTCATGTATCAGAAAAAAAAAAAATTAAGACAACTGCTGCCCCCCAGGGGTTCTTTATCATTAGCATATGAACATGCATAAAACCCATAGAGTTTCCAAGGAGCACCTGGTGGATTCAAACTGCCAACCTTTCGGTTAGCAGCCGTAGCACTTAACCATTACGCCACCAGGGTTTCTATGAACATGTACAGATGTCTTAAAAAATACCTCTCCCCTGCAAAAAAAATTAATAAATAAAATCCTCCCCCCACCACAGAATCCCTCTAACCAGCACATTCTCTCACTCTCCCCCCCTCAGGCTAGTGTCTTCACTTTCTCTTTGTTCCTCAAGCCCTAGGGAACCAGCATACCAGCAGTCCAGGAGCTTCTGCCCCCACCACACCACTGACACCTGGCTTCCCTGGGGCAAAGGTTAGGCAGAGGTTAACTGTCCAGTGTGAGGGCCTGGCTCCCTAACCTGCTTGACCTCTCTTCAGCCTGAGTCTTCCAGGAGACCCTCCTCTGGTTCACTCCCCCTCTGTTGCCAGGGAGTCCTTACTAACATGTAAATTGGATGAAACCAGTCTTCTGCCTAAGGCCCTTTCCTGTATCCCACAGAAAAGCTCTTGAATACCTACAAGTGGCACTGCAGCAGTGTTTGTGATGGCCAAACTGGAACCAACCTACGTGTCCACCCACAGGGATGCGGTTAATAAGTTACCTTACATGGTGACTTTCTATGAAGCCACTCAAAGAATCAGACCCTTTTCAAGGCGTATTCTTTTTTTAAAAAAGCAATACAAAAATGAAATGTTTTTGTTTTAAAAATCCTATGTAAGCCCAATGGAACAGAATGGAGAATCCAGAAATAAATCCATCCACATATGAGCAGTTGATATTTGACAAAGGCCCAGTGTCAGTTAATTGGGGAAAAGATAGTCTTTTTAACAAATGGTGCTGGCATAACTGGATATCCATCTGCAAAAAAATGAAACAGGACCCATACCTCACTCCATGCAGAAAAACAAGCTCAAAATGGATCAAAGACCTAAACATAAAGTCTAAAACGATAAAGATCATGGAAGAAAAAACAGGGACAATGTTAGAAGCCCTAATACATGGCATAAACAGAATATAAAACATTACTAAAAATGCTGAAGAGAAACCAGATAACTGGGAGCTCCTAAAAATCAAACACCTATGCTCATCCAAAGAGTTTTCACCAAAAGAGTGAAAAGACTACCTACAGACTGGGAAAAAGTTTTCAGCTATGACATCTCCGACCAGTGCCTGATCTCTAAAATCTACACGATTCTGCTAAAACTCAACTACAAAAAGACAAATAACCCAATTAAAAAATGGGCAAAGGATATGAACAGGCACTTCACTAAAGAAGATATTCAGGCGGGTAACAGATACATGAGGAAATGCTCACGATCATTAGGCATTAGAGAAATGCAAATCGAAACTACGATGAGATTCCATCTCACTCCAACAACGCTGGGATTAATCCAAAAAACACAAAACAATCAATGTTGGAGAGGTTGTAGAGAGACTGGAAAACTTATACACTGCTGGTAGGAATGTCAAATGGTACAACCACTTTGGAAATCAATTTAGCACTTCCTTAAAAAGCTAGTAATAGAGCTACCATATGATCCAGCAATCCCACTCCTTGGAATATATCCTAGAGAAATAAGAGCCTTTACACGAACAGATACATGCACACCCATGTTCATGGTAGCATTGTTTACAATAGAAAAAAGATAGAAGCAACCAAGGTGCCCATCAATGGGTGAATGGATAAACTATGGTATATTCACACAATGGAATACTACGCATCGATAAAGAACAATGTTGAATCCATGAAACATTTCGTAACATGGAGAAATCTGGAAGACATTATGCTGAGTGAAATCAGTCAATTGAAAAAGGACAAATATTGTATGAGACCATTATTATAAGAACTGGAGAAACAGTTTAAGCAGAGAAGAAAATATTCTTTGATGGTTATGAAGGGGGGAGGGCGGGAAGGAGGGAGGAGTATTCGCTAACTAGATAGTAAATAAGTTTCATTTTAGGTGAAGGGAAAGGCGATACACAATACAGGAGAGGTAAACACAAATGGACTAAACCAAAAACAAAGAAGTTTGCTTAATAAACTGAACACTTCAAAGGCCAGTGTAGCAGGGGTGGGGGTTTGAGGACCATGGTTTCAGGGGACATCTAAGTCAATTGGCATAATAAAATCTATTAAGAAAACATTCTGCATCCCACTTTGGAGAGTGGCATTTGCGGTCTTAAACGCTAGCAAGCAGCCACCTAAGATCCATCAATTGGTCTCAAGCCACCTGGAACAAGGAAGAATGAAGAACACCAAAGTCACAAAATAATTATGAGCCTAAGAGACAAAAAGGCCCACATAAACTAGAGACTACATCAGCCTGAGACCAGAAGAGCTAGATGGTGCCCGGCCACAGCCGATGAGTGCCCTGACAGGGAACTCAACAGAGAAACCCTGAGGGAGCAGGAGAGCAGTGGGATGCAGACCCCAAATTCTCGTAAAAAGACCAGATGTAATGGTCAGACTGGGACTGGAGGGACCCCAGAGGCCATGGACCCCAGACCCTCTGTTACCCCAGGGCAGGAACCATTCCCAAAGCCAACTCTTCAGACAGGGATTGGACTGGAATAGGGGATGGAAAATGAGACTGGTGAAGAACAAGCTTCTTGGATCAAGTCGACACATGAGACTATGTTGGCATATTTTGTATGGAGGGGAGATGAGAGGGCAGAGGTGGCCAGAAGCTACCTGAATGTACATGAGGAGAGAGAGTGGAGGGAAGTACTGTGCTATCTTATCAGAGGGAGAGCAATTAGAAGTGTATAGCAAGCGTATGTAAATTTTTGTATGAGAGACTGACCTGATTGGTAAACTTTCACTTAAAGCTCAATAAAAATTAATTAAAAAAAATGTAAATATATGCAAGATGGTGGAGTAAAAAGCTCCATGCTTCCACCCCCCCACAGAAACATCAAGAAACAAACTCTTACAACCAATTTTGTGTATTAATTTTGCTAATATGTATAAGATGTAATAAAAATAAAAAAAACATGTTAAAAAAAAAAACAAAACCTAGGTATCCCATTGCCATCAAGTTGATTCTGACTCGTAATGACCTACATACATACACACATACATATCTATATACATATACATGTATGTATGTGTGTATGTGGAGCCCTGGTGGCAGAGTGGTTAAGCGGTCAGCTGCTAACCAAAAGGTCTGCAGTTCAAATCCACCAGTCGCTCCTTGGAAACCCTATGGGGCAGTTCTACTCTGTCCTATAGGGTCACTATGAGTCAGAATTGACTCGACGGCAATGAGTTTGTTTGTTTTTATAATGTGTGTATATATGTATGTATGCATTAATATATATGTGTATTTTTTAGGTAAATACATTGAAAATGGCTAGAAGGACTCATCCAAAAGTGGTCCCAAGGAGGTGAGGGAGTGGCATGGGAGTAGGGGGAGCTTTCGAGTTTTGCTCTGAGCACCACACATTTTGAGTCAAGTACAACTTGTGCAAAACAAGCTCCTTCCTCGGCCCACAGCCCCCCCACTCCCCACTGGCCCTAGTCCCCGCCCTGCCCCACTACCTGCAGCTCTCCCCTCAATGCCTCCATCCCCGTGGCGTCTCTCTGCTGAGGGTGCCTTTTCCCCCTGTCTCGTCCACCTTGCTGAAGTGCCTGTCCTCGCTGAATCCCCCAGCTCCCAGGGGGCTTCCACCTGCCTCTCCCTGGGGACCCTCAGCCATACTTTGCACCTGCTGCATCACAGCACCTCTGATGTCGCTCCCCGCTTCCAGAGCGGGTGCTCAGTTAGGGTTTGATGAATGAATTGATAAATTGTAATATGTTCATTTACTCATAGTAACATGTAACAAGAAATCAAAACAATAATGAGAAGCATGCAATCAAATCATTTACAAAGTATTCTGAGAAATCAATGAGGGCTGGTGTCCTTGAAGAAGGCTACTTCCACACCTTGGGATTTGAGCGCCGTGAAGGACCGACAGTAGGCTTTGATGGCAGCAAAGGGAGGTGGCCAGGCCTGTCAGGTCAGGTGAGAGGTTGGACAAGGAGGGGTGTGACTTGAGTGGAATGAGGGACACACACAAGGCCCATGCAGACTGGAGTGGTAGGGTGAGGCCTGCTTGTGAATGTCAGAAAGGAACTAATATTAATAACTCTGTCAAGAAGAGTAGAACATACAGAGTCCACCTACATCTTCTACCTCTTGGGTTTATTGTTAAGATACTGTACCACCGACAGTATGTGCTGCTGGCAGGCGGGGACCTGTACAACTGTAACTGAAGAAATGGGCATGTGCTGAAAATTATTATTTTTACAGGGTATTGTACGAGGTGGTCTGAATCGATTTTTTTTTTTTTAAGATACAATTAAGATTTTTAAAATTTTCTGTGTCCAAAGGAGTTTGGATGTTATTCAGCAGGGAATGAATGGCCAAGGCCCTTTTGTCAGCAGGGGAAGGAGAGGTGATAGATGAAAAGCAGTGTGTTTGGCGGTGATGTATGGGACCAGCTAGAAAGAGACAGCAGAGGCACAGAGGGCAGCAGTGGCTGGGCTGTGGCAACCAACCAAGTAGCTGTCGTCAGGTCAACTGCAACGCATGGCAACCCCACGTATGTCAAAGTAGAACTGTGCTCCATAGGATTTTCAATGGCTGATTTCTCAGAAGTATGTTGCCAAGCCTTTCTTCTAAGGCACCTCTGAGTGGACTTGAACCACTGAACTTTTGGTTAGCAGCCTAGTGTGTTAACTGTTGAATCACCCAGGGACACCTCCCTACTGTGAGGTAGGTGCTATTTTTATGCCCATTTTACAGATGAGACACTGAGGCTGAGAGGTTACATGACTTGCCAAAGATTCCACAGCTAAGAGGTGCAGGTTTCAAAGCCCAAGTCTGCCTGATTCCAGAGTCCGTGCTCTTGGTGGGCCCATGGTTTAGGAGGCCCTGCTTGAGCCTACCCTGCCTGCTTCTTCCAGTCTCCTCTAGGGTATTCTCTCCCTGGCCATAGTCTGTGCTCTCCAGCCTTACACTTCCTCTTGCCTCAGGGCCTTCCCGCAGACTAGGCATGCTCCCTGACCCCAGTCCAGTCCTCCTGGAATAGGTTTTCCACAGCACTGGATTCTGTACTTTTCCTTCATGATACTTATCACAATTACAATTAATTAGCTATGTCACTTGCCTTTGATGTCGGCAGGGCAATGACCCTTGTGTCTGTTCACTGTTGTGTTCCCTGTGCTAGCAGCATCTGGCAGGTCTGGGGCTTGATGAATGCTTGTTGAGATGATGTAAGAATGAAAATATCCCTAAGAACCAGACAACTGGGAGCTTTGTGGAGTCTTGGGCCACTACCCTCCCCTTTGTGGTAAAAAAGCTTACAGGCTCAGTTTGCCCCTTACCCTCAGCCCTGGGCAAATGGCCCCTACCTCTGGAAAATCTACCTCAGGCATGCAGGGCAGAAAGTAGGGGTCAAGCAAGGTAGCTTAGTCACCAACTGCCCTGGCAGAAGGCTGAGATGCTGCCCCAGGCCCCCCACCTCTGCCAGCCCCTGGGCCCTGGCCGCCTGGCCTTCCCCGGGATACTCACTACTCCCTGGCGATCTCTAGGTCCTTTCTGTGACTCTGCAGGGCTGCCGCCATCTGCCCCAGCTCAACCTGGGCATTCCCTATGCAGCTGTACAAGTTTCCAACCAGCTCGTCCTTGTTGGGTACCTCTTCTTTGTTCCACTCCAGCACCCTCTTCAGCACTTTCTCAGCCTTCTGAAGGCTCCCTTCAGCACTGCCGCTGGTCAGCACTGGGGAGGATAAGAGCTGATGTGGGGTGGGGGTAGCCTCCTCATTCCTCAGGGCTGAAGGGATAATCACTCCCCTGGAAGATGCCATCTACAGGTCAGGGGCCAGGGGCTCAGGCTACTGTATCCCTCCTTCCTGCCCTACCTGGCCAAGGCCCAGGGTCCAGGTCCTCTGGAGGCATCTACCAACCCCGTTAGGGTACCACCTACACATGTCAATGTCCTCGAGGCTCTTGAGGATGTAATGGCCTGTCTGCGAGGGACGGCGTTTGCGGTCACGTAGCCATTTCTCTTGCATCAGTTTCCGGTCCCGCTCCCTGGCGTAGATCGGCTTCTGCTGCCTCCAGAAGTCACTACGGGTATCCAGATAGTTGATGCCGGTCATGATGAGGTCCTCCACGGTCAGACCGCGCTTGATGGTGCCTTTAATCAGGTCTGTGGAGAACGGGTGACGGAACACCCAGGTAGAACAGGTGTCTAAGGGAGACGCCTCCTCTTACCTTGGGGTCCCTGCTGCGGGGCCCCTGTGGAGAGCTCTCCCTAGATTGCGAAAACAGGAAAGCAAGAAGAGCATGTGGGTGGCACAGTGGGCCTATCCAGGCAAGGAGGGGGCCAGAGACTCCCTGTTGGCCCTCCCAAGGTAGAGCTAAGAGAAGAGGCCCCTTATAGCAAGATATGGGGAGCTAGCAGAAGGGATGGCTGGTGGGCAGCATTTTAAGAAGCTTCCAGCCCTCCCTCTAGGATCTCTCATTTGGAGCTGTGTCCTCAGAGATGACCGAGTCTAAATGCATGACCGGGCCCAGAATACCAGTGTCAAGTGATTTCCCAGGTGCCAAATGAGTCAATGCATGCTGGGAGCTGGAGGGGGTGTGCCTAAGTTTTGCCCGCTCGCCTGCCCAGAGGTTAGAGCTGGTAGCATAGCTGCATCAGGCCATGTGAGTAATGTTCAGGCCACCCTCCCCTTCACAGAGGCAAGCCCAGGCAGTTCCTCTCAGGGGAGGACAGTTCCTCTCAGTGCAGGCCTGTCACTGAGGAGACTGCCAGTGGAGAGGCTGCCCAGTGACAAACCTGCAAGGAATCCTGCATTTGACCTTAGGAAGTCAGTTCTGGGAAAAGGCATATTTGATTCAAGGGTGATTCCTGCTCAGGCTTATGAGCTAATGGCAAGACCTCCAACCCGTGTTTATAAGAGACACTGATTTCAAGGCTCTGCCCTGTTTTTTGTTGCTGACAGCATAGTGTGATGGAAAAGCATTGAACTGTAGGTTAGTAGGCCTGGGTTCCGGTGTCAACTCCACCACTAACCTGCTTGTCACCTTGGACAAGTTACTCCCCATTCTCGGTCTGTTTCCTCATCTATAAAAGGAGGGATGGACCAGATATTGTTTCAGGATGTTCTAGTACTAATATCCTAGGACCTGCCTTCTACCTCTTCTCAGCTGGATTCCTTTGCCCACTGTAGGGACTGAGGGCCCAGAATACCGCCATCAGGGACTACGGTGGTAACGGAGTCCAAATCTCTGTCGTGCCCTCCCAGGGTACCCAAGTGGTGAAGACCACTGGCTCTGAAAGTGAACTTCTTGGACTCAACTCTGAGCCGTATCACTTTCTACCCATGTGTGATCTTAGGTGAGTTACTTTACCTTTCTGAGGCTTAATGTCCTTATCTGTAAAATGAGGATGATAGTAAAACCTGTCATAGGTCCATGTCAGCTAATATTGTATCAGGGGCTCTGGCTCATGCGTAAGCATCCACCCCAGATTTCCTTTGCCCAAGTCCCCTGTTGCAAACCAAGTGTCTGAAACCTTCGTCCAGTAGGAGCTTCTCCAGATACTCCTTGTCCACATAGAGCTCCCCCAGGAGCTGGCGGACAGTCTTCTCACTCTTGAGCGAGCCCTTCCGCTTGCTCTCTCTCTTGGTGTCATGCAAGAACTGTCTCATGGGATGAGGCTTCTGCTGGGCTTTCATATTCTGGGAATATAGAGCAATCACCAATAGAGTTTCAACAAGCTCAGCATACCCAGCCATGGCCCCAGTCTGTGATCCCAGATTCTTCCTCTAGGACCGCTGTGTGGGCTGAGAACCATTACGTGTATCAAAGACATTGGCTGTCACCTGGTCTGGGAACTGTTAGGCTTCCAAGACCCCTCCGGAGTCTTATGGCCACCTGGCCTCCCCTCAGAGAGATGCAGCCACAGTACCAGGGCCCTTACCTCAGCCTGCTTGCTTAAGAAAGAAAGATCCCCTCTGTTCTCCAGCTTGATTGAAGAAGGACCTGCAAGGACAAAAGTGGGTGTTCAGGTCGGCCAGGCCCCCAGGTATGACCTACCACATATTTTTATGTGGAAATGGCTGACTTTGGCAGGGGTATGGTGGAGGCTGTGGAATGCTGGACCTGAGGTAGCCTCATAGGCAAATGGTGTAGGCTGTATTCAACACTCTCCTAGGAGCAAGACAGCCTCCACTAGCCCAAGGCCTTGACGGCCAGATTTCCAAACAGAGGGAGGCCCTGGGCACATGGGGAGCTCTCCAGGTCTGGGACCATTCCCACACTCTGCTGCCCACAGATCTGAAAACTGTGGCAAGCTCTCACTCCCCTACCGCCTCCCCCTGCCATTGAGCTGATGAGCAAGGCCAGCTCCTGGAGTGCATACACTGAGGGAGTTAGACAGCGGCTAGGCCTGACCCTGTTCTGCACCATGACATCAGGCCAAAGACAGGCCTACTTTGAAACAGCTTTGAGGAAAACCAGATGCTGCATGCTTAGAACAGTAGATCGGGGTCTGGTCTTCCAAGGGGGTAATTCCTAATCCTCAGCAAAATCATCAGCAGCGAAATCCAAATAACGTGACTCCCTATACTCCTGGTGGAGCCCTGGTGGCACAGTGGTTAACAGCTCGGCTGCTAACCAAATGGTTGGCAGTTCAAATCTACTACCCGCTCCTTGGAAACCCTGTGGAACAGTTCTACTTTGTCCTATAGGGTCACTATGAGCCAGTATTGACTCAAGGGCAACTTTTTTTTTTTTTTTTTAATAGTCCTGGTGATGACTGTTCACCCACTGTACCTCAGGACTTCCCCTAAACTTAAGAGTCCAAGAGCCTTCCCAGAAAAGGGCATAGACCTATGGTCACTCACTTCCCACTGAGTTGTTGATGGCTTCCTGGGCTTTCTGAATTCCAACTTTGAATTCCCGGTCAGGTCGCAGCTTATAGCCTCGATGATAGAACACCAAGGCAAACTCAAAGTCTCCCATGGTGTACAGTGTCTCAGCCTTTTGTAAAATCCCCTGGAATGAGAAGAAGTCTAATCAAGGTGGATAGACAAGGCTTTATAGGACTTAGCAATGGTGGAACAGAAGGGTCCTGAGTTGAGGGTTAAAGTTGGGAGCTGGGCAAGTGACCCATGAAGAGAAAATTACATCAAACCCTAGGCTGGTTCTTCAATTACTTACAACCAGGGGCTGCTGCAGGGAATAGCGGTGCTGAAAGCAAGATTGAATCCTCCCACCCAACTACTCACCTTGCAGAAAGTTGGATCACCCTGGAGTGAAGCCTCAGCATCCTTCAGGGATTTCTCTAAATCTCCCATCTTCAGGAAACACTTGGAGCGGGCAACCAGGCAGTTCTTATCTCCATTCTGAAGGTGAAGAGCCTGAAAAAGGAACCACTCAGGGTTGACAGGCACCATGGAGGGCAAGGTATATGCTCTCCTGGAAAGGCCAGCCCCAGGGTTTTAAGGGGACTCTTCAGGCCAGCAACCAGGCCTCTGGATCTTATCAAATGCAAAGCTGCGCAACACTGATCTTTGCTCAGTCAACCTGACTATCTGCATGTGGCTCAGGGCCAACGAGGACCAATCACAGGCTGTTGTGGAAGCCATTGGTTGAGATGTGGGAATAAGCTATTCTGTGGATATACTGGCTTTCCACCAACACCTGGGATCCCCCCGGTCCACTCAGGCAACAGAACCTTAGGAGCTGTTTAGTGCACACCGAATTCATCCACCTGAAATGGATGCACAACACATTCAGAACCAATTTCCAAGGCTGACATGGAGTTGCCATTAGGCGGAATCTATTCAACGGCACACAGCAACAGCAGCAACATGACAAGAAAGCCAAGAGAACTGAACCTGTGGTGCTGGCCCCAGTGTCGGGGTGGAACAATTCTCCCATGTCTTTTCTTCTCCTCTGCTTGGGATAATCACCATACTCTGTAGTGTACTGTCTTTCCTGAGGCATCAAATTGTACCCACCCCTCTAAGACCTTCCTACTTTTCTAAGAAGCAGAAGTAGCTACCATCTTTCCTTTCGTGGAAAAAGGCCACTTCTTACTCCAGGCTACCTTCCCTCAGGGTGTTCTTTTCTCTCTGCCTGAATTTCTGGAATATGGTACATGTTGGCTGATTGGTCAATCATTCTGGTTTTAGCATATGGTTAGTAATTGAAAGGGACAAAAGACTCTTGGTAGCTTGACTTCAGAGGGAATCTTGGGACTGATTAGAGGACTATTCTATCACTCCATGTGGGATAAGAAGTGGACCATTTGTAGCAAGAGAAATTGTCATAAGAATAACTTATAGCTTACTGGGGAGGGAGAATAGTATGCTGATTAGCACCTGAGCACTGGAGTTTGAGAGCTTAGGTTTGAAACCTTCCTCTGCTACTCGTTAGTTTAGTGACCTTGGGCATGTTACTCAACCTCTTTATCAGTTCCTCATCTGTAAAATGGGGCAAGCTCCTTTAGCAGTGTGTCCGATAGCTTAAAACAGCACAGGGGGCAACACTGAGGTTAGTTATAATAACGTTAGTTATTTAGCCAGTTGCTGAGTTGATTTTGACTCATGGCAGCCCCATGTGTGTCAGAGGAGAACTGTGCTCCACAGGGTTTTCAAAGGCTTTTTCTAAAGTAGATTGCCAGGTCTTTGTTCCGAGGTGCCTCTGGTGGGCTTGAACCACCTTTTTTATGAACTCTGTGTGCTGGAGACTTTATCACTTCTACACGCAGCCTTCCAAGCCAATCTCCTAGCCAATGTTCGGATATTGAGACTGCTCTGTGGAAGGAAGCCAGTTAATCACGAATCATTTAAGGAAAGATGTAGGGAAAGGAGTCACTGCTAATCCAAAGAATGGTTATTAATAATTGGGAGGAAAGTAAGTGGGAACTGGCAGAAAATCACCGAGGGTGGGGCTTATCAGTAACCGATGGGGCTAATCAGTGGCATATAAATCAGGGACTAGGAAATAGTAGAAACAATAGTAACTAACTGAACGTGGTTCTACAGGTATCATTCATTAGGACAGGTGATTAATAGGTTCAGAACGCCACTCACATTGCTGAAGCTCTGGGCAGCTTTAGTGAATTCGCCGCATAGATAGAGCCGCTCGCCCTCCGCCATGTACGAGGGAAAGGTGCTTCGCAGGCTCTCATTTTCTGGGTCCGACATAGTAACCCGATTTGGAAACGCTGAAGCGAATACAAGCAGGAAAAGAAGCCCTAGAACTTCGGTCTAGTTTGTAGCAGCTCCGTCTCTTAGCAACCGGGAGACGTAGAGGTACTTCCGGCCCCCGCCCCATGCTGTGCCCTGAATCCCGGAGCGCGACCACTGCCCGTGTGCGCATGCGTCCGTGCTGTCGCTCGCTGGGCTGGGGAGTGGTGCGCGCGTGGCCGGCGGCTGCAAGGCTCCTGCGCTTGGAAAGTGTTGTTGCACGCTCCATCGATTCTCCCCGGAATTGCAACGTGTCCAGAATTTACCGTGAAGGCTCGCGTATCGGCAGCCAAGAAAACAAAAAGGGGTTTGGGGGCAAAGTTCCAAATGGGAGTAAGGCATACGTGGCAAGGATAATAAGCACCGCGTGCCGCCATCGGAAAGAGAGCTCTGGGCTTTTAGTCAGAGTACTTGGGCTGCCTTCACGCGCTCCTGTCACTTCCTAACTGCGTGACCCTGCGCGAGACACAATAACTTCTGAGCCTTAAATTTTCCAACTGCCAAACAGGGATATGAAGATTTAAATAATTATACATAGAAGATAGGAGTCCCTGTTGGGTGGGAAACCCTGGTCGTGTAGTGGTTAAGAGCTATGGGTGGTAACCAAAAGGTTGACAGTTCTAGTCCACCAGGTGTTCCTAGGAAACTCTATGGGGCAATTCTACTCTGCCCTATACGGTCGCTATGAGTCAGACTCCACGGCAATGGGTTTGGTTTTTTTTTTTTTTTGGTGGCACGAATGGTTAAGCGCTCACTACTGGCTGAAAGGTTGGCATTTTGAACCCACCCAGAGGCACCTTGGAAGACAAGCCTGGAGATCTTCCGAAAGGTCACAGCCTTGAAAACTTAACAGAGTAGTTCTGCTCTGCACACGTGGTGTCGCAATGAGTTGGAATCTGTCGGCAACTGATAACATGGAGAATAACGTTGGGTTTTACAATAACTTAACACATTTACTGAGCACCTGATAGTGGCAAGCCCTGACCAAGGCCCTTCCTGACATCCTTACCCACTCTCTCACTTCCTCCCCACCCCCACCCCAAAAAGTGGGCTAGGTGCTTCTAGGTTGGTTCCCATAACACCCTTGGTAGCTCTTTTAACTACCTTTACCATGTTACTTAAAAAACTTCTATTTCAAATGGTAAGATTGTGACCTTCATGCTGTCTGGCACATGTTGTTCACCGTTGGATACCATCCAGTGATTCTAACTCATAGCTATACCATATGAGAGAGTAGAACTGCCCCATAGGGTTTTCTAGGCTGTAATCTTTACAGAGGAGGCCTGGTGGTACAGTGGTTAAGAGCTTGGCTGCTAACCAAAAGATGGGTAGTTGGAATTCACCATCCGCTCCTTGGAAACTGTGGGGCAGTTCTACCCTGTCCTATTCGGTTAGAATCAACTCCAGCAATGGGTCTGGTTTGCGTCAAATCTTTTCAGAAGCAGATGGCCAGGGCTTTCTCCTGCAGAGCCCTGAGTGGGTTCAAACTGCCATGCTTTCAGTTAACAGCTGAGCATGTAACCATTGTGCCACCAGGATTCATAATCTGGCACATAGTAGAAGTTAAATAAATCTTAGTAAAAAGATGTCCTTAACCATGCACAAACAAGTACATGTAAAACTGGAGAAACCTGGTTGTATCAGCATTGATTTTCTGGTTGTATTATTGAACCAAAGTTTTTCAAGATGTTTACTATTGGGGGAAACTGGATAAAAAGTACATGGGATCTCTTTGTATTATTTCTTACAACTTCATGTAAATCTACAATGAGCTCTAAAAAAAAAATCTGAATTAAAGAAAAAGACACCCTTAATACCAAGATAAATAATAACATGGTCCCTTCCCTGGAAGACTTCCATCTAATCAGGTAGACGGAGGCATGGACTAGTAATGACTACCCAAAGTTACATTAAGTTATTCAAAGCTCTGTGTGCCTGTGAGGGAGATGAGGACCATGCTGGGAAGCCCAGATGAGTGAATGATTCAGCCAGGGTGTGGGGTGGGTGGAGATAGCTTCATAGACGAGGTAGCATTTGCTCTGAAGACTAGTAGGGCTGTGTCCATGAGGCCCAGGCAGGGGAGGGGAAGAGCAAAGGCAAGAGGTGTGTAGGCTCCCAGGGTATTTAAGGAGCAGCAGCTGAGTGCACTGAACTGAAACCAGTCCTTTTCTAGGTAATTCGGGTGGGTTCATAGGTGAGTTGAACACCACTGCTGAAGTTACCTGAAGTTAATCAGAAAAATGCTCCTGCAAAGAGGCCTATAGATTTGATGAAATCCCAACAAACCTTTCTGCAGAAATTGACAAGCCGATTCTAAAATGTACACGGAAATACAAATAGCCAAAACAATTTTGGAGAAGAAAAACAAAGAACTTATGCTCTCTGATTTCAAGGCTCATTTTAAAGTGACCACAATTAAGACTGTATGGTATTAGCCTGAAGACAGACATATCAATCAATGAAACAAAATAGAGAGTTCAGGAATAGATCCACACATATATGGTCAATTGATGTTCAACAGAGGTGCCAAGGGAATTCAATGGCAAAAGAATAATCTTTTGAACAAGTGGTGCTGGAAATATTGGACAATCAGATGCCAAAAAAGAAAAGAAAAGGAAACTTGACTCTTATCTCACAACATATTAAAAATTTACTTGAAATGAATCATAGACTTACATGTAAGAGCTAAAACGATAAAGTAGGGGAAAAACAGGAAAAAATCTTAGTAACCTTGTGTCACTTAAATAGGCTTTTGCATGAAAAAAATAAATTTGACTTCATCAAAATTATTATTTGCTCTTTGAAAGATACTTTGGAGAAAATTAATAGACAAGTCTCAGGCTGGGAGGAAATCTTTGTAAAACATGTACCTGACAAAAGACTTGCATCTATAAACCATAAAGGGCTCTCACAACTATAATAATAGGAATGACTCTGTAAGAAGACAACCCAATTAAAAGCCGGCTGAAAGATTTGAATAGATCCTTTGCCAAAGAAGATATACAGATGGCCAATTAGCAAATGAGGAGACATTCAACATCATTATTCATTAGGAAAATTCAAATTAAAAACCACAATGAGATACTGCTATACGCCCACTTAAAAAAAAAAAAAGCCAGACCTATTGCTGTCAAGTTGATTCTGACTCACAGAGATCCTATAGGACAGAGGGTTTCTAAGGCTGTAATCTTCACAGATCAAGGAGATGGATTGACACGGTGGCTTCAATAATGGGCTCACACATAACAATGATTGTAAGGATGGCACAGGACCAGGAAATGTCTCGTTCTGTTGTACATAGGGTCGCTATGAGTCAGCATCTAACAACAACAACAACAATCTTTACAGAAGATTGAGAAACTGCCACATCTTTCTCCCGTGGAGCAGTTGGTGGGTTCAAACCACCAACCTTTCAGTCAGCAGCTGAGCACTTTAACCATTGCGCCACCAGGGCTCCTTACATACTCACTAGAATAGTTAAAATTGGAAAGACTGATCTTACCTGGTGTTGGAGAAGATGTGGAGCAACTGAAACTCACAAACCAAAACCCATTGCCAACAAGTCAATTCCAACTCATAGTGATCCCACAGGACAGAATAGAACTGACCCCACAGGGTTTCTGAGGAGTGAATTTGAACTGCCTACCTTTTGGTTAGCAGCTGAGCTCTTTAACCACAGTGCCACCAGGGCTCCCACATACTTACAGTGGGAATGTAAAATGGTGAAGCCACTTTGGAACAATTTGGCAGCTTTTTTTTTTTTTTTAATTGTACTTTAGATGAAGGTTTACAGAACACACTAGCTGCTCATTAAACAGTATACATATTGTTTTATGACACTGGTTAATAACCCCACAACATGTCAACACTCTCCCTTCTTGTCTTTGGGTTTCCTATTACCAGCTTTCCTGTCCTCTAGTCCTTGCCCCTGGGCTGGTGTGCCCCTTTAGCCTCATTTTGTTTTATGGGCCTGTCTACACTTTGGCTGAAGGAGTGACTTCATTATTGAGCTAAAAGGGTGTTCGTGGGCTATACTCTCGGAGTTTCTCCAGTCTCCGTCAGGCTAGTAAGTCTGGTCTTTTTTGTGAGTTAGAATTTTGTTCTACATTTTTTTCCAGCACTGTCTGGGACTCTCTATTGTGATCCCTGCCAGAGCAGTCTGTGAGGATAGCTAGGCACCATCTACTTGTACCGGACTCAGTCTGGTAGATGTTGTGATAGCTGTGGTCCATTGGTCCTTTAAACTAATCTTTTCCTTGTGTCTTTAGTTTTCTTCATTCTCCCTTGCTCCCAAAGGGATGAGACTAATGAAGTATCTTAAATGGCTACTCACAGGCTTTTTTTTTTAATTTTTATTGTGCTTTAAGTGAAAGTTTACAAATCAAGCCAGTCTCTCTCACAAAAACCCATATACACCTTGCTACACACTCCCAATTACTCTCCCCCTAATGAGACAGCCTGCTCTCTCCCTCCACTCTCTCTTTTTGTGTCCTTTTCGCCAGCTTCTAACCCCCTCCACCCTCTCATCTCCCCTCCAGGCAGGAGATGCCAACATAGTCTCAAGTGTCCACCTGATCCAAGAAGCTCACTCCTCACCAGCATCCCTCTCCAACCCACTGTCCAGTCCAATCCATGTCTGAAGAGTTGGCTTCAGAAATGGTTCCTGTCCTGGGGCAACAGAAGGTCTGGGGGCCATGACCACCGGGGTCCTTCCAGTCTCAGTCAGACCATTAAGTCTGGTCTTATGAGAATTTGGGGTCTGCATCCCACTGCTCTCCTGCTCCCTCAGGGGCTCTCTGTTGTGTTCCCTGTCAGGGCACTCATCAGTTGTAGCTGGGCACCATCTAGTTCTTCTGGTCTCAGGATGATGTAGTCTCTGGTTCATGTGGCCCTTTCTGTCTCTCGGGCTCGTAATCACCTTGTGTCCTTGGTGTTCTTCGTTCTCCTTTGATCCAGATGGGTTGAGACCAATTGATGCATCTTAGATGGCTGCTTACTAGCATTTAAGACCCCAGACGCCACTCTTCAAAGTGGGATGCAGAATGTTTTCTTAATAGATTTTATTATGCCAATTGACTTAGATGTCCCCTGAAACCATGGTCCCCAGACCCCTGCCCCTGCTACGCTGGCCTTCGAAGCATTCAGTTTATTCAGGAAACTTCTTTGCTTTTGGTTTAGTCCAATTGTGCTGACCTCCCCTGTACTGTGTGCTGTCTTTCCCTTCAGCTAAAGTAGTTCTTATCTACTATCTAATTAGTGAGTACCCCTCTCCCCCCTCCCTCCCTCCCCCCTCTCGTAACCACAAAAGAATGTTTTCTTCTCAGTTTAAATTATTTCTCAAGTTCTTATAATAGCGGTCTTATACAATATTTGTCCTTTTGCAACTAATTGCACTCAGCGTAATGCCTTCCAGGTTCCTCCATGTTATGAAATGTTTCACAGATTCCTCACTGTTCTTTATCGATGAGTAGTATTCCATTGTATGAATATACCATAATTTATTTATCCATTCATCCGTTGATGGGCACCTTGGTTGTTTCCATCTTTTTGATATTGTAAATAGTGCTGCAATAAACATGGGTGTGAATATATCTGTTTGTGTAAAGGCTCTTGTTTCTCTAGGATATATTCCAAGGAGTGGGATTTCTGGATTGTATGGTAGTTCTATTTCTTTTTTTTTTCTATTTCTAGCTTTTTAAGGAAGCACCAAATCGATTTCCAAAGTGGTTGTACCATTTGACATTCCCACCAGCAGTATAGAAGTGTTCCAATCGCTCCACAGCCTCTCCAACATTTATTATTTTGTGTTTTTTGGATTAATGCCAGCCTTGTTGGAGTGAGATGAAATCTCATTGTAGTTTTGATCTGCATTTCTCTAATGGTTAATGATTGTGAACATTTCCTCATATATCTGTTAGCTACCTGAATGTCTTCTTTAGTGAAGTGTCTATTCATATCTTTTGCCCATTTTTTCACTCACAGGCTTTTAAGACCCCAGACGCTACTTACCACAGTAGGATGTAGAACATTTTCTTTATAAACTACATTATTTGGCGACTTCTTAAAAAGTCAAGCATACAACCTACCATATGACTCAGCCATTCCACTCCTAGGAATTTACCCAAGAGAAATTAAAGTGTATGTCCACACAAAGACTTGTACACAAATATTCTTAGCAGCTTATTTGTAATACCCCAAAACCGAAAACAACTCAAATATCTATTGACGGATGAATGGACAAATTGCAGTATCTTCACATAATGGAATACTCAGCAATAAAAAGGAGTAAACTATTGATACATGCATAAATAACATTGATAAATCTCAAAATAATTGTGCTGAGTGAAAGAAGCCAGGTGGAAAAATGACTACGATTTAATTTGTGTAAAACTCTAAAGAATGCAGACTAAACTATATTAACGAAAAGCCAAGCTGGGAAAATGAGCAGTAGGGAAGAGAGGGTTAGATTACAAAGAAGCACAAGGAAACTTTTGGAGGTGAAGGATGTGTTCATTATCGTGATTGTGGTGATGGTTTCACAGGGGTATACATACCTCAAAATGCATCAAATTGTACATTTTAACTGTACAATTGAATGGTTTATAATTCTACTCAGGCACACATGGGGTGCTTATGAGTCAGAATTGACTTGACAGCAATGAGTCTGGTTTGGTTTTTGGTATCGTATGCCAATTATACCTAAAGTTAAAGCTGTAAAACATGTATAGTTTTTTGGGGGGGGCAGTTTGCAAAGTACTTTGTGATCTTTGTAACTCTCTAAGAGGGAGGGAGCCACAGATGAAACAAGAGACTTTGAGAGGTAACAGGATTTGCCCCAGGCCATGGCCACCAGGATATAGGTGAGCATCTTAGATTGAATTGGTAGGGTAAAGAGCAGCAGAATTGGATTCCAGCCTGTCTCGGACATTAGCTAGGTGGGTTTCTGGTGTTGCCTCTTTACTCTTTCACTGTGAAATAGAACATATTTATAATAAATAATTACAAGATGAACACCTGTGTAATCAGCACACACAAGAATCATTATATTGCCAACATCCCAGAAGCCCCTGTGAGACCCCTCCACAATCACAACACTATCCCTGCCCTGTCACCCTGTTGCCAGGTAACCACCGTCTTCACTTTTACTGCCTTGGTCTGAGCCCACATCATCTCTTACCTGGATAACTGCAATATCCTTCTAACTAGGTCTCCTTTTTCTACCCTCAGCCCTTCCCTCTTAACACAGCAGTCAAAATATTCCTTTTAAAATGCAAGTCAGATCATGACACTCTGCTGTTTAAAACCGTGCAATGGGTACCCATTTCACTCAGAATAAAAGCTATTCTCTTTCTCATCTGGCCTCCTAGTATACTGTTCCTTGAACAAGAACATGCCAAATATGCTCCTTCCTCAGGGCCTTTGCTCTGGCTGTTTCCTTGGCCTGGAATTCTCTCTCCTCTCTCCTCTTTCCTCCCTATACCCATTGAATTGACTCTTTCCCTCCACCAAGTATTTGCTCACATCTCTCCTTTGCAATTGGTGTCATCCTGAGCACCCTGCTTAATACTGCAACCTGCTTGCCCTCCACCTCTGATCTAGGTATTCCTGATCCCCTTTTACTCTATTCTATTTTTTTTTTTCATAGCATTTACCACTTTCTAAAGTACTTTATACTTTTTTTATTTTATGGATTGTTTGTTGTCTGTTTCCCCGATAGAATGTAAGCTACATGAGGGTGACCATTTCTGCTGGTTAAACTATTATTTCCCCAATGCCCAGAATAGTGCCTGGCATATTGTGTGTACTCTGTAAATATGTATGGAATGAAAGAACTTCTGTCTGCTCTTTGGTGATTATCATTTCCTTGTTCTTTGTATGGATTGAGTTGTGTTGCCCAAAAATGTGTATCAACTTGGCTAGGCCATGATTCCCAGTATTGTGTGATTGTCCTCCATTTTACGATCTGATGTGATTATCCTGTGTGTTGTAAATAATAATCTATATGGTGTTAATGAGGCAGGATTACAAGCAGTTATGTTAACGAGGTAGGATTCAATCTACAGGATTAGGTTGTATCTTGAGTCACTCTCTTTTGAGATATAAAAGAAAGAAATGAGCAGACAGGAGAGGGGCCTAATACCACCAAGAAAGAAGTGCCAGAAGCAGAGCACGTCCTTTGGACCCAGGGACCCTGTGCTGAGAAGCTCCTAGACCAGGGGAAAATGGATAACAAGGACCTTCTTCTAGAACCAACAGAGAGAGAAAGCCTTTCTCTGGAGCTGGCACCCTGAATTTGAACTTCTAGCCTCCTAAACTGTGAGAGAATAAACTTCTGTTTCTTAAAGCCATCCATCTGTGGTATTTCTGTTATAACAGCACTAGATGACTAAGACAATGGACTACCCAGCTATTGTGTCAGGATGGGCCTCTGTCTCTGGCTGTCACAGGGACAGAGGTGATTTTAGAGTTAGACATCCAGGTAGACCCTCCTCTTGGCTGCATCTTTTCCCTCTTCAACCTCCCCATCCCTTCTTTCTTTCTTCCTTCCATTCCTCTTTCCCTCCCTCCCTTCCTCCCTTCATTCCTTCCTTTCTTTCACACATTCATTTTGGCATTCAACCAGGCACATATATATATTGAGTGCCTAATAGTTGCCTAGCCCTGTGCTAGGCACTGGGGGGGCCAAAATGAACAAGGCACATTCCTGGGCCTTGAGGACCTCACAGTCAAATGAAGGAGACCCACTCCTTCTGATTTTCTTTCCCTCCTGCTCACCTGCAGCAGGTTGTAGTGCACAGGGCAAGGGACCTGGAGTCAGAGAGTCTTTACAAGAGTCAGTTGCTCATCTGCAAAATGATGACAGCTCTTAGCTCAAGTGGTTACTGTGAGGATTATATATTACAGCCTATGTCTTTCACATAGTAGATGCTTAATAAATTTCAGCTAAAATGCATTAAAATCTAGGAGTGAGTCATCAGCCAGCCTAAGGGTTCTGGAACTTAGGTGGAATACTCAAAGTCTGGGCATGTCCACCAGCCTCTAGAAGAGGCAGGAAGTGATTCAAATGGGAAGAGCCAAAGGGCTTAGAGCTTTTAAATCAGAGAACAGAAAGATGAGGAGCCTAGATTGAGCAAGTTGAGACAGCCTTTTCTGCGTGGGCATGGTGGGGAATCAAGAGTCTTCCCTGGGAAGGCTGGGGGTTTGGGGTAGGGGCCTGGAAGAAGACCCCTGAGGGAACTGCAAAATTCAGTGGTTGGTTCAAGGGACCTTTTGGTCAGAATCTCTCCTCCCTCACTCCCTGGATAGTCAGTTTCCTGCTGTTCCTGCCCCGAACTAGTTAAACTTGGGCCTAGCAACACCTAGCCAGTTCCCATGGAGTCCACTTCAACTCATCATGACCCCATGTGTGTCAGAGTAGAACTGTATTCCATACAGTTTTCAATGGCTGATTTTTTGGAAGTAGGTCACCAGGCCTTTCTTCCAAGGCACCTCTGGGTAGACTGGAACCTCCAATCTTCCTTTGGTTAGCAGCCTATTACATTAACTGTTTGCAACACCCAGGGATTTCAGCAACACCTAGAAGGGGGTCTTTGTTGCTCAGCAAATATTTATTTAGCACTTACTTTGTGCCAAGTCCTAGTCAAAGTGCTGGGCATACAACAATGAAGAAAACGGACACAAATTCCTACCTTCATGCACATACGCAAGTCTATCTGAAGGATAAATTACTAGAAATGGAATTACTGGGTCAACAGGCATATGCATTTTGTATTTTGATCGACAGGTATTGCCAAATTGACATATAAAGAGTTTGTTATCAGATGCCTGTTTCCCCGGGGTGGTATATTTCTAACCAAAGGGACAATTGCCACACAGTTCATCACTCCTGACTACAATCTTCTCACCAGCCCCAAAAGCTCCTCAGCTGCTGCCCCTCAAAGCCAGAAATTGGGTATCTTCATAGGAAATATTTTCTTTACCTTAGGAAAAAGCGACCCATTCAAAGACTTGTGGAAAACTCTCTAGTACCTCTTCCCCATTTTAGGACCGAGAGAGAGAGGCTATAAGGAGGTGCCATTTCCGAAGGATGCAAATGAAGGAAGGGTCCAGAAAAGGACATCATCAGGGATCACTCGTGTCACACATGGACAGCCAGTTCAGCTTCCTCACTTCTGGCTGCAACTGGATCACAGGGGGTGTGGGGATCCCTTGGGGAAGTTTTTGTCCACAAGAGTGTTGCAATGTGAGTATGACCTGTGGTGCTTGGGAGGAGCACAGACATGTTGATTCTCTGCACACTGGGCTGACCCCTTCACCTAAGCTGGTCAGCCAATGATTCTGGCTTCCTTCCTGGAGCTAGACGGTGGTTTAGGTCAAGGGCAGCCCCAGCTTGGAGACTTACAGGACTGGGGCAGAGGTGGTGGAGGTAGGGAAGCTCCAGAGTGTCAGAACTGCAACAACCAGAACTGATTTCAAATATTCTGCTCCACAAGTCAGACTGTGCATCCCAGTTTTTGGTTTGGAAAATATGACCCACACAGGCAGTGAAGAGAGGGGTGCTGGCAGTTTATTCATTCCAGTGTCTAAGCCTGGGGTTGGGTTGGAGGCAGGAGACTGGCAGAGACAACCCCAGGAGGGCCCTAGCCTGATGCTAGAATCTCCAGTTGGATTCTTAGCTCTGCCCTGGTCCATGCAGGGGTGAGCAGGTGAGTGGGACAGAAGTGACTGGCACTCTCCTAGCCCCACCTGCTCACACCGACCTCTGCTCCATTCCACACTGGCAGGTCTGTATTAGTAGCTGCTGTCAGCTTCGCCCTACACTCTCGGTAGGGAGAATCCAGGGAGGAGAGAGGCCGCATGTGTAAACAGCAAATGCTTCATGTGCCACGGCCGCTTATAAAAAGCGGGTTTAAGTAACTGGGTGCTCAGTAGTTAAGAGCTTGGCTGCTAACCAAACGCTCGACAGTTGGAATCCACCAGGCGCTCTTTGGAAACCCTATGGGGCAGTTCTGCTCTGTCCTGTAGGGTCTCTATGAGTCGGAATCCACTCGACCGCAACGGGTTTAAGTAACTGCTTTTGGTGTGGCCGATTTCAGGCAGCCAAGATGCAGACGTCAGTTTCTCCCATGGGGAGGAAGGAAGGGACTCCCCAGGTTCCGAAAGCGGCGCTACAACTAGTTCCGCCCACACCCCGCGCCCCCCACCTACTGCCATCATACTGGCGGTCCGCCCAGCCGCTGAGCTCATCAGGCCACGGCCCCCAACCCCGTAAATTCTCCTCCCGGCGCAGCCCCGCCCATCTCCCCACCCGAGACCCCGCCCAGCGGGTCGAGAGAGGCGGTGCCCGCCCGCAGTCTGGGACCGACGGGCCAGCGGGACTACAAGTCCCAGCAGACGTGGCGCCCGCCCTTGGGGGCGGGGCAGGCCAGGCAGCGAATTGGAAGGAGGCCTGGCGCTCAGGCTAGAGAGCGCGCTGACCAATCGCCGGGCCTCTCCCTTGGTGAGCCGATGGGGGCGGGGAGAAGCCCGCCTGGGCCGGGACAAAAGCCGGACTCCGGGCGGCAGCTAGAGACCGGAGCGGTCTGGGTAATAGTGGGTGTTACGTGGGGCCCTGTGGAGGGAGCGCAGCGCACAGACCTTCGCAGAGAGGTGAGTGGCGAGCAGCTGTTTTCTCCAAGAGGGGCCTCCCCCACCGGCCCAGAAGCTTCCTGCCTCCCTCCCCATACCCGGAACCGCCTCCCCGATGCTGGCTGGGTGCTCACGCGCCCTTCCTGCACCTGCTTGGAAGTTTTGGGGGGTTATAGCCCGGGACCACGGCCTGTGGCCGCGTGTCGACCACCTCTCACTTACCCAGATTCTAGTTCCTGGGAGTTTGCACAAGGCTTGCTGCCGTCCTTCTCTTCCCTCCGCCAAATTGCATTTCCTCTCTCCTGGAGCCTCTCCCCCGCAACCCGGGAATAGTTACTGTGCCTCCTCGAGTTTTATCGCGCGTCCTTTTGCCCATCCGGGTCTTTCCACCGCATGCCAGGGAAGGGAGGTAGAGAAGGCGGTGGCGGCTCGCCTCCTCCGACCACTCACAAGCGGGGCTCAGGCCCTTCCTCTTAGTTCCTGTTAGGATTGATTGAGCTCCACGCCGAAGTGGAGGGAGCGAGCCAGGCGCGCCGGCGGGGCGGGCCACGCGGGGCCAGGCTGTCCCAGGGTGCCTGAGGCCTTTCCTCGCAGCGAGGACTTGGCTATGGAACAGCAGGTCAGGAAGGACCCTTGTCGCGCTAGAGTGCCGTCGGGCCCGGCCCGAAGCGACAGATGGCCAGGGTGCCCGTCTCCCCACCCCTGGCGCTGACGCCGAGCCTGGCCCAGGCAAGGTCCTGAAGGGGCCGTAGGATGCTGCTGCCGCCCTCCTGTGGGACCTGGCAGCGGGCCAGTCCTTGTGCCTGCTGCTCTCTCCAATCTTGGTAGACACCGTGCAGTATCAACGAGTTTTGCCATTAGGTGGTCCCTGGAGTCGGCCTGGAAGAGGTTTTGGAGAAGGTGGTGGGGAGGAGTGCATAGCCCAGTTTGGTCTCAGCCAGCCCACCCCTCCTCCCATGCGTTCAACTTTGCACTCATTCAGCCCTCTCAGCTCCTTGAATTTCTGAAATGTTGGGTGGGGAACAGCTGGTAGACCCCAGCTGCTGAAAGGGGGTAATTTCCACTTCTTAGAGAGCTTCCTAAACAGCTTGGGGGGCAGTGATGGGAAGAGCCTCAGACACTGGGCAGCTGGTGTCTCTGCCCCCATTCTGGTACTATGCTTGTTTCAGTAGGGGTCACTCACAGAATTCCACCCCTCTCCTTTACTCCAGGGATTGCCTGTCTTTTTGGGGAAAAAAAAAAAAAATCCTGCAGATACTAATCTTAAAGTGAGTAATTTTTGGTCCTCCCACAGAGAGACCCTAAGTAGCAGCCCTGGTACATCCGCCCCACTGATTGTGTCCCAGGGGTGCCTTCCTGGCCAACAGGTTTCTTTCATTCAGGCTTCCCTGCCGGCTGCTTCTGCTCCCTATGGTTGCTGTGGGTGAAGTCAGTCCTGGGTCACTCACCCTGTCTGCAGAAAAGACCTCATTCAGCTCATAAGGTCACTCTCCCTTGAACAGTAAGTGAGTGTGCATGTGTGTGTTCGGGCTTCCTTGGCATGATTTCCCCTAAATGGTCTAGAAATTTATCTGTTACCAGGTAACAGTTCTGGTGTCCAAAAGTGGACCCTCACGGTCTTAGCTTTGCCCTGAAGCCATCTATTACTGGCTTGACAGCACGTTCAGCTCCTGGAAGGCAGCCTGAGACTTTGGTGGCTTCACAAACCCAGGTTGGTGTACACTTTAACTTGGGTCCTGCTGTCACTAGAGCAGATGTTCTTAACTGGTGTTCCGTGGGCCATCAGATCATAGTCACAGGTGAACACTTCGAAATTATATGCACGAGTGCGTATGTGCCCATTTTTCTGGGCCATAGCTTTCTTCATATGCTCAGAAGAGCCTGAGGCCATTGTCCTAGAGAGATTTCAAGACCCCTCTGAGTGATTAAGTTGTGACTTGTGTCCACCTAGTCTCCTCTCTGGATTTGTGAGCCAGTTCCCTATCACCCTGCATTGGTGAATATGCAGAGGCCAGGGTCTCTGTCCCATTTTTTTAATTCTATCACTTAAATTCTTTGTCTCTCCCTGGAGAGGGCCTAAGCCGAAGTGCTCTGGTGGCAAATCTTGTTTTGGTAAACTGGCAGATGTTTTCATCTATCCTGTATCATCTCCCTGTATATCTTCTCCCCTACCCCCTTCCAAAGGCTCTTTGGAGATGGGCTCTCAGATTTGAGATTTGATCTGGGGCTCAAGAAAATTCTGATTTTTTTTTCCAGCTGCAGAAGGTCCCTTTTCTCTCACTTGTCCTTTCCAAAGCTGAGTCTTGTGTCTGTTTTGGGAGATGCCAGGATGGAAGTGTCCGACTGCTCTTTTCTGGGGAGGCCCAGCTGAGGGGCTTTCTTTCTCCTGGGGTTTGTGATCCCATGTGCTAGAAGGGTCTGCACTCCTGAGGGTGGTCAACGGCTGCCCCTCCTCCTCTCCTGCCCTGGGCTGTACTCTATTTGGGAGGGGGGATGTGTGCACATCCAATTTCAGGACCAGTTTTTCTGGTATGAGTCAAGAAGATTGGGATATGGAACTGGAGTGGGTGGGGACTCGAGGACTGTGGGGCACTGGGGCTGGATGGGGCATCTCCTTTGGAAACTCATGTTGAGAAGGAGCCGGAATCATCCCAGGGGAAGGCCAGAGAAGGGAACAGCTCCTCTGAGCCCCTTCCCAGCTCCCCTACTTTGGGCCAGACACTGGGCTGAATGTGCCCATTGTGCTGAGTTTGAGACTAGCTGAGGGAGCTGCCAAGCCAGGATTAGAACATGAAGTCCAGCCTGGCCTACTGGGCAGGGGGAGGTGTAAAGTGGCCCTTGAATGTGGACCTTGCCTGAGCTGGGAATGGAGACCCATCTCCCTCTGTGAGTAAAGCAGCCCACTCCTTATCACCAACCACCTTTATTAGCACTTAGCCTTTTTTCCCCCCAGCAAATTCAACAGCTTCAATTCAAGCTTTTGGCGTGAATTGACTTGGTTTCCCTTCCCATCTCCCTTCTCTCTCTTGTTCCCCCTGACTTGTTCCTCAGGGTACCTTATGGGAGAATGGGTATCTTAGGGCAAGGTGGTGGGGAGGGAAGGTGAAGAAATTGTCATCAAAGACCTTTCTCTGAGGTGGAGGGAGGACTTGGGCCTGGTTCTTAGAGGAACAGTCTCTTCTCTTTGGGGACCAGGAGTAAGAGGTTTTGGGTTCTGGTTTTGGGTCCTCTGCTTAATTAGTTGGGCTTCTTGGGAAAATTATTTTATCCTCTCTGAGCTTCTGTTCCTCATCTTAGAAATGGGGTTATGAATCTACGTGTGCTTCACAGGGCTTTTATATACATATGTTTGTATACGTATGTACAGACAAGCCTCTGTATACATATGGTTAAGGATAAGTTCTGCCCCCTACCATAGTTCTGGCTCAGATACAAGTGACCAGTACAGGGTGGTCCCCAGAAAGGCCTCTGTTTTGCTTAGTGGGTTTTGCTCTAAATTAGCAACTGGATGACTCAGCAGGCAGATGGGATGTGCTGGAGGTCACAGTGTCCCCCGCCCTGTGTCTGGTCTGTATTCCAGGGTGGGAATCTAGCTCCTGGGAGAGATGGACTTTGAGGGGCTTCTTCCCCTTTCCTCCCTACCTCACCAGGGCCTGGGGCCTTACTCTGGCCTGAGGCTAAGTAAACTTGCTGGCCTGGCTCTTGGCCTGGTGGAGTGTGTCAGTGTGTGTTTATGCTTGAGTCTGGATGTTGGGGAGATCAGAGTCTGGGTCGGGGGGAGACGTGGAGCGGGGGAGTAAGGCCAGCATTGTGCAATTCCAGCTGTGTTCCCCACAGGTCAGAGAACTGAAGGGTGTGTGTCAGTGTCTTTGTGGCACTAGCACTTGGATTTGGGGCCACACCAGTGGTATTCCTGGTCTCCTGTCCAACTGCCTTCGTTCCAGGATGAATGTGGTTATGAGTGAGCTAGTTTGTGTAGAGGGAGTAGAGACAGGGTTGCGGCCAAGAGTCCCAGGGAAAATGCCACCTTTGTTTTGCTTTACCATCTCTCCACCATCTCCACCCATCATCTCCAGGCCTTTCTGTGCTGGCGAAAGTGCTATTTGAGATCTCCCTTCCATCCTTCCTGCTGGGCCTGCCCTTTTCCTCCCTCTTGAGAAGAGCTGGGATCTGGTTTTATCATCTGCGGGGCACCTGGGAGTGGGTCTGCCCTGCTGGGGAAAATGGGCCTCCATTTCCCTAGCCCCTTCTGACCAGCTCCTCTCACCCCAGCAGGTAGAGCAGGACCCTCTGCAGCCATGTCAGCCAAGGCGATTTCAGAGCAAACGGGCAAAGAACTCCTTTACAAGTACATCTGCACCACCTCAGCCATCCAGAACCGGTTCAAGTATGCCCGGGTCACCCCTGACACAGATTGGGCCCGCTTGCTGCAGGACCACCCCTGGCTGCTCAGCCAGGTGAGCCCCACATCCATCCTGGGCCCTTCTTCCAGGCCCAGGTTTGGGGCTGAGAAAGCGCTGGGTTTGTTAGAGGTGTCTGAACAGGTTATATAATCATGGACTGCCTGCATTAATGGGCAGCAGGTAGTAGACCCAGCAGGGTTGTGTGTTCAGCTCCAGGCCCTGCTTGTTAAGATACCCTGGCATGGTGTACACAGCACGGGTTTGGAATAGGACAAACTGGAGTCCAAATCTCAGCTTTCTTTTTGTTAACCACTTAACTTGGGGCATGCCATCTTACCTCACTGGTTTTTGATTCCCCATCTGTCAAGTGGGGTTTAACACTCAACCTTGTTTGCTATGAGGATTAACAGTAACGTCTGGAAAGTACTTAGGGTACTGCCGTGCTTGACGGATGGCCGATAAAAAGTAGGCACATCCCCTGCCCAGTACATCAGGGATGCATCAGGGTGATCAGGAAGTGTGACTTTATACTCTTGGAGGAATGGCTGACCCCTGCGATGTCCACCTGGAGTAGAGGCTCCTATCTTCAGATCATTGCAGGGCCATTGTTGGGAAGCCATTTGTCTTCTTTGGCCTGGCCAAAGCAGGGCTAGAATTGATGGTGGATGGTGGTGGTTTCAGGGATGCAGGTTCCCACCCACTATGAGGCAGCCCAAGCATAACTGGGGCTGCTTCAGGTGGTAGTGGATTTCCTGGTCCAAGAGGCATATGAACAGTGGCTGCTTGTTGGGCAGGATTCAAGCACAGAGCGGGGTAGACCAGGTGACCTCTAAGGTCCTTTGCAATCCCCAGGCTCTGTTTCTCTGTTCTGCCTTTTTGGTGCATAGGCCCCGGTCTGTATTCTGAAGCATTTATAATTTAATGAAGAAGCTAATACACGACTTAGGGAAAGGTAGCAAGCCACTTATTTATTCAGCAGGTATTCGCTAAGCACCTATCCTGCCAGGCTCTGTCCTGGACATGGGTGGTTCTAGATTGCTAGGAGTCTAAAGAAAGATGTGGGCTGGGATAGATGAGGGAAGTTTGGTTTGGGGAGCAGGGTGGATTGGAAACCACCAGGCTGTCTTAGATGTTTTGGGTGCCTAAACTGCCATCTCTTACTCTGCCTTGTCCTTCCCTGGTATAAATACAAACCCACCTCCTCCCTCTTCCAGAGCCTGGTGGTCAAGCCAGACCAGCTGATCAAACGGCGTGGAAAGCTGGGGCTAGTGGGGGTCAACCTGACTCTGGATGGGGTCAAGTCCTGGCTGAAGCCACGGCTGGGACAGGAGGCCACGGTGAGTCTGAGTAGAGGGTTGGGGTTGATATGCTGTGGTAACAGAAGCAAACGTGGTCACTTCCGGATCAGCAGCCCTGTTTACCACCCCCACAAACCAGTCGTATTGCAATCTGGGAAAGGCAGAAGTCCTGTGGAGCTGACCCACCCAAGTGCCTTGGGCAGCAGGGCCAGTCGTGGTTTTTATTCCCGACTACTCCATCAGGGAATCCTAAATCCCCTTGTTGTCAGCTTGGGCAAGATGTGCTGGAAAAGTAACCCCAATACAATTGGAGAGACAGGTTGAAACGGTCTGCTTTTTTAATGATCATGGCGATTCAACTCTGATTGCTCCGGGCACTCCTTAATTTCCAATTTCCGGAAAGGGTTATGGTGGCTTGTGATGCTGTGCGTGCTTAAAAGGGTGGGTAAGAAAAGATGGAAAGGGGAGATACAGCATTGCTTAGGCAGAGAGACGTTATTGAGCCAAGAACCTAGGGTGAGATAGTTAACATGCTGAAGAGTAAATTCAGCTCTTGGCTTCGCCCAGCTCCTTGATTAATTTCAGCTATGTAAATGAGAGACCTAAAGTGAAATCTGGTCTAAGAAGGCTGAGAGCTACTTGGAAATAAAATCGCATTTCTTCTCCTCCTCCTTACCCCAAAGGGAGCTCCAGAACTGGGGGCAGGGCATGGTGGCTGGGCCTTGGCTTAGCTTGGGTAGGATGTGCCGTTCACACCTGGCTTTGCACACGTGGCTCTGAAGGGACTGGGGCTGTGCTCTCCCTTGGCTGACTTGGAAGTAGGGATGAAGGTGGCGAAGGCGACATCATCCTCCTTAAATGGGCTTCCCCAAAGCAGCCATGTCTTAGTTACCTAGTGCTTCTTTAACACAAATGCCACAAGTGGGTGGCATTAAGGAACAGACATTTATTTTCTCACAGGTCTGGAGGCTAAAAGTCCAAATTAGGGTTTCAGCTGTGTCAGTTCCTGTCTTGTTGAGATGCCCAGGTATTCCTTGGTTTTTTGGTGGTTCTCACATGGCTGCTGTCTTCCCCAGTGTCTGCCAGCTTGCTCTGCATCTATGCTGGTCTTCATATAACTCAAAAGTAATTAGATTTAGGATCTGCCCTACACGGCTATGACCTCAACTGATTGATTCCATTACATTAGATTACGTTATGGAAGGCGATTACATAGTGTTAAATTAGATTGTACCCAAAGGAATGTTGTTAGTTGCCATCAAGTTGATTCTGACTCTCGGCGACCCCATGTGTGCAGAGTAGAACTGCCCCATGGGTTTTCAAGGCTGTGACCTTTTGGAAGCAGATCGCCAGGCCTGTCTTCTGAGGTACCTCTGTGTGGGTTTGAACCACCAACGTTTCTGCTTGTAGTTGAGCTCTTAACCATTTGCACCATCCAGGGACTCCTACCCAAAGGTATAGGGGTTAGGATTCCAACACCTATTTTGGGGAGGGGGAAACACAGTTCAATCCATAACAGCCCCTAATGTTAATTCCCTTGTATCTGAACCCTCGTGGGTAAAGAAGGATCCTTGAAATTGCATGAGAGTCTGGGGGCAGAAGGATCCTAACTTTTAAACTCCCAGGCCTTTGGGGAGAGGACAGCTGGCTTGTGAGGCTGAGCAGTGTCCCAAGGGAGGCCATCCTTCTCCCTTCCCCCAACGGGCTCTTGGAGGGGGGTACCGGGGACATCGGAACTAGCAGCAGTGTCAGGCTGGCAGGAGCGGCTCATTACCTCTGATGGATCACTGTCTGGCCTCTGACTCAGCAGTGACGTGCCGGCTGGGTGGAGGGTTCGGGGTGTATTGGGATGAGGACTGTCTCACCTCAGCTGCCAGCCGCCAGGGACCCACTCAAACTGATTAGCTCGGCAGGCCTGCTGTCCTCAGCTGGGAAAGGCTGGGTAGAATCGTTTTCCGCATCAAGCTTTGCCTCTCCTCTCCTCCTCCCTGCTGTGCCCCATGCCTTGGCTGGGTCACCGTGCCCACTGCAAGGCAGACAAAGCAGAATGGTCGCCTCCCCAAGTTCTAAGTCCTCTGGTCTCCCTGGCCGAGCTCCAGGTAGCCATGGTCTGTCTGAGCTCTTCAGTTTCTGTACTGGCGGGGAGGGAGATGACTTTCTGTGCTTTTGGGGCGGGGGTAGTGTTACAGCTCATATGTCACCCCCCAGAGGAGGCAGAAAAGAATGTGCGAGGTCAGTATGTGTCAGACTGCGGCTGGCACAAAGCCAGGACACACAAAGTCCACAAGGACTTTGTGAGCTTATGGGTCTGTGACCCCAGCGCCCTGCTTTCTGGGAAAATCTCTCTTTGTCCGGTGTTGTGGCACCTCTGACGGGAGGGCGGGTGGGGGGACAGAGGGCAGTCCCACCTCCTACCCTGAGCGGTAAGACATGCTGTCTCTCAGCCTCATCTTCCTCGATCTCTCCGTAGGTCGGCAAGGCCAAAGGCTTTCTCAAGAACTTTCTGATCGAGCCCTTCGTCCCCCACAGTCAGGTATGTGTGAGGCGGCTCCAAGGTTGGTCTTCTCCCGGCTGGAGTTTTGTGTCTGTTGACCCTAAAATGATGCAAGGAAAAATCCAGTCAAAGGGATCCAAGTCTCTGAAGCTGCGCTGAGGGCCTGAGGGTGCTACGGAGCAGAGGTGAAGGAGAGGGCTTAGTTTGCAGCAGGGAGGAATTAGGACTGGTAACAGAGGGGACTTCCCAGTGCCAGAATGAGAAAGACTTGAAGTCAGGACTCCCCCTTCAGTTGAGTTCACACTCTGGATTGTCAGCCCTTGGGGTAGTGGCCTTTCGTCTCCTTGTCCGCAAGGGGAAGGTGTTGAACTGGTCTCCCCTGGGTGAATGTTTCCTACTGGGTTTAGAGATGAGGCATCCCCGTCTCTGCCAATTCAGTGCTCCTCATCACTTCATGGCCTCTTCACCTGCACCTCTCCTGGTGTAGGTGGTTCTGTCTCCCCCAGTTCAGTGCTCCTCGCCACTTAATGGTCTCTTTACCTGCCAGGTAGAGGAGTTCTACGTCTGTATCTATGCCACTCGAGAAGGGGACTACGTCCTCTTCCACCACGAGGGTGGTGTGGATGTGGGCGACGTGGACACCAAAGCCCAGAAACTACGTGTCGGTGTGGACGAGAAGCTGGATCCTGAGGACATCAAGAAGCACCTGTTGGTCCACGCCCCTGAGGACAAGAAAGAGTTGAGTGAAAGGGACAGCAGGGAGGTGGCACCGGGAAACGGGGAAGATGAACGAAGTGCTGGTCACGGACGGGAGGAAGCGGAGCCGCCTTTGCTATCTGGGTGGAAGGGTTGGCAGGCGCAACCCCTCCCTGTCCAAAGGAGAAGAG
Source organism: Elephas maximus indicus (assembly GCF_024166365.1). Lineage (NCBI taxonomy): Eukaryota > Metazoa > Chordata > Mammalia > Proboscidea > Elephantidae > Elephas > Elephas maximus. Next base: position 48,906,624 of record NC_064837.1, on the reverse strand, counting down.
CTGGGTCAGAGGGGAGGCTGGCCGTGAATCAGACCCAAACATGCTGTCAGCTACTCTCACCTCCTGCCCCTGTCTGTCTGGTGCCTCCTTCTCCAGCTCTGCCTGACAGCTCCTTTCCACCTCAGTGGCTGACACATGACGTCTGGGGAGCAGGGTTTGCAGAGGAAAGCAAGAAGTCAGGGGCTGGTAGGGCAGTGTCAAGAAGTGGAGCTGTCTGTGGCAATGAGAGATGGCTGTGGGGAGGTGGGGTGCTATGCTGCTGAGGCACTTCCTGGTGGATTGACTGCTCTCTCCCTCCCTCTCTCTCCCTTCTAGAATTCTGGCCAGCTTTATCTCTGGCCTCTTCGATTTCTATGAGGACCTGTACTTCACCTACCTCGAGATCAACCCCCTTGGTAACTGGCTTTGTTGGAGGAGGGAAGGGACAAGGGTCAGTTAGAATCAGTGGCTATAGTACCCCTGGCCTTGACCTTCTGAGAATTAGCCCCCGTGGGTTCAACACTGGTCAGATAGCTCTGTGTGTGTGGAGGAATCTGCTCATTTATTGCAGGCTTCCATTTCCGAGCTCTCAGAAGGCAATTATTCCTCTTTTTAACCTATTCCATCTTCTTTCCTTGGTCTTGAATTGCTTAGTGATGGGGAAGTTCTGGTTTTGATCTGACTGCGCACTCCCTTGCTGTTCCTGCCAGTGGGTTAGGCTGTCTGACCAGATCGGGGAGTTGGGCTGCCTCTACACTGGTGTGCCCCTTCAGACCCTTCTTTCCTCCTGGTGCCCTGGGAGCCCTCCCTCCTCCCTGTCCAGGCACAGTGTCCCTGCTAGGAGCTGGTCCACACTAAGAAGAGCTTGGTCCAGGCTTGCTCAGGCTCTGCAGGAGGCAGGCCCTGGTGTGGGGGGAGAATGGTGCAGGCTGATGCTAGGCACGGCTTCTCAGAGCAAAGTCCAGGGAGCCAAGAAATCAAATCCTTTTCCCGCTGAGGATGCAGTCCCCCTAATGGACCAGATGGCTGTGTGCTAAACTTAATTAGCTAAATGGCCCTGGGGGAAAAGGAAGATGGATACCCAGCGAGGCTGCAGTAAATGAGTCCTGCTGGCTGGGGTCCCAGTGTGCCCCACAGTGTCCCATTCTACCTGATACTGAAGCTTTCCCAGCTGAGCCCCAGGAAACCCAGATGTGCACAGCTAGTGGGGCTTCTAACAGCAACATATATCTAAAGCACTTTTTTTTTTTTTTTAGTGGCAGGGCCACAGATGATGAATGGTTAGATATTTAAAGCAAAGAGTGTGGTGATTTATAAAGATGTTTAAACATTGCCACAGCATATCACCTAGAGATCAGAGAGGGGGAGCCAATTGTGCAGAACTTGTTTTTCCTTTAATGTTGGGAAAGCTGGGCCTCCATAGAGCCATTCTGGTTTTTCGTAGAACTCAGGAGGTCATTAGGCCTGTGTGGTACCCCATGGGAGTGGCATTTGGGGGGAGTCTGGTGAAGAAGGTCTTGGGGGTTGGTGGTCGCCTCTGTCCAGAGCTGGTGTCTGATTGCCTCTGCTTCTCTCCCAGTTGTGACCAAAGATGGCGTCTACATCCTTGACTTGGCCGCCAAGGTGGACGCCACGGCTGACTATATCTGCAAAGTGAAGTGGGGTGACATCGACTTCCCTCCCCCCTTCGGGCGAGAGGCTTATCCAGAGGTAGGGCTGGTTTGGGGAGGAGACAGGCAATGAGGAGGTCCTGGGGGAGGGTGACTAATCTCAGAGGAGCATTTGGCCCCCCTTGTGGGCTGTATACTTGGCAGAGAAAGGAAGGACAAGAACCATTTAATTTTCTTAAAACCCCAGCGCGGTGGGGGTGGGAGTCCACCCAGCCTCTGAATTCCAGCCAGAAACCCTTTTAGACTTCTCTCTCAATCAACCTCCCTGGGCTCTTAACTTGATTTGTTGCTTCTTGATAATTCCTAGTGGCTCCCCCTAATCCTGTCGGGAAGGTAGTTCTCTCTGGCCACTCGCTGGGAATTTTAATTGCTCCTCCCCACCCCATCCCCTGAGAAGCTCTCCCAGCAGGACCAGACCTTCTGTGAAGTAACCCAGGCCAAAGGAGGAGGCAGGGCTGGGAGAAGGGTACCACCTGGGGAGGGGAGGAGATGTGTGATGAGGAGGCACCCCCAAGAGTTGGGAGCGGGGGTGAGGGGAACAGGGTGGAAGTGAAGTGACGTAGTGAGGCTTAGGACTTGGGCAGAGGGAAGGAGAGAAAGGCACCAGGAAGTTTGTCCCCAGGTAGTAACTGGCTGTGGGTGGTTGTGGTACTTGAAGACGCCGTCATGTTTTGTCCCCAGCATGTGGGCCCTGCATAGTCCTCTCCTTCTCCCTTAAGGTGATCGAGCGACCTCTTTGTGTGCCTCCAGGGAGAGGGGAGGGGTCCTGGGATCTGTGAAGGGGGCCACCCAAGGGCCCACCTGTTGCTCTCTGGTTCCTAGGAAGCCTACATTGCAGACCTGGATGCCAAAAGTGGAGCGAGCCTGAAGCTGACCTTACTGAACCCCAAGGGGAGGATCTGGACCATGGTGGCCGGGGGTGGCGCCTCTGTCGTGTACAGGTGACTGGAGGGGGCTGCCGCTGGGATGCCAGCCGGGTCCACCCAGGGTCCGCATGTGCTGGGGCCCACCCATTGTCCATGTGGCCTGGACCAAGTGGCTTCACCTCTGGAGCCTCCGTTTTCTCACCTGGAGAGGAGTAGGAGATAGTGTAGCAAATGAGAGCAGCGGCCCTCAGCTGAGGAACTCTGCTGAAGGCCAGCCCTGGACCCTGTGGCTTCTGCAACCTTTTCTGTTTTCTTCAGTTCTTATAATTAGTGATAACGTGCTCAAAGTGAAGGCAGAGCAAATAAAGAAAATGGACTAGAAAGTGAAAGTTCCCTGGACCTTTTCCCCACCCTTCATCCAACCAGGTCACCATGGTGGTTATGCCCTTCTAGGCGTTTTAATGCCTGTAATGATGTATTTTCACATCTTTCACTTTATAGAAATAATGGGGTCATACCTGTTCTGCACACTGTGTAATCGTTAGCATTTTTACTTAGAGCACAGCAGATGACGGCTCTTTTCTAGGCGTATAGCCCACCACGTTCCCTCCCATGATGCAGTGGGCTCCTTCCTCTGGCCGCACTGTACCTTTCCTTCTTTGTTGGGCAGACTGCCAGGGACTTCTGGACTGTGCAGTATTTCCTGTCTTTGCCGTGGGGAGGTGTTCACTGTGCATTTTACCCGCCACTGTCTGGTCCAGAGCCGCATGATGGTACCAACAGTTAAAGCCTAAAAGTTAAAACCCAAAGGCCTAGCAGTCTGCTTCCAAAAGGTCACAGCCTTGAAGCCCCTGTGGAGTACAGGTCTACTCTGCATACGTGGGGTCGCCACGTGTCAGAATCTATTTGACAGCAACTGGTTGTTTGTTTTTGTCTGGTTGGGTGCCCTGTGGTCACATGGGGTTACAGAGTGCACTGCCCGGCGAAACCTGATGGAGCAAGTAGTCTTCTAGTGTGACTTGCGTGTGTTGAGGGCTGGAGCCCTGTGAGGGCAGTTTCACAGGCTGACTTTAGCGTTTCGGGGGATCTGCATGTCTTCCCAGGCACCAGGCTGCCACTCTCTGCCCTGAGATTCGGAGCCAGCACTGACTTTGGTGTCTCCTTTGCAGTGACACTATCTGCGACCTGGGGGGCGTCAATGAGCTGGCGAACTATGGGGAGTACTCTGGTGCCCCCAGTGAGCAGCAGACCTATGACTATGCCAAGACGATCCTGTCCCTCATGACCCGTGAGAAACACCCAGATGGTGAGACACATACACCCCCTCCTCAGTGGGGTGCAGTGGGAACAGCTTTGTACTAGGAGCCTCTGAGCCTGTGCTCCTGATCCCTTGCAGCCTTGGGCTAATCACTTAACTGCTGGACCTCAGCTTCCTTGACTGCACAATGGGCAGTGACAGCATCTCTGAAGACGGGGATTCTGAAAGGGCAAGGGGCCATGTGTGCATAAAGCTCAAAGTGCAAGCGTGGAGGAGGCGGTGGTGTGCTCTTACTCTGGTCTCTGTAAACTCAGTTCTTCATGACGCACTTACATATTTATTGCCTGGGCTGTGGGATTCCCAGACCCCTGCTGGTGCAGTGGTTAAAAGCTATGGCAAGCTATGGCTGCCAACCAAGAGGTTGACAGTTCAAATCCAACAGGCGCTCCTTGGAAACCCTATGGGGCAGTTCTACTCTGTCCTGTAGGATCGCTATGAGTCAGAGTGAACTCCACAGCAACAGGCTTGGTGTTTTTGGTTGGTGTGATTCCCAGCCTCCCTTTGCCACCTGTCCAGTGTTTTAGGGCCACATACCAATTCCTGTTCCCTTGAAGCAGATAGAGAGTCCAGCCAGAGGCACCCAGAAACCCAGCTGGAGTTCTGGATGCCAGCTAGGAAAGATGGAGCGGTTCTCTGGGTTTGGATTCACTGCCTGCTCGGTGGTGCAGGTGATGGAGAGTTGAGTAGATAAGGCTGAACGGGCCTCAGACCATCCTGCTCACTCCCTGCCTCTGCCCTGAAAGCTCCGAAGAGTTGGGGGGCCCTCACTGAGGGGAGAGAGAACTAATAACTCCCTCAGTTAGATTTCTGATAAGATGCTCAGGTGCACCTTTCTAATGCATTCTTTACGTCCCTGTTCCAAACTCAGGTAAGATCCTCATCATCGGAGGCAGCATCGCAAACTTCACCAACGTAGCTGCCACGTTCAAGGTAATCAGCCACAGATGATGCGGTGTTGGGGGAAGTGGGGAACGGGTCTCATCAGCAAGGTTTGAGACAGAGCAACTCCCCATGAGTTCCCGGTCCAGGGAAGCCCAGGCGCCCCTCTCAGGAAGTACAGAGAACACTGAGTCAGGAGAGCTGGGTCTGAAGCTGTGTGTCTGTGGACAAGCTGCTGACGCTCCCTGGACCGTAATTCTCCCATTTGGATGTGTGGGCAGAGGCGAATTTCCATTGTCCCTCCTTTCAGGACCAGTTTTTGGAGAATGGGCTCAATTAACCCTCTCTTCAGCACCTTGTTCTAACACTCCCTGGTTCTCTGCAATTCCCAGTCTTTGTCCTCTCTAAACCATCAGTTCCTTCTCTGAAAGGTAGGATGAGGAAAGTGTTTTGATGCTCTGGGGCTCCTGAATCACAGATATGGGCACATGGTTTATAGAAAACGTGACTGTCATTTGTCAAGGGTAACAGAGCTAGCATGTCTCAAGAGCCATTCCCTTCAAAGTAGCCTCCTCAGGAGGCCCCTTAATATTCTGTACTGTCAGATGCTCAGTGAGGCTGTCGAAGAGCGTGCCAGCATCTGGTAATTCCATATACATTTTGAGGATCATAAGTAAGTAAGTGTCAGCCTCAAAACTTTGCTCTTTCAGGAAGAGGGGACTAGGCCTCATCCAACCCGTTGCCATCGAGTCAATTCTGACTCATAGCGACTCTATAGGACAGAGTAAAACTGCTCCATAGGGTTCCCAGGGAGTGCCTGGTGGGTTTGAACTGCCAGCCTTTTGGTCAGCAGCTGTAGCTCTTAACCACTATGCAAGCAGGGTTTCTTAGGCCTCATTGGTCCTCCCTGAAAGAGCCTTTATAACTGTCCCCGATTCAACAGACAAATCTGAAACAGGTGAAATGCTATGGCTTTGTTTTAATTTCTAAGCAACCTTATAGTCAAAGGGAGCGCCGTTGATAGGGTTCCTGAAACAGGAACTGTGTGTAGAGCCTCAAGAGAAATACCTTGGGTGACAAATCTCAGCAAACCAGCCCTTGCTCTGGAGAGACAGAACCAATACACACCTTTCCAAGCTCTTCTTTTGTATCCATTGCAAGGGCTGTTCCCTAAATCACTTGAAGAAACTTTTGTAGAACATTGACACTTAAGAAGACGGTATCCTGATATCTCTGAGAAGCTTTGCACTGGACCCTGACATGGTCCCCCCGCTCCCCAGTTGCAGTAACATAACAGGAATGACTGCAGACATAACAAGAGATGAAGAAAGGCACATGCTGACGTTGGAGGCCCTGTGCCCCAGTGCCTGGAGGCATCCTCCGCTCTCACCTCATCAGCATTACAAGTGATCATGTGCCCTAGGCCTTTGAGTTGACTGTGCATAGTCCACATGTGCAAAACCCTTCATTGCCAGGGTCTGCCTTACTTGATGAGAAGCCGCCCTTGTTACATACATCCTAGTATATTCGTCTATCCTGGTTATGTCATTGATTCATGGCTACCTTGTGTTTGGTCATGGGTCTCTGGCATCTCTTTATGCTTCCAGGGCATCGTGAGAGCAATTCGGGATTACCAGGGACCTCTAAAAGATCATGAAGTCACTATCTTTGTCCGAAGAGGTGGCCCCAACTATCAGGAGGGCTTACGGGTGATGGGAGAAGTCGGTAAGCTGGGGGACCTCTTCTCTCTCCCACCCTGAATGTCAGGTGGCCTATCTCTGTGGGATTCCTGAAGGAGGGCCAGGCTTTGGACTGTATGCCTACTTTCCTTTCTGAGTATGCAGCTTTGGACTGATGCCCTTTGACTTTATTATACTCCCATCCCCTGTCCTTGGTGACACAGAGCCCCTGTCCTAAACTTCAGGGTATGCAGCCCCTGTTATGAGAGCAGTTACATGGGAAGCAGGGATTTGTGTAACGTGTCAGAAGGGTTACAGAAATAAGATGCTCTCGCTCAGTGCACTTGCCCTTTAGTTGGAGAGACAAGACCTTTCCATCCCCCCATTTTTCCAGTTTGGGATCTGTGGCAAGCAGTAAATCCCCCTAAATCACCTGAGGTGGCTCCAAGTCCTAGTTTTCATTCATTCACCTAAAACTGAGTACCTGCTGAAGGCCAGGCCCTGGGGACAGCAAAGTGAGTGTTACTACGTCGTGCTCTCACGGTCGAGACGTTAAACAAATAAACAGTTACATGAACGAGATGCTGTTAGATAGGGATCTGTGTTATGAACAGAATAGGGTGATGTGAGGGAGAGTGACTGGCAGAGGTGAGGGAAGGCTTTTCTCAGGAGGTGGCACTGGAGCTGAGCTGAGTGACAAGACAGCAGCCAGAGAAGATCTGGGGCAGAGGGAAGAACAGGGCCAGAGTCCAGGAAAAATGAGCTCAGGGTGTTTAGGAACAGAGAGGCCAGTGCGGCTGGAGTGCAGAGAACATGGGTGTCTGGGGCTGAGGGGTGGGAGAGCTGGGACCAGGCCACCCATGGAGGAGTGTGGGTTCTAAGAATGCCCTTGGTCACTTGAGACTTGACAGTAGAGCTGTTTCTTGCTTTCCTTATCAGTAGGTGGTCTTTACAGAGATTCGTTTGGGTGGTGAAAATATGATAGCTAATTTGTCGTGGGTGATTTGTCATGCACAGAAAGTCTTAGTTACCTTTGCAGAGTTATGTGGACGTGGCCACTGATGTGAAAACTGGAGTGATGGATTCTTTTCCTTCCCCCACAGGGAAGACCACTGGGATCCCCATCCATGTCTTTGGCACTGAGACTCACATGACAGCCATTGTGGGCATGGCCCTGGGTCACCGGCCCATCCCCAATCAACCACCCACGGCGGCCCACACTGCAAACTTTCTCCTCAATGCCAGCGGTAGCACGTCGGTAGGTACCAGTCTTCCTCTCTCCTTAAAGGAACCATCTAATCTTATCCACTACTGCCACCCACCCTTCTAGAGCATTCCATTTGGGGGCATTGGAAAGATATGGGGGGAAGTTAGTATGTATTTGGTTTCTGGATTGCTATGCCAATTTCTGTTTTTGCTAGTCAAGGTAGTATAATGGAAGAAGCAAGGGTTTTAAAATCAGACCTGAGTTCAAATTCTGGCTCTGTTACTTCTCACTGAGGAGGGGTCCTTGGCAAGTATCATTCCCACTTGGACCCTCAGTTTGCTCATCTGAAAATACACCCACTCCTCGCTTATCGACGTGGGTAGGTTCCAAAGGCCAGGTTCTTGTGTGAAAATTGGCGTTATGCGAAAATGAAGGATGATCAAATCAGATCACAAAATGGGGGATGACTGCATCATTACATAATTACCAAATTATATCATTGCATAACTGCCAAACAAACCACTGAAAATCATGGCCCAGCCAAGTTGCCACATAACCTTAACCTTCACAGCCAGTGGTACTCTCGCCTCGCACCTTGGCACTTGTTACTGCCAGTGGGTGTTGTTAATGTGCAAAATTGTCAGATAGTAGATTTTTTACTGTTAATGTAAATGTGAAACATTGGATAACAAGATAGTCGATATGTAAGGAGTAGGCATAGAAGTTTTGGAAGCAGCTCGTAAAGAACAGTACCGTTAGTAGTTTTTGCTGCATGATTTCTTTGGGGCCTTAAGGACCTATGGCTTTTTTCCCATTGCTACCCATGATTACCCCTCTCTCTCCTTGTCCCACCTCAGACCCCAGCCCCCAGCAGGACGGCATCTTTTTCTGAGTCCAGGGCTGACGAGGTGGCTCCTGCAAAGAAGGCCAAGCCTGCCATGCCACAAGGTAATTCCTACAGGTCTCAGGCACATTGCAGGGAATGGCCTCTCGGCCCTCTCCCTGTCCTTCTTCCCTTTCCAGACCTGCCTGGGCTGGCAGAGGTGATGGAAAATCGTTTCGGCTTCTGTGTAGGAGTGGGCCTAGAGCATGGGATGGGAAGGGAATGTGAGAATGAGGTGACTTGAGCCTGCCCCATGGGTCTCCTGATTCTGAGGACCCACATGTGCCTAGGTCACCTTACTCCCCACCCTGTTATCTTCCACCCTCTTTCTTCCCGGGGGGTGGGGTGGTGAGCTGGGCAGGGAAGTGTGGAGGAGATGGGGTAATGGAAAGGTCCCCAGACTGTCCTCCTACATGGACGGTAGGAGCTCAGAGCTCAGTACAGCAGAGCAAGCTCCTATGACAGCGGGGCCTTCCCTCATCCCCATCATCTTGGGGCTCTTACCACAACAGTCCCTCCCCTGTGAATCCACCTTAAGGAAACGGCTCATCTACCAGCCCATCTGGACTTTGCCATAATCCCTGCCAGTCAGCCCATGTGACTAGCAGTAGATAACCAAATAACAATAACTGGCGTTAGTTAGCTGATGGCGCCTGGGCAGTCTCTTCCTGCTACACACTTTGCTTAAGGCATTCTGTGAAATATTGACACTAGCTCCAGGGATTCGAGATCAGAAGCCACTGCCCTGAGATCCCCAAACCAAGAGCTTTGTCCACAGCCTGGGGTGACAGGTCCTGGCTTCATACTCATTCAGTCATTGTGCTTCATGGGGACAAAAAGGGATTGGCATTAAGAGGGTAAGGCAGGGCCAACTAGGGCACCCAGCTGTTCCTCCACAGGGCACCCTGGCCTCGGGAGGCCTCGGAGTTCCGTACCTCCAGGCCTTTGTTCTCCTCCTGGCCCCTTGCATTGCCCCTCCCTCGCCCCTCCCTCTCCCCCCTTTGGTTCTGTGCCCTTCCTTGCTCATGCTTGGCTGATCGATGAATTCACCTGTTCGCCTTCCTCCTCCTGTCAATTGTGGAGCAGGCAAGAGATGGTAAGAGCGTTGCACTAAGAGGCTTGTCCACAGGACCCATCCCTGCTCCCACCCTTTCCCTCCAAAGCCTCCAGCTGTCAGCCAGTCACTCAGTTGCCTTGGTCATTTTCTTTGACAGATTCAGTCCCAAGTCCAAGACCCCTGCAAGGTAGGATGCCCGACCCCACCCCAGCTCCTGTGTCACTTTGTTTTCGGTTATCATTTTACCATGTGCTTTGTATCCCCCCTCCCCTGGCGGGTTGCAGTGTTGTCTGATACATTTTCTGTCCTTGCCTCGGTGTGGCCTGCCCCCAAGCCCTAGTCTTCCTCCGTTTCTACCCCCTGCTTAGTATGTGTCCCCTTCACTCTCCTCCTCATGGTACAACCCCTCTGGCTCTGAGCTGGGGAGGGGCTGGAAGCTGTAGAAGGAGAGCCAGGCCGCAGCCTTGGAGAGTGGAGTGGAGCAGCAAGGAGGGAGGGGTCAAAGCTGGAGGGGGAGTGGCCCAGAGCAGTGGGCGCTGCCACAGGCATGCAGGAGGGGGAGCCGCGGGTCACTGTGTCTGGTTTCCTTCTTATGATGTCATCGGATTCCTGCTTTTTCTGCCTCAGCCTTACCACTGCCAACTTTATCCCAGAGCTCCTAATACCAGGGACGAGCTTTTGGTGGAAGAATAAGATAGCTGGCTAGACAGTGAGAGAGCTAGAAACCTGGAAGGCTGTGCAGTGTGTCTATAACTGGGGAATTGGAAAGAATCTGGGCTTTGCGTAGTGTATGAGGTCATGGTTTACAGCGGACATTTTCTGTGCCTGCATGCGTACACACGGCATCCCTGGGTGGCACAAACCATTGAACACTCAACTACTAGCTGACAGGTTGGAGGTTCGAACCCACCTAGGGGTACCTCAGAAGGCAGGCCTGGCCATCTTCTTCCGAAAGGTCACAGCCTTGAAAACCCTATGAAGCAGTTCTATTCTGCGCACATGGGGTCACCATGAGTCAGAATCTACTTGTTGGTAACTGACGACACGCACACACACACATGCATTCACCCATTGACCTAGGTGAGTTGATTAATCAGTTCAAAGCATGGGCTCTCCACTTAACTTCTAGACCTTCACAGTAGTGGGAGATTTTGTCAGTGGTGTGGTGCGGGGTGGGGGGGGTCTTCTGAAGATGACCTTTGACCCCTGGTTAAGAGGCATGGAAGGAGTGGTCAGGAACAATCATGCTGGAAAGGCCAGGAATGCAGCCCTTTGGCCCAGCTGCTTTTTATCTCTACATTTCCTTTCTCTGGCAAGATCCACCTAAAAGTCAAACTCAGAGGCCTGTGCAGAAAGAACAGGAACAGAATAGCTCTGCAGAGAGCTCTGCCACCCCGGGACAGATGGGTGTGGGGAGAGGCTTCTGTTCTTGTTCCTGCTTCTCACTGAGCAGTGCTGAGAGGTGGGAGAGGAAAGGGCAGGTCAGGGAGAGAGGACAGGTTATGCCAGGGGTTCTTCCCTCAGTGAGACCTAGGAAGAGCCTGGTGGTGTGGGCTGTGGGAAGCCTGGTTGGGGTCCCCCTGCAACTAGTGGGCTGAGGAACACCCCCTTCAGTGTTGGTTTCTCTGCACATGAGGAGGGAACACACTTAGGTCCTGCCTTTCCTGAGTCCCTTTCACGCTGGGGTAAGGGTGGGCTTGTAGAGATCGTCTGGGCCCCCTTAGGAAGGGGCAGGGCCCAGTAGCACTGACTTTATCTTCTGCCTCCTCAGTTGCACAATTGAGCTGTGTCTTAAATTATTCCGTAATCCTGGTTCTGATGTTAGATGCCCCGGGATCTGTCATTTGGCATCTCTGGGCTTCAGTTCCCTGGGTCTGGGAAGTGAAGAAACTGGGTTAGGTGGCTTCCCTTGTTCTGTGAGCTCGTGAATCATGGGAACCCAGACGGGCCCCAGCGACAGTAAATCCCAGGTATTTGCAAAGTCAGGAACTTTCTGTCATCAGGAGCTTATGGCTGTGTTGGAAGAGGCCGCCTATAGGGATGAGAATCCTACATGCCTTGGGAAATGGTCCCTTTATCTAATCAAACCTTGGCTAGCCAAGCCTGCCCTGGTACAGTGGGTTAATTAATACCAGATGCCACTGAGCCTGATGCATTGCTCTCCTTGGGGGAGCTGAGCACCTCCCCTGCAGGCTGCTTGTCTCCTGGATTTGCAGGGAGCTGGAGGGGAGGTCACCTGCCAGCAGGTGATAAACGGTCCCTTGAGGCTGAGGAATGCATCTGTGCCCGCTGCTTTGTTCCCTTCTTTTTGACTCTCACCTCTTTCCTCTCCACTGGCAATCCCATCCCAGAGCATTATCGGAGCAGAAAAGAACTGCCTGGTAAAGGGGAAAAAGAGGGGAGGACTGTCCCCTGCCTGGTGCCAGAGCCAGGCAGACCCGCAGTCAGAGTGACAGCTGCCCTGTTGCCCGCAGCTCCAGCAGCAGTGGACCTCTTCTTTGGACCTTCACAGACCTAGAATTCATGAGAATTCAAACCCTGACCTGGTTTACATCCAGATTTACAGGGAGATAAGGGCTGTTGGAGAGCTGTTTAAAGTCCTGAGGTCACCGAAATTGGGAGAAGCTTAACATTTTTCCTCACTGGCTTTAAAAATAATGTCAAAACTCCGTTTGCACGTAAGCAAGAGGCTGATGACACCTCTTTCCTTTGAAATTAAGCAGGTCCTGTCGGAATTCTCCTCCTTGGAGTCTTCGTCTGTGGGGCCTGTTCTTGTATGGGGAGACCTTTCTCTGTTCATTCAAAGCTATTTACCAGCCAGGCAAGTCTTCTTAGCTCGTTTTGCTCTCTCTGCCACCTCCTTTCAGAGGAAATTTGAGGTAGTTTTTCTCCAAGTTCTCAGACTTCTGTCCCCTTGACATTCCTTTGCAGTTTTGATGGGCCACGGTCCTTGTACTTGGGGTGTAGAGGGTCTAGTGGGCAGCCCCTGCCCCTGTGAGTTTCCTGGGGGGTGTATTCTGGGTGCACTTTCTGTGTCTTTGCCCACCAGGAAAGAACACCACCCTCTTCAGCCGCCACTCCAAGGCCATCGTGTGGGGTATGCAGACCCGGGCTGTGCAGGGTATGCTGGACTTTGACTATGTGTGCTCCCGAGACGAGCCATCGGTGGCTGCCATGGTCTACCCGTTCACGTGAGTCTCACCGTAGCAGGAGGACTTGCCAAGCAGGATCTCCTCACCTAATTCCCTCCCTCTGCTGCTAAGACAAAGATTGAGGCCCTACCTGGCTTACCCACTTTGCTGAGGAAGGGTCTGTTCATCTCAGAGACTGGGGCAATTGGTGTTCTTGATGGTCTTTTTCCATCAGATGGAAGCTCTTTCAGGGCAGACTCTGCTCTTTCCCCCTTCTGGGTGAAGTTCCTCCCCTTGGCTTCTCTCTTCCCAGCTCTTCAGAAACAGAGGGGAAACCTCCTAGCCCTGACATGGTGGGGATGCCCTAACCCTTCCCCCTCTTTCTTACAGTGGGGACCACAAGCAGAAGTTTTACTGGGGTCACAAGGAGATCCTGATCCCTGTCTTCAAGAACATGGCAGATGCAATGAAGAAACACCCGGAAGTAGATGTGCTGATCAACTTTGCCTCACTCCGCTCAGCTTATGACAGTACCATCGAGACCATGAATTATGCACAGGTAGGTCGACAGGGCCTGAGGGCCAGAGGTGGACTCCGTAGTCACTACCACCTGGGACAAAGGAGCTGAGATTTGGGAGTGGCCTATTTGGGTGAAAGTGGTTGGAGACACCTGATCTTTAGAAGGTACAGCAGTAACTGAGGGCAGAGAGGACTGGGCAGTGACCACTTAAATGGATTTATAGTCAATTCAGAGTCATCCGCCCCTTCTAGCTCCTCTGTGCTACCTGAGACCGGCTTGAAAAACAGAATCAAAAGGATTTTCTTACTATGAAAGTATTGCATACTTATAGAAAAATTTAAAAATACTGGTAAATAATAAGAAAATAAGTACCTCAAGTCCCGTGTCCCAGAAACAGCTTCTGACGTTCAAGTATATCCTTATCCGCGTCTTTTTCTGGATTTGAACAAATGCAGTAATATTGTATGTAACTATTTTATAATCTGTTTTCTTCACTTACTCTTTCCACATCAGTAAATTATTGGAAACATCATTTTTGCTCTTCCAAGTCTTGCGATGAGTGTCCTTAGATTACCATTTTGCGCACATCCTTACTTATTTCCCTGGTGTAAATTTCTAGGATTTGAACTACTGTGTCAGTATGGGCAGGTTTGAAAGCTTTGGTCTGTCCTGTCCCGGTGCCCTCCAGAAAGTGTGTGCTATTGTAAACTCCCATTGGTAGTTTGAGAGCGTCTGCTTCCCTGTACCCATGCCAGCACTGAATGTTTGGATTTAAAACACGTACATATTTGTCAAATAGATAGGCAATATTTAGTTTGTATATCTTTGACGATTACCGAAGATGTGCTTTTTGAAGCGTTTTATTGGTCATTTGTTTTTTATGACTTGCCTTTCACCTTCATTTTTTTATTGGAGTGTTTGTCTTTTTTGTTACTGGTTTGCAAGGGCCCTTTATAGATTAGGATATTGGCTCTCTTGTTCAAAATTATTCTCCAGACCCAGATTGGCTTATTTCTGTCTTATGATTGGAGAAAGTAAGCTCGTTTTGATAACTAGATGAAGTGAAAAAGAAAGCATTCCTGCTAAAAACAAGCTACTTCTAAAACTTAGAGCAGAGGTTGGCATTCTACAACCCAAAGGCCAAATCTAGTCTACTACCTGTTTTTGTAAATAAAGCTTTATTGAAACATAGCCCTGTTCACCATTTACATATTACTCATGGTTGCTTTCATGCTACAATGGCAGAGTTGAGTGGTTGCCCCAGAGATCATGTGACCCACAAAGCCTAAAAACTTACTGCCAGGCTCTTTATAGAAAAAGTTTGCCAGCCTTCTGGTCTAGAGTCAAATAGAGATGGTTCTTGGGCCACCCCACCCCCCGACTTTCTCCCCCAGCTTACTTTCTGGTCTGAGTATGGAAACGGCTCATTTCTCTCATGTACTGGCTCTGTCTATGGGGACATAGAGTCAGAGAGAGCACAGTGGAGAAAACCATAGATAGCTGCCTTATAAGCAGGTACAAGGAAAGGTAGGGAGCATGTGGGTCTGATTCCTGGGAATTTTTAGGTGGGAGAAAATACAGCCGCTCTGGCTGTAGCAGGTACTCAGAAACATTTGCTCCTGCTTAGTTAGTGAGTTGCTCTGTTGTTAACCAGTTGTCCACTGCCTTGCTTTTTGGGAGAGAGTTGGAGTGATCAGGGAAGGCCTGTGGGAAGAAGGAGGTACATGCTTTTACCATTACTTTGTTCTTAGAGCCTGCAAGGCGGCACAGGGGGCTTGGAGGGTGGGTCCTTGAACAGTTGCTGCCTCATTGCCCTGTCTTTGGCAAAAGATTAACAGGAAGGAACTGTTCTCATCCTCTAGATCCGGACCATTGCCATCATAGCTGAAGGCATTCCAGAGGCCCTCACAAGGAAGCTGATCAAGAAGGCAGACCAGAAGGGAGTGACCATCATTGGACCTGCCACTGTGAGCTCTCCCCCAGAAAGTTTTCTTTTAAATCTGAGGCTATGGTATGAAGTTTTAGGCCCTCAGGAAACTCACTTGTAGACTCTCTGTCTCCCTCTGAAGCTGAAAAGACCTAGGGAGTACCAGGTGGCATCAGCTGTCCACTTCCAGTTAACTTTCAAAATGGCTTTCTCCCTAGTCTGTATCACCTTTATAATTTCAAGGGGCTCACCAAAAGATTTATTTTTTTAGTGTTTCCCCACCCTTAAGCAACAAAAGCATAGTCTTTGATTATTCCCTTAACTACAGACCAAAGAAAAAGTTACCTGGAGGCCTTATTTTTAACCTAAAGATCTCTAAGTAAGAAGAAATCGCTTTGTCATATTTTTTTTTTTTTTAATTTTTTGTTTTTATTTAGTTGCTGTATTAAAAATCTCCTGGAAGCTAAGATTTTTTAACTAAGTCAGGGACCCTCCATCTCAGAGGCAGGGAATTTTTAGCAGAGAAGTGTACCTGTGTTATAGGCTAGTGACCTTTATGGGGTACTGCAGCCCTCTTGGAGCAAGAGAGATGACTTGGCCTTGAGTGTCCTTCTGAGTCTGTGGTAGTAAGCCATGTTTTACCACTGAGACTCTCCTTTCTCTATAATGCTTCTTGAGAAAGAGAAGAAATTCTTTCTAAGCAGAAAACCCAATGGGCAGGCAGTAGTTCTCTTGGTCATTTTCCTCCCAGCCTAGCCAGAGTGGGCCATGCAGGTAATACCAGGGCTTTGTGATTCTCCTGAACTCTGCAATCAACTGAGACTTGTCTTTCCTCCCTCCTTTCCTGACTGCTGTTTCTGCCCCTGCAGGTTGGAGGCATCAAGCCTGGATGCTTTAAGATTGGGAATACAGGTGGGATGCTGGACAACATCCTGGCCTCCAAGCTATACCGCCCTGGCAGCGTGGCTTACGTCTCGCGTTCAGGGGGCATGTCCAACGAGCTCAATAATATTATCTCCCGGACCACGGATGGTGTTTATGAGGGCGTGGCCATTGGCGGGGACAGGTGAGCAGTGGACTGGAAGACGGGATGTTGGATTCTTAGTCTCAGCTTGCTGCCACCAAGTCCTAGGTCCATAGGAATGCTGCTTAAGCCCATCCATTGGGGCATCTCTACTTTTATTGCAGGACTGACATGAGCATCAGATCAGGAAGTACAGGGAAGAGTGTTTTTAAAATGTGTTTGGGCTTTGTGGTCCTTCTGTCTGGTGTCTGAAGTGTGGCCAATGGGAGACAGCAGAGTGCATGTTTAGTGGGGCCAGTTCTCAAATCGGACCCCAGGAAATCAAATCCTCTTACCCTGTCTACCAGGGTAGGGGTCCTGGGCAGGCTGCTTAACCTCCCTAGACCTCCATCTACCCTACATACCAAACCAAACCAAATCCGTTGCCATCAAGTCTATTCTGACTCATAGTGACCCAGTAGGGCAGAGTAGAACTACCCCATAGCGTTTCCAAGGAGCAGCTGATGGATTTAAACTACCAACCTTTTGGTTAGCAGCCGAGCTCTTAACTACTACGCCACCAGGTCTCCCCCTACATATCAAATGGGTAAAATTGTAGCACTCGCCTCATGAGGATGAAATGAGATCATGTATGTAAAGTACCTAACATAGGGCCTGACACTTGGCAAGTTCTTAATGAATGCTAGCCATTATTAATGTTTTACTGTTACTACTGCTACGATGATGATCACTACCGCTATTTGGTTTAGAAACCAAAAGCTACTAAGACCGTGAGTCACCTTGCCATTCCTCCTGGTTCCACCACATCACTTCAGGTGGAATGCCTGGATGAGGAAGAGGTCTTCAGAGGTGTGGCCTGGGGAGCCCTAGTCTACAAGTTCTCCCTAACAAAAGGCTCCTGGTCAAATAAGTCTGGAAAATGTTGCTTGTTATATTGTCCTCTTGGATTTTTAATGCTCTTGAGCATATCAGAGGTCCATAAAGCTGTGCAGAGATGCCTGCTTGGCTTTTAAGCAGCCCTTTTGCAAAGTCATGTGGCAGTAGAAAATTGAAAAAAAAAAAAAATTATAGAACTAGTAACAACCCGTCATCCTTGGTGTTCTATGGGACATAGTTTGGCGTGCTGTATTTTCTCTTGCTGTGTAAAATGTTACCCCAAAACTTCGTGGCTTCGAACAACAATAACCATTTATTTCCCTCACAGTTTCCATTGGTCAAGATTCAGGAGGAGTTCGGTTGGGCATTTCTGACTTAGGGTCCCTCGTGAGGCTGTAGTCAGCTGAAGGCTTGCCTGGGACTGGAGGCAGCTTGTTCAGTGGCCTGGCAAGTTGGTTCTTTTCTGTGTGGATGTCTCCACAGGCTGCTTGAGGGTCTTTCAGAACATGGCAACTGGCTTCCCCCAGAGGGAGCAATTCAAGAGAGAGAGGGCCAGGCAAAAGCTATACTTTTTATAATCTAGCCTTGGGTCATAGAATCGGTTTCTCCACATTTTGTTCATTAGAAGCAAATCACTAAGTCCAGCCCACATAAAAGGGAAGAAAGCAGACGTTATCTTTTTCAAAGAATTGCAGACATATTTTAAAACCACCATACTTGTGCTCTCCAGGGTGTGTCTTACTGCCGAGTGAGCCTCTCCTTTGCAGGCACTCTTCTTCCTTCCCTTCCCTTTCCTTCTGCTCCATTTGCTACCCTCTTCCCACCCCTAGAGTTCCTAAGACATCTGGACCCTCACTGGGCATCCATACCCGAGGTAAATTCCTCAGTGTTCCTAGTATGAACACGCTTCCCACGCCTGTTCACACACCTCCCCAAGCCGCCTCCTGATCCCATGTGTCCTCTCTGCCTTCAACAGGTACCCCGGCTCAACGTTTATGGATCATGTCTTACGTTACCAGGACACTCCAGGCGTCAAAATGATTGTGGTTCTCGGAGAGGTGAGTTATTTAAAAAGAAAAAAAATCTACCTTTTTCTGATTGTAAGAGTAATGCATGATCTCAGTTTTTTAAAAATCCAAGCACTTGTTTATATATAACTTAAAGTGACAGTCCCTGGTAATCCCATTCCCTAGACTCTGGAGCCTAGAGATTGTCACTGTTTAACTCTGCCGTGTACGTTCCAGAAAAAGGGGTTCTTGCCCTCCAGTGGCATGAGATTTTTAGCTCCAGCAGAGAATCTTGGCTCTGGCTGACCATAGCCTCTACCTGGTGGGCATTGGATAGCTGGAGTAAAAAGTACGGCCTGTAAAAGTTGGGAGAGACCTAGAACTCCATACATTGCTCCCAGGGCAGATTAACCAGAAAGCAAGGTACGCACAGGCTTACTTGTGCTTCCTTACTAATCCGTAGTGCATAATTTCACCTGGTTTTCACCATGTCAAAGATTAGTAAGCAAACACAAGGAATCCCGTGCATACCTTGCCTCTTGGGTGGTCTGTCCCTACTTGCTCGTGCCTCTGAGCAGGTCTGATGCCAAATCATCTTATTACCCAAATTCGGAAAGGGGAGTCCCAGGGAAAACTGCTGTCCCTTTCTAATTCCTCCTTGCACCCAGTCTAAAGCTTCCAGCCTGAAACCTAAACTCTCTTTCTGTTACCTGGCCAAAGCCCATGTCCCATCACTCTCTGGCCAAGTCATAACTCATAGGATACTTGGTGGCTTTTGGCTCCTGCTCAGTTTGGGGCAGTTTTTCCTGATCTTTCTAAACTTGGTGGCTGTCAGTGCAGCTCTCAAAACAATTCCAGGCAGGCTCCGCCAGCTTGGGGACTTTCTCCTGTTCCCATCCCTTGGTAGGTAGGAGGCACTGAGGAGTATAAGATCTGCCGGGGCATCAAGGAAGGCAGCCTCACCAAGCCCGTGGTCTGCTGGTGCATCGGGACCTGTGCCACCATGTTCTCCTCCGAGGTACGTCCTGCGGCCTTTGGCAGAAGTATGTTCCACAAAACACGGCCGCTGTAGTGATGGTCCTCAAAACAAAACAACCAACCGAAAGAAACCAAGGGGGCTTCTGTAAATTAGGAAAATGCCATATCATTTATCTCCATCTTAGGCATTTTGGGTTTAGTTTTGAGAAATCCCACAGTGAAACTTGTTGGACTTTGTTGAACCCACAGTTTTCTAAGTTTATTTGAACATAGAACCTCTTCTTCACGCCCCTCCACCCATGCGTATTAAATCCTGCAGAGAACACATGGGGAACCCACACTCTCAGACATGTGTTTTCAGGCTTTGCTAACCAAAGCAGCAGGTTGGACCATTAAAGGCCACTAAATATTCAGAAGCATAAACTCTGAAGCCAAATAGCGTGGGTTCAAGTGCTACCGCATCCGAGCTGTGTGACTTTGGGCGAGTAACTTTATCCCTCTGGGCTTCCATTTTTTTGTTTGTAGGAAACAACTATAGTTATTGGAAAGATTAAGCTATAGTTATTGGAAAGAGTAAAGCTTTTAGAGAAGTGCTGTGCATAGTTAACGGGTTACTATACACCGGTTAGGAGTCCTGGTAGCACAGTGGTTAAAGTGCTCAGCTGCAAACTAAACAGTCAGAGGTTTGAACCCACCAGCTGCTCCACAGGAGCAAGTCGTCAGGTCTTTTCTCCCTCGAGCACTTAACCACTGTGCCACCAGGGCTCCTTCAGTCTGAGTTTTTAGAAGAAGCCAAGAATTTGTATTTTTATAGGACATCTGCTTTTGTTTTACTTTTAATTTTTTTGCTTTATTATTTTTATCGACAGCAGTATTTCATCGTATGGAAGTGTCATGCCGTAATTTAGCTAAGTAGCAACCTATCGGTAGTTACTATTTCAAACATCGTAAAAATGATGCTACAATGAATATCTTTGAACATAACAACCCGTTACACTTGGGAGAGTAGTATCTGAAGAATACATTCCTAAAAGTGTTTTTTTTTTTTTCTAATGTGAATGCTTATTTTACAAAAAATTATGTGTGAGACAATCAGATCATGTCTGTGAGTTCAACGTAGCCTAAAGCTTCCAGTTTTCAACCTCACTTCTCACATATAGCTCAAAACCAGCCTCTGATCCCCTGACCACCGCCCCAGGCGAAGCTGAACATGTCTTAGTATTAAGAGGGTGGTTCTGGAGTTGGGCTGCCAGCCTTTGTATGCTGGTTCCAGTACACTCTAGCTGTGTGACCTTGAGTAAGCGCGTAAACTTGTGTGCCTCAGTTTTCTGATTTGTAGAACGGGAATAATTGTACCTATTTAGTGAACTTGCTTGAAGCTTGAATGAAGTGATTCATGTAAAACACAATGCTGGCCTGTAATGTGTGTTGACATGGCCCAGGATGTTTGTGTCCTCTCTCTTGGGGAACCAACAAGCCCCATAGAGCTGTTCTCCTTTGCCTCCTAGGTACAATTTGGCCACGCTGGAGCATGTGCCAACCAGGCTTCTGAAACCGCAGTAGCCAAGAACCAGGCTCTTAAGGAGGCAGGAGTGTTTGTGCCCCAGAGCTTCGATGAGCTTGGAGAAATTATCCAGTAAGTGAACCTTCAGAAGGTGCCAGCTTCTCCCTCCATTATGAAACCCCTTCCCAGCCCGGGCTGCTGTCCTTGGTCCCCAGGGACAGCAACTTCCCCAACCCAGGAGTGTCTGATAGTCCTAGTCCTTCTCAGGTGTCAAGCACACCCATGTGGATGGTCCCAAATCCTTTTTTTTCCCTTTTTGTGTTTCGATTTGATTTGTGAAAGCAGCGGCTTTCTCTTGCCCAGTTACAAGCCATTCAGCCTGGTGTCGAAACGTGTCCAGTTTCTGAGCCTACCTACTGACTGCGAGTTGGTGACTACAAATGAGAGATGAACATAGAGATGTTTAGAGGGTGTCCCCTCGAATCAATTGATGAAGGAGTTAATTGGATATCCTCTTGGCTCTCCCTCCTTCTACCTCTTAAATCTCCCTGGGCTGCTCTCTTTATATCGTTCTTTGGTTTCCAGATTCAGTTCTAAGAAGGCCCGTTTAGAGAAGGGAAGGTAGCGGCAGCTTGGCCAGGACCTGTTTTCATTTTGTTTTGGGAATCCAACTGGTAAGAGTAAGCCACGGACAGGAGAGGGTACAGAGGTGAAGAAAGCTAAGGTGTTGAGGATGAGAGGAGTGTTTCTGGGATGCTTAGAAGAGTCTAGAATAATAAAATCCACGTGGATGTCTTTTCTTCTGCCCCTCCCTCACCCCCCAGGTCTGTGTACGAGGATCTTGTGGCCAAAGGAGTCATCGTACCTGCTCAGGAGGTGCCGCCCCCGACAGTGCCAATGGACTACTCCTGGGCCAGGGTAGGTACCTCATACTTTCCTAACAATGTGGGCAAGGGAGATTAGTGCCTGAGAGAGGTTTCTCCAGGGGCATCAGAAGAAACCTCGAGCATTGACTCTTGGGTTCCAGCCCTGCCTTGGGTGCTGGAGTCAGCTTTTGAGGTGGCTCCGTCTGACCAATGGGTAAAAGAAATGGAGTGTCCACAAGGACTGGCAGCAGCCATGTGTCGCCCACAGCTGGGTCACCTGACCTGGAAGTGGAAGCATATGTCCTAGAGTTGCTTGCCACTTGCTAAGGAACTTCAGGAGTGAAGTAGAGATTTTACTCTGCCTGAATGACCACAGGGCGTGTGATAGATGAAGAGCGAGCTTTCTTAACGTACAATGACTCTTAGAAATCAATAAAAACAGAGCAGTAACTCGTTAGAAAAATGGGTAGGAAATGGCCTTTTAACATGAAAAAATGCTCAACCTCACTCCTTATAAAAGGAACCAAAGTAAAAGTTGCGATACCAATTTTCCCCTGGCAGGCCAGGAAAGATAAAGAAAATTCTTTGATAACATGGTGAGTTTGTTAGGGTGTGAGGAAACCGGTACATTCATTCCTTGTTGGTGGGCGTGGAAATTGGCACGACCTTTCTGAAAGGCAGTTGGGCAATATGTATCAAATGTAAAAATCCTCATACCTATGGCCCAGCAATTAATTCCGTGTCTAGAAAGCTACACCAGAGAAATGCTTGTATGTATAAACAAACGTACCTGAGAATTTTTTTTTTTTTTAGTTAATAGCTATCAACAAGGAATGGCTTAACTGAGGTATAAGGTAGTGCAACAGTTGAGCAGTTGGCTGCTAACCGTAAAGTTGGTGCTTAAACCCGCCCAGCAGCTCCACAGGAGAAAGACTTGGCAATCTGCTCCCGTAGATTACAGAACAGAACCCTAAGGAGCAGTTCTGCTCTGCCACATGGGTTGTTATGAGTCGAAATTGACTCGATGGCACCTAAGAACAACAACAAATTGTCGTATTATCATATGATGGGATACTACACACTACTAGATTTATATATGCCAACATTTTTAGAGCTCAGATTCATTAAGTAAACAAAGCACATCATGGGAGAATATATTATGATATGATAATGAAAAATGAACACACACAATTTGTGTATGTATACAAATAAAAGTAGGGAAAGAAAGGCCCAGAAAGTTGCCCACTAAACACTAAGGGAGAAGGTCAAGATGGATGTGGAGGTCAAAGGGGACATAGCTACATCTGTAATGCTTTAAATTTTTAAAAAGGAGGACATATTCAGGTTACTTTTATAATTAAAATATAACTTAAAAGCATTTTTTTTTAAAGTCCACAGGGGTAGTTGAAGAAGCAGGGTTGGGCAGAGTTGGCTGATGCTGTCCCAGGGGTGCCCCAGCTCTGGAAACAGGAAGTTCAGGAGCTCAGATCACTACCGCCTTCCCACGCTTATTTCCCTTACACCCCGCTTTGGGTGAAGGACATACTGAGCTGCTCCTGCCATGTGTTTCATTACATTTTGGTGGGCGGTTGGCAGTTATATGTGAAGATTGAAAAGATTTCCATTTGGGCTCAAAAATGGACTCTTAGATTTCTTAACCATATGACCTTGGGCAGGTTACTTGGCCTCTCTAAGCCTCGTTTACTGTAACATGGAGAGCGAGATTTTTCCTTGTGGGGTTAAAATGAACCCATGGATATTAGCTGCTTAGCATACTGCCTAGCCTAGTAAATACTCAGTAAAGAACAGAAATAACACTAGTGCTGAGTATGTGCCATGAGCATGGCGTCCCTGTTTTCTGTGCCCTATATGATCTGATAAAAACCTTTTGCACTTCTTTTTTGGGAGGAGTTTGTCTGAGATTTGTTTTATGGCCTCCAGAATTGAAGACATTCTGGGTCACCTTGATTGTGAGAACACAGACAGTGGGATGGTCCTGGAAAACTCTGTGGTCACCATAGCCCTGCTTTCCTCTGCCCCATCTTTGCTCAGGAGCTGGGCTTGATCCGCAAACCCGCCTCATTCATGACCAGCATCTGCGATGAACGAGGACAGGAGCTCATCTACGCGGGCATGCCCATCACCGAGGTCTTCAAGGAAGAGATGGGCATCGGTGGGGTCCTCGGCCTCCTCTGGTTCCAGAAAAGGTGAGGCATGGAGGGCAGAAGATGGTAGGGCCCTCCTTGCAACTCAGAATTGGTGATTCTCCCCTCAAAGGCTGAGCTGGGTAGGCTCGGAAAGTATCTCCAGGGTCAGTCTTTATGGCCACAGATCAGTTGAAAGGCCAGAGGAAGGACACATGGGCTATTCTCCAAGCCTTCCTAGGACTGAAAAGCCAGTCTAAGCCAAGAGGAGTGGAAAGCAATGACCTCATTGGGTACCTTGGAGCAGCCCCTTTCCCTTGGGAACTTTTAAGGAAATGGGACAGTTGGTAAATGCAGGCCTCTTGAGAGAAAGGTAGGGGTAAGCAGGGAAGTCTGGAAGGATCTGATAGTTTAAAGAGTGGGCCTGGCAGAGTTGCTGAACAGGAATAGTTGAAGTACCTCATATTGTATCCTCTTTGTAAAATTGTGCCTCTTATCTGCCTAAATGTTAGAGAAAATTGATTTTTCTCTGCAACTTCCAAAGCTAGCTGACCCTGGGACTGACAGCTGGGCAAGGGGGCAGCGAATACGTGCTCCATGGACCCCTGGCTTGGGGTAGTACTGTGCAGAAGCCGGGTCTTAGTTTGTGTCATGCCCTCATCTATGGAGAGATGGGTCTTCTTCCTGCTTTGGGCCCTTCCTGGAAAAAGTTCATGGGTTGTAACACCTGAGCAGACTTCACTCTGTCTGCTCTGGCATTTGCAGACTTTGTTCTTTGTTGGCTGGGAGGCTGAGCACTGTGCAGAAAGCCTGGGGCCCTCACCCTGCAAAAGGGACTGAGGTCTCACCTCCTTTCTGTCTGGCACATGGAGCGTAGCCACAAATACAAGTCATATCCTGATGTAGCAATTCAGGCTGAAACTGCTGTCTAACAAAGAGATTCCAAGCCCTGGTTGCTAGCCCTATTTTAAAAGTTGTATTTAATAGCAGCCAAGTCCAGAGCTGTCCAAGCATCAGGAAGTTTTGCCTTGGAGTTCTAGGATAGTATTAGACTTGGATTGCACCCTTCCTGAATGTGAGTGACATGTTCAGGGAAATGGGGAAAGCAGGGACATGTCCTTGTCAGCATACCTCCTGTTTAACAGCTCACCTCTGTTCCAACTCTCCTCTCCCTGCCCCTTTATTCACCATCCCCAGGTTGCCCAAGTACTGTTGCCAGTTCATTGAGATGTGCCTGATGGTGACAGCTGATCATGGGCCAGCCGTCTCTGGGGCTCACAACACCATCATCTGTGCTCGGGCCGGGAAGGACCTGGTCTCCAGCCTCACCTCAGGGCTGCTTACCATTGTAAGTACTGTCACCCTGGGAGGTGAGCGAGGACATTGGGCTTTGGCATCATGCCACTTGGCTGCAGCCAAGTCCTAAAAGGAACCCCTGAGTGTAAGACCCTGTGCAGGGGGCTGTTCAGAACATACCAGAGTGGTCTGCGACGCTCCAGGAGACTCTTGCAGCTCAGGGCAACACAAGGCTGTTTCTCCTACAGGGGGATCGTTTTGGGGGTGCCTTGGACGCAGCTGCGAAGATGTTCAGTAAAGCCTTTGACAGTGGCATCATCCCCATGGAGTTTGTGAATAAGATGAAAAAAGAAGGAAAACTGATCATGGGCATCGGTCATCGAGTGAAATCGGTGAGCTATTGCTCTCCTTAAGGGGTGGGCCTGGAAGACCTGGTGGGTGATGACAATAGAAAAACACCAACCCACTGCCGTCGAGTCGATCCTGACTCATAGCGACCCTATATGAGCATCAGCTTATTTGGGAACACCCACGCCCTCGACTCCCAAAATATGAAGCTTTGGATGTGTTAACAGATGTAGCTCTTTTTTCCATGTTGTAATATAGACGGCCCTTAAACAGTTTTTACCTTGTTAAATTGTAGCATGAAAATATGATGAGCTAGAAACTTGGTAACTTGAGCTTCCCAAATGAGCTTTAATAAGAGAAAGGACTAAAGTCCGGAGTTAAACGGGTGTATTAGTTAGCTTAGGCCAGATAATGCTGCAGTAACAAACAACTCCAAAAATCTCAGTGGCTTGGAACAGCAAAGGTTTATTTCTTATATTATATCCACTGAGGGTTGGCTACACAGCTCTGTTCTATGTCATCTTTATTCCGGGACCTCTGCTGCAGGAGCAGCCCATCTGGGACATGCTGGTCTCACATCAGAAGGGACCCTGTGAAGGCTGTTATAGCTTTTGCTTGGAAGTCTCACGGTGTACCTACACTCATGTGTCATTGGTCAAAGCAAATCACATGGTTAAGTCTGATATCACTGGGGCAGGAAGTCTAATCACTGTGTTTTTATGCAAGTAATGTGCACTTTCTGGATTTGTTTGCCAACCGTGCTTCCCTTGCTATGCTACCTTCTTTTTTTTGGTTGAGTTTAGAAAGCGAAATGAAAGAGAAGAGGTATCTGGCAGCTGTTAAAGGCCTTATGGGGCAACTCCTTAGTAGGTCCTTTTGTCCCAGCGTCCTTGGCCTGGTAACTCCAGAAACCTTATTTAGTCTGGAACCTTGCTGGTCTGGGCATGGAGTGTGATTCCCATTAACATAAGAGGGCCCTGCATGAACAGGGAGTAAGGGGTTTCCCATCTCCATGGCAGGAGTGCCCATCATGTGTATGATCCAGGACACTCCCTTCCAGGCATCCAAATGCTTTGCCAGCTCAGGTTAGAGATCCAGAGTTTGCTTGGTGAGCAAGGGCTGTGTCAGGGCGAGGGAAGGTGGTTAGTTCTGCGGAACATTCCATCCAGGGCTTGCTGGACCTTGCTGCTCCATCCCAGCTTCTGAGCAGACAGCACCTCTCCAGTCCACAACTCAGGCCTTTTTCCAAGGTCACACTAGACTTGCACTGCCACACTCAGTCTTTGGAGGTCCTTTCTTTCTTGGGTTCTGGACTGACCTAATCTGCCACTTTCCTGAGGGAGAAGGCCGCTGTGGTAATGGCGTTTGAGCTGTGCCTAAAATCATTCTACTCCCCCACTGACATTATTGCTTAGTGTGAGTCTCTTAGCAGATGGCCAGTCTCCATTCACTGAAGGTCCTGGTTTTTCCTAAAATTTCAGGGGTGCTTTGCTGCCCCACTCCCAATATATGCTTCCTTAGTGTAGAACTTCATTACAGCTTGACTAGGCTACAAAGCTAGGCAAGTCCCAGCTCCTGCTAACACCTTGACTGTGGCTTAGTCACTTAACATCGCCAAGTCTCAGCTCCTTACTTGTAGAGGAAGAGAGAATCTACAAAGGTGCTTTTGAGGCCCAAGTAAGATGCAAGAGAACTTCAAAAACCTTAAGCCCCGGCAGTGTTGTAATATATGCCATGTGGAATCATACCCTTAGGCAGATTCCCATCCCTGAAACATCTCCTGTATGCAACGCATACGGTTCTGTCACCCTGCGACCCAAGTGCAAACACGTCCCTCACCAGCAGGGCTCTGGTGGGTCGCTCTGTAACTTGGGGTCCATTTGTAGATAAACAACCCGGACATGCGCGTGCAGATCCTCAAAGGTTACGTGAAACAGCACTTCCCGGCCACCCCACTGCTCGATTACGCCCTTGAAGTAGAGAAGATTACCACCTCAAAGGTAAAAAAGAAGAAGTTCCCAAATTACATTTTTGGGTGAATTTCTTGGTGGGGGCGGGGTGAGCATAGAAGTTAGGTCATATTTTGATTGTGCAGTTGAAATCAAATCTGATTTTCTGGAAAATTTTATTTCTGTTTCATAATTAAATTCAATAGACACATACTGAGTCTCAGCTAGGTGTTGGGTTCTTTGCTAGACACTGGGCATTTGGAACTGAGGAAGACACAGTCGTCTTTAATGACCTGGGAGGTTTTGATGGAGGTTTTTAAATGGTGGTCAAATCCTGTAGTAATGGTAGCACTAGAGGAAAAGTGCAAATAAAAGAAAAAAAAGAGAGATAATAATAAATGCTGTAAATTTTTTGCTTTCCCAGAAACCAAATCTTATCCTGAACGTCGATGGTTTTATTGGAGTTGCATTTGTAGACATGCTCAGAAACTGTGGGTCCTTTACTCGGTAAGCCTTACGGCCCTTTTCTTCCTAACGAGTATTGATTTGTTGGTGGTGTTCCCTTCTAACTATAAAAGTGCTGCATGTTACTGCATGTTCGTTACGAAGGATTTAGAAAATATGGAGAGGTATAAAGAAGAAAACAAAAATTGCTGCTAACGCTACCACCCAGAGCACTCCTCCTCCTTTCTACTTTGAAAACAAAGACAGCTTCTCATTCCTGGGCACAAGTAGTATTGTCTACAGGGAAGAAGGCAGTCATGTGACATTTTAAAACTACAAGTTGACTTGTGTGTTACAGGGAGGAAGCTGATGAATATATTGACATTGGAGCCCTCAATGGCATCTTTGTGTTGGGAAGGAGTATGGGCTTCATTGGTGAGTTTGTTGTTGTTTTAAGGATTTTTTTTTTACCCCACAGTTCAGCTACACCACTTGGCCCAGGTAGTGAGTTTCTACAAAAGCGATGTCATTATTTTCTTAATCATTGTTCTTAATCTTCTCTTTCTTCCTTTAACCACCCCTCCCTCCCCCATCCCTCCCCCCTTACTTTTATCTTTGTTTTTGAAAATGACTTCAATTGCAAGCCCAGGAAAAGAGGGTTAAATCCAGCGGTTCCCTATTACCAAGGCTGGTAGACCTACCTACTGAATTGATTTGGATTTACTTCCCCATTTCTTTGTACCTACCTTTTTTGTTTTAGAAAGATTTTCCTTCTGTATCCTCCCTTCCTAGCCAAACTCTGAAAAATGTGTTTGCTGCATTTTAGGACACTATCTTGATCAGAAGAGGCTGAAACAGGGGCTGTATCGTCATCCATGGGACGATATTTCGTATGTTCTTCCGGAACACATGAGTATGTAACTGAGCCAGGAACCCTACTGCAGTAAAATGAAGCCAAGAACTCCTCCCCTGGGAAACAGTGCACAGACAGCTGGCACTGGAGCCTACTATAGGATGGGCCTGGAATGTAAACAGCCGCTGGTGTACCGGTGCCGAAAACCAGCTCCCACAGGCTAACACCATTCAGTCTACACAAAGAAGCTTGATATTTTTTTTATAAGCATAGAAATAAAAACCAAGCCAATACTTGTGATGTTTGCTTTGCTACCTGCTGTATTTATTATATGGAAGCATCTAAGCATTGTCAGGATAGTGTTTTTCCTCATTGTAGGGCGTTATTTTTTCCATTAGTTAAAAAAAATGTTTCCCTTGGAGAAAGAGATTAAAACTTAAATGGACGTCGAGATACTGCATTGAAGGTACCCCTAATCTTTTTTTCACTTCCCTTTCTTCCTCATTTAACATGAAGAACATTGTATTACCCTGATTTTTTTAAGGATCTTTTCGTATGTTACGTGTCAGAGGTTTGTTTGATATCCCGCTGAAACTTTCCATGTTGCAGATCTGCATCTGATTATGTCAGGGGGATGGGACCATTTGCATCCTTAGCCGTTGTCACAAAATATGTGGAGTAGTAATTTAAAATGTGTAAAGTTGTAACATACATATGTTTAAAATGGAAATGCAAAGCAAAAAGCTGTGAAAGGTCTTGTCTCATCTTCTCTGTACTTATGCGTCTGTTACTAAAGTGTGGGTCCAAGGACTCTTCTCCAGCCAGTTTGCAGCTGTAATTCGCAAAGATTCTGGGCAGCTGCCACCTCAGTCTCCTCTGTATTATCATGGTTTCGTTTAAATAAACTATAGTAACAATGAAGGTGTCCTAGTGTCTTGTGTCATCCATACCCTTTCATCTGTATTTCTTTCTACTGTGCTTTCTAATGATTTGCTGTATGTAGTTTTAAAATGCTCATTCCACCTTCTCAAAAAATAGAATTAATGAAAACACTTTTCTCCCCTAAACCTGCACCTCCCTCTTTTTCAGTGAATTGGAACCAAAGCTTACCCAGATCCTCAAGCCAGAAACTTAGGAATCATCCTTTACTTCTCTACTGCTGAATCCTGTTCATTTACTCTATTATTTAGTCGAGCCCTGGTATTGCAGTGGTTAAGCATTTGGCTGCTAATCAAAAGGTTGGCTGTTCAAATCCTCCAGCTGTCTACTCTGCCCTATCGGCTTGCTATGAGTCCGAATTGGCTCGATGGCAGTGGATTTTATCATCTAGTCATATCTGGTCTTCTGACTGGTGTCCCTATTTCCACTTTTGTTCCCTTACATTCCAGTCTCCACAGAGCCACTCTTACCACTTTTCTACGGCTCTCTATTAGAAGAAAATACTTGCGTTTTCCATTTCTGACGTTTCCACCTTATACAGCTTCCAGCTTTCACAGGTTTTACTGTATATACTGAACAGTAACTATTGACCTAACACGATGCTAAACATTTTACAAGCATTTTCTCATTTAATCCTCACACTGATCTCCCAAGGTAGACCGTTACCTCCATTTTTAAAAGATAGCTCAAAGACAATCAGTAACTTGCTCACCCTCATCCACTTAGCTGGAGCTCGATCCAAAGACTTCATTTTGGTAGTATTTTTACTCCAAAGCCATTTTAAATCATTTAAAACCAAAATCCTATATTACTACCCACGACGTTAACAATGGGTGATGGTCTAAGAAGGCTTTTACCATACAAAATGCCAAGATTATGCTGCTAAGGGGAAGAAAAAAAAAAATCCATCTTCCCACCGAGATCTGGGATGGGAGGCCCTGGGAGATTCTCGGGAGTCGAGTGAAGTAACGTTAACTGGAAGATTTAAGTTTGAACCATGTCAAACGTGGACCTGATTTTGGGAAGGACGAGGAAGCGCATGCGCGGCCCCCGGCTCTCGGCCCGGGCCCCGCCCCTCGCCCACTATAATCCCAGAATCCCTCTGTGTCGCATCAGAACGGCCCCAACGTTCCGAGGTTGCGGAGACCAGGCGCGTTGGCGCCAAGATGGCGGCGGCAGCGGTGGCAGCTGCGGCGGCGGCGGCCGCGGCTGCATCCCTTCAGGTGCTGGAGATGGAAAGCATGGAGACGGCTGCCGCCGGCTCAGCGGGACTAGCAGCCGAAGTCAGAGGCAGCGGCACGGTAGACTTCGGGTCTGGGCCGGGAATATCTGCAATGGAGGCCAGCGGAGGAGATCCCGGCCCGGAGGCCGAGGACTTCGAGTGCAGCTCTCACTGCTCGGAGCTGTCCTGGAGGCAGAATGAGCAGCGGCGCCAGGGCCTTTTCTGCGACATCACCTTGTGCTTCGGCGGTGCCGGAGGCCGCGAGTTCCGGGCCCACCGCTCGGTGCTGGCCGCCGCCACCGAGTACTTCACGCCCCTACTCTCGGGCCAGTTTTCCGAGTCCCGCTCGGGCCGGGTGGAGATGCGCAAGTGGAGCTCCGAGCCCGGGCCCGAGCCCGACACGGTGGAAGCCGTTATCGAGTACATGTACACCGGGCGGATCCGCGTCAGCACGGGCAGTGTGCACGAGGTGCTCGAGTTAGCCGACAGGTAAGCCAGGGATGCCAGGCTGCGGAGGGCGCGGCGCTGGGAGGTGAAGATGCGCGTGGATGGAGCGGATTGTGCAGCCCCTGGCGGGGGGGGGGGGGGGCAGGACCAAGTCGGGAGGGCAGTGCCTGCGGGTGGGGATCTAGTGAGCGCTGAGCAAATGCATTCATTTAGTACTCATTGAGCGCCTTCGGTGGGTCAGCCGCTGTGCTGGGCACTGAGGATGCAGCTGTCAGGTCCGGCAAAGCGCCCTGCACTAATGGGGTTCAGATTCTAGAGGGAAGGACAATGGCAATGAAGAGAAAGTCTGTATGTAATCTGTGCTGTGCTGACGTTAAAAAAGGGTGAAAGCATAGTGATTGGGTAGAGGAAAGAACTCACTGAGGAGGTGACATATAAACCGACCTGTGAATGACAAGAAAGAACGGGCCATGCTAAGGCGGGGAGAGAACATTCCAGGCCAATAGCACAAGGCAGGATCCAGTGATCCAATTTGGGTTGGAGAAGGGGGGGAAAACAAGCCTTGAGGCTGGATCTAGCGGACAGTGGCAAATGGTGTGAAATGCGTCAGAATAAGGAGTTTGGATTTTACTGTGAGCGTGATGGAAAAAAGATGGGTTAAAAAAAAGATCGGATTTAAAGATTTAAAAAAAATTCTGCTGCTGTGGAAAATGGATTGTAGGGCTCAAGAATGAATGCTGGAGACTGGTTAGGAAGCTGCTGAATGCTATTTACAGAGATGGGAAGGAGTCTTTAGGCAATGTTATGGATTTGTTTTGTTTTGTTTTTTATAACTTTTATTGTGCTTTAAGTGAAAGTTTACAAATCAAGTCCGTCTCTTGCACAAAAACCCATATACACCTTGCTACACACTCCCAATTACTCTCCCCCTATTGAGACAGCCCGCTCCCTCCCTCCACTCTCTTTTCATGTCCATTTCCACAGCTTCTAACCCCCTCCACCCTCTCATCTCCCCTCCAGGCAGGAGATGCCAACATAGTCTCAAGCGTCCACCTGATCCGAGAAGCTCACTCCTCACCAGCTTCCCTCTCCAACCCACTGTCCAGTCCAATCCATGTCTGAAGAGTTGGCTTCGGGAATGGTTCCTGTCCTGGGGCAACAGAAGGTCTGGGGGCCATGACCACTGGGGTCCTTCTAGTCTCAGTCAGACCATTAAGTCTGGGTCTTATGAGAATTTGGGGTCTATGGATTTGTTATTTTAACAAACGTACGTATTAAGCACATACTAGGCATCAGAGCAGACACTGGGTTCTAAGATCCTGAGGAATTGAGGCAAAAGTTCCTTTGCACATAGCACTTACATTGGTAGATGAACAATAAATAAGTAAAATATATAGTATGTTGGATGATTGTTACAGCTGTGATGAGAAATAAAGCATGGTCGGGGCATACAGAAAGTATTGGGTGGAGAGGAACTGTTTTTTAAATAAATGCATAGAGAATGCTTCTTGGAGAAGACGTTTTACAAAGAACTGAAGGAAGCAAGGGAGTGTTTTCAACTAGAGAATACATGCAAAGGCCCTGAGGCTGGAGCTTGTCTGGATATTGGGGAATAGCATGGGGCCAGTGTGGCTGGAGCAGAAGGATGATGAGAAGAGTAGGCGAGGCCTCAGGTTGGTAATAGGAGTGAATCCAGATCCCATAGAGCCTTGCTGGCCTGTGAAAAGATGAGCTTTCACTCTGAATGAGTTGGGAGGGTTTTGAGCAGGGGAATGATGTGATTTAGTTTGAAGACTTCTGCTGTGTTCCAAGGGCAGGAGCTGGAGGACTAGGAGGCTTTTGCAGTGATCCAGGTGAGAGATGGTGGGGGCTTGGATTGAGGAGGGAAAAGTAAAAGTGATGAGAAGTGCTCCAGTTCATATTTTGAAGGTGTCGCTGTTGGTTATGTCGAGTCGATTCTGACGCATGGCGAACCCAGGTGTTGCAGAGTAGAACTGCTCCATAGGATTTTCAAGGCTGTGACCTGGAAGCAGGTCGCCAGGCCTGTCTTCTGAGACACCTCTGGGTGGGTTCAAATTCCAAAGCTTTCAGCTAGTAGCCCAACACTTAATCGTTTGCGCCACCCATGGACATCATTATTTTGAAGGTGTTGTTGTTGTTGGGGAGTCCTGGTGGCGCAGTGGTTAAGAGTTATGGCTGTTAACCAAAAGGTCAGCGGTTTGAATCCACCAGTTGAGCCTTGGAAACCCTGTGGGGCAGTTCTACTCTGTCCTGTAGGGTCGTTATGAGTCGGAGTCAACTGGCCAGCAGTGGGTTTGGTTTTTGGATGGTTGGTTGGTTGTCGTTGGGGGCTGTCCAGTCAATCCTGACTCAACAACACCACGTGACAGGACAGAACTGCTGCAGAACAGAAACAGATTGCCAGAGCTTTCTCCCTGGGAGCTGCTGGGTAGGTTCGAACTGCCAGCCTTTCAAATAGCACCTTAGTGCTTAACCGTTGAAGGTGGAGGAGACAAATAGGCAGATGGATTCAATGCGGGATGTTAAGGGGGAAAAAAGTCTGCAAGATGTTGATCGAGGTGTCTGAGTAGACAATTGGGTATAAGACACTGGGCACTAGAGATACAGATTGGGGGAAATTAGCATATAGTTAGTGATTAAAGCCATGGGTTTGGATGAAATTACTTAGGAAGAGATTGTACATAAGGAAGAGAAGGAGCTGGGGATTCTTCAATATGTCACACAATTGAGGAGGATTCGGCTGAGGAGATCCATCTCATGGAAGTGTAGAAAGGAAGAGTGTCACGGTGGGGGTGGCCAATGCTTCCAAAGCATAAGTGGTCATTTTATTCGGCAATAATGTAGGTCCTTGGTGGCCTTGACAAGAGCCATTTAAGTTAAATCTTCCTATGAAAGGGATCAGAACAACTGAACACAGATGGAAATGTTTGAGTAGGGCCAAGGAGCGTTGTCTTAGTTATCTAGTGCTGCTATAACAGAAATACAAGTGGATGGCTTTAACGAAGAGAAAATACAGTCTAGGAGGCTAGAAGTCCGAATTCAGGGTGCCAGCTCCTGGGGAAGGCTTTCTCTCTCCGTCGGCTCTGGGAGAAGGTCCTTGTCATCAGCCTTCCCCTGCTCAAAGAGCTTCTCAGCACAGGGACCCCAGGCCCAAAGGACGTGCTGTTCTCCTGGCTCTTGTTTCTTGATGTATGAGGTCCCCATGTCTCTGCTCACTTCTGTCTTTTATATCTCAAAAGAGATTGACTTAAAACACAACCCAATCTTGTAGATTGAGTCCTGCCTCATTAACATAACTGCCACTAATCCCAGCTCGTTAACATCATAGAGATAGGATTTACAACACATAGGAAAATCATACCAGATGACGAAATTTGCACTATCACACACTGTTGAGAATCATGGCCTAGCCAAATTGACCCATGTTTTGAGGGGGACACAGTTCAATCTATAACAACCGCAGATGGGTGGCTTTAGAAACAGAAATTTATTCTCTCTCAGTTTTAGGAAGCTAGAAGTCCTAGTTCAGGACGTCGGCTCAAGGGGAAGATTTTCTCTCTCTGGAGGGAGGTCCTTGTCTCTTTAAGCTTCTGCTGCTGGGTGATCTTCATTTGGCTTGGCATCTCCTGTAATCTGCTCTTTTTATATTTTGTAAGAGATTAACTCAAAACACACCCTGTACTAATCCTGTCTCATTAACATAACAAAGACAGCCCATTCCCAAATAGGATTTTAAACACAGGCATAGAGGTTAAAAAAAAAAAGAGGTTAGACAACACAAAATTTTGGCAGACACAATTCAATCCATACAAAAAAAAAAAACCCAAACCTGTTGCCATCGAGTCAATTCCAACTCATAGTGACCCTATAGGACAGAGTAGAACTGCCCCATAAAGTTTCCAAGGAGCGCCTGGCAGATTCAAACTGCCAGTCCTTTGGTTAGCAGTGAAGCTCTTAACCACTGTGCCACCAGGGTTTCCATTCAGTCCATAGCAGGAGTATATCTTTCTCGCCTGCTAAGATAGGAGATACTAGAGCTTGTTTGTTTGCTGATGGAAGTATTCAGTGGAAACGGAGAAACTGATGCTACGGGATTGGAGGGATAATTGTGGGAGCAAAGTCCTTGAAACCAAGAGGGGGGATAGGATCCATATTATAAATGGAAAGGTTAGACTGGGAAGGCAGACACGCAGGCAGATCGGGCGGTGGGACGATGAAGTTCTGCCTGATGCTTTTCTCAAAGGTGGGGTGGATGGGGTGAGTATAAGGGTTGTTGAAGAAAATGAAAGTCATCACACTCAGGCTGTGTTCGCTTCTGTCGTATGATGTTGTATTTGGGTGGGGGGTGTTTTTGTTTTCAGATTTGCCCCTGCTTAATTCGGGGTGAGGAGAGGAGCGAACACTTCAGGCAATTTGCTTGAAATTTCTCTCTGTCTGTCAGCTGCTGAGCTGCTGCCCTGTATCAGGCACTGTTCTAAGTGCCCTGCAACATCATGTATAATCTTCCATCAGCTCTGAGGCAGGGTTCCCCTTTCCTCCTCCCGCATGGAATCTGTTGGTGATGATACCTTCCCTGCAGGGCAGTTATCAGGTAGGGATTAGAAATGATAGGAAGAACCCAACATGATGCCTTGCACATGGCAAATGTTATGTGACAGTTGTTACTATTTTCACAGAGAGCAGTATTTCCAAACACTTGCCTAAGGGATGCTACCTCAGAATTACCCAGAGTGCCTGCCAAAAACAGGGGCTCCAGGTGGGGATGCAGGAAGCCTAGGAATTATATATATCTAACTGGTTCAACTTCCCAGATGACTCCAGCACCTAGACATGTTTGGGAGCCACTACAGCCCCAGGCACTCCACCTTGTATTTGTTTTCTCTCTAAGATGATATGTTCCTTGAACAAGGTGAAGGGAGCCTGTCTTATTCATCTTTATATCATAGTTAGTTATTAAGCATAATAATGATGATAACAAATGGTTACCAAATTGAATGTGGCTGGCCTGAAGAAATCATCCCTATATTGTCTAAGGTTTGCCATTTGGGGGATTTTTTTTTTTTTTTTTTTCCAACTGTGCTTTAAGTGAAAGTTCACAGTTTAGTTTTTCCTACAAAAACTTATACACACATTGTTATGTGACCCTAGTTGCTCTCCCTGTAATGTGACAGCACACTCCTCTTTTCCGCCCTGGATTTCCTGTGTCCATTCAACCAGCTCCTGTGCCTTTCTGCCTTCTCATCTCACTTCCAGACAGGAGCTGCCCACTTAGTCTCATGTATTTCCTTGAGCTAAGAAGCACAGTCTTCACGATGTCATTCTATGTCTTATAGTCCTGTCTAATCTTTGTCTGAAGAGTTGGCTTCGGGCATGGTTTTAGTTTTGGGCTAACAGAGTTCGGGGGCCATGTCCCCTTGGGTCCCTCCCGTCTCAGCCAGACCATTGATCTGGTCTTTTTTACTAGAATTTGAGCTCTGCACCCTACTTTTCTTCTGCTCCATCAGGGACTCTTTGTTGTGTACCCTGTCAGGGTGATCATTGGTGGTAGCTGGGTACCATCTAGTTCTTCTGGTCTCAGGCTGATGGAGTCTCTGGTTTATGTGGCCCTTTTGTCTCTTGGGCTAATATTTTCCTTGTGTCTTTGATGTTCTTCATTCTCATTTGCTCCAGGTGGGTTGAGACCAATTGATGCATCATAAATGGCCACACGCGAGCTTTTAAGACCCCAGATGCCACTCACCAAAGTGGAATGCAGAACGTTTTCTTAATAAACTTTGTTATGCCAATTGACCTAGATGTCCCCTGAAATCACGGTCCATTGGAGGATTTTTTTTAAGTGGTCGTCTCAAATTGGCTACCCTCACGGCTCAGTGCTGCCAGATATATGAGTTTGTCTGAAACCTTTGTTTTTGTTTTAATTTAACTTTAAATGAATATATGTGGACGGAAAACCTACATGCCAAACCACTGTCTTTTGTTTTTTTAACCTGGACTTTCCTTACGTGTGCACTATATGTTTTGTGTCCTGTCTTCTTCAGAAGTTTGTCTTTGTCATCCCTGCTTTAATGGGAACCCAGCTGCCCAAGGAGAAAGCTCTGTTGAAAAGAAGATTAAAACCTCTAACACAAAGCCTAGACTGCTGTTCTTTCTGGTAATCTGACCAAACAGACCCTCCAAGGAGTCATAGGTCCTGCTTGGCCCTTACTTTATACCACATAGATGGATAGATTGATAGCTGCTGTTGAGTTGACTCTGACTCACGACGACCTTATGTACAACCTCATGCCTAGTCCTGTATCATCTTCATTATCATTGGCATGTTAGAGTCCTTCGTTGCGGCTGTTGTGTTAATCCATCCCAGCAAGTTCTCCCTTGCCTTCGCTGGCCCTCTACTTCACCAAACATGATATCTTCTTCCAGTGATTGATCCCTCCTCCCTCTTGATGAAGTGTCCAAAGCAAGCAAGCAAGACATTGTTCCATCGTGATCCATAGGGTTTTCACTGGCTAATTTTCAGATGTAGATCACCAGGCCATGCTTCCTCGTCTGTCCTTGTTCGGAAGTTCCTCTGAAACCTGTCCACCATGGGTGACCCTGCTGGTATTTGAAATACTGGGTGGCATAGCTTCCAGCATCACAGCAACAGACAAGCCACCACAGTAGGACAAACTGCTAGATGGGGAATGATTATACCATATAGTCGATGTTTAATAAAATCTCTTCCCTGAGACCCTGCCCCATTTAAGAGGCTGGTGATGGCAAGAGATTAAGACAGGATAGCAGGGGCAAGTCTGGATTGGGATTTGTAGAGAGCAAATTCCAGTGAAAATAAAGCATGGGACAGTTGTATTTTGTTAGAGGATGTGTTCCACTTTGTCGTTGTTACATAATTCAGAACTCCACTTTGTGTATAATTGTATGTTATATAGAAATCATATATAGTTATCTATAAACAGTGATATAAATAATATTTAAATATTTTTATATATAAAGGTAGTTTATATTTATGCTTTTAAACATACTTTTTTCAGCATAATACTTTTTAATTTGAGGATTTGCTTTTTCAGATGTTGTGTCTAAGGTGAAATGAATCTCACCATTTCAATTTATGCAACTCATACGCTCTCAAAATGCAACCTCGTGAAATATGCACATGGGGAAATTAATCCTTTCTTTTTCTTTATTTTAGGTTTTTATTAATTCGTTTAAAAGAATTTTGTGGAGAATTTCTCAAGAAAAAACTTCATCTCTCTAATTGTGTGGCCATTCACAGCTTAGCTCACATGTACACCCTGAGCCAACTTGCTCTGAAAGCTGCTGATATGATACGGAGAAATTTCCACAAAGTAATTCAGGATGAAGAATTTTATACTTTACCTTTCCATCTCATTCGAGACTGGCTTTCAGACTTGGAAATTACGGTTGATTCTGAAGAGGTTCTCTTTGAAACAGTTTTAAAGTGGGTTCAGAGAAATGCCGAAGAGAGAGAGAGATACTTTGAAGAACTCTTTAAATTGCTCAGATTGTCCCAGATGAAACCGACTTATCTTACTCGGCATGTCAAACCAGAGAGGCTGGTGGCCAATAATGAAGTTTGTGTCAAGCTGGTGGCAGATGCAGTGGAGAGGCATGCCCTGAGAGCTGAGAACATACAGTCTGGAACATTCCAGCACCCCGCTTCTCATGTCTCTTTATTACCTCGCTATGGGCAAAACATGGACGTGATCATGGTTATTGGAGGCGTGTCAGAAGGGGGGGACTATTTAAGTGAATGTGTGGGATATTTTGTTGACGAGGACAGATGGGTAAACCTGCCTCATATTCATAATCACCTCGATGGACACGCGGTTGCAGTAACAGAATCCTACGTATATGTTGCTGGATCAATGGAACCAGGGTTTGCTAAAACTGTGGAAAGGTATAACCCAAATTTGAATACGTGGGAACATGTTTGTAGTCTGATGACAAGAAAGCATTCTTTTGGGCTAACAGAAGTCAAAGGAAAGCTCTATAGCATTGGAGGACATGGCAACTTTAGTCCTGGCTTTAAAGATGTGACTGTTTATAACCCTGAGCTTGATAAATGGCACAACTTGGAATCAGCACCAAAGATTCTTCGAGATGTCAAAGCACTTGCCATTGAAGACCGGTTTGTGTACATCGCTGCCCGCACTCCTGTGGATCGTGACACCGAAGACGGATTAAAGGCTGTAATTACTTGTTACGACACAGAGACTCGACAGTGGCAAGATGTGGAGTCTTTGCCACTTATTGACAATTACTGCTTTTTCCAAATGTCTGTGGTTAATTCAAACTTTTACCAGACAGCATCCTGCTGTCCTAAGAGTTACTCGTTAGAGAATGAAGAGGCGGTGCGAAAAATTGCCAGCCAGGTTTCTGATGAGATCCTTGAAAGCTTACCTCCAGAAGTCCTAAGCATTGAAGGAGCAGCCATTTGCTATTACAAAGATGATGTTTTCATTATCGGAGGCTGGAAAAACAGCGATGATATTGACAAACAGTATCGGAAAGAAGCCTACCGATACTGTGCTGAGAGAAAGAGGTGGATGCTTCTTCCTCCCATGCCACAGCCTCGTTGTAGAGCCACTGCTTGCCACGTGAGAATCCCATACCGGTACTTGCATGGCACACAGCGATACCCTATGCCTCAAAACTTAATGTGGCAGAAGGACCGGATCAGACAGATGCAAGAAATTCATCGCCATGCCCTAAACATGCGACGAGTGCCAAGCTCTCAGATTGAATGCTAGGTTCTCTAGTAGGTGCAGCTTAAAACAGTTACACATGCTTTCGTGAGGCTGAAGCGATCCAAACTGTTACTAGAAAAAGTATGTTGATAACTTATTTTCTACCTGAACTGATTACAGTATTATCCAGTGTAAAGGAAAAGCAGTTAAAAACTGAAGAATGGGGAACTCAGTTCCATACGCGGCAACTTTTGTTAGCTTGTGATCTTTATCTGTCCTGGGTTTGTATGTGTGTACTAGCTAAATAAGATCTTATTAAAGACAAGTGGAAAAATCAGGTGCAGTTACTTGGCAGTTTCTGGCCAATAAGTTATAACTCTTTTGTCTTAGGAACTTACATTTTGAACAGGCTTTAAGCACCAGTTTTATTTGCACATTGACTTTGATTTTCCTCTTCGTTTTTTCCTGAACGGTTGATTCTGACAAGATGAGAATTTATGCATTGAGCCCTCTTCTGCAGAAGGCGTGTGCAATAGTGAGACTGAAATTTGAAGGAAAAAGCACAAATCTTCAGCAAGATGATTTCAGAACGTTTGTGTTGATGTTTTGTTGTACGTGTTTATTTCTAGAAGAGATGACTGATGAAAAACTTGTGATTGACTCATGCATTTTTGAATATTTTTTATTTATTTAAGAACTGTGTTGTAGACTTCAAGCCGTCAAGCTGAGATGATGGTAATTGGCAAAAGTTACCATATTTTTATGCAAATAACGCATGCCTTCTACATTTGTTTGCCAACCACTGCCTCCTCCTGCAAGGTGTTTTAAGTGCACTATGCTAGTTCTTTTTTTACAGCAACATGGAAAAAAAACTGGCATAGCGACACTTAAAAAAATACGTCTTGGGGAGGGAGCGGTTGACAAACGAATGTAGAAGGTGTGCGTTATTTGTGTACAATATGGTACTATCCTTTAACTGATTGAACACATAGGAAGTTACATATGTGAAATATGTTTCTATAGGAAGAAAAGTATTATTAGTGTAAACTGGAAAATCAAAAGCATTTAAAAAATTTTCAACTTTTTTCAGAAGTTGCAGGCTTATTTGAGGATAAGTTAATGAGTGTGAATAATGCTTATGACAATCGATACTCAACGCCTTCACTTTTAATTTTTGCTGTAATGTATAGTCTGTAGAATCCTCATTCCTTTCCTAAAGAAACTTTCTTCAAAATGGAAAGGAAGTACCAATTTAGAGAAATGTTGCTGAAGAGACACTCCTTTATACCTTGGCCCTGATTGTGACGATAGTTTATCCAGTTGCCCTAGGCTTTCATTGGAACTTTGACTGAGCCCAGAATACTGAACTTGCTTGCATAATTCTGGCTGTTAAAACCTTACCCCTGCAATTGTGTTTCATGTTTGTTTGTGCGTTCATCTGCTTCTCTTAGACACTCCGGAGCTTTATACACATCAGCACTCAGGTTGACCCCTTCCTAGTTAACAGAGAAAGGACTTGGCCTTTAGCAGGAAGAGATCCTGCTCTAATGGTTTGCAATGTGGGTCCAGTAAATTTTTCTTGTTTTTTACAGAATGTCTTCACCTTCTTAGACATTCTAGTATACTACTCTAGAAGTTGAATTCCAAGTGCAGTGATTTTTTTTTTTCTAGTCCATTATAGTTAAAGCCAACTTTCTTAGTAATTGTGTGATCAAACATAAAAAGAAAAAAGCCCAACCGGAAATTTTGACTCTGCATTTGCTGCAAGACTATTAATGTTTTATCCCTTGGACCCTCTGCTAAGAACCTTCCTGAAATTTCTAAGTATCCCTGCCTGAGACAAGGCTTTTCGATAAACATGTTGGAAATATGCTTTAAA
The DNA here is from genome assembly GCF_024166365.1 of Elephas maximus indicus. Lineage (NCBI taxonomy): Eukaryota > Metazoa > Chordata > Mammalia > Proboscidea > Elephantidae > Elephas > Elephas maximus. Next base: position 48,865,003 of record NC_064837.1, on the reverse strand, counting down.
ACCGTTTAATTGAGACTGGGGGGAAAGCTGCAAGTCTGCTCCTAGGTGAGGCTTTGTTATTCTACCCCACCTCTCCTTGTTTTTTGATTTCCATTTATTTGTAGTATTTTAGTAAAAGCCATTTGGATTCTGATAAGTGCTAATTCAACTTTTTCTAAGTTATAAGAGGTATATGCAAGTAAGAAAAGCTCATTGAAGAAGTTCTCATTTCTTTCTTTTAGACACATAACAAACTTTTTTTTTGGTCATGTTGAAATAACTTAGTCACTCCCTGGAACACTAGTTTCTCTCCAGAAGGGTATGATGTAAGTGTTTTTTCTTTTTTTTTGTCTCAGAGTTGTCTTCTGAGACAGCCATTACCAAGTTATTTGTAGAGTTTTTTTCTTTCTTTCTTTCTTTTCACATGATGTGGCATAGATTATAACTCGTAAGATTTAGGTATAATCTGGTTTTGAAACCTTGATTGAAACTGTTGTTTTTTAACTCAGCAGGCAGCCTAGGCCATGGCTGAAAAGAAGGGGTAAGTCCTTCATTGCATGATGATGTGTGCAGGTTTTCCTGACTACTGAATTCCTAATTGTCACATTTGAATTCACATGTGTGATTTCACATCAATAACTTGTGTTTCTGAAATATCCTAACTAACTTGTTAATATGGAAAGAAACCAGATTTGTTTAAATCTGTTCAAGGCTGACATTCTGAAATTCTAAATCGTAAATAACTTCCCAGATTGTTTGGAAAGGTTCTCATTATGATAACCAAGACCGAAGGTGGCTCTTTGGGAGAGAAATTTCCTTTTTGATAAAAACTTAAAGATTGTGGTAATCTGAGTAGTCAAAAACATGGCTTTAAAACTACAGTTTAACATGTATTCATGCCAACTTTGTTTTGTTGCTTTTTATTTTGTGGAAGAGGGAGGAATTGATTATGCCAAAAAGTAATAACTCTAACTTTGAATGAGACCACTTACATCTTAGAATGGGTATCCTTCAACTATACCTATCCCACCATGTTTAAAAAAAAAAAAAAACAAAAAAAACAGCCAATGGTGTATACTGAGAATGTCAGTCATGAGCTTAGTGTTTAAGTAATGCATCTCACTTGCAGTTGTTTGCATGATTAGTCTTGTGTATCTTGATATTCAACTTTGCTTTTGCTGTGTCAGTTGAAAAATAATTGTTTTGCTCAGTCATTGACATCAGTTTTTTGATCACGTAGTTTTATATAATATTTCTGGGACCAAAAAAATTAAAGTACTGTCCCTTTTTATATAGAACAGAATTCCGTTTGAAGCTGAAAAGATAGTGTAAATGAAGATGTGTGGGTTTTTGTTTTTTTTTTTTTTAAACCTTTCAGGCTGCTGGTAAAGTAGCTTCTAGGTCACTTTTTTCCCCTTTATGTTTCTCTCTCGACTAAATAGTGTAGCATGTGATATGTTTAAAATACTTCATTCTCTGCTTCACAGTTCTAATAACAACACTACACTGTAGGTAGGAGTAAGCTGAATTGTACATTTTAATTACTTGGTCTAATCTAAAGGGACTTTTTGTACTTTCCTCAAATGAAGCTTACATAAAAGGATAGATTGACCGTATTTCATGTCTTTGAAAATATACAGAATTGTGAAGTAAGTTCTCTGCTTACACTAGAAAAATAAGGTGCTTACAGGTTGCCATTTAACTGGAGAATATTTGAGAAACAATTTAGTCTCTTTTTTTGACATACATTTTGTCACATCACTCCAGTTTACTTTCTTGAGAAAAAGTCCGTTTTTGTTACAGTGCTTACATTATACTTTTTGGTTATTGAAAACAAAACAGCTCATGGTCAAGTCATGTGATATAGTAACTAACATAATATAGTAGTCATTTTGCTTCAAGGAAGTTAATTAGCCAAATTCCTGCTCTTTGTTGACTACCTTTGTGGGCTTCTGTCTTACTCTATATGATCATTACGACCAGTGTCTTACAGTGAAGCACATACAATAGAGCACTTGTTAACCCCCCTCGAAATGCACTGGTGAAAAGTAGTGCTTGCTAGCTGTTCAGAGATCTTATGATCCATGTGCTAGGACTCATTGAGCTATTTGTAAAATAAATACTTTGTCTGAGTTAATCCAGTGAGTTCTTTGGCCTAGCAGTATCCAGGCTTCTACTCTACTGAAAGTGTCATCTTGTCTCTCTCCCTGAAGTCAGAGGAGATGCAGTATTTAGGACAGCCTGAGACATTACATTGTAAAACAGCTTGCTTTATGTTCCTAAAGCTCTCTTGTTCTATGTTAAAGCTACTAATCATTTCAATGTAAGTTTTAAATAAACATATTTCTTTAGAGCTGGTTTGTACTGTATTTTTTTTTCCTTTTTAATTATACACTGTTAACTATAAGTGCCTTCTTCCTTTCCTCCTGTTCCCTCGTTCATCCAATCCTGACTCCCTTAAGTTGAACACTTTTTAGTACTCTTACAAATTTAAACACTGCATTTATTTAAAAAAAGAATTAATTCTTATTGCTTAGACTTTTTATTAGCTAAATGAAGAGGCTCATACAGGTAGGGTACTTGTCGAAGCGGAATACTTTACTTCATCTCGCAGTGCTAATCCTGTGAAGTTGTCCCGTCTAGCTGCATATTCCCCAACATTGGCCAGCCCTGGTACCACACAGCAGCTCAGAGCACTGCGGTATATGCTCATGTCATGAGCATCATACCACTCATCAGTCTTCTCATCGTAGCACTCAACATTAAAGGTGGTAGTAAAGCCATTAAAGCCACCCACCACAAACAAGAGGTCGTCCACCACCTCAATGCCAAAATTGCTACGAGGATTAAACATAGTGGGAATCGTGCGCCAAGTATTAGCCACTGGGCTGTAGGCTTCTGCACTCCTGAGTCGATTGGCTCCATCAAAACCGCCTACCTGTAGTTTACAAAAGAAATGCTGTTAGCCATTGCTTCTGTTTACTGAGAAGGGCCTAGCTGGGGAGGATCAGTGGTTTTGTACCTCCCCCTTCTGCTATGTACCATTAAAAAAAAAAAAGGGTTTTCAAATGCTTGCCTATGTTAGGGTAAACCTATTTGCAAATATAAAATCTAGGGGTTAATCATTTGTGTTGTGGTACTAGAGGAACTTACAGCATATACGTGTTCTCCATAAGCAATTACACCTATGCCACTCCTCCTGCTCCTCATGGGCGCTATGACTGTCCACTGATTACTCTCGCTGTTGTACACTTCTGCTGTAAACAGGCATTCGTTCCCATTAAACCCACCACATATGTAGACCTGTGTGAAGAGAGTATGAAGGGTATGAAAATTGTCACCTCTGGGGTGTAGAGAGAAAGGAAGTGTGTATGGTGTGGGGAACACTTCATTTAATGCCATTCTGTACCATCTGGATTTTTCCCCTCATGTTTGCATGCATTGCTTTTTGATTAATAAGTAATAATAAGGCCACTTAGTCATTTAAAGAAGGGGTCAATACTGCAAAATGAGTACAGCCACCCCAAAAAACAGAATAACCATCATTTCCAGGCTTGGTCTTTGCTTCCAATCTTCCCCTCCCACGCTGGTCTTTACCTTTCCATACAGCGTTGTGGCACTTGCATCACTCCTCTGTTCGTGCATGGGGGCAATGAGTGTCCATTGATTGGTCTCTGGCTCATAGCGTTCAGCAGTATTGAGACGCACATAGCCATCAAATCCTCCCATGGCATAAATAAAATTGCTGAGGACAGTCACACTGACATAGCAGCGTCTAGAGTGCATTGGGGCTACCTGGTGCCAAGTTTTCTTGACTGGGTCAAAACGCTTAACGCTATTGAAGTAGTCTACACTATCGAACCCCCCAATGATATAAACGTAGCCTTTCAAATAGGCTGCCCCGTGGTAGGCACGAGGACTCTCTTCCTCACAAGTGACGTTCACCCATCTGTCTGCCCGAGCATCATATGCCTCAATGGCATTGGTGGGGCTCCCACCACTCCAGCCACCAATTGCAAATAGGATGGCATAGGGCAGGCGAGGCCTGGTGAGTGGGTTGGTGAAGTCAGAATTAGAGGGTCCATTCATGTTTAGGTCATACATGGCCTTTAGGGCATTAATGATGACTGGCTTGCATTCCTCACTGTCTTTCACATAGTCGTTCATCTTAACATTGTTCATGAAGTACTCAGCATGCATTAGAGCCAGGCGAACCTAAGAAGGAAATACAGAAAGTCATTCAGATGAGATGAGGATGCCTGGAAAAGCCATATCCTTAACCCTGGTTTTACGGTCTGCCTTTGAACTGCTCTAGGATTGTATTTTGTTTTGTCTTGAAATTTATAACTCAGTTTAAATACTTGTTTTGGGGAGGTGCTATACATATACATGCTAAGAATGAACTAGAAGGCCCATTCCTCTGCCACTGGGGAGTACTATAAGACCAGAAAAAGCTGTGGTGATTATTTAGTAATTGAATGTCTCTGTCTCTATTTGTACAATAACATTGAACACCAACTGGCTACTACTGGGAAACCCTGGTGGCATAGTGGTTAAGAGCTACAGCTGCTAACCAAAGGTCAGCAGTTCGAATCTACCAGGTGTTCCTTGGAAACCGAATGGGGCAGTTCTGCTCTGTCCTGTGGGGCCACTATGAGTCAGAATCGACTCCATGGCAACAGGTTTGGGTTTTTTTGGTTTTGTCTACAATTGTATGCAATACTCATGGTTTATTTAGCTTTTGAACATTTTTTTACTTGAACTTCTAACTTGGGTTTGGGGAAACTCATAGAATGGAAAAAGGGTGAAAGGAAGATCCAATAAAAAATTTTGAAGGCCTTGCCCTCTCCTTCCCCCACTACCAGGGAGGATTTTGCTCAAAGAGTATAACTAGAGGAGAAGGAGGTAGCAATGGAAAGGGAAAAGTGAAATGCACAGTTCGGAGAATAGTAGGAAATAACTGTCCATCTAAGTGCATGGAGATACAGCCCTGGAATCTGTCGTACATCTGAATGTGGCCCTTAGGGCAATCCTTCTGGGCTAAAATGAATCAAGAGTGAGCAATTAAGCATCCACAAAAAAGCAACTAAACTTGACCTTGGGAAGCAAAACTGAAATATGCTGCTTCCTATTTTGGGGGTCATGAGAAATCCACTTTAAAATGGCCTCAAACACAGCATCTTCCTGTTTGACGTTGAGCTCGTCTTTCTCAATGATATCCTTAAGTTCAGTGACTGAGAGCTCTAAGAATTCTGCTGAGACTTTCACCATCTCCTCGAAGTTGTGCAGTATGAACATGTAGGCCTTCTGCCTCAGCTCAGGGCAGTAGTAGTAGTCTGTGAACTTGCAGATGCCGATACAGTTATCCAAACACAGCTCTGACTTGAGGAACTCACAGCAACCCCTGACAATACCCATGATGTTAAATTGGTCTGCAGCAGCCAGCAGCTTCTCCACGTTGTCTGGTGTGATAGGGACGGTCCGGGTGTATGCATATTCAATAATTAGCTTCATCATGTCGGGAGAAATGCCAGGAATGTTGTATACCTTCTTTTCAGTGTTGTTCCAGCCACTTGTAAACAAAGCTCTGAAAGAAAAAAAAGAAACTAGCAGCCACAGAAACATTTCTCTCCAGTTTGCTATTTTCTCCCCTACCTTTTCTCGTTAAGGGAGGTTTGGGTGTTTTTGAAATAGCATGTGGGGAGTGTGTTGGAAATCAATTGACCTGAAGAAGAGAGGGGAAGACTATGTGCTTTATACATAAACAGTGGCAAGGGGAGAATTCTTCGAAGAACCTTGACTCCAGTTACTCTTACCTTATCCTCATGATAAACCCAGTGCCGTCGAGTCAATTCTGACTCATAGCGACCCGATAGGACAGAGTAGAACTGTCCCACAGAGTTTCCAAGGAGCGCCTGGTGGATTTGATCTGCCGACCCTTTGGTTAGCAGCTGTAGCACTTAACCACTACGCCACCAGAGTTTTCTATCCTCGTGGTAACTAGGTCTTTTTCTCATTTTGTGACTGGAGAAACTGAGGTCTAGAGCTGGGACTAGGACCCAGGTCTATTCTTCTGTACCAACCCATTGCCCACCAAATTCCTCCTTGCTGAAGGAAACTAAACTTGAGCGATACATTTGTTTAATAAGTGTTATGCATCACATCCAGAATCTGATGACTTCTCACCTCTACTGCTACGTCCTCGGTCCCAGCCACCAACATCTCTTGCTCAGACTATTTAGAGTCTCCTCACCTCTACTGCTACGTCCTCGGTCCCAGCCACCACCATCTCTTGCTCAGACTATTTAGAGTAACGTCCTAACTGATCTCCATGCTTCTGTCCTTGATACCTCCGGGGTTTGTAGTCCATCCCAGCAGCCAGTCTCATTCTTATAAAAGGTTACATTACTCTTCCACTTAAAAGCTTCCACTGACTTCCCTTTTCACTCAGAGTAAAATTAAAAGCACCTACCAGGGACTACAAAAGTCCCCGGAGATCTGCCCCACTAACCCTCACCTCACAGACCGTACTTCCTTCCACTTTTCCCCTCACTGACTCTGCTCCAACCCTTTGGCCTGTTTTCTGCTTCTTGAACACACCACAGGCACTTCCATCTTTGGTCCTTTGTACTTTCTGTTCCCTCTGCCTGGAAGAAGGGTCTGCCAAATCTCTGTAATTCTCACTCCCTCATTCCCTTGACGAAACCCTGGTGGCGTAGTGGTTAAGTGCTACGGCTGCTAACCAAATGGTCGGCAGTTCAAATCTGTCAGGCTCACCTTGGAAACTATGGGGCAGTTCTACTCTGTCCTATAGGGTCGCTATGAGTCGGAATCAACTTGACGGCAACGGGTTTGGTTTGGTTTTGGTTTCATTCCCTTGAATTCTTGGTTCAAATGTCATACTGTCAGCAAGGGGGTGAAAACTACTTACCACTCCCTATGTTCCTTTTCTTGTTTTTTTTTCCTAGTACTCATGATGATCTGGGGGCCTGCTGGCGCAGTGGTTATGCATTTGGCTGCTAACCAAAAGAATGGCAGTTCAAATCCACCAGCTGCTCCTTGGAAACGCTATGGGGCAGTTCTACTCTGTCCTATAGAATCACTATAGGGTCACTATGAGCTGGAATCAACTCAATGGCAACGGGTTGGTTTTGGTTTTTATGATGATTGGACACATATTTTACTTACTATTTAATGCCTATTTCCCCTGCTAGAATGCAAGCAGGAATTTCTATTCGTTGCTTTATTTCTAATACCCAGAGCAGCGCTTGTCCACAAAATAGGGACTTAATAAATAATATTAAATGAATAACGAATACCATTCCACAACTATTTATTGAACTCCTACTATGTAGGCACTTTCCTAGGTGCTGAACAAGACAAAAGTCCCTGCCCTAGTATATTTTGCTTCATTTTTCCAAGAGGTTAAAGGGAATATCGGCTTAGAGATCAAGTTTTTCCTCTAGAACAGGGGTCTACAAACCTCTATATAGCCTGTGAGCCAAATCTGGCCCACCTCTTGTTCTTCCACCACCCATGAGCTAAGAATGGTTTTTACATTTTTAAACGGTCAAAAAAAAAATCAAAATATTTTGACATGTAAAAATTGCATGAAATTCTAAGTCCAGTGTCTTTAAATAGTTTTATTGGAATGCAGCCATGCCTATTAGTATTATCTATGGCTTCTTTAAGGAGCCCTGGTGCCACAATGGTTAAATGCATGATGCTAAGCAAAAGGTTGGCGGTTCAAATCCACCCAGTGTCTCCAAGGGAAGGCAACCTGCTTGCATAAAGATTACAGCCTAGGAAACCCTATGGGGCAGTTCTACTCTGTCACATGGGGTCACTATGATTCGGCATCAACTCTATGTAACTGACAATGACAACATGGCTGTTTTTGCACTACAAAGATTGAGGTGAGTGGTTGCAACAGAGACCTTATGGCCTGCAAAGCTGAAAAGATTTACTGTCTGGCCCTTTTACAGACCCTGTTCCAGAGTCAAGATGAATGAAAATTATTAGCAACAGGTATGACACATTTATCATATCTTCATTAGAATTGATTACTCAGATATTTTCAGCTCGTGAATAAAATAGTCCTTCCACTTCCTGAGTTACAATTATTTTGGTCAAAACTCCCTTTTTCTTCTGATAAATATTTCCTTGATTGTTTCCTCACATCTCCCTTTTTATCCCCCAATCCTTGTTAATTTATCACCCTTTTTGAAGTAGTCTTTCCTGGGATAGGGACATAAGGGGTGGCTGAAGTAGCAAATTCATCTGAGTGTAAGTAGGAAATCTAGTACAGGTGTCCAGCCTTCCCAAAAACGAGACATATTTGGGTGGAAATTAAAGAGAAAAGGACCACCAATCGGTGGTTGAAATCCAGTTGAGAATCAGAGCGAAGAGGCTTTAGCACTAGTTATGCCTCTTCAGAAGGCAAAGGAGCCCAGAGCTTTGATAATGTCCCTGAACTTATGATGGGACGGGAAACGACATGAATCAAAATGTCCGTCTCAAAATGAGCCCAATTTCCCCTTAGGCTGCGTTCAGCAACCCTGTTATACCTAAAGTAGGAACTGCAGCTACAGAGGATGTTCTTGTGGGCATTGAACTCAAAACCATTGACCTTGATGACCACGTCGCAGAGCTTGCCCTCTAGCCTAAGCTCATTGAAGATCTCACAGGTCATCGCACTCATCTTCCTCTCCATGTGAGGCTGGTGGAAACGTGTGGAGGCCGCCGTGCTCTCCATCTCCATGGCACCCTGGGATCAGCGGAGAGAGGCTGCTCTCCAAGGGTGTCGGGGAGGGTTGCGGGTGGCCCCTTTAGCCAGCTGTCGCTCCTTTTCCCTACTACATCTTTCAAATAGGACCCATCGGGCAGTCCAAGTTCCAGAATCCTGGGCCCGCAGTGAGATCACTCTCAGGATTGTTCTCTAAGATTCTGGAACTCCCCCTGTCCCTGCCCTCTTCCCTTTCCCCTCCCCCACCACACCTCTCAGGCTGAAGACCACCCAGCATCTCCTCCCATGTCCTTGAACCCAGCGGAGATCTGTGAGCACCAACATCACATAAGAGCTTTTTTATTCATTCCAGTTCCTGTCACTCACTTCACACGGTGCCCAGTATCCTTGTAGCATCCATCTCATCCATCTAGCCTGGAGAGCTCCACACCTGGCTCCCCAGATGCTGAGTTCAAGGAAATCCAAGCTGGAGGAAGCAGAAGGGAAAAGCTGATTAAGCTTCATCCTGGCCCGGTTGTCCAGGGTCTTCCTGCCCCCCTGGATATGTGTTAGCCACTCCTTTTCTTCTCTGGTGAGGAGTGGGCCCGGTATAAAAGAACCACCTTCTGGGTGTTTAACAGATTCACTTTACCCAGAAGCCAGAAATTCACTTTATGGCTCTTTAATGTCCCTTCCCAGGCTGTGGAGTTTTTTTGCAATGCAACCTTTAAGCCTTGAATTGATCACTATTTTTTTGGCTTCATAACCATTTTTTTTTTAATGTACAAAAAGTTAAAATTTTTTTTTTTTTATTGTGCTTTAGGTGAAAGTTTACAGCCCAAGTTAATTTCTCATATAAAAACTTACACACATATTGTTATGTGACCCCAGTCGCAATCCCTATAATGTGACAGCGCATTCCCCCTTTCCACCCTGGATTTCCCATGTCCATTCACCCAGCTCCTGTCCCTTTCTGCCTTCTCATCTCACCTCCGGAGAGGAGCTGTCCATTCAGTCTTGTGTATCTACTTCAAATAAGAAGCACACTCTTCTCGAGTATTATGTTTTATAGTGCAGTTTAATTTTTGAAGAGTTGGCTTCGGGAATGGTTTTAGTTCTGGGTTAACAGAGAGTCCAGGGGCCATGTCTTCTAGGGTTCCTCTAGTTTCAGTCAGACCATTAAGTCTGGTGTTCTCACTAGAATTTGAGTTCTGCACCCTAATTTTCTCCTGCTCCATCAAGCACTCTCTGTTGTGTTCCCTGTCAGGGTGGTCACTGATGGTAAAAAAAGGTAGCGGGGCATTATTTCACTCTTCTGGTCTCTTGCTGATGGAGTCTCTGGTTTATGTGGTCCTTTTGTCTCTGGGGCTAATATTTTTTTTGTGTCTTTGGTGTTCTTCATACTCCTTTGCTCCAGGTGAGTTGGGACCAATTGATGCATCTTGATGGCCGCACGTGAGCTTTTAAGACCTCAGAGGCCATTCCCAAAATGGAAAGCAGAACATCTTCTTAGTTAACTTTGTTATGCCAATTGACCTGAATGTCCTCGAAACCCTGATTCCCATACCCCTGCCCCTGCTACTCTGTCCCTCATAGTGTTCAGTTGTGTTCAGGAAAGTTTTTAGCTTTTGATTTAGTATAGTTGTGCTGACTTCCCCATATTGTGTGTTGTCCTTCCTTTCAACTAAGATGATTCTTGTCTACTATCTAGTTAGTGAATTTCCTTCTCCCTCCCTCCTCACCCTCATAACCATCAAAGAATGTTTTCTTCTGTGTTTAAACTTTTTTTTGATTTCTTATAATAGTGGTCTTATAAAATATTTGTCCTTTTGTGACTGGCTAATTTCACTCAGCATAATGCCTTCTAGATTCATCCATGTTGTGAAATGTTTCACAGATTCTTCATTGTCCTTTATTGTTGCATAGTATACCATTCCCCCATGTGTCTGTCATTTTGTCGTACTGTGGGGGCTTGCACGTTGCTGTGATGCTGGAAGCTATGCCACCGATATTCAGATACCAGCAGAGTTTCCCATGGAGGACAGGTTTCAGCCGAGCTTCCAGACTTAGACAGACTACGAAGAAGGACCCAGCAGTCTACTTCTGAAAAGCATTAGCCAGTGAAAACCTTATGAAAAGCAGCGGAACTTTGTCTGATATAGTGCTGGAAGATGAGCCCCCCAGGTTGCAAGGCACTCAAAAGATGACTGGGGAAGAGCTGCCTCCTCAAAGTAGAGTCGACTTTAATGATGTGGATGGAGTAAAGCTTTTGGGACCTTCATTTGCTGATGTGGCATGACTCAAAATGAGAAGAAACAGCTGCAAACATCCATTAATAATTGGAACCTAGAATGTATGAAGTATGAATCTAGGAAAATTGGAAATAGTCAAAAATGAAATGGGATGCATAAACATCGATATCCTAGGCATTAGTCAGCTGAAATGGACTGGTATTGGCCATTTTGAATCGGATAATCATATAGTCTACTATGCTGGGAATGACAACTCGAAGAGAAATGGTGTTGCATTCATCGTCAAAAAGAACGTTTCAAGATCTATCCTGAAGTACAATGCTGTCAGTGATAGGATAATATCCATACGCCTACAAGGAAGACCAGTTAATACGACTATTATTCAAATTTACGCACCAACCACTAGGGCCAAAGATGAAGAAATAGAAGATTTTTATCAGCTGCTGCAGTCTGAAATTGATCGAACATGCAGTCCAGATGCATTGATAATTACTGGTGATTGGAATGCAAAAGTTGGAAACAAAGAAGAAAGATCAGTAGTTGGAAAATATGGCCTTGGTGATAGAAACAATGCTGGAGATCGAATGATAGAATTTTGCAAGACCAACGACTTCTTCATTGCAAATACCTTCTTTCACCAACATAAACGGTGACTATACACATGGACCTCGCCAGATGGAACACACAGAAATCAAATTGACTACATCTGTGGAAAGAGACGATGGAAAAGCTCAATATCATCAGTCAGAACAAGGCCAGGGGCCGACTGTGGAACAGACCATCAACTGCTCACATGCAAGTTCAAGCTGAAACTGAAGAAAATCAGAGCAAGTCCACGAGAGCAAAAATATGACCTTGAGTATATCCCACCTGAATTTAGAGACCATCTGAAGAATAGATTTGATGCATTGAACACTAGTGACCGAAGGCCAGACGAGTTGTGGAGTGACATCAAGGACATCATCCATGAAGAAAGCAAGAGGTCACTGAAAAGACAGGAAAGAAAGAAAAGACCAAGATGGATGTCAGAGGAGACTCTGAAATTCACTCTTGAGCGTCAAGCAGCTAAAGCAAAAGGAAGAGTTCATGAAGTAAAAGAACTGAACAGAAGATTTCAAAGGGCCTCTCGAGAAAACAAAGTAAAGTATTATAATGACATGCGCAAAGAGCTGGAGATGGAAAACCAAAAGGGAAGAACACGCTTGGCGTTTCTCAAGCTGAAAGAACTGAAGAAAAAATTCAAGCCTCGAGTTGCAATAGTGAACGATTCCATGGGGAAAATATTAAATGACGTAGGAAGCATTAAAAGAAGATGGAAGGAATACACAGAGTCATTATACCAAAAAGAATTAGTTGATATTCAGCCATTTCAAGAGGTGGCATATGATCAGGAACCGATGGTACAGAAGGAAGAAGTCCAAGCCGCTCTGAAGGCATTGGCGAAAAACAAGGCTCCAGGAATTGATGGAATATCAATTGAGATGTTTCAGCAAACAGATGCAGCACTGGAGGTGCTCACTCGTCTATGCCAAGAAATATGGAAGACAGCTTCCTGGCCAACTGACTGGAAGAGATCCATATTCATGCCTATTCCCAAGAAAGGTGATCCAACCAAATGTGGAAATTATAGAACAGTATCATTAATATCACATGCAAGCAAAATTTTGCTGAAGATCATTCAAAAATGGCTGCAGCAGTGTATCGACAGGGAACTGCCAGAAATTCAGGCCGGTTTCAGAACAGGACGTGGAACCGGGGATATCATTGCTGATGTCAGATGGATCCTGGCTGAAAGCAGAGAATACCAGAAGCATGTTTACCTGTGTTTTATTGACTATGCAAAGGCATTCGACTGTGTGGATCATAACAAACTGTGGATAACACTGCTAAGAACGGGAATTCCAGAACCCTTAGTTGTGCTCATGAGGAACATTTACATAGTTGTTCGGACAGAACAAGGGGATACTGATTGGTTTAAAGTCAGGAAAGGTGTGCATCAGGGTTGTATTCGTTCACCATACCTATTCAATCTGTATTCTGAGCAAATAATACGAGAAGCTGGACTACGTGAAGAAGAACGGGGCATCAGGATTGGAGGAAGACTCATTAACAACCTGCGTTATGCAGATGACACAACGTTGCCTGCTGAAAGTGAAGAGGACTTGAAGCACTAACTAATGAAGATCAAAGACCACAGCCTTCAGTATGGGCTGCACCTCAACATAACGAAAACAAAAATCCTCACAACTGGACCAATGAACAACATCATGATAAACGGAGAAAAGACTGAAGTTGTCAAGGATTTCATTTTACTTGGATCCACAATCAACAGCCTTGGAAGCAGCCGTCAAGAAATCAAAAGACGCATTGCATTGGGTAAATCTGCTGCAAAGGACCTCTTTAAAGTGTTGAAGAGCAAAGATGTCACTCTGAAGACTAAGGTGTGCCTGACCCAAGCCATGGTATTTTCAATTGCCTCATATGCATGTGAAAGCTGGACAATGAATAAGGAAGACCAAAGAAGAATTGATGCCTTTGAATTGTGGTGTTGGTGAAGAATATTGAATAGACCGTGGACTGCCAAAAGAACGAACAAATCTGTCTTGGAAGAAGTGTGGAATGCTCCTTAGAGGCAAGGATGGCGAGACTGTGTCTTAATACTTCGGACATGTTGTCAGGAGGGATCAGTCCCTGGAGAAGGACATCACGCTTGGCAGAGTACAGGGTCAGCAGAAAAAGGAAGACCCTCAACGAGGTGAATTGACACAGTGGCTACAACAATGAGCTGAAGCACAACAATGGTTGTAAGGATGGCTCAGGACAGGGCAGTGTTTCGTTCTGTTGTGCATAGGGTCGATATGAGTTGGAACCAAATTGATGGCACCTAACAACAACAACAACAGCATACCATTGTGTGAATATACCATAATTTGTTTATCCATTCATCTGTTGATGGGCACCTAGGTTGTTTCCCTTTTTTCCTATTGTGAACAGTGCTGCAATGAACATGGGTGTGCATATATCTATTCATGTGAAGGCTCTTATTTCTCTAGGATATATTCCAAGGAGTGGATTGCTGGATTCTATGGTACTTCTATTTCTAGCATTTTAAAGAAGCACCAAATGGATTTCCAAAGTGGTTGTACCATTTTACATTCCCACCAGCAGTGTATAAGTTTTCCAGTCTCTCCACAACCTCTCCAACACTTATTATATTGTGTTGTTTGGATTAATGCTAGCCTTGTTGGAGTGAGATGATATCTCATTGTAGTTTTGATTTGCATTTCTCAAATGGCTAATGATCATGAGCATTTCCTCGTGTATCTGTCAGCCGTCTGAATGTCTTCTTTGTGGAAGTGCCTGTTCATAACCTTTGCCCATTCTTTAATTGGGTTATTTGTCTTTTTGATGTTGAGGTTTTACAGTATTTTCTAGATTTTAGAGATTGGACTCTGATCGGATATGTCGTAGCCGACAATTTTTTTCCCAGTTTGTAGGTTGTATTTTTACTCTTTTGGTGAAGTCTTTTGATAAGCATGAGTGTTTGATTTTTAGGAGCTTCCAGTTATCTAGTTTTTCTTCTGGTGTTTGTGCTTTGTTGGTTATATTTTGTATTCTATTTATGCCATGTATTAGGGCTCCCAGCGTTGTCCCTATTTTTTTTCCATGACCTTTATCATTTTAAATTTTATATTTACGTCTTTGGTCCATTTTGAGTTAGTTTTTGTGCATGGTGTGAGGCATGGGTCTTGTTTCATTTTTTTGCAGATGGATATCCCATCATGCCAGCATCATTTGTTAAAGACTGTCTTTTCCCCATTTAACAGACTTTGGGCCTTTGTCAAATATCAGCCAGTCATGCGTCGATGAATTTACGTCTGGATTCTCAATTCTGTGTTCTGCTGGCCTATGTATCTGTTGTTGTACCAGTACCAGGCTGTTTTGACTACTGTCGCTGTGTAATAGGTTCTAAAATCAGGTAGTGTGAAGCCTCCCACTTTGTTCTTCTTCTTCAGTAATGCTTTACTTATCCGGGGCCTCTTCCCATGCCATATAAGTTGTTTTGTTTCACCATCTTGTTAAAAAATGTTGGACTTTGGATCGGGATTGCATTTTATCTCTAGATCGCTTTGTGTAGAATTGACATTTTTACAATATTCAGTCTTCCTATCCATGAGCAAAGTATGTTTTTCCACTTACGTAGGTCTCTTTTGGTTTCTTGCAATAGCGTCTTGTAGTTTTCTTTGTATGGGTCTTTTACATCTCTGGTCATATTTATTCCTAAGTATTTTATCTTTTGGGGGGCAATTGTAAATGCTATTGATTTGATGATTTCCTTTCTGAAGTTCTCTTTGTTGGTATAGAGGACTCCAACCGATTTTTGTATGTTTATCTTGTATCCTGATACTTTGCTGAAATCTATTAGTTTCTTGTGAATTCTTTGGGGCTTTCTGTGTATAAGATCATATCATCTGCAAATAGGGATACTTTTACTTCTTCCTTACCAATTTGGATGCCCTTTATTTCTTTTCCTTGCTTATTGCTCTGGCTAGGACCTCCAGCACAATGTTGAATAAGAGTGGTGATAAATGGCATCCTTGACTGGTTCCTGTTCTCAAGGGGAATGCTTTCAGACTCTCTCCATTTAGGATGATGTTGGCTGTTGGCTTTGTATAAATGCCTTTTCAAATTTGTTGGAGCACCATTTTTCATAGTATATTCGTAATGATTCTTCTAATTTCAGTTGGGTCTGTTGTGATATTGCCCATCTCAAGGAAATGGCCACTCTTGCCAGGATTTTTGCTCCAGAAAGAGAAGCGGGTGCCCACTCAAGGCCCTATGGCAACCCAGCACTCCCACATAACCTCGAGTTCTTGGGACCCTCACCCTTCTCAAAATATAATGCTCAAGTTTTCCTAGCGCACGGCACTAGCCCCCAAAGGCGGCCTGCGCCCTCGATCTTCCCCCAGTTCCCCCACCCCCGCCTCCTGCCGGGAGGCGACGCCTGCGCAATCGGGTCGCCGGGCGGACGTTGTCCCTGGGCCGCAGAGCAGGCCGCAGCGCAATGGCTGACGAGGTAAGGCGGGAAGGAGCATCCGGGGTGGGGCGGCCCCCGACCCCCGGGGCGCTCCGAGGCCTCTAGCGGGCCGCTTCGGTCCTGTCGCGCCACCCCGGCCTGTATCCGCCCCAAGCTCCGCTGGAGCCCTCTGCCCCCTTGCGCACCCCGGCCCGGCCTCGCAGGGGTGCTCAGCGAGTCCAGGGCTCCCCTTTGGCCCCAGCCGGTGCCGGGGTCAGCTGTTCTCTCGGGTCTCGGGACAGGTGAGCACCCTGATGAAGTCCACGGTCCTGATGCGGCAGCCCGAGCGGGTGCAGGAGATCGTCGGCGCACTCCGCAGGGGCGGGGGAGACCGGTTGCAGGTACCGCGGGGGGCGGGGGGTGGCAGGGGTTGGGCCGGGTCGGGGGCCGGCCGGGGGGCTTCCTGCCCGGTTGTTTTCTGTCTCTGTTGCTGAAACCTGCAAGCCCTCTGCCCCTAGAAATGGCCAGGGATCTGAGGACAAGCTGGCTGGTCGCCTGTTTTGCCTTGGGGGAAGAGTCCCACCTGGCCTAAAACCTGATTTCAAATTTCTGAATAAGGTCACGCTGCTTCTCTAGTTAAGACAGAAAGCACCTCATACCAATACCTGGGACCTTATCTTCCACACTAGCCCTGGCCAGCCATTCTCCAAGAAAAGTTGCAGATGTAGAGCTGGGCCATAAAGGTGGAGGCACCCTGGAAGGACTGTGTGGTATTGAGATGGGTGCTAGTGAGTCAGAGGCTTCCTGATTCTTCAGCATGCCTCCACACTGGAGAGACTGGGCCCTCCTCAGCACTCACATGTACTCACTAGGATCATTTTTCCCTGTCCCTCTTGAGCCATCCCTCTCCAACTCCCTCCAGGATTAGGCCAGGCCAGGACAGAAGGAACCTATCTGGGCATCATCTCCCTTTTGCATTTTAGGTAATTTCTGATTTTGACATGACCTTGAGCAGGTTTGCATATAACGGCAAGCGGTGTCCTTCTTCTCACAGTAAGTCATACTAGCTTGCCTTGTTGGGCTTGACAAAATGATGGCTTCTGAGGAGCTAGTAACAGGAATTTTATGTTTTTCCAGATATTCTGGATAACAGCAAGATCATCAGTGAAGAGTGCCAGAAAGAGGTGGGTTACTCCCCTTCTTTGCTCAGAGATGACTATCATATACCACTTCAAAGAGTTCCTGGTTAGGACCACAGATTCCAGAATAAAGACATTAGAAGATTAACATTCTTCTATTGTTACCGGTAATGCTCAGCTTTTCCTTTTGACCAAGACGTGTAATGATTGATGGTGGGAATATGGACGTTATTCTTACTGTTAGCTATGGAGTTTACAAGAGACTTTAACATGACATTATTTAATTCTCCCTGCAACTCTAGGAGGTGGGTAGAAGTATTCATTTTTTTTCTTTAAATTATCCTACTTTTAAAAATTTGAATGCAGTTAACTTAGAAAAGAAAGAAATATTTTTATGAAACCATGAGTTTGATGGACTAGTTTTCCTTTTGTGACATATATTAAAATGACTCTTGAAGTATTAAAGCAAAAAATTTGTTCATCCATGTACCATCTAAAATCATCTTGCCTAAAGGTCATGGAAGCCCCATAGACACATCCAAACTCCCTGAGGGACCAATTACTGGGCTGAGGACTGTGGGGACCATGGTCTTGGGGACCATCTAGCTCAATTGGCATAACATAGCTTTTGAAAAAAATGTTCTACATTCTACTTTGCTGAGTAGCGTTTGGGGTCTTAAAAGCCTGTGATTGGCCATCTAAGATACTCTGTTGGTCTCACTCCTTTGGGAGCAAGGGAGAATGAAGAAAACCGAAGACACAAGGGAAAGATTAGCCCAAAGGACTAATGGATCACAACTACCATGGCCTTCACCAGACTGAGTTCAGTACAACTAGATGGTGCCCGGCTACCACCACTGACTGCTCTGACAGGGAGCACAATAGAGAGTCCCGGACAGAGCTAGAGAAAAATGTAGAACAAAATTCTAAGTCCCAAAGAAAGACCAGACTTACAGGTCTGACAGAGACTGGAGAAACCCCAAGAGCATGGCCCCTGGACACCCTTGTAGCTCAGTAATGAAGTTACCCCTGAGGTTCGCCCTTTAGCCAAAGATTAGATAGGCCCATAAAACAAAACAACACTAAAGGGACACATCAGCCCAGGGACAAGGACTAGAAGGCAGGAGGGGACAGGAAAGCTAGTAATAGAGAACCCAAGGTTGAGAAGGAAGAGTGTTGACATGTTGTGGGGTTGTTAAACGATGTCATAAAACAATATATGTGCTAATTGTTTAATGAACAGCTAGTTCTGTCAACCTTCATCTAAAGTACAATTTTAAAAAAAAAGTACCGTTAAAAAAAAGAAATCATCTTGCCTATCACCTGAGACAGTGGCCCAGATTTTGGGAAACAGATCAGCTCTTGCTGATTAATTGGTTCTTGATGGTTCTTGCTGGTTAAACCCGGATAACTGAGCTAATTTGTAACAACAACAAATTCTAGTAACTCTCTTCTCTGAGAGTAAAAGCTCCTTATATTGTTGACTCTCTGAGACCTCACTCTCTCAGGGTGAGTACAAAGGAATGACCAGCTCTATAGATCCAGGCACTCCCTGGACTTTATCAAATGGGTTAGTGTGAACCTGTTGACTAGTTATGGTTGAAGATGACGGGAGAGAAGAAACTTGACTCTTGTAAGTCGTGTGTCCACAAATGAGAACTTCAAGAAAACTTATACTTTCTCACCTGAAGTTACTTCTTCTAAGTGATTTTTTTTTTTAATGTTAAACTATAGGACTTTGGTGGGGAAAACTTGACATGGACTAATGGCTTTTCTCTTCATGTGGATGTCCCAGCTAAAGGTGCTACTTCACCATTATTACCCAATTGAGATCGATCCAAACCGGACCGCCAGAGAGAAGATACCTCATATGGTGGAATGGTAAGTAATGGTGGTGAAGAAAAGCTCCTGAGTCCTTCAGATGGATTGGAGTGGGGCTGGGGGAGCTGTGAGTTTTAATGAGATGAGAGGCTTCCCTTACCTTATGGAGGGCATACTGAATGCCATTAGCCCAGCTATTAGAACAAACTACCCAGAGACACCCAGGGCTAATTATGGCTTCTGCCAGAGTAGGGGTCCTCAAAGAATCCTTGGGTTAAGTTTGAGGCTCCTGGGTTTCAGGGAATAAGTACATTGGGGAAGTAACCCTCCCATAGAAACCAGCATCACTGTACAGGGCCCCACTTCTCTAGAGGGTATGGGTCATGGAGGAGGAGATACAGAAGAGCTTTGATTTAAGCGGTTAAGTCACTCGCCTCTTGTCTCTCTGTTGTTTTGTTTTTCAACCTCTTCCTTTTAAGGACAGCCTTAGTCCTTCAGGAAATGGTTCTGTGAGAAGGATGAGGCCTCCATTGTCAATACCTGCAGAGGGTTCTTGGCTCCATAAAAGGAAAGGATACTTTACTTCCTTCAGTGATTTGAATTTGGGGCTTTGTGGGATATCTGCTTCTAGGTGGACCAAAGCTCATGATCTTCTATGCCAGCAGAAAATTCAGAAGGTTCAGATTGCCCAGATGGTGAGAGAGTCCGATGCAATGCTAAGGTAAGCTTCGTGCTCTGGAAAACATTTATGCCAGGTTATTTGAAACTGTTATGCTTACAGATGAGGCTGGGGAGAAGTGGCAAGGATAAGTTACTGGGAGCGTCAGAAGGGACATGGCAACATGAGCAACTGATATGAAAAGATCTTGCTTTTGCTCTCTGGATACAACTAAAGGATTTTCTACCCTGGGGTGCTTCCTAGGAGGCAGTCTGCTGGTAGTGGATGTAGTGTGAGTCTGACCAGGGCTTCATCTGAAATGGAGTCTAGCTCATTTTTCACAATGGTGAAAGACTTTGGGGTTCCCAGTGGTGTAAATGGTTAAGGGCTTGACTACTAGCCAAAAGGTTGGCAGTTTGAACCCACCCAGAGATGCCTCGGAAGACAGGCCTGGCGATCTTCTTCTGAAAGGTCACAGCTTTGAAAACTCTATGAGCAGTTCTACACTGCACACGTGGCGTCACCATGAGTTGGAATCAATTTGATGGCAACCAACAATAATGACAACATGATGACTGGTGTTCTTTACTGAGACCTGGTCGTTGGCTAGGCTGGGACCCTGGATCGTCGGTAACCTTCACTGAGCAGCTCTCCCTGCAGGGCCCTCTTCTGGAGGAGGATGGGGCACATAGAGGAAGTTATTGGCAAGGGCTGTCCCCAAGGATTGTGTATCCTAATAAGGGAGAGAGGCTAGTGGGTTATTCCTCAGTGAAGATGCCCCAGAATGGATGCCTACTCTCTGCCTCAGCAACCCCTGCCCCAGGTATCTGCCCAAGGGAAATGAGTGCATATAACCATTGTACAAGTACAGTGTATACTGTACATTGTATAAAACACGTACAAGGTGTTCATAGCAGCTTTATTCATAATAGCTGAAATCTGGAACCATCTCAGTAGGAAAATGGATAGTAACAAAGAATGAACTGCTGGTAAATATAAACCGTGGATTAATTGCAGACATTATATTGAATGAAATAAGCCAGATACAAAAGAGTAGAGTTAATATGGTTCCCTTTATATGAAGTTCAAGGAAAGACAAAGCTAATCAATGGTGACAGGACATCAGAATGGTTTGGTGGTATTTACTGGGAAAGAACATGAGGGAACCTTGATCTCGGTAGTGGTTACAAGGCTGTAAACATACATAAAATTTAATTGCTATGAACACTTAAAATTAATGCACTTTACCCACTTTCTTGTATGTATTTTAGACCTCAATTAAGAAAAATTTTTTTAATTGGAAAATAAGTAATCCAAGTCGATAAATAACAGCAGAGGCAGTGCTTCTGGTTGTCATTGTGCCGTTTCAGAATTCATTCATTTCTTTTTAGGGAGGGATACAAGATGTTCTTTAACATACTCTACCATAACAACGTTCCCCTTTTCATCTTTTCTGCGGGCGTCGGTGATATCCTGGAAGAAATTATCCGACAGATGAAAGTTTTCCACCCCAACATCCATATTGTGTCTAACTACATGGATTTTGATGAAAATGTGAGCCAAGTCTTGTTTGAGTTGGGAATGGAAGAGGAATGGGAACCATAAGCCAGGGTGCTTGGCTCAGTACATCAACCCTAACTTGGGGAAGGAAGGGAGAAGGACTGCATGCTGGTTTCTTTGCCCTCAGGCAATTATTTTTATTTTACTATTTTGTTGTTTTGACAGCTAAAGACAGGTTACTTTTGAAGGATTCTATCTTTGGTGTTTGGAAGACAGCCAGCTCTCTGCCATGGGGGACCTAGTTTCTGGTAGTTTGTGGGGTATCCCAGCCCCCTTGTCACTGTCATGGGTTATGTGCTATCCTAGGTACTGAAGGGCTTGGCCTTTGACTTGTTATTTCTAGAGCCGGTTGGCTGCTCCAATGCAACCACTTCTGACTTCTTTTCCTTAAACCAATGGCCAGAATTTTTATCATTTTGACCAGAGGTTAAGACATGGACTGCAGCTGAGGGTTAGCATACTTGTAACCCAAACAGCATATATCATGCTTTATACTTTGACCAGAGTAGATGATATTTGATAGACCTTGTTAGTTTAGACCAGGGTTTGGCAAAATTTTTCTGTTAAGGGCCAGGTAGTAAATATTTTAGGCTTTGTGGGTCATACAGTCTCTGTCACAACTACTGAACTCTGCCATTGTAGTGCACAAAAGCAGCCATAGACAACCAATGAACACGACTGTGTTCTAGTAAAACTACAAAATCAGGGCAAATTTGGCCTACAGGCCATAGTTTTCCTCTAGTTTGGACTGTAGTAAAGTTTTGGCCTTATCTATGGCTTTCAGAATTCCCTTTCCTCTGTGACAGAGACAGTGGAAAACTGGCCATATGTGGATCCCTGTAGCTCTTCTGTCTGTCTCTCGTCTTGGTTGTTTAGGGTTTCCTACAGGGATTCAAGGGCCAGCTCATTCACACATACAACAAGAACAGCTCTGTGTGTGAGAACTCCAGTTACTTCCAGCAGTTTCAGGGCAAAACCAACATCCTCCTGCTTGGAGACTCCATGGGAGACCTCACTATGGCCGACGGGATTCCAGATGTGGAGAACATTCTCAAAATTGGCTTCCTAAATGACAAGGTGGGTAGTGGACCGGGGCTTCCTCTCTTTGCGTCTTTCTTCTCCTTCAATCCCTGTAATAAATGCTTATAGAACACCTACGTGCTAGACAAAAAAGTGGTGCAGTCCACACCCCAGGGAAACGCCCGTTAGATTGCATCAGGGATGTGACCTGAGCAAGGGTGTTACCTCCCACCCTAATCCTCTTTAACCACAAGCTGAGATTATGATTTATGACACATAGGAAAATCACAAAATGAAGGACAATGACACAACCCTGGGAATCATGGCCTAACCAAGTTGACACATATTTTGGGGGGACACCATTCAATCCATGACACCAGCTGTGTGCTCACCATGTACCATGACACAGGAGTTCAGAGAAAGAGTGATGCTGGGCACCTAATCGTAGCCAGCATTTACTGAGCGCTCACTGTCAGGCTCTGCTCTAAACACTTCACGTACATTATTAACCCATTTCATCCTTCCAGCAACCCTCCCAGGTAATGACTTTTGTCTTCCCCATTTTACTGATGAGGAAACTGAGGCAAGGAGGCTAACTAATTTAGATCACCTAGCTCAGAAAATGGTGAGGCTGAATACCAGTTCTACTAAATCATACGTTTGAGGCAGTTGCTATGGGAGATGGCAGTATTCCGGATGTGGGTTTATAATGTAGGGAAGGAAAATACAAGGACAGACCAGAGACTGACGGGGAGAACATTATGGCCGTAAAGCAGCAGAAAGTATGGTAAATTTAGAAGGCTGTCAGCCCTTGCCCCCAGCCAGGGGGTGCTGAATTCACCAGAATGCTCGAGCCTTGTAAAAATTCAATCCAGGTAGATTAGAGGTAACATCTGGTTTTTTGGTTTTAATCTTTGTTACTGTCCTTTGACGTTGACCCAAGGAATAATTGGAGCAGTCCGTGCCCATTACCCATTCCTGTCTTCAAAAGGCAGGTCCTTGTAACCTTAAACTCTTCTTGCCTGATTCTTCAGCTGGGGACTTGTGCTCCAGTGCCCTCCTCCCCCAGCCCCAAGGCTTGAGGGAGCAGAGTATTTTGGGACCTCTTGGTTTTCTTCTGTCACCTGGGCCAGGTGGAGGAGAGGCGGGATCGCTACATGGACTCCTATGATATTGTGCTGGAGAAGGATGAGACGCTGGACGTGGTCAACGGGCTGCTGCAGGACATCCTGCGCCAGGGGGACCGGATGGAAATGCAGGGCTCCTGAGCGCACAGGCTGGGCCTGGCCCACGGGCATGAGGAGGAGGGGGCGCCTCACCTGAGGAGCTCCACTGCGAGCGTTGCTCCTGCCTGTGTGTCCAGAGGGAAATCCAGGGCAGCCTGTTGCTGCTGGGCCCGTGCCCCGCCTCCCTCCTTTCCGTTAGCACCTTCCATTGTGTTCACCAGACTTAGGGGTGGACCCACCAGGTGGGAGGGTAGCAGAAGCTTTGGAAATGAACCGTGAACCTGCAGGATGTTAGCACTCTACTGCAGAGGCCTATCTAAGGTATGGCATGTATGGCTTGCGCCACTTGAAGGGGTGGGGTGGGGAGTGGGGGTGGCTCCACTGAGCGGTTTCTATGAACCTGGTATGCCCCAATGTCCTTCCTCGAGCACAGTAGGCACATGCCCCCTCAAGGGGGCAGAGAGGGGCACTTACCCCAGGCACAAGTCCAAGGGCGTGCCAAACCAGGGAGGGAATGACATTCTGAGGTACCACAAAATAAAAGGGACCCACAGAAACAGCCAGACAAGACGGGGTAAGGCGTCTCTGCTGACGCTATCAACATCTGCTCATCTTGAAATGGGGAGGGGGGTGCAATCTAGAGATTGCCCTAGGGCGCTTGTTATGGGCCTGCAGGGACAAAATCTCAGTGCTTGCCATAGGTGCTATTTTCCGTAAATATGTCTCTGTGAGGGATCATCTAGTCCAGGAACTTTTGTTTCCTCTGAAATTTTTAAATACCGGAACTTGTTCTTCAAACAACTGTTAACATGTGAAACAAATCAAAATAAAAAAATGAAAAAACAGCTGTTCTGACCCCGGAGGTGTGTGTCTGTGTTGTGGGAGCAGAGCCTGTACCTCTTTGACCCTTGAGGCACAGGAACCTCCAAGAAGCCTCTGAACTCTGCAGAGCACAGTTTGAAAACCACCGATTAGCCCAGGAGACCACCTGAGCACAGCCAGAATATATCTGTGGGGATTAGGGTGGCTGGGGTGGAGCTGAAAGTTTCTGACCTGCAATGGTTTGGCTTTATTCTGGGGCAGCTGCTAAGCTTGAAATTCAGTCTGGAATCAGTTGTGTTGAGGCAGCCAAGTCCGTAATCTTAAAGGGGGGCTGTGACCAGGGACCTCAAGAGAGAGCTCTGTACAGTCTCATCTTTGTTTTAAAGTAATTGTTGACTATTCGGTCTCATATAGGTGATTTTTTTTTCCTAGATTTTTCTTTTTCTTTTATCGTGCTTTAAGTGAAAGTTTACAAATCAGGTCAGTCTCTCATACAAAAACTTACACCTTGCTGTGTAACCCTAGCTGCTGTCCCCCTGATGTAACAACACACTCCTCCTCTCCACCCTGTATTCCCCATGTCCCTTCAACCAGCGCCTGTCCCCCTCTGCCTTCTCATCTCACCTCCAGAGTCTACTTGAGCCAAGAAGCTGGCTCCACCAGTATCATTTTCTGTCTTATGGTCCAGTTCAACCCCTGTCTGAAGAGTTGGCTTCTTTCAGGAATGGTTCCAGTCTTGGACTAACAGAGGTCCGGAGGCCATGACCTTTGGGGTCCCTCCAGTCTCAGTCAGACATTAAGTCTGGTATTTTTATGAGAATTTGAGGTCTGCATCCCACTGTTCTGCTCCATCAGGGATTCTCTGTTGTGTTTCCTGTCAGGGCAGTCATTGGTAGTAGCCAGGCACCATCTGATGGAGTCTCTGGTTTATGTGGCCCTTTCTGTCTCTTGGGCACATATTTACTTTGTGTCTTTGGTGTTCTTCATTCTTTTTGCTCCAGGTGGGTTGAGACCAATTGATGCATCTTAGATAGCCGCTTGCTAGCATTTAAGACCCCAGACTCCATTCACCAAAGTGGGATGCAGCAGGTTTTCTTAATATATTTTGTTATACCAATTGACATATAGGTGATTTTTTAAAGGAGAACAGTACTTAAGGGTGATTTTCATTATTTTTTGAGCTAGTTTGTATTTTATCTTCAAAGTGACCTCAGGGCTTAGTTTCGGTTCAACTTTTTTTTAGGAATTTGAAGGTCTGGTCTACATTTTTCTCCCATTCAATCAGGGTCCATCTATTGTGGCCCTGATTGGAATGGTTGGTAGTGGTAGCTGGGCACCATCTAGTTCTTCTGGTCTCAGGGTAGATGAAACCGTGGTTCTTGTAGACTGTGTTGTAGATTCTCTAGGGCAGTTTTTGAAGGAAAAATTAGAACAAACAGTTCACCTGGCATTTTCTTAGCCTGGCCTCTTTCAGAGAAATCCGTCCCCCTCATCTTCTTGTAGAGGATCCCTGGCTGTTGGAAAGTTGTGTTTGTAGGTCTGTAAGGGGAAGGTGATAGGAATGTTAATGATACTGAGTGCCTGCTGTGTGCCAGAACACTCTGGGCGCTCTGAGGCCTGCTGTTTCATTCTCCTAGTGACCCCATGAGCAGGTGTAGTTCTCAGTTTGCAGGTGGCTCAGAAAGGCTGAGTAACTTGCCCACACTCCACAGCTAGAATGAAGATATGAGCAGGAGTGTTTGTGACCAAAGCCCGGGTTTTTTCTTCTGCCTCATGCTGCCTCCACACTGGCCAGCAGGCATTTCACTGCTTCAGTTCAGAGCTGTCCTGTCAGGTTTCTGGGGGGAGGGGGTGGTCACTATCTGAGGCTGGATTTGTAACTACTGTCAAGGCCTTGAGGAACTTTCTGGATGCGTTGGGGTGAGGGAGTGTGACCATGGGAGCATTCATGTCTTGGTGGATCCTGGGCAAGAAGTCCGTGCTTGTGGGGGCGATTCAGTGTGAATCTAGTCCTATCATTTTCCCACTCAAGCACCTGCTTCACGTCCACGGGCCATCCTGTCTGTGGAAGGCTTGGGCCATCTCCCTTGCACTGGCCAGAATCCAGCTAGGTAGGTGAAGGTGGATGGTAAGGCTGGCAGCTGAACTGACTCCTCCCCCAAGACCCTGTGGAGATTTCAACTCAATTACCTCTCCTTCTGGCAAGAGGCAGGTTGGGCAGGTGGTAATCGCCAATGGCCAGGAGCAGGGAGAGGTGGACATGTTGTAGTATTGGAAACCATCCATGTGAAAAGGTGTAATTCAGCCTGTGTGGTTTAATTTAATCTTTGAGCTTTGTGTCTTGTGTTTGGGGTCAAGGGCCTTGTCTTTCCCATTCAACTGCAAGTTTGGGGGACAAGGATCATCTCTCCATGCCTCCCTACAGGCTCCTCTCCTCTCTGGACACTTATCCCCTCACCCCTCATCCCCAGACCTGGGCTCATTTTCCCCAGTGAGGCCCCCAGGTTAGGCCTGAGGCAGAAAACCTGAGAGAAAAGGCCGAGACCTCAAGGACCCTGCCTCCAGCTGATGAGGTCTTGGGAACAGCCTGGTTTGTCTCATCTTTCTTCCCAAGTCTTTGGCTTTAAAGCAGCCCCCCCCCCCACCAAAAAAAAAAAAAAAGACCACATCCTGAGCCTTTTGGTTAATCTTTTATTTGGCACAAAGGAGAAGGATCTGACTCCCACCCCTCAGCCCCAAATGAGCCTCTCAAATTTATCCCAGCACAAAACCCAAGGATTCTATAGCCCTGAAACCCATCTGAAGGAGCCCTTGTGGCACAGTGGTTAAGTGCTCGCTGCTAACTGAAACGCTGGTGGTTTGAACACACTAGCTGCTTCATGGGAGAAAGATGTCGCAGCCTGCTTCTGGAAAGATTACAGCCTTGGAAACCCTATGGGGCAGTTCTACTCTGTCCTGTTGGGTCACTATGAGCCCGAATTGACTCATGGCAAGGGAAGACCCATCTAAGCAGGATTCCTCACACCTCTCCTTCATTTTCTGCCTCTTCCATGGACCCTTCGAGAAAGGAGACTTCTTTAGGGATGAAAGGCCACACAAAGTCCAGCCCTCACCTCCAGCACCCTGGGGTCATCTCACCTCTATTGGATGCAGTGAGATGGGGGAGTGGACAGGGTGAGGTAGGGTTGCCCTCCGGGAGCCACCCCCTTCCCTAGGAACCAGCCAGAGCTGAGGGAGGGTGATGAGGGGTCTTCCCAGCCCTCATCCACACTCTGGGGGAGCTGCCACAACAGAGGAACGGGGGATGGAGGCAGAGAGTTGGGGAGAGCGAGGAGAGGTGTAAATAACGGGCGAGTCTGGGGGAATAAATCAACTCAGTCTCCTCAGTGTCTGGCAATGTGGTGGGGGTGTGGGTGAGGGGCTAGGCACTGTCCAACCCCTAAAAAAAAAAAAAAATTTTTTTTTTTTTTTTAATCCCTAGACTCCACTAATTGTCAGACTGGCTTTCTAACTCCAAAAATCTTTAAGGAGTTTGGGGTTGGAGGATAAAAATGGAATAGAGGTCTGCACTGTGGAATTTAACCTATGGCTACTGGGAAGACCAGCATTGGCTCCTCTGGCAACTTTTTTCATGGCTCCCAGACTTTATCTCGGCAGAGGGGAGTGACTGTTCAAAGGTCAGTCCCACTGCCCACTGTCCCCTAAAACGTGGGCCTCTGCGTTCGAGACCAGGCCTGGGCTTCCTGCCTTTCAGAGCTCCTCATGGACCAGCTCCTGGTCTTCGTCTGACTTCAGCTTGAGTTCCTCAGCGGTGACCTTGCCGTCATGGTTGCGGTCCTGGTTCTGGAACATGTCCCCTATGGTTTTCTCAGGGTCCTGCCCAGGCATGAGGCGTCCTTTGCCTTCATTCACTTGAGCCTTGATGAAGGCGGAAAACTGGGGGAGGGAAGAAGTAAGGGGAAGTGGGGAGTGAGGGTCACAGCTGAGCAACTGCGACCTGGGGAAGGGCCCCCAGGTAGAGACTAGAGAGGCTGGGTATTTTTTTTCAGGCTGCCCCAGCTCCTCCCCTCCCCACCTCAGTAAGGACTGGGAGGAGAGGAGCTGGTGCTGGGGTCCTGAGCTGATAGGAGTGGGGCCAGGGTGGAGGTGTGTCATGGGGGAGTCAGCACCGGGCCAGGGCTGCAGGGGACTGGGGTGCACAGGCGCCAGAAGGACAAGGACATTAAGGCACTGTGACTCAGCACAGAGGCAGGGACATGGAAGCCGGGGGTGGCTTAAGCAGGATGGTGGACGTGCACTGCGTTATTGCTCAAGGGCACCATGCAAATGGGCTTCCTGGCGGGGGCATGTGCATGGGCATGGAACTCCTCACCCACCTCCTCCGGAGGGACCTCTCCATCTTTGTTGAGGTCCATGTCTTCAAACAGGTTGGCTGGAGGGTCCTCGTGCCACACAAACAGGTAGCCTGTGGGCAGCCCCTCCTCCCGGGACACCAGCTCTACCTCAAACAGCAGCACAGCGCTGCCAGGAACCCCCCGGGCTGAGGGAAGGAGAAGAGAGAAGGAAGGTGTCCTAATCAGACCAGAGTCTGGACTTGACTCCTCAGCCTTCCTCGTCTGCTCCCTGGTCCACAGGCCTCAGTAAGGGGAATTGGGGAGAGAGTGTCCCTCCCCAACTTGGGAGCTGAAGAGAGGGGCATAGGATGTTTACAGAATCATCCTGAAGGGTTTTCTGACTCCTTCCATCAGCCATAGAGGCCCAAGACAAGTAAGTGCAAAGTGGACGGAACACCTGCCAGACCAATCCCTGCCCTCTCACCTCCGCTCTCCCCATGTGCCAGGTGCGGGGGCACCACGAGCTGCCGCCTCTCTCCCACACACATGCCCTGCAGGCCTGTATCCAGGCCTGTGATCACCTTGTTGGCCCCCAGTGTTGCCTCCTGGGGGGCCCCGTAGTCATGGCTGGAGGAGAAAACAATTTCCAGGTTGGCGCCAGCCCGGCCTCTGCCAGTTCACACTCCCTTCTCCCACAAGGGCCAAGATGAGCCCTCGCCTCCCTAGTCCCTCCTCCTGGTGCCCACCCCCCAACACAGCAGTGCCAGGCCTAGCGGAGGAGCAGAGATGAGACTCCCAGTTTCCTCTTGCCACTGCCCCTGAAGCGTGGCCTGGAGGCCTCATCTCTCCCTGCTCGTTTCCCCTCCATGAAGTGGAAGTAGCAGCTCTCCCCCAAGGCTAGTTTCCCCTCCCCTTCCCCTGCGGAGTAAAGAGTTTCATCTCCTGATGCCTCCTGTCTCCCTCACTGAGATGGGGAACCTATGGACGAAGCAAGAGTCTGGAAGCTCCACCAGAGACTTGGGGATTGACGGGGTGGGGAGCAAGAGTCAAGGGTACTGGGAGGAGGACTCCCTCGCCCCTGTCCACCCGCCTGCCCAGCCCTGGCCCTGCCCTGGACCCACGACGAGAAGAGCCTGGTGCCATCCAGCAGAGAGCAGTTGTAGTGGTATCGAACAAAGTCTCCAAGTTTGGAGGTCTCGTTGCAGGCCTCCGGGGGCCGGAAGATTGTCTGGATTTCCACTGGATCTGTAGGGTTGTGGAAGTCGATGACGTGGACATCGAAGATCAGCACAGCGGAGCCAGGGATCTTGTCTCCTGAGGCCAGAATTCAGGAGCAAGTTAGCTCAGAGGTCTAGGAGGGGCTGCCCAGTCTCTAAGCTCTTCCTCACCCTGGGGTTTCAAACCAGGATGGGGTGGGATGTTTGTCCACACAGTCAATTCTTCTACTGTGCTTTTGTTGGTGGTGGGGGGGAGGCGGGGAGCAGGTGGGGCAAGGAGCATTCCAGTTTAGAGAGCCCTTTTACACTCTCCTTGCAAATTCCCTGTAACTGGTGAGCAAAATGATTAGTCCCATTTTATAGGCAAGGAAACTGAGGTGCCAAGCAAAGCTGGCTCTCAAAACTAGATCTCTGCATCCCAGGGCTACGCCGCTGTTTCAGTTCTTCCATACCCATCCTCCCTCCCCTAAGCCAGAAGTCAGCTGTCCTTCCCCGTATGGAAGGGGAGAACTGGGAGGACAAGACGGGACTGCCCCTGGAGAAGATGGATGGAGTCTGTGGCAGGAACTGGGTGGGTGGCCTGATACAGAATGTATATACTTTTATGAGGGAGAGGGGCAGAGCAGTGGCTGGATCCCACCGTGGTGGGGGCGGGGCACAGGCTACACTGGGGGGAGGGTCAGTGAGCGGTTCAGAGGAACTGAGGTGGTGGTGGTGGGAACAACCCTACCGGTTCCATTCTCCCCATAGGCAAGGTGGGGGGGGATGGTGATCCTCCGGCGCTCCCCCATGCAGGCGCCCTGCAGCCCCTGGTCCATCCCGGGGATGATGTAACCCTGCCCGATATAGGTATTGTAGGTGTGGTTGCGGGAGTAGCTGCAATACAAGGTGGGGAGGGCCAGGAGGGGGGGTCAAAGGGGCCCCTCCCGCTTCCAGGCAGCTTAGAACCACCCCACAACAGCTGTCTGGGATGACCCCAAACCAAAAAACCAAACCAGCTTCCACTGAGTCAATTCCGACTCACAGCAACCCCATATGTGCAGAGTAGAACTGTGTTCCACAGGGTTTTCAATGGCTGTGATCTTTTGGAAGTAGATTGCCAGGTCTTTCTCCGGAGGTGCCCCTGGGTGGGTTATAAACTGCCAACCTTTCAGTTGGTAGTCAAGAGCTTAACCATTTTGCCAGCACCTGGTATTTCTCTCCCTGTCCCGGCTTCTTCTGCCCGACCCCCCCAGCCCCACCCACCCTCCTCAGGACTCTCCTGACCTGGAATCAAAGAGGGTGCCATCCATCAGTGAGCCGTTGTAATGATAACGCATGAAGTCCCCAGCCACGGCTCTCCGGACACAGCCAGGGGGCAGCTCCAGCGTCTCCAGCTGGACAGTGTCCTTTGGGTTGTGGACGTCGATCAGCAGGACGTGGAAGACCAGGGAGGCCTGTGGAGGGATCACAGTCCCTGGGGGAGGGATAGGGCTTGAACCACACAAGTAGGGAGCAAAGCGGGGCTCCTTCTCAACTCAGGAAAGCCTGTGTAGGCACCATGCAAAAAGGTGCTGCCCCTGCTCTCCAGAACCCTTTCCTTCCATGGCATCAGTGGCCCTATTTCTTGCTCTCCCTGTGAGGCCTGAGCTGGGTTTTCTTCAGGGGCACTACCAGCTCACACTGAGGCTTTGTGTAAATCACAATAACGCACCTCTTCTTAGCTAGATAGGAAACGCTGGTGGTGGTGTGGTTAAGAGTTATGACTGCTAACCAAAAAGTCAGCAGTCCAAATCTACCAGACGCTCCTCAGAATCCCTATGGGGCAGTTTTATTCTGTTCTACATGGTTGCTATGAGTTGGAATCGACTCGACGGCAACGGATTTTGGTTCTTAGCTAAACAATCACCAAGGGCTAGATTTCATCCCTATTTGCTCCTTGGCTGGGTGCCCCTGTGCAGTGCACAACCTGGACAACTGTATGTGGCAGCCCTGGTTTTCCCTCTTGTGGAGAACCCCCCCTCAGTCCCTGCCTCCCTTTACCATAGCCTTTCTCGCCATAGGCCAGGAATGGAGGGATGACGATCTTCCTTCTCTCTCCAGGACACATGCCCAGCAGCCCCTGGTCCATGCCCTTGATCAGCCAGCCAGAGCCAACGTAGGTGTCATAAGTGCCGCCCCTACTGTAGCTGCCGAGAATGAGGTAGAGATGATATTGTTGGGGGTGGGACAGGCAGGATGCGCCCCACGTTCTCCTCCGTATGTCGTAGTCCCCAGCACCTCCGGGCTCCCCTCCAGCCCTTACCTGGAGTCGAAGGCGGTGCCATCCAGCAGTGTGCCATTGTAGTGGTAGCGGACAAAGTCGCCGTCCTGGACCATACGGGGGCAGTGGGGCGGGCGCAGCAAGGTGCTCACTTGTACAGTGTCTGCCTTGTTCCACACATCCAGGAGCACCACATCAAAGTAGAGGGTGGCATCCGGGGGAATGAGCCCCGCTGTGAGGACAAGGGGGTCCCACAGGGTGGGGGTGGACAGGGGGTCCGAGAGTCCTGCTTGGCCTTGCTCCCCACCGCCTCCAATACCCCTTCTTCTTAGCCATTTTTGGATGAGCCCACCCAAAAAACCAAAACCAAACCTGTTGCCATCGAATCACTTCCGATTCACGGCAACCCCATGTGTTAAAGAGTAGAAATGCTCCATAGGGTTTTCTTGGCTGTAATCTTTCCTGCAAGCAGATTGCCAAGCCTTTCTCCCGCAGTGCTGCTGGGTGGGTTTGAAGTGCCAACCCTCAGGTTAGCAGTCCATCACAAACCACTTGTGCCACCCAGGGCCCTCTTACACCCCTTCCTCGCATCCCAGGAGCACAAGACCTAAACTCTAGTTCCAGACATCCCACTCTTCATATTGTGCAGTGTGACGCTGGGCAAGTCACTTGCTTCTCTGAGTTCCAGTTTGCTGACCCAGGGGTCCCTGATTCTGCCTCCTGGTGTCCTCCATCCGCACCCTGTGCCCCTCCTCAGCCCTGCTCACCCAAACCAATGCTGCCGTAGCCCAGATGGGGAGGCACGATGAGACGTCGCCTTTCGTTGACACACATGCCCATGAGGCCCCGGTCCATGCCGGTGATGAGGCGCCCCACGCCCACCACAATGGCCACCAAGGTACTTCGGTCATAGCTAGGGGAGGGAAGAGATGAGATACAGTGGCCAAAGCTGTGCACGGTTGCCACATGGTTCCCTCTGCCCATGGTCCATACATGTTCAGGAGGCACACAGACAACATTCACGCACTACTCTCCTTCCTACACCAGGTGTGGGGCCACGTGCTCCTCACCTCCTCTTCACGTCTCCCTCCTAGGTCAGCCATGACCTCCCCACCCCCCTCTTAAGAGGATGGGCTATTACTAAAGGGAAGCCCCCAAGAAGGCCAGGGGCTTTTACTACCCTGGAATGGGGGGCAGGCAGGCCTGTCCGATGCTACTATTTGCTGACAGCAAGGGGTGTAAGTCCAGCAGGGCAGGGAAGGGGAACATTTATTGAGCGCTTACTATATGCCAGATTAGATGCTTGGTTTTTACATTCATTGTCTTATTGAATCTTTTCTCCCATGAAGTAGGCATGATTGTTTTCATTTTTCTTATGAGAAATAATAAAGACTTGAGAGACTAAGTGACTTGCCCAAGGTCACACAGCTAATATGTGGTCTGTTGAACTCCAAAGCCCAGGCTTTTGCCATGGCACACCATTGATTCTCCAAGGAAAGGAAGGAGAAGCAGCATTGGCCGGAAGTGGGGATGGGGATTGGTTTTAAATTTTTTTTTAAAGGCCCATTCTAAAATTGCCATAGCTTTTCTTTTTCTTTTGAGGTACATTTTAAATTTATTTTGAATTTTCAGAAGTTAAGGAAGGGTGGAAAATTTTTATTTTGATCAAAGGAGATCATGGGTTAAGAAAGTTTTCCAGGCTCAACACTGCATGAACCTGGGCCCAGCCAGGCTCCCAGAGTCCCACCAGGCACATCCCCCAACTCCCAACCCTCGTCCCACTCCTAGAAGTCAAGGGCTCTGGCTGTATTCCTGGCTATTGTCTACCAGAAAAACCAAACCCATTGCCATCGGGCCAACTCTGACTCGTAATGACCCTATAGGACAGAGTAGAACTGCCCCACAGGGTTTCCAAGGCCGTAATCTTTATGAAAGGAGACTGCCACATCTTTCTCCTGAGGAGCAGCTGGTGGGTTCGAACCGCCAACTCTTCAGTTAGCATCTGCGGGCTTAACCACTGGATCCTTGGCTACTGCCTAGACCTCACTATACCTAAACCACTGAGCGGGTTTCATGTCTGGGTCGCTTCCTTCACAGTGCTTTTGTGGGCACTGTGAGGAGTTTTTAAGAGTTAAAAATCATCAGGGCATAAGGTCCCACCAGAGACAAAGCTCATGCGTATTGAATCCGCGGACGGCCAGGTGCCTCATGAAGCTCACTTTAGTCATCATCTTTATTATTATTATTAAAAATACTTTTATACATACATACAGAAAAGTGAACATACATAGCTCACTGAATTTTCAGAAACCAACAAAGCCATTGCAACCAGCATGGCAAACAGAGCATTGCCACCAGCCCAGAAGCCTCTAGTCACTACCTCCTCCCAAGGGTAAGCACTTCTATCACTATAATTTTGCCTGTTTTTAAATGAAATCATACAGTATATACTCAGTTTCTCGCTTCTTTCACTCAATATTATGTTTGTGGGATTCTTTTAAGTTGTCACATTTAATAGTAGACTCTGCATTCTCATTGCTATATAGAATTCCACTGTGTGATCTACCACAATTTATTTATCCATCCAAGTGTTAACGGGTATTCAGGTAGTTTCAATTTGCAGTGATTCCTTCGTTATCTTGTGTGAGTCCTAACATCAGCCTTAGGAAGTAGGTACTGTTTTTATCTCCATTTTTCAGACAAGGAGAAAGTGAACCTTAAAGGGGTAAAACAGTTGTCCACGATAATAGGCAGAGTGGTTTTGAACCCATGGTCTTGGGCTTTGGAGTTCACGTTCTTTCCCAAAATGCTACTTGCCTCCAAAGTTATGTCCACTAATTTATTTGCCATGGGCTGAGCTGTGTTTTGGGGACGGGTCTAAGAGGTACTGACTTCTTTGGGTGTGATATGGGGTTTGTGTGTGGGATGGGAACCCAAAGTTTACCCGAGGCCAGTGCACAGCTCTGTCCTGCCCGCACCAGCCTCAGAGGACCAGAGGTCTGGAGCAGACCAGAGAGATCCGTTTTTCAAACCCCAACGTTAGCAAGATGGGTGATGGCACTGGCCTGGTAGAGCTAAGATGGAGGGAGAGAGGGAGGGAGGAGTTGGGGGAGGGCAGACGGCCTGCAGGACCTGGAGAAGAAGGCAAGAAAACCCTCCAAAAAGCCCAGGGTGGCATGTTCAATCATGTGACATGTAGACAGAGGGCCCCTGCAACCAGCTATGCCCCGCTCTCCATCCTACCGTCTTATTATAATGTGCCCCCTTAACTCCCACCAGCTGCTAACCTCCACCCCCCCTAAAGTTCTCCCTCTTCTCCCAACGCAAAGGTAACTGAAAACAGGGAAAGAACCAGAAAGAGTGTCAGAGTAGTGGGAAGGTAGGGGGTCCCAGGCTGAGACCACTTGAGGATTCCCATGCAGCAGGCACCATTCCCTTCCCCCCAACATTGTAGACAGAATCCCCCACCCTCACCAAAAGCAACGGTAAATGAACAGAGCAGTTCACCTTGATTATCAAGTACCCTGGGAAGTGAGGAGCTTGTGTGAAAGAAATCGGAGTCCTTTGAGAGATAAAGGTTTGTAACGGGGAGTAGGGAGTGTCTTTGGGGAGATGGGTGTCTGGGAGTCCCCAGAGATGCTGTGTTTGGTGTTAGGGGGTGATGGAGTGAGTGCCTGGATGCAGAGCTTAAAAGGGGCAACAGGGGACCCCAGAACTGAAGAAAGGCTGGCAGGGCGCTCAGGAAAGGGGGTGGCGAGTCTGGGGGCGCCAATCATTACCTCGAGTCAAACTTCTTGCCGTCCTCGAAAGTGCCGTTGTAGTGGTACCGCACAAAATCCCCCATCTGCACCTCCCGGGGACAGGCCCTGGGGATGTGGTACCTCTCGATGACCACATCTTCCAGAGGGCCCCCGGCCGGGCTGGCACGGCCCTGCCCCCTCCCCACGGCCTGCACGAGAAGCAGCAGCAACTGCAGCAGGGGGAGCCGGCGGAGGGTGTGCCTGGGGGGGCCCGCGGGGAACATGGTGCCTGGAGCTGGGTCGGCCGGCAGTGAGGACGAACTAGGGAGCTGCCGCGGCCAACCTCCTTTCCCCTTCTTCCCAGAGCTAGCTCCCCCCCTTCCTGTCCTCCCTCCCACCCCCGCCCAAGCTGGTCCACGTGGAATGGGGGCTGGGGACACTGAACTGGCTGGACAGCGTGGGGTGGGGGGGTGGTGGTGAGGGTAGGACGAGAGGGCAAGGCTGAACGTGTTAGAAACCGAGAAATGCACCACAAAGCACTCCGGCTCCCCCACCGCCAACTCCACCCGGGCCGGGAGATCTGGGGCCCGGCGGGGTAGAGAGGCTCAAGAAAGATGAGAAATCTGAGCTAACGCCCGAAAAAGGAAAAAAAAAAAAACACAAAACTTTCAGTGTCTTTTTCCGGATGCCCCGGGTCCTAAAGCCTGGCTGAGGCAGTCCTTGCTGCCTTTGCTGTCACCCCCAAATCTAGGCCTCTCCAGAATAGGAGGAATATCTTAGTGCTTTCCTCACCCCTACTGTCCTCCAACGGAAAGCTTCTCCGGGGAAGAGCTGCTTTGTCCTCGTTTTAAAAGCTGGTCCTCGAGAACTTTGTGACCTGGGGATGGAAACACTGATAACGGAGGGTGTGCAGAGTGAACGAGGTATGGGCCTCCCCGACGTGGGCCATGGGGACACTCAGTGTGAACTCGTCGGGCACTCGGGTGGGGAGCGTGCCGAAGGGGCGCTGTGAGGGGAGACCAGTAGGGGGACGTGGCAGCTCCCTCAATTTCTTGATCTTAGGGTGGGGGCTGTCTTCGTGTAGGGAGGAGCTTTCTGGGCTCTCCATTCCTGGCGTGAAATGTTCTCCCCACCCACCCACCCATCATCTGTCATGGTGTCACAAGATCCCCAAGGCCAGGGCAGGGGATCGGCCAACGTAGGGGAGTCAGGACATCAGCGGACCCTCTCCAGAAGAGGAGGCAGGCAGACCTCCGTCCCTCTGGGGACCTGACTCAGGCTACTCCCCCCGCCTGCTGCCTTCAGCGCGGGCGCTAAGACCCAGCAGACGCGCCGGCGAGGCCTTGCGCCCTCCGGTCCGGCTGGCAGCCTTCTCGCTCCGAGAGCCGGCGGCACGGAGGGGGCATGGGGTGGGCGGCGTGCGGGCTCCTGTGGCTGCTACTGGGCAGCGCCGGGGCGCAGTACGAGAAGTACAGCTTCCGGGGCTTTCCGCCCGAAGACCTGATGCCTCTGGCCGCGGCCTACGGACACGCGCTGGAGCAGTACGAGGGCGAGAGCTGGCGCGAGAGCGCGCGCTACCTGGAGGCGGCTCTGCGGCTGCACCGGCTGCTGCGGGACAGCGAGGCCTTCTGCCACGCCAACTGCAGCGGCCAGGCGCAACCGGGGGCCTCGCACCCCGCGCCCAGCCCCGACAGCGGGCGCGGCGACGAGTGGGCCCGCGAGCTGCAGCTCTTCGGCCTCGTTCTGGAGCGCGCCGCCTGCCTGCGGCGCTGCAAGCGGACGCTGCCCGCCTTCCAGGTGCCCTACCCGCCGCGGCAGCTGCTCCGCGACTTCCAGAGCCGCATGCCCTACCAGTATCTGCACTACGCGCTGTTCAAGGTGGGCGCCCCGGACCCTCGGCGTCTGCGCTCGGGCGCAGCTCCGCGCTGCTCTCGGCGTCTGGTATTCCGACCGGGCGGGAGAAGCCTTGCCCTCAACCGGAGCACGAAATCCCCTGTGCGCTCCGGGCTGCGGGCTCTGGCTTTATCGATCCCCTCGTCCCCCCAGGCTAACCGGCTGGAGAAGGCGGTGTCCGCGGCCTACACCTTCCTCCAGCGCAATCCGAAGCACGAGCTAACCGCCAAGTATCTCAACTATTACCGGGGGCTGCTGGACGCCGCAGAGGAGCCCCTCACGGACCTGGAGGCCCAGCCCTACGAGGTGGGGTGGAGGGGTAGGGGAGTGGGGCTGGCCCTGACCCCCACTTGTAGAAGAGGGGTGGGAATGGAAGTCCCCTTGACCTTCCCTGTCACCCTTTTTTTCCACAGGCCGTGTTTCTCCGGGCCGTGAAGCTCTACAACAGCGGGGATTTCCGAAGCAGCATCGAGGACATGGAGCGGGCCCTGGCTGAGTACCTAGCTGTCTTTGCCCGATGTCTGGCCGGCTGCGAGGGGGCTCAGGAGCAGGTGGACTTCAAAGACTTCTACCCAGCCATCGCAGGTCCCTGCTCCAGACCCCTGGCTGTGGGGCTCTCTAGAGGCAGAACTACCCATAGAGCCTGAGAACCCCCAACAGACACCAAGTGGGGGGGCTGAATGAGCTCTGCTTCCCAGAGCCCTCAGTCTGTTAACTGAGACAGGTGTAGCTGTCCTGACACTTGGTGCAGAGGGCTACAGTAGGGATTCTCCAAGGTACATCAGCACTAAGAGATGGTGACATTCCAAAAGGGCCTGGGAGGGGTAGACTCCCAGGCCTTTCAGGCAGAGGGCAATGCAGGTGCAAAGGTGCTGAGGTGGAAAACATCCTGGCAGGTATGCAGAAAGCAACCTGTTCAGTGTGGCCAGAAATCACATCTCGTCTCAGGATCCCTAACCCTGTGGTCCCTCAAGGCGAACTGTCCTCAGCTTCTCTGGCTTCAGTTGAGCCTTAAACTCCCCCTGCCACTCTCCCAGAGGCCCCACCCTGGCTCCCTCTGGCTTTATTGTGGAGTTGAGCCAGGGATGATAAATCAGCCCGGGACATGGGACCACCCCACGGTATGCCTTCTCAGTATCACTTACTGTTTGTGGAACACTTTATACATATTGTATCATTTCATTGTAACAACCCATTTTCTGGACACTGGAAGGCTTTCCTTCACAAGGAAACTGAGGCTTAGTAGGTAATGGTGGTTATCTGAAGTAATCTCCAACAGTGGGATTGAGTTTTTAAGCCCACCAGCTTCTTACTGCTACCTCCCACCCCCAGATCTCTTTGCAGAATCCCTGCAGTGCAAGGTGGACTGTGAGGCCAACCTGACCCCCAACGTGGGTGGCTACTTCGTGGAAAAGTTCGTGGCCACCATGTACCACTACTTGCAGTTTGCCTACTATAAGTGTGAGCCTCCTGGGCCGGCTTGGACAGGGGAGGAAGGGGTGAGGGAGAGGACTGTACTGGGCACCTCACAGAGTTACAGGGAGCTGTCCCTCAGAATTGAGGACCCTGGGAGATGGGAGAGAATCTCGGTTGTGGATGGAGGGATATTGAAAAAGAACCCTGGGGACCTTGGGCAGATGAGAGGCTTCTGGGTGAGGACATAGAGCAGCCTTGAGAGAAAACTAGAGGGCACAGCACTAGGCAGTTTACAAAGCTCTGCCACATCTTTTTATCTCACTTGATTCTCTCACCAACCCCATGCAGCTGGTGTTAGGAAAAATGGACTCATTTTTCAGATAAGAAAACTGAGGCTCATAAAGGGCAAGCGGCTGGCCCCAAATTACATGGCTAATAAAAAACAGCACCAGGACTTGTGGCCTAAGACTGTGGATCTCCTCACTGGAGGGAGACCTGGCAT
Source organism: Elephas maximus indicus (assembly GCF_024166365.1). Taxonomy (NCBI): domain Eukaryota; kingdom Metazoa; phylum Chordata; class Mammalia; order Proboscidea; family Elephantidae; genus Elephas; species Elephas maximus. The sequence goes on along the minus strand of NC_064837.1, from coordinate 48,825,440 downwards.
CCACTGAGGCCTGGGATGGACAACTTCCAAAGTTCTTGCAGTGCTGAAGGCCCAAACCTGAGACAGAGGCTGGAGTTGGAGTGGAGGGGCTGAGGACCAAGAGGCCAGGGAGACTCTTCGTGGGGTCAGATGGCAGAGAGGTTGAGAGCTGAGCTGCCAGGTTCTAATTCCCCAGTGGTGTCATTCTCCAGTTGTATGAGCTAGAGCATGTTACCTAACCTCTCTGGGCCTCAGGTATCTTGTCTGTAAAATGGGGATGATAATAACAAACCCAGTGATAAACCCAGTGCTGTCGAGTCAATTCCGACTCATAGCTACCCTATAGGACAGAGTAGAACTGCCCCATAGAGTTTCCAAGAAGCACCTGGCAGATTTGAACTGCCGACCCTTTGGTTAGCAGCCGTAGCACTTCACCACTAGCCACCAGGGTTTCCATGATAATAACAGTGAGGTTTAAATGAGTTATGCAAGGCCTGACACATGGCAAGTGCCCAGTATATGTTAGTTTGCACTGTTATTGGGTGGGGTGAGGAGCACTGGACTGAATTGGGAGATGGGTTGGGGTGGGCATGGTGGGGTTGTCCCTGAATGTGAGGAAGTGACTGGGATCCTCATTCCTGCCCTGCCCGCCCACAGTGAATGACGTGCGCCAGGCCGCCCGCAGCGCTGCCAGCTATATGCTCTTTGATCCTGAAGACAGCGTCATGCAGCAGAATTTGGTGTATTACCGCTTCCACCGGGCTCGCTGGGGGCTGGAGGAGGAGGATTTCCAGCCCCGGGAGGTGGGCACTGCCTTCCGAGGCACTCGAGGGGCACACGGCTTGATTAAAAACGCTCGGTCAGACCGTGCCTCCTTGGAAGGCTGGATGGGAAGAGGAAAGAGCATGGGTTGTGGATGGAGTCAGTCCTGGGTTCAAACCCCAGCTCCACCAGCTGTGCGGTCTTGGGAATGTCATTGACAGTCTCTGAATCTGTTGCCTCATCTGCAAAGTGGACTTGTACTGACTACCTCGCCAGCTCAGTGCCTGGGCTGTGGAAGGTACCCAATAAGTGTCCACTCCTGCTACTATCCTCCCCACCCTCATTACTATCACTTCTGACCTTTGCACTTCTTCCCTAGGGGGCCCTTAACTAGACCAAGGAGGAAACCCCCTGGAGTCTAGGGCAAGGTTGTCAAATGTGGGGCACATGATGCCACTCCTCCTTTGCGTGTCAGTGGCAGACATTGCTGATCAATCGAGGCACTCTTGCTCACTGAACCCCCAGAATCCTTAACCCATCCATCACTCCTAGCAGCCATGATGATCTGATCAGCATGTGAGCTGAAACCTGTTGCCTGCTCCTTGAGCTGGAAAAGGGAAAGGGAATCCAGATTCTAGGGGTCCTGGCTGCCCGTACCATTTTCCCACCGTGCTTTCCCGCCCCTGCTCTTCCCAGGAAGCCATGCTCTACCACAATCAGACTGCTGAACTGCAGGAGCTGCTGGAATTTGCACACATGTACCTGCAGTCAGATGATGAGGTAAATGACCCCCTGTTCTCCAGGCCCGGGCCACGGTGGAGGACACCTCGGGCCTTTGCCCTGGGCCTCTGTGCCAAAGCTCAGCCCCAACCGCCAGCAGTCAGCTGCTGTGAAGCGGAAGAGGTTTGCCTGTCTGTTATCTACACCTTCCCTTCTCTCCCTGGCTCAGTGTTCTCATCCCCCCTCCCCTTTGCCCACGAGTCTGAATCCTGTCCAGCTCAGATGGCACCTCCTCCAGGAGGCCCTTGTTGCATGCCTTGGCCCTCTCCTCTGGGCTTCATTGCAACCCTGACCCTCTGTGCCTCCCTGATCTCCTTTGGCCATACCTGGAGTTATTTGCTGCGCTGGTTATTTGCATTTCAACCCTAGCCCCCTTCTCCAGCCAGTCTTCTGGAGGGTTGTGCTCCAGGACGAGATGGAGACCTGGTTATTTCCAGCCCTCCCACGGTACCTGGCACAGAGCTGGTGCTCAGAAACTGAGTTTGAATAAACAAGTAAATGAATAGATAAATGGATGAATGAGGGCTTGAGAACCTGAACTTCTCCGAGGTTTGTTGCTCAGTGGCTATTTATTCATTCCCTCCTGAGTTCACCCGTCTATGGCCTCCTCATCAAACATGGGGGCAGGGTGAACAATGGTTAGCACCCAGTTTTTGGTGCTTGCCAGACCTGGCTCTACCACTTACCAGCTAGGTAGCTTCCAGGCAAGTTTTCAGTAAGCTCTCTGAACTTCTGTCTCTTCCTCCATTGAATGGGGCAAATAATGCCCATCTCACACCATTGTTGTGGTGAGAATTAAATGAGATCAAGTGTATAAAGCACCTTAAATAGAGCTGGCACATAGTAGGTGCTCAGTGAGTGATAGCCATTTTGATTACTGTTATTTGTTGCCTGGTGTTTGCCACACACACTGTTTGGGGCTGGGGTAAGTTGATGAAAGGCACAGTCTCTTTCTCAAGCAGCTCATGGTCTAGTGGGGGAGGCAGAAAAGCAAACAGAGGTCAGGATGGGGCACCAGAGGAGGGTTCTGGTCCTCGTTGAGAACCCCATCCTGGAGCTGACTCCTGGCTTTAAGGGGATATACAAGAGCTATCTAGGCACAGGGAGCTAGGGAAAACAGCAGGAGCAAGCAGTGTGTATAGAATAGCGTTCTTCTCACCAGGGGATTTATACTTAAAAGGTAAGGGGGCTGTGGAGAGGGCACTACTTATGCTAACACTGAATCTCTGCTGGTGGAGCCCACGCATCAGTTCAGGGGTAGGGTTTTGGGATAAGGACCTTTTGGGAAAAACCCTCAAATCATTCCTGTGTTAGGTCTTAACACTGGGGAGGGAGGAGCTCTGGGGACTAAGGAATAGAACTGGAGGTCCCCTTGGCCAAGAATTTGCTGTGATCTGGTGTCTCCTCCACCCCGGGCTGTTCAAGATGGTGCTGGAGGAGGCAGAGCCACCCATGGAGCCTGAGGACTCCCCACCTGACACTGAGTTTGAGGGGGAGGGTGACTATGAGGAAGGTCTCTATGCTGATTGGTGGCAGGAACCGGATGCCAAGGGCGACGAGGCTGAGGCTGGTGAGTGATTTGTGTCCTGGTGGAGGGCGTGGGGATGTGGTCAGTGCTAGAGGCTGGGACTGATGGATCCACCCACCGGGCTGCAGTGGCAGTGCTCTGTGTGTGTTCTGGGATCACTCTTCTGGAGGCGCTGCCCTGACTGGGGATGGAGGCGAGGCATCCTTCCTGGAGATGGAACCAGCATAGACCTGTTCCTGGAGAGGGTCCCTCCTGCGTGCCCCACGTTCCACCCCCCCTTTCCCAGATAGCACCCTGATACCCGTTGGGAGTGGGCAGGGGGCTAACCCCAATGCTGTCTCCTTTTCAGAGCCAGAGCCTGAACTGGCATGAGAAGGGGGCTGCCCCTGCACCTCTCAAGAGCTTGAGAAGCCTGAGCCCAATGGCGTCGCCCCTCCTCCAGCCTGGGCAGCAGTAGCAGCTATTTATTAAAAATTTAAAATGGACACAGCTGCCCGGCCCCCACCCCGTCCTGCCTGTGAGTGTGGCCTCCCCAGGCCCCATCCTGCCTCTGGACCACAGGATGGTGGTGGTGCTACAGGCCAGCAGTGGGCTAATGGGGGCCACCTGTCTCCTGAGGAGAAGGTTCCAGATCCTGGTGGTTGGCATCTTACCCCAAATTGCAGAGACAGCAGGGGGCCGCTGGGGCCGAGGAAGAGCACTGGACCTGGAGTCCAGAGGCTCCTGGTGCACTGGCAGTGGGTGCTCAATAAACCTTTGTTGTTGAGTGAGTTGCGGCACCTGGGATCCAGTCTCCCGGGGCTGAGTTGTGGAACTGCACGTCTCTCCCCAGCTCTGCGCTCGTCTTTCCTGGTCTGTAGAATGCTGTGGTGAGGAGGGCACAGTATGGTGGTTCCCACAGCCCTCTGTGGACTGCTGTTTGTGTGAGCATGCAAGTGTGAGAGCAAGTAGCATGCCATGGCTGATCCCCGCCAGGGGGCGTGAGGACCCAGTTCCTTCAGAGTCGGGAGGATGGTGGTTTCAGAATTCTAAGATGGGACGTGCTGTATGTATTTTCCTAGTTCTGCCTTGCTTTCCCCAGGGAATGTGGGGAGGGAGCCAAGGGCATTTACTTCCTGGGTTCCTTAGGGCCAGAGCGAGCATGGCTTCTGTCCATTCTCCCATCCAGAACTGCGGCTAGAGCCCGTCAGTGGCCAGAGGAGCCCTCGGGATAGGGTTTGATCACTTGGGACCTCTTGAGGAGCAGTGGGACAGGGCCAGACCTCTCTTACCCAATCTTGCATCAGCTCCAGGGGACAGAGGGTTCAGAGGAGTGTGGGCAAGGGTGGTGCCCAGTAGCTACCTCCTCGCACCCTGCCTGACTGGTGCCCCCCTTCTCCTGAAACCTGACTGTACATCAGGAAGGGAGGTGAGGGCAAAAGGGGCTTCTATGGGCCAGGGCCAGGCAGGTGACACTTCTGCCCACTCCCTATATTCTCCCAGGAGGCTGAAGCATCTTCCCTTCCTCCTGGAAAGTGGAGTCCAAGCCAGGAAACCGAGTTCTCACCATCCACACCCTTACTCCCCCTAGATGTGCCTGGTGACCTGATCAGGCCCCACCCACCTCAGTCCCCAGGACTCCCTGCCTTGCCCTAAGCCCCTCCCCTGGGCCTTTGGTCTGGATGGGGGCTAGGAGACCCGAATCTGAGTCTGGAGCTGGGCTGGATCAAGGCTGAGGGTGCTGGTGACCTCACTCCCTCCTCCCAGAGGCGGGTCAGCTGGGGAAACCAACAGTCTGGGAGCGTCTCCCAGCAGCTCCCAGGTGCCAGAGTGGCCAGGCCAAGGGGCTCGTGCCCCACCCTGCCCCTTTCAAGCTGCTGTGTTGTCAGCTTCTGTGGGGCCCTCCCCCTGTTTCTGGGAGGGGCTGGCACTTCAGAGGGTGGGGAGCAGGGATGTGCTTGAGCGTGTCTGCGCAGATGTGCGCCTGGCGTGAGCACAGACTTCGGAATCTGGAAGGCTGGGTGTGGGTCTGAAAGTGTGTGTGTGTGTGTGGATGTGTGAGTCTGGGTGTGAGCGCTGCTGTGTGTGTGTTTTTGAGTGTCTGGCATTTCTCTGCACAGGGGTCTGTGTGCATGTGACAAGTGTGCTACATTCACGAATGTGGTTTCTGTAGGGTTCATGCAGCCTACATTTATGAACACCTACTACGTGCCAGGCATGTAGGTGCTGGGCGTACAATAGTGAACAAGGCAGATCTATCTCATGGGGCTTCCACTCCAGGGGGTAGACAGGCAGTAAACAAGAAATGTTACAGTGAGTAATGTATAAGGTTATGTTAGCTGAGTGACTGGGAATTAGAGCTGGGTACTAGGGATTAAAGCAGAGAATACCAGAAAGATGTTTACCTGTGTTTTATTGACTATGCAAAGGCATTCAACTGTGGATCATAACAGACTATAACATGGCGAAGAACTGGAATTCCAGAACACTTAATCGTGCTCATGAGGAACCTGTACATAGATCAAAAGGCAGTCATTTGAACAGAACAAGGGGATGCTGTGTGGTTTAAAGTCAGGAAAGGCGTGTGTCAGGGTTGTATCCTTTCACCATACCTGTTCCATCTATATGCTGAGCAAATAATCCCAGAAGCTGGACTCTGTGAAGAACAACGGGGCACCTGGATTGGAGGAAGACTCATTAACAACCTGCATTATGCAGATGACACAACCTTGCTTGCTGAAAGCAATGAGGACTTGAAGCATTTACTGATGAAGGTCAAAGACAGCCTTCAGTATGGATTACACTTCAACATAAAACAAAAAATCCTCACAACTGGACCAATAAGCAACATCAAGATAAACGGAGAAATGATTGAAGTGGTCAAGGATTTCATTTTACTTGGATCCACAACACCCATGGAAAAGCAGCAGTCAAATCAAAAGACTCGTTGCATTGGGCAAATCTGCTGCAAAAGACCTCTTGAACGTGCTGAAAAGCAAAAATGTCACCTTGAAGACTAAAGTGCACCTGACCCATGCCATGGTGTTTTCAGTCGCCTCATATGCATATGAAAGCTGGATAATGAATAAGGAAGACTGAAGAAGAATTTACACCTTTGAGCTGTGGTGTTGGAGAAGAATATTGAATACACCATGGACTGCCAAAAGAATGAACAAATCTGTCTTGGAAGAAGTACAACCAGAATGCTTCTTAGAAGCAAAGGACAGCCAAGACTATGTCTCACATACTTTGGACATGTTATCAGGAGGGATCAGTCTCTGGAGAAGGATATCATGGTTGGTAAATTAGAGGGTCACAGAAAAAAAGAAAGACTCTCAAGGAGATGGATTGACACAGTGGCTGCAACAATAGGCTCAAGCATAGCAATGATTGTGAGGATGGCGCAGGACTGCGCAGTGTTTTGTTCTGTTGTACATAGGGTTGATATGTGTTGGAACGGACAAAAGGGCACCAAACAGCAACAACACGAGGGATGGGGAGAGCTGAGTGGTTGCAGTTGAAGTGAGTGTGTAGATGTGTGTGTCTGAGTGTGCATCTGAGCGTGGAGTCTGTGGCGGGGGCGGGGGGATGTTCCCTGGGAGCAGAGGCCTTCTCTTCTCTAGGCACCCTGCCCGCATCCAGGCTTTGAGCTGACCCCTCCCAGTCAGGTGTGCCTTACTCAGCTTCTCTTTCCCAGGGAGCAGCCAGCCTCTCCCTGATGCCAGCGTCTCCCCACTGCCTAGCCAGCTCCCCAAACCGGTGAGACCAAGTCCCAGCGTGGGCCCTCTGGGGCCCTCCAGCTCAGTCTTCCAACCCCTCCCAGCCCAGCTGCTCTCACTCCTCCCTATCTCTGTCTCACCTGGCCCAGCTACTTACCTGGCCCCTCCACAGCCCAGCCCACCACCTCATCGGCTCCAGCATCTGTAGAATGGGTGGGTTAGGGATGGCCAGAAGGGCACTGGGGATGAACCTCACACAATAGGGTCAGAGTCAGAATGATTCCACAGCTGTGTCCTGGAACCAGAAAGGCCCCCTCCTAGGGAAAGCATAACTACTACAATGGATTGAGTACCTACTAGGTGCCAGGCACTTGACAAGTTGTTTATAACATGCAAAACAGTCTTACAACCTAGATATCCATTCCCTTGTTAAAAGTGAGTCTGAGGAATGAGAAAGCAACTTGTCCAAGATTCCTCGAGGCAGCTGGTGGCTGAGCTACATTTGATCCTTTTCTCGCCAAATCACTGCTGCTTACAGAAAGGAGAGAGCCCTGGGTCTCTGGGCTTGGCCTTGTCCCTTCAGGGTGTTGCTGGGGCCTGGGAAAGGAAGGTGGGGGCCGGTGTGGAGACAAAGCCCCCAGTGCCACAGCCCACTGAGGGAAGCAAGGAGCTTGAGAAGGGAGGAAGGAAGGAAGAGAGGGAGGGAGGGAGGGGAGTGGGCAGGCAAGCACCCTCTCTCAGGCCTGATTCCAGATCCGCCCCCCGCCATTGTTAGCTCCATGGGATTGGGCCAGATGTTAGGAAGTCAGACTTGCTGGGGTCACTTAGTCCAGCCCCTCCCTGAATCCTGACTGGTGGCAGCCTGGAGAAGGGGGAGTCCCACAGGCTCCCCCAAAATTCCAATAAATTCCAAAGGAAGAAATTCCCTCTTTAGGTTTGGCAAATAGTTCTTGAAGTCTTTCCCTGGTGCTCCCTGTCTCTTTGAGAGCAGAGTCTCCCCTGGGGACAAAGAGAGGTCTCTTCAAGTGTTAGAAGGCTGTGTCCTGCTGGTACTGGAGCCAGCAGCTCAGCCTGACTGGGGAGAGCCTAGCAGCACCAGGACCTGAGCCCCCACAGCTTCCCCACTGTGGGGCCTTCATCCAGGCCTGCCCTTGTAACTGCTGTCCGAGGACAGCCCTGACAGATGGCCTCAATTTCATGGATGGGGAAACTGAGGCCCAGAGAGGCTGGGTTGGGCCCCTAGGGACAGGGCTCACTTTGAGCTCACTGGCACAGGCCTGCCCTGCTCCCTTCCCAAGACCAAGCTCCAGGATGCCACAGGGATTAGATCAGACTGTGCTGGGGGCCTGGGCGGCCCACCTGACCCAGCCCAAGCCTGAACCCCAGACTTGACCTGTAATCCTATAATCACCACCCTATAATCACCACCTGCCTGGGTCCCAGTTGGCACTGGGGTGCCTGGATAGCATCTCTTCTGTCCCTAAACAGCCATTGGGGTGGGAGTGCCTCTCATACCACGACTCAGGTGGGGAAACTGAGGTAAGGGGGCAGGTACTCCTGCTCCTTTACCCATCCTCCCCACATACAAGAACTCACTAAGGGAGGTCACCCACAAAGAAGGGGCCAAACTTGACATTTTCTATTTCTGGTTACCTTTTCTATCTCTCTTTTAGAAGAATGGAAGTGCGATTTACGTTCCTAGAAGAAAGTAAGGCAGAGCCAAGCCAGATTACCTCCATTTCCCTTGACCACTTAGCTAAATCCTTGTGGCCTTCCTGAAAGAAGAGGCTGGGAAGGGGCAGGGCTTAGCCACACTAAATGGGAAGTCTTGCCTCTCTCTGCTGGTCCAGTGAATGTGGGGATCAGGGGACCCTTTGGGCCCTGGGGCTTCTCAGCCATAAAAGACCTCCCACTTGAATATTTTTGTTATCTCCAAATGAGGTTATACGTCCACAGAGAGACAGGCACAGGACTGAAGTCAGAAAATACTTGTCAAATGACTTTAACCTTTAACATAATTATTTTGATAGCTTTTTTTTTTTTTTAAATACACTGGTATTCTCAAACATGGAAATGTCCCTGGCCTTGGAGCTTTCCGCCACTCATACACATGTTGGATCCAGCTGGCTCCTCTCCTACACCCTTTATCAACACCCGGTCTGTGCTTCCCCCTCCCCTATGCACCCTGCCCCTCCCCCTCACTAGTTCCAGGTTCTCTGCTGGGGCCATAAATTATCCATGAGCTGTAAGTTGGCTGCTTCTTCAACTGGAGGCTGAAGTGCTGATGAAATATTCAAGGATCTCAACTCTCAATTCCCTGGTGGCTGTGGGATGGAGCTGGGGAAGAAGGGATTAATGTATTAGGCCAGGCCCTCTGAGTCCTGGCCCCTGAGTCCAGCGAGGAAGGCAGGGAGGTGGGTGCGGGGTCTCTTTGCATAATTGATTACTATGGCCCTGGGTGGCGCCATTAGCCGGCTTAGAGGAAGTGAGGCTGAGTTACCGCACCCTGAGCGGGTCCTGCCGCCCCACCCCCGCCCCAAGCCCCAGCCTTGGGTCTCTAACCCCAAGGTTGTCCAGAAGTCACACCTCAAGCATACTTTCCACAAAGTCGTCCCTCATCTCTTTCCCCACTGTACCCTACCTTTGTTAGGGTGGAAAGAGACCTAAAGAGATGGGAGGAGTGGGCTGGTAGACATGAGACGAAGGTCCTAGTCCCAGCCCACCAGCAATTTGCTTGTGTGACCTTAGGGAAGTCCCTCTTCTGGCTCCAGCCTCAGTTTCCCCATTTATACAAGGAAGGCAGCTCTGATTAGGCTATTTCTTCTCAAGCATTCTCCACAGGTGGAGGAGAAATTCCTGCCCTTGTCCCCCCTGTATGTGTGTGTGGTGGGGGAGGGGTGGATCCCTGGGGGTGGGAGGGGCACCAGTCAGGGCAGACATCTCTCCTGGGTTGTCAGGGGAGGAAGGGGCATGCTGGCTGGCAGGGTGGGGTGGGGCCCCAGCTGCATCAGCCTGTGCGTGGAGGCACCCAGGAAAAGGGTGACTCAGGTGGTGAAGTCTTGCCCCTTCCTTCTCCCCCTCCCTCAAAAGAGCCAGGGAAACCCACTACCAGAATAGATCTGGTGCCTGGAGCCAACGTGTTAGGCTCCTGAATGAAGTCCTGGAATTGTACCAGTGGGAATCTGAGATGGGTAACCGGGGGCAACCAGGGACAGACATTCTCTACAGAGGTCCTGACCCTCCTCCAGCCTCTCCCCTCCACCACTAGCCCCTGGCCCTGGCCATGCTATTTCTGCCCCATCCTATCTCTGTTTTCTTGTCTCCCGGTTTCCCTTTGACATTCCATCCCCGCCCACATTCCTTGCAGGGAAGTGTTGCTTGAGCTACCTCTGTAATTAAGGGCCCTCCCGGCATTGCCAGCTGCCACACACCCACAGGAGCGGCGTGGGCGGCCTCTGGCCTCGAGGCACCTCCCCTGGACAAAGGGCAGCAGAAAGGGTAGGACCTCCTCTCCAGGGGTTCCCAGCTCCAGGCAATGCTTGGACCCACTCCAGCCAGAAGAGTTTGGGAGCCCAGGGAGGTGCTTCTGCATCCCTGTCCTCTCCTCCGGCCCTGAAGGGGTCACCCTGAGTCATCCCACCCTTAACACGGGGTCGGGGGCAGGGGCAGGGGCAAGATGGAAGTGGAGGCCCACATACCACCGGTCTAAACATTTAAGCAAAAACTACGTTAAATAGGGTTTATCTTGATGAGTATACTCCCACAATGGCCTAAAAGGTCAGGGTGGAATTTAGAATTCTGACACTCCTCCGCAAGTGGCAACCCCCAGGAGAACTGCTCCCTGGCCCCCAGCCCTGAGCCCCAGGACCATCTCCCCTTCCTGTCCCACCCCTGGCTCTACCCACAACAGGAAGGGCCTCCAGCACATATAATGGGTGCAGATAGCCCAGCTCGCATGTCCTGCTCCCTGGCCCCAGAATAACTGCAGCCCTTGTCACCTCTCTGGCTTAAGTGTACGCATACCAGCTATGATGCGACTGTCCTTCTCAGAGGAACAGCCAGAATAAGGGGCCCACAGGCCCTGAAAGCCAAGTCAGTGCTGGGCAAAGGATTCTGAGTTTTGGGTACCAGGGCGTGGTCCCGAAGGGAGAGGTGTGAACTCTGTATGCTTGTCCCTTTGCCCTGTGTGGAGGGGCACAACCCCAGCAGGACCAGAGTGGGGGCCTTCTGAAGGCAGGACCAGGACAGGAGCCCTCTTTCCCCCTGGGCAGAGAGATGCCTCTAGGTTTTTGTATTGCCTTTGATGCAATGTCTGCAACCCAGGAAGAACTTCCAATTGTCTGCTCTCCTTTTCTTCTGCTGAAAAGCCAGGGGAGAGGCGCCAGTGTGATTAAAAAGTACCGCTATCGGCCTGAGGAGTCCCTGGGTGATGGTGACACACATGCTTAACGTACTCCGCTGCTAACTGAAAGGCTGGCAGTTCCAGTTCACCCAGATGCACCTCGGCAGAAAGGCCTGACGATCTACTTCGGAAAAATCAGCCATTGAAAATCCTATGCAGCACAGCCCTTCTGTGACATACGTGGGGTAGCCATGAGGCAGAGTCGACCCCATGGCTACTGGCACTAGATCAGCCTGAAGTTTGACACTGTTCACCCTTGCCCTCCCTCTATAGAGGTGGCCACCCCTTAGGCCACCTTAGGCTGAAGAGGAGAGGAGAAGGGTGTGTGTGTGTGTGTGTGTGTGTGTGTGTGTTTGTGTGTGTGTGTGTGTGTGGTGGGAAGGGAAAACCGAGGTGTCTGGTGTTCCTATATCTGAGTCTGTATCCGTGTGTGTCCATGAGTGTGTCCCTGAGGTTTGAGCGTGGAGGACTGTGTGGGTGTGTGGGTGTGGGATCTAAATCTCTATCTGCCTCTGTCTGGGGAAGGGGCCCTGCAGGGAAAGGGCTGTGTCTGGACAGAGAACAGACATTCTTCCACCTCCTTATATGGCCCAGAGGCCTCCTGGACGGTGAGGGGAAATGAGATAAGCTGAGGAGGGGTGGCCTGGCTGTCCGGACGTTGGCAGTTGTACACCTTCTCCAAGAGAAGCGCCTTCCCCCTCCCCTACCAGTTCCACTCCCTCCCGAAAGCCCCTCTTTGGACCCCTTTGGCCATTTACTTCTGTCTCTGGGACAGCTTGGGATAGGCCACCTTGGTGCCTTTTCATTCTTTACTCTGAGGCCCCAAAAAGCTGCAAGGTTGAGTTAACCATGTGTTTTTGGTAGTTCTGGAGCTTCGAGCAAGAGACATGAGTTTAAACTGCAGGAATAGGAAATAGGCTAGACGTTAGAAGGAACTTCTCTCTGTTCGAATAAGGAGACAAAGGCATTTAAAACTAAGGGAGAATGGAGAACTTCTTTTGCCAGAGATTTGTCAAAAACAGAAATCCCTGCCTTTAAAACCGTGGAGGCAGGGAAGTGGATATGATGGCCATGGGGCCTTTCCTTCACTTCAGTCAGTCTTCCTGAAGAGACTGTGGTCACAGTGACCCCCTTCTGTCTACCTGCACATCTCCTCCCCCATGAGACCAAAACCCCTATACAGACAGCTGATTTTAGTCAATACAACTTGCTGTGTCCTCAGTGTCTGGCAAGCACATTGTAGGTGCTTGATAAATGTGCAGAACATTTCCTGATCTGGGTGGGGGTACAGCTCTTATCCCAGTCTTCCCTGCTGCTCTTGTGGGTGCTTCCACCCAGCCCCAGTCTGTGTGCTTAACTTTGAGGCCAGCGTGTTGCAGCATGTTCCAGGGTGAGACATGCAGGGAACATTGCTGGGAAGACACACACGAGCACCAGTGGTGCGCACACGCACACACACACACACACACACTTTATCCTGAAGCCTTATTTCTGCCCTTCCACTCCACCCAAGCTCCTCCACCCCTCTATAGTCAGCCAGCCCTACCCCACTTATATGCTGAAGTCAGGAGAAAGAAGAGGGAGTTAAGCTAGGCTTGGGTTTGGGAACTGTGTGTGTGAGCGCGCACGCACGCACGCACACGCACGTGTGCAGGGGTGGGAGGGTGGGCAGGAGAGGTGGGAGGGAGAGGAAGTGACATCCTTCCACAGTGGTGACAGCTTAGGATTCTGAGCTCTTTTCCTCTGAGCTCTTTTCCTCCCAAGCCTTGGGCTGGCCACTGCACTGTGTGGCAGGATGGAAAGCAAGTGGGTGGGTGGGGGTAAGGTAGGGATAACAATGCTGAGACCGGCTGGAAGGGGGGCGGGGTGGTACAGAAAGCCAGGCAAAGGGCAGTGGCCCTGGCATGTGTTCAGGAATGTTGACGTCTCCCTGGCCCCCTCCAGGAAGACTTCTTGGATGGCACGAGCTTCAGAAGGGAGAATGTTAGCCATAATTCCCTCGCTGGTGGGGAAAGTGGTCAAAGATGCTGCTGGGGTACATTCACCCGGCCCTATCCTGTGTGTGCTAGCTTTGGAGCTATAGTTTTTTGGGGGGCGGGATTCCTTTCCTGAGCAACCACTCTCCCTTCCCTCCCCCCACCACAATGCACACACACACACACACACACACACAAGCTGAATGAATGAGTGTCTGTAGGATCCTTGACATACTGTGCAGCTACCAGCGGGCATTCATTTTATCGACCACAAAAATAAAATACTGGACCCTGGTCTTAACCTGCCTATCAGGAAGTTCTATCCGAAGAACCCAGGCTCTTCCACCAGTGAGGGGCTCAATGCCCACGCCTTCTATGCCAGTGATAGATTTTCTTTAGATCTGCTGCCTTATTTCTTCCAAACTCACCAAAGTCTCCTTACACCACGTTACGGATTGAATTGTGGCCCCCCAAAATGTGTGTCAACTTTGCAAGGCCATGATTCCCAGTATTGTGTGATCGTCCACCATTTTGTCATCTGATGTGATTCTGTGTGTTGTAAATCCTAACCTCTATGATATTAATGAAGCCCTGGTGGCATAGTGGTTAAGAGCTCGATCAGCAGTTCAAATCCACCAGTTGCTCCTTGGAAATGCTATGGGGCAGTTCTACTCTGTTCTATAGGGTCGCTAGGAGTTGGAATTAACTCGAGGGCAACAGGTTTGGTTTGATTTTAGGGTGTGTTGTTAATGAGGCAGGATTAGAGGAAGCTATGTTAATGAGGCAGGACACAATCTACAGGATTAGGTTGTATCTTGAGTCAATTTCTTTTGAGATGTAAGAGGAAATCAAGCAGGGACCTCCTACCACCAAGAATGATGAACCCGGAGGGGAGTGTGTCCTCTGGACCTGGGGTTCCTGCATTAAGAAGCTCTTAGGCCAGGGGAAGATTGATGACAAGGACAGAGAGAGAAGGCCTTTCCCTGGAGCTGGCACCCTGAATTTGTACTTCTAGCCTCCTAGACTGTGAAAGAATAAATTTCTCTTTGTCAAACTCATCCATCTGTGGTATTTCTGTTGTAGCAGCACTAGATATCTAACACACACCAATACTTCATCTTTGTTTCAAAAAATCGCTCTTCAATGTCTCTCCAAGTGTTGTTTTTGTCTCTTCCCACCCTTTCTTCATTGCTTTGATATTTTATTCCACCAGGTGAACCTGTGATTTGGTGGGCCTTGTAATTAGAACAGTTCTAGCTTTAGGATGTGCCACTTTCTAATTTTGTGTCCTTTCTGGACCTCAGTTTTCTCCTCTTTAAAATGAGGATAGTTTTGTTGTCCTAGCAATTTTCCAGAATTGTGAGAATTAAAAAACCCGTAACATGAATTTAAATTCTAACATTTAGCAGTTATCCAAGTCCTTTCACAAACCTTACTTTATTTATTCCCCACACACCCTAATGAGATAGTTATAATTAATGTACCCACTTTACAGATGAGGAGAAACAGGCGAAAGGTGAAGTAACTTGTCTAAGATCATATAGTCACTAAGTGGCAGAACTCAAACCCAGGCGTACTAACTCTAAATTCCATGAGCATTCATTTCATCTTTAGGGGGAAAAAAAAATTCCAGCCCAGCAAAATGCTGTATGAAATGCTATAAAAGTATGTTTTTACTACTTTGGGGCAAAGATGAATAAGCCCAAAGAAGCTTCATGCCTGACGCTGAGTTAGCAGGCCAGTGAAGACGTCTGTCCCTTCCCATGGCGCCCTGTGACTCACCTGTTGGACAGGTAGGGGGAAGGGAGAGTCATGAGTCTTACCTGCTCAGAGCCAGGGTGGGGCAAGACACACCCCATCCCTCCCATTGGTTCTTTCCTTATTCTTACTGACAGTCCCTTGCCCAAACAAGAAGAAGTAAGCCCCTTTCAGCCAATAGGTGCGGAGCTAGGATGGCATCTCAAGTTGGAGTCCGTCCCCAGAGGCGACTGGCAGTCCCTGGGGCCAATGGCAAGTCGATAAACAGAGGCGGCCGTGGTGGGGGCCTGAGAGCGAGGCTCCGCCCGTTGATGGGACAGTCATGCGAATTAACCAGTGAGCTTGCTTCAGCTGGTGGGAGTCTCTCTAGGGGGCGGAGCTTCGAGGGGGCGAGAGGCGTGGCTTGGCTGTCAGGTCCCTTCGCCTTTTGTTCGGTTACTGAGTTGCTGCCTTGGCCAGAGTCCGGTGCAGCCGCCGCCCGAGCGCGCCGACCTCAGTTCGCTGCCCGCGCCGGCCCCGACCCCGGCCCGACCCAGACCCGGCCCGGCTAGGCTCACACGCAGGTGCGGACGATCAGGGGCAGGGATCGCTGGGGCGAGGGAAGGGGCGGCGAGGGGCCAGAAGGTCCCAGCAGTCTCGGGGCAGGTGAGGGCGGGTGTAGGGGGCGCCACCCTGCACCGGCGGCAGGGGGCGCGCTGGGGTCCTGGGCGTGGAGACTAACGGAGCGCGAGATTCCGGCCCGGCGCTGTTGGGGGTTTCGGGATCTGGAGATCAAAGAAGGTCCGGGAGGGATCAGGGCAGGTGCTTCCAGAGTCGTGTCTTCCTCGGGTCGGAGAAGCCCGCCCGACGCCCGGCCCCTGACTCTCGCCCTGAGCTTTTGGGGAAGACTTTGACCTGTTCCGCCTGCGTCCCAGGGCGCACTCAGCTGTCAGGAATTTACGGTTTGGGAAACTTGCTGCCGCTGGACTCTTTGGGGCCACCCCTACCCCACCCCACGCGTCATCCTCGCTTTCCCTCCCTCCCTACTCCCCCAGGCCTGGGTGGGGCCCTATTGTCTGCGACCGGCTTGCCCAACTGTGGGGGCCAAGCGCACAGTTTCACAGAGACGCGGCCCCCACCTGCCGAGCAGGTGAGCGCACCGAGGCCAGAGGCCCAACCCTCCCTCTCTGCGAGCCTGGTCGGCAGTGTACCTGGGGCGCCTCCCTTCGCTCGGGTGGGTGCCGGGCTGTGGATCCCCCAGCGGAGGTGGGATGGGGCAACAATGAGGCTGATGCAGGGCCCTGCTCAGTGCCCAGCTGGTTTCTGCCCCCCGTTGCTCGATCAGGATCTTGGCGGAGCGGGTCTCTGCGTGGGTAGAGGTTTCAGGGCGGAGGGGTCACCTGGCCCAGTTTCCAATAGCTTTGGCTCCCAGAGTGTTCATATGGGAACAGGGCTACTCTTCCTCTCTAACCTCTTATTTTTGGAAAAATCACCCAAAGCAAACTTTCCAGGAGGAAGTATTCCAGAAGGAAGATTTCTCTGGGGGCTTTCCTGCCTCTTTGACCAGAGTGTCCCCCAGACTTAGAGGGACCTTCTTGTGGGGCAGAAAGCCCCTTTCCCCAGCTGGCCCCAGGCTGGCCCAGCCTGTCCTCCCTGCCCAGCCCCCCATCCTGTTTGCTGGGCCCCTGGGGCCTGAGGTGGGGGCCGATGGGGGGTGTGGGCCAGAGGGGAAGCAGCTTCTTCCTTCTTTTCCTGCCTCCTGGGGGACCACCACACCCCCTCCGATGAGGAGGCCTGGGCTAGTAGCCCTCCCTCCCAAGCTCTGCTTCCCCCACCACCACTTAGGAATGGGGGTGCGGTGGGACTGGGCCAAACTGACGGGGTGGGGGGAGTGACTGTTCTCATTTTCTTTCTATACCCCAACGCCCACGCTGTTTAGCTGGCTGGTAATTGAGGCCGAAGACCTTGGAGCTGGGAGGCTTGCTTTCCATTTGACTTCTGAATTATGAAGGTGCACTCTTTGTGGAAGCTTGTGCAGTCCTTTCCCCACCACCTCCCTTTCCTGAGAGATTTTGATGGGTAAAGTGGGCTACGAGGAAGGCTTCGCTTAGGTAGAGCTGCAGAGCTTCACTAGGCCCTCCCTGCCCCCCTCATTTCCTGAGAGCCCCTCTCCTCTGGCCCAAGTTAAAGATCTCTACCAGGCTTTCAACAATATCTTTTCAAAAATCTAAGGTGTGGTCTTTTTTGGAGGAATTTGGAGCCCAGCTTCCCTGGGGGACACAGAGGGAACAGAAGAGCCAGGCTGTCCCTCCGTCCTGGGGAGCAGGGGTGGGTGGCGGGAACATCACTTGGCTTGCCCTGACTCACTGGGGACCCCTTCTTTCATGGCTATGGATGGGAGAGTTAGGGAAGGAGGGGAGTCAGACCTGGGAACCCAGCTGCCCCCACCATGGGATGCCCTGGTAGGTAGGGTGCCCTGGGCTGAGCAGGAGGCTGGAGAGGTAACCCCAGGACTTCTCTGTTCGTGGGGTCTGCACCTCTGGGGAGCCACAGGGGCATGGAGTTTGGGCCCAAATAAGTTGTTTACCCTCCTCTCAGTGCCAAGGTGGAGAAGGGGAAGGTGTTGTAACTACCGAGGCTAAATAATTAGTTTAGCTAATCTGGTTTGTGGCTGTGATAAAAAGTTAATACTGAGGAAGCATCGCTGAGAGGCGCCTCATGAAAACCGGCTGCTTACTGGAGGGGAGGGGGATAATAGAGGAGGGGAGGGGGATAATAGAGGAGGGAAGAGGAATAAATAAGGTAGGATCAGATTAGTCATTTCTTGCTAGATCAAGCCCCAGCTTGGGTGACCTGAGCCCTCTCCAGCCCCACCTCCACCCCGCACCCCAGCCCCACCCCATCCCCCCTGGAACCTCTGGTAGGGCTGCCAGGACTGAAGCTTTGAGAAAGCAGCATGTAGGAATGAAGGTCAGGCTGGGCCCTGGAGCCTGTTTTTCTTCCTGGAGACCCCTGGAGGGGAGTACAGGTGTGGGGAGAGGGGATGCCTCTACAGGGCCTGGGAGGGACTAGGGAGAGGATCCCACTTGGAATGAGCTGGGACAACTGACTAGTGTACAGAAGGGCTGTTTTTTGGAGTGGCATTATAGCGGGGCAACTCTGGGCACAGGGATTTGGGTTGGACTGAGCTGGGTTTGAATGCCACCTTTGTCACTCAGTACCTATGTGGCTTTGGTCAATCACTTCATCTCTCTGAGCCTCAGTGACCTCCTGGGTAAAATGGGACAATAATAACTACGGACCCAGTAAGTGAGGGCAGTGGTGGATGAGTGGTAGGATTCTTGCCTTTCATGTGGGAAACCAGGGTTCTTGTCCTGGCCAGTGCTTCTCATGCACAGCCACTCCCCATCTGTCAGTGGAGGCTTGTGTGTTGCTATGATGTTGAACAGGTTTCAGCAGCACTTCCAGACTAAGACAGACTAGGAGGAAAGGCCTGGTGATTTATTTCCAAAAATCAGCCAATGAAAACTCCATGGGTCGTAGTGGTCCAATCCCCGGGGTTGCCATGAGTCAGGGGCCGACTAGATGGCAGCTAACAAGAGCACCACCCAGTACGTGCTTGATAAATGGTAGCTTTAAGAACAAGGGAAGACTATGCAGATACTAGATACAAAATGCTCTCATGAACCGTTCTCACTGAATACTTCCCGTGATCCTTAGAGGCAGGTATCGTTATCCCCATTCTACAGATGAGGAAACTGAAACTCAGGGAAGTTAAGGAACTGGCCCAAGGTTGCACAGAAGACCCAAGCAGGGCTGGGACTGGTATTGGGGTCCTCTGGCTCCAAGCCCAGAGTTGATCCTACCATATCACCCCAGTGGAGCTCCAGGGAGAATTTTCCTGTTGCTCATTTTTCAGAGCCTCTACTTGGGAGATTGGAGAATTCAGAAACGCCCAGAAAGGTGTGTGGGGGTGGTGAAGGTGGAAGCAGATTTATCAGGTGGGGGTGACTCATGTCCCCGCCTCCAGCCTTCTGAAACTGCCCCTGTGCCTTGGTTTTTAGTTCCTGGTGGAGAGGGGCTATATTCCAGGACCAGGGATTGTGGTGGAGGTGTAGGGCTTGGCAGGGGGCAGGGGTCAAAGCTGCTGCCGCCTCCTGCTTTCCAATTGGGCAGAACCCTGGGCTGTTTTAGGCTTAACTGTGTGTAGGAAGTGGGAGTTGCCTGCTTTGCTGGGGGCTGGGGCTGAGCCAAAGTAAAGTGGGAGTGCCTACTCCCTGTGGTGTGGAAAGAAGTGAGAGCAGATTTAGGCCTGGGCTAATGTCCTGCTGGACTGTGCCACAGGGGGCTGCCAGGCTGCTCTTCAGGGGAAGCTGGCTGTCCTCTGCTTTGGAGCCTGGGAGACCTGAGGGCTGGGGGGTACAGGCCTTTCTGATGATGGGAGTGGGGGGTCATGGGTGCTGTCTGTCAGCCAGAGCTTTGGTTCTTCAGGAAGTAGCTGGTGTCAGACTGTTCTTAGACCTGCCTGGTCCTGGCACCTCTGCCAACTGGGCACCGGAACGGGCCTGGGAAACAGGGTGGGGGAAATCCTATATGCAGTGTGGCAGCCTGGGTGCTGCGCCTATCACCATTGGGCTTTCAGATCCCTTGAGGTCAGGAAGGGACTCCAGGCATGGGGGTAACTGATATCAGAGAAGAGAAGGTTGAGGGGTATGTCATGACAGAGAGGGAAAGAATGAACTCGGTCCTGGCTGATTGCTGTTAAAAGGGTGATAAGCTTATCACCACTGAGGACACAAGAGCCACTGGGATAGATGCTTTTCTAGAAGGAATGAAAGCTAGACAGGAAGAAGGACTTCCTGTCTGTTAGAGACAAGATCTCGAGTTGAAGAAGAGTGAGAGGGAGAGATGGAGGCTTGGGGTTGACTCTTCTCTGAAGGGGATGAAGCAGGGCCCCCTCTGTGTGAGCTGGGGGAGGGCTGGCAGGAATCACACCTGTGGCTGAGTCTGAGGTCTGCTTGGGTCCCTGGGGAAACTCTTAGTGTTATGTCTTTTGGGAGAAGAGGGGCATGGCAGGGAGAGGGGCAGGTGTCCATGGCCAGGCTGGGCCAGTGACCCCTGTAAAGAGAAAAGAGTGGTGTGGCTGGCCAGGTCACTAGAATTTGTGTCCCTACAAGTGACACCGTGAGGCTTCTCTCCCGGGACTTGGCTGACTCTAGTGGAGGTCTGTGGATGGACGTGGACTGCCTCATTTTCCAGCAACTTCCTTGGCCAGGCCTGAAAAGAAAGCTCTCTGACCATTTCCCTTTGCTCAGCCTTCTGGCATCTGAGCCTTTGGGGGCCCTTGGGCAGGAAGCTCAGCTTTCTGTCACCTGTGTGCGGGTTAACACATCCCATGTCTCTCTGTCCCCATTTCTTTCCTCACTATGAAGACAGCGGATTCTTGAGTCTCTGGTTTCCCAGAGCGGGGGTGGGAGCTGGGAGGGGGGACTAGGCCATCAACAAGCTGCTTATTTGGGGACGAGGAGGAGGTTGGGCTACAACCCCCTCCCCACTGACTGAAAAAATAATATCTGATCACTGTTAAAAAAAAAAAAATTTGAAAGTTTAGAAAAGTTTGAGAAGGAAAAAGAAATTGCTTATAATCCCATTCCGCAGAGGCAACCGTCACTAACAATTCTTTCCTGTCTCCTTTCTTAGCATCCTCTTGTTTTTTAGCCTCCATGAGCTCACACTCGGTATACAATAACAAATGTTTACCAAAGCTTTACCCGAGTCCTAGTTTTCTCCAGAGACTATTGGACAGGGGACTAGTAAAAATGAATAGTCGGTCTTCCCTGCTCTTCCAGGAGAGGCCAGGAAAGGACCCCTGGAGAATCCTGGACACCAGCTGCGTCAGTGCTGCTCTCATCAAGAAGTGGGCTGCCCACAGGGTGGGGGCTGCCCAAGCCCCCCAGGGGGTGGTCCAGAGCAGCAGGCACAGGGTACTTTTGTATTCAGTTATGTCACAGGCGCTGCTGCACCCAGATCCTGGCTAAAGTGTTTTTCCACTTCCAGGACTCCCGGCTTGGGGTCATCTGCTGGTTTGGGATTTTGCCCTCACAGGGTCACCGGCAGGGAATGGAGCTCCAGCTGGAGCCCTCACTAGGGGAGCCCAGAGCTTCCTAAGTCAAGCCCCTTGGCCGGGGCACTTCCCTCTCCCACAAATCCCCTTCATTTTCCCGCCCTGGTTTGTTTGCTTTGGGAAGGAGCCCAGAAGGAGGAAAACAAACAGCAGCTGGGTCAGCCTGAGCCTGAGCCCCCCTCCCCCGCCCTCCGCAAGCTTGTCCTCAGGCGGCAGCTTGGTCTGTCCTTCAGCCTGCAAGTGAGGGTTTCCTGCGGAAGCTCACCATTAGCTTCTCTGTCTTCTCTCTTCCTAAGCGTGAGCACCCTGACCGCAGGGCCTGGGTCCTGTGCAGCTCCTGTTTCCATCTCTGCCCTGTTGGAATGACCTGACCAGTCTGATGGGGTAGACCCAGGCTCTGCAGGAGGTTCCCTCCTGGAGAGGCCTCCTTGGGAAGTTCCAGCCTGAGCAAGGAAGCAAGGTTCTCAAAGGAAGCAGTCCTATCTACCTCCCTGGTTTTCTGTCTGTGCTTGGGAGGGACTGCTGGCCAATCTCAGACAGTGGGGGAGGGCAGGGGCTGGTGACCTCGCAGGGCCCAGCCTCCCCCGGGGGCTGCTATGTGGGGAATGTCCATGCCTGGCTGGCCAGACAGCCTGGCTGCAGGAGGTGCTCACGTGACTGGGGAGAGGGCAGCTGCAGTGTTTCCACCTGGCCTGGGCCAAGCTCTTCTCCCCTCCCAGGGCCTGGACACAACTTGTAGCCTGGCTCTGGCCCTGGACTGGGAGGCAGCTCCTCTCCTAGCCCTGGTCTGAGGGTCAGAGAAAGGAAGCCTGGTCTTGCCCTGGCTCCTGGACCCCAAAAAGTAGACTGGTAGCCAGCCAGCATGCTGGGCCTGTCTCTGGGCTGGCCACCTCCTCTGCCATCCCTTTGCTTGTTGAACATAAGAACAGTGCTTGCCTGGGGCTCTGTTGTTGGCAAAGGGCTTCCATAGTCATGATTGTGTTGGATACACCTAAGGGTCTGGAGAAAGGAGTAATCCATTTTACAGATGAGGACAATGAAGCTTCAGGAAATGGAGGGACTTCCCCAAGGTACACAGCCAGTGAGGGATTGGGCTGGGCTAGAGCCACCACCGTGGGAATATCGTGCTCTTTTTCCACTCCTGCACACAGCCCCCTTCCTCTGTCATTGTCTCAGCCCATGATCCAAGTCTGCATGGGCTGCTGGCCTCTGGCCCTAGTAGCCCTTTGGGGATACTGGCCCCTGCCGCTGCTCTTCTCATACCCAGATGCAACATTTCTGAGCCTGGCTCTAGTGCAGCCTCTTGGGCAGCCGGAACCGTCCCAGTTTCCAGGTGTCTTACTGACACTTGGCACTCTGCAGCCCAGCCCAGCTATGTCTGACACTGGCTGTCCCCAGTGGGTGCTGCTTGAGACAGGAGCCTGGTGTAGCTCTGGCGGAGGTTATTTTTAATGTCAGTGCTGGGTCACACTCTGCTGGGACAGTCTTGGATTTAGGGTGCCCAGTGCCAGCCTACTGGGTTGGCTGTGCAGAGGAGGAAGCAGGAATGAAGGGCAGTCTCACTACTTTCTCAAAGACTCTTACCAGTGTGGATGGGGTAGCGTGAGGGATCCTTTGCCCACCCTCTCTAGGGCCCATCTCCTCTCTTCCTGTCCCTTTTCTCTTCCTGTCCCTGTCCCTGACCCCACCCTGTGATCTTTGAGCTGGCGTCTTCCTCCCATCGTGCCAACAGTAGAGTGTGCTGCTAAACAAAGGCCCCCCATTCAACTCAGAAAGCCGCCCTGTCTCTGTCTCTGCTCACCTCTGGCCAGGGTGCATGGGCAGGGCTGCATCTGTCTCACTTGCTTCCACTCTGGCTCTGTCCAGGGGCATTGCAGAAGGTCTGACTCCAGGTCCAGGGTGGAGGTGGACTAAACCAAACAGGGTGGGGCCTCTTCACCCTGGAAAATGTAAAACCAGCACTTCTGTTTCTTGTGGGAGAGTTTTCTTGGTTCTCCTGGGGAGAAGGTAGGGCTAGTTGCCAGTCCTACCTGAGGTCTGACTGCTAGCCTTCCTGTTGTAGCAACAACTCTTTCATTATCCTTTCCTCAAGAAGAGTATGGTGGTGTCCTCTTTGAACTGCTTTCTGCCCTTGGCCCTGCCCACCCTCAGCCTACTTTTGTCTGTGCTGGGAATCTTAGATATCAATGTTCCTTAGATACCCAAGATCACCTGGCTGCTACCCTTTCTGTAGATGAGGCCCAGAGAGGGGGAGTAATCACCCAAGGACACCCAGCATGTTTGTGGCAGAGCAGGGACTAATTAGTACCTGGGACTCCTGGTTCACAGGCCGGTGCTCTCCCTCCAGCTCTGACCACTGTTGGCCCATCACCCTCTCCTTCTTTTGGTGAAGGGGGCTCAGCTCAACCCAGCCCCTTTTCTTTTTTTTTTTTTTTTTTTTACCATGCATCTAACCCCCTCTTGTCCCTCACTCTCTGCAGCAGGATGTCTGGGCCTGTCCCTTCAACACCAAGGTGTCCCTCTGTCCTTGGGAGCAGCCTCTCTAGTAGACTACACGCTGGTCCCACAGTGAGGCAGACTTGGACTTGAGTGGAAATTTACAGTTTCTACCATGGGAAGCCTCAGTTTCCTCACCTAGAAAATGGAAATAATAGAATGCCTGCCAGGGTTTCTTTGAAGGAGAATGAGATTCATTTGGTAATAAAGGCAACTTGGCTCCCTCCCCATGGTCTCCTTTGACCTCCGTGTGGGTTCTGTTTCACCCTGGGCTGTTCAGCCCTCGGCTCCTTTTCACTCCAGGTTTGGGCTGGCCGCTGCGGTGAGGGAACTGCTGAGGAAACTCCTCTCCGTAGCCAGCCTTGGCCTTGGTGATCCCTTTAACATGGGGCTCATGAGCCAATGGTCCCTGTGGTTCTGATCCCCTCTCCTCAGCTGAGAAGCCCCAGGGTTGGGCAGCTGACTATTGGGAGGGGCATTTTCTGCGTAGGATGGGACATTTTTACTGATCAGGGCTGGAGATGTCCACTTCATCTGACCAAAGATGACTGAGGCTGAGCGTCAGGTGTTGGTCTAGCCCTCCACCCAGCAGAGTGGCATTTAGAGGGTATTTTAGTGTCCTAGGGGCTCTGGGTAGTGCAGATGGTTAACATGCTGTTAACCAAAAGGTTGGTGGTTTGAGTCCGCCCATAGGTGCCTTGAAAGAAAGATTGATCTGCTTTAGAAAAATCAGCCACTGAAAAGCCCTTGGAGCCCAGTTTCACACGTATGGGGTCACCGTGAGTCAGTCAACTCGATGGCAACTGGTTTTTTAAAAATTTCCCAGGGCTGCTGTAACAAAGTACCTCAAACTGGGTGCCTTAAAACAACAGAAATTTATTGTCTCAGCTCTGGAAGCCAGAAGTCAGAAATCAGGGTGTTGTGCCGGCATGGCCACCCTCCTTCTGAAGGCTCTAGGGAAGAATCGTCCTTGCCTCTTCCAGCTTCTGTTCCTTGGCTTGTGGCAGCATCATTCACCTCTGCCTCCATCTTCTCAGGGCCTTCTCCCCTGCGTGCCTTCTCCGTGTCTCCGTGTCTAAATCCTCCTCTCTTTTCTCAGATAAAGACATCAGTCATTGGATTTAGGGCCCACCCTCTGCCGGTATGACCTCATCTTAGTTTGATGACATCTGCAAAGACCCTATTTCCAAATAAGGTCTCATTTGCAGGTACTGGAGATTAGGACTTGAACATGCCTTTGGGGGACACAGTTCAAGCTGGGACAGAGGGTAAATGCTACTTACCGTATTTACCCATAGAGTTTCACCTTCCTTTTCAAGTGTTTGGATGTCAAGTTTTCCTGTCTGAGTTTCCCTGGGGCAGCTCCTGCTGACAGGCTTACCCCTCCCGGTCTCCTGTGTTCTCTCTTGGGTCCCATCCTTGGGGCAGGCGAAAGGTCCAGGGAAGGAGGAGGAGCGCCAGGCAGTGTTTTCCAGAGACTAACTTCTTTGAGCCTCTGGTTTCCAAATGCCCTTGGTCATTCCACCTCCTTGTAGCTGGTGAAGGAGTATGTATGGGGGGTGGTGGCAGGGGGCTCCTCCTGAAATAGCCACCATTGGCGAATGCCAGGGAATCAGCTGGGCACATCTGGCGGCACAGAGGCTCTGTCTGCAATTCTGGGCCTGCTTCTGTTTATCAGCCTGAAACTCTGAGTCACTCACTCGGGGTGATGGGAGGAGAGAAGGAGGCAGCTGGGAGCCAGGGTGGCTCTGCCTCTGCCTGTTGCAGGTGTGTTCATGGGCAGGGAAGGGGCCAGGAATCACTGTAAAAGGCGGGATACCTGAAGTATTATTCGTCATTCTCCTGGCAGGTGGCTCTGGGCCATTTTATCCTTCATGCTCTTTGTTCTTGAGGTGGGGCCATGTAGTACCAGCCACCCCACCCTCATCCTCACCTGGTCACTTTTCACAGCAGGAAAACTGGTTTGAGGTGATGGGTACTGCCCAGCCTCGGGGGGTAGCCTGGGGTCTGAGTGGGGACCTTGCTCTCTGGGGCCATGCTGGGATGTGCAAAGGCCATGGACTTCAGTGTCACTCATGCCTGGTACCTGGTCCTATCCCTGACATATCTCTGCTGTCCCGCCTCACTTGGTGGAGCCTCAGGTTCTGCATCTGTAAACTGGGGAACAGAGCATGTACCCTGAACACCACGTGCGATGCTGACAGAACAGGTCCTCACTGGGTCTCACCTTCCCTGGTTTCCCCTCCCAGGCTGCCCACTTCTGGAGGTCAGCTCCTAAGACAGTAGAGCCAAGCACAGACCCAATGGGAAGTACACCAACATTGCATACCTACTATGAGCCAGCCACTATGCTGCATTCTTTGCAAATACAATATCCTGCAAGGGAAGTGGTGTTAGCCCGTTTTACAGATGAGAACACTGAGGCTCAGAGCAGCGAGGTGAAGTAGCTGAGATTTGAACTTGTCTGTGGGGCTCAGAAAACTGGGAAAGGCTTCTAGGAGCTGGGGTGCTGGGAGAGATGGTGGCCTTTGGGCCTTGTCCTCTGGGGCCACTTGTGATCCTGCCCCACCTGGGGAAAGTGAGAACCTCAAGTCTCTGAGGCACCACTGGCTGCTCCCAGCAGCCTACTGGGCTCCCTGGAGAAACCTGTCTGACTGCTTCCCTACCCCACCCAGTTTCCTGTCCAATGGCTGCAGTGCCTTGCCTCCTCCACAGCCTTTCCCAGGAGCCCCAGTTGGTGGGGGTGGGCTCATGCAACCCCAGAAGCTGCAGGAAGTCCTGAGCGACTCCTCCTGCCTCTGGGAATATTGGGTGGGGCAGGGAGGTGAGTGAGCTCAGGGTGTGTAGGGGCATTTTATTCTTTAGAGCCCCACCCCCATGGGGTTCACTCCACCCTGAGCTGGATTCAGTGATGCAAGCCCAGGGCTCACTCACCCCTGGGGCTCCTCCACGCCCAGGGTGTCCCATCGTGGGCAGCGCCTCCTGGGCCTGGTGCCCTTCTTTCTCTCCCCCCACCCCCAAAAGCCCACCAGGCCCTTGGAGCTTTGATTTTCTCCCCGATGGGGTGAGGGAAGGGGTAGCTGGGCAGGGCGTGGGGATGGAGGAGGGTGGGCTGGGGTGGGGATGGGCTGGAGGAGCTGGGGACTGGGAGGATGGAGCTGGGGGCTGGGCCAGGTGTTGGGAGGCCAGGCTTGGGATCAGCTGACTTCCCTTGTGCCCCCAGCAGCCACGATGGAGGTGATCAACCTGATTGAACAGCCCATCAAGGTGACTGAGTGGCAGCAGACATACACCTACGACTCAGGCATCCACTCAGGTGCCAACACCTGTGTGCCCTCTGTCAGCAGCAAGGGCATCATGGAGGAGGACGATTCCTGCGCACGCCAGTATACGCTCAAGAAGACTACCACCTACACCCAGGGTGTGCCCCAGAACCAAGGTCAGGACCCCCGGGGGCTCTTCTGTGGGCAGAAAACCTGGAGAGAGAGGGCAGGGGAAGAGGAGGCTAACTTTAGGGGTTCCTGGTCTGAGGGGGTCTCTTTCCTGGCAGAGGACAGAAGCGGCTTGGCTTGGCAGGGCCAGGTGTGGTGTTGGCAGCCAAAAGCACAGGTGGGAAAGCCATGTAGACCTGTCCTCCTTCCTGCCTAATTAGAGGGTAGAGCCTCTGCCCTCCTCCACTTGGGGGCTGTTGGGACCGTTGCCAGAACAGGGCTGCCTGGGCACCCTATTTGTGGGAATCCCAGGTGCCCAGGGAATGGGATCTGCAGAAGGAATCTGAAGTCTGAGCTGAGAAACAGTCCCTGCTTTCTGTTCTGACTTCCTGCTGATCTGCTATATGACACTGAGTGGCTCTCTGAGCCTCTATTTACTTGCCTGTATAATGGGAGAGTTGCTGATGAGGGTATATTTAGAATCACAAAATTTCAGGTTTGAAAAGAGACCTAGGTTGTCTATCTGATGGTTAAAAGTATGAGTTTGGACTTTGGAGTCAGGCTGCTGGGTTCAGATCCTGGGTTGGGGCTTCCAAAAAAAAAAAAAAATCTCTGTGCCTCAGTTTTCCCATCTGTAAAATGGAGATAATAGTACTTACCTTGTAGGATTGTTATAAGGATTAAATGAGAAAAGATAAGAAAAGCACTTAATTCATTGCCGGGCACATCATCAATGCTCAACAATATTAGCTATTCCTATTAATGGTAATTATCGTGACATTTTTGTAGTGATACGTGCCAGGCACATGAATCCTTTCTTTTCAGAGTGGTTCACAACTATTATCTCATTTAATTCTCATAAGAATTCCATGTGGTGGACAGGACAGGTGGAGCCCCCATTTTACAGATTAAATAACTGAGGCAGTGGTGACCTCCCCAAGGTCACTGGTTAGAGGCAGACCCGGGAGTGGTACTCTGGAGCTTTGGTTGCGTGGGAGGCAGCCCAGAGAACCTGGGTTGGGCTGTCTGTGCAGTCTGCCCTGCTGCCACTGTCCCTGCCCATCTCCTGCAGCTCAGTCCCTGCCCTGTTGGTCCCTAGGTGACCTGGAGTACCAGATATCCACGACGGCCAGAGCCAAGAGGGTGCGGGAGGCCATGTGTCCTGGCGTGACAGGGGAGGACAGCTCGCTATTGCTGGCCACCCAGGTGGAAGGGCAGGCCACCAACCTGCAGCGGCTGGCGGAGCCGTCCCAGATGCTCAAGTCAGCCATTGTACATCTCATCAACTACCAGGACGATGCTGAGCTGGCCACCCGCGCCCTGCCCGAGCTCACCAAACTGCTCAACGATGAGGACCCGGTCCGTGAGCGGCCTGGTTGGGGTGGTGCCAGGGCAGGGAGGGTGAGGTCAGGTGTCCTCAGGGGAGGGGTCCTCTTGGAGTTGGGGGAGGTCATTGGCCCAGAGTCCCCACAGAGAGGAGCGTCTGACTTGGGTCCTGCTGAACCTTGTCAATGGGTTTCCCAGCCCCTCCTCCCCACAGTGGCAGCCTGGCCTGGCCCACCCATTCATCATATCCCCCTGGCTCTCCCCCTCCCCTGCAGGTGGTGGTGACCAAGGCTGCCATGATTGTGAACCAGCTGTCTAAGAAGGAGGCATCGCGGCGGGCCCTGATGGGCTCGCCCCAGCTGGTGGCGGCTGTGGTGCGCACCATGCAGAACACCAGCGACCTGGACACGGCCCGCTGCACCACCAGCATCCTGCACAACCTCTCCCACCACCGTGAGGGGCTGCTTGCCATCTTCAAATCGGGCGGCATCCCTGCCCTGGTCCGCATGCTCAGGTGCCAGCCCCTAACTCACTCCCCCCGCCTCCCTGGGCTCCCATAGAACATGTACTGAGCACCTACTATGTGCTGGGTGCCAGGCCACACCATGCTGCCCAGGCACTTCTAGCATAGCTGGGGAGTTGTTAGGTGCTGCTGAGTAGATTTTCAACTCGTAGCCACCCCATGTGACAGAGTAGAACTGCCCCATACAGGGTTTTCTAGGCTGTAATCTTTATGAGAGCAGATCACCATCGCTTCCTTTCCATAGAGCCACTGGGTAGGTTTGAACCAACAACCTTCTGGTTAGCAGCCAAGTGCCTAACCATTGGTCCACCAGGGAGATAGGTGTTTAAACAGCAGGTTAATTGTCACCATATGATATAGGCTAGGGCAGAGGGACATCCAGGATTGCTCAGAGGTAGGAACTGTTCACTCTGACAGCAGGGGGTTAGAGGATGAATGGAGTTTGTCTGTTGTAGATGAAGGGAAGAGTATTCCAGGCAGAGGCAACAGCAGGTGGAAAGCCCCCTGTGACTTTTTTCTTTCCCGACCTTATAATGTGTAGACTGGCCTATTTCCTCCATCTCTGTACCTAGCTGGGGGTTCTGGAGGGTGGAGATTTTAATAGTATTCCCCCCAAACTCCTTGCAGGGCCTTTCTAGCATGTAGCCTTCCACATGGTAGTTGCTCAGTAGGGACAGTGAGAGTTTAGCAAAGGGATATTTCCATGGGGGTGTTGATATTGGGAAGGCTTCCTGGGGGCAGTAGGAACCCCACATTTATCCCAGACCCCTGCACCAACTTAAGCTAACCCCCTGCCTGCCATCCCAGCTCCCCCGTGGAATCGGTCCTATTCTACGCCATCACCACCCTGCACAATCTGCTGCTCTACCAGGAGGGCGCCAAGATGGCAGTGCGCCTGGCGGATGGGCTGCAGAAGATGGTACCCCTGCTCAACAAGAACAACCCCAAGTTCCTGGCCATAACCACCGACTGCCTGCAGCTGCTGGCCTATGGCAACCAGGAGAGCAAGGTGGGCCCTGCCCTGCCCTGCCCTGCCCTGCCCTGCCCTGCCCGAGGCCCGAGGCCTGCCATTGCTTCACCTTCCATTCTGCTGCAGCTTCCGGCTGCTGCCCCGCTACTCCTGTTAGATTAAATATTTATGTAATGCAGATGTATATGCTTCATCAAATCATTGAACGTTTCAGGGATAAGGGAACAAAAAAATCACTCATCATCCTCACACAACTACTGTTGTCATTTCAGTGTACTTCCTCTAGTATTGTTCTCTGGGGCTAGTTTTGCATAATTGTAGTCTAAGCAAATATGCAACTTTTGATCTGTTTTCTACATGAGCTATATATATATATATATATATATTTTTTTTTTTTCCTGTTTTTGCTGTATTGTCCTCAAAACCACCCACTATAATGGCCAGATAACATTTCATTAAGTGAAGGCCCCAAACTTTATTCCGAAGCAGGGCATTAGATTGCTCTTAATTTCCCACCTTTATAAACAATGCTGTAATGAACATCTTTGGGCACGCAGCTAGCTCTTCCCAGAGTAGATTTTATCATAGGCTATATTTTCATCATGTGGCTAAGATTTTTTTTTTTTTTAAACATTTCTAGGCTTTTACCCAGATGGTTTTCCAAAAGGATTGTACTCATTTACAATGCTACCAGCAGCAATGTATATTAATATGGTTTTACCAAATCCTTGCCAGCATTGGGTATTATCCTTTTTTCAAAATTTTGTCTAATTTAATGGGCACAAAAGCTATTCAGGCTTTAGCTGAAACTTAGTAATGACAGTTCCGTTGGCCTATTTTCTCCCTTCCTTATTCCCTGTCTGTCTCACACCCCCTTCTCACCCGTCCCCCCAACAGCTGATCATCCTGGCCAATGGAGGACCCCAGGCCCTTGTACAGATTATGCGCAACTATAGTTACGAGAAGCTGCTCTGGACCACCAGCCGTGTGCTCAAGGTGCTGTCTGTGTGTCCCAGCAATAAGCCCGCCATTGTGGAGGCTGGTAAGTATTATGGCCTGTGAGAGTGACCCATGTGGCTAGGAGGGCTGGAATGGGGGCCTGCCCAGCAGCCAGGCTCAGTCAGCTGTGCTCCACTGTGGCTGACGTGACCGCCCCTACCCAGGTGGGATGCAGGCTCTGGGCAAGCACCTGACGAGCAATAGCCCCCGCCTTGTGCAGAACTGCCTCTGGACCCTGCGCAACCTCTCGGACGTGGCCACCAAGCAGGTGAGAGAGGCATTTGGGCCTGGGGCCGGCCTCTGTGGCTGCCTCATCTTCCCCTCTTACCACGTCCTTCCTCCAGCCTGTCTGGGAGTCTGACCTTAGAGTCCATGGGAGTCTGGGGCCTCTCAGTCTTCCCCCTTGGTGGCTAAGATCAGAAATACCCTGAAGACCCTCATCCCTTTAGTTTAAGGACTGAATTCCCTTTAGGGATAGGGAAGGGAAGAGAAAAGGGGTTGTTTTTAAACTGGGGTTCAGAGGGTGCCAGAGGAGTGGTTTTGACCTGGAGACTGGGACAGGGAGCAGTAGTGTGCCAAGGGACAGCTTTGGAGTGGGGTGCTGATGGCCAAAAACACAAATTAAGGAAAATGCAGCTTCAGGACAAATCTCCTGGGCCCTCCTTCCGGCCAGATTACTGTTCCTAAGAACCCCTCCCCCGTCAATTGGTTAGCTGCTCTTTGAGCACCTGTCGTGTGCTGGCACTCTGCTAGGCACCTGTGGGCTTAGCTCATTTAATTCTTTCCACAACATGGAGGTAGCAGGTGGGACCCCATTGTTTAGATGCAGTAACTGAGGCTCAGAGAGTTAAGTAGCTGGCCTAGGGTCACAGCTAGTAAATGGCAGAGCTGGGATCTGAACCCAGTACTGTCTGTCCCCAAAGTCTGAGATCTTTCTCTTCCACTGCAAGCCCACATGGCTCTCCTTGGGAGAAGTGAGGCTTCTGGGATGGAGATCTTTCCTGAAAGTGGAATTTGGCTTGAGGACCACTGGAGGGTAGTGGTGAAGGCCCAGAAGGGTGAGACTGTGTGAAAATGGGTCAGCCGGGCCATTGAAGCATGTGGCCTCCTCTACAGTTTCTTCAGCCTAGAGGCCTCCCTCGGTCTGAGTTGGGCCTGGCCTGGAGCTGAGGATCCAGAGAAGAGGCAGGGCAGGGCAGAAGAAAGAGCTTGGCACTTGGAACCAGGCCTGGGTTCAAATACAGCCCACTAGTTAGGGGTCTGCAGGCAAGTCCCTCAACCTCTCTGAGCCTCTGAAGGCTAGTAATACTCCTTCACAGATGTTGGCAGGATTATGGGGATGAAAACTCCTGGCTCAGCTCCTGACATGGAGGGGAACAGGGCTGACCATGCATCAGCTGAGTCTAGGCTTGAACCCCTTTCGGCCATCTCTCTCCCTGGAAAATACTGGGAAGGCTTCCTGGAGTCAAGAGTCTCCCTCATTCTCCGCTGCCTCCCCAACCCTCAGGAGGGCCTGGAGAATGTGCTGAAGATTCTGGTGAACCAGCTGAGTGTGGATGATGTCAACGTCCTCACCTGTGCCACGGGCACGCTCTCCAACCTGACATGCAACAACAGCAAGAACAAGACACTGGTGACGCAGAACAGTGGTGTGGAGGCTCTCATCCATGCCATCCTGCGTGCCGGTGACAAGGATGACATCACAGAGCCGGCCGTCTGCGCCCTGCGCCACCTCACCAGCCGCCACCCTGAGGCTGAGATGGCCCAGAATTCTGTGCGCCTCAACTATGGCATCCCAGCCATCGTCAAGCTGCTCAACCAGCCCAACCAATGGCCACTGGTCAAGGTACTGACTGCCAGTGGGGGTGGGCATTGGGCAAGGCAAGGGCCTCCTGTGGCCAGGGTTAGGTGCTGTATAGGTACAGGCAAAGCTGCTGTAACAAAGCCAAGCCAAGCTAGCTTCCACCAAGTTGCTTCCAACCCATGGCGATGCCATGTGCGTCCGAATACAACTGTGTTTCACAGGGTTTTTTTGTTGTTGTTGTTGTTGTTGCTGGGGATACACACAGCAAAACATAACACCAATTCAGCCGTATCGACATGTACAATTCAGTGATGTTGATTACATTCTTTGAGTTATACAACTATTCTTACCCTCTTTTTCTGAGTTGTTCCTTCCCCATTAATGTAAACTCGCTCCCCGCTAAGGTTCCTATCTAATGTTTTGAGTTGCTCTTATCACTTTGGTCATATATAGATAGTTCTTAAAAGAGCATAATGCTAAAGGCAGACTTTTTTTGCTAGTTTAGCTAAACCAGCTTCATGGGTTTTCAGTGGCTGATTTTTTGGCAGTAGAGTGCCAGGCCTTTCTTCCCAGACACCTCTGTGTGGACTTGAACCACCAACCTTTTGGTTACCAGCTGAGTGCGGTAACAATTTGCACCACCCAGGGACTCTGCTATAACAAACCAAAACCAAGCCAAGCCAGTTGGCATCAAGTTGATTCTGACTCGTAGTGACCCTATAGGACAGACTAGAACTGCCGCACAGGTTTCCAAGGCTGTAATCTTTACACAAAGAGACTGCCATGTCTTTTTCCCATGGAGAGGCTGGTGGTTTTGAACTGCTGACCTTTTGGTTAGCAGCCGCATGCTTAATCACTGTACCACCAGGGCTCCTTGCTATAATAAATAGGCCCTAAAATATAGTGGCTCAAATGTGATAGGAGTTTATTTCATTTAGTAACAGTTTGGACCTTGATGGTTCCACTCCAGAGATCCAGAGTCTCTCTATCTTGTAGCTCCACCATCCCTAGACTAGTGTTTCTCAAAGTTTAATGTGCACCTAAGTCCCCTGGGGCTCTCATTAAACTGCAGGTTCTGGTTCACCAGCTCCCAGGTGATGCTCTTGGTCCATGGAGTACATTTCTTGTGCCAGAGGGTCCGGGTGAGGGGCCTGTCCTCACAGGAATGGTTGAATTGTCTCACTATCCCCTCAGATGTGTCTAGTCTCGCAGAAGTGGGCAAAGAGAGGAAGGGCCAGCAGTGGCCAGAAAATGGGACATGTTGCCTTGGCTCTCACCCCAGAACTTGATGATTTAGCCACATCTAGATGCAAGGAGGCCAGGAAATGTGATCACCAGCTGGGCCGCCATGTGTCCTGCTAAAACTCAGGGGGCGGGTACTCAAAGGACAAAGAGAAGAGCAGATTCTGGGAGACATTTAGTCTCTGGATGTGAAGGGGTGAACCCTTCTCAGAAGGCTGCCTGGGTAGAGGAGAGACGTGTACCCCCTTTCTCTCATGGGGAAGGGGGTAAGGGTGAGCCCGGTGGTACAAAGGCCCAAGGGACAGGGTTATAAGGGACAGGGAGAGAGAGAGAGACAGTGTGTGTGTGTGTGCGCCTATGTGTAGAAACAAATAAAAGAGCCAAAATCTAGAGTAATGCCTGGTGCCAGAGTGTGAGGAAACTACCGTAGACAAAGGCTCTTGTTGAAAGAGCACAGAAGCCAGATGGCAGGGTTCACCAGCCAAGTGTGACACAATTTGAACAGTATAGGTAAGAATAACTCTAGTGATTGTATACATTGACAAATAATCCATAGTGAAGAAAACAAAATGGCGGCGTGTGGCTCGTCCCTTGGCGTTTGGTCCCAGCTGGCAGCCTGAGGTAGAGGAGAGAGTGGAGTGAGGAGACCGGCCACTGACTTCAAGACAGGAAAGCTGGGTTTGCCTCCCAACCCTGCAGCTAAGTGACCAAGTAGCCTTGGCAAGCCTTCTACCCCTGTGCTTGTGTCATCATCTCTCATCTGGAGACTTTTTGTCCTTGCCCTCCTGGCTTCTTGTTTGGAGGGTCAAATGAGAGGACAAATCCCTTTGCGAGACCCTAAGGGATTATGGGAAGCCAGAGAGGCTCCTGGGGGCCCCGGAGAGGAGAACTTTTCCCAGAACTGCCCTGCTGGGGGTTGATTACCATTGATCATCACCAAAGCAGGAGGCTTTGGGGTCAACCACAGCAAAGACTTCCTGGTAATCAGGGTTTGGGAACTATCAGAAAAGCAAGTAAGACCATGTCTGTGGATGGGTTAAGGGAGAGGGGACAGAAGTGAGGGTCAGGGCATGCGAGCTGGTGGAATGTTCTGGAATGGGGTATCACTTTAGCAGGGGCTATTTTTTTTATTAGAGTTAGAGGAGCCCTGGTGGTACAGTGGTTAAGAGCTACAGCTGCTAACCAAAAGGTTGGCAGTTCAAATCCACCAGCTGCTCCTTGGAAACCCCACAGAGCAGTTCTGTCCTATAGGGTCACTATGAGTCAGAATCAACTCAATGACAATGGGTTTGGGTTTTTTACTAGAATTAGAAGGTCCCTAGGTAGCACAAGTGGTTTCTGCTTGACTACTAACCTAAAGACTGGTGGTTCAAACCCACCCAGAGGTACTGTGGAAGAAAGGCCTGGGGTGATCTGCTACTAAGATCATGGCCAAGTAAACTCTATGGAGCAGTTCTGCTCTGCAACACATTGTGTTGCCATGAGTCGGAATCGACTTGATGGCAATGGCTTTGGTTTTTTTTGTTTGTTTATTAGAGTTAGACCTGAGGACACACAGATCCTGTAGAATAAGGGACTTGGACTGGTGGTCTCATTCGTGAGATCTCCCAGCATGTCTGTGTCAGGCCTGGTGGACAGAAGAGGCAGGGGAGGTAGGAGATGTCTGATGCTGGGGAACTGGGATCTTCCAAATGTCCAAGAAATGCCCCTGACCAATACCCTTTCTTGCCAGGCAACCATCGGCCTGGTCAGGAATCTGGCCCTGTGCCCTGCTAACCATGCCCCACTGCAAGAGGCAGCGGTCATTCCCCGCCTCGTCCAGCTGCTGGTCAAGGCCCACCAGGACGCACAGCGCCATGTGGCTGCGGGCACACAGCAGCCCTACACGGTAAGTGAGTGGGGTGGTGCCTATAATAGCCCTCCCTTGGGAATCAGGGCGTCCTCTGTGCAAATGTGTATGAGTGTGCACACATGCATATGTATTTACATGTATTATGTGTGTTCACGCATTGCATGTGTGCACATATGTGTGTGTGCACATGTATGCATGTGAGGTGGGGAGGGGAGTTGTGATTGATACCAACTCCAAAGAGCAGTGAGGTTCGTCAGGGTGTCATGGGGAGGTTATGGCCATGTCCACAGGCCACCTGTCCCATGCCCTGATGCTTCCTCTGGCTTCAGGATGGCGTGAGGATGGAGGAGATTGTGGAGGGCTGCACTGGAGCACTGCATATCCTTGCTCGTGATCCCATGAACCGCATGGAGATCTTCCGACTCAATACCATCCCTCTGTTTGTGCAGGTGAGTCTGGGACAGGTGGGCAGGAGAGGTCCCGCCAGCCCCCACTTCTCCCCACTGCCAGCTGAGGGGAGAAGGTTGGGAACCATGATCTCTAAGGGGCTGGAGGGCTGGGCCGGGCATCAAGAGGTCACACCAGGAGAGACCACTACGCAAACCCTTGGATGGGAATGGCTTTGCAAGCTTAAAAGCAAGAGAAGAGATTACAAGGACAAAAAAAAAACAAAAAACTGAGATTCAACCAGATAAACATTAAAATCGTCTATGTATCACAGAAACAACCTAGACAACATTAAAATGTAAACAGCAGACTGGGGAAATATTTGCAAGTATCACGACACACAAGGGTTTAATATCCTTCTACATAAAAGAACGTGGTTATACAAGATCCCAGTAGTTAAATGGACAAAAGCAACAAATCATTCCCAGGTGGCTCAAAAGGAAGCAGTGTTCAGCCCCAGGGTTTACAGAAATGAAGCTTACCCCCCAGTGAGAGCCCATTTTTCCACTGTCCAGTTGGCAATGGAAAAAAGAATGGAAGTGCCCCGTGTGGGTAAAGATGACGAAATAGGTGGTCTCACACATCACTGGTGGGAGGATAAGTTGGAAGGCAATTTTGCAACATGTATAACCAAAAAAACTAACCAAGCCAGTTGCCTGTTGAGTCGATTCCGACTCAGAGTGACCGTATAGGACAGAGTAGAACTGTCCCATAGAGTTTTCAAGGATCGCCAGGTGGATTTGAACTGCTGACCTTTTGGTTAGCAGCCATAGCTTTTAACCACTACTCCACCAGGGTTTCCAAACATGTATAAAGAGCCTTGAAATGTTCATATTCTTTGACCAAGAAAGTAACTCAAGTCCAGGACTCTTTCCTTATGAAATAGTTTAAAATGTGGGCAAAGATTTATGCACCAAGCTAACAATTGCAATGTTACTTATAATAATTGAAAACAAACCAAATACCCAATGATAGGGAATGGTTAAAATCATATCACATGGCCATATACGATGCTGTTTAAGAAGAGTTTTTTGTTTTTGAAAGCTTTTCCCGTTCTTAATTTTCAGTGATTGGCACCATAGCTCCCTCCAGTGGTGACCGATGAGTCTTTTATTAGTCTCAGTTGTCATTGTTTTTTTAGCATGTTTTTTGTCTCTTGGGAAACCCTGGTGGCGCAGTGGTTCAGAGCTACGGCTGCTAACTAAAAGGTTGGCAGTTCGAATCCACCAGGTGCTCCTTGGAAAACCCTGTGGGGGCAGTTCTACTCTGTCTTACAGGGTCGCTATGAGTTGGAATCAAATCAACGGCAACGGGTTTTTTTTTTCTCCTCTCTCTTGAGTATCAATATGCGCTCATAGATTCTTAAAAAAGTTTTTAATAATATAGGAAAATGCTTTATGCTACAATGTCAGGTGAAAAGGCAGGAATCAAAATTTTATATGCAACAAGTGGACTATTGATAAAAATGCAATTGAAATATGCCAATGTGTTAACAGGCTGTGTCTAACTTTTTTTTTTGTTTTGCTTGCGATTTTTTTTTTTTTTTTTTTCAGTTTCTTTATGCTTTTCCTGGGCCTTCCACATTTTCCAGTATGAGCTTGTGTTAAATCCAGAAAAGAGGGGGAGAGATGAGAAGGACTGAGGGCTGTGCTCCCAGGCCTGCCTCACCCCTCACCCGCCTTACCCCACCCCTCACCTGCCTTACCCCTCCCCACGCTGTGCCTCTCCCCCCAGCTCCTGTACTCGTCGGTGGAGAACATCCAGCGTGTGGCTGCAGGGGTACTGTGCGAGCTGGCCCAGGACAAGGAGGCGGCCGATGCCATTGATGCTGAGGGGGCCTCGGCCCCACTCATGGAGCTGCTGCACTCCCGAAACGAGGGCACCGGTGAGGGCCTGTGCAGCGGGTGACGTGGAGAGGGGGAAGGCCTTGTTCCGCGGTCTGAGGTAGAGGCAGGTGCCTGAGTTGGTCTTTCCTTGCCTCTCTGCTCAGCTACCTATGCTGCTGCTGTCCTGTTCCGCATCTCCGAGGACAAGAACCCAGATTACCGCAAGCGTGTGTCAGTGGAGCTCACCAACTCCCTCTTCAAGCATGACCCAGCTGCCTGGGAGGCTGTGAGTATCCGGGGCTGACTGCAGTGGATGGTTGCGCAGGTGGTATAATGCACAAGAAGAGCACGGTTAGGGGGGCTCCCACCATACCGTCAACTCATAGATTTTTGTTTTGTAATTGGATCGTTTTATGACAAATGCCCAGCAGATGGAAGTACTAAGTTGAACCATATATCTGTTTTTGACCTCTGAAAATGGTAATTTTATTTCATGCAAACTGGTAATGAAGGGTTTGAGGAAGGGGTGCTTTTTTCCAATCTGTACAAAGGTCTACATAGACATACCTCAGAGATATTGTGGGTTTGGTTCCAGACTACTGCAATAAAGTGAGTCACACAAATTTGCTGGCTTCCCAGTGCATATAAAAGTTATGTTTACGCTGTACTGTAGTCTAAGTGTGCAATAGCATTCTGTCTAAAAAAGCCATGTACATACCTTAATTAAAAAATATTTCATTGCTAAAAAATGCTAGGTATCATCTGAGCCTTCAGCAATTTATAATCTCTTTGCTGGTGGACGGTCTTGCCTGGATGTTGACGGCTGCTGACTAGTCAGGGTGGTGCTTGCTGAAGGCTGGGGTGGCTGTGGCAATATCTTAAAACAAGACAATAATGAAGTTTACCACATCGAGTGACTCTTCGTCTCATGAAAGATTTCTCTGAGATGCTGTTCGACAGCATTTTGCCCGCGGTAGAACTTCTTTCAAAATTGGAGTCGCTCCTCTCAAATCTTGCCGCTACTATATCAACTACTTTTATGTAATATTCTAAATTCTTTGTTGTCATTTCAACAATGTTCACAGCATCTTCACTGGGAGTAGATTCCATCTCAAGAAACCACTTTCTTTGCTTATCCATAAGAAGCAACTTTTCATTCGTTGAAGTTTTATCATGAGAGTGCAACAAGTCAGTCACATCTTCAGGCTTCACTTCGAATTCTCTTGCTGTTTGCACCACATCTGCAGTTACTTCCTCCACTGAAGCCTTGAACCCCTTAAAGTCACCCATGAGGGTTGGAATCAACTTCTTCCAAACTCCTGTTAATGTAGATATTTGACCTGCTCCCATAAATCATGAGTGTTCATAATGGCACCTAGAACGGTGGATCCTTTCCAGAAGATTTTCAATTTACTTTGCCCAGGTCCATCAGAGGAATCGCTATCTATGACAGCTGTAAAAAAAGCCTTACAAAATGTATTTCTTAAATAATAGGGCTTGAAAGTTTAAATTATTCCTTGATCCATGAGCTGCAGAACAGATGTTGTGTTAGCAGGCATGAAAACAATATGAATCTCCTTGTACATCTCCCTCAGAGCTCTTGGGTGACCAGGTGCGTTGTCAATGAGCAGTCATATTTTGAAAGGAATCTTTTTTTCTGAGCAGTAGGTCTCAACAGTGGGCTTAAGAATATTCAGTAAACCATGTTGTAAACAGATGTGCTATTATCCAGGCTTTGTTGTTCCATTTATAGAGCACAGGAAGAGTAGCTTTAGCATAATTCTTAAGGGCTCTAGGGTTTCCAGAATGTAAATGAGCACTGGCTTCAATTTTAAGTCAACCAGCTGCAGTAACCCCTAACAAGAGAATCAGCCTGTCCTTTGAAGCTTTGAAGCCAGGCATTGACTTCTCCTGACTAGCTATGAAAGTCCTACACGGCATACTGTTCCAATGTAAGGCTGTTTCGTCTGCATTGAAAATCTGTTGTTTGGTGTAGCCACCTTCAGGAATTATTTTACCTAGATCTTCTGCATAACTTGCTGCAGCTTCTACATCAGCACTCGCTTTGCTCACCTTGCACTATTGTGTTATGAAGACAGTTTTCCTTAAACTTCATGAAGCAGCCTTCTGCAGCTTGCTTACCTCTCCCAGCCTTCATAGAACTGAAGGGATTTAGGGCTTTGCTGTGGATTAGGCTTTGGCTTAAGGGAATGTTGTGACGGTTTTGATCTTCTGTCCAGACCACTGAAACTTTCTCTATATCAGCAATAAGGCTGTTTTCACTTTCTTATCATTCATGTGTTCACTGGAGTAGCATTTTTAATTTCCTTCAAGAATTTTTCCTTTGCATTCACAACTTAGCTGTTTGGCACAAGACGCCTAGCTTTTGGCCTGTCTGGGCTTTCGATATGCCTTGCTCACTAAGCTTAATCATTTCCAGCTTTTGATTTAAAGTGAGAGACATGCGACTCTTCCTTTCACTTGAACACTTAGAGGCCATCGTAGGGTTATTAACTGGCTTAATTTCAATATTGTTGTGTCTCGGAATAGGGAAGCCTGAGGAGAGGGAGAGAGGTGGGGGAATGGCTGGTCAGTGGAGCTGTCAGAATACACACAACATTTACCAATTAAGCTTGTTGGCATATGGGCGCTGTTTGTGGTGCCCCCAAATAATTACAATAGTAACATCAAAGAGCACGGATGACAGATCACCGTAAGAGATATAATAATAATGAAAAAGTTTGAAATATTGCAAAAATTACCAAAATGTGACACAGAGACATGAGGTGAGCATGTGCTATCGGAAAAATGGCACCGATAGACTTGCTCCACACAGGGTTGCCACCAACCTTCAATTTTAAAAACCGCAATATCTGCAAAGCACAATAAAACGAGGTGTGTCTGTATAGGCAAGCAGCAGCCCTGATCCTGGGTGGGGCAGATCCTTGCACCCATTCTTGAGACCTCTCACCTCTACCATTCTCCCCAGGACTGCTCCAGTTCTGTGGGGATCCCCAAGCATGAATGGTGGGACCCTCCATCCAAGTTCATCCGGGCACTGGGTGACCCCACTTTGTCACTCCCCAAGGGATCTTTGCTTTTCCCCTGGCCCCCTTTTAAGAAGCATCTCTTTCTGCCCCCAACTCATATCCAGCCCAGAGCTGTGTGTTACACTCCCTCACCCTCACAATGTTGTTCTCTGTCCTTAGGCCCAAAGCATGATCCCCATCAATGAACCCTATGCAGACGGTAAGTGTGTGCAGACTCCTTGCAGCTCTGGAGAACCCAGCAGGGCTGTGTGGGTATAAGGGAAGGAGAGATGCTGTGTCCCTACAGCCAAAGGGCCAGTGGCAGCCACTGTGTAGTATCCATGGGTACTCCAGTCTGGGATATGGGAGCTGGGGGAGGGGGTCGGGGCCACAGAGCATGGGCAGAGGTCGAGGAGGCAGCAGAGGGCTCTCCAGACCCCCTCCCAGAGGGTGGCCTGCAGATCCCTGAATGGAGCTCCCTTCTTCTCCCCAGACATGGATGCCACCTACCGTCCCATGTACTCCAGTGATGTGCCCCTGGACCCCCTGGACATGGACGGGGACTACGCCATTGACACCTACAGTGATGGCCTCAGGCACCCCTACCCCACTGCGGACCACATGCTGGCCTAGCTTCCTCGACCCCCAGTACGGCACATCCCTCCCTCCTTGGTTTCCTTTCCTTTCAGACTTCCTGAGGCCCTTCTCATGGAGTCCCTCCCATTTCTCTGCTGAAATTCTGGCTCCTTTTCAAGGGAAATGAGTGTGACTGCTGAGCTTCTTCATGGAAGGCATGCCCCACCCTCCCTTGCTCTAGTATCTTTCCTTGGTGGGAGGAGTCCTGCTCCTTCCAGCCCCTTCTCTCTAAGGAAAGCGACCCAGCCCCTCCTATGGGTGGTGGGTGGGTGATGTGGAGTGGCAGGAGCCTCTGGGGGACTCTGGCCTGCTGAGCCCCTGACCCTCTGTGTCTGCTCCACCCCCAGGTGCGGTTCCTCATCTGAGAGCCTCAGGTGCAGGTGATGGGGCCAGACAGGACACTGCCTGAGCAGGGAGGGAGCCGCGATGACTTCTTGCTGACCCCACGCCTACAGAGGTTCTCCTCTGCAGGGTCTTTCTTGGGATGGTGCTCTGCTCCTGCTTTTCTGTCCTGGGCTGTGGACCCAGGGCCCAGCAGCCCTCCCCCACCCCGTGGCCCTGGCCACTGAAGCTTTAAGTCAAGTCTCCCACTATTTCCCGCCCAGCAAACCCTGGGCCTGCCTGGCTCAGCACCTGGATCCCAAGGTTTTGGGTTCCTTTTCTAGTCTGATCTTTTCACCAAACTCCACTTGACCAGCTGCCCTGAGCCCCCTAGATCTCCAAGCCCTGGGTTCAAGGCCCAAACCCCTGAAATCCAAAGATTCTCTTGAAAAGTTCAGGGATCATCCAGGGGAGATGGGGTGGAGACGGGAGAGTGAGTCCCCCACTCCCAGAGACTCCCTGCTTCTCTCTCTAGGACTCTAAATTGGCTTTGGCCCCTCCTGGGGAGCTCTGGGGACAGCTCCCTCATGGCCGCCCCACCCACATGACTGCCCTAGCTAACCCCAGAAGTGCTCTTGGCTGACCCCTCTGGTGTGCGATGCGGTGAGGGGCTTTTTCTTCCCCTTTCTGTTTCAAACTCCCCCACCACCTCTTGCACATGGAGGGGGGAGCTGGGGGAGGTCCCACCGAAGAGTTTTATTATTATGGCTTTATGTTTTTGGTTATTGGTGTTTTGTATAGACCAAAGCAAAGAAAATAAAAATAACACACAGATCCAGTGGAGACTGTTTAAGGGAGTGAGGTGAGACAAGGAGGTCCCCGTAGCTCCCCATGGCTGGGTTCTGTGTGTCCTCATGGTTGCCGTGTGTGTGTGTGTGTGTGTGTGTGTGTGTGTGTGAGAGAGAGAGAGAGAGAGGCAAGGAGAGTGGGGGAGTTGGGGAGAAACAGGTGTTTGAGGAACAGGAGTCAACTTAATTGAATGCACATTCGTAGGGCTCCTGGCTTAAAACCTTAGGAGGCATGAAGAGACGACTGAGTCCCCCCTTCAGGGACCCCAGGCCTTATTCTTCTAACAGGCTACCTCCTTGCTGGCCTCTCACCCTCCATCCCCACCCCACCACACAAGGCAATTGGAGTACACATTTGACGTCTCTCTCTTGGGAGTCACACCCCCCATGGCCTGAGACTTGGAGACCAGACCCACCCTGGCCACCTACCTCCCACCCTGCTCTCAAGCAACACTAAATTGACAGCCAGCATCCTCCCC
This sequence comes from Elephas maximus indicus, assembly GCF_024166365.1. Taxonomy (NCBI): domain Eukaryota; kingdom Metazoa; phylum Chordata; class Mammalia; order Proboscidea; family Elephantidae; genus Elephas; species Elephas maximus. The sequence goes on along the minus strand of NC_064837.1, from coordinate 48,782,225 downwards.
ACTGGTTCTTGCCTTGTTCTTTCTTCAAGGCCTTCCCTCTGCTTGGAATGCCTTCACCTGCTTATTCATTTGGATCCAGCCCTGGCATCACTCTGGGGACACTTCCAGGGTTACTTCCATCACCAGCCCAGCCAAGCTGAGCTGGGCCCCTTCTTCTATGCTCCATAATGCCCTGTGCACAGCAGCCATCACATTGATAGAACTTGTACAGGTGACTGTTCCCCACCCACGTCCCCGACTTTTCCCTCCTGGGGCAGGCTGGGTACACTCCATCTGGCAAACCTGAGTATCTGTGGGTCTCGCCTGCCTGGGGGTCATTCATGGAGGAGCACTTGGACATTGTCCTCATTTCCTAGTGCTGCTGTAACACAAATACCACAAGTTGGGGGGTTTTAAAGAACAGAAACTTATTTTCTCTCAGTTCCAGAGGTTAAAAGTCCAAATCAGGCTCCCAGCCATTTGATTCCTTCCATGTAGGTAGTCCTTGGCTTCTCCGTTTGTAGACAATCCTTAGATGGCGTCTGTCCTCCTGTTTGTGTGTGCTTGTCTCTGTGTCTATGCTACTTTTTATATATAACTCAGAAGTCATTAGGTTTAGGACCCACCCTACAATGCTGTGACCTGAAGTGACTGATTATGTCAGATTGAATTATGGAAGATGATTATATTACATTAGATTATATCCACAGGTATAGGGATTAGGATTCCAACACATATTTTGGGTGACACAATTTAATCCATAACAGTTGTGGCAGACAGCCCCATTAGGAGGTGGTTGTATTGGCCAGGACATGCGAGCCCCCATGATAAGAGTTGTGGGAGGGGAGGGGGAAGAGGTGATGGAGCTTTCAGAGATCCCAGAAGGTGTTTTCACAACGCACTATCTACTCCACATAGCAGTCAGGCCTCCAGCAAGAGACACTCAAATTGGGTAATTTAAAGAGAATTTAGTAAAGGGATAATTTACAAAGGTGTGGATGGAAGTAGAAGGAGAGAGGGCAGTGTCCCAGGTATTTATAGTGGCCTCAGCACCTCTAGCCTGGAGTAGGAAGGGAGGGAGTGATTGCCTGGGGCAGGATTGGGTGGACAAGGCTTCCTGACAGGCAAGAGGTCCAGCCAGCCTGTGGCTACCCACAGGGACCTCACTTCCCTCCTACTGGTGCTTCTCATTGGCCAAACCCAAGCAGAAACCAGAGGGTCAAGGAGTCCATGGATGTGCTCCAGGCATGTGTCTCCCGCTGCCCAGCGTAGATTGGAGAGAAGATCTGAAGAGACCAACAAAAGATACCCGGCACACCCCTCCTTCACATCTTTCCAAAAAAGAACTTGAGGCAGTTTACAAGAAAAGGTAGCTCTCTTAAGTCTCATAACAGGCAATGGGGACTAGGGAAAGGAAGAGAAAGCAAAAGACCAAAGTTAAGGGTTAATTCTGGCTGAGATTGAGCTTCACATTAGGCTCAGCTTCCTGGCAGCCTGGCCGAAAGGGAAACTTGAAGCAAATTAATCTCAACGGATAAGAGTTGACTACCCCCATTTTCATGTAGTTTTCTGAGCCCTGTAACTTTGAGAAAGTCAATTCACTTCTCAACCTCAATTTCCTCATCTGTAAAATGGGGAGAATGCCTGCTCCGCCTATTGAACTTGAGGATGAAATGAGGAAAGACAGTGATTACAGGCAGGACAAGCGCAAAGGGCTTTTTCCCAGAGAGGCTTTTATCTTTTTGTTTCCCAGAAGGGTTGTCCACTCCAGGGACATATCTGGACATTGGCTAGAACTATGTCACATGACCATCCCTTGCTGCAAGGGAAGCTGGGAAATTGAATAGGCCCTCTCCGCACCTATTGACATGGTTAGGTTCCAAAGACCAGGTCATTATGCAAAATTTACATTATGCAAAAATGCAGGATGACTACGTCATTACATAACTGCCAAACTACATCATTACATAACTGCCAAACCACCAAGAATCATGGCCCAGCCAAAATGACACATAGTCTTAAGCATCAAAGCCAGTGTTACTATTGCCTTGCACCTTGGCATTAAATTACCGCCAGAAGTACGTCATTAATGAGCAAAATAGTCAGATAGTAGGCTTTTTTTTTTTTTACTACTGTCGTAAGTGCAAAATGTCAGATAAAGAGATAATAAGTGAGGAGAAGGTGTATATTCTCTCTGCACACATTCCCCCTTGATAAAAATCAGGGTTCTACTAGTAAGGAAGAAAGGGGAAATAGATGATATTGAGTAGCTCACCAATCATGTCTGCCACAACTAGGAAGAGTCTCCCCAGGCTAACCTCGTTTTTCATTTTCGGCAGGGTTGGTTGGAGAGGCAGAAGAGCTCTAAGTGTCTGGGTTTCAGAAAAGGAGCAGACGGAGTCAGCAGAGCAGAGGGGAAACACGGGCTTGGGTGATGGGCTGACTTGACTGAGCAGCAGTACCTGAGAAATGAGGGCAGTGGTGGTAGAATTCTCAGCTTCCATGCAGGAGACTTGAGTTCAACTCCCAGCCAATGCACTTCAAGCATAGCCACCACCCATCTGTCAGTGGAGGTTTGAGGTTTGCTGTGATGCTGAACAGGTTTCAGCGAAACTTCCAGACTAAGACTAGGAAGAAATGCCTGGCAATGTCCCATTGTGCATGGGGTCACCATGCTAACACACACACACACAGATGAATAGGAGGCCTGGCTCCGTCCGTTTGGAGGAAGCGCTCTGCATGCTGCCTGCCGTGGTCAACATTTCTACATTGCTATCAACAATACCAACAGAAACAGAGCTACCAGAGTGACAGGCGCCGGGCTGGCGGCAGGGGAGGGTAGTGCGTTAAATGGCAGCACCAAGGCCCCTGCCCCAAGAGCTGGCACCAAGCCAGAACAAGAGGTAGACTCTAACAGGAGATTTCATAACAAGTTATTAAAATAACCCACCCATTGCCATCGAGTAGATTCCGACTCATAACAACCTTGTAGGACAGAGTATAACTGCCCCATAGAGCTTCCAAGGAGCGCCTGGCGGATTCGAACTGCTGACTTTTTGGTTAGCAGCTGTAGCACTTAACCACTATACCACCAGGGTTTCCAAGTTATTAAAATAAGTCTTAAAAACAAGTTACCATCTGTAAACCTAAAACTGCTCTAAAAAAAATCATTTAAGTAAATATTACACTAAAAAATGTTAAAACATGTCTATACAACCTTGTCCCAGAAAGAATATAAATTGGCTTAAAAGATACAATCAATAAGAAAAAATGATTAAGTAGGAAATAATTAGGGTTCCATCTAATTATTTATGCTTTTATTTAAAAAATGTAGTCTAGTAGTTTTTAGTTTTTTTTTTTTTTTTTAGCAAAAAGCATTATTTATGCTTTGACTTATGCCCATCTGGTGAGCTTGGCCGCTAAACAAAAGGTCGGCAGTTTGAATCCACCAGCTGCTCCTTGTAAAGCTCATGGGGCAGTTCCACTCTGTCCTCTAGGGTCACTGTGAGCTGGAATTGACTCGATAGCAATGGGCTTGGTTTTGGTTTGGGCTAAGTCCATTTACAAAATATGGGGAGATTTGGCTAAACTGAGCACAAAGCGGAGAGATTTTAGAGATTCTATTGACTCCAAGTTCACTATGAAGCTGTGGAAAACAAATCAACGTGCAGTCCGTAGTCTGTATTGATAGAAGTATAATATCGCCCACGAGGAAAGCGATAGCCACTCTGTATTGGCTAGATTCATTGGGCATTCATTCATTCATCAAATGTTTCCCAAGGGCCTGCTCTTTGCCAGGCATCCTTCAGATAGTCGACATTCTTGCCCTTTACAGGGAAAACACACAATGAACCAACACAAGCAGTAAAGTATAGGAGCAAGCATTGTATTTAGGAATCTGTGCTAGGCTCAGGGGAAACCCAGGTGGCGCGGTGGTTAAGTGCTACAGCTGCTAACCAAGAGGTCAGCAGTTTGAATCTGCCAGGCGCTCCTTGGAAACTCTATGGGCCAGTTCTACTCTGTCCTCTAGGGTCACTATGAGTCAGAATCAACTCAATGGCAATAGGTTTTTTTTTTAGGCCAGGCTCAGGGGAGCCAGAGGAGACAGGGTCATTTCAGCGCAGCAAAGGAGTGGGTACCATTTGACCTGCATCTCAGATATGAAGAAAAGAAGGTGTTTACTGGGTACCAGGGAGGGCACTGGCATTCCTGGCAGTGGAAACAGCAAAGACAGGAAGATGTGAGCCTTGGTGGAAAGTTCAGGAAATCACAATGCGTTGGTATGACCGGTCTGTGAGTGGGAGGGGGTGATGAATTAAGAAACAAGGCTGAAGAATGAGGCAAAAGTCAGATGGGGAGGGAACGGTCTTGTGGTCTGACCAAAGTGTTTAAACTTGATCCTAGATAAGACGGGAGTAGAGGCCTGTGATCACCACCCATCTGTACTGGGACCACCAATCCATACTGTGGTGGCTTGAGTGTTGTCACGATACTGGTATTTCAACTACTAACAGGGTCACCCATGGTAGACAGGTTTTAGCAGAGCTTCTCAACTGAGACAGACTAGGAGGAAAGGCCTGGTGATTTATTTCTGAAAATTAGCCAGTGAAAAGCCTATGAACCATAACAGAATATTGTTCAGTATAGTGCTGGAAGATGCTCCCCGTAGGCTGGGAGGCATTCAAAATACACAGTAGCCACAGCAATAGACTTGAGCATACCAACGATCATGAAGATGGTGCAGGACGGAGCAACATTTTGTTCTGCTGTACATGGGACCACCATGAGTTGGAGCCAACTCAACAGCTACTAACAGGGGCTTCTGGAAGGGCTTAACTGAGAGGCAGCAGCAATCCTACCTGGAGGGTTAGGCTCTGACCTGGGGTCACTCTTGGAGAGGCAGTGACTACTGACACTGATCATACCCATCACTGAGTGAGCTTTCTTTGTGTCCGGCTCTGCGCTAAGTGATTTCCTCATTACAGCCTTGTAGTTGGAGATATTTTACTTTACGTTTTACTTTTGCGGTAGAGGAAATTCAAGTGATGGCCTATCAACGCTATGAGTCAGAACTGACGTGACGGCAACAGGCAGTGGGCAGTGCCTACTAAGTCTGCTGTTTTTCACAATTATATTAACAGCAGTTTCCATTTGTTGAGCCCTCATTATGTGCTGTTTTTCAGCACAATCTCAGCCCCACAGCCCTGTCAGGTGTGTAAAATGAAGGTAAATTATACAGGACAAGTCCTGGAGACTCAGGTGAGTGTCAGAGCTTGGGTTTGAACCCAGAATGCCTGACTCTAAATCCCAAAACACTTTACTTCCCAGCCCCAAGGTTGGGATCCTGAGTTGAGCCTGCCTGAGGTCGTGGCCCCACTGGTAACCCTGGGCTGGCCTGGAGTGTCCCAGATAAAATCAGTGAGGATGGGTGGTCTGGAAAAGAGCAAATGAGCAGAAGACCTATTAGATGTCCTCAGAGCACAAGAGTACAGCCTTATTCTGGGGGTCCCCAGAGGGGAGAACTGGAAACTAGGAAGTGGGATTGGGCATAGGGGTGAGTATTACAAAGAGGAAGATTTTTGCTCAAAGCAGCAGTCTGAAAGAAGACTTTTCTAGAATGAAGGCTACTAAAAGTATTTAAGCAAGGACTCGAGGGCCAGCTGGTGGGAAGGCTAGGGGAGAGATTCCTCCACTTATTGGGAAAAAGGGCTCCATGGTAGGGCTGATGAAGTCACCCAAGGCCTCCCAGTGGGCCCTTGGGAGCAGGGGTGGCATTGGGACACCTGCGGTAATGTTCCTATGCCTGGAATGGCCGGGAGTGCCTGGAATCACACCTGTTCCTCCAGGAGTGGTTAAGGAGCTAACAGCCCTCAAGGTCCAGCTCACAGCCCTCTCTCCTCCCCACCCCCCAGCGGATTTAACCCTTCCCTCTCCGTGCATGCACACAGCACTATGTAGACCCTGTGCTAGCAGGGCCCTTGCTGGGAGGGCTGTTTGTGTCTGTCTTCTGCACTAATAACAGTTACTGCTGTTGATGGAGCACTTAAAATGGAACTGCACGGTGACCTCATTTGTCCTCAAACCAACCCTGTGAGGTAGGTGCTTTTATGCCCATTTCACACACAGAGAAACTAAGCTCAGCAAGGCAGGGCTGCATGCTGGAGTCAAGCTAGTAAATGACAAGTGGCAGGTTGGGATTTGAACCCAGTCCGTTCTTGGTCTTTCCATTATGTTGTTGTTGTTGTTAGCTGTCATTAATGGTATGAAGCACTGACCGGTCCAGTGCCATCCCAGTGATGGGTTGCAGATTGGGCTCTTGTGATCCACATAGGGTTTTCATTGGCTGATTTTCAGAAGTAGATGGCCAGGCCCTTCTTCCCTACTTAGCCTCTTGTGGGTTGAGGGAGTTGTGTGGGATGGGGATGTGGGTTGGCATTGCCCTCTGGTGGTGTCAGCCAGAGTTGCCTGGTGCCAATGCCGTGACCCGGAGGTGAACTGGAGGCCCACCAGCTCCTCCAGATTTATCCACCTCTTCTCCACCCTACGTCCTTCTTCACCCCAAACTTCTCAGAGGGCCTTAGGGCTGCTTTCTCATAGGACAGTGACAATTCAATTCAGCAAACATATATTCAGCAGGAATTTAATAGGCTCCTACTGTATGCCCAGGTCTGTGCTTGATGCTGGGGCTGCAGAGATGTATGTACAAGACACAGTGAGATGATCCACGAGGCTGCGCTGGAGGCTGGAGCGGAGCCACTCAGAAGAGTCCTGGAGCTGCAGCCTAGATTTATATATACAGTAGCCCCAAACTGGAAACAATCCAGATATCCATCAAGGGGAGAACAGATAAGTAAATTGTGGTATACCCATATAATGGGATCCAAACTAAAAAAACCAAACTCATTGCCACTGAGTCGTTTCTGACTCTTAGTGCCCCTCTAGGACTGGGTAGAACTGCCCCATAAGGTTTCCAAGGCTGTAAACCTTTAGGGAAGCGGACTGCCATATCTTTCTCCAGACAAAGGGCTAGTACTCAGCAACACAAAGGAATAAAATTACTGAATCATGTAAAACATGCATAAATCTCAAAAATACTATACTAAGTAGAAGAAGCCACATACAAAAAAGAAGTATATGCTATGTGATTGCATTTAAATGAAATGCTGGGGAAGCCAGCACAGCTTGTCCAAGGCAAGGTCATGGAAGCTCCACAGACACATCCAAACTCCTTGAAGGATGGAATTACTGGGCTGAGGGCTGTGGGGTCCATGGTCTCAGGGAACAGCTAGCTCAGTTGGCATAACATAGTTTATAAAGAAAATGTTCTAACTTCTACTCTGGTAAGTAGTGTCTGGGGTCTGAAAAGCCTGTGAGCAGCCATCTAAGATACTCTGTTGGTCTCACTCCATTGGGAGCAGGGGAGAATGAAGAGAACCAAAGACACAAAGGACTAATGGACCACAACTACTACAGCCTCCACCAGACTGAGTCCAGTACAACTAGGTGGTGCCTTGCTATCACCACTGACTGCTCTGACAGGGATCACAGTAGAGGGTCCCAGACAGAACTGGAGACAAATGTAGAACAAAATTCTAACTCAAAAAAAAAAACAAACAAAAAACCAAACTTACTGGTCTGACAGAGACTGGAGAAACCCCAAGAGTATGGCCCCTGGAAACACTTTTAACTCAGTACTAAAGTCACTCTTGAGGTTCACCCTTCAGCCAAAGATTAGATAGGCTCATAAAACAAAATGAGACTGAATGGGCACACCAGCCCAAAGGCAAAGATGAGAAGGCTGGAGGGGGCAGGAAAACTGGTAACGGGGAACCTAAGATCAAGAAGGGGAGAGTGTTGACATGTTGTAGGGTTGGCAACCAATGTCATAAAACAATATATATATATATTGTTTAATGAGAAGCTAGTTTGCTCTGTAAACCTTCATCAAAAGTACAATAAAAAAAAATTGGGTGAAGTAGAACAATAGCAGAACGGGAAAAATTATGGGTCAAAGGCCTGGAATGGGAGACTCAGAAGAAATAAAGTGAGCCCTTTCTGGAGCCTGAAGTTGGAGACTGGATTATTGCCAGGACTGTGGAGAGAGACACATACTCAAAACAGCTAGGCTGGCCACCGTCTTTGATCAGGGCAGTGCTGTTTCCAACTCTGCCAGCCAAGAGATTTGGCTGCTATGCAGTGTGCACGCTGCCTTTGTTTTCTAAGATGGAGATTAAGTTTCTAGCAGCAAGATTTCAACCCATAATTTTTCCCATTCCACTTTACCCACATTTAAAAAAATTTGAGTCCCTTCAGGTATCACTTTGTTGTCCATGACTAAACCAGGCAGAACTGGTTCGAAGCCCTGCTTCTGGGTGTGAGAAACTGACTGGAAGGGGGCAAAAAGAAACATTCCGGTTGATGGAAACATTCCGTCTTGATATGCATTTGTTGAAACTGACTGAACAGTTCATTTAACATCTGAGGATTTCACTGCTCGTAAAGTTTACCTCATTTTAAGAGATGGCAAAGATCCTGGTCATACACAAATGTGGGCATGGATGGATGAGGTAACGTGATATGAAATGGCTAAAGATGTGTGCTGAAGTGACTCTAACACAAAATTATATTTACACATCAATGATTGTAGCACATTGCAACAGTCTCCTACAGACCTCCCTGCTTCCACTTTTGCCCCCTTAACTCTAAACTCCAAGAGAACAGGGGTCAGTTTCTCTCATTCCCTGCTCTAACCCAACAGTCTAGCACAGTGCCTGGCATATATAGCAGGCACTCAACACATATTTTTGTCAAATGAATGAATGAAACTACCTAGAAGAAAACATTCTTATGTTTCACCAGCTAGGGAACTGGCAGAAGGGACAGTTGGATCCTCCTTCCTGGGTCATGTCTCTTGTTCCATACTGTGTCATGGACACCTGGCCCCAAAAGCACATTGTCAAGTGCTAGAAGTCCCAGGCACAGGCCATGGGCAACAACCCCTGTTCTGGGTTTAGGCTAGGAGTGGGGGCTGTGTGTAGGGGCACCTGGAATTCCCTAGCTCAGATAGAAGTATGAGAGATAGATTTACTCTCCTCAGGGCAACCACGAAGGGCATGTCACAATAATCTCAGAAGAAAGGCTGAGGCCTCAACTTGGAAAACAGTGGAAGGGCTGAAAAGGAGAGGGCACATCTGAGAAATATTTAGGAGGTAAACTGAGCAGAAGGAGCCCGGTTAACCTCTCGGCTGCTAACTGAAAGTTTGGTGGTTTGAACCCACCCAACAGCTCTGTGGAAGAAAGACCTGGGCATCTGCTTCCATAAAGATTACAACCCAGAAAACCCTATGGGTCAGTTCTACTCTGTCACATGGTGTTACTATGAGCCGGAATTGAATTGAGGGCACCTAACAACAACAACAACAAATTCAGCAGAACTTGGTGAGTGATTAGGAGCTGAGGAGAAGGAAACGAGGGCACCAAGAATGACCCCACGACTTGAAAAGAATCAGGGCCACGGCCCTCTCTTTTCGGCCTGTAGGTTCCTCCCATCCAAAGGCACAGACATAGCCACTGGACTCCTCTGAGGTTCCACAGTTCATTTAGCACCTGCCTGGGCTTCAGGTCCTGTGCTGCGTACCTAGGACACGGTTTCCGCCCTGAGGGGGCGCAGGCCTTGTCCTGGAGACAGACACGGATCACTACAGGGGTCAGGGGAATCTTCACAAGAAGGGGACGTTAAAGCTGGGTCACTCGGAAGAACAGGTGTTTGCCCAGTTGACAAGAGGTGGGAAAAGGGAAGTAGAAGGCAAAGCACGAGGAAAGAATATGACGCGCCAGGCTGGGCAGGGAGTTGAAAGCCGGCCTGGAGATTGGATTTCTCTCTCAGTCAACGGGAAAAGACAAACCACTGCTCTCACAGGTCGCCCCAGACCATATTTAAAGAGTTGCGTTGGCTGGTGGATGGGTGGAAACACATCAGGGAAGGCAACTGAAAACCCCCTTGGTGGGAGTGGATTTCGAGCCCCTACTGGCGACCCGCGCCAGTCGCTGTACCCGAGTCCCAGGGAAGAGGGGGGCTTTGGGCGGAACCATTCTCCAAAGGTGGAGAGGGGGGAGAAATCCTTTTCTCCGACCCCCAAGCCCGTGGAACCAGCTGAAACCCTCGCTCGACTCTTCCTCGTGCCCTTTTTTCCTGATTTCTTCCATCCGTTCTGGCACGGTCACCCCCACCGCTCCACCCCCGTCCCTAGCACCACTGGTTGCTCTTCGGCGTCCCCTCCCAGCGTGTGGTACGGCCCGGCGGCCGCCGCTCCAGACACAGTTTATAAAGTCCCGGCTGCTGCAGCCGACTGCGGACTCAGGATGCGCCCGCACGACCCCGAGCAGGCCTGCGCCGGGGAAGGCCCCGGTTCCGCGGATCCAGACGCAGGTGCCCCTGCACCCCAGCCCGAAGCCAGCCCCGATCCAGAGCCCTCGGCCGAGACCGACCCCGCTCCGGCGCAGGAACCCGGGGCTGGACCCGCAGCCGGAGCAGCCTCCGAGTCCCGACCCAGGTCGAGACCCCCAGCCGGTGCTCGCCCGGCCTCCGAGGCGGGAGCCCCGCGCGCGTCCTCATTCTCGGCCATCCAGGGGGATGTCCAGTCCGTGCCCGGACACTCGGACGCGCCGTGGACCCGCTTCATATTCCAAGGGTCCTTTGGTGCCGGGTCTGCCGGCCTGGGGACTGAGAAGGCGGCGGGCATCTGGAAGACGCCAGCTGCCTATATCGGCCGGCGGCCCGGGGTGTCCGGCCCCCAGCGCGCCGCCTTCGTTCGGGAGCTGGAGGAAGGTAAACGGGGTCCCCGGGACCCTGTAGCGGGTAGGACGAGAGCAGCTCCAGGGAGGAGGGGTCTGGATCGGGGCCAGGCGCCCCGCCTCCTCTGCCACTCAGTCCCACCCCTGCACCCACTCTTGCGATGTCACTGTCTGCGGTGCCTGTCTGGTGGCCCTTTCCCCATCTCCTCCTCCCCCTTCTAGCATCCCTGATGGCGGAGTGTCGCTGAGGTACAGGGCCCCGCCCCCCCCGCCCGCCTGTTGCCGCGGCGCATCTGCGCACTGTTGTTGCCCCCTCCCCAGTCTACCGCAGTGCCAGGAGAGAGGCGGGGGGCTGCGGAGGCGCTGCCGGCGAGCTCTGAGCCTGCGCTGGCCGCTGCGCTCACCAGAGAGGGGGTGGTGGGTGGATAGAGGGGGAGGTTTTGCCACCCTCTTGGCTTCCAGGGTCAAGGGCGGGCTTTTCCCCCAGCCCGGGGGTGGGCGGGGCATAGGGTCTCCTCTTTTCTCTCTTCTTCCACTGGGGTAGGGGGAGGTCTGTGAATTGGGGCCCTTTAGGCTCAGGTCCCCCCTCCTCCAGTGCTATAGAAAAGTCCCTTCCTTCTCTCCTCCCCCCACAAACAGGTGCGGGGTGGGTGACTGCGCAAACCTCACTGTTTTTATGACCCACAAGGCTCCAATGGGCTGGCCAAGGTTGCCCTGGGGCCCGGGGGTGATGAATCAGTCTTCCGGCTGTCTCTTCCCAGCTGCCTCCGTTCTCCTGGGTGCCAGGACCCAGGCGTCCTGAGAGCCCACTTCCACCTGAGCGTGGTGGACTGTGATCCCCTTCCCCAACCCCAGTGGTGTCACTAGGGCGGCGGGGAGGGGGGTGTGGACCAAATGACACTGTCAGCGGGGGTGACACCAAAATGTCTACAGAATTTTTGTGCAGTGTTTCAGCAAAAATTATTATTTTTTATAAAAATATCCCTGTAGTGAAGTCAGCACAACTGGACTAAACCAAAAGCTAAGAAGTTTCCTGAACACAACCAAACACTTCTAGGGACACTGTAGAAGGGGCAGGGGTCTGGGGACCATGGTTCCAGGGGACATCTAGGTCAATTGACATAACAAAATTTATTAAGAAAATGTTCTGCGTTCCACTTTGGTGAGTGGTGTCTGGGGTCTTAAAAGCTGGGGAGCAGCCATCTAAGATGTGTCGATTGGTCCCAATCTACCTGAAGCAAAGAAGAATGAAGAACACCAAAGACACAAGGAATATATTAGTGCAAGAGACAGAAAGGGCCACATAAACCAGAGACTCCATCAGCCTGAGACCATGAGAGCTAGATGGTGCCTGGCTACCACTAATGACCACCCTGACAGGGAACACAACAGAGTCCCTGACTGAGCAGGAGAAAAGTGCCGTGCAGAACTCAAAATTCTAGTAGAAAGACCCGACTTAATGATCTGACTGAAACGGGAGGAACCCCAGAAGACATGGCCCCTGGACTCTCTGTTAACCCAGAATTAAAACTATTCCTGAAACCAACCAATAAAGATTAGACTGGACTATAAGACTTTTTTTTTTTTTTTTATAAGACATAAAATGATACTTGTGGAAAAAAAAACAAATTCGCTGTAGTTAGTTATCACAATGAAAATATTTTTTGTAAAAAAATAAAAATGTTTTTCGTAAGCCCAGCTTACGTGTATCAATACGCCTACAAAGACTAAAACTCTATGCTAATTTACTTTTTGAAACTTCTAATTCTGCTTTGGTTAGAGCTGTAATTATTACCCAATTACAATGATGGCTTCAAATCACGTGGTTTCGTCTGCATGCGCTCAGTGCTGTTGTTTTCCGTTGCTACCAATGTTTTTATAGTTGCTGCTTTTGTCAATTTTCCTGGTGTTTTAGCTAAAATATTGTAGTAATTAGCATGGGGGGGGTGACAGGATGAGTTACTGCCTTGGGTAACCCCAACCCTAGTGACGCCATTGCCCCACCCAGGCCTCTCCAGAAAAAATGATGCTCAGTCTGGGAGTGCTGAGTACTGAGGGGTGAGGGGAGGTTATTGGGAGGCAGGTAGGGAACAGCCTGCTGGCCTTGTTGAGGGAAAACTAGAGATAGGACAGGAAGGAATGGATTATGGTGGGGGGGCACTTGTAGACTTTTCTCACCATCCTGCCTTCTCCTACAGTGCTGTGTTCTGACCGACCCCCACCACTTAAGAAGATCACCCAGGAAGATGTCGAAGTGATGTTAACTTTGCTGGAGGAGGTGTGTGCTGCCTTCCCTTCCCAGGCTAGCCCCTGGCCCTCATTTTGATTCTGTCCTGTGGGGTAGGGGTCCAGGCTGAAAGAGCTCTTAGAGCCAAGCTAGTCTGATCTGTTCTTTTTCTATAAGGGGAAACTGAGTCAGGTTCCACAGTGGGTTAATGGCAGACCCTGATTAGTGTCTGGAGAACTAGGGAATGGAGAGGGTTTCCCCTTGTGGCCTAGCCTCTCTCTGACCCCTGTGCCCCCCAGCTTCTCCCACCTGTCTGGGAGATCCTGGGAACCAGGAAAGTATTCCTCATGGGTGATGGTCCCTCTGCAGAGAGAGCGGGACCTGAGTACAGCGGCTCGCATTGGCCAGTCCCTGGTGAAACAGAACAGTGCTCTGATGGAGGAGAACAGCAAGCTGGAAGCCATGCTGGGCTCAGCCAGGAAGGAGGTAATGGGTGGAGGGTAGGAGGGAGGGGTATGCAGTCTCAGACCTACCTATTGTCCCCTCATGCCAGGACCTGGCCTCCTGCCCTGCCTGCTGCCCAACTCAGGGCTCCTCTCCCCTCCTGCCAGATTTTACACCTCAGACACCAGGTGAGCTTGCGGGATGACCTCCTTCAGCTCTACTCAGACTCTGATGATGAGGAAGAAGAGGAGGAGGAAGAAGAGGAGGACGAAGAAGAGGAGGAGGAGGAAGAGGAAGAGGAGGAAGAGGAGGGAGAGGAAGAGCAGCAGTGTGATTATTCCCATGACACCCCCAAGCCGTGAGTGTCCTGCATTTGCACCTGGATGGTCCCTTCTCTGAGCCTATTTTCCCATTTGTAAATAGGCATACAGCCAGTGTGCCTGCCAGCAGTGTTGCTGGGATGAATTGGACTGCCACACTTAGCATAGGTGGGGAATCCCTCGGTGGGTTGGGAACTGGGTACCCCTACTCCGTGCACGCTGACTCCCGTCACTCCCTCCCCTAGGATTCCTCTGAAGGAGTCGCAGCACCACTGCCCACAGCTGGAAGCCTTGCAGCAGAAGCTGAGGCTGTTGGAGGAGGAGAATAATCAGCTGAGAGAGGAGGTGAGGATGGGGGAGGGGGGCCCCCCATGGGTGGAGAAGGTTGACACCCATACCCCTTCCTTTCTCCCTGCCTCCAGGCCACCCAGCTCGACAACCTGGAGGAGGAGGAGCAGATGCTTATTCTGGAATGTGTGGAGCAGTTTTGTACGTGATGTTATAACCTGGGGGAGGGACTGTTCCCTAGGTGTGGAGGGAAGGACTCAGAAGTTGGAATCTGGAGACCTAAGTTCAAGTCCTAGCTCTGGCTCTTTCTATCTGTGCGAGCTTAGGCAACTTCCTTGACCTCTCTGAACCTCACTCGCTTCATCTTTAAAATGGGCACTCATTATCTTGGGTCTGGGCTCTGCTGACCTCTCCAGGGGTTACAAGAATCAAGCAAAGCAACAGCTGAATAACTGCTTTGTGCAAATTGTAAAATGCTAAACAGAAGCTCTGGTGTTCTCTGATAGCCCCTACTGCTATTTGGGGTGAGGGGAGGGAGGAGGCTGAAAGTGAGGAAAGAATGAAGCCAAGAGCTGCCAGAGACCTGGCTCCCTGAGGCAGTGGGACAGGGGGCAGTTCAGAATCATGCATTAGGCAGTGGTCGGGCACGGCTCTGTCCTAGCCACTGTGAGTGAGGGAGGTGCAACATTTGTCCCTGGGAAGCTCAGGTCTAACTGGGAGCTGCAGACCTAAGGTGGCAGCGGCTAAACTCATGCTGTTCCCTCACCCCAGCCTGATCTTCCTTCCCTGGGTTCCTCAGTTCCCTGAATAACCCCGCTAGCCCTCAGGCCTGGAATAGGAGCCAGCCCTCACATTCTGCTGCTTCTACCTCTTAGGAATTGCTCAAGTCTCTTGCTCCCCACTTCCACTGCCTTTGGCCTAGACTACCTCAACAACTGCAGTAGCCTCTTAACTGGCCCCCCTACCTGCACTCCTGCCCTTCCAGGCCCTTCTGTACACAGCTTGAATGAGTAACCTAATCTGACCGTGTCACTCGTCTGCCTAAAACTCTTCAAAATAGATTCTCATTGGCCAAAGGGTCCATCTCAGTCTCTCTACCATTGCCTTTGTGCTCTGGGACCTGCCACTCCTGCTATGTCTTGTGATGATTGCTTCTGGGCCTTTCCACACTCCACCTGGGCTGGTATCCTCCCTTCTTTGTCTGGCCGAGCCCCACTTTCCCTGTGGAGGTCTTAGCTTAGTGGTCACTTCCTCTAGAAAGCCTTCCCAGACCTTACAAGGCTAGGCTGGGTGCCGCAGCTACATGCCCTATACACCTTTCCTACTTGCGCCTTCTTAGCCCATGCTATGCGTTATTGTGATTTCTTCTTCCCAGCTGTCTCTGCACTAGACTTGAGCCCAGTGCAGGTAGGACCAGGTCTCACTGACTGCTCATCCCAGTACCCAGCCCAGTGTCAGCCAATAAACATATATGGAAAGAAGACCTGACTGAGGAATGCTAAGCCCTGTGGAACCCTCTGGAACTCCTCAGGAGCTGAGGGTGGGGATGAATAGAGGAGTTTGGGAGGACCAGGCCAGGGGAGTGAGGACTGACCTTCCCTGCCCTGCTCCTCCTCAGCGGAGGCCAGCCAGCAGATGGCTGAGCTGTCGGAGGTGCTGGCGCTCAGAATGGAGAACCATGACCGGCAGCAGAGGGAGGTCAGCCAGCTGCGGGCCCAGGTTGTGAAGCTGCAGCAGCGCTGCCAGTCGGTGAGTGGAGGTGTGGGGGGGCTCCCCTCCTCCTGTCCTGCCCCCACGAGACCCAAGCCCCCTTCTCATGGATCCCTCAACTCCCAGCTCATTCAAGCCCAATGCCACTCTCCATGTCAGAGTTAGAGTTGCAGAGCCCCTCATCCTGCCCCCTCATTACACCAAGGAGGGGACCAAGGCCCAGAGAAGGTCACAAGGTCTGCCAGGAACCAGGCTGCAGGACTTCCCCACCTTATTTCATCTCCTGTATGACTTCTTATTAAGGGGCTGCCAAAGACTCCCTAATGTACTGGGAAGACTTTCTGGAAGCTGAGGGTGCACGGGAATGGGGGAAACTCGGGTGGGGGTTTACTGGTCTTGGGTCCTTCCAGTATGGGGCCGAGACTGAGGAGTTGCAACAGCAGCTGGCATCAGAGAAGGAAATCCAGATGCAGCTCCAGGAAGAGGTGAGGCCCTCCTTGGCACCTGCCCCAGCCGTTGTGAGGCCCTGGCACAGAGTGGGGACCCGAGGCCCTGGCCAGCTGCCTGGCTCTCATGAGAGGACAGCACCTGGCAGGCAGGGATGGGGTCTTGTCCTTTTCCACACCCTCAGTGTCTGGCATAGGGTCTGGCAGGTGGCAGGGCAACCTGCGTGTCACTCTTTTGGTCTGGAGTCCAGGCTTCTTCCCTCTTCCCTCCCCCGAAGGGACAGGGTGGGAGAGGTGTGCTGGGCTGGTGCACCTGGGTCCCGACAGAGCCTGTGGGCGGGTCCCAGCTGCAGGACCTGCGGGAGAAGTACATGGAGTGTGGGGGCATGCTGATTGAGGCCCAGGAGGAGGTGAAGACCCTCCGCCAGCAAGCGCAGGTGTCCACTGGCTCTGTCGTCCACTCCACGTACACCATGCCTCTGGTGAGGACCCTCCCTGGCTGCCCATCTTCTCCCAGACACCCTTCAGGGATCAGGCATCCTCACCTCTGGGTGCTCTGTATGTCTCACCCCTGCTGGCTAGTTTCTACCCTTAGCCCTGTTCTGTGCCTGGATGAGTGGTGGGGTTCTATAGGGTCCTCTGGTAATTGTCCCCATTCTCCACTGTAGGACGCACTCCCTGGATTCCAGGAGGCCCTGGCTGAGGAGCTCAGAACATCTATAAGGAGGATTGTATCGGACCCCTTGTTTTTTATGGAAAGGTGCGTTGCTGACACACCCAGACCCTGCCTGACCCCCCACCCGCACCCCAGGAGGAGCTGCTGTTCCCATGGCAGGGCTCACCCTCACCCTCTAACCTTCTTTTACCCATAGTACCACTCCTCTTGGTTCCTTACACTCATTCACTGACCAGCCTCTTCCACTCACCGCCCTTTCCTCTGTCCACATGGTCTGGGTCCTTTCCCTCTGAGATTTTTGCATGGCTGGGCCCCAGGGACTTGGCGGTTTCAGCTTCCTCTGCCTCTGCACAGTGAAAGCCCTTTTCCCTATTGAAGGAATTATGAAAGAATGGCGAGGAAGACTTCAAACCTGGGGTAAGCTCACCAGGAGATCCTCCATCACCTGCCCTCAATTTCCAGCAGCCAGACGACCCCCTGCAGCTGTTTCTGTGACCCTACACCTGTGGAGAAGGCCCTGCTCCTTGGGCTGCAGGGCATGACAGTTGTTCTGGGAAGGAGCTGCCCCCTTTTCCCTCAAATCTTGCCCCATAGGTGGCCATCTGATTTAAAGCTGTTCCGAGTGGGGACCAAAGCCTTCCCTTCAGCTGACCAGAGGCTGAGAGGCGAATGAGCGTTGGTCTAGAAGCTGGGAACACCTGGGATAGAGTCCCACCTTGGTCCCTTTACTGGCTGTGTATCCTTGGGCAAGTCCCTTGACCTGTCTGAGCCTTATTGAAAGGGACTTGTTCCTATGGCAGCTAGCTGTGGGGTGGGATGTGAAGGTTAAATCATGAAGGAGGGAGGCTGACGAGGTATTATCCCTACTGGTCTCTTCCATGCAGCAGGGTGGAGGTGCTAGGGGAAAGCGGGGCCCATGTACTGTTGGGGGCCAATCTTCCTCCCTCCTCCAGGAGCAAGTGCTGGGTATTTGAAGCCATGAAGCCGGTACCCAGCTCCCCTCTACCCTGGCTGAGACAGAACTGGGGATTAGCCATTAGGGTTTGTGTGTAGACTGGCGGGGACAGGAGAGCTCACAGAGGGGCTGGAGTAGGGGTGGGCTGGTGGTTGGACTTCCGTCCTCAGCTCCTTTTGTGGGAGACATCCTAGGGGTGTGGAAGAGGGTGGCTGGGGGCTCCAGCTGGGGTTGGCTTGTGGTGCTATGGAAAGACTTTCCTGTCTCTCTGTCCAGATACGAGCAATGCTACCGCGAGGAACGACAGCAGCAGCAGCAGAGGTTCGAGGCTGCGGAGGGCCAGACGCCTGCAGAGGATTTTGTGCCGGCGGAAGATTTTGTGCATGGAGAGGAACCAGTGCCTGAGGAGGAGCTGAGGGCCACGGAGGAGGTGGTGCCAGCCGAGGAGGGGGTGGTGGACGAGGAGGAGCTGGAGGCGGAGGAGGCTGAGGCCTGGGAGGAGGTGGAGCCGGAGCTGGATGAGGCAACGCGGTCGAACGTGGTCTCCTCGGCCGTGGAGGCCAGCGGCTTGGGCCCTTCACACCTGGACATGAAGTATGTCCTCCAGCAGCTGGCCAGCTGGCAGGACGCCCATTGCAGGCGGCAGCTGAGGCAGAAGATGCTCCAGAAAGGTGAGTGCTCCCGTGGGGGCCTCCCTCCGGCCAGCCAGTCAAGCTGCAGACCATCAAGCCGATGAAAGGTGAGGGTAGGTGAGCCCCCCAAGTGCTCACTTACCCCAGCCTGGCCCCACCCAGTATGCTGATTTGCATGGACTTTGCACATCATTTGTATAGGCCCCTCAGGGCCCCCTCAGCAGAAACTGTGGCCTCAATGCTCATTTACATGGAATTTGCGTAGAAGTCCAGCTCTCCACCCCCTTTTCTCCTGGGGGCTGGGCTGGGGGTCAGGGCTGGGACTGCAGCCCCCCACTGCGCCTCAGCTTCCTGTCTCTGCCCACCCCTTTCCCCCACCCCCATCCCGCTTCCCCCATCCCCAAGGCTCCCCAACCCTGCAGCAGTGGCAGCAGCAGGCCAAAACAAACATGGGGGGCGGGATCGTGGAGCAGCGGCCCGGGGTGCCCACCCAGGACTTTCGGAGGCTGGAGGAGGACAGGGCCAACAACCCTCCCAGGGCATGGGAGGAAGAGGGGCCTTCTGGGGCCACCCAGGCCATTGGGACGAAGGCCTCCGCCAGCAAGGGCCACAGTTGGATCAGTCCCCTGGGTGAGTCTGAAGGTGGGCTAGGGTCTCCTGCAGGGTCGTGGGGGGCGGGGTCAGGGTCACCTCTGCCAGCTAGAAAACCCCAAATGTTGGTGAGCCATACCTAATGAGTGCCGGCCGTGTGCTGGGTTGAGTGAGAACTGCCTTTAAGGAGCTCACAGTGATCTCATTGAGGACTTACTGACTCTTACATGGGTCAGACTCTGAGCTAAGGATCTCACCCTTTACATTAATTACCTCCTTTAATCCTACACCCCTGTAAGTAGATGGATATTATTATCCCTGTTCATTAGGTGAGGAAACTGAGGTTCAGAGAGATGTAGGCACTTGTTCAAGGTCACCCAGCTAGGAGTGGACCTGAGTCTGTTCTCTTCGCTGCTTCTCCATAGGGCCTGCCCCGGCCCGGGCCTCCCCTCTGATCCTGTTCTAGTGCCTGTTTGCCCTACTGTCCTGCTGGGTCAGCTCTCAAGTTCATAGCTTATTGGAAGCCTCCACCATGGCCTTCACCTCTGGCCTGCCCACACTGTGATGACTAGGTAGAATAGCACTGGTCTCATGATCTCACAGGGCCGCTGTGGAAGGTTGTACAGGTCGTAAACTGAACGATGACCTCTATGGCCAGGCATTGGGCAGCCTGCGTAACCATCAGTGGTAACTCTCTGTCTCCTTCCGATACAGCTGACCAGGCCCCAGCCTCTGCCTGCTGCCCAGGCCAGGCCTGTGGTCCTCAGGCCCCCAGTTCACAGCTACCCCCCTTCTCTTCCAGGCTTTGCTGTTTCCCAGCAGCCTGCAGAGGCCCCACAGACAGCATGAGACCCCTCCTTCCGCTGCCTGGCCAAGCCCCACCTGCCCCAGACCCTCCTTCCCATTTTCCTAAACGGGACCCCCTATCTGTCCCCAGCCCTCCCTCTGTCCTGATGAACCTAGGCCAGAGCTTGAGGGCCCAAGCCTCGACCCTCTTCTGGGACAGGCTGAAGGAACCTCGGCCCTCGTTCTGCAGCTCGTGCAAAAGCTGTGGCTGCTGGGCCTGGATCACGTGGTGGCCCAGGGGGCGGAAGAAGCCTAGAGGGAGGCCCACTAGCTACCAGACCCAGCTCTGAGCTGGGTGTGACCAAGATGTGGGGAGACTCAGGCCCCAGAGTAGGAGGTTGTTCTGAGTGCCCCAATAGCATACCCTTCATGCCTTTACTTCCAAATCAAAGGTGGCTCGCAAGTCCTCGTCGACTTTTAGGGACCTGACCTCACTTTCCCCATTCTCTATCCTTTCTTCTCAGCACCTAGTTACTCTCTTAACCAGAAGTATCTCTATGTGTGGGTGAGGAGTCCCTCTGCCCAGCAGTGTGCCCCTCCCACCTCACTGCCTGTGACCTGTGTCCGGGTTCCCCACCCGAGGCCTAGTCACTCCCCTGCCTCAGTTTCTCACTCCGGATGTTCTCCTTTTTCCTGCCCCTTACTCGTAAACAACTGGGGTCTGGGCTCAGGACCCTCCATCAGTACCTGCCCTGCTTGCCACAGTGCTTTTCAGTCTCCTGTTGCTTGTCAGCCCGTGTACGTGCTGGTGCAGGAAATAAAGGAGCTATTTGCTACCTGGCCCGGTCTCCATCCGTCCTTCTCAAGGAGCATGTGTGTGTGTGTGTGTGTGTGTGTGTGGTGCGTGTGCTCATGTGCGCTTTGGTGGGACAACGTTATGGAGAGAGAACAGGCTCTGATATTGAATGCCATGCCAAAAGCTTTGTATTCAATTGAATAAAACAACCCTGACCAATCGCTAGAAAAGGACATCATGTTTGGTAAAGCAGGGGGTCAGTGAAAATGAGGGAAACCCTAATGAGATGGATCGACACAATAGCTGTAACAATGGGCTCCAACAGACCAACGATCATGAAGTTGGGACAAGACCAGTCAACGTTTCATTCTGTTATACATAACGTCGCCCTGAGTTGGAGCTGACGGAATGGCAACTGACAACAAGAGTGGGCTGGTGGATGATGTGGTAAACGTTTGTCAGATGAGGCTCAGGCAGTTTAAGTGACTCTCCCAAGATCTAACAGCTGGTTACGGAGCTGGGATTTGAACCCAGGTGTTCAGGTAGGTCTCCTCTAATCTTTCTGCTCCAGGAAGCCTGAGCCAATGACCTGGCTGCTCAAAGCAGGAGTGAGAGTTCCCTACCATCTTAGGTTGAGGTTCCCCAGGAGCAGACCTGGAGTAGGGTTTGAGAATAAGTAGTTTATATGGAAGGTGATCCTAGGAAGTACTCTTAGTGGGAGTGGGGAAGTGAGAGCAGAAGGAAGCTAATGAAAAGGAGTTTTAGGTAACGGGGGCTCAATTCTACTGGGGAATGCTGGGAGAAAGCGTAGACCTTTGCAACTCAAAGTGTGGTCTCTGGACCGGTGTCAATTGACATCTTGAGGAGTTTACAGGAACTGAAGAATCTCAGGCCCCACCCTGACCTATAGAGTCAGAATCTGCATTTTAACAATGTTCCCAGATAATTCACATACATGTTAAAGTTTCAGATGCACCAGTATAGAACTCATCTCAGTTATTCTACCCAGGGGATGAGGAAAGTCTGGCATTTATGTTCCAACTCCTGAAAGTTGTTCCTGGGGTCATTAGCTCATTGGCGCTTCTGGCTTGCCCCATGCATTGACTGAGGAGAAGAAGCCCTCAGGTAGAGAGTAACTGGTGCTTGTAGCAGGGCTCTGTTGACACGTAATGGCATGGTGAGTACCAAGGGGATATGGGTAGGGCACCGACGGTGTCTGCTGCAGTCCACCCCTTGCTCTCCTCAGGTGCACTCAAGCTCCATGAAAAATTCACTCTGGCTTGGCACTGCTTCTTTAAGGTGGAGGCTGGTAGTAATATCTTAAAAAAAAATGACCTGTAACTGGAGGGTGAATGATGTAAGCTGTGATCCTCACTGCTGGTATTGGCCCTGAAGTATAAATGATACTTATCATCTCCTTCCTTTAATCAGTTTTAGGTTCCTCTCATCCTTGGCCAGCACTTCAGCTGGTCCAGGTTGCTTTGCTGGTGAAGTAGCCAAGACTTTTATTCTTGAAAGGGCTGAACCCTTAGTTACCATGCCCTTGTCAGGCCACGGTTGCTGCAATTGCCCATTTATGATTACCACCAGCCAGGAAGCACCAAGGATTCCTTGAAGTCACCCCAGTGAATCACCTAAGTTCTAGATGCACTCCTTCCTGCCCACATTAGGAGGCTGTGATCCTAGCTCCTCATGCTAATCAAGGTCAATAACCTCTGATAGTAATCAGTCTTTCCTTGCCTGCTGGTCTACTGGCATGAAGAGCCAAAATGACCAGGCAGCAGCTGTAAGTTTAGGTTTAGGAAAATCTTTACATATTCCCTGGTGGAAACATTCCTGTCACTCCCCGCTCCAGATCCAGGACCTTTAGTCCAGCAGAGCCTAAAATTGTGGGGACAGGAAGCACAAATTCCTGAAGTGGGCCCCTGGGAGTGATTGTGAGAGGGGGCATTTCTACTTCCACCCCTTGGTTCCTGGCCCCATGTGTTATGGCTAGCAGGGACACAGCACCATAAGGTCTTAGGATGAGTTCCTTTAGAAGTTAATTCTGCGACAAGGATTTGAATGAAGTACAAGTAATTTATTTGGGTGGTGATCCCAAGAAACACCAATAGGGGAATGAAGAAGTAACACAGGGAAGGGAAGGAAGCCAGTAAAGGATGCGTCATTGAGCAAGTTACTGCTGCAGGTAACTGGAGCTTAACCCTGATGGGGAACTCTGAGAGACGATGTAGAACACACCTTAGAGTTAGTTATCCCTCCTGAGGGGTGAGGGAGCTGGTGTATTAATCCTCCAACTCTCACCTGTCATTGACTCAGGACTGCTTCTGGAAACATGAATTCCCCAGCATTTCCAACCTGCCTTGCACTTGGGCTGAGAGAAAGCCCTCCAGTGGATAGTAGCATGCGTCTGTGGTAGGTTACGGTCAACACCCCCAAGAACAATGAGGCAATATGGGGGCATCGACAAGTGCCTACTCTAGCCACTCTCCGGACTATCTAACAAATATGTACTGGTACCTCCTCTGTGCCAGGCACTGTTCTTGGCACTGGGGGTACAGCAGTGAAGAAGGTGTATGTGGCCCGCACTCTCTCAGAGCTTCCCATCTAGTGCGGGAGGCAATCAGCTGGCAACCATAACTACAGAAAATGTGCTCTAAAGAAAATATTAGGCTGTGATAGAGAATAACGAAGTCTGTGTGTGAAGGGTAAGGAGTAGAAAGGGTGGGCCTCTCAGAAGGAGGCATTTAAACCAAGACCTCAAGGATAAAAGGGAGTTGGCCATGTATTGTGCCTGGGGAAGAGCATTCCAGGTACAGGCAACAGCAAGGACAAAGGTTCTGAGCAGGAAAGAACGTGGTATGTGTGTGAGCGCGTGTGAAACAGGAAGAGAAAGAGAGAGGGGAGTGGCACAGATGGTAGGGGCGAGGGCGGAGAGGACAACAGAGCTAGCTCTTTATGGCTTTGGCAGGGAGTTTGTATTTTATCCTAAGTGCAATCGAAAACACTGGAAGGTTTAAACGGATTTATCCTTCGAAAGGCTTGCTCTGGCTGTGATCCCACCACCTGCACCTGTAGATTCTTATTCTGTGTTAGTTTTGGGGAACACAGAGAGGAATTTGCCATGGTCTCTCCCTTGTGGTGCAGTGGTTAAGAGCTATGACTGCTAACCAAAAGGTTGGCAGTTCGAATCCACCAGGTGCTCCTTGGAAACCCTATGAGTCAGTTCTACTCTGTCCTTTAGGGTCACTATGAGTTGGAATCAACTGCATGGCAACGGGTTTGGTTTTGGTTTTCTCCCCTAGGGGGTGCTCAGCTCTCCTCCCTGTCTCAACCCTCCCCCTTACCAAGTCCCCCTCGTCTGCTCCGCTGAACTTGAGACCAATGATCTTTGGAAGCGATTTTATTTATTTTTTTCTGTGGGATGGCTGGGCTGGGGTAGTAGGGGGCTGGGATCTGAGACTGGTTCTAGGGATGTTCGTCCCCTTCCTCGGCACTGCGGCGGCCAAAGTCCATCCATCCATATGCTTCTTCTTCTTCCTCCATCCATGGCCCCTTCTTCTTGGACAGATCTGAGGAATGGGACAAGGAGAAGGGTCAGAGGTGGGCCTGGGGTAAGCGGGAGAGGAGGTGAGGGTGGTGGAAGGGCACCTAGCCTCTGGGGGCCAGGTAAACAGGGATGGCTGTCAGCAGCTCCTACCTGCCACAAGGTGTGAGGGGCCCTGGGACCCCAGCTGCCTTTTGTGATGAGAGGCTGGGCCCAGCTGGTCTGGCCAGTGCGGCTCCAGGCCCTGGCTCGCCATGGGACCCGCGAATTCATCCTGCATCTGGGATGGGGGCTTCCTATAAGCTTCGGAAAAGGAGGCCAGAGCCAGCGCAAAGATCAGCATGTAAACACACAGGCGCTGCATCTTGTCTGCAAAGGGGAGAGAGCTGAGTTTAAAGGTGGGGCTATCCCCAGGTAGGCCCAGGGGCAGGGGGCTGGACTGAATGGACTCCAGGTTCCTCCTGTTGACAGGTCTGCTTCTGTGTGGAGTTGTGGACTACTGGGCCATTTTCCTCCAGTTCCTGCCAGCTCCACCCTAGAGCCCAAGCCTTGTACCTCTCCTCATCGCCTCCCCAATTATACCGACTGCGTCTCTCGGAGGAATTAAAAACCTAGAGCAATGGTTTCCTAACAGTTCTGTAGAATCTGAGGCCGTGTCTGTGGCTCTGTAAATGTTTGAGTCTTGTAATTTAAAGTAGACCTTTAAGTAGTAATACCAAAGAAACATAGACGCTTAACTGCCTTATGGACCAAACAACAACACCTTGGAGACCACAGCATAGTCACTGTGTGGCTGGGTCAACACAATTTTTGTGAAGGTCCTCCTGCAACTTTTTTTTACTTAAGAGAAATATCCTGTGATGGCAATTAAACAGTTAAAAAAAAAACTGTGACCATTTGCAATTATTTATCAGGATGAATAGAGTTCGGGGAAGCCATAATTCAGAAACAAACTGTTGCTCCAATGAATATAAAATTCAAATACTCATCTGTTCTCTGGATTCAACATTTCTGTGCATTTTACCTTCGTTATTCTGATTGGTTTTATCGTAAATTCAAGTTGAGTCGATTCTGACTTATGGCGACCCCATGTGTTTCAGAGTAGGACAGCACTCCATAGGGTTTTCAATGGCAGTGATCTTTCCAGAAGTAGACCGTTAGGCCTTTCTTCTGAGGCACCTCCCAAGGAATTCTTTTTTTTTTAATTTGTATTGCATTTTTATTTATAATGAGCTCAGAAAGGAAGTTTTTTTACAATTGATTTTCTCCGAGCACCCCTCTCAGTTATCATGAAACAACCACGGCACAATTATTATTTCTTTATAGAATAGAAACAGAGGACTCAAAGTTTAACGGCTGTTAGGAAGGCAATGGGAAAATAATGGGAAAAGTCAACACTAAAAATCACATGTCTACCAGTTCAGTAGATTAGCCTCTGCTGAATGCCTCTGAACATGTCCCACTGTACCAGCACAGAGTGAAGAGACCCTTGATGTCCTGGGTTTCCTCACTTCCTGTTATAGATTGAATTGTGTCCCTCCAAAATTTATGTTGAAGTCCTAACTCTTGGTAATTTTAAATATGACCTTAGGTCGAAATAGGGTCTTTGAAGATGATATCAGTTAACCTGAGGTCATATCAGAGTAGAGCGGTCCTAATGCCACCTGACTAGTGTCTTATAAAACAGGAGAAGGAACACAGAGACAAGGAGACAGGGCAGAGGCGTCTAAAAGCCAAGGAATGCCTGAGGCTACTAGAAGCTGAGAGAGACAAGAAAGGATGCTACCCTAGGGCCTTTGGAGAGAACTTGACCCTGCCAATACCCTAAATTTGGACTCCTAGCCTCAGGGACTGTGAGACAATAAATTTCTATTGTTTAAAGCCACCTACTTTGTGGCATTTTATTGTGTCAGCCTTAGGAAACACCTCAAAGTAGCGTCCGTTTGTTATTATGAACCCTTGTATGTACCTCAAATTTTTAATGTAATCGGCTTTACGAGTGTCTTAGTTATCTAGCGCAGCTATAACAGCTACCAGAAGTGGATGGCTTTAACAAATAGAAATTCATTCTCTCACAGTCTAGGAGACTACAAGTCTGAATTCAGGGCCCCAGCTCCAGGGGCAGGCTTCCTTTCTCTGTCGGCTTTGGAGGAAAGTCCTTATCATTAATCTTCCCTTGGGTCTAGGAGTTTCTCAGCACAGGGACCCTGGTCCAAAGGATATGTCCTTTCTTCTCCTGGCTCTTCTTTCTTGGTGGTGTGAGGTCCCTATCTCTCTGCTTGCCTCACTCTCCTTTTATCTCTTGTAAAATAAAAGGCAGGAGCCCTGTTGGGCACAGTGGTTAAGAGCTGCTAACCAGTTGGATTCAAGCTGCTGACCTTTTAGTAAGCTCCTACCTTTTATCTTGCAAGCGATGCAGTCCACACTGCAGGGAAACTCCCTTTACATCAGATCAGAGCTGTGACTTGAATAAGGGTGTTGCTTCCTACCCTAATCCACTTTAACATAACCTAATCTTACCTCAGAGCCCTGGTGGTGCAGTGGTTAAGAGCTCAGCTGATAACCAAAAGGTCAGTAGTTCGAATCCACCAGCGCCGTTCCTTAGAAACCCCATGGGACAATTCTACTATAGGGTCATTATGAGTCAGAATTGAAATGCGTTTGGGTTTTGGGTAATCTTCCCTCATTAATTACAGGCAGAGATAGAACTTACAACACACAGGAAAATCACATCAGATCACAAAATGAAAGACAACCACACAATACTGGGAATCATGGCCTAGCCAAGTTGACACATATTTTTGGGGGACACAATTCAATCCATGACAACAGGGGTTGGTTTGTAAATATGAATTGTATTTAAGTCGGAGCGATGTTTGTAACTCGGGGACTGCCCGTACATGTTATTCAGTGACATTGGTCACATTTTTCACAATGTGTCAGCATTTTCATTATTTCCATTCCGGTTGTTCTGTTTCCATTAATCTAGCTTCTTTGTCCCCCCTTACTTTCTCATCCTCGGTCTGTGGTAAATGTTGACTCTTGGGTCTCATTTAAACGATTGTTTAGAGGAGTATAGTATTCATGGATGGTATTTATTTTATGAGCTACTCATACCTGGTAGATGGGGAATTCTTATTATAAGTAAATGATATAAATTTTACCTTGTAAGAATATATTTGCGTTAATAAAGACTGCCTTTTTCTGTGTTTTATAACGGTCAGAGGAAATCTCTGTTAGATTTCCTTTGGAAGAAAGAGAGTTCTTCTGCTAAAGAAGCAAAGTTTGCAAATTAAGGATCTAGCTGTGCTGTCTGCTATGGTAGCCAATGGCCACATGTGGCTCTTTAACTTTAATTAAAATGAAGAATTCCTTTTCTCAGTTGTACTAGCCACATCTCAAGTGCACTTGTGGCTTGGAAAAAAAAAAAAAGTTTCTGTCAAGTCGATTCCGGCTCATAGCAACCCTTTAGGACAGAGTAGAACTGCCCCATAGGGTTTCCAAGGAGCAGCTGTTGGACTCAAACTGCCGACCATTTGGTTAGCAGCCGTAGCTCTTAACCACTACGGCACCAGGGCTCCACACATGTGGCTGGTGGCTACCATATTGAATGGCACAGATATGGAACATTTCCATCATCAAGGAAAATTCTTTTCAAGAATTGAGTTGGGATCCAGGAGCTGTGGGGCCCAGTCCCAGCTTTGCCCCTAATTTATATGACTCTGGGGTCAGTTTCCTCACCTGAGAGATGGGGAGACTAGCCCTTATCCTCTTCACTTCCCAGGGCTAGGGTGAGTGGAGTGAGAGGGTCAGGGCAGGGCTCTGGACGGAAAAGCAGGACAAGTTGGAGGGCTGATTCCCACAGGTTGGGAGGTTCTAGGGCTGAGACGCAGGCCCTAGTTTTGCCCAGGGCTAAGGGAAGTGTCCCCATCTTGGAGTCACAGAGGCATGAGCCCTAGACTATTGCCAGTGGCCTGGTACCTTGATGGGGTAAGAGAGGTCCTGCCAACCGTCTTCCCACCTTGTCCCTCCCAGGGTTTTCTTACCTGCAGAGCTGGGGTGGTGGGTGGTGCAGTGGCTGGGCCTGGAGCGCTCAGTGATCTGTTCCTCTAGGTGCCCCAGCCCAGCCTTATAAAGCCCTTGAGGCGCTCCTCCCCAGGAGGCCAGACTCCCCCCATGTGGGAGGAATCTGGTTGGGGCATAGGTATAACCCATCACCCCTGCCCCGCCCTGTCATTTAGTGTCCATCAGTCAGTCTTGGAGCATGTGGAGGAAGGGAAGGGGTATTGACCTTCATGGTGAAGGACAGGAGTTGGGGTGGAGGGCAGGCAGGAGACAAGCTCCCTGGGGCCAGGGACAGTGCCCCCTTCAGGTCTTCAGGGTCAGAGGTCTGGATACTGTCCCTCAACCTCTGTCCCATGGGGGCGGGGGGGGTGAGGTGGATGGACCAGGTGACCTTAGATTCCGAAGATGCAGATTTTACCAAACATTGATGTTTGAAGAGCAGGGAGTGTGTGAATGTGTGGTAATGTATTGATCCCATGTCCACTCTGCAAACAGGACGTGCTGTGGTTATCAGGAGCAGTGGGCCATGGGCTGATGGCCTATCAGCTCACATCCTGGTTGCCTCTTAACCCCCTTCACCTTTCTCTTACTTTGAAAAATCCTCTGTGTCTGCCTTCTCCTTATGCCCCTTGAGCTGGGGTGGAATGGGTAGCAGCTCCCCCATCATCTCCCTAGGTCTGTTCCTTACCCCCCACCTCCTGCAAGCCCCCCACCCCAGAGCCAATTCCTTCGGCGTCTTGCATCTCAAGTCTCCTCATTTTGCTTTCAAAAGGAGCTAGTCATCTGCATTCACAACTTTCCAATACAAAAATGCGTCTTAAAATGGTTAGCAAACTAAAGATTTTACCAAAGACGTTCAGAAAGCAAAATGGTACGCTTGTTGATTTGTGTGATAACTTGCTGCTGCAGCCTGGTTTGGAGGGATAGAGCTAGCTCTTGGCTGTTTTTGATTTTTCCACAGTTGATACTAGAAATTTTGCTCGCGTTCATGCATCATTAGTGCCTCTCCTTGTCTGGGGGTGTTTGGATGCACTTTGGAGGCTGGATAAGGGGCAGTGGTACCCACACTCACAGGTGATAAAGGAAGCAGGCTGTGAGGTGTCCATAGCAACCAGCAATGAATGTTCTGGTGAATAACCACTCTAATCCAGAGCAGGACTTCGTGACTCAGCAGATGGAATAAATGAAAACGACAAAAACAGTGTAGGCATTGGCGACAGTTAATTGAATCACCGGATCTCAGAGATGGAAGGGACTTTGAGGGGGCCTGGGGGCAGGCGTGGGGTGGGGAGCAGCTCAGCACACACTCTAGGGGAATAAAGACGTTGGTGTTGCTGTGATAATGAGAAATGACAAACCTCCAGCAGGGCCCTGGCTGTACTGGGCCGCAAGACTCCACGTCTGCCAGTGGAGGGGTTACAGTCCCTGAGCTGCTCTTCCCCAGGCAGGTGGCATGGGAGTGGGGGTGGGAGGTAGGAGAGTGGGAGGTGGCATGGCGGTGGGGTGGGAGGTGGGGGAGTGGGGGGTGGCACGGCCATTTCCCCAAGCAGAAGCGTGGACTTCCATTCAGCAGGCAATGGTGGAGGCCTGTTCTGCGCAGACACTGGCAGGTGTTCTGTGCAGAGATGAGAGGGGCAGTTCTTGCCCCAAGGAGCTCATGGTCGTAGATCATGTTCCCCTTGCAGGTGAACATTGTCTGATGGGCAAGGGAAGGGTTTCCCTGGCCCTGATCCTTTCCAGCTGTTGCGCTTTGGGTAAACGTCTCCTCCTCTCTGAGCTGTTCTCTCCTCTAAGAAATGAAGAAAACAACTTGGAGGGTCTTGTGGAGGTGATGCACATAAAGCACCCTGGGTTTAGTTTTTTTGTTGAGCACCCTCTCTCTCCCTTAGTCCCTGTGGGCCTTAGTGAAATGGTCGTCACTCATTGCTATATCACAGGGCTGTGCACACACACAAGGCATAAAGGGGGGGACTTCCTGAAAAAACATTATTCTGTGAATCCGAGGTTCTCCCTTCCATAGGCTGTGACTCAGAGGAACACCTGCCCTGAGTTGCCAATGAAAGAGGTCCCAGGATGAAGCCTATGGAGGTAGGGGAGGCCAGCACCCATAGGTCTGCAGGGGGCTTTGGAAGTAGAGGGGCCAGGATTTGAATCCGGGCTCCACCACTGATTGGCTGAGTGACCAGAAAATCCAGTTTCTGGGCCTAACAAACTGAAAACCGGATCCCAGAGCCTGGGTCCAGTCTTGTCCCCTCCCTGCGTACCCTGCCGCTGTCACTGTAACAGTACTGTGTGCCCAATACTGCTGAGCCCTTTACATGTGTGAATGCAGTTGTTCTTCCCCATGATCCTAGGACAGCAGTGCTAGTATGGCCCCATTCTACAGATGATGAAATTGAGACTCAGGGCTTAAACCTCAGGTCTCTGACCTCCAGCTCTGGGATCTTTCTCCTCCAGAGGGGTGTGGTAGGCAGTGTAATAGTGCGCAAAGAAAGATGTCCACACCCCAATCCCTGGAACCTGTGAATATGTGACATCACATAGCAAATGGGACTTTGCAGATGGAATTAAGGTTACAAACTTTTAAAATTGAAGATCCCTGGGTGGTGCAATGGTTTGCGCTGGACTGCTACCATGGAAGAAAGACCTGGTGGTCTACATCTGTTAAGACTAACCAAAAACCAAACCCATTACCCCTGAGTCGATTCTGACTCATAGTGATCCTATAGGACAGAATAGAACTGCCCCAGAGGGTTTCCAGGGCTGTAAATTTTTACAGAAACAGACTGCCGCATCTTTCTCCCATGGAGTGGCTGGTGGGTTCAAACTACTGACTTTTGGTTGGCAGCCAAATCCTTAGCCACCGCACCACCAGGGCTCCCTCTGTTAAGATTACAGCCAAGAAAATCCTTTGGAACAGTTCTACCCTGTAACACATGGGGTCGCCATGACTTGGAATCGACTCAATGGTAACTAACAGAACAACAGCCTGGGTTATCCAGGTGGGCCCAATCTAATCACATGAGCTGTTAAAAGCAGAGAACTTTCTCTGGCTAGAGGCAGAGGAGGTGTGGCTGAAGAAGTTGAAGTATGAGAGCTCAATGCTGTGCTGCTAGTTTGAGACGCGGAGACAACGCGATGAGGAATGCAGGTGGCCTTAGAGGCTGAGAGAGATCCCCAGTGACAGTCGGCAAGAAAATGGGGACCGCAGCCCTACAGCCTTAAGGAACTGAGTTCAGCCAACAACTTGGATGAGCCTGGAAATGGGTTCTTCCCCAGAGCCTCGAGAAAGGAACACAGCTCTGCTGACACCTTGATTTTTGCCTCTGAGACTAAGCAGAGGACCCAGGTGAGCCATGCTGTACCAGGACTTCTGACTTGCACTACTGTGAGAAAATAAGTTTTCGGTACTTCAAGCTGCTCAGTTTGTGGTAATTTGTTAGGGCAACCCAAGACGACTAAGACAAGGGGCCACAGCCTTACGAAGACTTCCGTGAGTAAGAACTGGCCTTGTGTGAGTGCCTGGGCCTTTTCTCCTCCCTCCAAAAATGCCAGTGCCCCATTCCCTGGAACCCGTGAATATGTGATGTTAGATGGTAGAAGGGACTTCCAGATGGAATTAAAGGTGCCAATTTTAAAATAGGGAGCTTACCGTGGGTTACCTGGGTGGGCCTTTTAAAAGCAGAGGACTTTTTTAAGGAAAGTGTTTGTTAAGGTATTTTGACCATTCAGTTCTTCCACAGCCATTCCAGTTACTGAGCACCTGCTCTAAGCCAGGGGCTGGCTGAGTCCCCAGGGATAAGAGAGGAATATGGCCTGCCTTTCATTGCTTTCATGGAGTTTAGGTCCTGGGTGGGAGCAAGACACACACAAAGATGAAGGTGATGAGGAAGGGTGGCCAGCCGAGGGGAACGCTGTCTGGGCAGGAGGGCCTCTAGCAGTAACTTCACACACGGGATCACACTCCTACGCTCCAGGGCCTGGCTTTGGCAAACAGGTCGCTGTGGATGAACTGCAAGGGCTGTCAGAGAGGCGGCAGCTCCACTTCCTAATTGGTTATTGATTTCGGAAAAAGGAGAGACCGATGGTGACTCAGTCACCCTGCCCTACGCAACCAGGGCCTGGGAGGGTGTGATGGGACTGGGGACAAACAGTGACACCTGCCTGGGGAGGTGTTCGTGTCAACAGGGGCATCCGTGGTCCCTCTGGGGACGAGCGCTGAGCTGAGGGAAGTGGGTTCACAGGTTCTCACCTGCTGTCCAAGGCTGATAGCAGATAGGTGGCAGGACGGGGAGGACAGCCTGTGCTCTGCTCTCAGGCTGAGCTGGAGAGGCCGCCCAGTGCACGTCAGGGCACAGTGACAGGCCTGGCTGCCCCTGAGAGTGAGGGTACCCCTACTCCAGCCTCGGCTATCCCTCCTGGCCCCCCACTCACCTTCTTAGCTGATACCCACGTGTGCCTTTGAAGCAGTGGTTCTCAACCCAGGCCTCACACATTAGGATCGTCCAGGGAGCTCGCCACGCCCAGGGTGCACCCCAGACCTGTCAGATCAGAATTCCAGAAGTTGGGATTCAGGCCTTGGTGAGAGCCTGTGTGCAGGACAGGCACTTGTGTCTGAGAAAGGACAGGAGGCTTGGAACCCTGGGCTTTAATCCCAGCTCTGGCACTTTCTAGGTATGTGACCTAAGGCAAGTCACTTAGACTTTTTGGGTCTTGTTTGTTGTTGTTAGGTGCTGCCAAGTTGGTTCTGACTCATAGCGACCCTATGTACAACAAAACGAAATACTGCCCGGTCCTGCACCATCCTTGCAATTGTTGCTGTGCCCATTATTGTAACCACTGCAGGCAAGTCACTTAGACTTCTGGGTCTCGTTTACTTATCTATAAAATGGGGGTGAGACTAGTATTTACCTCAGAGGGTGGTGACGAGGATGAAATGAGAAGCCTGTAGCGTTTACATGATGTTTGACACATGGTGTCAAGTCAGCTAGCATTATTGGTATCTTCATTACCACAGCCCTACCTCGCCTCAAGAGTCCTGGGTGGTACAAATGGCTAACACACTCTGATGTAGCTGAAAGGTTGGCCACTCGAGTTCTCCTAGGGGTACCTCAGAATAAAGGCCTGGCAATACACCTCTGAAAAATCAGCCATTGTAAAAGACCCTATGGAGCACAGTTCTACACAGTTCTACTCTGACACACAGAGGACCACCATGAGTCAGAGCTGACTCAGCGGTAACTGGAAAAAACCTCCCCTCATCTGTGCTGCTGTTTTCCGCTAACCTCCAGAACATTCTCCCTCTTTCCTTGATTATTTTCCTCTCCACGCTTCCCTGCAGTGGCCCCTGGAACTTTCTCCTGCTGGTTAGTGCTCTCTCCTCCATGCAGACCTCACGCCAGCTTCCTTCCTCCTGTCCTCTCTCCTTGCTCTCCACAGGCCCTGGTCACATCCTGACCTCCACCCTCCATCCTCGGGGCTGTTTTGCTCCGTATCTTAACTGTGACACTTTTCACTATTGAGTCAGCGCCCCCAGAGTGCCTATTAGCACATCCAGAACTCTATCTGCAAATTTCAAAAAGCAAGGAATCAGTATTCTTGACACAATGCTGGCTTCTGATAGCTGCCTTTTCCAAAATCACACTTACATTGATGAAGACTGTCCAATTTGCCTAAAAGAGCTATGGAAAATTAATTTTACAAGCACTTTTGCTTGCAGCTATGTGTGAAAACTGTTTCAAAATTGTTAGGGTAGGGGCTGGGATTGTCAGAGAAAAAGAAGGAGGGAAGTGTTAAGGTGGGGAGAATAACATCCTTTATCTTGATAAAGGTTTGAATTACACATTTGTCAAAACTGACTGCGTGTACACTTAAGATCTGTGCATGCCACTGGATGTAAATTGTATTAAGCAAAAAACTATAAACAAATGTCAAACTCTAGTTAATGAAGTGTTACAGCAAAGTGTACTGTCTCTGCAATTTATTCTGAAATGCATAAAAAATGAGATGGGCAGATGGGTAGACACGAGATAGAGAATAATAAAATGCAAATTATAGAACCTAGGCGGTGGGTTTATGAGCGTTCCCATGAAAATTCTTTCAACTTTTCTGACTGAACATTTTCATGATAAAACATTGGAAACATTTGTGTTTAGCGATTTAAAATAGTTTTAAGTTAAAACTATTTAAAATTTAAAATTTTAAATGGGAAAAAATAATTCCAAAAGCAACTATGTGAGAGGAGTCTATTCAGGTGCATTTCGAAGTGAGGAAGTGGAGTTGCTGACCCCAGAATCTGCAGTTAGGAGACGAGGGAGCTGGGCTGTGAATACGGCCATCTTCTTGGACACTGATTACTGCTGCCTCCCCTTGGCCCACAGCCTCCTGTGTACCCTCCAGAAACCCAGCTCCTGCTGAATCTGCATTTGATGTGACCAGGGGTGGATTATCCAATAGGCAAGGTAAGCGCAGTGCTTACCAGACCATCTGTAGTGAACCATTTCACATTTTTTTCTCCACATCAAAGATTCTGCTTCTAAGTATGGTTGGCATCTGTCTCTCTCCCAACCCCACAGCACCTCCCTACAGAATCAAAGCCTCTTTTTAAATTTAAAGTCCCTGAGAGGGCTGGATTACCCAGTAAGCAAGGTAAGCATGGGCTTACTTGTGCTTATTTTCTAAACTGTAGTAGTGAACAATTTCACGAGTTTACTACAGATTAGTAAATACCCATGTGAAGTTGTTCACTATAAATTAGTGAATAAGAACAAGTAAACCCAAGTTTACCTTGCTTACTGGGTAATCCACCCCTGGATGTGACCTCCATCCCTCCACCTGTCCAGGCCCTCCCAGACCACCTACTCTTCCTGGTCTCACTCCTCCCTAACCTGGGCCCCAAGGTTTGTCATTTCTGTTATCTGTGAAGTACCTCCATGGCTGTCCCTGTCCTGCTCCAGAACATGCCAGGCTGATTCCCAGGCAGGCGCAGATACCACCCCCCTTCCTCAGCTCCTGTCCGCTCCCTGCAAACACCTACAGGAAAGGTCCTGAAAGTGATCATTGGTTCCATTGCAAATTAATACTCTGCAGCTGGGCTGTTGCCTGACAACCCTGTGAATCATCTCTCTTGCATCCCAAGGTCATCTGACGTCAGCCTCCCCTCGCCTGTCATGACCACAGCTGTCTGCGTCCACCACCTGCCTTTTCCTCCTTCCTTCTAGCTCTGTTGCCAGCCCCTCCACAGGGCCCTTCATCCTAGACCCTCCTTCCTGCTTAGAGACCACCTGCCTTCACTTTTTCATTCATTCACTTATTCAACAAAAATTTTCCAGGTGCTCACTTTGTGGCAGGCTGTGCTGACCCTGGGGACACAACGTTGATCAAGAGGGTCTTTGCTCCTTTTCTCTTAGAGTTTATGGAGTAGTAAGTAGGAAAGCCTTCCCCTTCCCCTTGAACCTTGACCCTCTCCTGCATGCAAGCCTTCTAGTGTCTATAACATCATTTACACCACTACCTTCCCGTGATAATGGTAATTAAAATGTAGGGAGCAGTGCTATGGCCAGGCCCCCATGCTGAGCACTCTGCTGGAATTATGTCTTCTAATCCTCACTACAATCCTAGGAGGAGGAACAATTGCCCCATGTTATGCCAAGGAAACTGAGGCTGGTGATTGCTGGAAGAAGCAATGAATCAATCCGCCACAGGCTGCAGCATCCCTGCACGTTCTCGTTGAGTGAGCCCAGAATTCAAGGCCATGACCGATGCCCTTTCCCTGGACACTTCTCAGGGTGTACTTACAGAAGTTAAACGTAGTTGTTACACAAGTGAGTGATATGATCTGTAACCATGTTCATCACATTCAAAGACAAGTTTTTTTTATGTGTCTTTTGACTTTATTTGCATGTATTTTGCCATGCACTTTATTTTGTTTATTGTCCTTTTGGTGAAAGTTTACAAATCAAGTCAGTCTCTCATACAAAAATTATACACACCTTGCTATGTACTCCTACCTGCTCTCCTCCTAATAAGACATCACGTTCCTCCTATCTACCCTGTATTCCCTGTGTCCATTCATCCAGCTCCTGTCCACCTCTTCCTTCTCACCTCACCTCCAGACAGGAGTTGCCCACATAGTCTCATATGTCTACTTAAGCCAAGAAGCTCTCTCCTCATCAGTATCACTGACTATCTTATAGTCCAGTCCAATTCCTGTCTGGAGAGTTGGCTTCAGGAATGGTCCCAATCTTGGGCTAGTGAAGGGTCCGGGGACCATGACCTTCAGGGTCCCTCCAGTCTCAGCCAGTCCTTAAGCCTGGTCTTTCTATGAGAATTTGAGGTCTGCATCCCACTATTCTCCTGTTCCATCAGGGGTTCTCATTGTGTTCCCTGTCAGGGCAGTCATCGGTGGTAGCCAGGCACATTCTAGTTCTTCTGGTCAAAGACAAGTTTTGATTTTCCCCATTAAAACACTGACACAACTTTGTTTACATTTAATTGGAAGAAAAAGTACGACTTTAGACAAATTAAAAACTGATATCGCATCATGTTTGGTTATGAGAACACATATATATTAAGATGCAGATTTAAATTTCACTATGTGATTTTTTTTTTTTAACTAAAGTACAGTTGGGGACTCCTTATATTATTTTTTAATTTGATTACTTTTGTGTCCTTTTCTAAAGGGTGATAACCGGGGGTTTCAGCCCACTAATATGCAAGCACATTGTAAATAACACATGGGAGTTGTGGGCTGTCTTTGGTCCCAATGAGTGGAAAGTGAAATAAGATATAACCACTGTATTCTCTCCACTGACATTGTTTCTGACATCCTGGAGACCTCTGAATCGAACGAATGCCACCCACAAGTCTGGCGAGACTCAATGGGGTGAATGGGCTGATCACCATCACTCCAGGACTACCTGCCATCGTGCTGGCCTGAAGCCCTGAGGGCTGAGCCCAGACCTTGTACCTTCAAAGAGCTCCCCAGCTGATTCAGCTTGGCAACCAGGCTTCTGAACCTCTCATCTGGTGCAGTGACATTCCATCCCTACTCAGTTCATACCTGTTGCTTTCTATAAACTTTTTTTGAACTTTTCAGTGCAGATCTAAAACTGCACTTATAAAAACTAAATGCCATAGTGTTGTTGCCGTTGTCAGGTGACATCAAGTAGGTTCTGACTCATAGCAACCCCATGTACAGCAGACTGAAATACTGCCCTGTCCTTCGCCACCCTCACAATCGTTGCTATGTTTGAACTCACTGTTGCAGCCGCTGTGTCAATCCACCTTGTCGAGGATCTTCTTCTTTTTGGCGGTCCTCTACCAGACATGATGTCCTTCTCCAGGGACTGGTCCTTGCTGATAATATGTCCAAAGTACATGAGTTGAAGTCTCCCATCCTTGCTTCCAAGGGATTCTCTGGCTGTACTTCTTCCAAGACAGATTTGTTCGTTCTTCATCGTAGTGTACTGTTTTTTTAACCAGCTCCTAGATCACAATCTGAGGTCTGCTAATTCTTTGGTCTAAACCATACGCCTCAAACTTTACTGTGCATATGGGTTGCCTGGGCGTGTTGTTAAAATGCAGAATCTGATGCAGTGGGCCTGGAGGTAGGGCTTGAAACTCTGCACTTCTAACAAGCCTGCAGGAGTCTCTGGGTGTTGCAAACAGTCAAGCTCTCGACTACCGGCCAAAAGGTTGGCAGTTTGAACTTACCCAGAGGTGCCTTGGAAGACAGGCCCAGCCTTCTGTTTCCAAAAGGTCACAGCCTTGAAAAGCCTATGGAGCACAGTTCTACTGTGACACATATGAGGTCCACATGGCTTGGAATTGATTCATGGCAACTAGCAACAAGCTTCCAGGTGATGCTGATGTTACTGGGTAAGCATCACAATATGAACCGCAGAACTCTCCAAGGTTGTTGTTTGCTGCTATTGAGTTGGCTCAATCTCATGGTGACCTTATATAAAATAGACTGAAACATTGCCCAGTCCTGTGCCATTTTCATGATCACTGGTATGTTTGAGTCCATTGTTGAGGCTGTTGTGTCAACCCATCTCACAGAGGGCTTTCCTTGTTTTTGCTGACCCTCTACCACACATGATGTCCTTTTCTAGTGATTGACATTTCTTGATGATGTGTCCAAAGTAAGTGAGCCAAAGTCTCGCCATCTTGGCTTCTAAGAAGCATTTCTGGTTGTATTTCTTCTAAGACTGATAAGGTAAGTCGCAGTCTCTCTGCACCTAACTTTCTCCTTGTGCTTGTTTTCTGTCATTTCACAGAAATGGAGTGAGAATCAATGACTTGACACACACAGAATGACTGTCATGTTTATGCTCCACATTAACTTATTGTTCAACCTCTGTGTTCTCTAGCTTCCTGTTTTTAACCAATGGCCCATAATGAGTGCAAATTAACCACGAAGGACTAAGACTAAAGACAATTTAAACTGTGCAGTGATCCAGGATACTGTGGCTGGGTGATGGTTGGTGATAATGGCTGTGGACCCAGTGAGTCAGCACCTGGGCAACCAGTCATGTTCCTCCTGCCCCGTACACACTCCCTTTTAAAAGGGAAATTAAAAAATATTTATTAATTAAAAAAAAATATATTGAGATAGGCACTATTATTGCTTGAAGCATCGTGCCTGAAAGACCTTTGTTAACCCCTGGGGGTATGTAAGTCAAAGCATAGGAAATAGGGAGCAGTTATTTATTTTTTATTGTGGTGAACATATACTCAAGAGATACACTAATTCAGCAATTTCTACATCACGTATAATTCAGTGATATAATTACATTCTTCATGTTATGCAACCATTCTCACTTTTTCCAAATTTTTCTAGCACCACTAAAATAAACTCCATGCCCCCTCAGTAAAACTCCCTGTTTTCCCTGCCCTTCCCATACCTGGTAACACTAATAATCTTTGGTTCCTATGTATTTGCTTATTTCATACAAGTGAGATCATATAGTATTTGTCCTTTTGTGTCTGACTTACTTTGTTCAATATGATGTTTTCAAGGTTCGTCCATGTTGTGGCATGTATCAGGGCTTCATTTCTCTTTATGGCTGTGTAATAGTCCATTGTATGTATATACATTTTGTTTATCCAATGGACATTTCAGTCATTTATACCTTTTGGCTATCGTGAAAAGTGCTGCAATGAACATTGGTGTACAGGTTTCTGTTTGTATTCCTGCTTTCACTTCTGTGTATATACTTAGAATTGGGATTGCTGGGTCATATGGTAGTTCTATGTTCAACTTTTAAGGAATCATCAAATTGTTTTCCACAGTGACTGTACCATTTTATATTCCCACCAGCAATGGATGAGGGTTCCAGTTGCTCCACAACTTCGCCAACACCTTTTGTTTTGTTTTTTGATCATTGCCATTCTAATGGGGGGAAATGGTATAACTCATTGTGTTTTGATTTGTATCTCCCTAATAGAGTCCCTGGGTGACTACTAGCCAAAGGTTGGTGGTTCAAATCCACCCAGAGGCCTTGCTATGAAAGGTCACAGCGCTGAAAACTTTATGGAGCAGCTCTACTCTGCCCACACAAGGTAACCATGAGTCGGACTCCACGGCAAACAACAATGGCTAATGATGTTGGGCATCTTTTCTTGTGCTTGTTGGCCATTTGGGTATGGTATTTGGTGAAATGTCTGTTAAAGTTCTTTGCCTATTTTTGATTGGGGGTGCTTGTCTTTTTATTTTTAAGTCGTAGAAGTTCTTTAAAAATGTGTTTTGGGTATCAGACCCTTATAGGATATATGGTTCCCAGGGACCAGTTATTCTTAACTGTTTTAGGTGGTGGGCTTTTTAAAGAATCTGATAAAAGCTATTGACAATCTCCCAAGAAAATGCACACATGTACCATTACAGACAAAATCTTGTATAAAATTCTCAGGGGTTGATTTCTCGAATAACCAAGTTCTGACCCTAGGATATCTCCTATTCTAACCATCTTAAATACACTGCTCTTAACACATTACTTTTCCTCAAGTTTAGCTTTGATGATGCCTCTTTCCTTGTTCGAGTTTCTTCAATAGTTTCCCATTAGCCAAAGCAATGTTTCCCTAAGTGTGGTTTGTGACCTCCCGATGGAATTGGCTGATGATGGTTAAAAATGCAGATTCCTGGGCCCCACATCAGAACTACTGAATTGGAATCTCTGGCTGTCAGGGCAGGACCATTTCCTGGAGCTTTTTAGCCCAGGCAGTCTAACTTCAAAGGCTCTACCACACCTTATGTCAAATGAATTAAAATTCACCCATATGCAAAATAAACATATTTTTCTGTAATTTTTTAAATGATTTTAAAAGAAATTTTACATTTTAAGTTTTGTTAAAAATGATAGTCTTCTTTCTCTCAAATTTTGTTATGCTTTTATGTAGTTATATAAGGTTGTATGGCAGTTATTGCCAATGTTTCATGTTATAGCATTAAAAATTCATTCTGATTTTATGAAAGTGCATTTCATGAATATATAAATTAGGATGATTTAAAAGAGTACAAAAAAATCAAACCTGTGGAGTCAGTTCAGACTCATAGCGACCCTATGAAGACTGAAGAATTGACACCTTTGAATTATGGTGTTGGCAAAGAATATTGAATATACCAGGGACTGCCAGGAGAATGAACAAATTTGTCTTGGAAGAAGTACAGCCAGAATGCTCCTTAGAAGCAAGGATGGCGGGAATTCTTCTCACATACTTTGGACAAGTTCTCAGGAGGAACCAGTCCCTCGAGGAGCACGTCATACTTGGTAAAGACCTTCAACGAGATGGAGTAACACAGTGGCTGCAAAGATGGGCTCAAGCATAACCACGATTGGGAGGATGGTACAGGACTGGGGATATTTCATTTTGTTGTACATGGGGTCACTATGAGTCGGAACCAACTCGACAGCACCTAACAACAAGAGAGTGGAAGAGAAAAATTACTAGCCTCACACTGCATTAATTTAGAAATAATGTGTATGTCCTGATCAGTTAAAAATTCGTCAGGTAGCTCTAATTTCAAAGGTGATGGGCTGAGTGAATCCAAGTGTTTTTATACTACTGCCACAAGAGGGCGCCATCTAGGCTGTTGTACACAGAAGGTTAATTATCTTAGAGCTACTTAGTTGCACGTTCTGTTCTCCAAATGTTTACGTCTATTGAGTTTACAGCAATTTGAACAGGTTTTAAATACTTCTTGTAAATTCTGCACAATTTTAGCTGGCCAGTTTCGTCTTCATAACACCAGTTTAAGAAACGTTCATTTTGTTCCTGGTCTTGCCTGCTGCTGCAGAGGGTGGGGTTGGGACTGGGGTTGGGCAAGAGGGCTGCTGATCCCTGGGGTAGGGTGGGGGAGCCAGGGGAGAGGCTGGAGATGGGGGCAGAGAGGGGGAGGTAGAGAGAAGGGAGGAGGAGAGACTGAGAAACTGGGGGTCAGATAAGTGAATAAGGAACAAAGAGCTGGGAGACATCGTGAACAATGAATTCTTCATTCACTGGGTATTTTTGCATATTAACATCTAAATGACTTAACCTGTGGCTCAGTCCGCCCACCTCGCACACCAACTTCCCAACCCTGTGTTATCCTCCCCTCCCTGGCCTCCACCTACTTCCTGGTAATGTCAGCTCTCTGAGTCTGTTTTAGCATGTGTGTAGATGAGGGTAGTATTTTAGGCCCTTAGCACAGGCCTGGTACCGAGCATAAGAAAACAGTTCTGTGTCATTTCTGCTCTATACAGGGCCTTGGTTCCAACCAAATGGTCCTACTTGGGTTCCTCAGCACTTTTGGTACCTTTCACCTCTGGATCTTGACTCCTTTTCTCTTTGCTTGGAATGCCCTACTGCATAAAGCACTTTTTTAAAAAAAACTTTATTGTGCTTTAACTAATCCAGTCTCCTATACAGTTTATATACACCCTGCAGTTCTACTCTGTCCTACAGGGTCGCTATGAGTCGGAATCGACTCGATGGCATTGGGTGCACTGGGTATATACTCCTAGCTGCTCTCCCCCTAATGAGGCAGCACACTCCTTCTCTCCACCAGCTATTTCCATGTCCATTCAGCCAGCTTCTGTCCCCCTCTGCCTTCTCATCTCCCCTCCAGACAGGAGCTGCTCACATGGTCTCACGTGTCTACTTGAGCCAAGAAGCTCACTCCTCACCAGTATCATTTCCTATCTTATAGTCCAGTCCAATCCCTGTCTAGAGAGTTGGCTTTGGGAATGGTTCCTGTCTTGGGCTAACAAAAGGCCTTGGGACCATGACCTCTGGGGTCCTTCTAGTCTCAAACTGTCAAGTCTTGTCTTTTTAGGAGAATTTGAGGTCCACATCCCAGGGCTCTCCTGCTCCTTCAGGGGTCATCTGTTGAGATAACACCTTCTTTATGAAGCCATTGCTGACTTCCTTGGCCTCAGATGGAGGTGGGGAAGGATATTTTTCAATCCTGAGATCCTGTGGCGCTCAGGCGAAACCACTCACGGCATCGGTCCCTTTCTGCCTTGCATCATGGCTGTGTTGCCACACCCTCCATCAGGGTGTCAGCTCCTGGTGTATAGGGGATCCACCTTTCCAAGTATGGCTCCCAGTACAGTGCACTGCATATACCTAGCACTGAACAATTCTCTGAGCTGTTAATGTACACAATCACGCAGTGCATGACCACATGGTACAAAGAGCAGTGAACAAGGAGCCCTAGGTTCTAGACAAGGCTCTGGTACTTACTAGCCTTCCTCATGTATCTCTGAATTTTCTCAACTATCAAATGGGAATAATTGTTTTAATTACTTCAGCCCTGAGATACACCCAAGTCATAGCAATTATATTAGGGTATTCACAAACCTCCTCAGTGACATCTTCACAGGTAATTGATGTGATACAGATGTTGCCAGCTTAACTCAGCATTAATTCTAGATTAGAAAAGGCACAGAACAAACAGCAATGAGCCTACACAGGACCTGACACATGGTTCACATCAACCTGCAGCCTCTGTGGATTTCGCCCCTAGGGTTGCTTCAGAAGTTTCTCCAACTTTCCAGTCAAATCTTACTTTTGCAATTTTAGAGTATCATCCAAATGTTCTGAACATCATTGTTTGGAGTTAGGTGTTCCTTTGTGTTCACCAGTTTTGCAGGATTTATATACTAACTCCTGGTTCCAGGGTTAGTCACCCATTTCAAGGCAGTTGTCACTGGCTCAGGCTTTGTTCAGAAGCCCTCACCTGTTCTCCAGACAGCCATCCAGCTCCTATTTAAAGCTTGGCCTTCATCTACAAGGAGCTGGCTGAAACTGGGAGCCCAGAGAACAGTGCGCCATTTATTCCTATGACCTTTCTCAGCAACATGAAGCCTGTTATCTTACTGGTTCCTTCACATACCTAGAATTGGCTACATAAAATAGAATCTGCAAACCAGGTGTTTCTGAAAACAAGTTTTATTTAAATAAGAGTTTAAATACATTACATAACATTAAAACTGAAGGGGGGAAAAAAAAACAACCAAAAAACCAGTTGTTACTTCACATAGCATGGGGCAGCTGTTGCTAGTTAAGTTGCAAGCTCTGCAGCTGGCTACATAACCAATACATCAGTTTGAAATTTGTTCCCTTGTCAGAAGTTTAACTCTGATGGAAGGCTGGTCTCACAATCTGGTGTTCCTCCAACATCCCTCAGCTAGGATATGTCTGGTCAAAAACAACAAAGACCTTGGTGGCAAGCCAGGCATCCTATCACCTCACCAGAGGGAAGGCCCTCTCCAAAGCTCTGCCCACCTTATCAGGTTGGAGACACTAATGCATCTTTCTTTTGCTACCAGAGGCTCCCTCTAGTGGTACAGCTGCCTTACCCGACCCTCTCCTCTCAGCTCCACTGAGGGCTATTCAGGTGGTGGGTGACATTCTCTTGGCGCAGGGCAGCTTCTGGCCAGACATAGCCGTCTGTGACCCTGGGGTTCTGAGTGTGGCTGAAACATCACGTTATTGTCTTGTTTCAGGCTGGGCACTGCCAGGCACCTACTGCTTGACCTCTGTTTAAATGAGGGACTTCAAGACTAGACAGCATGGCTCTTTTCAGTTTATTGCATGAAGGAGTTACACTAGTCCAAGTTAAAAGCGGACCCCAAATGGTTACATAATACAAGCTGTGAGGTTTTAAACTTGTGACAAGGGACAGAAGGGAAATTTTCTACTCATTGCAAGGAAATCCTCACTTAAGCTTCAGTGAGCCACAAGCACTTAAAACCCATGAACCTTCAGCTGGTCGTCCTTAGCCAGTCCAATCTGTAATGAGAAAAGGACAATTTTAAGGAGGAGGTAGTTAATCTATTTTTGATGCCAACAACCCTATCTTCCTGCTACCCAACAGCCAGGTGGCAACATGTACACCTCAACTATCACAGACACGATGGTTCTCAACTGCAGGGACTCCTTTAACAACCACCCCTTTGACCATCCTGTGCTCAGGTTCCACTTGCAGATGTGGAATTAGGGTCTGTGAAGATGAGCAATCATCTCAGC
This sequence comes from Elephas maximus indicus, assembly GCF_024166365.1. NCBI lineage: Eukaryota > Metazoa > Chordata > Mammalia > Proboscidea > Elephantidae > Elephas > Elephas maximus. Next base: position 48,737,457 of record NC_064837.1, on the reverse strand, counting down.
TATTGGTAAGTGCTGATTTTAGTACTCAGGAAATTTAGTTTTTTATTTCACGTCCTTAACAAAGCCACTGAAATTCAAAAACAATCCTGCATCTTTTAGTATCTGTTGGTGTACAGTTATGGAAACCCTGGTGGCATAGTGGTTAAGTGCTACGACTGCTAACCAAAAGGCTGGCAGTTCAAATCCACAGGTGCTCCTTGGAAACTCTATGGGGCAATTCTAGTGTCCTTTTAGGGTCACTGAGTCAGAATCGACTCGCTGGCAAAAGGTACGATATGGTGTACAATTAAAAAAATTTAAAATTACATCTTTAAAGTAGACCCCTTAAAGGCAGGACAGTTCCTTCTGTTTTATTAATTTTTTTAAGTTCACCTCTTTTGCCTATCCTTACTAAAGACAGAACAGTAACAAAAACCCACCTACTGCTCCCAGGAGAGACTGACTAGGCAGGACCTGAGATGTGCCACAAAGAAGGCACAGCACCAAGAAGTGATGGAACTCACCTCTACAAGGAACTGGCATATGTTCTTGCGCTGGTCACCCTGTAGCTGAATTACTTCTCCATATTCTGGATGCTCAATTACAGTACCATTGCAGGCAAATTTCTGCAGACACGAAGCAAGACAAATTAGGCCCAGCAGCATTTATGCATTTAACGACCCCTTTGAGAAACTAAGGAGTCCTGGCTATGCAGCGGTTAAGCACCTGGCTGCTAATCAAAAGACGTGACAGTCTGCTTCCATAAAGATTACAACCTTGCAGACCCTACGGGGCAGTTCTACCGCTCTGTGTTCAAATCCACTGGAAGGCAATGGGTCCCCACAGCGCCCCTGGAAACTATACAACCCAGCTAACACCCCCCTTGTGGGTAAAATAAATGGGACCTTCCTACAAACTCATTTAAGACCTACCTTCTTAAAGGCTTTCACTAGTTTCTTTTTATCGTAATCATCAGCGATCCCTTGGACAGTAGTAAGGGTCTTCCTGCCGTTTCTCTGTTGAATTCTTATATGGATATAATCCTCAGTCCCAGCAGGAAGCAGGTCATCACCCTTACTTGCATCAGCAAAGGGGTCTGGGAAAAAAGATCAAGTTCGTTTAGAGTTGTTGCAGCTCAGTTGCGTACCACCCATCCACTGGGTCTTTTGCGAGACCAGAAACTAACACTGAATCGCAGGCCTTGAATTAGATTAGAGATATCCTTTGTTGGCTCTCTCCGAACAGGTCAATCCGGGACGGCCGGCTTCCCAAAAACCCTGGGCCTCTAGTCCCAGGCCCGCCCTCGGAAGGCGATCACGTGTTGGGGAAGCCAGGGCTGGCAAGCAGCGCCCCACCCGGCTGATGCAATCTGCCGGAACCCGAGCTCCCGAGGCGGGGCCGAGCTTCCCACCCCATTGGCGTATGCGCTCGTCACTTAGGGCTGGCACCGCCTTCCCCTCCCAGCTCCGTGACAACAGCAGGTGACGCGCCGGACATGACGCACGGGGGGTGGATGGGGCGGGGGTGCCTCCGGGAGGCCCAGGAGCCATTAGTAAATGCGCCACCCGAGACGTCGGGCCCGCCCCAGGACTGACCTCCCGCCCGCTCCTTCCGGTCTCGCTCGGGGGCCGACCCCCAGACCCAGGCCTCGGCCCCCGAACCCGGCCATCTTCCCTCCGTCAAAGCTTATAAAGGCCCGGATATCTGGCAGCTTTCCAGGCCGTCCCCAGGCCCGCAGCGCCCCACTGTACACCCCGGCCTGCGGCTTACCGAAAGAGTGGAGGTTCTGGATAGCGGACATACGATACGATTCCTTTTCCTCGGTGGAAACGGCCTGCGGAAGGCGACGGCGGGAGAAGGCGGGCAGGGGGGACGGAGCGTCGGGAAGCGAGGGGGCTCGAGGGGGAGGCTGCTGAGTCCTCGGCGGCGGCTCAGTGACTGGGGCGGAGGGGCGGTGCCTGTGTCCACTTATATAGGCGGCCCTGTGACGCCAGCGCGCTGCCCTCACGTCCCGGCCCCACCCACGGTGTCGTGCTCCCAGCGCCTAGGCGCCGCCGCTTCCCATTGGTCCGGGGGCGGAGGGCGCTTGCGCAGAAAGTGTGCTGCGGCAGGGTGTCCTCTCGACTCGCAGAGAGGTGAAGGGGGAGGGAAAACTTGGTTCATCTAGGCGCCTGCGCAGTGCGGCGGACGGGATCTGGGCTGCTGAAACTGGCGGAGGTTTCGGGTGCGCGTGCGCACTATGTCTTTTGTCACGTTCCACGTTTACCCTGTAGGCCCCTCTACCTGCTAAAAAAAAAAGGCTGGATAAGGGGTTTTTCATGGAAGAGGTTGACATTCTTTAAGGGGGAGGATTTAGAAGATGATTCTTATACACGACAAATTCCCACAATGCATACCCACCTCCCCACCCAATCGCTCACCTACTCCCTCCTTTGCAGAAAGATTTAGGGCGGCACGTTGAGCATAATATGATCAAAGTCTTAATCTTATAATTCAGATTAACCCGTCTAAGGAAAGAATGCGATAAATTTATCAGCATGAAATGTTCAAGGGAGGGTAACTCTGGTTCTGGGAATCCAGAAGAATTCAGGCACCCGAAGGGCGTCCTTGGTGTCACACAGATTGTGCGGGATAGAGCCTTCCCAGGGCTCAAATGAAATATTTGCTGTAAAAGAGTCAACTTTTCTTGCTCTTGCGATTTATTTAACCATTTTTTGGCCTGTCTCAGGTGTAGGGGTAAATTGGTGACAGAGACTGGGGGTTTTGGACTCAAAGGTCTCCAGGGGCCAGGCAGGTAGGATAAAGGAGTGAAGACACCCAAGTGTGATGTAATGGGGTGGGGTGGGGGGGCTGAGAAGGCTAGAGAACTAGAGTTTGCAGCAGTTACTCAGCTCCAGCCCATGGATTCAGATCTTTTTTCTAGAGAACCTGGAAGTTTGGACGTTTAAATAAAATTCCTTGATTTTTAAATATTGCCAACAAACTGAATATTTGGAAAAATACTGTGAAAGACAAACAAAAAAAAGGACATTGGCTCCCACAGGCCCTCTGATAGTCAGGGTCAGTGCCCTCAGGGAACTGAAGTCTAGTGGGAAAGAGAGACCATAAACAAATAGATAATAACAGATGGCCATAGGAGCCGAGAAGGAAGTAAACAGGGTGACCTGTGAGAGACAGGGCCAGGGTCCTTCTTCAGATGGGGTTGTTAGGGAAGGCTTCTGAGGAGGTAACATCCCAGCTGACACTTAGAGGGTAGGAAGGAGTCTGCTGTGGGGCTGGACAAGATCATGCCAGACACAGAAGCCCCCAGGTAGGATAAGCTAGGTGTACTTGGTAGTTTGTTTTGATTCTGTATTTACTAAGTCATCTTTTGATTAGGATTTGCTGATATCAGGAAGTGGGGAATCATGGCTAGAGGTCATGGACACCCCAGTGTCTCAATCATCCCAGTCTGAGAAGCTGAGAGCCCAACCCTGTAATTTGGGCCCATAGGTAGCCAACCCTGTAACTTGGGCCCATGAGTTGCCCTCATGAGTCTGCCCTCTACCCAGGAACCTTCACACTCACACTTCACAAGCAGGTATGGCTCTGCTTGAAAGGGGCTTGGAAAGAGAGTGTGAATGAGTCAGAGCCGTTCTTCCCAGTGTATTTATGTATATAAATGTATATTAAAAAAAACCTGTTGCTGTCCAGTCGATTCCATCTCATAGTGACCCTATGGGACAGAACTGCCCCATAGGGTTTCCAAGAAGTGGCTGATGGATTCCAACTGCCAACCTTTTGGTTAGCAGCTGAACACTTAACCATTGTGCCATCAGGGCTCCATCTTGTCATATGGTAATAAAAAAAATAACGATGTCTAATTTGTCAATCTTTTGTTTTAGGAAAAGATCCTTTCTGTGTCATATTAAAGAAATCCCTTTTCTGTCCCATTTGTAAAAATATTCTGTATTTTCTTTTGAGAGTTTTAAAGCTTTGCTTTTCATGTTTAAGCCTTTAATTCACCTGGAATTTATTTTCATGTGTGGTGTGAGGCAGGGGTCTAATTTTTTTTCTATATATAACCAGTTGTCTCTGCACCATTTATTGAATAATACATCCTTTCCCATTGGTTTCTTATGCCTTCTCTATCACAATCATGTTTCCATATACTTGTGGGTTTGTTTCTAGATTCTGTTTTGTTTCACTGGCTTATTTCTCTCTGAGCTATACTCTTTTAATTATGTTTTTGTTGTGATTTGCCATCGAGGTGACTCTGATTCATGGCAACCTCATGTACAACAGAACGAAACATTTGCCTGGTTCTGCACAGTCTTCATGATTGTTGGTATGTTTGAGTCCATTGTTGCACCATTGTGTCAATCTATCTCATTGATAGTTTCCCTTGTTTTTGCTGGCCCTCCACTTTGCCAAACATGATGTCCTTCTCTAGTGATTGTTTTTTTCCTGATGACTGTATTGGACAATATTTGTTGTGATCCACAGGGTTTTCATTAGCTGAGTTTCAAAAGTAGATCATTAGGTCTTTCTTCCTAGTCTGTCTTAGTCTTGAAGTCCCAATGAAATCTACCCACCGTGGCTGACTCTGCTGGTATTTGAAATACCAGTGGCATAGCTTCCAGCATCATAGCAACATACAAGGCACCACAGTAAGACAAACTGATAGACAGGTACCTAAAAAACCAAACCCAGTGCATTAGAGCCAATTCTGACTCATAGCGACCCTATAGGACAGAGTAGGACTGCTCCATAGAGTTTCCAAAGAGTGGCTGCTGGATTCGAACTGCTGACCTTTTGGTTAAAAGCCAAACGCTTAAGCACTGTGCCACCAGGGCTCCAGACAGCTGGTGACTCTTATTATAGGAGCTTTACAAAAAGTCTTGATGTCTACTAGGATGTGTCCTTCCACTTTGTTCTTTAGAACTATTTTGGCTGTTCTTGGTCCTAGCTCCCTTTTCGGCCTCGTGGATTATCACTGCTCCCCAAGTTCTGCACCCCAGCCATTCACTGAAGCTCCCCAGACTTTCTGATGTCAGGGCATTGGTCATACTCTTCCCTTTGCCTGGTACCTTCTTCCCTCATCTTCTTCATTTGACTTCACCTATTTATCCTTCAGGGCTCAGTCGGGATTATCTAATCTGAAAAAGTCTGTGTTTGGAGGCCCTGCACTGTGTCCATACTTCCCTTTTTTGGTTTTTAGTGTTTATCATGCTGTGTTTGCTTACCTGTTCCCTGGACTGGTTACATAGTTTGCTAGGCCCAGTACTAAATGTATATGGGAGGCTTTGTTAAAAAATTGTTAAGATTTTTAAGACACACACGGCAGAGCATTAAGCCAAGCACAGGGCACTTCTAAGCCCACAAAGCTGGCCCTGCCTGCTCCTTTATTTGTCTACCCTGCTAGGCTGTAAGTGCAAACAGCAGGATGCTTGCCTGCCTCCTCTTTGCGTGGTACCTGGCCTCGTAGATGTGTGTAATGTTCAATTACTAGCAGTTGTCAAATCCTGACTCCAGACTGTGACCTCTGCCACCCTCAAAGAGTCCTAGGACAAAAGGTTGAGAAAAGCCACTTTCAGAGGCTCAGCTCTGGGCTCCAAAGGGAGCTGCTTGACCCGGGCTCTTGGTGCAGGGCAGGGAGGGTGGCCCAGCTCAGCCACATTCCCCAGGCACTTCTGCAGTGACCTAGCCAGCGAAACCAGTGCCCAGTGCCTGGTGCCTGGCGCACCATAAACAGTTCTTGCCACAAATGTGCATGCTAGCAGCGGGCAGCATATAGGTCAGAGGGCAGGCTGGAGGCAGGTGCCACGGAAGTGGGACGCCTGGCTACCGCGGGACCACTAATTTCCTGGGTGACCGGGTTTGCCTCTTGGGACTTAGGTTTTATCTCCTTTAAAAGGAGAACTGGGTAATGTCTAAGGTCCTTCCTGGATCTGAAGTCAGAAGCTCTGGCTCCCCTGTTGGGAGCATTTCCAAGAAGGACCTACAGGGATCCACCATGAGGTCCGGGAGGTTGTACCCAGGAGCTTGTGGGATAATAAGGGAGCCTGGCGAGTTTGTCTGAGAATGGCTTCTGTGGCTGCTATGAATAGCGGGCTTCCTCACCTGGGGTCCTGGCATGGGGCAGCCTGCGTGCGGCAGGAACAGGCCCCGGAGTACCTGGATCTGAGTACCACCTCCATCTCCTCCTGCCTGGTTGGCTCAACCTTGCCCAGCCTCCATTTTGTCATCTGTAAAACAGGGACAATAATACTGTCCTCCTAGCTTGTTGAGGGGACTGAAGGAGAAGAATATGTGTGAAGGGATAAAAACGTAAAGCTAGTAAATCCTTAAATAGATAATGCCAATTTCCCAGAGGGAAGGGAGCCAGAAGGGCCTCTGAGGGCAGCAGGAAGTTCCTCAGAATGGGGAGAGGACACAGGTGGGCCTTGTGACCTGTGTGGCTGTCCCTGGTGACCTCCTCGGTGGCAGGGCCTGGCTATGTGGGGCACCTGGGGACCCTCGGCTCTGGTAGGATTCCCCAGTGTCCCTAACAGGGTGGGAAGCAGCAGAGCCTTCCACTAGGAAGGGATCGCGGCATCCTCAGGGAAAATAGGCATCTCGGTGGCAACCAGGGCAGCCGATAATCTGTTCCTGGGGGCCTCCCGGTAGCTCCGTGCGACAGAGGACCCCATGCCCTAGAGAGAGTCCTGGGGGGAGGGGTGGGAGCCCCTGTCACAGCCGAGGCTGAATTTCTGGGCAGCCTGGTGGGGTGCAGCTTGGCATCTGATTTAACGAAAGTCAAATTGATGGCTATTTCTTGTGCTTACTGGGGACCCCCCACCCAAGTATGTAAATGGCTGGACTAGTGTCCCCCGCCCCCAACATGCACATAGAAAGAACCCATGAACAGGGCTGCTATTCTTACTGCTTGGAACGGGCCTGAGACCTGGGCTTGCTGCCTCCCTGAGTCAGAACTGCGGGGGATTTACTCTGAGACCTGTGTGGTAGGCAACACTTGCAGATCTGCTGATATGTTACCCCTTCACCCCCCCACCCACCCAGGGTATAGACTGGGGCGCTGGAAATAATGGAGATCTTGATCCGGCAGGTACAAAATCATCGGGCTATACCCCTAAGGCTAGCGAGTGTTCCCTATGCATGTTGCTTCCCTCCCCCACCCATCCCCACCCCACTTCCTGTTTCTCACTTTCCCCACTTGTCAGGGACTCACATCTGCACATCCAATTGGGCACTCCCGCTCAGTCCCTCTGCCTCTTTGCCAGGAGAGAACTGCCTTCTCCACGCTTCTCACTCCTTCCCCTCTTCTCCTTCCTACTCTGTGGGGTCTGCAGGAGCCCCTCTAGATGGGGTAGGGGGGGACGGCCTCACTTAGGAAGGTTGTTAAAGGCCAAAACCCTGGTTCTTCTCCCCTGGGGGTCCAGTGCCAGGCTGCACTGGGGAAGGGCTCAGCCTTGGTATCTCCTCCAAGGATTGGGTGGCCTGGCTGGGGCTCAGATGTCCGTCCACAGAGCCAGGGGCCCTGGCAGAGTGGAGGAGGCACTGGGCCCACATGCACAAGCTTGCCTGGAGTACTGGGAGTCCTGCACTCTGACCTGGATGGAGTAGGAGTTCCCTTGGTGGGGGGTGGGTGGGGATTCCAGATGGAGGGATACGGAAATCAGTTTAGACCCAGCCCCTTTTCTGGAAGAAGCCACAGGTGTGTTTGGGTGGAAGAGTCTGCCTTGGACTGAGACCACAGAGCCTCCAACTGCCTTTTTTTCCCTAAGGTAATGCGCCTCACATGAGGGCCATTGCCAAGGACAGCCTCTGTTCACCCAGCATCAACTCTGTAGTCTCACCTGGTCCTTCCCATGCGCCATGAAGACCCTCTTCGCCAGCCGTGACAGAGCCGTGTAGATTTCACTGAGGATCCAAAAGGGGAATGGCAGAGAGGGTATATGCCGCTCTGGGCGCAGCCAAGGATCCCCACATTGCCTCCCCTTTCAGCCACATTCCAGACCCACCCCCCCCCCCCCCCCAGCACTCAGCTGTCCTTACTGTGCAAGTTTGGCCCCAAGCCTATGTTACCTGGGCGTACCTGGGCCTGTTTGCTCAGGTTCTGCTCTCCCTTGCACCCACCCATCTTCCCAAATTAAATCCAACTCCCAAAGTGGAAATCAAAGAAGATTTTAAAGATCTGCAAGGGGCCACAGCAGCTACGCGCCACATGTGGCTCTCGGGCCCTGGCAATGGGGCTAGCCAGAAGGCAGATATGCTATAGTGTAAAGTCCACGTGAGGTTTTGAAGACTTAGCCTGGAAAAAATTGGAAAATATCTCATTAACCATTTTATATTGATTACTTACTGAAATGATAATATTTCCGATATATTGGGTTAAATAAAATACATTATTGAAATTAATTTTAAAATGTGTATTACTAGGAATTTTAAAGTCACACACACAGCCTGCCTTAGGTTTCTATTAGATGGTGCTGCTCTAGACGATTCTGTGGGGAGACCCACCTCCATACTAAAATATTTATGGATGAAATGATTTGATGCTTGGGATTTGTGTGAAGATAATATGTGGGAGGAGGGAGTATAGTGTGGGTATATGTCAAGATTGTCCATGAGTTGTTAATGGTTGACTTTGGGTGATGGGTACATGGGGGGATTTCTCATACCATTTTCTCTACTTTTGTGTATGTTAAAAATGTTCATAATAAAAAAAGGTGACAAACATGTATTTTAGGTCTCTCGTTACTGATAGACATAATTTCACAACACTTTCGATGGCTGCATAATTGTCTTTTGTCTGGATGTGGCATCAATAATGTAACCAGTTCCCTTGGTTGGGCTTTGTCATGGATTGAATTGTGTCCCCCTAAAATATGTGTCAGTTTGGTTAGACCATGATTCCCAGTATTGTGTGATTGTCCTCCATTTTGTGATTGATGTAATTTTCCTATGTGTCGTAAATCCTAATCTCTGCCCTGGTTAAGGAGGCAAGATTAGATTATATTAAGGAGGGTTAGGGTGAGACGTAACACCTTTGCTCAGGTTGCACCCCTGATCCAGTGTAAGAGAAGTTTCCCTGGTATGTGGCCTGCACCACCTTTTATCTTACAAGAGATAAAAGGAGAGGGAAGCAAGCAGAGAGTGGGGGATCTCATACCACCAAGAAGCAGAGCCCCGGAAGCAGAGTTTGTCCTTTTGACCTGAGTTTCCTGTGCTGAGAAGCTCCTATTCCAGGGGGAGATTGATGACAAGGACTTTCCTCCGGAGCTGACAGAGAGAGAAAAACTTATGTTGTAGCTGGTGCCCTGAAATTGGACTTCTAGCCTCCTGAACTGTGAGAGACTAAACTTGTGTTTGTTGAAGCCATTCACTTGTGGTATTTCTGTTATAGCAGTACTAAATAAGTAAGATGGGCTTCTAAATCATTTCCAGTCCTCAGTTCTCATCAACAGCACCAGAATGACCATCCTTGTAGCTAATCCAAGTGCGTTTCTGTTATGGATTGAATTGTGCCCCCCAAAAGTATCTGTTAACTTGACTAGTCCGTGATTCCCAGTATTGTGTGATTGTCCACCATTCTGTCATCTGATGTGATTTTCCTATGTGTTGTAAATCCCACCTCTATGATGTTAATGAGATGGGATTAGTGGCAGTTATGTTAATGAGGCAGGACTCAATCTATAAGGCTAGGTTGTGTCTTAAGTGAATCTCTTTTGAGATATAAAAGAGAGAAAAAAGCAGAGAGACAGAGGACCTCATACCACCAAGAAAGCAACTCTGGGAACAGAGCATTTTCTTTGGACCTGAGGCTCCTGTGCTGAGAAGCTCCTAGACAAGGAGAAGATTGATGATAAGGACCTTCCTGCAGAGCAGACAGAGAAAGCCTTGCCTTGGAGCTGGCACCCTGAATTCCAATTTTATCCTGCTATTTTTTTTTATACTGTGAGAGAATAAATTTCTGTTTTTAAAACCATCCACTTGTGGTATTTCTGTTACAGCAGCACTAATAACTTAAACAACATCCTTCATCATTTCTTAGGAGAAATTCCTGGAAGAGATTTTCTGGGTCAGTAGATAAGTATATCTTGAAGGTGTTTGCCAGACTGCCCTCTAGAAAGTTATCGGTTCACACTCCTTCCAGCAGCACACATGAGGTCCTTATCCTCTCTCCCAGTGATTTCTCAGATTCCTCTGTTCCTCGCTTCCATGAGCCTCGCTTAGATCTCACTAAGGGCTTCACATGCCTTAGTTCATTACACTTAGTTGTCATATCAACCCAGTGAGGCTGGCACTTTTATCATCTCCATCTTATAGATGGGGAGACGGAGGCTCAGAAAGGGTAGGTAATGAACCTAAAGTCACACAGCTCCTGGTAAGCTGTGACTGGCACACAGAGCTGCCTGACATCAAGGTCTGGCCTGGTACCTACTCATAACCAATGGGCAGCTCTGACCTGGCCTTCTTAGATGCCTCCCCTTTCTCCAGACCCCTACATGGTTCCCAAACTACTGCTTCCTGCTTTCTTGGGTTTCTCATTCTTTTCTCAGGTGGCAAACTGGTTTCTCAGCAGCCTGGGTGATCTCATTAAAATGTAAATCAGAGCATGCTACTCCTCTGCTCCAGCGTAAAAGCCCAAGTCTCCACCTTGTTCTATGAGGCCTCATTCCAACCAATCCTGGTTACTTCTCTCAGCTCATCTCAACTACTCTACCTTCCACCCCCACTTCAGCCCACAGCCTCCTAGCTGGGTCTAGAACATTCCAGAAATCCCACCTTGGGGTCTGGAAGCTTCCCCCCAGATATTCACAGGGTTTTCTTTTCTCAAAGCCTCAAGGTTTTGCTCAAATATCACCTTCAACTGAGGTTTTCCTTGACATTTTAATTTGCAGCCCACCCCCCCAATTCTCATATCCCCTTCCCAACGTCATGACTCCCTTTTTCCATAGCACATATCACCCTCTAGTACACCTCGTAATTTACTTATTCGTTAGGGCTGTTAACTTGATGTCTGTCCCCCCCACTGCAGTGTAGCCCCATGATCACTGATGCATCCCAACCACTTAGCACAGTGCCTGGTACATAGTAGGAGCTCAATAAATAGTGGTCAAATGCGTGTATGAGTTAAAGTGCTTTACTTACTATGAAGTACTGTACACATGTGAGGGATTACTATTCCTTCGACTTTTAGTAGGAGTCCCTGCATGGTGCAGATGGTTAATGCGATGGGCTGCTAACCGAAAGGTTGGAGGTTTGAGCCTGCCAGAGAACTCAGAAGAAAGGCCTGGTGATCGGACACACATAGAATTGCCACGAGTTGGAATCGACTCCAGGGCAGCTGACTGGTCTTCCACTTTTAGTATTATTTCTAATTACCCAAAGGACATCTTCACCTGGAGCTTACTCAAGGTATCCAGCAAGGATTTCCAAGAAACCAGGTATTTTTCATCTGCCTAGTTGAGGCTAACCTCAAAACAACCCAACCAGTTGCCGTTGAGTTGATTTGGACTCATGGCGGCCCATGTGCTGCAGAGCAAAACTGTGTTCCATAGGGTTTTCAATAGCTGTGACCTTTTGGAAGATTGCCAGGCCTTTCTTCTGAGGCACCTCTGGGTGGATTTGAACTGCCAACCTTCTTGTTAGTAGCTGAGGGATTAACTGTTTGCATCACTCAGGGACTCCAGATGGGGGTAGTCCTGCCTCAATATGGGGCAAAGGGATAACTAACAACAATTCCTTAATATAAGCAAACAGATAATTTAAATAATCAGTGTTTACATGTCTAACTCTCCTATAAATTACATAGTTATTTTTGCTTGGCCACTGACTTACCTCCCTTGCTGTCAGTGCCATCACTAGGGTTGGTGTCGACCAGTGTGGTTACTGATGGTGTCACCAGCCCCCACGGACCTCCTCCCTTATCAGACCATACAGAATCCTGAAAAAAAAAACCCAAACCCATTGCTGTCAAGTCAATTCCGACTCATAGAGACCCTCTAGAACAGAGTAGAACTGCCCCATAGGGTTTCCAAGGAGTGGTTGGTGGATTCGAACTGCTAACCTTTGGTTAGCAGCTGAGCTCTTAACCACTGCACCACCACGGCTCCAATACAGAATCCTTAGTAATTTTTTTGTACTAATGTTATTCGTAAATTGTAATTCCTGTATATCACTCCTTTTCCTTTAATTACTACTTCATTCTCAAGAAAGTTGATACAGGTCCACAAATACTAAGTACCACAATATTGTAGCTGAAACACCAGAGAATTTGACGAAATCAGAGACTATAAAAACACCAGCAGCAAGGAAAACAACAGTGAGTCCTTGTAGTGCATGCAAACAAAACCATGTGATTCGAAGCATCACTGTAATTGGGTAATAACGACAGCTCTGATCTGAGCGCATTAGAAGTTTCCAAAAAGAAATTAGCACAGTGTTTTAACCTTGTAGGTATATTGATACATGTAAGCTGGGCTTACAAAAAATGTTCTCGTTGTTATAACTAACTACGGGGATATTTTTATAAAAAATAATAAATTTCTGCTGAAACTGCAAACATTTTATAGAGAGTCATTTTGTTGTCACCCCGGCTGACAGTGTCACCCGCTGTGGTCTGCACCCCCTCTACCCCCCTAGTGACGCCGCTGCTTGCCCTGCCAGGAGTACCACCATTAGCAGTGCACGGGCTTCCTCCATTTCTCTTCCCCCAACACCTCGGCTGCCCTGAAAGATCTCTCATTTGTTCTCTTCATCCCTCCTCTCTCTGTCCTTGGCCAGATCCTATTAGGGTCAGTTTCAGTTTAGTTCCCCTCCCCCCAGGTATCTCTTTTCTGGAAGAGAACTCTGGTCAAGTTTCTCCCTTGCTCAAAGACCTTTGCTGGCTCCCATTGCCTAAGGAATTAAGCACAGACTCTGTAGCTTGTCCCTCAAGGATTTGCCTATTATGCTCCCAAATGATTTTTCCCTCTACTTTTTACCTCTGACTAAGGCTGCAGACGAGCCGGATTCCTCAGAACCCATATTTTCCTGCCCCTGTGCCTTTGCTCAGTCTGGTCCCTCGAGTGGAGCACCTTCCTTCATCTTTGCTTGCTCCCAGTCTAGTATTATCTGCCCTTCAAGGCCCTGCTTCAACATCCCTTGGTCCTGAATTCCTTCCTGATGACCCCTCCCTCCAGGTCACGCTCTCTCCATCTTTTGGAACCTTTTGCATGACCTTCTATTGTGGCCATTATCTTCTTAGCTGATTGTAAGCTCCTTCAGGGCAGGGGCGGTGCCTTGTTTCTTTCTGTATCCCTTGGTGCCCGAGCACGACGCTGAAGTGTTAACTCCCTTCGCAGAGCGGCAGAATAGGCGCACTTCCTGAAGTGGACACAAGATGGCAGCATAGACCACCTTTGCGGGGACAAAGGTACTGCTGTGGAACCCTGCAGGTATGGAGTGGTCCGTGGCTCAAGCTGGAGACTTGAGGGCCCAGACAGGTTTCCGTGCTCCTCCCGCCTTCTCTGGGGCGACAGCCCTAACAGGACATAACCCAGACCTCTTGGGGTGTTGTGGAGGAGGGTCCTCTTTTTAGGGGTGAGGCTAGGGCACCCGGGGCAGAACTTTTGGACTTGGGCTGGCAGCCCGTAGTGAGTGTGTGCGTTTTAATGTGTGTGTGTTTCCTACCTTCTCCTCCTTCCCCAAATCTGCTGTGCAGTACTTTTGACAAGAGAAAATACTGGTGAGTAGAAGGAGCGCTGCATTCCAACTCCCTTTGGGAGGCTTGGGTCCTGGTTCTGCACCGTGACACTGGGCAAGTGTCATCTGTGTCCCAGGGAGGGTTGTGTCATAGACTCCAGCTCCTGGCAAGTGCCCCTTGAGCATTTGTCTCCCTGTCCCCCCACCCCACCCTGCACTTTTCTCAAGGCAAAATGGTGGACTAATGGTCTGACGTCCAGTCTTATTTTCTCCCTGGGATTCCACGTGGCCGAGCAGCTGGGTAAGGTGGGGTTCCTGGGTCCCCAGAAGTCCCAGCTTCCATCTCAAGGCCCTCTCATTACTCCCTTATTGAGGCAGGACTAACCTCTTGCAGGCAGATTATAAACACCGGTTTCTCAGAAACCCTTGCTGGGTACCTGAGTCAGCTCCTTCACCCCTTCTGGTTGCAGCTGCCCTCCTGCACTGCAAAAAGCTGTACTTCCTGGATGATCTCGAAGGTTACTAAGGCCATAGGGTCTGGCAAGTTACAAGTGCCCAGTAAGTGGTAGCTGCCGTTATTACTATTATTATTACCCTCCCTTCCTGCTCCCACATTCCACGATTCTAAGTTTAACTTGAGACCAACTCAGAAAGTGGGGGAGCGATGGCAGGGATATAGGTGTCTAAACCAAAACCAAACCCGTTGCCATGGAGTCATTCTGAGTCACAGCGACCCTATAGGACAGAGAACTACCCTGTTGGGCTTCTAAGGAGCGGCTGGTGAATTCGAACTGCGGATCTTTTGGTTAGCAGCAGAGCTCTTAACCATTTGCCACCAGGGCTCCAATAGGTGCCTAAAATATGTTTATCCACGGAGTGGGAGAGAGGGGAGAGGAAGGAGAGACGAAGGACAAGAATACCTTCAAAGGGGCAGGGAAGGGGCCTGGGGCTTCCCTGGGCATGAGTGCAGGTGGGGACAGGGTAGGACTGCCCCAAGATTCCTCCGAGGCGGGTCTTGTCTTTGGGTCCTGGGAAGGAGTTGCATGTCCACAAATGCCTGTGTTGGCAGGAGGAGACTGCCCAGCAGAGGGCGCCATGAGCACCCAGGGCCTGGTCTGGGGTTTTCCCTTCCTGCTTATTGTTGTGTTGTTAGGTGCTGTCCAGATTTTCGACTCATAGTGACCCCATGTGACAGAGTACAACTGTGCCAAAGGGTTTTCTTGGCCGCAATTTTTACGGGAGCCGATCACCGGGTCTTTCTTCTGAGGAGTCCGGCTTGTAACGGGGGTGGAATTGTCTTCCTGAGCTGTGGGCCAATGCACCTCGCCTGGGAGCAATGGGATCGAGGTTACTGGGTGTTAAGTTGGGGAGCTGTAGGTATTGCCACCTGTTTGCAATGTTGTGGCTGGTTTTGGGTTTGCCTGTAATCGCCACAGTAATCATTCATTCATTCAACTAACACTGACCCACCAAGGGCCAGCCCTGTACTGGGAGTAGAGGCAAACAGGTGTGTGCCCTGAAAATCAACACCAGGACGCGGGTGACAGAGTTCAGCCCAGGGTATTGAGGGAGCAGTGGGGGGGGGGGGGGCGCCACGGTCCCCAAGAGAACAGGGGATCATGGGAAGCCTGAAACAGCGTGGCCGTTTGGCGAGTCGGACGGAACTTAATTCTGCCGGAGAATAAGGGGAGGAGGGATACGAACTATGGCCATTCACCCCAAACGTTGGCCCAGGGCCTGCTGTGTCGGAGCCACTCTGGATCCAGGGCTAAGCAACGGAAGACAGTTTTTGTCCATCAGGAGCTTACATACATGTGTTAGTGTGCGCTTGTGCGCATGTGTGGTGGGGGCAGTCAGGTACGGGACCTGGAATAAGTAAAGCTTGAGGGTGTCGGCCAGCAGGGGCGTCTTGCACCACCTGGTGAAGGTGTGCAGGCTTGTGAAGGAAGGAGTTATAGGCAGGAGGGACCAGGCTTGGGAGGTAGAGAGTGGACCCTCCTGGTCGGTGGAGACTGGACAGAGGGGTTGGGGTGGCTGTCAGAGTCCAGATGAGAGCAGTGGGCATGGGGATGGAGCAGAGGGGCAGTGGAAGGGTGGTGGCAAGGAGGTGGCAAAGGCTGCTGGGAGCCACCACATCTCCGTTAACCCAGGAGATCTGGCAGCGGCCACACAAAGGGAAGTGAGGGCAGAGGCAAGGGGAAGGAAGAAGAAAGTGAAGACTGCCTTGGCACCGTTATGCGGAGCATAGTGCCCGGATCAGGGAGGTGACAATGATTCCAGGCATCCTAGGCAGGCCAGAGGGTAGAAGCTTGAGGACATCAGACCTGGAGAGGGCCTTTGAGGCCATCGTATCTGATTCTCTCCTCTTATGGCTGGGGAAACTGAGGCTCAGAGAAGGGAAGGGAGCCCTCCTCCTCCTCCAGGACTGAGCTCAGCTTTTGGTGGCACTTTTTAAAAATTTATTTATTATACTTTAGATGAAGGTTTACAGAGCAAACTCATTTCTCATTAAACTATTAATATACATATTGTTTTGTGACATTGGTTGCCAATCCCACAACATATCAACACTCTCCCCTCCTTGACCTTGGGGTCCCCATTACCAGCTTTCCTGTCCCCTCCTGCTTTCTTGTCCTTGCCCCTGGGCTGGTGTGCCCCTTTAGTCTCTTTTTGTTTTGTGGGCCTGTCTAATCTTTGGCTGAAGAGTGAACCTCTGGAGTAACTTTAGTATGGCGAGTGTCCAGGGGTCATACTCTTGGGGTTTCTCCAGTCTCTGTCAGACTGGTATATCTGGTCTTTTTTTTTTTTTTGAGTGTGAATTTTCTCCAGCTCTGCCTGGGACCCTTTATTGTGATCTCTATCCGAGCAGTCGGTGGTGGTAGCTGGGCACCGTCCAAATGCACGGGACTCAGTCTGGCGGAGGCTGTGGTAGTTGTGATCCATTAGTCCTTTGGACTAATCTTTCCCTTGTGTCTCTGGTTTTCTTCATTCTCCCTTGTTCCAGACAGGGTGAGACCAATGGCGTATCTTAGATGGCCACTCACAAGCTTTTAAGACCCCAGACGCTACTCACTTGGTGGCACATTTTAAGATGCAGGACACTGACTGAGAGGAGCTTGTCTGGAAAGAGTCAGCTGAGGAGAAACCACGTCATTGTTACCATCATCATCGTCTCTAACTGAGCCCCTATTAGGTGCTGAGCACTTCCTGCCACCATATCTCTCGTGTTCAACCTTGAGGTTCAGAGAGATTAAGTAACTGGCCTAAGGCCACACAGCGATAAGGTGGGTGAGCAGGGATTCACACCCAGAGCCTGGTTTCAGAGTGCGCTCCCCCTGCTCTGTGAGACTGCCTCTGTATTGAAGCAATAGCCACTTAGGTGGTTACAGGATGAGGGGCTGTCCTGGGGGCACCTGTGCAATCCCGAGGGCCACAGGGGCCTTCACGTGGAGATGACGATAAGGGGACTGATTTAATTCCAGAATGAGAAAGAACTTTCTAGCAACCAGAGCTGCCTGGTTGTGGAATGGGTGAGCCGAAGGACTAGAACGTGTGCTGTCTCTTCTCAGAACCTTGCAGTTGCGCTCTGTTGCCCTTCAGCTGGAGCCGAATACTTTAACCTGGTGCATTCATTCACCTGGCAGCGTTGGAGGCTCTGCCTGACTGTCCCCCTGTCCCCATCTCTCTCCAGCTTTGTCTTATGCCCTCTCCCCATCACTCTGTTCCTGCCACTCAGTGCATCTTCCAGCAGCTCCCTGGAATATGCATACTCCTCACCTCCAGGCCTTTGCATATCTGCATATGCATAACTTCACCCGTTCTTCCCTTAGAAGGCCTCCATCATGCCCAGCAAGGTCAGGTCCCCTATTGTGCTGCCCCTCTCGCCTTCTCTGCTTCCCTTAAATACCCCTAAAAACACCTTACTGAAAGTATTGTCTCTTCCACTCCACTGTCAGCCGCACGCTGGCGGGGACCAGTCTTGTTCACAGGTATTTCTCCAGCGTCCAGAACAACTGGAGCCTTGCATGATGCTCAAGAAAAGTTTTGAGAGAAAGAATGAGAAATGATTGAAGGTAAGGAAGAATGATGGAAGGGCTCAAGGTCAAATATTTGCGGAGAGGGGGAGCCTCAGTCAACCAACCTTCCAGTGCTCTCCAACCATCCTTTGGCCGCTGCTCGCAGCTATGTTCTTGGCTCAATTCCCCAGGAATTACAGATTGAGAACCAGTCAATAAGCATTTAATAAGCTTCTACCTCATGCCAGGTACTGGCTGGGTACTGTCACATACGGTTTTTTCACAGATCGAATAACGACCAGGAGCGAGGCGAAACGTTTTTAGGGGCACTAGCTTGGAGGCGTTGATTCCTGTGCATTGATGTAGGCCATTGCTACACCTGGTTGCACTAACCTCACCCTCTCCCTCCCACAGGGCCTGGGCTCCTGGCTGCGCTTTCCCGAAATGGCCACCAGATGGCGGCAGAGGCTAAGAGTCAATGTTTAGAGCGCTTAAGCGAGCCTCCGACTGCCGGCAGGGGGCGCTGCTGCTCGGCCAGATGCATGTGTGAAGTCGACCAAGTGGACTGCAGCAAGGGAGGAAGGCCTGTTCTTCATTTGTACAGTGAGGACTGAGCCTCTGCTTTATAAACTTAAATGAGATGATTTAGGACTGGGTTGGCAAACTTTTTCTGTGAAGGGCCAGAGTACCGTTGTTTTGATTTTTTTAAAACTACTTAAAAATATGGAAACTACTCTTAGCTCACTTGAAAAACCATACTTAGGTCCCTTGCCAGGCAAAGACAGGCAGGACACAAGGGCAGATTGATTTGGCCTGCCCACTGGCCTGCTGACCCCTGATCTAGATAAAACCCCAAATCGGTGCCTGGCGCATAGTACCAAAAACCAAACCCTTTCCCAACAAGTTGATTCTGACTCATAGCCACCCCATAAGGCAAAGTAGAACTGCCCCTTAGGGTTTCCAAGGAGCAGCTGGTGGATTTGTACTGCTGATCTTTTGGTTAGCAGCTGAGCTCTTACCCTCCGAGCCACTAGGGCTCCTGGCACATAGTAAGTGCTCAGTTAATGGTGGCTGGGAGTTATCCACCCGGAGTCCTCAGCAGGGGCTCCATGAATCCCTTTTTCCAGCAACCCTGGGTGCAGCAGGGCACTCTCCTAATTCGATTTCCAGCTCCTGGCTCTCCCTGAAATAAAGGTCAGGTGTCATCTCTCCTCCCATCCACCTATGGCCCCAACCACACCTGGGCGCATTTTCACACCTCCATCCCTCTGTTCTTGGAGTTCCCTCCTCTTAGGGAAACTCCTGCCCTTTCTATCTTTCAAGGCCCCATCTCCTGGGTCTCTTTGTAAAAATTCAACTTTATTGAGGTCTTATTTACATGAAATAGAATGCACCTAGTTTAAGTGTGTCCCTGGATGCTGCAGATGGTGGTGCATGCGGCTGCTAACGGAAAGGTTTGCAGTTTGAATCTGCCCAGAGGTGCCTCCCTCCAAAACCTGTTCCGGCTCATATTGGCCTCAGCCTCCCCTGGGATCGGGGCAGAAATGCAGAGTCCCAGGCCACACCAGCCTTGCTGAGGCAGTACCTGCAGCTCCCTGAACCCCCAGGTAATTTCACGGCTGAGAAGCTTGTTGTAAGGACTGTCTTACTGGGGACAGCTGGCTGCATGGGTGTCCCCTTCCCTGCTATCCTGGGAGTTCCTGGAGAGCAGAGGTGAGGCTTCGGTGCCCACTTCAGGGGCTCCACCCTACAGCCATCTACAAATCAAAGTTGAATTAATAAATGAAAACAGTGGGTGGGGTGTGGGCCTGTGTATCCCAGGAGCCAGTGAGGAGGAGTGAGATGGGGGGCAAGGAGGGGGTTGTCTGTGCACTTGGATTTGAAGGTCTGGTTCTACCCTAAACCAGCCACTGCCCAAGTTGATCAAGGAAGAGCCTGAGCTCATTTGCATCTTGTTTGCGTATACTTAGCATATCTCTCTGCTGCCTTCCCTCCTCTTTCACACACCAGGGGAAGTTGGCTGGATTTGGGGAGAAATGTGGGCAGGGCAGGGGGCCTGGGGTGCTGGGGGAGCTTCTAGGCTACAAGCCCAGGCCTGGCTCCTCCCCGATGCCCATCCTGGGAGCAGGGCTGGGGTTCAAGTGCTGACCCTCTTTGGGTGGGGAGAGGGGCCTCTTAGATCCTCCAGCTCCAGACCCTTGCTAGGAGCGATGCTGGGGGCTAGACTGTTTCCCACCTCTCTGCCTGGGATGCCCTGTCCCCCATGGCCCTGTGTCCTATTGAAGTGTACCTGGACAGCATGGGTGACTCTCACAGTGTGACATTGAACAGAAAGACATAAAAGAACCCATATTACATGTGCCTCTTATATAAAGAGCACAAGCAGGCAAATGCACCCGTGCTGTTGGAAGTCAGGATAATGGTTCCTTTGGGGGACTTAATACCTTGATACCCTGTTGGGCTCTTGGAGATCTGGTCATGTTGCTTCTTGATCTGGGTGCTGGTTACATGGTTGGGCTCCCTCTGAAAATTCATGGTGTTGTACAGCACATATGTGCATTTTCTTGACAAAATTTTTGTTTTTAAAAGGAGGCCTGGTTTAGGTTTCAGAACACACCCACTGCAAGGTCCCTGTGTAGGCAGCCCTCCCGGGCTGTGTCCCCCTTCTCCCCTTTGTAGTGTTGGGGCTCTGGCTGCTTCCCACAGATTTGTATCTTTTACTTGCCCTCCTCTCCTGGCAGACTGGGAGCTGCCTGAGGGCAGGGCCTGTGTCCTGTGCATTCCTGTGAACCCTCCTGGCATGGGACTATGTGTGGGAATACCTGGGTGGCTTCTCAGTGCCTCTGGAAGCCCAAAGAGGCCCTGGGCACCGAACAACCAGCGTACAGGGGGTGGGTTTCTCCTTACCTAGAAGGCCAGCATGGGGTCAGTGTGGGCGAAGAGATGGGACCACAGAAGGTACCAGAGGAGAGAGAGGTGGGACTTGAGGTCCCTGGGAAGGAATGGGGATAGGGCCATAGACATTCTGGTCTGAGCCCCATCTTCCCTAGCCCCCCTTGCTGGAGCCCTGGCCTCTTCCCTGTGCTCCCTCTAGCTGGGTCAGCACCACCTGTGCCTTGGGTGTTGACCCTGACCTTGAGGCTGCCTAGGCCCCTGCTAAGCCCCACTTGGAGCCCAGGAAAGGGGCTGAGGCATGTGGCTTCTTGGGCTCAGCCAGCTCTGTGCTGAGGCTGCTCTGAACCTGGCCGCCTGTGCCTGACTCACCTTTGCTCTGCAAGGCACCGCCCTCTCCGTGGGTTACGGGGACTGTAAGCCATAAACGGACTTTGGGCAATGGTCTGGCTTCTTTGGCCTTGGTTTCCCTTTTCTGTAAAATGAGGACACAATTCTGCTTTTGTTCCCCTCAGAGGGCAGCTGTGAGGTCAGACAAGACAGAGGAGGTGGGAGAACTTTGGACAGGAAAGTGTGTGGAGAAAGCCTCCTGGGGGTGGGAGATGGTTAGTGAAAGGGGTGTTCTGTACAGTGGGGGCAGGCAAGGGGGTGCGAAAGGCCTCCAGGGCTGCTGTTGTGGGGGCTCCCCTAGGGGGTGGGTGGGGTGATGGGAGAGTATAGGAAGTTAGGGGCCTGGGTTCTTAGTCTGACTCACTCCTAATTGGCTGCAGGCCCATTGCTCTCTGGGCCTCAGTTTACTGTTTTGTAAATTTACAGGGTCATTGGGTTAGGTCATTTCAGGTTCCATCAGCTCTGGGCTCCCTCAATTCCATGCCTTCTTTGGTGTTATTTTGGAATAGTTTCTTTAAATGTAAAGATGGAGAGGCTTCCCATACAGACCCAGAGTTCCAGCGTCCTGAGTGCAAAATGAGAAGGTCTGGCCACTCTGGGACTCCCACGTTTTCAGGCACCTGCCCTGGCTAGGGTGCTCTTCCCTCCGTATGGTCCGCAGCCCTGACCTAGCTTCCTCCAGCCTGGGGCTGCTTCTACCTAGGACCCACTCTCTCGGCTGCCCAAGTTGCCAGCCCAGGACTAGCCCCCATGTCTGCTCCTTGCCTGGCCTGCGCTGGGCGCAGTTGGACAGGCAGCTCTTTTCTCTTTGGTTTTGCCAAGCTCAGGCTTTGGAGGGCAAGTCTGGATTGGGTAGGAATTAACTCACATATTTACCAAGCAGAGAACTAGTCTGGGAATTTCCTGGGGGTGTCGGAGCCTCAGGCAGGGGGCCAGAGACAGTGAGTGAGGTGATGGGTCCCCCTGCTCAGGGTCCAGGTCCTTCCTTCTCCCTACCAAAAAAACCAAACCCACTGCCATGGAGTTAATTCCTACTCATAGCGACCCCGTAGGGTTTTCAAGGCTGTAAATTTTTATGGAAGCAGGCTGCCACATCTTCCTCCCGGGGAGCTGCTGGTGGTTTCCAACTGCAGACCTTTCGGTTAGTAGTCAAGCACTTAACCACTGCGCCACCAGGGTTCCCTCTACTATGGCTCCCATTCCACGGGTCTCAGCCTGGCCACGCTGCCCTTGGGGACAAGCTCCTGCCTGTCTCTTGGCCTCACTTCCATGCCCCACGCTCAGGAATGCCCACACTCACTGAGTTCTTTGTGCCAACCCCTGGCTATTCTTCAAGTCCCTTCCTTCTCCTGCCAAGTCCCCCCTCTCCACTACTCAGCTCCAACATCCCCCAGAAAGCATCCCCTACCCTCCTCATGTCAGCATGGGGGTGCATGCTCCTCCTGCCTGTTGACCCCTCCCAGCTGGGTCGGGGCCTCTGAACTGCCTCCCCAGCCGCCAGCACAGAGAGCCAGACGCACAGTTGGTGCTCAATTAATGCTCTCATGAACAAAGGCTTGCTTTTGGTCTGAGAGGCAGGGGAGGCTGTGACAGGGACTAGGGGAGCAGAAGTCACCAGCAGTGAGGCTGGGGTTCTTTTGCCCCTTACTGGGCCATTGCTCAGAGAAATTGCAGGGCAGTCCCTCCCCTCAGGCTGCTAGATGGAGCCCCCTCCCCTAATGCACTGTTGGCCAAGCTGTGCCAGCCACAGCCTGGCCTCTACACTCATCCACTCACTGGGCACCAGCTCTGGGCCAGCTGGCTCTGCACGGGGCAGTCAGCCTGCAGAAGTGTGACAAACCCTAGCGCAGAGCTGACAGGACTGGCCACCATTCCATTCCCAGCACCCCATCCTGGCTGCAGCAGCCACATGGAGGCACAGCTTCCTCCCCTGTCAGCACAGCCCCAGTGTCTTGGAAAACCTGCCCAGCTCAGGATGTGAAAATAGAACAAGGAGGACCCCTCAGGGACCACCAGGCCAGCTCCTGACATGTTATAGATGGGACGCTGAAGCCCAGGTAACATCAGTGACCTGCCCAAAGTCATGGGGCTAGACTGGTGTCCTGGGACCCTGCGGAGCCAGCCCTGAGGGTCAGGAGTAGCAGTGCCTGACTTGTTGGGCCCTGTCCCCCAGGCCCTCATCTGAGCAGAGGGCAGCCTGCCATGCTCCCAGCATGCTCCACCTGGCTGTGTTTCCCAGAGCCAGCAGAAAGGTAGGGCGGGAGCAAGTCTGAATTGGCTCAGGGAGCTGCAAGTCCCAGCCGGCCCTCCCTGCCCGCAAGCCCGGGAGTGGGAAGTGAGGCTCCACACCCCAAATCCTCTGCCTTCCTTCTAGCCCACACCTTCAGCCTGGGGCCCAAACATGGCAGGAAGCCAGGGTCCTCACCCTCCCTCCATGGTAACCGAGTCACAACACCCAACACTGGAGACTGTTTGTCCTGCCAGCACCGCACCCTGACCTGGGCCTGCTCAGCCCAGCCAGGGGAGAAGCCAGGGCCTGGCTGGATGGGGAGGGTGAGGGGTGGGGTGGAGGGGTGGGTGGTAGGGCCTATGGGCCTCGAGACCCTTCCCCTCCTACTCGGAGCCCCTCAGGAACTTCCCAAGCTCTGGGCTAGCTAGGGCTGTTGTTCCAGGAACCTCTGATTCTGGGGCCCCCAATCTAGCCCCTTAGGACTTTGTAGGGCCTGGGAGGAGGAGACAGGTTGAGGTGAGGGACTATGCTGGAATCACAGGGAGAAGTGTGGGTTTGAGGGAGAAAGACCCCCTGGCCAGCCTGGCTTTGAGAAGCATTTAGGAGAGGGTGGTGTGACAGATGGCTCTTTCTTTCTGGCTGGGGCGATCCGGCCGGTCCCAGCCTCTGCTTCCTGTTCTCAGGCATTGGGCACCGTGAGGCTGCTCCAGTATCATGTCTGGGGGCTGGCTGTGTAGGGTAGCAGGTGGAATGTCTGAACCCCTTCTCAGCTCCATTGTGGCCTGGGAGGATCAGGGGTGGGAGCCAGCCCTGGGGAGGGAAGGCCAATTTTTCTGGCTTTCATTGGCTTGTTTCAGAGGACCTGAGCTCAGACTTGTGGGAAGATATAGAAGGGCAGACAGGGTCTCTGTCCCTGAGGAGCCTCCTCTGAAGGAAGAGACATGGCCTCAGCCTCCAAGAAGTCCTGGTCTGAGGGGGGCGACCTGGCCTCTGCCCTGTGGAATCTCAAATATCCAGACTGGGCACCTGAAACAGAACCAGCCAATGAAGTGACAGGGCTCCAAGGGTGAAGGAGTAGGGGGCTAGCTAGGCCTCAGGGGCTTGGCAAAGGCTTCTGTGACTTAGGGAGAGGTGGGACCCGGGGGTCTTCCTGCCTCTTCTCCTTGGTCTGTGGGGGGTCCTTCCCTAGGGTTGGTGAACCCTCCCCCAAGTTACCAGGCCTGGTGAAAGCTGTAATTACGTTAGCACCACTTGTCAAATGCTTCCAGGATAAACAATAACTTTCTAGAATCTTTCTCCACTTCAATCCTGTACTATGGGCAGGAACAATCACCACCCCCTTTTACACAAAAGGAAACTGAGGCTCAGAGACTGACACATTCCATGTTGGTGGCTCAGGTCCTAAGGGGCAGACCGCTGTGAGAGCCCCCAGCCCTCCTGACATTTGGGGGGAATCTACTGTGGGCAGACACCCAGCAGTATGGGAGAAGGGCCAGCCTCACAGTGTCCCTGCTATCCCCCAAGTCCTGAAGCTCTCAGCCCCTCTCTCAGGACCTTTCCCCGGCTTTAGTCTTCGCTGGGCCTGTGAGGAGGTAGCAGTGGGAGAGGCTAGGCCCTGCTGAGGCTGCAGTTCCCTGGCCCACCCAGGCTGAGTCAGGCTGGGCAGGAGCCAGGGGGGCGGTGTTCCCAGGGCCAGTCCAGGCGGCGCCCACATTCCTCACAGGAGCGGGTGCGTCTGGGCTTGGCCAAGCCAGGTGTGCTGTGCCCCACCCAGAGCCTCTACCCTCACCTGAGCCAGCTCAGCACCCATCCCCAGCCTTGTAAAGAATGTCTGCCTCCGCCTGCAATGGGGTGTGAGATCTGCTTGCCTTGCACATCCTCATGGGGTGGGGTGCAGGCTGGGGGTCAGCCTGCTCCCTTAGGTCCCATGAAGGTCAGAGCGATGGGGCACCCACTCTCACCCCTACTCACATTCCCTCTGCCTCTGCAGTTGGTTGAGCTGGAGGCCCATGAGGGATAGGGGGAGGCTCGGACGGTCTGGGGCCTTAGTCTTCAGTGCTGTAAAACAGGTGTGAGAGTGAGGACTGTTCTGAGATCCGGGTGGTGAGGGCCCTGCAGAGACCCGGGAGTGGCAGAGGGGCTGGGAGGCTGGGCTGGGCCCCTTGGGGGGCAGATACTGTTTGTTACTCTGAATCTTCCGGGAGCCCTTCATCCTAAATAGCTTGGAGCTCTGGGTGCCATGTGGGTCCCTGGGGCAGAGGCTCCTAGTGGGGGCCCTATGCCCATGGTGGCTCCAGCTCCAAGGCTGCTGCTGACCTCTTGCCACCCTGGCCCTGCTTCAGCAGCTACTGGGGCTGGAGGGATCCACCTGGGGCTGGTCAAGGTCAGTTCCTATGATTTTCAGTCCAAGTTACTTCCTCTCTCTGGACCTCAGTTTCCTGTACTGTAAAATGGGGACAGGAGTCCCCCTACCCTGCCAGTGTCCCTGGGTTCTTGGTGGATGGAATGGTATCTTGAGATGGAGAAAGTGCTTTGGGACCCAAGATGGGTTGTGCTGGGATCCTACGCCTTTCTCTGTGTGGGACCCCGCCCCAGCCCACCCCAGCTCTGCAGCTTCCCCATCATCCTCTGTGGGTCAGGCCAGGCTCCTGGATGGGTTGGAGGCGTGGGGAGAACCTCAAGTCTAGGATTTTGGGACCATGCCCACTGTTCAACCTCTGAGGGCTGCAGTGGAGTCAGCATTTCAATTATGCCAGCAACTGGCTTGGGGCATCCCCTTGTCTTCTTGTTACCCAGTTCTGAGGCCTCAGCAGTTTTGAGCACAGACTGTGGGACCTGGGCTGGTCCCCTCTTGTCATGCCCTTGGAGCAGACAGGTCTGGCTATTCCTGGGAACCCTGTGGTGTGGGAGTAGGGCCAGGGTGGCTTGGGTAGCTGAAGTCACTTCCCAGGCCTTGGTGGGAACTAGCGGGCCTTGGCCTGGGGCCCAGGTGGGCGTGGGAATTCTGTCCTACGCTGAAGGTCAGAGAAAGTGACACCAGGGCTGCTGTGGGGAGGAGAGTCTGAGGGGCGAGCTGAATGGAGAGTCAGGCCTACGCAGCAGATTGTGCTCCCGGCAGCCTGTGGGGAGAGAGGGAGCAGAATAGGGTCCTCCAGACCACCACCTCACATGGACCCCTCAGCTCCTCCCTCTCCTGGGGCAGCACCCCCTCCCCGCCTTCCTTGCCTGAACCTAGGCTTTTGGGGTGACCCAGGGGCCCTCTACGGACTTTGGCTGTCCCCTCCTCTCCTGTTCGGGGCTTTGTGAGGAGAAGGCAGCACTCTATCCCTGGCGTGGTACTGTTTGCAGTGGAAGGAACTGTCTCAGCCCACCCCCGCCCCTAAAGCCCTCCTCTGGGGCCTAGTGTCGGGGATGAGGATGGCTCAGTGTGTGTGTGTACATGTGTGCATATGCGTATGTATATGTGTGTATAGGTGGGTGGGAGACAGCTGTCCCAGGGGAGGTGGGCTTCTGAAAATTTGGGCTGGGGTCCTTGTAATTGAATTCTGAAGCCTGAAGGATTCTGGGAATTGGCACTGAGAGCTGGCTCAGGGCAGTCTGGGAAACTGTGAGAACAGGTGAGAACAGGCTGGAAGGGTGTGGCAGAAGAATGTGTGGGCTCCAGCCGCCCCACCCTCTCTCAGCAAGAATGGGCCCTGACTAGGGAGCCAGGACCTGGGCCCTTCTTCCAGCTGTCCCGGCTCTGCTCTACCAGCCATCCCTCCTTGTCCCTGCAGGTCTCTGCTACTTCCTGCAGGCCCCTAACCCCACTGGGCTAGAGCCCACTGGGCCTGTCTGGGGTTGGCTGTTTGGGAGAAGCTGGCAATGTTTCCTGAAGATTTCCAGGAGGTCCTTGGTGCTGTGTGTTTGCTTCTGCCCCTTTGCATAGACAGGCTCTCTGTCACTTAGAGGGTCCTGTTCTGAGCAGTTAGGGAGAAAAGGACTGCACCTGAGGCGGGTTGGGGGGGGGGTTTCTGGGCCAGCTCTGCTCCTGGGCAGCCTGCCAACACTGGAGCTTCTGGGCACAAGCTGTCAGCCTCTGCAGAGGGCTTTGTTGTCCCCTGTTCTGCATTTCTTTTTTTTTTGTCCTGCACAGTTGACCAGGGCACCCTGTGGCCTTCAAGAGAAAGGCCACACTCTTTAGCATGGCACAAGGACCTTTCACAGCCTGGCCCCTGCCAGCCTCTGGAGGCTCAGATCCCCTCTCTGCCTGCCCAACCTACTCCTGTCATTCAGGTCGTCCCACTCTTCCCTGAAGGCACTGGCCCCGTGTGCCCCCTGGCCTTTGTGTGTGCCAGTCACCCTGCTGGGAAGGCTAGTGTTGGCCTGTGACTCCTATCTGTACAGGCCCCTGCTCAGACTCCTTGCCCACTCTCCTGACCCTTGCCCACGTCAGGGACCCCTGTTAGGTGCTCCCACAGCCCAATCTGCTCAGGCCTCCACGATGCTCTGGTCAGTTGGCTTGTGAGGTCCAGTGTCTCCCCTGGAGACAGAACTCCCCAAGAGCAGGGCACACATCTGTCCCTGCCATGTCCCTTAGCTGGGCCCTCATGTCGGTCAGGGGGTGAGAGGAGGAACCCATGAGTGGGTGCAGGAAGTTGGAGGAATTCGTCTGAGATCTGTGGACTTGCAAAGGCGGTCAGATGATCCTGGCCCTGTTCGTGCTTCCCTAATCTGAGGAGAAACATCCCTCTACCTTGGGTTGAGGTCTTCTGGGAAGATTCCAGAAACCTCTCCTGGGATCAGGGAAGGGATGAGCTCCTTCTCCCCCCATGTGAGGGCACAAGATTAAGGGGCCAGTGTGTGAGCTGCAGCAGCTGCTTCATGCGAGTGTGTGAACGTGTGTGCCTGTGTATTAGTGTGTGAAAGTATATAACCATGCGAGAATCTATGTGAGTGTGTGAGCATGTACCAGTGTGTACAGGTGTGAATCATGTGAGAATCTCATGAGTGTGTGATGAGTATCTGAGGGTCTGTATGAGTGTAAGATCAAAGACCATAGGCTTCATTATGGATTACACTCAACACAAAGAAAACAAAAATCCTCATAACTGGATCAATAAACATCATGATAAATAGAGAGAAGACTGAAGTTGCAAGGATTTCATTCTACTCCGATCTACATCAACAGCCATGGAAGCAGCAGTCAAGAAATCAAAAGATGCATTGCATTGGGCAAATCTGCTGCAAAAGACCCTTTAAAGCGTTAAAAAGCAAAGATGTCACCTTGAAGGCCTGACCCAGGCTACGGTATTTTCAATTGCCTCATGCATGCCAAAGCTGGAAAATGAATAAGGAAGATCGAAGAAGAATTGATTGTTGGTGAAGAATATTGACTCTACCACGGATTGCTAGAAAAATGAACAAACCTGTCTTGGAAGAAGTACAACCAGAATGCCCCTCAGAAGCAAGAATGGCTTCTTTGCACATGTTATCAGGAGGGATCAGGAAAAGGGCATCATGCTTGGTAAAGTAGAGGGTCAGCGAAAAAGAGGAAGACCCTCAATGAGATGGACCGACACGGTGGCTGCAGCAATGGGCTCAAGCATAGCAACGAGTGTGAGGACGGCACAGGGCCGGGCCATGTCTTGTCCTGTTGTGTATAGGGTCGCTCGCTGTGAGTCGGAACGGTGGAATCGACTGGACTGCAGTGGGTTTGGTTTTGGTTTTTTATAAGTCAGAACCGACTTGATGGGACCTAACGACAAGAAGTGTGATTAGTGTGCAAAAGGGTCTGACTACGTGCGAGTCTGTGAGAATGTGAGCGTGAAAAGTCTGTGTGACTGTGTGAGTGTGAAAGTACGTGACCGTGCTCGAGTCTGTGAGGATGCGAATGTGAATACACTTGAGTTTGCGAAAGTGGGTATTAGAGTGAGTCTGCAGGTCTGTGGGTATGAACGTGTGAGAGTTAATACGAGTGAGTGTGAGCATGTATGAGTTTATGGGTGTACGAGTGTGAATGAATACGTGTAACTCTGTGAGAGTGAATGAGTGTGAGTCTGTGTGAATGTGCACGTGAACTGTGTGTAAGGGTGTGAATACGGGAATCTATGAGTGTATATGGACGTGTAGGAGTGTCTAAGTCTATGAATGATTGTGAGTGTGTAAGTCTGTGAGTATGAATGTGAGTCTGTGAGTGTGAGCATGAGAATGTGTGAATGTGCATATGAACTGTGTGTGTAAGCATGTGAGTGTGTGATTGTGTGTGTGGGAGTGTGTATGAGTCTGAGTGTGTTTGAATATGTGTAAGTCTGTGAGTGTATATGAGTCTGTGTGAAAGAACACGTGAGCTATATGTAAATACGTGACTTATCCTGACGGGGGCTTGGTTGGGACCCAAAGCAGTAGGAAACCCTTGAGTCCAGCCCTCCCCTTTCCCAAGGCCATGGTGAAGTGCAGGGAAACACAGAGGCTCTCCCCATGAGTTCTGGGGGAGGCCCAGGGAGCTCGAGGCTGACTTTGCCCCAGGAGAGTTTACTCAGAGGAGTGAGTGGGTGGTCTTTTCCTCTGCTAGAGACAGAGCTCTGGAGGCCATTCTTTATTAGAAAAATAAAAACAACCCTCAAACGTAGTACTGAATAGATACAAAATAATATTTACAAAATTTGTGCAGGATTTAAGAATTAAGATACAACAAAGATCTGTGAGCCCACCACCCAATTTTAGAAACTTCATCTTTGATGCGTGCCGCTTCCCACGCCACTTCTTCCATCCTCATGCCAGCGTTACCACTGGCCTGGATTTTGGGTTGTCATTCCCCTGTTTTCTTTCATATATAAATATTTCACATTCCTAAACGGTATAGTAGATGTGTTTGGGCTTCATCTAGATGGACTCATAGGGTGCGGATCTGAAGCGGTTCTCGCCAGCCCCGCGCGCTGCGGGGAAGTCCCATGAGGCCTGGCCTAAGGCCCAGGCCTCTTCTCTTGGATCAAGTCGCTGGCGCCAGAGCAGCTCAGTGCTGCCCTCTGCGGGCGGGACGCCAGATTCTTTGGGCTCAGCGTGAGTGAGGCGCCTGGGTGAGGAGCCCCACTCAGCTCCCCGTGGTGAGACCCCAGAGGGATGTGAGTACAGTCACTGTGCACACACGCACACGTGCAGGACACGCTTGGGCAGATGTGTACACAATCCACTCATATACAAAGATACACATATAAACCCCTTCGCTGTTAATTCGTTTTGTTTACCGAGGAGGGCCCCAGGCTGGCGCCTCCACCGTAAACACGCAAACAACAGCCACTCGCAGCAGGAAGGAGGGTGGTCTCAGGTAGTGGAGCGGGAGGGCTGCAGGTAGGGGGTGGGGGGTGAGGGGGATGGGGGGTGAGGGGGATGGGTTCCTAGGAAGGTTGACTTTAGGGTGAGCAATTTCAACGGAGCGATGAGGATACAACCGGACTTAAGGCGGGGAGGGATGGAATTGTGCCTGGAGAAGGGAAGGGTTTTTTTTAAGATGGAGGGTAGGAGGCGAGGCATGACAAAAGGCACAGGCCAGCTTCAGAAAGGAATTTCACGTCCATTAGCCTGGAGGCAAGGGAATGGACACAATGAACTGTGTGAGGTCTGGGCCCAGTCAGGGCTCCTGGTGTGATGGAATCACGGGGCTACAGGGGGAGTTGCTGAGGACAGTGAGGCCCCTGAGAGGAGGAGGGGACGGTTTGAAGACTGCAGGTAGAAGGCGAGGCTGGGAAACAGCGTCCCAGCCTCCCTCCCCAACCCCAGGAGGCGCCTCCCCGGACTGCTGAGCAGAGGCGCGTTACCCAGAGAGGCCAGCAGAGGGCGCTCCCGTTACAGATTTGAGGCTTCAGCTGGCCCGTTGGAGATTGTCAGAGGCTCCTTCTTGGAAAGCATCTGGAGCCTGGAGTTCTGAAGGGAAGCATTTTGGCTTCCCTCTTGGGAGCCACCAAGCATAGGGTGAGAAGAGATGAACTTATGTAGTAAAAAACCCGTTGCCGTCGAGTCGATTTTGACTCATATCGAGCCTATAGGACGGAGTAGAACTGCCCCACAGGGTTTCCAAGGAGCGCCTGGTGGATTGGAAGCCCCATAATATCCTATTTCTCTCCTTCCTCATATCCCTGGGTCAGGCAACTCTCTGATCAATGTTTCCATTCCCTTATCTTACCTTTGGTGACCTTGAATCAGCCCAACCTGTCCTGGAGGTCTTCCTCTGGGCCATTGGGGGCTGTTAGGGCCAATGGCCTCTAGAAAGTTCCCCAGTGTTCAGCCCCAGAGTTCTCCCTCTGCACGCTCCCTCCATGACCTCACTGGCTCTGCTTTCCTCACCTCGCCTCTAGGTGGAGCACTTCCTTGTCTGGTCTCCAGCAGTGTTCCTCAGCCGGCCACGTCCAAGGAGCCTTGTTAGTCTTTGCCCATGGGTTCTAGAACAAGCTCTCAGGATCAGACCTTTTGTCTTCTGCCACAAAGGGTACAGGTTTCCACTGTGGCTGACTGGTGAACACAGTCAGGGCTGGCTCACTCAGGTTGAGGTGTGGCAGACTCTATTGACTACTTGGGGAGATGATTATGAAGGAGAAAAATCTCTCCAGTTGTTAATCTCCCCTCCATTTCCTGAGAGTTCCTCCTGGGCAGAGGCACCTCAAACAAGTTATTCATTTGTTCATTCATTCTTCAGTTGTTGAGCGCTATTTTTATGTCTTTTTCTGGGGACAGAGAGGGGAAGGGTAGGATCCCTACCCCATGTCCAGAGGAGGAGACAGGAGAACAGGCTACAACAATGGCACAGGGTGATAAGTGCTTTGAAAGAGCTGTATTGTTGTCTTCCTCTGAACCCTGCTTACCCATCCCAGTCAGAGGCATCATCACCCGCCCACCTGCTCAACCCCCAAAATGCAGAGTCATACTGTTGCCCTGCCCTCTATCAGGTCAGTCCCCCTTTTGGCCACCATGTCTCATCTTCACCCTCAACACCTGTCTCCCAGGCCTTCACTTCAGCCCTAGGGCCGGCTCCTTCTCTCCATCCAGCCTGATTGTTGCCCCCAAAGTTAGCTTTCTAAAACATTGTCAGTTCCTTCTTCAGAGCACGTGATACCCAGGAGCATAAAAGAAATAATTAACACATGTGACCTAAACAAAATCTATCTATATGGAAAAAGACACTGTAAACAATGTTGGAAGACCAGTGACCATCTGGGAAAGCACATTTATGACACATATGAGAAATGGCCTCATATCCACATTCACGAAAAGCTTACATAAGCCAGTAAGGAAAAGACTCCGTAGAAAAAATAGTGCAAACAGGAACAGCTGGCTCATAGGAAACAAGAAGAAGAAAAAAGTGGCCCAAAAATATAGATGTTCAGCCTCACTCATAATTAATAATGGAAACCAAAGCAACAGAAAGGTCTTTCTCGATGATCAGAAGGACAAAAACTGAAACAAGCAAACAAACTTTGATGATACCCAGTGCTGGTGGAAATGTGGGGGATAGTTGTTCTCCTTTACGGTTGGTGGAAGTGAAAATTGGAACAATTTTTCAAGAAGACTTTCTTTTTTAATGTATCGTGTTTTAAGTGAAAGTTTGCAATTTAAGTCAGTCTCTCATATAAAAACTTATACACACATTGCTATGTAACCCTAGCTGCTCTCCCCCCTAATGAGACAGCACACTCCTCCTCTCCACCCTGTATTCCCCGTGTCCATTCAGCCAGCTCCTGTCCTCTTCTGCCTTCTCATCTCGCCTCCAGACAGGAGCTGCCCACATAGTCTCATGTGTCTACTTGAGCCAAGAAGCTCACTCCTCACCAGTATCATTTCTGTCTTATAGTCCAGTCCAATCCCTGTCTGAAGAGTTGGCTTCAGGAATGGTTCAAGTCTTGAGCTGACAGAAGGTCCAGGGGCCATGAACTTTGGGGTCCCTCCAGTCACAGTCAAACCATTAAGCCTGGTCTTTTTATGAGAATTTGAGGTCAGTATCCCATTGTTCTCCTGCTCCATCAGGGATTCTCTGTTGTGTTCCCTGTTAGGACAGTCACTGGTGGTAGCCGGGCACCATCTAGTTCTTCCAGTCTCAGGCTGTCAAGAAGACTTTCAAAACTTTTTTTTTTTACTGTGGAAAATTTCATACATGCACAAAAGTAGAGAGAATAGCAAAAGAAGTCCCATATACCCGTCACCCAGCTTCAATAATTATCAACACTGCCATTCTTGTTTCTTCTGTTCCCCTACCATCCATTGTGGGGCAGTTAGTGCATTTTATGTATTTATTTGTGTATTTTAAGGTGAACCCCAGATATTGTTTCATTTCACTCCAGAAGAAAAATTTGGCAATAGCTAACAAAGTAAAAAATGGACTTAACCTTTAACTCAATAATCCCAGTCCTAAAAATGCCTCCCTAAGGATATACTCACAAAATTTCACCATGCTATCTGTCCAGGGAGGCTTATTACAACATACATTGTTTGTAGAAGCAAAAAGCCTGGAAACCAGAGAGGTTGTTGGTAGCGACGGAGTAAATAAATCATAGCTCATAGCTGTGATAAAGTAAAAAGAAGGAAGTAGCTTTTTAAGAGATGTTATTAAGTGGGAAATTGAGGTAAGAGCTGGATAATACAATCCCTTTTGTATAATTAAAAAAACCTATGTAAATAGACATACTATAAACAAGACAAAACAGAGCAGAACAATGCCTGGGTGACATACTATTGCTGCAGGATAAAATCCAAACTCCTTAGCATGCCTTTCACAGTGATCTTCCTTTCCAAACTTCGTTCCAGCCATCACTCCCGCTACAGACCCTATGAATTGGCCCAGAGTTTCCCAAAATGGGTTCTTAGCTCAACAAGCTCCTCCTGGAAGGGGTTCCATGGCCAAATAGTTTTGGGAAATGCCAAGCACCTTATCTCCTTCTTGGTGGATCACTGCACATTAGCTCGGCAAAGGCTCTGGGAAGTCTGTAGTAAAACAAGCAAACAAAGAACCGACAAGGATGTGCCTGGTCCTGGCCTACAAGGCCTGCATCACACTTCTCAGTTCTGGCTCTTATTCGTACCACCAGAGGCCAACCCCGGTGCCTCAGGGCTGAGAACCACTGCTCTGAGGGGTCACCCTGCTCCTTTCTGACCTTATCTAGCCCCACTCTCTCCCAAGCTCATCCCACCTCAGCCACACTATCTGTTCCTTGAAGAGGAATATCTTAGTTTAGCCTCAGGGTCTTTGCTCTAGCTACTCCCTTGGCTGGGAAAGCTATTCCCTGTACATGGGTGGCTCCTTCCTTAATTCAGTTTCCCTCTTACATGTCACCTAGGAGAGGCCTTCCCTAGGCCCCTGAAGGACATATATGCCCCTTGCATTTACCCAGAAAACTTATCCTTCTCCAGTTTGTTTACTGCTCAGCTTTCCCGCTAAATCGTTCTAGAAGAGCAAAGGTGCTTCTGCTGTGTTTCTCACCATATTCCTCAGAGTCTAGGCCAGTGCCTGACACATAGTTGGTGCTTGACTAATACATTTCCTTACAAGATCCATTTTTTGTAGCAGTTCTATTGCTATACCCCTGGAAATGCTGATCCAGCTACCAGTCAGTCTCCTGGTATTCCCAAACTTCTTGGGTGGTGCCTTCCCACTGCTGCCTGGATGGCTCCCCACCTCATCTTCTCTGCCTGGCAAAGCCCTGCCCAGGCTTCGAAACCCAGCTTCACTGTCCCTCCCTGTGAAACCGTCCTCGGCAACCTGGCTGAATGAGTCGCTCCCTCCTCGGTCCTCCCAAGGTGCTTGTACACACATACGTTTATCACTGCACAAATAACATTGC
Organism: Elephas maximus indicus; assembly: GCF_024166365.1. Taxonomy (NCBI): domain Eukaryota; kingdom Metazoa; phylum Chordata; class Mammalia; order Proboscidea; family Elephantidae; genus Elephas; species Elephas maximus. Next base: position 48,702,472 of record NC_064837.1, on the reverse strand, counting down.
GCTGTAATGAACTGTTTGTGCGTCTCTCTCCTCCACGGACCTGCACTCATTAAGGGCAGGGCTCGGCTGACTCAGTTCTGAATTTTCAGCACCCAGCTCAGTGACTGCCGCATAATGAGAGCAGTGAATGTGTGCTGGAGGAAGCCCAACTTTGGGCTTTTACTGTCTGTATCCATTCACCTGCATCATTTGGGCACCTACTGTGTACAAAGCACTGAGTTAGACCTTGTGATGGGTCCAGAGATGAACAGACATCCATATCTGGCTGTAAAGGATTGTAATTCTAGAAGCAAGCCCATTGCCAAATAATTCTAACACAAATGAGACTGGCTAGTGCTACTTGGTGCCAGAATGGGCTAGGCTTGTGTATTAATTTCCTCTTGCTGCTGTAACGCATTACCGCAAATTTAGTGGCTTAAAGCAACACAAACCTATTATCTTACTCTTCTAGAGGTCAGAAGTCTAAAATAGGTTTCACAGGGTGAAAATCAAGGTGTTGGCAGAGCTGCATTCCTTCTGGAGGCTCTTGGGGGAGAATCCATACCTTGCCTTTTCCAGCTTCTAGAGCCACTCCTTGGCTTGCGGCTGCATCACTCTGCTTCCGTCGTCATATGTCCTTCTCTGACTTTGACCCTCGTGCCTCTGTTTTATAAGGACCCTTGTGATTGCATTGGGCCCAAACCAGGTAATCCGAGATAATCTGTCCATCTCAGATCCTTAACTTTAATCACATCCTTAACTTAATCACATCTTGCCATGTAAGGTACCAGGGATTTGGACGAGAATGTCTTTAGGGGCCACTGTCCTGCCTAGCATGGGGGGTGGGGTATGGCATTTCACTGTTTTGGGAGTCATTGAGCCCTTACAGAATCCCTGGTATGTGCAAGGCTTGGTGCCAGCTACTTTTATATGTTATCTTGTTTAATCTTCATGACTACCTTGCCAGGTAAGTCTAGTATCCTCATTTTGTAGATGAGAGAGCTGAGGCGAAGAGAAGGAAAGTGACTTAACCAAGGCCATGCAGAGTTCAGATTAAAAAAAAATATATTGTGATGAAATACATATAACAAAACACGTGCCGTTTCAACCATTTTTACGCGTGCAATTCAGTAACGTTAATTATGTTCGTTGTTGTGTGACATCACCAGTGTCCACTTCCAAAATTTCCCATCACCCTTAAACAAAGCTCAGTGCCCCCTGAGCAATGACTCCTTCTTCCCCTCCCCGCCCCGACCCTGGTACCCAAACCAAACCCAACCCACTGCTATCAAGTCGAATCTGACTCATAGCGGGGTCCTGTAGGACAGAGTAGGACTGCTTCATAGGGTTTCCAAGGCTGTAAACCTTTATGGAAGCAGACTGTCACATCTTTCTCCTGTGGAGCGGCTGGTGGGTTGGAACCTCTGATCTTTTGGTTAGCAGCTGAGCACTTTAACCACTGAGCTACCAGGGCTCCTCTACCCCTGGTAAACACTAATAACTTTTGGTCTCTATACATTGCCTATGCCAGATATTATGTAAGTGGGATCGTCAATATTTGTCCTTTTGTGACAAATATTGACGATAATAAATAATAAAGAGAACTTCGTTTCTCTTTATGGCTGAATAGTATTGCATTGTATAGATATCCTGGGCTCCTGTGGGGTGTACAGGCTTGCCCCTCTGGGGCTAGGTGTGGACAGGCCGGGTCTGTGACTTTTGGAGCCCTGGTGGCGTAGTAGTTAAGTGAAAAGGCTGCTAACCAAAAGGTCGGCAGTTCAAATCCACCAGCCACTCCTTGGAAACCCTGTGGGGCAGCTCTACTCTGTCCTCTAGGGTTGCTATGGGTCAGAATCGACTCAACGGCAACGGGTTTGGGTTTTTTTTTTTTTGTACGGATATACCACATTTTGTTTATCCAGTTATCTGTTGGTGGACACTTGGGTTGTTTCTACCTTTTGGCTCTTGTGAATAATGCTGCAATGAACATTGGTGTACAAAGATCTGTTCGAGTCCCTGTTTTCAATTCTTTTGGGTAGATACCCAGGAATGGAATTGCTGGGTCATGTTTAACTTTTTGAGGAACTGTAAGGGGGAGCGGGAGAGCTTGCACTTGGGAAGAGGAACAGGCAGGGGGTGGTGACATTCCTCAGTAAGACAATCCCTACAAAGGAAGAGACGGGGTGGTGACATTCCTCAATAAGATGGTCCCTACATTTTTTTTTTTTACATAGTTAAACTTTAAGCCAAGGAAATGATCTTTACAGGGGTCTTTGATTTGATAAAGCCCTTAACTTGATAAGATCTCTAACTTGGTAATTAAACCTTAAGCCAAGGAAATAGCCTTTATAGGGGGCTCTCATCCTGGCTTTTAAATGTTAATAGAGATGGATAAAGAGACAAAAAGGGTATAAAACCCTAAGAAAATGACTATGGGGCACTCAGATTCTTTCCCTACCTGAGTAGCCCGCTTGCCACTTCTTAGTCAAGTGTCCTCTTACTACTAACCCTCTGCTTGGCACTGTTTGTCTCAGTGTTTGAATTCTTTCCTACACCGAAGACAAGAACCGATGCCATTCTCCAGTAACAGAACCACCACACTGGTTTCTACAGCAGAGTCTAGATTTGACCCCAGGTTCTTGGACTCAGAGTTCTGACCTCTTTTCAGGCCTTGTAAAGCCGTGATCATAGATAACACGATGCCTGAGGCCAGGGGCCCTGAAGATTAGGAGCCGTGCTTCCTCCATCATAAAACTTTGCAGGGATGTGAATCACACCTGAAATGTTAATTTACAAGCGTGGGAGGGGGTGCTGGGTTCAGAGGTAGAGGCAGGATGTGTGTGTGTGGAGAGGGGGCCCGCAGGAGTTCAGCCAAGTGGAGCTTGCTCCTGGCCAGCTGTTTGGGCAGCTTTCTGGAGGAGGCAGGCCTTGATGGGGAGGATCTGGGGAGGGCAGGGATGGGGGTGGTGGTGGTGGAGTGTCACCTGGAGCCCAGGCTTCTCTGCACAGGAATGTTCTTGCCCTCCCTCCTGCTTTGCACTTGGAGAGATGGCCCCCCCCGTGTGCACCTCCTGAGGGTACAGGTGTCTTCTGCTTCCTCTCACCTTCCCAGGGCACATGAAGGTGTTACATGGTCCTCCCTCCTGTAGTTCCCCCTCCCCTGGTGGTCACCCCCATCCACCTTCCCATAGTCTTACCACCCCTGATCCTCCCTCCTAAAGCCCTCCCTCCCCTGGTCCTCCTCCCTCCTCCCCTCTCATAGTGTCGGGGGCTGGGTGATCAGCACCAGAACAAAGAGCCAAGGCTGCCCCCCACCCCACCGGCTTGTGTCAGGTGGATCAGAGAGGGTGGAGGACAGGAAGCCCTGCTCACAGCAGCCAGGTCACAAGAGGGAGACACAGCCCCCACCCCAGGGGAGCTCCCAGGCTGAGAGAGTCTAGGGCCTGAAGGGGGAGACTTAGGCCTCTGCTCTGAGTTCTGAGTAGAAAGATATATGCCCAGCCCTGAGGAAGTGTCCAACCTGAAGGGGAGTCAGAGCCTCTCCCTCAGGGAGCTTCAGGCACAGGTGCCCAGAGGAAATCACTTAAGAGCATTAAAGAGCAGGTACAAATGAGTGTGAATTAATAGGGCATAGCCTGCCTCCTAAGGGGAAGGAGGGAGAAGAGTAGAGAGGAGCACACTGGGTGGGGCTGAAGGGCCCCTGGAGGGTTGCATCTGGAAGGTAGGAGGGAGACTGGAGCCCCATTAGTGCAGGCCCCCTCAGTCAGTCTGAAGGGCAAAGTGGGGAGGGTTGTGTCCCACGTCTGAAAGGGAGTCCACTTGGCTGTTACAAAGGGTAGAGAGAGGAAAGAGGCAGAGGAGGGAGGGGGCAGAGGAGGGAAGGAAGAGAGGAGGGAAGGGGGAGAGGAGGGAGGGGCAGAGGAGGGAAGGGGCAGAGGAGGGAAGGGGGAGAGGAGGAGAGGGGCAGAGGTGGGAAGGGAGACAGGAAGGAAGGGAGGCAGGAAGGAAGGGAGGCAGGAGGGAAGGGAGACAGGAGGGGAGGGGCAAAGGAGGGAAGGGGGAGAGAAGGGGAGGGGCAGAGGAGGAAGGGGAGAGAAGGGGAGGGGCAGAGGAGGGAAGGGGGAGAAGAGGGAAAGGGGAGAGAAGGGGAGGGGCAGAGGAGGGAAGGGGGAGAAGAGGGAAAGGGGAGAGGAGGGGAGAGAGGAGGGAAAGGGGAGAGGAGGGAAGGGGCAGAAGGAAGGAGCAGGACCTGGCAGACTGGAGTCTTCCTGAAGGAAGCCACAGATTTCCCACATGTGCCTCCCTGAGCCCTGGGCTCCCCTTTCTCCAGTGGACCCCACCCATTCCCAGCCCTCCCTTCCTCTCCCTGTCTTCCTGCTCTGAAACCCATCTAGGGTGCTCAGACCTCTGGCTCCTTTTTGGGGTGGGGCCCTTGGCATCTGAGGTGGCTCTGCCTGGAAAGACAGGGTGCCCCCAGCTGTCTTTGTCCTGGGTCCACCCCATATGACCATTCCTGGAAACCAGTCAGAGGGAGGTGTCTGAGTAAGGCAGAGGGAGAAGCTGAGTCAGCTTGTCTCTGAGGAGGCGAGAACCTGGCTGACCCCCCTGGTGTGCAGGGGGCACAAGGGTATTTTCCTACCCCTGCCTCCCCTAATTGGGAAGAGGCTGCTTGGAGCCCCAGGAATGTTTCTGCATCTTCTAGGGCCTTGGGGAGGCAGAGGGTGGGGCCCCTTTGAAGCCAGACACAAACCATTAGTGGGTGGATCTGGGGTGTGGTTACCCGGCCCTCAGGATGGAGGCGAGGAAACAGACTAGAGGAACATGGAGGATTCCACCTGAGGGCGGGGAGGCAGGTGTGGCTGGGTGAGGGAAGGAGGGATGAGGGTGTAGTTCTGAGAGGGGTGCATTGCCTGGGGTGGGGTAGTGCATTGAGGTGAGGTAAGGGGTGGGGTACTCATGAGCTCCTTCGCTGGCCCTGCCTATCCCATCCTGGGCATGGTACCTGCGGGTGAGAGGGCCTCAGTGTGTGGATGAATGAAAAGGATCTGGCAGGTGCCCAGAGTCAGAAACCTGAAGTAGAGTGAGGGTGTTTGGGACCCCTGAAGGATTTGGGGTCTTCTCATCAGCCAAACCAAGGTCCCCAGCTGGGAGCCTACCACTGGTCTCCTGGGCCTCTTACTTCCACCTCACCTGATTCTGACCCTTCTCCTTGGTGGATAGGGCAGGTGGCTGTGGAATCCCCTCCTAGGTCCCTGTCTCTATCTAAATCGATGACCCTAACGATTCAAAAAGCACTTACAGAGCACCTGTTGGGTACAAGCCCTGCCCTGGGCTCTGAGGTGGGCCCTGTTGTAGGGGGTGATGATTAATTCTTGGGGTCTGCAGGAGGCAAGGGCAGCTGGGCAAACATGGCATGACTTTCACTGTCAGTGTCAATATGCATCTTTTGAACATCAGCTGTGTACTGGGCCCCTAATTCATTCTAATCTTGGACCTTCCATCAACATAGCAGGGGTGGGTATAGTCTGAGGGACCCTCTCCCCCAACACCCTGGCCCTGTTCAAATCCACAGCAGGGCCTATCCATGCCCCACCCACGAGGATGTTTTGGAAGGAGACCCAGGGCCTATGGGTATAGTCAGACCTGGGGTTGGCATGGAGGGCACAGGGGGATGCTAAGAGCTTCCCCAGCCGACTCCTTGGGGTCTCTCCCTCTTGCCTGCCTCTCTCCCACCTGTGCTTGATTGAGCCATTGGGATCTCTTCCTCATTTTCCTTTTCCTCCTTGAAGTGGGCCAAGCTGCTTACAGCTGCGGGGGCTGTGGGCCTGGCGGCCTGGCGCTGCCCCTCAGTGCTGCCAGGGGCCTCTTCCTGCCGGGGGTGGAGGACAGGCAGGTCTGGGCAGGAGGAGTCATGGCCCAGAGGACCCTTGCTTGGCCCCTCAGCTTGGTCCTGCCAGGCCTTTCTCTCCGGCAGGGAGAATGGGAGGTGCTGGAGGCCCTGGCTATGGGCCCGGCTTTGAGCTAGTTCTGCGCCTCGGTTTCCTCACAGGGTTGTTGTGAGGACTTGATGAGGGCTGTCCCTGAGCTGTGGAGAAGGAATGTCTAGGCCTTCTTAGCCTTGGCCTGTGATGAGCAAGAGAGGAAGGCCTACAGCATGTAGCCTGATGCCAGGAACTGAGGGGCTGTGGGGGCCAAATGGTGGTGGTGGGAAGTCAGGTCTTGGTCAGTTTGGAGGGATGAAGGAAGGGAGGTTGGTAAACAACTTTGCCCTTTCAAACTGGGCCTTGAGACCAAAGTTTCTGGGCTTTAGAGATGGAGCTCCCAGGCAGGGTGAAAGCTGGGGGCTCTAGGAGAGGTCCTGAAGGGTGCGTGGGGTCCCCATGGCCTGGGTGCCTCCCCAGGCCCCTGGCTCTGTTCCAAATCCAGTGCTGGAAGGCAGGGCAAGCCCTGGCTGGGTAGCCTGGGCCTGCCTTGTGGTGGGGGTGGGGGTGGGGGTGGGGGGGGTGGGGGGGAGGTGGAGACCAATCATGATCCTGTATGGGGGAAGGTGTGGGATAGGAAGTGGTCTTCACTACACGTCCTTCCATGTGAGAGTGACCAGCTAGTGCAGGGCCTGCCCCTGGCCCACGCAGGTATTCATTCCCAAGTTCTGTTGGTTCCCCCTGTCTGCTTCTCCCAAGACAGTCACGGATTGCCAGGAAGTCCACCTGATGAAATAGCCCTGGTGGTCTGACCTTGCTCTCCAACCTTGGTTTTGAGCAACCCCAAGAATTCTGCAGACTTCACAGGAGGGGTAGAGGGAGCAGGGTAAAGTCAGGGCTCAGTCTCTCTCCCCCTCACTCCCGGAGAGCTTGTGTTGGTTCCCTTCTTGGCCCTCTCCAAGGGGGGCACACCTCCCAGTGGTGTGAGATCACCCCATTTCCAAGCAGGAAGTCTAGCCTTATCATAGGAGCCCTGGGCCACAGGGAAAACCCAGCTCCCTCCCTGTCCCTGTATGTGGCCGTGAGCCCAGGCCACCTACCTCCTCCACTCCAGTGCTGGGCTGGCCCTCTCCTGCCCTGTCCCATGGGCCTGGCCGCCCCGGGAGCTCCACACTCAGACAGGTCTGGTGCAGACGCTAGGGACCTGGCAGCATCTAAATCATTAGCGCCATGGAGATTAGGCTGGTAATCTCCTTGTTGGGCAGCAAGCTGTGCCAGCCGCCAGGATGTGGGATAGGCCTGTTCCCTCCCGGGGGTGGCATCTGGCTCCTGGGGACTAGCCCCATCCTCAGGGTGTGGCCTGATGGAGGGGTTCCTGGCTGTACGAATCCTACTTCTCCATGGCCTTCCCCTGCACCTCTTCTGGGAGCCCCTCTGGAGAGGCTTTGCTCCAGGACTGGGGTTGGGGGCAGGGTAAGCAGGGCAGTTACCCCAATTCTCTCTCTCTTCTATCTCAGACCTGTCCCCACCCCATGGTCACAGAAATACCTGAGTGGAGCTCATTTTTTCAGAGCTTGACTGATGTTGCTATCTCTCCAGGTTCCCTCTTAGACCTTGGGAGACCAAGAATTATCTCCATTTTACAAAGGAGGAACTGAACCGACTTGCCCTAAGGCCTGGTGTCCAAAGCTCCCTCAGGTCAGGGCCCATGACTATTCCCCTCAGATGGGGGGAACCCCAAGGCCAGGGGTTGTATCTCCCCACCTCAGACTTGGAATAATCCCAGGAGAGAGCTGTCTACCTCCTCAAATTGGGGGTTCCCTCAGAACAGGAACTGTGTCTCACCCCTTAGAGGGAAGGGACTCCCTCAGGTCAGAAGTTCAATCTCCCCCCGTCAGAATGGGGGTTCCCTTAGGTCAGAGGCTAAATATCCCCCCTCAGAATGGGGGTTCCTTCAGGTCAGATGCTAAAACTCCCTCCTCAGACTGAGGGCTCCCTCAGGTCAGAGGCTAAATCTTCCCCCTCAGACTGAGGGCTCCCTCAGGTCGAAGGCTAATTCTCCCACCTCATACTTAGGGATCCCCGAGGTCAGGGGCTGTGTCTGCCCCCTCAGACGGGGGGCTCCCTTAAGACCACACTGTACCTGGGGGAGGGTGTTGGGTCCAAGTCTCTCCACCCTCTACCTGGGGCCCAGGAATTCTGGGTGGGGGCCAGACAAGCCTCCAGGCTTCAGGCCTGTGGAGCCTTGTTCCATGCCCTTCCTGGCTCCCCGGGCTGGGTTCTCCGGACTCCCCCCAAGAATGAGCTCAGTGGCCTAATTGGGGCTGAGGATGGAGGATCACCCTACCCTGGGGCTGCAGCTCCTAATACCACCTTTGTTTCCGAGCAGACAACGCGCCCCTAAGTGTCCACCATGTCCAGGCCAGGTTCGGCATAGGAGGGGATCTGGGGGTGCACTCAGCATGTCCAGCCTGAGCCCCAGGCCCTGTGCGGATGGTATACAGGCAAAATTACATGGCTTGGGTTTGGGCTCTGACTTCAAGGGCCAGGGGCCCAGCCCCTCGGAGTCCTGGCTATGAAGGGCCGCCCGGGGTCTCTGTCCTGATCAGATCCGGCATCTGACCTGTGGACACCATGGCTGCCACCACCACCAGCATCTGCCAGTTTTCCACCTCAGGCTCCGTGAAGGGCCTGTGTGTGCCCAGCGGGGGTTTCTCTTGGATGTCCTCGGTCCGTGTCTGGGGTGCCTGCTGGGTCCCCAACCTGTTGGGATCCGGCAACATGTCGGTCACCTCCTCCCGCTTCTCAGTGGGCCTGGGGAGTGGCTACAGTGGTGGCTACGCCTGCAACCTCGGTGGGGGCTTCAGATCTAGCTTTGGTGTGGTAGGTGGCCTGTTGGGTGGCAGTGAGAAAGAGACCACGCAGAACCTTAATGACCGCCTGGCCTCCTACCTGGAGAAGGTGCGTGCCCTGGAGGAGGCTAATGCTGACCTGGAGGTGAAGATCCATGACTGGGACAAGAAGCAGGGCCCTGGGCCTGCCCTCGACTACAGCCACTACTTCAAGACCACTGAAGACCTGCGGAGCAAGGTGGGAGGTCCCTGCCCTTGGCTGTCTGTCTTCTGCCTTTAGTACCTGCTTCTGAGTTACTCCATCCCAACTTTGTACCTATGCAAACATCTCACCCCATCCTAGACCTCCATCATTCATTCATTCATTCATTCATTCATTCATTCACTCACTTGCCAGTCACTGGTCCCAGGCCTAGATGACATTTGTGCAGAGAGGTTGTCTGGAGTTCTCTAGGAGGACAGAGGAGGGCCCCTCCCTTTCTGGGGGGTATGTTTTGAGGTGGGAGGTGGAGGAGTGGTCAAGGAGGACTTCACCTTTAAGGCAAGCACCCCAGGTGTGGAGAGTAGCATGGGCAAAGGCCAGAGGTGGGAGGAGCTTGGGAGGTGGGAGATGAGGCTGGAACATTCATTCCCCTGTGGATCTGCCCTCCTGCCTGCCTCTCCTCCTCCAGGCAGTCCTCCTGGATGAATAACACTGACCTCTAATCCCCAGGCCTTGGGGTTCCTTCAGCACTCTGAGGGTCAGCCCTGCTCATTGTGCAGGGTTTACCTAGCCTGGCTGCCTTTGCCATAGGTCCTCTTCACTCCTTCTATGACGGTCACTCTGAGCTTCCTGAAGGCCAGGGCCATGTCTCTCCTGCAGATTGGGGGCGGAGGGTCCCTGAAGGCAGGAGTCATGTCTCGGCACTCATGCTGGAAGCTCCCAGGGAAGGGCACTTCTCTAACTTAGTCTGATGGAGGAGGCAACACACACACAAACGCACACTCACTCACTCATGACCTCCAGGAGCTCCACCGGCTAGGTCTGCCCAGTTTCCTGGCTGGAGAACCAGTCCTGGCTGTTGTGCTATGGCAGCTGTGCCTGCTCCTGCCCGAGACCTCCACCAGACAGGGGATTCCTACAACTTCCCCTGGAAGTGGAGCTCCTGGGAGTGCCAGATCAGATAAGCGTGGTCGGGGGAATCTAGGGGAGTCCTGGTGAGTCAGCCCTCTGGAGCTCCAGGGTCAGCCAGCACCTCCCCACCAACCCTCTGTTGTGTCAGGCCTGGGCCCCTCTGAGTCACCCTCACCTGCTTCCTGAGGTTTCACAGCCGGCCCTCACTGAGCCTAATCAGCCTTGTGAGCAGAGCGGTAGGGGGCTGGTCTCTGCAGCCTAAGATAGACGGGTCCACTGAGGCCCAGAGTGGTGACAAACTAGCCCTTGGGCTCAGTCTGCAAACAAGGAGCTGGGCCTGACCCAGCGTCCTTCACAGACCTTAGGGCCTCAGGCGGGGTCTCGGAGGGGCTGCTGTGGCCCTAGATGTACAGGAGGGGCCGAGTGGGGCTGTGTGTGCCTGTTGGTGCAGCCCCCTTTTTGCCTCCTACACTCCAACCCTCAGCCTTAAAAAATTCCAGATTCTACCCAGCTTATTGCCACCTCCACCAAGTGACCTTTCTGCTCCCTTCTGCCCACCAGGGAGGGGCCACACTCTCCTCCCCACTCCCATGGCCATTGCCTGAATGCACTAGCAATAACAACCAGAACAGAGTGATGTGTCTTCTGAGCTCGTGTCTTCTGAGTTCTTCCCAGGTGACCCTGTGGGAAAAGAAAACTTTGTCTTAGGTTTGAGCTGCGGCCAGTCACAACCTCATTAATTAATTAACCACTTAATTAAACAAATGTCTCCCAGGGACTGACTCCCAGGGCTGGGGATTCTGAAGAGAGTGAGACAGATGTGGTTCCTGCCCCCTGGAGCTCAGAGGCCAGTGGAGGAGAAACAACCACAAAAGCCAGAGAAATAGGTGTAAAATCACACCTGGGTGAAGCATCAGGAAAGAGAGATGGGCAGGGATATGGGAGATGTGGCAGGGAGGAGGGACCTAGAAAGGGAATCCAGGAGGGTTTCCTGGAGGAGGTGGCAACTGAGTGGAGAGGTGAATGGGAAGAGGGAGTGAGGTCCAGGCAGCTTGGGCAGTGGGCCCATGGGGGGAGGAAGGGGCATATGGGTCTCTCTACAGGCATCATGGTTACTTGTGGGCAGGCCTCATGGCCCCACCACCGTATGAGCCCTCTGAGGGTCTTGGCTGGGCCCCGAAATCTCCAGCAGGGTAATCAGAGGAGGAAGGAGCCCTGGTGGTAAAATAGTTACGCCCTTGGCTGCTAACCGAAAGGTTGGGTGGTTCGATCCCACCCAGCGGCTCCGTAGGAGAAAGACCTGGCAGTGTGCTCCCGTAAAGATTTCAAAAACCAAACCCATTGCCGTCGAGTTGATTTCAACTTGTAGTGACCATAGAGGACAAAGTAAAATTGCCCCATAGGATTTCCAAAGCTGTAAATCTTTACGGAAGCAGACTGCCACATCTTTGTCCCATAGTGTGGCTGGTGGGTTCGAACCACTAACCTTTTGGTTAGCAGCTGAGCGCTTTAACCACCAAGCAACTAGGGCTCCTTTTACAGCCTAGGAAACTCTATGGGGCAGTTCTACTCTGTCACATGGGATTGCTATGCATGGGAATTGACTCGATGGCACCTAAGAACCACAACCATCAGAGGAGGAGACCATATGACCTCCACTGACCTCACTTTGGTCCACTCCCCAAAGGGCTGCAAGAGGGATGTTGAGGGCTGCTCTCTGGGGCTGCCAAGGGTGTTTGCTCACAAAGCCCGCCATCTCCCCCAGATCCTGGCAGCTACCATTGACAACGCCAGCTTCGTGCTGCAGATTGACAATGCCCGCCTGGCAGCCGACGACTTCTGCACCAAGTGAGTCTGGGTCCTGGGGCTGCCCAGGAGGCTGGTAGTGGGCCTGGGCTCTGCCCCACTGATGAGAGCGGTGTGTGCATGAGGGAGAGTCCAGGTGGCAGTCCGTGCCTCAGGCCTCTATCCTTCCCAGGTACGAGGCGGAGCTGAACCTGCAGATGAGCGTGGGAGCCGGCATCAACGGCCTGCGCAGGGTGCTGGATGAGCTGACCCTGGCCAGGGCCGACCTGGAGATGCAGACTGAGGGCCTGAAGGAGGAGCTGGCCTATCTGAAGAAGAACGACGAGGAGGTGAGGCCAGCCCAAGAGGATAAGAAACTTGTCTGGGAGCAAGGTGGGGGTTCCACAATCTTCCTGGACCGGGGCCATGTTATTGGTTCAGTTCCCATCTCTGGTGGGTTCCTGGCCTCATCCTGGAAGACCCTCAGAGGGCCCTGGGTGAGGCCTGAGGGACCTCTCCCCTTAAGGTATTTTCCTTGTCCCTCCAGCTCAGCCCACTGTGCCGTGGCAGTTAACTATCTAATGGGTGACTCAGTCTAAGAACACACAATGCTAATTATTGTAATTAATTTTAGTGATAGTCATAACAACAATGAACATCTGCCCAGCATCTTACAAATGATTCACAGCAATTAGCTGATACCGACAACATCGCTCACTGGGAGGAGGATATTCCTTCCCCCTTTTAACCAGTGAAGAAACTGAGGCTCGGGGAGACTATGTGATGTATTCAAGGCCACACGGGGCCTTCCCCCAGGTCTGACCTATATCCACACCCAGGTCCAATCCTACCCCTCTGCCACCTCTCCTGACTCTGTTTTTCAGAGAGCTCTGGTTCCCAGGGACCCCAACAAAGGATGGGGATTCAAGTACCTGCTGTGGGCCAGTGAGGCTTTGTATTCTGTCCTGGTGGCTTTCTTCTCAGCTGACGCCTGGCTGGTCTGAGCTGGGGGAGCCTACCCCAAGTAGCAGGACACCCAGAAATTGCTTCTACTTGGCTTTGAGGCTGGTTATATAGATTTCTAACTTCCCCCAGCCAGCTGGACTTTAACCTTCCTGACGGGGCCTGGCTCAGCCGATGCCAACATGGGGAATGTTCCTGAGCTCATGCTGAGTGGCTGGTGGTGGGGAACCAGGTGGGTGGCCAGGGAGGCAGGGGAGGTTGTTCTTGGTATCACCCACCATGATAGAGAGCTGTCATCTCTCTGTCTACCTCAGCAAACGTTGGGGGTGGGTGAAGTCTACCAGCCTACCAGCGTGTATTGGGGAGATTGTGGACACCCACAGCCCTGCATGTTGAGATGTAACAACATCTACCTCAACCTTCACGGTGAGGAGCTGCTGGCCTCTTGAGTCTGTCTGTCTGTCATCACACCCATCTTCTAGGGGTAGAGAAGGCAGGCCCCAGGTCTCTCCCCAGGATGGCCCTGGGTGAGCTCCTGCTCTCCTCTGTGCCCAGGAAATGATTGCCCTTCGAGGCCAACTGGGTGGGGACATCAGCGTGGAGATGGATGCTGCCCCCACTGTGGACTTGAGCCGCATCCTGAATGAGATGCGAGACCAGTATGAGAAAATTGCAGAGAAGAACTGCAAGGATGCCAAGGACTGGTTCTTCAGCAAGGTGGGTGGCCATGAGCGAGCAGGTGTGCACACAGGTGAGGACGTGTGCTGGGTGCGGGCTGGAACCCGAGTCTCAGCTGGCAGGACCTGTGGAAACCAGTTGGACCAAGCCCTCATGTGTTAGATGCAAAATATGAGGCTCGGGGAGGCCTGGAGCCTAAACAACCTTTCACTGTGGCCTGGGAAATAGAGCTGGCGGGGGGGTCTCCTAACCCCTGTCATCTAGGGCTTCTCCCAAAGCAGGGATTTGTGTGTTTGGATACATAACTCATCCCCTTAGTAATCACAAACTAAGTATCTGTAATGTCCCAGGGACAGTCCCAGGCACAAGAAGAAATAAAGCCAGTCTCTAATGGGGGTGCTTGTAGCTGAGTAGGAATAATGGGTGCAAGTAACTGCAGAGCAAGCTGGGTTCCACTAAGCCCAGTGAGGGCACAGAGTTTCTCTGCATGTGTGTCTTTGGGGCTCCACAAAGGCTAGGGAGGGTTGGGGGTAGCCTGTCTCCTCCACACCCCTTCCACAAACCTCCTCAAGCCCCTGTGACCCGCCCTGCCTTCTAGATGGAGGAGCTGAACCTCGAGGTGGCCACCAACACTGAGGCCCTGCAGAGCAGCAGGAGAGAGATCATGGAGCTCCGTCGCACAGTGCAGAACCTGGAAATTGAGCTGCAGTCCCAGCTCAGCATGGTAGGGCCTCCGCCCCCTCCCTGCCCATTACCTGGCACCCCAGGTGGTCTCAGCCTAGTAGACTCCTACTCAGGAGCCAGAGACCTCCCTGCCCAGCCCATTCCTTCACTCAGTGACACAGGCCCCTCTCTGCCCCAGTTACCACCCTCTGGTGCCCCAGTGTGGGGAAGGGCCCCAGTGGGTCTCATGGAGCCACCTATTGGCGCACAGAAAGTGTCACTGGAGGGCAGCCTGGCAGAGACAGAGGCGCGCTACGGGGGCCCAGCTGGTCCAGCTGCAGGGGCTCATCAGTAGCATCGAGCAGAAGCTGTGTGAGCTGCGCTGTGACATGGAGCGCCAGAACCACAAGTACCAGGTGCTGCTGGACGTGAAGACGTGGCTGCAGCAGGAGATTGCCACCTACCGCCGCCTGCTGGAGGGCGAGGACTCCCAGTGAGTGGGGGCCCCTGCTCAGGTGGGCTGGGGGCAGTGGCTTCATCCAGAGAGGGACATTTGAGCTAAGAAAACAGCACCAACCAACGCTCAGTGAATGAACTTAGAGGGGGTGGCTTGGAAACATGGCACAACTGTAGGGGTTTTGCAGGACGTGAAACTGAGAATACTGGCTGGGGCTTGATGCGAGGACCCTGGAATGCCAAATTAAAGCATCTGGGCTAGATCGTGTGGGCAATAGGGAGCCATGGAGGGATTTTCAGCAGTGGAGAGGTATGGTCATAAGGGTATTTTAGAATGCTCACTCTGGCTGCAGAGGGAGGAATGGATGGGAGGGGTCAGGGTGGGCTTGGGGAGACTGGTCAGGAGGCTGGAAATGTAGGTGGTGCACCGGAAGAAACTGCAGAATCGAATGCCTGGACGTGGGGCAGGAAGGAGGGCAGGCCAGCAGTGGAGTGGCATCCAAGAGTCGGCGTTCCTGCTGGCCAGTCGCTTACATGCTCTGTGGCCTGGTTTAAGTTCTCAACCTCAGAAACGTCCTCATCTGTGGATCCAAAGAACCGGCTGGGGCCTGGCGCAGACTCCAAGGTTTCACTACGGTGACAACGATGAAGATGGTGACGACCATAAGGGAAGTGAGGCCTCTGATCTAGGGGCCCTCAGTGGAGGGGTGCACTCCACTGCCAGGGACTGCCTGGTCACCTGTGGGGCCTCCCTGACCTCCCAAGGCCCCTTTTTCACCAGTCAGGACTCAATAAATGCAGAGTGAACCCACAGAGGAGAGGCTGACAATGACCCGGGTTTCTGGTTCAAATGACTGTGTGTTTGGTGATGCCATTAACAAGCACAGGATAAGGAGCGGGGTGAGTGGCCATCTGGGAACTGGGAAGTTTAATCAGGGCCCTGGTGGGAAGGGCTGAGAATGTTCTGGAGGCTCCATGCTTAATCACACACTCCAGCTTTTTGCTCCCTAGCAAGGGAGAAGTCTATCTATAGTCTAACCACAGTCTCTCCTGCTTTAATGAGTCTATTTGTTGGGGCCTTTGGGATATTTATGGAAAAACCAGTTGATCAGTTTTTTGTAAATCTCTGGTTAATAGCCATTAAATGCCACTGGGCCTTCCCTTGACATGTCGCTGCTCCCCCACTCCTGCTCTCTGCCCTCTGACCCTCTGGGGTTGCCATTCTTTCCCCTGCACTCCGAGCTATGATTTCTCTCCAGTATGCTGGGACCTCTCTCCCCTCCCACCCCGGCCTCCCAGCTGCTCCCTGTCCCCAGAGGGCTCCCAGGGGGCTGAGCTTCTGGCTGGGATCCTTGGGCTCACAAGTCCCCTCTGTCGGGAGTCTGGCTGCCCAGTACTCCTCGTCCACGGCCTTGCAGTCCACCCGGGAAGGTAAGAGCCTGCCATGTCCTGCCCAGACTCAGAAGGAGCAGACAGAGGCTGCGGGCCCCAGTGTAGAGGAGACCTGGGGAGGTGCAGGTGGGACGGCTGGGTGGGAGTGGGGGCTATGCCCTGATGTTTCCTGTGCTCCTTCCTGATTGCCTGCCCACAGCCACACTGACCAGTCGCCAGGTGCGCACCATCGTGGAGGAGGTCCAGGATGGCAAGGTGGTCTCCTCCTGTGAGCAGGTGCACCGCTCCACCCACTGATGGCCCAGCCTTTAGGATCCAGGAGCAGCCCTGGCCTCTAGCTCCCCACATGCTGCCGCCGGAGTGCCAGCCTGGGCCCCCGCCCCTGAGCAGTTGCTTTTCTGTACCTGCTTTCTGCAGCCCCTCACTGGAGGGAGTCCTGGGCTTGCCCAGTGACTGCTATTAAAGCTTTGCTGATGTTCCATGCCTTGTGTTGTCTGGTGATTGGTTTGGGGTGGTGTGGGTTGAGGAAGAGGGGTTGTGGGGAAGGAGAGTTTGCTGAGCATTAGGGTATCACCTTGTTCCCTGCCAAGCTGCTCTGCCCACCCCATCCACCCTGTGGCTCCTGGGAGGGCAAGAGGGTTCTGGAATAGCCAGTCCGCTGCGAAAGTTTCTTGTCAGCCTCTGGCTCCTTGTTGCCTGAGGCTGGTCCCTGGGAAGGCTCCATAGCTTTCGGGGACTGCATCGGCTGTACAGAGTGCTCCCCGCCTCAGCCCTGGGCTGGTCTGGGTCCGAGAGAGGAGGGAGAGGGTCTGGACTGAGGGCTTTCTGAGGGAGTGGTCAACGGTGTTGATTGGTGAGAGGAGGTGGCACAGAGCGGCCTCCAGGGAAACCAGACAGGCTCCACCCGGGTGGGGTGCGTGTGAGCGTGGGGGGCGTCGTGTTTGCTTTGGTGGCTTGGCAGCTGCTGGGTTATTGGAGAATCTCTTTCGGCAGCTGGCGGGGGCTGTCTGGGCCTGTCTGGGAGGTGAAGCCATCAACAGCCTGAGACACGACCACATTCCGCCCACAGGCCTGCTGGGACCCTATGACCCAGGGCCAGGTTTGGGGTGATGGGCAGGGTGGAGGGGGGGCGTGGCACAGGGCAGGGTCTACCTTGAGGAGCCACATCTGGGGGCTGGTGGGGTCTCTGAGGAAGGCTGGGGGTGGGAGAGAAGCTGAGACCTGGGGTCTCAGCTCAGAGCCTCTTCTTAGGCAAGGCCCTTTAGACTTCTAGCTGGCACATGCCCCCTACCTCACCCTGAGGCCTCTTGGGGCATAGAAGGGGTAAGGAGGGTGGAAAGGGGCACTGCCTCTCAGGGCTTTTCCAGTTTCTCCGCCTCTACAACTACCCCCATCCCAGTTCCCAATCCTACCGCTAAGCTCCCACTTGCCCACCCAGCCCAGGAGCCCCTACCTATAAGAGGAAGTGGGGAGTCTAAAAGGGGAAGCTGGTCCATCAGGGTTCCTAGGGATGGGGACAGGACAGAACACTGACCAGAGGGAACCTTACCCCTGGAGTGGGTTCCGGGGTGTCAGGGTTCTGCACTGGGAGGGCCAGTGTGGCCTGGGTCCATAGGAGGGGTTGTGGCCTGGTGGGATGAAGGCTGTGGCCCTGCTAGCCAGTTTCAGAGCTTGGTGGGCAGTGAGGACACCACATCCATGCTCAGAGCCTCAGTTTCTTTATCTGTCAAATGGGCTGGCAGTGTTCTGAGGCCTGATGGGGTTAATGTGTGGTGTGGTGGGCCTGGTGGGGTTAGGCCCACTTTCCCCAGGGCAGGCTGGGGTCTAGGTCCTCTCTGTCTCCCCAGCATCCTGCCCAGGGCCAGGATCATGCGGTGTCATGTGTGGTGAAGAACAGCAACCTCAGGCTGGGGGCTACCCATCCAGTTTCCCCACCAGACACTGGGGTCTAGTGGGCCGGGCTGGGGTGGCACTGCCTGGGAGGGCCCAGTGATGGTGACGTCCTGCCTTTTCCTCTTCTCCGTATTAGGTCATAGGAAAGCATAGCTCCAGGGCCTGCCTGAATCACAGGTGACAGCCTGAGACCAGAGACACACACACGCAGACGCCCAGCATGGGGGTTCCAGAGAAATGAGGCAAAGCCCCATGGGGGGGGCACAGCCACCTGGGAGCTGGCAGGCCGCCAGTGGTGATGAAACCCGAGGGGAATGGAAAGAAAGGATGGAGCCTGTTGTAATTGCTACGCCCACTTGTCCGTCTATAAAGGCGGCAGATGAGCCCTGGCAGTAGCACACACCTCGGGGCCTCTCTCGTCAGCTAGAGCCAACAGCCCTCACATTGAGCGCTTGCTGCCAACCTTCGCTGCCATGGCCACCACCATCCGCCAGTTCACCTCTTCCAGCTCCATCAAGGGCTCCTCTGGCCTGGGGGGTGGCTCCCGCACCTCCTGCCGGCTGTCTGGCAGCCTGGGCGGAGGCTCATGCCAACTAGGGTTTGCCAGTGGCCTGGGCAGTACCCTTGGGGCCAGTGCCCTTGGGGGCAGCAGCAGCTTTTCCGGCTGCTATAGCTTCGGCTCTGGCGGCGGCTATAGCAGTGGCTATGGCAGCAGCTTTGGGGGCGTTGACGGGCTGCTGGCAGGAGGAGAGAAGGCCACCATGCAGAACCTCAATGACCGCCTGGCCTCCTACCTGGACAAGGTGCGGGCCCTGGAGGAGGCCAACACCGAGCTGGAGGTGAAGATCCGTGACTGGTACCAGAAGCAGGCCCCGCGGCCTGCCCCCAACTACAGCCACTACTACCAGACCATTGAGGACCTGAAGAACAAGGTGGGGCCTGCTGGTGGGATGGGACCCATGGGGGCATGGCTTCTCTTCCCCCCTCTCCAGCCCGGGGCCCTCCCTGCATCAAGGGCAGCTTGGCTCCAGCTTGGCCTCTGGGAGCCCACCTTGGGGCCCCACCCCTGCTCTTTCAGGGGGAGCAGGCTGAGTCGGGGTAAACAGGCCTCTGGAGCCCCTTTGCGCCTTAGTTTCCTCATCTCAGAGCTTCTTGCCGCCCTATGTGGTTGTAGGATAACATGAGAGGACCCACGTGGAGGGCTGGGCCTGTGGGTGGCTGGATGCCTGCTGCCTCTCTCCTTTGGAGCAGGGGTCAGCAGGAGGGGGACTTGGGATGCTGGGGAGGTAGAGGGGCTAGGTGAGCTTCTCACAGCACCTGCTGGGAGGAGGTGGCAGGAGAGGGGCGGGACCTCAGGACAGGAAAATGCTGCTTGTTGACCTTATTTGGGGATTTATCAGGCTTCCCCACCCCTCCTGTTGTCCCCTTATGATTGGGGCTCAGCAAATATCCTATCCAGGCCACCCCCCAGGTGGGGCTGCCTGCTGAAGCCCAGGGCTAGGGCTTAGCTGGGGTCATGTCTTCTGATTTGGAGATACTACTTGGTAAGGGCTCCTTTGCCTCCCTTTTGGGGAACCTCTCAGAGTTACCATGCCCCCTCCACTTCCCCTGACTGTAAAATGGGGAGGGTTTTCCACATCTGAAATTCTGGAACAGCTTCTACCTCAAGGGCATTCTGGAACTCTCCTCTGGCTTTCCTGGCACTCCCAGCCGGCATCCTCCTCTCCTTTAAGGCAGAGCTTGGCATGGGGGTCTGTGTTGGGGAGGCAGGTCCTGGGGGGAAGGGAGGTAAGTTTCAGCTCACACACTCCTGCTAAGCCCCCACCCCCCTCAGCCTCTGCCATGGTCTGGCTGAATTTCCCAACCCCATGACCTGATTACTCTCCCATCTCCCAGATCCTCACGGCCACCGTGGACAACGCCAACATTCTGCTGCAGATCGACAACGCCCGTTTGGCTGCCGATGACTTCCGTACCAAGTGAGTTGCTAGCCTTGGGCAACCCGGGAAGGCTAGGAGAGGAGCTTGGGGCATCTTCCCCACCCAGGACCCCTCTGTTGCCTTTTCTTTTGGAGCGTGTGGCAAGTACAGGAGCTGGGGTGGGGATGTCCTGGGAGCCGCTAAGAGCCTACCCCTAGTCCAGGAAGGAGCAGGTGGTCTCATAAACCCTGAGGTCTCTGGGCTTAGCCACATGATATGAGAAGGGAAGGAAAGGCAGAGAAGAGAGTAAGGAAGTGGGTAGGTATGGGGCCTTGCCCTGGGATGGTCTCAGGACCCAGGGCTAGAATTTGTTTCCACTCCTCCTGCTACTGTCACCCATAAGTCCTTAGAACCCTATTGAGGCAAAGGCAGGGTGAGAAGACAGGACCTGCTAGAAGCCTGGACTGATGTCCCTGGTTCTGTTGCAGGTTCGAGACTGAGCAAGCCCTGCGTCTGAGCGTGGAGGCCGACATCAATGGCCTGCGCAGGGTGCTGGATGAGCTGACCCTGGCCAGAGCTGACCTGGAGATGCAGATCGAGAACCTCAAGGAGGAGCTGGCCTACCTGAGGAAGAACCACGAGGAGGTGAGAGCTGGGAAGCAGGTCAAAGAGGCTGCAGGACAGACAGCAAGGATCTGGGGCCGGGCCAAGGCTGAGGTCATGAGGAGCACAGGGCTGGTGACCTTACAGTGCTGCCCTGACTGCCAGTATTTAGGACAGCCTCCTCCACACTGTCTCTCTGCATCTGGAGAAACTTCTAGGGGTCAGCAGAGACCTCCCCTGCCCATTATGACCTCCCTAACGAGGATGGGGGATAAGTGAGGAGGTGTCCTGTTTGTCCCAGTTCAAACCCTAGAATCTGGGCCCCACTTAGAAGTTTGGAAATTAGAAAGTAAATCCCGGGGGGCACAGGTCTAAGAATTACATTTTACCTTTTGGTAGCCCTCAGTCTACTGGGGCAGACATAATTCTTGCCCTCAGGAAACCCCCAGTCTGATGGTTGAGGCAGGGGCCATACAGAACAATCAAACAAAAGTCATCAGGAGGGTCAGAGGGTAGAGGGCATCCAGAGCAAAGGATGGTCAGAATAGGCCCCGCTGCCTTGTTTCCATCAGAAATTCCAAAAACCTTGCTGGGAAGGGTTGGGAGAAAGGGATGAGGACAGACCCAGGTGCCTATACCCATAATCCCCCTCCTCCACAGGAGATGAACTCCCTGCGAAGCCAGGTGGGCGGTGACATCAACGTGGAGATGGACGCAGCTCCTGGCGTGGACCTGAGCCGCATCCTGTCCGAGATGCGCGATCAGTACGAGAAGATGGCAGAAAAGAACCGCAAAGATGCTGAGGACTGGTTTTTCACCAAGGTGGGCCTCTCTCAGGAGCTAGGGGTGCAAGGGCTTGAGCTCCAACAGTAAGCCCACTGCCTGGCACATTGGGGGTGTCCCATCATCAGAGAACTGCAGGGACCCTGGGGGTCAGGGTTTCCCATCCCATCAACAGGCCTGGAGATCTGGAGGGTGAGTGAGGAGGCGGGGAGCCACCCTCTGAAATAAAGGCAGAGAGCAAAGGCCTCTGGAGCTTCAACCGTTCCCTTGAGAAATCAGGAACCAGGTTACAAGTTGTGGCTGGTTCTCAAGTTTCTTATTTCTATTCCTCCCACTTGTAGGGATTAATGATAAAAACTTAACATTCTGAAGGGAATTGGGAAGTGGGAAGCTGGTGAGAAGGCATCACCCCCTCCATAACCAGGTTTGGGAGGAAGCCAAAGAGGCCCAAGGGATGGTTAGCGGTCAGGAAGGTGGCCATGGCAGGGGTATCACATGGGAAGAACCTGAAGTCCCTGTCTGGGCTCAGATGGGGCCCTGAGCTGAGCATATGGAGGCCGGGGTGGGGGGGTCTTCTGATTTGGGGAAGGAAGCCCAGCTCACACTGCCTGTGCTTGTGTCCTGTCTGCAGACAGAGGAGCTGAACCGCGAGGTGGCCACCAACAGCGAGCTGGTGCAGAGCGGCAAGAGCGAGATCTCTGAGCTCCGGCGCACCTTGCAGGCCTTAGAGATTGAGCTGCAGTCCCAGCTCAGCATGGTAGGAGTGCTGCTCTGCATGGGGAGTGGCCTGGGCCCAGGAGGAGGGCCCTGACCACCTTTGCTGACTCCTGGTCCTCCTATCTTCCTGCAGAAAGCATCACTGGAGGGCAGCCTGGCAGAGACAGAGAACCGCTACTGCATGCAGCTGTCCCAGATTCAGGGGCTGATTGGCAGTGTGGAGGAGCAGCTGGCACAGCTGCGCTGCGAGATGGAGCAACAGAACCAGGAATACAAGATCCTGTTGGACGTGAAGACCCGGCTGGAGCAAGAGATTGCCACCTACCGCCGCCTGCTGGAGGGCGAGGACGCCCAGTGAGTGGGGGCCCGGGCTAGGGCTGAGGGTCCCTGGGTTGGGTGTGGGGATCTCAGACCCGCATCTAATCCCCCCCCTTTTTTTTTTGCAGCCTCCCTCAGTACAAGCCCAGAGAACGTAAGGACTATGGGGGCAAAGGGCTGGGGGTGCACAGGACTGGCAACCCATCTGCACATTGTTGGGCGGGGGGAACCTTGCCTGGGGTGGTCCAGGAACTCCAACCATCATGGGGGGAGAAACCAGTTAGGGCTCAGGTTTGATGCTCAGGGGAAGGATCAAATAAGGCAGACACTGGTCTGATGGGAGGGGGCAGAGAAGTGGTCCTTGCCCTGGAGATCCTAGTCTGATGGGGGAGACATAGTCCTAGTCCTGGAGACTGTCATCTGATGGGTGATAGGGACATGGTCTCATCACCTTTGCTCTTGAGACCTGGAAGGATGGTGCAAAAGTAATCCTGTCCCTGGAGATGCTAGTCTGTTGGGAGATAGGGGCATGGTCCTTGTCTTGCAAATCACATTCTCATGGGGAGATATGATTCTAGCCCTGGGGTGTCTAGTCTAATGGGGTGACCTGGTTCTCATCTTGGAGATCCCAGCCTGATGTGGGACACAGGAGCATAGTCCATGCCCTGGAGACTACGGAGAAATGGACATAGATCTCAGTTCCAGTAGTCCCCTGTCTTGCAGGAGAACACAGTGGGTCAGAAGCTAATAAACTCCCTGGGGAGGCAGGACTTACACAGGGACCCCAGCAGAGGATGGAAGGAAGGGAGATACTGGAAAGGGCAGGAGGGACATGTGTGTGGATGTAACCTTGAGGGTCCAGCAGAAGCATTCCTACAAAGCCTCTGGGAGAGGTCTGGGGAGAGAGGCGGCTCTGCTCAGGGGGCCTGGAGGCTGAATGAGGGTCCTGGCCTTGAGTGTCTGTTTCTCCCACAGCCGTGACCACCCGCCAGGTGCGCACCATTGTGGAGGAGCTCCAGGATGGCAGGGTCATCTCCTCCCAGGAGAAGGTCCACCAGACCACCCACTGAAGACTTGGCTTCCCCGGCCAGCCCACTAGGTGGCAGGGAGGTGGCCACCCCATCCACCCTGTAGCCTATGGCCCCCCTGGCCTCTAGCTCACTTGCTCCAGCCCCTTTTCCACACTCCCCTGCTTGACCCAAATAAAGCTTGTCAATTCAGACATGCATCCTTGTCATGGTCACTGATTGGGCCCTAGTGAGAAATGGGTGGCTTGGGAGGGAATGGGGAGTGGAGTCGTTGGACGCTCACTATCATCTTGGATGTCAAGGGTCATCTTAGACCAGGGTGAAGAATAAGTCTGGGGAGAGCTGGGTGGTAGGTAGGTCCTTTACATCTCCCAAGGGCTGGTGGTCCACACGAGAGGGCCCAGCAGTGCTAGAGCCAGAGGGGAGCCAGGATATCAGGGGCGGTCTTAGGCAGCTCCCTCTAGCCCAATAACTAGCTCCTTGGCCTCAGGCAGTCCTTCTCTTGCTGAGCCTCATGTTCTCATCCATAAATGGACAGGATGATCTCAGGTTCAGGAGCCTGAGTCCCAAAGAATGAAGCATCCAAATCAAATGGTCCTCCCAGTCCACCAGGTGGGTGAGGAGGGTCCTTCCAGGAGAGAAACAGGGTAGGGAATAGGTGGTAAGGCAGGCTGGGCCCTGGGTGGTTAGGGCTCAGGTTCCCACATGAGTGTCAGGAAACTTCCAGAAGGGGCCCTAGACCCCTGGGATACACTGATTGCCCCCACCCCAGGAATGTGAGCAGGAGGCTGATGCTTGCAGAGGCTGTGGACTGGGGCGAGTGTGGGAGAAGGATGGGGCCTCTCCCAGGGATTTTTCCCCAAATGGTCAGCTGCTACTCAGGATGGGGGTGGGGCAGGGAGTCCCCACAGCTGGGGAGGTTGTGCCAGGGGACAGCCCACTCTTCCTGAGGGCCTGGGGGGCTCAGTTTGGCCCCCTTGGTTCTAGCAGCCTGGGGATGGGGGCAGGGTGAGGGAAGGTGGGAAACAATTGTGTCCGTGGGGACAATCCTGCCCCAGCCACTGCTGGGGTCCTGTCTGAGCCCCAGCCCCTTGTCATTCTGGTGGCAGGCAAGGGGTGTGTGTGCGAGAATGGCTCTTGTGAAAGAGGCTGGGAGGAGCCCTGACACCTGGAACTCTTCCTTCGAGTAAATTCGGAAACCACTGGGTGGGGCCAGCCTACTTTCTTGGTTTTCTTCAAGGAAAGGGAGTGGGCTGAGTTTAACAAGAGTAGAGATGCCCCCAACCCTACTCACTGAGAGGCCTGGGATTGTCTCTACTGCTATAAAGCTAGGCCAAGGCCCTCTACACACCCTTTTACTCCTGGAGCATGGAGGCTGGGAGGTAGGAGTATGGGGGGAGGGCTACACTGAGCTTGTCCATTCAGACGTGAAATGCATCTTTGTCATGGGCATATTGGGAGAGAATGGAGAGTAGAGTCTTTGGACACTCAAGGGTCATCTCAGACCAGGGTAAAGAATAAGTCTTGGGAGAGCTGAAAGGAGCCTTGTTGGCGAAATTGTTAAGCACTTGTTAAGCACTTGGCTACTAACCGGAAGGTTGGTGGTTCGAATCCATCAGCTGCTCCATGGGAGAAAGATGTGGCAGTCTGCTTCTATAAAGATTACAGCCTTGGAAACCCTATGGGGCACTTCTACTCTGTCCTATGGTGTCACTGAGTCAGAATCCACCTGAGAATGAGGTAGGCAGCTTCAGAGCCCAACCCTTCTGAGAGACACCTGCTCTGGCTTATCCTCCTACACCAAGCAGGGTAAGCTGCACTTCCTTCTGAAATTGTCCTGGACAAGACAACACAGAACGGGCCGTAGACGGCCTCGACCCGCCTCTGGGTAGAGACTGAACATCCTAATGAAAGAAAATCAACCTCTTCATCCATCCTGGGGATTGAACCCTTGTCTAAAGAAAATAGTCATTCCCAAGCTCTGAGCGCCTGCGTGAAGGTCAATCCTGAATATTCATAATGAATTTACCTTTCCTTGTCTGCTGTCTATAAAAGCCCACCTCCCGCACCCCTCCAAGCTGTCTGTGAGCAGTCTTGGAGGCAGCAGCCCCGATTGCTCCTTTCCCTGTTCAATGAAATAAAGGCGTCTTTCTGATCTTCCACTTTGGCCTGTTGTTTATTGGCTGTAACGAGTCATGCGGAGCAAAACCTGGGGTTTTCACCCGGCAACAAGCACAGTGGGTTTTTGGGTTTGGGGAGAGCTGGAGGGGGAGGTTTGTATCTCCTAAAGGCTGGTGATCCATGGTGATCCACCCTTTCTTTCCTGATGCCTGGAGGCTGGGAGGGCGCAGTATGGGCCAGAGCCTCCTGAGCCTGGCGTGGTGGGGGGCTTGGGGCTAGCTGAGACCAGAGGTGTGCAGGTGGGGGCAGTGGAAGGAGCACAGGACGGGGAAATGGGAAGCTGGGGCGTGGTGGCTTTGAGCAGGCCATAGGCACGCTCTGGAACTCAGCCGCTGCACTATAAAAGGGGGTGAGTTGAGCCACAGCTAACGGCCCCCCGGCTCTGACACCACAGGGCAAAGGCTAATCTCCAGGGAGGTGGGGAGTCTGTGTCTGCGGCTGCTGCTCCCGGTCTTAGAGCAGGGGCAGGCTAGGAGTGAGAGCCCTGCTCAGAGGCCTTGGCTCTCAGCTCCCCAGGCAGCAAATATGGGCAAGGACGAAGGCGGCAGGGAGGTGCTGTTCCCACCAGGCCCCGCTGCACTTCCAGTTGCAACCAGAAGAACCAGCCCTGGGCCTGGATGGCTCATCCCAAAGGGTGATCTCACTTATCCCAACAACAGTCCCAGACGGCAGGGAGGGTCTGGGATGAGGCGCCCCATTGTGTGGAGGGGGACACTGAGGCTTCAAGGGAGCATGACTCAGCCGTTGTCGGGAGCCTGGCTTGTCAGGGGTAGAGTGGGTATGGAAGGGGAGCAGAACCCACACTAGCCTGGGCCAGAAAAGGAGCTGAGAGCCTGCCCGGGCACTTAGGCAGGGGCTGTCCCCCCTCAGCAGACTCCCCAGGATCCACTCCTACTGATGAGCTGAGTGGGGAGGGGCCACAGTGTGGGACAGGGCCAGAGACAGCACCCTGCACCCCTCTGCTGGGGAAGAAGCCCCTCCCCATAGTGAATGGGTAGGTGGGTCAGGAAGCCACAATTAGGGGAGCACCGAGGTGTGTCTAGAAAGCTAAGCCGGAACAGGCGGTGGCTGTGTGCTGGGACACAGGCATGTTCCCAGGGAATGGTCCCAGCCCCCCCACCCCCCCCCCCCCCCCCCGCCGCCAAGGAAAGCCTCATACGTTCAAGGAGCGCTCAGGGCAGGCAGGGCTTTGGGGAAGAGTGACCCAGGGCTGAAACCATGGTCCTCTTGGGGGTGGTGTGGGGAATTTTGGTGGCTTCATCCAGGATACCCCATGCAGGCCCAGGCTGCTGGGGACATGCAGTAGTGGCTGGATTGAGGGATTGAGCTGTGGGGATCTGCGGAGGGAGTCACAGGTCCACGCACACTCCGCCCCGCTGCTGCCAGAACGTTTCACGGCTCTGTCAGCAAGGCAGAAGCTGCCGGTCTGCAACTGCCCATGAGACACCTCTCCCACTCTCGTATGCTGAACACACTCTCCCCATAGCCAGACCCAGACCCATGCCAGGTAGTCAGCCCCCTGGGACTCTTCCTTAGCCACACCCTCGCCCTGGAGGGCTGACCCAGCAGCATTTCCGGCAGGGCAGATGATGACACCTGTGCTGGGAACCCCATCCTGCTCTGTGCCTGGGTCGCCCTGAGTGAGGGGAAGGAGGAGATGCAGGCCCTGGCCCAGAGATGCACCTGCCCAGAGGGAGCGGCTGGTCAGGGCACAGTGGCGGGGCTGACGATGCTCCCCTGCCCCTATGTAGTGTGCGGCTCTGTGCTGGCTCAGGCTGTGGGAGGTAGATGGGAACAGAAGGACCAGAGCCAATGGAGGTTCTGCCAATGGGCACAGAGCGGCAGCTGTGACCGTGCCCAAAATCTCCCTGAGGAGCCCTTGTTTGCACAGAGCAGTGTGAGGGGCTGGGACAGCCCCTGCCCTCAGAAGGGAGACATCGACAATCCGGAAGGAGGAGGAACCCCTAAAGCACACCTGAAATTCACAGGCTCACCTTCATGTGGGACTTGTCAGGGGGCTAGAGCCTGGACTGGGGACATTTGTCATCCCCAGGGAGCCCGCTCCCCTCTGTTTCCCTGAAGACCCCCGTACCCCATCACAGCCTGAGCATACAGTGTTGTGATTATATTGACCTCTCCCCACCAGACTGCATGCCTGGGGCTTCTCTGTCTTGTTGAGTGTCTAGAATAGTGCCTGCTGAATTAGTGAAGTGATAGCCACCAGCCTGTACCAGGTGCTTTATTTACTTCACTTCCAGTCTTCCTAACATGCCTGTGACCTAGTGCTATTACACTATTCTCATTTCCCAGAGAAGGAGGCTACGGGTCAGAGAGGCTAAACAATTGGCCCCAAGGCTTGGCCCCGCCCTTGCCCTGACAGCAGCTTGCTGTGTCCTGGCCTGTCGGGGCTCTTCTCTTTCCTCATCCTGCCCTGATGCCTGTGGCCCTGGCCTGCCCACCAGGGGTTGGGGACCCTGCAGAGACCCCTTTCACTGCTCAGCCTCCCTCAGGCCTCCTGCCCCTCTCTGCTACCCTCCCCCCAACCCCAGCACCCAGCCTGGCTGGTCCTTGGAATCCCTCAGCGAGCCTGTAGAACATCCCCATGGCCAGGCTGGTCCTTGGCAATGCCGGTGCTACGGGTGGGAGCAGGAGCCAGGACTTGAATGGGGACTCACAGCAAGTTGAGGCCTGGCACTTGCCAATAATGTTTCCCAGCCAGCTTGGCAGAGATGACCTCATATGAGAGATGGGGTGGGGTGAAGGAAGGAGGAAGGAGGCCAGTGGTGGGGTGGGGGAATGCACTGCCTGGAGGGGAGCAAGCTTGGGGGAGTTTGTGCTCTGGGCCCATCAGGCTTAGTGGTTTTGGCTATTGGAAATCTCAGGGCAGGTGCACATTGCTGGCACGGCAGAAATGTCCTCCTGCTCCTTCTCTGCCTATTTGGATCCTTTGAGGCCTGGCTGGAGCCGCTTCTCTGCCAGGAAGCCTCTCCCCTGGTTACTCGGAAGGCCAGGGCTAGGCAGGCCAGACCCTCCTTCACTGCTGTGGCTCAGAGTCGGGTGGCCCTTACCCTGGATGCAGTCTGCGGTGTGTAGGGGGGGCGGGTGACAGAGGGGGCCAAGCCCCCCAGGCTTGACCTGTGCCAGCAACCTAGCCCTTCATTTCCTGCCATGTGGAACTGTATTTCCCAGCCTTAGTTTTCTCTCCTGGGTCAAACAACAAGCTCTTCTGAGGTCAGGGGCTGGGGCTGTGTCATGATTCCCTTGGCCCCCTCCTCCTGAGTTCTGTTCACGCAGTGGGGCTCGATCTATGGTGTTGACAGAGAGGGTTTATGGGTTGGTGGGTGACTTCCTGGCAGCTTCTTAGACCGTGAGGATACCCGGATCTTCAGCCCTGGGCCTGTGTGTGATCCCACCCTGATTTCTCCAGAAATGTGGCTGGGGTGGGGGGAGGCGGTGATCCAATTGATGAAGGAGGCAAGAAGGTGTGGGAGGGAGCAGAGAAGGAAGGGGTTCCTAGAGACTCCGCTGGGAGCTTGGGTGTGAATTTTCTTTGGGGAGCTAGGCCTGTTTGAGTCTCAGCTCTTTCGCTTCCATGCTGTTTAACCTTGGATAGGTGTCTTACTCTCTCTGGTTGGAGCTTGATGACCTTTGGTGACCTTGAAGGCCATTTCCAGTTCTGAAGCTGGAGTCTGGTTGGATCTGAACTCCAGGTCTATCCTGACACCTGAGATGGTGGGGTTCTTGTCCAAGATTCCAGAGTCCCGTTTGCTTACTTTGGGAGAGAGGGAGAGGAGCATCAAATTTTCTCTTCCAGGCCTGGCTCCAAAGGCACACTCTGGGCGTTGGGCTCTGTTCATACCTCTGGGCCATGTGCCTGCAAGCAGGTGATGGCAGGATACGCTGTGGTAGTACAAAACCCTGGGTGTGCTGAGCTGGGGTTTTCTGCCTCAAGGTTCCAGGCAGTATCGCCCAGCCGAGCTCAGGCTGAGGTAAGCCCTTTCTCGGCTCCTGTGCCCTAAGCAGGGGCAAGGATAGCGCCCAGCACCATGGGTCATCCCACAGAAACCCAAGAAGGCCTCTGCCTTTGGGGCTAGGCCCCCTAAACCTCCCTTCAGCCCTCAGTGCTTAGCCAGGCCTCAGGCCAAGGTCATGCCCACTGAGCTCAGCACCAGGTGCTGTGGGGAGGTAGATGAAACTCAGACATACCTGGTTCCTGCCTGCAAGGCATCATGGGAGAATGAAGAGAGCTGGAGTGCCAGGTTCTAATCCTGGATCTGCAGTTTAAAGCTGAGTGACTTTGGGCAAATCATCCCCTCTTCTGATACTCCCTCTGCCCTCTTCACTTGACAGAGTTACCCCAAGGTTTAAAAAATAATGCAAATTTGAGACATCAAGGTCACTGGATGGCACAAATGGTTTGCACTTGACTTCTAACCTAAAGGTTTGTGGTTTGAACCCATCCAATGGCACTGTGGAAAAAAGGCCTGGCGGTCTGCTTCTGTAAAGATCACAGCCAAGATGACCGTATGGAGGAGTTCTACTCTGTAATGCATGGGGTCGCCATGAGTAGGAATCAATTAGATGGCAATAGGGTTTGGAGGGGTGTAGGATAGTGGTAAGGTCACAGGCTGGGGAGCAGAAGGTCAGGGGCTCAAATCTCAGCTCCCCTGTTGACTTGTGACTTGGGAAGCCCACTTGCTCGGGAATGTCCCAGCTCCCTCACTGTGCAATCCTGGCCAAAATCATGCCCACCTCTCAGAACTTCGCAGCACTCCTGGTAATGCCTGGGGGTGTCAGGTGACCAGAGCATCTTAGTGCTCTTCCCCCGCTCCGTGGTGGAATGAATGAAGCTGCCAAGCCCTGGCTGGGATCTGTGGGCACACAGGGAAAATTGTGGGGAAGGGATCCCTGGATAGCATTGTTTTCCATGTGGGAATTCTGAGGCCCATGACAGGGTCAGGGGTCACACACTGTGCTAGTGGCAGGACAGGACTCCTCCTCTCCTCGCCTGGTTTACAAGTGAGCAGGTAAGAGCAGTGGGCTGGCCTGGAGGAAGAGAGCACTGGGGAGTGTGGGAGCAGAAAGGAGACAGCAGGGCCTGCGTGGGGGTATGAAAGGGAGGTGACAGAGTGCAGCGGAGGGGGGTGTGAGGAGGCAAGTGAGGGGCCAATCAGCTGGAAAGGAGGGATGGGGAGGCTGAGGGGCAGGGCTGGCCATGGGGGAGGGAGGGCCTACTGTTGAACCCTGTACAGCCTGGGCCTTTCATGTACATTCCTATGTGGCTGGTGGTGTGTCCTCCCCTTTTACAGATGAGAAAACTGAAGCCCAGAGGGGCTAAGCTGTGCAGTTCGTAAGGGGCAGAGGAGGGATTTAAGTTATCACCTGTCTTGATCCAAAGTGCATGCTGTTTCCAGGGTACATTCTACTTTTGGCAATCCTGGGGGCTCAAAGGTAGCCCCCGAAAGTGGGGTTGAATCCAGCAGGGGAAAGAGAGTCATAGGATTTCTAGAACCAGAACTAAAAGGACTCTGAGATCACCTGGTCCAGCCTGGTCACTTTACTGAGGGGAAACAGAGGCCCAGAGAGGGGAGGCAGGGACCTCAGATCACACAGCGAGCAGAGCAGAACCAGGCCTAGAGCCCAGCTCCTGCCTTGCGTGCCTAGAGCTGGGCTTGTAGGATGCCCACAGCCGTATCTGGAGACAGCCCTGGGATGGCACTGCTGAGGCCTCCCTCAGCCAAGGCCATCACAGTGGGGCAGAGAGTCCTTTCGATAGCTGGCTCATTGCCAGGGGACGCAGCCACTGCAAAGCTGCCTGTGCCGAGGCCCTGCTGGCCCCATGGGCTCCAGGAACCAAAGCTGGGAGTCTCAGCCACCCAGCCTGAGTCACTACCGACTTGGCATTTGTGTGTTCTTCTCTCAGTCCCACGCCCCCTGGAGCTGGGTGTGAACCCTAAGCTAGCAGACAGCGAAGTGAGTAGACCCCAGGCTTAACAATCCGGAGAGGGGAGTTGGACGAGCCTGGAGTGATGAAATCTGGAGGAGAACCTACAGTCAGCAGTCATGGGGGCCCCGCCTTTCCCAGACAGCATATAAAGTTTCCAGCAAATCAAGGCAGCCACAGCATCCTCTCTCAGCCTTCCTGAGCACCTCCCGGGCATTCTACACGCTCTCTCCTTCATCTCCTTCTCGGCACCATGACTACCTGCAGCCGCCAGTTCACCTCCTCCAGCTCCCTGAAGGGCTCCTGTGGCATCGGCGGCGGCTCCGGCCGCATCTCCTCTGTCCTGACTGCAGGCTCCTGCCGGGCCCCCAGTGCCTATGGGGGTCTGTCAGTCACCTCCTCCCGCTTCTCTTCTGGGGGAGCCTGCGGAATAGGGGGTGGCTATGGCGGTGGCTTCAGCAGCAGCAGCTTTGGTGGGGCTCTGGGTAGTGGCTTTGGTGGAGGATACGGTGGTGGTCTTGGTGCTGGCTTTGGTGGTGGCTTTGGTGCTGGGTTCATTGCTGGTGATGGCGGCCTCCTCTCTGGCAATGAGAAGATCACCATGCAGAACCTCAATGACCGCCTGGCCTCCTACCTGGACAAGGTGCGTGCCCTGGAGGAGGCCAATGCTGACCTGGAGATAAAGATCCGTGACTGGTACCAGAAGCAGCGGCCCACTGAGATCAAAGACTACAGCCCCTACTTCCAGACCATCGAGGACCTGAGGAACAAGGTGAGTGGGCCAGGTGGCTGGCCCTGGTGCACAAAGCATTGAGAGAGGCCAGGGCTGCAGTGGCCCTTAGGAAACTGACTCCTAGCATCTCTGCTTTACAAACAGGGAAACTGAAGCCCAACTTGGGGGGTGGCCAAGGGTCACCAAGAATTGGTGGCAGATGGCTCCTTTTCAGCATCTATGTGTCTGAACTGGGGCTGGAACCTGGAATCTCTTATTCCCTTGGAGGGTTCTTTGCATGGCACACTCAGTTTCCCTCAACCTCAGGCCCAGGATGAGGGTGGAGGGAGATGTGGGGTGTATCACCTACACATCCTGAGATGGGTGAAGAAGGTACCCCAGGGTGGCTGGGTGAGTGTAAGGCCTCCCAGCCAGGCCACCCCCAGATTTGGGGAGGTTCCTTTCCTCCCCCTCTGCCATTTGCCCTCCAAGACTGAGGTCCTTGACTGACCAGGCCTCCTGTCCCTCCATTCCCACCCAGATCATCAGGGCCACCATTGAGAATGCCCAGCCTATTCTGCAGATCGATAACGCCAGGCTGGCAGCTGATGACTTCAGGACCAAGTGAGCAGTTACTGTGGTGGACTGAGGGCAGGGGCAACGAATGGGGCCGTCCGCTCAGGGCTGGAGCCTGATGCTCTGACCTCTGCCCCTTAGGTACGAGCATGAGCTGGCACTGCGCCAGAGTGTAGAAGCCGACATCAACGGCCTGCGCAGGGTGCTGGATGAGCTGACCCTGGCCAGAACTGACCTGGAGATGCAGATTGAGAGCCTGAAGGAGGAGCTGGTCTTTATGAGGAAGAACCACGAGGAGGTGAGGCCCCTGCTGGCGTTGGGGGTGGGAGGCTGGCTTAGTGGGATTGCTAGATCTACCTGGGGCCAGGACAGGGGCCTGCTGAGCTGACCGACTCTTGCCATCCCTCCCTAGGAGATGCTTATCCTGCGGGGTCAGACTGGCGGGGATGTCAACGTGGAGATGGACGCAGCTCCCGGTGTGGACCTGAGTCGCATCCTGAACGAGATGCGTGACCAGTATGAGCAAATCGCGGAGAAGAACCGCAGAGACGCTGAGGCCTGGTTCCTGAGCAAGGTGGGACTCGGATCCTCAGCTCTCCTGTGGGACCTTGCAGCTGGGGAGACCTCTGAGCATCTGAAAGCTCTTACCCTTCTTTCCTGTCTCAGACTGAGGAGCTGAACAGAGAAGTGGCCTCTAACAGCGAACTGGTGCAGAGCAGCCGAACCGAAGTGACTGAGCTCCGGAGGGTGTTGCAAGGCCTGGAGATCGAGCTGCAGTCCCAGCTCAGCATGGTATGGAAGACCCAGCCCTGCCCTATCCCCCAGGTCATCAGTAATGGCCAGTACCCTCTCAACACCACAATACACTCCTATTCCTCTCTTCCTTTTCTTTTTTTTGTCTCATTGTCCTGCTCAGGAGTGGGACAGGAGGGATCATTGTATCCATTTTACAGATGGGGAAGCTCATGCCCAGAATGATGGAATAACTTTGCTCCCTGTTGACTTGCCCGTCAGTAGCCCACCTGGGTTCAAACTCCACACACGTCTCAGGAAACATGTCCAGAGACCTGGAGAGACAGACAAACACCTCCGTTGACTCTCTGTTTCTCACTCCCACTCGCAGAAAGCGTCCCTGGAGAACAGTCTGGAGGAGACCAAAGGCCGCTACTGCATGCAGCTGGCCCAGATCCAGGACATGATCAGCAGCGTGGAGGAGCAGCTGGCACAGCTGCGCTGCGAGATGGAACAACAGAACCAGGAATACCAGATCCTGCTGGATGTGAAGACACGCCTGGAGCAGGAGATTGCCACCTACCGCCGCCTGCTGGAGGGCGAGGATGCCCAGTGAGTGGGGATCCAGTCCTGCCCCACAGACCCTCCACCCCCCCTACTCCACCCCCACCCCTGCTTCTGCCAGCACATCTAACTGCTCTGCCTTTTCTCCCCCACAGCCTCTTCTCCCAGCAAACGACTGGCCAGTCCTATTCTTCCCGCGAGGGTAAGACTCCTGGGCATTCCAGCCCCTCTGCCTGTTTGCATGGGATGGGTGCCAGGTCCCTCTCCCCAGAGCCCCGAGCCCTCCCTTAGCTCCTAGGACCCAGTTCACCTCCTCTCTTCTCTCCACAGTCTCCTCTTCCTCGTCATCATTCTCCTCCAGCCGCCAGAGCCGGCCCATCCTCAAGGAGTAGGGCTCATCCAGCTTCAGCCTGAGCCAGAACTCCAAGCCCTGAGCTGCCTCTGCCACAGCCTCCTGCCCCTGCCAGCCTGCCCTCCCAAAGGCCTGGGTCAGGACCCTGTTCTCCCAGTGCGGTCCCTAGCTGTCTCCCCATTCCCACTGCTGGTGGTGGGCTAATAAAGCTGACTTTCTGATTGATGCAAACCTGTGTCAGTTCTATTCTTGAACTGATGGAAGGGGTGTTGCAAGTGGCTTCCAGGAACCTTCTGGGAGCCTGTGGCCTGAAGAATGCCAGGAAACGGGGCAGATCTCAGAGACTGTAGGGCCCAGAGGTATTCCTAGAAGACCTCCATGCCATCAAGGGAGTGGGGGAGAAGTTACACAGTGCGACACAGAAAGGGAGGGAGCTCACTCGTGTTGACAGGCATTCTAGAGACATTCTTTCACTATACAAACCTAGGAAACCTGTGAGCTGGATGTGTCAGGTTCATTATGGAGACCAGAAAGCCCCTGGGATTCACGGAAGTTAAATAATTTGCATAAAGTCATGCAGAGAGTAAGTGACCTGGCTGGGGTTCAAACCCAGGTCTGCCTGGCTACGAAGTTCATGCCTTGATTTTTGTAACACTCTAGCTTTTCAGGTGTTTTAACCGAGGACTCCAAAACTTGACTCTTAACTCTATGCTTTGGCTTCCCACACTTGCACACACGATTTTTGTGTTGGATGGTGGAAGGGAAAGCCTTCTGCCTTGGGGGTGGTGTCCACGGTCACTACTGAACACCCACTCTCTCACCTTGCCCCTCCTCATCACACCTCTCAACTTCCTCCTCCTCCTCCTCATTTCCCGCAACCATTAATTAAGTGCTGACCAGTGCCCTAGGAAATACCTGTCACCATGCTCTCCTCTTCACCCCATGGCCACTACCATCTTCCAAACTTCTCCCTCTCTCCTGAGAACTGGGCACAGTCTACTAACTGGGGCCCCTGGCCTTCCATCTCTCCCACTCCCAATTTCTGCCTAAGTAACCTCTCTAACAAGAATGTGGTCAAGATCAAGAGCAAGAATGTGACAACCTGGGATAGTTCCCTTTCCCCTCTGGTCCTCAGCTCTTAATTTTCAACTCTGCTTTGGTGCCTTCCCACTCTCCCTGCCCTACACCCCATGAGTCAATCACCTGACTAATTGCACGTCCTATACCTCTCACTGGTCGTCCCTGCATCCTGGATGCTGTCCATATTTTAAATATTTAATTAAAAAAATCAAAATTATATACGTATAACATCATGAGCCTTTTTATGACAAAGAGACATCCCCAGACTGTGTCTCATGCCTCCAGTCCCACCCCCTCGCTTTGAACTCTTAGTGGTTTCTTTTGGTATTTGCCTCCTTATTTCTAAACAGCTGGCTTAGCCTGCCATTCCTTAATTTTTCAGTTTTAGCTTTTCGTGATTGACTTCCTGCTATGAGGGATGGGGATTTAGCTCTTCTACACAGCGTCGCCCCTTCCCTCCTATTTCTCTTCTTCTCGCCCTCAAAATTATGACTTTAAATACGATTCGCAGTCAAACCACGTTTTATACTGTATGAAATTTCCTTGGGGGAAACATTTCTTTTTCAATTTGCTTATGTTTGCTATGCAACCATCACCAATTTATGGGTCGCTGGGTGGTGCAAACGGTTTGCACCTGACTACTAACCTACAGATGGGCGGTTCAAACCCACCCAGCAGTGCTCTAGAATAAAGTCCTGGTAATCTGCTTCTGTAAAGATAGTTGTTGTTTTTGTGTGCTGTTGAGTCGATTCCTACTCAGAGAGACCTCTAGGATAGAGTAGAACTGCCCCATAGGGTTTCTTAGGCTGTAATCTTTACAGGAGCAGATAGCCAGGTCTTTTCTCCCTCAGAGCCGCTGGTGGGTTTGAACCACTGCTGACCTTTCAGTTAGCAGCTGAGCGCTTTAACCATTGCACCACCAAGGCTCCTTCTGTAAAGATTACAGTCAAGAAAACCCTATGGAGCAGTTCTGCTCTGTAATGCATGGGGTTGCCTTGAGCTGGAATCAGCTTGACTGCAATGGGTTCGGTTTTTTATCACCAATTTATTTCCTATTTCACTGCTGAAAGTATAAACCTTGTCTTCAGATGTTAAAGCACTGGGTATTCCATCAGTTTCATTTTCTTGAGGATGTCCCTCCTGGAGCCCTCTGTCTTTTTATAATCACATTGAATGTACATAGTTTTACATCCAGTTTTTATTAATATTATAAGATAAGCTCTTTCTTGTGTTATTCAAAGTGTTATAGTTACTGGATTTCCAGTGGATTTTTTTTTTTTTGGCTACCATTTTAAATCCTGTAGCAATGAACATCTTTCTGCATAGAGCTTTTACGAATATTTTGAATTATTCCCTTAGGCTAGATTCCCAGAAGTATAATTATTAGATGAGAAGATACACTTTAAGGCCTTTGATTTGTATTGCCAAACTCATTTAAAGAGAAGTTGTACCAGTATGTATTTTCCAGCAGGTATTGGGAGGGCCTATTTCAAAACATGCTCACCGACTTTGAGTAAAAATCATTTTGGCAAAATGATACATCACACACTTTTAAGCTGATGTTAGGGACGGACGCTTACACAGAGAGAGAGTCTTGGCCTGGGCGAGCTGGTGCAACGCTCATGAGTTCCTTAGTAAGAATATATCAGAGTAGAGGACTTAGAGTGCCCTCTATCTCAGTGTACAGAGCTTTCCTTCTTTTTTAAAAATTATTTTATTTTTGTTCTTGTTGAGTATACACACAGCGGAACATACACCAATTCAACAATTTCTACTTGTACAATTCAGAGATGTGCATTACATTCTTCAAGTTGTGCAACCATGCTTATCCTCCTTTTCTGAGTTGTTCCTCCCCCATTAACATAAACTCACTGCTCCCTAAAGCTCCTATCTAATCTTTTGAGTTGCTCTTGTCAGTTTGATCCCCCATAGATTGTTCTTCCAAGAGTGTACTGATCAAGGCAGGCATTCTTTACTAGTTGAGCTAAACTATTGTTTGGTTTTAAGAAGACTTCAGGAAATACTTTTGGTTTAAGATTTAAAGATGATTTCAGGGTGATCGTTTCAGGGGTTCACCCAGACTCCAAGGCTCCAGAAAGTTTGGATTCCATGAGAATTTGAAATTCTGCTCTGAATTTTCCCCCTTTTGATCAGGATTGTTTGACAGAATCTTTGATCAAAATGTTCAGTAGTGGTAGTCAGATAACATCCAGTTCTTCTGATCTCATGGCAAAGGGGGCAGCTATTTATGGAGGTAATTAGCCACACACTCCATTTCCTCTATTTCTGACTCTCCTTTGGAGCTGTTTTAAAAGAAGTTGTCTTTGCTAGTGTCTTCAGAGCTCATACCCCAGATCAATGGACCCTTGGAAAGCTCCATAGGAAATGTCTTAATTTGACAGATGAGGAAACTGAGACCCAAAGTAATTAAGGAAAAAAAAAAAAAGCTTTCTTATGTTCTCACAGCTAGTTAGTGGAACGTCCCAAGACCAAGAACCTTGTTTCTTGTATTCACTGCTGTGTCCTGTATTGGTCTTAGAAGAAATACAACCAGGATGCTCCTTGGAAACGAGGACAGCAACACTTTGACTCACTTACTTGGGACATGTTATTAGGAAAGGTCAATTGCTAGAAAAGGATACTGTGTTTGGTAAAGGGTCAGCAAAAATGAGGGAAATCCTCAATGAGATAGATTGACACAACAGCCGCAGCAATGGACTTGAACATGCCAATGATCATGAAGATGGCATAGGACCCTGTAATGTTATGCTCTGCTATACATAAGGTTGCCAGGAGTTGGAACCAACTCAACAGCAACTAACAACAACAACCCGGTGGAAACAAAACAGAAGTCCCTCTTAACGAAGGGCAACATCAAAGCAGAAATACAAATTTCCCCTTCAGTAAGGGAACCAGCTCCTCCACCTGGAAGTACCTTGCTGGCTGATTTCTCAAGTTTCAAGTCCCAATCCAGACTGCGTTTTGCTCTTGGCTGGCCTTTCCCACTTCCTGAGATCCTGGAGTCTGCGAAGAGAAGGCTGAACCCTCTCGAATGTACCTTGTGACTTGTCTATTTTGAACACACCCTCAGATTCCTTATGCTTGAGTTAGTGTCAAAGTTTGCGAAATATTGTTTTAGATAATTACATAAAGTTCTGAAACAATGGCTAGAGTGAGAATTAATGATAGCTCATAAGGCGTATCTGCTGATGTAAATGAATTAGTAGTAAGCTAGTGAGGTTTTGCTTTCTTTGGGCCCATTGTCTTTGAGAGCTATAAAAAACTCAGCGTTCCTCCTTAGTGTCTAAGATAAGCAATTTCTTATTTTTGCCTTCCCACTGCTGTTGCTTGTTGTTTAAGGCCTTCTGGTGGCTCCCTGAAGCATAAACACAAATAAAGCTCCTTGTGCTGGTCCCCAACAATCCATAGACAGTACCCAGCCCATAAGGGACATTTGATAAAGAGTTGTGGAGTCAAGTTAAGGAGGTTTGGTTTAGAAGCCTCTGCTTTTTTGGGTCTTCATGGAACCTTGTTAGAAGCAAGGTTCTGGAGGGCAGGTGTTGTTGTATCTATGGAAAACAGTGCTTATGGCAATTAGCTTTAAATTTTTTTTTACTCTCACAGCTGGTGATGGAGGCTGGGTGGCTAATAGAAACAGCTCATTGGTGCTGCCCCTCCGCAGGTGGTGCCCAGTGCATGTGCCATACCTACCATACCCTCGATATGCCTCTGCTGGCCTCCTGTCATCTGGTTCTCATGGGCTTCTCATTGTGTTGGCCCAAGGCAGCCTCCATGGGTAGGTATTGATGGAATGCCCTGGAAGAGAAACCAAGTATCTTTCTTGAGCCCTGAAGCCCAGTCTGTGAGAGCTGAGGCACGCAATGAGTAGGGCTCTTTATCTGGCCTTTTCTCCAGTGTGCTGTGTTGCCACCACCATGGGCAGATACAGCTTTGCGTCCCTCAACTCTCAACAGTTCAAGACTCCTAAGGGGTTTTGAGAAGATCAAGGGGAGTTAAAGCAAATAAGGCAGCTATCAGAAAGAGGGTCCCATTCTGACTTTGCCCCCTGTTAGCATATTGCTGGGTTTTAAGAGTCTCCCTCTTTCCTACAATTACAGGGTCGTTACATATAAAACAGGTACATTTTGATCCTTCCAGCTTTTTATCTATCATACGAATAGTGTAACAGCATAAAAGGAAAGAGAAAAAATAAAATTTTTCATCCATTGTTCTGTCATAGAGTTTGTATTTTTCCAGGCTCCTTTCTGGCCTTTGTGCATGTAAGTACACAGCAAAGATGATTTTCAAATTCTTTAAGGGGCTTAATGTAATGTTACATTGATAGAAATGGAAGACCAGTATAAAAGGACGTATGTATGTGCAAGGATACTTTTTGCTGCATTATCTGGAGTGACAGAAAAGGGAAAACAAAGCCACAAGCTGTCTGTAGTGGACAGGCTGAATAAATCATGGTCCACTCATACTGTGGAGTACTGAGCAGCTCTCACAATCAATAAACTGGAGCCA
Organism: Elephas maximus indicus; assembly: GCF_024166365.1. Lineage (NCBI taxonomy): Eukaryota > Metazoa > Chordata > Mammalia > Proboscidea > Elephantidae > Elephas > Elephas maximus. Next base: position 48,662,740 of record NC_064837.1, on the reverse strand, counting down.
TGTCAGATGGCAAAGAGTCCTCAAAGTTCTGGGAAGAGAGAAATGGACAATGCAGAAAAGTGCATGAAGTATACTGATTTCACTCGTGTGAAATAAACAAGCAATTCCCCACTTAGATAAATGCATGTGTATGTGTGTTCATGCAAGATTAAATGAACACCAAAAATAGGAAAGGGTACGTGTAAGGTTGTTAACATGGATTACCTTGGGGTTGGAGTGTGAGGCTGATGTGGAGAGGGGGTGGAGTAGAAGTGGAGCCAAGAAAAACCAACCAAAACCAAGCCCATTGCTGTTGAGTCAATTGAGACTCACAGTAACCCTACAGGACAGAGTAGAACTGCCCCGTAGGGTTTCCAAGGCTGTAAATCTTTACAGGAGCAGACTGTCACATCTTTCTCCTAAGTCTTGGCTGGTGGGTTTGAACTGCCGACCTTTTGGTTAGCAGCTGAATGCTTCACCACAGTGCCACCAGGGATCCTTGCCAAAAACAATGGGAAAGGAAAAAAAGAGTGCAAATATCTTTATACATGTGCATAAAAATTATGTATGCAAGTGTATAAATAAAGAAATCAAATAAAAACTTTAAAAATGAAGAATCAGTTAATCACCTTGTTGAACACCGTATCAACTTCCTAATTAAAAGCAGGTTACATACACTAATTGTATCCTGGCCTGTCAATTTTATATTACTGCATAATTAACTTGAAATTAAAAAAAGATGGTAGTCCCTTGTAGAAGGTGTATGGAATAGAGAAAGGAGGGTCTGGGCCAACCTGGGGTTGAACCTCGAGTGTGACCTTGGGCAGATCCCTCATAGCTTGGTCACTCAGTTTCCCCATCCTTAAATTTAGGATATTAGTATCTACCTCACAGGGTTTGTGCAAAGGCTAAAGGAGATAAAGGGTGGACAAAGCACACAGTAGGCACTCAATAAATGCTCACTCACTCCATCTCTGTTTTCAGTTTTACCTCATTGGATTCTTGCAGCAAAGTTGGGGTCAGGCAGTTGTGTTCTGCTTCCTGAGGCTGAACTGGAACGAACACCTTCTCCCTCCCCACTCCCTGGCAAGTCTCCTCACTATTTTCCTTGCTCCCCTGACTCATTCCATTTTACAGGTGAGGAAACTGAGGCTCAGGGAGGTTGAGTGACTTGCCGAAGGGTTCATGACTGGTTAAGCAGGGTGTCAGAAAGAGCTCCTCTGTGCTGTCTCCATGCAGATCTCCTGATGAGCAGACCCCTGGACCCCTGCTAGCGGACCCGATCAAGTCAAAGGAGGCCACTATGTGCTCGGGAGATGTGGCCGGACCTCGGTGCTGGCAGGAGGCAGGCTGCAAGCCTGCCAGAGATAGGGGGCCTGGCTTTATGGAGCACCTTAGCACCTTTGGGACACCTGCAAGTTCAGTGACAGCTGGGAGGGGGATGCCAGGAGGCAGGAACTGCAAGAGGCACTAGACCTTGGAAACTGACCCCCGGGAAGCTTCCTGGCCCTAGCTTCCATCTGTAACATGGGGCTAATAACACCTACCTCCCCGGGTGGCTGTTAGAATTAAATGAGATAATATCCTGGCAGTGCCCAGAACAGCTCCTGGCAGAGCAGGGGCTCGGTAAACTGACACTCTGAGTGTCCTTCAGAGTCTGTGATTCTTCTTGGACCTCAGAAGATGTTTGTCGCTCTTGACAGTCATATGTTCCTCCTTCATGAGTTAGTGAAAGTTTCATATTCCATCATGTTTCCCTTTTTGTCTTAGCTGACAGGAAACCCAGAGACAGATGTGTATGGTAGTCTCTTCCCTAAAAGTAGCCCCAACTCTCTTTTGCAGTAGACACAAACGGGGGAGGGCGGTTCTGTCTAGCTGACAAAGGTACCCTCAGGAGCCAGATCTCTCCCTCCTTTCTCTAATACCAGACCCTTCTTTCTTGGGTGTGGGCTGGAGATAGCACCTACGCCTGCTGAGATAGTCATAGGATTCTAACCACTGGCCACTCAGAAGCTTCCCTGGGGTTTTTAAAATTCGAGCTGATCCCCTCTGGCCATGAGGCCGAAGGATGAGAGTGCAGGGTTGTCTCAGCCATGGTTCCAGCTTTGTGGAGGTAGCTGGCTAGTGCCAATGAAGCCAGCAGGTAGAGCAAGATGTGGGGGTGTGTGTATGCATGTGTGTGTGTGTGTGTGTGCGCATGTGCGTGTGTGAGAGAGAGAGAGTAGTCTGGTCTCAGCCTCCTCCTCATGTCCCTCTCATGCCTCCTCTTCCATCTTTTTGTGATGAGAGCCAATGAATTGCTTCTTGTTGAAGCTAATTCAAACTGTGTTTCTGTCACTTGCAACCAAAAAGCATTCATCAATACACCGTATCACCTAAATCTTGATTTATTTTTCCTCTATGCTTGCCCGATATTTTTAGTTTTACTGTGTGTGCATCTTTTATCATCCAAACACTCTTTCTAATGGAGTGAAATAGTGATTTTAGGGGGGCGGAGAGGACAGATATGGCCCATTGCACTGACAGCCAGGGGAGAGATGCAGAGAACTACGCCCTTGGTGATGCTGACTCCTGGGGCCTCCCCCGGCCTCAGGACCCATTGAATCCTGAGCAGTTGCTTCCCCATTCCCCACACTCCCAGGTACAGGGTGGGGGGAGGCCAGTGTTGGACCTCGAGTCTCAGAATGTGGGTCTGCTGGAAGCTCTCTGCCTCCTCCCCTCACACCCAATCCCCTACCCCCCAACTGTTCCTCATCAGGGTTCCTGGGCCCGCTCTGTTCCCATAGACTCCACCCTGGCCCAGCCCTCACAGACTCACCAGCACATCACCTCAGTTCAGATGGCCTCAGCAGCTCTGTGCTGGCCTCCCTGCCTCCTCTCTCTTGGCCCTCCCAGCTTGCTCCCTCCTCCTGTTACTCCAGCATTCCAGCACTATTGTGAGCTCTTCTTTGTTCTCTGCATCAAGAGCTCATCTTTGATCTCTGCCTCAAGGTCTTGGCCTGAATTTTGACACTCTCTCCAGGTATTGGTTGTTTTTTCTCCGGGTATTACCCCTTGCCTCCATTGGTCAAACTCTAGGGCTTATTTTCAGGGGACTCTGTGCCAAGTACCGTGTTGGCCACTTGCTGTGAGTTAGCGACTCCTCCCAATAATCCTGTGAGGTGGGAGCTGTGATTGTGCCCACTTTATAGGAACCTGAGGCTTGGAGGGCTTCAGTGACTTGTTCAAGGTCATGTGCCTGGTTGAGGGTGGAGCCCACACTGAACCCTGTTCTGAGTGACCCCAGAATCCCTGCTCCTCCCCTATCCCATGTGGTGTCTCAGTCTGGGGCGTGGGGTGGGCTACAGGACACTGAATCTGCTCTTGAACCTCTGATTGGTGGAAATGGCCCGTTTTCTTTCTATTCGAGAGGCTAATACTCCCCAGGGGCCCCTTCTCCCTCTTTCCTTCTGTCCTGCCAACCCCGTTGCTCAGGACTCCTGACGCAGCCATCCCAACTCCCAGGTGCTGACTGTCCTCACAACTCACGACTCAGCACTGAGTTCCCACGGCCACGCCCCAGGCTGGGAATGACCTCTCCCCCCCACACCCATCCAGGGCTCTTCTTTCTTCCAAAACCTGATCCAAAACTCACACTTTCCAGGAAGCCATCCACCTGCTACCTGCCCGACCTCCACCCCCCGCCCCCGGCTCCTCGGCTCTGGGCTTTCCACAACCCATGGGACAGAGAAAGCTCAGCTCATTTGTCCACCAGACTGGACAACCCCAAGGGCAGGGCTGTGTCTCCCCCATCAGACAGAGTAATGGCAGTAAAATGAGCATGCTGAGCACCCACTGTGGGTGCTGGAGTTTGTGGCCCTCTAGGGCACTGTGTGAGCTATAACAGGTCAGAGAGCAGTAGGAGGGCTGAGAAGGGCAGAGCCAAGTGACTGAGGTGATGACAGGGTTCTTCCTGGGAAAAGGTGTCTGAGCCAACACCATCCCTTACCTGGATAATGGAAGCATTTTCCTTACTGGTTTTCCCTTTTTTGTACCCCCACACACCCAAGCGACCATTCCAAGTATGCTCCACATGACTCCAGGGTGACCTTTGTACAGCACACACCTGACACTGTCTCTCCTCTGCTTGGTTTGCTAGCCCTTGGTCACCTGACCATCCAGGTCCTTAACAACCAGGACATAATTCTGGGTGCAAGCCCGGTTCTTTTCACCCCCGTCTTTTACCCTGCATATTTTTACCCTGCCTGGCTCAGAAGCCTGGGTGATATCTGTTAAGCATTTTGCACTTTTAAAGCGGGCTCTGCTGTGTGACGTTGGACATACCTCTTCTCTCTGGGTCTCAGTTCCTAAGTGGCAATGTTAAGAGGCCGTCTAGATGACTGCTGAGTCCCCTTTGGGCCCTGACTTTCAGGGACTTTAACAGGGGATCTGTCATTGAGAAGTGAGGTTTGTGGCCAGGCAGAGCTGGGTTTGAACCTGGCTGGGCAGCTTCCTTGCTGTGGACCTTGGTGATTTCCTCAACCTCTGAACCTTCTTCCTCGATCGTGGGATGGTCAGTCTGTCCTGCCGGCTTTGCAACGCCGCTGGGAGGCTCAGACGAAGCCATAGACATTGAAACGCTTGGCTCAACCTCAGCTGTAGTGTCAGCCTTGGCTCTCATAGAACACTGTCTTAGGAAACCAGCGGGCGGCAGAGCTCTCTGGGGGAAAGGGGACACCAGGGCCCCAGGGCAGTGCTCCAGGACCCTGACTGTCTGTTGTGTTTGCAGTCCTGCCTGCCAGCATGCTCCAGGCTCCCACACTATCCCTACCCTCCCTGGCAGCAGAGGCTGAGATCTGGGTCAGCTCAGGCCCCAGACTATGGTCTCTGCAGGTGACAGACCCGAGACTTGGTTGGAGAGAGGTGGGTAAAGTGAAGGGAGCTGGGATGGGGAGGGTGTAAAGGAGCAGTGGAAGAGATGGCCAGGAACACAGCACTCTGCCAGGTGGAAAGGAGTCCCTGGGTGGCACAAACAGTTAACGTGCTTGGCTGCTAACCTAAAGGTTGGCAGTTCGAGTCCACCCAGAGACACCTCAGAAGAAAGGCCTGACAATCTACTTCTGAAAAATCAGCCATTGAAAACCCTATGGAACACAGTTCCACTCTGACACACATGGGTCACTATGAGTAGGGACGGACTCCATGGCACTTGGTAGTGCTCGTCAAGAATTTCAAGGTCATGAAAGACAAGGAAAGCCTAAGGAGCTGTCACAGATTGGAGGAGACTAAGGAGACTTGACAACTAGCTGCAATGTGGGACCCTGGATTGAATCCTGCAACAGAAAAACCACATTAGTGGAAAACTGGTGAAATTAGAATAAAGTCTGTAGTTTAGTTAATAGAATTAGACCCACGTTGATTTCTTGGTTTTGGTAAGTGTACAGTGTTATATGTAATGTGTCAGTATTAGGGGAAGCTGAGTAACTGGTACACATGAACTCGTTGTACTGTTACTGTAGCTTTTTCTAAAAGTCTAAAATTATTTCAAAATAATAAGTTAAAAAATAGGAGCTCTCTCCCACAGCAGGTCTGTATTTGTGAAAAAGCCAGAGAAATTGGGTGGGGAAATATGGACCCGAAACCAGAGAATTCTGTGTCTCCTGCCTCCCTTTCCCCAGCACCCCTATACAACGAACTGAAAGCTTCTCCCAGAAGCCTTCCAGGCTGGCCCCCCACATCTTATTACAACAATGTCTGCAGCAAGGTTTCACTACTGACTGCCTCTGCAGCTGGTATAGTGCTCTGTTGGCTATATGGTGCAGTGGGGTGAATTGTCGTTGTTAGTTGTCATCGAGTCAGCTCCTACTCATAGTGACCTTAAGTATACCAGAATGAGACATTCATTCCCCAGGGCTGCACCATCCTCCCAATTGCTGGTATGTTTGAGCCCATCATTGCAGCCACTGTATCAATCCGTTTCATTGAGGATCTTCCTCTTTTTCCCTGGTCCTCTACTTTGGAGCTCTGGTAGCGCAGTGGTTAAGAGCTCAGCTGCAACCCAAAAGGTCTGCAGTTCAAATCCACCAACCCCTCCTTGGAAAACCTATGGGGCAGCTCTACTCTATTCTATAGGGTCGCTATGAGTCCTAATTGACTTGAAGGCAATGGGTTTAACGGGTCTACTTTACCAAGCATAACGCCCTTCTCCAGCAGCTGGTCCCCCTCCTGATGATGTCTCATCATCCTCTCTTCTGAGGAGTGTTCTTGCTGTACTTTCTCCGAGACCAATTAGTTTGTTCTTCTGGCAGTCCATGGTATGTATTCAATATTCTTCGTCAGCATCAAAATCCGAAAGCATCAATTCTCGTTTGGGCTTCCTTTTTCATTGTCCAGTTTTCACATGCATGTGAGGTGACTGAAAATACCATGGCTTCACTCAGGCACACGTTCATCATCAAAGTGACATCTTTGAATTCATGTCCACCTGGAACCTCGAAATGTGACCGTATTTGGAAATAGGGTCTTTGCAAATGCAGTGAAGTTAAGGATTGAGACGAGACCATACTAGATTAGGGTGGGTGCTTGATTCAATGAGTGTCCTTGTAAGAGACAGAAAAGGACACACAGAGGCACACAGGGAAGATGGCCATGAGAAGAAGGAGGCAGAGATTGGAGTTATGCTGCCACCGGCCAAGGAACACCTGAGACCAGAACATGGAACACCAGAAGATGGAAGAGACAAGGGAGGATCCCCACTTAGGGCCTTCGGAGAGAGCATGGCCCTGTGGATACTTGGATTTCAGACTTCTGGCTTTCAGAACTGTGAAAGAATTGATTTCCATTGGTTTAAGCCACCAAGTTTGTGATAATTTGCTATGGCAATCCTAGGAATCTAATACATACAGTCTGCATTTTTTTCACGTTTTTCTGGATCTAATGTAATTTTGATGTGTGTCCTCTTTCTTCTTCCAGGCTGGGAGCTTCCTGCCAGCTCTGAGGGCAGGGGGTATGCCTCCGCCCTCAGACTGGACTGTCCCAAGGTCTCCTCTTTTCTTAGGATCCCAACCCATAGTGCCCAGCCCAGTCCTGAGCACACAATGCAGGCTCTGTGGGGGGCTGCCTGGCCCTGACTGCTTCACCTGTTTGGATTGGCATCTGTTCCCCACCTTCACCCTGCAGGCTGGTACAGGGCTACTCACTAACCACAGGAGGCACCGCCCCTGTGGCTTCTCCTTTACCCACCTCTTTTCGGGCAGGCGTTGAGAGGGTGCCAGGTAATGACGCCCATACAAAGCCTACCAGGAGTCTAGAAGTCAGGATGGGGGGGAGGTGCTCCAGGCCCCAGTAGGTGTAGCTGGTTATCTGATATGTTCCTCCTGCCCCTATCTCATTAGCCTCTGCTGCCCCTGAAAGTTACCTCTCCGCATAATGTCATGAGCTCCAAGCCTGCCAGGCACTAGGGAGGGGATGGGAATGTGACATCCTCTCCTCTCCTTGCCTGACTGGGCTGTTTGCAGGTCCTAGGTCACTGGGTTACGTGCCTGCAGAGGGGTGGGAGGTTGGCCCCAGCGTCTGTGCCAAGGTTTGCGAACCCTGGGTCAGGGAAGAAGATTGAAACTTGTGTTCCATGATGAGCTTCTAGAGTCCCTGGGACTGGAAGAGCCAGCAAAGGCCTCTCTTAGCTGTGTGCATGGGTTGATCTGTCTTTGGTTGCCTACAGCCTTCATCTTGTGGATCCCCTTGGAGGGGGGGAAGGATGGAGCTTCTTTTGGGTTCCACTGAGTCAAATGAAAGGGGAAGAAGAGTTTATCTTGTCTCCTATGTTCCAGGGCTTTTTTCCTTGGATCCCCGCAGTGGAAGGAGACAAGGCGATAGGGGACATAGAAGAAGCCTGTATGGGACTCTGTACCCCATCCTGCTTCCTGGACCCCTCTGGATGCTGCATTTTTGTCTACTGAAGCACCCCCAACACTTTACCCACAGCCTATAGGAACATGCCTCCCAACAAAAGATCTGTCTCTCAGCCAGAATCCCTACTGCCTCTATTGGGGAAATTGCAGGGCTGGGCCCGGGGTGAGGGGAGCCATTCTCTGGACGGAGATTAAGCGAGTCTGTTAGTGGTGGGTGGAGCGGGGTGGGGCCCTGGCTTACTCACATCCTCGAAAGCCCTCAGCATGGCAGATTCAGGAGCCCACAGCCCCATGTGTCTGTCTCAGCATTGTCTTCTGAGCTTCTAAGCCCTGTGGAGGGAGGGGGCTGTTGCAGGGGGAGGGCCTCCCTGACTTCTGCCTTGGTGGCTGTAGAGGTGGGGTGGGGTGAGGGAGGCCTCGCTTCCCTTCTGGGAGCAGTAGGTCCTAGGAAGAGCGTTGGAGCCTCCAGCAGGGGCTGTTGGGGCCTGTCTGGAGAGATAGGACAAGTCAGGCAGCCCCAGACACGACCACATTCCTCCCTACATGCCTGCCAGTGTATGTGGAGCTGGGCGGTTGGCGGGCAGATGGGGTAGCGGCTGAAAGGGGATTCCCTTGGAGCTTGTCTGGGAGAGGGCTCATTGGGGGCTAGATGAAAGACCCTGGTTTTGATTGACACAGTAGTTGCAACAGTGGACTCAAACAAGTATATCAATGATCGTGAGGATGGCGCAGGACCGGGCAATGTTTCATTCTGTTATACGTAAGGTCTCCGTGAATCAGAGCCCACTTGACATCAACTAATGACAACATTCCCCAAGGAACACTTTGGTGGGGGGGGACTGGGGAGTGTAATATTTGAGGCTATGATATATAGACCCTCATGGCAGGGCCAATGGACTCCTGGAAATGTCTCCTGATCCTCAGGGCTTTGGGAGTCAGGGATATTTGTGTCCACCCTGGCCAAATCCTCAATACAGCCTGCTCCACTGCCAGGTGTCCCTTGGGCCAAATCCCATGACACTCCACAGGGGCTCAAGTGAGGGGGCCTGAGGCAACTCCCCACTAGCGCAGCCCTGGGCCCTGAGAAGACACTGGGAGCTAGAAACAACCCCCTCCCCTCTAGGCCTGTTCTAGGGATTCTGCTCCACCCCCTTTAAAGCTAAGGCAGTGCTAACCTGCCTTCGAGCAGTACTTGGTTTACAAAAAACCTTTTCATAGACATTGCCACCTTAGATTCTTGGAGCTGACTCTGCAGTAGGCAGGGTGGATGGCATTTACTCCCACTTTAGAGATGAGCAAACTGGGGCTCCGAGAATGTGATGTATCAGGTCTTAGGTTGCACAGGTGTGAATGGCAGAGCCAGGACTCATTTGACTCAAGACTCCATGGTCTTTTTTTTACATTCTGGCTGTGCCTGTGAGGCCACCTGCCCTTGGCCAAATTGAGCTGCCAATGCCATGAACCCTTGGGAGCAGAGTGGCCAGTTGCCTAGTATGTGGATGAAACCACCTGAATTTCCCTTTAATGGGGTTGCCAGGAGGGAGTCTGAGACACCAGACTACCTGGGTATTTCAGGGATGTACCATACTCCTTAGCACAACCCAGCAGATCAGACCTGGTGGTGGCATGGGTGGTGGCACTGGCGGTGGTGATGGGCTCTTGTCGGACAGTGAGACCTTCTTGTCTCATCTTATAGATGGTACCACTGAGAATGTGGTACCACTATGACATGGCCAGTGCTGGTGCTCCTCCTGCCAGCTATCAGTCACCTGGCGCTGTGGGCTGCCGCTAACATCTAAGGGGATGTTTAAGGCCCATCCAGTTAATGGGGAACCAGCAGGTCACCAGGTTTACGATCCTGAGAGGTCCTGCTCAGGAGGCTAGGTGCAGGCTCCTGAGGCCGAGTTCTGGGGTCCTATGGGAAAGTATAGCCTGCAGGCCCACACCTCCCTGTGTGAATCATGCCTGGTACACAAGAAAGCCAAAAACGCCCCAAACAAGTGAGTTTACAGTAAAATATGACAGACATGACGAGACGAAGGAGAGGAGGGATCTGGTTGGGAGTTGGCACTGCCCGTGGGTGATGAAAGCCAAGGGGAATGGAAACTGCCAGGCCCGCCCCCTAGTCATGAGTATAAAGCTCTCGCATCTTTTACACCTTACCTGAGCACCTTTCTCTTCTCTCTGCCAACTTGCTCTCTCACTGATTCACCTCCTTCTCGGCACCATGACCACCTACAGCCGCCAATTCACCTCCTCCAGCTCCCTGAAGGGCTCTGGTGGCATCGGCGGCGGTTCCAGCCGCATCTCCTCTGTCCTGACTGCAGGCTCCTGCCGGGCCCCCAGTGCCTATGGGGGCCTGTCAGTCTCCTCCTCCCGCTTCTCCTCTGGGGGAGCCTGCGGGATAGGGGGTGGCTATGGCGGTGGCTTCAGCAGCAGCAGCAGCTTTGGTGGTGGCTTTGGTGGAGGATACGGTGGTGGTCTTGGTGCTGGCTTTGGTGGTGGCTTTGGTGGTGGCCTGGGTGGTGGCTTGGGTGGTGGCGATGGGCTCCTAGTGGGCAGTGAGAAAGTGACCATGCAGAACCTCAACGACCGCCTGGCCTCCTACCTGGACAAGGTGCGTGCCCTGGAGGAAGCCAATGCTGACCTGGAGGTGAAGATCCGCGACTGGTACCAGAAGCAGAGGCCTGCTGAAATCAAAGACTACAGCCCCTACTTCAAGACCATCGAGGACCTGAGGAACAAGGTTTGTGGACTGGACACTGGGAGGTGCCATCCCAGCTACCTCCCTCTGGCAACAGTAGCTACTTAGGCCACTGGCACCTTTAGACTCCTAGGAGGATGGACTCCAACCCCAGATCTCTTCTTCCGAGGCCCTGCACTCCCCAAACAGGACTAGTCAGTAGGAAGATATTCTTCCCACCCTAGCCTTGCTCCTGTGCTTCTGGGCTCCAAGTTCTCAGACCCTGTGAGACCAGTGGTTCCAGCTGTTACATTTTACAGAGGGAGAAGCTGAAGATTGGAGAGGTGCTGTGACCTGCCCAAGGTCACACAAAGAAGTAATGGCAGAGCTGAGGCTGGAACCCTGGCCCCCATCTTCCAATACAGGAGCCAGCTACCTGTTCTCTAGTACAGGGGTGGAGTGAGGCTGCAACGGGACCAGGCTAGACACTCAAACCGCTCATTAGCTCATTAGTCTGGGCCGTGGTAACTGCCGCCCTTGTGCCTTGGCACCAGCTGGCCCTTCCCCACGGCCAGGCAGGCTTGCAAAACTCACAGAGATAATCAATTATGTTCCCTGCACAGAAGAGGGTCTGGGTGGGCTTGTGTCATCTGACTCCAGCCCCTGCCTTCCATATCACCCAGAGCCCTCCCTGCTGACCCCGCTTCCCTTGCCTGGCTTGGCTGCTTCTCATGGGTTAGGGAAATGAGATAATGCGGGAAGGAACTTCAGCCAAGCTCAGGGTTCAATCTATCCGATTTACCTTCCCCTGTTTCCTCTTTGCTAATCCTCTGTGCAAGTTGGGTCTTACATCTTCGAAAAGTCCCTCCTGAGGCCCCACACCTTGTGGGATTACAAAAGAATGTGTGTAGCTGCAAAGGACGGGCTTCCGCAGAGAGAGGAAGAATCAGAACAGGAAGGGGGTCCAGAGAGCTTTTCGCTCAATCCCCTCATCTTTAAGTGGGGAACTTGATCCAGACCTGGCTCAGGTATCACAGCAAGTCAGTGACAGAACTGGGACCAGAACTTAACGGCTTTTTGATTCGAAAGCCAGAGCTCTTTCTACCCTCTCTGCCCACCACATATCAGGAAATTTCTGAGACTAATCTGGACCCTGTGTGGTTATCCTTTTAGGCGGCTGTAGTGAAGTTTTGGGCGGCTGGGGGAAGGAATGCAAAGGCTAACTCAGGCTGCAGCGGCCTGGCCAGTGAGGCCCGTTGAACGAATGACCTGTGTTCTTCCATCTTGCAGATCCTCACAGCCACCGTGGACAATGCCAATGTTGTCCTGCAGATTGACAATGCCCGCCTGGCTGCTGATGACTTCCGTACCAAGTGAGTTTGCAGTGGTGGCCCAGAACCTCCAGCCTCCCCAGGGTGGGCAGTTTTGGAGCAGTGTCTCCAAACAGCTGACCAGTGCCAGGAGGGCTACAGGAAAACCCCTTGGGGAGCTTGTAAACATGTTAGCCTCTTGGGCCCCACCCTTGGAGCTCTGATTCAATCATTTTTGGCAGGCTGTCTGAGTAATTGTGATCCACAGGCAAGTTTGGGAACCACTGCTTTAGGGAGGGGTGCTCCCTGCTTTCCCACCTGACCCTGAAGGGCAGGAGGTGGTCATGCGTGGAGGCCTCGTGCACTATCGCTTGCCTAGAGCTGTGAGCACCACCACCCTTGTCCACATTCTGCAGCATGATCACCTACCTTGTTCTTAGTGCTGCCAGAAACATTCAGCCTGAGTGATCCATGGGTATGGTGTCCAATCATGCCACCTTTAAGATTTTCTCCACAAACTACCCACCACTGAGTGCCAGTTATGGGAAGCCACTGCAGGGGGACGAGGACAAAGCTTTCAGTGTGGCCAGAATGGGTGTCTCATTTCTCTTCTGCTGGGTCATCTCAGGTATGAGACAGAGCTGAACCTGCGCATGAGTGTGGAGGCCGACATCAACGGCCTGCGCAGGGTGTTGGACGAGCTGACCCTGGCCAGGACTGACCTGGAGATGCAGATTGAGAGCCTGAAGGAGGAGCTGGTCTACATGAGGAAGAACCATGAGGAGGTGAGCGCTAACTGGGAAGGGCAGCTTCAGAGATAAGCTGGGAGGGAAGAGCTGGACTTGAGATGAGGGGAGGGCATTAATCAGGCCATGAGCACCTTTGATTAGGGAGCCTCAACCTTTTGTAAGGGGAAACTCCTGACAGTGGACTGTTCTCTGATTGTGCAGGAGATGAACTCCCTGAGAAGCCAGGTGGGCGGGGACGTCAACGTGGAGATGGATGCAGCCCCTGGTGTGGACCTGAGCCGTATCTTGAACGAAATGCGCGACCAATACGAGAAGATAGCAGAGAAGAACCGCAAGGATGCCGAAGAATGGTTCTTCAGCAAGGTGGGTGCCATTCGAGGTGGAAGGAACCCGGGAGATCTGCTTTCCGCAGCCTCCGGGTGTGAACGGTGTTCTCTTTTCTCCAGACAGAGGAGCTGAACCGCGAGGTGGCCACCAACAGCGAGCTGGTGCAGAGCGGCAAGAGCGAGATCTCAGAGCTCCGGCGCACGATGCAGAACCTAGAGATCGAGCTGCAGTCCCAGCTCAGCATGGTAGGAGTGCTGCCAGGCATGGGGTGTGCCCAGGGCCTGGGAGGGAGGCATTGACTACTGTCATTAATCCCTGGTCCTCTTTCCCTTCCTTGCAGAAAGCATCCCTGGAGAACAGCCTGGAGGAGACCAAAGGCCGCTACTGCATGCAGCTGGCCCAGATCCAGGAAATGATCAGCAGTGTGGAGGAGCAGCTGGCACAGCTGCGCTGCGAGATGGAGCAGCAGAACCAGGAATACAAGATCCTGCTGGACGTGAAGACACGCCTGGAGCAGGAGATTGCCACCTACCGCCGCCTGCTGGAGGGCGAGGACACCCAGTGAGTGTCCCACCCTCCCCGCATTCCATGCCCCCATTGCTCTCTCTTTGTGTCTTCCATGTGTCTAACCGCCCTGTCCTTTTCTGTCTTCACAGCCTCTCCTCCTCGTTCTCCTCTGGCTCTCAGTCTCACAGAGAAGGTAAGACCTTCCTCTTTATCATGTCTGGGCTTGTGAGCACCCTGCCCCCCAGCAGTTCTAGGGAATTGATTACAGGCTTCTTGAAGGACTGAACTAGACTTTCCTCCCACGGTACCCCTTATAAACTGTCTGGGGTAGAAGAAGTCATTCTTCTAGACCATCCTTATGGTTAGGAATTGGTGGTCTCCTTCCATTACTTCTCCTGTTCAGTGTCTGCAGCAGACCCCACGGCTATGGTGGTCAGCACCACACATGGTTCCTCCTGCCAAGACCAGTCCATTTGGGTGGATTTTTTTTTTTTTCAGTTGGGTCTGAGTTCTTAGGAAGCACCAGTCTGAGGGCTCAGGCTCTGTCCCTGACCTGAGGGAGCCCTAGACTGTAAGAAATGTGCTGATGGTATCAGTGCTTAGGCAACAGGGGTGAGTGAAGTGATAATCAGGGGAGAGGGCAGAAAGACAGGTTCACTTAAATCCCCTCACCTCCTTGGCTTCCCTACTCCTGATTTCCCCATTGCCTGTCCACCTCTGGTAACGCCCTCTCTGCCTTCTTCTCCAGGAACCTCCACCAGCCGCCAGATCCGCACCAAGGTCGTGGATGTGCACGATGGCAAGGTGGTGTCCAGCCACGAGCAGGTCCTTCGTTCCAAGAACTAAGGCTATACAGCACAGCTCAGGCCTAGGAGACCCCCTACGTGGCCACAGATCTCTCTGGGGGATCCCCTCTTCCACCCTCCAAGCACTTCACCCCTGGACTCTGCTTCACCCTTCCCCACTCCTGGCAATCAATAAAGCTTCATTTTTTGAGTTGCACAACTCTCGCCTCTGCCTGGTCATTGCTGGGAGTGGAGGTGGGAAAAAGTGGGGGAAGTATCTCTTTGGAGCTAGTTACAGCAGCTGGCTATGGCCTCTGGGACTGGGAGAAAGGGTTTGGGGGTGGGTTGGCCTCAGGTCCCAGGATGGCTTTCGTCATCTCAAAAAAGGTGCAGATAAATGTGTGTACCAGGTCATATGTGGTGTCTCTTAGGGCATGGAGGAACATTCATTCATTCACTCATTAGTTCATTGAGTCACCAGATACCGAGTGCCTGTTATGTGCCAGGCACTGTGCTATGTTAAGCATTCTTAACATTTTTTGATCAGTGATTCGTTTGAGAATATATTGACAGCTACAGATCTTCTCCTGTTCCCCAAATAAGCACACACACACACACACAAACATCTGCAAACAATTTCCTGGTGCTCATGGATCCCCTAAAGCTCATCAGGGGAGGGCCATGAGCCCTAGGTAAGAGCACATGCCCTACTGACAGTCCTCTCTCTCTCCAAGCCATCCAATTCTGCCTCCAGAGCTGGGTTTGAATTCTGCCTGCATTTAGTTTGTTGTCCTAGGGTAAGTTGCTTATCATCTCCAAGCCTTAGTTTCAATATCTGTAAGGTGGGCATGATGACAGTACCTGCCTCTTGGGCTTGTTGGGAGGATTAGCTGGAAGAATGAGTGTAAAGGCTCTAGCGTACAGCCTGGTATAGTGAAGGCTCAACACACTGCTGCATTAATGATCCTGTGTGTGCTACTTTTTGTATGTGGGGACTATCTGCTCACAATGAGGGCAATTTTTGGAGGATTTGGGAACAGACCGATAGATTTCTAACCCTGGCTCTGTTCTGCACTAGCTCTGTGACTTTGGAGCATTTAAGTCTGAGTTTCCTTACCTGTACAGTGAGGGCAATGAACCCTGCTTCTTTGGGTTGATGTGAGAATTCAATGACTTAATGCTCATGAAGAACCAGGGTTGTTAGAGCCTCCCCTTGGTGGGTAGTGTCTTTTCCTCTCTTTTAGGGGCTGGAAAGGGAGGAGAAAGGGGAGCAACCTTACCTTAGTGAGTAGAGAAGATTCCAGATGTGGGTGCGGTTGACTACCCCAGGCTAGGAAAGAGTTGGCCAGTCACTCTGTGAATCTTAATAGCTCATTCATTTGAACAAAACTTCTAGGGGGAATTAGGGGTGAGGCTGGTGTTGAAAAAGGCTGCTTGGGCAAAGGGTCTACAAGCCTGGCCGTTGGAATCAGACAACCTGGGTTTGAGTGACTGGCTTGGAGTGACTTGCTTGCCATTAACTAGCCTTGAAGAGTTTGGGCAAGATACTGAACCCCACTTTCCCTTTTAAGTGGGAGTAAAATCTTTTACTACATAAGGATTAAATGAGCTCATGCTGGCAACAAGTTTAACATCGTGTTTGGCACATAGTCAGGGCTCTATAAATGGGAGTGTAAGAGGATGAGTTATCAGGAAAAGAAATGATGTTGGTTTCTCTTGTCCCCACCTCCACCCCAGGAAAGAGGCTTGTTTTGTGTTCCTGAAACTCTGGAATGTCTTTTTACCTGAGTTTCTGCATCAAGAAGAGTTGGCCTGAGTGGTCCCTGGGAGAAGGTGGGCCATCCTGGAAGTGAATGTTTGCAGTTTAGAAGATATAAGGGGATAACTCAGGGAGGAGGGAGGTTTGAGAGAGCTTCTTTGGAGACTGGGAAGGATGGGGGTCTGTGGGCTGTAAAGGTGGTAGGATTCTGGTGGACAAGGGCTGCATGATATCCCTAGGGTTGCTGGACCCTGGTATCAGACTTTCCAGTTGGGCAACGAGCTTCCTGCTAAAATGTGGCACGCAATCTGGGGAGTGGTCCACATTTGAGAGGCAACATAGACCTGGACAGAGAGCAAAACATATTAGCAGTCACCAGTGGGGACTGAAGACGAGAGGACCCACCCCAAATGCTCTGGACTGCGTAAGAATCTCCAGACACCACCCGACCTTGGAGGTGGTGCCAGAGAGTAAAATTTCCATCCCCAAAGGAGGTTGACACAATTCAGAAGGATAGAAATGTGAGATTTCTTAGACTTGAATGCAGTGGGTTGAGATTCGCCTGTGCTGGAGTGGCTGCCACTACTGTTTGGAGGGAGTATGGGAAAGAATTGGGCTTGCTTGAGGATAAAGATGGCAGCCTGAGGCCACCTGGCTGAAAGGCAGACACAGAACCAGGAGGGAAGGAAGTCGATCACTGGACTTAAAGGTGGTTCTACCCTGCACTCCCAGGTCCCAGAGAAAAATGGCAGACAGGGCAGCTGTTCCAGAGTACCGTGTAGACCCCACTGCCTTCTGGGATCCACCCCTATACCTGACTGGAAAGGGTGGGGCCAGTACTTTGGATTCTGTTGCTGGACAGTGCTCTTGCCCACAGTGCCTAGGGGCCATGAGGACCCAACTAAAGACGTGGGACCAACAGCTCTACAATGGCAAGACTGTACCTCCCCCTACAAAAAATCCCAGATCTAAACAATAGGAGACCAGGAAAGCTACTTGATAGCACAGTCTAGTGGAGGCAGAAGAGGTTGCACCTTGGAGGCCTGGGGCAGGTCACGTGACCTCTCTGGCTGCACTTTCCCCTAATGCACTCTAGAAGGTGGGATCTTCTCTCTGCCCTCTCAGGACACAGGATGACAATGCTGGGACAGCCTGTGGAGGCGCCTCCTCCAACCTCCTCATCTTTGGGAAACAGTGGCCTGTCCCAGGCCATACAGACTGAGAGTGGCCAAGTCCAGCCCACTGCTCAGGCCCCATGGTCCCTGACCAGGCTGTGCCCAGCCCTGGGTGGCCCCTTCCAGTTCTGTTCTCTCCGGGATGGGATGAAGATCAGAGTCCAATGGGACCAGCATGAATTTTTCCTAGCTGACTCCAAGATTTTTGTTTTATGAGATGGGGCTTGCCTCGAAATTCCAAGTTCCCTTCAGTTTGGGGGCTCTTTTTATTGCAAAAGGATCTCAAATGTATCCAGAGAACTTTTCAGGCCACAAGTGGCATCTCTCCCTATGGTCATCTGATCAGGTAAATGGCTTTTTCCCAGGGCCACAGATGACCTGGTTTTGGTAATGTGGCCAACTAGCAGGCTGATGTCAGAGAAGGTAGCCCCAGGAACCTTGAGGTTCAGGAGAATGGGAGCCCAGATATCCTGGCTGGGCTGTACTAGGGGGTTCCTGGGCTCATCTCATGGAGCTTGGATGCCGTCACAAGGGAACAGAGGTGGCCAGGGACTTGCAGGGCAAAGGCCTGGCCTCAGACAGACACACAGCAGGCATTAGCTCCTCTTCTGCTGTCCTTGGCTGGGTCGGTGCTTTCCCGATGGGGCGTACCTCTGTGGCACTGTCAGCTGTCGGGCCAGGCCTGGGAAAGACAGCCTTCTATCTCTGAGGTCCTCTGATGGATTTTGACATGACATGGCATAAATTTTCAGGCGATTCAGCAAAACAAACAAACAAACCACTGGTGGCCCAGTGGTTAAGGGCTCAGCTGCTAATCAAAATGTCGGCAGTTCGAATCCACCAATCACTCCTTGGAAACCCTATGGGGCAGTTCTACTCTGTTCCATAGGGTTGCTATGAGTTGGAATTGACTCGATGGCAACAAATCAGCAAAAAGAGACATATACAGATAGAAATAGGAGTGGATATAGACAGAGAGAGTCAGAGAGATACACAGAGAGAGGATAGTGAAGGCCCTCTCCATCATTCATTCATTCACTCACACATACTTATTGAAGCTTACTGTTCTGGGTGTGGAGGACTTAGAAGCGAATTGAGACAGACTGCATAAAGAGAGAGACAAAGCAAGGAGGACGGCAGAGAGGGACCCAGAAAGTGTGGGGGGGCTTGGGGCAGAGAAAGGGGGCCCCGCGCCTTGTGGCTCTTTTAGCTCCCACTTCCTGGAGGGCAAATCCTGGCTCCGCCTACTGTTGGTTTAGCTCTGTGACTATGGTCAAGACACTTAACCTCTCTAAGCCTCAATTTTCTTCCCTCTAAAATAGTTTTAAAATTTGTACCTGCCTCACAGGGTAGCTGTAAAGACTTAAATATAGCAGTGCAGGCCTTGACTGGAACACGGCGGATATCCCTTAATGGACGGAGCCATGCTTTTCCAATCTTGGTGTGCCCTCTTCCCAGTCCCCTGCTGAGTACAGGTCCTCACTGTTAATGGGAGCTCAGTAAAAACTAGAGGGGTGGACTGATAATAATCGACAAAACTGAGAGCCCAAGCCATCCAGACACAGTGCCAACAACAGTGAGGAAAATGTTCCACTGTGTGCCCTATACCAGGGGCTACACAAGCATTAGCTCTTTTAAGCCTCACAATAACTTCATGAGGTCAGAACTATTTTTCTTGACCAAAATCCTTCACTTGCTCTAACCCATTGCCCTTTAGCCACACTGGGCTTCTGTCCTTGCAGCCACCTTGCTTCCTACCTCAGGACATTTGCACATGCAGTTCTCTCTCCCCAGGATGTTCTTTCTCATTTCCCTTCTCCTGACTTACTCCTGGAGCTCTGGTGGCACAATGGTTAAGAGCTACAGCTGCTAACCAAAAGGTCGGCAGTTCAAATCCACCAGCCACTCCTTGGAAACTCTATGGGGGCAGTTCTACTGTCCTATAGGGTTGCTGTGAGTCGGAATCGACTTGGCTGCAACTGGTGTGTGTGTGTGACTTACTTCTACCCATGCTTCACTCAGGGGTCTCTTCTCAGGGAGACCCTCTATGGCCCCTCAGACCTGGCCCCACCCCTTGTTATATGCTCCCATGCATTTGCCTACCCATAGCACTCACCCCAGTTTTGCATTATAAAGTCATTTTTTTAGAGTTTGTTTTAACCCGTAACTGTCCAAGAAGGTAGGGGCTGTGTTTGGCTTGCCCATCACTTTATCCCTTGCATGTCATACAATGTCTGGTACACAGCAGATATTCAATAAAGAACAAATCAGATTTGCAGTGAGGACACTGAATTTCAGAGAAGGGAGGTGAGTTCCCAAACTAAGTGGAGGAACCTTTAGACTCAGCCCTGTTTGGCTCCAGAACCAGTGCCCTTCACATCTCTGCTCAGCAAGGCCGATGTGTCCAGACTCTGGGGCGGGGTGGGGGGGTGGGGGTAGGGAGCTGACTGAGGCCCTGCCCCACCCTTACCCTCTCTCCCCTTCCCCTTGGTCTGGTGGGGCCTGGCTAGATGGGGTGGTAGCAGGTGCCTGTGTGTGAGGAAAGAATAAATGTTGACAGACAGGCACCGGCAGCCCTGCACCAGGAGGCAGCATGCTCCTGTCTAGATCCATAATGGTGGGGTGGGCCCACTCGCCAGGAGAGGAGCCATGACTCAGGCCTGTGTTCCTGCCCCTAGCAGCCAGCTACACACTGACTTAGGGCCCTTTCTGGACCCCACCTCAGCTCAGTGTCAGACAGCTGGGAGCAGGAAACAGGTGGGGGTTGCAGTGTGGCTCTTGTGCAAAGCTCTCCTTGCCCCCACCCTGTGTTCTCCTGGCCTGAGAGTTCCAAGTGAAGGGTCCATTCCTCCTTGGAGACAACTTGTGGGTGGAATCCCTTCTATCTG
Organism: Elephas maximus indicus; assembly: GCF_024166365.1. Taxonomy (NCBI): domain Eukaryota; kingdom Metazoa; phylum Chordata; class Mammalia; order Proboscidea; family Elephantidae; genus Elephas; species Elephas maximus. The sequence continues at coordinate 48,642,689 of NC_064837.1, read as the reverse complement.
AGTCCTTGAAGCCTGTTTGCTCTTACATGCTGGCCTTGCTGGTCCCAGGCTGCCTGCACATGGGCACAGAGAGGAAGTACGGACTCCTCCTGGGTCTCATTCACACCAGGCTCACCGATTTGCCTGGGTTCCTTCTTTCCTTGCTCATCCTTTTGAGATTTCCCACAGAAAGTGTTGGAGGTGGGGCTTAGGGAAGGCCCTGGGCTCTGATAGGGTAGAAGAAGGAGCCATACAACACAGCCTAGAAGAAATCAGTCACGCTGGGTAGGGCTGTTGGCCTCCCTCATCCCAGGGCCCATCTTGCCCAGTCTGGTCCCCTATACCAGACCTCTTGGGAAAAGGGAAAATATGGTGCCCAGCTGCAACTGGTCCTCAACCTGGCCCTGGGGATCACCCAGCACAGCAAGAGCCTCTTCCTATTAGGAAAAGGGCCAGATGTGGGGAGAAGTGTCAAATGTGAGGAGAAGGGCCAGATGTGGGGAGAAGTGCCAAATGTGAGAAAAACCAGATGTGGGGAGAAGGGCCAGGTGTGAGGAGGAGGGCCAGATGTGAGGAGAATTGGCAGATGTGGGGAGTAGTGCCGGATGTGGGGTATTGCTGTGCATCCATCCAAAGAGCCCACCAGCAAGGTATTATGCCCAAACTGTCTTTATGGCCCCCGAAATGCTGCGAGCCAGAGCCCTGCTGGTGCAATTGTTAAGTGCTCGACTGATAATCGGAAGATTGGTGGTTCGAACCCACCCAGGGGCTCTTAGGGACAGAGACCCGGTGATTTGCTTCTGCAAAGATTACAGCCTAGAATACCCTATGGGGCAGTTCTACTCTGTACACATGCAGTTGCTATGAGTCGAAATTGACTTGACAGCACCTAACAACAACAGAAACCCTGCATGGAGGGGTTTATTAGGAGGAAACTCAGGCCATGGCCACAGGGGTAGGAAGCGTGGGGCTGGGAAGAGCCAGCCCTAATGGGGAGTTCCTATTCTCCACTCCACTGCTCTCCAGCCTCTTGCTGGGGAGGCCAGAGGTGAGAGCAGAGGTGGCCATGGAAAAGAGAAGCAGGCAGATGTGCAGGGACGGCCCAGATGTGGGAGAAGGGCCTGGGCCTTCATAGCACTCAGAGAAGGCAAGGTTGCTGGCAGTGGTCAGGTTTCCTCAATCCAGGTAGAGAATCAGTCAGACAGTCAAAACTGGGGGCCCACCTGGAGCAAATAAACTGTCATGTCCTTCCCTCACTGGAAGACGGGTATGGGAGTGGACCGGCTGTGCAGAGGTCCTGTGGGCAGCTGGGAGCTGGGTGGAAATCTGAGGGCTGAAGCCTGTTGCTCTGGGCTGAGTGAGACCTAGGGGAAGGGCTGGAGGGTGAGAAGTTGAGGGGGTGCCGAGGGCCGGGTTTGATGGGCTGGGGACCAGGACTGTAAATGGAGCAGCTCTCAGGAGAGCCAGCTGGGCAGGGGGCCCCAGCTGGGAGCTTCTGGTCAGCTGTGCAGGTCTCAACTCCCCTGATGCTGTCAAGCCTTAGCGTCTTTCAGCACGATTGCATGTGCAGAGAAGAGCGGGGCTCTGAGGCATGGCTCCAGTGCTCCACCCCCAGCTGCCCACTCCAGCTGTGTTCTGACTTCTCCATCCACCTCCCGGGACCTGTGTGGCTGCAACCAGAGTGGCTGCAACGGCATGGTGATGCGGGATGGGGTAGAAAGGACAGCAGAAAGGGGCCCAGGTCCAGGGTGGCAGCTGTCTAGGCCTCAGTCCATATTGCAGGCAGATTCTGGGGTTACCGGTCAGCTTGGCAGGGGCCCTGGGGAAAGGTTTAGAACCATTCAAGAAAGTTGAAAGGGCCTCAATGCCCTCTCTACTAACCTTGCTTTCAGAGTTTCCCATGTGATAAAACCAAACCTGTTGCCGCGGAGTCGACCCTGTAAACAGAGTGGAACTGCCCCATAGGGTTTCCAAGGAGCGGCTGGTGGATTCGAACTGCTGACCTTTTGATTAGCAGCTGAGCTATTAACCACTGCACCACCAGGGCTCCTTCCATGTGATAAGCACTTACAAAACACCTTTAGTATTCTCAATACTACCTATTTACATTTTTATTTAGCATATTTTGCACCACCCATTTAAATGTTTATTTAACATACATTGGTAAATCAACTCACCTTTCATTCCAACGAATATGTTTATAAAGGAAATGGAAACCTTTTATTAGCAGCAACATATGGAAATAAATTGTTTTACTTATAAATAAATAAAAGTAAATATTTGTTTACACCCTTATTTAAATTTGACTACACAAATAAATATTTAAGTGAATTATAAATAAATATTTAAAAATAAGTATGTAAATAAACTTATTTATTTATAAGTAAACTTCTAACTAGGTACTGTTGCTTCCTACAAGTTCGAGCCTGAGGCTGGCATTCATTTTGTTAAATAGGGTGGTTGACTTGTTTGGGGGGGTGGTTGTTAGAGAGGACTGAATGTCCAACCTGACTAATCAGAACACTGAAAAATATAAAAAGGAAGTATTTTCTCATCACACTTGGTGAGAGTAAATTGATTAAATTCAGTGTTATTTCACACAGTCTGGTGTTATTTCACACATCTAGGTCCTTGAGTGGCGCAAATGGTTTGTGCTCAACAACTAACCTAAAGGTTGGTGATTTGAATCTACCCAGTGGCTCTTTGGAAGAAAGGCCTGGCAATCTGCTTTCATAAAGATTTGTTGTTGTCAGTGGCCACTGAGTCGGCCAAGAAAACTCTATGGAGCAGTTCTACTCTGCAACACGTGGGGTTGCCATGAGTCAAAACCAACGACAATGGTTTTGGGTTTGGTTTGGTTTTGTGTATCATCTAAAACCATCTCAAGAAATTCTGGCTCTTTAGAAAGACTAAACACCCTTTGACCTCAGCTCAGAGGCCATTGCCTCTTCCAGGCCCTTGCTAACTATCCTGGCTTCTCTCTTCCTACGTTTAGCTCCTGTTTTGGCTCTTAGCATCTCCACCTGGACGATCGGTTATTTTTCCTTCACCCCCAATTTCTTGGGATCCTACTTGGCCCAGACAGCATGTTGAGTGAGGGCAAGATGGGCAGACGCAGGTGTAGAGGAGCACCTGCTGCCTACGGGGAAAGCTGTGAAGGTTCAGTGTGAGAAACTACCACGAAGCAAAGTGCAAACCCAGAAAGGAGAAACAGGAAGCCTTCACAGAGAAAGAGGCACATGAGTGGGTCACCAAAGATGAGTAGGAGATTTCTGGGTGGAAAAGAAAGACGAGGACATTTCAATTGCAGGAACCGCATATCCTGAGCATACCCCATGTACGAAGGTCGTTTGGGAAGCACTGAATGATGTGGTGGGGGTCATTGAAACGGTAGGAGATGGAGCAGAATGGAAGATCTGAAGGGGGCTTGAGTGGCAGGAGCATGGGCCTTATCTTATGGGTGATGTGGCCAGACATGGGTTAGAAAGACCACTGAGGCTGCAGTGTGGTGGAGGGGTCAGAGGGAAAGGGAGAGGCAGGAACTGCGGTTGGGAGTTGATGGCCCAGGTCCAGGTGAGAGCAGAGTTGAGAGGAGCTAGAAGGTTGAATAATCTCAGGCAGTCCAACGTTTCTTGAATGCTTATCATGTGTACCTTACGTATGAGATGGGCAACTATTAGTACTATCATTTTGTAGAGCAGGAAATAGAGGCACAGAGTAGTTAAGGAACTTACCAAGGTCACACAGCTAGGGAACATGGACCTGGCACTGAGCTCAGGAAGGTCAGCATCAGAGCCCACTATTTTCACTGCCCTCTTCGAGCCTTGGTGACCAGCATGTCTCTGAGTTTCTGCCAGGAGCAAGAGGATTGTGAGTTCTAGGAGGGAAGAACTAAGTCACACACCTTCCCAGGGCTCAGTACCAGGTAGACAGGGTCAGCTCCACACCTACTGCAAAACCTGGACAGTCAAGCCGCTTATGTTCCTGCTCGGAGGTCAGGTGCTGTTGAGTCACCTCTGACTCGTGGTGACTCTGTGTGCGTCAGAGTAGAACCGTGCTCCACAGGGTTTTCAATGGTAGATTTTTCTGAAGCAGATCACCAGGTCTTTCTTCCAAGACTCCTCTGGGTGCACTTGAACCTCCAACCTTTCGGTTAAAGTGGAGCATATTAACTGCACCACTCCGACTCCTTCAGCTAGTATTAAACCAAAACACCTTTGCCATTGAGTAGATTCTGACTCACGGAGACCCCATGTGTTACAGAGCAGAACTGTGCTCCATAGCTTAGCTCTTGGACTCGACGGCAACAGGCTTGTCTTTTGGAATATTTACGGAAAAGATCACTAGGCCTTTCTTTCGAGGTGCCTCTGGGTGGTTTTGAATCTCCGACCTTTTAGTAAGCGGCTGAGTGCGTTCACTGTTTGCACCACCCAGTTCTCCATCAGCTGGTATTAGCACCACTGTCTTCTCTGAGTCCAGGAACTCCTCATGCTGCACCTGAGCCAAGGTGAACGTTGCTTTGACTGTCTCAATCTTCCCGCCATGTCCCTCTTGTCTCCTCCATCAGACTGGGGTCTTCTGAGGGCAGGGCCTGCCTCGCCAGTCAGACTGGAGGAGCCCCGAGAACAAGGACTGGGCTCCATGAAGGCGTTTCCCACTCACACTGGCAGCTCCCTGAGGGCAGGGGCTGTGCCTCCTCCCTCCCTTATCGACCACTCCTTAGTACCCAGGTCCCAGCTCAGCCACAGTGGGCACAAGGTGGCTGGGGAGAGAAGGGACAGTAATAATCATCAACAGGGAGGTGGCTCTGCTCCTGTAGTTTCTGTCCCAGAGGGGCTGAGTCTCAGATCTGCTGTTGAGACCAGCCAGAAATCTAACTCCAGGATCTAGGTTGCCTCCTTGGCAGGCAAGCTGATTTATGTGCCCCTGTTAGCCTAATATCATCAAATTACCCCACACAATGGAGAGAGGTTGGGCTGCTGCCCAGCAGTGACCAAACAATGCTAAGCCTGGGGCAGCCAGCCACCTCCTGGCTCCCAGACCCCCTGAAATCCTGTGGAAGGCGGCTGGTGCGGAGACAGGACACGCCCAGGTGTGCCACCTTCAGCAGGGGCATAAGTAGGCAGCTCTGAGGATAGCTCCGTAGCCTGCACTCTGGAGCCAGCAGCATTCCAACGACAGCTTCCATCATCCCCCAAGCTTGGGCAGTGCCATGAGCTGCAGACAGTTCTCGTCATCCTACTGGAGCCACAGCAGCTGTGGGGGTGGCAGAGGCAGAGGGGGCAGTGGGGGCAGCATGAGGTCTTCTTTCAGCTGCTTCAGCTCTTCAGGGGGTGGGGGAGGAGGGGGCAGGTTCAGTTCTTCCAGTAGCTATGGCGGGAGAAGCTCTGGGGCCTGTGGGAGGGGAGGTGGCGGCAGGTTTGGCTCCAGCTACGGTGGAGAATTTGAGGGTGGTTTCAGTGCTGGTAGCTTTGGCGGAGGTTCCAGGGGCTTTTGTGGAGGTTTCGGAGGAGGCTTTGGTGGGTCTGGAGGGTTTGGTGCGTCTGGGGGCTTTGGTGGTGGCTTTGGCGGTGGCTCTGGAGGAGGTTTTGGTGGGTCTAAGGGCGATGTTGGTGGTATTCTCACTGCTGATGGGAAGTCCACCATGCAGGGCCTCAATGCCTGACTGGCCTCCTACTTAGATAAGGTGCAGGTGCTGCAGGAGGCCAACGCTGCTCTGGAGAATAAGATCCAGGAATGGTATGATAATCGGGGCCCCAAGAACTTCCAAAAGGACTACTCCTCCTACTATGATACCATTGAGGATCTCAAGAACCAGGTAGGTGGAGGAAACTCCAATCTCTCTCAGAAAGTCAATCCTATCTCTCCTTTCCTAATTCTCCTGGATTACCACAGGAGTCTGTCTTGATGTCTTCAGTTTTTTTGGACTCAGACACATATACTGGCTGTTCAAGTGATGGGGAGGATCTAGAACTCTGGGGATGGAAACCATCCATCCACACGTTCATCCACACATCATTTATCCATCCATCCACGCGTCCATCCACCCCATCGGTTTGTCCACCCACCCCATCGGTTTGTCCACCCACCTGTCCATCCACTCATTTATCAGTCCACCCCATTTAGTGAGGCAGTACACTCAGTGTTGCTCTGGGCAGACATAGTGATGTGCCAGACTTGGTCTCTGCGCTTGAGGAGCTCACAGTCTGACTACTCATTGTTTTCACTCATTCCTCTTGCTTTTACATTCTGTTCCGTACTCATCTTTCAGAGCCCAATTCGGTTGCCACCTCTTCTCTGAAGTCTTTGATTTCCCATAGCAACAAGTCATGTCTCCTTTCCTGAACTCTTTTAGGACACTTTGGACTTTGTGGTTGACTGTGGGCTCCTTGGGAAACAGTATCTCACTGATCTCTAAACCCCACAATTCCATTTGTAGTAGACTTTCAAATATTTGTGGAATGAATAAATGAAGGCCATGTTCAGCATCCTTGCTGAAGGCCTGTGCCAAGTATCAGCTGTTGGAAGTGCCTCCTGCCTCTTGAGCATCTTCCTAGGTGGATCTTCACCTCCTATGGCTTTGCCTGGCCTCTTTCCCTTCAAACAATGGGCATGGCAGAGGGGCATGCCATCTCCTCTTTTTCAGATTGTAGACACCACGGTGGACAACAACAAAACTCTCCTGGACATTGACAATGCTTGCACGACTTTGGATGACTTCAGGCTGAAGTGAACCCCGCTCCCTTCTCCCTATTCTGCCATCCATCCTTTTCCCACTTCCAGTGCTCAGGAGGTCCCTGCAGGGACTGATGCCCCCTTGCTCATTCCATCTTCAGGTTTGAGACGGAGCAGAGCGTGCGGCAAGCAGTGGGTGCAGACATCAATGACCTGCGCAGGCTGCTGGATGACCCGACCATTCAGAAGTCTGATCCGGAGATGCAGTAGGAGTATCTGAGGGAGGAGCTGATTGCCATGAAGAAGAACCATCAGGCTACTTATGGCTTATTGGGGAGGAGAGGACAGAAGTTCAGAGGCCCCAGTAGAGGGAGTTGTGGAGTACTGCCTGGGGAGTCACCCTCTCTCTTACTCTTGAGGAGGGCACTCCCAGTTCTTCCTTAGCCCTGCCTATGGCAGGGGTTAAGCTTTGGCTTCAGAGATGCAGCCCCCTATTTTTTATCTTGGAGGGAGTGTAGGGAGAGGGTTGTAAGGTTGTAGAAAGGATCCACTTTCGTGACCTCATATCCCATTCATCCCTTGCAGGAGATGAGCCAGCTGACTGGGCAGAACTCTGGGGATGTCAGTGTGGAGATGAATGCTGCTCCTGGCATAGATCTCACCAAAGTCCTTAATGACATGCACCAGGAGTATGAGCAGATCATTGCTAACAACCGTAAGGAAATTGAGGAATACTATGACACTCAGGTGAGCAGTGTGGGCTGTATCCCTCCATTATTCCATCCCCACCCTATCTCTCTATCACTATCACTCCGTACCCTATCCTTTCATCCCCCATCCCTTCATCCTCCCACACCTCCATCCCATCCTTTCATCCTTTACCCTCCCATCCATCCCCTACCTTTCTATCCCCCCTTTCATCCTCCATCCTTTCATCCTCTCATCCCTTCCTCCTCCCATTCCTTCACGTCTCAATTCAACTGTCATTCATCCACCTTCCAATTCATTCTTTCCATACAAACATAATTACTAAGTAGCTTCTTGGTGCTGGATTTTATGTGAAGTGCTGGTGTCTCAGATGAGCCAAATAAGATTGCTGCTCTTGGGAAGCTCACAGTCTCTTAGGTCTGTATGTGAACAAAAGCGGAGCATGAACAACTTACTCTAATGCTGTGTGACATAAGGCCCTAGTAGAGACATACAGTGTACTTCCCACTGTAGACTGTGAGTTCCTTGATGGTAGTGTTGCCTGCCCCCTTCCTCCCTGGCTCTCCAGTGCCTAGCGTAGAGGCTGGCACGTGAAAGCTTGGGCCTCTCTCTCTCCGTGTGTGTGTTTGCAGGATGGGGGAAATAAGATTAGAAAGGTGGTTTGGGGACAACGTATGAAGGACCTTGCAACTTTGCTGAGGAAGAATGTCAGGCTGAGCCCGGCATCTGCCTGGAGGGACTCAGCACTCAGAATAACTTGGCCTTGACCTTGGCTCAGCCTTGGCTCTGGAGGTGAAAGTCCTGGTGGGTAGGGCAAAACCTTGCCCACTACAACCTCTGACCTAGCCTGATCTTAACCAAGCCTTCGGATTTGCAGATGACCCAGATTGAGCAGGAGGTGACTATCAGTGGCCAAGAGATGGAGTCTAATACCAGGGAGGTGACCCAGCTCCGGCATAGTGCCCAAGAGTTGGCGATTGAGCTGCAATGTCAGCTCAGCATGGTTGGTAGTCCTCCAGGCCTGCTGCCAGGGTGGGGCACAGGGAAGGAGAGGAGCGACGATAGAACACCCCTCTTAGTATTCTCCCATTCTCTAGAAATCTGCCCTGGAGAAGACCTTGGAAGACGCCAAGAACCGCTACGGTGGCCAGCTGCAGCACATCCAGGAGCAGATCAGTCACCTGGAGGCCCAGCTCACAGAGATTGGGGTGGAGATCCAGTGCCAGAACCAGGAATACAGCCTTATGCTCAGCACCAAGACACGGCTGGAGCAGGAAATTGAGACCTACCGCAGCCTCCTTGAGGGTGGCCAGGAGGACTTGTAGGTACTCCAGGATACTGTGGAATCCCTAGATCCAGGCCCCTGATGCTACTTCAGCCCATCTGGACAAAGGCATTTAGGAAAGCAACTTTACACAAGGGTCTGATGGGTTGATGGTTTCTTCAGTCTATAGGGGTATCTCAGGGTGTTTGGGCTTTGGGAAAGGAGGAGGGTGACATTGAAAGAAGCAACTGCCACTCTGCTCCAGGGAGAGGAAAGTTCCAAAGGTCCCATCTGAAGGCTGTTCTCTCCCAGCTGAGGTGCCAGCCCAGCCTCTGTTCTTTGCCTCACAGGAAGGGAAACTTAGGAACAATCATATTTGGGTCTTGAATCTACCTAGATCCATCCCTGTGGGTGTTGGGGGGGCAGTCTCTAGTTTTCCTATTTCTTTTCTTCGCAGTGAATCTTCTGGAACTGGACAAATTGGTTTTGGAGGTGGAAAAGGAAGTAGAAGAGGAAGTAGAGGAGGAAGTGGATCTTGAGGTGGAAGTGGATCTTGAGGTGGAAGTGGAGGCAGCCATGGCAAAGGATTCAGGGGAGGAAGTGAAGGTAGCCAAGGGAGAGGAAGTGGAGGCAGCTATGGTGGAAGAAGTGGCTCTGGAGGAGGAAGTGGAGGTGGCTATGAAGGAGGAAGTGGAGGTAACTATGGTGGATCAGGAGGTCAAAGTGGAGGCAGCTATGGAGGAGGAAGTGGATCCGGAGGAGGAAGTAGTAGCAGCTACAGAGGAGGAAGCGGAAGGTAATTCCAGTCCCAGTCCTCTTCCTCAAAATCTGGTGACTGTGATGATACACAAGGTAAGGAACGACTCTAGGTTATGTGGGGGGAGGCATAGGTCGACTCAAAAGTTAAGGTATTCCCCTTTTTGAGTATCTTTGAGCCTTTCTGGAGAATACATGTTCTGAATAGAACTAGATTTTAGGGCGGTCTCTAGTAAGGTGCCATAGGACCTGTCCTCAATTCTGAATTGATCATTATTTTTGATGGAGCCTTGGATGAGGCTAGGCCCAAATCTACACACGACTCTAGTCTTAATAGTCTGGGAGATGGTTTAGGAATTGTGCATTATCTCATGTATGCCCTACAACACCATGTGAGGTAGGTTTTGTTATTATCTCCATTTTAGAGAGAAGGAAAATGAGAGGATAAATAACTTACTCAAGTTTGTACAATTCATAAATGAGGAACTCAGCCCTGTGGGGCTCCACAGCTGCTACTCTTAACTACCATGGGGATGGGGAGACCTGGATCAGCCACAGTTCAGGTGGAAAAGGGATTTTAGCCAATGGTTGGTTGGCAACTACCAACAGGGGCATATATTGAACATAATAATCTAAATGTAAGGAAGAGTCACAGGTAAAGGGATCTGTAGGTCACGGAGAATTTCCCCACACATGCACATTGGTTTTTTAAAGATGTCATTTTAATTAATTAGTTAATTTTTTACACCTGGATTTTTATAAAATAAAACATGTAATATGAGATTATAGTAAAAGGCTGGATGGCATGACTAGGAATGTTTAGCTCAGAAGAGTCTTGAGGTGCCTGGGAGCTGTCCTGCTATAGAGTATCTGGTGTGGTTTTGTGTGCCAAGTGGCCCTGCAGGGCCATAAATGAGCATCTCGAGGCAGAGGCTGTCTTAATAGCCAAGGAATTTTCTAATAAAGCTGTTGAATGGTGGCAGGGCTGCCCCATAGGTCCTTATCCTTAGAAATGAGTGAGCATCTGCCAGGGTTGCTGCAGGAGAGATTCAAGTCCTGGATGGCGTCCACTATATGGGGTAAATCCCAGGTCCCTGCATCTCAGGACTCTCCAGCTCTTTGAGCTCCAGGCTGCTTGCTCCCAGTTTCCTCATCTTTTCCCAAGGCCCAGCCCCTCTGTCTCCTGCTCTGCGTCCTCTCTTCTCACTCTGTCTTCTCTCCCATCTCTTCCCAGGCTACCAGATACAATCCTAGAGCTCTTGAAAACTTTCCCCACTCAGCCCCCACTGAGCATCCCCAGACGGGCAGAGCCTGGATGAAACCTGCTCATTGCACTCCAACATCAGGATTGGCTGGCGACAAGCCGCGGTGGCCGTTGGGGACTGAGCCAGCTTGGCATGTATGCCCCTGGCTGCCCATTGGCTCCCTCCTCTGCTTGGTTTTGATGGCCTCAGGGCAGGGAGATCTCCCTTCACCCTGTCTGGCCTGGGGGTGACCGATCCTGACTCCCTAATAAAGCTTTCCCACTGCAAAGCAGAACTCGGACTTTGAGACATTTGTCCTTCAGGATTTAGAAGGGGCAGAATGGAGTGAAGGGAGAATCGATCGAATTCACTTTAAAAAGTGTTGGTTAGCTTTTCTATCTATTCACTTTTGCTTGTAATAAAGCATCCCACAATTTAGTGGCTTAAAAAAGCAGCCATTTATTTAGTTCATGATTTTGCATTTGGCAATTTAGACCGAGCTCACCTGGGCAGTTCCGGGCTCCTCTACGTATACTTTATGCAACTGGGTGACTCTGCCTCTGAGGGTTAGCTGGATGCAGGTTGGGGCAATGGGGTGAATGGGCCACATGACTTTCATCCTCCAGGCATCTAGCCTGAGCGAGCGTTCCAACATTATGAACAGAAGTGTGCGAGGCCTCTTGAGGCTTAGGCTCGGAGTAGTCACCTCCGCTGCATTGTACGGGACAAAACAAGTCACAACATGGCCAGATTCAAGAGCAGGGGAAATAGACTCCTCTTGCTGGGAGGAGCTGTAAAGTCACATGCTAGGGGCACGGATCTAGAGAGAGCAATACTTGAGGCCATATTTTGCAAACAATCTACCATAGTCTATTAGCAGATCATATGGAGTTCTTGGAACCCTGGTGGCGTAGTGGTTAAGAGCTTGGCTGCTAATCAAAAGGTTGGCAGTTCAAAATCACCAGCCACTCCTTGAAAACCCTATGGGGCAGTTCTACTCTGTCCTATAGGGTTGCTATGAGTCAGAACCAACTCGACGGCACCTAAGTAACTATGGAGCCCTTTGGTGGCCCAAATGGCTAAGCACTTGACTGTTAACTAGAAGGTTGATCATTCAAATCCACCCAGAGGCACCTTGGAAGAAGGGCCTGGTAATTTACTTCTGAATGATCACAGCCATTGAAAATCCTGTGCAGCACAGTTCTATTCTGAAACACTTGAGGTCAGCACAAGTCAGATCGACTCAATGGCAACTGGTTTTTGGTTCTATGTTAGCTAAAGAGGGAAACAAGATAAAAATGACATGGCCTTTGATTTGGAAGATTTCACAGATGGTGAGAAAGATGGGCACTAATAAAGTGCTACAAGGCAGAGTAAGGAACATTTCACAGGCAGCAGCCAATAATGTTCTCTCAGGATTTTGATTGGGCCTGGGAGTCAAACTCCTTCCCATGGCTAGGGACAGACAGCCCCCTCAGCCTATGTTCCAGATACCATAGTTGCATGACAACCATCCCAAAACTTAGAGGCTTAAAACAACACTTATTTTGCTTATATATCTGCCATCTTGACAGGAATTGGCTGAGACAGTTCACTTCTGCTCTACTCGATGTCACTGTGGCTCGTCTGAAGTCTGGTTTACTCACATGTCTATTACCTGGGCTGGCTCAGCTAGGGCTCCTGGCTCCTTGGCATCTCTATCTCTGTTGGAGACTCTCAGTGTGATCACTCCAGCATGGCAGCTTCCAACTATCTGTACTTCTTACCTGCTGGATTAGGGCTCCCAAGCCATAGGTCCAGAGAGAGAAAGAGCTAGGAAGAAGCTGTTTTGTTTTTATGATCTAGTCTTGGAATTCAGGCAGTTCTGTGGATTCTATGGTGTTGATCTGGGGTTGTCGTGAGTAGAATTGACTTGATGGCAACTGGTTTGGTTTTTTTGGTATATTCTGTGATGGGAGTTGGAAATGAGGTCTCTGCTCTCATGGGGCTCTCGATCTAGTGCTGCAGGCAGATAAGCAAATTGGTAATTGCTGAATAGTGCAGCGACTGCAATCAGTGATGAAAGGGTACCGGGGGTGCAGGGGTCCCCTGACCAGGTCTTGGTGGTTGATGAGGCTTCCTATGGCAGGCATGGGGCAGGGACGTCCATGTGTCATCTTGTTTATTTCTCAAACAACTACGTGACCTAGATGTTGTTGCTTCCATTTACAGATGAGGAAACAGACTCAGAGAAGGGAAGGAACTTGCCTAAATCGTGCACTCCAAGGTTGGCCTGGCTCCAAATCTTGCCCTCCTAGCACTGCCTATCTGGCCTCTAATTATTTTTAGCACACTCTAAGATCGGAGATGGGTTTCCGACGAGCAGAGGAGAGCAATGATAAAAAACTATACAAATAGCTAACAGCAATCTCTGCGATCTCTAGCCTAAGTCCCTCCCCCACCCCAAAGGCACTCAGTACGAGCTTGTTAAAGGAATGAAGGGGTGAATGACTAAAGGAATAAGGGCATTGGACTACACAGTCCCTAAGAACCTCTCTGTACCAAGGCTATCTGAGTCTGGTCTGGTCTCATGTATCTTGGTGGTCTCACGAATCTTCCTGAGCTTTCTCCCTGCCCAAGAGTGTCTTAACAATCTTTGCTGCCATCAGCACCCTCAGCCTTGGGACATACAGCTGCCACCTGAACCAAGGCCAAATACAATCAAACATGATTTCTTTCATCTGTTCCCCTCAGCATGACTAAGACATGTTGGGGATTGTCAGAAGGAAATTTTGTCATGATAGAGGAAGACCTCAGGGGAAGTCAATCAAGAAAACACAAACCCAGCACAAAACCCTTAATAAAGTGTCAAGTTTGAGATCCAAAGGTGGAGTACCGGTGGAGAGGAAGATTGGCTTCTCCAAGCTCCGGATTTGCCCCTGCCTCATTTTATCAAGTCTTTGACACCTTCATTTAACACATGCTCATTGAGGGCCTGTTCTGCACTAGTTACTGGGGCTGCAGGAGTGACCCAGACAAAGCTCTGCCTCAAAGAGTCTTATGGGGAGAAGACAAGTAACAGCAACCATAATACAATGTGATGTGCTCCATCCTGGGATTTAGGGGGCACAAGCAAGAGTGCCTAACTGAGTCTTAGAAGTCAGGAAACATTCAGACCTGAAGGATGGGTTGGGTTTATCTGGGTGATGTTTGGTGAAGTGTGGCGTGTGTGCTGGGGAAGGTGGGTGTTCTGGGCAGGAGGAACTGCGTCTGTAATTGAGAAGTTGGAAAATGTTTCCCAGGGCTGTTGGGCAGAGGGTGAGGAGGGGCTGCTAAGAGATAAGGGTGGGTTTGTGGGGGAGGAGGTAAGTCATAGAATACTTGCTCAGCGAGGTCACTGGACCATATCCTCAAGGTCACCATTAAGTCCATATCCTCCCCATATTTACCTTCTTCTAGTCTTATGATGGGGACCAAACCCTCTTGGCAGAACTGCCCACCATCTGTATTCTGGATAAATCCGTAGAAGACAGTTTGGAGAGTGGTATCCATTCTGGTCTACGAAAGCTGCAATAGAGTTAGGGAGCGTCACTTGTCAAACTCTCACCATCCATCTTCTCTGAGTAACCACGAGGGCTGGACCACATCACTGCTTCTACAGATCTCCGTGTGTTCCCATCGCACTCCTTCACTAGTGCAGGTCTCGCCTCCCCAGCTGAGCACTCTATGCCTGATGAGTGTGCTCCATTGATAGCAACTGTGATCATCATTGCCACCGCCATCCTCCGCTTCCACCACATCCTCAACATTATTGCAGCTGGACTCCTTCTGTGCCAGGACTGCCATAGGCCTTGACGTAAGTCATTCACTTCATTTCCTATAAACGCCCAGCCTCACAGATCGGAGACAGAGGCTCAGAGAGGTGATGGAGAATCTGGATTGTTTTAATTCCCAAGTCTACCCTCATTGCCCCATGCCACCTAAAACAACCATGGAGAATCTACTGAGTGAAGAGATGAATACCTTCCATGAGCAGAAAAGCTCTGGAAATTCTCTTTGGGAAGCCCCTCAGCCTCAAGACCATGCCATTCTCCCTTCTCTCAGGCCCAAACATGAACAAAACCAAACTCCGTCTCTCTGTTGCCCTCAGCATGACATGACTAAGCCAGGCTGGAATTTTCCAAGAGATCTTCTGTCAGGCCTTAATGGAAGCCTCGAGTGAACACAAAAGAAACAAAACTCAAAATCCACAGCAAATAGTCATGTCGAGGTGCAAAAAGTGAGGGAGAAGGTTTGCTCAAAATATCCCCTTCGTAAGAGTTCCTAACTGGAGGCCCTTCCTGAATTCTTAGGGTCTCTGGATTTTCTGATGTATGTTCCCTGGGATGTGACTATGTAGAAAATAATCCTCAACAAAACTCTCATGATCAAATTCAGTGGGACACATGGAAGTAAACAATCCAAATAGCTCTATTTGCAGGACTTTTTGGGAGTCTTTGTTTTCTTAAAGTGCTTTGTGAGTTTCCAAGATGGAGTTACAGCACCCCGCAATTCCATGATCCGTTTGAATGCAAGGTATGTTGCTGAGTCCATGATACTGGTGATCTCTGATACTGCCAGGGAGGCCAGGGAGCTGGACTCCTGACCCACTTCCCCGATCTGGGCAGGGAACTTCTAAGAGGGTGGGGACCCCCCACTGACCAATGGACACATGTCCTCTCAGAGTGTCTGAGAAACTCCAGGCCCAGGGCAGAAAGGAACAAGGGGAAATAGAATTGTGTCTCTATTCTGGTCTGCAGAAGCTGAGCATGGGGAGTGGTAGGGAAAATTCCCCTATTTATCTCCCATTCCAGCCCAGACTCCCAGCAACTGATCAGGGCAGGGCCTTGTCATTGTCCCAACAAATGCTGGGTGAGTTCATCACACTGATAGCTTCACAGTCACCTATATTGTGCACCTGAGCTGGATGCCTTCCCGTTTTGCAACGTATGCTACAAGACCATATTGTTAATAACAAAGATACAAAGCTTAATGATGACCTAAATTAGTTAAGCTTCTGCTAGGGCCCAGGCACTGTCCCAAGCACATTAGATATTCACATTATTAATTCTCACCACAGCAATTTGAGCAAAGTCTTGCTGTCTCAGGACCCTGAGACCTAGAGAGGTTCCACGACATAGTTTATAAGTGACAGGCCCTGGATTTGAGGCTGAGGTTGGCCTGGCTCCAAAGCAGGTCCTCTTTGCAACATCTCATCTGGCCAGACAAGGCTCCTCCCTTGAGCCAAGAAGACTGCCCAGCAATACAGGCGGTTCTGATGGGCAGGAACTAGCTATACTAACATGCTCAAGCAGATTGATGAAGGAATAGGGACGACGGTGAAGGACCCTCTGGCTCTACTGATTTATGATTATGAAACTCATCAGTCTCAAGAAAAAAAAAAAAAAAAAACCCAAATAACCTGCATTCACAAGCTTTAACTTTTCTGCAGGGCCTCTCATATCTCTCTCTGATGTCACAGTTCCCCTCGGCTACAGGGAACAGTGTTCTAGCTCTCTCTTAGTCTCAAACACTAACAAAATAAAACTCCCCTGTCCCTTTCGTTGGTTTCCTTCCCTTGCCTTCCTTTCTCTTCCTTTCCCTTCCCTTCTTGGCTATACCTGAGATACTTTGGGGTTTTCAGAGGAAAATTTTGGCACACTCAGGGAAGACTTTAAGGAAATTAACAAGGTTGTTCAGAGTCTACATATGAAACCCTGTGTGATGAAGTCAGTCAATGGGACTAAGGGTAGAGGAAAAGAAGAGGGCTTTCCAGGAAGCTGCCCCCACCTGTAATGCTACACTGGGCCCTTAGCCCTTTCTCAGGTCATTCATGCAGCCAACGAATATTCAGTGAGCACATGGCCCCTGTCCCCAAGGACCTCACTGCCCACAGAGGACACAGGTAAACAGAAACCTCTGTCAGTGAGCCAAGGGCTGCGATGGAGGAGGTATATCGGCCAGGGAGCTCCTAGCAGGGACACTTAATTTGGGCTTGGGGGAGGGTCAGGGAAGGGGCTAAGGAGAAGTGGGTGGGATAGGATGAAAGTGAAGGTGCTGATGGTGGAATGGGTGGTGGGAGAGCATATGCTGAGGCCTGGAGGTGAGAGCAAGCCTGGCACATTTTAGAAATGGAAAGAAATTTGGAGCGGTGGGAGGGGAGGGTGAAGAGGGCTGAAGGTGGAATGGCAGACAGGGCTGAATCATGAACGGTTTTGAAAATGGTGGGGACGTGGGACCCACTGAAGGCGTGTGTGTTCAGGCTGTGGAACCTCCTCATGTTAAATTTCTAGTGATCTCAGAGGCGGCTAAGAGCCTGCGCTCACACTTCCTGTCTCTGTAGAGGAATGATGGGAGGGGGAGGAGCTTGGTGGAGGGCTCCCAGAATGTAATAAAGCCATCTGCCCTT
Organism: Elephas maximus indicus; assembly: GCF_024166365.1. Classification (NCBI taxonomy): domain Eukaryota; kingdom Metazoa; phylum Chordata; class Mammalia; order Proboscidea; family Elephantidae; genus Elephas; species Elephas maximus. Next base: position 48,625,636 of record NC_064837.1, on the reverse strand, counting down.
GCCCACAGAAGCTCCCTCTGACCCTTCGGCTCCTCTCAGCTTTACCCATGGGGCTGATAAGGTCAGGGGTGCAGAAAAGGGGTGGGACAGGACGAGGAAACAGTTCGACTGGTAGTAGGGTGGGGAGCCCCAAAGCAGCCTTCAGGTGGTACCGTGCCACAGAATTGGCTGGGCCCTGGGTGCCTCCTCCACAGCAGGAGGGAGTTGAGGACAATTTAAGAAACTGAGGTTCAGAGAGGGCTAGTGACTTGTCTAAGGACAAACGGCTGGTGCGGATGTACAGAGTCTGGCTTTGGGCCCACTTGCTTTGGACTCCCAAGTTGATACGATTTCCTTTAGGCACCCTGCCGCAGGCCCTTGTAGAGGATTTAGGATTTAGGTCTCATTTGATAGATGGTCCTAGTTTGCCCAACTGTCTATAGCTTGTTCTCCCAAGGATCCCACTTAGTACTTCTTCTGCCCCGCCTTCATAGAGTGGTGAGTTGAGGGGACCATCATACTCTAGGAAATTTTTAAACATCTGAGTTATGCTGTGATTATAGCAGGTCTGGTAATTGGCCCCAGGAGGCTGAGCTGAGGGCCCACAGGGGCCTAATGGGGCCAGGCAGTGTAGGTGGGAATGCGTGGGCGGTTTCCAGCAGCTTCCAGCAGCTTCCAGCAGCTTCCTTCACAGTGTGGCTACAGCGGCCCCTTGTGGCCATTTTATACACGAGGAAATTGAGTTTCATGTAACCTACAATTTTACACCGGGAAGGAAAGGTGCCTTTCCGTAGAGAGATCACCTTCTCCACTCCTTTGTTATCTAGAGAGGGAGGTACAGGCCTAGGGGCCACACAAGTAGAATTCAGGTCTTTGGACTTCTAGCCTTCCCGGGCTCTTTCTCTTGTACCACTCTCAGCTCACTGCGCCTTTGGTGTCTGGGGAAGGCAGGGCGCAACCTCGAATGTAAGGCCTGCCTTTGCCCAGAAGGCTCCTTCTGACCCTTTAGCTCCTCTCAGCTTTGTCGGTTGAGGTTGATAGGGTAAGGGGTGCAGAAAGAGGGGGTGGGGCAGGAGGAAGGAGCCTGCCTAGCATCGGTGTGGTGAGTGCCTGTGTGGCCTCCAGGGGGCGCTGTGCTACTGAGTTAGTCAGGCCCCGGGAGACTCCTCCACGGTAACAGAGAGCTGAGGACAAAGGGAACTGCAACTGGCCCCCGGAGCTTGCAAAGCGGGGAGAGGGGGACTGTGACCAGCAGCTTTCCCTGGCTCCAAAGTGGCCACCACCTGCCTCTCTCCTGGGCTCAGATGCCAGGCCCTCAGACCCACCCACAGCCCCCTCCACCAAACCACACTTTCCAGACTCTGCCTCTTCTCTTTGAGCCTCTGCATGGCTCTGTGGGGTGGGCAGGACAGGGGTCATTGTTCCTGTTATACAGACTGGGAAACAGTTCCACAGAAGCTGAGGGACTGCCTAAGGCCAGCAACTGATAAAAGACCGAGCCGGGACTCCATCTCAAACTTTCATCTGTAAATCCACTACCCTTTCCTATACAACTTGGGGGTTCTTCTGAGTTTGGGAAGGTGTGCTATAGCAGAAGGCAAGGGGGCTTTGGAGCCTACTGCACTACTACCTGCCTGAGTGGCCTTAGGCAAGTTACTTAACCTCTCTGAACCTCAGTTTCCTTATCTGTACAATGGGTGGTAATCTCCCTTGAAAGGTTGTTGTAAAGAATGGAAACAGTGGCTGCACAGAGAAGCAGAGTGGCTGGTCTAGGGCATCCATTGTGGTAAATGTGGGATCACTGGGCCCCAATCCTCAGCAATCACCTCCCTAGAGGCCCAGCTGGGACCCTCAGAGCCCTGCTCTTCCTCCCTGAGTCAGGGTGAGCTGCCCTGGACTCTGGGGGTGCAGAGCGTGGAGCAGGCATTGCTCAGGCTGCAGGATCCAGTGCAGAGATGGAGCTGAGAAGGCCATGTCTGGTGGGCACATCTGGTTTCAAGGTCAGGTCAGGGCGGGGTGGGAGGGAGTAGGCTGAGTCACTCATGGTGCAGACTCGGAGGTATGAAGGGGAAGGAGATCCAGGCAGGCAGGGCCTAGCGGCACCAGGCACTAGAATTCCAGGTGGGGAGACGGCCCTGCCAGAAGGAGGAAGCCAGGGTGCGGTGCCACGCCTGCCCTGTGCTCCCCAGGAACGGACGGGCAGAAAGAGAAATGTGGCCTGGGACTTCTCACTATGTGGGTGTGCTGGGGAGGGGGCCCAGAGAACCCCTGGAGGACTGGGCTGTTGATCTGGCTGCTTTCCTCCCCCTGCTTCCTGCCCCCTCCCACTCCCTCTGTTGCTGAGGCCCTTCTTCCTGTCCCTGTGTCTGGGGATGGAGGGGAATGCTGTGAGCCTTCTGTAGCCCCCATGGGGGTCACCGTCTAAGACAGACATGTGCCCCAGGCACACTGTGGCTCAGCTGACCATCCAAGTAAACTTTTCAGCTACACTTGCATCCACACGGCCTCCCAGGATATGGATGGGCTCTCAGGGTTAACTGAATGAACTTTAGCAAAGGTGTGGCCAGGAGCAGCAAGGGATGGGAACATGCCAGGGAGCAGCAGGGGGAAACTGAAGGGATGGAGGAGGAGTGGGCTGTGTGACAGGAGCCAGGTGAGGGCTGTGGCTTCCCTCTGGGAAAGGTGACCATAACTGCAGAGGAACCACGGCCTTGTGTGAAGAACTCAGAACTCATTGCCTTCCAATCAATTCCAACTCATAACAACCCTATAAAGACAGAGTAGAACTGCCCCATAGGTTTCCAAAGAATGGCTAGTAGATTGGAACTGCTGACCTTTTGGTTAGCAGTTAAACACTTAACCACTGCACCACCAGGGCTCTGCTGCTGTAACAAGTTATCCCAAATTTGGTAGCTTAATACAACACAAGTTTATTAGAGTTCTGGAGGTCAGAGTCTGAGATGTGTTTTATGGACTAAAACCAAAGTGTCAGCAGAATTGTGTTCCTTCTGGAGGTTTTAGGGGAGAATCTGATTTCCTTGCCTTTTCTAAGCCTCTAGAGGCTGCCTGCCTTCCTTGGCTCTTGGCCCTTTCTTCCTTCAAAGTGCATCACTCTGACCTCTGCTTCCATCATCTCATCCCCCCTCTCTGATTTGACTCCCTGATAAGGACCCCTAGGATTACAAGGGGCCCAACCAGATCTCCCCATCTCAAGGTCCTTAACTGAAATCACACCTGCAAAGTCCCTTTTGCCATGTAAAGTACATAATCACAGGGTCTGGGGATTAAGATGTGGACATCTTTGAGGGCTATTAATCTGCCTAGCATAGGTGGCCTTGGACACGGGGACATAGAGACAAGGCCTTGGAGATGGGCAGGGTTTGGACTGAGGTGAAGGGCACTGCAGGTGGAGGGGACAGCCCGAGGACATAAGGGGCACTTGTGTGCACCTGCCATGTAGATGCAGGAAGGTGTGGGTGTGGGGACAGGCCTGGAAAGGCTGACTGATGGACACTGCTAGCGCCTTGCACCATTTCCAAATACATGCAGCTGGCCTTGGGGTGATTAGATGAATGTTGCCCTTATGGGATGGTGGGGCTGGGGCAGGGTCTCCCAGAGATTGGCATCACTGTTCAGCATTCATTCCTCTCACGTCTGTCCCCTCCTCTCTAGGCCCAGCACTGCTTTTTTTCAGGCCCTGGTCATGGCTAGTCTGGCCCTGGTCATTGTCCCCTCAGTGGTGTTCTCGCTTCAGCCCGGTGCCCCTCACCTGTGCTGTCTTGGCTGACTGCTCAGGAAGCACCTTGTGTGGCCCAGCCATGGCGGTCAGTAGCAGGGCTATGCCCCTCCCCCTGCCAAAGCACAGGTCTGGTCTTGTCACTCCCAATGCTAACCTTCCTGTGGCCTTCCCAGGCCTCAATGCCCTGACCCTCCCCCTCCAACTTGATGCCACAGCCTCCACACCAAACTGAGCCTTGTTCCTGAACTCCCATATTCCTTCACACTTCCGGGCCTTTTCAGGTAGCTTTCCCTGTGCCAGGAATACCCTCCACCTGACCCCTTCTCCACTCCTCATCTTTCAGATCTTAGCTCTTAGGAGTAATGCCAATGCCTTCCCCTCCTCACCACTCATGGAGGCAGTCAGTGGCTGCCACTGACCTTTTTATGAAAATCCATTGCTGAGTGGCTGGCTGTCCCATGCAGGGATGACACAAACATCACATTTAATCTTTATGTTGATAATAATAACTTTCAACTATTGAGGGCTTGGAGTCCCTGGGTGGACCAAACAGTTAATGTGCTTGGCTGCTAACTGAAAGGTTGAAGGTTTGAGTCGACCCCGAGGAACCTTGGAAGAAAGGCCTGGAGATCTACTTCCAAAGAACCGACCATTGAGAACCCTATGGAGCACAGTTTTTACTCTGACACACACAGGGTTACTGCAAGTCGGAGTCCACTCAACAACAACTGCAGCAAATTGAGGGCTTACCATGTGCCAGGGACTACGCTTTACACACAGCCACCTGAGATTGTTGTAATTATCCAGCCCCTTTTCAGAGGTGGGGAAATTAAGGCTCCAAGAGGTTAAGTAACTGGCCTTAGACAACACGGCTTTTAAAATAAATGGCGAATCGGTGAATGAATCCCAGCCACCCTGGCTCCAAGGCATATACTCTTAACCACACGCCACGCTTGGTTGGATTATTACCCACGTTTTATAGGGGAGGAAACTGAAGCTTGCGGAGGTTAAATAACTGGGCCAGGCTACTGAGTGGCTGTCCAACCAGGAGTGGCTCATTTCAAAGGCCAAGCTCACCACCATCGCTATATGTGGTCTCTTACTAATTTTAGCTGTTATGTTATGTTGCTTTGCCTTTGTTTGGTAGGTATTTGTATAGGTCTTTCCCTCCCCAACTCCCATCTCTCCCACTATTTGGGGGGCTCTCTGGGGACTGGGCCTGGGTCCTTTTCATCTCTGTATTCTGCCCTGGCACAAGACATAATGAAAAGCACCTGCTGGCAGATGGGGAATGAAGATACTTCCTGGGTGTGGCTTCGGGTAAATTAGGGAGCTTCTCAGGGTGGTCACTGGTCACCTGCAGCTGCCAAGATCCAAGAGGGACTGAGGGCTGTGAGGGTTCCCTGGGCCCAAGCCTGGGGTTGTAGTTCTGTCCAAACTTCTTAGCACATCTGAATGTCCAATTTTTTTTTTAATTTTACAAACTTATTGTATATATATATTTGGAAGAAGGAATACATGCATATGGCACAGAAATACAAAGGGCAGACAGCAAAAAGTTAGCCTTTCTGCATCCTCTGAACCCAGTCTACCAGCTTCCTTCCCAAAAAGCTCCCCATGCTACCACTTCTTTGTGCATCCTTGTAAAGATATCCTGAGCTTTTACAAACACGTGTGTGTATGTCTACTTCCCTGAAGAAGTTATAGTTTGCTACGTTGTTCTGCATTCATATTTTTTCATTTAATAAAATGTCTTGAACACCTTTCTTTTCAGTACCATATAGAGCCGTCTTATTTCTGATGGTTGCACAGTATTCTATTGTCAAGCGGTATCATATAACGGATATTTATGTGTTTCCAATGTTTTGCCATTGTAAATAACATGGCAGTGAACATCCTAGTATATCATGTCATTTTGCACATGCGCAAAAGGACACCTGAAAGATAAATACCTGTGAAAGAAGTTGATGGGTCAAAGAATACATATTTAAAATTTTGGTAGACTTTGGAAATTGCCATTTATAAAGTTTATATTGATTTTACCCACTACCAGCGATAGTCCCTCTATTCTCAGCAAATGATAAGCTATCAAACCTTTTCATCGTTACCAATCTGACATGTGAAAACTGGAATCTCGTGGTAGTCTGAATTTGCATTTCTCTTATTGTGAGTGAGGTTGAACATTTTCACATGTTTAAATGAAATTTGTATTTCCTTTTTCAGGAACAATTTACTTTTTTCCTTTGCCCTTTTTTACCTCATGGGTTGTTGGTCTCTTAGGAATCCTTTATATATCTTAAGGATATTAGTCTTTGGCCCATGATAAGGATTGCAAATACTTCCTCTCTTTGCTGTTCCCACAAGTTCTGCTGTGGACTGCTCCCCACCTACTGCTTTTCACCTTTGGCTCTAGTTACTTCTCTACTTGTCTTATCTCCTCTGCAATTATCCCTCTCTCTCAAATTCCCAAGGACTTTCACTGGTTTTATCTTATTTCAAGCTCATAATCTCCCTGCAAGATAAGTGTTGATATCCCTTCTTGTTTTGGGGGACTATTCTCCATGGATCACTCGTGTTTCTGCACATCTTGCAAGCAGAGATGCTGAAAGCTTTTGTTCTGGTCTACCTCATCGAGCTATTTGACAAGCCAACTGCCTTGGAAGATAGCGATGGTGTATCCCTCTGGAGCCACAAAAAAAAAAAAAAAAAGAAAGCCCCAAACCAAGCCTATTGCCAGCAAACTGATTCTGACTCACGGCAACCCCATGCATTACAGAGCAGAAGTGAGGTTCATAGGGTTTTCTTGGCTGTAATCTTTATGGAAGCAGATCTCCAGGCTTGTATTCCGCAGCACTACTGGTGGGTTTGAACTGCCAAGCTTTCAGTTAGTAGTCAAGTACAAACTGTTTGCACCATCCAGGGACCTGGCTTTTTTTACTATTCAGTAAAATAAAGATGATGTCTTGCTTTAGAGCAAAAGTCAGTCAGGTTTGCTTGCAGCCCATTATAAAAGATCTGGTTTCCCAAAGCTCAGGGTTCCTTGCCTGTGAGGCAAAGCCCATTGCATATGCAGCATCCACCTGGGTCAAGCTTTATGTTGCCACCATGCTACTTAGGGAGCAAGAGGAACCAATGCAAATAGGCAGCTCATGTTGCTTGCTATGCCTTGAGTCATAAAGCCCTTTGTTTCTGACCCAGAATCTTGTGTCTTCTGCCAGCACTCATAAAACTATGGCGGGCTAACTAGATAGCTTGCAAATAGAATAAAACCTCAGACCCTCACAGTTCTTGACAATTTGTCTGCTGGGCAAAGTAAGGCTTCAAGCACATGAGTCCAAGGTCACCCAGATATGAAGCAGCAAAACTGGGTCTGGAACCAGGGCTCTCCTTTCACACCCCATTTTGGCCATGCTGGCCTAGCCTTCCACTGTTAGCAGGTAAGCTGCCTATGGTTAGGCTATTTGAGGCTGATTTATTTTCGTGTCTCGCCACACCTCCCACATGGTTTCAGAGTGTGTCCGATGGAGCTCATTCTTTGGGTCAGTGGCTCTTAAACTTTAGTAAACCTCAGAATCACCTGGAACCTCCTCCTCTACTGGCCATCTAGCTGATGCTGACTCATGGCCACCCCATGTGCGTCAGAGCAGAACTGTGCTCCACGGGGTTTTCAACGGCTGATTTTTCAGAAGTAGATCACCAGGCCTTTCTTCCGAGGTACCTCTGGGTGGGCTCGAACCCTGAATCTTTCAGTTAGCACCCAGAATCACCTGGAGAGCTTATAAAAAAAGCATACGTATGGGGCTCACCCACAGAGATTTGATTCAATAACTGGGGTGGGGCCCAGCAACCAGTCTTTTAAATAAGCTCCCCAGGTGATTCTGTCCCAGAGGGTCTGGAGACTTCTTGCTGAGAATTGCTTCTGTAGAGAACAGACTGCCTGCCTCTGGATCTTGGTGAGCAGGGGAGTGACTGAACAAAGGCAGCTTGAGACAGATGAGCCTGGTGCTAGGGACAGATACTGAAGATCAACTCTAAGGAAGGTGCCTGCAGTTTGGTCTTGAAGTGGTAAGGCTAGAATTATGGAGGTGGCAGAGGGAAGAGGAAAGGGCGGTGCTGGGGTAACCCAGCTGGGATGGCTGCCCTTTTGTCCCCAGCTTCAGGACGCCTCTGCACCTGGCTGTCTGACTCACCTGACACTTTGCATGTGTCACCTCCTGGCTCAAAAACCATTGTCGGCTTCTGTCGGGGAAAAAAAAAAAAAAAAAAAATCACATCCTGTGGCTTGACCTGCAAGGAACTTCATTATCCTCTGGTACAGTGGTTGACCACAAGTCCCAGGGCCAGGCCACCTGGGTTCAAATCCCAGCTTTGCCACTTACCAGACTTTAAGCTTAAGCAGGTGACCCTCAGGTTACCAATCAGTCAAATGGGGAATAATGACAGTGTCCACGGTAAAGGTGAGCTCTGGTGATTTCAGCAAGTTAATGCATGCCACACACTTGAGCAGAGCCAGGCATAAAGTAAGTGCTCAATACACTGGTTACTGGCACTTCCCACCCATCTGCCACCTCTATGTCCTCACTCACTCCAAGACTCCAGCACATCCTGCAACTAACCTTGGGCTCTTCTCAAGGCCCTCTGACTCCTCCCAGATGCCCTCCCTGTTCACCCAACCCTTGCTCCCTTGCTCAGGGTGTGCCCCTTTCCCTGAGCTCCAGAAGCTCTTCTCTGTGCCCTTCCTCCCACCTGCCTGCCACCTGCTCTTGACAGAAGCCTGGTGTTTACCTCTTTCTCTTCAAACAGCTCAGAGCTTGCCCAGGGGCACACAGGCTTGATCCAGGGCCCCTGCCTACTGGTCTCAGCTCAGCAGGAAGCCAGCTGTGTGACTGCAGTGTCACACAGAGTATGTATGACCCACATGGGTCTCAGTTTTTGCTTTGCTTAAGTAAAACCTTACAGAAAGCTGAGTATGTAACACCAGCGAGAAGAGGGCTGGTTTTGGTGAAGGAGTACATGTGTGGGCGTGAGTGTGCATCTGAGTGTAAGCAGGCATGCGTGTGTGTGTGTGTGAGTGCGTGTGTGCACGTGTGCATGCACGAGTATGATGTGTGTGAGTGTGAGTGTGGATGGTCACCTCTGGATCTGCTTAGCTCCCACCTCTCTGCTTAGGGCTCTGGGCTAGAGAGTTCTACACTCCCGTCCTACAAACCTAGCAGTTCTGTCTAATTCGTCTGGCTAGGCTGATTAAAAAAAAAAAAAAAGGCTGATAGTAGTTGCTTAATATGCTTCTTAATGGTCAAGTAAGGATAAGGACAAGGTAAAATGGCAGGCCTGGCAAGGAATGTGAAGTTTAGGGCTCCCAAAGCTCCTCCTCCCCACCTCCTGGAGCTCAAATCCTTCCTTCTGAACCCTGGACACAGATCTCTGAAAGTGTTTGTTTGGTTTCAGTGCACGGGGACCCAGTTGTGTTTCCTGAGCTTAGATTTATGTCTTTGCTGGATGTTCTCCTCCCCACAGGCCCTGCCCTAATCCCAGGCAAGGACGTATTCCGCTGCCTAATCCAGCACATTCCACAGGAGGGGGCTGGGAAGTGCCCCCCCCCCCCCCCCCCCGTCAACCTCAGCACATTCCACAGGACGGGGGGGGGGGGGGCTGGGTCTCAGGTAAGGCTGAGTTTGGGAGGGAGGGGAGGCCAAGCTAGGGGAGACACTCCCTGGTGCTGTGTGGCTCCATATCTGATTCCCACCCTTGCCTGGTGCTGGCATAGCTGGTAGGCCTCAGCAGGTGCTCCAGGTACCCTTGTGAGTGTTGGGGCTGGCATCTCACCAGGAAGGAAGTGAGGTGCCCAAGGGAGCCAATCAGGTTTTGCCCTCTGTTGATGCAGGGTGTGTGTGTGTATTTGGGGAGGAGTGTGTGTTACCTTCCCATGGACGGTCCACAGATCAAAATGCCCCTCAGAACGCCAGGCCCCTGGCATCGGGTCAGGCCTCAGCTGCTCCTCTCTCTGGACACGGGCATCTCTCTGCTCATACCCAGGGCCCTCGTGGAGTTCCCAGCTGCTGGCAGCCCACCTCAGTGTGGGATTCGCTGTGGTTTCTGCCTCTTGAATATTTACCTGCAGCCGGTGCAGCCTGGAGGGGCTGAGGTGCAGCATTCTGTCTCCAGAGTGGCTCTGAAGCTCCTTCTAGCTGCTCTTAAGAATGTGCCCCCACCACTGGCCCCCGCTGGAGAGGAAGCAACTTTTCTAGAAACCGGGGCACCCATCCAGTCTTCATTCTACTCAAGTGTGTCTGACCACCCTGCCCTCAGGTCTGTGTGGTCCCACGCGCCAACATGAAGCCAGTGGACCCAGGAACAAGTGCAGAATAGAAAATACAGAAACACTTGCCCCACTCTTGATTAGAGAGGTCATGCAAGTTCATTGATGCTTGGTTGAAACTCTGGAAAACACAAGTCCCTGTCAGAGTCACTTCCCTCCTCCCCTCCTCTCCTCCTAGACTGTGGGCTCCCTTTGGACACGGCCTGATGGACACGGCCTTTGGCCCCTCTGTCAGTGGGCACTGGCCCTGGCAAGGTTCCAGGAAATCAGGGCAGGCACCGGGGCATTTGTCCTTCCTCTGCTCTGTGTCTGGCCCTCCCCCTGTTCTAAAGCAGGTAGTGTGGGTTGCCCCTTGGGGCAGAGAAAGCAAAACCAAACCAGTTGCCATGGAGTGTCCGAGTAGAACTGTGCTCCATAGAGTCTTGGATGGCTGACTTTTCAGATCATGAGGCCGTCTTCCTAGGTGCCTCTGGGTGGACTCGAACTGCCAGCCTTTTGGTTTCAGTTAGCAGCAGAACGCCTTAACCATATGCACCACCCAGGGACTCCTTGGGACAGGGAAGGGGGTTCCAAGTGGGGCCCAAGTAGCCCAGGGTCAGAGCAGAGGCGAGAGAGACCCCTGGCTAAGTCACCAGGCCCTTCCCTGTGAGAAGAGCCTGAGCTTCCTCAAGGACACCCAGGGCCAAGGGATGAGGAGAGGGAGGAGGGGCAGCCCAGCCTCAGTCTCTGACCTTCCCAGGGAGTGGAATGTGGCACCTGGGGGGAGGGAGAAGCTAACCCTGTCCCTTCCCTCACTGGCCTGGGCAACCAATAGTCCCCTCCGTGACGCAAAGCTCATGTTCCCTCCCCCCAGGGATTGGCCTTGGTTCTGGTCAGGCTGGTTTTTCAACCCCTGGGGACTCAAAGAGGAACGCCAGGAGCCCTCCTGACCCAGCTGCCCACCCTGCCCTCCCTGCCTTTCAGCTTGTGGGAAGTGACTGACGTGAGCTGCCACAGAGGGGCCAATCCCGGTCTGTGGGGCAAGCTCTAAGTCCTGCGGCTGACCCTGGGCCCCACCTGGCCTAAGCCAGGCCCTGAGCTGCTCACAGCCTTTGATCCTTGGGGAGATAGAGTGGGACGGGCTCTCCGCCCCCCCCGCCCCCAACACACACACTCAACTTGAAGGAGTCCTTCTTGCACCAGGACTTTTTCAACACCCCTCTTGAAAAGTTCTGCTGCCTTCTCTCCCCTTCTTGCTCTTTTGCTTCATAAAGAGTTCAAACCAGTCCGAAGGACCCAGGGTTGGGGGCAGGAGCATAGAAATTCTGGGTGAGGGGACTCTTTTCTCCCCACAGCTGCCTCTCTCCTTTCCAAATCTTCCTCTCTGCTTTCTCAGTTCAAGACTGGCCTGTCACTGGATGAATGGAGATGGGGAGGTCAGTAGTGTGTGTTGGGAGGGGAAGACAGCACTGATGACATTAAATGTAAACCAAAACCACACCCATTGCCATCGAGTTGATTCTGACTGATTCTGATTCCTAGCGTTCCTACAGGACAGAGTAGAACTGCCCCATAGGGTTTCCAAGGAGCTGCTGGTAGATTCGAACTGCTGACCTTTTAGTTAGCAGCTGAGCTCTTAACCACTGCATCACCAGGGCTCCATATTAAATGTAGCCAGTTCTAAATGTCCATCATATAGTTTATCTTAAGAAATTACTTTCAATTGACAAGTAACACATGAATGCATTCTTGTAAAAATTTTAACATTAGAGATAAAGCATAGGCTCCCCTTGACTACCAGTACCAGCAGCTGTTGAGTTGACCCCAACTCATGGCAACCCCATGCGTATCAGAGTAGGACTGTGCTCTACAGGGTTTTCTTTTTTCCAATTTTAAAAATTTATTTTATTTTTAGTTGTTGTTGAGAATATACCCAGCAGAACGTAACCTAATTCAACAATTTCTACATGTACAATTCAGTGACGTTGATTACATTCTTCGAGTTGTGTAATGATGCTTACCCGCCTATTCCGAGTTGTTCCTTTCCCATTACTGCCTCCTAAAATTCCTATCTAATCTTTCGAGTTGCTGTTGTCAATTTGATCCCATATAGATAGTTCTTAAAGGAGCACGATGCTCAAGGCAGATATTCTTTACCAATTAAGCTAAACTATTTTTTGGTTCGCTGTGAGTCAGAATTGACTTGACAGCAGCCCGTTTGGTTTTTTTTTTTTTTTTTTACTGTTTGGTTTTAGGAAGACTTCAGGGGATATTTTTGGTTTAAGGTTTAAAGATGATCTCAGGGCAAGTTTCAGGTGTTCATGCAGCATCCATAGCTCCAGGAAGTCTGGGTTCCATGAGAATTTGAAATCCTGTTCTGCGTTTTCCCCTTTTTAATTAAGATCCTTCTACAGAATCTTTGATCAAAGTATTCAGTAATGCTAGCCAGGCACCACCCAGTTCTTCTGGTCTCATGGCAAAGGAGGAAGTTGTTCATGGAAGCAACTAGCCATGCATTCCATTTCCTCCTCCTATTCCTGAGTCTCCTTCCTCTGTTGCTCCAGTTAAATAGAGACCTTGTACCTTGGATCCATAGAGTTTTTATAGGCTGATTTTTTGGAAATAGGTCGCCAGGCCTTTCTCCTGAGACGCCTCTGTGTGTATTCTAACCTCTGACATTTTGGTTAGCAGCTGAGTGCCTCATCTATTTGTATCACCTAGGGACTCCTCCCCTTGACTTTTCCCATTCCCATTGCCGTTGATTCCGACTCACAGCGACCCTATAGGACAGAGTAGAACTGTTGATAAGGTTTCCTAGGCTGTAATCTTTACAGAAGCAGACTGCCACATCTTCCACCTGTAGGGTGGGTGGTGGGTTTGAACCACCGACCTTTCAGTTAGGAGCCAAGCACATAACCACTGCGCCATGAGGGCTCCTTTCCCCTTGACTACTATCCTTCAATCAGTTTCACTTCAAAGGAAGTATCTATTGTCCTTCTGATGTGTCTCCTTCCTTATCTGTATGCTTTCATACATATTTGTGTCTACCTGTAAAAATACATAGTCTTTTAAGTATAGGTCTAAGCATTAATTGCTCTCTTACTGCTTTTATTTTATCTAAGAACTTGTTCTTGAGAGTTTTCAATGTCAATATACAGAGGCATAACTGATTTTAATTTCTGCTTCTAGTCTTCCATAGTATGGGTGCTACACAGTTTATTTAACCACCCGCTTACTAGTGGTGGAAACCCTGGTGGCATAGCGGTTAAGACTTTGGCTGCTAACCAAAAGGTCAGCAGTTTGAATCCACTAGGCGCTTCCTGGAAACCCTATGGGCAGTTTTACTCCTTCTTATAGGGTTGCCATGAGTCGGAATCAACTCGACAGCAGTGGGTTTGGGTTTTACTAGTGATTGTTTCCGTCTTTCTGCTAATACAAACAGTGCTTCGAAGAGCATCCTTTCCACGGCCCTCTGACTATATGAACAAGGGTTGCTATAGGATAAATACGGAAGAGTAGGAGTGTCGACTCATCAGGTTTATGGATTTTTTACAGAAGACATTTCCAAGTCGTCCTGCAAAGTGGCTGTTACAATTCTCCTTCCACCAATGTGTTTGAGGGAATTCATTTGCCCAGTGCTTCCCCAAGACTTGACTTTATTAAACTTTGTAATTTTGTCAGTCTAATGGGGAAAATAAACCTCCGCTAGACTAGAAGCAAAGCCTTGGTGGCACAGTGGTTAAGAGCTCAGGCTGCTAACCAAAAGGTCTAGAGTTCGAATCCACCAGCCACTCCTTGGAAACCCTATTGGGCAGTTCTATTGTGTTCTATAGGGTTGCCATGAGTTGGAATTGACTGGGCAGCAATGGGTTTGATTTTGGCGGGGGGGCGGTGGTTTAGACTAGAAGCAGGGGAGCAGATGCAGCAATTAAATTGAATGAGTAATGTCTACATATATTGACATCGAAAACCCTCAAGAGCAAATCTCCTGGGCTGGGGAGAGATAGTCACCGGCTGCCCGTCTTTGGGTAGGGCCTCTGGGAGGGGGGCCTGGTGCTGTTTCTTCAAGTTTCTGCCAGCTGTCTTTGCGGCCCTGTCTTCCACTTCTCCTTTCAAGGTAACTAGTGCTTCCAATTCCTGAGCATCTCTGGGTTTTGTGTGGAGAATCTGCCTCCTTCTCTTTGGCTTTCCGGCCTACTCTCCTCTGCCCCTCTTCCTAGACCTCCAATTCTAGCTTCAGCTTCTTATGGCCTGCTGTGTTACTTCCTGTTAGTACTACAATTTTAAAATTGTTGTTGACATGCCTCATCTTCTGTGGACTCCTCTTTTCTTCTCTTTAAATATTTCTTAACTGTTATTCTAGCAGGGTTTCAGGAAGGAGCAGAAATTCATGGAGTTATTCGTTCTACCACATTTAATCAACACTGATTTATATCCATATGTCTCTTTCCCCTAGCAGACTGCTAGCCTCTTACAGGCAGGAAAAGGTTATATTTGCCTGTGTCCCAGCAACTATGAGGAGGGGCTAGATACTTGCTGGGTGAATGGAGGAGTGGGTTAGAAAGTGGCTTGGGCGCCTTCTGTTGGTGGTCTGTAGGTAAAGGGATGGCCCCGAGGTAAGGGGATGGTTCCTGGGTAAGGGGTCATTAATTTACAATTTACAGGTTCATGAAGGATTCCACAATTCCACAATATTACTTGTCTCTCCTCCATCTTACAAATGATGCTCTGTTCAAACACATGAATTTGTCTTCTCTGATAGGCTGAACTTTGAGGAGTCTTGCTTGCATGACCCACTGATTGACCAAATAATTGTGTACTAGAGCACGGAGGACAAGCTAGGGCCTTGACAGGTGGTACTGTGCCTCCCTTAACTTGATGACACTTTCCCCAGGGTAGGTAGAGGAGGGCACCTTGACGCCCATCCTGCAAAAGGAGGAATAGCGTCAGTGGTTAGGACTTTTGGGAGTTAAAGATCTGGGCTTGATAGGTGGTGCACTGCTACCTTGTGTGATCTTGGCCAAGTTATCAACCTTTTTGGGTCTCAGTTTTCTTGACAGTAAAATGGGGATGATAATACTTAGCTCACAGGGTTGGTATAAGGATTAATTGACATAATGTATACAGTGTTTAACACAGCAGCTGGCACAATAGATTCTGGCTATCATCATCATCATCACCCTTATCATCACAGTCATTGTCATCATCGCCATCATTACACCATTCCATTCTACCTTGAGACTGGGACTCTCACCCCCAGCTTCTTTCCAGTGGTCCCAACCAGCATCCCATTTCCTCAGTAAACGGATATCTTTGTGAGTGAGAATCAGCATAAAGCTGGTTCCTGAGAGGCAGAGCTCAAGTATATGCCCACTTTCCAACTTCTCCATTATCTCTGACACCAGCTCTCCTCTTAACCCCCACCCACTCACGGCACTTTCTCTGCTGGGTTCGTTCGTTTGCTGGAACACTTCACAGAGCTCATGGACTGTACTTTTGATGAGGTGGTTTATTAGGGTAGAAGGATACAACTCAAATCAGGCTCAGCTCTTATGTGGCCAGAGGCAGACTCGAAAACCCTGGCGATGCAGTCTGTTTTCTGAATGAAAGCAACAGTTTGGTCCCTCGCTTCCATCTCTGGGGAGGGCAGCTCTAGGGACAGACTGTTCTGAGTTCTTCATGGTATCAGAGAAGTGGCCAAAAGCCCATGGCGGAAGGTGGTAGGCACCTGGCTCCTGGCCCAGTACTGTTTCTGGCCAGAGAGTTAGAGTAGGGGATTCTCCCTGATCCCAGCCCACAGTTCTACCTGGGGCTGACTGCCCTTGGAATTGGCATGATAAGATTTTTGGGGAAGGGGACAAAAGAGTTGTGTACAGTTTTATTTTTGTGTATCTGTTTTAGGGCTGTGATTCACACTCAAGATTCCAGGCCATGGGGCTGAGGGTCAACAGGCTGCATGTAAGACTCTGACACTCCTGGCTGTGGACTGCCAGTAAGTCACTGCACTTCTTGGAGCCTCTGTTTATTCATCTATAAAATGGGGACAAGAACATCTTTGCCACCGGGGTTGCCGTGAGGATCCAGTGAGATCTGAAAAGGCTTTGTCAACTGTACCACCCTATTGTCAACTGTACCACCCTATTGTCAATTGTTCTTATGAATCGGGCCCCGGGGAAGGGCCTGGGGCTCCAAGCTCCTCTGGAGTGAGAGAGCTCAGAACCCCTTAATTATCGGGGTAGAATTGTTGGTCCTATTCTTTGTTTCCTAACAGTGTCCCTTCCCAGAACCTCCTATTCGGCCAGAAAAACAAATCCCAGCTGGGGGTTGGTGTGCATAGCAACTATCTGGCTAATCTCCCCCTCCCCAGAGAAGCAGGCCTCCTCTGGGCCAGATAAGGAGTGACTCACTGTCGGGCCAGCCCTGGTGGCTACAATCTTTGTGAAGGCCCCACCGCACCCTGTTTTCAGGGCCGGCCTGGGGTCAAGCCTTCTTCCACCTTTGGGCTCCCGGGACCTACCTGCCATCTTCCTGCAACAGACTCACTATAAACTAGTGCCCAAAGCTGCCACTTCTTAAGGGTGAGGGTGGCTCCTACTGGGTTGGGGGAGCATGTGGGCATTTCCTGTTCATTTCAGGATAACTTGGTGGCTGGAAGACGGTTTGCTGGGGACTTAGGTTTCAGAGGCTAGGGACAAGTCTTCATTTAGTCACAGGTGGCCCAGGTGAGAATATGCAGAGAGGAGGGCTGAGGTGGGACACCCCTTATTTCACAGGGGGGAAACTGAGGCCTGGAGATGGAAAGTGATTGGCCTATCTTCCTAACACCTTCTCAAAAGAGCACAGGGCCTCTGTTCTGAGAGTGGGTGACTGCTCTGACATAGGACAAGAAGGAACCCTGGGGACAATTCTGAGGAGTGGTGAGGTCACTGGAAATAGGACCGGGGGTTGAGGTTGTTGCAGTCCCCCTAACCAGGGGTGTCCAGCAGGGGGCCTGACCCTCCAAACGGGTTAAAAAATGGGGGTGGAATTACTGGATAAAAGAAGGGCTGGGGCTGTGTGTAGTGCAGAGGGGGTCCTTCTTCTACTCTGTTATCACGACTCTTCACTCTGTGGATGAGTACCTTTGCACACGTTCCCTAGCTCCAGTCATTAATCCCTGCACTAGGATGTGGACTCGCTATACCAGGACTCAGGCTTGTAGCCCTCTCTGAGGTGCTCACAAGCAGGGTA
This sequence comes from Elephas maximus indicus, assembly GCF_024166365.1. Taxonomy (NCBI): domain Eukaryota; kingdom Metazoa; phylum Chordata; class Mammalia; order Proboscidea; family Elephantidae; genus Elephas; species Elephas maximus. Next base: position 48,608,390 of record NC_064837.1, on the reverse strand, counting down.
GGGACTCCATCTTATTTTTGTCTTTGGGTGGCACGTGCTAAATACCTCATGGGCAAGTTAGTTGCCTCCCTCAGGTTCAGAGTCTTCCTCATGGGAATGTTAGTGAAGCTCAATAAATGTGTGATAATGAATGCTTGCTCCTGAGGCTGAAGGGTAGATGGCTGTTTGGTTGGGGTGAGAATCCCTGAGTAGGGGTCAGCACCCCGGTGGAAGTCAGGCTTGAGCTGGGGTTTGTGAAGGTCCAGTTTACAGCTGCCTGAACGGCTCCCTGCAGCTGTTCCTGGACTGTGCCTATTGTCACCTGGGGGCATTGTATGGCTGCAGCTGGGTGGGGCTGCTTAGCCTCAGGGAGGCCAGGGAGCCTGTGGCTCAGGGCACCCCCACCCGGAAATTGTGCCTTTGTCAGAGAGAACTGACGGGAGTCAAGGGAGAGAGGGCTCTGAGGCTGTTAGTCCAAGTGGGTGTGAGCTTCTGGCCAGTGTACTCTTAGTGGGGGGGGGGGGGGGGAGGGGCGTGGTGGAGTGTATCACAGGGAAGGGGCTCAGAACATGATGTGGGGGGCTCTGAGTGTGTGGTCGCTGGAAGGTGGTGTGGGAGTATAATCTCAACCCCCTCCCCCCCCCCAAAAAAATCTCAAGGGGCCTGTAATTCTTGTGGGGTGACAAACTCTGGGCTTCTTAATGGGTGAAGGTCAGAATGGGAATTCCGGGGGAGGAGGGAGGGATCCAGAATGTGATGGGTGTGTGCTGGGGTAGGTGGGGTCAGCTCTTGCGGAGGGCAGGGGCCTCTAATCTCTGGGAGGGGTGAGTTGGGGCAGAGCCGCCAGCCACTGGCCAATGGGGAGAGGGCCCATATTTGCACACAGGAGCCTGCGAATTCCTCGGGGCTCAGATGTCCGCCTCTGACACCATTCCCCCTCCCCCTTTCAGCCCGCCGGGGCATAAAAGGCGCCAGGTGAGGGCCTCGCCACTCCTCCTGCCGACCGCAGCTCCTAGGGCCAGCGACTTCTGCATCCTCCGTTTCGCCATGACTTCTTACAGCTATCGCCAGTCGTCCGCCACCTCGTCCTTCGGGGGCCTGGGCGGCGGCTCCGTGCGCTTTAGTGGGGGCGGTGCCTTCCGCGCGCCCAGCATCCACGGGGGCTCGGGCGGCCGCGGCGTGTCGGTGTCGTCCGCCCGCTTCGTGTCCTCGTCCGCCTCCGGGGGCTATGGCGGCGGCTATGCGGGCGCCCTGGCCGTGTCCGACGGGCTGCTGGCGGGCAATGAGAAGTTCACCATGCAGAACCTCAACGACCGCCTGGCTTCCTACCTGGCCAAGGTGCGCGCCCTGGAGGAGGCCAACGGCGAGCTGGAGGTGAAGATCCGCGACTGGTACCAGAAGCAGGGCCCCGGGCCCTCCCGCGACTACAGCCAGTACTACCAGACCATCGATGATCTGCGGGACAAGGTGGGCACTTGTCGGGCCGCGGCAAGTGCACCTGCCGTCGGGGAAACCCAGCCCCGCGGGCCGGGCGAGGCCGGAGCGGGGCGGGAAGGAGCCCGTTAGGGAGTGGGAGTGCCCGCAGGGCGGGGCGGAGAGCTGGGGGCAGGGGAGGGACAGCACGGGAGGAGGGAGGGCAGGGAGTGAGGACCGGGTGGCTGGGAGGGGCGGGGACTTGGGCGGGCGGGGTAGGTGGGTGGGGCCTGTAGAAGGCGGGGGGCGGGGCCGGTGAGGCTGAGGAAAGGGGGTGCTAGGAGTGGGAGGAGATGGGGCGCGCGTGTGGTCTGCTCAGTGGCCAGGCCAGAGGCCGCGGCAGCAACAGGGAGATGCAAGAGTTAGGGCTCCCTCCTCCCCCCTCCCGGGCCTGACGGGCTCCCTGCAGTCCCCGGTGTGAGGTCTCTGTATTCCTTTTCTCTGGCCTGCTGGGTCGGCTTCCATCAGCGTCAGGCCAAAGCCCCTCCTCCGCTGCCCAGGGGGCCATGCTGGGCCTAAGAGGCGCTCGGAGAATGGGAGAGGCCAGCTGTGGCCCCTGGGCAGGGTAAAGAAGGGACTTTGCAGAGGCCGCGGGTCCTTTTCTGTGAAGACCTCTGTTGGGGAGAACCAGGTGCAGCAGGGGCTGTCTGACCTGTGGGGTGGGGAGCCCTGGGCTGGATTCCAGGAGTCAGAGCCACAGGTTCTTAAACCTGTATCTTAAGGGGCGTCAGGGGTGGGCTTGGTCACCGCCTACAGGGAAGAGCTGTGTCCTGAAGAAATGTATCAGGAGCCAGTGGGATATTTAACCACCCCCCTGCTGGATGTCTGAACAGGCAGTTCCCAGCAACATTTCCCATGGCCCAGCAGGCACCGGGCCCGGGGCTGGGTGCCTGGGATAAGAACAGACCCAGGGGAAAGTGAGGAGAGCCGAGATAGAAACAGCCAACTAGAAGAGTGCTTCACACACTTTTAAAACTGTTACCTCCAGTAAGAAAGAAGTTTTACTGTGCACACTCACACATTTATCGTTGCTCTATCACACACACAATGGAGGCAAAAGTCTTGAAACAATTCTCATTCTACAGTGGGTGATGCCCTCCGATATTTTATATTTCTGGCCCTTTTTTTGTTAAAAAAATGATGCAGAAAACAGAACAAAACAAACAAACAGGCAAACAAAAACTGATGCAGACCATCACCCGGTACATTAACTAATGAGTCACGACTGGCTCTTTGGAACCTAAGTATCTAAGAACACTAATCGATGATAGGCTGGATGATGCCAATAGGCCCCCTCAGGTCCGAGAGCACTGTGGTCAAATCTCGCCCTGCCGTTTACTAGTGAGGTGAACTTGGACAAAGTACCCTGAATTTCAGTTTCCTTTTCTTTAAAATAGGAGTATCCACTGACCTGGCAGTGAAGTTCCATAGGCTGGAAGATGAGGTGCAAAGTGCCTGGGATATAATAACCAAAACCAAACCTGTTGCTGTCGAGTTGATTTCAACTCATAGTGACCCTATAGGACAGAGTAGAACTGCCCCACAGAGTTTGCAAGGAGCCCCTGTTGGATTTGAACTGTTAACCTTTTGGTTAGCAGCCATAACACTTAACCATTACACCACTTTGATGCTCAAAAAATGGAATTTTCTTCCCTGAGGGCAGAATGTGGCTTAAGGGGGGAGTGCCAACAAAGAAGTAAGCCCTTGATGCTGCCCTTGCCCCGTTCCCCCCTTGCTTCCCTGCGTTGGGTTTATAGATCACTAGAGGTTGCCTCCCTTAAGGGCATGCAAGTGTCCCTGGGCACAGGTCTCTCCCTAGGCTATCCTTCTGTCCTCCCCTCACCATACACCTCCCCGTTGGCCAGCCCCTGCCTCCCAGGCGGCACTTGCTCTTGATCCAGCTCCTGGGCGTGGAGTCCACAGCCACCCAGAGAGCAGGCCAATGGGCAGCCGATGGGTGCCAGGGGCCCTGGTGTCTAGGGAATGGGGGGGTATATTCATTTACTCCTCTCTTTCCTCTGGGAAGAAAGTGGGTGCGCAGTGTTTATATGCTGAACGGGTGCCAACCTCTTGCTTGCTGCCTTCCAGATTCTTGCTGCCACCATTGAAAACTCCAAGATTGTCCTACAGATCGACAATGCCCGTCTGGCTGCAGATGACTTCCGGACTAAGTGAGTGTCTGCACTGGGGGCATCCGGGAGCCAGGGCAGGGTGAGGGCCAATCCCAGGCCCGTGTGGGGCTCAGCGCAGTGGGGTCTGGACTCTACCTCACCCACCCCAGCTGGCCTGGAGAAACCGCCCCCATGGATTTCTGAACTCTGGGAGGTGGGGTCGTCCTCAGAGGTACAGGGGTAACCTGGTCTGGCTGCACCTGTTTCTTCTGAAAGATTTGAGACGGAGCAGGCCCTGCGTCTGAGCGTGGAAGCCGACATCAACGGCCTGCGCAGGGTGCTGGATGAGCTGACCCTGGCCAGGACCGACCTGGAGATGCAGATCGAAGGCCTGAAGGAGGAGCTGGCCTACTTGAAGAAGAACCATGAGGAAGTGAGTTTTAGGCTGGGCCTTCCCATCCTGCCCCAGCTTCCCAGGGCTGAGGACATTTTTCTACCCTGGATTCCCTGAGCTTGGCTATACTTGCTGCACCCTCGGCATGGCTCCTGGGGTTCCAGCAGGGGAGCGTGGTGACCCAGCTTATTCCACAGTGGTGGCTCCTGGGTCTACACCTGAGAACCAGTCCCATCTGGCCTGGGCTGAGCCAGGGGAGGAGGGTGACCTGGCCCAGGCCCAGTAGGCTCAGGGTCCTGACATGCCCATCTCTTCTGTCTTTCCAGGAAATCAGTGTCCTGAGGGGCCAGGTGGGTGGCCAGGTCAGTGTGGAGGTGGATTCTGCTCCGGGCATCGACCTTGCCAAGATCCTGACCGACATGAGAAACCAATATGAGGTCATGGCCGAGAAGAACCGGAAGGATGCTGAAGCCTGGTTTATCAGCCGGGTATGGAGGGGAAGCAGGTGCCCTTGGGGAGGGGGCAAGGAGAGAGGGCTTGATGCCCCTTGCCCCCGCAGCCAAAGGTCTGTCTGAATGCCTGTTCCTCCCTCCGCTTGTTGTAGACCGAGGAGCTGGACCGGCAGGTCGCTGTCCACACAGAACAACTCCAGATCAGCAAGACGGAGGTGACTGACCTGCGGCCCAAGCTCCAGGGCCTGGAGATTGAGCTACAGTCACAGCTGAGCATGGTATGTGCCCCAGACCCCGTGGGAGCCTCGTGGTGGGGTGGCTGTGCCTTCTTTGGGGACAGGGCTCTGCAGAGTCATGGTCCTCCTTTTTCCTGCCCTCAGAAAGCTGCCCTGGAAGGCACGCTGGCGGAAACGGAGGCCCGCTTCGGGGCCAAGCTGGCGCAGATCCAGGCGCTCATCAGCAGTATTGAGGCCCAGCTGAGCGAAGTGCGTGCTGACACCGAGCGGCAGAATCAGGAGTACCAGCAGCTCTTGGGGATCAAATCACGGCTGGAGCAGGAGATTGCCACCTACCGCAGTCTGCTCGAGGGCCAGGATGCCCTGCCCCTCATCAAGGCCTACTGAGTCCTGGGCTTCCTGCCCTCCTGCAGAGGGATCCCTCCGGGCAGGGGTAGAGAAGGGAAGGAACCCTTGACCCTGTTTCTTCCCCCAGAACTGCCAATAAAACTTTATGGAAAGACATTTGGTTTGTTCTTTCAGCCCATGGGGTGGACCAGGCCTTGGCTCTAGTTAGATTTTATTTGGACCAAGGTCCATCCTGTCCCAGGAAAGGGAAGGGAGTGCACTCACATACTGTTCCTGTAATTCCTGTTTGCAGTGGTCTTCATTTATCTAACCTGTTCCTTACGACAACTCTGAAATAAGCAGTGTACCCATTTTACAGAGGGGTAAACTAAGGCTTAGAAAGGTGAAATGGTTGGTTGTATTTTTTATATAATATACTATATCCAGCACATGGCAAAGATGGGATGGTTTTTGCTTGCAGATTTGGTTTTTTTTTCCATTGTGCTCTCCTGAGAGTTGGTGACTACATGTGTGGAATTGACTTTTATTGACTACTATGTGCTATTTAATCAAAACAACCCTTAGAGGCAGTTAGTTTGAGCTGCATCTTATAGATCAAGAAATGGGCTCAGAGAGGTTAAGTAACTTGTCCAAAGCCACAGAGAGTACATGGCAGAGCCAGCACTAGAAGCTAGGTTTCCTGATTCTTAGCCCACCCACTGTGCCACACCTGCCCAGGTGGTCTCCCAGGGTTGACACCACTCGTGCCAGATCCTCTGAGTACATTCCACTCTTGCTCAGGTGTGAAGGCCCAGGGCTGGGATCCCCTGGGGTTGTTTTTTTCTGACACATTTCTTCACTTTGCTGAAGGAGGAACTGGCTGGGGTTTTGAGTCAGAGCCAGAGTAATGGGGACAGGCACCCTGCTGTGAGCAAGCTGGAGGGGGGTCCTGTGTGCCTGCACTAGCACATTCATCAATTTGGGGCACCCTCTTAAGCCCCTGATGCCCACCAGCCTATGCCTGGGCCCAGAGGCTGGAATGGGACCCAGCTGTGACTCAGACCTCCCACACAGACCCCCAACCTGAGCTTGCCCAGGGCCACCCTGCACCAGCAAAGGAACACAAGCCCCAGCTTCCTGGTACAACACTGCCCTGGGGTGGGTATGGTCCTGTCCCTGTGGTTTACGGTGCAGCTGCCAAGAACTGAGGACAATTAAAGGTAAGTGAGAGGCCCATAAAGAAGTCCCTCTTCCCCCTGGCTGAGAGGTTCAGGCTGAGTCAGGGCCCCACAGCTCTGTAAGAGCAGGCCAACCCTGTGAGGGAGGGGACAAGTGAGGGATACCAGTGTCACTTCCTTGTCCCTCATGGGGGCTGTTGGAAGGCTAAGGAGGCCTATGAGCTGTCACACAAAGTGCTAAGCCTGTGGGCCTCAGAGCGTTCATTTGCTTGCTCCAAATCACACAGCTGGTGAGGGGCAGATAGGAACCTGTGAGGCCAGGTTCTCTCCCTGCTGCCGCCCTGGGCCAGAAGCCGCTTCTCCCTGCTCCCATCCCCTGCTCTGTCCCCAGCACCCACAAGCCTCGTTCTCTCACCTAAGTTCCCAGAAAGCTGTGGAACTGGAGGCCAGAGGTCTGCCGCACCCTCCAGGCTGGGACTGCCCGGAGGTATTTGTCCCCTACCCATGAAAGCCTCCTCTGTCACAACTGAAACCCTCCCCTGTGCCTGTGGGGCCCCTGGGATGTGGCTGTGGGGTGGGGTATGGGCCCACACAGGTGAAGCAGGTGACTGGGTAGCAGGTCTGGGTGTCAGGAATGAAGCCTTCCTTTGTGTGTGTTGGGGGAAGGGGAACAAGGGGGAACACTTTTCTGTCTTGGTCTCAGAGCTGTGACTGAGGAGACAGAAGCTGGGATGCTCTGTTGACCAAAGCCTTGTCCAGACCAAGGAGGCTGGGATGTGGGGGAGAGAGAAGTATGAGGTGGGGTCTTTCCCCTACTGGTCATCATGACCACTTGGCAGTTTGCAAAGCATTTCCTGTGGGTCAGCTCCCTCCAGCCCTGTGAGTCAGACTGGGGAGGAGTTATTTCCATTTCCTCAATTGGTAGACTAAGGCAGAGAGAGGAGGGATGGTTACCCAAGGCCACACACCTAATAAATGAGAAAAGAGGAATTTGAAGGTAAGTCTCCAGGCCCCGGGTCCAGTGCTCTGCCATGGCCTCTCCTTGGAGATTTGGGGAACTGGGTGTGGGCTCTAATGTTTATGGAGCCCCCCTCCTCGTGGTAAGGAGCCCTGGTGGTGCAGTGGTTAAGAACTCAGCTCCTAACCAAAAGGTTGGCAGTTCGAATCCACCAGTTGCTCCTTGGAAATCCTATGGGGCAGTTCTACTCTGTCCTATAGGGTCGCTATGAGTTGAAATCAACTTGACAGCAAGGGCTTTGGTTTCGGTTTTGGTGGTGCAATGGTTAAGTACTCGGCTGCTAAGTGAAAGTTGGTGATTTGAACTCATGCACCGGCTCTGCGGGAGAAAGAGCTGGTGATCCCCTTTCATGAAGATTAGAAACCCTATGGGGCAGTTTTACCCTGTCACTCGGGGTCATTGTGAATTGAAAATCGACTCGGTGGCACCTATCAACACCACTTTCCCACATTGCCATCAAATGCTCATGATGGCCCCATAACTGGAATCAGTTTTTATGAACTAATTTCAAGTCAGGAACTGGGCTCAGAGAGGTTGAGTCACATCCCAAGGTGGATTCCAGACCTGGCTCTTTCCACTGGGCTGCCCTGCCTATCCAGAGGAGGGAAGACCCAGCTCCAGAGATGGCCCGTCAGGCTACAGTGGGCAAAGGACAGAAACTGGCACAGCGTCCTGGGCGGGATGCCTGGGGCAGGGCCTGGGGCTGTAGCCTGGGTTGGGACCAAACCACCCAGCCATCACTGCCTGGTACAAACGAGCAGGCCTGGGGCCTCACCCAGACCTTGAGCTTGAGGCTCTGAGTTTGGATCATAACCAGGGATTTGTGACTAGGGCAGCAAGGGGACAGCTTGTGCCTCGGCCAGGGCCCAGCTCTCCCTAACCCTGAGGTGATGGAGAGTAATCGTTCCTGTGTTAATTGCTGGGGCTGTAATGTCTGCAGAGGTTTAAATGAGCTCTGGCTGACTCTGAGTTTGATTATTTTTCTTTCAGAGGAAAAGACAATATCCTCCCATCCATGAGCACAATACGGTACTGTCTGGGCCCAGAACTCAACAGGGCCTGGCTCAATGAAAAGCTGGGAGAGGAGGAGGCCACACCCACTCAGCCACCCACAGCCCCCCTCTCGTCACCCTCAGCTCCCCTGCAGGAATCTGGGCTCTGTGAAGTGACTCTCTTTTCCTGCCTTTTGTTTGAATGGCTGTCAGACATATTTTAGTCATGGTGCTGCCCCTTACATGCTGTGCCACCTTGCACAAATTGCTTGACCTCTCTGAGCCCCAATGTCACTCCTTCTGCAACAGGGACAGGGATCATCCTCTGGGTCTTGTGGATTAGAGGAGGCAATGGATGCACAAGGGCTTGTAAACTGTGAAGTATGCAGTGGAAGCCAGGGATTACTGTTATTGCAGCAACAATAACAACACCCTACATGGTCCAATAGGAGCTGGCTACGGAAGAGTGATGCTGCTAAGCCTCTTGGCTCACAGGGCATGTTCCGATGCCCACGGACTAAAGCTCCTCCTGGTGAGAGTACTCGGGAGTCCCTGGTACTGGACATTCATCCCACCAACCAGTCCCTCAGAGTTAGGGAGTCAAAAGGAGGCAGGATGAGGGCTCCTGGGCCTCAGGGCTTCCTGTAAGTGACAGCCGAGAGTGCACCCTCTAGGAAATTGAGACTTAAAAGTAACGGGTTCAAGGTCTCACAAGTAATTGATGGAGTCAGGATTTGAAACCAGGCCTGAGGGACTCCAAAGCCATATTCGCCTCACCTTGCTGTAGCCTTGAGCCAGGACTCCCACTTCCGGACCCTTAGCCCAGTCTTGGCTCCGGCTCCACCTGCCGGCTTCCTGTAAGCCTGGAGTGCTGGGCCATGCTGCCCAGTGGCACTGCCCACAGGTATGAGGTATCCCTGGAAAGCGGGGCCCCCTGAGCTGGTGGGCAGGAAAAAGGGCACTCTTGGGGTCGATCTCCCACTCCAGTCTCAGTCTCCTCTGTGAAGTGATGCCTAAACCTCAAGTTCTCAGTACTGTCTCCCTTTCTCCTCCCTCCTCACAACGCTCAGGCACAGTAGAATCTTCTGGGTCGGCCCCTCCCCAGCCCTGCAGTGCTTGACAGGACAAACAGGGGTTAATCTGGCCCTGCTAAGCATGGACATGCCTTTCCTGGAGGAGGCAGGGGCTTCCTGAAACTTGCCCCAGTCTTATCTGCAGTGGTTTGCCCCAACGTGTTCTGGGAGCAAGCACTGGTTCAGTGACATGTACAGTTGGCAGGTGGTGGGATTATCAATCAGCCCCTTGTCAGCCCGGAGCCTGCTAGGTTTTGTGGGAGTGCCAGTGCCATGGGGCTGGGGGGTGAGGAAGCTGCAGAAGCAGTGTGTGGGGGAGGGAGTATAGACAGGGCGAGTGTCCATTTGCCCCATCTTGGAAAGGACAGTTGCTGGCCTCTCTGGTCATCCCAGCTGGAACTTGACTCCAGATGCCCCATTCTGTCCTCAGCCTGACACCAAGACCCCTGCTTCCTCCCTCTGCCTCTGCCCACTGATCCCTGGAGGCCACCGCTCTCCCCAGCCCTGCAGACTCACGCATAATGCTGTTAGTGGGAGAACACTTAGTGGACCCCCAAACAGAGAGGGGGAGCTTCCCATCTTGGGGTGATGGTCTTAGGCTGGGGACAGCAGAGAAGCCCAGCCAAGGGCCTAGCTGCTCCAGGCTGTTCTAACAGCTTCGGGCAGAGCCTTGGTAGGTGTGGTGGATAGAGTGCTCTCTGTGTAGAGACGAACCTGTAATCCACCTGTTAAAACCACGGCCCGGGGCAAGACACCACTAATTCTGAATCATTCGTTTTGTTGCATTAAAAAAAAGAAAAAGAAAAACTTTGCACCAGCCCCATCCGCCCGTGGAGGTGTGCAGGCAGCTGTGTTTGTCAGGAACGCAGAGGTGTTGGCTTCTCTTTGTGGGAGGAGACACGGTCCCATAACCTCCTCCAGGGGTATATAAGGAGCCCCAGGCTGGGGGTGACAGTCGTAGTGCTCCGGCCTTGCCCAGCCCTGCACCTCCTGCCAGTCCTCTGTGCTTGCTAAGAACTCCCCAGCATAGCTGCCTGGCCATGAGCACCACGTTTCTGCAGACCTCATCCTCCACCTTTGGGGGTGGCTCTACCCGGGGAGTTTCCTTCCAAGCTGGGGGAGGCTACTTTGGTGGGGGGAGTCTCTATGGGGGAGGTGGAGGCCGTAGCATCTCGGCTTCTTCTACTAGGTTTGTCTCCTTGGGGTTGGGAGGGGGCTATGGGGGTGGCATGAGCTGTGGCTTTGGTGGAGGGGCAGGTGGTTTTGGTGGAGGGTTTGGAGGTGGCCTTGGAGGTGGCTTTGGTGGGGGTTTCGGTGGTAGCTTTTGTGACTTTAGTGGTGGCGATGGTGGTCTCCTCTCTGGCAATGAGAAGATCACCATGCAGAACCTCAATGATCGCCTGGCCTCCTACCTGGACAAGGTGCGTGCCCTGGAGGAGGCCAACGCCGACCTGGAGGTGAAGATCCGAGACTGGTATCAGAAGCAGAGCCCGACCAGCCCAGAGCGTGACTACAGCCACTATTTCCAGACCATCGAAGAGATCCGGGACAAGGTAAGTCCTCGAATATGAAGAGAGGAGAGCAGGTGTCAGTGCCCTGCACCGTCTCTGAGGGCAGTGTTACTGGTGACTGGAGGAGATCGCTTCCTTCCTGCCCAGGCGATGACTGTCTGGTGTGTAGCCTCAGCAAACTTGGAACGCAGAGGGTGCTTTCCAGGCGCTTGACTTGGTAGTGCCGGCAGGATCTCGGGAATCTGGTCAGGACCAGTGGGGACACCAGTGGGAGCAATTATAGAGAGTAGCCCCCCACCCCCACCCCTGCCCCCCATACCCTGCCAAATTCTGCACAAGGTGTTCTATTACTTCTTTGCAAGAATGGTGCTTGCGTGTAGCTTCATGCCCCTAAATGCCAGGACCTCCCACCTAACCCTTTAGTGCCGAAAGAACTGTTGGAACTTAGGAAACCTGGAAAGTCATTACAGGCTCTGCCACCCACTCATTCACCTGTCCACTGCCTGGGTCCTGCTTCCTGCTCTCTAAAAGGCCTCCTGTAGTGGTCCTCCAAGTTCCCACTGGCTCGAATGCTTCAGGGCTTTGTCAAGGTATGCAGAAGAGCCAGTGGACCATGAGCTGTTCACAGAGGAGGCTGGTGGAGTACCCCTGGAAGGGCTATTGTCAGTGCCTACAGCACCCCACTCCACCATGCCCCGCCAGGCAGTTCCCACAGGGGATTCCAGGCAGTATTTATCCGTGGTCTTCCAGGTCCTAGAAACAGTGAGGAAAATCCTTCGAGTGTCTCAGGGAGGGTGGCGTGGGGCCAGATCAAGTAATGGACACTCAGGGTGAGGTGGACCCTGCTCCAGGACCCTGCAGGCTTCAATAGATAGTGTCAGAGGGGAGATTCTCAGTGAGGGCTCCAACCTTGGGGGTAGGACTGAAAGAGCAGCAGGGAAGAGGGGAGGGGGTCCTCTGGGCACCAACTCCCCATCTCCTACAGATCCTGGCAGCCAGCATCAACAACTCCCGTGTCATCCTGGAGATCGACAATGCCAGGCTGGCTGCGGACGACTTCAGACTCAAGTGAGCTCCTGCCTCCCTTTCCCCTTCCTACATTCCCCCTTCCTCTCCCTCTCCTGACTCAAGCACCCCAGGCCCCTCCTCTTCCTTACTTTTGGCTCTCATTCTTCCCAGGTATGAGAACGAGCTGGCCCTGCGCCAGAGTGTGGAGGCCGACATTAACGGCCTACGCAGGGTGCTGGATGAGCTGACCCTGGCCAGGACTGACCTGGAAATGCAGATTGAGAGTCTGAATGAGGAGCTGGCCTACCTGAAGAAGAACCATGAGGAGGTGAGGGTGGGGCAGGGGCTGGGGGTGGTGGGAGCAGAGTGGACAGCTGGTACTTCTTCATAGTTGGCCAAAGGGCTTAGTGGTTTAGAAATGTACCACCCACATACACCATTCAGGGGTCCCTGTGGAGAGGAAGGTGCTATCCTCATTCACTATCCTCTGGTGAACCCAGATTCCTCTTCTCTGACCCTCAGCCAGTCAGGGCAGCCAGTGTGCACTGCTGTCCTTCTGATTTGCTTCACAAGCTTGCACAGAGCCCTGCTGTGTCAGGATTCCCCCTCGGTAGGGCATACAGCAGAAGAGAGACCCTCAGAGCTGGGGGGCTCATGTGATCAAGGTTCCATCCATCCATCCATCGATCCATCATTTTCAATCAATGAGAAACAGAGGTCCCGAGGGGAAGTAATGTGCCAAGTCCACATGGTGGGCTAGGGACAGAGCCAGGATGGGTATATAGGACCCCAGACCCTTGGCTCTCTCTTCTGCCCACTTTCTAAATGGGTTTCTTGCACCTGCAGGAGAGGAAGGAGTATGGCAGCCAGCTGGCTGGCCAGGTCAACGTGGAGATGGACGCAGCACCAGGAGTGGACCTGACCCGTGTGCTGGCTGAGATGCGGGAGCAATACGAGGCCATGGCAGAGAAGAACCGCCGGGATGCTGAGGCCTGGTTTTTCAGCAAGGTGGGCTAACCTCCAGATCTACTCCAGCTCTCCAGGTCTCTGAGAATGCTATAAGGCTTACTCCTCTTGTGGGTGATTCACAGACTGAGGAACTGAACAAGGAGGTGGCTTCCAACACAGAAATGATCCAGACCAGCAAGACGGAGATCACAGACCTGCGACGCACTCTCCAGGGGTTGGAGATCGAGCTGCAGTCACAACTCAGCACGGTAGGGTTACCCACCTGCATCCCAGTGTCTTGGGACATGGCAGGCGCTCCCATCCTCCATGGCTAGTTAAGCCTTGGAGTTCTCAAGCCCCTTCAGGGGTGGTTGCCTGCACCTCACTCAGTCCCTCTCTTCTCCCCTGCCTCTGCTGGCTTCTTATTCAGCCTGATGTGTCTACCCATCTGTTGTCTCTCCAGAAAGCCGGCCTGGAGAACTCCCTGGCAGAGATTGAGTGCCGCTACGCCACACAGCTGCAGCAGATCCAGGGGCTCATCAGCAGCCTGGAGACCCAGTTGAGTGAGCTCCGTTGGGAGATGGAGGCTCAGAACCAGGAGTACAATATGCTGCTGGATATCAAGACGCGGCTGGAGCAGGAGATCGCCACCTACCGCAGCCTACTGGAGGGCCAGGATGCCAAGTATGGGTGGGGCACAGGGAAGGAGGGAAGGCAGGGGCTGGACTGTGGTTGGGGTAGAGATTCATTTAGAACGGATAGTAGAGTGTCCCTCAACTGGCAGTGTGTTACCGCGCAAAGAGAGCTGAGTAAAGAGTAAGGAGTTCTGGCCTCTGGGCTCTGGTCTTTGGCTGTATCACTTTGGGCAGGTCATCTCACCTGTCTGGACCTATGTTTATTCTGTAAACGATAGAGGTTCGGCTAATGCTCTCTAAAATTTAATGCTGGTTCCATTCTCTGTGCGACATAGATGGAGCATTGCTATAGGTCAGAATCTATCTACTTGGGGATAGCAGGCTTGGAAGGGCTATCTGCAGGTCCCAGCCCCTAGAGAAGTCGGTCCTGCGGGGTGGTGATGGTATGGGGGCTGGGGAGGACCATTTAGCCACCCACAGGGGCCTCCATTAGGGAGACTTGAGCTTTTTCCCTTTGCATACATCTGCATCCCTCTCTCTTTCAGGATGGCTGGCATTGGCACCAGGGAAGGTAAGAAGGCTTAACTCTCTTGGCAAGGGGATGGGGGGCACTGTTGAAGCCACCATTCCTCTTGGAATAGGGAGGAAGGAGAAGGAGGCCAAACATTTCAGTAGGGTGGGAACACTCCCATTCCTGTTAATCTCTCTTTCTCAAAAGGACCCTGTACTGGCCCCAGGTGGGAATGAGGCTGGAGACTTTCAGAGCCTCCCAGGTTGAGCACGCTTTGTCCAGGGCATGTCTCTCCCTCAGGCCCCACCTTTCACGTGCGTACTGTGTAAGATGCCCAGGAAGACTCCCTGTTCATGTGCAGCTTAAAAACCCTGCCATTATTGCTCACTGTTGGGCACACCTGTCGCCAGGTATACCTGCTGCCGCCACTACCCATCTCTTGGATGAGAGATTCAGCTCCAGACCTCCTGGCCAGTGGCCATTCTCAGGGGTGCGGTCCAGTTCTCCCGGAACTCAGTAAAGGTTCTGGCCACCTTGGGAGGGAGGGAGGGGAGGCTTCCCTGCTCTGAAGCTTTCTCCTTCTTTCTATAGCTTTCCTGGGAGGTGGTGGTGGCGGCAGCAGCAGCAGCAGCAGCAAAGTCCGCATCAATGTAGAGGAGTCAGTGGACGGGAAGATAGTGCCTTCCCGAAAGACAGAAATCTAAGTGCCCAGTGCAGGAGAAACATCTCTCACCACCCCACCCTTCCCAGGTTGGGCAGAGGACAGGCCTGAGGGGCTGGAAAAGCAAACACCAGTCCCTGCTCTCACAGAGTGATCCTCTGCAGAAGGTCCCTCTGCCTCCTAGTTCGGGGCTTTACATGCTTGCTATCATCCCTCCAGCTTACCCCCTGTTTCCTCTAGAATAGAAGGTGGAGGACACAGTGTTGTGTAACCCAGCTCATTCGCACGGTGTCTGTTCATGCAATAAAGACTTGTTTTCCTTTGGCAAATATCTCTTGGAGTGGGTCCAATTTTTCTTGTTGGGGTCTAGATTGATCTCTGACCTCTGAGGAGGCCTAGGGCCCCCATGCTGATTTCTCCCTCCACTTTGGCATCTTTCCTAAATGGTCATAATTCATTCTTTGGGATGCCCAGGGCTGGTGCCTGGGACAAACCCAGTGCTGCTCAGGCAAACTCGATCTTCTGGTTCACCCCAGGGGGTGACAGTAGAAGTAGTGGATGGAGGCTTGGGGACCTTCTCAGAGCAATTTAGGGCCCCTAGCACAGAGTCACTGGGTGGCACAAATGGTTAAGCGCTCAATTACTAATTGAAAGGTTGATGGTTCAAACACACCCAAAGTTGCCTCGGAAGAAAGGCCTGGTGACCTGCTTCCCAAAGGTCACAGCCTTGAAAACCGTACGGAGCGCAGCTCTACGCGGGGTAGCCATGCGTTGAAATCGCCTCTACCGCAAGTGCTCCTGCTAGCACAGAACTGGGCGTATCTAATAACGATTTCGTGAACGACTGATTTTATCGACTCACCTCCGTATGGCTGGCACTGCGCTGGCACACCCACCCACCTGTCTCATTTGATCCTCATGACTGGGGGGGATCAAGGTTTATTATTCCCATCTTTTTTTTTTTTTTTTTGAGAAAATGGAACAAATGTATGATCCCACTTACGTGAAATATCTAGAATTGGCAAGTGTATAGAGAGCCAGGCTTATTAATGGTTACCAGGGATGGGTGGGAGGGATGGTGACAGGGGAACTCCTTGCTTAGGGGACACTGAACTTCGGTTAAGAGTGATGGAAAAATGTGGAAACGGAAAATGGCGATGGTTGAATAACAAGATGAACATAATTATCGTCCCTGGCTGTACGTGCCTAGACTGTCAGAGTCGACTTGATGGCAGCTGGCAGCTGGCAAAGAACGTTGAAATGATGAATGTTTTGTTACATATATATTTACCATAATAATAATAATAAAACGATAAAAAAATAGAAGTCAGAGGGGTGAGCTATTTGCCCGGTGGACTCACAGGCAGTAAAAGGCATGGTTGGGGCTGGGCCCACATTTGTACCACCAGCCTTGTCCTTCCCAGCCTTGGCAGGGGGCCCTCCTCCTTGCCGCTGCTCTGCTCCTTCACCCACCACAGTAGGTGCTGGATCCTCTCCAATATTCCAGCCAGCCACACCCAACCTCCAGAGACACCTCTGCCAAGCCAGCTTTGTCTCTGCCTTCCTGCAAAGCTGACACCCCTTCCCGCTCCCCACAGCCACTGTCTTCTCCTGAACAAGGCACTTCTGTCTGCCATTAAAGTGCCCAGAGGAACAGACACCACCTCAAGGAAGTCCTCCCAGATTTTTCCAAGATTAAGTCCAAAGCAACCCTTCCTGTCTCCCTGGTCCAAATGCTGCTCCTGTACCTCCCCCCTCCAACCTGTCCCTACCATCTCTGCCCCTCGGGCCTGCTAGAGCACCAGTGCTGATTTCTCTGAGCACTGAGATTCAGAGCGGCAGACAGAGTGGCAGGGAATGAAGGAGAAGGAACTCTGGGTGACCTGGCTGAGCTGGGCTCAGATGCTAATATGTGGATGGGGAGCAGGAAAGGGGAACCAATTTCTTAGTCCTGTTGGGAAGGGCAGGTTGGGGGTGTCTCTGTTCTTTTGAGAATCAGATCTTTTGTGGGGAGACCCAAGCTTGCTGAGAGGGCTTCCGTGTATCTTGTGGGATGAAGCCTCTTGCCCAGCAGCCCCAGGTGGACAGCCCTGGTTGGACAGACTGCTCTTTCTGGAGGGGATTTAATTAAGAATGTGTTTCCTGAGAACACACGTTGAGGCCATACTCCCTGGGGTTGGAGGAAAGACACAGAGTTTTTTGAGTGTCTTTGTCAGGCACTGGGCGAGCCATTCCATGAATAGCATCTCATTTACTCAGTGTCAGTTTTTAGAAGAGGAAACTGAGGGTCAGAGTAGTGAAGTAACTTGACTAAGGTCACGAACTAGGAAAGAATGAAACGGCTCGGGACCCAGGTCTCTCTGATTCCAGACCCTTGCTTTCCCCTTGGGCTTTCCTGGGTGATACAAACATTTAAGTACTCAACTACCAGCCAAAAGGTTGGTGGTTCGAACCCATCCAGAGGCACCTTGGAAGACAGGCCTGGTATTTGCTTCTGAAAGATCACAGCCTTGAAAACCCTATGGAGCAGTCCTACTCTGCACACGTGGGGTTGCCATGAGTTGAAATTGACTTGATGGCAACTAACAATAACAACAAAGCTTTCCCTTGGTGTCGAAAGGCCATATAGGAGGTGATGGAAGCCAACAACACCTTTCTTAAGAGAGGGCACTAATCTGAAACCCTCCTCTTAACCTCTGTGGGTAGCCTGTTCAAATGTCTAAACTGTGTCAGAAAGCTTTTTCTCACATCTAACTTTAGTCACTTATGCTATGGTTTAAGCTCACACTGAAGCCCAAAGCTGCAGCTGCCATGTGCCTGTCACCCCTGGAAAAGCCAGGCTCCTTCCTGAGCCCCCCTGGACCTGGTGGTCAGAGCTGGTGGCCTGACAGCTGCTTCTGCCTTCATTGGCTCTTGGGGTATCTGTATAGAAGTTTCCAGCCTTCCAAGCAGCAAGCAAAGGGTCTTCTCAGCTGTTAATTTACAAAAATAACCACCTCTGCAAAAGGTGTAGAGAGGCAGGGAGAGGCTCAGCCCTTGGACTGCACACAGCCTGCTGTCTCCAGGGCTGGACCCTGAGTTGGGGATGGGAGGGACAGCTGTTTCTACCTCCCTAGAGATCCCATTTCTGTTCTCCTGGCATCCCCGGAGGGACTGTCAGAGAGGTCCTTGGAACTTGCCACATCCTGACCCGTGCCTGACCCTGCAGTGAGGTGCCTGCACCCAGGCATGGCTGAGCCCTTAAATAGTCCCTGGGAGAGATGGCACACCTTCTGGCCCCAGGCCAAGGTCAGGCTTGGTGGCCAGCCAATCGGGAAGCAGGCAGCAGGCAAGGCTCCACAGAGAGAGGGAGGGTGGCTCTGGGACTAGAGATTAGGGCCTTGGGTGTGTCCCCTGCTCTGAAGTGGCTGCACAGAGTAGGCATGGGGCATACCTGCTGCTTTCTCACTGAGAACTTAGGCTGGTCCCTATTCCTCTTGGGACTCAGTTTCCCCATGTAGAAATTTAGTATTCTGGCTGGACAAGATGATCGCTAAGGTCTCTATGAAATGATCTGTGTCCTGGGACATTTGTACCTACTAAATCCTCAGGGGGGGATAAAAAACCAAGGCACTCTTTGCCACCAAGTTGACCCTGACTCATGGTGACCCCATGTGTTGCAGGGTAGAACTGCTGCATAGGGCTTCCTTGGCTATGATCTTTATGAAAGCAGGTTGCCAGACCTTTCTTCCAAGATACCTGTGGGGTGGGTTTGAACTGCCAACTTTTTGGTTAGTAGCCAAGCACTTAACCATTTGCACCATCCAGGGCTCCTTCTGAATCCTCAGGGTGGGTGCTAAATAAATATTTATTGAACCAGTGAATGACTTTGCTTCTCCTTTGCTTTTTCCTGCCCTAAATGTGGTTCTGGACACTCACTTGTATCTTGGGCATATGCCCAACTGGGAGTCACCTGTCCCTGCATGGACAGTTGTCAGCACAGGGGAAAGTAAGGAGCCGACAGCCTTTCTCCTGAGATTTGGAGCTGGGCGACCCACCGGATATCATCCTTATTTGCCATTCCGTCTCACCTAAAGCCAACAGACAGAGCATCCTTGAGATGGTTCCTCAGGTATTTATTGAGAGCGTCTCTGTGCCAGGAACATCGTTCAGAGATATATTTAACAAAGACCCTGTGCTTGGGGGACTTGAGACCCAGTCGGGGAGAAGAGATACTGTCATTTATCTGGTTGCTATGCGCGCCATGTTGGCTGCAGGGACCAGAGAGTGAGTCAAAGCAGCCTGTCGGCAAGGTTGAGGCTCAGGAGAAATCTAGGAGGGTCATTTAACAATGATGAGCTTGCATCTCCTCAATTGTGAAGGGAGGTAAGAGCAACCTTTCTCCTGCTGAGTCCCTCCCCAGGTGCTTCTCAAATGCTAACTTGTTTTATGCCCATTTTTCAGTTGTGGCCATTGATGTATGAAAACGTTGAGTAAATTTCCCAAGGCCACACAGTTAGTAGGTGGCAGATCCAGGATTGAAACACAAGTCCACCTAATCTAAAGCGTTTGTGACCCTACTGGGTTTCTGGGAAGCCTGGATGGTATAGAAGGGTTTTTAGAGAGCCAGGTACTGTAGAAATGCAAAAGCCTGTGGGATTGAGGCTACTCCGGGGAAGGCTCCTGAGCTGTCCTGTGTCAAAGAGGAATCTTTGAAGGGGCTGCCCAGAGGGCCTGAGTCTAAAGTCTGGGGAAGCCCCTCCCCTATGGGGCAGTTGTCCAGGGAGTCTGGGCTCCTTACTGTTCAGAGAGGGAGGGAGGAAGGGAGAACCCTGGTCCAAGGAGCTCTGGATTAGGAGCTGGGGGCAGGATTTAAGCATCAGCTATGCAGGTGAACAATCTGGTGACCTTGGGCAAATCTTTGATAACGAGAGACTTAGAAAGGCATTGCCGCAAGAAACTGAGAAATCATTTCTGTGTAAGGCTGAGGACACAGAGACCCACAATAAGTTAGTGGGAGGGCTGGAAGTTTATTCTAGACTTTTCCAGTTTCACACATTTCTCCTTGTTTCTTACTGCCCCGGCCCTCTGCGTTTTGGGCCACAGTTTCCCCAGGTGTGGAATTGGACAAAAAGTTCCTGTAACAACTCTTCCTCTGATAGCCAGTGCTGGGCGAGTACCCCCAAAGGCCCGCTGAGCTTTGGGCTCACAGGAGGGACGCACAGCAGACAGGTTATCAGCTGCACAGGCCTAGCTACAATGAGAAGCAGGTCCACCCACTGGCCGGGCTGGGGGGGATAAGGAGCCTGAGAATGGAGAGGGAACAGAGGATGTCTTACTGATAGGGATGGCACTAACACTGGCCTGAAAGGGGTTTACAGACAATAGTTAAAGAGGTAGATCCTGGAGCCAAAGATCTGAAAGTTGGTTTTGACACATACGAGCTTTTGAGTTTGGGCAAAATACTTGGCCTCTCTGGGCCTCAGTTTACCCATTTGAAAATAAAAGAACCCCCAAACCAACCCTGTTGCTATTGAGTTGATTCTGACTCATAGCAACCCTATAGGTCAAAGTAGAACTGCCCCATAGGGTTTCCAAGGCTGTAACCTTTACAGAAGCAGGCAGCCACATCTTTCTCCCACAGACTGACTGGTAGATCCAAACCACCAACTTTCTAGTTAGTAACCTAGCGCTTTAACCACTGGGCCACCAGAGCTAATCTGAAAAAGGGGTATGATAAAAATAGAGTTGTTTTGAGGATCAAATGAAATCACGCATGTAGAGTGCTTGACACAGCGCGCACATTTTCGGTGAATGTTAGCTACTGATATTTTTGAGAAAGATATGGCAGTCTGCTTCCGTAAAGATTTACAGCTTTGGAAACGCTATGGGGCAGTGCTGCTCTGTCCTTTATGGTTGCTGTGAGTTGGAACTAACTTGACGGTGGTGGGTTTGGGTTTGGGTTTGGTTTTATTGATTTTTTTAATCACCTCTTAACACATATAGAATGAAGCAGAGATCATACACCTGAGTTCGTGGCAAAGCTGCTGAGATGCCATCAAGTATGGTAGAAAGAGCCAGAGGCTCCGGTTTAAATCTTGACTTCATAGTGACCCGGGTGAGTGACTTCCCCTCCCTGAGCCTCAGCTGCCTCATGTGTAAACTCCGTTGCCGTTGCATTGATTCCCACTCATAGCGACCCTATAGGACAGAGTAGAACTGCCCTTATAGAGTTTCCAAGGACCGCTAGGTGGCTTCGAACTGTCAGCCTTTTGGTTAGCAGCCATAGCCCTTAACCACTACACTGCCAGGGTTCCCTCATCTGTAAAGTGGGACTGATAAAAACCCACCTCCTTTGTCGTGAGACTCAATGACAATGTGCTAAGCATGGGCTTTGCTTGCTGGGAGTGTTCATAAATGCAGGGTTCCTGCTCATTGCCTTGAAGTGTTACCGGGAAGAGGGCTGAACTTGGTGTTGTTTCACCAGAAAGCAAAGCAGGAATATTTAGAGGTACTAGCGTGCCTCAGCCCCAGCACCTGTGTGCCTCCGGGGGTCCCTGGGAGGGGTCTTTGCTCAGCTTCCTCCTGGAGGGCTGGTGTGTGCCCCAGCCCAGCAGGCCCTCTGTTCACCGTGGTCAGAGGGAGGCATTCCTATGTCTAGGCACTGCAAGTCCTGCTCGGGAGGGGAGGGCCCGGCCCTGACCCTGGGAGGGGATGCAAGTCCCTGCCACCCATGTTTGTTCTACCAGGGCTTTGGAGGATCTGTGGCATTGTTATTCAAGAGGCGTTGGCCCCAACCTGCTCATCAGCGCTGGGAGGATTGGGGCAGTGTCACCCAGGCCTGGCAGGTTCCATTAATCACCTCCTGTCAGTTTTGATCCTTCACTGAGAGGATGATCTCCTGCTTTGGGCTGAATCATGCCTTCTCTGAGAGAGAGAGAGAGCTGAGCCATCAGCTTGGGCCAGAAGGCCAGGCAGAGGCAAGGGTCAGCATGAATGAATCCCTGGCCTCTGGGCACCCCGCAGCAGGAATACTGGGCCCTCACCCTGGTTTTGAAACCCGCTGGGTGAACACAGGCCCGCTTCCCTACGCATTGAAGACAAAGAATGGGAAATCCCTGACTTGGCTCTCTGTTTTCTGGTCTTGTTGCTGAATCAGCCAAAAGGTTTCCAGGATCACCACAAGCCTATGCCACCCAGTCCAGCCACTGGCTGTAGCATTAAGACCCTCATGGCCTGCCTGGGCCAGAAGGCTGCTCCCGAGAGGCCACATCCTGGTCCTCTTGCCGGGTGGAGGCTGGAAACCGAGTGTAAGAACCTCCACTTTCAGCCCTGGAATCTTCTCCTTCTCACCTAGGCTCTGAGAGTCCACCTCCAGGCTTTTGATTCCAGCCCCGCGAGGTGAGGCCTCCACGGCCAGGGTCTCTGTGCAGCCCTTGAGGGTTTCTCAGCCACATCCCAGGCTCCTCAGCAGGGTGTCGGCCCCAGGCCCTCAGTCACATCTTCCTCTGTGGCCTCTTGGGTCAAACACTCCCAAGCTGTGACAGGTGACATGTGATTGGGGTGCTAGAAAGAGCACTGCTCAGGTGTTGCAAGACCTTCCTTCTGGCCCTGGCTGTGCCTGTCAGGCAGTTAAGTTTAATGGAGTGATTAAAACCATGGGTTGTAAATAAATTCAGGGCTTCTCAGCCTCCACACCATCGGCCTTTCTGCAGGGGAATTCTTTGTTGTGGTAGGCTGTCCTGTGCAGTGTAGGATAAATTTAGCAGCATCCTTGGTCTCTACCTTCCAGTTACCGGTAGCACCACCCCCCACTTTTGTGACAACCAAAGTGTCTCCAGACATTGCCAAATGTCCCCTGTTGCCATTGCTGTTGAGTCGATTCCAGCTCATAGTGACCCTACAGGACAGAGTAGAGCTGCCCCAAAGGGTTTCCAAGGAACGGTTGGTGGATTCAAACTGCCAACCTTTTGGTTAGCAGCTGAGCTCTTAACCACTGTGCCACCAGTGCCCTGGGGAGCAAAATCACTCCCAGCTCAGAACCTCTCAACAAATCTATGGTGACAGAAGTCAGAGCAGTGTTTACCTCTGGTGGGGGTGTGTGTAATTGACTGGGAGAGGGCACGAGGAACTTTCTGAAGTGCTGGAAATGTTCCAGGTGGTGGTTACACAGGTGAACACATGGTTAAAACTTCAGATGTAGGTAAAACTGCATTGAGGTGGACACTCCTGATTTGTGAAAAATATACCCCAAAACACGAGCCTGCGTGTCTGATAGAACCGGACTTGGGTTTCGGGCCTGATTCTAGCCCTAAGGCTCGGCTTCCTCACATGTAAAATGGGGAAAATAGTAGGATCCACCTCATCGGTTATTGTGAAGATTAAATGAGACAGCCCAGTGTCTGCACACGGGAACTGTTATTATAACGTGCAGTGTCGTTGCCCCTTTCTGTGTTTCCGTATCCCCAGCTCTGTCAGATGGCCTCTAAAGCCTTTGGCCGCTGTGACTTTTTCTCATGGTCGTGGAGGAGTGTTTTTATCAATCTAAACATCTCTAAGGCAGTTGATTCTATATAGCACTGAACAAAGCTTGTGATCAGAGTTTTTGGGAGAACTGGAGTTGATGAAACACTCAGAAAGATACAGAATATTTTGATCAGAAGTTTTAGAAACTGGAAGAAGGGAGGCTGAGGGCTGTGGTGACCTGGCCAAGCCGTGGGCCACTCTGCACAGGGCCACTCTGCATATGGTGGCCCCTTGCTGCCAGAGGCTCCCTGGCAGGCCTTTGTAGCTCAGTCCTCATTCTCATACTGGGTGGGGCTAAGAGCCTGTGGAAGTATGCTCTCTAAGTGGAAAGGTGAAATATAGTTCATTTCTCAAAAGAGTAGTATCAAGCAGAACACGGCTCCCTCTGAATCATCCCTTTGTCAAGGATTAAAAAAAAGCCACCCCCCAAAGGCACAACCCACCCTGGAAAGCAGAGATGGCTGGGCTTGTAGGAATCAGAAGTGCAGTTGGCATCAAGTTCGAGGGTGGGGAGGGGAGGGGAGGGGAGGGGAGAAGATGGGGCGGTTGTCCAACCCCCGTGGAGGGTGTATAAAAAGCGTCCACTCTGGGGAAAAGCCATTGTCCTCGGCTCAGGCCCAACCAAGCTCCTGTCTGCACCTGCTTGCCACCTCGCTCTCACCATGAGTTCTCGCCTGCAGAGTTCCTCTGCCAGCTATGGAGGTGGTTTTGGGGCTGGCTCTTGCCAGCTGGGAGGAGGCCGCAGTATCTCTACCTGCTCCACCCGTGTTGTCTCTGGGGGATCAGCTGGGGGCTATGGGAGTGGCATAAGTTGTGGCTTTGGTGGAGGGGCTGGTAGTGGCTTTGTAGGTGGCTTTGGAAGTGGCTTCGGAGGTAGCTTCGGAGGTGGCTTCGGAGGTGGCTTCGGAGGTAGCTATGGTGTCGGTTTCAATGGTGGCTTTGGTGGTGGCGATGGCAGCCTCCTCTCTGGCAACGAGAAGATCACCATGCAGAACCTCAACGATCGCCTGGCTTCTTACCTGGAGAAGGTGCGTGCCCTGGAGGAGGCCAATGCCGACCTGGAAGTGAAGATCCGTGACTGGCACTTGAAGCAGAGTCCGACCAGCCCAGAGCGTGACTACAGCCACTACTACAAGATCATCGAGGAGCTCCGGGACAAGGTGAGCCCTGGGATGCCAAGGAAGTTTCCAGTGCAGGGCAGGCTGTGAAGGCAGGAAAAGCAGGATCCCAGGGGACCAGCCGAGGCCATGAGGATGGAATTCTCATCCTCTTGCAGGAGAAAATTCTAGTCTTTCACTACCCAGAGTCTCTACTCTGATGGGCTTCCTCATGCTGTAACACCCCAAATGCATTTTCTCCCATTATTCATTTTTATGGTTATTGTTACTCATGTCAAAATTTTTACTGCTTTCCAAACAGTTATGTTAATCAGCGACTCCATCTCTCTAAGCCTAGCCGACTGAGCTGTTTGGAAACCATGACAGTTTTAAAAGACACTAAGACTGTCTAAAATCAACAGAGAAAGGGATACATGCTCATTTGTTGGTCTATGAATAATTGTTTATTTTGTAGAAGCCCCATTTAAACTGTTATTCTCAGTTGGTGACAACCAAGTGGGGGTGTTAGGGAGCAGTGGCTTAGGTGGTGCTCAGCCTAGACTCCCTCGGTCATGGCCTATCCATCAGCTGTGCTACCAGCTTGTTGGAACAGAAATCCACCAGCCTGGGCTGAGCCCCAGCCAGGTGGAGTGGTTTTTAAGTGCTTGGCAATATATAAGTTTAGAAAAGAAATTCAAATGGAGGGAGACAGTAGTTGGATTTCCCCCACGCTAAGCTGGGAAATCAACTCTAGTTATTACTGAATATGTGGAACCTGGCTGAGCCCCTTCTGACTCTAATGAGGAGGTTCTCAATCCAGTGGCCTGGAGGGGTAGCTAGTCTGAGACTATGCAGTTGTGACTAATTAAAGATGATCTCAGTGGGGTTGTTGTCCTGAAATGCACCTCCTGGGGGGACCTGGTTCTACTGTTTACTTTCCAGAAGAGGAACTGAAGTCCTTAGGGAAATGCCTTGTCCCAGCTCACACAGCCAGTTAAGAGAACAAAACCAGCTTCTTCCCATGTTTTCTCAGTCCTCCTCCCCAAGCTCGTGGACCCTCTGGAGTTGACCTTTTTCTGTATTTTGTAGATCCTGGCAGCCACCATCGACAACAACCGGGTCCTTCTGGAGATTGACAATGCCAGGCTGGCTGCAGATGACTTCAGGCTCAAGTGAGTTTCTCTTATTTGCTTTTCCCAGAAGTCTCTTATTTTAGACAAATGCTCATCTGAGAAATGAATTTGGAGCATTCCAGGAACAAAGGTCTTAGAGAAATAGAGGAATCCAGTGCAGGTATAGGAGTAGTGTCGAATATCATCTATGTGTCGCTTTTTCAAAAAAAATGTTTTTATTCCTTTAGGTATGAGAACGAGCTGGCCTTGCGCCAGAGCGTGGAGGCCGACATCAATGGCCTGCGCAGGGTGCTGGATGAGCTGACCTTATCCAAGACTGACTTGGAAATGCAGATTGAGAGCCTGAATGAGGAGCTGGCATACATGAAGAAGAACCATGAGGAGGTAAGAGAGCTGAATCAACTCCAATGAGAAAGGGGAGCCCTCTGGGGTACTCTGACATAGTCTCCACTCTGGGGCCTGGAGAGGCTTTCCAAGGGCTTCCACAGTATTCAGAGCCAAGGGGAGGAAGGATGGGGAGCTTCACACATTTTCGTGTCCCGCCCCTACAGGAGATGAAGGAGTTCAGCAAGCAGGTGGTAGGCCAGGTCAACGTGGAGATGGATGCCACTCCGGGCATTGACTTGACCCGAGTGCTGGCAGAGATGAGGGAGCAGTATGAAGCCATGGCAGAGAAGAACCGCCGGGATGCTGAGGAATGGTTCCACAGCAAGGTACTCAGGCCCTCTCGCCGCACATAGCTAGGTGAACACCACCTCTTGATTAGGGCTCTATACCTGGGCTTCCCTACCACCTTCCTCCATTTGAATTTCAGAGTGTAGAGCTGAACAAGCAGGTGACTTCCAGCACCGCCATGATACAGACCAGCAAGACGGAGATCACAGAGCTCAGGCGCACGCTCCAGGGCCTGGAGATAGAGCTGCAGTCTCAGCTTAGCATGGTATTCCTACGGCCCCCTGCCTGTGGTCATTCCCTCTAGGCCTCCCTCTGGCCTGGCTCCCCTCATGACTTCTTCTCCATTGCCCCACCAGAAAGCTGGGCTAGAGAGCTCGGTGGCAGAGACAGAGTGCCGCTACGCCCTGCAGCTGCAGCAGATCCAGGGGCTCATTAGTGGCATCGAGCAGCAGCTGAGCGATCTCCGCAGTGAGATAGAGTGCCAGAACCAGGAGTACAAGGTGCTGCTGGACATCAAGACCCGACTGGAGCAGGAGATCGCCACCTACCGCAGCTTGCTCGAGGGCCAGGACGCCAAGTAGGTCCTCTTGGCCTCTCGGGAAAGTAACGCCTGGACCCTGGCGTGCTGGAGCAGGGGAGCTTTAGAGACCAGGCCCTCATGTCACAGAGGACAGGATGAGGCTCAGGCAGGGGAGGGACCTATCTGAGCTTGAACAGCCTGGCAGAATATCCAGGACCAGAACCCCCTGGTCCCCTGAGTCAGACTCTGGTGGTGTTTCCTGAGCAAACTGCAGCATCCAAACCTTTAAGCTTTCTAATTCAGGTCTCTGAGTTGGATGGAAAGAGGAGGGACCATGGACTGGGCATCTAATATTGGAAAAACATTAGCTTGGGTTCAGCTCATCCAGTTGCAGGGATCCAGTCATCCTATGGGCTCAGGGGGTGGGGTGGGGTAGGGGGACACTGAGTTAACTAGGGACCGGACAAAGCTTCCGGAAAATGCCCTGAAGCCCTGGGGCCAATAATATCTCCTCCTGAGGCCTTTTTGTCTTCGACAGACAAACGGATCTGGTGGGCACCTGATGCTAGTACCCTTGGGTTGGGGGCACAGCTGGGTGGAAAAGCCCAAAAAGGGGCCCCAACTGATAATCTGAGTCCCCATGAGGAGGACAGATGAGCACCTGCCCTTGGTCACCTTCTGCTCACTGCTGCCTCTCTCCTCTTTCCCAGGATGATTGGCTTCCCCTCTGGAGGAGGTAAGGAAGGGCCCTATGGGGAGGTAGGGTCAGGCTCTGTTCACTGCCCTGGGTGGGGAGGCAGTGCTGGGTCTCCAACTGTAGGGAGGGAGGGAGCTGGGGTGGAAGCGGTCATTTGCTCTTTTGTTTTCTTTCAAAATAGTCCCCTGCCCCAAAGAGCCATTGGGCTGTATTGGAGGGAGCCACTTTCGGGGACAATAGAAGACAGTCCCCATCAACACACCACCTGGCTAATCAGGGGTTTGTGAAACCCTTTGGGGGGCTCTCACCTGGCCTGAGTGGGTCTTCTCCAGCCTGGACATCTCTTGTCTCTTCTTCCATTTCCCAGGAAACAGCGGCAGCGCTTCTACCACCGTCTCTACTCGCCGCACTTCTGAAACCCGTACTTCTGAAACCCGCAAAGCCTAAATCTGCCTAGCACCCTTCCCTTTGTCTTTGGCACCCAGAGGAGGAGTCAGTGATGGTTCTCTGCAGGAGAGAGGTGGGACTGCCAGAGGGGAGGCTCCCTACCCCCTTCTCAGGATGCCCAGCCTCCACTCTTCCAAGGGGGCCTTCTCTCCCAGTCGGCTCCAGCTTGACTACTCTTTGGTTTTACAGCTTCTCTACTAAAATGAAAAGACCTGTCAATAAAATTTCCTGTCTTCTGCAAACATATTTCTGATTCTGGCCTGGTTTCTGAGGATGGCATCCGTCGGTGCCCTGATTTAGGGCTGGGGGGCAAGTGAGCGTGGTTGGGCTGATCGGGTAAACAAGCAAGGACCTGGCCCAGAGATAATCCACCTAAGAAGCACACAAGGCATGTGGGCCAACCACTGGAGCACACAAGTTCGACAATGACAAACACACAGACACAGTAACCCATAGACAATGGCTCCCAGCAAACATGGACCAATGTCCCAAACCGGACACCTGGAGGGGTGGGTGAACCAGGTCAACACCCTATAGTATAGCCAACAATCAAGGCAACATGAGGTTGTAGTGGAGTCAAGTGATGGGGCCAGGGTGGGAAAGAGATATAGTGGCTTTTGGGGCAGGCTGCTAGGGGTTGGCTAAGAGAGGATTCGGGAAGGAGCCTTGATGTATGAGGTCCAGGACAATGATCTCAGCCCCAACCTGCTGCTCCCTGCTTCCCGCAGAGAATGCTTCCTTTCAGGCCAGCAGGCTCCATTTTGTCCTGTGGCATCCAGTCCTGCCTCTCACCCCAAGGTTCTGCCTTTCCAAACTATAAGGCTGGAAGCCTTGGTGCCCTTCCTTGTTCAGTGAGTGATTCCAGCCTGAACAGGCTCTTCTCCTTCCTATTCTCTCTGCACACCCTGTTCTCTCTCCCCACCTCTTTGGATGTCCCACTTGGATTTGGGGCCTCCTCTTGCTCTGCTCACTTCTTACCTGTTGGCTTGTTCCTTTGGGTTTCAGCGTAGGCATTCTTCTCTTTTTTCTGTTTACTCTCCCTTTGGGCTGTCTAGGACAGGTCCATGGTTACCACGACCGGTATGTTCTGATGACTCCCAAACCTAGATCTCCAGTTGAGGTCCCACTTCTCACTTCAGACACACATGGTGGCTGTGCACTGGACATCTCCACTTCAAAATGACACGTTGCAGGAGGCTCCTTTTTCTTTCAGACCTGCTTCTTTCTGCCCCACCTCAGAGAACCTGGAAATTCAAGCCAGGCAGGAGCCAGGGAGCCATCTTAGGCTCCCCTATCTCTCTCCTCTCTTCACAAATCCCTCCTGTGGAGTTTGTTTTACCTGTAACTTCTTCCCCACCCCCCTGGTCCTAACTTTCTGGGTGTGTGACCACAGCCTCCTCACCTCCAATTTAGCTTCCCCTTCATTTTCGCTCTGCACTCCAGCCAGGGTGATTGCCTGGAACCACAAATCTTTCTCCAAAACCTCTCTCAGTAGCTTCCCACTGGCCATCCCAAGTCTTGCCGCTGTAAATGGTTATTGGTGGTTTGGACACCTCAGGGCCCTTTTTCGAAGTGTGGCCTCAGCTCGAACCAACCTTCCTCCTCCTCTTTCTCTTCCCACTCCCATCGTGGTTTTATTGGAGACTCCCAGATTTATTTAATTTGTTCAAAACTGAGCTGAAATGTTTGCTGGTCAAGGAAGCCTGCTGTGGCCTCCAAGAGTGAGGTTGACACTCTCTTGTGTGGCCCCTGGGCTCTGCACAGAGGCCCACCATGGCGTCTAGTGAGTATGGGCACTCTTAGGTGTTCACGTGCCTGTGTCCATGGCCCCAGAGTTGACCAAGAGTACCTATGTCTTCTTTACCTTTGTTATCCTAACGGCCTAGCCTAGCATACTGCTGGTATACAGGAGGAGCTCAGTAAATGCTTAAATGAAAAGATTTCCTTTCAGATTGAGGAAATTCCTCTCAGATGCCATTTGATTTTGTCACACGGTTTTAGCCCAGAGGGCAGGCCTAAAAGCCATCTGCTGCCTTTTTTTTTTTTTTGTCCGCCTCCTCATTTCCCCCTCCTGCTTCATTTATTTCCTCCTCCATTATCTTCCTTCTCTTCTGCCACCTAAGCCAACTGTGGGCTCCAGGCGGTCGGCCAGCTTGCTCTCACAGGGGTCGCTCAGACATGGCCGACCCAGCTCTCTAAGCCAGAAGAAAGAGATTCCACATTGTGCACATCCTCCACTACAGAACGAGGTGACGCTCAATTCAATTTTTACCCCCAGAACTGTGCTAGGAGCCAAGGAGGCAATGAGAAACAAGACATGGTCCTTAAGTCCAAAACCTTTTTAGGTTTTTGGTTAGTCTATTTAGTCAGCAACTGTTTATTGAATGTCTACTGTATACCAGGTACTGTACTAGATCTCAGAGAGAAAGAAACAAATGAAAGGCAGTCTCTGGTATAAACCTCAAAGAATTAAAAATAGGAACTCAAACAAACACTTGTACTCCAGTGTGCATAGCAGCATCGTTCACAACAGCCGAAAGGTGGAAACAACCCAAGTGTCCATCAACTGATGAATAAAACAAAAAGTGGTACACCCAGGTAATGGAATATTACAAAGCCATAAAAAGAAATGAAGTACTGATACATGCAACCACATGGACGACTTCGAAAACATCATGCTGATCGAAATAGGCCAGTTACAAAAGGACACACATTGTATGATTCCACTTATATGAAATATCGAGAACAGGCATATTCATAGAGACAGAAAGTAGATTAGATGGGGTGGGTGGGATAGGGACTTATTCCCTGAAGGGCACAGAGTTTCTGTTTGGGTGATGAAAAAGGTTTGGGACTAGAGAGTGGTGATGATTGCACGATATTGTCAATGTAATGAATACCACTGAATTGTACACTTAGAAGTGGTTGAGATGGCAAATTTTATGTTATATATATTTAAGCACCATAAGAAAAAAAAAATAAGAAAAAGACATAAAAAATAAAAGGCAGCCTCTGTCTTTGGACTGAAGAGGAGAGGGGAGGAAGAGACACCTACGACAATAAGTTATTACAACTCTCAAGACTCAGCTCAGGTTTCACCTTTTACAATAGGCCTTCTCTGATCTTCCTCCACCACTTCGTGTCCTGAACCCGGGGGCTGGTGGCCATCACAGCAACTACTGGGCAGTGTGCTGCTGAGGGCACACTGGCTCTGCAGCTGGATTGTCTGGTTTGCATTTTGGCTCTGCCACTTTGTCAACATACACCCCTGGGTGACGTCACTTTACCCTCCTGGCCTCAGTTTCTGCACCTGCTCAGTACTGCCTGCCTTGTAAGGTTATTACAAGTAAAGTGCATAGGACAGTTCCTGGCACTAGTAAAAGTGCTCAATAAGCAATGGCGTTTGTTATTACCTTTCTGATTTTCTTTCTTTTTTTTTTTTTAGTGTAAGATTTATTTATTTTTTGATTTTTTGAATTGTACTTTAGATGAAGATTTACAGAGCAATCTAGTTTCTTATTAAACAATTAACACACACATTGCTTTGTGACCTTGGTTGCCAACCCCACTGCATGTCAACACTCTCCCTTTCTTGACCTTGGGTTTCCCATTACCAGCTTTCCTGTCCCCTCCTGCCTTCTTGTCTTTGCTCCTGGGCTGGTGTGGCCATTTGGTCTAGTTTTGTTTTATGGGCCTGTCTAATCTTTGGTTGAAGGGTGAAACTCAGGAATGACTTCATTACTGAGCTATCAGGGTGTCCAGGGGCCATACTGTCAGGGTTTCTCCAGTCTCTGTCAGACCAGTAAGTCTGGTCTTTTTTTTTTGTGAGTTAGGATTCTGTTCTACATTTTTCTCCAGCTGTGTCCGGGACCCTCTGCTGTGATCCTTGTCAGAACAAGTCGATGGTGACCTTTCCAGTTTTCTTTTCTAACCTGTGAGCTACCATAAGGGTAGATTCTAGTCATCCTAATACCTAGAATATTATAGGTGCTCAATTGATACATTGGGTGGAGGAATGAATGACTGAATAAATGCAACAGGTTATGGGAAATGAGAGAGGCGAGTAAGCACACTGTGCTGAGGGTGCAAGGAGAAGGGACTGAAGGAGGGGCTGGGTCAGAGAGGGGTCTTCAAAGCTGAGCTGCCTGTGGCTTGTCCAAGACACTCTGGGGACCGGACCTGGGGCCTTGCTGGGCATGGGACAGCCCCTTTCCTGGGACCCAACCTCCTCCTTTTCTGAGCTTGTGTTGGGGAGTACGTTGGGGTGTGAGGTTAGCTGCTCAGGTGGAGCAGCGGGAGATTCTGGCTTGGAAGTCTCTCACCAGATCCCAGGGAGGAGGCTGAGAACCTGGGCCACGTTGAAGATCTGTGGCCCCATCCAGAATCCTGGGAAGCTGGGAGGGCAGCCCAGAAGGAGGCATTTTGGTCAAAGCCAACCCGGGAGCCTTCCTGAGCTAGGAGAAGGTGGTTGCTCCAGCACGCTGATCTGAGTGGTGGAGAGGCAGGAGGTGGGGAACCTGCCTTTCCATCTAGGACTCAGTTTTATCCCCTTAGTCATCTGCATGGGGCAGCTATTAAAGGGAGGGCAGATTTATCAGACCTGCTGGGTAAATACCGCCCACTCCGCTATCCCCTCAAGAGGTGGTTTGGCCTAGGTCCCCAGCCCCACCTGAGTCTCACAGCACTGCTTCCTGGAGCTTCTGGTATGAGAACCAGCCCTGCCCCATGGATGCCTGTCTGACTAATCTCTACCTCAGTGACTGTTAGCAGAATGAATGCATGTTAATGCAAGAGATGCCAAAATAAAGGGGCTAATATTAAAGAGGGAAAATAATAGTGTGTTTTTTTTTTTTAGCACTTTACACTCTACTAAGCACCTTTTCATCTCTTATTTCATCTTCACAACAATCCCATGAGCTGGTACTGTTGTGCTCATTTTACAGATGAAAAGACTTGAGGCACAAGCTGGTTAAGTGACCTGCCTAGTGTGATAGCTGGGATCCAGAGCTCCCACGTGCTTTCCAAGACAGGCTGGGCCTTTGCTGAGGGTCAAACATTCAGCTCTTGGAATCTGAGGTAAGAAAAGAGGCTCTCTCCCAGGCCCTACCTCAGGAGACAAATCAACCGTGGAATGTTCCCATGGCGTTCCAGTGCTTTGTACTAGGTTGAGCTCTGGAGGGAAGAGCCTGGCACACAGCAGGTGTCTCACCAAAAAGTCCTTTGCCACAGAGTCAATTTCAACTCATAGTGGCCCTATAGGACAGAGTAGAACTGCCCCACAGAGTTTCCAAGGAATAGTTGGTAGATACGAACTGCTGACCTTTTGGTTTGCAGCCAGACTCTTAACCACTGGGCCACCAGGGCTTCAGGTGCCCTACCAAAAAAAAAAAAAAAAAAATTTTTTTTTTTTTTTTTTTTAGTGGATAAATGCTTTGCTGCTTGTGTGACTCCAGGTTGCTTCACCCTTTCTCCTCTTCACAGTGTGCGAAGGGCGCCTCCCTCTCCCCGGGCTCTCTGCCCTCCCACTGGGCTGTGTATCTGGCTCGGGCCCTGCAGGGGGCAGACTCACACCAGAAAGCAGATCAGGGCCTCTTTGGCCACCTGCTGGGATAGAGGGAAGAGGGCAGGGTCCCAGTCTTGTTCCCTCCCAGACCTGGGTCCGTCACAGGATCCTGTCCAGTCCCCAGTGTTGTGCTGGCCAAGTGAGCACTCTGGCCAGCAGAGAAGGGCTGAGGGCAGAATTCTGGCCACCAGACCCATTTGGTGCCTGTGGCCCTCCCGGTTTTTATTTATTTTTTATACAATACCTGGCACATTGTAAATCCTTATATATGAGATGATATTAAGATTATTTGTAATTGAGGATATCTAGTGATGAATATACAAATGCTTGGAAACCCTAGTGGTGTAGAGGCTAAGTGCTACGGCTGCTAACCAAAAGGTTGGCAGTTCGAATCCACCAGGCGCTCCTTGGAAACTCTGTGGGGCAGTTCTACTCTGTCCTATAGGGTCCCTACGAGTTGGAATTGACTTGACGACAACCGATTTGGTTTGGTTTTTTATACAAATGCTTGTTCCAAATAAGACAACTTTAAGATACATGATATTCTTTGTGTGTGTGTGTGTGTGTGTGTGAAAAAATGTGTATAACAAAACATTTACCTGTTCAACCATTTTTATATGTACCATTTGGTGATATTAATTAGGTCCACCACATTGGGCAACCATCACCACTGTCCGTTTACAAAATTTTTCATCACCCTTAACAGACTCAGCAAACCGAAAACCAAACCCATTGCCATTGAGTAGAATTCCAACTCATAACAACCTTACAGGACAGAGTAGAACTGCCTCATAGGATTTCCAAAGCTGTAGATCTTTAGGAATGCAGACTGCCACATCTTTCTCCTTTGGAACAATTGGTGGTTTTGAACTGCTGACCTAATCAGCAGCTGATTGCTTAACCACTGTGCAACAGTGTTAATCAAAAACAGCGTTAATCAAAAGCTTCCCTCTTCCCCCTCCTACCTGCTTTCGGTGACCACTAATAAACTTTGGTCTCCATGTGTTTGCCTATTCTGGATATTTCATGTAAGTGGAATGACACAGTATTTACCCTTTAGTGTCTGACTTCTTTCACTCAGCATAATATTTTTCAGATTCATCTATGTCATAGCATGTATCAGAACTTCATTTCTCCTTACAGCTGGATAACATTCCATTGTATGGATATATAGCATTTTGTGTAACCATTCATCTGTTGATGGACACTTGGGTGGTTTCCACCTTTTCACTATTGTGTAAGGGTGGAAACACTGAAGTACAAGTATCTGTTTGCGTTCCTGCTGGCAAGGCTTTTGGGCGTACTGCTAGGAGTGAAATTGCTATGTCCTATGGTAATACTGTGTTTAACTTTCTCAGGAACTGCCAAACTGTTTTCCACATTTGCTGCTCCATTTTACCTTCTTACCAACAATGGGAGAGAGTTCCAGTTTCTCCACAGCCTTGTCAACACTTGTTGTTTTCCACTTTTTTTTTTTTTAAGTATAATATCTATTCAAGTGGGGGTGAAGTGGTCTTATTGTGTATTTTTTTTGGTAACCACTATGTTTGCTTTACTCATATTAAGGAAGGTGTTGTATTTGATTTCATAATGTCGTTTTCCTTTTTTAAATTGTGGTAAATATGTATGTAACAAACCATTTGCCATTTCAACAATCTTCACATGTGCAGTTCAGTGATAGTAACTATGTTCATCATGTTGTTTAAGCATCTCATTGTGGTTTTAATTTGCATTTCCCTAGTGAATAACTGAAGCCCTGGTGGTACAGTGGTTAAGAACTCGGCTGCTAACCAAAAGGTTGGCAGTTCCAATCTACCAGGTGCTCGTGGGAAACCCTATGGGGCAGTTCTACTCTGTCCTATAGGGTCGCTATGAGTCGGAATCAACTCGATTGCAACAGGTTAATGACTAATGATGTTGAGCATTTTTCATGTGCTCATTGGCCACCTGTATATCTTCTCTGGTGAAATGTTTGTCCCCGTTTTGGGGCAATTGCTGTGGGGATCCACAGAAGATCCAGAGTTTAAGATAAGGGTGCTCAGGCCTTCCTGGCAGGGGTAATCTCACTGTCCCTCTGAGGGAAAACCTGGGGAAGAGAAGGAAGAGGTGTCATAGACGGGGTATGGGTTGATGGGTGCACTGATGTACCATTCCAGCTGCTCCCATACCAGCCACTGGCCCTTTTTCCCTGTCTGTCTGGCTCAGTGCATCTCAGGGGCTACCTGGGACCTACCCCCTTTTTGAAGGCATTCCTGGGGCTGTTAGTGGCTGGAACAGACCCGGATATGTGCGTTGTGCCCCTTGGAGCAGTTGCTCTGGGAGCTCTGAAAGAGCTGGGCACACTTCAGACTCTCCATCCTCCAACAGGGATTGGGAGTTGTCAGGACAGTGGGTGGGTGCTGCTGAGACTCGTACAGGCACCTGTTAGGGTGGGTATTTCAGGGGAGTTAGCAAAGAGCTGGTATTCACCCTTCTGGCCCATTTTTATGATCCGTCATAATAACTTTGTGGCTTCTTTCATCCAAGGATCTCAGACCAGTTACAAAGTAAAATCCATGGTGTCAAGCATGGTAATTACTGTCTGGAGCCCAGTGTCTGGTTTGCAGATGCTCTGTCGTTAGTGGGAAGAAGTTGGGTCAGCTGCACACCAGAACCTGTAAACACAGACCATTGAATCCCATCAAACAGGGTGCTTGGGAAATTTGCTTTCTGGTTCAGCTAAGTGGTACCTGGGTACCAGCAAGTGCCTGCAGGATCAGCTTTTCTCTCCCAGTGGGCCTCACTGTGCATCTCCCACAAACCACAGGCTGTCTAAGCACATCAGGGAGGGAAATGACAGCTCTGGAATTCTCTGGGCCATAAAAGCTGGGTGGGGGGAGTCAGGGGATCTGAGCAGGAAGCCCTGAACTCTTCAGATGGGAGCTGTCGGCAAGCGCAGCTGTGCAGGAAGAGCCAGCAGGCAGTGTGCCCGGGAACATGGAAGGCCGAGCTTGGTGTGAGAGGACTGGAGAGGTATGGCTTAAGATTGGGGTCAGCAGAAGAACTAGATGGCGTCCAGCTACAACCGATGACTGCCCTGACAGGGAACACAACAGAGAACCCCTGAAGGAACAGGAGAGCAGTGGGATGCAGAGCCCAAATTCTCATAAGACCAGACTTAATGGTCTGACTGAGACTGGAAGGACCCCAGTGATCATGGCCCCCAGACCTTCTGTTGCCTCAGGACGGGAACCATTCCCGAAGCCAACTCTTCAGACAGGGATTGGACTGGAAAATGGGTTGGAGAGGGATGCTGGTGAGGAGTGAGCTTCTTGGATCAGGTGGACACTTGAGACTATGTTGGCATCTCCTGCCTGGAGGGGAGATGAGAGGGTGGAGGGGGTTAGAAGCTGGCGAAAAGGACATGAAAAGAGAGAGTGGAGGGAGAGAGTGGGCTGTCTCATTAGGGGGAGAGTAATTGGGAGTGTGTAGCAAGGTGTATATGGGTTTTTGTGTGAGAGGCTGACTTGATTTTTAAACTTTCACTTAAAGCACAATAAAAATTATTAAAAAAAAAGATTGGGGTCAGGGTGGCTCTCTAGGTATCCGCCATACCCAGAGTGCCTTGGAACAGAATCCTGAAGCCCTGGGCAATTGCCAAAACCATGCCCCAGGGGGAGAGCAATACCTTTGTATTTTGGGGGAGATGAGATTTTTGGGGCAATTCTGGTCTGGGCTAAGTGGGAGTTTCAAGGCCTAATAGCCTTGAGAGAAAGGCTTGGTGATCTGCTTCCGAAAGGTCACAGTCATGAAAACCCTATGGAGCACAGCTCTACTCTGACACACATGGGGTCACCATGAGTCAGAATTGACCCCACGGCAATTGGTTTGGATTTTAGAGGCCCACTGGGAGTTCAGGTCATGCAAGGAAAAGCA
Organism: Elephas maximus indicus; assembly: GCF_024166365.1. Classification (NCBI taxonomy): domain Eukaryota; kingdom Metazoa; phylum Chordata; class Mammalia; order Proboscidea; family Elephantidae; genus Elephas; species Elephas maximus. The sequence continues at coordinate 48,571,331 of NC_064837.1, read as the reverse complement.
TGCAGGGAAGCTGGATGCTCATGGGCTATAGAATCTCAGGAGGAGGCACTGCCCATGACCATTAATTACTCAGCCAGGGAGTGGAGAAAGACTTCCTTGGTCATTTAGTGTGTGTCCAGATTGCCCTTAGCCTGGTGAACCTGGTGATGGCAGGGAGGTAGGTCGAAGTTTGGGGCACAGGCTGGAGGACAGGGAAATGGAGCAGAAACAGACTTGCTAAGTCTTGCTTGGCAAGGTCTGAGTCACTTTGCTGGAGGCAGCTGTGTTCATGGCAGAATGTCACCGAAATGGCCAGGACAAGAAGAGGGCAACCTAGCACCACACCTTAGAGTGCTGCTTGCTGGACCTGTGAGGGTAAAAATGGCAGCCACTGAGTACAGCCACATAAGCACAGAAAGGTGTGGTTTTCCAAAGGCAGCCTGTCTCTGAGAATTGCCAGTCGTGGTGACGGGCCACAGTGAGAGGTAAGAAGGTACAGCTGTGTCTTATTTGGCCAAGGCTTTCAACCAGTTGCTCCTTACCTAGGGGTTGCCAGGTAAAATAAACGTTGTCCAGTTAAGTTTGAATTTCAAGTAAACACAAATAATTTTTTAGTATAAATATGTCCCAAAGATTACATGTATATTTATTTGCTGAATCTGGCAACCCTGTCCTTACCAGGTCTGCAAACAGCCCTGAGTCTCCCAACTTCAAAGCTGAATAAGTGCAACCTTTCCCCAGTTCGCTGGAAAAATTAAATTGGTGGCTAGAAATGTCTTACTTGTAAGGCTTTTTTTTTCCTCCCATAATGCTTCCTTCCATTTTGTGTACCTGTTACTGCATGCCTGTACTAGGATCTAACATAAGCTGGCAGCAAGCAGATTTGGCATGAGGTGATTTGACAGAATATAGTAACAGGCTTTTCAGTGACGGGCCAGGAATCCCAGGTGCTTTGCTCCTTGAGCAAATTCTTTGTTAGAAGGCAAAAGCAGTTGTGTGGGGGCAATGGAGATCAGTTGTGGGCTCCAGTGTCCTGGGTGGGTACTGGGTAGGGTCTGAAGAGCTTAAGACACAAAATCTATATTTCTTAATGCCTCTTATAACGGGAAATTCTCCAGGACCTGTGTGTATAGGGCTCAAAGTTGGAACAAGCCGTAGGCGAAAACCAGGAAGGTGGAGCCTAAATTGAAGAGACACTGCCATTGAACTTCTTGAATGATTTACTTCCATTGGTGCCCATTGGTAGGACCTGTCTGTCCTATGGGCCACTGTCTAGACTGTTTCCTCCTCTGTCTTTAGGGTACTGTCATGGTGGTGGGGGCTGGCACCCAGAAGGAAAGACAGAATCTGCTTTGAGAACTCATTTCCCTCTTGGGCTGAGCCTTGTGCCCTGTGTATTAAAGGGACTGCTCAGAGCTGGACAGAAGGAGACTCAGGCTTGATTGCTTGGGTCTTTGCCCATGGAGAAGCTTGGCTTTCAGGTGCAAGCTCAGTTGAGGCTGGAGACTTTAGTAAAGAAAGAGCCACAAAATCAGCAGCTGAGCTTGAACTTGGTGACTTTCCAGGATGGGAAAAGCAAGGGTGTTTTCTGTTCTCACAGCTGCATCCCCGCCTCCCATCCCCCCTCCCCACCAAAGTCCAGAATATGGTGGACAGAGAGCCTTCTGTCAGCACTTGAGCCCTATACCCAGCACCTGTGCCTGTGGGTGGGGTCGGGGCTTTTGAGAGCTTCTAAAGTAAGTATCAGAGGCCAGATAGAGAGCCTTGACCATGAGAAGTCCCTGCAGCTCTGGACACAGTCCTAGGCACTTCCTCTTGGAGCAGCCAGGTCAGGCCTCAAAATCAGCATCCCATTAAACCAGGGCAAGTGGTTTGTGTCCTAGAAAGAGCATTAGACAGGGGCTATATGGGCTCTAGGAACAGTTCTGAGCCCTTAAGTCTATGAAATGGTTTCCTGTTTATCAAACACATTTTAATTTAATTTTCATAATCCTATGAATGGAATATTATGCTTTCCGACCTTCTCTTGGAAAACTTGAGGCTTAGAAGGATTGAGTTGCTCAAATCCAGGTCTGGCCCAGTCCCTTGCCCTGGCTATCTAGCCCTATATGGCTTAAGCCTCCTTAACTCTGCTTTCTCCTGTGGACTAGTAACAGAGAAGGGACCGGGGTAGGGTGGAGGGTGACCAAGTCACAGGAACTCCTAGGCAACTCCTGCCAGCTCCAGAAGATACGCTTGGGTATCTCATCCTATAATGTCCAACCTGGAAGAGACGAGGAGCTTGTCTTGTCCATGCCCTTCCTTGTTCAGGATGGGGCTCTGAGAGTGGACAGTGTTCCCACAGGGAGTTTGGGGGCAGGACTCTGCTGGAGTTCAGATCTCCGGACTCTTAGTCCAGTGCACTTTTGACTGATGTTAAAAAGAATGGTCAGAACAGGATTCTATTCTAAAATGGAGCCTGGTGAATGGGAAAAGGAAGCCTTGGTTTACTTAACACTGAGCAGCTGGATGTTCTCTAGAGCTGGACCACAGGGGGTGGCTCACCTGGAGCCGCAGCTCTGTGAACCCTGGGCTCTCTCCTCTGACGTAGGATGAGCACTTGTTCCTCTTGGCTTCATCCATCCTGTGATGGTCCAGGCTCCTGAGACGGAAGTCCTGAGGAATTCCTCCCATGAGTCCCCACCATACTTTCTCTGAGAGGTGGCCCTGCCATCTACAACATGGATAAAGGCAGGGGACTGAAAGTGGCTGACAGACTTTCTCCTTTGATCAGCTTGCCCTGCTCTGGGAGAGGCATATGGCTGTCCCACAGCCCTGGAGATACCTGCCTGGACTCTGGCCCACAGTGGCCATAGTGGCCTTCCTGAGTGCCCAGGCCGAGAGTGGTGGGACCATCCAGAGCAGCGGACACCTGAAAGAACACACAGGAACAGCTTCAGATAAGGATCCCACAGTGGAAGAATTAAAAGGAAAAAAAAAAAAAGAAAGTTAACTTCAGATGGCCAACAGCCAGAGACCCCAAACAGAGGAGAGCTGTGCAAATGGCTTGGTGAGGACAGCCATCACGGCCTGTATTGCAGGATGAACCCTGTGTGACACAAATGAGGTACACTGAGGTTTGGGTGTGTTAAGGGCTTGCCTGAATCTGCCCAAGAGTGGCAGCTGGTCTCTGCACTAATCGTTCTAGAAAAGAAAGGGGGAGGGGACACTTATAGGAGGTCTGGCCAGAGTCCCTGTCCCTATCCTGATAGCTCAGTAGTCCTCAAATGGAGATGATTTTCACCCCCAGGGATATTTGACAATGTCAGGAGACCTTTTTCCGGCTGTCACAACGGGGGGAGGGGCTGCTGCTAGCATCCAGCGGTAGAAGCCTGGTAGGCTGCTAAACATCCTATAACGCACAGGACAGCCCCTCACAACAAGGGATTATTCGACCCCAAATGTCAATAGTGCTGAGGTGCAGAAACTGTGAGCACCCACCCAAGGCGAGGGAGGGCGGGGCAGCTGAGCAAACACCGGCTCACTGCTGAGGCCGCCAGAACTTTGGCGGGTGGATGCCCCTGCCCTCCACTCCCAGGAGGGGCTGTGTAGAGTGCCTCCCAGTAAGCCCAACTTGAGATGTTCTGAGCATCTTGTCACGCTGGCTCCTACCCTGGGTGAGGTGTGTTCCTAACAGCTGATCCTCCTTGAGCAATTTCAGAGAGAAGCTTATAAAGCGTTTGAAGAGTTTGGTAAATGACAACTTCAGAAGCACATAAATACTTTCATAAACACGGGCCTTGTAAACCCAGTCAGCGTGGGACTGTTTATAGGCTGTCCTCGCCCCGGAAAGCCCAAGTTGCGTGGGGGAAGGACCGAGCTTACCTTTGGTCCTTAATTTTCAGATTCTCCTCTCAGCTTGCTAACTATCTCGCAATTTTTCTTTTTGTTCTTTTTAACCCTTCCCTGTCCACAGAGTTTGCTATTGACCACCTGGAACCTGTTTAGGAATCAGAGGGTCAGAATGGGCTGTCCCTGGGTCCTGTGCTACCCTCCTAGGTTCAAAGAGCTGTGGCTACAAAAGGAATGGCCCTTCAGCTCCACCCATGGATCCCGAGCTCGTGGACCCATACTGGCAGGAGACACTTCATAATGATGTGGTCACCAATCGCCTGAGGCATTGGCTGTGGGACACCTTCTGCCCCCATGGCCACCAAGTTGTGCACAGTGGGCAGGCAGGTCTTATCCTTAGCAGCCCCATTGAGAGAGTCCCAGGATTCTTTGCTAGTCATAGCCATAAACCATCATCAAAGATTGTCCTATTAGCCTAGTCAATATTTCTAAAATACCTGATGGTTTTCAAGTCACTTTTACTTCTGTTTGATCCTCCTAGTACGTGTGTGAAGCAGGCAGGACAGGGAGATGATCTCTACTGTTCCGACGAGGACCATGAGGTTTCCAGAGGGAAGTGACTGCTCAATATCACAGGAAAAATTATCAGTAGATCCAGGATTTTAACCTAAATTCTGGGTACCTGGACTTGACTTTGGTAGCATGTGGAAGCAGCAGGACAAAGGCATGGGTCTGGGAACCCTGGTTGCAGATTCAAGCTCTGCTACTCACTGCCTGTTCACTTTTTAACCATTTTGAGCCTCAGTTTCCACATCTGTAAAATGGAGGTAATATCAGCCACCTCCCAGGATTGTTGTGAAGTGGAAGGTGAAACAACTCTGAGCCTAGCGTATGATTGAAGCTCCATGAATTTTAGTTCCCTTCACTCCCTTTTACCACCTCAGTGGTCCAGGCATACATGAGCAGCTATGAGGGATGGGGTAGTGGGTGGGATGACAAGTGACCAGATTGGGTTCCTCAGGGGAGGGTAGGCAGAGAGTGCAGGAGCCAAATGTCATTCATAAAGCCACTCCCAATTTATGGGATCTGACTCTTTGAAGAGGCAATAAAATGCATATTCTGCTAGGAATGACAACAGCTGAGAGTCCTGACTTAGCAAACTAAATTTGACTTTTTTTTTTACGAGGCAAGGAATTCTAGATGGGTAGGAAAAACTCACATTCTAATGAGATTAACTTTCCAGAATAGGAATAGGCTTTCCCAAGAGTCAAAGATGTGTAACATGCCAACACCCCACGGAGAGTGTATATAAACTCCACAGAGAGGTCTTGAGAACCCAGAACCTGAGCTCCTTGTCAGCTGTGCCCTTCCTCTGCTAGCATCATGGCCACCCAGATCTGCACCCCAACCTTCTCTTCTGGGTCTGTCAAGGGCCTTTGCGGCCCAGCAGGCAGCATCTGTCGGGTGTCCTCCATCCGTTCTGTGGGCTCCTGCAGGGTCCCCAGTCTTGCTGGGGTTGCAGGGTCTGTCTCTTCTGTTAGGCTGGGCCTTTCAGGTCTTGGAAGCTGCTTGCCTAGCTCCTGCTTGCCCGCTGGGTACCATTCCTCTGGCTTTGTTGGGACTGGGGGCTGGTTCTATGAGGGTTCCTTCAATGGCAACGAGAAGGAGACCATGCAGTTCCTGAACGACCGCCTGGCCAACTACCTGGAAAAGGTGCGCCAGCTGGAGCGGGACAACGCTGAGCTGGAGTGCCGCATCCGAGAGTGGTGCCAGCAGCAGGAACCCTACGTGTGCCCAAACTACCAGTCCTACTTCAAGACCATCGAGGAGCTGCAGCAAAAGGTGAAGGGGACCTGGGCCCTCTCCAGTTGGGCAACCCAACCTCTGGGTGGGGTCTGTCTCATTATAAGGTCTTCCTAGATAGGACTGCAGTTTTTAGGGAATTCTCCCAGTAGGGTATGTTTTTCTGTCTGGGGTCTTGGTTTCCTGGGGGACCCAGGCCTCTCTGCTAGTTTCTTGCTTGTACTTGCCAACCAACCCTCACTGCCCCTCTTGGCTTCACCTATAAGAAGAGAAGTTACATTTACCAAGCCCCTACTTGATACAGGCCCTGGGCCTGATGCTTTCCTGTCTGTTGGTTGATTTATTATTCATCTTGGGGTATTACTGGGCCCATTTAACAGATGCAGAAGTTGAACTTTAGAGACGTTCAGTGACTTGCCCAAGATCACACAGGCTGTGAGCATTGGACGCAGAGCCTGAACCCAGGTCTGCCCAGTTCTGTCCACCTCACCCTCTGCCTCTCTGGGGGCTACAGATGCAGGGCTGATGGCCACTGGCACCCTTGTGATGCCTCTGCCCTAGGGCTGATGCTCCCCTGCACAACTTGGGTCAGGGCTCAGGGTTGGAAGTGCTGAAAGCTGTTGATTGTATTTGGAAGCATGACCTCTGTGAGATGGGCCATCTCCTCCCCATCCACCCCCCTACTGCCGGGCCTTCCCCAGCTCATTGGGAGCCTCTTGTTCTCCAGATCCTGATGACCAAGTCTGAGAATGCCAGGCTGGTCCTGCAAATTGACAATGTCAAGCTGGCTGCTGACGACTTCCGGACCAAGTAAGTGGGCCTGATCAGGGAGGGTTTGCTGTGCCGCTCCCTTGCCTCTGTCCCTTACCTTGGGGAGCTGGGGAGCTGGTGAGGTGGAATAAGGTCACACTGAGCTCCAAGCAGGAAATCTGGCACTAGGGCAAGGGCAAAGGCATGTAGTGCTCCCCACCCCTACCTGGCTGGAAGCCCCGGCCCTGCCCGTTGCGGGCTTCCTTTGTGCAGACTTGGCAGGGTTCTGTGTGTGCAGATACGAGACGGAGCTGTCCATGAGGCAGGTGGTGGAGGCCGACATCAACGGCCTGCGCAGGATCCTGGACGAGCTGACCCTGTGCAAGGCCGACCTGGAGATGCAGGTGGAATCCCTGAAGGAGGAGCTTATGTGCCTCAAGAAGAACCACGAGGAGGTGAGGCTGGTGGCACCTTCCACAGTTCCCCATCCAGTATAGGGAGCCACTGCCAGCCCTTGGGCGTTAAACAGTGACAACCACTTCCATAGTAACACCAGCTGGCATTTATTGATGGCTTGCTGTGTGCCAGGAACTATATGGTGTACTTTGTATTCTATCCTCGTTTCATTTCATATCTCATTTCATCCTCTCAACAACCCCGGGACGCATATACTATTACAAGATCCATTTTACAGGTGAGGAAACTGAAGCTCAGAATGGTCAAGTCACTTGCCAAAGATCACACAGAGCCCACATTCCTGCCCATGACAGTAAATCTCCATTTGGGCCACCACTCACAGGGCTTAGTAACAACAATTCTGTTTGCCTGGTGTTTTATATTATCTTGTTTAACTTCTCCAAATCCCCAGGAGTAGTGGGTATATGCTCATGAGGAGACCGAGGCTGAGAGAGGTTGTCTCCTGTGTAATGTTACACAGCTGGCTGCTGAGGGAGGAGGGTTTGAACCCAGCTCATCGAACCCTACATCTAGCATCTTTTTCACCACCTGTGCCCTCTTGTCTTCTCTCTGCAGGAAGTCAATACACTCCGCTGCCAACTTGGGGACCGACTGAATGTGGAGGTAGATGCTGCCCCACCAGTGGATCTCAACAAGGTCCTGGATGACATGAGATGTCAGTATGAGGCCCTGGTGGAGAATAACCGCAGAGATGTGGAGGCCTGGTTCAACACCCAGGTGGGCTGGGGCACCAGGACCACAAGCTTTTGGGCGTGGGGGCTAACCTGTGGTGTGGCTTCACTTGTTCTGACCATGCTCTGCTCCATGTCATGTGCTTTAGACCCAGGAGCTGAACCAGCAAGTGGAGTCCAGCTCAGAGCAGCTGCAGTGCTACCAGACGGACATCATTGAGCTGAGACGCACGGTCAATGCCCTGGAGATTGAGCTGCAGGCCCAACACAGCACGGTGGGTGGCCTCTGCCTGAGTGACTGGGGCTTTCATGGGGCAGTTTCTATCACAGGCCATGTATACAGACATCCAGGGCTGTGAGTTTTTGGGATCCCATTGACAGCTTTCTCTTTCTCACTGCAGCGGAATTCCCTGGAATCCACCCTGGCTGAGACGGAGGCTCGCTACAGCTCCCAGCTGGCCCAGATGCAGTGCCTGATCACCAATGTGGAGGCCCAACTGGCGGAGATCCGCTGTGACTTGGAGCGGCAGAACCACGAATACCAGGTCCTCCTAGATGTCAAGGCCCGGCTGGAGTCAGAAATCGCCACCTACCGCCGCCTGCTGGAGGGAGAAGACTGCAAGTGAGTGGCCCATGGCACTGGGGAGCCAGGCTTGGAGGAAGGGCTCACCTAGACCCAGTCGTAAGGCCACAGCAAGGGCAACAAAACCTGAAGTCAATCCCTATGCAGTACTGCACAGGTGAAGAGGGCTCAATCGAAGCCCTCTTGAGAGTCCTTCTAGTCTGGGTTTTGGTAATTCTCAGGGGACAAGCCAACCCAACAGACACAGCGTCCTCCAACAAACATCTGTCTGAGAGTTTCTAGTCTTCATTTCTGCAACCCTAGTCTCCCCGCCTTGGGTATTTTAGAGGTCACCAAGGGTCAGAATTAACTCAATGGCAATGGGAATCTGAGGCCATTCTTTGTCGTTACCCATCTGTCCCCATTGACTCCCCAAATCGGTTTAGCACAAATCTCAGTCCAATACCTTGATGCCAAATGCACCCTGAAACGATTCCATTTCCTCAGGCTTCCTGCCCACCCTTGTGCCACGGAATGCAAGCCTGCCATTAGAGTTCCTTACCTCCCGAGCATGTCCTGTGCCACGAGTGTGCCCTGCACCTCAGGTCCCCAGATCAGCACCCAGATCCGCACCATCACTGAGGAGATCCGCGATGGCAAAGTCATTTCCTCCCGGGAGCAAGTGCAGTCCCGCCCGTTGTAAACAGCACGTCTGGCCCCCCAGGGCAGGCCTAGACCACAGGAAAGAGGACACCCCTGTGGCTCCTGGCTGCTAAACGACCCCACACTTTCCTAGAGGGTCCCCTGCTCTGCAAATTTTTCTACTAAAATTCTTCTTGTATTGTGTTTCTGGACTTAACTCTGCTTTTACGCCATGCAAAATATAACCAGGTTTCACCAAGAAATTTGCCCAATAAAGTGTGTTCTCTTGGCATAGCAAACTCAATCCCGGCTGAGTCTGTTTATTCTCATGTGGTGAGTTGGTGGAGTGTTTGGTAAGGGGTTGTGATAACGTTGTGGATTTGGGTTTCAGGCCCGTCTTCTCTGGCTCTGAGTGGAGGGACGCATGGGGATGGTCCAGAATATTGCACAGCCGGGGCGGCCCAGGCTGTGGTCCATGACAACAAACACTGACAATCCAGATGGAGGCTGGCCTTAACCAAGAGCCCACATGGCTCTCACCTCTGCCCTTTCCAGGCCCTCTCTCTGATTCCCACCCCTGCTCTGGAGTCTGAGGCCCACAACTCCCAACTGTGGCCAGCTGCCCAAGACTGGGGAGAAGAGAGGTGGGGAGTAGGCATGCACAGAGCCTCATCACATCCCCATTTGGTGGCATGTGCATGGAGCAGCCAGAGGTGGACACAGCTCAAGCTGACATGCCACTGCGTCAGAGCAGGCCAACCAAATGCACAGGGTGATGATCTAACAGCGAACCACGCCATCAACTCCTCACACTGTGAGGTGCCTTCGCGTTTTATGAGCACTCTACAGTTCACAGCGTGCATTCGCAGCCTCTTCTCATGCACACAACCAGCCCTGTGTGGTTGTAGGCATTTATTTATGCGTTTCCACTTAGCTGTCCATTGAATTGTCCAGAGCATCGGCATGAGCTAAAGAAGCCCCCTGAATTTCCACCTTACCTGCACCCTTCCAATTTATTCCACTAACTGATGTGCAAGCCAGAATTCAACAAGGTTGTGGGGTAGGCATCGGCTGGTCCAAAGTCCCACAGCATGCAGCAGACTAACGATGCCATCTCAGGACTTTTGACTCCTATTTCATTGCTCTTTCCATGACTTCAAGAAAGAGATTACATAAAACATCATTATTTTGTAATGTTTCCCTGGAGTGAATACGATACTTTATTTTAAGGTCTGATCTTTTTTGTACTTTCCAGATATGATATCTTGCTGTCTCTCTCAGTCACACATACTCACACATCAATTAACCAGTCAACAGGTATGTACTGAACACCACCTGTATGGGAAACCCAGTGCTCATGCAGGGGCGCGTCTAGGGAGAAGCAGGGGTGGGCAATAGCTGGGTACAAATAGTCGATAGTGGGCACAGTTGCCAAGGAGCTCACTTCTGCTTGGAGACAACTGCATGCACACGGTATTAGGAACAGCACCAGGAATAGCAGGAGTGGGTGCAGGGCAAGCTTTGGGGTTCTAAGGAGAGGGAGATCATTGAGAGTTGGAATGACCAGGGAAGGCTTTAGGGGAGACTTGGATTTGATGCAAGCCCAGAAGAATGGGTCATCAGGTATTATGGATTGAATTGTGTTCCCCCCAAAATGTGTATCAACTTGGCCAGGCTATAATTCCCAGTATTGTATGGATGTCTACCATTTTGTGATCTGAGGTGATTATCCTATGTGTTGTAAATCCTAACCTCTATGATGTTAATGAGGCAGGATTAGGGGCAGTTATGTTAATGAGGCAGGACTCAATCCATAGGATTAGGTTGTATCTTGAGTCAATCTCTTTTGAGCTATAAAAGAGAGAATTGAGTAGAGAAGACAGGGACCTCATTATAATCAAGCAAGAAGAGCCAGGAGTGGAGCAAGTCCTTTGGACTTGGAGTCCTTTGCTAAGAAGCTCCTAAGATCAAGGGAAGATTGATGACAAGGGTCTTTCCCCAGCGAGAGAAAGCCTTCCCCTGGAGCTGGTGCCCTGAATTTGGACTTCTGGCCTCCTAAACTGTGAAAGAATAAATTTCTTTTTGTAAAAGCCATCCACTTGTGATATTTCTGTTATAGCAGCACTAGATAACTAAGACACCAGGTTTGGCGAAGCAGAGAAGAAGGAGGGCAAAGGGCATTTTCGGGCATGGCCACATGTACCCATGGTATGTTCTGGGGGCAGCATGGACCCCATTTGAGCTGTAGGGAAGTTTCTAGGATACTTGCTAACCAGTGTTAGTTCTTGCTAATAAGTGGCTTTAGGTAGCTATTTCATTCTATTAAAAAGAATGCTGAGAAAGTATCGAAATAGGCCAGGGCAATTTATAAGTTACTTTATACCTTTAAAAAGACTTACAGGGTACATCGTAGCTTTAAAAATATTACTTACACGTTCTATAAAATTATCTTAAAAATCTTACCAAGAGTATTCTAGCCATACCTTTGGCACTGAATTGGCTTGTGAGCCCTGTTTCCCTTTGGGCAGAACGGCTTTTGGCCCAGAGAACACTGCTGTTTCACACAGGAGCTGATTAATCTGGGCAGATGCTGCTAACTAGGCATTCTTGTTGTTGTGTGCCATTGAGTCAATTCCAACTCATAGTGACCCTATAGGACAGAGTAGAACTGCCTCATAGGGATTCCTAGGTTGTAATTTTACAGGATTAAGTCCTGGGGTACTAACCGGAAGGTCAGTGGTTTGAATCTACCAGCCGCTCCTTGGGAGAAAGATGTGGCAATCCTCTCAGTTAGCAGCTGAGTGCTTAAACACTGCACCACCAGGGCTCCTAATAAGGCATTAATATGCCTAATCCCTTTCAGTTCTCTCTGCCTCAGTTTCCTCATCTGTAGGAGTAGGAATAACAAGACTCACTTTGTTAAGTGTCTTTCCCTCCCTTCTACTGTCCCTTCCTCTCAAATTCCTTTCTTTGCTTCCTCACGGGCATCAGCACACTTTACCATGACCAAAGCATTTATGCATCCATTCATTCATCTACTCATTATTCATAATGGGCTTTCTAGAAGTCTAGCACTATCATGGACATCATGGAGGCTGCAAAAGAAGCATAAGGCTAGTCCTTGCCCCCCAAAACTTAGTCTTCCTGGGAAGATAGGGCCAAAACACAAGTCAATTGGAGAACAGCAGTTAATTGCAGGTGAATGAATCAGCCACGCTCACTGCTACGTGCATTCAGAGTTGGGAGGGCACTGTGGGGCTGGGGCAGTGGGGTGGGCTCCAGGGAGAAGACCTGGCTCAGCCTGGGCCCCCAGGTGCAGTGGGGCAGGCCCAAGGTCTGGGGCTAGAAGACCTGGTCTTTTGTCTCCGTGGGAAGACTGTGAAGACCTTGGGTAAGTCATTCACCACCTTGATCACAGGTCCTCTTGTGGGAGTCAGCACCCTTTTATCCACATGTTACAGAATGTGTGAGGGGCTTAAAGGAGATAGTGCTCCTTGAACAGTTGTACAAATGCTAGTTCTGCCAACTCTACTCCCAGCTTATTAGCTGTGACACCTCGGGCAAGCTACTGGAACATTGTAAGGCTCAGTTTACTCAGCTATTAAATGGCAATATTGATAATGCCAATCTCATATGGTTGTTGTGAGGATTAAACGAGATAATCATGGAAAGGGCTCAGCCAGGGCCTGATAGGTAGGTACTAAGCGCTCAGTGAATGGTGGCTGGTACCATTCGCCTCCTTACTATCAGCACTGTGTGGGGAGAGCCTTCAAAGCTGAACAGTGCTCAAAATCCCTTCCAGGCAGCTCAGGTGTGGAACCTTCCCTGGGAGACCATGTGACCCCTGGGATTGTGCAAACAGGATGGGGCTTCCCAGACCTTCCCTGCTGTGGCTTCTCTGGGCCCTGTAACACATGCCCAGAAGCTGTGGGTCTGCAGGGCTGGGGCGGAGCCCTGTACCCACATGGGTGGGGAATGCAAACACTCAGGGAGGCTCAGCCAGGATCTCGGCTCAGCTGCGTCCTTTGCACTAGAGCATGAATTTCCAGGGAGGAGAGGCCGAGGCAGCCAATGCAACCCTGGGATTGCACCGGGTGAGTGCCCTGACACCAGGCCCCTGGGCATGGGAAGGGCATGGTGACTCATGGGAGCTCTATATCTGAGGGCCCGGAACACACACTCCTGGCCGTGGGATGGTGGCCTCTGTTCTCAGAGCCTGTCCATGCTCCTGAGTAACAGCTGCTCAGCATTGCCAGTCTCAGTACAAGACCCCACTCGTGTGGGGACTGGCAAACAAAACAGCTGCCACTGGTGAGCACTTAACGTGAGCAGGTGCTGTCATAGATGCTTCAAACGCATTCACTCCCTATAGCGGCCCTAGAAGTGGGTACTATTATCCTCTTCTCGTTTTACAAAGGAGGATACAGAGAAATTATATCACACGGTTGGTAAGCGGTGGGTGCCACTTACCAACTGTGCTAGGTCTCCTGGGACACTGGAGGGTATTAGTCATCGCTTGTGGAGCCCACCCAAATTCTCCCCTTTCTGTCTTCCAGAGAGCCTGGTCATGTCCAGCAGCCTGTGATGGGATCCTGGAGCAGTGGATGAGGCAGGGTGCTGTAGTGGACAGGGTGAGGCCAGATTTGGGATGGCATCTTGGCTCTGCCACTCACCTGCTGGGGGCACTTAAACAAACTTTTATCTTCTCTGAGTCTTGGTTTCCTCAACTTCAACCGAATCAAGTGCTGTGGAGTTGATTCCGACTCGTGGTGACCCTGTAGGACAGAGAAGAACTGCTCCATAAGGTTTCCAAGGCTGGAAATCTTTACGGAAGAAGACTGCCACATCTTTCTCCTGCAGAGTGGCTGGTGGGTTCAAACTGCTGACTCTTTGGTTCACATTTGAGTGCTTTAGCCACTGTGCCACCAGGGCTCAGCTTCAAGAAGTGGATAATAAACTTAGTCTCGCACAGGGCTTTGAACTGGTTCATTGCAGTTCCACAGAATCACCTGGGGATCTTGTAAAAATGTAGATTCTGATTCAGTATATTGGGGAGGGAAATGAAAATTCCCAGCAGGGGATCAGACCAGGAAGAACAGGTTCGAAGCCCTGGTCTCACAGAGTGATTCTGAGGATGAAGTGAGGCTACGGATGGGGAAGCACTGAACGTGGCACCTGGTACACTGGTGGTGCTCAGCACATGGTTGTTCTCCTGATGGGAAGGTGATTGATGCCCCTAAAAGAGTAAGCAAGATTCCAAACCACAGGCCAGATCTGAAGGCAAGGTCCGCAGGGTTCTACCTGGTGTGGCCCCATCCCTAGCTCCACCCTCCCTTTTCTCTCAGCTCTGCAGCACCGGCCCTCACTTGCTTGGCAGAGTGAATTTTCTGGAAACACAACCCATCCTTGTGAAGTTTTCTGGTTTCACCCAACTCCTGTAGCACAGACAAAACTCTGAAGGTCAGGCTCTTTGTACCTGTGAATCAAGGCCACCTCTCTTCTCCCACCACCCAAAGGTGACCAGAAGGGCCAGGAAGACACGGCTGTAGGCCTTGTCACAGGCAGGTGACCAGTTAACCGTCCTATGGTCTTTTTGGCTGTAGCTGAGGGCTATACAGCCAGAACAGCTTCACTAGCAAGAAGGGGAGTGGGCATGTGGCCATCGAGGCTCTGCCATATCTAGGGTGACCAACTGTCTCATTTTGCCCATGATTGAGTAGTTGCCTGGGATATGGGACTTTCGGCACTAAAACCAGGGCAGTCCCAGACAAAATGGAATAGTTGGTCATCCTAAGAGTACTTTCTGGGTCATTTGAGAGCCTTCTGTGTCCCATCTCCTGGGATAAGAGGCCCCTACCTTCCTAAAACAACCAGGCTGGCTCTCCCATCCCCAGGAGACAACCCAGAGGCCTCCTCTACGCCCTTGGGCCCATAAAAGGAGAAAAAGCTGGAGAAAGTCAAGACAGTGGCTGGACTCCCACGCCTGCTTAATGAGGCTGAGGTTTGGGCCCTGATGACAGGACCCTTTGAAGAACTGACATAGACTTGGTCTTCTGGGCGACATGGGGTGGTGGAGATGAGTCTTGACGTAGCCACAAACCCATCGGGGCTCCTTTTTTACAAGGCCAGGAAATGTTCGTACGAAGCTAAAGAACAGGTTAATGAGGGGTTCTGATAGAAAGTGGTATTAACTTTAAGGAGGAGAAAACACTTTGTAAAGGCCAACACCCACTGGGGCAGAGATATAAACCTGGGGTCGGGAGCTGTTTCTCTGTATTGGGGGTTCCTGGACCCAGGTCTATCACTTGTGACTGCGCAGCTGTGAGGCCATGGCTTCCAAATGTCTCAAGGCCAGCTTCTCTTCCGGGTCTCTTAAGGGCCCAGGAGGGGCCATTGGGGTCTCTACCCCTGTGTCCACGATGTACTCCAGCAGCTCCTGCCAGCTCCCGAGCCTCTCCTGGGGGGCCCGGAGTTTCTCTGCATGTTCGACTGGGCTGGGCAGAAGCAGCTGCAGGGCCGCTAGCTGCCTGCCTACTCTTGGCCTCCCCATTGGAGGCTTTGCCACTAGCTACAGCCTGGGTGGGAGCTGGTTCGGGGAGGGTGTCCTCAACAGCAACGAGAAGGAGACCATGCAGTTCCTGAACGACCGCCTGGCCAACTACCTGGAGAAGGTGCGCCAGCTTGAGCAGGAGAACACCAGCCTGGAGGACCGCATCCGTGAGTGGTGTGAGCAGCAGGTGCCCTACATGTGCCCGGACTACCAGTTCTACTTCCGAACCATCGAGGAGCTTCAGAAGAAGGTAAGAGGTCCAGGGTGGCTTTGGCTGTCTGGAAGACCGGTGATCATTTGTGATGGTAGCCCTGTCCCCACAGGGCACTTTGTAGGTCACAGAGCACGTTCACATGTGGGGCCTCATTTGTTCCTTCCAATAATCTTATGAGGGAGGTATCATTAGCCCATTTTACAGATGAGAACACTGAGGCTTATGCTGGTTAAGTGCTTACTCAAGGCAACCTAGCTGGCAGTTGGTAGAGCCAGAATTTGAACACAGGATCTACATACTAATGGGTCCCTGTGACCTTTAGCATTGAGCTTTAATTTTTCCTTTTTAAGGTGAGGGAGTTAGATTTGATGTGTTTGGTACAGACCAGGTTCTCATAACTAACTCAGGCCAGATATGAAAAGCTTGTCAGAGAAGTTTCCGTCTTGCCCAGCCCATAGTCCCTGAAAGTCACGGCTGGCTCCTGGGAGGGATCATTTATGACCAGAGAAACACAGAGTTCTCCAATGTTAGTGACCTGCCCTGGGCCTCCCAGTAGGCCAGGAGACAGGAAGGAGCCTTGTCCCATTGTACTGAGACTTTGCTGCAGCATTTCCATGCCTCCCTTCTCTGATCCCAGGTTACAGGTCACAGATGCATGGTATTGGAAGAGACCTTAGAAGTTTTCTAGTCTGACTGCTTTCTCATTCGACCTATGGAATACCCATGAGGCCTCAGCTGCCGAGAATCTGGGAATGGGTGACTCCCTGCTTCCAGAGGCAGCCTGTACCAGCTCTGACCAGCAGAACATGCTTTCTTTCACTGAACTCCTTTATTTCCCCAGACCCTGAGCACCAAGGCCGAGAACGCCAGGCTGGTGGTGCAGATTGACAATGCCAAGCTGGCTGCAGACGACTTCAGGACCAAGTGAGTTGTCTGAGGGGAAAGGACTGATGTCCTCCCTCCTGTCCGCCCCTTGGTCAGACACTGATAGAACTGGTTATTGGTGATGCCCAGACTCAGGGTTTTGGCTGCACCAAGTCACTAACACAGGACTCACAGCACCAGGCCAGTCTAGGGTGGGAGCTGACTTAGGTACAAAAAAGAAATGTGGGGTCAGGTACCCTGTTCTGTGACTGCAGGTATGAGATAGAGCTGTCCATGCGGCAGCTGGTGGAGGCTGACATCAACGGCCTGCGCAGGATTCTGGATGACCTGACCCTTTGCAAGGCTGACCTAGAGGCCCAGGTGGAGTCCCTGAAGGAGGAGCTGCTGTGCCTCAAGAAGAACCATGAGGAGGTAAGCATGGGGGAGTGGGTGAGCATGAGGGAGCAGATGAGCATTGGGAACAGGAGAGTATGGGGGAGGAGGTGGGCATGGGGGAGGAGATGACCATGAAAGAGCAGGTGAGCACTGGGAACAGGTGAGTATGGGAGAGGAGGTAAGCATGGGGGAAGCAAGTGAGCATTGCAAACAGGTAGGCATGGGGGTGGAGGTGGGCGCGGGGGAGGAGGTGGGCGCGGGGGAGGAGGTGGGCGCGGGGGAGGAGGTGGGCGCGGGGGAGGAGGTGGGCGCGGGGGAGGAGGTGGGCAAGACAGCTAGGAAGCTGGCACCGACCCTGGTTCGTATCATAGGAAGTGAACTCAC
Source organism: Elephas maximus indicus (assembly GCF_024166365.1). Taxonomy (NCBI): domain Eukaryota; kingdom Metazoa; phylum Chordata; class Mammalia; order Proboscidea; family Elephantidae; genus Elephas; species Elephas maximus. Next base: position 48,554,208 of record NC_064837.1, on the reverse strand, counting down.
TGCGCTGCCAGCTTGGTGACCGGCTCAATGTTGAGGTGGACGCTGCCCCACCTGTTGATCTGAACCGTGTACTGGATGAGATGAGGTGCCAATATGAGACCCTGGTGGAGAATAACCGCCGGGATGCTGAAGACTGGTTCATCACCCAGGTGGGTACCTGTAGCCAGTCAGGGCGGCAGGGACCCATGGTAAGAAACACAGAAGTAACCCTGGGGTGCTGAATCAAGGAACCTGAGTCTGAGTCCCAGCTCTGCTTTGATCTTGCTGTGCAGCCTTGGGCAGGTTGCTGTCCTCTGGGCATCCGTGTCCCCAAGTGAGAAATGAATGTGCTGGGCTGGGTGATCTGAAAGGTCCTTTCTGGCTTGTGATTCTTAGTGGCCTTTGCAGACCTCTGAAGCCGAGTGCCCAGGGTTCCTAACCAGGTCTTGTGTGTGTTTCAGACTGAGGAGCTGAACCAGCAGGTGGTGTCCAGAGAAGCTGCAGTCCTGCCAGGCAGAGATCATCGAGCTGAGGCGCACAGTCAATGCCCTGGAGATCGAGCTGCAGGCCCAGCACAGCTTGGTGAGCCCTGAGGCTTGAGCAGAGTTGCTGCTGGACCAAGCCTAGCAGCACACAAGCCCCCAGCGTCCACGCCCTGACCACACAGGCAGGCTTCAGGGCTTACTTTCTTGAGAATCAGGGCTTTTCTGTGCAGAAAAGAGGGAATGAAGGCCCAGCCCCGAGGCACAGATCCCCAGTGATAAAGACAGAAGACCTAGAGCACCTGGCATGTCCTGGCAGTAGCTCTGGTATTTGTGTAAGCAGGTGTACCTTCTGAGTAATTATCAGTTACTCAGAGATGTCATTGAGTGGGGAGATACTCTCTAGGAGGTCACAGGGGCTAATTGGCTCATCTCAAATGAGATGTCTGATTGGGGAACTACGGTGGCTCGTCCTAGTTCAAAGTGATTCTCTGAGCTTCTGCTCTTGGCTTCTGAGGCTGAGATCCAGGTGGATTGAGTGCATCATTCTCACTCCTCTGACCTCTAACTTTCCTCCTCCCTACACAACCTCACCCCTCACAGAGAGATGCTTCGGATTCCACCCTGGCTGAGACCGAGGCCCGCTACAGCGCCCAGCTGGCCCAGATGCAGCACCTGATCAGCAATGTGGAGGCCCAGCTGGCGGAGATCCGGGCTGACCTGGAGCGGCAGAACCAGGAGTACCAGGTGCTGCTGGATGTCAGGGCCCGGCTGGAGTGTGAGATCAATACCTACCGGGGCCTGCTGGAGAGCGAGGACAGCAAGTGAGTATCACTGCACATTCCCTCGACTTCCGCAGTCCACAAAATTCTGGGGAGTCAGCCTGGTGCCTGGGAAGAGGCCAGCATTAGGGGGCCACTGTCCTGGCTGCTAGTTTTGGTCTTATTACAAATTTATCATGTGATCCTAGCAAGCCCCTTCTCCTCTCTGGGTCTGTTTTCCCATGAGTAAAATGAGGGAGTAGGACTGCTGGGTGGTCTTCAAGGTGCCTTCCAGTTTGTACCTGGGAGACCAGGGTAATCTGAACATTTTCTTTCTCCTAGGCTCCCCTGTAACCCATGTGCCTCCAACTATTCACCTTCCAAGTCGGGACTCCCCTGTCTCCCGGCGGCCTCCTGTAGTCCTGGCACCACCCGAATGAGCTGCAGTCCCCGCCCCATTTGTGTGCCCTGCCCAGGGGGTCGGTTCTGAGAATGACTGACCCAGAAGGCCAAGGCCATTGTCTCCAAGGCTTGGGCCTGGTGTCTATTCAACCCTAACAGCCCAATCCCCTCTCTCTTTGGGCAGAGCTCAAGACCTGGCCCTGAGAGGGCTCACAGAAATTTCTCAAAGCCAGTCACTAAGCCTGGCTACCTCTGAAGGCCTCAACTCCTTATCATTTCAATGGGTGCTGGGCCTCTGTTCTCAAGCTGCATCCTGGGTCAGGTTTTCCTTCTGGGTGGTGTTCCAGTGGGTTCTGAAATGCAATAGAGGGCTTCTGTTGATGGAACAATAAACCACATTTGCTCTGGCTCTCGATGCCTCATTTGCCTCATCCTAGCATTGTTGGTTTGTGTCTCTACTGGGTTCAGAGGAATGACTCTTGTGCAGATGAATGGAAGATCTTCGACCAAGTGTGACTTGGGATGATAGGGTCACTGTGCCCCTGTTTAGGGGATGGGATGATTAGAGGCCTATAGTGAGGTTTTCCCAATAACTGTAATTTTTGCTTGGCTTTCCTGATGAAGATCTTTCTTCAAGGTTCCAATACGGTGACAGGTGTTATCAGACTTCTTTTCCCATCCCTCTTAGTATACATGGTCACCCTGGTATCCCATATGTAGATAAAACTGAAAGCAATATAATTTGAAACATTTTAGGACATGTTTTGCCTCATGACCTTATAAAAGCAGCAATATGGTGTCCCATGCCCAGGGTACTTTTAAACAAACCCTCTTCCGGTGTGGCCCTTTCTTGTGGTCATTCAGCAACCCCCTTCACAGTCCATATCCTGTCACAAGTAGGAGATGGGGGAGTGAGCCTACCACTGTGACTTCTATCATAGAGATTCCGAGGCTCATGCCTGTTCTTGTGTGCTCTTGGCATCTGATGAGACACACAGTGCCTTTGGGTCCCAAGGCATTTCCACATGGATGTGGGATCCCCCAGCGTCTTGTCCTAAAGATTATCATTTAGGTCCAGGATGTCCTCCTACTAAATTCCATCAATCCCGCATGCAAAACAGAGAAGGGTAAAAGTAAAACTTCCTAAGACAGAAAGGAAGGCAGATTATCCCTAGATGGCTAGGTGCTCTTCATAAGACACGCAGAGTAATTGCTGTGAAATGTCAGTGATGTCGAGAGAGTGGTAACAGCATGGAAGCTGAGCAGATCGGTGAGAGATACCGACAAAGGTAGGCTTGAGACCCCCTCAGCCTTCAGGTGGATGCCCAATATAGCTCACCCTGATTCAATTTTAGAACGCTCTACTTTCTAATGCCCCCTAAAGGAGGGCCTTTGGGTCTTTGGTTTTTCTCAGCCCTCTTGCTCCTGGCATTCTGTAAAACCTCAGCTTCAGCCTTCTTGGAACACCTTGGGTAGTTTGCTGAGGCTTAGTCATTCAAGGGAAGGATAGCCTCAGGATCATTCACTTCACTCAAAAAACCCTTACCTAATGCCTCCAGGAAGTGTTGGTACCAAGGCAGGATTGCTCGAGGGAGGCATGGGATGGGACAGGAAGAATACCCACTCACTACTTCTTTTTTCCTTTTTACCTCAGTGGTGGGAGAAGGCCAGGTAAAGGAGACCATGATGTTAGTGCAGTGAACATGGGCTTTGGAATCAGACCAATCTGGGTTCAAATCCTGGCCTCGCCACTTACTGCCTGTGGGAGTTTTAGTAGGTCATAGTTCCTTTCTGAATCTCAGTTTCCTCATCAGTAAAATAGAGAACGTGACACTTCTTGTGCTATAAAGCCTCTAATGCTTTGCGGAGCATATGCTGGGCATTTGAAACCTGGTCTATATTGTTGACTCTCTATCCTAGCTGGATGCCTGGATTGCCCTGAAGGTAGGCATCCACCTTTTGCCAGCTCTTGGTTTCATTTCTGAGATTTCTTTCCAAGCAGTAATGCCAGGGTAGACTGGGACAGCCAAAGTGGATATATAGTTCGTGATGAATTATCAGGAGTCCCTGGGTGGTACAAACGGTTAATGTGCTCAGCTGCTAACTGAATGGTTAGTAGTTCCTGTCCACTAAGAGATGCCTTGGATGCTTATGCTTTTTAATTATCAAAGGCCTGATGACACATGGGGTCACCAAGATTCAGAATCAATTTGAGAGAAACTGGTTGGGTTTTGATATATTATTCAATTCTGACACTGACCAAAGTTAGTGGGGGAAGCCTCAGTTAGCAGTACATGGATGAGCACATGAACTGGAGTTAATTCTGTTTAACATAAAACTCACTCTTCCTCTTTATGGCATTCTTTGTGGCACAAAAACCAAACCAAACCCACTGCCGTTGAGTCGATTCCGAATCATAACAACCCTAGAGGACAGAGTAGAACTGCCCCATAGAGTTTCCAAGGAGCACCTGGCGGATTTGAACTGCTAACCAAATTGTGGCACAAGCCCCTTCCAAAAAAAAAAAAAAAACAAAAACTTCCAAGCCCATGCTAAATCCCTCCAAGATGGCCCCAATCAGATCATGTGTGGCCCTGCCTTTAATTATTATTTACTTCATTTGCTTGTGCTTTTTAATTATCATACTGTTACCATTCAGTCAGAGGTCCTCAGCCTCTAGAAATTCTGATTTAATTGGTCTTGGATATGGCCTGGAGTCAGAATCCTAAAAGGCTCTCCAGGTGATTCTAAAGAGTACCAGACTCGGAAGCTGACTGTACCCACTTGCTCTGTTACTGCCTTTCCCAGACCCACTTCTTCATCTGTCACTGCACTCCCGACCTGGAATACTGGCTTGAACCATGGTCTTCTGTGGCTTCAAACACTGCTGATCTTCTTCATCACACCAACTCTGATGTGAAACTCAGTCCTTTCTTCATAATGGAAAACACTGCTCATGCCAAGCTTTTGAATTTAGCGGACTTTGCTGAAGATTCCTTGGGGACCATCAATCTCTCACCACCTTCCTGTCTTTCTCTTCATCTCATTCCTTTGAAGTTCAACTTCTTCTCCCTCTGGCATGTAGAATAATTTCCTCCTCAAGGCACTTGGGGTCCTACCTTTCATGCCATGTCCTCATTAAGATCTTTTTCAAGTAAAGACTGTTCTTAAGAGGAGTTCTGGGGGCAGCTGTTAAGAAGTATATGTTCCCATACCTCAGTGGTTCTCCAAACCACCTGGAGGACTTGTTAAATACAGATTGCTAAGCCCCATCTTCAGAGTTTCTGGTTCAGTAGGTCTTGGGTGGGCCTGAGAAACTGCATTTCTAACCTGTTCCGGGGTGACGAAGATGCTGTTGGGCTGAGGAACACACTTTTGAGAATCACTCTATACTCTGTTACAATAATAGCTATCTTAGGAGATTTTTGTGAGGAATAAATGGATAAATTAATGCCAAGGATGCAGCATAGTGTTTGACACTTACAGACATTTAATCAGTGCTCATTATAATTTTGAAGTATATTCCAATAAGTATCATTCCACATACTTGGTATTGTTATTACCAATACCACAACTCTCATTTGTTGTGGGTTTTAAACTGTTCCTGTCATGGCATTAGGGCTTTTTTCTTCCTCAGTTGCTTTGGATTGCTAGAAATGTTTGAAAGGAGTAGCTAGGCTCCTCCTTCCATCCAATGCCACCATCTTCTCTAAACAGTTAATCTCAATGAAGGTACTGGAATTTATGGAATAATGGGTGTTGCAAGCAAAGTGAACTGAGAGGTTACTTAATATCACTCTTTCAGTTCATGTGAGACTGAGGCCCAGAGAGGCAAAGTGACTTTCCCAAGGTCACATAGGAAATTGTTGTTGTTGTTGCATGCTGTCTAGTTGATTCAGACTCAAAGCAACCCTATAGACAGAGTAGAACTGCCCCATAGGGCCTCCTAGGCTGTAATCTTTACAGGAGCAGATCATCAGGTCTTTTCTTTCATGATGCCACTGGGTGAGTTTGTACTGCCGACCTTGTGATTAGCAGCTGAGCACTTAACCATTGCACCACCAGGGCTCCTTACATAGCAAATTAGAGGGTAGCACCTCTATCTTGACTTTTCTTAGTCAGGGAATAGTGATGGATGAAAATTTCCCCTTCCTGCCCCTTTACCAACACTTCTGGGAATACACAAAAAATAAGACAAGCACTTATACTCAATATTATACTGAGAAGATTGTTGTTGTTGTTGTCTTGTGCTGTTGAGTCGATTCAGACTGATGGTGACCCCATGTGTTGCAGAGTAGAACTGCTGCATAAGGTTTTATTGGCTGTAATCTTTATAGAAGCGCATTGTCAGAACTTTTCTTCTGCATTGTTGCTGGGTGGGTTCGAACTACCAACCTCTCATTTACCAGCAGAGTGCAAACTATTTGTACCACCCAGGGACCTTGTATTGAGATTAAGGAATTAATGTCTATATAACAAACACACATTAAACATGAAGCGTGGGAACTCACAACTATTGCAGCCAGGACCGAGAATCGCTGGTTTAGCATGTTACTTTCTTGTATAATTGGAGATACTTGCTCTGGATTTCCTGGCTTAGGACTGCCCAGAACTGCAAGTATGGCTTCTCAAGGGAGCTGAGTCGTGTCGCTTGCAGTCTCTAAGGTCCTGAAGTGAGTCCTGTCTGACTGCCAGCTCAGAAAGTAAAAGTTGAGCTTGTTCTAGCTTGTTCAACCCCAGTCTGTTCAGCAAACAATAACCGAATACCTGGCAACTGTGTGTGAGGTGCCGCGGTAATCGCAGGTGAGGAGCCAGAGATGGTCAAGATAGAGCATCTGCCTCACAGAGAGGCTTGTGACGTTGCTCTGCTTTTCCAAGAGTGAGCTTCTCATCTCTCCCTTTCTCAGTGGGTTCCTGATGCTCTTGCTTCCTGTTTGTGTTTTGAGTTTATTCTCTCCTCCCTGATACTGCTTTCTGCCCCTTGCCGGGTAGACGTTGCATGTTAGGAAGACTCAGAGGCTCTTTTCCATCTCCCTGGATGGATATAATCTCGCCCATCTCCCTGGATTTATACTACTTCTAGTATCGGTGTAGCTTCTGCCACCTACACACTTCCTTATTAAAGGGGCCAGGTCTCTTCTCACAGGGAATGTTCTCGTTAAAAGGAGCAGTTGCTACCCCACAGAACTGTGGCCTTTCTCAGGGCTGGAACAGATGGGGGCGCGGTAGGCCAGGCCACTGAGGTTGGCTGGCAGCCCAGCCTTAGTAATGAGAGCCCAGGCTGGAGTTGGTCCTTTGAAGATGTGTCCTGAAGCTCTGCCCTAGACATCAATAACAGAAACTCAGTGTCCTGCTTTAGCCAAATGACAAGCTTGGCCACTTTTATGAGGAAAGGAACCCCTTATAGGATACCAAATTACAAATTAATTAGCTTCCTCTGAGGCTAAGTGTAAACATCAACACCACCCCACGAAGACTTTCTATCATGAGCCCCCTCACCGCAAGGGTATAAAGAGGCCCAGGCAGGATGTGGTCTGTAGACACTGGTGATCCAGGTAGGCTCAGCTGAGGAGAAGAGGGACTCTCAACATGACATCCAACTGCTGTGTCACCAATAGCTCACCTGCCTCTGTCAAAAGCTGCCCCCGACCCTCCTCTGTCTGCTCCAGCAGTGTGAGCTGCCGGCCTGAGCTCTACCTGGGTTATATCTGCCAGCCCATGACATGCATGCCTTCCTCCTGCATGCCAACCACCTACTGGCCATCCAGCTGCCTCTCCAAGACCTATCTGCCCAGCTCCTGCCGGCCCAGCAGCTGCTGGCCAACTGGTAACATCTCCAGCTCCATGGGTACCTGTGGCTGGTATTGTGAAGGGTCTTTCAACGGCAATGAGAAGGAGACCATGCAGTTCCTGAATGACCGCCTGGCCAACTACCTGGAGAAGGTGAGGCAGCTGGAGCAGGAGAACGCCAACCTGGAGAACAAGATCCAAGAGGCCTGCCAGTCTCAGGTGCCCACCTTGTGTCCAGACTACCAGTCCTACTTCCAAACCATTGAAGAGCTCCAGCAGAAGGTAAAGGAAAACAGGTGAACAGACTCACTGGGAAGACATCCAGAATAGCCAGAATTCCCAATTTTGATCTGTTTGTTAAACCATATTCAGGGAAAAGCGACCTCCCTAGGACATAAGATTAATCTCATAATTTGAGGGCTCAGCCAGAGCCCTTGACATTGAAAAGAAGCCTGAATTCTAACCTCAGTTCCACCACAGATTCATTGGGTGACTTTGGAAGGTCCCTTCCTTTCTCCAGGTCTCAGTTTCTTCATTTGCAAAATGGGGATAATAATGGTCCTTACCCAATAGGATTGTCAAGAGGATTCAATGAGATGATGTAAGTGAAGTGTTTGGAACATCCCCTGGTATGGGGTGAGCTTTCAGCAAATGTTAGGGTGTGTCAAGGACTCTTCTGTCATGTGAATAACCTCAGACTTAAACAAAACTCTTTCTCTTGCATATTGCTCATTGCATCCAAAAATGGGCATTGAATTTATGAAGACCCAGGTGCTTAAAAAAAACAAAAAACTGAAGTTCTCCCAGGACTAGCAGTTCACTTAATGTCCGCCGCCAGAGTTCCAGGGAAGAGGGGTTCTGCAGGATGGCTGCAGGGCAGAACCCTATCCTTGCTACTGTCGTCTTAGTTGAGTTCCTTTTCCTTCCTCTCATCCTGGACAGGTTCTGTGCACCAGGGCAGAGAATGCCAGGATGGTTGTGCACATTGATAATGCCAAGCTGGCTGCGGACGACTTCAGGACCAAGTGAGTTTGGCCAGGGGCTGGAGGGAGCCTCTCTCCTGGCACACACATGAGGCAGCTTTCCAGTCATTTCACAGAGTGTTGGAAAGTGCTGGCAGTTGAAGGCCTTCCCTGAGATGCTGTATTTGGCTCTACCCTCTCAGTTCCTGACCCTGTCCTTGTGTAGGTATGAGACGGAGCTGTCCATGCGGCAGCTGGTGGAGGCTGACATCAATGGCCTGCGCAGGATCCTGGATGATCTGACCCTGTGCAAGGCCGACTTGGAGGCCCAGGTGGAGTCCTTGAAGGAGGAGCTGCTGTGCCTCAAGAAGAACCACGAAGAGGTGAGCCCTGAAGTCAAGCTGAAGGCCCTGGGAAACAAAGTGGAAAGAATGTGGGGGTTTTGGGGCTGGATAGACAGAGGTTGAAATTCCCAGGCCTGATGTTATTTCTGTGACTTTGCCCAATGTATTTAACATGTGATAATGCCTTCTGCTGGAGCTCTTCAATGGTTTGGAAGTAGGACTGGTAGTCTGGACACAAGGTGGGCACCTGAGACTGGCAGGCCTCTTGGATCTTGTTCTCCAGGTTGGCGTTCTCCTGCTCCAGCTGCCTCACCTTCTCCAGGTAGTTGGCCAGGCGGTCATTCAGGAACTGCATGGTCTCCTTCTCATTGCCATTGAAAGACCCTTCACAATACCAGCCACAGGTACCCATGGAGCTGGAGATGTTACCAGTTGGCCAGCAGCTGCTGGGCCGGCAGGAGCTGGGCAGATAGGTCTTGGAGAGGCAGCTGGATGGCCAGTAGGTGGTTGGCATGCAGGAGGAAGGCATGCATGTCATGGGCTGGCAGAGGTATTTCTGAGGTGTTTGCTCATCTGTAAAACCTGAACACTATCGTATGTGGTCATAGTGAAAATTAAATGAGGTCATGGTTATGAAACACCTGTCATTTGGTTGGGGCTCAGAAATGCTAGCTCCTTTCCTTTCTGCATTTCCTGGGTGAACATGATTGCCAAGTGATCACAGTGACTACGTTTGCTTTTCTCATGAAAACCTCATACTAGAGGTAAGGTTGTACGTACTCTAGAGTCAGAGGTAGGTTGTGTTCTGGAACTCAAATGGAATGGGCTGTCCATCTCTGCCAGACTAGATTGCCAGGGTGGGGGTGGGGCGGGGGCCTCATCTCTAAGGGAGAGTTGAACTGCAGTAGTTTTCTTCTTTCTGTCTCCATCCTTCTCCTGCTTCCTCACTTCTGTATGTTACATACTTAAATTGAAAACCACAGGCAAGCCCTTTACTTTCTGATTCTTCTTTGGAGGGAAAGCTCTCTGCCTTGGACACCTGTGTGCTGCCAAGCCCACCTGAACCATGGTATTTTTTTTTTTTTTTCCTTCCCTGAGTTGATTCTCATCCTCTTGAGTTGGGGTTTGAATGAGCAAGTGCCTTGGACTCCTGGCTGAGTTTCCTTAAACTTAAGTGTAGAGTGATAGTCAGTCGCCACGTCCTCACTGAGCACCCTAAGGCACCCAGCAGGGCAGTAGCCTGACTCATCCTACTTCAGTCAGAGAACTGGGAACCGCACCAAGAAGACATTATCACACACTCTGTAATCTCAGTGACAACATTCTCTCTTTGGCAGCCAAGCCTGGGGAGGTGCCCGCTCTAACTTGGGCCTTGAACTAAGTAAAGACAAGTTCCCATTGCCCTCTTTCCCCAGATGGACACAGGCTGGGAGGGTGTGCTGGGAATGCCAGGGCATGTTGTTGTTGTTAGGTTCCATCGAGTCAGTTCTGACTCATAGCGACCCCATGCACAACAGAGAACGAAATACTGCTTGGTCCTGTGCCATCCTTACAATCGTTGTTATGCTTGAGCCCATTGTTGCAGCCACTGTGTCAATCCACCTCGTTGAGGGTCTTCCTCTTTTCTGCTGATCTTGTACCTGCCAAGCATGATGTCCTTCTCCAGAGACTGATCCCTTCTGACAACATGTCTAAAGTATCTAAGATGCGGTCTCACCATCCTTGCTTCTAAAGAGCATTCTGGTTGTACTTCTTCCAAGACAGATTTATTCGTTCTTCTGGCAGTCCATGGTGTATTCAATATTATTCGCCAACACCACAATTCAAAGCCATCAATTCTTTGGTCTTCCTTATTCATTGTCCAGCTTTCACATGCATATGATGCGATTGAAAATACTATGGCTTGGGTCAGGTGCACCCTAGTCTTCAACATGACATCTTTGCTCTTCAATACTTTAAAGAGGTCCTTTGCAGCAGATTTACCCAATGCAATGTGTCTTTTGACTTCTTGACTGCTGCTTCCATGGCTGTTGATTGTGGATCCAAGTAAAATGAAATCCTTGACAACTTCAACCTTTTCTTCGTTTATCATGATGTTGCTCATTGGTCCAGTTGTGAGGACTTTGTTTTCTTTATGTTGAGGCTGTGGTCTTTGATCTTCATTAGTAAGTGCTTCAAGTCCTCTTTACTTTCAGGAAGGAAGGTTGTGTCATGTGCATAATGCAGGTTGTTAATGAGTCTTCCTCCAGTCCTGATGTCCCGTTCTTCTTCATATAGTTCAGCTTCTCGTATTATTTGCCCAGCATACAGATTGAATAGGTAAGGTGTAAGAATACAACCCTGGTGCACACCTTTCCTGACTTTAAACTAGGGCACAGACTTCTTATTTTAGCTCAAATGGGTCAAACAAGCACCCTGACGCTGCTCTTGGCTTCTGCCAAAGCAACAGGAGGTGTTTCTGTTGGGAAGCACTTTCCAAACTGGTAGACCATTGAGACACTGTAAGACAGTGGTCTGGAGTCCTCGAAGCTTCCCTCTAATGCTAAGATTCTCTAGCCATCCCTCTTCCATCTTTTTATGTCTTCCTGGGAGATGGCCTGGGATTGTGTGACTTTCACATCTGCCTGGGGCTCTTGTACATTTTCAGGAAGTCAGTACCCTTCGATGTCAGCTTGGGGACCGCCTTAACATTGAGGTTGATGCTGCACCCCCAGTGGATCTGAACAGGATGCTGGAAGAGATGCGGTGTCAGTATGAGACCGTGGTGGAGACCAACCGCAAGGGCGTGGAGGAATGGTTCAACACACAGGTGGGCCTCTTGCAGGTGGGCTGGTTTCCCAGTGTCCCTGAAAGGGCACCCCAACTTCTCCTGTCCATCGCCCCTCCCCATTGCAGATGGAGGAGCTTAACCAGCAGGTGGCCACAAGCTGCGAGCAGCTTCAGAGCTACCAGTCGGACGTCATTGATCTGAGGCGGACGGTCAACACGCTGGAGATCGAGCTACAGGCCCAGCAGAGCCTGGTGAGTGCTGCTCGGTGGGCCCCTCTCCCCCAGCTCCGGAGTCAGGTGGCTCTGAGTGTAGGTGCAGGCACCTATGAAGGAGGAAGAGGAGGCCCAGATTTCAGCCACCATGAATGCTCACCCAGATGTTCTTTCCTGGAGGCAGTTTTCTCCCAACATCCAGCTCAGAGATAAAAGGGGCATGCTTCAAATCTGACCTGGGTTAGGGGGACACTGCCGTTATTGACAAACCCAGCCCCCCAAGAAGACTTGTTCTCTGCTTAGCCTGCCCTAAACCTGTAGTTCTCAAACTCACCTGTGGAGCTTTTAAAACTCCCGAAGCCCAGGTTCCTCTCTAGACCAATTGAATCTCTGGAGGTGGGCTTGGGCATGGGATATTTTTTAAAAAAGCTCACAGGTAACTCTAATGTGCAGCCAGGGTTGAGAACCATTGTCCTAAGTGATGCTGTGGGGCAGGTATATTTGCTGAACCTCAGATCCAAAGCCTGAGTCAGACTAAGGCTGTAGAAGGAATAAGGGATTTAGTATTTGATTTGGGGTCAAACCCTGGCTCTGTTAGTTACCAGCTGTTTAACCTTGAACCAAGGTTTCCAACTGGTTCATTCCACTTTGAACTTCTGCTGAGAATTTAACAAGATCCCCAGGTGATTCTTATTAGTATATAAGACTCACCAGTCACAACTCTTTTATGAGTACTTAAGAATCACCTAGGGATCTTATTAAAAGGTAGCTTCTGATTCAGTATATCTGGAGTAGAAATGCAAATTCTCAGCAGGGGTTCAAATTGAATGAACCATTCAAAGCCCTGCCTTGAACGAGTCACTTAACCTTGCTGGGCTTCAGTTTCTACAGTCACTTAGGTAGGGAAGGGTCATTCCCAGCTTCAAAGAAAGACTTGGCTCTTGCAGATCCTGTCAGAATTAGGCCATGGAAAATAGCTCCACCTCTTAGAGTTACGTACAGGCAGTCCCTGGGTTACCAACACCCGACTTAAGGACAACTTGCACTTAAGAATGGACTGCTAAAAAAAGCCTATTATATTAAAAATTTGAGTCAAATACAATGTTTGTGATAACAAACACATGTATTACTTCATGATGCTCATGAAAACACTGGCATGGTTTGGAAGTGTTTCTTAAGGGTTTTATATGCATTAAAAAAAACAAACCCCCAAAACAGACCAAACCTATTGCTGTCAAGTCGATGCTAACTTATAATGAACCTATAGGACAGGGTAGAACTGCCCCATAGGGTTTCTAAGGCTGTAAATCTTTATGGAAGCAGACTGCCACATCTTTCTCCCATGGAGCAGCTGGTGAGTTTGAGTTTATGTGCATAGAAAGGTAAAATATATACTAAGACAGACATTTGACTGACGCTAAATAAGAACCATATATACCTGTTTCAACTTACCTACAAATTCAACTTGAAGACAGACTTAGGAATGGGTCTCGCCCATAACCTGGGGCCTGCCTGTCTTTCCTTTGCTGTAGAGGGGCTCTCTGGAAAATATGCTGACCGAGACGGAGGCCCGCTGCAGCTCTCAGCTGTCCCAGATGCAGTGCGTGATCACCAATGTGGAGACCCAGCTGGCTGACATCCGCTGTGACCTGGAGCGTCAGAACCAGGAGTACAAGGTGCTGCTGGATGTCAAGGCCCGGCTGGAGTGTGAGATCAACACATACCGGGGTCTGCTGGAGAGTGAGGACTGCAAGTACGTGGGCTCAGCTGAGGCTGTACGGAGAGATGTGTGCGAGGATGGACACATTCTTATCAAAACCTAGTGCCATTCTTATCAAGTGCCTACTATATGCCTAACAGTGTCAGGGCACAGGGTGGGCTCACAGACATGGCTGCTCCCCTCTTGGATCCAGGGTTTCAAACAGGCTCATTCTGGTTGGAACCCTTGCTGAGAATTTGCATTTCCACTCCAGATATACTGAATCAGAATCTATACTTTAACAAGATCCCCAGGGGATTCTTATGTAAAGTAAACTTTGAGAAGCACTGCTCTACTAGTCCGGGCCCTGGTGGCGTAGTGGTTAAGAACTTGGCTGCTAACCAAAAACTCAACAGTTCGAATCCACCAGCTGCTCCTTAGAAACCCTATGGGGTAGTTCTACTCTGTCCTATAGGGTCGCTGTAAGTCAGAATCAACACGATGGCAATGGGTTTGGGTGGGTTTGCTCTACTAGTGGCTCTCAGAATTGGTCCCTAACCAGCAGCATTTACATCACTTGGGAACTTGTTAGAAATGCAAATTCTCAGAACGCAAATTCTCAGCAGAGGTTTGGCCCCATGAACAATTGGCTCTGAAGCCCTGCTTGGACCTCACTCCTTAGTAGGTGAGACAGACCAGAAGAGAGTAACCAGAACTGCTATGGAAGGAGGTAGATGGTACCAGGAGTGCTACCATAGGGATTTGATGCAGAGAAATCAGGGAAAGCTTCATGGAGGATGTAACAGTTGAGTTGAGCTCTGAAGAAAGAGAAGAAATCGATTAGGTGAGTGGGGAGGGAAGGGTGTTCTAGAAATAGGAAACAGGGCATAAGCCCTGTGATCTGAGCAGTATGGTCTATGGAGGAACTAGAAGAAGGTCAGACTGCCTGAAACTCAGACAGCAACAGAGCTATGAGGTAAGGCTGGGGCCAGAGATGGTAGCAGGGTGATGCAGAACCATGCAGGTTGTGTTAAGGAAACGTCTCTTTATCCCAGGTGAAAATGAGAACCATGGAAGATTTTAAGCAGGGGAGGGACATGATTAGATGTATGTTTGTAGAAGATCACTCTGGTCATTATGTTGACAACAGTTACGAGGGGCAACCGTGGGGTTGGAGAGACTAGTGAGGAGGCCGTTGGGGCAGCACAGACAAAGATGACGGAGGCTGGGACCAGGGAGGCTAGGTGGAGAAGGCGTGCAGGGAATGGGTTTGAGAGGCACCCAGGGGTAGAATTGTGGAGTTGGGCTTCTCTTCTAATTCTGCCCCAAATGTGGCTTTCTTCCACAGGTTGCCCTGTAACCCATGCTCCACTCCTTCCTGTCCTCCTTGTGCACCCTGCCAGCCTTGTGTGCCCCGCACCATCTGTGTGCCTCGCACCGTCTGTGTGCCTTGCATACCTGGTCCCCAAGGCCACTACTGAAGTTCCTTAGCGCTTCAGAAGAACTGGTGCCTCCTCAGGCTGGGCCTGACCACAGTTCTGGGGCCACCAACAGAGCAGGGCCATTTCCCACCAGCAAGGAAGACCTCGGGCAGGAAGCAGGAAGTGGATGCCTGCAAGGTGCCCTGATGCTCCAGGGTGCACTAGCCCTCATCACTTAGAACCTTCCTCTCTTCTGTTCCCATGGGTGAACTGCTCTCTGGGGATGTTTCTGGTTGGTTGTTCTGCCTCAAAGAGCATGTACTCTAAGTCAATTGGCAAATAAAGCCTTATTCAGTGGCCCTGCAAATACGGCTTTCTCTTGTTTTGTCACTTATGCTGCTGTATCCTCAAGCCAATTCTACTCAGGTGGGATCAAGAGGAATGTGGCCAAATTCTAGATTTATTTTTTATGTCCCTTTTGCTTCCATAGACTTGAGAGGCTTTCATTAAAAAGGCCCACATGCCATAAACCAGACAAAACCAGGTAATTGGTCCAGAGCCAAGTAATAAAAGAATAAAGGGAGATAATAATGCCAGAAACTTAGGCCAAACCACTGTAACTGAGAATAAAACCCACCCTTAAACCTCATTACAGCTGGTACAATGGGATCATTCATTCATTCAAAAACCTTCACCTACTAGGTGCCAGGCTCTGCATTTGTTGTTGTTGTTAGTTGCCATCCAGTTGACTCTGACTCATGGCAACCTTGCGTATAGAGAACAAAATGTTGCCCAATACTGTGCCACCCTCATGGTTGTTGGTATGTTTGAGTCCACCGTTGTGGCTATCGTGTCAATCCATCTCACTGGGAGTTTCCCTCGTTTTCCTGACCCTCTACCAAACATGATGTTCTTTTTTAGTGATTGGTGTTTCCTGATGGCGTGTCCAAAGTAAGTGAGCTGAAGTCTTGCCATCCTCACTTCTACGGTGCATTCTGGTTGTATTTCTCCTAAGATTGATTGATTTATTCTTCCGGCAGTACACAGAATAATTTATTCTTCCGGCAGTCCATACGATATTCAAAATTCTCCTCTAACATCACAATTCGAATACATCAGTTCTTTTGCCTTCCTTTTTCATTGTCCGCTTTTCACATGCATACGAGGTGATTGAAAAGACCATGGTTTGGGTCAGGCACACCTTAGTCATCAAAGTGATAGCTTTGCTTTTTAAAACTTTAAGGTGGTCTTTTGTAGCAGATTTACCTGATGTACACACCCTGTTAATAATGCCTCATTTAATCCTTTCACAATCTATGTCGATAAAAACTCATTGCAGCCAAGTTTATTCTGACTCATGGTGACCCTATAGGACAGAATAGAACTGCCCAATAGTGTTTCCAAGGAGCAGTGGTGGATTCAAACTTCTGACCTTTTGGTTAGCAGCCATAGCTCTTAACCACTTCACCAACAGGGTTTCCATCTATGTCAAAGGTACCATTATTTTCTCCACTTTACAAATGAGGGAATTAAGGCCCAGAGAGGTTAAGAAACTTTCCAAGGTCATACGGCTACCAAAGGTGGAGCCAGGATTCAAATCCAGGCCTTCAGGCTCTAGAGATGTTTAGCCAATTCATTTTCAGAGTCCTTACTCTTAGCAAACTACAGCTGGGTCCCTCCTCAGATGCTTACTATCAGAGAAGGAGCTAAGACTAATTCCTTTCTCAATAAAGGGGCATATAATAAAAATAATAATAATGAAAATTCTACCACTAATGAGTGCTTATAATGCACAAGGTACTGTGGTGAGCATGTTACATAAATTAACATATGCAATTCTCATGACCACCTTGTATGGTAGGCATCATGTCCATTTAGAGATGTGGCAACTGAGACACAGAGAGTAGTTAAGTCAGTTGTCCAAGGTTACATGCAAGGACACAGATTTGAACCCAGGTCTAGCTGGGTCTAGCATTATTTCAACTACCCTGCTATCCTGCCAAATTCCTACCTATCGATAGCACACGCTAACAAAGATTGGGAGAAAGTATTAGCTTGGAGGGATCAGAAGAGAATTCATATAGATGGTGGCATTTGAGATGGGCCTTGAAAGTTGAATAGGATGTCAATGGAGGAAAATACAAGCTGTGGGGAGACAGAGATATTTGAAGGGGAAGCAGAAGTTACAGCTAGGAGGCCTGTGTGGTCCTCCTGGCTAGAGCAGCAGACTCCTGTGAAAGACTGGCGGGAAACAAAGCTCAAACGGTAGGAAGCGTCAGACTGTGGGGGGCCTCGGGTACCAAGATGAAGAGCCTGACTCCATCCAGAAGGTGGCGGGAGGGTTGCTGGAGGATTTGAGCCAAAGAATGACATGATCAGAGTGATATTTTAGGAAGTTTAACCAAGGAGCATCAACACGATGGCTGTGAACCAGAGAGAAAGCTATTGAAGAGTCTGTGGAAGAAGCTAACGGAGGCCTGAACTAAAGCAATGACAATGAGAATGGAAAAATAAGAGGTCGGTTTGAGAGACATGGTGAAGGACCTGACCTGACTTGGCAGCTGACAGGACATGGTGGGAAAGAGGTGAGAGACAAGAACGGGAATCTTGTACGCCTTTCTGAACCTCACCCTCCAAACACACAGTTCTTAATGAGCTGAAGTGGTGTTTCTATTAAGTATCTGCCCTCTGGCTTTGCCAAGAAGTGATGAAAAATGGATCAGATCCTGAAGCTGCCTGGAGGCTCTCCGGACACGATCCCACATGCCTGTCTGGCAGACAAGGTCATTAGCCTGATGGAGGAGACACAAATACACTCCGCTCAGCAAACTATGCTTCTGGGGTGGGTGTGGAGGGGTGTTGAAACTTCAGTGAGCTGGAATGCCAAAAGAGGGGCTTCTGGCTAACTGGATTTTCTAACAACTGAGTGCCAACCAAGAATCCTTCTTAAATTCAACACCTGTGCAAATTTTTTTCTAGAATGTGTTCAGTCTGATAAACACAGCAGACTGAACGGAACTGAATCTTTGGTTCTAGAACTGTAGTGTTCCGTCCAATATGGTAGCCACTAACTACATGTGGCTATTTAATTTTTAATGAAGTAAAACGAAATGAAATTAAAACATTTAGTTCCTCAGTTGCACTAGCCACATTTCAAGTGCTCAACAGCCGCATGTGGCTGGTGGTACCATGCTGGACAATACAGATATAGAATATTTCCATCACTGCAGAAAAGCATATTGGTCAGTGCTGTCTTACCCTGTCAGAACCAGAGGGAGCCTTACAGATGATCTGGCTCAGGGCTCCCCCACCTCCTCCTCCTCCCTCCATCTTACAGACTAGGAGTCTAAGGCCGCCCCCCCCCCCCGCAAAACCCAAATCAAATGCATTGCAGTCAAGTAGATTCTAACTCATAGCGACCCTATAGGACAGAGTAGAACTGCCCCATAGAGTTTCCAAGGAGCGCCTGGTGGATTTGAACTGACAACCTTTTGGTTAGCAGCCATAGCTCTAACCACTACACCACCAGGGTTTCTGTCTAAGGCCCAGGGAGATGGAAAGAGCTGCTCACAGACACGCAACAAACAGATACAAGTTGAAGCTAAGTGTTCTGACTCCAAGCCCAGTTGATGTCTCTGAGCTCTATAGGCTTTTCCCAAGCACCCAAGGTTTATTATTATTTCAGGCTAATAAATATTTCCCTCCCATCTTCCTCTTCCATTTTTCTTACAGACGTTTTCTTGGAGATGCTGAAACTCTTTCCTGGGGATATAGTTCCCCTTTGAAAAAGAACTAGCAACTACCACACTCAGATTCTCCTCATCCTTCGGGCAGCTGGCTCAGTAAGAGCCCAAACCTCAGGCTGTGACTGAGAGCCAAGCAGACACTGAGCAGTCACAAAGGCGGTACAGGCCAGGGGACCAGGCCCCTGGGCCCTCTGGGGCCTTCCTCAGGCTCTTCTTTCCCCAGCATTCCAACTCCGTTTCCACACCTGTGTGTCACTCTGCCTTGCCTAGACTTGTCTGACCACCCAAATGCTTGTTAAGGCATTTTGTAGGAAATCAAACCCCACTGCTCCAGGCCAGGAGTGCCACCCCCTTCTGGCAATGGATGGCCACTATCTTCTGAGTCTAGACAGTACTTCTGGCCAAGCTAGAGGAGCCTGGAGCTATCATCCTGCCTAGCCTGTCTCTCTTATTTGATGGACAAGGGAGCCACAGGAGTAAAGAAGATATTTATGTCCCACCAGCACCAGCACCTCCCGGGATCTGGACCTAGTGCTCCACACACGAGGATTCTCACAGGAACCCCATCCTCTGTCAAAGCATTTGGATTTAATTGTCTCCTGTTTATAGGGAAACACAGGCAGGGTCATTGAAATCCAATACAACCTCTGATGTGTTTGATGTTTGGGAGAAACTCCTACAGGTAGCAGGGGTGCTCTCCACATGGGGATTGGGAAAGAAGGGACCAGGATTGCAAAGATACCACTTTCCCCAAGAATATGGAAGAGTCTGGGCCTGGGGCCTGCCACTCACGGCCCTAGAGCAAGGCACCTCGGCCTACCTTTCTGGGAATGAGGGGGTACCTGGGCAGAACTGGCTTCCAGGGAAGCGTGGCCAGAGGGCAATGGCTTCTAGAGAGAAAGGTCCAGGAGTCGGGCTCAGTGGCTGGGAGATGGGGGCAATGTGTAGACTCTGAATTGTGCTGAATGAATCTTTTCCTCTCCACTATTGGGAAAGCTTCTTACGACATCATCAAAAAAAAGGATATGCTACTTCCAGGCTGTAAGTGGGGAAATTGTTAATAATAGAATAATTCTCTTTCTGTGTTTGCAAATTTTAACACATGAATGCAATGATCTCAATTTTGCTAAACAGAAAGTTCCTAAGACCATCTGATGTCTATCTTTTTGAACAACTGGCCAAGATAGGTTTATTTCCAAATAGTCATCTCCTTTCGCCAGAAATGGAAACCCTGGTGGTGTAACGGTTAAGTACTATGGCTACTAACCAAAAGATCGGCAGTTCGAATCCACCAGGTGCTCCTTGGAAACTCTATGGGGCAGTTCTACCCTGTCCTTTAGGGTCGCTATGAGTCGGAATCGACTCTGGCACGGGGTTTGGTTGTTGTTTTTTTTTTTTTAGCCAGAAACAAGCAAACAAACACACAAACGAGCATCTTAGAGTAATGGGGAAGGTTAGTGGCTTTCACTTCAAGGAGCCTGGGCTAGAATCTCAGTTCTGCTACTAACATGCTGTGTGATTTAGCCAAGTGTCTTAATCTCTGTGTGGCTCAGTTGCCATCGCTGTAGAAATAGGGAGAATTCAACCTGCCCCTCAATGTGGTGGGGGCATCATGCAAGTGAAGGTGCCTATCATGATCCCTGGCAGATTATAAGTGCCTGATAAACGTCGGTCACAGAAAATCTGCTTTGGCAACAAGTTCCCCCCTTTCTTCAGATTTTTTTTTCCCATAACAATGGCAGCTGAGTCACTTCTCTAAGCCACGCTGAAGCCCAAGTTTCAGAAACAACAACAAAACACAGACAGTGCAGTTTTGCTCCAGGCCTAAAGAACACCTGGATGGCCTTCCAGTCTTGGTCTTAATGTCTTGGCAAAGCAGCAGGTACAATGTCTGAGGCCACGTCCAGGCCTTCCGGATCTCCCTCGCCTAGTATTCCTGGTATTCTCCCTCTGCCCTAGCCCCTCAGCTCAGGAGCAGACCTGGTCTGAGGAGGTCCAGTTTTTAGTCCTCATTCATTTGTGCTTTGCAGAGCAGGTGCCAGCAAACTAGGCTCATCGGTCAAATCCAGCTGCTGTCTGTTTTGGTAAATAAAGTTTTTTTTTTTTTTTTTTTTTTTTATAACTTTTATTAAGCTTCAAGTGAACGTTTACAAATCCAATCAGTCTGTCACATATAAGTTCACATACATCTCACTCCCTACTCCCACTTGCTCTCCCCCTCTTGAGTCAGCCCTTTCAGTCTCTCCTTTCTTGGCAATTTTGCCAGCTTCCCTCTCTCTCTATCCTCCCATCCCCTCTCCAGACAAGAGTTGCCAACACAATCTCAAGTGTCCACCTGATATAATTAGCTCACCCTTCATCAGCGTCTCTCTCCCACCCGCTGACCAGTCCCTTTCATGTCTGATGAGTTGTCTTCGGGGATGGTTCCTGTCCTGTGCCAACAGAAGGTCTGGGGACCATGGCCGCCGGGATTCCTCTAGTCTCAGTCAGACCATTAAGTTTGGTCTTTTTATGAGAATTTTGGGGTCTGTATCCCACTGATCTCCTGCTCCCTCAGGGGTCCTCTGCTGTGCTCCCTGACAGGGCAGTCATCGATTGTGGCCGGGCACCAACTAGTTCTTCTGGTCTCAGGATGATGTAGGTCTCTGGTTCATGTGGCCCTTTCTGTCTCTTGGGCTCTTAGTTGTCGTGTGGCCTTTGTGTTCTTCATTTTCCTTTGCTTGTTTTGGTAAATAAAGTTTTATTGGAACATAGCTAAGGTCATTTGTTTATATATTGGCTATATCTGCTTTTACACTACAGTGGCAGAGTTGGGTAGGTGTGACAGAGACTGTATGGCCCACGAAGCTTGAAATATTTACCACTAGCCCTTCATAGAAAAAGTTTGCTGATCCTGGTGTAGAGGAAAGAGAATGCGCTGAAGTCAGGAGCCCTCCTAATCAGGGGTTCCAGCTCTGTTCTGACTTGCTCTGTGCCCCTGAGGGACTTACAGCTCCTCTCTCATCCCCAGTGGAAGCATGCATGAGGAAGGATTAGCTAAGTTTCCTTCTGGTCTAATAAGCGGTGGTGGTTGGTGTTAGTTGCCATCAAGTTGATTCTGACTCATGGTGACCCCATGTGTGCAGAATAGAACTGCTCCACAGTGTTTTCTAGGCTATGACCTTTCAGAAGCAGATTGGCAGGCCTTTTTCCTGATGCACCTTTGAACGGGCTCGAACCACCAACCTTTTGGCCCGTAGTCAAGCAATTAACCATGTGTGCCATCCAGGGACTCCATTCTAATAAGTTAACCCCCCTTGATTCCACTGCTCAATCTCACTGGAGGCTCCTGCCCTGGAACTAGAGTCTCCACACTCAGTGAAGTCTGCTTGCTCTCTCTGACAAGGGAATGGCTGAGCGAACCATTTATCTTAATGGCAACGCCACTTCTAGAGAGACACCAGATGGTCACTCAGGGAACAGAGCTTAACTTCTCAGTAAGGTATTCTTAAAGAGATAACATAAAGCATTTCTTTTAGCAACAAAAGGAGTCCAGAGGCAGTTACTCCTGTGTTTGATGAGGTAGGCCCTACCGATGAGACTGAATAACTGACTAATGGGGTGTTCTGATGGTGGCAGAAATGAGGATTCATGGGGGAAAGCTTGTGTATTGCACCTGTCCCCATCGCTGGTGCATAACGGGCTCCTAGAGCAGCAGTGGATCCTGCACACTGGGTCGGTATGGACCCTCCTGTCCATGCAGGTGAGAAGGTGGGACACGAGAGACTCACCTATGCTGAGGGTGGGACATTCTTCTCATGCCCTCCTTGCAAATGGCTCATCGGTCTCATCAAGCTGGGTGCTTTTGTGGCTCTGCAGCTTCACATGACCTTGGCCTGTGTTTTGATTTTCAAGGAGTTTTCTGGGTGAGGTCACTTTCCTTCTTTAGCACTTGAGAAACCACAACTCTCTCTCTTGGTTCTTGGTCAGTAAGTGAAATGAAGTTGCGTATTGAGTGTGGATCATACTGTTGTCAGGTTATTTCACTGAGTTACAGGGAGCATCTGGTCCAGAGTTTTCAAAATGATGGCTATGACTCATTAATGGTCTGTAAAGTCATTTTACATTTAAATTTTACGTTTATAGGGTCGTAATGAGTCATTAAAAAAAAGTTTTTTCTTTTTTTTAATGAGTCAGAATCGACTCGACAGCCATGAGTTTAGTTTTTTTTTTTTTCCCACTCCTATTAGTGGGCTTTGACCAGCATTAGAGATTGTGAGAAAGAAACACAATAGAAAACATAAGTATTTTTATATGAAATTTGGGTCTCAGCATTTATGCATCTGTGTCCTGGATTGCAATGCAAAATGTAATTCTCACTTAGGTTGTAGTCAAAAAAGTTTGAGCACATGGGCTGTTCCAGAGCTTGCTTTTTCAGATGAAGAACCAGGGACCAGAGAGGCAGCTGACTTATTCTGGGTGCACAGCTAGTGAGTGGCAGAGCTGGGAGCACAGCCTGAAGAGATATGGACCCTCCTTTATCGGATTGCTATGAGTCGGAATCGACTCGATGGCAATGGGTTTGGTTTTTTGGTTTTAATAAGAATAAAGCCTCACCACACGACAACTAAGAGCCCAAGAGACAGAAAGGGCCACATGAACCAGAGACCTACATCATCCTGAGACCACAAGAACTAGTTGGTGCCCGGCCACAATCGATGACTGCCCTGACAGGGAGCACAGCAGAGGACCCCTGAGGGAGCAGGAGATCAGTGGGATACAGACCCCAAATTCTCATAAAAAGACCAAACTTAATGGTCTGACTGAGACTAGAGGAATCCCGGCGGCCATGGTCCCCAGACCTTCTGTTGGCACAGGACAGGAACCATCCCCGAAGACAACTCATCAGACATGAAAGGGACTGGTCAGCGGTGGGGGAGAGAGACGATGATGAAGAGTGAGCTAATTATATCAGGTGGACACTTGAGATTGTGTTGGCAACTCTTGTCTGGAGGGGGGATGGGAGGATAGAGAGAGAGAGAAGCCGGCAAAATTGTCACGAAAGGAGAGACTGAAAGGGCTGACTCAAGAGGGGGAGAGCAAGTGGGAGTAGGGAGTGAGATGTATGTAAACTTATATGTGACAGACTGATTGGATTTGTAAACGTTCACTTGAAGCTTAATAAAAGTTAATAAATAAAAAAAAAAAAGAATAAAGCCTCAATTCTGCCTAGTCAGCCCTGAAAGAAAACTATCTCGGTGGAGAGAAAGAATGAAATAATTCAGTCCTGCCTGCCTGGGTCACCTGCACTTGGGGACTGTCACTGAGTACCATGACCAGGACTCACTGGTCTAACACTGCCCAAGTGTAGGACAAATGACCGTACATGCCCTTTTGCTGGGTGGAGGGTGGGTGGTTCAGATGAGACTCAACTCACAAATGAGGCCTAACAAGGGGATCTACGGACAGTGAGTCTTGAAAGTCTGGCTCACAACCTGCTCATGGGACACATACAGACCTGTCCTGATCTCATGGTTCTACCACGAGAATGATCGTGCATGAGAACCTCTCCTTCTAGCTTCCATTCCCTCTATATGCTGACACTATACCCAGCCCCTGTGCTCCCAGGGTCCCTCTAGACTTCTGAGCTTCCGGACCCAGGAGGAGTTGAGACCTCAAAGTGCTTCTTTCCTCTCTGTGAACACCCCTTTTCTCCAGGTGACCAACATGTTAGATAGGTCCCTACATACCACAGGGCTGTGGCTATACCCTCACCATCTCACCCACACATCAAGATACAACTCTCTAATCCCGGCATTTCTATGAAAGATCCATGAACAGCAGTGAGAGAGGCCGAGTCCTAGCAGAGCCCAAATACCTGGGTTCCCATCTGGGCTCCCATCCAGTGCTTTTTCTTCCAGACCTCTGGGGAAGACAAGGTCTGGGAAGACCTGGTAAGCAAATGCATTACTAGTTTTGCAGTCTATTGATGGATAAGTAAACGTTACATAAAGACAAATGAGTTACAAGAAAATTTTTGGTTGTCAGAATTTTATTTTGGATTTCAGAATTGCAGGTAAGGTTTGTGGCCCCTGTACTGCTTTATAATTATTGTCATTTCCCTAGCAGCTGCTGGCTCTGCCTTCTGGGATATGCATCCTCCCAAGGAACTCCCAGGGCAGGTTCTATAATCCTCATCTCACACAAGAGAAAATAAAAGCTCTATGGCTTAAAAAGCTTAGGAAAGCCAGAATCTGCACCCCTGTCTGACTCCAGAGCGGTGCTTTCCACTCTGCCACCTCTCCTATTCTCTCCTCTTCTCTTCCAAGTCACTGCTTCCCAACCTCAGCTGCACATTGGACTCACCTGGGCAGCTTTTAAAATTACTGATGTCTGGGTCCCACCTCCGGGGTTCTGGTGTCATTGGTCTGAGTGTGGCCTGGGTACCAGACTTTTTAAAAGCTCCCCAGGGAATTCTAATGTGAGGCCAAGGTTAGAATCCGTTGTCAATGGGCGTTCACTGGATGGGGGTGGGGCGGGAGGAGGGGGAGAGCATGTTTCTAATTACCACACTCAGGGCTGCTCCCTTTCCTTGCAGCAGTTGTTCTCCGACTTGAGCATTCATCAGGATCATGTGGAGGGCTTGTTGAAGAACAGGCTGCTGGGTCCCACCTCTAGAACTTTCTTATTCAGTAGGTCTGGAGTGGGGTCTGGAAACCCTGGTGGTGTAGCGGTTAAGAGCTATGGATGTTAACCAAAAGGTCAGCAAACCCTATGGGGCAGTTCTACCCAGTCCTATAGAGTCGCTACGAGTCGGAATCAACTTGTTGGCAATGGGTTTGGTTTTGGTTTTTGGTGGAGTGGGGTCTGAAAATGTGTATTTCTAATGGTTTCCAGGTGGTACTGATGCTTAGAGAACCAAACTTTCTGAGAACCCCAGCCCTAAAGGCTGACAAAGCTGGCTTAGGAAGGGATGCAGACACTATCTTCTTCAGCACAGCAGAAAACCAATCATAAGCCTATATGGTTTTCCTGGTCAAAAAAGGCATTTCCTCGGTGCTGTATCATCTCTGTCTAACCCTTGCTAAATGCCTTACTTGGATTAAGCATTTCCTAGATCAGTGTCAGTATCTGAGAAGGGGTACAGGATGACTCTTGAGGGGGTACATCATTCTCAAACAAACCGGCTCTGCCCTTTCCAGAGGTTGCCTGAGTTTCCTTAGACCCAAACCCAGCTGGGACTTTGGGGCTCGGAGAGGAAGCAGAGCATCTCAGTGAGGGGGGAAGATGGAGCGATTCCTTCTAAGAGCAGGTCTGTTGAATGTGTAGTTAAATGTGGTCTACCTTTGGCTTCTGTGTAGGATTTATAAAACGATTTAATATGTAAGAAATATTATCACGAACTTAGATCTGGAAAGTGGCATTGAGTGGTGTGCTGGAGCTCTTACTGGCTTGCAGGATCTGATTTTGTGCCTTTCTTCCCAACTCCACATTCAGGGATCTCATGTTGGTAGCTTGAAATTGGCCACTGTGGGTGTATTTACACCACAGAAATCAGCACGTGCTACAAATCAGGGCTCCCCTGCATCTCCCTCCTCTTCCTGCAGTAGGAGCCTTGCATAGAAAAGGTAGGCTGTGGGTTAGGCATGATTTCCAGTGTGCTAGCCTGCAACTCCATGCGTTTCTGTCACTGGTTGACATGCACCCATATGTTCCAACACTATGTTTGAAAATAGAATTCCAAGACCACAGCCCCCACCTCTGTCCCGTAGTAGGCTCCCTGCCTCTGGAGATAGGTATTTCTAAAGTCAGAGTCAGTGCAGACCTCTGTGCTCATAGGTGAATGAAGGAGGGCTGCAGGGACCCGTTTTTCATGGCTCTGTCTCCAGCACTTCTCGTCACTGAGCCTGGCTCATACCTCATTACCAGAGGCCACAGGGACTCTTTTTAGAGGGTTGAGAAGGAAGGCAGCCTTAGGCATGAGGGTGGGTGTCCTTTTCCCATATTAACCTCCTCACTCACTGCCAGTTCCTTTGAAAAAATGTAAATCAGAGAAACAAGTGACCTTACAAAGGGGCATGCAGCAATCAGTGTGGTTATTCAAAACAGCACACACAGTAGTAGCACAAGCCAGGATCACAGGTCAACCTTTAGCAGAGAGGAATGTCACTGGACATGCCAAGCTTCGGCAGCGATGTTATGAAGTGACAAGTATTGTGTATTGTGAAGTGGAAAGAATCACGCTTTTTAGCCAATGGAGTGAATTCTGCCAGAGAATAAGGTCAAAAGAGATTCTATTTAGCAAATCAAAGAAAATGACTTGAAAAGTCTGGTTCTCTGGTTTATAGAGAACCTGGTTGCTATGTGATGAGGCAAAGAAGAGTAACAAAAGGAGTGTCTGAAGACGTAACATGCAGATTTTACCCAGGGGCCTCTCAGTGATGGGATGGCTTGGCAGGGTGATGTCACCTAAAGATAGTGGCTGTAAAGTGTTATTCCTTGGTGAGCTCTGGGTCACCCTTAGGCTAGAGCTCACCATTCCTTAGCTTTCTGGGGAAACTCAATCTGAACAGAATTTTCAAGTTTTGTATTTTTTTCTTGAAAGTGCTCCGACAGCCTGTGTTTCACATACACACGTCTGGTCCCTATAGACATGTCTGTTCATATTTTTTTCAGTGCTCAGAGCACTGGAAAATATTCATTTTCTCAAAGGTCTATTCTTAAGCACTTTGGGAGTCTTGCTTACATTTGGTTTCTCTCAGTCCTGGTAGTTAATCTATCTCCTGACACAAATGTTGAGAGAAAACTTTTGGGACCTTGGCAATCAGCTATCTTGGCTCCCTGGTACCAAGAGCTATTGAGGTACGGGATGTAGAGCCATTTTGGAGACTGAGCTTTCCTCTGGGTGTCTTCCTACATAGCCCTTGGAGAAACACTGCCCTGTTGTTTTGGTATCCCAACGTTAATATTTTCTGAGACACAAAGAGAATAATATAGAGTGTTAGGCTTTTTAAAAAATCTCTTAATTTCAACTTCTTGCCCAGTTTCTAGGTTTTTTAATTCTTCTTAGTTCCAGAAATGACAGATTATTCTCCTTGGGGTTAAAGGGTAGGAGTGGGGGCGTGGTGTGGTTTTGGTGAAGACAAATGAGAGTAAGTTCTAGAGTCTGAAAGAACCTGATTTTGAGAACAAGCTTTGCCACTTTAGTATGGGTTTGAGCTTAGAAAAATACTTCACATCTCTGATTCTCAATGCCTTATTATTATTGTTATTATTGCTACTTTTTGTAAAATGAAGATAAAAATACCACTTCGTAGGATGGTAATGAGGATTAAACGCGATCACCGATCAATCCCTTCACACATGTGGTACCACTACAGTTGCTGTTGAGTGGATTCTGAATCAAGGCTACCCCATGCCTGTTGGAGTAGAACTATGCTCCGTAGGGTTTTCAGTGGCTGATTTCTTGGAAGTAGATTGTCAGGCCTTCCTTCCAAGGCCCCTCTGGATGGACTTGAACCTCCGACCTTCCAGTTAGCAGCCAAGTACATTAACTGCACCACTCAGGGAGTCTAACAGATATGGTAGGTGCTCTATCACAGACTTTAGAATCAGTTTACTTACTTTAGGAAGTAAGGCAGGAAGAAGGCTCACAGTGCTTTCGATAGCCAAATGTGCTTTGTGTTTTATGGTCAAGTTCTTGTTCGAGATTCAAAAAACAGTATCTGTTCATTTGTTTCTTTCTAGCATTTTGAGCTCACCCTTCGTCATTCAGATCAACCATAATCTTCAGAGTTACCCTTGTGTCAAACACCCTATTTAAAACATCCATGGCCACCCATGGTTGTTTCCTGTAGACAGGAACTGTATCATGCTCAAGCAATTGCATGTAAACCACGTGGCACAGTGCCTGGCATCTAGGACATGCCTAAGAGATGCGTGTTGAATGAAAGAAATTGTCCAAATTTTGTTGCCCCTCAAAGTAAGTCTGAAATGCAAACAACTGAAGAGAGAAGAAATATAGAGCTTATTTTTTAAATTTATTTTTAATTTATTATTGTACTTTAGATGAAAATTTACAGAAAAACTAGCTTCTCATTAAGCAAGTAGTACACATATTGTTTTGTGACATTGGTTACCAACCCCATGACATGTCAACACTCTCCCTTCTCCATCATGGGCTCCCTATTACCAGCTTTCCTGTCCACTCCTGCCTTCTAGTCCTTGCCCCCTAGGCTGGTGTGCCCCTTTAGTCTTGTTTTGTTTTATGGGCCTGTACAATCTTTGGCTGAAAGTTGAAACTCAGGCATGACTTCATTACTGAGCTAAAAGGGTGTCTGGGGGCCATACTCTTGGGCTTTCTCCAGTCTCTGCCCGGTCAGTAAGTCTGGTCTTTTTTTGTGAGTTAGAATTTTTTTCTACAGTTTTCTCCTGTTCTGTCTGGGATCCTCTGTTTTGATCCCTGTCAGAGAAGTCTGTGTTGGTAGCTGGGCACCATCTAGTTGTACTGGACTCAGTTTGATGGAGGCTGTGGTAGTTGTGGTCTGAAATGCAGAACTTCTTGATAACCAAATACCATAATATCCAGCAGTACCAAGAATCAGTTTCTTCCCTTTATAGGGAAGGTGATTGAGTCTTAAGCCAGGTAAGCATCACTGTAGCCACAAAGGTTTGTCCCTCCTACTACACAAATGGCCAGCAGAAATATTAATGCTTTCAGTGTGGGTACATCAAGGTGACCACCTAGTCAAGGTCCAAGCATTTGATGGCTAAAAAAGTAATATAAACTTCTGACCTCCCAATAATAGCTCTGATATCAAAGAGTTAAGAGGCAACTTGGTTTCATCAAAACGCCTTTAATGAGATGAGGAACTCAGTGGTAAACTCAACAACTGAGTAACAGGATAATGGTAGAACAATAGGTAGATAATCAAAGTATGATGTCAAAACCTTGAGCCAACACCCGTCCGGGACGGTGTATAAAAGGGCTAGGAGGGAGGCAGGTGTCCAGACTCAGTGGCCTGGCCTTCTTAGCTGATCTGAAGCTCCTGCATAGCCTCAGCCTAACACCATGACTTCTACCTTCATCAGCTCCTTCTACCCCTTGGGTAGCACCAAGGCTCCTGAAGCAACCAGTATCTCCATCTCCTCCACTGATGTTGGGGGCCAGCCTGGGGTAGAGGTCAAGGATGCCTCCCACTGCCTCTTGGCCACCCTGGCTCATGCCAACCGAGTCCATGTGGGCCGACCCAGTCTCTGTCTGCCCCACTGCTGCCACACTGCTTGCCCCTTGCCAGGGACTTGCCATATTCCAGGCAACATTGGAAGCTGTGGGACCTATGGTGAAGGCACCCTGAACGACCATGAGAAGGAGACCATGAAGTTCCTGAATGACCGCCTGGCCAGCTACCTGGAGAAAGTGAGGCAGCTGGCGTTGGAGAATGCAGAGCTGGAGACCCAGATCTGAGAGTCAAGTAAATGCCAGGAGACCGAAGTGTGTCTGAACTACCAGCCCTACTTCTGGACCATTGAGGAGCTCCAGAAGAAGGTGAGTGTTGAAGTGGCCTGAAGTATGCTGGGTCTGAGGAGGGCAGAGGGCATGACAGTAAAAAACACCACTTAGGGCTCTAAGAGCTTTGAGCTCTCGGGTTCTTTTGAGGCGTGAATGGGGATACCACACATACAGCTGGAGCCCCAGGTTTGATTTATCAGTATGTGAACTCTCTTCTTGGGTTTCTTCAGACCCTGTGCAGCAAGGCTGAGAATGCTAGGCTGATCACACAAGTTGACAATGCCAAGCTGGCTGCTGATGTCCTTAGAATCAAGTAAGTCTGGAAGAGGGCCCAGAGTGGCTCCTTCCTCCAATGTCTAAACACTTGAAGGAGAGAATTACTGTTTTCCTCCTTCCTAAATTCCCCAATTAAACTTTTTACTAAATCTGAAACTTATAGAAGGTGGAAGAGTAAAAAAATCATTAAATCACACATGCACGGTGTAGCCTAGTGCGTTTTGTTTTTCTCCATTGATTTTCATAAGATGGAAGATGAGGCAGCCTGTCTTCATTAGCCAAAAGCAAAATAAGGTGATTTCAAGGATGAACTGAGCAAGTCAGACACAGAAGGACAGATATTGTATGTCCCACTTACATGAAATATCTAGAATGGCAAATGCATAGAGACAAAAGTACATTAGTGGTTACCATGGCTGGGGGAGGGGGAAATGAGTTAAAGAAAAAAAAAAAAAAGAGCAGGACAGCCATCGAATTTCATATGTAAGTCAGGGGAGCCACTTACAGACCAGTCAGTGTCCAGATCTACCCATGGAACCCTCATGTACCAGGCGTTTTCACTAAACAAAGGTGAGAGATGGAAAAATAGCCCAAAATTAGGAAGAAGGGAGCAAATCAATGGTGAGGCACTCGACTATTGCTTATCCTAGTTACTTAGTAGCTCATGTAATGGCACGAGTCCTGTACTGGGTACCTAAGATACATGATCTTAGGCAAGTCAGTTAATCTTTCAGAACCTCAGTTGCCCGCAAGTACTAAGATAAAATGATAAGTATTGAATGCTTCACTAGACCATGAGCTCTTTGAGAGGAGGGGCTGAGTCTAATTCATCTCTGAGGTCAGGGGAGGGAGCCCAGCGAATTAATGAGGATCCAATGCAGTGAAGGAGGTAGAAGCCAGGGACAGCTGAGGGGGCTCTTGGTAGCACTCTTGTTGACTGTATCTCTTGTGACGGAGGGCACGAGAGTGAGCTCTCCTTGTGCCAGCTGGTGGAGGTGGATGTGTACGGGATGCACAACCTCCTGGATGACCAGAGCCTGGCCAAGGCTGACCTGGAGGTCCAGCCGGAATCCCTGAAGGAGGAGCAGCTTTGCCTCAAGAGCAACCACCAGCAGGTTGAGGCTCATGGGGGAGCGTGTTGGGCAGAGAAGGGAGCCTCTCCCCTCCATCCCTTGCTCTTAGATTAGAGCCTGGACTCAAATGGCAACAGGATAAAGGGCTGATCTAGGTCTGAATGTCTAGAATGAGTCTGTGGAATGAGGTAGAGTGGGAGGTGCTTCTCTCCAAAGATTTGCTTTTGAATTTAGGAGAATCTCCAAACGGGCCCCTGTCATTAGTGACCCTGGACAAGATCTTCCACATTTTGTACCGTTTGTCAGGAAAAGGTCAGAGTTCTGTCTTCTCTGTCAACAACCTGTTTCATTTCTTACTTTGGTTGTTGGTTCCTCTGTCCCTGCAGGAAGTGAACATTCTGAAGCATCAGACAGGGGTCAAGCTCTGGATTGAGGTGGACAGTGAGCCCACCGTGGACCTGGGTATGGCACTAGGGGAGATGTGGTGCCAGTACGAGGCCATGGTGGAGACCAGCTGCCAGGATGTGGAGCAGTGGGTTCAAGCTCAGGTGAGGATGGTGCTGCAGAGCAGGGAGAGGCCCACCTTCTGTTCTGGGTCAGTGAGCTGATCATGTTGTCTGACCCCATGTGCTTCAGTCTGAAGGCATCGGCCTGCAGGTCATGTCCTGCTCTGAGGAGCTGCAGTGTTGCCAGTCGGAGATCCTGGAGCTGAGATGCATGATGAATGCCCTGGAGGTCGAGCGCTAAGCTCAGCACGCTCTGGTATGCCTCCTCCTTCACCCTTATTTTTTATTTTGTAATCTCACTATCCAGGTCCCTCCACTACCCATTGATTTCTTTTTTGTATTTATTGTCAAGGTCAGGTCAAACCCAGGAACACACCGTAAAAAGCCTCCCTTCAATATTGAAGCTTAGGCGTTCATTGCACAAAGATTTATTTGAGTTCTAATTTTTGTAGGTATCTCAGACATAGGGATGAAGCAGATGCAATCTGTTCAGCTTTGGAGGCAGTGCTATTTTGAGAAAAGTCTTGTTTGCCGGCAATTTGAGATAGCATTCTGGGGTATAAGTTTCTAGAATTTGCCCTGTGCCTAGTAAGTTTCCATATTGTGGCAGCTCTGGCTAAGACTTGAGGCAAGTAGGAGTTTTCCTGGAGGTCCTGGGTCTCTTAGACCATTACTTTCCATTGTAGAAAGACTGCCTGCAAAACTCTCTGGGTGAAGCTGAGGCCTGCTACAGCGCTGAGCTGGCCCAGACGCGGAGCCTGATCAGCAATGTGGAGGAGCAGCTGTCTGAGATCTGGGCTGACCTGGAGCCACAGAACCAGGAGTACCGGGCGCTGCTGGACGGAAGGGCCTGGCTGGAGGGTGAGATCGCCACATACCGGAACCTTCTGGAGACCAAGGGCTGCAAGTATGTGTGACCTAGGCAATTGCTGGCTGAATCATTTATTCAATCCTCCTGAGTCCTCAGGGTAACCAAAGTGCTTGTCTACAAAGAACAAGGCTCTCAGTATGCTCCTGCTCAGTGACTCATGGCCCTGACCTAGACTGTGCCCTCTGTGTCATTGACAGTGTGAAGGGAATGACCGTTCATTTAGAGGAGGCTGTCATTTGTCAGGTTTCCCCTGGGGCTGCTTGCTGTAGCCAGGGACCGATGAGAGTAGAAATGTGGCTGTTCTTCAAACATGAGATGTGACTCAAGTCCAACACGTTTTTGGATTTGCTTCTCCTTTCTTAAATTCTATTAGTTTCTTTCCTTTGGGATAGAACCTGACTCACCTAGAAAACCTTAATTATAGAAGGCATTTTAGAGATCACCTAGCCTAACCCTGGGTGGTGTAAATATACATCTGGTTGCTAACCAAAAGGTTGAAAGTTTGAATCCACCCAGAGGCTCCTTGGAGGAAAGACCTGGTGACCTACTTCTGAAAAACCAGCCATTGGAAATCCTGCGGAGCACAGTTCTACTTTGACACCCATGGGGCTGCCGTGAGTCCAAGGTGACTCCACAGCAGCAGTTATTTCAGTCTAACCCTAAGGGTGCACAGGAGGGGTTAATGGCTAAGGGCTTCAGCTGGGTCCACGGCCTGTTGTTTCTGGAACAGGGAGTCCTTCCTCATACTCACACTGAGACCTCCATTCATTCCCCTTCCCTAACTTTGCTCACCTTTTTTTCTACATCTCTGCAGATTTCCCTGCAATCTGTGTGCCACCCCTGTCTCTTGTGTGCCACCACCCTGTGCCCCTCATCCAAGCTGTGCCCCCCGCACCTCTTGTGGGCCTGGTTCAGCCTGTAGAGCCAGCACTGGGAGCCAATTCTGAATTCCTGTAGTCGTTAAGGCTAGGAGATACCCAAAGAGAAATGCTTGTCATACCTTCAGAAAATCTGGCTTCTAGCTCTTGCTGTCTTTCTGTACGGATAGTCCTGTCCAAAGGCTATAAGACACCAGGAAAAGTAGAATCTTAGTTGGGATCCTTCCTTCCTAGCTCCTGGTTTTCCCCAGATAAGCTCCATGCCTCAGTGGCCGGATCCCAACCACCAATGGAAGCTCAGGATAGCCACGCAGGAGAGACTTAGAGATGGAAGTCAAGTTGAAGAAGTGTCTTGGGGTGGGGATTGGGCATGACTTGAAGTTGCTTTTGTATTCCAAGGACACCAATTTTAACTTGAAGTTTTTTTAGTTTGTGACCAGGGAAGTGAGAAACAATTTCACTTCTCTCCCTCTATAAATACTGACTCTCAAAACTATTATCTGGCTACAGTCCCTCTCCCCACCTAATTTTATAGTAAAATATCAACAATGATTCCATTTTTTTTCTAGCACTTCCCCCTGAAATATTGAAACCTATTGATTCAACGAGTAGAGAGCTACTGGGCATGATGATTTAAGAGTAATAAAAAATATATGAATACAATATTTTCAAAAATTTTATGCTCACTTACCTGGGCTACAGGGCTATCCTACCATCTCTTCTCTTCCCCCTCTCCCCTTCCTCACCACAACCCAGCCACACTGGACTGTCTCTTTCTTGGCCACTCCAGGAGGCCTATCCCAGTTATTCCTCCTCCTTGAATTGCTCCCCCCTTTCTTGTAATTCAGCCCTCAGTTGAAATATCATCTCCTCTGAGCGCCCCTCCCTGGCCATCAATCTAAAGTACTCACAAGCTGTCACTCTCCTGTTTATTTTTGTCAAAGCATCTCTCAACAGGTGAAATTGCTTATTTATCATTTACTTTCCTGATTACAATGCTTACTTAAGAAATTTTCCATTTGGTTCACTGTTGCTTTCTCAGAGCCTAGCTCACTGCTTGGCAGAGAGTCAATGATTAATAAATACTTGTTGAAAGAATGAATATTCCTAGTCCTGATTTTATCTCCAGTTTGCCGTGGGGCTTTAATATCATTTAATACATCTAAACTCTCAGTATTTTTTTTTCTGCTGTAAAATGGGGATAACGTGATCTTTCCTACTCATTATACCCCAGATCTGTCACGGATTCTAAATGAGGTAACAGAAATGAAACTACTCTGAAAAGGGTAAAGAACCATATAACTTCGCCTAGAATCTGTATCGTGTGTGGTGGTTAGGTGTGCAGGTGCTAAGGTGATTGGCCAATTTCAGAGTCCACCCATGGCCTTGGGGTTTTTCCTCTAGCAGCTAAATGCAACAAAGTTAAGTGCAAACAAAATGGTGCCCTTAATAACTTGCTCTCCAGGGCAAATTGTATTTGAGTATTTGCATTAGTTCAAAAAATGAGAAAACTTTGCTTCTTTGCTTTGGGGGACAGGGCCTTCTTAGTAACTTCTTTATATTGAGTCCATCCAAGCTGAGGAGAAAAATGCCATGGGTCTCGTTTTCTTTTTTCCTCTGTGGGACCATTAGAGCTAAACTCTTACGATAACATAAGTCCTGCAAAGCACTCTGTAGTTTTAAGGGCTGCTACGATTCCTATGGACTTCAATTTGGAAACTCAGGGGGAATGCAGCTTACGCCCATTTGTGGTCCTGATTTTTGAATGTGGTTATCAGCTGACTGGAAAAATAGATCATAATAGCCTCATTGCTTGTCACATCTTGTGGCTTCATAAGAGAAAAAAACAACATAGAGAAATGGAGAAGTGACAATGACCACCAATGTTGGAATAAAGGCTGGCATGGCCCAAGTCAGCTTCGTCGTCATAGTGAAGGGGCTGCCTGGCCACATTTGGGGGCTTCAGCTTCTAGTACTGAGGGTAGGCCTGGTGGTGAGAATTATTTTTTGGAAGAGCCCTTCATAATATCGAGTTGCCTTTTTGTCTGAAGTTGATTGACTGGGCTGTCTTAGGGGACAGGAACATGAGTTTTTCAAGAAATTGACTTGGTTTTTTCCCGTGATCTCAGCTGGAAAGTTCCCTTTGTAGGGTCGACTTTTTCTAAGAAACAAGGCGTGGTGGTGGGGTGGGGGGGGGTGGATTTTGAGAAATTTCTGCTGTGTTGGTCCCTGCCTTGGGGGCAATGCCCTTCAGGAAAGCCTCAGCCCCCTGTTCAGTCCAACTTTATCCCCTGATTCTGTGCCTGGTGAATTTCCTTCCTCTATTGCTATGAACCTGTGTTTTATTGGCTATGCTAAAGCATTCTACTGTGTGGACCATTACAAATTATGTGTTACATTGTGGAGAATGGGAATTCCAGACCACTTAACTGTGCTCATGAGGAATCTGTACATGGATTAAGAGGCAGCTGTTCGAACAGAACAATGGGATACTGCATGGTTTAAAGTCAGAAAGGTGTGCGTCAGGGTTGTATCCTTTCACCATACCTATTCAATTTGTATGCTGAACAAATAATCTGAGAAGCTGGACTTCATGAAGAAGAATGGGGTATCAGGATTGGAGGAAAATTCATTGATGACCTGCATTATGTGTAATACACAACCTTGCTTGTTGAAAGTGAAGAGGGCTTGAAGCACTTACTGATGAAGATCAAAGACCATAGCCTTCAGTATGTATTACACCTTAACATAAAACAAAAATCCTCACAACCGGACCAATAAACAACATCATGATGAACAGAGAAAAGATTGAGGTTGTCAAGGATTTCATTTTACTTGGATTCACAATCAACACCCACAGAAGCAGCAGTCAAGAAATCAAAAGACGCATTGCATTGGGCAAATCTGCTGCGAAAGACTTCTTTAAAGTGTTAAAAAGCAAAGATGTCACCTTGAGGACTAACGTGCACCTAACCCAAGCCATGGTGTTTTCAACTGCCTTATATGCGTGTGAAAGCTGGACAATGGATAAAGAGGACCGAAGGAGAATTGATGCCTTTGAATTGTGGTGGTGGCGAAGAATATTGAATATACCATGGGCTGCCCCCTAAAAGAGCAAATCTGTCTTGGAAGAAGTACAACCAGAATGCTCCTTAGAAGCAAGGATGGTGAGACCATGTCTCATGTACTTTGGTCATGTTATCAGGACGGATCAGCCACTGGAGAAGGGCATCATGCTTGGTAAAGTAGAGGGTCAGCAAAAAAGAGGAAGACTCTCAATGAGATGGATTGACACAGTGGCCGCAACAATGGGCTCAAGCATAGCAACAATTGTGAGTATGGCACAGGACTGGGCAGTGTTTCTTCTGTTGTGCATAGGGTCGCTATGAGTCTGAATAAACTCGATGGCACCTAACAACAACATTACTATGAACAAGGACCTCAACATCACAGTGAGCCTGCTTTTGCTCTTCCCCTCTTTGATCTTTAAAATAAGTATTTGACTCTAACTACTCAGTTTTAAAATGAAGTTTTATATACCAGCAGTTTCCTTCCACCTTGTGTTAAATGTTATCTTGTCCCTCCAAGAACACAATGCTCCTAGCATTCTTGTAGGGCAGACATTATAACTGCTTTTAAAAGATGAGGCAGTTGAATCTTTCAGAGGTTAAATAACTTGACCATGCTTACGCATTCAGCCAGTGGCTGAGCCAGGATTTGGACCTAGATTGCTCTGGCTGCAAAGCAACTCTGATTGTATGACAGCACCTGGATATTTCCTCTTCCTCTGAGTGGCTCTGAGCTGCCTTTTAAAGGGAGGCCCATCAACATGGACCTTGGGTTTCCCTGTTTCTTATACTCAGGGCCACTGGCACAATGAAACTTTGGAAAGGGGCTAACCTTGATTTCTTCAGCACAAACCTCATAGAGGACAGTAATGAGTTCTTGGAACCAGCTTGTCATGGATTGAATCATGTCCCCCCAAAATATGTGTCAACTTACTTGGCTAGGCCATGATTCCCAGTATTGAGGGGTTGCCCTCCATTTTGTGATTTGATGTAATTTTTTTTTATGTTGTAAATCCTAATCTCTGCCTGTGGTTAATGAGGCAAGATTAGGTTATGTTGAAGAGGATTCGGGTAGGATGCAATACCCTAGTCAGGTCACAACCCTGATCCCATGTAAGGGGAGTTTCCCTGGGGTGTGGTCTGTACCACTTTTTATCTTACAAGAGATAAAAGGAGAGAGAATCAAGCAGAGAGATAAGGACCTTATACCACCAAGAAAGAAAAGCTGGGAGTGGAGTGCGTCCTTTGGCCCTAGGGTCCCTGCACTGAGAAGGTCCTAGACCAGGGGAAGACTGATGTAAAGGACCTTCCCCTAGAGCTGACAGAGAGAGAAAACCTTCCCCAGGAGCTGGTGCCCTGAATTTGGACTTCTAACCCCTAGACTGTGAAAGAATAAATTTGTTTGTTAATACCATCTCCTTGTGGTATTTCTGTTACAGCAGCACGAGATAATGAAGACATAGCTACTTTGCCCCCAGCTCATTGCTGTGTACCTCTTGCTAAGTTTCATGTCTGTGTGGAACATTTCATGGGCCAATAGCAGTATGCGAGAAGGGGTAAGGGGTGATTCTTGAGGGGAGCATATGACATTAGTAGAGCAGGGCTATTCCCAGACTCCAAGGAGAGGGACCAAGATCTCAAATGAGAAACACCCAGGGGTGTTTTAGTGGGTCTGAGGGGGGTTGGGGTGATCAAGGAAAAAGACGGGACCAGGAGATAGCAGCTGTGCACAACAAGCTGTATATTGAGACTGATGCATTGACAGCTGCATGCACGGGTGGTACCCCACAGCAGAAGGTCTTCTAGAGGCAAGGGCGGTGCAGGGCGTCACCAGAAGGGGAAGAGGGCATGAAACCCTAGGGATGAGAATGAAGGAGGATGGGAAGGGTTACGTGTCCCTAGGTGATACCCTCCTGTAGCAAGGTGGGGAGTCTCTGAAGGTAGCAGCACCTTACCAAAACCAAACCTGACACACTGCCATCGAGTCGATCCCAACTCATAGCAACCCTATAGGACAGAGTATAACTGCCCCACAGGGTTTCCAAGGCTGTACATTTTTACAGAAGCAGACTGTCATATCTTTCTCCCACAGAGCGGCTGGTGGGTTCGAACTGCCAACCTTTCAGTTTGCAGCCAAGCACTTAACCACTGTGCCATTAGGGCTCCCAGTAACATCTTAGGTTCCTTTTAACTACAGGTTTTGATCTTATCTGGGGCTAGCAGATGTTGGGTGCAGTTTTGCAGGGTATGTAAAGCAGACAGGCTCTAAGTGGCTAAAAAGCTGTTTATTTGGGCTGTTTTTAAAACAATTGGATATGTACAAATTTGAGTTTGGTGCTGGTGGGCTTTTTGGGCTAACAGGCCTCTGTTTGCTATAAAGAAACAACTTGGGGCCCATATGCAGAGGTCATCTTGGGCTCATTTATGTAACAGGTGTCTGGCAGGAAGGATCTGAATATCCTTCAGAGAGAACCGTGAGGCCCAGGGTGGTACAGAAGTTAAAAATACTCTAGTGCATCAGAGTAGCACAGATGTAGTAAAGGAGTCCTGAGAGTTGCAGGGCCCATGGTGAGAATGAGGATAAACTGGCAGCACCTGGGTATCCTGACCCTGGGAGCTAGGCAGGGGGTTTCCATAGGTTTCATTGGCTAGAGTGTGCATGGACGACAGCACCAGGGACAGATCCTTTCCCGCCTCTTCCCACCACACAGTGGAAAAATGTCTCTGAAACTTGGTGGGACCCCTTGGAAAGGGGGCCCTCAAGGTGACCGAGACTAAGGTTTTGCAACTTGCTTAATATAATGGGGGACAGGAAATGCTGGTGGCATAGTGTTTAAGTGCTATGGCTGTTAACCAAAAGTTCGGCAGTTTGAATCTACCAGGTGCTCCTTGGAAACCTGATGGGGCAGTTCTACTCTGTTCTGCAGGGTCGCTATGAGTCAGAATTGACTTGACGGCAATGGGTTTTTTTTTTTTTTTTTAAAATAATGGGGGATTGAGACTAAAATTACAGTTTAGTTCAATTAAAAGGAAATAAAGGTATATATTTATCATGCCTGAATTTATGAACTGAGTTTCGTTTTTTTTTAGAAATACCCTATGTATGTTCCCCTTTTTGTAAAATTTAAAAGAAGTGTACTGGGTATCCTGTTCTTCACTTGATCTCCCCCCCCCCACTTAGGTGCCATTTCTATTTTAGTATATGTAGATCTACTTGTTATTTGTAATGGTTGCAAGATATTCGCTGTATGGATGTATTACAATTCATCTAACCAGTCTCTGTTGG
This sequence comes from Elephas maximus indicus, assembly GCF_024166365.1. Lineage (NCBI taxonomy): Eukaryota > Metazoa > Chordata > Mammalia > Proboscidea > Elephantidae > Elephas > Elephas maximus. The sequence continues at coordinate 48,514,191 of NC_064837.1, read as the reverse complement.
TGGGCTTTTAGTTTCTTTCCAGTCTTTCTAATGACAGTGAAGCTTCTGCAATGAACATCCTTGTTAACCTTGCGTGTGTGTCTATTCAAGTATGTCTATAGGATAAATTTCTAAAAGTAGAATCATAGGTGGGTCAGAGGGTAGGTGCATTTGTAGTTTTAATAGATATTGCTGAACTGCCTCTCAAAGAGGTTACACAATTTACTCTCTCCCTCCCCCAACAGCGAATGACGGTGTCTGTTTTTCTATATATTGCCAACATTGTGACATTACCTTTTCTGATATTTATTAACTTAAATGTGTAAAACATGGCAATTTAGTTTTTAATAAGCATTTTAAAATTATGAATGATGTCAGCATCTAAACTCATAAACCATTTAAGAAAAAAAAAACTGCTAATATTTATTTAGGGCTTATTGTGCACTATGTGCCAGACCCTATCTTAAATGCTTTATGGATATCAACTTCTTTAATACTTAAAAAAATCAGTGAGCTAGGCGTTATTATTATCTGCAATTTGCATATGCAGAAACAGTGGTACAGAGAGGTCAAGTCACTAGCTCAAGTTCACACAGCTAGTAAATAGAGGGGCAGAATCTGAATCTAGCTAGGCTGACTGTAGGGTTTGTGGCCTTAACCACTCTACTATGCTGCATTAAATGAGTTTATAATGAGCCTTACTATGAGATAAATAAGGGCAAAGATCCTGTCTTAGAATGTAGAAACGGATACCCTGAAATTGGGGAATGAAGAGGAGAAGTAAAGAGAATTCTCTTATCATTTGGACTCCAATGACCTGGCATCTAGGATGAGAGTAAAGCAGAATAACAAAAAAGTACTTAAAGTCAAACTCAAGGTTCCCAAGTAACTAGATTATAAAATCCCACTTAATAGGCAAGAAAACGGTGACTTTTCCTTTTATCAGAGCCTTGAAGTCATATATTTTATCTCCTGCTTGTCTTCTTTCCTAAAGATTCTTCAGGGTATCATCCCCTGAACTCCCTTGAACTTGTGCAGCATGTCTGAGAGCCTTACACACACAGCTATACCAGCATGGGTCAGTTGGGGTTTGGAAACATTTTTCTGCTTCAATACACAGAGTGGAGGCTGTGAGTGGGTGGCCCCTGTTTCCTTAGGTATCTTAACAATCTCCCCCAGCAGCCAGATAAGGTAGCTGCTGATTAGGCTCAAACCCTGTGGGCAGCTCCAACCCCACTGCTTTCCCTCTTACTCCAAGATGCATCAGTATGTCCCAAGGTCATGGCCCTGAATGAGGCTGTTGTAGACCCCAGTGTTCCACCTCCTCCTGAAGAGGGACTGCAGCTGGGGGACTTTTACTCCTGGAGAAAGAAGAGCTGCAGGACTACCACGCTGTTCACCTCATCTCCTATGCTTCCCTTCACGCCACCTGGCTCAAATGCTGTTCTCAGGCGCCAGGAGCTGTTCTTAAAGGAGAGCGAGACGAGGCAGCATTTGGCGTCAAGGATAGCTCCTCTCCACCCACACAGCTGAGTGCATCTCAAACCCTGGCCTCATGCTTTCCACTTCCAGTTCCTTTGAAGAAGAAGAAAATCAGCAGAACTCACTGCTTTACAAAGAACTAGGCAGCATCAGTGTCATTATGCAAAACAGTGCAGCAGTCCAAGCTAGGGCCTCAGATCGAGCTTGAGAAGGGAGGGTGTCAGCCAGGGTTGCCAAGCTTCAGCAGTGATGCTTAAGGTGTCATGTGTTCTGAGGTGGAAGGAGCTTTGATTTTAGCCAATGGAACAAATCCTGCCAGGGAATAAGGTCAAAAAAATGAATCCTATTTAGCAAATCAAAGGACACAATCTTAATAGTCTAATTTTCTGATTTATAGTGACGCTATACGACGAGGTGGAGGGGTGTTTGAAGATGGAACATATCAGACTGCACCCAGAAGCCTCTGAAGGATGGCCTGGTCTGGAGATGCCTTCTGAGGATTGCCCCAGTAAGGAGTCATTCATCACTAACCTCAGCTTAACCATGAGAGCCACAGCTGACCCAGAGTGGGTTTTCCTCTTGGGAAGAATTTCAGATTCCTTTATTTCTTCCTAAAGGAATTCCAAGAGAAAGGTTCGCCAGTGTTCAACATCCACTGCCTCTCATTTGATTTCCACAGGGATGCTAGTTCTTGAACTTTGCTCAGAGCAAAGATCTACTAGTACTCTCTAGGCCTTGTCCCATGTGATCTTCCTCAGTCCTTGTTGTTGTTAGGTGCCGTCGAGTTGGTTCTGACTCATAGCGACCCTGTGTACAACAGAATGGAACAGCGCTGGGTCTTGTGCCATTCTCACAATCGTTTGAGCCCATTGTTGCAGCCGCTGTGGCAATCCATCTCATTGAGTGTCTTCCTCTCTTTTGCTGTCCCTCTACTTTACCAAGCATGATGTTCGTATCCAGGGACTGGTCCCTCCTGTTAACGTGTCCAAAGTAAGTGAGATGACGTCTCACTATCCTCATTTCTAAGGACCATTCTGGCTGTACTTCTTCCAAGACAGGTTTGTTTATTTTTCTGGCAATTCACGGTATATTCTGTATTCTTCACCAACACCATAACTCAAAGGCTTCGGCTCTTTTTTGGTTTCCCTTTTTCATTGTTCAGCTTTCTATGCATATGAGGTGTATGCATACGAGGTGCAATGTGTCTTTTGATTTCCTGACTGCCGCTTCCATGGCTGTTGATTGTGGATCCAAGTAAAATGAAATCCTTGACAACTTCAACCTTTTCTCTGTTTCTCGTGATGTCGCTTATTGGTCCAGTTGTGAGGATTTTTGTTTTATGTTGTCCTGTAATCCATACTGAAGGCTGTGATCTTTGATCTTCAACAGTAAGTGCTTCAAGTCCTCTTCACTTTCTGCATGCAAAGTTGTGTCATCTGCATATCACAGGTTGTTAATGAGTCTTTTTCCAGTCCTGATGCCCTGTTCTTCTTCATATAGCCCAATTTCTTGGATTATTTGCTCAGCATGCAGATTGAATAAGTATGGTGAAAGGCTACAACCCTGATGCATACCTTTCCTGATTTTAAACCATGCGGTATCTCCTTGTTCTGTTTGAACGGCTGCCTCTTGGTCTATGTACGGGTTCCTCATGAGTACAATTAAGTGTTCTGAAATTCTCATTCTTTGCCATGTTATCCATTATTTGTTATGATCCACACAGTCAAATGTTTTTGCATAGTCAGTAAAACACAGGTAAACATTTTTTATTCTCTGCTTTTTTTTTCAGCCAAGATCCATCTGATATCAGCAATGATATCCCCTGTTCCACGTCCTCTTATGAACTTGGCTTGAATTTCTGGCAGTTCCCTGTCGATGTACTGCAGGAACCATTTTTGTTTTTAAACAGTATTTAATAGTGTATTAAGTGGAAGTTTACACAGAAAATTATTTCCCCTTTAACAATTTTTATACAAATTGTTCTAAGCCATTGGTTACAATTTTTACAATGTGTCAGGATTCTCATTATTTCCATTCTGTTTGTTCTGTTTCCGTTGATCTAGCTTCTCATCCCCTCCTTGCCTTCTCATCTTTGTTTTGGGTAAATATCTGTTTGGTCTCATGTAGTTAATTGTTTGAGGGGGCACATTACTGATGGGTGATACTGTTTATTTTATAAGTGTATCTATTATTTGGCTGAAAGGTGATCTATGGAAATAGCTTCAAATTCAAGTTCGAAGATTATCTTAGGGTGAGAGTCTTGGGTTCCTCTAGTCTCTGTCGACGCAGCAAGTCTGGCCTTTTTTAGGAATTCGAGTTTTTTTCTACATTTTTCTCCCATTCTATCCAGGACCTTCTATTGTGTCCCTGTCAGAAAGGTCAATAGTGGTAGCTGGACATTGTCTAGTTTTTCTGGTTTCAGGTGAGAGAAGGCTGTGGTTCATGTGGGGTATTAGTCCTATGGACTAGTTTCTTCTTTGAGCCTTTGATTGCCTTCATTCTCTTTTACTCCATGCAAGTAAAGACCATTAGTTACATCTTAGATCACCGCTCGCAAGCTTTTAAGACCCCAGAGGCTACTCACCAATTTAGGATGTAGAACATTATATTTTGAACTATGTTATAGCAATCGACTAAGTTGTCCCCAAGACTATGGTTGCAATCATTTTTGAATTATCTTCAGCATAATTTTACTTGCATGTGATATAAATGATATTGTTCAATAAATGCCACATTTCATTGGATCACCTTTCCTTAGAATAGGCATGTATATGGATCTTTCCCAGTCGGCTGGCTTAGTAGCTTTCTTCCCAGTTTCTTGGCATAGATGAGTGAGCACTTCCAGTGTTGCATCCATTTGTTCAAACTTTTCAGTTGCTATTCCGTCAATTCCTGGATCTTTGTTTTCCAAGTGCAGCTTGGAGTTCCTCTTCAGCTTTTGAACTTTGCTCAGAGCAAAGATCTATTTATACTTTTTAGGATCTTATCCTATGTGATCTTCCTCAGTCCTTAGGTTCCTCTATTTTCCCTTTGTCACTATGGAGAGACAACCCCTGGCCCCGCAGCAGTTAGCAATTGGTTGCCTTAGTTCCTTGGCTGTAACGGGAATCTCTGGGATATGAGGTATATTACAAACTCTCATTTTTGAGCACAACTTTTCTGTGTGCATTTTGCTGTCCTTATTGTATCCAGACAGCTTCTTTTTTCTGGAACACAAGGACCCTCAGTCATTTTAGTTTTTTTTTTCTTTTTCAATTTTTTCATTGCACTCTCCTAAGGCTTAGTAACGACATAGGATAGTGACACAGGTTGTTCTCTTTGGGGTCATAGTGGAATGGAGAAAGAATGGGCTCTGCAGACATGAGACTTAATCAAGCACTTGTCAATTTATTAACTCTGAATTAGGAAATGTACTTTACACTAGTTTGCTCACCTGTACAGTGAAGTTCTGAATAACTACCTACAGGTGGTAAGGATTAAACAGGAAAGACCCTTGCAGAGTACCTAGCACACCTACATATTCAGTCAACATTTAATTATTCTTTGAGTTCTGTGTCCAATTTCAGTTTTCTGCATCAAAAAGATTTTTGTTTATTACTAGATTCTCTCTAGATATTCCTTGGTCAGGACCATGGGTCTCCTGTCTTTCACTGACTCTCGTTGATCTGCAGTTCTTGCTCGAGTCTGTGTAAAACACCCCTGGCTTTCTGTGACACTGTTTTCTTTTGAAGATCTGAGACCATTGCATGTCCAGGAACCAGCACACTGCCTGAGTTATGGTGGATACTCAGGGATCATGGTGGATGAATGAATGAAGAGCTGATTGATTCTACCTTGTTGACCAAAACTCAATTAGCACTACTGTTTCTGCATGCATTGATGCTTTATTTTTCCTCAATGGGAGTATAAAATAGAAAATACAGAAGAAAGGAAAGAAAAACAAATGGGGCCACTTGATAATCAAACATCTTGCCAATTTCACAAATAGACATTTTGTCTTTAAAAGGAAGGCTGCTTGAGTTCCCAACAGAGGTGAGAAGGCCACTGGAGTGTCATTGATTCACTGTCTCTCCCGTTCCATGAATCGTTAACTGAAAGATTTGAAACTTTAGCGTGGCCACATTCATAAAGAAATCAGGCCCTGTCCAGAAGAGAACATTTGGAGCTGAATTAACTGCTGTTGTTCCTTGAGCAGAAATATGACTCTCTGACCTTCCACTAACAGCCAAACTGAGAGCAAAGAGCCAAGAGGCACCTCAAACTTTCCTTTAATGAGGTAAGAGACTCTTAATGGTAAACTCAATAACTGAGTAACAGGTTGATTGTACAATGATAGGTAAATAATCTAGAAGGCATGAGGTCAAAGCATTGAGCCAACACCCATTTAGGGCTAGGAGGGAAGAAGGTGTCCAGACACAATGGCTTTGCTTTCCCAGCTGATCTGAAGCTCCTGCACAACCTCAGCCCAACACCGTGACTTCTACCTTCATCAGCTCCTCCTACCCTCTGGGTAGCACCAAGGCTCCTAAAGCAACAAATGTCTCCACCTCCTCCACTGATGTTGGGCGTCGGCCTGGGACAGAGGTTAAGGATACCTCCCACTGCCTCTTGGCCACCCTGGCTCACGCCAACCGAGTCCATGTAGAAGCAACCCCTCTCGGCTGACACAGTCTCTGTCTGCCCCACAGCTGCCACACTTCTTGCCCCTTGCCAGAGACCTGCCACATTCTAGGCAACATTGGAAGCTGTGGGACCTATGGTGAAGGCACTCTGAATGGCCATGAGAAGGAGACCATGCAGTTCCTGAGTAACCACCTGGCCAACTACCTGGAAAAAGTGTGGCAGCTAGAACAGAAGAACTCGGAGCTGGAGACCCAGATCCAGGAGTTGAGCAAATGCCAGGAGTAGGATGTGTGCCCAGATTACCAGTCCTACTTCCGAACTATTGAGGAGCTGCAACAGAAGGTGAGGCTTGAAGTAGCCTGGGTTGGCTGAGTCTGAGGAGGGCAGAGGGCTTGGCAGGCAAAGACACCACATAAGGCTCAAAGAGCTTCGGGCTCTTGGGTTCTCTTGAGATGGGTATGAGGGCACCACACATGGAACTGGCACCTGGGTACGATTTGTTGGTGTGTGAACTCTCTTGGGTTTCCTCAGATCCTGTGCAGCAAGGCTGAGAATGCCAGACTGATCACACAAGTTGACAATGCCAAGCTGGCTGCCGATGACTTTAGAATCAAGTAAGTAAGGCTGGAAGAGAGCCCAGAGTGGCTCCTCTCTCCTGTTCTAATTCTAAGTGCCCAGTACAGTACTTGACACATAGTAGGTTTTCAAAAATAGTTTTTGACTAGAAGAATAAATAAGGGAATAAATCTCTACTTTCTTCCTCTCTAAATCTGAATTTAGTTCATTACTATAAATGGCCGTTTTTGTAGACTGGAAGAGAAGATAAGTGTTAAAATAAAAACAGGTGGTAAAGACTGGTTAAGTCCTAGATTATTTTCTTCTCATATCTAGAAGATAGGTTTTTTTAAAATGATTTTTATTGTTTACATATCAAGTCAGTCTCTCACGTAAAAACTTATATACACCTTGCTAAAAAACTCTCCCCTTAATGAGACAGCCCGCTCCCTCCCTCCACTCTCTCTTTTTGTGTCCATTTCACCAGCTTCTAACCCCCTCTCCCTTCTCGTCTCCCCTTCAGGAAGGAGCTGCCAACATAGTCTCAAGTGTCCACCTGATTGAAGAAGCTCACTTCTCACCAGCACCCCTCTCCAACCCATTGTCCAGTCCAATCCATGTCTGAAGAGTTGGCTTCGGGAATGGTTCCTGTCCTGGGCCAACAGAAGGTCTGGGGACCATGACCATCAGGGTCCTTCTAGTCTCAGTCAGACCATTAAGTCTGGTCTTTTTATGAGAATTTGGGGTCTGCATCCCACTTTTTTTTTTTTTTTAATCCCACTGCTCTCCTGCTCCCTCAGGGGTTCTCTGTTGTGTTCCCTGTCAGGGCAGTCATCGGTTGTGGCCAGGCACCATCTAGTTCCTCTGCTCTCAGAATGATGTAGTCTCTGGGTCATGTGGCCCTTTCTGTCTCTTGGGCTCCTAATTACCTTGAGTCCTTGGTGTTCTTCATTTTCCTTTGTTCCAGGTGGGTTGAAACTCATTGATGCATCTTAGATGGCCGCTTGCTAGCGTTTAAGACCCCAGACACCACTCTTCAAAGTGGGATGCAGAATGTGTTCTCAATAGATTTCATTATGCCAATTGACTTAGATGTCCCCTGAAACCATGGCCCCCAAACCCCTGTTCCTGCAATGCTGACCTTTGAAACATTCAGTTTATTCAGGAAACTTCTTTGCTTTTGGTTTAGTCCAGTTGTGCTGACCTCCCCTGTATCGTGTGTTGTCTTTCCCTTCACCTAAAGTAGTTCTTACCTACTATCTAATTAGTGAATACCCTCTCCCACCCTCCCTCCCTCCTCCCTCTCGTAACCACAAAAGAATGTTTTCTTCTCAGTTTAAACGATTTCTCAAGTTCTTATAATAGTGGTCTTATACAATACCTGTCCTTTTGCAACCCACTAATTTCACTCAGCATAATGCCTTCCAGGTTCCTCCATGTTATGAAATGTTTTACAGATTCCTCACTGTTCTTTATCAATGCATAGTATTCCATTTTGTGAATATACTGTAATTTATTTATCCATTCATCCGTTGATGGGCACCTTGGTTGCTTCCATCTTTTTGCTATTGTAAACAGAGCTGCAATAAACATGGGTGTGCATATATCTGTTCGTGTAAAGGCTCTTATTTCTCTAGGATATATTCCAAGGAGTGGGATTGCTGGATCGTACAGTAGTTCTACTTCCAGCTTTTTAAGGAAGTGCCAAATCAATTTCCAAAGTGGTTGTACCATTTGACATTCCCACCAGCAGTGTATAAGTGTTCCAATCTCTCCACAGCCTCTCCAACATTTATTAGTGTTTTTTGGATTAATGCCAGCCTTGTTGGAATGAGATGAAATCTCGTTGTAGTTTTGATCTGCATTTCTCTAATGGCTAATGATTGTGAACATTTCTTCATGTATCTGTCAGCTACCTGAACGTCTTCTTTAGTAAAGTGTCTATTCATATCTTTTGCCCATTTTTTAATTGGGTTATTTGTCTTTTTGCAGTTGAGTTTTTGCAGTATCATGTAGATTTTAGAGATCAGGCGCTGATCAGAAATGTCATAGCTAAAAACTTTTTCCCAGTCTGTAGGTAGTCTTTTTACTCTTTTGGTGAAGTCTTTGAATGAGCACAGGTGTTTGATTTTTAGGAGCTCCCAGTTATCTAGTTTTTCTTCTGCATTCTTCGTAATGTTTTGTATACTTTTTATGCCATGTATTAGTGCTCCTAATGTCCCTATTTTTTCTAGGAGATAGGCTTTTATCATTTTAATTTTTTAAAATTTTGTTAACCAGAAGCAAAATGAGATCATTGTCAGAATAAACTGTCAGTGCATAGGACATGGCAGACCCACGGACCCTTGGTCAGACCCATCAGAGGACAGAATTGTTACTGGAGCTCTCTGGTATCGAGGGTTGCAATTTAAGAAATGGAAAAGGCAGACAAACAATATGAAATAATCAATCCAAGGGGTAAAGCAAAAAACTGAAGATCCAGAAGACTTAGCTTTACTCATTCTTTCTCCTCACTGGAAGATTCCTATTATGGCAAAATAAATGCTGCATTTGAAGTCAGGACACTAAAGTTGGGTCCATGCACTTAGGATTAACCAAGCACATAATCCTGATGGCGAGTCCTGTAGCATAGTGACCGTCGGTCAGGTGAACCGATTAGTATCCCAGGCAGTGCAGGAGGTAGAAGCCAGGGACAGCTGAGCGGGTTCTTGGTAGCACTCTTGTTGACCTTGCATCTCTTGTGATGGAGGGCACGAGAGTGAGCTCTCCCTGTGCCAGCTGGTGGAGGCGGACATGTGCTGGGTGCACAAGCTCCTGGATGACCTGAGCCTGGCCAAGGCAGACCTGGAGGCCCAGCAGGAGTCCCTGAAGGAGGAGCTGCTTTGCCTCAAAAGCAACCAGGAGCAGACTGAGACTTGTGGGGGAGTGTGTTGGGCAGAGAAGGGAGCCACTGCCCAGCCCTTGCCCCGTGGCTCCTAGATTGGAAACTGGGCTCAGTTGGCTTCAGGATAAAAGGTTGATCTGAGTCTGAGAGTCCAGATTGACTCTGTGGAGTGTGGCTGAGCTGGCCCAGATGGAAAGCCTGATCAGGAATGTGGAGGAGCAACTATCTGAGATCTGGGTTGACCCGGAGCGGAGCGGCAGAATCAGGAGTACCGGGTGCTGCTGGACGTCAGGGCCCAGCTGGAGGATGAGATTGCCATATACCAGAACATTCTGGAGAAAGAGGACTGCAAGTAAGTGCCATTTAGGCAATTCCTGGACAAGCCACATACCTGATATTTAGGTGATTACTCAGAGATAGCTGAAGAGCTTGTGGAAAGAGATCTCATTGCTAAAAAATAAGCCTCTCTGTGCACACTTGCTTAGTGACTCATGAACTGCTCCTGGCCTGTGCAGACTGCATTGCTGATGGAATGGTACATAATTGATATCCAGGTCCCTATGTGGACTCCTGGACACAAAAAGACACAGATGAGAATAGAAGTGGGACTGTCCATGTGGATTTAGTTGGGCTGGTGACTTGTTGGTGGCAGACCTGTCCTTTGCCTTTCAGTATTACCCTTTTTTTGTACATCACTGGGATGTCTTTTTTATTTCCCACGTCAAACTCTTCCCATCTTTTCTCTCTCCCTTCAGACTCCTCTGCAATCCCGGCTCCATACCTGCCTCCTCCACCCTTCATCCAAGCCGTGTCCCCTCCAGCTGTGGGCCTTCCTCAGCTTGTGGAGCCAGCACTGGAAGCCAGTTCTGAAGGTCTGAGTCCTGATGCAAGAGGTTAAGATTCGTTACACTGGGGCCAGGATTTCCCTCATCTTACTCAGTCTTCCTTCAGACAAACCAAAGCCTTTGGAGGCAGCCTCACTAAATCAAAGAGTAGCAGATGCCTCTAAGCAGTGGCTTCCTGTTTGTGCCTTAAATTGTATTTCCTTGCATTGTCGTAATTGTCTTCCACTTAAGCTGTTGTTTTTTTGCAGTGTTTCTTCTGGGATTTTGTTTCTACTCCAGTGCTTCAGAATCTCCTAAAATGTAACTTAGCTCCTGTATTAAATACTCAATAAAGCTTCTTCCTGTATCAAGGAATACCCTTCTGGTGTTTGGTATATGTATGTGGCATGAACAGTCCTGGCCCTAATATCCTTGGGTCGAGTCGTTGGCCCTGTCATGTTGCTGCCAGGAACTCTCTGGGTACTGGGGTCTTAGACTCTGGATGCAGGCCCTTTCCTTACTTTGGATGCGTACTTACCTTGCTTATCCCTATAAAAAAATAAAGGTAGCAATGCTGATTGCTAAATTTGCATTCCTTTAGAACAGCTCAGAACTAACATGTCCCTACGGTGCTTTTGGCATCTCTGGCCTCTTGATATTTTGTCCAAGAGCAAAATCATACAACTTAGAATTCCAGTTTAGTCAAAGGAAGGTCGTGTTGAGAACTGCCTTGGCCAAATTGCCAAGTTTTTTTCTTATTCAAAATGGCCTGTTAGGCTGGGCTCTCTAAAACTAGTGAAGCATGTATGTATATATCTATCTCAGGGAAATGGCTCATGCTGTTGTGGAGGCTGGCAAGTCTCAAAGTCCATGGGTCAGGTGTTGACTAAAGGCTTCTCCTAACTGACTTGGCTGCAGGCTCAGAATTGGAAGATCAGACGACAGGCTGCTGGCTCATAGGGCTGTGGACCTGGCAGGTCTCAAAGTCAGCAGATCAGGCTGCTGGCTCAGGTCTCAAGAACTGGAGGTCAGATGATGATGAGCCAGAAACACGACCCAGAGCAAGCAAGCAAGCTTTGCCAGAACATCCATATACATATTGGGTGCAGGCTATACCCCTGGGAAAACTCCCCTTAGAACTGATTGGCTGATCACATCAGATCACATAATGGAGGTGACTATATTATATCACAAAATGGAGAATAATTACATAATACTCAGAAACATGGCCTAGCCAAGTTGACACATTACTTTCACTATCATAGCTCCTTTTCCAGAAGGAGGGAATTCCCACCTGTTCTTTGACATAGAGGCTCAGGTTGGGCACTGGGGACAGTTGTCTTGGTTTTGGCCCATTTCCTGAGTGTTGTTGTCTCAGAGAGACATGTCCACTGATGCGTGTGCTTGTCTACTCTGCTGCTGCCTGTGAAGTGCTGGTGGAGAAGACTGTAGCTGCCATCAGAGGACTCCAAATCCCTGCCTGCCTCTTGGACATGGCTGACACATAGACACGGTAGAACAGCAGATGGGGGCCAGCGCCAGAGAGGCTGGGCTGCTTTTCATGCTGTTCTAGCCAATTTAGCTTTTAGCAAGTGCTGAGCGCGTAGAGGAGGATGAAACCTTCGGATCTCAGCTTGGCCATGAACACTGGTCCAAAGACCAAAGCAGAATTAGTCCTTCTTTGAAGCAGCATAGTAAGGTGGAAAGAGCTCTGGAGTCAGACCTGGGTTCAAATCCCATCTCTGGCACATAATATGTTTCTGGCATAAGGAAGCTGCTCAATAGAGGCTGGTTTATTTGGGCTCCCTAGGAACCAGTAGGGACAGTCTTTCCTCCATGGAGGGAAAGAAGAGCTAAAGAGGGGGTAGCAAAACCCATTAGTAGCATCAGGGGCCATAGATTCCCATGTTGGTAGCCTGTCCACTTAGAAGTGGTAATGAAAACCACCTACTGTATGATTGAAGCTCTGTTTCTTATTCCAAGTGACCTAACTGAAACCAAAACAGAATTCGTTGGGCTGTCAGAGGACAAGAATGTCTAGTGGGCTCTTATGGGTTCCCTCTAACAAGTAACTCAAAAGAATCACATGTTTTAAGGAGTAGCCATAACCCTTCATGTGACAAGGTCATGGAGATCTGGTGCGTCTCCACCTTGCCTGTCAGGTTATACCTTACTGAACTCTAACTGTGGGATCATGTGGCTACTAGGTGTGGCAGGAAAGGCCCCTGAGACACAGGGAAGACTGCATGCTAGAGAGGCTGGCAGGGTGTTAGCCAGCCCGGCTCAGGGAGTTTGGCTGTTACAGTTTTACTCATATCCGCTATTGTAGCCTGAAGCTCAGGGCTCCCTCTGGTCCCAGATACCACGCAGCCCTCTTCTTACAGGCTGATTTTCCCCCAAAGGGTCTACCTGCACGATGTGTTCCTCTATCTGATCTCCCTGCATTGTATTGCACACACAGATTGGACCAATATGAACCCTAGATGTGGTCTCTCATTCCTGGATAGTTTTGCTTTGGGCACAGTAATTTCAACCAGGTTGTTTTTAGGTGGCTCTATTGGAGAAGAGGAGCCCTGGTGGTGCGGTGGTTAAGAACTTGGCTGCTAAACAAAAGGTCAGCAGTTCAAATCCACCAACCACTCCTTGGAAACCCTGTGGGGCAGTTCTATTCTGTCCAATGGTTGCTACGAATTGGAATTGGCTAGATGCCAACAGATTTGGTTTTGGTACTGTAGAAGAATATTGACTATACCATGGACTGCCAGAAGAAAAAATATATCGTTCTTGGAAAAAATACAACCAGAATGCTTCTTAGAAGCAAGGATGGTGAGACTTCCACTCCCTTACTTTGGACACGTCATCAGAAAAGATCAGTTGCTAAGAAAGGACATCATGTTTGGTAGAGAGTCAGTGAAAATGAGAGAAACCCTCAATGAGATGAATTGACACACTAACCACAACAATGGACTCAAACATACCAATGATCATGAAGATGGCACAGGACTGGGCAACAAATTTATTCTGTTATACATAAGGTCACCATGAGTCGGAGCTGATGCAGTGGCAACTAACAGCAACGTTTCCTTCCTCTGGAAACTGCTGCTCCCTGGGCAGCAGATACAATTTTGAGCCTGGTACAAAGCCCGCTGATCTTCAGTTTACCAGCTCTATGTGTAATATTTCTTTTTTCCAGGCTTCATATAATAACATCAGTAGGGCCTCTTGGGGTCCCTCCACTCACCCCTGTTTCTGATGGTAAATGCCATTTTCCACTAAACCTAGCACAGCAGAAAGCAGGAAGGGTGGTCTGTTGCCAGCCCTGGGGGTGATGTCAGCAGTTACCAACAGAGCCCTGGAAAAGGACACGCGCTTCCGTTCCTACCACTCTCTCCACCAGGTGAGCCAAGAAAATTGAGGTGCAATTCTGGACTTTTACAGAAGCCTTTTTTATTCAGATACTTTTTTTTTTTTTTGTGGTCCATGATATGTAATAACTAAAGCTGATTGTTTGAGGCCCGCCCTGCTTTGCCCTGCCCTCGGCCTCCTCCCTTTGTCCTCCTGACCAAGAACAAGATCAGATCTATCCTCTCTGATGGCTACTTCTAAGACTCTTCACAAGCTCAACTTGTTCTGAATAAATCATTTCTTATTTTCCTTTTTTCATCTAATTCAGTGTTTCTCAAGCTTTTTTTAAAAAAAATCATGCCCTCCCATTTAATAAAGATACCCCATCTTTTCATTCAATGTTATTTTAACTTTCAAAGATATAAATACCAAGCCCATATCATGACTTAAAAAAGATAGCTCATTTGTAATACAGAGTGTGCTTGTTTTCAAATGATACCCCTTCTAATCAAAATCTCTTTCCTGCCACCCGTTTTGGAGATTCCAAACATCGGCTCCCCTCTAGCAGGGGAAGGGGGATTTCACCATTGAGAATCATAATTCCCACTCAGGTATGAGCCCCTCGGCTAAACCAACCTGTTTTACCTGCCAGCCAAGTGTCTTAAGTCTTAGCGTCTGAGGAGAGTTTCTCAGTAAGTTCTGACTATCCAGGCTGCTCTCTCCTGGCTCCAGTCCTTCTTCGCTGATCCCTCGTGGACAGTCCCACTCAGCTACATTTCTCACTCACCGTCTCCAAAGCTGAACTCAGCTTCTTCCCTTTGAGCCAGCTCTTTCTCTTGACTTTCCAACTTCCCTTCACAGCACGTTATTCTCTCAGGAACCCAGAAGTGACCTCAGGGCTACTTTCAGCTTCTCTCCCCTCTTTTGACCCTCATATCCAATTAATCATCCAGACTTTTGTAAGAGCCTGTTCTTCATTCCTTCCTTTCCATTGGCACCCAGGTGGCTAGTTTTGGTTTCCATTACATTCTGCCAGGCTTGTTTTAAGAGCCTCCTCCTGCCTCCTGTCTCTTCCTGTATATACCACCAGCCCTTCATGTCTCATTTAATACTGAGTATCTGTTATGTACTAGACATGGCATTTTGTGCTAGAGAAGATGGAAAATGTAGATTCAAAGTTCCCATATCCTTTTTTTTTTTTATGCATATTGGGCACTAAATTAATTTCCCCAAATTTCTATTTTGACGTTCTTACTTGTCTCAAAAACCTCCAGAGGATTCTATTTTGTCGCCTGCTAGGTTTGCAGTTCTTTAGATGAGTGTATGGCTCAGAGCAGGAACTCAGCCTATTTATTATGGGTGCTCTCTAGTGGCCTTGGCTTGGTGTTCAGTCTGGCCTCCATCATCTGGCCCCTTCCGGGCTGTGTGGTAGGGAGAAAAGGACTTAGGTTTGAGAGTCAGGAAGACCTGGGCTAACATTTCGAGGACTGCACTTTCTAGCACTGTGAACTCAGAAAGCTGCTTCAATGTTCTGAGCTTCGCTTTCCTTATTCTACAATGGAATAATAGTAAGTACTTCGCAGTGTCATTATAAGGATTAAATGAGGTGATTGTGTGTAAATCACAGGGTACAATACTTAGTGGCACATAGTAACATCAGTAGGGCTTGGTGTTATGGCAGTATATATCTACTTTGAGTATATAAGGCTGTGTCTTTCTCTCTCTCTGTGTATGTTTGAGTGTGTGTGTGAGAGAGACTGAGAATGACATGAAATACTCTATGTTAAGTGCCAAGAAAGATTCCCAGCACATAATGGGAGGTTAATCAGTATTACTTCACTTGACCTGTATCTGTCCTCTACAAACATCATTCTTCGTAAGGAATGGCCTCTTAACCACAGGCTTAAACACAGTGTGGATTTCCCTTCTCATCCCTCCCTTCTCCTTCCATCTCAGATTTTCTGATAAAACAAACCTCAGCAAAGAAGAGTGAACTAGGAACACAAACGGAACTTGCCTATTATATTGAAGAAAAAGTATGTAACTGATTTTAAATGAAGCAATTAAAACATTGGCTTCTATTAAACTCATAAAATACCATTTTGCTACGTTGTGTTTTGTTTATATGAGATGACAGTCATGACAAAGCTCTACTACTGCTGTAGAGCAGTGATTCTGGTCTCAGAGTGTTCCCCAGATTAGCAACATCAGCATCACGTGGGAACTGTCTAGAAATGTAGATTCTCAGACCTAACCCCAGACCTATTGAAACAGAAACTCTGGCTTTGCTGTAGCAGGAGTTCAGTGAATATTTGATCATTTGGAGTAGGTCTCTGGGATAAGGTCATTGATGCTGATGAACCCTGCCTTGGCAAATATCCCCCATATCTGTACACAGAGTAGTTATGGGGAAATGCCTTCATGTGTCTCACTGATTGTATATGGGATCAACTGATGGCTGGTTGTACTGCTGGTTATTATGGTTGAGAAGCTGGGAGCACCAGCATAGTTCACACAAGAGTCCTGGGCAAGAAAGTTCACTGGGCCCTCTACTGGTATCTTCTTAATTCAAACTCATCAGAAATTCCATTCTAGGGCCTCCCACTTAGAAGTCATAGGAACTAAATGGAGTGTAATCAAAGAAATGTATCCAGGATTGGGAGAGGACTTAGAACCATGCTAAATGAATGGAAATTGAAAGAAACAAAAACCAAACCCGTTACCATCAAGTTGATTCTGATTCATAGTGACCCTCTAGGACAGAGTAGAACTGCCCCACAGGGTTTCCAAGGAGAGCCTGGTGGATGAACTGCTGACCTTTTTGTTTAGCTCTGTAGCTCTTAATCACTACACCACCAGGGTTCCACTGAAAGAACCAGGAGTAAGAAATCTCACATTTACCAACAAAGAACTGAAGGTCTGCTATACAGGAGAATGACTGGATTTCTCCTGTATGGGATTCTGTGGGTAGAACTAGAAAATAAATGAAAAAAAAAAAAAAAAAAAGAACTAAATGGCGACCTCTCTGACTTATTCACTAATGTTATCACCGGTGGCTAGCACTGGCACCTGCCTGGCACAGAGTGGATACTCAATAACTATTAGTTGAATGAATGAATGAAAGAAAAATAGGCAGAAGTAACAGGGAGACAGATTTTGGATCTGCATATAGAACATTCTAACACTCCCCTGTATGGTAAGCCCCTTAAGGCAGAGCCTACCTGCTGTTTTTCTCTGGATCCCAGTGTCCTGCACAAGGCCTGGGGAACTGTGAGCCATGGAGTTCAAGTTGGCCAGTGATGGAGTGGGCCATCCTGGAAGATGGTGGATTGGAAAACTACTTGGAAGAAGATTATTGGAAGGGATTTAATAGCAAAGAGTCCTAGACTAGAGGACTTTGAGATTCCTTTCAACTTGGCGATTCTATATTTTAGGACCAACTAAAACATGCACTGCTACCTTAAGAGCCCTCCTCCTTCCTTCATCTATCTTAGGAATGGGGTCAAAGTTGCATCTTAGTTAGCATAGCCTTGAAGCTGGCTAGCTGCCCATTTCTAGGGTTTATTGAACAAACTGGCTTGTTTGTTTTAGGAACAGAGGAAGCCATGATGCTTCCAGAAGCTCTGAGAATGTCTGAAGATTAAGGAAATTTAAATTTTGCTCTAAAGTCTCCCAAGTAATGGACAATTAAGGGAGGTGCATTTCAAAGAAATGCAAGAACATTTCAAAAGAAGAGGATCAAAGTTCTCAGGTGTGTATCTTCTGTAAATAAGGTGAAGAGGGACTCAGTCCAGTGAAAGCGGGAGTGTCTAACCAGGGCAGATGCCTGGAAAGAGGGGGAGGCTCCTGAGAACAGACACCATAAAGTACTAATCACCCCTCGCCTTCATTAGCCTATAGACTCCAAGACAAAGGAACACAATTTCATATCTTGGGAATCACAAATTATCCGGTTTTATTCATTAGCCCGCCTCTCCCTTCCAAAACTGCTTATCTGTTTCACATTTGCACAGGAACAGCCTTACTTGCCAGAATCAATTTAATATATTGTGTTTTCATTTTAATTCAGCTCAAAATACTTTTTAAAATCCTCGTTTGATTTCTTCTTTGGCCCACGGGTTCTTTAAAATTGTGTTAGTTTCCAAACACCAAAATCAGTTTGGAATTTAGTTTTTTCTTTTCATTGTTCTATCTTTGTGTTTTTCTCTTACATTTACAAAGGAAACTTCTGTTTCTTTACTGTTGCTTTCCATCAAGAGGTACCTGGCTACTTATTTTCCTCATATTTGAGGAAAGTTGGCTTCCAGGGGCAGATCCCTACCTTTGAGTCATTTTTACCTGAAAAGTATATGTGGGATGGGGCTGGCATTCAGGGTTTCCCACATCCTGGACCCAACACAGCTTTCCATTGCTGGCCTTGATGTCTTCATTATAAGACCCAACAAAATCAGACTATTTGCCATTTTCCAATCATGAATGCTTCTGTTCGTTCATTTTGACCCGGTGAGAGGTACTCTTTCAATCAACTCCCCAGTGAAACTGTCTTTCAAAACACATTTTAAATGGCCCCTTCTCCATGAAGTCTTTTTCTGGTCTCCAAGTGCTCTCTTCCACCTTGAAATCTTCACAACTCTTTTTTATGCCCCCCTCTTATGGCCTTTATAACATCAAGATCATTTACTTTCTTATCTCCCTTATTAAAATATGGCCGACCCTCTGGCCCCCCAGCAGGCCTAGCTCAGTGTTTGCCCTACACTGGGCACACCAGAAATATCTGCCGAAACAAACTGAATTACGGATTTTCTCTTTCTTCGATGTGCCTGATCGACTAATATTTTAGACTTTGACATTCTGAGGTAGGAAAAGACAGAAAACACCAGAAATATCTGCCGAAACAAACTGAATTATGGATTTTCTCTTTCTTCGATGTGCCTGATCGACTAATATTTTAGACTTTGACATTCTGAGGTAGGAAAAGACAGAAGTGAAACTTTGAGGACATTTTAGGAGTCTCTGCTTCTTGATTATCTCACACACATAAACTGACAGAAGGGGAAAGAGTTTACAGCTGCATAATGCAGGTGGTTTGGAGAAGATCCCATTTTCTCTGTTTTCCAGGGTCCTGCAGTGATGGGAAGCGTCCTGTGTAGGTTAAAGCCTTTTTCATGAGCTAATTAACTCTTTATAGGGGACAAAATGGAGCAATTGTAAAACAATTGACATAAATATTAATGAGGAAAATGCCAGTTTTCTTGCACCAACACCCACCACAGGTCTATATAAGGTCTAGAGGAGAAGGATGGTTTCAGCCTCAAGCAAGTCCAATCCTGGGCGAAATAGGAGTCTAGACTTCTAGCACTATGACTTCTGTAACTGTTGCAGCTCCCTCCTCAGTGGGTGAGTTTCAGAGACCAGGGATGCCTCCTCATGCCTCCAGCCACCCTGGCTCATGCCAGCTGAGTCTGTGTGTGGGCAACCTCTCTGGGCCAACCCAGCCTCTGTCTGCCCCATAGCTGTCACACCGCTTGCCCCTTGCCAGGGACGTGCCACATTCCAGGCAACACTGGAAGTTGTGGGACATATGGTGAAGGACCGAATGGCCATGAGAAGGAGACCATGCAGTTCCTGAACAACCACCTGGCCAGCTACCTGGAGAAGGTGTGGCAGCTGGAGCGGGACAACGTAGAGCTGGAGACCAAGATACTAGAGTTGAGCAAATGCCAGGAGACTGAACTGTGTCCGAAATACCAGTCCTTTTTCCAGACCATCAAAGAGCTGCAGCAGAAGGTGAGGTTTGTGGTGCTCTAGATCGGGTCACAAAACTACGGCCCATGTACCAAATCCAGCCTATTGTCTGATTTTGTAAATAAAGTTTTATTTGCACACAGCCACTCTCATTCCTTTACGTACTATCCGTGGCTACTTTCGTGCTACAGTGGCAGAGTTGAGTAGTTGTGACAGAGACTGCATGGCCTGCAAAGCCTGAAATATTTACTATTTTGCCCATTACAGAAAAAGCTTGCTGACTCTTATGGTAGACGTTCAGCACCTGGATCAGCAGTGGACACAGCCACAGCTTTTTGATTGTGGAAGAGAATCTCCTGAGTGAAGGGGAGTGAGAATGTGTAAAGGATCAACTGTAGAACTGGACTCTCCAGTATTCTGAGTTCATGCTTACTTAATGTTAGTACTTAAAATTTCTGAATTATATGCTAGTTACAGAAACAGTGCTAGTTTCATGAAAGCAACCAAATTCTTGTGCAGGAAATGGGGTCAGAGGAATCCTGGGCGTGTGTATTTTCTAATATCTTCAGGGTGCTGAAGTATATATCCATTCAGGAGCATTGGACTCCTGTGCACATCTGCTGGCCCCTTTGATTATCAATTCAATGCTTCTTAAGAGCCTATATCTTAGTCGAAGGCAGAAAGACAAACCAATCAAGAAAACCAAATCCAGTTCCATAGAGTCGATTCCGACTCATAGTGACCCTATAGGACAGGGTAGAACTGCCCCATAGAGTTTCCAAGGAGTGTCTGGTAGATTTGAACTGCCGACCCTTTGGTTAGCAGCCGTAGCACTTAAACACTACACCACCAGGGTTTCCAGAAAGACAAAGAACGTTAAAATAGCTGCCACGGAAAACTGGCTATAGCTTCAGGGAAGACCCTCAGGGAGGCTGACCTATCAGAGTAAGGAACTTCTTATTAAAAATGGATCCTACCTTGTCTAAAGCTTCATAGCCGGCCCATTGTTCTGTGGCCTAGATTCCAGGTCTTCTTATTTATATCAGGCTAAATCTCACATCTGGCCAAATAAAATCAAGTCTTCGTTATAAGTTCAGTTTACTACAACTTTACAGTAGGCTCCATGCTTTTGTCCTTCAACACATAGCCTCTCGCATATCCCCTGCTCCTGCACCTGGAAAGTACCTCTTACATCTTTCGGACTTTCTGTTGTCCAAGGGGATGTTGTAGCTTGAACTCTAGCCACTGGTGCTTCCTTTGACTTGAGGCTCAAGTTGGCCCTGGGAGCAGTGAAAATCACTGAGCCTACTTTCTTTCCCCAGATCCTGTGCACCAAATCTGAGAACAGGCTGGTGGTGCAAATAGACAATGCCAAGCTGGTTGCAGACAACTTCAGGACCAAGTGAGCTGCGGTGTGACAGGGAGGGAGAGGAGCCAGATGCCTACCTTGGCTTCTTCTCTCCTGTGATGTAGCTGGCATCAGAGATGCAACTGACCATGATCCCCACATGGTCAAACAAAGTCATTAAGCCCAAGATCTTGAAGAAACAACTCTTCTCCAATTGTTTATCTTTTATAGTTTACAACATGCTTTCAAACACATCATTCTATTGATTCTTTTCTAAGAATAAACCTTGTGAGGCAGGCAGGCAGCCAGGTAATGATTATGTCCCTTGTGAGGCAGGCGGGCAGGCAGGCAGGCGGGCAGGCAATGATGATGTCCCCATTCTGCAGATGAGAACACTGAGGCTCAGAGCACTTTAGTGACTTGCCAGAAGTCATGTGGCTGAGCGGTAGAACTGAGACTTGGCCAGGTTTCCCCGCTTGAGATGAATTCCTCCTAACTCTGCTGCCTCCACGCGGATACAGCTCTTTACCACAGCTCTATTAACTTAGAAGGGCTAACAATTCCTGACAGAAATTATGCTCCACAGCCTACAACAGAGGCATGTGAAGGCCAAAAAAGTTTATACCATCTGAGAGAAGGGTATGAGCTGGGGGCAGAAAGGGGTATTATGTTGTTTTATCTTTCTTCAGGGCATGTGGAAGCCTCACTCTTCTAGAGCTAAAACAAGCCATTTCTTTCCTTGCACTCTGGGGGTTTGGCTTCTAATCTAAGAGAGACTCAGGATCTGTCTAAGGGGAGAGGAAGAGGAGGTCTTCATCATCATGCTGTAGTATATGTGTCTCATTATTCAGCGACATCCCCTTTGGGCCATCAGCCCCACCGGCAGGCCCTGGCTGGTGTGTCCATCACGTCTCCTCAGCACAAGCTGCTCTGCCTAGGTCATCTTAGGGGCTTAGTACTGAACAAGGAGTGAAAGTCCTGTTGCTTTCGGGGCTATAAACACGAGACACAGGAAAAAACCAACTCAAAATTAGAGGCCAGTGGAATTACAGCTCTGAGTTGGGTGCTGGTGTCCCTGCCTGATCTCTGACCCTGACTTGGAGCCCAGTGCTCTGCCCTGCTGAAGGTATGAGACAGAGCACTCAGTCTGCCAACTGGCAGAGGCCGACATCTGTGGCCTGCACAGGGCCCTGGACGACCTTGCCCTTGCCCAGTGTGACCTGGAGGCCCAGCTGGAGTCCCTGAAGGAGGAGCTCCTCTGCCTCAAGAAGAACCATGAGCAGGTGTGTGGGCCTTTGTGTTACCTGCTGAGACTTTCTGGTGTGAAGAAAGGAGGCGTCCTCGTTCTTGGGATGGACGCTCTGTAGGCCCTGCCTTGTGGTGAAGACTCACAAGCCTTTAAGATATGCTCTGGCTTCCAGTGAGGAGGCCACTCTTCATCTACAGCAACAGCAAGCTGCTGGGCCAGTGCAGGCAGCACCTCATTCTCAGAGGAGCACAGGGAAATCACTGGGGAGGACAGGGAGAGGGAGCCGAGGTTTTGAGTGTAGGGTAGCGGGGGCCCCATGACTGGGACATCCTCCTCCTATGCCCACAAGAAGTCCACACTCTGAAGTGTCAGCTAGGGGATAAGCTCCAGATTGAGATGGACATCGAGCCCACTGTGGACCTGGGTACGGTGCTAGGGGAGATGTGGTGCCAGTATGAAGCCACGGTGGAGACCAACTGCCAGGATGTGGAGCAGTGGGTTCAAGTTCAGGTGAGGATGGTGCTGCAGAGCAGGGAGAGGCCCAGCTTCTGCTCTGGGTCAGTGAGCTGATCATGTTGTCTGACCCCATGGGCTTCAGTCCGAAGGCATCAGCCTGCAGGCCATGTCCTGCTCTGAGGAGCTGCAGTGTTGCCAGTCAGAGATCCTGGAGCTGAGGTGCACTGTGAACGCCCTGGAGGTTGAGCTCCAGGCTCAGCACAGCCTGGTAGGTTTGCTTTGCCTGTATGGAACACTCATCTGAGCACTCACTTCTATTTTTGTTTTTTTATTTATTGTGCTTTAAGTGAAAGTTTACAAATCAAGTCAGTCATACAAAAACTTATTATACACTCCTTGCTGTGTACTTCTAGCTGTTCTCCCCCTAAGGAGACAGCACACTCCTCCTTTCCACCCTGTATTCCCCGTGTCCAATCAACCGGCTCCTGTCCCCTTCTGCCTTCTCATCTTGCCTCCAAACAGAAGCTGCGCACATAGTCTCACGTGTCTACTTGAGCCAAGAAGCTCATTTCTCACCAGTACCATTTCTATCTTATAGTCTAGTCCAATCCCTGTCTGAAGAGTTGGCTTCGGGAATGGTTCCAGTCTTGGGCTAACAGAGGGTCTGGGGACCATGACCTCTGGGGTCCTTCTAGTTTCAGTCAGACCATTAAGTCTGGTCTTTTTACAAGAATTTGAGGTCTGCATCCCACTGTTCTCCTGCTCCATCAGGGATTCTCTGTTGTATTCCCTCTCAGGGCAGTCATCGGTGGTAGCCAGGCACCATCTAGTTCTTCTGGTCTCAGGCTGGGGGAGTCTCTGGTTGATGTGGCCCTTTCTGTCTCTTGGCTCATATTTACTTTATGTCTTTAGTGTTCTTCATTGTCCTTTTGAGCTCCCACTTCTTTCACTAGCAGTTCCTTGTGTTCAATACATGTTTCATTTAAATAGAGACCAAGGACACAGATTAAACCGCAACTTCATCTTCTTTGGAAGATGTAGATATGGATTCTCATAGATTTTGATGTTGAGTGAGTGAATGTTAACCGAGATGAGGGAGGTTCTGCCAATTTATCTTAGAGCTCTGTGATGAAAAGCAATATCACACTGTTAGTTCTTCAAGGTGAAGGAGGTGGCTTGATCTCCAGGCTTGGCAATGTCTTGGGATGTCATGACCTTCCTTACTGTAGGGGTGAAGGGCAAGGAATTATGATTTTTCAACCTACTTCCCCTTCCTTTGGTATTACAGAAAGACTGCCTGCAGAACTCCCTGCGTGAAGCCAAAGCCCGCTACGGCACTGAGCTGGCCCTGATGCAGAGCCTGGTCAGCAATGTGGGGGAGCAGCTGTCTGAGATCCGGGCTGACCTGGAATGGCAGAACCAGGAATACCAGGTGCTGCTAGATGTCAGGGCCTGGCTGGAGAGTGAGATCGCCACATACCGGAACCTTCTGGAGAGGGAGGTCTGCAAGTATGTGCCTTGTTTTTTGTGTCAAAGCCGTGTGTAAAAGCAGAGTCCCTTTACTAGGAATAAGAGGGCTCCTAAGATGAGCCCTGGAGGCCAGCTGGGGGTGGCATTGTAGACACCATCTTTGGGGACAAACTTGGTGCCCAGTAGGCTTGGTGAGCTTAAAGCTGCCTGGACATACAGTGGAGTGTGCAGCTTCTTTTTGGCTTCTGCAGCCTGTTTTGCTGACCACTTTGTGCTCCCAGCTGCTAGCCACTCCCACAGGGGGCTAAAATACTCAGGTCAGTGCATTTAGGTTTTGCTAAATTATTTCTGGAGGAAGTCTTAACAGTAGAAGAATTCTTCCTACTGCTTAGAGTATTTGTACCTATTTTCTCATTTTAGTTCCTCAGTAGTACTGTGATAAATGTAAGATTGATAGTACACCTCTTTAATAAATAAGGAACAAGAGGAGGGGCTTGGTTTAAATTAATAGGGCAGCCGATGCCTGGCCTACTCTTGCTCCACCAGCCTTTTTACCTTTCTCTTTGCTGTGTGTTCCTTTCCATGGCCTTGCACATGGGCAGCCTGAGTCCTGGTCCCAGCTCCATTGTGGACTCAGGGCAGCTCACTGTCCTTTTCTAGGCTTTGGCCAAATGACAGGGACCTTGAAGGCCTAAAATTCCCTTTGCCTCTAAAATTCTAAAGTTTCTATATCCTTTTACACGCTTCTCATACCAATGGTTCAAACACCTGTTTTTTCTCTCTGCAGACTTCCCTGCAGCCTGTGTATAGCCCCAGCCCCTGCAGCCCCTTCCTCTCCAGGCCTCCCCAGACCTCTTGTGGGCCCTGCTCATCGACTCCATGCTGACATGCTCCTCACCCTGCGGTGCTGGGAAATGGGCAAAGTCGGCAGCATCTTTGGCTGTGCTCCCTGGGCCTGCTATCCAGGCTTTGCTTCCTACAGCCTGGCTCACTGCCAGCCAGGCAGGATGACTGAAGTGAGGCAGCCCTCTCCGCTGATGGGCTTTTGAGTCCAGCAATGCAACCCCTGCCCCTGGATTTGTGTTTCACTTCAGGGTCTCCTGGGTCCTCCATTTTCTCTCTTCTGTTGCCTCCTGGTCTCCCTGAGACATGGCAGGCAATCTCATTTCATTTTGCTAATAAACTTCACTTCTGCAGCATAATGAGCCCAGTGCCTGCTGGCCTCAGTTTCCCCATCCCAGGCCAAGAGCGTTGCTGGGTGTTTCTTGGGCCAACTGTTCTGTGGAAGCAGGGGCTGTGGTGTAGGACGCTGAGGCTCCCTCACCAGAGTGGTTCTGGGAGATGGCAAAACCAGTGAGGACCAGGGTTAAAAATAGGACTGAGGCAATATGGCACAGATGAAAGATAGCCAGCTCTTGACCCAGCCAAGCCTGCTTATAGACAGATTCATGAAGAATTTAAAGTAGACCCTAAGTAAAATCCTCCTTTTATCTGGGTAAAGTCATCTGGTCCCTTGTGCAAAGTCAGAGGTTCTGCCAGACTGTCCTAGAATACCCTACTTAAATTAAGCTTTCATGATTGCATGCCCATAATGAGCAAGACACTGTGCTGGGACTTTACAGACAATCTTACAAAGATGGAGTGGCTGTTATTATTATCAGCTGGTGGCTGAGTCAAGACTTGAATCCCAGTCTCTTTGAACAAGAGTCAAAGCCCATATGTTCGAAGCTTTGAAGGGGGACAAAAGCAAACATGAAAAGGGTTAGGGAGCTGGTTACAAAAGTGTAGTCTTGGGACCAGCTACAACAGCATCACCAGGGAACTTGTGAGAAATGCAAATTCTCGTGCCCCACCCCAGACTTTCTGAACCAGAAACTTGGGGCTGGGGTCCAGCAGTCTGTTGTATTGAGCCTTCTAGGTGACTCTGAAGCAAGCTTAAGTTTGAGAACTACTGGGTTAGGGGATTTACTTGGGAAATGCGGCCCTGACTGGCCAGACACTATCGGAAGAGCTGGCTTGCTCTCCTAAGTCCCTCAGGTGGGGTGGGGAATCGCAAGCCATCAGTAGTGCTGTTCCCCTGCACATTGCAAAACTTTGAAAACATTCAATGATGATAATTGCTGAACCTATCTTTGTCAGGCTATCAGATTAGAAAGGTCCAAACAAGCTGCCCCAGCCAAGTTCCCCCGCAGGTTTCACGTCCTGCAGCAGCTGACCGTGGAACTTGCAGGCCATAGACAAATGACAAATTGACAAATCAACCAGAAGATCCACATTTAGGCAGCCGTGGCTGAGAACCAGAACCTCTCTACAGCTCAGTGTCACAGCTGGCCAAACTTGGGCCACCATTGGAGACTAATAAAGCAGGGGCTTTACAGTCACCTGGTGGGGATGCTGAGGTGGGGACTCATGCATCTGATGGGGCTGGATGAGGTGGCCTTTAAGGATCTCCAAGTCCCCAAACTCTATGTCTTCTTGCTTTCTAGGCTCTTTTTTTTGGTCAATGAAGCTACAAGTGTTAAAGCAGAGCCAGCAAACCTGCTCTAGGAGCTGGTTCTTGTCTTCTCTCTTTGCTCAGTGAACTCTCTGAATTGGTGTTGCTTGCCAAGACATTTACGAGTACCGTTGATGGTTGTTTAATTTGCCCCTCCTTGTGCAGGGCTATGGCTGCAGGAGTGACCATAGTTCCAAGCATCCAAAGATTCAGGACCTGGTTGCTTCTCTGCCTCCAGCCCCTCTCAAGCCCAGAACCCTACCTGTTGGCCAATATCCATTTAGATAGGACTGGTTTCCTTGGGAGGCATGGGGACTTCCATTGTTGGAAGCTCTGGAAGGGTCAGGAGCTGTTACACATTTCCCTCCCTCGTGGCTTTTTCCCCCAAGTGGTGAAGAAGATGCTTGGGCACAGGTGAAACATCCCTGAGGCACCTACCCAAGAGTAGGTCCCACTAAGGAAGAGCAAGCTTGTTTAGTCTTAATTTAGCACCTGGCCCAAGCACCCTGACTCCTCCTTTGTACTTAAATAGCTTCTTTCATCCAACAAGTTCAAAGCTGTCTAGAAAAATAAACTCACTTATTCTTGCACCATGACAGAGTAGGCAAGCATTCTTCTTCCCATTTAAGGGAGACAAAGAGGAGTCATTCTGTGATTGAGAGATCCGTCTGGTGACATGAAATGAGTCAGTGGGGCCCCAGGGTGATTGACCTGTGTTTCTTAAGTTCATATCCAATGCCTTGACTGAGTGTCACTTATAATTAAAATATTAGCTCTAATGAAACATTGTGTGTGTGTGTGTCTATAAGTGGTTTGGGCTCCTGGGAAGATAGAATGAGCAGAGGGGATCACTGTGCTTGAGGAGGGATGAAAAGCTTCCCTATAAACCAAACAGCCCATTATTAACACCATTACCACCACCACCATCATCATCATCATTATCATCATGTATCTTCAACATCATCATCATCAAAGTTTACACTCATTGAACTCTCACTATGAGCCAGCCACTGATCTAAGTTATAATTTATATATAAGCTCATTTAATCCTTACAGCAACTCTATGAAGTCAATGCTATTGTTATCTCCATTTTGCAGATGTGGAAATCAAGGTTCAGAGAAGTTAAGTAACATGCCCAAGGTCACACAGCTACTAAGTGGAGAAGCCAGGATTCAAAACCAGACAGTCTGCCTCTGGCAACAGTGCTCTTAACCGCTGTCCTTTACAGATGCCAAGTCTTAGATTTTGCCAGCAGAAAAACAAAGCCATAACTATCCCCATTGTTTTGATTCTTTTCCTTGAAAGGAAATGAGAGTGTTTATGCTAGAGGAGGAGTCCCTGGGGTGAAAATGGTTAATGTGTTTGGCTGCTAACTGAACGGTTGGAGGTTCGAATCCACTCAGAGGCACCTTGAAAGAAAGGCCTGATGACCTACTTCCAAGAAATCAACTATTGAAAACTCTATGGAGCACAGCTCTACTCTGACACACATGGGGTCACAATGAATCAGAACTAATTCAATACCAACTTTTTTTTAATGCTAGAGGAACCTTTTTGGATAATTTATGCCACAAAGGGCAGTGCAAATAACAAAAAGTCTATAATATCTCAAAGAAGGTTGAAGCTCGAGGATCTGGGCAATTCTAATGCTGAAATTGCCAAAGAAGTTTAATCCACCCCCTGCCATTACTAAAACTTTGTATATTGAGGAAGAAGAGAAATAGAATTCTTTTATATATGTGCGTAGTTTTACCATTTACAAAGCACTTTCACATGTGTTATCAAATTTGAACCCCCAAACAACCTTGAGAGATAACCATAACCCCTGTTTTGTAATGGGGGAAGTTCATGCATAGGGAGGCCTCACAGCTGGTGGGGGACAGTGCCAGGCACTCAAGCCCAAGTCTTCTCATCCCTGGGCCATTACTCTTCACCACACTGAGCAGCTAAGGGCTTTGCTCGAGGTACATCTGGATAAGATTTCACATTCAGACCCACTCTTAAATGCTGGGGTGAGATGGTAGAGATGGAGTTTACAGAGAAAAGGTGTTCTAGGGCCTGAGGATCTCTGAAGGATAATTTTTCTGGTGCTTTCTCCCACCCTCCAGTGTGCTCCCTACCCCAACCACAACATTTCAATCTTCGACCATCTCCTGGGCTTCTTTGGCTCCCTCTTTATGCCAGTCATCATACCCAAATCTCCCTGCTCCCTTCCCCCTTCTTCTGCCCTGGTTTTCAGACACCCTATACGAGGTGTCTCAGTTATTCACATTGGCCTCCCAGGCCCTCCACCCAAATGCCTCCATACCCTAGTAGCTGTCTCTGATCTTGAGGATGGCAGAATTGTATCTGCTCCTCGGGAGGTCCATGAGCCATCTCTGTTTCTCTCGGCTAATCCCACTCCCTTTTCTATTTCCTCTTTCATTTGCTTGATCTACCCTTGCCTCTTTGCTTTCTTCTGCCCCATACCACATCCCTGGAATGGTTTCTCAACTGCACCTGCCAAGAGCCTCTTCCACTTGATTTGAAAGTCATCTCAGTGCCCAGGAATCCTCTGGGAATGCCGTGAGGCTGACGTGACGGGCAGTAACCACAGCCCCCACTTTGGTCTCCAAAGCTACAAGAATCAAATATATATATAAAAAAAAAAAACCCAAAAAACAAATTACCAGGGTTAGTTGAAGAAAAGACTCTTAAAGGGGTTAGATTTCCAAAGAGATTAATCCTTTGAATCCTACCTATGAGTCGCCTAGAGAGTGGAGCAAAAGTAAATCTTTGGGATACAGGTAAACAACCCTCCCCAGCCTCATTCCTTAATCAAGCGGTTCAGAATCATTAACCAGATCGAAATGACCTTGGAGTGTGGGGCAGGAGTAGGTGTGGATGGAAGTGGGGTGTAGGGGAAGAAATTTGGGGCACAGGTGAGAGGGCCCAACTACATTACATTATGTTAGAGTTAGGTGTGGACCTGTTTGGCAGAGCTGAGAGCTCCTGGAGGGCAGGGGGTCACATCATCTCCCCCCACCCACCATCTCTCCTGCACCTGGGACTGTGCCAGGCATATGGTAGATGTTCAACAAATGACTTCGGCACTTAATGTCGTGTGTGCAGTTTTCTAATTACATTAAATACAAACATACTTCCAAACATTCAGCTCACACTTCTTAAATATCTCACTTCCTTGCCTTCTGGTTATTTCTCATATATTTTTGTTGACCCGAATAGACAATTCTCTACTAGAACTATGATCTTTCTGTTTTAATTTAGCCCTGTGCCCAGCAAGAAATGTAAGGTGCTCAACAAACCATTTTGAATTAAATGGAAATAAAGAAAGTGGATTTGACAGTCCATTGCTCCATTTCTCTCCAAATGAATAAAATTTGCAAATATCCCAATCGGGAAATAGAGAGTACATGAAGTTCACCCCTTATCTGCTTGGGCTTATGGAGATCTTACAACCCTGGAGTTCCATTTTCCCCACTAATTCAAGAAGCAACTTCACTCAAGCCTCTTGATGTTTTGAAAACACTGCAAGAAAGAGGCTAGATTTACAAGCATGTGTACTCACCGGCCACTCCATCTGCTGTATCCATCTAGAATTCTTGTGCCATTTCACCTCCTGCAGGGTAGTCTGCAGGGAAAGGAATTGCCAGGAGTAATTAGCAGGTAACAGGGGTAACCTGTTCTCTCCTAAGTCCCTCTTCTGTGTGGCTGCCGATTGGCTGTGACCTGAAGCCAGCGCAAGCCTGACTATTCCTGCTCCTTTTTTCTTTTCTCCTCTCCATAATCCTTATTCATTCAGGAACAGGCAGTCTTGTGCTGTTACACTTTACTCTGCCTGGGTGTAGACAGCAGTGGATTTCTCAGCCACCACACAAATCTCAGACTGGATCACAGAGAAGTTCTGGTCTGAAGACTTTGGAACAATGTCGCTTCTTCTCTCTGAGGCCCCAGGGGCTGTGGTCTCTGTGTCTGTTGACCTTTTGTGAGTCATCTCCCTTTACATCTTTCAGGTTGCTCAGCAGGTGGGCCACTCTCCTGTGCATCAATTTAGGTTCTCTTGGCCACTTCTCAGCTTTGCATTCTCTAGGTTCATTCATATGAAGATGGGCAAGCTTTGATTAGCAGGGCGCACATGGCCCTGAGGTTTCCTTCCAGGTTTCCTCCTTGCCTCTTCATGTTCTTATCTCTCTCCGTCTCCATCTCTTTCCACTTCTCTGATCTTTTGGCGTTGCATGCAAATTCTATCTTTGCTATTTTGTCAACCCGTCCATGAATTTCCTTTCTTAGACCCTGAGCGGTCTCCTTTGACGAAGGTCTCCATGAGGCACCACTGGCCAATCAGTAGATAAGACCAAAGAGCTTGGAGGATGCTGCTGACATTTACTCCATGCTCAGACTAAAACCTCCCAGGGTGGGGAGGAAGAAAGGGTTGAGAAACCAACTTCTTGCTGCAAAGACAGTGCTTTGGAGCAGGCTGACGAGAATTGGGGGGCAGGAGACCTGTGCTGTTCTCCACGAGTGAGCACTCATCAGTCTAAAGCATGTCTTTCCATTGTCCCAGGCCCAGGTAATATGAGATGAAAGCTTCCTGCTGACTGTTGCTCCTAGCCTTACATCCGTCTTCTGGAAAGTCTCAGTGATGCCTGCCTCAGGGGCTACCTATTTCTCCTCTTTAATTGCCTTGAAGGAAAACAAAGAAATTTTCATTTTATTTTAAGCCTGGGGCTTCTTTGTAGTGCTGTGGGACCTCTCATCTGAATGGCATTATAATAAGTGGAGATAATGCCTTTGGAGAGTATAGATGAAGGATTGTTTACTGAGACTCAAGCAGAGCTTCACATCAATACTGTCATGAAAGCTTGATGGGGAAAAGGACTCCAATAAATTGTCAATAAAAATGCAGCCCTGGCTGGCAGCCCAAGCCACAGAGGAGGTCGGGGTGCTGCCACTCAGGTGCAGGTGGTACCTGGTGGTGCCTATAATTGTGCAATTGTATATATTCAAAACTTCAGTCACCCCTTCCTCAAACATTCTAGTGTCTTCCTTTACCTCCCAAATCAACCCCAAATGACTCCACTTGCCTTGCAAAAAATCTTCTGCTTGGACTGTGTCTCAGCATTTTCTTTACTGGTACCCAGATGCTTGGATTCAATTATGTGGACCACAGAGGCCCTTTGGTACTTTTGTACCTTTGGTTCTTAAACCAGATTGCATGTAACCCAAGGGTTGGGGGATGGGAAGCCCGGGGCAGGATATGGAGCATCTTCCTGGTGTATCAATTTAATTTAGAGAATTGGGGAAAACATTAGAAAGCCTAACAGGAAATTTTAAGCCATGATTTTTTTAATGTTAAAGCCAACGAGTTTATATTATGGAATATGAGGGAAAGTCACGTGAAGTTTTAAGACCAACTTCAAGGGATTTATTTCATGCTTATGGAGGTCTCTTGGGCTGTATCTCCTGATGTGCCCAGTGCACCGACTCACCCTGATCTGATGCTAGGGAAACCTCAGTGGAAAAGTTCCACAAGCACTTCCTTATTTCTTTATCTCACATCTGCAACCAGATAATTTCCTAGATAGTTTAAATGCATTTATATGCACCTCCAAGCTTGCATTTTTCAGCACCCTTGTAAAATCACCCTTCCTCCAGAACTTTCCCTGTTCTCAAACTAATTATCAAGCTTTAAAATTCTCCCCTCCACAATTCTTTTAGATGATATATAGGAGGTATTACATGGGCCCTTAAAACACAATGGGCTCTCCATACTTCTCAGTCATGGCCCAAGTCAACCCTTAACATCCACTTCAAGGCTTCTACGGTTTGGGATGCTACATCATTTAGGGATAACTTTCTTAAAGCAGATGGAGAGATAGTCTGCTGCTGCTATGTAATGTAACTTCTTTTTTGAATCAACCCCAGTCTCATCTTAGAAATGCCATTTGGGCTGGGAGATGAGTCTGCTTATGGGCCTGCAGGATCAACGTGACACAAAAAATGTCATTGGATGGACCAACACCCAATTAATGAGGGCAGATACTTGGGATGGACTGTGTGGCCTCTTTGAAGGTCTACCACAAAACTGATTTCATGGGTGTACTGTCTGAAGAGGAGTGCTGACTTAGCAAGAAGCCCAAGTAAAGAATTTTATGGGACAAGGGACTCTTCTGAAGAAGGCAAATAACAGACTGAAGGCAAGGGCATTTGAAAACCAGTGAAGTAAAAAAAAAAGGATATCATACACTGTGTCCACACCCTCTGTGGAGGGGGTATAAAGGCTCTCCAGAGGAAGGAGAACCACAGGCTCTGTGGCTTGGAGAACCTGGATTCTGCTTTCAGTCAGACATCTTGCTCCCTCCCAGCACCATGCCGTACACCTGCTTCCTGCCCAACCTGAGCTGCCGCACCAGCGTCTCTTCCCGGCCCTGTGTGCCCCCCAGCTGCCACAGCAGCACCCTGCCTGGGGCCTGCAACATCCCTGCCAATGTGGGCAGCTGTGGCTGGCTCTGCGAGGGCTCCTTCAATGGCAATGAGAAGGAGACCATGCAGTTCCTGAATGACCGCCTGGCCAACTACCTGGAGAAGGTGCGCCAGCTGGAGCGGGACAATGCGGAGCTGGAGGGCCGCATCCGTGAGTTGTGCCAGCAGCAGGAGCCCTACGTGTGCCCGAACTACCAGTCCTACTTCCGGACCATTGAGGAGCTGCAGCAGAAGGTGAGGGGCCTTGCTGTCATATCTAATCGAGGGGAGTTTGTGATGCTTCTCAATCTGTGGTTGAGAAGTGGCGTTTCTTGTACGCTATCATGATTCTTGTTTCCCCTACTTTCCAAATGGCTTTTTAAGGCATTCTAAAGAAGTTGGTGTTTTCATTTTTATTTTTGATCCTCATTAAGCAACCTCTTGTTCCTCAGATCTTGTGCACCAAGGCTGAGAATGCCAGGCTCGTGGTGCAGATAGACAATGCTAAGTTGGCTGCAGATGACTTCAGAACCAAGTGAGTTGCTCGGAATTAGTACTGGTGGTCACTCCTTTGTGCTTAATTCTAGTTAAATAAAAGGGATTTCTGTAGTTTTGCTGAACAAAAGACAATCCATCAGCTGTGAAGGATTCTGCAGAGGACTGGGGGGAACCAAGCAAAGGAATCCCCAAAATAGATGAGGATTCAAATCAATATGCTTATTTTGGGATCAATATTGGGTCTTGACTGAGCCTCCAAAACTCTGTCTTCTGGGTGTACTCACTGGAGGAAGCAAGAAGACAAGACAAATAAGGTTATCAAAGATCCTTTCTGTGGGCCGTGAAGGTCTGCCAGTTACTGCTCTGACCCTGTCCTTGTGCAGGTACGAGACAGAGCTGTCCCTGCGGCAGCTTGTGGAGGCAGACATCAACAGCCTGCGCAGAATCCTAGATGAGCTGACTCTGTGCAAGTCTGACTTGGAGGCCCGGGTGGAGTCCCTGAAGGAGGAGTTGCTATGCCTCAAGAGGAACCATGAGGAGGTGAGCCCTGAAATGAGAAATGAAGGAACTTGACTCAGTCTCAGGCTAAGGATGGCTTCAGTGATTTGGAGTGGTAGAACCAGGAGTAATAGGCTGAGGGTAGCTTATCAATTTCTTCTAAAAACACCAAAACAACATGATAAAAAAAAAACTTGAGATGAAACCTATCCATCATCCCAGATAGAAAGTATCTTTCACTCAAAATTGGTGCGTCATTTGGGTTTCCCAAAAAATTCTCTACCTGCTTGTGGTTGGTCACTGGGTTGTAAGATGAGTCCCAGTGTTGCTGCATCACCGCTGTGCAGTCATTTCTCTTCTTCAAAGGCCATAGCACCAAGATTGATGAATCTGAGTTTCCACCCTTTCAAAGTCTTGGTGGAAATTTACCTGGGGCTCCTCCTTCTCCTCTCTCCTGAGAGGGCCAAGGCATGATCTTACTTCTTACTTGATGGCAAGAATTGTTTAACATACAATCTGAAATTGTACAGCCAAATCTTTGCATTCTGGGATGATGCACAGCCAATCTGCAAACTGGGAGAGCCAGGAATTGGTCCACCCTTCAGTGGCATTTGAGTAAATGCTTGGGAATTCTTTCTGAATCCAAGTGCAATGGCATGGTAATGGTGAGAAGTGAGCTGTGCTGCATGGAACACAGACCACTTAACCTCAAATTGTCATGGACTGTTCCATTAAAAGTTTCTTTTCTGAGGAAATAGACTGACAGGGCTTTAACAAGTAATGCAATTTCTCGAGATCATTCTTCATTGAGGAGCATATTTTCTGCATCTACAGGAAGTCAACACCCTGCGTTGCCAGATAGGAGACCGCCTCAATGTGGAGGTGGACGCTGCTCCCACTGTGGACCTGAACCGTGTGCTGAACGAGACCAGGTCTCAGTATGAGGCCCTGGTAGAGACCAACCGCAGAGATGTGGAGGAATGGTTCGCCACACAGGTGGGTGTCTAAACACTTGATCACTCAGGACACAAGGCCTGTAGGGCCCTTAGACAGGGTCTGACCCCTGTCTTCTGCCCTCTGGATATTTCAGACTGAGGAGCTGAACAAGCAGGTGGTGTCCAGCTCAGAGCAGCTGCAGTCCTACCAGGCAGAGATCATCGAACTGAGACGCACAGTCAATGCCCTGGAGATCGAGCTGCAGGCCCAGCACAACCTGGTAAGTCTCCTCAGGTCCTGACAGAGTTCAGGGTCTTGGAGTAGTTGTAAGGATTGGAATTGTGAGGAGGAGGAAGGGGAAAGATAAGTTTTTGGAGATTCTCTGAGAACTGAGTTAATACCTTGGAAGAAAAGGACCTTATATGATGATCTGTCATCTTTCTTCACCACAGAGAGACTCTCTGGAAAACACGCTGACAGAAACGGAGGCCCGCTACAGCTCCCAGCTGTCCCAGGTACAGTACATGATCACCAACGTGGAGTCTCAGCTGGCGGAGATCCGGTCTGACCTGGAGCGGCAGAACCAGGAGTACCAGGTGCTGCTGGATGTCAGGGCCCGGCTGGAGTGTGAGATCAACACATACCGGGGCCTGCTGGAGAGCGAGGACTGCAAGTGAGTATACAGCTGGAGATGTTTGTTGAAGCCATGTACACACGAGTGTACTACTCAGTTGGGCTCCATGTAAAGATTGCATACCTTGGAACAGAAATGATGCCTTTGCATGAGACGTGCTCAAACAGAACTCAGAAAGCACAACATGGCCATCATTATAAACATAAAATTGTTTGATGGCAAGAATTATTTGATGTACAGACTGAAATTGTGCAGTCAATTCTTTGCATTCTAATGTGATAATATTGATATGTAATCAATGCTATTGCTTTACATTTTGCAATACTGTATTGTACAGCGGGTGCATTTCCCTACATTATCTTATTTGACCTTACAGGCTGGATCAGTATTCTTCACATTCTACAGGTGAAGAAACTGGGGCTTGGAGAAGTGGCTTGCCCAAGATCATCAGCTAGGAATGGACAGAGTGGGCACTAGAAGTGAGATTTGCAGAGTTCCCATCTAGTACTTTTGGAGCTATGTGACAGGAAGGTCATTAGCCATCTATCTGATAGTGAGCTTTGCAGCAGGTGAACCTGTGGCTTCCTCTGTTACAGACCAGGCCAAGTCCTGACAGGCATTCACTCTTGGGGTCTCTCTAGTGTATGATTATGAGCCTTCCTCAACTCATCTGTCCACATCATTCTTTGTTTCCAGGCTGCCCTGCAACCCCTGCACCTCAACCAACGCATGCAGCAAGCCCATCGGGTCCTGCGTCTCCAATCCCTGCGTCCCCTGTGCCCCTCGCCCCCGCTGTGGGCCCTGCAACTCCTTTGTGTGTTAGAATCCAGGGACTGCCAGAGGAGCAAGGATGCGGGGCTCAGAGCACCAGTGCTGTGACCTGGCCCTGGCTCATTCGACAAAAAGGGCCACCAAACACAATTTACATGGCTGGAGGTGCCCCAGGAAGGCAGCCAAGAAACTCATCCAAAGCCTCCAACCACCTCCACTTCCTGTCCACCTTTTCCTTCACTGGGGTCTGTTTCTTCCTCTGAAGTGCCAGTGGCCCTTCCTTGCAACCTCCTAATAAACTTGATTTCCCTGGCAAAGCAGATGCCTTTCTCATTGGTATTCATTGGTTTCAATGTACTCGTCACTTGAGTACTCTATAAAACGCTACTTGAAAATCAGGCCATATAATGGTCTGACTCAAATGCAAGAGCTGTTGGTGCCTGGAGGGCAGATGGTTGGCCTGGTGCTCTGGAACCGTGGGTGAGGCAGCCCAGCCCCTGATTACTTCTATCAGGAAGCTGAGCCCCATGGTTAAGAGCCCCAACAGGCAGGCCAGTAGGAAGGAGGGCAGGGAGGTGCAGTGCCATGGCCCCTACCTCCCCTTGACAGTGTCTGGGTTTTTCTCACTCTCTCCTCTTGACCTGGACATCTCCCAGAGCTTCTTGTATCTAAATTTGAACTGTGGATGCATGAGCTGGTGGCAGGAAAGAGGCTCCAGAAGACTCATGCTTTTTTCATTAGGAAGCTTTGGGTCCAACATTGTATTATTATGGTTTATTGGGGGTCTAGGCAGCCTTAGAGACTTCCAGCAAAGGGATACTCTGGCTTGCCTGTCTTGCCCAGGACTCCCTCCTTTTCCACTGTGTGGGAGAGATTGTGGTCAGCCTGGGCCTCCAGCCACTTTCGTTCCCTCACTGGCTTGGGGAGACACCATCAACTCTTCAGTAGGTAATCTGGCTTTTCTCAATTCAATTCAATCAGTATCTGTTGAATACTTACTCTACAGACACTGGATGGTGGGGTGAGGAGAGGCACATAAAGAAAGACACAGTTCCAGGCTGTAGGTTATTTATGATGTGTCATAGGGGATAACACTACTCCTCAAATGGTGCTACTACACGGCACAGCCCCTCTGGCACTGTGAAGAGTAAGGCTGGTGCAAGAAGCAAGTCTTTGGATACTGAAAGGGGCAAGCACTGGGGACTGAAGGCATCAGTGTTTAACAAGAAAGATCATCTTTAACTCTAATGAAGATCCATGGATGTGATAAACATGACTTGCTAAAACTTCAGAGGGTCATTTTGAAATGAAGGGATCAGAGAGACTCCTCAGGTCTCTGTCCGTCACAAGGAACGACCTGAGGCAGGTATTGGACTCCACTTTGGTGAAACACATCCCT
Source organism: Elephas maximus indicus (assembly GCF_024166365.1). Lineage (NCBI taxonomy): Eukaryota > Metazoa > Chordata > Mammalia > Proboscidea > Elephantidae > Elephas > Elephas maximus. Next base: position 48,476,538 of record NC_064837.1, on the reverse strand, counting down.
GTGTACTGAAATGATCAAATGAACAGAAATGATAATTTTCGTTTTTGATAAAGCAACTATTCTTTCTACCATAATTTCTCCCTTGATCCTTATTTTTAAAACTCAAGTTCCAGGATGGATTCAGATTTGTGCATCTTACTACTTTGCTTGCGAAAAGCCTCTGACCTTGAATTTGTTCTCTGCTGTGATTTGCCACTACGTCTGTGCTTTCCTCCAAATCCAATGTCAAGTTCAGTCCAGAGGACCTCTCATTTTGCTTGTTCCTTTACTTCACATCCTGCTTATATGTATTATTCTACAACACCATGAAAGTAATTAGCTCCTGTGGTAGGCAGAATCATGGCCCCCTCAAAGATGGCCATGTTCTAACCTCTGAAACCTGTAAATGTGTTAGTTTACATGGCAAAGTCGAATTAAGATTGCAGTTGGAATTAAGGTTGCTAATCAGTTGACCAAGGAGCCCTGGTGGTGCAACTGTTAAGTGCTTAGCTGCTAACCAAAAGGTTGGTAGTTCGAACCCAGCCAGCAGCTTCATGGGAGAAAGACCTGTTGATCTGCTTCCATAAAGATTACAGCCAGGAAAACCTTATAAAGCAGTTCTACTCTGGTCACATGGGGTCGCCTTGAGTCAAAATCAACTCAATAACATCTAACAACAACAACAACCAGCTGATCTTAAAATAGGAAGATTATCCTTGATTATTTCAATGATCCCTATGTAACTACAAGGGTTCTTAAAAGTGGAAGAGTGAGGCAGAAGAAGAAGAGTCAGGGGGAAATGTGACTATAGAAAAAGGCCAAAGTGATGTGAGAGGGATTTGACCCGTTCTTGCTGGCTTTGAAGACGGAGGGAAAGGGCCATAAGCCAAGGAATGCAGGTGGTTCTGGAAGCTGGAAAAGGCAATGTCTTAGTTATCTAGTGCTGCTGTAACAGAAATACAAGTGGATGGCTATAACTAACAGAAATTTATTCTCTGACAGTCTAGTAGGCGAGAAGTCCGAATTCAGGGTGCCAGCTCCAGGGGAAGGCTTTCTTTCTTTGTCAGTTCTGGGGGAATGTCCTTGCCATCAATCTTCCCAGGCCGAGGAGCTTTTCAGTGCAGGGACACCAGGTCCAAAGGATGCACTATTCTCCTGCCTCTTGTTTCTTGGTTGTATGAGGTTCCCCTGTCCCTCTGCTTGCTTCTCTCTTTTGTATCTCAGAAGATATTGATTTAAAACACAACTTAATCTTGCAGATTGAGTCCTACTTCATCAACATGACTGCCTCTAATCCTGCCTCATTAACACCAGAGAGGTAGGATTTACAACACATAGGAAAATCACACCAGATGACAAAATTGTGGAAAATCACATAATACTGGGAATCATGGCCTAGCCAAGTTGACACATTTTTTGGGGCATACAATTCAATCCATAACATTCTACCCTTTGGCCCCACCAAATTCATGTCCTTACCACATGTAAAACACATTCACCCCATCATATCATAGCCAAAGTCTTAATTCAACTCCAAGTCCAAAATCCAAAAATTCCTCTTAATCTGTGAAATCTAGAATACAGATTATTTGCTTCCAAAGGCCAGTGGTGGAACAGGCACAAACTAGACATTTCCATTACAAATGGGAGAAATTGGAGGGAAATAAGGGATAACAGGCACCAAGCAAGTCAGCAGAACACATTATATTAGCTCTCAAGGCTTGAAAATAATCCTCTATTCTCTGAGACCATTTAGGAAATGGTCCTGCCCTCCAGACTCTGGGGGTTGGCCACACTCTCTGGAATCTGGGTGGGGACCCCTCAGCCTTGGGCTTCAGCTCCACCTTCCAGGCCCATTGGAACAGCAACTCTGCTCTCTCGGCTTTGGGAAGCCCTATTCTCCTAGTCCATCTGAGTGGTGACTCTGCCCTTTGGGACTCCAGAGGTTGTGGCCCTACCTTTTGAGACTGAGGTACTCTTCTTCCTGTGCTCCTTGTCTCTTCAACTTCTGCTTCCTGGCTCCTTGGCCTTTTGGCTGCTAGGGACTTGCAGCCTGTGTCTGCCTGCTGGGGCAAGTGTTCCAAAGCTTTTTAGTTCCACTTCCGCCAGTAAACTTTGGCCAGAAGGCACTCGGCTCTCTTGGTGAGTCGTGGGTCGGCAATCCTAGCTCCACTGATAAGTGCTTGGTGGCATCCCACTCTACCAGGAAGCCTCCTGCCAAAGGCACTCAGCTCTAGCGCAGTCTCTCGCTGGTCTCTTGGTCCTGCTGCTGCCATTTTTATGCTGCTGGTCTCGCCATCTGTGCTGACTCCAGTGTAATAGCTTTCGTCACTTTCTTCTGAGTCTTCACCAGAATTGTCTGTGACGTCCATAATTCCACAAATAGCCTCTTCAAGGCAATTTAGGCTTTTACTACTAGGCACTTTAAAACTCTTCCAGCCTCTATCCATTCACAGCTCCAGGGGGAAGGCTTTCTCTCTCTGTTGGCTCTGGGGGAAGGTCCTTGCCATCAGTCTTCCCCAGTTGAGGAGCTTCTCAGTGCAGGGACCCTGGCTCCAAAGGACATGCTATTCTCTCAGTTCTGGTTTCCTGGTTGTATGAGGTCCCCCTGTCTCCCTGTTTGCTTCTCTCTTTTGTATCTCTAAAAAGAGATTGATTTAAGACACAACCTAATCTTGTAGATTGAGTTCTACCTCATTAACATAACTGCCTCTAATCCTGCCTCATTAACATCATAGAGGTAGGATTTACGACACAAAGGAAAATCACATCGGATGAAAAAATGGTAGACAATCAATATTGGGAATCAAAGCCTAGCCAAATTGATACATATTTTTGGAGGACACAATTCAATCCATAACAGGCAAGAAACTGCATTTTCCCCTGCAGCCTTCAGAAAGGAACAAAGACCTGCCAACACCTTGATCTTAACCCAGTGAGTCAAAACCTTGATTTTAGATCTGTGCTGGGTGTCTGACCTACGGAACTCTAAGATAATAAATTTATGTTGTTTAAATCCATTGCATTTGTGGTAATTTGTGATAGCAGCTCTCATCTATCGAACATTTACTATGAATTAGATAGAATCCATTTCTTTTTGTAAAAGTAATATTTAGAAAGAATCAGTATCTTAACATTCATGACAACTCTGCAAACAAAGCCCATTTTACAATTGAGACAATTGAACCTCAGAAACTTGCTTGAGATCACAGTTGTTGTTGCTGTTGTTGTTAGGTGTCGCCGAGTCGGTTCTGACTTGTAGCAACTCTATGCACAACAGAACGAAACACTGCCCAGTCCTGCGCCATCCTTACAATCGTTGTTGTGCTTGAGCTCATTGTTGCAGCCACTGTGTCAGTCCACCTCGTTGAGGGTCTTCCTCTTTTCTGCTGACCCTGTACTTTGCCAAGCATGGTGTCCTTCTCCAGGGACTGATCCCTCCTGACAACATGTCCAAAGTATGTAAGACGCAGTCTCGCCATCCTTGCTTCTAAGGAGCATTCTGGTTGTACTTCTTCCAAGACAGATTTGTTCGTTCTTTTGGCAGTCCATGGTGTATTCAGTATTCTTCGCCAACACCACAATTCAGAGGTGTCAATTCTTTTTCGGTCTTATTCATTGTCCAGCTTTCACATGCATATGATGCGATTGAAAATACCATGGCTTGGGTCAGGCACATCTTAGTCTTCAAGGTGACATCTTTGCTCCTCAACACTTTAAAGAGGTCCTTCATTGCAGATTTACCCAATGCAAAGCATCTTTTGATTTCTTGACTGCTGCTTCCATGGCTGTTGATTGTGGATCCAAAGTAAAATGAAATCCTTGACAACTTCAATCTTTTCTCCGTTTATCATGATGTAACTTATTGGTCCAGTTGTGAGGATTTTTGTTTTCTTTATGTTGAGGTGCAATCCATACTGAAGGCTGTGGTCTTTGATTTTCATCAGTAAATGCTTCAAGTCCTCTTCACTTTCAGCAAGCAAGGTTGTGTCATCTGCATAACTCAGGTTGTTAATGAGTCTTCCTCCAATCCTGATGCCCCGTTCTTCTTCTTATAGTCCAGCTTCTTGTATTATTTGCTCAGCATACAGATTGAATAGGTATGGTGAAAGGATACAACCCTGACACACACCTTTCCTGACTTTAAACCAAGCAGTATCCCCTTGTTCTGTCCTAACAACCGCCTCTTGATCTATATAAAGGTTCCTCATGAGCACAAATAGTTGTTAGCAATGATAGGCTTTGAGCTAGGTTCTATCTACACATAAGACACTGCGATTAAGTTTGAAGAATGATTTAAAAGATCAGAATTACAGGTTTCCCCCTTGCTATCTGATAGTTTGTCTTATACCACTTCGATTTTATGAAAGACCTACATTAGTACCTGTTTTAGCTAGTGGAAAGAAACCCGAAGAGGATTTTTACCTCCAGGAAAAAAGTCAAAAAGCAAAAATAAGGTTCCTATACGTAAACAGGAAATCCCGGTGGTGTGGCGGTTAAGTGCTACGGTTGCTAACCAAAAGGTCAGCAGTTGGAATCCACCAGGTGCTCCTTGGAAACGCTTTGGGGCAGTTCTACTCTGTCCTATAGGGTCACTATGAGTCGGAATCGACTGGATGGCAGCAAGTTTGGGTTTTGGTTATACGTAAACAGCTGCTTTGGGGGCGGGCATGCCTGCTGACAGTGGGCTCGGTAGGTGAAAACCAGGTCAGTGATGCTAGATGGGTGTCAGGCCCCTGCAATCATCTTGGTACCTCAGGGGTATATAGTCTGGGAACTCAAAGTACACTGTGCCTGAAGGGTGTGACAGGCCCAGGTCGCTGTCCAGGGAACTGCAATCCAGGCCAGCGGGGCCAGGGTAGGTGCAGCCTGGTCAGAAAGCCCAGCAACCCCTCCCTCGACCTCCTCTTCATCTTCCTTCCTGCTGTGGTCTCCTCCTCCTCTTCCCCCAGCTCTTCACCCTCCGATGGTGTCAGGGAGATGCCCTTGCCCGATGGCACCTGGGCACGCTCCATTGTCCGTGGGTGGCCTGTCCCACCAGGAACATTCTCCACAGCTCCCACCCGGGGTTTTATGTGTTATTTAGTATGACTGGAAGGTTATTTTTTGGGTCTGGGAAGCTCAAAAAATTTGCCCATATAAATTGAAGGTAATTACTTCTTCACTTTTGCCACTTCAGCATAGGAAAGGTTTCAGAGGACTACTGTACTTTCGGATAGCAGGGGAAACCTATAACACATCCAGGTCAACAACATTCTTCGAAGCCATCCCCTACACACAGATACCAACTAATTTTTACCACGTCTCTTTGGGAATTGGCTTTAGAGTCGATTATGACTCACAATCACATGGAAGTTATTCTTTTCATTTTTTAAGAATTATCTAACTTGATTGTCCATGTTAATCACACAGCTTCTCTTTGAATGGCTTCTCCAAATCAAGCCCATCCTCAAAGGATAAAGGTTTGCCACCAACAAACTGAACATTAAAAAGACACAGACACCGCCAGAATAGGAAGCTCCAAACATGCCTGGAGCAAAGCAGAGTCACCGAAGTCAAGGCGAGTTCCGGCAAGGACAAAGGCTTTTGCATCCGTAACCTCTGCCATGTCTTTTATCTTTAAAAACAAAAACCTCGCTCTTGGTAGCCACATCCTAACTTTTTAAACGAATGTGTTCTACCTTAAGCATGTCCATGTGGCTTTTAAATTATTTTTAGGTGCTCTGTCTGTCCTCATCACCAAACACGCTCCAGGAGAGTAGTTCCCAAGCTTGCTTCTGTTTTGGAATCAGCTGGGGAATTAAAAAAAAAAAAGTGTTAAGGTCTGAGTCTGCCCTCAGATAACGTGATTAATTGGCCTGGGATGCAGCTTGGTCACTGGCAGTTTTACAAGCTTCCGGGTGATTCTAATGAGCCAGGTTGAGAAACACTGGCCCAAACCTGGTGTCTAGTCCTGATTTATCCTTACCAGCTCTGTGTCCTTGGCTGAGCCACACGGCTTCCTTGGGCTTCAGTTTCTCCACAGGGATAGTGGAGATAACATTCCCTTTTCTACCTACTTTATACACTTGCCAAGAGAATCATGTAAGGTTCTATTTTCAGAAACATTTTGTAAACCAGACATTTTTTATTAGGATTATTAATAATTTTGATTATTGCTGGCCTAACTCACAGCTAAGCTGCTGCTTTTTTTTTTTTAACCTAGTCATACAGTTTAATAATGTCATAGACACACACGCACACAATTAATACCTGAAATATCACCTGAGTCAATGATTATGGGTCTAAGAGTTGCAGTCACTTTTTGTACCTAAAACCCAAGTTTAATTATAAACTTGCAGATAATCTTACATGCAAGATTCCACGTTGAGGATCTGGTGAATAATTGAAAATGCCAACTTAATGCACACCATGAGAAAACTGAAAAGATGTAGGAAATGCCATGCGCTATAACTTGACTTTCCAAAGGGCAAATTTTAACTCCCAAACACCGACCGTATAAGTAAGTGAGGAAGTCAGGGCAAATACAAAGGTGCTTAGGCACAGTGCCCTCATGATGACCATTTCTATTTTATACTTAAGGAAACAACTCATTACTTACAAAGCCATACTTACCAAGGCAAAAGGAAAATTAGAATTAATTACAAGTCTTTTTTGATTCTTATCATTACACACAACAATAAAATCACTAGGTATTCTTTAACAGTACTTTTGATGGGAGATTGAAACCTTTCGAAGAAAAATTCCACGTTGAAACTGAAGGGTAGAATTTGGTAAATCAACCAAACCACTTTATTTCAAAATAGTGGGAGAATAATCTGGAATTACAGGAAACCTCATTGTTAAGAGTTCACGCCATATGAAAAATTGACTTACAAAGGTCTTTTATTTAGCTCCTACCATCTTATATGGAAACCCCGGCGGCCTAGTTGTTAAGTGTTGTGCCTGCTAACCAAAGGTCAGCAGTTTGAATCCACCAGGCGCTCCTTGGAAACTCTGGGGGGGCAGTTCTACTCTGTCCTATAGGGTTGCTATGAGTCAGAATGGACTGGACGGCAATGGGTTTGGTTTCATTTTACCATCTTATGTATTTTTTTTTTTATTTTAAGATTTTTTTTTATTAACTTTTATTGAGCTTCAAGTGAACGTTTACAATTCAAGTCAGTCTGTCACATATAAGTTTATATACACCTTACTCCGTACTCCCACTTGCTCTCCCCCTAATGAGTCAGCCCTTTCAGTCTCTCCTTTCGTGACAATTTTGCCAGCTTCCCACTCTCTCTATCCTCCCATCCCCCCTCCAGACAGGAGATGCCAACACAGTCTCAAGTGTCCACCTGATATAATCAGCTCACTCTTCATCAGCATCTCTCTCCCACCCACTGTCCAGTCCCTTTCATGTCTGATGAGTTGTCTTCGGGGATGGTTCCTCTCCTGTGCCAACAGAAGGTCTGGGGACCATGGCTGCCGGGATTCCTGTAATCTCAGTCAGACCATTAAGTATGGTCTTTTTATGAGCATTTGGGGTCTGCATCCCACTGATCTCCTGCTCCCTCAGGGGTCCTCTGCTGTGCTCCCTGTCAGGGCAGTCATCGGTTGTGGCCGGGCACCAACTAGTTCTTCTGGTCTCAGGATGATGTAGGTCTCTGGTTCATGTGGCCCTTTCTGTCTCTTGGGCTCTTAGTTGTCGTGTGACCTTGGTGTTCTTCATTCTCCTTTGATCCAGGTGGGTTGAGACCAATTGATGCATCTTAGATGGCCGCTTGTTAGCATTTAAGACCCCAGATGCCACATTTCAAAGTGGGATGCAGAATGTTTTCATGATAGAATTATTTTGCCAATTGACTTAGAAGTCCACTTAAACCATGGTCCCCAAACCCCCACCCTTGCTCTGCTGACCTTTGAAGCATTCATTTTATCCCGGAAACTTCTTTGCTTTTGGTCCAGTCCAATTGAGCTGACCTTCCATGTACTGAGTGTTGTCCTTCCCTTCACCTAAAGCAGTTCTTATCTACTAATTAATCAATAAAAAACCCTCTCCCTCCCTTCCTCCCTTCCCCCCTCGTAACCACAAAAGTATGTGTTCCTCTCAGTTTTTACTATTTCTCAAGATCTTATAATAGTGGTCTTATACAATATTTGTCCTTTTGCCTCTGACTAATTTCGCTCAGCATAATGCCTTCCAGGTTGCTCCATGTTATGAAATGTTTCACAGATTTGTCACTGTTCTTTATCGATGCGTAGTATTCCATTGTGTGAATATACCACAATTTATTTACCCATTCATCGTTAACGGACACCTTGGTTGCTTCCAGCTTTTTGCTATTGTAAACAGAGCTGCAATAAACATGGGTGTGCATATATCTGTTTGTGTGAAGGCTCTTATTTCTCTAGGGTATATTCCGAGGAGTGGGATTTCTGGGTTATATGGTAGTTCTATTTCTAACTGTTTAAGATAACGCCAGATAGATTTCCAAAGTGGTTGTACCATTTGACATTCCCACCAGCAGTGTATGAGAGTTCCAATCTCTCCGCAGCCTCTCCAACATTTATTATTTTGTGTTTTTTGGATTAATGCCAGCCTTGTTGGAGTGAGATGCAATCTAATCGTAGTTTTAATTTGCATTTCTCTAATGGTTAATGATCGAGAGCATTTTCTCATGTATCTGTTAGCTGCCTGAATATCTTCTTTAGTGAAGTGTGTGTTCATATCCTTTGCTCACTTCTTGATTGGGTTGTTTGTCTTTTTGTGGTTGAGTTTTGACAGAATCATGTAGATTTTAGAGATCAGGCGCTGGTCGGAGATGTCATAGCTGAAAATTCTTTCCCAGTCTGTAGGTGGTCTTTTTACTCTTTTGGTGAAGTCTTTAGATGAGCATAGGTGTTTGATTTTTAGGAGCTCCCGGTTATCGGGTTTCTCTTCGTCATTTTTGGTAATGTTTTGTATTCTGTTTATGCCTTGTATTAGGGCTCCTAGGGTTGTCCCAATTTTTTCTTCCATGATCTTTATCGTTTTAGTCTTTATGTTTAGGTCTTTGATCCACTTGGAGTTAGTTTTTGTGCATGGTGTGAGGTATGGGTCCTGTTTCATTTTTTTTGCAAATGGATATCCAGGTATGCCAGCACCATTTGTTAAAAAGACTGTCTTTTCCCCAATTAACTGACACTGGTCCTTTGTCAAATATCAGCTGCTCATACGTGGATGGATCTATGTCTGGGTTCTCAATTCTGTTCCATTGGTCTATGTGCCTGTTGTTGTACCAGTACCAGGCTGTTTTGACTACTGTGGCGGTATAATAGGTTCTGAAATCAGGTAGAGTGAGGCCTCCCACTTTGTTCTTCTTTTTCAGTAATGCTTTGCTTATCCGAGGCTTCTTTCCCTTCCATATGAAATTGGTGATTTGTTTCTCTATCACCTTAAAATATGACATTGGAATTTGGATCGGAAGTGTGTTATATGTATAGATGGTTTTTGGTAGAATAGACATTTTCACTATGTTAAGTCTTCCTATCCATGAGCAAGGTATATTTTTCCACTTCAGTATGTCCTTTTTAATTTCTTGTAGTAGAGCTTTGTAGTTTTCTTTGTATAGGTCTTTTACATCCTTGGTAAGATTTATTCCTAAGTATTTTATCTTCTTGGGGGCTACTGTGAATGGTATTGATTTGGTTATTTCCTCTTCGGTGTTCTTTTTGTTGATGTAGAGGAATCCAAGTGATTTTTGTATGTTTATTTTATAACCTGAGACTCTGCCAAACTCTTCTATTAGTTTCAGTAGTTTTCTGGAGGATTCCTTAGGGTTTTCTGTGTATAAGATCATGTCATCTGCAAATAGAGATAATTTTACTTCCTCCTTGCCAATCCGGATGCCTTTTATTTCTTTGTCTAGCCTAATTGTCCTGGCTAGGACTTACAGCACGATGTTGAATAAGAGCAGTGATAAAGGGCATCCTTGTCTGGTTCCCGTCCTCAAGGGAAATGTTTTCAGGTTCTCTCCATTTAGAGTGATATTGGCTGTTGGCTTTGCATAAATGCCCTTTACTATGTTGAGGAATTTTCCTTCAATTCCTATTTTGGTGAGAGTTTTTATCATAAATGGGTGTTAGACTTTGTCAAATGCCTTTTCTGCATCAATTGATAAGATCATGTAGTTTTTGTCTCTTGTTTTATTTATGTGATGGATTACATTAATGGTTTTTCTGATATTAAACCAGCCTTGCATACCTGGTATAAATCCCACTTGATCGTGGGGAATTATTTTTTTGATATGTTGTTGAATTCTATTGGCTAGAATTTTGTTGAGGATTTTTGCATCTATGTTCATGAGGCATATAGGTCTGTAATTTTCTTTTTTTGTAATGTCTTTACCTGGTTTTGGTATCAGGGAGATGGTGGCTTCATAGAATGAGTTGGGTAGTATTCCATCATTTTCTATGCTTTGAAATACCTTCAGTAGTAGTGGTGTTAACTCTTCTCTGAAAGTTTGGTAGAACTCTGCAGTGAAGCCGTCCGGGCCAGGGCTTTTTTTTGTTGGGAGTTTTTTGATTACCGTTTCAATCTCTTTTTTTGTTATGGGTCTATTTAGTTGTTCTACTTCTGAATGTGTTAGTTTAGGTAGGTAGTGTTTTTCCAGGAATTCATCCATTTCTTCTAGGTTTGCAAATTTGTTAGAGTACAATTTTTCGTAATAATCTGATATGATTCTTTTAATTTCAGTTGGGTCTGTTGTGATGTGGTCCTTCTCGTTTCTTATTCGGGTTATTTGTTTCCTTTCCTGTATTTCTTTAGTCAGTCTAGCCAATGGTTTATCAATTTTGTTAATTTTTTCAAAGAACCAGCTTTTGGCTTTGTTAATTCTTTCAATTGTTTTTCTGTTCTCTAATTCATTTAGTTCAGCTCTAATTTTTATTATTTGTTTTCTTCTGGTGCCTGATGGATTCTTTTGTTGCTCACTTTCTATTTGTTCAAGTTGTAGGGACAGTTCTCTGATTTTGGCTCTTTCTTCTTTTTGTATGTGTGCATTTATCGATATAAATTGGCCTCTGAGCACTGCTTTTGCTGTGTCCCAGAGGTTTTGATAGGAAGTATTTTCATTCTCGTTGCATTCTATGAATTTCCTTATTCCCTCCTTGATGTCTTCTGTAACCCAGTCTTTTTCCAGGAGGGTATTGTTCAGTTGCCAAGTATTTGATTTCTTTTCCCTAGTTTTTCTGTTATTGATTTCTAGTTTTATTGCCTTGTGGTCTAAGAAGATGCTTTGTAATATTTCGATGTTTTGGACTCTGCAAAGGCTTGTTTTATGACCTAATATGTGGTCTATTCTAGAGAATGTTCCATGTGCGCTAGAAAAAAAAGTATACTTTGCAGCAGTTGGGTGGAGAGTTCTGTATAAGTCAATGAGGTCAAGTTGGTTGATTGTTGTGATTAGGTCTTCCGTGTCTCTATTGAGCTTCTTACCGGATGTCCTGTCCTTCTCTGAAAGTGGTGTGTTGAAGTCTCCTACTATAATTGTGGAGGTGTCTATCTCACTTTTCAATTCTGTTCAAATTTGATTTATGTATCTTGCAGCCCTGTCATTGGGTGCATAAATATTTAATATGGTTATGTCTTCCTGATCAATTGTCCCTTTTATCATTATGTAGTGTCCTTCTTTATCCTTTGTGGTGGATTTAAGTCTAAAGTCTATTTTGTCAGAAATTAATATTGCTACTCCTCTTCTTTTTTGCTTATTGTTTGCTTGATATATTTTTTTCCATCCTTTGAGTTTTAGTTTGTGTCTCTAAGTCTAAGGTGTGTCTCTTGTAGGCAGCATATAGACGGATCGTGTTTCTTTACCCAGTCCGTGACTCTCTGTCTCTTTATTGGTGCATTTAGTCCATTTACATTCAGCGTAATTATAGATAAATAAGTGTTTAGTGTTGTCATTTTGCTGCCTTTTTATGTGTGTTGTTAACAATTTCATTTTTCCACTTACTTTTTTGTGCTGAGACGTTTTTCTTAGTAAATTGTGAGATCCTCATTTTTGTAGTGTTTGACTTTATGTTTGTTGAGTCGTTACGTTTTTCTTGGCTTTTATCTTGAGTTATGGAGTTGTTATATCTCTTTGTGATTACCTTATTATTTACCCCTATTTTTCTAAGTAAAAACCTAACCTGTATTGTTCTATATCGCCTTGTATCACTCTCCATATGGCAGTTCTATGCCTCCTGTGTTTAGTCCCTCTTTTTGATTATTGTGATCTTTTACATATTGACTTCCGTGATTCCCTGTTATGAGTATTTTTTTTTAATTAATCTTAATTTGTTTTTGTGATTTCCCTATTTGAGTTGCTATCAGGATGTTCTGTTTTGTGATCTTGTGTTGTGCTGGCATCTGATATTATTGGTTTTCTGACCAAACAATATCCTTTAGTATTTCTTGTAGCTTTGGTTTGGTTTTTGCAAATTCTCTAAACTTGTGTTTATCTGTAAATATCTTAATTTCGCCTTCATATTTCAGAGAGAGTTTTGCTGGATATATGATCCTTGGCTGGCAGTTCTTCTCCTTCAGTGTTCTGTATATGTCGTCCCATTCCCTTCTTGCCTGCATGGTTTCTGCTGAGTAGTCTGAACTTATTCTTATTGATTCTCCCTTGAAGGAAAACTTTCTTTTCTCCCTGGTGCTTTTAAAATTTTCTGTTTATCTTTGGTTTTGGCGAGTTTGATGATAATATGTCTTGGTGTTTTTCTTTTTGGATCAACCTTAAATGGGGTTCGATGAGCATCTTGGATAGATATCCTTTCGTCTTTCATGATGTCAGGGAAGTTTTCTGTCAGGAGTTCTTCAACTATTTTCTCTGTGTTTTCTGTCCTCCCTCCCTGTTCTGGGACTCTAATCACATGCAAGTTATCCTTCTTGATAGAGTCCCACATGATTCTTAGGATTTCTTCATTTTTTTTAATTCTTTTATCTGATTTTTTTTCAGCTATGTTGGTGTTAATTCCCTGGTCCTCCAGATGTCCCAGTCTGCATTCTAATTGCTCAAGTCTGCTCCTCTGACTCCCTATTGTCTAATTCTGTAATTTTATTGTTAATCTTTTGGATTTCTACATGCTGTCTCTCTATGGATTCTTGTAACTTATTAATTTTTCCACTATGTTCTTGAATAATCTTTTTGAGTTCTTCTACAGTTTTATCAGTGTGTTCCTTGGCTTTTTCTGCAGTTTGCCTTATTTCGTTTGTGATGTCTTGAAGCATTTTGTAAATTAGTTTTTTATATTCTGTATCTGATAATTCCAGGATTGTATCTTCATTTGGGAAAGATTTTGATTCTTTTGTTTGGGGGGTTGTAGAAGCTGTCATGGTCTGCTTCTTTATGTGGTTTGATATGGACTGCTGTCTCTGAGCCATCACTGGGAAACTAGTTTTTCCAGAAAATCCGCTGACTGGGACGCTGGCTCCAGGCTCTGAAAACAATCACTTCTTCCCCGTATTTGTTCGTTTTCCGTCTCTAAATCTGTGTTTGTTGTTCAGGGTTCGTAGATTGTTATGTACGTGATTGATTCACTTGTTTTTCCGAGTCTTTGTTGCAAGAGGGATCCGAGGTAGCGTCTACCTAGTCTGCCATCTTGGCCCCGCCTCTTGTTGAATCTACCATCTTATATTGATCTGCATAGTAAGTTGCCATTTTTTTTTCCTACAAATAGAATGGTAATCACAGCTCCTCTTAAAAAAAAAAAAAAACCCAGGGTCAAATTAATTTTACAGCAGATAGAATGCAAGTCTAATCTGAACAGATATATAATCTAAGGGTTTGGAATAAGACACAGGGTAGAAACAGCAATAGCTAAGCTTCTTAAGGGCAGAAAAGTATATTTTTTGGAGGGTCGTTTCATACCCAGCAGTAGAATCTGTATATCATCCTGTTTTCTTCTTTCATACCACCTCTTCTTTCCTGTTTAAATCCGTGACAAACTCTGCACCAGGTCTGTATACTCTATCCACATGTGATGAAATTGTTCACTACAGATCAGTAAGTAAGCACAAGTAAGGCCACGCTTACCTTGCTTACTGGGTAATTAGTCCCTGTCAGGGACTGAAAATTCGAAAAGAGGTTTTGATTCTGTAGGAAGGTGCTGTGGATTTGGGAGAGAGACAGATGCCAGCCATACCTAGAAGCAGAATCTTTGATGAATTGAAAAAATGTAAAACTGTTCACTACAGATTAGTGAGCACAAGTAAGCACAAGTAAGTCTGTGCTTACCTTGCTTATTGGGTAATCTGCCCCTGGGACTCTAACCAGTCCTGTTGATAGACTTTGGCTCCACATCCATCTTCTGATGGGAGCCCAGGTCCCTTTTCAGTTGGCTGGGTTATTTGGCATATTCACTGCTCTTTGGTGATCTGTTTTATTGGTTCCTGGGTTGTCCTGGTCTGTTCTTCTGATGGTGCGTGCCACCCTTGGACATTTGACTTTTTCCCAGGCTCATCTCCTGAATATTTCTAGTGGTCCTATGCCTTTCTGTTTCCCCTGAAAATTTATATTTGCTGTGGGATTGAGCTGTCGTGTTGTCGTTAGGTGCTGTCAAGTCAGTTCTGACTCAGAGCAACACTATGTACAACAGATTAAGATACTGCCTGGCCCTCTGCCATCCTCATGATTGTTGTTATGATTGAGCCCATTGTTGCAACCATTGTGTCAATCCATCTCATTGAGGGTCTTCCTCTTTTTTGCTGACGCTCCTTCTCCATGGACTGGTCCCTCCTGATAACATGTCCAAAGTATGTGAGTTGAAGTCTCATCATCCTTGCTTCTAAGAAGCATTCTGGATGTACTTCTAAGACATACTTGTTTGTTCTTTTGGCAGTCTATGGCATATTGAGCTAAGGCACTTTTTTCATCCTTACATCTGAGGTTAAATCCACTTTGACGAGTTCTTTGAGACTGAAGCTTTTGTTAGCATCTACAGGAAGATCAGCAGGGCTACCCAGGAGTGCTCAGCATTTTTCTCTATAAAAGCCCATTCCATTACTTCCAGGAGTGACACCTCATGACAAGCTTGTGGGATTTGTCACTTTTTAAAACCCCAGTTTACTGAGGAGTAAAGCAATATTCAGGAAGCCTAGGTGTGTCTTCTTGTCTTTGTGCTCAGAGCTGGCATTGGGATTTATAATCTCTCTTCTGTGTTTTGTCTCAGTTCTTGTTTTGTCACACCCTGGCCTAGACCAGTATTTCATCTCTAACTCACAATGAGATGTGATGAACCAGGAAGACTTGGGTCTACTTAATTGGGTGAACTCAGACAAGTTAAATTTCCTCCCAAAATCTCAGTTTCTTCTTCTCTGATACATAGTGACGATAACAGAATTTGAACACAACCGTTTGTAGTGAGGATGGGACACTGTATGTGAAGGTATCTAGTAGACTACCTGACCAGAAAGTGATCCATTGATGTTGGTTTCCTTCCCGTTTCACACTGTTTAGATCCCAATTTTCTCCTCCATAGTCAGGTCCTTCCAGATTTAGAATTCTTTGATTCTAGGAAACAGAACTTACTTCTGAGGTAAACTGTTACAGGGTTAGGTAGGCTTTTGCCCAGATTCTAAATCACCTTAGATTATGCCATTGTGCATTTTCACTTACTTTAGATGCTAAGGAAAGGCAATCTAATTTCCAATCTGGATATATCAACTAATTATGCAAGAGGATGGCCATTTCCTTGGGGAGAGAAGTAAATAAGTATAACTTGGTCTCAGTTCAGGAAGGTACCACAGAGAGTAGCTGGGTGAGAGGACTGCTTAGACAGAGAGAACTTTAGAGGACTGTCAAGGATATGGGATGGGGGAGAACAAGGTCCCCCAGTGGGGATCAGAAGAAAAAACTATAAAGAGAGAGAGACAACTGGTAGAAATGAATCTAAGATTTCCTTCCCCTAACAAAATCAGAGAAGCTTTGATGCCAAATGTAACGTTTTTGCACTGTGCTTAGGTGTTCAGGTTCTGGAGTCAGACACCTGAGTTGTTCAAATCCCAGCTTTGCCACCTATTGGCATGTCTTTCCCAGCCTGTTTCTTCATCAGTAAAATGAGAATAATAAGACCAGCTTTACAGGATTGATGGGAGGATCAAATGAGAAAATGTACAAAAAGCACTCAGCACCTTGTTTGGCATGTAACAAGTATTCATTAAATGGTGTCATCATCACCATTGTTGTCATTGTTATCATCACGACCAAGCTTTGCACAGAGCTGTGAGGCTGGAGGATTCCCAGAGGATGAATAGAGTCCATTTCAAGGCTAAAACCAGAAAGGAGCCTTCAGTGGCAATACAACCCCACATGGAGGACTTATTCTCCTCAAGAGTCAGCCCGAATGAAGTAACCAAACCCACAGGATCAGGAACTTAGTAGAGAGGGTAGGAGATAATGTACCATATGCCCACGTTTTATTCCATCCACTAAGTTAATGCTAAAATTTGCAGTTTTTGTTGATTAATTCATGGATGTAGTTGGGTGCCTGTAGTGCTTGGAAGGTAAGTGAATGAGGTCTGCTCACCATTAGGTTTGCATGAGGGAAGTGCCCAGGTGCTTGCTTCACTAAGTTGAATCTTCACAAAATTCTTTATCTGAACTGTCTAGGCCAAAATAGGAAGGATAAAGGTTACATTAATAATTGTTATCTCTCTCCTCCCTCAGTCATGTTCATACAGCACTTTACAGTTAAAAAGTATGCTCATTCACAACGTCTTACTTTTCACAGGAAAACTAAGAGGTGGGCAGTAATGATTATTACATCCATTTAAGAGATGAGGAAAATAAGACGCAGGAAGGGGAACTGATTTCTCTGGACTCATATAGTCAGTAAAGATGTGAATCCCAGTTATTTAACTCCAAATTGTGTGCTTTTCTGCTTCTCCCATGTTGCCTTTGAAATCCAGACACATCCTTCTTAAGTGACTTATATTGTCTTCCATAAACAATCCTGGGACTTCTTTCCAAACCATGCCTTTGTTTCTGTACAGAACGAAAGACAGAATGACAGGAAAAAGAAGGTGAGGTGGGGAAGTCTATTTTGTTAAGGAGATTAATTGTTGGACAATAGGGAGGATCCTAGGGTTTGGAAGAGTCAAAAGGTAACATGATCCCAGGGGAGATGAAGAAATGCATACTCTATATCACAGGCATTGCAGCTTGTTCTGGGAACATCTCAGACTGGCATAGTCAAACCTCTAGGGGTGTTTAATGTTCTCAGAAAGAGGAGTAGGTATGGAAATAAAGCAAGAGAAATTTCCAGACTTTGAGATAAGGTCATCGTAAATACAAAGATAGCTCTGAACACCTTGCCCTGATTTCCTTTCTTTGTGAGTCTGAAGTGTTATGCTTTGACTCTGCCACCTGAACTCTCATTCTTGTGGACTATTCCTGACATAATTTTCTTTCCAGATATCGCTTCTCTTTCTTATCTTTTAGCAGACTGTTGCTTCAGGGCAGGTTGGCAAAATTTTTCTGTAAAAGGCCAGATGGTAAATAGTTTAGGCTTTGAGGGCCACGTGGTCTCCGTTGTAACTATTCAGCTCTGCCAATGTAGTGCAAAAGCAGCCAGCCATAGGCAATACGAAAATGAATGGGCATGGTTGTGTTTTAATAAATTTTTTTTTACAAAAAACAGGTGGCAGGCCAAACTTGGCTGGCGGGCTGTAGCTTGCCAATTTCTGCTTTAGCGCTATTCCCACCCAGCCAACCAGTTTCCATTTTACTTTCTCATTTCCCAAGCATGGACACTCAAATATTTTCAATCCCTCCCCAGCCAACCAGTTTCCATTTTACTTTCTCATTTCCCAAGCATGGACACTCAAATATTTTCAATCCCTCCATGTACTGGCAAATTCTCTAAGCCCTCAACCAATACTCTCATTGAGTAATGTTCAGGATTCTTGCAGCTGATACATGATGAGCTTCTGCTATAAGGACAAGCTGAGCTCAATGCTGAAATGTGCAAGGACTTGGGAGGAGAGGGACATCTAGAAGAGTATTCATCCCAAGCTCTCCTTCCAGGGAACTGGCGGCAAAACCCTATGGATGAGGGGTATCTGATTCCCAAACAACTCAACCTCATGTCCTCGTTGTTCTCTTCTCTGAGTAATAGGGAGAGCCATTTGGGGCTGTGATGATTCTGCCTCCTTTGAAGCTGTCTGACAAAACTCTGATTTCACCAACCCCAGCATCCAGGAGGAGCCTGACATGACACAAGCTGAATGGAATAATTTTATGGGATGAGGGAGAACTCTTTGGAGGCATCTAACTAGCATATTTTGGAGAAAATTCAGACGAAGTTTTGTGGAAAGAAAACTATGCTGTATGCCAAGCCCCCACCCACCATTAAGGGTATAAAAGGGCCATGGAGGAAGGAGAGGCTCATACCTCACCCACATCCACCTCCAGCAGTTCACCTACTCTTCCATCACCTCTCCCAGCACCATGCCATATGCCTGTTACTTGCCCAGCCTGAGCTGCCGCACTAGCTACTCTTCCCGGCCCTGTGTGCCCCCCAGCTGCCACAGCAGCACCCTACCTGGAGCCTGCAACATCCCTGCCAATGTGGGAAGCTGTGGCTGGCTCTGCGAGGGCTCCTTCAATGGCAATGAGAAGGAGACAATGCAGTTCCTGAATGACCGCCTGGCCAACTACCTGGAGAAGGTGCGCCAGCTGGAGCGGGACAATGCAGAGCTGGAGGGCCGCATTCGTGAATGGTGCCAACAGCAGGTTCCCTATGTGTGCCCGAATTACCAGTCCTACTTCCAGACCATTGAGGAGCTCCAGAAGAAGGTGAGCGGTGGACTTTGAGGGAGCACAGAGGAAGCTGGCTTTCTTTGAACAGTAAGATATTCTCAAGTTCAAGTGATCCTCACCTTAGAATCTTGTTTTCAGATTCTTTGTGCCAAGTCTGAGAATTCCAGGCTGGTGCTGCAGATCGACAATGCCAAGTTGGCCTCTGATGACTTCAGAACCAAGTATGTTGAGACTTTTGGACCAGGTGACCACTAAGGACCCTATGGCTCTTTCATGGCCTTATGGGTCTAATGTTTCCTAGAAGGGAGGAGAAAGCCATTTCCCCTTTTTATTTCTCTCAAGTTTGATTATATAATCAGTTTTAAATAGGGATTCTCGCCCATATGCTATCTGCTCTTCATTCTACATTGTTCTTTCTAGAAGGGCTTCTTAAATCCCCTAATTCAGGGATTTAAATTAGTTGGTCTTTGAGAAAGGATCGGTTTGGTGATAACCAACAAAATTGAGAGGGAAGTGAGAGACTCCATTTCATGGGTCTTCTCAGGTGACTTCCGGTGTTAGGATGAGTCAGGAGGCCTTTCCAGCCAATCCATGCAGAGCTTGAGGGAAACATGTGGACAACAACAGGGAGAAAGCTGTATAAGTTCAAAGAGAGTCAAGATAATCTCACCCAAACAAGGCAGGCAGGGGAGGTGGGCTTCTTTTCTGGATCATCCTCGTGCTCCAATCTGTGTTTTAAGGTATGAGACGGAGCTGTCCCTGAGGCAGCTGGTGGAGGCTGACATCAACAGCCTGCGCAGGATCCTGGATGAGCTGACCCTGTGCAAGTCTGACCTGGAGGCCCAGGTGGAGTCCCTGAGAGAGCAGCTGTTGTGCCTCAAGAAGAACCACGAGGAGGTGAGAGGAAAACAAAAAAGGCACGCTTCAGAGCTAAACCGTAGGCATTGGAAACCAGGAGGCAACACCTGACAGGTTCCCTGGTCTGGGACCCTTCTCCAAAGAACTCAAGTTTAACTCAGAGAATGATACACTATATCTACATCAAGGAGTGAGGAGAGCTTCTAATTCTCAAGCAGCTGGCCCAGAGTTGGGCAGGTGCTGGAGATGTTGAGAAAAAACATTATTCAGCCCAACTTTCTGCTGGTCACAGTGAGGTCCTGAACTTGGTGGTAGAGATGGAGGGAGAAAAAGCAATAAGAAATGGCCCCTCTCTTCAAAGAGTTCACAGTGAGAGATAGCCATGTACAAGGCAGAGTGAAGTATCATGAACAAGCATCATGTTCTAGAAATAATCCAGTTGGCCTGAGAGGAGATAGGGAACTCTTCTCAGAGGCATGTCTTGAAGCAGGAGAAGTATTTCGATACTTGGGTGTTCCAGTCTGAGGGAAGAGGCTGCCAAGTCACAGAAGTGGAAGAGCAGGGTGTATTTGTGCATGGCCAATGAGTCAGTGTGGTTGTGAAATGAGGTAAGAACTACACAGCCAAGTTGAGACTTAGTCCTATAGGAAATGGGAGGTGATTCTAGTTTTTTTGAGAAAGGAATTGATGAGATCCCTATTTGAGTTTATTCCAACACAATATATACGCCAGTCTTTGGGAATAATCAGGGTGTTTCTTTTAGTATATTCCTGGCAGGGCTGGGCTCACTTTCCTGTAGTAGGAAGGTTGCAGATCCATTTCTGTGGGTTTATTCTTTCCCTTTGCTCTATCAGGAAGTCAACTCCCTAAGAAACCAGATTGGAGACCGCCTCAACGTGGAGGTGGATGCTGCACCTACTGTGGACCTAAACCGTGTGCTGAATGAGACCAGGTCTGTATATGAAGCCCTGGTGGAGACCAACCGCAGGGATGTGGAGGAATGGTTCGCCACACAGGTGAGTGTCTAAGCACATGGCACTCTGTACCCGAGGCCTTCCAGGGCCCTTAGACAGGGCCTGACCCCTGTCTTCTCCCCTCTGGATATTTCAGACTGAGGAGCTGAACAAGCAGGTGGTGTCCAGCTCGGAGCAGCTGCAGTCCTACCAGTCAGAGATCATTGAACTGAGACGCACGGTCAATGCCCTGGAGGTCGAGCTGCAGGCCCAGCACAACCAGGTGGGTATTGTTCAGATGACCTGCTAAGAAATGTGAAGGCAGGAAATCAAGCCACTGGGACCCCCTTCAGACCATACACTCTCCCTAACTGTTGGGGCTTGTGGTTCCTTATAACTGCATAAAGAAACCTTTTAAAGCAGGATGTCTCTGACTTTTTTTTTGTCTTCCCTATCACAGAGAAACTCCCTGGAAAACACGCTGACTGAGACCGAGGCCCGCTACAGCTCCCAGCTGTCCCAGGTACAGTACATGATCACCAACGTGGAGTCCCAGCTGGCGGAGATCCGGTCTGACCTGGAGCGGCAGAACCAGGAGTACCAGGTGCTGCTGGATGTCAGGGCCCGGCTGGAGAGTGAGATCAACACTTACCGGGGCCTGCTGGAGAGCGAGGACTGCAAGTGAGTATGATGCTAAAGATTTCTGGGAAAACCTGTAAGGTGGGACTACGAGACGTTATGGGTACACGCATGTTGGTCATATTTTCAGCTCATGAAACAATACGCATTAATTGAGTATCTACTATGTGCCCAATGATACGTGAGATTTACTCAAACGTGGAAGGCACAAAGATGAAAGGAATATATACACTGCCTCAGGGGGCTAACAAGGGAGAGGCAGTGGTAGAGAGATTGCTATTCACAACAATAACTGTTGAGTAAGACAGATTGTGTTAAGTTCCAGGAAAGCTCAAGAGGATGAGGTAGTATTTTTCAAATATTCATTTGTATTTTCATTTAAGAAACATCTTCTACCTTTGCACATGGCATTCTAAGAGAAGGATTTAGTACCAAGCAAATTTGATCCCAACTAACTCCAACCATTGAGAATTCATGGGTTGTCTCATTAAACACAAGGTGTCATGTGTGCTTTAGGGATCTCTCCACTCCTATCCACAAACCATTCTAAACCTCTGTGTCCCCCCAGGCTTCCTTGCAACCCATGTGCTACCACCAATGCTTGTGGCAACTCCCGTGGACCCTGTGGCAGATCTCAAAAATGTTGCTATTAATTTAGAAGCTTGAATCCTCTCTGAAGACATCAATGAAGCCATTTAGATCAAGCATAGGAAAGGTCCTTGGATCCTGTCTTTGCTGGAGTTCAGTTGCCATTTAGAAATCTCGTCATGCCAACTGATAATTCTAGGCACTGAAATGCATTCCAGACTTAACAAGCAAAGACATATATCATCAACTTTCAATGTCTGGAAATCTCCTTCATGTTGGAGGTTGAGCCTCTCTACTTCTAAAGATGTTCAACTAACCTCCTGTAACCTAGAGCTCCAGGTATTACTTTAGGATGTTTCCTGTAAGTATTGTGTTTCCTGCTTTCCTTGTTTCTTTGGTGTTCTCTGGAATGCAAAGAGGCTCCTTCATTTACTTCCCAATAAACTTTATTTCTCTGGCATAGTAAATCTGTTTCTCATTCATATTTATGCATTGTAAAGTACTCATCATGGCTGTTTCATAAAAATACCCCTTCATTAAGAAAATGAAATGGGTTAAAGGATTGGTCCCAGCACTATATGCTTCATAGGTAAATACTGGTGGAGGGGAAATGATACCCCCTATGAGGCACCCAGCAAAGAGAGACCGTGCAGAAAACCTGACCTTCAGCACCCATGCCCATTTTGACTTGCCTGCAGGACCCTTGGGAATTCTTAGAATCCTTGAAAAACCTCATTGCTATCTCCCACTGTCAGCCCCATAAAATTGGAATTTTCTGCTCTCCTGTCTCCTAAATTCCTGAAGACCAGCTTTCATCTCTACCTCTCTGTAAAGACTTCTCAAGGAGCAGCAATTCTCTCCTCTCAATCTCTCTGTTGTGCATGCATCACTAATACAGATACCTGCTTTTTCCTCAAAACATACCTTCATTGATTTCTATAGCCTCACACACTCTGGGTGTTCTTGCTGTCACTTGACTACTCTTTTTGTGTCTTCCGATTAGCCCAACTTCCCCCTTCTGTCACAAGCAGAAGAAATGCCTAGATCCTCAGACCTTTGGTTCACTCTTTCTACATTCCCATTCATGGAGAACTAGCAGCTCTGTACCGATGACTCCCAAATCTTCAGCTCAAGTACCAGGTTTCTGCTTGCCCATAGGACAGGTTTATTTGGTATTGGTCCATCATATCATGTTCAATTGGACTAAGACTTATCTTTGCCAAACTGATTCATCTTGTTATCCATTTGTTACACCTAACACTTTATCTTCTCAAAAGACTCTTAAATGCAGGCTGGCTTCACTCCTTACCACCCCAGCTCTTCAAATTTATTCTTTTCTCTAGGTTGCTCATGTCTATAATGTTCTTCCACAATCTCTTCACCATTTTGTTTCTTATAATTCCAAGAAAGACAAGTGCTCATTAAGCCCCTCCAGAAAATACCAATTCCACCCTCCCCTTATTTGTCTCATCTATGAATTCTTAAAGGTCTCAAGTCTACAGGCCACAATCTTAAATTAATTATCCATTCAATTTAGCTCTATCTGATTGACACAACCACAGTCAACAACCTCTTATTGTGTGTGCCAGGTACTGCGTGGGGTATTGAGAACACAGAAAGAAGTGAACACCAGTCCTGACTCACAGCACGCGTATAGTCTAGAAGGGATAAGACAGTGAGACAACTGTCATACAGACAAAAATAGATGTGGGTCAAGAAAGGTGTATACAAAGAATTATGAATTTCAAAGGTGTGAGAGAATACTTCTGGATGGGCGATAAGAAGACTCCAAGATGGAGGCTGCACTGGATCAGGGCTTTGAAAATCCAAAATATTCTGTTCATATCAATTGTGTCTGTCTTGTTGACTGCAGGTCCTTCAACAGAGACAACATCTTTATCCAACTAATGTAAACCATAATGATGTAAACCATAGAATACTGAAAGTGGAATAAGAAATAATAACATTAATGAGGATTCATGAGAACGTCATTAAAACTTTATATACTTCCCATAGTTCAACTTCAATCAACTATTACTGTACTATAATTCTGAAATAAATTTTGATGGAATATGGTTGAGTGTGTGTAGGTCTGAGAGAAGGGAAAGTTTTTCCAGGCATGAACTTTGGTAAGAAGATGAGAAATCAGAAGGTGTGTTCAGGGTCCCACAGCATGATTCCTAGGCTATGTTGTTGTTGTTGCTATTAGGTGCCATTGAGTCGGTTCTGACTCATAGTGATCCTATGTACAACAGAATGAAACACTGCCTGGTCCTGTGCCATCCTCACAATTGTTGTTATGCTTGAATGCTTTGTTGCAGCCACTGTGTCAATCCATCTAGTTGAGGGTCTTCCTCTTTTTCACTGACCCTCTAGTTTACCAAGCATGTTGTCCATCTTCAAGGACTGGTCCCTCCTGATAATATGTACAAAGTATGTGAGACGAAGTCTTGCCATCCTTGCTTCTAAGCAGCATTCTGGCTGTACTTCTTCCAAGACAGATTTGTTTGTTCTTCTGGCAGTCCATGGTATATTCAGTATTCTTCACCAGCACCATAATTCAAATGCATCAATTCTTACTTGGTCTTCCTTGTTCATTGTCCAGGTTTCACATGCATATGAGGCCACTGAAAACTCCATAGCTTGGGTCAGGTGCACCTTAGTCCTTAAGGTGACATCTTTGCTTTTTAACACTTTAAAGAGGTCTTTTGCAGCAGATTTGCCCAACGCAATGTATCTTTTGATTTCTTGGCTACTCCTTCCATGGGCATTCCTAGGCTAAGCAGAGGATATATGTGGTACTGAAAGATGAAACCACAAAGCAGTTAGGTAGAACCATACCTGGCAGTGCTTTGAATGCTATCTCTGAGATTTGTTTGTAAGTGTCTTAGTTATCTAGTGCTGCTATAACAGAAATACCACAAGCATATGGTTTTAACAAAGAGAAATTTATTTCTTCACAGTAAAGCAGGCTAAAATTCCAAATTGAAAGTGTCAGCTCCAGTGGAAGGCTTTCTCTCTCTATTGGCCTTCTCATCAATCTTCCTCTGGACTAGGAGCTTCTTTGCACAGGAACCCCGGGTCCAAAGGACGTGTTCTGCTCCTGGCACTGCTTTCTTGGTGGCATGAGGTCGCCCATCTCTCTGCTCGCTTCTTTCTTTTATATCTCAAAAGATTGCCTCAACGCTAGCCAGAGCAATTAGGCTAGATAAAGAAGTAAAGGGCATCCAGATTGGCAAGGAAGAAGTAAAAGTATCTCTATTTGCAGATGACATGATCTTATACACAGAAAACCCTAAGGGATCCTCAAGAAAACTACTGAAACTAATAGAAGAGTTCAGCAGAATATTGGGATACAAGATAAACATACAAAAATCAGTGGGATTCCTCTACACCAACAAAAAGAACATCGAAGAGGAAATCACCAAATCAATACCATTTACAGTAGCCCCCAAGAAGGTAAAATACTTAGGAATAAATCTTACCAGAGATGTAAAAGACTTACACAAAGAAAACTACAAAACTCTTCTGCAAGAAACCAAACGAGACCTACATAAGTGGAGAAACATACCTTGCTCATGGATAGGAAGACTTAACATTATAAAAATGTCTATTCTACCAAAAGCGACCTATACATTTAATGTAATTCCGATCCAAATTCCAATGACATTCTTTAATGAGATGGAGAAACAAATCACCAGCTTCATATGGAAGGAAAAGAGGCCCTGGATAAGTAAAGCATTACTGAAAAAGAAGAACAAAGTGGGAGGCCTTACTCTCCCTGATTTTAGAACCTATTATACCGCCACAGTAGTCAAAACAGCCTGGTACTGGTACAACAACAAATACATAGACCAATGGAACAGAATTAAGAATCCAGACATAAATCCATCCACATATGAGCAGTTAATATTTGACAAAGGCCCCAAAGCAGTTAGATGGGGAAAAGACAGTCTTTTTAACAAATGGTGCTGGCATAACTGGATATCCATCTGCAAAAAAATGAAACAAGACCCATACCTCACTCTATGCACAAAAACAAGCTCAAAATGGATCAAAGACTTAAATATAAAATCTAAAATGATAAAGATCATGGAAGAAAAAATAGGGGCAATGTTAGGAGCCCTAATATATGGCATGAACAGTATACAAAACATTACTAACAATGCAGAATAAAAACTAGATAACTGGGAGCTCCTAAAAATCAAACACCTATGCTCATCCAAAGACTTCAGCAAAAGAGTAAAAAGACTACCTACAGGCTGGGAAAAAGTTTTTAGCTATGACATTTCTGATCAGCACCTGGTCTCTAAAATCTACATGATACTACAAAAACTCGGCTACAAAAAGACAAATAACCCAATTAAAAAAATGAGCAAAAGAATATGAACAGACACTTCACTAAAGAAGACATCAGGTAGCTAACAGATACATGAGGAAATGGTCACGATCATTAGCCGTTAGAGAAATGCAAATCAAAACTACAATGAGATTTCATCTCACTCCAACAACAACAACAACAAACTCCAACAAGGCTGGCATTAATCCAAAAAGCACAAAACAATAAATGTTGGAGAGGCTGTGGAGAGACTGGAACACTTACACACTGCTGGTAGGAATATAAAGTGGTATAACCACTTTGGAAATTGATTTGGCGCTTCCTTAAAAAGCTAGAAATAGAACTACCATACACCAAACTACCATACGATCCAGAAATCCCACTCCTTGGAATATATCCTAGAGAAATAAGAGCCTTTACACAAACAGATATATGCACACCCATGTTCATTGCAGCACTGTTTACAATAGCAAAAAGATGGAAGCAACCAAGGTGCCCATCAACGGATGAATGGATAAATTATGGTATATTCACACACTGGAATACTAAAACTATGCATTGATAAAGAACAGTGATGGATCTGTGAAACATTTCAACATGGAGGAATCTGGAAGGCATTATGGTGAGTGAAATCAGTGCAAAAGGAAAAATATTGTATAAGACCACTATTATAAGAACTCAAGAAATGTTTAAACAGAGGAGAAAATATTTTTTGATGGTTATAAGAGGGGGGAGAGATGGAGGGTAGGACATGGGTATTCACTAATTAGTAGATAAGAACTACTTTAGGTGATGGGAAAGACAACACACAATATAGGCGAGGTCAGCATAACTGGACTAAACGAAAAGCAAAGAAGTTTCCTGAATAAACTGAATGCTTCGAAGGTCAGTGTAGCAGGGGCAGGGGTTTGGGGACCATGGTTTCAGGGGATATCTAAGTCAATTGGCATAATAAAATCTATTAAGAAAACATTCTGCATCCCACTTTGGAGAGCAGCGTCTGGGGTCTTAAACGCTAGCAAGTGGCCATCTAAGATGCATCAATTGGTCTCAACCCACCTGGATCAAAGGAGAATGAAGAACACCAAGGACACAAGGTAATTAGGAGCCCAAGAGACAGAAAGAGCCACATAAACCAGAGACTGTATCAGCCTGAGACCAGAAGGGCTAGATGGTGCCCGGCTACAATCGATGACTGCCCTGACAGGAAACACAACAGAGAACCCCTGAGGGAGCAGGAGAGCAGTGGGATGCAGACCCCAAATTCTCGTAAAAAACCAGGCTTAATGGTCTGACTGAGGCTAGAAGAACCCCAGTGGTCATAGCCCCCAGACCTTCTGTTGGCCCAGGACAGGAACCATTCCCAAAGCCAATTCTTCAGACAGGGATTGGACTGGAAAATGGGTTGGAGAGGGATGCTGGTGAGGAGTGAGCTTCTTGGATCAGGTGGACACTTGAGACTATGTTGGCATCTCCTCTCTGGAGGGGAGATGAGAGGGCACAGGGTGTTAGAAGCTGGTGAAATGAACACCAAAAGAGAGAGTGGAGGGAGGGAGCAGACTGTCTCATTAAGGGGAGAGCAACTGGGAGTATGTTGTTTTTGTTGTTGTTGTTAGGTGCTGTTGAGTTGGTTCCAACTCATATCGGCCCTATGCACAACAGAACTAAACACTGCCCGGTCCTGAGCCATCCTTAAATCACTGTTATGCTTGAGCTCATTGTTGCAGCCACTGTGTCAATCCACCTTGTTGAGGATCTTCCTCTTTTCCGCTGACCCTGTACTCTGCCAAGCATGATATCCTTCTGCAGGGACTGATCCCTCCTGATAATATGTACAAAGTATGTGAGACGAAGTCTTGCCATCCTTGCTTCTAAGCAGCATTCTGGCTGTACTTCTTCCAAGACAGATTTGTTTGTTCTTCTGGCAGTCCATGGTATATTCAGTATTCTTCACCAGCACCATAATTCAAATGCATCAATTCTTACTTGGTCTTCCTTGTTCATTGTCCAGGTTTCACATGCATATGAGGCCACTGAAAACTCCATAGCTTGGGTCAGGTGCACCTTAGTCCTTAAGGTGACATCTTTGCTTTTTAACACTTTAAAGAGGTCTTTTGCAGCAGATTTGCCCAACGCAATGTATCTTTTGATTTCTTGGCTACTCCTTCCATGGGCATTCCTAGGCTAAGCAGAGGATATATGTGGTACTGAAAGATGAAACCACAAAGCAGTTAGGTAGAACCATACCTGGCAGTGCTTTGAATGCTATCTCTGAGATTTGTTTGTAAGTGTCTTAGTTATCTAGTGCTGCTATAACAGAAATACCACAAGCATATGGTTTTAACAAAGAGAAATTTATTTCTTCACAGTAAAGCAGGCTAAAATTCCAAATTGAAAGTGTCAGCTCCAGTGGAAGGCTTTCTCTCTCTATTGGCCTTCTCATCAATCTTCCTCTGGACTAGGAGCTTCTTTGCACAGGAACCCCGGGTCCAAAGGACGTGTTCTGCTCCTGGCACTGCTTTCTTGGTGGCATGAGGTCGCCCATCTCTCTGCTCGCTTCTTTCTTTTATATCTCAAAAGATTGCCTCAACGCTAGCCAGAGCAATTAGGCTAGATAAAGAAGTAAAGGGCATCCAGATTGGCAAGGAAGAAGTAAAAGTATCTCTATTTGCAGATGACATGATCTTATACACAGAAAACCCTAAGGGATCCTCAAGAAAACTACTGAAACTAATAGAAGAGTTCAGCAGAATATTGGGATACAAGATAAACATACAAAAATCAGTGGGATTCCTCTACACCAACAAAAAGAACATCGAAGAGGAAATCACCAAATCAATACCATTTACAGTAGCCCCCAAGAAGGTAAAATACTTAGGAATAAATCTTACCAGAGATGTAAAAGACTTACACAAAGAAAACTACAAAACTCTTCTGCAAGAAACCAAACGAGACCTACATAAGTGGAGAAACATACCTTGCTCATGGATAGGAAGACTTAACATTATAAAAATGTCTATTCTACCAAAAGCGACCTATACATTTAATGTAATTCCGATCCAAATTCCAATGACATTCTTTAATGAGATGGAGAAACAAATCACCAGCTTCATATGGAAGGAAAAGAGGCCCTGGATAAGTAAAGCATTACTGAAAAAGAAGAACAAAGTGGGAGGCCTTACTCTCCCTGATTTTAGAACCTATTATACCGCCACAGTAGTCAAAACAGCCTGGTACTGGTACAACAACAAATACATAGACCAATGGAACAGAATTAAGAATCCAGACATAAATCCATCCACATATGAGCAGTTAATATTTGACAAAGGCCCCAAAGCAGTTAGATGGGGAAAAGACAGTCTTTTTAACAAATGGTGCTGGCATAACTGGATATCCATCTGCAAAAAAATGAAACAAGACCCATACCTCACTCTATGCACAAAAACAAGCTCAAAATGGATCAAAGACTTAAATATAAAATCTAAAATGATAAAGATCATGGAAGAAAAAATAGGGGCAATGTTAGGAGCCCTAATATATGGCATGAACAGTATACAAAACATTACTAACAATGCAGAATAAAAACTAGATAACTGGGAGCTCCTAAAAATCAAACACCTATGCTCATCCAAAGACTTCAGCAAAAGAGTAAAAAGACTACCTACAGGCTGGGAAAAAGTTTTTAGCTATGACATTTCTGATCAGCACCTGGTCTCTAAAATCTACATGATACTACAAAAACTCGGCTACAAAAAGACAAATAACCCAATTAAAAAAATGAGCAAAAGAATATGAACAGACACTTCACTAAAGAAGACATCAGGTAGCTAACAGATACATGAGGAAATGGTCACGATCATTAGCCGTTAGAGAAATGCAAATCAAAACTACAATGAGATTTCATCTCACTCCAACAACAACAACAACAAACTCCAACAAGGCTGGCATTAATCCAAAAAGCACAAAACAATAAATGTTGGAGAGGCTGTGGAGAGACTGGAACACTTACACACTGCTGGTAGGAATATAAAGTGGTATAACCACTTTGGAAATTGATTTGGCGCTTCCTTAAAAAGCTAGAAATAGAACTACCATACACCAAACTACCATACGATCCAGAAATCCCACTCCTTGGAATATATCCTAGAGAAATAAGAGCCTTTACACAAACAGATATATGCACACCCATGTTCATTGCAGCACTGTTTACAATAGCAAAAAGATGGAAGCAACCAAGGTGCCCATCAACGGATGAATGGATAAATTATGGTATATTCACACACTGGAATACTAAAACTATGCATTGATAAAGAACAGTGATGGATCTGTGAAACATTTCAACATGGAGGAATCTGGAAGGCATTATGGTGAGTGAAATCAGTGCAAAAGGAAAAATATTGTATAAGACCACTATTATAAGAACTCAAGAAATGTTTAAACAGAGGAGAAAATATTTTTTGATGGTTATAAGAGGGGGGAGAGATGGAGGGTAGGACATGGGTATTCACTAATTAGTAGATAAGAACTACTTTAGGTGATGGGAAAGACAACACACAATATAGGCGAGGTCAGCATAACTGGACTAAACGAAAAGCAAAGAAGTTTCCTGAATAAACTGAATGCTTCGAAGGTCAGTGTAGCAGGGGCAGGGGTTTGGGGACCATGGTTTCAGGGGATATCTAAGTCAATTGGCATAATAAAATCTATTAAGAAAACATTCTGCATCCCACTTTGGAGAGCAGCGTCTGGGGTCTTAAACGCTAGCAAGTGGCCATCTAAGATGCATCAATTGGTCTCAACCCACCTGGATCAAAGGAGAATGAAGAACACCAAGGACACAAGGTAATTAGGAGCCCAAGAGACAGAAAGAGCCACATAAACCAGAGACTGTATCAGCCTGAGACCAGAAGGGCTAGATGGTGCCCGGCTACAATCGATGACTGCCCTGACAGGAAACACAACAGAGAACCCCTGAGGGAGCAGGAGAGCAGTGGGATGCAGACCCCAAATTCTCGTAAAAAACCAGGCTTAATGGTCTGACTGAGGCTAGAAGAACCCCAGTGGTCATAGCCCCCAGACCTTCTGTTGGCCCAGGACAGGAACCATTCCCAAAGCCAATTCTTCAGACAGGGATTGGACTGGAAAATGGGTTGGAGAGGGATGCTGGTGAGGAGTGAGCTTCTTGGATCAGGTGGACACTTGAGACTATGTTGGCATCTCCTCTCTGGAGGGGAGATGAGAGGGCACAGGGTGTTAGAAGCTGGTGAAATGAACACCAAAAGAGAGAGTGGAGGGAGGGAGCAGACTGTCTCATTAAGGGGAGAGCAACTGGGAGTATGTTGTTTTTGTTGTTGTTGTTAGGTGCTGTTGAGTTGGTTCCAACTCATATCGGCCCTATGCACAACAGAACTAAACACTGCCCGGTCCTGAGCCATCCTTAAATCACTGTTATGCTTGAGCTCATTGTTGCAGCCACTGTGTCAATCCACCTTGTTGAGGATCTTCCTCTTTTCCGCTGACCCTGTACTCTGCCAAGCATGATATCCTTCTGCAGGGACTGATCCCTCCTGATAATATGTACA
The DNA here is from genome assembly GCF_024166365.1 of Elephas maximus indicus. NCBI lineage: Eukaryota > Metazoa > Chordata > Mammalia > Proboscidea > Elephantidae > Elephas > Elephas maximus. Next base: position 48,444,833 of record NC_064837.1, on the reverse strand, counting down.
AAGTATGTGAGACGAAGTCTTGCCATCCTTGCTTCTAAGCAGCATTCTGGCTGTACTTCTTCCAAGACAGATTTGTTTGTTCTTCTGGCAGTCCATGGTATATTCAGTATTCTTCACCAGCACCATAATTCAAATGCATCAATTCTTACTTGGTCTTCCTTGTTCATTGTCCAGGTTTCACATGCATATGAGGCCACTGAAAACTCCATAGCTTGGGTCAGGTGCACCTTAGTCCTTAAGGTGACATCTTTGCTTTTTAACACTTTAAAGAGGTCTTTTGCAGCAGATTTGCCCAACGCAATGTATCTTTTGATTTCTTGGCTACTCCTTCCATGGGCATTCCTAGGCTAAGCAGAGGATATATGTGGTACTGAAAGATGAAACCACAAAGCAGTTAGGTAGAACCATACCTGGCAGTGCTTTGAATGCTATCTCTGAGATTTGTTTGTAAGTGTCTTAGTTATCTAGTGCTGCTATAACAGAAATACCACAAGCATATGGTTTTAACAAAGAGAAATTTATTTCTTCACAGTAAAGCAGGCTAAAATTCCAAATTGAAAGTGTCAGCTCCAGTGGAAGGCTTTCTCTCTCTATTGGCCTTCTCATCAATCTTCCTCTGGACTAGGAGCTTCTTTGCACAGGAACCCCGGGTCCAAAGGACGTGTTCTGCTCCTGGCACTGCTTTCTTGGTGGCATGAGGTCGCCCATCTCTCTGCTCGCTTCTTTCTTTTATATCTCAAAAGATTGCCTCAACGCTAGCCAGAGCAATTAGGCTAGATAAAGAAGTAAAGGGCATCCAGATTGGCAAGGAAGAAGTAAAAGTATCTCTATTTGCAGATGACATGATCTTATACACAGAAAACCCTAAGGGATCCTCAAGAAAACTACTGAAACTAATAGAAGAGTTCAGCAGAATATTGGGATACAAGATAAACATACAAAAATCAGTGGGATTCCTCTACACCAACAAAAAGAACATCGAAGAGGAAATCACCAAATCAATACCATTTACAGTAGCCCCCAAGAAGGTAAAATACTTAGGAATAAATCTTACCAGAGATGTAAAAGACTTACACAAAGAAAACTACAAAACTCTTCTGCAAGAAACCAAACGAGACCTACATAAGTGGAGAAACATACCTTGCTCATGGATAGGAAGACTTAACATTATAAAAATGTCTATTCTACCAAAAGCGACCTATACATTTAATGTAATTCCGATCCAAATTCCAATGACATTCTTTAATGAGATGGAGAAACAAATCACCAGCTTCATATGGAAGGAAAAGAGGCCCTGGATAAGTAAAGCATTACTGAAAAAGAAGAACAAAGTGGGAGGCCTTACTCTCCCTGATTTTAGAACCTATTATACCGCCACAGTAGTCAAAACAGCCTGGTACTGGTACAACAACAAATACATAGACCAATGGAACAGAATTAAGAATCCAGACATAAATCCATCCACATATGAGCAGTTAATATTTGACAAAGGCCCCAAAGCAGTTAGATGGGGAAAAGACAGTCTTTTTAACAAATGGTGCTGGCATAACTGGATATCCATCTGCAAAAAAATGAAACAAGACCCATACCTCACTCTATGCACAAAAACAAGCTCAAAATGGATCAAAGACTTAAATATAAAATCTAAAATGATAAAGATCATGGAAGAAAAAATAGGGGCAATGTTAGGAGCCCTAATATATGGCATGAACAGTATACAAAACATTACTAACAATGCAGAATAAAAACTAGATAACTGGGAGCTCCTAAAAATCAAACACCTATGCTCATCCAAAGACTTCAGCAAAAGAGTAAAAAGACTACCTACAGGCTGGGAAAAAGTTTTTAGCTATGACATTTCTGATCAGCACCTGGTCTCTAAAATCTACATGATACTACAAAAACTCGGCTACAAAAAGACAAATAACCCAATTAAAAAAATGAGCAAAAGAATATGAACAGACACTTCACTAAAGAAGACATCAGGTAGCTAACAGATACATGAGGAAATGGTCACGATCATTAGCCGTTAGAGAAATGCAAATCAAAACTACAATGAGATTTCATCTCACTCCAACAACAACAACAACAAACTCCAACAAGGCTGGCATTAATCCAAAAAGCACAAAACAATAAATGTTGGAGAGGCTGTGGAGAGACTGGAACACTTACACACTGCTGGTAGGAATATAAAGTGGTATAACCACTTTGGAAATTGATTTGGCGCTTCCTTAAAAAGCTAGAAATAGAACTACCATACACCAAACTACCATACGATCCAGAAATCCCACTCCTTGGAATATATCCTAGAGAAATAAGAGCCTTTACACAAACAGATATATGCACACCCATGTTCATTGCAGCACTGTTTACAATAGCAAAAAGATGGAAGCAACCAAGGTGCCCATCAACGGATGAATGGATAAATTATGGTATATTCACACACTGGAATACTAAAACTATGCATTGATAAAGAACAGTGATGGATCTGTGAAACATTTCAACATGGAGGAATCTGGAAGGCATTATGGTGAGTGAAATCAGTGCAAAAGGAAAAATATTGTATAAGACCACTATTATAAGAACTCAAGAAATGTTTAAACAGAGGAGAAAATATTTTTTGATGGTTATAAGAGGGGGGAGAGATGGAGGGTAGGACATGGGTATTCACTAATTAGTAGATAAGAACTACTTTAGGTGATGGGAAAGACAACACACAATATAGGCGAGGTCAGCATAACTGGACTAAACGAAAAGCAAAGAAGTTTCCTGAATAAACTGAATGCTTCGAAGGTCAGTGTAGCAGGGGCAGGGGTTTGGGGACCATGGTTTCAGGGGATATCTAAGTCAATTGGCATAATAAAATCTATTAAGAAAACATTCTGCATCCCACTTTGGAGAGCAGCGTCTGGGGTCTTAAACGCTAGCAAGTGGCCATCTAAGATGCATCAATTGGTCTCAACCCACCTGGATCAAAGGAGAATGAAGAACACCAAGGACACAAGGTAATTAGGAGCCCAAGAGACAGAAAGAGCCACATAAACCAGAGACTGTATCAGCCTGAGACCAGAAGGGCTAGATGGTGCCCGGCTACAATCGATGACTGCCCTGACAGGAAACACAACAGAGAACCCCTGAGGGAGCAGGAGAGCAGTGGGATGCAGACCCCAAATTCTCGTAAAAAACCAGGCTTAATGGTCTGACTGAGGCTAGAAGAACCCCAGTGGTCATAGCCCCCAGACCTTCTGTTGGCCCAGGACAGGAACCATTCCCAAAGCCAATTCTTCAGACAGGGATTGGACTGGAAAATGGGTTGGAGAGGGATGCTGGTGAGGAGTGAGCTTCTTGGATCAGGTGGACACTTGAGACTATGTTGGCATCTCCTCTCTGGAGGGGAGATGAGAGGGCACAGGGTGTTAGAAGCTGGTGAAATGAACACCAAAAGAGAGAGTGGAGGGAGGGAGCAGACTGTCTCATTAAGGGGAGAGCAACTGGGAGTATGTTGTTTTTGTTGTTGTTGTTAGGTGCTGTTGAGTTGGTTCCAACTCATATCGGCCCTATGCACAACAGAACTAAACACTGCCCGGTCCTGAGCCATCCTTAAATCACTGTTATGCTTGAGCTCATTGTTGCAGCCACTGTGTCAATCCACCTTGTTGAGGATCTTCCTCTTTTCCGCTGACCCTGTACTCTGCCAAGCATGATATCCTTCTGCAGGGACTGATCCCTCCTGATAATATGTACAAAGTATGTGAGACGAAGTCTTGCCATCCTTGCTTCTAAGCAGCATTCTGGCTGTACTTCTTCCAAGACAGATTTGTTTGTTCTTCTGGCAGTCCATGGTATATTCAGTATTCTTCACCAGCACCATAATTCAAATGCATCAATTCTTACTTGGTCTTCCTTGTTCATTGTCCAGGTTTCACATGCATATGAGGCCACTGAAAACTCCATAGCTTGGGTCAGGTGCACCTTAGTCCTTAAGGTGACATCTTTGCTTTTTAACACTTTAAAGAGGTCTTTTGCAGCAGATTTGCCCAACGCAATGTATCTTTTGATTTCTTGGCTACTCCTTCCATGGGCATTCCTAGGCTAAGCAGAGGATATATGTGGTACTGAAAGATGAAACCACAAAGCAGTTAGGTAGAACCATACCTGGCAGTGCTTTGAATGCTATCTCTGAGATTTGTTTGTAAGTGTCTTAGTTATCTAGTGCTGCTATAACAGAAATACCACAAGCATATGGTTTTAACAAAGAGAAATTTATTTCTTCACAGTAAAGCAGGCTAAAATTCCAAATTGAAAGTGTCAGCTCCAGTGGAAGGCTTTCTCTCTCTATTGGCCTTCTCATCAATCTTCCTCTGGACTAGGAGCTTCTTTGCACAGGAACCCCGGGTCCAAAGGACGTGTTCTGCTCCTGGCACTGCTTTCTTGGTGGCATGAGGTCGCCCATCTCTCTGCTCGCTTCTTTCTTTTATATCTCAAAAGATTGCCTCAACGCTAGCCAGAGCAATTAGGCTAGATAAAGAAGTAAAGGGCATCCAGATTGGCAAGGAAGAAGTAAAAGTATCTCTATTTGCAGATGACATGATCTTATACACAGAAAACCCTAAGGGATCCTCAAGAAAACTACTGAAACTAATAGAAGAGTTCAGCAGAATATTGGGATACAAGATAAACATACAAAAATCAGTGGGATTCCTCTACACCAACAAAAAGAACATCGAAGAGGAAATCACCAAATCAATACCATTTACAGTAGCCCCCAAGAAGGTAAAATACTTAGGAATAAATCTTACCAGAGATGTAAAAGACTTACACAAAGAAAACTACAAAACTCTTCTGCAAGAAACCAAACGAGACCTACATAAGTGGAGAAACATACCTTGCTCATGGATAGGAAGACTTAACATTATAAAAATGTCTATTCTACCAAAAGCGACCTATACATTTAATGTAATTCCGATCCAAATTCCAATGACATTCTTTAATGAGATGGAGAAACAAATCACCAGCTTCATATGGAAGGAAAAGAGGCCCTGGATAAGTAAAGCATTACTGAAAAAGAAGAACAAAGTGGGAGGCCTTACTCTCCCTGATTTTAGAACCTATTATACCGCCACAGTAGTCAAAACAGCCTGGTACTGGTACAACAACAAATACATAGACCAATGGAACAGAATTAAGAATCCAGACATAAATCCATCCACATATGAGCAGTTAATATTTGACAAAGGCCCCAAAGCAGTTAGATGGGGAAAAGACAGTCTTTTTAACAAATGGTGCTGGCATAACTGGATATCCATCTGCAAAAAAATGAAACAAGACCCATACCTCACTCTATGCACAAAAACAAGCTCAAAATGGATCAAAGACTTAAATATAAAATCTAAAATGATAAAGATCATGGAAGAAAAAATAGGGGCAATGTTAGGAGCCCTAATATATGGCATGAACAGTATACAAAACATTACTAACAATGCAGAATAAAAACTAGATAACTGGGAGCTCCTAAAAATCAAACACCTATGCTCATCCAAAGACTTCAGCAAAAGAGTAAAAAGACTACCTACAGGCTGGGAAAAAGTTTTTAGCTATGACATTTCTGATCAGCACCTGGTCTCTAAAATCTACATGATACTACAAAAACTCGGCTACAAAAAGACAAATAACCCAATTAAAAAAATGAGCAAAAGAATATGAACAGACACTTCACTAAAGAAGACATCAGGTAGCTAACAGATACATGAGGAAATGGTCACGATCATTAGCCGTTAGAGAAATGCAAATCAAAACTACAATGAGATTTCATCTCACTCCAACAACAACAACAACAAACTCCAACAAGGCTGGCATTAATCCAAAAAGCACAAAACAATAAATGTTGGAGAGGCTGTGGAGAGACTGGAACACTTACACACTGCTGGTAGGAATATAAAGTGGTATAACCACTTTGGAAATTGATTTGGCGCTTCCTTAAAAAGCTAGAAATAGAACTACCATACACCAAACTACCATACGATCCAGAAATCCCACTCCTTGGAATATATCCTAGAGAAATAAGAGCCTTTACACAAACAGATATATGCACACCCATGTTCATTGCAGCACTGTTTACAATAGCAAAAAGATGGAAGCAACCAAGGTGCCCATCAACGGATGAATGGATAAATTATGGTATATTCACACACTGGAATACTAAAACTATGCATTGATAAAGAACAGTGATGGATCTGTGAAACATTTCAACATGGAGGAATCTGGAAGGCATTATGGTGAGTGAAATCAGTGCAAAAGGAAAAATATTGTATAAGACCACTATTATAAGAACTCAAGAAATGTTTAAACAGAGGAGAAAATATTTTTTGATGGTTATAAGAGGGGGGAGAGATGGAGGGTAGGACATGGGTATTCACTAATTAGTAGATAAGAACTACTTTAGGTGATGGGAAAGACAACACACAATATAGGCGAGGTCAGCATAACTGGACTAAACGAAAAGCAAAGAAGTTTCCTGAATAAACTGAATGCTTCGAAGGTCAGTGTAGCAGGGGCAGGGGTTTGGGGACCATGGTTTCAGGGGATATCTAAGTCAATTGGCATAATAAAATCTATTAAGAAAACATTCTGCATCCCACTTTGGAGAGCAGCGTCTGGGGTCTTAAACGCTAGCAAGTGGCCATCTAAGATGCATCAATTGGTCTCAACCCACCTGGATCAAAGGAGAATGAAGAACACCAAGGACACAAGGTAATTAGGAGCCCAAGAGACAGAAAGAGCCACATAAACCAGAGACTGTATCAGCCTGAGACCAGAAGGGCTAGATGGTGCCCGGCTACAATCGATGACTGCCCTGACAGGAAACACAACAGAGAACCCCTGAGGGAGCAGGAGAGCAGTGGGATGCAGACCCCAAATTCTCGTAAAAAACCAGGCTTAATGGTCTGACTGAGGCTAGAAGAACCCCAGTGGTCATAGCCCCCAGACCTTCTGTTGGCCCAGGACAGGAACCATTCCCAAAGCCAATTCTTCAGACAGGGATTGGACTGGAAAATGGGTTGGAGAGGGATGCTGGTGAGGAGTGAGCTTCTTGGATCAGGTGGACACTTGAGACTATGTTGGCATCTCCTCTCTGGAGGGGAGATGAGAGGGCACAGGGTGTTAGAAGCTGGTGAAATGAACACCAAAAGAGAGAGTGGAGGGAGGGAGCAGACTGTCTCATTAAGGGGAGAGCAACTGGGAGTATGTTGTTTTTGTTGTTGTTGTTAGGTGCTGTTGAGTTGGTTCCAACTCATATCGGCCCTATGCACAACAGAACTAAACACTGCCCGGTCCTGAGCCATCCTTAAATCACTGTTATGCTTGAGCTCATTGTTGCAGCCACTGTGTCAATCCACCTTGTTGAGGATCTTCCTCTTTTCCGCTGACCCTGTACTCTGCCAAGCATGATATCCTTCTGCAGGGACTGATCCCTCCTGACAACATGTCCAAAGTATGTAAGATGCAGTCTCACCATCCTTGCTTGTAAGGAGCACTCTGGCTGTACTTCTTCTAAGACAGATTTGTTTGTTCTTTTGGCAGTCCACGGTATATTCAATATTCTTCGCCAACACCACAATTCAAAGGCATCAATTCTTCTTCGGTCTTCCTCATTCATTGTCCAGCTTTCACATGCACATGATGCAAATGAAAATACCATGGCTTGGGTCAGGTGCACCTTAGTCTTCAAGGTGACGTCTTTGCTCTTCAACACTTTGAAGAGGTCCTGTGTTGCAGATTTACCCAATGCAACGCTTCTTTTGATTTCTTTACTGCTGCTTCCATGGCTGTTGATTGTGGATCCAAGTAAAATGAAATCCTTGACAACTTCAATCTTTTCTCCGTTTATCATGATGTTGCTTATTGGTCCTGTTGTAAGGATTTTTGTTTTCTTTACGTTGAGGTGCAATTCATATTGAAGGCTGTGGTCTTTGATCTTCATTAGTAAGTGCTTCAAGTCCTCTTCACTTTCAGCAAGCAAGGTTGTGTCATCTGCATAACACAGGTTGTTAATGAGTCTTCCTCCAATCCTGATGCCCCGTTCTTCTTCATATAGTCCAGCTTCTCCAATTATTTGCTCAGCATACAGATTGAATAGGTATGGTGAAAGAATACAACCCTGGAGCACATCTTCCCTGACTTTAAACCACTCAGTATTCCCTTGTTCTGTCCAAACAACTGCCTCTTGATCTATGTAAAGGTTCCTCATGAGCACAATTAAGTGTTTTGGAATTCCCATTCTTCGCAATGTTATCCATAGTTTGTTATGATCCACATAGTCGAATGCCCTGGCATAGGCAATAAAACACAGGTGAACATCCTTCTGGTATTCTCTGCTTTCAGCCAGGATCCATCTGATATTAGCAATGATATCCCTGGTTCCACGTCCTCTTCTGAAACCGGCCTGAAATTCTGGCAGTTCCCTGTCAATATACTGCTGCAGCCGTTTTTAAATGATCTTCAGCAAGATTTTGCTTGGGTGTGATATTAATGATATTGTTCTATAATTTCCACATTCGGTTGGATCACCTTTCTTGGGAATAGACATAAACATGGATCTCTTCCAGTCAGTTGGGCAGGAAGCTGTCTTCCATATTTCTTGGCATAGACGAGTAAGCACCTCCAGCGCTGCATCTGTTTGCTGAAACATCTCAATTGATATTCCATCAATTCCTGGAGCCTTGTTTTTCACCAATGCCTTCAGAGCAGCTTGGACTTCTTCCTTCAGTACCATCGGTTCCTGATCATATGCCACCTTTTGAAATGGTTGAATATCAACTAATTCTTTTTGGTATAAAGACTCTGTGTATTCCTTCCATCTTTTTTTGATGTTTCCTGAGTCATTTAATATTTTCCCCATGGAATCCTTCACTATTGCAACTCGAGGCTTGAATTTTTTCTTCAGTTCTTTCAGCTTGAGAAACGCTGAGCATGTTCTTCCCTTTCGGTTTTCAATGTCTAGCTCTTTGCACATGTCATTATAATACTTTGTCTTCTCGAGATGCCATTTGAAATCTTCTGTTCAGTTCTTTTACTTCATCAATTCTTTTGGTTTAGCTGCTCGATGTTTGAGAGCAAGTTTCAGAGTCTCCTCTGACGTCCACATTGGTCTTTTGTTTCTTTCCAATGACCTCTTGCTTTCTTTGTGGATGATGTCCTTGATGTCATTCCACAGCTTGTCTGGTCTTCGGTCACTAGTGTTCAATGCATCAAATCTATTCTTCAGATGGTCTCTAAATTCAGGTGGGATATACTGAAGGTCATATTTTGGCTCTTGTGGACTTGCTCGGATTTTCTGGAGTTTCAGCTTGAACTTGCATATGAGCAATTGATGGTCTGTTCCACAGTCGGCCCCTGGGTGTTCTGACTGATGATATTGAGCTTTTCCATCGTCACTTTCCACAGATGTAGTCAATTTGATTTCTGCGTGTTCCATCTGGCGAGGTGTGTATGGGAGTATGTAGCAAGGTGTATATAAGTTTTTGTGTGAGGGACTGACTTGATTTGTAAACTTTCACTTAAAGCACAATAAAAATTAAAAAAAAAAAAAGATTGCCTCAAGACACAATCCAATCTTGTAGTTTGAGCTCTGCCTCACTAACACAACTGCAGCCCATTCTCCCTTATTAACATCATAGAGGCAGGATTTACAATATATAGGAAAATCACACAGTACCGGGAATCATGGTTTAGCCAAATTGATACACACATTTTTTGGGGGACATAATTCAATCCATGACAGTAAGAAAGGTTGCCATATGGTACATCCGTAAGCTGTATTTGGGATTGGTGGTGATGGCTCCTAGAAGTTGGTGGGACTGGGTATAAAAGGAAGGAGGTCAATTAGGAGACTGCTAAGAGGTAATAAAGACTGATATGGGCAGAGGTGGAAGAGTAGGTAGGGCTGAGGGGTGGATTTTAGAGGCATGGCCTTGAATGTGATAACTGGCTGCTAGAGGTAGAGGGACAATGGAGAGAGAAGGAAGGAAACTAGCACTATCTAATACCTTTTATGGTCAAGAGGAGTCTGAAGTTTTTGAATCTTAGAAAATAAAACAACAGTGGGTCTCCAGAGAAGAGGGTTGGAAAAGAATGACTAGATTTGTGAGACATATTGGAAAGTTATCTAAATAAAAATGACAGTTAGAGCTGTGGGAGTTTTAAGACCATTGAGGGGAAGATGGTAGAGTATAGGAAAACCTTGGGAACCACTGATAGAAATGATAGAGTGTGCTGGGTCTGTCCAAAGTCCCTGGCATGGGGTTCAGGCCTGGTTTAGTCAGGTTTCCAAGGAGAAAGATGACTTCTGGGTATAAGCAGTTGTGGAGGGAAATGGAAAAGCAGCTGAAGTGTCACAGAAGTCAAAAGAGGTCAGAGTTTCAATAAGGAGGTGGTCAACAGGAAAATTCAGACAAATACATTGAATATAACAATGGGGAGATCACTGGTGATCTTAGAGCAGCATCTGTGGCATGCTGGGGGGAAGAAGCCATATTTCAGTGGCTCTTTCATGTCTGCCTCAAGTCATCAACTTCATAGCAAACTTAGTGCAAAAGCTCAACACAACTTTTATACTAAACATGAAGCCTTTGCTTTATCCTCTGTGTACTGCTAAAAAATGTTTTAGCATCTGTGTTTTTCACTGATCTTCAGAGCAGTCACATAAACAAGTTTTCATGCCTTCTCTGAATGGTCCCTGAATTCAGTTTTCCCAGGAAGACTGGCACTATTAAGTTGTTTCACGTTCTCTTCTTCCATTCTAGACTGTATAGAGGAAAAAAACATAGCACGGATGGACTTTACATTTTTCTGACTTGGCTAGGTTCCTTAAGACCCCCATACTTCTTTCCCACTGGGAGTCCAGGACTGAGTGTAAGAGAAACAATGGAGGCTCTGGAGAGGGTTTGTGGAACTAGGCCCCAAATTCCATATTCAGGTGTCTGTATTTCTCTTTGCTACTGACCTGGCTCATTCTCCAGTTCCTGTCCTGTTTGTCCCTCCAGTTGGAAGCTCTATTTGACCATCTTCTAAGAGCCAAATCCATAGCCTCAGTTCCTGAATTACAAATGCAATTTCTCCCCTCAGTGTAGGGAGGCTGGTGGATTGACAAGTTGACAGCAGTCACCTTTATGGTACAGCCTGTGGAAACCCTATATATTATTCTTATAGGCGGCTTGAACTGGGGCTGGCCCAGCTCAGAGGGCTGGTGTTGTTATTACGTAGTTTCTGCCTTTCTAATTCCCCTCTGGGTGACTCTTCATTCCTCTTTGGCATGAGTCAGTTCTTTTGGGCTGAGTGTGCCCAATGATACTACTCCAGTTCTCTCCTTGCCATTTATACACATTAAAGTCGAATTAATCTGCAAGCAGCCCAATATATTACTTCGTATTTCCAAAAGAACACATTTTACATTTCTCATGGTGAGAGTTTCAGGCATCAGAACCTGGCCAGCAGGGAAGATGGGTTTGGGGAGGATGAGGGAGGCGTTCTAATGCCTTTAAAGTTCTGCCACTGGGAGGGTGGCCTCAGTAGAAGACCTGCCCTGACTCCACTCCATGATTAAGTACCATTGGTGAGTTTGCGTGTGATCTGTCCCATGAAAATAGCCTTGGCTTCCACAATAAATAGTATCCTTTAACCTCAATTGCAATTTGCTCACATCTTGAGACCAGAGCCTAACCAAGCGTCTGCCACAATTATGTGGGGCAGCTGTAAAACCTTTCTGTTTGTTAGGATTTGGTTTGCTCATCATGTTTGTTGAGGGATCACTGACCAGAGACAATGTTATGGCTTATGTAAAAGCTAGAAGAATTCACTGCACATGGAAGTGGAATAAAGAAAAAGCAATTGCCTTCCTGAGAATTTCTGGGAAGTGAATTGAATTTTGGCTCTTTTCTTGATAGGCCCAAATCCTCTCAACCATCATTATCTAACGGTCATGTAGCACTCACGGTTACTTCGACTTAAGATGTGGGGATAGTCATGTTTTCTAAACTCTGCCGTTCACTTTGAAGATACAAGGACTATTCTGCCCTGACTGGGGTGGAAGCTACAGTGATGATCATGGGAATCCCGTGGGTCTACTTACCGGTCTAAAATACAGCATTTCTTTCCTATTCTTTAAAAGTGCCATTGTCTAGACTTTTCTCTTTTGTAGCCTTAGAAGGAGAGAGGACAGGAGGTAATAAGATAAAAGCTAATGCATCCAGCTATCTGCATTATGCTATTTGACCTTATCCAATGGAATTTAAATCAGCTTGTTAATGATTTTAAAACAACACACCCACTCCACATCTCACTGATGGTGGGACTATTTTAAAGTACAGATTCAGGCAGAAGTGGCAGAGTTGAGGATGTCAGCACCTTCAAAGGATTTGCCAAGCACTCATTCCAACACTGCTGTCCTGTATCAAAGCATCCTTGAAGCTTTTCCTTGGAAATGGCTTTTGGAATCACCCAAAAAAGCACGCTTTATTATTTTACAGCCACTACTTGTTTCTGACCCATTAAAAGTGCTGTTCAGCTTGGTCATTTACCCCACTCACTCAGCATAGTTCCAAATGACATTTGGCTGGTTCCAAAAACAAACATACCCCCAGAAGACGAAGATTTTCCTTCAGCAAGGACAAATGAAAGAATGGGTCACAGGCTGTGAAGGGAAGTTTCAAGAAGGGGTGATATGAATAAGGGCTGTATTAGAGGAATTAGCATGTAACTTCCAAAAGGAACTACTTTGAGAAATATCTTTCATACTTTGAGCACTGATAGATTAAAAACAAAACAATCCTCATAGTTCATAGGTACACCTGGAAGAACATGATGGCAGAATGTCTATTTGCCAAAATGCACTGATTGTCATGAGGTGCCACTAAGCATGTGACGGTGTCTTTGCAGGGTCACGTCCTTTGGAGAAATAGGCTCAGGTGTTTCTTCACCCAATAAACTGAGTGCTTCCTTTTTTCAAACTTCTAGTGGGTATTATGCTTTCTCACTTAGTAAATTTTCTTTCATTAGAATAAAATGACCTTTTGTTCTTTGGTGGAGAAAATGCGCTTGTTATTCTTGGCTCATTTTAATTTAGGAGAGGGTATTGTCTAATACTGAGCTCCACTGAGTCCGTTTCTGCATTATTGATTCTTGGTAATGAGAAGATTGGATGAGAGAGACGGTAGTGCGATGGAGAGAGCATGGTCATTGGAGTTAGAGAGTCTTGGGTTTGAATCCTGGCTCTACCATGTAGGAGATCTGTAACCTTGGAAACTTCTCAGAGGCTTGGTATCCTCATCTCTAAATGCTTGCAGGGTGCTGTGAGGACAGGGCAGATATTGCATTTAGGTGCTTAGCACAGTGCCTGGTGCACAGTGGGTGCTCAATAAGCAGAAGCCATCTTTGTAACAGAGTCATACTGTGTGCAAGCACATAGGACAGTGTTTCCCAAGGGGCGGCTGGTAGATTCAAACTGCCAACCTTTTGGTTAGCAGCTGAATGCTTCATGCATAGTAAAAAAAAAAGCAGCTGAATGCTTCATGCATAGTAGTTATGCCTAAAATTCTAGTTTTCCTAATGTTCTGTGAACACTGAATAACAGCAGACAGGGAGCCTTAGGAGGCTTCCTGCAACCTCACAGGAGAAGGTAGAGTTGCCTTCCTCTGGGCTGGATGGAATAGTAGAGGAACATTGAACTGGATGAACTTCTAAGTCCATTCTGATCCTAGCTTCCAGAAGTCCCTACCAAACAGTTGTGGCTCCTGGGTGGGCCTTCTTGGGCTGTTTTTCTTACCAAGATCTTTCTGAGTATGAGCTGGATAAGGCACAGACCTTTCCCAACTTTTAGGAGAAAGAGGCACAGAAGTTCCCCCAACTCTGGGAGACAGGGAACAACCATCACTGCTTAATTTGACACCCTGTGTTGGCATGGTAATGCGTTGGCCACTTTGAAACCAAACCATGAAGCTCTTACTTAACCAACTAGCATGATTGGTGAGGAGTCCTGACTTAGCAAGAAGCCAGAGTAAAACATTTTATGAGGTAAAGACTCTTGTTAGATGTCTAAATAACAGATAAAAAAATTCCTAAAGAGGGTATAAGAGGGAAATACTGCATGTGGTTGCCACGCCCACTGCTGACAGAATATAAAGCCCTGGAGAGGACCAGGACTTACACCAGAGAAAAGGAATCAGGCTTTGAAACTGATCTTCAGGGCTCCATTCCCTCCCAGCACCATGCCATACACCTGCTTCCTGCCCAATCTGAGCTGCCGCACCAGCGTCTCTTCCCGGCCCTGTGTGCCTCCCAGCTGCCACAGCAGCACCCTGCCTGGGGCCTGCAACATCCCTGCCAATGTGGGCAGCTGTGGCTGGCTCTGCGAGGGCTCCTTCAACGGCAACGAGAAGGAGACCATGCAGTTCCTGAATGACCGCCTGGCCAACTACCTGGAGAAGGTGCGCCAGCTGGAGCGGGACAACGCCGAGCTGGAGGGCCGCATCCGTGAGCGGTGCCAGCAGCCGGAGCCTGATGTGTGCCCGAACTACCAGTCCTACTTCCGGACCATTGAGGAACTGCAGCAGAAGGTGAGGGGGGGCGGTGGGGAACCACACTGCCAATTTAATGAACTTTGGTTCATTCACTCATTTTGTGACATACCAACTTCTGAATGGGATCTAAGACTGCTCACAGCTAATCTGAGAATGGTAAAGACACAGCATTGGCTTAGATAGGAGACTTCAGGTAGTCTTAGAAAATTTATCTGGAGTCATTACAAGGGAGGGCTACAGACTGGGGATAGGGGGAAGGCAGCAGACCAAAATCAGTCGTAGAAACTTTGCATGTCTTCCAAAGGGCTTCTTTCTTAAAGTCAGGATATCAAGTTCTTTCATTCTATTATGACATCCTGTTCTTGTTTCCAGAGCAGTATAGTACTTAAAAAAAATGCAACTGAACCGTTTCTCTGAGTTAGGAATTTCCTGACTAAATCCTCACGTTTTTAAAGCCTTTCAAAGCTGTAGCAAAAGACAGTGCCTATGGCAAAGCAAGAGAGCTTTGATTCCAGAAGCCTCACTAATATACACGGACACATCACCCACTAGAGCAGACATGGAGACAAGTGACAAAACAAGGTCATAAATGCAGGAGTGGAAGTGGGTGCAAGTAAAGAGTCAGCATAGAGGTAGGACTTAATACATGGTATAAGATGGAGGGCTCCCCAGCAGAGGCAATATCTGAGTGGGGTTTTGAAGGATGAGCAGGAGTTTATATCCAACAGTACAAGTCCTAGATTCTCAGAGGGAATTGACTCTCCACTGTTCTGTAGTTCTGGCAAAGTGAATGACAGAAAGGGGCCATGTGAGTTGAATATCATTTGGCCATTTAGGAAGCGTTAGGCACAATAGTGGGGTGGGAAATGAAGCATTGAGTAAGACTGTCTCTTTCCTTAAGGAGCTCAGAGTCTAATAGAGGAAACAGATGTGGAAACAAATGACCACAGTGAACATGATAAGAAACCTAACTGGCTACATGCAAAGTACTGTGGGAGCTCGTGGAGGAAGTGACCACCTGGAGGAATTGGGAATGTGGGTTATGCAAGGAGCCTTGCTAGGGTGAGGACAGCCCAGGGCATTGGTACAAGGAGGCTTTGTGCAAAAACATGAACGATGGCAAGGTGTAGAGAGAGAGGAGTGAAGCCATAGGGCTGGAATGAAGGTGGTATGAGGGTAGAGTAGCCAATTGTCCTGGTTTGCCAGGAACTTTCCCAGTTTTGTCATCCCAGGAACTCTCTCAGTCCTAAGCAAATTGGAACTGTGGGTCACCGTCTGTGAGACTTGGCTACCCAGAATGCTCAATTCCTGCAGGAAGCCAGAGACAGACCAAGAAGAGAATTTATGATGAAGGGCATGTTTCCACTTGACTGTTCTGATTGTGAAATTATTAGTTCTATTAATTAGTCTTCCTTTTATCCTAACACTGAAAATCTGGAAGGACTCAGAGCTATTTGGAAGAAATGTGGCTAAAAGAAATAAGTTTTAACTTTAAGGAACCAGCCATTATTCTTAGTATAACTAATTTCACTATTAATACTCTCCCCGGAATCTGTGTAGCATGCAATATAATTTCTCAGATATAACTGAGCACCTATTGAACATAAACAGCATTTAATCACTTTATATACGATACACTGTGATGTCAGCACATGTTCCTCCCATATAAACAAGTTAGTAGGGGTTGATGTTGGCTAAAAATAACAAAGCCCTTGCTCATTCTAGAATGTTTTGGGTCTTCCAGATTCTGTGCAGCAAGGCTGAGAACGCCAGGCTGGTGGTGCAGATTGACAACGCCAAGCTGGCTGCAGACGACTTCAGAACCAAGTAAGATTTTTTGTAAGGATCAGAGCAGTCTAGTAATGGGACAGTATGAATTGCAAAGTGGTGAACTCTCTGTCCCTGGGAGTGTTAAAGTAGAAGCTATCTTGGAGGATATTGGGAGGATTCTTGCCTTGGGTTAAATGTCTTTTAAAGACACCTTGGTGCTCAGATTCTGTGTTTTTAGTTTGGAAGGATACAACAAGCCACCCATTGTTTCTCTTTTTCAACTCAATGTCAGGCCAAGTTTAAAACTGAATTTCACATTGGCTTCTTGGTACAGGTTAGTTACTATCAGCCATCAGAAAGAAGCAATTAAGCCATAAAAAATAGGAGACAAAATCCATTTCTTTCAGAAAATCGACCAGTTTTACTAGGTATGACCATTATAACCATAAGAATCCTTTGCATTTTTTTTTTTTTTTATGGGACCTTACAGTTTACAACGTGATTTCAGTTATATCGCTTCTGTATCTCCAGGCCGACCCTATGAAATGGTAGTTTTAGCCTCATCTTAAAAAAAAAAAAGGAAATCAAGGCTCAGAGACAAATCAAGACAATTTGTCACAGGCTCATGAAGTTCACTGAATTACTTGAGAAGGCAAAGATGGTAGGGCTTAACTGATAGCAATCTGTGAATGGGACTCACAACAAATAATATTGAACTAAAACAAACATAGGCACCTCCCTAATACCTCCTCATCAATACCACAGGGTCTCAATGAGGAAATAGGTCTCACTTGGTACAGCAATATTTTTTTTCTTCCTTTCAAAAATGTTTTTAACAATTCAGAATATTTCAAAATATAATGAATTTTACCAGATCAGCCAAGTAAAGTGGAGGAAACAATGTCTTCCTTTTTGACCTCCTTTGGCCTTTGGCTGTGTGGGCAGGTATGAGAAGGAGCTGTCCACACGGCAGCTGGTGGAGGCTGATATCAACAGCCTGCGCAGGATCCTAGATGAGCTGACCCTGTGCAAGGCTGACCTGGAGGCCCGAGTGGAGTCCCTGAAGGAGGAGCTGATATGCCTCAAGCAGAACCACGAGCAGGTAAGAGAATCCCAGCTCCCAACATCCCAATAATGAGAGCTCCAAGACTCCCCTGGGTAGGTAAGGTAGGTCTTGATTTGCTCAGCACTCTAGAGCTAACAGAACATTTTTCTGGCTGCTCAAAAAATACTTAGGGAATTTCCGTGGATGGGTCATTTACTTCTTTTGCGTAAAGGAGTGTGGTCACTTGGCCTATTTCCCGTTGGGGCCAGATGTGTGGTCAAAAGGCTACACAAAGATCTTTAAAATACTTCCTACAGCTTGATAAGATCTATTATCTTCCAAACAGGTGTCAAATAAATGACCAAGACTGGAAGTAGACAGCAAACTTCTTTATGCTGTGTGTTACTTAGAAAACTAGAACCCAAGTTGGAAAGATGGATGGATGGAAGGATGGATGGGAAAAATGAGAGAAGTGAAGGAACTCAAAAAATGGTTGATTCAGGCCTCATGGTCAAACACAATCCTAGGAAATCAGATGCATGTTTCAAATATTAGATCTTTTGAAGAAGAGAAGCCAAACTCTAACAGATAGTATACGAAAGTAGAAGATATGAAATGAAAGAAGGGAGTCAAACCTGTACTCTTTATATTTAAGTAGCAACAATTATAAACCACTTATCACGTCAGGCTTATCAGTGAGCAGTAAGAAGATCAGAAAGAAGTGATAAAATCCTAGAGTGGGAAGAAACCTTAGAAATAATTTAATCAAGCAGCCTCACTACATAGATTAGGAAAAGAGACTAAGAGAGAAAGTCTGAATTGCCAGCGGTAACTTAGCAGAGTTTTACATCAACTGGATTCATGTTTCCTACATTGCAATGCACTACTCTTTCCAACACATTTAACTCCATCAAACAGAGTGTATTTATAGACCTCTCTCTTTGAATTTATTTCTTCGCCTTGCTCCATCAGGAAGTCAACTCCCTGAGAAGCCAACTTGGTGAGCGCCTCAACGTGGAGGTAGATGCTGCCCCCACTGTGGACCTGAATCGTGTGCTGAATGAGACCAGGTCTCAATATGAGGCCCTGGTGGAGACCAACCGCAGGGATGTGGAGGAATGGTTCATCACACAGGTGGGCATCTAAGCACATGGGCACTCTAGACCCAAAACCCTTAGACAGGGTCTGACCCCTGTCTTCTGCCCTCTGTATATTTCAGACTGAGGAGCTGAACAAGCAGGTGGTGTCCAGCTCGGAGCAGCTGCAGTCCTACCAGTCAGAGATCATCGAACTGAGACGCACGGTCAATGCCCTGGAGGTCGAGCTGCAGGCCCAGCACAACCTGGTGGGTGTTGTTCAGACTCCTGCTGAGAAATGTGATATCAGGAAATTGGGTCATACCATAAACTCTCCTTAACTCTTGAGGTTTGTGACTTCTTTGGAATGATATAGAGAAACCCTTTAAAGGAGCATGTCTCTCACATTTTTTTGTCTTCCCCATCACAGAGAGACTCTCTGGAAAACACGCTGACTGAGACCGAGGCCCGCTACAGCTCCCAGTTGTCCCAGGTACAGTACATGATCACCAACGTGGAGTCTCAGCTGGCGGAGATCCGATCTGACTTGGAGCGGCAGAACCAGGAGTACCAGGTGCTGCTGGATGTCAGGGCCCGGCTGGAGTGTGAGATCAACACATACCGGGGCCTGCTGGAGAGCGAGGACTGCAAGTGAGTACCCAGCAGGGGGCCCCCCTGCAAGACCCTGGCACAGTTCTAATAAACAATAGAAGAGGGACTTTTCCAGGTCCAGTTTCAGATGCCAATATGCCTGTAGAGACCAGAGTTTTATATTATAGCAGTGGGAAACGTAAGGTATTTGTTACCATTCCCAGAGCTAAAGGTATTTTCTGTCCCAAAAGATACTCATGAGACTTGACTGTTTTCTCCTCTGTTGATCCTTGGGATTCTGATGGGTAAATAAAGCTCTGTACCTTCAGGACTGGCTTGTTACAGAAAAGGGGAAAACAACTGCAAAAATCATCATTCATATTTAAGTAGAGCTTTCTGGTTTAACTAAGACTTCCAAATCAATTGTTTCATTGATTCTTGCTGGAAGCATGTGAGGCAGGCAGATGGGGCTCATTATTACCATCTTATTGGAAACTCTGGTGGTGTAGTGGTTAAGCGCTAACCAAAGGGTCGGCAGTTTGAATCTGCCAGGTGCTCCTTGGAAACTCTATAGGGCAATTCTACTCTGTCCTATAGGGTCTCTATGAGTCGGAATCGACTCGACCGCACTGGATTTGGTTTTGGTATAGATAAGTACATTGTATATTTTTTAAAAAAGGTGACCCAGTGACTAATAAGATACAGCACTTGACAGTTTACACAGTATTTTTATCAACATGATTTTGTGCAATTTTTTTCAACAATTCTTTGTGGTAGGTATGATCAACCCCATTTACAGGTGAAGAGGCTGCGGCTTAGAGGGATGAAGGGACTTCCCCTTGCTTCTGGGGTTTCAGAGTGAGGGCTGGGATTCCACCATAGCTCTTTCCCACCACTGTGCTTGAGTTTTGTAGTGTACTGATCAAGCCTTGGCTTCTGAAGACTTCAGAGAATGGGTTCTGATGGTTCCCATGTTTCCTTGGGTTGAGCTCTTTCCCTGCACCCTTTTCCTACCCTTCTAATACTGATGGTCTAATAATTCTGTGCCCCAGGCTGCCCTGCAACCCCTGTGCCACGACCAACTCCAGCAACAAGTCCGTTGGGCTCTGTGTCACAAATTCCTGCTCACCTTGCGGCATACGTTCCCGCTGTGGGCCCGGCAACACCTTTGGGTGCTAGATGCCCCAGGGCCTAGGAGGATTGTGTGAGGATGGAAGAGCCATCGATGGACTAGCCCTGCTTCTCTGACAACCATCAGCCACAGGGACCCTGCCCTAAGGCATTTCCATAAATCTCAGTCCTGGAGGGAGGACAAGTGCCCAGGGCCATGGCCTGGCTTTGAGCACAGTCCCACCTGATCCTCTTCCTTCCAGGCCTCTGTCTGGTAGTTGTTCTGTGTGCTGATGGTCTGACAAGTTGGAGCTATGAAGGTGTCACATGAGGTGTTTTGTGGTTCTCTCTGTTGTTTCGATCCTCTTGTAGTTTCCCAAATCCCTTTGTAAATCTCCTAATAAACTTTCCTCTTGCAAAGCAGCGACGACTCTCATTTGTATTCATTCTTTTCAAAGTGTTCACTCTGTGTGTGTGTGCTTCTTATAAAGCCACTTGAAAGCAAACAGGGACTTTATAGGTTAGTCCTCTCCTAAAAGGTCTTTGATCACCATTAATTAACATTCATTGAGCACAGTGAGCCCAGCCTCCAATTAGGCCAGCACAGAACCAGTGGGGACACTAAGACAAAAGGCCTCACCTGAATGTGATAAACCCATTCATTATGGAAACTTACTCAGTAAAATACAATGGTCAACATTTCTAAAAAACATTTCTCTTCCAAGTCCCTACAAAAAGAGGGGGCGAAGCTAATATTTATTGAACTAAGCACAGGGACTGCACTACTAATTTTTCCCTTACTCATGTAAGAGAAATTGGGCTGAACCTAGAGCTCGCTCACTGAATGTCAGTTATATATATGAGGTGTGATATGAGAGAATAAAACTGATTTCAAACAAGCACTCCAGTATTATACGTCAAATGGGCATTTCCCTTCAAAATTGTCACTTGGGGAGGCATGATGCTATAAGTGCCCAAAACATTTCTGAAATCCTCCTTTGGGAAATACTGAAAAACTGAAGGACTCATGATAATAAAAAGGCCATGTCTTATATCTGAGTAATACCCAACAGATTTTAAAAGTGTTCTCTCGTCATTTGAATTTTTAACTATCAGGACCAAAATTTGAATTTTGGAAGCCCCCAAAAGCTGTTTAGAGCCAAGTATGATATTAAATCTCTAGTTTCTGTCAATACTGAAAGTGACAGCTATGCTCTGCCCTGCTCCTACTGGTGCCCTGATATCTGGCAAGGTTAACGGCTTCTGTCACTGTGTGTGCTGTGGTTGGTGCCAAGGGCCCTGTACCAGAGTTTGGCCAAACTGCTAGTTGTGTCTTCTCTCCTGGAGATGAAGCTGATACTACCTTCCCCTGCTGTGACAATGCTGGCTTAAATGTTACTCTTAAGTTCTTGTGCTCTCACACTCTGGTTCTTTTAATTTTTCCTCCTTTGTTGTTGGAGTTCCCTTGTCCACAACTCAGGTATGAGACACTGGAAGATGAACTGAGTGACACCCCATGCTGGGCTCAGAATGTCCTGGACCCAGTTTGTGTACTCCAGCCTCTCTTCCCTCAGGATGAGTTCATTCCCAGGAGCTGCCTCCTTCCTCCTACAAACATACTCTTGCCCAATCTATCCCATCAGTTCTTGGTACATGCTAGGACCACGTCCACCAACAGTTACCCTGCAGCTGCCTTTATCAGGGACAAAGTGTCTCCCAATTATCCCGTTCTGTACCTTGAGAGTGAGAGTTGAAATTTTGCAACATGATAAATGTATTTTGCTCTTATTGTTCAGTGTGTAAAGTATTAAATGAGTCTCTATGCTTGAGGGGGCAGTGTCAGTGGGAAGCTGGGTCCAGGGATGCTGTTCTGAGTCCTGGCCTCTGCCACGGTGGTTTCTTCTTGTTCTTTTTTGATGGAAAAGATAAAGGAGTGTTGGAGAAATCACTTTTTCTCAGGGCAGAGTCAAATGGGCTTCTGAGCTATCTGGGTAGGATTCACTGTTAGTGTTCTTACATACTCACAAGAAAAACAGATCAAAAGTTCACCACTGACATCGTTCTGATATCCTATGATTTGCCAATTAGTGTAAGAAGGCAATGGTATTTCTTATTTTAAATGGCTCTGTGGTTGTTTGTTAAGAGCTGTCGAGTGGGTTCCAACTCATAGAGACCCTATGTATAACAGAATAAAAAACTGCCCTGTCCCACACCATCCTCACAATTGTTGTTATGCTTGAGTCCATTGTTGCAGCCACTGTGTCAATCCATCTCATTGATGGTCGTCCTCTTTTTTGTTGATCCTCTACTTTACCAAGCACGATATCCTTCTCCAAGGACTGGTCCCTCCTGATAACATGTCCAAAGTATGTGAGAAGAAGTTTTGTAATCCTTGCTTCTGAGGAGCATTCTGGCTGTACTTCTTCCAAGACAGATTTGTTTGTTCTTCTGGCAGTCCACGGTATATTCAATATTCTTTGCCAAACCCATAATTCAAAGGCATCAACTCTTCTTCGGTTTTCTTTATTCATCGTCCAGTTTTTAAATGGCTAATAATAAAATATTTCAAACATATTAAAAGTACAAAAAAAGAGATCTGTAAGGCATAACCAAGATTTAAGAGATGTTAACCTTGTGCGATATTTGTCACCTCTCTTTCACTCTCTTTTTTAAAAAGAAATAAAATATTAAGGAGACTTAAAAAAAAACCCACATTTATCCATTCTTCTCTCTCCTCCTAGAGGTAAATACTATTTTAAGCTTAAAAAAAAAAAACCCTGTTGATGTGGAGTTGATTCCGACTCATTGTGACCATATAGAACAGAGTACAACTGCCCCATAGGGTTTCCAAGGGGTGCCTTGTGGATTTGAATTGACGACCTTCTGGTTAGCAATTGTAGCTCTTAACCACTATGCAACCAGGTTGGTGTATAATCTGCAAATTAAAGCATTAAAAAAAAAAAAAATGGATGTGTCCGTAACCCACTGCCGTCGAGTCAATTCCTACTCATAGCAGCCCTATAGAACAGAGCAGAACCGCCCTACAGAGTTTCCAAGGAGCACCTGGTGAATTTGAACTGCTGACCTCTTGGTTAGCAGCCATAGCTCTTAAGCACTACACTACCAGGGTTTCCAGGTGTATGCATAAACGATGTTCTTGTAGGTCTTTTGTTCGTGTGTGTGTGCGCGCGGGCGCACGTGTGCATGTCTATCAACTTAGCAGTGTAAGTCAGAAAATGTAAATGCTATAAATCCTGCCACTAATTTTTCCCGCTCAAAGTTGTTACTGAGTTCTATGTTAATGCACGTTGCTCTGGTTCATTTATTTTAATTAATATATTACTGTTACCATCGAGTCGATTCCGATTCCGACTCATAGAGACCCTGTAGGACAGAGTAGAACCTCCCCATGGGTTTTCCAAGGCAGTAAATCTTTACCGAAGCAGACTGCCACATCTTTTTTCCATGGAGCGGCTGGTGGGTTTGAACCACGGACCTTTTGCTTAGCAGCTGAGCACTTAACCGCTGTGCCAACAAATGATATCTTCATTTATTTATTCCCTAACAAAGGTGTGGCAGTGAACATCTTTGCCAATGTTTCCTTAAGCCTGTGTATGTGTTTCTTTAGGGCAGAGGTTCTCAAAGTACAGTTCCCTGGTCAGCATCACCTGCGAGCTTGTTAGAAATGTAAATTCTTAACTCCCATTCCCAGTCCCACTAACTCAGAAACTCTGGGACAGGCCCAGCAATCTGTTTTAACAGCCATCCAGGTGATTTTGATGCAGTGCTCGAGTTTGAGTCTTAGCAAATATTGCCAAATGGGGATAAAATGGTGTTTTGCTCTTGTCTGATTCCAGGTGAGATTAAATATTTTTAAAATGCTGTTATTGATCATTTGTTGAATTAAATTCCCTTCAACAAATAATCGAATGCCTATGATGGTGCCTGAGACTGTCCTAGGTGTTGGAACATAACAGTGAACAAAACAATGATCTACTCTTAAGGAGCTTACTTTCAAGTGAGAGAAGACAGGCACTTGAAAAAAAAAAGAGGCAAACACGCATGTACTATTGTCAAGTGTTAAATGCTAAGAAACATAAAGCAGGGCAAGGAGACAGAGAAGGGGGGCTGGAGTTTTGGCGTAGGTGGTCTAAGGAGGGTAAATAGGGTTGAGTCTACTTCCATTTCATTTTATTACTGACATATTTGAATTTATTTTTAAAATTTTATTTTTTGCTTTCTATGAACCATGATTTTTTTTCTTTGGTTCTTGTTTTCGCCTTTCCTGATATCTATTGGATTGATGCGGTTTTCTTTATCTTCCCTTTCACTCTGTTTTAATGTTTATTCTCAATTTTTAAATGTACACGTTTAACACTAATTTAAACTAATGTCTCTCTTCCTTGCATACAATACAAGGTCCATACAGCTGCTTAAATTTCTGTTCTTTATTTTTTCAGTTCCACCTTGCTTTTATACGCCTGGATTTGGTCGTTGCTCTCACTGTTGCTTAGCCCACCTACATGATTACAAACTTAGATGCTTACATTGCTCCCTGCACTTTTCTCCTCCTTTATGTTTTTGATTTCCTGTTTTCTGAAATATATCCTTTGGTAGTTCTTACGGAATCTGTAAGTGATAAATTTTCTAACTTACTCTCTGAAAATTCTTCTTAGCAGTCACTATTAAATGATGGCTTGTTGTCGTTGTTGTTAGGTGCCCTAGAGTCGGTTCCGACTCATAGCGACCCTATGCACGACAGAACAAAGCACTGCCCAGTCCTGTGCCATCCTTACAATCGTTGTTATGCCTGAGCCCATTGTTGCAGCCACTGTGTCAGTCCACCTCGTTGAGGGTCTTCCTCTTTTCCGCTGACCCTGTACTTTACCAAGCATGATGTCCTTCTCCAGGGACTGATCCCTCCTGACAACATGTCCAAAGTGTGTAAGATGCAGTCTTGCCGCCCTTGCTTCTAAGGAGCATTCTGGTTGTACTTCTTCCGAGACAGATTTGTTCATTCTTTTGGCAGTCCATGGTCTATTCAATATTCTTCTCCAACACCGCAATTCAAAGGCATCAATTCTTCTTCAGTCTTTCTTATTGATGGTTTAGTTGGTATAAAATTCTAAGTTGAAAGCTACTTTTCTTCAGCATTTTAAAGACGTTATTCCATTGTCTTCTGAATTCTATTGCTGAAGCTGAAAAGCCTATTACTAATCTAACTGTAGTTCCATTATCAGTCATGTTTTTTTCTTCTCTCCCTCTTTGATTCTTTCTAAGATTTTCTTTTTGTCTTTAGTGTTGTGCAGCTTCATTACATTGTCTAAAGTTGGGTTTAGTTTTGTTATCCCACTTAGGACTTATGTACTTCTTGGATATACATCAAAGACTGAAATTGTTGGGTCACATAATACCTTGTTTAAAATTTTGAGGAATGCTGAACTGTTTTTTCCCACAGCATTTGCACCATTTTATATTCCCACCAGCAGTGTATGAGGATTCCAATTTTTGCAAATCCTTACTAACACTTGTTATTTTCCACTTAGAAAAATACATATATAGTCCTTTTGGTAGGTGTGAGGAGCCCTCGTGATGTAGTAGTTAAGAGCTTGGCTGCTAACCAAAAGGTTGGTAGTTCGAATCCACCAGCCTCGCCTTGGAAACCCTGTGGGGGCAGTTCCTCTCTGTCCTATAGGATCGCTGAGTTGGAATTAACTAGACGGCACTGGGCATTTTGAGTGGGTGTGACAGCCCTGGTGATGCGGTGGTTAATTGCTTGGCTGCTACCTGAAAGGTCAGTGGTTCAACACGACTTGGGAGAAAGATGTGGCAGTCTGCTTCTATAAAGATTTATAGCCTGGAAACCCTATGGGGTAGTTCTACTCTGTCCTATAGTGTTGCTATGATTGGGAATCAACTGGACAGTAATGGGGTTTTTTGTTTGGTTTAGTGGGTGTGAAGTGGTGTCTTACTGTGGTTTTGATTTGCATTTCCCTAATGAATAATGTTGAGCTTTTTTCACGTGCTTATTCCATTTGTACATCTATTTTCTTTGGAGAAATGTCCATTCAGATTCTTGGCCCACTTTTAAATTATGTTATTTATCTTTTTATTATTGAGTTGTAGGTGTTCTTAATATGTTCAGAATACAAGTTCCTTATCAGAGGTATCATTTACAAATAACTTCTCCCATTTTATGGGTTGTCTTTTCATTTTATTGAAAGTATTGTTTGTAGCATGGAAGGGTTTAATTTCCGTAAAGTCCAGTATATCTTTTCTCTGTCATTTATGCATTTGATGTTGTATCTAAGATACCATTGCTTAATCTAAGGTCATGAAGATTTACTCCTAGGTTTTTTTCTCAGAGTTTTATAATTTTAGCTGTTAACGTTTAGGACTTGACCCATTTTGAATCAATTTTTTGTATATGGTATAAAGAAGGGGTCCAACTTAATTCTTTTGCATGTAGATCTCCTGTTGTCCCAGGATCATTTGTTCAAAAGATTCTTTCCCCATTTAAATGTATTGGTACCCCTATCAAAAATTAATTGACTATAAATGTAAGGGCTTATTTCTGGATTCTCAGTTCTATTCCATTAATCTATACGTCTATCCTTATGCTAGTATCATACTGTCTTGACTACTACAGTTCTAAAGTTTGTAAGTGAGGAATTGTGAGTACTTCTCCTTTCTTCTTTTTCAAGATTGTTTTGGCTATTCTGAGTCTCCTGCATTTTCATATGGATTTCAGGATCAGTTTATCAATTTCTACAAAAAAGCCAGTTGGGATTTTGATACAGATTGCACCGAATCTGTAGACCAATTTGGGGTATGGTGCTATCTTTACAATATATTAAGTAAGTCTCTTGATTCATGAGCACGGGATGTCTTTCCATTTATTTAGATCTTTTTTAATTTCTTCAACAATGTTTTATAGTCTTTAGTGTTCAAGTTTTGCCCTTTTTTTAGTTAGATTTATTCCTAAGTATTTAATTTTTATGCTGTTGTAAATGGAATTACTTCCTTAATTTCATTTTCAGATTGTTCATTGCTAAAGTATAGAAATGCATTTGATTTTGTATATGACTTTGTGCCCTGTCCTCATGTCCCTACCCTAATTTATCCTTTTCCAGTTTAGGCTCTTTCACAAACTCTCTTCATGAGCATGGGGAAGCCACTTCTCCTTTTGGGTTAAAGTTTTTCCACTTGTAAAATGACATTGCTGTGTGAGATGGTCACATAGGTCTGATATTCTAAGATTCTAGGCTTCATCTGACTTAGACATTATTTCCAGAAAAGAAATGTCATCATCCTTTACATATATGTGAGATTATTTAACACCTGATCTTGGACTGTAGGCTGGCAGTCAACTGGTAGTGCATTTCTCCCAGGGTTGCTCCCCTTTGGCTTTCTACTCATCTGAAGCTCAGATCACATGCTAGTCAATTCATGAACTACTGGTTGCTTGATCCCACAGGAAGTTTGGTTTCCCTTCATCATTTCCTAATAGCTCACGTTTGGAATTGGCAAAGTCAGCAGTTGTCACAAAGGTATGAATGCTAATCATGGCAAAAGTTTTAATTCCAGAATAACGAGCTCAAGCATAATTTAGTGATTATATTGGAATAGTTACCTATTGGCTTCTTCTACAGCTCTTTGTAGCTTTATAAGACGTTCAAGGATTTCCTTTTGGAATTTTTAATGCAATTTTCTTATTCCTGTGAAGTATATATATGTTTCCAAAAAATTGGAAAGAGCATAAAGTATAAAGAAAAAAACCCATAATCCTAATATTTGAAAGCATCCAGTGTTGTCATTGTCGTGTGTTTTTTTCCCTCAACTGTCCTCGTTGTTAAAACTATATAATTTTTTTTTGTTATGAATATGTTTGTCTACTTCAGGATAAAGCCTAAATTCCTCAAGTAGGTTTACATGGTTCTTCACGGCCTGTTGTCTACCTCCCCTTCCATACTCATTAGTCACTCCCTGACTCACACCATCCTTACTGAGCTTCTTTCAGTTCTTTTAATGCAGAGTTTCTCAACCTTATTGAGGTGAATGGGTTAGTGGCATCCCACAGTACAGGAATACCTCATTTTATTGCACTTCACTTTATTGCACTTTGCAGATACTACACTTTTTACAAATTGAAGGTTTGTGGCAACCCTACGTTGAGCAAGTCTATCGGTGCCATTTTTCCAACAGCATTTGCTTACTTCGTGTTTCTTTGTCACATTTTGGTAATTCTCACAGTATTTCAAACTTTTTCATTATTATTCTATCTGTTATGGTGATTTATGATCAGTGATCTTTGATGATACTATTTTAATTGTTTTGGGGCACCACGAACTGCTTCCCACATAAGGTGACAAACTTAATTGATAAATGTTGTGTGTGTTCCGACTGCTCTACCAACCAGTCATTCCCCCATCTCTCCTCCTCTTCTCGGGCCTCCCTATTTTCTGAGACATGGCAATACTGAAATTAGGCCAATTAATAACCCTACAATGGCCTCTAAATGTTCAAGTGGAATGAAGTGTCATACATCTCTTGCTTTAAATCAAAAGCTAGAAATGATTAAGCTTAGTGAGGAAGGTATGTCGAAAGCCAAGATAGGCAGAAAGCTAGGCCTCTTGTGCCAGTTAGCCAAGTTGTGAATGCAAAGGAAAAGCTCTTGAAGGAAATTAAAATGCTACTCCGGTGAACACACGAATGATAAGAAAACCAAACAGCCTTATTGCTGGTATGGAGAAGGTTTTAGTGGCCTCAGTAGAAGATCAAACCAGCCACAACATTCCCTTACGCTAAAGCCTAATCTAGAGCAAGACCCTCTCTTCAGTTCTCTGGAGGCTGGGAGAGGTGAGGAAGCTGCAGAAGAAAAGTTTGAAGCTAGCAGAGGTTGGTTCACGGGGTTGAAGGAAAGAAGCCAGCTCCATAACATAGAAGTACAAGGTGACACAGCCAGTGCTGAAGTAGAAAAAAAAAATTTTTTTTGATGTAGAAGCTGCAGCAAATTATCCAAAAGATCCACTTAAGATAATTGATGAAGATGGCTACGCTAAACAATAGATTTTCAATGCAGATGAAACAGCCTTATGTTGGAAGAAGATGCCATCCAGGATTTTCACAGCTAGAGAGAAGTCAATGCCTGGCTTCAAGGCTTCAAAGGACAGGCTGACTCTCTTTTTAGGGGCTAAACTTCAACTTAAAGTTGAAGCCAACGCTCATTTACATTCTGAAAATGCTAGGGCCCTTAAGAATTATGCTATATCTACTCTGCCTGTGGTTTATAAACGGAACAACAAAGCCTGGATGACAGCACATCTGCTTACAACGTGGTTTACTGAATATTTTAGACCCACTGTGGAGACCTACTGCTCAGAAAAAAAAGATCCTTTCAAAATATTACTTCTTTTTGACAGTGTGCCTGGTCACCCAAGAGCTCTGATGGAGATGTACAAGGAGGTTAATGTTGTTTTCACGCCCGCTAACAGAACATCCATTCTGCAGTCCATGGGTCAAGGAGTAATTTCAACTTGCAAGTCTTATTATTTAAGAAATACATTTTGTAAGGCTGTAGCTGCCATGGACAGTGATTCCTCTCATGGATCTGTGGGCAAAGTAAATGGAAAACCTTCTGGAAAGGACTCACCGTTCTGGATGCCGTTAAGAACATTCGTAATTCATGAGAGGAGGTCAAAATATCAACATTAACAGGAGTTTGGAAGAAGTTGATTCCAACCCTCACGAATGACTTTGAGGGATTCAAGACTTCCGTGGAGGAAGTAACTGCAGATGTGGCGAAAACAGCAAGAGAACTAGAAGCAGAGCCTGAAGATGTGACTGAATTGCTGCACTCTTATGACAGAACTTTAACTCATGGGAAGTTGCTTCCTATGGATGAGCAAAGAAAGCAGTTTCTTGATATGGAAACTACTCCTGGTGAAGATGCTTAAACATTGTTGAAATGACAACAAAAGATTTAGAATATTACATAAACGTAGTTGATAAAGCAGCAGTAGGGTTTGAGAAGATTGACTCTAATTTTGAAAGAAGTTCTACTGTGGGTAAAATGCTATCAAACAGCATCGCAGGATGCAGAGAAATCTTTCATGAAAGGAAGAGTCAATCAATGCGACAAACTTCATTGTTGTCTCACTATAAGAAATTGCTACAGCCACCCCAACCTTCAGCAACCACCAACCAGCCTGATTAGTCAACAGCCGTCAACATCAAGGCAAGGCCCTCCGTCAGCAGAAAGATTACAATTAGCTGAATGTTCAGATGATGGTTAGCATTTTTAGCAATAAAGTATTTTTAAGTGAAGGTATATACTTTTTTTTTTTTTTAGGCACTATGCTATCACACATTTAACAGACTACAGTATAGTGTCAACATAACTTTTATATTCACTGGGAAACCAAAAAATTTGTGTGACTTGCTTTATTGTAGTGGTCTGGAACTGAACCTGATGCTCTGAGTCCTTGGAACAGTTGGTCAGGGCAGTCTTGTCATTTTGCCCCAGTGAGCCATAAGATATTATCATTTCCTGTATAAGTTGTTATGTGAAAAATGGACACATGTCTGAATGCAACATGCGTTTTCTCACTTTTGGCCTTCACACATGCTCTGACTCTGCCTGAGACATTCTTCTCATTCCTCTTTGCTTAGTGTCAGGTTTCAGCAAAAACAGGACTTCCTCCAGGAAGACTTCTTTGAACCCCATTAAATCTGATTAGATCTCCTGCTACACATTCCTACAGCACTCCGTGCTCCTCTGCCACAGCACGTATCATCCAATTTACTGGTGTGTACCAGTAGGTTGTAAGTTTGTCTTTCTTCCTCACCTCTGCATCCTCAGGGCTCAGTGCTGTGCCTGGCACATAGGAAGGCTCGGCCAGTGTTGAGTCAAGTGGGCCAACTCATCATTGACCTGCAAAACATGGCTTTCTCCTGCCGTCTGTGTGAACGGTAAAGTTTTTCTCTCAAATTCTTACGCTTGCCAAGTTTTGATGCCATTCTTGACTCTTCTTCTCTCATCTCATTATCTAAATGATTGCTGGTATTTTTTTTTCAAATTGTTTCTTTGAAAATGTTTCGCATATCACTTTCATCTTTTACGCTTCTCCTGCAGATATCTAAACTTGAACTCTTATTACTGCTTTCCTGGACTATTGCAAACACCTGCTTGCTGATAGCTCGCCTTTAGCCTTACCTCCATTTTGCATTTCCTAAAACAGCTTTTTTTTTTTTTTTAAACAGCTTTTATTATGCCACACTCATGCTTAAAAGCTTACATTGCATCTGCTGCTTCCAGGAAAGTCCAAGCTTTGCAATCAAGGACCTCTACCACATGGCCACCACCTCCTCATAACAGCTTTATTTTCCATCATTCACCTTCACAACTCTCTCCTCCCAGCCCCTAAGATTTATCTGGGTCTCCCAAACCTGCCTGGGGCTTTCCCGCCCCATTCCTGAGTACACACCGTTCTCCCCATCTGCGTGCCTGCTCTCCTTAGAAGCCTCTCCATCCTGATAGAAATCTATTCCCGTGAATCTCCACAGCAGAAGGTGCTCTCTCCACAGTATCTAAACCACTCAATTGTCACGTGTCATCGCCTGCCTCAGATTACTGTTTCATGTTCATTCCTTCATCTGTTCAGCGCACGTCCAGTGAGTGTCTACTGGGTACCATATGCCTTGATCTGGGGATTCAAATACAAATTAGACCCTGCCCCTGTCTTCACAGAACTCACAGAGACAGAGAAATAAGCACATAACATGTCAATGCCATGCTCAGGGCAAAGTGAGTGCTCAGAGTAGAAGAAGAGATGACGTCTTTGAAGAAGTTAGTGATGGAGGTAGGCCATTTATGTTCAACTAGCATGGAATGGTGGAAAGAAGAGAGACCTGTGTTAGAATCCTGGCTTCACAACTTATTAACACCTATCCTCTAAGCCTCAGTTTGCTCATCTGTAAACTGGGGATAATATCATCTACCTTCAAGGGTCATGGTGAAGAGTGATGAGATTGTGTTTGTGAGAAGTATCTAGCACCATCTTGGCAAGTGTGGGTGCTTTCATTCTTCAGATGTTTGACCACAGCACTGCGCCTACTTTCCCTTCTTCACAGTGTCTAGTCCAGTGCACAAACTATGAATATCTGTTAAATATTGACTAAAATTATAAGGAAAAAGTAAAGCCCACAAGGCCTACCTACTATACGAGGAAACAGAGGGCCACAGGGAACCAGACTGTTTAGTCTTTCCAGAATTGATCTAATCCTCTTTTTGAGACCTTGAACTTGGAATTTGGAAATCTGACATAGCAAAAGATACATCAGCAAGAGCCATGCTTGCTTTTCCATCTCAGCAAGGAGAGCCAGAAGCTTGCCAAGGAGCAGGCAGTAAAGCAGCAGCACTGTCCCTGGGCCTGCCACGCCCCACTAATGAGGGCCAGGGCTTTCATGGGTCCAGCTCTTTGAAGCCACACTATGAAGCGCTTACGCAGAGCCTGGAAGAGGAGTCCTGACTTAGCGAGAAGCCCAAGTAAAGTTTTTTATGAGGCGAGGGACTCTTCTGAGGAAACACATAACCACTGAGGTTAAGGGCTTCTGACAATCACCAAACAAGTAAAAAGGTTAAAAAAGGCTGTCTTTCATGTCCACACCCTCTGTGAAGGGGGTATAAAGACTCCCCAGAAGAAGGAGACCCACACGCTCTGACAACTTGAACTCTGCTTCAGTCGGGCACCTCGCTCCCTCCCAGCACCATGCCGTACACCTGCTTCCTGCCCAACCTGGGCTGCCGCACCAGCGTCTCTTCCCGGCCCTGTGTGCCCCCCAGCTGCCACAGCAGCACCCTGCCTGGGGCCTGCAACATCCCTGCCAATGTGGGCAGCTGTGGCTGGCTCTGCGAGGGCTCCTTCAACGGCAACGAGAAGGAGACCATGCAGTTCCTGAATGACCGCCTGGCCAGCTACCTGGAGAAGGTGCGCCAGCTGGAGCGGGACAACGCCGAGCTGGAGGGCCGCATCCGTGAGTGGTGCCAGCAGCCGGAGCCCGATGTGTGCCCGAACTACCAGTCCTACTTCCGGACCATTGAGGAGCTGCAGCAGAAGGTGGGGGGGGGGGCACTACACTGCCTCCCTGGCAGGCAGTTGCAGGGGAAGCATCTCAGATACAATTAAGAGACGTTAGCTTTCCACGTGATTGAAACACAAGGGTTTCTGTTTCTTGACAGGCCGTCCCATTTTAGGCCCAGGTCTGTTAGGTCTGAATGTTTGCATTGTGTTAGCCTACTGTGGCAGTAACAGCACTTTGCATAAATGAGGTATATAATTAAAAGCTGCTTCTGAATACTTCCATGCATTTGCCAAGCTCCCCAGTTATTACCCTGAGGTGAGAGAAAAGGACCGGGCCCAAGAAAGAACGTGAGGAAGGAATCTTTTGTAAGGATTGGACCAATTTGTATTTCCCTCATCTGGGCTTTCTGACTGCTGAGTGCCTTCCTCTTCTGGGTGCCCCATTAACATGGCTTCACTGTCCTGACCTCAATGCCTCAGGGCTTCTCTCCTGGCACACAGTATTCAGTGAGGGCATAAAATGGATGGCTAAAACCAGAAAATGCAGAAACTACCTAGGAGGAAATAGTACCAAGCCAGCCAGAACAGTCGGGAGAACTCACTGCTTCCCTGAGCTAGCCCCTTCCAATCTCTAGTTTACAGATTTATCTTCGCCACTTGATTGGACATCTCTTGAGGGTATAATCCAGTCCTTACGCATTTTTGTATCCTCTGCTCCTAGCCTATTACATATAGGTTTTTTTTTTTTTATGATAAATGTTAGTATTATAAACTGCTCAGAATTGCTTATTAGGAGGGAAAAAGATTATCTACTGATCTTTCTCTCGCATATTTCCATGTTCTTGTTTTTTTCTATTGTACATGAACAGCATTTAGTTGCGTTACGTAAGATATACTGTGATTTCTCATTGTGTTCCTTTCATATAAGCAGATTAGTAAGGATTGCTGCCGGCTGAAAATAACAAAGCCCTTGCTCATTCTAGAATATTTTGGGTCTTCCAGATCCTGTGCAGCAAGGCTGAGAACGCCAGGCTGGTGGTGCAGATTGACAACGCCAAGCTGGCTGCTGATGACTTTAGGACCAAGTGAGTGGGCACGTGGGGGATTGCTGCTCGTTTGTCTTCTCTCTCTCCCTCCCCTTGGCCTGTTGTCAACACTGGCAAACTCAGACATTTCCCCCAGCTCCACAGAGCAATTGCACACCAGAGCTCAGAAAGCCCTTCTCTAGGCCTTCTCCTCTGTAAAGCATGTTCCCCAATCACACTGTGAGTCAGAGTGGACGTCAGGGTTCCCTGATGCTCTATCTTGCACAGAATTCAATTATGAGAATGTGAAAAAACCTCACAATTATGGGTTTTTATCCACTTCAATCCACTGGCTCTTTATTTAAAAAAATTACCAGTGCATCTTCCTCCAGGAGCTACTGGTTGGTGTTCAAAACCTAAATGAATGAGATGGTTTAAGAACCTAAAAACCCTAATTCCCAGGTGTCTGACAAACCAAACCAAGCCTCAGTTAAGGCCAGGCCTGTTCCTGCCCAGCCTGTCCCTGATTCTCCTGTGATCGCAGGTATGAGACAGAGCTCTCCCTGCGGCAGCTGGTAGAGGCCGACATCAATGGCCTGCGCAGGATCCTGGACGAGCTGACCCTGTGCAAGGCTGACCTGGAGGCCCAGGTGGAGTCCCTGAAGGAGGAGCTGATATGCCTCAAGGAGAACCATGAGCAGGTGAAGTTCCCCAAAGAGACACAGGATCAAACATGTCAGGGCCTGTTTCCCAACCACCACAGGGTGCAGGAGAGGCTCTTGGTCAAGGCTCAATTAGCCAAGGAAGTGATTCTCAAAACAAAAAGGGATTTATGAAGAATGAGTAATGTAAAATCTGTGATATGAGATTAGGATTTTCTGCCAGAGGCAGAAGGCGAGTGAAGGAAGCTGGCAAGCCCAGCGCTAGGGAAAAGTCAGCACCAAGGCAGCTTGGCAGCCTCTTCTGCAGCTGGGCCAGAACCGATGGGCCTGCAGGGATCTTCCAGCCCAATCCTCCATTTGTAAGTGGAGAGGGAGGATGGTCCAGGGTCATCCAGCAGAGAGGGCTGAGCTGGAAACAAAATGTAACTCTCCTCATTCTAATCCAGAGCTCTTTCTACCACTCAGTGTTCTCTAGAAGAAACACTGAGCAACATGCTCACCATCATTATTTGGCCAGCTGCACTGTAAAGACAGATATTTGTGCAAACAATAAATCCCAGAAAAATGTAAATGATAATAGTTAATATTAAAACCAGTTGCTGTCGACTCTGACTCTAGCTCATGGTGGTCCCATGTGTGTCGGAGCAGAACTGTGCTCCACAGGGTTTTCAAATGGCTGATTTTTCAGAAGTAGATTGTACACCTTTCTTCTGAGGTGGACTATGGAACCTCCAACTTTTTGGTTAGCTGCCAAGTATGTTAATCATTTACACTACCCAGGGACTCAATAGTTAATATTAGTCAAGTGCTTCTTATGTGCAAACATTGTGCTGCGTGCTTTAGAACCCTAGAGGTAGGTACTAGTTCAG
Source organism: Elephas maximus indicus (assembly GCF_024166365.1). NCBI lineage: Eukaryota > Metazoa > Chordata > Mammalia > Proboscidea > Elephantidae > Elephas > Elephas maximus. Next base: position 48,409,030 of record NC_064837.1, on the reverse strand, counting down.
TTCTCACTTTAGAGATGAAGACTGAGGCACCTAGAAGCTATATAGTGAGTGGTAGAGGTGAGACCCAATTCAAATCTGTCTGACATCCATCTAAACTAAAATGCTGGCTCCCTAAATATGAATAGCAGTGAAATGAGCTGGTATTTATTTCCTTCATGAAATCTACACTGGAGGAATCAACAAATCACTAGCTTGGTCTATTCTATTTTGAAGGAAACATTTGTTCTCTCCTCTTTAGCCAGAATCTATCCTTACTTTTATCCATGGTTAAGAATCAAATGTCAGAGGCTATGTGTATTCTAGCAAAATCATCAAACAGGGCATTTGGGGAAAAAAGCTTAACCCTTGTCCACCATGTCTCTCTCAGGTCCGAGGCCAAATCACTGCACCTCTGTGAGACTCTATTAATTCACCTACAAATGCGGCATGATACACTGAATACAAAGGATGGGAAAAGGACATAGATTTGAAAACAGAATACATAGATTAGTCACTGAATACAGTGTCAATTATGAGAGGAGGGAAGGGAACAAAGCTTAAGAATGATGAGAGTTGAACTGCATTCTCTTAGAGGGGGACTTAAGGATTCTTTGTGATATTTTATATTTTCCCCCTGTTCCATCAGGAAGTCAACACCCTGCGCTGCCAGATTGGCCAGGGCCTCAATGTGGAGGTGGATGCTGCCCCCACCGTGGACCTGAACCGTGTGCTGAATGAGACCAGGTCTCAATATGAGGCCCTGGTGGAAACCAACCGCAGGGATGTGGAGGAATGGTTCATTACACAGGTGGGCATCTAAGCATGTGGCCACTATGGACCCAAGGCCCCCCAGGGTCTGACCCATCTTCTCCCCTGTGGATATTTCAGACTGAGGAGCTGAACAAGCAGGTGGTGTCCAGCTCGGAGCAGCTGCAATCCTACCAGGCAGAGATCATCGAGCTGAGGCGCACAGTCAATGCCCTGGAGATTGAGCTGCAGGCCCAGCACAACCTGGTGGGTGTTGTTCAGACTCCCGCTGAGAAATGTGATGTCAGGGAATGAAGTCACTGGGATCCCCTTCAGGCCATACACTCTCCATAACTGTTGGGGCTTGTGGTTCTTTATAACTCTGTAGAGAAACCCTGTAAAGGAGCATGACTCTGACATTTTTTTGTTTTCCCCGTCACAGAGAGACTCTCTGGAAAACACACTGACAGAGACCGAGGCCCGCTATAGCGCCCAGCTGTCCCAGGTACAGTACATGATCACTAACGTGGAGTCCCAGCTGGCTGAGATCCGGTCTGACCTGGAGCGGCAGAACCAGGAGTACCAGGTGCTGCTGGATGTCAGGGCCCGGCTGGAGTGTGAGATCAACACTTACCGGGGCCTGCTGGAGAGCGAGGACTGCAAGTGAGTATGAAGACAGGAATGCCTTCCTTTTGGTACATGAGGATGCTGTGATGATAAATAATCTTCTTGATGAAAATACATTTATAATTTTGGGCTTTTGGTTCAAGTCAGTCCGAGGAAGAATATTATTCTTACACAAAGTGCTTTTAGTATCTTTCCATCTCTTCAGCTTGTTTTCTTCTAACTTGCCCCAAATGGTTTTCTGTCTCCAGGCTGCCCTGCAACCCCTGTGCCACTACCAATGCATGTGAAAAGGCCATTGGACCCTGTGTCTCCAGTTCCTGTGGCCCCTGTGGTCCACGTGTCCGATACGGGCCTTGCAACACCTTTGTGCGCTGAAGGCCTCATTGCCAGCAGGAGGAGAAGGGCTTCAGAGATCCATTTCAACTCTGCTTCATCCGAACATCTCCGACCGCACCCACGCTGTGGATAAAGGCAGAAATCTACACTATCAGGCTCCTGAAGTTGGCTCTAGGCTTCCACTGAATTCCCTAGCTTGATCCTTTCTCACAAGAACCTGCAAGATCTACCTACAAGCTCAATCAGTCTTTTGAGCCATATAGAGAAACCTGTAACAGGATCAAATAATATCTATTTATAACAACACATTTTAATAACATGTTATACTTTAGCAAATACTTATCTAAATGTGATTTTAAAATAATTACATTAAATGCGATAGAGCTGCCAGGCACTCTGCATATTAGAACATAATTAGAACAAATCTTCCTTGTCACTCTTTTGGCCTTTGGAGATGTAATGAACACCCTTTGTTAAACTCCTAATAAACTCTTATTCTGGCAAAAAAAATAATAATGCTGATTTCCATTCATTAATTCCAAAATTGGTTGTCTTGAATAAACAAAAAGGAACCAGTGTTCTTCCATTACATGAAGGGGTCATGCACCCGAATATATAGTCTGTGATTTCCTTAGAAGGAAATGATTCCAGAAGGTAGCACCTAGTGATCTGGATTTCGTGTTTGGGGAAGATGGTGGGTGGGAAAAGGAATGGCAAATTCACCTAAGAGTGTCTTTAGAGATATAGGTATTATTCTCTTGAAATATGAAGTGTCAAGTAACATCACGTTTGCCTAGTGCAGGGATCTGCAAACGTTTTCTGTAAAGCTCTTCAGAGGGAGTATGTGGGAGAATCACAGAAACAGGACATCATCAAAAGAAAGTGAGTCCTGAGAGGAAGACTGCATCTTGGCAACATGAAAATATTGTATCCTAGAAAGCACTGAGAAAAATTTGCTCAGTCAACCATTGTCTTCCTCCATTTTGATCTATGTACATTTGAGAGGTTTCTTTTTCATAGCCATCAAGATCAAGTAATTGTTTTTATAACCAAAAATCTCAAAATAGTTATTAAACTATATTGTAAAACACTGCTGAAAGAGATTAAAGAAGACCTAAATAAACCTGTACATAGACCAACAGGCAAGTCATTCAAGCAGAAAAAGGAATACTGTGTGATTTAAAATCAGGAAAGGTGTGCGTCAGGGTTATATCCTTTCACCATGCTTATTCAATCTGTATGCTGAGCAAATAATCCAAGAAGCTGGACTATGTCAAGGAGAACGTGGCATCAGATTGGAGGAAGACTCATTAACAACCTGCAATATGCAGATAATACAACCTTGTTTGCTGAAAGCGAAGAGTTGAAGCACTTACTGATGAAGATCAAAGATTACAACCTTCAGTATAGATTATACTTCAACATAAACAAAACAAAAATCCTCACGATGAGATCAATAAGCAACATCATGATAAATGGACAAAAGACTGAAATTGTCAAGGATTTCATTTTACCTGGATCCATAATCAATGCCCATGGAAGCAGCAGTCAAGAAATCAAATGATGTATTGCACTGGGCAAATCTGCTGTAAGAGACCTCTCTCAAGTGTTAAAAAGCAAAGACATCACTTTAAGGACTACGGTGCGCCTGACCTAAGCCTTGTTTTCAATCGCCTCATACGAATGCGAAAGCTGGACAATGAATAAGGAAGACCAAAGAAGAATCAATGCCTCTGAATTATGGTATTGGTGAAGAATATTGAATATACCATTGTCTTAGTTACCTGGTGCTGCTATAACAGAAATACCACAAGTGGATGACTTTAACAAAGAGAAATTTAATCTCTTAGTCTAGGAGGCTAAAAGTCTGGATTCAGGGTACCAGTTTCAGCAAAAGTCTTTCTCTCTCCTGTCAGCTCTGGGGGAAGGTCCTTGTCATCAATCTTCCCTGGTCGAGCAGGGACCCTGGGTCCAAAGGACACTCTGTTCTCCTGGCTCTTGTTTCTTGGTGGTAACGCTTCCCCCGCCCCCTCCCCAACTCCCCCATCTCTCTGATCTCTTCTCAAAAGAGATTGATTTAAGACACAACCTAATCTTGTAGATTGAGTCCTCCTACCTCATTAACTTCATAGAGGTAGAATTTATAACACAAAGGAAAATCACATTAGATGGCAAAATGGTGGACAACCACACAACACTGGGAATCATGGCCCAGCCATGTAGACACATATTTTTGGGGGGACACAATTCAGTCCATAATAACTATGGATTGCCAGAAGAATGAACAAATCTGTCTTGGAAGAACTACAGTCAGAATGTTCTTTAGAAGCCAGGATGGTGAGACTTCGTCTCATGTACTTTGGACATGTTATCAGGAGGGACCAGTCCCTGGAGGAGGATATCATGCTTGGTAGAGTAGAGGGTCAGTGGAAAAGAGGAAGACCCTCAAAGAGATGGACTGACACAGTGGCTGCTCAGTGGGCTCAAGCATAACAGTGCCTGTGAGGATGGCACAGGACCAGGTACTGTTTCACTCTTTTGTACATAGGATCGCCACGAGTCGGAACCAACTCTGTGGCACCTAACAACAACAGCATTACTCAGAACAAAGCTTTTCTTTCAGTGCTTTCATCTACTGAAAAGAGGGAAGGGACAAGAGTATCCTAATTTCATGTTCCCTAGTCTGGCCCTGAAAGAGACATTTATTCAAAAGCAGAGACATTTATTCTTCTCAAATATATTCTTCCCCAGTATACTTTTTCTTCCAAAAGGACAATGGTTTCTTCTGTCTCTGCCACATTTGGGGGAAGTTTAGAGTACCCAAGAGCTGGAGATTAGAGAAAAGAAGAGTCGGCTTCAGCTCTTATGGAGAGCGGGCTTTGACTTCTGGAAGCTACTGAGGGTTAGGGAGGGAGTGACAGTAGCATTGCACACTACTCCCAGCTCAGGTTCCTTCCTTTCTTCTCTGAACATTGCCTTTTCAAAAACAAATACAAAACAAAGCAAGAACAACAAAACAAAACAAACACAGCTTGACAAATATTCAGGGGCTTAAAAAATGAGAAAATCCGTTACTGCATGTGCCTCAGGACCTGGACTTACCGGCTCTTTGCCTGTTCCTTCATTACATTGAAGTGTACACAGCCAGGGATTGGAATCCTTGGGGTTATACAGGCATGATGGAGCCAAAAATTTCTCATGTAGCCTCCAGGAACTGTAAGAGACAAGAAACTTCACATATCCCCAAATTGGAACTGGAGTTTGGGAGTCTTGAGGCCTTGAGCTTTGAAAGGTAAAGATCAGAGCAGCAATGAATGCAGAACTCCTAGCTCTGTTTGTGGTTTAGTGGACAGGGACGGGGGTGGCCACAGGGAAGGTACAGCAGGGGTAAGGTCTTAACAAACCTGGGAGTGCAAGGAACACATATTACCAGGCTTGGGGAATAAATCTCCATATATCTTCACATAACACTGGCTATCTCCAGCCACTGGAATTGACCTTGCTCTACCTCCCATCCACCACAGGTCAGCCCAGCTCTGAAAGAGTGCACAGATATGATACTTTCTGGAAAACAGTGGCTTTTTGAAACTAGCCACTGTCCAGTGGACATAGAGCTGGGTGAGCTTTTGGGGGTGGGAGTTGGGGGATACCGTGGAGGGAGATGATTGGATGGATGTGACAAGGCCAAGGAAGAAGGCTAAGTGCTGCTTAGGGATCTGCCATGTCTGTGGGATTCATCTGTCTTGAAACCCATTTTGACTTCAACGATGAATTCTCTCTGCTGAGTGGGTACCTTAGGAAAGGGAAGCCATTCCTCCTGGTAACTCTATATGGTGCCAGGCTTGATGACATCATTGCAGGACAAAGGGTTCAATGATGGGATGGTGCATGGGAAAGCCACACAGCACCTGCAGAAAAATGAGGCAGATGATGAGGAAAAGCTTAGAGGCTGAGTGTGTGGGAAAGAAGAAAAACCAGTGAAGAGGAAGAAGAATGACCCAGCAGGTAGGAAGGAATGGGACCATTTCCAGCATTACTAATCAGGACACTCATTGTGTGCCAGGTATTGGTGCTGGGGATACAGGAATGCCTTGATGGCCTCTGCCCCCAAGAGCTTCACAATCTGGCGGGGGGTCATATGTGATCAGAGCAGACCACTTAGAACAGGAAGGACGAAGAAAACATTCTCATGGGGGAAAAAGCCCTGCAGGCTGTGGGCAAAACTGCGGTTCTAAATCACACCTCATCATCTTCCAGAAGTCACCAGCTAGGAATAATGAGCAATTCCTGTTCTGAGAACTGCTTTGGTGAATGATATGACAGGCATCTGCATTCACCAGCTTCATGTCCCAGGCCAGGCTTGCTGCCCATTCTTGGATTGGAGAGGTGTAACAACAGATACAAATCAAAAGAAAACAATTTAATTTTGTCTGGTGCAAGAAAAAGACTTTGCTTCTTCTCTTTTCTTGAGCATTACTTTAGAAAACTTCTCATTGTAAATTCTTTCCCTGCCTCCTTGAAATATGGTAAATCTTTATAAAAGCTAAATAGATAACCACCTTGGCTGTTTTACAATCCAGGACACTTTTCTCAAGGACCTGGGAGTCATCTCTTTGGAATGTAATCCTTAAGGGCGATAGTGCTCTTATCTCCCTGTTTCCCTGGAGGGTGGAGCCTCACTTGAGTGGGAACTTGGCTGCAAATTGCAAACCTGCCTCCCATCATGAAGACAGAAGTTTATTTTTCCTTTGGCTAAAAGCAGTTAGCAAACACAAATGGCCTACCCAACTACCAGAAGAATTGAGGGTGAATTGAAGGTGAACTATGTGTGACAAATGGCTTGTCAGGTCCTGACATGAAGGCTAGGTATCGTTTATCTTGAGAACAGGTATGAAATGGGTTGTATCTGCTTGGCCCTATAAAAGGGTGAGATTTCTTTCTGTCTTTGCAATCTCTTTAATGAATTGCCTGCGATCTGTATCACATTCTGGTTTAATGCTCATTCAGTAATAAAACTGTGTTCTTTCTCTTCTACTTTTGTGGAGAAGTTTTCTGGGCTGGCAGGTTTTGTTTTAAATTTATTTCCCCAATGGAGGTGAGACCCCACCCTCCAGGCACCATTACTAACCCCCAACTTGTGAGTAACATGAGCCACCTCCCCTTCTAACTGGTTTCTCCAGGTGTTTTTTAGCCAACTTCCTGCCCAAGATAAGAAAAACAAAAGGCTGGAGTCTGCAGACCACAGAATCAGGTAAGACCAAATCTAGCTCGCCTGGCATGCTCGGAACCATCAAACCCATCCTCTGGGTGACCCCAGAACTTCTCTCCCACCGGACAGAACCAAACTTTAGCAGCCCAAGATTGGGGGAAGACTTTCAGAAGAGAGGGGTCCGAGCCTAAGATCCGGTTTGAGAGACCCACCTTTTAGACTGAGCAAGCTCAGACAATGGAACCACTCTGGGAACATCTTTTTCAGGCCAGACCAATCAACGACCTTGCTCTTTCCCCAGGACCATTCCCCTAATAAATACCGTTTCAGCCATTGTTCAGGGAGCCACCTTGGGGACACAAGTCCTGTTGTGCTCCTTTGCTTGGCCAACCAAATAAAGCTTCTTCTTTCACTTTCACTCGTTTCCACGTCTCTATGACCTATGGCCGCGCTGAGCAGACCTGGAAAAACCCAGTTACAAAGGCACCAGCCTGAGTGGCTGTTTTCTAAACCCGCGAGCGTGAATGTGCACGTGTAGTGATAGTTCTCCCCACACTTATTACAAACTTTGGGATAGCCCCTTCAGGGCTTCCCTGAACCTGCGACAGCCGCTGCCCAGAGTGGTGCCCTTAGCGCCCACCTGCAATGTCGTGTAGCACTCACCCTGTTTCTGAGGCCAGGCCAGATGTTGCCAGCGACCTTCAGCCCAAACAGTCACCAAAACAACTTGTGTCCAAATTAGGACGATTGAGGTCAGTTTCTTCCAACCCGGCTCTCCCACTCTGAAACTCTTAGCCAGCAGAGGGAAAGCAAGTCCACACCTTCCTAGCCACTCAATCTCTTCTCTCTTTACCTCATCTTCTTTCTCTGCTCTTTATTTTTCATATCTAGTTGATCCTCCTCCCAAGGTTTCCCACTGCACCTCTGCAAGTCTTTGAGTGTAAACCACCTCACCCAAGTCCTCAATCTTTTTCTGGAAATTTCTCTCAAACTCAGGCCTTCCTTGAGCCTGATAGCCCTCTCCTGGGCAAGCTCCTCACTCCTTGTGTCCTCTCTCTTTGAATTTAGCAGCTCTGCGCGGCAAAATCGGCCCTCCAGAGACTACCTCCAAGTGGGAGAAGCAACTGACCTTTCCAGCCCAGTGTCCCAAGTTTACCTTTCCAGGACTTTATTCCCATGTGCTTCTGGGTAGGTTCGAACAGAGCCAACCTTAACGTTGCATGTGAACTTGGTAGGGAGGAGGGACGCGTGTTGTGGCCCCTCCGCTACAGATTCTCAGCGGGTCTGGAAAACGACCCTGAATGTGTTCTCACAAGGAGCTCAAGTGAGTCTTAACAGAGGAGTTTGGCAAACACTGCGGGGAGGGGGTAGGGGGCTGGACCATTTACCACGCTGACCTGAGTGGGCAGTGGGGAGGAGGGATCTGGTACCCCTTTCCTGCTTTGGCTGACGTAAAAAGACACTCCACAAACAGCCCTTTCCTTATTCCTCTCCATCCCTCCCCGTCAACTAAGATCCCGGCAGCACGTTTAAACAAGGTTTCTCGACAATTAGATAATTTATTTAAGATATGTAGGCCCTGTTTGGGCTCATGTTCCTACAGACCCACCTTTTGGTTAGGTTCCAGCCTAACTGGAAATAATAGTAACCACTGTTTCCTGCATCTAGAAAGGACCACAGAGACTCCTTAAGTCTCTAAGGGGAGTCAGTGTTTCCTGTTCCCCAGAGGGAGACCCGCTCCCTGCTTCCCGTTTCCGTATTAAATATGCAAATATTTGTAGGAAGACCTAGCTCTTCATTTACAGGAGGGAATGTCCTTACGTAGTCTTAATAGATTCATTACATTTAAACATCTGTGTAGATAAAACCAAAACCGTCCCTTGATTCTGATTAACGGTGACCCCATGTGTTGTAAGTCCCTGGGCAGCACAAATGGCTTGCGCTGGACCACTAGCCTAAATGTTGGCAGTTCTGACCCACCTAGCATCACCCAAGGAAAAGCCTGGCAATCTGCTTCAGTAAAGATGACGGCCAAGAAAACCCTGTGTAGCAGTTCTACTCCGTAATCACGGCTTCAAAAGAGGTTCAGTCCAGTTTGAACTCCTGCTGACAATATGTGTCTCTGCCCCAGATACACTGAATCAGAATCTACAGTTTAACAAGATCCTCAGGTGATTCTTATGTATGATAAATTTGAGAACCACTGCTCTACTAGTGGTTCTCAGAATTGGTCCCTAACTAGCAGCATTAGCATCTTCTGGGAACTTGTTAGAGATGCAAATTCTCAGCAGGGGTTCAAAGTGGAGCAAGCCCGTTTGAAGCCTTGTATGTAACACATAGGGTCACTGTTTAGATAATACACCCAAATATGAATTCATTGGTTAATTCACTCACTCACCTTTTATTGAGTATTTAGTACATACCAGGTACCTTCTTAAGTGCTGAGGATAAAGAGTAAGTATCTTTTGACAAGGGGTATAGAGGCTAGGGCTGTGTCCGGGGAGCTTTTGAAAAGTACTGATGTCCTGACTTAACTCCCGGAGATTCTGATTTACCTGATCTGGGTGTGGGACAAGGAGCCCTGGTAGCACAGTGGTTAATCATTTGGCTGCCATCCAAAAGGTTGGCCATTTCAACCCACCAGCTGATCCACAGGAGAGAGATGTGGCAGTCTGCTTCTGTAAAGATTACAGCCTTGGAAACCCTATGGGGCAGTTATACTCTGTCCTATAGAAAATCCTATGGGACAGTTCTACTCTGTCCTGTAGGAAACCCTATGGGGCAAGTCTACTCTGTCCTATAGGGTAGGTATGAGTCAGGATTGACTCTGACCATGAGTTTGTCTTTCTTTTTTGGTTTGGGTGTGGGATGTGGACATTGGTAATTTAAAGAAAAATGCCCTCAACAACTCTCCAGATGTTTACAGTGCCCTCTCAGGGTTGAAAACCACTGGTCTAGGAAGAAGATGGATAAACTAGAGCGATAAATACTACAACAAAGTTTTAAATCTGAGAGTGGAGGCTGGGGAAGGGATCAGGAGCTGTGTTTTCATCATCTGTACTTCAGCATCATCTACGTATCTAACCCCTAAAAAAAAAACCCTAGTGGGTATTATTTAATATTTGTTGATTGGGTAACCGAATAGTTGGGGATTTTCCAGCAAGTTCATCTAGAAAGTTTTTAGTTATCATTCTTTCCACAAGGCTTTCCTGGAAGAGTAGGTTCATTGTATCATTTACCATTTGATAAAGAACATTTACCAAAGTGGTGACCTCTACATTGAGCCCTAGAAGATGGAGAGAGGTGTAGGAAAGGAGTGTAGCGGTGGAGAAAGTGTTTTAGGCAAGGAGCAGTTTGTGAGGAGGTTTGGAGGCTCTTTTTATGTAACTGAAAGTAGTTCTACATGACAGAAATATGAAGCACGGGGTGGGGGTGGGAGGAAGATGGGGGTGGAGAAGAGATGTGAGTCCTGAGCAGACCAGAAGAGCCTTTTACATCATGCAAAGAAGTCTGGACTTTACCTCAGGGTCAGTGGAGAATCAGCCAAAGGCTTCCAAAGAGCAATCTGGCCCCTCAATCTCTGAGCCTTTCTGATGGGGTGGTCTTGACCCTCCCTCCTTCATTCCATTTTTTGCTCCCTCTAGAACTATCTTCATCTAGAATAGTACAATAGGATTGTTTTTCTAAATAAAAAATTAAGAGAACACAGCATATAGAAGAGCAATATTTTATTAGTAGATCTTTAATTTTAAGACAAATTTATGACATTTACTTATACATTCAAACAATGGGAGCAACGAGGTTGTTTGGATTCATTTGTTCGCTCCACAAAAACTTACTAAGCACTTACTCTGCGTCAGGTCTCCTTCTTAGAACTAGGGATGCCTTGATAGAGAAGACAGATAAGATCGGACTGTTCTGGAGTTTACAGAGCTGTGGGGGAGACAGGCGGTGAATATGAGAGACTGAATAAATAAATAAACATTTACAGCAGGAAGAGGAGCTTAAATAGTGGTAAGCACTGTATAAAGCAGGATGATTGATATGGGTCTGGGCAATATTAGTGTGGTCAGGTCCGGTCATTTGGAGGTGACATTTGAGCTGAAACCTGAAAAAATGATGAAACAGACATGCAAAGCTCAGAGGGAAGAACATTCCAGAAAAAAGATCAGCAAGCCAACAGGAGGAAATGAGGATGGTGCCTTTGAAGGCAGAAGGCAGGCCAGTGTATCAGAGTGATGAGCAAGGGAGATACGATAGGGGCCTTATCAGCACTGGTAAGGAGCTGATTTTATTTTAAGGGAAGAAGGAAGCTTTGGAGAATTAAAGGATGGATTTGATTGGTGCCATTATTAAAAGGAGCTCTTTGGTGGCTGAGTGGGAAATAGATTTGCTCAACACTGATATGTCAAACCGGGAAGTAGTGGATGACAGTTGCAATTAAATGTGTTTTGTTTTGTTTCGAAGAAGCGTCACTGACATCTAACAACTGCTCACATTTCTTACTGAAAACAGGAAAGTCAAAGTGCCAAAAGTGACAAGACTTGCTAAAACTGTAATAAGATATGATCATAATGTGGTCTGTCCCTTGTTATTGCAAAGCTGACGCTGACACCTTGCCAAGGCCATGCACCAGGCAGATGGGCCCCAGCTCTGTCAGGCTCTTATCTGACCCCATCACAGGTACGCAGGAGCGGTGTTCTCTCACACTCAGTTTTTCATGTGTGGACAAGTACCCAAAAAAAACCAGTGCTGTCGAGTCGATTCCAACTCATACGGACGTGAAATTTAAAGAAGACCAGGGAAGATTTAAAAAAACCAGTTGCCGTTGAGTTGACACCGACTCATGGCGACCCCACGTGTGTTAAGAATAGAACTGTGCCCCACAGGGTTTTCAATGGCTGATTTTTCAGAAGCAGATAGCCAGGCCTTTCTTCTGAGGTGCCTCTGAGTGGATTTGAACCTCCAGTCTTTCAATTAGCAGCCATATACATTAACCATTTGCACCACCCAGGGATTCCAGGGAAGAGTTACAGTCTTCAAAAATCAAGGACATATTTACAAGAAACTCAAACATGTGCTCAGCAGTGGCAGGGAAACACTGACATCTACACAAAATGACTTCATGTGGCAGCACAAATGAAGGTGATGGTGACACTAATAAGTTAAAGTTTGGGTTGTGGCACACTGGAGTATTGTGTGTCTGTGTGTGTGCTTAAATTCGAGTTTTAAAAATGGTTGACTTGTCTGTCAGTTTGTCATACTGTAGGGCTTATGTGTTGTTGTGATGCTAGAAGCTATGCCACTGGTATTTCAAATACCAGCAGGGTCACCTCCAGTGGACGGGTTTCAGTAGAACTTCTAGACTAAGGTAGACTAGGAAGAAGGACCTGGAGATTTACTTCCAAGAAAAAAATGGCCAGTGAAGACCTTATGGGTAGCAGCAGAACATTGGCCGATGTAGTGTCGGAAGGTGAGTCCCTCAGATTGGAATCACAACCTGCTGCCATCAAGTCAGTTCTGACTCATAGCAACCCTATAGGACAGAATAGAACTGCTCCATAGGGTTTCCAAGGCTGTAAATCTCTGTGGAAGCAGACTGCCACATCTTTCTCCTGCAGAGCAGCTGGTGGGTTTGAACCACCTACCTTTCAGTTAGTAGCCAAGCACTTTAACCACTGTGCCACTAGGGCTCCTTTCAGGTTGGAAGACACTCAAAATACTATTGGGGAAGAGCAGCCTCCTCAAAGTAGAGTCAACCTGAATGACGTGGATGGAGTAATGCTTTTAGTACTAAGGTGCACCTAACCCAAGCCATGGTATTTTTAATTGTCTCATATGCACACAAAAGCTGGACAATGAATAAGGAAGACTGAAGAAGAATTGGTGCATTTGCAATATGCTGTTGGTAAAGAATATTGAATATACCATGGACTACCAGAAGAACTAGGAAGAAGCACCCAGCAGTCTACTTCTAAAAAGCATTAGCCAGTGAAAACCTTACGAATACAGCGGAACATTGTCTGATATAGTGCTGGAAGATGAGCCCCCCAGGTTGGAAGGCACTCAAAAGATGACAGGGGAAGAGCTGCCTCCTCAAAGTAGAGTCGACCTTAATGACATGGATGGAGTAAAGCTTTCGGGAGCTTCATTTGCTGATGTGGCACTATTCAAAATGAGAAGAAACAGCTGCAAATATCCATCAATAATTGGAACCTGGAATGTACGAAGTATGAATCTAGGAAAATTGGAAATCATCAAAAATGAAATGGAATACATAAACATCGATATCCTAGGCATTAGTGAGCTGAAATGGACTGGTATTGGCCATTTTGAATCGGACAATCATATAGTCTACTATGCGGGGAATGACAACTCGAAGAGCAATGGTGTTGCATTCATCGTCAAAAAGAACGTTTCAAGATCTATCCTGAAGTACGATGCTGTCAGTGATAGGGTAATATCCATACGCCTACAAGGAAGACCAGTTAATATGACTATTATTCAAATTTACGCACCAACCACTAGGGCCAAAGATGAAGAAATAGAAGATTTTTATCAGCTGCTGCAGTCTGAAATTGATCAAACATGCAATCAAGATGCATTGACAATTATTGGTGATTGGAATGCGAAAGTTGGAAACAAAGAAGAAGGATCAGTAGTTGGAAAATATGGCCTTGGTGATAGAAACAATGCTGGAGATTGAATGATAGAATTTCGCAAGACCAATGCCTTCTTCATTGCAAACACCTTCTTTCACCAACATAAACAGCAACTACACACATGGACCTCACCAGATGGAACATACAGAAATCTAATTGACTACATCTGTGGAAAGAGATGATGGAAAAGCTCAATATCATCAATCAGAGCAAGGCCAGGGGCCAACTGGAAAAAAAAAAAAATTGCTCATAAGCAAGTTCAAGCTGAAACTGAAGAAAATCAGAGCAAGTCCACGAGAGCCAAAATATAACCTTCAGTATATCCCACCTGAATTTAGAGACCATCTGAAGAACAGATTTGACTCATTGAACACTAGCGACTGCAGACCAGACGAGCTGTGGAATGACATCAAGGACATTACCCATGAAGAAAGAAAGAGGTTACTGAAAGACAGGAAAGAAAGAAAAGACCAATGTGGATGTCAGAGGAGACTCTGAAACGTGCTCTTGAGCATTGAGCTGCTAAAGCGAAAGGAAGAATTGATGAAGTAAAAGAACCGAACAAAAGATTTCAAAGGGCCTCTTGAGAAGGCAAAGTAAAGAATTATAATGACACGTGCAAAGAACTGGAGATAGAAAACCAAAAAGGAAGAACACGCTTGGCGTTTCTGAAGCTGAAAGAACGGAAGAAAAAAATTCGAGCCTCGAGTTGCAATAGTGAAGGATTCTATGGGGAAAATATTAAATGATGCAGGAAGCATCAAAAGAAGATGGAAGAAATACACAGAGTCATTATACCAAAAAGAATTAGTTGATACTCAACCATTTCAAGAGGTGGCATATGATCAGGAACTGGTGGTACTGAAGGAAGAAGTCCAAGCTGCTCTGAAGGCATTGGCAAAAAACAAGGCTCCAGGAACTGATGGAATATCAATTGAGATGTTTCAACAAACAGATGCAGCGCTGGAGGTGCTCACTCGTCTATGCCAAGAAATATGGAAGACAGCTTCCTGGCCAACTGACTGGAAGAGATCCATATTTATGCCTATTCCCAAGAAAGGTGATTCAACCGAATGTGGAAATTATAGAACAATATCATTAATATCACACCCAAGCAAAATTTTGCTGAAGATCATTCAAAAACGGCTGCAGCAGTGTATTGACAGGGAACTGCCAGAAATTCAGGCCAGTTTCAGAAGAGGACGTGGAACCAGGGATATCATTGCTGATGTCGGATGGATCCTGGCTGAAAGCAGAGAATACCAGAAGGATGTTTACCTGTGTTTTATTGACTATGCAAAGGCATTCGACTGTGTGGATCATAACAAACTATGGATAACATTGCGAAGAATGGGAATTCCAGAACACTTAATTGTGCTCATGAGGAAACTTTACATAGATCAAGAGGCAGTTGTTTGGACAGAACAAAGGTATACCGATTGGTTTTAAGTTAGGAAAGGTGTGCATCAGGGTTGTATTCTTTCACCATACCTATTTAATCTGTATGCTGAACCAATAATACGAGAAACTGGACTATATGAAGAAGAACGGGGCATCAGGATTGGAGGAAGACTTATTAACAACCTGTGTTATGCAGATGACACAACCTTGCTTGCTGAAAGTGAAGAGGACTTGAAGCACTTACTAATGAAGATCAAATACCACAGCCTTCAGTATGGATTACACCTCAACATAAAGCAAACAAAAACCCTCACAACTGGACCAATGATAAATGGAGAAAAGATTGAAGTTGTCAAGGATTTCATTTTACTTGGATCCACAATCAACAGCCATGGAAGCAGCAGTCAAGAAATCAAAAGACGCATTGCATTGGGTAAATCTGCTGCAAAGGACCTCTTCAAAGTGTTGAAGAGCAAAGATGTCACCCTGAAGACTAAGGTGCGCCTGACCCAACCATGGTATTTTCAATCACATCATATGCATGTGAAAGCTGGACAATGAATAAGGAAGACCGAAGAATAGTTGACGCCTTTGAATTGTGGTGTTGGCGAAGAATAGTGAATAGACCATGGACTGCCAAAAGAACAAACAAATCTGTCTTGGAAGAAGTGCGACTAGAATGCTCCTTAGAGGCACGGATGGCGAGACTGCCTCTTACATCCTTTGGACATGTTGTCAGGAGGGATCAGTCCCTGGAGAAGGACATCATGCTTGGCAGAGTACAGGGTCAGCGGAAAAGAGGAAGACCCTCAACGAGGTGTATTGACACGGTGGCTGCAACAATGAGCTCAAGCATAACAACGATTGTAAGGATGGCGCAGGACCGGGCAGTGTTTCATTCTGTTGTGCATAGGATTGACAGAGTGGCTGCAACGATGGGCTCAAACATAGCAACGATTGTGAGGATGGTGCAGGATTAGGCAGGCTTTCATTCTGTTGTCATAGGATTGCTATGTGTTGGAATCTACACAACGGCACCCAACAGCAACAAAAATGGTTGAAAGATGAAATAAGAAGAAATAGAAGCCAAGACCCAGAAAAATCTTGGGTTTGAAAACTACTGCTAGTTTTCAGTCTGAATTGAATTCTCTGTCTGAATCTATTATTTGGCCTCTCTGAGCCTAAGTCTCCTAATTTGTAAAACAGGGAGAATAATAACTACTTCAAAGCTTTTTTTTTTTGTGAGGGTGGAGTTACATTATATTGGTAAAGGTGATTAACCCCATGTGCCTGTACCCTGATTCCATTTCCTATTACTCAGGACAGGGAATCACAGGCTTGAGATTCAAAGGTTTTTCTGTCTCAAGTCCTTTACCACCAGGATAGGAATCCGGTTTCAAGGTCCTTCAAGTTGAGGGCTAGAGAAGGGCCACAGGCTGAGGAATTTCAAGGGCTAAGAATCAGAGATAAACGAATTCAGACTCCTGTGTGTGTGCGTGCGTGTGTGTGCACATGCATGTGTATGTGTGCGTGGGGCAGGGAAGCGTTGACATCTACACAAAATGACTTTGTGTGGCAGCATAGAAAGAGCGATGGCGGCACTGTTGAGTTAAATAAAGCTTGGCTTGTGGCACAGTGGAGTGTGTTGTGTTGTGTGTGTGTGTTGTATTAGGTGGAAGATGGAAGATTGTTAATCTAGTGGCATTTTTACTGATTAGGAATCAGAGACTTTTCAAGCAGATAGATAAAAATAAAGCACAGATCTGGCGGTTTTAAAGTCATAGAAATATTAGTTGCTTATGGGCACCAATTTCCACTTGTGCTTCTTTTCTACACAGCAAAGCGGCAATTATGCTTATCATTAAAGATCTGGTCCAAATGTAACTGATTTGTATTTCATTTTAGTAATAACTTCATATCTGCGCTTGCTGAGTTCTTCATTGGCTGTTCGTGGAGCCTGGCTGACTGCTGACAGCAGAGAACAGTGTTCGGGAATAGTGATTAGAAGCACCCTGGGCATGGGGGAGCAGAGCAAAGAGCCAGGCGGAGAATGGGGCCGCCTAGGGAAGTGTGCCCACATGCCGTGTGTAGTAATGTACAAGCACTTACCAACACAGGGAATGAAGTCCTTCTGAGAAGGGTGTACTTTAGGAATGGGGGAGAGGGCATAGACGAGAGATTTCAAGTCTGTTCTTGGTTTCTCAAGGTAATATGTCTTGAACTAAAAAAGACACAGGTGGAGTGGTGGGAAGCAAGATGGTCTATGGGTGGGAGATGGGGGTGCGGTGGGGGGAAGTATCCAGAATCTTGTAGCTGAAATAAGGTGAGCTCTGTGCTAGCAGGATTGGCCCCAAGAGTTTGACATTTGGATATCAAGGGTTTTTAGAAAAGTGAATACAGTATCTGCTTTATCATTATGCCTTTAACTGTATACCTGCCCTGAGGTTATTACTTAGAGGAAGGAGGGAAGGAAGGAAGAAAGGAGGGAGGAAGGGAGGGTGAGTCAGGCAACAAGATCCTGTCTATTGCAATTATCTTAAATCCTCTCAGTTTACTTCATTGCTTGGTCTTGGTTTGTGGCTCTGTTCCTGTCATTGCCTTGCCTCTTCCTCCTGTTTCTAGTTCCACGTTTGCCTCTTGAATTTAGTGGTACATCTGACTTTTCTGGCTATGACCTTTGGTGCCCTGAGGACATTCTTTGCCCCCATTCTCTAACTTTTCCTCTTCTTGGCCATCCCAGCCAGGTCTACAGTAGCTCATGCAGAGCCGTTAGTGAATTAGAGAAAAGCTGTCAATCTGGGTAGACATGGCAGCACAGCCTCACAGCTGGGCTCTCCTGTCCTGGGCACTACTCTCACAAGTGCATATGGCAGCCTTAAGACAACCATGCAGCTGCTCAAAGGCCACCCGTAGATACCATCCAGGCTACTGTCCCTGCTAGACTGACCCTCAAGTCAGACAGTTTTAATAACTTTGAAGAATTTTCATTTCACATTTCTTAACTGATCCTTGTGGTGTCTTCATGGAAGCACATTGGAGGCACATAATAGGCACTCAATAAATAACTAATAACCTGCCTGACTTAAATTAATAAACCACTTAGGGCAAATGCAAAGATGAAGCACAGAGAGGTTATGTGAGCAATGCAGGCAGCAAGAAATGTTGCTATTTTTCAGTAGGAGATGCACTTACGTGACTTGAGAAGAACAGGAGACATGTAGGCACACGACTGTCTTTTTCTAATAAGAAGGCAGTAATTCTCTCTTCTCTTAACCTTAGCACTACGTGCTTTGAAGGTCATATGTGATTCCTGCATTAACAACCATGACATACACAGGATTAGACATGAAACTTTATTGCAAAAGAACTTGGAGCAACACAAACAGAGCTGTAGACTGCAACTTTGTAAGCCAACATAAAGCAGAAATTAAGTAAAGAACTAAAGTACTTTTACCACACAAAGACTGAACTCATGCCAACAGTTTTTCCAGTTCTTCTTGCGGGTGCTTAAGTATAGATGCAGAAAGTTGTCTGACATGCCCATGTCACAGAGCTGTCCAGTGACTAAGCCGAGACTCAAAAGTTTTGGTCCGGCCATTTTTGATCTTCTCTCTGTAGGGGGCGAGGCATCTTTTGATAGATATCAAGCTCAAAAGGTGTTTGAACCAAAGCTTATCAGAGGTAACAAAGTAAGGTACATATTCTAAAAAGCTTTGGATTCCAACTGAGAAAGTCAGGATGTGCCTAGAGAAGCCTTTTTTTTTTTTTTTTTTCTCCTTAAGTAAGCTTTAGGTTAAGTTGTGACTGATAACAAGTGAAGAGCTGGAGAAAAAATGAACCTCTTGGTTGAACCAAGGAACTCTTTTAAACTCATGTCAATTGTACATTCAATTGAATAAGTTGATGGAAAAACACCAGTTAATGTTTATGGTTAGGTTTTTAAACCTTGGACTTGTATATTCATTTACAAAGGTATAAAATGCTAGAAGGATATACATATTAAATTCATGATTATGTTTGTCTCTGGGAGGAAGGGATTGGAATGAAAAAGGGTATGGATGTCAAAGAAGACGTCAATGTTATCTTTACTTGATTTTAAAGTTGCTTAGGGCAAATAGGAAAAAGTATCAGCAGCTACTAGTGCTGGATAGAGAGCCACAGGCCCTAAAATATATCTTCTCTGGTTCTTTAAAAGATGTCTAGCTATTATTTTTTAGAAAAGTACTTAATTGCTATTAAAACAAAACACAAAATAATGGGGTGGAAAAAGCAAGCTAATGTCTTTACTTCAGGGAATGATGGCTATGGCAAATCCGGGGCATTAGACCTTAAAACCTTAATGGCATTACTTTTTACCAGATGGAAACATGTGCTTAGAATAGACTGAGTAACCAGGAGGACATCACTTGGGATTTGTTCCAGACACCCACACCCACCCCCACAAAGTGACAGCAAATGATATTTCTCCAGATCCCACTTTGAGTGGGAACCAAAAGAAACATCAGAAACTGTGCCTGTAATGCCACTTGGTAAGCGCTAGAGGCCACCAGAACAGACAGCACGGCTAGATTTTTAGTGACTCCTGCTGTACCTCTACATCCTGTTCTTATTAGCACAGTGAGCGTCATTTAATAGGCACGCAAGTTTCCCAGTTAAAAAAAAATCGGGAAGGTATTGGAAAGCAGTATCTGCCATATACCAAAATAAATTCCTGTTGGATGATAGCATTATGTGTAAAAAATGTAACCATAAAAAACTGCAAGATAATAAAGTGAACACTTGTCTGATTTTGTGATGGGAAAGAACTTTTGAAGCATAAAAGCAGCAGAAAGGAAAAGATTGATAAATCCCCCTACATGAAAAGAAAATCTGTGCATAGAAATACCATAGACAAAATTAAAAGGAACTGATACCTTGGGACAAGCTTTGTAACACGTGTGAGTGATGGAAAGTGAATATAAATATAAAATAAGCTCTTACAAATAAATTAGGGAAGGTGAGTAGTTTAAGAGAAAAATTGACATGAGCAGATAATTCCCAAAAGACGAAATAAAAGTAGCCTATAAAATAATTGCACTAATTAGTAAATAAGTAAAAAGTAAAGACTTCAAGATTGGCTTATCAAGTTGGCAAAGAGATAAAAGACTCAGAAATTTCATTTCTAGGGGTTTATTTTGGGGAGATAATAGGAAAGATGTATGAAGAGTCACATTTAAGGAAGTTTGTCTAAATATTTTGCTTTTAACATTGGAAACCTGGAAACAGATATCTAAAAATAGGAAAGGCTTATATCAACTCGAAAATTAAAAAGAAAATGAAATTTTGTAGTATTTATTAATTCATACATTCATGACAATTTTCTTAGGTTAAGTACAGTATTCAGTGTATAAATCAGTTTATACAGTATGAGCTGAGTTTGTAAAAATATGTGTGTGGATGACACCATGAAGTATTCACTGGTGTTATTTCTGCACTTTCTTTTGTCCCTGGTCTTTCCTCATGACTTGGGCAGCAGTGAGGACTTTCTATATTCATTGCATCAGGATAGGGCTATTCCTGTAGACATTTAAAGAGAATAAGTCAAGTCAATACCTAGCTTATGCAGCTCAAAATAGACTCCTGTGGTGCAGGAGAGTAGATGGCCAGATGGAGAGGACCTGCAGCCTCCTGAAATGAAAAATTTGTGTACCAGAGCAGGGGGAATTAGAATATCTCAGCTGATGCCACCAGAGGGATGATGATGACCAAGAATAGGATGGGACCATGCACATTTCAGTGGATGACAGACATGGACCAGATGCCTCCATCTTTAGTACTATGATACTACTCAAGCCCCCCAAAACTTAGCTCCCAACCTGGGTGAAGAATATATATATATTTTTTCTGCTGTTGAATTGATTTTGACCCATAGCAACCCCATGTGAGTCAGAGTAGAACTGTGCTCCATAGAGTTTTCAATAACTGACTTTTCAGAAGTAGATTGTCAGGACTTTCTTCTAAGGCACCTCTGGGTGGCCTCAAACACCCAACCTTTTGGTTAGCAGTCAAATGTGTTAAACATTTGTACCATCCAATGGCTCCAAGTTGAAGGATAGAGAGGGAGGAGCCCCAGATGGTTTCTGAGTTTACACAGGCTGATTTTTCTTCCCCCATAAACTAGAATGGGGGTTTGAAATGAGTTTAAATAATCTTAGAGAAAAAGAAAGTTATAAACATACCTGGGAACATGGATTGAGAAGATTAACATCTGAGGTAAATCTGTATCTATATATCTATATTATCATAGAGTAACCATCTGTACTCTGATTAATGTAAAAGTGAGAGCTGGGAATAGACTGAACTCTATGATGCAGTAGAATACAGTAATTCCAAATGGCAACTCATCAGTGAGGTTTTATAGGAGGGGAACAATGGATATGAAACACGTTACTTGATTGGTGTTTATGAACTTAGATCATTGAAAGATATTACTTTGGTAATTACAGGCTTCGATCATTGAAAGACATTACTCAATTGGTAGTAGATCACTTTAAGGCAGGACTTCCTGTGTGTGGGGGGGGAACTCATAAGACAAAGCTTTCTGTAGCAGCAACTTGTAAAGCAGGTATTCCTGGGGAATTTGTAAGACAGGACTTCCTTTGGCAAGCTCTGTAAGGCAATTGCCTTAAAAGTGTGTTTCTCTCTTTCTTAGATTGGTTACAGTGTGGCAATTACAAGGGCATGTGACAGGGAGGGGTTGTAGCGTGGTTATGTCATCATTAAGGAAAATCTTTTTTTTTTAGGGAAGATGGCTGCCGCTAGAGTGAAAACGGAACCAACAAAGAATTGCACCCAATCCTCAAACTGGCCATTTCAGGTCATATCAGGTAGCTCAATTTTTCTTTAATTCCCCTACACAATACATATACCTGTATCTCTCTATACTTGAGATATATATCTGTATCTAATCTATCTATTGTGCTCATGAGGAAACTGTACATAGATCAAGAGATAGTTGTTCAAACAGAACAAGGGGATACTGCATGGTTTAAAGTCAGGGAAAGTGTGTGTCAGGGTTGTATCCTTTTGCCATACTTATTCAATCTGAATGCTGAGCAAATAATCCAAGAAGCTAGAATATATGAAGAAGAACGGGGCATCAGGTTTGGAGGAAGACTTGTTAACCTGTGTTTGCAGATGACACAGCCTTGCTTGCTGAAAGTAAAGAGGACTTGAAGCACTTACTGAAGATCAGACTACAGCCTTCAGTATGGATTATACATCCACATAAAGAAAGCAAAATCCTCACAACTGGATCAATAAGCAGCATCATGATAAAGGGAGGAAAGACTGAAGTTGTCAGGGATTTCATTTTACTTGGATCCACAATCAACACCCATGGAAGCAGCAGTCAAGAAATCAAAAGATGCATTGCATTGGGTAAATCTGCTGCAAAAGACCTCTTTAAAGTGTTGGAAAGCAAAGATGTCACTTTAAGGGCTAAAGTGCGCCTGACCCAAGCCATGGTGTTTTCAGTTGCCTCATATGCATGTGAAAGCGGGGCAATGCATAAGGAAGACAGAAGAACTGATGTCTTTGAATTACTGTGTTGGCAAAGAATACTGAATATACCATGGACTGCCAACGGAATGAACGAATCTATCTTGGAGGAAGTACACCCAGAATGCTTTTTAGAAGGGAAGATGGCGAGAAAAACAAACAGCTGCAAATATCCATTAATAATCAGAACGTGGAATATACTACATATGAATCTAGGAAAATTAGAAGTCATTAAAAATGAAATGGAATGTATAAACATCCATATCCTAAGCATTGGTGAGCTGAAATGGACTGGTATTGGCCATTTTGAATCAGACAATCATATGGTCTACTAAACCAGCAGTGACAACTTGAAGAGGAATGGCGTTGCATTCACATCAAAAAGAACATTTCAAGATCTATCCTGAAGTATGACACTGTCAGTGATAGGATAACATCCATATGCCTACAAGGAAGACCAGTTAATACAACTGCTATTCAAATTTATGCACCAACCACTAAGGCCAAAGATAAAGAAACTGAAGATTTTTACCAACTTCTGCAGTCTGAAATTGATGGAACATGTAATCAGGATGCATTGATAATTACTGGTGATTGGAATGCAAAAGTTGGAAACTAAGAAGGTTGGTAGTAGGAAGATATGGCCTTGGTGACAGAAACGATGCAGGAGATCACATGATAGGATTTTGCAAGATCAATGTCTTCTTTATTGCAAATACTTTCTTCCAACAACATAAACAGTGACTATACACATGGACCTCCTGAATGGAATACACAGGAATCAAATAGACTACCTCTGTGGAAAGACACAACGAAAAAGCTCAATATCATCAGTCAGAACAAGGCCAGTGCCCAACTGCGGAACAGACCATCAATTGCTCATATGCAAGTTCAAGCTGAAGCTGAAGAAAATTAGAACAAGTCAACAAGAGCCACAGTACGACCTTCCTGAATTTAGAGACCATCTCGAGAGTAGATCTGACATGTTGAACACTAATGACCGAAGACCAGCAAGTTGTGGAATGACAGCAAGGACATCATACATGAAGAAAACAAAAAGTTATTAAAAAGACAGGAAAGAAAGAAAAGACCAAAATGGATGTCAGAAGAGACTCTGAAACTTGCTCTTGAATGTTGAATAGCTGAAGTGAAAGGAAGAAATGGTGAAGTAAAAGAGCTGAACAGAAGATTTCAAAGGGCAGCTTGAGAAGACAAAGTAAAGTATTATAATGACATTGCAAAGGTCTAGAGATAGAAAACCAAAAGGGAAGAACACACTTGGAATTTCTCAAGCTAAGAGAACTGAAAAAAAAAATATATAACCTTGAGTTGCAATATTGAAGGATTCTATGGGGAAAATATTAAATGATGCAGGAAGCATCAAAAGAAGATGAAGGAATACACAGAGTCACTATACCAAATGAATTAGTCGATGATCACCCATTTTGGGAGGTACCATATGATTAGGAACTGATGGCATTAGAGGAAGAGATCCAAGCTGCACTAAAGGCACTGACAAAAAACAAGGCTTCAGGCATTGACAGAGTACCAACTGAGATGTTTCAACAAACGGATGCAGTGCTGGAAGCGTTCACTCATCTATGCCAAGAGATTTGGAAGACAGCTGCCTGGCAAACCGAATGGAAGAGATCCATATTTATGCCTATTCCCAAGAAAGGTGATCCAACCATATGTGGAAATTATGGAACGATATCATTAATATCACACGCAAGTAAAATTTTGCTGAAGATCATTCAAAAGTGGCTGCAATGGTATATTGACAGGGAACTGCCAGAAATTCAAGCTGGATTCAGAAGACAATGTGGGACCAGGGATATCATTGCTAATGTCAGATGGATCCTGGCTTAAAGCAGAGAATACCAGAGAGACGTTTACCTGTGTTTTATTGACTGTGCAAAGGCATTTGACTGTGTGGATCATAATAAATTATGGATAACATTGTGAAGAATGGGAATTCCAGAACACTTAATTGTGCTCAGGAAGAAACTGTACATAGATCAAGAGGCAGTCATTCAAACAAAACAAGAGGAGATTGAGTGATTTAAAGTCAGGAAAGGTGTGCGTCAGGATTGTATCCTTTCACCATACCTATTCAATCTGTATGCTGAGCAGATAGTCCAAGAAGCTGGACTATATAAAGAAGAACGCAACATCAGGGTTGGAGGAAAACTCATTAACAATCTGCAATATGCAGATGACACAACTTGCTTGCTGAAATTGAAGAGGACTTGAAGTACTTAATGATGAAGATCAAATACTATAGCCTTCAGTATGGATTACAGCTCAACATAAAGAAAACAAAAATTATCACACCTGGACCAATAATCAACATCATAATAAATGGAGCAAAGATTGAAGTTGTCATGGATTTCATTTTACTTGGATCCACAATCAGCAACCATGGAAGCAGTGGTCAAGAAATCAAAGGATGCATTGTACTGGGCAAATCTGCTGCAAAAGACCTCTTTGAAGTGTTAAAAAGCAAAGATGTCACCTTGAAGACTAAGATGCGCCTGACCCAAGCCATGGTGTTGTCAGTCGCCTCGTATACATGCAAAAGCTGGATGATGAATAAGGAGGACTGAAAAAAAAATTGACACCTTTGAATTGTGGTGTTGGTGAAGAATATTGAATGGACATCCAAAAGAACAAAAAAATCTATCTTGGAAGAAGTACAATCAGAATGTCCTTACAAGCAAGGATGGCAAGATTATGTCTCACATACTTTGGGCATGGTATCAGGAGAGATCAGTCCCCTGGAGAAGGACATCATGCTTGGTAAAGTAGAGGGTCAGTGAAAAAGAGGAAGATCGACAATGAGATGGATTGACACAGTGGCTGCAACAATGGGCTCAAGCATAACAGTGATTGTGAGGATGGCGCAGGACCAGGCAGTGTTTCATTCTGTTGTACACAGGGTCGCTATGAATCGGAAGTGACTCCACGGCACGTAACAGCAACAGTAAGCAGTAGTCTGATGCCAAATCACACTCTCTTAGTCTCTAAACCACGCTACCATCCTTTAGAAACTGCTAACATCAGTTCTCTCCAGATTGGGGGCAAGAGGAAGGAAGGTGGGAATAGCAAGAGGCTGAGAAATGACTAGAAGAAGAGACTTTTCACTGCATACTCTTTTGTACGTTTTGCATTTTAAACCATGTAAATGGATTACCTATTGTCTTAGTTACTTAGTGCCCTAACAAAAATACCGCAGGTGGGTGGCTTTAAAGAAAAGAAATTTATTTTCTCACAGTTCAAGAGGCTAGAAACTGAATTCAGGGTGAGGCTTCAGTGGGAGGTCCTTCCTTGTCTATTTCAGTTTCTAGTAGCTGCCAGCAATCCTTGGCATTCCTGGGCTTGTAGATGCATTTATCTCCATTGTCTTTCTTCTTCTTTCTCTTGTGTGTCTCTGTGTCTGTTCTGGGTTTTCATAACTCAGAAGTGAGTATGCTTAGGACACTCTACTCTGTTAATGACCTCATTAACATAACAAAAGAAAAATCCCTATTTCCAAATGGGGTCATATTTACAGGTATGAAAACCATTTGCCATTGAGTCGATTCTGACTCACGGGGACCCCATGTTTCAGAGTAGAACTGTTCCTTCGGGTTTTCAAGACTGAGACCTTTCAGAAGCAGATAGCCAGGCTCTTCTTTCGAGGTATCCTTGCGTGGATCTGAACCGCCAAGCTTTTGGTTAGTAGCCAAGCATTTAACTGTTTGTGACACTCAGGGACTCCTGTTTATAGGCACAGTGGTTAGGATTTCAACACACATTTTTTGGGGGACACAATTTGATCCATAGCACCTGTCTTAAGCTGAGTTTTCTAGAGAAGCAAAAACAGTGAAGCACATATATGTAAACACATACACACACATATATGTAGATAGATTAAAAAACCAAAAACCCACTGCCATTGAGTTGATTCCGACTCATAGTGACCCTATAGGACAGAGTAGAACTGCCCTATAGAGTTTCCAAGGAGCACCTGGCGGATTTGAACTGCCAAACTTTTGGTTAGCAGCCATAGCGCTTAACCGCTATGCCACCAGGGTTTCCATGTAGATAGATAGATAGATAGAGATAGATACAGATTTATCTCAAGCAAACAGCTCACATGGTTGTAGAGGCTGGCAAGTCCCAAGTCCATGGGTTAGGTGTCAGGCTGGAGACTTCTCCGAACTCATGTAGCTGCAGGGGCTACAGGACCCAAGATTGGCAGGTCAGACGGCAGGCTGAGGCTCATGGGCTGTGGAGGCTCACGGATCCAAGATTATCAGAAAAGGTGGCAGGCTGCTGGCTCAAGTCTCAAGAACTGGATGTCAGATAATGATGAGCTGGATGCAGGATCCAGAGTAAGCAAAAGCCAGTGAGCTTAGCCAGAACATCCATATATATTAGATGCAGGCCACACCTCTGAGGAAACCCCACTTACAACTGATTGGCTGATCACATCAGATCACATCATGGAGGAGACTGATTACATTATATCACAAAATGGAGGATAACTACATTATTATATAACTGCCAAAGCACTGAGAACCACGGCCCATCCAAGTTGTCATGGATTGAATTATGTCCCCCCCAAAATGTGTGTATCAACTTGGTTAGGCCATGTGTAGTTGTCCTCTATTTTGTGATTGTAATTTTATGTTGAAAGGATTAGGGTGGGATTGTAACATCATCCTTACTCAGGTCAACTCCCTGATCCAAGGTAAAAGGAGTGTCCCTGGGGTGTGACCTGCACCACCTTTTATCTCTCAAGAGATAAAAGGAAAGGGAAGCAAGCAGAGAGTGGGGGACCTCATACCACCAAGAAGACAGCACCAGGAGCAAAGTGTGTCCTTTGGACACGGGGTCCTTGCGCCTGAGAAGATCCTCGACCGTGGGAATATTGAGGACAAGGACCTTCCTCCAGAGCCAACAGAGGGGAAGCCTTCCTCTGGAGCTGACACCGTGAATTTGGACTTGTAACCTACTAGACTGTGAGAAAATAAGTTTCTGTTTGTTAAAGCCATCCACTTGTGGTATTTCTGTTACGGCAGCACTAGGTAACTAAGACAGAATTTGTTACCGAGAGAGTGGGTGCTGCTCTGACAGATACCTAAAATGTGGAAGTGATTTTGAAACTGAATGCGTAGAGTTGCGACAGCGGCAGAGGGCCAGTGCAGCAGAGAACCTGCAGTGGCAGAACCCGGAGACCAGAGTGAGATGGCGCTGGAGCCGACCCACGGAGCAAGAGAGCTGAGGGCCTGTGCGCAGGAGGCTTCCTGGAGGAGTGGGGTGCCTCTGGGCACTTATTGGTGGAGCTACTGAGGTTTGGAACACTTGCCCCAGCAGCGCAGATGTGGGCACGAGGCCCGAGGAGCCGAGAGGCCAAGAAACCAGGAAACAGAAGCTGAAGAGATAAAGAACACAAGAAGCTGAGGTGCCTCAGTCTCAAAAGGTATGGCCATGACCTCAGGGGTTTCAAAAGGTGGAGCCAGGGCCTCTGGTGTTTCTAAGGGTGGGGTTGCCACTCAGGTGGGCTAGGAGAATTGTGCACCTAAAGCTGAGGGAGCAGAGTTGTCCCAGTGGGCCTGAAAGGGGAGCTGAAGCCCAGGGCCAAAGGGTCTCCACTCAGAATCTGGAGAGTGTGGCTAATATCTAGAGTCTGGAGGGCAGTGCCATTGTGTAAATTGTCTCAGAGACCAGAGGATTATTTTTGAAGCTTTGAGGACTAATGTAATGTGTTCTGCTGACTTGCTTGGTGCCTGTTATGCCTTCTTTCTCTCCAGTTTCTCTCATTTTTAATGGAAATATCTAGCTTGTGCCTGTTCTGCCATTGTACCCTTGGAAGCAGAATAACAGGAGCAGATAACTTGTATTCTAGATTTCACAGACGAAGAGGAATTTTTGGATTTTGGACTTGGTGTTAAGACTTTTGCTATGGTCTGATGGGATGAATGTGTTTTGCGTGTTGCAAGAATGTGATTTTTTGGAGGCCAAAGAGTGGAATGTCGTGGATTGAATTAAGTCTCCACAAAAATGTGTGTATCAACTTGGTTAGGCCATGTGTGGTTGTCCTCCATTTTGTGATTGTAATTTTATGTTGAGAGGATTAGGGTGGGATTGTAACACCACCCTTACTCAGGTCTCCTACCTGATCTGAGGTAAAGGGAGTTTCCCTGGGGTGTGGCCTGCACCACCTTTTATCTCTCAAGAGATGAAAGGAAAGCAAGCAGAGAGAGAGGGACTTCATACCACCAGGGAGGCAACACCAGGAGCAGAGCGCAACCTTTGGACATGGGGTCCCTGCACCTGAGAAGCTCCTCAATCATGGGAAGATTGAGGACAAGTACCTTCCTCCAGAGCTGACACAGAGAGAAAGCCTTCCCCTGGAACTGACACCCAGAATTTGGGCTTCTAACCTACTAGACTGTGAGAAAATAAATTTCTCTTTGTTAAAGTTATCCAGTTGTGCTATTTCGGATGACAGCCTTAGATAACTGGACACAAGTTGACACGCAACTTTAACCATCACAGTCCATATTTTGTCAGCTTGGTACCTGTATACATCTCCTTAAACCATACACCATCTCTAAATGAAAACAATTACAAAGTCATACTTGCATCTAACATGATGTCTTAGTCATCTAGTGCTGCTATAACAGAAATACCACAAGTGGATGGCTTTAACAAAAAGAAATTTATTTCCTTGCAGTAAAGTAGGCTAAAAGTCCAAATTCAAGGTGTCAGCTCCAGGGAAAGGCTTTCTCTCTGTCAGCTGTGAAGGGAGGTCCTTGTCCTCAACTTTTCCATGGTTGAAGAGCATCTCAGGCACAGGGACCCTGGGTCCAAAGGACACACTCTGCTTCTAGGGCTGTTTTCTTGGTTGTATGTGGTCCCCCACTCTCTGCTTGCTTCTCTCTCTTTTTATCTCTTGAGAGATAAAAGGAGGTTCAGGCCACACCCCAGGGACACTCCTTTTACCTTGAATCAGGGAGTTGACCTGAGTAAGGGTGGTGTTACAATCCCACTCTAATCCTCTTTAGCATAAAATTACAATCACAAAATGGAGGACAGCCACACAATACTGGGAATCATGGCCTAACCAAGCTGATACACACATTTTTAGGGGGACATAATTCAATCCATGACACATCATATAAATAACATGTGTACAACTGAAAACATACTAGTCTTGTCTACATTTTATATTTTATACGTGACAAAAACAAAAATATTTGAAGCACACATACAAAGAAAAAATACTCATAACAATGATAGTCTTCATTTCTGCAACTGGTCATGTGGTCTTAACTGGTTTTTTAGAACTACCTTCTTCCACCACTCATTCTGTATTCCCTTTGCTCTCAGCAAGAACCTCAGCTGGTGGGGTGACCCAAACCTTCATTCCTGAAGGATTTGGGCCATTAACAGGCATGTAGGAATTGGGTTGCTGTAGTTTTCCACTGACTTTAATCACAGGATATGGTAGTACTAAGAGATGTCCTTGGGATTTTCTGTATTCCAGACATACACTTCTTTATCCCCATTTTGTAATATCAATCCAATTTCCCCTTTGTAATCAAGATCAATTGCACCAGCCAGTGTGGTAACTCCCTTCTTTGCCTGTTGATCCAGAGATATGAGGAGCCCAAAGTGGCCAGGTGGCATTCTTAACTTCCAGTTCAATGGAATCAGTGTTGTGTCTCCAGGTGGGAATGTTACTCCATTCGGAACTAAGGCCTCTAGACCCACAGAGCATAGGGTTATGGGGACAGGAAGCAAAAATTTTTTGAGTGAGTCACTAGGGGTAATAGTGAGTGGTGCCACTCCCATTTCTACCCCTTGATTCCTGGACCCATGAATCCTGCCTAGGGGAGAAACAGCACCATATACTGGATGCTGGTTTAGTGTATATATAGCCTCCTGGAGAACATTTCCATAACTGTGCAAGGTATTGCCACCTAGCTGGAGCTGTAATTGTGTCTTTAGGAGGCCATTCCATCATTCTATCAGGCCAGTTGCTTTAGGATGATGGGGAACGTGGTAAGACCAGTGAACTCCATGATCACGGGCCCATTGCCGCACTTCATTTGCTGTGAAGTGAGTGCCTTGATGTGGAGTGATGCTGTGTGGGATACTATGATGGTGGATAAGACATTCTGTGAGTCCACGGATGGTAGCGTTGGCAGAAGCATTGTGTGCAAGGAAAGCAAATCTGTATCTAGATTAAATGTCTATTCCAGTAAGAACAAAATGCTGCCCTTTCCATGATAGAAGCCATCCAATTTAATCAACCTACCACCAGATTGCTGGCTGATCACCTCAAGGAATGGTGCCATATGGAGGACTCAGTGTTGATGTCTGCTGTTGGCAGAATGGGCATTCAGCAGTGGCTGTAGCCAAGATGGACTTGGTGAGTGAAAGTCCATATTGCTGAGCCCACACATAACCTCCATCCCTGCCACCATGGCTACTTTGTTCATGAGCCCATTGGACAGTGATGGGAGTGGCTGGGGAAAGAAGGTGAGTGGTTTCTACAGATATACATCAGCCTATCCACTTGATTGTTAAAATGCTCCTCTGCTGAGGTCACCCATTGGTGAACATTGACATGAGACAAATATCTTTACTTCTTTGGCACATTCAGAGAGGTCTATCCACATATCTCTTCCCCATACCTCCTTGTCTCTAATTTTCCAATCATGTTCCTTCTAAGTTCCTGACCATCCAGCAAACCATTGGCCACAGCCCATGAATCAGTATAAAATTGCACATCTGGCCGTTTCTCCTTCCAAGCAAAGTGAACAACCAGGTGCACTGCTTGAAGTTCTGCCCATTGGGAGGATTTCCCTTCACCACTGTCCTTCTGGGAAGTCCCAGAGACGGGCTATAGTGCCGTGGCTGTCCACTTTCTAGTGGTGCCTGCCTATTGTGCAGAACCATGTGTAAACCAGGCATGAATTGTCTCTTCCTCAGTCAACTGATCATAAGGAACTCCCCATGAAGCCATAGTGCAGAATGGGAGATGGAAGGCACTGTGACAGGAGTGGAGACCATGGGCATTCGGGCTACTTCGTCACGCAACTTACTTCTACCTTCAGGTCCTGCGCAGGCCCGATCTCATATATACCACTCACATTTAATGAGGGAGTACTTTTGTGCATGCCTGACTTTATGGCTCAAGGGTCAGACAACACCCAGTTCATGATGGGCAGCTCAGGCTGCATGGTGACTTGGTGGCACATGGTTAAGTGTTCAGTCTCCACTAAGGCCCAGTAACAAGCCAAAAGCTGTTTCTCAAAAGGAGAGTAGTTATCTGCAGAGGATGGCAGGCCTTTGCTCCAAAATCCTAAGGATTTTGCTGTGATTCACCAATAGGGGCCTGCCAAAGACTCCAAACAGCATCTCTATCTGCCACTGACACTTCAAGCACCATTGGATCAGCCAGATCATATGGCCCAAGTGGCAGAGTGGCTTGCAAGGCAGCCTGAATCTGTAGTAGAGCCTTATATAGTTCTGGGCCCCACTCAAAACTAGCAGATTTTGATTAATAGATCACTTGATTAGTGATCTAATAGTCACTTGATTAATAGATCAGAGCATCACACCCAAACGAGGGAAATGTTGCCTCCAGAATCCAAAGAGGCCCACGAAGACTTGTGCCTCCTTTTTAGTTGTAGGAGGGGCCAGATGTAATAACTTATTCTTCACATTAGAAGGAATATCTTGAGATGCCTACACCACTGAGCCCCTAGAAATTTCACTGAGGTAGAAGGTTCCTGAATTTTTGTTGGGTTAGTTTTCCACCCTCTAGCACACAAATGTTTTGCCTATAAGTCCAAAGTCATTGACACTTTTTCCTTACTAGGTCCAATCAGCATAATGTCATCAATGTAATGGAGCAGTACGAAGTTTCTTTGAAGGGAAAGGTGCTCAAGTTCCCTGTGGACTAAATTATGACACAGGACTGGAGAAGTGATATAGGACAGTGAAGTTTCATGATCCCATTTCTTCCCAATCAATGCCCTTACTTTAGCTTCAGACACCATTTGAGGTTGGGAATTCAATTGGCATAATTCAGCTAGTCTTATGATAAGACTCTGAGTTTGGTTTTTGGCAATATCAGCTCTGTTACTACAAGAAATAAGGCTTTCTTTCAGGGCACAAGTGGCAAATTTAAGGTTGTTCATGCAGTGCTTGTGACTCTGAAGCCTTAAGCTCATCTCTTTCTTTCACCTGCTTGTCTAGCAAAAGTAGGACCCATCGACCAGTTTCCTTACACTTCTCATTCTGTCAAAATTTTAGAAAAGCATCAAACATGCTATTATGGATTGAATTGTACTCCCCAAAAGTGTATGTCAACTTCGGTAGGCCTTGAGTCCCAGCATTGTGTGGCTGTCCTCCATTTTGTGATCTGATGTAATTATCCCATGTGTTGTAAATCCTAACCTCTATGGTATTAATGGGAAACCCTGGTGGTGTAGTGGTTAAGAGCTTCAGCTGCTAACCAAAAGGTTGGTGATTTGAATCTACCAGGTGCTCCTTCGAAACTTTATGGGGAAGTTCTTCTCTGTCCTATAAGGTCGCTATGAGTCAGAATTGACTTGAAGGCAGTGGTGGTTATAATGTTAGTAAGTCAGGATTAGAGGCAGTTATGTTAATGAGGCAGGACACAATCTACAAGATTAGTTCGTATCTTGAGTCAATCTTTTTTAAGATATAAAAAAGAGAAGCAAGCAGAGAGGTCCTTCTACCACTAAGAAAGAAGAGCCAGGAGTGGATCACATCCTTTGGATGCAGGGTCCCTAAGCTGAGAAGCTCCTAGATCCAGGGGAAGATTGATGACAAGGACTTTCCCCCAGAGCCAACAGAGACAGAAAGCCTTCCTCTGGATCTGGCATACTAAATTCAGACTTTGAGCCTTCTAGACTGTGAGAGAATAAATTTCTGTTTGTTAAAGCCATCCATTTGTGCTATTTCTGTTATAGTAGCACTAGATACCTAAGACACATTTGATCACCCAGAGCCTCAGTTCTCACCAATACTTGATCTATTGGTAATGGCATTTTGTGTGTTTTTATTGCCACCTCATACCATGGATTAACAGTGCCCTCTTTGCTACTGGAAGCAGAGTCAACAACATCTTTAAGACTAACCAGACTTGAGATCCAATTTAGAAAACTCATCCTTACAATTTCGTTTCTCTAGAACCACTCTCAGTATCAAATATCTTCGGCTGGCTTCTCTAGAGAAGCAAAACCAGTGAAGACTACATATAAACCAAAAAAGCCCAGTGCCATCAAGTTGATTCCGACTCATAGCGACACTATAGGACACAGTAGAACTGCCCCATAGAGTTTCCAAGGAGCACCTGGTGGATTCGAACTGCTGATGCTTTGGTTAGCAGCCATAGCACTTAACCATTATGCCACCAGGGTTTCCGGCTGTGTGTGTGTGTGTGTATATTTATCTCAAGGAAATGGCTTATGAGGTTGTACATACAGGCAAGTCCCAAGTTCATGGGTCAGGCATCTGGCTGGAGGCTTCTTCTGACTCACCTAGCTGCAGGGGCTGACGAACCCAAGATGGCAGGTCAGACGGCAGGCTGCTGGATTAAGTCCCAAGAACTGGAGGTCAAATGATGACAAGCTTGGATACAGGATCCAGGGTGAGCAAAAGCCAGTAAACTTTGCAGGAAGGTCCATACATATTGGATGCAGGTTGCATCCCTGAGGAAATTCTCCTTATAACTGATTGGCTGATCACATCAGATCACATCATGGAGGTGGTTACATTATATCACAAAATGGAGACGAACTACATCATTACATAACTTCCAAGCCCCTGAGAATCATGGGCCAGGCAAGTTGACACACAACTTTAACCATCACAGAACCTATTATTAAAAAAAAAATTAAAAGGATGTATCTATTGTGGACATTGCTCTATTATAATCATTCAGAGGTGCCCACCTGCAGATGTGGTATGGTGTAGCAGAAGGATCCTTGGACTTGGAGACAGAACATCTGGGTTATGGGTCCAAGCTATCATTAATGTCTCCTCTCTGGGCCTTGGTATCATCTTCTGTAGAACAAAAAGGCTTGGGGGTGATAGTTATTGTGGTGTTAGATTACATCAGTGTTTCCTGATCTATTTGAGTCACCTGGGAAACTTTCTCAAGGTCCCATGAGCTCGTTTAACAAGAATGGGGGGAAGTTTGGGAATACGTATTTTTACAGAGCCCCTACCTTAGGCAATTCTGATGTAAAACTAGTCTTAGAAACCCCTGGACCAGATGATCTTTTGGGGTTCTTCTTGGCTCTAAAATGCCATCCCCTGTGAAGAATGAGAGTTATATCAGATCCAAGCTGCCCTAGTCCCCCACCCTTTATCCCTACTTCTCAGCCCTTCTTAGAGGCTGCCTTACTTTCAGGCCCATCTAAAAAGGAAAGGGAAACTGAAGGAGATGAGCTATGTTCCCTGATTCAGATCCCCAGGCCTCTCTGGGTGCTGCATTCCAGAGGGCTGACCTTGTAGGCTCCAGGGCTGCCATTATCATTCCAAGAAAATGATAAGGTACCAAAGCCCAAGACAGGGACAGGAATTTGGAACCTTCTCAGAACTCACACATGGGCCTGAATCCTCTGTGGATTTTCTAAAGTCTCTTTCCAAAGCCTTTTTATTCCCTGGGATGGCACTCTGGGCATTTTTCACCCTAATTCCTCATTCTGTCAGATGGTCTGTAAAGGTTGGATCTCTTTAAACAAAGGTGCATATCATTGCCAATTTAATGCAGTGCTTTGGTTAGTCAATGATCTCCTTCATCCTCCCTCCCTCCCTCCCTCCCTCCCTCCCTCCCTCCCTCCCTCCCTCCCTCCCTCCCTCCCTCCCTCCCTCCCTCCCTCCCTCTCTCTGCCCATCTCTTCTCATTCTTTATTTCCTCCCTCTCCTACCAAGGAAAGTCTTGGGGCTGGGTATCGTAGGCTCTGACCACTGCTTCCAAGCCCATTTAGAGAAAAGTGTGAGTGCTCAGTTCACCATGCAGCCATGAGAACATGCCTCCCCGGCCTTCTGCAGTTTTATGACGAGTCTCTCCATTTTGCAGGGCAGTCATTACTCATAATTGATGCTCACCAACCAAGGCCAAACAAATGTGTGGCACACTCCACATACCACACATGGGTACAAATATTTGCCTTGCTCTTGTGGGCTGGGATGGAGATGCCATTTCCACCTGGGAGAAGGCCCACGACCAGAGCATGTCTAGCAGTCTCTGCCTGGAGCAGGAGGAACAGGGCATCCACCTTTAGCTGTTCTGGTTTTCCAGGACCGGTATCCATGACAAAAAGGGTCAGCTGCCAACCTGCTACCAGAGAAGATATGGGAGCAGAGCCCACCATTCCAGAGCCAGAGGTAGTTGGTGGCCGGCTTCCCCTTCCTCTATGCACCCTGGGCTAATGACGGCTAGTGATGTTGGACCATGATGACAGGTCTTTGGGAAGATGTTGTTTTTACCCTCTGGACAAATAGCAGTTGGGACGAGTGGGGCTTTTTTATGAGTTGAGGTACTCAGGCCTGGAAAATAAACAGCCAGCTAATAAACTGGCATAAATAATAACAAAGAAAACATCCTGTCCTTTGTGCCAACACTCTCCAGTGAGGGGATATAAAAGCTGCTGGCCCGCTGGACACCGTCAGACGGGGGGAACTCTGGCCGCGTTACCGACCTGCGACCTGACCACTGGGGACCATGGGGTGCTGCCCAGGGGACTGCTTCACCTGCTGCCCTCAAGACCAAGACTGCTGTGAAGTGTGCTGCTGCCAGCCTGCCTGCTGCGGCTGCTGTGGCCCCTGCTGCAGCTCCTGCTGCGGCTGCTCCGGGTGTGGGGACTCTGGCTGTGGCGGAGGCTGCTGTGGCTCGGGCTGTGGGGGTGGCTGCGGAGGCTGTGGAGGGGGCTGCTGTGGGGGCTGCTGCGGCTCCAGCTGCTGTGGCTCCTCGGGGTGCTGTGGCCCTGTGTGCTGCCAGCCCACACCTGTATGCGACACGAAATGAAGTCCTTGGCCACTGCCACTGAGGCAGTCCCAGTGAAAGACTCCATCTGCTCCAGATGGAGACCCCCTTGTCTCCAGGACCTTCCACACCCCAAGCCAGTGCCTTGCCTCTGGGTTGTTTGTAGAGGAGGACTTGTTCTCTAACGCTGGCCCTGGTGTTTCAAGGCACTAAAAACAAGAGCCGTATTGGTGAGAGATTGAAAGTGAGTCCCACCCCAGGTGATCCCCCACAGCTTAAAGGGTAAACCCCTGCACCTTTCTGTCCTTGAAGTGAAAAGGCATCCTTTGACTCAAGGTGTCCTTGGGACTGACCCTCTCTCCCTAGCTTTCTGCTGCTTTTGAGACACAAAAATTCTCTTTTGTTAACCTCTGAATAAATTCCAACATGCTGGCATAACCTAAATAGTCCTCCCACTTCTTCTTTCACCTCTTCCCTGGACTGGGTCAGAACAATTTGGCATCCAAATGAGGGTTTTTGAAATGTGGCTTATGGATCACCTGCGTCAGGATCACCTGAGGGCCACTTAAAACCAGAGATTTGGGGACCCTTTCTGAGACAGGCAGAATCAGAATCTACAGGGGTGTGACCTGGGAATCGTGTTTTAACAAGAACCCCCCACCCCACCCCAGGTAATCCTTATGCCCCGAAGTTTGGGAACCACGGGTGTAGACTAAAGCTCCTACATGCTGCATGGGATTCACATGGGGAGGTTTTCACAGATACAGACTCTCGGGCTTCACCACTGGAGGTTTCATCCATTAGCTCTAGGGTGTGGCCCTGGCACCTGCATTTTTAAAAGCTCCTGGGCCAAGGTCGATGCCGGCCATATTTAATATTGGTGGTGGGGTGGGAGGACATGGCTTCTTCCTTCTGCGTTATAGCCTCCTGGGGTGGTTCTGCAGGAGAGTTTCAGGCTTGGTCAGAACTCTCTGGTAAGCTCAGGGTAGGAGGCTTTGGTAAAACAAGCTTGGTTCTAACTGACTGGAAGGGATTCCTGGGGTAAAGCCTTGTGAAGCTACAGGTTTTGAAGATGTTTTGAGAGTCAAGTTCCTCTTCCAGCCACATGCTTTGGCCCAGTCTCATTTTCCATGTTTCGTTTTCTGAGGAAGGTTATTTTCGTCCTGGCACCAGCTGCATTCCTCTTGCCTGAGTTTGAGAGATGAGAGGGGCGAGTGTCCGTCTGTTAAGTGGGCTCTCTCCCAGGTGTCTGGGAGTCGAGCTGGAAGGTTAAAACTGAAGAGAGTGAGATGGTTCAACATCCTGCAAAACATAATCTAAAGCCACAGGTAGAATAAAACTAACTCTGCCCTTTTCCTGGAAGAACAATATTTTTATTCCTCCGGAGCAATGTTTTATTAAATAAGCAACTGAACAAAAACAGGTTTTTTCTGGTTATATGCATAGCAATGTTTTTTTAATTCGAAAAAATAATAATAAAAAAAGAAGTAATAACACCTGAGTTCTCACCACTCAGACTTTTTTGCTGATGTGTATCTTTCCAGATTTCCTCTGCAAGCATACTTACAAATAAAACTTGGCCATTGTTGTTAGGTGCTGTCAAGTCAGTTCCGATTCACAGCGGCCCTAGGTACAACAGAACGAAACACTGCCCGGCCCTGCGCCATCCTCACAGTCGTTGTTATGCTTGAGCCCATTGTTGCAGCCACTGTGTCAATCTGTCTTCTTGAGGGTCTTCTTCTTTTTCAATGACCCTCTACTTTACCAAGCACGATGTCCTTCTCCAGGGACTGATCCCTCGTGGTTTAGGATTATGCTGCTTTTATTTTTTGCCCTTTAAACTTTTTCTGTTTCATTTTTTATAAATCCACTGAATTGAGATAGAATTTATGTATAAGAAAATCCTCCCAATTTTAGTGTGCAGTTTGATAAGTTTTGATGATTTTATGTACTCATATAACCACCACGGCAATTAAGATATAGAACATTTCTATCATCTCAAATTCCCCAGTTCCCCTTGCAAACATACTCCCTACTCCTCACTGCAGGCAACCATAAATCTGCTTCAATTCCCTATATATTTTGCCATTTCTAGAATTTCATATAAACAAAATCATACAGTGTGAAACTCTTTTTCACTTAGGATAATATTTTTTATATTCAGCCATGCTGTCGGTGGTATTAGTAGCTTGTCCCTTTTTATTGAATAGTATTCCATTGTATGGATAAACCACCTTTAAAAAACACTTTCACCTATGATGGGTATTTGGGTTGTTCTCAGCTTTGGGCTATTATGAATAAAGTTGCTATGAACATTCACGTACAAATCTTTGTGTGGACACATGGGTAAATGGCAAGGGAATGTTTAATTGCTTAAGTTTAACTTTATAAGAAACTTTCAGACTGTTTTTGCAAAGCACTTGTAGCATTTTGTATTTCCACCAGCAATATCTGAGAGTGCCAGTTGTTCCGTGTCCTTGCTAACACTTGATATTGTCAGTCTTTTTATTTTTAGCCATTCTAGCAACTGTGTAGTGAGTGGTAGCTGAACGTATTTTTCCGTTTTCTGTCTCACTTTTTAAAGTTCAGTGCAATTAGTAGTGTCTTGCTTTCTGAGAGAATCTGAGGTTTGACTCTGCCATGGTTCAGTGTCAGAGTCTACTTTGGAGGTGCCATCTCTGCCTTACCCTTATGCAGAGCTGTCCACAAGTCCTCTTACCCCACCGCCTGCTCCATTGCCACATCTCAAAGGATGGCACTTCCTGTTCCTAATCTTCTACTTTTAACCAAGGAGTCCTGTAGATTCTGCCTCTTTAAGACCCCCTCACATCGCTCCAGCCCCAATGTACTGCCCAGTTGAAGTCACTGTGAAGCTTTTGGCTTATTGCCCTACACCCCTATGGTTCCTCCACCTGTGAACTTGTCCTCCCCCTCCAATCCCTTCTCTACAGGATAGCCAGAGAGAACTTACCAAAGTGCAAACCTGGTTAAGTTACTCCCTTGCTTAAAACACACAGCTTTCATTATAAAACCCAACTTCTTATTATGGTTCGCAAGGCCTTTCATGATTGGGTGTCCAGTAACCTCTCTGGTCCCATCACTATCCCCTTGAACTTCATCCTGACTGTATTGAACCATTTGCTGCTTCCCCAGTGTGTCAGGCTCTCGTGTCTTTGGTTTCCACAGTTCTTCCTTTTCTTGCTCTTACCACGCTCTTTTATCCTTCTTCCTTGAGGATTCAACTTGGCCATTGTACACTCGAGAAGTTTTCTCCAACTTTCAATGTCAGTGTTTCTCCTGGGTGTCCCCCTAGCACCCTGCATGTTCCTCTGTCATAGTACTTGTAACGCTCTACTGTGTTTGTTATGGATGCGTCTGTCTCTCTTCTATACCGTGGGCTCCTTGCGACAGGAACTGCAACTCATTCTTTTTGTCTCCCTTATACATAACTGTGTTGGGTGAATATAGCAGATGAGTAAAAGAGAAATTGACTGAGTGAATGG
This sequence comes from Elephas maximus indicus, assembly GCF_024166365.1. Lineage (NCBI taxonomy): Eukaryota > Metazoa > Chordata > Mammalia > Proboscidea > Elephantidae > Elephas > Elephas maximus. Next base: position 48,369,004 of record NC_064837.1, on the reverse strand, counting down.
TTCCATAAATTAATGAAGGAGGGATGAATGGATCAATGGCACCACAGCTTGCTTTTCCAAGGGAGAGTCTGACTTTTGCACTGATGTTGAAAGCACATAGTGGAAGCGAGGTGGGCCCTTCATTGAGCAAGGATGGCTGGCCTTGGGGTTTAGAAAGCAAAGCCTAGACTTCGTTTCTCACCTCACCTCTGCTTCAAGCAGCAGCAAAGATGAATCTTTTATTCACAAGGTCCTTAACAGGTAAACTTGGGAAGCTGCTCTGTAACCTCCTGTCTTTCCTCTTTACCCTTTGGGTCTTGGAGATATCTTTCCAAAGGCAAGAAAGCCCCTGGAAGTTTTCTGAATACTTGGGGTGGAGGTGGGAAGGGATGGAAGAAAGTAAGGAGGGGAAGCAGAGAGGCTGGGTCAAGTGTTTCCCAGACACAGATAGAGCCAACGCTCTAGGGCGGGGCTGCTCATGGAACAGAATGGAGGACAGCATGGTGGGCTTAATCTGTAACGTGTGGCTTTGACCAAGGCTCCTGAGAGGGGCCAGCCCAGACAGGTTGGTGAGGAGGAAGGAGAGCAGCCCTAGATCAGGGGGCAGGCTGTGTGTGACATTCAGCAAATGATTTGAGCACTCTGACCCACGCCGCACTCCCCACTCGTCTCTTCACCTATAGCGAAGGAAGAAGAATCTCTGCCTCCTGGGTAGTTTTAAATAAAACCACTGCTGTAAAGCACAGTCATTCAAAATCCATGCCACCTCTCCTAACAGAGCTCCTCACCACATCCCTCAACCATCTCCTGAAGTCTACTGTTGAGCTTATCATTGTATTGCAACAAGTTTGCCTTCGTGTTTGCCTACTACACAATGAGATCCATGAGAATAGGTGAGTAGTTCTTTTTCACTCAGGCATCCCCCGTGCCCAGCCCAGGGCCTGGTATAGAAGACCAGAGGATGGATAAATTATAAGTTCCTTTCCTCTTCCTCCATTCGTGATGCTCAGAAACACAGATCACCCAGCTTGGAGGCAACGATGCTTATTCCAAGACGACCTGTAGCTCCAGGATTCCAAATTTAGCAAGTCAATAAATAAACAGCTTGTCTATGGGTAGACAAACAACTTCCAGATCAACAAACCTTGGCATAATAAGATGTTCCTCTGCAAACTGGCCCAAACAGCAATGAGGAAAAGATGCTGATTCCAAAACAGCACACGCCAGTGAGGGAATATAAAGATGAGGATCTCAGAGAGCAGTCACAATGAGGCAGCTCCCTCTGAGCACTCACTAGGAAGCAGAGGCACCTCCACCATGACTGGCAGCTGCTGTTCCAGGAAATGCCCCTCCACACCAGCCATCTCTCTTTGCTCCAGGGAGGTGAGCTGCAGAGGACCCATCTGCTTGCCCAGTTCCTGCCGAAGCCAGACGTGGCAACTGGTGACTTGTCAAGATGGCTGCGGATCATCTAGCTGTGGCCCCCAATGCTGTCAGCCCTCCTGTCCCGTGAGTACCTGTGCCCAGCCTGTGTGCTGTGAAGCCACGATCTGTGAGCCCTCTTGCTCCGTGAGTACCTGTGCCCAACCTGCGTGCTGTGAGGCCACAATCTGTGAGCCTTCCTGCTCCATGAATACCTGTGCCCAGCCTGTGTGCTGTGAAGCCACGCCTGGTGAACCTTCTTGCTCCATAAGCAGATGCTGCCAACCTGTGTGCTGTGAGGCCACCTCCTGCCAACCAGTCCTCTGTGTGCCCCCTTCCTGCCAGCCAGTTCTCTGTGAACCCACCTGCTGCCAGCCAGTCACCTGTGAGCCCAGCTGCTGCTCAGCTGTCTGCACCGTGCCCAGTTCCTGCCAACCAGTGGTCTGTGAGCCTGCTTGCTGTCAGCCGGTGTGCCCATCTCCCAGCTGCTGTCTATCTGTCTGCTCGGTGACCAGTAGCTGCCAGCCTATCTGCTGTGACCCCAGTCCTTGTGAGCCATCTTGCTCAGAGGCCAGTATCTGCCAGCCAGCTACCTGTGTGGCTCTGGTCTGTGAGCCCGTTTGCCTCCGCCCCGTCTGTTGTCTTTCAAGCCCTTGTGAGCCATCTTCTGTCTCTAGCACCTGCCAAGAGCCCTCTTGTTGTGTCTCCAGTATCTGCCAACCCATCTGCTCAGAGTCCAGCCCCTGCTCACAAAGTGTCTGTGTGCCCAGCCCTTGCTCACAAAGTGCCTGTGTGTCCAGCCCCTGCTCACAAAGTGTCTGTGCGCCCAACCCCTGCTCACAAAGTGTCTGTGTGCCCAGCCCATGCCAATCTACTAGCTACATAGTCAAGCGCTGCCGGTCCATCAGCTGTGAGCCCATTTCCTGCACTTCCACCCCCTGTCAACCTCTTTGCTGCCGCCCAGGGTCTTCTGCATCTGCCATCTACCAGCCAGCTTGCTCTCGGCCCACTTTCTACATACCCAGTTCGTGCAAACAGCCTTGCAGTACTTCAATTTCCTACCGTCCGATTTACCACTCAACCTGCTCTGGCCCCATCACCTACCGGCAGCCATATGTGACGTCCATCTCCTACCGCCCAGCCTGCTACCGCCCTTGTTACTCCATCCTGCGCCGCCCAGCCTACCTTACTTCCTTCTCCTACCGTCCAGTCTGCTCCCGTGTGCCTTGTGCTGAGTCTGATTCCTGCAAACGCGATTGCAAGAAGTCCACTTCCAGTCAACCAGATTGTGCTGACTCATCCCCCTGCAAGGATGATGTCTCAGAGACAAGTCCCTTCTTGCCCACTGCTGCCAAATCCATGAGCTTGACCACCTGTGAGGTCGCAGCCGGCCAGCCTGCTGCCAGCAAACCTGCTGACTCCTGAACTGGCCTCAGCCGGCTCATTCCTGCAAAGCAAGTCACCAGCTAAAAAGTAAACTTGACCGCCCTCCCACAGGCTCAGTATGACTTAGCTAGAATATTTTTCTTTCTGCACCATCACTTGCCATATACTTATATTTCAAGGAACTCATCAGAAATATCAGTATACTAGTGGTCCAGATGAAGGCCCCTGGGCACTGAGAAGGGGACGTTCTTGGTTCCTGTCTGCTGTGGCCACCCAGCTGAGAAGAGCTGCTTCACCACATCTCAAATCTCTTCTCTAAAACCTTTTCTGTCCATATGCTTGTCCTCCCTTGCGTTGTGCACTCATGTTCTTTGGTGACTTCTTAAATGAGACAAAGATATTCAGCTGTCCAATAAACATGGTTAAGCTGAGGTGACATGCTGTTCTCATTGCCCTCCTGTTTTGCCATAGTCTTATCAGCTGGCTTGCTTCATCTTTGAGGGCAGCTTCATCCATCCATCTATTCATCCATCCATCCATCCACACATTCACCCACCCACCCACCCATCCACCCATCCACCCATCGGTCCATCCATCCATCCATCCGTCCATCTGTCCATCCATCCAACAAGCCTTTTGAGATAGTTACTAGGTGCCAAGGATTGTGATAGGCTCTAGGAACACAAAGACAAGTCTCAGTCCCTGCTCTTAAGGCGCTCACTGTCTTGTGGGGAGACTGATAGGCAAACAGACGATGATGACATTCCACTGCGATAAGTACTGGGGCAGAGGTAAGCATAGGGAGCTGTGAATTCAGCAGGGAAGGTGGGGAAGGGGGAACCAGAGAAGACTTCTCATGGAATATGATGCTTGAGCTGAGTCTTTCAGGACAAGTAGGAATTAACTAGTTAAAAAAGGGAAAGAGGAGCTTTTCAGGTAGAGGAAACATGTATAAACGAAAAGAGGCTTGTGAATATAAGGAGCCCTGGTAGCACAGTGGTTAAAGTGCTCAGCTACTAACCAAAAGGTCAGCAGTTGGAACCCACCAGCTGCTCTGTGGGAGAAAGATGTGGAACTCTGCTTCTGTAAAGTTTTACAGCCTTGGAAACTCTATGGGGCAGTTTTACTCTTATAGGGTCACTATAAGTCAGAATCAAATTGACGGCAGTGGGTTTTTTTTTTTTTTTTTTTTTTGTGAGCACACTGTTCATTAGTGAGGCTTGGGCAGGTAGATAAGTAGACAGTGACCTGCTCATGATGGGACTACGTAGTAAACAGAGATGTCTGGGTTTGGTGTTGGGCTGACATGAAGGCATTAAGGAGTCGTATGCAAGGCAGTGACATGAATAGCACTGAGTTTTGGAAACTTCCTTTGGTGTAGATGACTGAAGGGATATAGAGACTGGAGATGGGTGACTGGTTAGGAAGCCAATGGCTTTGGAGTCCACAGGAAGGCCTGGGTAACCTGGGTTTCTTGTGGGAAAGCTTTTCTCATGGTATCCTACTCCCTATGAGGAGTCCCCGGGTAGCACAAATGGTTAAGTGCTCAATTACTAGCCAAAAGTTTGGTGGTTTGAACCCATCCAGAGGTGCCTTGGAAGACAGGCCTGGAAATCTGCTTCTAAAAGGGTGCAGTTCTACTCTGTACATATGGGGTGGCCCTGAGTCAGAATCAACTCAATGGCAACTAACAACAACAGTCCCTAAAAGACATGCTCTTTGTATAAATTCTGTATGTATCTTCTTACAATTTCCAAGGATAGGGCATCTTCAAAGAAGACATCTCTTACACAGAATGGAGGGCTATTCATTGTCCTCAAGGGGCAGCTTGGGCTATCATAAGAATAGGCATGGGTAGATCAGGGCTTCTCAACCTCAGTGCCATCAACACTTTGGGCTGAATAATTTTTTCTTGTAGGGGGCTGTCCTGTGCATTTTAGGATGTTAAGCAGCATCCCTAACCTCTACCAACTGGATGCCAGTAGCATCCCCTGAGTTGTAACAACCAAAAATGTCTCCAGATATTGCCAAACATCCCCTGCAGAGCAAAACTCACTCCCTTTTGAGACTTACTGGGTTAGACAATGATAGAGAGAAAGTCAAAAGTAAAAAACTATCCTGAACATTGGTGTTGGAGTAATTGTCTCCTTGGGCCACTAGGATTTTTCTCTGTCTCCTTCCAGAATTAAGAGAGGAGTTGGCCAGGATTTGAAATCTCTGTGCCAATCACTGGGCTCAGTGTTTCATATAAATTACAGCAATCCTGTGAGGTGAGATTTCTTTTCTCCTATTTTACAGATGAAGAATCTGAGGAACAAACACTCTAAATGCCCATAAGCAAAGATAAAGGGATGTGGTATATTCATACAATGGATATTATAGCAAAGAAAACAAATGAGCGATAGCTACATGGAACAACAGCAATGAATCTTAAGTAACGGAACTTTGATATTGATATAAATTAGCCCCATACGACCACATATATATCTAAAGTTCAAAAATCACACACACACAAATATATGTGTGTACATACATATGTATGAGTACATACATACATGTATGTATCTATTATATATATATATATAATAAGGGAATAATAAACAGAAATTCAGGATAGTCACTGCTAGTAGGTGATGTATAAACAACTAAGACCCATTCTGTCCAAAGTTTTTGGTTTTTATGTATTACCGTATTTCTTGATATGGTCACAACAGCACTCAGTAATGCACTAGATGTCGTTAGTGCTTTGAACCACAGGAAGATGGACATTCTGTCTGTTGAGAATTTCCTTTAAGAAAGGAAACACAATATCACCCATGAATAATGCACTCCCTTAAACAATCAACTATGTGAGACCAAATGGTCAACATTTACCCAAGAGCAAATATGAGAAGTCAAGGAGGGGAAGGGAAGCTAGATCAGTGAAAACAGAAAAAACAGAATGGAAATAATGAGAATGCTGAAACTTTGTGAAACAATTTGTATAAAAATTGTTAAATGGGAACTCAATTTGCTGTGTACACTTTCATTTAAAACACAATAAAATATTTTTAAAAAAAAGAAAGAAGAAAGGAATCAAAAGTGGGTTCACTTAGAGAAAAAGGGATTGTTTAGAAACAGTAAAAGCGGTAGATATGCGTATGGGATATTGGAACATTTCTAGATTGAAGATGACATGGTTTCTCAAGTATATTCATGTCCCCATATTGATTGACCTATTTGGTAAGGCTGTAAGTATTTCCCCTTGAGAGATGGAGAGTTTTGGATATGCATATTCAGAATAAGACACAGAGCAGGGTCTGTGTAGATGCCAAAATGAACAGAGACAAGATGGAGGGCAAAAGAACTGATCGATACTGTGACATAAAAAATAATCACAGCCGAAAAACATTTTAAAGACATGGGAGAGAGTTTTCTAGGCGTTGTTCCAATCAGAAAAGTTTATCTCTTCCTTTTAAAATTAAGGTGAGGAAGATGTCAAGAAGAAAACATTTTGTAGTTGGTATTTTGCAAAGACCTTTCAGAATTTTTAGCATTCTCAGTAATTTGTGAGACACCAATAAGAACAAAAATAACCTGAGGAATGGCGATGCAGTTGATGAAATCTCCATACTTTGAAGACTTATATAATTTTACCTAACACGTCCAAGAAAGTGAGTTAGTAGCTGTTATGGATTTAAATGTGTCCCCCCAAAATACCTGTCAACTTGGCTAGGTTATGATTCCCAGTATTGTGTAACTGTCCACCATTTTGTTATCTGATGTGATTTTCCTATGTGTTGTAAATCCTATCTCTATGATGTTACTGAGGTAGGATTAATGGCAGTTACGTTAATGAGGCTGGACTCAATCTACAAGATTAAGTTGTGTCTTACGTAAATCTTTGTTTGAGATATAAAAGACAGAAGCAAGTAGAGAGATTTGGGGACCTCATACCACCAAGAAAGTAGCACTGGGAGCATAGAACGTCCTTTGGACCAGGAGTCCCTGTGCTGAGAAGCTCCTTGACCATGGGGAGATTGATGACAAAGACCTTCTTCCAGAGCTGACAGAAAGGGAAAGGCTTCCTCTGGAGCTGATGCCCTGAATTCAGACTCTTAGCCTCCTAGACTGTGAGGGAATAAATCTCTGTTTGTTAAAGCCATCCGCTTGTGGTATTTCTGTTATAGCAGCACTAGATAACTAGTACAGTAGCAGAACCAGAAATCAAGACCAGTCTTGTGTGGATCCTGAAGCCATGATCTTTTCACACCATCAGGGACCTCCAGCATGATCCAGGCCAGCATGTGAACTGATTAGGAAGTTGATTGGTGATGCAGAGCCAGGACAAGCCCAAAGCAAGTGGAGCAGCATCAGAAAGCCCCTCATGAATCTCTCCAAGAAGGTGTTGACTTGATACTAAAACCACTTTGCACGGATGTCCTTCTATCACTTTTCGTTTTTGTGTTTTTATATCTATAGAATTCACAGGCTATGTACTCCGTAGTATGAATTTAATCCTTCTTGATGAAATAGCCTGCAGTTTTTCACATTCTCAAATTAAAAGCTTATCTTTGGGTATATTGATAAGCAGAGCTAAGTATTTATACCAGCTTGATCCAACTGATGATTACAGTCACTGGAGTGGCAAATGATCCCCGGTGTGGAGGCTGGGCAGCCTGCCTGTGAACCGGTGTGCTGTGGTACAAATACCAGACTTCAATCACTATATTAGACACCCCCCCACCTCCATCCAAAATCAGGAGGTCTAGTAAATGGTTAAAATCAGAGGTTTGGGGGTCAGACCAACCTAGGTTTCAACCTCGTTCACACCTCATAACTTGCATAATTTTGGGAACATGATTTAAAGTCTCTGAGTTAGTTTTACGCTTGAACATAGTGATAACAACTATACTTACTACTGAAGGTCATTGGGAGGAGTCAATGAAAAATGTAGTCAAGGGCTTGGTAAATGTATGGAAGCCATTATTACTGTTATTTTTAGTAATAAAATTCCAGGACAGCCAAACAGGAAGGTTCTAGAAAGAGGTGGAGATATCTAAGTGGCCTTAGGATCCACTGCCTAATTGTCCATTCCCCATCCCTCATACCTCTCTTCCCCAATTGGGTCAGAGGTTCATTTCCTGATTGTCTGAATGGTGCAGAACTGCATTCCTGGAGGAAGAGCGGGGCAGCTTCGGCTTGGCTGAGGCCTCCTGATGAGAGGTTACTGTGGGAAAGGCCTGCTTCAGTCAGGCTGGGGAGCAGCCTGTAAAAGAAATAGCTCATTCCAGAGCAGGAGCAGTATCAAGGGATCCAAATTCAGTGAAGAAAACTCCCGACTTAACAGACAAGTTTTTTTAAGTGGGGACAACATCTCCCAGGCTCCTGAAGCCTGCTAATCAGATGTTTGTATATAAATGAGTATAAACAATGACAAGGAAAGATGCTATATGTTGTACCAACATGCATGGCGAAGGACTATAAAAGCCCCTGTGTATTAGATGTCTTTCAAACTCAGGTATACTGAGTTTGCAATTCTCCAGCAAGGTAAGCACCAGCACCATGGCGGGCAATTGTTGTCCTGGAAATCCCACCACCATCCCAGCTGTGCCCGCCATCTCCATATGCCCAAATGGTGGCAGCTTCTGGAATACTATCTCTTTGCCCAGTTCCTGCCGGAGCAGAACATGGCAACTGGTCACCTGCCAAGAAAACTGTCAGCCAGTCAGCAATGCCCCAAGTGGCTGTGCACCTGCTTCTTGCCAACCTACCTGCCTTCCATCAACTTCTCGTGTGGATTTTGTCTGCAGACCCATTTGCTCTCGCACAGCCTGCTATGAATCCAGTGCTGGTCAGTCTACTTGTCTGGTTAGCTCATGGCAGCCTGCCTGCTCAGAATCCACTGGTTGTCAGGCAAAGTGCTGTGATGCCAGCCCCTACCAGCAAGGATCCTGCCAGGAATCTCTCTGTGAGTCTGGATCATGCCAGGAAGCTTGCAGCCAATCAGCCTGCTGTGACACCGCATCCTGCCAGCCACCCTGCTCTGAGGTAACTTCCTGTCCTGAAACATCATGCCCACCGATCACGTGTGTGTCCAGTCCATGCCAACCATCTTGCTGTCCAGTAGGTTCACGTCAACCCACTAGTTGTGAAAGCCAGCCCTGCAAATCAACTTATTACCAACCTATCTGCTACATTTTTAAGCCTTGCCAATCAGTTCCCTGCATGCCTGTGCCCTGCCGGCCATCGACATATGCGTTCAGTTCTTGTAATCCTACTTGCTGTGTGCCCATCTCCTGTCAGCCACTTCACTGCCAACCAGCTTCTTCCATATCCTTTATCTGTCAGCCAGTGGCTAACTGTCAGCCCTCTTGTTCTGTAAACCCTTGTAAATCAGTTTCCTGTGGCACCATGCTTTCTGGCCAAGCAATTTGTGGAGGGCCCACTTCGTGCAACCAAAGTGGCTGCAAATCCCCTTCTTGCCGACCAGCTTGCTGTGTGACAGGGTTAGGCAAGTCATCCAGCGGTGGCTCCAGTTGCTTCTGACCAACTTCCCCAAGTTTCTGCAAAGCAAACAACTGCTTGTCGACTTCCTGCCAAACTCAGCCATGAATCCAGCTTCCAGAAGGAAACCCTTCTTTGATGGGACACAATTCACACCTCCTTTGAGCATCTGCTGCTGTCTACAAACGCATAGCACCCTGTGGGTATCTGTATCCTGCCAAGCACAAATCCTGCCTGTTTGCTGACTTTACTCCGAGTCCAACCCCACATTCTATCCAGGTGCTGATGAGGGAACTTGTCCAGCTACTAAGAGATATCTTCTTAACCAAGATGGTCTTTCAGCAATAACGGTCCACACCATAGCTTGCATTTCTGTTGTCAATTCATTTCACTTCAGCAAAGCCTTCTTTCATTTTTCTTTATTTTGATGCTGCCCAGTCTTTCAGAGACTCCTTTGCTGCCGACTGCTAATAAAAATGTGACTGGTTAAGCATAATATGACTCTTCATTCATGAGTTCTTCATTCCTTTCAATATGCCACTACGTGGATTTCCTTCAAGTCACATTTGAACATGATGATCCTGGACCCTCTAAGTCGACAACCCCCCTCCCCCATCCCCAATGCTGCCTTGGGAGATAACATTCAGTTCTCTTTGGTACCCATTGGTGTCCACAAGAGGTCATCAGAAAGTGCATCCATTGGTCTGCAAGGGCTTCTGATGTCTAGAATATTAGATGGTCAAGTTGGAAGGGTCTGAAAGCCAACAGTTCGGTGGCTTCTAACCTTTTTACCACCAAGAGCTCTTTTGAGGAGAGTGGCCTCAGTTTCCCCACAGTGAAAAGACTTAGGGAAGCCAAAGACAGAAATGATTCAGGGAAGCCATAGATTGAAATAAACAAGAGGCATTGGTCCTGGAAGGAGACCTGGTGTCAGAGTGGTTAAGTGCTCAGCTGCTAACCAAAAGGTCAGCAGTTTAGACCCACCAGCCACTCCTCTGGAGAAAGATGTGGCAGTCTGCTTCTGTAAAGATTTACAGCCTTGGAAATCCTATGCGGCAGTTCTACTCTGCCTATAGGGTCGCTATGAGTCAGAATCGACTCCATGGCAATTTTTTTTTTTTTTTTTGGTTTATTGGTCATGGAGAATAGCTCAGAGTTAATTTACTTAACGCTGGTTCTAACAATCAATTCACCAATGTCCAATTCAAATAAAATTTCAAAAGCTTCAGTTTTTGGGGAATTGTTTTTTTTGTTTGCTATGTTTTTCACCTTTTAAGAAACCATTTTTAAAAAGTCTAAGGGAACTTCTGACTGAATTTTATATTTCTAGTGTGCTGTTATTGAATATAAACATTTTTTCGTTGGTGTGATTGATTTCTATTTGGGAAAAGATCAGAGGAAAATTTATAGTGTGTACTTGTTGCAAATAAGATTCTTGGGTGACACAGTTTGCACTGGACTACTAACCTGAAGATTGGCAGTTCGAACCCACCCAGTGGCACTGTGAAAGAAAGGCCTGGTGTTCTACTTCTGTAAAGATTACAGCCAAGAAAACCCCATGGAGCAGTTCTACTATGTAACACATGGGGTTTGGGTTGGTTTGGCAAGGGCGTCCCTGGGAGGCAGAAATGGTTAAGTGTTTGGCTGGTGACTGAAAGGTTGGCAGCCATAGCAACTTAGTGACATTTATTGTGTTTCTACCATATGAATGAAGTTCCTGGATGGTACCAGTGGTTAACACACTTGGCTGATAACCAAAAGTTTGGAGGAATGAGTCCACCCAGAGGCAACTCGGAAGAAAAGCTTGGTGATCTACTTTCAAAAAATCAGCCATTGAAAACCCTATGGAGCACAATTCTGCTTTGACACACACGGAATTGACTTGACAGGAATAGATGGTGCTTGTAGCAATGGTACAAGGTCCTTCCTCAAGCGGCTTTGGCCTCCTTTTCAATCAAGGGGCTCTGGGTCTGATTAGGTTTAAAGCCGAGTGAGTGGCCACGGTCTGCACCGTGACAACTCAAGTCGGGCTTCTGGCTACCAGACCTGGAGTTTCCTTTAAAAGGACTATGCTCAGAACCTAACTTAAGACCTGTTTTCTAACCAGTCCAGGACGTAGCCACCCTCCTCTTTTGAAAATAGCCCATATTTCTCCTAGGGATTGTCTGTCTGATGGTATAATTAAGTGCTATTCTTTAAATTAGAAATCCCGGCTCCCACCAGGAAAATTGCTGGACTTTGAATGACTAAGTGCCTAAGATTTTATTTAGTGAGAGGCACCTCTCCTCCTGTAGGGGCCACTCTGTCACTCCTCAAATGGCTTCCTGGCCCCTCTGTTGACATCTCCTGCTCCTGTCTTTGCATACCTGTTGCTAAGTTCACATTCCTGCTCCTGCCATACTGATGGCCTGGTTGACCCTGCATGGAAGAGGGAGTGGGGTGGGATGAGTTGATGGGAGGTAGAAAAATTTTTCCTCTATCTATGTTCTACTCTCAAAACAGGCCATAAAGAAAGCTGGCCAACACCTTGAGGTTCTTATATCAACTTCAGGTATATGGCTCTTTAATCTGAGTCTAAGTTACCTGCAGTTCCTCCTCCCTAGGAAACTTTGGATGCTTTTCTGCAGAAAAAACCATCCAGATGTCTGTCTAACTGTCCCTCTAGTACATCTCTTATCCAGGGTCCCAGCCTGAATTTGGGAGGCAAGTGCTAATTTTTACTGGATGATATGAGTTACTGATCTTGGGAATTAGATGTGCCTTGGCAGTTGTCACTGAATTCAGCCACATTTCTGTACTCTTCCCATAAAATTATGAGAGTCCTTTTCAATTGCCCTGCTGAAATCTAGATGTATTTTCTACTGATTTTCTTTAATTTTCCTTAAATCTAGCAACGATAAAATGTTAAATTAGTCCGATGTTTTAAGGACAAATACTAACTGAAAACCACCCATTGCCATAGAATTGATTCCGACTCATAGCGACCCTACAGGATAGAGCAGAACTGCCCCACAGGGTTTCCAAGGAGCGCCTGGTGGATTCCAACTGCCGACTTTTGGTTAGCAGCGGTAGCTCTTAACCATTATGCCACCAGGTTTTCCCAATTCAAAACAAAGTGTTTTTAATTCTCCCCGTTGAAAGTGAGGGAAGAGGCTCCCCTTCTCTTGTTCTTTCAGAATTCACTTTAGGTAAGCTGTAGTTGTAAAATCTTTGTCTTTTTGAAAAGTATGTAAATCTAAAGTGTTAAGTCAGGGGCCTGGCAGTCACTTCTTTAAAAGGCAACTTCCCGTAATTGTCTCCTACCTCCCAGTTCCCTGGGAGGAGATCAGTGTAACCTCAGGTATCCTGCTATAAGCGAAACCAAGACCAATGCCGTCGGGTGGATTCCGACTCATAGCGACCCTATAGGACAGAGAAGAACTGCCCTATAGAGTTTCCAAGGAGCGCCTGGCAGATTCGAACTGCCGACCCTTTGGTTAGTAGCTGCAGTGCTTAGCCACTATGCCACCAGGGTTTCCATCCTGCTATAAAGATACTAGAAAACTGGCATTGTAATCTGGAAAACATGGATGCAGTGGGCTGTACTCAGCTATATAAAGGGTAAGAAGTCCTGGCCGTGCAATGGTTAGGCACTCGTCTACTGACTGAAAGGTCAGTGGTTTGAACCCTCCAGCTCGGTGGGAGAAAGAAATCTTACCCTTTACATGTTATTGTTGTTCTTGTTCACTGTTGAGTCAATTTTGACTCATACCGACCTTAAACGACAGAATAGAATCACCCACAGAGTAGAACTGCCCCATAGGGTTTCCAAGAAGTGGCTGGTGAATTCCAACTGCCAAACTCCTGGTTAGCAGCGGTAGCTCTTCACCACTGTGCAGCCTAGAAAACCCTATGGGGAAGTTCTACTCTGTGGGCGGTTCTACTCTCTCATATAAGGTCACTATGAGTCAGAATCCACTCAACAGCACACAACAACTTATAAAGGATAAGATTTCTTTTTGACTTAGCAACCTCTTTAGCAAATTGCCTGTGATGCATCACATTCTGGTTTAATGCTTATTCAATAATAAAATTTTTCTTTCTCTTCTATGTTCGTGGAGAGGTTTTCGGATTGGGACTAGATTTTGTTTTAAATTGTATTTCCGCAACACATGACTTGGTCTAAGTGGTCCCAGGTTCTATCTTTTCTAGGGATTCACAAAGGATCCCTTAAGTAATGTATCCTAGAATCTTATCCTGAGTCACGGTCAAGCTTATATGTGAATGGTTTGCAGAATAGTGGAAGTTGGGATGATATTTGCCTATCTTAGACACCTTTGTTCCCTAAGATTCCTCAAAATTCACTTTGTGTTTTTCTTCCAGTTTCTAAGTGCCCTGGGGCGTAATGTGATAGCTCTCAGTGACATAAATCACTCAGAGTATCTAGGTGTTTGTAAAATCTGTTTGTTCATTTTGGGCTTCTTTCTGTCTTTATAGATGTTTGGTCACCTTTCCAATTCTATTGTTATTCCTCATTGTCTAATAAGACAGACACCAAATGAGAATATTTCTAGCATAACCTTTGCATTCTTTGTGCTACTTTCCAGAAGGAGGGCTCAGGTCTTATCTCATTCCCGTGTCTCAGCATGAACTAAGCCTGGATTTTCCTTGCTAGATACAGATGTGTTGACAGATCATGAATTAGGAGTTGGGTGAGGGGTGGATGTAAGCATATCATGTAAAAAAAAAAAAAAATTAGCGTCATATTGAAGAACTTTCTTCATGTAAAACTTCTTTTGGTAGTTATATCACTGCTCATCTTTCTCTCCTCTTGCAATTTTCCCTTTTTGGTTCAGAATGAGAAATGACTCTTCTCCTTTTATCATAAAATTAAGTCATGCTTGAGGAGGAAAACAATGTATGAACAAAAACTGTAAAGCCCTGTAAAGCTCCCCCACATACACACACCCTGCCCACTCCAGCCGCATTCCCCTGCTGCGAATTACTGGAGTACTGTTCATTATACCCTAATCGTAGATTGTTCTTTCCCTTTACAGATGCTGGATTATTTTCTATTTAAACCACAGAAGGAAAATAAAAGGAGCGTTGATTTCTTTATCTCAAGCACTAGCCTAAGATTATCAATACAAAGTAATAGACTTTTGTTTGATGGCATCCTTACTCTGCTTAAATTAACTTTATTAAAAAACACAGTTTCCCATCAGCTGAGGTGTGGAATGGGGATGAAAATCTTATGTATATCTTCATTTCTAATGGCACACATTAGCTAAATCCAGACTATCAGTAGCAATCATAAAGTCTAACTTTTAAATGAAGGCAGTGAGGACGAGGATGAGTTTTCTTAAACCTGTTCTTTCCTTGATAACATATTATTTGGTGAAAGGAATGAATATCAGAAGCCTGTTTTAAATGTATTTCAAATCATCAAAAGCCAACTCCACTGAAATAAACTATAGCAAAGAGGAGGAAGGAAGATGAGGGGGTGGAGTAGGTCACTCAGTAGAGCCTGGTTTCTATTACAGGCTTCTTGGATGAGGAATGCTTTTGTTTAGAGACAAGCTTTCTGGCCAGAGACAGGTTACAACTACTGTGAGTACTGGGGTGATCAGAGGTGGGTGAAGAATGTGTGTTTTCTTTATCTGGGTTACACCATCTATGTAGTTTAGGCTTTTTTTGATTTATGATTTGGGTGTGGAGGAGGAGGTTGGTAATGGTTCATTTTGGTGGTGTTGTATATCATGGGTTATTAAGGGGAAGGCCTGGGAAGAGATAACACAGGATGCTATCACGCCTAGAAAATGCCACTAATTTAGAGCTTTTTATGATGTTAGGAGCAGGTGGGGTTGGGAAAAGATTATTGGGTCAGCTTTGAGATAGAACAGGGCCTGACTTCCAGACATTTCTAGTGTTCTGCCAGCTATGAATATGGGAAAAGAAACCAGTTTCCATTAACATTTTTAAATAGACACATTTTTGAGCTCATTGTTTTAGATCTTCTCATGGGGCCTTCGTGGCGTAGTGGTTAAAGAACTCAGCTGCTACCAAAAAGCTGGCAATTTGAATCTACCAGCTGCTCCTTGGAAACCCTATAGGGCAGTTCTACTTTGTCCTATTGGGTCGCTAGGAGTTGGAACCAACTCGATGACAATGGGTTTGGTTTTTTTGGGTTCATAAGTTCTTGGCAATAGGGTGGCTCAAGAAGAAAAAGTGAGAGTGACCTAAAATTGTGGTTTGATTTGTGGACGTGCCAGAAGTCAAGAAGCAAGGACACCTCTTTGGGCAGGCATACTAGGGATTGGAGAACCCAAGCACTAAAGGAATGGGGAAAGGGAGAAGAGTAGACTGATGGCATAAATACCAAATTTTCAAGAGATTTGAAGATCAAAGGCAAAAAACCCATGTTTGAACCATAATATTGATTATGGAACATGTACAATATCCATTATAAAACATGGTCTTGAAGGCAGACATCCAAGTTGCACTGAAGGCATTGGCAAAAAACAAGGTTCCAGGAATTAATGGAATAGCAATAGAGATGTTTCAACAAATAGATTCAATGCTGGAAGTACTCACTTTCTATGCCAAGAAATTTCGAAGACAGCTACCTGGCCAACTGACTGGAAGAGATCCATATTTCTGCCCATTTCAAAAAAAGGTGATCCAACAGAATGCAGAAATTATCAAATAATATCGTTAATATCACACATAAGTAAAATTTTGCCGAAGATAATTTGAAAACAGTTGCAGCAGTACATTGACAGGGAACTGCCAAAAATTTAAGCTGGATTCAGAAGAGGACATGGAATGAGGGATATCATTACTGACATCATTTCTAAAGGTTCTTCTTAACATAAATTAAACGCAGAGTTTGAGCTTGGAGTCTAACATTCATTCTCATTTCAAGCACATACACAAGAAAAATTCCACGTGTACTTTCTGAAACCACGTGCCTGCTATAGGAGAGATTCCAAAGAGGTTTCCAATGAAAAATGGGTTGAGCTTTCTGCACTTTGATAGAGGAAATAAAGACCAAGGCCAGTTTTCTTAGATCAACCCCAGTTCTTTCCATAACAATATTATATTTTACTAGAAGGCCTAATCTAGAGGTTGTCTTTTACTCAAATAAAAAAAGAGAAAGGGAAAAAACCTCAACTCATCCTGAAACGCAATTAGAAATATTTAAATAACGAACAGATATCATGGTAGAAATGAAATAGGCTGAAGCATAAATTTCATCATGGATGTTCATGATGCAATGGCTTGAGTGAGGAGGCATCAAAAGTTAGGGACTACAGTAAGATACCACCCAAGACTGGGAATCTACATTACA
The DNA here is from genome assembly GCF_024166365.1 of Elephas maximus indicus. Classification (NCBI taxonomy): domain Eukaryota; kingdom Metazoa; phylum Chordata; class Mammalia; order Proboscidea; family Elephantidae; genus Elephas; species Elephas maximus. The sequence continues at coordinate 48,352,401 of NC_064837.1, read as the reverse complement.
AAGAACCAAGCCCAATTTTGCAAAGTCACCTTAAAAAGAATATATGCCAAGCCTGAGGAATTGACTCAGATCTGATTGAAGCTATAAAAAACGTGAAAAAACAAACAGTGAAACTTAGATGGGGGTGGAGGTATACTAATGAGCCATGAAAACTTAGAGCTAAGAGAAGTGCTGAGGCAAATGTTGGCAGTGTATGGCCAAGCACTGGCCAGGGAAGAAGGAGAGTTAGCGGCAGGACTGTGAGTTTTCCAGTTGCGCTGGTGAGACCTATTGTGAAGTGAATGCATCAAACGCCTCTCAACATTTAGTTCCTTTTACTCCATTGTTTTATCTCTTCCTCGCAAAATAATCTTCTATAAGGAGAATATGTGGTGGTTGAGAAGATTTCCATTCTTGATAAAGTTAATTCTCTTGTAAGTTAATAAATAGACATCTTTGCTTTATTGGCTTGGATTACATTAATCTGCCCCAAGAGGTGGCTTCAGACTTGGTATGTAAACAAAATCAGTTCTGCAAGGCTGAAGACCCAGGCCATGATAAAGTTATCAAGGTTGTGAATGCCTTTTGGAAGACAATTTTTGTGTTTTTTTTTTAATCTCTCCAAATGAATGCCAATGATCATGGCAGTGTGAATGTTTCCTTTAAGGCATTATGCATTTGAATGCTTTATGTATTTGAATACTTATGGACTTCAGAGAATGGTAACATGATAGCAATAAGTCAATCAAATAACGATGGGGTAGGGCAGAGGGTGTTTAAGAAGCTCAAAGAATCTTAGTGATGGAAGGGACTTTGATAAACTTCCTGCCAAATGGTTAGCTGTCAGATCCCATTTTTGAAAATTCCTCATAAAATGCAAGGTGCTGTGTGTAGAGATTGTGGATAGCTCAAATGTAAAATTTCTACGGAGTGGTTGTTGTTTTTGTTGTTAGGTGCCGTCAAGTTGGTTCCGACTCATAGCAACTCTATGTACAACAGAACGAAACACCACCCCATCCTGCACCATCCTTACAATCATTGTTATGCTTGAGCCCATTGTAGCAGCCACTGTGTCAATCCATCTCCTTGAGAGTCTTCCTCTTTTTTGCTGACCCTGTACTTTACCAAGCATGATCCTTCTCCAGGGACTGATCCCTCCTGATAACATGTTCAAAGTTAGTGAGATGTAGTCTTGTCATCCTTACTTCTGAGGAGTATTCTGATTGTACTTCTTCCAAGACAGATTTGTTCATTCTTGTGGTAGCCCATGGTATATCCAATATTCTTCGCCAACACCACAATTCAAAGGCACCAATTCTTTGGTCTTCCTTATGCATCATCCAGGTTTCACATGCATATGAGTCAATTGAAAACACCATGGCTTGGATCAGGTGCACCTTAGTCTTCAAGGTGGCGTCTTTGGTTTTCAACACTTTAAAGAGGTCTGTCGCAGCAGATTTGCCCAATGCAATGTGTCTTTTGATTTCTTGACCACTGCTTCATTGGGTGTTGATTGTGGGTCCAAGTAAAATGAAATCCTTGACAACTTCAATCTTTTCTCTGTTTATCATGATGTTGCTTATTGGTCCAGTTGTGAGAATTTTTGTTTCCTTTATGTTGAGGTGTAATCCATGCTGAAGGCTGCAGTCTTTGATCTTCATCAGCAAGTGCTCCAAAACTTCTTCACTTTCAGTAAGTTAGGTTTTGTCATCTTATAACACAGGTTGTTAATGAGTCTTCCTCCAACCTTAATGCCCCATTCTTCTTCTTAGAGTCCAGCTTCTCAGATTTATTGCTCAGCATACAGACTGAATAGGGATGGTGAAAGAATACAACCCTAACACACACCTTTCCTGACTTTAAACCACACAGCATCCCCTTGTTCTTTTCGAATGACTGTTGATCTATGTGCAGGTTCTTCATGAGCACAATTAAGTGTTCTGAAATTCCAATTCTTTGCAATGTTATCCATAATTTGTTATGATCCACACAGTTGAATGCCTTTGCATAGGCAATAAAACACATATAAACATCTTTCTAGTATTCCCTGCTTTCAGCCAGGATCCATCTGACATCAGCAATGATAGCCCTCATTCCACATCCTCTTCTGTATCCAGCTTGAATTTCTGGCAGTTCCTTGTCGATATACTGCTGCAGCTGCTTTTGAATGATATTCAGTGGTTAGATTATCTCAATTCCTAAGACTGTGTCCATGCTCAATTTCCTTAATAATGTTCATGTCAGGAGAATAAGTTGCTTTAAAGTTTGGGAGTGCGTGAAATATGTTCAGAGGATATGTTTTCTGATATGTGACTCGATCCCTTTTTTATTTTCCACACTGTACATGGCCAGGTGAAACAGACATTTCAGAATGCGATGTGCATGACATTGAAGAACAAAGAATTCTTTAGATGAGCTTCTAGCTAAATGTTCTAGTACAGTGCCAGAAATACAATGATGCTGAAATATATTGGATGGCTTTTAAAACAGCCTGCTAGCCTGTCATGGATTGAATTGTATCTCCCCAAAATATCTGTCCACCTGGCTACGTCATGATTCCCAGTATGATTGTCTACCATTTTGTCATCTGATGTGATTTCCCTATGTGTTATAAATCCTATTACTATGATGCAATGAGACAGATTAGTGGCAGTTATATTGATGAGATCTACAAGATTAGATAATGTCTTAAGCCAATCTCTTTTGAGATATAAAAGAGAGAAGTGAGCAGAAAGACATGGGGACCTCATACCCCCAAGAAAGCAGTGCTGGGAGCAGAGCATGTCCTTTGGACCTGGGGTTCCTGCACAGAGAAGCTCTCAGACCAAGGGAAGATTGATGACAAGGACCTTCCTTCAGAGCTGACAGACAGAGAAAGACTTTCCCTGGAGCTGATACCACGAATTTGGACTTGTAGCCTACTAGGCTGTGAGAGAATAAACTTATATTTGTTAAAGCCATCTACATGTGGTATTTATGTTAGAGCAACACTAGATGACTAACACATGGCCTTCGTGTGCGAGTGGTCACTGAGGTATTGGAAATAGAATAAAGAATACACATGTAAACAGAAAAATAATCTATATTTGGAAAGGTCTGTTTTCACTCGATAGGCAATTCAAAGCATGTGCCTTTCCAGTGTTCTGACCACTGTTTTCTTTGTGTCACTTTATTCCTCTGGAATATGGAGATGAATCATCTTGGTTCTGCCAACTTAGGGGTCATTGTCAGGCTCAAGATAATATTTATGTAATAAAATATGAATGTAATGCCTCGTAAGGTAAATGTAGGAAGAGCAAAATCACAATACAGGTTGGAAGATAACAAAGACTTTATTAAGAAGAAATTAGGGAAGTTTCTCTGGAGCTGGGAAGACAATGCAAAGTGGTCACGAAGAGGAGAAAGTGGGACACTGGGAAAGAGAGTACATTAGAAAAACATGATTATAGAGAATGGTAAACACGAAAAGGATTTATTATTGAGGCTACTTAATGGTAGAGAGTGATGGGCACTAATCCAAGATGGGGCCATGACCTTAGGTCAAGGACATCCAAGGAAGGCCTACAGCTGTCACAGATCAACAGAGATGAGACGGAAGAAAATGAGAGGAAGTCAACTGCACCCTACCAAGACAACCCACAAAGATTTTAATCAAGATGAGGAGTAATATATCATGGCAAGTGCTAGTGATGCCTGGTGATCAAGCTTGCGGCAGTAACTGGGGAACTGGCAGGTTGGTTGTGAGAAGGTTGGTCCATGATGGATGATTCTGTGGTGAGTGGATCAGCAGCAGGAAGGTTGGCAGCAGCTGGATCCAAAGCTCTGGGGTAGGCCACTAGTCAGGCAGACACATGTTGGGCGGTAGCAGGTTCTCCGACAGTACACGGGGCCAGAGCAAGCTGGCTGGCAGCAGGGTGTGGAGCAGCAACTAGGGCGGCAGCAAGGCTGGCAGCAGCTGGACCCACAGCTGGTTTGGCCAGCGCAGCTGGACACAGAGCAGGTGGGCTGGCAGCAGGGTGTGCTGCAACAGGAAGGACGGCAGCAGCTGGTCTGACAAACTGGTTGGCAGCTGGTGGTACAGCAGGTGGTTTGACAAGTTGGGCGGCAGCAAGGCTGGTAGCAGCAGGACCCAGAGCAGGTGGGCTGGCAACAGGTGGTTGTGTAGCAGGTGGGCTGGGAGCAGGTGGTTGTGCAGCAGCTGGGCTGGCAACAAGGGGGACAGCAGGAGTGGGTCATGGTGTCAGGTGTGGAGGGTGGGCTTCTGTTCAGAGGTGAGTGTCCCAGGTTCTGAGAACTCCTTCTGCTCTGGGGCTTTTATACACTGGACTGCCAAAGTTTGAGCCAATAACCAGGACTTTTCCTTGTTATTGCTCATGTTGTTTTCTATCATCATTGGAGGAATTGTCAAGGAGGAAGTTGTTCTTTAAGGGTTTTGCATCTTTTGAAAATAGATGCTTAATGTTTCTTAATTGAGAATTATTCATAGAAACTTTTTTTCAGATAAAAGGGAGGCAGTCACATCATCAGCATCCTTCCTGCTCCAATCATCGTCTGGTCACATGATAGTTCCAGCTGCCATGGAGGGTCAGAACGGTGTTCCTCTCAGCTGATGCCGATTCATGGAGTCATAAATTGAAAGCCTGCTGGGCCCAAGCCTGTTCACCAGGAAAGCCTGATATCAAGGCTACAAGAAATAGGTATCTGTGGCCACTGCTGTACCTGGGTATCCCAGTTCTATCAAAGATACTGGTGTAGAGGATGTTTGGCACCATCCCTTCCATATGGCAAAGAGGAAGGAAAACAGGTGGTTAGAAACGGAAGCAGTGCGCTGGGGACTCAGGCAGCATCCATTACTTTACAACTTGGGTGACCAGGTATCCTGGCTTTCCCAGGGCTGAGGAGTTCCCATGATGTGGGACTTTCAGTGTCTTTATTTGGAGAGTACTTGGCAAACTGGGACAAGCTGGTGACTCTAGTCCTGACACTGTTTAGTAGTAGACACAGTGACTTGAGGTGAGACACTCTAACCTGCACATTCTTTTTATTGTGGTAAAAGTACACGTTTGCCATTTCAACATCTTTTACGTGCACAATTCAGTGACATTAATCACATTCATCATGCTGTAGAACCATCACCACTCTCAGTCTCCTAATTTTTCCATCACTCTTATCGGAAACTCAGTGCCCTCCAGACAATGACTTTCCCTTGCTGCCTTCTTCTTGCCCCTGGTAACTACTAATAAACTTTGGTGTCTATACATTTGCCATCTCTCGATATTTCATAAAAGTGAGATCATACAATATTTGCGCAGTTGTGACTGACATATTTTACTCAGCATAAAGTTTTTGAGGGTCACTCATGTTGTAGCATGTATCAGGCCTTCAGTTCTTTTTATGATTGAGGAATGTTCATTTTGTGTATCTATTTATCTATTGATGGGCATTTAGGTTACTACCACTCTTTGGCTACTGTGAATAATACTTCAGTGAACATCGGTGTACCAGTGTCTATTTTCATTCCTGCTTTCAATTGTGTCAGGTATATATCTAGAAGTGGAATTGCTTGTTGATATGGTAATTCTATGTTTAAGTTTTTGTGGAGCTGCCAAACTGTTTTCCACAGTGGCTGGATCATTTTACAATCCCACCAGCAATGAGCGAGGGATCCAATTTCTCCACACCCTCATCACCTGTTGCTTTCTTTCTTTTTTTAAAAATCATAGTCATCCTAGTAGGGGTGAAGTGGTATCTCATTATGGTTTTATTATTATTATTTTTTAATGACAGCAATGGGTTTGGTTTGGTTTTTATGACTAATGACCTTGAGCATTTTTCATGTGCTTGTTGGTCATAGGTATGTCTTCTTTGGGGAAATGTCTATTTAAGTCCTTTGCCCATTTTTTAATTGGATTGTTTGTCTTTTGTTGTTAAATTGTAGGAGTTCTTCATGTATTCTGGCTATTAAACCCTTTTCAGATATATGGTTCCCCCCAAATTTCTCCCAATCTATAGGTTGTCTCTACACTTTGTCGTTAAAGTCCTTTCATGCACAAAAATTTTAGATTGTATTGAAGTCCGATTTATCTATTTCGTCTTTAGTTGTTCATGCTTTTGGTGTCATATCTAACTAAGATTTTATTATCATAAACTAGATAACAAAGGAATACCCCTATGTTTTCTTTTAAGAATTTTATGGTTTTAGTTCTTATATTTAGGTTCTTTTTTTTTTTTTATTAACTTTTATTGAGCTTCAAGTGAACGTTTACAAATCCAGTCAGACTGTCACATATAAGTTTATATACACCTTACTCCGTACTCCCACTTGCTCTCCCCCTAATGAGTCAGCCCTTCCAGTCTCTCCTTTCGTGACAATTTTGCCAGCTTCCAACTCTCTCTATCCTCCCATCCCCGCTCCAGACAGGAGATGCCAACACAGTCTCAAGTGTCCATCTGATATAATTAGCTCACTCTTCATCAGCATCTCTCTCTCACCCACTGTCCAGTCCCTTTCATGTCTGATGAGTTGTCTTCGGGGATGGTTCCCATCCTGTGCCAACAGAAGGTTTGGGGACCATGACAGCCAGGATTCCTCTAGTCTCAGTCAGACCATTAAGTCTGGTCTTTTTATGAGAATTTGGGGTCTGCATCCCACTGATCTCCTGCTCCCTCAGGGGTTCTCTGTTGTGCTCCCTGTCAGGGCACTCATCGATTGTGGCCGAGCACCAACTAGTTCTTCTGGTCTCAGGATGATGTAGGTCTCTGGTTCATGTGGCCCTTTCTGTCTCTTGGGCTCTTAGTTATCGTGTGACCTTGGTGTTCTTCATTCTCCTTTGATCCAGGTGGGTTGAGACCAACTGATGCATCTTAGTTGTATATTTAGGTTCTTGATGCATTTTGAGTTAATTTTCATACATGGTATGAGGTATGGGTAGAGCTTCATTCTTCTCTAAATTTTAGGATTGGCTTGTAAATCCCACTCTCTGCATTCCCCCTGCCCCACATACCCTCAAAAACTGCTTGCTTTTTTTACTGTAATTATGTTGTATTTATGTATCATTTTGGGGAGAATTGGCATTTTTCCAATATTGGATCTTCCAATTCATTAATTTAATATAACTTTATTTAATTTTTTTTGCTTCCTGGAATAATGTCTTGTAGTTTCCTGTGCAGTTTTTGCACAGCTTTCATTACATTTATCCTTAGCTAAGTAATGTTTATCACATTATAAATGGAATCGTTTTCATTTAATGTTTACACCTGTTGTTTTCTGTCATATAAATAACAATAAAGTTTTTGTATATTGGCTCTGTAATATCTAGAAACCTTGCTGAAACACCCTTATCAATTCTAATAATTTATCCATAGATTGGGGGTTTCTATGTACACAGTAATGTGATCTGTGAATTTTGAGCCTTGTATTATTTCACTATTAATCCCGTTATCAGTTATTCTTCTTGCCTTACTGCACTGCATGCAGCCTCCAAAACTATGTTGAATAGAAGCGGTTATAACAAGGAGCTTTGTTTTCTCCTGATCTCAAAGGGAAACTTTCCTTTCATATAATACTTTCTGTTTAAAAATATTTTAATGAGATTTAATTCACATACCATAAAATTCGTCTTTTGAAAGTGTACAATTTAGTGGTTTTTATTATATTCACAAGGTTGGGCAACCATGACCACTATATAATTACAGAATATTTTCATGACCCCAACAGAGAAACTTTGTACCCGTTAGTAATCACTTCCTAGTCCTCCTCGTCGCACGTTGTGGCAACCACTAATCTGCTTTTTGTCTCTATAGATTTGCCTATTCTGGACAATTCATAGAAATGGAATCATACAACATGTGGCCTTTTGTGTTTAGCTTCTTTCATTTAACGTAATTAATGTTTTTGGGAGTTACCGACATCGTACTTCACTCCTTTTTATGACTGAATAAGCCCTCACCTGCTAACCAGAAGGTCATTGGTTTGAACTTACCAGCTGCTCCATGGGAGAAAGTAGTGCATTCTTCTTCCATAAGGATACTTGGCACAGCTATGGATACTTCCTAGACACAAGCAAATCTCTCACTGGATTGGTCTACTGGGTTTGAGGGCTTGGGACCACAGTCTCATGGGGGAACTTGATCAACTGGCATAATATAGTCCATAAAGACAGTGTTGTGCATCCTACTTTGGTGTGTAGTGTCCGGGGTTTTAAAAGCTCACTAGTGGACATCTGAGATACAACTGTTGGTCTCTACTCATTCAGAGGTAAAGAGAAAGAAGGAAACCAAAGACTCAAATAAGAAACTAGTCTACAAAATCAATAGTCTACATGAACAACGACATCACCTGTTTGGAGACCAGAAGAACTAGATGGTACTCGGCTACCACTACTGACCATTCCGATCAGGACCTAATAGATGGTCCTGGATACAATGGGAGAAAAATGTAGAATAAAACTCAGATTCCTAAAAAATGGCCAGATTTACTGCACTGGTAGAGACTAGATGAGCTCCGAGACTATTGCCCTGAAATACTCTTTAAACTTGGAACTCAAACCACTCCCAGGGGTCACCTTCCAGCCAAATGACAGATTGGCCCATAAAATAAAAAATATTACCCATAAGTACTATCTTCCTCAAAATAATCATGTAGATGAAGCCAAATGGTTAGCATTTACCTTAGACCAAAGATGAGAAGGTTAGGGGCTACAGGGAAGCTAGATTAATGGAAACAGAACAACCAAATTGGAAATAATGAGATTGCTGATATATTGTAAAGAATGTAATAAATGTCATTCAATAATATGTGCGGAAATTGTTAAGTAAGATCAATAATTTCTTGTGTAAACTTTCACCAAAAACACAATAAAATATTTAAAAAAAATGATTTACAGCCTTGGGAACCCTATGAGGCAGTTCTGCTATGTCCTGTACGGTCACTATGAGTTGCAATCCACTCAACAGAAGTGGGGTTGACTTTCTGGGTTTTGTACAGATATATCAAACTATGTTTATCTGTTCGTCATTCCATGCACATTTGTGTTATTTCCACTTTTTAGTATTTTTGAATAGTGCTGATATGAACATTCCTGTACAAGTTTTTGTGTGAGCATAGGTGTATTTCTCTTGGGTAGACACCTATGAAGTCACAGGGTAACTCTACGTTTAAGTTTAGAGGAACTGCCAAACTGTTTGCCAAAGTGGCTATGCCATTTTGTATTTCCACCAGCAGTGCGAACGTTTCTAACTTGTGGGATACAATTGTTCACATGTTTTTCCTTCTAATCTTTTTCATTTCTGTAAGGTCAGTAGCAATGCCCCTCATTCATTCCTGATTTTAATAATTTGAGTCTTCTCTCTTTTTTTCTAGGTTACGTTAGCTTGAATTGGGTATTTTGTTTACATTTTAGAAGAATCAACATTTGTTTTCTTTGATTTTCCCCTATTTACTAGTCTCTCATTTATTTCCAGTTTAATATTTGTTATTTTCTTTCTTCTGCTTGTTTTGGGTTTAGTTAGCTCTTCTTTTTAGGTTTCTTAAGATGGACAGTTAGGTTACTTATCTGAAATATCAATGTATTTTCTAGTTCCCCTTATGGTTTCTTCTGTGACTCATTGGTTATTTATAAGTACACGTATGATCTTTAATTTCCATATATTCTTGAATATCCCAAATTTCCTTCTATTGTTGATTTCCAATTTAATTTCTTTGTGGTTGGAGAATGTACTTTGTATGAGTTGAATCCTTTTAAATTTATAGAGGCTTGTGTTATGGCTTAGTAAATGGTGTGCCCAGGAGAATTGTTTATGTGTGCTTGAGAAAAATGTGTATTGTGCTGCTGCTGTTGGATGGAGTGTCCTAGAGATGTTGGTTAGGTATCTTAGTTATTTAGTCCTGCTTTTTTTTTTTTTTATTATAATAGAAATACCACAAGTGGATTATTTTAACAAAGAGAAAATTTATTCTCTCACAGTTTAGGAAGGTAGAAGTCCAAATTTATGATGCTAGCTCCAGGGAAGGCCTTCTCCCTCTGTTGGCTCTAGGGGAAGGTCCTTGTCATCAATCTTCCCCGGTCGAGGAGCTTCTCAGTGCAGAGACCCTGGATCCAAAGGACACACTATTGTCCTGGCTCTTCTTTCTTGGTGTTATGAGGTCCCCCTGTCTCTGCTGGCTTCTTCCTTTTACATCTCAAAAGAGATTGATTTAAGACACAACCTAATCTTCTAGATTGAATCCTGCCTCATTAACATAACTGCCTCTAATCCCACCTCATTAACATCATATAGGCAAGATTTACAATGCATAGGAAAATCACATCAGATGACAAAACGGTGGACAATCAAACAATATTGGGAATCATGGCGTAGCCAAACTGACACAAATTTTGGGGAGGGCACAGTTCAGTACATTACAGTAGGTATAGTTGGTTTATGTTTTATAGTTTTATAACATTTTAAAAAATCATGTAAGTTGTATTAAAAGGTATAAAATGCTCTTTCTGTATCTATTAAGATAATGATGGGAATTTTTTATTTTATTTTGTTAAGGTGGTGAACTACATTGAGTAATTTTTGCATGTTAAATCTACCTTGCATTGCTGGAATAAATGCTGTATTAATCTTTGTATGTATCAGAAAATTCTTTTTGTTAATATTTTGTTTAGAAATTTTGCATCTCTGTGGTTTGCATGAATGTGTTTACCTGTAGCTTTTCTTTCTTGACATCACTGTGTTATGTTTGGGTATCAAATTTATACTGGACTTATAAAATGATTTGTACATTATATCTTTTTAATCATACCTACAAGAATTTAAGATTTTATTATTTCTTCCTTACTATTTGATATTCAGCAAAATACACTGGTGGAAGCCATTTGTTGTCTCAGGGTGTGTATGTGTGTTGCAGGAAGGGGTTTAGCGTTTATAATTGTTGGTTCAATTTCTTGAGTAAATACAAAACTCTTCAGATTTTCTATTTCTCATGTCAGCTTTGATTTTTTTTCTCTAAAATTCTCAATTTTATGTAATTTTAAAGAAATTTTGGCACAAAGTTTCCGTCATATTGCCCTCATATCTATCATAGATTCTGGTGATGCGCAGTTTCTGCTCATATTCTTGTTCCTCTCATTTCTCAGCTTGTACACAGACATTAAGCAAGTCACTTTTCTCATTTATTGATTGCTAAAGATACTCTTGGAAACCCTGGTGGTGTAGTGGTTAAGAGCTACAGCTGCTACCCAAGAGGTTGGCAGTTCAAATCTACCAGGTGCTCCTTGGAAACTCTATGGGGCAGTTCTACTCCGTCCTAAAGGGTTGCTACGAGTTGGAATTGACTTAACAGCAGTGGTTTTGGTTTTTTTTGGTTTCGAAAGATACTCTTGGTTCTGACCATTTGTGAGGCTTTTGTGAGGACAGGAAGGAACAACAGACGTGAAATGCAGTAGGAATGTGAGGTCTTCTAAAGGAAATGATGCAGAAACAAAAGCAAAATGTGGAAATGATGCAAAGTGGTAAATATTATATTAGGAAATAAAGAGGGAGGACTCCTTGTAGCTAAGAAAACATACTAAAGTGAACATAAGAAAGAGAAAAGTGAGACACAAGAGTGGAGAATACATTGAGAAAACATTTATTATTTATTATTGAGGAAAGTTAAGAAAAAAGCCATGAAGTGTTTGTTTGTTTGTTTTTAAACTGCTTGGAGAGAAAGGGCGAAGATCACTTTTCCACGTCTGAGAATGCCAATGATCATGGCAGTGTGTATGTTTCAGTTCAGGCAGTAGGCATGTAAATCCTTTCTGTATTTGAATGCTAATGACCTTTAAAAAAAAATGGTAATACATTAGTGATCAATCAAACAAATAATGATGGGACAGGACAGAGGATGTTTAGGGAACTCAAAGAACCTTGGGGACGGGAGACATCTTTATAAACTGCCAAGTTGTTTGTTATCACATCCAGTCCTTGAAAATCCCTATAAAATGCAAGATGCTGTGTTTAGAGATTGTGGATGGCTCCAAGGTAAAAATTCCACGGAGTGGCCAGATAAGCTCAGTTCCTAGGGCTGTGTCCATACTCAATCTCCTTAATAATGTTCTTGTCAGGAGAATAAACTGCCTCAAAGTTTGAGAGTGCATGAAATATGTCCTGAGGGTGTGTTTTATAGCATGTTACTTGATCCCTTTTTTATTTTCCACACTGTACATGGTCAGACGAAACAGACATTCCAGAATGCCATTTGCATGACATGGTAGAACAAAGAATTCTGTAGATGAGCTCCCAGTTAAATGTCTTAGCACAGAACCAGAAAAACAACGATCTGCAAATATACTGGATGGCTTTTAAAACAGCCTGCTGGCCTTAATGTGCAAGTGCTCACCGAGGTTTTGGAAATAGATTGGAGAATGCACGTGTAAACAGGAAAATAATCTGCATTTGGAAGGTCTGTTTTTACTGCTAGAGAGACAATCGAAAGCACCTATCTTCCCAGTGTTCCGATCACTGTTTTCTTTGGGACACTTTATTCATCTGTAGGATGGAGATGATGATTTTGGTTCTGCCAGCTTAGGGGTAATTGTCAGACTCAAGGTAATATTTATGAAATAAAATGTGAATGTAAGGCCTCAGAAGGTAAGTGTTGTACAAACAGCAAAATCACAACATAGGCTGGGAGACAGCAAAGACTTTATTAGGAAGGAATTGGAGACATTTGCCTGGAGCTGGGAAGACAATGCAAAGTAGCCATGAAAATGAGGAAGTAATACACTGGAAGAATGAGCATATTAGAAAAAGCATGAGTATGCAGAAATAGTAAACACGATAAGGATTATTACTGAAGTTACTATACGGCAAAGAGTGATGGTCACTCGTTCAAGACTGAGCAATGACTGTAGGTGAGGGACACCCAAGAAAGGCCTGCAGCTGTCAAAGAGATCAACACGGATGAAGTTGAAGAAAATGAGAGTGAAGTCAATTGCACCCTACCAAGACCACCCACAAAGATTTTAATCAAGATGAGGAGTAATATAAAGATGGTTATATCATGGCAAGTGCCAGTGATGCCTGGTGATCAAGCTTGCGGCAGTAACTGGGGAACTGGCAGGTTGGTTGTGAGAAGGTTGGTCCATGATGGATGATTCTGTGGTGAGTGGATCAGCAGCAGGAAGGTTGGCAGCAGCTGGATCCAAAGCTCTGGGGTAGGCCACTAGTCAGGCAGACACATGTTGGGCGGTAGCAGGTTCTCCGACAGTACACGGGGCCAGAGCAAGCTGGCTGGCAGCAGGGTGTGGAGCAGCAACTAGGGCGGCAGCAAGGCTGGCAGCAGCTGGACCCACAGCTGGTTTGGCCAGCGCAGCTGGACACAGAGCAGGTGGGCTGGCAGCAGGGTGTGCTGCAACAGGAAGGACGGCAGCAGCTGGCCTGACAAACTGGTTGGCAGCTGGTGGTACAGCAGGTGGTTTGACAAGTTGGGCGGCAGCAAGGCTGGTAGCAGCAGGACCCAGAGCAGGTGGGCTGGCAACAGGTGGTTGTGTAGCAGGTGGGCTGGGAGCAGGTGGTTGTGCAGCAGCTGGGCTGGCAACAAGGGGAGCAGCAGGAGTGGGTCATGGTGTCAGGTGTGGAGGGTGGGCCTCTGTTCAGAGGTGAGTGTCCCAGGTTCTGAGAACTCCTTCTGCTCTGGGGCTTTTATACACTGGACTGCCAAAGTTTGAGCCAATAACCAGGACTTTTCCTTGTTATTGCTCATGTTGTTTTCTATCATCATTGGAGGAATTGTCAAGGAGGAAGTTGTTCTTTAAGGGTTTTGCATCTTTTGAAAATAGATGCTTAATGTTTCTTAATTGAGAATTATTCATAGAAACTTTTTTTCAGATAAAAGGGAGGCAGTCACATCATCAGCATCCTTCCTGCTCCAATCATCGTCTGGTCACATGATAGTTCCAGCTGCCATGGAGGGTCAGAACGGTGTTCCTCTCAGCTGATGCCGATTCATGGAGTCATAAATTGAAAGCCTGCTGGGCCCAAGCCTGTTCACCAGGAAAGCCTGATATCAAGGCTACAAGAAATAGGTATCTGTGGCCACTGCTGTACCTGGGTATCCCAGTTCTATCAAAGATACTGGTGTAGAGGATGTTTGGCACCATCCCTTCCATATGGCAAAGAGGAAGGAAAACAGGTGGTTAGAAACGGAAGCAGTGCGCTGGGGACTCAGGCAGCATCCATTACTTTACAACTTGGGTGACCAGGTATCCTGGCTTTCCCAGGGCTGAGGAGTTCCCATGATGTGGGACTTTCAGTGTCTTTATTTGGAGAGTACTTGGCAAACTGGGACAAGCTGGTGACTCTAGTCCTGACACTGTTTAGTAGTAGACACAGTGACTTGAGGTGAGACACTCTAACCTGCACATTCTTTTTATTGTGGTAAAAGTACACGTTTGCCATTTCAACATCTTTTACGTGCACAATTCAGTGACATTAATCACATTCATCATGCTGTAGAACCATCACCACTCTCAGTCTCCTAATTTTTCCATCACTCTTATCGGAAACTCAGTGCCCTCCAGACAATGACTTTCCCTTGCTGCCTTCTTCTTGCCCCTGGTAACTACTAATAAACTTTGGTGTCTATACATTTGCCATCTCTCGATATTTCATAAAAGTGAGATCATACAATATTTGCGCAGTTGTGACTGACATATTTTACTCAGCATAAAGTTTTTGAGGGTCACTCATGTTGTAGCATGTATCAGGCCTTCAGTTCTTTTTATGATTGAGGAATGTTCATTTTGTGTATCTATTTATCTATTGATGGGCATTTAGGTTACTACCACTCTTTGGCTACTGTGAATAATACTTCAGTGAACATCGGTGTACCAGTGTCTATTTTCATTCCTGCTTTCAATTGTGTCAGGTATATATCTAGAAGTGGAATTGCTTGTTGATATGGTAATTCTATGTTTAAGTTTTTGTGGAGCTGCCAAACTGTTTTCCACAGTGGCTGGATCATTTTACAATCCCACCAGCAATGAGCGAGGGATCCAATTTCTCCACACCCTCATCACCTGTTGCTTTCTTTCTTTTTTTAAAAATCATAGTCATCCTAGTAGGGGTGAAGTGGTATCTCATTATGGTTTTATTATTATTATTTTTTAATGACAGCAATGGGTTTGGTTTGGTTTTTATGACTAATGACCTTGAGCATTTTTCATGTGCTTGTTGGTCATAGGTATGTCTTCTTTGGGGAAATGTCTATTTAAGTCCTTTGCCCATTTTTTAATTGGATTGTTTGTCTTTTGTTGTTAAATTGTAGGAGTTCTTCATGTATTCTGGCTATTAAACCCTTTTCAGATATATGGTTCCCCCCAAATTTCTCCCAATCTATAGGTTGTCTCTACACTTTGTCGTTAAAGTCCTTTCATGCACAAAAATTTTAGATTGTATTGAAGTCCGATTTATCTATTTCGTCTTTAGTTGTTCATGCTTTTGGTGTCATATCTAACTAAGATTTTATTATCATAAACTAGATAACAAAGGAATACCCCTATGTTTTCTTTTAAGAATTTTATGGTTTTAGTTCTTATATTTAGGTTCTTTTTTTTTTTTTATTAACTTTTATTGAGCTTCAAGTGAACGTTTACAAATCCAGTCAGACTGTCACATATAAGTTTATATACACCTTACTCCGTACTCCCACTTGCTCTCCCCCTAATGAGTCAGCCCTTCCAGTCTCTCCTTTCGTGACAATTTTGCCAGCTTCCAACTCTCTCTATCCTCCCATCCCCGCTCCAGACAGGAGATGCCAACACAGTCTCAAGTGTCCATCTGATATAATTAGCTCACTCTTCATCAGCATCTCTCTCTCACCCACTGTCCAGTCCCTTTCATGTCTGATGAGTTGTCTTCGGGGATGGTTCCCATCCTGTGCCAACAGAAGGTTTGGGGACCATGACAGCCAGGATTCCTCTAGTCTCAGTCAGACCATTAAGTCTGGTCTTTTTATGAGAATTTGGGGTCTGCATCCCACTGATCTCCTGCTCCCTCAGGGGTTCTCTGTTGTGCTCCCTGTCAGGGCACTCATCGATTGTGGCCGAGCACCAACTAGTTCTTCTGGTCTCAGGATGATGTAGGTCTCTGGTTCATGTGGCCCTTTCTGTCTCTTGGGCTCTTAGTTATCGTGTGACCTTGGTGTTCTTCATTCTCCTTTGATCCAGGTGGGTTGAGACCAACTGATGCATCTTAGTTGTATATTTAGGTTCTTGATGCATTTTGAGTTAATTTTCATACATGGTATGAGGTATGGGTAGAGCTTCATTCTTCTCTAAATTTTAGGATTGGCTTGTAAATCCCACTCTCTGCATTCCCCCTGCCCCACATACCCTCAAAAACTGCTTGCTTTTTTTACTGTAATTATGTTGTATTTATGTATCATTTTGGGGAGAATTGGCATTTTTCCAATATTGGATCTTCCAATTCATTAATTTAATATAACTTTATTTAATTTTTTTTGCTTCCTGGAATAATGTCTTGTAGTTTCCTGTGCAGTTTTTGCACAGCTTTCATTACATTTATCCTTAGCTAAGTAATGTTTATCATATTATAAATGGAATCGTTTTCATTTAATGTTTACACCTGTTGTTTTCTGTCATATAAATAACAATAAAGTTTTTGTATATTGGCTCTGTAATATCTAGAAACCTTGCTGAAACACCCTTATCAATTCTAATAATTTATCCATAGATTGGGGGTTTCTATGTACACAGTAATGTGATCTGTGAATTTTGAGCCTTGTATTATTTCACTATTAATCCCGTTATCAGTTATTCTTCTTGCCTTACTGCACTGCATGCAGCCTCCAAAACTATGTTGAATAGAAGCGGTTATAACAAGGAGCTTTGTTTTCTCCTGATCTCAAAGGGAAACTTTCCTTTCATATAATACTTTCTGTTTAAAAATATTTTAATGAGATTTAATTCACATACCATAAAATTCGTCTTTTGAAAGTGTACAATTTAGTGGTTTTTATTATATTCACAAGGTTGGGCAACCATGACCACTATATAATTACAGAATATTTTCATGACCCCAACAGAGAAACTTTGTACCCGTTAGTAATCACTTCCTAGTCCTCCTCGTCGCACGTTGTGGCAACCACTAATCTGCTTTTTGTCTCTATAGATTTGCCTATTCTGGACAATTCATAGAAATGGAATCATACAACATGTGGCCTTTTGTGTTTAGCTTCTTTCATTTAACGTAATTAATGTTTTTGGGAGTTACCGACATCGTACTTCACTCCTTTTTATGACTGAATAAGCCCTCACCTGCTAACCAGAAGGTCATTGGTTTGAACTTACCAGCTGCTCCATGGGAGAAAGTAGTGCATTCTTCTTCCATAAGGATACTTGGCACAGCTATGGATACTTCCTAGACACAAGCAAATCTCTCACTGGATTGGTCTACTGGGTTTGAGGGCTTGGGACCACAGTCTCATGGGGGAACTTGATCAACTGGCATAATATAGTCCATAAAGACAGTGTTGTGCATCCTACTTTGGTGTGTAGCGTCCGGGGTTTTAAAAGCTCACTAGTGGACATCTGAGATACAACTGTTGGTCTCTACTCATTCAGAGGTAAAGAGAAAGAAGGAAACCAAAGACTCAAATAAGAAACTAGTCTACAAAATCAATAGTCTACATGAACAACGACATCACCTGTTTGGAGACCAGAAGAACTAGATGGTACTCGGCTACCACTACTGACCATTCCGATCAGGACCTAATAGATGGTCCTGGATACAATGGGAGAAAAATGTAGAATAAAACTCAGATTCCTAAAAAATGGCCAGATTTACTGCACTGGTAGAGACTAGATGAGCTCCGAGACTATTGCCCTGAAATACTCTTTAAACTTGGAACTCAAACCACTCCCAGGGGTCACCTTCCAGCCAAATGACAGATTGGCCCATAAAATAAAAAATATTACCCATAAGTACTATCTTCCTCAAAATAATCATGTAGATGAAGCCAAATGGTTAGCATTTACCTTAGACCAAAGATGAGAAGGTTAGGGGCTACAGGGAAGCTAGATTAATGGAAACAGAACAACCAAATTGGAAATAATGAGATTGCTGATATATTGTAAAGAATGTAATAAATGTCATTCAATAATATGTGCGGAAATTGTTAAGTAAGATCAATAATTTCTTGTGTAAACTTTCACCAAAAACACAATAAAATATTTAAAAAAAATGATTTACAGCCTTGGGAACCCTATGAGGCAGTTCTGCTATGTCCTGTACGGTCACTATGAGTTGCAATCCACTCAACAGAAGTGGGGTTGACTTTCTGGGTTTTGTACAGATATATCAAACTATGTTTATCTGTTCGTCATTCCATGCACATTTGTGTTATTTCCACTTTTTAGTATTTTTGAATAGTGCTGATATGAACATTCCTGTACAAGTTTTTGTGTGAGCATAGGTGTATTTCTCTTGGGTAGACACCTATGAAGTCACAGGGTAACTCTACGTTTAAGTTTAGAGGAACTGCCAAACTGTTTGCCAAAGTGGCTATGCCATTTTGTATTTCCACCAGCAGTGCGAACGTTTCTAACTTGTGGGATACAATTGTTCACATGTTTTTCCTTCTAATCTTTTTCATTTCTGTAAGGTCAGTAGCAATGCCCCTCATTCATTCCTGATTTTAATAATTTGAGTCTTCTCTCTTTTTTTCTAGGTTACGTTAGCTTGAATTGGGTATTTTGTTTACATTTTAGAAGAATCAACATTTGTTTTCTTTGATTTTCCCCTATTTACTAGTCTCTCATTTATTTCCAGTTTAATATTTGTTATTTTCTTTCTTCTGCTTGTTTTGGGTTTAGTTAGCTCTTCTTTTTAGGTTTCTTAAGATGGACAGTTAGGTTACTTATCTGAAATATCAATGTATTTTCTAGTTCCCCTTATGGTTTCTTCTGTGACTCATTGGTTATTTATAAGTACACGTATGATCTTTAATTTCCATATATTCTTGAATATCCCAAATTTCCTTCTATTGTTGATTTCCAATTTAATTTCTTTGTGGTTGGAGAATGTACTTTGTATGAGTTGAATCCTTTTAAATTTATAGAGGCTTGTGTTATGGCTTAGTAAATGGTGTGCCCAGGAGAATTGTTTATGTGTGCTTGAGAAAAATGTGTATTGTGCTGCTGCTGTTGGATGGAGTGTCCTAGAGATGTTGGTTAGGTATCTTAGTTATTTAGTCCTGCTTTTTTTTTTTATTATAATAGAAATACCACAAGTGGATTATTTTAACAAAGAGAAAATTTATTCTCTCACAGTTTAGGAAGGTAGAAGTCCAAATTTATGATGCTAGCTCCAGGGAAGGCCTTCTCCCTCTGTTGGCTCTAGGGGAAGGTCCTTGTCATCAATCTTCCCCGGTCGAGGAGCTTCTCAGTGCAGAGACCCTGGATCCAAAGGACACACTATTGTCCTGGCTCTTCTTTCTTGGTGTTATGAGGTCCCCCTGTCTCTGCTGGCTTCTTCCTTTTACATCTCAAAAGAGATTGATTTAAGACACAACCTAATCTTCTAGATTGAATCCTGCCTCATTAACATAACTGCCTCTAATCCCACCTCATTAACATCATATAGGCAAGATTTACAATGCATAGGAAAATCACATCAGATGACAAAACGGTGGACAATCAAACAATATTGGGAATCATGGCGTAGCCAAACTGACACAAATTTTGGGGAGGGCACAGTTCAGTACATTACAGTAGGTATAGTTGGTTTATGTTTTATAGTTTTATAACATTTTAAAAAATCATGTAAGTTGTATTAAAAGGTATAAAATGCTCTTTCTGTATCTATTAAGATAATGATGGGAATTTTTTATTTTATTTTGTTAAGGTGGTGAACTACATTGAGTAATTTTTGCATGTTAAATCTACCTTGCATTGCTGGAATAAATGCTGTATTAATCTTTGTATGTATCAGAAAATTCTTTTTGTTAATATTTTGTTTAGAAATTTTGCATCTCTGTGGTTTGCATGAATGTGTTTACCTGTAGCTTTTCTTTCTTGACATCACTGTGTTATGTTTGGGTATCAAATTTATACTGGACTTATAAAATGATTTGTACATTATATCTTTTTAATCATACCTACAAGAATTTAAGATTTTATTATTTCTTCCTTACTATTTGATATTCAGCAAAATACACTGGTGGAAGCCATTTGTTGTCTCAGGGTGTGTATGTGTGTTGCAGGAAGGGGTTTAGCGTTTATAATTGTTGGTTCAATTTCTTGAGTAAATACAAAACTCTTCAGATTTTCTATTTCTCATGTCAGCTTTGATTTTTTTTCTCTAAAATTCTCAATTTTATGTAATTTTAAAGAAATTTTGGCACAAAGTTTCCGTCATATTGCCCTCATATCTATCATAGATTCTGGTGATGCGCAGTTTCTGCTCATATTCTTGTTCCTCTCATTTCTCAGCTTGTACACAGACATTAAGCAAGTCACTTTTCTCATTTATTGATTGCTAAAGATACTCTTGGAAACCTTGGTGGTGTAGTGGTTAAGAGCTACAGCTGCTACCCAAGAGGTTGGCAGTTCAAATCTACCAGGTGCTCCTTGGAAACTCTATGGGGCAGTTCTACTCCGTCCTAAAGGGTTGCTACGAGTTGGAATTGACTTAACAGCAGTGGTTTTGGGTTTTTTTGGTTTCGAAAGATACTCTTGGTTCTGACCATTTGTGAGGCTTTTGTGAGGACAGGAAGGAACAACAGACGTGAAATGCAGTAGGAATGTGAGGTCTTCTAAAGGAAATGATGCAGAAACAAAAGCAAAATGTGGAAATGATGCAAAGTGGTAAATATTATATTAGGAAATAAAGAGGGAGGACTCCTTGTAGCTAAGAAAACATACTAAAGTGAACATAAGAAAGAGAAAAGTGAGACACAAGAGTGGAGAATACATTGAGAAAACATTTATTATTTATTATTGAGGAAAGTTAAGAAAAAAGCCATGAAGTGTTTGTTTGTTTGTTTTTAAACTGCTTGGAGAGAAAGGGCGAAGATCACTTTTCCACGTCTGAGAATGCCAATGATCATGGCAGTGTGTATGTTTCAGTTCAGGCAGTAGGCATGTAAATCCTTTCTGTATTTGAATGCTAATGACCTTTAAAAAAAAAATGGTAATACATTAGTGATCAATCAAACAAATAATGATGGGACAGGACAGAGGATGTTTAGGGAACTCAAAGAACCTTGGGGACGGGAGACATCTTTATAAACTGCCAAGTTGTTTGTTATCACATCCAGTCCTTGAAAATCCCTATAAAATGCAAGATGCTGTGTTTAGAGATTGTGGATGGCTCCAAGGTAAAAATTCCACGGAGTGGCCAGATAAGCTCAGTTCCTAGGGCTGTGTCCATACTCAATCTCCTTAATAATGTTCTTGTCAGGAGAATAAACTGCCTCAAAGTTTGAGAGTGCATGAAATATGTCCTGAGGGTGTGTTTTATAGCATGTTACTTGATCCCTTTTTTATTTTCCACACTGTACATGGTCAGACGAAACAGACATTCCAGAATGCCATTTGCATGACATGGTAGAACAAAGAATTCTGTAGATGAGCTCCCAGTTAAATGTCTTAGCACAGAACCAGAAAAACAACGATCTGCAAATATACTGGATGGCTTTTAAAACAGCCTGCTGGCCTTAATGTGCAAGTGCTCACCGAGGTTTTGGAAATAGATTGGAGAATGCACGTGTAAACAGGAAAATAATCTGCATTTGGAAGGTCTGTTTTTACTGCTAGAGAGACAATCGAAAGCACCTATCTTCCCAGTGTTCCGATCACTGTTTTCTTTGGGACACTTTATTCATCTGTAGGATGGAGATGATGATTTTGGTTCTGCCAGCTTAGGGGTAATTGTCAGACTCAAGGTAATATTTATGAAATAAAATGTGAATGTAAGGCCTCAGAAGGTAAGTGTTGTACAAACAGCAAAATCACAACATAGGCTGGGAGACAGCAAAGACTTTATTAGGAAGGAATTGGAGACATTTGCCTGGAGCTGGGAAGACAATGCAAAGTAGCCATGAAAATGAGGAAGTAATACACTGGAAGAATGAGCATATTAGAAAAAGCATGAGTATGCAGAAATAGTAAACACGATAAGGATTATTACTGAAGTTACTATACGGCAAAGAGTGATGGTCACTCGTTCAAGACTGAGCAATGACTGTAGGTGAGGGACACCCAAGAAAGGCCTGCAGCTGTCAAAGAGATCAACACGGATGAAGTTGAAGAAAATGAGAGTGAAGTCAATTGCACCCTACCAAGACCACCCACAAAGATTTTAATCAAGATGAGGAGTAATATAAAGATGGTTATATCATGGCAAGTGCCAGTGATGCCTGGTGATCAAGCTTGCGGCAGTAACTGGGGAACTGGCAGGTTGGTTGTGAGAAGGTTGGTCCATGATGGATGATTCTGTGGTGAGTGGATCAGCAGCAGGAAGGTTGGCAGCAGCTGGATCCAAAGCTCTGGGGTAGGCCACTAGTCAGGCAGACACATGTTGGGCGGTAGCAGGTTCTCCGACAGTACACGGGGCCAGAGCAAGCTGGCTGGCAGCAGGGTGTGGAGCAGCAACTAGGGCGGCAGCAAGGCTGGCAGCAGCTGGACCCACAGCTGGTTTGGCCAGCGCAGCTGGACACAGAGCAGGTGGGCTGGCAGCAGGGTGTGCTGCAACAGGAAGGACGGCAGCAGCTGGCCTGACAAACTGGTTGGCAGCTGGTGGTACAGCAGGTGGTTTGACAAGTTGGGCGGCAGCAAGGCTGGTAGCAGCAGGACCCAGAGCAGGTGGGCTGGCAACAGGTGGTTGTGTAGCAGGTGGGCTGGGAGCAGGTGGTTGTGCAGCAGCTGGGCTGGCAACAAGGGGAGCAGCAGGAGTGGGTCATGGTGTCAGGTGTGGAGGGTGGGCCTCTGTTCAGAGGTGAGTGTCCCAGGTTCTGAGAACTCCTTCTGCTCTGGGGCTTTTATACACTGGACTGCCAAAGTTTGAGCCAATAACCAGGACTTTTCCTTGTTATTGCTCATGTTGTTTTCTATCATCATTGGAGGAATTGTCAAGGAGGAAGTTGTTCTTTAAGGGTTTTGCATCTTTTGAAAATAGATGCTTAATGTTTCTTAATTGAGAATTATTCATAGAAACTTTTTTTCAGATAAAAGGGAGGCAGTCACATCATCAGCATCCTTCCTGCTCCAATCATCGTCTGGTCACATGATAGTTCCAGCTGCCATGGAGGGTCAGAACGGTGTTCCTCTCAGCTGATGCCGATTCATGGAGTCATAAATTGAAAGCCTGCTGGGCCCAAGCCTGTTCACCAGGAAAGCCTGATATCAAGGCTACAAGAAATAGGTATCTGTGGCCACTGCTGTACCTGGGTATCCCAGTTCTATCAAAGATACTGGTGTAGAGGATGTTTGGCACCATCCCTTCCATATGGCAAAGAGGAAGGAAAACAGGTGGTTAGAAACGGAAGCAGTGCGCTGGGGACTCAGGCAGCATCCATTACTTTACAACTTGGGTGACCAGGTATCCTGGCTTTCCCAGGGCTGAGGAGTTCCCATGATGTGGGACTTTCAGTGTCTTTATTTGGAGAGTACTTGGCAAACTGGGACAAGCTGGTGACTCTAGTCCTGACACTGTTTAGTAGTAGACACAGTGACTTGAGGTGAGACACTCTAACCTGCACATTCTTTTTATTGTGGTAAAAGTACACGTTTGCCATTTCAACATCTTTTACGTGCACAATTCAGTGACATTAATCACATTCATCATGCTGTAGAACCATCACCACTCTCAGTCTCCTAATTTTTCCATCACTCTTATCGGAAACTCAGTGCCCTCCAGACAATGACTTTCCCTTGCTGCCTTCTTCTTGCCCCTGGTAACTACTAATAAACTTTGGTGTCTATACATTTGCCATCTCTCGATATTTCATAAAAGTGAGATCATACAATATTTGCGCAGTTGTGACTGACATATTTTACTCAGCATAAAGTTTTTGAGGGTCACTCATGTTGTAGCATGTATCAGGCCTTCAGTTCTTTTTATGATTGAGGAATGTTCATTTTGTGTATCTATTTATCTATTGATGGGCATTTAGGTTACTACCACTCTTTGGCTACTGTGAATAATACTTCAGTGAACATCGGTGTACCAGTGTCTATTTTCATTCCTGCTTTCAATTGTGTCAGGTATATATCTAGAAGTGGAATTGCTTGTTGATATGGTAATTCTATGTTTAAGTTTTTGTGGAGCTGCCAAACTGTTTTCCACAGTGGCTGGATCATTTTACAATCCCACCAGCAATGAGCGAGGGATCCAATTTCTCCACACCCTCATCACCTGTTGCTTTCTTTCTTTTTTTAAAAATCATAGTCATCCTAGTAGGGGTGAAGTGGTATCTCATTATGGTTTTATTATTATTATTTTTTAATGACAGCAATGGGTTTGGTTTGGTTTTTATGACTAATGACCTTGAGCATTTTTCATGTGCTTGTTGGTCATAGGTATGTCTTCTTTGGGGAAATGTCTATTTAAGTCCTTTGCCCATTTTTTAATTGGATTGTTTGTCTTTTGTTGTTAAATTGTAGGAGTTCTTCATGTATTCTGGCTATTAAACCCTTTTCAGATATATGGTTCCCCCCAAATTTCTCCCAATCTATAGGTTGTCTCTACACTTTGTCGTTAAAGTCCTTTCATGCACAAAAATTTTAGATTGTATTGAAGTCCGATTTATCTATTTCGTCTTTAGTTGTTCATGCTTTTGGTGTCATATCTAACTAAGATTTTATTATCATAAACTAGATAACAAAGGAATACCCCTATGTTTTCTTTTAAGAATTTTATGGTTTTAGTTCTTATATTTAGGTTCTTTTTTTTTTTTTATTAACTTTTATTGAGCTTCAAGTGAACGTTTACAAATCCAGTCAGACTGTCACATATAAGTTTATATACACCTTACTCCGTACTCCCACTTGCTCTCCCCCTAATGAGTCAGCCCTTCCAGTCTCTCCTTTCGTGACAATTTTGCCAGCTTCCAACTCTCTCTATCCTCCCATCCCCGCTCCAGACAGGAGATGCCAACACAGTCTCAAGTGTCCATCTGATATAATTAGCTCACTCTTCATCAGCATCTCTCTCTCACCCACTGTCCAGTCCCTTTCATGTCTGATGAGTTGTCTTCGGGGATGGTTCCCATCCTGTGCCAACAGAAGGTTTGGGGACCATGACAGCCAGGATTCCTCTAGTCTCAGTCAGACCATTAAGTCTGGTCTTTTTATGAGAATTTGGGGTCTGCATCCCACTGATCTCCTGCTCCCTCAGGGGTTCTCTGTTGTGCTCCCTGTCAGGGCACTCATCGATTGTGGCCGAGCACCAACTAGTTCTTCTGGTCTCAGGATGATGTAGGTCTCTGGTTCATGTGGCCCTTTCTGTCTCTTGGGCTCTTAGTTATCGTGTGACCTTGGTGTTCTTCATTCTCCTTTGATCCAGGTGGGTTGAGACCAACTGATGCATCTTAGTTGTATATTTAGGTTCTTGATGCATTTTGAGTTAATTTTCATACATGGTATGAGGTATGGGTAGAGCTTCATTCTTCTCTAAATTTTAGGATTGGCTTGTAAATCCCACTCTCTGCATTCCCCCTGCCCCACATACCCTCAAAAACTGCTTGCTTTTTTTACTGTAATTATGTTGTATTTATGTATCATTTTGGGGAGAATTGGCATTTTTCCAATATTGGATCTTCCAATTCATTAATTTAATATAACTTTATTTAATTTTTTTTGCTTCCTGGAATAATGTCTTGTAGTTTCCTGTGCAGTTTTTGCACAGCTTTCATTACATTTATCCTTAGCTAAGTAATGTTTATCATATTATAAATGGAATCGTTTTCATTTAATGTTTACACCTGTTGTTTTCTGTCATATAAATAACAATAAAGTTTTTGTATATTGGCTCTGTAATATCTAGAAACCTTGCTGAAACACCCTTATCAATTCTAATAATTTATCCATAGATTGGGGGTTTCTATGTACACAGTAATGTGATCTGTGAATTTTGAGCCTTGTATTATTTCACTATTAATCCCGTTATCAGTTATTCTTCTTGCCTTACTGCACTGCATGCAGCCTCCAAAACTATGTTGAATAGAAGCGGTTATAACAAGGAGCTTTGTTTTCTCCTGATCTCAAAGGGAAACTTTCCTTTCATATAATACTTTCTGTTTAAAAATATTTTAATGAGATTTAATTCACATACCATAAAATTCGTCTTTTGAAAGTGTACAATTTAGTGGTTTTTATTATATTCACAAGGTTGGGCAACCATGACCACTATATAATTACAGAATATTTTCATGACCCCAACAGAGAAACTTTGTACCCGTTAGTAATCACTTCCTAGTCCTCCTCGTCGCACGTTGTGGCAACCACTAATCTGCTTTTTGTCTCTATAGATTTGCCTATTCTGGACAATTCATAGAAATGGAATCATACAACATGTGGCCTTTTGTGTTTAGCTTCTTTCATTTAACGTAATTAATGTTTTTGGGAGTTACCGACATCGTACTTCACTCCTTTTTATGACTGAATAAGCCCTCACCTGCTAACCAGAAGGTCATTGGTTTGAACTTACCAGCTGCTCCATGGGAGAAAGTAGTGCATTCTTCTTCCATAAGGATACTTGGCACAGCTATGGATACTTCCTAGACACAAGCAAATCTCTCACTGGATTGGTCTACTGGGTTTGAGGGCTTGGGACCACAGTCTCATGGGGGAACTTGATCAACTGGCATAATATAGTCCATAAAGACAGTGTTGTGCATCCTACTTTGGTGTGTAGCGTCCGGGGTTTTAAAAGCTCACTAGTGGACATCTGAGATACAACTGTTGGTCTCTACTCATTCAGAGGTAAAGAGAAAGAAGGAAACCAAAGACTCAAATAAGAAACTAGTCTACAAAATCAATAGTCTACATGAACAACGACATCACCTGTTTGGAGACCAGAAGAACTAGATGGTACTCGGCTACCACTACTGACCATTCCGATCAGGACCTAATAGATGGTCCTGGATACAATGGGAGAAAAATGTAGAATAAAACTCAGATTCCTAAAAAATGGCCAGATTTACTGCACTGGTAGAGACTAGATGAGCTCCGAGACTATTGCCCTGAAATACTCTTTAAACTTGGAACTCAAACCACTCCCAGGGGTCACCTTCCAGCCAAATGACAGATTGGCCCATAAAATAAAAAATATTACCCATAAGTACTATCTTCCTCAAAATAATCATGTAGATGAAGCCAAATGGTTAGCATTTACCTTAGACCAAAGATGAGAAGGTTAGGGGCTACAGGGAAGCTAGATTAATGGAAACAGAACAACCAAATTGGAAATAATGAGATTGCTGATATATTGTAAAGAATGTAATAAATGTCATTCAATAATATGTGCGGAAATTGTTAAGTAAGATCAATAATTTCTTGTGTAAACTTTCACCAAAAACACAATAAAATATTTAAAAAAAATGATTTACAGCCTTGGGAACCCTATGAGGCAGTTCTGCTATGTCCTGTACGGTCACTATGAGTTGCAATCCACTCAACAGAAGTGGGGTTGACTTTCTGGGTTTTGTACAGATATATCAAACTATGTTTATCTGTTCGTCATTCCATGCACATTTGTGTTATTTCCACTTTTTAGTATTTTTGAATAGTGCTGATATGAACATTCCTGTACAAGTTTTTGTGTGAGCATAGGTGTATTTCTCTTGGGTAGACACCTATGAAGTCACAGGGTAACTCTACGTTTAAGTTTAGAGGAACTGCCAAACTGTTTGCCAAAGTGGCTATGCCATTTTGTATTTCCACCAGCAGTGCGAACGTTTCTAACTTGTGGGATACAATTGTTCACATGTTTTTCCTTCTAATCTTTTTCATTTCTGTAAGGTCAGTAGCAATGCCCCTCATTCATTCCTGATTTTAATAATTTGAGTCTTCTCTCTTTTTTTCTAGGTTACGTTAGCTTGAATTGGGTATTTTGTTTACATTTTAGAAGAATCAACATTTGTTTTCTTTGATTTTCCCCTATTTACTAGTCTCTCATTTATTTCCAGTTTAATATTTGTTATTTTCTTTCTTCTGCTTGTTTTGGGTTTAGTTAGCTCTTCTTTTTAGGTTTCTTAAGATGGACAGTTAGGTTACTTATCTGAAATATCAATGTATTTTCTAGTTCCCCTTATGGTTTCTTCTGTGACTCATTGGTTATTTATAAGTACACGTATGATCTTTAATTTCCATATATTCTTGAATATCCCAAATTTCCTTCTATTGTTGATTTCCAATTTAATTTCTTTGTGGTTGGAGAATGTACTTTGTATGAGTTGAATCCTTTTAAATTTATAGAGGCTTGTGTTATGGCTTAGTAAATGGTGTGCCCAGGAGAATTGTTTATGTGTGCTTGAGAAAAATGTGTATTGTGCTGCTGCTGTTGGATGGAGTGTCCTAGAGATGTTGGTTAGGTATCTTAGTTATTTAGTCCTGCTTTTTTTTTTTATTATAATAGAAATACCACAAGTGGATTATTTTAACAAAGAGAAAATTTATTCTCTCACAGTTTAGGAAGGTAGAAGTCCAAATTTATGATGCTAGCTCCAGGGAAGGCCTTCTCCCTCTGTTGGCTCTAGGGGAAGGTCCTTGTCATCAATCTTCCCCGGTCGAGGAGCTTCTCAGTGCAGAGACCCTGGATCCAAAGGACACACTATTGTCCTGGCTCTTCTTTCTTGGTGTTATGAGGTCCCCCTGTCTCTGCTGGCTTCTTCCTTTTACATCTCAAAAGAGATTGATTTAAGACACAACCTAATCTTCTAGATTGAATCCTGCCTCATTAACATAACTGCCTCTAATCCCACCTCATTAACATCATATAGGCAAGATTTACAATGCATAGGAAAATCACATCAGATGACAAAACGGTGGACAATCAAACAATATTGGGAATCATGGCGTAGCCAAACTGACACAAATTTTGGGGAGGGCACAGTTCAGTACATTACAGTAGGTATAGTTGGTTTATGTTTTATAGTTTTATAACATTTTAAAAAATCATGTAAGTTGTATTAAAAGGTATAAAATGCTCTTTCTGTATCTATTAAGATAATGATGGGAATTTTTTATTTTATTTTGTTAAGGTGGTGAACTACATTGAGTAATTTTTGCATGTTAAATCTACCTTGCATTGCTGGAATAAATGCTGTATTAATCTTTGTATGTATCAGAAAATTCTTTTTGTTAATATTTTGTTTAGAAATTTTGCATCTCTGTGGTTTGCATGAATGTGTTTACCTGTAGCTTTTCTTTCTTGACATCACTGTGTTATGTTTGGGTATCAAATTTATACTGGACTTATAAAATGATTTGTACATTATATCTTTTTAATCATACCTACAAGAATTTAAGATTTTATTATTTCTTCCTTACTATTTGATATTCAGCAAAATACACTGGTGGAAGCCATTTGTTGTCTCAGGGTGTGTATGTGTGTTGCAGGAAGGGGTTTAGCGTTTATAATTGTTGGTTCAATTTCTTGAGTAAATACAAAACTCTTCAGATTTTCTATTTCTCATGTCAGCTTTGATTTTTTTTCTCTAAAATTCTCAATTTTATGTAATTTTAAAGAAATTTTGGCACAAAGTTTCCGTCATATTGCCCTCATATCTATCATAGATTCTGGTGATGCGCAGTTTCTGCTCATATTCTTGTTCCTCTCATTTCTCAGCTTGTACACAGACATTAAGCAAGTCACTTTTCTCATTTATTGATTGCTAAAGATACTCTTGGAAACCTTGGTGGTGTAGTGGTTAAGAGCTACAGCTGCTACCCAAGAGGTTGGCAGTTCAAATCTACCAGGTGCTCCTTGGAAACTCTATGGGGCAGTTCTACTCCGTCCTAAAGGGTTGCTACGAGTTGGAATTGACTTAACAGCAGTGGTTTTGGGTTTTTTTGGTTTCGAAAGATACTCTTGGTTCTGACCATTTGTGAGGCTTTTGTGAGGACAGGAAGGAACAACAGACGTGAAATGCAGTAGGAATGTGAGGTCTTCTAAAGGAAATGATGCAGAA
The DNA here is from genome assembly GCF_024166365.1 of Elephas maximus indicus. Classification (NCBI taxonomy): domain Eukaryota; kingdom Metazoa; phylum Chordata; class Mammalia; order Proboscidea; family Elephantidae; genus Elephas; species Elephas maximus. Next base: position 48,322,238 of record NC_064837.1, on the reverse strand, counting down.
ACAAAAGCAAAATGTGGAAATGATGCAAAGTGGTAAATATTATATTAGGAAATAAAGAGGGAGGACTCCTTGTAGCTAAGAAAACATACTAAAGTGAACATAAGAAAGAGAAAAGTGAGACACAAGAGTGGAGAATACATTGAGAAAACATTTATTATTTATTATTGAGGAAAGTTAAGAAAAAAGCCATGAAGTGTTTGTTTGTTTGTTTTTAAACTGCTTGGAGAGAAAGGGCGAAGATCACTTTTCCACGTCTGAGAATGCCAATGATCATGGCAGTGTGTATGTTTCAGTTCAGGCAGTAGGCATGTAAATCCTTTCTGTATTTGAATGCTAATGACCTTTAAAAAAAAAATGGTAATACATTAGTGATCAATCAAACAAATAATGATGGGACAGGACAGAGGATGTTTAGGGAACTCAAAGAACCTTGGGGACGGGAGACATCTTTATAAACTGCCAAGTTGTTTGTTATCACATCCAGTCCTTGAAAATCCCTATAAAATGCAAGATGCTGTGTTTAGAGATTGTGGATGGCTCCAAGGTAAAAATTCCACGGAGTGGCCAGATAAGCTCAGTTCCTAGGGCTGTGTCCATACTCAATCTCCTTAATAATGTTCTTGTCAGGAGAATAAACTGCCTCAAAGTTTGAGAGTGCATGAAATATGTCCTGAGGGTGTGTTTTATAGCATGTTACTTGATCCCTTTTTTATTTTCCACACTGTACATGGTCAGACGAAACAGACATTCCAGAATGCCATTTGCATGACATGGTAGAACAAAGAATTCTGTAGATGAGCTCCCAGTTAAATGTCTTAGCACAGAACCAGAAAAACAACGATCTGCAAATATACTGGATGGCTTTTAAAACAGCCTGCTGGCCTTAATGTGCAAGTGCTCACCGAGGTTTTGGAAATAGATTGGAGAATGCACGTGTAAACAGGAAAATAATCTGCATTTGGAAGGTCTGTTTTTACTGCTAGAGAGACAATCGAAAGCACCTATCTTCCCAGTGTTCCGATCACTGTTTTCTTTGGGACACTTTATTCATCTGTAGGATGGAGATGATGATTTTGGTTCTGCCAGCTTAGGGGTAATTGTCAGACTCAAGGTAATATTTATGAAATAAAATGTGAATGTAAGGCCTCAGAAGGTAAGTGTTGTACAAACAGCAAAATCACAACATAGGCTGGGAGACAGCAAAGACTTTATTAGGAAGGAATTGGAGACATTTGCCTGGAGCTGGGAAGACAATGCAAAGTAGCCATGAAAATGAGGAAGTAATACACTGGAAGAATGAGCATATTAGAAAAAGCATGAGTATGCAGAAATAGTAAACACGATAAGGATTATTACTGAAGTTACTATACGGCAAAGAGTGATGGTCACTCGTTCAAGACTGAGCAATGACTGTAGGTGAGGGACACCCAAGAAAGGCCTGCAGCTGTCAAAGAGATCAACACGGATGAAGTTGAAGAAAATGAGAGTGAAGTCAATTGCACCCTACCAAGACCACCCACAAAGATTTTAATCAAGATGAGGAGTAATATAAAGATGGTTATATCATGGCAAGTGCCAGTGATGCCTGGTGATCAAGCTTGCGGCAGTAACTGGGGAACTGGCAGGTTGGTTGTGAGAAGGTTGGTCCATGATGGATGATTCTGTGGTGAGTGGATCAGCAGCAGGAAGGTTGGCAGCAGCTGGATCCAAAGCTCTGGGGTAGGCCACTAGTCAGGCAGACACATGTTGGGCGGTAGCAGGTTCTCCGACAGTACACGGGGCCAGAGCAAGCTGGCTGGCAGCAGGGTGTGGAGCAGCAACTAGGGCGGCAGCAAGGCTGGCAGCAGCTGGACCCACAGCTGGTTTGGCCAGCGCAGCTGGACACAGAGCAGGTGGGCTGGCAGCAGGGTGTGCTGCAACAGGAAGGACGGCAGCAGCTGGCCTGACAAACTGGTTGGCAGCTGGTGGTACAGCAGGTGGTTTGACAAGTTGGGCGGCAGCAAGGCTGGTAGCAGCAGGACCCAGAGCAGGTGGGCTGGCAACAGGTGGTTGTGTAGCAGGTGGGCTGGGAGCAGGTGGTTGTGCAGCAGCTGGGCTGGCAACAAGGGGAGCAGCAGGAGTGGGTCATGGTGTCAGGTGTGGAGGGTGGGCCTCTGTTCAGAGGTGAGTGTCCCAGGTTCTGAGAACTCCTTCTGCTCTGGGGCTTTTATACACTGGACTGCCAAAGTTTGAGCCAATAACCAGGACTTTTCCTTGTTATTGCTCATGTTGTTTTCTATCATCATTGGAGGAATTGTCAAGGAGGAAGTTGTTCTTTAAGGGTTTTGCATCTTTTGAAAATAGATGCTTAATGTTTCTTAATTGAGAATTATTCATAGAAACTTTTTTTCAGATAAAAGGGAGGCAGTCACATCATCAGCATCCTTCCTGCTCCAATCATCGTCTGGTCACATGATAGTTCCAGCTGCCATGGAGGGTCAGAACGGTGTTCCTCTCAGCTGATGCCGATTCATGGAGTCATAAATTGAAAGCCTGCTGGGCCCAAGCCTGTTCACCAGGAAAGCCTGATATCAAGGCTACAAGAAATAGGTATCTGTGGCCACTGCTGTACCTGGGTATCCCAGTTCTATCAAAGATACTGGTGTAGAGGATGTTTGGCACCATCCCTTCCATATGGCAAAGAGGAAGGAAAACAGGTGGTTAGAAACGGAAGCAGTGCGCTGGGGACTCAGGCAGCATCCATTACTTTACAACTTGGGTGACCAGGTATCCTGGCTTTCCCAGGGCTGAGGAGTTCCCATGATGTGGGACTTTCAGTGTCTTTATTTGGAGAGTACTTGGCAAACTGGGACAAGCTGGTGACTCTAGTCCTGACACTGTTTAGTAGTAGACACAGTGACTTGAGGTGAGACACTCTAACCTGCACATTCTTTTTATTGTGGTAAAAGTACACGTTTGCCATTTCAACATCTTTTACGTGCACAATTCAGTGACATTAATCACATTCATCATGCTGTAGAACCATCACCACTCTCAGTCTCCTAATTTTTCCATCACTCTTATCGGAAACTCAGTGCCCTCCAGACAATGACTTTCCCTTGCTGCCTTCTTCTTGCCCCTGGTAACTACTAATAAACTTTGGTGTCTATACATTTGCCATCTCTCGATATTTCATAAAAGTGAGATCATACAATATTTGCGCAGTTGTGACTGACATATTTTACTCAGCATAAAGTTTTTGAGGGTCACTCATGTTGTAGCATGTATCAGGCCTTCAGTTCTTTTTATGATTGAGGAATGTTCATTTTGTGTATCTATTTATCTATTGATGGGCATTTAGGTTACTACCACTCTTTGGCTACTGTGAATAATACTTCAGTGAACATCGGTGTACCAGTGTCTATTTTCATTCCTGCTTTCAATTGTGTCAGGTATATATCTAGAAGTGGAATTGCTTGTTGATATGGTAATTCTATGTTTAAGTTTTTGTGGAGCTGCCAAACTGTTTTCCACAGTGGCTGGATCATTTTACAATCCCACCAGCAATGAGCGAGGGATCCAATTTCTCCACACCCTCATCACCTGTTGCTTTCTTTCTTTTTTTAAAAATCATAGTCATCCTAGTAGGGGTGAAGTGGTATCTCATTATGGTTTTATTATTATTATTTTTTAATGACAGCAATGGGTTTGGTTTGGTTTTTATGACTAATGACCTTGAGCATTTTTCATGTGCTTGTTGGTCATAGGTATGTCTTCTTTGGGGAAATGTCTATTTAAGTCCTTTGCCCATTTTTTAATTGGATTGTTTGTCTTTTGTTGTTAAATTGTAGGAGTTCTTCATGTATTCTGGCTATTAAACCCTTTTCAGATATATGGTTCCCCCCAAATTTCTCCCAATCTATAGGTTGTCTCTACACTTTGTCGTTAAAGTCCTTTCATGCACAAAAATTTTAGATTGTATTGAAGTCCGATTTATCTATTTCGTCTTTAGTTGTTCATGCTTTTGGTGTCATATCTAACTAAGATTTTATTATCATAAACTAGATAACAAAGGAATACCCCTATGTTTTCTTTTAAGAATTTTATGGTTTTAGTTCTTATATTTAGGTTCTTTTTTTTTTTTTATTAACTTTTATTGAGCTTCAAGTGAACGTTTACAAATCCAGTCAGACTGTCACATATAAGTTTATATACACCTTACTCCGTACTCCCACTTGCTCTCCCCCTAATGAGTCAGCCCTTCCAGTCTCTCCTTTCGTGACAATTTTGCCAGCTTCCAACTCTCTCTATCCTCCCATCCCCGCTCCAGACAGGAGATGCCAACACAGTCTCAAGTGTCCATCTGATATAATTAGCTCACTCTTCATCAGCATCTCTCTCTCACCCACTGTCCAGTCCCTTTCATGTCTGATGAGTTGTCTTCGGGGATGGTTCCCATCCTGTGCCAACAGAAGGTTTGGGGACCATGACAGCCAGGATTCCTCTAGTCTCAGTCAGACCATTAAGTCTGGTCTTTTTATGAGAATTTGGGGTCTGCATCCCACTGATCTCCTGCTCCCTCAGGGGTTCTCTGTTGTGCTCCCTGTCAGGGCACTCATCGATTGTGGCCGAGCACCAACTAGTTCTTCTGGTCTCAGGATGATGTAGGTCTCTGGTTCATGTGGCCCTTTCTGTCTCTTGGGCTCTTAGTTATCGTGTGACCTTGGTGTTCTTCATTCTCCTTTGATCCAGGTGGGTTGAGACCAACTGATGCATCTTAGTTGTATATTTAGGTTCTTGATGCATTTTGAGTTAATTTTCATACATGGTATGAGGTATGGGTAGAGCTTCATTCTTCTCTAAATTTTAGGATTGGCTTGTAAATCCCACTCTCTGCATTCCCCCTGCCCCACATACCCTCAAAAACTGCTTGCTTTTTTTACTGTAATTATGTTGTATTTATGTATCATTTTGGGGAGAATTGGCATTTTTCCAATATTGGATCTTCCAATTCATTAATTTAATATAACTTTATTTAATTTTTTTTGCTTCCTGGAATAATGTCTTGTAGTTTCCTGTGCAGTTTTTGCACAGCTTTCATTACATTTATCCTTAGCTAAGTAATGTTTATCATATTATAAATGGAATCGTTTTCATTTAATGTTTACACCTGTTGTTTTCTGTCATATAAATAACAATAAAGTTTTTGTATATTGGCTCTGTAATATCTAGAAACCTTGCTGAAACACCCTTATCAATTCTAATAATTTATCCATAGATTGGGGGTTTCTATGTACACAGTAATGTGATCTGTGAATTTTGAGCCTTGTATTATTTCACTATTAATCCCGTTATCAGTTATTCTTCTTGCCTTACTGCACTGCATGCAGCCTCCAAAACTATGTTGAATAGAAGCGGTTATAACAAGGAGCTTTGTTTTCTCCTGATCTCAAAGGGAAACTTTCCTTTCATATAATACTTTCTGTTTAAAAATATTTTAATGAGATTTAATTCACATACCATAAAATTCGTCTTTTGAAAGTGTACAATTTAGTGGTTTTTATTATATTCACAAGGTTGGGCAACCATGACCACTATATAATTACAGAATATTTTCATGACCCCAACAGAGAAACTTTGTACCCGTTAGTAATCACTTCCTAGTCCTCCTCGTCGCACGTTGTGGCAACCACTAATCTGCTTTTTGTCTCTATAGATTTGCCTATTCTGGACAATTCATAGAAATGGAATCATACAACATGTGGCCTTTTGTGTTTAGCTTCTTTCATTTAACGTAATTAATGTTTTTGGGAGTTACCGACATCGTACTTCACTCCTTTTTATGACTGAATAAGCCCTCACCTGCTAACCAGAAGGTCATTGGTTTGAACTTACCAGCTGCTCCATGGGAGAAAGTAGTGCATTCTTCTTCCATAAGGATACTTGGCACAGCTATGGATACTTCCTAGACACAAGCAAATCTCTCACTGGATTGGTCTACTGGGTTTGAGGGCTTGGGACCACAGTCTCATGGGGGAACTTGATCAACTGGCATAATATAGTCCATAAAGACAGTGTTGTGCATCCTACTTTGGTGTGTAGCGTCCGGGGTTTTAAAAGCTCACTAGTGGACATCTGAGATACAACTGTTGGTCTCTACTCATTCAGAGGTAAAGAGAAAGAAGGAAACCAAAGACTCAAATAAGAAACTAGTCTACAAAATCAATAGTCTACATGAACAACGACATCACCTGTTTGGAGACCAGAAGAACTAGATGGTACTCGGCTACCACTACTGACCATTCCGATCAGGACCTAATAGATGGTCCTGGATACAATGGGAGAAAAATGTAGAATAAAACTCAGATTCCTAAAAAATGGCCAGATTTACTGCACTGGTAGAGACTAGATGAGCTCCGAGACTATTGCCCTGAAATACTCTTTAAACTTGGAACTCAAACCACTCCCAGGGGTCACCTTCCAGCCAAATGACAGATTGGCCCATAAAATAAAAAATATTACCCATAAGTACTATCTTCCTCAAAATAATCATGTAGATGAAGCCAAATGGTTAGCATTTACCTTAGACCAAAGATGAGAAGGTTAGGGGCTACAGGGAAGCTAGATTAATGGAAACAGAACAACCAAATTGGAAATAATGAGATTGCTGATATATTGTAAAGAATGTAATAAATGTCATTCAATAATATGTGCGGAAATTGTTAAGTAAGATCAATAATTTCTTGTGTAAACTTTCACCAAAAACACAATAAAATATTTAAAAAAAATGATTTACAGCCTTGGGAACCCTATGAGGCAGTTCTGCTATGTCCTGTACGGTCACTATGAGTTGCAATCCACTCAACAGAAGTGGGGTTGACTTTCTGGGTTTTGTACAGATATATCAAACTATGTTTATCTGTTCGTCATTCCATGCACATTTGTGTTATTTCCACTTTTTAGTATTTTTGAATAGTGCTGATATGAACATTCCTGTACAAGTTTTTGTGTGAGCATAGGTGTATTTCTCTTGGGTAGACACCTATGAAGTCACAGGGTAACTCTACGTTTAAGTTTAGAGGAACTGCCAAACTGTTTGCCAAAGTGGCTATGCCATTTTGTATTTCCACCAGCAGTGCGAACGTTTCTAACTTGTGGGATACAATTGTTCACATGTTTTTCCTTCTAATCTTTTTCATTTCTGTAAGGTCAGTAGCAATGCCCCTCATTCATTCCTGATTTTAATAATTTGAGTCTTCTCTCTTTTTTTCTAGGTTACGTTAGCTTGAATTGGGTATTTTGTTTACATTTTAGAAGAATCAACATTTGTTTTCTTTGATTTTCCCCTATTTACTAGTCTCTCATTTATTTCCAGTTTAATATTTGTTATTTTCTTTCTTCTGCTTGTTTTGGGTTTAGTTAGCTCTTCTTTTTAGGTTTCTTAAGATGGACAGTTAGGTTACTTATCTGAAATATCAATGTATTTTCTAGTTCCCCTTATGGTTTCTTCTGTGACTCATTGGTTATTTATAAGTACACGTATGATCTTTAATTTCCATATATTCTTGAATATCCCAAATTTCCTTCTATTGTTGATTTCCAATTTAATTTCTTTGTGGTTGGAGAATGTACTTTGTATGAGTTGAATCCTTTTAAATTTATAGAGGCTTGTGTTATGGCTTAGTAAATGGTGTGCCCAGGAGAATTGTTTATGTGTGCTTGAGAAAAATGTGTATTGTGCTGCTGCTGTTGGATGGAGTGTCCTAGAGATGTTGGTTAGGTATCTTAGTTATTTAGTCCTGCTTTTTTTTTTTATTATAATAGAAATACCACAAGTGGATTATTTTAACAAAGAGAAAATTTATTCTCTCACAGTTTAGGAAGGTAGAAGTCCAAATTTATGATGCTAGCTCCAGGGAAGGCCTTCTCCCTCTGTTGGCTCTAGGGGAAGGTCCTTGTCATCAATCTTCCCCGGTCGAGGAGCTTCTCAGTGCAGAGACCCTGGATCCAAAGGACACACTATTGTCCTGGCTCTTCTTTCTTGGTGTTATGAGGTCCCCCTGTCTCTGCTGGCTTCTTCCTTTTACATCTCAAAAGAGATTGATTTAAGACACAACCTAATCTTCTAGATTGAATCCTGCCTCATTAACATAACTGCCTCTAATCCCACCTCATTAACATCATATAGGCAAGATTTACAATGCATAGGAAAATCACATCAGATGACAAAACGGTGGACAATCAAACAATATTGGGAATCATGGCGTAGCCAAACTGACACAAATTTTGGGGAGGGCACAGTTCAGTACATTACAGTAGGTATAGTTGGTTTATGTTTTATAGTTTTATAACATTTTAAAAAATCATGTAAGTTGTATTAAAAGGTATAAAATGCTCTTTCTGTATCTATTAAGATAATGATGGGAATTTTTTATTTTATTTTGTTAAGGTGGTGAACTACATTGAGTAATTTTTGCATGTTAAATCTACCTTGCATTGCTGGAATAAATGCTGTATTAATCTTTGTATGTATCAGAAAATTCTTTTTGTTAATATTTTGTTTAGAAATTTTGCATCTCTGTGGTTTGCATGAATGTGTTTACCTGTAGCTTTTCTTTCTTGACATCACTGTGTTATGTTTGGGTATCAAATTTATACTGGACTTATAAAATGATTTGTACATTATATCTTTTTAATCATACCTACAAGAATTTAAGATTTTATTATTTCTTCCTTACTATTTGATATTCAGCAAAATACACTGGTGGAAGCCATTTGTTGTCTCAGGGTGTGTATGTGTGTTGCAGGAAGGGGTTTAGCGTTTATAATTGTTGGTTCAATTTCTTGAGTAAATACAAAACTCTTCAGATTTTCTATTTCTCATGTCAGCTTTGATTTTTTTTCTCTAAAATTCTCAATTTTATGTAATTTTAAAGAAATTTTGGCACAAAGTTTCCGTCATATTGCCCTCATATCTATCATAGATTCTGGTGATGCGCAGTTTCTGCTCATATTCTTGTTCCTCTCATTTCTCAGCTTGTACACAGACATTAAGCAAGTCACTTTTCTCATTTATTGATTGCTAAAGATACTCTTGGAAACCTTGGTGGTGTAGTGGTTAAGAGCTACAGCTGCTACCCAAGAGGTTGGCAGTTCAAATCTACCAGGTGCTCCTTGGAAACTCTATGGGGCAGTTCTACTCCGTCCTAAAGGGTTGCTACGAGTTGGAATTGACTTAACAGCAGTGGTTTTGGGTTTTTTTGGTTTCGAAAGATACTCTTGGTTCTGACCATTTGTGAGGCTTTTGTGAGGACAGGAAGGAACAACAGACGTGAAATGCAGTAGGAATGTGAGGTCTTCTAAAGGAAATGATGCAGAAACAAAAGCAAAATGTGGAAATGATGCAAAGTGGTAAATATTATATTAGGAAATAAAGAGGGAGGACTCCTTGTAGCTAAGAAAACATACTAAAGTGAACATAAGAAAGAGAAAAGTGAGACACAAGAGTGGAGAATACATTGAGAAAACATTTATTATTTATTATTGAGGAAAGTTAAGAAAAAAGCCATGAAGTGTTTGTTTGTTTGTTTTTAAACTGCTTGGAGAGAAAGGGCGAAGATCACTTTTCCACGTCTGAGAATGCCAATGATCATGGCAGTGTGTATGTTTCAGTTCAGGCAGTAGGCATGTAAATCCTTTCTGTATTTGAATGCTAATGACCTTTAAAAAAAAAATGGTAATACATTAGTGATCAATCAAACAAATAATGATGGGACAGGACAGAGGATGTTTAGGGAACTCAAAGAACCTTGGGGACGGGAGACATCTTTATAAACTGCCAAGTTGTTTGTTATCACATCCAGTCCTTGAAAATCCCTATAAAATGCAAGATGCTGTGTTTAGAGATTGTGGATGGCTCCAAGGTAAAAATTCCACGGAGTGGCCAGATAAGCTCAGTTCCTAGGGCTGTGTCCATACTCAATCTCCTTAATAATGTTCTTGTCAGGAGAATAAACTGCCTCAAAGTTTGAGAGTGCATGAAATATGTCCTGAGGGTGTGTTTTATAGCATGTTACTTGATCCCTTTTTTATTTTCCACACTGTACATGGTCAGACGAAACAGACATTCCAGAATGCCATTTGCATGACATGGTAGAACAAAGAATTCTGTAGATGAGCTCCCAGTTAAATGTCTTAGCACAGAACCAGAAAAACAACGATCTGCAAATATACTGGATGGCTTTTAAAACAGCCTGCTGGCCTTAATGTGCAAGTGCTCACCGAGGTTTTGGAAATAGATTGGAGAATGCACGTGTAAACAGGAAAATAATCTGCATTTGGAAGGTCTGTTTTTACTGCTAGAGAGACAATCGAAAGCACCTATCTTCCCAGTGTTCCGATCACTGTTTTCTTTGGGACACTTTATTCATCTGTAGGATGGAGATGATGATTTTGGTTCTGCCAGCTTAGGGGTAATTGTCAGACTCAAGGTAATATTTATGAAATAAAATGTGAATGTAAGGCCTCAGAAGGTAAGTGTTGTACAAACAGCAAAATCACAACATAGGCTGGGAGACAGCAAAGACTTTATTAGGAAGGAATTGGAGACATTTGCCTGGAGCTGGGAAGACAATGCAAAGTAGCCATGAAAATGAGGAAGTAATACACTGGAAGAATGAGCATATTAGAAAAAGCATGAGTATGCAGAAATAGTAAACACGATAAGGATTATTACTGAAGTTACTATACGGCAAAGAGTGATGGTCACTCGTTCAAGACTGAGCAATGACTGTAGGTGAGGGACACCCAAGAAAGGCCTGCAGCTGTCAAAGAGATCAACACGGATGAAGTTGAAGAAAATGAGAGTGAAGTCAATTGCACCCTACCAAGACCACCCACAAAGATTTTAATCAAGATGAGGAGTAATATAAAGATGGTTATATCATGGCAAGTGCCAGTGATGCCTGGTGATCAAGCTTGCGGCAGTAACTGGGGAACTGGCAGGTTGGTTGTGAGAAGGTTGGTCCATGATGGATGATTCTGTGGTGAGTGGATCAGCAGCAGGAAGGTTGGCAGCAGCTGGATCCAAAGCTCTGGGGTAGGCCACTAGTCAGGCAGACACATGTTGGGCGGTAGCAGGTTCTCCGACAGTACACGGGGCCAGAGCAAGCTGGCTGGCAGCAGGGTGTGGAGCAGCAACTAGGGCGGCAGCAAGGCTGGCAGCAGCTGGACCCACAGCTGGTTTGGCCAGCGCAGCTGGACACAGAGCAGGTGGGCTGGCAGCAGGGTGTGCTGCAACAGGAAGGACGGCAGCAGCTGGCCTGACAAACTGGTTGGCAGCTGGTGGTACAGCAGGTGGTTTGACAAGTTGGGCGGCAGCAAGGCTGGTAGCAGCAGGACCCAGAGCAGGTGGGCTGGCAACAGGTGGTTGTGTAGCAGGTGGGCTGGGAGCAGGTGGTTGTGCAGCAGCTGGGCTGGCAACAAGGGGAGCAGCAGGAGTGGGTCATGGTGTCAGGTGTGGAGGGTGGGCCTCTGTTCAGAGGTGAGTGTCCCAGGTTCTGAGAACTCCTTCTGCTCTGGGGCTTTTATACACTGGACTGCCAAAGTTTGAGCCAATAACCAGGACTTTTCCTTGTTATTGCTCATGTTGTTTTCTATCATCATTGGAGGAATTGTCAAGGAGGAAGTTGTTCTTTAAGGGTTTTGCATCTTTTGAAAATAGATGCTTAATGTTTCTTAATTGAGAATTATTCATAGAAACTTTTTTTCAGATAAAAGGGAGGCAGTCACATCATCAGCATCCTTCCTGCTCCAATCATCGTCTGGTCACATGATAGTTCCAGCTGCCATGGAGGGTCAGAACGGTGTTCCTCTCAGCTGATGCCGATTCATGGAGTCATAAATTGAAAGCCTGCTGGGCCCAAGCCTGTTCACCAGGAAAGCCTGATATCAAGGCTACAAGAAATAGGTATCTGTGGCCACTGCTGTACCTGGGTATCCCAGTTCTATCAAAGATACTGGTGTAGAGGATGTTTGGCACCATCCCTTCCATATGGCAAAGAGGAAGGAAAACAGGTGGTTAGAAACGGAAGCAGTGCGCTGGGGACTCAGGCAGCATCCATTACTTTACAACTTGGGTGACCAGGTATCCTGGCTTTCCCAGGGCTGAGGAGTTCCCATGATGTGGGACTTTCAGTGTCTTTATTTGGAGAGTACTTGGCAAACTGGGACAAGCTGGTGACTCTAGTCCTGACACTGTTTAGTAGTAGACACAGTGACTTGAGGTGAGACACTCTAACCTGCACATTCTTTTTATTGTGGTAAAAGTACACGTTTGCCATTTCAACATCTTTTACGTGCACAATTCAGTGACATTAATCACATTCATCATGCTGTAGAACCATCACCACTCTCAGTCTCCTAATTTTTCCATCACTCTTATCGGAAACTCAGTGCCCTCCAGACAATGACTTTCCCTTGCTGCCTTCTTCTTGCCCCTGGTAACTACTAATAAACTTTGGTGTCTATACATTTGCCATCTCTCGATATTTCATAAAAGTGAGATCATACAATATTTGCGCAGTTGTGACTGACATATTTTACTCAGCATAAAGTTTTTGAGGGTCACTCATGTTGTAGCATGTATCAGGCCTTCAGTTCTTTTTATGATTGAGGAATGTTCATTTTGTGTATCTATTTATCTATTGATGGGCATTTAGGTTACTACCACTCTTTGGCTACTGTGAATAATACTTCAGTGAACATCGGTGTACCAGTGTCTATTTTCATTCCTGCTTTCAATTGTGTCAGGTATATATCTAGAAGTGGAATTGCTTGTTGATATGGTAATTCTATGTTTAAGTTTTTGTGGAGCTGCCAAACTGTTTTCCACAGTGGCTGGATCATTTTACAATCCCACCAGCAATGAGCGAGGGATCCAATTTCTCCACACCCTCATCACCTGTTGCTTTCTTTCTTTTTTTAAAAATCATAGTCATCCTAGTAGGGGTGAAGTGGTATCTCATTATGGTTTTATTATTATTATTTTTTAATGACAGCAATGGGTTTGGTTTGGTTTTTATGACTAATGACCTTGAGCATTTTTCATGTGCTTGTTGGTCATAGGTATGTCTTCTTTGGGGAAATGTCTATTTAAGTCCTTTGCCCATTTTTTAATTGGATTGTTTGTCTTTTGTTGTTAAATTGTAGGAGTTCTTCATGTATTCTGGCTATTAAACCCTTTTCAGATATATGGTTCCCCCCAAATTTCTCCCAATCTATAGGTTGTCTCTACACTTTGTCGTTAAAGTCCTTTCATGCACAAAAATTTTAGATTGTATTGAAGTCCGATTTATCTATTTCGTCTTTAGTTGTTCATGCTTTTGGTGTCATATCTAACTAAGATTTTATTATCATAAACTAGATAACAAAGGAATACCCCTATGTTTTCTTTTAAGAATTTTATGGTTTTAGTTCTTATATTTAGGTTCTTTTTTTTTTTTTTATTAACTTTTATTGAGCTTCAAGTGAACGTTTACAAATCCAGTCAGACTGTCACATATAAGTTTATATACACCTTACTCCGTACTCCCACTTGCTCTCCCCCTAATGAGTCAGCCCTTCCAGTCTCTCCTTTCGTGACAATTTTGCCAGCTTCCAACTCTCTCTATCCTCCCATCCCCGCTCCAGACAGGAGATGCCAACACAGTCTCAAGTGTCCATCTGATATAATTAGCTCACTCTTCATCAGCATCTCTCTCTCACCCACTGTCCAGTCCCTTTCATGTCTGATGAGTTGTCTTCGGGGATGGTTCCCATCCTGTGCCAACAGAAGGTTTGGGGACCATGACAGCCAGGATTCCTCTAGTCTCAGTCAGACCATTAAGTCTGGTCTTTTTATGAGAATTTGGGGTCTGCATCCCACTGATCTCCTGCTCCCTCAGGGGTTCTCTGTTGTGCTCCCTGTCAGGGCACTCATCGATTGTGGCCGAGCACCAACTAGTTCTTCTGGTCTCAGGATGATGTAGGTCTCTGGTTCATGTGGCCCTTTCTGTCTCTTGGGCTCTTAGTTATCGTGTGACCTTGGTGTTCTTCATTCTCCTTTGATCCAGGTGGGTTGAGACCAACTGATGCATCTTAGTTGTATATTTAGGTTCTTGATGCATTTTGAGTTAATTTTCATACATGGTATGAGGTATGGGTAGAGCTTCATTCTTCTCTAAATTTTAGGATTGGCTTGTAAATCCCACTCTCTGCATTCCCCCTGCCCCACATACCCTCAAAAACTGCTTGCTTTTTTTACTGTAATTATGTTGTATTTATGTATCATTTTGGGGAGAATTGGCATTTTTCCAATATTGGATCTTCCAATTCATTAATTTAATATAACTTTATTTAATTTTTTTTGCTTCCTGGAATAATGTCTTGTAGTTTCCTGTGCAGTTTTTGCACAGCTTTCATTACATTTATCCTTAGCTAAGTAATGTTTATCATATTATAAATGGAATCGTTTTCATTTAATGTTTACACCTGTTGTTTTCTGTCATATAAATAACAATAAAGTTTTTGTATATTGGCTCTGTAATATCTAGAAACCTTGCTGAAACACCCTTATCAATTCTAATAATTTATCCATAGATTGGGGGTTTCTATGTACACAGTAATGTGATCTGTGAATTTTGAGCCTTGTATTATTTCACTATTAATCCCGTTATCAGTTATTCTTCTTGCCTTACTGCACTGCATGCAGCCTCCAAAACTATGTTGAATAGAAGCGGTTATAACAAGGAGCTTTGTTTTCTCCTGATCTCAAAGGGAAACTTTCCTTTCATATAATACTTTCTGTTTAAAAATATTTTAATGAGATTTAATTCACATACCATAAAATTCGTCTTTTGAAAGTGTACAATTTAGTGGTTTTTATTATATTCACAAGGTTGGGCAACCATGACCACTATATAATTACAGAATATTTTCATGACCCCAACAGAGAAACTTTGTACCCGTTAGTAATCACTTCCTAGTCCTCCTCGTCGCACGTTGTGGCAACCACTAATCTGCTTTTTGTCTCTATAGATTTGCCTATTCTGGACAATTCATAGAAATGGAATCATACAACATGTGGCCTTTTGTGTTTAGCTTCTTTCATTTAACGTAATTAATGTTTTTGGGAGTTACCGACATCGTACTTCACTCCTTTTTATGACTGAATAAGCCCTCACCTGCTAACCAGAAGGTCATTGGTTTGAACTTACCAGCTGCTCCATGGGAGAAAGTAGTGCATTCTTCTTCCATAAGGATACTTGGCACAGCTATGGATACTTCCTAGACACAAGCAAATCTCTCACTGGATTGGTCTACTGGGTTTGAGGGCTTGGGACCACAGTCTCATGGGGGAACTTGATCAACTGGCATAATATAGTCCATAAAGACAGTGTTGTGCATCCTACTTTGGTGTGTAGCGTCCGGGGTTTTAAAAGCTCACTAGTGGACATCTGAGATACAACTGTTGGTCTCTACTCATTCAGAGGTAAAGAGAAAGAAGGAAACCAAAGACTCAAATAAGAAACTAGTCTACAAAATCAATAGTCTACATGAACAACGACATCACCTGTTTGGAGACCAGAAGAACTAGATGGTACTCGGCTACCACTACTGACCATTCCGATCAGGACCTAATAGATGGTCCTGGATACAATGGGAGAAAAATGTAGAATAAAACTCAGATTCCTAAAAAATGGCCAGATTTACTGCACTGGTAGAGACTAGATGAGCTCCGAGACTATTGCCCTGAAATACTCTTTAAACTTGGAACTCAAACCACTCCCAGGGGTCACCTTCCAGCCAAATGACAGATTGGCCCATAAAATAAAAAATATTACCCATAAGTACTATCTTCCTCAAAATAATCATGTAGATGAAGCCAAATGGTTAGCATTTACCTTAGACCAAAGATGAGAAGGTTAGGGGCTACAGGGAAGCTAGATTAATGGAAACAGAACAACCAAATTGGAAATAATGAGATTGCTGATATATTGTAAAGAATGTAATAAATGTCATTCAATAATATGTGCGGAAATTGTTAAGTAAGATCAATAATTTCTTGTGTAAACTTTCACCAAAAACACAATAAAATATTTAAAAAAAAATGATTTACAGCCTTGGGAACCCTATGAGGCAGTTCTGCTATGTCCTGTACGGTCACTATGAGTTGCAATCCACTCAACAGAAGTGGGGTTGACTTTCTGGGTTTTGTACAGATATATCAAACTATGTTTATCTGTTCGTCATTCCATGCACATTTGTGTTATTTCCACTTTTTAGTATTTTTGAATAGTGCTGATATGAACATTCCTGTACAAGTTTTTGTGTGAGCATAGGTGTATTTCTCTTGGGTAGACACCTATGAAGTCACAGGGTAACTCTACGTTTAAGTTTAGAGGAACTGCCAAACTGTTTGCCAAAGTGGCTATGCCATTTTGTATTTCCACCAGCAGTGCGAACGTTTCTAACTTGTGGGATACAATTGTTCACATGTTTTTCCTTCTAATCTTTTTCATTTCTGTAAGGTCAGTAGCAATGCCCCTCATTCATTCCTGATTTTAATAATTTGAGTCTTCTCTCTTTTTTTCTAGGTTACGTTAGCTTGAATTGGGTATTTTGTTTACATTTTAGAAGAATCAACATTTGTTTTCTTTGATTTTCCCCTATTTACTAGTCTCTCATTTATTTCCAGTTTAATATTTGTTATTTTCTTTCTTCTGCTTGTTTTGGGTTTAGTTAGCTCTTCTTTTTAGGTTTCTTAAGATGGACAGTTAGGTTACTTATCTGAAATATCAATGTATTTTCTAGTTCCCCTTATGGTTTCTTCTGTGACTCATTGGTTATTTATAAGTACACGTATGATCTTTAATTTCCATATATTCTTGAATATCCCAAATTTCCTTCTATTGTTGATTTCCAATTTAATTTCTTTGTGGTTGGAGAATGTACTTTGTATGAGTTGAATCCTTTTAAATTTATAGAGGCTTGTGTTATGGCTTAGTAAATGGTGTGCCCAGGAGAATTGTTTATGTGTGCTTGAGAAAAATGTGTATTGTGCTGCTGCTGTTGGATGGAGTGTCCTAGAGATGTTGGTTAGGTATCTTAGTTATTTAGTCCTGCTTTTTTTTTTTATTATAATAGAAATACCACAAGTGGATTATTTTAACAAAGAGAAAATTTATTCTCTCACAGTTTAGGAAGGTAGAAGTCCAAATTTATGATGCTAGCTCCAGGGAAGGACTTCTCCCTCTGTTGGCTCTAGGGGAAGGTCCTTGTCATCAATCTTCCCCGGTCGAGGAGCTTCTCAGTGCAGAGACCCTGGATCCAAAGGACACACTATTGTCCTGGCTCTTCTTTCTTGGTGTTATGAGGTCCCCCTGTCTCTGCTGGCTTCTTCCTTTTACATCTCAAAAGAGATTGATTTAAGACACAACCTAATCTTCTAGATTGAATCCTGCCTCATTAACATAACTGCCTCTAATCCCACCTCATTAACATCATATAGGCAAGATTTACAATGCATAGGAAAATCACATCAGATGACAAAACGGTGGACAATCAAACAATATTGGGAATCATGGCGTAGCCAAACTGACACAAATTTTGGGGAGGGCACAGTTCAGTACATTACAGTAGGTATAGTTGGTTTATGTTTTATAGTTTTATAACATTTTAAAAAATCATGTAAGTTGTATTAAAAGGTATAAAATGCTCTTTCTGTATCTATTAAGATAATGATGGGAATTTTTTATTTTATTTTGTTAAGGTGGTGAACTACATTGAGTAATTTTTGCATGTTAAATCTACCTTGCATTGCTGGAATAAATGCTGTATTAATCTTTGTATGTATCAGAAAATTCTTTTTGTTAATATTTTGTTTAGAAATTTTGCATCTCTGTGGTTTGCATGAATGTGTTTACCTGTAGCTTTTCTTTCTTGACATCACTGTGTTATGTTTGGGTATCAAATTTATACTGGACTTATAAAATGATTTGTACATTATATCTTTTTAATCATACCTACAAGAATTTAAGATTTTATTATTTCTTCCTTACTATTTGATATTCAGCAAAATACACTGGTGGAAGCCATTTGTTGTCTCAGGGTGTGTATGTGTGTTGCAGGAAGGGGTTTAGCGTTTATAATTGTTGGTTCAATTTCTTGAGTAAATACAAAACTCTTCAGATTTTCTATTTCTCATGTCAGCTTTGATTTTTTTTCTCTAAAATTCTCAATTTTATGTAATTTTAAAGAAATTTTGGCACAAAGTTTCCGTCATATTGCCCTCATATCTATCATAGATTCTGGTGATGCGCAGTTTCTGCTCATATTCTTGTTCCTCTCATTTCTCAGCTTGTACACAGACATTAAGCAAGTCACTTTTCTCATTTATTGATTGCTAAAGATACTCTTGGAAACCCTGGTGGTGTAGTGGTTAAGAGCTACAGCTGCTACCCAAGAGGTTGGCAGTTCAAATCTACCAGGTGCTCCTTGGAAACTCTATGGGGCAGTTCTACTCCGTCCTAAAGGGTTGCTACGAGTTGGAATTGACTTAACAGCAGTGGTTTTGGTTTTTTTTGGTTTCGAAAGATACTCTTGGTTCTGACCATTTGTGAGGCTTTTGTGAGGACAGGAAGGAACAACAGACGTGAAATGCAGTAGGAATGTGAGGTCTTCTAAAGGAAATGATGCAGAAACAAAAGCAAAATGTGGAAATGATGCAAAGTGGTAAATATTATATTAGGAAATAAAGAGGGAGGACTCCTTGTAGCTAAGAAAACATACTAAAGTGAACATAAGAAAGAGAAAAGTGAGACACAAGAGTGGAGAATACATTGAGAAAACATTTATTATTTATTATTGAGGAAAGTTAAGAAAAAAGCCATGAAGTGTTTGTTTGTTTGTTTTTAAACTGCTTGGAGAGAAAGGGCGAAGATCACTTTTCCACGTCTGAGAATGCCAATGATCATGGCAGTGTGTATGTTTCAGTTCAGGCAGTAGGCATGTAAATCCTTTCTGTATTTGAATGCTAATGACCTTTAAAAAAAAATGGTAATACATTAGTGATCAATCAAACAAATAATGATGGGACAGGACAGAGGATGTTTAGGGAACTCAAAGAACCTTGGGGACGGGAGACATCTTTATAAACTGCCAAGTTGTTTGTTATCACATCCAGTCCTTGAAAATCCCTATAAAATGCAAGATGCTGTGTTTAGAGATTGTGGATGGCTCCAAGGTAAAAATTCCACGGAGTGGCCAGATAAGCTCAGTTCCTAGGGCTGTGTCCATACTCAATCTCCTTAATAATGTTCTTGTCAGGAGAATAAACTGCCTCAAAGTTTGAGAGTGCATGAAATATGTCCTGAGGGTGTGTTTTATAGCATGTTACTTGATCCCTTTTTTATTTTCCACACTGTACATGGTCAGACGAAACAGACATTCCAGAATGCCATTTGCATGACATGGTAGAACAAAGAATTCTGTAGATGAGCTCCCAGTTAAATGTCTTAGCACAGAACCAGAAAAACAACGATCTGCAAATATACTGGATGGCTTTTAAAACAGCCTGCTGGCCTTAATGTGCAAGTGCTCACCGAGGTTTTGGAAATAGATTGGAGAATGCACGTGTAAACAGGAAAATAATCTGCATTTGGAAGGTCTGTTTTTACTGCTAGAGAGACAATCGAAAGCACCTATCTTCCCAGTGTTCCGATCACTGTTTTCTTTGGGACACTTTATTCATCTGTAGGATGGAGATGATGATTTTGGTTCTGCCAGCTTAGGGGTAATTGTCAGACTCAAGGTAATATTTATGAAATAAAATGTGAATGTAAGGCCTCAGAAGGTAAGTGTTGTACAAACAGCAAAATCACAACATAGGCTGGGAGACAGCAAAGACTTTATTAGGAAGGAATTGGAGACATTTGCCTGGAGCTGGGAAGACAATGCAAAGTAGCCATGAAAATGAGGAAGTAATACACTGGAAGAATGAGCATATTAGAAAAAGCATGAGTATGCAGAAATAGTAAACACGATAAGGATTATTACTGAAGTTACTATACGGCAAAGAGTGATGGTCACTCGTTCAAGACTGAGCAATGACTGTAGGTGAGGGACACCCAAGAAAGGCCTGCAGCTGTCAAAGAGATCAACACGGATGAAGTTGAAGAAAATGAGAGTGAAGTCAATTGCACCCTACCAAGACCACCCACAAAGATTTTAATCAAGATGAGGAGTAATATAAAGATGGTTATATCATGGCAAGTGCCAGTGATGCCTGGTGATCAAGCTTGCGGCAGTAACTGGGGAACTGGCAGGTTGGTTGTGAGAAGGTTGGTCCATGATGGATGATTCTGTGGTGAGTGGATCAGCAGCAGGAAGGTTGGCAGCAGCTGGATCCAAAGCTCTGGGGTAGGCCACTAGTCAGGCAGACACATGTTGGGCGGTAGCAGGTTCTCCGACAGTACACGGGGCCAGAGCAAGCTGGCTGGCAGCAGGGTGTGGAGCAGCAACTAGGGCGGCAGCAAGGCTGGCAGCAGCTGGACCCACAGCTGGTTTGGCCAGCGCAGCTGGACACAGAGCAGGTGGGCTGGCAGCAGGGTGTGCTGCAACAGGAAGGACGGCAGCAGCTGGCCTGACAAACTGGTTGGCAGCTGGTGGTACAGCAGGTGGTTTGACAAGTTGGGCGGCAGCAAGGCTGGTAGCAGCAGGACCCAGAGCAGGTGGGCTGGCAACAGGTGGTTGTGTAGCAGGTGGGCTGGGAGCAGGTGGTTGTGCAGCAGCTGGGCTGGCAACAAGGGGAGCAGCAGGAGTGGGTCATGGTGTCAGGTGTGGAGGGTGGGCCTCTGTTCAGAGGTGAGTGTCCCAGGTTCTGAGAACTCCTTCTGCTCTGGGGCTTTTATACACTGGACTGCCAAAGTTTGAGCCAATAACCAGGACTTTTCCTTGTTATTGCTCATGTTGTTTTCTATCATCATTGGAGGAATTGTCAAGGAGGAAGTTGTTCTTTAAGGGTTTTGCATCTTTTGAAAATAGATGCTTAATGTTTCTTAATTGAGAATTATTCATAGAAACTTTTTTTCAGATAAAAGGGAGGCAGTCACATCATCAGCATCCTTCCTGCTCCAATCATCGTCTGGTCACATGATAGTTCCAGCTGCCATGGAGGGTCAGAACGGTGTTCCTCTCAGCTGATGCCGATTCATGGAGTCATAAATTGAAAGCCTGCTGGGCCCAAGCCTGTTCACCAGGAAAGCCTGATATCAAGGCTACAAGAAATAGGTATCTGTGGCCACTGCTGTACCTGGGTATCCCAGTTCTATCAAAGATACTGGTGTAGAGGATGTTTGGCACCATCCCTTCCATATGGCAAAGAGGAAGGAAAACAGGTGGTTAGAAACGGAAGCAGTGCGCTGGGGACTCAGGCAGCATCCATTACTTTACAACTTGGGTGACCAGGTATCCTGGCTTTCCCAGGGCTGAGGAGTTCCCATGATGTGGGACTTTCAGTGTCTTTATTTGGAGAGTACTTGGCAAACTGGGACAAGTTGGTGACTCTAGTCCTGACACTGTTTACTAGTAGACACAGTGACTTGAGGTGAGACACTCTAACCTGCACATTCTTTTTATTGTGGTAAAAATATATATAACAAAACATTTGCCATTTCAACATCTTTTACATTCACAGTTCAGTAACATTAATTGTATTCATCACGTTGTGCAAACATCACACCTCTCTGTTTGCAAATTTTTCCATCACTCTTATCGGTAATTCAGTGCCCTCCTGACAATGGCTTTCCCCTGCTCCCTCTTTCCCAACCCCTGGTAACTACTAATAAACTTTGGTGTGTATACATTTGCCAATTCTCGATATTTCATAAAAGTGAGATCATACAATATTTGTCCTTTTTCGACTGACATATTTTACTCAGCATAAAGTTTACAAGTTTCATCCATGCTGTAGCATGTATCAGGTCTTCAGTTCTTTTTATGGTTGAGTAATATTTCATTGTATGTGCATACCACATTTTGTGTATCCATTTATCTATTGATGAGCATTTAGGTTGCTTCCCCTGTTTGGCTATTATGAATAATACTGCAGTGAACATTGGTGTACAAGTATCTATTTTCATTCTTGCTTTCAATTGTTTCAGGTATATATGTAGAAGCGGAATTGCTTGTTCATATGGATAGTAATTCTACCTGTAACTCTTTGAGGAGCTGGCAAACTGTTTTCCACAACTGGCTGTATCATTTTACAATTCCAGAGGCAATGGCTGAAGGATCCAATTTCTCCATATCCACGTCAACACCTCTTGCTTTCTGCTTTTGTTTTGTTTCTAATCATAGTCATCCTAACAGGGGTGAGGTGGTATCTCATCATGGTTTTGATTTACATCTCCCTTTTTTTTTAATGATGATAGCTACCCTGGAGGCATAGTGGTTAAGTGGTATGGCTGCCAACCTAGAGGTCAGCAGTTCAAATCTGCCAGACGCTCCTTGGAAGCTCTATGCGGCAGTTCTACTCTGTCCTACAGGGTCACTATGAATTGGAATTGACTCAACAGCAGTGGGTTTGGTGGGTTTGGTTAACGACAGGAAAGAAACCCTGGTGGCGTAGTAGTTAAGAGCTACAGCTGCCAAAGAAAAGGTCGGCAGTATGAATACATCAGGCGCCCCTTGGAAATCCTATGGGGTAGTTCACCCTGTCCTATAGGGTTGCTACGAGTCAGAATCGAGTTTTTTGTTTGTTTTTTTAATGACAGCAACAGGTTTGTTTTGTTTTTAATGACTAATGATGTTGAGCATGTTTTTATGCTCTTATTGGCCATTTGTGTATCTTTTTGTGTGAAATGCGTATTTAAGTCCTTTGCCCATTTTTTAATTGGTTTTTTGGTCTATTTTTTGTTGGTTGTAGGCTTTCTTTATGTATTCGGGATATTAAACCCTTTTCAGATGTATGTTTCCCCCCAAATTTCTCCCAATCTATAGGTTGACTCTACACTTTGTTGATAAAGTCCTTTGATGCACAAAAGTTTTAAATTTTGATGAAGTCCAATTTATCTATTTTGTCTTTAGTTCTTCACGTTTTTGGTGTCATATCTAAGAATTTATTTTCAAAAAATAGATATTGAAACAATACCTGTATGTTTTCTTCTAAGAATTTTATAGTTTTAGTTCTTATATTTAGGTTCTTGATTGATACTGAGTTTTCATATATAGTATGAAGTATGGGTACAGTTTCTTTCTTCCATATATGGAAGTCTAGTTATCCCAGCACCATTTATTAAAAAGAGTATTCTTTCTCCATTGAATGGACTTAGCACCCTTGTGGATACTCAGTTGAGCATAGATATATGGGTTTATTTCTGGACTCTCAATTCTGTTCCATTACTTTGTTTGTCTATAATTCTGCCAGTAACAGACTGTTTTGATAACTGTAGCTTACTAATATGTTTGGAAAGCATGAGTACTTAGACTTTGTTCTTCTTTTTCAATATTCCTTTTGCTATTTAGGGCCCCTTGTGGACTCACATAAATTTGAAGTTTAGCTTTCCCACTTGTGGAAAGAAGGCTGTTAGAATTTTGATGGGAATTGCATCGAATCTATAGATTGCTTTGGGTAGTACTGACATCTTAAAGATATTAAGTTATCCAACCCAAGAGCACCCATTTATTTAGATCTTCTTTAATTTCCTTCAGCAATGTTTCAGAGTTTTGAATGTACAAGTTTTTTTTTTTTTTTAAATGAAGGATTCAGGTTAGATAAAATGATATCTGAGATATCTTTGAGTCCTAACATTTTAAAAACATTTTTTGAGGCACATCACTCATTCAAAAAGTATGCTAGTTATTAATTTCCAATTTGATGGATTATCACCAAGTGAACACACCCACGTTACTCTTACCAGCTTGAGGGTACTTAACCTCATACCCCTTAAATTATACCTCCTCAGTCATTCCCAAAGGTAGGTAATCACTCTGTTGATGTGTAACCCTACAGGATAATTTTAGGCATTTTTGAACCTCATAGAAATGAAATAATACAGAACTGACTTCTTTCTTCCTACGTTACGATTGTGAGATTCATCCATACAGTATCTGTAGCTCATTTCTTTTTTGTTGCTGTGTAATATTCTACTCGTTCATATGATATAATTTAGTTGTTCATTCCACTTTTGATAGACATGGGGGTTGTTTGCATTTTGGGATTATTAAAAATTGTGCTTCTATGAACATTTTTGTACAGGTCTCTTGGTAAGTACGTACAGTATAAGCATTTCTGATACGTCTATACCTAGGAGTAGAATTGCTTGGTCAAAATGTATTATGCTGTTTTCTGTAGAGTGCCATCTTTCATTAGATTTATCCCTATTTTTGTGCTATTATAGATGCTATCATCTTAAAAATTCAATTTTTGTGTTTCTGTCCTATAGAAAAATAATTCATTTTCATGTATTGATGTATATCCAAACTTCCTTAGTATTTCTAGTAGTTTATCAATAGATTATTTTGAAATTTTTGCATGCACAGTTATGGCATCTACAAATAATGATAGTTTCATCTATTTCATATTAGTATTTTTTGATTTTTCCCCTTAATTCCACTTTTATTAGAGCCGTCTTCGGGTCACAGACAAATTATATAGAAAGCAGAGAGAGTTCTCATATATTCCCTCCTCCCACCCAGCACACAGTTCCTCCTATTTTTAACTCCTTGCATTAGTGTGGCACATTTATTAAAATTGATGAACTAATAATGTTGATACATTATTACTAACTAAAGTCCATAGCACACATTAGTGTTCATTCTTTGTGTTGTACAGTTTTGACAGAATCATGTCATGTGTTTGCCTTTACAATGTCTGCAGAATAGTTTTACTACTCTTTTAAAATGCCCTGTGTTCCACCTATTCATCCTTACTCTCCTCCCCTCTAGACTCCTGGCATGACTGATCTTTTTACTGCCTCTCTAATTTTTCCTTTTCTGTAATGTCGTATAGCTGTAAGCATACAGTATGTAGTTTTTTCAGATCGGCTTCTTTCACTTAGCAATATGGATTTGAGGTTCCTTCATGTCTTTTCATGGCTTGCTTGCTCATTTCTTTTAAATCACTGAATAATATTCCATTGTATGGATGTACACAGGAGAAAGATGTGGCAGTCTGCTTCTGCAAAGATTTATAGACTTGGAAACATTATAGGACAGTTCTACTCTGCCCTATGCGGCTGCTGTGAGTCGAAATCGTCTCAACAGCAGTAGGTTTGGTTTGGTATGGATGTGCAACAGTTTATCTACTCACATACTGAAGGCCATGCAAGAATTTGATTTGCATGATATCAGGAAACAAGTCCCTTTAGACGACCCTCTCTCAACAGGACACAATCGAAGCTTAAAAACATGTTATTCACATGAATTACATCAGTGGCTGGACAGAGCCTGAGACAAGGAAAGTCTGCCCTGCATTCACAAGAGTTCCTAAATGCGGCACCCTGCTGCTCTACCACGTAGCTCCTGCTCACTGAGGCGTACAAAACCGGGGAGGGAAGGACTCTGCAAACAGAAACATGACCTGCATTTACAAGGGATTAGTATTTCTATTGCTAAGATGAAGCTCAGGTACACATCTTGCTAGTGCCAAGACTCCAGTGTCATTTCTACTTGTCTTGAGATGTGAACAGAAGTATCCTTGATCAGGAGTAGAAAACCTAGTCTCAGAGCTGAGTCTGTTCATAGTTATCTATGTGACATTATACAAGTTATTTTCTGGTCTGAAGAATGAAGATAGTAATTCATGGGGGGGGCTGTTGTGAGGCTCAGAATGGAAAATGCATACAGCATGCAATATGCATATAAATTTCTATATCAGGAATGACGTACAACCAAACAAAAACTCAACATGGGATGAATAATAGTGCAAAGTTTATTAAGAGACTATAGGTAAGACTCCCTGCATATGGGAGAAAGTACAAAAAGGAAGTACAAGAATAAA
This sequence comes from Elephas maximus indicus, assembly GCF_024166365.1. NCBI lineage: Eukaryota > Metazoa > Chordata > Mammalia > Proboscidea > Elephantidae > Elephas > Elephas maximus. Next base: position 48,296,221 of record NC_064837.1, on the reverse strand, counting down.
GCAGGACACATGAATCTTGAGATCACTGAGAAATAGAACATGGTTATGAAGATTACTGCTCAGTCACAGAGACCTATGAAACCTAAGTTACTTAAAGGAGGAAGGTGAAGATACTAAGTTAGGACATGATCCACAAGACATCAGGAAGGAGAGAATTAGGGTGAAGCAGCCTGTACTCCATCAGGCTGATTCACAAGGTTTTAAATAAGCTAATGAGTAACACAAATTTTAGTTACATGCTGGACGTCAGCAAAGCCGAGGAAGTGGATTTGTCCCAGGAATGGCCAGTCAGTTGACAGAAGTTTGGTCTGTGCCGATGGTGGTTCTTTGGTGAGTTGACTAGCAGCAGCAAGGCTGGCAGCAGCTGGACACGCAGCAGGTTGGGCGGGGTCAGGGCTGGCAGCAGCTGGACACGCAGCAGGTTGGGCGGGGGCAGGGCTGGCAGCAGCTGGACACGCAGCAGGTTGGGCGGGGGCAGGGCTGGCAGCAGCTGGACACGCAGCAGGTTGGGCGGGGGCAGGGCTGGCAGCAGCTGGACACGCAGCAGGTTGGGCGGGGGCAGGGCTGGCAGCAGCTGGACGCGCAGCTGGTTGGGCGGGGGCAGGGCTGGCAGCAGCTGGACACCCAGCTGGTTGGGCGGCAGCAAGTTGGTTGATAGCAGGGCTGGCAGCAGCTGGATCCAAAGCTCTGGGGTAGGCCACTAGTCAGGCGGACACACGTCGGGCGGTAGCAGGTTCTCCGACAGTACACGGGGCCAGAGCAAGCTGGCTGGCAGCAGGGTGTGGAACAGCAACTAGGGCGGCAGCAAGGCTGGCAGCAGCTGGACCCACAGCTGGTTTGGCCAGCGCAGCTGGACACAGAGCAGGCGGGCTGGCAGCAGGGTGTGCTGCAACAGGAAGGACGGCAGCAGCTGGTCTGACAAACTGGTTGGCAGCTGGTGGTACAGCAGGTGGTTTGACAAGTTGGGCGGCAGCAAGGCTGGTAGCAGCAGGACCCAGAGCAGGTGGGCTGGCAGTAGGTGGTTGTGTAGCAGGTGGGCTGGGAGCAGGTGGTTGTGCAGCAGCTGGGCTGGCAACAAGGGGAGCAGCAGGAGTGGGTCATGGTGTCAGGTGTGGAGGGTGGTCTTCTGTTCAGAGGTGAGTGTCCCAGATTCTGAGAACTCCTCCTGCTCTGGGGCTTTTATACACTGGACCCCCAAAGCAGGGACCAATGAGTAAAACTTTTCCTTTCCATAGCCCCTGTGGAAATGGCTCAAGGAGGAAGTTGTTCTCTAAGAGTTTTGAAGCTTCTGAAAATTAGTGTTTTCATCTTTTTCTTAATTGGGCATACTATTTTAGAACATTTCCCAGAAATGAGAAAGGCAGCAATCAGCATCGTTTCTAATCTTGTGACATTATCCGGACATGTGATAGCTCCTGGTGGCCCGGGGAGGTTCAAAGAAGTTGTCTCTCCCTAGCTTGGTTGGTTGTTTGGGTTTTGGCCTTAGGTGGTCCAGTGGTTAAAAGTTCAGCTGCTAACCTAAAGGTTCACTGTTCGAATCCACCAACCACCTCTTGGAAGCCCCATGGGTCAGCCTATTCTGTCCTATAGGGTCCCTATGAGTCGGGACTGACTTGAGGGCAATGGGTTTACTTAGATTGTGTAGTGTCCCTGAAGAGGGGCATGATGTCGATATGTTGTGATGAATTTAAACTCCTCCTGGGTCCAAGTCTCTTTACTCAAAAGTCTGATTCAAGGCTAAACAGGTATCCTTATCTGTGGCTGCCTACTCTATATGTGCACCCAAGTTTAATCAAAGATATTTGGTTAGAGGATGGTTGGCACAATCTTTTCATAAGCAAAATTAGCATCGATGCAGGAGGACAGAGGCAGATGCAATACACTGGGATTCAGAAAGCATCAATCAATTAACTTCCATACTAGGTAAAAGGTCTGGTGATCTGCTTCTGAAAATCAGCCAATGAAAACTTTAGGGATAACAACAGAACATTGTCCAGTATAGTGCTGGAAGATGAGCCCCTCAGATTGGACAGCACTCAGAATACCCTGGATTGTCACAGTGACTGCAGCAATGGGCTCAAAAATAGCAATGATTGTGAGGATGACAGAGGACCTGGCAATGTTTCGTTCTGTTATACGTAAGGTCGCCATGACCAGGAGCCCATTTGGTGGCAATTAACAACAACAAAAACAAACCTATATTCTATTTGGGTAGGTGACCTCAGGTGAGGCACCCTGACTTTCACATACCTGCTTTTATAATTGAGGGAATCAGGTGAGAGGAGATGATACTCAAGGTATTTTGCATTTGTAAATTTACGTATTTCAACTAATTTGGGAAATCGTCAGCCATAATATCTTTAAATTTTTTCAGACCCATTCCCTGTCTCCTCTATCTGAAACTCATGGCGTCTTCTGGTCTAGATGTACACCTTTCTGTTGAGTGTATACATAGGAGTGAGATTTCCAGGTCATAGGGAGGGAGAGTAAGTAGTTGACATTAGAAGAAAGAATAAAATAGTATTCCAACGTTCCCCTGTCAGCAATGAATCCTGTGGTGCTGATATTGTGTGTCTTCTGAATTCTACTGGTATGTATGTATGCTTTTAGTTTGCATATCTTTGGTGACTAATGTATATCCTACGTATGTTTCTCCTTTTTTGAGAGATGCCTTGTCAAGTCTTTTGTCCATTTCTATATTCTTCCTGGTTGTCAGTTTCTTATGGATTTTATAGATTCTGGATATATATTCATATATACATGTTATATATATTACCTACCTTACAAATATTTTCTCCCATGATGTGTCTTGCCTTTTCAGTCTCTTAATGTTGTCTTTTGATAATTTAAAGATCTTACTTTTAATATCATCCAATAAATCTATCTTTTTCTTTATTTTGGTGTATTTAACGTTACTACATTAGATCACAAAGATGTTCTTGTATATTCTAAAAGCTTTAGTGTTTTACCTTTTACATTTAGATCTCCTGTATCAAAAATATACATGGAATTGGATTTTATATGGCAAAAGGTAGACAACAGCTCCCCCACCCCTTGCCTCTGGTGGGTAGCCTATCATTCCAGCATCATTTATTAAAAAGACCAACCTCTCTCCAGTAATCTGCTCACCTTTATTTGCTGTAAATCCAATTACCTCATATGCCTGGATCTTTTTCTTGCTTTCTTATTCTGTTCCTTTGGTCTACTTGTTTATTGTTTTGTGAATATCAATCATACTGTGTAAAGTACAGCATATCTGTAAAACATTTGGTATCTAGTAGTGTAAATCCTCCTATTTTGTCTTCTGATTCAACGTTGTCTTGAATCAGACAATTCATATTCTTATAATTTTTAAAATTGGCTTATAAAGCCCACCCTCAGCAAACCTCCTACCCCACATGCCCACCAAAAACTGCTTAATTTTTTATTGTGATTATAATGCATTCATAGATCAGTTTGGGGCGAATTGACATTTTTCCAATTTTGAGACTTCCAATTCATTACTTTAATATATCTCTTTGTTGATTTAAATCTTCTTTAACTTCTTATAATAATGTTTTGTAGTTTCCTGTGAAGAGGTCTTGAACATCTTCCATTACATTAATTCCTAGTTAAGTAGTGTGTGTTTATCATATTATAAATGGAATCATTTTGGTTCGATGTTCCTACCTGCTTATTTCTGTTATATAACATTAAAAATTTTGCATATTGGCTCTACAATATCTAGAAACCTTGCTAAACACCCTTATCAATTCTAACAATTTATCCATAGATTGTTTGGGGTTTTCTATGTACACAGTAATGTGATCTGTGAATGTTGAGCATTGTATTATTTCATTATTAATCCCATTATCTGTTGTTCTTTTTCTTGCCTTATTACGCTGGATGCAGCCTCCAAAACCATGTTGAGTAGAAGTGGCTATAACAGAGAGCTTTGTTTTGTTCCTGAACTCAAATGAAAAACTTTCCTTAAGTATAATGGTATAATTTAAAAATATTTTAATGAGATAAATATAATTCACATACCATGAAATTCATCTTTACGTGTACAATTCAGTGGTTTTTAGCATATTCACAAGGTTGGGCAATCATGACCACTATATAATCTTGGAATATTTTCATCACCCCAACAAAGAAATCTTATATCCATTAGCAGTCACTTCCTATCCCTCCTCCCCCCACCTCCTGGCAACCACTAATCTGCTTTTTGTTCCTATAGATTTGCCTATTCTGGACAATCCATATAAATGGAATCATACAACGTGTGGCTTTTTGTGCTTAGCTTCTTTCATTTAGCATGCTGTTTTTGAGAGTCACCCATGGTATAGCATGTATCAGTACTTCTTTCCTTTTTCTGAATGTTTAAGCCTTCGGTTGTTTACCAAAAGGTCATTGGTTCGAACCCACCAGCTAGCTGCTCCATGGGAGAAAGATGTGAAGTCTACTTCCGTAAAGATGTATAGCCTTGGCACAGTTATGGATATTTCCTAGACACAAGCAAACACAAGCAACTCAGTGGATAATATAGTCTATAAAGACAATGTTCTACATCCTAGTTTGGTGAGTAGCATCTGGGGTCTTAAAAACTTGCTAGTGAATATCTATGATGCGACTCTTGGTCTCTACTCATCTGGAGCTAAAGAAAAAGAAACCAAAAGGCAGAGCCAATGTGGTGCTATAGACAGAATTACCACGCCATCCCTCACAGCAAAGACCTGAAACACTAAGTAGAATGGATACCAATGTTAATCCTGGAAACCTAAACATCAAGTAAATGAATACAGAACTTGATTAAGCACCAAATGGAATAAGAAACTGACAGAGAACAGTGAACGAGAAGAGCTACGTACAGAGTGGAGGTCCCCTACCAGCTCGTCAGTCTTACCCTCTGTCTTCTCCCTGTCCCACATGCCCCCCAAAATTGCTTGCTTTTTGACTGGAAATATGTTGTACTCATAGATCATTTTGGGGAGAATTGATGTTTTTCCAACATTGAGTCTTCTAATTCAGTAATACATGTCTTTGTTTATTTAAATCTTGTTTAACTTCTCATAATAATGTCGTGTAGATTCCTGTGAAGAGGTCTTGCCAGTCTTTTGTTACATTTATTCTTAGTTAAATGTTTGCTTATGGTATATAAATGGAATCATTTTGATTCAGTGTTTATACCTGCTTATTTCTGTCATATAAGAATAAATTTTTCATGTACTCTGTCCTATAAGGTCGCTATGAGTTGGAATGACTCAACGGCAGTGGGTTTGGTTTGTTGGGTTTTGTATGGATATACCACACTGTGTTTATCCATTCATCATTTCATCACATTTTTGTTATTTATGAATAGTGTTGATATTAGCATTCATGTACAAATTTTTGTGTGAACATAGACTTTTGTTTCTCTTGGGTAGATACCTGTGAGGTCATAGCGTAACTCTAAGGTTAAGCTTAGAAGAACTGTCAAATTGTTTGGCAAAGTGGCTGTGCCATTTTGTATTCCCACCAGCAGTGTGAGGATTTCTAATTTGAGGGCATATAATTGTTGAGATATTTTTCTTTATAATCTTTTTCATTCCTGTAAGGTCAGTAGCAATGCCCCTCATTCATTCCTGATTTTAATAATTCGAGTCTTCTCTCTTTTTTTTCTTGGTTAGTCTAGCTTAAAGTGGATAATTTTGTTAATCTTTTAGAAGAATCAACACTTGGCTTCGCTGGTTTTCTGTATCATTTTTCTAGTCTCTTTCATTTATTTCCAGTGTAGTATTTATTGTTTTCTTCCTTCTGCTTGTTTTGGGTTTAGTTTGCTCTTCTTTGTGTGTTTCTTAAGATGAACAGTTACTGGTTTGAGATATCAATGTATTTTGTAATTCCTCTTATGATTTTTTCTGTGACCCATTGGTTATTACATATATGATCTTTAATTTCCATGTATTTGTGAATTTCCCAAATCTCCTCCTGTTGTTGGTTTTCCAATTTAATTTCACTGTGGTTGGAGAATGTACTTTTTATGAGTTGAATCTTTCAATTTATAGAGGCTTGTATTATAGAAAAAAAAATTTTTTTTTTCTATTGTATTATGGCTTGACAGTGGTAGGTTTGGTTTCTTTTTTTTTTTTGGTTTTTGTATTATGGCTTAGTATATGGTGTATCCAGGGGAACTGTCCACACGTGCTTGAGAAAAATGTATATTCTCCTGCTGTTGGATGGAGTATTCTAGAGATGTTGGGTAGTGTAGTTGGTTTATGTGTTATAGTTTCATAACATTTTTAAAAAAACATGTAGTGTGTATTAAAAGCGTGACATGCTCTTTCTACATCTATTAAGATAATCGCGTTGTTGTTTTTGTTAGGTGCCGTCGAGTCGGTTCTGACTCATAGCGACCCTATGCACAACAGAACAAAACACTGCCCGGCCCTGCACCATCCATATAATCGTTGTTATGCTTGAGCTCATTGTTGCAGCCACTGTGTCAATCCACCTCATTGAGGGTCTTCCCCTTTTCCGCTGACCCTGTACTATGCCAAGCATGATGTCCTTCTCCATGTCCAAAGTATGTAAGATGCAGTCTCACCATCCTTGCCTCTAAGGAGCATTCTGGCCGCACTTCTTCCAAGAGAGATTTGTTTGTTCTTTTGGCAGTCCATGGTGTATTCAATATTTGTCGCCAACGCCATAATTTAAAGGCGTCAACTCTTCTTCGGTCTTCCTTATTCATTGAACAGCTTTCACATGCAAATGATGCAATTGAAAATACCATGGCTTGGATCAGGCGCACCTTAGTCTTCAGGGTGACATCTTTGCTCTTCAACACTTTAAAGAAGTCTTTTGCAGCAGATTTGCCCAATGCAACGTGTCTTTTGATTTCTTGACTGCTGCTTCCATGGCTGTTGATTGTGGATCCAAGTAAAATGAAATCCTTGACAACTTCAATCTTTTCTCCATTTATCATTGGTCCAGTTGTGAGGGTTTTTGTTTTCTTTATGTTGAGGTGTAATCCATATTGAAGGCTGTGGTCTTTGATCTTCAGTAGTAAGTGCTTCAAATCCTCTTCACTTTCAGCAAGCAAGGTTGTGTCATCTGCAGAACGCAGGTTGTTAATGAGTCTTCCTCCAATCTTGACGCCCCGTTCTTCTTCATATAGTCCAGCTTCTTATATTATGTGTTCAGCATACAGATTAAATAGGTATGGTGAAAGAATACAACCCTGACGCACACCTTTCCTGACTTTAAACCAATCAGTATCCCCTTGTTCTGTCCGAACAACTGCCTCTTGATACATGTAAAGGTTCCTCAGGAGCACAATTAAGTGTTCGGGAATTCCCATTCTTTGCAGTGTTATCCATAGTTTGTTATGATCCACACAGTCGAATGCCTTTGCATAGATAATCATAAAAAAAACTAAAAAGTTTTTTTTTTTTTATGATTATCATAGGACATTTTAATTTTATTTTGTTAAGGTCATGAAATACGTCAAATAATTTTCAAATGTTAAATCTACCTTGCATTGCTGGAATAAATTAACTTGGTTTTGATGTATTAATCTTTGTATGTATCAGAGAATTCTTTTTGTTAATATTTTGTTTAGAATATTTGCATCTCTGTGGTTTGCATGAGTATGTTTGCCTGTAACTTTGCTTTCTGGACATAACTGTGTTACATTTGGGTATCAGATTGATATGGGAATGTAAAAAGATTTGTACATTATTTCCTTTTTATAGTACCTACAAGAATTTAATATTTTATTATTTTTTCCTTGACTATTTGATATTTGACAAAATATATTGGTGGAAGCCATTAGTGTTTGTATGGTGTGTGTTGCAGAAATGCGGTGTTTATAACTGTTGATTCTATTTCTTGAGTAGACATAAAATTCTTCAGATTTTCTATTTCTCATGTCAGCTTTGATATTTTTTCCTCTGGGAAATTCTGAATTTTATGTAAAATTTAAGTAATCTTGGCATAAAGTTTCCATAATATCACTCTCAAATCTATCACGGATTCTTGTGGTGCATAGTTCTTGCTCATATTCTTATTCCTCACATTCCTCTACTTATATGCAGAAAAGCACCTTACACATGAAAGTATTAAGATTTCCAATGCATAGAACAGTCAGTGTATCAGTGTTATTCCCACTTGCAGTAAGCAGTGATGAAAGTGTCCCCGAGTTAAAGTAAGAAGTCCAGTGCACTGGATCTCATGACATTAAGGGACCCATTTTTCTAATCTACTCATTGCCAAAGATACTCTTGGTTCTGACCATCTAGTGAGGGTTTTGTGAGAATTGGAAGGGATGACAGAAGTGAAGTGCAGTGCGAACATGAGTTCTTATAAAGGATATGCTGTAGGAACAAAAGCAAAATGTGGAAAAAGATGCACGGTAGTATAAATTTTATCAGAAAGTACACAGGGAGGACCCCTTGTAGCTAGGAAGACATACTAAAGTGAATATAAAAAGAGAAAAGCAAGACATGAGAGTAGTAAATACATTGAGAAAATATTTATTATTGAGGAAAGGTAAGAAAAAAGCCAGGAAGTGTTTGCTTGTTTTTTAGGCTGCTTAGAGAGAAAGGGTGCAGGTCAGTTTTCCACACCTGAGAACACGACTTAAGAACAGATAAAGCAGGCCAGGAGCTGGGACACTGATCAACAGAAAAAGAGAAGGTCAGAGTGAGGTAGGCTGCAGCCCATAAAGCACTCTCAAGAGTTATAGGAGAAGACAAGTAACAGGATGGCAAAGCCCGGGAAGTGATTTTGTTGCAGGACCTGCATTGGTGGATGGAAAGTTGGAACGTGGCTGGTAGTGGGTCCTCAGCAAGAGGATCAGCAGCAGGAAGGTTGACAGCAGTTGGTGACACAGCAAGGATGGAAGCTGGTGGTCTGACAGCAGGTTGGGTGATAGCAGGGCTGGCAGGAGCCAGACATGCAGCAGGATGGGCGGCAGCAATTTGGTTGGCAGCAGGGCTGGCAGCAGCTGGATCCGAAGCTCTGGGGTAGGCCACTAGTCAGGCGGACACATGTTGGGCGGTAGCAGGTTCTCCGACAGTACACGGGGCCAGAGCAAGCTGGCTGGCAGCAGGGTGTGGAGCAGCAACTAGGGTGGTAGCAAGGCTGGCAGCAGCTGGACCCACAGCTGGTTTGGCCAGCACAGCTGGACACAGAGCAGGTGGGCTGGCAGCAGGGTGTGCTGCAACAGGAAGGACGGCAGCAGCTGGCCTGACAAATTGGTTGGCAGCTGGTGGTACAGCAGGTGGTTTGACAAGTTGGGCGGCGGCAAGGCTGGTAGCAGCAGGACCCAGAGCAGGTGGGCTGGCAGTAGGTGGTTGTGCAGCAGGTGGGCTGGGAACAGATGGTTGTGCAGCAGCTGGGCTGGCAACAAGGGGAGCAGCAGGAGTGGGTCATGGTGTCAGGTGTGAAGGGTGGGCTTCTGTTCAGAGGTGAGTGTCCCAGATTCTGAGAACTCCTCCTGCTCTGGTACTTTTATACACTGGACCCCCAAAGTTTGGACCAATCAGCAGAACTTTTCCTTGCTATTTTTTTGTGTGACTTTCCCTGGTTTATGGGGGAATTGCTCCGGGAGGAAGTTGTCCCTTAAGCATTAAGAATATCCTGAGGCTAATTGATTTGTTTGTGTTCCTAGTTAATATAAAAAATGAGAAATGCAGCCATCATTCTTCATATCAGTTAAGCACCAATGCTTATTTTAAAGCTGAGTATAATATTTGGTCACCCCAAAATTGCAACTCTGTTTGGTGAGAGGTCAGAATCATCGCTGGTCTCCATCTATACTTCTTTGCTGCTATTTCCTTTGGGAAGCACTTCTGAAGAGAGGGTGGTGTTGGTGAGTCACGGTGATGAATTAAAATCAAGTTTAGTGAGGCTTCTGAATCCACCTGTAATGTAGAAGCTAGTATAAGACTTAGCCTCCTGCTGTAAACAATAATGAAAGCTGGGAAAATACATAAAACAAGTGTTTGCAGGCATTGAACAGCAATCACCTTGAGGCTTCAACCTTTGAAGGAGGGAAACACACAAGCTGAGGCTCACATCATCTCAGGTACACAGGGAGCAGAAGGGACAAGAGACAGGGGTTGGATGTCCAGTGTCAGACTACCCAATAAGCAAGGTAAGCATGGGCTTACTTGTGCTTACTTACTAATCTGTAGTGAACAATTTCACATTTTTTTTTTTTTTTTTTACCACTTCAAAGATTCTGCTCTTAGGTATGGCTGGCATCTGTCTTTCTCCCAACCCCACAGCATGTTCCTACAGAATCAAAGCCACTTTTCAAGTTTACAATCCCTAACAGGGACAAGGAAATCCTGGTGGCATAGTGGTTAAGTGCTACGGCTGCTAACCAAAGGGTCGGCAGTTTGAATCCACCAGGTGCTCCCTGGAAACTCTATGGGGCAGCTCTACTCTGTCCTATAGGGTCGCTTTGAGTTGGAATTGACTCAACGGCACTGGGTTTGGTTTTGGAACAGGGACAAAGTACCCAGTAAGCAAGGTAAGCACAGGCTTACTCGTTCTTACCTACTAATCTGTAGTGAACAGTTTCACATGCTTTCACTTAGTTGAAATGTGATTTTTGATGACCACATTTTCTCAAATTTGAAATCGTTGAAATTATCAGTTGTCTCTTTTAGAAATAACTCTGTGTCTCTCTTGTTTAAGGGATATTTTCTTACTCTAAGATCCAAAGTCCTTCACAAAAATCATCTAGCAAGGTTTTCAGGGCTTTTGTCTTTAAGCTTTAAGTCATGAATACTCCTGGAATTAATTTTTCGTACACGGTGTGGGGTTGGAATCCAGGATGATCTTTTCCACGTGGGTACTTTTTATTTCTAGCTTTGATTATTGTACAGTCTGTTTCATTCCTAGATATGTCCCCCATTTTCATTGATACTATTCTTTATTTCTGTCTTCTCTCTTTTTCTTTACCAACACTATCAGTGGTTTATCAGTTTTGTTGAGTTCAAACAAACAAAACTTTCTTTTTATTGTACTTTAGATGAAGTTTTACAGAACAAACTAGTTTTTCATTAGACAGTACACACATTGTTTTACGACATTGGTTAACAACCCCATGACATGTCGACACTCTCTCTTCTCAAACTTGTGTTCCCTATTACCTGCTTCCCTGTCCCCTCTTGCCTTCTAGTTCTTGCCCTTGGGCTGGTGTGCCCTTTTAGTCTCATTTTGTTTTATGGGCCTGTTTAATCTTTGGCTGAACAGTGAACCTTGGGAGTGGCTTCATTGCTGAGCTAAAAGGGTGTCTGGGGGGCCATACTCTCTAGTCTCTGTCAGGCCAGTAAGTCTGGTCTTTTTTTGTGAGTTAGAATTTTGTTTTACATTTTTCTCTAGCTCTGTCTGGGACCCTCTATTGTGATCCCTATCAGAGCACTCAGTGGTGGTAGCTGGGCACCATCTAGTTGTGGTGGACTCAGTCTGAAGGCTGTGGTAGTTGTGGATCATTCATTCTTTGAACTGATCGTTCCCTTGTGTCTTTGGTTTTCTTTATTCTCCCTTGCTCCTGATGGGGTGCAGCCAGTGGAGTATCTTAGACGGCTGCTCACAAGATTTTAAGACCCCAGATGTTACTTACTAAAGTAGAATGTAGAACATTTTCTTTATAAACTATCTTATGGCAACTGAGCCAGGTGTTCCCCAAGACCATGGCAAACCCAGCCCTCAGCCCAGCAATTTGGTCCCTCAGGAAGTTTGGATGTGTCTATGGAGCTTCGCCCCACATGTCTGTCAGTTTGTCGTACTGGGGGGGCTTGCATGTTGCTGTGATGCTGGAAGCTATGCCACTGGTATTCAGATACCAGTAGGGCCACCCATGGAGGACAGGTTTCAGCTGAGCTTCCAGACTAAGAAAGACTAGGAAGAAGGACCCGGCAGTCTGCTCCTGAAAAGCATTAGCCAGTGAAAACCTTATGAAGAGCAGCGGAACATTGTCTGATATAGTGCTGGAAGATGAGCCCCCCAGGTTGGAAGGCACTCAAAAGATGACTGGAGAAGAGCTGCCTGCTCAAAGTAGAGTTGACCTTAATGATGTGGGTGAAGTAGAGCTTTCGAGACCTTCATTTGCTGATGTGGCATGACTCAAAATAAGAAGAATCAGCTGCAAACATCCATTAATAATGTATGTATGAAGTATGAATTTAGGAAAATTGGAAATCGTCAAAAATGAAATGGAATGCATAAACATCAATATCCTAGGCATCAGTGAGCTGAAATGGACTGCTATTGGCCATTTTGAATCAGACAATCATATAGTCTACTATGCTGGGAATGACAACTTGAAGAGGAATGGTGTTGCATTCACCGTCAAAAACAACATTTCAAGATCTATCCTGAAGTACAACGCTGTCAGTCATAGGATAATATCCATACGCCTACAAGGAAGACCAGTTAATATGACTATTATTCAAATTTACGCACCAACCACTAGGGCCAAAGATAAAGAAATAGAAGATTTTTATCAGCTGCTGCAGTCTGAAATTGATCAAACATGCGATCAAGATGCACTGATAATTACTGGTGATTGGAATGGGAAAGTCGGAAACAAAGAAGAATCAGTAGTTGGAAAATAAGGCCTTGGTGATAGAAACACTGCTGGAGATTAAACAATAGAATTTTGCAAGACCAACTACTTTTCCACTGCAAATACCCTCTTTTACCAACATAAATGGCAACTCCATATAGACCTCGCCAGATGGGACACACAGAAATCAAAATGACTACATCTGTGGAAAGAGACAATGGAAAAGCTCAATATCATCAGTCAGAACACCCAGGGGCTGACTGTGGACCATCAATTGCTCATATGCAAGTTCAAGCTGAAACTGGAGAAAATCAGAACAAGTCCATGAGAGCCAAAATACGACCTTGAGTATATCCCACCTAAATTTAGAGACCATCTGAAGAATAGATTTGATGCATTGAACACTAGTGACCGTAGATCAGACAAATTGTGGAATGACATCAAGGACATCATCCATAAAGAAAGCAAGAGGTCACTGAAAAGACAGGAAAGAAAGAAAAGACCAAGGTGGATGTCAGAGGAGACTCTGAAACTTGCTCTCGAATGTCTAGTGCTAAAGCAAAAGGAAGAATTGATGAAGTAAAAGAACTGAACAGAAGATTTCAAAGGGCAGCTTGAGAAGACAAAGTAAAGTATTATAATGACATGTGCAAAGAGCTGGAGATGGAAAACCAAAAGGGAAGAACACGCTTGGTGTTTCTCAAGTTGAAAGAACTGAAGAAAAAATTCAAGCCTCGAGTTGCAATAGTGAAGGATGCTATGGGGAAAATATTAAACGATGCAGGAAGCATCAAAAGAAGATGGAAGGAATACACAGAGTCATTATACCAAGAAGAATTAGTCGATATTCAACCATTTCAAGAGGTAGCATATGATCAGGAACCTATGGTACTGAAGGAAGAAGTCCAAGGTGCTCTAAAGGCATTGGTGAAAAACAAGCCTCTGGGAATTGATGGAATATTAATTGAGATGTTTCAACAAACAGATGCAGCACTGGAGGCGCTCACTCGTCTATACGAAGAAATATGGAAGACAGCTTCCTGGCCAACTGACTGGAAGAGATCCATATTTATGCCTATTCCCAAGAAAGGTGATCCAACCAAATGCGGAAATTATAGAACAATATCATATGCAAGCGAAGTTTTGCTGAAGATCATTCAAAAATGGCTGCAGCAGTATATTGACAGGGAACTTCCAGAAATTGTGGCTGGTTCCAGAAGCGGGCGTGGAACCAGGGATATAACTGCTGATGTTAGGTGGATCCTGGCTGAAAGCAGACAATACCAGAAGGAAGTTTACCTGTGTTTTATTGACTATGCAAAGGCATTCGACTGTGTGGATCATAACAAATTATGGATAACATTGCAAAGAGTGGGAATTCCAGAACACTTAATTGTGCTCACAAGGAACCTTTATGTAGATCAAGAGGCAGTTGTTCAGACAGAACAAGGGGATACTGATTGGTTTAAAGCCAGGAGAGGTGTGCATCAGGGTTGTATTTTTTCACCATACCTATTCAATCTGTATGCTGAGCAAATAATATGAGAAGCTGGACTATATGAAGAAGAATGGGGCATCAGGATTGGAGGAAGACTCATTAACAACCTGTATTATGCAGATGACACAACCTTGCTTGCTGAAAGTGAAGAGTACTTGAAGCATTTACTAATGAAGATCAAAGACCACAGCCTTCAGTATGGATTGCACCTCAGCATAAAGAAAACAAAAATCCTCACAACGGGACCAATGATAAACGGAGAAAAGATTGAAGTTGTCAAGAATTTCATTTTACTTGGATCCACAATCAACAGCCATGGAAGCAGCAGTCAAGAAACCAAGAGACACATTGCACTGGGTAAATCTGCTGCAAAGGACCTCTTTAAAGTGTTGAAGAGCAAAGATGTCACCTGGAAGACTAAGGTGCACCTGACCCAAGCCATGGTATTCTCAATTGCATCGTGTGCATGTGAAAGCTGGACAATGAATAAGGAAGACTGAAGAAGAATTGATGCCTTTGAATTGCAGTGTTGGCAAAGAATATTGACTATACCACGGACTACCACAAGAATGAATAAATCTGTCTTGGAGGAAGTACAACCAGAATGCTCCTTAGAAGCAAGGATGGCAAGACTACGTCTTACATACTTTGGACATGTTGTCAGGAGGGATCAGTCTCTGGAGAAGGACATCATGCTTGGCAAAGCAGAGGGTCAGCAGAAAAGAGGAAGGCCCTCAAGGAGGTGGATTGACACAGTGGCTGCAACAATGGGGTCAAGCATAACGATTTTAAGGACGGCACACGACCGGGCAGTGTTTCGTTCTGTTGTGCATAGGGTCGCTATGAGTTGGAACCAACTCAATGGCACCTAACGACAACAACAACAATGGAGATTCCATGACCTTACCTTGTACAAACTGTGCTGGCTTCCCCAGTATTGTGTACTGTCTTACCCTTCACCAAAGAGACAGTGAGGGTGGGTTATAAAATGGCAACATGAGGGATTTTCGTGGTGATGGAAATGCTCTGTATCTTGATTATATCAGTCTCAACATCCTTGTGATATTGTGGTATTGCTTTTCAAGGTGTTACCATTGGGGGATATCTAAAGGGTACCTGGGATCTTTGTATTATTTTTTACATCTGCATATGAATGAATCTACAATTATCCCAAAACAGAAAGTTAATTCAAAAAATCTAAATGAAGAAAGGATATTGCATTTTTAAAAAGTAGAAGGATAATGGTGTTTGGGTTTGTGAAATATCTGATCACCCCCACTGTAGCCATGGTGATCATCTTAGAGGGAAGTTGTTATGGATTGAATTATGTCCCCCCAAAATGTGTGTTGTAAATCCTAACCTCTATGTCTGTGGTTATAATCGCATTTGAGAATGGGCTGTCTTTGTTAACCTTAACGAGGCAGGATTAGTGTATATCTTGAGACAATCTCTGTTGAGGTATAAAAGAGATTAAATAATCTAGCAGCGCAGAGATGGGGTAAGAAAGATGCCAAGATACATGGAGATCCCCAAGAAACCAGGAAGCAGAGCTAAAGAGACAAGGACCTTTCTCCAGAGCTGACAGAGAGAGAAACTCTTCCCCTAGAGCCAGTGTTCTGAATTTGGACATTTAGACTCCTAAACTGTGAGAAAATAAAGCCTTCCACTTGTGGTATTGATGTTACAGCAGTACCAGATAATTAAGACAGAGACAAACAGTTTATTAAAGAAAAAACCCAACTTCCAAACGAATCTGGATTCACAATGTCTGGGTTGTATTTGTAAAGAACTTCTCGAATTTTTTTTTTTTATATATAATTTTTATTGTGCTTTAAGTGAAAGTTTACAAATCAAGTCAGTTTCTCACACAAAAACCCATAGACACCTTGCTACACACTCCCAATTACTCTCCCCCTAATTAGACAGTCAGCTCTCTCCCTCCACTCACTCTTTTCCTGTCCATTTCACCAGCTTCTAACCCCCTCCACCCTGTCATCTCCCCTCCAGGCAGGAGATGCCAACATAGTCTCAAGTGTCCACCTGATCCAAGAAGCTCACTCCTCACAGGCATCCCTCTCCAACCCATTGTCCAGTCCCATCCATGTTTGAAGAGCTGGCTTTGGGAATGGTTCCTGTCCTGGGCCAACAGAAGGTCTGGGGGCCATGACCACCAGGGTCCTTCTAGTCTCAGTCAGACCATTAAGTCTGGTCTTATGAGAATTTGGGGTCTGCATCCCACTGCTCTCCTGCTCCCTCAGGGGTTCTCTGTTGTGCTCCCTGGCAGGGCAGTCATCGGTTGTGGCCAGGCACCATCTAGTTCTTCTGGTCTCAGGATGATGTAGTCTCTGGTTCATGTGGCCCTTTCTGTCTCTTGGGCTCGTAATCACCTTGTGTCTTTGGTGTTCTTCATTCTCCTTTGATCCAGGTGGGTTGAGACCAGTTGATGCACCTTAGATGGCTGCTTGCTAGCATTTAAGACCCCAGACGGCACTCTTCAAAGTGGGATGCAGCATGTTTTCCTAATAGGTTTTATTATGCCAATTGACTTAGATGTCCCCTGAAACCATAGTCCCCAGACCCCTGCCCCTGCTACCCTGGCCTTCAAAGCATTCAGTTTATTCAGGAAACTTCTTTGCTTTTGGTTTAGTTCAATTGTGCTGACCTCCTCTGTACTGTGTGCTGTCTTTCCCTTCACCTAAAGTAGTTCTTATCTACTATCTAATTAGTGAGTGCCCCTCTCCCACCCTCCCTCCCTCCCCCCTCTTGTAACCATGTAAGAACATTTTCTTCTCAGTTTAAACTATTTCTCAAGTTCTTATAATAGTGGTCTTATACAATATTTGTCTTTTTGCAACTGACTAATTGCACTCAGCATAATGCCTTCCAGGTTCCTCCATGTTATGAAATGTTTCACAGATTCTTACTGTTCTTTATCGATGCGTAGTATTCCATTGTGTGAATATACCATAATTTATTTATCCATTCATCCGTTGATGGGCACGGTGCTTGTTTCCATCTTTTTGATATTGTAAATAGTGCTGCAATAAACATGGGTGTGAATATATCTGTTTGTGTAAAGGCTCTTGTTTCTCTACAATATATTCCAAGGAGTGGGATTTCTGGATTGTATGGTACTTCTATTTCTAGCTTTTTAAGGAAGCACCAAATCGATTTCCAAAGTGGTTGTACCATTTGACATTCCCACCAGCAGTGTAGAAGTGTTCCAATCTCTCCACAGCCTCTCCAACATTTATTATTTTGTGCTTTTTGGATTAACGCCAGCCTTGTTGGAGTGAGATGAAATCTCATTGTAGTTTTGATCTGCATTTCTCTAATGGCTAATGATCGTGAACATTTCCTCATATATCTGTTAGCTACCTGAATGTCTTCTTTAGTAAAGTGTCTATTCATATCTTTTGCCCATTTTTTAATTGAGTTATTTGTCTTTTTGCAGTTGAGTTTTGCAGTGTCATGTAGATTTTAGAGATCAGGCTCAGATCAGAAATGTCATAGCTAAAAGCTTTTTCCCAGTCTGTAGGTAGTCTTTTTACTCTTTTGGTGAAGTCTTTGGATGAGCATAGGTGTTTGATTTTTAGGAGCTCCCAGTTATCTAGTTTTTCTTCTGCATTGTTTATAATGTTTTGTATACTGTTTATGCCATGTATTAGGGCTCCTAACGTTGTCCCTATTTTTTTTTCCATGATCTTTATCGTTTTAGATTTTATATTTAGGTCTTTGATCCATTTTGAGTTAGTTTTTGTGCATGGAGTGAGGTATGGGTCTTTTTTCATTTTTTTGCAGATGGATATCCAGTTATGTCAGCACCATTTTTTAAAAAGACTGCCTTTTCCCCATTTAACTGTTTTGGGGCCTTTGTCAAATATCACCTGCTCATATGTGGATGGATTTATGTCTGGATTCTCAATTCTGTTCCATTGGTTCATGTATCTGTTGTTGTACCAGTACCAGGCTGTTTTGACTACTGTGGCGGTATAATAGGTTCTAAAATCAGGTAAAGTAAGGCCTCCCACTTTGTTCTTCTTTTTCAGTAATGCCTTATTTATCCGGGGCCTCTTTCCCTTCCATATGAAGTTGGTGATTTGTTTCTCCATCTCCTTAAAGAATGTTTTTGGGATTTGGATTGGAATTGCATTAAATGCATAGATCGCTTTTGGTAAAACAGACATTTTTATAATGTTAAGTCTTCCTATCCACGAGCAAGGTATGTTCTTCCACTTATGTAAGTCTCTTTTGGTTTTTTGCAGAAGTTTATCGTAGTTTTCTTTGTATAAGTCTTTTACATCTCTGGTCAGATTTATTCCTAAGTATTTTACCTTCTTGGGGGCTACTGTAAATGGCATTGATTTGGTGATTTCCTCTTCGATGTTCTTTTTGTTGGTGTAGAGGAATCCAACTGATTTTTGTATGTTTATCTTGTATCCTGATACTCTGCTGAACTCTTCTATTAGTTTCAGTAGTTTTCTTGAGGATTCCTTAGGGTTTTCCGTGTATAAGATCATGCCATCTGCAAATAGAGATACTTTTACTTCTTCCTTGCCAATCTGGATGCCCTTTATTTCTTTATCTAGCCTAATTGCTCTGGCTAGGACTTTTCCAGCACAATGTTGAATAAGAGCGGTGATAAAGGGCATCCTTGTCTGGTTCCCGATCTCAATGGGAATGTTTTCAGGCTCTCCCCGTTTAGGGTGATGTTGGCTGTTGGCTTTGTATAAATGCCCTTTATTATGTTGAGGAATTTTCCTTCTATTCCTATTTTGCTGAGAGTTTTTATCATGAATGAGTGTTGCACTTTGTCAAATGCCTTTTCTGCATCAATTGATAAAACATGTGATTCTTGTCATTTGTTTTATTTATGTGGTGGATTACATTAATTGTTTTTCTAATGTTGAACCATCCCTGCATACCTGGTATGAATCCCACTTGGTCATGGAGAATTATTTTTTTGATATGTTGTTGAATTCTGTTGGCTAGAATTTTGTTGAGGATTTTTGCATCTACATTCATGAGGGATATTTCTTGTGGTGTCTTTACCTGGTTTTGGTATCAGGGATATGGTGGCTTCATAGAACGAGTTTGGTAGTATTCTGTCCTTTTCTATGCTTAAAATACCTTTAATAGTAGTGGTGTTAACTCTTCTCTGAAAGTTTGGTAGAACTCTGCAGTGAAGCCCTCTGGACCAGAGGGTTTTTTTGTTGGGAGTTTTTTGATGACCTTTTCAATCTCTTCTTTTGTTCTGGGTCTACTTAGTTGTTCTACCTCTGTTTGTGTTAGTTTAGGTAGGTAGTGTGTTTCTAGGAATTTATCCATTTGTTCTAGGTTTTCAAATTTGTTTGAGTATAGTTTTTCATAGTAATCTGATATGATTCTTTTAATTTCAGTTGGGTCTGTTGTAATATCGCCCATCTCATTTCTTATTCAGCTTATTTGTTTCCTCTCCTGTTTTTCTTTTGTCAGTTCGGCCAGTAATTTATCAGTTTTGTTGATTTTTTCAAAAAACCAGCTTTTGGCCTTATTTCTTTCAATTGTTTTTCTGTTTTCTATTTCATTTAGTTCAGGTCTAATTTCTATTATTTGTTTTCTTCTGGTGCCTGTGGGTTTCTTTTGTTGCTCTCTTTCTATTTGTTCAAGTTGTAGGGATAATTCTTTGATTTTGGCCCTTTCTTCTTTTTGGATGTGTGCATTAATGATATAAACTGGCCTCTGAGCACTGCTTTTGCTGTGTCCCAAAGGTTCTGATAGGAAGTGTTTTCATTCTCATTGGATTCTCTGAATTTCTTTATTCCATCCTTTGTGTCTTCTATAACCCAGTCTTTTTTGAGCAGGGTATTGTTCCGTTTCCAAGTGTTGATTTCTTTTCCCTGTTTTTCCTGTTATTGATTTCCACTTTTATGGCCTTATGGTCAGAGAAGATGCTTTGTAATATTTTCATGTTTTGGATTCTGTTAAGGCTTGCTTTATGACCTAATATGTGGTCTATTCTAGAGAATGTTCCATGTGCACCAGAAAAGAAAGTATACTTGGTTGCTGTTGGGTGGAGTGTTCTGTATATATCTACGAGGTCAAGTTGGTTGATTGTGGCATTTAGATCTTCCTTGTCTTTTTGTCTTTATTGAGCTTCTTTCTGGATGTCCTGTCCTTCACCGAAAGTGGTGTGTTGAGGTCTCCTACTATTATTGTGGAGCTGTCTATCTCACTTTTCAATGCTGATAGAGTTTGTTTTATGTATCTTGCAGCCCTGTCATTGGGTGCATAAATATTTAATATGGTTATATCTTCTTGGTGTATTGTCCCTTTAATCATTATATAGTGTCCTTCCTTATCCTTTCTGATGGATTTAACTTTCAAGTCTATTTTGTCAGAAATTAATATTACCACTCCTGCTCTTTTTTGATTGTTGTTTGCTTGATATATTTTTTCCCATCCTTTGAGTTTTAGTTTGTTTGTGTCTTTAAGTCTAATGTGTGTCTCTTGTAGGCAGCATATAGACAGATCTTGTTTTTTGATCCATTCTGCCACTCTCTGTCTCTTTATTGGTGCATTTAGTCCATTGACATTCAGGGTAATTGTGGATAGATATGAATTTAGTGCTATCATTTTGATGTCTTTTTTTGCGTGTTGACAGCTTCTTTTTCCCACTTGATTTTATGTGCTGTGTAGATTTTCTTTATATAGTGTCCTTTCCTCATATTTGTTGTTATTGATTTTGTTTCTGCTCAGTCTGTACTTTTCCCTCGTATTTTATTTTGATGAGTAGGATAGTTTGTCTCTTTTGTGGTTACCTTATTATGTACCCCTATGTTTCTAAATTTATAATTAACTTTTATTTCTTTGTATCGCTGTATCTTCCTCTCCATATGGAAGGTGTGTGACTGCATTTCTTAGTCCCTCTTTATCATTTTAATGTTGTCTTCTTTTATATAATAACATCGCTGTTACCCTGTTTGGGGCTTTTTTTTTTTTTTTTTATAATCTTGCTTTGTTTCTTTCTATTTCCCTCTCTGGATTGACTTCTGGTTGCCCTGCCCAGTGTTCTAGTCTTGGGTTGATACCTGATATTAGTGATTTTCTAACCAAAGAACTCCCTTTAGTGTTTCTTGTAGTTTTGGTTTGGTTTTTACAAATTCCCTAAACTTCTGTTTATCTGGAAATGTCTTAATTTCACCTTCATATTTAAGAGACAGTTTTGATGGATATATGATTCTTGGCAGGCAATTTTTTTTCCTTCAATTTTTTAAATATGTCATCCCATTGCCTTCTTGCCTGCATGGTTTCTGCCGAGTAGTCCGAGCTTATTCTTATTGGCTCTCCTTTGTAGGTGACTTTTCATTTATCCCTCGTTGCTCTTATAATTCTCTCTTTATCTTTGGTTTTTGCAAGTTTGCTTATAATATGTCTTGGTGACTTTCTTTTAAGATCTACCTTATGTGGAGTTCGATGAGCATCTTGGATAGGTATCTTCTCATCTTTCACAATATCAGGGAAGTTTTCTGCCAACAAATCTTCAACAATTCTCTCCGTATTTTCTGTTATCCCTCCCTGTTCTGGTACTCCAATCACTCGTAGATTATCTCTCTTGATAGAGTCCCACATGATTCTTAAGATTTCTTCATTTTTTAAAATTCTTTTATCTGATTTTTCTTCAAATATACTAGTGCCAAGTGATTTATCTTCAAGTTCAGAAATTCTAGCTTCTACTTGCTCAATTCTGCTCCTCTGACTTTCTATTGAGTTGTCTAATTTGGTAATTTTATTGTTAATCTTCTGAATTTCTGATTGCTGTCTGTCTATGGATTTTTCTAGCTTATTAAACTTTTCATTGTGTCCCTTAATAATCTCTCTAATTTCTTCAGTTGCTTTATCTGTGTGTTTCTTGGCTTGTTCTGTGTATTGCCTTATTTCCTTCCTGATGTCTTGAAGGGTTCTGTATATTAAACTTTCGTATTCTGCATCTGGGAATTTTAGGAATGCACTTGCATCTAGAAGATCCTTGGATTCTTTGTTTTGAGAGCCTGTTGAGATGACCATGGTCTGTTTCTTTATGTGACTGGATATTGACTGTTGTCTCCGAGTCATCTATAAGTTATTGTATTAGTTTATGCTTGGTTACTGTGTCGCAGCTGCTTGCTTTGTTTTGTTTTGGTATACCCCTATGGGTTTCTTGAGTGAGCTAGCTTGATTATTTTCGCCTTTGGAGCTCTCTTGTTCTGTCCCCAGCTGGCTAGAGCTGTTATCAGGTATATCAGTCTAGGAGTCCATTCAGTTTTCTTGTATGAATTTAGCTCAGGTTTCCAGGTAGATGATCATCAAGTGTGTGGTACAGGCTCTGTCCTACAGTCTGAGAGGGGCAGGGGTGATTGGCATATATGCCAGTATCTGACTGCAGCAGGGTGTCATGCTCTGAACAAGGCAGGGGGCTCAGAACTGACCCCCAAGTGTCTCTGAGAAGAAAGCGTCTCTGTTCCCTAGAGTGTGCTGGTGGGTGGGTTCGGCAGACGGACCATGGGCACCCAAAGTTTTTGATTGTAAGGCCTGGGAGGTACCAGTTATCTTTGAACCCCTGTCACGGGTGACTGGGTGACCTGAGTGGAGCTACCAGTCCTCAGGTCCCTGATGTGGGTAGGTGAGGACCTTGTTTAATAGGCAAAGCAATGTCAAACATCAAACACCCACCTCTCCACTGCACAGCTGAAATGGTTGGAGTTTGCCAACACGGGGCTATTCTCTTGAAATAGGCCCACACGGGTCCATGCAGAAGGGAAAGGTGCTCAAGGTCCACGGACGGTTTATGCCTGGACAGGAGCTGCTTCTGTCCTGAGCTCCCCTGGTTAATGGAGCTAGCAAATTATCTTTTCCTCCCAATTGCAATTTTTTTTCCTTCCCCAAGGCCGGGAGGATGGCTGTAGGTGCTCAGCAGGGTCTATCTCAGGCCCAGGGATTCAGCCACTGAAGCCAGCTTGGGGGTGGGGGGGGGCATGGTAAAATATATGCAATTACTTAGCTTTTGCCGAGAGCACCCTTATCCTTAGGTTCCGGAGGTGTGAGTAGGCTGTGTGGCTGACTGCTTCTCCCTGAGGAAACTGTGGCTGAATGCTAGCACCAGCCCGCTGCCGCTCCAGAAATGGTGCCTGAGGGCTCCCCGCGATTCAGGTCCGGCAACTCCTCTCCACTTCTGAATGGTCTCTTCCTTCCCCTGACCCTCAGTTCGTTGTCTAAGCTTGCCTTTGATGCTCAGGGCTCCCAGTTCATCACACATACACTTGTTTCACTCGTTTTTTCAGGTCTTTGTTGTAAAGAGGGCTCACTGGAAGTCTCTGTCTATTCTGCCATCTTCGCTCTGACTCGAGAACTTCTCAAATTTTACCTCTTAAGTCTTTATATTAACTAGATAGCTGTCAGGCTGGATAGTTCTTGTCACCAATTTGCAAAGGATTTCAACATCCTAATCTGAACTATCTGAGAAGGCATTAAATCATCATGCAAATACTGTGGACATCTCTCTAAACAATTTATGTAATACTAGCATTGTCAGCTTTCCAAATGACTGATTTCATAATTTGTATAAAAAATTTTCTACACTGAATCCCTCAGTGGGAGTGATTATACATTCCCTTTGATTCTTTCTCCATTTTCTCCACATCTTACACTTACGTAAACTCGGAACCTAGCAAGCTTCTGAATTCTCCTGCCAATCAACTTGACATTGATATGACTTTCAATACTAGAATTTCTAAGGGCTCTTTCTTACTCCTGGGTGGTATAGACAGTTAACATTCTCAGCTGCTAACTGAAAGGTTGGAGGTTCAGGTCCAGCCAGAGGTGCCTTGGTGATCTGCTTCTGAAAAAAAAAAAAAAAAAAAAATCAGCCAATGAAAACTCTGTGGAGTACATTTCTTCTCTGATGCACATAGGGCCTCCGTGAATCAGAATTGACTTGATGGCAACTAGTTTCTCTTAGTCCTTAAATTATCAGTGCTAGCAGAGTTTGGCTTCAGACGCCGACATTCCTTTTCTTTTTAAACACATACATGAGCCAAATCATGCCATGTAGGGGAATTCAGAGTAGATGCTTTCTAGCAGAAAAAGACACGAGCTTCGTTATTTACTTTGGACAAAGGCAAAGAAGAATAGTTTTCCTGAGAGTATTTCCTTGTGCCTTTCATAATAATATCATATTTTACTAGAAGACTGAACTGTGGAATTATCTTATGTCCAACTGGAGTCATACCCAGTAACACAACCTGGAGTCATAGGAAGAGGGAATTGCTGAATGGCTTGCATTCACCATCACAACTCATCAAGGGAACCCTGGAGAAGACATGTGGTGCATGAATTGCTCACTGTAAGCCGGTGATGTCATATTATTACCTAATGGAAACAAAGACCCAATGCTAGCTTCTGAAGACAGGCCTGCAGAGTTGAATTTTACGTTTTTCTTTGGAAGAAATAGAAAGTGGACAAAACCCTGAGTTTTCTAAAAGATGAGACCTATGCCCTGAAACTTAAGAAATGTTCTATAAATGTTATGGCAAAATGAACATAAGTAAAACATAAAATTCCTTGTATACACTCATGAGGTAAGGACTCAAATGAAGTTGTATCAGAAGTTGGGGAACACTGGAGGTGCTGCTTCAAGACTTGCAGAATTTACACGAAGTAGATTGAAGATGTTTTATAAAAAGAACATGTGACTCTTAAATGGAAGTAGGGGGTACATGTTGGCAGTGCCTGGCCAACCACTGCATGGGAAGAGGGGAGACAGACAGTCATCAGCCAAGGCATCCTGAGTCTTTCAGATTCATTGGTAAAGTCTATTTTTAAACTTATGCATGATATACTATTTAACATTCCTCTTCAAATACTCTGTTCTAAGTGTTTGCTCAGAAAATAACCTTCTGGTAAAGATTTAAGTTTTCATGCAGGTATGCCTATAGGAAGAATGTATGCTAGTCCAAAAAGACCTATGAAAACTCCAATACCTCTTTAAGTTATTTCTCATATAAAATTGTAAATTGGTACACTGATTTTATGGCCTTGTTTAAATTGAGTCTGTCACAGAGGTGATTTCACCCTTGGAATATAAATAAGATCAGTTGTCAAAGTCTGCAAGGCTGAAGGCCCAAATCAGAAAAACCAAACCAGTTGCTATTGAGTCGATTCTGACCCATGGCGACCTCATGTGTTGCAGGATAGAATTGCTCCATTGGGTTTTCAAGGCTGTGACCTCTCAGAAGCAGATCACCAGGCAGGCTGAAGGGCCCCACCTAAACCAAACCCGCTGTAGCTGAGTTAATTCCAAATCATAGTGACCCCAAAGGACAGAGTAGAACTGCCCCATAGAGTTTCCAAGGCTGTAATCTTTACAGAAGCAG
The DNA here is from genome assembly GCF_024166365.1 of Elephas maximus indicus. Taxonomy (NCBI): domain Eukaryota; kingdom Metazoa; phylum Chordata; class Mammalia; order Proboscidea; family Elephantidae; genus Elephas; species Elephas maximus. Next base: position 48,270,792 of record NC_064837.1, on the reverse strand, counting down.
ACTGCCACATCTTTCTCCTGCAGAGTGGCCGGTAGGTTTGAATCACCAACCTTTTGGTTAGCAACTAAGCACTTTAACCACGGCACCAGCAGGGTCTCTTGGCTGAAGGGTAGACTCATAAATCTGTCAGGGTAGTGAATACCCTGGAAGCCTTGCAGAAGGCAGCCTTCCTGTTCTCCCCAAGTGAATGCCTAATAAATGTATATGGCACTGCCTATTTCTTTTTAAAATTTTATGTATTTTGTTGCTTATGGGCTTTGAAGAATAACAGCAAACAGTTTTAAATAAAACAAAGAACTTTAAGGGGCTTTGAAGAATCTCAAGAACTAAAGCGGCCCCCAGAGTCCAGTAATAATAATCAATTACTAAAATTTGTGAATCCTTCGTTCCATATCCAGCCAGATGATTTTTCAGCCAATGCTTAAATCCCTATAGTGTTTGGAATTCATATACCCAGGATAATTCTCATATTAAGTTCCTTCCACCCTGGGCCTCCTGCATATTTTCCTCTTTAGGATCACTTGTGAACACACTGACTCAACAGAAATCCTGCGAAGTTTCTACCCTTATTAGCCATCTTCTCTCCCAGTGCCTCTTTCCATGATTTCACATTAATTTTCTTCTAAACTCTGGATTCTGTCTTTCCACTGAATAGACTACATTCTGGCAACGCACTTCTTTAATATCTCCAATCATCACAAACTTTAGGATGGTCAGCATTTGCCAAAGTCCTCCTCGCTGACTTTACCAACCATACCCTCCTCTTTGTTAGGATCAAGTTCAGAATACTTCTTCTGGATATTCACAACCTTACTATGTTCTATTTTAGCGGAATGAGATTCCAAGGAGTGTAAGGAGAGCTGACTATCTCTTCATTTGTGCCTCTTGCATCCATGTCTGTTTTGTGAGGTGCAATCTATCTGATCGTTTCACCTCAGGTAAGTTCCTTCAATGACAACCCATGTAACCACCTCTCTTTTTAACTTCATCCATATGTTCTCCATTGTTAAGAAGACATTAGAGTGTAGGACTTGAGCATGGGGAGTGCAATCAGGTATAATGAGTATTCATAGCCCTGCCCTGCCACTCATTGGCTGTGAACTTGGGTGAACTAACCTATTTAAGCCTCCTATTTCAGTTAGGGGAGCCCTGGTGGCAGTGATTAAAGGGTTCGGCTGCTAACACAAGATCGGCAGTTCAAATCCACTAGCCTCTCCTTGGAAACCCTATGGGGCAGTTCTACTCTGTCTTATAGGGTTGCTGTAGGGTCACTATGAGTCAGAATTGACTTGATGGCAGTGGGCAGTTTAAGTTAAGGGCCGGGCAGAAAACTGTAACCACACCAGTTATTTTAGTGGAGAGAATTTAATATAAGGAATTATCAAGTAGGTATTAGAGAACCCAGTAAAAAGGGAACACTAAATTGTGACAGAGATGGTAACTATAGGAAGCAACTATCACCATAGGACTGACAGAATAATGGGAGGAGGTTGGGTTATTAAAATTTAGACACTTGGAGGTAGAGTCCTGCAGAGCTGAGAACAACAACCTGTAAGGAGGAGCACTGGTCGGCACTGGTGTCTTATGAGCTTAGAGGAGAAGTTGTAGACCTGAGATTCAGGCCTCTGAAGAGGAGACTCTGCCTGGCTGGTCTGGCATATCTGAAGACCCTAACGGGGATGATTCTCCAAGCATTAAAGACAACTGCAAACTGGTCTTCATTTTTGCTACCTGGCCCCAACAGGTACCGCCTGGATGAAGAGTCACTGCAAGGTGAAACTGACAGCAACAAGAAGTGAACAAGAAGCCTGCTAGTCTCCTTCTAGCCTTCCCACCTGCCATTATATTGCCTAACGAAGTGCAAAGGAGAAATGTGGTTTGCAGCATCACAGAACAGAGTACAGAAGTACGTTTGGACATAAGATACAATAGCTTAATAACTAACACAGTCTATACTTGCCATTCACTTTTTTTTTTTTTGGTAGAGTTTCTGTTCAAATCTACTGCCCATTTTTAAAATCGGATTGTTTTTCTTATTACTGAGTTTTAAGAGATTTTTAAAATATTTTCTGGATACAATTCTTTTATCAAATATGTGTTTTGCAAATATTTTCTCCCAGACTAGGCCTTTTCTTTCTGTTTTCTTAATAGTGTGTCTTTCAAATACCAGAAGTTTTTATTTTTGATAAAGTACAATTTACCAACTTTTTCTTTTATTATTTATGCTTTTTTTTTTTTTTTTTTTTTACTAAGAAATCTTTGCCTAACCTAAGGTCAAAAAGCTTTTCTCTTATGTTTCCTTCTGAATGTTTTTCAGTTTTAAGTTTTACATTTAAGTTTATGGTCCACTTAGAGTTCATTTTTGTGTATGGTATGAAGTATGAATTAAGGCTCTTTTTTTTTTTTTTTTTGGTACGTGGTTGTTTAATTATAGCACAATTTGTAAAAAAAACTACACTTCCTCTGTAGGTTATCAATTATCAAATTGCTTCAAAGTCTGAGAGCCCCAGAAATGTGGCCTGAGTTGGTGGGCTTTTGATTCCTAGTCTCAAGTTCTGCTGAGATGTATACAATGACATCAGAATGCTAATTCCACAGCATCAAAGAAGACGTTCCTTTAGGTGAGGGTCAGATCAGGCACTTCAATGATGCTCATTTTTTTTTGTTGGTGGTGGTGGCAGATTGCCCTAGTGGCTGATCAGAACCCAGAGAAAATGTAAAGGCTCCTTTTATTGATTAGAACGCTTAAAGATGGTCTCTAAGGATCACAGATGTGGAGAGAGTATTTGGGAAGATCTTTGTAGACAGAGAATGATTCTGTACATGAAAGGGATAATTACTTCCATCGTTAGAGAAGCAACTCCAAACGTACATCTTTTCTGTGCCCAGTCCCCAGTATAATTTCTACTCATAGAAAGATATAAAGAAAAGTGCCCTTGACCTGGAATCAAAGAACCTGGACGGACATTATAGCTAATGTCGATCACTAGTTCTATAGCAAATCATTTTTGCATCACTAAAATGGGAATCAAAATCTTTGCTCCACCCAATTTGTATGACTAGTGTGATGCTTGAGTGAGATAATAATGCATATAAAATGTAATTCAAAAGAAAGGCCTCATAAAGGAAGCTCCACAAACAAACAAATAAACACGCCATAGGATGCAGATTAATACGGATTTTATTAGGAAAGATCAGTTAGGAAGACAAGTCAATGGGATCATGAAAGGGTGAAAAGAAGACACAAAAATAATGCACATGTCCAAAAAAATACACGAAATACTAGTCATTGTAGAGAGCTAAATATACAGTCATAAGAATTTTTTCTTAAAGTTTCATAGAGACTAAAGGTGATGATCACTTTCTTGAGGCCTAGACCCTGAATGCATGTCAAGTTCCGATGGACTTGACCAGCATCTGGTATAATGATCAAGACGAAATGAAGAAGAATAATAGCAAAGTGACTTACATCATCCCCTCAGAAGATTCACAAGCATAGAAAGAAGATGACAACAACATTCTGCGACAAGAAGTTTCGTGCCAGCATGTAGTTTCTCAGCAAGGCTTGGGAACAAGTTTATTACAAGAACAGGCTCTTTGCAAAACGATTGAGGAAATGTGCTCTTTGGTGGGTGGTAGGTCTGTGGTAAGTGGGTCTATAGCAAGTGGATCAGTGCAGGATGGTTGGCATCAGCAGCTGGGGTGGCAGCAGGCAGTCCTACAACAGGTGGTCTGATGGCAGGCTGGGTGGGGGCAGGGCTGGCAGCAGCTGGACATGCAGCAGGCTGGGCGGGGGCAGGGCTGGCAGCAGCTGGACACGCAGCAGGCTGGGCAGGGGCAGGGCTGGCAGCAGCTGGACACGGAGCAGGCTGGGCGGGGGCAGGGCTGGCAGCAGCTGGACACGCAGCAGGCTGGGCGGGGGCAGGGCTTGCAGCAGCTGGACACGTAGCAGGTTGGGCGGGGGCAGGGCTGGCAGCAGCTGGACACGCAGCTGGTTGGGCGGGGGCAGGGCTGGCAGCAGCTGGACACCCAGCTGGTTGGGCGGCAGCAAGTTGGTTGACAGCAGGGTTGGCAGCAGCTGGATCCAAAGCTCTGGGGTAGGCCACTAGTCAGGCAGACACATGTTGGGCGGTAGCAGGTTCTCCGACAGTACACAGGGCCAGAGCAAGCTGGCTGGCAGCAGGGTGTGGAGCAGCAACTAGGGCGGCAGCAAGGCTGGCAGCAGCTGGACCCACAGCTGGTTTGGCCAGCACAGCTGGACACAGAGCAGGTGGGCTGGCAGCAGCGTGTGCTGCAACAGGAAGGACGGCAGCAGCTGGCCTGACAAATTGGTTGGCAGCTGGTGGTACAGGAGGTGGTTTGACAAGTTGGGCAGCAGCAAGGCTGGTAGCAGCAGGACCCAGAGCAGGTGGGCTGGCAGTAGGTGGTTGTGCAGCAGGTGGGCTGGGAGCAGATGGTTGTGCAGCAGGTGGGCTGGCAGCAAGGGGGACAGCAGGAGTGGGTCATGGTGTCAGGTGTGGAGGGTGGGCTTCTGTTCAGAGGTGAGTTTCCCAGGTTCTGAGAACTCCTTCTGTTCTGGGGCATTTATACACTGGACCCCCAAAGTTGGGACCAATGAGCAGAACTTTTCCTTGTTATTATTTACTATACTCTTTTTCATGACCCACAGGAAATTGGCCAAGAAGGAAGTCTTCCCTAAGTATTATGAATCTTCTGAATATACATGATTGAATTGTTGTCCTAACTGATAAATAACTCATAAGAACTTATTTCCAAAAATAAGAGAGACAATCAACATCAATAGCATCATTTAACTATGAACCATCATTTTTTAAAGAGAGTGCATCAGTTGATCACCTGACAGTTCAAGTTCATTTAGGGAAGAGGATAGAACCATTGTCATACCGCCTTCTTTTTTCCCTCAGTGCCCCATAGAGTGGGATGCACCTCTGAAGATAGAGCATGTTGTTGATGAAACTGTGGTGACAAGTTTGAGCCATATTTTAGCACAGTTTGAACTAAAACCGTAGTTTACCAAGGTTTAGTCCCTGGGTGGTACAAGCGATTAATGTGTGCAGCTGTTAACCAAAATGTTGTAGGTCTGACTCTACCTAGAGGGACCTCAGAAGAAAGGCCTGGGGATTTACTTCCGAGAAATCAGCCATTGCAAACCCTATGGAGCACAGTTCTACTCTGACACGCATGGGGTCACTACGAGTTGGAATGGACTCCACAACTGGTTTGGTTCGGTTAACAAGGTATTTATCTGTGCCACACAAAATCCTGATTCAAAGATAGGTGACTATCAGCAGCAGACACTTGGTATCTCCACTTTGGTATCTTATTTCTTTAAAGAGGACACTGAGTTTAATTATAATTGACATAATCTCTTCCAAACTGAGTTCCAAATCTGTAGAGAAAGTCACTACCAGACCTACCCCCGGGAGGCTTATTTACCGTCTCAATGAGACAAATTGGCACAATACCCTCAACAGCGGGTTCAAACACATGAAAATCATGGCTATGGGGCAGGAGAGGAGCTGACTCCAGGCAACTAACAACAAGTGGTGAAATGCAGTTACTCTGACAAAGAATTTTTCCTTGAATTGTAGTTTAAAAATGCCAAGGCCCAAAAGTGTATTTAATGCAGGGAAAAAAAAGGAAAGCGATCACTCCATCATCTGTATGAATGAAGCAAAGGCAGAATAGGGTGCATACTACCTTGGATGCTTAGCAATTTCCATATTTGGCTAACCTAGAGCCTCAGAGTGGGCTTTTGATACAGTTTCATTTGCTCTGACTTAAGCTGCGGCTGAGGATTTCCGGGGTTGCTGCAGTATTGATGGCCTTGGCTGTACAAGTGGATAATCCCCCTGTTTGCAGATCTTGCCAAATAATCTGCTGCTGTTCACTGAGTAAGGAGCCCCGCTGGGGCAGTGAGTGGTTAAACCCACCAAACGGTGGTGGTTCGAACCCACCAGCTGCCCTACAGGAGAAAGGTGTGGCAGTCTGCTCTCAAAAGATTATAGACTTGGAAGCTCTATGGGGCCTATAGGGTTGCTATGAGTTGGAACCCACTCAATGGCAATGCGTAGTAATAGCAGTTCCTTGAGTCAGAATAGAATCATGTTGGGAAATGGGATGGGATGGGGTATTATTCATCTCTGTGTCTCTTCGTTGAGAATAGGCCCAGCGCATCGTGGGAATCAATCATTATTGAAAAGGAGAACTAAGTTTGCTAGCTTGAAAACTTGGACTGACAGTAATTTGTACTAGGACTGGAGAATTGTGGTTCTGGTTTGAAAAAGCGACACAATGACCAATTCTATTTTGAACGAGTCAAATTTGAAGCCACATACCTTAAACGCAGCCCATTGCACTCCACATTTCTTAGCTTCTTCACAATTCATAAGTGCACTGTGCTAATTTCACTGCCAGCCATTTTACTGTAATATATGGGGGGGAGGTCTGTTTTATTGTGTATTAACATATCTTGTTTGCATTTACTTTAAGCACTGTCCAAATAAAAGGCTAACTCTACATCAATATCCTACCAAAATCAGCATGTCTTTAGAAAGACAAACAATAGCAAGAAAATAATCCTGGGCATGGCAACAGCAGCTCCTTAACATCCCCCTCAAAACAAACAAACAAAACAAATAAACAACAAACAAACAAAAACCCTGTTGCTGTCTAGTCGATTCTGACTCACAGCATCCCTATAGGGCAGAGTGGAACTGCCCCATGGGGTTTCCAAGGTTGCAATCTTTATGGAAGCAGACTACCACATCTTTTTCTCACGGAGCAACTGGTGGGTGCAAACCAAGGATCTTTCAGTTAGCAGCCGAGCACTTAACTATTGTGCCACCAGAACTCCTTTTAGTAGCTCCTTCCAAAACCAAAAACCCATTGCTGTGGAGCAGCTCCTTCGAAGGGTGTAAAAGAGAACTTAGGGGAGAAGACTTTCAAACTTGAGACCATTTCACTGTTGCTAGGTGGACAGAAAAAGAGATTAGCGAGGGATCAAGATCCTGGATGAAGCCAATGGCTGGAGGTGGGGTTGAACTTGAAGGTACAAATAAAAGGTGACTTTGAAATGAGACATCTGAAAAGACAAGACATTTTAGTAATTAGGGTGAAAAAATGCAGGTGAGATGGCAGTCCCTGATGGCCTTGGTTTCCTTTATAATGACAAATTTAACAACAATCACTCCAGCAATGGCACTCATACTTAATATTCATTGAGTATTTAACATATGAAGACTGTACTGAATTCTTCACAAGCATTATCTCTTAATCCTCACAACACTAAGGTTGGTACTGTTAGTATTCCCATTTAAAATCAGAGAAACGAGGTTTAGTGAGGTTCAATGACTTGACAGAGCAAGGCGTCAGTGGAGCCATATTGTATTCAGGCCTGACTGCCAAACTCGTGTTCTTCCCATTCCTGCATTCCATAAAGCTGGAGGTTATGTTTTTAGTGAGCACTGTAGATCATGAGACTAAAATGGTAGACATGATTTGAAACTGAGCTGTGAAAAATGTGAAAATGAGTCAATAAGAGAGGGGCAACTGAAAAACTTGAAACTTGAAGAATTGCTTGACCAGCTCTTGGGCTGGTGGACTGGCTTCTTCTAGCCCCCATTTGCACACATCCAAATAATGTCAGCTCTGAAAGTACAGTTCAAGAGCTACCTCCTTCCTAGCATTTTCCCAGATCCCTCCACCTGACTGTGACCACTCTTACCTATTAATTCTCTAACATTTTATTTCAATTTTTCTTATGGTCCCTTGTACTTTAACCTAGGAATAAAGCTATTTGTTTATGTGTACATTCTATCTCTTCCAGACAGCAGATTCCTGCTACAAAGCCAAGTGATGTTAGTGCTTTACCTCTCTTAGTATTTCTAATTTTCTCGATTACTCAGCAAGGTTGGCATCATTTTCATTTTATAAATGGGAAAACAGAGGTGCAGAGCAATTAAGAAACATGCCCAAATGCCATAGGGTGGCTGAATTGGGTTAAGACCAGGTCTCTCTGATTACAACCTCCTCGTTCCTTCCCTTTGCCCCAAAACACAATGTATTTGGTTAACACTAATTAATATTTGCTCGATAAATGAGTTCTTGGCTCTGGACACAGTCTTGTCTAACCTGACAGCAGTTGACTTTTATCCATATGGCGCTTTGAAAAGGGCTCTTTGTTTCATGGACTCATGGGGTAATGACACTGAAGAAATAGTGACCACATTAAAGAATGGTGACAAATCATCAGAAGATAAACCTGAAGTAAAGGTACAGCACACACCAAATTGTCTTCCCTAAAACAATGTGAAACGCAGAAGAGAATTTCAGGAAAAAAATGATATCTTGGATAAAGCCAAGCAGAAGGAAGTTCTCTCTTCCATCAAATATAGGCACTCAGTATAATTGCCTAAGTTTGACACATGCTTTTCAAATCTGATAAACAACAGCTAAGACATAATGTACATTTCAACAGGATATTCAAATATTTTTTATCTTTAGTGGCCTATGAAATGACAGTTTCAGCAACATGAAAACTGTTCTCTAGTGGGGGTTATTTTCTATGAATGAGTAGGAGAGAATGCCCAGCTAACAGGCAGACTCTGATTTGTCACAGAAGAGAAAAGTGGCTGAAGAATGAGAAATAATTAAGGACCAGAGGTAATATTGCTAACACCTCTCTCCCACACACCCCCAAAATGGAGGGGAGGGCACAACTAATTTGATTTTTAGATTAAAAAATGTACCTAGAAAACCCATTAGTGGTAGAATATAGTTCCTTCATTAGATTTATAATATTTCTCAAGAAAAACCCATTTGTAATTATCTGTAATTGAAGATACTGGTGACAAATAGAGTCCTGCGTATGGTAACATAATCTGCCTGTTAGCTGGGCATTCTCTCCTATGCATTCATAGAAAATAACCCCCACTAGGGAACAGTTTTCATGTTGCTGAAACTGTCATTTCATAGGCCACTACAGATAAAAGAATATTTGAATATTCTGTTGAAATGTACATTATGTCTTAGCTGTTGTTTATCAGATTTGAAAAGCACGTGTCAAATTTAGGCAATTATACTGAGTGCCTGTATTTGATGGAAGAGAGAATTTCCTTCTGGTTGGCTTTATCCAAGGTATCATTTTTTTCCTTAAATTCTCTTTCGTCCCTCAGCAGGCTATACAAGAGGATAAGGGACAAAGAGACTTTCAAAACAAACAACCTTCCTCTCTGGGAAGTGCACCCAGAGCCTCAACCCACTGACAACATGACCAGCTCCTATTATGGTTCTGTCATTTCTGACCAAGGTTCTGGCAAGAGACCTGCTGTGCCCTCAGCTCCTGCCAGACCACCTGGTACTGAACGATCTGCTGCTGCCCTTCCTGCTGTACCTTCAGCTGCTGTTGCCTGGTCTGCTGCCAGACCACCTGTTGCCACAATACTTGGTCCTATCCCAACAGCTCTACTAAACTTTAAGCTTGACTATGAACCAAACTTCAGTCAACATGATGCCAATTGCAATCTAAGCAATGGTCTTTGACTTTCTTCCCTGGTCTTGCACTAAACTGCCATGATCTTTACTAACAAATTTTACCATATAACCTGTTGGTGTTGCTGTGTGCTATCGAGTTGATTCTGACTCATAAGGATCCTATAGGACAGAGTAGAACTGCCCCATAGAGTTTCCAAGGAATGGCTGGTGGATTCAAACTGCCAACCTTTTGGTTAGCAGCCTAAGCTCTTAACTACTTCGCCACCAGGGCTCCTATCATATAACCTAGCAACTGTCAATAAAGCATAAATCTATATACTGATAACTGAATAAACCTGTCATCTCCAAGATATCTCCCCTGACTTGAAACAGAGGACCAAACGTCTCTAAACAAAATAACCATAGAACTGTAGCCCAATTAGACCAGAATTCTAAGCCTATCATACTTGTACTTGACCTTGATGGTGACTTCTTTGTGGTAGCTCCAAAAACATTAACTTTCTTATTTTTATAGTCACTTGGCTTACACTTAAATCAAGTGTAAGAAGCTGTTAAAAAATACACAGGAAAATGATTAAATCCACAATCATAGCAGAGAATGTAACACACTATTTCAAAAGCAGTCATTTGAAGAAGAAAAATAGAGATAACAGAGAATTTTAGGAAGACTTAGATGTAATGGATATTTACATCTAAAAAAAAGATGGGCTGAGGGCTACAGACCATGGTCTTGGGGGACAGCTAGCTCAATTGGCATAACATAGTTTATAAAGAAAATGTTCTACATCCTACTTTGGTGAGTAGCGTCTGGTGTCTTAAAAACTTGTGAGTGGCCATCTAAGACACTCCACTGGTCTCACCTTGTCTGGAACAAAAAAAGAGTGAAAAAAAAAAAAAACCCAAAGATACAAGGGAAAGATTAGTGCAAAGAACTAATGGACCACAACTATCACAGCCTCCACCAGACTGAGTCCAGCACAACTAGATGGTGCCTGGCTACCACCACGGATTGCTCTGGCAGGGGTTATGATACGGGGTCCTTGACAGAGCTGGAAAAAAGTGTAGAACAAAATTCAAACTCACCAAAAAAAGACTGCACTTACTGGTCTGACAGAGACTGGAGAAACCCTGAGAGTGTGGCCCCCAGACTCCTTTTAACTCAGGACTGAAGTCACTTCTGATGTTCACCCTTTAGCCAAAGATTAGATAGGCCTATAAAACAAAGAATAAACCACATAGTCCAACCATGTATACGAGACTAAATGGGCACACCAGCCTAGAGGCTGAGGTTTTAAAAATGAAATATTTTATATTTGTCATTCCAGTTGGTAACAATAACAGCTACTCATTACTGTATCCCCAGAGCATAGGGTAGGACAGGCAAATAGTAGGTGTTCAACAGGTGGTTTGATGAATGAATAAATTGTTCAATTAAGCATGTTTTTAGAAATGATAAGATTGAACATCTTTAATAAGCTTAAAAGGCATTATATTTATTTTTCTTTGAACTGTTGATATTCTTTACTCAATTTTGTATTTTTAAACTTTTTTTTTAAATTGAGTTGTAAGAGGTATTTGCAGCCCTAGTGGCCCAGTGGTTAAGAGCTCAGCTGCTCTCCCAAAGGCCAGCAGTTCAAATCCACCAGCTGCTCCTTGGAAGCCGTATGGGGCAGTTCTACTCTGTCCTATAGGGTCACTAAGAGTTAGAATTGACTCGATGGCAGTGGTTTATTTATTTATTTTTTGGTAAGAGGTATTCATATATTAAGGAAAACAGCTCCTTTTGTGGTATATTGATTAATGAGTTTGTTCCCAGTTGCCCTTAAACTGTTGATTTTAAGGTTTTTTTCTTTTTTGACCAGGCAGTAAATTTTTTCTGTTGTCTAAATTTTAAATCTTTTCCTTTATTACTATTAAGTTTTCTGTGTCTTGGAAAAACTATACTGCTTCAAATATTTTAAGAAAAAAAATTCCCAAATTTTCTTCTAGTATTTTCACGGTTCATTGTTCTCAAAAGGGTCTCTAGAAACAAGAAACATTGTTTCCAGTTGAGGAATGATGTGAGACACAAGGCTTTAAGGGATACACAGAATGTTGAGTTCCAAATGATTGATCACATGATAGGCAATCCAGTGAGGAAGCTGAAGATTCTTTGGAATTAGATGATACCCATAAGAAAGAAAATCAGAGGTGATTCAGTAGGACAGATTAGATTGGTTAAACCCTAACAGAGAGAAAGGAAAAATACATTCCATCTAACTTACATATACTCCCCTACAATTAACTAATTTCAGAAGTGTCTATCTATTAATATAAACAATAACAAGGAAATAGCCATTAACATGGTGACAGCGGCTCCTCAGCAGGGTATAAAAGGTGAGGCGGGGCAAGGAGACTTCCAAATTTGAGAAATCACTCTCCTGTAAAGACATCTACAACCTCCACCCTCTGACACCATGGTCGGCTCCTGTTGTGGTCCCATCTGCTCTGACCAGGGCTGTGGCCAAGTCTTCTGCCAGGAGACCTGCTGCCGCCCCAGCTGCTGCCAGACCAGCTGCTGCCAAACCACCTGCCGCCCCAGCTGCTGCCCCCCAGCCTGCTGCCAGACCACCTGCCTTCCAGTCTGCTGCCGTCCAGTCTGCTGCCAGACCCCCTGTCGCCCCAGCTGCTGCCGCCCCAGCTGCTGCCGCCCAGTCTGTTGCCAGACCACCTGCCGCCCTGTCTGCTGCCGTCCAGTCTGCTGCCAGACCACCTGCCGCCCCAGTTGCTGCCGTCCAGTCTGCTGCCAGACCACCTGCCGCCCCAGCTGCTGCCGCCCAGTCTGCTGCCAGACCACCTGCCGCCCCAGTTGCTGCCGTCCAGTCTGTTGCCAGACCCCCTGCCGCCCCAGCTGCTGCCGCCCAGTCTGTTGCCAGACCACCTGCCGCCCAGTCTGCTGCCAGACCACCTGCCGCCCCAGTTGCTGCCGTCCAGTCTGTTGCCAGACCCCCTGCCGCCCCAGCTGCTGCCCCCCAGCCTGCTGTCAGACCACCTGCCGCCCAGTCTGCTGCCGTCCAGTCTGTTGCCAGACCACCTGCCGCCCCAGCTGCTGCCGTCCAGTCTGTTGCCAGACCACCTGCCGCCCAGTCTGCTGCCGTCCAGTCTGTTGCCAGACCACCTGCCGCCCCAGCTGCTGCCGCCCAGTCTGTTGCCAGACCACCTGCCGCCCCAGCTGCTGCCGCCCAGTCTGTTGCCAGACCACCTGCCGCCCAGTCTGCTGCCGCCCAGTCTGTTGCCAGACCACCTGCCGCCCCAGTTGCTGCCGTCCAGTCTGTTGCCAGACCACCTGCCGCCCCAGCTGCTGCCGTCCAGTCTGCTGCCAGACCACCTGCCGCACAACTTGCTGTCGCCCCAGCTGCTCTCAATCCTCTTGCTGAGCATCATACCTGACAATCAACCATGAGCTGGCCACCATCTTATCAACAGAAAAGTGGCATTCATATGAACTTTTCTCTGTTTTAAACGGCCACTACCTTTATTATCCTGTTATACCAGTAAGCAACTGGTGAAAGGCCACAAGTCTACACTGAATACCCCTTATGTCTCCCATGGACCTTTTCTTTGCATTCAGTCCTCAGATACATGATGCAGTGGACAAAGTCCCTGAGCCCATGATTATTACCCTCATCTTGAGATTCACAATTATATGTTAATTCTTTCTCAATAAATTTTTTTTTATCAGAAATTCTTGTATACTGAATTGTATTTGAGAGTTGACTGTCAGTTTTTTTCCCCTAGCGTTCTTTCAAGATGAAGAATAGTTTGGGTTTCTGTGGCCGGAAAGAAAATTGATTTTGCAAATATTATCTAATGCCTATATTGTAGGCAGGACCTTCTTCACATATTTTTCAAAATAAGATAACCCACCTTACTTGTCTTATTCAGTCAACAAAATTATTGATCACTTGCCATGTTCATTGCACCGTTGGGCTCTGGGAATTATATCAAGATATGTGAGCCACTGTTTCTTCCTACACGGATCTCACAACCTAGTCTTGGAAATAAGAGGAAGGTCAAGGCAAGTAGACTGTTTTGGGTACTATTGATCATAAGGGGTGAATTCCTGTTTTGAAAAAAGTTAATATAGAAGTAATAATTTTTAGAAACAGAATGAGTCAAGTCAGTAAATTCAAGGGAAATGTACACATTCATAAAATAAAGAGGAAGCAGAGGAGACAAGAAAGTGTTTGCATTCTTGTGATGACTAGAGAAAATGAGCCAAAAAATAAAAAACCACCTGCAGTTGACCAAATGTGACAGACTAAACCTCCCTGGCCTTACCCAGCCCCCTTCATTTTAATGATGGCTGTTGTTATTCGCTGTTGAGTCAGCAGGGACTCGTGGTGATGACATGTACAACAGAATGAAACACTGCCTGGTCCTATACCATCTTTACAATCGTCGTCGCAGATACTGTGTATTTTGAGTGCCTTCCACATAGGGGGCTAATCTTCCAGCACTACATCTGATGATATTCTGTTGTGATCCACAGGGTTTTCACTGGCTAAGTTTTGGAAGTTGACAAGGTCTTTCTTCCTAGTCTGTCTTAGTCTGGAAGCTCTGCTGATACCTGTTCACCACTGGCGATCCTTCTGGTATTCAATATACTGGTGGCATAGATTCTAACAACACAGCAACATGTAGTACAACACAACAGTGCAACACACTGACAGACGAGTGGTGTCTTTTTAATGATCCCAGCCCAATGATACTATACTAAAAAAGTCATAAGCAAATGAGGAGACCATTAGTCAGAGGGGGAGTAACACCCCCTTTGGGGAAGATTCGGGGAGGAGGAAGAGGGTTTGAATGGTAGGCAAAGGTGAGTTTATAAGAGGGAAAGATTTAGGTTGTGCCTCAAAGCCCTGCACTAAGACTGCACTCATTGGACATTCTTAGATCCTACAGGTCTCCTTTATCTCAAGCAGACTTAATCATGTTCAGGTAAGTAAGCCAAATGTCTCCTGCAGTCACATTACTTCACTTGTCTTGTCTGATGCCACTCCCACATGAAAAGAAGATACTTGAGTAGGAGCAGAATAAATGAGCCAACGATCTTTTTTTAGCAATGATCTAACAGTCTGTAGTACATAAAAATATTCCCATTCGTTCCTTTTAATTTTACATTTTAATTCTATTACTCCTTATACCAATCTCATCAATCAAGATACAGAATACTTCCAGTACCACAAGAATTCCTCAAGTTACCCTTTTATAGCCACACACTACCTCCTTGACTCCTGGCAACCATCGATCTGGTCTCCATTTCTATAATTTTGTCATTTCAAGAATGTCATATAAATGGAATCATACAGTACATAGCCATTTCAGATTGTCTTATTTTCACTCAGCATAATTCTCTGGAGATTCATCCAGGTTGTTTTGTGTATCAATAGTGCATTCCTTTTTATTGCTGAGTACTAGGCCATGGTATGGATGTACCAAATTTTTTTTACCTGTTCACCCACTGAAGGGTATTTGGGTTGTTTTCAGTCTTTGGCTATTATGAACAAAGCTGCTATAACTAGGGTAGTTACAGAATAAATGATGAAACAGAAAGACCCAAAATTATAAGATTTTTTTTATCATAAAAGAATATATACATTTCAACACTAAAAAGGCAAAAAGGACTAACATATATCAGAGTAAAGGGGTACTCCTCAATTGACTACATTGTTATATCAAAATACGTACCTTATTCTTATTTTTTCTCATTTAACTTCATGATTATGAAAACATTATCACAAGCTGGACCTGGGTCATAGACTAGTATTTGAAAACCATTCCTCTAGACTATTGTATAGAAGTGGCACAAAATCACCATCTACTAATATTTCTTATAGGTACATGGGACAAAATTAAAGAGCTTCCATGAACATAAAAATAAAACTGTCTTCTGAAAGTTACTTATAAATCACCTCTGGCTTAGAGCCCAACCCATTGACATCAAGTCGATTCTAACTCATAGTACAGGACAGAGTAGAACCACTCCATAGGGTTTCCAAGGCTGTAATCTTTACAGAAGCTGACTTCCACATCTTTCTCCTGTGGAGTAGCTGGTGGGTTCAAATGGCAGACCTTTCACTTAGCAGTTGAGCATTGAACCACTGTGCCACCAGGGCTCCTTTGGCTTAGAGCTGAGTAAGAGCAAATTAAAATCTGAGGCACTTGGTTTGTGGAAGGCTATGGCTTACAGCTGGAGTCCTGACTCCATCTTGAGGTTTGATATAAAATCAGGATCCATTTTACTGTTTGTTAAGTTACTTCTTTAATGCTTGCTGGTAAGCCACTTGACATGGTAAAGGATTCTGTCCCAAATACAGGCCAAAATCCACCTTGGCCTCTTGAACCTTGCCCGGAATTAATTCTACTTTAAAATATGTTTTACAACCTGTTCCAGGGAAACTCTTACTAAAACTTGTCTCTGATAAAGTATCAAATAATCAGAAGTAAGAAACAAATTCATCGTGGTTCTTTTGCTCGAGCTACTTAACATGTTTTAGTATATTCATAGTTTCTCCTGTAATTTCTACTAATATTCATAACTTTTACTGTAACTATTTAATATGTATCCAATCAGACTGTGATTATTACAATATTCATTGATCTTCCTGTAAATGCCTTAGCACATGGATTTGTTCCTCTTTCTACCCTATAAGTATGCTTCTGTAACTGCCCCACCATGGATTGCTTGGTTCCATTTTCAGTGGGCTAGGCAGCTTCCCAATTGCAATTGCCTTGAGGCTTAACAAATCTCTGTACTTTTAATTTCAAACAGTGCCTGAGTTTTTATGCTCGTTCACAGAGCAGAGAAATGCAAAACCATACACAGGGAGAGAATGACTCCAAAGAACCAATCTTGAATTAAGATATTGATATGCCTAAAATATTCATTTGCTCATGAGAAAGGGGAGCGTGTCCATACTGGATGCAGAAACCAAACAGAGTTTGAAAGCAGAAAGATGAAGGTATTGGTCAAAGATACGCACTGCAAATGAGTTACCCTAAAGCTATGCCTTCTAAACCCAGCTTTTAATCCAACATAGTCATTTAAAAATTTTTGCTTTTAAATAAGAATTGCATAGATATAGACATTCTAAAAATTTGAATAATGCACTGTTTCTTGTACAGTGGGATATTTTCATGCTTTAGTTTTTCATATGGCTGGAGTACTTCCTCGGGAAATTTTACCAAAAGCGTACATACATAGTATAGTTTTTGGTTCCTTGCATGCCTGGAAATACCCTTCTTTAGCTCTTTCATGTGAACAAATTGTCTGCTTGTGGCTTAAATGGGTAGTCGTCTACCAAAAATTCCTTCTCGCTCTTGTACTGTGTAGAATTACCCCTGGGAAGTAGCCCCCATTCAGGCGCT
This sequence comes from Elephas maximus indicus, assembly GCF_024166365.1. Classification (NCBI taxonomy): domain Eukaryota; kingdom Metazoa; phylum Chordata; class Mammalia; order Proboscidea; family Elephantidae; genus Elephas; species Elephas maximus. Next base: position 48,253,863 of record NC_064837.1, on the reverse strand, counting down.
ATATTTCCCAGCACCCAGCAGAGAAAGAGAAAGAAATGGGAATTTTGTGAAGAAATAGGCTTGGCTGAGTGTGGTCAGTTAAAGTTCTTTGACTGGATGGAAGAGAAGCAGTTATATCCATTAGCACATCTCCCTCAAGGGCACTGTAAATCTGTGAAATCTCTAAGAATTGCAGGTAACAAGCAGACAGAAGCATATTCCCCTATACGCTGGGTGTCCATGCCGCTCAGGTCAGTAGCCACTCTCAACCAGCTGCAAGGTCATTTGTCTTTGACCACACAAGCTCCACCAGAAATCATAATTTAGTCCTTACATGGTTTCCTCACTAAGTCTTCGGCCTTTCCTGCCTCACTGTATACCACATTTAACACAGTTCCACTCCTGTTTCATCTTCTTGAGAAGACTAAGTCTCTAGTGCATTTGTCTCAGCAAGGAGTTGGAAGAAAAAGTCATGGCCATGGACCCTCCCTGCCACCTTCCCTGAATAATTCCCTGGGCAGCTTATTAAAAATATAGATTTATTGGTTGCACTACTGGAGATTTTATTATTTGATTTTGGTTATTTATTACTTGGTTGTTTCAGAAAGAAGAGATTATGATTATTTCACATGCAACCTTGATTCCTAAATAGAGTGATACTACCAATAAGAGTTGGTTAATGTCATGAGGAAATATGCCAAAACGCATTGTTTGGGATTTCCTTCTCTAACTCACTAATTACCAGCCGGCACCTAGAGTTGTCCCCTTACTCATCCCTCAAGAGTGACCCACAGTGGTGGACCTTCCCCTTTTCCCAAGCCCTCATTCCCTCATTCTGAAATGGGCTTGATTTCATTCCCATTGATTTTCCTCAGATTCAGTCCCAACTGCTGTGTGTTGTGTCATGATTGAAAGAGGAATATATGGAATCTAGTAACAACCTGTCAGTCACAGGATAGCCAATTGGAGAAGAGAGCGGCCTTCTTGAAAATTAGATGATACACACACACGAAGAAACAGAACAGTCCATCTGGAAGGAAAGATTAGACTTAATATACATTATAGAAAGGAAAGATGCATCCTATTTGACTTTTGCAAGAAAAAATGGCTACAGTTATCTGATTTGATAATTGGTTATGTACTAGGATAAACAATAACAAGTAAAAAGCTCTCTCAAGGTGGCTTAAAAGGGGATCTGGGGCTGTAAGACTCCCAAACTCTAGAACATCGTTTTCCTGGAAACACCAGGATCTCACCCTCCAACACCATGGTCTACTCCTGTTGTGGCTCTGTCGGCTCTGACCAGGGCTGTGGCCAAGACATCTGCCAGGAGACTTGCTGCCACCCCAGCTGCTGCCAGACCACCTGCTGCCACCCTAGCTGTAGTGAGTCCAGCTGCTACAGCCCCAGGTACTGCCTCCCCAGCTACTGTGTGTCCAGCTGCTGCCACCCCGGCTGCTCTGTGTCCAGCTGCTGTTGCCCCAGCTGCCTTGTGTTCAGTTGCCACCGGCCGAGCTGCTGTCGTCCAATCTGATGCCAGACTACCTGCTGCCGTACCACCTGCTGTCGCCTAAACTGCTGTGGGTCCTCTTATTGTTAAATTTCATTCATAACCACCAGGCCTGAGTCAACCACCGTTATGCCAATTTATCAGTCTTACTCATATTTCCTTTCTTCACAGCACCTGGCCTTGTTCTAAACTGTCACTATGTTTAGTCATCCCCTTGGTCATGCTGCCAAGCAACTATTTAAAAGGCAGCAATGTAAACTAACTACCACACAAAACCTCTAAGTTCTATGGCCATTGACCTGGCATTCATTCAGATGCCAAATGTCTACACTACTCCATTGGAAATATTGCTAATCTATGACTGCTGTGCATGGCTTGACCTTTACAATAAATTTTGTGTAATATAGTAACTATGTCTCAATAAATATTTACTATCTTGGTATCAGAAATGTTTGTGGTCCTTAATTACTTTTTAGTGTTGACTGCTTATTTGGAGTTAAGTTTGGATTTGTATCACATGAGCAAAGAAAACTGATTTTACAAAATAAACCTAAGCCATATACATTTTCCCCAAACCAGATTGCCCACCTTACTTGCTGACAAGTCTTTTGAGAGAAAATAAGAACTTCATTGCTACTATAATGATTTACAGATCACCTGGCAGGGTTCTTGCACTATTGGGGTCTGGGGAGCACATGAGATGAATGAGACCCCGTTTCCATTCCTCAAGTAAATCACAATGAGATTTTGGATTTAAGAGGAAGGCATATGTCAGGTGGAGTGTGTTGGTAATATTGGTAAGAAAAAGTAGAGTATTTGATAAGAGTAATATGCAAGGATTGATTCACAAACATAAAATGTGTCAAGTCTAAAAATTCAAAGGAATATGTACAGCTCACAAACAAACAAGACAAAGTGAAGAAGAGGATCAGATGACAGAAGAGTGTTCATATTATGAAGGTAATTACTGTAAAAAAGGTACCAAGCAAAATTATAGTCATTTTAAGGAGGGGGAGGTAAATCAGGATAAATTCATGGTGTGGGACTAATTATGATGGAACCTATGAGAAGAGAGGAGTCAGGGATTTCAGGTTGAAGTCACAGATGCTGTGGGAAACCGGCGAGTATGATGTCACTTGTCTTAGGCTGGGTTCTCTAGAGAAGTAAAACCACTCACGCTTACAAATACGTATATATAAGAGAGAGATTTATATCAAGGAAATGGCTCACGCGGCTGTAAAATCTAGAAAGTTCCAAGTCTGAGGGTCACTGTGGATCAGGGGGGAGGCTTTTCTGACTCATGTAGCCACAGGGGCTGGCAAGCCCAAGATTGGCAGGTCAGATGGCAGGCCTCTGGCTCACAGGTTGTGGAAGTCAACAAATCCCAAGATTGGCAAGTAAGCTGCTAGCTCAGGTCCCAAGAACTGGAGGTCAGATGAACAGGAGGCAGCTGTAGGATCCAGAGTGAGCAAAAGTCCAAGAGCTCTGCCAGAAAGTCCACCTATATTGGTTGCAGGCCACAGTCTCAAGGAAACTCTCTTTGAACTGACTGGCTGCTCCTAACAGATCTCATCATGGAAGTGATTACATTATATCAGATCTCATTGCAGAGGTGATCACATCAATACACAGCTGCCAAACTGCATTGTAACTGCCAAACCACTGAGAATCATGGCCCAGCCAAACTGACACACAACCTTAACCATCACACTTATGGTAAGGAAAGTAATGCGAGTTAAATTGGAGGCGCTAGTTGGGTGCTATTTTTGAGGGGATGGATTGACACTGTTGGGGGAATGGTCTGCCTCTATGCTGCCCATCCAGTTAGCCTGAGTAAAGGCCTTGGGCATAGAACATTCTCTGATAAGGAGGCTGGAAGCTGGGTCGCTGTCTCTTTCCCAGTTCTTTCTACTTATTAGAGGAACCTTCCTCCTGTTCCAGGCACGCAGTAACTTTTTCTGTCTCTTGCACATGTGTAGGCACCATATGGCACCTGGCCAACTCCACTTCTGTATCTCTTTCCATCAGGGAAAGAACGGGATCTCTTGCACTACAGCACAAGAGGGGTGAACGTAGAACACCTGCCCTGCACAGGCCATATGTGGGATGGGCCTGCTGACCATGGGAGACCAGTGCCCACTAGTGAAGCTCATCTCGCTCTGTCTCTTCTCTATGTGAGTAAACCATTTCCTATGCACTGTTATAGCATGTGTGTGATCTTTCGCTGGCGATTGTGAATGCTGCCGTGACAGACACATTAATGACATTCACCCATTCATGCTCCATTAAACTCTAATTGCAGGGTTTGCATGCATTTATAACTATGACACATATAAAGAATACATTTGAGCCCACTTAGCATGACCTGGCATGAAGTCTTCCAGCTGCCTCTGTCTTCTCTATAACTCTGAAATTCTCTTTTCCATTGAGAGTTCAGTTTAAGTTGGACTTCCTATGTCTTTTCAAGAGTTTCCCTTCCCTTCCTAAGTGAAATCATATGTTCAAGAGCTGAATATTTTAGGATTAGGCAAAAGCTTTTACGCGGAAAAGATAATAAACAAAGGGAAACAAAGACTAGCACAAAACTAAAATGACATATTTGTAAATTAGTAATGTGATACAAGTTTTACTCCTAGATTTATTCTAAGACAGCAACTGCTCTACAGAGGTCATTTCTCATTGCAGTATTTCTCAAATGCCCAGGCCTGAGAAACATGTTAGAGCCGCAAGCTATTATGCCTGCCGTATTGTCTCTGTATTTTAAAGCTGTTTTTGTTTTCTTATGCTATGCTGCCGATACCATATTATGTGGCACATAAACATTTATGAATACTTCATCTTAATTTTTACATTTTTCCCTTTATTACAATAAAATATGTTATTCTATTATTGTTTTTGGCACTTGCCTTTTGCATTTCTCTTGTATTTATGCTTGAGTTTTCTTTGCTGATTTTTATCCTTTACTAATTCTAGAATATATTTGAACCTTTAAATTTTACTAGTTTCTTCTCTCAGTACCATTTTTTTGGTATACTACTTCATAGTGGAATTCTTTATTTTGATTCATTTCTCAGTTGGTTGGAATACTTCTTAAAATAATTTTAAAGGAAGGAATAAGCCGGGAGTCCTTGCAAATCTTTCCATTGCCCTCACACATGACCAATAACTTGTCTGGATTTACAAAACATTTTAGACGTGAGCAAAATATTTTAAAAATTGCCATGCGGTATATTCTAACATTGGAAGAAAAGCCTGGTGATCTACTTATGAAAAAAATCAGCCATTGAAAACCCTATAGAGCACAGCTCTACACTGACACACATGGGGCTGCCATGAGTCAGAATGGACTCTACAGCAACAGGTTTTTGTTTGTTTGTTTTTACTGCTCTAACATGTTATGGATACACAGAGAAGGAGACTCTCACTAATATGTGGAGCATGAGTAACTAACAGGTTGACTTCAGGAAAAACTTTAAGGAGGAGCATATATATCAACTGCTAGGCTTAATTTTCCCTGACATATCTGTCAGTTTGTTGTACTGTGGGGGCTTGTGTGTTGCTGTGATGCTGGAAGCTATGCCACCGGTATTCAGATACCAGCAGGGTCACCCATGGCAAACAGGTTTCAGCTGAGCTTTCAGACTAAGACAGACTAGGAAGAAGGACCCAGCAGTCTACTTCTGAAAAGAATTAGCCAGTGAAAACCTTATGAAGAGCACTGGAACATCGTCTGATATACTGCTGGAAGATGAGCCCCCCAGGTTGGAAGGCACTCAAAGGATGACTGGGGAAGAGCTGCCTCCTCAAAGTGAGTAGGTCTTAACGATGTGGATGGAGTCAAGCTTTCAGGACCTTCATTTGCTGATGTGGCATGGCTCAAAATGAGAAGAAACAGCTGCAAACATTCATTAGTAATCGGAACATGGAATGTACAAAGTATGAATCTAGAAAATTGGAAATTGTCAAAAATGAAATGGAACTCATAAACATCTATATCCTAGGCATTAGTGAGCTGAAATGGATTGATATTGGCCATTTTGAATCAGACAATCATATGGTCTACTATGCTGGGAATGATGACTTGAAGAGGAATGGCGTTGCATTCATCGTCAAAAACAACATTTCAGAATCTATCCTGAAGTACAACACTGTCAGTGATAGGATAATATCCATAAGCCTACAAGGAAAACCAGTCAATACGACTATTATTCAAATTTACACACCAACCACTAAGGCCACAGATGAAGAAATTGAAGGTTTTTACTATCTTCTACAGTCTGAAATTGACTGAACATACAATCAGGATGCATTGATAATTACTGATGATTAGAATGAGAAAGTTGGAAACAAAGAAGGATCAGTAGTTGGAAAATATGGCCTTGGCGATAGAAACAATGCCAGAGATTGCATGACAGAATTTTGCAAGACCAATGACTTTTTCATTGCAAATCTTTTTTCACCAACATAAGTGACAACTATACGTGTGGACCTTGCCAGATGGAATACACAAGAATCAAATCGACTACATCTGTGGGAAAAGACGATGGAAAAGCTCAATATTATCAGTCAGAACAAGGTCTGGGGCTGACTGCAGAATAGACCATCAATTGCTCATATGCAAGTCCAAGTTGAAACTGAAGAAAATTAGAACAAGTCGATGAGAGCCAAAGTATGACCTTGAGTATGTCACACATGAACTTCAGACACAACCTCAAGAATAGATTTGATGCATTGAACACTGATGGCCGAAGACCAGACGAGTAGTGGGATGACATCAAGGACATCATTTATGAAGAAAGCAAGAGGTTATTAAAAAGAGAGTAAAGAAACAAAAGACCAAAATGGATGTCAGAAGAGACTCTGAAACTTACTCTTGAACATCGAGTAACTAAAGCAAAAGGAAGAAATGATGAAGTAAAAGAACTGAACAGAAGATTTCAAAGGATGACCCCAGAAGAAAAAGTTAACTATTATAATGACATGCGCAAAGAGCTGGAGATACAAAACCAAAAAGGAAGAACATGCTTGGGCCTTTCTCAAGCTGAAAGAACTGAAGAAAAAATTCAAGCCTCAAGTTGCGATAGTGAAGGATTCCATGGGGAAAATACTAAATGACACAGGAAGCAACAAAAGAAAATGAAAGGAATACACAGAGTCATTAAAACCAAAAAGAATTAGTTGACGTTCAGCCATTTCAACAAACGGATGCAGCGTTTGAAGTACTCACATGTCTATGCCAGGAGATTGGAAGACAGCTACCTGGCCAACTAACTGGAAGAGATCCATATTTATGCCTATTTCCAAGAAAGGTGATCCAACCAAATGCAGAAATTATTGAATGAGATTATTAATAACAGCTACTCATTACTGTATCCCCAGTGCATAGGGTAGGACCTGGCACATAGTAGGTGTTCAACGATGGTTTGATGAGTGAATAAATTGTTCAATTAAGCATTTTTTATAAATTATAAGTAACATTGAACATCTTTAATAAGCTTAAAAGGCATTATATTTATTTTTCATTGAACGGTTGCTATCCTTTACTCAATTTTCTGTTAAATTTTTTCTTTAATTGGGTTGTAAGAGGTATTCTCAGCCCTGGTGGCCCAGTGGTTAAGAGCTCAGCTGCTTACCAAGAGCTCGGCAATTCAAATCCACCAGCTGCTCCTTGGAAGCCCTATGGAGCAGTTCTAGTCTGTCCTATAGGGTACCTATGAGTCAGAATCGACTCGATGACAATGGTTTTTTTTTTTTTTTTTTTGGTAAGAGGTATTCACATATTAAGGAAAACAGCTCCTTTTGTGGTATATTGATTAATGAGTTTGTTCCCAGTTGCCCTTAAACTATTGATTTTAAGGTTTTTTTTTTGACCAGGTAGAAAATTTTTTCTGATGTCACATTTTTAAATCTTTTCCTTTATTACTATTAAGTTTTCTGTGTCTTGGAAAAACTATACTGCTTCAAATATTTTAAGAAAAAAAATTCCCAAATTTTCTTCTAGTATTTTCACGGTTCATTGTTCTCAAAAGGGTCTCTAGAAACAAGAAACATTGTTTCCAATTGAGGAATGATGTGAGACACAAAGCTTTAAGGGATACACAGAATGTTGAGTTCCAAATGATTGATCACATGATAGGCAATCCAATGAGGAAGCTGAAGATTCTTTGGAATTAGATGATACCCATAAGAAAGAAAATCAGAGGTGATTCAGTAGGACAGATTAGATTGGTTAAACCCTAACAGAGAGAAAGGAAAAATACATTCCATCTAACTTAAACTTACATATAAAAACAAAAAAAAAATATACTCCCCTACAATTAACTAATTTCAGAAGTGTCTATCTATTAATATAAACAATAATAAGGAAATAGCCATTAACATGGTGACAGCGGCTCCTCAGCAGGGTATAAAAGGTGAGGGGGGGCAAGGAGACTTCCAAATTTGAGAAATCACTCTCCTGTAAAGACATCTACAACCTCCACCCTCTGACACCATGGTCGGCTCCTGTTGTGGTCCCATCTGCTCTGACCAGGGCTGTGGCCAAGTCTTCTGCCAGGAGACCTGCTGCTGCCCCAGCTGCTGCCAGACCAGCTGCTGCCAGACCACCTGCCTCCCAGTCTGCTGCCGTCCAGTCTGCTGCCAGACCCCCTGTCGCCCCAGCTGCTGCCGCCCCAGCTGCTGCCGCCCAGTCTGTTGCCAGACCACCTGCCGCCCAGTCTGCTGCCGTCCAGTCTGCTGCCAGACCACCTGCCGCCCCAGTTGCTGCCGCCCAGTCTGTTGCCAGACCCCCTGCCGTCCCAGCTGCTGCCCCCCAGCCTGCTGCCAGACCACCTGCCGCCCAGTCTGCTGCCGTCCAGTCTGTTGCCATACCACCTGCCGCCCCAGCTGCTGCCGCCCAGTCTGTTGCCAGACCCCCTGCCGTCCCAGCTGCTGCCCCCCAGCCTGCTGCCAGACCACCTGCCGCCCAGTCTGCTGCCGTCCAGTCTGTTGCCATACCACCTGCCGCCCCAGCTGCTGCCGCCCAGTCTGTTGCCAGACCCCCTGCCGTCCCAGCTGCTGCCCCCCAGCCTGCTGCCAGACCACCTGCCGCCCAGTCTGCTGCCGTCCAGTCTGTTGCCAGACCACCTGCCGCCCCAGCTGCTGCCCCCCAGCCTGCTGTCAGACCACCTGCCGCCCAGTCTGCTGCCGTCCAGTCTGTTGCCAGACCACCTGCCGCCCCAGTTGCTGCCGTCCAGTCTGTTGCCAGACCACCTGCCACCCCAGCTGCTGCCGCCCAGTCTGTTGCCAGACCACCTGCCGCCCCAGCTGCTGCCCCCCAGTCTGTTCCCAGACCACCAGCCGCCCAGTCTGCCGCCCCCCAGTCTGCTGCCAGACCAGCTGCTGCCGCACAACTTGCTGTCGCACCAGCTGCTCTCAATCCTCTTGCTAAGCATCATACCTGACAATCAACCATGAGCTGGCCAGCATCTTATCAACAGAAAAGTGGCATTCATATGAACTTTTCTCTGTTTTAAACGGCCACTACCTTTATTATCCTGTTATACCAGTAAGCAACTGGTGAAAGGCCACAAGTCTACACTGAATACCCCTTATGTCTCCCATGGACCTCTTCTTTGCATTCAGTCCTCAGATACATGATGCAGTGGACAAAGTCCCTGAGCCCATGATTGTTATCCTCTCCTTAACCTTCACAACTAAAATTCTTTCTCAATAAATTTTACCTTGGTATCAGAAATTCTTATATACTGAACTGTATTTGAGAGTTGACTGTCGCCACCCTCCCCCCCCCCCCCCGCATTATTTCTTTCAAGATGAAAAAGAGTTTGGGTTTCTATGGCCTGGAAGGAAAATTAATTTTGCAAATATTACCTAATACAGGACCTTTACATATTTTTCAAAATAAGATAACCCACCTTACTTGTCTTATTCAGTCAACAAAATTATTGATCACTTGCCATGTTCATTGCACCGTTGGGCTCTGGGAATCATATCAAGACATGTGAACCACTGTTTCTTCCTACAAGGATCTCACAATCTAGTCTTGGAAATAAGAGGAAGGTCAAGGCAAGTAGAGTGTTTTGGGTACTACTGATCATCAGGGGGAAATTCCTGTTTTGAAGAAAGTTAATACAGAAGGAATAATTTTTAGAAATAGAATGAGTTAAGTCAGTAAATTCAGGGGTAATGTACACACCCATAAAATAAAGAGGAAGCAGAGGAGACAAGAAAGTGTTTGCATTCTTGTGATGACTAGAGTAGATGAGCCAAAAAAAAAAAAAAAAAAAGAAAGAAAAAAAGGGAAGAACACCCTTGGGATTTCTCAAGCTGAAAGAACTGAAGAAAAAATTCAAGCCTTGAGTTTCAGTAGTGAAGGATTCCATGGGAAAAATATTAAACAATGCAGGAGGCATCAAAAGAAGGTGGATGGAATACACAGAGTCATTATACTAAAAAGAACTGGTCGATATTCAGCCATTTCAACAAACGGATGCAGTGCTGAAAGCGCTCACTCGTTGTCTATGCCAAGAGATTTGGAAGACAGCTACCTGGCCAACTTACTGGAAGAGATCCATATTTATGCCTATTTCCAAGAAAGGTGATCCAACCAAATGTGGAAATTATCAAACAAGATCATTAATATAAAGAAGAATGGGGCATCAGAACTAGAGGAGGACTCATTAACAACCTGTGTTATGCAGGTGACACAACCTTGCTTGTTGAAAGTGAAGAGGACTTGAAGCAGTTACTGATGTAGATCAAAGACTGCAGCCTTCAGTATGGATTACACCTCAACATGAAGAAAACAAACACTCTTACGGCTGGGCCAATAAGAAACATCACGATAAACTGAGAAAAGATTGATGTTGTCAAGGATTTCATTTTACTTGTATCCACAATCAACACCCATGGAAGCAGCAGTCAAAAAATCAAAACATGCATTGCGTTGGGCAAATCTGCTGTAAAAGATCTCTTTAAAATGTTGAAAAGCAAAGATGTCACCTTGAAGACTAAGGTGTGCCTGACCCAAGCCATGGTATTTTCAATCGTATCATATGCGTGTGCAAGCTGGACAATGAATAAGGAAGATGGACGAAGAATTGATGCCTCTGAATTTAGTGATGGTGAAGAATATTGAAGATACCGCGGACTGCCAAAAGAACGAACAAATCTGTCTTGCAAGAAGTACAAGCAGAATGCTCATTAGAAGCAAGGATGGTGAGGCTACGTCTTATATACTTTGGACATGTTATCAGGAGAGATCAGTCCCTGGAGAAGGATACCATGCTTGGTAAAGTACAGAGTCAGGGAAAAAGAGGAAGACCCTCAATGAGATAGACTGACACAGTGGCTGCTACAATGGGCTCGAGCATAACAACGATCATGAGGGTGAAGCAGGACTGGGCAGTGCTTCGTTCTGTAGTACATAGGGTCACTATGAGTAGGAATTAACTCGACAGCACCTAACAATGAAAACAATAGGCTTAATTTCAAAAGTTTAGAAGTAGTAGTTCTTTAAGGTGTCACAAAATAAACTGTGTATGCCCCGTTGTCATCTCCAAATTCATTATTAACAAACCAACAAGGAGAATGAAAAGTAGAGACACAAATTCTATTCTCTTAGGAAAGGGACAACAGCAGGTAAGAAGTAGCAACACATTCTTGGAGGGAGAAGTCATGACCAACTTAACAGAGCAAAAGGATCTACACCCCGAAAGGGCGCAAGCAGAATACTCCTGAGTGTAAAGTTGATTTCCCTTGAAGACTCAGAAAGTCTCAGAACCTGGAGTCACCGGAAAATATAGAAGAAGGGTAAGACAAGAGAGCTGGTAGGCCCCTAGGTTCCCTTGTCCACTCTGCAGAGTCCTAGTTTCCACCAGGCAGCAGGTTTTTCTCTAGAGAATTTAATGAGAGAAGCCTCACATTTGGGGATACTGCAAGGGACAAAGGTGAAGTATGGGACTGAAAATAGGGTGACGAAGTGAAAACCTGAACACTGTGCTCAGCATCCAGGGCCCCAACAGCCAGGCATAAACCTTCCTAGCAGGATATTGAAAGATTCTTCTCTAAAGAAAATGAAGGGACCCAGTGAAAAGATCTATATAGCCTGACAATATTTTGGTGGTAAGGAAGGGAGAGGTGAGGATCAATTCATGAAGCCCACCGATGGACAAGTCCTACCATCCGCACAGTACTTCAAACTGACATTTTAGTGACATATTACTAAATATGCCATAGGCATTTGAGATCAAATTACAAACAAACATTAAGGGGGAAAAAAAGCAATTTGGCAATAATTAAAAAAGCAGGAAGTAGAATAGAACTAAAAAAACTACAAAACCAGAAACTATACTGTCTTCAAAGAAATGAGAGAGGAAATTGTACCCATGAAATAAGAACAAAATGCTATGAAAAAGGAGCAATCAGAGAAGCAGAATAAAATCACCTGCTTCTCCAAGAATTAAGATAAACAGAATTAGAAAACAGTAAAATATTTAGAAGATAAAGTAGAAGAAATAAAAGAAATGGACAAAATTAAAGAAAATGTAATGACAAAGAGTATCTATTCAGAAGATCTACCACACAACGAGGAGGTAGTGGTGGCTCAGGGGTAGAATTCTTGCCTTTCATGAGGGAGTCCTGGGTTTGATTCCTGGCCAATGTACCTCAAGCACAGCTACCACTCATATGTCAGTGGTGGCTTGTGTTGCTATGATGTTGAACAGGTTTCAGCAGAGCTTCCAGACTAAGATGGACTAGGAAGAAAGGCCTGGTGACCTATTTCTGATGAAAACCTTATAAATCACAAAGGTCTGATCATGTTGTGCATGGACTTGCAATGAGTGTGAGGCCAGCTTGACAGCACCTGACAACAATACTACCACCACATAACTAAGAGAAATTCTAGAAAAAGAGAGAAAAGGAAACAGAAGGGAAAAAATTATCACAGAAATAGCCTAAGAGAGCTTTAATGGCATGAGGATATGAACCAAGATACATAGCTTAAGGTGCTACTTCCCCAGTCCCCTGATGACCAGGCCACGCTTAGAGTCACACTGTTTATCATGGTTCAGGAATGACTCTCAGCGATGGACCTTTTCCTTCTCAGCCTGAACCGACATCCCATCCTCTTAAGTGGCCAGCAGAAAAGAGTCCTCCATGAGAAACGCTGCCTACATTAACTCATGATGTGATACACATAGAGTGGAGAGGAACACATAGAATCACTGATAACAAGCTGTTGCCTGACAGCCAATTAGACAATGAAGTTCCAGTCTTGAAATTAGATAATACCAATAAAGAAGATACAAAACTGATGATTGAGGAGCAAAACAAGACATATATATCTTAAAACATCAGGGAGAAGAATATATTCTATCTAAATTTATAATAATTAAGTAATTTTAATTTGATAAATATGTAACTTGATACCTGATTATGTACTAGTAGGAATACTAACGAGGAAAGAGGATTGCACATGGTGACAACAGTCTCTCAGCTGGGTATAAAAAGGACAATGTCGCAAGGAGATGGTCAAACTCAGGAACTTATTCATCTGGAAACTCACCCAGAACTTCCAACCTCTGACACCATGGTCAACTCCTGCTGTGGCTCCTCCGTCTGCTCTGACCAGGGCTGTGGCCAAGACCTCTGCCAGGAGACCTGCTGCTGTCCCAGCTGCTGCCAGACCACTTGCTACAGGACCACCTGCTGCTGCCCCAGTGCTGCCAGTCAGTGGGCTGCCAGTCCACCTGCTACAGGCACAATTGCTGCATTTCTAGCTGCTGCTGCCCCAGCTGCTGCCAGACCACCTGCTGCCGTACCATCTGTTGTTGCCCCAGCTGCTATGGATCCTCTTGTTGCTGAGTTCCCCATTCTATACCTACACCCTCCCCATCAACATTCTCCTCACTAAATCAGGAGCTTCTTTCTTCCAGGGCACTAGGGCACAGAATTCTGGCTGAGCCAGTCCCAATGACTGTGTGTCTAATCTCTGAATTCCTTCCCACACTGGCCCTAAGGCTCCTGGGCACAATGATTACTCACTGTCTCTCTCTCTAAGTGTCCAGTAAGAGTCCCAGATTGCTGTCCTCCTCCCTGGCATCCAGATATCACCTTCCACTACTCAAAAAGAAGGAAACTATTCGTCAGGCTTATGTGAGCACGGATAGTTATCCAAATTCTCAGATTTTATTGTTGACACTTTCTCAGCTTTTTCTGTTAGGGTGATGTTTCTATGTCTGTTTTTTTCTGTTTGATTATGCATTTCTGTTTCTGAGTACACAAATAAAATTGACTTACTATTCATTCCGTCTTATGTGTTCATAACTAGATGATGAATAATTGCTTTTACACACCATTGCAGACAAGAATTTAGACCCGGGTCACAACATAACAATAGTCTTTCCAAACCAAAACACCTCAGCACAAAAAAAACTCGTCTCACTGATCCTCCAGTGAAGCAGTCAAGCTCTATTCTTTCTAGACACCCTGGCTTGAAGAGAACAGCCAACAGGTGGACAATAGCTGTGGAAAGTTCTGGGAAGAGTTATTCTCCGTTCATGTACAAAATGAAGACTTCATTCCCATTTTAGTGTTTCTATTTTTAGGCAATAAAAGCTACAGAGGAACATTCATGTCTCCTGCTCCATAGTGGTGCTCTGTGACACTTCAACATCCCCCGAAGTATCTATCACTTGGGGGCAGAAAACGTGTTTGCCTTCTATTACTCTCGATAATGATTTTTCTGCTGGGTTCACTTTTTTCCACAGGGTATCTTCCCTCATAAAGAGATCACCCAATCTCTAGGACATCACACTTCACAAAGGCCACGGTGACCTCACTTTTAGATTGTTGTTTTTCTCAGTGTAGTACATTTGGGGGATTGGCTATATGCATAGACTTGACATACTGGTGCCTCTTTTTCAAAGCAACATTGAATCATAGCTCAAATAAATTACTGTACCTACTCTGACTGGCTCTTTTGGATAGAATAGTAGTTTTCCAAATGAGCTGCTTAGAGTTTCACAGAAGTACCTCAAAAGCTGCTGGACTGTGGCTGAGAGCTGGGCCTCCTCCCTTCAACTTGAGCGCCTCTGTTTTATCTGACTTTTATAAAGCGAGTTTCTGGATGAGGGAGAATTTTTAAAAAGTTAAAAAAAAAAGCTTACAAATCATTAAGTTAAAACAAGAAATTCACACCAGTATGAATGTTGTGAATAAAACAGTAAGAAGGCAGTGTAAGTGGGGGAAAAAAGTAGACGAGAAATCTTATGTTTGAAATACTAGTACAAAACGAACATCAAAGTGGCAAAAATCCACAATTCTTCCCTGGTCTATGGGTTTTTCATTGAGTTCTACTGAAGTAAGGATTAAAACTCATTGCAATCTGATATTCCTGATACTGCTTCTCTACACGAACCAGAAACACTTGCGGGTACTTATTTAAAACGCAAATCCCTGGGCTCTGCTCAAGATTCCTAAATCAGAATTTTTAGGGGCCAGTTTAGAGATTTAGAATTATTATCAAGTTCCCAAAGTAATTTTTATGTACACTATGTAAAAGAACCTCTGTAAATTCTAGCTCTACAAAATCACTTACCGTTCCATGAACATGCCATGATCTCCCACGCTTCTGTGCCTGTGTATGTGTCACTCTGGTTGGGGCTTCCTCTTCAGCCCTGTCCCCTTCTTGTTCTTCAAGGTCTATGTATAACAGCACTTTTATGCATCTTTTCCGGACATCTGGTTGCTCCTCCTACTCCATGGGAGTTCATAGCAGTTCTCTATACAGGATTTTTCATTGTACTGTAGCTATTTGTTCATCCATCTTTCCCCGTTTCTACACTGAATTTCTCAAGGATAGGGACTATATTATCCATTCAATGAACACTTATACAGAGCAAGCTCTTGTTCATGTTGTGAGCATAGGGGATTATAAAGAAGACCCACTGGTATCTTTTCTTAGGGAGCTCAGGAATAGTGATGAGAAAGCAATATGAAACACATAAGGAGCACGCTCTCAGATATGAGAAGAAGCTCACCTACGGTAAGGGTGGTTTGGGAGGAGAACACCAGGAAGTGTTTCCTAGAGGAGGTGACAACACCTAAATCTTAAATAGCAAGTAATATGAAGCTTCACGCATAGTGCCTGGAACAGAAGTTCTTGACCACCGTTTGTTGAATAGATGAGTGAGTGATAAGCTACAGTACTCCAGTTTTACCATTCTTTCAAAATTCATCAAAGACCTTTCAGGAAGAACATTTCTCACCAACATAAAGCTTGTCTGCAAACATGGGCCTGATATTGTGATCCCTATCGTGAGTCACTCAGGCCTCTTTTAGGCCCCAATCCAATCCCTCCATGACCCTGTGCCACATTCTGAGCATTGAAGACTGTGGGATTACTGACTCACTTTGGCTCTCAGGAAAGTGACTCTGAAGACATTACATGTTTCTGGAAGTACTATTTGTTGGGACAATAATCCATTACTCAGCTGACGGATTTCCTGAACCCTCAGAAAAGGATTAGGACAAGGGTCTGAATGTTTTCTACACCCTCTAAATCCCCACCTATGACATTTATGGAATAAAATCTCATTGATTTGAACACAGTTCATTTGGGACATGTGTGGACTAATTTGCTCTGGCCTACACCCAAGTGAAATTTGGTATATTCCATAAAATAACAGTTTACAAGGTAAAATGAGAAGGTAAATATAATTATGGAAGATATATTTAACTCAATGTGGATTAACTTTGCATTAATTACAAGTGAATCATCTCTTTCTGAACTTAAACCTTGAAACTCATTGTTCAGAAGCATTCCTTAGCTATGATTCCTAATTTTGTTTTAAATGTATTAAAAAGAGACTAAAAGGTATTATTTTTCAAAGTTCCTAGCCAACCAAATTAGCCTAGCCTGCCTTCCTGTTTTTTCACACTAGAGAAATTTCATTATACTGTTTCTGTGGAGAAATTTGGTATTTTGTTATAAATTTAAAAGATTTCTTACATTATTAAAATGCTTACTCAAGTTCCAAAAACTTTTATTAAGTATCTGCTGTGTACCAAAGACTTTGCTACATGCTGGAGATTCAAAGAGGAATAACATGGATGCAGCCCCAGAGGTGAGGATGCACCGAGCTTTGCGGGTGTATCAAGAGAATAACACCGAATAATTGCTTGAAAGAGTAAGAGAAGGTGTAATAGAAAGTGGCTCTGAGCTAGGATTTTGCTCAATAGAAAATAAGGAGTAGGTTTTCCAAGGAGTTGGACAGAATTGCAAAGAACAGGGTCTGGAACATGTATAGCACAGAGCTTAGGGTGATAAGGGAGGTGGAAGAGTGGCTGGAGATGGGCTTGGGAAGGTAGATTGTGAGAAGGTTGTTATGCCTTGTTAAAGAGTTTGGGCTACATCCTGAGGGCTCCAGGGAGTTCGCACAAGCAGAAGCCTTTCTTCTTAAGGCTCTGCCCCAAACCTGGCCGTGGCACACAAAATCTGGCAAAACAGACATAAGGAGGAACACAGTTCACAAGATGTGTTTCTTGGCTAAGCCAACTCTTCTGTTTGTTTTAAAATTTGATTCTATTTAATACTGAAAAGATTCTCCAATAATCCCAACATTTAAAAAATAATATAAAAAGTAAAATCCCCCTGATGACTTTCCTCCCATCGCTTTTTCCTATAAAAACATATCAGTGTGTAAATATATTTTACTTTCTTCTCTACAAAAATGGGTCCATGTGGTACATTTATTCAATGAATACTTACTGAGTATCTATACTATACTATACCTTGCACTATTTGAGTAACTAAGCATAAGACACTGAACAAGAGATCATATTCTAGAAGGATGATATTGATAATAAGCATAAGAATGAATTAGCTAATTTAAAATAAAGATAAGTGCTAGGAAGACAATTAAAACACAAAAAGTACAATGTGATGGAAGAGCCTGGAAGGTTCTTGAGATTGGGAGGTCAGGAGCGGCTTCTCTGAAGAGAACATTTGAGTCAAGACTTGAGTGATGCTGAGAAGCCCCAGGTCATGTGCTAGAGGCCAAGTCTCTCAGGCCCAGGAAATATCAAGTGCTAAAACCCTATAGTGGGAACAACCTTGGCATGTGCTCAGGACAGGAAAGCCACCAGTGTGGCTGGAACACAGTGAATGAGGGGGAGGCTTGCAAGGGATGAGCCTGGAGAGGTGAGTGAGGACCACTTTAGGGACAGCATCAAAGTTCAAGATAAGATTTCAAAATTGTTTTTAACAATTTTAACAACTTAAAACTTATTTTATGTTTAAAATAAGCATTGAAGGGTTCTAAGGGCAAGATGTTTTGACTTATGCTCTAAAAACATAACTGTGGCTGTTGTATGGAGAATGGATTGCAGACAGGCAAGGAAGAAGTAGGGAGAATAGTTAAGAGATGATTAATTTATTACAAGTAAGATAAGACAGTTGTTTGGACAAAAGTAGTAACAACAGAGATGGAGAAAAGTGAATTTATTGGGCAGTGTTTTGGAGACACAGTGGATAGAACTTATTGATGGCCTAGGCATGGAGGGTGAGAAAAAAGGAGGGTGAGAGAGAAGATTTAATCATGGGCCATCTAGAATTTTTGTGTTAACAGTTAAAACTATCATAGTGCCAATCTGAGGGCAGACGGAGACTAAGAGTTCTGTTTTGGCCGTGTCAAGCTGGAGATGCATATTAGTTACTGGAATGAAGAGGTCAAGGAGGAAGTCTACAGATATGTCAGGGATAAAGGTATAAACATGGTATTCTTGGGGGTGGGTGAAATCACACAAGGAGAGAGAATAGGTAAATAAAAGAAAAAAAGAAAGAGGGTAAAGGATGGAACCAGGGAGTCTCCTAACATTTAGAGGCCAAGGGAGGAGAAGCTGCAGCAAAGGAGGATAAGAGAGGACAGCCCTTAGAATCATTAAGTGGCATTGAATCACAGTTTTGCCTTTAAAAGGTTAATAAATATTGCAACTCACTTTCCAAAAAGGTGACACCAATTTACACTATCATCATACACTTATAAATCTGGTTTCTATGCATCCTCACCCCACATGTGTCTGTCAGTTTGTCGTACTGTGGGGGCTTGTGTGTTGCTGTGATGCTGGAAGCTATGCCACCGGTATTCAGATACCAGCAGGGTCACCCATGGAGAACAGGTTTCAGCTGAGCTTCCAGATTAAGACAGAAGAGGAAGAAGGACCTGGCAGTCTACTTCTGAAAAGCATTAGCCAGTGAAAACCTTATCAATAGCAGTGGAACATTGTCTGATATAGTGCTGGAAGATGAGCCTCCCAGGTTGGAAGTCACTCAAAAGATGACTGGGGAAGAGCTGCCTCCTCAAAGTAGAGTCGACCTTAATGACATGGATGGAGTAAAGCTTTTGGGACCTTCATCTGCTGATGTGGGATGACTCAAAATGAGAAGAAACAGCTGCAAACATCCATTAATAATTGGAACCTGGAATGTACGAAGTACGAGTCTAGGAAAATTGGAAATTGTCAAAAATGAAATGGAACGCATAAACATGGATACCCTAGGCATTAGTGAGCTGAAATGGACTGGTATTGGTCATTTTGAATCGGATAATCATATAGTCTACTACGCTGGGAATGACAACTCGAAGAGGAATGGTGTTGCATTCATCTTCAAAAAGAACGTTTCAAGATCTATCCTGAAGTACAATGCTGTCAGTGATAGGATAATACCCACATGCCTATAAGGAAGACCAGTTAATACGACTATTATTCAAATTTACACACCAACCACTAGGGCCAAAGATGAAGAAACAGAAGATTTTTATCAGTTGCTGCAGTCTGAAATTGATCAAACATGCAATCAAGATGCATTGATATTCACTGGTGATTGGAATGCAAAAGTTGGAAACAAAGAAGAAGGATCAGTAGTTGGAAAATATGGCCTTGGTGATAGAAACAATGCCGGAGATCGAATGATAGAATTTTGCAAGACCAAAGGTTTCTTCATTGCGAATACCTTCTTTCATCAACATAAACGGTGACTATACACATAAAAAAAAAAAAAAAATTTTTTTTTTTTTTTATACACATGGACCTTGCCAGATGGAACACACAGAAATCAAATTGACTACATCTGTGGAAAGAGACAATGGAAAAGCTCAATATCATCAGTCAAAACAAGGCCAGGGGCCTACTGTGGAACAGACCATCAACTGCTCACATGCAAGTTCAAGCTGAAACAGAAGAAAATCAGAGCAAGTCCACAAGAGCCAAAATATGACCTTGAGTATATCCCACCTGAATTTAGAGATGATCTCAAGAATAAATTTGATGAATTGAACACTAGTGACCAAAGACCAGACAAATTGTGGAATGACATCAAGGACATCATCCATAAAGAAAGCAAGAGGTCACTGAAAAGACAGGAAAGAAAGAAAAGACCAAGATGGATGTCAGAGGAGACTCTGAAACTTGCTCTTGAGTGTCAAGCAGCTAAAGCAAAAGGAAGAATTCATGAAGTAAAAGAACTGAACAGAAGATTTCAAAGGGTGGCTCGAGAAGACAAAGTAAGTATTATAATGACATGTGCAAAGAGCTGGAGATGGAAAACCAAAAGGGAAGAACACGCTCGGTGTTTCTCAAGCTGAAAGAATTGAAGAAAAAATTCAAGCCTCGAGTTGCAATAGTGAAGGATTCCATGGGGAAAATATTAAATGATGCAGGAAGCATCAAAAGAAGATGGACGGAATACACAGAGTCTTTATACCAAAAAGAATTAGTTGATATTCAACCATTTCAAGAGGTGGCATATGATCAGGAACCGATGGTACTGAAGGAAGAAGTCCAAGCTGCTCTGAAGGCATTGGCAAAAAATAAGGATCCAGGAATTGATGGAATATCAATTGAGATGTTTCAACAAACAGATGCAGCGCTGGAGGTGCTCACTCGTCTATGCCAAGAAATAATGGAAGACAGCTTCCTGGCCAACTGACTGGAAGAGATCCATATTTATGCCCATTTCCAAGAAAGGTGATCCAACCGAATGTGGAAATTATAGAACAATATCATTAATATCACACCCAAGTAAAATTTTGCTGAAGATCATTCAAAAGCGGCCGCAGCAGTGTATCATCAGGGAACTGCCAGAAATTCAGGCCGGTTTCAGAAGAGGACATGGAACCAGGGATATCATTGCTGATGTCAGATGGATCCTAGCTGAAAGCAGAGAATACCAGAAGGATGTTTACCTGTGTTTTATTGATTATGCAAAGGCATATGACTGTGTGGATCGTAACAAACTACGGATAACACTGCGAAGAATGGGAATTCCAGAACACTTAATTGTACTCTTGAGGAACCTTTACATAGATCAAGAGGCAGTTTGGACGGAACAAGGAGATACTGGTTGGTTTAAAGTCGGGAAAGGTGTGAGTCGGGGTTGTATTCTTTCACCATACCTATTTAATCTGTATGCTGAACAAATAATACGAGAAGCTGGACTATATGAAGAAGAACGGGGCATCAGGATTGGAGGAAGACTCGTTAACAACCTGTGTTATGCAGATGACACAACCTTGCTTGCTGAAAGTGAAGAGGACTTGAAGCACTTACTAATGAAGATCAAAGACCACAGCCTTCAGTATGGAGTACACCTCAACATGAAAACAAAAACCCTCACAACTGGACCAATGAGCAACACCATGGTAAACGGAGAAAAGATTGAAGTTGTGAAGGATTTCATTTTACTTGGATCCACAATCAACAGCCATGGAAGCAGCAGTGAAGAAATCAAAAGACGCATTGCATTGGGCAAATCTGCTGCAAAGGACCTCTTCAAAGTGTTGAAGAGCAAAGATGTCACCCTGAAGACTAAGGTGCGCCTGACCCAAGCCATGGTATTTTCAATCACATCATATGAATGTGAAAGCTGGACAATGAATAAGGAAGACTGAAGATGAGTTGACGCCTTTGAATTGTGGTGTTGGCGAAGAATATTGAATAGACCATGGACTGCCAAAAGAACAAACAAATCTGTCTTGGAAGAAGTGCGGAATGCTCCTTAGAGGCAAGGATGGCAAGACTGCGTCTTAATACTTTGGACATGTTGTCAGGAGGGATGAGTCCCTGGAGAAGGACATCATGCTTGACAGAGTACGGGGTCAGTGGAAAAGAGGAAGACCCTCAGCGAGGTGGATTGACACAGTGGCTGCAACAATGAGGTCAAGCATAACAACGATTGTAAGGATGGTGCAGGACCGGGCAGTGTTTCTTTCTGCTGTGCATAGGGTCACTATGAGTTGGAACCAACTCAACGGCACCTAACAACAACAACAATGCATCCTCACCAGCCTTGATTATGATCAATCTTAATAATTTTTTTTTTGTCGTTTGGTAAAAGAAGATAGTATTCTATTGTTTTGAGTTGCATTTTCTTAATTACAAGTTAATTTAAGCATTTTTTCTTATGTCTATTAGCTATTTGCTTCTATTATCTCCTATTTAGCCCACCTTTTACCCTCAACCTGCTCCATTCCTGCCAGTTTCACCGGTGACCTCTGTTTCAATCTTTAAGCTCACCTCCAACTTTGGCACCTCATTCGGGGGGTCTGAAACTGTAGCTCTGCACCAGAAGGATCTCAAGAACTATAAAGAATAGAGAGAGGAAGTGTAGGTTCCTCCCCAGACCTCCTGAGTCAGACTCTCTGGAGGTGTATTGAGAACCACAGTATTAATGCTGTGTCTCCTGCCTAGAGCTCTGTGGCTTCCCCTACCAGTTCGTAGCAGGTCCCTTGCCTCCTGAGGAGGCATTGCTTTCCTGTCTACTAAGCAGTTTAAAGGCAGTTTTATCTGTAGAACACTTTCTCAAGAAATGTACCAGTGGACACCCTTGGGTTTGTATATCAGCATACCAGGGCAAGATGAGATTCAAAATACTTAACAACCAGTAAGTCAAGGTAACTGTCTTAGTTATCTAGTGCTGCTATAAAAGAAATACTACAAGAGGATGGCTTTAACAAAGAGAAATTTATTCTCTCACAGTCTAGTAGGCTAGAAGTCTGAATATAGGACACCAGCTCTGGGGGAAGGCTTTCTCTCCCTGTTGGCTCTGGGGAAGTTCCTTGTCATTAATCTTCCCTTGCTCTAGGAGATTCTCTGTACAGGAACCCCAGATCCAAAGGACACGCTATGCTCCTGGGCTGCTCTCTTGGTGGTATGAGGTCCCCATGTCTCTCTGCTGGCTTCTGGCTTTTATATCTCAAAAGAGATTGACTTAAGATACAACCTAATATTGTAGACTGAGTACTGCCTCATTAACATAACTCTCTAATCCTGCCTCATTAACATCATAGGGGCAGGGTTTACAAAATATAGGAACATCAGATGACAAAATAGTGGACAATCACACAACACTGGGAATTATGGCCTAGCCAAGCTGACAGACATTTTGGGGGGAACACAATCAATCCATGACATTCCACCCTTTGGCCCCCAAAAATTCATGTTCTTGCTACATGTAAAACATATTCACTCCATCATATCAGCAAAAGTCTTAATTCAACTCCAAATCCAAAATCCAAAAATTCTTCTTCATCTGTGAAATCTAGAATATAAGTTATCACTTCCAAAGCACAATGGTGGAACAGGCACAAGGTAGATACTTCCATTACATGGGAGAAATTGGAGGGAAACAGGGGATAACAGCCACCAAGCAAGTCAGCAGAACACATTACATTAGCTCTCCAGTCTTGAAAATAATCCTTTGTTCTCTGAGACCATTTAGACAATGGACCTGCCCTCCAGATTATAGGTATTGGCCATACTCTCCAGACTCTGGGTGGAGACCCCTCAGTCCTGGGCTTCAGCTCTGCCTTCCAGGCTCACTGGAACAGCAACTCTGCTCCCCTGGCTTTGGGCGGCCCCATTCTCCTAGTCCATCTGAGTGGTGACTCTATCCTTTGAGACTGAGGCTCTGTTTCCCGTGCTCCTTGTCTGTTCAACTTATGCTTCCCGGTTTCTTGGCCTCTCAGCCCCTTGGACCTCATCGCCTGTGTCTGCCTTGTTCAGCCAAGTGTTCCAAAGCTCTTTAACTCCACTGATAAGTGCCCGGAGGCACCCCACTCCTGGTACCAAATGTCATAGGCTGGGTTCTCTAGATAAGCAAAACCAGTAAAGCATATAAATATATATATGGAGAGATTTATATCAAGAGAATGGCTCATGTGGTTGTAGAGGCTGGAATGTCTCAAGTCCATGGGTCAGGATAGAGGCGCCTCCTGAGTCACGTAGCTGCAGGGGCTGGTGAATGAAAGATCAGCAGGTCAAAGAGTGGGGCTTTTGCTCAGAGCCTGTGAAGATCGATGAATCCCAAGATCAGCAGGCAAGACCACAGGTAAGCTGTTAGCTCAAGTCCTAAGAACTGGAGGTCAGACAAACAGGAGTGAGCTGCAGGATCCAGAGCAAGCAAAAGCCCATGAGTCTTGCCAGAATGTCCACTTATACTCAATGCAGACCACATGCCCAAGGAAACACCCTTTCAACTGACTGGCTACTCACAGCAGATCCCATCATGGAGATGGTCACATTACATCAAATCTCATCATGGAAGTGATCATAACACCATACAACTGCCAAACCACTGAGAATCATGGCCCAACCAAGTTGACACACACGCTTAACCATCATAGTCACCAACTAATCAGAATGGACATCAGGCTTAGCCCTAGAGCAGGATCCTAGAGCCCTCCTCGCAGTTCTTAGCTTTAACTCATTCGTGCTGGATCACAGGGATGCAGCATGGGGAAAAAGGACACTCAGAGAGCTCAGGGCAGCGGCTGTTTACCAACAGAACTTCAATATCTTAACACTCAGTACAACTAAACTGGCTGAACATTAGCCTGGCCTGAGAACCACCCCCAACTCTCAGCCCTAGAGGTTCACAGTGGAGATCTCTAAGTAGGGTAGTGGCATGAAAAAATTTCCTTTAATTTTTTTTTTCTGCTTACAAAAGATAAACAAATCATCATAGAAAAAGCAGGAAAAAAAGTGTTAAGGAAATTAAGTTTCCATAATCGCATCAACCAGAGATAATTACTACTAATAGTTCCAGCCATTGCATTAATATTTTCTACACATTTTTAGATAATTGAGGTTATATTGTATATTTATTTTTATATAAATATAAATATTTTCAGTATCATAAACAAAATTTTCAATTTCAGTGGTGATCCCTCAAAGTCTATTTCATTCCACATAATCTACCAATATTTTCAAGTCAAGAAAAGGGAAGAAAACAAAGTCCAGGTGTCCTGGGGGTTCTTCTATCTTGGTCCACTGACCATTATTATTTACAGCTGACCACCCTGATATGCCTTTACCCTGCCTCCTGATGCTAAGATGCCATTATTCTGAGATTTCCTTATATCTGCATTGGACTTTCTTTTTACTATAAGGAATGCTCCAAAAATCACGGGCATGGTATTGCCCACGCATGGGGAAGAGTGACACCTGGACTACTCCATGTCACGGTTCACATGACAACTGCTCTGTGTAAGAAGCTACAGTGTCTGTAAACATAGATGATGCCCACAAGGAAGAAATGACAGGAGACAATTCAGTAGGAAAGAGTAGATGGAGTGAGAGTCAACACATCCATCTCAGAATATTTAACCAGCATCCGAGCCAAGAGGATGCACACAGAAGAAGATACACAATATTCGATTCAGGAAGAGCCAATGGGATTAATCCTAACACATCAGGCAAAGGAAACAATGTTTTGTATTCATCTTGGGAAACATAGTTGCCTAATTTGATAATTGCTTAATTATTAGAATAAAAAATAACAAGAAAAGAGCTCCCTCAGAAGGGGACATGGGGCAAGGAGACTTCTAGATTCAAGAACTTTACTCTCTTGGAAACACACCCAGTACCTCTACCCTCTGACACCATCGTCAACTCCTGTTGTGGTTCCTTCTGCTCTGACCAGGGCTGTGGTCAAGACCTCTGCCAGGAGACCTGCTGCCACCCCAGCTGCTGACAGACCATCTGCTGCAGGCCCATCTGTTGTGTGTCCAGCTACTGCAGGCCCCAGAACTGCCAATCCGTGTTTTGCCAGCCCACTTGTTGCAGGCTCAGCTGCTGTGTATCCAGCTGCTGTAGGCCTCAATACTGCCAGTCTGTGTGTTGCCAGCCCACTTGCTGTGTGTCCAGTTGCTGCTGCCCCAGTTGCTGTGGTTGCAGGTGTCGCTTGCCCCTCTTGTTGCAAGACCACTTGCTATTGAATGACCTGCTACTGTCCCAGTTGTTGTGGTGGTTCTTGCTGTTGAGCGTCCTGCCCTAGATCCATGAACTATCCATCAGTTTCCTTGCTCCCATCTTCAGTCCAGGCAGACAGTGTCTATGCAACAAAACAGCTGGCACTTCTTGATGCCATAAACTTATAAATAGGACCACCAAACTGATTTGGAAATGTCTGGTCTTTATATTATTGCCTCCTTTAGTCTCTTTTGTAGAAACATCTTATTATTAGTGACTCAGACTTTACAGTGAGATATTGTAACAATTTATTTTAGAATTCCCAACTCTGATTCAAAATATAAGAGTCTTCAAATATTCCCTTTCTGTATTTTTCTTTGTAATAATATTTTTCTCATGTGGAACTGCTTGAAGTTCCCCAACAAAGCCTTTTAGCATTCAAAGGCACTAAAGTTTCTCATCTCTCGTCATTTGTTGTCATTGAAATATTCTACCTATATCCCTTTTTTTTTTTTTTTTTTTTTTGCACAACGTAGGAGCACATTATCTCAGGGGACTTTACAATAGAAAAATTAAATTGGAACTCATTAATGAGATTTTATCAAGACCAGAATTTAGTCTGACAGCAGCAATAAGAAAAGGTTTAAAGGATTTTAGATCTAAAATGTACAACATGAGAGCTACAGATTGCAGCTCCCACCAAAAAAAAAAAAAAATCCTTAATATACTATCTATAATCCATGAATTGTTTCAAAACCAATTTGATGGAGGCAACATAGTACAGCGAAAAGCCCATGGACTTTGGAGTTGGACAGGGTTGGATCCGAATTCTGGCTCTCCTGCATGCCAACTGTGATCCTGGACACATTACTTTAAACTGTTGACCTTGAATTGCTTTTCACTAAGGGATCACAATACCCACCTAGTAAGGTTGTCATAAAGATTCAGTGAGATAAAGGTGCATTGCAGACAAATAAAAGCCTGCTCCCTTTCATCTTCAATTAGCCTCTTTTGTATTATTATTATTTTCTTTTACTTTTTATTTTGCAAGTTTAGATTCAAAGGAAGTTGCAAAAAAACTACAGGGACGTCCCATGTGCTCTTGACCCAGTTTTTAACTAACGGTAATATCTTCCATAACTATAAAACCAAACCCATGGCTGTCGAGCCGATTCCGACTCATACTGACCCTATAAAAAAGAGTTAAAACTGCTTCATAGGGTTTCCAAGCCTGTAAACTTTGTGAAAGGAGACTGCCACATCTTTCTCCAGCGAGAGCAGGTGGTGGGTCCAAACCGTGGATGTTTTGGTTAGCAGCTGAGTGCTTAACCAGAGACTGTATCAAAACCCAGAGATGGACACTGGTACAGTCCAGTGCTTCTGCAGATTTTACCAGTTTTGCACACACTCATTTATGTGTGTGTGCGTATGTGTGTGTGTGTGTAGAGTTCTCAGGGACAGATCACTCAATAAACAAGGTAAGCACGGGCTTACTTAGCTACTAAGCTATAGTGAACAATTTCAAAGATGTGGTGAAAAACACGTGAAACTTCACTTCAGGTTAATAAGTAAGCACAAGTAAACCTGTGCTTACTTTCCTCACTGGGTACTCCATTCCTGTCAGGGATTGTAAATTTGAAAAGAGGATTTGATTCTGTAGGAAGGTGCTGTGGGGGTGGGAGAGAGACAGATGCCAGCCATAGCTAGAAACAGAATCTTTGATGTGGTGAAAAAATGCGAAATTGTTCACCTTAAATTAGTAAGTAAGCACAAGCAAGCCCATGCTTACCTTGTTTATTGGGTAACCCAACACTGGTATTTCTATGCAACTGCATGTGTATGGATTTATGTAGCCACCACCATAATCAAGGTACAGAACTGTTCCATCTCCATCAAGCTCCCTTGGAGTAAATTTTTATAGCGGCCCCCACCTCATCTCTAACGCTGGCAATCACTAATCTGTTCTCTACCTCAATAATTTTGTTCTTTCACGAATAGTATGTAATTTTTTTTGTGACAGGCTTTTTTGTCTCAGCAGAATTCCCTTGAGATGCATCCAGATTGTGGCTTGCATCAATAGTTTATTCCTTTTTGTTGCCAAGTAGTATCCCACGGTACGGATGTGCCAAAGTTTGATTGGTTTAACTGTTCATCTGTTAAAAGACATTTGAACTGTTTCAAATTTGGATTTCTAAAAAAAATAAAATTATTGCGGGTTCTTACTTGTGGGCGAACAGTGCCACTTTTCAGCTGTGAGACATGCTGTTTTCTAGTATTCTTAGATTAGGTAAATGCGTCTTTATTTTCTTTATCTCTTGGTTCATTAAGGCTTTTGAAAACTCTCATCATAAAACAATCTATGTTCTTCTTGGACCAAAGGTTTCTAATATTTGAGGTTTTACTTGCAAGAGAATCACTTTTCCTCTGGGAACCACAATATCACGTTTCTGATAATCATCAGCTTACATCTCAGTTAAATTCTGAAAAGCAGATACTCATGAAACAGGAAGAATAGTTTGCTATAAGTGTAAAACACAGGTTGTACTTATGTTTATAGACCCCCTAATTATGCCTAACATTTAGGGGGCTTTGATGGATTTAGCACTACCCTGAGACCATAAACATAGTGAAAAATAATTTTCCAAGAGCTCTGTATCACTTTCCAATGTCATTGTGTATCTCAGATAGAATTATCTTTTGGGCATTTATGGATGGGTATTTTATTTTGAATTTATCTTTTTTTTTTTTTTTTTTGGCTGAGCACAAAGGGACATTTGTTGTGTACTATAAAAGTGAATACTCTTAAAAATGTTATTTTACATCACTAAATCTGAGGACTATTATAAATTCTAAAAGATAAATCTGAACATGATAGGAGGAAGAAAGGAGAATAAGAAGAGTTCAAGTAAAAGGGAATTGAAAAATAGTCATAAATTTATGGATTCCTAAAACCGAAAGTCATGGTAGAGACACTCTAAATCTTTCAGTGCGGTATGTCGTTGAATAATAGCATACAGAAATAGACTTAAAAGACTATAGGAACTAATTATAAGATGAAAGTGGCAGAGTAAAATCAGGATAAAAACAAAGGATTATTTAAAAAATGGTATAGGACAGCTGCAGCTTGGACTTCCTCCTGTAGTATCATCGGTTATTGGTCATATGTTACCTCCTGAAATGGTTCAACATCAACCAATTTTTTTTGGTACAGTGACTCTGTGTATTCCTTCCATCTTTTTTTGATGCTTTCTGCATTGTTCAATATTTTGCCCATAGAATCCTTTAATACTGCAACTTGAGGCTTGAATTTTTTCTTCTATCTCTCATCTTGAAGAATGCTGAACATGTCCTTTCTTCCCTTTTGGTTTTCTAACTCCAGGTCTTTACACATTTCATTATAATACCTTACTTTATCTTCTTGAGCTGCCCTTTGAAATTTTCTGTTCAGCCCTTTTACATCATCATTTCTTCCATTTGCTTTAGCTCATCTATGTTCAAAAGCAAGATTCAGAGTCTCTTCTGATATCCATTTTGGTCCTTTCTTTCTTTCCTTCCTTTTCAATGATCTTTCACTTTCTTCAGGTAGGATGTCCTTTATACAGTAAAGGCATTGGTAAAAAACACGGCTGTGGGAATAGATGGAATACCAATGCTTCAACAAACACATGCAACACTGGAAACACTTACTCAACTATGCCAAGAAATTTGGAAGACAGCTTCCTGGTCAACCAACTGGAAGAGATCCATATTTGTGCCCATTCTAAAGAGAGGTGATTCAACAGAATGCTGAAATTATCAAACAGTATCATTAGAATCACATGCAAGCAAAATTTTGCTGAAGGTAATTCAAAAATAGCTATAGTCACACATCAATAGGAAACTTCCAGAAAGTCAAGCCAGATTCAGAAGAGGATGTGGAACAAAGGATATCATTGCTGTTGTTAGATGGATCTTGGCAGAAAGCAGAGAACACGGGAGAGATGTTTACCTGTGTTTTATTGACTATGCAAAGCATTTGGCTATGTGGATCATGACAAAATATGGTTAACATTGTGAAGACTGGGAATTCCAGAACACTTCATTGTGTTCCAGTGTTGTATCCTTTCATTATACTTATTCAATCTGTATACTGAGCAAATAATTGGAGAAGCTGGACTATATGAAGAAGAACAGGGCATCAGGATTGGAAGAAGACTCATTAACAACGTACTATATGCAGATGACACAACGTTGCTTCGTGAAAGTGAACATAAAGAAAACAAAAATCCTCATAACTGAACCAATGAGTAACATCATGATAAATGGAGAAAAGATTAAAGTTGTCAAAGATTTGATTTTACTTGGCTCCACAATCAATGCCCATGGAAGCAGCAGTCAAGAAATCAAACGATGTATTGCATTGGGCAAATCTGCTGCAAAAGACCTCTTTAAACTGTTAAAAAGGAAAGAAGTCACTTTGAGGACTAAGGTGCATCTGACCCAAGCTATAGTATTTTCAGTTACCTTATATGCATGCAAAAGATGGACAATGAAAAAAGAAGACTGGCAAAGAATTAATGCATTTGAAATATGGACTTGGTGAAGAATACTGAATATACCATGAGCTGCCAGAAGAACAAACAAATCTGTCTTGGAAAAAGTACAATCAGAATGCTCCTTAGAAGTGAGGGCGGTGAGACTTTGTCTCACTTACTTTGGACACATTATCAAGATAGACCAACCCCTGGAGAAGGACATAATGCTTGGCCAAGTAGACAGTGAGTGAAAAAGAGGAAGACCCTAACGCAGGTGGGCTGACACAGTAGCTGCAAGAATGGGTTCAAACATACCTGCTAATATGACAATGGCACAGGACCTGGCAACATTTCGTTCTGTTATACATTGGGTCACTATGTGTTGGAACTGACCCAATGGCACCTAAGAACAGCACTATATACAGCAGGTAGGTAACTTCTGGAATAAAGAAAGAGGGGAAAGAAGGGAGAGATACTACTTTATTCACTAAACCAAAATAAATTTCAGTTGGATGAAAAACTCACTGTAAAAATGAAGCTATTAAAGTACTAGAAATCATGAGAAATGTCTAAACACAATCTTAAACTTATTCTATGCATGACACACACAGAAATCATGTAGGGGGAAGGAGTGTGGAAGATGGACACAATGTTAGGTGTGTGGGTTTCTCCCAAGAAATTTAGATGTATTTACTCCTCCACAATGTCATGCGGTGTCCCGGTGGTTCAGTAGTTAAGGATTTGGCTGCTAACCAAAAGGTTGGCAGTTTGAATCCACCAGTCATTCCTTGGAAACCCTATGGGGCAGTTCTACTCTGTCCTACATGAACGTTGTGAGCTGGAATTGACTTGATGGCAATGGGTTTTGTTTAATGTCACACACCATGCTGCATTAATAACCACTTTTTTAGGTCTAAGAGTGGCTCTGACATTTTATGTGTTTAGATTTAATCTCTTCTGAAAGGATGTCTAAAGCATTTGGAGCCGTGATTCTGCCATTCAGCATGCTCACTTTCCCCCAACTTTATAGTCTCCAAGTATTTTGATGAACACATTTAATGGAAAGACTCTCAACAAAATTGAGACGCCCAGGATTGAATTTAGAGAGGCCAGTCCAAGTTAGTCTAACACCCGAAGGCCATCTTAAAGTGGAAAATAACACATATTTGAAATAAAATAATACAAAGACAGAATTTTCCAGTAAGCAAGTGTCCTCTTCCTTCCCTTGGTTTCCTCAACCCGCAAGAAACACACACACACACATACTGGCAGCACACCTCATTTTCTGAAACACTAGTCATTTGTTTGAGCATTTTTACACCACTTAAGCTTTTCCTTCATTTCTATTGTGAAAAAAAAAAAAAAAAAAGGTTGATGTCCTTTAATCTAGATGTCTGTTTTCTTTCTCCTTTCTTGAAGGTAAACACCTGGAGGGTGAAATCTGATCAATACTTGAGTAAAGAAGCAGAAGGGCACAGGGCATCTTCAGAGCCCAGCAATTCAACAGAGACAGCAAGACGGTCAGGGGTGAGTTAGAGTAAAAGCCAAGGAGACTTGGCAGCCTAAATTGGGCTGGCAGGCAAAACTTGGAAGCAGTGGGTATGAGTCAATATGCCCTGTTAAAACCTGAAGGACTGTAAGTCAGAGTCGGAAGGAAAATCAGCCCCACAGAGCAGGGAGTTGAGGGACCTGAACCTTATGGAGAGCTCCTAGCTATCTCTGCAGCCAACTTCCCCCCAAACCAAAAAACCAAACGAAACCCGTTGCCGTCGAGTCGATTCCGACTCACAGTGACTCTGTAGGACAGAGTAGAACTGCCCATAGCATTTCCAAGGAGTGCCTGGTGGATTCGAACTGCTGACCTTTTGGTTAGCAGCCATAGCACTTAACCGCTATGCCACCAGGGTTTCCACTCCCCCCTCCCTCCCCAAGAGGTCCTACAACTGAGTTTTGGAGGTTTGTTTCTGGAGAAAAAGAAACATCAAATGTTATCACTTAGTTTTCCTCCTTAAAACACTTCCCATCAAAAGTCTGGAAAACAGGTCATGATTCACAGTGGGGAGGGGTATGTCCTAAATAATCTTCTGATTCACATGTCAGTGATCCCATTTTACAGGTAATACATTCAAACCTTTGCCCGCCTGACCCACAGTGAATGAGCCATCAGACTAAAACATAATTTTACCCTCCCAGGTCACCAAAAAGAATTGTGGGCCCATAAGGAGCATTGTCACCCAAGTATAGACATGATGTGCTATGCAAAATGAGACTGATATATACAGAGACAGAATGTCATGTGACAGCTCTCTTGGAGGAAGGTAAAGCAAGAAAGACACAGAAGAGGTGAGTGAGGAAAAAGGAAACAGTGTTTTCCACCCAGCTTGAAAAATGTAACCAGGAAAACAAACTTGCCTGATTTGATAATTGCCTATTTATTAAGGTAAACAATAACAAGGAAGACAGCTGAACTTGACGACTGCAGGCCCTTGGCAGGGTATAAAAGGGGACATGGGGCGAGGAGATTCCCAAACTCAAGAACTTCACTCTCCTGGAAACTCACCCAGAACCTCCACCCTCCGACACCATGGTCAACACCTGTTGTGGCTCCGTCTGCTCTGACCAGGGCTGTGGCCAAGATCTCTGCCAGGAGACTTGCTGCCACCCCAGCTGCTGCCAGACCACCTGCTACAGGACCACCTGCTGCTGCCCTAGCTGCTGTGTGTCCAGCTGCTACAGGCCACAGTGCTGCCAGTCCGTGTGCTGTCAGCCTACCTGCTGCAGGCCCAATTGCTGCATTTCTAGTTGCTGCCGCCCCAGTTGTTGCATTTCTAGCTGCTGCCGCCCCAGCTGCTGTGTGTCCAGCTGCTGCAGGCCCAGTTGCTGTGTGTCCAGCTGCTGCAGGCCCCAATGCTGCCAATCCATGTGTTGCCAGCCCACTTGTTGCAGGCCCAGCTGCTGTGTGTCCAGCTGCTGCAGGCCCCAGTGCTGCCAGTCCGTGTGCTGCCAAGGCAGCTGCTTCCACCCCAGCTGCTGCATATCCAGCTGCTGTCGCCCCTCTTGCTTTGGTTCCAGCTGCTGCAGGCCCGCCTGCTGCATCTCCAACTGCTGCCGCCCAGTCTGCTGCCAGACCACCTGTTGCCGCCCCAGATGTTGCCAGACCACCTGCTGCCATCCAACCTGCTCTAGTGTTTCTTGCTGCTGAGCGCTCTGACCTGCATATTCCTGTTCTTCATCAACCAGTCTTCTTGATGTAGTCCATCTGTGAGCTGAATCATGTGTGGCCATTGTAAAACCTCAGTGCTACTGATTCTTAGACTGGGTTTGGCTTCCAAACACACTGCCCCCCCAAGTTAATTTATCTCTCCCAAATTAACACAAAATTTGAATTTTCTTGAAATCTGCCAACTAACACGTTACCCCAATTGCAATATTTGTTCCCTGACAAATTTTCTCCTATCTCTTAAATAAATCAGAACCTTCCAATCATAGAAATAGAAGTGCATGGTGTCTCATTATTTTTCCTCCTTGAATTTTCATCTTTAGCTGTCAATTGTTCTGTTGTTCTTCTCTGCAGGAAGAGTGGACTGTAGCAGATAACTTCAGGTGCCCCACCTTTATTTGCTCGGTACTCTCCATTGTCGTACAGAAAGATGCTTTCTTACAGCAAGCACCTGGGACTCTCTGCCTGAGGATTTTCTCTAGACGAAGGAGCAAGCTCTGGGCAGGCAAAGGTAGGAGAGTTAAAGCCTCAGGAACAGTCCTGGACCACTGGATGCAAGTTTGTGGATAAATGCCCTAGCTTCTTCCCCTCCAGAGAGAAAAAAAAACCAAAACCAAACCCACTGCCATTGAGTTGATTCCAACTCATAGCCACCCTACAGAACAGAGTAGAACTGCCCCATAGAGTTTCCAAGGAGCACCTGGTGGATCCGAACTGCTGCATCCGATCTTGGTTAGCAGCCGTAGCACTTAACCACTATGCCACCAGGGTTTCCCCTCCAGAAAGAGAGGTATGTTATATTGATTTTCCAGAACCCCTCAGTGGGAAGGAGTCCCAGCTGCCTACAGGAATAAGCTGCTCATTACCACCAGCTACCAGCCATGTATGTCAGAGTAGAACTGTGCTCCACAGCGTTCTCAGTGGCTGATATTTTGGGGAAGCAGATCTCCAGACCTTTCTTCCAAGACACCTGAGTGGACTTGAATCTCCAAACTTTCAGTTAGCAGCTGAGTGTGTTAGATATTTGTACCACCTATATTTGTACCAGTCTGCTCATTGATTCAGTCTGTATTAGCTTCTTTTCCTCCACTTCCCAGTATCACTTCTCAAGTTTCCAAAAGGCTTCTTGGGATTATCTCCCAAATAAACTATTTGCTCCCAAACTTCTGTTTCTTGGTCTACTCTTGTGAGAACCCAGTCTAAGACATCATCATTGCAAATCTCAGTATCAGCGCCCTTCTAAACATTCTTCACACAGTATGAGTGGTCGCCATGTGGGCCATGGTTACCTCTTAATGAGTGTAATGCCAACCAAAATACTATGTCTTTTGAATGTTTTGCTGTTTATACAATTTTTGCACAGTTGTTTTTAGACTAGCAGTTCTCAATGTATTTCTTCATTATATATGAGGGATAATGATAATATATCATTATATATGAAGGATAGGATACATCTCCATGACTACTGTGGCTCATCATGCTATTAACTCCCATCCTAAAGGAGGCTGTATTTAAGGCAGGTATCACCTTAAACTGTGTGTCTTAAATTGGGTTCACTACAAGCAGAGCCTAAGACGAGGGTTCTTATGTAATGATTTGTTAAGACAGTGCTCTCAGGACAAACCTACAACAAATGGAGGAAAGCAGGATAGGGTAGCAAAAGAAGCTAAGTCAAGACGTGGCTTCAGTTGAATTCTATCTTTAGCTGACCCCATAGGCAGTTCTGGAGTGCAAATGGCACCACATACATGTCCATCCTGGAGGCAAGTTGACTGGGCCTTTGTACTCCCACACTATTATTAGCTGTAGGCCATCCCCAAAGAGGAGGGGCAAAAATCCTTGAGGTGAGGTGGCTCCTGTAGCTGAGGACAATTACCTGGAGAACAGTGCAGGGGAACAATGTGAGTCACTAGCAGTCCATACTCACACCAGCTGGGGAGGGGGCATCTTTCTGGCAAAAGGGGTAGGGATGGGGTATCACACGGTCTACTCCTGTCACTGTTCAGATCCACCTATTTCTCTAATTAAACTCACTCCAACTGGTTTGTCAGCATTTCTAGAGAAACCTGTAAGAGGAGGGTTAGTTCAACAAATACAGTCTATAAAATAAAAATATATAAGCAAATTAATAGGATAAAAATACTGCAAGGGGTTTGGTCTATCAATGCACCTAATTAATACATTTAAGGATGCCATCATAGGGCAGCCAACTCATCTCTGTCTACCTGGGACTTTCCTAATTTTAGCACTGAAAGTTCCATGTTCTGGAACCCTCCCCCCCCATCCTGGGAAAACAGGAATGGTTGTCACTGTAACGTGAAATTGGTTGGTAATAGTTAAAAGAAAGCCTTGGTAATTCATTTGTACAATTCTAAACGAACTAGTGATACATACATTAGCACTGGTGGTTCTCACAGACATATGCCAAGCTAAAGATACCAGACAGAAAACAAACTGTGCATTTCTGTTTTTTTTTTTTTTTTTTTTTTTGAGGTTCTAGATCAAACACTAGTCTATTTTGAAGAAAACATTAGAACAGTGGTTGCCTCTATGGTGGTGGGGAGTTTACTGAAGTGATATGTGGGAATTTTCTGGTGTAATGGGAATATTCTTCATCTTGACAGTTGTGGGGATTACATGCATATATCCATTTATCAAAACTCATCAAGTAGTACACTTAGGATTTGTGCATTTCATGTATGCAAATTTTATCTAAGTTACAAAATAAATTCTAAAAGTAAATAAAAACAGCAACTAGAGGTGTCTATTTAGGAATAAATCTATATACTTCTACCAAATTGTCATCTTGACTAATTGCTTTAAACATAATTCTTTTAAATTATGCGATTATGAGTCTCTTTCCCCGATGTGTCTGTCAGTTTGTCATGCTGTGGGGGCTCGTGTGTTGCTGTGATGCTGGAAGCTATGCCACTGGTATTCAGACACCAGTAGGGCCACCCATGGAGGACAGGTTCCAGCTGAGCTTTCAGACTAAGACAGACTAGGGAGAAGGATCCAGCAGTCCACTCTGAAAAGAATTAGCCAGTGAAAATCTTATGACTAGCAGTGGAACATTGTCCAGTATAGTGCTGGAAGATGAGCCCCCAGGTTGGAAGGCACTCAGGACAACTGGGGAAGGGCTGCCTCCTCAAAGTAGAGTCAACCTTAATGACATAGATGGAGTCAAGATTTTGGGACCTTCATTCGCTGATGTGGCGTGACTCAAAATGAGAAGAAACAGCTGCAAACATCCAGTGATAATCGGAATCTGGAATGTACGAAGTATGAATCTAGAAAAATTGGAAATCATCAAAGATGAAACGGAATGCACAATCATTGGTATTCTAGGCATCAATGAGCTGAAATGCACTGGTTTTGGCCATTTCAAATCAGATGATCATATGGTCTACTATGCTGGGAATGACAACTTGAAGAGGAATGATGTACTCATCATCAAAAAGAACTTTTCAAGATCTATCCTGAAATACAACATTGTTGTGATAGGATAATACCCATACACCTACAAGGAAGACCAGTTAATATGACTTATTCAAATTTATGCACCAACCACTAAAGCCACAGATGAAGAAATTGAAGATTTTTACCAGCTTCTGCAGTCTGAAATTGATCGAACATGCAATCAGGATACATTGATAATTACTGGTGATTAGAATATGAAAGTTGGAAACAAAGAAGAAGGATTGGTAGTTGGAAAATATGACCTTGGTGATAGAAACGATGCCGGAGATTGCATGATAGAATTTTGCAAGACCAACGAATTCTTAATTGCAAATACCTTTTTTCACCAACATAAACGGCAGCTATACATGTGGGCCTCTCCAGATGGAATACACAGGACTCATATTGACTACATCTGTGGAAAAAGATGATGGAAAAGCTAAACAAAAAGCTTGTCAGAACAAGCCAGGGGCCAACTGTGAAACAGACCATCAATTGGTCCTATGCAAGTCCAAGTTGAAACTGATGAAAATTAGAACAAGTTGACATGAGCCAAAGTATGACCTTGAGTATATCCCACCTGAATTTAGAGACCATCCCAAGAATAGATTTGATGCATTCAACACTGATGACCTAAGAACAGAGAAGTTGTGGAATGACATCAAGAACATCATACATGAAGAAAGCAAGAGGTTATTAAAAAGATGGGAAAGAAAGAAAAGACCAAAATGGATGTCAGAAAGTCTCTGAAACTTGCTCTTGAATGTCGAGTAGCTAAAGCAAAAGGAAGAAATGATGAAGTAAAAGAGCTGAACAGAAGATTTCAAAGGGCGGCTCGAGAAGTCAAAGTAAAGTATTATAATGACATGTGCAAAGAGCTGGAGTTAGAAAACCAAAAGGGAAGAACACCCTTGGCATTTCTCAAGCTGAGAAAACTGAACGAAAAATTCAAGTTTCAAGTTGCGATAGTGAAGGATTCCATGGGGAAAATATTAAATGACACAGGAAGCATCAAAAGAAGATGGACGGAGTACACAGAGTCATCACACCAAAAAGTACTGGTCGACGTTCAACCATTTCAAGAGGTAGCACATGATCAGCGACCAATGGTACTGAAGGAAGAAGTCCAAGCTGCACTGAAGGCACTGGCAAAAAACAAGGATCCAGGAATCTACGGAATATCAACTGAGATGTTTCAACAAACAGATGCGGTGCTGGAAGTGCTCACTCATCTATGCCAAGAGATATGGAAGACAGCTACCTAGCCAACTGACTGGAAGAGATTCATATTTATGCCTATTCCCAAGAAAGGTGATCCAACCAAATGCAGAAATTATCAAACAATATCATTAATATCACACGCAAGTAAAATTTTGCTGAAGATCATTCAAAAACAGCTGAAGCAGTGTACCAACAGGGAACTGCCAGAAATTCAGGTCAGATTCAGAAGAGGACGTGGAACTAGGGATATTATTGCTGATGTCAGATGAATCCTGGCTGAAAGCAAAGAATATCAGAAAGATGTTTACCTGTGTTTTATCGACTATGCAAAGGCATTGGACTGTGTGGGTCATAACAAATTACAGATAACATAGCAAAGAATGCAATTCCAGAACACTGAATTGTGCTCATGAGAGACCTGTACACAGGTTAAGAGGCAGTTGTTCAAACAGAACAAGGGGATACTGTATGGTTTAAAGGCAGGAAAGGTATGCATCAGGGTTGTATCCTTTCACCATACCTATTCAATCTGTGGAAACCCTGGTGGCGTAGTGGTTAAGTGCTACAACTGCTAACCAGGAGGTCGGCAGTTCAAATCCACCAGATGCTCCTTGGAAACTCTATGGGGGCAGTTCTATTCTGTTCTATAGGGTCGCTATGAGTTGGAATCAACTCGATGGCAGTGGGCTTGTTTTTTTTTTTTTTTTGGTTTTCAATCTGTATGCTGAGCAAATAATCCAAGAAGCTGGACTATATGAAGAAGAATGGGGCATCAGGATTAGAGGAAAACTCATTAGCAACCTACAATATGCAGACGACAGAACCTTGCTTGCTGAAAGTGAAAAGGACTTGAAGCACTTACTGATAAACATCAAAGACCACAGCTTTCAGTATGGATTATATCTCAACACAAAGAAAACAAAAATTCTCACAACTGGACCAATAGGCAACATCATGATAAATGGAGAAAAGATTGAAATTGTCAAGGATTTCATTTTACTTGGATCCACAATCAATACCCATGGAAGCAGCAGTTAAGAAATCAGTGGGCAATTCTGCTGCGAAAGACCTCTTGAAAGCATTGAAAAACAAAGATGTCACCTTGAAGACTAAGGTTCACCTGACCCAAGCCATGGTATTTTCAGTTGCGTCATATGCATGTGAAAGCTGGACAATGAACAAGGAAGACCGAAGAAGAATCTATGCCTTTGAATTGTGGTGTTGGCAAAGAATATTGAATATACCATGGACTACCAAAAGAATGAACTCATCTGCCTTGGAAGAAATACAACCGGAATGCTCCTTAGAAGGAAGGATGGTGAGACTACATTTTACATACTATGGACATGTTATTAGGAGGAGTCAGTCCCTGGGGAAGGACATCATGCTTGGTAAAGAACAGAGTCAGCAAAGAAGAGGAAGGCCCTCAAAGAGATGGATTGACACAGTGGCTGCAACAGTGGACTCAAGCATAACAACGATTGTGAGGATGGTACAGGACAGGGCAGTGTTTCGTTCGGTAGTACATAGGGCCACTGTGAGTTGGAACCAACTCATGAGTCCCTTTGATGTTGCCTTACCATACTGTATTACAATTGTGTGTGTGTGTGTGTGTGTGTGTGTGTGTGTGTTACCTTCCAATAAACTGTGAATTTTCCAGGGGTGAGATTCTAGATCACATCTGCACCCCCAGTGACTTGCAACATGTCTTTCCCAGCTCATCGACTCCACACTGTTTTATAAACAAGGCAGTAACTTGATGTGGGCACTTCTTCCTCAAAGCTTCTTCATTGAAAGAAATGTATAACAAGAAATACGACTGTCCAGATTCCATTCTGGTACAAGATACAGGTGGGGAGAGTGAGATACATAATTCCAAATGCAGAAGGAATGAACAGAATAAAGCAGGTCTCAGAGTGTAGTCCTCGTACCTGCAGCATCTACATCATTTGGGCACTTGTAAGAAATACTTAAAAAAAAAAAAAAAAAAAAAAAGTTTTTTTTTTTTTTAAGAAATACAGAGCCTCAGGCTCCACCCAGCACTCTGGAACTCTGGGAGTGGGGCCAGCCCTCCAGATGGTTCTGACGCATGCTAAAGTTGAACTACCACTAAATAGAGGAAAAGTAAAAATATCAATTCAATATATTTGACTTTTTATTTCATTTTAAGTGAAAGTTTACAATTCAAGCCAGCTTATCACACAAAAACTTATACGCACATTGTTATGTGACCCTAGTTGCTCTCCCTACAATGTGACAGCATACTCCTTCTCTCCACCCTGTACTTCCCATGTCCATTCAACCAGCTCCTGTACCCCTCTGCCTTCTCATCTTGCCTCCAGACAGGAGCTGCCCACATAGTCTCATGTGCCTACTTGAGCTAAGAAGCACACTCCTCACCAGTATCATTTTATGTCTTACAGTCCAGTCTAGGAACCCCTGATGGTGTAGTGGTTAAGAGCTACGGCTGCTAACCAAAAGGTTGGCAGTTTGAATCCACCAGGCGCTCCTTGGAAACCCTACAGGGCAGTTCTACTCTGTCCTATAGGGTCGCTATGATTTGGGATCGACTCAACGGCAACGGGTTTAGTTTTTTAAATTTTTTTTTTTAGTACAGTCTAATCTTTGTCTGAACAGTTGGCTTGGAGAACGGTTTTAGTTTTGGGTTAACAGAGAGTCCAGGGGCCATGACCTCTGGGGTCCCTCCCGTCTCAGTTAGACCATTAAGTCTGGTCTTTTTACTAGAACATTAAATTTGAATTTACTAAAATCCACTGACACTTCAAACTGAGGGAAAACAAAACAAAACAAAAAAATATGCTGTAGATTTCCCAGCTCTGGAAATAAATTCTGAAGAGAGGCACATTCTAGTTATTCAACGTTTTTTTTTTTTTTTTTTTTTTTTGGTATCATAGAAGAAATATTTTTGATTAAAAATGAGACAAGGGATAAAAACAAGGCTATGTCTTCTGGAGTCTAAGGAACCAGCCGTAGAGACAAGACACAAGGAAAAAATAGAAAAGTAACAATTTAAGAAAGTATGTGACATTGTAGTCACATGAATTGGACAGATAAATTGCCCGCCAGAGTTTGATACAGAACATAATCCGAAGTTTGAAGCATCCAGGAAAACTCATTCCAGACATGTAAATGTCACCTGGGTCATGCACACATAGAGATGTCCCTTTCCTCATTGCTCAGAAATGACCCACCGCACAGGATCTTTCCTCTTGTCTTGTGCCAGATGCCACACTATGGAGACTCATTGGAAGAAATGTATAACAAGAAGTATGACTGTCCAGATTCCATCCTGGTAGAAGATACAGGTGGGGAGGGTGAGATAAGTAATTCCAAAGGCAGAATATCACATGAAAGCCCTCTGTGGATGAAGACGCCAGCAAGATGTGAATCAGAAGGAAGCTAAGACAGGATAGAATGAACACATTTGGGAAAGGAAATTTTGTTTTCAATGAGTTTAAGCCATTAAGTAGTCTGGTAATTACTTAACTATCAGTAAACAAAAACAAGGAAAACATGTTGACACAGACCCTTTGGGGGCAGTATATAAAGGCTGTGGCACAGGGAGACTTTCAAACTCAAGAACCTCATTCTCCTGGAAACACCCAGAAACTCCACCCTCTAAAACCATGGTCAACTCCTGTTGTGGCTCTGTCTGCTCTGACCAGGGCTGTGGCCAAGACCCCTGCCAGGAGACCTGCTGCCACCCCAGCTGCTGCCAGACAACCTGCTGCAGGACCACCTGCTGCCGTCCTAGCTGCTGTGTGTCCAGCTGCTGCAGGCCACAGAGCTGCCAGGTCCCCTGCTGCCACCCCAGCTGCTGCATCTCCAGCTTCTCCCACCCCTCCTGCTGTGGTTCTAGCTCCTGTGGCTCCAGCTGCTGCCACCCCAGATGCTCTGTGTCCAGCTGCTGCAGGCCACAGTGCTGCCAGCCCACCTACTGCCACCCCAGCTGCTGCCCCCCCTCCTGCTGTGGTTCTAGCTCCTGTGGCTCCAGCTGCTGCCGCCCCTGCTGCTGCTTCCGCCCTGTCTGTGGCCAAGTCTCCTGCCATACCACTTGCTATCGCCCAACCTGTGTCATCTCTACCTGTCCCAGCCCCACCTGCTGTGCCTCCTCTTGCTGCTAGTCTCTACCTGTAATCACACCATGGATATCCTCACAAGTTGTATAAAACTTGTGGGAGCCAGCCAGTGACTGGGAATGGACTCTTAACTACCAACTCCTCTTCTTTTGATTTGGCATTTAGGGTCTGCATCCAGTTCTTCTAGAAAATGGCAGAGGTAAAACATTTACTGAATAATTTTAACCAAGGCCCAAATGCACCTATTTTTAGACCAGCAAATTTTCCATTCTAAGTCTACACTGATTGTGACAAGCTCATATTGTTTCCATGTGTTCTTAATAAACATCTATATCCTGTGAAATTGAAAGCCCTGATTTGTAATGATTTGGGATGTGTGTGTGTGTGTGTGTGTGTGTATACCTGTCACTTCACACCAAAGGCCATCGCTCTCCAAATGCAGGAGAGCATGGGCTCTTGATTCATCTTAAGTGTGTTGGAATTGAGACTCCACCAGGCATTTGTTGAATGACATGAGGAAAGTTATTTAACCTCTCCAAGCCTCAGTTTTCTTTCTCTGTGAAACGGGGATAGTACACATCTTCTTCAAAGTTAAAAGACATAATCGTTGCAATATACTTAGCACAAGTCCTGGCACTCTATGCAAGCTCTCAATAAATGTCATTTTTATTGTTCTTGAAATATTAACCTGGATTAGAATATTATCTTAGCATATTATTCTCTTTGACAGGACATTTAGGAAAGTTTGGATAATTATTTCACAATTCTCTATAGGAAGCTCTGGTGGCATAGTGGTTAAGAGCGATAGCTGCTACCCAAATGTTGGCCATTTGAATTCACCAGGAACTCCTTGGAAACCGTATGGGGCAGCTCTACTCTGTCTCGTAGGGTTCCTATGAGTCAGAATCTACTAGACAGCAGAGGGTTTGGGTTTGGTTTTGGGTCCTCTATAATTCAAAATTAAGTTTTGTGATAATGTCCCTTAAAATCTCCAGTGAGTTGAACATGAAGAAATCTCAATTTCACCTGACTTTATTTCTACTTTCAGTGTGTTCTATCATTGGGTATGTAAATCTTGTGTGTCTACCTACCTCAAGCCTGTCTGCCTGCCTCCCTCAAGCTCCTCTTTCCTCCCTTCTTTCCTATCTTTCTAAACATAAAACTCTTCCAGAATACAAAGTTTACTTTCTAAATCCAGATTTCTGGAAATTTATGAAGTCCATGGCAACTTTTCCATAAAATATTTAAAATTTTTACTCATAACTCTTTAAACTGTTAGCATTTATAGACTGAAATTTCTTAATAATTTTAGCCTCTCATATTATCAAGATGTCTTAGGCTGGGTTCGCTAGAGAAGAAAAATCAGTAAAGTGTATAAATATATACAGAGAGAGATTTACATCAAGGTAATGGCTCATGCAGTTGTAGAGACTGGAATGTCCCAAGTCTGTGGGTCAGGATAGAGACTTCTCCTGATTCACGTAGCCACAGGGGCTGGCAAACCTAAGATTGGCAGGTCAGAGAGCAAGGCTCTTGTTCACAAGCTGGGGAGGTCAGTGAATCCCAAGATTGGCAGGCAAGACCACAAGTAAGCTGCTAGTTCAAGACCTAAGAACTGGAGGCCAGGTGAACAGGAGCCAGATGCAGGATCCAGAGCGAACATGAGCCAACGAGCCTTGCTAGAATATCTACTTATGTTTGATGCAGGCCACAGGCCCAAGGAGACTCCCTTTCAACTGATTGGCTACTCACAGCAGATTCCATCATGGAGGTGATCAAGTCTCATCATGGAAGTGATCACAACATTTTACAACTGCCAAACCATTGAGAATCATGGCTCAGCCAAGTTGACGCACAACCTTAACCATCACACAAGGTGTCTCCATTTTCTTGATGGCTTTACTCTTCAATTTTGGGCTTTCATCATCTTGTTTGGTCTTGCAAAAGAGAACGTGGCAGGCCATTTCTTTGAGACTCCAGTTTTTACCAAAACTCAGGTAGAAATGATCCTCCTTAGCTGGGAAAATTGTGTCACAATATATAAGATACATCATATTGATACCACTATAAGGGTTTATAAGTTTTGGTTTATGATCTAAAGTTTATTAAAAACAACTTAAATTTTAAAATTTCATACATGAATGTTTTATACATTGTTGTTGTATGCCATTGAGTCGATTTCTACTTATAGCGGCCCCATAGGACAGAGTAGAACCAACCCACAGTGTTTCCTA
Source organism: Elephas maximus indicus (assembly GCF_024166365.1). Taxonomy (NCBI): domain Eukaryota; kingdom Metazoa; phylum Chordata; class Mammalia; order Proboscidea; family Elephantidae; genus Elephas; species Elephas maximus. Next base: position 48,209,374 of record NC_064837.1, on the reverse strand, counting down.
GGCTGATTGATGTCTTTATGAGAGCAGATAGCCAGATCTTTTTGCCAGGTGGGTTCAAACCATGGACCTTTTGGTTAGCAGCCAAGTACTTAACCATTAGGCCAACAGGGTTCCTTGTTAGTGCTGTTATATTTCTGAATATCTTAACAAGTGTAACTAAGATTTGACTGTTTTTTTTTAATTAAAAAAAGTTTTAAAATGTCAAGAGGCAAAATGGGTAGAAATTGACAAAAAGTGGGTATCAATCCAGCATAGTTTGTGTGTTACATCCTTAGTATATCATAGAGATGTCTTGCAGACATTTTCAGCTTAGTCCTTTTCAACTTATTCTAAATCATTGTACAGGGTAGGGCCCTGTCTTTTCATACACCAGAACAAACAAATCTTTTATCCTTCCATCTGTTCCTCTTTAACAGCTACTAATTATAGGATGCAAGTTCTAGTTTTAGTATTATGTTTTATTGGCTAGGGCCAAATCAAAGAATATGAGCTTATATTGTCTTTATCAGTATTAAAGAATATAAGGCTTATAATTTCCTGTTTTTACAGCAAGAACTGGGCCATGGCAAGAACAAAATGGGACACTGAGTATGGATAATAAGAAAAAACTATTTACAAAGTTGTGGACAGGGTGGGGGGAAAGCAACAAGGGATAGCTCACTACCTAGAGCTCGTAACAGCAAGGAGCAGCTACCCCTAAGCCTGAAGGCTTATGCAGTGATTTGGTGAAATGATCAGTGGGTGGCATGCAAAACAGGATTGCTATATACAGAAATTCAATGAACAGTAGTAATTCCTATTGGGGAGAATTATGGTGTTCTGGAAAGTCCAAAAGTGATAATGTAGGGATCATGTAGACAAAACCAAGGTAGAGATAAAGCTGCAAATGGAAAAGCATGACTAGAGTGATTATTCTGTGGTCACATCAACTTTATCCAAATGCATAGTTGGGATGAACTTTATGTGAATGGAACATTAACTAAGTCTGCTTTTCAATCAGGTCTATTTGGACATGCTAAATAGGAGCCTTTGGAATTACCCAAGCCCTCCTATATAGTAAATAACAAGCAATAGGGAATTCAAGGAGGGTAACATGGGATGACTGTATTGATTAAAGAGAGAGTTGAAGCAAGAGCTTAACTCCCATTGACTCACTTTACCAGTGCTATCTGACCAGTATGTAAGGCAGACCGTTCCTGGAGGATAACCTTGAACACCTGATGATTCAACAGGTGATTTCTCCAGTTCCTTCAGCTGTACCAAACATGTAAGAATTTTATAGAAAGTGCAATAGCCTGGGGAAACTGGTCTGCCACTGCAGACTGGGCTACTGCTTTCTTTTCAATTCCGCGCACGAGTCCGTAAAGCACAATTTACATTCTCATGGCACGGAACGTAGTATACATTTACTGTTGTGTCACACAGATATTTGAGTTCACCAGTACATTGCCATCATCTAGTGAGGTAGACTAGGATTTGATAATCATTAAAAGTAAGTTAGTACTATACACTGACAACTGAGGTGCTGTTGTTACTGCTGTTAGGTGCCATGGAGTCGGTTCCGACTCATAGCAACCCTATGCACAACAGAAAGAAACACTGCCCAGTCCTGAGCCATCCTTACAATCATTGTTATGCTTAAGCCCATTGTTGCAGCCACTGTGTCAATCCACCTCGTTGAGGGTCTTCCTCTTTTCCACTGACCCTGTACTTTGCCAAGCATGATGTCCTTCTCCAGAGACTGATCCCTCCTGACAACATGTCCAAGGTATGTAAGATGCAGTCTCTAAGCAGCATTCTGGTTGTACTTCTTCCAAGACAGATCTGTTCGTTCTTTTGGCAGTCCATGGCATATTCAATATTCTTTGCCAACACCACCATTCAAAGGCATCAATTCTTCTTCAGTCTTCCTTATTCATTGTCCAGCTTTCACGTGCAAATTATGAGATTGAAAATACCATGGTTTGGGTCAGGAGCATCTTAGTCTTCAAGGTGACATCTTTGCTCTTCAACACTTTGAAGAGGTCCTTTGCAGCAGATTTACCCAATGCAATGTGTCTTTTGATTTCCTGACTGCTGCTTCCATGGCTGTTGATTGTGGATCCAAGTAAAATGAAATCCTTGACAACTTCAATCTTTTCTCCATTTATCATGATGTTGCTCATTGGCCCAGTTGTGAGGATTTCTGTTTTCTTTACGTTGAGGTGCAATACATACTGAAGGCTGTGGTCTTTGATCTTCATTAGTAAGTGCTTCAAGCCCTCTTCACTTTCAGCAAGCAAGATTGTGTCATTTGCATAACAAGGTTGTTAACGAGTCTTCCTCCAATCCTGATGCCCCGTTCTTCTTCAGATAGTCCAGCTTCTCAGATTATTTGCTCAGCATACGGATTGAATAGGTATGGTGAAAGAATACAACCCTGACGCATACCGTTCCTGACTTTAAACCAATCAGTATCCCCTTGTTCTGTCCAAATAACTGCCTCTTGACCTATGTAAAGGTTCCTCATGAGCACAATTAAGTGTTCTGGAATTCCCATTCTTCGTAATGTTATCCATAATTTGTTATGATCCACGCAGTTGAATGCCTTTGCATAGTCAGTAAAACACAGGTAAACACTGAGGTACTAGTGCATGAAAAATTATTAATGAATTAGAAAAGCAAGTCCAGAAGTAGACCCAAATCAGTAGGGAAAAGAAGTATTGCTTAATAAGTTGTGTTGGGCTAACTGGTCCTATCTGCTTAAAAGACATATTTAAACCTCACACCTTATGTTTGAATAAATTCCAAAGGAATCAAATACTTAAAAATATAAACACAAAATCTTGGATTTACCAGGAGAAATTATGGGAGAATTTTTACATAAATTAGCAACTAGAAAGGTGTTTCAAAGTAGGACACAAAGTCCAGAAGCCATAAAAGAAAAACAAATAAATTTGGCTGCAGAGAGAATGGCATGAAGGTAATTTGTTCTTTCCCTGAAGAGTTTTATTTTCCCTGAATGCCTATGACAATAAAGAAACCTCCTTATTTAGGACCATAATCATATGAAGCTTTGATTATAAAACTCTTCATGGATGCAATTTCTGTGTAAGTGCATGTAAGATAAATAACATGTCTTTTACCCTGGGCTGGATGGCCTCACTGGAGAATTCTACCAAACATTCAGAGAACAGCTCACACCAGTACTACACAAACTATTTCAGAGCATAGAAAAGGAAGGAATAATCCCTAATCCATTCTATGAAGCCAGCATAACCCTGATACCAAAGCCAGGCAAAGACACCATAAAAAAAGAAAATTACAGACCAATATCTCTCATGAATATATACGCAAAAATTCTCAGCAAAATTCTAGCCGATAGAATTCAGCCTATATTAGAAAAATAATACACCATGACCTAGTGGGATTCATACCAGGTATGCAAGGATGGTTCAGCATTAAAAATTAACCAACATAATCCACCACATAAATAGAATAAAAGAATCACATGATCATCTCAATCAATGCAGAAAAGGCATTTGATAAAGGCCAACACTCATTTCTAATAAAAACTCTCAATAAAATAGGAATAGAAGGGAAATTCCTCAACATAATAAAGGACATCTATACAAAACAGACAGCCAACATCATTCTTAAAAGAGAGGGGTTGAAAGCATTCTCCCTGAGAATGGGAACAAGACAAGGATGTCCTTTATCACCACTTCTAATTAACATTGTGCTCAAGTCCTAGATAGAGCAATAAGGCAAGAAAAAGAAATAAAGCATACCTAAATTGGAAAGGAAGAAGTAAAACTATCCCTATTCATAGATGATATGATTCTATACATAGAGAACCCCAAAGATTTCCACAAGAAAATCACTAGAACTAATAGAAAGATTCAGCAGCCTAGCAGATACAAGATCAACATACAAAAATCAGTTGAATTCCTATATACCAAAAAGAGGACTTCGAAAAGAAAATCAGGAAAACAATACCATTTATAATAGCCCCTAAAAAGACAAAATACTTAGGAATAATCTAACCAGGGACATAAAAGACCTATACAAAGAAAACTACAAAACACTTTTGCAAAAAACCAAACGAGACCAACATAAATGGAAAAACATACCGTGCTTATGGATAGGAAGGCTCAACATTGTGAAAATGTCAGTTCTAACAAAAGTGATCTACAGATATAAAGCAATCCTGATCCAAATACCAACAGCGTTCTTTAATGAGGTAGAAAAACTAATCACCAAATTCATATGTAAAGGAAACAGGACCAAAGGGAAAAACAGTCTTTTTGACAAACAGTGCTGGCAAAACTGGATATTCATCTGTAAAAATATGAAACAGGATCCATACTTCATACCATACACAAAAACCAAATCAAAATGGATCAAAGACTTAAATAAAAACCTAAAACAATAAAGATAATGGAAGATAAAATAGGGGCAATGGTAGGGGCCCTAACACATAGCATAAATAGAATACAAACCATAACTATCAATGCACTAGCATCAGAAGATAAACTAGATAACTGGGAGCTCCTAAAAATTAAGTACTTACATTCATCAAAGACTTCACCAAAAGAGTAAAAAGAGAACTTATAGACTGGGAAAAATTTTTTGGCTACAACATATCCAGCAAGGGTCTAATCTCTAAAATCCATAGAATACTTCAACACCTCAGCAACAAAAAGAACATATAATCCAATTACAAAATGGGCAAAGGATATGAACAGACACTTCACCAAAGAAGACACTCAGGCAGCTAACAGACCGTGTGGAAATGCTTGTGATCATTAGCTGTTAGGGAAATGCAAATCAAAGGTACCATGAGATACCATCTCATCCTGACATTACTGGCATTAACAAAAAAAAACAGAAAATAACAAATGTTGAAGAGGTTGTGGGTAAATTGGAACTCTCAGGCACTGCTAGTGGGAGTGTAAAATGGTACAACTACTATGAAAATCTATATGGCACCACCTAAAAAGCTATAAATAGAAATACCATATGATCCAGCAGTCCCACTCCTAGGAATATATCCTAAAGAAATAAGAGCCATCACACAAATAGACATATGCACACCCATGTTCACTGAAGCATTATTCACAATAGCAAAAAGATGGAAACAACCTAAGTGCCCATCAACAGCTAAATGGATAAACAAACTATGGCACCCACACACAATGGAACACTATGCAACAAAAAAGAACAATGATGAATCTGAGAAGCATCTCACAATATGCATGAATCTGCAGGGCGTTAAACTGAGTGAAATCACGAGCACAATCGCAGAAGGACAAACACTGTTTGAGACCACTATCATAAAAACCCAAAAAAAGGTTTACACACAGAAAAAAAAAAATTTTTTTTTTTTATGGTTATAAGGGAGGGAAAATCAGTAATTAGATAGTAGACAAGTGCTAACTTTGGTGAAGGGAAAGACAACACACAGTACAGAGGAAGTCAGCACAACTTGACCAAGCAAAATCATAGAAGCTTTCTAGACACATCCAAATACCCTGAGGAATGGAGTTACTGGGTCTGAGGGCTGCAGACCATGGTCTCAGGGGACATCTAGGTCAACTGGCATAATCTATAAAGAAAATGTCCTACATCCTTCTTTGGTGAGTAGTGTCTGGGGTCTTAAAAGCTTGTGAGCAACCATTTAAGATACATCTATTGCCCCCATCCCATCTGGAGCAAAGGAGAATGAAGAAAAACAGACACAAGGAAAATACTAGTCCAAAGGACTAATGGACCACATGAACCACAGCCTCTGCCAGTCTGAGCCAGGCTACCACCATCTACCGCCCTGACAGGGATCACAATAGAGGGTCCCAGACAGAGAAGGGGGGAAAATGTAGAATAAAATTCAAATTCACAAAGAAAGACCAAACTTACTGGTCTAACAGAAACTGGAGGAACTCCCAAGACTACAGCCCCTGGACACTCTGCTAACTCAGAAGTGAAACCAAAGTCCACCTTTCAGCCAAAGATTAGACAGGCCCATAAAACAAACAAATAACACACATGAGGAATGTGTTTCTTTGTTCAATCAAGTATACGGGACCAAATACAAAATACCTGCCCCAAAGCAAAGACGAGAAGGCAGGAAGGGACAGGAAAACTGAACGAATGGACATGGGAAACCTGGGGTGTACAGGGAAAGGGGGAGAGTGCTGACACGTTGTACAGATTGCAACCGATGTCACAAAACAATTTGTGTATAAATTTTTGAATAAGAAAATAATTTGCATTGCAAACTTTCACTAAACACAATAAAATTAAAAAAATATGTCTTTTATATTATTTAATACATGATACTACAAAAACAGCTAGACTTTGAAGTGTGGCATCTGGGGTCTTAAATGCTAACAAGCAGCCATCTAAGATGAATCAATGAGTCTCAATGCACCTGGATCAAAGGAGAATGAAGAACACCAAGGACATAAGGTAATTATGAGCCCAAGAGACAGAAAGGGCCACATGAACTAGAGGTTTACATCATCCTGAGATCAGAAGAACTAGATGGTGCCCGGCCACAACCAATGACTGCCCTGACAGGGAGCACAACAGAGAACCCCTGAGGGAGGAGGAGAACAGTGGGATGCAGACCCCAAATTCTCATAAAAAGACCAGACTTAATGGTCTGACTGAGACTAGAAGAATCCCAGTGGTCCTGGTTCCCAAAATTTCTGTTGGCCCAGGACAGGAACCGTTCCTGAAGACAACTCATCAGACATGGATTGGACTGGACAATGGGTTGGAGAGAGATGCTGATGAGGAGTGAGCTACTTGTATCAGGTGGACACTTGAGACTATGTTGGCATCTCCTGTCTAGAGGGGAGATGGGAGGGTAGAGGGGGTTAGAAACTGGCAAAATGGTCATGAAAGGAGAGACTGGAAGGGGGAGAGTAAGTGGGAGTATGTAGTAAGGTGTATTTAAGTTTATATGTGAGAGACTGACTTGATTTGTAAACTTTCACTTAAAGCACAATAAAAATTATTTAAAAAAAATGGCTGGACTTTTTAGCTCAGAATGTATGAAAAAGATTTTAATAAAACTTCCATAAAGTATAAACCATGATATATTTTGATATGTCAGAAGACAGACCAAAAACTATTGTCCTAAATACTCTGCCCCAGCTTAAAGAACATTTTTGAAGACACAAATCAATCTCAGATGACCCTTCGGAATTAAAAAAAAAACTAAGTCACTATCTATCGGGTCACTATGAATCAGAATTGACTCAATGGCAATGGATTTTGTTCTGGGTTTGGTAAGTCACTACTAAATGTTTCAAGGTACATCACGGTGATGAGAATGTCCTAGAAATTTCAAGAGCCCCCTGACCACCCAGAATATATACCCGTGCACGCGCGCACACACACAGGCACACTCCCATTGCCGTCAAGTCAATTCTGACTCATAGCGACCCTATAGGACAGAACAGAACTGTCCCGTAGGGTTTCCAAGGCAGTAATCTTTATGGAAGCAGACTGCCACATCTTTCTCCCATGGAGTGGCTGGTGGGTTTGAACCACATATCTTTCAGTTAGCAGCCGAGTACTTAACCACTGTACTACCAGGGCTCCTAGAATACGCACACAAAAAAACAAAAACAAAAAGAAATGCACATGGTGAACCATAATTTTCCTCAGTTCTCGCACTTATAAAAAAGAGTCTACCGCCTTTTTTTCTTACCAGCATTCCGTCTGTTTGAAAAGGCATTTCTCCACTAGGCATCTTTGCCCATCAGAAGTTCTCCCAAATTCATATCAAGGCGAGAAACAGACAAGTGAGAGTGACCTGTTCATGTCATGTGACACCCAGGAGTTAAAGTCGTATGTTATTGAAACCAAAGGGAGAAACACATATGGTGATTCATGTGGAAACACCAGGGAATTTGAGAAAAGGGAAATAACTAATTTCTATATATCCGGACTTCTTACTAGAAAAATATCATTTACTAAGTGCATTGGTAGTCATATAAAAAAAAAAAACAAGGAAATAATATTTTCATAATCACAGAAGTGCCTCAGCAGGGTATAAAAGGGGACATGGGGCAAGGAGACTTCCAAACCTTAGACACCCAGATTCTCAGAAACAAACCCAGAACCTCCACCCTCTGACACCATGATCAACTCCTGTTGTGGCTCCGTCTGCTCTGACCAGGGCTGTGGCCAAGATCTCTGCCAGGAGATCTGCTGCCTCCCCAGCTGCTGCCAGACCACCTGCTACAGGACCACCTGCTGCCGCCCCAGCTGCAGTGTGTCCAGCTGCTGCAGGCCCAGCTGCTGTGTGTCCAGCTGCTGCCGCCCCAGGTGCCTTATGTTCAGCTGCTGTCATCCAACCTGCTGCCAGACTACCTGCTACCGTACCACCTGCTGTCGCCTAAACTGCTGTGGGTCCTCTTGTTGTTAAATTTCATTCAATGACCACCAGCCCTGAGTCAACCACCGGGATGCCAATTTATCAGTCTTATTCATATTTCCTTTCTTCACAGCACTTGGCCTTGTTCTAAACTGTCACTATGTTTATTCATCCCCTTGGTCATGCTACCAAGCAACTATTTAAAAAGCAGCAATGTAAACTACCTACCATTCATTCATTCAGATGCCAAATGTCTACACTACTCAGTTGGAAACCTTGCTAATCTATGACTGCTGTGCATGGCTTGACCTTCACAATAAATTGTGTGTAATATGGTAACTATGTCCCAATAAATATTTACCATCTTGGTATCAGAAATGTTTGTGGTCCTTAATTACTTTTTAGTGTTGATTGCTTATTTGGAGTTAAGTTTGGGTTTCTATCACATGAACAAAGAAAACCAATTCTATGAATATAAACCAGAGCCAAATAATTAACTTTTCCCAAAACCAGATTGCCCACCTTACTTGCTGGCAAGTCTATTGAGAGAAAACAAGACCTTCATTGCTACTGTAATGATTTATAGATCACCTGGCAGGGTCCTTGCACTATTGGGCTCTGGGGAGCACATGAGATGAATTAGACCCAGTTTACATCCATTAGGTAACTCACAATGAGATCTTGGATTTAACAGGAAGGCAAATGTCAGGTGCAGTATGTTGGTAATATTGGTAAGCAAGAGTAGAGTATTGAATAAAACCAAAAATCCAAACCCAGTGCTGTCGAGTCAATTCCGACTCATAGCGACCCTATAGAACAGAGTAGAACTGGCCCATAGAGTTTCCAAGGAGCGCCTGGTGGATTTGAACTTCCGACCCTTTGGTTTGCAGCCGTAGCACTTAACCACTACACCACCAGGGTTTCCAGAGTATTGAATAAGAGTAACATATAAGGATTGATTCACAGAAATAAAATGTGTCAAGTCTGAAAATTCAAGGGAATATGTACAGATCACAAATATGTAAGACATAGTGAAGGAGAGGATCAGATGACAGATGAGTATTATATTATGAAGGAAATTATCATAAAAGTGCCAAGCAACATTACAGTTATTTTAAGGAGGGATGTATATCACGCTAAATTCATGCAGTGGGCCTAATTACGATGGAACCTATGAGAAGACAGGAGTCAGGGATTTCAGGTTGAAGTAACAGACGCCATGAGAAACCAAAGAGTATGATGGATGACACATGTCACTTATGGTAAGAAGAGTAAGTTAAGCCAGAGATGCAAGCTGGGTGCTATTTTTGAGGGGCTGGATTGACAATGTTGGGGGAATGGTCTGCCTCTATGCTCCCATCCAGGCTGCCTAAGTAAAGGCTTAAGGCCCAGAATATTCTCTGATAAGGAGTCTGGTAATTGGGTTACCTTTTCTCTCTCAGTTCTTTCTCCTTATCAGAGAAGGTTTCTTCTGCTCAGCCCTGGTGGTACAGTGGTTAAAGGACTTTGCTGTTGATCAAAACTCCTGCAGTTCAAACCCACCAGCCTCTCTGCAGGAGAAAGATGTGGCAGTCTGCTTCTGTAAAGATTTATAGCCTTGGGAACCCTATGGGGTAGTTCTACTCTGTCCCGAGGTGTCACTATGAGTTGGAATCAACCGGACGGCAGTGGGTTTGGTTTGGTTCCTCCTGTTCTGGGCACACAGTAACTTTCTCTGTCTCTTGCACATGCACAGCCACCATCACACCTGGTCAGCACAGAGGGAATGGGGGCTCTTGTACAAGAGGGGTGAACATTGAACATCTGCCCTGCACTGGCCATATGTGAGGTGAGCCTATTGGCCATGGGAGACCAGTCCCCATTAGTGAAGCTGATCTTGTTTCTTCTCTATGTGAGTAAAGCATTTCCCATGCACTGTTAGAGTGAGTGTGTGTGTGTGGTCTTTTGCTGGTGAATGTGAAGCCTGCCACAATAGACACATTAATGACATTCATCAATTCACGCTCCATTAAACTCTAACTGCAGGGTTTGCATGCACTTCTATGACACATGCAAAGAATACTTTTGAGCCCACTTAATATGACCTGGCATGAAGTCATCCAGCTTCCTGTGTCTCCTCTATAACTCTGCCAGGAGACTTGCTGCCATCCCAGCTAATGCCAGCCCAGCTGCTCTCTCCCCAACTGCTGCATTTCTAGCTGTTGCCATCTGAGCTGCTGTGACTTCAGTTGCTGCAGGCCCACCGCTGCATCTCCAGCTGCTGCCACCCCTCCTGTTGTGGTTCTAGCTGCTGTGGCTCCAGCTGCTGCTGTCCCTGCTGTTGCCTCCACCATTTGTGGCCTAGTATCTTGCCACACCAGCTGCTGTCGCCCAACCTGTATCATCTCCACCTTCCCCAACCCTACCTTTGCACATAGTCTTGCTGCTAAGGCCCCTTCCCTGAACCCAACCTACTTTATCTCCTTCCTCACAGAAGCAAACCCTGTGTACCTCAACATGGGAGAGGCCATTCTCATCATCCCACATCCTAGTCTCAGGTCAAGCACTGTCATTTGTTGACTCCAAGTATGACATTAGGTGGCATTTATGGCAAGAAATTAATAGAATCACCCAAATTCTACATCCTATGTTTTGATTTCTGGGCACCAGGCCATCCTGCCCCAAATACAGACGTTACCTGCAGAACCTGACTTCCCACCCTCAGATCTGAAAGTCTGATGGCACCCTCCTGTATTTCCTTTTATAGTAAAGTTTCTGTATCTTATTGCTGCTGTTTCTGAATAAAGTTCCACTTTCCTGGCTTAGAAATATAATCTTCTCATGTTTGTTTCTTTGCTATGATTCTCCTCAGTTTCTGGGAAATTATATTCAAAACACAACTTCATTAGGCTTTCCAATTCCTGCTGTCATCTTTCAGAAAATCTCAACAGGTAGTGACATTAAAAAAAAAAAAAAACCATCAAAAACAAGTAAAAACAAACAAAATCCCCCAGAAATAACAGCAATACATAAACCACCTCAGAAATACATAGATGTCTCTAAAAGCATTGGAGAGTAATATTTTTTACTTACGCTCCATAGGGGTGTGGAGGAGAAGGGTTACATCCCACAACAAAACTTTCTTAAATGTTTTTTAAAAAGTATCTTTCCCTACAGTTTTACTTCTCTCTTAGCTGCTTCATTTCACCATTCTCCTTCCCTCTCTCTCTTTCTCCATTCTTCCACCATCTGCTTTGTTTTGTCCTTGTCTTTTTTATCCAATTCTTGGAAAACCAGAGGATCCTCCTTAAGGTTTACCCATCCTCACTCATGTAACTCCATTTATCACCCACTTAGCGTCTTCAATTTCACCTCCATCTATCAACAAAATAATCACCTTCTGGGAAAATCAACCTTCCTGAGAAGCTGGGAGGATAGAAGAAAATGGAAAATACTCAAAATTTAGTATTGTCTTATTTCAGTGACTTTTCTAGATGTGTATTTGCCAACATGGTCTTGAGGAACTTTGTCAACATATTCTGTGAAAAATATGGAGCTAACAAGGAACCAATTACTGGATTAGTTTAGTTCTTAGGCCAATCCAGAATGCCCTCAGATTCCTATGAACTCTATCCTAGGACAAAAAGGTTAAAAAAAATTCTGATGAATTCATGCTAGTAAAAGTGGGAGAAACATTTAGAAAGATCTGTACAAAACATACACTCTAAGAGTTGGTGGTAATGTGGTGGTATTAAATCTTACATGTCTTTAACTTTTATAAATTCTAATACACGAATAATAACAATGAGAAAATAGTTTTATATTGTGTAGAGGAATTATTCCTCCATTCCATTCAAGACAAAGAACTCTCGAAGAGCTTAGGATTGTAAATGAGAATTATTTGTGTCTTTTGTTAGTCTCAGTGTATAAAATTCTTTTTAATGTCATGGGAATATATGTGGTTTCCTGGGCTATGGGGAGTAAGAGTCTAAAGAGAATACACCTATGACCTGAGTTATTAGATGCTCTGGCATTTATAAGATAGTTGAGAGAAGAGTAACAGCCACCACAGTAGTCTAAAAGGAATAACCAGAGAAGCAAGAAAACAACTAACAGAAAGTGGAGTTCAAAAACCCAAGTGAAGGAAAAATAGCTATTTGAAAAATTAAGGAACAGAATTCCACTTTCAGCTGAAAGAGTAGCTGCTATCAGAACAAATCTCTCACTGAGGATAACTATGAAAGGTAGATAAAATTCAGAAAACAGTCATTAGAAAGGATTGGGAATTGACCTATGTAGCCAGGATTTGAAAGCCCGTCATCTCAGAAGAAAAGTAAATTCTCTCAGATGGAAGATAATATCATCTACATCTTCTACATTTTTCTATAAATGTTTAACATTCAGTAAAAAACTACCAGGCATGTCAGAAAAGAAGGTTAAATTACTAAAAACAGAAGAAAATACAATAGAAATAAATGCAAAGATGGCCCATATGTAGGTGTTAACACCAACTTTAGAATAACTATGATTAGTATGTTTGAAATAATAGACGAAAAATAGCAAATTTCATCAGAGAACTGGAATCTGTAAAAAAAAAAAAAAAAAGAAAGCCAAGTGAAAATCCTATGGCTGACAATCATGAAAACTGAAATTAAGAATTCAGTAGATGGGTTTAACAACAGATTATACAAATGAGAAAAGAGGGAGAGAAAATTGGAAGTAGCAAATTGAAGTGAAGAGAGGAAGGAGGTAGAAAATATAGACAAGAGCATAAGACACATAACAGCATCGTGAAAAGGTCTAACATACAGGTAAATTGGAGTCCCCGAGAGAAGGGAGAAGGGGATTGAAGCAATACATGAAGAGATATTGGTACAGAATGTGCCAAACCTAACAAAAGATACCAAGTTACAATTTCAAGAAGCTCTTTGAGCCCAAGGCAAAGTAAATGCAAGGAAAAATAACATCTAATTACATCATAGATAATCGTTGATAACCAAAGATAAAGACAAAATCATCATAAAAGCACCAAGACAAAAAGACCCATACTTTCCCCAAAAGAACAGTAAGTCTGATACCTAACTAAAATAATAGAAGCAAGACAATGAAAAGACATCTTTTAAAACGATGAAAGAAAATACTGCCAATTTAGAATTATATGCCCAGGGAAACAAAAAGGACAGTGAAATAAACTTATTATCAGACATACAAAATAAGGCAATTTGTCACAGTAGAATGCACTAAGAGAAAAAAACAAAGGGGACTTCTTCAAAAGGAATAAAATGATAGAAGCACAATGAGATAAAAGAAATGAAGACCACAATAAAGGTTAAAAGCTATGTGGTTCTTTTCTAAATCAGCTTTTTTTCTAAAACATTCAATTCCTTAATTAGGATTTTTTTTTCTTACATTTTCAAAATTTTTAGAATAAATTTATATATAGCCTCCTTCAGAATTTTTAATTATCTGAATTACTGGGAGTTATATTTTTCTTCCATCTCGTATGTCACTATGAGTTGAAATCAACTCGACAGCACTGGGTTTGGTTTGGGTTTAGTATGTCACTCATTGTGGATCATCTTCTTGTATACTTTGTAATATTTGCCTGTGAGTTTATCTTATGCAGGGATTTTTGCCTGTGAAAGTCCCATGTAGTCTGTGTGTGGTTTCTTAGAGGTTTTTTTCACTTATGATGAATGCTTTTTTATTTTAAATTTTTGAGTTTTTCTGTGTGTTATGAACTTTGCCTTTGTTTCTGATTATTCTAAGGATGCTCACTATCCTGTAACAGTTTCTCACCTTGAGATTCCTTTACTACGCATATGTATAAAATAAGAGGCTTGGTGACTTTGTTGTAGTTGAAATTTTCACAGGAGACTTGGTTGCCACATAGAATCCCATGTTGGCAGGCTGAGGTTATCTTATGCCCATCTCACTCATAAGGCACCATTTTAAGAATCCAAACTTTATATGTAGCTGTTGTTAGGTGTCCTAAAGTCAGTTCCCACTCATAGAGACCCTATGTACAACAAAATGAAACACTGCTGGGTCCTGTGCCATACTCACAATTGTTGCTATGTTTGAGTCCGTTGTTGCAGCTGGTGTGTCAGTCCATCCCACTGAAGGTCTTTCTCTCTTTAGCTGACCCTCTACCAAGCGTGATGTTCTTCTCCAGGGACTGGTCCCTCCTGATAACATGTCCAAAGTAAAAAATACGTGAGACAAAGTCTCACAATCCTTGCTTCTAAGGAGTATTCTGGCTGTACTTCTTCCAAGACAGATGTGTTCGTTCTTCTGGCAGTCAGTGATATATTCAATATTCTTTGCCAACACCATAATTCGAATGCATCAATTCTTCTTTGGTTTTTCTTATTCATTGTCCAGGTTTTGTATACATTTGGAATGACTGAAAATACCATGGCTTGGGTCAGTCCTCAAAGTGACATCCTTGCTTTTTAACACTTTAAAGAGATTTCTTGCAGCCGATTTTCCCAATGCAATACATTGTGTATTTTCTTGACTGCTGCTTCCATGGGCATTTATTGTGGATCCAAGTAAAATGAAGCCCTTGGCAACTTCAATCTTTTCTCTATTTATCATGATGTTGCTTATTGGTCCAGTTGTGAGGATTTTTGTTTTCTTTATGTTGAGGTGTAATCTATACTGAAGGCTGTAGTCTTTGATCTTCATCTGTAAGTGCTTCAAGTCCTCTTCACTTTCATCAAGCAAGGTTGTGTCATTTGCATATTGCAAGTTGTTAAGGAGTTTTCCTCCAATCTGGATGCCTCATTCTTCTTCATATAATCCAGCTTCTTGGACTATTTGCTCAGCATACAGATTGAATAAGTATGGTGAAAGGATACAACACTAGCACATACCTTTTTCAATTTTAAACCATGTGGTATACCCTTGTTCCTTTCAAACTACTGCCTCTTGGACTATGTATAGGTTCTGCGTAAGCACAATTAAACGTTCTGCAATTCTCATTCTTCCCAATGTTATCCATGATTTGTTATGATTCACACAGTTAAATGCCTTTGCATAGTCAATAAAACACAGGTAAACATCTTTCTGGTATTCTGTGCTTTTAGTTAAGATCCATCTGACATTAGCAATGATAGCCCTCATTCCACATCCTCTTCTAAATCTGGCTTGAATTTCTGGAAGTTCCCTGTCGATGTACACTGCAACTGCTTTTGAATGATCTTCAGCAAAACTTTACTTGTGAGTGATATTAATGATATTGTTTGACAATTTCCACATTCTGTTGGGTCACCTTTCTCTAGAATGGGCACAAATATAGATTTCTTCCAGTGGGTTTATGATAGGGGTTTCGTTTCCTGGTCCCTGCCTTGTGATGGTTTGAGGTTCCATTTCTTACACCTGCCTGGGTTTTAAACCATAAGCTTCCAACTCTGAGAACCTATAACTAGGTGCCAAACCTTCATAGGCCAGAGGATACCAGCTATTGTTTATAGTTTTAGTCCCTTCTTTGTTCCTGGAAAATGAAGGTTTTTCTTTTTTTCAAGTTCAGCTACAAAATTAATATATTCAAAAATATTTTTTCAAATATTTCTATTTGCTTGCACCAGGAAGTGCATATGCCCATGCCAGCTCAATCAGCCATGTTGCCAGAAGTCTTTCATCCCTTTATTTTCAGGGACCCAAGAGCAGATGAAAGATTTCATGCATTAGTTAGGTATGTAAAAAAGAGTTCTTCTAGTGGAAACACCTATAATATAAAATTTATTTTATACTTTAGCATTTTCCCAAAAAGGCCCAAACTAAAAAAGTTCTTCTAGTGGAAACACCTATAATATAAAATTTATTGTATACTTTAGCATTTTCCCAAAAAGGCCCAAACTACTCACTCTTAATACACTAACCCTGAAAATTTTTTTTTCTTAACCGCAGTACAGATATAAATTAAATTAAATAGTGATGTAATTCTATTATCTAACATACATTCCTGCATTCGAAATGTGATGATGTTGATGAAGAATATTGAAAATACTGTGGACTGCCAGAAAAATGAATAAACCAGTCTCAGAAGAGATACAACCAGAATGTACCTCAGAAGCAAGGATAGTGAGACACTGACTCACTTGCTTTGGACACGTAATCAAGAAAGACCAATCACCAGAAAAGAACATCACATTTGGTCAAATAAGGGTCAGTGAAAATGAGGAAAGCCTCTAGTGAGAAAGAATGACACAATAGCCATAACAATGGACTCAGATAAACCAACAATCATGAAGGCGGAGCAGGACCGGGCAATGTTTGGTTCTGTTATACATAAGGTTGCCATGAGTCAGAGGTGACTAGACATCAACTAACAACAGCATACATTCCTTACCCAAATATTGCCGATCGTCCCAATAATGTCATATAGAGAAATTTTTCAATCTGAAGCACTTCCTTAGCGTCTTTGTCTTTGTTGGCACTGACCTTTTTGAAGAAAACAGGCCAGTTGTTATGTGGAATGTCTGTCTGTCTGATGTTTCCTCATGATTAGACTCAGGTTATGCATTTGCGGAGGAATACACATAAGTGATGTCAGTGCGTGATTTCAGGAAGCACATGTGTCAGTTTGTCCTATTATTAATGACATTAAAGCTTCAAGTCTTTGACTAAGGATGTTTCTTCAAGTTTTTCCACAGTAAATTCGGCATTTTTCCCTTTGAAATTAATAAATAATCCATGGAGAAATACTTCAAAAGTGTGAAAATATCCTGTTTCCCAACAAATTTTCACCTAATAGTTATAAATTCCATTGCTGATATTTACTTGAATCGAGTTCTACTGTGATAGTTTTAAGTAGGGATTTTGTAAGTCCATCATCCCTTCTATACTTATTAGTTGACATTCAGCTGCCATGGATAACTTTTTTTGTCTTTCTGTTTACTTATGTAATGGGTCTCAGTATAGACTCATGGATTCTAATTTTGTTTAATGGGTTAAAATCCACTACCGCCATTGTTTATTTTGGTGCTCAAGTTGTCCCATATTGAGCCAGTGAAAGTCCCTTCAAGGTGGCTCCAAACGCCTTTTAGTATTTAAAACCAATGAGTCACTGGTAGCAGTTTCAAACTGAGTCAACGAAGTCCTTCCTAGCACTTATGTTGAGATTTCACTCTCAAAATGAGCATCCATGACTCAGAAAGAGGATCCGTCTTCCTCACTGCACACAAGTGACCCACAAAGATGAACTTTTTTCCTTCTGTTTCCCTACCATAATTCTACCTCTCTTTTGACATCAAGAGATCTTGGCATCATGAGACCAGTTCCCCAAATGGCATCATTGTGTGATGCACAGATCACAAGAACAAACTGCTGATGGGATCTATGTGACGGATGCTCCTGAGAAGACATAGTAGACAAAGAAATGGAAGAGCTAGTTCTATGAGAAAGACCAGATAGAAAAATATTAAGACACCAGGAAAAGGAAGTCTTATTTTTCTTCATCTTAAAATATTTAACCAGAAAAGCACAATGACATAACTTAATGACTAACATTTCTATAGGAAAATAAACTAGGAAATGGTCCTAGACATGGTCACAGCAGCCTCTCAGCAGGGTATAAAAGAGGACATGCAGTGAGAAGACTTTCATATTCACCAAACTCACTTTCTTGCTAATATCAGAACCTGCACCCTCTGACACAATGGTTAACTCTTGTTGTGGCTCCGTCTGCTCTGACCAGAGCTGTGGCCAAGACCTCTGCCAGGAGACCTGCTGCCGCCCCAGCTGCTGTGTGTCCAGTTGCTGCCACCCCAGCTACTGCCAGACCACCTGCTGCAGGACTACCTGCTGCCGCCCCAGCTGCTGTGTGTCCAGCTGCTGCAGACCTAGCTACTCTGTGTCCAGCTGCTGCAGGCCCAGCTGCTGTGTGTCCAGCTGCTGCAAGCCTAGCTGCTCTGTGTCCAGCTACTGCAGGCCCCAGTGCTCCCAGTCTGTGTGCTACCAGCCCAGTTGCTGTCACCCCAGCTGCTGCATTTCCAGCTGCTGCCGCCCCTCCTGCTGTGATTCTAACTCTTGTGGCTCCAGCTGTTGCCACCCCTGCTGCTGCTTACGCCCAGTCTGTGGCCAAGTCTCCTGCCACAGCACTTGCTATCGCCCAACCTGTGTCATCTCCACTTGTCCCCGTCCCACCTGCTGTGCCTACCGTTGCTGCTGAGCCCCCTGCCCTGGACCCATCTCTTCCTCCACCTTTCTTCCCACAGACTTAGATCCTCTTCTTGTGCTGACCTTTAGGACACATGGATTGGGGTTGATGTTGCTCAATGACTTGTGTTTCATGATTTTAATGAGCCAACCGCAGGCCATTGACTCTGTGAGCATATTCGAATCTCAGTCCAAATCCTTCTCCTTGTGGACCTTTCCCTTATATTCAAGGGTGAATTTGCTTGTGATATACCAACTACTCAATTCACAAATTCTCCTTTTTGAGTTTTGGGCAACAAGCCATCAAGCTCAAGAAGCTGAAGATTAATTTCGGTACTTCTACATCACAGATTTTTATAGTCTTTCTCTTAACTGTCCAATGAAGTTTCTCCTCTATAATTCCTGCTCCCCAAATATGTCACCTCTCTATGCCAAAATAAATCACTGCTTTCCTGTGTAGAAAATCCATTGTGATTGTGCCCTTCTTTAAGATTTTATACTTAGTCTGGACAACTGCAGGACAGACAACATAGTTTTGTCAATGTTACAATAGAGATTAAGTCACGTTAGCCACAGCCTAGTTTTCATGAGCAGTCACTTTAGTTCTTAACAAAACGGAAACTCTCAGTAGTGCATGGACAAAAAGTAAAAAAAAAAAAATTTTGTAAAGACTGTGAACAATTAATGTTCTATAGGACAACATCTTTTCGACATATCTGTGAAAGTAATTGTAAGGATAATGGAATTGTATGTCAGAAGCTAGAGGTGTTGATTTGGAAAACCATACTGAAAGGCTGAGAGTGATAAATCAGAATTAAAGGACAGATTTGAAAGCCAGAAGGTTTCAATGACAGCGTGTAAGTAGACTCTGATCTGATGCAACCACAAGGCAGATAAAACTGAGGACCAAGCCTAGGACTTAATCATAGGAGCAGCAGAGCCCCACAGATGGTTGTTCTATCATCCTAATCTGTTCTGTCATGCCAAGGGCCCTGATTGGGAAAGAATGGGACCCGAGACATGGGTTGGGGACATCTGAGTTGATGCATTTGAAGATCCTGAATTCCCAGATCTTCCTCAAGGAAAAGTGGCTCAATCCTTCCTATGAAAGTCTAGTGCCACCTCTTTCCTTGAATATGATGTCTTAAAAGACAACACAGGCTCCGATCTGCATCTCCTTCTTTCTCTCTTCCTTGCCACAGGCCAGTAACTAGAGTTAAACTGCAACCCAACCCACCCAGAGAACAGCTGAACCTGCTAATGGGAGACTATAGCCCAAAGGATCTGTAGGACCCAAAGACTATTTCTTTTCTTCTTCTTTTTTTAAAATTTATTTTGTTTTGTTGTTGTTGTTGAGAATATACACAGCAAAATATACACAAATTCAACAGTTTCTACATGTACAATTCAGTGACACTGATTACATTGTCTGAGTTGTGCAATCATTCTCACCCTCCTTTTCTGAGTCATTCCTCCCACTTAGCATAAACTCACTGCCTCCTAAGCTTCTTATCTAATCTTTTGAGTTGCTCTTGTCAATTTGATCCCATATAAATAGATCTTGATAGAGCACAATGCCTGAGGTAGACATTTTTACTAATTAAACTATTTTTTTTTTTTATTGTTTAGTTTTAAGAAGACTTCAGGGGATATTTTCAGTTTAGAGTTTAAAGATTATCTCAGGGCAATAGTTTCTGGGGTTCATGCACCTTCTATGGCTCCAGGAAGTCTGGAGTACATGAGAATTTGAAAATTCTGTTCTGCATTTTCCTCTTTTTGCCAAAGACAATTTCACAGGTAATGATATGAGCTTCCTTCAGAAGGCACATATTGTCTGGTCATCCCTCTTTTTGTGTTGTAGCTCTTGATGCTAATTTCCTTTGGAATGGAATGGCTATATCATATAGTAGATGTATGCTTAATTCTTTAAGAAACTGTCAAACTGTTTTACAAGGTGTTCATACCATTTATGTTCCCAACTTATATGAGAGTTCCAATGGCTTCATATCATCACCAACTGTTGATATGTTCAGGCTTTTTTAATTTTAACCATTCTAAAAAAAAAATTTTTTTTTTTTTTTTTTTAGAGAGTATATAGTGCCATCCAATTGTGGTTTTAATTTGCTAATGGCTAATGATGTTGAACATATTTTCATGGGACTTATTTTCCTTCCATCTATTTTCCTTGGTGAAATGTTGGTTCAAATCTATTGCCCATTTTTTTTGGGGGGTGGGGTCAGATTGTTTGTCTTCTCATCATGGAGTGGTAAGCGTACTTTGGAAACCCTGGTGGCGTAGTGGTTAAATGCCGTGGCTGCTAACAAAAGTTTGGCAGTTCGAATCCACCAGGTGCTCCTTGGAAACTCTATAGGGGCAGTTCTACTCTGCCCTATTGGGTAGCTATGAGTTGGGATCAACTCAATGGCAATGGGTGTGGTTTGGTTTTGGTTTAAGAGTACTTTATATATTCTATGTACAAAGCCTTTGTCAAATATGTGTTCTATAAATATTTTTCCAAGTCAGTGGCTTACCTTTTTATTTTCTGAACAGGATCTTTTGAAGAGTAAAAATTTTAAATTTTGATGGAGTCCAATTAACTGATTGTTCTGGGATACAATTAAGTTACTTAACAGCTCAGTCCTTTCTAGGCTTACTTTTCAGGGTTGTTAAGCAGGACCAGAGCAGCTTTTAGTCTAGAGCAAAAATGTGTCCCACTCTTGAGGCAATACTCTTCTGAATATTTTTACCAATGACCCATGAATTATAAGGTTTTCAACTGTAGCTTGTGGGAACTTGAACTATTTCTGGCCCTGTGTGAGCTCCAAGGATTATTCTCTCTTCTATTTATTGGTGGTGGTGATGGGAAAAAAGACATCTTTTTCTCCCCCCCAACCATTGGGTAGCTTTTTTACACGATGCACTGATCGGTATTCAGACTCAGACTCAGACTCGAGGTGGACCTTCCACAGATCTCAGGGGCTCTGGTGAAACTCTCCCGTCTCTGGTATTCTACATCCCTGTGAATTCTAGCTGCCTTGGCTTCTCCTACTCCCAGCTCCATGTCCTCAAGTTAGGGAGATTACAGGCTCTTCAAGCAATAAACTGAGGCAATCCTAGGGATTGCCTCATTTGTTTCCCCTCTCTAAGACATGAGTATCCTGCCCTGTGTGGCAGCCAATGTCTAACAACCATTGTTTCACTTATTCTGTCTGGTTTTTTAATTGTTTCAGGCAGGAGGATAAACCCAGTCCCTGCTACTCCATTTTGGCTGGAAGCAGATGCCTTTTTTTCCCCCGTTTTCTCATCTCCTCTTTCTCTACTCTTTCATTGTTTTTTTAATGTAAGCAAATATAATTTTATATTCATATCTCCAAATATAAATTTAGACAAATTTTAGAACACTCTACACACTTTTCTGTACCATGCTTTATCTTCTCTTAATATGTCCTGGTAGGATGTATACAATATTAATAGTTTATCATAGTAGTACATAAAGATATTTCTTATCCTTTTAATGGGAATGCACCATAGTTTATCTACCAGTACCCCACTGAAGGCTATCTGGATTGTGTCTACTCTTTTGTTGATTTATTCGTTTGCTTGTTTTATTTTTTATTTAACAAATAGAGTTCCTATGAATAACTACGTGCAATATATTTTCATATTTTTACCTGAGTCTCTTTTGGATAATTCATAGAATTGGGATAGCTGGGTCAAAGAATAATGCTGCTGGATACTGTCAAATCCTCACCAGAAAAGCATGAGCATGTCTATTTCCCCACAGTCTCATCATCAGAGAATGCGGTCAAATTTTGAATGTTTGACAATCCAACAGGTAAGGAGAGAAATTCCATTTATCTTATTATGAATGAGATTGGGCATTTTCAAATGGTGAGGAGACATTTCATTTTAGTTTTCTTTCAGGCTTTGGTCTTTTTCCTAATCTATTTTTAGAAGCGCTTTATATATTAGGGCCATTAACACTTTGTGATATAAATTGCAAGTTTTTCTTTTTTTTAGTTGTCTTTTTACTTTTCTTACATTTTTGTTTTTTTAACCAAGCATTTTTTTTTTATTACAAATTATTTTCTTTTCATTATTGGGAGGGATTTTATTATGTGTGTGTGTGTATAAAATTGAAAAATATTAAATTGTATGTCCTCTGTAATGATGAGGTCTCTTATTACCTTTATTGTCCAGTTTGTAACTGGTTTTGGTTGATTCTCTTTGAAGTGCCTACTGCACCAATACCTTCCCTTCCACACTCATTGTCACCACCTTAGGGAGCCATTCATGTCTTACGCCTAGACTGCAACCACCACCTACATGTTCTTCCTGCTTCCTGTCACTCCCCCAGCCAAATAATATTTACAAAGTCTACAGGTCTGCTCACACTTTTCTCCCTACTGTGTAATGATATGAAATCCAGTCTCTTTGCATAAATTCAAGAATATCCTTAAATTCTCCCCATTCAAATAGTTGAGTATTATTTTTCTGTATTCTCCTACATATACCATCCAGACAACTTAGTTATCCCATTAAAAATGAAAAGTATATTTCCCACTCAACCATCTCCCCACTGCCTTAATGCTCTTTCTTCTCTTCTCCATCCATCTAAATAATAAATAGTAAGTTGAAGGGTGAGAAAATGCCCTTTCAAGAATTTTAAGAAATCCCACATTCACTCAACATACATTCGTTCAGGGCGTTTGCTAGTCACGAGAGTTGTAAATATGAGTAAAGAACAGTCTCTGACCTCATGGGATTTACAGAAGGCTGGGAAAAAGACATAAAGCAATGATGATAGAATGTGATACCCTAGATTAGAAGCATATTCAAATAGTTTTGGAGCAAAATGGACGGAAGGATTTATTTTGAATATGGTAGCTGTTCAGAAAGATACCAAAGATAAGGTGACATCTAGACTGCACATATAAATATGAGCAAGAGTTTGCTGAGTTGACAAGGGAGAAATAAATGTTCTAGCAAATGAAGCAGCCTGAGAAATGGCATGTCATTATTATTCTTCACACCTTCCTTGAACATTCTAGGTTAGAATCACCTTCCATACTGACTGTGTGACTTCAGTCTATCTGGGCCTCAATTGCCTCATGTCTAAAGAATTTAGAAGAATAGTGTCGACCTCATACAGTCCTTGTGAAGTGTGAACAGGATAACAATGATAGAGTACTCAAAAAATTCCTGACACACAGTAGGCATTCAACAAATAGTAACCATTAGTATCGTCTCATCTTTCATTAGAAGCGTATGGGACTTAAATTCATAATTATTATTTTGTTTAGAAGTCACATAATACTTTAAATAATTGCCAAACTCTTTCCTATGTGTGTCTTGTTTTAAGTGTCTATAGGACAGAGATTAAAGCTTAACTTCATATCACCTTTGTATCAAGCAAAATATCTTAAACATACATTGTTGAGAGACAATGCTCAGAATATAAGAAAACATACTTTGAATAAAATTTCCATTGTACAGATTCTATTGGGTATGTTGACCTATTGAAGGATAGGGCAAAAATCCTCTCTCATGATATCCTATATCTGAAGAACATGCCAATAATAATGTAAAAATTTTTAAAAAGACCATTTTGCCAGTGTGTTTTACTAAATATAGTAAATCACATAAGGACTGGTTCAAATTGAAGAGATTCAATAAGACAAAACTGATAGGAACTTCACTGGAACTCTCTCCACCTCATTGGCCACCCAGCAAATCCAAAGAAATCACAGTATCCCTCATTATACACAAAATACACCTTTTATTCTATTTTTCTACCAGCATTCCACGTGACTTGCTTTTAACTTCTTTGACATCAGAGGAAATCTAGGCATTATAAAATCCATTCTCAACCTATTATTCTGGAGTTAAATTCACAAAAGAGAAAATAACACTTGTAAAATACAGAGAAAAATGTCATATAATGGGTGCACTTTAAAAGATCCATCAGGCAAAGGAAGAACCACAGGAGCTGATGCACCTGGCATGGCCAAATTGGAAAGAACACAATACAACAGGAGACGGAGACGTGCCTATTCTATACACAGCACTACTTACCAGATAGGCAATTATCTAATCTACTGTGAACTGATTTACTGTTTGATTTCCTACTAGGATAAACAACAACAAGAGTCCTGCGCATGATCACAGTAGCTCTCAGCAGGGTATAAAAAGCGACACAGGGCGAGGAGACATCAAACTCAAGAACCTCACTGTCCTGAAAACACAGCCAGAACCTCCAGCCTCTGACCTGATGGTCAACTTCTGTTGCAGCTCTGTCTGTTCTGACCAGGGCTGTGGCCAGGACCTCTGCCAGGAGACCTGCTGCCACCCCAGCTGCTGCCAGACCACCTGCTACAGGACCACCTGCCGCTGCCCCAGCTGCTGTGTGTCCAGCTGCTGCAGGCCACAGTGCTGCCAGTCCGTGTGCTGCCAGCCTACCTGCTGTCGCCCGAGCTGCTGTGTGTCCAGCTGCTGCAGGCCCAGCTGCTCTGTGTCCAGCTGCTGCAGGCCCCAATGCTGCCAACCCAGCTGCTGCCGCCCCAGCTGCTGCCGCCCCAGCTGCTGCCGCCCCTCCAGCTGTGGTTCTAGCTCCTGTGGCTCCAGCTGCTGCCGCCCCTGCTGCTGCTTCCGCCCAGTCTCTGGCCAAGTCTCCTGCCACACCACTTGCTATCACCCAAACTGTGTCATCTCCACCTGCCCCCGTCCCACCTGCTGTGCCTCTTCCTGTTGCTGAATCCCTGCTCTGAGCACGCCACTTCTTCGTTGCCTCACTCCCCATAAGTATATACCCTCCTTTTTAAAAATGTGGAGTCCTCAAGAGAATTGAGCTTCTGAGTCCCATAAGGAAACCCAATCCCACTAATTACTGTGTTCACATCTAGCTTTTGTCCAAACTCTCTCCCTTCCAAATGAATTCATTCAGAACCTGCTAATAAACTAATGTATTTCCCCCAAATTCCTCCGTTTGTCTATAAAACATCCACTCATCATGCCTAAAGGATTCGGAGATTGTCTGCATCCCCTGTGGGTCCACCGATTTTTAACCCCACTGAACTGAAAGTCCAATGAAATATCCCTCTTGAACTCCTTTTCAAAGATTTCTTGTAACTTCTTATCACCATGTTCCAAAATAAATTTCTATTCTACTGACACTGAAAATTGAATGTGATGCTCACTATTTTTTTTTTTTTTTAAATGGGCTTTATATATGGGTCCTGGGTAATTGTATTTTGCCTACACCTGTAGGGTAGACATCACAGTTTAGCTAACCTTCCAATAGAAGTCAAATGACATTGGATACTTCCCAGTTTTCTTTAGGAAGTCTTTTTAGGCTTAGGCAAATCAACTAATCCTTTTCTGGGCTTCAGAAAATAAAGAGTGAAACAGGAGTCATGGCGGATCCATGAATGTAATAGCAGAGGAAATTTTTTGAAAAGATTAAACACAGCTCATGATCTTTTAAAAACACTATCTTTCAGATTTTTTTTCCCCACCAAACAAAGCAGCCAATAGATAGTTTAGCAGAGTATATGTACTTTCCACTCAGAGTCACAGGCAGTGTATCAGGGGCTATGCCTTCTCCCTTCTGCACATGTACAAAGGTGTCCCTTCATTCTGACTGGTAGAGCGTCAGTGGGGATTCACTCTGCCCTACAGGAGGGTTGCCTTCAGGGCCAGGCAGGTGATATAATTGAATGAAGCTGACTTGATGGAATTTCATAGGTATTTGAGGAGACTATGATTTTTTGGTCCAAGGTCATGGCCCCTTACCAGAACAGAAAGATAAACATTCACATTTCTCTCCAAAGTCGGATGACCCTGAAGGGTCACTTGGTCACTCCTTCTTCAGAACCCTCATAGGGTCAGCTGAGGCTTCCACTGAGGATAACTCACAACTTGATTTCTCCGAGTCCTGCTTCTTTCTCTTCCCTTCTACGAGTGTTAATCCCAAAAGCCCTCCTCAATAGGCCTCCTGCATGCTAATCTCCGTCTGGCCATCTGCTTCCTGGGGAGCCCAAACTGCCAGAAAATCCCGTTTGGAGTTCACGATAGCTAATTTGAGACAGCTGGAATGGCTGACTGAAACGTACTGTTAGTGCATGATGAGATAGGATTATAAACACAATAGCAGAGATTGTATTTAACTTAATCTATAAAGAAAACTCTCAATTTTATATAAATCACATCTATTCTTTTCTACAGATTTTTGTATGTTTTAAACACAAGTATATTGCTTTTTAGAAATGTAAACAATGCAAAAGAACATGGCCAAAAATGAGTTTCCCTTCACTACACCCATTGCTGTTGAGTCGATTCTGACTCATAGCAACCCTACAGGACACAGTGGAACTGCCTCATAGGGTTTCCAAGGAGGGGCTGGCGGATTCGAAATCCCGACTCTTGGTTAGCAGCCATAGCTCTTAAACACTGTGCCACCAGGGACCCTTCCCTTTGTTAGTTGATGTTAAACCCATTCAAGACCCACTGTTACAAGCTGAGATATGCATTTGTACCTCATGTATATTTATTCAAAAACGTGGCTTTAGTTGTACACTTCTTCTTCTGATGTTTATCCAAATACTATTTTATGTCCTTCAGTAAATGTTAATTCTTTCCTCCACAAGTATATTTCTTGGAAGATTTGTTAACATGTATTATATATTTATTGTTGGGAATTGTGAGTTTTTTTAATTACTTTATGGAGGATTATTTCATATACCTACCGATACTTATGTTAGTCTTCTATCAGATCTCACTCTTAATTCTAATACTTAGTTGTTCCTGCAGGATTTTCTGGGCATCCAATTATGGTGGCTAAATGCTACCAGCCTGAGACATGTCCCCATGGATTCTCAGAAGGTCTCCTGGAGAGTTGTTTCCTAGTCACCCACAATGGTAACCCTGTCATTAACACTGACTTTCTGGGCTTTTCTTCCTCTCCTGTCTTACTTTCCCCACTTGCTCTCATGTGTCTCCTGGGACCACCTCCCAAATAAACCATCTGCCCTCATGTCCTCATCTCAGGGTCTGCTTTGGGGGGAATTCAAGCTAAGACAGTAGATGTTCAGCAAATATTTTTGGCTGACTGGTAATGGTGGTTATTTTTAGCAACAGGAGTAAAACTGGGGAGTCCAAGGTGGCAAAACCAGTGTTACCGTTTGGTGTTCACCACCTTCCTGTCTTTTTTTCTGTGAGAATATAAGCGTGTATGTTAAGCATAGTATTCATGGTTATTGGTAAACATGTCTCATTCTTAAAATTATATCTTACCTTCTAAAACTTCCCACATAATTTAGGTTTCATGCCACATGTTACTTACTATGTAACATAATCCTTTTGTTTAGATTTTTTTCCCCATTCTTTCCATCTGTCTAAAAGATAAGTATTGTTGAAAGGCCGTTGCATGCCCCCAAGGTGTCAAAAAACCTTTGCTCACTCAATAAACATTTATCGCCAGCGTCCTCTGTTCCAACTCTCTGTCTGCCACTGTGGTAACGAGAATAAAGAAGTGATAGCACATACCTTCAGGGTATAAGCATTGCAGCTGGGGCAAGGACAGAAGACTTAACTCTGATACAGTAGAGTGTGTTAGGTTAGAAGCGCAGTACAAGGAAGACATATGTGGATGGTGCAATTGGTCAGGAGAGACATCACTGAGGAGAAAGCACACCAGCTGGGTCTTGACATAGGAGTTGGAGTTCACAGAGTTGACCAGAAAGAGGCAACATTTCAGGAAGATAAAATAGTTTCAGCAAAGGTTTTTAATTTTTTTTTTATTCATTCTTCATTGGTCATTCTAAACGTATTGAGCTTACTTCCTGTTTAATTTTGGAAAAGTTTTTATTGTTAACCTGTCTATGCTTTTGTTGCCTCTTTTACTAAAAGAGGCAAAAATGCACACTATCTCATAAGGCTGCATTAAGGCTTAAAAACAAAATAAATCTAGAATATTCAGCACAATACTTGAAGTCCACACTTCACAAATGATAGCTGTTAGTATTTTCTCACCATTCACTGAGGCTGTATGGACTTAACCACATATGATATATTTTTGTTTTTTTAAATAATTGTAATTCTATTAGTGGTTACCAAACTCTGTATCTTATGTATGTGTCTTATTCAAGTACCTGCAGGAAAGGGTTGAAGGCTTATCTGTCATATACCCATACTACCTAACAGAATGTCTTTGATACATGTTATTGAAAGACTTGATAATTCTAAATATTGTTACATATAATAAAAGCTTTTGTAATAAAAAAAACTCGCTGCAGAAGTTTGACAATCAAAAGATTTACCAAAACCTCTCACTTGTCATGCCTATCCTAGAGGACATCCTTACTATTTAAAAGCACCAAGTCAATGTCAAGATCTTCAGCTTAAGACAGTGAAATAAGATCTGGCACACAGCTTAGAACTTCTTTGGAATCCCACCACCTCGCTGATCATCCGAGATGCCCACACAAGATCACAGTCATCTTCATTACAGATAAGACATCCTCCCCATCATGGGTATTTTCTTCTCTTTCCCTATCAGCATTCCATCTGACCAGAACACCAAGCCCCATCTTTGACAACAAAAGGTTTCTTAGTATCATGACAGTCATTCTTCAGGGTTTTCAGGAGAGAACGTCACATTCAAAACCAAAGTGGCAGAAAATCATGTGACAGATATGTGTAGAACATACTGCATTGGCCAGTGACTGAGGTGACACTGTCTAAGGAAGAAGAGTGAGAAATGTTTTAATTGGAAACAGAGGAGCACACCAGGAAGAGGAAAACATGGCATTTTCTCCATTTTGGAGTTCTTAACTAGAAAAACACAAGTATGTAATTAAATGATTAAGTCTTCCAGAAGAATAAACAATAACAAGGAAAAAATGCTTGGTATGGTGACAGCAGCCCCTCAGCAGGGTATAAAAGGGGACATGGGGCAAGGAGACTTCCACATTTGGGAACTTTACTCTCCTGTAGACACAGCCAGAACTCCACCCTCTGACACCATGGTCAACTCCTGTTGTGGCTCCGTCTGCTCTGACCAGGGCTGTGGCCAAGACCTCTGCCAGGAGACTTGCTGCCACCCCAGCTGCTGCCAGACCACCTGCTGCAGGACTAACTGCTGCCGCCCCAGCTGCTGTGTGTCCAGCTGTTGCCACCCAGTCAGCTGCCAGACCACCTGCCGCCCCAGCTGCTGTGTGTCAAGCTGCTGCAGGCCCAGCTGCCGTGTGTCTAGCTGCTGCCACCCTAGCTGCTCTGTGTCCAGCTGCTGCAGACCCCAGTGCTGCCAGCCCACCTGCTGCATCTCCAGCTGTTGCGGCCCCTCCTGCTGTGGTTCTAGCTCCTGTGGCTCCAGCTGCTGCCAGACCACCTGCTGCAGGACCACCTGCTGCCGCCCCAGCTGCTGTGTGTCCAGCTGCTGCCGCCCCAGCTGCTGTGTGTCCAGCTGCTGCAGGCCCAGCTGCTGTGTGTCCAGCTGCTGCCGCCCTAGCTGCTCTGTGTCCAGCTGCTGCAGACCCCAGTGCTGCCAGCCCACCTGCTGCCAACCCACCTGCTGTATCTCCAGCTGCTGCCACCCCTCCAGCTGTGGCTCCAGCTGTTGCCGCCCCTCCTGCTGTGGTTCTAGCTCCTGTGGCTCCAGCTGCTGCCGCCCCTGCTGCTGCTTCCGCCCAGTCTCTGGCCAAGTCTCCTGCCACACCACTTGCTATCGCCCAACCTGTGTCATCTCCACCTGCCCCCGTCCCACCTGCTGTGCCTCTTCCTGTGGCTGAATCTCTGCTGTCAGCACACAACTTCTTCATTGCCTCACTCCCCAGAGATGTAGACCCTCCTTTTGCAAAATGTGGAATACTGAAGAGAATTGAGCTTCTGAGTCCCACAAGGAAGCCCAGTCCCACTAATTCTGTGTCCACATCTAGCTGGTTTCCAAACTCTCTCCCTTCCAAATGAGTTCATTGATAACCTGCAAATAAATTATCAAGTTACCCCCAGATTTCTCCATTTGTCTATAGGACACCCATTTATCATACCTAAGGATTCGCAGATTGTCTCCATCCCTTCAGGCTACCAATTTTTAACCCCGCTGACCTGAAAATCCAATCTCTGGCACTCCTTTTCAATGATCTCTTGTAACTTCTAATCCGTGTACTAAAATAAATTTCTATTCTACTGACACTGAAAATTGAATGTGATTGTGGCTATTTTTTACAAATGGGTTTTATATTTTGGTCCTTGGTAACTGCATTTTGCCTACACTGGTAGGGTAAACATCACGGTTTAGCTAACCCCTCAATAGAAGTTGAATGTCGTTCGATACTACCCAGTTTTCTTTAGCAAGACTTTTTAGACTAAGGCAAATCAACTAATCCTTATCTAGTCTTCAGAAAATAGAGAGTGAAACAGAAGTCGTGGTGCATCCATGAATGTAATAGCAGGAGAAATTTTTTGAAAAGATTGAACACAACTCATGATTTTTTAAAGACACCATCTTTCGGATTTTTTTCCCCACCAACAAAAGCAACCAATAAATAGTTTGGCAAAGTCCATGTATTTTTTACTCAGGGTCATAGGCAATGTATGAGGAGCTATCCCTTCTCCCTTCTGCGCATGCACGATGGTGTTCCTTCATTCTGACTGGTAGAGCGTCAGCAGGGACTCATTCTGCCTTATAGGCGGGTTGCCTCCAGGACCAGGCAGGTGACATAAATGTATGAAACTGACCTGGTGGAAGCTGATAGGTATCTGAGGAGACTTTTTTTTTTTTTTTTTTTGTCCAAGGTCATGTCCCCTTCCCAGGATGGATAGAAAAATGTTCACATTTCTCTCTTCAGAACTCCTCGTAGGGTCAGCTGAGTCTTCCACTGAGACTGCTTCACAACTTGATTTCTCCCAATCCTGCTTCTCTCTCTTCCCTTCCTCAAGTGTTAATCCCCAAACCCTCCTCAGTAGGCCTCCTGCATGCTAATCTCCTTCTCACCATCTGCTTCTTGGGGAGCCCAACCTGCCAGAAAATCCCATGTGGAATTCATGATACCTAGAGACAGTTGGAATGGTAGGCTGAAATATACTTATAGTGCATGATGAGATAGGATTATAAACATTATAGTGGAGAAAATATTTAACTTAATAGAGAAAATTATAAGTTTTATATAAACTATGTTTATTCCTTTCTAAGGATTTTTGTATAATTTGAACACAAATATATTGCTTGTTAAAAATGTAAACAATGCAGAAGAACACAGCCAAAAGCAAGTTTCCTTTCATTAGTTGTTGGGAATCCCATTCAAGATCCAGTGTTACAAGTTGAGATACATCTTCTCGAATCATTTGTACCTCATGTATAGTTATTCAGAAACCTGGCTTTAGTTGTACATTTCTTCTTCTGATATTTATGCCAATACTATTTTATGTCCTCTAGCAAATGTTAATACTTTCCACCATATACCAAAAAAACCCAAACTAAACCCACTTCCATCGAGTCAAATTCGACTCATAGTTAGACTCATAGCGACCCTATAGGACAGACTAGAACCGCTCCACGGGGTTTCCAAGGAGCAGCTGGAGGATTCAGACTGCCAACCTTTTGGTTAGCAGCCAAGCTCTTAACCACTATGCCATGAGGGTTTCCTTCCTCCATATATGCCACATATATTCCCTGGAAGATTTATTGACATATATGTTTATTGTTGAGAATTGTCTTTTTTTTTTTCCATTACTTTATGGAGGATTATTCCTAGTGTTTAAGAAATCCATCAATATGTATGTTAGGCTTTTATCTGACCTCATTGTTCATTCTAATAATCACTTGTTTTGGTTGGGTTTTCTGGGCATCCGATTAAGGTGACTAAATGCCACCAAACTGAGGCACGTCCCCATAGATTATCAGAGGGCCTCCTGAAGAATTGTTTCCTGTCATCCACAATGGTACCCTGTCATTAATGCAGACTTTCTGGGCTTTTCTTCCTCTCCTGTCTTACTTTCCCCACTTGCTCACATGTGTCTCCTGGAATCACCTCCCAAATAAACCATCTGCCCTCATGTCCTCATCTTGGAGTCTGCTTTGGGGGGATTTCAAGCTAAGAGAGTAGATGTTCAGCAAATATTTTTGGCTGACTGACAAAAAAACTGGTAATACTGGTTATTTTTAGCAACAAGAGTAATATCGGGGAGTCAGAGGTGATGGAAATCAGTGTTAGCATTTGGTGATCACTGCGTTCCTGTCTTATGTCTGTGAGAATATAGGCATGTGTGTTAAGCACACTATTCATGATTATTTCTAAACACATCTCATTGTAAAAATTGCAACTTACCTTCCAAAACTTCCTGCATAATCTGTGTTTCATGTCATGTGTTACCTACTACATGACATAGGCATGGGTTTCCTCATAACATGATCCTTTTGTTTAGAATGTTTTTTCCCTTCTTTCCATCTGTCTAAAAGATATGTGTTGTTGAAAGTCCATTGCATGTCCCCAAGGTGTCAAAAAGTTTTCGCTCACTCAAGGAGCATTTATTGTCAGTGTCCTCTGTTCCAACTCTGTACCTGCCACCAGGGTAACAAGAAAACAGAAGTGATGGCACATGACTTCAGGGTATAAGCATTGCAGCTGGGGCAAGGACAGAAGACATAACGGTGATACAGTCAGGTGTGCTAGGTTAGGA
This sequence comes from Elephas maximus indicus, assembly GCF_024166365.1. Taxonomy (NCBI): domain Eukaryota; kingdom Metazoa; phylum Chordata; class Mammalia; order Proboscidea; family Elephantidae; genus Elephas; species Elephas maximus. The sequence continues at coordinate 48,176,187 of NC_064837.1, read as the reverse complement.
GCACAGTACAGGGAAGAATTATATTTGAATGGTGTAGTTGGTCAGGAAAGACATCACTGCAGAGAAAGCACGACAACTAGGTCTCGACATATGAGCTGACAAGAAAGAAGCAACATTTCAGAAGGATACAATCTCTTCCACAAAGGCTTTTAAGTTTACTTACTCATTCTTCCTTGGTAATTCTAAACATATTGAGCTTACTTTCTGTTTACCTTGGAAAAGTTTTTGTTGTTAACCTGTCTATGCTTTTGTTGCCTCTTCTACTATTTTTTTTTTTCTACTAAAGGAGTAGTAAGAAAACACACTACCTCATTAAAAAAAAAAAAAAAAACCTCATAAGGCTGCACTAAAGATTAAAAAGAGAATGTTGAGCCCAATGCCTGATACATGGTCAACACTGCACAAATGGTAGCTGTTAGTATTTTCTCTCCTTTCACTGAGGGTGTATGGACTTACCCACATACTACATATTTTGGTTGTATTTTTTTAATTAAAGTAATCATAAATATCTTCGTGATTACCAAACTCTGTATCTTATATGTGTTTTACTCAAATGCCTGGAGGAAAGACATGAAGGCTTATCTGTCATACCCCCATAGTACCCAACAGAATGTCTTGGAGAGATGTCATTGAAAGGCTTGCTAATTCTAAAGATTCTTATATATAATAAAATATTTTATAATTAAAAAAAATCAGTAGTCATAAAAATTTGACACTCATAAGATTAACGAAAACTTCCCACTCTTAATGGTTATCCTAGAAGACATTCTTACAGTCAGAAATGTGATTTTACTATTTGAAAGCACCAAGTCATTGCCCAGTTCTTCAGCTTGAGACAGTGAAATAAGATCTGGCACAGAGCTTGGCACTTCCGTGGGGTCCCATCATCTCTCTGACCATCCAAGATGCCCACACAGGATCACGGTCATCTTCATTACAGTTGGAACATCCTCCCCATCATGGGTCTTTCCTTCTATTTCCCTATCAGCATCCCATCTGACCAGAACACCCTGCCCCATCTTTGACAACAAAAGGTTTCTTAGCATCATGAGAGACATTCTCCAGGGTTTTCAGAGAACAATATACAGATAGAAGGGAATGTCATATTCAAAAACAAAGTGGCAGAAAGTCACGTGACAAATATGTATAGAACATACTGTATTGGCCAGTGACTGAGGTGGTGTCTTCCAAGGAAGAAGAGGGAGAAATGTTTTAATTGGAAACACAGGATCACACCAGGAAGAGGAAAACATGGCATTTTCTCCATTTTGGAGTTCTTAACTAGAAAAACACAAGTATGTAATTAAATGATTAAGTTTTCCAGAAGGATGAATAATAACAAGGAAAAAATGCTTGACATGGTGACAGCAGCCCCTCAGCAGGGTATAAAAGGAGACATGGGGTAAGGAGACTTCCATATTTGGGAACTTCACTCTCCTGTAGCCACAGCCAGAACTCCACCCTCCGACACCATGGTCAACTCCTGTTGTGGCTCCGTCTGTTCTGACCAGGGCTGTGGCCAAGATCTCTGCCAGGAGACTTGCTGCCACCCCAGCTGCTGCCAGACCACCTGCTACAGGACCACCTGCTGCCGCCCTAGCTGCTGTGTGTCCAGCTGCTGCAGGCCACAGTGCTGCCAGTCCGTGTGCTGCCAGCCTACCTGCTGCAGGCCCAATTGCTGCATTTCTAGCTGCTGCCGCCCCAGTTGTTGCATTTCTAGCTGCCGCTCCAGCTGTTGTGTGTCCAGCTGTTGCCGCCCCAGCTGCTCTGTGTCCAGCTGCTACAGGCCCCAGTGCTGCCAGTCCACCTGCTGCCAGCCCACCTGCTGCCAACCCACCTGCTGCATCTCCAGCTGCTGCCACCCCTCCAGCTGTGGCTCCAGCTGTTGCCGCCCCTCCTGCTGTGGTTCTAGCTCCTGTGGCTCCAGCTGCTGCCGCCCCTGCTGCTGCTTCCGCCCAGTCTCTGGCCAAGTCTCCTGCCACACCACTTGCTATCGCCCAACCTGTGTCATCTCCACCTGCCCCCGTCCCACCTGCTGTGCCTCTTCCTGTGGCTGAATCTCTGCTGTCAGCACACAACTTCTTCATTGCCTCACTCCCCAGAGATGTAGACCCTCCTTTTGCAAAATGTGGAATACTGAAGAGAATTGAGCTTCTGAGTCCCACAAGGAAGCCCAGTCCCACTAATTCTGTGTCCACATCTAGCTGGTTTCCAAACTCTCTCCCTTCCAAATGAGTTCATTGATAACCTGCAAATAAATTATCAAGTTACCCCCAGATTTCTCCATTTGTCTTTAGGACACCCATTTATCATACTTAAGGATTCGCAGATTGTCTCCATCCCTTCAGGCTACCAATTTTTAACCCCGCTGACCTGAAAATCCAATCTCTGGCACTCCTTTTCAATGATCTCTTGTAACTTCTAATCCGTGTACTAAAATAAATTTCTATTCTACTGACACTGAAAATTGAATGTGATTGTGACTCTTTTTTTAAAAATGGGTTTTATATTTTGTGCTTGGTAACTGTATTTTGCCTACACCTGTAGGATAGAAGACACAGTTTGGTTAACCTTCCAATAGAAGTCAAATTTCACTGGCTACTACCCAGTGTTCTTGAGCAAGTCTTTTTCAACCCCAAAAAACCAAACCCATTGCCGTCGAGTCAATTCTAACTCATAGCGACCTTATAGGACAGAGTAGAACTGCCCCATAGGGTTTCCAAGGAGCACCTGGTGGATTCAAACTGCCAACCTCTTGGTTAAGAGCCAGAACACTTAACAACAAAGCCACCAGGGTTATAGGCTTTGCCAAACCACCTAATCCTTTTCTAGTCTTCAGAAAATAAAGAGTAAAACAGAAGTCATAGCACATCCATGAACATAATAGCAGGAGAAATTTTTTGAGAACCTTGAACACAACTCATGATCTTTTAAAAATACCATCTTTCAGATTTTTTTGTCCCACCAACAAAAGCAACTAATAGATAGTTTAGCAAAGTCCATGCATTTTTTACTCAGAGTCATATGCAATGTATGAGGGGCTATCCGTTTTCCTTCTGCACAGGTACAACGGTGTTCCTTCATTCTGACTGGCAGAGCTTTAGTGGGGATTCACTCTGCCACATAGGAGGGTTGCCTTCAAGGCGGGGCAGGTGATGAAGCCGACCTAATGGAAGTTCGTAGGTATTTGCAGAGATGGTGATCTTTTTTTTGTCCAAGGTCATATCCCCTTCCCAAGATGGATAAATAAAGGTTCACATTTCTCTCCCAACTGGGGATGCCTCTGAAGGGTCACCCTTCTTCAGAAGTCCTCATAGGGTCAGCTGAGCCTTCCACTGAGACTGCCTCACAACTTGATTTTTCCCAATCCTGCTTCTCTCTCTTCCCTTCCTCAAGTGTTAATGCCAAAATACCCCTCAATAGGCCTCCTGCATGCTAATCTCCATCTCAGCATCTGCTTCCTGGGGAGCCCAACCTGCCAGAAAATCCCATTTGGAATTCGCGATTCTTAGAGACAGTTGAAGTGGTTGGCTGAAATACACTTTTAGTGCGTGATGAGATAGGATTATAAACATTATAGTGGAGAAAATATTTAACTTAATCTATAGAGAAAATTATAAATTTTACATAAATCACATTTATTCCTTTCTAAGGATTTTTGTATAATTTGAACACAAATATATTGCTTTTTAAAAATTGAAGCAACACAAAAGAACATGGCCAGAAGCAAGTTTCCTCGCATTAGTTGTTCATCCCATTCAAGATCGAGTGTTACAAATTGAGATACATCTTCTCGAATCATTTGTATCTCATGTATAGTTATTCACAAACCTGGCTTTAGTTGTACATTTCTTCTTCTGATATTTGTGTCAATACTATTTTATGTCCTCCAGTAAATGTTAATACTTTCCTCCACATGCCTCCCCCCCAAAAAAAAACAACTAACTAAACCGGTTTCCATCAAGTCAATTTCAACTCATAGTTAGACTCATAGCGACCCTATAGGACAGAGTAGAACTGCCCCACAGGGTTTCCATGGAGCAGCTGGAGGATTCAAACCGCCAACTTTTTGGTTAGCAACTGAGCTCTTAACCACTACACCATCAGCGTTTACTTCCTCCATATTTGCCACATATATCCCTTGGAAGATTTATTTACATATATATTCATTGATGAGAATTGTATTTTTTCTTTCATTACTTTATGGAGGATTATTGCTAGTGTTTAAGAAATCTATCAATATTTATGTTAGACTTTTATCTGACCTCATTGTTCATTCTAATAATCACTTGTTTTGGTTGGGTTTTCTGGGCATCTGATTAAGGTGGCTAAAAGCCACCAGCCTGAGGCATGTCCCCACGGATTCTCAGAGGGTCTCCTGAGGAATTGTTTTCCTGTCACCCACAATGGTACCCTGCCATTAACACAGACTTTCTGGGCTTTTCTTCCTCTCCTGTCTTACTTTCCCCACTTGCTCACATGTGTCTCCTGGGATTACCTCCCAAATAAACCATCTGCCCTCATGTCCTCATCTCAGGGTCTGCTTTGGGGGCAATTCAAGCTAAGACAGTGGATGTTCAGCAAATATTTTTGGCTGACTGACAAAAAACTGGTAATGGTGGTTATTCTGAGCAACAAGAGTAAAACTGGGGAGTCAGAGGTGACGGAAATCAGTGTTAGCATTTGGTGATCACTGCGTTCCTGTCTTTTTTCTGTGAGAATTAGGCATGTATATTAAGCACACTATTCATGATTATTTGTTAACATATCTCATTGCAAAAATCGAAAAGTGTCTCCCAAAACTTCCCACACAATTGATGCTTCATGTCACATGTTACCTTCCACATAACATAAATAATAGGCATGGTTTTCCTCTTAACATGATCCCTTTGTTTAAAATATTTTGTCCTCTTGTTTCCATCTGCTTAAAGACATGTACCGTTGAAAGGTCATCGCATGACCCTAATGTGTCAAAAAGCCATCACTCAACTCAATAAGCATTTATTGTCAGCGTCCTCTTCTCCAACTCTGTGCCTGTCACCATGGCAACAAGAATACAGAAGTGATGGCACATGCCTTCAGGGTATAAGCATTGCAGCTGGGCCAAGGACAGAAGACATAACTGCGGTACAGTCGAGTGTGCTCGGTTAGGAGCTCAGTACAGGGAAGAATTATATTTGAATAGTGTAGATGGTCAGGAAAGACATCACTAAGTAGAAAGCATGTCAGCTGAGCCTTGACATATGAGTTGGAGTTCACCGAGCTGACCAGAAAGAAGCAACATTTCAGGAAGATAAAACAGCTTCAACGATGGCCTTTAAGTTTCCTTAATCATTCTTCCTTGGCTATTCTAAACATAATGAGCTTACTTCCTGTTTCATTTTGGGAAAGTTTTTATTTTTAACCTGTCTATACTTTTTTTGACTCTTCTACCAAGAGAGTAGTAGGAATGCACACCACCTCATAGGGCGGAATTAAAGATTAAAAGCAAAATGAATACAGAATTTTCAGCACAATGCCTGAAGTCCCCACTTCACAAATGATAGCTGTTAGTATTTTCTCACCATTCACTGAGAGTGGGAAGAATTATATTTGAATAGTGTAGATGGTCAGGAAAGACATCACTAAGTAGAAAGCATGTCAGCTGGGCCTTGACATATGAGTTGGAGTTCACCGAGCTGACCAGAAAGAAGCAACATTTCAGGAAGATAAAACAGCTTCAACGATGGCCTTTAAGTTTCCTTAATCATTCTTCCTTGGCTATTCTAAACATAATGAGCTTACTTCCTGTTTCATTTTGGGAAAGTTTTTATTTTTAACCTGTCTATACTTTTTTTGACTCTTCTACCAAGAGAGTAGTAGGAATGCACACCACCTCATAGGGCGGAATTAAAGATTAAAAGCAAAATGAATACAGAATTTTCAGCACAATGCTTGAAGTCCCCACTTCACAAATGATAGCTGTTAGTATTTTCTCACCATTCACTGAGAGTATATGGACTTAACCACAGTTGATACTTGGGTTTTATTTTTTTAATTGCAATAATTGTAATTCTTTTAGTAGTTACTAAACTCTGTATCCTATGTATGTGTTTTATTCAAGTACCTACAGAAAAAAGATGAAGGCTTATCTGTTATAGTTCCATGGTACCCCACAGAATATCTTAGATACATGTTGTTGAATGCCATCATAATTCTAAATATAGTTATATATAATAAAAGCTTTTATAATTAAAAACATCCACCGTAAAATTTGACAATCAAAAGATTAACCAAAACTTCCCACTGTTAATGTCTATCCTAGAAGACATTCTTACAGTCAAAAATGTGATTTTACTATTTAAAAGCACAGAGTCATTGCCAAGTTCTTCAGCTTGAGACAGTGAAATAAGATCTGGCACAGAGCTTGGCATTTCCGTGGGGTCCCATCATGTCTCTGATCATCCGAGATGCCCACACAGGATCACAGTCAACTTCATTACAGATAGGGAGGCCATCCTCCCCATCATGGGCCTTTCCTTCTCTTTCCCCATCAGCATTCCATCTGATCAGGACACCCCGCCCCATCTTTGGCAACAGAATGTTTCTTAGCATCATGCGAGCCATTCTCCAGAATTTTCAGAGAACCATGTACAGATAGGAGGGAAGGTCACATTCAAAACCAAAGTGGCAGGAAGTCATGTGACAAATATGTATAGAACATACTGCATAGGCCAGTGACTGAGGTGACAGTGACTAAGGAAGAAGAGTGAGATATGTTTTAATTGGAAACACAGGAGCACACCAGGAAGAGGAAAACATAGCATTTTCTCCATTTTGGAGTGTTTAACTAGAAAAACATGATTATGTAATTAAATGATTAAGTTTTCCAGAAGAATAAATAACAACAAGGAAAAATGCTTGACATGGTGACAAAAGCCCCTCAGCAGGGTATAAAAGGGGACATGGGGTAAGGACACTTCCATATTTGGGAACTTCACTCTCCTATAGACACAGCCAGAACCTCCACCCTCTGACACCATGGTCAACTCCTGTCGTGGCTCCGTCTGCTCTGACCAGGGCTGTGGCCAAGACCTCTGCCAGGAGACTTGCTGCCACCCCAGCTGCTGCCAGACTACCTGCAGCAGGACCACATGCTGCCGCCCCAGCTGCTGTGTGTCTAGCTGCTGCCACCCCAGCAGCTGTGTGTCCAGCTGTTGCCGCCCAGTCTGCTGCCAGACCATCTGCCGCCCCAACTGCTGTGTGTCCAGCTGTTGCAAGCCCCAGTGCTGTCAGTCCCTGTGCAGCCAGCCCACCTGCTGCTGCCCCAGCTGTTGCATCTCCAGCTGCTGCCGCCCCTCCAGCTGTGGCTCCAGCTGTTGCCGCCCCTCCTGCTGTGGTTCTAGCTCCTGTGGCTCCAGCTGCTGCCGCCCCTGCTGCTGCTTCCGCCCAGTCTCTGGCCAAGTCTCCTGCCACACCACTTGCTATCGCCCAACCTGTGTCATCTCCACCTGTCCCCGCCCCACCTGCTGTACCTCTTCCTGTTGCTGAATCTCTGCTGTGAGCACACCACTTTTTCATCACCTCTCTCCCCACAGATGTAGACCCTCCTTTTTAAAAATATGGAGTGCTCAAGAGAATTGAGCTTCTGAGTCCCACAAGGAAACCCAGTCCCACTAATTCTGTGTTCGCATCTAGCTGCTGTCCAAACTCTCTCCCTTCCAAAAGAATTCGTTCAGAACCCGCAAATAAATTAACAAGTTCCCCCTAAATTTCTCCATTTGTCTATTGAACACCCATTCATCATGCCTAAGGAATTTGAAGATTGTCTCCATCCCGTCAGCCAGCGATTGTTAAGTCTGCTGATCTGAAAATCCAGTCCTTCTGACACTCCTTCTCAAAGATCTCTTGTAACTTCTAATCTCCATGTACCAAAATAAATTTCTATTTTACTGACACTGAAATTTGAATTGGATTGTGATTATTTTTTAAAAATGGGTTTTATATTTTGTCCTCGGTAACTGCATTTTGCCTACACCTGGAGAGTAGACAACACAATCCCTCAATAGAAGTCAAATGTCGTTGGACACTACCCAGTTTTCTTTAGCAAGTCTTTTTAGACTTAGGCAAATCAACTAACTCTTTTCTAGTCTTCAGAAAACAAAGAGTGAACCAGAAGTCGTGGCACATCCATGAATGTAGTAGCAGGAGAAAATTTTTCAAAAGATTGAAAACAACTCACGATCCTTTAAAGACAGCATCTTTCAGTTTTTTCCCCACCAACAAAAACAACCAGTAGATAGTTTAGCAAAGTCCATGTATTTTTACTCAGAGTCATACGCAGTGTACGAGCGTTATCCGTTTTCCCTCCTGCACGTGGTGTTCCTTCATTCTGACTGGTAGAGCTTTAGCGGGGATTTACTAGGCCACAAAGGAGGGTTGCCTTCAAGGCCAGGCAGGAGATATAAATGTATGAAGCCAACCTGGTGGAAGTTCATAGGTATTTGAGGGGACTATGATTTTTTTTGTCCAAGTTCATGTCCCCTTCCCAAGATGGACAGATAAAGATTCACATTTCTCTTCCAACTGGGAATGCCTCTGAAGGGTCACCCTTCTTCAGAACTCCCCATAGGTCAGCTGAGGCTTCCGCTGAGGCCACCTCACAACTTGATTTCTCCTGATTCTGCTTCTTTCTCTTCCCCTCCTCTAGTGTTAATCCCAAAAAGCCCTCCTCAATAGGCCTCCTCCCTGCTAATGTTCCTTCCAGAGTCTGCTTCCTGGCAAGTCCAACCTGCCATAAAATCTCATTTGGAATTCAAGATAACTAATTTGAGACAGCTGGAAAGGTTGACTGAAATATACTTTTAGTGCATGATGAGACAGGGTTCTAAACACTATAGCAGAGAAAATATTTAACTTAATCTATAGAGAAAATTATAGATTTTAAATAAATCGCATTTATTCCTTTCTAAGGATTTTTGTATGATTTGAACACAAATATATTACTTTTTAAAAACGTAAACAATGCAAAAGAACATGGCCTTTCATTAGTTGTTGTTAACCCCATTCAAGACCCACCGTTGCAAGCTGAGATACATGCTTCTTGAACGCATTTGTACCTCACGTATATTTAGTCGCAAACCTGGCTTTAGTTGTACATTTCTGCTTCTGATACTTATGCAAATATTATTTTATGTTCTCCAGAAAATGTTAATAGTTTCCTACATATACAAAAAAAATCATACGACGCCCATTGTCATCAAGTTGATTCCGACTCATAGTAACCCTACAGGATAGACTAGAACTGCCTCATAGAGTCTCCAAGGTGGATTTGAACTACTGACCTTTTGGTTAGCAGCTGTAGCACTTAACCACTACACCACCAGGGTTTCCTTCCTCCATACTGGCCAAGTATATTACTTGAAAGTTATATTTACTTATATATTTATTGTTCAGAATTGTATTTTTTTATCACTTTATGGAGGATTACTGCTACTGTATAAGAAACCTATCAGTATTTAAGTTAGTCTTTTACCTGACCTTGCTGTTAATTCTGATAATCACTTGTTTCTGTAGGATTTTCTGGGCATCCAGTTATGGTGGCTAACTGCCACAAGCCTGAGACATGTCCCCATGGATTCTCAGAGAGTCTCCTGAAGAATTGTTTTCCAGTCATCCACAATGGGGACCCGATCACTAACACACACTTTTTGAGTTTTTCTTCCTCTCCTGTCTTACTTTCCCAACTTGTTCACATGTGTCTCCTGGGATTACCTACCAAATAAACCATCTGCCCTCATGTCCTCATCTCCGGGTCTGCTTTGAGGGTAATTCAAGCTAAGACAGTAGATATTCAGCAAATATTTTTGGCTGACTGACAAAAAACTGATAATGCTGGTTATTTTTAACCACAAGAGTAAAATTGGGGAGTCAGAGGTGAGGGAAACCGGTGTTAGCACTGGGCGTGCACTATCTTCCTGTCTTTTTTTCAGTGAGAATATAGGCATGTGTGTTAAGCACACTATTCATGATTATTTCTAAAAACATCTCATTGTAAAAATTGCAACTTATCTTCCAAACTTCCTGCATAATCTGTGTTTCATGTCATGTGTTACCTACTACATGACATAAATAGGCATGGTTTTCTTCATAACATGATCTTTTTGTTTAGAATGTTTTTCCCCTTCTTTCAATTCATCTAAAAGATATGTGTTGTTGAAAGTCCATTGCATGTCCCCAAGGTGTCAAAAAGCCGTCACTCACTCAAAGAGCATTTATTGTCAGTGTCCTCTGTTCCAACTCTGCATCTGCCACCAGGGTAACAAGAAAACAGAAGTGATGGCACATGACTTCAGGGTATAAGCATTGCAGCTGGGGCAAGGACAGAAGACATAACGGTGATACAGTCGAGTGTGCTAGGTTAGGAGCACAGTACAGGGAAGAATTATATTTGAACGGTATAGTTGGTCAGGAAAGACATCACTGCAGAGAAAGCATGACAGCTAGGCCTTGACATATGAGCTGACAAGAAAGAAGAAACATTTCAGAAGGATACAATCTCTTCCACAAAGGCTTTTAAGTTTACTTATTCATTCTTCCTTGGTAATTCTAAACATATTGAGCTTACTTTCCGTTTACCTTGGAAAAGTTTTTGTTGTTAACCTGTCTATGCTTTTGTTGCCTCTTCTACTAAAGGAGTAGTAAGAATACACACTACCTCATAAGGCTGCACTAAAGATTAAAAAGAGAATGTTGAGCACAATGCCTGATACATGGTCAACACTGCACAAATGGTAGCTGTTAGTATTTTCTCTCCTTTCACTGAGGGTGTATGGACTTACCCACATACTACATATTTTGGTTGTATTTTTTTAATTAAAGTAATCATAAATATCTTCATGATTACCAAACTCTGTATCTTATATGTGTCTTACTCAAATGCCTGGAGGAAAGACATGAAGGCTTATCTGTCATACCCCCATAGTACCCAACAGAATGTCTTGGAGAGATGTCATTGAAAGGCTTGCTAATTCTAAAGATTCTTACATACAATAAAATCTTTTATAATTAAAAAAAAATCAGTAGTCATAAAAATTTGACACTCATAAGATTAACGAAAACTTCCCACTCTTAATGGCTATCCTAGAAGACATTCTTACAGTCAGAAATGTGATTTTACTATTTGAAAGCACCAAGTCATTGCCCAGTTCTTCAGCTTGAGACAGTGAAATAAGATCTGGCACAGAGCTTGGCACTTCCGTGGGGTCCCATCATCTCTCTGACCATCCAAGATGCCCACACAGGATCACGGTCATCTTCATTACAGTTGGAACATCCTCCCCATCATGGGTCTTTCCTTCTATTTCCCTATCAGCATCCCATCTGACCAGAACACCCTGCCCCATCTTTGACAACAAAAGGTTTCTTAGCATCATGAGAGACATTCTCCAGGGTTTTCAGAGAACAATATACAGATAGAAGGGAATGTCATATTCAAAAACAAAGTGGCAGAAAGTCACGTGACAAATATGTATAGAACATACTGTATTGGCCAGTGACTGAGGTGGTGTCTTCCAAGGAAGAAGAGGGAGAAATGTTTTAATTGGAAACACAGGATCACACCAGGAAGAGGAAAACATGGCATTTTCTCCATTTTGGAGTTCTTAACTAGAAAAACACAAGTATGTAATTAAATGATTAAGTTTTCCAGAAGGATGAATAATAACAAGGAAAAAATGCTTGACATGGTGACAGCAGCCCCTCAGCAGGGTATAAAAGGAGACATGGGGTAAGGAGACTTCCATATTTGGGAACTTCACTCTCCTGTAGCCACAGCCAGAACTCCACCCTCCGACACCATGGTCAACTCCTGTTGTGGCTCCGTCTGTTCTGACCAGGGCTGTGGCCAAGATCTCTGCCAGGAGACTTGCTGCCACCCCAGCTGCTGCCAGACCACCTGCTACAGGACCACCTGCTGCCGCCCTAGCTGCTGTGTGTCCAGCTGCTGCAGGCCACAGTGCTGCCAGTCCGTGTGCTGCCAGCCTACCTGCTGCAGGCCCAATTGCTGCATTTCTAGCTGCTGCCGCCCCAGTTGTTGCATTTCTAGCTGCCGCTCCAGCTGTTGTGTGTCCAGCTGTTGCCGCCCCAGCTGCTCTGTGTCCAGCTGCTACAGGCCCCAGTGCTGCCAGTCCACCTGCTGCCAGCCCACCTGCTGCCAACCCACCTGCTGCATCTCCAGCTGCTGCCACCCCTCCAGCTGTGGCTCCAGCTGTTGCCGCCCCTCCTGCTGTGGTTCTAGCTCCTGTGGCTCCAGCTGCTGCCGCCCCTGCTGCTGCTTCCGCCCAGTCTCTGGCCAAGTCTCCTGCCACACCACTTGCTATCGCCCAACCTGTGTCATCTCCACCTGCCCCCGTCCCACCTGCTGTGCCTCTTCCTGTGGCTGAATCTCTGCTGTCAGCACACAACTTCTTCATTGCCTCACTCCCCAGAGATGTAGACCCTCCTTTTGCAAAATGTGGAATACTGAAGAGAATTGAGCTTCTGAGTCCCACAAGGAAGCCCAGTCCCACTAATTCTGTGTCCACATCTAGCTGGTTTCCAAACTCTCTCCCTTCCAAAAGAGTTCATTGATAACCTGCGAATAAATTATCAAGTTACCCCCAAATTTCTCCATTTGTCTATAGGACACCCATTTATCATACCTAAGGATTCGCAGATTGTCTCCATCCCTTCAGGCTACCAATTTTTAACCCCGCTGACCTGAAAATCCAATCTCTGGCACTCCTTTTCAATGATCTTTTGTAACTTCTAATCCGTGTACTAAAATAAATTTCTATTCTACTGACACTGAAAATTGAATGTGATTGTGACTCTTTTTTTAAAAATGGGTTTTGTATTTTGTGCTTGGTAACTGTATTTTGCCTACACCTGTAGGATAGAAGACACAGTTTGGTTAACCTTCCAATAGAAGTCAAATTTCATTGGATACTACCCAGTGTTCTTGAGCAAGTCTTTTTCAACCCCAAAAAACCAAACCCATTGCCGTCGAGTCAATTCTAACTCATAGCGACCTTATAGGACAGAGTAGAACTGCCCCATAGGGTTTCCAAGGAGCACCTGGTGGATTCAAACTGCCAGCCTCTTGGTTAAGAGCCAGAACACTTAACAACAAAGCCACCAGGGTTATAGGCTTTGCCAAACCACCTAATCCTTTTCTAGTCTTCAGAAAATAAAGAGTAAAACAGAAGTCATAGCACATCCATGAATGTAATAGCAGGAGAAATTTTTTGAGAACCTTGAACACAACTCATGATCTTTTAAAAATACCATCTTTACGATTTTTTTTCCCACCAACAAAAGCAACTAATAGATAGTTTAGCAAAGTCCATGTATTTTTTACTCAGAGTCATATGCAATGTATGAAGGAAAGCGGAGCCATCCGTTTTCCTTCTGCACAGGTACAATGGTGTTCCTTCATTCTGACTGGCAGAGCTTTAGTGGGGATTCACTCTGCCACATAGGAGGGTTGCCTTCAAGGCGGGGCAGGTGATGAAGCCAACCTAATGGAAGTTCATAGGTATTTGCAGAGATGGTGATCTTTTTTTTGTCCAAGGTCATATCCCCTTCCCAAGATGGATAAATAAAGGTTCACATTTCTCTCCCAACTGGGGATGCCTCTGAAGGGTCACCCTTCTTCAGAAGTCCTCATAGGGTCAGCTGAGCCTTCCACTGAGACTGCCTCACAACTTGATTTTTCCCAATCCTGCTTCTCTCTCTTCCCTTCCTCAAGTGTTAATCCCAAAATCCCCCTCAATAGGCCTCCTGCATGCTAATCTCCATCTCAGCATCTGCTTCCTGGGGAGCCCAACCTGCCAGAAAATCCCATTTGGAATTCGCGATTCTTAGAGACAGTTGAAGTGGTTGGCTGAAATACACTTTTAGTGCGTGATGAGATAGGATTATAAACATTATAGTGGAGAAAATATTTAACTTAATCTATAGAGAAAATTATAAATTTTATATAAATCACATTTATTCCTTTCTAAGGATTTTTGTATAATTTGAACACAAATATATTGCTTTTTAAAAATTGAAGCAACACAAAAGAACATGGCCAGAAGCGAGTTTCCTCTCATTAGTTGTTCATCCCATTCAAGATCGAGTGTTACAAATTGAGATACATCTTCTCGAATCATTTGTATCTCATGTATAGTTATTCACAAACCTGGCTTTAGTTGTACATTTCTTCTTCTGATATTTGTGTCAATGCTATTTTGTGTTCTCCAGTAAATGTTAATACTTTCCTCCACATGCCAAAAAAAAAAAAACTAACTAAACCCATTTCCATCAAGTCAATTTCAACTCATAGCGACCCTATAGGACAGAGTAGAACCGCCCCACAGGGTTTCCATGGAGCAGCTGGAGGATTCAAACCGCCAACTTTTTGGTTAGCAACTGAGCTCTTAACCACTACACCATCAGAGTTTCCTTCCTCCATATATGCCACGTATATTCCTTGGAAGATTTATTTACGTATATATTTATTGTTGAGAATTACATTTTTTCTTTCATTGCGTTATGGAGGATTATTGCCAGTGTTCAAGAAATCTATCGATATTTATGTTAGACTTTTATCTGACCTCATTGTTCATTCTAATAATCACTCGTTTTGGTAGGATTTTCTGGACATCCGATTAAGGTGGCTAAAAGCCACCAGCCTGAGGCATGTCCCCATGGATTCTCAGAGGGTCTCCTGAGGAATTGTTTTCCTGTCACGCACAATGGTACCCTGCCATTGACACAGACTTTCTGGGCTTTTCTTCCTCTCCTGTCTTACTTTCCCCACTTGCTCACATGTGTCTCCTGGGACCACCTCCCAAATAAACCATCTGCCCTCATGTCCTCATCTCAGGGTCTGCTTTGGGGGCAATTCAAGCTAAGACAGTGGATGTTCAGCAAATATTTTTGGCTGACTGACAAAAAACTGGTAATGGTGGTTATTCTGAGCAACAAGAGTAAAACTGGGGAGTCAGAGGTGACGGAAATCAGTGTTAGCATTTGGTGATCACTGCGTTCCTGTCTTTTTTCTGTGAGAATATAAGCATATGTGTTAAGCACACTATTCATGATTATTTCTAAACACATCTCATTGTAAAAATTGTAATGTATGTTCCAAAACTTCCCACATAATTCATGCTTCATGTCACACGTTACCTTCCACATAATGTAAATAGGTGTGGTTTTTCTCCAAACACGATCCCTTTGTTTAAAATATTTTGTCCTCTTGTTTCCATCTGCCTAAAAGACATGTACTGTTGAAAGGTCAACGCATAACCCTAACGTGTCAAAAAGCCATCACTCAACTCAATAAGCATTTATTGTCAGCGTCCTCTCTTCCAGCTCTGTGCCTGCCACCATGGCAACAAGAATACAGAAGTGATAGCACATGCCTTCAGGGTATAAGCATTGCAGCTGGGCCAAGGACAGAAGACATAACTGTGATACAGTCAAGTGTGCTAGGTTAGGAGCTCAGTACGGGGAGGAATTATATTTGAATGTGTAGTTGGTCAGGAAAGACATCACTAAGTAGAAAGCATGTCAGCTGAGCCTTGACATATGAGTTGGAGTTCACCGAGCTGACCAAGAAAGAAGCAACATTTCAGGAAGATAAAATAGCTTCAGCAATGGCTTTTAAGTTTTCTTAATCATTCTTCCTTGGCTATTCTAAACATATTGAGCTTACTTCCTGTTACATTTTGGGAAAGTTTTTATTTTTAACCTGTCTATACTTTTTTTTGACTCTTCTACCAAGAGAGTGGTAAGAATTCACATCACCTCACAGACCGAATTAAAGATTAAAAGCAAAATAAATACAGAATTTTCAGCACAATGTTTGAAGTCCACGCTTCACAAGTGATAACTGTTAGTATTTTCACATCATTTACTGAGGGCGTATGGACTTAACCACAGTCGATATTTGGGTTTTATTTTTTTTAATTACAGTAATTGTAATTCTTTTAGTAGTTACTAAACTCTGTATCCTATGTATGTGTTTTATTCAAGTACCTACAGAAAAAAGATGAAGGCTTATCTCTTATACCCCCATAGTGCCCAACAGAATGTCTTAGATACATGTTGTTGAATGCCGTCATAATTCTAAATATCATTATATGTAATAAAAGCTTTTATAATTAAAAACATCCATCGTAAAAGTTTGACAATCAAAAGATTAACCAAAACTTCCCACCTTTAATGCCTATCCTAGAAGACATTCTTACAGCCAAAAATGTGATTTTACTATTTAAAAGCACTGAGTCATTGCCAAGTTCTTCAGCTTGAGACAGTGAAATAAGATCTGGCACAGAGCTTGGCACTTCCTTGGGGTTCCATTATCTCTGACCATCCGAGATGCCCACACAGGATCACGGTCATCATCATTACAGATGGGCCATCCTCCCCATAGTGGGTCTTTCCTTCTCTTTCCCCATCAGCATCCCATCTGACGAGGATACTCCATGCCATCTTTGACAACAGAATGTTTCTTAGCATCATGAGAGCCATTCTCCAGAATTTTCAGAGAACAACGTACGGATAGGAGGGAAGGTCACATTCAAAACCAAAGTGGCAGAAAGTCATGTGACAAATATGTATAGAACATACTGCATAGGCCAATGACTGAAGTGGCACCGTCTAAGGAAGAAGAGTGAGATATGTTTTAATTGGAAACACAGGAGCACACCAGGAAGAGGAAAACATAGCATTTTCTCCATTTTGGTGTGTTTAACTAGAAAAACATGATTATGTTTAACTACAAAAACATGATTATGTAATTAAATGATTAAGTTTTCCAGAAGAATAAATAACAACAAGGAAAAAATGCTTGACATTGTGACAGAAGCCCTTCAGCAGGGTATAAAAGGGGACCTGGGATAAGGAGATTTCCATACTTGGGAACTTCACTCTCCTATAGACACAGCCAGAACCTCCACCCTCTGACACCATGGTCAACTCCTGTTGTGGCTCCGTCTGCTCTGACCAGGGCTGTGGCCAAGACCTCTGCCAAGAGACCTGCTGCCACCCCAGCTGCTGCCAGACTACCTGCAGCAGGACCACATGCTGCCGCCCCAGCTGCTGTGTGTCTAGCTGCTGCCGCCCCAGTTGCTGTGTGTCCAGCTGCTGCCGCCCCAGTTGCTGTGTGTCCAGCTGTTGCCACCCAGTCTGCTGCCAGACCACCTGCCGTCCCAACTGCTGTGTGCCCAGCTGTTGCAAGCCCCAGTGCTGTCAGTCTGTGTGCAGCCAACCCACCTGCTGCCATCCCAGCTGCTGCCACCCCTCCAGCTGTGGCTCCAGCTGTTGCCGCCCCTCCTGTTGCTTCCGCCCAGTCTGCGGCCAAGTCTCCTGCCACACCACTTGCTATCGCCCAACCTGTGTCATCTCCACCTGCCCCCGTCCCACCTGCTGTGCCTCTTCCTGTTGCTGAGTCCCTGCCCCGTATCCTTTTACCTCTGTCCCCACAGAGGTAAATCCTTTTTGTGCTGAGCTTTAGGATCTACAGATGCTGGCTGACATAGCTCACTGGAGATGAGCTCATGATTCCGGTGAGCCAGCCTCTCATCCACTGACTGTGTGAGCACATTCTGGTTCAGTCTGAACTCTCCCTTGTTACCTTTTTCCTTCCATGGTATCACCAAATACAAATTAATTCGCCATCCACTAGCTAAGAAATTATCCCTATCCTTCACATTTCTCATTCTTCCTTTTTACTTCTGGGCTGTAGATTTTCTTTCTCAATGGATGGAAGTTGCCTGTAGGGTCACTGATTTTACTCCCTGGATCTCAGGGCCCAGTTATATCCCATATTTTATCCTAGAGTGAATTTCTCATGTTTTGTTGCTTCTCTGCTTTCTAATAAAATTTTCCTCACGAAGGAATTCATTGGTATGGTTCTCTGTGAATTTTATAATTATTTTACTCAGTAAGCAGGCAATTATATTTTATATGAAGATACAGGAAAAACTTCAAAGTGTTTGCCATTTTGAAAATAAATGTTATATCAAATATAGATAATTGAAGAAATTCTCTGCTCTGAGAAAATTAATTTCTCCCTTTGGGATTCTCACACGACTAGAAGTCTAAAATTGGATTCCAAACCCATTTATGTTGTAAGCTTTCAGTTCTGAATGTAGGCATTTGTTTTGTTTTGTTTCCATCAACATTCCCCAAAGAAGAAGATTCACTGGGGTTCTTTTGGTCAGTAGGCTAAAATTTCCAAGTTCCGTCTCAGAGAGGAAATCCCTTCCAGGGTCTCAGCTTTTCATGGTCCCAAACAATGTCTTTTGGCCCTGCGAGGGCATTAAAATCATAACCCCGAGCCATTAACCTATATCTCCAACAAGATGCAGCATATCCACTCAAAGACTAACCATCTGATCTTGAGTTTCCACTGCACTCTGGCACCTGGGGATTTTAATTTTCTTTCTTTTAAGCTCAAAAATATGTTACTTCAAAAAACTCTATCCCCCCAGAGGGAGAAATTCATATTAGCTTAGTATCTAAGTTGCTGAAGTCCCTCAATTATATTTTTCCCAATATAGAATTTCACCAGTCACTGGAATAATCTATATTTACATCAGGCAATGATTAGAATTTCTAATGAAATAGTTAATTATATCAATAGCTACTTTCATAAAATTAATGCTATTCCCAGGAGGTTTTTTTTTTTTTTTTTTTTTTTCTCTTTGAACACCTAATCAAATATCAATGTATAGGAGACAGTGGCATTTCCTGTTTAAAAGCAGCAATGACACTTTTTGGTTAACCAGGAAAAGGAGGAGGAAGGGGAGTAGAGTTACCCATTTGAATGAAGGAGACCCAGTGGATATAATCTAATTTGATGTTCTAAAAGTCTTAGTCCAAGCTTCACAAATAAAATTATTAAAATAATAGATTCCCTACACTGATAGATTAGATCATTTCTCATTAATATTTACTTACTTTCTCCCCTCCTACCTCCCTGGGAGAAGTATCCTCTCCTACCCCACGACTTTGGGCTTCGCCATGTGACTTGCTTTGGCCAGTGGGATGTTTGAGGACATGACCCAAGCAAAGATGTGAAATGTGTTTCTGTGATTGGAATTGCTCCCTTGCGCATCTATCATCAGAACTAGGGTTGCCAGCTAAAATACAGGACATATGCAATATTTGGAATATATCGCTATGGACTGAATGGTATCCCCCCAAAAATGTGTGTCAACTTGGCTAGGCAATGATTCCCAGGATTGTGTGATTGTTCACCATTTTGTCATCTGATGTGATCTTCCTATGTGTTGTAAATCCTACCTCTATGATGTTAATGAGACAGGATTACAGGCAGTTATTTTAATGAGGCAGGATTCAATCTACAAAATTAGGTTGTATCTTGAGTCAATCTCTTTTGAGATATAAAAGAGAGAAGCAAACAGAGAGGCAGGGGGACCTCATACTATCAAGAAAGTAGTGCCAGGAGCACAGCATGTCCTTTGGACCCAGGGTCCCTGCACTGAGAATCTCCTATACCAGGAGAAGATTGATGACAAGGATCTTTCCCTAGAACTGACTGAGAGAGAAGGCCTTCCCCTGGAGCTGGTGCCCTGAATTTGGACTTCCACCATCCTAAAATGTGACAGAATAATTTTATCTTTGGTAAAACCATCCACTTGTGGTATTTCTGTTTTAGCAGTACTAGATAACTAAGACACATACTTACACTAAAAAATTATTGGTTGTTTATCTGAATTCAAATTTAACTGGGTGACATGGGCTCGCCATGAGTCAGAATCAATTCTATACCAACAGGTTTGGGCTTTTCTTGTTGTTGTTCTTTTGAACGGTAATTTTATTTGCTAAATCTGGCAGCCCACATTCAGAAGGAACCACAAACTAATCCATGGCCAGAAGCTAGTCCCAGCCTTAATCAGTCAAATCCCAACTGACCTACAGACACATGATGAAGAACGAAATGCTTCTTGTGGTATGCCATTGATAGCTTGTGGTTGCTTGTTATGCAACAATAGCTGACTTATTCATCCAGGTGGCAATGAGGAACTAGCTTAAGATACTAATTAGTGCACAAAGGTACGCATATAGTTTTCTACAAAGAAAAGAAAAATAGGAGTACCCAAGAGTTTGTGCCAGGGTTGGATTTATTTTAAAATTTTAAAAAAATTTCCAGAAGCTATAGGTTTATAGATAAAATTAAGCTTTTGTGGATAATATACAAAGTCAACCTGTTTGTGTTAAAATGAAGGAGGATTTCACCAGGTTTTGTAAGCACAGTTGTTATAAACACAGGCTTCAGAGTCAGACATGCTTGAGTTTGAATCCTGATTTTATTATTTAAGAGCTGTGAGACCTTGGCAAATTACTTAACGTCTCTAAGCTTCAGATTCCTCATCTATAAAATGGGGAGAATATTAACTACCTCAACTGATTGCTATGATGGTTAATAAAATAAGGTAGGTAAAGTACCCATCTTGGAATGCATCGCATTTAATAAAAGCTAACTTAAAGTTCTTACGTAGAAGTAAAAAAAAAAAAGGGCAGCTGAGATCCAGCACCAACAACTAATGAGATAATACATTCAGAAGGAATTATTATAAACTGTTCTTAGAGAAAAAATGGGTATAAGCTTCCAGTAAGAGCTAGTTAGAAAAGAAGCTAGGATTCATTATGAAGCTATGATATAGAACATCAGCTCAAAGGACTGCTTAGATCAAAAATGTCCACAGAAAGTTGGCCACAAATAAAAAGGCTCTTTGTAAACAAATGAGAAATAATACATTTATACCAAATCATAATATGACTTTGCCTAGAATGTTGCATATAATTCTAGCGACGTTATCTCAGGGGATGATTTAGTCTTTACAGTAAAAATCAACTAAAATTATGAAGGAGCCAAGTAAGAATCTTGGCATGAAGAATGATGAAGAATAAATTTGATAAAATTCACATCTATGGAATCTTCTACGTTATCTGCAAAGCAAAAAAATGGGATTAATTCCCCTGCGATAACAACAAAAATTTGTCTTTTTGACAAACTTTTTGTTTGTCTTTCAAGATTACCTGTCATTAGGTGTCTTAGTTATCTAGTGCTGCTATAACAGAAATAACACAGTGGATGGCTTTAACAAAGAGAAGTTAATTCTCTCACAGTCCAGTAGGCTAGAAGTCTGAATTCAGGGCGCTGGATCCAGGAGAAGTCTTTCTTCTGCTGTCGGCTCTGTAGGAAGGTCCTTGTCATCAGTCTTTCCTTCCTCTGGGAGCATCTCAGCGCAGGAGCCTCAGGTCCAAAGGATACACTCTGCTCCTGGCACTGCTTTCTTGGTGGTATGAGCTCCCCTACTCCTTGCCTCCATCCTTTGCGGGCCATACCCCAGGAAAATTCCCTTTACATTGGGTCAGGGATATGACCTGGTAAGGGTGTTACAATCCCACCCTAATGCTCTTTAACATAAAATTACAATCACAAAATGGAGGACAGCCACAGAATACTGGGAATCATTGCCTAACCAAGTTGATATACACATTTTTGGGGGGACATAATTTAATCCATGGCATTGTGGTAAACAGTTCCCCTAATTCTCTCTCAGTATCACTTCTAATGATGCTGTTGAAATTAAAGAAACAATTTGCTACTTGCTTTAAGACTTCAGACATTCTCTCCCCTACCTAAAGAACATGGCTTACTGAGCCAGATAAACTCATAGTAGAAGCTGCTTGCTGATAAAAGAGAAGACCTGGACCCCACACCTCATTCTGTTACCTCAGTATGTGACCATGGGAACCCATATGTCCCTTTCTGTAAAATGAGAGGAAAGGACTATGTATTCTCTAGAGTCCCTTCCCAGATGCCACAAGTGCAATGACTAATCCCCCCCAAAATTACAAAGATAAAAATTGCAATGGATTCTTGAGGAGGGCTTTACAATCAAAGTATAAGTGGAATTTGGCTTGGAAGGATGAGGAGGGCATTCCCGGTGAGTGGGGAGATATAAACAATCAGGTCAGGAAAGCCCAGGTCCTCTTCAAGGGATAGTGACTAAACCAGTTTGGCAGGGAGACAGGGTTCCCATGTGGTCCCTCCTCACATGAAAAACCACAAACCTGCCTTTGAATGAGTCCTTGAAGGAGACTTCTGGAAAGCAAATGATTATTGGTCCACAATAGTGTGAAGCTATTAACATGTTACTGTCACGTACATGTATGTGTATGAATAAGGGGAGTCATTGCTTGGGGGTAATTACAAAAGTCTTTGAAGTCAAGGCATAAAAGTCTAACTTCAGGGCCAAAGGGCAGAATGATTAAATACTATTCTATTTTAGAAGACGCATTCTTTTCTCCTTCATAGGTTAGAAATATTTCAGGGATAAATTCATCAGAATCCAATCCAATGCCTAAATTTTGGTGAAAATGAACAATATAAGAAAAGGAAGGGATATTTGTGGTGTGTATGCTTATAAGTGTAGGAGGGGCGGTAATCAAAACACCATTAGTCAATGTGAAATCCTCACTTAATTGGCCAGATGTCGAACAAGGAATGGCCTGTCTTCTGGGTTGATCAGCCCCTGGCCAGGGTATATAAAGGACCCAGAGGGAGAGGAAGACATTCACACCTCAGAAAACCCACCTGCTCTCAACAGCCCTACTCAGACCAGCCCCACACTCCACCATGACCGGCTCCTGCTGTGGCTCCACCTTCTCCTCCCTGGGCTGTGGGGGAGGCAGCTGCCAGCCCTGCTGTCCCCAAGACCCCTGCTGCTGTCGCCCTGTGTCCTACCAGACCACCGTGTGCCGCCCCGTGACCTGCGTGCCACGCTACACACGTGCCATCTGTGAGCCCTGCCACAGGCCCGTCTGCTGTGACCCGTGCAGCCAGCAGGAAGGCTGCTGCCGGCCCATCACCTGCTGCCCCACGTCCTCCACGGCCGTGGTCTGCCGGCCCTGCTGCTGGGTCTCCACCTGCTGCCAGCCCATCTCTGTGCAGTCCCCCTGCTGCCGGACCCCCAGCTGCCAGCCTGCCCCCTGCAGCACCATCTGCAGGTCCTCCTGCTGCTGAGTCTCCACTGTCCCCACAGAGCAACATACTAGAGCTGAAGCACCTTTTCTGCATCATCGGGGGACAGTAGTCATTTTTACATTCTCCCATCTGGATACAGTCTAGCACCTAAGCAGATGGTCATCACCATCCTCAGACAAATTCCCTAGTGTCTACATCAGCAGAAATCATCATCAGTAGTAAGTCTACCTTTAGAAGTCCTTGGAGTGGACTTTGCCAACCCATCCTGAATTCCAGAGGCCACTCAAACCCTCACCATCATCCTTTGTAATCAGTTGCTCTCTTGTTTTCAATAAACTGATTTTTATTGGCATAGCAAACTACCCTCCTACCTGATTCATTCATCAGTGTGTATATATCGGTGTACACAGATGAGCAGGTTTTTAGAATGTGCACAAGGGAACCAAAGCTTATCCATAGACCTGGTGAAATTCCATTCATTCAGTAACTATATCTCAAGGGACCTTCAATGGACAGACTCTGCCTGATGACTTCTGGATAGGCCATGTCCCTTGCATGCAAGTAGCACACGGTCTAATTGGCTAGGCAAGTAAGTCAACACAGAATTAGTGAAGAGGGGGAAAGGGGTGGGAGTAGCATATGCCAAGCCCAGAAGAGAGAGTGTGGCCTCTGGTGGTAAGCAGGCAATGACAGTGCTTCTCTTGTCTTTTTACCTCATTTCCTAGAGCATCGTTTTTCGAAGTGTGGTCCACAGATCACCCATATCAGAGTCTCCTGGAATCCCTATTAAAAATACAAACTCTTAAGCCCCAACCCAAACCTGCTGAATCAAAATCTCCATGGTGAGGCCTAGGAATGTGCCTGTTTTGATATCACTTCCAGGAGTTTCTCATGCACACTAGAGTTTCAGAATCACTATCTTGGTGGAAGATATGGATCTGAGTTCCTTTGGGGCTTAACAAGCAGGGTCCTGAGAGCTGTCTCAGCATATAGGATACTGAATTTCATGTGTAAATCAGTACTTTTTCTTCCTGCCTCTACAGCAAGAATGGAAGGAATAACATTCACCCTAACAAGCCATCCTCCTGCCCTTTTTCCCTCAACTTTCCCCATTTCCATCTTTGACTCACCATTTAAGGATATTTCTAAAATCATTTCAGAGAATAAGTTATCCAGGGAATGCACATTGTGTTTTTAGAAGATTTTTGTATTTTCTGGAGCTGTGGTGGCACAGTGGTTAAGCGTTCGACTGCTAACCAAAAGGTCAGCAGTTTGAATCCAACAGCTGCTCCTTGGAAAGCCTGTGGGGCCGTTCTACTCTGTCCTGTAGGGTTGCTATGAGTTGAAATCAACTTGATGGCAATGGGTTGGGCTTTCTGGTTTAACATTCAGTGGTTCCCAGGCTGGTTCCTAACCAAACATGAAACTGTTGATGAGTGCATACCATGGCTCACCATCACAAGAGGTCACTATGTTCTTTTTCAATCTAACTGCAAAAATCCCACAATTTCTCACCACAAATGGTTTACTTTTATTTGTTCCCACTCTGGCGATTATGTTCTTACAGCACTTTTAGAATCTGAATAATATGACTAAAAATAAGCATGTGATAAAGACCAGGGGCAAACATCTAGTCCAACAAGCTCAGGTCTATTAATGTGCAACAGCAAGGGAAACCATACAGCAGAGGAATCATGGGACATCCCACCAAACAAGGGAAGAGAAAGGGTAGTCATAGGATTTTGAGAAATAATGGAATTTAGGCAAAATTACACCACATGGTATTTTGATAGGATGAAAGCAACACAGAGCTGTGTGCAAAAAAAAGATTAACATCAAGACTGGGCTGGGAACCAGACTCAGGGTCGTGTGTCCTGGAAAGCTACAAAGGTAAGAAAAATATGGAATATTGCCTCTGAAAATCTCTTACCTGAAATTCTGCACTTGGTTGGATATTGAGGGTGCTTCTCTTTTTCAAAGTGTCTAAGATCCTGTCCGGGCAAGATTGGGATGTTCCCTTCGTACTGATTTCAAGCAGCAAAAGTTCTGACAGTCTATGATTTTAGAAAACAAGATTTTTTTTTTAATAGTCTGTTCATTTATTAATAAACAAAAGCAGTGGGTTCACAGACATATTCCTATTCCTAATTTTAGCACTCCATATGTTTCTAAACAAACAAACAAAAAACCCATAAAGGAGGGGATCCTAGGGTGCAAATGGTTAAGTGCTTGACTACTAACAAAAAGTTTGATGGTTTGAATCCACCCAGAGGCACCTGGCCATCTGCTTCCAACAGGTCACACAGCGTTGAAAACCCTTTGGAGCACAGTCCTACTCTCAAACATATGGGGTCACTGTGAATGGAATCAACTTGAGGACAATTGGATTTTTGTGTTTAAATCATAAACCAAGCAAGTTCTTATTTTATTTCACTAAATGAGATTGAATTTTTAATAACTACTGCTACATGTTGACTATTTAAAGTGACTCAGAAAAGACTAGGGTCACTTAGTGTTTCTACTCAACAGAAGACCTGCGGTATTGTTCAAGCGTAGTCGCTCTTTTTTCTGTAAGACTTTGAAAAAATCGGTCACAAATCTGGTCTTCCAAAAACTGTGATAGGCTGTGATCTGTCAGAAAGTGAAATGCTTTCAAGGATCAGGACTAGGTGTGTAACAGGCTGCTCAGCCAGATCTTCAACAGTACCTGAGCTAATTTTTTTTTTTCTTCTTCTTTCTTCTTTCTCTCCTTTCCCTCCTCTAGCCCATCCCTGCCTCCAAATAAGATCGCGATGCTAGCTCTCCAAATAGTTAAGCGTTAACCAATGTTTCCCCTAAGACTGTGGAAAACAAGTGATATTGATCTAAGCCTGTCAAATAAGACGAAGGATGGCGCCAGCTACCCCCTGAGCTGATGGGATAATGGCGGGAAAAGATCAACATGTTTGAGATACGACCACCAAAACCAAACAGAAGAAAGAAAGCACACATTCCACAAGTCCCTAAACTTTATGGCCCCTTTTCCCTTAAAAACTCAAACCCATATGTAGTCTGGTGAGCCAGACGACTTTAGGAGGAGATCATTCCCCTCTGTCTCCATATACCAGTATGTCTAATAAAGCTCTTGCTACCCACCTCACCCCGTCTCTAGAATTGGCTATTTGCGGCAGGCGGCTCTAACTCGCGAAATTGCGGTAACAGGTGGGTTACAGAGTGTGTAAAAAATGATCACACAAAACAAAACACAACTCAGGGACAAATCTGGCCTGAAGGCTTTCAGCAGTCCTTGGACAATATTATCTTTAACGTACCTTCCAACTCTTTTCTTATCTGTGGCTAAAAAAAGAAAGGAAAAAGAAAAAAAAGCTATTTATCAGTCATCAGCTCATTTAACCTCCCTTTTTTTTTTCATAATTTCACCTTCATACCTCATAAGGAAACCCTGGTGGTGTAGTGGTTAAGTGCTATGACTGCTAACCAAAGGGTCGGCAGTTCGAATCTGCCAGGCAGTCCTTGGAAACTCTACGGGGCAGTTCTACTCTGTCCTATAGGGTCGCTATGAGTCGGAATCCACTGGATGGCACTGGGTTTTTTTTATATACCTCATAAGCATCAAAACCCTCAGCCAATAAACCAAAGCATCTACTTGGGAAAGATACTTTTTCCCTTTAAAAGTGTGACCCTAATACTCCCCAGTATGTCTTCTCCTTTTTCAAAATGGGTGACCAAGAGCTTGACATAACTAACGCCATGATGAACCTACAAGTTTTTCTCCTTCCTCTGCCTGCGTCCTCCTTGGCAAACCTGTTAAAGACTTTGTTTTGACCTAATGTTAATGGCTTTGTTCTTTGTTTTAATCTGAGGCAAATTACTTTGTTTTGTTCTGTCTGACTACCTGTGATTTACAATCCCCCACAGGAAAATCAGAGCATAGGTGTCTGGTATGTATATCTTTAGCCTGAGAAAGAGATGTCCTGCCTGTATCTCTTTAGTCTGATAAAGAGTCTTTTGTCACTATCTTGTAATGAATAACTCCTCCGGCCAGGCCTTCTGAGGACTACAAAGACACTTCCAACCCTAAAGTAAAATTGCTCTTTGGGACTCCATAGAGACAGCCTGTGTTGTTGTTGGGTCCCTAGTGATGCATACACCTCCTTAATAAACTTTCTCACTCTTTCTGACTTGGTGTGTGTTTTATTGGCTTGACTGCTTCAGGGCACGGACTCTAATTGGGTAACACAAGTATTTTCATTATATTTTGAATAACTCAATACAAAGTGCTATGTCATTCCTAGCAAGCAAGAAATACTCCAACTTCAATTTTATTTCCAAGGCCATACTCAGGGGAAGAGCATTAAAAAAATAATAAAAAATCCTCATTTAGTTTAACCTCTTTGTCCCATGAAAAGTTCTTCCCCCTTAATTGTTTTATCTGCCTTTGTCTTCCTAAAATTTGTGATTGCTGTGTAGATAAGAAATCATTCACAATTTATTTTTATTTCCTTCCTTCGCCTCTCCTCTTCCTTTGCCACTGTTTACATTGCAAGAGTGTCATAAATGACAGTGAGTTATGGGCCAAATCGGTTTACTAAATAAAACTCACTCCAGTGGCTTTGGTGGTTATTACCCTATAAACGAGGTGAAGAATAAGCTGTTTTACAGAAGCCCTGGGCCATTCTTTCCATAGCAGAATTAGTACGTATCTTTTTATGCGACTCGACGGCACTGGGGTTTGGGTTTTCTTTTTATGAGCTATTTTTGTTTTTTAGAAAATCTTTCATCTCAAAGTCAATCAGAAGCCAGACCTATGACTTCACGAACATGACAGCCTAACTCTTAGTCACGGAAGGCCAAGAGGAGGGAAGTGTGATGGTGTCAACACTGGAGTCTTCAAACTTTCAACCTGTCACATGGCATAGGATGAAAGGCTTGGCTTTTGGACGAGTAATTTTTCTGATGGTGTGAATCATCGAGTATTCATTTCCAGGGAAAAGGCAGACAGGAAGGAAAAGAAAGCATTCTTCATCAGCGTTGGAACTGCTGCCTCAGCAGCAGAATCCGCCAGTCCTGAGTCTCATTTCAAACACAACTCCAGGAAATGACCTTCTGTCCTGGGGTCATCAGCCCCTGGCCAGGGTATATAAAGGGCCCAGAGGGAAAAGAAGACATTCACACCTCAGAAAACCCACCTGCTCTCAACAGCCCTACCCAGACCAGCCCCACACTCCACCATGACCGGCTCCTGCTGTGGCTCCACCTTCTCCTCCCTGAGCTGTGGAGGAGGCAGCTCCCAGCCCTGCTGTCCCCAAGACCCCTGCTGCTGTCGCCCTGTGTCCTACCAGACCACCGTGTGCCGCCCAGTGACCTGCGTGCCACGCTACACACGTGCCATCTGTGAGCCCTGCCACAGGCCCGTCTGCTGTGACCCGTGCAGCCAGCAGGAAGGCTGCTGCCGGCCCATCACCTGCTGCCCCACGTCCTCCACGGCCGTGGTCTGCCGGCCCTGCTGCTGGGTCTCCACCTGCTGCCAGCCCATCTCTGTGCAGTCCCCCTGCTGCCGGACCCCCAGCTGCCAACCTGCCCCCTGCAGCACCATCTGCAGGCCCTCCTGCTGCTGAGCAGCCCAGCTCTGACATGCCAGGTGTGCAGAAACTTGTGCAAACACCACCGCTGTCGGATCAGATGAGAGAAACCATCTCTGCCACCTACATGCTCTTCAACAACTAACTCAACAGTAATTGCCTGTCCTTTTTCCACGTACTGGCGCAGCTAATCCTGACCCTCTTTTGACAATCTTTAGAAAATTTTGGCTTTCATCATTTGAATTCCTGGCTTGAAAGATATGAGTACACAAAGATCAAAGTTCCTCTTGAATGGAGCTCTATCACGCTGACTCTTCATTTCCTAACGATAAGGGTTCTTAGATTGGGCATTTTTCCAAGACAGTACTTTTTATGCTGTTCTTTGCATGTTAAAAAATAAAATTTTATTTCTGGGGGAAGCAAATGCACTTCTCATTATTATTTATTAATCTCTAAAAGCTCATTTTTTAATTTAAATTACAGTATACAGAAGCAATGTATATAGGCACTGCGTTTTTATACAGAAGCAGAAGAGCCAAAGGCAGGAGGATTTTCCAATGACCACTTTTGGAGATTTACAATAGGAAAAATTTGGGTGCAAGGTTTGTAATTTTAATAGCAATTCACGTAACTCAGGACATCTCATGTGAAGCATCTTCATATTTCAAGTTACAGGCTTTGTGGTGGTGCTGAGGAAATGCTGAGACTACAGGTCTCTGATCACGAACTTGACTCATGAATAATATACACCCACACTGATAAGCAGGGGGAAGCCTAGGTTGAGCCCCCTTGGTTCTCCAGTGTAGAAAACTGTGCAGTGATGAATGTCAAATTTGAATCTTGGTTTCCGTAGCTGCTGAATGCCCCATGCTGGAAGAACCACTACCCCATCTTCTCCACGGCTCCTTCCAGTACCACCGTGACCAATTCTGATTCTAGTAGAGCCACTGCTGCTGAGAGGGAGAAAGATAGTCCTGGTTAGAACCACTCTCATTTTGAACTCCAAACACATTGTACCTTTGAAACAATGCCGGTGTGGTGGAAATGGTGCTAGCGTTAATCTACATTGGATAAGTTTTTATTCTTGCTGTGGAACACTTTTCGGCTGGTCAGGAAAACTAACCACTGTTATTTCCCCGAGAAATGTGTTTGGCAATCCAAACACATGACTTACAAAGAGCTTTTTTGGAATGTGCTGCTTGTATGCTTGGCAATACTTACTTAGCCCCTGAGAAGAACCAGGTAAAGCAAGTTTTGCAAGGGCAGGGATCTTGACTGACTTTGTTCACTACTGGATTTCCCACTGATCTAGACCGTATTTGGCACATAGTAAATAATCAGTAATCATTTGTTGGGTGATTGAATGGATAAATTCTAAGGGGGCTGGGAGAGAGAAAGACATCATCATCCCAACTCAATTCCCTCCTTGCTCTGGACATGTGCATTCTTAAAATAAAACAATGAAAAGCACCATGAAGAAAAGTATTTTTTTTGAAACATGGTAAAAATTTCCCAACAAGAAGCCCATTAGCTTAAAAACTTTCAAGTTTTCAGTATGTGCACAATGGAGTGTTTTCTGTATTAAGGGTTTGATAGTTTATCAATTAATAGACTCACAAGTCCAATTTCTTTCCACATGCTCTTTTTTTTTTTTTTAATATTTATGTTTTTGGTGAAAGTTTACACAGCAAGTTAGGTTCTTATTTGACAATTTCCACACAAATTGGTCAATGACATTAGTTACATTTTTCACATTGTGTCAACTTTCTCTTTAATTGTGTTCTGGTTGTTTCCATTTTCAGTACTCTAGTTTCTCTGCCCCCTTATCTTCTCACCTTTGCTTCGGATTAAATGTTGACCTTTTGAACTCATTCAGATGGTTTTTTAGTAAAACACCAATCTAACAGGTGATAGCTTTTATTTTGTGTGTCACTCTGCTTTTCTGCTAAAAGGTGACCTCAGGGGATAATTTTGGTTCAAGGTTTAAAAAGTGACTCAGGGACTAGAAGTACCCCAGTGGTCATGGCCCCCAGACCTTCCGTTGGCCCAGGACAGGAATCATTCCCAAAGCCAACTCTTCAGACATGGATTGGACTGGACAATGGTTGGAGAGGGATGCTGGTGAGGAGTGAGCTTCTTGGATCAGGTGGACACTTGAGACTATGTTGGCATCTCCTGCCTGGAGGGGAGATGAGAGGGTGGAGGGGGTTAGAAGCTGGCGAAATGGACACAAAAAGAGAGAGTGGAGAGAGAGAGCGGGCTGTCTCCTTAGGGGGAGAGTAATCGGGAGTGTGTGGCAAGGTATATATGGGTTTTTGTGTGAGAGATTGACTTGATTTGTAAACTTTCACTTACAGCACAATAAAAATTAAAAAAAAAAAAAAGTGACTCAGAGCAGTAGTCTCAGGGAGTCCCTGGTGTCAAGTGGTCCAGTCAGTTGGGCAGTTTTTTTTTTTTTTGAGAATTTGAGTTTCCTTCTGCATTTTTCTCCCGTTATAACCAGGATTATTTACTGTGCCCCTGGTCAGGCCAGTGATGGTAGCCAGGTATCATCTAGTTCTTCCAGTCTCAGGGTAGTTGAGGTCTCTTTCCACATGTTCTTGATCACCACTTTTTTAAATTCTGTAGCTAATCTGTTTGCTTCCTCTCAGAATGTTCCTTCTTAGCCTTCTAGAGACTTCCTTGTCCTACACTATTTTCTCGGCTAGAGAATGCTTTGCTTTCTCCCAAGCTCATCATTGCTAATGGTTCTTGCTCATTTTCAAAGTAACTCCATGCCATGCCCTGGTTATCACCATGGCTGACACGGCTCTTCATAGGAATGCAAGGGACTGAGCAAGAGATATGATCAATAAAAAGACTTAAGCTTGAGCCTTCAACCACAGATCTAGAACAGACTTGGTTGTTTCAGGAGGACCATGTAAATCTGGATGCAGAAGCTACAAAATGGCTGAGTGACATGACTTCCTACAAACCCTGGCAGTCTGAAACAGGAAAATCACAATTAGTTTGGTAAGCAGGAATGGACTCAAGCATAACGTATGAGGAGCAGTTACAGCAAAAGACATCGAGGATATGAGCAAGGCAGGGCAAGAGACAGCTTCAGCTTGGATCACTACCTGGGCGTTTTGTTATGCTCATAGGCCACAACCTTGACTTCAAAGGTCCTTCTTCACCATATTGTTGGCTTTGTTCATTGTGCCCCATGACCACTCAATTATGTTCAATTGTGAGACTATCTCCTTCGGGTATGTTTTGGAATTTTCTGAAGGATGCGTGGGAACTAAGTCTTCCAATTCCTAAGGATATTGTTAGGATACAAAGTCCTTTCAGGTGACTCTAAAAACAAGCCTTTGCATAAATAACAATATTTTGTTTCAAAAATTAAATTCACTGATAAAATTCCTAAACAAAATAGACATTCTTTAAAGACAGGGAATATGATACAACCCCATTCTTTAGCTCCTGAGGCTTTCAAAATTGTAATGTTCCCACAGGTGTTTTTGGAATGAGCATTAGCTCCAAACACTATCTAGGAGTAGAAATTAATTCACTTCTTTCACTTAGCATGATGCTTAGAACATAGTAAGAGCTCAGTAATATTGGCCATTATGAAAATTATAAATAATGAAACGCATCTTGGTTTGGAAAAATACAACCATGGAAATCAAAGAGAATATATCTAAGGCAAACATTGCTGCAGATAGACGCCTACTAATTCCAAAAACTGGGCTGGAACACTCTTTGTTTACTGAAATTCCAAGTCTTTTAAACAACTTGTGTAGAATTATTCTCAACTTGTGTTTGCCCAGGAAGCTTAGCAGTGGAGAAAGACACTCACAACTTGGGGAATTTACTTCCACTCTTCCAAAGTGATTCTAACTGCGTGACAGCTACTTTGTGCTATCAAAACATAAACTTGCACAAGCACAGCTGAATTATAAAGGTAATTGGAGACTTTGAAGTTAGGGTCATTAAGTACATTTTCGAACCATAAATAGCAAAACATAATGAGTCTTCATTAAACAAGGGAAACAATGGCCTTTTATGAATACCTTAAAAATGTCTAGAGAACTTACTAAGCCGACAGTGTCATTTCCAAAGAAATAAACAAAAACAGGGAAATGACCTGCGTCCTGGGGTGATCAGCCCCTGGCCAGGGTATATAAAGGGCCCAGAGGGAGAGGAAGACATTCACACCTCAGAAAATCCACCTGCTCTCAACAGCCCTACCCAGACCAGCCCCACACTCCACCATGACCGGCTCCTGCTGTGGCTCCACCTTCTCCTCCCTGAGCTGTGGAGGAGGCAGCTCCCAGCCCTGCTGTCCCCAAGACCCCTGCTGCTGTCGCCCTGTGTCCTACCAGACCACCGTGTGCCGCCCCGTGACCTGCGTGCCACGCTACACACGTGCCATCTGTGAGCCCTGCCACAGGCCCGTCTGCTGTGACCCGTGCAGCCAGCAGGAAGGCTGCTGCCGGCCCATCACCTGCTGCCCCACGTCCTCCACGGCCGTGGTCTGCCGGCCCTGCTGCTGGGTCTCCACCTGCTGCCAGCCCATCTCTGTGCAGTCCCCCTGCTGCCGGACCCCCAGCTGCCAGCCTGCCCCCTGCAGCACCATCTGCAGGTCCTCCTGCTGCTGAGCGGCCCTTATTACTAATGGTCCCCTACTAGCTTGCCAGGCACATCCTGCTGTCCCTCTTGGCTTCGAGGCAGAATGACACGCATTTTCTTGAAGGCACCTATTCTCAGTAGCTATGAACGAAGAACGTGCTATCCTCAATATTGTCTCAGAATCCCAGTCTAACTCCCGTGTCATGTTGTCTGTTTTCTAATAAACTCAATACTCCCAGCATAAAAGTCATGGTCTTTGTGATTTTTCCTTTCATTCAATTCTGTCTTGCTGTTTGGTCCAGAGATATTCAAAGAAAGATGCAGAATAATCCTCTTAAGTTGTTACACTCTAAAATAATGTAAATCTGTGCATTGTCTCCCCACAGCTGTAAATGGCATTTATACAGCACGGTGGCAGAGGAAGGTGATCGTGACCACATCTTCATCTCAGAGACAAAGATGCGCGTGCCCACAATCCCGGGCACTTGTCACACACGGAGGAACGTCCTTTGACAAGGAGCACATTAGGAGGCTGCATCTGGGTTGACACTTATATTCCCACTCTGAGGGGTTGTTTCCTGAACTGCCACCTGTTAGCCCATCATAGAAAGCCCAGTGTGTTAGAGGTGGAAGCCTCCTTAGCTGAAATCTGGCCAATCACCTCTGCTTTTGAAGTTGAAGAAAAATGAGTAATGAAAGATTAAATAAGTTACAATGATTACTGATGTTCAGAAGAGGGCTGGCAGGAGAATGTGAGCCTCCCGACGGGCCTTTAAGTCAAACGTTTCCCTTCAGTATTGTAGGAGACATGTAATTGTGCCCTGTTCTCTTTTGGGGCCAACTATAACCACTAGCTCAGCTAGTACACTCCCTTTTATGTGTTATAGGTTTGGTTGTAGGTTAGAATGTCATTCACAACGCCAACTCTTGTGGATATTTAAACATTGGCTCTCGAGGGCTGCTTATATTTGTGTTTAGGGTTTGCACATTAATGGCATTTTCCAAGCAAATTAACCAACCATTGTCAATTTACACATGTTTATTGAATGCCTCCTATGAATAAGGCACTGAGCTGAACTCCCTGGGTAAGTAAGTATAAATGAATAAAAGTAAGTATAAATGAATAAAAGAGAGCCCTTGCTTCAAAGTGGATATAATCTACCTGGGGACATGAGGTGTGAATAAGAAAAATGTCAGATAGTACATAAGTGATACAAATGCAAAGGAAATATAAAAAACACTTAAAATACCTGAAGATCATAAACCTATTAGGAAAATATCATGTAATTTTTCCTGGCATATATTTAAGGAAAAAAAATAAGTACAATGTAAGTCATAAAATGTGAAACAATTTTGTGAGAAAAAAAAAATTTTTTTGCACGTACATGTGTGTTGATGCCTTAAAAAAAAAATCAAAGGACTATCTCAGGGGTATAAAACAAGGCATACTTTTTTTTTTTTTTTTTGAGTGTTGGGAGACACCAATAACATTTTTTTTTTAATTATTTTACTTTAGATGAAGGTTTACAGAACAAACTAGCTTCTCATTAAACAGTTAGTATACATATTGTTTTATGACATTGGTTAACAACCCCACAACATGTTAGCACTCTCCCTTCTCGACCTTGGGTTCCCTATTACCAGCTTTCCTGTCCCCTCCTGCCTTCTAGTCCTTGCCCCTGGGCTGGTGTGCTCCTTTAGTCTTGTTTTGTTTTATGGGCCTGTCTAATCTTTGGATGAAGGGTGAACTTCAGGAGTGACCTCATTACTGAGCTAAAAGGGTGTCCAGGGGCCATACTCTCGGGGTTTCTCCAGTCTCTGTCAGACCAGTAAGTCTGGTCTTTTTTGTGTGAGTTAGAATTTTGTTCTACATTTTTTTCCATCTCCGTCCAGGACCCTCTACTGTGATTCCTGTCAGAGCAGTCACTGATGGTAGCTGGGCTACCACCGGCAGTCAAGTTGTACTGGACTCAGTCTGATGGAGGCCATTGTAGCTGTGGTCCATTAGTCTTTTGGACTAATCTTTCCCTTGTGTCTTTAGTTTTCTTCATTCTCTCTTGCTCCCGAAGGGGTGAGACCAGTGGAGTATCTTAGATGGCCATTCACAGGTTTTTAAGACCCCAGATGCTACTCACCAAAGTAGAATGTAGAACATTTTCTTTGTAAACTGTGTTACGCCAACTGAGCTGGATGCTCCCCGAGAACAAGGCGTACTTTTGATATGCTCCAAATTAAGGATTATTTTAATTGCTAGCCATTTCATATTATATGTACAATTATTTTTCTTTATTTGTACCGATAATGAAGAACTGAACACACAAAAAGATAATTTTTTCACATTAATATTTTAATACTAAATCATATTAAAAACAATACTATTGTTAAGCAAAGACCCAGCATTTGTTACGCAAAATATGCTGGCCGTTACCACTAGGAACCTGTATAAATTAGTGGGAGGCTGGTTTTATGTTTTTAGGGTGGTTTTCTATGACCTCACTCTGTGTTGCATGCGCTGTTGGGTTCTCAGTAGGGTTCATGCCACTACCCACAATTCTGAGACAAATACTTCCCATGGGCTCAGCAATGGTTTGAAACCCCTTAACACAGATTCTTGGCTCAAGAGAGGGAGCACTACATTTTCCTTTCAGGTTTTTTTTTTTTTTTTTTTTTTCATGCTATGACTGAAACCTACCACTGAATAATCTTATTTAATGTGATTCTGTGGTAGCTGAGTGGAGAACTTGCCACTTGCCATACCAAATATGTTGGCCTTTCAAAAAATCAAAATTTAGAGTTTACAAGGCACCAATGTAACATGACCTTTTAATATAGATTTATTTACTTAACAAATACAAGTCACAAAGTGCCAGGCACCGTTCTTGGAGCTTGACAACTATTAGCTCATTTAATCTTAACAACAACCCTGAGAAATATGTACTATTATTATCTCCCATGGCCCAAGGTCACATAGCCAGTAAGTGACAAAGCTTTAAATGAGTGTTGTCTGGTTTTAGGATAAATGGCATCAGAAAATAACATATGACTTGTCACCAGTGTCAAACCACAGAGCCATGTTCTCACAACTGTGGCATGAATTACTGAGCATGACCCATATTTTCTCTTCCTGAAAATGAAGTTTGGATGTGGGGTGTTGATGAGTGTCTAAGAGTGAACAGACATTAGAAAAGCTTACTAAGGGGAATCACGGACTCTATCTTTGAGGATCTTTACAAAGGTGAGGGAAAAAAACTCTCTTTGAAATAACTTTAGTTAAGAAGTATTTGGAGTAGAAAACTTAACCTTGTTAACTTAAGAAGTTTGTCTTCCAAAGAGGCTCCCATTGCATAAAGCATGACCACAAAGACCCACATGACTGATCATAAGATAATGTGCCATGAAAAAAAGCACAATATACAACTTTTGGTCTAGGCTCCGATTACCACTTTGACAAATCACATGTGCCAGTGAACAAGGGAAAGGACATAAACCATGAGATAGTTGACATGTTTCAGTGATTAGACGGCCGTTGGTTTCCCTCTCCTCTATTTCCCTAATGGTGCCTAACAGATACAGCTTTTAGACATCATTGCATTTCATTCAGTGAATTTATCATTCCTTTTAATGTTTTGAAATGATGTTTGAAATTCCAGTGGGGGAGCTTTAGCTCTGGGAGCAGGAGGCACACTCTTTTGAAGGATAGGAGTGATCCAACAATGATCTAAAACCCAGCCAGGTGAGTAACAGGAGGGGTAAAGCTGAAAAGTAATGAGACTGTTTTCCTCATGTGATTCCTAAATCATCTCTGGCGATACTTCCTGCTGAGGAGAGGAGATGACATTTCCAGCGCAGGACAACTGTGTGGTCTTCCAAAGCACACCCTGACCAGGGTACTGTACGTATTTGCAATGTTGGTGAAAAAAACCCTCCATCTTGTCACTTCATAAGCATAGCACCCAAGTCTAGGTATGATGGAAAAACACTCATTATACAGCCTTCATCATATCCACAAGAAAGGCAAGTATAAGGACAAAGCAGCAGAGGCAGGGGTCTGGCGACCATGGTTTTGGGGGACATCTAGGTCAACTGGCATAATAAAGTTTATTAGGAAAATGTTCTGTGTCCCACTTTGGTGAGTGGTGTCTGGGGTCTCAAAAGCTTGCGAGCAGCCATCTAAGATTCATCAATTGGTCCCAGCCCACCTGGAGCAAAAGAGAATGAAGAACACCAAAGACACGAGGAAAATATTAGCCCAAGAGACAAAAGGGCCACATAAACTAGAGACTCCATCAGTCCGAGACCAGAAAAACTAGATAGTGCCCAGCTACCACCAGTGACCACCCTGACAGGGAACGCAACAGAGAGTCCCTGATGGAGCAGGAGAAAAGTGGGGTGCAGAACTCAAATTCTAGTAAAAAGACCAGAGTTAAGGGTCCGAATGAGATTGGAGGAACTCAGAAGAGATGGCCTCCAGACTCTCTGTTAACCCAGAACTAAGGCCATTCCCCACACCAACTCTTCAAAGATTAGACTGGACAATAAAACATAAAATGATATTCATGAGGAGTGTGCTTCTTAGTTTAAGTAGATACATGGGGCTAAATGGGTGGCTCCTGTCCAGAGGTGGGATGGGAGGGCAGAAGGAGATAGGAGCTGGTTGAATGGATATAGGAAACCGAGGGTAGAAAGGGGGTGTGCTGTCACATTGTGGGGATTGCAACTAGGGTCACATAACAATGTGCGTATAAATTTTTATATAAGAAATTAACTTGAGCTGTAAACTTTCACCTAAAAAAAAAAAATTTTTTTTTTTTTACCTAAAGCACAATAATAATTAAAAAAAAAAGGCAAAATGTCTTGTTAAAAATTTTTATACTGATAACATGTTGAGATGATTACATGTTGTACATATTGGCCTAAATAAAATATATTCTTAAAATTAAAAAAAAAAAAGTTATGTCTCAGAAATAAAATTGGCATCCTATGACCAAAGGAGCCAGAGTTGCACACAACCTGAGCTGGAGCAAATAAAAAGTCCATGACCACCTTGGATAAAACAAAAAAAAAAACCTAACCTGTTGCTGTCGTCGAGTGGTTTCCGACTCATAGTGACCCTATAGTGACCACATTGGATATTTATTCTAATACTTAGAAAAAAAATAAAGTTTTGTCCTTCCCTTACAAATAAATACATGAGCAGCTGTCCTAGTTGTGGCACATTATGAGAACATTCTACGATACCAAGTGATATGCAGACTCATACCCCTAACATCCACATGGAAAGGCATACCTAGTATCTGTCTGATTCACATGTAGGCTCTTCCAAGGGACTTGCTGGGGCCAAGGATTGGATCAGTCAGCACTCTAGGAATCCCTGTATCTTCAAAGATGGCAGTTCCTTTAGGACCATTTCGCCCAGGTGCTATCTGCTCAAAATAAGAATCAAGAGCTACTATACATCAATGACTATGCCTTCTTAGGTTTTGATGATGAGCTGCATGAATACATTCATGTTTGGGGATAAAACAAGGGTTATTTAATGAGACCATGAGTATGACATAAGCAATGTAACCATTAGTCAAAACAAAATTCTACTTAATTGGCTAAGAGAAAAACAAGGGGAGTGATTTGCACCTGGCCAGGGTATATAAAGGGCCCAGAGGGAGAAGAAGACATTCACACCTCAGAAAATCCACCTGCTCTCAACAGCCCCATCCAGACCAGCCCAACACTCCACCATGACCGGCTCCTGCTGTGGCTCCACCTTCTCCTCCCTGAGCTGTGGAGGAGGCAGCTCCCAGCCCTGCTGTCCCCAAGACCCCTGCTGCTGTCGCCCTGTGTCCTACCAGACCACCGTGTGCCGCCCCGTGACCTGCGTGCCACGCTACACACGTGCCATCTGTGAGCCCTGCCACAGGCCCGTCTGCTGTGACCCGTGCAGCCAGCAGGAAGGCTGCTGCCGGCCCATCACCTGCTGCCCCACGTCCTCCACGGCCGTGGTCTGCCGGCCCTGCTGCTGGGTCTCCACCTGCTGCCAGCCCATCTCTGTGCAGTCCCCCTGCTGCCGGACCCCCAGCTGCCAACCTGCCCCCTGCAGCACCATCTGTAGGTCCTCCTGCTGCTAAGGGGCCATTATTACTAATGGTCCCCAACTAGCTTGCCGGGGACATCCTGCTGTCCCTAGAGGCTTCAAGGCAGAACAACATGCATTTTCTTGAGAAGTCCATTCCTCGTCTCCTCAAACCAGTCCGTACTATATATTGAAGACACCTTTTCTTATTAACTACGAATGAAGAATTGCTATCCTGCTCCCAGTCCACCTCTGTGAAGCCCCTCTGCTGCCACTCCCTCCCTCCTCTGTTGCCAGTCTGCCCCCTGCCACACCCCCTGTAGGTCCTCTAGCTGCTGAACAGGGCACTGATTGCCTGGAGCAAGCAATATGCCTTTTGAAAAAGTCATGCTCCCATTTCTCTACCTAACAGAATTCCTGCCCTGACCCATCAAGACCCCTAACCAACCCAGCTGTGAATAAAGACCCAGGACTTACAACATCAGCTCAGCGATTAAGCCTCTAGCCTTAGTCTGTTCCCAGGTCTTCATAACAGAAGCGACTTCCTTCTTCTGATCTTAGGTCTTGTAGCATGTTTATTTTCTAATAAACAGTTTTTTGGCCTAGCAGACATGACTTTGGTTATATTTATTCATTCTAAGTTTTCTGTTAAATTTACACATAAGAAAAATATGCAGATTGGCTACCATCTGCAAGTCACAGGCTGCATGGTATATGGTGAGAAATTAAAATTGAGCTTAAAATACATCATCTTTAGGGAACTTCTGGGGGGATGAGTCAAATTCACAGTGACTCTACTAAAAAGTGGAATATAAGAAAAGAAAAACACAATCTGCTGTTGAGTGTCAACAGAGAAGTCACTATTGACAGGAAGAGTAACAAAGACTGAAGGGAGAAGCTAGCATGATATAAGGCTTAAGATATTGGCATACGGATCTGTGGGAAATGACATTCTTTGCAGCCAGCAAATGTATGGAGGGAGGGGACTATAACGGTTGTTCAGAGGACAGTTCGGCTGGGACCATTGGATATATGCAGAGTAATGATAAAAGATAAATTTGGAAAATGTGTGTGTCTTGAAGACTAGTTATTGGTGTAATAAGCACTAAGGACTAAAGAACTGCCGAAAGCTTTGGGGCTTGGGGATGGCATGACAAGAGTTGGACACTGGGATGATTCCTATGGCAGCTACATATAAAGACAGAAGGCCAAAGACTAGACATGTAAAAACTAACTAGGAAGCCATTGCCCTTCTCTGAGTTATACACAGTAAGAGCTAAATTAAGGTGGTGGTGAAGAAATAGAATAAAGAAGACAAAATAGGTAGGTATAGCAGACATAGAAGCTCGGAAAGTGATAGCTGATTCAAATGTGGGAAACAAGAAAAAGGAGGCAAATGTGACTTAATGCAGTTCTGGGGAAGTTCTTTTCCTCAAAAATAACTTTAAAAATTTTGATATATTTATGCTTATGTGCAGTATGTTTAAAATCACATTATTCCATACTATATTCTGCCCAGTACCTAACATTTCTGAGCTATTATAAAATATATTTTTTAAAAAATGAAAGAGATTCACTGACACTGATTTATCCTAGAAGGCAGTATGGTATAAAATAAAAAGCACTGGTCTAGGAATGAGGGATAGGAGTTTTATACCCAGATCTTCTAGAAAGATACTGTGTGATTGGAGCATATCACTTAACCTCAATGAAATATAGCCATTCCCAGACTCAAGCTTATTCTAATGGTAACCGACGCTGAGGGGAAGTTAAAAGTGGTTCACAGCATAACACTGATGTTCTAATTCAGAACTTTGAGGCTGAATGGTTCTATACTCAACTCTTTTCCTTGATTAATCCCTCATCTTGGTACCATATTGATTTGTGCACTAGAGCAAGATACGAGACAAGGAAAATGGATCTGGCTTTCTGTATAACTTTCAGTGCTTTGCATGTAGTAGAATTAAATAAATGTGTTTAACATTTATAATAAGAATGATTTCAGCTTCTACATCTATAAAATTAAATGGTTGGACAAGGTTCTTTGATTTTCAGTATTCGATGATTCCATACAACCCATTTTCAACTTCATACCTGCAGTCATGGTTGTTAAACCAAATAAAAAAAAACACCAAATCAGTTGCTGTCGAGTCAGTTCTGAGTCATAGCAACCCTACAGGACAGAGTAGAACCGCCTCATAGTTTCCAAGGCACACCTGGTGAATTAAAACTGCTGAACTTTTGGTTAACAGCTGTAGCTCTTAACCAATATACCACCAGGGTTTCTATGGTTGCTATAGGAACATCTTTATTGAAATTGGCATGAATCATTTTCCA
The DNA here is from genome assembly GCF_024166365.1 of Elephas maximus indicus. Taxonomy (NCBI): domain Eukaryota; kingdom Metazoa; phylum Chordata; class Mammalia; order Proboscidea; family Elephantidae; genus Elephas; species Elephas maximus. The sequence continues at coordinate 48,134,555 of NC_064837.1, read as the reverse complement.
GTTTAATTCCATCACTGTACAAACCAATACCTCAACTTCTTAAAAAGCTATGTGCTTCCATTCATGATTGGAAGGAAGGAAAGAATAAAACACCCTACCATAAAAATACATATGCAGCAATAATAAGGTCTTTTGGCCATCTTTTTTTTTAACTTCCCGCATGTAACCCCCAGCCCCCAGTGGAGAAACACATCCTTTCTTTCGGCAACCACCAGGAATTATTTCAATTTTATTTTACTGAAATTGACATTAATCTCTTTGCTTTTATACCCATTGAACTATATTTGATCATCCATTTCCTAACCTGCCTTTTAAGCACAGTGATCTAGAAAAAGTATTTCCTGATTCCTGCTTCTTTTCTTGTTCCTCTTTCATAATTTCCATTGTCATGCTCTTTGGTCTACCATCCCTTCATAGGACACACGGTATAGTAACATGAACATGACATATACTGACAATAAATTCCATTTCTGAGATATACTGTCCAGGTAATCCATACAGCAGGGATTTTTTTTTTTTTTCTCTTCAAAGAGAAATATCAGTTTCACTTAAAATTTGAGCGATTTTTTCCAATTATCGGATACGAATCTTCACCCTTCTTTTAAATACGTGGCAGTGGAATAGCCACAGTGAGTTGGGATGGCACAGGCCTTGCACTACTTTACTTCGTTCCAAGTGATAAATGCTTCCTCGAGTCTGAGTTTCTGAAGTTTGGGAGAAATCAAAGCAAGAAATCCTCAGAGTTTCTATAAATGTAGAATTTATCAAGAGTTTCTATCTGGCTGATAGTTGAGACTATAATCTTATCAATCTAGAAAATAAAAATAAGGACAGTCATACATGAAGGGCAGTTAGTGGTTGTTTTTCCACTGGAAGGAGGAGGCTTGAGGTTTGGTGCATATGACCTGTAAACCACAACATCTTAAGGGTGAGAGTCACCTCCTCAGGTGATATGACCACAGGTGCAGAACTGAGGTTGAGGCTTGAGTGAAATTACAGCATTGTTTGAAAATGAAACATTAACATTTTTCCAAGGAGGAACACATTTGGTGAGTATTAGCTGAGCAATAAAGAAAAGCCAATTGGTAGATATACTTAAAATCACTCAGTATTTGAACAATCAGAGGGCCCCAGAAAAGCTAAAGAGTAATAAGATAAAAATGTTGTTTGTCACAAACAGAGGAACTGGCCAAGGCCTATATATAAAAGGCCCGAGGTGGAAGTCACAGCCAAAACTCAGAAACTTCTCCAAGCAACTCAACTCTCAGCCCAACGCCTGACACCATGGCCTGCTGCCACACCAGCTTCTGCGGGTTTCCCAGCTGCTCCGTCGATAAGACCTGTGGCTCCAACAGCTGCCAGCCACGCTGCGGTGAGACCAGCTGCTGCCAGCCAAGCTGCTTTGAGACCAGCTGCCAGCCACGCTGCTCTGAAACCAGCAGCTGCCAGCCAACTTGCCTCCAGAGCAGCTACTGCGGGACTGGCAGTGGCATTGTCGGTGGCATCAGCTCTGGCCAGGAAGGTGGCAATGGAGCTGTGAGCTACCGTGTCAGGTGGTGCCGCCCAGACTGCCGGGTGGAGGGCACCTCCCTGCCCCCCTGCTGTGTGGTGAGCTGCATCCCCCCATCCTGCTGCCAGCTGTACCAGGCCCAGGCCTCCTGCTGCCGTCCATCCTACTGTGGACAGTCCAGCTGCCGCCAAACCTGCTGCTGCCAGCCCACCTGCTGCCAACCCACCTGTTGAAAGCCTCCTTTTGATGGGAATCCTAAGAAAACAACCCTTTGAAACTAACCACCCGTCCAATGTAAAGTCCCAACAAACTTCTGAGCTCCACTGCCCATAACCCTGCTTGCAGTCCTCTGTCAAACAACTACAAAGTTTCCCTAGGATGTAAATTCACGTAAACTAAGGACTAAAAGTCCTTCAGACAACTAGTATCAACAGAAGTCCCGCAATGTGAACGAGATGTGTAAGCTTTTACAATAAATATTATCAGAAATATTTCAACAGCTCATTGGGACTCGGCTTTAATGAAATTTTTTATCTGATCTTCAGTGAAGTCATTATTGAAGCTTTCTTTTCTTTGGATTTTCTTAATGATATTGGGGTACTGGGATTTTTAAAGTTCTTAATAAATGTGGCATTGTACTATGGTTTTTCTTTATTCTTTTTTTTGTTTTTTTTTTTTTTTTAGCAGTAGTTTTTAAAAGGTGGTATTTCTTTCTTTCACCAACATTCTTCAGCCAAAATAAAAGAGCCCATGGGTGCTTAGAAACTATTTCCTGAGGGCCTCTTCTGTGCAAGAGGGTGGGTTAGATCTTCCAGAAAATAATTTTGCAAAAGGAATTTGAAGTCCTTCATCTTCTTAACTGCATTGCCAAACCCATTCATTTTATTCATGTATCACTCTGTACACAATTGCTCCAGTTATCAAGGCGATACAAAGGCTGCTTTAGTCAACAATTAGAGAGACCTAAACATGTTAAGGAGCCCTGGTGGCATAATGGTTAAGAGCTCAGCTGCTAACCAAAGGGTCAGCAGTTTGAATCCACCAACCCCTCCTTGGAAATCCTATGGCGCAGTTCTACTCTGTCCTATAGGGTCGCTATGAGTTGGAATCAACTCAATGGCAGCAGGTTTGGTTTTTGGTAAAAATGATAAAATAATGGCAAAAGATGTAAAGGCATCCTAAATTCTAGTCCCAGCTTTGTAACTAACATTCCATGAATTCCTGAGTAAGTCCTTTCACCTGCCTGGGCACTATTTCTAACGTGTAAAATAAGAGAACTGAGTTTTATTACTTACAACGTCTCTTCCAGGCATATGACAGCAGAGCATTTCCTGAACAGGTGTTCCACTGACAATTAAAAAACACGTATTGCTGGGCCATAGTTCTCTGGGCAGGGCCGGGCAGGCCCGAGGGAGAGCTCTGCCATAGGTGCCCCCAGGCCCAGACTCCTGCTGGGTACCTCCAGTCTCCTCCTCGCCTGTCCTCTCGAGGGGGGTGCAGGTGGGGCTGGCAGTGCAGAGGCACTGGGAGGCAACTTGTGATTCCAGATGACCAACGAAGAACCTCTTCCCAAAAAGGTTCGACTGAGTGAAACAGACTTCAAAGTTATGGCATGAGATGAGTTAACTCTAGCTTTGGAGGACAAGTACACAGACATGAACTCTAACGATGTAACTGGCTTAAGGGAGTCTGAAGAGAAACTAAAGCAACAACAGCAAGAGTCTGCACATAGGGAAAACATCCTTGTAAACAAGAGACGCAAGAGTGTGCTACTCAAATCCAGTACCTCAAGCAAGTCCAACAGCCTAGCGTTGCCCAACTGACATCAACAATGGTAGACCCAGCGGTCAACTTGTTTTTCCTAAAAATGAAAGGTGAACTGAAAGAGACTAAAGACAAACTGGAACAAGCCCCAAAGCACTGAGTGCCTGGAAGTCTACACCTGATAGGTAAACAAGTTATACTCCCCAGTCAAGGCTTCCCTGACAGTCCCACTACGAGAACGCTGTGGTGGGACAGCCAAGCACTAGTTTTCACACCAAGACTCAGATTTTTTGAGCCAAAAAAGCCACGTTGTTATACTGTCCAGCTTGTAATGGTTAATGTGAAACTTCCCAGATGAACCTAGGGTTTCAGCTTTTTTCTCTTTCCCCTCCCCTTGCTTCAGAGGCTGAAGAAGTGGCTACCTCCGAAAAATTTCCCTTCTAAGAATTTTAGACACCTGAGAAATGTTTGTCTGAAGAAAATAGTGGGAAAGACAGAAGTCTTAAGTCTGTGGCACAGAAGTCTTAAGTCTTCAGATAGTTTGGAGGAGATTTTAAATCATGAATTGAACATATAAAATTCCAGTAAAATGTAAAAATGGAATATGCATCGCTCTTAACCTTGAGCATAGTGAGTTAGAGACTGTATATTAGTTTTGCCAATAAGACTGTGGACTTTATGATTGTTGTTGAACTTCTGGGTCAAAATTTAAATGAGGTAATTTTGCCTTTCAAGGGTTTATTTGCTAAGAAAAAACTTTTTCTTTGTTTGAATTTTTTTTTAATTGTACTTTAGATGAAGGCTAACAGAACAAACTAGTTTCTCATTAAACAGTTAGTATACATATTGTTTTACGTCATTGGTTAACAACCCCACCACGTGTCAACACTCTCCCTTCTCAACCTTGGGTTCCCTATTACCAGCTTTCCTGTCCCCTCCTGCCTTCTCCTCCTTGCCCCTGGCCTGGTGTGCCCCTTTAGTCTGGTTTTGTTTTATGGGCCTGCCCAATCTTTGGCTGAAGGATGAACCTTGGAAGTGACTTCATTACTGAGCTGAAAGGGTGTCATACTCTCAGGGTTTTCTCCAGCCTCTGTCAGGCCAGCAAGTCTGGTCTTTTCTTTTTTGGGGGCTAGAATTTGGTTCCACATTTTAAGAACCAACTTTTAAGAGTCATGAGAGAACAAGTAGTTCATACACTTAACCGTTTAGTTTGGGGCTCTATGTTAATTGACTGAGCCTTAAATCAATGGTTTTAATCAATGGTGTGTTCTTTGAATGGTTGCTGTTGCTATAGACAACCTTACCAAGGACTGTACAAACATGGAAGTGTGGTTTTCAAAATCAGGTTTAGAAGATTTGAAGCATTATAAACATTCATTTCACAACTCGGTTGTACAAGGACATTGGCTGTGACGAGACTCCTGAGTTATTTTAGAAGTGAAATTGATTAAACCCCATTCCGTTCAACAGGCGCATGTTGAAAGAACATTGTCATGGTGTTACTTGAGGATGTTTTCCTTTGTTGTATTTGGGCCTTTTGTATTGCACTCGTGATGGTAAATGTGCCTTGAAATAGTTGTTTTTTTAAAGTTCAAGGAATACTATGATGATTTTGTTGTACTTTAACATTTTAATTTGGGGGGCTATGGAGAGCAGGTTGATTTTGGAAAAACTGTCACTGAGCTCTTCAGAGTGAAGGAAAAGGCTCTCTAGGCCTCATTTTTAAAAGATTTTCCAGCTAGTATCATAACAGAGAAGGAAATTGGACACTTGTAACTTTTTGACTTTTTATCCCAAGAGATTACAGTAGATATTAATGTGGGTCAGCTTCATAGGGTGCCTGCCAGAAGACTGGGGAGATGCTGTGTTGAACTGTGGACTAGTCTGAGCGAGACACTGTGAATTGAAAAAGGTATTAGTGATTATTTCTAGCAAATTTATTTGCTCATTTAGATAAATGAGGTATTGTTTTCTGCACGCTTCCATCCATGAATAAGGTAAATTTTTTTGTCAGATCATTCTCTAAGTCACCAACTTGAATTTTCGCTTGTTGATAATAGAGTCTAAGATGAGTGGAAGATAAATGTTTCAGCTTGTCCCAGGATTTAAGTGCAGTTTTAACAAAGGTGACTTGTTGTTGTTGTGTGCCATCTAGCCAATTCTAGCACATCATGACCCTATGGAACAGAGTAGAACTGCCCCATAGGGTTTCCTAGGCTGTAATATTTACGGGAACAAATCAACAGGTCTTTCAACCGCAGAGCTGTTGGGTGGGTTCAAACCACCAAACTTTCGGTTAGCAGCTGGGTACTTAACCGTTGCACCACCAGTTCTCTCTTAATCATTCAAATCAGCTGTAATACATCTGTGCTTTAGGGAACTGATTTGTGGGGCAGAAGGTGTGTTGAAGAAGTGGTTTCTGTGACTTTTTAGCAAAAAGTCCATTTCTAAAATTCTGTTTGTGGGGGTTGGAGGGTTTTGTGGATTGAGCTGTGTCTCCCTAAAGTGTGTTGACTAGGCCATGATTCCCAGTATTGTGTGATTGTCCACCGCTTTGTCATCTGATGTGATTTTCCTGTGTGTTGTAAATCCTACCTCTATGATGTTAATGAGCAGGATCAGAGGCAGTTATGTTAATGAGGCAGGACTCAATCAAGAAGATTAGGATGTATCTTGAGTCAATCTCTTTTCAGATATAAAAGAGAGAAGCAAACAGAGACAAGAGGACCTCCTATCACCAAGAAAGTAGTGCCAGGAGCAGAGCGAATCCTTTGGGTCCAGGTTCCTTGCACTGAGAAGCTCCTAGACTAGGGGAAGATTGATGACAAAGACCTTCCCTCAGAGCCGACAGAGAGAGAAAGCTTTCCCCTGGAGCTAGCACCCTGAATTTGGACTTTTAGCCTACTAGACTGTGAGAGAACAAATTTGTTTCTGTTAAAGCCATCCACTTGTGGTATTTCTGTTATACGGCACTAGTTAACTAAGAGAGAGGGTACCTAACATCTGTTTGAAATGAGGTTACTGTGCCAGCATTTAGGTCACAGTGGAAACAGCCTAAGTATTAGTGAGTCGAGAAGTAATTCATAAAGTGTATTATTAGTATTATTAGCATGTACTCAAATTTAGCCAGCACCTTTCTTAGCCACTTAGGTAACAGTCATTTTGCAGTCTATTTCTTTTTTCTTTTTATTTATTTTTTAATTAATAAGGTAATATATGCTCATGTACAATATTGAAACAGTGGAGAAAAGTAGAGATGGCAAGTGAGAGTCACTCCTGGATATGACATTGACCTTCCCCATTCTATTCTGTAGGAGCAGTGACCACTGATAAATTTCTTGGGTATCATCAAGATAATTTATACACACACGCAATCGTTTTATGCATATTGGTTTTAAACAAATGTGACTATACCATACATACAGATGTTTTGGATCTGGCTTCTTCTTCTTTCTTTGTTTCACTTAATCCCTTGGACATTTCCCCATCTTGTTAGTACATCTAGATTATTTTAATAATTACATAAGATTTTCATTATATTAATGATCATAATTTATTTTAATCACCTACAGATGAATTTTTGTTCTGTAAAAAATAAGCTATAAACCAGAGTATATGGGGTACTATAAACGCATTGTTAATTTGGAACAAATGCTCAGTCAACACTCGGTCTGGAATAATTTGAATAGGATTGTTTTCTTTCACTTACCTTTTTTCAGCTTTAATTTTGACAGAGAAGACTCACTGAATTAATTATCCTTTCTACTTTAGTTAAAATATTTAATTCCTGTGACGCATACATTTTAGAGAGATATGTTTCAGGATTTTGGCAGTTTTCAGTTTGCATTTAATAATTTAGGTAATTGTATATATATCTCTCCAAAAGAGTCTGGATCTCTTCCCTTTAATAACTAAGGCAAATGTACAACATCCATTCTTTTTTATAAATTCTTCACTCAGAAGAGTTTCTAATTGCTTTGTGGGTTCTTTTATTTTAGAATTGGGTTGGGTTTTTTGTTCTAATTTAAAGTTACTCCAAAGATAGCTACTTTGAATTGAATTCTCATCTTTTATTTTTGTGATGTGATGTAAACGTAATGTGAATTTTACATGACATAGTTAATAAAATGAAGTAAAATTACAGAATGTTTAAAAAAAAAAAAAACAACCTATTGCTGTCGAGTTGATTCTGACTCATGGTGACCCTGTGTATTACAGAGTAGAACTGACCCATAGGGTTTTCTTGGCTGTCTTTACAGAAGCAGATCACCAGGTCTTTCTTCTGTGGCACTGTTGGGTATTTTTGAACCAACAACCTTTAGGTTAGAGGTTGAGTGCAAAAAAATTTGTGCCACCCAAGGACCTTCCACTGACAATCAGCTCCTTCGAATGACCAAAAAAGAAAAATATGCAATGATCAAATAATGTTGCATTTATTATCGCCATCTTGGGGGTTCACAAAGCACATTAGAATATTAAAAGGAATGAGAAGCCCTGAAATAAAGGAACCTCTATAACGATCACTCCCAAACTAATTTAACCAAGGGATCCTCTATTCACTTAATGCCTATTAACACCCCATAACAGTGTTCTTCAAAACATACTTTGGAAAATGATGAGAGGGAATAGCGACTGGTAATAATACCTTTAAAATCTTCTCATGTCTTATGAAGCAGCAAATAAGTGCTTATTGCAGGGATAGATTTAAATGAACATGAAATTGGCCATACACCATCCCCATTCTTACTGTAATCTCTAAAGAGAGTTCTAGAATGCATAAAGGATGAAACGAAAGACACGTGATGAGGTTTCCATTCCAAGGGATAAAATCTTAGGTCATAAAATTAAATGGTGGAGTCTCCACTGCTCCAACTTTATGAGAATTAGAAAAAGTCACCACTTTTGGGTAGGTGTAGCTCCAGGGGTGCACAGCTTCCTAAGTCTATGCATCTTTGCGTGAAGAATAAGGTTGGATCTACCTTTTACTTAGAAGCACCAAGAAGACCTATACTGGCAATCAGGAGAGAAGAGAAAGATAGTGTCACTTGGTTTAGGATAAAAAGTTGGGGGGTGAGAGGAGGTCTTTGAAGTTTACATGTGGTCCAGCCAAGGTCACTAGGATGGGAGCCAAGAACAGAAGCCCTAGGCAGGAATGGCGTGTACACTTGGCTCATGCATTGGCCATGTCTTATCTCTCAAAAATCTGAGTACAGCAGATGCAACTGGGTTAGAGAACTGATAGAGGTTAAGGAACTAGTGAACCTCCAAAACTTCTAACTAGAAAACAAGAACTTCTATCTTAAAGGAAAACGACTCAAAGCATTAATATCTTTAAACAGAAGTCAGATATTCAAGAATCACAAATACACCCTTTCTTCTTATGGTACTAGAACTTCTGATCACCATAACTTAAATGAAACCAAGGAGAACAGCACAGTGATAAAAACTTTTTAAAATCTAAAGGAACTAGTGCTTCCTTTCTACCAAGAAGACCAAGAATAGGGGTGCCCAACATTTGAAAAGGAAAGAAAATCTACACAGAGAAACATTATGAATAACTGGAACTTTTAACTCTCTTTTCATGGAAACCAATCAAGAAGAAATGGATTTAAGTGGTAGGAGGCAGGATTCTGCTTACATTTTATTTTCTTAGTTTATTTGGGAAGTAAGACGTTAGTTCTTTATTCTGTGGCAGAGGAGTAGCGTTCTCAAATTTTAGATGTCATACATTATTCTTAATTCTCTAAGGGCAACTAAGAGCATACAAGGAAGGTGTCAGAAACATTAAGATTGAATGAAGTTATGAGGGAAATGTTGAAAACAGCACCCCAAGAGGAAATCACAGAAACGGTGGTCCAATATGCTATGCTACGCTCTGCAGTGCTCTTGTCAGTATGTATTTTCAACTCCTTAAACATCTGACCCTTTTGGAAGGTGAGATAACAAATCTTTTTAGTATCAAAGACTCTGCTGAATTGAGCTGCAAATTTCATAGCTCCTGAGATTGTAAGAATGACACAGCCACATACTTTAAGCATCCATCAGTGAAAAATTAGCTAATCAAACAATCTGTGATATAGACTTTCTGAAGGACAAGAAGCAAGAAATTCACAGTGAGCCATACCTTTTTAAATTCAAATTTGATGTGGGATTTGAAAATATCTGATACACAGCCTTATTCACGGTAAGCCCTGCCTTTCTTCCCTTTACTGTCAAAAAAGTTAGTGGCTACCAGGGGTGGGTAGAAGGAAGGGGGAAAGGAAGATGGAATGCTTAGGGGACACTGAGCATCTCTGTTAAGGGTGACAGAAAAGTTCAGGAAAGATTAACGGTGATAGTTTAACATGAGGAACATAATTAATGTCACTGAACTGTACATGTGAAGAATGTAGAAATGGCAAATGTTTTGTTACTCATAATTTACCACAATTAAAAAAAAGGAGGGGGAGAAGAAATGTCCATAAAAAAGTGGGAAATTTTTCACATCTGGTTTTTTCTCTGATTTCCCCTAGAATGGCTGCTTATATAAAAAAGAGGGAGTTGACTATAGCAGTTAAAAGAGTTTACTCTGGAGACAGATGGTATGGATTCAAATCTCAGATTCGCCTCTTGTTAGTGTAAACTTGGACAAGTTACTTAAATCTGCTTGTGGCTCAGTTTCCTCACATGGATAATGGGAATACCACTAGTACATACATTTTAGGATTATTGTGAAAATTTGGTGAATTGATACGTGCAAAGTCTCAGAACCATTTAGGCACATAATAAGTGTTTAAAAAAAAAAAAGAAGAAGAAGTTACGGATAACAATTCAGCCACATTTCCCAGGCCCAAGAAGACATCCCTTCCTGGTCAGCTGAATCTAGTCAAAGTACGTCAGCATCAAAGTGAAGGAGAGAAAGGTAGAGTAGGGACAGCAGTCAACATCAGGGGCTATGCTGCAGAGAATTAATCTGTCATGGGAGAACCAAGAGCCCAATTATAAGAGTAAACATTGGGTAACACTGACACTCAAATGAAGTGTCAATTATTATTTGGGCAACAAGCAAATTTTAACAAATATGAATCCTAATGACTACTTGACCATGGAGAAGAATCCTAATTGAAGATCAAACAAAATCAACCTTCAAAGGCATTCAGAGGGTTGAACAACTAACTCAGGGGCAGACCAATCATCATTCGGAAGCAAATTATTTAAACATAAACAAGGAAGAGACTTTGGGAATTATGTAAACAGTAGCTGGCCAAGGCTTATAAAAGGCCCTCCATGGAAGTCACTAGCAAAAGCTCAGAAACTTCTCCAGACAACCCAACTCTCAATCCAACTTCTGACACCATGGCCTGCTGCCACACTAGCTTTTGTGGGTTTCCCAGCTGCTCCACCGGCGGGACCTGTGGCTCCAGCTGCAGTCAACCAAGCTGCTGTGAGACTAGCTGCTGCCAGCCCACCTGCTACCAAACCACCAGCTGCCAGCCCACCTGCTGCCAGACCACCAGCTGCCAGCCCACCTGCTACCCGACCACCAGCTGCCAGCCCACCTGCTGCCAGCCCACCAGCTGCCAGCCCACCTGCTGCCAGACCACCAGCTGCCAGCAGTTGACCTGCTTCCAGACTGGCTGCTGTGGGACTGGCGGTGGCATCAATAGTGGCATCGTCAGTGGCATCGGCTCTGGCCAGGAAGGTGGCAGTGGAGCTGTGAGCTACCGTGTCAGGTGGTGCCGCCCAGACTGCCGGGTGGAGGGCACCTCCCTGCCCCCCTGCTGTGTGGCGAGCTGCATCCCCCCATCCTGCTGCCAGCTGTACCAGGCCCAGGCCTCCTGCTGCCGTCCATCCTACTGTGGACAGTCCAGCTGCCGCCAAGTCTGCTGCTGCCAGCCCACCTGCTCTGAGCCCTCTTGCTAAAGGCCGGGTTGCTGATTTTCCATTTGCCCAGGACAGAGTATCTCTGAACTGATCTTCAGTCACCCCTGCACCACTAACAAGTTCTTGAACTTTGATTTGGCTTTTGTTGTGGGGCCTCACAGACCTATCTGTTTCCCTTCAACACTGAAAGATCTCTCCACTGAGGACGCCAAAACACAAATTTGACTCAAGAAACAGGAAAAGAAATTCTTCTGGGACTGGCCCTCAGCAGGTACTTGACCCCACCCTCTGAGGTTCATTGCTGCCAAACGCATGGGGAAACGGGGAACTTCCGTCTTTCTCAGATACCTTCGCCTCTCCTACCCACCGTCCTGCAAATTGCACTTCCTATGATATGGGAATGTTATACCAATATCTAATAAATTATATCAGTTTGATCTAGCAAACATATCTTGTTTTCTTCCTTGAGCGTGCTCCTGGTGCATATTTTATACAACGTGACATGAAAGATTTTAGTTTGTTTTTGATACCTGACATTGCTCATCTGATCCCACGCCAGGAAATTTGATTGGGTCCAGTGGAGGCTCATCTCCATAAAAGATACAGTAAGCGTGGTTAAGTGGCATATACTCCATTGCCATTTCCTGGCCTCACACAGTACTTTTCTCAACCAGAAAGTCAGAGAAGCCAGAGATCCTGAATCTTGTGACAGAATACTACTTAGGAGGAGTGGTCTCTCAGGCTGCCTTCATTGTATGCTAATAAATCACACCTTCCATTCACATGCAGCCTTCTGTGTAGAGCAAGAGAAATATAAGGAAATTTCTCTGAGGAAATATACTCTAAATCAGAGATTTTGCTCCAAACATTTTTTTTCCCCCGTTATCTTAAGAAGATATGGGCATAAAAAAGTTTTGCTCTATTTTTGCAGTAAATAAATCTATTTTAGTTTAAAATGCTCACTTAACAGACATACACACCTATTTATTACATGTAGATGTGCCTTTATATGCAATGTACACACACATTAAATGTATGCACATTTAAACACAAGTAAAAGGGAATGTTTTACAAATTTCCAGACAAGGTCAGGATTAATTCATGATTGTTTCAGCTCACAGAACTGAAGGTATTTTCTTACGAAAATATTACCTTGGTTAAAATTATACAATGCATTATTCATTCTAGGATTAATGAAAAGGGGGAGATTAGAAAGAATGAATAAAAGATAACATGTAAGCAAAGAATCAATTCTCCTGAAAATATCATCTAGAGTCCTGATTCAAGCCAGGAATTACTCTTGAACCAGAGTAGAAATGGAGACACATTCTGTCCTCGGGCCCCTTTGGTTCTAACTGCTGACCAATCTCAGGTATCACTACTTAGTTGCTCCTGCTAAAGAATAAAATAAAATAAAATGGCAAGTGCCTTTTGGTAAAATGCAAATTCATCTTTTCATCATTGCCATACACTGCTAAGCATTCATTCACTCTTTTATTCAACAAGCATTTGCTGAGGACCTTCAGGCAAGGTAGTGTGGGAGGTGCTCTGTGCTCTGTACCAAGGCGAATCAGACCTGGGCAGCTCATGCCTTCAGGGAATGAATGATCTGGTACAGCAATTACACACTCGAAGCCCTGGACAGTGTCTCAGAAATGATCTCTTTTTTACAGATGAACAAACCAACATTCCGAGGGATTAAGTGATTTGTCTCAGCTTGCACAGCCAATTAGTGATATAGCCAGTTTAAGAAGCCCATTAAGTTTAATTAAGTTAATTCTCGGTTAAGAGCTTAGTTCCCTAAGCCTTGTGACCGTGCCTAACTACCTAAGCCTGGACCTACTTAAGTCCCTTTCGGGTTAAAATTCTCTCTGTATATATTTAATTCAAGCCCACAAACTGAAAACTACAGGGGAGGATAGATTATGGTATGGTCATACTCTGGGATATCATACAGTTATTAAAAAGAATGAATACAATGTACAGTAGACCCAAACTTTATTGACATAAAGGTATATGTTTACACATGCTGGTTTATATTGGCAGAAGTGTGGAGTATGCGCCAAGCTGTTAATATTGATGATCTCCAGAGTACTGGTTTTGGAAGGGATGTATGTAGAAGCAGGGGAATAGTGATGTAACTTTATATGCCTCTGTAGTGTTTGACTTGCTACAACACATCCACTACTGTTGTTGTGTACGCATCGAGTTGATTTTGACCCATAGTGACCCTATATGACAGAGCAGAACTACCCAGTAGGGTTTCCTAGGCTGTAATCTTTACGGGGGCAGATCACCAGGTCTTTTCTCCTGCAGAATAGCTTGTGGGTTTGAACTACTGACCTTTTATTTAGCAGCCAAGTGCTTAACCATTGCACCACCATGACTCCTTCATCCACTACTAGTATATATTTTTAATTTAGCAGAGTCGAAAACATCTACAAGCAAAAGTCATTATGGGTTTCAGTTGACGAAAATATCTCTTGGGATATGTACATTGATGACTGAAGTTAAGAACACTGTTTAGAGTTCTAATGATCCTATAGCTGGCAAAACTGATCACAGAAAGGCATATTTCCTTTGGATACTGATGTTGGTAGCTCATGTTTTGATGACAATAATATTAATCTTTCCAAGTCTGGACAAATTGTTTATGAAGTCATGATCCTTAACTGAGTAACCACTTAGGAAGAATGTATTCCATTTAGATAAACTCTGCCCAGGGCTTCAAACCAGCTCATCCCAGTTCAGCCATGTCTGATGAAGTGAAACTGGAATGGACAAAATTTTGTAAAATGTGGGTGAACTGGAATGATGAATGGAATGGGAAAAATTATGGGTCAATGCCCTGCTGGAAACTAAATATCCCTCTTAGAAAACAAGGGCACTGCGTGCATTGCATAGCCCCAAAATCTCTTGAACAGCCAAGTGGGAAACAGCGGTGCCTTGCCCAAAGATGGTGACCAATCACGCTGCTTTGAATGCGTGTTGCTCTCCATAGTCCTGGCAATAATCCAATCTCCCTCATCAGTCTCCTGAAAGGGCTTGCTAGGCCTCTTTGGAGTGTCCCATTCCAGGGCTTCAACCCATAATTTTTCCGGTTCCATTTACTGTTCCTCTTCACCCAAAATTTGAAAATTTGGGTCTGTTCCAATTTCCCTTTGTCAGGCATGACCGAACTGGTTCAAACCAGTTTGAAGTCCTGACTCAGCCTAAAGGTTATCACAGGGCACACATGACAAACAGACACAGAGCAACGCTTGGTCTAGTGGTCTAGTCTGCCATGTGACTTGCATGAAGAGGCACTGTCATAGATTGGCTTCTGTGATGAGCATTCACTTAGTCCAGAGGGCATAGAAGAGACATAATGAGGCTTAATTGAGCAATGACCAAAGCAGGCAATTGAAAGGCTATTTATAACTTCCCTAAACAACTCATGTAAGCCAATCAGAGACCAACTTTGTAATTGGTATCAAGGAAAGAGGCCAACTGCTAGGGAAATACGCAGCTCTAGGAAATATATAAAAAGGCCCGGGGTGGAAGTCACAGCCAAAACTCAGAAATTTCTCCAAGCAACCCAACTCTCAACCCAACTCTTGACACCATGGCCTGCTGCCACACCAGCTTCTGTGGGTTTCCCAGCTGCTCCATCGATAAGACCTGTGGCTCCAACAGCTGCCAGCCACGCTGCGGTGAGACCAGCTGCTGCCAGCCAAGCTGCTTTGAGACCAGCTGCCAGCCACGCTGCTCTGAAACCAGCAGCTGCCAGCCAACTTGCCTCCAGAGCAGCTACTGCGGGACTGGCAGTGGCATTGTCGGTGGCATCAGCTCTGGCCAGGAAGGTGGCAGTGGAGCTGTGAGCTACCGTGTCAGGTGGTGCCGCCCAGACTGCCGGGTGGAGGGCACCTCCCTGCCCCCCTGCTGTGTGGCGAGCTGCACCCCCCCATCCTGCTGCCAGCTGTACCAGGCCCAGGCCTCCTGCTGCCGTCCATCCTACTGTGGACAGTCCAGCTGCCGCCAAACCTGCTGCTGCCAGCCCATCTGCTCTGAGCCCATCTGCTAAAGGCCAGGTTGCTGATCAGTTAAGAATGAAAGGAGGAGGGTAGGAAAACTGCACTCACCTGAAGTGTTCAATTTTCTCTTGAATGCTAGGTATCATCTATGAAAAATAACGAAATCTTAGGGACCCCTTAGATGTGCTTAACTCACTGAAAACAGGCATCAAGCAGAGTGTTCCATGTCATCTATCTGGCTTCAGCAGGGCACCAGCATGGCCAGTTCTTCATTCCAGTGACATCACTGGCCTCCTCCCTATTTCTTCATCTTCATGCATTTCCAGACCTGCTTTCTCCTTGAATGTCTTCTGTCAATTTCAAATAAAATGTTTAAATGTGCAAAGCAAACTGAGTTACTGTCCTCCTTCTACCTTTAAGCTTGACTAACTGTAGCTCGAATTCAAGAAGAGTGGATTTGTGTTTTGATGATACACATAAAATCTAAACTAGGAAGACCAAATATAAATTAAATTATGCTTGAGTCCATCAGTTAACCAAGTGCCCTGTGCATTAAATAGTCTTTATAGTTCCTCAAATGCTCACGTGCCCTAGCATATTACAATTAGGTCTAGACTGATAAGGCCACTTTCAGTTAAAATTTTCAGGTTGATCAAAGCTATGGTATTCCTATCTAGATGTTATGGATAACATCTTTAATCTCTTTCCATTTAGTACACTAAATGTTCTCTTCCATGCATGCCCAATATGTAAAGAAATTTTAAGACCTACGAAATAAGTTTTAAATGTACAGCTACCAGATACCATTTCTAAGAGCACTTAGCTTCTTCCTATGCCTTAGTCTATCACATTCTTCCCACTGGTCTCCAAATTGCTTTCTATATGTCACCTCTCGAAATTCACCTACCTTTACTATACGCACGTATGAGTTCTGTCTCTGGTCTAAACGATAGGAGAGCAAACACGGAGAGTACTGAGTTCACCCATCACCATTGGTGGGACAGATGCTGAAGAAATCTGAAACAGTTATATTTTGTACTTTGCAACCCAACTTGCGGAAAGTCTCTTAAGAAGTCAACACAAACGTAGAACAACGACAAAATAATGGCTTCTTGCATTTAATTTTTCAAGGCATCATTGAAATTGTGTGTGAAACGTACAAGGTACAAATGGGATACAAACATATGACACTTCTAAGTTATTTACCAGCTCCCAGCACTTACCTCTATCATTTAATTGTGGTAATAATGGATCACATACAAGAACAAGAACTTCAGAGAAGAATAAAGTAGACGGCAGTGTATTCTTCAAAGTGTTGTAACTCCTAGATGTTTTTTCCTAAGCCTTGATTCAACTACTAAGTCTAGAAAGAAATAATTCAACAGTTCCTAGACTTTTTAACAAGGACTCCTTCATAAGAGGTACTATAGCTTGGAAGTTCTGTTTAACTTCATAGCACTTATAAGTGGTACAGGTGTCCACGAATCATGCCTTTTACTCTACCCTTTCAAAAAGAGAGCCAATAAATATTTATTAAAGTTCTGCCATAAGCGAGGCCCTCTGCTGAATGTCTTCATATACTTTGCCATTTTATTCATATGAGAAGATTCCCGGCCTGAAACACGAGTTATATTTTACACATTCCAAATTAGTTGAAAGCAAGAAAGCTATAATAGTAATTTGCTTTGATGTTGGAATAAATAAGTTGGTAGCTTTTAATCATGCATGGCCAAAGGTACCCCTTAAATTCAGTGGACACCCTGATGTCCTAAATTCAAGAGAATTCAGTCTATATATCCAGAAGGAAGAAATGGTGATTAAAAATAAGAGCACAATTATTACCCTTAACTTTAGACACGTGGGCATACCGTCACATGGAATAACTACCTATACAAAATAAGGGTGGCGACTTGGATTAAAATGGAGGGAGTCTTTGAACATGGAAAACCACAAACATATTCCAAAGAGCAAAGGTTTGATGACAAATTCTAATGAAACTATAAAACAAGGCAATTTCCAAACTGCTACTAATAATGCATCATAAGTATTTCAACATACGCCGACCAGAGGACCACTGAGGAACAAATTTAAACAAAAACAAGGAAGATATGCTAAGAATTTTAATAAACAGCGTTCAGCTGAGGTATATAAAAGGCCCCATGTGGAAGTCACAGCCAAAACTCAGAAACTTCTCCAAAAAAACCCACTCTCAACCCAGCTCCTGACACCATGGCCTGCTGCCACACCAGCTTCTGTGGGTTTCCCAGCTGCTCCACCGGTGGGACCTGTGGCTCCAGCTGCTGCCAGCCAAGCTGCTTTGAGACCAGCTGCTTCGGGACTGGTGGCGGCATCGTCGGTGGCATCAGCTCTGGCCAGGAAGGTGGCAGTGGAGCTGTGAGCTACCGTGTCAGGTGGTGCCGCCCAGACTGCCGGGTGGAGGGCACCTCCCTGCCCCCCTGCTGTGTGGCGAGCTGCACCCCCCCATCCTGCTGCCAGCTGTACCAGGCCCAGGCCTCCTGCTGCCGTCCATCCTACTGTGGACAGTCCAGCTGCCGCCAAACCTGCTGCTGCCAGCCCATCTGCTCTGAGTCCATTTGCTAAAGGCCAGGTTGCTGATTTTCAATTTGCCCAGAACACAGTATCTCTGGACTGATCATCTCCTCAATCACCTCTGTTTTTAGACTTCTTTTTTTTGTGTGGCAGCTAGCAAGTATATGAGCCTCACAGTTCTACCTGATTCCATTCTGCAATGAATAGTTTTATCCTCCTCTGCAGACAAAGAAATGATGTGAGCCCACTTGCAGTTTCTCACGTTGCTTAAAAAAAAATTGCTTAGGATAGAGTATTTCTGATTTGCCTGTAGGGTTGAAAATGACTGACATGCTGTAGAATTTATCCTTGAGAACTGTCCACAAGGCTAATTTTTGCCTTCTTTGTGATCTACTTTTAGTTTCTATTTACCTACCTTTTTTTCCCGAACACCGAAGGCACCAGAGTTTAGCTAAGGGAAATCCCTCAGATGTCACCATGAAGAATGGAAGCAATTTACTCAACATTCAGCTTTTAAGAAGTAGGCTGGACATTTCCCTGTTTCAATATCTGATTTCATCCTTTGGATCATAATGATCTTACCTGTTGGTTGTTTCAATATCTGTGATACCGTGTCTTCTGTCATGCCCTAATAAATGTTATATACTGGGCAAAGAAACCATCGTCTTTGTTTTGACTTGTACATAAGGTGGGTTAAAAAAAAAAAAAAAGTTAGCCGCTTATAATTCGAGAATGTCTACTTGAAAGAAGTTCATTTGGTTCTGTTATTAAGGGACTGAAGTTATATACTGTATTCATTTGTTCACTCAATAAAAAATTGACCATCCATTTCTCAGGCAGGGACTATGGAGATCAGAATTATCAAAATAATTCTTATCTTTGAGGAGCTTAGTATCCAGAAAGAGAAAATATATGTGTGGAAGTAACTACTTAATGTGATGAGATAAACTGCATTCTCACAGCAGCTGGTAGAAGAATTCCTCTTAGAGGAATAGACGCCTTTTTGGTCGATATGCCTTCATAGACCAGCTTGTAGCAGGTCAATCCCCATGGGACACGCATGTTGGCACCCCAAAAGGCTATGACAAGGATGTGGAACAATTATACATAGAACAAAAGAAGGCATATTTTTACTTTAAAAAGGAAATGGGGAGGAAAGAGAAGACACAAAAGATCTAGTCAGGAGGCCAGGAATTTTCCTGTATAACCTTCCCCCTCTCCCTGCAATTAAGTTATCAGACTCACAAAACCCTTTGCAGGGGTGAACTTTCTTGTGAAAACCAGTGAAGGGGCTGAGTTTTATGGCTGGATTGATTCAATGGAAAACAGAGACAGCCCAGGAGCCAGAGAGAGCAGTAACCACAAGGAAATAATTCCTCAGGAACTTGCAGAAATTATGAGCAGGCTTTGCACTGCCACTCGCTGTGGAAAGTAATATATTGGTTGTGTAGACTGCAAAGAAGACAGAACTCCATAAACATAAGTTCAAGAAGGAAGACACCACTTCAGGACCAGCAGGGGCTGTGTAGTGGGAGCAGGATCAGGGAAGTCTTCATAGGGGAGGTAATTTTTGAGGTGGGTCTTGAAGGTCATTTTAAGTGGAAGGAAAAGAGTGAGTATAAAAGAGCCCAAAAGACCACAAAGAACTTTGGGCCTTTCTCTACCTATCAGCTGTGGACAAATTTGGAAAAACATATTTCAATTGATATGGATTAAGATATATCAGACAATATTCCATTGCTATCCCTAAGGTTTTCACTAGCCAATCTTTTCAGAAGTCGATCTTCAGGTCTGTCTTAATCTGAAATCTGTCCACCATGGGTGACCCTGCTGACATTTGAAATACCAGTGGCATAGCTTCCAGCATCACAGCAACATGCAACCCACCACAGTACCGCAAACTGACAGACAAGTGTATGTCATACGGATTCAATTTATATGCTGAGCAAATAATCCGAGAAGTTGGACTATGTGAAGAAGAATGTGGCATCAAGATTGGAAAATGACACATTAGCAATCTGCTATATGCAGATGACACAACCTTGCTTGCTGAAAGTGATGAGGACTTGATGATAAAGATCAAAGACTAGAACCAGAACATAAAGAAAACAAAAATCCTTACAACTGGAACAATAAGCAACATCATGATAAATGGAGAAAATATTGAAATGCCAAGGATTTCATTTTACTTGTATCCACAATCAACATCCGTGGAAGCAGCAGACAAGAAATAAAACAACATATTGCATTGAACAAATCCCCTAAAAAAGACCTCGTTTAAGTGTTAAAAAGCAAAGAAGTCACCTTGAGGATTAAAGTGCACCTGAGCCAAGCCGTAGAATTTTCAATTGCCTCATATGCATTTGAAATCAGGACAATAAACAAGAAAGACTGAAAAAGAATTGATGCATTTGAATTATTGTTTTGGTGAAGAGTATTAAATATGCTATGGACTGACAGAAGAATGAACAAATCTGCCTTGGAAAAAGTACAGCCAGCATGCTCCTAAGAAGCGAGGATGGCAAGACTTCATCTCACATACCTTGGACACATTAATCAGGAGGGACCAGTGCCTGGAGAAGAACATCATGCCTGGTAAAGTAGAGGGTCAGGAAAAAGATGAGAACGCTCAGCAGGATGGATTGACACAGTACTGCAACCAACATAGCAACAATTGTAAGGATGGCGTAAGACCAAGCAGTGTTTTGTTCTGTTGTACATCGCGTTGCTACGAGTCGGAACCTACTTGACAGCACCTAACAGCAACAACAACATACCACTGAACCACAGGTAAAGAAGGGAGTTACTGGCTTGTGTAAATGATTCTGATTACCAAAAGGACATTGGGTTACAAGCGCACCATGAGGACAGACGGAACTATATTTGGAATCTAGTGGACTTTCTTGGTTCTTCCAAGTCCAATTATAAAAGTTAATTGAAGACTACTGCAACCAAAAAGACAGGGTCTCCATGGATTTAGAACCTTCAGGAATAAAGCTTTAAATCACCCCACCGGGCAAAGAACCATAACAAGCTGAGGAAGTGGCTGAGGGAAAAGGAAACATGAAATGGATAGTGGAAGAAGAAAGTTATAAATACAGACTATAACATTATGGCCCAATTATAGAAACAAGAAATATAGAAACTACATACATTTTCTTCCTTGTTTGTTCTTCTCTTTCCTCCTTCCCTTGCTTAGTACCAAATGCAGTACCACAGGCTAATATACCTCACATGAACTTTATTTCATTTAATACTTGCAACAATCCAATGAAATAATATTGTTATCTTAGTTTTGTAGATGAAGAAATTAAGTCTAAAAGAGTTTTAAATAGCATGCTCACAGTCACACAACTTGTAAGTAAAAACTGAAATCTGAACCCAACTCTAACTCCAAACTCATGAAGAGTCAATGACATTAAGAAGTTGGAAGTAAAGAAAGATGTGGGGAGGTTCAGCCGATTTAAAGACAGCTATTTTGGAAGCTGTGGACTTGAGAATAAGTTACTCTTTGCTCCAGTTGTTAAGTTATTGTCTTTCAGCTCCATGCCCTTCCTTCTAAACTCGGCTTTATGGTGCTGGTAACTGGACTTTAAAAACCACATTATTGCTTTGCCAGCAGCTCTACTGGGCTCTGCCACTAGGGGGTGATAGAGGAAAACCACAAAGCTGGAGGTGGAGGAAGGAACTTGTTCGTCCGTTTTTGCTTCCTTCTGCTTAACTGAGGCTTCCTGTCTGCTAGAGGCTGGCAAGAGTGTGGCCCCAGCAACACTTCTTCACTCCAGGAGCCGCACAGCCTTTCCGCAGCAGCACCTGGATTCAATTTGCAGTTTTCCCACCACTGGCAGAACTAGCCTTATTGTACCGCCCTCAGAGCCAAGAGCTCCAGCCAGCCAGCCCTCACTAAGAGATCTGAGTTTCAGCTCTGTACAGCAACTCCCTCTCTAAGTTTCTAAGTTTTATTATTCAACTTCTTTCCTCTTTCTTTTAAAACAGTTATCACTCCTAGAGCTTTCTGCAGTTGCTACAACTGTGAAACCACAGGGTCTTCTTTTTTATCCTTTCAGTTACCTAGCTAACAACTTAGTTAAAAATTCTTCGTATAAAAATCACTCTATTCAAATAATAGTGGTGCTTGTCCTTTGGCTGGACCCTGGTGTTTAGACTCTAATTGCCTTCTAAAATTCAGATGATTGAGTGAGCTGTTTGTTCACTTTTCACTCGCTCCCTTTAGTTAATCATGGTAGTAGATTATGGGAAGAGTTTGTCCCTGAGGTGAAAACCAGAGAATTACCGGGTTTTAGACCTGATAGAATCTAGCTGAGGAACTAGAAAGATTACTTAGTACCATTAGCTCTGTAGTTAAGAAAGTTCCACCGTTTCTATTAAAAGCTCCCCATGTAAAGTGGCCTGTGTCAGGGAGATGTGATGGCGGACAGCCCTTTGTTAATTACTGACTTAACTCCCAACCATAACTCTGCTTTCCATCATGATTATTCTATTAAATGTCAGTAGGCAAAATTAGTTTTAAAATCCCAAGGATACAAAGGGATTTTGAAAAACTTGAAGAGAGAAAACGATGAGTTGTCACATCAACTGAAGCAGGAAAGTCTTGGTTAAGACTAGGAATATGAGAGTTTAAGTAAAATGTTTTTTGTGAGGTTGAGAGATACCAATCCAAAACACCAAGCATTAGTCCATATTGGGCCTATTCATTTCTGAGCACATTCTGTTTTCTCTTTTTTGTTCCTGTGTTACAAATATAAAACAGAGAAACAGGATTGATATACTACATGACCCTAAAATGGAAATTTCTGGCTTTTAGTGGGTTAATCTTTAAAATACAAAATTTCAAAACTTTTGGTTCCTCAGTTTTTTAATATAGTATTTATTTTAGCTGGACAAGACAAAAATTCTCCCAAAAGGATCGGGGAAATTTTGGTCTGAATGGGTCAAGAGTAAAGAGTAAATTATGTTTTCTGGAAGGTAGTGTTTATTTATTAAAAGTATGAGACCCCTGAATCTGGAAATGAGATCATAGTGGATTGATGATATTGTGGGGTGAAGTGGTAAAGGAATTTAGGATTTTAAGAGCAAGTGAGGTCAGGGAGAATGAGGAAGTTGGAGAAGATCAGAGGTGACAGGTTTAGAGCATTGGCCATGCAGAGCTCAAAGCAGGAGAAAGTCAAGGTTCTCTACTCAGGAGGGAAGACCTCGACATAATAGAATCCTAAAAACAGAATTCAGGAAACTCCGAGGTTTGTGCTTTGAAACTTCACTGCAGCCCTAAATGTTTTCGTGATTAGAAGAGATTGAAATGAGAGAGAACTGTATAAAGGTTGGGAAGAGAAATTAAAGAGAACCAGGAGCTGAAACTGGAGGTAATACTGAACATTGCTTTATGTGTTAACATGTAATAAGCAAAACGAATAACCTGTTGTGCTGTGTTTGAGTACAGTGTGTACACTTTGATCACTCTAAAGATATTTGCAACTGTAGGGAGGGACAGAGAGTGGGATGAGAACAAGAACCAGAAGACTCAAGTTTAAAATCCCAAATTTATCTACTGACTGTGTGACCATAGACAAGTCTCGTAACTTCTCAGAAGCTCAGTCTTTATCTTGTCTGTCAAATGCAGGTTGTAATATCTGCCTCAGTGTTGCTGTATCACATGAGATTATCAATATTAATATGTCTGGCATATATAGTAAGTACTCAATAAATAATTTTTCTTTTTCTCCTTTCCTTCAAACTGTATGTATGTCTTTGGGAACAGGAAAACCTGTTGGACATTGGGAAGATAGCAACAGCCAGATACCCAAGTGTGGAAAAGAGATGGGAAAACTAGGAAGAGGGCTGCTCAGGGTGACATTTTATTCCATTTGGGTGGTTGGTCCTTCTTTATCCAACTTATCTGTACTCTTAAAAAATCAAAGCACTTATTTGTAGAAAATTTTCCTCATTTCATGCTCCCTCCTTTCTGTTCATTTTTCCCACAATTCTTCCCAGTTGACCAGGAAGCCAAATTTCCATTGAGGAATGTTGACCAACTATGATTACAAGCGGTCCCAATATATCTTATCCTCCAGCTAAAATTTCTAACTGCATTGGACTGTGAATTTCATCACAGCGTATAAATCACAGGTATTCGTGAGAAATACAGAATGAGGGAAAATTCAATGCTCAAGGTGATACAGACTTGCTGTGGTCCCACTGGTAACAAATCCTACCGGGGGGTTGTTATGACTGCTTAATGGTAATATGGTGAATCGTAGTTCAATCAAACAGGTTTTTAAAGAAGGCAGCATGAAGCTCTGACTCAAATGGCAAAAAGCAGTAGCGATGATTTTGTACTTAGCAATCAATGAAATGAAACGTTTCCTTAGAAAGAATTTTTTCCAAGGTTACTAAAGAGTTCAATGATGAGTTGTCAGTTATGGAAATAGGTATGACTAGGAGCCTAGAAAATACCCTATGATTGGAACCCACACCTCAATGGCAAATATGACACAATGATTACCAACTAGGCCTGTGGTACCATGTTAAGATCTTCTGGCTGCTGCAGCGTCCTCACAGACCCTGCCACCACCATCAGCTCCTCCGACAAATGCTGCCAGCACAAAGTCTGTCTGCTCAGCACCTGCCCACACAAGATTAGCCTTCTTCGGCCCACCTGCTATGACCCTTGTATCTTAGAAAAATAACACCAGAGTTAGGATCAAAGTCATGTTAATAGAAGGAAGGTACTTTCCTTGTAAGGAACTGGCCTATGTGATGTCAAGAAGGGCAATACTCACTTTAATGAAATATGTTTATTCTAAGTAATCATCTGGAGTTCTTGCTGATGGAGAGATTGACTATGCTGGAGTTAAAGCAACCCACATCTTCCCCACTCCAGAAGAGATCCCACCCCCTTTCCTTGAAAGCAGGTGATACTGGCCAGAGGGAAGTGTCCATTAGCATCCAGCCATAGTCTGGCTTTGCAATATGCAAGAAGGGACTGAAGCCAACTAGAAATTCTTTCTCCTGAAGAGAGAAATGGGGTTCAACAGAGAAATGGAGGATGAGGACACCTGATGGTTGATGAATACCTGCAAGGGAGAAGGTATGGAGAAGTAGACACTACTTCCTAATGGCCTTATAGGCTTCCAGCACAGCAAGGCTAAGGACACCAGTCGTCCCTTTGTGCACTATTAGGCAAGGATTCCACTAGTTACAAGAGTTATAGTGAAGACTATGCACAGGCTCCCATTCTGAGAGTCAAGGCCCTCTACAGCTAGCTTCAATCTCACATTATTGGCCTCTAGACACAGTGCACTATTCAGTGCTTCCTGACACGTTTGTTCTTTTCCACCTCATGCATGTCTGCTGCTGTTCCCTAGAGCTGGATTACCTCCCTACTTCAACTCTTTGTATCAGCCTAGTGTGCCCATGTGAACTCCAGTAGATTCTGAGATACTTGATAGTACACATGGGTCTTGCTCATCCTTGAATGTCTTATACATCCTAGCACCATGCAAGGAAAACAGCAAGTCTTCAATAAGGATTGATTTAAATAAACTGAATTATATATTTTCTCTTGAAATTCTAATGATAACAAATGAGAGATTGTAGACTAGCGTAGCAATTAAGAACACAGACTCTGGGGCCAGAGAGCCTAAGTTCAGACTCCAACTCCATCACTTTGCCAACTATGTGACCTTGGGCAGCTTATGTAACATTCCTGTGCCTCAGTTTCCCTTATCTGTAATATAGATGATATCTTTAATACTTATCTCACAGGGTTGTTGTAAGAATTATGTGTCAAGCACTTAGAACCGTAACTGATACAATGTAAATGATGTATAAGGCTTTGCTGGTTTTATATAATCAACTATACGTTTAGTAAAAAGGAGTCCTGGTGGTGCAGCCGTTAAGTGCTCAGCTGCTAACCAAAAGGTTGGTGGTTTGAGCCTACTGGCCACTCCGTGGGAGAAGGATGTGGCAGTCTGCTTCCTTAAAGATTACTGCCTTGGAAACCTTGTGGCAGCAGTTCTCTTCTGTCCTATAGGGTCGCTACGAGTCAGAACCAACTCACTGGCAACAGGTTATATTTAGTAAACTAAGCCAACAATTTAAAATATACTTTAAAGTCATAATGACTGCTAATATTTAAATACAGAAACGTTTAAGTCTCTTAATTTCAAAAAACTTAAGTATTGCTGGAGCTCTTTGGAAAACCAGCAGTTATTTAATTAGATCCAGGCACCAGACTTGATTGTCTGATCAATGGACAAAAGTATCTGTGATCCAAAATCAAATTACAGGATACACCTATTGTTAGCAAATAATTCTGAGGATAAAAACATCCAAAGTTAACTATATAATAGTTATAGTTATAATATAGTAGTTATAATATTATGTATCACATAATTTTTTCAAAAAAAATTTTTTTATCACATAATAATAATAATAAAAAAATAACCCATTGCCGTCGAGTCTATTCTGACTCATAGCAACCCTAAAAAAAAAAAAAAAAAAAACCCTAATAGTCAGCTGAAAATTATATTTTCCCACTGACTGGCATAATTAAGTATTTGAATTTTATTGAACATCCATTTTCCCAACCAGATTAATTTTAGTTAACACATATACTTATAACTTACTTATTTGTGCCTAATTCTCTGTTTTTTCTTTATACTCTACAGACTAATAATGCATGAGAATTAAACTGAAAATCTAGAGTCATAAGAAAAATAAACAACAGTTCCAACCAGCAGTAGCTGGGCTAAGCAACAACTTGTAAGAATATTGCATGCGCCATGTCACTGCGTGCTGTGAGATTTGCCATGGCAGGTTGCAATGGGATTATATATGTCCACGTAAAACAGGGTGAAGAGTCACCCACTTTTGGTCATACACACCTACACAGCTATAAAAAAAAAAAAAAAGTATCAACTATCCTCAAGTGGCAAAAACCACACAACTTCCATTTAAAAAGAAATCCAACTCAAGGGTAATTTTCAGTTCAGGCTAATGAGTTGGCAGGAGTTATA
Source organism: Elephas maximus indicus (assembly GCF_024166365.1). Taxonomy (NCBI): domain Eukaryota; kingdom Metazoa; phylum Chordata; class Mammalia; order Proboscidea; family Elephantidae; genus Elephas; species Elephas maximus. The sequence goes on along the minus strand of NC_064837.1, from coordinate 48,107,820 downwards.
TCAGGTGTGACTATAACCAGAAACTGGAAAAATTCTTTTGGTGCAACTAGAAAAGTCCCTAAATTCTGCCATTTAACCCAAACCCAGAATCTTTTGCCTGTGTGCTCAGAAAAAAGCAAAGTGGAAATTCAGCAATGAATGGATTGAAATCAATGGTAGCTCAGCCACCAGCCATTAATTCTTCCAATATATATTACAAAGGGGTTCATCAGAAATTTAAAATATCATGCAACTCAGGAAATAAAGACCAAATGTTTTTACTTACAGCCATTTTTATTAGGATGACAAACTGAAAAGGTTCCCATATCCTGCTTTTGTGAAGGAATGAAGTGTTCCATCAGGCTTAAAGAAAGCTGAGTGTCTCGGGAGCATGATGTCTCCCTACGCTGACATTCCTGCTGACTCAGGAGGTGCCGCAGTGGGAGGATTTTCCACCAGCAACCCAGAACTCCACCGAGTTGTTGGGAGATGGATGTCAGTAAGGCACAAGGAGGCTCACAAAAACCGTGACTAATGCACATAAAAGACATCATTTTATTCTCAATCCAGGAACTTCGTCGTAAGCAAATTTTTCATCTGTGTACTGGAGCCTCCCAAATTTCACCTCCAGCCCTGCTCCCTCTCATAGGCTTCAGAGCTGTGTATTAAACTGTCTGCTGGGCCGCCTCAGGCTGCTCACTCTCTGTAGATCCCAAACTGAACTCATCATCAACACCCTCTCTACCACCCTAGACAACAGCTTTTTTGCTCAGGTCCCCTCTCACCTATGAATAAATCAGAGATCTCAGCATATTCCTTGGCCCTTGGGATCGGTCTCTCTCTCTCCCACACTCCCTCTGCATACTTTCCCTCAATCAGTATATCCTACCATCTCTACTTTCAAAATGTCTCCCAAACATTTCCACTTCTCACTGGCTCATCCGCCACTGGTGTCACTGCTCATTCTCTCACCTGGACCACATATTGTCCTTCCTGTCTCCACTTTGGCCCTGTGGCAGTTCATTTTCCACAGAACATAAACCACATTTTATCACTCCCTCCTTTAAACCATCCAGTGGATTCTCTGTGCCCTTAGGATAAAATCTAAACTCCATAGTACAACCGACAAAATCCTTTATGGCCTGGCCCCTCTCGTTTTGACCTCATCTATCTCACTCCTCCTGTTTCACTACACTCCAGCCACCCTGGCAAAGATCTTCCCTGAACACCCTTTTTAAAGTAACTACACTCTCTGCACTCCCTCCTCAATCACTCTATCACATTGCCCTGTTTTATTTTCTTCCAGCACCTGTCACTGCCTGAAATTCTTATTTATTTGTTTGTTTATTATTGTCCGTCTCCCCTACCAGAATAAACATCTGACTACGAGGACCTTATCTGACTTGTTTATTGCTCCAGCAGCATACTGAGCATTTTGTTGATTGAATAAATGAACGAATGAACAAACGAGCGAGTGAATGAATATTATCCATAATTATATAAAATTTAATTCCACAAAAATATTGATTTCATTAATAAGTCTTAACTGCTGCTGTTAGATGGGCCCTGTCATTCCTTAGCTGTTGTGACTTTAGCATCATTATTTAGTATCCTTATTCTCCATTACATCATCTGGGATGATGTATATTAATAGTCCTGATCTTATAGAGGAAACCCTGGTGCATAGTAGTTAAGTGCTACGGCTGCTAACCAAAAGGTCAGCAGTTCAAATCCACCAGGTGCTTCTTGGAAACTCTATGGGGCAGTTCTACTCTGTCTATAGGGTTGCTATGAGTTGGAATCAACTCAATGGCAACAGGTTTGTTTGTTTTTTGAGTCTTATAGGATTGTTAAGGATTAAGGAAGATATGCACAAAATACATAGCACAATGACTTAGCATATGGTATATATCTTAGTTATCTAGTGCTGCTATAACAGAAATACCACAGTGGATGGCTTTAACAAATCAAAATTTATTTTCTTACAGTTTCGAAGGCTAGAAGTCCGAATTCAGGGTGCAGGCCCTAGGGGAAGGCTTTTCTCTCTCTGTCAGCTCTGGGAGAAGGTCCTTATCTCTTCATCTTCTGTTTTCTGGTTCCTTGGGGATCTCCAGGTGGCTTAGCATCTATCTTCCCCCCATCTCTGCTTGCTTAATCTGCTCCTTTTAAGTTTTGTAAGAAGTTGACTTAAAACACCCCACACTAATCCTGTGTCATTAAAATAACAAAGACAACCCATTCCCAAATGGGATTATAACCGCAGGCAGAGAGGTTAGGATTCACAACCCATATTTTGGGAAGACATAATTCAATCTGTAACAGTATACATTCAATAAATAGTAGTTATTAGTGGAGGCTAAGATAACCATATTCTGATTATCTTACCAAGAATATTAGTTTTATTGTAGAAATTGATATGCCACCCAGATAGTGGCTTCCTGAAAACTTAATGATGTAATGAGAAATCCCAGTTATGTTGCCTCTTCTCCATTCCCATTGAATTATGATACCCTCTGAAACAAGTATCACTGCCCTCCTCATCACTCCCCTGAAAAAAAAAAGAAAGAAAACCTGTTGCCGTCAAGTCAATTCCTACTCATAGTGACCCTATAAGACAGTAGAATTGCTTCATAGGGTTTCCAAGGGTTTACAGAAGCAGACTGCCATATCTTTCTCCCACTGAGCGGATGGTGAGTTCCAACCCCGGACCCTTCAGTTAGCGGCCAATCGCTTTAATCCCTGCATCACTCCCTTAGAACACCAAGCTAGCTTCCTCACCATTGTCCCTGTCTTCAAATTATCTCCTCACAGTATTTTGGTTAGGAAAACAGGCTTTAAAATCAACTCCCATATGAGCTTAAGACCTTCAATAATCTGATTACATCCTCCCCAGGAATTTTACATGTACCTAATCTTGAGGGTAATATTTGCTCTAGACAGAACTACAGCGTCAAGTTGATCCCAACTCGTAGCAACCCTGTATGACAGAGTAGAACTGCAGCACAGGGTTTCTTAGGCTGTAGTCTTTATGCAAGCAGATCACCACGTTTGTTCTCCCCTGGAGCGGCTGGTGAATTCTAGTTACTGAACTTTCAGTTAGCAGCCAACCTTTTAACCACTACTTGGCTTCAAACGCCATCTCCATCAGATACTCACTTAGAAGCTACTTAGCCTGTCTGTGCCTCAGGCTCCTCATCTGTAAAATGGCAAGGATAATAGTGTCACATATATCATAAGTTTGCTGTGACATAATACACGCAGAGCATTCAGTACAACGCCTGATATCTAGTAAGTGATGATGATACCGGTCCTCCACTCAAAGCACAGCCATCTTTCCCCAATACAAATACAATCAGGCCGTTTATCTGTTCAAGTCTTTAAGTAATGTTCATTGCCTAGAGAATGAAGCTCAAAATCCTAAGTGTAAGATACTAATCACAGTACAAATTCTTCATATTGTGGCCCTAACCCACATTTTTAACATCATATCTCATCATTCACCTCCAAACTCTCCCTACAATCAGAGCCAGAATCTGTGCTTCAACCAACCAACATTTTTTATCATCCTGTGACTGCACCATGACAAATATGTGTCTCTATTTTACTTGCTGAAATATCCTTTCTACTCTCTTCTACCTGTTAAGCTCCTCTTCAACCCTCAAATGTTTCCTTTCCATGAAATGCTCCCCAAATCTTCCAGGTGAAGAGGTTAAAACTCATTGCCGTCAAGGTAACTCTGACTTAGTGACTCTATAGGACAGAGTAGAGTTTCCAAGGAGCACCTGGTGGATTCAAACTGCTGACCTTTTGATTAGCAGCCGTAGCAGCTGAAGCATTTAACCACTACACTACCAGGGTTCCCAAGTAAGTGGTTGGCACCTCTAACTTCCGCATTATTAAATACAAAACCTGAATATACAACGCTGTGCTGCCATTTGCAAGATTACTCCACTGTTTTTTCTTCTCTGTGATCACCCCAAGGGCAATAATCTATTTGCTCCTTTTTGCATTTGCTCCTTTGTGCATAATGCTTGGCGTTCCGGAGGTGCTCAATCTGTGAGTGTCCGATTGAAATAAGAGAAATCTATTTAGGCAATGTAGATTCCAGGCTAAGTTCTACCACAGGGATCCCAAACCACAAAACCATTCTAGTAAGAACATGGCTAAAATGAAAGCGGTTTTAACGTTAAGCATAGCCGGAGCCGTAATTTTGTTGATTTACATCTCTTTGGCTTCAGGCTCCTCTATGTTGTGCAATTTTCTACTTATTTTTAGAGGTTGAGCCATTATACAAGAAGATGGGTCCAAAAAAGATCTACGTGTCTTCAAACCTTTCCCCAAAGTAAGCTACTTCTAAAGGTTTTACCAGTTTACTATTTTTCCTATTCTAAAGGAATTTTAAAAATAATATCCAACTAAGTTTTATGCCTTCATTTATTTTAAAAATCTTATTATTATTCTAGATGTAATTTGGAATTTTCTTTTTTCTGCTGGACAACAGAGCCTGTTAAGTATTGCTAAATTTTCCAAAGTGTGTTCCATAGGACACTGATCCATGAAGCTAATCTGTAAAACAAATAGGATCTCATGGTCAAGTAAGTTTGTGGGAAATACATGCTGTATCTCTTTCTTGAAAAAGCAGGCAGCACTCTAGTGTATTAAAGGTTCTGAGAAGTCTACTAATAAATTACTCAGTATTTCCCAAACTTGTTTACCAGGGAACACTTCAGTGTCCCTTGGAACAGATGTGCATGGAATTCTGGGGAATACTGCACTGTTTAGCCTACATATGGCCCAATACAAATGGTCTTTTGGTTATAAATAATCTTAATTCATAACATGATTAGTTAGATGTTTGTTTGTTTTAATAATATTTCATTGTGTTTTCAGTGAAGGTTTACACAGCAGTTTAGGTTCCCATTCAAAAATTTCTACACAAATTATTCAGTAACATTGGTTACATTCTTCACAATGCATAAACATTTTCAATATTTCTGTTCTGGTTGTTCCATTTCTATTAATCTAGCTTCCCTGCCCCCTTACATTCCCATGTTTGTCTTAAAGTAATTGTTGGCTGTTTGGCCTCATATAGATGATTTTTTAAAGGAGCATAGTACTCATGGGTGATATTCCTTATTTTGAGAGCCAATCTGTTATTTAGCTAAAAGATGACTTCAAGGGCTAGTTTGGTTCAAGGTTTAAAGAGTATCTCAGGACAACAGCCTCAGGAAGTCCCCCCATCTCAACCAGTCCAGCAAGTCTAAGTTGTCTGTTTGGCTTTTGTTGTTTTGTTAGGAATTTGAGGTTCTGTTGCCCATTTTCTCCCATTCTGTCAGGGCCCATCTATTGTGCCCCTGATGAGAATGGTCAGTAGTGGTAGCCAGGCACCATCTAGTTCTTCTGATCTCAGGGTAGATGAGGCTGTGGTTATTGTAGACTATTAGTCTGTAGACTAGTTTCATCTTTGAATCTTTGGTTTCCTTCTTTCTCATTTGCTCTCAATGAGTAGAGACCAATAGTTGTATCTTAGATGTTTTTAAGACCCCAGACACTACTCACCAAACTAGGATGTAGAACATAAACTTTATGAACTATTTTATGCCAATTGACTGAGATAGCCCACAAGACTATGGCCCTAATTCTTCAAATCCAGGAAACCAATCCTTCAAAGTGTTTGGTTATGTCTAAGGAGTACCCGTAACAGTGTCCTATTAGATGGAGTTTTAAAGGTATCTACCACTGTCATCCATGCAGGCCTTGACTCCGTTCTACATGCTCAGTTATCATTCAGAGCATCAGTGAAGGTGATGGAGAAGAAATAATCATTTACAGCTCTGATAGAAAGTGCATCTTTATAAAGAACCAAGATCTATTTTTGTATAGATTCCATCTATTGATCTCAACTCTGCTTTTTGGATCCACAAAGAATAAATCTAAAATAGTATCACTTTTCAGCCAGGGGGCCTAAGTGATCACATAGAATCTTTGGTTGCTGGTAAGATTGTAGTCAAAGAGCCTACTTATCAGTTCATCTGAAAAGTAGACAAAAAATGGGGAAGATTTGCAGATACCTGGCATACCAAGCCATCATTAATGATGTTTCATGATCAGAAGATAATGACTCGGTGCCTTTGAAGACTGAAATGAAGCTTTCTGTGCAGTGACAAACAGCCATGGTGAAGAGTTCTAATTTGACAACAAAACAACCTAAACCCCTTTTATGAGGTGGGGAGTGTGTCTCAGGCAATAAACACTTAAGTAATTAGATGTTTTTATGGAGATTGCTATATTCTGAAACATAGGGAAAGAAATCTGGGTAATTGGCCAACACCCAGGGAGGTGGGTATATAAGAGCCAGTTTAGAAGAGAGAAGCATTGAGACACCAAGACACTTCTCCTGTCAACCAAACAAAATCCCAACTCTTGACACCATGGCTAGCTGTGGAATCAGCCAGAGCTGCTGCAGTGTCCCTACCGGTCCAGCCACCACCATCTGCTCCTCTGACAAGTGCTGCCGGTGTGGAGTCTGCCTGCCCAGCACTTGCCCACATGAGATCAGCCTCCTTCAGCCCATCTGCTGCGATACTTGCCCCCCACCCTGCTGTGAACCTGACACCTACGTGCCAACTTGTTGGCTGCTCAACTCTTCCTACCCAACTCCTGGACTCTTTGGCATCAACCTAACTACCTACACTCAGCCTTGCAGTCAAAATCCCTGTGAGCCCAGCTGTTAATGAGTGAAGTCTTTGCAGAGGTTCAGTGATGTGCCTGCTCAACATCCTATATGTTATCTGCCCTTCGATGCTCACTGCTACCTAAATCAAAGCTAAATCAATCTCAATTGCCAAGGCCACGCTTTCATGAATTTGCTCAACTTCGCGATTCTTTGTTCTTTGGGTGAAGTTAGAGACCTTCTTTCTGTCTTTTAAGTTATTTTGCTGTTCTTGAGAAATAACTATTTTGACTATTAGTTAATAAACTTCATTCTGGCTTAGCAAATATGGCCTGTGATTATTTATTTCCATGTTTCCTCTTAAGTAAAGTAGAATGCCTACCTACACCTTAACAGCCGCTGACTATCACACTACCCAAGATTTACCCCAACAGAAGGACAGCTCTCATGGTAGAATTTCTGAAAAATTAGATACTGGCTCCTTGTGATATGATGAAATGTGAAAAATTCAGTAAGTCATTCTATACCAGTTACTGCCAAGTCAATTTCAACTCATGGCAACCCCACGTGTTTCAGAGTAGAACTACACACAGGGTTTTCAAGGGCTGTGACCTTTCTGAAGTAGATTACCAGGTCTTTCTTCTGAGGCACCTCTGGGTGGATTCAAATCATCAACCTTTTGGTTAGTAGCCGAGTGCTTAACTGTGTGCACCATCCCAAGACTTCAAGTCACTCTGTAGGATCTTTTTATTTAATAGATATTTTTGGAGACATACACTATGCCAAGCACTATGCTAGCTATGTAGAGATCAATATGTTTAAAAAATATTTTAAGTAGTTTTAAATTCCATTGACTCTGACACTTATTTTTCATTCTTTTTTTAATCCACTTAATAAATTGATCACTTTGCTGGTGTGTAGAAGTAATTTTGACTTCCTTAGTCATTGTCATCAATGAAATTCCAAGCTCAAAATGAAATGCAATTTTGGAAGTAAATTAGAAAGTATATGTATATACAACCAAAATGTTTCTTAGAAGCGAGGATGGTGAGTCTTTGCCTCATGTACTTTGGACACATTATCAGGAGGGACTAGTCCCTGGAGAACAACGTCATGCTTGGTAAAGTAGAGGGTCAGTGAAAAAAAGGGAGACCCTTAACAAGACAGATTGACACAGTAGCTGCAACAATGGGTCAAAAATAGCCAACAATGAGAGGATGCAGCAGGACCAGTCAGTATTTCTTTCTGTTGCACATAGGGTTGGTATGAGTTGGAACCAACTCAATCGCATCTGTCTTAGTTATTTAGTGCTGCCATAACAGAAATACCACAAGTGGATGGCTTTATCAAAGAGAAGTTTATTTCCTCACAATAAAGTAGGCTAAAAATCCAAATTCAGGGCATCAGCTCCAGGGGAAGGCTTTCTCTCTCTGTCAGCCTTCTCATGAATCTTCCCCAGACTAGGAGCTTCTCTACACAGGGCCCCGGGTCCAAAGGATGCACTCTGCTCCCGATAGTGCTTTCTTGGTGGTATAAGGTCTCCAACTCTCTGCTTGCTTCCCTTTCCTTTTTATCTCTTGAGAGATAAAAGGTGGTGGAGGCCACAACCCAGGGAAACTCCCTTTACCTTGGGTCAGGGATGCAACCTGGGCAAGGGTAGTGTTACAATCCCACCCTAATCCTTTTTAATATAAAATTACAATCATAAAATGGAGGGCGACCACACAATGCTGGAAATCATGGCCCAATCAAATTGATACACACACTTTTGGGGGGACATAATTCAATCCATGATAGTATTTAACAAAAATAAAAATGTATATATGATATATAAGTATATATATCATATATATATTATATATACTTTGCAAATTTACTTCCAAAATTGCATATATATGTATATATATGAGATACATATTTACTAGATATAAATCTCCAGTAAATATCTATCTACCTACCTACTCACATATCTACCTATCTACTTGTCTATCTATCCCTCTATGAAGCCCAGGTGGTGCAGTGGTTAAAAGCTTGGCTGCCAACCAAAAGGTCAGCAGTTTGAGTCCACCAGCTGCTCCTTGGAAACCCTATGGGGCAGTTCTACTCTGTCCTATAGGGTCACTATGAGTCAGAATTGACTCAACGGCAATGAGTTTGGTTTTTTTTTATTTGTTTGTTTAGATAGATAGATATAGATATATGCTCTTTCAGAAAAATCCATTTTGAAAGAATATTAGCCTTTATTGAGTACACCTTGCTCCCTTGAATGCAGCTTTGCTTACGTTAGTCATAACTATGTTTAGAAGTTTACTAGTCCAAGTGATATGTAATATGTCATTGAAATAAACTTAAGATACATATCAGTTCACAGCGCAGTATTCTCTATATACCAGAAATAGTAACACAACTTTAGATGCAAAAACACACAAATCCTCTTAGGACAAAACTTTTAACATCCATTAACTCATTTCCTTAGTTGACCTGGAAAAACCCAAGTGCAACTAAGATCTTCACGGAAAGTACCCAGAGTGCATCCTAGTTGAGTATTTTTGTGGATTTGCCTTGGGACTTTGGGCTAGTAACTTTTCTCTCAGCTTTGGTTTCCTCATTATTACAATGAGAATAATAACCTGTGCCCTGTTTATGTCTCAGAATTATTGTGAAAATCAAATGGCCCCAAGTGTAGGGATCACCATGTCAACAGCAGTGCTCCAGACACATATGATCGACTCTCACCATTACTGCTATACAGTGGTTCCCAGCTCTCTCACCAAAAGGCATCTTTTTATTTTGAAATTTTTTAATGTCTTTTAAGATAATTTATTCATTCCTTCATTTGTGTTCATAAAAACATATAAAATTACCAGAGTTTTAGGATTAATATAAGATAACCCTGGATACCATGCCAATTAATACTATTTCGGTCAAAAGCAAGGAAGTTTGATATTTTCATACATGCTTGTAAGGGATAAATACTTAGACTTTATTAAACACTGAAAATAACTCTTAAGTGTCCTATTACTACCACTGTGGACTTTTCAGCATTAAAGGGCCCTTGGCTGGTTAAAAAGGCCGAACTGGAAACCAGGAAATGTGTGTTCTAGACCTGGCTCTCCCTCTGGCTACCTCTGCGACTTTGAGCAAGTCATTTAAGTTCTCTGACTCTCAGTTCTCAAATCAGTAAAATGGGTTGTTGACCAGATCATCATTAAAGTTGCTTACAGTGTTAATGGTCAATAGTTCTAGATCATCCAGAATCATTCTAAATAACAAGTACTCCATACCAGTAGCCAACCCCAACCCACTTTATTACTTTTATGGCTTTCATTAGAAATAGCTAACATTTGGTGACTATCTACTGGGCACTCTAAAAGGTGCTTCATGGCATTATTTCACTTACAATAAAAAATGCTAAGCAGGTGCTATCATTATTCTCCCCGTTTTAAAGTTGAAGAAACTGGGGCTGGGAAAGATTAAGTTAGGTGACAGAGTAGGGGTTAACTGAAAACTGTATGAATTCAAAGTCTGTTCTCTTTCCACTACAACAAAGCACTCTGCCTCCTCTGTAGACAACAATAGACCAGAGAGAAATATGACTACATGTGGCTCCCTTTATTCAGGAGGAAGTATATGCCACTTAACAATACATTCCCCGCTATCCCTCTAAATCGTATATCTGGTTGCATATAGTACTCAGTTTTCTCTGTGATTACAGTTAAAGACAAATGAATGCATACAATAAGTATAGGAAAAACTGTTTATGTTTCTAAGGTGAAAACAAATCATCTTTTTTTAAACGCCACACTTTAAACACTGATTAGTAATGTCATCATATCGAAAAACACTGGCTGGGTCATTAACCTTGCACTGAATTTAACAACTCAAATACATCTTCAATTTTCTCATGAGCTTCAATAATAGGTCAAGGTAAAACAAGCCACCCATAAAGTTAATGATTGTTTATCCTTGATAATAGAATAGAACACCAAACCATTTCGTTTTCCTTGAAATCGTTCCTGGTATCCAGGCCTTTCTCTGTCCTCACCTCCTCTAACCTAATCAAAATCCTGATCATTATACCCCCTAATCACAGCCACATTCTCCTAGCTGACCTTGAGTCAAGTATTCTGTGCCCCTCCCTTCACCCAAACTATACCTTGTAAAATCAAGCTTCAGGCCATCTATAAATATTGATTACATTGAATTGCTTAAAAATCTAGGCTCACTCACAATTTTTGTTCTTACCAAATCGTGGCTAAACTCTCCAGTGTGGCTCTCAAGATCCTCAATAATCTGGTCCACTCCTGGAAACTCAATGGGGCAGTTCTACTCTGTCCTATAGGGTGCTATGAGTCGGAATCGACTCGACGGCACTGGGTTGGGTTTCTCCTTCTCATTACATCTTACTTGCTACTAATTGTGGGGCAAGCTGTAACCTACGCTCTAGTCAAAACAATTCCCCCTATAGAATGGTTAAGAGAGTGGACTCTGAAACCAGACTGTCTTGCTTTAAATCATACCTCTATCACTTCTTCGTTATGTGGCCTTGGTCCTATGACTTAATTTCTCCATGCCTCAGGTTCCTCAAATGTCAAATAAGAGTAAAAACTGTATGTGCCTCATAAAATTATGGTTAAGTTTAAATTAATTAAAACATGCACAGCTCTTAGAGAAATGTGGACTGGTTATAAATCTCTAAACACGCTGATTCTAGTCTCCAGTTTCTTTCTACACCCCCCAAAACAGCTCATTGTACCTCCTTAGAAATACCAACATCAGTAGGATAAAACCCCCTGCAAAAAAAAAAAAAAAAAATCATTGCCATCGAGTCAATTCTGACTCATAGTGACCCAATAGGACAGAGTAGAACTGCCCCCTAGGGTTTCCGAGGCTGTAATTCTTTATGGAAGCAGAGTGCCACATCTTTCTCCCAGGAGAAGCTGGTGGGTTCAAACCGCCAACCTCTAGGTTAGCAGCTGAGTGCTTAACCACTATGCCACCAGGGCTCCTTGCTAAGAACATGGGGACTCAGTAAACACTTGATTCATACTGAATGAATTTGCTGATCAGTGTCCTTTACTGAAGTTACTTACTAGCTTTAACCATGACATGTAACACAATAATTGAGTTGAAGAGGAAGGACAGGAGGTAGATTATCAACCTCAGCAATGGTTTTGAAAAATGGAACAGGCAGGGTGGCAGTTTGGGTTTTTCTGACAAGAAAGAATTTTTCATGCTGTTTTGAAAAGATGTGAAAGCTCATTTTTCAGCCCATAAAATTCCCATCAACCTATAATTAATTCATTCCCACTTGTGGTTAAAACAACCAAAGTCCTTTGTGAGACTGAGGGATCATTTAAGCTTATACATAATTGCACACATAATAATGGAGTAGACTGGTGGAAAAATTATCTGCAAGTCTCTGCACTTTCCAATTAAGATCATGTTGCTTATCTTTAATATTCATTTGTGCCCTCGAATCCACAAAAAGATAGCAAGATGAGCCTGATTTAAAAAAAAAAAAATCCTATACATTTTGATTTCCCAAATATATTTAAGATACACAATTTGAGAAGGATCGTGTCTTAGTTCTCAGGGACTTGATTTTTTTATACCTAGCTGTAATCACAAGTAAGAACAAATTCTGGTTGTTAAAAAAAGAAGAAATCCAGGGTAGATACGATGTATTTACATGGGATGGAGTAAATGGAGACACCATTTTGAAACTCCAGCAGGAAGCAAGTTTGAATGTAACTACACAGCCAAATAAAACTAAAGGAGAGCTCCTCCCACGGCTGATAAAGGAGAAGTTAGTCAGTTATTTGTGTAGGGATATACAAACAACAACAAGGAAACCTTCTAATGAATAGAAGCCATGTTCCCTGAGACAGATGAATATAAAGGACCCACACAGGACAACTCTGTAGAAGAAAAGTATCATTTGCAACAACACATCAACCTGATCCCCTGCTCCCATGTCTTGCTGTGAGTCTTGTCCCCAAGAATGCTGCAGTGTCCCCACAGACCCCCCCCCACCACCATCTGCTCCTCTGACGAATGCTGCCAGTGTGGAGTCTGCCTGCCCAGCACCTGCACACATGAGATCAGCCTCCTTCAGCCCACCTGCTGTGACACCTGCCCCCTACCCTGCTGTGTGCCTGACTCCTACGTGCCATTGTGTTGGCTACTCAATAACGGCCACCGGACTCCAAACCTGAGTGGGATCTCTGTCACAACCTGCATCCAGCCCTGTGAGTGTGAACTACTTTGCAGCTAGCCAAAGCTGTTTAAAGAGCTTGCCCAGTTTCCTCCAAGTATCTTCAGTGGTCATCAAGGGCTGTTATACAAACTGCTTATAATTGGAAGCCCTGGAAGAAAATATTCTGACATTAGTTTTGCTGAAGTGTTCTTTTCATGTTCTGAAAGATGATTTCAAATGAGAAGTGGAAAAATGCTATCATGAACCACCTTACTTGAAAACTAAATAAACACTGCTCCCCAAACCATGCACTGTCTCAATGTTTACAATACTGTAATTACCCAGCGACTCTTGACACATGCATCATGAACCTATAAATAAACCCAGCAGAGTTACCCTTTCTGATGGCATCAACATAAATCTCATGCTAAAAGGAGGCCTCATAAAATTAAAAAAAAAAAAATGCCAGGCTGCCGTAGCTCTTAACCACTACACCACCAGGGTTTCCATGAAAGAAGGCCTCATACCAAAAAAAAAACAAACCTGCTGCCGTCGAGTCAATTCTGGCTCATGGCAACCCTATAAGGCAGAGTAGAACTGTCCTATAGAGTTTCCAAGGAGCACCTGGCAGATTAGAACTGCTGACCTTTTGGTTAGCAGCTGTAGCACTTAACCACTATGCCACCAGGGTTTCCAGGAGGACTCAGAGGGGTATGAATACCTGAAGAAAATTCCCTAAATAGTAAAATACCTTAGGCTCTAAGTTTAGAGTCCTTTTTAAATTCCAAATTCAGTGTCTACTTTTAACTTTTATTTTTTTTTTATATCTCTTTAAATAAACTCACTTATGTCCTTAAAGAGGCTGAGAAACTGGAAATTAGAGATCAACATGCTCACAGAAGGAACCCCAAAGATTGAGTTGAGCTTTATTTCTTCATTGTCTCTTAGGTGAAGGTTTGGATGTAAAACTGTTTAATAACTCTAAATAAAGCACTTCACAAATGGAACAAATCACTCTGGTTATGTAAAGGGTTATTATACATGGTTCTTCTAAAAAGAAATACTTTTTTTTATTCTCATCTGTACTTCAATTAAATCACAATTCAGTAAACACTTATTGAATGCCTACTATGTGCCAGGCTTTGTCCTAGGTGCTTGAGAGAGACATAGGAGATTATGATTCCTACTTTCAAGGGTCTTATATAGTGAGGAAGACAAATATAAATGATAAATTATACTGTAGAATGAAACAAGGCTGAAAAGAAAGTACAGGCCACACATTTTGGGAGAGCAGAGAAAAGAATAGAAACATACAGAAAACACATCAAAAGCTTCTTTATGAAGTCTATATTTGAGCTGATGCCTGAGAGATAAGCAGAATTTAAGAGATAGAGAATTAGGGAAAGGTATTTTCAGCCAAAGAAACAATATGAGCAAGGTCACAAAAGTGTAAAGTATCTAGAAGATTCTAAGTTTCATTTTTATTTGATATGATCTGTGATAAATACCAATATTTAAGCAAAAATCAAACCAACTTCACTAGCAAGTTCTTATGTGAAATGTACAAGGCTTACCAATGGTGTTTAATGACATCAGAGTTTTCCACCAATTTGTTTTAGTCAGCTTTCTTCTCTTTTAAACAAGTTATATTGTTTTTCTGTCATGTCCTCTCAGAAGCAGCTTACCATGGAATCTTACTTTGTGTTTATTCATCAGTCGTTTGCCATTCAACGAATTATTAAAAAAAAAAAAACTAATTCAACAGTTTTGTGCTGATGATGGGGAGAATGCAAAGATGTTGGAATCACGGGCTATTACTATACACCGGATCTTATCCAGACTAATCCCCTCATCTGCCAACGTACAAAACTCTAAATCAAGCCCAAGAGAGGTGAAGAACGTTGTATAAGTCAGTGAAAAATGATTTTTATTAATGTCATAGTTCTAAATCATATCAGATTAGATCCCCTTCTAAAATCTACTTTTTTTATTCTGGAAAGATGATCAAATGGAAATTTTATGGTTTCTCCTTTCAGTTCCTGTTTCATCGTATTAAAAGTATGTACATCATTGGTGTGAAAATGAATGATGACTGAGTTGGTTTTCTTTTAATGGTACATTTAACAAAGGATTGCAACTGGGTCGATCTTTTGTTCCAGATAATTTACACCAAGACTCATTACAAGATTGGCATAACTTTGAGAATAAAGACTCATCAAAAAAAAAAAAAAAAAAGCCCCATAGAGTAATATAATCTTCAGAAACTCAGTACAGATTTATTAAGAATAATGAAAAGGTGTTTCAGCTATACCATTCTGGCTGTCACTTTAGTTGCTCACTAGAACCTGAATTATGCCATCAAGAAATAAGGCAAATATGTCTGAGGTACACATAGTCATATGCTACACTCTTCTATAAGTAGCCATATCCTTGTTGACTTTACTGGGCAGAAAATGCTCCAATTAATCATTTGAGTTGCTTGTTCTGAAATGAGTAATGAAAAATCACATCATGTTATGTAGATTATTGAAAACTAAGGAAAAAGACAAGGAGAAGAGTTTAGCCTCAGAAACTATGCTCGATTGTCATTTGAACTGATTACTCATAATTCCTGTCAGTTTTGGCATGCAAAGACCCTCTGAAGATAAAATGTGATCACCTATGACAAAAAGGTGACAGGTCAATGAGTCAAAAACATAATTTAATGAAGGCAGGAACTCTTAATGGGCAAGCAAATACCAAACTGATTAGAGAATCTTAGTGGAAAAGTGTGTTATAAACAAAAATAAGGATAGGAAACCTTCTGGTTGGACCAACGCCCATTAGGGAGGGTATATAAGAGCCCCAAAGTGAGGCATTTGTACTGCAGACACTTCATCTTTCTTTCCAAGAAATCAAAAGCAAACCAGATTCCCAACGCCATGTCTTGCTTTGCTTCCCGCTGTTGCAGCGTCCCCACTGGCCCTGCCACCACCATCTGCTCCTCTGACAAATGCTGCCGATGCGGAGTCTGCCTGCCCAGCACCTGCCCACATACCACCTGGTTACTGGAGCCAATCTGCTGTGACAACTCCCCCCCACCCTGCCACATCCCTCAGCCCTGCGTGCCCACCTGCTTCCTGCTCAACTCCAGCCAGCCAACCCCAGGCCTGGAGACCCTCAACCTCACCACCTTCATCCAGCCCTGCGGTGAGCCCTGCCTCCCAAGAAGCTGCTGAACAAAGACTTCTTTGCCAGCGCCTGACAATGAAGAACTCAGGAGCTGTCTATTCAGTATTCACCAGCCTCAATAATTTATCAGATGTTGGGAATTAGACCAGATGTCCCAGATATGGAAAACCTACTTTTTATTTTCACAAAAAGGAAACCAAGATCTTTTTCATGGTTATTTGGCTGAATAATTATTTGGTTCATTTGGGCAAATGAATGTCAACTATTGCCAAGGTACTACTGAAATGATTTAAGGCTTGAAATTATATTTTCTTGGTCATATTGTTTCCTGGATCTTATTTCTTGGTATTGGATGTTTTTATAGAGGCAAAATAATTTCTTGATGAGTTTTCCAATAAACTTTATTTCTCTGGCAAGATGTGTTCTTTGTTCAGAGTTTTTGGTATGTTTCTGTCATTAAAAAGAAAAGATAAATATAATTATTTCATTTTTAAAAAGAATCTATTATAGGAATGACTTGGTACTAGCTTGCTAACTTTAAATTGACTATTGTGTTCACCTTCTCTCCTTCTCAGACAAATACAATGGTGAGACAAGTCAACATTTATTTACCTATATTTTGCTAGGCAAATCAGATATGTTTATTCATTTTATCATTACAACAGTATCAAGTGATGAGAAAAATAAAAGTTTATGAGTCATTCAACACTCTCAAAGTCATGAAGTTAATGGCTAAAAAACTAGAATTAAATCTCTTACATGTCTGACTCTAATGTCCAGTTCTTTCTACGACATAGCATACAGCCTCCGATACTAATAGAACTTTAATGAACACAGTATGATATTAACATACCCCAAAAGAAATGACATGTAAGATTCTTTAACTGTCAAATTCAATTGTAACAAAAAGAATATATTGACTCATAGATTAAAATTGGATGTCATTCAATTCTAAGATCTGGGTCATTTAGTGGACTTGACAATATTGCCTTCATTTTCCCTTAGAGAGTACCTAAAGAGGTCAGTTTTATTAGCAAGGTACTATTAGGAACATATCTCTACTTGCCACCACAACTCACACAGAAGTTCTGCCCCAGTATTCAATAGAATGCCGGTACTTTTCAGTGATGGACTGAGAGAGTTAAAACCCTGATTAAACATGCCAACCTACTTAATTTTATCTTGTATAGCTTATTCCTTTCCTAGCCTATAGATTATGTATACACTATATAAAATATATATATATAAATTTTTTTATATATAAAACCCATATATATATATATATATGGAAACCCTGGTGGTGTAGTGGTTAAGTGCTACGACTGTTAACCAAGAGGTCGGCAGTTCGAATCCACCAGGCACTCCTTGGAAACTCTATGGGGCAGTTCTACTCTGTGCTATAGGGTCGCTATGAGTCGGAATTGACTTGACAGCAGTGGGTTTGGTTTTTACATATGTATATACTCATAGGTATACACATGTGCGTGTCTTAAGTCAAAATCGAAAAACCATTAAGGTTAAACTAAAAGAGTGCATGTGGGGAAAAAAAAGGTAGGACAGGAAAGGGTAGAACAGTTTCTCCAGAGAGGCATCTCACAGAGGGTCCCACAGTATTATTAGTAGTCCAGCTTTTAAGTGAACAGAACTTAGAAGTCATGGGGTAGATGGGACACAATATAGCATACGGGCAACAAGAGACTTAGTCCATTTAATCATTCATTTGGCCAATATTTCTCGAGTGCTTCCTCTGTGCTGGGCACGATTTTTGTGCTAGGAGCATAAAGATAAAAGAAATGTTAATACCTGAAGTGCCCTCAAGTTTCTCTCAAATCTGGTGATTGCGACAAACAAGTAATTATGACCATAATACATCTATGCATTACATATTCTATGACTACATTTATAACACTATGTGATTCCTGCTGTGGCTGACGTAGGAGCAGCTTGGCGCGCAAGCAGCAGCAGGAGAACTAAAACTCGTATTTGGTAATTGAGTGCCAGAGGTGTGGAATCACTGTGGAAAGACTTCCAACGTTAAAAGGTGAATAGGCAGTAGAAAAGTGGGAGCCATGATTTGAGACAGAAAGCTTGGCGTTTTTAAGTTGCAGGAGGTAGTTGAGAGAGATTGGAGTGATGGACGCATCGAAGATGGGAGAAGAGAAGGATGAAGCAAGAAGAGAGACGTGCAAAGACCCTGTGTTGGGGCTCCCCAAAAGGGTTTGGACTGATAGCTCAAAGCAATGAGAGATTTGAGGGAAGGGACTAACATAATCACGTTATGCTACTAACTGTTTCTTCTTACTATCCATCTTTGATTTACATCTTCACTGTCCCCCACACCCTGATTGACTACACCCAGTGCCGTCGAGTCGATTCCGACTCATAGCGACCCTATGGGACAGGGTAGAACTGCCCCATAGAGTTTCCAAAGAGCAGCTGGCGGGTTCGAACTGCCAACCCTTTGGTTAGAAGCTGTAGGACTTAACCACTATGCCACCAGGGTTTCCAGATTGACTATAAGATTAACTATAGAAAGGTGTAATTAAAATGGGGCAAATTCTTGGCAGGGGGGAACAAGTGGATTTTCAGCACTTTGAAAATCTACCGTCTAATCAAAAATCACCATGTTTTTCCCTTACTGGCTTACAGGGGAAAATTTACTCCTTGTTTATAAAAATATACTATGTTTATTATATTTGACATATGCTTTAAACTTGCATTTTAAACCACATAAAAGGTAGCTCAATCCTCATGTGTCCTATTTTTAGCTTTTAACAAGTCAGTCATGTGGTCCTATAAGGCAAATCATTTCGCCTGTCCAGGATAGGATTCACTATCATAATTGATAATAAAGGAGAGTGATTGCCAGATCTCTTACTGCAGAAAAGATACATTTTAACAAATTATTACAAGCCTTATGAATAAAAAGTGATGAGTTTATTAGCCTACACTTGTTATTTTATTACTGTTTCTAACCTGTAACCTCAAGACTTGTTTATAGTTAGAGAAACATAATGCTGTACATAAAACTTTATCCTTATGTGGTTGTCTCCAAGTAATACTTCTTCCAAATAAGAGATTGATATTTCTCTGCCATGAGATTCTAATTTTGGTGGTCTGTGTGCTATCTTCCCTTTGAAATGTTTTTCTTTTAATGTCAAAATAATTTCCTTCTTTTTTTTTTTCTCATAAGACCAGTCTTTATCCTTTATATCATAAGTTATAATAAGTCATGATAATATATTATTTGTGTGATAAACTTCTCTACCAGGCTATAAGTTCCATGAGAATAGGGAGCTTGCTGTATAGCCAACATTTAGCACAGCGCCAGGCACGTGGTAGCTCCTCGATAAATGTGTACTGAGTTATTTTTAAATGAAAGATGAAATATTAATCAGCCCAAAGTAAAAAGATGAGCAATTTGCAGGTAATTATAATTAGCAATCATAATCATATAATACACTTAAAAATACATCTGGGAGAAATCCAGGGACACGAGCAAAGATCGTGAATCCTTTCTTCCAGGCAGAGCCATAGAGATCTTTTTTAAATTTCTAAATTTATTAAACTAGATGACAAACACTCACTCTAACTGTAGGTGTGAACTTTTACATGAATGCTTGCAATTTCTTGCAAGGTTGCTCTCTTTCTCACTCAGCTATTTTTTTCTTCTTTTGATTATGCTTCTTTTACCTTTATCTTGCCTCAAGGTGATCTGCAACTGACTTCAATGATGACGATAATAATAATTTCTCTTTGTATAGTACTTTATAGATATCCACGAATTTTAACCCATTTCATCTCACATGCACCTGACAATAATCTCCTGAGTGGGAAAATGTAGATATTATCACCCTTAGTTGGCAGAGGAGAAAAAAAAAAGGGGGCTCTGATAAGTGAGTTACGTGTCATAACAAGGAAGATAACCAGCAGCACTGGGTCCAGTAAAGAGCTCTTCTAATGCCTGTTGATCCTGCACCACCCACTAAAATGTACAGGCATGCCTACCATTATGTACTGACATACAAAAAAACAAAAACCAAACCTGCTGCCTTTGAGTTGATTCCAACTCAGCAACCATATAGGGCAGAGTAACTGCCCCATAGGGTTTCCAAGGAACACCTGGTGGATTCTAACTGTTGACCTTTGGTTAGCAGTCGTAGCTCTTAACTACAAAGCCAACATTGATATATATACAAAAAAAAAAAAAAAAAACCCCCATTGCCGTCAAGTTTTTTCAACTCATAGCAACCCTATAGGACAGAGAAGAACTGCCCCATAGAGTTTCCAAGGAGTGCCTGGTGGATTCGAACTGCCAGCCTTTTGGTTAGCAGCCATAGCATTTACCCCCTACGCCACCAAGGTTTCCAGTATTGATACATAGGTATACTTAAAAGAGGAGGTGGGAAGATAGTGAGAAGAAGCATGGTTTGAATGATCATTGAGTCAAAACTGAGTGGAAATGATTTGAGGTGACAGGCTGATACTGGCCAGGAACTCATCCTATAAAAAAAAAAAACTTTTTTTTTTTGCTCCCTCTTAAATACTAAATATGCCTAAACCCTAAATGGTGTACCTGAAAGAGAAAGTAGGTCTTTCCTCTCACAGCTACATTTGATTTGAAGGGAAAATATCATTACATTTAAATTAAAAAACTGAAGGAAATCAAATGCCAACAGATTGATCTAGAGAACTCAGCCCATAACTTCATTTTCCATTGATAGCAAGAATTTTACTTGACTTTTAGCGTCATAGTCTTAAATTACCCTTTTACTTGATCTGTGTAAACATCAGCTAAAAATTTAACTTACACTAAGTGGTGAAGGAAACAAAGCAAGCCAATTATCAATAGAAAGATAAACGTCCAATAAACAAAGAAAAAAATGTTTCACCTAACTAGTTATAAAACAATAATTAAATTTCATTTTCACCCATCAAATTGCAAAAACTAACAATAACACATGAGGAACGTGCTTCTTAATTCAATCAAGTGTACAAGACCAAATGAGCAACACCTGCCAAAAAGCAAAGACAAGAAGGCAAGAAGGAGAAGGAAAACTGGATGAATGGACACTAGGAACCCAGGGTAGAAACAGAGGGCGGGAGAGTGCTGACGCATCATGGGAATTAAAACTAATGCCACAAAAAAATGTGCGTATAAAATTTTTGAATGAAAAACTAATTTGTGCTGTAAACTTTCACCTAAAAAGCGATAAAATTTTTTAAAAATTGGCAAAGACTTCTAAAATAAAATATCTATCAAAGATAAAGGTTAATGGGAATTCTTAAACACAGCTGCTGGGGATGTAAATACATAGAACCATTTTGGAGAGCAGTGTGGCAATTATTAGGTAGAATATTGGGGCAAATGTTAATTTCCAATATTTTTAAGGCTTTATTGTTATTTATTGCCATACTGCTCTCCAAAATGGTTCTGCCTATTTTGGAGAGCAGTATGGCAATAAATAACAATAAAGCCTTAAAAATATTGGAAATTAACATTTGTCTAAGATATATTATCTATCTATCTGTCTGTCTGTCTAAGATATATTATCTATCTATCTGTCTGTCTGTCTATCTCTCTGATGAATGCACAAACGGGAGGCAAGAAGAAGACAGATGATGAGGAAAGATGCACCTATAAGCCCAGGAACTCCAAGGATTGCTGCAATAGGGATTTAATCGTACTCACGTGGAACCTCTACGTAGACCAAGAGGCAGTTGCTTGAACAGAATAAGGGGACACTGAGCGGTTTAAAATCAGGAAAGGTGTGTGTCACGGTTGTATTCAAATTCAGAGCTAAACCCTGAATTTGGACTTCTAGCAACCACTCATCTGTCAGTGTGTCATACTGTACGGGCTTGCACATTGCTGTGATACTTGAAGCTATGCCACCAGTATTTCAAATACCAGCAGGGTCACCCATGGTGGACAGGTTTCAGCGGCACTTCCAGACTAAGACAGACTAGGAATAAGGGCCTGGTGATCTACTTCTGAAAAACTGGCCAGTGAAAACCTCGTGATTAGCAGCAGAACATTGTCTGATATAGTACCAGAAGATGAATCCCTCAGGTTGGAAGGCACTCAAAAGACGACCTGGAAGGAGCTGCCTCCTCAAAATAGAGTCAACCTTAATGATATGGATGGAGTAAATCTTTTAGAACCTTCATTTGCTGGTGTGGTATGTCTCAAAATGAGAAGAAACAGCTGCAAACATCTATTAGTAATAGGTAGGTGGCATGTATGAAATATGAGTCTAGGAAAATTGTAAATTGTCAAAAAAGAAATGAAATGCTTGAAGATCGATAATCCTAGGCATTAGTGAGCTGAAATGGGCTTGAACTGGTCATTTTGAATTGGACAATCATAAGGTTTACTATGCCAGGAATGACAAATTGAAGACGAGCAATGTCATATTCATTGTCAAAAAGAACATTTCAGCATCAATCCTGAAGTGCAACGCTGTCGGTGATAATATCCATATACCTACAAGGAAGAACAGTTAATAAAACTATTATTCAAGTTTACACACCAACCATTAATGCAAAAGATGAAGAAATTGAAGATTTTTACCAACTTCTGCCATCTGAAATTGATCAAACATGCAATCAAGATGCATTGATAATTACTGGTGATTGGAAGGCAGAAGTTGGAAACAAAGAAGTATCAGTAGTTGGAAAACATGGCCTTGGTAATAGAAACAACACCTGAGATTGAGTGACAGAATACTGCAAGACAAATTCATTACAAACACCTCTTTCCAACAACACAAACAGTGACTATACACATGGATCTCGCCAGACAGAACACACAGGAATCAAATTGACTACATTTGTGGAAAGAGAGGATGGTAAAAGCCCAATGTCATCGGTCAGAACAAGGCCAGGTGCCAGCTATGGAACAGACTATCAATAGCTCCTTTGCAAGTTCAAGTTGAAGTTGAAGAAAATTAGAACAAGTCCACGAGAGCCAAAGTACAACCTTGAGGCTATCCCTTCTGAATTCAGAGACCACCTCAAGAATAGATTTGACACATTGGATGCTAATGACCAAAGATCAGACGAGTTGTGGAATGACATCAAGAACATCACACATAAAGAAAGCAAGGGGTCATTAAAAAGATAGGAAAGAAAGAAAAGACCAAAATGGATATCAGAAGAGACTCTGAAACTTACTCTTGAAAGTCGAATAGCTAAAGTGAAAGAAGAAATGATGAAGTAAAAGAACTGAACAGAAGATTTCAAAAGGCAGCTTGAGAAGACAAAGTAAAGTATTATAATGACATTGCAAAGGTCTAGAGATAGAAAACCAAAAGGGAAGAACATCCTCAGCATTTCTCAAGCTGAAAGAAGTGAAGAAAAAATTCAAGCTTCCAGTTGCAATAGTGAAGGATTCTATGGGAAAGATAATAAATGACACAGGAAGCATCAAAAAAAGATGGAAGGAATACACAGAGTCACTATACCAAAAAGAATTGGTCGATGTTCAACCAGTTCAGGAGGTAGCATATGATCAGAAATGAACGGTACTAAAGGAAGAGGTCCAAGCTGCACTGAAGGCATTGGAGAAAAACAAGGCTCCAGGAATTGACAGAATACCAACTGAAATGTTTCAACAAATGGATGCAGCACTGGAAGTGCTCACTCATCTATGCCAAGAAATTTGGAAGACAGCTATCTGGCCAACTGACTGGAAGAGATCCATACTTATACCTATTCCAAAGGAAGGTGATCCAACCAAATGTGCAAAGGCTTGAAGCACTTACTGATGAAGATCAAAGACTACAGCTTTCAGTATGGATTACACCTCAACATAAAGAAAATAAAAATCCTCACAACTGGACCAATAAATAAGTAAAATCATGATAAATGGAGAAAATATTGAAGTTGTGAAGGGTTTTGTTTTACTTGGATCCACAATCAATGCCCATGTAGGCAGCAGCCAAGAAATGAAACAACGTGCTGCGCTGGTCAAATCTCTTGAAAAGGACCTCTTTAAAGTATTAAAAGGCAAAAATGTCACTTTGAGGACTAAGGTGTGCCTGACCCAAGCCATGGTGTTTTTAATTCTCTCATGTGCATACAAAATCTGAACAACGAATAAGGAAGAACAGAGAAGAATTGATGCATTTGAATTATGGTGTTGGCAAATAATATTGAATATACCACGGACTTACCACGGACTGCCAGAAGAATGAACAAATCTGTCTTGGAAGAAGTCCAACAAGAATGCTCCTTAGAAGCAAGGATGGCGAGATTTCGTCTCACGTACATTGGACATGACATCAGGAGGACCAGTCTGTGGAGAAGGACATCATGCTTGGTAAAGCAGAGGGTCAGCGAAAAAGGGGAAGACTCTCAACAAGATGGACTGACACAATGGCTGCAACAATGGGCTCAAACATAGCGATGACTGTGAGGATGACGCAGGACCAGGCACTGTTTCATTCTGTGATACGTGGGGTCGCTGTGGGTTGGAACCAACTCGACGCACCTAACACCAACAACACCTATATGTCCGTCTATCTATCTATTCATCCACACGTACAGAATTTCTCTCAATCTTAAGATTATGGTTATATTGTTTTCTTTATACTTTTCTGAATTTTCCAAATTTTCAAAATGAATATGTGAAATTTTAGTCAGAAAAGGGAATAAGTTTTCTTTTTTTTTAAAGTTTGCCCATACTCTTCAATAGCATACTTCTCCACATTAGTGTGATTTTGATCTTCAGAAACTCCAAGCTAAAAGAAAAAAAAAAAGGTTACTAAAATTAATCTCAGAGCTTTTTTAAAAAAATACTTCATCAGACCAATTGATACAGACAAAGAAAGGTAAACAGAATAAAAAATGAGCCACAGTGAGTAAAAGGCCTACATGCTACAGGTCTACTGTCATTCAGTATTTCCCAACAGGGCTGGTGTTGGAATGATAATAGCAGAAGCCATTGGGGCTACCTCATAAAGCTGTGCTCTAGTGACAAATAGCAAGAGTAATCAGTTCAGATTTAGCCATGAACTCCAATAAAAGTTAATTACGAAAACAGAGACTCTCCACAGGCATCCAAACGGCAAACCAATCAAAGGATAATGGGAACACTAACATAAACAAGAACCAGGAAAGAAGCCTTCTGGTTGGACCAACGCCCATTAGGGAGGGTATATAAGAGCCCCAAAGTGAGAGGAGACATTTGTACTGCAGACACTTCATCTTTCTTTCCAAGAAATCAAAAGCAAACCAGATTCCCAACGCCATGTCTTGCTTTGCTTCCCGCTGTTGCAGCGTCCCCACTGGCCCTGCCACCACCATCTGCTCCTCTGACAAATGCTGCCGATGCGGAGTCTGCCTGCCCAGCACCTGCCCACATACCACCTGGTTACTGGAGCCAACCTGCTGTGACAGCTCCCCCCCACCCTGCCACATCCCTCAGCCCTGCGTGCCCACCTGCTTCCTGCTCAACTCCAGCCAGCCAACCCCAGGCCTGGAGACCCTCAACCTCACCACCTTCATCCAGCCCTGCGGTGAGCCCTGCCTCCCAAGAAGCTGCTGAACAAAGACTTCTTTGCCAGCGCCTGATAGTGAAAGAGTCAACCAAGAGGTTTAGTGTTCACCTGTCTCAGTAGCTGTTACTAGTCTACTTTGCTTCATAAGTTGGACAAGGGGTACACTATCACTAACAACCCCCAAAAAAGGAGACCAAGAGACTTTCAATGGCCATGTAGCTGACATCAGTAACCAAATGCAGCTTTAACAGGTAGAATGCTGTAGGCTTCCCAGAGTTGTTCAGTTCCTTCATATTAATGTATATCTTTCTTTGGGTGCTTTGGGAATTCTGTTTCCAACCTTGGGTATCTTTCCAGAAACTTAGGAGGCTGTTCATGATCATCCTAATAAATTTCACATTTCTGGCATAGCACAAATGTCTACAATTACTTTTATTTCTGTCCAGTCATTAAATGTTCCTTAATTCCAAATGTCGGCATTTTAAGAAAAATTTAAAACATCTGCAAAATAAAAAATGGTGGCAGTAGAGACAAATATTTCTTGCTATCATTGCTCCTGCTGTTTTAAGAAAATTAAATGACCTTGCATAGAAGATGGTTCAATGCTTTGGCACACTTGGAAGTAGACTTTTCCCTAATTCATTGTCTTCCCCAAAAATGGTTTAAGGTAGATTGGGAAATACTTACTATGACTCAAAGACCAAATATGACAAACTACATCAACTAATCCAGGTGATCTTGTCTATTTTTGTAAAATTTTGATAATATAATAATGTCACTATTCATTCATCAAATATTTATTAAATACCTACTACGTGTCCTGTATTTTACTGTCTCTACTCAAAATGAGCTGACAGTCTGGCAGGTGAAACAAATACATATATAATACCCTTTCATGCCTTCATAAAAGCAAAACCAAATCCGTTGCCATCGAGTTGATTCCAATTCACATTCCTTCATAAAGTTAACAATTTTTTTACTGAATGCCAGGTACTATACTGGAAACCCTGGTGGCATAGTGGTTAAGAGCTATAGCTGCTAACCAAAAAGTTGGCAGTTGGAATCCACCAGGCACTCCTTGAAAACTCTATGAGGCAGTTCTACTGTGTCCTATAGGGTTGCTCTGAGTTGGAATTGACTCATTGGCAACAGGTTTGGTTTTTTGGTTTAGGTACTACACTATAATTAAAAATTATGGTAAGTGTTCTTCCATCACATTATTAAAGTGCTGTGGGACCATAAAGTTGAGGACAATTAAGAATGCTGCCATAGGAACAAAGAGGGGAAAGATATAAAAGAAAATAAAGGCCTAGAGTTGTTGGTCGAAGAGATATGAAGGAGAAGAAGGTGTAAAATAGAGATGAGGCAGTGGAGTTATGTCACCAACTGAGCCTGGGAGCAGAGGAGGAGAGAATTCCAGAGGCAAATACTGTGTTCTGCTCCAGACAAGTCAAGTTCGAGGCACAACTGGCATATCCAAATTAAGTTCAGACTGCTGGAATTTGCAGAATAGTGTTCTAGAGAAGAAGATGTATAAAGAGTAGTAAAGAAAGCTGTGTAAGCATTCCCCTCAAGTACTTCAGAGGACTGGGTTGCATGTATATAGGACGAAATTCCATGAGGCCTAGCAGAGAGTGGCTGCTGGGGCATTAAGAGCTGAATGGAAATATCAGCAGCCATTCAGTATTAATAAGGAGCCCTGGTGGTGCAATGGTTAAGTGCTCAGCTGATAACCAAAAGGTAGGTGCTTCGAACCCACCCAGTGGCTCCACAGGAGAAATCTACTCCGCTAAAGATTACCAAAAAACCCAAAACAACACTCGTTGCCATAGAGCGATTCCAATTCATAGCGACCTTAAAGGACAGAGAAGAGCTGCTCCATAGGATTTCCAAGGAGTGACTGGTGGATTCAAGCTGCTGACTTTTTGGCTGGCAGCTGAGCTCTTAACGACTGTGCCACCAGGGCTCCCCCTAAACATTACAGCCTAGAAAATCCTATGGGCAGTTCTACTCTGCCACAGGAGTCACTATGAGTCAAAATCAACTTGATGGCAACCAACAATAACAAAAATATTCAGTACTAATAGACTTTAAAGTTTCAATCCAGACAGAATGGAAAAAGCTCTCTGAGCACCTCACACATTCAACTGATGTTCCAGAAAGGACACATCAAAAGAGTAAGGATCACAACCTTGATAAACACTAAAATGCATAAAAAATTGCAATGTAATGTGACAGTTGCCTTAGGTGGGGTAAGTACAAATTGCTATAAAAAGAGCCTCCATCTCAGTGTGAAGCAGTTGGATGCCATTTCAGCTGAGTCTTGACTTGTGAGTTCATCCAGGTAAGAGATAGTAGAAGAGGATTAGACCAAGGAAACAGGACCTGCAAAGCCTGGAGGTATGGTCGGAGTCTGGTGTTTGTAAAAGAGAGTAACAGGAAAGAGCCTAAAAAGGCAAACTGGCACCAGATTGAGGAAGGTCATATATCAAACTTTGGACCTCCTAAGTGGAAAGTGATAAAAATAAAAAAATGATTATCACAGCAGAAGGTGTTATATTCTGGGGTAAGAGTATGTTACAAAAGGAAATTTTCTATTTATTTTTCTCTATTCCCAATGTTCACATGGAGTCCCTGGATGGCACAAATGGTTAAATGCTCAACTACTAACTGAAAGGTTGGCAGTTCAAACCCATCCAGAGGTACCCCAGGAGAAAGGTCTGGTGATCTGCTTCCAACTGTTCACAGCCTTGAAAACACTATGGAGTGTAGTTCTACTTCTGCAACACATGGAGTTGCCATGAGTTGGAACCAACTCAACAACAACTGGTTTGGTATGGTTTAATGTTCCTCACTGTGAGGATGATAAGCTATAAAACATATGCTGGGCAATTTCCATATTCTAAGATGAAAACTATAGATACAGATCATCATATAACACAGCACTAATTAATCAAGGCCAAAATAAATAGTCTTTCCCTGTGTGTATATATGATGTATATATATATATATATATAATAACTAGGAATCAATATTTTACAAATAGAAATCAGATTGAGACAGAAGGAAATATGTCTTATTTTACCTGCAGTTACTTTAAAATAATGACATTGCTGCATTTTAATTAAGTGGACCCTATGGTGAACAATCAAGACATGGACTTTCTTCAAAGATCTCTTCTCTTGACTCATTAGGTTAATGATTATGTTAGGTGCCATCGAGTCGGTTCTGACTCATAGCGATCCTATGTACAATAGAACGAAACATTGCCTGGTCCTGCACTATCCTCACAATTGTTGCTATGTTCCATGGATTGAATTGTATCCCCCCAAAATATGTGTCAACTTGGCTAGGCTGTGATTTCCAGTATTGTATGACTGTCCACGATTTTGTCATCTGATGTGATTTTTCCTATGTGTTGTAAATCCTACCTCTATGATGTTAATGAGTCAGGATTACAGGCAGTTATGTTAATGAGGCAGGACTCACTCTACAAGACAAGGTTGTTTCTTAAATCAATCTCTTTTGAGATATAAAAGAGAGAATTGAGCAGAGAGACACGGGGACCTCATACCACCAGGAAAGTAATGCCAGGAGCAGAGCGTGTCTTTTGGACCTGAGGTTCCTGTGCTGAGAAGCTCCTAGAGCAGGGAAAGATTGATGACAAGGACCTTCCCCCAGAGCCAACAGAGAGAGAAAGCCTTCCCCTAGAGCTGGTGCCCTGAATTCAAACTTCTAGCCTCCTAGACTGTGAGAGAATAAATTTCTCTTTGTTAACGTCATTCACTTGTGGTATTTCTGTTATAGCAGCACTAGATAATATGCCAAACCAAAAACCAAAACCATTGCAGTCAAGTTGATTCCAACTCATAGATAACTAATATAGCAGCACTAAATAACTAAGACACTATGAGCCCATCATTGCAGCCACTGTGTCAATCCATCTTGTTAAGAGTCTTCCTCTTTTTTGCTGACCCTCTACCTTACCAAGCATGATGTCCTTCTCCAGGGAGTAGTCCCTCCTGATAATATGTCCAAAGTACATGAGACAAAGTCTCACCATCCTTGCGTCCAAGGAGCACTCTGGCTGTACTTCTTCCAAGACAGATTTGTTCATTCTTCTGGCAGTCCAAGGTATATTCAATATTCTCCACCAACACTATAGGTTAGTAAGGGACTGTAATATTTCCTTGGATGTTTGTAATTTTTAATTTGCTTTTTAATCCTTGAACTCAACGGCTGTTGCGTAACAGCACCAATATGTCGTGAATCACTCCAAGAATTTGAAAAATAAGTTTTGATTTTAGAATCACTAAAATCAAGTCCAACTCTGTCCAGTGAATAAAAAATCCTAAAAGACTACTTTAATCCATCCTATAGAAGGTCCCCTGGTTTTGTTTTTTCCATTATCAGTTAACTAGGAAGTAGTGCTCAGAATTAGAAATAATTAAGTTTGTTCTGGATCATGAAATTTTTAACTTTGTCAGACTAATGCTTTTTCCTATAAGGATCTCAAAGATTCTGGAGGAAATTTTCCCTGTGTCACCTTTGAAAATGAAATAGATAACCACAATCACAGTGGAATAGATTATGGATCATAGTGGAGGTAAGATTGAAAAGAGAGTCCAAATCACGGAACACTTCAGGTACAAACTATCAAATGGGAAACCAATTTGCTTTGTAAGCTTTCTCCTAATGCACAATAAGAAATCTAAAAAATAAAATAAAAATAAAGTTTCATTTAAAAATAAAACAAAACAGGATCCAGGAAAGTTTTATCTCAAGTCTCATCCCCTTAGGGATTCCACCAGGGATTTCATCCAGCAGAATTGTCAGCCTGGAACCCACACCGTAGAATTTTTATCCTCCAAGTCCCAGTATTTTTAATTTTCATAAAATTGAAGTCTTCAGAAAAATTAATAAGATAAAGCAGACTCCATAATCTCACCGAAAGAAAAGTCTTCTATAGCTTTCTTGCCGTATTCTAAGGATCTCTCAAGAGCCTAAAAAATTATAACTTAGAATTTATATTTTATTCTTATTAGAAATACCTGAGTAACCTACAGCTATTCTCAAATACCTTACTTTGCATGTCATCAGGAGGGGCGAATCTCTGGAGAAGGACATCATATTTGATAAAGTGAAGGGCCGGGGAAGGCGTGGGAAATCCTCAGTGAGATGAACTGACACAAAGATGGCCACATCAATGGACTCAAATGTACTAAAGATCATAAAGATGGTGCAGGACCTGGCAATGTTTCCTTCTGTTGTATATTGGGTTGCCATGAGTCAGAGCCAACTCAACAGCAGCTCACAACAACAACATTCCCAAATAAGAAACATTATCTCTGATCCAAACATGCGACACACGAGAAGTGGAGAAGGCAAGTTTCAGCAAACCAAAGATGACAACTCCTGATAACCAATTTATATTTCGACCTAAAGGGCAAAAAAAGGTATGTAATGTGATCTTTCCATTTTCACCTAGAGAGAGAAGGTTCACGCATATACACATGTGCACCCATACACGTCAAATCAAGTACACACCTCACTCCTCTACCCTGTAAACACAAATGTGAAGTCAAGATCACAAATACCATTGCAAAGATTGCTAATCACACTGAATATTTTTATGGTGGTGGCAAAAATAAACGACATTTAATGATATGCAATATTCTTTTTAAAGGAGACACAATATTAAATGCACAGGATCAAAATCAGTGCAAATACTCTTATCCTTACCTGTAATCAGTTATATCTGTAATTATTGAATGGCCAAATGTTCTCTTTCTTCCAATATTCTGTCAAAAGGGCAATGTCCCCCGTGAAGATTTTCTGAAACAAGTATTTTATTATACTCACACACAGAAATCGTGTACATCCCGATTTAGAAACCTGGAGTTATCCCTCTTTTATGAGGCATAAAACTCCTCCTCTGTAAATAAACAAGACTAATGAAATGTTCTTAAGAAAACTGCCACCAACGATGTTAATGAAAACATCCAGAGCAGTCTGCAAATACCCACTTGGGGGGACTATATAAAAGTCTCAGAAAGGAAGAAGACTTTTGGAGTCAGGTAACTTGGGTTTTACAGCTAGTCTCTGTTCTTCACTTCCAGTAGGATGCCTTCTGAGTGTTCTCCCACTCGCTGCTCTTCTGAGTCTGGTGCCAGGGCTTCTGATCACCCATCTGTTTCAACGCGTTCTATGAAAACGACTTGTCTCCCTAACACCTGTGCTACAACCAGATGCCAGACCCCCACCTTCCCATCCACGTCTCGCTTGTCAACTGGTTGCCTCACACCATGCTACTTTGCTGGGAGTTGTAATATTCCATGCTTGGTGGGGAACTGTCCTTGTTGTGAGGATGGGGTGTTCAACAGCAACGAGAAGGAGACAATGCAGTTCCTGAATGACAGACTCACCACCTATCTGGAGAAGGTGCGTGGCCTGGAAGAGGAGAATGCAGCACTGGAATGCAGGATACGAGAACAATGTGAACAGGAAATCCCACTGGTGTGTCCTGATTATCAGTGTTACTTTGACACCATTGAAGATCTCCAACAAAAGGTCTGGCAACCCATTGCCCTAATACCTTTGTTTTCCCAACCTGTGATTTGCTTTATCTTTATACTAGAAGAGGACATTTTAGGCATGAAAGGAAACCAAGGGAGGAGGGGATTCCAAGAGCTAATGTGTTGTGGTAGAATGAGCACTGGACTAAGAGTCAGGAAACACCAGCACTAGCTCCAGTGCTGCCACGAATTAGTTGAGTGATGATAATAAAGTCGCTTATGTATAGGCTTTACCTTTATCATTTATAAAACGAGGGAAAACTGTGTTATATCTGAAATTACTTCTCATATAACACTGTATATTTGAACATAGAAAATGAAATGCCATCTTTTTAATTATATAATTTCACGTAGTAACCATTTTCTTTTACTGATGAATTTCTATTATCATGGACGGGGATCTATACAGTCATAATACAAACTATGGACAGAAAAATGTAACTGTGTTCATGTCTTATAGTCGTAAAAAACGAGCCATTTTACTTCTCTGTTTTGTTGTTAAATTGGCAATTTTTCTTCATGAGTGACACTGTTAATTTGAAAAGCAGGATGAAAGCTATTTTATGTTTTCTTATAAATATTTTAAAGGATAGTTACATCGCAATTAAATGAATAGATACCTAGTATTCTTTCAAAGAGCCATTTATTACATAACTTACTTTCCAGATTTTGTGCACGAAGGCAGAGAATTCTAGACTTGCTGTACAGCTTGACAACTGCAAACTGGCTGCTGATGACTTTAGGTCAAAGTAAGTTTAATTTGAATTTGAAAATGATTTATGGTTCTCCTTCTCTCCTCTCTCTGGTTCTTTTTCTCTCATAAACACTCTCACTGGGCACAAATGGTCTCTCTGTGTAATATTATTAAGCTAAAAATTCTCGCAAAACTCTATTTTATAATTATTTGGGATATAAAAGAAATTATGATATGTGGCTCCCTTGAGTCCATGTATCATTCGTCAGTACAGCCCCAGTACTTTGCACAGGACCCAGCAGAGTAAGCATTGGCTATATCTCTTTTGCTGCGAAAGGTACGAGAGTGAACTGTCCCTTCGCCAGCTGGTAGAGACTGACATCAGTGGCCTGCACAAGATCCTGGATGAGCTGACCCTGTGCAGATCTGACCTGGAGGCCCATGTGGAGTCCCTGAAGGATGATCTCTTTTGCCTTAAGAAAAGCCATGAGGAGGTGAGGACAGTGGCAAAATCCCTAAAGGACCCTAATGGTGACAGGGTTAAACTGACAGATGTTATGTTTAAGTGTATAAATTGAATCTGGATTGATGTTGCTTAAGCTGGAACAGAATTCCTCGAGGCACACTTGTTATTCGGCCTGATCACTTCAGTGTATCTCTGAATGAGACAACTCTGGCCAGCGCCCTATGAAGGAATCAAACTCTTCACTTGCCATTGTTTTTGCAGAGGAGTTGAGTAATTCCACAAATGGTTTCCCTTGGAGGCTTTATGACACCCCTAGCTTCAGCCCAAGAGGTATGAAATCGGACTGATAAACGCAGACTATGAAGTCCATTTCGAAAAGGGGATACCCATGCAATATTTCTCCATGATTCCAAATGTTCTGTACTTAAAATCATAAAACATGAAGTGTATGATAATGCCATGTTGCGGAGGTTGGAAAATGAAAAGTTGAATGATGTAACAAAGAAGGTTTTCTCTTTGAACATGTTTGATGATAGTAGTAGTTAACATTTATTGAGAGCTTACTATGTACCAGGACTTGTTTAAGTTATATGTATGTTAATTCTTATATACCTCTGGGAAAGGAACTATTATTATATCCACTTCTCAGATGAAAAACTGAGGCATTTATAAGTAGCGCTAAGACATTCAAACTCAAACCACCTGAATCTAAATTCCACACTTCCAGCCACTGTTCCAAAAAATAGAAATAGGATGCCATTGGGGTAGAATTTTGTCAAATTGATTTTTCCCCCACCACTTTGTGACATTCCTATTTCCACTTTCAGGAGGTCAACCTGCTTCTTGGACAGCTTGGTGACCGACTCAGTGTGGAGCTAGACACTGCCCCCACGACCGACTTCAACAGGGTCCTGGATGAGATGCGTTGTCAGTATGAAACAGTGCTCGCCAACAACCGCAGAGACGTGGAAGCATGGTTCGCTGTTCAGGTCAGCACCTGGAGCCAACACAATAGCAGGCTTCCAGATCCCTGCCTCATTCATTTGCTTTCTCTAAAAGTGCCTATGTTTCAGACAGAGGAGCTGAATCAGCAGCAGCTGTCCAGTGCAGAGCAGCTGCAAGGCTGCCAGACGGAGATCTTAGAACTGAAACGCACAGCCAACGCTCTGGAGATTGAGCTCCAAGCCCAGCAAAACTTGGTGTGTAAGGGAAAGACAACTGTTTTGTCACTGATGAAGCAGACCTTGAGATACTCTCCCTTCTTCCATAACCCAAAGAAGAGACAGTTCATGTGACAAAGGGCCCGGTTTCCAATTTGCAGGGCTTACATTTCCTTGCCTTTCCCAAGCATTGCTAAAGCAGGAATGACAGGTCAGCAGCTTGTACTGCCCCAGCAGGTACCCTGACCTTCCCTCCTGGACTTGAGCATGATCTCACAGCACCTTCCAGAGACAGGTTGAGAGAGAGAGGCCTCTCAGCCACAGGCACTAAGCATGCCAATGAGTTTTAGTTCTCTTTTGATGCAGGTAAATTTTCCAGGCTCACCAGCGTATCTAAAACAAGGAATAACTTTCAGACTTTTCTTCCTACAACTATGCTAAAGTTTCCTACAATCAATTCACACCTCAACCTGATCCTTTACTGTACCCGAACCAGTCAAACGCCCCCTGTGTGTGCCATGTTAGTGTTGTGGAGAATAACTGATGAATAATAGCTAAGCATTCATCCGGTGAGAGGCACAATGCTAATTTAATTCTCACAATAACCTTATAGGGCAAATGCCTTTACTAACTCCATTTTACAGATAAGGAAAATCGAAGCTCAGATGGTCGGGGGTCATGCAACTTTAAGAGGCAAAAGTGGGAGCTGAATTCCGGTGGTTCGACCCCAGAGCCTCTTCTCTTAACCACGCTATCCTGCCTCTCCCTGCCAGGAGCCCATACTCAACATTTCCTCTCAAATGCCGATGATCCTTCTTAAGCTACAGAATTATGTTGTATGTTGTGATAGTTGTAGTGGTGGTAGTAATAGCTAACACTTACATAGCCCTTAAAATTTTTCCAGGCACTAAGTGCTGTATACATATTAATTTGTTTAATCCTCACGACCATTCTATGAGACAGAAACTTTGCATTCCTCACTTTGCGTATGATAAAATTGAGGCTTAGAGAAGGTGAGTAATTTCCCTAAGGTCACACAGCTAGAAAAGAGTTGAGCCAGGATATGAAAACAGGCAATCTAGTCCAGGAGACTGTGCTACACAGTCCTTTTTACTTTTTTTTTTTTTTTCTTCTGTAGACAGACTCTCTGGAATGCACTGTGGCAGAGACCGAGGCCCAGTACAGCTCCCAGCTGGCCCAGATGCAGTGCCTGATCGATAACGTGGAGACCCAACTGGCCGAGATCCGCTGTGACCTGGAGCGGCAGAACCTGGAGTATGAGGTGCTGCTGGACACAAAGGCCAGGCTGGAGTGTGAGATCAACACGTACCAGGGCCTCCTGGACAGTGAGGATGGCAGGCAAGTACCACACAGTTAGTCGTAAAATCCCCTGGAGTCAGAAACAGTTGAAAATGAAGGGCTAATGTCAAAGAATCCTGTTGTCCCAAGGTTCTGGCCAAGGTCAAACCTCCCTAATGTGTTAAGGGATCTTCTGAAAAGCAGCTAAGGCTAATGAACACATGACAACAGAAATGTTCTGAAATATTCTCAAGTTCAAATAAACATCATATAAAACATTTCATGCTGGAAGTCTCCCTGTGCTCCTATTTGCCACTGAAGGGAAATCAGGAACATGACTAATAAGGCATTTGCAAAATGAAAAAAATATAAAAATATTATTCAGTAGTCACTGTTGCAGTGAGCATGAAATGACAATTCTGGGTCCAATGAAATCGGCTTAAGTTATTCTACAGTTTTCTTCAGAACATAATTTGTAGGACACATTTTGACATGATTTTTCCCAGCTGACATTTTATCAAGCTTTTCCCCGTTAAGCTTAGTTTGAAATTGTTTTTCCCCAGAATTCTTTGTAACCGTGGTTCTACAACACACACATCAAGCAACACCTGTGAGCCGTACTCAACCTATGTCATGTGCACAGTTGAAAACTGCTGTGCTTGAATGTTGACACCAGGCACAGCTGATGGAGGAATTGAAGCCAGTCCACTTCAGGTCCCAAGAAAGGAAATGGGGCTTCAACCGGGGATATCCAAGCCTGAAATGCACACCAGGAAGGCTTTTGTATCCTAAAGTTGTCCTCTAAGCATCTTCGGTATATCTCTGCTTTATCATTTCCTCTCCTGCGTGCTAATTTGTGCTATTCTAGGAGCCCACAAAGCTTTCTTGCTCATCTCCAAATAAAATGTGTTTCATTCCTTTGGGATGGTAAATACAACTTTGTAGTTCATTACTGTTGCTATAGTAATCTAGGTCTTACAAATGGTCATTTGATCCAGGAAGAATCATCTGAATCTATGTCCATAGTGTGATTTTGCATAAACCGAGGCTGAGAATCTTTACTCCTCAAATACAAATAGATTAACTCATCCACGCAAAGTGTCACGTATAAGGAAAGATAGTTGTGTGACTCTTTCCGAGAAGAAATTTAGAAGTAAAATACAAGAAATTTTATCTTTAGTTATAAAAATACTAGGTTCTCTTTTTTAATTCAGCACAGGAAAGAAGAAAAAAAAAATCATAATTCCGTCCCCCAGCCATCCACAGTCAATATTTTGGGAAGCTAAAAAAAAAAAATGTTTTTTTTCCTTCCAGTTTCCTTTCTCAAAATAGGTTTTTCCATATACTTGTAATCATAGTTACATATAGCTGTGTAATATATTTTTTTCAGTTATGTCATCTAAGCATTTCTTAATAAAAACATAACATTGACTTGCGACCATTATTTTAATGGCTGTATGATATACCATCAGGTACATTGGTCTTTCATGACACACTTAGGTTATAAGAATAACTATTTTATACATCTAGAAAACAACAGATTGGCTCATAAAATAAAGAGTATTACCCGTGAGTATTGCACTCCTTTAAAAATATGACACCAAATGGTCAACAATCATTCTAAAGCAAAGAAGAGACAGTAAAAGGGCATTGGAAATGGAACAACCAGAACAGAAGTAATGAGAATATTGACGCATTATAAAAAATATAACCAATGTCAAAGAAAAATTTGTGTAGAATTGTTAAATGGAAACCTAATTTGCTGTGTAAACTTCTACCAAAAACACAATAATTTTTTTTTTTTTAAGCAATGTAGAGAAATTCCACTTTCAGAACGATGAGTAGGCATGCATTTTTCTATTCCTCCCACTAAGCATGGCTAAAAACCCTGGACATTATATAGAGAACAAACACAAGAAAACCCTGAAAAGCGATGAGAAGTCAGACCAACTAGGGACATCAAGACCCAAGTAATGACATAGCAGTGGCTTGCCTGGGTTTCCTTTTGCCTCAAATATCCCAGAGCGGCTGCTAAAGAAGCCAATAACCCAGGAACATGAACAGGTACAGACAAAAAAACAAAACAAAACAAACCCACCAATTCTACTCAAACTTCTCCAAAACATAAAAAGAGGGAACACTTCCTAACACATTCTATGAGGCCTGCGTAACCCTCATACCAAAGCCAGACAAAGATACCACAAAAAAGGAAAACCACAGGCCAATATCCCTCATTAAAAAAAAAAAAAAAAATTTTTTTCATTAATACAGATGCAAAAATCCTAAACAAAGTAATAGAAAATTGAATCCAACAGCACATTAGAGTGATTATGCACCATAACCAAGTGAGATTTATCCCAGGAATATGAAGGTGGTTCTACATGAAAAAATCAATATATCTACTTCTGAAAATCAGCCAGTAAAAACCCTAGGGATCACAACAGTTCATTCCACAAGCCATCATGGGGATGGCACAAGACCAGGCAACATTTCATTCCATTGTTCATGGGGTTGCCATGAGTAAGGGCCAATGTTATGGCAGCTAACAACAATAGTAAACCATATTAATAGAACAAAGGAAAAAGAATGCACAATCAACTCAATAGATGCAAAAAAAGGATTTTGACAAAATTCAACACTCTTTTCATGATTAAAAACACCCAGCAGATTAGGAACAGAAGAGAACTTCCTTAGCATGATAAAGTGCATTTATGAAAAATCTACAGTTAACGTCATACTCAAGGGTGAAAAAAATAAAAGCTTTTCCTGTAAGACCATGAATAAAGCAAGGATACCTCCTTTCGCTACTTTTATTCAACATCGTATTGGTTGTCCTAGCCAGATAAAATCAACAAGAAAAGAAATAAAGAGTATCCAAATAAGAAAGGAAGAAATAAAACTATCTCTATTTGCAGATGGCATGATTCTATATATTTATAGAAAATCCCAAAGAATACAAAAAAAAAAAAAAGACAAGAGCTAATAAACAAATTCAACAAAGTCTCAGAGTACAAGACCAACATACAAAAATCAGTTTTGTTTCCATACAGCAGCAATGAACAATCTAAAAAGCAAATCAGGAGTACGATTCAATATACAATAATAACACCCAAAGGAATAAACTACGTAGGAGTAAATTTCACCAAGGAGTTGAAAGACTTGTACACTGAAAGCCACAAAATATTGATGAAAAAAAGTAAAAAACATTGATGAAAGAAAGTAAAGACCTAATTAAATGGAAAGACATTTCATGTCCTTGGATTGGAAGGCTTAATACTCTTCAGATGTCAATACAACTCAAAGAGATGTACAAATTCAGTGCAATATCTATCAAAATCCCAATGGGGTTTTTTGTAGAAATGCAAAAGGCGATCCTCAAATTTGTGTGGAATTGCAAGAGGCTCTGAATAGCCAGTATTGAAAAAGACAAAAAGAGTTGGAAGACTCACATTTCCTCATATCAAAACTTACTACAGAGCTATAGTAATCAAGACAGTGTAATATTGGCATAAGGCTAGACCAGTGGAATAGAACTGAGAATCCAGAAATAAATACAAACCGCTATGGCCCATTTATTTGCACCAACAGTGCCAAAACTTCCTATACACAAGTCAACAACTAGTAGTAATGTGTAAAAAAAAATAAATAAAAATAAAACATACACCAAAAACTACAAGGTTCCTAAAAATATATGCACAATTAAAAGGCACAAGACTTTAATGAAAGACATAAAGGAGAGCTAACTAAATGGACAGTCCTGCTTCTCTTGTTATGGTAGTGAAGACCCAGTATTGAAATCATAGACCAATTATTCCACATATTAATCTATAAATTTCAATAAGTTACAACCAAAATTCCAACTGAATTTTTCTTGAAAATTGGCAGGCAACTCCTAAAATTCATATGTAAAACAAAGGGTCAAGAGAAATCAAGGCTATTTTGAAGAGTAAGAATAAAGGTCACAAAGAAACACTGAGTTGTGATAAGCATAGATTCTAAGGTTTGAATCATGGCTCTACCAATGACTAGCTGTGTAACCATGGGCAAGTTACTCAATCCCTTTGTGCTTCAATTTCCTCATTAGTAAGTGGGAATAATTATTAGTATCTCTTCATAAGGTTCTTGTCCGAAGAGGCAAGAAACATGTGGCAATGTTAAACTACAGGGCTGGAAAAGGGGGATGGAAGCTAAAAGAAAGGCGTGAAGTATGTACAAGGTAGGGAGACAAACAGTTCAAGACTTAAGTCTGCAGACACAGGACCTGAGGCCCTGAGCACACAACCAGGTGAGGAACAGATTCTTAAGGGACCTCACAATAATCACCTGGGCTTCTTCCACACATTTTTAAACAATAGACAGTGACTACTGGAGTATATACATACACACACATATATATATGAATTTTTTCTCTAATCAGGAAAAGGAAACTTTTCATTTATTGTTGTTGCTGTTGTTATTCTTACTTAAACAACTTGCTAGCTACTAGTTGCCAGGTAGATATTGCTTAAACTACATACGCACCTCTTAAGTTTACTCATTAAACCCTTCCCTTTAGTTCACATACATGATCAGGAGCAAATAACTTTCTGAAAAAAAATGCCTAGTAAGTGTTTCTCAGAAAGAACACATATTCCTTTCAGCAGAACATATTGAAACAACAGATGTAAACCACCACGACAAATTTTTAACTAATGTAATACCACAATCAAACACAGAACACGAAAAATTTTATAAAATGTGGGCTTTGAAAAACTGAAGGTAACCCGTCTCTTTTCCAGTAAATTTCTTGTTAACAACCAAACCCTACCTGGAAAGCTAAAGTATGAATCTAACAATTACCTTTAAAAAGACTCTTACCTAAATTTACCTAAAATTTAATTCATATCTGCAATGTTCTAGGAGCCCTGGTGGCACAGTGGTTAAGAGCTTAGGATGCTAATCAAAAGGTCAGCAGTTCAAATCCACCAGCTGTTCCTTGGAAACCCTATGGGGCAGTTTTACTCTGTCCTATAGGGTCCCTATGAGTCAGAATTGACTCGATGGCAACCAGTCTGTTTTTTGTTTTTTTTTACAGTGTCCTAAAAATGAAAATAGGAAAATTAGTTAGGAAGAACAAAATAAAATAATGATTTCTAAGTTCACCAATGATTATTACATTGTAATAGTTTCCCTTTTCTAGAGAAGAAAGGAAAAGAAAGATGGACTCATCATTCCCGGTCAAGCACAATGCCAGGTAGAGAGATCAGTAAGGCCTTAATGAATTTAACATACTCATACCTGTTTAATAATGGATGCTGTTGGGACTCCTACGACAGATCCTTTTGAAGACATAATGTGAAGCTCTGGGTCCAATGAGAAATAGTGGTTGTGTTGGTAATAACTTAGTAACAACCCAGGTGCACATTTTTTATGAGACAAGTAATTTTTCTCAGGCAAGTAAAAAGCAGACTAATGAGATGTTCCTATGGGATTTGATAGAAACATTAGAAAGGAAAACATTCTGCCCGCTGTGACACCACCTAGAAGAAAGGCTATATAAGTACTTCAAAGAGAAGCCAAAAGGCTTGGTAGTTAGATTCAGTCAAGTTTGCTTGAGCTTTCCATCTGAGGCACCACAGACTTTGAAACAAAACCAAAGCTGGATACACACTATGGATACCAACGGCTGTACAACTGTTTCTTCTTCAACACCACTCCAAAGCTGCTCTAGGATTACAAATTTTAGGACCATCTTTTCAAACAAAGGCTGCCAGGGTGGTGGTCTTGAAGCCAACAGCTGCCAAGCCATTCCATGCTTTTGTCCCATGCCCATCTGCCTGTCAGGCAACTTCAGTGCCTGTCTCCCACCGAATGACTGCGGCTGGTGTGGCGAAGGCTTCAACAGTAATGAGAAAGAGACCATGCAGATCTTGAACGATCGCCTTGCCAACTACCTGGAAAAGGTGCAAATGCTAGAACGAGAGAATGCTGATTTGGAGTGTAAAATCCAGGGAGAGTGTAACAAAGAGGTCCCTGTTGAATGTCCTGATTACCTCTCCTACTACACTACCACTGAGGAGCTCCAGCAGAAGGTAAGGTTCTCAGGAACCTGTATAATCAAATTGTGAATGGATGGTCTCCAAGAAATAGTCAT
Source organism: Elephas maximus indicus (assembly GCF_024166365.1). Lineage (NCBI taxonomy): Eukaryota > Metazoa > Chordata > Mammalia > Proboscidea > Elephantidae > Elephas > Elephas maximus. Next base: position 48,065,968 of record NC_064837.1, on the reverse strand, counting down.
TTGCTAAACTTTAATCTTTTAAAATTTCTTTTACAGTGAAAAATACCTTCAGAATAAGAAAAACCCCTGGAGTGAAGTTGTTATCTTGAGGCAATATTCAGAGTTTTATAGCTTTTCATTTTTCCAGATATGCTCTATCGTTATAACCAGATAACTCAGGATCAAAACATGTTATCAAATGCTGCCATTTCTTTAACAAAAATAAGAAAATGGGGATCTCAGAACATGTTTTTTGTTTTAAGAAGTTCCCAAACAGTTTGGTTTTTATCCACCTTGCAGCCATCACTTCCCTTTTCTCCTTTAATGCTTATTTCATCATCTCCAAGTTGTTAAGTTTCTTCCCACACCAAAGCTAAGTTTCCTATTCACTGTGATATGCTACCACTACACGTACTGGATTTATTCAGTTATTTGTTCAAGTATTCATTTACTAACAACAATGTACTAAACATTGTTCTAGGCTCTGGGAAAATACTGGTGAACTAAAAAAAGTGCCTGCCTTCATGGAGTTTACATTCTAGTGGATTGTGGTATGTTATGAAAATTTAAGAAGGATTTTATATTTTAACAGAAAGATACATAGAAAAGTTTTTTAAGTAGTTTTTTCCAATCTTTTAGGAAAAACACAGAAACTCTGACTTTCCAAAGTGTCCCACGCTTACTGAGAATAGCTATGAAGATTAATGAAAAGCCTAACCAGCCTTCCCCTAGCAAGTGAAACACACAAGCCCCTTGGTTCTTAAAGGAGATTCTGGTGTTTGTCTCATTTGTGTGTACAATTTCTTAATTCTAGATCTTGTGTACCAAGGCTGAGAATTCCAGGCTGGTCTCACAAATTGACAACACCAAACTGGCTGCCGATGACTTGAGAGCCAAGTAAGCCCACCCAACACTGTCATGCATGACAGAATTCACCCTGAGTCTCATACTAAACTCTCCCGATAAGATAATCCCCAAGTCCACTAACCCCCTTGCCCCATGCCATGTTAGCACTAGTCCAGAAAAGATCTTCAACTTCAATAAATTATTAGGATTAATAAGAGCTTACATGTATACAATACCTGTAGTTTCTAATGTATGATGTCATCTTATTAGCTGCACAATGATTCAATAAAATAGGTAGAGCTAATATATTGTTAAAAGGAGCCCTGGTGGTACAACAGCTAAGCACTCAGCTGTTAATCAAAATGTCAGTAGTTTGAACACACCAGCTGCTCTGTAAAAGATTACAGCCTAGGAAACCCTACGGGGCAATTGTACTCTGTCTTATAGGGTCACTGTGAGTCGGAATCGACTTGATGGCACACAACAACAGTATATTGCTACCCATTTAAGGTGAGAAAACTTTGGCTTAAGGAGGTTAAGTTACTACCCAAAGGCATACAACTAGTACAAGACTGAGCCAAAACTTGGACCCAAGATGTCTAAATCCTAATCAAGTGCTTTTCCACTTATACAGCACTGACTCTAAGGGCAGGGGAAAAAAATGGGGCAGGAGGAGAAGAAATTGCCTCATCTCAAAGAATTAGCAACACCGCAGCACTCTGGAAAACAATTTAAGAATAATAATGAAGTGGTCATGTTTATCCAATGGTTTCATCTCTAAAAGGAATAAAGTACACAGTAGAAGCAGAGTGAAAAAAGAGACCTAGAGAAAAATGCAGAAAGGAGTTCTGTTTGGCTTGGTTTACACCATCTGTCTTTTAACCACAGGTTTTCTTCTCACGTCTCATTTTTAAAGGTATGAAGCAGAGGTGTCTGTACGCCAGCTGGTGGAGGCAGATGCCAAGGGCCTGGAGCAAATCCTGAACGCACTGACCCTGGGCAAGGCAGACCTGGAGGCGCGAGTGGAGTCTCTGAAGGGGGAGCTCCTCTGCCTCAAAAACAACCATAAGCAGGTGAGTCACAGACCCGGAGAATCATCTCAACCAAAGCCTCTAATAATAGCATCAATTTCTTTGAGATGGACTTTAAAAAAGGGTGTCCCCACTACACACTGCTCTCATTTTTAGCACTGATAATACCTACTGCCACTACCAGTAGTGCAATATGTTTTCAATCCACTGGTTACAACACATACCTAAAGTCAAATGAAGATAGAAAAGCCTTTATTGGCCCCTCCGGCTTTTCAGGAAGGAGGAAGCAACCCAATTTTCTTGTTCTCACAGGTTTCCCACCTTTTTGTAGACATTACTACACAGACTTCTGCCACCTCATATTGGTACAAGTCAATATTGTCACAAGCCCATGGTGGCATCATAGAGATTATAGCCTCTAGTTATAAATCCCACCTCTTTGCTGCTTCACTCATAACCCATCCCTAGAAATAATCTAAATTCTTTAAAACCTTGATCTTGCTATCCAATTTCTTTTAGCTTGCATATTTTACCACATAAGTCATAGCTGAAGTAGTCTTAAGCCATTTTATAGCATAGCACCTATAAATTATATATATATTCCTTTATCGTGGGCCATATTTCAGAGGCAATTAAGCTAAATTTATTGCTGTTAGTAGACTGACACAAGAACACAAGGGGGTCATATGTTCACTAAGTGACTTGACATTTTTTTTCTTTCCATAGGAAATCAATTCCTTACAGAGTCAGCTTGGGGACAGATTCAACATTGAAGTGACCACTGCTCCTTCTGTTGACCTAAACCGGGTTCTACAAGAAATGAGATGTCAATACGAGTCCATTGTAGAGACTAACCGCAGAGATGTGGAACAATGGTTCAACATGCAGGTGGGAAGAATAGAAAAGTCAAAAGCAATAAACTTACATTGCATTTCCAGGAGCCACTTAATCAAAGTCATGTTTTTTTGCCATAATATCAATGGTCCTTGGCTGTGTTTCAGATGGAGGAGCTAAACCAACAGGTCGTGACCAGCTCTCAAAAGCAGCTGTGCTACCAGAAGGAAATCATTGAACTGAGACGCACCATGAACACCCTTGAGATTGAGCTACAGGCCCAGCAACGAATGGTACCCAGAAAGCTGACCAAGCCTAGCAATGATGGCAACAGTGCCTGACACCTGTGTTTTGCAATGTTTCCCAAACTGTGTTCCTCAGAACAACAGTTCCTCTGGTGTTAAAAGGTCTATTCTATTACCCAAAAAAAGGACTTCATAGTCAAATAAGTCTAGGAAATGCTGGATTAAAACAAAGGTTAAACACAATGCCTTCCTGTAGGTCTTTAATAAGCCAATGTACACTATGAATTTCCAAGAAGAGGACCTATGGTATTTAGCATTCCAAAACTTATTTGACCATGAACTTTTTTTTTAATGGAGTATCTCATGGTTTTAATAATCCATGGAATATACTTTCAAAAAAACACTGGAAAGGGAGAATTTTCACAAACTATCACGTTAGATTTATAAAACAATCTTACAGATGAGGTGGCATAATTATTAAACCAATCTCATCGATGAGGCTCAGAGAGCAAAGGTGATTTTCCCAAGCTTATCTATTCTATTTTATAAATAGAGATACTGAGATCCTGAGACATTAAACAATTTGTCCAAAGTCACAAGAGAGTAAGAGTATGAGCCAAAATTTAGATTCCAAAGCTGGTACTGCTTCTGCCTCATTATACTGCCTTCTCTGTAGCAGGACTTTGCTTAATTGATTTGAAGGGTATCAAGAAGACCTCTGGCCCAAAACTGCTTTTGTCACTAGCCATTCATATGACCTTGGGCAACTCATTTAACCTCTTGAATCTCAGTTTTCTATAAAAATGTGGGTAATCATGCAAATAATAGGTTATTAGAAGCTAAAATTTCACCATTATCCATAGACTTAGAGAATGACAGAGCAAGAAAGAACTTTAATCATCAAAGTTTTAACTCTCATATTTCCATATAGAATACTTGATCCAGAAAGGAAAAATGTTTAGATTAAATGTTGTTTGCTTCCTTTTTAAGGTACACTCATTGAATGGGGTGCCATGACAACATATTTTAATGCCCGGATGTGAAATGAGTTGAAATATTTTTCTTTCCTCACAGGTAGAACTGTGTGGTGGGAGATTATCACATGATTAAGAAACAGGAAGAGAAGGGAATACTTACAGGAGGGTAAAAACAAGAGAGAAAGGAAAGTAAGCTTTAGCACAGTTGACCATTTTGTCTGTAGATTGGATTTGCTTAGGAAGTAAGAAAAGGGCTTGGAGCTCCATTAGCACCTGTCACTAAGAAACCACTGTTAAAAAACCATACAGATCACAAGTGACATACATGGACCTGAGCTTAAAGGAGTCATCACTACAAACCCTACCTTTCCTCTTCTATGGTAGAGAGAGTCCCAGGAATGCATCCTAGCAGAGACGGAGGCCCGCTACACGGCCTTGCTGGCCCAGATCCAGTGTCTGATCGATAGCCTGGAGGCTCAGCTGGCAGAGATCCAGTGCGCCCTGGAAAGACAGAACCAAGAATACGAGGTTCTGCTGAACGTCAAGTCCCGACTAGAGTGTGAGATTGCCACTTACCGCAGCCTTCTGGAGAGCTCGGATGGCAAGTATGTAAAGTAAAAACTCCTTCTTTGAGAAAGATGCTGAAGCACACACGTTATGTGCTGTCATTGGCAACAGGAGGACAAGTGCTTTGATCTTCATGGCAGTGATGGGGAGACCTACAATTGAGGTGATTTTTGAGCTGAGTTGTTTTGAAGAGCCAGTGTACCAGGTTAATGCCTTACAGGTGGGTTAGTGTCTTATAGTTTTTTAAAAAATTACTAGGAAAAAAGGCAATGGCTTCCCCAAAGACGATCATTCCTGGAGACTGCTACAGATTTTCTCTCACTGAAATAAAAGCCTGACTTCCATGAGATCTAACAGGACAACCCTGCTCCCTTTGGAGGAACACTCTTGAGCTGAAATCCCTAACCCTGTCTAGCCACTTGTCCTTGATGCCAATAGCAGCACATACGTATGTGTGTTTCAGCATCTTTTTTTTTTTTTTTTAGTAGATGTTGTAATTTTTTTAAATGATAAGCTAACCAACCCATGAGGAATTATCCTGGAGCACAAGCTGTTTGAAGCCACTCAGTTCAAAACTAACACCCCAAACACACACTTAGTTTACAGTGCTAAGGAGACCTTCCTCCCTCAGATAATCTGTGAACTCTGTTCACAGCATTCTCTGAATTGGCACATCCACTAGCACAATGTCAAGTAATGTTATAACCTTGAAAAGCTACAGTCTACCAACCAAACCCATTGCTATCGAGTCGATTCCGACTCATAGCAACCCTACAGGACAGAGTAGAACTGCCCCATAGGGCTTCCAAGGCTTTAAGTCTTCACAGAAGCAGACTGCCACATCTTTCTCACACAGTGTACCTTTAATCATCAAAGAGAGAAGATGCTTTATAAAAGAGCTTTACTTTTCATTGTTTCTGGCTCCAATTCTCTAAAAAGTCTTCATTTATAGACATCCAGAAGACACTTTATAGCTTCCTGATGAAGTGCAAAGGACTCTTCAGCAGTTTTGTGACTAACTCTCCAATAAGAAAAATATTTTGAAACAACAACAATGAAATAAATAGAATTTAGGGGAAAAAAAAACACTAACTTCCATTCCTCAGAAAATAATTCCATTCACTTATTTCTTATCATTTTTAGATCGTCATGTGTTTGTATACACCTGTGAGTTTTTGTGAGTTTAGTTACCATTATGCCCAATGTACAGATAAGAAAACTAAAGCTCGGGAGGGCTAACTGACTTACCTGAGATCACTAGCTGACTCCTGGTGTGACATGCTCCTAAAACACTATGGCAGTTACTTTAATAGAAGCTTACATAACCCAATACTTCTAAACCTAGGATGCCACTTTCCAAAGGATCTGGCCTGACTTTTTCCCCCTACCTTTTAGTCAAAAGTTGGCAGTTCATACCTACCCAGAAGTGCCTGGGAAGACAAGCCTGGCAATCTGCTTCCAAAAGGGCACAGCCTTAAAAAACCCTATGAAGCAGTTCTACTCCGACACATGGGGTCACCATGAATTGGAACTAACTAGATAGCAACTAACAACAACGACTACAGTACAAAATGAATGAATAAGCATTTGGAAGTATTGTTTTGAGTGACACATGTTGAAGAAGTAACCACTGCCGTTTTTCTCCATAGTTATCATGGCCCAGCCCCAATCACAGTTAAATTTCTGGTTTTTCCCCCTAGGTTTCCCTGTAACCCACGTGCCACCAAATGTAACTCATCCTGTGAGACCAAGGCCATGGAATGCACAGCCCCAGTTTATACATCATGCAGCCAGTGTGCAGCCTTAGCCCTCCGTGGGATATGTGAGCCCTGCAATACCTGCAGACCCCTGCCTCGGATACTGGTTAAAATATGCACCATCACCAAGGAGATTAAGGACGGGAAGGTCATTTCTTCTCATGAACACGTGCAGCCTTGCTACATCACCAGACCTGCCAAAGGCTAACATTCCAAGGTGATGAAAATGACCCACATTCATGAAAGAGAGGCCGATACATGTTCCTGCCAGAAAGGTTAACAACTCCCTGTTCCCTTGAAGGTACTTAGTTTCTTACTACTACAGTAGGTCCCCATTGCTAGATAGAGTAGCTTCTATTCTGCTCCTTCCCTAAGTTGCTGCTGCCAACATGATAATAAATGACATTTCTCTGGAAGTGCCTTTTGCATTTTATCTGAGGGATGGACACAGATTTGTTAAGCGCCCAGGAAGACAGCCTACCCTGCTTGACTCCATGGGTGACGGGCAGGTTTCCTGTTTGTTTACTCAGATCTTATTTACCTGCATTCCTCATTAGAACCAGTCAGACAAGTTCTAGGATTGTTTTTGGCCATGGCACGTGAAGGTAAAAAGCTACAACCTTCCCTCCTGAACTCTTTCTTTGAATGTAGTAAGAAAGCCTATATGGAAACAGTATGGATAGGAGAAAAGATATTAAATACTGAATAGACAGTCACAAGCCTGAACCCTGTTGAGCTCTGCTGTCTCAATTATTATTTATCCATACAAACAAACTGAACCTTCCCAAGATATTTTTTTAAGATGTCCACCTTCTCCAAAACTTTATAAGCTATTAGGCTCCCCAGATTATTTCTTTTGTCAGAGCCCAGGATCAGGAATAGTTGCGGGAAGTGGGTCTACAGCATTGTGAAGAAATAGCATGGATCCTCTCATTAAATACTTGCTATTTCTCTTTCTATTCTCTAGGGAATGGGAGTTCTGTTTCACAAAGGACATGTAGCTGGAACTCTCAAGACATAATCCCTGCTGCTCTATCTCCCTGGGCTGCATGACAATGAAAAACATAGCCTAGATTTCTGCTTCAATCTATCTATCAGAGAGAAATGGACTAAATAGCCACAAGCTTTGCAGAGAATAACTACTAACTGCTGCTTGCAAGTGGGACACAGTCCCAGGGTGGAAAAGGCGTTACTTATGCCCCAGCCATTATCATACCTTCTTAGAGTTCAGTCACAAAGTTTTTAAGTCATTCCCTACAGAAATGATTTCACATCTGCATGGGTTTTAATAAATAATTCCAAATCAAATGCAGAATACGGAGTCACAAAGGCCGAAGTTCTAAATTTTCCACTGCCTAACTGACCCTGGGCAAAACCCTTAGCCTTCATAAAATTCAATTTCCTCGTTTGTTAAATGAGGATCATGCCTACTTCACGAGTTTATTGTGAAGATCAAATTAAATTGTTTATGTAATATCGCTTTGTATGCTGAAAAGCACGACATAAATGTTATTTTTATATAAGCTTTGCCTTTAACTCCAGCCCTAGACCTAATTTTGTCATTATTATCTCATGTTCAAATTATTTCTTCACTAACTTAGTTATCCAGTCATACTTTTGGAGTTAAAAAAAAAAAAAAAGAATGAGACGCCTTGTAATCAAACCCCAAATTCTTCTCAATAAAGCATTTTTTTTTGAAGTCTTGAGATATGTATCAGATATCAGTGATGCCCAGTGCCCACATCAAAGACACACCTCAAAGACAAAGACATTGTCTAACAGTTCAGCAATTTACTTCCTCCAGACAAGTAGCAGCTTACACTAAACACTAAGCACGTGGAATTCAGAACTCCCAGACTGATTTCTTTCTTATCAATATTCTCTCCATCTGAACCCCCAGAGGGCCTCTGGTCTCTGTAATTCAAGCTAGCACTTGATTGCATGCCATCTCAAACTGCAGGATGTCAATGTAGAAAAAGCATGGGTCTTGGGTTCAGAAACCCTGGGACGGAGTCTCAGCCCACCTGTCTGTGTGATCTTGCGTAAAATGGATACAACATTATAGGCCCCGCCTGCTGTACTGCACAGTTAGAAGAATTAAATGAGGTAATGGTGATGAAAGGGTCTTGTAAGGTGTAAAGTGCTATGCAGAAGGAATTTGATCCTCAAATTGGAAGCCAGGAATATATCATTTCCTTCCATACCTTCTTCTGTGTGTCTGGTTCAGTGCTGGGCCAGGACATATACCATCAACCCCAACTGGGAGAATAATCACTGTACTCTGAGCTGCTGATTTCAACAAGATTCAGGGTTTAGGAACCTCACCGGACTCAGGCTGGGTTTAAACTTGGGCTATGTCATTCTCAGTTTATCCCAGAAATAGCACACCTTCCTCCCACCCAGAGCAAAGTATCCCACATGCCTTCCTTGGTGAAAATAAGTTATCATAGGATTGCACAGTAAAGAGGTCAGGCCACGCAATGGCTTAAAGATTTTTTGTGTGTCTTCTCCGTACAAAGGAACCCTGGAGGCACAGTGGTTAAGTGTTCAGTTGCTAAACAAAAGGTTGATGGTTTGAACCCACCAGTTGCTCCACGGGAGAGGGATGTGGCAGTCTGCTTCCGTAAAGATTACAGCCTTAGAAACTCTAGGGGGCAGTTCTATTCTGTCCTATAGGGGCTGCTATGAGTTAGAATCTACTCAATGGCAATGGCTTTGGCTTTTGGCTTTAGTTTTGCTGTGTTGAAAGGAAAGATAAAACCACCTGCTAAACCTTGTATACAGGTGCCGAAACCTCTTAAAAGTGGTAAGGAGTCTGGATTTTTACCAGAAAGCTAAATAAGTGTCCTATACAGCCACAGGAGGGAGTTAAAATGTCTTTTTACAAAGTTCGGTGTAGGCCAGCAGCTGGAGCAGAAAAGGGGTTTGGAGTAGGGGAATGGTGGGTCCTCATTAACAGGCAAGGAAACTGACAGAGAGAAAGGTTAAATGACTCATCCAATGCCACATAGTAATAAAACTGAATCTTAAATACCTTGATTTTCTTAGGAAGTTCAAAATATCACTGACACGTTATATAATCCGTCTCAAAGAATAGAAATCATTTACAACAGCAACGGGTTGTTTTTCAACTCTCCAAATCACCCTTCTCCAGCTTGCTCATCACTGTTTCTAGTGAGAAACCAGCCAAGGAGTCTTTATGCCATTAGCATTCATCATTCTCTTTGTCCAGAAATGCATAGACCACTGGAGCTTTAGAATTAGAAAGATAAAAGGAGAAAGAAAAGCCAAAAGAAAACAAAAACAAGGAATTGGAAAGATATTTGGATGGCATCTAACAGCCTTTTCATATCAGAGAGAGGAAAAACTGGGGCCCAGAGAGGCAGATGACTGGTCCACAACCACACAGCTAGTGAGAGATTCTAGTGCTCTTTCCTCTATACCTCACTCCCCACCACATCTGTAGTGAACAGCGGTGGAGTGGGGACTAGTGGATACAACACTGGACCACAAGCCGTGACCTTGGGTTCTTCTTCTTAGGAGCATCATTTGGCTTGTCTGTATTTGGACCCCAGGTGTTCACCATGGACTCTTCTGGTCTAATATCCTTAGTTTCTCTTTCAATCCCTGATGTTACTAATCTTTTTGTGTCTAGTCTTCTACATCTATAAACAGGAGAAGACACCAGAAATAACTTCCTCCAACCCCTTATCTCTTGGGGTCTTTTAAAGGCAATCAATCAGATGGTATCAATAAGATCTTAAGTTCTTTAGAAGCTAATGTGGTATGTTGATACTATAATTAATTCCCCTAATTTTCATTTACCCAACAATACAGAAAAAGTATCTTCCGCTAGACAGAAATAAACCCTTTGCCTGGGTGGTGTTGTTGTTAGGTACCATCGAGTCGGTTCCGACTCATAGCGACCCTATGTACCACAGAACAAAACACTGCCCAGCCCTGCGCCATCCTTACAATCATTGTTACGCTTGAGCCCATTGTTGCAGCCACTGTGTCAGTCCATCTTATTGAGGGTCTCTCTTTTCTGCCGACTCTGTACTTTACCAAGCATGATGTCCTTCTCCAGGGACTGATCCCTCCTGACAACATGTCCAAAGTATGTAAGATACAATCTCGCCATTCTTGCTTCTAAGGAACATTCTGGTTGTACTTCTTCCAAGACAGACTTGTTTGTTCTTTTGGCAGTCCATGGTCTATTCAATATTCTTTGCCAACACCACAATTCAAAGGCTTCTATTCTTCTTCAGTCTTCTTTATTTATCATCCAGCTTTCACATGCATATGATGCAATTGAAAATACCATGGCTTGGGTCAGGTGCACCTTAGTCTTCAAGGTGACATCTTTGCTTTTCAACACTTTAAGGAGGTCCTTTGCAGCAGAGTTGCCCAATGCAATGCATCTTTTGATTTCTTGACTGCTGCTTCCATGGCTGTTGATTGTGGATCCAAGTAAAATGAAATCTTTGACAACTTCAATCTTTTCACTGTTTGTTGCCTGGGTAAATGTACCTAATTCTGTCCACTTTGATTTACAATTTAAGTTTGGTTAATAGATAGCATTAAAAGCAAATCCCCTCTCTATGTGAGAGGGAGAAAGAGATTAAAATTCAGGATAAAAGGAAAGTGTCCCAGAAGAAAAGGGGAGAGCACCATCTATGTTAGGAAGAATTTCTAGGCCAAGGCAATCAGCATCCATGACACAGCCGTGGGTTGGTATCAGTGCAGGCAACCCTGGAATGCATTATTTCAACACTGTGATCACATGCCTTTTATAGGGAATGAATCCTTTGGCAGTTTGGCTGACTAGAAATATCTGACCAGTGCGTTCACGCGTGATTCACAAGCTTCATGGAAACGACCCACGCATCTTGTTCCAATGGGAACAATCCTATTTGGCAACACTGGAAGATTTATTTTGATTTGAATTATCCTTTCAGGGTGAGCATCATATTTGGAGGGTTTTCTTAGGTGATGCTTTTAAGCCATATGCAACCACTCACGTGCACATAAAAATATGTAATATGCTGATGCCCTAAACATCCTAATAAAGGTATCACCAGTAAGACATGTTTTCTTGGTTCCCTCTCTCACTCTCTCTCTCTGTGTGTGTGTGTACCTTCTCCATCTCTGGACCGACATAACAAAGTAGGCATATTGGTATCTGGAGAAAACATCTGAAGTTACAAGTTCTCTTACTATTTCCTAATAAGAGAGCAGGTTTGGGGCTCCCTTCTCTGTGGCTCTAAAGGGCCAAAAACAAAGAAGACTTGCCTTTCCTTCTAAGCCTGGGGCAAAAATCTCTGCTATGACAGCTCCTTGTGGTGGCCCAGTGGGCAAGTGCTTCAGTGTTACCCTGGAAAGGATAGCACCTAACCACTTGATACCTGTGACCCTCTAAGAAGCAATTAACCCTACTGATCCTGACAGACCTAGAGAAAGACCACACTTGGGGGGAAATTTCTCCGAAACTCTGTAATTTGTTGTAGGGAACTGCCTACCCACAATTTGTATGTAAGAACAAATGAGAGAGTAGAACGGACTCCTCTCTGCACCTCAGTGAAGTTTAAGTGTTAGTCAGCTCATTTGTCACTGATGCACCAGAAAAAAATAACTGTCACTCTCCTTCACTGCCAGTGTCTGAGAGACACCCCATTCCCCAGCATAAACTGTACGGGCACAGACAGAAGTCTCATCCATAGCAGGCAAATAAAAATTACAACCCACTTAGGGGATCAGGATGAAAACTCAGAATAAGTGGTGCCCTCCTGAGGCGTTAAAAGAGCGAGAAGAAAACGTGGGCAGAATCACATACTGATTAAGAACAAGTACTTGATGCCAGACCAGCTGGATATGATTACCAGCCCTGCCACCTACTGTGAGACCGTGGGTAAGTTACTTAACCTCTCTCTCTCTGCTTCCTCATCTGTAAAATGGGGATGTTAATAGTACCTACTTCATAGAGTTCAGATGGTTACATTAATTAATGCATGCGAAGCTCTTAGAGCATGGCTCAGACCCATTAACATTGTCCGATTCCACTATGCTGCTTGGAGAAGCTTATATTCAACTGGCGACAATATTGTACCAGGGCTGATGAAGCATCTCACTCAAGTTAACTGACAATGGCATAGGCATGCAAAGCCATCCTGGTAACATAATTAATGAAAGCACAGGGTTCAGGATGGAGCCTTTATTTTTAAGAGAAAGCTGAGTCACACAACACCGAAAGTAAAAACCCCATGCAGGTCCAACTCTTCTGTTGTCCAGAGTACTGTGGAACTCAGTAGGAAAAGGATCTCCCTGTAAGTTATCAATCTTTGCATCCTCTGGCTGCAAATACAAAGAGGATGGATCAGGAGGAGGAGGGAAGATGCTTTGAAGCCAGCCCTGTAAATGGGATCACTTCCGTGGAGTCTAGAAGGCAGGGCAGTTCAGGTGGCCCTTCTCCTAGTACAATGTGTGTTTCCATTGTCTCTTATGGTCCTGATGTTCTCCGGAGTCAGGTTTTGGGATCAGTACAAAAGGCAGCAGGAAAGTGCCTAAAAAACTCTCAAAAGTCAACACGTAATCAAAGTGATTACATAGATATGTGCAGAAATTTCAATGCCTCTTAAGACCAAAAAATAGAAAGAGCAATGCTTCTTCTATTCAATTAAGAATTAATTGAATATTATGCCTCAGACTCTGTGCTAAGTTTTACATCAACTACCTTACTCAACCCTCACAATAGCCTTGTAGTACTATTATTTTTCCCACCTCACTAATGAGTAAACCAAGGCCTACAGAAGATAAGTAACTTGCTCAGGTTTACTCAGTAAATGACAAAGTCAAAATTTGAACAAATTTATGTCTTCTATTTTCCAAATGCCCTGGATTTAACTGTTCAAGTTTGGCAATGTAATATCTGTAGCCTAATGAAAGGCATAAATAGTTACATAAAAAAAATAATGCGTCACGGAGATCTAAAGAAATCGAGCCCTGAAAACACAACTTGACAGAGTTTATATCCAGTCCAGTCCAGGAAAGAGCCATGCTGACACAATCATACAAGCACACGTAGGTCAGGGCAGTTCTTCAGGTCTCAGTCCTTACTCCCTCACATTGCTATTCTTCTGGTTACATTTTTACCAAACAACCTTCATATGACAATTTGGTTTCTCCAACACTCAGATACAACAAAAAAGGTGCTATTATTTGCAGATGGGAACATTATGGCTGCAGGATGGATCACTTCTCAATGCTAAACTAATAAGTTTGCATGCTGGCTTATTCATCTGTCATTTAAGAGTTAGGTTACTGTGAGTCAGCTCCTGAGAGTTCCTTTGGTTCTGGATGCATTAATAAAAACAGTGCATCTGAGCCCACAGGACTGAGAACAGCCTCAGGAAACACATCCGATGTAAAGATAGAATACATTTAAGGTTGTACCTTAACTAATTGTTTGAAGGTGTAAGCACAGTCTATAACTTTCCGGGAGTAATCTTTTGATAACAATAATTAACATTTTCTGAGCACTAAGAATGTGCCAGGCAAAGTGGGAAGAACATGCTATAGGCATCTTCTGCACAACTTCTCATTTTTTTTTAATAATTTTTATTGTGCTTTAAGTGAAAGTTTACAAATCAAGTCAGTCTGTCACATATAAGCTTACACCTTACTCCATACTCCCACTTACTCTCCCCCTAATGAGTCAGCCCGCTCCCTCCTTCCAGTCTCTCCTTTCTTGACCGTTTTGCCAGTTTCTAACCCTCTCTACCCTCCCATCTCCCCTCCAGACAGGAGATGCCAACACAGCCTCAAGTGTCCACCTGATACAAGCAGTTCACTCTTCATCAGCATCTCTCTCCAACCCATTGTCCAGTCCCTTCCATGTCTGATGGGTTGTCTTCAGGAATGGTTCCTGTCCTGGGCCAACAGAAGGTTTGGGGACCATGACCGCTGGGGTTCTTCTAGTCTCAGTCAGACCATTAAGTCTGGTCTTTTTATGAGAATTTGGGGTCTGCATCCCACTGCTCTCCTGCTCCCTCAGGGGTTCTCTGCTGTGCTCCCTGTCAGGGCAGTCATCGGTTGTGGCCGGGCACCATCTAGTTCTTCTGGTCTCAGGATGATGTAAGTCTCTGGTTCATGTGGCCCTTTCTGTCTCTTGGGCTCATAGTTATCGTGTGACCTTGGTAATCTTCATTCTCCTTTGATCCAGGTGGACAACTTCTCATTTTACTGGTGAGGAACATGAGGTACAAGAGGTTCACGACTTATCAGGGTCGCATGGATAGTTAGTGGCAGAGTCAGGATTCAAACCAGGACCATATGACTCCAGACCCCACACTTATTTTTTTCTTAATTCTGTTGAAATATATATAATAAAACATTTGCCATTGTAACCATTTTTAAGTGGACAAGTCAGTGACATTAACTGCATTCACCATGTTTTGCAATTATCACCACTATCAATTTCCAAATTTTTTCATCCCCCTAAACAGATATTCAGTATCCCTTAAGTAAACCTACTTCTGTCAAGTCGATTCTGACTCATAGTGATCCTACAGGACAGAGTAGAGCTGCCCGATAGAGTTTCCAAGGAGTGCCTGGCAGATTTGAACTGCCGACCTCTTGGTTAGCAGCTCTAGCACTTAACAACTATGCCACCAGGGCTTCCAACACCTTGAGTAGTAACTCCCTATTTCCCCTTCTCCTCAGCCCCTGGTAACCTAATAAGCTTTTCAGAGCCTGCATTTTTAACCATCATGTAAAGCTGCCACTTTCTTTTTTTTTTTACCAAACTCTCTTATATACGCTTCGCAAGAACTGGTTTCCTAGTCCCAGGATGCTGAAGGCAGGGTGGTGTATGGGAGGGTCCTTTGATGAAAGGGAAGGCCTTCTTGGATATAGAAAGCACTCAAGAACAAAAATGAAACCCATTCAAATGAATAGCAAAAAAAAAAAAGGAGAAGAAGGAAGAAGAAGGAATCAGTTCCCTGATTGGTGTGTCAATACCTCAATATGAAAGTAAAAAGACAACTAACTGAAATGATTCTGTCCCTCCAGCCAATTTTGCGTACTTTCCTCTAACCTCTCTACAATTCTGTAATGAAAAGCGGAGAATAAAGTGGGACAGAAAGAAAGAGGCACAGTCCACAGAGGAAATGAGAAAGACACAGACATGGAGGGGAAACAGTGAGAATGAGATCTAGCAAAAGGCATTCAAGAAGGCTTTCAACTGCTCAGAAGAAATTTAACAAATTCAAGAACTATAAGGTTATATTTGAGCTGAATAACCAGAAATTATGAGAATGTTCACTCATTGTGAAGAATGTTCACTCATTGTAAAGAATGTAGCCAGTATCATTGAACAACTTGTGTAGAAATTGTTGCATGGGAACCTAAAATGCTGTGTAAACCTTCACCAAAAACACATTATTTAAAAAGAACATCTATCTTCATTGCAGCATTATCCACAATAGAAAAAAGATGGAAACAACCTAAAAGGCCATCAACAGATAAATGTATAAACAAATTATTGTACTTACCTACAATGGCCCCCACGTGTCTGTCAGTTTGTTGTACTGTGGGGGCTTGCGTGTTGCTGTGATCCTGGAAGCTATGCCACCGGTTTTCAGATACCAGCAGGGTCACCCATGGAGGACAGGTTTCAGCTGAGCTTCGAGACTAAGACAGACTAGGAAGAAGGACCCGGCAGTCTACTTCTGAAAAGCATTATCCAGTGCTGTTGAGTCATTAGCCAGTGAAAACTTTATGAATAGCAGCAGAACATTTTCCGATATAGTGCTGGAAGATGAGCCCACCAGGTTGGAAGGCACTCAAAATATGACTGGGGAAGAGCTGCCTCCTCAAAGTAGAGTTGACCTTAATGACATGGATGGAGTAAAGTCTTCGGGCCTTCGTTTGCTTATGTGGCATGACTCAAAATGGGAAGAAACAGCTTCAAACATCCAGTGATAATTGGAACCTGGAATGTATAAAGTATGAACCTAGGAAAATTGGAAATCATCAAAAATGAAATGGAATGCATAAACATCAATGTCCTAGGCATTAGTGAGCTGAAATGGACTGGTATTGGCCATTTTGAATCAGACAATTATACAATCTACTATGCTGGGATGAAAACTTGAAGAGGAATGGTGTTGCATTCATTGTCAAAAAGAACATTTCAAGATCTATCCTGAAGTATAACACTGTCAGTGATAGGATAATATCCATATGCCTACAAGGAAGACCAGTTAATACAGCTCTTATTCAAATTTGTGCACTAACCACTAGAGCCAAAGATGAAGAAATAGACGATTTTCATCAGCCGCTGCAGTCTGAAATTGATGGAACATGCAATCAAGATGCATTGATAATTACTGGTGATTGGAATGGGAAAGTTGGAAACAGAGAAGAAGGATCAGTAGTTGGAAAATATGGCCTTGGTGATAGAAACAATGCCAGAGATCCAAAGATAGAATTTTGCGAGACCAACGGCTTCTTCACTGCAAATACCTTCTTTCACCAACATAAACGGCAGCTATACACATGGACCTCGCCAGATGGAACACACAGGAATCATATTGACTATATCTGTGGAAAAAGACAATGGAAAGCTCAATAACATCCGTCAGAACAAGGCCAGGGGCTGACTGTGGAACAGGCCATCAAATGTTCATATGCAAGTTCAAGCTGAAACTGAAGAAAATCAGAGCAAGTCCACGAGAGCCGAAATATGACCTTCAGTATATCCCACTTGAATTTAGAGACCTTCTGAAGAATAGATTTGATGCATTGAACACTAGTGACCACACAAGTTGTAGAATGACATCAAGGACATCATAAATGAAGAAAGCAAGAGGTCATTGAAAAGACAGGAAAAAAAGAAAAGACCAACATGGATGTCAGAGGAGACTCTAAAACTTGCTCTTGAATGTCAAGCAGCTAAAGCAAAAGGAAGAATTGATAAAGTAAAAGAACTGAACAGAAGATTTCAAAGGGTGGCTTGAGAAGACAAAGTAAGTATTATAATGACATGTGCAAAGAGCTGGAGATGGAAAACCAAAAGGGAAGAACACACGTGGTATTTCTCAAGCTGAAAGAACTGAAGAAAAAATTCAAGCCTCAAGTTGCAATAGTGAAAGATTCTGTGGGGAAAATATTAAACGATGCAGGAAGCATCAAAAGGAGATGGAAGGAATACACAGGGTCATTATACCAAAAAGAATTAGTCGATGTTCAAGCATTTCAAGAGGCAGCATATAATCAGGAACTGATGGTACTGAAGGGAGAAGCCCAAGCTGCTCTGAAGGCATTGGCGAGAGACAAGGCTCCAGGAATTGATGGAATATCAATCGAGATGTTTCAGCAAACAGATGCAGCGCTGGAGGTGCTCACTCGTCTATGCCAAGAAATATGGAAGACAGCTTCCTGGCCAACTGACTGGAAGAGATCCATATTTATGCCTATTCCCAAGAAAGGTGATCCAACCGAATGTGGAAATTATAGAACAATATCATTAATATCACACGCAAGCAAAATTTTGCTGAAGATCATTCAAAAACAGCTGCAGCAGTATATCGACAGGGAACTGCCAGAATTTCAGGCCGGTTTCAGAAGAGGACGTGGAACCAGGGATATCATGGCTGGTGTCAGATGGATCCTGGCTGAAAGCAGAGAATAACAGAAGGATGTTTACCTGTGTTTTATTGACTATGCCAAGGCATTCGACTGTGTAGATCATAACAAACTATGGATAACATTGCGAAGAATGGGAATTCCAGAACACTTAATTGTGCTCTTGAGGAACCTTTACATAGATCAAGAGGCGGTTGTTTGTACAGAACAAGGGAATACTGATTGGTTTAAAGTCAGGAAAGGTGTGCGTCAGGGTTGTATTCTTTCACCATACCTATTCAACCTGTATGCTGAGCAAATAATCTGAGAAGCTGGACTATATGAAGAAGAACAGGACATCGGGATTGGAGGAAGACTCATTAACAACCTGTGTTATGCAGATGACACAACCTTGCTTGCTGAAAGACAAAAGGAGTTGAAGCACATACTAATGAAGATCAAAAACCACAGCCTTCAGTGTGGATTGTACCTCAACATAAAGGAAACAAAAATCCTCACAACCGGACCAATGAGCAACATCATGATAAATGGAGGAAAGGTGGAAGTTGTAAGGATTTCATTTTACTTGGATCCACAATCAACAGCCATGGAAGCAGCAGTCAAGAAATCAAATGACTCATTGCATTGGGTAAATCTGCTGCAAAGGACCTCTTTAAAGTGTTGAAAAGCAAAGATGTCACCTTGAAGACTAAGGTGCTACTGAAAGCCACAGTATTTTCAATGCGTCATATGCATGTGAAAGCTGGACGATGAATAAGGAAGACCAAAAAAGAATTGATGCCTTTGAATTGTGGTTTTGGTGAAGAATATTGAATATACCATGGACTGCCAAAAGAACAAACAAATCTGTCTTGGAAGAAATACAGCGAGAATGCTCCTTTAGAAGCAAGGATGGCGAGACTGCGTCTTACATACTTTGGACATGTTGTCAGGAAGGATCAGTCCCTGGAGAGGGACACCATGCTTGGCAAAGTACAGGGTCAGCAGAAAAGAGGAAGACCCTCAACGAGGTGGATTGACACAGTGGCTGCAACAATGAGCTCAAGCATAACAACAGATTATAAGGATGGCGCAGGACTGGGCGGTGTTTCGTTCTGTTGTCCATAGGGTCGCTATGAGTTGGAACCAACTCAATGGCACCTAACAACAGCAATAACAACATAGAATGGAATACTACACAACAATAAAGAACAATGATGAATCTGCAAAACATCTCACAACATGGATGACTCTGGAGGGCATTATGCTGAGTGAAATAAGTTAATAACAAAAGGACAAATATTGTATGAGACTATTATAAAAACCCAAGAAAAAGTTTACACACAGAAAAAAACAATCATTGATGGTTATGAGTGAGGGGAGGTGAAGAGAGGGGGAATCGCTAGATAGTAAAGTAGACAAGTATTAACTTTGGCGAAAGGAAAGACAACACACAAAATAGGGGAAGTCAGCACAATTTGACCAAGGCAAAGCCACAGAAGCTTCCTAGATACATCCAAACTCGAGTTAATCGGGCTGATAGCTGGGAACCATGGTCTTGGGAGACATCTAGATCAATTGGCATAACATAGGTTTTAAAGAAAATGTTTTACATCCTGTTTTGGTGAGTAGTGTCTGGTGTCTTAAAAGTTTGCAACCAGCCATCTAAAGTACATCTATTGGTCCCATCACATTCGGAGCAAAGGAGAATAAGGAAACCAAATACACAGGGAAAACATCAGCCCAAAGGACTAATGGGCCACATGAACCACAACTTCCACCAGCCTGAGCCCCGACGAACTAGGTCGTGCCTGATTACCACACTGACCCCTCTGACAGGGATCACAAGAGCAGATCCCAGACTGACCAGGAGAAGAATGTACAACAAAATTCAAATTCACAAGAAAAGACCAAACTTACTGGTCTGACAGAGACTGGAGAAACCTCCAAGACTACGGCTCCTGGACTCCCTGTAAACTCAGGACTGAAGCCACTCCTGAAGTCCAGCTTTCAGTCAAAGATCAGACAGGCCTATAAAACAAATAATAGCACGTGTGAGGAATGCCCTTCTTAGTTCAATCAGGTATACGAGACAAAATGGGCAACAGCTGCCCGAAAGCAAAGAAGAGAAGGCAGGAAGGGACAGGAAACCTGGAGGAATGGACATGGGGGATCTGGGGTGTAAAGGGAAAGGGGGAGAGTGCTGACACATTGAGGAGATTGTAACCAATGTCACAAAATGGTCTGTGTATAAATTTTTGACTGAGAAACTAATATGAGCTTAAACTTCCACCTAAAACACAATAAAATTTTTTAAGAAGATTGTATTTGGGATATAATTTATATAGAAAAGTGGGAATTTAAGGGGCATCAAGGATATTAAAATAAATTCTATAAATTTAAAGATGTGTATGAAAAATACAAAACTTGACAGCAAACTTTATCCAAAGCCAGAACATGGAGATAAAAATGTATTTTACCTGACCAAAACAGAGTATTCCAACACACACACATACACACACTTATTTTGATAATAGTTAACTCTATTGAGCACTTTTAATGTACAATACACAGATTATCTAATTTAATTCTTACAATAACCTAGTCAATCAGGGATGGCTATTAACCTCAGTTTACTGATGTGGAAATTGAGCAGCAGATGACAGAGTCGGGATTTGGACATAGGACTGGTAACCAGGACATTCACCAGCATAAATTGAGACTGGCCTTTATATGGACTGTGTTTATAAAATGTAAACTCCCGTAGTTAATGTTTATCTTTGAATTCATGTGGAGACAGAGAACACCTTTTAGGCTGGGATTTTTCTTTTTTCTAGCCTTTGTGACCTCCCAACAGCTTTATTGGCCCTCTCTCTGTCCAGTCCTCTGCAAGATCCTGGCTGCATGGTAGATAAGGGATGTTTACAGTCATCGTTACCCTCCATCCTCACCTGTGGACGGCAGTGTAGCAACTACAAAGCTCATGTGTGTGCATTAACTCATTCGATCCCCATGACAACTCTGTAAATTATAGGGAAGGTTGTTACTAGGTCCATTTTAATGATAAGAAAATTCAGACCAGACACATTAAGGTCTCCAGGTGGATTCATAGCAGAGCAGAGATTTAACCCCCAGCCCAAAGTCCTCTCCACTAGTCCACATCGCAACAAAGGATACAGAAATGTGTGGTATCAACAGGGTGATGAAAGAAAAGAAAGGAAACAAATTTTTTTTGAAATGAAAAGATAGAGCTTTGAAAAGTAAGCATTCCTAACCAAAAAAATAAATACACCTCCATTTCCAAACGTAAAAATCAACGCCTTGAAAATTAATAAGCAGGAAAATAGGTAAGGAAACTACATTTACAAATATAACGTGCTTCTTAGTTCAATCAGGTATATGAGACCAAATGGAAACAGCTGCCCAAAAGCAAAGACAAGAAGGCAGAAAGGGACAGGAAACCTGGACAAATGGATACAGGGAACCCGGAGTGTAAAGGGAAAGGGAGAGAGTGCTGACACAAGCAGCAACCTAGAAATACACATGTGAAGACACTGTTGACACACATGAAGTCACCACAAATACACTGATGAAGCGTGAGGCCAGTGGATACACAGGGGTTGGGAGCCATTGCACCTCAGCCACTGACTCACAGGACAACCTCAGGCAAGTCCTCTCTGCTTTCACTCTCTCACGTACAAAAGACAGTTCACCAGAGCAGTTACTCGTCCATAAAACAAGTTGAGAACCTTGGACACAAGAATACTTCAGCAAAATATATGATTACTTCCTGTCTAAAAGCATATTAATTAGGATATGTATCAAATGTGTGCAATTTAAGATAACCTAATAAACACCGTGTTACATAATTTTGTTGACTAGGCAGAGGCATCGCATGCCCACGAAGGGTGCCATAAAAATCAAATAACAAATTAAATTTTATTGCGATGTCTTTTTTTTTTTCATGGCAGAAAACAAATCAATGCTATGCTGTTGTTCTAATATCCCTGGTGGTTCACTAAATCAGACTTCTACAAAAAAGCAATAAACTACCATTATCTTTCTTCTAGACATGTGCAATAGCTTCCAGGCTGACCCCCACATGTTTATTCTTGCTCTCATTCATTCTCCATAAGGCAGCAGGGTTATCGTTTCAAAATACAGGTACTATCACCCATTCCCCTGCCTAAAACCCTTCTGTGGCTTTCCATGGCTCGAACTCTTAAGCAGAGCCAAGAAAGCCCAGTGACCCAGAACTTACGTGCAACCCCATCTTCATCTCATCCTCCTTTTCCCCTCGCTCTCTATACTCCAGTTATTCAGAGTAAGTCTTCAGTAAACATTTGTTGAATGAACAAACAATGTATGAGGTTTTGTTTGTTTGTTTTTTAACAGAATGCAATATTTCAGTGAACCAAACCAACAAATGTTGAATTCCAGCCACCAACGATGGTCAAGTGGAAAAGAAGCCTGTAGGTACCAGGACCTCCTGCGGTTCTCTATTCTGCCTCCACACTTAGGCGCTGCCACAGCATGAGCCACACTGGGCTAAAGGTAAAACCTACAGGGACAAGATATCAGCAATTGCATAAGGTGATGCCTCAGCAAACCAACACCATAGCTACTCAAAAAGCCTCCTTATGTTGCAAAAGAAAGTAGTGCCCAGTGAGCACTGAAGCTAACGTAAGGTTTAACTCCAGGATTATTAGTGACAACAGCCTTCGTATAAGGGATTTATTTGATTACCTATCATGTTCCTTGGATTAAGGTGATAATAAGGAGAAAAAAGAAGAGTGAAATCATTTCAGTCTTGCACTAGCACTCCCCCCACCCCCCACTGGTGGGTGGGGATCTGGGATCTGTTTTTCTTCCGCAACCTTAAATGATCAAAATCACCCCAACAGCCTGGTACCATGCCAAAGGGTAGTGCCAAGGGACTTAAGGAACTTTCTAAAACCAGGCTTAAACCAGATTGTCTTGGCACTCATTTCAAAGAAGCTATCTGGCTGAAACATCTCTTGCTTGGTGTCAGCTTGAAAAGGGAGTTGGGAGAAGGGAGGAGATGGGCCTCCTCTTGGAAGATGATAACCATAAATGAGGTTCAACTCCCAGAATCACGGGATAGGCCCATCCATTCTTCCAGGGCTTACACCGAATGACAAATAATGTCATTCAAACGATAATGTCTTCATCACTACAGGTGAAAAGAACTTGACAACCAGGAAAAGAAGGTTTTCTCTGTTGGTGATAATGCTACATTACCTTGTCTCCTGGAGAACTGGCAATTCTGAATTGAAGGTATACCAAAAAACCAAACCAAACCTGTTGCTGTCGAGTCAATTCTGGCTCATAGAGACCCTGTAGGACAGATTAGAACTGCCCCGTAGAGTTTCCAAGGAGCACCTGGTGGATTTGAACTGCTGACCTTTTGGTTAGCAGACATAGCTCTTAACCATTACACCACCAGGGTTTCCAAATTGAATGTATAAAAGAGCAAAAAACAGTAACTGGTCTAAAGCACCTCAGAACAGACCTTCATATGACAGACAGGCTTATCATTTGGCAGAGTACTGAATTCTGGAGGAAAAAAAAAATCCAGTATCCACAGCCTGAAGGATCCTTGAAAGCAGAAATTATATTTTATAGTCTCTGTATTCAGGAGCCCTGGCGGTGCAGTGGTTAAGATTTTGGCTGCGAACCAAAAGGTCAGCAGTTTGAATCTGCCAGCCACTCCTTGGAAACCCTGTTGGGCAGTTCTGTCCTATAGGGTCACTATGAGTCAGAATCAACTTGACGGCAATGCGTTTGGTTTAGTCTCTGTATTCACAGAGCCAGAGCACCTATACACTAAACCCTCAAAAGAATAAATAAATGAATTAATTTGGAAGATTTAAATTCAAGTCATGCATTACTATGGACTTTTACCAGCAATGGAATTTGAGATAAAATTTGAGTTTGAAGATAGGATCAAAGTGACAGAAACATTTTAACTATAGCTGGCCATTTGTAAATGAGCAAGTTCGTGAATTAACCTCCCACATCTGCAAAAATTTTGATAAACCAAAACCATCATCTCTATGGCTTAAAGAAAGAAAAGTAGAGGGAATAAGGAGCTCGACAGCAACGTAATAGCAAGAACCTTGCTGCCACTCCTAGCTGTGTGCCCTCTGAGGCCGTGGGCTCTCCCCAAAGGCACTTCTTTTTTTAGTTATTGTTCCATTGTATGTATAATGAGGGATATGAAACAGATGATAAATACGGTTCATTTCAAATCTGTTAAGCAAAGGTCTGTCAGTTTGTCATACTGTGGGGGCTTGCGTGTTACTGTGAAGCTGGAAGCTATGCCACCGGTATTGAGACACGAGCAGGGTCACCCATGGTGGACAGGTTTCGGCTGAGCTTCCAGACTAAGACAGACTAGGAAGAAGAACCCGGCAGTCTACTTCTGAAAAGCATTAGCCAGTGAAAACTTTATGAATAGCAGCGGAACATTGTCCAATACAGTGCTGGAAGATGAGCCCACCAGGTTGGAAGGCACTCAAAATATGACTGGGGAAGAGCTGCCTCCTCAAAGTAGAGCCAACCTTAATGACGTGAATGGAGTCAAGCTTTTGGGACCTTCATTTGCTGATGTGGCACTACTCAAAATGAGAAGAAACAGCTGAAAACATGCATTAATAATCGGAACCTGGAATGTACGAAGTATGAACCTAGGGAAATTGGAAATCATCAAAAATGAAATGGAATGCATGAACATCGATATCCTAGGCATTAGTGAGCTGAAATGGACTGGTATTGGCCATTTTGAATCAGACAATCATACAGTCTACTATGCTGGGATGAAAACTTGAAGAGGAATGGTGTTGCATTCATTGTCAAAAAGAACATTTCAAGATCTATCCTGAAGTATAACACTGTCAGTGATAGGATAATATCCATACGCCTACAAGGAAGACCAGTTAATACAGCTCTTATTCAAATTTATGCACTAACCACTAAAGCCAAAGATGAAAAAATAGAAGATTTCTACCAACTGCTGCAGTCTGAAATTGATGGAACATGCAATCAAGATGCATTGATAATTACTGGTGATTGGAATGGGAAAGTTGGAAACAGAGAAGAAAGATCAGTAGTTGGAAGATACGGCCTTGGTGATAGAATCAATGCCGAAGATCGAATGATAGAATTTTGCAAGACCAAAGGCTTCTTCATTGCAAATACCCTCTTTCACCAACGTAAATGGTGGCTATATACATGGACCTCGTCAGATGGGACACACAGAAATCAAATTGACTACATCTGTGGAAAGAGACAATGGAAAAGCTCAATATCATCAGTCAGAACAAGGCCAGGGGCCAACTGTGGAACCGACCATCAATTGCTCATATGCAAGTTCAAGCTGAAACTGAAGAAAATCAGAGCAAGTCTATGAGAGCCAAACTATGACCTTCAGTATATCCCACCTGAATTTAGAGACCATCTGAAGAACAGATTTGGAGCATTGAACACTAGTAACCGAAGACCAGACGAGTTGTGGAATGCCATCAAGGACATCATCCATGAAGAAAGCAAGAGGTCATTGAAAAGACAGGAAAGAAAGAAAAGACCAATATGGATGTCAGAGGAGACTCTAAAACTTACTCTCAAACGTTGAGCAGCTAAAGCAAAAGGAAGAATTGATGAAGTAAAAGAACTGAACAGAAGATTTCAAAGGGCCTCTCAAGAAGACAAAGTAAAGTATTACAATGACATGTGCAAAGAGCTGGAGATGGAAAACCAAAAGGGAAGAACACGCTCGGCGTTTCTCAAGCTGAAAGAATTGAAGAAAAACTTCAAGCCCCGAGTTGCAATAGTGAAGGATTCCATGGGAAAAATATTAAATGATGCAGGAAGCATCAAAAGAAGATGGAAGGAATACGCAGGGTCATTATACCAAAAAGAATTAGTCGATGTTCAAGCATTTCAAGAGGTGGCATATGATCAGGAACCAATGGTATTGAAGGAAGAAGTCCAAGCTGCTCTGAAGGCATTGGAGAAAAACAAGGATCCAGGAATTGATGGAATATCAATTGAGATGTTTCAGCAAAGAGATGCAGCGCTGGAGGTGCTCACTCGTCTATGCCAAGAAATATGGAAGACAGCTTCCTGGCCAACTGACTGGAAGAGATCCATATTTATGCCTATTCCCAAGAAAGGTGATCCAACCGAATGTGGAAATTATAGAACAATATCATTAATATCACACGCAAGCAAAATTTTGCTGAAGATCATTCAAAAACAGCTGCAGCAGTATATCGACAGGGAACTGCCAGAATTTCAGGCCGGTTTCAGAAGAGGACGTGGAACCAGGGATATCATGGCTGGTGTCAGATGGATCCTGGCTGAAAGCAGAGAATAACAGAAGGATGTTTACCTGTGTTTTATTGACTATGCCAAGGCATTCGACTGTGTAGATCATAACAAACTATGGATAACATTGCGAAGAATGGGAATTCCAGAACACTTAATTGTGCTCTTGAGGAACCTTTACATAGATCAAGAGGCGGTTGTTTGTACAGAACAAGGGAATACTGATTGGTTTAAAGTCAGGAAAGGTGTGCGTCAGGGTTGTATTCTTTCACCATACCTATTCAATCTGTATGCTGAGCAAATAATCCTGGCAGCTGGACTATATGAAGAAGAACGGGACATCAGGATTGGTGGAAGACTCATTAACAACCTGTGTTATGCAGATGACACAACCTTCCTTGCTGAAAGTGAAGAGGACTTGAAGCACTTACTAATGAAGATCAAAGACCACAGCCTTCAGTATGGATTACACCTCAACATAAGGAAAACAAAAGTCCTCACATCTGGACCAATAAGCAATATCATGATAAACGGAGAAAAGATTGAAGTTGTGAAGGATTTCATTTTACTTGGATCCACAATCAACAGCCATGGAAGCAGCAGTCAGGAAATCAAAAGATCGGTTGCATTGGGTAAATCTGCTGCAAAGGACTTCTTTAAAGTGTTGAAAAGCAAAGATGTCACCTTGAAGACTAAGGTGCGTCTGAGCCAAGCCATGGTATTTTCAATCGCATCATATGCATGTGAAAGCTGGACAATCAATAAGGAAGATGGAAGAAGAATTGATGCCTTTGAATTGTGGTGTTGGCGAAGAATATTGAATATACCACGGACTGCCAAAAGAACGAACAAATCTGTCTTAGAAGAAGTACAACCAGCATGCTCCTTAGAAGCAAGGATGGCGAGACTGCATCGTACATACTTTGGACATGTTGTCAGGAGGGATCAGTCCCTGGAGAAGGACATCATGCTTGGCAGAGTACAGAGTCAGCAGAAAAGAGGAAGACCCTCAACGAGGTGGATTGACACAGTGGCTGCAACAATGAGCTCAAGCATAGCAACGATTGTAAGGATGGCTCAGGACCAGGCAGTGTTTCACTCTGTTGTGCATGGGGTCGCTATGAGTCGGAACCGACTCAACGGCACCTAACAACAAGAACAAGCAAAGGTCGGCAGTTCGAACCCGCCAGCCACTCCACAGGAGAAAGACATGACAGTCTACTTCTGTAAAGATTAAACCAAACCAAAGCCATCTGCATCTAGTCAATTCCGACTCATAGCAACCCTGTAGGACAGAATTGATCTGCTCCATAGGATTTCCAAGGCTATAAATCCTTACAGAAGCAGACTGCCACATCTTTCTCCCGTGCAGCAACAGGTGGGTTTGAACCACCAACCTTTTGGTTAGTAGCCAAGTGCTTAACCACTGTGCCACCAGGGGTCCTTATTACAGCCTAGGAAACCCTACTGGGCAGTTCTACTGTGTCCTGTAGGATCACTATGAGTTGGAATCAGCTCGATGGCACACAATAGCAACATAAAACAAGGAAATCCTCAACATGTTAATGACAACAACAGGAAGGAATCTATAAAGTTTCATATCATGGCATCTTGATTTTTCTATTTATGTACTCCTCTGTAAAGCTAATGAAAGCTGTGTATTGCCTCCTCAGAAAAGTGAACATATGAATAGATAAATAAAATTATGCATACAGCTTTAGAACTTTTACTAAATTCCTAAAGTAGACTCATTGGATTCCAAGTTAAAAGCCCCAGCTTAAATTAAAGCAGTGGATTGTGTTTTCAGTTGGAAAACAATTTCAAATGGATACAGAAGCTTCACAGTGGGCAAGAAAAGCTGCTAATGAGAGGTAACATAAGACATTTTGTCAACACTCCCTATGAAGTATTCTTGCAAAAAAAAAATCAAACCTGAATCTAATAAAAACCTTTAGGTCTATTAGTTTACAAGAAATACAGAACTCAGAGGAACATGTTTTTAAAAATACTATGAGGATGAAATAATACAATCCAGAATTTGGGAAATTCTACAGGATCTATATTTTCTTTCCACCTATTCTTTCTGACTCTATTGCCTGGGACCTCTTCCTCCTGCCGAACTATGACAGTCCCGCAAGTGTCAGTCTTTGGTCTTCTATAGCCAACCATTTCTTTGGAGAGTTTATCTTCCTTAACTACACCTACTGATGTCATCTCTCTTTTCTTCTCGTTTCTGTTTCTTTTAATCTATTCCACACAATCTAGTACTGCTTTATATTCTTCCCAAGATCAAGCTTAACAAGCATTTATTGAGAGCCTTCCATAAGCTGAAAGTATTGGGGAATTAAAGATGAGTCACCCATAGCTTTGGCCTTTAAGCCTCCTTACAACTAAGTGGTGGGATAATTAGGCAGTTGTTTGACATACAGTATGTGCAGCAAACATGTCTTTCACCTTTTTAATACGTTCCGGATCACTTAGAATTATGTCAATACAGAGTAGGACCCTAATAAGTACTTGCTGACTTGTATTTCTATCAATACAGACCAGTTAATTGAAATATGTTGTTTTTCTCTCTTCTGTAATCTCTGCCTCTTCAAATGTTCTAGTTCTTCTCTAAGGCCCCCAATGCTATTCATTTGTGACAACTTACAAGACTCTGTCCCCTCCTCATCTTTTCCTAATTTTTTTATTTTTAAAACTCAAACAAAGAAGGCTTTCCACCATAGTTGCACCATTAGCTATCATTTGAGAAAACGTCCTTCTATACTCTTAACTTTTTTTTTTGCATGTGTCTTCTATTATTTTTCTTTGTATGTTGATACCTATATTCAGATACCATTTAGAAGCAACTATAAGCTGACCCCTTTCCTCTCCTAGCCTGAAGTATTATATTGAATCCATGTTAACTCAAATCTTCTATGGGATGGCCCCTTTTTCCTGGACAAATCAAAATATAAGAAAATAGTTTATTTCTACTGGGCCACAGTTTGATAAACTTAGGTACTTATAAAATGTCTGACCTGCTGTCAGCGCAGAAACTGTGGCTTGTTTCTACAAACCTCTAATCTTTCTATATGATCCTCCAAATCATAGGGTAATGACCTAGCAATTGTGCCTGAAGATCTACTATTCGTCTGTTCTGAAATGTCATGCATAGTAAAAACCTATTTGGGGAATTGTTTTTGCCATTCTTCTTTCACTATAAAGAACAGGGTGCCTACAGGATGCTTCAGTGAGAAATGATTGTCATTGCAAGGCACAAACCGTGCTCCCAGTTAATGACGGCTAACAGTTGTAGGGTCTCCCTTCTGATCCCTAATACACCCACGTACAACCCCACGTTCACTCACCACAAACCTCCCCGACAAAATATCCACGCCATTTTAATGACAACAACTCAGTTCATCAGAAAGATAAACCAAATGTGAAAATTACAAATTTCGTTGGAAAGTCATACAAAGAAAAATGATTGAGATTCTGAATAATCTGAGAAAAAAGTTCATGAAACCATATTGCAGGCAAAATGCTCATCGATCAAAACGGTGTTTAAGTGTTAGCCATCTACTGAGAATGCAGTGGGAGCCTTCATATTTTGAGTTCTTTAAAGATAAGCTCAGCAATTTGCTGTTGGCCTATCTAAAGCAGAATAACAGAAGACTTCTTGTTGACCTTTCCAATTTCGATCCTACAAATATTGGCTTTTACAGTCATTTTAATCTTCTAAAAAATGTAAAATTTAAAAGAATATGAATTAAAGTTTTAAAATCCCACAGAAAACATGTAACTAAAGTAACTTTCATTTTAGTTTATTTGTCAATTAAAATTTTTAATTAACTTATTTCTTTCTAAAATGCAATAAATTATATGAACTCATTTTCCTGAAATTATTCTAGTCATCCATATGTCTATCAATATATACACAGAGAGTATTTGAAATGATGTTCACCAAATTTTACCAGTGGTTATGTCTGAGTTTTTAATCTTTTTTTCTTGTACTTTCATATACTACTTGACTTTTTTATTACAAGCTTATATCATTTTTACAAAAAAATAAAACCATTATTTCTTTTAAAATCCAATGGAACTTCACACATTAGAAGTCACAAGGAAAATCACTGTATGATAGTAAAGAAAAGATTGTTTATCCCCAATCTTGTCTAGCACTATCATACAATAATTTGGGGTGGACTCCACCCCAGCTAGGGATTCTATCCCAGCTAGGGACTCCCAGCTTCCATGGTTGTGGGGTGGGAGGAGGATGACAAGCTGTCTGTCCCTCTGAATGATCTTGGAATCCAGAAGAGGGGTTTCCTCGTATCAGGGATGCCCAAGTCATGCAGCAGAATTGAGGAAATTATTGTTAAAGGAAGTAACCCTTGATCTATGACTCAAAGGTCATGGAACAGGGTTGGGTAGCACAGGGAATGACTTTCCAGGCAGAGGAAACCACATACCGCAAAGGCAGTGACACCTCAGAATCTGTGTGCTGAATTACATTCCATACATTCAAATCAGCTCATAATCATTGCACTTCTATGACCTCCTGATTCCTTATCTATAAAATGGGACAGTAACCCTTGCCTGCCTACATCAAGAGTTGTTGTGAACTGGTACAAAGCAAGGTCATGGAAGCATCGCAGATACATCCAAACTCCCTGAGGAACCAAACTGTTGGGCTGAGGGCTGTGGGGAACCATAGCCTTGGGGAACATCTAGCTCAATTGGCATAACACAGTTTATAAAGAAAATGTTCTACATTCTACTATGGTGAGTAGCATCTGGGGTCTTAAAAGCCTGTGAGCGGCCACCTAGGATACTCCACCGGTCTCACCCCTTTCAGAGAAAGAAAGAATGAAGAAAGCTAAAGATACAAGGGAAAGATGAGTCCAAAGGACTAATGGACCACATCTATCATGGCCTCCACCAGACTGAGTCCAGTACAACTAGATGGTGCCCAGCTACCACCACTACTGACTGCTCTGACAAGGATTACTATAGAAGGTCGCAGACAGAGCTGAAGAAAAATGCAGAACAAAATTCTAACTCAAAAAGAAAGATCAGACTTGCTGGCCTGACAGAGACTGCAGAAACCCTGAGAGTACGGCCCCTGGACACCCTATCAGCTCAGTAATGAAGTCACTCCTGAGTTTTACCCTTCAACGAGAGATTGGACAGGCCCATAAAAAAAAAAAGAAGACTCAAGGGGCACACCAGCCCTGGGTCAAGAACTAGAAGGCAGGAGGCGACAGGAAAGGCCGTAATAGGGAACCTAAGGTTGAGAAGGGAGAGTGTTGACATGTCATGGGGTTGTTAACCAATGTCATAAAACAATATGTGTACTATCTGTTTAATGAGAAACTAGTTTGTTCTGTAAACCTTCATCTAAAATACAATAAAAAGAAAAAGGAAAAAAATAAGTTGTTTTGAGGATTAAATAAAGAATATCAAAGTGCTATATAAACCGGACAGTCCCATTACCATTATGAAAGAGAAATATTGTGAAGGACTCCACGAAGATTCAACTCTATTATAATAACCCAGTGCCGTCAAGTCAATTCCGACTCATAGCGACCCTATAGGACAGAGTAGAACTGCCCCATAGAGTTTTCCAAGGAGCACCATATGTCTATTATAATAGCACTAAATAATACGTGGGTCAAAGAAGAAGTCTCAAGAGAAATTAAAAATATTTTGAACTAAATGCAAATATAACCTGTCAGAATTTTGGGGGATACAGCAAAAGCAGTGCTTAGGGAGAAAGTCATTGCATTAATTGCATATGCTAGAAAAGAAGATCTCACGTCAATAATCTAAATTTCCACCTTCCGAAACCAAACCAAACCCAGTGCCGTCGAGTCGATTCCGACTCATGGAGACCCTATAGAACAGAGAGAACTGCCCCATAGGGTTTCCAAGGAGTGGCTGGCGGATTCGAACTGCTGACCTGTTGGTTAGCAGCCGTAGCACTTAACCATTACACCACCAGGGTTTCCGTTTCCACCTTAGGAAACTAGAAAAAGAAGAGTAAATTTAAAAAAAAAAGCAGAAAAAAAGAAATAGTAAAAATTAGAGCAGAAACCAATGAAACTGAAAACAGAAAGACAACAGAGAAAATCAATGAAACCAATAGCTGGTTCTTTGCAAAGAGCAATAACGTTGGTAAGCTTCTATCCAGGCTAACCAAGAAAAAAAGAGAAGTCACAAATTACTAATATCAGAAATGAAAGAGAGGCCATCACTACTGATCTCCTGAGCATTTAAGGAGATAAAAAAAAGGAGATAATAAAGGAATATTATGCCGACAAATTTACTTACAGTTGTTGTTGTTGGGTGCCACCAAGTCAACTTCAACTTATAGTTAAGCGCTATGTGGCAAAAAGAATTCTGCCCTGGCTCTGTCACTTGCCATATCCCCTCTACAGGCCTCAGTTTCCTCATCTGTAAGTGACTTGGACCAAGAAACACTGAAGTCACCTCAGTGCTGGCATTTCATTTCTAAGTTCCCTTTAAATCTAGTCACCACTAACCAGCACATGGTTCCCCGCCCCCAACCAACTTTTTTATTCATCCGTAACCTTTACCTTGGCAGACAAAGTGTAAAATTCATCAAGTGCAGTAGACAGTCCATGGCACCTTTCCTGTTTTCCCCCATCCCCTCTACAGGAGCCCAACTATTCCAAGTTCAGCTGCGAAGCAGGGCCGCTGGGCAGTTAAGCAACCATTGTGTTCTGCCCAGAGGCCAAGGGCAGTCCTGAGCATTGTCGACTTTGTTTAGTTTTGAGGTGTGCTGGGATGAAAGGCACCTGGAAGTGGAAGTCATGGCCATTAATTAATTAATTGCAGTTGAGGGTTGGTTCTAAAGGGTAATTCCTTTGAAATTACTTTCCATCAAATAGTGACTGCTGCCAAGACATCAGATCTTCAGACCATTTTCCATTTCCTCAGTGCAAGTGTTTTTATTCCAGGATCTAAGATTCCATTCTGATCTGTCTCTGCTCTTATGAGTCCCTCTCCCCCGCCCTCCCTGTACAGCTGGGGTATATATGTGTGGGTGCATATGTGTGCATGTGTGTTTAATTTCTATTTCTTAGAAGGAAATTTATACCAGGCCAAATAACCCTTTTGTGAACTACGCTGAAAGATTAGTAAGACAACTGAGACTAATACCCACCTAGGGTTGTGAGCCACACCTCCAGTTACAACTGGAAGGGAGGAACTAACTGGCACATTGATGTGGCTCTAAACAACAACAATGTGTGTAAGCCTGGGGCACTGCCGATTGACCAAGAGGAAACACTTGTTGCACAATGATAAGATCTTGTTGGTACAGTTGTCAGAGAAGGGAACTCCCACAGCAAAGGGCATAAAACCATCCAGGGCAGTCTGGGGCGGCTCAGCTCTGTGGTGCCAGGGAGCAGAGCAGAGCCAGTCCAGCCCCACATGCAGATGGGAC
Organism: Elephas maximus indicus; assembly: GCF_024166365.1. Lineage (NCBI taxonomy): Eukaryota > Metazoa > Chordata > Mammalia > Proboscidea > Elephantidae > Elephas > Elephas maximus. Next base: position 48,032,305 of record NC_064837.1, on the reverse strand, counting down.
CATGAACTTCAGCCGCAGCTTCAGCCAGACCCCCTCAGTCTTCCTCCACGGCACAGGAGGAGGTTGGGGCCGGCCAGGGAGGTGCCCCCGAGCTCCCAGTGTCCATGGTGGTGCAGGGGGCGTCCGCATCTCCCTGTCCTCCACGAGGCCAAGCTGCCTGCCCCCTAGACGGTCATGGGGGTCCATAAGAGGCAGTTCCCTCCTAGGAGGAAATGAGAAGGAGACCATGCAGAACCTCAATGACCGGCTGGCCTCCTACTTGGAGAAGGTGCAGGCCCTAGAGGAAGCCAACGTGAAGCTGGAAACTCACATCCTGGAGTGGCATCAGCAAAGGGATCGCGGGGAGAAGCGAGATTACTCTCAATATGAGGAAAACATCAGTCGTCTACAGGAACAGGTAAGGTCCTGGGAGACCCTGGGGCTGGAGATGCAGCTAGCTGCATTTCCAGGGGATCTTCGGGAGGAGAAATCAGTACAGAAGACAATTTGTAGGAAAATGGCAGGTGAGCTCAAAGTAATTGTGCACAAAGGTATTTGAAGGTTTTATCTTCTTTATACCTTAAATTCGGGCTTTCGCAAGTCTGTTTTGTATAATTTATCTTCTATACATAAATTATGTGGGAAGTAAAGGCAGCAAATTTACAGAAATGCTAAGGCTATTTGAAAATGAGACTACCTGATTTTTCACCAAAAAACAGAAATCTAAAAAATGTAAGGCAACCTGCTGGCCTAAGTGTCCAGTATCACGTATGATCCAAAAATGTAGAAATAATAAGAGCCAATATTCAGTTTGTATGCTCGGTGCACAAGACACAAGTGAAGACTGACATTTCCATCACAACCATCAGCTCCACCTCAAAGTCCCAGAGACGGAGTGGTTATATCCACCCGTGAAAGACTGAGTTATACCATTTTGGCGATCACACTTAAAAGCTGTCACTTCACTAGCAGATGTCATTCTGACATCCCTGTGGGCTGCTAGAACATAGAGTTGCTCACAAGGCTGAGAATGACACGTTTCTAGAAAAAAAAGAGTAAAATGAGCGTAATTATAGAATCTTAAGAGTCGGGATGGGTTATGAAGGACTTTTTCTAGAAAATAAATGACTTTTCAACCAAACATCTAAAAAGTTAAGTTCACGTACACTAACTAGAAGTAGAGGGAATGTGGTCACTTCGTTAGTTATTTTTAAAACTACGTAACCTTCCTCCTATATAAGGCACTCCCAGAAAATTCTCTGTAAGGTCATGACTTAACCTACCCTGGCAAGGGCATCACAGGTTTCTGGTATTTACACTACATTATTTCAAAACACCCAGCTGTCCTTGGCCTGAATGTAGGAAGAATCAATCAAGATAGTATAACTCTGTCCTAGTAATGAATCCTAATTATAGAATAATCACCCTAATGCCTGACTGTGTAATTACCTTAACTATATAGTGCATGGCTCCCTTTCCCAAGAAAACAAGGTGACTCAGCCATCTTCGCCATACCAGATCTGTTTAATAAAGGTGTTTTAGTTTTCAAATGGAGAGAGTAGAAGATTTTTTAAAATGGACACCTGAGAACATGACTCCCAAAAGAAATGTGGTCAAATCATTTATTAGCTGACAGAAGAGAAAAAGAGCAAATGGGAAAAGGCGGAGGGAAGCATTTATTGAGCACCTTTTGTGCACCAGGCACCATGCTGGGCACTTAATCTACATATCAATAGAGCCTTCTGCAATGATGAGAGCGTGCTGATTTATCTCACACAACAAGCCCGTAAAGAAACTGAAGCTCAGAAAAATTAAACGAGGTATCCAAAGCCACCAGCAAGAAGCAGAGGTGGGAGTCTAACAAAGATCTTCTTTGCAATGACCTCGAATTTCCCACTGCAATGTGGTGCGGACTAGGCTACCCCCTGCATAAATAACATTATTAATAAAGATAACACATCACATGTGCATTTTAATCATATAAAGCATATTTCATATCTCTTTATCTCAAAACTCTACAAAATAGGTATTTACAGATGAGGCTGAGACCAAGTGATTGTCTAAATTCTTTGGGACACAATTGAGAAAAACGAAAGGTGACAATGAGGAGGAGGGAACAGCTTGCCCATTCTACAGGCAGCCCAGGATTCTGGGCTCTAAGATTAAATATGGAGCTTCTTCAGCTTCAAATACCACACATGTTTCTTTTCTGGTTTTGTTAATTCAGTCGTATTTTCTGTTTGAAGAAAGCAACTCTTTGAAATTGGGATTGTCTATCTAACCCCACATTCCCAGTTTGCAGACAAGAGAACAGAGGACCACCCTCCCAAGAGGTCACACAGCTGCCTGCTGCTGGAAGCCCTTCCTGGGACTTGCTGAAGTGCTCTGACTAATACACAGTCCCTCCCCTCTTTTTGGGTTATTAAATATTATCCAAAAAGAGTATAAGAAATTGAGTTCAAAAATTAAGTCAATCCCTTTGAAACACAGAATTGGACCTAGTCATAGGGATTTTATACATAAATCCCCCTAATGGCTCTCAATATTTGGCATTTTGGTTTACCATCAAAAATTCTATTTTCGTCTGTCTAGTAGCTTTTGCACCCGGCACCAATGATGCTACACTAACACACCAACCGTATCTTTTAAAAGCACGAACTAACAACCTTGGGGTGAGTCCAGGTACTTAATTACAACGTACAATGTAAAATCCATGCCTCATATCTTACTTCTCAGTCTATCTTCATCCATTCATTACTATAAAGGATGTTTCAGAAATAGTGGCTCTCTCATAATATTGTATTAAGAATGCTCAAACAGTTGGAAATCCCAGTTTTTAAATGGGATCTTTATCAAATGCATTTCAGAACTCATCACTCATGTACTATGAGAATGCTGGCTTGGGAAATTAGACTATTGACATGGCTTTGCAATTGACAAATTATCAGTTTAACTCCCAAAAGTCAAATAACCCCACAGATGGTATTTTTGATTTCCTAATTCTGTGGAATTTATGGTATGGTTTTTCTGGATGTCAATCAGTACCTCATATCCAGCTGGCAACGAATTGACTCTGACTCATAGCGACCCCCCCATGTGCGTCAGAGTAGAATTGTGCTTCATAGGGTTTTCAAAGGCTGATTTTTTTTTTCAGGAAACAGACTAACTCAGTGTACAAGTAAGCAAAAAAAAAAAAAAAAAAAGCTTTAAAAAAAAAAAAAAAACCTAGTCCTTGAGGATATTGGTTCTAATTACGAAAGTGCTGGATTTAAAAAAAGAAAATTATATAATTCACATTTTTCTGAGCTAATTTTGATGCCTTTGAATTGTGATGTTGGTGAAGAATATTGAATATACCATGGACTGCCAAAAGAATGAACAAATCTGTCTTGGAAGAAGTACAGCCAGAATGTTTATTAGAAACAAGGATGGTGAGACTACATCTCACGGACCTTTGGACATGTTATCAGGAGGGATCCGTCCCTGGAGAAAGACAGCATGCTCGGTAAAGTGGAAGGTCATCGAAAAAGAGGAAGACCCTCAATGAGATGGATTGACACAGTGAGCTCAAGCATAATAACGATTTTGAGAATGGCACAGGACTAGGCAGTGTTTCGTTCTGTTGTACACAGGTAGCTATGAGTAGAAACTGACTCGAGGGCACCTAACAACAACAACTGAATTAATTCAGTGTCAACTAATTTTTTGAAGTGTCTACAGTGTGCAAAGAATATGCTAAATATTTTATGTTATTTTATGTCATCTCTTCTAACGTAATTCCGAAAACTCTTTGATGAAGTAGCTATTATTTTTTATGAAGAAATTGAGACTCAGACAATGTTGGTTAATCACGAGTGGGAGCAGGATCCCAGCCCCACTCTTCAGGTTCCAGACCCAGTATTCTTACCACCTCTGAATCCTGCTATTGTGCATTCATGACACCAAATTCCATGAAATCAGTGGAGCTTTAAACAGGACCAGATCTTTTTTAAGGTGCCTTTGTATTGAAGTATAACTTTGTCCTGAGAAAATCCTTTCTAAATAAAGAAATTCACTGTATAAATACAAAGGAAATGTCACAGGATTCTCTGGCTCCAACTGAATTACCAATGTTTAGAGCTGGGACTTCTAAGGTCTAAGTCTGTTCCCAGTACAAAGGCCTCATTTAAAGGATGATGAAGCTGAAGCCCGGTGACTGGCCCACAGTCACACTGATGGTAAGGAACACAGCCAGAACCAAAACCTGCCTGGTTCTAGTTCACCATTCTATCCAATATAAGACTTTTGACTTTGAGACATTTTCCACCCTATTTAAGACAAAGACATGTATCACGTGTGCACTATTTCTCGACTATTATGTACTAGAAGTATTTACAAATCACGTATGTATAAACAATCGCTTAGATAAACACTTTCAGCAATATTTCTCTTTTTAATGTGAAAAAAAGTATATAAACATCTAGTGAAAGCCTTTAAGTGGAGACTTTAACAAAACTAAAGGTTATTAAGCTGCTTCATTAGATGGTAAAGAATTATTTCAGTTAATATTTTAATAGCTACCATTGGGGCATTCTGATCATGGCAAAAGTTACAAGCACATGCGTGTTTCTCAAGTTATATGTATGGCTGTAGACACTGAGCAAAAAAAAAAGAAGTGCTCTGTGATGACTATCATAAAATACATCTAAAACTAGTCTGTCAGGGCTTCAATAACACTGGTCAAAAACACGGTGCCATCACAAGGAAGAATTATGTTCATTTAAAATAATAATTATCCTTTCAGAGATATGAACTAATATTCACAATAAAAAACGGATCAGAGCTTAAACTCTGTTTTACATCTTCAGATGCAGATAAGCACAAGCAAAATGCAAAGACATATTCATGATATTAGAAAGTTAAAAGGCGTTCTGAATAATCAGTCTTTCCCCTTCCTTTTAAAGTATTCTTTCAGCAGTTATATCCGTGTAAAAAAAGACAGTGAAATTGACTGCAGATCATATCTTTTTTCTTTACCATGAAATCGTTTTTGTGCTTCACACCTAGTAGGTGCTCAAAAAATATTTATTGCTTTGATTACTCATTGTTTTACCTCCACGAAGAACAGTTGTCTATGCTAATAAATAATATACCCAGGAAACTAGAGGGCAGAAATGCAGCTCTCCTGTGTGAGTGTGTCCAACTGGAAATGACCCTTGGTTTATCTTTTACAGATAATGGATGGTAAAATAAACAATGCTCAGGTCATTGTACTCATTGACAATGCCAGGATGGCGGTGGATGACTTCAGCCTCAAGTAAGTTCCTTCTTGACAATGTTGTGTTTGTTTGTTGTTACATTGTTTTTATTGTTGTTGTTGTTGCAAAAGGAAAACTTACCTCATAACTGTCAGAGTAGATCACCAGACCATTCTTCCTAGGTGCCTCTGGGTGGATTTGAACTGCCAAACTTTGTGGTTAGTATCCAAGCACTGAACCATTTCCACCACCCAGAAACATCCCATAATGTCCACAATGAACTTTAAAATACTTCAGCAAAGAATATAGAGGAAATAAATATGGCAAAATGTTCATGGTTGCTAAGTCTAGATGATGGGCATGTGGCTGTTTATTACTCTGGTCTTGCTATCATTAAAGAACTAACATTGAGTCAGAATTATAGAAAAATGTGGCATGGAACAGACATACAAAGAATGCACGACATGTATGCACTTGCTGTCATGAAACCTAAAAAGTAGTAGCCTCACCTCTTAACTGAGGGGGGCTCCTTATACACAGTCTTCCAAGAACAGGTATACTCTTCCCTTTCTTCTAACCACAGGTATGAAAATGAACAGTCCTTCAAGAAAGACTTGGAAGTTGAAGTTGAGGGTCTCCGAAAGACCTTGGATGATCTGACCATTGTCACGACAGACCTGGAACAGGAGGTCGAGGGAATGAGGAAAGAGCTCATCCTGATGAAGAAGCACCATGAGCAGGTAGGACTCCCCCAGGAAAACATTAACCTACATACTTCAGGGCAATTCAACAGCTACAGACACCACCATTTGGATGCCAGTCCTATTGTCCTTCAACCTGAAGAATTAGAAACCAAATTAAAAACCCCTTGACATCGAGTTAACTCCGACTCATGCTGACATCACGTGTGTCACAGTAGAATTGTGCTCCACAGGGTTTTCAGTGGCTGAGTTTTTGGAAATAGATCACCACATCTTCCGAGGCATCTCTGGGTAAATTCAAACCACCAACCTTTTGGTGAGCAGCTGAGCACAGTGACCATCTCTACCACCTAGGGACTCCAAAGAATTACAAAAAAACGACATAAATATCTCATGTTTCCCAACTTCAAGGTTATCTTCTTAGATGTCAAATACAACAGCCAAAGGTCAATCAAAATTCATGATGAATTGGTCAACAATTTTGCTAACCCATAATGTTTACCTAGACTTGTTTTTGAATATGATACTGTAAGAATAAATGTCTCAGACTGAACTTCCTTTATTGACCCAATGTGAAGCAAATTGGAGGACAAGAGAATAAGGGTAATGGAACAGTGGCCAAGCTGAATAAAATGAGTGGCAAAAATTAAGAATCCTAATTTCCAGAAGCATTTAACTGACTTTTCAAAAGTCACCACCCATCTAAATTCCCCGAAAGTCTGATAAGATGATAGAGAAACAATCCCCATTTTAGGCAAACAAAATTGTTTCTGAACATCAAAGAGGCCCTGTTTCTGAATAGTTGGTTAGACAATGATTGTTAATTAAACCTTTCCTGCGGCTGCTTAGTTTTCATGAAATCCTCTGGGCGTTAGCCCTACTGAGTCCTAGTGCGTTTGACAAGATTTTTTAAAAGCCTCTACACCCTTTGGCTTTGGGTTATTGAACTGCTTCTCAAAACCTTTGGCCTACAACCTGAAATGTTCAACTGCTTAATTACGTAACCACATCACCAATGAACAACATTTCCTAAGCAGGACTTCATGCGCTACGTAAGCATAATTATTTCTGAAATGTTTTTCAACCAGGGATTAAGTAGTAGTCACAAAGGCCATTTAATTACCTGTCTAGTGTTATTCTTTGCCTTATAAAATTATAAGAGAAAAAAATCATATAATGTTTTGTCATCAACAAATAATAACTGAGAAACAAAATACAACCAGTGAAAGGGTAGCAACCACAGAAACATAATTTTTAAAATACTCCCTTACTCCTCCCAATCAATATACCTCCCCCGCCAATTGTCAGAAATGATTCCTTTTCTGTCTCTGTTATTAAACAGGAAGTGGAGAAACAGCATGCGCCAAATGACTTCAAGGTCAATGTGAAGGTGGATACAACCCCAGGGGAAGATTTGCTTAAGATCCTGGAGGATATGAGGCAGGAATATGAGTCTATAATAAAAAAGAAGCATCAAGATTTAGACACTTGGTTTAAAGAGCAGGTAAGAGAAAGGTGCTCAAACATCCTAAAGGTGCTATTGCCATGTGGTCCCATTGCCAATGTCTCTGCCCTTTGCTTGGTCTTACAGTCTGCAGCCATGTCCCAGGAGGTGACCACTCCGGCAGTTGTTCAGAGCAACCAAAGTGACATCCATGAGCTGAAGCGGACTTTCCAGGCCCTGGAGATTGACCTGCAGGCGCACTGCAGCAGGGTGAGTCTGGACTATGAAATTCCTGGGCCTGGTACCACCTCCTCCACAAAGCCTTCCTTGACCTCTCTTCCCAACCCCAGCTGCTCAACTCCCTGGGAACAACTCTCACTTTCCACTTTCCATCCAAATTGCTCATGATGAGAATGATAATAAGAGCTATCATTTACTGAGTGTCCACTTTGTGCCCGATGTTGTGCTAGGTAGTTAAGTATATTAGATGTTGTTAATCTTCACGTTAACCTTCCCAGGTAGGTCTTAGTAGCCCCATGTTAGCAATGAGGACACTAAAGCTACAAATGGTGAAATAAATTGGCCAAGGTCACACAGCTTGCAAGTGCCCAATGGTGAAGCCACATGGTGTTTTGGGATGGAAAAGTTCTAGACCCCCATAATTTCTATTTACCAGAGGGGAAAAAATATATACATGTAGAAGGTAAACATCAGGTCAGTTCAAGGCAGTATACGCCCAATCCCAAATGATAGACAATAAACACTACAGGAGTGCAGATCAGTGGCCAACAGTTCCCTGATACAAGGGTTTATGCACAAAAAAATGGGGCTTCCGAAGTCTCGACATAGGTCAACTCCAGATTACCCAAGCCCCAAACCTGTATGTCAACCTCCTTCTCATCTTTGTATCCCCAGCAGCTACCACAACACTTATGAGAAGGCTCAACCTATTCTAAGTCTTCAATAAGGGCATGTTACCGACGCAATCAATTCTTCAATCTTCAATATCATTTCCTCTTTCAGAAATCTGCTTTGGAAAACATGTTGTCAGAAACCAAGTCACGGTACACCTACCAGCTCCAGGACATGCAACAGATCATCTCCCACTACGAGGAGGAACTGAGGCACCTCCGCCATGACCTGGAGCGGCAGAACAACGAATACAAGGTCCTCCTAGGCATCAAAACACACCTCGAGAAGGAGATTGCCACCTATCGCCAGCTTCTGGAGGGAGAGAGTGAAGGGTAAGGCAAGGGCTGGCGGGAGAAGAGGAATGCAAACAAGGGGCATCCAACTTGTGTTTGCATTCATGTCTCTGACAGTGTCTATAACCAATTGTCACTCTAGAGAAGAAATGTTTCATGTTGAATTTCTCCTGAAGATATTTACGTCAGGCTGTATTTCATTAAGCAACAAGAGTGAATTAGTCAGCTACGGCATCACTCCCACAAATGCTAAAATTCGAGGTCAGAACAGTTAAAAATAATGGATTAATATATGTATAAAGAAACAACTAAGATGGTTTGGCTGTAGTGTTTCCCAGTGGGAAGGTACACAATTCTGGCTCCAAAAAAAGGAATGTTTTAGTCTAACAGCAGGAAAAGATTCATAAGAGATTTAGATATCTAGGCTTTCAATCTATTATTTCTGACCACGCCGGGAAATTGCAGCAGCTGGCCACATAAGGGGTACACACATGGTCATAGAATGTGTGTACCCCTTAGAAGATATTTTAAAATGCACAAATAAAAAGTCACTGGACCAAACTTTGAACAGTCTGAGGAGCCCAAGGGTCTCAGGCTTGAAGCCCAGAGCCTAGAAGGGGGTGGAGGCAAAGCCCACAGCCAGCTGAAAGGAACATAGGTTTTGGTGGACTTCCCCTGACCCCAGGGTTAGTTGGAGGCAGCACCCACTGTCTTTTGGATCTAGGAAGATTTTCCCGGGAACTCATAGCCTTGTGACAACCCACCTCGGACAATTATCTTCATTAAAGAGCTGAGAATTTACAAGAAGGCAAAGGAAGTTAGTTCATCCTGAGTTTTTATGATTGCTGCTAATACTAAAATGAACTTTAACCGTTACCACTTTTACAGGATAATAGAAGACTCCAAGTCAAGTGTGAAAGGTAAGAAAAAAGTCTTACATACTCTCAAATGTACTGGTTAATTTTGCTCCCAGGAGGCCAGAAATTTTGAATCAACAGATTATGTCATACAGAACAAAGTAAGCTTTCAATATCGTCCTCAAAGATATATATGAAAGCTCTCTGCAGGCAAGAAAAGGAATAGGAAAGATAAAGAAACAACAACGAAGATTGTAATTTGTTTAGCCCAGTGTTCCCAAACTTCTTTGACCTGGGAATCCTGTTTTTCTCAGGTTACCTTTACCACCTCACAGAGGAATTCCAGGGAACCACAGTTTGGGACAAGCTATACTTGCTGATTAATTTGTAGTAAAATTGTTCTAAGGTATTGGAGACTCAAAGAATCAGAGGTGGAGGAATCGTCACATAACAGCTGGTCTAACTGATACCCCTCTATAAGATCCTGACAGATGGTCCTTCAGCCTCTCCTTATCCATCTCTAGGGATGGGGAACCCATTACTTTATAAGATGGCACAGTCGACAGTTGGAGAGTTTTGATTTTAAAGTTCTCCCTTGTATTTCTATTAATGCTTTCAATTCTGCCCTCAGATCCGGAATCAGTTTATTGATGTGTCAACAAGGTGTTTATTCAAAAATGTCATATTTTTGAGAACAGTGACCATGATAAACATTCCCTCATCTGGCATGCTTTCTAGACCTGTGACTGCCCTCAGCCCACTTGCGTATATTAAGGTCTTTCTTAAAATGAGGGGCCCAGAAGGGCATTTAGTGCTTTGTAAGCTCATAGAGTCTGTGGTCTAAGCACTACAAAGCCCACACAGGCATACAGGACTTCTCTGGTCAGAAACTAGATTCTACATTAGGCATGCCTGGGATTAAGGGCTTCATCTCTAGAAGGTGACACTGTCGGTACGTATTCATTTTCTGGAGAATGGGAGGAAAGTCTTTCCTTTGTGAGGTTCCTTTCACTCAGAAGAGCCTGCCACATTGCTTAGTGATTCTTTGGAAGGCACAGAAGTTCAGGTCCTGGGAGCAGGGAACTGAAAGTACAGTTCAGATGGTGAAAGGAGCATGGTAATGACCTCTTCATTGCTTCTTCCCCTCAGTGTCTACAGCTCCAAAGATCAAGGCCATCACACAGGAGAGCATCAACGGAAGAATAGTTCTTTCTCAAGTGAATGAGATCCAAAAGTCTGTGTGAGACCAATAAAAGCTTTTGCCTGTTGTAAAAACTATTTGTTCTCAATGGAAAGTCCTTGTCCCGCCACTCAGGGAAGTCCTAAGAGGTACCCTTTGAGTTCTCAAACTCAAAAACTTGGATTTTCTCTGACTTTCTATAATGATTGAAATATATTGGTGCATTTTTTTAATCAAAATATGAGCTTATGAGTTTAGAGCTCTGTTTTCCTACTACAGTCTTCTGATTCCCATTGTTCTACATCTATTTTGTAACCAATAAACTGCACACTAGCTACATTGTGTGTATATATATATAAATATATATATGTATGTGTATATATATACACACACTCACACACACACATATACATACATGTACATGTACGTGTATATATATCATGGAGCCCTGGTGGCACAGTAGTTAAGCAGCTGGTTGCTAACCAAAAAAGTCATGTCAAGAGATAGGACCCTAAGGTCTCGGCCTAACCAGAGGTTCTCAGCATTGCCCACGAAAGATCCAGAGGGACCTCAATGACTTAAGTGTGTCCATAGCAGCTGAACACTGATCAGAATTGTTACCCTGCACTCATGTGGCTCAGGGAGGAGACATGGCTCATGAAGGTTTCAGAGTCCTCAGGAGGGTCTCTGCCAGCTGGAAGAAGGGGAAAATTGAGAAGGGAGGCTCAGAAAGCCTCACTGAAATTATCCCATCTCACATTAAAAAAAGAAGAAGAAACTCTTCAGGGCTTAAAAGAGCATTAAAGCTAGAGAAAGGAATTCAGAAAAGAAAAAATATATATTACAAACAGATACTAAGACTCTAAAAGGGGAAGTAACTCATCCAAGGTCCAAATTGCAATTCTTAGGACCCAGAGTGTTAGGCTGAGTGGCCGTAGGTGGCTGAGACTGTGCACCTCTGTCCTTGGAAGCAGGTGCCATCGTTCCAAGTCCAGTACAGAGGAGCAGCACTGGAGAAGAGGAGAGAGCCACACTTCCCACAAGATGTCATCAGAATGTTGTACATGGAATTATGGGATAGTAGCAATTTAAGGGACCATAGGAATAAGCTAGTCGAACTCCCCCATTTTATAGACAAACTGGGGCCCAGAGCGGTAAAGGCGCTTTACCCAAACATTCACTGAATTGATGCAATTGGGTTTAGATTCGGGCCTCTTGACTCCTTAAACAGCTGTTAACAAACTAAAAGTGCGTGTCGTTTAGCTCCATTGTTGTCTAACGTATTGGTAATGTCATATATATATATATATATATATATATATATTTTTTTTTTTTTTTTTCCTGTATTGTAAGACTGTCTTGGAAAACACTGCTTCTGGTATTATCTAACCTGGACATAGCTGTTAAAGCTAGATTAGCCTTCCCTTTAAGCCAACAATTGGTATTTCTGATTCCTAATTCCCAAACAATAGAAAGCCAGCCCCTAAGAATCTGAAATGAGACAAAAAGAATCAGGAAGAGCCCACGGTGTAAAATAAAATGCATTAATTCTCTGGTGTAAATTATAAATGTATAGTGTGTGATTATTTCAAAGAACCTCAAAAATAACCAACATACAGACATCTTCAATGAGAATTCATTAGGCAGTATCTGTCTGAAGTGACTTCCGATGCTGCTTTGGACAAGAGCAATTTCATAGTAGAATGTATCTGTTCTCTTTTTCTATGTCATTGTATTAAGAGACTTCTTTACGTTAAGAGGTTACTATAGTTTCAAAGCAGATCTAAAAAATCACCAATTCACTTTATTTGGGGCATTATTATCTCTTCTTGGAATCTAAGAAATGTACATCAAATATACATGTTTATCTCCAGATAAATTCTGAACATTGCTAGCAAAATATTTCAAAGAATTTTTTTAAAATATGGCAAGGTGAAGAGAAAGTTATAATACCGGACTTAGAAAACAATCATTAACTTTCCATTTACCGTAAGTTTATATATGATTTGGTAATAGTACCTCATAACATATGTGTAATTTTTTATCCAAGGATCTAAAATCACCTTAATATCTTATTAACTTTCACTGTGTCAATCAGGGTGGCCAACTCATCTCCATTTGCCCAGGAAACCCCTCATTTGAAGACAAAATGGGATGGTTTGTCACCCTATCAATAAATAATTGCCTCTATTTCACTAAGGAGAAGCAAGCAGAGAGAAATGAAATCACAAGTCCGGATATAAAGAAAATTTCATGAGCTTGGGCTTTAAGCAACACTTGGGATAACCTCTCTCCCACACCTAAACCAGTCCCAAAATCTTTCGAAATACCCATTACAGATTGATTAGTACCTGTGCGTTCAGGTTAGTTACCAAGCAAAGAAGCCTTTGTCTGTATTTGGTTTTCACCCACACACACCCAACCCACATAAAGGAAACTGTCCCCATTACTTGTGATAACTTTTTTGTTTTCATTACAGAAATCTTTGAATAAATACCAATTATCATTCCATTACTCAAAATCCAATTAAACAAATAGTTGACTGATCCAAGGAAGTATAAAGTATTACTTTGGAATTTAATATTTATATCAACATATTTGCTAACAGTACTATAAAATTATTGGATAGATACATTTAGTATTTCTAAATCTAATCAAATACGCACCTTTACTAAATGTTCATATTTCTATCAGTGTTTTCACACATTGTTAATGATGTGTGAAACTGGGAACTGAACTACATACAAATACATTATTAAGGAATGTAGCAACTGGAGTGTATGTTATGGTGAAAGGTCAGACAGCTGAGAAAGGAGGGAGCAAGGTCTCAAATTTTGGTGGGAAAAGGCGGATAAGAGAAGGGGATCAGAGAAAGTTTCTTTAGTGCAAAGGTTCTCAAACTGAGCTACAACTTGGGACCACCTGGAAAACTAAAAATTCTAATGTTCGGGCCATATTCCAAACCAATTACACTGAAACCTATGAAGACTGAGACCCAGCCATCAATATTTTTTATAGCTACCCAAGTCATTACAATGTACAGGCAAGTGTGAGAACCACTGACTTAGTAGCTAAGGGGGAGTGCTTGTTAGTTTGTTTGATTTTTTAATTTTTTTTTTTTTTTAAGTATTGATGACAGCTAAAGGTGGTGTAGTGGTTACGTGCTACGGCTGGTAACCAAAAGGTTGGCAGTTTGAATCTACCAGGTGCTCCTTTGAAATTCTATGGGGCAGTTTTACTCTGTTCTGTAGGGTCGCTATGGGTTGGAATCAATTCGATGGCAACAGGTTTGGTTTGGTTTTTTTTAATAGAAAAATAAGAACCTTCTTCATGTCACTCCAAATGTTCGTAATGAGAGTTCCATTTTAAAGAACTATAGAGACCTGATTCAAGGAAATACAGCTAGATAAAAGCTTAGAAGATGAATACTAAAACATATTTCACAAAACTCTGCAAAAATACTTCCACCTAAGTCTAGAAAAAAAATCTCTTCTAGGTGCTTAATCGTGTATTGCCAAAGCATTAGGCTCTTAATATGAGTTATGAGGAAAATTTGCTGTTATTTAGCTTCCTTGTTCCTTTCCCTCCTAAAATTTTTCACAAAGTAACAGCATATGCAAATGAGAGACTCCTAGGGAAAAGTATCTCTAAGCCAAGTGATTGAAAAAAAGTTAACGTAGGGAACGTGTAAGCAAAATTTCTTTAAAAGAAATAACTGTTTTAGTATTTCCCAAATACACAACTTATATTTCTCGAATAGTTCACCAAGGCATCACACATAAGTTCAAATAAAAAAAAAAAATTACTGTTAAAAGAATACCTAGAAGTCAACTGATTGAATACTGTTGGGTGATAGATCAGGACGCTAAAATCTAGAAAGGTTAATCAAGCCCATGTAGGCTAAAGACTCGTTCCTACCTATTCCAGAGTCTCCGACATATGGAAACATCGCATTGAAGAAAACATCATGTATTTTTTAAAACTCACAGCAAATAAAAATGACAGTTATAAATGTATGAACTACTGAAGTGACAAACTAATTAAGGTATGCACTATTAAGCTGTAACCAATATGTAAAAACGTCAATAACTGCAAGGAAAAAGTGAGCCTGGGGCAGGCCCCAGGAATTGGATGTCTTTTGTTTCCTTTACAGATGGACTTACATAAATTATTGAGCACAGACTGTTGTAGCATGGTGATAAAAAGCTTCACTTTATGTCAAATAATAGAACACACTATTTCTTTGGAATATAAATAGCATAATTATAAGTATATATTTTATGGACATTAAGCAATATTGCACTACAGTTACATGTACAGTTATTAGTCTTTCACAATAGAAAATGGATACTAAATGTTGGTGATGGTGGTGGTGCTTTTGAGTCAATTTTGACTCATAGTGACCCCATGTGACAGAGTAGAACCCATAGGGTTTTCTTGGCTATAAACTTTTTGGAAGCAGGTTGCCAGGTCTTTCCCCACAGAGCCACTGGGTGGGTTCAAACTGCCAACCTTTCAGTTAGCAGCCAAGCACTTAACTGTTGCCCCACGAGGACTCCTTGAATACTAAATAATAGTAGTTTTTTTCTGATTATGCAGTAGATATTAGTGATCCCTAAAGAATCCGCATCACCAGTACTCGTGCCTTTGTGTAGTACCTCCCACACTGGCTGTGGGCTTCGATGTGTGACTTCTTTTGGCCAATGGGACATAAGCAAATATGACAAAAGCAGAGGCTTAATAAATACTTTCACATTGGGCTTATCCTCTTTGAACGTACCCTCTAGGAAGCCAGCCACCACGCCATAAGTTCAGTTACCCTGAGACCACCATGCTGTGAGGAAGTCTCAGCTAGTGTCATGGACAAGTCACATGAAGGAGAACTGAGAACTCTTTGAATGTACCCTCTAGGAAGCCAGCCACCGCGCCAGCAGTTCAGTTACCCTGAGACCACCATGCTGTGAGGAAGTCTCAGCTAGTCTCATGGACAGTTCACATGAAGGAGAACTGAGAACTCTTTGAATGTGCCCTCTAGGAAGCCAGCCACCGCACCAGCAGTTCAGTTACCCTGAGACCACCATGCTGTGAGGAAGTCTCAGCTAGTCTCATGGACAGTTCACATGAAGGAGAACTGAGGAATCCAGCCAACAGCCAGAACTTTGGCTCCAGACATTCCAGCTAATTCCCAGCCATTCAAGCCAATCAAGCTGAGGTCCCAAACACAGAGTGGAGACAAGCCACTCCCACTATTCCAAATCCAAAATTCTGACCCGAAGAATAGTGAGCAAATAAAATCATTATGAAGTTTTGGAGTAGTTTTTCACACAGAAATAGATAACTAAAACAGAGTATTTTAAATAGATGAGGCTATTATTTGCTCATTGACAACAGTTGATTTAAGGCTAATTCATTAGCATCCCTCCAAATTTTCATCAAGGATTGTAGTCATTTCAGCACTGAAGTGGACATCTGTCAACATCCTGGTTCAATAACCATATGTGACATATCACAGTATCCAAGAGAAAAGTCAAGGTCTTCCTTCTTCAAAGATGGCAGAGTAAAGCCATTGCCCATGTATGCTCACAACTCTCCTCTTTGTCTCTTCCTAAAATGGGATCAGGCAGTAGAAACCCAATCCAGGGGGGAGGGACATTCCCTGCTCCTCACTAGACCGTGTTTAGATGCCTAGGTAAATTTTTCTCTATCTAATCTTTGAGTTTCAGTTCCTTTTGACTCTGGCTTTAAGTTCCTCATTCCAGGAACATTAACAACACCTCAGTAAATATTTAGGCTCACCGATCACACAGACCAAGAGTTTCACTGAAAGGTGATCTCTTTTCAGGGTGGGTAAGCAATGTTCTCCTTCACTAAGAGACCATAAGACCCTTACAGTTAAAGATTACCGTGATTATCAAGTAGCTCTTAGTCACAGTATTTAAGCTTTTACGTCATTAAGGTCTGTGAACATTATTCATTCGCTCTAGGCATATTTTTTCACAATACTATAAATACTATACTCTTAAATGGCCTTTAATTCACAATTTAAAAAAATATTTCTGGTGTTAATATAACCCTGAAGTGCTTTGTTAGTTATTTGTGTGTCGTAACAGTGTGGTTTCTCCAACCTACTGCATGCCTGAATCCATCCCCAAGAAGTGTGTGACTCACCCCTCATCTCATTTATTCTGTTACAACATCTTCATGCCACTTCCTCTCTGAAGAGGATTAGAGAGTTTCCAAAATATATTTACAGTGATGTCATGCAAAAAGGAAAAGAAGACAGTGCCTCTGACATACGAATGATCTGATAACCTAACCACCATACCTGGGAGTTTTACTAGAGAACCGCGTGCACGTGTGTGTGTGCGTGTGTGCACGTGTGTTTAGTCATTCCTGTACATGGATTGTCATACCCACCAAGACTTCTCTTTGAAATTTAAATTGGTTCTCATCTAATAAGATTAGGAACCATCTAATAAAAACAATCAAATTATGCTAATTTTGAAGTACACGTATACAACGTAACACTCATACATGTGACATACATGATGTACACATATACTAGAAGAAAGTTAAAAATAACAACTATTCTTGACTGTGTTTTACATTCATGATCTCGCTTACCACTTGTCACAATCCTGCAGGGTATTATCAACCTTATTTTACAGTTGAAGAAACTGAGGCTCAGATGGGGTGAATTAACTTGCCCATGGTATACAGCTATAAAATCATGGAACCAGAATTTTTATCCAGTACACTTGCTCTTTCTATGTGTCACACGAAGTCAAAAACAATTGTTAGAGAACTATGTAAAATCTAAACATGGACAACACCTGTTGATGAAAACTAGCTGATGGTTTTTAATCTGAAGTTGCAATCCAGGGGTAAGAAATCTGAATTTTATATTTTGAAATCTGAGCTCACATTCCTCATAGGCAATTAGTGGTTCGACATCAAATACTTAGCATGTAGCTAATAGAACCATACATATGAGTTGTAAATGGACACTTAAGATCAGAGAGGGACAAATGTTTCTGACCAAGAGCTATACCTTCCCATAACCCAATCCATGGTGCACAGAGGCATTCTCTTATTTTGCCTCTATCCTAGTCTGAAATTCTACTGATCAACAATAGGAAAGCTTACTTTGAGAGCTTAGCAAGTTCCAAAACAAGAGGACCTTGCACCTTAAACGTCTATTCAGGTAGACCTTACACTCATCCTATTTTCTATCAATATTATCTCTCCCCTGACACTCGGAGAAAAGACAGGAAAACAAGGATGAAGAGAAACCGGTGGTGATGGACAAGCCACAGTGGTACCAGATACATTCCGAGTCATCAGTTAGAAATAGGTTTTCCAATCTCATCACAAAAATATATTGTGACAAAGAGGAAAAAGAATATTGTGAAGATTTCTGTTTATCATTTTCAACATTCTAGGGAAGAGCAGTTTGAGGTTACCATTTAGTCCCAAACTTCATATGTCAGTGCTTCTCAAATTTTAATGTGTATACATAAATCCTGGGGATCTTGTTAAAATGAAGATTCTGATCCAGTAGGTCTGGGGTAAAGTTCAAGATTCTGCATTTTCTGCAAACTCACAGATGATGCTTAGGCTGCTGGTCCGTGGACTACACTTTGAGTGGCAAGATTATAATTTCAATCCAGCAGCCGTGTGAAATATCTCCTAGACTAAATGTTTTATCTATAAGCCAACGGCTCAAATAGATTGAACTGGATGGACAACGTAGGAGAAAACATAGCATCATTAGAATCTCATTAGCATTGTCTTGCTTAAGGCAAGTTAAATCTGCCAGAGCGCTGATTAAGTAAGGCTTTGATGGACGGTATTTCTTAGGTTCTTGTCAAGAGTGGAAAACAGACCGAAGTCTGGAAACTAAGAAGACTGATCAACTTGTCCCAAGTTATTCCTGGCCTCAATGCACAGTGCAGACGTGAGAAGCTCACCACTAACCAGATCACGGAAGAGAATGAAAAATATTTGTCCAAGTTTGTTTATTGTGATAGCTAGCACAGCCCTACTTAATTATTCATTGAAAAAAAATCTTCCTAAATTTCTCTTCAAGGACCATTTCTTTATTCAAAGAACCAAGCAATGGCTGAAGATTTAAGGAAAAAAACAACAATGATTCTAACTGTGAAATTATGTCCTATTCCACACTAAACCAGCTAGGATTAACTGACTGCTTTCATGACTGTATTGTTATTGATGTTATTATTGTTTATTCTCAAGAAATTCATACATGAGTCAGAATAAAGAACCAATAAAGAAATATTTATTGAGCATCTACCACATACCTACTATGGTGCCAGGTACTATTAAGAAATCAACATAAGGAAGTTCTTGAAGACTGAGCTTCAGGGAAAAAAAAATTACACAAAGCAGTTCTTTTGCCCAGCTGCAATTCCTGTTACCCATAATCATGGTAGGTAATCACGGTAAATTATTACTTTGTTTGTATTATAAAAAGGAAATTGATTTGAGCTGGGAGGCAAAAAGAAAGCATCTCTCTTCAATGAAGCTCTTTCCACCCTCTTGAGATTTCCCCCCACACTCAACTAAAACATCATAAGACCATCCACAACCCTTTTACCCAATTCCACCAAGTCAGCTCCTAGGATGGGCCTCACGCCCTTCTCAAGCATCCAGGCATTACCACACAGACTTCCCCAGCTTGTTTTTCCAGAGGGCAGCAGTCATTACCTGAATGGCCAGTTTCCGATACAAGCTGCCTTAATATGGGGCTTTGAAGACATCAAGCCTGGGTTGTCATTAGTGTCCTCTGAAAATAATAATCAGCTGATGGACCAGAAAGGGGTATTCCAAGAAATTCATTGTTACAAGTATTTGGGGAAGCCGTGAATAATCTAAATTTCTTCATTTTTTAATTAATTCAAGGAAAGGCTAATTTATATGTACCACACAAGGATAATAGTTAGCCAAAAGTTTATGAGCTGAACTTGCTATAGTGCTAAGAGTTGGGGTAGGTTGCACACTTATGGGTTGGCAGCCTGGGGGCAGGGGTAGCATCTCTAATAACTCCCGTATGTACAGAAGGCTGAGCCAGTGGTAAAAGGTCTTATTACAGGAACATGGGTGATAACATTTCTCATCCAGTCCCCTCTTCTTCCCACCACGATGTTAGGTGGTTGGAAGATTCTAGGTCTCTCTACAGGAAACAAAGCATCATCTGTCATCAACCCCTCCCAAACCCCACCCCCAGCACAGATGCTCCCAAGTCCAATATGACTCAGTCAGATTTCTTAGGGGTATGCACTTTGTATCTTCTCAAGGAAGAAGATGACAACACTCAAGTTTTCTCTTTTCCACCCACTGTCACTCTCTCTCAGCCAACGAGAGGTTACAGTGACCAAGACCAGGTTGTGGGTCAGACCACACCGGGACTGCCTTAGAATATCAGCTGTCCAGAGTCAGCCCCCTTTCCTGTCACATGAAGCAAAAGGAAGAACTAAGCCCCCTAGTGACAAGCATCTGCCTTCTATTTTTAAGATAGGCAAAGGGTGAAAACTACCTCCTCCAGAAAGGCACCTCTGCATCTTCAGGTAATTAGCCAAGAGAGGCTGAAAGCGTGCACCTCTGCTCAAGACAGAGACTCATCCTAAGGGGCCAGAGACAGAACAGCCTGGGAGACAGGGACTCTCAGATACTTGAAGTTGGGGGGCAGGTGCAGTCTGGGCACTCAAAGCTTTGACCCATTAATAAATACTCTCTTCCACTATCTTCCTTGTAGGTAAGAATATGATCCTCCTCACCTGATCTTTCATAGCTGACTCCACTGAGTGGGTTTCAATAATCCTTTAAAACTAAAGCTTTTTAAGTGGTCTCTGCTATTCTTAAAGGATCTGGAAAGGGGTCATGTGCTTATTTGGGTCCCACAGTAGGGGAGGCTCAGGGGCCAATCAGATATTTGCTTCTTGCCGCCACCCCCACCTTTGTTTTGGTGCCTCCAAGTAACCTCTGACATTTATATAACATTGTTGTTGTTAGGTGTGTTCCAACTCATAGAAGCCTTATGTATAACAGAACGAAACACTGCCCAGTCCTGTACCATCCTCATGGTCATTGCTATGTTTGAGCCCATAGTCACAGAAACAGTGTCAATCCATTTCATTGGGGGTCTTCCTCTCTTTGGTTGACCCTCTGCTTTACCAAGCATGATGTTCTTCTCCAGGAACTGGTCCTTCCTGATAACATGTCCAAAGTAAGTGAGATGAAGTCTCACCATCCTCGCTTCTAAAGAGCATTCTAGGTGTACTTCTTCTGAGACAGATTTGTTCATTCTTCTGGCAGTCCATGGTATATTCAATATTCTTCACCAACACCATAATTCAAAGGCATCAATTCTTCTTCCGTCTTCCTTATTCATTGTTCAGCTTTCGCATGCATATGATGCACTTGACAATACTATGGCTTGGGTCAGGCTCACCTGAGTCCTCAAAGTGACATCTTTACTTATTAACGCTTTAAGGAAGTCTTTTACAGCAGATTTGCCCAATGCAATGTGTCATTTGATTTCTTGACTGCTACTTCCATGGGAAAATGAAATCCTTGACAACTTCAGTATTTTCTCCATTTATCACCATACATATATATGATTGGAAACCCTGGTGGTGTAGTGGTTAAGAGCTATGGATGCTAACCAAAAGGTTGGCAGTTCGAATCCACCAGGCACTTCTTGGAAACCCTATGGGACAGTTCTACTCTGAACTATAGGGTCACTATGAGTCAGAGTTGACTCGAAGACAACGGGTTTGGTTTTTGGTTTATATATATGATTATCTCACCATTAAGGGACAACGATCTTGTCTCCTACCTCCAATGATTCTCCTTTTCTTGGTCACTTCTCCTTTCCTCTCCCTCTGGAGTTATCCAGAGCTAAATGATTCCTTTAAGGGAGAGAACGGGGCATGTCACCTCCTGCTTTCAGAAATGGAGAGGGGTTAAGGGAGGTATGACAGTGGATAAAGAAGGACCAAAATTGCAGGCAGCAATCGTGGTATCTCATCTTCCCCAAACCCACTCAAGCTTGGAAGAAAGCAGAATCCATTCATAAAAAAAAAAAGATGGGTCTGAGAGGGTCAGGCAGGAGACAAAAATTTCCAGATTCCACCCTTAGAATTATTCTTTCCTCAAGTGCTCATTCCCTTTACAAGACAACTTGTTAGAGTTTTTTTCCATCTAGGCATCTATGTCTCCAAGGCATCCAAGTATCTTGTGGGGCTTTCAGCAGATCAAAAGGCAGAGAGAAAACATGTTCTTGGATCAGTGCCTAGAAAAATCTTAAACCAAATTTTCCTGGGATGTTTCAGGCCAGTCAGTGCCTGTTGTTTAATACCGTGGCATCTCTCTTTGAAAACATGGATTAGAAGATGTGATGAATGAAAAGATTAAAAGTTAGCAATTCCAGCAGTACCGGTTTCTAAATTGCTGTGCTATCTACACAAAAACTTCTGTGGGCTTTTATTATCTTCAGGGCCACTGCCTTCATTACAGGAAAAACAGAAAGCCTGCGCTTTCCGAGCAGAGGCTGATGACCGCTTGTCAGGAGTGTTGCAAGGGGGACTAGGCATCGGGAAAGGAGTTGGACCAGAGGATCCCTCAGAATCAGTTATTTTCATCTTGTTAGAAAAGGGCCTGAGTCTATGAAAAACATAAAAAACAGGTATATGGAAGGTATCAACTCTTCTTTGAGTATCTATAGATGTCTATACTGTTCCTCAGTGGTGTAAACAGTTAATGCACTGAGCTGCTAACCAAAAAAGGTTTGGAGGTTCAAGTCCACCCGTAGATACCTCGGAAGAAAGGCCTAGTGATTCCAGAAGATCAGCCACTGAAAACCCTGTGGAGCACACAGTCCTACTCTAACACACATGGGGTTGCCCTGAGTCGGAATCGACTCGATGGTAACTGGTACTGGTTATAGATGTCTGTAGATCAGGGGTTGGCCAAATTATAAAGTCTTATTAAGACACAGACACACCCATTAGTTTACATCTTGGCTATGGTCGCCATTGGGCTACAACAGCAGAGTTGAATAGTTGCCACAGATTCTGTCTAGCCCGCAAAGCCTAAAATGTTCACCGTCTCGCCTTCACAA
This sequence comes from Elephas maximus indicus, assembly GCF_024166365.1. Taxonomy (NCBI): domain Eukaryota; kingdom Metazoa; phylum Chordata; class Mammalia; order Proboscidea; family Elephantidae; genus Elephas; species Elephas maximus. Next base: position 48,009,560 of record NC_064837.1, on the reverse strand, counting down.
GAAAAGTTTGCCAACCTCTGCTATAGATAATACAGCAAGAGAAAATGAGTTGAAATTACATCAGGAACGATTGAAAAACCAAAAACCCACTGCCATCGAGTCAATTCCGACTCATAGCGACCCTGTAGGACAGAGTAGAACTGCCCAATAGAGTTTCCAAGGAGCACCTGGCAGATTCGAACTGCCAACCTCTTGGTTAGCAGCCGTAGCACTTAACCATTATGCCACCAGGGTTTCCTCAGGAACAATTAGGCTTATCTATATAAAGGAACCCTGGTTGCACAGTGGTTAAGTACTCGGTTGCTAACTGAAAGGTTGACGATTTGAACCCACCAGCCACTCTACAGAAGGAAGATATGGCGGTCTGCTTCCATAGAGGTTACAGCCTTGGAAGCCCTACTCTGTCCTATAGGATCGCTATGAGTCAGAACAGGCTCTATGGCAAAGGGTTTTGGCCCCTTCACACAAGATTATAAGCATGCACATGGCTGATTCGAAAACATCTGGATAATTTAGGCATGTTGTCCCAATTTAAAAGTTTGAGAAGATCTGCTTTTTTCCCGGCCAATGCATGCTTGTGGCAAAAATAAAAATAGAGAATATATTTTGCTTCTTACTTTTAAAATTGTGTCGTTTGCCAAATGCTTTTAAAGATGACTTGTAATCTTGTTGCACACCAAGAAGAAATTCGTTCTTTAAAAAGTGCCAATTTGAACAGAGAAACAAGGATGGCCTCCCAGTTTCTTACTGAGCTAATGGTGACTCAACAAACTTCAATTTGGCGAACGGCATCGAAGTGGGTGCGTGAACCTTTTTTTACATGAAGAGCAAGAGCTCCCCCTGCTGACCAAAGATGCCCGAATTCATTTTTCCGGCTGACTCAGGCTGGACAAGGATCAACATTCATTCAGCCTCACGAAGGAATAAAGGAATATTAAATATTCACAATTCATGGCCCAGAAACCTCGGTAGTCTGAATTACATTTAAAGTAGCATAGAATGGGCACCAAAACAGGGGATCACCCGGTTTTCACTTATCTCCCTTCAACCCCTCCCTCCACTAAAAATAAAAATAAAATTACAACTTCTGCAACATCTCAATAAGGGCAAATTCCTTTTACAAAGGACAACGTACGTTATTCTTCAATATGATAGAAAATTCTGGCCAAGGGCTTTGATCAAAATAGTTTCAACAAACATTTCCAATATTTTAGTCTTTCGACCCACAAAAAAAACAGCAATTTCACTTAGTTCAATTTAAATACAATCAGTCCATTAATAATTGTCAAAGATAGACGAGCCTAAAAGTATGAAGCTGGAGGTAGGCTTCCCTTCTTAGTGGACAGAAACAGTGATTGGAAAGTGTGAATACAAGACATTACACCTCTGGCCTCAGTTTCCCCCGAAGTCTGAATTCTGCTGACCGATGAATGTAGAGGCTGGGATTTTAAAGTATCTTTTCGTCATTTAGGCAGCTCTGCGCCACATGACACTAAAACTTTAAAAAAAAATTTTTTTTTTTTCTTTTTAAAACAAGTGTCCTAATAAAGAGGCTTCAGGAAAGAGGGGACTTTAAAACCACAATCTCTCTGTCGCTTACTGTTTGAGCTTCCACAGCAGGCGTGTTTGCTAACAGGTGGAGTAAAACCCTGCCTGTTGTCTGTAACCTGGGGGACTGCAGTGTAACTGTAGTACACTGACAGTGGCCCTTGAGGACTGGGGTTAGGATAACTGCAGACAGTGTCAAGAACCAAGTGTCAAGAGGACAGGGACTTCTGGTATGAAAGTGGGAAAATCTGAGAAGCAAAACGTCTGAAGAATCTGAATACTAAGCAAATTATCATGGGGACTCGCTCATGAATCCGAGTTTTAAAATAAACCCAGATATGAACTTGGACTTCAGGACCACAGTGGCCTGGATAACACAGGACTCCAGTTAGCCTATTTTTCAGATGAGAGTCAGCTACAAGAGTCACAAAAACCGTAATACTTACAGGAAGCATTTTAAGTAAAATAGCAATGAAAGGAGAAGAGTAGGACAGCAACTCAGCCACAGATTAGTGTTAAAAGAATTTGGCAGGACTTTAAAGTCAAATTCTAAGTAGACTTCATTCAAAAGGTCCATGTCCCAAGCTAGTATAAGACTTAATTCCTTAAAATGCCTATGATTATTAAGGCCATGGCTCCTGATTATAAATACAAAGAAGCACTGCTATACCATGGTTTCTGATTTCTCGGATTTGAATACACCGTAGTCGAATCCCATCCTCCAGGCCGTAAATGCTGCTTGCAGTCAAAGCCTGAATTATATTCTTAGCCAATAACGTCAAGCTCCCCAGGAGATTTCAACGTGCAGCTTAAAGATGAGAACCACTGGGTTGAAGGGTTTCTCCTGAGTCTAATTATAATTTGCTATAAATTTACGATTTTTAAGTGAAGCAAAACCAAACAAAAACTGCTATACAATGTGTTTATTACAAGAGCAAAACAGAAACCAAATCATCCAGCAGAGGGCGCACAAGCAAAATAAAATTTTTTTTTTTTTAAGCGTAACATAAAACCTTAATACTTTAGGACCCAAATGATTCATTTTCCCTTCAGTGGTATTATTTCCTGTGAGTAAATAAACTCGATCACAGTTATACAGAGAGTTATCCCAGGTCTCTTGACTCCAGGCCCTATGTTCTTTCCCAAGGCAACGCTACAATGATTTTTCCGTGTTCATTTATTTGCCTACAGAAACATGCAACCAAATTTATTACTAGATTAAAAACATGAGAAGATACCTTTTGATCTGTAATACACATCATAGAAACAAGAGATAATTTGGGGAAAAACCCAAAGAATTGTTTTTCCTCCTTAGAACAGGTAAATTGGATCATTCTACATTCATTCATTCTTTCATTCAACTACTAACCCTGCGTTTAGCAAATAAAACCTGTTGCCATCGAGTCAGTTCCGACTCATGGTCAAACCCTGTAGGACAGAGTAGAAGCTCCCCATAGGGCTTTCAAGGAGCAGCTGGTGGATTCAAACTGCCAGGCTTCTGGTTAGCAGCTGGTAGCTCTTAACCACTGCACCACCAGGGGTGTGTGGTAGATGTTATATCCAAACTTCGCTTAAGATCCCTGTATAGCCCTTTAAGGAGCCCTGGTGTCAGTGGTGTCAATAGGAGGGCGCAGGGGGTAGTGACCACACCAGGTGACACTGTCAGAGGGGGTGACACCAAAATGCCTAAAATTTTCATAGAGTGTTTCTGGAGAAACTTATTATTTTTTATAAATTTTTAAATAAATGTTTGCTTTTTGTAAGCCCAGATTATAAAACATTTTTTTGTAAGCCCAGCTTATATGTATCAATATACCTATAAGGCTAAAACTCTATGCTAATTTACTTTCTGAGCCTTCTAATGCATTCTGGAAACCCTGGTGGTGTAGTGGTTAAGAGCTACAACTGCTAACCAAGAGGCTGGCAGTTCAAATCCACCAGGCGCTCCTTGGAAACCTTGTGGGGCAGTTCTACTCTCTCCTATAGGGTCGCTATGAGTGAAAGCAGACTCCAGGGCAGTGGGTTTTTTGGTTAATGTGCTCAGAGCTTGAAATTATTATTACCCAAATACAACGATGCTTCCAATAATGTGGTTTCGTCTGCACACACGACATGCTGGCGCTGTTGTTTCCGTTGCTGCTGGTGTTTGTCCAGTCAGGAATTCGGTCAGATTTTCCAGTGTTTTAGCTACAATGTTGTGGTAATTAGTATTTGTGAACTTACATCAGTAACTTTTTTGAAAATGAAGTAGTAATTAAAGGAAAAGGAGAAAAATCAAAAAAGGCTTCCTCAGTTACGAATAATGTTATAACTAATAATGTTGTAATTCAATACAGAAAGATTATACAATTTTATTGCTGGTATTCATATAATCTAAGAAATATTACATTGAAGCAATTTATAACTATATCACATATTATTCTGTGATTAAAATTGATAATGAACGTTACTAAGGATTCTGTATGATCTGGTACTGGGGGAGGTACATGGGGGGTGACACCATGAGGTACCACACTGAGTGACACCAACCCTAGTGACCCCACTGCCTGGTGATACAGTGGTTGAGCACTCGGCTGCTAACTGAAGGGTCATCAGTTCCTGTCCACCAGCCGCTCTGTGAGAGACAGCTGTGGCATTCTGCTTCCGTAAAGATTATAGCCTTGGAAACCTGGGGCAGTTCTACTCTGTCCTACAGGGTCACCGTGAGTCCTACTCAACAGCAGTAGGTTTGGTTTTTGGTTGGGCTGAGGTTCAGGATATTTTAGCCCATTCTTCAGTCTGTTTTGTGGGGTACACTATTAGATATCACTGTGGTGTGTTTCGTTATGTGGCTGTGGGTGTTAATTTTTTTTTTTTTTTTTAAGATGGGCAGGGTGTTTCCAGATCAGTCTTCCAGAGTCACTGCACTTCATACACTTACTCACTCGACAAACATTTGTTGGCAGAGGTCTAGGTTCAGCAATTTGATCTCATTAGTCTATTCAGGGTTGATTAGGAGCTAAGGGAAAGGAGCCATATAAACCCAATTGACAAAAGACTCCTATTCATTTACAATGGCAGTGTTGTCGTTTTACCATTATCCAGTGGACCTTTGTCTCAGAATCAATGTGGCTACAAACTAAATTACATATAAGAAAATTGTTTGATGATCATGGAATAGGGGTAAGGCTGTGAACAGGCTCGAAAGGCATTTTTCTAAGTGATTTGAAAGGGAATTCAGTGCCTAGTGACCCTCTCTTGTGCTGAGAATACTGTGTCTGCCAGATGGCCTATTGCACAATAGTCTGTTGTTTGTTCTAGTCTCCACCTAGTCTCCACTTTAGCCAGGTGTTCCCATTTACAGCCACCTGCAAACCCTAAGCTGGCCTCTCTGCCTGGACTGTGAATCCGCAAGCAGAGAACAGACCTACTCGTTTTTTTACCTGGATGATATTAGACTCTCAAATTTGGATGGGTGGGTGGATGGACGGATGGGTGATTGTGTGGGTGGATGAGTGAACGGAAGGGTGGATGGATTCAGTGGAAGCATGAATGAAAGGCAACTCCAATTACTCAGACTCTGCCTGGGTTTCCAGAGGCCTAAGCTCCTGACCCCGTTTGGGGAGTGTGGGGTGAGGTCACGGTGAATCACTACAAGATAGTGCTTTGGCTTGTACTTTAATTTACAGGCACACACTGATACCTTTCCCATTTCAAACAATCAGTGTAAAGAAACGAGATACAATTGGAAAGATGGTGTATTATCTAGTCTGGTCATTTAAATTCGGTATTTAAAAACGTGTGGCCTATATACCTCTCTTTAAAGATATAAGGAATTATTCCACCCACAAAGTCCAATGACTTCCCATAGCACACAAAGTAAAAACGAAAATCCTTGCAGGACAAAGCCATCTGCACCCCGTTGTCATTTACCTCCGACTTCCTTTCCTAACACTCCCCTTTCTGTCCCTCAGTCTCAGCCGCTGGGCTCCAGACTGCCCCACCCACACTCACACCTCCAGACCTTTGCACCTGGGAGGCCCGCCACTCACCCCAGACTTCTACGTGGCTCTTCTCATTCCCAACTTGCTGTTTTCATTCAAATACCACTCTCACAGTGAAGCCAAACCCTAATTAGTTTATATAAAATTGTGCCTCCCTGTCGTTCCCAGCTCCCCTCACTGTCTCCACAGCCTGAATCACCCTCTGCCATACTCTCTTCACCTCTAACTCCACCTCTGAATACAAGTTCCACAAGGCCAGAAACCTTCTGTGGTCTTTCCATTACTATACCTTCAGTGCCTACAGCAGGGCCTGGCACATACTTATAAGTATTTACAGTAAAGCCTGCGAAAGCCAGAACCTGTGCAAGGCAGAAAACTTTCAAAGAAGGAAAACTAAAAGGAGTGACAGAAAAGTGGTAAGACTGCAACCTCTCAAGACAGAAAACTTGCAAGACCCAGAAAAACAAGGCAGTTCCATTGAGTTCTGGCTCTCACAGATTTCACTGTATACATATTCTACAAGGCTCAACCAAAAAAATTAAAATCGCTGGTCTCCCAAATCCTGAATCTTCCTCTCCAAATTCTTTTAGCTCCATGTTAACCTCCATATTTCTAGAGAACATGTTTATGCTGTCATTTCTTTTTTTTTAAATAATTTTTATTGTGCTTTAAGTGAAAGTTTATAAATCAAGTCAGTCTCTCACACAAAAACCCATATACACCTTGCTACACACTCCCAGTTACTCTCCCCCTAATGAGACAGCCTGCTCCCTCCCTCCACTCACTCTTTTCGTGTCCTTTTTGCCAGCTTCTAACCCCCTCCACCCTGTCATCTCCCCTCCAGGCAGGAGATGCCAACACAGTCTCAAGTGTCCACCTGATTGAAGAAGCTCACTCCTCACCAGCATCCCTCTCCAACCCATTGTCCAGTCCAATCCATGTCTGAAGAGTTGGCTTTGGGAATGGTTGCTGTCCTGGGCCAACAGAAGGTCTGGGGGCCATGACCACCGGGGTCCTTCTAGTCTCAGTCAGACCATTAAGTCTGGTCTTATGAGAATTTGGGGTCTGCATCCCACTGCTCTCCTGCTCCCTCAGGGGTTCTCTGTTGTGTTCCCTGTCAGGACAGTCATGGGTTGTAGCCGGGCACCATCTAGTTCTTCTGGTCTCAGGATGATATAGTCGCTGGTTCATGTGGCCCTTTCTGTCTCTTGGGCTCGTAATCACCTTGTGTTCTTGGTGTTCTTCATTCTCCTTTGATCCAGGTGGGTTGAGACCAATTGATGCATCTTATATGGCTGCTTGCTAGCATTTAAGACCCCAGATGCCACTCTTCAAAGTGGGATGCAGAATGTTTTCTTGATAGATTTTATTATTGTAATTGACTTAGATGTCCCCTGAAACCATGGTCCCCAGACCCTGCCCCTGCTACACTGGCCTTCGAACCATTCAGTTTATTCAGGAAACTTCTTTGCTTTTGGTTTAGTCCAATTGTGCTGACCTCCCCTGTATTGTGTGCTATCTTTCCCTTCACCTAAAGTAGTTCTTATCTACTATCTAATTAGTGAATACTCCTCTCCCACCCTCCCTCTCTCCCTCCTCTCATAACCACAAAAGAATGTTTTCTTCTCAGTTTAAATTATTTCTCAAGTTCTTATAATAGTGGTCTTATACAATATTTGTCCTTTTGCAACAGACTAATTTCACTCAGCATAATACCTTCCAGGTTCTTCCATGTTATGAAATGTTTCACAGATTCCTCACTGTTCTTTATTGATGCGTAATATTCCATTGTGTGAATATACTATAATTTATTTATCCATTCATCCGTTGATGAGCACCTTGGTTGCTTCCATCTTTTTGCTATTGTAAACAGTGCTGCAATAAACATGGGTGTGCATATATCTGTTCGTGTAAAGGCTCTTATTTCTCTAGGATATGTTCCAAGGAGTGGGATTGCCGGATCGTATGGTAGTTCTATTTCTAGCTTTTTAAGGAAGTGCCAAATCGATTTCCAAAGTGGTTGTACCATTTGACATTCCCACCAGCAGTGTAGAAGTGTTCCAATCTCTCCACAGCCTCTCCAACGTTTATTATTTTGTGCTTTTTGGATTAATGCCAGCCTCGTTGGAGTGAGATGAAATCTCATTGTAGTTTTGATCTGCGTTTCTCTAATGGCTAATGATCGTGAACTTTTCCTCATATATCTGTTAGCTACCTGAATGTCTTCTTTAGTGAAGTATCTATTCATACCTTTTGCCCATTTTTTAATTGGGTTATTTGTCTTTTTGCAGTTGAGTTTTTGCAGTATCATGTAGATTTTAGAGATCAGGCGCTGATCAGAAATGTCATAGCTAAAAACTTTTTCCCAGCCTGTAGGTAGTCTTTTTACTCTTTTGGTGAAGTCTTTGGATGAGCATAAGTGTTTGATTTTTAGGAGCTCCCAGTTATCTAGTTTTTCTTCTACTTTCTTTATAATGTTTTCTATACTGTTTATGCCATGTATTAGGGCTCCTAATGTTGTCCCTTTTTTTTCTTCCATGATCTTTATCGTTTTAGATTTTATATTTAGGTCTTTGATCCATTTTGAGTTAGTTTTTGTGCATGGAGTGAGGTATGGGCCTTGTTTCTTTTTTTGCAGATGGATATCCAGTTAAGCCAGCACCATTTGTTAAAAAGACTGTCTTTTCCCCATTTAACTGTTTTGGGGCCTTTGTCATATATCACCTGCTCATATGTGCATGGATTTATGTCTGGATTCTCAATTCTGTTCCATTGGTCCATGTATCTGTTGTTGTACCAGTACCAGGCTGTTTTGACTACTGTGGCGGTATAATAGGTTCTAAAATCAGGTAAAGTAAGGCTTCCCACTTTGTTCTTCTTTTTCAGTAATGCCTTATTTATCCAGAGCCTCTTTCCCTTCCATATGAAATTGGTGATTTGTTAATCCATCTCATTAAAGAATGTCCTTGGGATTTGGATCGGAATTGCCCTAAACGTATAGATCGCTTTTGGTAGAATAGACATTTTTATAATGTTAAGTCTTCCTATCCATGAGCAGGTATGTCCTTCCACTTATGTAAGTCTCTTGGTTTCTTGCAGAAGTGTACTGTAGTTTTCTTTGTATAAGTCTTTAACATCTCTGGTAAGATTTATTCCTAAGTATTTTATCTTCTTGGGGGCTACTGTAAATGGCATTGATTTGGTGATTTTCTCTTCGATGTTCTTTTTGTTGGTGTACAGGAATTCAACTGATTTTTGTATGTTTATCTTATATCCCGATACTCTGCTGAAATCTTCTATTAGTTTCAGTAGTTTTCTGGAGGATTCCTTAGGGTTTTCTGTGTATAAGATCATGTCATCTGCAAATAGAGATACTTTTACTTCTTCCTTGCCAATCTGGATGCCCTTTATTTCTTTATCTAGCCTAATTGCTCTGGCTAGGACTTTTCCAGCACAATGTTGAATAAGAGTGGTGATAAAGGGTTATGCTGCCATTTCTTGATTCATCAAATTAAGACATTAAAGACCCAAGTTCCTAATGTGGAGGATGGATAATACTGGATCTTATACCACCTCACACCTCCAGTTTCCATTTCTCTACCTTTCTAGTATAATTATCTCTTTCGTCTTATCCTCCTGCTAGACTGAAGCTCCATGTGCAGGAGTTTTTGTCCCTTTTGCTCACTGAAGTATCCACACATCCTAGAACGGTGTCTGCCACATAATAGGCACTGAATAAGTATTTGTGGACTGAATGAATAGATTCACATCTGTATGGCATGTGGCTTATCCACAAGTCATTCATTATTGTCCTCTCAGGATGCACTGGCCAACCCCCACTTCCCTTCCTGTTGCCTGACTCATCTACTCTCCCTTGAAAGCTGCACTAACAAATGATCACCTCCAGGAAAAATTCAATGACATCCTTTCATCCAGCTTTATTTAGGGGTCCCTCCTCTATAGCTCAAATATTTTCATTAACAATTAACTTATTTATGACTGTCCATTTATTAATCAGTTTCCTCAATTAGTCTATAACCCCCTTGGGGTTGTGAACCATACTGACCACCTCTCAACTCCACTATTTATCACATGCTGCCAGTTGCCATAGAGTTGACTCCAACTATCGATGAGCCCACGTGTTTCAGAGTAGAACTGTGCTTCATGGGTTTTCAATGGCTGATCTTTTAGAAGTAGATAGCCAGGACTTTCTCAAACCTCCAACCTTTCAATCACCAGCCAAATGCACCAAGGACTCCTTATTACATGCTAGACCTATTTTAAAAGATTCTCAAAAAGTTCAGAATGAGGAGCAGATGGCCTGGCACACAGACTGTCCTGCTTGCCACTTTCAGACGAGAGAAATTATTTCTTCCTTATATATTTTTTTTATTATACCAGGTGAGCCCTTATGGTGAACCACTCACAGCATTTCTAGAGATGAAATTTGGCTCAACTGCTTTTCCCTTCATTCTTCCCTTCCCTGTGTTAATTAATCCCAGGTCATTTCATACACTATTTTTTTTTTTTTTTGCAATTGAGTTTCTGTCTACTTCCACATTCAAATATCTCTCAAAACTAAAAATAACGGAGATGGAACCAACACAGCACTATAGACAGAAGCACCACCCCATTCCTCCACAGCAAAGACTCCAAAAAACTAAGTAAAACAGATACAAACATCAATCCTGGAATTCTAAGCATCAAAAGAAAGGATAAAGGACTTATCCAAGCACCAAATGGAATAAGAAATTGACAGAGAACAGAGAATGAGGAGAGCTATGGAGTAAAGGTCCCTTATCAGCTAACATGGCATGGATCCACCATTGTGGACCTGTTAGCCACCAAGAACAGTGGACAGAGAGCATGGGAAGGTGGCTTCATGGAGTTCCCAGCAGAAGACAGAGCACCTGATAACCAGGGATACATGTTTTCCCATTCCCCACCCCTCCCCCTGTGAGGTCTCTGCCACTTTCCACCAGGCCACAGTCCATTGGCCGGGGAGATGCCAGCTCCTTGCTGCCTGGATTCATCCCACCATCACTGGCCAGCTCCTTCAGTGTCATTTTTTTTTTTGTTGTTGTTTTTTTTTTTTGGCTTCTTCTTTTTCTCTCTCATCACCTTCCTTTCCTTTCTCATGAACACCTGGTGCTGTCTGCCATCTCCACTCCTTCTGGATGGGCTGAGCAGTGCCGCTCAGCTGGGAACCACTTCACCAATCCATACCACCAAGCCACCGGGCTCCCTTGGCGCTTTTTTTTTCCTTTTCTTGGTTTTTTGTCTCTCTCTCTACCTTCCTTCCTTTCCTTTCTCCCAAACACCTGGCAACATGTGCCATACCTGCACCTTCTTGACAGACTTTGCAGCATTGCTTGGCTGGGGAGTCACTTCCAGTGGGCTCCCTTGAGACATTTTTCTTTATTTTTCCCTGTGGTTTCTTGTCTCTGTCCCTTCCTCCCTTTCCTTTCTCTCACCCATCTAGCCACGTGTGATGACTTTGCCCATTCTTTTTTTTGTTTTTTTGTTTAATGCTTTAAGGCTTTCATTACAAAATAATAGCAGCCATGAGGTTAAAGTTTGTTCCTACAGTTTCCTATACAGCATCTGCATGATTCTTTTTATTCTTATTGTGCTTGAAGTGAAAGTTTACAAATCAAGTCAGTCTCTCATACAAAAACTTATATACAGCTTGCTATATACTCCTAGTTGCTCTCCCCCTACTGAGACAGCACACTCCTTCTCTCCACCCCATATTTCTGTGTCCATGCAGCCAGCTTCTGTCCCCCTCGGCCTTCACATCTCCCCTCCAGACAGAAGCTGCCCACATAATCTCATGTGTCTACTTGATCCAAGAGGCTCATTCCTCACCAGTATCATTTTCTATCTTATAATCCAGTCCAATCCCTGTCTGAACAGTTGGTTTTGGGAACGGTTCCTGTCTTGGGCTAACAGAAGGTCTGAGGACCATGACCTCTGGGGGGGCCCCTCCAGTCTCAGTCAGACTATTAAGTCTGGTCTTTTTACAAGAATTTGAGGTCTGCATCCCACTGTTCTCCTGCTCCTTCAGGGATTCTCTGTTGTGTTCCCTATCATGGCAGTTATCGGCTGTAGCCGGGCACCATCTAGTTCTTCTGGTCTCATGCTGATATAGTCTGATTTATGTGGCCCTATCTGTCTCTTGGTTTTTTTTTTTTTTTTATCTGTCTCTTGGGCTCATAATTACCTTGTGTCTTTGGTGTTCTTCATTCTCCTCTGCTCCAGGTGGGTTGAGACCAATTGATGCATCTTAGATGGCCACTCGCTAGCATTTAAGACCCCAGACGCGGCTCTCCAAAATGGGATAAGAATGTTTTCTTAATAGATTTTATTATACCAATTGACTTAGATGCCCCCTGAAACCATAGTCCCCAAATCCCTGCCTCTGCTACGCTGGCCTTCGAAGCGTTCAGTTTATTCAAGAAACTTCTTTGCTTTTGGTTTAGTCCAGTTGTGCTGACCTCTCCTGTATTGTGTGTTGTCTCTCCCTTCACCTAAATTAGTTCTTGTCTACTACCTAAGTAGTGAATACCCCTCTCCTTTTCCCCTTCCTCCTGCCCTCCCTCCCCCCCAGTAACCATCAAAGAATATTTTCTTCTCTGTATAAACTATTTCTTGAGTTCTTATAATATTTGTCCCATACAATATTTGTCCTTTTGCAACTGACTGATTTCACTTAGCATAATGCCTTCCAGATTACTCCATGTTATGAAAATTTTCACGGATTCATCACTGTTCTTTATTGATGCATAGTATTCTATTGTGTGAATATATCGTAATTTATTTATCCATTCATCCATTGATGGGCACCTTGGTTGCTTCCATCTTTTCACTATTCTAAACAGTGCTGCAATGAACATGGGTGTGCATATATCTGTTCGTGTAAAGGTCCTTATTTCTCTAGGATATATTCCAAGGAGTGGGATTGCTGGATCATATGGGAGTTCTATTTCTAGTTTTTTAAGGAAGAGCCAAACCAATTTCGAAAGTGCTTGTACCATTTTACATTCCCACCAGCAGTGTATAAGTATTCCAGGCTCTCCACAACCTCTCCAACATTTATTATTTTGTGTTTTTTGGATTAATGCCAGCCTTGTTGGAGTGAAATGGAATTTCATTGTAGTTTTGATTTGCATTTCTCTAATGGCTAATGATCGTGAGCATTTCCTCATGTATCTGTTAGCTACATGAATGTCTTTTTTGTTGAAGTGCCTGTTCATATCCTTTGCCCATTTTTTAATTGGGTTATTTGTCTTTTTGTTGTTGAGTTTTTGCAGTTACATGTAGATTTTAGAGATAAGCCACTTACTGGAAATGTTATAACTAAAAACTTTTTCCCAATCTGTAGGTAATCTTTTTATTCTTTTGGTGAAGTCTTTGGATGAGCATAGGTGTTTGACTTTTACGAGCTCCCAGTTATCTAATTTCTCTTCTGGTGTTTGTACATTTCTAGTAATGTTTTGTATACTGTTTATGCCATGTATCGACTCAACAGCACTGGGTTTTGGGCCCCTTCTTGATGGACAGTGCCACACTGCCCAGCTAGAAAGCCACCGGCACACAACTTTCCTCGGTCTCTGCCACTGTAGTGGTAGGCTCCCACAGCACCTTTTTTTTTTGTTGTGTTTGGCTTCTGTTTATCTTTCTTCTTTCTCTTCTTCTCCACACCCACTTACCTACACACATCACATCCTTTCATTCCCTCCTGCCTATCTGCACTGCACAGTGAGCTGTGCAACCCTAAGTGACACAGGCATGGGCCACTGGCCCCTGCCCTGCACTGCTCCCTGCCGCTGCCCTGTCAGCCCCAATACATGCCACAAAAGACCTATCCTCACCCCTCCCCCCTCTGCTGAACCTGTCCTGTTGCACCATAACTGAGTGGCTGTCCCTCCCCATTGGACAAGATGGTAAGAAGTATCATGCCCACAGACAAGCAAACAACAAAGAACACCAAGCCTGCCTGCCCAGACATAACCAAATAAAACAAAAAAGGAGGATGAGACAAACAAATCTACAACTAATAAACAAAGAAAATAAATCCTAGATGTTCCAAAGACAGCAGAAAAAAAATCAAAACGTATTTTAAAAAGGACAGGATGGTTCCAGTAGGCACCCAAAATGAAACACAAGATGACCATCTAGTAGAAGAAAAGGCACTGGAACTACCTGATAGTGAATTCGAAACTCTAATATTCAAGATTATCCAAGAGATGACAGAAAAAGCAGGCAAAAATAAGGAAAAAATAGACAAAGTCATGGAAACTATAGACAAAATCATGGAAAAGACAGACAAAACAATGGAAGAATTCAGGAAAATAATACAGGAACAAAAATGTCAAAATAAACTCACTAGAAATCATACAAAAACAGCAATTAGAAATCCAAAAGAAAAACAACAAGATTTCAGAAATGGACAGTGTCATACAAGGTTTGAGGAGCAAGTGTGAAACAATGGAAGATAGGATGGGTGAAATTGAAGACAAATCCTTGGATACCACTTTGAAGAAAAATCAGAGAAAACAATGAAGAAAAATGAAGAAACCCTGAGAATGACGTGGGATAAATTCAAAGGCAAAAATTTGCAAGTGATTGGAGTTCCAGAACAGGGGAGAAAACAGAAAACACAGACAGGATCATTGAAGAACTGCTGACTGAAAACTTCCCTAATATCATGAAAGATGAAAAGTTGATTATCCAAGAAGCTCAACAAACCCCATATAGGATAGACCCCAAAAGAAAATCACCAAGACATATCATAATCACACGTGCTAAAACCAAAGACAAAGAAAGAATTCTCAGAGCAGCTCAAGAAAAACAAAAAGTCACAGCAATAAACTCACAGAGGGGAAACAATAAGATTAAGCTCTGATTACTTGGCAGAAACCATGTGGGCAAGAAGGCAATGGGACGACATAGATAAACCTTGAAAGAAAAAAATTGCCAACTAAAAATAATACATCCTGCAAAACTCTCACTCGAATATGATGGTGAATTAGGACATTTCCAGATAAATAGAAATTAAGGGAATATGTAAAAAACCAAACCAAATTTATAAGAACTATTAAAGGGAGTTCTTTGGTTAAAGAACCAACAATACAACAGCCTGAAACTAGGACATGAGGCCACATCAGTCAGATACCAATGTAGGTAATGAACTCTCAAGGAAAAACGAAGCTAAAAGATTTACAACAGGGAACCAGAGAGGTTAATCTGTAATTGACAACAATGTCAGAACAACAAAACAGGGAATAAATGCTGTAGAAAAAAAAAATGCTGTAGGTATAGAACTTTCAAATGGAGAGGAGGTCAAGGTGATACCAAGTTTAAAAAAAAAATCGTTCAAACGTAGGAAGATAGAGGTTAAATTTCAAGGTAACCACAAAGAAAGTTAATTAGCCTGCTCACAAAATAAAGAAGAAAAATATAAAGTCTCAGTAAACACAAAATCTACAAAAATGAAAAAAAATCCACGACCAAAAGTAATTTGGCACAAAACAGTAAGAGGAACAAATAAAATGTCAGACCAGAAAAAAAGCACTACAAAATGACAACAATAAACTCACACCTATCGATAATCACACTGAACGTAAATGGTCCAAATGCACCCTTAAAGACACAGAGAGTGACAGAATAGATTTTTTTTAAAAAAAAGGACCCATCAATACGCTGTCTAAAAGAGACACACCTTAGAAACAAAGATATAAATATTTTAAAAATCAAAGGATGGAAAAAAATATATCAAGCAAACAGCTACCAAAAAAAGAGCAGGGGTGGCAGTACTAATCTCAGATAAAATAGACTTTTAAACAAAATCCACCAAAAAGGACGAAGAAGGGCATTATATGATTAAAGGGACAATCCATCATGAAGACATAATCATAGTAAATATCCATGCACTCAAAGACAGAACTCCAAGATACATAAACTCTAAAAGCACTGAAAAGAGAAACTGACAGTTCTGCAATAATAGTAGGACACTTCAACACACCACTCTCAATAAAGGACAGAACATTTAGAAAGAAACTCCACAAAAGTACAGAACATCTAAAGGCCACAATCAACCAACTTGACATCATAGATCTATATAGAACACTCTACCCAACAGCAGCAAAGTACACATTCTTTTCCAACGCACATGGAATGTTCTCCAGAATAGACCACAAATCAATCTTTGACAAAATCCAAAACACTCAGATAATACAAAGCACATTCTCTGATCACAACACCATAAAAGTAGAAATTAATAACAGGAAAAAAATCAAATTCTTGGACATTAAATGACACCTTGCTTAAAAACTACTGAGTAATAGAAGAAATCAAAGAAGGAATCAAAAAATTCCTAATATCAAATGAAAATGAAAACACTTCTTACCAAAACTTTTGGGACACAGCAAAGGCGGTGTTCAGAGGTTAATTTTAGCAATAGATGCACACTTCAAAAAAGAAGAAAGGGACAAAATCAAAATACATATTAGCTACACAACTCAAACAAATAGAAAGAGAACAGCAAAAGAAGCCCATAGCCACCAGAAGAAAGGAAATAATAAAGATCAGAACAGAAATAAATGAAATAAAGAATAGAAAAACAATAGAAAGAATCAACAAAACCAAAAGTTGGATCTTTGAAAGGATCAACAAAATCGACAAACCACTGGCCAAACTGACAAAAGAAAAACAGGATAGGGCACAAATAATCCAAATAAGAAACGAAATGGGAGACATTACAACAGACCGAATTGAAACAAAAAAGATCATAACAGAGTACTATGAAAAACTATACTCCTACAAATTTGAAAACGTAGAGGAAATGGACAAATTTCTAGAAATATACTACCTAACCAAACTAACAAAGCTGAAGTTGAAAATCTGAACAGACCCATAACAAGAGAAGAGATCTGAAAAGGTAATTTAAAAAAAATTCCTAACAACAACAACAAAAAGCCCTGGCCCAGATGGCTTCACTGGAGAGTTCTACCAAACATTCAGAGAAGAGCTTACACCAGCAGTACTTAAACTATTTCAGAATATAGAAAAGGAAGTGATACTTCTGAATTCATTCTGTGAAGTCAGCATAACCCTAATACCAGACAAAGACACCACAAAAAAAGAAAATTACAGACGAATATCTCTCATGAATATAGATGCAAAAATCCACAACAAAATTCTAGCCAATAGAATTCAGCATCATATCAAAAAAATAATACGCCACAAACAAGTGGGATTCATACCAGGTATGCAAGGATGGTTCAACACTAGAAAATCAATCCATATAAGCCACCACATAAATAAAGTAAGGGAAAAGAAACACAGGATCATCTCAATCAATGCAGAAAAGGCATTCAATAAAGTCCAACACCCATCTGTGATAAAAACTCTGAATAAAATAGGTATAGAAGGGAAATTCCTCAACATAATAAAGGGCATCTATACAAAACCAACAGCCAACATCATTCTTAATGGAGAGAGGCTGAAAACATTCCCTTTGAGAACAGGAACAAGACAAGGATGCCCTTTATCACCACTCCTATTTAACACTGTGCTGGAAGTCCTAGCTAGAGCAATAAGGCAAGAAAAAGAAATAAAGGCCATCAAATTTGGTAAGGAAGAAGTAAAACTATCCCTGTTTGCGGATGACATGATACTATACGTAGAAAACCCAAAAGACTCCAAGAGAAAACTACTGGAAGTAATAGATTCAGCAGAGTACCAGGATATAAGATAAACATACAAAAATCAATTGGATTTCTATATACCAATAAAGAGAATAACCAAAGAAAATCAGAAAAATAATACCATTTTTAATAGTCCCTAAAAAAATAAAATAATTAGGAATAAATCTAACCAGGGGTGTAAAAGACCTATACAAAGAAAATTGCAAAACACTACTGCAAGAAACCAAGAGACCTACACAAATGGAAAAACATACCATTCTCACGGATAGGGAGAATTAACATTGTGAAAATGTCAATTTTATCCAAAGCAATCTACAAATACAATGCAATTCTGATCCGAATACCAACAGCATTCTTTAAAGAGATGGAAAAACTAATCATTAACTTTATATGGAAAGGGAAGAGGCCCCAGTTAAGTAAAACACTGAAGAAGAAGAATAAACTAGGAGGACTTGCACTACCTTACCTCAGAACCTTCTGTATAGCTACAGTAGTCAAAGCAGCCTGGTACTGGTACAAAGAAGGATACATTGACCAATGGAACAGAATTGAGAGCCTAGATGTAAATCTATCTGTAAAAAAAAAAAAAAAAAAATTTTTTTTTTTACAGTCACCCGATCGTTGACAAAGGCCCAAAGTCCATCCAATGGGGAAAAGACAGTCTTTTTAACATATGGTGCTGGCAAAACTGGATGTTCATCTGCAAAAGAAGTGAAACAGGAGCCATGCCTCACACCATACACAAAAACTAATTCGAAATGGATAAAAAATCTAAATATAAAACCAAAAGCTATAAAGATCATAGAAGAAAAAATAGGGTCAACTCTAGAGACCCTAATACACGGCATTAACAGGATATAAACCATAACTAACAACACACAAACACCAGAAGATAAGCTAGATAACTGGGATCTTCTAAAATTTAAACACTTATGCTCATCAAGACAGATCTGACAAACCTGTTTTGGAAGAAGTACAACCAGAATGCTCCTTAGAAACAAGGATGGCGAAACTGCATCTTACATAGTTTGGACATGTTGTCAGGAGGGATCAGTCACCAGAGAAGGGTCAACGGAAAAGAGGAAGACCCTCAACGAGGTGGATTGACACAGTGGCTCCAACAATGGGTTCAAGCAAAACAACAATTGTAAGGATAGTGCAGGACTGGGCAATGTCTCGTTCTGTTGTGCGTAGGGTCGCTATGAGTCGGAACCGACTCAACGGCACCTAACAACAACAACATGCTCATCGAAAGCATTCACCAAAAGAGTGAAAAGAGAACCAACAGACTGGGAAAATTTTTTGGGCTCTGACAAATCCAACAAAGGCCTAATCTCTAAAATCTACAGGAAAATTCAGTATCTCTACAATAAAAAGACAAATAATCCAATTTAAAAATGGGCAAAGGATATGAACAGACACTTCACCAAAGAAGACATTCAAGTGGCTAACAGACACATGAGGAAATGCTCCTGATCACTAGCCATTAGAGAAATGCAAATCAAAACCACAATGAGATAACATCTCACCCTGACATTACTGACAAATAAAAGAAACAGAAATAACAAATGTTGGAGAGGCTGCGGGGAGATTAGAACTCTCATGCGCTGTTGGTGGGAATGCAAAATGGCACAGCCATTTTGGAAACCAATCTGGCACTTCCTTAAAAACCTAGAAATAGAGACATCACACAAATAGACATATGCACAGCTATGCTCACTGCAGCATAGTTCACAATAGCAAAAAGATGTAAACAGCCTAGATGCCCATCTACAAATGAATGGCTAAACAAACTATGGTACATACACGCAATGGAGTGCTACAAAACAATAAAGAACAATGATGACTCTGCAAAGCATCTCACAACATGGATGAATCTGGAGGGCATTTTGCTAAGTGAAATAAGTCAATCACAAAAGGACAAATATTGTATGAGATCACAACTATAAAAACTCATGAAAAGATTTACACACAAAAAGAAACAATCTTTGATGGTTATGAGAGAGAGGAGGATGGGGAGGGAAAAACATTAAAAAGACAATAGATAAGTGGTAACTTTGGTGAAGGGTAAAACAGTTCACAATACTGGGGAAGCCAGCACAACTTATCCAAGGCAAGATCATGGAAGCTCCATGGACACATGGGACACTAAGGGACCAAATTACTGGGCTGAGGGCTGTGGAGATCATGGTCTCGGGAACATCTAGCTCAACTCCCATAACATAGTTCATAAAGAAAATGTTCTACATTCTACTTTGGTGAGTAGCATCTGGGGACTTTAAAGCTTGTGAACAGCCATCTAATATACTCTACTGGTCTCACCCCATCTGGAGCAAAGGAGAATGAAGAAAACCAAAACACAAAGGAAAGATTAGTCCAGAGGACTAATGGACCACAATTACCACAGCTTCCACCAGACTGAGTCCAGCACAACTAGATGGTTCTTGGCTACCACCACCGACTGCTCTGAGAGGGATCACAATAGAGGGTCCCAGAGAGGGCTAGAGAAACATGTAGAACAAAATTCTAACTCACCAAAAAAAAAAAAAAGACCAGCCTTACTGGTCTGACAGAGAGACTGGAGAACTGGAGAAACGCCAACAGTGTGGCCCCTGGACACCCTTATAGCTCAGTAATGAAGTCACTCCTGAAGTTCACCCTTCAGCCAAAGATTAGACAGGCCCACAAAACAAAAGGAGACTAAATGGACACACGAGACCAGGGGCAAGGATGAAAAGGCAGGAGGGGACAGGAAAGCTGGTAATGCGGAATCTTAGGTCTTGAAGGGGAGAGTGTTGACATGTCATGGGGTTGGCAACCAATGTCACAAAACAATATGGATATTAATTGTTTAATGAGAAGCTAGTTCGCTCTGTGTAAACCTTCATCTAAAGTACAGTAATAAATAGAAATAACAAATTTCAACTAACAGAGTTAAACCCATCAGAGCATCACGACTTCCTTCAGACTTAGAACTGTTGCCTTTAGAAACAATGTGATTTAACATTAAGCTCCTCCTGACAAAGTCAAGCACTCAAAACTAAAATGTCCAACAAATCGAAACATCTTCCCGTCACTACTCCTGCTACTTTACAGTGGTAGTTCTGGAACTTTATCTTGTATCAGAACCACCTGGAGGACTTGTTAAAACACAGATTGCTGGGTCATAGACCGGAGTTGCTGATTCAGAGGATCAGGGATGGGGCTTGTTAATTTGAACTTGTAACAAGTTCCCAGGTGATGCTGATGTTGCTGGTGGGGGACCACATATGAGAACCCTTGATTCCCAGTAACTCTCCAGAGGGCTCAGGCACAGAGCTGAGCACCTGTGAATGGGGCTGGACGCCTGCAAAGACAATCAGCTGTTAAGTACGTTATTACAGCATTTCTCAAACGTTAGTGTGCACATGAATCACCTAGGGATCTTGTTAAAATGCAGATTCTTATTCTGTAGGTAGGGGTGGGGCCTGAAAGTCTACCTTTCAAACCAGCTCCTAAGTGATACAGGAGATGCTGAACCACTTAATTAAAACTTCAGACAAAACGGAACCCTGGTGACACAATGGTCGAGAGCTCAGCTGCTAACCGAAAGGTCAGCAGTTTAAATCCACCAGTCTATCCTTGGAAACCCTATGGGGGCAGCTCTACTCTGTCTGTCCTATATGGTCGCTATAAGTCAGAATCAACTTGATGGCAACGGGTTTGGGTTTTTTTTGTTTGTTTGATTGTTTTGGACAAAATAGAAATAAGTTAACCTTGTAGCTTTCACCATATGAACCTTCCAATCTGGATGGGCACAGCTGACTCATCTGTACTGCCCAGATGTATCTGAGCTCTGTTCAAACATTGCAGATAACACAGTAAACCTGGTGAGAAAGGCTGGAAGGGTAGGGCTGTTTATACATATTGAATTAGAAATTTACTCTTCATCATGGTGCTTTGTTACATAGTTACACATTTAGCCTTCCATTGACTTCCTGCTTTAGAACATCCGGCATCTAATGCATTATTGAGCTCAATCCTCCCAAGGGCCTGTGTTATCTCTTTTATTTCTTAGGCTCCATGAGTCGGATTCAATTCAATGGCAACGGGTTAGTTTTTAGTTAAAGGGATTGTGGTGATAGGAAAACAAAAGAGAGCCTCAGCTCTTCCCAGAATTTACCCAATCCATTTACTCTCTTATAGCTGCAGATGAATATTACTTACACACTTAGGAGAGGGCGGGACCAGTCACATAATTTTCAGAGCCCAGTGCAAAAGGAAAGTTTGTGGCCCTTTGCTCAAAAATTATTAAGAATTTCGATACTGTGACAGCAGAGCATTAAATGAACCATGGGGACCTTCTAAGGCCATAGGCTCATGAACCCGACTGCTGCAGGAGGGTCTTTAACATAAGGAAAAACACAGGAATTTGGAAACAAACCAGATGCCCTCGCATTCTTCCCTTCTTTCTCCTTCTCAAAACGTATGTCAGAAATGAATAGATATGGTGAGAAGGGTGGTGTCATTCATTACGTCATTGGATAAAAACAAGTGGTCCCTGTTTCATCTTTGGCCTGCCTTTCCTTCGTGTATTGCTAACTATTCCGACCTTCTGCTTAAAAAAAAAAGTCTTACTAGATGCCACTGATCCCAACAAGGGCTAAACTTTGGTTTGACTATGATAAAATGGTTTACCTAATCTGTGATAAGGAAACATACAGAACAAACAGGATTAGAGGGGAGAGTGTGTAATCTACTCAAATAACAAGCTTTTCAAGTCATAGGAGGGTGCTTCTCACACTTCCAGCGCTCCCCATTCTGCTTCAGGAGAAGGGGGTAGGGGCAGGGTTCTGAAAGTCTCAAACCCCCGAGGGAAGCCTGAAATGCCAGGACCACACTTGAAGAAGCAGAGCTCTAGAGCTGCCTTGGCCATTACGGCCGTCACTAACCACATATACCTACTGAGCATTTGAAGATGGCTAGGAGTCCAAAATGATCGGCAGTTCAAATCCGCCAGTCGCTCCTTGGAAACTCTATGGGGCAGTTCTACTCTGTCCTATAGGGTCGCTATGAGTCGGAATTGACTAGACGGCGCTGGGTTTTAGTCCAAAATGATGACTTACCCAAAAAAAAAAGAGGGAGAATACAGAATGTGAAGTATTGCATAAATCTTTGTATATTGATTACACATATAATTAATTTATAGATAATTACATTAATTATATAAAATTAATTTTAATAACACATTTTACATAGATAAGATGTTATCAAAATTAATTTCATCTATTTTTTATGTTTTTTACTAGAAATGTTACTAAAAAAATTTAAATTACTAGAAAATCTAGAATACTGGCAGAGTGTTCAGGATCATCACTGCAACAGAGGCAAAAGTGATGTTAGATGGTTTTGAACAGTACTTTCTAGTAACCTTACAAAAAAATTCTCAAATACTAATTTTTATTCCATAGGACCTGTCATCCACACTAAGACAAAGATATTTAATGTTTTCTCTTAGTTTATATTTAAACTTATATATTTTTTAATAAATTTAGGAAACAGATAAAATAAGTCGTTAGCTATTTTTCCTCTAAATCAAGGTACGTGTAAATCTGACCTTTCGTTTATAACAGAATGGTGTGAATAAATGCGAGTACACGTGAGTGGGTACATATACACTGCGTTTCAAGCCTGACAGAGTAATGCATTGGGCATATGCTTACAAGGAAACAAATGAAAGAATTCAAAATCGATTACCAGTAGCTTCTCTGAAGATGAGGGCAAAAGTTTTAGGATGACCTTTGAAAGATGGTTTTAAAAAATCTGGATCAGGCTCAGGTTTGAAGCCACAGTTTTACCTAATGAATTCATTCTTTCTCCATCAAAAGACCTGGTTCATCCCAAAAGGAAAATTTTATGGCTGGCAGTTTTACCTTGGGGATTATCACCTAGATATAGAAATAACCTCAGTATAATTTTAAAATACCAGAGCTTTGCAATAATATGCAAATTACTTGTTCAGCTCCTTTCCATAGGGCTGTGAAAAGGACAAAGTTTTTAAGGGATCTCTTGTAGTTCCACCAAAAGATATTTCATTCGAGTTTCCACATTAAAAATGTCAGATAAACGGGAAATCCAGGGTGGAAAGGAGTAGTGTGCTGTCACATTATAAAGAAAGCATCTAGGGTCACATAACAACGTGTGTATAAATTTTTGTATGAGAAACTAACTTAAGCTGTAAACTTTCACTTAAAGCACAATTTTAAAAAATGTCAGATAAAATTTCTGGAATTCTAAGATGCAAAATGATGGAGACGAAATGATCATAATAATTATAACAAAACAGATTGAAGGATAAGAGAGTGAAACAGGCCAGAATAAGTGGTTTCCACTTTTACTCATTGGCTAGTTGGTCGCTGCATCGAGGGTCAAGTATTTTGGATAGTTTTTCCATTTTTGACAATGCTAAGGCACCATGGTAGCATAGTGGTTAAGAGCTACGGCTGCTAACCAAAATGTCGGCAGTTCGAATCCACCAGGTGCTCCTTGGAAACTCTATGGGGCAGTTCTACTCTGTCCTACAGAGTCACTATGAGTCGGAATTAACTCCACGGCAAAAGGTTTTTAAGGCATCATCATATGTCAGTGTAACCTAGAGTTTCAAAAAAGGATCTGAACTAGAGATTAAAGAAAAAACCCTGAATTCTGGACAAATGTCATACTTGTTATGTTCAGTAAAGGTAACTGGTAAATGAACACACACCACAGTAAATACTGGGAATTTAATAAAGCCTCAAATGACTTAGGAATGAAATGAGCCCTACAGTGAGAAACAAAATGAACTACTGGTATGGATCAAATTGCCCAGAAATGTCATGTGTCAACATTAATGTCAGTTCCTCGGAACCAATCTGTCGCTCCTTAATTTCTCCAGGCTTCCCAGACCAGCAGGCCTCCTGACAGTTCATTTCACAGGGATGCATCTACTTTGAAAAAGTGTGTGTAACTCCCGACCTGTCCACTCTATCAATGTAAGACTTGGCCATAAAATCCTGTATATTTTGCCCTGGGTAGCAATTATTAACTATCCCTCAACACATGTGTCAGACACATAAGCAATTGCTTCAGCCTGTTTATACCTCTTCGTTCCTTAAAAAAGTACCAAACAGCAAACAATGAGGCCTCTGTGGAATCTGAGGCATCAAAAATATTCGTTTCACGGTGAAAGTCTGGTAGTAACAACTCATTCTTGGGGAAAAAAATTAATAAAAACAAGTATCCATTGATATCTAGTATGTCTCCAGAAAGGTGTAAAGTCTCTGGCTATGAGACAGGAAGCGTATAACAGGAACAAAACACAAAACCGCAAAAAAGGTTTACTATCTGCTGTGGCCACTGCCACTCCTGAATCTCGGTTATTGTGATGATGTGGTTCTCTGCCTTGACTTTTGTAAATCAGGTTAAATGGGAGTCCTCACAGTGGGGGTGTTTCCTCCTGACCCTCCACCACCCGTGCCTGATTATGTAAGGACTGATTACCTTATTTTATGCTAGCAACCCCACGCTACAATGAACGCATGACCTAGAACCCAGAGCCTAGAGACTGCCTCACCTAATTGTCTATCATCAGGGTCCCGTGAGTCTATTGTCTGCTCTCACATCCTAGGCTTCCTCATCGTTCTCATCCACCCACATTAGAACAATGGCATTCTTTATTCTGAGTACTCTGCTCCCTTTGGAGTTGTTAAGGCATGACAAGAGTTAATACCGGTGACTTCTTACTATCATTTCATCCCGTCCCTGCTCATTTTCCTCCCTCAGGGGTGTTGCTCATGTTGGTCCTCAATGCCTGTCAAGGATCACTTAATCGGCAATGGTCTGGGGGTGGACAAGAACCCTGCTCTCCCCACTCGCTCTAGAATTCCAAATCCTATTTGTATTTCGCATTTCATCCCAATGCTATCCATCTGAAAGTCTTCCAATTTCTTCAGCTGGTTCCTCTGATTGCCCCTCTGATTTCTCACAGCACTCGATCAGGACTCATGTTGTCCTTCTTTGCTAGACCACAAGCTCATCTAGTGCGGTGTCTGATCGCCCAGTCAGTACTCAACAAATACTTATTGAAGAGTAAATGATTTGATTAATTTACCTATTTTTCTATTTTTTAAAAGCCAGTTGTCAAAATCTCATTTCATGTTTTGTCAACTTCCTAGTTCAGTAGAAGCTGACTTTTATAGGAAGTTTTCCTAAAACCTATTTACAACTCCTCCTTCCAAAATTAACCAGTTGCCGTCAAGTCGATTTCAACTCATGGCGACCCCACTTGTGTCAGAATAGAACTTTCAGTGGCTGACTTTTCTAAAGTAGATTGCCAGGCCTTTCTTCTGAGGCACCTCTGGGTGGATTCGAACCTCCAAGCTTTCGGTTGGCAGCCGAGCACGCTAACCGCACCACCCAGAGACGACTCCTTCCAAAATTAGAAGTTAGGAGAAGTTTATTTTCTCTCAACCTCTCTTTTTTTCTCCCTCTCCCTCTCTGTTTTTCAAGTTCCATCTGCACCTTGCAGCAAATTTTCTATGTAAGTGTCTGAAGCTTTTCTTTTAATCAATATTATGCTTTGTTTAGTCTGTTTTTTTAACATAAATGTGTGCACATTAAAAAATAATGACATAACATCAAACTGAGCTGAAATGTGAATGCATCTGCCATTTGTGTTCTGAGGGACTAATTAATAATACACCTCTCCATCTAGTTTGATGTATTCTTATACATTGTACCTTGCTCTAGGACTACGCTGAGGCCAATGATCATTGTCACATCTCTGAACAGCTATTTCAATTCTGTGCTATTATGAGCAAACGAAAGAAGAAATTGAAAGAGTAGGTCTCTAGCCTCAGGGTAGAAGCTAGATAGAATGCATGGGCATATACCTAATACTAGCCTTTTTTTAAAAAGTAATATAATTGGTGTGAGTTTCATTTATTCATCAGGGCGGTGTTTGCAAGACAGCTTTCCTGGGTCACGCAAACCTACTGAAAATTAATTTAGAGAGCAAACATTATGTTGGTTAGTCTGAACTTTCTATATTTGTATTGTTGCTATAGGCAAGTCATTTAATCTGTGTAAACCTTAGTCTTCTCGTTTATAAAACGAGGATGACCTAAATAATTTTCAAGGTCATTCCCAGGTATGAGAGTGCTTCATATTCAAAAATCAGCATCATGAAAAATAAAAACAACCTGTCAATAATTGCCATTTATTTATTTGCTTTCAGATGTTCAAATAACATAAAAGTAATCATAAAACTGAAGCGCAGGTTTTTTTCTTCCCTTACAATATAGTCCGAAAACCTTAATGCTAATTAATTCATTATTACCAGCTAGTTCCACCACTTCTCTGTCAGTTTGTCTTGCTGTGATAGCTTGTATGTTGCCATGATATTGGAAGTTATGCCACCACTATTTCATGGGTGCCTGGAACAGACTAGAAAGAAGGACCTGGCAGTCTACTTCTGAAAAAACTGGCCAGTGAAAACCTTATGAATAGCAGTAGAACATTGTCTGATATAGTGCCAGAAGGTGAGCCCTTCAGGTTGGAAGACACTAAAAAAACAACTAGGAAAGAGCTGTCTCCTCAAAGTAGAGCCAACCTTAATGACGTAGATGGAGTAAAGCTGGTGGGATCTTCATTTGCTGATGTGGCACAACTCAAAATGAGAAGAAACAGCTACAAACATTCACTAATCATCAGAGCATGGAATGTACAAAGTACGAATCTAGGAAAACTGGAAGTAGTCAAAAATGAAATGGAATGCATAAAGTTGATATCCTAGGCATTAGTGACCTGAAATGGTCTGGTATTGGCTATTTTGAATCAGACAACCATATGGTCTACTATGCCGGTAATGACAAATTGAAGTGGAATGGAGGTGCATTCATCGTCAAAAAGAACATTTCAAGACCTATCCTAAAGTACAGTGCTGTCAGTGATAATACCCATATGCCTACAAGAAAAGCCGCTGCTATTCATAAGTTTTTCACTGGCTAATTCTTTTCAGAAGTAGAGTGCCAGGTCCTTCTTCCTAGGACAATCTCCATATGTCTACAAGGAAGACCAGTTAATATGACTATTATTCAAATTTATGCACCAACCATTAAGGACAAAGATGAAGAAATTAAAGATTTTTACCAACTTCTGCAGTCTGAAATTGATCGAACACGTAGTCAGGATGCATTGATAACTACTGGTGATTGGAATGCAAAAATTGGAAACGAAGGATCAGTAATTGGAAAATATGGCCTTGGTGATAGAAACGATGCCGGAGATCACATGATAGAATTTTGCAAGACCAACGACTTCTTCATTGCAAATACTTTTTTTCAACAACATAAACAGCAACTATACATGTGGACCTTGCCAGATGGAATACACAGGAATCAAATCAACTACATTTGTGGAAAGAGACGATGGAAAAGCTCAAAATCATCAATCAGAATAAGGCCAGGGGCCAATTGTGGAACAGATCATCAATTGCTCATATGTAAATTCAGGTTGAAGCTGAAGGAAATTAGAACAAGTTCACGAGAGCCAAAGTACAACCTTGAGTATCTCCCACCTGAATTTAGAAACCATCTCAAGAATAGATTTGACACATTGAACACTAATGACTGAAGATCAGACGAGTTGTGGAGTGATATCAAGGACATCATACACGAAGAAAGAAAGAGGGTCATTAAAAAGACAGGAAAGAAAGAAAAGACCAAAATGGATGTCAGAAGAGATTCTGAAACTTGCTGTTGAGCACCAAGTAGCTAAAGCAAATGGAAGAAATGGTGAAGTAAAAGAATTGAACGGGAGATTTCAAAGGGTGGCTTGAGAAGACAAAGTATTATAATGACATGTGCAAAGAGCTGCAGTTAGAAAACCAAAAGGAAAGAACACATTTGGAATTTCTCAAGCTGAAAGAACTTAAGAAAAAATTCAAGCCTCGAGTTGCAATAGTGAAGGATTCTATGGGAAAAATATTGAACAACTCAGGAATCATCAAAAGAAGATGAAAGAAGTACACACAGTCACTATACCAAAAAGAATTGGTCAACATTCAACCATTTCAGGAGGTAGCATATGATCAGGAACCAATGGCACTGAAGGAAGAAGTCCAAACTGCACTGAAGGCATTGGCGAAAAACAAGGCTTCAGGAATTGACAGAATACCAGCTGAGATGTTTCGACAAACAGATGCAGCCCTGAAGTGCTCACTCATCTATACCAAGAAATTGGAAGACAGCTACCTGGCCAACTGACTGGAAGAGATCCATATTTATACCTATTCCAAAGAAAGGACATCCAACCAAATGTGAAAATTATCGAACAATATCGTTAATGTGATTCACAAGTAAAATTTTGCTGAAGATCATTCAAAACAGCTGCAGCGGTATATCAACATGGAACTGCCAGAAATTCAAGCCAGATTTAGAAGAGGATGTAGAATAATGGATCTCACTGCTGATGTCAAATGGATCCTGGCTGAAAGCAAAGAACATCAGAAAGATGTTTACCTATATTTTATGGATTATGCAAAGGTATTTGACTGTGTGGATCTTAACAAATTATGGATAACATTGTGAAGAATGCGAATTCCAGAACACTTAATTGTGTTCATGAGGAATCTGTACATAGACCAAGAGGAAGTAACTCGAAGAGAACAAGAGGATACTCCGTGATTTAAAATCAGGAAATATGTGCGTCAGGGTTGTATCTTTTTCACTATACTTATTCAATCTGTATGCTTAGGAAATAATCTGAGAAGCTGGACTATATGAAGAAGAATGCGATATCAAGATTGGAGGAAAACTCATTAACAACCTGCATTATGCAGATGACACAACCTTCCTTGCTGAAAGAGAAAAGGACTTGAAGCACTTACTGGTGAAGACCAAAGACTACAGCTTTCAGTATGGATTACACCTCCACATAAAGAAAACAAAAATTCCCACAACTGAACCAATAAAGCAACATCATGATAAATGGAGAGCAGATTAAAGTTGTCAAGGATTTCATTTTACTTGAATCCACAATCCATGCCCATGGAAGCAGCAGTCAAGAAATCGGTGGGCAAATCTGCTGCAAAAAAACCTCTTTAAAGTGTTTTAAAAAAAAAGACAAAGATGTCACCCTGAGAACTAAGGTGTGCCTGACCCAAGGTATTTTCAGTCACCTCATATGCATTTGAAACCTGGACAATGAATAAGGAACAAGCATTTATGGAGTACCTGCAATCAAATACCACTCATGAGATTGGATGTCTGGAGGTTCACGGGTAGGTGCTGTGGCCTACAGCTCAACCACAGAAAATATGAGTATAGCCTCAAGGCACTGCACACACCCATCCTGATAATGGAAACTTTCCTACTGTGAGTGTGGGTGGGGACCTGTGAGAAAGATAAGAATACTGTGGAAAGCGAAATGCATTGGAAATTCTAGGAGGTGGCAATCATAGTGGCAAGAAAGCCTGACTCATGGTGGGTGTGGAGCTGACCTTTTGCAGGGCAGAGGGACACCATTCACCAGGCCAGGTGCAAAACACTATGCCATTTAAATTTCCTGGTAACAGGATCCAGAGCCAGACAGCAATTGAGAAATATAAATGATCATTTAGTCAGAGAACCTTTGGATTAGGAAAAAACAAACCTTCAAGGTCATCTAGTCCACCGCTCACCTAAATTCATTTAATTCACTTCCCCAAACTATATCTCTGTATGTATGTTTCATTCCTATTGCAAATATTTGACATTTGTTTGTACAAAATACACTAATAGTTCTTAGAAAATACAATAGTAAATAGGGACAAACTTAAAAGGCAAAAAAAAAAACAGAGGTTCTGAAAAGAGATTTAGCACCATGAATAAACCGTTGTCCTTTACACAAGTGTTGCTGTAGGGTGCCAACCTCACATGACAGAGTAGAACTGCCCCTTCGGGCTTTCTTGGCTGTAATCTTTAAAGCAGTAGTTCGTCATGTCTTTCTCTCCCAAGGAGCCACTGGGTGGGTTCAAATCATCAACCTTTCAGTTAGCAATTAACCATTGTGCTACCAGGGTTCCTTTTATACCAGTGTAACTTACTATTATATACCTGCATCTGGCTTTTTAAATACTTAAAAAAAAAAAAAAATTTTTTTTTTTAATTATTCATGAGGATTGTAAATATTCTTTATAATGGGGGAAAAAATCTGTCAAAGCAGGTGCAAGGGCTAAAAGAATACACCTTCCTGTTTCCTTTTGTTACCTGTTTTAAAAAAGAACTCACCCTTGAGAAAAGCCTCTAAGAAATGCCTCTAGCGGTAACTTCTGGAATAGAATTAAACATATTGCAGTACCAAAAAAAAAAAAAAAAAACAGACAAATAAACAAGGCAAGGTAGACTGTGGTGTCAACCTATAGGTGCCCTGTCAGCAGAGGAGGAGTCTCGCTCCTGTGAACTCTGTAAATTATCAGCCCAGTATCCACTGTGACACAGACTCCTCTCCTCGCTCCATCCATCCCGAAGCTACATGTACTCTGTCCTAGAATCCCCAATGGAAATCAGGCACAGAAGCTTCCACAGAAGCCTGAGTTCCTCCTCACAGGTCTTGACACACGGCAATGGCAGGTCCCTGTTTAGGAAGGGGGGCTTGCACCGCCTTGGGGCTGCACCCAGTGTCTATGGGGGGGCTGGAGGCCACGGCACCCGCATCTCAACCTCCAGAGGCACGGTGAGCTATGGGAGCCAACTCACCAGTGGGGACCTGTTTGTTGGCAATGAGAAAATGGTCATGCAGGGCCTAAATGACCGTCTAGAAAGCTACCTAGAAAAAGTGCAGGCCCTGGAGCTGTCCAACTCTAAGCTTGAAGTGCAGATCAAGCAGTGGTATGAAACAAACTCTCTCAGAATCGATGGAGACTACACTGCATATTACAAACAAATCGAAGAGCTGCAAAATCAGGTAAGAAATGCTGCCCTTGACTACTCTGTTATTTAGCTGCATGATGGATTAAGAGGGCATATATGTTTTTTTTTTTTATATGTTAGGTGAGTCAAAAAGGACATTGTAAAACAAATTAGGCTGAAAAGCTAGCCCTGTAAAAATGCTATATTCTATCATCTACTCTAGTGGTGTGTACCTGACTGCATAATACAATGACTTTAAACCAAACTATTCTGAGTTATTACGTACAAAATATGTAATTCTTATCCTCCCTTGTTAAAATCTGTACTTCGTCACAATTTACTAAATCAGGACTAAATGGATAGTGATTTTTTTTTCTGAAAAGAGCTCAATTATTTTTTATGTGATAATAAACCTTTCTTAATTTTTCTCCTAGTTGCCACCAACTTTCAAAACCTCAGTCAATTCAGAGATTTTCTCCTTTCATTGTCATAAATGTCACATACAAGTGTTAGAATCCCATATCATAGATCTATGGGATAAAGTGATTCAGGGTGGAAACAGGGGGAGAAGGTAAAGGTCTTAATGCTTAATGATGTTGGGTTTATAAATGCCTGGCTTAACAGCCTGATCATCATCACCAAGCAGTTCAGAAACTGTTGTTGTTGTTGTTGTTAGGTGCTGTCGAGCCGGTTCTGACTCATAGCAACCCTCCATACAGTAGAACAAAACACCGCCCTGTCCTGCAACATCCTCATGATCTTTGTTATACTTGAGCCCATTGTTGCAGCCACTGTGTCAGTCCATCTTATTGAGGGTTTTCTTCTTTTTCACTGACCCTCTGCTTTACCAAGCATTATGTGCTTCTCCAGGGACTGATTCCTCCTGATAACATGTCCAAAGTATGTGAGACAAAGTCTCGCCAACCTCGCTTCCAAGGAGCATTCTGGCTGTACTTCTTCCAAGACAGATTTGTTCCTTCTTTTGGTAGTCCGTGGTATATTCAATATTCTTCACCAACACCACAATTCAAAGGCATCAATTCTTCTTCCGTCTTCCTTTTTCACTGCCCAGCTTTCGCATGCATACATGGCAATTGAAACACCATTGCTTGGGTCAGGTGCACCACAGCCCTGAAAGTGACGTCTTTGCTTTTTAATACTCCAAAGAGGCCTTTTGCAGCAGATTTGTCCAATGTAACGTTCAGAAGCTCTCTACAGTAATAAATTGTTATATTGCTCACAATGCAAATTTATTGCAATCATATCAGAACCTGTTCCCATACCATCCAAGAAAGGTGGAGTTCTCTGTTTTATCAGTTGCGTGGAATAAAAGCAGAAGACTTTGCTCCTAGTCAAAGGCTTCAAATATGACATGGAGCAGCTGCTTTGCTTTAAAGTCCTCATCTAATCAAGAAAAATCGCCCTTTCGCTTTCTATTTTAAGATTTGTATTCCTTTAGCAGAAAGGCCACTTACTTAACAGCAAGTCAGTTTTTCTTGACTTGTTTTAGACATCAGTAGGACCATCAGTTTGATTCAGAAGAGCAGGAAGTTACCTGGGTGTTTCAGGAACTCTGAGAATGAGAGATAAAGGTATTCAAATTGTCATTTCTGCCTTTCCAATCATTCTTCTCAGGTTCCCACTAAAAGCATTCAAAATAAGCCAACCATTCTCCCACACCTGTCTTATTATTGACATTTCTGAATCTGCTTTTGATGGTCCCGAATACATAGGCACAGTCATCGGTTCCATTTAGCTGGAAGACCTGGTATATAAAGGTGGCCTTTCAAGAACTGAATCTACTAAAAGAGACATGTCATTGTACATTTTCTACAAGTAGGCTTCTTATCTATATGCATCTGTGAGAACTCACCCATTAGTTAACTGAGTCTTAAGATGGGGGCTTATCTGTCTCGATACCCCTAGTGCCTGGTACCACATAGCAAGTGTTCGTTTAATCAGCCAATACTCAGCGGGCACTAACTAGGTGCTGGGCACCATGGTGGACACTGGGGACTATGATGATGAACATAATTTAGGCGGAACTGGGCAAGAACAAAGACAATTTCTATACAGAGGGATAAATGCTAGCAAGGAAAGTGTGTAGAGCAACAAGAACACAGGCAGGGCATCCAGTTCAGCTGCGAGGGCATTGGAGATTTCCTGGAAGCAATGATGTCTAAGCAGAGACATGAAACAGTAGGAGTTCACCAGGTGAAGAGAGGCGAAGAGGATTTTTCTAAGAGGGAATAACATCAAAGGCAAAGAACTCAATAAAGGTTTGTTGACTCAAGTTGAATTAAATTCTCCTTTCGCAAAATCACTAGAAAGCTAAGTCCTGGGGACATGCAGTTAGTTGCCTTGTAGGACTCTGTTATGTTAAATACCCATATCATTATTCTTCCTTTCTATTTTCAAGTGGAAATTCCTTAAGAAACTATCATCCCTGATGTAACAGTGGCTATATCAGGTTATGGAGCCCTGGTGACTCAGTGGCTAAGCATTTGGCTGCTAACCAAAAGGTTGGCAGTTCAACTCCGCCAGCCACTTCTTGGAAACCCCACAGAGCGGTTCTACTCTGTCCTATAGGGTTGCTATGAGTCAGAACTGACTTGAAGGCAAAAGGTTTGGATTTTTTTTTTTTTTAATATCAGGTTATATCAGATCCTAAGGAGAAATTCACTCATTCTAAACTCCTATTCAGTTCAAAATATCATTCTTCATCATGTATTTTCCAGATTAAAGATGCTCAACTGAAAAATGCTCGATGTATCCTGCAAATTGATAATGCTAAACTGGCTGCTGAGGACTTCAGGCTGAAGTAGGTTCTCTAATACCATGGTAAAATTTCTTGAAAAGGAATTCCTTTTAATAGTACTTCATGACACCTAACTTGCAATATTATTGTTAGTAAAAGAGTTACCATTAAAGACTTTTAGAATCTTAGTTTCGAAAGTGTTAGAAGCTATTTGGTCTGACCCAGCAGTCAATGCTGAGCTTCTGTCTCCCACAATCTTAAGATTTGGTCATCTAGTGTGTAACTGAGCACCTCAAGTAACTACTACTGCTCTCACTGACTACCTCTGATTATGCTAAGGTGTTCTTTCTTACAGTAACCTATGATCTACCTTTCCACCAAGTAAACCTAATTCCATTCCTTGGAGTAATAACAGTTCACTCTTCTTCCATATAAGACCCCTTCTGTTATCTCAGCAGAGCAATTATGTCTATCCTTGTGATTCTCCAAGTGGGACATTCATGTCCCTTCAAATACCTACAGGTGTATGACCCAAGTTCCGGGGGTGTCTCTTGATGCTTTCTAATTTGCCGGTTTTACAATATGATCTGGCCAGCCATTTTATTTGTAACCACATCACACCTCAGGAGATCAGAGCTTTTTCTCTTAAACTTCTTTCACGCTAGGGCTTCTTCATTCTGAATTTGTACAATACATTGGCACTAAAAAGTCTTGCATGATTTAGAAGGATGGCACTTTAATGCTACAAGGGATTCAAAAGAAGTAAATGGGAAAGCAGAAGATCAAAGCCATAAAAATTCATTAACTTAATCCTACTAAGTCAGCATCTGAGTGTCCCATTCCATTATTTTTTTAATAAGTTTTGCTGCTAAAAAAAAGTGAATGAATATTAGATTGTAGAGGAGAACACATGATTGTTTGATATAATTCACTCTGGATGTATCTGTTTACAAAGTAATAAAAATAAATTAATCGTGTACATTCATTAAGTAAATCTAACTAACCATATTTAACATCAATAACAAAAGTCCTTTAATAACACCGTAATTAAAGCAAAAAATTTCTTTTCTTTTAAAATATATTCTAAAATTCAGGAACTTTTGAAAGTTATTTCACAAACCACTCCAAATCACAGAGATTATGCTATGGACCAGATTAGCTGATTCCTAGGTTCTTATGCACATTTTCTGAATGTATAAAGGGGAACTGAAGGTATTGAAATTGATCTCCTCATATGCTACATAAAAATCTATCATTTTATTAAAATTATCTATCTTTTTTTATAATGAGGTGGAAACCCTGGTGGCATAGTAGGTAAGTATTATGGCTGCTAACCAAAAGGTCAGCAGTTCAAATCCACCAAGCGCTCCTTGGAAACTCTATGGGGCAGTTCTACTTTGTCCTATAGCGTCCCTGAGTCAGAATTGACTGGACAGCAACGGGTTTAGTTTTTTTTAATCCTATAATGACTTGAGAGAGACTCAATTATCTCTGCATGCTAACTGATTCACAGGTATGAGACTGAGAGGGCATTACGAGTAACAGTGGAGGCCGATCTCGCAGGCCTGAGTAAGGTCTTTGATGATCTAACCCTACGCAAGACAGACTTGGAGTTGCAAATTGAAGAACTGAGTAAAGACCTGGTTCTCCTTAAAAAGGAACATGAGGAGGTAAGAAAATATTCACAAGTGATATTGGGAATGATGAAATTTCCCAAATAAGAATAAGGAGAAGAGGAAGAGAACGAGGAGGAGGATGAAGTGGTGTTGGTGGTAGCAGTAATGGTGATGATGAATAAGATGAAAACAATAATGACGGGAGCCCTAGCTTTTCATTAGGCCGTTGTATAGGTTAAATCACATGGAATAGTACCTGGCCCATAATAAGTGTAGTTATTTATTTATTTCTAACTCATTCCTCATAAGATTTCTTATGTTTTTTTTTGTTCAGCCTTATCTGAGACTGTGCTTCAGACTAAAATGAATCGGTATTTTCACTCTTGCAGGAAGTCATTGCCCTGCGCAAGCATCTGGGCAACACTGTCAACGTGGAGGTGGATGCTGCTCCAGGCCTCGACCTCAGCACCATCATGAACGAAATGAGGCAGAAATATGAAGACATGGCCCAGAAGAACCTTCAAGAGGCCAAAGAACAATTTGAGAGACAGGTAACAGCATGATTCTAAAGGGCAAGGTAATGAGTTGAAATTGCTGCCCAGAAAGAGATAACTCATTTCCTTTCTTTCATTTTTTTTTTTCTTCCCATTTTTGGAACTTTAGACTGCAGCTCTGCAGCAACAAGTCACAGTGAGCACTGAAGAAATAAAAGGAACTGAGGTTCAACTAAAGGAGCTGAGACGCACCTACCAGAGCCTGGAGCTAGACCTCCAGTCCCATCTCAGTATGGTAAAGCACAGTTAACTTCCATTTCTCCCATTTCTTAACCCAGTGTGTGTTTCCTAAACACCTGTGTTAGGAATTCTAGATATGCAAAGACATATAA
This sequence comes from Elephas maximus indicus, assembly GCF_024166365.1. NCBI lineage: Eukaryota > Metazoa > Chordata > Mammalia > Proboscidea > Elephantidae > Elephas > Elephas maximus. The sequence goes on along the minus strand of NC_064837.1, from coordinate 47,973,151 downwards.
GAAATAACCCCTCCCCTCACAGAGCTGGCAGGGAAACAGGCCAAACAACTGATCATCATGGAAGGGCAGAAAGAAATAGAGGAAAGGGCAATGCACAGCAGGAATGCAGAGGAAAGAGTAAATCTGGAAGACTTCACAGGGAAGGAGGTGGCATTTGAGCTAGATCTTAAAAATAGAGATGAATTTTAAAGTTGGAGAATGAGGGTAAAGACATTCCAGGCTAAGCAAATCAGTCAGTTTATGATAAATTATACTATGGTAACAAACAATCCCCAAATCATAATTGCTCACAACACCACCACCACCACATCGATCATGGGTTGGCTACAGCTCTGCTTCGAGACATTTTCACTCTGCGGGCAAGGCTAAAGGAGCAGCTGCTATCTGAGACGTGCCAGTGTTGTGGCAGATAGAAAAGAGCAATGGCTGGACCACATGATGGCCCTTAAAGCTTCTCAGAAAAGGCATTTGTACTTCCATCTGCATTTCTTTGGCCAAAAAAAAGTCACATGGTCATGCCTATCAATGGGATGAGGAATTCTAATGCTTTCATAAGGAGGGTACCTACCATAAGTCACATGGCCAACCCTGATAAAAGGTTCAGGGAGATAAAGCCTCTCACAGGGAGGGAGGGCAAATATTTGAGAACAATAATACAATGTACCACACTGAGAGAACCGTGGGCGCAAAGCTAAAAACAAAAAGCAAGAACTAGTGACCCCAGGTGAGGCTGAAGTTGCCCATAGATAGAGTAGGAGATAAAGCTAGAAATACACACAATGCCGCGATGGCTACCTGCAGAGTTTCTTCTCAAGAGAAACTGAAATTGAGCCAACTCTTAACCGAAGTCCTCAAATAAAAAATGCTCTCCTTCTTCTGTTCATAGAAAGAATCTTTGGAGCACACATTAGAGGAGACCAACGCTCGTTACGCTGGCCAATTGGCAACCATCCAGGCACTGCTAAGCTCCCTAGAAGCCCAGCTGCTGCAAATTCGAACTGACACAGAACGCCAGAGCAATGAATACAGCATTCTTCTTGACATAAAGACCAGGCTTGAGCAGGAAATTGCTACGTACCGCCGCCTTTTGGAAGGAGAGGCTGTAAAGTAAGTCTCTTAGAAGGGATGTCAATTTCTACATGCTGTTCTATTTGAATGTCCACACATTAAACTCTGTCACTCATTACCCAGGATCAATGCAGTCTTTAATACAAAAGCAATCACACAGACACACACAAATCAGCAGCAAACAAAATATATCAAAAGGTACACACAGCCCAAAAATATCAAATACAGTCTTTGTACTTGAAGTCATGTGGTCAGACTAAGTTAGGAGATGGTTATCTATGTGATATAGATTATTCTTAACTTTTGTAATTAATGCACCAGTGAAAGTACAATAATTTTTTTTTTTTTTTTTTTTAATTCTCATTGAGAACTCATGAGCTGAGCAATAGGCCACAGAGGTCCCTGGGAGCTCATTTGAGAATCAACAGCATTCTAGCAGCAAGGTAGCCGAACACCTCACCTAAGAAAGTCAACAAGAGAACACAAGATTTAAAATTCCACTGTAATTCTGTTATATTCATTACAAAAACTTCTAACCCATGTTAACGAGTCGGTTTTGAAGCTATATATTTTCAAGTTAAAAAGTAAGACAGACACACAAGTTGGAAGCAAGGAGCATTGTAAAATGGGACATACAAAAACACCACTAAAACACATCACTCAGCCTTTGATTGCTTTGAAAGATAAAAAGTGGGGATGGCAGTAACACTGTTGTTTGTTTCTTTTTCTTTCCTTAAAAACAAATCAACAAAAAGGACTTCAGAATATCAGTTAAGCACCCTGGAAGAGAAAGGTAAGTGTTCTAATTTTCATAGATTGCCTGTGCTAAAAAAAAAAAAATTACCAGCCACAGGTGAAAAGTTAAGTGAGACCAATTCTCAAGTGGGCGGAATGACACCCCAAAAACCATACCCATTGCTGTCGAGTGATTCAGACTCATAGCAACCCTAAAGGACAGAATAGAACTGCTCCATAGGGTTTCCAAGGCTGTAAATCTTTATGGAAGCAGACTGGCACATCTGGAGCAGCTGGTCAGTTCGAACTGCCAACCCTACAGTTAGCAGGCAAGCGCTTAACTACTGCACCACCAGGGCTCCTTGACATGATACTAGGGGTTCTAAAAATCATGTGTCTTGCATGTAGGGACCCTTCATATGGGAAATTTGTCACACTTCCTATGGGAGAGCAATTTCCATGCCTGTGCTGTTTCTGTCCTGAGACATCCTGAGATTCTATTTAACAAATAAGACTAAAATGCGAATTTTGCTTAATTCAATATTAGATATTTCTGTCTGGGGGTGGAGAGAGTAGGACGTTTTAAATTTGGGAAGAGTGGCACATTTTCTGCATTTGTTTCTAAAATGGGTTTAGAAGTATTGAAGAAAGAGAATGGATTTAACTGTCTTCCTAAAAGTACAAAATAACAGTAATTTAAAATCGAGTGTCATAAACTAGCACAGTCCGGTGTCTGAATTAATGTTTAATGCTGAAATCTCAATTCAGATGTCAAGAAAACCAGGAAGATTAAGACTGTGGTGCAAGAAGTAGTGGACGGCAAGGTTGTGTCATCTGAAGTCAAAGAGGTGGAAGAAGCTATATAAACAGCTGCCAGAAGGAGATGCTGCTGAGAGCACTGTGGCTATAATTTTTGCTCCCTAAAAGAAAGCAGCCATTTGAAAGCCCTGTTAATGCTTTGTAGTGATTAGAAATGGGAATTTATCAGTCTCTGTAATTTAATATAATGTTTTACTCAGAGGAGCAACAAATTGCCTGCAAAATGAAATCCAACAGAGCGCTAGGATATTTAAAACATCATTACTGCCATCTTTACCGTGAAGCATATTAATTACAAGCTATATTTTTTTTATATAGACCAGCTAACATCAATGTATAGGTAATATTCCTGAAAATTACATTACATGGCAATTACACTAAACCTCGAAGCAGAGAGTCCATGTAAATGACAAACCCCTCTCTTTAACTTTTCCTGTTTCTAAATTGCAAAAGCTCCTGCGGGGTGGGAGGGAATAGATTTCTTACTGAGCCTTTTTTTTTTTTTTAACCTCATTGCATTTTTATATCAGTACAATTCTGCTACCTTTGAGTTATGTTTCCTTTCCACTGTCTCCATTGCCTTTTAAAAACTCAGCTCAACTCTTTGAATAATTTGAGAGTCAAATCCCAATCATAAATGCTGAACAGAATAAGAATGAAGCATACGCTGGAAATGGAATGGATTAAAAGCAAAATCAGTGAAGGTATAAATCATATAAATCATCGTGTGTTCTCTTTCTTTACGTGATGAGAGTATATTATGAACCACTTCTCACTGTTTCTTTAAATAACAGCTTTACTGAGACATAATTCACACACCATAAAATTCACCCTTTTAAGATATACAAATCAGTGGTCACTAGTAAAGTCCCAGAGTTGTATAACCATCACCACCACCTAATTTTAGAACCTTTCCCTCACCCCAAGAAGAATCCCCATACCCATCCACAGTGGCTCGCCATTCCCCCTCTCTCTAGACTCTGGCAACCACTACTTCCAATCTCTAAGGATTTGTCTGTTATGGACAGTTCATACAGATGTTGTTGTTGTGTGCTGTCAGTCAATTCCAACTCCTAGTGACCCTATAAGACAAAGTAGAACTGCCGCATACGGCTGCCAGGGAGCAGTTGGTGGATTCAAACTGTTGACTTTTGGTCAGCAGCCTGAGCTCTTAACCACTTCACTTCCAGGGCTCTATATCATATATATGGAATCATACAATGTGTTGTCTTTTGTATATGAATGTTCACATCACAGTATTCAGAATAGCCAAAAAGAGGAAACAGCCCAAATGTCCATCAATTGATGAATGGGTAAGCTCAATGTTGTATATCTATACAGTGGAATATTATTTGGCAATAAAAACGAATGAAGTACTGACACATGCTACAACACAGATGAACCTCGAGAACATTATGCTAAGTGAAAGACTCCAGATACAAAAGACCACATATTGTATCTCATCCTCTTTTCCATTTTGGTGAGCAAGAACTGCCTTGCAAATATTTACAGAAAAATAAATTTGCCTTGTATCATTGTATTGTAGTAAATAGACAGCTAAAAAAGTTTATAAATAAGTAGGATTTTTAGTTTTATTAATATGTGAAAAATAATAACATCTACCATTTATTGAGCACTTAGTTTGATCCAAACGGTGGGTCAGGCATTTTACATGCATTTCTCATTTAATCCTTACAACACTCCCATGAGGTAGAAACTATTAGGTTGAATCATGAACTTGCCAGTATTTGATCACTTTTGACCTTCAAAAATTGCACTCTCATATGGTTTAGTCTTAGTATATTATCCCCATTTTACATAGGAAGATAAATGAGGATTATAAATGACGACATGAGATAATATTTTCCCAAAGTCACACAGTTACCAATAGTGAAACAAAACTGAATCTCAGGGCTGTTTGTCTAAAGCCATGATACTCTCTTAAGCAACTTACTACGCGACAAATGACTGCTGACCCACACTCAGAATGACTGTTTTCCTGTCCTTAGTTCTGCCATTTTCTAATTGTCATTTTCACTAGCCAGACATTGCATGACACCCAGTTGTGGCAAATGGCCAGCTTTGTTACCTAATATCACACCCAAGACCTAATTCAGCCCAATGGAAAAGCTATTACTTCCACTCATTCACATTCCCTTGCTTTTCAAAGAAGCGAAGAGGTTTCAGTCTCATTTTTTCCCAATTTTTGTCAAAGTCACTTCAACTAGTAAATTGCTTTTTTAAATGTTAAGAACTTAGGAAAGTGAATTCTTTTTCACCTCCCAGGACTCAATCCAGAACAGTCTGAAATTTTTGACAAGCAAATACCAGAGACTATGCATCTAATTAATAAAAAAAAAAAAACCTGCATAGGCTGGTTTGAAATTCACTAGGCACAGCTACTTGTTATATGGCAAAAACGACTCTTTATTGAAGAGGTAGGATTATTACTGTAAAAACGGCATGGGGGCAGCCTCTGATCTCCTCTCTCTCCCCAAGGGGGGAAGGAAAATCAAGATCAACAGCCCAAGGCTGATTCCTATGAGTCAGAGGTAAGACTTGCCTCCTCTCCCCACTATCTTTACCAACTCTGACATCAACAGCCCCTCCCATGGCACTCTCTACTTTTCTGCTGGGTTTGATAATTCGTTGCAATGGCCATACAGAATTTACAGACAATACGATTATGGGGTTTATTAGGGAATTAACAGGTTACAATTCAGGCTCAGGAACACTCAAGATACAGTTCTTCCATCAGGACAGCCTCTTTTCAGCTGTGCTCACATGGACACCTATCTCTGGCCCTAGGCCTCTGCCCTTGTGCAGGCAAGTGTTACAAAGCTCTTTTAGCCTCTGCCAATAAGTTCCCAGAGGCACACCAGGCACTCAGCTTTCTGACTCCATGGGCAGGGAAGTCTCACTGCTTGGTCTCCTGCCACTGCTTTTCGCCATCTACAGGGTTACAGGTTGCAATCTCTCCTGGTCGCCTGGTTTCAGGAGCTTCTCAGCGCAGGGATCTCAGGTCCAAAGAACACACTCTCTGCTCCTGGCTGTTCTTGCTTGGTGGTGGTGGGATCTTCTTCTTCCTGACTCTGGGATAGCTCATTTCAAGCTCAGCGGGATGGCAAAACTGACCAATCTTCTTGGCGGGCCACAATTGCCCTATTTGCACAGTCCCACCCAATCACTTGGGTGGGAGTTGCAAGACCAAGGCAAGAAAGGTCACACAAAAGCAATCCATCACACCACAATTACTCTTAACTCAATTTCATATCAGAAAAATGAAGACTTCTTCCCTGCTTTTTCTTTCAAGTAATCTTCCAAGTAATCAAAGAAAGTAGGCAAGACTATACATACATCTGTAACAAGATGGTTCTACCAGTAGTTACTGTATGAATCAAAAACCAAAACCAAACCCATTGCCATCGAGTCTAGTCCAACTCAGTGACCTTATAGAATCGCTATATTATACGATATAGTATAAAGTACTATGTGAAAGTGAAACATTAATCTCCATGTCTGTACTTTTTATACCAGCTACAAAACAGAACAGCATGATTCTACTTCTGATAGGTATACAGATCCAGGGAAGGTTCCAGGTCCATAAACATAGGGCTATCACACATCCGGTCACTATGAGTCGGAATAGGCTTGACAGCAATGGGTTTGTTTTCTGGCTTTTGGTTTTTTTGTTTTGTTTTGTTTTGGTATCATATTTAGAATGAGCATCAGTGTATTTCATCTCTTGATATGGAATCATCAGGGCAAAAGTTAAGCTATCAAGCTCAGAGCGAACCCCTAGAGGTGAGGTTAGGGTGGAAAGAACTATTTTTTCTGGACTTTGGATATTATTTCTACACAGAGCCCTGCCTGTAACATCTAAAAAGGAGAATGGTGTGGAATGATATAAAATTAAAACTTGGTCAAAGTGAACCCCATGACCCCTTCTGCTCTCACCCTTGCCCACTCAGGGGCAGTTTCCGGTACCTGATCACACCCTGAAATAACAACTCCAACTTTAAGCATAGGTTAATGATTTCTATTCCCCTCCGCCCCAAACATCTGTTTTCTCTTCCCTAGACTTAGTTTTAAGATTCCCCTTGTTGTTCCTGATGTTGTGTGCCATCCCAGGGTATTATCGGCCTCCCAAATCCTCCCCTACCTTGGAGAATCATTGAGCCCCAAAGTCCAGAGGTCAGCCCCAACCACGTGGGTCCCTCCCTGTTCATCCCTCATCTCAAAAGCACAGCATAAGACATAGGCAACCCATTATTCTTCCACTTACGGAATCTCAAAATGTTATTCACAGCAAGAGAGGAAGGTGTTATGGGCAAAGAAATGAGTGACGCACAGAAAGTGGAAGATGTAGCTTTAAGGGACAGAACTCAGGTGGAAAACCATGCAATCAAAGACCAGAAAACTAACCAACCTGGAGTGAAAAGATGATCACACGTTTTACCTCATAAAAATCTAAAGATTTACAAATGCCACATAACTATTTTTTTCTATTTTGAATATTCCCAAAACTCAACAAAAATGGGAAGCATTAACTCTTCATTTGAGCAGTTCACCCTGTCTCTGTTCCTCTGTTTTCTCTATTCCTCAACTTCTGTAATCACTTTGCCAACATGTCCAGGATTGTTTGCTTTGTGCATTCCTGCCTGCCTATACATTTAGGCAGCTGTCAAAGAAAATTATTTCACTTCTAAAAACTGTAAGATAGAGGCTTAATTTTTTTTTTAACTTAGCTTCCCCAACCACACACACACACACACAAAACCATTCAATGAGAGCTATTTCTCCTTCCACTTTCAAGTTGCTCTCCATTCATAACAGGATTCCGAATAAATCTTGGTCAAAGCATGCTAGTTACCAGGGCATAGTCATTTTCAAATTAAATGAACATTAAATGACACATTTTAACATATTAAAGATTAAGTTCTATTTACTTTGGACCTGTCATGAGGAAAGTCCAAGCCCTAGAAAAGGACATCCTGTTTGGTAAAGAGTCATTGGAAAAACAAGGGAAACCATCAATGAGATGGATTGACACAATCACCACAACAATGGGCTCAGACATATCAAAAATCGTGAAAGTGGCACAAGGCTGGACAACTTCTGATTCTTCAAAGCACGTTTTGCAAAGCTTTCACAAAAATTAAAAAAAAAAAAAACATTGCGTAATTTGTTCTATACAAATTTTACCCGTTTTTCATAGCAGTTAACTGAAATGATTCACTGGCTTTTTAACCTGAGGCTTTAATTTTTTTTTTATTTGAACGGTGTGTTTCCTCTTACTCATATTGATAATGACAATAAAATCTGAAGTTTTTATACAATGCATTCATTTGGTCAGCACATGTATTGAGCAACCATTGCGTGCAAATGGAGTCCTTGGGTGGTACAAAAGGGTAGCATGCTTGGCTGCTAACATAAAGGTTGGAGGTTAGAGTCTACTGAGAGGTGCAAAGGCCTCGCAATCCACGTCGGAAAAATCAGTCCCTGAAAACCCTAGGAAGCACAGCTCTACTACGACATACATGGGGTCACCCTGAGTCAGAGTCAATTCTAACAGTAACTGGTTGCTGGTTATGCGCAGTATCTGTTAAAGGAATAACTATACTAAGTAGAGTATAAAGTACTGTAGGAAAGTAAAAGTGCTGGGGATGGAGCATTCCATTATCAATCAGAGAAGGCCCCTAACTACATGGAATTTACTAAGAAGGTCAATTCTTATGTAAAGAAAAATCTTCTAAAACTACTAAAAAATAGCATTTTTAATGTTCCTAAAATCATAAAGTATTAATTTTATTGTATGACACTGCGAAAATATGTCAAATTCTTTTTGTTTTTTAAAAAATGGAATTATTTTGTATTTCTTCAACAAGAAAAAAAAGGTGTCTTATTTACGAATCTTTATATTTGTAATTGAGGAGCGCTGGTGGCGAAATGGAAACCCTGGTGGCGTAGTGGTTAAGAGCTACAACTGCTAACAAAAGATTAGCAGGTTAGCAGTTCAAATCCCCCAGGGCTCCTTGGGAACCCTATGGGGCAGTTCTGCTCTGTCCTACAGGGTTGCTATGAGTTGAAATCAACTCAAGGACAGTGGGGTTTATTTTAGGGGTGGGTGGCTAAGTGGTTAAAGTGCTGGGCTGCTAACTTAAAGATCAATGGTTTGACTTTGAACCCACCAGGCGCTCTGCAGGAGAAAGATGTGGCAGTCTGCTTCCCTAAAGATTTACAGCCTTAGGAACCTTACGGGGCAGTTCTACTCTGTCCTCAGGGTAGCTACGAGTAGGACTTGACGGCAGTGGGTTTTATATTTGTAATTAAAAATGAGAAGAGTCCTGGCCCATACAGTTTGTTGGTCTCTTTCACTCAATCCCCAAGAATTTAAGATGTCTTCTTCCTGAATGGAAACTCTGGTGGCGTAGCAGTTAAGTGCTAAGGCTGCTAACCAAAGGGTCAGCAGTTCGAATCCACCAGGCACTCCTTGGAAACTCTATGGGGCAGTTCTACTCTGTCCTATAGGGTCGCTATAAGTTGGAATCGACTCGACGGCACTGGGTTTGGTTTTTTGTTTGTTTGTTTGTTTTCTTTCTGAATTGGTGCCCTGGTGTCGTGGTACTTAATAGCTCAACTGCTAACCAAAAGGTCAACAATATGAATCCACCAGCTGCTCCCTGGCAACCCTATGGAGCAGTTCTACTCTGTCTTGTAGGGTCACTATGAGTCGGAATCATCTCAATGGCAATGGGTTTGGTTTCAGTTTTGGTCGTTCTGTTGAACATCCTAATGATGAAATCTTAAAATCCCTGAAAATTCAAATCCAACATCAACCAGGAAGACACATTTATTCCTAACCTTCCACGAGTGCATTTCAGAACTGTATATTCCACTAAAAGATATACTATATCATGATTGAATAGTTTCCTACATGAAACAAACAGGAAAAATGAGTGAAAAACTTTTAAAAGTTTAAGGTTTAGGAAGATATTCATTAATTTACCCATTCAACAAGCAATCCTTACTTTCCTACTATGTATAAGATACGTGGTGGTGCTGGGAATACAGGCAATTAATTTGGAGAAGAAAAATTCTTTATGACAATCTCTCTGCTCCACCCAGATTTCTTTTTTGTTTAACAAATATGTAATGGGCACAATTACTGAATTATTTCTATGCCAGTGAATTTTCAATTTGCATAACTCATTTACTTGCTGAGATGGCCAAAAAAAGGGGGGGGGCACTGTATTTCAGTGGAGAGAGTGAACTTTTCAACTGCAACAGCCTATAAAAGGTTGACTTTTCTGCCTTACTGACACTGCTTCTTCTTCACAGATTGTTGCTTCTTGGGCTGTAGATTTCCCCAGGAACACCATGTCACTCTCAGTGCGCACCTATGGGCCATCCCAGCGGCTGTCCTCCCAGAGTGGGACAGCAGGCAGAGTCAGGGGCGTGTCTACTTCCAGTGCTGGAAGCATCTATGGGGGAAGCATCTTTGGCTTTGGAGGCAGTTGTGGGGGAGGCTTTTCTGCTGCTTCCATGTTTGGCTCTAGCTCTGGCTTCGGTGGTGGTTCTGCATGTTCCTTTGCAGGAGGACTGGGCACTGGTTATGGAGGGTCCCTGGGGGGTGGCTTTGGAGGCCTGGGGGCTGGCTTTGGGGTAAGCTCAGGAGGTGGTTCCATAGGTATTCTCTCTGGCAACGATGGAGGCCTTCTTTCTAGATCAGAAAAGGAAACCATGCAAAATCTTAATGACAGATTGGCTTCCTATCTGGATAAGGTTCGAGCTCTAGAAGAGGCTAATACTGAGCTAGAAAACAAAATTCGAGAATGGTACGAAACACGAGGGTCTGGGATTGGAGACCCCAGGTCACAGAGTGATTACAGTAAATATTATACATTGATTGAAGACCTCAGGAATAAGGTAAGAATATGTTTTTCAGAGGACCTTCGGGAATTATTTTTTACCTTTAGTTTTTACTACTACAATATTTTACAGTGATAATCACTTAAAACTTAAGAGATATTTTTTAGTTTGATTGTATTGAGCAACGATCATTTCAAGATGTGTCATTCCATTTTATCACTTTCCATAAAGTGACTGTATTTCTACTACTGTTTTTTGTAGGAAATGTGTTTCTTAATTTTTTAATAATATTTTATAAATGTATTTTCTTAGAAAAAAATAAAACTGCCTTAAGCCCATTACCATCGATTCCGACTCACAGTGACCCTATAGGACAGAGTAGAACTGTCCCATTGGGTTTCCAAGGAGTGACTGGTGGATTCGAATTGCCAACATTTTGGTTAGCAACAGAGCTGTTAACCACTGTGCCACCAGGGCTCCGAAACTGCCTTAGCATTTTAAAGTCACCTAAAAACCTTTCTGTCAAATAACCTATGTTAATATTTTAGGGTCTCATTTTATTTTGTGTGTCTCCCCCTATTTTGCCAGATCATTTCTGCCAATGTTGGAAATGCCCAGCTCATCCTGCAGATCGACAATGCGAGACTGGCTGCTGAGGACTTCAGAATGAAGTGAGTAAAAGAAAAGAAAAGCTGACAATAATTGATATCCTGCCATTTCTTCTTATTCCCTCTTTTCCTGCCTTTGTTGATGGTACATATTTCAACCCTTCTGAAGTCCACGTGCTCTATACATTTAGTGTTTTGGCAATTCACATAGGTCATTCTAGAATGTAATTAGATTTTAACTCAAGTCACATTTAAGACCTGAAGCTGTAAGTTGCTTAAACCTAGGGCTATGGATCACTGTATTTGTAATTTGCCATTGACTCATGATGTGACGTAAGTCTACCAATATCCTCTATCTCAACTTTCCATGTATCAAAATGAATTAATAATGTTTTTGCCTGGGGGCTAAATAAAACAATTATTTTCCTGATGACATTTATAACTAAAATATTAACCACATACTTATTTTTGTATTTCCCTTTTCTTCCCCATACCCTAAACTCCCTGGCATAAGGAAGAAATACTAATTTTCTTTTTGCTCCACAAAATTTCCACAGGAAGTTGCTGTGGTAATGGTCCTGAACCTTTTAAATCTAGGTAAAAGCTAACAAAGTATTTATTAATGTTTTAAGTTAAATCATAAAAGCTAAGCGAAAAGGCAAATGATTATTTTATTTTCAGTTGCTTTCAGGATGCCGTCAGAAACCTCACCTAGAGAGGGGCTGCTAGGTTGATAGCCACAGCAGCCACCAAAGGGGAATTTGTCCCCTTGGGATGCAGTGCTGTTGGGTTCTCTCCAAATGAGCAGTAAGCTATCATTAAAAAAGGGAAAAAGTTAAAAAAGCAAAAAATACATTGCAATGCTGCTATTTTTAAATAGTTGCACAAATTTATGCATAAAATAGCCCTGAAGCTGTCAGGGACTTTGTTCACATGGTTGTGTTGATTCCCTGAACTGTCTTATATTTGGTTTCCAGGTATGAGAACGAGCTGGCCCTGTGCCAGAGTGTGGAGGCGGACATCAACGGCCTGCGCAGGGTGCTGGATGAGCTGACCCTGGCCAGAGCTGACCTGGAGATGCAGATCGAGAGTCTGAATGAAGAGCTGGCCTACCTGAAGAAGAACCACGAGGAGGTCAGCCAGAAAGAGTAGCATTTCTAGGCTGATATTTTTCTCCTAGGCCCAAAAAATACAATTTCAAATTTACAAATCTCAAGTTAGAACAAATTCGGAGGATACTCCATCTCCCGGTTAAACTGGCCACTCGTTTGTTCTGGAGTTCTGGGAGTGTTTGCGCATATATGGCGGTGGTGGTGACGGTCATGGTGGTGGTGACAGTGGTTCCTGTTAGGTTTAACAGATTAGAGGCACTTTTGGATTTTGCAATTTCAGTCATTAGGTAATGACAGTAAGAACTGTAATTGTATTGATTTAGTCATTTTTATTTAATAGTGTATTTTAAAAGTTAAAAACTCAAGTCTGTCAATAACACATGTAATACACAGACACACCATGAAACCCTGCTATACTACAACTAGCTAGCTGGTAAATAGAATGGACATCTACTGTGACCCTGGCAATAGGGCTCTAAAAAGGTTTCTGCAGGACTTTCAATGGCACGAATGGTGTGCAAGCCTAGGTGCTGTTTGCAGTTCTTGGTTTGGCTGCTGCGGTTGAAAGCCTGCAGTGTTGGGTGCAAACACTAGGCCCCTCTACCCTGCAGATGCCCCTCCAAGGGCCAACTTACCCACTACGCGTAGTAGGCACTGCGCCCAGGCCCGTGATAATTTTAGGGGCTGACAAAAACGTTTTAAGTCCTTTGGCTATCAGAAGAAAAACATGAACTTTCAGGTAAAGGAAATGTTTTAATATATTTATTGATATATTCATCTTTATCCCAATCCAGTGGTAAAATATAATTTTTTATGTTGGAAGGTGTCCATGAAGGCAAAGTGCCTAAGCCCCATGAAATTCATAATGCACCCTGGTACTCTTCTGTTTCACTTGATGTCTCCAGGAGCTCCAAAGCTTCCGGGAGGGCAGCCCTGGAGAGGTAAGCGTAGAAATGGACGCCACCCCTGGAGTGGACCTCACCAGGCTCCTCAACGACATGAGGGCGCAGTATGAAGCCATCGCTGAACAGAATCGGAAGGATGCGGAAGCCTGGTTCACTGAAAAGGTTACACAAACCAAAACAAAAGGCTTTGATACCTTCGCTGTAATATGTCGAGGCTGGAGGGCTGACGTTGCCTGGCCGCCTCTTTCCATTGCAGAGCGGCGAGCTCAGAAAAGAGATCACCACCAACAAGGAGCAGCTTCAGTCCAGCAAGAGTGAGGTCACCGAGCTGAGGCGCACGCTCCAAAACCTGGAGATCGAGCTCCAGTCCCAGCTCGCCACGGTAGGGGTCACGTATAGAGCAGAATCATTTCAACTTCCCAAGGCAATGCTGTCTTCAAAATGTTAGCCCACTTGGCTGTGCACTCCTTTAGTAAATCTGTGTCGTTTCCCTTCCACTGCAGAAGAAATCCCTTGAGGACTCGTTGGCCGAAACCGAGGGCGACTACTGCGGCCAGCTGGACCAGGTGCAGCAGCTCATCGGCTGCCTGGAGGCGCAGCTGCTGCAGGTGCGCACCGACGCCGAGCGCCAGAACGCCGACCACCAGCGGCTGCTGAACGTCAAGGCCCGCCTGGAGCTGGAGATCGAGACCTACCGCCGCCTGCTGGACGGGGAGGTCGAGGGGTAAATCAGATAACCGAAACCAAAATCCAAACCCAGTGCCATCGAGTTGATTCTGGAAGATAACTTCAATTGCAGACTAACAGCCACCCCCTGTCTTGCTGACAAACAGCGGATGCAGTTTTTTGCTGCCATATAAGGATGAGGTTCTCTAAGTTGATTCTAAAAAATAACAAATCTAATAAAGACATGCTTTTTATTTATTAAATCCTCTTTAAAAAAAAAAAAAAAGCTGCTGTGTAGCCGATTCTGACACATAGCGGCCCTATAGGACAGAGTAGAACTACTCCATAGGGCTTCCAAGGAAGGGCTGTTGGATTCAAACTGCTGACCTCTTGGTTAGCAGCCCAGCTCTTAACCACCAGGCTCCATTAAATGCTCTAGGCTTTGCTAAATGTGTTCATCCCCTTGTTTTACCTGATAATCATTTATAAAATGCTGTGATGAACAAAGGCACCAAAGGCAGAGGCATATTGTAAATGAATACCTCCATGTGTAAGAAAATCATGCATTCAATTTTTGACATCAATGGCCCAATGCTAAGAATGCTCAACATCAGACAGCCATCTGAACCATCTCAGAACTTCTGCGGCAAACTTTCCTAAAGTAATAGCAGCCTGGACTAGTGAGAAGAACCCTAGACTATAAACTGAGAAATCTACTTTCTCAGACCAGATCTTCCATTAATTGCAGTATGGGAGCCCAGTTTAGGGATGGTTTAAAACTAAAAGTGCATTGCACCAACTGATTATTCTCAGGGTGCATTGATCATTATTAATCAAGAGATTTGGGTTATCCTCTGGCCACAGTTTTGAGTACCATTCTAATTTTTAGCTCAAATAGCACCCTCTCCTTGTTCCTCCTCATTCCAGAAAGCATCGTATGATGGCATCCTCCCTTGTTTTCTTTACAGTGATGGACTGGATGAAAGTTCACTTGTGACAGGCTCCAAATCTCAGACACAGTCAATTGATTCCTCCAAAGGTAAGCAGATTTCCTAAGAGTCACTTAGAATAAGTCAGAATCACATTTATGAATGATTCGAGCTGTAAGATTTCATTCAATGTTGGAGTGGCAATAATTTCAAGTATATCTGTATTCTCAGCAAGAAAAAATATTTGTGCCATCTTATAAAAATGAGTAGTCTGTACTGTACTAAAAGTTTTGGAACCCGGGGGGAAAAATACGAAGAAGTGTTAGGAGTGTCATAACCAACTTTTAAATGTTTGAGAAGAAAAAATGTTTTCATTTGTACACAACACAACATATTTCATTTCCATTACATAAAACACATTTTTTCAAAAATAGAAAAGTCACTTTTGAAAGTTTAAGTTTCATGGATTATACCAGCCAATACCTAATTTAGATTAAATTAAACAAACCCAATTTTTAGATTAATATTTGAAACACTAACTTTGCAACCTTTTCTTTCATTTTTATCTTTAGACTCAGCCAAAAGCCGAAAAATCAAGACAATTGTGCAAGAGATGGTGAATGGTGAGGTGGTCTCATCCCAAGTTCAGGAAACTGAAGAAGTAATATAAAATTTCACAAGATCTGCCACATGATTGGTTCTTTAGGAACAAGAAATTTACTAGAAATTTCTCCTTTCAGAGTAAGATATCATTCATATTAGCTCAATCTCTATTTTTGTGTTTCATGTTCTTTGGCTTCCCTATTTACTTTGAGTCCTTTTTGTCCTTCTGAAACAATATTCAAATGCAAGTCATGGTGGCCCTGTCAGTCTTTATAAGAAACCAAAATTACCTTTCATCCTTCTGTACTTGGAGTAGTCTTTTAATGAAATTTCTTTTGATGGCCTGTAACTTTTTTTAATCATAGAACTTTGATCAAGTAGTAATGTTTTCATAGAATTCATTTCAATAAAAAATGAATGGTAATAATGTGCAATGTGTACCTTTTTGATTCCAACAATTAATGTCAAAGGCATAGAGCGAGGTTTGTGAAATAATAATAACATAAAATGGCTAAACACTGGAATAAAGATCTCGAGATTGGAGGTTAAGAAGATTCTTTTAAAAGTATTGTCCTTTTTATATCAGCCATCAAGATCGTGACGAAATCATATTGTTCACATACAGTAGACAGCAGTGTTCTGTTTATTTTCTGTTGCGTTTTTAGGTGTCATTGAGCCAGTTCTGACTCATAGCAATCTTTATTTTCTAGCACCTTCATTTGTTCAGTCAAGAAACACTTACGTATCCTACTGTGTTCCAGACACAGTGCTAGACACTCAAAGATGAATAAGATATGGTCCTTGCCTTGAAGAGTTCACAACTGAGAGCTGAGGTTGACATCTGTCAGGAATGGTCACACAGGGTGAACACAAGTTCAAAGAACTACAGACACATGGAGGAAGAAGTAAACAACCTGTCTGAGGGGACAAATGGAAGGCTCCATAAATTAGTCAGAGGAGGGAAAAAAGAAACACTCTGGGAAGAAGAAGGACATGGGAAAAGACACAAGGCTATGAAAGAATATTGCTTGGTCTCCCTTATCAGGCCCAGGGTAGGGTTTCTATGAGGGTGGGTCAGACCACAAAGCAATAACAGAAGTCATGTTCCAGGATTAGGGCAAAGGACAGCCAAAGTCTAAGCCTGAGTAGATGGTTGACAAATTCAAAACCCTAGAGGGGAAATAAGAGCAGCAGTTAATGACTAAGAACCTAGGTTTTGAAACCAGACTGGGTTCAAATCCCAGCTTTTTTTTTTTTTTTTTTTTTAACTTAGCCTCTGTGTGCCACAGTTCCCTGATCTTTAAAACGGAAATGACAGTGATAATAGTACCTACTTCATGGGGTAGATCGTTGGGAAGATTAAATGAGGTAATATGCATCAAGCACTAGGAATAGTCCGTGGCACCTAGAGAGCTCTTGATATTTATGTCCTATTATTATTTACTCTACGGAATCAAAATGGGATGGAGAAACTATGGAACTGAAGAGCGTGGACTGTCAAAGCGAGCAGAAGGGAGAGGAAGGAGTCATGCAAGCCTGGAGGAATTCCAGAATCTAGTGCAGAAGCCCATGGAAGGTTTTTAGGCCATTTTAAACTGACTGGCTTGAGTATTCAGCTTTCTAAAGTCATGCTTCCTTTTTATCTTTTTTTTTTTTAATTAATTTTTATTAAGCTTCAAGTGAACATTTACCATTCCAATCAGTCTGTCACATGTAGGTTTACATACATCTTACTCCCTTCTCCCACTTGCTCTCCCCCTATTGAGTCAGCCCTTTCAGTCTCTCGTTTCGTGCCAATTTTGCCATCTTCCCTCTCTCTCTATCTTCCCATCCCCCCTCCCGTCAAGAGTTGACAACACACTCTCCAGTGTCCACCTGATTTAATTAGCTCACTCTTCATCAGCATCTCTCTCCCCCCCCACTGACCAGTCCTTTTCATGCCTGATGATTTGTCTTCGGGGATGGTTCCTGTCCTGTCTTTTTATCTTTTTTAAATGACTTCCAGCCCTCCACTCATCTCGCTTTATTATACATTGCAGTTCAGCTTTCTGTTTGGCCTTCACTTGCCAGAACACTTCCTAGGATTGCCTTACCTTTCACACCCAAAGAGATTCTCAAGGGCTTTTCCTAAACAGAGTCCATAGCCCCCATGTAATAAACACGTATTTTAAAGTATAATATTAAAGTATAAATTATATATTATATACTTAGAATAAATTATTACTTCCCTGGTGCTCAAAAATGCTGCAGATAGTTATCATTTTAAATAGCATTTGCTTTCCTTACAACTACGTCTGAATAGTGTGAAACTCAGAGGAGGAAGGGGTTTTGCACAACAAAAATCCAGTGGTCGTTTCTTAGTTATCTTAGCTTCTCAGTGTTCCATCCTTTGAAACATTTTCTTCACTGGGCTCCAGAGGTATCACTTCTCTGGGAGCTTCTTCTCAGACTCATCTTTTTTTTTTTTTTCTTTTTTTAAATAGAAATCAAAGTTTATCAGTGGTTACCAGAGGTAGGCAAGAGGGAGGGGGAAATGAAAACACAGTACTTAAGGATCACCAAGCTTCTGTTAAGGGTGACAGAAAAATTCAGGAATGGTGTTGGTCAAGCAACATGATGAACATATTTAATGTCACTGAGCTATAGATGGAAACCCTGGTGGCGTAGTGGTTAAGTGCTGTGGCTGCTAACCAAAGGGTCGGCAGTTCAAATCTGCCAGGCACTCCTTGGAAACTCTATGGGGCAGTTCTATTCTGTCCTATAGGGTCGCTATGTGTCAGAATAGACTTGACGGCACTGGGTTTTTTGGGTTGGAGCTGTAGATATTATTGAAACGGTAAATGTTTTGGTATCTATATATTTACCACAATTAAAAAAAAAAAAGTATGAGACAATTGGGGACATTTGAACACTCTCAATATTTGATGATATCAAGGAATATTTAGATGTGATAATGTTATTGGGGTTATGTTAAAAAAAAATCCAGAGTCCTTCTCTTTTTTTTTTTCACTTTGGTAAGTAGCATCTGGGGTCTCAAAATCTTGTGAGAGCTCTTTTTTATTTTTATTTTTTAATTGTATTTTAAATGAAGGTTTACAGAGCAAATTAGTTTCTCATTAAACAATACACATTGTTTTGTGACATTGGTTGCCAACCCCACAACATGTCACACTCTCCCCCTCGCGATCTTGGGTTCCCCATTACCAGCTTTCCTGTCCCTTCCTGCCTGCTCATCCCTGCCCCTGAGCTCTTTTAGTCTTGTTTTGTTTTATGGGCCTGTCTAACCTTTGCCTGAAGGGTGGACCTCAGGCGTGACTTCAGTACTGAGTACTAGACACAGGGGCCGTACTCTCAGGGTCTCTCCAGTCTCTGTCAGACCAGTAAGTCTGGTCTTTTTTTTGGGAGTTAAAATTTTGTTTTACATTTTTCTGTAGCTGTTTTTGGGCCCCTCTGTTGTGATCCCTGTCAGAGCAGTCGGTAGTGGTAGCCAGGCACCTTCTAATTGTGCTGGATTCAGTCTGGTGGAGGCTGTGGTAGTTGTGCTCCGTTAGTCCTTTGGACTAATCTTCCCCTTGTGTCTTTGGTTTTCTTGATTCTCCCTTACTCTAGACGGGGTGGGACCAATGGAGTATCTTAGATGGCCACTCACAAGCTTCTAAGATCCCAGACCATACTCACCAGATTAGGAATGGTGAACCTTTTCTTCGTAAGATATGTTATGCCAGTTGAGCTAGATGTCCCCCAAGACCATGATCCCCAGGACTCAGCCCAGTAATTTGGTCCCTCAGGGAGTCTGGATGTGTCTATGGAGCTTCCATGACCTTGCCTTGGTCAAATTGTGCTGAATTCCCCAGAATTGTGTACTGTCTTCACTTAAGTTACCACTTATCTATTGTCTAGTGTTTTTCCCTCCCCTTGCCTCCCCTCCCTGATAACCACCAACAATTGTTTCTTTCTGTATGTAAATCTTTTCATGAGTTTTTACAATAGTGGTCTAATACAGTATTTGTCCTTTTGTGATTGACTTATTACGATTGGCATAATGCCCTCCAGATTCATCCACGTTGTGAGATGCTTCACAGATTCATCATTGTTCTTTGCTGTTGCATAGTATTCCATTGTGTGTACGTACCATGGTCTGTTTATCCATTCATCTCTTGACGGGCACTTATGTTGTTTCCATCTTTTTGCTATTGTGAATAATGCTGCAATGAACACAGGTGTGCAGATGTCTATTCAGGTGATGGTTCTTATTTCTCTAGGATATATTCCTAGGAGTGGGATTGCTGGATCTTATGGTATTTCTATTTCTAGGTTTTTAAGGAAGCACCATATCACTTTCCAAAATGGAAAGTGATTCCATTTTGCATTCCCACCAGCAGTGCATAGGAGTTCCAAGCTCCCAACAGCCTCTCCAATATTTGTTATTTTCTGTTTTTGTTTTATTATTATTACTTGTCCCAGTAATGTTGGGGTGAGACGGCATCTCATCGCAGTTTTGATTTGCATTTCTCTAATGGCTGGTGATCTCAAGTATTTCTTCACGTATCTTTTACCTGCCAAATGTCTTCTTTGATGAAGTGTCTGTTCATATCCTTTGCCCATTTTTAAATTGGATTATTTGTCTTTTTGTAGTAGAGGTACTGGATTTTCCTATAGATTTTAGAGATTAGAGCTTTGTCAGATTTGACATAGCCAAAAATTTTTTCCCAGTCTGTAGGTTCTCTTTTTACTCTTTTCATGAAGTCTTTTGATGAGCATAAATGTTTAATTTTTAGAAGCTCTCCATTATCTAGCTTATCTTCTGGTGTTTGTGTATTGTTAGTTATGGTTTGTATGCTGTTTATGCTGTGTATTAGGGCCTCTAGTGTTGACCTTATTTCTAAGATCATTATAGTTTTTGGTTTTATATTTAGGTCTTTGATCCATTTTGAATTCGTTTTTGTGTATGATGTGAAATATGAGCCCTGTTTCATTTTTTTATAGATGGACATCCAGTTTTGGCAGGACCATTTCTTAAAAAGACTATCTTTTCCCATTTAATGGACTCTGGGCCTTTGTCAAAGATCATGTGACTGTAGGTGGATAGATTTACATCTTGGTTCTTGATTCTGTTCCATTGGTCAATGTGTCTGTCATTGTATCAGCATCAAGATGTTTTGACTACCATAGCTGTATAGTAGGTTCTGAAATCAGGTAGTGCGTGCAAGTTCTCCTACTTTATTCTTTTTCTTCAATAGTGCTTTGCTTATCCAGGGCCTCTTTCCTTTCCATATAAAGTTAATGATTAGTTTTTCCATCTCTTTAAAGAATGCTGTTTGTATTTGGAATGGAATTGCATTGTATTTGTAGATTGCTTTGGGTAGAATTGAAATTTTCATAATGTTGAGTCTACCTATCCACGAACACAGTATGTTTTTCCATTTATGTAGGTCTCGTTTGGTTTTTTGCAGTAATGTTTTGAAGTTTTCTTTGTATAGGTCTTCTAAGTCCCTGGTTAGATTTATTCCTAAGTATTTTGTTTTTTAGGGGCTATTATAAATGGTGTTGCTTTCCTGATTTCTTTTTCATAGTTCTCTTTATTGGTGTATAGGGATCCAATTGATTTTTGTATGTTTATCTTGTATCCTGCTACTCTGCTGAATCTATCAGTTCCAGAAGTCTTCTTGTGGAGTCCTTTGGGTTCTTTATGTATAGTATCATATCATCTGCAAATAGGGTAGTTTTACTTCTTCCTTACCAATTTGGATGCCCTTTTTTTTTTTTTTGTATTAGTTATATAGTGCTGCTGTAACAGAAATACCACAGATGGATGTCTTTAATAAAGAGAAATTTATTTCCTCACACTAAAGTAGGCTAAACGTCCAAATTCAGGGTGTCAGCTCCAGGGGAAAGTTTTCTCTCTCTGTCAGCTCTGGAGAAAGATCCTTGTCTTCAATCTTCCTCTGGTCAAGGAGCTTCTCAGGTGCACGGAACCCAGGTCCGAAGGACATACTCTGCTCCTGCTGCTGCTTTCTCGGTGGTATGAGGTACCCAACTTTCTGCTTGCTTGCCTTTCCTTTTATCTCTTGAGAGATAAAAGGTGGTACAGGCTGCACCCCAGGGAAACTCCCTTTACCTTGGATCAGGGAGGTGACCTGAGTGAGGGTGGTGTTACAATCCCACCCTAATCCTTTTAACATGAAATTACAATCACAAAATGGAGGACAACTACTCAATACTGAGAAGCATGGCCTAACCAAGTTGATACACATATTTGGGGGGGGACATAATTCTATCCATGACACCTTTATTTCTTTTTCTTGCCTTATTGTTCTAGCTAGGACTTCCAGCACAATGTTAAATAGGAATGGTGATAAAGGGCATCCTTGTCTTGTTCCTGTTCTCAAAGGGAATGTTTTCAGCCTCTCTCTGTTAAGAATGCTGCTGGCTGTTGGTTTGGTATAGATGCCCTTCATTATGTTGAGGAATTTCCCTTCTATACCTATTTTATTGAGAGTTTTTATCAGGAATGGGTGTTGGACTTTATTGAATGCCTTTTCTACATCAATTGAGCTCATCCTGTGGTTCTTTCCTTCTGTTTTATTTATGTGGTGGATTTTGTTGATTGACTTTTCTAATGTTGAGCCATCCTTGCATACCTGGTATGAATCCCATTTGGTTTTGATGTATTATTTTTTTTTTATGATGCTGAATTCTATTGGCTACAATTTTTCATCTACATTCATGACAGATTTTGGTCTGTAATTTTCTTTTTTGGGGTTGTCTTTGCCTGGTTTTGGTATCAGGGTTATGCTGACTCATAAAATGAATTCAGAAGTATTCCTTCCTTTTCTATGTTCTGAAATATTTTGAGTAGTACTGATGCAAGCTCTTCTCTGAATGTTTGGTAGAATTCTCCAGTGATGCTGTCTGGGCCAGGAATTTTTTTTTTTTTTTAATTACCTTTTCAAACCCTTCTCTTGATATGAGTCTGTTCAGATTTTTTATCTCAGTTTCTGTTAGTGTATATAGGTAGGGTGTTTCTAGAAATATGTCCATTTCCCCTAGGTTTTAAAATTTGTCAGAGTGTAGTTTTTCATAGTACTCTGTTATGATCCTTTTTATTTCAGTTGGGTCTGTTGTAATATTCCCCCCTTTCATTTCTTATTTGGATTATTTATTTGCATCCTCTCTTGTTTTTGTCAATTTAGCCAATGGTTTGTCAATCTTGTTGATCCTTTCAAAGAACCAACTTTTGGTTTCGTTGATTCTTTCTATTGTTTTTCTATTCTCTATTTCATTTATTTCTACTCTGATCTTTATTATTTCCTTTCTTCTGGTGACTGTGGGCTTCTTTGGCTGTCCTCTTTCTATTTGCTTGGGTAGCTAATGTTTCAATTTTGTCCCTTTCTTCTTTTTTGATATGTGTGTCTATTGCTAAAATTAACCTCTGAACACTGCCTTTGCTGTGTCCCAAAAGTTTTGGTATGATGTGTTTTCATTTTTGTTTGATTTTAGGAATTTTTTTATTCCATCTTTGATTTCTTCTAATACTCAGTAGTGGTTTTTAAGCAAGGTTTTATTCAGTTTCCATGTATTTGGGTTTTTTTTTCTTTTTCTTGCTCTTCCTGTTATTAATTTCTACCTTTATGGTGTTATGATCAGAGAAGACGCTTTGTATTATCTAAATATTTTGAATTTTGTTGAGGGTTGCTTTGTGGTCTAAGACGGGTCTATTCTGGAGAACACTCCATGTGTGTTGGAAAAGAATGTGCACTTTGCTGCTGTACGGTGTTCTATATATGTCTATGAGGTCAAGTTGGTTGATTGTGGCCTTTAGATCTTCTGTATCTTTGTTGAGTTTCTTTCTAAATGTTCTGTCCTTTATCGAGAGTGGTGTGTTGAAGCGTCCTACTATTTTTGCAGAACTCTCAATTTCTCTTTTCAGCGCTGTTAGAGTTTGTTTTATGTATTTTCGGAACCTTGTCATTGGGTGTATAGATATTTATTATTATTACGTCTTCATGGTGGATTGTCTCTTTAATCATTATATAATGTCTTTCTTTGTCTTTTATGGTGGATTTTGTTTTAAAGTCTATTTTATCTGAGATTAGTATTGCCACTCCTGCTCTTGTTTGATTGCTGTTTGCTTAATATATTTTTTCCATCTTTTGATTTTTAATATATTTATGTCTTTGTTTCTCAGGTGTGTCTCTTGTGGACAGCATATTGATGGCTCCTGTTTTTTTTTTTTTCAATTGTACTCTAGATGAAGGCTTACAGAGCAAATTAGTTTTTTCACTACACATATATTAATATATGTACTGTTTTGAGACATTAGTTTTCAACTCCACAACATGTCAATACTCTCCCTTTCTTAAACTTGGGTTCCCCGTGAACAACTTTCTTCCCCACCCACCCCCACCCCCACCGCCTTCTCAACCTAGTCCCTGGCTGCTGTGCCCATTTAGTCTTGTTTTGTTTTATGGGCCTGTCTAATCTTTTGCTGAAGGGTGAACCTCAGGAGTGATTTCATTACTGAGCTATAAGGGTGTCCGGGGGCCATACTCTCAGGGTTTCTCCAGTCTCTGTCAGACTGATTAGTCTGGTCTTTTTTTGTGAGTTAAAATTTTGTTCTACATTTTTCTCCCGCACCATCTGGGACCCTCTATTGTGATCCCTGTCACAGCAGTAAGTGGTGGTAGCCAGGCACCATCTAGTTGTGCTGGATTCAGTCTGGTGTAGGCTGTAGTAGTTCAGGTTCATTAATTCTTTGGACTAATCTTCCCTTGTATCCTTGATTTTCTTCATTCTCCCTTGCTCCTGACGGAGTGAGACCAGTGGCAAGTATCCTAGATGACCGCTCACGAGCTTTCAAGACCCCAGACATTACTCATCAAAGTGGAATGTAGAACATTTTCTTTATAAACTATGTTATGCCAATTGAGCTAGATGTTCCCTGAGACCATGGTCCCCAGGTCTCAGCACAGTAATTTGGTCCCTCAGAAAGTTTGCATGTGTCTATGGAGCTTCTGTGACCTTGCCTTGGACAAGCTGCACTGGCTTAATGAGTCCTGTTTTTTTATCCATTCTGTCGCTCTCTGCCTCTTTATGGGTGCATTTAAGCCATTTACATTCAGTATGATTACTGAAAAAAAGTATGAGCTTATTGCTGTCATTTTGTAGTTTTTTTTTTTTTTGTGGTGCTGACATTTTCTTTGCTCCTCTTACTCTTCTGTGCTGAATTCCTTTTGTTTGTGGATTTTTTGTTTTTGTTTCTTTAGTTTTTGTAGATTATGTGTTTACTGAGACTTTATGTTTTTCTTCTTTATTTTGACGAATAGATTTATTAACTTTCTTTGTGGTTACCTTGAAATTTACCCTTCTCTTCCTAAGTTTAAGCCTCTCTTTTATTAATAACACCTTGACTTCTTCTCCATTTGGGAGTTCTATACTTGTACTGTTTATTACCTCTTTTATTATTCTGACATTGTTGTCATTTACAGATTGACCCCTCTGGTTCCCTGCTGTAAATTTTTTAGTTTTGTTTTATCTTTGAGAGTTCATTATCTAGGTTGGTATCTGGCTAATGCTGTCATATGCACTAGATTCAGGTTGTTGTCTGATGCTGTTGGTTCTCTAACCAAAGGACTCCCTTTTATAATTCTTATAAGTTTGGTTTGGTTTAAATATATTCCCTTAATTTCTGTTTATCTGGAAATGTCCTAATTTCGCCATCATATTTGAGCAAGAGTTTTGCAGGATATATTATTCTGGGTTGGCAGTTTTTTTTCTTTCAAGATTTTATATATGTCAGCCCATTTTGCCTTCTTGCCTGCATGGTTTCTGCCAAGTAATCACAGCTTCGTCTTATTGTTTCCCCTTTGTATGTGACTTTTTGTTTTTCTCAAGATGCTCTCAGGATTCCTTGCCTTTTTTTTTTTTTGCTAGTGTGATTATGATACGTCTTGGTGTTTTTCTTTTGGGGACTATCCTATATGGGGTTCGTTGAGCTTCTTGAGTGGTCAGCTTTTCATCTTTCAAGGTATTAGGGAAGTTTTCTGTCAACAAATCTTCAATGATCCTCTCTGTGTTTTCCATTTTCTTCCCCCATTCTGGAACTTTGATCACTCGCAAATTTTTACTTTTGATTGTATCCCACATCATTCTCAAGGTTTCTTCACTTTTCTTCATTCTTTTCTGTGATTTTTCCTCAAACAAAGTAGTATCCAAGGATTTGTCTTCAATTTTGCTGATCCTGTCTTTCGTTGTTTCAAATTTGCTCCTAAAATCTTCTATTGCACTATCCATTTCTGAAATCTTGTTCACCTTTTGGATTTCTAATTGCTGTAATTTTGTATGATTTCTAGTTGTCAGTTTATTTCGACATTTTTGTTCCTGTATTATTTTCCTGACTTCTTCCATCATTTTGTCTCTCTTTTCCATCATTTTATCAGACTCATCTTCTCGATCTCTGAATGTTGGAGTACTCCAAGGCTCAATCCTTTTGTCTTCTCTAAATTCACTCCCTAGGTGATCTCATCTAATCCCATGGCTTTAAATACCATCTATTTATTGATTGCTTCTGGCTGTAGTCTCCGAGATGGCCCCTGATGATCCTTACCTCCTGGCATGCATGCCCTTGTGCAGTTCCCTGAATAGAACTGACCTGTATGATCAACAATATACTGAAAAAGTGAGGGTGTGTGGCCTTCAAGGGTAGGTCACAAAAGCATTTCAGTTCTGCCTTGCTCTCTCAGATTATTCACTCTAGGATATATCAGCTGCCCTCAAATTATACTATGGGGTGACAATCTCCCTGGAAAAAATCAGTGCTTTTACAAAATTTCCTAGTGAAGCTTCAATGGCCAGAATTTTGTGGAACATCCAGCAAGTCCAGAATAACAGTCCTTTTCTGATAAAGTTTCAGTCAGAATATCCTAGTCTTCACTATGCAGAGATTTCTTTATAATCTCTATTCTTATAACCTAAATTCACTTTGCCCTATTTTCACTGCCAAGAAATGCAGTTCATTCAGCATCCTAATCACGAAATTACAGCTCTCATTCACCAGATCATCAACTCTAATTCAACACAGACATGAAAGGTCCTTTTAGACTCCGCATTCAGAGAACTGCAGAAGAAGGAGATGTATTTAAGGAAAATAACTTGTAAAACAAAACCTGAGCAAAAGGTCAGACAGCAAATGAGCACATTTTTTATGATTATTTTCAAAATCTAACGTTTCATAAATTTAAAATTTTAGTTTTATATGTTGTGTGTATAAGCTACAAAAAGGTCTGGAAAATATACACTGAGCTGTTAGTAGTAGTTCTCTCTTAGGGATTAGAAAAGGGTTTGGAGAATATTTTCCTTCTTCTTTTGTACTTCTTTAAAATGTTTAATAAACAGCATGTATGACTCTGATAGGGCCCTAGGAGCACAATAGTTAAGAGCTGGGCTGCTTACCAAAAGGTCAGCAGTTTGAACCCCCTAACCGCCCCTTGGAAACCCTATAAGGCAGTTCTCCTCCATCCTGTAGGGTCAGTATGAGTCGGAATCGACTCAATGACAACAGATTTTGTGACTCTGATAATCAGAAAAATATGGATTTTAATTATTCAAAACACATGGATTGCAAACAAGTCACAGTAGAGAGGGATGCACCTAGAAAACAATCCTAGGTTACCGCAGCAGTCACCTCTTTAGGCTTTGTAAGAGTGACACCTACTGGAAACTCAGGAAATGAACTTTGAAAAACTATGATCAAGTCACTTGAGATGTGTTCAATACTAGACAGTTTAGTGGAGGGCGGAAAACAGGGAAGGAGAGATGAGGAAAATAAAAGCTTTTTTTTTTTTTTTAAAGTATCAAGATTAAAACTTGCTTACTTAAGTATAAGAGATATTAGTTTCCAGAAAATCCACCAGTGAGAAGGCACATGCTACAGGGCATAAAAAAGAAAGCTAGTACAATGAGAATTCATCTCACTCCAACAAGGCTGAGATTAATCCAAAACACACAAAATAATAAATGTTGGAGAGGCTGTGGAGAGACTGGAACACTTCTACACTGCTGGTGGGAATGTCAAATGGTACAACCACTTTGGAAATCGATTTGGCGCTTCCTTAAAAAGCTAGAAAATAGAACTACCATACGATCCAGCAATCCCACTCCTCGAAATATATCCTAGAGAAATAAGAGCCTTTGCACAAACAGATATATGCACACCCATGTTCATTGCAGCACTGTTTACAATAGCAAAAAGATGGAAGCAACCAAAGTGCTCATCAACGGATGAATGGATAAATAAATTATGGTATATTTACACAATGGAATACTACGCATCGATAAAGAACAGTGATGAATCTGTGAAACATTTCATAACATGGAGGAACCTGGAAGGCATTATGCTGAGTGAAATTAGTCAGTTGCAAAAGGACAAATATTGTGTAAGACCACTATTACAAGAACTTGAGAAATAATTTAAACTGAGAAGAAAACATTCTTTTGTGTTTACGAGAGGGGGGAAGGAGGGAGGGTAGAAGAGGGGTATTCACTAATTAGTAGATAAGAATTACTTTAGGTGAAGGAAAAGACAACACACAATACAGGGGAGGTCAGCACAATTGGACTAAACCAAAAGAAAGAAGTTTCCTGAATAAACTGAATGCTTCGAAGGCCAGCGTAGCAGGGGCAGGGGTTTGGGGTCCATGGTTTCAGGGGACATCTACGTCAATCGGCATAATAAAACCTATTAAGAAAACATTCTGCATCCCACTTTGAAGAGTGGCATCTGGGGTCTTAAATGCTAGCAGGTGGCCACCTAAAATGCATCAATGAGTCTTAACCGACCTGGATCAAAGGAGAATGAAGAACACCAAGAACACAAGGTAATTACAAGCCCAAGAGACAGAAAGGCCACATGAACCAGAAACTACATCATCCTGAGACCAGAAGAACCAGATGGTGCCTGGCTACAACCCAGGACTGCCCTGACAGGGAACACAACAGAGAACCCCTGAGGGAGCAGGAAAGCAGTGGAATGCCGACCCCAAATTCTCATAAGGACTTAATGGTCTGACTGAGACTGGAAGGACCTCGGTGGTCATGGCCCCCAGACCTGTTGGCCCAGGACAGGAACCATTCCCGAAGTCAACTCCTCAGACATGGATTGGACTGGACAATGGGATGGAGAGGGATGCTGGTGAGGAGTGAGCTTCTTGGATCAGGTGGACACTTGAGACTATGTTGGCATCGCCTACATGGAGGGGAGATAAGAGGGTAGTGGGGGTTAGAAACTGGCAAAATGGACACGAAAAGAGAGAGTGGAGGGAGGGAGTGGGCTGTCTTATTAGGGGGAGAGTAATTGGGAGTATGCAGCAAGGTGTATTACTTTGCTATATACTCCCAATTTTTTTGGTTGTAGCAAGGTGTAAGTTTTTGCGTGAGAGACTGACTTGATTTGTAAACTTTCACTTAAAGCACAATAAAAATTATTTAAAAAAAAAAGAAAGAAAGAAAGCTAGTAGTTATTTAAGAGTTTAGAGCATCAGACAGTCAATCTGAACTACTCAGGATTTTAAAAATGTACGATGCTCAAATATAAAATGAAAAATGTACTTAAATATTCGAGTAAATGGCTTTTTATGGGGTAGTAAATGTTTCTCGGAGCCCTGGTGGCACAGTGGTTACAAGCTCAGCTGCTCACTGCAAAAGGTCAGCAGTTCAAATTCATCAGCCACTCCTTGGAAACCCTGTGGGGCAGTTCTACTCTGCCTTATAAGGTCTCTATGAGTCAGAATCGACTTGACGATAGTGGGTTTATTTATTTATTTTTTAATGTTTCTTAAATCTTGGAACTGTATCTAAGATTTGAATGTCATTGTTTCATATTAGTATCATAAACTCAAAATGAAACCAAAAAAAAGGGTAGTGTCCTAATCTAATTGATCCTCTTCATGACTCCAGCTTTCTAAGAGCTATGGCTGTCTATCAGCAATATATTTATAAAAGGATTTATTATGACCAGAATTAGTGGTTAAGAATTAAGCACCTGGTGAATAAACAGACTGTGCCACATCCATACAGTAGAATATTACCTGGCAATACAAAGGATGGGACTACTGACACCAACACCATGGATGAATTTCCAACCACCATGCTGAGCAAAAGAAGCCAGACACGAAAGAACACATACTGTATGATTCCATTTACATGGAACCCCAGGGAAAACAAATTTAATCTGTAGTGAAACGAAAAAGATCAGTGGTTGCCTGGGCTGAAGGAGTTGGAGAAGTGGAGATTAACTGAGAAGGGGTAAAAGAGAAGCTTTAAACCCAAAACCCAAACCCACTGCTGTGGAGTCGATTACGACATGATGACCCCATGTATTACAGAGTACAACTCCCCCATAGGGTTTTCTTGGCTGTAATCTTTTCAGAAGCAGACCACCAGACCTTCCTGTTGGGTGGGTTCAAACCACTAACCTTTGGATTAGTAGCCAGATGCAGTTTGCAGCACTCATAGACCTTAAAAAAAAGGTTTGTTGTTGTTGGTGCCTTTGAGTAGATTCCAACTCATAACGACCCCACGTAGAACTGCCCCATAGGGCCTTCTTGGCTGTAATCAAGGGTGATAAAAACGTTCTATATCTTGTGCTGATGGTTAAACCAAAAAAATCAAACCCATTACTGTCTATTTCGACTTACAGCAACTCTATAGGACACAGTAGAACTGCCCCCATAGGGTTTCCAAAGAGCGGCTAGTGGATTCAAACAGCCAAACTTTTGGTTAGCAGCCAAATACTTAACTACTGTGCCACCAGGGCTTACATGGGTGTATTGACTCTTCAAACTGTACACACTTTATTGTATGTAAACATACTTCGATAAAGTTGATTTTAAAACAATAGCTACTTAATAGTCGCTCTTCCTGACAATGCTGTTGGAAGCAAAGAGGCATAATCAGTGGTGTGCTGGAGGAGGTTTGCACCTGCTCTCAAAGTACGAACTGATAAATATTCAAGTGTTTCATGAGCTGGCTGCTAAATCATTGGTAGCTTGAAATTGGCCATGACGGGAATTGGCAAACACTGCAATTTCCATCATGGCGAACTCAGAACCGGTTTACCGGCACATCATCGAGCACAATGGTTAATGCGGGTTGAGAGGCCGATTGCCTGGATTTGGGTTCCAGCTCTGCCAAGTTCTGGTGGTTTTACTTACCCTTATGTTTTTCAGCTCTCGGATCTGTAAAATCAGGACAATAATAGTACCTACCTCACCTGTGGCACATATTTGTTGTTGGTAAGTGCTGTCAAGTCAGTTCTGACTCATAGAGACCCTACGTACAACAGAACAAAACACTGCCCAGTCCTTCACCATCCTCACAATTCTTCCTATGTTTGAGCCCATCGTTGTAGTCACTGCGTCAATCCATCTCATTGAGGGTCTTCCTCTTTTTTGCTGACCCTCTACATTATCAAGCCTGATGTCCTTCTCCAGGGACTGGTCCCTCCTGATAAGAAGTCCAAAGTACGCAAGATGAAGTCTTGCCATACTTGCTTCTAAGGAGCATTCTGGCTGTACTTCTTCCAAGACAGATTTATTTGTTCTTCTTGTAGTCCATGGTATATTCAATATTTTTTGCCAACACTATAATTCAAATGCATCAATTCTTCTTTGGTCTTCTTATTCATTGTCCAGCTTTCACGTGCATGTGAGGTAATTGCAAATACCATGGCTTGGGTCAGGAGCACCTTAGTCCTCAAGGTGACATCTTTGCATTTTAACACTTTAAAGTGGTCTTTCGGAGCAGGGGAGCCCTGGTGATTAGGAGCTATGACTGCTAACCAAAACGCTGGCAGTTCAAATCCACCAGCCACTCCTTAGAAACCCTATGAGGCAGTTCTACTCTGTTCTTTAGGGTCACTATGAGTCCGAATCAACCTGGAGGCAACGTTTTTTTGGTTTGCAGCAGATGTGCCCAATGCATTATGTCATTTGATTTCCTGATCACTGCTTCCACGGGCATTGATTGTGAATTCAAGTAAAATGAAATCCTTGACAACTTCAATATTTTCTCAGACAACTGCAAATCTGAAAGATAAATAGGCAGTATTCTTTTTCATTTGAAATATTTCTCCTTAGCTGACTGCTAAGAGCTCAAGCTTTCTCATCTGACACATGGGGGGAAATAATACTTACACTTCCTACATCATAAGCTATTGTGAGCATCCAAAAAAGCCTATTTCTGTGAAAGAGCACTGTAAGCCATAAAGCACTTCAGAACTGTAAGATGCTAGTGTTAATGTAGCTGCTGAAATTAAAGGGGGAAGAATTCTGCAAGTAAATCTAGGGTACATAAAACAGACTGAGGAAAACCTTAGCACTCTTAGGGATTAACACTCAGTTTAAGAATTTTTTTTTTCTTCCTAAACCAACATAGTATAACAGCAAAATCCAGAACAACTACAATGCATATATTTCTAAAGAAATGCAAGTTTTTTAAATTATGAAAACAAATATACAATTTAGAAGCACCTTTAAATAAACCATGCTGAAGAAACAGTCCACAGAGAGGCAGTGAGGTCTAATAGACAGATAAAAAAAAAAATAGACAGATAAAAAACAGACACTAGATGGTATTTCAGGCTTCACTCAGTGAGTCATTATTTTGCTCAGAACAAGTTACTCAACTTGGGATGACTCACCTTTTATAAAAAGACTATAATAATATCACTATAATGACATTAGTCCAGCATTTTGGAAGCCTCATGAAAAACATCATAAACACAGGACACTGTGAACTTGGTCAGTCAGAATATGTTCATTTTAGTTATCAACTTGGAATCCACCTGGATGACAGAGTTAATTTTTTGTATTAAACTTCCCCATCTTATCTAATGAATGACTGAGTAGGCTGATAAAGAGTAAGATAAATTTTCTTCATTGTTTTTTAAAAAAACAAACAAATACAATCAGCATCCAGTCAAGAGATAATCCTGGAACATAAACTGCAGAATCTGATCTGGGCTAATAGAAAATTCATCAGGGGTGTTATAGATAAAGCAGTACAAAGAGGTCTAGTTTTCCTAATCAGAGGCTGGTGGTAGGAAGTCCTGAGAGTTGGGTGGTGGATATAAATAAAGGTGGGAGAATTTAACTCAGTTCCCCCACTGGAGTCTTCAATGGAACATCTCTCTCCCCTACGTGACTCTGGAAGGTGTTTTTACAGCTTAGAGCTAGAAAGAGAGGGAAGGGCTGAATGCTAGCCAGTGGGAAGATGAGAATGGCTCTAGGGGAAGGTAGGTGTCAGCAGGGAGGAGTATCCAATGAATGTTTTAGTCACCATCATCATTATTTGTCACCTCCAGGGTACACAGTGAACAATTACATGACAGAGATTTTATTTCTGAGGAATTAAAGGACAATATAATACTGTAATTCCCAGGATATAAAGCTAAAGTGGCAGGCTACACAATTATTTGCTGATTTATCCAGAGGACAGTTTTTTTAGCTGCATTTTCTAAAAATTTACACCCTGAAAACCTACTCATATAAAGCTGTGTTAAAAAGAAAACACAGTATGTATCATAAAACACTTGCTATGTACCCAATATATTCAAACAGCTTATAACATTATGGTAACTTATCTCTGAATCACAAACCTGTTTAGGATCTTTACGGGTCATTTGATTTATGTTTGGTTTGGTCAGAAAAATACCAAATAAGAAAACATTATTTTTGACAGATTTATGGATTTCAGTCAAATTGACCTTTAGTTAAACAATTCATGGAAAGTTATTCCATCGTCAATGTTGGTCTCACAATCCTTCAGTTGGAGCTTTTCAGGGTCAAGCTCCACATTTCCTGAATCCATTTTTTCATTCAAGAAATATTCTAAGCATATCCTAGCCACAATCTGGCATTTTACCTCCTAAATATCTATGACCTAATTATTTTTCTCCATCTCCACCATCATCACCCTGGTCCAGGCTACCATTTATCATCTCTCGCCTGGATGATCACATAGCTTCCACTTTTACCTCCCACCATTCCATTCTCTCCACCACAACTGCAGGAATCTTCTTGGAAACACAAACTTGATCCTTTTACCCCATCAAAGGCTCCATATTTTCCTTCGAATAAAAACCCAAAACCCATAAGCTCAGCCTCCCTCTTCAGCCTCAAATTTTTTGCCTCCCCTTCCTCTTTTCATGAACGCTTACTGGCCTCGTTTGGCTTCTCTAACACCCTGCTTCTTCCCAGTCCAGCACCTTCCCATAGGCTTTTTCCCTCTGCCTAGAAGGCTCTTCCTCTATTTTGATCTGGCTAACTCCTACTTGCCAGTCAGGTCTTAATTCAAATATCACCTCCTCTGAGAAGCCTTGACCAGACTCTGCACACCCCCACCACCATCAGCAGTAACCACCCCAAGTTCTCCCATTATATGCTTTCATAATATCCTGAAGTTTTCCTTCATAGCTCTTAACACAATTTGTAATTATATATTTATTTGTATGACAACTGAATTAATGAATTAATGTGTTTCTCCCACTGTGAGCTCTGTAAGGTTTCTCAGGTCAAGGGCCATATCTGTTTTGCTTACCACTGTAGCCCTAGCATCTAGCACAATGCCCATTGCAAGGGGAGATAACAAATATTTGTAGAATACATGCACATGGAATTGTGTATAAGTGACAGACTATTCACTCAAGAAAAGCCAGATCCTACTTTGGTGAGTAGCATATGGGGTCTTATAAACTTGCAACTGGCTATCTAAAATACTTCAATTGGTTCCATAGCGTTTGAAGCAAGGAAAATGAAGAAAACCAAAGCACAGGGAAAATATTAATACAAAGGACTAATGGACCACATGAACCACAGGTTCCACTAGCCGGAGCCCAGAAGAACTAGATGGTGCCTGGCTACCACCACCAGCCAACAGCTCTGACGGGGATAACAGTAGAGGATCCCAAAGAAGAGTGGAAGAAAAATGTAGAACAAAATTCAAATTTATAAAAAAAAAAGACCAGGCTTACTGGTCCGACAGAGACTGGAGGAACCCCTGAGACTATGGCCCCTGGACACCCTGCTAACTCAGAACTGAAGCCACTCCTGAAGTCCACCTTTTAAAGATTAGATGGGCCTATAAAACAAACAATAACACACATGAGGAACACACTTCTTAGTTCAATCAAGTACATGAGAAAATGCGCAACACCTGCCCAAAAGCAAAGACAAGAAGGCGGGAAGAGACAGGAAAACTGGACAAATGGACACGGAGAACCCAGGGTGGAAAGGGAAAGGGGGAAAGTGCTGACATACTGCAGGGATTGCAACCAATGTCACAAAACAATTTGTAGATAAATTTTTTAATGAAAGACTAATTTGCACTGTAAACTTTCACCTAAAACACATTTTTTTTTTTTTTAAAGAAAAGAAAAGCTGGAACAATGCCTGTATTACTCTAGGTATAAACACCTAGATATACCCAGCACTTAACATGGGGCTACCAGATAAGATGCACTCAATATTTGCTGCATGAATACTGAATAAAAAAATAGTGGTGATATATTTCCTCTATTATTTTCTTGAAACATTCATTTGATTTTTATCTTTTTATTTATTCCAAAATTTCCACCACTCATCTTTTGGTATGAGTCAACAAACCCAACTTATCAATGCATAGCAGCTAAGAAGAGTGTCTGTCATATAGAAGGCACTAAAGAGATGCTTTGAATTTATTTAATTTGAATCTATACTTTGGTTACTTTATTTTAAAATGCATGAGTCACATGGAAATGAATTTCACTTACTTTATTCTTCTTAAATCTTACTAAAGTAAATATGCTGGCTTTCAGGGACTGAAAGCCACTAAGGAAGTGTTTGTATTTTACTGAGAAATTCGTTGAATTCCATTAACATTTTCAGAAAATCGTCAAGATACTTGACCCTCAAGATACTTGCCACTCCAGGGACATAATTTTTTTTATCTAACTGTACAAATCTTAGCTTGGCAATTTCATAAGGCATATTGACATAAATCATATTGCTCAATATATTGTATCTGTTGACTCACTAGAAAGTGATCTTCAGTTTCAACAAGCAGTCATTTAATTCATGATGTTTCTGTTTTTTTTTTTTTAAGGAAATTAACCTGAGGACTTTTCCCATACATCTAAAGAGTACTGGGAGTTGTTTTCACAAAACAGAGTGGTATGGTATCTATGCAGTAATTTACATGAAGGAAAAAATTTGTCCATAGATATTCACTTATAGCAACCTCAGAATCCTTCAGCTCACCATTAGGGTGTGATACAGGAAGTCAACTAACTATGAATATAAAACTGAGTTATCTTAAAGCAACTGATAGAAGGAAGACTGGCTTTCCATGAAAAAACTCAATCTGAAAACTTAATACATGTGAGAATTTAGCCCAAACCTTGTCTCTCCTTAGCCCAAACCTTGTCTCCCCTAGAACCCAGAGGTGTTCTATCTACAATAGACTTTTCTCTCAATCAAACTAATATTAACTGGGCATTATGGCGCAACCATGAGCAGAAATAGATATGTATGCAAATAACCTTATCTTGAGGTAGAAAGTGACCCTCACTACCAAAGAAAGTAAAAATGAAGTACCACAGAAATTTGGAGGAAGGAAAGAATATGTAGAGCTTGGACATGAGGACCACTCTTACAGTAGAAGAAACATTGAGCGCAGACTTGAGGAGTATATAAAATCTCAATGTATGGTGCTAAATAGGAGTGGGGAGGCAGAAACAGAACCAAATAGCATCTCACTTGGAATGCTTTCCCACAAGACTAAGTGCTCTTTTTCTGAGAACTGATAAGAATTTCTACGTTCTTTGCCCATGATGACCTGCACTTTATTTTTGGAAAATGAATTTGGTGCCTGATTCCTTTTCAAAAGCTGGGGCCATGTTCTGTTGGCCATCCAGAAATAAATTCCCAGCCCTTAATGTGGGATCTGCAACGATGCAGGTATGCCAAATAAATACTGGTTGAAATGATGTTTAGAAACATCACATTGGGTTCACACGTTATCAAAACTAATATAAAAATTCAGACAAAAGGATTGGCTGAAGTTCAATGAAAACTATTAATCAAGCCCATCACTGGTCATATTTTAAAACAAAAGTATACATTGACTGAATTTTTCATTTTGGCACCAATTATGCTGTCACATAGGTATGGCCCTGGCTTATGAGTCACTCAAAAATCTGCAATATTGGAATAATAATATAGTGTGTTTTAATCACTATATTACAGCAGGTGAGGACACATGAGGACAAAGCCAACAAAGCAGCAAAGTGACCACTGTTGAATCTTTGTGAGGAAGAATGTCCTACATGTTAAGTGATACTTAATAGTTGAGCAACCCAGAAGAAAAAACATGGACCGTCAAGGAAAGTTTGCTAAGAGCAAAGTAAAAATTCAGTGCATGTTACTAGATTTTGCAATATCTACATGTTGAAATAAACAAATGTGATTTTAATTGGAGGAGGAAGATAATTATAGCTTAAGAGCCAACCAGTTACCACCACAATCAGAACTGTCTGCGTGACAAGTCTTGGCTCCATGACCAAGACAAGAGGGTGAACCCAAAAAGTGAGTAAAACAAGTTTCCATTACAAATGTGTTCAAGACACCTGAGCTACCCTGAAACCATTATGTTACTAATGATGATTAAATTTAAATAATTTCTGTAAATTTATTAGGAAAACAAAGAACCCCATGCTGTATTATATCTCTGAAAGTAATACTACGCTGGAAATTGATGCAATGGGTAAAACGCGGTTAGCATGCATTCCTAAAAAATAGTCCTTGAGCTAATACTAGAAACACACACACACACACAAAGAGGTCAAATCAATAATACTACAGATTTAGAAGTGATCCAAGTAATAGCAACTTAGGTAATAATGGAAGTGAAAACCTTGTCATCTAAGTTGAATGAATGTGTGACCCTTTAGCTTGTGAAACAAAAGATTTAGGGGGACAGGATAACTCTTCAAATATCCAAAAGACTGTCAATCAGAAAAACTATGTTCTGTGAGCAGAATAAACGCTATATTCTGGGTGGCAGATTTCAGTTCAATCTAAAGTCCAATTTTTTAATAACTAGAGCATCTCAAAAATGGAACACTTTGTGATACAATGAGCTTCCCGTCACTAAAAATATCCCAGTAGAGATGGGAGGTATTTGTGTAAGGCAGTTCTGCTTGGTGTTAAATATTTAACAAGAGAAGCAAGAAGGGAACTAACATTTGTGAGTATCTACCACGTGCAAGACATTTTTTACATGTTATCCCGGTAGATAGTCTTAAACTTCTGAGTTGGATACTATTTTTTATATGACAATACTAAGGCTCAGAGAG
This sequence comes from Elephas maximus indicus, assembly GCF_024166365.1. Lineage (NCBI taxonomy): Eukaryota > Metazoa > Chordata > Mammalia > Proboscidea > Elephantidae > Elephas > Elephas maximus. The sequence continues at coordinate 47,935,447 of NC_064837.1, read as the reverse complement.
GTTAAGTAACTTACCACACATATAGTAAGCGGTAGATCTGGGATTTGAAACCTGGTGATGATCTCTAAAGTCCTTTGCAAATTGTATGCTGGTTGAAGCCATAACAGTATATGTGTCAGTGGCCTAGATAATTCCATTCTGGTCACTTCTGTTAATTTCTGTCTGGTAGTGTTTCTATCAGAGTATCTAGAAACTTTTGATCAAAGAGAATGTTGTTAGCCTTCTTCATGACAACAAACTAAAAATAGAAGCCATCCTACAGGTCCTTCCAGCTGAAATTCTGTAAATTTTCTGTACTTAGAATTTCTAACAACCCAAAGAGCTTCAGCTCACACGGGTCCAGTCTAGGCAACTGGTTGTGGCTTCTGGGTCAATGTTACCGAGAAAAATTCTGCTTCAGCAGGAAGGCGCATCATTGTCAATCTGTACTGTCTGCCATGGGTACAGGACAGGAGAGTGGCAGCAAGGATGTCTTGTGTTTGTCATCTCTAATATACACATTTCCCAAAACTATTTTTCCTTTTTCTTTTATCAGTTCTTGAGTGGATACAAGCTCCATATTGTTTTACTAACTAATCGTGGAAGGTAGTGCTTACTGCTATTGTTCCTAAAACCACTACTGGAGGATATGGAAATATACAATGAGGCAAGCAGAAGGCTGCCCTTAAGGCTGATTGCCAAGGATGATTCTGTTTTTGTTTCGTTTTATTTTTTAAAATATAAATTAGAATTACTTTGGAAAAAGTACCATAGTTTAGAATCTGTTTCTCAGCATTGCAGGTCCAGAAACTGAACTTTAACAGTATACCCAGAGGTAACCCAACACTCAACAACAGATTTAGGATCATTATATTATATTCACACAATGCAGGGTATATTATATTCATACAATACATAAATACAGATTTATGATCATTATATTATCTTCACACAATACTTGCTCATTAACAATAAGGGACATTTCTTCCCAAATGTTCAAGACCTCGTTCCAGAACACCCACTTTCCTGCTATTGAGGTACCTGGAAAGGTGGTTTAGGAATCAGTAAGTTGCTGCATAAGCACAGCTTTCAAGCAGAGGTCATTGGATAGACTTGAAGGACATTTCCTCCACATCCTACCAAGACCGTGAAATGTCTTTGTCCCACACTAGACAACTCCCTCCCCTCTCTAGTGACTGGATTGACCATTGATAAATTCAGCACCTCTCTCCCCAAAATGAAGCCAAAGGCAGCTTCCACGAATCCCTTTTTAATCTGAATCCCCTGCAGACCACACTCCCTATCCAGTTGTTTGGCCTGGGACATAAATTATATGTTGGTTTGATTAGTTCAGTTAGGAAGGCAACTATAGTTCCTTCACTTCTCAAATTCATAGTGACACCTCACTGTCACATCCAGACTTGTACCTGTAACTACCTCTTTCAAGTATCGGAGGGAAGCCCCCGGGTTCACAATGCATAAGGATGAGGTTCATCATTTTAAAAGTGCAAGGACAATGATACATACGTTCCAGACTCAATGCACATTCCACCACACTAACTCTTCTAAAATGTAGAATTTTAGTCATTTTTTAAAATGCATCACATGTCTACTCTTTATTATAAGTCCCTTATGATGAAGTTTAAATTAATCATCCAACAGGTGGGTCTCCTACATCACTAATTGAGAGTTCACTGTGTTTTGGGTTACAATTATTTCTGATTTCTCTCTCCTTCCAGTAACCTAACTTAGCTGTCTCACTCCTTGGCTCCCTGAGTGTTCTTTTGTTTCCCAGAAGGAAATGTATCCTAAGTACCTCTAAAGAGTTCCAAAAGTCTGATCCTTGCCTCTGTTTTCAAGCGTGTTCTACACCCAATAATCTTGTCTTCACTCCACCCTTGCTTCCCTCCTCATCGTTCTTTTTGTTATTTTACGCCCACTCGGAATGCTGCAGCAATGCAAGACACAGATGGCCTCATTCCATCCCCACCCTCTCCTTCCCTAATGACTGACAGTCTGGCTTCTGTGCACTAAACTGTCCAGAAAATTCTTGCTTCCATGTCTCCAAGGATCTTGTGGCCAATACCATGGGCATTTTTTCCAGACCTCATCCTCCCTGATCTCTCTGCAGAATTTGAAACTTGAGAACTAGAAAAACCTCCTTCTGGAAACTCCTATGGGTGAATCATCCATGCAGCAATCCATGCTGCAATTTCCTGAGACTTTTCTAGCCTACCAGATCACTCCTTATTCACTCCCTTTACTGGATACTTTTCCTCTCTACCTAGCTTAACTTGGAGGGTTTCCTCAATTTTTGGTCTTGGCCTTCTCCCCTTTTCTTTTCTCTCCCATAATATTCAGTTGTTCTCAAGGCTTTAACTCTCACCTCAGTATGGATGTTTCCTGGCCTTTAGCTCTCTCCTAAATTATTATATCAATTTCAATGTTCCCTTTAATTTGAAACTGTTTCGAGCAAATGGTCATGCTACATTATTCAAAAACTATAAAGACTGAGACTATATATATACTTCAGCTAGTGGTTTTGAGAGAATTCGGGTTCCAAAAGACAACAGTACTAATAGGGTCTACTCAAAATCGAAAACAACCAAATTGGAAAGCTACTCTGCTACTCTTGACATCTCTGTAGACTTTGACACCGCCAGCAACTCCCATCCTCTTGGAATTCTCTTCCTTGGTTTTCTCGAAACTTCTGTCTCCTGGTTCTTTTTTCTTTGAGCATTACCTCTCAAGCTCTTTTGCCTCTCCTTAAATGTTACAGTTCCTTGGTCTTTTATTTTTGGTCCTCATCTCTATCCATTCTCCCTGGGAAATCTCACCCAGTCTCATGGCTGCTCTTTGCGAGTAACTTCTAAAACCACACCTCTAGTTACAATTTCTCTCCTAAATTCCAGACCTACATTTACAACTGCCTATGGCAGTTCTATAATGCCTATAGGGTCAGTATGAGCCAGAACTGACTAGAAGGCAAAGGGTTTGGTTTGGTTTGGGTATGTAATATCTACACCTGGATGTTCACGGGTACCTCAACCCCAATCTTCCCTAACCTGCATTCATTATCTTTCCTACAAAGCCTGCACCATCACATTTAATGGCATTCTCCCAATTACAAAGTTAGAAATTTCCTATAATCCTAGACTCCTCCCTGTCCATTAATCTGTGGCCAATCAACAGTCAAGTGCCACTATTTCTATTGTCTTTGCTTCTCCTTCTTACTACCCCACTGCTACTTTCTTAAAGTTCTCATTGTCTCTTCCCCTGCCCCCAGACTTTTGCAAATCCTTGTATCTCGTGTTCCTGCCTCTATTTCCCTCCTATCTCCTGAACGAGACTTATTTCTCTCCAATGTATCTAGTACACTACCAAAAAAGTTAGCTCTCTAAAATTAAGATCATGTCCATCCTCTGTTATGAAGCCTTCAATGTTCTACTCCCTGACTAAGGGACCAAGTCCGAATTCCTTAGAAAAGTTTAAAGGCCCTTCCCCATTTGGCCCCAAACTAGTTTTTCAGTCTTATTCCTTGGCACTCACTTTCATAAACTATGCTCCAGCCAAACCAAACTTTTCACGTTCCTCAAATATGTCATGTAAATGTTTGTTGTTGCTGTTGTTAGGTGCAGTCGAGTCAGTTCTGAGTCATAGCAACCCTGTGTACAACAGAATGATCATTGCTACGCTTGAGACCATTGTTGCAGCAATTGCGTCAATCCATCTTTTTGGGGAGCATTCCTCTCTTTTGCTGACCCTCTACTTTACCAAGCATGGTCTTCCTTATTCATTGTCCAGCTTTCACATGTAAATGAGGTAATTGAAAATACCTTGGCTTGGGTCAGATGCACCTTAGTCTTCAAGGTGGCATCTTTGCTTTTTTAACACTTTAAAGAGATCTTTTGCAGCAGATTTGCCCAACGCAATGTGTCTTTTGATTTCTTGGCTGCTGCTTCCATGGACGTTGATTGTGGATCCAAGTAAAATGAAATCCTTGACAACTTCAATCTTTTCTCCATTTATCAGTTCATTTGTGGGAATTTTTGTTTTCCTTATGTTGAGGTATAATTCATATTAAAGGCTGTTGTCTTTGATTTTCATCAATAAGTGCTTCAAGTCCTCTTCGTTTTCAGCAAGCAAGGTTGTGTCCTCTGCACATCACAGGTTGTTAATGAGTCTTTCTCCAATTCTGATGCCATGTTCTTCATAGAGTCCAGCTTCTCAAATTATTTGCTAGCACACAGACTAAGTATCCTGAAAGGATACAACCCTAATACACACCTTTCCTGATTTTAAACTACACAGTATCCCCTTGTCCTATTGGAACGGTTGTCTCTTGACCTATCCAGAGGTTCCTCATGAGCATAACTGAGTGTTCTAGAATTCCTATCATTTGAAAAGTTATTCATGATTTGTTATAACCCACACAGTTGAATGCCTTTGGATACTCAATAAAACACAGGTAAACTTCTGGTGTTCTCTGCTTTCAGCCAAGATCCATCTCACATTAGCAACGATATCTCTTATTCCATGTCCTCTTCTAAATCCACCTTGAATTTCTGGCAGTTCCCCATCAATGTACTGCTGCAACAGTTTTCCATTATCTTCAGCAAAATTTTACTTTTGTATCATATTAATGATATTATTAGATAATTTTGACATTCTGTTGGATCACCTTTCTTTGGAATGGGCATAAATATGGATCTTTTCCAGTCGGTTGGCTAGGTAGCTGTCTTCCAAATTTCTTGGCATAGATGAGTGAGTACCTCCAGTGCTGCAGTCCTTTGTTGAAACATCTCAATTGGTATTCCATCAACTCCTGGAGTCTTGTTTTTTGCCAATGCCTTTAGTGCAGCTTGGACTTCTTCCTTCAATACCGTCGGTTCTTGATCATATCTTACCTCCTGAAATGGTTGAATGTCGACCAATTCTTTTTGGTACAATGACACTGTGTATTCCTTTCATCTTCTTTTGATGCTTCTTGCCTCGTTCAATATTTTGCCTATAGAATCCTTCAGTACTGCAGTTCGAGGCTTGGATTTTCTCTTCAGTTCTTTAAGCTTGAGAAATGCCAAGTGTGTTCTGTCCTTTTGGTTTTCTACGTCTAGGCCTTTGCAAGTTTCATTATAAAACTTTGTCTTCTCAAGCTGCCCTTTGAAATCTTCTGATCAGCTCTTTGACTTCATCATTTCTTCTATTTGCTTTACCCAGAACCACCCAGTGCCATCGAGTCTACTCGCTTTAGCTGCTCTATATTCAAAAGCAAGTTTCAGAGTCTCTTCTGACATCCATTTTGATCTTTTCTTTCTTTCCTGTTCTTTTAATTACCTTTTCTTTCCCCATGTATGATGTCATTCCACAAGTCATCTGGTCTTTTGTCATTAATGTTCAATGCATCAAATCTATTCTTGAGATGGTCTCTAAACTCAGGTGGGATATACTCTAGGTTGTATTTTGGCTCTTGTGGACTTGTTTTAATTTTCTTCAGCTTCAACTTGAGCTTGCATATGAGCAGTTGATGGTCTGTTGCACAGTTGGCCCCGGCCTTGCTTTGACTGCTGATTTTGAGCTTCTCCATGGTTGCTTTTCACAGATGGAGTCAGTCTGATTCCTGTGTATTCCATCTGGTGAGGTCAATGTGTATGGTTGCCATTTATGTTGTTAAAAAAAATGTATTTGCAATGAATAAATCATTGTTCTTACAAAATTCTATTATGCAATCTCCAGAGTTGTTTCTATCACCAAGGCCGTATTTTCCAACTACAGATCCTTCTTCTTTGTTTCCAACTTTCACATTCCAAGCACCAGTAATTATCAATGCATCTTAATTGCATGTTTGATCAATTCAGACTGCAGAAGTTGGCAAAAATCTTCATTTTCTTCATCTTTGGCATTAGTGGCTGGTGCATAAATTTGAATAATAGTCATATTAACTGGTCTTTCTTGTAGGCATATGGGTATTATCCTATCACCGACAGCATTGTACTTTAGGATAGCTCTCAAAATGTTCTTTTTGACAACGAATGCCACATCATTCCTCTTCATGTTGTCATTCCTGGCATAGTAGACCATCTGATTCAAAATAGCCAGTATCAGTCCATTTCAGCTCACTAATGCCTAGGATATCGATCTGTATGGGTTCCATTTTATTTTTGACAACTTCCAATTTTCCTAGATTCACACTTCGTACATTCCACATTCCAATTTTTAATGGATGTTTGCAGCTGTTTCTTCTCATGTTGAGTCATGTCACATCAGCAATGGAAGGTTCCAAAAGCTTTATTCTATCCACGTCATTAAGGCTGACTCACTTTAAGGAGGCAGCTCTTCCCCAATCATATTTTGAGTGCCTTCCAACGTTTGGGGCTAAACTTCCAGCACTATATCAGACAAGGTTCCACTGAAATTCATAAGGTTTTCACCAGCTAATTTTTTTCAGAGGTAGACTGCCAGGTCCTTCTCCCTAATCTGTCTTAGTGTGGAAGCTCAGCTGAAACCTGTCCACTATGGGTGACCCTGCTGGTTTTTGAAATACCAGTGTCATAGCTTTCACCATCACAGCAACATGCAAGGCACTCACCTGTCAGTCTGTGGTACCATGGTGGCTTGTGTGTTGCACGTTGCTCCATGTATATTTACACCTCCTATACACATGCAAGTCCCTCTAACTAGAATTTTCTTCCCTACCCAAAGAATTCCCATTCATTCCTTAAAACCCTTTCATGATTGCTGGGATATATGGTTGCCCACCCACTTTTTCCATCTCTCAGGTTCATTGGGAAGCTGTTTTGCCACTAATAGCTGCATACTGCTGCAAAGCAGGGCCTTTATAACTGTTTGAAATTTTAAAAAAATGGATGTGAGCTGCAAATTACTGTTTCTACAGGGTGTTGTGTGAGGTGTGTGTATTTTTGGTAGGAAACAGAAATTTTAATTTTTCTTCAAGACACTATATGTCCCTCTGAACTATAGGGGGCACCTGTGGGCAGGATTAGTGGGACAATGTATGACCCTCAGGACTAGAAGGGTAGGGTTGTTGGTGGGGGCAAAAAATAAAAATCCATACTACCTACCAAAAATTCAACAATACTCAATGATTCAGCAATACTTTCATTAATAAAAATGCATGGTTATCAACAAAAAACTCAAAAGCAGAAAAAAATTGGGTCTTGAAAGGGTTAAGAAGCCATTCATTTGTCATTTCCCTAAGTCCTCCAGTGACTGGTTTCCTTTTCTTGGTGTTTCATGTTCTTTATATAAACCTGCGTTATCAAATTTTTCATCTTATTTTGTAATTATTTGGTCTTGTCCCCTAGCTTTTCTCCCCTAAGATATGCCTTCCTTGAGGACAAGGACTGGATCTTATATATCTTTGTATCCTCAGGGCTCAGTAAAATTTCTGAAATATAATACGCATTATATATACATATGTGACCACTATGTGAAAATGGAGACGTGAGAGCCAAGTGATCCTTCCCTACGGAAGGTGAAGGGGGAAAAAATCTCAGAAACAAACAAAAAAAGAGCCCTCTTTATCTATAATTGAGTTTAAAGTCAAGTTGTAGCCATTGAAAGAACACAGAAAATCTTCTCCCCAAAATTTTTACCACCACAGCACCTGAAATTCACTTGTATAAAAGATGCATTTTTAAAATGTAAATAGCTGCAGTAATACCTTTCCACCCCACCCACCTTTATCAGTAAGTCACACCTTAGACTGAATGAGACTGATGAGATTGTTATCACCCTAGTACCTATTTGGGGTTATTCCTACAGCAGGCTGAGAGGTTTCAGGAGCTAAAGAGGAGGAAGTAGGGATATGGAGCACTTCAAGGGAGGACAAGCTAAACTCAGATTAGGGTACCAGGGAGCAACTTCAGAGCACAGGATAGCTGGGGTGGGAGCATGCTGCAGAGAGGAGGAGGTGAGCAAAACAAAGATCCAAATTCAGTGATAGAAACTTTGAAAGGTACAGGTTCCTCTACTCCTCCCCCAGAGACAAACACCCTCTCTCACACCCTCTTAGCAAGAGCAGCCCCAACTCTGACACAGGCTTGGCTCTTCAGAGGAACCGCTCACCTTCCACTGTTACTTACTCTTGTTACCTCTTGTAACCTAACTATTGTTTCCACCCACTGCCCACATTATCCTGCCTTGCATCTAATGAGAAGCCAAGGAAGAGAAGGGTGAACTGGTTTCTATAGTCCCAAAACGTGAGGCTGCCACAGAGGATTAGATCTCATCTTATTCTTCTACCGGATCCCACGTAAGATGTTCCCTTTCCTCCTACCTCACCTGCAGCAGTGAGCAGGCTTTCTGAGAGGAAGATTGGAAGAAACAAGCCCAGAAAGTTTCTGTAGGGCAAACATAACATGTATCTGGGAGCACTTTCCATCCTGTAAAACCTACAGCAATACACCTTAAAGAAAACTGAAGCCGAGGCCTGTCTATGAGGATGTCCCACCACTGTCTCCAAGAACGTAATTCAGTGCCTGCACTTCTAAAGCACTCTTTCTCCTGACTTCCCTATTCTGCCAACAGACCACCACTCTCCTGGTCACTCAGACAACTCTGATAAGTCGGTCTTGTCCACTTCAATATCCAATCAATAATCAAATAATTATTATTATTCTTTCAATTGGCTTTTTCTTTTTATTTCCACAACTGCATAGCCAGGCACTGTAACATTCTCCTCACTGATTTGCTCTCAGTCTCTCCCCAAACAAATTAGAACACCTTCATCAGGCTAATCTTCCCAAAGCAATGCTTTTCTTAAGGCATGGCCTTACTCAAAAGCAATCAGGAGCTCACACTGCTTACCAGTGGTTCTCAATACATTTTTCTTTCTAACGTGGCTCTAGGATACAAACATTCCCGATAATAACAATGTACCTGCTGGGATCCTTGGGAGAAGTGGATTCCGAATCTCAGGGTGGGAGTGTTAAGTTGTGTGTAATCTGAGAAACTTCCAATGTGATAAGTAGAACAATAGAGGCACATACAGAATGCTATAAACCAAAAACCAAGCCATTGCTGTCGAGTGGATTCACTCAAATTAAGGTAAGTCAAGGAGAGTTTAATAAAAGGACTATTTACAAAGGTGTGGGTATGGTGTAGGGAAGCCACCAAAGGTGGCTATTATCACCCCTGTGCCCAAAAGGACAAAGGAAGGTAACTTGGATAGAGAAGAAATCATACGAAGAAGGCCACGATGAGAGGAACCACGACCTTCAATGAAAGACCACAGCCAAGGTGTAGAGCAGGCCAGGGGAATAAATACCCCAAACTCATTCTTCTTCATCCCTCCAATTTCCTGATAGGGTCTTCAGCAGGCAAGCATAATGGAGGTCAGATGGCAAGGTTATCCTCCTGAAACAGAGAACAGGATAGAGAGGGGTGAAAAGTGAATCCGGAGGGACAAACGGCTTTGTACTATCAGCACTCAGTCTACATTTGTTGAATTAGATTATTACTGCTACATGTATGCAGACAATTAAATTCTAGGCTCTTATCTCATTTTTTTATCTCATTACATTAGTTCTCAAGTAGCTATCTAATGTTCTCATTGACAGGTTTTCTTGACACAGGCAAGTTTCTCTCTGTTACTGAAATATATACACTAAGGTTAAAAAAATTTAAAAAAAAAGTCCTAAATCTAACTTCCCAATAATCCACATCTCCTCTTGAAACCTTGACTAAAGCTGAGACACCCTCTGTCTTCCCAGGCACTTCTCCCCTCATCATTTGAGGGGTTCTTTAACATATCTGCACCTGTCACCCTCTCCATCCTGTGCACTAAGTATAACAAAATTATGTGCCCTTGGGGCCATGGGGGGCCAACATAGAAAATGAAAAACAATCCCCATGATGTAAGCATGGGGCGCTGCAGACTGAGATGGAGATCACAGCATAAGAGAACGCGGTGTCAGAGCTTCTGCTTGTAGGTATTTTGGATTTGGGGCATAGCCTAGGAGTCAAGGAAGGAAGGACAAGTGGCACAGAGAAAGTCTGAAGGGGAGGTGACCTCCTGAAGTTCAGAAAAGGCACCAGGAAGATGAGGGAAACTCTGAGAAGTGGGCACAGGAACAGGAAGGCTTCTGTGTATAGAGTAAGGAGCGAGTGAAAATAAGAAAATCCATGCCTTCTCTTCAGCCTACTCACCTACATGCACTCTAAAAAGATTAAATCACATTTTTTGGTTAAGCCTGGCCTTTTATATGGGAAAATTGTGATTTCAGTAGACTTCTGTCCAAAATAATTTCTCTCCACCTTCTCACCGAAAACTGAAATTCTTATCCCAAGGAGCAACCTTTCATTTCACAATTAAAGAAAAAAACACAAAAGACAAATTCTTGGGTACCTGGAATTCTTTCACACCATGCAATGAGTAAGGCTATATTTCTATTACACACACACACACACACACACACACACACACACACACAAAGGTTAAAAAACAAGAAAGCTCATCGTGTCAGATAAAGGGCAGAGATTCCAAACTACTGTGCTCAACTTTCACAAATGCAAGAAATGGTCAGCAATCTGGAGGTCTGAGTTCCACAAATCAGGACTGAAACAGAGAGTCAGGTCACTGAATACAAACAAGTCCTGGGTGTGAAGAATCACCTGGTGAGTATGATTGGGAAGTAGCACCAAGTAATGAACGGAGAGGCTGGAAAAGTGATGAAATCAGCAATCCACTAAAATTCTAGACCTTCTATGAAATGCTCAGTTCTTAAATTGTGTAAACTTACTCAAACCTAGACTATCATGCCAAATTGCACTTGCCATAAAATGATCTACCATTATGACTGATACATCTCCAACCCAGTCAAATTCATTATCCTCAAAACATCCATATCACAAGGTGTTTTGCAGAACAGCTTTGACGATATATTTTAAATATTAGCTAAACAAAGAAGAACATTCTTCAAACCTTCTTACGTTAAAAATTCCATTTTAGTTCATCTGTGAGTTCTATACCAGAAATCCACAATGAAGAATGGCTAAACTCCCAACTTCAGTTTCTTCATTTCAGCAGCTCTTTACTGGACATTTAGAGTGAGCAGGACATTGTGATAGGCAGTGTAAGGAATATAAAAAACCAAACTCGTTGCCATGGAGTTGATTCTGACTTATAGCAACCCTACAAGACAGAGCACAACTGTCCCATAGGGCTTCTAAGGAGCGGCTGGTGGATTTGAATTGCCTACCTTTTGGTTAGCAGCCGTATCTCTTAACCACTATGCCACTAGCATTTCCGTTAGGGATATAGAGCTGAGTAACACATGGGGTCGCTGTGAGTTGGAATCAGCTCAATGGTAACTAACAACAAAACTAAATATGTAGATGACTCCTTCCCACAGGAAGCTTACAGTCCCGTAAGGGTGAAAGTCTCCACTTCACTCGGTGCAAAATCAAGCCTGAACCAGCAAGGGCATTGAGCAATCAAATATATTTTTTAATTGAGTGATGGCTCAATTTTTTTAAATCCTCTGGAAACCATACTCCTTTTAACAGGTCTCTCCCAGTCACTACTAAAAAGAAAAAGGCGGCTTGTAGGCTAAGAAGGCTAGGCATTTGTAGCCCATTTGACCTGGATAGGAGAAATGGACTCTTATTGAAGTACGGGGAAAAAAAAACGATCGGCATTCTTGTTATCCTATGACCCCACTATTAAATTTCACCGTTGGGAACAGTTTTTCCTAATCAAGTGTGGTCACATAATACAGAGTTTCTGGGCTTCTACGAACACTTTTATGTGACAGCATAGCAAAGCCCTTAGCAAAGTGTCAAATTCTGAACTGTCATGTGTCTTCCCTTTTTTAAAAGAGTAAATCAACTCTACCCTCCCTTCCTAACAACCAGATAGCATAGAATCTTTTGCTACAACCCCACAACACAGTGTTGAAGTAGATAATATCCTTTAGTCTTCAAGTTACAGCACAGTTAAATTCAATTGCCAAGTTCAGCACCACTGGAAACTTTATAAATATTAACTTCCATAACTAAGCTGAATTAAGTGATTCTCGACGAAATGTAAGCCCACCCTAAAACAGAGCCCGTTATAATAAAAAGGTTGCACCCTCACCACTCTAATTTACATTTCAGTGAGAGTCTATGAAACCAGTTTAATTAAACATTTGGCAGTGAAAGATAGTGGTTAAGGGCCTGAGATCTAGAGAGAGACAGACCTGGCTTGAATTCTGGTTCGGCCACTGATTTATTAACTATATCACCCTGTGTACAATACTTAACTACTCTAAGTTTCAGGTTGCTCTTCTGTAAAAAGGGACTAATAATAGTATTTGCCTCATAAGGCTATTAAGTGAATAAGATGAAAAAAATGTATATAAAGCCCTTAAACAATGTTTGGGCAGAGTAAACGCTGAATAAACGTTAGTGGTGATAACAGTGAAAGCTCTCGTCACTCTTGCTGCTCTTATGCTTAGAGATATTTAGCGGCTATCAGTGTGGTGGGTTGTTGCAATATGGTTACCCCAATATAGGTATAGGTTGTAGGGTCTTCATCCTTGGAGAGTTTTGCTAAAAAAAAAAAAAAGAAAGAAAAAAGAACAAGAATTCTACTATCTCATATTTAGATTGAAGCATTTAAATTCCAAATGTCAAGGAAAAAATAACATACAACATCTTACAGTTCTATGTACCCATTTATTTATATCTAGGCTTTAGGACTAGAAAATTCTAATCCTTGCTCCACATTTTAACTAAATCTATCAGTTTAGAAAATATCTGTGAGAGATGCCAAAAAGTTTCAAAGCTTTGGGAGTCCAGAAGTCGAGATATTCCAGCGCAGCAGAACCCCTTCAGGTCATAGCTCACTGCGTAATTAATTAGGTACACACCATGCGTTCACCATTGTGCTCCCTAAGACGCAGAGTAAAAGTCTAAAAAAATATAGTTAATCTCAAAAATGGGTGTTCATTCGGTCTGGAAAAGCATTATAAAAGAATTAGCACTGCAATTATGCAGGGAGGTTAATTGCTGTGATTTGTTATTTTTAATGACTATTCTGAAGCTGAGGACAATCCTGCTTGAGAGTTAAGAACCTCCAGAAATCCAAGCAAGAGGGACCTTTAAGAAGTTAGGGAAAATCTAGACTGGGTATAGACAGTATCTACAAGTCTGATCTCTTTAAAGGCAGGAACTCTCACCTCATTAATCCATTTTCTTTCCAAATTAATGTATTTTTTCATCACAGATGTAATGGTAATAAGGAAAGTTGGTCCAGTCTAAGGAAAAAAAATCCCTTATCTTGTTACTTTTCTAAGTTATAGACTGGGAAATACTATTCCAGTCATTTCAACAGAGTTTTAAGAGTTATTCCTGGTGTTAAAGCAAAAGCTCTTAAGTTAGATGATCTGTGTTCAAATTCCATCTGAGTCATTTTATTGAATCATTTTTAAAATTAATTTCTGAGTGACAATAACACCTACCTCATAAATTTGCTGTTAGGATTTGGTGAGACAAAAATGCAGGTAAAGAGCTTAGCACAGGCCCTGGGACTAGTGAAGCCTCAATAAATCTAAGCTTTAATTATCTGAGGACTGGTTTTGTAAATGTTATTTTAATATTTATTTAATGGGCTTAATCTCGTCTTTGGGCATTACCAATCTTTAGCCTTGTGGAAGGAGGTCCCAGAATGGTTACAGTAAATTTGTTTCCTTTGCTGTTGTGGGTTACTTTTAAATGATTCTTTAATTCTATTCCTCCACCATTCCCACCACCAAAAAAAAAAAAAGATTCAGAAAAAGAGCTACTCACCATTTCCTATAAAACTGACAAGTTGATTTTTTTTAAGTATTTAAAAAAATCTCTAAACAATAAAATTAGGAGTTTAATTTAACTTCATAAGATTTTTTTCTTTAAATGTAATCACATGAAATATATTCATGTCCAGGTGGCTTTGAGGTGATCAATTGTGATAAGCAACAACAAATGGCTCTGAAGACTTTTCTTGAATTTATGAATGCGTAGAAAAATAGCTACTGAATTTTTGGCAACGTTCAATTTCGATATCTTACGACTGGAGTCTATAGAAATTTGTTTGCTTGTTTGGTACTTCATTTTTACTACTTGCATGAACACTAACAAAGGTATTATTTTTCTGCAGATAATTCGTAGTGAGCTATTTTTCATAGAAAGAAGTTAACTTAACCAAAAGAAAAAAACCTACAACACGCTAATGAAATTTAAAAGCTAAGGCATGTTGCATTTTAATCCTGGGCTAGCTAACTAGAAAACCAACTAGAATTGTCAATGTTCCTAATGCAAAAAAAAAGTTCCAATTTTAGAATATAACAACAGATATATTTTAGCAGTTTACTAGTATCAAGAGCATCTCAACAGATCCAAGACCAAAGGAGGGGAACTTTGATGAAAAAGAAAAAGTGAAGACCTAATTTTTTAATATACATACGTGTGTGTGTTTGTGTGTGTGTGTGTATAAATTGTATATATCCTAAGATATGTCTTTATTTTCAGATATCTTAAAATTCCTTGGCAGAATATTGGATTTCTTAGCATTTCTTAAATATTCTCAAATCTAGTAGTTCTACGATTCGTTTTAAAGCAACTAGCCTTTATTTAAAATATTAACTTGCACTATTGCCAAAACATATGGGACAAGAATTTAGAAAGCACAATAAAGACAAAGAAAAGAAAGCAGAAAAAGCCAGTGAGGCAATATAAAGCCATTCTGAGAGCAATGAGCATCTACTAGGTACAACAAAAGAATGTAAGGTACCCTCTCTTCTCTAAAGGAACTTAAAAATATTATCTCATTGGGAACAATAAGAAGGCCAGTATATTACATTATAAAATACTAGGTTGTATGGTGAAAGTCTCAAAAAGGAGATGGCATTTAAGCCAGAGCTTGGAGTTGAGGTAGAATTGTTTTAATGAGCAACAAGGTGGAAGAAGGGCATTCCAAGCCAAGAGCAACAAACAAACAATGATCTTGAGACAGCAATAAAGCATAGTGTCTTGGCCAAGAGTAAGAAGACAGAGTAAGGAAATGCTAACACATTTTCATTGGGTCATGGATGCATTATTATCCATATTTTACAGGGTAGTAACTTAGACACAGAAAGGCTGAGTGTCTTGCCCAAGGCTACACAATTACTTTATGAGGATAAAACAGCACTCCTTCTACTCCACCGCTCTTACTTACCATAGGGAGCATGAGGTTGAACAGAGTAAGGCAAGGCTATTGAAAAGATTTAATCTATCCACAAGAGAAATCCATTGTAAGTACTTGTATATGTTGATAAAGTGATGACAATGCTGTTTCAAGAAAATTACTATTGCAGCAGTTCATGAATTCGATCTAAGTGACCCAGTGCTGAGCCAAGAAAGCCACTGCAGACGCTAGTGAAGCAATCCATGGGAGAGATGGTGAAAGGCCAGGTTGGGATGGCTGCAGTGGGACCAGACAGAAACAAACACATCAAAGACAAAGTGACAAAATGGGTTACTTGGTGTATGTAGGGGACAAAGAAAAGAATTAAGTTAAACATGAAAACATTTATCATTCCAAAAAAGGAGATGGCACATTTATCACAAAGTTATCAGACTGAATACCCACCCCTACCTCCACTAGCCATTTTCCAACTTCTAATCCTCTCCTTTTATTCATTCATGTTTTTCTGGCCTACTATGACTCTAAGAAAACAGAGCTCACAGTAATACTGACAACAAAAATATTTATTAAGCACTATTCTGCACATGCCAGGCACTTTTCTAAATGCTTTATGTTTATTAACTCACTCAACCACCACTACAACTTGATACAGTAAGCAAATTATTACTTCTATTTTAGAGATTCTCCCACACGTCTGTCAGTTCGTCATACTGTGGAGGCTTGTGTGCTGCTGTGATGCTGGACACTATGCCACCGGTATTCAGATACCATGAGGGTCACACATGATGGACAGGTTTCAGCTGAGCTTCCAAACTAAGACTAGGAAGAAGGGCCTGGCAGTCTACTTCTAGAAAAAAATGCCCAGTGAAAACCTTATGAATAGCAGCAGAACATTGATATAGTTGCCAGAAGATGAGCCCCTCAGGTTAGAAGGCACTCCAAATATGGCTGGGAAAGAGATGAGATGAAGAAATTGAGTCTGTGTCACACAGTAAGTAGTGGAACCATGATTAAAATCCAAGCAGTCTGACTCCAGAGCCCACCTAACAACTCTGATACACTATACTCTAAAGCTTTCAGGGAGTTCCCATACTTTCATGGCTTCCATCAGAGTGCTGTCCCAGAAGTCACAGAAAAACTGTACATAATGGAAGTGTCTTCAGATTTTAGATACCTGAGTTTTAGAAGTTTGTCAATGAGAATACATAGCCTTATCAATGTCTTAAAGAACAACAACAAAAAAAAAAAAAACACTGCTATTGAGTCAATTCCAACTCATAGCAAACTCATAGGGTCCCCATGAGTCTTAAAATACAGTATTATATTAATTACTCAGACATCCGAAATGAGAGTACCAAATCCACCAAGCAGCTGCACAATTTTGCTTTACTTTGACTCTATGGACAGCAATCACAA
This sequence comes from Elephas maximus indicus, assembly GCF_024166365.1. Classification (NCBI taxonomy): domain Eukaryota; kingdom Metazoa; phylum Chordata; class Mammalia; order Proboscidea; family Elephantidae; genus Elephas; species Elephas maximus. Next base: position 47,918,883 of record NC_064837.1, on the reverse strand, counting down.
ATGCACATTCAGCAACTGGCACAAAGTCACAGAACATTTGGTAGAAAATGCCTGACTCCCAAACTTTGTGATAAACAATAGAAATTTCTCAACATTGAGGTCACCAAGCTTGTCCTCTTGAGACATAACTTACACTACCAGATTCGTCCTTCTGCAAATACCTAAATCATTTATTATATATCAGTTACTCAATCAAAGAAAGAAACTTACAATTAGAATTTTCAGCTAGAAACTCAAAAGAAGATTTTACTTAAAGCAAAATAATAGAAAAGATCCATATCCCAACTGTGAGACAAGTCAAGCTGATAACAAAGCTGAACAAATGTTTCAAGAGTCCCATACAAATTAACCACATGAGAATACCACCTATACCCATACTAACCATAACTCAATATCCAGAAGTAATTAAAGAAGAAATTGTTAAACTGGATAAAAGCATGAAAATAAAACACCAGTAGCAAAGGCATCAATTCCAGTATCAGTATACATCATGGATTGTTCCACCACTGCTGTACTAAGCCTGTCCTCTGGAAGGATGTCAATGTTTTCTGTCAGACCAATGGCCTTTCTTCAATATCCTTTGTCCTTGACCTCCAGTGACTACCTCACCTTATCTGGGTTCTCCCCTCCTTTGGCATCCATGATCCTCCCTCCCCTCCCCCAGTCCTAGGTGTCCTCCACTGCTCCTTCTGGGTATTACCCTCTAGCTCCACTTCTTCTTTCCAGCTCCTAAAGTGGATATCCTCAAAGTTCAGGCTTAGACCTTCTGCTCATTTCTCTGTAATCTTTTCCCTTAAGGGTCCTAACCACCCCAAGGCCTGTTGCTTTGACCTCTCTTCTGAACTCTAGTCCTACAACCAATTACCAAAAGGCAGTTTTACACAAAGTTCTAGTATCATCTCAAATTCATATGTCTTAAACCAAACTCAACTTCTCCCCAAAACTTGGCTTTACTATTCTTTTGTGTCCTCATGCCACACACACACACACACCCTCTCTCTCTCTCTAGACTGAGTTAGAACCCGTCTTGTACTCCCTCATCACTCTGTTCAAGCCTCAAAGGTAGCCCAGATTACCCTATAGTATAATCCCTCTCCAACTAGGTCGTAAACTCCTTGAGGAGCAAGAACCGTATTTTAGTCAGCTGTGTATCTCCAGATGGAGCCCTGGTGGCTCAGTGGTTAAAGCAATTGCTTGTTAACTGAAAGGTGGGTGTTTCAAAACCATAAGCAGCTCTGCGGGACAAAGATGTGGCAGTCTGCTTCCACAGACATTTACAGCCTTGGAAACCCTACGGGGTCGCTATGAGTTGGGATGGACTCCACAGCAGTGAGTTTGGTTTGGGTTGGGGCTTGGTGTGCCTCCAGGGCTTACCATATTGCAGGTGCTCTATAATACCTGATGAAGGGATGAATAAACAAATACTGATGATTTGCTCCAGGCAAACTGGTCCACTTAGAATCTCAACCTGCTTTGCATTTTACAGTCCCCACTTCCCAGAGCAGCCCTCTCTCTGCTGCTTCATGTACGGAAAAAGCCTGCCCATCCTTCCCACAACTCAGCTTAAATTTCACCTGCTTCATGAAACTTTTTCAGGTCTCCCCATTCCAACAGGACCTCTTGCTTGTAAGTCTTGCCATGGCAGTTCAGTGTCAGGAAAACAATATCATCTTTGAAGCTGTATTAAAAACCTGGCTCAAGCATAAACTTGCTGTTACCCTAGATAAGTTTCTAAAACTTGCTAAGCCTCAGTTTGTTTTCAGCTATAAAATGCGGTCAATAATACCTGTCTTACAGAACTTAGGAGAGGATGAAAAGAGAGTAAACCGCCTGGAACAGGGCAGATGTTCAGGGAATGTTAACTCCTCTTTCCCCAATCAGTAGCGCTTAAATTGACAGTATGGTATGTCTCCTCAGTTAGATATAATAACTGCAAGGTTCCTAAAGGCAGGGTCTGAATCTCATTCATATGTCTATCTTATAAACATCTACTAATGTGCTTTACATAGAGACACAATAAAAAAATTGGGGAATGTGCTTTACATAGAGACACAATAAAAAATTGAGAACAATGAAATTAGAGTTAGAAGGGATTTTGGCAATGAAGCGTAAATGACGCCAAGACCAGAAGTGGCGATCATAAATTTTCATCCCATTTAGTTGTAGAATTATTACATGGCACTTCTATGACTTCACTCATGTCAAAGGTTGCTTTCAACTGGTGACGGTGCATATAAAGACAAGTCAATTTCTCGAGTACACAAATTAATAAGCAATCTTTGGTAGTAGCATTAACCAAAACCCAACCCACACCCACTGCCGTCGAGTCACTTCCGACTCATAGCGACCCTGTAGGACAGAGCAGAACTGCCCCGTAGGGTTTCCAAGGAGCACCTGGCGGGTTCAAACTGCCGACTTTTTGGTTAGCAGCCTTAGCACTTAACCACTACGCCACCGGGGTTTCCAGTGGCGTTAAAGGTGACTTCAATGTTACCATAGATATTTGAAGGCCCTCTATATTTTTATTTGTTCCCATGCACTTTTATGCCAAGGTTCCCTTTCTCACATACTTTAATACTACTGTAACAGAGACTTCTTCACACCACTTGTTAACTAAGTAAAACCAGATTGAAAGTTTTGTATCTTCCCCCACTGAGAGAGGGAATAAAAGGCTAACGCTGAAGCAAAACTGGTAAGATCAGGAGCCCTACATTTGTGATAATCACAGGTAAAATCTATCAAAAGTCTTTTTAATTAAAATTTTTTCTTTCTTTCCAAAAAGCTTTTCATTAATATCAAGGCTTCAACTTCCTCTCTGAACTTACTGGGATCTTTTTTTCATTCCTGATTTATCATAGCGTCCCTTTACTCTGTGTTATCTTCATTGAGGATCAATTCCCATGGTTGGATTTTTTTTTTTTCCAACTACTGTCCCACTTGCATGTGCTAACAAGTTGGAGGAGCTGCAATTTGTTGGGTAGTAACTTCAGCTCTGACAGCCAAGTCCTCATTATGCACTCAACCACATTCCCTTTCCCTGCAGAAACTATTTCTGTAGTTTTCATAAACTGGAATGTGCAGCTATAAATTTAATGTGAAAAAGCAATTAATAATGGAAGAGCATGTGCCAAATATACTGTCCTTTCAACATTTTCATGATTCTAAGTTCTTTTTGGTTTGTTTTTTTCCAGGCAAATTCACTGTTACACAGAGTAGAGATTATATGACTAGATGTTGGCAGAGCAGGATAAGAGCCAAAAGCCAGGTTTCTAATCCCAGTTCAACCACTTATTACACATCTTTAGGCAAAATCATAGCCTCTTTCATCTTCAACTTCCTCTTCTATAAACTAGAGATAATGATGACCACCCCGACCTCAGCAGGTTGTTTCAGAGATTCAAAATCATTGCATCACAAAAGGTATTATATAACTATACAAAGTGTGTGAATACGGATATAGATATATATATATTTTGAATAACAGCAATGTCCTAGTCTATAATACAGAAAAGTATTTTATATCATATATTCAAGTTTCAATTAAGTGCTTTAAAAATTAAAATTAAATGCTTAAAATAGCCCATCTGTTTTACCAAATTCTGTGCTCAGTATCTCCAAGGAAATTACCTTTTCTATTGAGAAACAGAATCTGGCCTGGGGACATACAGGCACAGTTTAGGTAGTAATTTTTGGAGCAAACAGCATTCCTTGGTCTGGATTTATATGTTCCCAGGCATATCTTTTATTGGCAATCGTATCTAAAGTCTCCCATTTTAGTCAATCAGAACTTGGTATAAATAAAGTACTGGAGGTTAGTTCTTCATATCTCATGCCAAGAATTTCTGCATTACGATCTTCACAAATGGCTTTACAAAGTCCCAAAAACTCTAGAATCGTTTCGGGATTGTAGATTTTTTTTAATGTTAAAAATGATGGCATCACTAAATCACAAGATTCCTCCATCATTTCTTCCTCCCAATCTCCTAGGCAAAACATTAATATACTTCGATTTTCCAAAGAAATTAAAAGATTCCCTAACATGTACACACATTTCCTAAATTATGCTTTTATGGCTTTAACTAACTTTTTATATGTTGCACCTTTTGAACAATAATTAAACTGTTTAGAGTATTTTTTATTTTCTTTTAGGATGCTTAGCGTTTTCTACAAGATCCTTATCATACCGTGATTTTGGCACTTTATGCTATTTCCTGCTCCAATCCATTAAAACCATTTGAAGCATGAATTTGAAAAATCTTATTTTAGCTGTAATTTTATAGCTAAAATTTTTTATTGAAATTTTCAAACATTCTAAGCAAACCAAAGTAGTGCTGAGAAAAATGGATTTTAACAGTTGCTCAATGTTCAAGAGGTAAAAAGCACAACGAAAGACATGCTCATCTGAACTCCACCCATTTTCAATTTCAACATAGTAAATCTCTGGTTTGTTCCTAGGGCAAATTCAAAACTGGACATATTGGGATTGGTTATTAATGAAGATAATTTATGCAACCATAAGCCAAAGATGCTAAGTTGACAAAAAGAAAACCACGCCAGTAAGCAAACCCTAATACACCTGGGACACACCTTCTCAGTATATAAGGGCCTGTCACTGTCCTTGGATAGCAGCACTTCCTGAGCTAAACTCAACAGCATCGCCATGTCTGTTCAATACAGCTCAAGCAAGCAGTACTCTTCCTCCCGCTGTGGAGGAAGAAGTGGTGGTGGAGGAGGGTCATCCATCAAAATTTCGAGCAGCAAAGGCTCCATTGGTGGAGGATTTGGCTCAGGGGGGTTCAGCTGTGGCTCTTTTAGCCGGGGGAGCTCTAGTGGGGTGTGCTTTGGGGGTTCATCAGGTGGCTATGGAGGAATAGGAGGAGGTTTGGGTGGAGGTAGCTTTGGTGGAAGCATCTTCGGTGGGGGCTATGGAGGAGGCAGCTTTGGAGGGGGCTATGGAGGAGGTGGCTTTGGAGGAGGCAGCTTTGGTGGGGGCAGCTTTGGAGGATTTGGTGGTGGATTTGGAGAGGGCGGCCTTCTCTCTGGAAATGAAAAGCTAACCATGCAGAATCTGAATGACCGCCTGGCTTCCTACCTGGACAAAGTCCGGGCACTGGAAGAATCAAACTATGAGCTAGAGGGCAAAATCAAAGAGTGGTATGAAAAGCATGGTAATGTAGGCCAGCGAGAGCCTCGTGACTACAGCAAATACTTCCAAATCATCGAAGAACTTAAAAATCAGGTAGGGGGCATTTTTATATCCAACTTTACGCCTATTCACTAGTCATGTAATTCAGACAGATGAATCTTAAATTAAGCAGAATATGGCTGTTCACTGTGTTTTTCCTATGTTACTTTCTTGCTTCTAAAAATAATCTAGCCTTATCAAAAATGAATTGTGTGGGTATGGCCATGGAAATCTAACATGTGTTGTTTGTCTTATAAAATGGTAGATTACTGTAGATTACTGAAAATGTTTTAGGTTTAACAGGTGCATAATGAGTCCACAGTTAAAGTATACAGATCATTTAGAAATGTAGGAACTGAAAGGATTATTATGAGTCAGAATGAAACATTATTCAGATCGATAAGTACACTTACTGTGTACCAGTTTGGACTATACTTACTAAAGTATAACAAATCAAACCAAAGACAGGTGTCAGTTAAGTGTTTGCCAAAATACAATGGAAATAACATAGTATAACAAAGGGAGACACAATGGCAGGAGTACATTTATATAATTCCAGTTAGTTATCAGAAAGGGATGACATAGAAATAGAAGGTATAGGAACTTGAAGAGAACAAATGGTTCAAAGTTGAGCGTGTGGGTGAGCTTGTAATATTTTACATTTAAAATAAAACTTTCTCAAAGAATTTATAAGAGAACAATATAAAAACACAGTGAATCTATGGCATTATAAAAGTATTTCTGTATCTGATCTCCTTTTAAATAACTGTGCCTTTCCCTCCAGATCGTCAATCTAACAACTGAGAATGCCAATATTCTGATCCAGATTGACAATGCCAGGCTGGCAGCTGATGACTTCAGGCTGAAGTAAGCTAACTTAATATGGCACAATATTGTCACAATAGATACATCAGTTGTTTTTCATAATGGCTTTGGATGCCCCACAACATCATTTATATCTTACTGAATTCATTCAAAGTTAAATATTATTGTAGTTGCCTGAGAAATTTTCAATTTCAATACTACTTGTTTCACAATATTAAAGAAAATGTATTTAAAGAAACTGCTAAGCTACTTTGCATTAATCCACTAATATTTCTATGTGAATTAGTGTATGATAAATGTTGCCATGATGGAAAATCAACTCTATATTAACTTCTACACAGTCTCTGCCAAGATACACTTTCCTCCATAAATTATACCTACTACTTGTATCTTCTTGTTTCAGGTACGAGAACGAGGTAGCCCTACGCCAGAGCGTGGAGGCCGACATCAATGGCCTGCGCAGGGTGTTGGATGAGCTGACCCTGGCCAAGGCTGACCTGGAGATGCAGATAGAGAGCCTGACTGAAGAGGTGGCCTACCTGAAGAAGAACCATGAACAGGTGATGCAAAAGTTAAACTTCCTCTAGCCAAAAAAGGGCTCATTGTGGTCACCACAAAATCATTAAATCTTTCCTGTCCCTTGAACAGGAAATGAGAGACCTCCAGAATGTATCCACTGGTGACGTGAATGTGGAAATGAATGCTGCCCCAGGTGTTGATCTGACTGAACTTCTGAATAACATGAGAAGCCAATACGAACAACTTGCTGAGCAAAACCGCAGAGACGCTGAAGCCTGGTTTAATGAAAAGGTAAAGTTAATCTTCCTTCAGAGTGAAGCCCAAGGAGGTTTCGTTATCACTTCAGAATTTTCTCATCTTTCTCCCTTTTTTTTTTTTTTTTAACCCTCCAGAGCAAGGAATTGACTATAGAAATCGACACTAACATTGAACAAATATCCAGCTATCAAACTGAGATTACCGAATTGAGACGCACTGTTCAAGCTTTGGAGATAGAACTACAGTCCCAACTAGCCCTGGTATGTCAATAATTCTTTCTTGAAATGACCTTAACTTTATTACATAAACTTCCATGCTAACATAACAATAGCAACAATAAGACATATAACACAATAGAAAAATGCAGTTAGGCTAAGAAAGTAGAAATGAAACTGGAGTCCTTTGTCGGGGGGAGGGAGAAGCTTAGGAGTATTATTACTGACATTGACCTGAAAGTGCTGAGATGGAAACGCTGTCATTCCACATAAAACACAAATTCTATTCATTTTCTTTATTCGCCCGTTTATTGTTAAATTCAGCTTCACTGTACTCAATTAAACAATGAGACCACTAAGTCACAATATGTTCTCTTCTCAGAAACAATCCCTGGAAGCTTCCTTGGCAGAAACAGAAGGCCGCTACTGTGTGCAGCTCTCACAGATTCAAGCCCAGATTAGCGCTCTGGAGGAACAACTACAGCAGATTCGAGCTGAAATCGAGTGCCAGAATGCTGAGTACCAACAACTCCTGGATATTAAGATCCGACTGGAGAATGAAATTCAAACCTACCGCAGCCTGCTAGAAGGAGAGGGAAGGTAAATTGGGGGGTGGGGCGGGGGGGTGGGAAATCCCAAACTGTGCTTTTACCTAAAATCCCATATAGCAAGTTTTCTCCAAAATCCAGGGAGAACTGAAGTACCAAAAAAGGTGTCCGCAATCACAGTGGTAAATTCTCCGGCTTTGGAGATGTGTAAATAGAACCGTTTATAAGGATGGATTTAATATACATACTTGGCAGGGTTGTTTTTTCTACCACATGCTTTATTTTCTAAAGTAACGGTCATCGGTCCACGGTCGGCCAACGTTTAACTGAACATAACCCTCCTCTCCCGGCAGTACCGGCGTTATCTACTACGGCGGCGGGCGCGGCGGCGGGCGCGGCGCCGGAAGTTCCGGCGGTGGCTACGGCGGAAGTTCCGGCGGCGGTGGCGGCTACACCGGCGGCAGCTCTAGCGGCGGCGGCCAGGGAGGCAGTTCCGGCGGCGTCCAGACCGGAAGTATAAGCTACAAGGTTTCCTCCAGCTCCTCTACGTCTGTTGGAGAGTCTTCATCAAAAGGAGCAAGGTCAGCAGAACCCAGCTGGGGTAATCAGAATCAGTTTTAAATTTCTGTGGTGATTCTGGTGCTTTTTCAGTTGTAGAACTGTTTTAAAAATACAGACGTTTTAGAGAGGGTTCTCAGTTGCTTTTTTTTTTTTTAATTACTGACACCGACCTTGAAGAAAGAATGGCAGTTTAAAAGCTATGCCTTAAGCATTGTTTTTTTTTTTAAGCAGCGCAAAAAGTTGCGTTTTCTTCCTTTTTAATTTAATGTAGGGTTTTTTTTTTAAGTATTGTTAAATTAGCAAAGACTCCTGCAAATTGTTTAAATTCCAATTTCTTTTTCATTATTCACCAACAGATACTAACAAGACCAGAGTAATCAAGACGATTATTGAAGAGGTGGCACCTGATGGTAGAGTTCTTTCGTCTATGGTTGAATCAGAAACCAAGAAACACTATTAAGCCGCATCAAGAGGAAAGAGTCTCCCCTCACAAAGGCCATTATATATAAACGCATGGAAAACAAAATCTCCAAGAAAACACCTCAGTCTTAATGGTCTATGGAAACAGGTTCACTTCTTGAAAGTAAGGTGTCTAAAAGGTGTTTCGTGGATTCTGTATTTCTTCTTTTCACTTTACCAGAAAGTGTTCTTTAATTAAAAGAAAAACTTTCTATTCTCATTTACTGATGAATTTCAATAAACTTTCTTACTGATGCAAACTATCCAATTTGGTCAGAATTGTCTTTGTTTCACTTAGATAATTTTTTTAACATTAAAATTAGTAAGCTATAGCATTTGAAGATTGATTCATCCAAAAATTCTACAGCCTGAATTACTGTAATTATGATTTCTCTGAAGTAAGTTTTTAAATCTTGTGTGCACACACTGTCAGTAAGATCACTGAATAAAAAGTCTGTGAGTCACCACTCGTATTCTTTCTTAAAAACACACAATATGTGGAAAGCTCACAGCTCTCTGGCTTTAAACTATTTAGTTCTTAGAAATTTTTAAATATCCAAAATAAGACCTCCAAAATAAAATTAATTGGAAATTTCACATTTTCTAATTACATGATTTTTCACATTTTTCTGCCCTCGTTTTCTTCCCATTACTGTATTGCTTCTCAATTGTTGTGACCTTAAGAGATAACTCCTAATACTTAACAACTCAGTAAAATCATATCGCCCCCATCCGAGTTATTTGGTGTCTAGCAAGTAAACTTGAGAAGCACTATGAGGACATGGTGATGCCAGTATGACCAAAGAAATACCTCTAGGTCCTTGCCTTTCAGTCCTGCCCAGTGGTTAGTACTAAACACCTGATACAGGATCAGCCCAGTCACACATCCCTCAACCAGGAGTAAAATAACCCAGCCTTACCTTACTTAGTACTTCGCTAGTATACTGGGGCGGGATGGGAGGGGGGTAGAGTTATCTATGTTCCTAAGACCATGGCTGTGTTCCTTGGTGAGATCCTGGTTCACCTGTGTCCACTAAGTAGCGCCTTCTTTGGTATCCTTGCTTGAACCCCAGTTTCCCCCAGGACCAGAGCCCTAATCCCCAGGCCGTTTGTGTGGGACACCTTCTGCTAGGTAGACCCTATTCTCTGTACCCAAAATTGATGAGCCCTATTTCAGTGGGGGTGCACTTCCCTATATCAAGCATCCATAACCTACCTGGCACCAAATATTACAACTTTTTTCCCGCTTCAGTTCATGTGCTTCCTTATCTGTGGAAATCTACCAGCCCACGTCTTGAACAGACACTTCGTATGCAAATAAGCATGAAAATATGCTCAACATCATTAGTCTTTAGGAAAATACAAAGTAAAACCACAATAAGATACCACCATACAACTATTATTAGAATGACTAAAAGAATTAAACTGACAATCCTAAATGTTGAAGAAGATACAGAGCAATTGGAACTCTCTACATTGCTGATGGGAATGCAAATTTGTGGTTTCATAGTTTCTCATAAACATAGACTTAATGTATGACCCCGCACTCCTAGGTGTTTACCCAAGAGAGATGAAAACATTCGTCCACGCAAAGACCTGTAAAGGAATGTTTAGAGCAGCTTTATTCATTATCACCAAGCCTGGGAACAACCCAAATGCCCATCAACTGTGAGTGATACAGCCATACGGTGAAATACTTCTCAGCAATAAACAAATACACAACATGACTGAATTTCATGTTGTGTATTTCAAGCATGATTGAATTTCACGTTGTGTATTTCAAGCATTATGCCAAGTGAAAGAAGCCAGATCCAAATGGCTGTATACTGAATCTTATTTTTATGAAATTGTACAAAAGTTTAAACTACAGGACTAGAAAACAGATCAGTGTTGGGGCAAGGGTGTGCAGTTGGTGGGGACAGAATACGTCTACAACAGGACATGAGAACTTTTTTGGAATGATGGGAATATTCTGTATTTTGTTTCTGGTGGTACTCATACAACTGAATTTGTATAAAATTTTATTTTATGTATATTATACCTCAACAGTGAGCCCTAGTGGCACAGTGGTTACAGCGTTCAGCTGCTAACCAAAAGGTCAAAGTTCGAACCCACCAGCCACTCCATGGAAGAAAGATGTTGCAGTCTACTTCAGTAAAGATTTACAGCCTTGGGGCAGTTGTACTCTGTCTTACAGGATCACTATGAGTCGAAATTGACTCAACAGCAATGGGTTTGGTTTTGGTTTTTTTATACCTCAACAAATCTGACTTTAAAAAAGAAAAGTGAAAATCAAAAACAGTGACCGACTATTTAGCTTTATATTTTTCTAGTGCGTTGTTGTAGTTGTTGTTGTTAGGTGCCATGGAGTCAGTTCCAACTCATAGAAACCTTATGTGGGACAGAATGAAACACTGCCCGGTTCTGCACCATCCCCACAATCGTTGCTATGCTTGAGCCCATCGTTGCAGTCATTGTGTCAATCCATCTCATTGAAGGTCTTCCTCTTTTTCACTGACCCTCTACAAAGCACAATGCCCTTCTCCAGGGCCAGGTCCCTCCTCATAACATGCCCAAAGTACATGAGATGAAGTCTTGCTATCCTCCCTCTAAGGAGCATTCTGGCTGTACTTCTTCCAAGACAGATTTGTTCGTTCTTCTGGCAGCCCACAGTATAGTCACTATTCGTTTCCAACACCATAATTCAAAGCTTCAATTCTTCTTCAGTCTTCCTTATTCATTACCCAGCTTTCACATGCATATGAGGCAATTGAAAATACCATGGCTTGGGTCAGGAGCACCTTAGTCCTCAAAGTGACACCTTTGCTTTTAATGCTTTAAAGAGGTCTTTTGCAGCAGATTTTTACAATGCAATACATTTGTTTAATTTCTTGACTGCTGCTTCCATGGGCATTGATAGTGTACTAGATGTGGAATTTTCAGTTTCAAAAAATAAAGCTTGTACTCTGGGGATTGTAGAGCATGAAAATCCCTTTACAACAAAAAATATAGCACATGTGAATAGTTTTCTTGTAATGGATATTTTAATGAATACATTTCAGAAAATACATTCTTAATCTATAGAACCTGGAGATGAATTAAACTGAACCATAGTCTGTCTATCATCACAGAAATTTATACTTGCATAGCTTCTTATTATAAAGAAAAGACACAATCTTTAAAATTTCTCCTCCTGGCTCTCCTGGAATTTTGTTTTGGTAGTTCGTTTGGGAATGTTGATGAGTAATGTTTGAAGGAAGGACTGGGTTGCTTGTCGTGGGAAGAGATAAAAGGAGTTGGTAGGTACTTGCTACTTGACTGATATCAAGCCAAAAGAAATACAAAGACTTCAGAGTAATTTCTCCTCTCACTTCAGTGTATTCTTCTAAGGCTTCCTGTGTTAAGATCTTTCTCCGGCTTGTCTCACTCAGAAAATAATGAAATAAAACTCTCGCTACCACCCATCACTCATTCCTTTTCACCCACTTCTCCCCAAGCCCATCTATCATCATTCTGCTTTTCTAATAACTGGAATTACTATAAATTATCTTCATGCTTAGTGAAGACCATAGCTCACAGTAAGCAGTAAAATATTTATTGGTTGATCATTCAATCAACAGTGTTAGGCACTGTGCCAGGCAATAGGGATAAAATAGAGAATCAAACACAATCCCTCAAAATGCCTATAAGTAGTAGAAACAGACAACGGAGTGGAAACGACTAGATCGAAGTAGCCCAGGTTGCTATGGGAGCTTTTAAATGCAACGACACTCCCTAAACAACTGAAGTTATTCCCTAGTAACCTCTGCTTTCGGAATTATCTAAGGAGTAGTTACATACACATTCAAATTAAACTTATTATCATTTCGTATTTCTTTCATTTACCCTGTCAGTCCAGTTTATTTCCTTCCTCAAAAGTTGGAGAAAAGGCCAAACTGTCACATCTTGGAAGGGACACCTTGCTTTACAGTGTTTGTGGAAAATATGTTAGGGTGGCATGAAATAAATTAATCACAATGGATTTCCACTCTGTCCTTAGGGTAAAAGCCATTTAGACAGTTACAAGATTCAAATGTTCGTAAAATATCAGAATTTTAAAAATATAAGATACTTAGGCATCAATTTAACAAAAGAGGTACAAAATCTGTACACTAAAAACTAGCAAAACATTGCTGACAACAAATAAAGAAATCTAAATAAATAAAGAGATATACCTTGCTCATGAATTGGATGACTCGGTGTAGTTAAGATGTCAATTTTCTCAAAGTTAATCTACAGCTTTAACACAATCCCAATAACTTTTTTATAGAAATTGACAAGCTGATTCTAAAATTTATATAAAATTGCAAAGGATCTAGAATTACCAAAAGCAATCTTAAAAAACAGAACAAAATCAGAAGCTTTACTTTACCTGATGTCAAGATTTGTCATAAAGTTACAGTGATCAAGACAAGGTAGTATTGGCAACAAGTTAGACACAGAGCAACAGAGTAAAGAGTTCAGAAACAGACCCGCACATAGTTCAGAAACAGACCCGCACATACGAAGTAGACTGATTTTTCAACGAGGTGCCAAAGCAATTCAATGGGGCAAGGAAAATCTTTTCAGCACGTGTTGCTACAACAACTGGATATCATTTTGGGGAAAAAAATCCTAATCTCACATCACGCACAAAAATTAATCCGAAGTATATCACAGGCATAAATATAACATGCAAAACTATAAAACTTACAAAGCAAGCACAGAAGGACATCTTCATGGCCTATACCAAGAAAAAAAACCTGTTGCTATCGAGTTGGTTCCAACTCGTAGTGACCCTATAGGACAAAGTAGAATTGCCCCACAGGGTTTCCAAGGCTGTAAATCTTCACGGAAGCAGACTGCCACATCTTTCTCCCTCAGAGTGGCTGGTGGGTTCAAATCACTGACCTTTCGGTTAGCAGCTGAGCACTGAACCACTGCACCACCAGGCCTCCTCTTATGGCCTATAAACCAAAAAAAAAAAAAAAAAAAAAACCATTGCCATTGAGTTAATTCTAACTCTTAGCAACCCTATTGGACAGAGTAAAACTGCCCCACAGGGTTTCCAAGGAACAGCTGGTGGATTCAGACTGCCGACCTTTTGGTTAGCAGCCATAGCTCTTAACCACTAACACCACCAGGGTTTCGTGACCTATAGGAGTAGACAAATATCTCTTGTAAATGACACAAAAAATTACACAATAAGTAAAATAATTTTTGACAAAGTAAATGTGGTAGGCAGCTTTTAATATGGCCCCCAAAGATCCCCACCTCCTGGTATTCACTTCCTATAATCTCCTTCTCTTGTGTGTGGGCTGGTCCTAGTGACTTGCTTCAAAAGAACAGAGCATGACAAAAGTGATGAGATGTCACTTCTAGAATTAGGTTACCAATGGCTGCCTTCCATCTTGCTGACACTCTCCCTTTCCTTCTTCCTTACTCTTTCTGATGAAACAAGCTGCCATGTTGTGAGATGCTCTATGGAGAGGACCCATGTGGCAAGGAACTGAGGGAGGCCTCCAAACAACAGCTCGTAAAGAGCGGAGGCCTCAGTCCAACAACGCAGGAGAAACTGAATCCCACCAACAATCCCCTGAGTGAACTAGGAAGTAGATTCTTCCTAACAGAGCTCTGAGATGACTGAAGCCCTGTGAAAGAACCAGAGCAGGGAACCCAGCATAGCCATGCCAGATTCCTGACCCACAGAAACAGTGAGATAATAAGTTGTTGTTTTAGGCCAGTAAATTTTGGGGTAATTTGTTATGACACAATAGATAACAAATACAATAGACTTCATCAAAATAAAAAACTTCTGCTCATCAAATGACACTGTTAAACAAATGAATAGTTAAGCCACAGGCTGGGAGAAAATATTTGTAAAACATATACTTGACAAAAGACTCGCATCCAGAATATAAAAAGAACTCTTAGAATAAGGATAAAAACAATAAAATATTTCAAAAACTCTATTCCATTGTCCACTTCAACCATTAAAATGCCTCAGAAATGCCAGCATTTTGGTAGCCAAACCACATCTACAAGATTTCCTGTTGAATCCAATAAAGAAAAGATAATTTCTCAAACCATGCATTCCAACTGGAGTTCAGAAAAGACAATCACCATGTACACAGCCCTCCAGCCAACACCTGAGTCCTGAACTCTTCCTAATCATAGCTGTCCTTCTACCCACTATTCGGCATAATAGACAAAACTCCCAATATTGATGTTGTCAACATTAACAAGCCATGACCAATTACCTACGTTCATTAGTAGCACTGGTGAGTTCTCTGCTGCGATGGGCTAATGAATTATTGTTATACAATTATTCACAAATGTCTTATTTCATAGTGACATGACATTAAGCTGTGTGATCATTTTTCAATACATTGGCATTATCGTTAATGAATTTGGTAAAGATTCGTCCAACTATCGGCAGTATAAATCACCACAGTAATCTAAACAAATTTTGAGATCAATTGCCAAACAATTCACTTTAATAAAGGATTGTGCATCTACCATGTGCAGGATGCTAGTAAGTGGCAAGGACTTACCACAGCAAGTCTTCACCTGTTTTATCAAGAAGTGATATGGAAGAATAGTAACACCTTGTATGAGCATAGATCTTTACAATCTTTAATTGATTTACATCTCCATGTGAAAATCATCTCCAGAATGACGCAAGGACATATGTAGGGCTCAGAAAGAGTTAATGACTTGCCCAAGGCCTTACAGATAGCAGGTGGCACAGATAGGTCTTGAATCCAACCAGGCTTTCTAATTCCAGATCTAGAGCCTCTTCCTCTAAAGTAGTGGTTTCTAGACATTTTTTACTGCCGGCTCGTATGGGTAAAAGGTACCCTGGTGGTGCAGTGGTTAAGAGCTTAGGCAGCTAACCAAAAGGTCAGCAGTTTGAATCAATCCATCAGCTGCTCCTTGGAAAACCTGTGGGACAGTTCTGCTCTGTCCTATAGGGTTGCCATGAGTCGGAATCAACTCAACGGCAACAGGTTTTGGTTGGTTTTAGTGGTAAAAATACTTTGAGTGTGCACTCTCAGAATGTGCATAGTTACTTATTTACAGACATTTCATATACATCATTTAAGCACCAACCTCCTTCCCCCAAACAAACAAAAAACCCCGTTGCCATTAAGTCAATTTTGACTCACAGCAACCCAACTCTATACGACAGAGTACAACTGCCTCATAGGGTTTCTAAGGCTATAATCTTTATGGGAGCAGACTGCCACATCTTTTTCCCGCGGAGCAGCTGGTGGGCTCCAAGCACCGACTTTTGGGTTAGCAACCTAGCACTTAACTACTGCGCCACCAGGGTGCCTTCATTTAAGGACAGAGGACACAAATCCATATTTCAAATAAGCTTCTTGTTAACTTCAAAGTTTATTAGCTGATTTTCTGTGAAATGGAATATGATTATACTGATGATCGTATTACATTTTACCTAATAATATGGCTGACAAAAAAAAATCTTATTAGAAGTGGAAGGGTTTCGGCTCTCTCGTGTTTTATTCATGCATCCTTGCCCTATTCTATTATCTCCCAATTGCTGTTTCTTTGCAGCTGTCTATCCTGGAGGGTTCATGTCATTAAAACCAGCAAATAAAATCTGTAAATACACTTGACTGGACATACGTAAACTTCAGTGTCTCAGTATACTGAAAGCAAGTAACTGAAGATGTCACTTACTTCACTCAGTTCTCACGGTGGACTACCCACTATTTTCCCAGAGTACCTCTGGAGTTGACTAAGATGAATGACTGACACAAATGAATTCAGAGAACCAGTGTCATTCCTATATTAAGCGTTGAAAAAGCTTAACTTATTTCTTATTTTCTAACATAAGAGTTTTAAATAGAAATTCTGAAGTCTTTTTCCTACAACCCAACGGGTTGTCTTGTACCTCCTAAGGGTCCATACCCTACTTGGACACCAGTGCTTTATAGTACCCAGCTCTTCTCCTACCAATTCTAGGTCAGTAATTCTCAACCTTATCAGACCTAATGCTCTGTATTTTAAAACAAATATTTTTACTCACTCCCTTTACTATCCAGAAATGAAATGCATAGAGAAAATAACTTTTAAACACACAGGTTCCTCACACATCATATATACATATATATATATATTTCCTACATATGTATATGTACATACATGTGTGTACACATGTTTATGTTTATAACTGTAAATGTAAAAAGACAAACAAAAGGAAAGTTACTTATCATCGAATTGTTTACATTTCAATATGGAAATGTTCAGCTACACAACCATATAAGAAAACATAACCAAGTAGTCAAATGACTGCACCTATATGCAGAATCAACATGAATGCAACAGCCGCAAATGAAGACTAATAAAATATGAGCTTATTGTTGACTAAATACCATGCACAGCAGTGCTGTTAGCAATGGGACTTTTCAAACACCTCTTGATAAAGTTTAGGACAAAATAAAGCATAACTTTCTCTTGATTTACACAGTTACACTCTTGGAAAACCCAATTAAAACCATACAAAAATTACCAGAATTAGTTTCCAGACTCAGATAATTATAAACAGGTTTTTCACCTTCACAAATATTCCAAAGGAGATTCAAAAGTCATACGAAACACAGGACAACTCGTTGGGCAGGGAATCACGCATTTCAGAACCTCATGCCAGTAATATCTCCTATCATTTTGATGAACAATACACACACACACACCCACACACACATCTCCAAATGCACCCTAGGGGGCAGTACTCCTTCTACTGAGATTCAGAACTAGGTGCTTGTGTATCACTAATTCCCACAGGAAAAACATTGTCAACATGTGTTCCCCAGGAACCCTTTGGGCAATCCTTTTATAAACTGGACGTAATCCTGGTGAGAAGGGGACCGTGTCTGCCTTACTCATGCCTGTATGCCCAGCCTCTGTCACGGTTTCCAACATACAAATAGCTAAGGCTCAACAGATACATTGGTTAAGCAAATGACCAAAAACTGAGCAACCTAGAAGTGAATGAATGACCTACAAGATCACCAGGTCAAATCCAGTGACTCTAAGGTTAAAAGAATGAGAAAAGGAAAGAGCACTCATACCACTCAGTTCTCCCTTGTGCCAGGCACTTGGCTAGCTCTCCGTCTTCATTATTTCTTTCCTGGTAAATATCAACACTCTGTTACAGGCTGTCCGTGATCTTTGGGAAGGGTGCCCCCACCTAGTAACAGTCACTCATTCTTCAGTAGGTGCATCCCATAACCACAACTCACTCTACGTCTGGTGATTGTAGGGGCATAGGACACTAGATTGTGACTAGTGAGGACACTTCTAAGTGCAAATCTGGGTTGTGCCACTCAAATGCCTTTTGATTCATTCACTGGGGCTACTTGTTCTTCTGTTTCTCAGGGACTAAGAGAGAAGGTAAGGACTGAATCTGGCAACTCCCTACAGTAAATCGGTAAAAGCTGTAAACACTGTTGCAAAGAGAACCCTCCACCATGATTGTTGTTTTCAGGTGCCCTTGAGTAGATTTAGACTCAAGTGACCCCATGTGACAGAGTAGAACTGCCCCATGGGGTTTTCTAAGCTGTAGTCTTTATAGAAGCAGATCAACAGGACTTTCTCCTGCAGAGCCGCTAGGCAGGCTCGAACTGCCAACCTTTCTGCTGGCAGTCAAGCATTGCGCCACCAGGGCTCCTTCCACCACGATTAGAACAGAAGCAAGGTGGAGCAGGAGTAGCTGTATCAGAGAGAGGGCGCAGCTACTGAACCACTTCTAAGGCTTGGTGCACAGTTGTGCCCCACCAGGAAAAACTTTTAAGAACAATTATAGGGAGGAGGGGAAGGATTTGGAATCCCTGGGGCTTTAATTGAATGGACCTCATCTTGACTTGATTACATCTACAAAGACTCTATTTCCAAATAAGGTCACATTCATAGGTAGCAGGGTTAGGATTTCAACACATCTTCTTGGAGCACACAGTTCAATCCAAAACAGCTTCCCATTGTGCTTAGGATCAAATTTCGAAATCCCTAATCTAGCCAAATAAGGCTCTTCGTGGGCAGCCCCCACCGTTTTCTCTCCCTGCACACTTGACACCAGCAAACACAGATCTTCTTACAGTCTTTGAAGGCCCCACTGTCTTCTCTCCTCAGGCTCTAGCAATCCCCCACCCCACAGAATGCCCCTCTGCCCCTCTGCCTGGCAATCACTTTCTCATCTTTCAGGGATCTGCTTAATGTCATTTCCTCAAAAAGATTTCACTCAGTCTAAATTAGGTTCTTCCCATAATCATCCATGTTCCGTCCTTCCTAATATTTAACACACTTTAGAATTTTACAGTTATTTGCTTAAGGCCCACCTCCCACACTAAACAGTAGGTCCCATAAAAGATGGGAAGGTGTCTGTCTTCTTCCCCTCTGCGTTCCCAGCTGTCAGCACAGTGCCTAGCATGCATTAAGTATTTCTTGAATGAACAACAACAACAAATGAATGATACCTATAGTGATTGCATAGCTACAAAAGTTTTATTATGCTGTTAACTAGAAATTCCAAAATCAATTTTTTAATATATCTGTTATTCATTAAAGGAGTTTTGCATTGTTTGAGTTTTACTTTTCTACCTGATTTTAAGGTAGTTAAATATACCAAAAGAAATGTTGTACTGAGTCAGAAGACCCATCCTGAAACTGACTCACCCAGGTTTGTGCTCTGTGTCTTCAGTTTCCTCATCTTTAAAACAGGCAAAGGAAACCTCTCACTTTCTAACTCCCAGGCTCGTTGTTAAGGTTCAGATAAGATAAATAAAGCGCCTTCCAAGTAGATTCAGACTCATGGTGCCCCTATGTGTGTCAGAGTAGAACTGTCATAGGGTTTTCAATGGCTGGTTTTTTTCAAAGTTGATCACCAGATTTTTCTTCCAAGGAGCCTCTGGGCCAACTCAACCTCCAAACTTTCCATTAGCAGCTGAGCGCATTAAACATTTGCACCACCTAGTGGAAGCTATAAAACAGAAACGGAGATTCCAACTCACGGTGACCCCAGGTGTTACAGAACGGAATTTTTGTGTAGGGTTTTCCTGGCTGTAATTTTTACAGAAGCAGTTCTTTCTTCCGTGGAGCTGCTGGGTGGGTTCAATCCGCCAACCTTTAGGTTAGCATCAGATTACAAACCGCTCGTGAGATCCAGGCCCCTAGGAAGATGTAAAAAAAAGCACCATATAAATGTAAGAAAACCTCTTCTTCGTGTTCATCTTGATTTGGGACTTGAGAAAATGTTGCGGTTGCTTCTAAGCATAGGTCTAATAGCTTCCAGCTGAGGGCGCGCAAGTGTCAGACTGAAGTAGAGGACCAGCCCAAGCATGGGAGTGGTGCGACAATGTTCATTTGAAGACAAACGCTGCCACCTGGTGGAAGTGGAAGGTCAGGGGCAAGTGTGGTTAACAACATGGGATCATGAGGGGTGATGACAGGTGCCCGCTGAAGAGAGGAGAATCGACTTTTTTAAATGTATGTTTTTAAAACAAATAACTTGTTTTCTTTTATGTTGTAAAATCTTCTCTTGGAAATAATATTTTTACATATGCAGGATTTAGGCACGTTACACCAATTACCTACTTATCTAACTAGTTACAGTTAATCAGACTCTGAAGACATTTGTAATTCTTTATATATTTTAATATTCTAATTTTTAATATTTAAATATTCCAGATAAAATTAATTTTACAATGCACACAGCATGTTAAGATTACTGATGGGACTCTATAATGTAGATACTTGTATTAGCATGTGTCCTTCAGAGTCATTATTTACATCTAAAGTATGCTCACGGTGCCAGAATCTCAAGGCCATCTTGAACATGCTTGTTTACTCTGAGGAAATTGCTTAACGTTTCTGGGTCTCAGTTACCTCATCTGCCAAACAAAAGGACTGAATTAGGTGGCATCTAAAAAGGTCCTGCAACTTCACCCAGAGAATGCATTTAATTGCCATCCAATGACAGCCATGTTACCAACTAGCCAGGCTTCAGGCTGCTGCCACCAATGCAGTCCTAGAAGGCACCCCTGACTGTGCTGGTGGCAAAACAACTTTATATCTGTCTTCCCCACAGAACCTAAAACGGAGGCCCTCCTATGCTACCATCTTCACCCCCACCCTTCTTGGCTACCACCTCAAAGGGATGCTTCTCAGGTCACTTTCCTTGGCCTTTCCTCCTTTCCTTTCAGTTCAGTCTCCTCCCACATACACCTCTATTTATAACAACAACAATAATAATGGCTGCCATTTATTGCATGCTTTCTGTTTGAGGCACTGTTCTGGTCACGTATTTTTCCCAATTCCATGTACTTTTTCTAAACATTCACACCTATTCTTCATCTTCATCTGGGACGTTCCACCGGCACCTCAAACCCAGTTGGTCCAAAATTGAACTCAGAACCTTCCCACAGACATTCTTCCACGTGTATTCCCTATTTCAGCTAATCAGTCTTATCATGGTTACCTCAGTGTCTGAAATCAATTACCTAAGTTGCTATTGTTGTTAGAAGTTGGTTCCTGACTCATAGCAACTCTGTGTACAACAGAACAAAACACTGCCTGATCCTGTGCCATCCTCACAACTGTTGCTATACATGAGCCCATTGTTATAGCCACTGTGTCAGTCCATCTCATTGAGGTTCATCCACCTTATCGCTGACTCTCTATTCTACCACGCCTGATGTCCTTCTCCGGGGACTGGTCCCTTCTGATAACATACACAAAGTATATGAGATAAAGTCTCACCATCTTCACTTCTAAAGAGCATTCTGGCTGTACTTCTTCCAAGATAGATTTGTTCATTCTTCTATCAGTCCATGGTATAGTCAATATTCTTCGCCAACACCATAATTCAAAGGCATCAGTTCTCCAGTCTTCCTGATTCATTGTTCAGCTTTCACATGCATATGAGGTGATTGAAAAATACCCTGGCTTGAATCAGGTGCACCTTAGTCCTCAAAGTGATATCTTTGCTTTTTAACACTTTTTAAAGATGTCTTTTGCAGCAGACTTGCCTAGTGCAATGCACCTTTTGGTTTCTTGGCTACTGCATTGGTTGTGGATCTAAGTAAAATGAAATCCTTGACAACTTCAGTATTTTCTCCATTTATCATGATATTGCTTATTGGTCCATTTGTGAGTATTTTTGTTTTCTTTATGTTGAGGTGTAATCCATACTGAAGGCTGTGGTCCTTGATCTTCATCAGTAAGTGCTTCAAGTCCTCTTCACTTTCAGCAAGCAAGGTTGTGTCATTTGCATAACAAAGGTCATTAATGAGTCTTCCACTAATCCTGATGCCCAGTTCTCCTTCATATCGTCCAGCTTCTCAGATTGTTTGCTCAGCATACACATTGAATAGGTATGTTGAAAGGATACAACCCTGACACACAACTTTCCTGATTTTAAACCATGCAGTATCCCTTTGTTCTGTTCGAGCAACTGCCTCTCGGTCTATGTATAAGTTCCACACGAGCACAATGAAGTGTTCTGGAATTCCCATTCTTCACAATGTTATTCATACTTTGTTATGATTCACACAAAACACAAAGACCTAAAAGTCATCCCCAAATCTGTCAACTCCAAGTCCTGTCAACTCCATCCAAGTTCTGTCAACTTTATCCCCACTGCCTTTATTCTTTCCACCTGGACAATTGCTCAAAGGTTATAATTGGCCTTCTAGTTCATTTTAACTTGATCATGTTGCCATCTGCTTTTTTATTGAGTATGCATTCCAAACTCTTTAGACTAGCCCAGAAGGTTAAACACAATCCTGACCATAAACTTCTTAAAGAGAGTAACCATATCTCTTCCATCTCCGCATTTAGTACCACGTCTTCATTTTTGCATTTAGCAGAGAACGCCAGACATAGTAGCCATACACGTTAAATAAAGGAGTGAATCCAATACTTCAGTCGTTGTTCAAAGTAATAAAGAGGGCACTACAACTGGGGTGAGACCGAGGAGTTTACCAGGATCATGTTGCTGTTGTTAGGTGCCATCGCGTCGATTCTGACTCATAGCGACCATATGTACAACAGAATGAAACACTGCCAGGTCCTGCATCATCCTCACAATTGTTATGCTTGATCCCATTGTTGCAGCCACTGTGTCAGTCCATCTCGTTGAGGTCTTCCTCTTTTTTGCTTACCCTCTACTTTGCCAAGCATGATGTCCTTCTCCAGGGTCTGGTCCCTTCTGATAATGTGTCCAAAATATGTGAGATACAATCTCACCATCCTTGCTTCTAAGGAGCATTCAGGTCGTACTTCTTCCAAGATTTGTTCATTCTTTTGGCAGTCCATGATATATCAATATTCTTCGCCAACACCACAATTCAAAGGCATCAATTCTTCTTCCGTCTTCCTTATTCATCCTCCAGTTTTTGCATGCATGTGAGGTGATTGGAAACATCATGGCTTGGGTCAGGCACACCTTAGTTCATGACATCTTTGCTTTTTAACACTTTAAAGAGGTTTTGCAGTAGATTTGCCCAATGCTATGCACCTTTTGATTTCTTGACTGCTGTTTCCATGGGTGTTTATTGTGAATCCAAGTAAAATAAAATCTTTGACAACTTCATTTTTTTTTCCATTTATCATGATGTTGCTTACTGGTCCAATAGTGAGGATTTTTGTCTTCTTTGTGTTAAGGTGTAATCCATTCTGAAGGCTGTGGTCTTTGATCTTCAGCAGTAAGTGCTTCAAGTCCTCTTCACTTTCAGCAAGCAAGGTTGTGTCATTTGCATAACGGAGGTCGTTAATGAGTCTTTCTCCAATCCTGATGCCCTGTTCTTCTTCATATCCTCCAGCTTCTCAGATTATTTGCTCAGCATACAGTCTGAACAGGTATGGTGAAAGGATACAACCCTGACACATGCCTTTCCTGACTTTAAACCATGCAGTATCCCCTTGTTCTGTTCCAACAACTGCCTCTTGATCTATGTACAGGTTCCTGAGCACAATGAAGTGTTCTGGAATTCCCATTCTTGGCAACGTTATCCACAGTTTGTTATGATCCACACAGTCGATCACCAGGATCATAGTTTTTAAAATAATACACTTTTGCTCTAGTGATATAAAATATCTGTTCTGTAGTTTCTGTTGTTAATTTATCTCTGTAGTAAATGAGACCCTACTGTAGGTGACGGTACCCTATCACAATCATGCTTAACTTTTAAAACTTTATAATACCCTGTACCAAATAATGACGGTATATTTCTAGGGTCTAGATGAAAGTAAAGAATTACTCACTCAAAATTAGAGTTAAAATAATGAACTTAATATAGAACTAGCCTTATTATATTTAAGATAACAAATATCCTGAAGCAATACCCAAGGATGTTAGACATTAATTATTTTTTAAAATCCCCCAATTATACATAATTTCATGCTAATCAGAATGATGCCATTTCTCTTTTGGCAGCATCACTCAAATAGGAACACCCCAATAGTTGTGTATAAAAGCCCAAAGAAACCAGCAACACACAACATTCTGCCCTCCTTTACATTACAGCTACCCACAGACAAGGTGGACATTTCTCGTAAGACCATGTCTCTCCGATTTTCTAGCAGATCCAAGCATATTTGCTTACGACCTGGAACTGGGTCTGTCAGACCACCCAGTGGAGGTGCTGCTGGAAGTGGTTTTGCCTGTGCCTTGGGAGGGGGCTTGGGCAGTGTTCCTGGTGGGAGCCATGTTGCTGGTGCCCTTGGAAATGCTGCTTGTGTTGGCTTTGCTGGAAATGAAGGCAGACTCCTCTCTGGGAATGAAAAGGTGACCATGCAGAATCTTAATGACCGCCTGGCATCCTACCTGGATAACGTGAGAGCTCTAGAGGAGGCCAATGCTGAACTAGAGAGAAAAATCAAGGGTTGGTATGAAAAATATGGTCCTGGATCTTGCCATGGACTTGATCATGACTATAGCCGATACCACCTAACCATTGAGGATCTTAAGAATAAGGTGAGAAATCACAAATTTGGAACTAATCAAAATATTAAAAACTAAGAATTACCTAGCCAAAGGCACAGAACTGCAACTGAAAATGTTTCTAAACTGTTACTTGTCATTTATATTGTATCATGTTTATTTTTTTGATAGTTCTTCCTTTTAGTTAGGGAACCCTGGTGGTGTAGTGGTTAAGTGCTATGGCTGCTAACCAAAAGGTGGGCAGTTTGAATCCACCAGGCGCTCCTTGGAAACTCTGTGGGGCAGTTCTGCTCTGTCCTTCAGGGTCACTATGAGTCGGAATCGACTCGACGGCAACAGGTTTTTTTGTTTTTTCCTGTTAGTTAAAAATAAGTATTTTGATTTATAAATTTCAATGTATTTAAAATGTTACTAGCTCGGCTGCTAATGAAAAAGTTGGAGGTTCAAGTCCATCCAGAGCCACCTCAGAAGAAAGGCTTGGCAATCTTTCTTCCCAAAAGTCAGCCTTTGAAAACCCTATAGAGCACAGCTCTACCCTGACACACATGGAGTTGCCATGAGTCAGAATCGACTTGATGGCCACTGGTAGAGTAGTTCCATTTTAAATGTGTATTTTGAAGAATATTCATAGATAAGAAAGGACTACATTCTAAGAGGGGCATGAACAATGCAAGAAGAACCGTATCTGTAATTTTTTTAACTTACATTGAAGACATTTTGATTATTACTTAAGGAAGTAAATTTTTTTATACAAAAGGTTAGTTGTGCAACCCTTTTTATTTCCTAAAACAATAATTTCATAGAGCAAACTTACGTGTTGCTTTCTCCCTTTTGATTTCTTCTAGATTATCTCTTCCACTACGGCTAACGCTAACGTCCTTCTGCAGATTGACAATGCCAGACTGGCTGCTGATGATTTCCGGCTGAAGTAGGTGGTTGAAAATGATGGTGCTCTGGAAAAAGCATCCTACCTATTTGATTTGTTAAATAAAATTTCAATTGTATCTCAAGCAGAATAAACTATAACATAAAAGATAAAAAGAACAAGGGATTGATGTTATAATATTATAATCCAAGTATACTGAAATTTTCTACGTATTTATTACATCCTTGGGCCAAAATATCACTGCCTTTCTGTGCCTGTCTAGCACAGCGCCAAGCACGAAGTGGATGCTCAGCAAATATTCATTGACTAAGTAAAAATATTAACTACAATAAAATCCTCAAATGGTATGTTTTTATTCTGTTGGGATACACTATTAGAATGTGTGCAACTGAATAACGGCTGATAATCCTACTCAGAATTGGGCAAGGGGTGGAGGAACATTTTTTGTACACATTTTTATTATATTTAGGTCCTAATTCAATTTCTAATTGTCCGTTTAAAGCAACTGACATTTTATTTTTTGATTCCTTGAGGTAGTCTAACTCGTGCTAAAATTCATTTCATGCCCTGCAAGGTATGAAAACGAGCTCAGCCTTCACCAAACCGTCGATGCAGACATCAACGGGCTCCGGCGAGTCCTGGATGAGCTGACGCTCTGCCGGACTGACCAGGAGCTGCAGTTCGAGTCCCTGAGTGAGGAGATGACATATCTCAAGAACAGCCATGAGGAGGTAGGAGAAGCTTTACTTCTGGTCAAATCGTAATTCTGTACCTCTTAAATGCTTTTGTTTTTATTACAAAAGTAATTTATGCTCATTGTAATAATTCAAACAATACCAGGGCATATAAAGAATTCCATTTTCTCCCACTCTGCCCCCAAGTAATAAATAGTAACAATTTGATCTGTATCCTTCCATGTTTTTAGACTGATGTAATAATCCATCCATTTTAAAATAATACATTATTTTTGCTTTAATACAACCATAAACACTTTGCCCTTGAGTCCATTACGACTCATAGCAACCCTACAGTAGAGTAGAACTGCTCCAAAGGGTTTCCAAGGAGCAGCTGGTGGATTCCAACTGCCTTTGGTTAGCAGCCATAGCCTTAACCGCTGCACTACCAGGGACCCTTCATACAGCCATCTTTCTTTAAACCAGATTATTTCCTTCCGAGGGCCATCTTGGGGTCAATCTTTTTGCAAAAAAACCTCTCAAACTAGGAAAAAATATCAATGTACCTTCCACTTAAGCACATTGGGTTTATTTTAGTATTTAACTTTGCACAATAATAACCTGATTATTTGACACTTAATACCAGATAGCTTTACACCCCCCCTCAAAAAAAGATTATGCCAAAAGTAACTCCAAAAAGTCTCCAAAACAATGGATGAGAAATTAAAAAAAAAAAAACTATGATGTTTATCAGAATTTTATAGAGAGAGAGAACCCTGGTGGAGTAGTGGTTAAGGGCTACAGCTGCTAACAAAAGGTCAGTAGTTCGAATCCACCAGCCACTCCTTGGAAACCCTATGGGGCAGTTCTACTCTGCCCTATAGGGTCACTCTGAGTTGGAATCAATATGACACCAATGGTTTGGGTTTTTGTTATACACACACACACACGAACTATGACAGGAAGTGCCACATCATTGAATGGAGATAACTAAAACATCGTCTCCTTGCTCCAAATGAGAAAATGATGAGAGGGGGAAAGAGAAGGGATATTAAAATGAAAAAAGTTAAAGTACAAGGGAAACAAGGAGAAGGAAGAGAGTCACCAAGCAGAGCTCTGGAAGAGTCAGACCATCAGATAGTAGAAGCAAAAGTGTGAGAAGCAGACCCATGATTTGTAGAGAGGGTGGTGTCAAGAAAAGAAATGGACACCAGGGAAGGAAGAGAAGAAATAGCAACCACAGCAGGTCAGCAAGCTGGGGGCATCATGGAAGCACTAGGATCACACAAGAGAATTCATTGTCCCCTTCAAAGACATACCAGTAGAAAGAGGCTACCTTTGAATGCACCAAGGATAGAGGAAAAGAGTCACTCACATCTCAACATCCCGTGAGGGTATTATATTTTCCACACTCACCGGTGACCAGTGTCCTTAGTGATAACTTTAAGTAGTTGATTTTCTAACTTTTATAGTGACAAGAAATTTTCTTCAAATTGAATCTTACACAAAATTCCAAAACATGGAAATACATTACTCAGTGGTTTCCTTAGGCAACGTAAGTCTTTTTACTTTCAGTGGACACAAGAAAGCCACTGATCTAGATCACAAAAAAATGGCTTAAGAAAGTAAAGTTACCATTGTAAAAACCCATCAAAAACTGTTCAGATGAAAAGGTTAGCGACCTAAAGAACAGAAGTTCAGGTCACTGGTCTGTTCATTTACCCAGAAAGCCATTCTCTGATGAGGTTAGACAGCTTAGTGATTTCACCTGGGACATATCCTAAAATACAGAGGCCATAGAGTGTAATTACTAAGGGAAGATGCTCTGTAGTTAGCGTGTCCTCATTCAAATCCTGGCCCTTCCCAATACTAGATAATTTAAGCGAGTTACTTTACTTCCGTGTGCCTCTATTTCCGAATCTGTAAAATAAATCTAGTAATACCTAGCTCATCCAAAACCAAACCTGCTGCTGTAGAGTCGATTCTGACCCTATAGGGCAGAGTGAACTGCTCCCTAGGGTTTCCAAGGACCACCTGGTGGGTTCAAACTGCCAACCCTTTGGTTAGCAAACAAACTCTTAACTGCTAAGCCACCAAGGTTTCTACCTACCTCGTAAAGACGTTAAAAGTCTTAAATGAGTTAGTGCATGTAAAATACGTGTTAGCTGTCGTCTCTAAGACAAAAGCTCACAGAGGGCTCTATCCCTATCAGCAAGAACTCTACCTGACAGTCAAAAATTGTGTGTTTAATAACTCTCTGGTCTTTGTATCTCATCCTCATTCAAAAGAATAGAGATCTTCTCTTGGGATACTGTGACTGCTTATTGTTGTGGTTGTTTTAATTAACAAAAGAGTAACTAATTAAATAGATGATTGGCATGAATATGGATAGAATAAGTCAATTAAAAATTTGTGTGCCATAAATTGTACACTCGAACCTAAGCCACAAACTTTGAGACATAATGTTTTTAAAAACTCTTCTCAGACTGCATGCAGACATAAGATGCCCCTAAAGATATATTCATGTTCCCCTCCCAGGAAGTGAAGGCTCTGCAGTGCGCCGCTGGAGGCAACGTGAACGTGGAGATGAACGCGGCCCCGGGGGTGGACCTCACCGTCCTGCTGAACAACATGCGAGCTGAGTATGAAGACCTTGCAGAGCAGAACCGCAGAGATGCTGGGGCCTGGTTCAGCGAAAAGGTGAGACCAGCCCAAATAGCCCTGCCCATGTCCCTATGGTGGTGACAGACCTCATTTAACCTGTGTATGCCTGGCTTCCCAGAGTGCCATTCTGCAGCAGCAGATCTCGGATGATGCTGGCGCAGCCACCTCTGCCAGGAATGAGCTGACAGAAATGAAGCGCAGCCTGCAGACCCTGGAGATCCAGCTGCAGTCCCTCCTGGCAACGGTAGGCAAGAGCGTGGCTTGGCTTGGATTTTGTGTTTCTAAAAAGCCTAAGAGGAAACCCTTCCTCCTTTACCTACAAATACTTAACTGAGTGCAGAAGAGAGAAGGAAAAGACAGACACAGAGATGCTCAGTTTAAGACAGTAGAGGTATATGGTAAAAATTCACCACAAATAGTTCAAAAGAAAAGTTTAGCTACATAAAGAACTTAAGTTCAGGTCACTGGTCTGGTTATTTGCCCAGAAAACCATTCTCTGACTAGGTCAGGCAGCTTAATGATATGACCTGGGACATACCCTAAAACAGAGAGGCCATAGAGTGTAATTACTATGAGAAGATGCTCTATAGCTGGAGTGCCCTCGTTCAAAAAGAGAGACAGACAGAGCATTTTTTTCCTCCTTGAGATCACTGAAGAGTCCCTGGTGGTGTGAATGCACGTGGCCGTTACCCAAAAGTTTGGTGGTTCAAGTGCACCCAGTGGCACCTTGGAAGACAGGCCTAGTGATCCACTTCAGAAAAATCAGCCACTGAAAACGCTATGGAGCACAATTCTACTCTGACCCACAAGGGGTCACCATGAGTTGGAGTTGACCCAACGGCAACTGGGTAACTGGAGATCACTGAGGATGTCTTTCCTGGCCAACACCCAGTCGCTTGGTGCCCATTTCATTCAAATAACCAATGCTTCTTGTGGTTCCTTCCTTGAGTGGTTCCTCCTAGCCCCGCAGAGCAAGCAACACCAGAATTGCTCCCCCTGCAAATTAAGTGGCAGGCCTCCTGCCATGTGGCCACACAGGGCAGAGCCAAGTCTCGAACCAGCATCTCCTAATATTTATGAGGACATATTAAAAGCCATACTGTACTTTCCATCAGGCACCAAAAAAGAGGGTACACATCTGCATCCCAAAAGAATAGCGTCAGCCTCTTCAACCCCAGTGTCTGGGGAGAGGTCCAATCCCCACACACCCCACAGAACCTGGCATTCGCAGGCACCCAGATTACTTCAAAGGTTACCATGGAGACAATTCAAGACTAAAATCAACCTTCCCTTCTGGGGTGTGATGTGGCGGCACCCAAAAGGATTGATTTTGAGGATTATGGCACACTTGTGGATGAAGCGTTCCCTGTCCTCACAAGAGTTTCACACTCCCTGAGGCCACCAGATGGTGACACAAAGAGAACAGGTCTATTACAGAAATGAATGCCGCGAGGCTGGGAGGAAAAGATGACTCAGAACAATGGAAAGATTCTATTCTTACTTAGGCACCATAAAAAGGCTTTCTTACTTCTATACAATATGTAGATGGAAGACTTGGTTTTTACCATTGAATGACTCCAACTTTACCTTCTCACCTTTATCACTACTGCCAGATGGTATTTGAGACCCTCCTGGCCACTTGGAGCTCCAAGAACCCTCCTCTGTTCCCCATTTCCTTCTTTCCTGCAACTCAGATCCTAAGGACACTGTCCCCGCTGCTATGGCCTGAGCACACATCTTCCCTCTTATTTCTTAGCTAGGTTGAAGGAAATAAATTCCTGAGACCCCAGATCAGAACTGTAAGCATTTTCACATGGCGACCCCATGTGTGTCAGAGTAGAACTGTGTTCCATGGAGCTTCCATGGCTGATTTTTCAAAAGTAGTTCGCCAGGCCTTTTTTCTGAGGCGCCTCTGGGTGGACTCAAACTTCCAGCCTTACAGTTAGCAGTTAAATCTGTTAACCATTTGCACCATCCAGGACTCTACAAGAGTGTTAGCAACCATAAAAAGGGATGCCATGTGAGAATACATCATCAGGAAAATTACAGTTTTGAAGTGCCAAGCAGACACCACATGGGCATGCTGTCCTGGGCTTCTCTTACCACTTGTTGCCTCACCCTCCCCACAGGCATCCTGTTTGCCTTCTACATCTATGCCCTGGAGAGCCAGCTGCACCCAGCACCACCCACATAATGTTGAAGTTGGTGGTTCTCAGCCCATTAGACCCAATGTCTGCCCTTTATGATGAATATTATATAATTCCCCTTTCACAATCCTAAAAGAGCCCTGGTGGCGCAGGGGTTAAAGCACTTGTCTGCTAACCAAGAGGTCGGCAGTTTGAACCCACTAGCCACTCCTCAGGAAAAAGATGTGACGGTCTACTTCCATAAAGATTTCAGCCTTGGAAACCCTATGGGGCAGTTCTACTCTGTCCTGAAGAGTTGTTATAAATCAGAATCAGCTTGACAGCAGTGGGTTTTTGGTCTACAATCCTAGAATGAAATCAATAGTAATATAAATTAGTAGTACACAAAATTTAAAAAAAAAAAAGTAAAATGCCACAACTGCAATAAAAAGAAAGAGTACAAGGGCAGCATTTTAAAACAAAATGTACATAATGTGTAGATAATTGGACCCAACTACTCTATAACATGTAAAGCAACAGAAGCTTTTACCTTCTTTTAACAAATAAATTTTATTTTAAACTGTTTAAGATCAGGAGTCACTCCACACAAGAAATAAAGGAAAATGAAAGAGTGGAAGCGTGGGTGGACACTAAGATAACAACTAATGTCAAGAGAAGTAATAACTGCCCAGACGTATTTATATACGATAAGAGAAAGAGGAAAATTACCTTAATTGAAGTAGGGATAATGCGCCAAGACAAATTACAGACTATGGAAGTAGAAATGAGGACGTCTAATACTCATACGAGTAGTGTCAAAATAAAGACCTGTTTTTGTCTTATGAGATGGAGAATGACAAAGTATCTCAGAAAATATACCTCTTGTCTTGAAATTCCACCCATGTTAAGGCATTCAGGAAACCCTGGTGGCGTAGTGGTTAACTGCTATGGCTGCTAACCAAGAGGTCAGCAGTTCAAATCCACCAGGCACTCCTTGGAAACTCTATGGGGCAGTTCTACTCTGTTCTGTAGAGTCGCTATGAGTTGGAATCGACTCGATGGCAGTGGATTTGGGTTTTTTTTGGTTTAAGGCATTCATTCAATCTCAAGTGCTTAATTAAAAGGCCTTTGGTGGACGGCAGAAAATAGAAGACAGATTAGGGGAAAAAAAAAGAAAAACAGCACAAAAGGCCTTGGAAAAGTGGTGGGGTAGGCCTCTGGACAGTAGAAGAATATGACTAAAAGGCAACAGGTGACACAAAATAAGCATATAATTTCAAAATATAAGTTTTCCAGGGTAGATTTCTTATCACGCTACCCCCTAAAATCTTTAATGTATAGGTTGGCAATAATATGACATATTGGCTAAATATCATGATTGTCTAATGGAACAGCCAGGAGTCCCTGGGGAAAAAGGTCACCAGTTCCACCTGACCGGTACATGTCAGGTCATCCAGCATGCCTAGTCCCCACCTAGTAAATGCCAATCATGTCACCTCCCCTACACACACTTTACTGTGACAAGACCCACAAACCCCAAAGCTCGCTTGAGAAACAGGAGTCTACAAAGTCTTCAAAGGCATTTCATCCCTTGCTACGGCATCTTTCCCGTCCACAGAAACACTCCCTGGAGTGCTCCTTGACCGAGACAGAAGGCAACTACTGTGCACAGCTAGCACAGATCCAGGCTCAGATCGGGGCCCTGGAAGAACAGCTGCATCAGGTCAGAACCGAGACGGAGGGTCAGAAACTCGAGTACGAGCAGCTGCTTGACGTCAAGGTCCATCTGGAGAAGGAGATCGAGACCTACTGCCGCCTGATAGATGGAGATGGAAAGTAAGGAAAACCATGTGGATACTCACTTTTTACCTATTTTACACCAGAGCCACATGCTCCCACTCGCTCGCCACACCTCCAAGCCTGTTATTTTTCATTCCCACTGCAGAAAAGCCTGTATCTCTTCCCTAAGCTGTCCTCTCTTCAATATGTTGTACATCACAGTGTCTTCCTCACCTGCCTCAGGTGGCCACAATAGTCCCTGCAGATGCTCCCACTCATTGTCCATGTTAATTATTGTGGATTTCAAGATTCTCCCCCCCAGACTTTACCCTCCTTTCAATTCATTCCTAATATCTCTGCCCCCAGTCCCTGGATGGCACAAACAGTTAAGCACTCAGCTATAAACCAAAAGGTTGGTTTGAAATCACCAAGAGGCGCTTCAGAAGAAAGGCCTGGGAACCTTCTTCTGAAAGATCACAGACATTGAAAACCCTATGAAGTAGTTCTACTCTGAAACACATGGGGTCGCCGTGAGTCAGAATCGACTCAACGCCACCTGGCTTGTTTTTGGTTTTTATTTATTTATTGACACATACACCCCCAGGCTCCATAAATAAACGCATAAGTACGTATTCAATCTCTTTAAGCTTTAAATTCCTGGGCTCACAAAAATCGAACAGTAACAAGTTTTTTTTTTTTTTTATTCTCTAGTTTTTTTTTTTTTTAATTCTCTATTTAGATTATATTTAATTACTTTCAGCTCCTGCACATAAAATTTTGAATATTTTTCTCTATGGAAAACAAAGATCTCTTTTTGGCACACAAAGCTCACTTGAGTTTATATTTATCGATTGACTCAATGACTATTTCTTAAGTGATAGTAAAAAGAAATGTAAAAGATAAACTTCATTTATTTATTTTACAGTTCATGTTCCACATCAAAGGGCTTTGGATCAGGAAACTCAGGGGATGCATCTAAAGGTAAAAAAAATCTATTTCTATTGTAGAAAATACTTTTTTTTTTAATTGTGCTTTAAGTGAAAGTTTACAAATCAAGTCAGTCTCTCATACAAAAATTTATATACACCTTGCTATATACTCCTAGTTGATCTCCCCCTAATGAGACAGTACACTCCTCCTCTCCACTCTGTATTCCAGGGTCCATTCAGCCAGCTTCTGTCCCCCTTTGCCTTCTCATCTCCCATCCAGACAGGAGCTGCCCACGTAGTCTCGTGTCTACTTGAGCCAAGAAGCTCACTCCTCACCAGTATCATCTTCTATCTTACAGTCCAGTCCAATCCCTGCCTGAAGAATTAGCTTTGAGAATGGTTCCTGTCTTAGGTTAACAGAAGGTCTGGGGACCATGACCTCCAGGGTCCTTCTAGTCTCAGTCAGACCATTAAGTCTGGTCGTTTTACTAGAATTTGAGGTCTGCATCCCACTGCTCTCCTGCTCCTTCAGGGGTTCTCTGTTGTGTTCCCTGTCAGGCGGTCATCATTTGTAGCTGGGCACCATCTAGTTCTTCTGGTCTCCGGCTGAATGTAGTCTCTGATTTATGTGGCCCCTTCTGTCCCTTGGGCTCATAATTACCTTGGATCTTTGGTGTTCTTCATTCTCCTTTGCTTCAGGTGGGTTGAGACCGACTGATGTATCTCAGATGGCCACTGCCTAGCATTTAAGACCCCAGACGCCACTTGCCAAAGTGTGTAGAAAATACTTTTATCTTGATGGCAATGATACGCTATATCAGCAATCTATATTTAAGTAATTTTAACTAAAGTGTTCTAACTTAAGCTAGTATTTTAAGTGTCTAACTTAAACTAATATTTTAAGTGAGTAAAACTATCCTAAACTCTTTCATCAAAAAAATATATAATCTATTCTATTACCACCAGCAAGGGAATTCTTTGTCATGTAATCTTTTAGGTTGAATTGTGTCTATTCACATATGTTTTATTTCTAGATTTATCCAAAACCACACTGGTAAAGACGGTGGTTGAAGAGATAGATCAACGTGGCAAAGTTCTTTCATCGAGGGTTCAGTCTATTGAAGAAATGACATCCAAAATGACCAATGGCAAGATAGAACAAAGGATTCTGTTCTAGATTTTTTTTAGAGTGAAAAAAAAAAAAATGGAAGGAAGGATCCTGCACAGCTGCATTCTGACATATATCAAGCAGGACAAAAACACTTTCTGTTCTTAAAGATCAATTACTTAGCAAAAAGTGTCTATTTTCCTAGTTAATTTTCCAAGATGTTGGGTGTTTGTTTTCGAACAAGTAAAACTGATGTTCACTCATTTCCATTCATTCGTGACTAAATAAATAATACTTTGTAATTTTTTTTCTATGTCTAATTAGCACTCAGCTGCTAACCAAAGGGTTGGTGGTTTGAACCCACCAGCCGCTCTGCAGGAGAAAAAGATCTGGCGATATGCTTCTGTAAAGATTACAGCCTTGGAAACCCTATGGGGCAGTTCGACTCTGTCCTATAGGATCACTATGAGTTGGAATCACCTCGACAGCACACAACAACAACACATTCATAGGGAGAAATTTATGGAACATATCCCTGGTGGTGTAGAGGGTAAGAGCTACTACGGCTGCTAACCAAAAGGTCTAGCAGTTCAAATCCACCAGGCACTCCTTGGAAACTCTATGAGGCAGTTCTACTCTCTCTTATAGGGTCGCTATGAGTTGGAATCGACTCGACGGCAGCGGGTTTTGGGTTTTTTTTTTTTTATCTTAATTGCGTTTCACTCTGGTTTCAGTCATAGTCAATTCCACATGGACTATAATGACACTTAAACATCAAACATTCACTACGCGTGATCTTTAAATCACACTGTGTCAGCATGGGAGGAGCCCTGGTGGTGCAGGGGTTAAGAGCTTGGCTGCTAACCAAAAGTTTGGCAGTTTCAGCCTTGGAAACCCTATGGAGCACTTCTGTTCTCTCACATCGAGTCACTATGAGTCAGAATCGACTCTGTGACAACGAGTCTGGGTTTTGCTTTTATGTCTGCATGGGTAAATAATCTGGAAAAGTTCAGAAGTTCTCCTACAACTGAATAGTTCCACCGCTAAATGGCACTTTCCTGGGATTTTTGCCTATGAGCCTATCTCTAACTCTCCTGGGGATCCAGATACTTCCCAGGAAACCATTCCCATATAAACGTGATGATCTCTGGAAAGATCCACAACAATGAGCTCATGTTGCAACTAGTCAACTCAGCCATAAACCCAAACCTGTTGCTGTTGATTTTGACGCACGATGACCTTATAGGACAGCGTAGAACTGCCCCATAGAGTTTCCAAGGCTGCAAATCTTTATGGAAATAGACTGCCACATCTTTCTCCCTCGGGGCAGATAGTGAGTCGGAACCAACAACCTTTCAGTTAGCAGCTGAGCACTTAAGCGCTGCACCACCAAAACCCACTGCCATCGAGTTGATAGTGACCTTGTAGAGCAGAGTAGAACTGCCCATAGGGTTTCCAAGGTCATAAATCATTACGGAAGTAGACTGCCACATCTTTCTCCCAAGGAGCAGCTGGTGGGTTAGAACAGCCAACCTTTCGGTTAGCAGCCAAGCCCTTAAGCACTGAGCCACTAGGGCTCCTACCGCACCACCAAAAAAAAAAAAAAAACCCGCTGGCTTCAAGTCAACTCCAACTCATAGGGACCCCATAGGGCAGAGGAGAACTGCCCCATAGGGTTTCCAAGGAACTGGTGGTGGGTGGATTCGAACTGGTGACCTTTTGGACAGCAGCCGAATGATTAACCGCTGTGCCACTCAAAACGAAAAAAACCAGACCCATTGCCGTCAAGTTATTTCTGACTCATAGTCAAACTGCCGAACTTTTGGTTAGCAGACATAGCTCTTATCCACCACGCCACCAGGGTCTCCTTAACTCAGCCGTAGACACTATCTAAATGAATGATCGTGACTGTGTTCCAATAAATTTGAACTGCAAATAATTTTAGGCATCATGAAATACTAGTCTTCTTTTGATTTTCTTTCATTCAAAAATGTAAATACCATTCTTAGCTCTTAGCTCACGGGCTATACAAATAGAGGTGGCTGACTGGATATGGCCCACCAACCCCTGTTCTAGAACTTAAAATCTCACGAGGTTGATAAGCACTATGGTTATTATGTCTTTCTACCTTTCTGGATCAAAACTTACAGTTGGAATTCCCAACAAATATTAAAGTATGTAAAAGAAGAGTGTTTCATTTATTTCTCATTTATGTGGCCTGATTCCAATGAAAAGCTCCAGTGAGGGAAGGAATTCTAGCCAGCAGTCTTGTGGGAGTTCAAGGAATGTAAAACGATGAGATAATTATAGACACTTGAGCCAAAGTCATCAAATAAACAAATAATACTAATTCATGGGGAAATAACTTCCCAAATGTGCATTGTACAGGAGGAGCTACATAATTTGTGGAGCCCAGTACTGAATGAAAACATGGGGTCCTTTGTTCAAAAATAGAAAAAAGGTGTTGTTAAAGTTACTACAATATAACCTTTTTCTTTTCTTCTGTAGTCACGTTCTTGCATTATGGTGTTCCTTTTATTTGCTATTTAATGCTATTCTAAGTAAGGAAAAATTAAAACTTTAAGTTATTGGCATGAATTTTACCTCTCTTTTTGGTATAATGCAATGCCAGTTTTAAATGCAGATGTAAGAACATTTAATGTATATACAGAATCATTGAAATTACACAGTTGGTATTTCACAGCTCATCACGCTATTTTTGTGAGCATTTTGTTCTTCCCAAAGCAGTGGAAATGCTACACGAAACAAACTCAGCTGTTTTTAGTTCACTTCTTTACATGCACACTGAAAGGAAAAGGAACTCTAGGTTGCCCTATCTTTCCTTTTCTTTCTACATCACTATTTTCAGCATAGTATTTGGATAATAGCAGGAAATAACACAAGTAAGAGGAGTCCCTGAGTAGTATACATGATTAACACACTCGACCGCTAACTGAAAGATTAGAGGTTCGAGCATGCAGGGGTATCTCAGAAGAAAGCCCTGGAAAATTTACTTCCTAAAGCTCACAGCCATTGAAAACCCTATGGAGCACGGTTCTACTCTGACACACATGGAGTCGCCATGAGTCAGAATTGGTAACTGGTAACACAAGTAAAGAAGTATATGAAGGGCTCCTTGGTCATACATGTTTCTTAGAACACCACTGCCTTCATTCTGCATTCAAAGCAAGTCGTGGTTTGGATGGAAAACGTGACCTCTGTTTTATGATATTCTATTCATGTTTCAAATATGCAATATTTTGGTTATTTCTACAGGTATTAATTATAGGTAGTTTCTTTTTTTTGAAGTGCTCTGCAGCTTCTTTTATTTTCTCTGTTTCCCGAAGTGCTATTTTTTTGTTTCTTTGAGTCTCTGTCTTTCATTTTGGAGTTTTTTTCAATCTATGGTGATCTTTGAAATTCTGTTCCTCTTCAAGAGTAAGGCTTTATTGTACACGAACAGATATATGCACACCCATGTTCACAGCAGCACTGTTTACAATAGCAAAAAGTTGGAAGCAACCAAGGTGCCCATCAATGGATGAATGGATAAACTATGGTATAGTCACACAATGGAATATTACGCATCGATAAAGAATAATGTTGAATCCATGAAACATTTCATAACATGGAGAAATCTGGAAGACATTATGCTGAGTGAAATCAGTCAATTGCAAAAGGACAAATATTGTACAAGACCACTATCATAAGAACTGGAGAAACAGTTTAAGAAGAGAAGAAAATACTCTTTGATGGTTATGAGAGGGGGGAGGGCGGGAGGGAGAGGGGTATTCACTAATTAGATAGTAGATAAGTTTCATTTTAGGTGAAGGGAAAGAATACACAATAAAGGAGAGGTCAACACAAATGGACTAAACCAAAAACAATGAAGTTTCCTTAAAAAATTGAACACTTCAAAGGCCAGCATAGCAGGGGCGGGGATTTGAGGACCATGGTTTCTGGGGACGTCTAAGTCAATTGGCATAAGAAAATCTATATAAGAAAACATTCTGCATCCCACTTTGGAGACTGCTGTCTGCGGTTTTAAACGTTAACAGGCGGCCATCTAAGATGCACCAATGGATCTCAACCCACCCAACAAGGAAGAATGAAGAACACCAAAGGCACAAAATAATTGTGAGCCTAAGAGACAAAAAGGACCACATAAACCAGAGACTACATCAGCATGAGACCAGAAGAGCTAGATGGTACCTGGCCACAACCGATGACTGCCCTGACAGGGAACTCAACAGAGAAGCCCTGAGGGAGCAGGAGAGCAGTGGGATGCAGACCCCAAATTCTCATAAAAAAGACCAGACTTAATGGTCAGGCTGGGACTGGAAGAACCCTGGAGGCCATGGACCCCAGACCTTGTGTTACCCACAGGCAGGAACCATTCCCAAAGCCAACTCTTCAGACAGGGATTGGACTGGAATAGGGGATAGAAAATGCCACTGGTGAAGAACAAGCTTCTTGGATCAGGTCGACACATGAGACTATGTTGGCATCTCCTGTCTGGATGGGAGACGAGAGGGCAGAGGTGTCCAGAAGCTACCCAAATGGACACGAGGACGGAGAGGCTCTAGAGGGAAGTACTGTGCTATCTCATCAGAGGGAGAGCAATTAGGAGAGTATAGCAAGGTATATGTAAATTTTTGCATGAGAGACTGACCTGATTTATAAACTTCCATTTAAAGCACAATAAAAATATATATATATATATACCATTCCCCCCCGCCCAAAAAAAAGGAGTAAGGCTTTAAACTTCTGGAAGCTCTGTGTGGTGGGGTCTATTTCACTCTAGGGTGTGCTGAGCTTCTTTTATGAACAGTACTCAAATAGTCGTATCTGCAGGTCTTTTCTCTATGACTCTCCAGCTTTTCAGGGAAAGACCTCACAATCAAGGCTGGCTATATAATTTGCAGGGCCTGGTGCAAAACTGAAAACACAGGGCCCCTTGTTCAAGAATCAAGAAAAAGCTTAGTTAAAGACACTAAAGCATAAAGCTTTTTCCTTTAAAAATATTTTATTACTGGTACTAGGGGTACAAGTAATAGTAATGCATATGTAATGACATAAACTTACAAATAGCGTCACAATTTTATGTAATACAATAAATGATAATACTTTATTAATGTGACTTATTGATTGATCATCAGATTTTTCTGGACTGCTTTTCTACAAATTCATATTTTGTTGTTGTTGCTGTTAGGTGCCGTCACGTTGGTTCTGATTCATAGCGACCCCATGTACAACAGAACGAAACACTTCCCCGTCCTGCGCCATACCCACAATCGTTATGCTTGAGCCCATTGTTGCAGCCACTGTGTCAATCCATCTCATTGAGGGTCCTCCTCTTTTTCGCTAACCTTCTACTTTACCAAGCATGACATCCTTCTCCAGGGACTGCTTTCTCCTGACACATGTCCAAAGTACATAAGACACAGTCTCGCCATCCTTACTTCTAAGGAGCATTCTGGTTGTACTTTTTCCAAGACAGATTTGTTCATTCTTTTGGCAGTCCATGATATATATATCCAATATTCTTCGTCAACACCACAGTTCAAAGGCATCAATTATTCTTCTTCCATCTTCCTTATTCATTGTCCAGCTTTTGCATGCATATTATGCAACTGAAAATAGCATGGCTTGGGTCAGGCGCACCTTAGTCTTCAAGGTGACGTCTTTGCTTTTCGACACTTTAAGGAGGTCTTTTGCAGCAGATTTGCCCAATGCAACACGTCTTTTGATTTCTTGACTGTTGCTTCCATGGGTGTTGATTGTGGGTCCAAGTAAAGTGAAGTCCTTGACAATTTCAATCTTTTCTCCATCTATCATGATGTTGCTTATTGGTTCAATTGTAAGGATTTTTGTTTTGTTTATGTTGAGGTATAATCCATACTGAAGGCTGTGATCTTTTATCTTCATTAGTAAGTGCTTCAAGTCCTCTTCACTTTCAGCAAGCAAGGTTGTGTCATCTGCATAACGCAGGTTGTTAATGAGTCTTCCACCAATCCTGATACCCCATTCTTCTTCTTATGGTCTAGCTTCTCGGATTATTTGCTCAGCATACAGATTGAATAAGCATGGTGAAAGGATACAATCCTGATGCACACTGTTCCTGACTTTAAACCACACAGTATCCCCTTGTTCTGCTTGAACAACTGCCTCTTGACCTATGTACAGGTTCCTCATGAGCACAATTAAGTGTTCTGGAATTCCCATTCTTCGCAATGTTATCCATAATTTGTTATGATCCACACAGTTGAAAGTCTTTGCATAGTCAATAAAACACAGGTAAAAATTTTTCTGGTATTCTCTGCTTTTAGCCAAGATCCATCTGACATCAGCAATGATATTCCTAGTTCCATGTCCTCTTCTGAATCTGGCCTGAATTTCTGGCAGTTCCCTGTCAATATACTGCTGCAGCTGCTTTTGAGTGATCTTCCACAAAATTTTACTTGCATGTGAAAATAACGACATTGTCCGATAATTTCCACACTCAGTTGGATCACCTTTTTTGGGAATAGGAATATGGATCTCTTCCAGTTGGTTGGCCAGGTAGCTGTCTTCAAAATTTCTTGGCATACAGGAATGAGCACTTCCAGCGCCAATTTGTATCAGGTCATAAAAATTTATATTTTTAACAACTTCATTTTCAACCTAATTAAAAGTGATGTCAGTTGTTCTTGGCAAATGCAAGCTCTCAAATAAATCCTGGTAATTTTAATTTTAAGAAGAAAACAAAACAGGTGGAGAGAGCAACATGAACAAAGGCAAAGAGGTGGGCTAGGGGAATAGTAAATAAAGGAATGGACAGGCCTGGTAAGGTAAGACCTATATCAAGGAGAGTTTTAAATGTCATGCAAAGGGGCTTCATCTAGCCTCTAAAAAAAAAAAAAAAAAAAAGCTGATGGAAAATCATTGAAGATTTTAAACAGGAGGAGAGTGGAGAAAGAGAAGAGATACTCAGTGACTACATATTACTGACAAGGATAATTGTTTTACACACTTAACTACCATTTAATCCACACAACAACACAAGTAATTTCTCCATCTCAGAAATAAAAAAAACTAAGGCTCAGAGGAAATGAACTTAGCATTGGTTACACAGCTAGAAAGTGTCAGAGCTGGGAAAAGAATGCTAATATATCTGGTTCAAGCGCCCAAGTTCTTTCAGTTATATGAATGGTAGTGTACTTCAAGAAGATTACCTTGGCACCTGACTATTGAGCATGATGGTAAGAAAAAAAACTTAAAACCAGAAATCCAATTAATATCCCAATAAGATCAAGTAAGATTCTAATAATGGAGTTAAAAAATAATGACAAAGGGAATAGAAAGGAGAAAACAGTTTCAGGAGATGCTGCAGACGTAGATTCAATAGAACCTAGTCACTTATTGGATGTGGACTGATAGAAGATGGCAATAATAAAGGTTTCTTAATAATTCTGAGCATGACTTAGGGTAATTCTACCAACAGCTAATCAAGTGTTGAGTTGGCAGTCACAACAGAACATTCAGATAGAAATTTCTGGTGGGCATAGTAAGATGTGGATCTAGAAACAAAAAGAGGCCAGTGGTAAAGACGTAGATTTAGAAATTATTCACAGAGCAGAAGACATGAGAAGGGATGAGATCACCACAGGAGAGTATGTAGAAAACAAGAACACCAAACACAAAACTATAAAGAATGACAGGAGCTATTAATGGAAGAGAGAAGAGGATCAACCAGAGAGGTAGAAAAGTACCAAACGTTACCAAGAGGTTGTAGAATAAATATGAAAAGCGATTATACTGAAGATGTGGTATGATTTGTGACCTTTGAGAGATGAATATCAGTAAAGTGGCAGGACCAGGAATTTTTTGTAGAAATCGAAAAAAGAAAATATGTAAAAGAAAGAAATGCAAAAATGAGAAATTTAGAGCTAGAAAGGGAACACAGAGGCCAACTGTTGGAAGTCTATTCTCTTCATTTTACAGATGAAAAAACTGAGGGCCAGAGAGGTTAACCAATCCCCTTCCTGGTTAGCAACCAAGATTAGACAAAAAACCAGTAAAGATGAAATGGTAGCTCCAGAGGGTTAAGGATCAAGGCAAAAATTTCTGTCTCCAAAGAAGATTCCATGTAAGTCATTAATTCCCATTTAGGACCTGGCCTATGCTATAGGCCCATGGTCTCAAATTGCTCTCAACATACCTGGAAGAAAGATCATATTATCCACAGCAAACTAAGACTATGATGCTTCACTTGCTGGAGACAATGCAATGTGTTGGCTTGGGCAAAGAAAGGAGAAATTCATTTATTACACTTTCTTATTCTTAGAGGGGTTTTTTATTCCTGAAGCCTGGAAGACAGGAAGAATTACTCATACTAAATTTGACCTGCATCACTATAATAAACTTGATAATACTCCACCCTGTCCCATTCCAGAGATTAAAAAAAAATAACCCCAAGGTAACTATCCATCTACAGAAATTGACACAGTAGGGTAAAGACAGTCATTACAAAAAAAAAAAAAAATGTCGCCCAATTATGGATAATTCATGATGAGCTGGCAAACATCATTTTGCTATGGATAGCAAAGTTTGTCCAGAAACACCCTAATAATGTGTATATAAAAGCCAACTAAACTGTTCAAATAGGGCATTCACCATCAGAGCTTCACTCTAGGAACAAACGCTCCAGTCTAGACACCATGTCTGTGCGCTTTTCTTCAGCATCCAGACGGCTGGGCTCGTGTGGAGGAGCTGGCTCTGTGAGGTTCTCCAGTGGAGGAGCTGGCTCTGTGAGGCTCTCCAGTGGAGGAGCTGGCTTTGGGGCTGGAAATGCATGCAGTGTGCCAGGCATTGGAAGTGGCTTCTCTTGTGCCTTTGAGGGCAGCTCATCGGCAGGAGGCTATGGCGGGGGGCTAGTCGGGGGAAGCGCTTCCTGTGCTGCTTACACTGGGAATGAACACGGCCTCCTCTCTGGCAATGAGAAGGTGACCATGCAGAATCTCAATGACCGCTTGGCCTCCTACCTGGAGAACGTGCGAGCACTGGAGGAGGCCAACGCCGACTTGGAACAGAAGATCAAGGGGTGGTATGAGAAATTTGGACCTGGCTCTTGCCGAGGTCTTGATCATGATTACAGCAGATACTTCCCAATAATTGAAGACCTCAGGAACCAGGTAAGAAACATAATGTCATGAGTGTTAACACCCATGAGTGTTTAGCCACACACATACACAAAATGTATACGCTATGGCAAAGAGCAGAGCTTTGCTCTCAACTTATAAGTGTTAGTAATACATTATTAATATTAAAAATAACCTATCTTAAAGCTCTAATCTTTGAATATGGCCTACCGATTATCTGGTATTAGATAAGCATGTTTATGCTTTTAGTAATGTTAAAATATCAAAAACTGCCCAGTGTCTCCAGCTATACATTTATCAGCTTTTCCATAGTTTTTTTTTATGGGCGTGGTGGGGTGTAAAAGAAGCCATATGTAAATGTCCCATTTTCAAAAGAATCAACATATTACTGAAGACAGAATGCCAGAAATATTAGTTTAATTTCAGAAGTGACTTCATTTCAAGGAAATTTGAAATGATTTTTTTTAATATTTCCTTGCTCTTATCTGACTCTTCATTTATCAGATAATTTCTGCAACTACAAGTAATGCCCATGTTGTCCTGCAAAACGATAATGCCAGGCTAACAGCCGATGACTTCAGACTAAAGTAAGTAACGCTGAAAAGAAACAGAAAAAAGCTACCTAAGCATTTCCTTCTTTTATTTAGATTACTTCAACTCCGCTCAGTGCTTTACTTTTGTTTGTTTTAAACCAAATGCATGTTGGAATGACTAGCTGAATTGCAGGCTGGAGCCTACTAGATTATGTGTTTGGGAAATTCGGGGCTAATGTAGATGAATGCCAAGGTCATACGAAAGAGAATTTTGAGTATTCCATTTCTCTTTCTTCCAAGAAATAAATGGATTGTTTTAAGGGTGCGCTAACTGAAGTTTTAAGTGTATTTTAACAGTTTTTACCTCAAAGCTAAGTTTGAGCTTTACAGTGATCTAAAAAGTGATTTGACTAATGTTACGGACGGAACTTGCAAACATTTTTCTAAGGTTTGAAAACGAACTGGCCCTTCACCAGAGCGTTGAGGCGGATATGAACGGTTTGCGCCGGGTCCTGGATGACCTGACCTTGTGCAGAACTGACCTAGAGATACAGCTGGAGACTCTCAGCGAGGAATTGGCTTACCTCAAGA
Organism: Elephas maximus indicus; assembly: GCF_024166365.1. Lineage (NCBI taxonomy): Eukaryota > Metazoa > Chordata > Mammalia > Proboscidea > Elephantidae > Elephas > Elephas maximus. Next base: position 47,873,901 of record NC_064837.1, on the reverse strand, counting down.
AGAATCACGAGGAGGTAGAAGCTCTTCTTCCCTCACTTCCACAATCCACCTACCTCCCTACCAAAATTTAAGATTCATTTCAGATGAGAAATGTATCATCTTCAATTAATATTTAAGAAGGACCTTGTCAAATTCTCCATATGGCTTGGATTGTTTGAAATGTTTCTATCCACCCCCCTCAAAACAAACAAAAAAGTTTCTAAGCATATGGATCCTGTCCCTTTTGCTCTTTTAAAAATATTCCAATCCTAATTTGTTTAACCAAAACTCTTCCAGGAAATGAAGGCTCTGCAGTGCGCCGCTGGAGGCAACGTGAACGTGGAGATGAACGCGGCCCCGGGGGTGGACCTCACCGTCCTGCTGAACAACATGCGCGCTGAGTATGAAGACCTTGCAGAGCAGAACCGCAGGGATGCTGAGGCCTGGTTCAACGAAAAGGTAAAGCCACACTACGGCGCACTTACGTGTTACATGGTTAAGCCATTAGCACGCCTTATCACACCTCAACACGCCTTAACATACCTTAACACGTTTTCAGAGCGCATCGCTGCAGCAGCAAATTTCCGACGATGCTGGTGCCACCACCTCAGCTCGTAATGAACTTACTGAGATGAAACGTACGCTTCAAACCCTGGAGATCGAACTTCAGTCTCTTTCAGCCATGGTAAGTGAAAATCGCAACAGATTTGCTTTAGAAATTAAAAAAAGAAATTAAAGACAGCTTTCTTCCAAATGACATTTGATTTTAGTTTTTAATCACTACAGTGCTTGAAATAGGATACATTTGCATTCTGCCCACTAGAATCCTCTTTCCCTGAAAATTCCACCTAGATGCTAATAATTATGAAACGTTAGAAAACAGCAAATACACTTATTTTGGGATACTTGAAAAATAAGTTTTTACCCTGGATCTTCTCTTCCCAGTCCAGTGATCAAAATCTGCAGTCCACGGTGAGCAAAACTTCTTTTGCACCCCTCCTAGCGTCTTCATCTTGCATGCCTCCTGGCCTCCTAATTAAGAGCACTTCCAGGTTCCTTCTTAAGTGGCAGGAACAAGAAGCCAAGTAGAGCCATGAAGGTTGTCTATAAAGCTAAATATGCATAATGATAATAATAACCTTTTTCATTAAAGGTTTACCCAGCACTTTCGCCCACATATGAGCCTCACAATGACCCTGGGGCATGGGCAGGGCAGACATTATAACCCATGTCATTATTTCCTGAAGAAGAATCCGAAATTCAAGAAAGTTAAGTGATTTGCCCAGAGTCCCACAGCTGGATACGAAGGAGGCCAAATTTCTCTCCAAATTTCCTATCTCCAAATTCCGTACTTTTCCCACTAGGACTAGTAAGCCTCCAGAGTTTATCCACAGAAAAGACTGTGAATATGTATGAAATTGGGACTTTATATAAATACCTGTAGATGAAAGAATGAGGCACTCTCATCTCTGTTCAAAGTAAAACTACAGCAAGTGTCCCTCTGTGGATCTACATAAACACATTTGGATTCACAAGCCAATGAATCAAACTATTTAAAACCTTAAAAAGTAATTATTTTCTTTGGGTCATTCCACTTTTGGAAAGTTTATGCAATTTACTATAGGATTTTTTTTATATAGAAGAACTACAATCCTCATGAGACAAGGCCATTATATGATTAGAAATGAGGTAATAAAAGGTGTAGGGGAACTTTCATTCCCAGGGAAAGTAACAAATCCTGCCAGACTTTGAAAGCAAGGCTATGTGAGCAGTGGGGTGGTGTCTTTAGACTGTGCCCTGTGAGGAAACAATTTCATCTTTTCTAACCCACCTGGCCATGTGAGTAACATTCACTACCAACTGTGTCATTCTCAAATAGAAAAATCGTATGACATCTAATAGAATTCTCAAACAGAAAAATCGTATGACAACAATTAATCTTGAACATTGGTATGTTTTGGATGAATGTGGATATTTACAATATGTAAAGATAACTCTTCTAAATATCTCTTAAGTGCATGCCTTGCCATATTCTGAAAACAATATGTGACATTTTCTACTAAACCATGTCTTACAAATCCACAGAAACACTCCCTGGAGTGCTCCTTGACAGAAACCGAAGGCAACTACTGTGCGCAGCTCGCACAAATCCAGGCTCAGATCGGGGCCCTGGAAGAGCAGCTGCATCAGGTCAGAACCGAGACCGAGGGCCAGAAACTCGAGTATGAGCAGCTCCTTGACATCAAGGTCCATCTGGAGAAGGAGATCGAGACCTACTGCCTCCTGATAGATGGAGAGGATGGGTGTGTACTGCTCTCATTGAGAAACAATTTATTTTAAGGTTATTAAAAAAACACTAAGTGCCATGGAGTAGACTCCAACTCATAACAACCTCATGTGTATCAGAGTAGAACTCCGCTTCATAGTGTTTGCAATGGTTGATTTTTGGAGGTAGATTGTTAGGCCTTTCTTCCGAGGCACCTCTGGGTAGGCTCAAACCTCTAACCTTTGTTTAGCAGCTGAGTGCTTTTGCACCACTGAGGGACTCCCAAGGTTATTAAAGATTATTTAAAATTAAGCACAAAGTATGTACAGTTTAAGCCAGAACTCGACAGAATTGTCTTGTTTTGTCGGGTCTCGCAGCTTTTACGCCTTTGACAGGGTGTAGTCTTACCACTTTTCTGTCGATCTCTGTTAGTGGAAAATATTTGAGTTTTGCTTCTCTGACAAGTTTCCACGTTACACATGTTCCAGGTTTCACAGGTTTTACTGTATCTATGATCCAGATCATGTGTACGTAAAACCCCTTGTAGTGTTATTTCAGAATTTAGTGAGCTCCCATCTTAAGTCATTGTTTTTCAGTTTCCTCAACAAAAGACAGAAAGAAATAATTAATGCAAACTCTATATTTTTACAGCTCTTGTGTTAAATCCAAAAGCTATGGAGGACCAGGAAATCAGACAAAAGGTAAACAAAAGTTGTATTGAACATTCAGGGCTCACTCGTATATGTTTCAAATAATGAGTTAATTATTCCCCATTTATGAATTTGATAAATTCCAATAGCTCATATGTGTCATTCTAGATCCATCTAAAACCACCATGGTTAAGACAGTTGTTGAAGAAATAGACCCCCGTGGCAAAGTTATCTCATCCAGAGTTCACACCATGGAAGAGAAATCCACCAAAGTCATCAATGCCAAGAGTGAACAGAGAGTGCCTTCCTGAACTCCAGCCCCTCCAAAAGAAAAAAAAGAGCAGGTCCCTAAATTAAGCTGCCAAATTGAAACTAGGTTCCTAAATAAGGCCTCTTATTTTTCTGCTTTTCTTTCAATGAATTAAGACAAATGGTTTTTAGAATAGTAACATTTCTTTGATTTTCTCTATGGTGGTGTTTCAATAAAAGTTCTTCCTGTTGCAAGTCATCTTCACTGGTTCTGATTGATCTTTGCATTTTGAATATACCCCCCAATTGAAGCTGAAACTGGTTTTCCAATTCTTCTCTTTAATTCAATGGTCTTCACAAGTCAGGAGTAAATTTAACAGGTAGACTAGTTGGAGTCTTTTTCACATCTCTGTAAAATTCGAAATCTTCCTTCACATGCTAAGCTACAGACAATGAGGATAAAATAGTCAATAAAGTCCGGTCTCTGAGCTCAACACACTCACAGAAGTGGAAATAAGGAATTGAAGAACTGGAAATATCCTAAAAGTAAAGAACACCTATAAATAGTGGAATTTGAAGGTAGAAGGAAGAGAGAGAGTCTAGGGGAGAATGGTAATTGGAGAATTCCAGGGGGGGTCTTAATCACGTCTCCATGGGGGTGGGAATTCACCAGTACTCAGATTTTGCCACCCAAGACTAAAGACCAATGTGTCTCTCTTTCAAGTCAAATGTAACTTTCAGTGAAATAATATTTTGTGTTTACCGTCAATGAGCCTACCTCTCTAACTTGTGGGTCAAGGTTTGGTGAGGATCACAGGGGTGTAAACTCAGCAAAAAATTCTCCATAGGCTTATGTGAGGGTGAGGGAATTGGCTCTTCCATCCCAACCCGGTAACAGGATGACTAATGGCAGATTTTCTCTGTAAACAACACTGTATTACTGAACTCTGCAGAACTGGCTCAGGACAGTTGAGCTGCAATAACTTAAAAGCTGTCTTCCCTCCTCTCTTTCCTACATGTGCTTAATAGCATCCAAGTGACTCTAAGGCAAAACCTTGGTGGTATAGTGGTTAAAAGCTATGGCTGCTAACCAAAAGGTTAGCAGTTCAAATACACCAGGCTTTCCTTGGAATCCTTATGGGACAGTTCTATTCTGTCCTATATAGTTACTATGAGTCAAAATCAATTTGGCGTCAATGGGCTTGTTTTTGTTTCTTCACACCATATACCTTCATAAACCTATAAGCAGTTGATCAAAATCATAAGAAAACATCCTATCACATGGTTCCTTAATTAAAATTTTTGTCAGATTTATTTATTATTTTGAGATACCTGACCACCAACCAGTCATGCATCAGGGAATAAACTCTTTTAACTAACACAGGAATGAGTGGCTATATTCCGGACTTTTTAAGATAACTTCCAGGAAAGAATCAATAATCATTGATAACCAGCACTTACTATGTTATAGGCACTGTTCTAAGCATTACTTAATCCTTGGAACAATTCTATGAAGTAGGTACTATTTATCACCCTCATTTTGCAGGTAAGGATACTGAGGCAGAGAGTGGTTGAGAAATCTGCTCAAGGTCACCCTGCTGATAACTAGAGGGGATGGAGTGGTAATCCAGCCAGTGTGGTTTAGAGTCTATGTGCATAATCACTACCTAATACCATGCTAATTAGAGCCTTGGAGTCCCTGCGTGGTGCAGATGGTTAACGCTCTTGGCAGCTAATTGAAAGGTTGGAAGTTCAAATCCACCCAGAGGTGCGTTGGAAGAAAGCCTGGCTATGTACTTCCAGAAAATCAGTAATTGAAAACCCTATAGAGCACAATTGTACTCTGACACACGGGGGATTACCCTGAGTGAAAGCCAACTCTGCAGCAACTGCCACTGTGTCAACTCAAACACTTGTGTGAGGAGAATGCTGTGACGCCAACTTCCTTCTAGCGAGAGACAGGATAAAAACCTAAATCCAGTCAGTCCGATGTTAAATAAAATCGCCAGAGTTTCATGCTTCGAAAACAAACCAGGGAAGCCATTTTGTGGGAGGAATTTGCTCACCAGAATCCAATTCTCAGAAGAAACTATGATTCCAGTGACAAAACAAATCTCGTTCACATTCTACATTTGTAAGCTTATCTAAACTTAGCTAACAAATGTAAATGTGAATTTTAAACACTGACAAAAGACACTGAAGTCTGTTTGAAATAAAACATTAAATTTGTCAGGGGAAAAGCTAGTATAAGACAATTAGAGTAAGACAATGTAATTAAAAAAAAAAAAAAACTTTATCCAGAAATGAGGAGATATTAACACTCCATAGCTCCAGCTTCAATTCAATTAGTTTGAGCACCTAAAATACGCACATTATACAATGCTCTAACACCTAGTAGATTCTCAAGAAATGATAAACGGCTTTCTCCTCCCTCCCTTTTTTTAGTTGTTGTAAAAATACGTATAACACAACATTTGCCAATTCAACATTTTTCAGGTGTGCTATTTAGCAATTGATCATGCTGTGCAACCGTCACAAAGTGGTACATAAATAGCTGTTTCTTACCATGAAAAATAACTACTCTCAGGAAAGAAATATATAGAGAGAAGTGGCCCACAGAATGTTAAATCTAGCCCATACTCTAGAAAGGAGTAAACCCCCCGAAAAAAAAAAAAAAACCAAACCGGTTGCCGTCAAGTCAATTCTGACTCATAGTGACCTTAAAAGACAGAATAGAACTGCCCCATACAGTTTCCAAGGAGCCTCTGGTGGCTTCAAACTGCATACCTTTTGGTTAGCAGCCATAGCTCTTAGCAGCTACACCACCAGGGCTTCCAAAAAGGGTAAAGCATACCTAAAATTTTATAGTAAGCATTAGTTTAGAAGAAAGGTGTGATTAAGAAAATTCACGAGACTTGCCCTTATGAGTAAACAAGGGACAACATTTCAAGGAGTTAAGCGTCATACATTCCAGTCCTGCTTTAATACAAAAATGCTTTGTGATCTATGTTGTCACTTAGCTTCAGAGCCAGCTCATCTCCAAAATGGTTATAATAATATATGCTTAACTTATTTCACAAAAGATTGTGAGTTAATTAGTATTTGTAAAATACCTAGAGATAAATAGATTATGTTAATAACACTTTGCAATCTCATAATAGCTCTTATTCAAGAAACTCCAGCCTTAGAAGCTATTACACTAACAAGGCACTCTGTTTTTCAGGACTTATTCACAGGAAACATGAACCTGGTCATGACAAAATCAATAACAAGGCTGTGACTGTGAGCCACATGTCTTAACCTATCATTTGTTGTTCTAAATATTTACCAGCAGTCCAAATTACAGTTTCCTGGTAATTATCCTAAAATATTTTTGATCACGTATCTCTATTTGCAGATGACATGATCTTATACACAGAAAACCCTAAAGAAAACTACTGAAACTAATAGAAGAGTTCAGCAGAGTATCAGGATACAAGATAAACAAGTTGGATTCCTCTACACTAACAAAGAGAATGTCGAAGAGGAAATCGCCAAATCAATACCATTTACAATAGCTCCCAAGAAGATAAAATATTTAGGAATAAATCTAACTAGAGACATAAAAGACCTATACAAAGAAAACTACAAGACACTACTGCAAGAAACCAAAAGATACCTACATGAGTAGAAAAACATACCTTGCTCATGGATAGGAAGGCTCAACATTGCGAAAATGTCTATTCTACCAAAAGCAATCTACAGATACAATGCAATCCTGATCCAAATTCCAATGGCATTTTTTAATGAGATGGAGAAACAAATCACCAACTTCATATGGAAGGGAAAGAGGCTCCAGATAAGTAAACCATTATTGAAAAAGAAGAACAAAGTGGGAGGCCTCGCACTACCTGATTTTAGAACCTATTATACCACCACAGTAGTCGAAACAGCCTGGTACTGGTACAACAACAGACACATAGACCAATGGAACAGAATTGAGAATCCAGACATAAATCCATCCACATATGAGCAGTTGATATTTGACAAAGGCCCCAAAACAGTTCAATGGGGAAAAGACAGTCCTTTTAACAAATGGTGCTGGCATAACTGGATAACCATCTGAAAAAAAATGAAACAAGCCCCATGCCGCACACCATTTACAAAAACTAACTCAAAATGGATCAAAGACCTAAATATAAAATCTAAAATGATAAAGGTCATGGAAGAAAAAATAGGGAAGATAACCAGGAACTCTTAAAAATCAAACATTTATGCTCATCCAAAGACTTCACCAAAAGAGTAAAAAGACTACCTACAGACTAGAAAAAATTTTTGGCTATGACAAATCCGATCAGCATCTGATCTCTAAAAATCTATATGCTACTGCAAACACTCAACAACAAAAAGACAAATAACCCAATTAAAAAATGGGCAAAGGATCTGAACAGGCACTTCAACAAAGAAGACATTCGGGCGGCTAACAGATACATGAGGAAATGTTCACGATCATTAGCCATTAGAGAAATGCAAATCAAAACTACACTGAGATACCATCTCACTCCAACAAGGCTGGCATTAATCCAAAAAAACACAAAATAATAAATGTTGGAGAGGTTGTAGAGAGACCGGAACACTTATACACTTCTGGTGGGAATGTAAAGTGATACAACCACTTTGGAAATCTATTTGGCACTTCCTTTAAAAGCTGGATATAGAGCTACCATACAATCCAGTAATCCCTCTCCTTGAAGTATATCCTAGAGAAATAAGAGCCTTCACACGAATAGATATATGCACCCGCTTGTTCATTGCAGCACTGTTTACAGTAGCAAAAAGATGGAAGCAACCAAGGTGCCCATCAACGGATGAAAGACAAATTACGGTATATTCACACAATGGTTAAGAACAATGATGAATCCATGAAACATCTCATAACATGGAGGAACCTGGAAGGTATTATGCTAAGTGAAATTAGTCAGTCACAAAAGGACAAATATTGTATTAAACCACTATTATAAGAACTCAAGAAAACATGTAAACACAGCAGAAAATATTCTTTGTGGGAAGGTAGGGAGAGGAGTATTCACTAATTAGATATAGACAACAACTATTTTTGGTGAAGGGAAAGACAACACACAATACATGGGAGGTCAGCACAACTGGACTAAACCAAAAGCCAAGAAGTTTCCTGAATATAACCAAATGCTTCAAAGACCACAGTAGTAGGGATAGGGGTCTGGGGACCAGGTTTCAGGGAACATCTAGGTCAACTGGCATAACAAAATGTATTAAGAAAACGTTCTGCTTCCCACTTTGGTGAGTGGCATCTGAGGTCTTAAACACTAGCAAGCCACCATCTAAGATGCATCAATTGGTCTCTACCCACCTGGAGCAAAGGAAAATGAAGAACACCAAAGATGCAAGTTAAAGATGAGCCCAAGAGACAGAAAGGGCCACATAAACCAGAGACTATATCAGCCTGAGACTGGAAGAACTAGATGGTGCCCAGCTACCACCAATGACTGCCCTGACGGGGAACACAACAGATAATCCCTGATGAAACAGGAGAACAGTGGGATACAGACCTCAAATTCTCCTAAAGACCAGACTTAATGGTCTGAATGAGACTGGAGGGACCCCAGATGTCATGACCCCCAGGCCCTCTGTTAGCCCAAGGACTGGAGCCATTTCTGAAGCCAACTCTTCAGATAGGGATTGGGCTGGACTATAAGACAGAAAATGATGCTGAAGAGGAGTGAGCTTCTTGGTTCGAGTAGACACATGAGACTACGTGGGCAGCTCCTGTCTGGAGGCAAGATGAGAAGGCGGAGTGGGACAGGAGCTGGTTGAATGGACACAGGGAATACAGGGCGGAGAGGAGGAGTGTACTGTCTCATTAGGGGGGAGAGCAGCTAGGGTTACATAGCAAGGTGTGTATAAGTTTTTGTAGGAGAAACGGACTTGATTTGTAAACTTTCACTTAAAAAAAAAGCACAATAAATAAATTTTTTTTTTTGTCAAAAAATATCCATGCATTCTGGCCCACTAAATATTCCAACAATTAATGTTGAATGTTCTTCAAAGTATTTGATACCCATAACATAGAAAAATTTCATTCAGAAAAAAGTTAATGTTTTAAAACTAAACCTGTAATCAGTTAACCAATCAATTTGTACCATTGTAACTGATAGAGCCCTGATCCTGTCTGACATGTCCACTTTATTATCATAATCTAACTAATTAACATTTACAGAATGTTTGCGCCCTTCAGACTGTTTCATAGTGATTCATTATTAAAGCTGCTCAGCATTCATTTGAGACTGATGGTATTGGTTTCATTTGCTCCAATAAGGAAATGAAGTACAGTGAGACTGGATAACTTCCCTAGCACATTAAGGCTGGAGAATGAAAAGTCTGCTTCCTTATGACAACTAATCTTTTATCTAGGACACTATAATTGGTTCTCTAGGTAGTGATGAAAATACCTCTCTCCTTTATATATTTTACTGTCTACTCATCAACACGAAGCTCCCTTCTCAAAATAATTCACAATGCCTGAAATACGTAAGTTTAAACTAAAAGGCAGTTAATAATATTTTTGATATAGGGAAGTGAACAATTTGGAGACGCAAAAGTTATTTGAATGGACATTCTGCTCATGGACTAAACCAAGAAATCTCAACACAGATAATTCTCTATCAACACCATATGTTTATTAATTTTAGTGAAATTGATAAACAAGGCGCTGCAGGACCGCTATTATCTCAGTTTAAAAATCAATTAAAAATTCCCACTACCAAAGGATCACTAGATTATTGACAGTGTCTGATTTTCACAAGGAAGAAAACACTCGATAAAATGGACATAGTAGAGATGCTCCATAAGCATTTGCAGGACAAAACTAGTAGCCATTTGTCATTTGAATTATTAATTCTCTGTTATGTGGAGCGAAAAACTGGAATCTATTCCAGAGGTTAAAAAGATGTGCATTTACTTATGGAGTCCCCGAGTTATGAACATTTCATTTCCAGACAACTCGTACTTGTCTTTTAATGTTATGTAAATTTGCCCCCACTTTGAAAGGATTGAACCAACCCCAACCCCTGCTCACAACAAATTCTTCATTGCAATCGCCTTCACTTGCTGCTTGTGTGGCTTTTAAATCATTGAGAAGGCTTTGAGCCTTTTCTTGAACAAAAGGCTAAAAAACGAACATACGCACCTGTTTGGACTTAGCTACAAGTTCTACTTAAAGATATACTTAGGAGCCGATGTTATTCGTAACCTGGGGATTTCCTGTGTTTAATTTTGACCTCTGAGACTATGATTTAGTATTACTCCACCTGGCAGCTTTTTAATACATAAAATTTATCCTTGGGGCATCTTTCCACCTACAGACTGGATACTCTTAGAAATCGTCCAATTAAGAAAAACAGCAATTAGAGTACTAGTAATATTTTATTACAGATGGACATAACTAAGACTGAAATGATCTCCTGAATCCTATAAAAGGCCAAATGGAGCTAACCTCTAGAGTGGATGGTATACTGTGCCTTTGCTCCTCTCTGGGAAAGGGTCGCTCACCCGTCCTATCACCATGTCTTTTCGACTTTCGTGTGGATCCAGACGAATCTGCTCCCCAGCTGACTCTGTTGGACTGTCAGGTGGAAGCCTGGGCTGTGGGGCTGGAAATGTGTGTGGTGGGTCAGGAGCAGGAAGCAGCTTTTCCTGCACTATTGGGGGCATTTCTTCTGGAGGAGGCTTCTCTAACGGTAGTGGAGGCTTGGGAAGTGGGGTCTGCACTGGGTTTCTTGGAAATGAGCACGGCCTCCTCTGTGGGAATGAGAAGTTAACCATGCAGAACCTCAACGACCGCTTGGCATCCTACTTGGACCACGTGCAAGCTCTAGAGGAAGCAAATGCAGATCTAGATCAGAAGATCAAGGGTTGGTACGAGAAATACGGCCCTGGTTCTTGCCGGGGACTCGATCATGACCATAGCAGATATTCCTCAGTCATTGAAGACCTTAAAAGGGAGGTAAGAAATATGAGTTGGTGCATTTACATAATGTATATTTATACTTTATAAAATAAAACAGTATAAAATATACAATTTATACTATATATTTACATATTTGCATATATATATGCAAATATATATATCTAAAAAAGAACATATAAAATGTGGTTAACAAATTTGCACGATGTAGAATTTATTCACTCTATGATCCCAGTGCCTGGCAATAAATATTTATAAAGTTAATTAATGAGAGAGAAATAGTTTTAAAGTGGCCATATTGTCATTTCTGTATTTGTCTCATACCTTATGATTAAAAAATAATAAAAAGTTTAATTGTAAAAGCTTACGCTTTAGCTCTTAAGCTCTGGACACTTACTATACAAAGAAAATCCAGGTTAATTTACAAAAAAAAAAAGACGCTAAAATAGATGGTTGCAGAGTTAAGAAGATACAGAATCACAGTGAAATCAGAGATTCCTTTTACTTCTGTTCCTTAACATTTTGCCCAATATTCCCTGTTTAGATTATTTCTGTGACTACCTGTAACGCCAGCGTCGTTCTACAGAAGGACAATGCCAGACTGACTGCTGACGACTTCAGGCTGAAGTAGGTGAATATAATTAATTATAATAAAAGTAAAAATACTACAGTTGGATAAAAGAATGTATCTATTGATTTTTAAACTGAAATGTTCTTATGAAGCCAGACTAGATCAGTGAAGAAATGGAATTAAATATGCCCTTGTAAAAAGAACTATCATACATTTTGGGAGTTCCTGGGTGGCACAAGGGATTTAAGCGCTCAACTACTAGCCAAGAGGTTGACAGTTCGAATCCACCCAGAGGTGCCTTAGAAGACAGGCTTGATGATCTGCTTTGAAAACCCAATGGAGCAGTTCTACTCTGCACACATGGGGTCACCATGAGTCAGAATTGACTCAACAGCACCTAACAACAACAAAAAATCATAAATTTTAAACATCCAGCATTATTTTTATTCAACTGTGAAGCACATTGAATGACAAAAATCAACTCTGAAGAAACAACCCCTCCCAAAAATTATTCATAAATCAGTAGGTAGCTCAAACTGCTTTCATAGTTTGCCATTGCAAGAAACTTCAGAAGTATGTGGAAGACATCATATCTCTCTACACAAAGTCTTAAAAAGTTATACTTTGCACTTGCCTATGATTAAATTCTCAAGCACCTTAATAACCTTCAAGGTATGAGAATGAGCTGGCTCTGCACCAGAGCGTTGAGGCGGACATCAACTGTCTGCGAAGAGTGCTGGATGAGCTGACCCTTTGTACAACCGACCTGGAGATACAGTTCAAAACCCTCAGCGAGGAATTAACATACCTCAAAAATAATCACGAGGAGGTAAGGAACCCGGCTGACCAGCTTTGTACAGAACTAAATTTCCTTCTTCAAGTACACTGCTCACTTCGTTGCAGAATGTGTGTACCTATCAAAATTCCACCTCGGGTGTTAATACTGATCCCTTTTCCAGGAAATGAAAGTGCTTCAGTGTACCTCAGGTGGGAGCATGAATGTGGAGATGAACGCAACCCCGGGAGTAGACCTGGCTCTTCTGTTGAACAACATGAGGGCCGAGTATGAGGACTTGGCTCAGCAGAACCGCAAAGACACCGAGGCCTGGTTTAATGAGAAGGTACATCTACGAGAGATTACACACTAAGGGCTTGTTCAGTATATGGCCAAGCTGGTCACTAACCCCCTGAAAATTACACTTCAGAGCACATCACTGCAACAACAGATTTCTGACGACACAGGAGCAGCCACAGCAGCCAGAAATGAGCTGACGGAACTGAAACGCAATACCCAAACCCTGGAAATAGAACTTCAGTCTCTCATGGCCGTGGTATGTAGGAATTGCCATTGAACTGAATATGCATGTGTGTGTGTAACTAAGTATATATAATTAAAGATATTTATAATAAATATAGATTAAATATGTAAGTATATTAAATATCTACTGGGTTTTATTATATTAATATATTATCAATATATTGTATGTTAATATATATCAAGTATATTAATATTAACATACCCAAACCAAACCAAACCCAGTGCCATCGAGTCGATCCCGACTCATAGCAACCCTATAGGACGGAGTAGAACTGCCCCATACAGTTTCCAAGAAGCGCCTGGCGGATTCAAACTGCTGACCCTTTGGTTAGCAGCCAATATTAACATATTAGTATAAAATATGTAAGTATATTAAATATCAAGAATTCTGTCCATAAACAATATTACTTTTAAGTCACCAATCCCAAAACTTGAAAAATGACTTTTTTCTATGGAGGGAAAATGCCTTTTTTAAAACTTGCTAATGTTGATTTTCAATTGAAAACATTTAGACCTTATACAAACATTTATTTCTACCTTAAGGCTGTTTAAAACATAAACATAATTTTTTTTTTCTTCTTAAACACATTCAAGGCTTCTTTGTTCTTCTTCCAGAAACATTCCTATGAATGCTCCTTGGCCGAGATCAAAGGAAATTACTGCCTTCAACTCCAGCAAGTCCAGGATCAGATCGGGGCATTGGAAGAACAACTGCAGCAGATTCGAGCAGAAATGGAAGGCCAGAAGCTGGAGTATGAGCAGCTTCTGGATAGCAAAATCTTTTTAGAAAAAGAAATCGAAACTTACTGCAGATTAATAGATGGAGAAGAAAGGTAAATATTAAGCTCTTGAAAAACAATCTCATATCAAACCAGGTTTGCTCAGTATATCAATATTGTAGCCTAGAATTTTCTATTCTGAAGATTATACCTGTAGATAGCCTCAGGAATTCATTAAAATGTATTATGGCCTCCAAGTGAAATGAAAACAGGCAGGAAATCAGATTCCTAAAGGAAGTGAAAAATTTGTATCTATAATAATATAAAGAATAGTTAAACCTAGAATACTGAATAATTCCAGTCCTCCAATCCAGAGGAAAGTTTGCTTTCTTTGATTTAATGTTGAATCATATTTCTTATAATAACACTCTCTATTTTATTATTAATTCAGTGTTTACCCCACATGCACCCTGTACTGAGTGAGTTACTACATTTTCATTTGAAAGATTAGCAATGAAGAAATGGGAAGATTTAACTGGAGAGGCACCATCACTTGTTAGCTAAAAGCAACAGCCCTGGAATCGCAGCCCTGATTCAAATCATACCAACTGGGAGAATTTAAGCACATTGTTGTTTAACCTCTTTAAGCTCCAGTTCCTCACTGGTAAAACTGCAATAATACCAAAACCACACTCTTAACCATAGGCCTTCATTATGTATGTAAAGTGCTTGGGACAGTGGCTTGCACACAGAAGGTACTCGGTAACCAGCAGATATTACTAAACGCTTGCCCATGCTCACACCATGAGTAGGTGGCATTTTGTGCATCCTCCAAGGCCAGGGTCAGCCCTCTGCAGCCTATTCTCACGAGAACGCAACAGTGATTGCTCCCTCCTCAGAAGAAAGTGCTTAATATGCCATTCATTTTCACTTCTCTTATAGCATCCTTTATCCCATTTAATAAATAATTTTTAGAAGCAGATAATTAATTTTATTATCAACAGTATAAACTGCTTGTGTCTTACCTCTATATTTCCTACAACACCAAGCCCAGTGCCTTCTACACAGTAGGCACCCCAAACATGTCCACTGGCCATTTGGTTGACAAAAAAAGTCAGAATGCGATCTTTAAGCACTCATATTGCTAAACCAAAGAGATCTTATCTATTCATGAGGGAATTTCTGGTTATAAGTATTTATTTAATCTCTTTCACTATGTTGAAGTCGTAAAAAGCTTACTAATGTTCTTCAAACGTAAGAAGAAATTGGACCCTTTTGAAATTAAAACTCTAAAATTCTCATTCCCAACTCACGGTTATTCCTCCCTAATGGGAAAAAAAAAAAAACAATAATTTATTCTTTTCTTCACAGAGGAAGCAAATCCACACGTTACAAATCAAAACGATGTGTGCCTATAAATCCTGGAAATCAAGTGAAAGGTATAGAAGGTTTTTTACTTGGTGTAACTCTTAAATCTCAGCAGTTATAGTCAATAAGTCACTTATTTGTAAACTAAACAAAATTTGTTTCTAAGTTTAATTCTAGTGAATGAAGGGTTAAGGGATCATTATGACAGCTCTGAATATTTGCATTTTATTCCTGTAGAACAGATGTGGTCAAATTATATAACTACTGAAATGAAGAATCAATCCTCAATGTCTTACTTACCCAGAACTTATTATTTTCACAGTTTCAATGCTTTGGTAAAAGAGCATTTTATTATACATTTTATTATTTTAACCATGAAAATAGAACAAGTTGGTATTTAAAAGAGGACAGCATTACTTGCTCCAGACTTGTATTTGCCTAATGTTTAGGTTGTTTTAATATGCCATCAAACATCCATTACTTTTAAAGTAGTGGTAAATACAAGAAAGATAGCCCAAGGCCTTGCTAAGCACTGACATCACGCACAGCATCATACGTCAATTTACTGCATACTTGCAAAAAACGTTTTTAAAAAGCATGCCAGTCATGACCAAATGAATGCCTTTCAACCAGTTAAGAACAAGCACTAAGTTTTCGTTCACTCTGTTTTAGAGTCAACAGAAGAAATTGTCGTCAAAACAGCGGTTGAAGAACTAGATCAACTTGGCAGTGTCCTTTCATTAAGGGTCCACTCGGTTGAAGAAAAATCCTCTAAAATAAGCAACATTACAATGGAGCATCGAGAACCTTCTAAAGCACCATGATTAGAAAAGTTATTTAACAACAACAACAAACACCTGCCTGTGTAAAATCTCGCTGAACTAATAACCCAAGGAAATTATTCATTTACGTTCCAGAAACTAAAAAGGCTAGAATTTGTTTTCCTTCTCTTTCTTTACTCATGCTCTTTGCATGTTATCTTTTTTAGGAGAAGGGGAAAAAATCTGTCTCTGGCTTTTGTTTTTATTTTGGATTTCTTTGCCATTTCATTAAAAATTCTTCTCTTGCAAGTTATTTATGATAAATCTGGTTATTTTGAATTTCCACATTTGATTCCAATGTATTAACACCGAGCATATGCTAATAAATTAAGTGTTTCATCTCACAGTCACATTTACTTCAATTCACGACACAATAAATAGGAAAGAGCTAGCCAAAATTGTTACCAAGGGCCCCTTCCTTGGTTGGACCCAGCCGGATTCGTGCCACCCAGTAAGACTATTGAGGCAGCTGGAAGTCACACAAGCAAATTTATTTTGCCAGCAGCTAGCAAAAGGAGACAGTAAGGGCTAGAACCTTCAGAGAGACTGTCTCACTGATTTGCCTAAGAGCCAAGTATTTAAGGGTTTCAACAAGGAGGGGAGGGGAGGTTTTGATGTTTATTCATGAGGTTGGGGGGTGAGGGCAGAGATTTCTGAGAAGGGGTTGGGTTATGCAAATGCAGGTGTCCACACAGAATATCTTCAAAATAGAAGTTCTTCGGTTCCCCTTGACATAACTCATTATGGTATGTGACGCTGGCGCACTGGTTCCCTTTGTCACATTGCGCCCTCAGCAGGCACGGGCAGGACAAACAGTGGTCCCTTTTACTTCCTTTGCACACACTCTGCACCTGTGGAGTCCTGCAAGTACTATATTAACAGTTTATTTGCAACATCTTGGAACATTTCAGTTCATATCACCCCTCAGCCCGAACAGTTTGCCCCACAGGGCCTGTGTGTTCTGTTCTACTCTCCAGGAGGTGGGTTATGGTTGTACCAGGCTGTGTATTCCACTCTCTGTCCTGCTTGCCTTTTTCCTGGCCTATGCACTGGGAGGCTGGGGAGGGAAGGGCCGAAGTGGTCCTGCTCCAGCCTAGTCCTGTCTCACTGTCTCATAATCTCTGGTGTCAAATCTGTTCCTGATTAACTGTATAAATGTCTTAATCTCTTTGGGTTTGGGCTTCAGTGGATATAAAAGAAAAGTATACAAAAAAAAAAAAAAAATCCATTGCCATGGAGTCAGCTCCCACTCATAGCGACCCCATAGGACAGAGTAGAACTGCCCCACGGGGTTTCCAAGGAGCAGCGGGTGGAGTCAAATCGCCGACTTTTTGGTTAGCCGCCATACCTCTTAGCCACTGCGTCATTAGAGGACCTGGTGGTCCGTCTAAACGTCTTAATCTCTTTGGTTTGGGCTTCTGTGGATGTCGAAGTACACCGGTGGATCATAAATACAGGTTCCCTCGCCATCCGAAAGTAAAGCGTTCTTAAGAAACCTTTTGTAAGCCAAAATGGCATAAAGTGAAGAAGCAATTACCATTAATTTATGTGGGAAAATTTTTTGGACATTCCCAGGCCCAAAAAAAAAACCTACCAAATCATACCAAATAACATATAAAACCTAAAATAACACTAACATACAGTGTTCACAGACACAGTTCAAAGCTATGGTGGCTTGATGCTGAGTGTAGATTCCGGAGAAGGAGCTTGGCAAGGACACCAGTGTCACTGCTCAGGGTGCACGCTGCCTCTTTAAGGGCTGGCTGCTGCCAAACACTGAAAACGCTAGTTTCGCTTTTGCCTTTTTTCCATAAAAGTGAAAAATCCTCTTCAGAATTCTTTCCGTTAGCAAAAACAGGTACTCGTGTAAGTCTTTGATAAAAGCGAAGTGGCCTAAAGCAAACTTCCGAAAAGCGGGGATACCTGTATTTCTTTACCTTTGTAGTGCCTAGTCTGAATGGGTGGTCAGCAAATGTAGGTTTGTTAAACCTAAATCGGGATAGCTGTTTTTCTACTTTGCAGTACATGCATCTCTGTTCCTACCATGGTGGTGGTCGAGAAGACTTAGGGCTGCAGTACTCACACCTACAAGTGTGTGATGGTCGATTTCTATTGTCAGCTTAGCTAGGCTATGGTGCCCAGTTGTTGGGTCAAACGCTACTTTAAATGTTGCTATGAAGGTATTTGCATATTATTAACACTTAAATTGGAGCCCTGGTGGCCTGGTGGTTAAGAGCTACAGCTGCTAACCAAAAGGGCACCAGTTTGAATCTACCAGCAGCTCCTTAAAATCCCTATGGGGCAGTTATACTCTGTCCTATAGGGTCAGTATGAGTCAGAATCGGCTTGACAGCAACAGGTTTGGTTTTTGTGGGTTGTTTTTTGTTTTTTTTAAAACAGTTAAGATAGTTGACCTAAGTAAAGAAAATTACTTTCAATAATGTGTGTGGGCCTTATCGAAAACAGTTAAAGGCCTTAAGAGCAAAAACGGAGGTTTCCCAAGGGAGACGGATTTTGTCTCAAGACTGTAAATAGACATCCTGCTAGAATTTGAAGCCCTTTGTCTGGCCTACCAATTTCAGACAGAAGACTGCCAGAGTTTCCAGCCTGTCACTTGACCCAGATTTTCAATGGCTTGCCAGCCCTCACAGTTGCATGAGCCAATTCCTTAAAAAAATATATAAGTAGACAGATACTGTCTCAGTTATCTTGGGCTGTTATAACAGAAATACCACAAGTGGATGGCTTTAAAAAAGAGAGAAATTTATTATCTCACAGTCTAGGAGGCTAGAAGTCTGAATTTGGGGTGCCAGCTCCAAGGGAAGGCTTTCTCTCTTTGTCAGCTCTGGGGCAAGGTCCTTGTCATCAATGTTTCCTTGCTCTAAGAGATTCTCAGCACAGGGAAACCGGGTCCAGAGGACACATGCTCCTGGTTCTACTTCTTGGTGGTATGAGGTCTCCCTGTCTGTCTGCTCCCTTCTCTCTTTTATATCTCAGAAAAAGATTGACTTAAAACACAACCTAATCTTGTAAATTGTCCTGCCTCGTTATTATAACTGCCTCTAACCCTGCCTCATTAACACCGTAGAGCAGAATTTACAACACATAGGAAAATCATATCAGATGACAAAATGGTGGACAATCACACAACACTGGGAATCATGGCCTAGCCGAGTTGACACACATTTTGGGGGGGCACAATTCAATCCATAACAGATAGGTAGATATTTCTCAATCTTGCTCATATCCTGCTGCACACAAGGATCTGCCTGATATCCTTACGAAATTATTGTGGTCAGTGCAGCTGGGGCTGGATTGCATCAAAATTCTAGGTTACAGAGGCTTTTTAGTCACGATAGAGGGAGGTGGGAAGTTCTGCAATAACCTAGATTTCCAACTTGCATGACAGGGCATCACTAAAGGGATTTGACCAGCTGGTATACGGGCAATGTGAAATTCAAAGTGGCCCATAAATTCTGAATTGCACCATCTCAGGGTGCTGAGCTCCTGAGGTTGTATCTCCAAGTCTCAAAAATAGCCTTGCTTGCTATTGTTTCCTGCCCCCCACATAACGGTAGTTGACCTTAGTCTGGCAGTTTCTTGAGATACAGATACAGCTGTAGGTTACCTTTACCAGGATGTTGTGATGAATGACTCCCACCATGGTGATGTTGTTGTTGTTAGGTGCTGTCAAGTCTGTTCAGACTCATAGCAACCCTATGCACAAAAGAACGAAACACTGCCCGGTCCTTCGCCATCCTCACAATTGTTGCTATGCTTGAGCCCTTTGTTGCAGCCACAGTGTCAATCCAGCTCATTGAGGGTCTTCCTCTTTTTTGCTGACCCTCTATTTTACCAAGCGTGATGTCCTTCTCCAGGGACTGATCCCTCCTGATAACATGTCCAAAGTATGTGAGACACAGTCTCACCATCTTTGCTTCAAAGGAGCATTCTGGTTGTACTTCTGACATGGACTCAATTGTGTCCCCCAAAGATATGTCAGCTTGGTTAGGTCATGATTCTCAGTATTGTGTGGTTGTCCTCCATTTTGTGGCTGTAATTTTATGTTAAAGAGGATTAGCGTGGAATTGTAACACCAGTGTAAAGGGAGTTTCCCTGGGTTGTGGCCTGTATCACGTTTTATCTCTTTAGAGATAAAAAAGGAAAGGGAAGGGAGCAGAGAGGGGGGACCTCATACCACCAATAAAGCAGTGCCAGGAGCAGAGTGCATCCTTGGGACCTGAAGTCGCTGCATGGAGAAGCTCCTAGTCTGGGGGAAGATTGATGAGAAGGCTGACAGAGAGAGAAAGCCTTCCCCTGGAGCTGACACCCTGAATTTGGACTTTTAGCCTACTTTACTGTGAGGAAACAAACTTTTCTTTGTTAAAGCCATCCGCTTGTGGTATTTCTGTTATAGCAACACTAGATGACTAAGACAACTTCTTCCAAGACAGATTTCTTCGTTCTTTTGGCAGTCCGTGGTATATTCAATATTCTTCGCCAACACCACAATTCAAAGGCACCGCTTCTTCTTCAGTCTTCCTTATTCATTGTCCAGCTTTCACATGCATATGAGGCGGTTGAAAACACCATGGCTTGGGTCAGGCAGACCTGACCTGTCAGTTTGTCATACTGTGAAGGCTTGTGTATTGCTGTGATGCTGCAAGCTATGCCACCTGTATTAAAATACCAGCAGGGCCACCCATGGCAGACAGGCTTCGCTGAGCTTCCAGACTAAGACAGACTAGGAAGAAGGACCCGGCGGGCTACTTCTGAAAAGAATTAGCCAGTAAAAATTTTATGAATAGCAGCACAACACTGTCTGATATAGTGCTGGAAGATGAGCCCCTCAGGTTGGAGGTCACTCAAAATATGACTAGAGAAGACTGGTTCCTCAAAGTAGAGTTGACCTTGATGACATGGATGGACTCAAGCTTTCGGGGCCTTCATCTGCTGATGTGGCAGGACTCAAAATGAGAAGAAACAGTTGCAAACATCCATTAATAATTGGAACCTGGAATGTACAAAGTGTGAATCTAGGAAAATTGGAAATTATCAAAAATGAAATGGAACGCATAAAGATCGATATCCTGGCATTAGTGAGCTGAAATGGGCTGGTACTAGTCATTTTGAATTGGATAATCATATGGTCTACCATGCCAGGAGTGGCAACTTGAAGACGAATGGTGTTGCATTCATCTTCAAAAAGAACATTTCAAGATCTATCCTGAAGTACAATGCTGTCAATGATAAGATATATCCATACACCTACAAGAAGGACCAGTTAATATGACTATTATTCAAATTTACGCACCAACCACTAAGGCCAAAGATGAAGAGATTGAAGATTTTTACCAACTTCTGCAGTCTGAAATTGATCGAACATGCAATCAGGATGCACTGATAATTACTGGTGATTGGAATGCGGAAGTTGGAAACGAAGAAGGATTGGTAGCTGGAAAATATGGCCTTGGTGATAGAAACGATGTCAGAGATCGAATGATAGAATTTTGCAAGACCAACACCTTCTTCATTGCAAATACCTTTTTCCACCAACATAAATGGTGACTATACACGTGGACCTCTCCAGATGGAATACACAGGAATCAATAGACTACATCTGTGGAAAGAGATGACGGAAAAGCTCAATATCATCAATCAGAACAAGGCCAGGGGCCAACTGCAGATCAGACCATCAATTACTCATATGCAGGTTCAAAGTGAAACTGAAGTAAATTAGAACAAGTCCATGAGAGCCAAAGTACGACCTTGAGTATATCTCACCTGAATTTAGAGACCATCTCAAGAATAGAAGAAACCCTGGTGGCATAGTGGTTAAGTGCTGCAGCTGCTAACCAAAGGGTCGGCAGTTCGAATCTGCCAGGCGCTCCTTAGAAACTCTATGGGGCAGTTCTACTCTGTTCTATAGAATTGCTATGAGTCGGAATCGACTCGATGGCACTGGGTTTGCTTTTTGGTTTGCTCAAGAATAGATCTGACGCACTGAAAGCTAATGGCAGAAGATCATATAAGTTGTGGAATGATATCAAGGATATCATACATGAAGAAAGCAAGAGGTCATTAAAAAGACAGGAGAGAAAGAAAAGACCTAAATGGAGGTCAGAAGAGACTCTGAAAGTAGCTCTTGAACATTGAGTAGCTAAAGCAAAAGGAAAACACGATGAAGTAAAAGAGCTGAACACAAGATTTCAAAGGGCAGCTCCATAAGACAAAGTAAAGAATTATGATGATACATGCAAAAAGCTGGAGATAGAAAACCAAAGGGGAAGAACACACTCAGCATTTCTCAAGCTGAAAGAACTGAAGAAAACACTCAAGCCTCCAGTTGCAATGCTGAAGGATTCTACAGGGAAAATATTAAGTGACGCAAGAAGCATCAAAAGAAGATGGAAGGAATACACAGAGTCACTATACCAAAAAGAATTGGTCAATGTTCAGCCATTTCCGGAGGTAGCATATGATCAGGAACCAATGGTACTGAAGGAAGAAGTCCAAGCTGCACTGAAGGCATTGACAAAAAACCATGGTGATGGAGGGCATAATTTTAATGGAGTAGAGCTGGGTTTGGTCAAGTTAGAAGTGCTTTCAATTGCAGAACTATAATGACAATGACTTACATTTATTGAAGGTACATTATCTCACTTTACATGTACTCACCAATTTAATCTTCATAAAGATTTATGAGTGTTTTTATTATCTTTATTTTATGGATCAGGAAACAGAGACTCAAAAAGATTAAGGAATTTCCACAGGGTTACATAGCTGATGTGTGGAGGGGCCTGGATTCAAATCCACATCCCCCTCTCCACCATGGTACCCAGAGTCCCGTTGACTAAGACAAAATCAACATAGGAATTTCACTCAAGGATATTCTAATTTCACACTAAGATTCCATGACATCCAAGAGGGACTATAAACAGATAAACCTCATGTATATAATCAGAAGTGAGATAATCAGAAGTCAGCCTTTGAGGCTATGAAGACACAGACCTTACTTCTCTGGCCATTTCCTGCCTCCATCTCCTCTTCCAGCATATCCCTTCTCAGCCCTCATATTCATCAAGTCCTGGTCACCATATGCTCCTCTCTGTTTGGCTACAGTTTTCTTTGTTATGCTTCATTATTCTCTCATCCTGACTGGCAAGGTCATCCAGAATCTCTGTCTCCCAGGACTTGGAGGACTAGAGCAGCATGTTGAACTCTCTCAAGATGCTTGGTTAGTTCACCATCTTACAGTACAGTGTTGGGTGCTTTTTCTCTTGTGACCCCCAATACCAGTCACTCCTTCTTGTTCCCAGTAGAGTTCCTATTCTTTCCAAGCACAATCTAACTTCGCTTTTCTGTATCCACCCTTTCCTACTTAAACAGATAAATAGACTTGCCAATCTACATAAGACAGATTTATAATTAATATAAGCCTAAACTACGACCCCAAAATGGATGTGTTTCAGAGTAGAACTGTGCTCCGTAGGATTTTCAATGCTACAACCTTTCCGAAAGAGATCATCAGGGCTTTCTTTTGAGGAGCCTTTCTGGGTGAATTCAAACCAACCTTTTCAGTTAGCAGCTAAGCAATTAACATTTGCACCACCTAGCTGGGTGAGTGCCTGCTAAAACAGAAAATTTAGGTAGGTTCAAGAGTCTCTTAACATAATAACCAAAACATCCAGGATACAATAAAAATTACGCATCACAGCAGAAACCATAAACATCACAATTTGGATGAAAAAAGATAATCAACAGATTCTAATACCCAGAAGAATCAGATGTTGAAGCTATCAGACAAGAATTTTAAAGCAGCCATCATAAAACACTCTTCAACAATAAATTATAATTTCTCTTCAAAAAAAAATGAAAAATCTCTTTAAAAAATGAAAATTACTGAACCAAAAAACACAATAACCAAATAGAAAAGTCTCTAAATGGACCTAATAGTAGAGTGGAGATCGCAGAAGATAAAATTAGTGAACTTGAAATAAAAAAACATAATATCACTTACAATTACTCCAAAGAGGATAAAATATATAGATATAAATCTTAGAAAATATGTACAGAATCTGTATGATGAGAATCACAAAATGCTGATGAAAGAAAGCCTAAATACTTGGGGAGACATTGTGTTCGTGAATTGAAAAATTCAGCATAGTAAAGAAGTCAATTCTTCTCAAATAGATCTATAGGTTTAACACAATTCCTATCAAAATCTCAGTATGGTTTTTTGTACACGTAGACAAGATAATTCTAAAATGTATATAAAAAGGGAAAGGCTCGAGAATAGTCAAAATTTCTGAAAAAGAAGAATACAGTGGAAGGAATCATTCTTCCTGATGTTAGGGTTACTATATAGCTTCAGTAATCATGACCACGTGGAACTGGTAGATGGATAGACACATAGACCAATGGAGCAGAACAGAGAACCCAGAAATAGATCCACACAAATACGCTCAATTAATTTTTGTCGAAAGAGCAAAAGCAATCCAATGGAAGATGGATAGCCTTTTCAATAAATGGCCCTGGAATTAAAAAAAAAAAAAAAAGAACCTTGACCTACATCTATCTTATACAAAAAATAATTCGAAATGGATCATGAATGTAAATGTAAAACTATAAAACATAGGAGAAAATCTTCATGACTTAGGATTAGGCCTGGAGTTCTCAGATCTGACACCAAAATGTCAGAAAAATTAATAAATTGGACTTAAGAACA
This sequence comes from Elephas maximus indicus, assembly GCF_024166365.1. NCBI lineage: Eukaryota > Metazoa > Chordata > Mammalia > Proboscidea > Elephantidae > Elephas > Elephas maximus. The sequence goes on along the minus strand of NC_064837.1, from coordinate 47,849,251 downwards.
TAAAGAGATAGATAAGTAGCCAGGTAGGTAGATGATTAGATAGGCAGGCAGGCAGGCGGGCGGGCGGGCGGGCAGGCAGGCAGGCAGAGAGAGAGATCTCTACACATTTACATTCATTGACTTATAAATACATACAGGTAGTCCCCATTTTATGACATATTCGAGTTACAATGAACTACACTTACCACCGTCTTTTTTTTTTGTACACCTTATCATTAGTAATAAAAAAAAAAATATGTACAACATAAAATGTTAAAACATATCTGTAAGTTTACATGCAATGTTTCCAACTCCCAAAGACAAAGATCAGATTTATAAAGAACTGATAATACAAGGCAATAATAATGAAAACTAAAAAGAAAAAAATGAGGTATTCATCTTCTGTCAGAACCAACTTGGCATGGAGTCGTCGGAACTGAACCACATTGTAAGTCAGGGACTACCCGTAAATATGTAGGAGAGATAGATGTATTCACAGATTTATACGCTATTCACTTCTATATCTATATCTACATATGTTGTTGTTGTGAGTTGTTGTCAAGTCAATTCCAACTCACAGCGACCCCATGTGTGTCCATTAGAACTGCTCCATAGGGCTTCCTCGGCTGTGTCCTTTCAGTAGCGGATCATCAGGCCTATCTTCTGAGGTGCCTCTGGGTGGGTTCAAATCACCAACTTTTTGGCTAGTAGTCACATGTTTAACTGTTTTTGCCACCCAGGGACATATCTACATACAGACATATATAAAAAATCAGAACTTCATATCAATAATCCAATTCCAATCCAACACCACAAGAATCATTCTAGTTTTTTCTCTTTCCATCTGTAACTGTCTGACGGTGAGAAACCTGGCTCCCATTATCTTTAATATAGTTACTTATTTGATCTTCTTCTGTGTAACTGATCTCCCGTTGCCACCCCCCTCAATGCAAATATACCCTCCCCACCATTTACAGACTCAGGCCCACTCCTCCTTCTATAAACACACGCACACGCTCACACACACACATACAGATACACTTCTCATCCTGTTCAGGCTTCAACACTCCATGCTGGGATAGTGCAGTTCCTCCCTGGCTACCCAGTATGAACATTTAATAGCTCTTGAACTGAACGTTTCAAGAAGGGAAGCGAAGAAGAGAAAGAGAGAAAGGAAAGGATTGTGTTTTATCATTACTGTAACCCAAGCACTCAGTATCTAGTATCCGGAGTTAGCTGAGTTAGTATAAGCCTAATGAGTGCAGGAGCCTTATTTGATCCATTGCTGTCTCCTAAGTGCCCAAGACAATGACTGGCACTCTGCAATTATTTAATGAATATTTGTTAAATGAGTGATTGAGTCAGTATGTTCACAACAGCCTCACATAAATAAATATGCATAGGTATTTTGGCCATATGGCAATTTTCAAATTTTTCAAAAACCTCCATAAGTTTTTAGGGTTTTCCATAAATATATGTGAACCCATGATTAGGACATAGTTAATTTACTGTTGAGTTTCACCTGAGCTAAACTATAATGAAGCAAAGAAAGAGGAAATATTACCTTCCAAGTTGACTTCAAATTTTGCAGGGTCAGGAAAGAAGTTAATGTCCTTTCTAACTCCCACAAAACATAATAGCAATTAGGGGTGTGTTTCTAATTACCAAAGTGGATAAGAAAAGACAACTACCCCAGATACAAATAAGCATCAACAAAATATGATGCATGTCTCAGCCAAAATGGAAGTTAACTTCCCATCAGAAACAGTGGCAAGAAAAAAAAATGGTGATCGAAGGACCAAGTTGGGAAAATAATCATTCCAGATCTATTCTCTACCTCTATGTGGAAAACATTGTCAAAGTACAAGCATGGAAGGCCTCAAAAACATCACCACCTACCTTGGTATAATAACCCAAAACCATGACGTCAAATTTTTAGTCTGTAGTGGACTAATGAGCTTTATCTTCTAAGGATGGAAGTGAAGAATGACTCACTCGCAATTTAAAAATGTAATAATGAACCCTGACATTACTCCACCCAGACCCTTTCCTCAGATAACCACCAACCTGAGGGCAACTACCCACCTACAGAAGTAAACCCAGCAAAGTTACTAATTAGGAAAAATCACCCAATTACACTAACTTGCTGAGGCTGGCAAGCCATGTTTTACTCTATGTAGGCAGAATTTCATCCAGAACACCCTTGAGAATTGTCTATAAAAAGACAAACAAAACAGTTGAAACGAGAAGGCACTCCATTCTGACTTTCACGAATACAACAGCACAACGGGCTTGCCCTGACACCATGTCTCTCCGGCTTTCCAGCGGATCCAGAAGGCCCTGTCCCCGACCCACCGCAGGATCGCTCAGGCTCTCCAGTGGGGGAGCCAGCTTTGGGGCTGGAAATGCTTGCGGCATACCTGGAATTGGAAGTGGCTTCTCTTGCGCCTTTGGTGGCAGCTCATCGGGAGGAAATGTGGGAGGAAGCAATTCCTGCGCCAGCTTTACTCTGAACGAAGGGGGCCTCCTTTCTGGTAATGAGAAGGTGACCATGCAGAACCTCAATGACCGCCTGGCGTCCTACCTGGACAATGTGCATGCTCTGGAGGAGGCAAATGCAGACCTAGAGCAGAAGATCAAGGGGTGGTATGAGAAATATGGCCCTGGTTCCTGCCGTGGTCTTGATCACGACTATAGTAGGTATTTCCCAATAATCGAAGATCTTAAAAATCAGGTAAGAGTTGATACTCCACAATCATTTTTATGTACTTTTATTTCTAAATATACTCTTCCTTTCTTCACTAAGTTCTAAAAACATTTAATACCCCTAGTCATGATTTCTTTTTTTAAAGGAAATTTCAATTTAGCATTAGGAATAAGCATTATGTAGATTCAGTTGGTTAAACCAGTTATGGTCGAGTCAATTTGACACAACCCCACGTGTGTCAGAGTAGAACTGCGCTCCGTAGAATTTTCAATGGCTGGTTTTTCTAAAGTATATTAAAAAACTAAAAAAATTTGCCAGGACTTTATTCCAAGGTGCCTCTGGGTGGACTTGAGCCTCCAACCTTTCAGTTAACAGCCAAGCATGTTCCAGTTTGGTTAACATCGTGATATGTCACTGATTATCCAGTAACTATATTAGCTTTTATTGTTTCCATTTTCTGATTTAAAAAAAATACTTCTGATTTTTTTACTGGTCGTGATAAATTGCCCTTAAAAGTTGAATTTCCTGTTCCTAGATCATCACCTCCACCACCAGCAATGCTAATGCTGTTGTACAGATCGACAATGCCAGGCTGACAGCTGATGATTTCAGACTCAAGTAAGTCGCCTCACAAAAGGAAAGGAATTCATGATGATTAATGCAAAGCATTAAGCTGAATTTATTATTTGACCCATCCTTTAAATATTACCAGCTCTTATCCCAAACTTGGATTTAAAGTACACTGAATGTTATTACTTTTCTATACTTGGCTATTAAATAAAAAGTGTGAACAATTATAAAACTATTGCCTAATATCCTGGTTCTTTTTCTGTCAAAGAAATACCTCAATATTAAAGAAAAAATAATAATAATTATACAGTAAACTTTGGAAATGTCTCGTAGCTAAATCAGCCACTTCAAAATTCTAGAATTTTAACATTTGATCATTGATTGATTTTGGTGGCTATTTCTCCAATCATGTAATAAATTGGAAAATCATTAACACTTTCGAGGTATGAAAACGAGCTGGCTCTTCACCAGAGTGTAGAGGCTGATGTCAACGGGTTGCGCAGAGTTCTGGATGAAATAACCCTGTGCAGAACAGACCTGGAGATTCAGTATGAAACCCTGAGTGAGGAGATGACTTACCTCAAAAAGAACCATAAAGAGGTAAGAGATGACAATCTACATTTTCCTCTCCCTCTCCAGATACTACCTGAGAGAAGATAATGAACTTGACCTCTTAATTACGAAGTTGGTGTTAAAGACCCGTTGTCTGATAGGCAGGAGGGCTGAGTTGTCTTTAGAAGTGGGGAAGTATTTGATTTGATTCACCTTTGCTCTCTTATCAAGTTTCCCGTGGGAAAAAGGAAATCATGTTTTCCAGTCAAGGTTATAATAGCAGTGTTTGACTATGTGATTATAGTTAGGTTAAAACACCTCCTTAGGAGACTACATCTAATTAGATAAAACAAATATACTTTAAGGACATCCTAAGAAACCTAGACATGAATCCCTACATAACAGTGGCAGATTTAAAACACTGAAACGTTTACTGTATGTATTACCTATATACATTTAATATTAATGCATATTCTTAACAGGTATGGCTATAAAAATAGACTGAATTAAACTGTTATACCAGAATTTACACTTCCAGATAAATTATATACTTCCAGAGTGGTCACTGTTTGAAGCTAGATTCATAATCAGGTCATATAGCTACTGCTCCAATCGCATCTTTGAACCACTGTTTTATAAAAGAGAAAACATCTTTATCCTTTGAAAATTAATTTGAAATGCTTTCATGGCCAAAAGACTTCTACAGTCAAACCAAAGGCTTAAAGCAGGAGGCCAAGCTAGTCACGAGGCTGTCTGAAGAACAACATTTACATGGGTATACAGGTTCGAGTACAGTCCTAGCCCAAGGTGATTACTCAACAGGTTTTTGATGAATTGAATGCAATTGACATTTTTAATGCCTCACTTACAGGCAAACCCATATGCACCTTTTGGATCTTTTTCTTTTTCTGCTTGAACTTCGAAGTTTTCACTAAGTCCTCAGAAGTAAAAAACACCTCTGGAGATAGAGAGGGTATAAGGACCACCAGCGAGGAAAGGATACTAGAATTGCCTGAAAGGTTTGATGCAGGGAGGAAAGAGGGGCTCAGTTACTGTCATTAGGACTGATCTAGGGTGTGGGTGGGAAGAGAGTTTCTGCAGCACAGACATAAACTGATTCTCGTTGTTTCAGCATAGACTGTCTTAGTTGTGATGGTTGCCATTTACACCCTCAGAAGTGACTAGTTGCAACCCGATACCATACACCTCAGACACAATAATGAGTAGACTTCGGCAAATAGAATCCAACTTCTATGATGATAATAATAATTGTAATAACTAGCGTTTATTCAGCATTCATATGCCAGGCAATATTGCTAGGCCTTATTATTAGTTCTTTCACAGCCCAGGGAAGAAATTTTTATTATCCACAATTTTTCAGATAAGAACATTGAAACTGAAATAGGTTAAGCAACTTCCCCAAGTTCACACCGCCACTACAAGGCAGAACCAGGATTTACACAGATTTGTCTGACTCCAAACTCCATCATGACACTATAATGCTCTTGATATTCAGCTGGGATATTTTAGAAGATGATGTTCTTCCCTGGAAACAAGGAGGTAGAATATGAAAATATATATAGTGTACAGATATTATATATTTATATTTATTTATATATAATTATTTCAACTGTTCAGAATTATTCAAAATAACTCAGCCCTTCGACAATGTTCATGTTGCTTGTGTTCAGGGTGTAGCTGAGTTGAGAACCCATCAAAACTGGTCTCTAAGTGGAATGAAAACCAATCCACAAAGGTGAAGATATTTAGGCTACCAATGAATATAGTAACAGTATGGAGGACAACTCATTTTAAGTATTCTAAGGATTTTCATTTGGAGAGGGAGTCCCTGGGTAGCACAAACAGTTAAGTGCTCGACTACTGGCTGAAAGGTTGGTGGTTCAAACCCACCCAGAGGTGCCTGGAAAGACAGGCCTGGCAATCTGCTTCCAAAAGGTCACAGCCTTGAAAACTCTATGGAACACTTCTACTGTGCACACATGGGGTCCCCATGAGTCAGAATTGATTCAAAGGCAACTAACAACATTTAGAAAAAATATTAAGAATTTTTCTAAACTAAAACCAGTGGATAAGAGTTACAGGAGCAAGAGTTTGGCTCACTATAAGGAAGCACTCTGTAACAAAACTCTTTAAAAATGAAACAGGCTATTTTCTTGGATAGTGAATTCACCATCATTGAAAGTTATGTCACTGGCCGGGGAATATATAATATAGAGGGAGGGGGTCTCTTCACAGTTTGGGAAGTGGAACCAGGTGAACTCTAACAATCTTTCCAAAGCCAAGCTTCTAGATTTTCCATGAGATTCCTGCATAGCTAAGATGAACGCCTTTTTACATCTAGGAAATGAAAGTTCTGCGGTGCGCCGCTGGAGGCAACGTGAACGTGGAGATGAACGCGGCACCGGGGGTGGACCTCACCGTCCTGCTGAACAATATGCGCGCTGAGTACGAAGACCTTGCAGAGCAGAACCGCAGGGATGCCGAAGCCTGGTTCAATGAAAAGGTAAATGTAGCCCAGAAAACAATCCCTCTCCAGTTTTAGTGATGTCAACAAAACTAAAGTTTGCTGTCTTGCTTACATCATTTCAGAGTGCTTCGCTGCAACAGCAAATCTCTGAGGATGTTGGGGCCACAACCTCAGCCAGGAATGAGCTGACAGAAATGAAGCGCACTCTTCAAACGTTAGAAATTGAACTACAGTCTCTCTTAGCCACGGTATGAAAAGGATAATTTTTAACCATCTCCTAGGTTGTCATTTTAAATAGGTGACAGTTGATTTTAAGCTTTTGAAAATATGTCTATATATATTTTTATGTCATTAACTTAAAACATTCAGAAAGAATAGGATTTTATATATAAAGCTAAAACAGCAGGAAAAAAAAAAGATTTGCTCTTTTTTTTCTATTGTGATGAAAAATACCCAACAAAACATACGCTAATTCAACAATGTCTACGTGTGTAACTCAGTGAATTGATTACATTCTTCAAGTTGTGTAACCATTCTCGGTATCTTTTTTTCAAATTTGCTCATTTTTAAGCAGGGTCATAAAGTTGTCTTAACTATATGTCAATGTGAAATCTAAAGCAATTATAGGCAAAGTTAACAAGAGGAGAAACTAATTCCAAAACAAATCTCTGCATTTTTATAGATCCATCTCAGGTTCTCTTTATTGTTTCCTAACAGAAACCCTGGTGACATAGTAGTTAAGTACTACAGCTGCTAACCAAAGGGTCAGCAGTTCAAATCTACCAGGTGCTTGGAAACTCTATAGAGCAGTTCTACTCTGTACTATAGGGTTACTATGAGTTGGAATTGATTCAATGGCAATGGTTTTTTGTTTTTTTTAACAGAAACACTCCCTGGAGTGTTCCTTGACAGAGACAGAAGGCAACTACTGTGCGCAGCTCGCACAGATCCAGGCTCAGATTGGGGCCCTGGAAGAGCAGCTGCATCAGGTCAGAACCGAGACGGAGGGTCAGAAACTCGAATATGAGCAGCTCCTCGACATCAAGGTCCATCTGGAGAAGGAGATCGAGACCTACTGTCTCCTAATAGATGGAGATGATGGGTAGGTAAAACAATTGAAAGGGAAGATGCCATACACTGAAATCTGCTTGAATCTTAGATCTCCGGAAAGTGAACATGAGCTAACGTAACCGCATTCATGAATGCTAAACACGGAACACAATAGTGCCAAGATACAAATTAGGAACACCTAACAACACCAAAAGGTGACAAGTCCAGTGTCTATGGCATGAAAAGTTAAAATATTACTTCTTGATGCTAAAATAAAGTAGTTTCAGCTGTGTAACTCACTAAATATATTCTTACCAAGAGCTCATAAAAGTGTAATAGTGAATCTAGAACCTAAGGGGTTCTCTCTAAATCACTCTCTTTTCTGATGTTTCCAATAATATATGTTCACAGGGCTTGCCAGTCTGGAGCTTTTAAGTCTAAAGATTATGGTTCTGGAAATGTGGGAAATCAAGGGAAAGGTAATTAGAATGAACTTCTGTTTTTATGCTATACTACTTCGTTTTCAATAGAATTCCTGATTGTTTCTATCGAACCATGACTTAGTAAGAACAGAGAAAATAAAGATTTGTAGTAGAAATCGGTAGGCTAGATGTCTAACTTCAGTGATGTGGATGTGTGCTGTTTTTAAACAAAGTTAGCATGCCAACATGTTTTTAGCTAAGCAAGAAATCAAAACTCACAAATAGTCACTCTAAGTATTTGTGCTTACTGCGCAATAAATAAAATATTAAAAATAAAAATATAAGTATAAAATAATAAGATCCTGTTCTTCCTTTAATTGATATAATTTCTTATTCATCTTTTTTCAACCCTTCAAAATCTCCTTTGAAATATTAATTTTTAGATCCAACCAAAGCCTTAGCGGTTAAGAAAGTTCTTGAGGAGGTCGACCAACGCAGCAAGATACTTACCACCAGGCTCCACTCCCTGGAAGAGAAATCTCAGAACAATTAATCTGAGACACAACAGAGGGCATACTCCAAATGCCCTCAGAGAAGAGAAGCCATTATAAATCCATCTGGGAAAATGAGCAAGTCTAGAAAAAGGTCTATCCTGTTATCTTTCTATTACTGAAATATAATTTCTATCTGGGCAATCAATGGCAGTTTATCTCCCCATTCACCTGAAAGAACATCACATACAAATATGATGACTCATTTGATTACCCTACAGAAATCTGTTGTCATTTCTTTGTATTCAATAAACCTTCTTCCTTCAGCAAGTTATCACTGGTGGTGGTGTCTTACCTTTAAAATGTACATGTCTGTAGTACAAACATATGAACACCTAACAGCCGGGACAGCTGTCTATCCACAAGGGGAAAAAATGAAATTAAACTCCTTCTGCCACAATCAATCTATTTTAGGTGTATGAAAGGTCTAAATGGGAAAGGCAAAATCTTTTTCTTCTAGAAAATAAAGAATTTCTTAAATAAGATACAAAAGTACAAACTATTAAGGAAAAGATTAATAAGTTTGACTACAGTAAAATTTAAGTGTTTCTGTTTTAAAGGCACCATAAAGATGTGAAAACACAAACTTGGAGGAAATATTTGCATCAGCCCTAGTGGCCCAGTGGTTAAAGTGCTCAGCTGCTAACCAAAAGGTCATCAGTTTGAACCCACCAGTCATTCTGCCATGGAAGAAAGATGTGGCAGTCTGCTTCTGTAAAGATTTGCAGCCTTGGAAATCCTATGGGACAGTCATACTCTGTCCTATAAGGTCGTTATGAGTGGGTTTTTATAATCAACAATGTCATAGTATCCAGAATATAAAAAGGACCTCTATAAATACCCTCAACGAGATGGATTGATACAGTGGCTGTGACAATGGGCTCAAGCATAACAACAATTGTGAGGATGGTGCAGGACCCAGCAGTGTTTCATTCTGTTGCGCATAGGGTCGCTATGAGTCGGAACCAAATCAACGGCATCTAACAACAACAATGATTCAGTAAGAAAAAGACAGACAACACTCTAAAAAATGACATATAATTTGAACAAATTCCTCACTGAAGAAGAAATCCATAATCCAGTGCATCCACGATTTCACTAGTAATTAGGGAAATGCAAACTAAAACCACGATGAAACTCCTTTTCACACCGTCTACGTGGGTAAAGATCAAAAAGTCTTACTGCATCAAGTGTGGATGACAATGTAGAGCATCAGAAATTCTTACGTTCTTGTGTGGTTGTAAATACGATCTCTTTGAAAATAATTTGGTTTTGCCTAATAAAGTTGAGAATGTACATACTCAATAACCCTGAAATTTCATTCCTAGGTATAGAACTTTGAAAGACCCTTGCACTTGTGCACCAGGAAACATTACCAAAAATGTTCATAGCTGCATTGTTCATAACAGCAACAATGTCATTGTTGTTGTTGTTAGGTGCTGTCGAGTTGGTTCCAACTCATAGAGACCCTATGTACCACAGACCAAAACACTCCCCAGTCCTGTGCCATCCTCACAATCATTGTTGTGCTTGAGCCCATTGTTGCAGACACTGTGTCAATTCATCTCGCTGAGGGTCTTCTTCTTTTTCGCTGACCCTCTACTTTACCAAGCATGATCTCCTTCTCCAGGGACTGATCCCTCCTGATAACATACAACAATAGAATGGATAAATTTAGTGTGGTTTACTCTACTCATATAACAGAATATAATACAACAGTAAAAATTAATGAACTCTAATCCCTGTGGTGGTCAGACACGGATGTGCCACCAAGATACCCATTCAATTAAGACTTCTCACCGCCACTTCAGGAGTGTTGGCAGCAGACAGCCTTCAGCTGTTGGTCCCTAATGGATTGCCTCAGCTGCCAGAGTCTTCTCACCCAAGGTCACACCCTTTCCTGGAGTACTCACATCCAATGACTGATTGATGCAGGAGTATAAAGGTCTCCCATTGCTGCCCAACTCAGGACAGTAATGAACAGGCCACTCTGGCTCCAGAACTCAGCATGGAGGTCAACTTCTCCCCCATCCCAGTCATGCATCCTTCTCCCTTCCACAGGTGTTGACCTCAAAGGCAATTTTTAATAAGCATCCTGCACACTGATCTACTTCCCAGGGAACCGAACTGCAACTGCCACACACACAACAATGAATTGCAGAAACTTTAAGTCAAATGAAGGAAGCAAGTCACAAAGGAATACTTATAGTATGGTTCCATTTGTATAAAGTTCAAAATAGATTAAACAACACGTTTAGAGGTGCATATGTAGACGGTAAAAGTATTTTTTAAAAAGCAGGTAATAAAACCCAGGATAGTGGTGACCTCCAAGCTGAAAGAAGGGAGATGCCTTTGGGGAGGACCAACAGGGGCTCTGAGATACAGATACGATTCCATTTCTTAAGCTGAAGGGTTGATACACAAGTGCTTGTTTTATCATTATTCTTTAAACTATACAGATAATTTTTGACCTTTGTATGGGAAATATTTTACAATAAAATATTTAAAAACAGAAATGATGCCAAGATCATAAATAAAGATGACTAGAAAATAATTACGTTGTTGAGAGAAGTAGCAAACCTGAAATAGGATGTCAGTGAAATGGAGAGGGGATGAGTTTAGTTTGGAATGTGGACACTGAAGTGAGGACAAGTAAATTAATTACCTGAAAAGAAGAGAAAGAACTAGAGCAGGAAATGAAGTTTTGTATTTCTACAGCAGGGAGACAACTGCTGAGACCCTGAAAGCAGATGAGAATGAAGAACTCTCTGGATAAAGAGCTGAGGTCTGAGGAATGCACTGAGTGGTGGAGGATGCAGATGTTGATGAATTAGACAAGAGGGTCAGAGGAAACCGGGAGGATTCGGAGTTAAGAAAGTCAGGAAAGAGTATGGTGAGTTCCCAGAACAAACAATGCAGTCTTTATCAATACCTGTGTAAAACACATTCCCTGACAAATAGAAAATAGTTTTTGATGTTATGACATTTGGGTTCCTTGACACTGTTCCCATTCATTTAATAACTATAATCAAAGATTTGCTCAGTAATAAGACTCGTGTTCAGTCAGTAATCATGCTCTTTAATTTGGAACCCCACCCAACCACCCTATACCCCACTGCTGTCGAGTCGATTCCGACTCACAGCAACCCTAATTTGGAACGCATTTTTAAAATTTAATGACAGTTATATTATTAAAAGAAAACAACTTTCTGGAGATGTTTCCAGAGTATCTACTAATATATGGTAGCCAGCATGTCAACACTGTTGTATCAAATTTCTTCTGCCACTGTCATCATAGCTTCTCATTCTTGGTTCACCATAGGGTTTACTCACAGCAATTATGAGAATTTTCAGTTATTTACATTGATATCTTAGCAGATAAGGTCTTACTTCATGCAATTATAAAATTGCATCTATAATTACTTTGACTTAAAGTTATATCAACACAGACCTGCATAGGCAATAAAATTGCCAAAATGGTGGCTATACAGTCAATTATAGGAAAATCTAAGAGGAAGGAGGGGGAATGACATCGAAATTAACATTTAATAGTCTAAACCTTATCTCTGCAAACATCTCCAATATTGTTTTCAAATCTTTAAAACCTATATCACTATGCTATTTAAAGAGTGAATATTAACTGAAAACTTTTAACTGATACTCTCAGAATTTTTTGTGTGTGTGTGTGGAATAATTCCAACTCAGTCCCATTTCTCTTCTAATCTTTGTAAAGGAACGTAGATTGATGAGTCTGAACAAAGGTAATATTGGCATCTATTATTCATTGAGTTCATCATAAGTATCAACTGAGTGCCTACTACAATACAGGTACTATTCTAGGGGCCCAGTTCATGGGAATCAAGCAAACCCAGTTCTGATTTTTATGGAGCTTACATACTAATGGAGAGAGACAAGCAACGGACAAGTAAACAAGCATGAGGATGTTGGATGCTACTAAGTGCCTTAAAGACAATAAACAGAGTGGTGGTTTGGAGATGGGTGGCTCCTTTAGATGGGATGAACATTGCAGGCTTTTTGAACGGGGTGACATTTGAGCTGAGACCCAAACGATGACAAGAAACAGATCGCGAGAAGCTCTGTGGGTAGCTAGTGGGTAGCAAAGGCCTCCTGTCAGGGAAAAAGCTTGTTCCAGAAACAGAGGCATGGCTGGTGTGGCTGGAACAGAGTGAACAAGGAAGAGGGAGGTTCAAATGAGGCCATGGGAGAAGCCAGACTTTATTCAAGTTCACTGAGAAGCCATGGGGAGGTTTAGACCAGAGAGTGCAATGAATCTGGAAAAATTACTGTGGTTGCTGTATAGAGAACGATTGTAGGAAGGCAGGAGTAAAAGCAGAGAGGTGCTTGCAGTAATCTACATGAGAGATGGCCTAGCAGTGAAGACTCCCACTCATTCTCCTGTGGGAGTCTTCCCAGAACACCCACTCCATGGCACCTATACTCCACAGCCTCATACTGTTTTGTAATTGCCTATTTACCCATTTATCTCGTGATTTGACTGTAAACTCCTTGAGGGTAGAGGCTGTTTCTATCATCTCTGCATCCTTAACCCATAGCACAATACCAGACTCAGAGGTGAAATGAATGAATGATGTGACACAGGCTTGTATCAAAACAATTAGAGATGGCACCTAAGGCCTAAAAGGAACTAAACAATTAGTCATGGAAACTTTTAAGTGCCAAAATAAACTCTGACCACCCTGTACCACTTTAGCATAATAAATATCCAAAAGAAATTTATTAAAAGAAGTATAAGAGAATCAGTTAATCAATTTGGGGAAAAAATTACACAAAGGGTCGCTGTAAGTCAGAATCGACTTGATGGCAGCTGGTTTGGTTTTTTTGGTTTTAGTTTTCCTGGCGTCACTTAGGTGAAAATTTTGAACCCTGGTGGCACAGTGGTTAAGGGTTCAGCTGCTAACCAAAAAGGTTGGCAGTTCAAACACGCCAGCTGCTCCTCAGGAGAAAGATGTGACAATCTGATTTCATAATTATGACAACCTTGGAAACCCTATGGGCAGTTCTACTCTGTCCTGTATGAGTTCTCCATCATTGAAAGTTATGTCACTGGCCAGGGAATATATAATATAGAGGGAGGGAATCAGAACTGACTCCACGGCACACAATTATAATGATAATACAGTACCTGCTTCAGAGGGTTGTTGTGAGGATTAAATAACTAATCTATGCACTTTGAAAAGTGCCTGGTCTGTATTATTAAACCCTCAATAAATGTAGGTATAATGATAAAGAATAATAAAAAAAAATTTTTTAATTAATTCCATATTATCAGAAACCTTTGAGGTTATCTAGTCCATGCCAAGTTTCCCCATGAGGGGACTGAGGCCTGGGAGGATGGAGTAATTTATTCAGAGTCTCTGGTACTTAGAATGAAAGATGGAATCTTATCTATCCTCCCAAAATTGAACGATAATTCTCTGCACTTTGCCATAAGGTTCAGGCAATGTATTGAGTAAATCGGCCAACTCAAACAAAATTGATCAGGAGGAAACGACCTAGTTCCAATGAATGCATTGCCAAAATGGCTGGTCTAATCCTCTTCCTTGTGATGCCTGCAGGAACTCGGTGCCCAGCCTGGCCAAGATGTTCCTGCTCAGACAGGAGGGAACAACACGGCAAGGCGGTCAATGTGCTTGAACTAGCATCTAAGGCTGAAAGCTTTCCAAAAAGGGAAGAGGAACACAACTGCATTGGTTCACGAAGGCCTCCTATTTTCTTGATGTGAAAAGGAGTATATTTATATACAGTACTGAGAGATCATGAGGATTTAATAACTTTACAACTTAACCAAAACTCCTCAGTCCAGTTTATAGGTATCAATGAAGTCTTACTAACATTTTAGACTAATTTCACTTTTCTAGTTCTTTAATCCTCACCTATTGTCGTGGATTGAATTGTGTCCCCCAGAAATATCTGACAACTTAGCTGGGCCATGATTCTCAATATTGTGTGATTGTCGACCATTGTATATGATCTCCCTGTGTGTTGTAAATCCTAACACTTTGATGAGATGGGGTGGATTTGTGGCAGTTACATTGATGAGATATACAAGATTAAACAGTGTCCTAAACCATTCTCTTTGAGATATAAAAGAGAGAAGTGAGCAGAGAGACAGGGGGACCTCATACCACCAAGAAAGCACATCCTTTGGACCTGAGGTTCCTGCACTGAGATGCTCCCAGACCAACGGAAGACTGATGACAAGGACCTTACTCCACAGCCGACAGAGACAGAAAGCCTTCCCCTGGAGCTGATGCCCTGAATCCGAATTTCTAGCCCACTGGACTGAGAGAATCAGTTTTTCTTTGTTAAAGCTATCTACTTGTGGTATTTCTGTTACAGCAGCACTAGTTGACTAAGACACCTATGAACTACATACAGAACCTTCAGCCCTGTAAACTGCTACTACTAACCTTTTCCACTATAATTTAATGCTGTGCCCTAGGTCATCAATATCCTCAAATCTCATGGTGCTACAGCTACTTGACAGTTGCCATCTGAAAAGTGAGAAAGGAAACATCCTACCCCATCTCCTTGGAGCTCTGTTCTGTAGAGGGGTCTCACAGCAGGACCCCAAGATTTCAGCTTCAGCGCATTCCTCCCCTACACCCTCCTCACCCCCACAACTGCCAGGATGGGTGAGCATTCCACATTCAAGACCACCATGCCCCTCCTATATCCAGGCCCTGTTGCCAAGTATAGCTCATGGTAGACTCCTTCTTTCCTAAAAATGAATTCTGTCAATGAAGTCCTGACACATGCTACAGTATGCGGAGTGAAGTAATTCAGTCACAAAAGACAAATATCACATGATCTTATCTATATGAAATACCTAGTATAGACTAATGTACAGAGATCAAAGTTTAATAGTGGCTACCACCAGAGGTGGGGGGCAGGGGAAGGAAGCAGAAATCATTGTTTAAGAAACATTGAGTTTCTGTTTATGGTGATAGAAAATTTGGCTACAGCTATTGGGGATGGTTACACAACATAACTGATGTAATTGGTATCACTTGAATTGTACACTTGGAAGATGTTGAATTGGCAAGTGTTTACAATGATAAAAAAATGAATTCTCTCTTAGAGGTCTTCTTTAATATTTAGCATCCGTCAGGTCCCTGCCAGTTCTTTGCACATGCATATATCCAAAGCCAAATCATGGAGAAGGCTGGAAATCCTTTCACAGAGGCCCCTCAGCCCCTATATACAGCAGATGAAAGCAATTCCTCCTTGGCATACCCGAATCACCACTCTGGGTCAGATTAACAGTATAACAGTACTCAGAAGGCTTGACCATACAAGGGGTGTGTGTGTGTGTGTGTGTGTGTGTGTGTGTGTGTGTGTGTGTGTGTGTGTGTGTGTGTGAAGGAGAATTGAATCAAGGTGAGCTTAAGAAAAATTTACATTCATTGAAATCATTTTCTGGGCAATTAAAGCAAAAGTGGGAAATTCGGCCAATATAAATGTACATGTTTCAGACATATCAGAAGATAACATTTTTCAATATGTTGCCACAATCACATTTCTAGGCCTAGAAACAAGAAAAGAAAGAAAATACAAATGGGTACTCTTTCAATCTGACATAAAAATGCTTCTTCTGGGACTCACCATTTAAGCCATGCCATAAAATCCACACAACCCCTTCCTCCCCACCTTCAGTGAAGTCTGGAGATACCCAGATCTCCAGAAAACTAACGTGGGCATCACAATTAATTTAATGGTGATTACACTTAATATTTATATCGCACTTTTGAATCTTTATATACAGACACATAGTATGAATTTGATCTTCACAAAAGGTAAGAGGTATGGTGACCATTTGCAGGTCAAGATTCAGACTTAGATCTATGTTACCTGTCTTATCCTAGGTCACAAAGCAACTAAATGACAATACAGGACTTGAACCCAGGTCTCCAAATTGCTGGTCCAATACTCTTCCCACCTAACACACTAGCCTACAAATTTGGCAAGGATTTCAAAAAATAAATCCCCTGAAACTTACTCAACGAAAGAAGTGATTTTATACAAAGTGTTTTAAAAACAGATGGGCAGACAGAGAAACAAATAGCTGTGACTTCTTTTCTTCAAAGTGGACCTAAAGTGCTTGATTTTATCAATGATCAATGTCAAATGAAAAGAAAGTAAATAACGTTCACTTCTCTAAGAATTCATCAAGACAAAGACTTGACGCTTCTAAGTTAATGAAGCAAGTGTGATTGTCAGAGAATCATAGGAAATTGAAAGATTTCATTGGAAGTTCTCCTTAATTATAATTTTCACCAGACTTGTCTCATGCTGTGCATCTTAAAGTTGGTGGAATTAAAGTAGAAGGTAAGAAAATATTACTCATTAAAAATGAATTTTAAATTAATTTTTAGAAACTGCTTTCTTATATCTGACTGTGTCACAGTTAAAACAGAGAGAGAGATTCTTTCCCAAAGAAATAAAATACTACAAAATAAAAAATAATTAACGATAAATAGAAATACCATATGATCCAGCAATCCCACTCCCAG
Organism: Elephas maximus indicus; assembly: GCF_024166365.1. NCBI lineage: Eukaryota > Metazoa > Chordata > Mammalia > Proboscidea > Elephantidae > Elephas > Elephas maximus. The sequence goes on along the minus strand of NC_064837.1, from coordinate 47,832,377 downwards.
GAATAGATCCTAGAGAAATAAGAGCTATCAAATAGACATATGCACACCCATGTTTACTGCAGCATTGTTCACAATAGCAAAAAGATGGAAACAGCCTAGATGTTTATCAGTAGATGAATAGATTAAAAAATTATGGTACGTACGCGCAATGGAGTGTTACAAAACAATAAAGAAAAATGATGACTCTGCAAAGCGTCTCACAACATGGATGAATCTGGAGGGCATTATGCTGAGTGAAATAAGTCAATCACAAAAGGACAAATATTGTATGAGACCACTACTATAAAAACTCCTGAAAAGGTTTGCACACAAAAAGAAACAATCTTTGATGGTTATGAGGGAGGGGAAGAGTGGGGATGGAAAAACACTAAAGAGACAATAGATGAGTAGTAGCTTTGGTGAAGGGTAAGACAGTACACAATACCTGGGAAGCCAGCACACCTTGTCCAAGGCAAGGTCACGGAAGCTCCATACACACATCCAAACTTTCTGAGGGACCAAATTACTGAGTTGACGGCTGTGGGGACCATGGTCTTGGCAGATGTCTAGCTCAATTGGCATAACATAGTTTATAAAGGAAATGTTCTACATTCCATTTTGGTGAGTCACATCTAGGGTCTTAAAAGCTTGTGAGCGGCCATCTAAGATACTCCACTGTTCTCACCCCATCTGGAGCAAGGCAGAATGAAGAAAACCAAAGACACAAGGGAAAGATTAGTCCAAAGGACTAATGAACCAAACCACCACAGCCTCCACCAGACTGAGTCCAGCACAATTGGATGGTATCCAGCTACCACCACTGACTGCTCTGACAGGGATCCCAATAGGGGGTCCTGAACAGGGCTGGAGAAAAATGTAGAACAAAATTCTGACTCACAAAAAAGACCAGACGTACTGGCCTGACAGAGACTGGAGAAACTCCTACATTGGCCCCAACAGCTTGGTGGTCAAAAAGAATTTGGACAATTAGGCATTATGGAGGTGGCACAAGTCTTTGACAGCAGATGGCAGACAGGGTCTCCATTTTAGCAGCACAGCAGTTGCACAAAATTGGGGAGAGAGTCTGGGTTTCTACACTGGGTGGCAAGATATGGTTGCAAGTCTGTGACAGAAGGTGGTGTGGAAATAGGTAGCGGGATGGCAAGTGGAAGTAACTAGCGGGATGGCAAGATGGAAGTAGGTAGTGGGAGCAAGCTACATGGATACTGGGTCTCTAACTAGGGCAGTTGTTTGTAAACATGGGACAATGATAAATCAGCCATGTGCGCCTAGATCTAGGTCAACCATCAAGACAGTAAATAATATCTTTCTATTGTTTCTTAGTAGAAGAAAATGTAAATTATTTTTCCAATATTTTCCCAGCATTGTAAAAATAAATAAGAAAAGGCTTGCTGCAATTACATAAAATACAACAAAAAACATACTCTAAATTCCTGAAGAACAGGGACTATGTCTTGGCAATTTTATTCCTAATTTAACTTTTTCTGTTCTTTTTAAATCAACTAAACTGTTGATTTTTGCAAGGTGCTCGATAAATAATTGATCAGAGTTGACTTATTACTGATATGTAAAATGCAAACTAAATAACCAAGTAAAATAAATTATAGAATGATGAATTATAAATAGGAAATAAATAATAGTATAGAATAAAACAGAATAAATATAACTGATAAATTGAATATAAATATTAGAATAAGTGAATAGATCAACAAGTGAATAGTAAAAGAATGAAGCAATAGCACTATTTACTATATTCTGTTATAAATGGCGCAACAGATTTAAAATCATCACGTTAACTTCTCATATTACTATATATAACGTGAGTAATAAAGAAAGCAAGCTTCCAGTTCATCCTTACCCAAAATAAATTAATCTGAAGCTATCAAAATTCCCATCTCTAATTTTTAAAGTCATTATGGCATAGCAGGGAGATGTGAGTCTAGTTTAATTCAATCAGATATTTTGATCTAGCTTCCTCTTTGGCTACAACACCAAAATCTATAAAGTAATGTAAGGGAGAATATTCTTTATCTTTTAAGTTAAGGAACAAATAAAATACAGATATCCTAAATTTTTGTTCAAGCAATAGCATTAACAAGACTGCAATCTTAAAGAAATCACCACAGGGAGTCTTAATTTTTTAACTTTAAAAGGAAGGAATTGCTCCAAATTACTTTAAATTCTTCATTCCTTTCTATGTGGTAGAGAATTTCCTTAAATGGGTTTATTCAAAATTTTCCTGAAGTCATTGGACTAGATTCTATATGTTTGTGTTTTTTTATATGTATATATATTTATATACATATAGGCAATTTAATAGAAAAGCATTTTAGAAATATTATTATTTGAATCAAATTTTAACCACTTTCCAAAAACAGTATCAAAATAAGGCTTATCTGCAGAACAAAATAGAGGTCAACTGCACAATCAACGTCCTAAAAACTCTGACAATTGCTGACCTATAAGTGAATATGAAAACCAAATTGATGACAGTGGCTTATCACAAAAAAGAATCATGCCTCCATGCTTTTCTACCTCACCTCCAAAATAATCATTTTTGTCAGGGTTCATTTTAGCAGAAAGAATAAAGAGAAGATGAAAGTATGATGCTAAGTTAATTTTTTCTATTCCTTTTAATTAGGTAGTGATGCATTAGAAAATCTAGTAGTACTTTAACTACTTAAAAGGAATGCTGCCTCAGCCACAGATCTGTTTCAACATTTGAATAATGATAAAAATAACAGGAAATTTTTTTTGAAACATTTATTTTTTTTTAATAATTTTTTTGAGCTTTAAGTGAACGTTTACAAATCAAGTCAGTCTGTCACATATAAGCTTATATACACCTTACTCCATACTCCCACTTACTCTGCCCCTAATGAGTCAGCTCTTCCAGTCTCTCCTTTCGTGACAATTTTGCCAGTTTCTAACCCTCTCTACCCTCCCATCTCCCCTCCAGACAGGAGATGCCAACACAGTCTCAAGTGTCCACCTGATACAAGTAGCTCACTCTTCGTCAGCATCTCTCTCCAACCCATTGTCCAGTCCCTTCCATGTCTGATGAGTTGTCTTCGGGAATGGTTCCTGTCCTGGGCCAACAGAAGGTTTGGGGACCATGACCGCCGGGATTCCTCTAGTCTCAGTCAGGTCATTAAGTCTGGTCTTTTTATGAGAATTTGGGGTCTGCATCCCACTGATCTCCTGCTCCCTCAGAGGTTCTCCGTTGTGCTCCCTGTCAGGGCAGTCATCGGTTGTGGCCAGGCACAATAACAGGAAATTTTTGTCAAGCAAAACTATAAGGAAACTAAGGGATAGTTCAATTATTAGAATGGCTAGAAAGAAAAAGGAAGGAAAGAAGGAAAAGGGGAAGGAAGGAAGAAAAGAAAAAATTAGTAAGTAAAATGGGATTGTATTTCAGACCTCTGTTCTACAGTAATGCCCCAGACCAGAGTGACTCACAGCCAGCTCAGTTCCCCACTGAAGCAGCTGACCAAGCCAGAAATGAGCTCATGTAACAGACACGCATTCATCCCACCCGGACACTGAACTACAACCCCTGATAGGTAAGGTATGTGAGAGTGGCTAATTACAGTTTTAAATTTAAATCCAAAGGTATTCATAGGTAGGGTCTACATGATTGAAAAAACAATAATTTTACATAAAAATTACCCAAGATAAAATCCTTTAGAAAAGGTACTAAGGACATCAGGTGTACATAGAAAACTAACTATAAAACTCTTTAATCAGATGAAGTTAGGCTGATCTCCCAATTGTGCCCCAGGTGGGCTTATCAAGTAGACAATAAACACCCAAAAAAATAAAAATGATCAAGCCTTATGTTTGCATATAGAATTACATTTTACAAAATACTTGTACATTCTCACATTTGACATTATAATCCTGCACAGTAGGGAGGACAGGAATTATTACCCCTAATTTTACAAGTGAGGAAACTGTAGCTCAAAAAAATCCAAGTTTCTAGCTTAAATTAAGGTTTTATGGTAAGAGATAGAGTCAGAACTCTATAGCAGGTCCTCTGACATCAAATCCAAGCATTCTTTAAATAGCACTGAGCATGGAATGTATAGACCTGGGTTAGAATCCCAGTTCCAACACTTTGGGGAAGTACTTCACTTCTTTGAGCTTTGTTGAAGATTGTTCTTCAGGAAGTAGAGGCTGAGGTAGAGTTAAAAGGTCAAAAGGTGAAACACCTATTCAAGGAAAAGGGAGGAAGCAGGACTGGACAGAGGGAGCCTGAGACTGATGTGGACCAAAGTATCTGCCAGCCTAACCGCAGCTCTGAAGCAAAGATTGCCCATTAGCCCCCAGTGTACTCGAAAACAATAGTCATCACCACTTACCAACCCGCTCCAATGGATCCTTTTATTTTTTTTCTTATAATTTTATGTGATTTTATGAAATAAGATAAAGAGGCAGTGAAAACAAACTTATTAGAAATTTTAATATGAATTTAAACATAACAAGCCCGAATTTTTATTCCATGAATACTTCTGTAAGATCACTGATGCTCCTTGACATAACTACATCTTCACCATGGTCGGGTGCATGGGAAGGGCTATGGAAAGTACAATCGCAAAACATATTTTCAAAGTTAACTTGCAAAATAAAAGAGCTTATAAATTTACCTTTTAAGGGTAAAATAAAGATATTATAGAAGTAAAAGAAAAAACTTCTATATTAGACATGTCCATAATTAATAAGGAAAGTAGGCGTGTATTTTTATTCCATGAATAAAAATTTCCTGGAATATCCTTTGAATGCAGCCAACTGCTCATTGACTATTATTCATGAACCTAGAATATATTCACCCTGAAAATACTGATTCTAGATTTCAAATACATTTCTAAAAGTTCCCACCTTACTGTTACTTCTGGTTTTCGATTTGCATCAACAAAATACATTTGAGAAATTTGATGGCGCATAAAATTCTTGAAGAGAGGAGAGTGACCTTCTTTGCTCCATAATTGCAAAAGATTTTTATTTTTAGATTTATAAACACCAATTGAACAGCCAATTCAACATTTTTTTTATTTCTACATCACCTGTTTCCTCCCAATCACCTTTCCATACACACCTGTCTTCAACATCTGTGCACTTACAAACCATATCAAGTACATTTTGACTATAAACATCTATCTTAAAAGATGAAAAAATAATGTCACACATTCTTTGAGCAAAATAGTATGGCCCAGATTATTGTGGCAAAATAGTATGTGATGAACTCCTTCCTACAGAATGACTGTAGATAAGAACACTGTATTTCTTTTTTGTCCTTAGAAATAAACTGCTCACCCCTTGATTCTTGATTCTGAGGAAATTCATCTAGGATATTGTCATCTGAAACTCAAAGTCTGAGGTCTCTCTTACGCAATCAATTTCACCATACCCAGAGTCTAGAGTTACACACTCTGCTCTTCACATCAATTTGATTTTTCTAATAATTATGAAATGTCTTCTTCTGTCAACTTTCTTTTCTTTGCCAGGATGGACAGAAAATGAAAAACTCTAGATTTTCAACAACATTCAAGGAAAACTTAAAAAAGAAAAGAATAAGACCACAAAGATGTCGTCTCCAAACTTCCTCTCTATTTCCTTGTAAGATGATGTAATACTGTAAGCAATGCATTAAGAAAGATGATGGTGTAAAAAAAAACAAAAATGGTTTACTTCATAGTTTCATCATCCTTCTAGGCAATTCCACCATTCTTCTCCTTTAACAGGTTGGGAATAATTGATAAGTAAGATGAAATAATTCCTAGGATAATGAAACAGCAAAATGTTCCAATATCTAGGAAAAAATAAGATTACTAAGATCCCATAATGTGTCACAGACTTATGAAAGGATCCAGTAGGTCCATATGGTAATTGCAATATAGAACGAGTTTTTTTAATTACTTATTTTTTAAAAAATAAGTAAATTTTTTCTTTGTTCTTTGGAAGACTCCTAAGAATATAAGTCATAGAATATGTGTCCTTACAAATAGTTATTCTTCATTCCCACGTCAAATGACATTTCAGCTATGAAATCTTTCCTGATGCCCCTTCCACCATTAGCCCCTCCACTTTCTGGGGACCTATGGCATTTTGGGCAAACTTCTATTTTATTACTTAATACAATGCACTGTATTTGTCCTGCTGTTTCCAACAGACTTAGATCACTATCATACAGGAAGAGATGCATGCTAGGAGTGCATAGGGAAGGGGAAAATAAATGCCAGATGGGAGGATGTAGAAAAAATTCTTGGAAATCTTACTGAATTGTATAAAACTCCACAAATTTGCTGTCATCATTCATTTTTCTCAGGAGTCATCTACTTCTGTAAGATCACTGATGCTCCTTGACATAACTACATCTTCACCATGGTCGGGTGCATAGGAAGGGCTACGGAAAGTACAATCGCAAAACATATTTTCAAAGTTAACTTGCAAAATAAAAGAGCTTATAAATTTACCTTTTAAGGGTAAAATAAAGATATTATAGACATGTCCATAATTAATAAGGAAAGTAGGCGGGTATCTTTGGATTGTGTTTAATGGAAAGTAGAAGAAAGAAGACAAAGACAAAGAAGAAACTAAGTCTTGTGAATTAAAAAAAAAAAAAAACTTAGGGATAGGCCAAAATGGATCTGAAGAAGAGAAAAAGCTCTTTGTGTATTGAATCAGGAGGCTGAAAGGAAGAATTATTATTGCCCAAAAAGCTTACATAGCCTGATTCAATGAAAACTTACTAACAACTCCACCTTTTCAATAAAGCTTGCTTTCAAAACTGTTTCACGTAAATTAGCAACCATCAGTCTTTCTCTCTGCAAAAATAGCTACAATGCTCAATTTGTTCCCCCAAAGTTTAAAGGGAATATGAAGCTACTCATCATTAACAGTGCATAAAAAAGAAAGAAAAGAAATTTTGCCTGAAAAATTACTACCGAATAGAACTTGTATTTGGGTTGAGACTATCACTGAACTATGATTTAATAATCCTACCGGAATGACATAGGGAAAATGTATGAGTTTTATGGACTTAGAGACAATGAGATGTATGATTGGCCAACTACAAATTTATATGAAGGTGAAGAAAAGATTGGTGGGGAATAATAGATTGTCAAGTACTGATGAATTCTAATAATAACACCTTTAATTTTACTACATCCGTGTCTAATTTTCCAGTATTAATTGGCCCAATAGATTGAAGTTAACTACAAATAAATTAACCCAGAATGGATTAGAAATGTGAAGCAATGACAAAGCCAAATGAAGGGAACTCCCTAAAAATTGTGCATATAAGGACCAAAGGACTTCCATATCAGAGCGGTTCTTACTTGCACTTCTCACGCTTGGACAAGCTAAACGTTGGAGAGCACCATGTCCTGCTCATCTCGCATCTCCTCCTCCAGGGCTGGGGGCAGCAGCTCTGTCAGGGTGTCTGCTGGTGGGAGCAGCGGAAGCAGATGCAGCCTAGGGGGTGGCACTGCTCAGGGCTTCCAAGAAGGAGCCAGCAGCCGTGGCCTGAGTAGAGGGTCTGGCAGTGGCTTTGGCGGCAGCTTTAGAGAGGGATTGGGTAGCTGCTCAGTAGGAGGCAGTTTTGGAGGAGCCTCAGGCTCTGGGGCTGGCTTAGGCAGGGCTTCTGGATTTGGTGGCAGTGCTAGAGGAGGCTTGCTTCTATAGCTATGGCAATGGTATGGGTGGTGGTGTTGGTGATGGAGGGCTTTTCTCCAGAGTTGAAAAGCAAACCATGCAGAACCTCAGTGACCACCTGGCCAATTACCTAGACAAAGTCAGAGCCCTAGAGGAGGCCAACACTGACCTAGAGAACAAAATCAAGGAGTGGTATGACAGATTTGGGCCTGGGTCTAGAGATGGTGCTTCTGAAAGGGATTACAGCAAGTACTACCCAATAATTGAAGATCTGAGGAAATCAGGTAAGAAATTATACACTGCTCAATTTCTATTCCTTTTGTGTTTTTCATTTTTATTCAGATCATGTACTGTAATGAAAATTTTAAATCAAGGAATTTGTTTGAAAACATATTTTCTCATTATATATGTAAAATGGGACCTATGTGTTTTAACAGTACCATACCTGACATCCAACCACACTTTCTCTTTGCATCTCACTTGAGTATTTATACATAAGAATAAATTTTAGACAATGCCAGGCAGCTAATTAGTATGTGTACGTGATAGTAATGGCAATGAGTCAATACTAGTATGACAAATCTGGGGCTGGGGCTGGAGATGGGGCTTCTGGAAGGGGTTACAGCAAGTGCTAGCCAGTAACTGAAGATCTAAGGAGTTATGTGAGAAACTCGGTGATGATACCTCTTCTGTAATCTATACTGGCTAGTAGTTCCTAAAAAATTTCTCTGCAACTATTTCTTGACAATTATATGTGAATCAGTAATTATGCAGTGTCCATTAAAATGGTTTGGCTTTTTTTTTTTTTTATATCTTTAAATCTAGATTGTAACAGCCACTACTGATAATGCCAGCTTAACTTCACCAATTGACAATGCTAGGCTTGCAGCTGAGAACTTCAAAATGAAGTGAGTTTGCCTCAAAATAGCACCCATCACTATGGCACAAACAAGAAATTTCAACTTCAGCTGGATGGTACTTGGCAAATCCTTTTTAAAGTAAATGATCACATTCACAAATCATATTCCAAAAATTTCTTAAGCTACGAAAACGAGCTGTACCTACACCAGTCAGTTGGAAAAAAAATTTTTTTTTTTTTTATATCAAATGGCCTACAGAAAGTGCTTAATGAGCTGAATATGACCACATCGGACCTTAACACGTAGTCTGAAAGTCTAACGGAAGAACCGGCTTACCTCAAGAAGAACCGTGGGGAGGTAGGAGTAATAAACCCACAAAGGGGCTTTCCATCACTATTCGACAAGGCTCCCAACCCAAACGATTTTCGCTACAGTGATTTCTGTGTTCTTTGCCAGGAAATGAGCATTTTGCAGAGACAGGCATTGGGGACGTGACTGTCAAAATGAACGCAGCACCAGGGACTGATCTAACCAAGCTGCTAAACAACATGAGGAAGCAGTATAAGGAGCTGGCTGAGCAAAACCACAAGGAGGCTGAGGAGCAATGCAACAAGCAGGTGGTTCAGGGCTGACAGAGCATGAGAACACAAAATCCCAGGCCTCGAAACACTTGAATTTCTTTGATTCCATTGTATTTTGTTATGTTCTTGAAGATGAGCGCATCCTTGCAGATGCAGAGCTCCACGGATGCAGGAGCAACAAGCTCAGCAAAGAGCAAGGTGATGGAACTGAAACGAGTCCTCCAGCCTCTCCAGATTGAACTGCAGTCTGTCCTGGCCATCAGAGGTGGAAAAGGACACTCAGTTTACACTATCAAAGCTTTAAAAAAAAAAAAAAAATTGTTTTGCAGACACTATTTTGAAGTACAGTGGCAAATTCTTGGCATCTGTAAAATGGGGATAATAATCTCATAGTAAATATCTCATCACATTGTTCTAGAGGGTCCCGGGGGGTCGTAAACTGCTAAGCACTTGACTACTAACTGAAAGACTGTGGTTCAAATCCATTCAGAGGTGCCTCCGAGGAAAGGCCTGGTGATCTCCTGAAATATCACAGCCATTGAGAGCTCTACTAAGCACAGTCCTACCCTGAAACACCACAGCCACTAAACCCTGTCGAATGCAGTTCTACTCTGAGACACATGAGATCACCATGGATCAGAATCAACTTAATGGCAACTGAGTTTTTTCTTTAAGGTTGTTATAAAATTAAATGAGTCGATATTTGCGAGAGTTATGTTAGCATACAGTAAGCCCTACATGAGTAATTAATATTGGTTATTATTACTATTATTGGTTATTAATCATCAAGGGTGAAGCTCTATGAAGTGGTTCATTTGAAGACCCTTTCATCACAGCAACGTACATTTCAGCATTCATACTCTAAATACTGAACAGTTTGATTCTGACAATATCTTCATTTCCATTTGCGTGGGCATTTGTAGCAAAGGTCCCTGGAAGGAACCCTGGCTGACACAGAAGCCGGCTATGTGGCTCAGCTGTCAGAAACACAGACGCCGATCAGCAGCCTGGAGGAGCAGGTCTGCCAGACCCAGGGCGAGATTGAGTGCCAGAACGCAGAATATGAGCAGCTGCTGCACATCAAGGCCCACCTGGGGATGGAGATCGAGACCTGCCGCCGCCTGCTCGATGGAGAGGGAGGGTGAGCCACCAATACCTTGATTTAGTATATTTTCTAGAAAATGTTTTTAATTCAATAATAAATGTATCTCTAACTTCTAAATAAGTGCCCTTTGGAAGAAACATGCTCCATTCAGAAAGAAAATAATCTGTTTCTTTACAATTCTTTGGTCAAACAGAGATAAGTAAGGATAATGATCTCTTTCCCTTTTTATTTCTCAGTAATTCTGGGAGCAAAGGCGCTGGATCTAGAGGGTCAATCTCTGTGAATCTGAGAGCAGAAACCCGCGCAGCTCAATTAAAGGGTAGAGTTGCTTTTAAAATACAGTTTTCTGCTTACTTAATTCCCTGGGTGGTTCAAACATTAGCATACTTAGTTACTAACTGAAACGTTGGAGGTTCAAGTCCACCCAGAGGTACCTTGGAAGAAAGGCCTGGCAATCTACTTCCCAAAAAATAAGCCATTGGAAACCCTCTGGAGCACAGCTCTGTCTGCTCTGGACACACATAGGGTGGCCACGAGCTGGACTCGACTGACAGCAGCTGGTTTCTGGCTGCTTATTTAATGTGCACCCATCATGAGTAAACATGCACTTTTTTTTACCCTAAAAATACAGGCTAGGGTAATTCCCTTTAAAACAGGATTTGTGAACTAACCTTTACATTTCTAATTCTGAAATTCTTCCCCTTCACACCTTTTTTTTTTTTTCAGATTCAAATAAAAGAGGAACCAGGACAGTGACAGATAATGGCCAACTGATTTCATGGAGCCAATCATATTTCTGATGTAAAACTCTAGTAACGGTAAAAGGTATCTCCCTGTGCTGTAGCCCCAAGAAGTAAAGGATGAAAACCAACTAACATGTGGAGCAATCCGATAAGCCTGAGGAGACAGAGCTTCAACTACTGCTGTAATCGTTTCTGATATTCTTTTGTCTTTATGAGTTTGGCTTTCTCTTAAAAATGTAAAATCTGTTTTCTACTTCAATAAACTTTCCACTTCTTGCAAATCAATTCCTTCAGTCTTTGCTATTTCAGTCGCACTGAATTTTTTATAACAGCTTTGTTGAAATATAATTCATGTATCGCATAATTCACCCATTTAAAGTGCACAGTGCAATGGTTTTCAGTATATTCAGAGTCGTGCAGCCATCCCTACCATCAATATTAGAACACTTTCATCACCCCAAAGAGCAGTCACTCCCCATTTCCCCCAATACCTCCCTCAGCCCTCTGCAGTCACTAATCTACTTCCTGTCTCTATAGCCTTGCTTTTTCTAAACCTTTCACACGAATGCAATCATGGCTTTTGTGACTGACTTCTCTCACTTAACATAATGTTGTCAAGGTTCATCCATGTTGTAGCATGTATCAGTATTTCATTTTTTATTCCCAAGTAATATTCCATTGTACAGCTGTATCTAATTTAGAGCCTCGCTTAATAAATCTCAGCTATTTTTTTATACACCTAGGCATGGATTTGCTGCATCACATGGGAACTGTACGTTTTACCTTTTGAGGAATTTGCCAGACTGTTTTTCAAAATGTTTTCTCAAATGGCTGCACCATTTCAAACTCCCACCAACAGTACATGAGGGTTTCAATTTCTCCACATCGTCATCAACCTATGTTATCATCTGTCATTTTTATTATAACCATCCTAGTGAGTGTGAAGTAGTAACTCAGTCTGGTTCCACACTGACCTTTGAAGTCAGGTTTTTAACATTAATCAGTCCAAAACCATTCAAAAAGAACAATTATGAAATATCTCCTAGGGCTGTAGTTTTCTAGCTTTCATATGGTATCAAAAAAGCATAGGTGTTATTTAAGATGGTACCTGCCCTTTAGGAACCTACACTGTACCTGGAAAAGACAACACTAATACACATGAAATGAAGAAAACCCAGTGCTTTCATAAAGAGGAATTATGAAGGATGACTTGAACTGCTATTTATCAAAACATATGTGTAGCAGTTACTCTCTGGGCCAATGCATCCAGCCCCTAGCTGCTGGGATAATGGGCTGCTGACAACTCGGGGTTGTGCCCCTCACTGGGCATTGCCCTCAGCCACAGGGAGCTGCCTTGCACAAGATTATGCCAATAATCCCATAGGCCAGAATGCCCACGGGCCAGTAACTGGCTCATGTGGGGATACAAAGGCCCAGCCCCTTTGCCTCAAGTGGGACAACTCAGCAGGGCCAGCCTAGATTCAGAGCTCCCCAGAACATGAGCTGAAGCCTCCATTAGACCAGCATTGCAGACAACTTCCCACTTTGCCCGGTCCTGCCTTCCCCACTTCCTTACAAGTGTATCTCCCAAGAGCACTCACTGAGAACCCTTCTGCACACGTTTCTCCATCTCAGAGTCTGGTTCCAGGAAACAAATTTTAAGAAAATTATATAAAGTTACAACAATTAAAACAATGTGTCCCTGAATAAAATATCAACACCCCAGAAATAGGTCCACATGTATGTAAGCATGGCATTTTCAAATCCGTGTGTAAGAGATTATTCAATAAAGGTGCCGAAATATGTAGTTAGCTCTGGGGATGCACGGGGTTGAATGTTTACCTCATGTCATACAATAAAATAAATTTCACAGAGATTAGAGAAATATAAGAAATTAAACCTTCAAAGACTTCAAATTAAAAAAAAAAAATTTTACATATTTTGGGTATGATGGAGGCTTCTTTAATCAAAAAACCAAAAGGAGAAGTCGTGAAGGGAAAGGATAGACTTGTGTCAAGAAAAAATACACAGCAAGAAGCAAAAACAAAAATTTTCAATTTGTTTAATAAAATATGGCAAAAACCCATCCCAAAACCAAGAAGGACCTGAGCAGCTCGCCAGTCAGAAGAGTCCTATTTGGACTAAAACCAAAAAACCAAACCCATAAGTCGATTCCGACTCGTAGCGACTCTATAGCTCCTTGGAAAGTCTAGGAGGCAGTTTACTCTGTCCTGTAGAGTCGCTGGAAACCCTGGTGGTGTAGTGATTAAGTGTTGCGTCTGCTAACCAAGAGGTTGGCAGTTTGACGCCAGGCCTTCCTTGGAAACTCTATGGGGCAGTTCTGCTGTGTCCTGTAGGGTCGCTATGAGTCGGAATCGACTCGACGGCAGTGGGTTTGGGTTTTTTTTGTTTTGTTTTGTTTTTTAATAGGGTCACTAAGAGCTATTCTTTAAGACCTATTCCGACTACCCAATTTAAAACATCTTGCCCTAGCCGCCATTTGGCGCCACCTGCTGGCAGCTGTCCTCTGTCTAAAATCAAGAGAGGATTCTGGGGCCTGCAGACCTGTAGGAAAGTAGCAATTCCAGGAAATCAGCAGCCTGTTTAGTCAGCCTGACTCATCCTCAATTTCCCCCTTCCCTGCCCTTCCCTTTTCTAAACACCTCCACCCCCACCTGTCCACCTCCCCCATCTCCTCTCCCCTACTCCCAGAAGATAAGAACTTGTAGTCCACCCTCTTCGGGGCTGGAGGCAGAACGGGAGCCAATAGCCAATGATTTATGTCCAAATTTTCAGCAATGCTGCACAGCACTGGAGTTTTCACCAACCCTAGTATATACACTCATGTGCAGAACTTTAGGTAAGAGATAACCATATCGATAAGAACTGTGCCATGACATTTTATGTGTGCCATGACACACATAAAATTCTTAAGATATTAATGGCCAAAAAATAATTAACAGTGCTCCATGCCATGAAACGAATGGTGCGATGAGGAATGCACTTGCAGGAAACTGCTGCATTGAGACCCCAGACCGCTTGCCTCAGATGTATAGTTCAGGCTGGGGCTGTCTTGTCCCCTCCCATCAGCTGTTTAAGCATGTTCATTGATGTCCTCAATTGCTCCTATGGCTTGGAGATGATAGAGAGCAGAAGAGTTCATTCATGATCCAATATATCTGTATAGGATAAGAGGCCTCAATTGGATTTACCTGCTGAGAATGCCCTGGGCTGTTGGCTCAGGAATCTGACCAGGGTCTCATAGGCAGGTCAGCTTTTCTATGCTGTTTGGGATGTTATGACAACAGTGACAGTCCATGCATGTAGGCCCAGTCTAGGATGGTGTGTGAATCTCCATGGGCCATCCTCTCTTAAATCCAGGAGGTGATTGGTTGCACGTCTCTTTGCTCTGAAGCAGAGGGTGCTTCAGCCTCTGTAGTCAGTTGGCAACAGTGGTCTACTCATTGGTTGTTTTCCCCTCAGCATAGGGGCCTTTCTGGTTATCACCCACACAAGTAACAAAAGTTTACCAGGAGCAAAACTGAATTTTTTTTTTTTTTTTTTGGTCCAGGTGTCTCATTCCCATAGGGGCTTGCTTTGTATGTCAGTCTGAGGGTTGTCAGTGGCCAGACTGAATGGCCTGGCTATTAGCTACAGCCCATGTCACAGTTTCCGTGTGCCCCCTAAAATGACCTTAACTGCTCCGATTGCATTCAGGGCTTGAAGGCAAAAGTTTACAAAGGTGTACATTAATACATCAACATTATCTATACATACAATAGGGGTCTCTAGGGGCCGTGAGGGGACTCATAGTTAGGCTTGGGCAAGGGTCTCAGTGATGATGATCTCAGACCCAAAAGTTTGCCTCATTTTGGTGCCAGCTGTTAGAGAGATCACTGTCACCTGTGTATATGGCATCTAAAAACCCAAGACATACAATTCATTTCCTCATTGAGCTTTATTTGTAACATAGTGCCTTTGGCTCTCCCTGGTGACAGAGGGACCTAGGCTTAATCCTCAGTCTTAACTATTTCTGAAAGTCAGAAGATCTGGGCAAAGTTGGCAGAGCCCTCAGTCATCTGTGGAGCCACGTCTCCACCATACCAAGTGCATGCATGGGTTCAGCCCAGTTGCCTGGTAACATGGAGGTGGGCCCTCCTATTTTAGTTTTCCCCTTACTATTGCAGCTACAACTATTTTGCTGCTCAGTTATTTTGGCAGGGACAGTTATCAGAGAATTCCAGAAAGGGCCTCTAAAGCCTCTTCAAGGCCACTCAGCACAAGTTACTTGAAGGGCTTTTTACTCCTTTTTTTTTTTTTTTTTTTCTCCCGTTGTTTTTAACTCTTGCTTTCCACTGGATGTTACAGGGTGTTCTCTGCACCAAGGACCTGCTTAGCCCCTCCACCTCCAGTCCCATTGTTGGAGGGCTTTAAGCAATGGCTAGGGGGTTGTTCCCCTAAACTCTGAATCTCTCATCTTTACAAACCTGCAGGCAAGCATTTCTAGTTGCTCATCCTGTCCACAGACATTGCTGCTCAGACTGTCAGTCGTGGCCACACAGGACTGCTGCCACATCCCTTTCCAACTGTAACTCTTTCTGGAAAGCTCTTACATGGGCTTCAGCAGCTAACTGGGCCTTAGTGACCAGCCAAACAGCCCAGAGCAGGAGCTACCCCATGGCCACTAATATTCTCCTAGCTTCTCTTCCACACTTATCAAGGCCTGCATCTGCCCACAACTGGGGTATGCTGCTTGGCATTTTGGGGGCATCCCCATACTCAAGTGGTGGTCCACAGGCATCAAGCATACTGGCCAGACCTGCCCACGTGGAGGTCTCTGGGCAGCCCAGGATTTCCCCTGCTGAAAGGGATACAGGCCAGATGTCCCCACATGGAGGTCACTGGTCAGCCCAGGATTTCCCCCTCAGAGGTCTCACTCCCACTCGCCATTTCCTCAGTTTCCTGGCTGACTCACCAATTGTCCACGCATGGACCGGGAATGTGAAACTTCCATCCAAAAATGGAGGGTGCCCAGAGACCAAAGAAAGAAGCAGGCAACTCCAGTGTGGCAGCAAAGAGTTTATTAGGGAGACTTACATAGCAGGCCAAGTCCTGGGTGCTGCAGTACCAAAGTATATCTCTGAGTTCCGCAGTGGGAAGGCAGAGGTTTTATAGTGGTGGACAACAGTGGCTACAAGTGACGAGTTTATATTAGAATGACTCAGCAAACAGTAGTGAACTAACAGACCACATGAGGGTGCTCATGTTCGGACACACAAAGCCTGTTTCCCCTTCAGTCCGCCCCTCAAGGTTGGCTCTTACACTTGGGTACACATTACCCCTCTTGTGCCCTAGTACAGAGACCCTGTTCCCTCCCTACTACAAACAGATTTAGAAGTGGGGTTGGCCAGGTGTCATGTGGTGCCCACGCATTTGCAAGAGACAGAGAAAGTTACTGTGTGCGCAGAATGGGAGGAAGCTTCTCTGATAGGGAGAAGGAAGAGAGAGAGAGAAGGCAACCCAATTCCCAGTCTCCTTATCAGAGAATGCTCTGGGCCCAAGGCCTTTACTTAGGCAGCCTGGATGGGAGGCATAGAGGCAGACCATTGCCCCAACATTCCCTTAACTAATGCCTTTATTTGAAAAACACATAACAGAATGTTCTTTCGAATGAATGGAAGACAGAAGCCCTGAGTCTTCTTGACGCTTTAAAGATTCATCAGGGACAATACCTTTCACTATTTGCTTTTTCTTCTAATCTAAAATCATGCAATATATTAATCTGAAATTAGAAATCAGTACTAGTAATCCATCTCACAGAAATGGTGATCACTATTTGAAAATCGTTCTGCACTTATTACAAAATTTACATTCTGCCATGAAGTATAGTTTATACGATTCTTTCATGTGAAAATAAACTGCCAATAGCAAACTTCTCATCACTATTCAAAAAAACAGACAACAAAGGGCTTTGTGGAAACCCTGGTTGCATACTATTTAAGTGTATGGCTGCTAACCAAAAGGTCGGCAGTTTGAATCCACTAGGAGCTCCTTGGAAACCCATAGGGCAGTTCTATTCTGTCCTATAGGGTTGCTATGAGTCAAAATTGACTTGATGGCAATGGGTTTATGGGTAAGAGCTTTGTACTGTGAGCCCAGACATTTCTTTTAAACTATTATATATTGCACAAGCACTAGATGCCAGGCCTGAAGCTGGCCCTTTCGAATGTACAGTTTCACTGGAGCTTCACCGGATTGAGGCTTTCATTTTACAAATGAAAGAAATGCCTAGAGCTCATTTGTGATCTTTGGCGAGTTGTTGTTTCAAATAAAGAGAGTGAGTATCAAATTTTGGATGTCTCAAAACAATAGGGGCTAATATTTACTAAAGAAGTCTAACATTTCAGGCAAGAAAAGAATTGTATTTATATATACGATTAAAATACTCTAATCCACTAAACAACCACATTCCAGACAGCTTGCAAATCACTGAATCAAGATGCATCTATTTGATAGATTTGCCGCTTAGAGAAAATTCACAGATACACAAAAACATGAAAGTGCATTTAAGGAAATACAGAGAAGAAAACCCTGTGAGTTCACACATAGATTTATTTACACGCTGCCTTATTAGGCAAAGAATCTGATGCAATCATGGCTGCTTTGTTCATTAAATGCCCTTCCCAGCAGTCATCTCTGAGGTACAGAGTGTCAGAAAAGCATCTCAGAAGACCTTGATTTTCAACCTGAATAAAAATTTAAAAAACAAAGAAAAGATGCATGTCAGAATTAAAAATGAGCAAGAAGCTAAAAAAAATAAGAAACAGGATAGAATACCTGACATCACAAGTTTCCTCAGTTGAGACCCAAATGTCCAGATAGCTGAAAGCATAAGGTAAACAAAGCAGCCTAGATAAAAAAGCTACAGCACAGATGACAACTAAAGAAAAACTCCACAGAGCCCAGGCATGATTTAGAGGCGAAAGATACTGCCAAATCTTGTCTCTTTTCATTCTTTCCACACAAAACCTTTCTGTCTATTAAATTTCGAAGTTTCATCAGATTTCTTTCACTTCACTAGTGTTCCTTTCTGAAAACTTTCTTTTAGTCAGGCCTCAACCTTGAAGAAAGAAGAAAGATTATGTTTCACAATTTAAAGAAGGGGATGAGTTTAAAAAAAAAAAAAATGCCTGTTCCTCCCATCACTAGCATTTACAATACCATCCAATCATTCGCGCTTGACTTCTTTGGTTTCATAGCTTTGGGGAGGGGTGAGGTAGGATGACCAACATATTACAACGTTTGGTGCATTTTTGTCTTACCTCAGAAGGGTGTTCTGAGAATTACTCCCAACTTAACAATTTAAAGTTTGTAAAATACCTCCTACCCCCGTGGAGGAATGGCACCCTAAATATGAAGAACAATAACATACCACTACTGCAAAAACAGTATGGGTACAGCAGGAAAAAACTACTAACTTAAGAGCTACACAGTAAAGAGAATTATTACTTATTTAATAATGTGTCCCAATCAAAGGCAGTCTCAAAAAGAGTTCAAAGAAAGCAGAACGTTGGATAACAAGTGATCGAAATGCAAAGATGAAAGCACACACACAGTCTAACAGAGATGCCATGATGAGGAAAAAAGTTTTCTATAAACAAGAAGCAGCTAGCTGCTTGAGTATAAAGTTGAGGAGGCCACGGGGTATTTTTTTTGAAGCATCTATTTAAAAAGAAAAAGACACTTTTAAACCAGAAAAACCACGAGCAGAAGCAAACGGAGTCCAAAGCAAAGAGACATAAAACCACAAAGCAAAAAGTGGATTGGGGAAGATTCCAGATTTCAGTGTCTATGAAATGGCTCCAATCATAGCGTTAGTTTTCAGAGGGCTACAGATCCTCTTTTCTAGATATCTTTAAAACAAAAACAGAAAAACAGGAGCTGAGAGTAGGCTGGGGGAGGCTCCACATTTCAGTACCTATAAAACGACTGCAGGTGTAACACTGGTTATCAGAGGTGGACTCTGAGCTTCTTATCCAGGTATCTTTAAAATGAAAACAGAAGAGCTCAACACCATCTCTTAATTTCTTACAATTTGACTCCAAAAAAAAGGGAGTTTCTAGCATTATATCAGACTAGAATGCACTCAGAGAGGAAAGCGTATTTCTGGCACCATACAGTTATAATTTAACTTTAATCTGATACTAAAACAATCTGCCTCAAAACTTTACCAGTCTTTCTTAGACATTGTCTGCTGGAATAAACATGTTGCTGAGATCTACTAATACTTACATGAAAGACTATTATTTATTTAAGTTTTTCCTATTAAGAGTAAAAATATATAATTTGGATTCAAGATATAAAGAAAGCAATAACCTAAAATCACAAACTATAGTAACCTTAAAAATAGGCTAATTAGAATAACCAAAGGGAAGGACATCTGAAACGAATGCTGATGCCAAAGCTAATTTCAATGTTTGAGAACCACCTGAACAGAAAGCTACATGTTTGATGGGAAATTTTCATTTTCATCAGACTAAGTATTTTAATTACATTTATTAATCCAGAGGGTGTTTCCTGCAATTGGGAAATCGTGAAGCAAAGTTAAGAGAATTACTCTTTCAGAAACAAATTATCAGTCATCAAAACCCCTGAAAGATTAAAATTGGAATTCTGAAAATTTTTTTTTTGCTTTGTTCCAGCTTTTCTTCTTCTTCTTCTTCGTGACATATAGTAAAGCCCCGGGGCTCTGACCCAGCTTCAGAAAAAGAGCCAGTAAAGTGAGTTCATGAAAAAGAAATTATTCAACTATGGATTAGCAAAACTGTGACAGGGATTAAGAAGTGACACAGAAGAGGAACACCCTTAAAGTATGTATATAAGAGCCAA
This sequence comes from Elephas maximus indicus, assembly GCF_024166365.1. Taxonomy (NCBI): domain Eukaryota; kingdom Metazoa; phylum Chordata; class Mammalia; order Proboscidea; family Elephantidae; genus Elephas; species Elephas maximus. The sequence continues at coordinate 47,812,546 of NC_064837.1, read as the reverse complement.
AAAAAGCAGGCGACGAGCACATTCTTCCTGCCACCTCTCCTGTTCATCCAGACAAGCTAACCGTTGGAGAGCACCATGTCCTGCTCATCTCGCATCTCCCCCTCCAGGGCTGGGGGCAGCAGCTCTGTCAGGGTGTCTGCTGGCCGGAGCAGCTTCAGCAGTGGAAGCAGATGTGGCCTGGGGGGCGGCTCTGCCCGGGGCTTCCGAGCAGGAGTCAGCAGCTACGGCCTGAGTGGGGGGTCTGGCTGTGGCTTTGGAGGCAGCTTTGGAGGGAGCTTTGGTAGCTGCTCAGTAGGAGGCAGTTTTGGAGGTTCTGGAGCTGGCTTTGGTGGGGGTTCTGGTTTCGGCGGGAGTTCTGGATTTGGTGGGGGTTCTGGATTTGGCAGTGGTGCTAGTGGAGGCTTCTACAGCTATGGTGGTGGTATGGGTGGTGGTGTTGGCAATGGGGGACTTTTCTCTGGAGGTGAAAAGCAAACCATGCAGAACCTCAATGACCGCCTGGCCAATTACCTAGACAAAGTCAGAGCCCTAGAGGAGGCCAACACTGACCTAGAGAACAAAATCAAGGAGTGGTATGAAAAATTTGGGCCCGGGTCTAGAGACGGTGCATCTAAAAGAGATTACAGCAAGTACTACCCAATAATTGAAGATCTGAGGAATCAGGTGAGAAATTATACACCACTGAATTTCTACTCCTTTTGTGTTTTTCACTTTTATTCAGATCATATATTATAATGAAAATTTTAAATCAAGGAACTGTATGAAAACATATACGCTTGTTGTATATGTATTTTGGAAACCCTGGTAGTGTAATGGTTAAGACCTATGACTGTTAATCAAAAGGTGGGCCATCCGAATCCACCAGGCACTCCTTGGAAACCTTGTGGGACAGTTCTACTCTGTCCTACAGGGTCGCTATGAGTCGGCATCGACTCGACAGCAATGGTTATAGGCATTTTAACTATAATGGTACTGTATATGACACCCAACCACACTAATTTTCTGTTTCCATCTCATTTGAGTATTTATACATAAGAATAAAGTATATAGACAGTGCCAGGCAGCTAATTAACATGTGTATATGACAGTGATGGCAATGAGTCAACATTCATTTAATCTATTTTATGATTAATTCTGGCAGATTGACATATTGTAGTATCTTGCTAGATACAAATAATCTTTGAAACTATTTTTTCTTCCTCAAAAATGTAATGCAAATATTATATAAGCATGCAGTGGAATCTAAACTGTTAGCCACTGCTACATAGAAAATACATTTTTAGAAACCTTTAAGTGAAGTTCAATATTTGCACTATTTTTAAAAGAGCTCATATAATAACTGATATTCCAAGACAGCACGCATATGCAGAGTGCTGTGTTCTGTAAAATAGTGTTCTCTGCTTTTTCCCATAAATGTAAAAATCCTTACCTTTTTGCAGAAAGATGTAGTCCTACATACACCAAGGTTATTGTTACAAGTGCCATTACCAAATGGATTTGGACAGCAATTCACCTTTAAAAGCAAACAGGGAACATCCACCCTTACAGGCAGGCATGCAGAAACAAGGTAAAAAATAAATAAATAAACCTGATTTATTCACTACTGTTGTCTTTTCTAGATCATTACTGCCACTACTGAAAATGCTGGCATCATTTTACAAATTGACAATGCCAGGTTGGCAGCTGATGACTTCAGACTGAAGTAAGAAAACTGAAGACTTGAAAACAAGTGACAAATATTGTAGGAAAAATAAGATTTAAATCAGCTTGCTTAGTTTATTCTAAATGAAAAAAACTTTTAGAGAATCATGACTTAAATTCACAGATATCCCAAGGGAAACTTTAGAAACCATTGTTCCATCAATGAATTAAAAAACAGGCAAATTAAGGATGAGAATTCTGTTGTAAAATTTTTTGGACATGATTAGAATTAGCGTTAAGCTCATATTTTTCTTTACGAGGGAAAAATTCTTACAAGAAACTTAGACCCTTCATTTATCAAAATGTTCAGAGGAGAAAATGCTCTTTTAAGTGTAGCCAGGACAGCTCACCATAATGTCATACTGCTGCCCCTTCCAGGTATGAGAACGAGCTGTATGTCCGGCAGAGCGTGGAGGCTGACATCAACGGCATGCGGAGGGTCCTTGATGACCTGACCATGACACGTTCTGACCTGGAGATCCAGATCGAGAGCCTCACTGAAGAGCTGGCCTACCTGAAGAAGAACCACGAGGAGGCAGGAGCACATTTCACATCATTAAGCAACTCTGTCCTAGATATTTCCCCCATATCTTTTACGTCAAAAAAAATTATTTTAAATCAATTCTATCTGAATGGATTTCCAACATCCTGTGATCAGGAAAAAAAAAAAAAGTAATAATGAGCAATATATCTGAAGTTTCTTTTTTTTTTTTCTTCAGTGTCCTAGTTTGAATTTTTGGTTGGTTGTGCACATTATTGGAAGCTAAAGCTTTTCTATTTTTGTCACTACGGTCTATTTTTCTTCATGTTAGCAAATGAAGAGTATGCAAGGCAGCTCTGGAGGTGACGTGACTGTAGAAATGAACGCTGCCCCAGGAACTGACCTGACCAAATTACTGAATGACATGAGGGCGCAGTACGAGGAGCTGGCTGAGCAAAACCGCCGGGAGGCCGAGGACCAATTTAACAAGCAGGTAGATTCTCACCACTGAGTCTGTAACTACACACAAGCCACTTCTGCTTGTCTCATCAGCCAAATAACTGCATCTTATTTTTCTTTATAGAGTGCATCACTGCAAGCCCAGATCTCTACTGATGCTGGGCAGGCCAGTTCCGCCAAGAATGAGATAACAGAACTGAAACGTACACTGCAAGCCCTGGAAATTGAGCTTCAGTCCCAACTTGCCATGGCACGTACAAATAGTTTTTCAAAATCTCCAACAGGAAATTAAGCAAATACAGTTTTTTTTTTCTTTGCCTGCATGTTCCACTGGGCACACAATAAAAGCAGTATTAAGGGGAGCCGTATTATACTTGCAGAAAGCATAAAACATTCCAGTGAAAGGTATGTGCTGTCTTTCCATAAAAGATTTGGTTTAAAAAAAAAAGAAAGCCAGCAAAAATGTAAACAAGCAATGATAAGACTGAAAAGACTTCTCCTAGTACTATATAAAATTGTATTTTTTAAAAATCATCCGACGACTTATTTTCATCTTTTTTTTTTTTTTTTTTTTTCCTGCTTTTCCTCTCTTAGAAAAGTTCCCTGGAAGGAACCCTGGCTGGCACAGAAGCGGGTTATGTGGCTCAGCTGTCAGGAATACAGACGCAGATCAACAGCCTGGAGGAGCAGGTCTGCCAGATTCGGGGCGAGACCGAGTGCCAGAATGCAGAATATGAGCAGCTGCTGAACATCAAGACCCGCCTGGAGATGGAGATCGAGACCTACCGCCGCCTGCTCAATGGAGAAGGAGGGTAAATGAAAATTGTGAACAGCTAAAGTGCATACCTGGGTGGATTTATTTGATGAAAATAAAAAGGGGCTCAGAGGTTGGACTTGTATTTATAAAGTGACAGTGACACAGTCCAATGAAAAGACACCTAAAGCTTCATCATGAAGAATCTCGTGCATGATGGTTTTATCCTACTTTTTTGCAAGCAGTAAAGGAAAATGCAAATAATTCTCTTTTTTCTCCAGTGATTCTGGTTTTGGAAGAACTGATTTTAGAAACTCAGGGTCCAGAAACACAGAGTGCAGAAACACAGGATCCAGTGGTTGGGTATCTGGTGGTGACTCAAGGTCTGGAAGCTCTTCTGGTCAAGGAAGAGGTAGGTATTTTTTTAATGGGGATAATAATTTTATAATTTAAAAGTAGAGTAAAGCATGCTTTTTCATATTGAGTATGTTCTGTTGTTTACATAATCTTACCCAGAGAAAACATGATTAATGAACACACTTGAATTTCTCTGGATCTGTGTTTCTGTGATGGTTTCCAGACTAATACTGTGATTACATGACTTTCAGATCCAAGCAAAACCAGAGTGACTAAGACCATCATAGAGGAGGTGGTGGATGGCAAGGTTGTCTCATCTCATGTCAGCAATGTTTCTGAAGTAAAACTTAAATAAGCAGTTTCTAGATCAACAAGAGTGTCTTTCGAAGAAGAACTCAAGAAGGACACAAAAGAAGACATCGCACCAATCTAGTCATCTTTCTGGATAGCTTCAGGGAAAAGTTTCAGTCCAGAAATAGATAACTAACCAATTTTCCTGCATCCCCTCCTTTCTTATTAGAATGCTCTTGAAAAGGTTAAAATGACAACTTTGCTCCAATTGTTTCTATACTTCAATAAACTTACTTTTGCAAGTTAACTAAGTTATTCCTGAATTTTTTTTTGAGAGATTGAATAGTTTACCTAGAAATGAAGCTGTCAATTATGATCTAGCTGCATTATTATTATGTTTACTAATTTTAGTTCATGGTGTATAGAGTACCTTCTTCATAAAATCAAGACCATAGCCATTTTACATTTGGGCATTTTTAATATCACACGAGAACTCAGTGATGCAGTAGCTGAAATTACACCTCAGTATCCCTACACTACAGCCACCAGCTTAGCCCACAAGAAAATGTGAATAATCAACCTATATTCAGTTAACACTCAGTTTCCTTATGCCCGTCACTGTACTGGGTATTTTGTAAGATAAGAAGAAACATAAGATATTCGTCCTATTTCAATAAGCTTACATCTTACATGAGAGGGAAAGCTAAAACATTGTGCATGTGTCTGTGTATGTGTGTGTGTGTGTTAATAGTAAAAGGCTTGATTCCATGATATTCACCAAAGATACCTCAGGAATCAGATATTACATGTTTGCAGGATATTCAGGATACAGGCCAAAATAAAAGGAGTCTTGGGAAATAAAATTGCATATATAATATGGAGTCAGATTTCTTGAAACCTTGAAAGCCTCAGAGAGAGGAAGTGCTCAGGTATTTGTTCCCTTGCCAAATCTAGGCACATCTCCAGTAAACAATTATCACTTGGCTGAGCTGATGTTTCCTTCCCCCACTCTGTATTGCTGATGTCTTTTACCCCATGGATGGTCACAATCCCATTCCTTCACCTCAGCAGTGTCATTGAAGTCACACCACTTTGTCTTGCTTGGGATGACAAAGTCTGTTAAAGTAGGGTGGAAGGTGGTTGGTGCAGGGTCAATAACAAGAAGAACCAGACTCAAGGCAATGCCAGGCTGGCAAGGATCCTTCCTAAGTAAGGACTTTCTCATTCAAGGAATTAAATATGACCAGGTGACAAATTAAAGAATACAACCCTATAAGCCAGTCCTTGACAAAATAGCATGGGACTTGGCATGAAAGTCAAATTTAAAATTATAACAATGAGCCTGAATATAATTCACACAAATTATACCTTCAAATAAAAAACCAATAAGAGCCACATGAGAATATCAAACCATAATAATCAAAACAACCAAAAAGGATTTTTTTTTTCATTCTCCTCTACTAAAACATAAAAATGAACCTCTGGGCACATGATAACTTCTGCTTAAATAGATAACCAGGGAATATATTTTAATAAGCTAAGCATAAAACCACCACTCAAAGAAAAAGAACGGTGTTGTCTTCAGTCAAACATATGTTTCTTGTCAAATCATTAAAGTAAATGAAACCTTGGGTGGTTCTCCTCCATTGAAAAGACAAGAAATGAGAGACTGGCTGATCCAGCCTGGATTAATGGCAGAAGGACAGAAGTGGAACCCTGCTGTGTCTGCCCTCCAGTCCCTTGGGCCATGACAACCACATCTGGGAGACCTCTCTCTAAGAGTCTTCCCAGCTCTAGTCTTCCATCTATAGATCCTGAACCACCTGGAACCTATGTTTATGGCTAGTACTATCCCCAGGTCAAGGCAAAGCTATTCCAAAAATCATCCTTAGGTGAAAACCCTCACTGTGTTTCCTTAGCATGTGTTCTGCATTTGTACTAAATGATGACTTACAGATATAGAAAGGGCCAGATCATTAGTTCCAAGATACTGAGACACAGTAGACTGTGTTGTTAAAAGCACATTCAGTTTTTAAAACTGGAACTATTGAGCTATTTTGAATCATAAAATTTACTTAGAATGCTGAATTAAATGTTAAAGACAAGGTGTTCATACATTATTGTTATTCTTATTAGTTGTTATTGAGTCAGTTCCGACTCATGGCAACTCCATATGTTGCACAGTAGAACTGCTCTATAGGATTTTCAAGGTCATGACCTTTCAGAAGCAAATCACCAGGCCTGTCTTTCAAGGTGCCTCTGGGTGGGTTGAACCGCCAACCTTTTGGCTAGTGGTCAAATGCTTAAGCATTTGCGCCATCTAGGGACTTCTCATACATTATTACCTTCCCTAAAAGTATTTTAAAGTCTCATGACAGGCATATGTTTACTTTTAGAATGCTGAAGTTCAGCTTTCCAGTCAATTTTAAATGAGAAAAGTGTGTTTCTTTCTTCTGAGAGTGGACTTACCCCTAAGAAGGAAGGGCCAGTGCCTACTTCCATATGGAAGCTGTTGGCTTTCAATTCAGAAATTCATATGGTTGTTCTTGACTTCCTAACCTCTAGGATCAGTGGACAAAAATAATTAGTATACTGGAAGTAGCCTCCATTCTCATAAATATTAGGACAGAGTAGAACTGCCCCATAGAGTTTCCAAGGAGCGCCTGGTGGACTTGAACTGCCGACTTTTTGGTTAGCAGCTGTAGCTCTTAACAACTATGCCACCAGGGTTTCCTTGTAAATATGAGAAACAAGAAACCAGGTTTATAGCAGGCAGAGAAGAGGGAGCAACTAAAGGATTTGAAGCCGTAAGGAAAATGGTCTAAACTTGCTTAATGGCTGCTTGGAATTGGGCAGTGTTCAAAAGACCTACAAAGGAGACAGAGAATGATGAATATAAATTATCCAAACAACCTCCTGAAGTAAACAAAATACTGTAAGTAATCAGTCACTTTAAAAAATTATCAGTGGCTCAAAATGGCATTACAGAACAGGAAACATTGATCAAGCCCTTATAAAAATAATGTATTCATTTGTAATATCAATGTCAATTAGAAATGATAAAGTGGAAAGAGGTAAACAGTTGTTGTTTTTTTAATCTCAGCCAGTGGAAGTTTTTTTGTTCGTTTTGTTTTGTTTGGATTTGTGGCTTTTGTTGTCGTTTTTAACAGTAACACTTAAATAACATAGAATGAACAAGCCCAGAGTTGAGCTACCAAAGCCTCCTCTTGGCCTGAGTTCAGAGTAGAAAGCAGGATACAAAATACTCCTTGGCCATTATAACTGAAACCGCATTCCAAGTCAAGGGCAAAACCAGGGGGAGACCAGCTTTGTAGGTAGGACAGGAGCTAGGTTTTGGCAAAATCAAGTGTGGGACCTTCAAGTGAGTTTCATAATCTTGCAGTGACAGCAAAGATTGGCGGGAAAGCTGGGGAGGTAAGTTGTTCATTGAAAACCAAATTTTGATGCACAAAAAGTACATCGATATGCAATCTCAGCGAGAACCATCCTAAAATTTTTATGACAATAACGTCATGAGGAGGTCTTCTGGGAAGTATTCTGTAAAAAAAATTGATACATATATTTTGAGAACTATAACCACCTTATGGTTCTGGTACTTCAAGCATCTCTCTCCTATCCTTGAGAAACTTCTATTGGTGCAATTCATAACAGAGATTATGAATGCCTGGAATTTGCTGAACTTGTGGAAAGAGCTTTTCATCACTATCACAACCTCTGTCAAATAATTCTAACACTCAAGCCTTTGGAAACACACACTGCTTTTACCTTTACTCATTGTTGGCAGCTATCTGTAAAATAAATTACTTCAAATGATTTTTTTCTTAGTTTACCTAAGACCAAGAAGCAACATTTCTAAATTTCCATGACAATTTTTAGGTAAACAAGGACTTCATTGTACCATTTCAAGGTGAGGTAATTTTGCTTTCCCCCACTGGGTATTCCACACCCAAAAAGTTTCCATGAAGATTGAATATTAGTGCTTCTGATTTCTATCACAATCATAGCAACATGAAAATCACAGACTTTTAAAGAGTTGGGAAGTGGCTTTTATTCCAGCCTCCCACCAGAACAAGAATTCTCCCTGAAAGATCATTCTAGGGCTCCAGCCTCTGGTTTAAGTTTCTCAGGCAGATCTCAGAAAGCACATGGCTTTACAAGGCAGACCATTCGATTTAAGAACAGGTATTAACGTTAGAAATGTTTGCCTTATATAGTATTAAGTCAAATCTGTCTGGCTGTGTAACTTTCAGCTCTTTCACCCTGGTTTAGACCTTTGGAGCGATTTTAAAATGGCCATTGTGTCTTCTCTTTTCTAGACAAAAATCCTAATTGCTTTAGCCGAATTTCTAGTGTCTCAGCCTGACATTGTATCCATACCCTTCATCATCTGGGACATTGGATAGTATAGACATACTGCTAACTAAAAGGTTGGCAGCTCAAGGCCACCCAGAGGCACCTCAGAAGAAAGTCCTGGCAATTTACACCCTAAAGATCACAGCTATTGAAAACCCTATAAACCACAGTTCGATCATAAAACACATACGGTTGACATGAGTTGAAGTTAACTGGATGGCAACAGGTACTGGTACTTTGCAATCAAACATTCCCCTTAAAATATGGCACCCAGAATTAAATACCAGGATCAAAAGCAGTGGGAAGATGAGCTCTGAGCTTTGTAAATCTTTTAACATAATCTAACTTCAGCACCCACATCACACTCAGGAATCTGTTATGCTAGGACTTTTGCAGAGAAGCTTTTTTCTTCACCTGATTTTTTTTTTTTTTTAACTCATAGAACTTGAGTTTTTTTTTATTCTACTTATTTCACAAAATCTTATTTTAGTCAGCATTTCAGGGTGAAAATTTGTTTTAATATATTTTCGATTCTCTCATTAAACATATTTTGTGTCATTTTGGAAAAAAAAGCAACAACAAAAACTAAATCACAAGTAGAATCACACCGAAAATCCCACACCCACTGTTGTTGTTGTCGTTAGGTGCCGTCAAGTCAGTTCCAACTCCTAGCAATGCTGCACTGCAGAACGAAACACTGCCCGGTCCCTCACCATCCTCACAATCATCGCTGTGTTCGAGCCCACTGCTGCAGCCACTGCGTCAATCCGTCTCCTCGAGGGTCTTCGTCGTTTTTGCTCACCCACTCCTTTATCAAGCATGATGCCTTTCTCCAGTTTCCTCCTGATAACAAGTCTAAAGTACATGAGATGACGTCTCGCCCACCCTCGCTTCCAGGGAGCATTCTGGTTAGACTTCTTCCAAGACAGATTTGTTCTTCCTTCTGGCAGTCCGTGGTATATTCAGTATTCTTCACCAGCACCACAATTCAAAGACACCAATTCTTCTTCAATCTTCCTAATTCATTATCCAGGTTTCGCATGCATATGAGGCGAATGACGATACCATGGCTTGGGTCAGGGGCACCTTAGTTCTCCACGTGACATCTTTGCTTTTTAATCCTTTAACATTCACTGATAAAAATAACAAAAAATCAGCTTGACATATATTTTTCATAAATATGCCACTGGAATATTTTATTCTAATAAGTATTAGACTGTTGCAACTTTAATAAAAATGTTAAGAATTTTTTTTAGCGAGTAGGATGTTTGAAGACAGGAAGAGACTCAAACTTCCCCTTAAAGTAAGATGAAGTAAAGACCATGAAGAGAGACAACATCAACTGACACCAAGTTTATTTACCAAAAAACATTCTCTATCGTGTGACAGCGTGTGTGAAAAATAGACAATAAATAGTTAGATCCTCCATTAACCTGTGGGTTTATTCGCTGCCTCTCACGACAAACATTATGAAGAAAATTAATTTTGTACAGTGGAAATCATGGGGTTTTCCCCTATTGTAATAAGGGATGGGGGAGCGTGCAGCAAGTCCTAGTCCTTATCTCCTACCTTGGAATTTCTGCTACAATTCAGGATCCGCATATGTTGATCTAACTGCAAGAAGAACAAGGGATGGTCACCACAGAGGTTTACCTAGAGAAACTTAAAAGTTAGCTATTTAGTACTAAATCAACTCAAAGCACTTTAAGTTCCTCTGTTTCTCTTTAATTTTCTTGGGGGGGGTCCTAAGCTTACATAAAATAAGAAAAAAAAAATGTTAGATATCATCAGTCACTTTGCAATTCCAAGGCAGGCTTTGAGAAATATTTTTTATTTTCTTATAATTGACACAATTCAAAAATAAATACCAGAAGAATATTAAAATGATCACTACCATTTTCTCTTTCTACATTTAAATCTTAAATACTCCCAATATTTAATGTCCAAGCTACATGAGCTAAGGATCTGCCCCTTTCTGTTATTTCACCAGAAATCCCAAGAATTGGTATCGTATAGCTACAACAGAAAAAAAAAAAAAAAAATGGCCTATTCATGATATAATTCCAAGGGAAAATAAATTATTATAAGCACAACCATGAAAATGGTTGAAAAGGTATGAAGGCAGGAATTCCGTAAAGGAGAATATAAACTTTATATATATTTATATATATAAATTTATATATATAAATATGATATATTTATACTATCTGCTTCATTCCTGCAGTGTGAGATCATAAACACTTGAAGGCATCTTCTGTGCCTTTCAATAACTAAGACACTCTACCAAGTTCAATAATTAGTAAAAAATAATTTAATATTACAGATGCCATTGAAAGTCCTTGAAGTGATTGGATCAGAGATGAACCACCCACTTCACCAGCTATAAAAAGACTTCCTCCTGGATAACAACCTGAACACTCTCCTGGAAGGCTCTGGGCTCTGCAGAGCTGAAGGTTTTCATCATGCCGCACTCTGCCCCCAAATCAAGTCTACGGCAGTTAGGGTCTGGCCATGGAAAAGGAAGAATTGCAGGGGAAAAATGTGGCTTAGGTGGCTTCTCAGGTGGAGGTTTTTCCACTAACTTTGGGGGTACAAACTTGGGAGGAAGTGAGAGTGGGTTTCTCTCTGGTAATGACAAGGATACAATGCAAAACCTAGATGGCCGTCTGGCAGTTTACCTGGACAAGGTGCGGGCGCTGGAGCAGGCAAACTGTGCACTTGAATCTAAAATCAAAGGACCGTATAAGAAATTTGGGCCTGGGACTAATGGTCAAGGAGAAAAACAGGACTACAAGAAGTAGCTCCAGATAACTGAGCAACTTAAAAACAAGGTAAGAGATTTTACTACACAAGAAATAGCAAAATATTAAAAGATCTAGAACGTCATACAGTTGTACCTCTCTTGAATGCTTAGCTATGATAATTTGTTTTCTAGTTTGCTTACTTTTATGCAGTTCATTTTATGAAAAGAATTGTGGAAATGTTTCCAAAATACTTAAGTAAAATTAAACTAAGTAAATTGTTTGCAGTTCTTCTATTTTCAAAAGCAGAATAAACGCTATAAAGAAATATTTAAACAATGATTCCATGTATTTGTCATTAAAGGACCATATACACATAAAATTTCTTATATGAAAGTTTAAATGCCTGAAATTGACACTGCTCAGCAACAATGTATAGAGATTTGGAAAATGAGTGTAACAAACCCGACTTTTCTGTGTCCTGCTTTTCCAGCTTTCAGGTGCAACCATGAGTAACGCTGGCTTCTTGCAACAGACTGACAAGGTGAAACTAGCGGCTAAGAACATTAGACAAAAGTAAGCCGTGATTGCTTAGTGGCACAATGGAAAACAATCTATGGAGAGAAACACTATGCTAAGCCATACTTATTTTTATATTGGAATCACAAATTATAAAAAGTATTATATTTGTTAGAAATAGATAAGATCCTAAAAAGTGAAAAAGTATTTTAACTGAAGACATTATCCAAAAGCCAAACCATTTGATTCCGACTCATGGTGACCCCATGTGTGTCAGAATAAAACTATGACCCCATAGTGTTTTCAATGGCTGATTTTTTGGAAGTAGATAACTTCCAAAGTGCCTCTGAGTACACTCAGGCCACCAACCTTTTGGTTAACAGCCAAGCACTTAACCATGTGCGCCACCCAGGGACTCCAAATATATTATAGAAGCTCGCTATTTGCAAGCATGCTCTGGTAGAATGCTCATCACCTAAGTTATGCTGCATAAATAAGAATTCTTATGTATTAGGTATGTGTCTGAGGATTCTTTAACTCTTTGTGTATGTGTGTACCAAGCCCACAGCAAACAAGACAAAAACAAGGTGTGGCAACTGTGTCCTAAAGCATAGCAATGCTGAGAGGGTTCTTCCCCAAAACTCTCAGTATATTATATGCAGTGCCATTGCACCAAAAAAAGAAATGTAAATAGCAAATTAAATTAACAAAAAATATTCAACTAAAGGCTAACATTTCTGGAACAGTTCTAAAAAAACAAAAAGATTGCTTAAAATAGAGCATAACAATACAAACCTAAGGCAAACTGAAAGCATATAAAACTATTTCCAGGTTTGAGACTGAGCTGGCCCTGCACCAGAGTGCCCAGGCTGACATCAACGTCTACGCCAAGTCTTGGAGGACCTGTCTCTGTCCAAGGCTGATCTGGAAATGCAGAGTGAAATCCTGACAGAGGAATTAACTTATCTCACAAAGAAGCATGAAGATGAATGTGCCCATACACGAAAGTGTAACTTGCCTCTTTCTTACTTAATTCTTGGCTTCGATTCCAATCTAATGAGGTTTAGGAAAACTGATAAATGAAGCAGATTCACCCGCCATTATGGTTGAATTCCTTGATGGTTGTTTCCAACACAGGAAATGAAAGGCCTGCCCATTGCTGCCAGCTCCAGTGTGCGTGTGGAGAGGGACACGGGACCTGGAGCAAATCTAACCTTGCTCCTCAGTGACCTGAGAACTCATTATGTAGTCACGGCTGAGCAGAATCACCAAGATGCTGAAATTTGGCTCAGCAACAATGTAAACCAAAAACACAGTCAAGGTCAGGACATCTAAGACGACTTCACTCCGCTGATATATGACTCGGTTTTGTAATGGTATTTCAGAGCAAAGTGTTAAAACAGAAGATTTTCACTGCTGCTGATGGATGCATCCAATTCTGCTAAGACTGAGGTGAATGAACTGAAGCAAATTTTTCAGGCCCTGGAGATGGAGCTACAGTCTGCAGTAGCCCTGGTATGTAAAAATCTCCCTCTGGGTGAATACGCAACAGACCAGCTTTGTCCACGCAGATAGCTTCATGATTTCACCTCAGCAATATGTTTCTGAAATATATTCCCTGGTTAGGTTTGGAGTCCCAGTTGGCGGCACAAACAGTTAAGGCACTAGGCTGCTAACTAGGGAGGTTGGAGTCCGCCCAGAGGTGCCTCGGAAGAAAGGCCTGGGGATCTACTTCTGAAAAATCAGCCGTTGAAAACTCTGTGGGGCACAGTTCTAGTCTGACCCACATGGGGTCGCCCTGAGTCGGAGGTGACGCCACAGCAACTAGTTGGTTAATAAAGTTTATTTTTAAAGGCTCTTAAGAAAAATCCAAGCATTTTGAGTTTCTTCAATTAGTAACTTGGACAGGAACGTTTCCATTAAATATACGAAAATTAAACATCTGGAAGCAAAATTATTAACTGCACGTATCAGCCCTGCTTTGCAAATACTGGGGGGGGGGGGGGCCTGGTGGTGCAATGGTTAAGTGCTTGGCTGCTAACCAAAAGGTCAGTAGTTTGAACCCACCCGCTGCTCTGCCGGAGAAAGATGTGGCAGTCTGCTCCCATAAAGATTACCGCCTTGGAAACCCTATGGGGAAGTTCTACTCTGTCCTACTGGGTCACTATGCGTCAGAATCAACTCAATGGCAACGGGTTTTTTTGGTTTGGCAAATAGTACAGCCACTAAGGTAGCTGAGACACTGCAAATGTCAACACGAGATGGCTGTTATCGAAATGCTGGCTCCTATTCAGAATGAGATCACTGTTTCCATCTCCAGGCAGGGGGCAAGGCAGAGCCCATGTTTGAAAGCTTAAGAGGATGAATCTAGATAAAATACATGTAGGTCAGCTGGGAGTCCATTAAATATCAAGGCATGTATAACTAAGAAGGTTTAAAACACTCAAACTTGAATAACAATGTCTCCCTTTTTTAAGTCAATTTTCACTTACACTCTAAAAAACAAGATTGCTCATGATATGCATTTATTAAGTGTCCAATGTTTCAGGAGCAGTGAGATAGAAACCAGGATTATGGCATCATCTCTATCTTCTGAAAGTATACTTTAACCATAAAACAAACAAAACCAAACTCGTTGCCATTGAGTCAATTCCAATTCATAGTGACCCTATAGGATAGAGCAGAACTGCCCCACAGAGCTTCCAAGGCTGTAAATCTTCATAGAAGCAGACTACCACATATTCTCTCCCACAAAGCAGCTGGTGGATTTGAACTGCCAACCTTTCAGTTAGCAGGTACTGTTTAACCAGTCTGCCACCAGGGCTCCTTACTTTAACCATAGTGAAGTTTTTATTAAGCTAATAAATGCGTTACCCAAAACCCATTGCCACTGAGTCGATTCCGACCCAGAGCAACCTTATAGGACAGAGGAGAAGTGCCCCATAGAGTTTCCAAGGAGCGCCTGGTGGATTTGAACTGCTGACCTTTTGGTTAGTAGCTGTAGCACTTAACCACTATGCCACCAGGGTTTCCAATGCATTAGCAAGTTGCTATATTTTGCATTAACCTGGTAGACCTGAGTCCCAGTCCCAGGCTATCTCTAAACCCATTGCATAACTTTGGATAAATCACTCTTCAAAAATAGCTATCTCTAGGCCTCATTTTCTTTATCTGTTAAATGAGGGAATTGGTGATTCCTAAAACGCTGTGGGCTCAAACATAGCAACAATTCTGACGATGGAGCAGGAATGGGCAGTGTTTCGTTCTGTTATACACAGGGTCACTATGACTCAACAGCGCCTAACAACAACAACACAACAACAAGATATCCTTCTGTTCTAAAATCTATTCTTTTATGGAACTAAATTTTAAAAACAATTAAAAAAATTATCAATAGGGAAGAATTAATGTTACAGTGAATTAAAATGAGCTCAGATTCATCTTACCTCAATGGGTTTCCTGAAACTTTTTTAATATACAACACAAAAATGTCATGTTCTAAGACAGGGTTTCTCAACCTTGGCACTATTGAAATTTTGGGTCAGATAATTTTGGAGTAGGGTATGGGGACCTGTCCTGTCCATTGTAGGATGTTTAGCAGCATCCTTGGCCTCTACCCACTAGATGACAGTACACCTGCCACCCAAGCTGTGACAATCAAATACATCTCCAGTCATTGCCAAATGCCCCTAGGGAGCAAAATCACTCCCGGCTGAGAACCACTGCTCTAAAGTATGAAAGCGGAATTGTCCTACTTCACCAAAACAAATGTTCACCATGCAAGTAGCTAGGTACTCTCCTTTCCATAAAATCACAAAACCTCACCCCCTTAAAATGTGGTGTCAGTGTAGAAAAGACTATCTCTGATTTACCTGAAAGAGAAGAGGTTAGAATAGGAGAAAAACATCTGTGCAATGTATATTCTCATTGCAAAGTGAAAAGGAACACTTTCTGATATTAATCTACCTAAGTAGCTCTTGATTTAATCTTTTCTCTCGGATGAAATTCACTATACCCTCAGGAAAAATCCCTTGAACTTTCTCACCACCCTTAACACATGGCTTTTAGCCTCAAGGGCACCTCACGGTCCCAACATGGCCACTGTAGCTCCAGCCATTGTGACCACATTCCACGCAAGAAAAAGAAGGAAAACAGAAGGGCAACGAGCATGCCTCCCAACCGAGCCAAAGCCTTTTTCAGAGCTTTTTTATGAGACTCCACTCAAATGCATTTGCTTACATCTCCCCAGCCCTCCTTTGCCCCAAGGAAGCTGGGAAGCATAATCTGTTTACTGAGCAGAATTTGCCCCCCAAAAAGGAGGGGTTGTGTGGAAGGAAAAGGGGAGAATGGATATTGGGCAGGCAACCAGCAACCTCTTTCCCATCCTCAGATTGAAAATGTAGAATATATCAGTTAGAAAAAAAGGTATTCATGAAAAACATATCACTGAACACAGTCTTGAACTTATTCTTCAATGTGAAATATTTGCTTTATGAAGATTATTTTAATAAAGAATTGATAAGTTCCGTCAAAAAAAATAAAATCCCTTGAAGCCAGCCTGGTAGAGTTAGAGGCCAACTACCAGACTCAACTTTCACAGATCCAAGTTCAGGTCAGCACTCTGGAGACCCAGCTCGAGACCAAGAGCCAAAGCATAGGCTACAGGCAACTCCTGGACATCAAGACATGCCTGGAGATAGAAATTATGACCTACCACCACCTGCTCAAGGGGCATGCTGGTATGCGAACAGAGATGTGTTTGGTAAAGAAGGGAAGAAGGTGAGGCTGGGGGCAAGTTTAGGTATCCAGATGCTCTTTTAATTCTTAACTACATAAAAAAAAAAAACTACATAAGATAGCATTATAATACCACAAGGACTGAACGCGTGGGCTGATCTATTAGGTATAATTTTCAATACCACCATTACCAGCTCTATGAAGGCAATGACAGAGGCCTTGATTCATGCACCCAATCCCGCGATCCATTCTTTTGCACCACGTAGACGGCACTCCACAAATGTTTATCCAACTGAATTGAAATTAACGGTAGCGTTGTTGCTCTACCTTCCCGTCTCTGAAAGCAATCCCACTAATAGCAAACATGGAGTCTCTGGGTGGTACAAATGATTAGGGCACTTGCTAATAACAGAAACATTAGAGGTTGGAGTCCACCCAGAGATGCCTTGGAAGAAAGGCCAGGAGATCCACCTTGGAAAAAAATCAGTCATTGAAAACCCTACAGAGCACAGTTCTACTCTTAATGCACATAGGGTTGCCATGAGTTGGGGCCAACTCAACAGCACTTGGTTGGTTATAGTAAACATATTCTGTGCTTAGTAGTCATGTGATGTGATCTAATTTAAAAAACAGAATAAAAAAATATGAAAAACTAAAATTCAATGACTCCAACTTAGAGTTTTTTTTAAGTACTCCTATTAGTTTTTATGAATACCTACAATAACTGAAACGAGAATATAAGGTATTTTCTTTTTTTTTTAGTCATGAGTTTGAAACTGGATCAAAAAGAGGAAATAAAATGAAGGGTAAATTCCATAAGAAAAATTTCCCATTATTCTCTTTCATTTTCTTCAGAGGAACAGTATATCCCAGGCCTAGAATTATATTTTTATATGAATTCATCATTTCTATTAAGCAGTTAGAGTCATAAAAAATGAAGGCTCTGATTGTGGAATAGTCTCACCAAGACATTTGCCAAAGTAGTCCTATAATTTTTTTTTCTTTAAAATCTATACCCATAAAAATAAATGTCTTAGAAGCAATTACTATATTACATTTAAACCACTTTCTTTCAATATTATTCAACGTAAAATGTGAGGAGACATTTTCATGTTCATTGGCTTTGAAAGGTTAAAGGAAGTAAAAAAGGAGAGGATATATACTAAATAAAGAAAATAAGATGCTCAGTTGGAGACAATTAAACAAGAAAGTTTAAACTTGTAGGTGAGTTTAAGGCCATATTTTTCAAACTGCAGGTTGTGAACCATTAATAAATCTTTAAAAACATTCGGTTATAATCAACATTTCTAAATGGAACGGAATAGAAAATATCAAGGTACCTCTCACTTAGGAATGGCAAATATTATTATATAAAACTTTTATCCCAATTACAAATATATGTGTGTGTCGTGTACTGAGGCCACGATGTAAACTGTATTTCTTCTTGTGAGTTGCAGTGAAACAAGTTGAAAAGCTATTGCGTTTTTATTGCAACCTGTCTCTACCTCCATCAGTCCATCTTCCACTCCAGTGGCAGAAAAAAACCGCCTCCTAAATCAGATCACATCATCCCAGTATTTTACAAACACACGCTCTGCTTCTTTCCCACTGCCTACACGCTATGGCCCAAAACACCCTTCATCAGCGGGCTCAACCTACTTAACTCACTCCTTTTTCCTACCAATCACCCCCAGGCTCTGCCCTGCACATATATCCTAAACCCTAGCCATGCTGAACATCCCACTCTTCCCCGAATACACCAAACCCTTTCATCTCTCCTTGGTGAGCATTAACTATGTGCCAGGATAGTTCTGAGCATTTTACTTAGGACAATTATTTACTATGCATTTTGTCAACTCATTCAAATTTCACTATAATCCTATGAGGTAGACTATTGTTATCCCATTTTACAGATGAGGAATCTGAGACACAGAGCAGTTAAGTACCAAAAACTGCATTTATCACAAATGAATTTCAATGAATTTTTACAAATTGAACACACCTGTGTAACCAGCTTCCAACTCAAAACCCAGAACATTACCAGCAACCCCAAAACTCCCCTTTACGCTCCTGTCCAGTCACCTCTAAGGGTAACTGCCCTCCTAAATTCTAACGTCACAAATACAGCTTTGCCTTTTTTTTTTTTTTAACTGCATACAGATGGAATAATACAGCATGTTCTCTTTTGTGTCTGGCTTCTTTCCTTCAACATGATATTTGTGAGATTTATTCATGCTATTGATGAGGTTGTAGATCTTATCTGCCTTTAATAAGATAAGATCTACAACCTCATCAATAGCATGAATAAATAACCCCTATGTTGGGGTTCCCTGGGTGCAAACAGTTACGTACTTGACCGCTAGCCGAAAGGTTATGGTTCAAATTCACCCAGAGGCACTTCAAAAGACTGGCCTGAAGATCTGCTTCCAGAAAGTCACAGCCTTGAAAATTCTACAGAGCATTGCTATTCTGCACATGTGGGGTCACCATGAGTTGGAATCGACTCAACGGCAACTAGCAACAACAACCTGTTAGGTGCTGGAGATACAAAGATATGGTCTCTGTCTTGAGGAAGGTATGATCTCGGGAGAGGAAACAGATGTGTAAACATACAAATAACGTAAAGTATTAACTACAATTCTGGCTGGGTTTTATCAAAATCACTCCAAATTAGTGAAGCTTTACAAAAGTAAAGATTAAGGTCATTGAAATGTATGTGCTTACCTTTCAGACTATTGAGTAGGTAGAGAAGTTAATAAATGCTCAATTAGACAGCTGTCTTCCTGTTGATTTAAGTAGAATGTTTTATTGGTTTACCTCATTTCCATCAATTAACATCTCACTTTCTTTTCACAGAAGCAACAAGAATGTTTCGGTACAAAACAATTGTTGAAGAGCTGTTTGATGGCATTGTTGTCTCATCGCAAATTAAAGATGTTCACCAAAGACCAGCTTAAGGAGCCATCACACAAATCAGCCACAAAAACGAATACAGTACCAAGAGCCATTTAATCCTCGTCACATATGTAAAATAAGTCCTGTGAAGTGTACAGAGTCAAACTCTGAAAAAGATATGAAAACAAGGGAACATATTTAAACAATACTGGTCTTTAAACAATGGGAAAAATAAAAGCCAGCAGGATATTTGGAATGTTTTTGCTCATATGCAATAAAGTTATAAGAATAGACCCACCAGCATTTTGGAGTTTTTTAAATCTTTGTGAATTTATCAAAATAAGTATACTTTTAATTCAGAAGGTCTAACCTTGAGGTTTTCAGTTCTGATCTTGAGCAACCAACTGGGGCTAATCAGTTGGGCTAAGAACCAGAGAGAAAACAATCAGAGATTAAGTACTATCTTCTAGAAGCTATAATCTAGCTGTAGATGTGAGAGATCTTTATGAAATAATTCAATGGCATCAGAAAAGCATATGACACCAAAATTAGTGGCATAGATAATAAGTGCCATGGGAATTCATGAGAGTTCAATATGGCCCAGAGAGGCCAGTGAAAAACTCAAGAAGCTGTAAATTAAAGCGACAATGAGATTGCATTTCACGTTCACCAGTGAAGAAAAATTAAAAATACATTTCAAGTGTTGGCAATGAAGTGAAGCAAGCAGAACTTTCATCTACTCCTGATGGGAGTATAAACTAGTACCACTACTTTGGAAAACAGTTGGCACTATCTACTACAGTTGAAGAGGATACCCTATGACATAGCAATTCCTCAAATTCATTCAACAAATACTCATTGAGCACCTACTGTATGCCATGCTCTGTCCTATACACTAGGTTCCATTCTAGCCCTCTCAGCTCCAAATCCTAGCAAAACTTGTGCAAATGTATACCAGGAAATATGTCCAAAAATGTTCATAGCAGCACCAATTATAATGGCAAAAAAGGGAAAACATCCAAAGTGTTGACCAATAGTAGAATGAATAAATAAACCCTGAGTTCTTTCACGATAACAGAATTCAACGCACCACAGAAAATTAATGAACTAGAACATACACGACAACCAAAATAAATTTCAGGAACATAAAAAAGCAAGTTGCAGAAGGATATAAACAATCTTATCCCATTTATATAGAGTTTAAAATCATATGCTACTATAAAAATAACACGGTTTAGTGATACAAAAAATAAGATACGAAACTAAAATGAATAGCATTCTAGCAAAAGAAATATAAACACAAAATTTAGGATTGTTGTCACCTCCAAGGGGGGAAGGAAGAGGAACGAGTGAGGGGACACACAAGAGACCCACTACCTATACTGGTAATGATAATATTTTATTTTTGGGTAGTGGTTTGTAGGTATTTGTTGTATTATTATTATTAAAACCATATACATATTTTATCAATGCTTTTGTGTATCTACTAAATAGTGGTTTTAGTTTCAAGAAGGTGACAGAGCTTCAGTTTTGAAGAAAGAATTTGAATAGGCAGAAAGGAAGCCAATATGAATAAAGGCAAAAGGATAGGATCGACCATCATGTACACAGAACCGTGAAGTTGAATCTGGCAGAATGAAGAGTTCACTTTGAAAAATGACAGGATGAGACCAAATGCATAAAATAGGGTCACTTCATGGAGACTCTTAAGAGCCTCTCTGAGGAGTAGAGACTGTGTTTAGGATCACAGGGGACTCTTACAGTCTCTAGGTTTAGGATTAATTTGATCAAGGGGTGCATAAGAAAATGAATGAAGCCTTTGTACGCAAAATGGATTGGGGTGGTGGGTGTAGAGACCAGAGATAAAGTTAGAAGTCTACTGCAGTAAGTTAAGGATAAATTGAAATTTTTCTGGACTGAGTGAATCCTGGGAGAAGTGGAGAATCCGAGACACTGAATTTGTTTAATTATTATGTTTTAAAGAGCTAATATGGGATAAACAAAAATTCTAAAATTTCAAGGTGGCATAAAAATAGGAAAATTGGGAAAAAGAACACAACTAGAAGAAAAGATGATATGGCAAGTTGTAGGTATATTGAGTTTCTTGGAAAACCCAACAGAAATTATTCAACTGAAAACCAGAATACAAATGGACAACTATCTACAAACTGCACAGACATCTATGCACACAGTCATTATTTCTATGAAAATTTATTACACATAGTAAAAATCCTAAACGACTGGTAAACACTTGAAATTTTAGACTGAATTCCCAAAATCACCTTACAATGTATCAAAACTCTAACAATTTAGAAGTAAATATAATATCTTGGGGTGTGAATTATCTCAACCCAAGAACTACAACAAAGGGATCTTTCCAGAAGTGAGTCACACACAAATAATTATGCCATACTCAGAAAGGAACACTGTAGATAATTCTGCCTTATAAATACTCAACACAATCCAAAAAAACATTTATTGATTGCTTACAATACGCAAGTACTTAATCATGTAATATAGCTATACTATCAAAGGTATCATATAGAATCATGTGGTGGATACAGCTGAAGAAATGATGGGGTCTGTTTTTTATCCTTAAGGTTAACATTTAGGATTTCTCAAAAACAATTAAAAATGTTTCCCTAATTCTGAAACAATGCTGACTTAAATGACCATCTCTTTTAAGGTATGAATCACTAGTTTTGTGGTAACTTGAAGAAGTTTCGAAGACAACGATTTTTGAGGGTAACTGAGCTTTTGGTTCCTGTGTGTCAACACACACTAAATTTCATTTCTGGAGTCAGCAATGATAGATGGCACCAAGCTGCCTGGAGATTAGACATTCTGAGAAAAGCAATTAAGAAGGAGTTGAAGCTTGATGGATTAGTGTAATTAATTTTTCTGAAGGCAACAGCGTGAAAAATACTTGTGAAAGATGTGGCAGAATGTGGACTCACTAAAGGGCAACTATTCTTGCCCTACTAACGGTTTGGTTTTTGTTTGTTTGTTTTGGGGTTTGTTTTGTTTTTATAAACTAGACTAAATTTCAGAAATTTCATTACTTTCCAAATGTACTTGTTTGCAATTTAAGCCAAAAGGCATCTTAAAATGTATTCAACTTTTTGAATTTTTTACTAAATGGCCAGTGGTATAAAAAGCCAAGAGAAACAAAAGTTAAATTGAGGGGCCAAAAAAAATTTTTAAGGAAATAAATGTTCACAAACTTGAAAAGAACATGCTGTACCACAAAAATTTCGTATTATAAACCATGGTCTACAAGAAATTAGCAGCCATGTTAAATACTAAACCAGAATGCCAGTCAAGCACACTTTCAACTTAATACCAAATTGGTTCTCATAGATAGTTTAAAAGTTATTGATTGCCAACTATAATGAAGGTATCGTAAAAAAATACATATATAGCTAAACTATCAAAGGTATCATATAGAATTATGCAATTGAAAAAAGGTTAGGCTCTGGTTTACTCAATCCTTAAGATTAACACTTTGGATTTATCAAAAAGAACTGGAAAAGTTTCCTTAATTCAGAACAGTGCTGATTTCTCTTTCAAGGCATGAGTCACTAGTTTTGGGCTTACCTGAGGAGGTTTCAAAAGTAATGATTTTTTTTATTTTTAGGGTAAAAACTACAGATTCCAGCGTTCTCTTCAAAACTCAGAAGTATTTACAGAAGTAGAAGTATTAGATTCATGTAAAATGGTATGATCTAAAGATGTAATTAAGTTTCACTAACTGAATAATTGCCGGAATGCCATATTAATGTCTTAAATCTGAACATAGCCACACGCCCAAAAGAAAAAGATTATCATGCTAGCCTAAATATACAACAGTCATCCTCAAATGAACAACCTTTCCTGGTTATACAACTGGGAAGTCAAAACAAACTTGAGCCTTGCAGTGAACGTTTTCAGTACTCAAAATATGTTTTTTAAAGAAGTTTGGCAATAAAATAGTAAATTCCTTTTCAAGACTAGATATAAAATCAATAAAAGATTGCCTACTCTGATATTCATTTGTTTGTTCAAAAGCATCAGCTATTTCAATAACAACCAAAAAATATGTGTGAGGTTACACCAGCAGAAAGGTATGCATATATGTGTATAGGAAAGAATATGTGTATATATGTGTGCACATGTATAGGTGTAACTGTAAGCATGTCTGTGTGTGCTGAATACATATAATGTAGAACATAGTGGGCACGGTTACAGATACTTCCTAGACATAACCAAATACCTTGTGGGTTTGGCTTACCAGGTTTGAAGACTTAAGACGATAGTCTCATGGGACAATTCAGTCAATTGGCATAACATAATTCATAAAGTTTACGTTTAAACAAATAATTTCTCTTCTAAGGATCAGCTGGTTCCTATGAGGCAGAGGTCAAAGATGTCCCAAATGTCCAACTTTTCCAAGCTGCTGTAGCGCTCCATCATCTCTAACATCAACTACTCCCTCTCCCTTCAGTACTTTCCCTCCTGTTTTGGGGTTCCCTAATTTGCTGCAGTGTCTCACAGAACTCATGTACTGAGAACTGAATAAAAGAAATGGCTCACACAGTTTGGAGGCTGGCAAGTCCCAAATTAGTGGGTCAGGCATAGGCTTCTCCTTGGACCTCAGTTTCTGTCCAAAGGCACTCAGCTTTTTCGTTCCATGGGCCAGGAAGCCCACTGTGCTGTCTCCTGTGGGTCTCTGCTGCTGGTCTCTCCTTCCTTGGTGGTGGTGGGCTCTTCTCTCTGCTCTCGAATGAGCTCTCTTTTAAGGTAAAACTGACCAGTCCTCTTGGTGTGCCACAATTATCTTATTTGCACACCCCTGCCCAATCACCTGGGTGGGAGTTACAAAACTATGGTGAGAAAGGTCATACTATGCAATTCATCACACCGCAATGTTCTACAGCCTATTTTGGTGAGTTGCGATTGGGGTCTTAAAGGCTTGCAAGCGGCCATCTAAGATACAATATTTGGTCTCTACTTGTCTGGAACAAAAGAGAAAGAAGGAAACCAAAGACTCAAAGAAGAAACTAGTCTACAGGACTAATTGCCCACACAAACCACAGCCTCATCTATACTGAGACCAAAAACCTAGATGACACCCAGTTACCACTACCGACCATTCTGACCAGGGACACAATAGATGGCCCCAGATAGAAATGGAGAAAAATACAGAACAAAATTCAAATTCCTTAAAAAGGCCAGACATGCTGGATCGGTAGAGTCTAGAGGAACTCCCGAGACTGTCAAGGTACCCTTTAAGCTTGGAACTGAAACCACTCCCAGAGGTCACCTTTCAGCTAAATAACAGATCAGCTCATAAAATAAACAATATCACCCATGAGGGGATAAAAAGAATCAACTAGGTGCTAAATTTAAGGGGTTGGTGGAAAAACGAGGCTGGGATGGATTCAAAAGATATGTAAGACCCATTGCCTTTGCCCTTGAGAATTTTCAGTCACAATAAAAACAAAAAAAAAATTTTAAGAACAATTACCAAAAGTAATGGGTGATGCAAATGGTTAGGCAGTTGACTACTTACTCACTGTAAAAGTTGGTGGCTGAAACCCGCCCAAAGGTATCTCCGAATAAAGACCTGGCGATCTGCTTCTGAAAGGTCATAGCCTAGAAAATCCTAGGGAGCAAAGTTCTACCCTGCAACACATGGGTTTGCCATGAGTTTGACTAGACAGCAACTGGTTTGGGGTTTTTTTTGTTTTGTTTAAGGTGGCTCACTTAAAAGTTGTGAACCAATAGAATTCTTGTAAATCTACACATATTTAAAATGCTACTTAATCTTTTTTACAGCTAAAATATAAAATTTCTCTTTGTAAAAAGCCCAAATGTATCACTTCCAAGACTCGGGTTTTGGTATACTAAGCTTGCTTATAAAAGGGATTAACATGTATGTACAAGTGTGCTACTGGTTGTGTACATTACATCCTCCAAAGCTATACAACCATGTTGAGCTACTGGAAGGTGCTCATTTACCTAGAGATTGACTAACCAACCAAACCAGAGGCCAAAAAAAAAGGAGAGGCAGAGAAGGATGGGGAGAGAGTAGCAGATAACACTTGACAGCAGCTGGTAGGGAGCAGAGTCCAGCCCAGAGAAGGTTGGAAGGTTCTTCCCTGGCAGCAGAAAACCAAGACAGCATTGAGGAGCATGGGGAAGTGAGGAGAAGCCAGAAACGGGTGTGGGAAGTGAAAAGTTTGCTTCTGGAATAATCAGTAACCAGTTTTCGTCAAGTCGATCCTGATTCATGGTGATCCCATGTGCTCCATAGGGTTTTTGATAGCTGATTTTTCAGAAGTAGATTACCAGGCCTCTCTTCTGAAGTGCCTCTCGGTGGACCATGCTGAAAAATGCTGAACCTCCCACCTTTTAGTAGCAGCTGAACGCATTAACTATTTGCACCACTCGGGGATTCCAGATTGGGAAGATGGTCTAAAGAAACTCCAGATTGTGAAAAAAAAAATGACCAAGAATAGAGTATCTAAGACACTCAATAGAAGTGAGAGACTGAATGTTCAAACAGACAACCACTAGACCATATATAAAAATAGAACTGTAACCCACAATCTGCAGCAATCATCCAGGAAACCAAACCACAGCCTCTGTAGCAATCTGCCCCAAACGGTCAGGACATAACCAATAACTGCCAGTTTCCCTAGTTTTTGCCCCCGCTTCTACCTGACGACTAACCAAAGAAAGCCAGATATGCTCCTGACTAATCACATAGGATGCCCCACTTGCAGCTAGCCCACCGTCAGCTTCCCCATGCCAGCAGCCCCCACTCGGGACATACCTGCAGCCTTCCATTCTTCTGCTATTAAACTTTTACACTCCCTTGTCTGCTCTGGGGTCTCTGACAAATCCAAGTAATGGTAGCTGACTCCCTTGCTAGGGTAAGCCCTGAATGAAGTGTTTATTGTTCTCATTTAGTGGTTTTCATTTATTTTCACAGGGAAAAAAAAAATAGGGCCAACGTCCTCAGTCAGTGAAAGGAGGTTTAGAAAAGTCAGTATTCCAAAGACAGGAAGAGCTAAGGAAACACCTGCTAGATGGCTGAGGAAGGTGTACTTAAGACCCAATAAGAATTCCTCTTCCAGGGATGAGGAAGGGAAGGTAAATATTGTAGCTCAAGTGGAACTGGTAGATGGAAGAGTTTCAGCCAAAGAGCTATAAATTCAAAGGTTGAGACTTAATTAAGGCACCTCTGCAGATGAAAAGGAAGTAGAGGAAAGGAAATTGAATTCCTGGATAGTTTCGTTTAGTCTGCCGAGCTAACCATACAACATGAATTGTATTTGTAATATACCAAAACTGTATATAATTGGCACCCTAAAATGGCCTCACTTTCTAGTAAAGCTTGTTATTGATCATGAAACATCTGAGTGGGCTGAGCTACAATGGAATAAGTAAGAAGGATAAATACTATGGAAGATGCCAGAGAAAATAGGGCCCAAAGACAAAGTCCTTGACTGGAGAAATTTCCCTGCTTTTTACCCTTGAGTTACAGCAGCAAAAAAATGAACTCAGTATCTGCTAGGAACAAGACAGTATGTGTAGTACTATAACTTGCTTAATCATATTACATGTATGCACAGGACATATGAAAACGCATGCAAGCATTTTTCACACACCTTGAAAACATGCTGACAAAAAAGTTCTACTCTTGATTGCTTCTTTGTATATTCTTAACTGATACTTGCAACATCAGCTTAAACTATATCTCCTAGAGGCATGCTCTTATGAGTAGAAAAGTCAATAACAAAACAAAAAGGGGACAAACCAATAAATGAAAGGCCTATCATTTATAGCAACTTTTAAAAATACAAAAAAAAGAATCCGTCTTTAATTGTGTGATAGTTAAGGCTACGTGTCGCCTTGGCTAGGCCATGATTCTCAGTGGTTTGGTAGATATTACATAATTATTCTCCATTTTGTGATCTGATGTGAGCAGCCAATCAGTTGAAAGGGGAATTTCCTTGGGGGTGTGGTCGGCATCTAATGTATACGGATGTTCTGGCAAAGCTCCCTTTCTCTGAATCCTGCCTCTGACTCGTCATTCTCTGACCTCTAGTTCTTGGGACATGAGCCAGCAGCCTGCCATCTGACCTGCCGATTTTGGGTTTGTCAGCCCCTGCAATCACATGAGTTGGGAGAAGCCTCCAGCCCAACATCTGACCCACAGATGTTGCCAGCCTCCACAACAGCATGAGCCATTTCCTTGAAATCTCTCTCTCTCTTTCCATCTATACACATATAAAACCAAAAACCCAAGCCATTGCCGTCAAGTTGATTCCAACTCATAGTGACCTTATAGGACAGAGCAGAACTGCCCCACAGTGTTTCCGAGGAGCAGCTGGTAGACTCAAACTGCCAACCTTTTGGATAGCAGCCATAGCTCTTAACCACTGTGCCACCAGGGAGATGTAGATATATAGATAGAGATATAGATATATTGATATAGATACACTTCACTGATTTAGCTCCTCTAGAGAACTCAACCTATGGAACAAAATCATAAGGAATGAATTTTCTGGGTTGGTTCTCATGTCTGGCTAGTGTCAAAGGCCATGCTGATTCTGCCTCCAGTAGTAAAGAGGCACTGCTAATCCATGGCATGAAGCAGCAATAGAAATACACAAAATATCACCATGAGTGGATCAAATATTTGTGAGAAACAAGGCTCTGGGTGATTGCATAATTATACTTTTCTACAATTTTGTCAGAATGAGAAGTATAGGCTGATTGATAGGTCCTGATTTTACCAAAAAAAAATGGTGAAAGAAAGAGACAAGCTCAGGGCTTAAGAGTCACAGCTCAAGTGCTGTGTAAAAGGCCTGAAAGTTGCCACTTGTGCCCTGAACAAAAGCCTTATTTCTTATAGTAACAGAGCTGATATTGCTGAAAACCAAACCTGGAGTCTTATCATAAGAGTGGCTGAATTGCAGCACCAATTGAATTCCCAACCTCAAATGGCATATGAAGTTAAAGTCAGGGCATTAAATGGGAAGAAATTGGATCCTGAAACTTGGGATGGGGACAGATGGGCAGTGTCTTAGTTATCTAGTGCTGCTATAACAGAACACAACAAGTGGATGGTTTTAACAATGAGAAATTTATTTCCTCAGAGTAAAGTAGGCTAAAAGTCCAAATTCGGGGCGTCAGCTTCAGGGGAAGGCTTTCTCTCTCTGTCAGCCTTCTCGTCAATCTTCCCCCAGACTAGGAACTTCTCCACACAGGGACCCTGGGTCCAAAGGATGCACTCTGTTCCCAGCACTGCTTTCTTGGTGGTATGAGGTTCCAAACTCTTTGCTTGCTTCCGTTTCCTCTTATCTCTTGTTAAGATAAAAGGTGGTGCAGGCCACATCCCAGGGAAACTCTCTTTACATTGGATTAGGAATGTGACCTTAGTAAGTGTGTTACAATCCCACACCAATCTTCTTTAATATAAAATTACAACCACAAAATGGAGGACAACCACACAATACTGGAAATCATGGCCTAATCAAGTTGACCCATATTTTGGGGGGCACAATTCAATCCATAACAAGCATATAATCAGGAATCTGGGGGCGTGAATCACTCCTCCAAACGAACCAGCTCTCTTACTCCCATTTGGAGGATTACTCCATCTTTGTCTACTAAGCCACCTCCCCAGTAAAACTATTACCCCTTCTACCCCCATCTGATGAGATTAAGCCAGCTGTGCCTGATGTGTCTTTCTCTGAGATATCACCTGAGGCAGTACCTGGGGTGTTGCCTGGGGCATCACTTGAAACAGATGTTTTGCAAGACATTGCTTAACGTCCCCAGGACCCACTCCCGCCACCCATTTTTGCTTCTAGAGGTGAAGCACAAAGTGTAACCCCAAGAGGTGAGGTACAAAACGTAACCTAGGAGGAAGTATGCTACATTCCAAAAGAACTGCCGGATTTTTTTTTAATATAGACAAACAGAAACCTGGGGAATACGTATGGGAATGGCTATTAAGGGCGTGGGATAATGGTGCAAGGAACATAAAGTTGGATCAGTCTGAGTTTATTGATATGGACCCACTAAGCACAGAACTTGATTCAATGTTTCAGATAAAGAGGTCAGAAAATATCTAATAGATTATTTGGTTGGTTCACCGAAGCACGGACTAAGCAGTAGACTACACTACACTATATCAACTGAAGGACACTGTTGAAGGGAAATCCTTTCAACAGGCAGAATTTCAAGCAGTACCGCTGGTTGTTCATTTTGCTTGGAAGGAGAGATGGCCAGATGTGCAACTGTATACTGATTCACGGTCTGTGGCCAATGGTTTGACTGGATGGTCAGGGACTTGGAAGGAACATGATTAAAAAATTAGTGACAAGGGTGCGTGGAGAAGAGACATGTGAATACACCTCCCTGAATGGCCCAAAGAAGTAAAGATATTTGTATCTCATGAATGCTCACCAAAAGTGACCTCAGCAGAGTGGGATTTTAACAATCAAGTGGATAGGATGACGCATTCATCCTCTCTCCCCAGCCACTCCCATCATTGCCTACTAGGCTAATGAACAGAGTGGCCTTGGTGGCAGGGATGGAGATTATGCATGAGCTCAGCGACTTGGACTTCCATTCACCAAGGCCGACTTGGCTACAGCCACTGCTGAGTGCCCAAACTTCCAGCAGCAGAAACTAACAGTGAGTCCCTGATATGGCACCATTCCCTGATGCAATCAGCCAGCAACCTGGTGGGAGGTTGATTATGTTGGATCACTTCTATGATGGAAAGGGCAGCGTTTCAGCCTTACTGGGATAGACACTCTGTATACGAATTTGTCTTCTCTGCACATAATGCTTCTACCAAAACTACCATCCATGGACTAGCAGGATGTCTTATCCACTGTCATAGTATCCCACACAGCATCACCTCAGTTGAAGGGACCTACTTGACAACAAATGAAAGGTGGCAATGGGCTCTACTCACGGAATTCACTGATCTTACCATGTTCCCCATCATCCTGAAGCAGCTAGCTTGATAGAACAATGGAATGGCCTCCTAAGGACACAATTATGGTACCAGCTAGGTGACAATAACCTGCAGGGTTGGCAAAGTGTTCTCCAGGAGGCAATATATGGTGCTGTTTTTCCCATAGCCAGGATTCTGGGTCCAGGAATCAAATATCTTTGTTTCCTTCCTTCTTTTATTCCATTACTTATTATAAAATATAAGATGTAAACAGGGCTAGTGTGTTTTCGGTTGTATGCATGTTAGTTGTATTATGGTAGGCACAAGTATGACATTATAAAACCCAACCAAAAATTGGGTTTTATAATATCATACTTGTGCCTACCATAATGACATTATAATTGTCTTCAGAGATTATGTATGGTTTAAGGAGATGTGTACAGGTGCCAAGTTGACACGGGGTAGACCATGACGGTTAAGGTTATGTATCAACTTGGCTAGGCCATGAGTCTCAGTGGTTTAGCAGCTATTATATAATCATCCTCCATTTTGTGATTTGATGTGAGCAGCCAACCAGTTGAAAAGGGAGTTTCCTTGGTGTGTGGCCTGCATCCAATATATATAGATGTTCTGGCAAATCTCACCCTCTCTGGATTGTGCAACCAACTTATCATCCTGTGACCTCCAGTTCTTGGGACATGAGCCAGCAGCTGCCATCTGACCTGCTGATTTTGGGTACATCAGGCCCTACAATCACGTGAGTCAGGAGAAGCCTCCAACCCAGTGTCTAACCCATGGATATGGGACTTGGCAGTCTCTACAACTATGTGAGCCATTTCTTTGAAATAATCTAGGTATCTACCTATCTATCTACGCTTCACTGTTTTTGCTCCTATAGAGAATTGAGCCTGACATTTTGTTAATTATGCTTCTATAATCCTGTTAAAATGTGTGCTTGATTAAAAAGAGGGACTCACAATATCCTAAACTGCTAAAGAAATAACATTTCAAGCTGTATTGGATTATCCCCAAAATTAAAAGATCAGATGAACTAATCTATCTAAAAAAAAAAAAAAAAGGAACTAGAGATTTATATTTACAACTGCCTGGAGGAAAAAATTGCTTGACAAAAATTTGTGTTGTCATGAATTCTAACTGGTATGCTTTTTAGAGTAAAAATTTATCGCAACATTTATGAGTAGGAAAGGCAAAATATTAAATGGATTAAGATTTGTGATCCTTGTATACGAGAAGATAAGGTACTTTAAAGGGTAAAATACATGTGTCCAAATGCATTACATAAAAATAAATAAATCCATTACTCTTCTTTCAGTATTTTTCTTTCCCTCCTTAAGGCAAAAATATCCAATTCTTGAGTGTGGTAAAAAGCAGTTTAGAAGAGATGATACTCCCCCAAGTTTAATGGCAAAGTCCCAGTATAACACTCTAAAATGAGTGTGTATCCGATGTCCGTGGATTTATAAACACTAAGTACATGGGAAAAGTAATGTTTTTGAGCTACTTATCTGTCTTCTTTCCCCTGGTAGTTCACTTCTGCCACCTCCTTCAAGTAAATAGGTTCCTCAGTGCTCACTGCCTTGTGAGTAGATGAAACAAAAGCAAGGGGGTGCCCCAGTCCTTGGACTTAGAATGAAGAAGACATGGGGCCCAGACATAATGTTCAAAGAAACATCATTCATTCTATGCATATTTATTGTCTGCCTCCTCTATGCCAGGAACTGTGCCAGAAAGTTCATACAGCAGTAAACAAGGCAGATGGGTCCTGGAGCATATCTTCTACTGTTAAGAGCAGGATGTCTGTCCCACCCTCAAGAATATAAGAGATTCCCCTAGACTGAAGGGTGAGGGGAGACAGGGGCATAGCTGGGTATCAGAACAAGGGGCCCCAGGCTCTGCTTCTGAGGCAGTGCCCTTGCAAAGCCACAAAATTTGAGGGAAGTTTGGGTGATCTGACTGCTTAGGAGCACTGTGCTCTGCTTCCTAAATTGTGGTCCCATGAAAGGGACAAGAGCCAAATAGGTTATGACTGCACAGTGTGTCTGGGCAGATGGAGCCACAGTCTGCCTGATATTTCCATGCCACTGGCACACTGAAGTATCAGAATAATTCCCAAGCCCTCAAGCATGGGAGGAAATATGGGAGAGAGCAGCTGGATATAAGTGGGACAGGTGGGAAGAACACTGACAGTCTTAGTAAACACAGGCTTGGACAAACGACATCAAGGCCATATGCTCCCCTAGTCATGGCTATATAAGCTCCTCAAAAACATAGATGCAACACTTTGGAGAAAAGGTGGGAAGTCCATTTGATGAGATTTAACACATATTTAACACATAACCTCTGCAGGATGGGAGCTCAAAATAAAATTTAATTTGTTACTTATGAACTCAGAATCGTACCAGCTACGGCATGAATACCGGAACCTGCCAATGTGTGATGCAGGGTCATCTCAGACAGTTACACTTAACAACTCATTTCCTCTGGATGAAGAAAATGAGTGAAAAGGAAGGTATTTTATAACAGCAGTTCTCAAACTTTGCTGCATATTAGACTTTTGCTGCTTTGTTTTTTAATTCTGATGCCTAGGCCACAACCTGGACCAACTAGCATAATTCTTTGCTTTCTTGCTTCCCGTTCCACTACCATATGCCTGCTTCTCTTCATATTTCTTGGTCCCAACTACCAAGAAAATCAGTTTGGCCTAGATAAGCATCAGTGACTCTCATTAGTTCGAGCTTTTTGCATCAGGGTACTTCATAGGTCTCTGCCCAGTCTGTGGATTGGCTGTTCCTCAGTCCAGTGTCAGCTAATCAATTGTAGCTGCAGGGTGGGGGAGGAGGTGGAGAGGGTTAGGTCTGCTTGAACAGAGTACAGGGAGTGACCTAGAACTTCTCCTCTGAGCAGGGGCTGTGAGCAGGCCAGTTTTGTTTGGAGGGGATGGTGGGAATGCCCAGGACAAATTGACCACCGTAAGTTATTTCAGAAACTAATAGAGCATAATGCACATGCAAAGGTCCTGTGACAGCTCTAAAGCCAAGGACTTATTCTCAGGACTGCGCTCTAGGAGAAATCTCAGCCAAGCCACATTCAATCACATTCAGCAACTAGCTGGCCAGATTAAACAAGGAATTTAGGTGGAGGGAGATATAATGAGAGCCAGACAGGCGATATATCAAATATAGCCCAACAGCCAAAATTCCAGTCCCAATGATGCCGCTATGCCGATCCATGACCTCGGGCAAGACACCTTAACCCCGCTGGCCTTAGTCTTCACATCTTTACAGGTCACAAAATGAACGGGATTGTGAAGATGGAATAAATGCCACAAAAGTTGTTTCTTAGAAGAGCTGCATAACGTAAATCTTACAGGTACGAGTGGTCATTACCTATGTTTACTAATGAATGAGCAACCCCACGGTAAGTCAAAACCTCATTGAACACACCCTGCCCAGGGACCATCTGGTTCTATTTCTTCAACCTTTTAATACATTGGAAATGTGTTAGCTCACAGCTACCATCATACTCTGTTAGCACTTATCTGGAACTTCATCTGCAATATGCCTTTAGGAGTTCACCTCAGTACATCAAACCCTGCCACAGGCCAGCAGTCTGCCATGAAGCACAGAGTATGCTTTTGAGGGAAATATGGTCTATCAGCCCTTGGCTGATGACAATTATTAATTTAATCTGGTGGTAGCTTTTTCTACTGTCAGAATATCTAAGATTTATAACATTTCTGCTTAAATAATCCAAGTAGTAAGAAATACAGTAAAAGAAAATGTTAGCTGTCAGGTTTTGGACCCAGATTTATCTCTTTGCAATATCTTGGGAAAGCTAATTACAATCTTCTTTCTTTGCTCTTTTCTTTTTATGTTCCATTTCCTTTCCAAAAAATTAATTAACTTTTTTTTTTCCTAAAACGCTCAACTTTAAAGGGAATCAATTGAGGAATACTGAGGAGGCTTTTAATTTTCTGTTCCATCGTGGAAAGTCTGACACTTTACTATCCCAGCAATAGGAGCGAAAGGTTTACCATATATTTGCGTAATTGATTAGAAACACAGGAATTTCCGAGCCTCTGAAAAAGGAGCTCTGCGTCTTTAAGGCTCCGCAGGGCTCTCCCTCTGCTCTCTACGCAGGCAGAGCAGACTCTGCCGCAGCGACTCATCCTATCGATAAGGTTCAGTTAGCCAAGGTGGAGGATGGGAAAAGAATGGAACTGTCCCAGCTACTCAATGAGATCAGGGTAAACTATGAAAAGCTCCTCACCAGAAATCAGATAGAGACCATGCTCTCAACAAGGATCCAGGTAATGATTTCATACAGACAGGCATCTTCCAGGATAAGGAGACAATCCATGTCTATCCAATTCCTGTCCCAGCCTCTCTGAGGTACAGTATTTCCTTTTCAAAGCAGCGTATACTGGGGAAGGAATTTAGGTTTTACAGCAATGTGGCTGAGACTACAGGGGGAAATGCCTTGATTATACTGTTAAATGGCCATTAAATAAATGTTGGTTGATACATTTGATTTTTATACAAATTACTAGGTTTCTATCGTTAACAAAACATACAAGAAAATGGTGCACTTTAAGCATCCTTCAGGAAGCAAGCATTTCAAATACGCTTCAAAGATACTGTGGGGTTATTTATGGAGATCATTTAGATAGCATATTTAAAATGACAAGCTTTATAGGGAGATTTATTAGCTTGCATACTCTCTGGAGATAAAAGTAGGTAAAATATTTCTGAACAGTTCCTATCATCATTTTTTAATGAGCTCAGTTTTATATCCATTGTTATAAACAGAAATCATCTCGGTATGTGACATGGCATTCAGAAAAAATGATCTAAATTATAACAAAACTCCCAAACTGATTACAGATTTTTGCTTATTATGAGATGAGACATGTTTGCTTCTAACATAAAAAATGAAATATTTAAGTATTTTTAAAAAGAGAGATAATTTAAATAAGGGCTAGATCCTAATTCATAGACTTACTTAGTTTTAAAATGACAATCATCTTTGGCAATTAAGGTCTCAAGTCTTTAAACAAATTTATAAGTAAATATTTTAGAAACAAAGATTCATAAATTTAGTTGGTTTTTGTTTTGTTTTCAGTTTATCTATTAAATCTGAGTTCAAATTCTATTACAAGCACCCAGATACAGCAAAGAATTTACTTAAGAACATTTCCAAATGGGGAAAAATATATATTACTAGGGACTCACAGGCCTTTATTCTATTAGCAGCTCATTTTTAGTCACATTATATATTTTATAACTGGGTAACATTTTCAGCCTTCATAAAGAATAATCAGTATTCTGGATTAAGCAAAGACACTTGAATATTTGCATTATGTATTGGAATAGTTCATATGCCTTTTACAAAAGGAAGGAAAAACAATTTCTGAAGATGATAAACTGAATAAACATTTTATTTTGGAAATAATTGTTTACAAGTCACAATGCTAAAATGAGTAAATTCAAATGAAAAAGCAAGATTACAATACATTTTGTTTAAAGTCTTTTAAATATTAAAAAAAACTTATTTTTTTTTTTTTATTCAGAAAGTCAGCTGGAATAAATTCAAGAAATCCTGATTAATTATTATGAAATAAAGAAGCATAAACTGTTTTAGTTACGTATTGCTGTGTAACAAACCCCCCAAAACTTAATGGATTAAAACAACAACCATTATATTCTCTTTCATGATTCTGTGAGTTAACTGGGCTCAGCGGGGTGATTCTTCTGCTTCACATGATGTTGGCTGGGGCTGTAATTATCTTGGGGCACGACTGGGATGGAATGTGGCTCATTCATGTGTCTGGCACCTTGGCAGGTCTTGCTGGAAAACTGGCTTAGCAGGGACAACTGGGGCTATTTCTCTCTCTCTCCATGTAGCCTTTCTACATGATCTCACCAACAGGGTATCCAGGCTTCTTACATTGCAGCCTAGGGGTCCCAAAGCACAGAAGTGAAAACTGCAAGAGCTTCTTAAGGCTTGTACCTGGAACTGGTGTGGCATCACTCCTGCCACATTCTATTGGTTAAAGCAAGACACAGGGTCAGGCCAGATTCAATGTGGAAGGGGACCACGCACACAAGGACATGAATATTGGAAGGTGCGGTTCATTGGTGGCCATCTTTGTAACCTAGCTACACACATAAGCTTAGCTGCCAGTTCCATACTCAAAATCCAAAAAACCACTAGATACTGGCACTTTTACACTCTCACATTTCCAAAAATCTTTACATTCTCTTCTGTAGTTGCTCCAGTATGTGTAGCTACATCACTCTGCCAAGTTAATACTAAGAAAAAGTGGCATAACAAACCAAAAGAAATGATGAATTTTGTTCTCTAACACCTTGCCCTAAACTTTACTCCAATGTTTCCTTAAAAAAAATCCATTGTACCATCAAATTAATTTTTTAATTTTAAAATATATTTTAATAAGAACATTAAAAAGTTGTAATTTCAGCTTCAAAATGCTACAATCAATCCATGCGTTGCTCCTACTTGGGGCCAAATGTTGAGAATTCTGCCAAAGGAGACTTCCATTTAATTCCAACATCAGCATAAGAATATTTAAAGCAGAATATAAATATTCAACTTGTTATTTAATGAGGACGTTTAGAGAATAATTTTTTAAAGATGTCATTTTTTGTTACTGCCTGCCTTCTAAAAAGACCAGTTTGAAAAAGGTAAATCAATAGTGGGTGCTCTTAACACTGAAGTCCAGTTTAGACCCTGGAGCCCTGGTGGTGCAGTGGTTAAGAGCTCAGCTTCTAAACGAAAGGCTGGCCATTCAGCTCCACCAGCTGCTCCCTGGGAACTCTACGGGGCATCTCTACTCCGTCCTGTCGGGTTGCCATGAGTCGGAGTTGACCCAACAGCGATGGCTTTGGTTTTCTGGTATAAGGCAACTTAATTCTTTAAATTATCATTAACATACCTTCCAGCAGTAAATGCTCCATGTCCATACCCCTGGTCCCAGAATCAGAGGTCACAAATTTAGAACCTGCAAACTTTTTTTCATTAAAGTAGGTGTATTTTTCCATATTTCATGGGCTGTCATAGTTGGAAGGGACTTTTGAGTCCCTGAGAAAACTGAGGCTGAGAGTAAAACTGACTTGCTCACATATTTAATTAGCAATTAAGTGCTAGAACAAATTTGTAATTCAACAATTTAAAGGAAAAAAATGATTCAATTCCTATACTACTTTTGTATAATGGTTTTTAAATGTCTCATTTTTTTAAGGGCACTCTTTGTGTTTTTGTTACTGTTGTTCGCTTTCCTATAGCTAGAAGAAGATATAAGCAAAAAAATGGACAAAGATGAAGAGGCTTTAAAGGCGGCTCAAGCAGAGCTCAAGGAAGCCCGACGTCAGTGGCACCACCTGCAAGTGGAAATTGAATCTCTTCACGCTGTGGTAAGAATGTTTTCCAAAGGAAGTGGCCCACTGAGTCCCCAGATGTTATTTGATTAAGGGAGGGAAAGGAAGAATGTCCATTACTTTACTGTGAGAGATTGACAATCAAGGTCACTGGATTCTATTCCTGGTCCTAGTTCCATTATTCTAACCCCATCATGTCCACAGCTGTAATCAATTCACTCAAGGTTTAGTTCATGTCTATAAAAATGAAGTAATACTTGCTGCTCACCCTGGGGTTCTCTAATTGTTAAAGCGGGAGAATAGGGTCTTTCTCGGTATCCAAAGTGTTAACAGTAGGAACTCTTATGCTTGCCACTGGAGACTGCTAAGGAGAGAAATATTTGAGCACTTACCTAAAGTGCCTTTTATATGCAGCCTACTCTGGCTTTGATACTCAATAGTCTGTATTTTTAACATTTAAGAAATTAGATAAATCAGAGTGATAATAAGTTAATCGCACTGCAAAGGATATTTTTGCCATAGGAAATACCACTGAATTCCTTTGAAATAGTAAGCTCTTTAGCTTTGTGTATAAAATATAATTTTGTTTTTAATTTAGGCAGACATAAAGCTTTAAGAAAACACCTCTTGCATAAGTGAGGTACAATTATTACAGCCTCTTAAAAAAGATGAGAACCCAATAGAATGAAGAAAATGCAAATACAGATTTCCGCAACATTTTTTTTTCACTGATTGACTGATGAGTGTCTATATTACACAGGAAAGGGGCCTGGAAAACTCCCTGCACGCCAGTGAGCAGCATTACCAGATGCAGCTGCAGGACCTAGAAGGTGTGATTGAAGGACTAGAAAAAGAGCTACAGGAAGTAAGGCGTGGCATCGAGAAGCAGCTTCAAGAGCATGAGATGCTGCTTAATACGAAGATGAGGCTCGAACAAGAAATAGCCACTTACCGACGCCTCCTGGAAAAGGAGGAAATCAGGTACCTGGTTCCATATAGTTGATGACAAGTGGCCAGAGGTACAGAGCCACTTAAGTCACTGTTGATGCAGTCAGAGAAATTAAGCCTTAAAAACCATCATCACCATGATGTACTCACTGCATTCCTACGATAAAACGGGATTAGAATACACTGCGAAGAGTAAGAAGGAGCAAAGAGGAAGAACTATTTCCAGCCTTCCAAAGTTAGGGATGAAACAGCCAAAGTCGAGGGCATTCGCTACAACAAGGAGCTCACCGAGCTAGAACGAAACACAAATAAGTCTCAATCGCTACAAAAAATGACCTTTCTCAACTTTCACACTTTCCCTGCCATTCATCTCTTTTGGGATCAGGCTTTGTATGGACCACCTCAAAGAAGGCTTGGAAAATTCACATATTATCACCACATGACCCCTTACTCTCCCCATACACACACGTATCAAACACCAAAATAACAGTGATGATGATGATGTAAAGATAATAATATAAAAAAGAGATTATATTACAACAATGGAAAGCAATATTTTCCTGAGTACATGAGTCAAAAGATTTCCAGATGTTCTGAGTAAGGAAAGGTATTAAAAGAGAAATTCTTTCCAAGTCACACAGTTTCATAATCTGCGATCACTTATAAGGTCATATAGCTTTGAACATAGCACAACCTCCCAGTCCCCAGGTTCCTCTAAAAAGAAACCTTTATTCTTGCTTGCTTCAGAATTCTGAGTTCTCGACAGAACTACATGAAGCAACTTTAACCTATAATAAAACTCCTGACATTTACTAAATCTTTGAAACTATACCACTTAACTAATTGAGTGACCTTGGGCTAGTTATTTAACCTGTGTCCCAGTTTTCTCATCTGTAAAATGAGAATAATAACATTACCTACCTCATAGGATAGCTATGAGGATTAAATGAGTTAATGTTTGTGAAGTGCTTAAAGCAGTATTTGGCACAAGGTAGGTACTATATAAGTGTTAACGAAAATGAGTGGTTGTAAATTTTATTTAATTCATAATCATTCAAGATGTTGACAAATTGGCCCTTTAATACTTTCTATAATACAATTTTTAAAATTTTATTATGCTAACTTTAAGATGTACAAGAAGGTATAAAGAAAAATATAATGAACACTCATGTATCTACTTCCCCCGGTTTAAGAAGTAAAGCATTTCTGGGATAATACAATTTTTTAAATTTTATTGTGCTAACTTTAAGATGTACAAGAAGGTATAAAGAAAATATAAAGAACACTCATGTATCTACTTCCCCCAGTTTAAGAAGTAAAGCATTTCCAATGTAGTTGAAATCCCCCGGGTACCTCACCACCCCACCCCATCTCATTCTCCCCCCTTCCTGGCTCATGAATTGGATGTTTACTAGTCTTATACAGTCCTTATACTAAAATATATGTATCCCTAAACAAAACGGAATTGTTTTGCATATTATTTTAACCTGTATAAAATGAGCTGCCGCTTACCTTTTTTTCAATGTTATGCCGTGAGATTCATCCATAAAGATACAGTGTAGCCTTATTTATTTTCACTCTAAATAGTATTTCCATTGTATGAAAATGGCTAGAACATACTACCATTATCCATTCTTCTGGTGGTGGACATTTAGGTTGTTTCTGTTATTTGCTATTACAGTGTTGTTCCTATAATTCTTTCCATTTTCAGATACTACGGTTCTATCCAAGGTGGGAAAAAAGACCCAAAACCTACCACAAGTAGAGTTGGTTTTGTTTTACCTTCAGGTGAGTTTCTGATATAAGTAAACTACCTTGAAAACTTAAGCTCCATTTACAGGAGTTATAATGAAATTAAATACTCTAAAGTAGCAAAAAGCCCTGCTGGCACCAATGGTTAAGCACTCGGATGCTAACTGAAAGGTTCGAGCCCAGCCAGTGCCTCAGTGGGAGAAAGACCTGGCGATCTGCTTCCGTAAAGTTTACAGCCAAGAAAACCCCACCAGGCGGTTCTGCTGTCACGTGGCATAGCTATGAGTCGTTGACTCGACAGCGCCTAACAACAGCAACAACAAAGAAGCAAAAACAAGCAATATTTGAATAAAAAGTTTGACACATAAATTGACTGTGAACAGTACTTGAATACTGTAATTTAATGATTAATAAATAAAATTTTTGCAGCCATTATAAATGAAATATCTTTTTCAACAAAAGTCCCACAAAAGTGTGAGAATGAAAAAGTGGAGACAATAACCAAACAGGCAATATTAAACGGAAATATTGTGAAGGAAAGCACTGAAGCTCATGGCACTATACAGTAAGTAAAACAATTTTGACTAAGAAATAATAACAAACATATGCAAATAAATTCATTTCAACTGAGTAATCCCAGGAATTAATCTTCTCTGAGTGTTTCCAAATATAAAGTTTTATTATGAATTTTAATCTGACATGACAGCCTATTTTGTTATATATATTACTATATAATATAAACAAAAAATCAGATGAAAGAGTACAATCCTGAATTCACCATTTTTCAAAAAAATACAACTAAAACATGAGAATTCCATAGAAGTTCCACAGAAATCATATTCATAATTTTTAAGTATATAAATTATAAATTTCACAAACTATAAATTATTCTTGATTTGTTTTTCATAGATATGGCATGTATTTTATATATATATAGGGTCGCTATGAGTTGGAATCGACTCCACGGCAATGGGTTTGGTTTGTTTTTTTTTTTTTTAATATACCCATACTTCTTTATATAGAAAAGCTTATTTTATCTTTTCAGGACAGAGAAAGTTGATGAAGTTATTAAAGAATGGGAAGGTTCCTTCTTTAAAGATAACCCTCGATTAAGGAAAAAATCTGTTTCCCTTCGATTTGATCTTCACTTAGCAGCCACCGATGAAGGATGTTTACAGACTAAGCAGGATAACCTACCAGATATAGAAGTCAGGCTTATCATGAGAAGATCGTGCAGTATCCCCTCTATCAAACCTCCATCAGCTGCTGCTGAGTAACCCAAAGACAGTATTTGACATGATTTGAAAATGTCATTAGGATGGACCTAGGTGGGCCATGCTGGGCCCCTCCATTCCTAAATGTAAATTACTAAGTACATATGGAAAAGGTTATTATAGTCAATGTGTGATTCTCTTCAGGAAAAAACTAGTAAGAGACAAAGTTTCTCTGAATCTAATTATGGATCTATTTTATGGGGAGGAGGCGGCTTAAAAATCAAATTAGGAACTCACTATGGTTTCTATTTTATTTATTCTCCAAATATTCTTTTTCTTTTTTCCTTGAAATTTTATCAAGACTGTAAGCAGTAAACCGGTTTAGGTAAATCTTTGTAATTTCATTCAGTGGCTGAATACTCTAAAGAAAAAGTACCCATTTGTTTGAATATGAATTTATTATGATAGTCATACTGAGTTATTCATCATTATTCCATGACTCGTTAAACCTAGAAAGTTTTTGCTACTGAAGAAAAAAAGAATTATTAAAAAAAAAAAACTTTGAAAGGGGTCTCACTACTCACTTAACCAGGTTTTTTTTGAGACAAACCTTGATACACTTAGAAAAATGACTCCCCCAAAAGTTATTTTCCTTGTGCAGCTTTGACCAAGCTATAAAACATACCCCAAGAATCACCTGATAATTAAATAATATTAAGTTACATCTGTAAATTTTTTGTAATCATTATCTTTCTGATTTCCAGAAAGCTTAGTTTAGTCAAAGAACTTTAAAAGTTGTATTCCCCCCATACAAAAAAAAAAAAAAATCAGACCAGCTACACAAACAAAACGTGAAAAGCAACTTCAAGAGGTAGTTACCCAAACTCTCACCATCCCAATTTTTCCACCTATAAAGTTAAATGTGATTAATTTGAATGCTTGCTATAAGCCTTCGCTAAGACACTATATGAGTATTTGAAATACTTCCTTCCCTCATTGACACGAACTGAGATAACAGTATTGCTGTCTATGTTAAGAACATCTGCAGGATTTATGTTTTTAAATTGTTCAAACTGTAATAAATATGGATAGAAAATATATTTGTGAATAAGTGGAGTATTACTGCAAAGTTTTTAAAATGATCTCATTTGTTTAATACTGGTATGTTTATTTTAAGACCTTCAAAAATAAGCACCTATGTTAAAACATTAGAATTTATAGGCTATTCATTTTCTTCTAAGCAGAAATAATGGTTGAGTACAACTCACCAATACTTTTTTCCAGCAAAATTATCATCTAAGGGCTACAGCTTTGTCGGCATTTCAGAAGAGCCTTTACAATAGGTCTCTTTTTATTTTTAATTCCAGCAGGGAAAAAAAAAAAAACAGAAGAAAATAACGTTAAATAATCTTTAGCATAATACAGGAACATAAAAATTAATTTTTTTCAACTACTTCATATTCCGTTTAGCTTGGCTTATGCTATTTAGTGAAAGAGGGTGATTTTGTTTTACCAAGGCTATAACAGCATGCTAAGTGCTTATTCTTGCATAATCATCTGACCTAAAATACATCCTATACATAACAAGTGTTTTCATTCAATATTAGTTAAATACTACTAACCTTGTTAAAGCTTTAAAAATGCTACCGTATCAGCTATTGTACTAACGTTCCTGTGCTAAGCAACAGTGATCATAACAAAGCAATAGATCTAGTGTAAACTACATGCAGGGCTAAAAATTCAGTACTGGGCATCGAGAATGTAACTGCTTGTTATAGTAATTCTACTATGCAGCTATTGTATGTATAACATGTACATTTTTAAATATTTGGATTTATAACAAAGTTTTATTTGCTTTGGGGCATTTTAAATTGGGATATGAATTTACCAAAGTAAATGATACCATTACAATAAAAAAAAAAAAATTGAAACATGAACTCTAAAGCTGCCTTGTATTTGGTTTGATACACAGTCCTTTTATTTGCTTCAGCCTCATTAGCTCACTGGGGGGAAAGGAGGAGCCTGGCAACCACGGTAGATAGATAACGATTTTTACACTTTTTCGCAAAAGAAAAATTAAGAATGGTATATTCATATTTTTTCTAATAAAAAATAAAAATAATCACATAATCCTGGGCAAGATATAATAGCAATAGCTACCATTTGCAAAGAGCCTACTCTGCTGTAGGCATTGCTCATCAGACTCCTACATGATCTCAATCCTTACGACAGTCCTACAAAGTGCATAATTTTATCCTCATTTTTAAAAATTAATAGAAATATTCTTCAATCTCTCTGAAATATTTTAAATGCATGCTTCCACAACACAGTACAAAAATAAGGAGTGAATTCCAATGACAAATATTGTAGGATTCAAGCTGCAGCTCTGTCACTAATTAACCACGTAACCAGAAGGAATCACAAATTCCCCGGGCTTCAATTTTCACACTTGAAAAAAAAGGTGTTATGGATTGAATTATGTCCCCCAAAACTATGTGTTAAAAATCCTAACCCCTATACCTGTGGTTGTAATCCCACTTGGGAATAGGATTTTCTTTTTTATGTTAATGAGGCCCTATCAATTCAGGGTACCTTAAGCCAATCACTTTTGAGATATAAAAATTGCAGATTAGGCACAGGGAAGCAAAGACAAATGGGGGAAGAGAGAGGTAACATGAATATTGCC
The DNA here is from genome assembly GCF_024166365.1 of Elephas maximus indicus. Lineage (NCBI taxonomy): Eukaryota > Metazoa > Chordata > Mammalia > Proboscidea > Elephantidae > Elephas > Elephas maximus. The sequence goes on along the minus strand of NC_064837.1, from coordinate 47,768,256 downwards.
AAGGAATCAAGGAACAGAAGCTAAAAGGGGCAAAGATCTGCCCCCAGAGTGGACAGAGAGAGCCTTGCCCTAGAGCCGGTGTCTTCTAGCCTCCTAAACTGTGAGAAAATAAATTTCTGTTCATTAAAGCCACCCACTTGTGGTATTTCTGTCATAGCAGCACTAAGAAACTAAGACAAAAGAAAAAGGTGATGCTTAATAGCAATTCCTACCCTGCATACCTCACAGTTGTTTGAAAATATTTTGTAAAGCATCTATATATGAAAATATTTTGTAAAGAACTATTCAAATATACAATACTATTCGAATGGAAATTGTCATTGAGAGTGAAGAATTTATAAGGACAATTATAGCTGACGATGTAAGTGATAGTTCAAAACACAACAGGTAAAAATATTTTTAATTCTTCAATTGCTGCCAGAAAAATTATTTTTTCCCAGTTATCCAATCTGAGTTGCTCTTCCATGTTAGTTTTTAAAGTACAAAAATGTCCTCAAGTCAAAAATCCTTAAGTTAATTTGAAAGTTTGAAATGGAAATGTATTATGGTACATGGGCCAAAATTCAACTTTAGCTTAAATAATACACATATACATGTTACTCAAATTATCAATACATGAAATCAAAGGAAAATTTGTGCACAGGGCAGAATTTGGCTCTCTGTTTACAAGTTCCGGTCAGCATATACACATAGATTGCCACTGTTCCTGGACATACTGAAAATAAATATTCTGAAATAAGGTATATGTGCAAATTAGTACAAGCTATTGTTTTTTTATTCCCAGTGTCCCTCACACACTTAGACCTAGTTTAGGGGTTTGCAGTTTTTCTGTAAATATTTTAAGCTTTGCAGGCCATACAGTCCTTGTAGCAACTATGCAGCTCTGCACTTAGCCAAAAACAGGCATAGATAATATGTAGACAAATAAGAGTGGGTGTGTCCTAATAAAACTTTATTTACAAAACAAGAGGCAACCAGGATTTGGCCTCCAGCAGTAGTTTCCCGACCCCTGCCCTAGTCCCTCAGTAAGGTCTGTGGATAACAGACCCACACCCCAGATTCTCTAGGACCATTCTGTTTTCAAACATTTTCATCCTTTTCCTTACCATGTGTTAAAACTCATGTCCCAAATCTTCAAGGAATTTTGGGGGCAAGGCAGAAGGTTGTAAAAAGCTAATCATACTTTGTCAAATTTGACAAAACATTAGGAATCACTCTCTCCTTGAAATCTGTTGGACTTCAGTATTTCACAACTATTTCTAACGATAAAAACTAAATACCTGTAATTCCTTCTGCTTTCACAGAAACAGCTGAGAAAATTAGCCTATTTCACCATTTGCCTATAACCAGATTTTTTTTATAGGCTACTTGGCTCAAGCAGAGCTATGTCCTCCATTTAGCTATTTTAAGGCAAGAAAAATCCATTAAGAAAGCTTAATTAGAACATATCACAACTTGCTCAGTGGGCTGGTTCATAGTCACAGACCTCTTTGAAAATCTGATGAAGCTACCAGCTCTCTATCCAGAAAAATGCACATAAAAATTTTGTACACTTTTAAAGTGCTCATAGATCTCCTGGAGCTTATCCATGGACTTCGATGTGTCAAAGGACTGAAGGTATATTCTTCTTCTCTGCCATTCTCCCCTTCTTTCCCAGTCACAGCACTGTTCCTACCCCTATTTTTCTCTCACTAGCTTCTTTCCATGGTATATGCAAGGAAATCAAAGAGACCTGGACTTGAATCCCATCTTAATCACTTACTAGTTTTGGCTTTCCTGCCTTAGGGGAAGAAGAACCCCAAGGAAGTATGGGTAGAGCCAGAGAAGAATGTATGCCAAGTTCCTGGGTCTTGCTGCCAGAAAAAAAAAATAAACTACATTGGCATAAGACTATCTCTGGGGTTTACCACTAGGCCCAAGTGAGAGCTCCCAAAAACCTTTATAGTTACACATAATTCTCTTAGTTATCTAGTGCTGCTATAACAGAAATACCACAAGTGATGGCTTAAAAAACAGAAATTTATTCTTTCACAGTCTAGGAGGTTGGAAGTCCAAACTCAAGGCACCAGCTCCAGGGGAAGGCTTTCTCTCTCTGTTGGCTCTGGAGGAAGGTCCTCATCATCAATTTCCCCCTGGTCTAGAAGCTTCTCAGCACAGAGACCCTGTGTCCAAAGGACATGCTTTGCTTCTGGCTCCTCTTGCTTGGTGGTAAGGAGGTCCCTCTCCTCTCTGCTGGATTCTCTCTTTCATATCTCAAAAGAGATTGACTCAAAATACAACCTAATCCTGTAGTTTGAGTCCTGCCTCATTAACATAATTGCCTCTAATCCTGCCTCATTAACATCATAGGGGTTAGGATTTACAACACATAGGATAATCACATCAGATCACAAAATGGTGGCCAACCACACAACAGTAGGAATCATGGTCTAGCCAAGTTAACACACTTCTGGAGAACACAATTCAATCCATAACAATAGTCATATTAATGCTGCCTCCCAAATTTTCCAGGAATAATTACAATTACAAAAGTCTGTCTTATGGTCCCCATAAGTGTCCTCAAACATGCAAGATCGTGTCCTGAATTTCGCTTTGGAAAAAAAATCAGTATAAAGGGTCCACCTGCTGGGTATTTCACTCTTCAGTATTAATTTCCTCAGGGCTAGGGAAGAGTCCCCTGCCCCCCCCATTATATTTTACCAATATTCTTACTTTAATAACTTTGGAAATCTCCAGAAGACAATGAACCAAAGTAGGAAGGGGGAATGAGATAACCATTCATTCATTCATTCATGCCACAAATTTTGAACACCTAAATGGACCAAGCATTGTTCCAGATGTTAGAATTGAGCCTAAAGAAAATTAGTCAAATATTTCCACCCTCAAGGGAGATGTGATGTTTAGGCTGCGTGCCAACATGGCTATGCCATGATTTTCAGTGGTTTGGTTGGCAGTTATGTAATGATATAGTTTGACAGTTATGTAATTAGGTAGTCATCTTCCATGATGTGATCTGATATGATCAGCCAATCAGTTGTAAGAGGAGTTTCCTCAGGAGTGTGGCCTGCATCCAATACACACGTGGATGTTCTGACAAAGCTCACTTGCTCTGGATTCTGCATCTGGCTTGTCATCACCTGACTGCCAACTCATTGGACTTCAGCCAGTGGCCTGCTGTATTACCTGATCTTGGTATTCATCAGCCTCCACAGCCTGTGAGCCAGCAGCCTGCCTTCTCACCTGCTGATCCTGGGTTTGTCAGCCCGCGCGGCTGCACGAACCAGGAGAATCCCCCAGCCTGACACCTGGCCCACAGAGTTAGGACTTGCCAGTCTCTACAACCACATGAGGCACTTCCTTGAGATAAATCTTTCTATGAATGCATATACGCTTCAATGATTTCGCTTCTCTAGAGAACCCAGCCTAAAACGTTTGGTACTGGAAGAGGTTCTAGAGAAACAAAATCATAGGGATGAGTTTTCTAAACTGGTTCACTAGTCAGACTGGCCTTAAAGGTGTTGATGACTCTGCCTACAGTAGTAAAGAGAGCATGAGGTGGCAACAGGAATATGCCAATTAACATCACAGATAGATCAAATACTGGATACTTCTCTACAATTTTGTCAGAATGAGAAGTATAGGGAAGATGGTTGGTTGATCCTACTTTCACTACACAAACTGGTGAAAGAAACAGATGAGCTTAGGGCTTCAGGATCACTGCTTAAGCACTGCATAAAAGGCCTGCAAGTTGCCACTTGTGCCCCTACTTCTTGTAATAACAGAGCTGATATTGTCAGAAACCAAACCCAGAATTTTATCCTGAGAGTAGCTGAATTACAACATCAACTGAATTCCCAAACTCAAATGCTGTCTGAAGTTAAATTGAGGACTTTGATTGGGAAGAAATGGGATCCTGATTCTTGGGATGTGGACATACGGGCAGATAATTAGGAAGCTGAGGACACTGAGCCCCTAAATTTCATTTAACTACTCCTGTCTACAGAACCAGCCTTCTTACTCCCATCTAAAGAGATTAATCAATTTTTGTCTGCTAAAACACCATCCCTAGTAAAGCCATTAACCCTTCCACCCCCATCTGATGAGATTAACCCAGCTGTGTCTGAAGAGCCTTCGTCTGAGATACTGCCTGGGGCGGTGTCTGAGTCATTGCCTCAGGCATCGCTGGGGTAGATGACTTACAAGATATTGCTGGATGTTCCCAGGACCCTCCCCCTAACACCCATTTTGCTTCTAGACTTACAACTAGACTTAAGTCCCAGAAAGCCCCAAAAGGTGAAGTACAAAGTGAGACCCGGAGGAGGTATGCTGCACTTCGTAAGAACTGCTTGACTTTACTAGTATGTATAAACAGAAACCTGGGGAATATGTGTGGGAATAGTTACTAAGGGTGTGGGATAATGATGCAAGGAGCATAAAGTTGAATCCATCTGAGTTTATTGATATGGGTCCATTAAGCACAGATTCTTCATTCAGCGTTTGAGCACAGTAGGTTAGAAAAGGATCTAATAGTTTACTTGGTTGGTTTGCTGAAGCATGGACTACGTGCTGGCCTATGTTAAATCAAGTTGAAGTACCACATCTGCCTTGGTACACTGTAGAAAAAGGGATCCAAAGGCTTAGGGAAATTGGCATGTTAGAGTGGATTTATCAGGTTGGACCCACAGACCCACAGCTGGAGTTCCCAGAGGACACACCTTTTACCAGAACAATGAGGAACATATTTGTGAAGGGAACGACAGCATCCTTGAAGATTGCTGTGATTGCTATTTTATGTAAGTCAGATGTGAAGTGAGGACTGCCCTAACTGAATTAAGACACCTAGCTACAATTGGGCTGATTGGATCCTGTGGTGCTAGGGGCCAAGTGAAGGCATTCAATCAACGAACACATGGTGGGTATAGTTATCGTAATGGACACAAGAGTCAAAGCACTAATCAGAATAACCTGACCAGTATAGACTTAAATGGTCTGTGCTACTTAGTCATGGTGTCCCAAAGGGTGAAACAGATGGGAAATCTACTATTTACTTGATCTATACAAGCAGAAGACTTCTAGGTGAAATGAACAGCAGTCTAACTCAAATTGCCAGAATAGGGAGTTGCAGCCTCTCAATCAATTTCCAGAATTGAGCCAGTTTACAGACCTACAACTCCTTGAATGAAGGGAAGGCCAGGTCCCCTTGAGGAAGGACAACACTACACTGCCAAAAGTTGGTGATGTTAATCTTTCTCCCAATCTTTCACAAAGGGATCTAGGGCATTTTATGAGAATGACTATTGATTGGGGAAGAGGAAATAAGCAGAATTTTGGGGGATAACTGGATACTGGCTTTGACTCCAGGAGACCCAAAACATCACTGTGGTCCACCAGTCAGAGTGGGGCCATATGGAGGTCAGGTTATTAACGGAGTCCTAGCTCAGGTTTGTCTCACAGTGGGTCCACTGGGTACCTGAACCCATCCTGTATTGATTTCTCCAGTTCCAGAATGCACAGTTGGAATAGATATACTCGGCAACCTGCAGAACCCCCATATTGGATCCCTGACAAGTAGAATAAGGGCTATTACGGTAGGAAAAGCCAAGTGAAAGCCATGAGAACTGCCCCGACCTAGGAAAATAGCTAACCAAAAGCAATACCGCATTCCTGGAGGGACTGCAGAGATTACTGCCACTATTAAGGACTTGAAGGATGTAGGGATAGTGATTCCCACCACATTCCCATTCAACTCACCTATTTGGCCTGTTCAAAAAACAGATGGGTCTTGGAGAATGACAGTGGATTATCATAAACTTAATGAGATAATGACTCCAATTGCAGCTGCTGTTCCAGATGTGGTTTCATTGCTTTAGCAAATTAATACATCTACTGGTACTCAGTATGCAGCTATTGATCTGGCCAGTGCCTTTTTCTTGATTATGGTTTCAAGGGAACACCAGAAGCAGTCTGCCTTCAGATGGTAAGATCAGCAATACAGCTTCACTGTCTTACCTCAGAGGTATATCAACTCTCCAGCCCTATGTCATAATTTAGCCCACAGGGACTCTGATCGCCTTTTTCTTCCACAAAACATCACAATGGTCTATTACACTGATTAACATTATGCTGATTGGACCTAGCAAAGAAGAAATGTCAATGACTCTGGATTTCCTGGTAAAACATTTGCATGCCAGAAAGTGGGAAATTAATTCCACAAAAATACAGGCGCCTTCCACTTCGGTAAACTTTCTAGTGGTCCAGTAGTATGGGGCATGTCAAGATATTCCTTCTAAAGTGAAAGATAAGTTATTACATCTGGCCCCTCTTACAACTAAAAAGGAGGCACAACATCTGGTGGGCCTCTTTGAGTTTTAGAGGCAACATACCCCTCGTTTGGGTGTGTTACTCTGGCCTATTTATCAAATGACTTGAAAAGCTGCTAGTTTTGAGTAGAGCCCAGAGAAAGAGAAGACTCTGCAACAGGTTCAGGCTGCCATAAAAGCTGCTCTGCTACCTGGGCCATACGATCTGGCTGTTCCAATGGTGCTTGATGTATCAGTGGCAGATAGAGATGCTGTTTGGAGTCTTTGGCAGGCCCCTATTGGTGAATCACAGTGTGGACCCTTAGGATTTTGGAGCTAAGCCCTGCCATCCTCTGCAGATAACTACTGTCTTTTTGAGAAACTGCATTTGGCTTGTTGCTGGGTCTGAATAAAGACTGAATGCTTAACCATGGGCCACCAAGTCACCACCTGGCCTTAGCTACCCATCATAAACTGGGTGGTGTTGTCTGACCCACAGAGTCATAAAGTTGGACGTGCACAGCATCACTCCATCATTAAATGGAAGTGGTATACACAAGATCGGGCTCAAGCAAAACCTGAAAGGCACAAGTTACATGAGGAAGTGGTCCAAATACCCATGGTCCCCACTCCTGTCACATTACGTTCCTTTTGCCAGTCTGCACCTATGGCCTCACAGGGAGTTCCTTGAGATCAGTTGACTGAAGAAGAGAAAACTCCTGTCTGGTTTACAGATGGTTCTGCGTGATATGCGGGCATCACTCTGAAGTGTACAGTGGTGGCAATGCAGCCCCTTTCTGGGGCCTCCTTGAAGGACTGTGGTGAAGGGAAATCCTTCCAATGGGCAGAAATTCAAGCAGTGTATCTGGTTGTTCACCTTGCTTGGAAAGAGAGGTGACCAGATATGCAACTGTATACTGATTCATGGGCTGTGGCCAATGGTTTGGCTGGATGGTCAGGGACTTAGAAAGCACGATTGGAAAATTGGTGACAAGCAGGTACAGGGAAAAGGTATGTAGATAGACCTCTCTGAATGGGCCAAAGTGGAGATATCTGTGTCTCATGTGAGTGCTTACCAAAAGGTGACCTCGGCAGAGCAGGACTTTAACAATCAAGTGCATAACATGATGCAGCCACTCCCATCATTGCCCACTAAGCTCATGAACAAAGTGGCCACAGTGGCAGGGATGGAGGTTATGCATGGACTCAGCAATATGGGCTTCTACTCACCAAGGGTGACTTGGCTACAGCCACTGCTGAGTGCCCAATCTACCAGCAGCAGAGACCAACGAGTCCCCGATGTGGCACCATTCCTCAACGTGATCGGCCAACAACCTGGGGGCAGGTTGATTACAATGGACTGTTTCTATCATGGAAAGGGCAGAATTTTGCTCTTACTGGTATACACACTTACTCTGGATATAGCTATGATTTTCCTGCATGCAATGCCAAAATTACCATCCATGGACTCGCAGAATGTCTTATCCACTGTCATGGTATTCCACACAGCATTGCCTCGGATCAAGGAGCTCACTTCACAGCAAACAAAGTACAGCAATGGGCCCATGTTCGTGGAATTCACTGGTCTTACCACACTCCCCATTATCCTGAAGCAACTGGCTTAAGAGAACAATGGAACAGCCTCCTAAAGACACAATCATGGCCCCAACTAGGTAGCAATACTTTGCAGGGTTGGGACAATGCTCTCCAGGAGGCTGATATACTCTAAACTACCATCCAATATACGGTGCTGTTTCTCTCATAGCCAGGACTCACAGTTCCAGTTCTTAGGCACAAGCATGACTTTGTAATTGTCTTCATTTCGAGTGTGTATGGTTTAAGATGTGTACAGGTGCCAAGCTGACCAGGGGTGGAACGTGATGGTTAAGGTTGTGTGTCCACATGGCTATGCCATGATTCTCAGTGGTTTGGCAGTTATGTAACAATGTAGTCATCCTCCTTGACGCGGTCTGATGTGATCAGCCAATCAGTCGTAAGGGATGTTTCTTCAGGGATGTGGCCTGCATCCAATATATATATGGATGCTCTGGCAAAGCTCACTTGCTTGATCTGGATCCTGCATCCAGCTCATCATCATCTGACCTCCGGTTCTTGGGACTTGAGCCAGCAGCCTGCTGCACTGCCCACTAATCTTGCATTTGTCAGCCTCTGCAGCCCCTGACCCAGCAGCCTGCCATTGACCTTCCAATCTTGAGTTTGTCAGCTCCTGCAGCTACGTCAATCAGGAGAAGCCTCCAGGATGACACCTGACCTAGACTTGGGACTTGCTAACCTCTACAACTGCATGTGCCATTTCCCTGAGATAAATCTCTATGTATATACACTTCACTGGTTTTGCTTCTCTAACGAACCCAGCCTAAGACAGGAGATTTCATTCTGATGAGAGGAAAATGACAACAAAATAAATACGTGAAAAATATAGTGTTAGGCAATAAGTGCTACAGAAAAAATAAAGCAAGGATGATGAATATGGACTAAGGAGGCTGGGGAATAAGCTGCCCTTTTTTTATTGTGGTGAAATATGTATAACATAAAGTTCTTCATTTAATCATTCTTAAGTGTGCAAGTCAGTGACATTAACTACATTCACAATGCTGTGCAACCATCACCACCATCTATTTCAAAAACTTTTTCATCACCCCAAACAGAAACTCCATACCCTTTAAGAAATAATAACTCTCCCTTCTCCCACCCCTTCTGATCTACTTTCTGTCTCTATTAATTTGCCTATTTTAGATATTTAAGTAGAATCATATATAATATTTGTCCTTTGGTGTCCTTTGGTTTATTTCACCAAGCATGATGTTTTCAAGGTTCATCCACGTATCAGCGCTTCATTCCTTTTTATGGATGAACTATGTTCCACTGTATGGATATACCACATTTTGTTTATCCATTCACATGTTGATGCACACTTGGGTTGTTTCTACCTTTTGGCTACTGTGAATAATGCTGCAATGAGTACTGATGTACCTGTACCTGTTTGAGTAGCTGCTTTCAATTCTTTTGGGTAAATACCTAGGAATGGAATTGCTGGGTTACATGGTAGTTCTATGTTTAACTTTTGGAAGACCTGCCAAATTATTTTCCACAGGGACTGCTTTTTACATTCCCACCAGCAATGGATGGGCTCAAGCATAACAATGATTATGACGATGGCACAGGACCAAGCAGTGTGTCTTTCTGTTGTACACAGGGTCACTATGAGTTGGAACTGACTGGATAGCACCTGACAATAACACAAGAACCAGCCACGAACAAGTGTTCCAATTTCTCCACAACCTTATCGACACTTGACATTTTCTGATTTTTTTAAATAAGAGCCATCGTAGTGGATATGAAGTAGTATACCTCATTGTGGTTTTGATTTGCAATTCCCTAATGACTAATGATGTTAAGCATCTTTTCATGTGGTTATTGGCCACTTATATCTTCGTTGGTTGTTGGTGAAATATCTGTTCAAGTCCTTTGCTCATTTTTTCATTGGACTGTTTGTCCTTTTACTGTTGAGTTGTAATTGCTTATATATTCTGAACATTAAACCCTTATCAGATATATGATTTCCAAATGTTTCCCATTCTATAGGTTGTCTTCTCACTTTCTTGATGTCTTTTTCTAATTTTTATTGTGCTTTAAGCGAAAGTTTACAGATCAAGTCAGTCTCTTACACAAAAACACATATATGCCTTGCTACACACTCCCAATTACTCTCCCCCAATAAGACAGCCTGCTCTCTCCCTCCGCTCTCTCTTTTCGTGTCCATTTCACCAGCTTCTAACCCCCTCCACCCTCTCATCTCCCCTCCAGGCAGGAGATGCCAACATAGTCTCAAGTGTCCACCTGATCCAAGAAGCTGTCTCCTCACCAGCATCCCTCTCCAACCCATTGTCCAGTCCAATCCATGTCTGAAGAGTTGGCTTCGGGAATGGTTCCTGTCCTGGGCCAACAGAAGGTCTGGGGGCCATGACCACCGGGGTCCTTCTAGTCTCAGTCAGACCATTAAGTCTGATCTTATGAGAATTTGGGGTCTGCATCCCACTGCTCTCCTGCTCCCTCAGGGGTTCTCTGTTGTGTTCCCTGTCAGGGAAGTCATCGGTTGTAGCCAGGCACCATCTAGTTCTTCTGGTCTCAGGCTGATGTAGTCTCTGGTTCATGTGGCCCTTTCTGTCTCTTGGGCTTGTAATGGCCTTGTGTCCTTGGTGTTCTTCATTCTCCTTTGATCCAGGTGGGTTGAGACCAATTGATGCATCTTATATGGCTGCTTGCTAGTGTTTAAGACCCCAGACGCCACTCTTCAAACTGGGATGCAGAATGTTTTCTTAATAGGTTTTATTATGCCAATTGACTTAGATGTCCCCTGAAACCATAGTCCCCAGACCCCTGCCCCTGCTACGCTGGCCTTCGAAGCATTCAGTTTATTCAGGAAACTTCTTTGCTTTTGGTTTAGCCTGATTGTGCTGACCTCCCCTGTATTGTGTGCTGTCTTTCCCTTCACCTAAAGTAGTTCTTATCTACTATCTAATCGGTGAATGCACCTCTCCCACCCTCCCTCCCTCCCCCTCTTGTAACCACAAAAGAATGTTTTCTTCTCAGTTTAAACTACTTCTCAAGTTCTTATAACAGTGGTCTTATACAATATTTGTCCCTTTGCAACTGACTAATTTTACTCAGCATAATGCCTTCCAGGTTCCTCCATGTTATGAAATGTTTCACAGATTCCTCACTGTTCTTTATTGATGCGTAGTATCTTCTTGATGTCTTTGGATGTGCAAAAGTTTTTTTATCTTGATCAAGTCCAACTTATCTATTCTTCTACTTTACTCTTTTATAGCTCATGCTTTTGTTATCATATCTAAGAATTCGCTGTCAAATACAAGGTCTTGAAGATTTACCCCTATGTTTCTTCTAAGAGTTCTATGGTTTTAGCACTCACAATTTGGACGTTGATCCCTTTTTGAGTTAATTTTTGAATATGGTAAGCGGCAGGGGTCCAACTTTATTCTTTTGCTTGTGGAAATCCATTTGTTGAGGAGATTATTCTTTTTTCATTGAAAAACAGACTTGCACTCTGTCAAAAATCATTTGGTCATGGATGCATGAGTTTATTTTTAGACTTTCAACTCTATTCCATTGGTCTATATGTCTACCCTTGAGCCAGTACCACATCATTTTGATTATTGTAGCTTTGTAGTAAGTTTTAAAATCAGGAAGTGTGAGTCCTCCTATTTTGTTCTACAAGTTGCAATTTTAAATAGGTCAGGAAAGACCTTCTGAGAAGTTGGCAGACTGAATAAAGACTAGAAGGAGGTAAGAAACCATACCAGTCAATGTCACTGCTTCACCTTTCCCTTTTCATCATTTTTGTGCCACAACTCTCCCATTACAGTGTGGTTTTCCTAATATCTTGTACCTGTGGTTTTTCTTCAGAGGACTGCCTGGAGATGACACAATAGACCACGTGTCCTTGCACACACTTGACCAATCCCCCGCCCCCCAACCATAACCCTAAAGGCAGTGCAGAAATCAGGCTAGAGTTGCTTGACAAAGCCAAAGAGGTACGGGATCCCTGAGGAGGCCTTCCTGTATTTCACATTAATCCTTTACATGTTTCTGATACTTTTATATTAAAACAACAATTTCATGTACATTATTTTAACCACCACTCGAACTGCCTGTTATCCTTTGGCAATCTTTCCTTTAATCTTTCCCATCAATATGCTCTTCAATTTCATTAATCCCCATTCACGAGTACAAAAATATTGACTTTGCCTCCTTGTAGAGATACCCCATTCCCTACTGGCACACCCAGGACGGCCGAAGAGCAGCCCAAAAATTCAGTCACTCTAAATGTCAACACTATTGTCATTTAGTTGTCAGCATAGTAATAACAAGTTAGGGATCTCATTTGTTCCTTCTTCCTCCAAAGTGACCCACAACATCAGCTAGGTGTTTACATATCCAAGGAAGGGGCCGCTCACTCCACATGGTAAACCTACTTACTCGTGATTATGATTTTGTGGGAAAAGCCCAGGACTAGTTAATAAATCCGCTTCAAAACACATTTATTATGCACCTAATAACGGATCAGAAACACTGGTGGCATAGTGGTTAAGTGCTACGGCCGCTAACCAGGAGGTCGGCGGTCAGATCTACCAGGCGCTCCTTGGAAACTCTACAGGGCAGTTCTACTCTGTCCTATAGGGTCGCTAAGAGTCAGAATCAACTCGAAAGTAACGGCTTTTAATAACGGATCAAGCAATATTGCACTGGTAATACAAAGACGATCGAAACAGAAGGCTGAATCTTTATTTTCAAGGCCCTCATAATGCATCGAAGTTGACAAACACAACCTGATACAATGGGCTGAGTACAGGACTACAGTAAAGAAGTTATCAAAGTGCCATGGGAGTAGAGAGGAAGGATTATTGGAGGGAGAGCCCAGGACGGCATGAGGAACAGCCATTTGAGCTGAATTGAGAAGAACAAATGAGTTTAAGCTGAAGTGAGGGGCAGTCGTTCCCTGCGGAGGGAACCAAATGAGCCAAGGCACGCTTTGGCACAGAGACCAGTGGCACCCCGCGCGCTGCGTCAAAGGGCTTAACATCTCTGGGTCTTGTCTCAGAAAACTAGCAATTACACCATAAAAGCGCTTGAAAACGAAAACTGAAAAACTCCGTGGAAATGAGAGGCAGCGCTTTTTCGTCAAGGCTAATGCCCGGACGTTATGGCAGGAAGACCCGAGAATGCCTGTGAGGACGTAAAACTCAGTCAACAGAGTCCTCTCCGGCTCCATCCTCGGCTTGCGTAAGTATATACTCTAGCCGAAGAAGCAAGAGAAAAGAAGAGCCTATGGAGTGAGCGCTACCTGAGCCCAGCCGGGTGGTTCCGGAGCCTCACGCCCCGTCGCGATTCCCGCGGTCCTCCGACTAAGCTGAAGCCACGTTCCCCGCCTCCTCTCAGTACGGCTTCGCACCGCCCGCCGCGTCACCCGACGTTGCAGACGCTTTGATTCCTCCCAGCAGCGAAATCCGGGCCTATCCCGCGGCCGAGCCGCCTCCGCCCTTTCCGTAGTGACGAATCGGCGCCTGGCTGGGAAAGTGCCCAAATTAGAGAACTTTTGAGGAACTGTGAAGCCTTTAAAAATCAGGAATTATACTAAACATCACCAAGCCCACTATGGAAGCTTTACTTCTGTAGAGAAAAGCGGGTGATGTCTGTAAGTAAATTACGAAGAAGTGTCGAAAGTGCGAGTACGGAAGCTCGGCGCGCGAGGGGCGGGGCGTGTGCGGGACAAAGGGAAGCGAAGCTGAAGCTGCGGGCGCTCTGCTTGCCCGCGGGTGAGTGTTTTGGAGCGGGCCCGACCGGGTTGGGAGGGTGGCGAGCTGTGATGTCCCCGCTTGGCTGGACCCCGACTTCCCAGGGGTTACCCGGGTTTAGGTTTGGCAGCGGAGCCAGAGGTGGGGCCGGTTGCGTCCACTCTGAGGCCTAGCGGTGTGAGGATTGGTAAGGAGTCCCGTCTGTGGGTTCTCCTCAGCGGCAGCATTTGCCCTGTCCAGTAGCCCTCAGGAATTGACCAGAGCACTTACGCATACACCCCTTTAGTTGAGTTGCTGGTAAAGTGCATTTTCCCCGACAAACAAAGGAAACGACTTCACAGGAAGCTCTCGGAGCAAACCGTGCCCCTGGTCCTCACTCCCAGGAGTGTGGTTCCTCTTGGTCCAGGCAACGACGTGGTAATTTACGGTGTGGCTTGGAGTGAAGAGCGAAGGCTCTGAAACAGTTTGGCCTGGGTTTGAAACCCAACTCGAGTACTTCCTGGCTGTGTGGCTTTTGACAAGTTACCTAAATTCCCTAAGAGTCCCTTTTTTTTTTTTTAATTTGTAAAATAGGGATAGCAATGAACGTTTCGTAAGGTAGTTGTAGCTATTAAACAGGAGAGCGTAGATGATAAGCTTATCCCTTATGAGGCATTCATTCAACAAATACTGAGTATTACGTGCCAGACCCTGGGATTGAATCCAGTGGCAAACAAATGTACAAGCCCACTCTTAAAATTTGTAGCCTAGTAGGGGAGATAAATAATTGCAAAGCATTAACAATAAAGTGATGTACAAGCAGTTTGTGGCAGTTGTCATTAGGGCTCCCCGGAACAAGGCCTACTGGGTGTTGACAGCTCCCTGAATGTGAGCAGGAGGGAAGTCTGGACCAATAGTTTCTGCCTGTTTTTTAAGGAAAGAGAGAGAGCCAGGAGGGGCCATTGATAGAATAAGCTATTTCCATCCACATCAGGCCTCTTATTTCTTGTACTCTAGGGAATTCCCCTAAAATGCAAACTAGGACCAAAAAATCATGTTTGTTTAATATAACGTTTGGATGAAAGTGCACCAGTAGACATAGAAGTTTATTTGCCTTTTTTTTCTAAAAATGAACTTTTCGTCTCTTTGTACTCTACTCTTTGCGATGTGTACTGACGTAAGGAACCAGCCCACATGTATATGGTTGTGTTGTGAGCTGGTAATCCCAAACAGCACATAATCTGGTCATATTGACAAATAAAAAGTGAGATAGAATAAACAATATCAGAGATTTATGTAAATTTGCCAGGAATACTGAGGAGGGTGCAATTAACTCTGCCCAGGTAACTTACTTGGAAGGCTCCATTGAGGAGTTAAATCTTGAAAATGGCTCTGAAGGACGAATAAGAGTTTTTCAGGTAGACTTTCAAAATTTATTCTCAGCAGTTATGAAGCTATTTGCCACTATGAGAGAATGCTACAGCTCATTATCATACCAATTACCTTTTGCACAGCCTCCAGGAATAAAATACAGTGCTATTTTATTGGAAGTTTGTTACCTAAGCAAAGGTAGAGCTCTGATAAGGAAGCTGTCAGTATCTGCTAGGCCTTGTTGGGGTGGGCCCAGATAATACATCACATTCTATTGTCATCTTTTTATCAGATTGTTTACATAGCATCAGCAAAATGTTTTCCATACAAAAGGTGGCTCAGTGTCATTAAAAAAAAAAAAAGCCTAAGGGTACATGTCTAATATTACTCTTAATGTCCCTAGTGATTTGCTTTAGTCATTTAACTCTGATCAACCAAATGATCAACAATAACTAGTAAAAACGATACACAAAAGGCTTGATTACTAGCAGATAAAGAGAACTAATTTTACTCTGAAATACCAATTAAACTACCCTATTTTTTAGGAAAACATTCTCTTATGCTTGCTGAGTTTTGATTCTCTTTTTTTTTTTCTTTTTCTTTTTTTTTCTTTTTTTTTTATTTTAGTGTCTCAGATTCATTCTTAAGGAACTGAGAACTTAAATCTTCCAAAATGTCAAGTAAGTTTCATTTTTATATTTATCAATCTATGTTAATAAGAGACTAATGCCCTAGCAAATGGGAATTCCAAAATACTCTCATTTTTTTCTTCAAAACAGGACCATTGGTAGTTTTGTTGCATAGTGTTATATCTCAGTTGTTTACAAGAAGTTATTTATTTTCTTTCAAACAGAAAGACCATCTTATGCCCCACCTCCCACCCCAGCTCCTGCAACAGTAAGTTTTAATTTTCTTGTTAATGTAATAGCCAAGTCTGGCCTTGATACAAAAACCCAGATGTCTTCCAGTGACAGTCACTCAATCAACACAACAACAGTATGAGAAAGTCAGCTAAAAAAACAGCACTTCCTACTAAATAGAAAAATAACTCTTTGCATCTTACCTGGAACCAACCCCAACATTTAAAGAAACATACTACCAAAATTCTGATCTCTTATGCTCACTTTTTTTCTTCTAAACGGGAAATAAGCGACAAGTTTAACACTTCTCCCTTATTAATCTTTATTATTAAGAGTCTTTAAAGTTGATATTGAGTGAATGCTCATTCTGGCTTTTTTTTTTTTTTAAAACCTAACCTTCAATTGGTTATATTTTTCTCTCCTCTTTTGTCTATACGTAATTTTCGTATTAAATCAAACAATAAAGCTTCTAGTTCTACAATAGCACTCATTGTAAATCTTTATTTTCAAGCTGTTCAAGTAATGATTTTATAATCTCTGGGTCAGATCCTGCTATTTTATTCCACTTTATGAATAATATCTTTTTGTTTTGGGAATTGATAAGTTTCAAAATGTCTAAAGAATGAATAGTTGTGAAGTAATTTTTTTCACCCAGCAAGCTCTGGCCCAGCTTGGTCAGCATGTAAAATAATTGTCCAGTCCACAAAACAGATATAACAGTAACTGTTTAGGCCTTGCTGAAATGAATTCCTTGGTTTTTTTTAATTAAAAAGAAAAAAAAACTTAATATTGGCCATAGCCTACAAAACCAGCTCTTTAACAGCTGTTAGCTTTCTTACGCACCCCCATCACCTAAATTTCAGGCTAGCCTACTTTTCACTGCTAATTAGGTCCTCGTGTAATTTTGTTTTCTTTACTAGATAACCTCTTTTATTTACTAACCCTCAGATGTATGTTTTAGTTATGTTTATCAACAATTTGTTTTTCCTTAGTAAGATGCTTTCATAAAGAGATACTGTGTCACATGTTCTCAGTTCATTTTATATGATATACAGTCTCTAAAGTTTCTTGCAGTACCTCTTAAAGTCCTGCTGTTCGGTTTGTTTTCTTTCTTAAATTAAAGAACATTTCTTAAAACCATCTCCATGGCACTCTGCTAGTGGCTATACAGGTGGAGTTGAACAGTTGAGATTCCTGACCTCAGAGAGCTAACCGTGTACTTCAGTTTTGGAAACGGTATAATTGTAATGTTTTAGTTTCCTTCCCCCCCTCCTTACTTTTCTTACATTATTGCCTCATATTGTTGAACAATGATTCTTATTGTTTATACAGCCTTTGAAAGAATGATTTTGATGTAAATACCGCCTCTTTGTCAATGTATGATATCTTGAGGACAAACTTGATTTTTTGAGATTAGCATAGCTCAAAAACCAAGTGTCTCCCTTATGACTTCTTAGACATAGAAAGGGAATTTTGCCTTCCTTTAGTCATATTTCTGTACCATTATAATTTCACATTGACACACAAAATACAGGAAGATTAGGGATTAGGACATCCAACAGAATGGATATTAAATGAATTACTCACCTTCCTTTTTTTCCCATTACTTCTACTACCACCACCATCACCATCACCACCTCCACCTCCACCTCCACCTCCACCTCCACCACTACCACCCAAATGTACCACTCCAAGTAATATGTATTTCTTTTGTGCCTTTAATACTTTATATGTGTTTTGCTTACTTAAATATGCTTAATTTGCGTCTTCCATAACTATGTAGGCTAGAAATTGATTCAGTTGTTCTCTTTCCTCCTAAAGAGTATCGAATGTAGTATCTGCTTGAATGCCTGCCTTTCGGACATTAAGGATATGTGCAACAGCATGTTTTAGAAAACTGTGTTTATTTTGTACCAACTACAGCATAGCTGGGATGTGCCCTTATGTGTGTATTACATTATATAATTCAGGACTGATATTGTTAATTGCATGTTAAAATGAAATTACTATCACTTGTTTTGATTGCGTTTCATTAGGTGAAATACCCTCCATTTGGTCTCTCTCTGCTACATTCGTTTTATGCGTTGTGCCTTGATTCTCATGAACATTGGATGTCATTGTATTAACCACGAGGGCGTTGCTATGTAAGGGCCCATTTGTTGTCATATCAACACTTAATTCACAAAAATCAGGAATTTGTTGCTGCAGCAACCAGTATGTTTTGAAAGGGCTGTCAGGAAACTGGATGGAAGAATAAAGTTGAAGTCTGTCCACTCGAAAAGTAGTTCATAGAAAGACTAAAATACAGAAAATGTTCACGATTGACCTATGGAAGATGGATCAAAGAAGAGGTGGAAGAGAAAAGCTTATAAAATAATGACTGGGTTAAAAAGATCAGATAGTATCCCAGAATGGAATCCATGCATTTCTTATAAGTCTTTGTTTTGAAGTCATGTATGTGACATCCATTGAATCCGACATATGTTCATTTCTACTGATAAATTCTGGCTTCCTGATTTGAGTCTCTTCTCATTTCTCACATTATATAAGATGATATAAAACTGTCTTGAAAGCAGACCTATTGTTTTTGTTTTTAGCAGATGAATACATTGGTGGCATCTACGTAGCCGTCAAATAAATCTGTTCAGTTTTGCATGTAAAATGTTTCAGACTCCTAGTTTATCACATTTCAAGCCTTGCTGTCTCAGATACTATGTATCACTGAATTGTTCTGTCATACTATGAATCATAAAGTAATCCTGAGTGTTTGAGACACTTGGGTGTATTGCTTATCCCAAAACCTAAGCCACATACATTCACATTCACACATACACCTCCCCCTCCCCACAAAAAGGAAAAAACAAACACTTATAGGCAGGTTTCTCAATGAAAGAAAAATTGAATATTCTCAATGAAAGAAAAAGAACAATTACAACACATCATTGCTTGTTTAAGTTCAGGTTGCTTTTGCATGCCATATGCAAATCATTTTTCATTTCTGTGTTTTCCTCGTTTGAGCTCATTTCTCATTCGTGTTTTTGTCTCATTTGTTTCCATCAGCAAATGCCCAGCACACCAGGGTTTGTGGGATACAATCCATACAGTCATCTCGCCTACAACAACTACAGGCTGGGAGGGAACCCGGGCACCAACAGCCGGGTCACGGTAGGAGAATCAACTATTACAGCATCCGGCAAACAACTGGAATTGGCTAGAAATGGCTTCAGAGTTAGGTCCTTTTGAATCAAAAGCACAGCCATTAAAAAAAATTTTTAATCTGGCTTTTTGACTGTATTAAACATTCTGTTGTGCACGAAAAAGAAAACACGTGCAACCTGCATACATATGTGGAACAAAGAAAAATCCATTCTGTTTGGTGGTCAATAGGAATAAAGTCTTGGGCACTTAATTCTTATTCTGTATGTAGACAAAGCTAGAATTTCTTTTTTAAATACCGTTTTTGACATGACTTGTTTATCTAAGGTAATTGGCAGTAGGCTAAAGAACTCAGTTCCTTAATATATGCCGAGCTTACAGACCTGACTTTTCAGGGCTGGAAGGCTTTTTTTTGACTGGCCTACCAGAAGCTTCAGTTTAAACTGCTACATGTTATTATTTGTCTTTTGGATTTAGTAGTTGACCTTTTGAGATTAATTTCTCTCCAGTGAAAAAGGAAAAGGTTTTTCTGTCACCATTTTAGAATGAAATTAGTTTTAAGTACCCAAACTAGATTTATACAAGTAGAAGTGCGTTTTTAATCCATTGGATAAGGTACATAATTTCTGAAACTTCAGTTATATCATTTAAATGATCGACCTAAGATACCAAAATTGAATGATACACTTTCAAACTTTTTATTTTAAAATTATCGTAAATGTCTTTCAGTAACGTTTAGGTTTCAAAGAAGCAAAAGAGCTTACAAATGTAAAAAAAAAAAAAGATTTACATCAAAAGCAAATAAAAATAAATCCAAAAGCCAAATACCTACATGCATTGGAATACAGTATTGGTGAGAATGTATACAACCCAGAATGGCTGTAAACTTAATACCTGGTTTCCATTTGCTGTGTTCATGGGTAAGAAGTGCCTTCAATTAATGTAACTTCAAAAAGCCCTCTCACCCTGTAGTCATGCTAGAGCAGAAAGTGTGTAACTATCGAACTGTATGTCTATCTTGATAAGCATATTGCTTAGCTTGATAGGTTTTGTTTGTCTAAATTTTTCATTGTTTTTGCATAATTTGTACTTCATAAGCATATCAAGTTTTATGTGCCATGCATATTTCATGGTATCGCAAAAGAATTATGACAAAGTGTGTGTATGTATGCATTTCAGAATGCATACAGTTTTTACGTGCATCAATACATGTTTTTCCCTGGCCTGAATGTGTCATTTCACAAGTGTAATGGGTGTCAAGGTTATCAAATGATAAAGAACATTTGAATTTAAAACAAGGGGCAGAGTCTATTTTGGATCTTCATGTTAATGTAGAAATTATTCATGGATAGTGAACAAAAGAATAATTAAATTCAATAGCTCTATACAGTCAGCTCTTGATTATCTATATCGATAGAGTAGAAACGGCATTACCCGTAATACTAGAAAAGTTTTTGGCTTTGTGTTAAGTCTTTTGTTCTTGGATTTATCTGGGGAACTTCTGTTGATAAACTGAGATCATTCAGTGGAGACTTATTAGGAGAATGAACATGCACCCCTGTTTTGGGGCCTTGTTCCGGCTCAGCACTTTTTGTCCCCATTCTTTCTGGGGGATGGTAGAACCCAGCATGTGGAGTGAGCACTAGCTTCTCAGTAGACTAGGAGGATTGTTGGGAAGGGAAAATTTGTTATTCTGGCTCTTTGTCACTTTCTTTATATCATTGTCCTCTCAACACCGCATTTAAGTATACTTAAAACTGCTGTTCAGATTTACAACATGGAGGGCCTGAAAAATGTGGAGCTGTTCAGCCTGTGTTAACCCTAGCTCCTTTAACCTTAGAGTATATTTCATTGACCTCCCGCCTAGGTCATTGAATCATTCTCTAAGAGAATTAGTTACCCATACCTCTTTTATATATTTAATTTTAGTTTTGTTGTTGTTATTAGGTGCCATTGAGTCAGTTCCAACTCATAGCAACCATGTATGTAACAGGACTCAATTTTTAGATCAGATTTTGACTATTAAAAAGATATTTTAAGATGACCCCTTATTATGTGCTCTTATTGGTTTGGTGGGAGGGCCCTTCTATTTGGTGTTGTCTGCAAATCGTGCCTTAGCCAGTGATTTGAAGGGATGATTCTATGAAGCCGTGTGAAGTAGCTTTCTGTAGGTTACACAGAGTATTGGGTTTCTCTGACAACTCTAGCATGCTTGGATGGTTTTCAGACACAACACTTTATGAGGCATGTTGAAACCTTTTAGAGTTTTGTGATAGCTATGAGATGGAACTCAGTTCTAATCAGTTCTTTATCCAAGTGATCATTAACATTCTGTTAAGTACAAGATGTGAAGACAGACTGAGATAAAAATGTTAAAGACAGCATGTTTTTCTATACTTGAGTGGAAATTCATCTTGGGGGAAAAAACCCTTAAAAAACCCATAGTTGGAAAAGAAACAACAAAATGAGTAGACAAGATACATTTCACAAAATCATGGATTCCTAGGACCTTATTCTCATGTAAGCACAATTTTGACAAGCGTAATTATTCGTTTTTCCCAACTCCTGCAAGTTGGAAGCAGAAAAGTGGAAAGAGGAAAAGTTGCTCTTGGACCCAGCTTTCCTGATAGCAGTGAGATCATTAAGGAAAGAGACAGCTAGGAAAGGAAATACACACTCCAGAATCATAACACTGAGCCATTAGTAAAAGGGCCACCAGTTTTTCACACCTCAAACCTGAGGATTATAGAGCTTTTTTAAAAAGAGTAGGGAAATGTATATGTCATTGTAGAAAGATGTCTTTCTGAGATGATAAATAAATCGGGTGTTTAATGACCTAAATCTTTAGCACCCCCCAAAAACCAGCTAGAATTTAATTTAGGTTGCTGTTACTATTTGGCGTTTTTTTGTTTGTTTGTTTTTTATACATTGACTGGTCAGCGTTACGAAAACATGACCTCACTATGTAGATGATTTTTGTACCTCCCTTTGGGAGAAAACCAAAACCGAACCATTGCTGTCGAGTCGATTCTTACTCGTAGCAACCCTACAGGACAGAGTAGAACTGCTCCACAGGGTTTCCAAGGAGTGGCTGGTGGATTCAAACTGCCAACCTTTCTTAACCACTGCACCACCAGGGCTCCCTTTGGGAGAAAGGAAGGAAAATAAGCAAATCCATTACTGTTGTAAAATGCACTTCTTAGAAAAATATCAAAGAGCAAGTGTTACTGTAATTTGTTTTTTTAAGTATTTTAATTCATCCTTAAAGCATGAAAACATAGACATTTTAGAATCCTCTACCTCTGCTTTAAAAAAATATATTAACAGTGATCTACCATCTTCAATTATTGACACAATTCCAAATTTACTTGTAACCCACTTCGTGAAATCCTGAAGATTTATGCCGGCTAGGAGTCACTGACTTGTGGGTGTCTCTTCTCTCTGAATCCGTGACATAAAGTTGGCCTTGTAGGAATTTCCCTTCCCCTTTGAAAGAACTCCTGCAGACTCTGATACAGATATCCCCTAACCGACTGCTCATACCACCAGTGTTGACAGTTTCCATCCCTGTGGTCCACTGTGGCTAAACAGAGGTTCTTTCTGCAGGGGCACCAAGATGAGATGTGGTAAGAGTACCTGAGAGAATTGGAAAGGGAGGAAATGGTGCTTCAAACATAAAATGCTTTCTAATAACTTCATGTATGAAGAAGCAGAGATACTGAAAAGTAGGGAAGAAGGGAGAACCTAGGAGGAAGAAACACCATTGCTTGATCACAGTGGAAAGGGGCACAAACAGGCTAATTCCTGAGCCCTTGGATGAATAATAAGGTTATGATAGGGGTCCCAGCCCAGGAGGAGTGTTCCTGGGGTTTTACCACAGCATAATAGAAAGGCAAGAGAACAAAGTGCCACTTTAGTTTTCTTATAAGTGTTTCCCAATTCCTCTTTTGATAAGTAGAGTGAAGTCAGCACTACTCCTCCCCAGCCTGGCAGGAAGAATCAATATTACGAATCTCCCAGAAATTGGGAGAAAATAAGTGTGATTCAGCCATGATTTTTCTCATTCTGGGTCCTTGATCAAATGCAGTTCATCTGTATTAAGATAAGACTGAGATATTCAGAAATAGATATCTTGAATTGGAGTTGTATGAGTGCCTACCAGAAGGTATCTGGAATCTCTTGTCTATATATTACCCTTTGCCGTCGAGTTGATTCCGACTCATAGCGACACTATAGGACAGGGTAGAACTGCCCCATATGGTTTCCAGGGAGCACCTGGTGGATTCGAACCGCTGACCTTTTGGTTAGCAGCCATAGCTCTTAACCTATATTATTAGCCTTTAGAAATAAACCAGTTTCTCACCTTTCTGTTTTCTTCCTCTTCTCTTTTTCTCTCCCACTTTTTTCTTTACCCTTTAAAAAATATTTTTTAATGTCACCTCCCCCTCCTTTTCTTCTGTCTCCCTTTTCCTGCACATATCCTGTCTTTTTTCTTATGTGTGCCCCACAATACCAAAAATTTTTAATGGAATAGAGCTTTATAAGACTTAAGAAGTCTTAATTAGGTCCTGTATCTGCCAGTTCTCTATTCCCAGTAAGCTTGTTCACTTCTACACTGTGGTTGGGACTTAGGACACAAGCATGAATTTTAGTTCACGCTTCTTGATCCTCTTTAAAGAAAACCACTAGATACGGACAGAGAATTTAAAAGAAATAAAATCTCTAGTCTTGGTAAAGGGGGATGAGGGGTTTTGTTTTTCATTTTTGAGCCTGAAAGGTAGTTTTGTTTACTGTTTAGGGTCACTATGAGTCGGAATCGACTCGATGGCAGTGGGGTTTTTTTTGGTTTATGTGAGCGTACAATGCTGGAATCTTACAGAAAGATCCAAAGTTCCCTGTAGACAGCATGAGTGTGGAAAATGTTAAAGTAGAACAGATTCTGGTAGTGGTGGTGGTGGCGGTGATGTTAGGTGCTGTCAAGTCGACTCTGACTCATAGTGACCCTTTATCCAGCAGAAGGAAACGCTGCCCAGTCCATGCCACCCACACCGTCCTTGCTATGTTTGAGCCCGTTGTGCAGATAATCAAGTGTTGACTGTATGTGTAGTAGTAAATTAAGTTTACAAGAGAGTGCCAGGAAATGTCCTAAATGTGATAACGTGATACATAACCATATATTTTCAATGTACGGATTATTATGTAATGTTTTATTTGTTCTTACAGCCAGGTTGTCAAAGCAGTGGCAATAAACTGCTAAGTAAAACATTTAAAAACTATGTGCTTACAGTCATTTTTTTTTTTCTTTTGATGTGAACATTTCTGAATTTTCAGTGATAGCTATTTTCAGTGGAGGAAATATAAGAATCTTGTATCCATGGACGAGTAGAAGAAAGGCGCGTTAGAGTTTTTTAAGGGACTCTCTTTACAGTTTGCTGATGAACTCCTTGCAATTGAATAATGAATGTATTTAACTCTTTTGTAGGCATCCTCTGGTATTACGATTCCAAAACCCCCAAAGCCACCAGATAAGCCGCTGATGCCCTACATGAGGTACAGCAGAAAGGTAGGCGTCTGGGACCTAGGAACGAGTGACGACTTTACATCACATTTCTTTGCTTTACATCAAATTTCAGATTGCCTTAGCCAGCTTTTCTGTGCATCTTCAGAGGATAAAAGAATTGTGATTTTTAGAGAGATTAGTTCTGATTTTAAAATTCTGAAGCTAAAATCTAACGAGGAAAACGATTAAACCGTGATAAAATCCTTAAGGCAGAATGTTAGGTAGGCATTAAAGAAATGTCTTTTAGAAAATGTTTGATGGTCTGAGAACAATGTGAAGTGAAAAAAGGGATACAAGACTTCATATATTAATAGTATTTTATTTTTATAAAAATAATGACAATCGCATTTCTTTGAAGAAAAAAAAAAGCCTGGCAGACAGTGGTTATCTCTGAATAGTAGAATTATGGTAATTTTTATTTCCTTTATACTTTCTTGGATTTTCCCATTTTTCTAACTCTTAAAAAAAAAAAAAAAACTATTTTTAAAGACAGCATTTAGACATTTTAACCACTGTTTAAACTATTTGAAATTTTGGGGGCATAATTAGTATATATATTTGACAGCATGATTTATTATATTGTGCAAATTAACCACTTTCCTTCTAAATTCTTGCGAACCTTTAGAGACACATAATGAGTATGTTATTGAATTAACTCAAGTGTCCACAGTGACTGAGGTGTTCTTGACCTATTAAATTGAAGTATATATGAATGAAGTATTATGATGTTTGAGATCTGCTTCAAAATAATCCAGTGTGGGCTTGGATGAAAATAAGATTTGGCTAGGTGTTAACAGTTGTTAAAGCTGGGTATTGGGTACGTAGGGATTCATTATATTGCTCTCTCTGCTTTTATTTATATTTAAAAGTTTCTGTAATAAAAAGTATTTTTAAAGATCTTATTTTTAGGCATTGGTATTAAAATTTCACCTTTTCCCTTTTTAAGGTCTGGGACCAAGTTAAGGCTTCCAACCCTGACCTAAAGTTGTGGGAGATCGGCAAGATTATTGGTGGCATGTGGCGAGATCTCACTGATGAAGAAAAACAAGAATATTTAAACGAATACGAAGCCGAAAAGGTAGGATGGGCGCAGCAGTGGGGTGGACACAGTGTAAAGTGCATAAACATTGGCTTGTTATTTATAAAAGAAACATATTGATCAGAAAGCTGAGACTGGACTGAGACTACCTTAGTCAAGTCACTTAATTTCTCTCAGATTCTTCTATGGAAAAAGGAGATAATTACCACACTATGTTTTCATATTTTTTGATATTCAAATGAAATAATACAGGTATACATTATAACCTGCAAAATGTTAATTATAAAACTGGAAAACATTTGCATTTCAGATAGAGTACAATGAATCTATGAAGGCCTATCATAACTCCCCTGCATACCTTGCTTACATAAATGCGAAAAGTCGCGCAGAAGCTGCTTTAGAGGAGGAAAGTCGACAGAGACAGTCTCGCATGGAGAAAGGAGAACCTTACATGAGCATTCAGCCTGCTGAAGATCCGGATGGTAAAAAAAAATTGAAAATATGAGAAACTTATGTAAATATATTTTTGTTTACTGTCTTAAATTGAAAAACAAAAAAGCATAATTTAAGTGGCATTTCAGTATCTTGATTAATTATGTTGAGTAAGATTTGTGTGTGAATTTCCCCAAGAAAAAAAGATACCCTTTTTTAGTACAGAAAATATTAAAAAGCATTTATTAGTTATCAAAATCTGCATACTCAGAATGCATGAAAGATGTTTAAGTCACAATTAGGATTTTGCCTCAACTGCTTTTAAAAAGCTAAATATGTTCTAACTATATCCTCTTGTCGGGTTCCTAAATTTGCTGAATTAAAAACTCTTAAGGGAGGAAGTTAATGAGTGGGTAGAAGCATTGTGAAATTTTCAGTTAATTCAGAAATCCAACTAAAATTTATAAATGTAGCTCATAACCACTCACGAGGGCACACACATACAAATCACATATATATACGTATATGTATATATATATCTGAAACAAAGAAAATACACATAACCAGCAGCAGAGTTCCCTAATAGGCATTCCATGAATAGTTTGCAGTTGTACAGATTGTTCCCCTGGTCCTCTGCAGTCAGGCAGGGGTCTGGAGCTGCAAGGATCCCCAGGGCCAGTCTCCTCCACTATGAGTCTGTGAGCACGTTCATCCACATACCTAGCGTGCCGTACGAATGTTAATATTTTATCTGTGTGCTGCTATGATACAGAAAAGGCTGGAAGCCCTAGCTACAAGCAACAAAAGCATCAATCATTTAAGATCTCATTTTAGAGTAGCAGTAACAAAAAGGAAGCTTATAGAACTTTCAATTAGAGGAAGCAATAATGCCATCTAAAGACATGCATAAACTGATTATTATTGTTTCAAAAGAATGGACTGGTATATAAATATAGAAAGTAGAATATAATAGTAAATATAGAGAATAGAATATGGAATAGAAACAATATTAAGTGTTAAGTAGAATCAGCAGCGTTAAAGACACTAGCATAAAAGCAAACCTAAATTATAGCTAATTATGCAGATGAGATGCTTAATGTAAGGGAAGCATGGAGAACTAAAAATAGGAGATGATCTGATCTACATATAATCGGGACAATAGGGGTCAGTGCATGAAGAAACAAAGGCTAGCAACGTAGAAGCCATAAGTAAAAAGTAGTTTTCATAAAGTGAAAGATAACAATATGAACACTGATAAGACCTGAAGAGATTCACTCAGGAATAATCCTCAGGAGAGCATTCCTCTTCTCTGTCTCACGTTTTTACTAGTTATGTTTTTAAGTTTCAAATAGGATTTTAAAGCTGCTAGTAAGAAAGGGCAAGTAATAAGATGCCAGGGTAAGAATGACTTTAGACCTTGGGCTTTATGCCTCAGAAGTGAATAGAAAGAGGAAGACCTGGGAGGTGAAAATGTACATAAAACCAAGAAAAAGGTGGTGTCTCCACAAATACAACAGCTGCTAACTTCTGTTAAAGGATCTACAAGACGTACGCAGTCATCCACACAAGACAGTGAAGGCTTCTTTTTTTTCTTACAAATGATATTTTGGAAAGATAATATTCATGAGATAAACAGCTCGTGAGTTAGTAACTAGAAAATACAAGAAAAAAATTTTTTTCCAACAGCTAAAATCCAAGAAAGGACAAGCCCATGTTGCTAAGTCTCTTTATTTCCCCTACCAGTAGTCAACACTGGGGCCATGTAAATGAAAGAAGAAAGCAGAGAATAACAACAAAAAAAGATAGGAGATGGAAGTAGCATAAATGTACCACATATAACCTTAAATACGAATGTGAAAAATCATAAAAAGGTCAGAGTTAAAATTTTTTTTCCTCTCATTCCAGTAATTTTAATTTTGGAAGTACATGTCCTAAAAAAATTACTCAAAACAAAGTCATTTGCACAACAGTTATTAACTGCCCTGTTTGTGATAATCTGGGATTTAGAAACTACTTAAATACCAAATAATAAAGGAGGTGAGGAAACCCTGGTGGCGTAGTGGTTAAGTGCTATGGCTGCTAACAAAGGGTCAGTGGTTCAAATCTGCCAGGCACTCCTTGGAAATTCTATGGGGCAGTTCTACTCTGTCCTTTAGGGTTGCTATGAGTCGGAATCGACTTGACGGCACTGGGTTTCTGGGTTTAAGGGAGGTGCTGAATTCTGCGTAGCAGCAGCATGTGGGCCTCTCTGTACTGGGGTTTCCTAAAGTGTGGTCCTTTTACCTCTGGAAGGAGGACGGGCACCAAGATGATTAGGTGGCACATAGAGGACCTTTCGGTTTAATGGCTATTACTTAAAAGAAAGTTTTGTTTTGTTTTTTAAGTCATTTTAAAGAAATTTATTAATAATAGTACAAATTATTATCAGATATGTCAAAACTTATGAAGGTGATACAGCAAAGGCTGAGATTAAGGAAACACTGCTGTATACCAAAACCAAAAACCAAACCCCCCACACTGCTGTATAGCTGTTAAAAATAAGCATATAAAGCAGATCCACACCATATGTGTGCTAACTTTGGTGTAAGAAAACAACGTAATGACACTACATTCTGCCAACAATATACATTTTGACAAGTGTATAAATTGACAAAAAGTCAATTTGGAATCAGACATTTTTTTCCTATGCAGTAACTTCCAGGGCCTTAATGGTTTTTTAATCTGGTAGAATGTAAATGCTCGTTTGGGAAACTGAATATTGCTAGAGATAATGCTTTCTCTGCAGTGATAAGTTAATTTTACAAATGGGCCTTTTCATTACTTTAATATTAAAGTGCTGCAGTGACAGAGGCACCACTGAGTTCATATTTATTCATCAGTTCTTAACTGCCTTAAAGTATTGCCAAGAGCGTGAAACATTTGGCAGAATTTTAACTTGCTGCTGTCACGTACAGCCTTCACCTTCATTCTCGAGCCAAAAGGCACATGGTTATATTTTATTTGTGTTTCAGCCAAGTCCTTCTCAGATATACATCATCAGAGATTTTTGAGAAAAACCAGTGTCTTCACCAATAAACACATTATGTTCATTGGTCAAAATGAGTTTATCAGGTGACTTGTGGATGATTTTGATCAGGTGACGGCCCTAAGGCTCCTGTGACGCCCATCAGGCCCACCTGTTAGGCCAGTGAGAGCTATTACTCCTTGGTAATTAAGTGTTAATGTTGTTATACTCTCCTGTTACAGTAACTGGTGACCTAATTTCCAGACCATCTGGTTTATTCCAGATTATGATGATGGCTTTTCAATGAAGCATACAGCCACCGCCCGTTTCCAGAGAAACCACCGCCTCATCAGTGAAATCCTTAGTGAGAGTGTGGTGCCAGACGTTCGGTCAGTTGTCACAACAGCTAGAATGCAGGTCCTCAAACGACAGGTCCAGTCCTTAATGGTTCACCAGGTAAAGTCACAAAACATTCATTATAATAAACTCGGCCTATGCCACAGATCCCAGGTGACCTGATTCTGCCCCGTGCGTGGATGTGTATGTTAAATAGTTCTGTGATCAGCCTAACCTGCTCTGATTCAGAGAAGAGATTTAAGGGAATAGACCTTCCCCAGAGATTTGATAAGTTTGTCATTAAAAATTGTAATGTAGAGCCGTGTATATTTGTTAAGAAATGTTACCTTGAGAGTTTTGAGGCATCCTGTCAACCTGTACCGCTTTACTAAATATTTTTTCCCAAAGAAATGGCTCAAGCCTGAAACAGTATTCTTTAACATATACTCATTGCTTATACTCACTCCTCTATCCTGCATTTTATATTTTAAAAAAATTTAGCTGGACACATTATATAGTAAATGATTTAAATTAAAAACATCATTTGGCATTGTTACATATATATTTACCAAATTTAAAATGTTGCAGGGGAAAAAAAGATTAAAAATAAGTTTGGTGCTAGACAGATAAACTTGACACCCTCCTCCCCCCTAAAAAAAAAAAAAAAAAATTTGTTTACCACACTATGAGGAAGTGTGAACTCTTAGAAAATGAGATCTTTTCTGTGTTTGGCATTTGCTTTAGAGAAAGTAATCCAGCAGTTATAAAGCCCAAACACGTATTTTATATTTTCCAGCGAAAACTAGAAGCTGAACTTCTTCAAATAGAGGAGCGACACCAGGAAAAGAAGAGGAAATTCCTGGAAAGCACAGATTCCTTTAACAATGAACTTAAAAGGGTATCAGTTTAACCTGTGAACTATACTATTGTCACTGCGTTTGTTACTTTTTTCTCATTCTTTTCTACAAAATAGTGTTTTTATTGAGTGTTCACTTTGAAATAGGGTTAACTTTGCTATAACTAGTAAGATCTTTGCTTTATAAAATTATTCCCATTTTTTTTTCAGCAAAAAATACCATAGAGTACATGCATATATACTAGGCCTATGGACTGTACGGCCTTTTGTTATTTTAATTTAAACTCCCATGCAGTCATGGGTTATTTTCATTTTATTGAGATTTCTTCATCAGTTGTCTTCGTTAGATGTAATTCACAGTTTGCATTTAGTATCAGAACAAGTAAGTCTAATGTTTGGTAGTCTGCAATATAAAACGAAAGCCCTATGTATATAGTCCAGTATTTTCAGTATAGATTCACCAGCTCCTCTGATATTCAATGTTATTACATGGCTGCTGGGTCCATTAACAACACTCTGTCAGACTGATACTTACATAGACACAAGAGCTTCAGAGAAGATCTAAAACCACATTTTTTTCTCCCATATATATATGTAGTTCGTAGGCAAGAAAATCTACTTTTGAAAGAGTTTTGAAACAGTTTCTCTGGCTCAAAGATCATGAGAACACTACTAAGAGGGTTTTCTTTTTTCTGACGGCTAGTTGTGCGGTTTGAAGGTAGAAGTGGACATGGAGAAAATTGCAGCTGAAATTGCACAGGCAGAGGAACAGGCCCGCAAAAGGCAGGAGGAAAGGGAGAAAGAGGCAGCAGAGCAGGCCGAACGCAGTCAGGGCAGCACTGTTCCCGAGGAAGAGCAAGCAGCTAATAAAACCGAAGAAAAGAAGGAAGACGAAAGCATTCCAATGGAGACAGGTAACCTACCAGCTGCCCCCAAAGTGAATGTCAAGGATTTTACAGCTGTTTTTAAATTTGACTTTTTTCTTTCTAAATGTTCTTCAGAGGTCACTGTGTTAACCCTGCCTCTTGAGCTATGTCTATATGACCTACCCAGTTTTTTCCAAATCTTATCTCTCTGTAATAGAGTCACTTAAAATGTTGGTATCAGTACAAAATAGCAGTGGTGTGTTGTCTTTGCTCTTGCTGTTCGAGGTCTTGGTTTTTTGCCCAGGCTGGTTTATGTCATTTTCTCATTTTCTGACTTGAGAATTTAGAAAGGTAATGGTTAAGAATACCAGCTCTGGAGTCGGGCAGATCTGGATCTGATACTGCTTCACCGTTTGCCAGCACTGTGATTTTGGATAAGTTACTTATCTCAGTTTCCACATTTATAAGTATTGTAGTACCAGCCTGCAAGAGTAATAAATTGCAAAGGGTAAATAAGAAAATGTACATAAAGCATTCAGCACTGGGTTTGACACAGTACTGACATTCAGTATTTTAACCTTAATTGCTAATGTTATTTCAGCAAGATGTGGTTATTGCTCTTAAGACTGATGATCTTTGGTGTCCTAGAACAAGATGAGGCAAAGTAAAATTGGCAGGCCAAATCCTGCCCACCGGCTATTCTTGCCAGTAAAGTTTTATTGGAACACAGCCACACCTATTTTTGTACATACTGTCATGGCTGCTTTTGGGCTACAACACTATCGTTGAATAGTTGGAACAGGAACTGTCTGACCCACAAAGCCTAAAATACTTAATTATCTAGCCCTTCACAGAAAAAGTTGGCCTACCTCTGCCCTAGAAAAATTCTTAATTCCAGGTATACTGATTTTCCCAATTGAAAGCATCACTCAAAGCAAAAAGAAAAAAATGTAAAACTTACACAGGGTACTGATTTTGAGGTCACCTTAACTTCTGGCAGTATTTTGACCCTGTCCAGTGTACTGTGTAAACAGGACAAAAAACTAAAAGTAGTCATGGGAAACATGAGAGGCTCCCTGGATCATAATTACAAGTGGGAGAAGCAGTAGTCATACTTTGTATTCAAATGTCACCCTCAGATTGGACATCTGGAAAACATTGGATGGAATGTAGATATCTGTACCAGATATTTCTACAAAATTTAATTCAGCAGATTAACATTTCAGATAGTCAAATGTTAAGTTTCATTATCTGAGCTTCTTTCTGTTTTGTATGAACATGTTTGTTATCTTAACAAATTTGGATCGTGTGCACTTTTTTGTGGTTAAAGCAAGAGTTTGAGAATTAGGGTTATGGTTCTTGGCTCATTTTGCAACTAGACAAAACACTCAGTGTTTTGCCTCTATTTTGTCATCTATGTATGGGGCATGTCTTATTTTTAAGGCCTGTATGTCTTGTCTTATCCTCATAAGAAAATTTCAACTGTTAGAGCAAGAATCTGATGTTTTTAACTTCTTACAGGAAAGAGCCCAGCACATTATTTCTGTATCTGCTTTCTTACTGTAGAACTCTAGAAAAGCACTGTCCAGTAGAAATAAAATGCAAGTCATGTGAATAATTTTAAATTTTCTAGTGGAAATATTTATTAAAAAAGTGAAACAAGTGCAATTAATTTTAAATTTTATTTAACCCAGTATATCCAAAATAATATCATTTCAACATGTATAAACATTTAATAAATTATTGAGATAATTTGTATTCTTTTTTATAGTAGATCTTCCAAATTTAGTGTATATTTTACACTTACAGCACATCTCAATTCAGAATCTAAATTTTCTTCAGAAATACTTGACCTATATTTAGAGTTCATAAAATTGACAGTTAAAAAGTAGATTTACATACCCCCAATTGCTCTAAACACACCTAGAAGTTCCTCATCGCGCTAGCCAGGTTTCAGGTGGTGGGCACCCACACGTGGCTAGTGGCTATCTTACCGGACAGCGCAGCTCCAGACTGCCAGAATAATGAGAAGAGTACATTTTTGTTTTGTGTGATTACAGAGGAGCCCCACCTTGAAGAAACGACAGAAAGCCAACAGAACGGTGAAGAAGGCACGTCAACTCCCGAGGATAAGGAGAGTGGGCACGAGGGGGTTGACAGTATGGCAGAGGAAGGAACCAGTGACAGTAACACCGGCTCAGAGAGCAACAGCGCCACAGTGGAGGAGCCACCGACAGATCCCATGCCAGAAGATGAGAAAAAAGAATGAATGTTGCCTTGATTTATGTCTTCTAAATACTTTTTTAAATGAAATAATGCTTTTTTGAGTTTTAATGGTGTTATGTGGTTTGTGTATTATTTTTTTTTTTCTTGTCCATATCACATTACCAAAGGCTTTTGAACCATTTTATTGCTGTGGGACTAGTGGCATAGTCACCCTTCTTAAGCGGTGAAGATGGCTCTTTTCCTTGGATCTTGTTTCTAGCCCTCAACTGCTGAAAACCTCCAAATTTAGATTAATTGAGAAAATGCTCACCTCTTTTAGAGAATTATCCTTTGATGCTGCAGAATCTACTCTTACAAAAGGCCTTCTTACAGCTCACTTGGGTGCTTACCAAAGCCATAGCTTTAAACTTCCCCAGTCCCCATCAACATTTTCCTCAAAGTCCCGTCTGCAAAGTTTCCTTCTGCAGAGTAGCTTCCTGAAAACGTAATCATGTTTAAGAATGTATTTGTTCGTTCACTTTTTTTATTTTTAATCAAATCTCAGATACCAAGAGTTGTAGTAGTCCAAGAGTTGTAGTAAGGAGTTGATTGTAGCCTTCGACGATACTTGGATCGTATTGATCCGGGAATTGTAGCTGTCTCCATAGTTAGTTACTAGTTATGAAATAGTCAAAGCGAACACAGCACATCTACATTATCTATACTGTTTTATAATTAACATGGAGTATGTTCTGGTAAGTTTATCCTTATTATACAGAAAAATTACTTTTTTACCAAGTTTTCCAAAGACATAGTAGATCACAAAGCTTAAGGAATTGAATATTCTTGTAGTGGAGTAAATAACTTCAAAATGATTAGCCCACTCTAGAAGAATAACAGCTGGGAATTAAGTTCATTCACTTAAAATTGTTTTACAATAATCAAAACATTCAAAACCTCAAGGCTCAGGATCCCAGAGATCAGAGCTACCTTTTTGATAAACTCTTAGTAAAGTCTTGGAGACTAGAAGCAAGACAGTTTGTGACACGTATGTGTCACAAAAACTAGAATAGATTTTTACTGAATAGTGGTATATCTAATGATATATGTTTCTTAAAGGTCCAAGTGTAATAAAGAAAAATGAAAAAAAAGGTCTCGGTGTTTTTAATGCACTAATATTTGTATGCATAACGCATACAGTTTTGTTACTGGTATGGAGTGGCCTCTCAAACAGCTGTTATAAATTGGCATAATCAGGGTCCCTGCCTCACCCAACTATGTTTATTAACAGCTACAGTAGTAAGTTCAGTTGTACAAGCCACTTGGGAAAGTCTGTTTCTTTACATTATAGTCGTATATGCAGGTCAGCCTTTGACTCCAAGAGGAAAAATGTTTCTACATTTCCAGATAAGGAATATGAAGACATCTATGACATTTAAATTGTCTTTGAAAAAACATGGCTAAATGATAAATGTAGACCTTGTGCTTATGTGGGGATAACCTCTGTATACCAGCATGACTTAATTGATAGTTGACTGCTACTTGAGTAGTGTTCCTGAGTTCACAGCACTCCATGATCCTACTCTACCTTCAGCTTCCTGAGAGAGCAGGGGAGGAAGCTTGAAGGTAGATAGAAACAATGTATGACTTACCTTTTTCTAAATAATGTATGGAACCTTTCTCTTGTTTTCTTGTGAGTCAACGAACTAATTTATCAAGTAGATACGTTTCTAGGATGTCAAGAATTGCAGGACTGAGAACAGCCAACTCATCTCCAACAAATGGGACAGCCTCTTTGGTACATTCTCTAACAGTGAAAATGAGGCAGAGGAGTTGTTAAATGATTCGGATGGAAAATTGCCAGAGCAAGATGTCAGGTTGTTGACTATGTTATGGCAGTCTCTAAGAGGATGACAGTGGTTCCTTTGGTAAGCTGGAGATGGCACTGTACATTTAGCAAGCCTGCCTGTACAATGCTAGGCAGTTGGCTTAAGGGTGGAAAATTAAGTCAGATGGAATTTGACAGGTTTTTAACCCCAAGGGGGACAGGTTGAATTAAAATTGCCCTTGTCAGAGTGGTGTGGGTAGACACCACCACCGTTTGGGGTGTTCCTTAGTTTGACAATGTGGAATGTAGTAGAGGTTTTATTTTTTTCATATCCCCATAGCCATTGGGTAGGTCACATACTCTCTGAGCCTGCTGGAACTGTAGATGGAACTACTTTATCTCTCAGTCCCATTCCTGTTCCAAATAACTATGATTTATTTTGAGTATGAATGCATAAGGTTTGAGGGCTTAAATTTTATAAATTTTTAATGGGAAAGAAAGGAGTTCCCTATAGTCCCCTAAATTGCTCATAGGAATTTCAAATTTTATATATCTTCCCAGACTGACAACAGTATATATTTTTTAAGTGGCTCTCCTATAATACATGATAATTACGTATTCTGGAAAGCTGAACTATTGAGAGAAGTAAATAGGAGCTATCTCATTTTAACATATTATGAATGTCTTGTGGAAAAGATATACTTTGACTTTTTGAAAAGAGAATCTGAGGTAATGTTACATCTGCTCCATTAAAGTTCAACTAAATCCCTCCAGTTTTTTGGTTTTGATCGTTCACGTTTAGATACTAATCTTGGGTTTTAAAGACGGTGCTGACGATGTGAAACTCCCATTGCCTGCAGTTAAATAAAGCTTTGGTTTCCCATGTGAACAGGCAATGAAGCTGGGATTATACTTTGTTAAATCCTATTTCAAAAATACTTCCCTTCAACTACCCTCCCCCCCCGCCCCGCCCCCTCCTCCCCAAGCACTGCCACACACACAGTTTCTCCATCTGAGTGCGTGAGTTTATCTTGTTTTTCACCGCTGGGCAAACCTTGCTGGAACAATTGACTTCCTAATGATTTGCACATTACAGAACTTAACATCTTCGCAAATCAAAGATCCACTGTGCAGTAACAAGCTAAAAGGAGCTCAGAGCCTTTTTAGAAGAAATCATGCTGAATTATAATTTGGCTTACTGTGATAATATTTCTTTGATCAGTATGGTTATGAAAATACTGAGTTTAGTAGAAAAGAGTGTCTAAATGTGTTAGTAATTGCAAAACTGTTAGTAGTAGGTTGAACTACATGAAATTACCCATGTAGGTTTTTACCTAAAAGATGGCAATTTCACTTTGTTTAACCTAATAATTCTGATGTTACACTCCAAGT
Organism: Elephas maximus indicus; assembly: GCF_024166365.1. Lineage (NCBI taxonomy): Eukaryota > Metazoa > Chordata > Mammalia > Proboscidea > Elephantidae > Elephas > Elephas maximus. Next base: position 47,731,736 of record NC_064837.1, on the reverse strand, counting down.
ATAAACTCTTGATGGCAGCTTTCTGAGTGTGAAGTGACAGAACTTCAGTTTACCAGACTGACCCATACATCTCAAATAAACATAGCTTATTGTTAAAACCCTGATGAAAATGCAACACCTAAGCTAACAAGTATTTCTAACAGCCTGATTTTAAAAATATACTATGGTAAACTAACTGGCTTATGTTCATGTGTTCTCATTCAGCACCAAAAAGTTTCTTTTAACTTTTTTGGATGTATTCAGAAGTCAAAAGTTATATGAGACATAAAGGTTTTTCTGAGACTGGAGAAACCCTGAGAGGATGGCCCCCGAACACCCTTTTAGCTCAGTAATGAAGTCACTCCTGAGGTTCACCCTTTAGCCAAAGATTAGACAGGCCCATAAAACAAGACTAAAGGGGCATACCAGCCCAGGGGCAAGGACTGGAAGACAGGAGGGGACAGAATAGCTGGTAATAGGAAACCCAAGGTCGAGAAGGGAGAGTGTCGACATGTTGTGGGGTTGGTAACCGATGTCATAAAACAATATGTGTACTGTTAAATGAGAAGCTAGTTCTGTAAACCTTCATCTAAAGTACAATAAAAAAAATTTTTTTAAAAACTTGGATTCATCAAAAGACTTTACCAAAAAAGAGAAAAGACAAGCTACCAACTAGGAGAATATCTTTGGAAACCATATATCCAACAAGAATATAATAACCAAAATATATATATAAACTTTGACAATAACACAGTCCTAAAGTGGGGAAAGGACTTGAATAGACATTTCACCAAAGAGACATTCAAACAGCCACCAAATGAAAAGTTGCTCAGTGTCATTAGCCATCAGACATGCAAATCAAAACCACAATGAGTTACCATTTCGTTCCCATTAGGATGGCAAAAAAACTGAAAATAACAAATGTTCGCAAGCATGTGGGGAAATTGGGACCCTTATCCATTGCTGGTGGGAATGCAAAATGGCACAGCTGCTGTGGAAACAGTGTGGTGGTTCCTCAAAAAACTAAAACTCCTTAACATTCTGAAGTGGCAAGGACCTTAAAGGTCAGCCACCTCAGGCACTGACCCCGCACTTGGATAGAGAACATTCCCTCTCCCATGTCCCCCAGAGTTGTCATGACTCTGCTTAAATAAATACCTCTAGTTTGGGAGAGCCCATCATCTCTTAAGAAAACTCACTCCTTCTTTAGCTAACTGTTAGAAAGTGTTTCCTCTCACTGAGCTAAGATCCGCCTCAACCCCTAGTCCTACTTTTACACCTTGGAACCCAATAGTAATCCTCTTCCACGTGAAAGACCTTCAAGTATTTCAAGACAGGTGCCCATGAGATACTTTCCCATAGGACACACTTTCCATTCATCATCTTGTTGTCTCTCTTCCAAAAATGCAGGGATCCACTTGTGGTGTGATGAGCTGAGGACAGAAAAGGACTATCCCTTTTCTACTTCTGCGATCTAGACCACTAGAAAGCATTAATGTTTTCTCTAATACGATAAAATTGTAGTTCCTCCCTAATGTACTTGAATTTAAACAAGGAACAACATCTCTAGACCTGGGAAACTACCTGTCTAAAATAAAGGGATTAGTCTATGATGATCTCAAGGTCTTGCCCAGCACTAAATTTTTATAACCAATCTATAGATTCTAACACCACGAAATGAATGTTGATGAATATTTTCAGATGCAGTAAAATGGGGAACAAGCAGGTTCAATTTCACTAACTCAGCACTTCTCAAAGTTCAGTCATTTGCATACCACCATCACAATTTTTGCCATTTCTGGGTACCATCTGAACTATTATTTAACACCTTTCTTTGAATCAACTTCTTTCATCTGAATAATTTATTTTAAAAGGAAACTTTATATCAGCATAAATGCGAAACCATTGTCTTTTGTCATAAAAAGAAAATAGTCTTAAACATATTTATTTTAGTAGTTATGTTTATACTTAAATATATACGACTTCAAAGAACATTACTTACAAGTCTGTACATCACCAATATCATCCCAAGGATCCCATATGTGGGGAAAAAACACACTATCAAACATGTAGTATGTTCCTTAGTCTCAGGAACCTTGTCTTCTATCTAAGAAACAACCCCTGGCTCAACAGCAGCTCTTACCTCCAGGGAAAATTAGTGAAAGACGACTCCGTGGTCATCTAATAGTAATAAAAGCCAATATGTGCTTAGTACTTACTATATGCACATGTGCTTTCTATATTTTTGAGTCTTTTTTTTCTAATTCCTTAAGTTAATATGAGAGTAGATCACTTTACCAATGAAATCTATACTTAGGATCTTTGGCCCGAGTTGATCAACCAACTCCTACAAACCATTTTTCCTGGAGAAAGAAAAAATAGCCTCAGGTACTAACAAACAGCACAAAGCACTAAGTGACATGGATATTGAACATTTGTCCTAGGGATTACACTGCTGCAGATCAATAATCCAAAAGACTCAAGACAAAAGAATCCTCTTGGAGACCAGTGTTCTTATATTAGGCAATATAAGTGTAAAAAAGGTTCCTTTTTGAATCCTCACCTCCCTGCCTCTGGCTCTTCATACTACCAAACTAGAAGGAAAAAAAATATATATATATATATATATATATATATATATATATATATACACATACATACACATATACATATATGTAGAGAGAGAGATTTAAAACAAATGGCTTGTAAAGTTTACAATGATACAATATACAATAGTCTTGATAAAGAACTATCCTCATGCCTGATAGGGTGTGTTATGTTTGAGTTTTATCCCTGTTGTGGTGTCCTGTCAATCTGAGCAGTGGGGAGCCCTTCAAAAGTTCTCCCTTGTTGAGCCTCAGAAAATTTCAGAAAGTACCAACATCAAATGGATGTTATCCAGAGTTACTCTCTCTGAATATTACCCAGCTTTTTCTAGGTGTGTGCCTTGTATGGGTCTTCCTCCCCTCCAAGAATGATCCTGGATCATGAGCTTTAAAATACCTCCTTGGGACCATCGAATCCCAGTCACAATCTGGGTGGATAGTTCTCAAATTTTGATGGGCTTCAGAATCTCCCCCAGGGAGGCTCACTGGGCCCTACCCAAGCCTACTGAATCTACCAGAGTGGAGCCTAGGAATCTGCATTTTCTGAAGCACACCAAAATTCAAAAACCAATGATGTGGTTTACTCCTCTCATTTTACAGAAGGAGAAACTGAGGGCCAAAGAAGAGAAGTGAGTGACTCATCTAAGGTCCAACCATCTTCTGCCGGGGAAAGGCAGATACTCAGGATGTTAAAAAACCTGTTCCAGACTACTTGGACTGAACTTTGCCAAGAGTTTGACATCCTGGTTTCCTATGATGCCAGTTTATTAGTCTGGGATCACTTTTCTTTGCAATGAAATTACAATGAATTGCCATTAAATCTACTTCTTTCTCTAAATAGCAGGTGATAGCACCATTAGTTGTCATTGCCAGTGTCACCAGAAATCCAAAAACCTTGTAACCAGTACCCAGGGGCCTAAAGTTCAATACACTCTCCAAAAGCAAAGCTAGTAAAATCCGACCCGTAAAACATGAAATTAGTCATGTGAAGAGTACTGGTTAAGAACACAGGCTTTATCGCAGTTAGATCTGGATTTAAGACCAGTTTTGGCATTTTTCATTTTCTCATCTGCACAGTGGGGATAAAATTACTGAAGTATCAACCTCTCAGGGTGGTTGTGAGAAGAAAAGGAGATTGTGTGAAAAGCACTTTGCTCAGTACCTGGTACATAGTAATGTACCTAATAAATGTCAGCTGTGGTTCCCATTGTTATTCATGATCATGATGACAGGTCCCAATAGATTATCTGAGAAAGCTTGGGAAACATCCAAACCCATTCAATGTGATACAAGAATACGTAAACACAACTGAAGAAAGCCATAACTTAATTAACTGCTGTACAATCTGAGCTGAAGTCACATTGGATTAACAGAGTAGACAGTCAGTGTGGAGTTATAAAAAAAGGAACCACTCAATCCTTCAACAAATGGTTGTTGAACCCCTACTAGGTGCCAGGGTCTGGGCTAAGCGCTTTTTGCACACATTATCTCAGTTAATCTTTGCAACGGCTTCATGAGGTAATGCTATGAATATCATCTCCTGTTCTAAAGATGGGGAAAGTGAGGCACAGAAAGATTAAATAACTTGTTCAAGGTCACACAATTTATGATGAAAACAGAATTCCAGCCCAGGTCTGCCTGACTTCAGTGCTCTGGGTGACATCTCCACCTGTAAGACGCAAACTCAAGCTGACGGCCAACTGGCCATTCCCTCTTCTGCAACACTTTAAGAGCTGCAACACTCTTCTCCTAATCCCCTCAGTTCTTCATTATTTTTTAAAAGGGTGGAGAGCTTAGATGCAAATGACTTCTCTTCATAGAACAGCAGTCAAGATGGTATCCTAAAAGTCGTTTTCCAGAAATTTCTACAGAGGGAAATACCCACACTAATGGCATTCAAAGCGATGAATAGAAGCTCTGTGTCTTTAAATCATTTTGTTGGCATTTTCAGCCAGGTCCTCCTTATAAAATAGTCCTCACAGCATATGTATGAACTGCAATTACTGCCTGAAGTATGCAGTTTAGCACAAAGGGCAAGCAGATAAAAGATTGGTCGAGTCCAACCGTGACAGTATCTGTTCTAAATATTTTACAACCCAGCTGAACTCATGGACAACAAAACACATTATGCACCAAGGCAGGGGGTTGAAACATATGAAGTACCAGGAAACCTGGCTTATCAGGATAGCCTGCTGACTTGCTGCTGTTGGTTACAGACAGGCTAATACCCAAAGTCAAATCTGTGCAGGTCTCCTCTCTTGGCAGAAATATTGTAGCAAGATTATTTTTTCAGTATTGCCACCCTCTTTGAAGGTAAATTTTATGTTTTCCCACTCAATTCTCCAAGTGAGGTAGGTCCATACGCTGGGAGAAGGTGGATCACTGATAGACACACATGTAAATATCAAGCCAATTTCTTCTGCTCTTGCCTAAGTTGCTCCAGGCCAATGAGACTCAAGTGTCTCGGTGTCTGGGGAGTTAGAGCTAGAACATATTTGGTAGGTTGACAGCCTGAAATGCACCACAATTTATTTATATATGGTTTGCTTTCTCCAGATCAAGAAACCGAGAGAGCTGCTTGCACCAGGCTTGTGTCCCTCTTCTTCAGCAGGTGTCAGTTCTCTGACAGGGGCTTTCCCTGTGGGAGGGCTGAGAGGAGATTTGATCTCACACAGGGCTGTCTTCTAGCCCACTCTGGCTGAAGACAGCATCCCAAGTCTGATGTTCTTGGTGTTATTACCTCCCACCTGGGAGAACAAATGGTAACCCTGGTTGCGTAGTGGTTAAATGCTACGGCTGCTCACCAAAGGGTCGGCAGTTCGAATCTGCCAGGCGCTCCTTGGAAACTCTATGGGGCAGTTCTTCTCTGTCCTGTAGGGTCGCTATGAGTCGGGAATCGACTCGACGGCAGTGGGTGGAGTGGGTTGGGGAGAACAAATGCTCGAATCATCTCTACCTTCTATACTTTGCCTCCAGCGCCCTCTAGAGGAGCTTATTAAGAACTGGGTTCAGGGAACTAGGAAAAACTCCTGACCCCGTTTGCCTGGGACTGACCAGGGACTTTCAGCGCTAAAACCTGGAAAGTCCCAGGCACACTGAGACTACTTGGTCACCTTACTAAATAACCAGTCACCAGTTGCCGTCGAGTCAGTCCCAACCCATGTGTGTCAGAGAGCTATGCTCCACAGGGTTTTCAATGACTGGTTTTTCTTAAGTAGATGGTCAGGCCTTTCTTTCAAGGTGCATCTGGGGAGACTCAAACCTCCAGCCTTTCAGTTAGCAGATGAGCACGGTAACCCTTTGCACTACCCAGGAACTCCTTATTAAATGGGGGCCGAAAGTAGGAGCCCTGATGGCGCAGTGGTTAAGAGCTCGGCAGTTCGAATCCACCAGCCACTTCTTGAAAACTCTGTAGGGCAGTTCTACTCTGTACTGTAGAATTGCTATGAGTCAGAATCAACTCCACCACATGGGTTTGGTTTTTTGGTTCCAACCTGAGGGGTTCTTCTGCTGGCAGAAAATGTCCCGCTGCAACAGTTAACAGGTCAAAGTTGGTGTAAAGGACAAGATGGGAATCCTGCTTATTAAACTTTTGTCAGGGGACGGGGCAGGAACAAGGTGCCACGCTACGCTCTGAGTGGCACAGACCAGGCTCTTAAGGGGTTACCTAGGAGGGAGAAATAAGCTGTTGAATAAAGACACTCTGGCTATGAGTCGGAATCGACTTGACGGCAACAGATTTGGCTTGGTTTGGAAGCAGAGCAATAGGTCAGATTCTGCTGCCCCCAAAAAACCAAAAACCAACCCAGTGCCATCAAGTCGATTCCGACTCACAGAGACCCTATGGGACAGAGTAGAACTGCCCCATAGAGTTTTCTAGGAGGGCCTGGTGGATCTGAACTGCCAACCCTTTGGTTAGCAGCCATAGCACTTAACCACTACGCCACCAGGGTTTCTTCTGCTGCCCAGGCTGGGGAAATCGCAGGGTTTGCGACTTATATGTTTCCTTGTGAGCTGTGGATCATTCTTTTGGCTTTTATTCACTCAAAAAACTACCTATTATATACCAAGAGCCATTCTAGGTTCGATCAGTAATATAGTACAATGTGGTCCCCGCCTTTAGTCTGGTAGAAGAGATGTCTATTTAGATAGTTATAGCCCAGTGATAAGTGTCCTGTGATTTTAAAAGTTTGCAAACATGTGCCCTGGAAATGCTCTTACCCTGCGGAGGGCTAGGGAGCTCCTTTCAGTGGGCACATAAGCAAAGCAGGGACTGTCCAGCAGGGGTCAGGCCCAGGGCCTGCTTGAGAGGCAGGATTTCAGGGAGAGATGGGATTATTTTAGGCCATCTTCTCTGCGTGTACACAGGGACTGACAAAAACCGAAAAACTTTGCTGTCATGTCAATTCCAACTCATAGTGACCCTATAGGACAGAGTAGGACTGCTCCATAGGGTTTCCAAGGCTGGTGACGCAGTGATTAAGAGCTCGGCTGCTAACCAAAGGCCAGCAGTTCAAACCAGCCAGCTGCTCTGCTGGAAAAAGATGTGGCAATCTGCTTCCATAAATATTTACCGCCGTGGAAACCCCATGGGGCAGTTCTACTTTCTGTCCTATAGAGTTGCTATGATTTGGAATCGATTCAATCAGTGGTAATGGGTTTGGGTTTTTTGGGGGGATTTTGTTTTGTTTTCTTTTGTTTTTAATCTTTACTTTTCCCTCGGAGCAGCTGGTAGGTTCAAACCACCAAACTTTCAGTTAGCAGCCAAGTGCTTTAGCCACCACACCGCCAGAAAAGACAGGTGAAGGCCTTGGTTTGAGACATGTAAGAAGAAGCAGTGAAATGTCCAGCCACAGGCGCTTGGTTAAATTCATTATGATTACTGAAGGTATTTTGAGCAACATGGGGCAAAGCATACTGTCAGGTTACCAACCAAAAAACCAAACCCTGTGCCCTCCAGTCGATTCTGACTCATAGCGACCCTATAGGACAGAGTAGACCTGCCCCATAGAGTTTCCAATGAGCGCCTGGCGGATCTGAACTGTCAACCCTTTGGTTAGCAGCTGTAGCACTTAACCACTAGCCACCAGGGTTTCTGCTGTCAGATTAGCTTTTTCAAAACATAAATGTATATTGAGACTACGCCTGTGCACAATTAAATATGCATCTGGACAAGACTAGAAGGGAAAACACAAAACTATATCCAGAGTGTTAGGTGGTAAGATCATAGGTGATCTTTTATTCTTCTCTTTTCAAAGATGGGTTTAACATAGTGAAATCGTTTTTACAATAAACAAGGATAAATATTTTAATGTTATAAAGTTCACATATACAAAATTTACAGTTAAAAAAAAAAAGACTGCTATAAATTAGACCAGTGAGCATGAAGATGGCACAGGATCTGGCAATGTTTTGTTCTGATATACATAAGGTCGCCATGAGTCAGAGCTGACGTGACAGCAACGAACAACAATAAATTAGACCTTCTGTTACAAAAGGGAAAGAGAAAAATCCTGGATTAATACATCTGAAGTTACCCAGGGAGAGAAGGGGAAGAAAAAGTTTACACAAGGGAATTAATTTCCCTTTCAACTCACAGGGCTTAATTATTTTGTCCATCTTCCCACATGACTGGCGCCAGGGGTAGAGTCGAAACACCCAAAGGGGGCCGGATTAGCTGCTCTGCCTCCAGGCAGGCGAGGAAACGTAATAAGAGGTTGGTGTTTTTCCAAGAAATGATCTTTGAAGGATAACAAATCCATGCTGCCACCAAATGAAGAGATGGAGAGTGACTGAACAGCAAGGCTAGGCTAAGCAGCGACTTTTCACACCGCCCGGGGTCTGTGCAGAGAACTGAGGGGTGGCAGGTTGCCAGCCGCGGAGGGCTCTGGGAATCCTAGGCGGGTCCAGGGCCCAGGGGAGGCAGCCACACCAGCGGCGCTCCGTTTAGGTGGCGCCTCCCCGACAGCCCCTCATACCACAGGTTGCTCTGCCCCCTTCGTGGTGCTTCAGAAAAGGCTTGAGATAGTTTATTTAAGTTTAAAAAAACAACAGGGTGCTTCCTGTTCATCCGGTTTCAAAACTCCACGGACGCCAATGAAGTCCCAGCACATTAAGGTCCCCACCCATGCCGGGGCCCATCCCAGGACCCAAGGCCTCTCCCTGGGGAAGGCCGAGCCTTGACACAGGAGAAGGAAGTTGGTATTAGCTCTTTGGAAATTTAAATCGTTGTTGAATCAACTCTGCAACTGAGTTTTAGCCATTTGGAAACAGTTCTAGGGTCATAGGAGGCCACTCTTTGAGGTTGCCCAGTTCCATTGTACCCTGTCGTTCACTCCATTCTCTGCACCCCAGAAAGACAAAAAACCAAAACCCATCGCTGTCAAGTGGATTCCGACTCATATTGACCCTGTAGGACAGAGTAGAACTACCCCTTCGAGTTTCCAAGAAGCACCTGGTGGATTCAAACTGCCGACCTTCTGGTTAGCAGCCGTAGCACTTAACCACTATGCCACCAGGGTTTCCCAGAAAGACATAAGGAGCTGGAATATACCTGGGTGGAAGCTTTCTGGCCTCATTCTAAAATCCATTCCCTTCCTAAACCTGTAAGTGAAGCAAATTTTTACAATGACAGGATCCAGTTCGCAAAGATGTTTGCCCACTTCCTCCTGCCTCCAGGCCAGCGAACAGGCTGGGTGCCCCTTAAGCCCATGACCTTCACCCTGACTGGTTGCAGCTCTCCTGGATCCCTGGGGAGAATCTGCCATGGATGCTCCTTCCCGACCTCTTCCTGGGAAGCAGACAAGCAAATAGCCTCTTCCCGAGGAAAGAAAATGGTACACAGAGGCCTGGGAGGTGGTGACAGATCTTGCCCTTGTATTCATTCAATACTTATTGATAGCTTAATGGAGAGCCAGGAGATGGGGCAAGTTCAGGATTAAAGGAGACCTAAGTGCAGCCCCCAAGGAGTTAGAATCTTGGAGACAGAAAAGAGGAATGAACTAAAAACCTCTAGACAGGTGTCACATGTGTGGTTCTATGAGCCAGGGAGCTCAGAGGAGGGAGAACGAGCATTCTACTCAAGAAGACCAGAGAAGGTGGCGTGCAAGTCAGGTGTCTGAGCTGGTCCTGAAAGGGGAACGGAAGGTGGAGAGAAGGGCATCTAATGAGGGAAGGAAAGCCCAGGGGTAGAAAGCACTGGACAGAGGCAGAGAGAAGCAAAGATGGGCCGGGAAGGTGGGCGGGGCCAGCTTGGAGGACCCCACCCCAAGTTTCTAGTTCCCAACCCAGACTGAATCTCAGATTCAACTCACTCCTCCTGCCTGGGAAGCACAAGGAGAGATCTTGGAATGTGTATGGAGGAGACGGTTTCTGTGTACATTCTTATAGCATAGTCCTTGTCTGCTTCAGCCCATTTTCAGTCTCAGTGGGATGCCACATGGCTCTGCATTCGATGTCCATAAAACACAGTGGGAAATCCCAGCAGGTCCCTTCCGTCCTAGCAACTCTGATCCCCAGCTTCTCCTCTGGTCCCAATTCCCAGCCTCCAACCAAGCCAAAGCCCACAGGAGGCAAGAGAGGGCCACCATGCTATGCCAGTCTCCTGTCTGCCCTCCGTGTCCCAGCCCCTTCTTCCCAGTTCAACTAAACCCCACTATGGAGAATTTCCCAAAGGGCAATGGGAACGGTGACCTGGATTTCCTGGGACCATCCTGAGTTTAAACGTGGGTCCCTGGGTGGTACAAACAGTTAAGGATTCAACTATTAGCGAAGAGTTGGTGGTTCAAACCCACTCAGAGGCACCTCAGAAGACAGGCCTGGCGATCGGCTTCTGAAAGGTCACAGCCTGGAAAATCCCATGGAGCAGTTCTACTCTACACACAGGGTCGCCATGAACCGGAATTGACTCCACAGCAACTAACAATGACAACAGCACAACATCCTCCTGGCCCCCTTGAGGCCTCACACTTGCTCAATTGTGCATTGTGGTTTTCAGTGCAAAGCATGCAGGTGCCAGAGCAGGGGACTTGGCATCAGGATTCCAATGTCGAACTGAGACTGCCTCAGTCCCCTTTACCACCCTCTTCCGTCCCCATTGTCACTCCATTCAACTCCTTGATTGTGTTCATGTCCATGACTTGTTTGCACCAGGAGACCACACTCTCTTGGTGAGCAAGGGCCTCCATATGCTCCCCACCTTCCCACAGGCCTGTACATCTATCGAGCTCTCAGTGATGTCTGTTAAAGCAACAAGAAAGGTTGCAGACATGCCCTCTGGACTCCGGGGAAGACATCCTGTCCTGGCAGCAGATACTGTAATCGGGAGCTCCCAAAGGCATTGGGCTTTGGGGTGGGGGCTCTCTAGCAGCCAGGAGTCTCGTGGCTGGAAAAATCCTTAGCAGGTGGTGACTCAGTGCTGTGAAGCCCAGGCCCTCTGCTTTCCATGGCCCAAGGGCTCCACCCAGAGGACAGTCAGGTCTGATCCCTGTCCACACAGACCTTTCTCCACCGGGCATGGAGGAGCCTCTGACCGACTTTCCTGAGAAAACTCAGAAACCCCCAGCACCTCTCCAGAATGGCTTGGCGAATTACCTTCTTCTCCCAGAATAGCCAGCCCCCAGCCCCGTCCTCCAGCCCTGGGAGTGCCCCTGCCTATGGATGAGGCCAAAATTGGGGCAGCTCAGAATACTGTCTCCCACCTGGGGGAGCTCTGAGAACCAAACGAGGCCATTCGAGGATGGGAACAAGCTAGAAAAAAAGTACAAGGTGCCATTCAAACCCAAGGGGGTTTTTGGTGGCTGTCTGCAGGGTGAGAGGCTCTATAAGAAAATTTCTTCCCTCTTGATTTCACTTCCTCTTCTCTCTCTTCACCGTGGGAGGGAAAATCCTTCAAAGATTAGCAGCTGACGTGTAAAAGTACCAAAACAACATTCTTCTAGTTGCATTTTAACAGTGCCTGTTGGCAACAGCCATATGACGGGGTTATAATGTTCCTGGCTAAGGCCTGAAAGAAATTCTTGGATAAGAATGAACCGTGCAGTTGGACCGACTGTTGGACCATTGCTGTCGAGTCACTTCCAACTCATGGCGACCCCGTCTCTTATGGAGTGGAATTGCTCCATAGGGTTTTCTGGACTGTAATCTCTACAGAAGCAGATGACCGGAACTTTCTTCCACAGTACCGCTGGGTAAGTTCAAAACATTAACCTTTAGGTGCATCTGGAAGAGACCTCAAAGACCCTTTAGTCCAATATGCCATCATATTGCCCTGTCAAATGGCCTTCAGCCTAGGTTCGGATGCCACCAAGTATAGGGCGTGCACTGCCATATTCAGGCAGCCCTGTCGAAGACATCATCTCTGTGCTGTGCGAAATCACGTGAGGCTGTCATCCACTGGTCCTCAACAGGGGCCATGGTGGTATTGCAAAGGTACAGAGAGCCCAGGAATGCCCCAATCCTGCCCAGTCTGCTTTTCCTCCTACAACAAATTCTCAGGGAAGCCATACACAGGAACAGCAGCTAAATGGGGCCAGAAGTCCCACTTTAGTCCCCAGCTATACAAGCCTCAATAATGTTCCCAAACTCTTGGAACAGCTCTTGGGTTTACTGATATTCATAATAACAAATATTTGTGCTGTGCGTTTACAACAGTGGCAGGCTCTGGGGGTGAGTGGAGCCGGGGTAAACAATGAAGGGTTGGCAAGACAGAAGCATGTGTCCAGTAGAACTGGGAAGCCGGGAAGCAATGAGTGAGGTGGTGGCTAGAAGGTGGCAACAGCACACTTTTGAGAGACACGGAGCCTTGGCACAAGCCTGCCTCCTCTCCACCTCCACCCACCTGATGAACGTCTCACCTGCCATCAAGACGCAGCCTAACGTGCCCTCCTCTGTGAAGCCTTTTCCAGCACCGCACCTCCACTTCCAGATGGGGTGAGACACTTCCCAGTCTGTGGTTTTGACAGTCCGTATTTTCTTATCTCCTACCAAGGAGTCCCTGAGTGGAAAAGAGTTAACACACTTGACTACTAACCCAAAAGCTGGTGATTTGAGTCCACCCAGAGGCACCTCGAAAGAAAGGCCTGGTGATCTGCTTCTGAAAAATCAACCACTGAAAACCCTATGGAAATGGAACGACCAGAACAGGAACATGGAGAAAGTTTATGTGTTGTGAAGAATGTAACCAACATCACTGAACAGCTTGTGTAGAAATTATTGAATGGGAGCCTAAACTGCTATGTAAGCCTTCACTGAAAACACAACAAACCTTCACCAAAAATACAATAAAATATTATTAAAAAAGAAAGAAAGAAAAGAAAACCCTATGGAGCACAATTCCACTCTGACCCACATGGGGTTGCCATGAGTTAGAGTTGAGCCCTTGGCAACTGGTTTTGTTTTGGTCACCTACCAAAGGGTATGGTCCCAGCCTAAGGTGTCATGGTATCCTCAGAGCCTAGCTCATAATGGGTACTGAAGAAGTATTTATTGACTTTCAATTTTGTGCCCCAAATGACTAGTACGCACAATATATTGCAGACTCTGGCTGGATAAATATTTCTTGAATGAACAAGTGAATGAATGCCAAGTGGTTATAGAGCTAGCATAAGGCAAAACTTAAGGACAGCCTTCCTATCTTACACTTTTGTTCCCCACAGGGCCTCACAGTGAAGCAGCTACTTTATTGGTAGAACCAGCCCAACCCAACATTTGAGAATCACTTTCCACAAATATTACACCGAGCTCCTACGATGTGCCAGGCTCAGTTGTAGGTGCTGGGGATACATCAGTGAACAAAAGCCACTGCCCTCAGACAGTCCATGCTCAATGGAGAACTAGACCAACGGTGTCTTTTGTGTCACACACCCTGATTTTTCTCCTTCCCGCCTTCCCCTCTCCCACCCGGATCCCCAGGCTTTAGCACTGTAAGGTGCTGGTGACGTCCGGCTTTCTTCCAAGAGAACCATGTTTTTTAGGAAGGATAACAAAAAAAGTGACTTGCGAAGAACAACTACATGAGTGAAATGGTGGCATTCCAGGCATCAGGGACAGGTTTGGGGGTGGGGGTGGTACTTTTGCTCCCTGATCCTCAAATCTCACCCTGATCCCTGGCCAGCGTCTTCCACCTTTGAGTGGAACTGGCCCTCCTGTTTCAGGTAAGATGAATTAAGTAGTCACCATTCATAACTGGAGGGTGCAGAAGTGTCCTAGTGGCCATGCTTGCCCTGGGCACCTTGTCAGTGTTGGGACTTCGTGGTGTCACTGTCCTGCGTTTCTTCCTCCAATGTGTCATTTGCATCTCTGGCTGCCTGGCTTCAAGCAAGGAGTCTGTTAGCCCTTGGACGTGTTCTTTCGTGAGCATTTGGAGAAGGGGCTGCCCTCCTCCAGGATGACTATCTGCTGGAATGTGGGCGTTGTTCTTAGGCAGCAATTCCTGTTTTCCTGGGTGGCGTGACTATCTCACTTGGCAGAGGAGGTGGTGCTGAAAGGCCCTGCGAAGCTCACTCGCAGAATGAGGGGGCAAGTGTTGGCCTTAGAGACCCAGCCTATGTTATTTTTATACAGAGGTAGGTACCCAGTACATAGTACAGTCTCAGTAAAGATTTAATAATTTGGAAAAAAAAAAAGATATAAAATGCATGAGAAGAACCATCTATTTAAAGAATCAAGTGGTTAAATTTTTGCAAAGTGATAAATTCTTTTTTGATCATTTATTCCTCATTACCTCTCTTTCGAAATGTATAAGCTGCATCATATTCAAATCCATACCAGAACCAGTATGGTAAAAATCAATGCATGAAACAGCCACGGACACTTTTGCTATGTCTGTTTATCATAGGGAAAGCATGAGATTTATTTAGCAAACGTGGGATTCCTTTCCTACAACAACAGTGACAACACCACTAACAACAACCAAACAAACAACACTTCTAAAAAAATTAAAAAGCAAACAAAGGAAAAATACGAGGTGTGTATATATATGTATATATATATATATATATATATATATATATATATATATATATATATATATATATATATATATATATATATATAGCAAATGATCGTCTCCTAATTGGGCTTTCATGCTGCGGATTTGTTAAAGGTATGAAGTGAATTGCGTCTTTCCTGGATGAAGTTTTTCTGTGGCCTCACTAAAGTCGAGGGGTTGATGAAAGCAACCATTTATATAACACTCTTGCCCACAGCGCTAGAGAGTCACTATAATCCTTTACCAGAAGAAAGCCTTCCAGTTCCGCAGTCACAGAGAATTCAAAGGGTGATGAAGTCAAAGAAAAACCCTATATGCTCTGCAGTTCAGTTAATAAGTACTATCCTCTTCATTCCTTTTCCATTTCTGACAGTAAAATTGAGCTCAACAGGCCGGCTTTTTGCCTTATAATGACAACTGATGAGTTGGCCTCCAAGACGCAAGCCGGTGGGCGTCATTACCACAAATAGTCTGAGAATAACAGCCTCTCTTCTCTGCAGCTGAGGCGGGAGAGGGGCCATTTTGCATCAAAAAGTCAGTTCAAAGCTTATCAGGTTTGATAAGGTTTGGGGTTGAAAATTTTCACAAGAATATAAATCTCATTCTTCTGGGCAATGTGTAGACTTCTGTGCCTATTCATCACTGTCCCCAGCTGGTCTTAGTTAGAATAATTCTGTCCCCAGACACATGCCTTAACCAGAGTGTACTAAGACTCCTAAGACTTTAGAAATGGTTGCCATGTCCTATGAAGAGAACCCTCCAGAGATACCTGTGGTTCTGACTGGTTTTCTCACTTGATAATGGTTTGTCTTGGAAACGACAGTGTTGCTGACCTGTCTGCAATGCTGACCTGTCTGCAATGCTAACCTGTTTTGCAGGCTTTCTTTACCAAATCACAAGAGGGTCATTGGCACTTTCCTTTTCTCCCGCTTACATTATGGAATAAATGAAGGCCTATGACTCCACTGGCTTTATAAAGATAGTCTGAAAGGCTCAGTTATTTAAATCAACAGAGCTAACTATTTTTACCCCATTGAAAAACCTATCATGTCCACTTGAAATCCACCTTGTATGAGGGGCCTGAAGTTCTGCTCTCTTCCTGCTCTCCCCCTCTCTTCCCCTAGAAGCCTTCCTAGTCCCACTTGAACTTCTCCACTGGATCCTTCAAAGTCTTCAGTGTAAAACAAGACAAACAAATCTTTATCACCAAGTTCCCAGCTCTTTGCTTTGTTTTTTCCAAAAATTTCTCCTCATCTGGAGTGAATGGTGGGGTTGAAAGCCAGGGGGTAAGGGGATGGGAAAAACCATAATCATTAGTCACCAAAAACCACTAACAAAAAAGCAACAACTCAATTAAAACTATTAAGTGTTCATCAAGTTCAGTCTTGCCCTGTAGAGTCAATTTTTTCATTTCAGTTTTCCTGTAGGGTCTAATTGAGATTCTGATTAGTCAGACATAAATGGTAGAGGTGGCTCATTCTTGGGACCCAGGGTTCAGGACTTCTAAGAAGCAGCAGCACCCCCCCATATCCATACTCTACTCCTACCAGAAACAAATACACATTCTTATAAGTAAAATCTTATTGATTCTGAGAATTCTTTTGGCTGGTTCCAGTCTGCTGAAATGTTATCAAGTATTGGGCCCTCAGCCCTCATCTCACTCCTCCCGTGAGGCCACTTCTTCCTCCCAGTCTTGGCCAATCAAAATCCCACCATCCATTGGCTGAATATATTCAATACATCCTTATAATGGACCACCACGCTGCCATTAAAAGTGATATCATGGAAGAATATTTAATGGCAAAGAGGAAAGTTCATGATACATTTAAGTGAAAATAGCAGGTTGCAAAATAACGGTATAAACCCTATTTTGAAAAGGTACGTATATTCATGGAAACCCTGGTGGTGTAGTGATTAAGTGCTATGGCTGCTAACTAAAAGGTCAGCAGTTTGAATCCACCAAGCGCTCCTTGGAAACTCTATGGGGCAGTTCTACTCTGTCCTGTCAGGTCGCTGTCAGTCAGAATCAACTTGAAGGCAACGGGTTTGTTTATATACACATATATATATGTATTCATAGAAAAAAAGACTGAACAGATATGGTTATTGTCAAGTGGTTTTTATTTTCCTTTTTGTGATTTTCAATATTTCACAACATTTCCAGAGTACTTTTATAATTGAACAAATATAAACAAGAAAACATCCCATTCTTTCAAAGACCGGCTCAAATGCATGCCCTGCCATAAAATCTCCCTTCATTCCAAACTTCCCCTCCTTCCATCCTTCTCTTCCTACCTCTTTGGAGTTATTCTGCCTCATTTAAAGTAACTTCTGGTCACCCTTCTCCCCTGATACCTTGTTAAGCCTCCTGAAGACAAGGCGCATATCTCGTTTGTCCTTTTCTACTCCACCATTGCTTGCCCAGAAGGCTGGGAGGGCTCAGTAAGTGGCTATTGAGCAACAAAAGAGCAACTTTCCTAGGATGCCAGTAGGGGTCAGACCACCTAATGTTTGCTGGTGGTGGTGGTAGTGTGTGTGTGTGCGTGTGCGTGTGTGTGTGTAGGGCGTGATTGTTCCAAGACGATGCTGCCTCTTAGGTGTGTGATCTTGGGTGTAGTCACAATTCACACCCCAACCTTAGGAGTTTACACAGCATTTTCATATCTCATCTCTCATTTGGTTGTCATAACAAATCCACCAAGAGTGTATGTTATTTGCCCTGGTTCACAGATAAGGTAACCATCCTCAGAGAAGCTGGGGAAACAAAACTTTCAGTCATAAACACTTATAATGATAATAGCTAGACTGTTCCCAGTGCCTAGCACTACACTAAATACTTCACATGCCTTGTCCTGATTAATCCTCATGATGTGTCTATGAGGGAGGAATTATTATTAGACCCATTTTACAGATAAGGAAATTGAGGGACAGAGGGGTTGCCTGAGATTGCACAGCTAGAATATGGTGGAACTGGGGCTTAAACCTGGGTTTATATACCCACAACCCACATTTAGAATCAACATGTCATCTTGCCCTCTCCCTACATAAATAAGTAAACAAAACTAGTTGCTGTTATTCTGACTCATGGCAACCCCCTGTGTGTCAGAGTATAATTTTGCTCCATAGGGTTTTCAATGGCTGATTTTTTAGAAGTAGATTACCAGGCCTTTCTTCCAAGGCACCTCTGGATAGACTCAAACCTCCAACCTTTTGGTTAGCAGCTGAGCATATTAACTGTTTGCACCACCCAGGGACTCTTATATAAGTATATTAAAAAAAAAAAAAAAAAAAACCATTGCCATCAAGTTGATTCTGACTTATAGAGACCCTATAGGACAGAGTAGAACCAACCTACAGGGTTTCCAAGGAGTGGTTGATGGATTTGAACTGCTGACCTTTGGTTAGCAGCCATAGCTCTTAATCAGTGTACCACCAGGGCTCCAAATAAGTTTATACCAAAGAAACCAAACCAGTTGCCATGGAGTCTATTTCAACTCATAGCAACCCTATAGGACAGAGTAGAACTGCCCCCATAGAGTTTCCAAGGAGCGCCTGGTGGATCTGAACTGCCGACCCTTTTGGTTAGCAGCTGTAGCACTTAACCACTACGTGACCAGAGTTTCCAGATGAGTCCATAGAGGGTTCCAAATGAGGGGGCAGACAAGAATTGTTCAAATTCAGAGGATGAGTTGGTCTCGAAAAGATTCTTAACTAAGGTGAGATTTGAGCTAAGCTTTTTTGGACATGGTTGAGTGAGAGGATAGGGAGGGGCCGGGCTGCCTCACTTAATGCCTTTTACAAGCTGAGAGTCTCAAGAGTCAAATTTAACTACCCAATTCAATTCTCTATACCCTTCTTGAGCCCTGCCACTGGGCGGAGAGGTACATGAATACAGACTAAGAGGAGGTCCTCATCCATCAGGTGCTCAGTCTCCTGCGGAAGGCAGACTGGTACACAGTAACAGTGACCGAGAAAAAGATGAATCAACTGCTTTACTGTTGCTTTGAGTTTCTATCCAGGACGTTGAGGGGAAAGCCTTGGTCCTGATTCTACCGCTAATTTTCTGTGAGACCTTAGGCAAGTCACAGTCCCTGTCTAGGTCTCAATTTTTGTACCTGGAAATGGAGTCACTGCATATGTGCTGCAGAATGACTCCTGTGGGCTGACTTCAATCATTTATACCCAATTTTCACTCTCCCAGGCCCATCTCATGGTCCCACCTAGTCAATAACTCTAACCCTAGCAACTGAAATAAAGAAAAGCAACCTATTTATTAGGGGATGTGACAGAAATAGAACCTATTGCCAGCTTACTCTCGTGCCCCAAGGTAGAAGACTCCCTTAGGTCATCACTGCACTGCCCCATGGGATGAATGATGATTCAAAGGCAGTGGTGCAAATGGGTCAGCCATGCAGGGCTCTAGGAAAGCCAGGGGAAGAGGCTTAGATCTACAGCAATAGTGTAGTTATAACACCAATGGTAGCACTTGTCTGAAGTCAGGGTTACAACTTGTGCGGGCCTCTCCTAACTTCTGACCTTCTTCCTGGGCCCTCTCCTACTGGACCGGGCCACTCAGAGGAGGTGGCTTACCTCTCTTATTGGCTTATTTCCTTTTAAGACTCAAGAGACAAGAGAAATCTTAAGGATTTGGCTTGGCAACATTTTCTGAAGTACACAACTTGAATCAGTGGGAACATTTCCCTGGCTAGATCCAGCTGACCAACTCAAAGTCACTCTAGATTTTTGAGCACACTTAGCATCTTAGGTATGCTTTTGGTTTCTTTTTCTTTGTATTTCTTTCTTCTTCTTCTTCTTTTTTAACAAAGGCAGAAAAGTTATTTGCAGAGACAAACCCTTCACCTTGTTCATCTCAGCCTCCAAGATTAAGTACCCAAACACAACTTTAAGATACATCTACTACAATAAGATAATCCCGTCTCTGAAAGGGAAGGAAGAAAGGGTCTCCTCCTTCCATGGATCCCCCATCCTACAATCCTGGGGCTGCTGAGGCGGTGCAGAGCCTTTCATGGCTGCTCTCAAAGTCAGCATTCTACAACTCACCCAGCGTATCAAGCGGTTGAGGTTCTGTAAGAAAACCTCGTCTTCCTGAGCAGCTTCAGAAGCTGAGAAGATGTGGTGAAAGAGAAAATTTCCCAGTAACTGTGCCCGCAAGCTTTTGAGGCCTTCATAAACTGAAGCTTGTGCCAGGTGACTCTCCCGCCTGAAGGATAAACAGGACGAGCTGTGAGTGCTGTCATTCATTCAGTATAACAAGAAAAGGTCATCAAACCACCTTCATTCGCTTATCCGACAAATATTCATTAGGTATCTGTCTAGCACTGTACTGGGTGCTGAGGATACTAGAATGAAAAGACAAAGTCCCTTTCTCCAGGAACTCAAGGTCTAGTGGGGGAGCAATGAGGTCTTTATTCTTCTATCTCACCCCAGCCAGCGCCCTCTCCTAGCTCTGTAACCCTGATATCAGGAGGTGAGACAAGCTGGGTTGACTCAACCTGGAAAACTCACTAGTCAAATGTCAACAGCCATTTTAACTAACGACCCAGTGGAATCTGAAAAATTTGGAATGTGAAGTAATCTTGGTAGTCTGGGGTGGGGATGAAGGGATGGAATTATGTTCTGCGATCCTAATAGTGGACAAGCTCACAAAGAGAAGATAAAATGGTCACAGAACTGGAAACATTGTCTGCTCCTCTGGAGAAAGGAAAATGATACAAGTAGAGAAAGATGCAAGTGGCCAAGACTTATACCAAGACAGGACAAGTGGGAGAAGGTGTGAACCCAGGCACCAGCCTCCTTACAAGGGCCTTAAGGCCTGGGTCCAGACTTTGGGGAACTGTTAGCACCTATGCTATCTGGTTGGGAAAGTATGGAAGGTGAGCAGTGACATCTCAAGTGGACTAAACTCATGGAAACCCCTCCCCATCCCCACCAATAATTTGGCACAAGAGGCTGAGTCTGGGCAAGTCTGGTCAGGCATGCAGCTCAAAGGCCACCCATGCCCTAGTCAACAGAGCCCCGAGTTCAATTCCCAGCACTTCTCCCAGCTTGCTGTGGCCCCTTGGAAAGCTCACTGATTCTCTTTAAGCTTCAGTTTCCTTGTACGTAAACTGAGGGACATTATCGGTACTCATCCATGGGGTTGTTGTGAGACAAATGTGCAAAGCACTTAAACAGTATCCCACAAGAGATTGAGGCTCATTACTTGCTAAATGTTATTGTCAGCTACATGGAGTCTTTCTCAACCCTCCCAGCTAAAATTGGCCTCTGACCCACCTTGAAATCATGTCACAGCCTAAGTTTACCTTTTATTTTCTGCCCTTAAAAGGAAGATTCCTGTCTGATTCAAATTCACAGCATCTAGTCAGAATTCAAATGATGAGCAAGAATTTAAATTATTCTAGTGAGAGAGGGTGGAGAAAAAAAGGAGCTTAGAAACAGTGAAGTTTATTGGCAGAAATACGCAACTACTTCCAGCTACTAAAACAAAAGCAAAAACGTTGAGTTGATGGGGCTTGGAATCCAATTTGTTAGTTAAAACAAAGAGGAAATTAAAGACTGGCTCTTGCCACCACTCAAAGTGTGGTCCATGGACATCGCCTGGGAGCTTGTGAGAAACGCAGACCTTCAGACCCTTCCCCACCTAGGGAATGAGGCTCTGAAGTTTAACAAGTTGCCCAGTTGATTCCTATGCATGATAAAATTTGGGAAGCACAGGTTTTACACCAGTGGCTCTCAAGCTTGGATACATATTGGAATCACCTGGAAAGCTTTCTAAAATCCTGATGCCCAGTGGTCTGAGACTAGAGGGATCCCAGTAGACATGGCCATCGGACTCTCTGTTAGCCCAAAACTAAAACCATTCCTGAAGCCAACTCTTCAGACAAAGATTAGACTGAACTCTAAGACATAAAATGATATTTGTGAAGAGTGTGCTTCTTAGCTCAAGCAGATATCTACATGAGACTAAATGGGCAGCTTCTGTCCTGAGTTGAGATGAGAAGGCAGAGAGGGACAGGAACTGGTTGAATGGACATGGGAAATACAGGGTGGAAAGGAGGAGTGTGCTGTCACATTACAAGGAGAGCAACTAAGGTCACATAACAATGTGTATATAAATTTTTGTATGAGAATCTGACTTGAACTGTAAACTTTCCCTTAAAGCACAATAAAAAAAAATAACAATAAAATCCTGATGCCCAGAGTGCATCCTAGAACAATTAGAATCTCTTTAATTTTTATAGCTCACCAGGTGATTCCAATATACGGCTAGGGTTGAGAACCACTGGTCTAGACCAACCCTATAATTTATAGGTCAAGAAATTACAGTCTAAATGGGTAAATTGACCTGCCCAAAGTCAAACATCAAGTAAGTGATAGTGCTTGAAACCTGAACCCAAGTCCTCCAACTGCAGGGTAAATTTCACAGCTGAACAGCAGAGTTCAGGAAGCAGGAATGAGATGAGGGGGAGCATCAGGCTTTCCCTTCTGCCTTGGCTTCTTCATGGTTGGGTCCTTAGCATCAGGTCCCGAAGGAGTTGCTTTCTGGACATGGGTGACCTTATACCTTTGAATTCACCGAGGGACTATGTCCATGGAGAGCTCACTCTCCAAGGCTATAGGGCCCCAGAAGCCTTGTAGAACTCTGCCTTCTAACCCACGTGTATTTTCTCGGCTAAGAACAGCCCCTACACTCTACCTAGCCAACCTGGCCCTGCCATTCCCACATACCTCTGTCTTCCCAGTGACACAAGTGCTCAGGGACTGTCCCACCACCCAGGCCCTACAGTTCTCAGAACTCAGGTGAGGTTTCTGAGCCCCCACAGCCTGAACTCCCGGCTCCTCTCAGAACTGCTGGGACAGGCCCGTTCTCAAGTCAGCGACCGCGACGATCTCGAAACCATCAGAAATAAAGGCTCCCTTGTGACTTGTTTTTGCTCTCATGTCAGGGTTTTGGGGGTGTGTGTGTCTCAAACCTCTGATTGTCTCTGCTTTGTGACTTTTTCTGGTGTGTTTTTGAAGTGGCTTTTTGTTATTCTGCCTCAGCTCACTCACCTCTCAGCTGCTGTGGAAAACATTCAGCCCTGTTCTCTCCGCTGAGCACTGGATTCCATGTAAACAGCTCGCCCCGTGGCCTGGCATCGCTGAACAAGTGGGAAGGGTTTGAGCCTGTAGAGTTCTTGAAAATAAACATGGGCATAAAGCTTCCCATGCTTAAGGACACTGATGGGTCAGACACAAGAAAGCAGAAGGAACTTTCTACGCACACGATTATTCTATTTATGACCCAGGCAGGCCTATTCTACAGCCTTGGAGCGGACAAAGATAGAGAACTTCTCCTTCCATGGACCTCACACCTGCTAGAAGGAAGCACCCACATTCCAGGAGACTTTCTGGTCTCCTCTCCTGAAAATTGAGGGGGGCGCAGATCTGGACAGGAGAGGATTATCCAACAGGCAAGGTAAGCAAGGTGCTTACCTTGCTTACCAGATCATCTGTAGTGAACAATTTCACATTTTTTCACCACATCAAAGATCCTGCTTCTAGGTATGGCTGGCATCTGTCTCTCTCCCAACCCCATGACATCTTCCTACAGAATCAAAGCCTGTTTTTAAGTTTACAGTCCCTGACAGGGACAGATTACCCAGTAAGCAAGGTAAACACGGGTTTACTTGTGCTTACTTACTGATCTATAAAATTGTTCCCTACACATCAGTAAGTAAGCACAAGTAAGCCCATGCTTACGTGGTGAAACCCATGTGATCTAGACCTGCGTTGTCCAACAAGATCACTACCACATGTGGCTACTGAGTGCTTAAAATATCACAAGTGCAACCAAGGAACAGAATTTTTTAATTTATTTAATCAATTCTGACTCATAGCGACACCATAGGACACAGTAGAACTGCCACATAGGGTTTCCAAAGAGCACCTGGTGTATTCAAACTGCTGACCTTTTGGTTAGCAGCCATAGCACTTAACTGCTACACCACCAGGGTTTCCTAATTTTACTTAATTCGAGTTAAATTTTAATAGCCACATGTGGCTACTGCGTTGGACCATACAAGCTCAAAAGCTGTCAAACCTGGCTGCACGTTAGGATTACGTGGGGAGCTTTAAAACACCCAGCAGTTCTGGTTTAATTGGTAGAGGGTGTAGGATGAACATCAGAGTTTTGATATTTCAACAGATAATTCTAATCTGGCCCAGAGGACTTCTAACAGCTCTTCCAACTCTGACATCCTACACTTTGATTTGGTTTCTATAGTTTTCAGAATCGATGGACCAGAAAGTTTAAGAATCAACTCAAGACACTTAAAAAGAACTAATGGACCACAACTACCACAGCCTCCACCAGACTGAGTCCAGCACAACTAGACGGTGCCTGGCTACCGCTACCGACTGCTCTGACAGAGATCACAATAGAGGGTCCTGGGGAGAGCTGGAGAAAAATGTAGAACAAAATTCTAACTCACAGAAAAAGACCAGACTTACTGGCCTGACAGTGACTGGAGAAACCCTGAGACAATGGCCCCCAGACTCCCTTTTACCCCAGTAATGAAGTCACTCCTGAGGTTCACCCTTCAGCCAAAGATTAGACAGGCCCATAAGACAAAATGGGTCTAAAGGGGCACACCAGCCCAGGGGCAAGGATAAGAAGGCAGGAGGGGGCAGGAAAGCTGGTAATAGGTAACTCAAGGTCGAGAAGGGAGAGTGTCGACATGTCATGGTGTTGGTAACCAATGTCACAAAATAATTTGTGTACTAATTGTTTAAGGAGAAGCTAGTTTGTTCTGTAAACCTTCATCTAAAGTACAATTTTTTTAAAAAGATACATAAAAAGACGTTTTTACCATGCTCCAAATGTAATACATGTTCACTGTAGAAAATTCAGAGAAGCAAAAAAACAGAAATAAAAAGCTTAAATCCCCCAAAATCTCACCACCCAGAGATAAAGGGTTAACATTTCAGTGCATACCCTTCTAGAGATTTTCCACGGATATATTCTTGTTTTTTCCTTAAAAATTGGGATCATACCATGCTTCCTATTTTGTAATTGGCTTTTGTCACTATTTGGTTAATATTCTTCTATCATCAATTTTTAATGGCTACATGGTATCTTATCTTACACTTAAACCACAATCTATCAAATTCCATATTAATACTGGCCCCATTTTTGCTATTGTTTAAAAAAAAACACTGCTGTGAATATAATAGTAGCCATATCTTTATGAAAAAACATTCACTAACCCTTGAGGAGAAAAGAGAAGAGAAGGGAAGGGAAGGCAACAGAAAAGCTAAGTCACTAGGTTAAAAGGTATACAAAATTCTAAGTCTTCTCCTGCATGTTTATCAAATTATTCTCCAGAAAATTGAAACAATTTACATTCCTACCAAAAAAGCATGAGACTACCTATTGTTATGTATGCCCTCACTGGGGATAGAGCTTTTCAAATTAAACAAGGTCAAACAACCAAATGAAAACTGTTGTTCCAAAGCTCAGCCCATCTTTCAAATGCACTATGTGCCAGGTGCTGTCTTAGGTATTGGGTGTAAAGTTTAACAGAACTCATCCCTGCCCTCTAACAACTTACCCTCTGGCCAGGGGAAAAGATGGGGAAAGCGTATGGCTTTCAGTCAAGGGAGAACAAAATAGGTGCTAGAAAGAGGTACCAAAGTCCCGTTGGGGAGCAGAGAAGGAAAGAAACCTATAATCCTGAGCTGGGAATGCTGGGAAGTCTGTTGCTGTTAGGTGCCATCAGGTTGACTCATATCAATCCCATGTGACAAAGTAAAATAGAACTGCCTGATAGAGTTTTCTTGGCTGTAAGAAACAGAGCAAGATCCCCGGGTCTTTGTCCCACAGTGACAGTGGGTGGTTTCCAACTACCCACCTGCCCAGTTAGCGGCCAAGTGCTTAATGGTTTTGTGACATCAGGGCTCCTGGTTCTATTTGGGCTGCCTCTAGAACAATGACTACTGACACTCGTAGTGTCGTTTGGCAAACACCAAAATGTGCTGGACGGGCAAAGGATTGGAAGGGTGCCCCTTCCACTCTCAGTAGCTCCTATGTTTATCGGTCCTCTACAACAGCCTTTTATTGCTGCTTAAATCTCTTCCCTCTGGATATTGGTAGTGGGAATGAGAAGTAAATCTGTTGCCATTCTCCGTAGTCTCTATCAGAGACTTCTGTTAAAGTTTAGTTGTCACAGAGTCAGTTCGACTCATGGTGACCCTGTATGTGTACAGTAGAGCTACTCCCTATGGTTTTCAAGCCTGTGGTCTTTCAGAATCAGGCAGCCTGGCCTGTCTTCCAAAGCGCCTCTGGGTGGATTCAAACCACCAACCTTTCAGCTAGTAGTCAAGCAGTTAATTAACCATTTGTACCACCCAGGGACTCCAGAGACTTGTAGACCTAGGCAAATCCCAAAAGAAAACAAGCAAGCATGGTATGTTTTTATTGGTGAATTGATTATCTTTTGGGTTATTTGTTCCTTTCAAAAAAACAAAATTGACTTTTCATTATATTAAAAAAAAAAAAAAAGTACCAGAAGTCAAGGTTACAGGGCAAAGCCTGGGGTCACCGGGATTCCCCCATCCTCCAAATCCCAAGCCCATCTTCCATACTGTTGTTAGGATGGCCAGTGTCAATCCCGTATAAAGAAGGAGGAATCCAGTTCAAGTCCTGGCTTTCCCACTTAGAACTTCATGGAATTCACTTCATCTTGACGAGTCTGTAAGACATGGATTGTAAGACTAGTGTAAAAATTTTAGGTTTAAGAGGTGGGAAAGCATTTTGTTAATACTACTGGTACTACTATTACTAATAAAAAGCCTGTGACTCCATCAATGTAGACTCACTGTCAAGCTGGCCAGCCCCTTGCCCTCTGTTCTGGCGAATTTCTGTGACCCACAAACACACATACCCTTTAAGCCATGACTGTGACATACTAACATTTCAGGAATGCGGCAAGTCCCTGAAGATGGCCTTTCTTGAGAAGCTCGTTGAAAAACAAATTAAGGAACTTGCCCAACTGCATCTCGGAGCAAGAGATGGGAAGGGCATGACACCCATGGGACCTTTGCGTGTGCTGCCCCCCTTTCCTTCCATTGACCCCCCCACCCATTCTGCCCTATTACGTCAGGGACAGAATCAAATTCCCCTGCCTGACCTGCCTTCACCTCCCCCTTCTCCTCACTGCTCTGGGACACGTGATGTCCCTGGAGAGTCCCCCACATCATTACAGAACAAAAACAAAAACAACAAAGAAAAAATACCAGACCTTTCCCCTTGCCCGATGCCACCCCCGCCCCCTAGAAGTTCTTCGACTTGAGTGTCAAATACTAGAAATGAAATGGCCCCTTTTTTTCTCTCTCACTTCTGCTATTTACACAGAAGTGCCTGCCAGGGACCTCAGCAGCTAAACCCACCATACTTCAAGTTTATTTTTAGATTTCTCAGCTGTTCTCCTTTGCCATAATGGGTTTGCGTGATTCAATCAAGAAGAAGAAGGAAAAGGGAGGAAGGCAATGAACTGTTGCAGAGAAGGAGCTCTGGGCCAGGTGCCTTATTGATGCAATCTCATTTCATCCTCACACAGTAACTCTTAGAAGAAATCACATTGTTGATCCTTTTTCCACAGATGGTGAAACTGAAGTTCTAAGTAGTTAAGTGACTTGCTCAAACAATTAATAATTAGCAAGACCTGAATTTGAAACTATGACTGATTCAAAAGCCCAAGTACTTTGTGCTGAGTCTCTCCTACAGCAAATTCACACATCCCATCTTACCTATTTGTTTGTATTCTCTCTGTCCCAACCACCTCCTGTACTTTGCTGTTTTCTGCTTTGTAATAAAAACAGGAGCAACCAGAGAAGGCTCTGGAAAGTTCTAGAAGGTTCTAGACATTTCAGGTGATTGCCCCCCCCCCCCCAGCAGTGTCTCACACCTCTTTCCAACCCATTTAAGTGACTGACTCCTTGCCACTGGGAATAACGGTGGGGGAAAAAAGGGTGAGTCAGGACACCACTCAACTTGGAGTTATACACAGGTCTGGGTCGGCTACTGAATTCACTTAAATGTCAATGAGGCTTAGCTTCTTCATCTATAAATTGGCGATGATACACCCACCTAGCAGCATAGTTGAGAGACCCAGCTGGGATAATGCGAGAGACATGGCCCAGGTCAGATTCAGATACATAATAGACACCCAATAAATAATTATTTCTTCCTCTCATTTCCTCAGGAGAGGGGTACACGGCTGCCACCAAGTAGCCTAGCCTGCTGGAAGCTTTGGTAACTATCTCTGAGGAGACTCAATTTTAGAAGATGAAGGTGTTCTCTGAGGCCTGTCCAGAACATTTTCAGGGGGCACGTAAGATACAAATGGAGGCCCACATACCACATGGTTAAATATTTGTGTTATAAATCAAGCTAATAATAATAATAATAATTTGTGTTATAAGTCAAGTTAAATTATATAGGTTCCTTCAACCTTGCAAAATATTCTTTCATAATGACCTAAAGTGCCATGTGCAAATTTCAGATTCTCAGAGAGCTTTCCCCCAGCCCTGAACCAGGGCCTGCAGCCTGGGCCCCTTCTATTTCTACTCTCCAGCCTGCACATCTAACCACTGTCTACATAACTCCTTATGAGGAGCCACCTCTTGGCCATCTCTTCAGCCTAGGGGTACACACACCCACTGTGCAGTCTGCCCTGGGGTGGATTGTCCCAGGGAAGAGACTCACACAAGCCCCGAAAGTGATTCAGAGATATTTGGGCAGGGAATTCTGGGCCCTGAACCCTGAGTGAGATAGGAACTCACTGCAAGACCACCCTTTCACCTGACAGAGAAGGGTGCAGTCAGAAGAAGGCCAGAGAGGGGCTCTAAAGCATGGAACTCCTCCACCCTGATGGGAGGGTGGCCCTGCATTTAAAAAGTACTGTTTAAAAAAAGAAAAAAAATTTTTTTTTTTTGTTTACCTGTCATTCTAATAGTAAATTCATACAGTGAAGCAGAGCTGCAAGAGTTACCTCACCCTTCTTCCACCATTAAACCCTAAACCTGACATTTAAAAGGAAATTGTCCTTCTGACTATTTCAATCTATTTGCAATCATCTCTGCCCTTTCTTTCCCCCTGGGACAGGGGGGCAGAGGAAGGAATGATTCTGACATACATACCTTGACATTTACACAGTGTCTCCTCAGCTCTATTTTTGTTCCTTGCTTAAAAAGTCTTGCCCTAAAAACTACAGACAGAAACCAAATCAGTGGTTGCCAAAGGCTGGGAGTAGAGGAAGGGGTTGACTACAAAGGGACATGAGGGGATTTTGGGGGTGATGAAACTGCTCTATATCTTGATTGTTGTGGTAGCTGCACTACTGTATGCTTTCTCAAAAGCCCTAGAGTTGTACACGAAAATGGTAAACTTTATGTAGATTATACCTCAAGTTTTAGAATTATGTAATAAAAATTCCTTGTTTCAAACCACAGTTTAAGAAAGGAGCAAGGGGAATGTGTTAGGCATTGAAGTTTTAAATAACTTCCCCTGGTGTGGTATTTAGGGTGAGTCAGTGTAGTGGGCATGTCACATTCGTGGCTGCCCACTATATCATGAATAGCCTTTCTTTCTGGGGGAAATTCCCTTGTTATGGTCCTGCCTCCCCAAGTCAAGAACTCAAACTCCCAGCCTCCCTTGAAGCTAGGATATGGGTATGTGACCTACTCTCCACCAATCAGAAGCACTTGTGCTAGACTTTGATTAAAAGCAGACATTGGATGGATGCCAGGGTTGTGTGGGGCTTCCATTTTTGTGGGCACAGGGTCAGCAGAGGCATTTGGCTTTGGGGCTTTCTGTAGTTGTAAATTTGAGATCCTCGTTGTCAGCTAATGTGGTGTAGGGAAAAAGGACGGATGCGGGAGTTCCATTTCTGGCTCACTGCTACTGACTTTGAGTCTCCTTTGGGCAAGTCCTTAACCTCTCTATTTTCTCATCTTTAAAATGGGTATCATGATGCTTATATTGCTGAGTTGTTTTGATGTTAAATAAGGTGTTTCAGGGTCTGGCATGCAGTAGGTGCTAAGTATTAGTTCCCTTCCTTCCTCAAACATTATGTAAGACTCTTTACTTGATGACCAGTCTGTCAGCCTGGGAGCTTCCTGAAGGCTGGGCTGTGGTCCCTGGTCCAGCCTAGGAGTCTCCCCAGAGCAGGGACTCCATGAGCTTTACACAATAGACACTGACCTTTGAGGAGCGGGGGCAGGTAGCTATAGATCAGGAGTGGTCACACATGTAGCTAGAGATTAAAAGCCCCGTTAATCTTCCCTTCTCTGCCCAGCTCCTCCCTAGCAGTACCAAGGAGTGGCCACTATTTCATGAGCCCTAGGAGGAGCCTGTCTGAGGTCAAATCAATAGAAACATGCTTCAATTTAAATTAATACCCACTGGTTGTTCGCCACAAATATGCCAGGGGCTATGTCAGGTGTTTACAAAAACTAAATAAGGTGCCACTTAGTTGTAACTTGATGGAGAGAGAAAGATGCCTCCACGCTGATGATACAAATTTATACTAGACGGTGTTATAACAGCAGTGTGAATAGTATGCTATAGGGACCAGGAGGAGGGAGTCAGGAATTCTTCTGGAATCCAAGGCTATTTGAGCTGAATCATGAGTGTTGAGTTAGAGTTTGACAAGAGGAGAAGGAGGAGCTGGGGGCATCTTAGCATGAGAAAATGCATGTGGAAAAGCCCAGAAGAATGAAAGTACACAGTGCATTTAGAGAAGCCAAGTTTGGGCCAGAATGGTTGTAGCACAAAGTGGGTACAGGTAGGGAGTCAGGAGATTGGAGGAAGAGATGACAAATGGGCCAGGTTGACAAGGGCTTTAAATGCCATGAAGGGGACACAGGAGAAAGATGAAGCAGACATTGTCTTCTCAAACAAGTCTGTGGAAAGGAACAAGTGGTTTCAGGAGGCCCTCTCCCCTTTCTCTTTCTGACCAATGCTCTACTAAACTAAAAAAAAAAAAAAACAGTTGCCGTTGATTTGACTCCAACTCATGGCAATCGCACGTGTGTCAGAGTAGAACTGTGTTCTGTAATATTTTCAATGGCTGATTTTCTGGAAGTAGATCACCAAATCTTTCTTCCAAGATACCTCTGGGTGGATTCAAATCTCCAACCTTTTGGTTAGCAGCTGAGAGTGTTAGCCATTTAAACCACCCAAGGACTCCAAAATTCTACCAGGATTCCCTAAATGTGTGTAACCTAAGCATCAAGGACATCATACATGAAGAAAGAAAGAGGTCATTAAAAAGACAAGAAAGAAAGAAAAGACCTAAATGGATGTCACAAGAGATTCTGAAACTTGCTCTTGAACATGGAGTAGCTAAAGCGAAAGTAAAAAATGATGAAGTAAAAGAGCTGAACAGAAGATTTCAAAGGGCAGCTCGAGAGGACCAAGTAAGATATTATAATGAAATGCACAAAGACCAGGAGTTAGAAAACCAAAAGAGAAGAACATGCTCGGCATTTCTCAGGCTGAAAGAACTGAGAGAATTCAAGCCTCAAGCTGTGATATAGAAAGAGGCTATGGGCAAAATACTGAACAAGGCAGGAAGCATCAAAAGAAAATGAAAGGAATACACAGAGTCACTGTACCATAAAGAATCAGTCGACATTCAATCATTTCAGGAGGTAGCATATGATCAAAAACCCTTGGTACTAAAGGAAGAAGTCCAAGATGCACTAAAGACGTTGGCAAAAAACAAGGCTTCAGGAATTGATGGAATACCAATTGAGATGTTTCGACAAACGGATGCTGTGCTGGAAATGCTCGCTCATCTATGCCAAGAACTTTGGAAGACAGCTACCTGGCCAACCAACTGGAAGAGATCCATATTTATGCCTATTCCAAAGAAAGGTGATCCAGCCAAATGCAGATATTATCAAACAATGTCATTAATATCACATGCAAGTAAAATTTTGCTGAAGATCATTCAAAAGCGGCTGCAGCAGTACATCAACAGGGAGCTTCCAGAAATTTAAGCTGGATTCAGAAGAGAACGTGGAACCACGGATATCATTGCTGATGTCAGATAGACCTTGGTTGAAAGCAGAGAATACCAGAAAGATGGTTACTTGTGCTTTATTGACTATGCAAAGGCATTCGACTGTGTGAATCATAACAAATTGTAGATAACATTGCAAAGAATAGGAATCCTGGAACACTTAATTGTGCTCAAAAGGAACCTGTACACAGGCAAGGAGGCAGAAAGGAGGGACCTCGTTACCACCAGAAAGAAGAGCCAGGAGTGGAGCACATCCTTTGGACTCAGGGTCACCGCACTGAGAACCTCCTAGGCCCAGGAGACAGACAGAACTTTAACACCAGAGACAGTGCAAGATGGCAAGAAGCAGTGGGAGAGAAATGGTGGCAGCAGAACCAGGGGACCAGTGTAAGATGGTACAGTGGGCTTCCCAGCCCACAGAACAAGATGGCTACAGTGGCTTTGCCAACCCACCGAGCAAGAGAGCTGAGAACCTTCTGGCAGGAGGCTTGCTGGAGGAGTGGGGTTCCTCTGGGCACTTAGCAGAGATAAAGAGCTTTGTAACACTTGCTGAAGAAGGGCAGAGCCCAGGCCAAGGGGCCTAGAGGCCGAGGGCCAAAGAGAGGCCTGCCTATGGCAGGCACAGCCAAAAAGAAGCTCTCCTGATGGAAGAACTGTATCCTGAGTTGTTCCTTATCCTGAATTGTAGCCTGTTACTTCCCTAATAAACCTCATAATCCTGAGTATTGTCTGTGAGTTCTGTGTGGCCATTGCAACAAATTATCGAAACCAGCAGAGAAGTGTAGAGTGCCATGGAAGGGATGGTTTGTGTGAGAATTGGTAAAAAGGTTGGAAAGAGGAGGTATGTCTGACCACCACCTCATAGGGATCCACCTCGGACTGATGCTGATGGTGATTCTCTCTCCTCTCCCTCCTGAGTTTAGAGGAGGTCAGACGCCCCCACGCCACCATTTTTACACAAACTCAGCCGTGAAACATGTAGGATCTACCCAGCAGCAGCTCAGTCTGGGGATGTGGAGTGGGTATTCTGGATGTCTAATTCATCACTTGCCATGAGACCTACCGCATCATTTCCGGCCCCTGCTTGGAGCCCCCGGGTGGCGCAAATGGTTAAGTGCTCAACTACCACGGAAAGATTGGTGGTTCAAACCCACCCAGCAGCACCTTGGAAGCCAAAACCTGAAACCCATTGCCACTGAGTCAATTCCAAATTGTAGCGACCCCATAGGACAGAGTAGAACTGCCCCATAGGGTTTCCAAGGAGCACCTGGTAGATTTGAACTGCCAACATTTTAGCTAGCAGCAGAGCTCTTAACCACTACACCACCAGGGTTACCTACCCCCGAAAGCAGGACCTGTCAGTTTGCTTCTGAAAGGCCACAGCCTTAAAAACCCTATGAAGCAGTTCTAGTCTGCCACATATGTGATCACCACGGGTTGGGATCAACTCAACAGCAACTAACAACAAGAAGCTCTCCCCACAGAGGCTATTTCAGTCTAGGTTCCTGACCACCCTTGCCACCTCACCAAGGGTAAAGGCCACCAGAAAAATCAACATTGGGTCTCACTGAAGAATAAAAGGAGCCAGAGGGGTTCTTGGCAACTGTCAGCCACACACAGGAGCTCTGGCTTGGGGCTGTTGAGGGACACAGGACAGTGTGGCCAGCCCCACCCTCTCCAGCTGGCCAAAACTAGAGTGGTGTGAGGTTCCACTGAGCAATTATGAAAGAATAAACTGCCCCTCTGCTTTCTCTTTTCACCTTCCCTCAGGTCCCTGCCATCACCTGCCCCCATCCTTCCACTCAGGGAGCTTAGCAACCTGAAAAACACAGACTGGGCATAAAACCCCTCCCTCTTGATGCCCAACAATGAACCCACGCAGCAAAACAGGAAGCATCTTCCTGTCAAGGCAAAACCATTGTGTTCTCTCTGTGCACGCGCCCTGACGAGAGTGCAGGAAACCGCCACGGGGCCATGGCAACAGGTGTCGGAGTAACCTGGA
Source organism: Elephas maximus indicus (assembly GCF_024166365.1). Classification (NCBI taxonomy): domain Eukaryota; kingdom Metazoa; phylum Chordata; class Mammalia; order Proboscidea; family Elephantidae; genus Elephas; species Elephas maximus. Next base: position 47,698,070 of record NC_064837.1, on the reverse strand, counting down.
GGCTTTCCACTGGCCTATGCCCAGCTCACCTTCCCTTTTTGTCCTTCTAAAGAGCTGTCCCCTTCCTCCCTGCCACTTGACAACCCCTTCACCTCCCACCTGTTCATCCTTTCCTTATTGGTGGTCCCAAACCCAATTAAGACCGTCTAAGGCCTTAAAACCTAAAAAGATTGTAGTCTCTCTCCAAGTGTAACTTCTAATACTGAACAGAAAACACAAAATGTACACATATGCTGAAATTTAAACAGCTTTCTTTTTAGATTTGCCAAATTAAAAATTTTGATAAGTTCTTCCAAGTTGAACCTTCCTCATATTTGGGGTACCCCTCTCTGGCTGGGGCCCTGTTGTTGTTTCGTGCTGTCAAGTCGATTTCCAACTCATAGGGTTTTCTTTGCTGTACTGGGAACAGAGCGCCAGGTCTTTCTGCTGCGGAGAAACTGGGTGGGTTCAAACTGACAACCTTTTGTTAGCAGCCAAACGCTTAACTGTTGCACCACCAGGGCTCCTTGCTGGGGCCCTAAATCCATGACAAATCTGCCTACTGGGTTACCAAGCACTGATGGAGGGCCACTCTCCTTGGGCTTCACGTGGGGACAGATATTCCTCAGTGAGATAAAACCGGGGTGGGAGTGGAGGGAGTGAGAGACGGAATTTTGAACTTTGCCTATTGAATTGCGAGACCAGAGGAACTGGAAGCCACTGACCATTCTGGGTAGAGCCAAAAAAAATTTGACTTGGACCAGGGCTCCCTCTGCAAGAAAGGCAAGACAGAGTTTCTGCAAACCTGGCTCCCTCCAGGGATCTCTGGGTCTGGCACCCTCTGTAGGGTCTCCAGGTCAGGGACCTTCTCTATTGGTCTCAAGTTCCACCCTGTTCTTTTTATGATAGAAAGGGTTGAGTTTATGCTAAGCTATGTTTATTCTCTACCCTCCAGGTAACCAAGTCTTCAAGGGGTGATTGAACTGAATGACTGAGGAGATGTCTTCCAGGTCTACTCCCTGCTCATTCTCAGAAACCTTTGTCCCCCGGCAGGACTTCCCCCAAGGACAGTGATGCACATTCTCAGAAAGCAGAGCAAGGTGTGGTAAATCTCATCTAAGGGCATCTTTTCCATACAGGGAGGGAGCAGCTATGCCTTCTCAGCATCAGCATGTCCAGTATTAGCAGACAGCCTGGCATTGGTGGGGGAGCCCTTTACCTTGGAGTCAAAGGTCAAGTCTACGTCTTCTCTTTCAAGTCTCAGTTTCCTCAAACATTAAAATGGATATCTACTAAATAGAGGAGGCCTGAGGGTGAAATGAGGTAACATATAAGAGTACACTTGGAAATACTGAAGCCCCATACAAATGTGGAGATTTATTATTTTCCATTAGTTGGCAAGCTCCTTGAGGCCAAGGACCATGTGTCACCGAGCCTTCAAGTTCTATCACCTGGCCCCACACTTTGCAGAGTAGGTGCTCAGTAAATGGATGTTGGATAAATGGATGGATGGATGGATGGACAGATGGATGGATGGACGGACGGACAGACGGACTGATGGACGGACGGATGGATGGACGGATGGATGAACATGGATGGACGGATGGATGAACAGATGGATGAATGGATGGATGAACGGATGGATGAACAGATGGACAAATGGACAAGAAGAGTGCTGGGGAACAGCCAATTCTGAGAAACACTTTGCACATCATTTGTTTCACATGTCACAGCAGCAGGGAGAGAGTCAATGCAAAAACATGGCAAAAGCAAAAGACATCTTATGTGCCAAACACAACCAACCCATTAAGCAGGTAACAGAGGCCAGAACTCCGGTCCGTGGGCCACATCAACTCTGCAAAGGAGGACACGTTAAACTGTGGCTCTTGCTGCCTCCCAAAACCTCAAGCTGAGGGACTCGGATAAAGTAAACAAACTATATTAGAAACTGTTTTTAAAATCTCAACACAGCAGGCAAAATTTTGTCCTCAAGACGCACAAAGATCTACCCTGGAAGAAAAAAAAATAGTTCACATGCCATCACCATATGTGTCAATTTGGATGTCCCCAAATTTAAGTGCTATGGGACATCAGAATAGAGAGGTCAGTAAAGATGGGGCCTGGCTGGGCCTCAAAAAATGAGTAGATTTTGGAAAGAGAACCCTCCTACACTGTAACTCTCATACAGTGCGGATTCTCAGTTAATAGCCACTAACTACATGATTCCTGGCTAAGGGAACACTCACAATCAGTGCTGAGAAATACTAGGGAATCCCCATCACCTCACTTAGAGACCAGCTAAGAAACTGAAACTGAAGGCTCTCCAGCAAGAGTGTACAATGCCCACATGGCCAGAGTTGAACGGGTTGGGAAGGACAGTGAGTAGAGGAATGATGTCTGGGGTGGGCACTACCACTTAACATCAAGCAGTGGCTGCTGAGGACATCAGAACCAGGACCACCCCTTCTTGCTACTCAACAACATGGTTCATTTGCCATAAAGTTCTACAGTCCTGCCCTGTTCATGGACTCTCTTGATCTGGGGCCTTCTATAGGGGTCTATACCAGTTGGAGAACCAAGAAATCCTTGAGAAGAATAATGTCAGACTGAGAAGTGAGCCCAAAGCTTGTGTGGTCCAATCCCATTGCTTTGAGGGTAGGCATCTAAGAACCAGAAAAAGGAAGTGATTTTCCCAAGGTCATATAGTGAGTTATAGCAAAAGAAGGACTGAAAAACAGGCCTTATGGCTCTAAGTTAATTTTTTATTAGAAGCCCTGGCACATAGAAAAGGGCTCCAGGAGGAAGTTTCTGGAATAGGTCCAAACTGAAGTTGCCCAGCCTTTTCCTATCAACACACTTGCCCAGATGTGACCTCTGAGAGTCCTCTCCACCCTGTTCAAGAGATCGATGATATTCCTTAAATCAACTGGGCTCCAAATGCCAGTGAGGAACAAAAACCTTGGGCTAAAGCAAAAGTTCTGTGAGGACTTCTCATGCCTCTCTTTGGGGAATTTGGTATAACAGAGAGTGGTTAAGCAATGGGCAGGGTGCCATGAGAAGGTTCTAGACTTCAGAGTCTCAGGATACCAAAGCTTCTTCTAGGTCCAGTCTTCTCACTTTACACAGGGAGCTGCTGAAGATCTAGGTTCACTGCATTACACCCCAAATGAATGTTCTTCATAACTCTGGCGGGGGAGAGAAACTAGAAAATACTTTCTAATGAGTGGAAATAAAAACACAACATACTAAAGCAGCTAAAGCCGTGCTTAGAGAGAAGTTTATAGCTGCAAATACCTGTATTAAAGTGAAGAAGGAGGAGGAGGAAGAACAGAAAGAGAGAAGGAGGAGGAAGAGGGGGAAGAGGAGGTGAAGAAGAAGAAGAAAAATCTCAAATCAATAACCTAACCTTCCACCTTAAGAAACTAGAAAAAGAAGAGTGGGCTAATCCAAAGCAAGCAGAAGAAAGGAAATAATAAAGGTTGTGGTTGTTCTTAGGTGCCATGAAGTCAGTTAAAATTCATAGCGACCCTATTACAACATAACAAAATACTGCCCGGTCCTGCGCCATCCTCACAATCTTTGCTATGTTCAAGCCCGTGGCAGCCAGTGTGTCAATCCATCTCATTGAGGGTCTTCTTCTTTTTCGCTGATCCTCTACTTTACCAAGCATGATGTCCTTCTGCAGGGAATCGTCCCTCATGGTAACATGTCCAAAGTACTTACGATGAAGTCTCGCCATCCTCCCTTCTAAGGAGCATCCTGGCTGTACTTCTTCCAAGACAGATTTGATCGTTCTTCTAGCAGTCCATGGTATATTCAATATTCTTTGCCAACACCATAATTCAAACCCATCAACTCTTCTTTGGACTTCTTACTCATTGTCCAGCTTTCTTATGCATATGAAATGATTGAAAATAGTATGACTTGGGTCAGGCGAACCTTAATCCTCAAAGTGACATTTTTGCTTCTTAAGACTTTAAGAGGCCTTTTGCAGCAGATTTGTCCAATGCAATGCTTCATTTGATTTCTTGACTGCCACTTCCATAGGCATTGATGGTGGATCAGAGTAAAATGAAATCCTTGACAACTTCAATCTTTTCTCCGTTTATCATGATGTTACTCATTGGTCCAGTTGTGAAGACTGTTGTTTTCTTTATGTTGAGTGTAATCCCTACTGAAGGCTGTGGTCTCTGATCTTCATCAGTAAGTGCTTCAAGCCCTCTTCACTTTCAGCAAGCAAGGTTGTGTCATCTACATATTGCAGGTTGTTAATTTGTCCTCCTCCAATCCTGGTGCCGCATTCTTTATACAGTCTAGCTTCTCAGATTATTTGCTCAACGTACAGATTGAATAAGTACAGGGAAAGGATACAGCCCTGATGCACACATTTTCTGATTTTAAACCACGCAGTATCCCCTTGTTCTGTTGGAACGACTGCCTCTGGGTCTACATGCAAGTTCCACAGGAGCAGAATTAAAGTATTCTGAAATTTTCATTCTTCGCAATGTTATATATAATTTGTTAGGATACACATAGTCGAATGTTTTTGCATAGTCAATAAAACACAGGTAAACATCTTTCTGGTATTCTGTTTTCAGGCAAGATCCGTCTGACATCAGCAATGATGTCCCTCAGTCCACTTCCTCTTATGAATCTGGCTTGAATATCTGGCAGTTCCCTGTTGGTGTACTCTGCAACCATTTTTTAATTATCTTCAGAAAAGTTTTACTTGAGTGTGATAATAATGGCATTGTTCAATAATTTCCACGTTCTGTTGGATCACCTTTCTTTGGAATGGGCACAAATGTGGATCTCTTCCAGTCCATTGGCAAGGTAACTGTCTTTCAAATTTCTTGGCACAGACAAGTGAGTGCTTCCAGCATTCCATCCGTTTCTTGAAACATCTCAATCGGTATTCCATCAATTCCTGGAGCTTTTTCTCACCAATACCTGCAGTGCAGCTTCTTTCTTCGATATAATCGGTTCTTGATCACATGTTACCTCCTGAAATGGTTGAACGTCAACCAATTCTATTTGGTACAGTAACTGTATATTCTATCTTCCTTTGATGTTTCCAGCCTCATTCAATATTTTCCCCATAGAATTCTCAAATATTGAAACTCGAGGCTTGAATTTTTTCTTCGGTTCTTTCAGCTTGAGAAATGCTGAGAGTGTTCTTCCCTTTTGGTTTTCTAATTTCAGGTTTTTGCACATTTCATTATAATACTTTGTCTTCTCTAGCCACACTTTGAAATCCTCTATTTTTATTTCATCTGTTCACTTTAGCTACTCCACGTTCAAAAGCAAGTTTTAGCGTCTCTTATCCATTTTGCTCTCTTCTTTCTTTCCTGTCTTTTTAACGACCTTTTACTTTCTTCATGTATGATGCCCTTGATGTCATTCCACAACTTGTTTGGCCTTCGGTCGTTAGTGTTCAATGCATCGAACCTATTCTTGAGGTGGTCTCTGAATTCAGGTGGGATATATTGAAGTTTGTACTTTGGCTCTCTCCAACTTGTTTTAATTTTCTTTAATTTCAGTTTGAACTTGCATATGAGCAACTGATGGTCTGTTCTGTAATCAGCCCCTGGCCTTGTTCTGACTGATGATATTGAGCTTCTCCATTGTCTCTTTCCACAGATGTAGTTGAATTGATTCCTATGTATTCCATCTGGCGAGGTCCACATGTACAGTCACTGTTGAAAAATGGTATTACCAATGAATAGGCCATTGGTCTGGCAAATTTCTATCACTCAATCTCAGGTGCTTTTTCTACCACCAAGGCCATATTTTCCAACTACTGATCTTCTTCTTTGTTTCCAACTTTCACATTCCAATCACCAGTAATTATTAATGCATCTTAATTGCATGTTTGATCAATTTCAGACTGCAGAAGTTGGTAAAAATTTTCAATTTCTAAGTCTTTGGTATTAGTGGTTGGTGGTTAAATTTGAATAACAGTCGTTGTCTTGGTCATCTAGTGCTGCTATAACAGAAGTACCACAACTGAATGGCTTTAACAAAGAGAAATTTATTTCTTCACAGTAAGGTAGGCTAAAAGTCCAAATTCAGGCCATCAGCTCCAGGGGAATGATTTCTCTCCCTGTCAGCCTCTCATCAATCTTTCCCCAGACTAGAAGCTTCTCCATTCAGGTATCCCGGGTCCAAAGGATGCACTCTGCTCCTGGCACTGCTTTCTTGGTGGTATGAGATCCCCCCTCTCTTCTTGCTTTCCTTTCCTTTTATCTCTTGTAAGATTAAACGTGGTGCAGGCCGCATCCCAGGGAAACTCCCTTTACAATGAATCAGGGATGTGACCTGAGCAAGTGTGTTACATCCCACCCTAATCCTCTTTAACATATAGTTACAATCACAAAATGGAGTACTATCACACAATACTGGGAATCATGGCCTACCCAAGTTGACACATATTTTGGGGGGACACAATTCAATCCATGATAGTAGTATTACCTGGTCTTCCTTGCAGGCGTATGGACAGTATTGTACTTCAGGATAGATTTTGAAAAGTTCTTTCTGACAATGAATGTGACACAGTTTCTCTTCAAAATTTGTCATCATTGGCATAGTAGACCATATGATTGTCTGATTCAAAATGGCCAATATATCAGTCCATTTCAGCTCACTAATGCCTAGGATATTGATCTTCAAGCATTCCATTTCATTTTTGATGACTTCTAATTTTCCAAGAATCATGCTTCGTACATCCCACATTTTGATTATTAATGGATGTTTGCAGCTGTGTCTTCTCATTTTGAGTCATGCCATGAAGGTCCCAAAAGCTTTACCCCATCCACGACATTAAGGTTGACTCTACTTTAAGGAGACAGCTCTTCCCCAGTCATATTTTGAGTGTCTTCCCACCTGAGAAGCTCATCTTCTGGCACTATATCAGACAATGTTCTGCTGCTATTCATAAGGTTTTCACTGGCCATTTTTTTCAGAAGTACATTGCGAAGTCCTTCTTCCCAGTCTGTCTTATTCTGGAAGCGCCACTGAAACTTGTCCACTATGGGTGACCCTGCAGGTTTTGGAAATAAGGTGGTATAGCTTCCAGCATCACAGCAACATGCAAGCCACCACAGTATGACAAAATGACAGGCTAGAGTGGAAATAAATGAAATAGAGAATAGAAAAGCAATAGAGAAAATCAAAACCAAAAGTTGGTTCTTTGAAAAGATCAACAAAATGGCAAACTTTTAATGAGACCAAGAAAAAACAGAGAGAATATTCAGAGCGCTAAAATCAAGAATGAAATAGAGGACATTAGTCATCACTATCAACCTTACAGAAATAAAAATGATTATAAAGGAATGCTATGAATAGCTGTATGCCAACAAATTAGATAACCTTTACGAAATGGATGTATTCTTAGGAAGACACAAACTATGTGACTCAGAAAGAAAGAGAAAATTTGAATAGATCTATAATAAGTAGAGATGATTCAATAATCCCCCCCCCCAAAAAAAAAATCTCTACTAAGAAAAGCTCTAGAAAAAGGACTAGATGAATTCACTGGTGAATTCTACCAAATATGTAAAGAGGAACTAATACAAATCCTTCACAACCCTTATCAAAAAATAGAAAACGAGGTAATATTACCCAACTCAATCTATGGCCAGTATTACCCTGATGCCAAACCAGACAGAGACATCACGAGAAAAGAAAGCTACAGACCAATGATGCTTATAAATATAGGGTGCAAAAATCCACAACAACGTATTAGCATACTGTCCTAGGCTGGGTTCTCCAGGGGAGCAAAACCAGTGAAGCATAGAGAGAGAGAGAGAGAGAAATTTATTTCAAGGAAATGGCTCACACAGTTGTGGAGCCTGGCAAGTCCCAAATCCATGGGTCAGGTGTCAGGCTGGAGGCTTCTCCTGACTCACGTCAGGCTGCAGGGGCTGATGAACCCAAAATCTGCAGGTCAGGTGGCAGGCTTCCATCCCAAGATCCGGAGGTCAGAAGATGACAAGTGGGATGCAGAATCAAAAGAGGGCGAGCTTTGCCAGAAGATCTATACATATGGGATGCATGCCACTCTCTCAAGGAAACTCACCTTTCAAATGATTGACTGCTTACATCGGATCGCACAATAGAGGATGATTACAGAATATCTGCTAAACCACAGAGAATCACGACCTACCCAGTGAGAATCATGGCCTACCCAAGTTGACAGATAGTTTGCAACCCTGCTAAACTCATTTATTTTAGTGGTTCTACTAGTTTTCTTTTTTTTAATGGATTTCTTAGAATTTTCTATATATAAGATCATGTCATCTGTGAATAGACATAGTTTTATTTCTTTCTTTTTAATCTGGATGCCTTTTATTTCTTTTTCTGGCCTAATTGCCCTTGCTAAAGCCTCCAGTATATAAAAAAACCAAACCAAACCCAGTGCAATCGAGTCAATTCAGACTCATAGAGACTCTATAGGACAGAGTAGAACTGCCCCATAGAGTTTCCAGGGACGCCTGGAGGATTCAAACTGCCAACTCTTTGGTTAGCAGCCGTAGCACTTAACCACTATACCACCAGGGTTTCCTCTCTAGTATATAGATATATATAAACTTACATATAAAATTTTTACAATTCAACAATAAAACACAAACAGCGCAATTTAGAAATGGGCAAAGGATTTGAATAGATATTTCCCCAAAGAAAATATAGGAAAGATCAATATGTACACGAAGAGATGCTTAATATCATTAGCCATTAGGGAAATACAAATCAAAACCATAATGAAATACCCTTTCACACTCACTGAGATGGTTATAACTTAAAAAAAAAATGGACAATAAGAAGTCTTATCAAGGATGTGGAGTCCTCACACATTGCTGTGGGAATGTAAAATGGTGCAGCCACTTTGGAAAACAGCTTGACCTTTCCTCCAAATGTTAAACACAGAGTTACCATATGACCCAGGAAATGAAAACATATGTCCACACAAAAACTTGTACGTACATGTTCATAGCAGCATTATTCATAATAGCCAAAAAGTGAAAACAACACGAATGTCCATCAACTGATGAAAGATAAAATGTGGTATATATATATATGCAATGGAATATTATTCAGCCATAAAGAGAAATGAAGTTCCAATACATGCTAAAACATGGATGAACCTTGAGAACATCATGCTAAGTAAAAGAAGGGAGCCCTGGTGGCACAGTGTTTAGGGGCTTGGCTACTAACCAAAAGATCATGGGTTTAAACCCACCAGCCACTCCACAGGAGAGAGATGTGGCCATCTGCTTCTGTAAAGATTACAGCGTAGGAAACCCTATGGTTTCCTACTCTGTCATATAGGGTCACTATGAGTCGGAATTAACTTGACGGCACACAACAAACAAGTGAAAGAAGTCAGACACAAAAAGCCATATATCATAAGATTCCATTTATGTGAAATGTCTAGAATAGGCAAATCTATAGAAACAGAAAGTAGATTAGTGGGTGCCAGGGACTTGGGGGTGGGGTGGGGAAGTATGGGGAGTCATTGCTTTGAGGGGGTGATGAAAATGTTCTAAAATTGATTGTGGTGATGGTTGCACAACTCTGTGAACATACTAAAACCTTTAAAGGGGTGAATTTCATGGTATGTGAATTATATCTCAGTAAGCTGTCATACAAAAGGAGAGAGAGAAGGAAACACCCTGACATGTCTCTCCCTTCCCACCTTCCATCACCTGCCAGTGCCTCCCTTTGGTCAAACCTACCCAGAAGCCAGAGGGCAAATGTAGTTTGGGAAATGTGGTCCCCTGTGACACTGAATGGAAACCCTGGTGGTGTACTGGTTAACAGCTATGGCTGATAACCAAAAGGTCAGTAGTTCAAATCCACCAGGCGCTCCCTGGAAACCGTAGGGGGCAATTCTACTTCGTCCTATAGGTCACTATGAATTGGAATCAACTCGACAGCAACAGGTTTTGGTGACTCTGAATGGGGCCAGGGAAGGATGGGGACACATCTCTCACTCATCTTTGACTTTCCAGCACCTGGCACATGGTATTCATGCTATACACATTTGTTGCCTCAAAAAATGCCTCCTACTCCTCTGCCTCAGGCTGGGCCCCATCATTTAGGTTCTGCCAGGCTGCACAGGGGGCTTTTTTAAAATATAAATGGCCTGATGATTCAGGGTCCTGTGACCAGGCTGAGTGGGGCTGTCATTCTCTGTCACTCTTCTCATACTCCTTGGTCCCAGAGGGTGCTGGAGGGAACCTGGGTGAGGCAGGGAGGAGTGGAGGGAGGAGCAAAGGTGGGTGGAACAGGGCAGGGAGGAGGAGAGAGGCTCCTGTCACAACTTAAAAGGGACTCGTACCACTTCCTCCACAGACAAGGAGCCACCAGCAAGAACTCAGCCCCCCCCACCCCCCACACAGATTTCCTGTGTGGTTTCAGCTGCCCAGAGAGTGTCATGGACCTGGGTGAGTAAGCCTCCTGGTGTGAGAAGGACCAGTACCGGGGTCGCCTTGATACCCAGGCTGGCCCTGTGGAATGAGGGGTGGGGTGGAAGGTCTGGGGGACACTCCCTGAGAAAGGAAGGTCTGGTTTGGTGGGAATTGGCGTCTGCTCTCAGAGAATGCTCCCCTATTCTCCCCAGGTAGGAGAGGGTGCACCTGCCCTTTTAGACCCAGGGGTGTCAGGAAGGGCACAGGGCTGAGGTCATGTCTTTCTAGAACAGTAGGAACTGCAGGAGGAGACAAGGCTGAGGTTGGTGGTGGGATTCTGCTCTGGTCAGCACCTGTTCTCATCCCAGATCGGGGTGATGGGTAAGGTCCTCTGAGACCTTGAGGACCAGTTTTATCAGGGTGAAATTCTCCTCAGAGGACTCAGAACCCTACGGTTTAAAATTATTCACAAGTCACCAAGGACTTCTGCCTTCTGAACCGGCCCCCAACTCCATTCCTCTCCCATTCCCACCTTTCTCCCTGTTCTATGAGGATTAGAATCCCCATACTCTTGAGGTTATGAGAAGGAGCAAATGAAAGGTGACTGCTTCTTGTGAATGGTAGGATGTGATACAAGCTGTGGCTGTTTCTCTCTGCTGCACATGCCACCGGCTTTGTTGTTCGTTACCTCTGGCAGGTTAAGGGGTGGGCAGGCAACATGAGGGGGACAGCAAGGGTCATTCAGCTTTGAGAAGCCATAGCCAGGCCCTCTCACACATTCCCCTGCCTCTGAGTAAATCTCCCTTACTCTGCCCAGGTAGATGACTCTTTCCCTTTAAAAAACTCCCTCCTCTGATATAACCAAGCTCCTATGGTTCTGCCTTGACTAGAGAGAATGCATGGGAAGCTGAGAGGGGGCTCTGAGTGGTTCCTCCAGCTCCAGCCACTCTAGTTATAAGTCTTGGCTGTAGAGTCAGACGGCCACGTTCCTAGATGGCTCATTCTCACCAGCAAGCAAAGCACCACGGCGGCCTCAAAGCCACAAGGGGTTGGCTTTAAAAAGTGAAGGTTCCCTGGTGCACCCCGTGCTGTCCTCACCCCCCTCCCCACCACACCACAGCCTCCTTGCCTTCATCGTCTCTGCCTTCTCCATCCGCCTGCAACCCTGGGTCGAGATCCAGCATGCAGCAGTTAAAGGGTTAAAGTGGCCACCCCCCCCCCCCACACACACACCCACCCACCCACCCACCCACTCACCAACTATGAACTCCTGGAAGGCAGGGTCTGGTTCTTTCATCTCTGTGTGCCCAAGTGCTTGGGGCAGGTGGACAGAAAATATTTGTGGAATGAATGAATGAATGCCATCAAGAATTCTGAATAGATTTTAGTTTTAGGAAATCTCTTCCAACTTCTCCTCCCAGCCCGGCTGCTCTCTAATCCCACCCCCCAGACACCTACTCCCACTGACCACAATCCCAGAATGCAGACATCATCCATTGGAGATCCTGCTCCAGACTCTGTATTGACCACCATGCAGGAAATGAGCAGCGTCTCAGTGGTGCACTGTTAAACGTTTGAAAACTGGCTCCCTGGGAGAAAGGTCCTGATTTGTAGCACTTGCCAATTTCCATAGAGTAAATTGCTCCCACCATAGCCAATCTCAAGCCATCAAAGTGCCTGAACACGGGGTTGGGAAGAGATGTGCACAGTGGGCTCCCACAAGCCTGTGAGAGCCAGCTCCAGCACACAGTGCCCTCCCCTGAAACCTAGGTCTGGGGGTGCTAGACCTGGGCTCTGATGCGGGGGAGGGAAGGCCATCTCTGGTCTAGGAGGAAGGGGTGTTCTTGCTGCTTCACTCAACCCGAGAGAGCCCCAACGGCTGAACCCAACTGCCAGCAAAGGAAGCCACTGAGCAGCTTTGCTCAGAACGGCTCTGGGCTCTGGGCCGTTGGGGCGGGTGGACCAGGAAGATTCTGTTCTTTTCTCTTAGTCTGCCCAGCAGGGAGCAGGAGGTGGGCGAGGGGGCAGGGTTTCTATTACACAAAATGAAAACTCCAAACCAGGGCTGAGCTGGCCCTTTTCACTATTTGAATGAGTAGCCCTGAAGTACCCTTCCCACCTTCGAGAAAAGGGGCCTAAGATCTCAGTGAGAATTCGCAAAAGCAGAAAAAAGAAAAACAAACCTGTGAGAGAATCATCTCTCACAAGTTGGCCACAGATGGTAGCTGAAGGGGATGCTGAAGGCGTTCAGGACCAATTCCTCCTGGCCTTCCAGGAGCTTTTCGGGGGCGGGGGGTGGGGGGACTGCTGTTGAAAATCCCTCCTCTTGGCTTGTGCTTTCTTTCATTCAACTGTCATGTACAGAGGATGTCGGGGATGACCAGTCTGGTGGGGAGAGAGGAACATGTCAATAAGCCACTGCAGCAGAGTGAAAAACAGTGCTGGTGGGGGTAAGGGCGAAGTGCTTAGGAAGCTCAGAGTAGGCTGTGGTGAACATGAGTCAAGAAAGTGTTTAAGCTGGGTTTTGAAGGGTATGTAGGAGTTGGCAAAGCAGACAAGGAGGAGCCAGGGGACCAGGAAATGGAAGGTATGGCAAACTCTATTGTCAACAGAGGCCAACAAGGTAAATGAGAGAAGTAGCATAAGATGTGGAAGCAGAGGGGAATGGAGTGAACCAGAGGATGCATGTCCCACCTAAGCATCCAAATCTTTTTTTTTTTTTTTTTTAACCCCACACAGCCAAGGCTGAATTCAGCCTTTGGGCTCCCAGATGGTCAGCTCTGGAAAGAGTGATAGAGACAAAAAAGGAGCAAGTGGAAGGGGTGCAAAATACCTGGCCACACCAGGAAAGAAGATAGGAAGACAGGTGGAAGGGCCAGGCAGGGCTGATCTTTAAAACTCTGTGTGGCACGACTAAGAAGCTCTGGGCTTTATCCTGAAAGCAACGGGGAGCCAGTGAGGTGTTTCTTCTTTAATTAGGTGAGTTAAAGGACAAGGCCTGTGTTTTCGAAGGAGCTCTGTGGCAGCAAAGGGGCAGCAAAGCCTTTCGTCAGGGCAGAGGCAGGGTCAGCTCTGGGAGATATTAGGGGACAGGAGCAACAAAACTGGTGACCAGTAGGATGTGGGAGAGTGACGGTTCCCTTCATGCTCCACAGAGGACCCTATACACGGCAGGCTTGTCAGAAATGCAGGGTGTCACAGTCTGATTCACGTCTCAAATTCATTTCCCTGGACCTGCGTTACCCCAGACAAGTGGTTTAACCTCTCTGGGCCTCTATTTTCTGGAACTTAAAATGAGAATCACAAGGGGTAGCTCACAAGATGTTATGAGGCGGAGCTACATAAAGACTAAAAGGCAGCACAGTAAAGTGTTTAGGAGTGTGGTTTCTGGAGTTGGTTAGCCTGAGTTCGAAACCAGTCTCCGCTCTGGCCAGTTGTGTGATTCTGGGAAAGCTACTTAATCTCACCGTACTTCAGTTTCCTTATTGGTAAGCGGAGATACTAGTGGTACCTACTACAAAAGGCTTTTGTGAGGATGAAATGAGAACATACTTATAAGTGGTTTTGTGCACAATGAGAGCTCAATCAATGTGAGGTATATCCTTGGATAAAGCAGTTGATATTATAGTGCGGGCAGTGGTGGTTCAGTGGTACAATTCTCGCCTTCCCTGCAGAAGACACAGGTTCAATTCCCAGTCAATGTACCTCATTGTACAGTCATGACCCATCTGTCAGTGGAAGCTTGCATGTTGTTATGATGCCGAACAGGTTTCAGTGGAGCTTCCAGATTAAAACATACTATGAAGAAAGAAGGAAACCCTGGTGGCGTAGTGGTTAAGTGCTATGGTTGCAAACCAAAGGGACAGTTCTACTCTGTCCTATAGGGTCGCTATGAGTCAGAATCGACTCGGTGGCACTGGGTGTGAAGAAAGAAAGGCCTGGTGACCAGCTTCTGAAAAAACAGTTGGTGAAAACCCTATGGATCACAATGGTCCCATCCCGTTTTCCATAGGGTCACCATGAGTCAGGGGCTGACTCGATGGCAGCTAACAACAGGATTCAACCAGCTCTCACCCACCCTTAGCTGTTGTCTGAATTTGAAAGGAGTTCAGCCAGGCCTCTCACCTTCCCTCCAGATCCTTACCGCTTCCTCTCCCCCACCCACCCCCCCAAAAAAGAAAGCTGCCCTGGCAGATGATGAAGTTCAGAGAGGGAAGAGCTGGGGTGGCCCTTGGGCTGCCTGATGGGTCGCCACGATTCCCAGAGCAGCCTGCAGGACCTGAAAAATGTGGGGATGGAAGTTTAGGGGTCAGGGGAGCAGCCAGCCAGCAATCTCCTCCTCCCACATGGGCAGGAAGTCTCTCTTGCTGGGGACTCAAGTTGGAGTTCTAGGGAATTTTTATTATGGTCATTTCTGGAAACTCAAGAACTCAGAAAATACCCAACACCCAGGCCTTTACCCCCGACATTCCCAACTCAACTGGTCCTATCAAAGTTTCTACCAAAGACCAGTTGCTTTATGACTTTGTAGTAGATAGGAGTGATCTGACTCATGGCCACTGACCAGGCCCCCTCTGCCACACACCAGAGTTCCCCGCAGTTCCCCTAAGTTTCCCTGTTTGGTTACCTTTCCTGAAAATGGCCTGTTGTTGTCCTACAAGACCCCAGCCCATCCAACACCTCCAACACGCCCAGAACGTGAAATCACCTACACCCACACACACCAGACCCCCGCACCACCACTCCGCTCAGTGCAAAAGGAACGGATGGAACCCAACAGGAGAGGTCGGTGGAGTAAAATAGAAACACGGTTCTTGCTCCTCATGCTTTAACTCGTTTTAACTTATCAAAACTTTGAGGTTTCTCAGTTCTCACTGACAGTCAGAGTGGGCTTTCTCTAGAGTAACCGAAAGCATTTACGTGTTTAAAGAAACCTCGAGTGCTCAACAGCAAGATGAGTCAGTCGGGGATGGGCGGTGCATTGAAGAGAGCAGTTGAGCGTACAGACTTGGCCTCTGGCTCAGGACTCAAGGGGTAATTCAACGAGGAAGGGCGAGTGAGAGGAGAGGAGAGCTACAGGGCTACCCAAGAATCCACTGCCACCCAGAGCTTCGAATACTTAGGCACAAGCTGGTGACAATGGGACAGTGATGCCTGTCTCCAGAAATAGAAGATGTAGCTAGGAAGGCAGGTTAAAGTAGACAGTGGACGGTATGATTGCCGTGCTAAGCACTGGACATCATCGTTCGGCTGGATAAAAACAAAAACCAAACCAGCTGCCATCGAGTTGATTCCAGCTCGTGACAACCCCGTGTGTGTCAGAATAGAACCGGGCTCCATGGGGTTTTCGGTGGCTGATTTTCCAGAAGTACGTCTCCAGGCCTTTCTTCTGAGGTGCTTCTGGGTGGACTCGAACCTCCAACCTTTCCATTAGCAGCCAAGTACGTTAAGCATATGCACCCCCCAGGAACTCCCCCTTCCAAAATTAGAAGTTAGGAAAAGTCTATTCTGTCCTCAATCTCTCTCCCTCTTTCCCTTTCAACTTGGTTAGCAGCCAAGCACATTAACCATTTGCAGGGACTCCTAGGGCTATGTAAACCGAAAAAAAAACACTGCCGTAGAGTCAGTTCTGACTCATACAACCCTGTAGGACAGAGCAGAACTGCCCCACAGGGTTTCCAGAGAACAGCTGGTGGATTCGAACTGCCGTCCTTTTGGTTAGCAGCTGAGCTCTTAACCACTATGCCACCAGGGCTCCAAGGGTTGCCTTAAAAAAAAAAAAAAAAAAGGAACCCTTTGCCATCAAGTCAATCCTGACTCATAGCGACCCTATAAGATAGAGTAAAACTGCCCCATAGTGCTTTCAAGGAGCACCTCGTAGATTTGAACTGCTGACCTTTTGGTTAGCAGCCATAGCTCTTAACGACTACGACACCAGTGTTTCCAAGGGTTGTGCAGAGCTCTAAAATTTTAAGAGGAGGGAGGTGGTGGGGGGTTACCATTAGAGCTACGCTTTAGGAAGGAGTGTCTAGAAGTCGCATGCCGGATAACTTTCTTGAAGCAGGAGAAATATCTTCTCATTTACGTGACTTGGTGCCCTTCCCCGTTTTCCTAGGAACTCCCAGCCCCAGAATTCCCCAGCCTGATGTATTCCCTTTGGAAAACATTAAGTGTCCCTGGGTGGCACAAGTTGTTAAGCAGTCGACTACTAACCTAAAAGTTGGTGGTTCGAACTCACTGAGAAGTGCCTCGGAAGAAAGGCCTGGCAATCTGCTTCCAAAAGGTTTCAGCCTTGAAACCCTACGGAGCTCCTCTACTCTGACACACATGGGGTTGCTATGAGTCAGAACCAACTCAATGGCAACTTGTTGGTTGATTGAAAAACCTGTTGCCGTCGAGTTGATTCCAATAGTGACCCTATAGGACAGGGAAAATTGCCCCTCAGGATTCCCAAGGCTGTAAATCTTTACAGTAGCAGACTGCCACATCTTTCTCCCATGAAGTGGCTAATAGGTTCAAACCACTGACCTTTTGGTTAGCAGCCAAGTGCTTAACCACGGGGCTACCGGGGCTCCTTGGTTGGAGCACATTAACCCAACTTAGGTGTCATACAGCTAGATTTCCACCAGATGGTGCTGTGGCCAAGGACATGAATCACTGGGAATGCGCTCCTTCCTCTTGGGAAGGAGGAACGCTTGCTGGAGAGCGCCCCCAGCCTCCAGAAGATGCTTGAGTCAGGGTCTCAGACTCTTCGTGGTCCCTGCTAAGACTGCAGCTGTGATGGGCCTGCAAGTCTTGCCCGTGGGCTAGACCCTGGCTGAGAACCGAGGGCCAGGTATACAGCTGGGTATAGCCCTTGGGGTGCTCCAGACTGTTAGGTGGGATGAGACCTTTTCCTAAATTACCCTGTGGACTATCCCGCTCCCTCAGCCCTCAGGAAGAAATAAGTTCCAGGTTCCGCGGACAGGTTCCAGGTTCATCCACAAAGCAGAACCAAGTGGTCCAGTGTCTGCCCCCAGCACTTTCTGGCCTTGTGCTAACCTGGGGTCTCAGTCTGCGGTTCAGACCCAAGGGGAGCCTCCTGACTTCCAGAATGTACCCAGACTCTGCCCTCTACTCTGGACAGGGCCAGGCGGGGCCTCTTCCCAAAGCTTACCATGCCTGCCGTCCACCCATCTCACAATGCCTTGGATTAGAAAACCAGTTCAAGGAGAGAAAACATATACACATGCCCAAATCAAGCAAGTTTAAAAAGGAGAGTAACCTCAAAGAATAGCCTCCCTCTACCAGCAGATCATAGGAACGTATCTGAGGCCACCTTGATGTCCCTCCCTTGGAAGGAAAAGCAGGCCATTCACTCACTCACTCATTCATCAGCACACAATTCTTGAGCACCTCCTTGATTCTGGGCCTGAGCTAGATAAAAGCGTCCCTCCCCCAACGCAGGCTGAGTGGGTGGGACATGCAAAACAACAGTCAGTGCTCAAGGAATGCCTGTTGAATGAGTGGGTGTTGGGGAGCCTGTGGGCCCCCAAAGCACTCTCCCATCATTGAGAGGCCAGCAAGTACACTCATTCCTCCATCCAGCCCTGTGAAATTACTCTACTTCCTAAGCTGGCCTCCCTCAGGAGACACTCAGGGCTTCAGTCATGGCTACCCACTTACCTGGCTCAGGAGAAATCCTCCCCAGGTCAGTGGCAACTGGCGCCAAAGTGAGGGCATGCACACACACATACTCACCCCTACTACCATTACCTCAGGACATGGGTAGCATGGAGTGGGAAGGGGCACTCAGACCCAGGAATCAGGTTAAGTTGGAGCTCAGCCTTGAGGGCAAACCTGGACCAAGGTGGACTTTACAACTCCAGGAAAGGCCCAGAGGGACCAAGACAGAAGGGGGTGCCCTGCATTCTGATCCCACTTCTTTC
Organism: Elephas maximus indicus; assembly: GCF_024166365.1. Taxonomy (NCBI): domain Eukaryota; kingdom Metazoa; phylum Chordata; class Mammalia; order Proboscidea; family Elephantidae; genus Elephas; species Elephas maximus. The sequence goes on along the minus strand of NC_064837.1, from coordinate 47,679,754 downwards.
CGGTGACCTTGGAGTGGATGAGAAAGGCCAGGAGGTGAGGGCAGGGATGCTGGGCAGCGGGCCAGGTGTTCAAAGGCACAATCTGGTTCTGCTGTTCCGTTTCAGCAGACACAGTGCCTGGAGCTTGTGATGAAAGTTCCCAACAGCGTCTCCCCCTCTCCTCTGCTTTCTGTAATAACAAAGAGTTTTCCCTGCCAAGCAATAACTTTTTCGCCTTGTCTCCTGCAGGGAAACCAATGAAAAGCGTGCTGGTGGTGGCTCTCCTGGTCGTTTTCCAGGTGAGGTTTCCTGCCAGGGAAAGCTCTGTTCCCTCCTCCACAACCCCCTCCCGGGACCCGCCCCTTCCAAAGCCAGAAGTTCTAGTAGAGGAGCTGGGCATTTGCCAGAAGGAAATAGGAGACCCAGACACAAACCCACCAGCCATTCATTAGGCCGATGGCCACCCCTCTCCATCTGCTGAGTGACCCTGGAAAGCCGCGGATGTTGTCTGGACTTCCTTTACTCCACTTATATTAAAACAGGGGGGGAAATAAGTTACCACGACCTTCCCCACCCACCTCCAACATACACCACCCAGAAGAGAGAAATGTGGGCTCTGTCTTGAGTTCAGAGAGAGAGCTGCAAAAGTAAGCCACATCACTTCTCTGAGCCTCCCTTTCTTCATTATCAGGTTTTACACATACGTGCACACACCCACACGTGTAAAACTTCACATGTGAACTGAGAAAAGAACCCTTGGTTTGGTGGCCTGGTTCCTATCCTATCACCCCAAAGTCGTCTCCCCACCCCCCACCTCCCCAGCCAAAGTCTCCCCATGAAGACCCGTCTGAGCTCTGCTGTGGGGAGGGAAGAAAGGATGGGGCCCGGGACAGTGGGGGTGGGGAGGGGATTAGTGCACACACTTTATAGGGACCCAGCGCAAAGGCTACAAAGTCCCGTCCCTCCCCCCCTACCACCGCCGTTTACCACGTTCCGCTTTCAGGAGTGGAGACAAAATCTGCCCCCCACCCCCACCCCAAGTGCCAGCGTTAGAAGAAACTGTAACTTGTTGAGTCCTCTCTCCCATTCGTTGGGGGCGGAAGCCCTGGGAGGGGGAGGAGCAGCTGAGCCAGAGCTGGAAGTGCGGCGCTTCAGAACTTGGCTCTTCCCCGGCCCTGGAGGCCAGAAGGGCAGCTTTCCAGGAGCTCCGGCCAGAGGCAGGCCCCAAACTGGGCACTGTTCCTGAAACCCCAACCCAGAGGCCCCCCCCCGCCCAGAGCTTGGGCTGCAGCCCACAGCCTGGCCCCCTTCTCTATCACGCCTCCCTCCCGCCCGTCTCTCCCCCTGGCTCCAGGGGGCCTGAGGGGCTGCACTGCTGGCACTGGAGGCTGAAAGACCGGGGCGGGACAGAGGGACAGAGGGACAGCTGTGGCTCATTCTTCTCTTTCACTTGATGTGGCGGGGGAGGGGGGGTCGTCTCTGATGGGACAGGAAGTGGTGGGGCTGTGAGCTGCAGAGATATCAAGGCTGTTGGCTGGTGGGGGGTGAGTGGAACTGCCCTTTGGGGGGTGGGGCGGGGGAGAGGAGATGAGAAGAAAGGCCGGACTGGGTGATGGGGAGCACCTTTCATAGAGGTTGGGGGCAGTGCCCTCCAGGAGGGCCCCGGAACCGGGACCTACAGCCTTGGGCCTTTCCATGGGTGCAAGGGGGCAGCCAGCCTCTTCCAGGGCTTCCAGGCTGCGACCTTGTCAGACAAAGGGGTGCCACTTAGTTTTCTCCTCAGGCTCGCAGTGCCCGAAGAAAAGGCTCCTGGACATCATTTCCACCTCAGCCTGTCCAGAGCAGGACTGTGGTGAACACAGAGACGGAAAAAGAGAGAGACAGGATGCAGGGAAATCGGGAGACTGGGCTGACTGCTAGCTGTGTGACCTTGGGCAAGCCTCCTCACACCTCCCCTTCTTCATCTCTAAGGCTCCTCCAGCTCCCCAGTTGTCTGGAAAGCCATCGTGGAGGAGCTGCTGGGAGCCCAGTGCACTGAGTGGTTCTCCAGGACTTGGGAGGGCGGGAGGGTTCCAGGCACACCATCCTACCCCCTCTGCAAGTATCCCTGGGGTCCTATCTTTTCTTCCTTCCCCTATAGTGGGGCTCAGACTGGTCTGAAAGAAAGCCTTTGGCAGAAGGTTGCAGGGATGGGAGACGACTTTGGAGTGATATGATAGGAACCAGGCCACCAAACCAAGGGTTCCTATCTCCCATGTAGAGTCTTACACGTTTGGGTGTGCACACATATGTGCAAAACCTGGTCATCACCCAACCTTTGCTTTTGCAGCTCCCCTCTCGTCCATGGGAGAGAGGCTCTGTGAAGTGAGCGCCCATCACCCCGTCCTGCCTTCTTTTCTCCACCCCCACCCTACTCATGAGGCACCTGAGCCTCCTATGTGGGGTCTTCCACCCCAGCTCCCTGCCCTGCACGTGCCATTGTCATTGTTGTCATCGCTGTGCACCCTGAGGCACGACTGGCACATGTGCCTTCCCTCATTGATAAAATCACAGCAGTCCGCCTGAACCTTCCCCCAGCCCTGCAGACAAGCTAAAAAAAGCCCTGAGCAGCTGAGCATTGCTGATTGGGATCTGCAGGAAGAGACTGCGAGGAAGAGAGGGTGGGAGCACGGAGGGAGAGTGGGAGATGCCAGCCGCCAAGGTGGGGAAGTCAGAGAGGACTCAGTCACAGCTGAGGAGGCCTCAGCCCCCAAGAGCCCCAGCATCCATTCATTCAATAGTCATGGAGGCCGAGGCACTTCACATGTGTTGCTTGAGCTTCTGCTGTGTGCTAGGCACCATCCCACTGGCACCAGGGATCCAGAAAAATCTCCAAGTCACTCACCACCCATGATCACAGCAGCTTACCCCAAACCTGTGACTTCAGTAGCCTCTTGTTAGCTGAGGTCAAGTTGGCCCCTGACTCATGGCAACCCCACATACAACAGAAAGAAACACTGCCCCCTACTGAGCCACCCCCACAGTTGGTTGTGTATCGGATCGTTGTGATCCATAGGGTTTTTACTGGCCGATTTTTGGAAGTACATTGCCAGGCCTTTCTTCTTAATCTGTCTTAGTCTGGAAGCGCCACTGAAACCTGTTAAGCATTGTAGCAACACACAAGCCTCCACTGACAGATGGGTGTTGGTTGCAAGTGAGGTGCATTGACCGGGAATCGAACCCTGGTCTCCTGCATGAAAGGAGAGAATTCTACCACTGTCCCATCAGTGGCCTATTAGTGGGAGCTTCTGGCCTTCCTCTCCTCTCACTCCAAGCTTTCCTCAACCCTAATCCCAGGGTAGATATTCCCTCAAAAGTTGAGGTATTCTGTAGGCCTACTATGTTCTAAAGGGGCTCAAGAAGAAAGACATACACTTCTACTCTCAGGTTTCCAGCAAGCAAAAAAAAAAAAAAAAAACCTCCATGGAGATGAAATGGGGCAGGCCATTTCCAATGGGAGGACGAGGGTCTCACACTGACTCAGCCCCTCTGAAGTGCTAGAGCCTGGGTCAGGTATCTGTGTCCATGAGTTCAAGGAACTCTCACAACAGCCCTGTGAGGGAGGTATTATTTACCTCCATTTCACAGATAAGAAAACTGAGGCTCAGAGAAATGAAGTGTGTTCTACCAGCTCGAGGCTCTTCCAACTCCAAAGCCCAGGTATTTCCAGTCCACAATTTTGATCAGCAAATGAAAGGCTGAGATTCTTGGAGCTGACAGAATCAGACTCTTGCTACTCATTAGAAATTCAGAATCTCACTCCCTGACCCCAGCCCACTGAATCAGAATAAGCATGGTAAAAAAAATACCCCATACTTCATACGCACTGATTTTGTACTGAAGAATCACCTGGAGAGTTTAGAAGAACATAGATTCCTGGGCTGCACCCCCCCGAGATTCGTACTCATTAAGTCTCAGGTGAGGCCCAGGAATCTGCATTTCTAACAAGTTCCCAGGTGACAATGATGCTAATCTGTGGACCACACTTTGAAACCACTGCTCTAGGTAATCCCAGGCCCCAGACCCCCGAGGTTTAGACCCACCTAGCTAAGCTGGCTATCACGCGGATGACACTGGACTGGCCACCTTTCATTCCATCGTGCGTGGTGTCACCATGAGTCCCAGGGCAAACTCAATGGCAGCTAACAGCAACAACAGCTAAGCTGGACTGTTTTCTTCTGTTTCCTTCCCCCCAGGTGTGCCTGTGCCAAGATGAGGTCACAGACGATTACATCGGAGACAACACCACAGTGGACTACACCTTGTATGAGTCTGTGTGCTTCAAGAAGGATGTACGGAACTTTAAGGCCTGGTTCCTCCCAGTCATGTACTCAGTCATTTGCTTTGTGGGTCTGCTGGGCAATGGGCTGGTCATGTTGACTTACATCTATTTCAAGAGGCTCAAGACTATGACAGATACCTACCTGCTCAACCTGGCCATGGCAGACATCCTCTTTCTCCTGACCCTTCCCTTCTGGGCATACAGCGCAGCCAAGTCCTGGGACTTTGGTGTCCACTTTTGCAAGTTCATCTTTGGCACGTACAAGGTAAGCTTCTTCAGCGGCATGCTCCTCCTTCTTTGCATCAGCATCGACCGCTATGTCGCCATCGTGCAGGCTGTCTCAGCCCACCGCCACCGTGCCCGCGTCCTGCTCATCAGCAAGCTCTCCTGTGTGGGCATCTGGATACTTGCTGTGGTCCTCTCCATCCCAGAGCTGCTGTACAGCGGCATCCAGAAGAGCAGCAGCGAGCAGGCATTGCGATGCTCCCTCATTACTGAGCACGTGGAGGCCTTGATCACCATCCAGGTGGCCCAGATGGTGGTAGGCTTCCTAATCCCCCTCATGGCCATGAGCTTCTGCTACCTTGTCATCATCCGCACCCTGCTCCAGGCACGCAACTTTGAGCGCAATAAGGCCATCAAGGTGATCATCGCTGTGGTTGTGGTCTTCATAGTCTTCCAGCTGCCCTACAATGGGGTGGTCCTGGCCCAGACTGTGGCCAACTTCAATTTCACGAGCAGCAGCTGTGAGCTCAGCAAGCAGCTCAACATCGCCTACGATGTCACCTATAGCCTGGCCTGTGTCCGCTGCTGTGTCAACCCTTTCTTGTACGCCTTTATCGGTGTCAAGTTCCGCAGCGACCTCTTCAAGCTCTTCAAGGACTTGGGATGCCTCAGCCAGGAAAGGCTTCGGCAGTGGTCTTCCTGTCGGCACAGCCGGCGTTCCTCTATGAGTGCAGATGTTGAGACTACCACCACCTTCTCCCCATAGGAGGCACCACTGCCTGGACTAGAGAGACTTCTCCCAAGGCCCCTGTGGCGGGGACAGGGAGCAGTTGCAATGACTCAGAATCCAAAAGCTGCTGAGGGAAAGACAGTTCTTGCCATTAATGTTTATCTCAGAGAGAAAACCTGTGCCTCAGAAGCCAGCTTCACCCCAATCCTGGCTACCTCAACCAAGGCTGAGAAAAAACATGGCTGATAAGCTAACACCAGAACCGGCAACACTCCAAAACCAAGGCTGTTGTCTCCCCAAACCAGAAACAAAAAGTGAAAGAAACGATTCACAAGTGTCCTGGTGTGAAGGAGAAGGGGGTGACGAGAGATAGGGTAGTGAAGGTAGGCTGGCGAGTCCTCTGAATGAACTTCTTCTGACCTAGAAAAAAGTCCCCCCAGAGATTCCAAGAGCGGAGGCAAGTCTTTCAGAAAACAAGACTTTGTCTCCAAGACCAGAGATGGGGGAAAGACTCTGCCTTATGGCGGAAAGAGGAAGTCAATGGGTCAAACTAACTCTCTCTGAATCCCTCCTTCCATCTCTCCTTTTCCACTGTCATCAAAGCAAGCAAGAAATGGCAGCCTCCAAGCCTCCTTAAAGACACACTTGCCCCCTCGCCTGCCCCTCTCCTCAGGCTGGTCACCTCCCCAGCTCTCTACAGGGGAGGGTATGGTGTTTCCTGCAGACTCACTGCCTGGGCCTGGCCAAAGCTACATCTTCCCAGCCCAGGCTCTGGCATGGGAATGAGATGTGGTCACCCCTACTCAGGTCTGGGCTCTGCTGGGATGGTGGAGAGGGCAGGGGGAAAGGTTAGGAGAAAGGGGTGGTTACAGTGCTGGCTGCTGAAAGCCAAGGAGCTTCATCTTTGTTCTTTGTCATGGGGACAGAAAAGCTTGCATCAGTTCTGCTTTCAATTCATTAAAGGAGCACATTTTATTCAAACACACAAGTTTTCCCTTGAGGAAAAAACAGCTTTAAAAGAGAAGAAAAAAAAAAAACTTTCATAAATGGTAAACGAGTGTGTTCTTGTTTTACAATCCCCCACCTGACCACCCCTACTTTCCTCCTCTCCTCCCTCCCCCGTCTTAATTTCTCAGATGCCCAGAGCCACGAGGTCTTCTGAGTTACGCTCTGAGCCCATCCAGTGGCATAGGCCCAAGAGGCTGAAAGACGTGGAAAGAGGGGGAAAATAGGGGGTCCATCTTGCAAATACCCTCCAGAGCTCATGGGATAGGATCCAAGCCTGTGTGGTCAACAGTGGCCCAGAGATGCTGGTCTGAGCTGAGATTTGAAAAGACCCAAGTTGTCCTGGTAACCTCTGTGGCTGGGAACTGGTCCGACCCGTGGCAACATTTGCACACTGATCTGCTTACCTGGGTCCCTGGGTGGCACAAATGGTTAGCATGCCTGGCTGCTAACTGAAAGGTTGGAGGTTCAAGTCCACCCAGAGGTACCTCCAAAGAAGGTCTGATGATCTACTTCTAAAAAATCAGCCATTGAAACGGACTTGCCTTGAGTCGAAACTGGTTTGTTTTGGCTTTTTTCTGCCCACCTGTTCCAATTCAGCCTGGAACTAGAGCTCCTGACCCTTTGTCAGCTCCCTTAGCCTACCAGAACTGGTGTTTAGAGGGAGGGCCTTTTCCTGGGATCGACAGCCACAGCATCCTGAATTAAGGGGGCCTGGGAGAGGACTCAGAAGATAAACTGTACCCTTTGCTAGATGCTAAAAAGCCAGGTTCATCCATGACCCCCCTACTGGTCACCGCAGCACCAATGGCCCTCTATGCTATGGTACCCATTGTGGAGGGTGGAGATAAAGCAGCAGCCCTCCCTGACACCCGGGCCAGGTATCCATGTCACTGGGAGCCCCAGTGCACGCCCACAGCCCTGACTTCTCCAAGCCAGAGAGAAGCCTTGTCCAGTGACACGTGGGGAAGTGCCCTGAGGTGCTGTCACACGCTGCAGTAATTCTGGGCCTGGGGTGGGAGGGCAGACAGAGAAGGGCTGAAACACTCATACGAAAGGTCATTCCATCTGTTTTTCAGAGTGAAAAAGAGCCCCATGGAGAATGGAGCCTGCCTGGTAATGAAGCCCATTCTCTAATCTCGCAACTGCATTACATGACCCTCCTCCTCGGATCCACTGGGCTGGAGAGGTTTTTAACTCAGCAAATTTGTCAGCCGGCCTCCGAGCCGGGAAGCAGGGCCCTGAGAGGAATGGTCTGGCACGGACACAGTCAGCGTGGCACAGCCTCCACAGCCATGGTACTAAATATTAAGAGGTGCGGCTCCAGCTGTGTTCGTGCGACAAGGAGCAGGGAGGGGTGTTTCCAGCGTGTGCGTGTGTGTGTGCGCGTGTGCGTGTGGAGCTGCTGGTGTGTGCATCCTAATGAGGTTCCGGGTGGGAAGGCAATCCTCAGTTCCTGAAGGGGAGGAATGTAATAGAGAAGTCATGGAAAAGGGAGCCAGGCCAGTCACACAAACATGCCGCCCCAGTTTCAAATACAGTCTTCTAAAATAACTGGCCGTCTCCAAATATTTACAGAGACAACAAAATCCCCAGCAATGTTAATTCCCCTAGACCGCAATATCTCAGTTCTGACCTCAGCTGTGCAGGCCCTGGGGATGGCCTGACCCCTGCCTCCTTGTCCAACTCTTTCACACACCTACCCTGTGCTTTCCGGTGACCCCAGAAGAAGGAAAGGGCCCACTGGGGAGACCCATCCAGGCCTCCTCTCTCTATCTCTTTCTCTCTCGCGCTCTCTCTTTCTCTTCTGCTTGATCTGGTTCACTGCCCCCATGGCCCTCCTGAGCCTCTTGCAGCTTCCCCCTTCATCCCATCGCCAGCCCCCATCCCCCCTCATCCTCTCTGGCTGCAACCCCAGGCCAAACAGAAAGTGTTCCCAGGCTATGAATCTGCCCTTTCAGCTAGAAACACCACACCTCTTGAATCACACACTCACAGAGTTGCAAAGGAACTTCAAAGATCTGCTGGTCCAACCCCAGTCATTCTCTAGATGGGGAAACAGAGGCCCAGAGGGAGAAACTGATTTGCCTGAAGAGATATCGCAATGTAGAGCTATTGAGTCAACTTGCTTTGGGAGCCCAAGGGTCCAGCAGGGTTGCAGGAGTGGGGTGGCGGAGAGCAGAAGCTTTGGAGCAGGCCAACTTTAAATCTCATCTCCACTGCTTCCCAGCTGTGTGACCTTCGGCTGTTGCTCAACTGTTCTGAGTCTCAGATTTCTCAACTGCAAAATGGAGAGGAGTTGAGTAAACACTTAGCACAGTGCCTGGAATGTAGCTGTGGAGTGCGGAGCATGGACTCTGCAGCCAGGCTGCCTGATCTGAATCCCGGCCCCGCCAGTTGGGCTGGCTACTTAACCTCCCCCTGCCTTAGTTTCTTAATCCGTATAGTGGCAGTAATAATAGTACCTACCTCTTAGGGCTGTTGTGAGGATTAAACGGATCCCTATAGGTAAAATGCTCAGAAATCCTTATGTAAATATCCTTGATAATCATTGAGGAGATGTTCAATAAATGCTGTTGTTTGCTGCCGTAGACTCAGCTCCAACTCATGGGGATCTTATAGCAGAATAAAACATTGCCTGGTTCTCCGCCATTCTCACAGTTGGTACATCTGAGCTTATTGTTGCAGCAGTTGTTCATCTCACGCTGCATTTCCCTCATTTTTGCCGACCCTCTGCTTTAGCAAACATGACGTCCTTTTCTAGCAACTGGTCTTTTCAATAAATAGTAGCTTTAAAAGAAAGTTGCTAACTGCAAAGAAATCGAATTCAATTCCTTAGCTCCATATCCATCCCCATGCAATTTATAAATCAAGCTGGAAGGCAACTTCAGTGCAATGGATCACTTTTGTGTGACCTTTCTCGCCATGGTCTTGTAACTCCCACCGAAGCGACTGAGTGGGACTGTGCAAATAGGGCAATTGTGGCCCACCAGGGGGATTGGTTAGTTTTGCCATGCCACTGGGCTTGAAATAAGCCATCCCAAAGGCAGGAAGGAGAGGATCCCACCACCACCGAGGAAGAAGAGCAGAGTATGTCCTGAGAAGTTCCTGGAACCAGGAGACCAAGAGAGAGAGCTGTAACACTGAAGTGGTGGCAGAGAAGTGGCGGCAGGAGAGATCAGCAGCAGAGACCAGCAGGGGACCGCACACTGGGCTTCCTGGCCCACAGAGAGAGAAAGCTGCGTGTCCTTGGGCCAAGGCTGGTGGAGTGGGGTGCCTCTGGGTATTTATTGGCAGAACTAAAAGAGCTTTGTAACAATTGCCTGAAAAGGGCAGAGGCTCAGGGCCAAGGCTGCCAGCTCAGCTGAAAAGAGGCTGTCCTGATGGAAGAACTGTATCCTGAGCCTTCCTCAACCTGAATTGTAACCTGTTACTTCCCTAATAAATGCTATAATTATGACTATTGTTTGTGAGTTCTGTGTGGCCATTGTAATGAATCATCGAACCCAGTGCAGAACTAGAGAGTGCCATGAGATGGATGGTTGGTGTCAGAATTGGTAAAGATAGCGGAGAGGAGGAGGCATATCTGACCTCTGTCTCATAGGAATCGGCCTCGGGCTATTGATCTCGATTCTCTTCTCCATTGTGAGGTTGGAAGAGGTCAGATGCCACCCCTATACTGTTATTACAGAAACTTTGAACTTAGTCCTGTCCTTCCTACTAACTGTACAGGTAAGTCAACTGAGGCTCAGAGAGAGAAATTACTCAACTGAGGTCTCTCAGGAGCAATTGGCAACATGAGAACTTGAATCCCAACTTCCCAGGCTCCCACTCCAGAGCTCTTCCCAACAGACTTTGCTACACATGCTTGAACACTCCTACACACCCACAAGCCCATACTCCGTGCTTATCTCAGGACCATCAAGTTCCTTCTTGCCAGGTACTGTCCGTCTTGTCCTCTGGCCACGTCTTGAAGGAGAACCTCTCCTCTCCCCCATAAACAGCTTCCATCCTTGCCAGTTTGTTTGGGGGTGTATAGAACAGAAGAAATCTGGCAGCGGGGCTCAGAAGAAATCTGGCAACTGATCTTTTTAAGAAAGGAAAATAGACCCCTTTCCCTGGGAGTTTCTCAGTTTCATTTCTGTGTTGAAGGTGAACAGATTAGAGGAAGAAGAAGCAGGCCTATGGGGGTGAGGACAGGGGTGGGGTGTTAGGGCAAATGAAATGGGGAAGGAGAGGGAGGAGAAGCAGGGGGAGGGGTGGCAGAGGTGGGTTGTGGAGAATGGACAACTGGGGGGCCTTGGAGAGTATCTTCAGCAGGTAGATGCCCCCCTTACACACACACACACACACACACACACACACACACACAGAGCTTTCCCAGGCCTCCAGTCTCAGGTGGGGAGAAGGTCTTAGAGACAGGTGGGTCTTTGGGGAGATGGGAGTTAGAAATAGCGATGTTTTCCTGATCTGAGCCCCTAAAAAAGCCCCAGTGGAAAAAGTAGTGAGGAGCCTCTCCTCAGAAGAGCAACCCTGTCAAACTTCAGAAGGGTGAGCCTCCATCCCCTTTCCCATGGGAGCAGATGTCTGAGGGGCCCGTCTCCTCCCTGCAGCCCACCCTGCAGTGAGTACCTCTGCCCACCCAGACACTACAGCGAGGAGAAGCCTCATTACCTCCCATCAGCCATTCTCTTTGTCTTGGGCACAGAGAGCTGTAGAGAGACACAGACAAGAGGTCTGTCTGCAGAAAACGCCACCCCAGCCCTTGCTCACCAGCTAGGGCAGCTCCAGGCTAATGCATTGACCGATCGCATGAATGGGAACATGGGGCTCCAAATTCTCCCTCAGGCTCCTCTGTCTGCGTTTGCATGACCCAGTTCTGACTCCTCTGCTGTTGCCAAGTTCTCTCCCCCCACATTCACTCTGGAGATGGATGTCACCTTATTTTTGTCTATTGTTCATTAACCCCAGGGAATTCACTTACTGGATTGTTCTGTGTATCATGTCAGTAACCACTGCTGCTGTTTGGCCTCCAGGTTCCCATCTCTGGGTAAATAAACCCCTCCCTGCACCACCAGGTGGAATCGGGCCTTGCGGGGTTCTGACTGGCTCCATTTCCTCCCAAGCCATAGGTCTTAGGGTCAGACATCATTGCCAGTAGCAGGAGGGCAGGTGAGGAAACAGTTCTTGCCCCAAAGTCCTAAGAGCTTGCTTAGGACAAAATAGTTTATATTTGCTCTAAGTAAATATCTGACAATGTGAAGTTCAACAGATGCTGTCGATGAGGTGCCCCCAAGCCCCAGTGTTTCACAATGTTTAAAAAGAAGGGCTGGAAACGCAAGCATATTTCTCTTGTATGGTTTATGCAAACTGCACTCAAGTGGCTGGAACAGAAACATGGTCACGTACAAAGACTGAGTGGTGTTTTGGAGGGTGCTGGCGTGGCCTGGCCAGAGGCCTGTGGTCTAGCTGGGAGCTAAGGAGTCATCTTTGATGGAACCAGCTCTGCCTCCAGCCTGAAAGCTGGGCTGTCGTCATCCACAGCTGACTCTCTGGCCACCGCCATCTTGCTTGCACTAACACCTGCCCTTCTCTACACACCCCCGCTTCAGGGAAGCTGCTGGCAACCTTTGGACTTGGGAGACTGGGAAGGAGGGGGAAGAACAAGGAGAAACTTTGTGCCTGGGCCATTCAGGGAGGCATCTCTCTGTCTTCATCTCCCAGAGCAAGACACAGACCGAGACCCACCTGGAATCCTTAAGTCCTTTGCCGAAGGCAGAACCTGGACCACTCGCCCCTCCCCCCCCCCGCCCCCTTCTTAGTTATCTCATCCACATTCATACCCCACTCCTGTCAGGGTCATACTCTGGGGACCATGGACTGCCAAGAGCTTGTGAGCACTTGTCACTGGGAGAGTCAAACAGAGGCTGGGTGACAGCAAGTGGGGGTGCCATGGACAGGGTTATAGGACACAGAGCTCAGGGTAGGATGAGACTTTGAAGAAGTGGAGTGGGCTAACCTAGGAGGGGACAGGGAGCTAACATTTATTGAGTGTCTATGATGTGTCAAGGGCTGTGCTAGGTACACTGAGTCCCATTTTTAATTCTTAGGACAAGAGGTGAGGAAACAGAGGCTTAGAGAACTCATGTAACCTACCCAAGGTGACACAGCAGGCAATAATAATGACAATGTCATTGGGATTTTATAACAGACTACACACTGTGCTAAGCATCTTATCTCATTTAGTCCTCACAACACCACTATGAGAGTTCCAGCTTACAAATGAGGAAACTGAGGCTCAGAGAGGTCAGTAAGGTAAAGCTACTAAGTGATTTCAAACAGTTCTAGCTGGCCTCCAGAGTCTATGCTGTTGCCACCTCACTACACCGTTTCTGACTGAATAGCTGTTTATTCATTACCAAATACATATGGAGCCCCAACTTTGTGCCAGCATTGTGCCAGGTACAGGCAACCCTTCTCAAAATCTTCTAGAAGCAGAGCTCTGACCTGGGAGGAAGGAGTGTAGATAACAAAGACACAGCTAGCACCCACCAGGGGGGTATGACCCCCACAGCTAGGCAGCCACCAGGTCTTTGCTGCTCCCCCAGAGCTCCTAGTCTCCCCAACTTCCCTCCAGCTTCTCATCCACGCTTCCTTCATAGGCCAGATATCTACCACAATGGGCAACACAGGCCTCTATCTCCTTCACTGTAAAGCAAGGGATTGCACCAAATGATTTTGCCCATCACTTCCAGCTCTTAGGTGCTGCAGGCGCCTTGTCTGGGTGGGGTCTGGGTGCCCAGCACTCAGCCGAGCAGGGTTCTGGGCAGGTTGATGCCTGGAAAAGGTGCCGCGTAAGTGGGTGAGGGGCTGAGGAAGCTGCTCCACCCCCAGCTGCGGTTTCTGGTGGGGCCACCGTGGCAGCAGGTGGAGGGAAGTGTTTGTCACCCTTCCAACAAAGGCAGTAAAACAAAGGCCTCCTAGGGCATTATGTGAACAGGCGGCAAAGGCGCCAAAAATAAAACACATCTTTCCTTTGACAGCCACCAGCAGCTGCTGGGGAGCCTGGGAGTCCAGGGTGGGGGCGAGATGGCAAAAGGAAAGGGCTCAGATTTCAGACCTGAACACGAGAACACACAGAAAATGTACACACACTTACATGAGTGGTCCAGCTACACAAGCAGCCCACAAAAATAGATGTTTAATGTTCACACAATAAACACCACTGCACCAGTACAGATACATGCACCCACACACACAGCATCCGTGCATACTCACACCAATTGCCCCTCATGAACATGTACAGTAGCACACACATCATTACCCAGAAGGGATGTGGACACTCACGAGTACACTCACACACACAAGCAGCTCACATGCAGCTCATTGACACAATTCTGACTGATTTCAAATTGGGGAGGGGCAGCAGAATAAAGCACTGAGGAGGGGGCATGGTAGGAAAACAGATTTATTTCTTCTACCCCCAAACTTCCCCAACAGCTACAACCAGCTTCTCTAGTTGGCCTTGGACCAACCTGTCGGAAGAGCTTGAAAGGGGAGGAATTGATAGAAAGAATTCAGAGCATGGGATGGAGAGGAAGGGAGGCAGCAAGAAAGAACTAGAAAGGCAAAAACCGAGTCTCCAGGTGAGTTAGCCCAAACAGTGCTTGTATAAGGACTTTAAAAGGTCTTGTACCCAAAGAGGTAAGAATAATGCCCCTGTGCTCCCCCACCATCACTGCCCAGCCCACCCCCTACAGAGACAGTCTAAGGATCTGGATTTGAACCCCTCTTTAGGAGCTGCAAACCAAAAGGTCGGTAGTTCAAATCCACCAGCTGCAGTTCTACTCTGTCCTATAGGGTTGCTATGAGTCGGAATCAACTCAACAGCAACTGGTTTGGGTTTTTGTTTTTGTCTTTTTTTTTATCTGCTTCTAACTAACTATGAGTCGAAATCAACTCGACAGCAATAGGTTTGGTTTTTGGTCTACCTACCTATGTGGCATTGGGCAAGACACTTAACTTCCTACCCTCGGCTTCCTCCCTGTGGAATGGGGACAGCCATATGCACATGGCATGTGCTCTCCCCTCCTGGATTTTCCCCAGCATTCAACCTCTCATCTCCTTGTCAGACATTGCAATCCAATTCTTGGGTCAGAAACTCCAGAGTCCTCATCGACAGCAGATATTCAGAACACGTTTATTTGTCACCTTCTCCTCTCCTCACTTCCCAGCCGAATGCAAATGTGAGGTGGACATAGTTCATCACTCACCATCCTTTCAGGGACCTTTAGCATCCCAAAGCCATTTAGATCCCACCTCCTGGTGCTCTCTACCATACCCCCATCAGGCCAAGCAAGACTCCAAGGCCTGGAACTTTTTCTTCCTCCTAGATCCCCAATCCTTCTTCTTCCGGTTGCAGTTGAGTCAGTTCCTACTCATGAAGATCCCATGTGTGCCAATTGAACTATGCTCCATAGGGTTTTCAATGGCTGATTTTTTCACAAGCAGATCACCAGGCCTTTCTTCCAAGGCACCTCTGGGTTTCTGGTGGGACCACCATGGCAGCAGGTGGAGGGAAGTTTTGGTCACCTTTCCAAAAAGGCAGTAAAACAGAAGGTTCGGGTGGACTCAAGCCTTTAACTTTTCGATTAGCATCCAAGCGGTTAACTGTTTGTACCACCCAGAGATTAGCCTTCCCTATTTAAAACTATTTCAGGCTCTGTCCCTCCCTGAGGACCCAACAATCTGGTAGGTGATACCAGATGCTAAGGAGTTAATGGGAGAAACGAATCAGCTGTAAACTGTGGGCTACCCTGCGTATTCTAATTACAATGCCCATATCTCCTGTGGTCACCCACAGAGCACAGAGGAAAGGCCACCTGAGTAGTCTCTGACAAGAAACTTGATTTAATTAGAAACTTATGAGGGCATAGGTCATCCAGAGTCCCTCCACCACACTCTCTATCAATTTGCTGGGAAGGAAACTGAGGCACTGAAGGGTGAAAGGACTTGGACCGACCAGGCAGAGTTTGAGCCTGTGGTCTTTCTGATATGCAGCCTCAATAAGACCAGATATAGAACAGTCCACCCCCCATCGCCCCTATCTCACCTGCCCACAGCTTTTTCCCATTCCCCAGGGGGCAGAAAGCAGCCAGGCTGGTTGGAGGCTAGCCAGGGCAAGAGAACTGGTCACCAAGTGCCCCTTGGCGGGCGGGGGGTGGGCAAAGACAGGGATCTGGCATCTGGGTTCCCACACTAGCTTCACCACTTACCATCTGTGCAACCTTGGACAGTTGCCTTAGCCTCCCCCAGCCTCCGTTTCCCCATCAGAAAATCACCGTGATAATGTTACAACGATATTCCTAGAGCTGTTAGAATCATATTAAATGAGATAGTGGGTGTAGGAGCTCTTGGTAACTGTAATCCCATTGCCGGCAAGTCGATTCGGACTCATAGCAACCCTATAGGACAGAGTAGAACTGCCCCATAGGGTTTCCAAGGAGCGGCTGGTGGATTCGAACTGCCAACCTTTTGGCTAGCAGCCAAGCTCTTAACCACTGCGTCACCAGGGCCCCTGGTAACTGTAAAGTCATGTGAAAATAATAACTCTTTTTCACTGGCTTGTTTGATCATATCTAACAGGGAAACCAACTTAGAACAAGGACCTTACCTTGGTGGCGACTAAACCAGAAGGCCTCCAGTCCTGGACAAAATAGACCCCTTTCCACAGCAATAACTCAAACAATCCTCTTTTGTGTGGGTACCTCATTCGACAGTTTCTCTTTCACCACGTGGTGTAGGAATTAGCCCTTCTTTACACATGAGGACACAATTCATTTGCTTCGGTGACACAGTGAAGGGAGTGGCAGTGCTGAACTCATGTGGCCTGGTATCATTTGGCCCTGCGCCTCTTTCTGACCATAGCACCTTCCAGGAAGGGAGGCTTCATGCCCCAAACATAGCAAGTACAGACCAACTCCTGATTGATGGGCCTAACTCAGTGCCTGGCACACAATAGATCAAAAAAAAGCCTGTGGGAAAAAAATGTATGAATGGTGAATTTGGGGTCTTCCCACACCCTTGACTCATAGGTTTAAAACCTACCCCAAAAACCATGCATTGTAGAGATATGCCCAGGATGACAGGCTTCTGTGTGGGAAAAGCTGTCAGTCATGGCGAAAGGTAAGGGTGCCCTTTCAGAAACGCTGTCCTGGAAAAGTCCCAGACAGTAAGCAGATGTCCCTGCGTTTTCATGTCCACCCTGCCTCAGCCCCAAAGCACAGGGTCTCAAGCTCTGACGTGAGCACCTCTGCAAATAGATGCCATCTCCATGGGAACTGAAACCCCAGTTTGTTTTTCCCTCTGAGACATTGTAATTTCCAGCACGCTCTGTGTGACGTCAGCCTCGAAGCCTCGTGGACCCGTGCAAGTCCAGCACAGGGCAGCAGGGCTGAGTTGGAAAGGTCACGGTAAGTCCCTCCTCCCAGAATCCTCCGAGAAGGGCCTCCAGAGGCCGAGGGTGCCAGCCCCCTGCCTGCTTTCTGCAGAGGGGTGCCCAAAATTTGGTGGAGTCCAAGACGAGTCCTTGATCCTCCCTGAGGGAGGTAGGGGGAGGGGAGGAGCTCATTTCCAGTAAGAAGTGGGAGGGAAGAAAAAGGTCTCGGTCTGGCAGCCCTGGCCCCAGGGAGGGAGGGAGGGCGGGCAACTGGTAACATAATTTCTGGATGCAGGGGGTGGGGTACTCTCATCAGTTGGATGATCGGTCTGTATCGTCCCGGCCTATGTGAGGAAACAGGAGCCATGGCGATGCAGTGGTTAAGTGCTCACCTGCTAACCGAAAAGTCTCCAGTTCAAACCCACCAACTGCTCCTTAGGAGAAAGCTGTGGCAGTCTGCTTCCATAAAGATTACTGCCTTGGTTACATAACAATGTGTGTATAAGTTTTTGTATGAGAAACTGACTTAAACTGTAAACCTTCACTTAAAAAAAAAAAAAGCACAATTTAAAAAATTACTACCTTGGAAACCCTATGGGGCAGTTTTACTCTGTCCTCTAGGGTCACTATGAGCCAGAATCAACTCCACTGCAGCGTGTACGGAGGAAACAGACAGGGAAGCAACAGTAAGGGAGAAAAGACCTTAGTGATGGGAGTGGGTGCGATTTGTGGCCAAGGCGAGGATAAACGGGGTGGATGGGATGATTAAAGGATGGAGGGGCTGCCCTTTCCAGAGGATGCATCCCCATCCCATTCATGCTTAGGACCTGGGGGGGAAGACCATTGCCCAGTCCAGCCTCGAGATGATCACAGCCCCGGCCAACACCTCAGCGGCAACTTATGAGTGACCCTGAGCCAAAGGACCCAGATAAGCCAGCTCAGACTGTTGCTGCTGCAGCCTCTTGTCACCGCCCCCCCAGGGGCAAATAGGCACAATGTGGCCCAGGTGCCCTCGGGGACCCAAGGAGTCTGAGACCAGGGTTGGAGTTTGGATGCCTTTGAACTAGCTATTTGACCTTTCTCTCTCCCCGAGCACCCTCGTCAGCAACACGGGCTGAAACAACAACACCCGCTCTCGCCTCTTCCAGGAGTGTTGTGGGTGAGGTGAGGACACTGGTGTGAAAGTGCTCTGCTCGGTGAGCCTTTGTTGTTGTTATTATTATTACCTGTGGGGAGAGTCCCACCCGGACTTAACCGCACAACTTCAACCCCAGGGTTCCGCCACAGCGCTTCCCACCCCCACCTGCAGAGCTCTGAGCCCCAAGGCAGGGTAATCTTCAGTCCCCTGACACCTCTCTCTACAGCGTCCACCAGGGGAGGCTTCAGACCCAGGGAGGCTCCAAGGGGGTGAGGAAAGGGAGAGGGATGCTGAAAGGGAAACAGGATGTGGTCAGCAGCGTCCGCTCCCCAGATTGACAGCCATTTCCGCTGCTTTCTGGGGACCCCGCAGCCTGGGGAGGCCATGTGGCTGGTGCCTGGTAGCCCCAGACCGTCCTGCCCATAGCTGTCAGCCCAACACTTGTTCAAAGCGGCGACAGCTGAGGCCAAGGCCACCTCCCCACTCCACCTTTCGGTTACTGGCAACAGTCAAACCGCTGACCTGATTTTCTGCAGAAAGGAAGAGATAATAGGGCACCTCGGCAAGGCTGGCTGGCGGCCGAGCACGGGCGCGAGCGCGCGCGCGCGCACACACACACACACAATGGAAACTTTCTCTGTCTCCTACACAGGAACCCAGCCCTGAGAGGGAGAGGCTAAAAGCTTTTCTGTCAGGAGCTTCCTCAGGGTACAAAGCTCAATGTTTTCCTGTGGTAGAGGTTGAGTTCCCGGTAGGTACCCTGCTGCGTGGGCACAGAAGGTTTGACCCACCTTCCCTGCCCGGGGATAGTGCCTATAATGTAATCTGCGTTTCTGTGAGGTGCCTGCTTTCCCCCTGGGGCAATAAGCCGTGCCTCACACTCTGCAGCGCCCTCCACCCTCCCCCCCCCCAACCCGGCCACAGCCCCTGGCACTGTGCTGGGCATAGAGAAAGGAATTAATAAAACCTCAACCCCCAAGGGCTTGAGAGATCGTGGGTGGAAGTGTTTGCCAAATAAACAAATGTCTCCATCCCTCCATTTTCTATAACCCCATGGCCTCACAAACATCCTGGGCAAATTCTGCCACTTGTTGGCGATAAGGTCTCCTCACAGTTAAGTTCTCAAAGACTGGTTAACTGTTCATATTAATCGCCATCAAAGGGCAGCCGCCTTCCTCTGCTCACCTGGGACAGCACCCAGCTGAGCAGCTCAGTGGATGAGGTCAGCACCCCTGGCCACTCACCCAACACGTGGCCTTAGAGACGCACAGAGTGTCAGAGCCAGAAGGGACACTAGGAGTCACAGGCCAACACCTTGAGAAATGCCTGAGGCCTAGAAGAGAAAGTGTTTTCTTGCTCAGAGCCCTCCACCCTTGCAATTCAAACTGTGGTCTCTGGACCAGCAGCACCTGGGAGTTTGTGAAAAATGCAGACTCTCAGGTCCCAGATCTACAGAACAGAATCTGAATTTTAACCAGACTCCCAATTGATTCTTAGCCCAATTATGTTTCAGACAAGTGCCATTTCACGACACCGGGCTCA
Organism: Elephas maximus indicus; assembly: GCF_024166365.1. NCBI lineage: Eukaryota > Metazoa > Chordata > Mammalia > Proboscidea > Elephantidae > Elephas > Elephas maximus. The sequence continues at coordinate 47,660,376 of NC_064837.1, read as the reverse complement.
ACCCAGGCCTACACCTCCTAAGCATCTGTTCTACCCAACAGAGCTGGTCAGTCATGCCCAAGAGAGGCTGCAGCCAGCCAGCCACTGCACCACTGCCTTTCTTCTGCTAGAAGAGTTAGATGAGGTTGATGTGGCCATAGCCCCAGAGGGTCCTGTCTGCCTGCATGGAAGATGGGCAGGATGCAACAGACTCCTACCCTGTGCATGGAGAAGCTCCCTGCTGTACCTTGCCTCCCAGCTACACCTTCCAGACTTTGCTTTTCTTGAAGCAAGGAGCAATGGGGAGCAGTGGTGGGCAGTGGTGTGTAGTGGGGGCAGTGCAGGGCAGTGGAGGGCAGTGGTGGGCAGTGGTGGGTAGTGATGGGCAGTGGTAGGCAGTGGTGGGCAGTGGTGTGTAGTGGGGGCAGTGCAGGGCAGTGGAGGGCAGTGGTGGGCAGTGGTGTGTAGAGGGAGGCAGTGGTGGGCAGTGGTGTGTAGTGGGGGCAGTGGTGTGTAGTAGGGGGCAGTGGTGGGCGGTGGTGGGTAGTGGTGGGTGGTGGTGGGCAGTGGTGGGCAGCGGTAGGCAGTGGGGGGCACTGAGGAGCTGTGGGGTGCAGTGGGGGCAGTAGAGGGCAGTGAGGGAGTAATGGTGGACAATGATGGGCAGTGGTAGGCAGTGGTGTGTAGTGGTGGGCAGTGGTGGGCAGTGGTGGGTAGTGGTGGGCAGTAGTGAGCAGTGGTGGGCAGTGGTGTGTGGTGTGTAGTGGGGGACAGTGGTGTGTAGTGGTGGGGAGTGGTGTGTAGTGGGGGGCAGTGGTGGGCAGTGGTGGGGGGTGGTGGGTAGTGGTGGGGGGTGGTGGGTGGTGGTGGGCAGTGGGGAGCAGTGGGGGTAGCGGGGGCAGTGGGGAGCTGTGGGGTGCAGTGGGGGCAGTAGAGGGCAGTGAGGGAGTAATGGTGGACAATGATGGGCACTGAGGTAGGCAGTGGTGGGCAGTGGTGGGTAGTGGTGGGCAGTAGTGAGCAGTGGTGGGCAGTCATGTGTAGTGGGGGCAGTGGTGTGTAGTAGTGGGCAGTGGTGTGTACTGGGGGCAGCGGTGTGTAGTGGTGGGCATTAGAGGGCAGTGGGGAATAGTGGTGGGCAATGATGGGCAGTGGTGGGCAGTGGTAGGCAGTGATGTGTAGTGGTGGGCAGTGGTGGGTAGTGGTGGGCAGTGGTAGGCAGTAGTGAGCAGTGATGGGCAGTGGTGTGTAGTGGGAGGCAGTGGTGTGTAATAGTGGGCAGTGGTGTGTAGTGGTGGGCAGTGGTGTGTAGTGGTGGGCAGTGGTATGTAGTGGGGGCAGTGGTGGGCAGTGGTTTGTAGTGGTGGGCAATGGTGTGTAGTGGCATGTAGTGATGGGCAGTCATGGGCAGTGGGGGGCAGTGGGGGGGCAGTGGTGGGTAGTGGGGGGCAGTGTGGGGCAGTGGTGGGCAGTAGTGGGAAGTGGTATATAGTGGGGGGCAGTGGTGTGTAGTGGTGTGTAGTGGGGGCAATGGTGGGCAGTGGTGTGTAGTGGTGGGCAGTGGTTTGTAGTGGTGGGCAGTGGTGTGTAGTGGCGTGTAGTGGTGGGCAGTCATGGGCGGTGGGGGGGCAGTGGTGGGTAGTGGGGGGCAGTGGTGGGCAGTGATGTGTAGTGGGGGCAATGGGGGGCAGTGGTGTGTAGTGGTGGGCAGCGGTGTATAGTGGGGGCAATGGTGGGCAGTGGTGTATAGTGGGGGGCAGTTGGGGGCAGTGGTGTGTAGTGGTGGGCAGTGGTGAGCAGTTGTGGGCAGTGTGGGGGCAGTGGTGGGTAGTGGGGGTGCAGTGGGGGGCAATGGTGTGTAGTGGCGGGCAGTGGGGGCAGTGGGGGCAGTGGGGGGCAGTGGGGGGGCTGTAGGGGGCAGGGGAGGCAGTGGGGGACAGTGAGGGCAGTAGAGGGGAGTGGAGGTAGTGGGGGCAGTGGGGGGCATTGAGGAGTAGTGGGGGCAGTGGAGGAGCCTGGAGAGGGAGTCGGGGCAGTGGGGCGCAAGGGGCCACGTGCGTGGTCTCATCTTATCTGACCTAAACCTTTAAGGCCAACTGGCTCACCCACTCTCCAGGAGCTGATGATCACAAAGGTGACCCTACGCTCCAGTTCTGCCTGGCTTATGCCCCCTGGTTGGCCCTGCTCCTGACCCCCTGGTTTGGTTCCCCAACCCCAGACTAGAACCAAAACCTGGGCCTCCTATCCCAGGGGCAATCAGCATTCCAGCTGAGCCCCAGCCACTTCTGGGAGATAAGTTGTGGTGTTAAGAAGGCAGTTTGGTTGAACCTGAAAACCATTAACAGCTATCGACACCCCTAGACTGTGAATATCATTTATTTGGTTATTCTGATTAACATCTTAGTGTGAATTCACTTACTGACTCTTTTTCAGTTGGTGGGCAGAGAGTGCGATGGGACATCCAGACTGTAAATTTTGATAGGAGACTGGTCCACAGGAAGGAAAAGCACCAAAAAAACCAAGCCAAACCCACTTCCGTTGAGTCAATTCCAACTCATAGCGACCTTATAGGACAGAGTAGAACTGCCCCACAGTGTTTCCAAGGAGCAGTTTGAAAGTGGATTCAAAATGCTGACCTTTTGGTTAGCAGCTAAGCTCTTAACCGCTGCACCACCAGGGCTCCAAGGGAAAGCACAGGCCTAGCTTACTTCCACGGAGTCTTTGAGTGGCACACACAGTCAGGTGCTCGACTACTAGCTGAAAGGTTGGCAGTTCGAACCCACGTCGGAAGACAGTCCTGGTGATCTACTTCTGAAGGGTCACAGCCTTGAAAAAAACCCATAGTTTTACTCTGCACACGTGGGGCTGCCATGGGTTAGAATGAACTCGATGGCAACTAGTAAGAACAAAACTTGTTCCCATTCCTGCCTCCCTACTCGAGCTCCCCCTCCAGCTTATCTTCGCCTTGTGGGTCCTACAACACGGGATTCTGGAGGTGGCCAGTGCTTTAATAGACCTGACGCTAGAGCTTTGCGCCTGGGGGGGCCACAGCACCAGTTTCCCGCAAGCATCTGATGTAGTGAGCTCATTCCAGTCTGATTGGGCAATATGTGATGTAACAACGGCCAGAATGGCACAAACTGCAGGGCCCCAGCCATCATGCCAGGTGGGCGGAAGGGCAAGTGGGGGAGCCAGCTAGGCCTGGGGGAAGGGGTAGGGCTTCCAGCCAGGAGCTTCTTCCCCAAAAAGTTCAAACACTGGATGAAAAGGAACAGGGGCAGTCTGTCAAGGCTGAGCAGTCAGCAGCACCAAATTCCTGAGCCTCTCCCCCTCCTCCCAAATGTCAGTCCCTGATATTTGGAAAACGCATATTTATTGAACACTGACCGTAAGAAAGCCAGGGCAGTTATCTCATTTGTCATGAACAATAGGCACTGTTATCCCCACATCACATTGAGGAAATCGAGGCCCCAAGAGGTTTACCACCTCACCCAGTCACACAGCAGCAGGTGCTGAAGCTAACAGGCAAGCCCCCATCTCTCTGGCTCTTCCTGCATTCTGGCCCAATACTTCGATCCTTTAAAAGTGAACTTAATTATTAAAAAAAAAAAAAAAAAGAAGTAAACTTGATTCTTGAGACCGAAAGCAGAGTTCCCTGCTCCCAAGTCCTCTGGCCCCTGGAATGTGATCAATGGCAACCTGAGCCTACACTCTGTACCGCCCTGAAGGCTGTAGGATTGCTCCACAGGGCAAGGGCTGCTGAGCACGTGTGTGCAAGATACAGAGCTCGTCAGTGCCCCTCATACATGTCCTTTAAAATACATGTACTGTAGTCCAATAAGATAGCAATGTACAAAATGGCTGACAGAGGCTTTCAAGTCACATGGTATGTACCTGGGTTCATCTTCAAAATCAGAGACTGGTCTTTGAAACTCGTGGTTTTTAATGACAGCTGGCTTTATGGGAGGCATACAACGTATGCACTACTGTTGTAAAACAATGAGTGTGAGTGTGTGTGTGTTTATATGACGGAGCCCATTCATCACGTCTCAAACTCTTTGGAAATAGTGCACCCATGTAGGCTACTAGCAAAATAGTGTGCGGAGGTGATCTCCTAGGCAAGGCCCCCACTGCCTGCTCAACCAAATACAAACCTCCTATTCAGGGCCTCCTCCATGTGACCCCAACCTCCTACCCAGCCTCAGGCCCCATTACTTCCCCTCACTCCTGTGTTTCAGCTAAGCTGGTCCTGTCTATGCTCCCCACAGTGAGGCAGGCATTTCCCTTCCTCTCCACCTTTTCACATGCTGTTTCTTCCTCCTGAAACACCCCTTTGGCCATCTTTATGACCCCTTACACATACCACCTCTTTCAAGTATCATTTTAATGTTAATTCTCCTTTCTTTAGCTCCCAGTGGGTCTTGTACCTCTTTTGTGGTACTTCCCAGGGTTGGTTGGTTGTTGTGGTTGTTAGGTACCAAGTCGATTTCGACTCCTAGTGACCCCATGTGACAGTGTAGAACTGCCCCATTTTTTTTTTTTTAATCTTTATGGAAGTAGGTAGCCAGGTCTTTCTCCTGCTAGGTGGGTTCAAACCACAAACCTTCCAGTTAGCAGCAGAGTACTTAACTGTTGCATCACCAGGGCTCCTTCCAGGGTTGGTAGTTCTCTAAATAATATCCCGTTCCTCCATCTGCCCACTCCATTGTAAGTGTCTTGAGTACAGGAGCCCCATCTTGTCCCTCTGTGTTCCTCCTCTGGTGCCTGGCACAGTGTTGGGCTCACAGTCGGTGCCCAGCAGGCTTGTTGGAATTGAATTGACGAAGCATCTCTCTGGAGGTAGGTCTTGCATCCAGAGGGTGGGGTGACTCCAAACAAGACTTAGGTGGGCAGGGTGTTCTTAAGCAAGATGCTGCCTCTCCAAGGGTGGCTGGACGTGCAGCTCTGTCACCAGGAATCAGGAGAAGCCTGGGAACAGGCAGCAGAGCCAAGGAATGTCCCACCCACAGCATCTGGAGCCACTTCCTTCCTCGAAAGAGAACAAAGCGGAGAAGGGAGATAAAGCCCTACCTGTCGGAGGGCTGTGGTAGTCTGGGCCCAAGCAGGCAGACATCCAGGAAAGAAGGACGCAGGTGCTGCCAGGTGACATCTGGGACTCACAGGAGCTGGGAGGCTACAGGGAGCAGAAGGGGGATGGGATGCGTCAAGGACCCCTTCCCTTCTCTCTCCCTCCCTCTCCTCTGCTCCTTCTCCTCTCTCATGCCTGAACCCCGGACTTTCTCCTCTCACCCCACTCCTTTCTCTTCCTCCTTCCTCACCTCCTCCTTCCCCAGCTCTCTCTCGTCCTTATCCCCCCCAGCCACCCACTGCCCTGGACTTCACTGCAGAAAGACCATGCATTACTCTGGTCTTTATCTTACACCCCCTTATCTTGATTTTTTTTTTTTTTTATCTTGATGTTCCAGCCTCTTCCTCGTGGGCTGCCAACACACCTCTCCACCCTATCCCACCTTGGACTCTCACCCATCCCTGAGTTTTCCTGCCTCTTGACTCCGTTCTTCCGTGTGATTCCTCAGCCGCACCAGCCTTCCTGCTCCTGCTTTCTCTGTCTCACATTGTGAAAATCCTGCCCCTCCTTTAAGATGCCACCATACTTCACCTTGTCTACACAGCACTGCCTCATCCCTCAGTCAAAATACCTCTCCCCTTTTTAAGACCTCGCGGTGCTTTTGACTTTTATCCAGTGCTTATTAATCCGCCTTGGATGGAAATAACAACCATAATACCAAAAAATCCCTGCTTCCCCTTCCACAGTGTACAGAGTTGACAATGGGAAGTGGATGCTCAGCCAGGGACTCTGTTTCCTCATCCCCCATGGCATGTAGAGGAAACACTGGTGGCTTAGTGGTTAAGAACTACGACTGCTAACCAAAAGATCAGCAGTTCGAATCCACCAAACACTCCTTGGAAACCCTATGAGGCAGTTTTACTCTGTCCTATAGGGTCACTATAAGTTGGAATCAATTCAACGGCAATGGGGTTTGTGGCACGTAGAAGGAGCCATGGGACTAGTTCTCACAATGGAATGTGAACAGGAGCGTCCCTTCTAGGCCAAGGCAGTCAAGAAGCTGGCGTGCCTTCTCCACTCTCTCTTCTCCATCCACTGGCTCGATACAGATGGCCAAAATGATCTTGGCAGTCACATGTTGGTCTTGGCAGCCACATGTCAGCAGCCTGGTCTGTGAGTGAGCCCCACCGTCAGCCTGGTGTTTCCTTAGACCTTTAAGGAGCAAGAAACAAACTTCAATTGCCGCTAAGCATTATACATTCTTCGGTCTGTTTGTTACAGCAGTTAACCTGTACAAACCATTATAAACCAAAAAAAAAAAAAAACAGTTTCCTTTGAGTCAATCCCGACTCATGGCAGACCCATATGAACTTTTGGAAGCAGATCGCCAGGCCTTTTTTCTCAGGTCCCTGGGTGGGTTTGAACTGCCAACCTTTTGGTTAGTAGTCAAGTACTTTAGCATTTGTACCACCCAGGGACTCCTTGACCAATACAAGTACCTACCAATTTATTGAGCACTTACTATGCACTAGGAAGTACAGCCAGAGTGCTCCTTAGAAGAAAAGATGGTGACACTTTGTCTCACATACTTTGGACATGTTGTCAGGAGGGACCAGTCGCTGAAGACGGACATCATTCTTGGTAAAGTAGAGGGTCAACAAAACAAAGAAAGACCCTCAACGAGATGGATTGACACAGTGGCTGTAACAATGGGCTTAAGCATAACAACGATTGTGAGGATGGCTCAGGACCGGGCAGTGTTTTGTTCTGTTGTACATAGGGCTGCTTTAAGTTGGAACCGACTCCATGGCACCTAACAACAACGGAAATTATAGTAAGGACTTTTACGATCATTATTTCCGTTAATCCTGAGCTACTGCTAAGTCTCCATTTTATAAACAAGAAAACTGAGGTGTAGGAAGGGTAAGTAGCTTGCCCAAAGTTACCCAGTAAGCTGTGCTCTAACAGGAGCCAGAGTACATAGCAACCTGTACTGAGTCTGGCACATGTCTGACATCCATCTCAGACTATTGTCACTGGGAAGGTCAGAGTGGTGTCTTTGTCAAACCTTCCCCCTGCAGCGACAAGTGTCTGACCCACAGTTGATTTTTTTCAGGGTAATTCTTTTCAGCTCCCATTTTCTGAGAGTCTGCTAGGTCCTACACAGGGCCAGGGGACTTCACATACATCAACTCCGATCCTCGCAGAAACCCTGCTAGGTGGGCATTTGCTTTGCTGATCTGGAAACAGGTTCTGGGAAGCTAAGGGGCACGGCTGAGGTGTTGCTGCAGCTGCCAAGTGCCCAAGCATGGAAGTAACTGGATCTGTGTGAACTCTCACTTCCACTCTGCCCCACACCACACCCCTCCCATGTCAGGTCACTTCTGACCCAGGAGGCAGCTGGGGTTTCCAGCAGGGCAGGGATAGGGATGGAGGAATGTGTGTGTGTGTATGCACGTACACATGTGCACTCACCCCCTACATAAACATTCCATCACTCAGTCTGGTTTTCATTCTTCAGGGAAGGAGATGGAGCATGACAAAAGAGTGGAAGAAGAGAATTCCTCAGGCTGAGGGAATAAGAGATCAGAAGACGTCAGTGCTGATGGGAATTGTAGGTATCATGGCCAAACCACCAGTGCCGCTGAAACGATTCCGACTCATGGCTACCTCATGTGTGTCAGAGTAGAACTGTGCTTCAGAGGGTTTTCAATGGCTGCAACCTTTCGGGAGTAGATCACCAGGCCTGTCTTCTGAGGAGTCCCTAGGTGGATTTGAACCACCCACCTTTCGGTTAGTAGCCAAGTGCTTAACTGTTGGTGCCACCCAAGGACTTCATCATAGCCAAACACCTGGTTTAACCCAGGAGGGATCTCAGGCCCAAAGAAAGGGACTGGCTCAGGGAGTTGGGGTTAGAAACCTGCGCTTCTAAAACCCCACGAGTTCTCTTTGTACTATACCCTCTGCTCCAAACCTTAGGTGGGGTTAGAGCACCCATGGGTTTCATGGCTCAGCTCAAGTGTCACCTCCTCCAGGCAGGCTCCCTTCCCTCCCCTCAGCATCTCTACCACTCATCTGTATTACAGTGGTTTACTCACTTGCTTCTCTCTCCCATTTGACTGCGAAAGGGCAGAAACAGCTTCTGCCTTCGTCGCTATTGCCTCCCTAGCCCTCAGGAGATCTGGCACGTAGTAGACAATAAATACCTGTGGAACTGAATGTCCAAATGAGTGAACGGATAAACAAAGTGAGAACACGTTATTATACACGATAATGGCCTCACATCGACACAGTGTTTTCATTTCTCAAGTCACGTCTTTTCAAGTGAACTCTGTAAGACCCTGTGACAAGAAGAGTGACATCAAGTGTACACACACAAGCACACACACATACACATGTACACATGTACATACATCCACCCCAGCACATACAGATCCCATCTGTGTATATCTGTATGTGTATATAAACTAGATAGACCCATCCCCTTCCTAGCCAGCAAAGACTACTACTACTACATTTGCAGAAATGGATACCTCTCCTACCCTCACCCACCCCTGAGACACACACACATATTATAAAACTCGTTGCCATTGAGTCGATTCCGACTCATAGTGACCCTATAAGGACACCGTAGAACTGCCCCGTAGAGTTTCCAAGGAGTGCCTGGTGGATTCGAACTGCCAACCTCTTGGTTAGCAGCCATAGCTCTTAACCACTATGCCACCAGGCCTTGAACACACATTGTATCTCTTGCATAATGCAGGGCTGGCTTTCCCTTTAGCTGGGGAAAGCAAAAGAGAGCCAGCTGTCCACAAGGGGGCATCCAAAGACCACTGGACTCTATATCTCAAAGCCAAGATTACTTCTTCAACCTCAGAGAGACAATAAGCTCCCCAGGAAAGACTGGAGAGCCTTGGTAGAACCCCCAGAGGAAAAGATGGTTAGCCACTGGAACAACAGGGCTGAGAGATGGGAACTGAGCCCAGTGTCACTAGAATGGTCATCATGATCGCCCTTCATATTTTTTGAATGTTTACCATGCGCTAGTCCCTGGTATATAGAGATCTCCGGGTGGTACAGATGGTTAAGCACTTGACTACTAAATGAAAGGTTGGCGGTTTGAACCTGCCCAGAGGCACCTCAGAAAAAACGCCTGACAGTCTGCTTCCAAAAGGTCACAGCCATGACAATCCTATGGAGCGCAGCTCTGCTCTGCCGTACATGTGGTCGCCATAAATCAGAATAAACTCCATGGCAAATGGTTAACTGGTTAGTCCCTGGTCTATCTAATCATGTAACATGTAATAACTTACTTAGTCTTCATCTCACCTCTACGAGGTTCAGTACTACTATAGTCTCTGTTTTACCGATGAAGAAACTAATGTCTCAGAAAGGTTAAGTGATTTGTACAGGGTCATTCAGTGGTGACATCAGAATTTGAACCTAGGGCCATTCTGTTAACAGCTCACTCCCTTGGCATTAGACCTTCAAACCTCCTACTTCTCAGCCCTGGGCTCTCTGCAGTGGCCACCGCTTCCCTAGTCTCTAAACCCTTTCTGGTGGTTTTTTAAAAGGCCTGGAAGCTGATTTCCAAGGAGTGAATAACTGGTCAAGGTTACCCTGAAGCTGGCCCCTCATACACTATAAATTGTTGATGGTGAGTTACTGGTAGTATAGCTCCTTTGGAAAGCAATAAAGCAATTCCTTGCAAAAGCCATAAAGCCTGGATTGAATTTTGTTCTCCAAAAATATGTATTGTAAATCCTAACCTCTATGCCTGTGCTTATAATTCCATTTGAGAATGGGTTGTCTTCATAATGTTAATGAGGCAGGATTGGTGTAAGATGTATCTTGAGTCAACCTCTTCTGAGATATAAAAGAGATTAAACAAGTGAGCAGAGGAGAGATGGAATAAGACAGATGCCAAAACACGTGGAGAACTCCAAGGAACCAGGAAACAAGCTGAAGAGACAAGGACTTTCCTCAAAGCCAACAGGAAGAGAAAGCCTTCACCTAGAGCCGGCACCCAGGATTCGAACTTCTAGGCTCCTAAACTGTGAGAAAATAAATATCTGTTTGTTAAAGCCATCCATTTGTGGTATTTCTGTCATAGCAGCACTAGATAACTAAGACACTGTTCCTCCCCCTTTGGCCCAGTAATCTCATTCCTGGCACCTTATTCCAAGGAAGTAATTCAAACGGAAGCCAAGTATTATCTGCATAAATGTGTACACTGAAGTCTTTTCTCTAAAGGTCAAAAACTGGGAACCGCAATAGGGAAATGGTTTCGTAAACTGAGACATCGACACAATGGAAAATCAGGCTGTCGACCACCACAGCTGCATGACTGATGGGACCGTGGAAAATGCTTCTGTTCCATGGCGTAGCACTCTGACGCTCACACTTAACTAGCTCATTCAGCTAATCATGCTTATTAAAGAGCAAGAAAGAGAAAGCTCTCCTTTCCCGTTCAAAACAGACTCTTCACCTCCGCTGCCCACCAAAGAAATGAAAGAGAAGCTAAAACGCAACAAACAACAAAACAACTAAATAATTCTTGGCTTTTGAGATCCTAAGACCCCAGGTCCTCATGGTTCACAGGATTTCCTGAGTGATTTTGATTATTGGTGGTTTTCACCCTGCACACCACACTGGTTATTGATACAATTCTTCCTATTAATTTCTGTTAAAATAACCATTGTACATAATCTCGTTATAAGTCAGAACCAACTCAACGGCACCTAACAACAACAAAATAACTGGGGTGGTTTCTGTTTTCTGACCAGACCATAACTGATCCACACACAGACCACAGACCCTGACATATGATATCACTCCCATAATAAGTGATAAAGAAGACTTCAAAATTAGTGTGCCCACCAAGATTCAATGTATGTAAATAAATATGTAAGGATGGTGACAAGTGTACTGGGTCTTTCCCACATGATACTTTGTAGTAGATATCTATTGCCACATGACAAATTACCCCAACACTTAGTGTTTTAAAACAACATTTATTATCTCACAGTTTCGGTAGGTTATGAATCTAGGTTCAGCCTAGCTGAGACCTCTAGGCTGCAATTAGCTGGGCATAGTCAGTCACTTCAAGGTTGCATGGGAAGGATTCACTTCTGAACTCATCACATGGTCATTGGCACAATTCAGTTCCTCACAGGTCTGGTGGACTGAGGATCTCAATTTCTCGCTGGCTGTTAGCCAGAGGCCACCTTCAGTTCCTTGGCCCATGGGCTTCTCCATAGAGCAGCTCACAATATGGCCTCTGGCTTCATCAGAGCGAGTAAGAGAGAAGAGTCATAGAAGAGCCACACCCACTAGTACAAGGAAGATAGAAGTCACAGTCTTTTATAACTTGATCTCAAAAGCGACATCCTATCACTGTTGTCATGTTTTATTCATTAGAAGCAAGCCACTAGGCCCAGCCCACACCCAAGGAGAGGACGTGTGGTATGGCAGGCCTTCCACATACTGTAACATTTATAGCATCTTCTCAGTAACAAAAACTATTTTCAAAAGTTACTTTTCCAATATGGAAATTCTCTAACTCTGTTGGTGAACTCCCATACCCATTTCTCAAAAGCCACAGTCTCCTTGCCCCCCACCCCTGTTGGGTGAGTGAGTGGCTCTTCGCCACATTGTGGGAGAGGGGTTGTGTGAGGATAGGGTCAATGTGGGGACTTCCAGAAGCTAAGTGTCAGAGGAGGGAGGCAAACCAGGGCTTGAATTTGAAAAAGGCTTAGTTGGCCTGAGGGCAACAGTCTCTGCCCCATGGCCTTCTCATAGCTTTCAGACTGAATTCTTAACCAGCTCAGCAAGGCCTGGTCAGATGCAGCTTCACCTACGTTCTCCAGGCTCAACTCACCCCTTTCTTCTCTTGGCTCTCTCTGGCCACATCACATTGGCCTTTTCTCTGGCCTCAGATGAGCCAGGCTCTTTCCCTCCTCACGGCATTTGTTTATGTTCTTTCCCCTCCTGAATCCCCTACCCTGCCCCAGACCCTCACTTGCCTAATTCCTACTGAGTCTTAAGACCTCAACTTGGATGTCCCTTCACTGCAGAAGTCTTCCCTAAGCCTCCAGACTAGGCCAGGCCCCCAAGTTAGTCACCTGCCCCCCGCCCCGCCACTCCCGGAGATTTCTGATTCCAACCAGGAATAGCATTTTCAACAAGCCCCTGTTGGATTTTTAAATAGGGCAGTTAAGGAAACACTGCCACACGCTCTCATAGCATTCCCACTTCTCCTGTCCCACTTGTTGTATTTGATCAGTTAGTTGATTGACTCATTAGTTCTGTACTGTGGGCCCCTTAAGGCCAGATCTACAGCTGCCTTGTTCCCTTTGAGTGCTCCAAGCCCAGTGAGGGTGAGTGGGGACGGAGAGGGCAGGCTGGAGGGAAATGAACTTGAATGGCCTGTGCAAAGGTGCAGCAGAGGAGATGCACAAACTGCTTACGACATGGGAGACAAGGAGGCTCAGCTTGGTTCCCGGGTGGCTGGTGCTGCAGGACATCCAGGTCCCACTGAGAACAATCAGGATGCTGGGGGGAGGGTCAGGACTAGGAGAGACTTTCCAGAGCTTTCTCAGCCACAAAGCAGAAACAAGGATCCTTGGGCTCCTTCCATTACTGCATGGGTCGCCTACCCACAGCCCCACTATCCAGGATTACAACTGGGAAGCCCAGATTCAGCAAATAAAAATACAAAATGTCCATTTGATTAGAATTTCAGATAAACAACAGAAAATTTTTTAGTGTAGATATGTGCCAAATATTACATAGTCATCCTGGATTTTATCTAGCAATTCTACCAAGGCTGAGATACCAAGGCTACAGTCTGGGATTATTCCAAGGGTTTCCTGGAGAGAAGAACAAATTCCTAGGGCTCTTCTCTCCCAGCAATGGTGCTCAGAAAAATGACAACAGTTACCATCATAATAGTTCAACCTTAGAAGCAACCTAAATATCCACCGAGAATGGATAAATTATGTGAAAGGATGTACACTGTGGGTTTTTGAGTGAAGAAAAAGCAAGGCACAGGACAGAAAGCACATATGCATAGCATGACCCCCCCCCCTTTTTTTTTTTTTTTGGCATCAATCAGAGCTTTTTTTTTTTTTAATTTTTATTGTGCTTTAAGTGAAAGTTTGCAAATCAAGTCAGTGCCTCATACAAAAATTTATATACACCCTGCTGTATGCTCCTGGAAACTCTGGTGGCATAGTGGTTAAGTGCTACAGCTGCTAACCAAGAGGTCGGCAGTTCAAATCTGCCAGGCACTTCTTGAAAACTCTATAGGGCAGTTCTACTCTGTCCTATAGGGCCGCTAAGAGTCGGGATCGACTCGATGGCAGTAGGTTTGTTTTTTTTGGTATATACTCCTAGTTGCTCTCCTCCTAATGAGATAGAACCCTTCTTCCCTCCACTGTCTATTTTCGTGTCCATTCAGCCAGCTTCGGACCCCCTCTGCCCTCTCATCTTCCCTCCAGACAGGAGCTGCCCACATAGTCTCATGTGTCTACTTGATCGAAGAAGCTCACTCTTCACCAGTATCATTTTCTATCCTATAGTCCAGTCCAATCCCTGTGTGAACAGCTAGCTGGCTTTAGGAATGGTTCCTGTTCTGGGCCAACAGAAGGTCTAGGGCCCATGACCACCTTCTAGTCTCAGTCAGACCATTAAGTCTGGTCTTTTTACGAGAATTTGGGGTCTGCATCTCACTGCTCTCTTGCTCCCTCAGGGGTTCTCCGTTGTGTTCCCTATCAGGGCAGTCATCAGTTGTAGCTGGGCACCATCTAGTTCTTCTGGTCTCAGGCTAATGTAGTCTCTGGTTTATGTGGCCCTTTCTGTCTCTTGGGCTCATAATTATCTTGTGTCTTTGGTGTTCTTCATTCTCCTGTGCTCCAGGTGGGTTGAGACCAATTGATGCATCTTAGATGGCCACTTGCTAGCGTTTAAGACCCCAGATGTCACTCTCCAAAGTGGATGATCCCCTTTTTGATCTTAGAAAAAGAAAAAAAAAAAAACTTTATATGAGCATTTATGTGTGATGATTGCTTACTTATTAATTCAGTTAACAAATATTTACTGAGCACCCACCAAGGACACGGCAGTGACTGAGGCAGATCCCATCTCTGCCCTCTTGAAGCCTACTGTTAAGTATGCATCCTTCTGGAAGGATATACATCTACCCATTATTCCTATTTCCATCCTTCTGGAAGGATATACATCTACCCATTATTCCTATTTCCAAGTGACCTTGGAGGGGGAAAAAGGAAGATTTTTTTTTTTCTTTTAATTTTTTCTCGGTATTGTTTGCCTTTTTATAATAAGTATGTATTAATTTGTAACTTTAAAAAAATGTGGTTTTGGTTTTTTGTTTTGTGTTCAATTCCAAAGGCCAGCCCATTGTAAGCATCGTTGTTATGTCTTCCTAAGCACAGTGGCTGTGGTACAATTTGCTAACTAGTGGCGCCACCACACGCAGCTCTCCCTGAGTGTGGATAAGTAGGAGTGCTGTGCCCAATCCAATTATTCATTTATTAAAATTTTATTAAAAGAGTTGAATACTTATATTTGTACATTTATTTGTGTGTTTGATGTCTGTCTCTCCTAGTAGATTCTTAGCTCCAAGATGGCAGGGGCCATGTTTGTTTTACATAACATTGTATAACCAGCCTCCAACACAGCACTCAACATAAGAAGTACTATCTAATAATTATCAATTTTTTAAACCATTGCTTTTTTCTAACCTTTGCTTATCCTACTGGGGCTAAGAATTCAACAGATGTTAGAGTTTGTGGGTGCTAGTTAATCACATCCCTCATTTCTCCAAGTTCTGACCCAATTGAGAAATAGTCACAGGAGGCATGTAGGGATTAAAATGTCAGCTTTATTGCTGATCCAGATGGACTGGAGGATGTGGCATAGACCCAAGGCCCAAATGGGCTTCCTATTCTTTCTCCCCTGAATTGAACTTACCCACCCACTCACAGCAGAGCAGCTGGACTATTGAAGTCCTCCCAGGCAGGGGCTGGGCCCACCCTGGTGCTCATTGCCTGGAGGAAGCAGGAGCAAAGGGATCACATGCTGCTTGCAGTCGTCAGTCCTAGAGAGAAAGCCAGAGCCAAGCTGAGCAATGCACACTGGGTACCATTTTTCCATCCCCACCAAGCCAAGAGGTCACTCTTCTCATAGTGGGGAACCAGTGACGAGGGTACAAAGAAAGTCAAATGGTTTCTTCCCAGTACTACCAAGAGGATGTATGTTCCTGTTTTATGGGAAAATGACAGAATGGAGAGGAAAGAAAATTGCTCCCCTTAGTGACAACTTTCAATTCACTGAATACCTTTTCATAGAATCTAAAATCCTCTGGGTTCCAGCAAGATGCTCTGAGGTTAAATGTTGTATCAGTTGAAAGGGAATTTGCTGCAAATAACAGAAAAGTGAACAATTGGAAACTTAAACTAATAAGGGATATATTGTTCTCATGTAACAAGAAATAAAAAGGTAGACAGTCCCGGGTTAGTGTGGAACTCTACAATGCCAGCAGGAACCCAGACTCTTTCTGTCTTTCTGCTCCACCATCCTTAGCCTGTGGCTTTTGTCCTTGTGCTCACAATATGGTTACTTCAGCTTTAAGAATCCTGCTACATTCCAGGCAAGAAGAAAGGAGAAGGGCAAAGGGCCAGCTAAATCTGTCCCTTTTTATCAGGAAAACAATAGCTTTTCTGGAAATCCATTGTTATGGACTGACTGAGTCCCCCCCAAAATTTGTGTTGTAAATCCTAACCTTTATGCCTGTGTTTATAAACTCATTTGGAAATGGGTTGTCTTTGTTATGATAATGAGGCAGGATCAGTGTTGGGTGTATTTTGAGGCAATCTATTTTGAGATATAAAAGAGATCAAATGCAAGCCATCAAGCAAAGATGCAGGAAGAGAGGTGCCAAGCCAGATGAAGATCACCCAGGAGCAGAAGCTCAAAAAGACAAAGACTTTCCTCCAGAGCACACAGAGAAAGAAAGCCTTCCCCTAAAACCAGCATCCTGAATTCGGAATTCTAGCCTCCTAAACTGTGAGAGAATAAACTTCTGTTTGTTAAAGCCATCCACTTGTGGTATTTCTGTTATAGCAGCACTGTATAACTAAGACACCCATCCAGCAAATATATATTTCCATCTCTTGTCCCACCTCTCTGCAAGACAGCCTGTGAAAGTTAATTTTTAACTTGGCAGAATTGGATTCTGTTAAATAAAGGAAGAAAAAGAACGAATATTGGATAGCCAAATGATCTGCCAAGAAGGTCTTCAATGGGTCTACCAAAACAATGGTGAAAGAAAACATGGATAATATTGCCAAAGACTAGGTTTTTAAAAAAAAAAAAGGTCTGATACTTTTTTGCAAACATTCAAGAAAGTGGTTATTCCCTGGGCACTTTCAGAACATAAAAAGATTAATAAAAAAAAAAAAAAGTTCATTTCTCAGAGTTGGCATAAACCTGATACTTAAATCTAACAAAAAGAAAGCATGCCTTAAATTAATTAATTAATTAAAATGACATACCAGGCTAACTTACAAACTGGCAAAAATTGCATGTTTTCCCCTTCCTTGGTCTCTCCTTTGTTTTATTACAACACATCCTCAAGTAACTCCCTAAGAAAGCTTGTGGGAAGTAAAATGTCTTAGTACTTATATGTCTAAAAAGTCTTTGATCTGCTTTTGTACCTAAGAGACAGTTTAGCTGGATATTGGATTATAAATTGAACATTATTTTCCCTCAGAACTTTGAAGACATTGCTGATTTCCAGTCATTTATAGGGACTGCTTTTCTCTTTAGAAACCTTTTTTCTATAATTTTTATTGTGCTTTAAGTGAAAGTTTACAAATCAAGTCAGTCTCTCACACAAAAACCCATATACACCTTGCTAAAAAAAAAAGCTACACACTCCCAATTACTCTCCCCCTAATGAGACATCCTGCTCTCTCCCTCCACTCTCTCTTTTCGTGTCCATTTCGCCAGCTTCTAACCCCTTCCACCCTCTCATCTCCCCTCCAGGCAGGAGATGCCAACATAGTTTCAAGTGTCCACTTGATCCAAGAAGCTCACTCCTCACCAGCATCCCTCTCCAACCCATTGTCCAGTCCAATCCATGTCTGAAGAGTTGGCTTCGGGAATGGTTCCTGTCCTGGGGCAACAGAAGATCTGGGGGCCATGACCACCGGGGTCCTTCTAGTCTCAGGCCATTAAGTCTGGTCTTATGAGAATTTGGGGTCTGCATCCCACTGCTCTCCTGCTCCCTCAGGGGTTCTCTGTTGTGTTCCCTGTCAGGGCAGTCATGGGTTGTAGCCGGGCACCATCTAGTTCTTCTGGTCTCAGGGTGATGTAGTCTCTGGTTCATGTGGCCCTTTCTGTCTCTTGGGCTCATAATTGTCTTGTGTCCTTGGTGTTCATTCTCCTTTGATCCAGGTAGGATGAGACCAATTTATGCATCTTAGATGGCTGCTTGCCGGCGTTTAAGACTCCAGTCTTCAAAGTGGGATGCAGAATGTTTTCTTAATAGATTTTATTATGCCAATTGACCTAGATGTCCCCGGAAACCATGGTCCCCAGGCCCCTGTCCCTGCTACGCTGGCCTTCGAAGCATTCAGTTTATTCAGGAAACTTCTTTGCTTTTGGTTTAGTCCAATTGTGCTGAACTCCTCTCTCTAGAAACTTTAAGTTCTCATTTTTTTAGGAATTCTGAAATTTCAAAATATTGTCAACGTGATCTCTGTGCTGCAGACTTGATGAGCCCTGTTAGTCTGAAGACTTGAGTCTTTTTGTTCTGAGAAATTCTTTTCAATTATTTATTTGAAAAATCTTTCCCTTGCTTTCTCTTTTCTCTCTGAAATGCTTACTAATCAAACATGGACTTTTTGCACTGATTTTATGTTTATATCTCTTTTCTATCATAAAATTCTCTTTGCTTTATTTCCTGAGAGATTACCTTGACCTTAACTTCTGACACTTCACTGAATTTTAACTGTATTTTTAATGTCCAGGGGTTTTCTGTTTTGTCTTGTTTGTTTGTGTGTATGTTCTCTGATTATTCCTTTTTCCTAGCACACTATATGTGTTTTACGGTGTCTTTTTAAGTTCTCTTCTACCTATACTTTGTTTCTGTTTCCTCAAAGGTCTTATTTTCGGTTTATCTTGGTCTTTCTATTTCATATTTCAAGCTTTCTCAAATAGCTGGTGGCCTATGATGATTGTCCATTCATATTTAAGAATGAGACAGTAGAAAAGTTTCCTGAAAGCTTTGTGTACATGGATAATCAGAGATGAATAGCAAGCTTTGTTTCAGAGTGAGCTGGTCTTTACACTTTGGGAGTCCTAAATGTCAGCCTGCAAGTGCTTTGCTCTAGGATGCCACCTTAAAATCCAGCTGCCCTAGTCTTCCTCAGACAATTTAATTTCTTTAAAGAAGGGCCTCCATTTTGGCAGGAGGGAGGATATGAAGGGCAGAGCAAGCACCTAGTGGAGCACTCAGTATCTGGGAAGTTAACCATCCATTTACAGACTTTCAATTAAGCCCCTTATTTTCACTTACACATCCCCTTCCTACCCTCCATTGCAACCAGAATAGCAAAGTCCCAAGCTTTTCCAGGCTTCTTGGGCAGGTCAGCTGCAGACCCTTCTAGGTGTATTCCAGACCGCAGCTTCCTCTCTCCTGCTTACTCAGTCATCACTCCTCCATTAAACGACTGCTCCAGAAATTTGTTGAGACTTCTCTCGTCCACAGATGTCTCCCCCACCCAGTTTTCTTCTTTGGAAGGGTTTCTGTGTTTTTTATTTATTACTATAAAGTTTCTGGAGGAAGTAGAGAAAAGCTCATGTGTGTTTAGTCTGCCATCTTAGATTGTAAGTTCTATCTGCCTTGTAATGGAGGGTGACAGGCATGGGAATGCGCTCTTTTTTACAATTTCACGTGGTAGACCCAAGCAGACTGTGCAGAACTACAGTCTTGTTAATCAGTGACACATTTACAAGAAATTTAAAAATATGCATGGAGATGGAAGACTTTTTTGTTATATAACACATTTGAGTATGTGTTGATTAAAATATAATTTAAATATGAAATTAAAATCAGACATGTCCCTAAAGTGCCTCCTCAGAGCTATAAAAGTTTCATAGAATATATTCAGAAAACCACTAGCATAATAAAATAAATTTTAAAAAACTTGAAATTTAGAGTTGGACAAGCCTGTTCTCTTCAAATGTTAGTTTCCCTCAATAGCACCTACCTCCTTAGATTGGTGGGAGGATTAAATGAGATAATATACACGTAAAGCAGTTAGTACAGAACCTGGTGACTAGTAGGTGCTCAATAAATGCTAATTACAATTCTTCCTCCCCGCTTTATACTGATCTACTTACCATGCCTGTAAAAACGGCGTGGCGGGGCCAGCACCTGACCTCCTCTAACTTCACAAGGGGGAAGGAGAATCAAGATCAACCAGCCCAAGGCTGTTGATTACTGTGAGGAAGAGGTCAGACATGCCTCCTCCCTCTCCCTTTTTTACCTATTGTGACACACCAACATCACTCCCATGACACTCTCTACTTCTCTGCTGGGTTCAATAATTTGTTGCAATGGCCACACAGAATTCACAGACAATATTCATGATTGTGGGGTTTATTAGGGAAATAATAGGTTACAATTCACTTTTAGGAATGCTCAGGACAGTTCTTTGATCGGAACAACCCCTTCTCAGCTATGCCCACAGGCATACCTCTCTCTGGCCCCTTGGCCTATTATCTTCTCAGTCTGGCTTCTGCCCTGTTCAGGCAAGTGTTACAAAGCTCCTTTAACTCTGCCGATAAGTCCCCACTCCATCGGGAAGCCTCGTACCCAAAGGCACTCAGCTTTCTTGCTCTGTGGCCAGGAAGCCCCACTGTAGCCACCTTGTGCCAGTTTCCTGATTTCTGCTTTCTCTTGTCACTGTCTCTCTCTGTCTTCCATGTTACAGCTCCTCTCTTGGTCTCCTGGATCTAGGAAATTCTCAGTGCAGGGATGCTAGGTCCACTCCCCCCTCTTTCTTGGTGGTGTTGAGGTCCTCCCTTCTCACCTCTGGAATGGCTCATTCTAAGCCTAGCAGAATGGCAAAGCTGACCAATCCCCTCACTAGGGTTCCATACATCTTATTTGCACGGTCCCATCCCCACAAGGGTTCCATGCACCTTATTTACATTATTAGCAAACTATCCAATCCCCTTGGTGGGCCACAAGCACCTCATTTTCATAGTCCCACACAGTCGTTTGGCAGAAGTTACAAAGACCATGGCTAGAAGGGTCATATTAAGCAATTCATTGTACTGTAGGCCACCCCTTGGCTCTTCTAACCTTTGGCCCTTTCATACTTGAAGGATTAACTTCCCCTTCCCAATCATTTTACCAGTCCAAAACAGTCATTAAGAATTAGTCCTTCAGTATGGCAAACGGTTCTCAGGATAAGGTTGCTCAGGTACCAGCCATCCAAGTCTTCTGCAGGTCATCTCAGCTTCACCCTTTCTGGTGTCTGAAAAAAATTTAACTGAGAAGAATATTCCCATGCTCTGAGCCTCACAAGGTGTCAGCATAGCAAAACCTTTAAGGGACTTCAGGTCTGGCCACTGTACTCCAGTCTAACAGTGCCTCCCCTTTAGTCTACTCTTTGACATTACAGCTTCTATAATTACAGTATTTACAATCACAATTAACCCTGTTAACAATCATTACTCACAGCTGAATCATATAATCCGATCAGCATCTTCCCCTACCCTCTCTTCCCCAGACTCGACAGGAAAAGAGCTTCAGCGGGGTGTCCTCCCTTGCCCCTTCGTTTTGAGCGTAAACACATACACAAAAGCATGTAAGCCAGCCACTTCATGCCTTTCTCTCTTCCCATTTTAGATAGTCAGTGTTTAAGTTGTCTGTCCCTATCAATCTACTGCAAAGGACCTCTTTCAAGTGTTAAAAAGCAAAGATGTCACTTTGAGGACTAAGGTGTGACTGACACAAGCCATGGTATTTTTCAATCACCTCATATGCATGCAAAAGCTAGACAATGAATAAGAAACACCAAAGAAGAATTGATGCCTTTGAATTATGGTCTTGGTTAAGAATATTGAATATACCATGGACTACCAGAAGAACGAACAAATATGTCTTGGAGGAAGTATAGCCAGAATCCTCCTTAGAAGCAAGGATGGCAAGACTTCATCTCACATACTTTGGACATGTTATCAGGAGGGACCAGTCCCTGGAGAAGGGCATCATGCTTGGTAAAGGGTCAGTGAAAGAGATGAAGATCCTCAACAAGACAGATTGACACAGTGGCTGCAACAATTGGCTCCAGCATTGCAACGATTGTGAGGATGGCTCAGGACTGGGTAATGTTTTGTTCTGTTGTACATAGGGTTACTATGAGTTGGAACCAACTCAAAGGCACCTAGTAACAACATTAAATCGGTACTCTGAGGAGGCAAGCATGTTCCTTTATCTGATAAATCTTCTGTTCCAGTTGGAACTTTGAGCATCTGCACCCATAAGCAAAATCCAGTCCAGAGCAAGCCATCAAATTGCAGTAATTTTTACCAGCTCACAGTATCAGACATCTTTCTCTTCATTCGGTCGGGTTCTAGTCAGCTCATCCCTAGCCCCCAGGGGCCAGGTCGATGGGTACCAGTTGTAAGCTCAGGAGTCCACACACACCTCCCTGAACTTCAGACCTGCCAGTCCCTTCACTCTCTCATCCGTAACCCCCAAGGGCTAGGTCAACAGGCAGCAGCCACCTCCATAGGCTCAGGAGTCCATGCAACTCCCTTTCTGGCTGGCACTTCAGACCAGTGATCTCTCTGTCTCTCTCTCTTTCTCTCTCTCTCTCTCTCATCCCTAGCCTCTATTGGCTAGGTCAATGGGTGCCAACAGAACATGTCCACATTCAGCCCATCTCTTCATTGCTGCTCCTCCTTCACTTCCACTCATTGAGTAGACCAAGGTGTTCATCACAAGTGAGCATACTAGGCGGTCTATTTGCCAGCTCTCTTTAACTTCCAGTCCTAGAAGGGAGTTCTTCTGATGGGCAATGGCTTTTCCTGCTTCAATGCACTCAAAGGCAAACCACTTGCTCAAAATTCAAAAAGCAAAACAGTCCTTTTTTCCCCTGCAGATCCTTCCTTCAAATGCAAATCTCCTGTTCTCTCAGCAGCTCTAGGTGGGTCTGCATGTCTTTTCAAATGCAAATGTTCTGACTCTGAAGGGTTAGGATGGGGCTCAGGTATACACAGGGCTACTGCATTGAAATGAACAGTCTGTGTTTCTTTCGGGCAAATCCTAGTTCCCCTTTTAACATAACCAATCAAGTATTGGCTGAAGGTGGAGTTACACACTCTCTGTAGTCTATAATACCCAATATTCATTTCTATCATAAAGTCAGGTCAGTTTTACAACATTAGGCAGAAGAAACATTCAATATCCATAGTACCTTTGGATAAACACATAACCCTTTTAAAAATATTCCAGTTTCACCTTATCTTCTCCACACCTTGACTATCTTCCTACTCATATGCATATGGCCTTGGCCCTCTTGCTGCGTGGAACAAGTAGACCCTGGCCTCCTATCAATCGTCTTGTTCAATCAACCTTACTTTATCCCCAGGCCACTCCAGATGCAATTTCCTCTCTTCAGCTGCAGCATAACATCTCTTACTTTCCTTTCAACCATTATAGGTTACAATAACCAAAGTAACCATGTAAGAATCAAAAGTTTCACCTCCTATGCCCCTTCATTCTTTCTCTTACAAAGTCCCATACTTCCACGACTGTGGAGCCATTGCACAAATCCCACTTCTGACACCAACCGTAAAAATGGTGTGGCGGGGTGGCATCTGACCTCCTCTAACTTCATGAGGGGAAAGAAGAACCAAGATTAACAGCCCAAGCCTGTTGATTCCTATGAGGCAGAGGTCAGACATGCCTCCTCTCATTCCCCTTTTACCAATTCTGACAAACCAACCATCCCTCCCATGGCACTCCCTACTTCTCTGCCAGGTTTGATAATTCGTTGCAATGGCCACACGGAACTCACAGAAAATACTCTTGATTATGGGATTTATTAGGAAAGTAACAGGTTACAGTTCAGGTTCAGGAATGCTCAGGATACAGTTCTTTGATCAGTACAACCTCTTCTCAGCAGTGCCCACAGACACACCTCTGTGGCCCCTTAGTCTCTTGGCCCCTTGGCGTGACCTCTGCCTTTCTCGGGCAAGTGTTATAAAACTCTTTTAGCTCTCTTGATAAGTGCCTGGAGGCACCCCACTCCACCAGTAAGGCTCATGCCCAAAGGCAATCAACTTTCTCTGTGGGCTGGGAAGCCCCACTGCAGCCATCTCATGCCAGTCTCCTGATTCCTGCCATCTCGTGTTACCATCTCTCTCTGTCTTCTGTGTTACAGTTCCTCTCTCAGTCTCCTGGATCCTACTGGTTCTCAGCACAGGGATCCTGGGTCCAAAGGACTCACTCCATTCCTGGATCTTCTTTGTGGTGTTGAGATCCTCTCTTCCTGTTTCTGGGATGGCTCATTTTAAGCCTAGCAGAATGGAAAAACTGACCAATCACCTCGTTAGGGTTCCATACACCTTATTTGCATGGTCCCACCGTCACAAGTGTACCATGCACCTTTTTTTAGCAAACTATCCAATCCCCTTAGTGGACCACAAGCACCTCATTTGCATAGTCCCACCCAGTTATTTGGTGGGAGTTAGAAAGGCTATGGTTAGAAGGGCCATATTAAGTAATTCACTGCACTACAATGTCCCACTCTGTTCATTTTATTCTTACCTCCCCACTACTCCACCTCTTGAGTTCCTGTTAATTCTATAAGGTTTCAGGTCAAACATCCTCACATTTATAGTTTTCCCCAACCTTCCAAAAGATTAATTATTCTGTCTTTTGTGCTTTCCTGGTACTTGTTCATATCTCTGTTATAGCTCTAATCTCTCTGCAACATAGTGAGCTATGCAACCATCTGCCTCTCTGGTAGAGAGGCGTTCCTGATCTTGTTTATAGTGGCACTTAATAAAATGTTTATGGAATCAAATCGAGTTGTAACAAACTGAACCAGATTATGGACAGCCTTAATCAACTGCCAGGCTGAAATTTGAAAACCAAGCTATGACCCATACAGACAGATTCTAACTTGTCCACAATACAAACACCTTGTTCATTTCTTGAAGGAGTTGCTGAGCTGTTGTCATAATGACCTCCGCCCCCAACCCTGCCACTTTGCCAAACACAAGTAAACATGGTCAACTCCACGAGACAGAATCTTGATTTGGCTTGGCCCTTGCCCCGCCCCATGAGACAGAGTCAGGGGAAGAAAGATATTTGGACCAGACAGACCTCACCTGGATTTCTGGGAACCCACTGGGTGCGGATGAGATTTTTTTCATTCTCAAGAATGACACGTTTTTCTCTAAGGCTAGACTGAGGTGAGGCTGAGGCAGGATACTGTCTCTGTTATTCTCTTTACCTCCTCAGGCAGCACATGGCAGAAGCAAACATCTTGGGCTTGGCCCTCTCCCTTCTTCCTCCCTCCACATTTACCTCCCACCCAGGCTGGGTCAGGCCATTAGTCAGGCAAATACAGAGATATGACACAATCTGTGGGCAAGACCCTGTTCTGGAGCCTCGGGAAGAGTGTAAGGGTGAAACAGGCACAGCTTATACTGGGAGTCACTGGTCTAGTGAAGAACGCAATGTCCCTGCCCTCAAGAAGCCCCCAATCTAATGGGGAAGACGTAGCATATTCCCAGCCCTCCAGGTGTATGTGGTCACACCGACACTCAGGGAACACTCAGACCAACGTGAGGGACGGTATATTGTGCACACAAACTAATTGGTTCTCAGCACAGGGATCCTGGGTCCAAAGGACCCACTCCGTTCCTGGGTCTTCTTTGTGGTGTTGAGATCCTCCCTTCCTGTTTCTCGGATGGCTCATTTTAAGCCATCTAAAATTGAGAGTTTACAGCACCAGTCACTGTCTATACTGTGCCTCTCTTGTAAGCCAAGCATTTTACATATGCATCATTTATAAAGGTTCCTGGATGGCACAAACAGTTTGCACTTGACTATTAATCAAATCTGCCCAGTGGCACAATGGAAGAAAGGCCTGGCTATCTGCTTCCATAAAGATTACAGTCAAGAAAACTCTGTGGAGCAGTTCTACCCTGCAATGCATGGGGTCACCATGAGTCAAAATCGACTCAATAGTAATGAGTTTGATTTTGGTTTTTTATTATTTATAAGATCATCACCCAAGTGATCCAGTCTCATTGCTGTGTTATCATCAAGGATGACAACCAAAAAATAACAATTTCAAAATAACTCAGTTTTGTTTACTTGAATTTCTCAACCCTGACAAAAGGGATTCGTAGATCACAGCAACGCTTCTTAAATCTCCTTTATCTCTCCCACGCTCTTCCCTCACACACTGCAGCTGCTCCCAAACCTCCCTCCTCTTAGTCCTGCCCCAGGTCCTTCTTCTCCTTCTCTCTTTCCTCCCAGTTCTTTATCACATATGCCTAAGAACTGTTCTGACAAGTCAGTATCCTTCTTAGAAGGGGAGGGAGGCAAGAAGCTGTGTAGGTCAAGGCAGAATTTTCTCGAACAGGCAGGAAGAAGAGAAAGACTGGGAAGGAACACTCATGCATTAATCATTTTCATCACATCACACATATATTATCTCACTTAAACCT
Organism: Elephas maximus indicus; assembly: GCF_024166365.1. Taxonomy (NCBI): domain Eukaryota; kingdom Metazoa; phylum Chordata; class Mammalia; order Proboscidea; family Elephantidae; genus Elephas; species Elephas maximus. The sequence goes on along the minus strand of NC_064837.1, from coordinate 47,634,539 downwards.
CAGAACGACCTTATAAGGTTGGCACCTTATAAGGATCAGAGTGGGCCAGGGGATTCTTCAGACCAGAAGACAGGTATGAGGGGCCCAGGGCATCTTGTTACAGAATATAAAAGGCTTTCCCCGCCACCATCCTATTTGAGCCTTCATTCAACAATGCGAGGTGGGTATGGCAGGGAGCGTTGCCCAATTTTACAAACAAGAAAACTGAGACTCAAGAAAGTATCACCGTTGTACAGGTGTCAGAACCTAGGCTTAAACCCAGATCTTCTGACTCCCCATCTAGACTCCCATCACACCCAGCACCCAGCCTGGGCTTTGGGGAACTTGACAGTTCTAAGTCCCATCTCCACTAAAGGAAAGATCACTGAAGAGGCACAGGCACCTATTGCACAGGTGAGGAAACTGAGCTTAGCAAGTAATATTTGATCAAGGTCTTGCCATCAGTAAGTGGTAGAACCAGTACTCGAATCCACGTCTGCCAACTCCAGTGCAGAGAAAAATATGATAACTGAAAGACAAGTATCAGTTAGCGGGCCGGTCAGAGTGAAGGAGTTGGTGACTCAGGGCTTTGAGGGCTTTGTGGAAGGCATTCTCCAGGGTGTGGCAAATTCTTCTTCAGTACCTCAGGATATGATATGTATGTGTTTGTGTCTGTTGGTATATGTCTGGGGAGAGAAGTGGGGGTGACCACAGGGAGTTCCCCATAGCCATGCCCCACTTCCTACAGCTCACAGTGTGGGAGGACATTCCATGTGGAGCCACTTAGCCTCAGAAAGCTCAGGAAGGACTGTAAGGGCCATGAACCAACAAAGGTGCCCCTGACACTGAGGAAGATACTAGGGTCTCTCACTGAGGATCAGAGTGGACCAGGGGACTCTTGAGACCAGAAGACAGGTATGAGGGGCCCAGGGTGAGAGTATAATTCACTCATGGGCATCTTGTTACAGAATATAAAAGGCTTTCCCCGCCACCATCCTATTTGAGCCTTCATTCAACAATGAGAGGTGGGTATGGCAGGGAGTGTTGCCCCATTTTATAAACAAGAAAACTGAGACTCAAGAAAGTATCACCGTTGTACAGGTGTCAGAACCTAGGCTTAAACCCAGATTTTCTGACTCCCCATCTAGACTCCCATCACACCCAGCACCCAGCCTGGGCTTTGGGGAACTTGACAGTTCTAAGTCCCATCTCCACTAAAGGAAAGAGCAGTGAAGAGGAGTCCATCTAAGATCTCTTCCTACTGTGCTCCAAGCCGACTCCCTGGGTGGCCTTGGACAAGCCATCCCCCCTCTTTGCACCTCCCTTCCTCTGTTGCACAGGAGGAGCTGGGAATATATCACGTTGTACAGAACCCACTAGGGGAGAGGATGCTGGAGGATGGAGGGGGCTGAACAGCTGGGACATCTACCCCTTTCTTTCCTCAGTGCCCACCTCTACCCTTCAACTGGATTAGCTTTGATTTTTGTTTTATTAGTCCACACTTACTGGCAAGATGCAATTTGAAGAAAGAGTTCTGTCATCCTGCCTTCCTTCTCACAAATATCTTTGTATGGGGTTTGTTTGCAATCCTTCTCTGTTGCTTGAGCTTAAATAATGATTTTTCTGTACATTTAGGAGGAGGTTCCTAAGTAGGGGGTGGGGTTGGGATGGAGGAGCTTCTTTGCCTTCCTTTCTCCTGGGCTACCTTCCCTATTGATAGCAGCAGTATTAAAAAAAAAAAAAAAAAATGGCTTCTCCGTGGTCCTCCGTATAAAGACCAAGAGTGCCAGGATGAGGGGTGAGAGCCAGGTGTCCTATCTACTGAGCATCCCTCCCCATGCTCTGATGGGATTTGTGTGGACACCAAAATGTCCAGAGCAAGAAACAGAGGCTGCTTTAGTTCACAGCTTACACTGGAAAGACTCCTTCCCAGGTAAGAAGGCAGGGGCTGGACTAGATGGCCTTGGGCTCTCAGTTGTAGGGACCAATGGCAGGGCTGCCCCAGGAGCCCCTGGTGCTGGTCAGCAATCTGTTCTCCCTCTGACCTTCTGCTCTGATCCTCTCTGTGCAGGTCTGTGGCCTGGTCTATAAAACAGACCGATGAGGCCAGGCAGGAGGCATAGGAGGAGCCAGAGAGAGGGGAGGCAGGGCACTGCTGTCAGCACCCCAGGGCAGACAGGAAAACCAAAAGACCCATGTTGCTCAATTCCTGATGACAGCCTAGAGACCAGGAAGCCTAGACTCCATGCAGTCCCAGCAGCCTCAGTCACAGCAGGGAGTAGGCCCCAGGGCTTTGTGGGAAGAAATGGGCAGAGTAGGCTCTGATGGGGAAGCACCCTCAAGGCTTGCCCATGCTCCCCGCAACACACACAGCCCAGGGCACCAGAGCCAAGAACCACAGCATGGAACACCAAGCCCTGCTAGAACCACTGGCAGTTGTTGCCATCAGGAAGACAGATGGGGAGGCAGGAGCTGGAATCCCATATACCACCACCACCACCTGTCATCCCATACACAGGGGAGGGCCCCTCAGAGCCTTGTGGGGGGATGGAGAAGGGTGTGTCAGGGAGATTACTGGCAGTAAGGTCTCTATTAAAGAACGGCCTCCTCAAGGCCTTGTAGGAGCCCTGGTCTCAAAGCAAAGAAACCTCCCTGCCCTCAGAGAACTTTCAGTCCATGGAAGAGGCAAAGACTTGCCCTCAGGGAGCTCCCAGTCCAAAGGGGGAGACCCAGGCCTTACTTCAGGGGTGGGGTGGGGCACCTCGGGGCTCCTCCACCACTCCCCGCCCCAGGGCAGGATGAAGGCCTGTGTGTGTGCAGGGTGTAGACTTCCATGACTAAGCAGGTTCTCCAAGGACTGTACTTCCAAGGAAAGTGAGTCAAAGGCAGGAAGAATTAGACCTGGAAAGCTACATGCCAGCCTTTGCCCAGGCTAGTAGGCTCCACTGTCCCCAGGCACTTGGGTGGGGAGGTGGCCCAACCCCTGTTTCCTCTCACACCCTCAGGCTCCACTGGAGAGTGCAGGGCTTTTGTAGGGGGAGATAGACCCCCAGTGGGATTCAGGGAAAATCACTGAGGCCAAGAGTCCTGTAAATGACTGGGGGTCAGGGGGAGGGTGGATATTAATGAATTTCTCTCCCAAGACTAGACTTCCCTTCTGCCTAAAGCTAAAACAGTGTTCATAGGAGTTGTCATTGTTGTTGTTGTTAGGTGCCCTGGAATCAGTTGCGACTCACAGCAACCGTATATCCAGCAGAACCAAACACTGCCTGGTCCTGCGTCATTCTCACCATAGTTGCTATGCTTGAGCCCACAGTTGCAGCCACTGCGTCAATCCATCTAGTTGAGAGTCTTCCTCTCTTTCACTGACCCTCTGCTTTACCAAGCATGATGTCCTTCTCTAGGGACTGGTCCCTCCTGATAACACGTCTGAAGTATGTGAGACAAAGTCTCGCCATCCCTGCTTCTAAGGAGCATTCTGGCTACACTTCTACCAAGACAGATTTGTTCATTCTTCTGGCAGTCCACGGTATATTCAATATTCTTCACCAACACCATAATTCAAAGGCATCAATTCTTCTTCGTTCTTCCTTATTTATCGTCCAGCTTTTGCATGCATATGAGGCGATTGAAAATACCATGGCTTGTGTCAGTCACATCTTAGTCCTCAAAGTGACATCTTTGCTTTTTAACACTTTAAAGAGGTCTTTTGCAGCAGATTTTCCCAATTTGCCCAATCTGCTATCTGCTGATTTGGTCTGTTCTGCAGTTGGGCCCTGGCCTTACTCTGACTGACAATTCGAGCATCTCCAATGTCTCTTCCCACAGACGTAGTCAGTTTGATTCCTGTGTATTCCACCTGGGTAAGGACCACGTGTATACTTGCCCGTTTACGTTGTTGAAAAAAGGTATTTGCAAAGAATAAGTTGTTGATTTTCCAGAATTTTATCATCCAATCTCCAGTATCTTTTCTATCACCAAGGCCGTACTTTCCAACTACCAATTCTTCTTTGTTTCCAACTTTTGGGTTCCTATCGCCAGTAATTATCAATGCAACTTGATTGCATGTTTCGTCAATTTCAGACTGCAGAAGTTGGTAAAAATTTTCAATTTCTTCAGCTTTGGCCTTAGTGGTTGGTGCATAAATTTAAATAGCTGTCGTATTAACTGGTCTTCCTTGTAGGCATACAGTTATTGTGCTATCACTGACAGTGTTGTACTTCAGGATAGATAGTGAATTTTTTTTTTTTTTTTGTATGAGACGCCATTCATTTTCAATTTGTCACTCCCAGCATAGCATACCATATGATTGTCTGATTAAAAATGGCCAACATCAGTCCATTTCAGCTCACTAATGCCTAGGATATCAATCTTTATGCGTTTCATTTTTGATGACTTCCTATTTTCCTAGACTCACACTTCATACATTCCACATTTCAATCATTAATGCCTGTTTGCAGCTGTATCTTCTCATTTTTAGTCATACCACATCAGCAAATGAAGGTTCCGAAAGCTTTACTGAGTCCCTGTCATTAGGGTCAACTCTACTTTGAGGAGACAGCTCTTCCTCAGTCATATTTTGAGTGCCTTCCAAACTGAGGGAGCCCTGGTGCCGCAGTGGTTAAGAGTTGAGCTGCTAACCAAGAGGTTGGCAGTTCAAATCCACCAGCTGCTCCTTGCAAACCCTATGGGGCAGTCATACTCTGTCCTATAGGGTCGCTATGAGTCAGAATCAACCACTGCAACAGGTTTGGTTTTTTTGGTTCCAAACTGAGGGGTTCATCTTCTGGCACTATATCAAACAATGTTCTGCTGCTATTCATAAGGTTTTCACTGGCCAATTTTTTTCAGAAACAGACAACCATATCCTTCTTCCTAGTCTGTCTTAGTCTGGAAGCTCCGCTGAAATCTGTCCACCGTGGGTGACCCTTCTGGTATTTGAAATACCAATGGCATAGCTTCCAGTATCACAGTAACACACAAGCCACCACAGTACCACAAACTGACTGATGAGTGGTGGGTCCATAGGAAAGCACGCCTTAAAAGTGCCTAGCTAACTCCTATTCTTTTTCAGGTCTCAGATTAGTTGTCCCTTTCTCTGGAAGCCCTCCCTAATCCCACAGAGACAGTTTCCTCGTTACACTTTCTCAAGGCAACCTTGACTTTTCCTAGGTAGCATCTTTGCAGCTTGTTATACATTTGCATGGCTCTTTCATCAATATTTGTCCTCACCCCTCCTGCCCCACAGGCCATCAGCGGGATGTAGGCCAGTGCCCCACCCAAGTCCTGGCACCTGTCCCCCAGAAGGCTGGAGCAGGAGGACATGCCTGACCCAGAAATGCTCTGCACCCCTGCGAGCTGAGATTTGGGAAATACTTGGCCCAAGAGGTCAGCCCCATCTTGTGCCAAAGATATGAGGAGGAGGCACTCAGGAACACATACTTACCTGGAAAGGGAAAGCTGAGAAATGTTTGGATAGAGAGATAAGGCGTCTAAAAAGTGGGAAATGAGCAGCTGGGAGCTGTTGGCTGAGGCAGGACGGCTTAGAATTAAGGCTGTAGATCAAAGCGACAGGAAGTGGGTTGAGTTTTTCAGCAACGGAAAATCTGATCAAAGCCACACTTTCCTGTCCGGGTGGGGTAGACAATTCATTCACTTATTCATACATGTTCATATAGTCATTCAACAAATATTGATTGAGCACATTTCTGTGTGCCCAGCTCTATGCTATGCCCCAGGAAATCCGTGGTGAGGAAAAGCGCATCAGGTCACTGCTCTCTTGAATTCACAGGCATGATAGCGCATAATAACAACCAAGTTCCTAGACCAGTTTTCAAACTGCGAGCCAGCAATTCATTTAGTGAGACAGCCAGCATTTTAAAAAATGAAATACGGACTAGGACAGCAAAAAACAGAACAGAATAGAAAATATTAGTGTATCCCACAGAGTACGAATAAGCTTTGTATCAATGTTTTATGTATTATGTGAATTGGGTCCCAGCATAAAATGTGTTTCTTACTGTGGGTCACAATCAAAAACAGTTTGGAAAAAACACTAGTCTAAACATTATTTAAATAATTTTATAAACCTGTAACTAAAATCTATGATAAAGAGCATAAAGAACACAGGGTGCTACAGGAGAATCCACCACCCAACTCTCGGTTTGTCGTCATGTGGGGGCTTACGTGGTGCCACGATGCTGGAAGCTATGCCACTGGTCTTTCAATCACGCCAGAGTCACTCACGGTAGACAGGTTTCAGCGGAGCTTCCAGGCTGACAGACTAGGAAGGCCTGGTGATCTACTTCCGAAAATCGGCCAATGAAAACCCTATGGATCACAACAGAATATTGTCCAATATAGTGCTGGAAGATGAGCCCTCTAGGTTGGAAGGCACCCCAAATGCACAGTGGCTGCAACAATGACTTGAGCACACGAACGACCATGTAAATAGCACAGCTTCGGGTAACATTTTGTTCTGTTGTACTTGGGGTCACCATGAGTCAGAGCCAACTCCACAGCACCTCACAACAACAGCATAGGAGACAAAGGTGCCAAATTTCATTCATCCTCACCATCAAATCTATACCTCCTGTTTCCTTGTTGGGGTGAGCGGCACCCCCAATTGCCCAATTACCCATTGCCCAAGCCAGAAACCGACTCCTTCCTCCTCAACCCCCATATCTAGCCAATCACAACCCACTCTATCCTGCCCTCCTCTCCATTACTGCCTAGCCTTAGGGCACCGGTACCTCAGCCCTTACACCAGCATCACTACCTCGGCTCCCTGGCTATCCTCCCCGCCCCCACCAGGCCATCCCTGGTGCAGCCCCGATGAATTTTCCGAAACACAGGCCTGTTTGAAATGTTTTATGCCTCCTCACTCCCTGAGGATGAAGTCCAAACACCTATGTATGGTGTAAAGGCTTTTGCATCAGGCACCACCTCCCAGCCAATCTAACATCCCCTTGCCATCATTATAACCATCCCACGTGGTGCGCTCCAAATATTCTAAGTTATTCCCTGTACACACATCTATTTCTTTCCACTCTAATCCACTTTCTAAACTCAATAATCTACCCTTTGTCCATCTGGAAGATAGACCCTACCTCCTCTGGAAAGCCTGCCCCAACCTCCCCCAGGCTCCCACTGTACTTTACACATCGTCCTTTATAGCAAGAATATGTTTAACTGCAGACCTGCCTCCCCACTAGACTGTGAGCTCCTTGAGAGCAGGGACATTATTCCGTCTTCATTTCCCTAGCACATAGATTGCTCACAGGAATAAATATTAGCCAACCCAATGAAGTGACCAGACTAAGGTGACACTACTAGACAGTAGCTGAGTTGGGATGGGAAGCTGGGCTCTTTTCTGCCCTCTCTCTTGAGGTCTGGAGCCACTCAAGCCAAGTGACACATGCCTGTTAAAAGGAGAGACACCTTAGAGCAGTCCTTTATCTACCAGGGTGGCACTCCTCATCTCTGTCATCAGAACCTGGAGTTGTTATAACAGTGGAGACAGGATGTACCAAGTCATTCACACTGTCTCAGAACCAGAGGCAGGATTAGACCAACAGACAGGCTTTGAACTTGGGCAGAGCAAGGAGATTTGTCCCACTGGCGCTGAAGATGGACTTGGCTTTACAGATGCGGGGCTCTACCCAGACAGAGCACAGAGGATAGATGTGCTACCTGCCTGGGAGACTCTGGACAAGTAGCTTCCCCTCCCTGGGCCTCAATTTCCTCAACTGTAAAATGGCAATGGCAACTTCCACTAGATCCATTCTGGTTCAAAAATATCATGATTCCAACTGTAATCCCACCAAGAAACAAATCAGAGGGCCAGGTCACGGACCCAGCGGCACAGTGCAGAAAGAACATGGCGTCTGGAGGCTGCTGCCCTCTCCCCTCTGCCCTTAGCTGCTACTCTAGGTGAGTCCCTTCACTTTCTTCAGTTTCCTCATCTGTAGAAAAGGGATCATGCCAGCCACACCATAGGATTACCATGGGAAGAAAATGCAATGAATTACTTACGTAAAGTGCCTGAGCAGGGCTTGACCCATAATTGATGCACTCATGGATGTAGTTCCCTCTCCCTGATACAAGAATATGTCCCTGAGTGCTGTGCCTCCCCAGCTGGGCCCCTCCTCCTATCCCCCCGTCTGCTGCCTGCCAGGGGCCTGACATGCAGCTTCCTCAGCAATTCGTTTTGAGTATGGCTGAGGGCCGGAGTGGCCAGGTGAGAGTGGTTAGCCACAGAAGTGGCCACCCAAGATCCCACAATCAGAGACAGAGCCTGGATTCAAACTGAGGCCTGGGGACTCCAAGCCCAGAGCTCTTGTCACAAAACAGCGGACCCCCATGTGACAAAACAGCAGCCCGTGGGCTTACTGCCAACTCACTGCCTGGCCACCGTCCCTCTGTCCCCAGGTGACCCCACTGCATTCCTGTGGCTTGGGGTTTGCTGGAGTGGTGGCAGCAACCAAAGTCTTGGCACTCTCCCACCGGCAAGTGGGGAGGGGGCTCCAGAGACCAAATTCCTTTTCAAATGAGATTCTCGTGGTTTCCTCAGCTGGGGCGTCTGCGGAGCAGAAAACAAACAATGGGGAATTAAATTTCTCTGGAAAACAGACTCCACAAGTGGAGATCTAAGCATCTCTTTAGGCGTGGGGCTGACCGCTCCGCCCGGTGCCGGGCTGGACGCCCTCTGCCTTCCAGGCTAGGCGGTTGAGCAATCCCAACTCCTGAGACCATGTTCCCCTTCCCTCCCCAGGCTCCCCACCCTGGAGGGCCTCAGAACTGTCACCGGAGATGGACTCCAGTTCTTCCCGGACTGGGCTGGGGCACCCTGACCCAAGACAGCAGGGAACCCCAAAACAGGAGCATCCTCCTGGGACGGGTTTACACCCACTCTGTCTGACGCTGCTGCCACAGCCAGACGGATTTCAGGATCAAGTTGCAAAGACCAGGGAACGTGGTGAGACTTGCTGTCTCCCTGGGTCTTCAGGCCTCAGCAACATATTCTAGAATGACAGATCCAAAGAGGCACCAAGGAGAAGAGGACAAAGAGGCAGAGCCAGCAGCTGACATCCCTCCCAATACCACCTTAGGTCTTGGCAAGAAAGGCCCCTGCTAATGTGGTATGTTCATATGATGGAATATTTTGCAGCCATAAAAAGGAACGAAGTCCTGATACGTGGTACAACATGGATGAACCATGAAAACATAATGCTAAGCGAAAGATGCCAATTACAAAACGCCACGTACTGCATGATTCCATGTATATGAAATAGCCGGAATAGGTAAATCCAGAGGGACAGAAAGCAGATTAGTGGTTTCCAGGAGCTGGGGAGAGATTATAATATCTGATTTAAACTGAATTAACCCTTCAAAAAAAAAGGACAAGTGGCCTACAAAGATTTCTACAAAAACAGCAAGAAAGTAGGAGAGCTTCCCCAATCCGAAAAAAAAAGAAAAAAAAAAAATCCATTGCTGTCAAGTCGATTCCAACTCATAGAAACCCCATAGGATAGAGTAGAACTGCTCTATAGGGTTTCCAAGCCTGTAAATCTTTATGGAAGCAAACTGCCACTTCTTTCAAACCCCCAACGTTTTAGCTAGCAGCGAGTCCTTAAACACTGAGCCACCAGGGCTTCTGGCCCCTACTCCTAGGACATGCTTTTGTCCAACATATCACAAAGGACAAACAAGAGTTCTCTGTTGTCTGCTGCAGCAGACAGGAGAGATTTCCAAAAACGACATCTCTTTCCATCGAGGTAAATGTGAAGAAAAGGATTTTTCAACGTGCCTAAAATCTTCCAAATGAAGACTTTGAGTGGGTTTAAAATCAATTTGCTAAAGGTATTAAAATGCAACACATTCCAATTTCTTTGCAGGAACAACTGATTGACATGAAAGAAGATGGAAATTTGTGAGCCAATTTTGAACAAAGCCTTGGCATAATTGGTGGAAGAAATTGAAAACTGAATGTCATGATTTAATAAGCTGAGCCCACAATGCGCTTCGCCTGCCTGGATCTAGGCATCTTGGTGAGGCATCCTTTTCAGCCGTGACAGCCACTAAAACTGAATATGGAAATACACCCAATTTAGAGTCAGACCTTCAAATCACTGCTCCACAAAGTGTTAAACCGAGTTTTTCAAAAATAAAGCAGCACTTTCAATCACATTGCTTTCATTGTGAGAGCAAAAAGGGGTTTTGAACCATCATTAAATGAAATGCCGTAAACGCTACTTTAAAATATTGTTTGTTTTATATTTACTAGATTCTTTTTTCATTTCCACTGCTATAGTTTTGTGATGTACATAATGTAATAATCTGCATATTATGTAATTTGTACATATATAATTCTGTATGTAATGTACATTTGTAAAGTACATATATGTTTTTATAAAGTACATACTAATGTATATTCGTATATGTGGTTTATACATGTCATGTTGGAGTCCTAGTGGCACAGTGGTTACAAGCTCAGCTGCTAACCAAAAGGTTGGCAGTTCGAATCTACCAGCCACTCCTTGGAAATCCTGTGCAGCAGTTCTACTCTGTCCTAGAGGGTTGCTATGAGTCAGACTCCATGGCAGCATGCTTGGTTTTTGGTTTTTACGTGTCATGCGTAAAGTTATATGTATGTAATTCATAAATTATAAATAGATATTGAAGGTGCCTGCTCAAAATTTTTTACTGATGGTATATGTGAACAATAAAGTTTGAGCTTGAGGGTATCGCAGTGCCTAAAGGCCCCTCCAGCTCTGGCATCGGAGACTACAATAGGCCACCACATCCTGGGTGGGAGCATTCATGATAAACATTCTCCTGGATCCTTACCTGCTGTCTTAGTCATCTAGTGCTGCTATAACAAAATACCACAAGTGTATGGCTTTAACAAACGGAAACTTATTCTCTCACAGTCTAGGTGGCTGAAAGTCCTAGTTCAGGGTGCCAGTTCCCGGAGAAGGCTTTCTCCCTCTGTTGGCTTTGGAGGAAGGTCCCTGTCATCAATCTTCCCTCAGGTCTAGGAGTTTCTCAGCACAGGCACCCTGGGTCCAACGGACATGTTTCTTCTCCCGGCTCTTCTTCCTTGGTAATACGAGGCCCCTCGCCTCTCTGCTCACTTCTCCTTTTTATATCTCAAAAGACATTGACCCAAAACACAACATAATCCTGTAGATTGAGTCCTGCGTCATTAACGTAACTGCCTCTAATCCTGCCTCATTAACATCATAGAGGTTAGGATTTATAACACATAGGATAATTATATCAGATCACAAAATTGTGGACAACCACACAATACTGGCAATCATGGCCTAATCAAGTTGATACACATTTTGGGGGGACATAATTTAATCCATAACACCTGCCCTGCAGGGGCAAGGGGTTGATTAGAGTTTCAGGCATGCACATTTTGTAGCTGAGAAGTCAGGGACGCAGATGAGAGTGAGGACTGACCCTCCATCCCATTCCTTCCCCTGGAATAAACAAGACTTCACTCCTCTCCTCCTTACCCCTTCCACTGCAACAGAAAATGATAACGTTCCTCCTGCTCAGAAGGGAATACAGAGGCCCTGAGAGTGTAACTGTCTTTCCTGGAGCCATAGCAAATTGGCAATGGAGCCAAAGTATGAATGCAAGTGTCCTGAGTGCCCGATCTGGCCTTTTACCTGTCCTGCTCCTTCTGAACCTTGAGGCAGAACCTGGTTTTAGACCACTGAATTCACACGATTGTCTCTGTTCGGAAGTCCTTCCTGCTACTAATTTCAGTCTTGCATGATGCAAATAAAGCCTAGAATGCTCAGGAAGTTAAACACCCAGGTCAGTTTTCTGCCCCATCGTAGTGAAGAACATCTCTCTCTCAATCTTTTGTGTCTTAATCCCCAAAAATAGAGTTTCAGAGAAAAGCAAGGCCTGCTGCAGCTCTGCCACCCTTTCAGAGGGCTCAGCACATCCCTGAAGCAAAATGATCTTTCTAAGGCACAGATATGTTTGTGTCACTCCCTCCCCTGCTTAAAGGCTTCCCAGTTTTAGGGATTGAATTGCGTTTTCTCAAAAAATATGTTGAAGTTCTAAGCCCTGGTACCTGTGAACTTGACCGTCCTTGAAATAGGGTCTTTGAAGATGCGATCATACTAGAATAAGGTGGGTCTTAATCTAGTATGGGTGACGTCCTTATAAAAACAGAGAAGAGACACAGAAAGACCAAGGAAGGACAGCCATCTAAACATGCATCTACCACCCAGGGAACCCCTGGAGCTCCCAGAGAAGCAAGAAAGGGTCTTCCCCTAGAGACTTTGGAGGAGCGTAGCCCTGCCCACATGTTGATTTGGGCTTCTAACATCCAGAACTGTGAGACGGTAAATCTCTGTTGTTTAAAGCCAACCAGTTTGTTATGACAGCCCTAGGAAACTAAAATGCTCTCTCTCCATTGCCCAGGAAACTCAGGCTGCTTAGGCCAAACTACATGGCCCTCACCCCCAGCCCAACCCACCGCATCAGTCACCTACAGGAATGGATTCCACACTGCTAATGTAAGCAGAAAGGAATTTCGTGCAAATAATTCCATACTTAGAAAATCTTTAAAAGGACTAGAGGAACAGCTTCTAGGAATGGCTTCCACAATATCATGGTCCCAACTACCCACGCTGGGAGTCATACAGGGTCTGTTGGCTTCAAGAACCATCACTACTGTCTTAGTTATCTAGTGCTGCTATCACAGAAATATCACAAGTAGATGGCTTTAACAGAAATTTATTTTCTCACAGTTTAGGAGGCTAGAAGTCTGAATTCAGGGTTCTAGCTCTAGGAGAAGGCTTTCTCTCTCTGTTGGCTCTTAAAGAAAGTCTTGTCTCTTTTGAGTTTCTAATCCTCAGCTATCTTCATGTGGCTTGGCATCTATCTTCCCACATCCCTGTTTACTTAATCTGCTCCTTTTTTTAATTTCAAAAGAGATACACCCTACACTAATACTGCCTCATTAACATAACAAAGAAAATCCATTCCCAAATGGGATTATAACCACAGGTGTAGGGGTTAGGATTTATAACACATATTTTGGGGGGACGTTATTCAATCCATAACAACTATTAGCTATTCAGGGATCAAGGGGCGATTTCAGCAACGACTTCTCAACACCCATGAAGCTGGAGACTGGACACCAGAAGGCAGCTGGCAAAAATCCCCAGTGTTTCCATAGCCATGCTTTGCCAGGAGCAATAAGCCAAGTGGCAGAAAGAAGATAGCACACCTTCCAAATAAAAGCCTGAAACCCATTCCCATCGAGTCAATTCTAACTCATACTGACCCTGTAGAGCAGAGAAGAACTCTCCCATAGGTTTCCGAGGCTGTAATATTTACAGAAGCAGACTGCCACATCTTTCCTCCACGGAGCAGCTGGTAGGTTCAAACCTTTCAGTTAGCAACCAAGTGCTTAACCACTGTGCAACCAGGGCTTGCAAATCAAGGTCATTTGGTTGATAGAACCCATTGCATAGCCAGAACTCTAGCAGCAAGAGAGTCGGAGTAATGCAGCTTCTAGTATCCAGCCTCCCCAGCTCAGGAAGGCGGGTGGAGGCTGGGTGCTATACACACACTGTCTCTCCAGATTCTTTTCCCAGCACTCTTCCCACACTCACCCTGAACTCCAGCTACAGAGACCACTCCAAATGTCCTGGAAACACTGCAGGCTCTCTCTCACCTCTCTGACCCTGTCCCTGCTGGCACCCCACCTTGAATGCCCTTCCCAAACCTAAGATGTTCTCTCTGGTTCCCTCATTCAGGGACTCCCATAGCCCAAAGCTGTCCGGTAGAAATATAATGTGAGCCACATGCATAATTCTAAATTTTCTAGTAGCCATATGCAATAGGTAGAATAATGGCCACCCAAAGGTCCCTAGGTGGCGCAAACAGTTTGTGCTCGACTGGCAACCAAAAGGTTGGTGGTTCGAACCCACTAAGTGGCACCATGGAAGAAAAGGCCTGGAGATCTGCTTCCATAAAGATTACAGCCAAGAAAACCCTTTGGGAAAGAGGTCCCAGGTATGTAAGGCATTACCGAAAAAGAAGAACAAAGTGGAAGACCTCACTCTACCTGATTTTAGAACCTATTATACCGCCACAATAGTCAAAACAGTCTGGTACTGGTACAACAACAGATACATAGACCAATGGAACAGAATTGAGAATCCACACATAAATCCATCTACATACAAGCAGCTGATATTCGATAAAGGCCCAAAGTCAGTTAAATGGGGAAAAGACAGCCTCTTTAACAAATGGTGCTGGCGTAACTGGATATCCATCTGCAAAAAAATGAAACAAGACCCATACCTCACACCATGCACAAAAACTAACTCAAAAGGGATCAAAGACCTAAATATAAAATCTAAAACAATAAAGATCATGGAAGAAAAAAATAGGGACAACACTAGGAGCCCTAACACATGGTCTAAACAGTATAAAAATATTACTAACAATGCAGAAGAGAAACTAGATAACTGGGAGCTCCTAAAAATCAAACACCTATGGTCATCCAAAGACATCACCAAAAGAGTAAAAAGATTACCTACAGATGGAAAAATTTTTCAGCTATGACATTTCCAATCAGCGTCTGATCTCAAAATCTACATGATATTGCAAAAACTCAACACAAAAAAAGCAAATAACCTAACTAAAAAATGAACAAAGGCTATAAATAGGCACTTCACTAAGGAAAACATTTAGGTAGCTAACAGATACATGAGGAAATGCTCACGATCATTAGCCATGAGAGAAATGCAGATCAAAACTACAATGAGAGTCCATCTCACTCCAACAAGGCTGGCATTAATCCAAAAAACACAAAATAATAAATGTTGGAGAGGTTGTGGAGAGACTGGAACACTTATACACTGCTGGTTGGAATGTAAAATGCTATAACCACTTTGGAAATCAATTTGGCGCTTCCTTAAAAAACTAGAAATAGAACTACCATATGATCTATCAATCCCACTCCTTCGAATATATCCTAGAGAAATAAGAGCCTTTACACTAACAGATATATGCACACCCATGTTCATCACAGCACTGTTTACAATAGCAAAAAGATGGGTGCAACTAAGGTGCCTATCAACGGATGAATGGATAAATCAATTATGGTATATTCACACAGTGGAATACTACACATCGATAAAGAACAGTGAGGAATCTGAGAAACATTTCATAACATGGGGGAACCTGGAAGGCATTATGCTGAGTGAAATTAGTTGCAAAAGGACAAATATTGTATGAGACCACTATTATAAGAACTCAAAAAATAGTTTAAACAGAAAAGAAAATATTCTTTGACGGTTACTAGAGTGGGGAGGGAGGGAGAGGGGTTTTCACTAATTAGATAAGAACTATTTTAGGTGAAGGGAAAGACAAAGCACAATACAGGGGAGGTCAGCACAACTGGACTAAACCAAAAGCAAAGAAGTTTCCTGAATAAACTGAATGCTTCAAAGGCCAGCGTAACAGGGGCAGCGGTTTTGGGACCATGGTTTCCGGGGACATCTAAGTAAATTGGCATAATAAAATCTACTAAGAAAACATTCTGCATCCCACTTTGGACAGTGCTGTCTGAGGTCTTAAACGCTAGCAAGTGGCCACCTAAGATGCATCAATTGGTCTCAACGCACCTGTAGCAAAGGAGAATGAAGAACACCAAAGACATAAGGTAATTATGAGCCCAAGAGACAGAAAGGGCCACATAAACCTGAGACTACATCAGCCTGAGACCAGAACTAGATGGTACCCAACTACAACCGATGACACAGTGATTAAGAGTTCAGGCTGCTAACTAAAAGGTCAGCAGTTTGAATCCACCAACCGCTCCTTAGAAACCCTATGGGACAGTTCTACTCTGTCCTAGAGGGTTGCTATGAGTCGGAATCAACTTGACAGCAAAGGGGTTTTTTTTGATAAGCCATCAAATTTATGGTAATTTGTTACAGCAGCCTAAGTAAACTACCACATTTTTAAAAAGCAAAAAGAAACAGGTGAAATTAATTTAACAGTATATTTTATTTAACCCAATATATCCAAAATATTATCATTTCCACATTTAATCAGCATAGAATTATTAATAAGATATTTTACATTTTTCTTGGTACTAAGTCTTTGAAATCTGAAGTGCATTTTGCACTTACAGAGCTTCTCAAATCAGTCTAGCCACATTTCAAGCGCTGAATAGCTCGTGTGACTAATGGCCACTCTATAGGATGGGCAGCTATTAGCCCTTTGTACGCCTCGTCTAGCACCAGCCTGGGATTTATTGGCCTCATTTGCTTATGAGTCATCCTCCTCCACAGATGGTGTACTACTTGGGGTCAAGGGCCTTGTCAAAGGTCTGTATTCTAGCACCTGAACATAGCAGATGCTCAATAAAGGTGTTTTGAAAGAATGAGTAATGGGTTCTGTACTCAAAAAAAAAAAAGGTCCTGTCAGAAATTACTTTTTTGTTTGTTTGACTGATTTTCCTCTTTCTTTAGTGAGGAAACTGCAGCCTAGACCGCTTCACTGCTTCACAGTCTGGACTGGGTTAGGGAAATGTCACCTTGGATTCCCTTTTCTGGAAGGGTAGGTGGAGGACACGGTACCCTCATCAGCCAGGGAAAGGGTGTATTTTAAGGCACCAGCAAAAGCTGCCCTAGCCTTGGGAAGCTGATGGTGTCAGAGGCAGGGGTGGCTGAGCAGGGCCTGTGAAGCAGCTGAGGCTGGAATCAGTGTTCCTGGGTCTGCCTTATGCTGAAGGAAGTGGCCAATATGTGAACTAAAAGAGCCAACCTACCAAGGCATTAACCCTCAGACCCCCCAGACCAGCCCTGAAGAACCAGTGTGAAGGTGGTCCTTGGTGCCAGCCTGCAGGAGGTAGCTAGGGCTAAAGCCCAGCCACCACCTGGCCTGACATTCCATCTCCCTGTAACCTGCTCCTTCAAGCTGAGAACCTCAGCAGTCGCCCCTTCTGCCCACCCACCCACCATCCTGAGCTGCAGTCCCTGGCTGAGACTGCTGGATGGTATGCCCTAGCTTGGAGCTGCCAGAAGGAGGGGCGCCATTTTCTTGACTCAAAGACAGAACTGCTCCCCAACCTAGCAGGATTTGTATGGACACATGGAGATGTCTTTAATGCACCATCAAGAGGGAGCACCTTTGACAACTTTGCACAGCTTTGGTCACTGGCCACCCGCCATGGCACTGGCTCCTCAGGCCTCTGAAGCCAGAAGCCCTTCCACTGAGCATAAGAAGAGCACTGGGGAGCCCACCCCTCACCCACACCCTCATCATTCCTCATATTAGTCACTGCTGGGATCACCAGTCCCTGGGCTGGGGACTTTACTGGCTCCCTCACTTCAAACCAACCTCCCCAGACCAGCTTGACTAAAGCACTAATGCCTTTCCCCCACTGTAACTGGCTGGGACCCCTGGCACAGAACAGGGAGGGAGCTGGAGCCATGGAGAGGGAGTGCCTGGACTTGCTGCCATCACCACAGGTGTAGTTCCCACCTTAGGGCACACACACACGTGAATGAATGCATGAAACAGGGCTCTGAGCCCCTTCTCAAAGCCCTCCACACACTAGGGATGGAAGCCCCATTCTGCAATAATGTCTAAAGACATTGTAAAAAGAAGAAAAGACAAGATCGTTCTAGTGGGGCCCCACCTAGGTCCTGCCACCACCTGACCCAGTCCAGACAGTATAGGAGGGGCAGTGGGAGGGTATTCTGCTCACTGGCGCCCTGCTTACCCGAGACCAAGGCCTTCACTCTGTCTCTGCCAGCCCACCCGTTTCTGGCAGGCACATGGCTGAAAGGGACACCAGTAGCACACCTTGGCTCAAGCAACACCCTACCCAGTCCAACCAAGGGCTCCCCTGACCACATGGGGCACTGAGAGGCCATGCAGGACGCTTGGCAACCCCTCACACACAAGCCTGACCTGGCGCCTGCCAGGCCAGGCAGCCACCCAGTGCCTCACCCCCGTGCTGGTGCCAGCCCCACCTGGGCTGGTCAGAAGTTGGTCAGGTGCGGGAGGGTGGGGCCTGCTGGCGGTTAGGGCGGTGTGAGGAGCCCGAGGGAAGGAAAGGGGAGGGAGGGAGGGAGGGAGGGACCTAGGACTACTCTTAAGGCAGGTCTGGAGGTGAGCTGGCCCCTCCCCTTACTCTTCACCTGGGCTCTGAGCAGCTTGGTCCCAGTAGCCCTCAGCGAGCACAGCCTCTGCCTCCACGGACACCAGGTAGGCAGGCACCTTTATTCTTTAAGGAGGAGGGAGGGAAACCTATAACCCTCACCCCAACTTTGACTCATTTAACCCTCTGTCCTCACTTCTTCACATCTCCTTGGGGTTCAGTAAAGGTGGAGAGAAATGGGGAGGAGGCTGTGGGTGAGAGATGACCCCAGAATCCAGCACTTTTGGGGAACTAATTCTGTACCCCTCAATGAGCAGATGAGGGAACAAGGCCCAGGGAGTGGAAGAGGCTTGAGATGGGGACTTGGGAAGAGAATGGGCACAGAGCCCAGGCCTCCAGCCTCCCAGCCCAGAGGCCGGTGCTGGGCACTTCAGAGGGCAGCTCCTGGCCTCTGCTGGTCCTTCAGGTCCCTGCCTGGCCCATATCTCCCTGCTGCTCTAGGTGCTGCTTGGCTAGTTCTGGGTGGGAGGGAGGGGGAGTCAGGAGCCATTCCTCATGGGTGGGGGTGGGGTGTGGGTGGATAGGCTGTTGAGCAAAGTGTTTTGGGGGAGACTCAGGTTTCACCCCCTCCTCTGTCGACTTGGCTGACCTGAGCTTATATGAGGGAGAGTAAATTGGAAGAAGAGGTGGACAGGGAGGCAGAAGACAGGATTTGCCAGGTAGGGGTTTGCTGCCTCTCAAAGTGGCCTTTGTAACAAAGAGAGAGGTTTGAATCTGGATCTGAAGGGGGAGTGGGTGGGAGGGATCTGCAAATAGGGCAAAGCTGGTGATGCTCCCTCCTGCCCCCTACACCCACCCCCAAAACACACACACACTCTCAGTCCTGAGCCCCAGGGAGCCTCCCCAGCCACTTAGGGCAGGAAAGAAAGAGCTAGAGGAAGGTGTCCCATGGAAGGCTGGGGGGAGGGGTCCAGGACTAAAGGCGTGAGACACAGTTCCTACCCTAGGATATCAGTGGCGATTCAGGAGGTGTTAAAAGTGAGAAGAGTTTGAAAAAGAGCCCTTTGCTCAATCCCAGGTCTGTCCTACTCTGTTCCAGAACCACAGAAGGGCCGGGTTGGAAGGGGTCTTGAATCTATGAAGCAGCAGCGTAGGGTAAGATCTGGGGACTGGGAAGCCAAGACCGCCTGGGTTCAAATCCCAGCTCCTCCACTTGCTATTGTATGACCTTGGGCAAATCCCTTGACCTCTCCAGCCCACCTCAGAGAACAGTTGAGAAAATGATATGACTAAGTATTAAGTGTCTACTATGAAACCCTGGTGGTGTGGTGGTGAAGTGCTACATCTGCTAACCAAAAGGCTGGCAATTCAAATACACCAGGTGCTCCTTGGAAACTCTGTGGGGAGGTTCTACTCTGTCCTATAGGGTCACTATGAGTCTAAATCGACTTGACAGCAATGGGTATATTATTATGTTCCCATTATAAAGATGGGGAAACTGAGGCCCAGAGAGGAAATGACATTCGCCCAGGGTGGTACAAAAGCAGGTCTAATCAGAAAACAGGCATCCAGGTCCTGTTCCTGGGAGGACACCCAGCCACTCTGTGCCCTGTTAGTCAGTAACCCTAGCCTCCTCAGAAAGCCTTCCAGAGTGCACAGAGATTCTGTCCCCACTAACCCAGGATACTTGGAGTGTGTGGGGGAAAAGCCACTGTTCCGTGTCCTCAGCTGCCCCAGGGAGGAGCAGGAAGGCCCAGCTCCCTTCCAGTGCCATTTATAGACAGGCTTCCCGCGCCCGGGATGCACCGCCTTCTCCAGGATCTGCCAGGAGAAGTCTGGCAACCAGCCTCCAGAAGCTTTGGTGGGGGATGGGGGAAGACCGACTTCTTGTTAACTGACTGTATGACCTTGGCCAGGCCACACCCCTTATGTGGGCGTCAGGTGCCCCTCTGCATTGAATTCCATGTGACATAAGGAGTTAAGAGTCCAAAGTTCCATGGCCTGGGTCTGACTCCCAGCTTCACCACTTTGTTAGCTGTGTGACCAACACAGGTTTCTTAACCTCTCTGAGTCTTAGTGGCTTCGTCTATAAAATGGGCTGATAATAGAGGTTCAGTACTTCCTAGGGTTGTGAGGGAATTAAATGAGTTACTATATGTAAAGCATGTCCACTGGTGCCTGGCACGTGATGAGAGCTCAATAAATGGGAGTAGTTGTTGTCATTGTTGTTGTTGTCATTGTTATTATTACGGTGTTACACTCTACAAGCCCTTACTTCTAAATAGTACTTGAAACTGTTCGACTGCTTTCACAAGAGCCCTGGTGGAGCAGTGGTTAAGATCTCAGCTGCTAACCAAAACGTTTGCAGTTCAAGTCATCAGCCACTCCTTGGAAGCCTTATGGGGCAGTTCTGCTCTGTCCTACAGGGTTGCTGTGAGTCAGAATTGACTCGACAGCAATGGGTTTGGGCTTTTTTGTTTGTTTGTTTGTTTCACAAAAAACTATTTTCTCATTTGTTCCCCACCACTGTCTTGGAGGACACAGGGCAGAAATTCTTATTCCCATCTCACAGTTGAGGAGACTAAGGGTCAGCATTACAGTTAGGAGCCGTTTGTGCTAGGATTAGAATCTAACTCTTCAGATGCAAGAGTCCATGTTCATTTTACCTGCCCCTAGCTGGTCTCAGATGCCTTTTCCAGCCCAGGCTCTGGCTTGAAACCAGGACATGGTGGAGCATCTGGGAGAAAGGGAGAAGCAGAGGTGGGGAGTGTTGGGTGGGCAGGCAGCCAGGCTCAGGGCAGGCAACAGAAGTGCACCCAACGTGCCTCAGCTCCTTGTAGTTTTTTTTGGCAGCACCCGTGCCTGAACCTCTTACCTCTTTCCCAGCCCCACCTATAAGGAACTAGCACAAGGCATTAAGGTTAGACAACGCAAAGAACTTTGCACAGTAAGGGAAATGAGGCAGTTGAGACATCTCTCTCCTAGATGAGCCCCCAGGGAGCGAAGAGCGTCTAATGATGTCACTCCCGTACTCAGAACATTTCTGTGGCTCCCATTGCCCTTAGGGTTGAGTCTGCACTCCTGAGTCTACCTGCAAGAGGATGCAGGGTCTGGCCAGCTGGCCTCCCCTGCCCCATCTCCCTTCCACCCACCCCTGTGCTCTCTGTTCTTGGATGCTCAAGAATGCCTCTTGGTCGCCCCTGTCCACCAGGGCCTTCACACACACTGTTCCCTCTGCTTTGAACACTCCCTACATACCCACCCCTGCCTGCCTTGCCCAGCTAGCTCCTGTTTTTCCTTCTTGTCCCTGTTTACATGTCCCTTCCTCCAGGTTAAGTCTTCCCTGACCTCCCCATCAGTGCCTACAGAGTCCCCTCCTCCCTGGTGACACTGTTTATGATTGCTCACCTGATTACTTGTCTCTTTCACCAACTGGGCTACGTGAAACAGCAGCTAAGTGCATGAGCCCTGACATCAGGCAGTCTCAGGTCAACCCTGCTCTGACAATTGCTGGTGGTGTGACCTTTGGGCAAGTCATTTACCTCTCTAAATCTCAGGCTGTCTTGTTGTAAAACTGGATAATAACAGGACCTGCCTCATAGGAGTATTACGAGGATTTATAAAGGCTCTATGTGTAAATAGCAGTGCTTATATGCCACCTAATCCCTGTGTGATGCAAACTGTTAATGCCCTCTGATGCTAACTAAAAGGTTAGAGGTTTGAGTTCACCCAGAGGTGCCTCAGAAACAAGGCCTGATGCTCTACTTCCAAAAAATCAGCCACTGAAAACCCTATGGAGCACAGTTCTACTCTGACACACATCAGGTCGTCATGAGTTGAAGTCAACTCCAGGACAACTGTTTTTATGTATAACTAAAATCTATGATACCATCCCAATAGGGAGCCTAAACAGATATACACAGTGCTATGGGAGAATCCACCACTCGTCTGTCAGTTTGTCATACGGTGTTGGTTCACGTGTTGCGATGATGCTGGAGGAGTCCTGGTGGCTCAGTGGCTAAGCATTTAGCCTCTAACCAAAAGGTTGGCAATTCGGATCCATCAGCTGTTCTTTGGAAACCCTATGGGGCAGTTCTACTCTGTCCTATACGGTTGCTATGAGTCAGAATCAACTCCATGGCAATGGGTTTAGTTTTTGGTTTATGATGTTGAAGCTATGCTAAAGGTATTTCGAATACCAGCAGGGTCATGCATGATGGACAGGTTAAAGCAGACCTTCCAGACTAAGACTAGGAAGAAAGGCATGGTGATCTACTTCCAAAAATTGGCCAATGAAAACCCTATGGATCACAACCTAGCCACAGAAAACAGTAATTAACTTGCTCAAGTTTACATAGCTAGTAAATACTAGGGCCAGGATGTAAATCCAGGCAGTCTGGCTCCAGAATCCATGCTTTCTAATAAATGAATATATATGCCTTTGATTGGGGGAGCGGGGGAGGAGCTTCATCTACAGAACTTACTCAGTCCCACCTCCCTGCCTCTTTCAGGTCCTGGGAACTGCGGGTTGGCAAGTGATATCTCTGGAATGCAAGTGAGGCTGGTTGAAAGCCAGAGGTAAACCACTGGGGTCCCCAGCCCCACCATGTCACAGGTGATGTCCAGCCCCCTCCTGGCAGGAGCCCATGCAGTCTGCTTGGCTCCCCACGAAGAACCCAGCAGGGCCCTGCACCCAGCGCCCAGCCCCAGCCTGCCACCCCAGTGTCCTTACTATACCACGGAAGGCTGGGGAGCCCAGGCCCTGATGGCCCCTATGCCCTGCAAGGGGCCCTCCAGCAGGCCCCAGCAGGCCCCACAGGCCAGGGCCAAAGCCAGCTGCCTCCTGCAGTTCCCCGATGAGCAGGCCTCAGGGGCCCCAGAGGACCTCGCCTCCTACATTGACTTCTCACTGGAGAGTCTGAACCAGATGATCCTAGAACTGGATCCCACCTTCCAGCTGCTTCCACCAGGAACTGGTGGCCCCCAGGCTGAGCCTGCCCAGGACACAACCTTGAGAAGAAAGAGGGAGGAGCCCGAAGCCTTGGGTAAGGACCTGGGGCACAGTGCCAGGAGGGGGACTGGGGGGCCAGACCTCATGAGGAAGGAGAACTTTGCTATGGAATCAGAACGGCAGGAGACACTATCCTGTTGGGAGGTGCTGGGCAGCCCTAAAGAAGTTGTTTAACCTCTCTGTTTTCTCTGCTATAAAACAGGGATAAATGCAAGTTTCCCTTGCTAGCCAATTCTATTAGGTTCCTGAGTTTGGAAAGTAATGAATACCTGCCTTACAGGATTTTTATGAGAATTTAAATAAGTTAATACATATAAGTGTTTTATACAATGCCATGCATGTAAGTAAGGACTTAATAAATGTGGGACCTCTGAGCTCTACTGCTCTGTGGTGTCTCTAGGTCCTAACCTAGATCCTCTGAAATTTTCTTAGGATTTCTATCTGGGTCTCTGTCCCTGTTTAGAGGGGTATCTCTCTGGGAGGCCCAAGCTAGAAATAGTGGGGTTGGAGAGACGCAGAATTCAGTCTTTTTAGGGTAGGCATTCCGTTACATTCAAGTAGTGGTACAGTATTAAATGTTTAACAACTGGCTCTCTGGTTGGGGGATGGGGAGGAAGAAGCCCTGATTTAAAGTGCCAATGTCCATGGTGTAAATTTTCTCACCATAGCTGACTTCAAGCTACCAACGTGGTTTAGAGTTGGGAAGAGATGTGCAGTTGCAGGTCATCATGTAGTATTTCTACCATACAGATACAACAGACATAAATTACCTCAAGAGCAGAGATAATAGTAAAATAATTAGATGTGATGAGTTCTGAGTATTTGTTACCTTCATCTGAATATAAGTTGTTCAATTGTAAGGTTATATAAATTTCATAATGGCTGAGCTTAGCAACCAACTGGACAAAATCCTGACAATTTAACAATTGGTTCTTGAAAGCTGGTATAAGCCAGTTCTAGTACATCACTACATCCAAGGGAATACGAGAATCCCCACATCTGGCTTCAGTTTGCCAAACAAACCGTTTCAAATCTACTCTGAGGATGAGGGTCAAGGAGCAGCAGCCCCACTAGACAGTCCTGAGGACTGAGGCCTCGAAGGTCAAAGTGCCAAATATATTAAGCATTTTATAGATAGTAGAGCCTTCAGTTCTCCAAATCCACCCCCAAGGGATAAACATTTTTATCCCCAGTTTACGAATGAAAAAATTGAGGTTGGAGTCAGGCAGATCTTACACAATCTGCTTACTTCGCTTTGTGTCTCACGCTCCTCATCCGTAAAATAAAGATAATAAGAGTTCTTACCTCAAAGGGCGTTGCAGAGAATTAAAAATAATAATGTTGGTTGGCTGCTTATCATAAATCCTGGCACTCTGTACGTCATTATAAATGGTGGCTGTTTTTTTTTAAAACATTAGGTTTGAGTTTAGGACCAGCCCCAGGGCAGGTTTCGGCTCTGGGGTGGAGATGAGCCCAGGACCTAGGTCCTCTGGCGCCTGGGCTTACTCCTACCTCCTCCCACCCAGGGTTGCCTGCCAGGCCTGTTAAAGGAACCACCTCTATCCCTCAAGAGCCTTTCCTGTGTCTTAAGGCCAGTCATGGGCATGTCATTGCAGGAAAAGCATCTGGGGCCTAATTAATGTTGGCAGGAACAAACCCAGCCCTTTCATGTTTATACCCCAAGGCAAAGGTTTCACACACGCAAGGCCAGCTGAGGCCAGGCCAGTCTCTGTGGCCGGGGGTGCCTAGGGTGGGAAGTGGGGACAACCCAGCCCTTCCTCCAAGAGACTAACGGACAGTCGTCTGTATTCTTAGATGCCCTGGGCACAGCCTGCCATTGTAAGTATGTGTCCACCAATTCTGAGGAAGTAGGGGATGTGAGGGGGGTGACAGTGGTCAAAAGGTCCTGACAAAGCCGCCTAGCTCTGCCCTCGCCCCTTATGATGGAGTTTAAAAAAAAAAAAAAAAAAAATTCTTTCCTGTAACTTCCACCTGGACACCTGCAATGCTGGAAGCTCACTACCTCCTGAGACAGCCCAGCCAGTTATATTCCCTTAGGAAGCTCTGCTATGAGCACTAAGTATAGTGACGGAGCATTTGCAGGTCTTTGTATCTGCTGCACCCTTTCTCATGCATCTCAGGCTCCCAAAGCCCGCTCCACAAACCGTTGCTCCTGGTGACAAAGTTTTCACCAGCCCATGTAGTGTAGCTAATTCTGGGCACCATGGTGGATCTTTATATTCCTAAAAATATTCAGGAGTCCTTGAGTGGTGCAAATGGTTAAGCACTGGTTTACTAGCTGAAAAGTCAGCATTTTGAACCCACCCAGAGGCAGCTTCGAAGACAGGCCTGGCAATCTGCTTCCTTGAAAATCCTATGAGACAGTTCTACTCTGCACACGTGGGGTCGCCATGAGTTGGAATCAACTCAACTGCAACTAACAACAACAAATACATTCATGTGGGGATCCCTCTGTATTTTACAATCTCATCCTTCCTACTTTGGGGGTGTTGAAGGAAAGGCATTCATAATTGTGGTGTTCTATGTTTGCTGTTTCTCTTATGCCCTAACTTGGCAAAATTAAAACTTAAATGTTAGCAATCATATGTTGATTCCTTTGATAGATTATTTTTTAAGTAGTTCACATAACACACGATCCCAACATCTACTCTGTGATAGTGGTAACCTCACTTACAGATGAGAAAACTGAGGCTCAGGGAGAGAAAGGAATGGTCCACGCTCATGCAGCTAGTGAGTGGTAGGGCCAGGCCTCAGATCTGGGCTGTCGGCCTTCAAAGTCCACACTCTCCATCTGCCTCTCTTCTTTGGAACTAGTTCCCTGCCCTCTCAGGCTTCACAGAGTAAATCTGTTTGGAGGCAGCCTACAGCCTCCTTTCTGAGGCTCTACCTCACCAGCGCTTGTGAACCTTCCCTGGGTTTCAGGCTCCTGTCCTCTTCCTTTAGACTTACTCTAGAGGGTCCCTAGCCCACAGCAAACATGGTTCCTAGAAGCAAATGCTTTATCCCTTTCTTTATCCCCTCTCCATCTTTGGAACAGGCCCTCATATTTCTTTTTCCAGCAATATCTGCCAGGCAAGGCTGTTTCCCTATCCAAAGTGAAGGGTTTAATAACTGTCCCCATGCCCCTCACCCACACCATTCCCCCTTACCTCCCCGCACCCACCTGGCCTACTGCTGGAGCTTGTGTACACCCAATGCTGCTCAGACTTGCCCTACAGGCCTGTAAACAGCGGCTGCACCCAGGTGATGAGGTGGGGGCCTCCCCGCAGCCACATCCACCTCAGGAGAGCCCAGGGAGGTGACTCACAGCACCAGGACTCCTACCTCCCCCAAGCTGCACTGCTCCATTATTGGTGGGTCTTTGGATAGCCCAGTGAGTAAGGGGCCCAGAGCTTTACCAGGATGAAAAACACCGCCCCCTCCCCAGAGCAGCCAAGCACCTTCTCATAGAACAAGAAGGAAGAGGCCCCAACACAGCACAGGAGCAGGAGTCAGGTGCCTCCATTCCCTGGCTGCGTGACATTGGATAACTCACTTAGCCTTTCTGAGCCTTGATTTCTTATGGGAATTAATAATATTCCCTACTTTGAGGAAGTAGGAAAGTAGAGTCGCCATAAAGATTAAATGAGCCGATGGAGGAAACATGTTGGGGATGGTGCTGGCACCAGCCTTTATTAAAAATTGTTATATTTAAAATGGAAATGATAATGCAAAGATCACTTAGTAAGATGAATCGCCTAGCACAATGCCAGTCACATAGTAGGGGGTCTCAGTACATGTTAGCTCCATTCCCACTTTTCTCTGAGCCTCAGCTTCTTCCTCTTTAAATGCAATGCCTGCCCTGCCTGTTGTAAGGTTCAAGGGGATGATGAATGTAAACACTATAAAGTGCTATAAAAATAGAACTTGCACTTCTTGCCAACCTTCCAGAAGAATCCACCCCACTTCCCAAACATTTTCTTCTCCAGAGCCCATAATATATTACCCCAAATATTTCTCCTCTAGTCCTCATCCTCTTAAGCAGACGGATCCCCACCTCAGCCAGAAAGAGTGCTCCATTTGGCCAACAATGGCCCAGAAAGGCAGGCAGGCAGGACTGCTCCCTGCGGCCCACCAGGGGCCAGGCTCTAGGCTCTAATTATCATTATATTTAATCCTCACCACAACCTTGGGAAGTGGGTTTCCAATCCCCACTTCACAAGTGAGGAAACTGAGGCTCGGAGAAGTTAGGAAGGTTACCCAATGCCTCTGGGGTGGAAAGTGGCAAAAGCAAGACTCACACCCAGATTTGTCAACTGCAAAGCCAAGCCCATTCCTCCACCTGCTGGAGCAGCAAGCCCAGGTCAGCCTGCCAGCCCCCCTTGTCTGATGTAATCTGCCCCCCGCCCGCCACAGTCCAAGCAGGCTCAGGCAGAGGCAGTATCCATGAGCAGGGCCAGAAGGCCCTACCCAGGTGCGAGCTGGGACAGGCTGGGACTCCAGGAATGGCAGAAGTAAGGGGGGGGTGCATGTGCCAGAGCCCAGGAGGGATGGGAGGCGGGCAAACAGGAACTGAGGGTACAGCTTTTTGCTGCTCTGCCCCAGCTCTCAATCTGGGAAGCCAGAGGCAGGTCTCAAACCCCTCCAGAGGGGAGCAGCTCAGTAACTCCCATCACCTTTGCTGGAACAGTGCTAAGGACACTGAGGCTCAGAGAAGTTAGGGAAAGTTACCCAATGCCTCTGGGTGGAAAGAGCCAAAGCCAAGACTCACACCCAGGTTTGTCAACTGCAGAGCCAAGGCCATTCCTCCACCTGCTGGAGCAGCAAGCCCAGGTCAGCCTGCCAGCCCCCCTCATCTGATGTAATCCACCACTACACCCCACAGTCCAAGCAGGCTCAGACAGAGGCAGTTGGGAGGAGGGGTATCTGTCTATCCTCACCATGGGGAGAACTGTAGGACACCCCACTCTAGGAATGACCTCTGGAGGAGGAACAGAGTCTTGGAAACCCAACAGTCCCAGGCTCCCACAGGAATAGGGAATGGAAAGAGCCCTGGAGTAAGAGCGTGGCCCTGGGAGGTCCATGGCTGAATACAGCTCAAGCCCAGCCCTTAGGGAGCTCTCACCCTGAAGCAGAGCTTCTCAAACTTTAAGGGGCACCCAGAATCCCCAGGGGTTTCACTAAAAGCAGATTCTGATTCAGTAGGCCTGGCATGGACCCTGAGATTTGGCTTGTCTGACCAGCTCCCAGGCAAGGGGTGCTGCTGGGCCATGGACCACAGTAGTGAGGCTCTAAGTGGTGGTTACCCATCTTGGCTGCATATTGGAGTCACCTGAAAAACTAAACAATAAACAAAGCACCACAGCCTGGGTCTACCCCACTGAAGATTCTAATTAATTGGCATCAGGTACAACCTGAGCACTGGGATTTTTAAAAGCCCCTCAGATGAATCTAGTATGCCACCAAGGTTGAGGACCCCTGCCTTCATTGCAGGAACAGACAAATAAACCGCTGTCATGCCCTGAGCAGTAGAAAGGCATCACATGATATTACTGGCGCACTCCATTAGATCAGTCGTTTCACCCCAGGGAGTGGGGCGTAGACGAAGGAGAGGCTCGGCTTCGTTATTAAGCACCCACTGTATGCCAGTCGCACTGCTGCGCTGCTCACTTTAGTCTCATGTCATCCTTACTGTAACACCGAGAACCTGGGAATAGTTTCCCCACTTTACAGGTGTGGAAACTGAAGCTCTAGGCAGCAAAGTCATTTGACCAAGCTCTCTCAAAACGTAAGTGACAGAGCCAGTCTGGGACCCAGGTCTGTCTGACTCCAAAGCCTGTGTTCATTCCACTGCATCTCCCTATGCAAGGGAAGAGGGTGACACGGGGACTGAGCCCTGAAGGTGGAGCTGGGTGCTATTGCTAGTCCTGATTCCAATAAGCTACTCCTCTGAGCTTCAGTTTCCTGGTGTGTATGGAGGAGGGACCAGGTAGTCTTGAGGAGGCTTCCAGCTTTGCTGTTCTGTGAGTTCAGATTCCCAGGTTTCACCACTGCTCTGCTTCTCTCCCCAAAGATATAAAGTACATCGAGGTGACCTCCACCAGATCAAGGTGCCATGACGGCCCCCAGCGCTGCTCCAGCCAGTCCGTCACCCCACCCTTCGGCTCCCCCCGCAGTGGCGGCCTCCTCCTTTCCAGAGACATTCCCCGAGAGACTCGAAGCAGCAGTGAGAGCCTTATCTTCTCTGGCAGCCAGGGCCGGGGGCACCAGCGCCCCCTTTCCCCCTTTGGGGCTCTTTCTCCTCATCCCTCACATTCCCCTAGCATCTCCATTCCATGCATGGGGAGCAAGGCCTTGGGCCCCCATGGCTTGGGCTCCCCGCTGGTGGCTTCTCCAGGCTTGGAGAAGGGGCTGGGGGGCCTGACCCCACAGCGGAGTAGCAGAGTCTCCGTGCTGTCGGCCAGCCCAGCGTCTGATGTCAGCTATGTGTTTGGAAGGTAGGTCACCCCGACTGTAGCTTCTGGCATTGCCCGCACCCCACCCCCACCATACACACACAGAGATCCTAAAATCATAGAGGGGCACCCTGCTCTGAGCAAAATCTGGGTGTGCCCCCAAAATAAAGGAGCGAATGTTCTCTTCATAAAAGGCATGACAGCCATTTGGATCCCAAGCTTTCCTTAAGCATTGAGAATATGATTCAATACACAAAAATCTTGACTTACACCCACCTCTTTGGGAAGAGAGTAATCACTTTAATGAGGCTCACCTGTATCCTTTCCAGCCCCTACAACCCATCTCAAGGAAGGGTTTTTTTGTTTGTTTTTTTTAAAAACTCAGAACGCAGGAAGTAAGTAGGCTTTTAGGGCCTGAGATGAACATTTAGGAATGAACAAAACAGCCTCCTTCCTTTTGTTGCTGGCAAAGCTTAGCAATAGAAAGGAGCACCTGCCTGAGCATTATTTACAATGTCCCAGCTCAGTTCTCTACAAAGCTCACAGCAGAACCACGCGCCCACCCCCATCCTGCCCCAGAAGACCAAATCACAGGACCTCCGCCCCCTAAATCAATCCCAAAGCCACTGTGCCAAGGCAGTCCCTGGCAAGGATACTTGTGGTTCCACAGCCATGCCCATTGGCATGGGCCTCTGGGCTCAGGGAAAAGCCTGGCAGGATGCAGAAGCTGGCCTTCTCCTCCTCCAGCTGGGGAATTCCTCCTGCATCAGCCATGGACACGGTCCAGCCCAGGTCCAGGTTCAGCTTGTCTGCAGACTTTTGGGGGGGTGGGGGGACAGATAGAGAGGAGCTGAAAGGACAGCTGTGACAGACCTGCCTAGCAAAGCAGAGGAGATCAGATCCAGACTAAGCCCACCTGCCCCACAGGCGCCAGACCATTGGCTACTTTAAACACCAAAGACCCTATAATCCACAGACATTTCTGTATCCTTCAGCATCCTTGGGGATCAGGGGGGCATGCCTTTTGCTCTGGGCTATGGGGAACAAGGTATGCAGTGCTATTTGACCAAGGCCATGGGCACCCTAGCTCACTAGATTCCCGAGCCTGGCTCTGGACCCTGAGTGTCCATCCATCCCTGATGCCCTAACATCTTATCTGGTACTCTCTTCCCCTGCAGCAGCCAGTCCCTCCTCCACTCCAGCATCTCCAGCTGTCAGTCGTCTTCTAGATCCTTGGAAAGCCCAACCAGCTCCTCCTCCAGCCTCCACAGTCTTGGCCCTGCGTCCCTATGTACGAGACCCAGTGACTTGCACGTCTCCAGCAACCCCACCCCAAACATGGGCCAGCCCAGAGCAACCTACTCCCCACCACTGGCCAAGGAGCATGCCAGCAGCTGCCCCCCATCCGTCACCAACTCCATGGTGGACATACCCGTTGTGCTGATCAATGGCTGCCCAGAACCAGGGTCTCCCCCAACCCAGAGGACCCCAGGACACCAGAGCATTGTCCGACCTGGGGCTGCTTCCTCCAGCAACCCCTGTCCAGCCACTGGGAGCCACAACCAGACCCTGCCAGATGCCTCTCTCACCACATCCCTGGAGGGTATGTTGGAAGCCAATACCTCAAGCATTGTAAGGCTTAGGTAAGGGGAATAGACAAAGCACAGGTGGGTTACTATGACAGCCAGTCAACACACTTATTGAGTACCCACTGTGTGCCATGCACTACACCAGGAATGGGGAGGACACACAGATGGACACAGTCTAGAAAGAGACATGAAGACCAACAATCACTATAGAATAGAATAAGCACAGAGGTAAAGAGATGTTCTAGGATTTGTAGGGGCCACAGAGGAAGGAGCGATTCAGTCTGGAGAACTAGGAAGGCTTCTCAAGGGAAGTGACATTTGAGCTGGATCTGGAGAGTGGGGCAGAGTTCATGGCCAGAGGAGAGGAAGGGCATACCCTGCAGAGGGAAAAGTGAGTCCGCAGTCATGAAGGTGTGGAAACACATGGCACATTTAGGAAATGACTGGAATGTCGGGTGTGGGGTGAGACCATCAGAGTAATCTGGGGTCATATTGTGAAAGACCTTGGACGCTAAGCTGTAGAGTGGGGGCCTGGCGTGGGCAGAGAGGGAAGTTTTTATTTGGTTCTCTTTGGTCTTTCACTGTGAAGGGGTCCAGACAAGCCATAATAGGGGCCTGAACCAGAGCAGGGCAGTGGGGGTGGAGGGAGAAGACAGAGCCAGGAGACCTGTGGGGTGCAGAAGCAGCAGGCTTGATGACTAACCCAAGGAGAGGGAGAGGCAATCACAACTCTGACGTTCGTGGATGACGAGAACACAAGCGGGGGCGGATGGGGTAATGGAGACAATGCATTCCAATTCAGACAGCTAAAACCACAAAAGAGCAAACACCCTCCTTCCCGGAGTCTGTGACTGCAGGCATCCAAAAAGAACATCAACCAGAACCCAAAGCAGTAAACACCAAGCCTAAGTCTTAACACCCAGTGGGTGCACATCTCTCATGAGCACAGCACCGTGTGGGGCCAGAGGGCACTGTCCCTGCACCCCCCTCACTCACCCACCTCCATCCGGGGGCTTCTCAGCCCTCACTGGGCTGTGACACTCACGGGCCACAGCGGTCACGAGATGCCATCGTGGTATGCCTCAGAGAGGTGTGGAATGCTCACCCAAGCCCACCGTCCTCTCCCACTCAGGATGCCATGTCAATGCAAGCAAGAGAAAATGACATGACAAGGATCCCTCTGGATCTGCTCTGATAGTTTTCCCAAGACAAATAA
Organism: Elephas maximus indicus; assembly: GCF_024166365.1. NCBI lineage: Eukaryota > Metazoa > Chordata > Mammalia > Proboscidea > Elephantidae > Elephas > Elephas maximus. The sequence goes on along the minus strand of NC_064837.1, from coordinate 47,602,129 downwards.
TTTGTAGATCTTAGTACATATTTTATATTACTGCTACTCTCAACTGGCCGAAACATACCTTTTTAAGATCCCAAAATTGAGAACCACTGCTCTCTGCCTTAGGGACCCAGAAAATTGGGCATTTTGGTATTTCAGGGAGCACATTTACTTAGCCCAGTGATTTTCCCTTCCTGGTTTGGTAATACCCCCAGGATATCACTAATTATACTCTGGGATGTTAGCAAATTCTGTAAAATATTCTCAAAGCAAAATCCATTTTAATTTCATAAGATACTGGGGCATTAAAGATCCTCAGATAGTCCATTCAGTCCTCTCTAGGGTTCAGGAGGAGTCCCTGGGTGGTACAAATAGTTAAAGTGCTCTGCTACTGAGAGGTTGGAGGTTTGAGTCCATCTAGAGGTACCTCAGAAGAAAGGCCTGGCAATTTACTTCTGAAAAATCAACCGTTGAAAACTCTGTGAAGAACAGTTCTACTCTGACACACATGGGGTCACCATGAGTTGGAGTCAACTCGATAGCAACTGGTTTGGCTTGGTTTGGTTTTTTGGAACTGAAACCATTATCCCAAACCAGACAGCTAAGTCAAAAATCCAGTTTCTTGATTTCCAGGATCTGCTGTTTCCTTTCCTTCACCTTTTCTTTCATTTTTTTTTCCAAACTGAATAAACCATATAAGGAATTCTTAGGACTATTAAGAGCAAGCTGGGTGTGAAATCAAGCAAATGATGGGTCTGAGAATCCCTTATTCCAGTCCCCACCAGGCAACATTAGATTTGAGAAACCAATTCTTGTTCACTGAGGTTTCATTTACTGGTTTTGATCTATTATCAAGTGTACAAAGGGACCCCTAAGTCCTAGATGCACTGAGCCCTGAAATCCTTCTGTCTGATTTTGCTTCTTGTAGGCAGTTTGGAGATACAATCGGGTCAGGTGGAGAAGGTGGGTTGATGGGACCCCTGGCCAGAAGAGAGGAGGGTTTCCAGCCTTCTCTGGTGGCCCTCACTCAGCTCCCCTTTGTGCAGCCTACAGAGTCCCCCTTCTGCCTGTCTACAGGTTCCTCCAGGGACATGCAACCCACCATGAAGTTTGTGATGGACACATCAAAATACTGGTTTAAACCAAGCATCACCCGAGAGCAAGGTAAAAGGAAGCACTGCGTTTCAGGGGACAAGTGACCCAGGAATCGGGTGTGGGCTTTGTACTCAGCATCAGGCAGACCGGGCCTGGGTCATGGTAGGGAAGAGACTGGCAGATGGGGGTGCAGGACAGGAAGTGTTCTGCTGACCTCGTGACCTGAGGAAATTGGAACTGCAGCAAGAATAGTGGAGATTAGACAGTAGAAAAGACTTCCTGGAAACAAGAGGTGATTCTGTAACATCTGCTTATGAAGATCCCATGGGGTTGGGGGACAGAGGGTGTCCACATGGGGCAGTACTGTCTCTGACTCAAGGATTGTTCTAGCAATCCAGCTGCTGAGGAAGGAGGAGCCAGGGACTTTCATCGTGAGAGACAGTTCTTCATACCGAGGCTCCTTCGGCCTTGCTTTGAAGGTACAAGAGGCCCCCGCATCTGCCCAAACCCGACCAGGTATGCACCTGTCTGCTGACTTGAGGCTTCACTGAGGCGATAGGGTGTGGTGAGCTCTAGTCCCGGCTCTGCCAGTAGCTCACTGGGTGGCCTTGAGCCAGTCCCTCAATGACTCCTGGGAGGAGGAGGGTCCACCTCAGTACTCTCCCAGCTGCCCTCCAGCTCTGAGGCTCTGAGCAGATCCCTTCAAAAGCCTAAACTGCCTTTGCCTTCCGAGTTCCCCAAGTCCCCTTCTCTGGGCACAGGGACACTTACGGTGGGAAGAAGAGCAGGAAGGTCCCATCCCTCTCTAGGCTGCTCTCTTCTGAGTACTCATCTCTGTCCAGAATGGATTCATGGTGAGGGGATATAATGAAGTAATAACATGTGTGTGTGATACCTTATCACATGTTTGTGAGATAGACTATCACGTGTGTGAGAAATAGGGTCTCTGAGTCAAAATGGACTCGATGGCAACAGATTTGGGCTTTTTTTTTTTGCTTGGTGAGAGATTATCACGTATATGTATAACAGATTATCATGTGTGTGATAGCTCACCACGTGTGCGATAGCTCATCACCTGCTTTCCTGTGATCACACACACTCATTTGGTAACTCAGCACACATTTATGGGGCATCCACCATGCACCAGGCACTGTGTAAGGCACCAGGGAGATATGATAATACATAGTTACAGTACAAGATAGCTGGGTAACGTAACCCCTCACCTCTATCCCAGAGATTGTACCTCCCACTTTATAGGTGAGGTAACTGTGGCTCTGAGCTTTAGTTAATGAGCCCCAGAGCAATAAGTGACCGAGTGAGGATAAAAAGCCCAATCTCCTGATCTTTACACAGCCTCTCTGTCTAAACTAGAAAGTGACCTCTGAAGTGGGGCTGGTTATTAAAGAAGCCTTCTCAGAGGCAATGAGCCCAAAGACAGGTGGAAGCTAGGGGGCTGGTAAAGAGGGAGAAGGGCACGCTCACCTCCAAGGGGCCAGCCTGGCTCCAGCAAGGAGGAGCTGGTGGCAAGTAATGAAGCTGGGCTGAGGTGGGTAAGGGGAGAGAGAAATCAGACGGAAGAGTTGCAATTTGATCTAAACGGTAATCAGGAACCATCCCTGATAACTCTTGAGACTAAGAAAAGTTTCCAGAAGGGAGAATTATTGGACACAGACACCTTTGAGCAAAAGTGTTGGCACCTCCTTTGTGGGAGGCCTTGAAGATAGGATTCCTACCTGTAGTCCCACCCAGAGGCAGGGGGATGGACTAGGTAACCTCAGGATGACCTGGAGGGAGGGAGTCAGAGAATGAGTTGGTCGGTGTTTGTTTAACTCCAGTTTCTGCCAACTCCCATCTGCTTCCACTCTTCTTTCTTTCTTTGTCCAGGCGAGGATAGCAGTGACCTTATCCGACATTTCCTCATCGAATCTTCTGCCAAAGGGGTGCATCTCAAAGGAGCAGACGAGGAGCCCTACTTCGGTGAGCTCTGCCAGCCTCCAGCCCCTTGGTGGGTACCTTCTGAGCTGTGGGGTTGGGCTAGGGAAGCCCTGCTCACACAGAGATGCCTGTTGCCTTGCAGGGAGCCTCTCTGCCTTTGTGTGCCAGCACTCCATCATGGCCCTGGCCCTGCCCTGCAAGCTCACCATCCCACAGAAAGGTGGGTGACACTGGGGGCATCAGGCCTGTTCGTTGTCACTAGAAAAGCTCTTAGTGATCTCACCTTATCTGTGGATTATTTTGACATCACAGTTAAAAGTGCATCAACATCTCCACTTAATAGCCACGGGGATCTGAGAATGTTAACCTCACTGAGCCTCAGTTTCCTCATCTGTAAAATGGGGACGATCACAATTGTACCTATTTACAGGATTGGCATGGGGACTAAATGAAGTTGCACAGGCTAGGCCCTTAGCACAATGCCTGGAACAAAGTAGTTGTTTAATAAATACTAGTCTTCTCCAAGAAGATGAAAGAAACATAAATAAGCCCATTTGGAGAGGCTTTTTTTTTTTTTTTTTTTCAGGAGTCCCTGGGTGGTGCAAATGGTTGAGCACTTGACTACCAAATGAAAGGCTGACTCCACCTTGAGGTACTTCAGAAGAAAGGCCTGCCAATCTGCTTCCAAAAGATCACAATCATTCAAAACCCTATGGAGTACAGTTCTCCCTGGACACACATGGGGTCGCCATGAGTCGGAATCGACTTGATGGCAACTTGTTTGGTTTTTTTCTTTTTTCTTTTCCAGGTCCAACTTTTACCCAGCACTCATACATTCACTCATGCCTCGCTACAACCCTGTAGATATTGCTGTTATCATTCCCATTTTACAGACCAAAAAATAACAGCTCCAGGCTTTAAGTAACTTGCCCAAAGGCACACAGCCAGTGCGTGCCTGACCCAAACCTCAAACACAGCCCAGTGCTTCCTGCCCAGCTGCTCCCCAGATAGAGTAGGTACTCTCAGGGGTGAGCTGGAGAAGCAGCGTGGGGCGGGGTTGAAGGGGAGTCAAGAGCAGGGAGAGGCCCTGGTGGAATGATAGGGAGAGCCTCCCTACTTTCTACAAAGAAAGGCCTGGGGTTGGGGTGGAGTCTGAAAAAAGTGAGGAGGTCAGAGGCCTGTGAAGAGAAGGTCAGAGCCACAGTCAAGGGGCTGGAGGGCCAGGAGGGGGAGGAGGGATCAAAAGGCTCTCAAACTAGGAGTTTTGGGAGCTCAAAGCGGCCCCTGTTTGCCTAATTGCAGTAATCACACCTAGTTTCTCAGACAAGTCGCTTCCTGGAGGTGGGGACAGAAGTGAGAGATGTTCAAAGAAATTAACGAGGCTGGTTTCCTTGAGAGGGGTCCATTCACTGTGCCTGCCCCTTGGGGGCCTGTTTCTTTGCCTTGGCTCAGAATTGGGAGGTGGAGATGGGGCCCCGGATCCCTCTGGAGACAGCACGGCCTCCTCCCTGAAGAAATCTGCAGGTAAGTGGTTGGGGAGGCACCATGTGTGGCTGTGTTCCCAATGACACCTCCCAGTGCTGCGCACACCTCCGCGCACGCAGGCCCACATGTGTTTCCCATCACAGCTTTATTTCTACATCTTTAACAAGGTGCCACATTCCTCCCTGTCTTAGTTCTAGTGCTGCTATAACAGAAATAACAGAAGTGAATAGCTTTAACAAACGAATGTATTCTCTCACAGCCTAGGAGGCTGGAAGTCCTAATTCAGGGTGCTAGCTCCAGGGAAAGGCTTTCTCTCTCTGTTGGCTCTAGGAGAAGGTCCTTGTTATTAATCTTCCCCTGGTCTAAGAATTTCTCAACACAGGGACCTCGGGTCCAAAGGATGTGCTCTGCTCCTGGCTCTTCTTGCTTGGGGTATGAGGTCCCTCTCCTCTCTGCTATTTCTCTCCTTTATATCTCAGAAGAGACTGACTCAAGATACATCCTAATCCTGTAGATTGAGTCCTGCTTCATTAACATAACTGCCTGTAATGCTGCCTCATTAACATCATAGAGGTTAGGATTTACAACACATCAGATCACGAAATGGAGGACAACCACACAATACTGGGAATCATGGCCTAGCCAAGTTGATGCACATTTTGGGGTGACACAATTCAATCCATAACACTCCCCTTCCCTGTAAACTGAGAGGTGAGAGGCTGCAGGCAGTGAGGACGTTGGGCACGAGACGAGGAGGTGTTGGCAAGGCATAGGTCCCATCCTATACACACACGGGCACACGCTGTGTCCCAGGGTCTCTTTGGGTCTGAGGCACCTGCCCTGGAGGTGGTCTCTGGGCCTGGGTCTTCTGTAGGGTGACAGGTCCAAGTCATGGGGACCTTTCTGTGGAAAAGTTCTTCCCTCCTGACGCCCAGAGGCTGGGCACTGATCAGCACTGCTCTCGGTGACAGCTTCTACTCTGTACCCCTAAACGTAACGACCCCTCCCCACCTCCTGTCTTCTCTTCGTGCTCTCAACAATGAACTTGGGGCTCAGGGGCGGAGGTGCGGAAGGTCAGCCATGAGTCTGGGCAGAAGAAACATTTGCTTGGACGCCCCTCCTCACAGGGCAACATCCCCTCCTTTGTCCGACCCTGGAGGACCGGTGGCCAGGGCAATGCAAAGGAAATCCCAAAGCCCTCTAGGGCTGGCCTCAAATTGCCATCCCCACCCACTCCCTGCCTAGGGGCTCAAAGAGGAGCCCCATGGGATTCCCAAAGAAGGAAGGTGCCCCCTTCCCTGGCTCTGGGCAGAGGGAGGACCCTACTGCCCCATGGATCCTGCAGTGGCCCCAGCGCAGTATCTGTATTCCACAGGCTGCCAGGCCCTGTACCTGAGTTCTGTGAGCGTGGAAACCCTGACTGGAGCCATGGCCGTGCAGAAGGCCATCTCAACCACCTTCGAGGGGGACGTTCTCCCCACTCCCACCGTGGTCCACTTCAAAGTCACCGAGCAGGGCATCACCCTAACTGATGTCCAGAGGAAGTAAGGCCTTTCCCTTGCCCTGGGGCCACAGGGCTGGACAGGGTGGAGCTGGAAGGGGTGGCTGAGACAGCCAGGGATCAGTGATGAAGGTAGACTTTGGGGTCCTAAACCTAACTGGGTCAGTGATGTGCCGAGTGGCTCCAACAAGTCCCCTGCCTTCTCTGGGCCTCACTCCAATGGCCTCCTGCCAAAGACCCCATTTATCATGACTAATGGAGATGGAGTTCAACAAGTAGTCACCGGTGACATTTGCGCCCATCCGTGGAACATCTTCCAGAGGCTAGTCTGGCTGACCACAGGGACACAGCGGAGTGAGATACTCCCTCCCCGGGCTCAGGGACTCACGGTCTAGCAGGAGTCTGGTGCTTTTACAGGGAGAAACAGGAGATGGGCAGTTCACAGGGAGAAACAAGAGATGAACAAGATATACTTCCTATCCTCAAAAAGTTAAATCCCCAAGCCCTCTGGGGTTGGCCTCAAATTGCGGTCCCCCACACACCCCCTTCCTGCGTGGTGGCTCAAAGAGGAGCCCCACGGGATTCTTTGTGGTGAAGGCAGGAGATAGAAAACCCCAATATGTAGGACACAAGGCAGATGCACTCCATGGGAGGAGAGAAGCACAAACGTGTGCCCCAGGGCCCAGCAGCTGGAAAGGTCCTGGAGGTTGGGAGGCGGTCTAACTGGGAGTCTTCTTGGAGGAAAGGGGCATCTGAGCTTCAGGGGACCTGGGGATGATGGAGACGGGCCACAATGCTGAGACAGGCTCTCACGAGAGCCCCCTTCTCTTCCTCCTCCTCCCAGAGTGTTTTTCCGGCGCCATTACCCCCTCACCACCCTCCGCTTCTGTGGCATGGACCCAGATCAACGGAAGTAAGTTCAAGGCTGGGCCACTAAGAAGGCTGCCCAGGGCATGGCTGCCCTCACCAGTGGCCCACCAAGTTTTCTTGCAGAAGGAGGGTTGGCTCTGGAATTGGGGGCACAGAGAAAGCCTTGAACCCTAAAGGGTCATGGGCAAAACAATGAGGGCAGGGTGTGGTGTGGCAGGGCAGGGGTACATGCTGCCATTCCCTTCCGCTGCTCAGCCCACGTCCTGTAGAGTGGAGCAAAGCTTCCCTGCTCATCACTGCCCACCTTCTTCTCCCACAGGTGGCAGAAGTACTGCAAGCCCTCCTGGTAAGCCTTCCCCAATGCAGGATTCCCACCCACTCAGTTGCCATAATACGTGTCCCTGTTGCAGGGCCCTGGATCCAACATGGGAAGGGAATTAGAGGAGAGGGGAGACCCATCTTGACCTTAGAAGGCACATGGTTTTGATGGGGGAAGGCACAGGCTCTGGTCCTCAAGGAGCCCCCAGTCTTATGGGGAGAGAATATGACCATGCCCTCAGGGACTCCCCAGTCTAATGGGGAAGACATGAGCCAGAGAACCCTCAGTTGTACACAGGAGGCACAGGCTGTAATCTCAAGAAGCCTCAGTCTACAGGGATGCCCCAGTCTGGTGATCATCATCAAGACACATCCTTGCCCTCAGGGCACATCCATTCTAATGGGGGCACACAGGTCCCATCCTAGGGAGCCCCATTCAAAACAGAAAAACCAAGATCCTGAAGTCAGGGATCTTTCAGTCTGACAGGGAGGGCACCTCCTTCTCTCAGAGAACCCCATCCTAAGGAGGTGCTGGAGCCAGTAGCTGGGGGAGGGCAGGAAGGAATGCTGCTCATAGCCCAAGTGTCCTCGAGTCTGGGTCCTGCGCCTCACTCAGGCTGCCCTCTCCCACCAGGATCTTTGGGTTTGTGGCCAAGAGCCAGACAGAGCCTCAGGAGAATGTGTGTCACCTCTTCGCGGAGTATGACGCAGTGCAGCCAGCTTCACAGGTCATCGGTCTGGTGGGTGCTCTGCTGCAGGATGCAGAAAGGATGTAGGAGCAGGGGGCTGCCTGTGCATCTTCCCAGCAGCCCACCTCCACCCCGAACAAGGGGCTCGTGGCCACACTTACAGACCAACCTACTGGACTAGAAGAGAGCAGGGTCAAGTTGAAACCCTTGAACCCACTGTGACCTTCATCCAGACCTCCCTAGGCCTCAGTTTCCTCAACTGTAAAAGGAGGTCAATAGACAGGTCAATTCTCAGAACTTGGTGGGTATTTTTAACAAGCTCCCCCAGTGGTTCTGAAGCACACCCACCTCTGAGAACCCCTGGACGAAAATAACCTCCAAGGTCCCTCTAACTCCCTCAGCCTGGGTGGTTTACCCAAAAAAACAACAGTCTGAGTCAAGCTCGACCTGTGACCTGTGTCAGGGCAAACAGCAGGAGCTGGGTGGGGACCCATAGGGTCCCTGGCCTGACGATGGCCTAGAAGGGGGTGCAAGGGCTGTGGACAAAACGAGGGCTTGGCTGGCTCTATCTCTTCCCCTCTCTGTCTGCTCCTTCCCCTACTTCCCTGGTAGCTTCTTGGGCAGCTGTTCCCATGACAAAGCTAAATCCCCTCTGTCCAGAATTCTGCAGGCCAACCCAGCTGTGCCTATTGGGACAGCTCAGCAAGCGGAACTTGCCCTCACTGTCAGATATGACCCCACCGTCCTTGCATTTTTGCTATCTAGCCCCTCTCCGCTTACAAATAAGTATCAGCCCCATCTTTTCTTTCAGTTTCTTGGTAAGCAAATGTCCTACAGCTGGCATCACAGCTGCCCTAATGTTGCTTGTATAACCCACATCTGAAGGTTGGGGCAGAGAGACCTCTGTTCTCTAGAGCAGATAAAAGGCCCAACTCTCTCTGTTCTGCGTCAGCTCTCGTCAGTAGCCACACTGGGGTTGGTGTCACCCACCCCGTGGACCACCTCCTGTACCAGACCAGTAACGGTTTTAGTACTAACGTTACTTGTAAATCATGATTCCCGTATATCACTCCTTCTTTTCCTTTAATTGCCACTTCATTCTCAAAAAAGTTATTGCTATAGGTCCACCAATACTAATTACCACAATATTGTAGCTAAAACACCAGAAAATTTGACAAAATCAGAGACTATAAACACTGGCAAAATGAGAACAACAACGCATGCTTGTAGCGCGTGCAGGCAAAACCACGTGATTCATAGCATAGTAGTAACTGCATAATGACAGCTCTGACTAGAAGGTATTAGAAGGTTCAAAAAGTAAATTCGCATAGAGTTTAGCCTTGTAGGTATATCGATCCATGTAAGCTGGGCTTACGAAAAATGTTTTTGTTGTTACAACTAACTACAGGCATATTTTTATAAAAAATAATAAATTTTTGCTGAAACAGTGCACAAAAACTTTACAGTCATTTTGGTGTCATCCCCTCTAGCAATGTCACCCGGTGTGGTCCGCACTCCCCGCGCTCCCCCGGTGACACCACTGGCTCTAGCGCTTAAACGACTCCATGTCCCCCACGTGCTCAGCACACCCAACCTACACACAACTCTGCAGCTGAGTGGCTTCGATTGGTCTCACAGCCACAGGGGGGCAGCAGAGAGTAAAAAAATGCAAACACGCATCCAACCCAAGAAGCTTGGAGAAACTGGGAGGTCTTTTCTGCCCCCAGACCACCCCCCAGAAACTGGTAACGTTTGGTAATGTTTGTCTAACAGCCTGGAGTCCTAAGGAAGCCATACCTGGGGGTGGAAGGGGAGGCTCAGGGAAGAAGCCCACTTTTGCTCTACAAGGAACAAGTTCCTTCCCCGCCCCAGCAGCAGGCCCTGTCGGAGTATCATTATCTTTGGCGAAGGTTGGGCCTGACAGGTTATAATTTCAATCCAGGAAACCAAACCAGACTAGAGTGGCACTGGGCTGGCAGGACAGGCAGAGAGCAGCCCACCCAGACTGTGGTCAGACACTCTTCCCACCTCCAGGAGTCTGCAGAATGCCAGATGTGGCTCTCAAGGTCACACTGCCCAGCCCCAGCCTAAGGGCTGGCAGAGAGCCCCCCATATACCCACTGGTGCTGTGTAGTGCCCATCACAAAAAATGAGGTGTCTGTCTCTGCATGACAGTTGGTTCTGAAGCATTCAGGGCTGTCCCGTTAGGGATGGAGCCCTGAGCAGAAGGACACCTGACCCGGCAGGTGGTGGCTGTGTCTCAGACACACACGACCAGGTGTGCCACACTCCTTCCTCAACTCGTGGCCTCAGTAATTGGCTTCCACTTCAAACCCTTGCTTAAACCATTCCGTGTCCCCCAGGTGCCCAACACACCCGTTTTTCTTTCTTCATGACCCCTTTCTTGCCACCCTGCCGGGAAAGCAGAAGGATTGGGGTTTCCCCTCTGCCCCAGGGCCCAAGGTGAGTGTGCAGCACCCCTAATGGGGTCACTAAGAAGGCTCAGGGAAATTCAAGATCCCACTCGGTCTCTCTGAGAGGTGAGGAGAGGCAGGTGAAGCATAAGCAGCTGAAGAGGAATCCAGAAGAGTCCCTGAACCCACATGACCCCAAGCTACCAGCTAGGCCCTAGAGAACTAGACAAGAGCTTCTTTGCCCCACCCTGGGCCTAGTGAGTTCTACCCTGGCTTTTGCTGGCTGGCAGTCCTCCCTCCCCTCTCCAGTCAGCCATGGGTCCCGGGGCAATGCCCCAGACCTGCTCCAGACCCCCTGGAGCTAAGGATCCAAGGTTGGTGTGCCATAAGAAGGTCTCACTAAGTGTTACAAAAGGCGGGGGGAGGGGTGGTGTAGGTGTGCCCCTTTCCTACAGAGCCTTAGGAATGGGAGCGCCGCCTCCTTGTTTTTAGGCTAAGCTGGGTGACCCAGTACAGGCGCTGTCCTGGAGGAACTGGGAAGATACCTTCCCAATGGCCTTGAACTACCATCCGGTGGCCCCTGCTTCCCCTCCCACGGGTCAAGCAGTTCCAGACTGGAGTCCTCTCAGCCCCTTGCCCCAGCCGCCGTGCTGAGCTGCGGACAGAGTCTATGAAGGCAGCAATCTCCGCAGCATTTGCTGTAGCTCCTCTTTCCTCCAGGAAGGTTTAGCAGAGAACTTGCCTTGGACTTTTGCCAGAGGGCTGAGCAGCCATCCAACGAAGGGTGGGGAAGCTGGAGGAGAGGGAGGGCAGCCACCATGCCAGGAATCAAGAGGAGAAGGGGCCTCGTACCCAGGTATACCCCATGAGTTTTCTCTCCAGGAGGCTCTAAACCTCTGCAGCCCTGTGCCTTTAAACCCCTTCCCAAGTGCCCCCTCCACTGTCTTCCCCAGATTTTTCATCCCTCCCTATCCCTTTCTCCATCCTTCTCTCTACACACACATATGCCACCCTCCTTCCCTCCCTCACTTCCCTTCTCCCACTCTCCTTCCTCACTCTCCTCATCACACCTTCACTGCCCACCCACCCCCAACCTACCTTCTCCCTCTTTACAGAAAAACTTTCTCTACTTCCTACTCTTTTCCAATGGAATTTCTGCACCCTTTTGTCCCCAGGTGGCTGGGCCCACCGCAAAATCCAGGTGCTCATGGGGTTGATGAGAGGGGATGAGAGTAGCCACCTGTACTACAGACCAGTTTGCAGAGTTCAGAATCCCACTCTCACCCCACCCCCAAATCCTGCCTCCTCTCTGGCTACAAAGTGACCTCTCCAGATGGTGGAAGCACCTCACCCTGGCCCTCACCTGACCCACCCCCATCTCCCACTGAGGGCCAAGGCTGCTCACCACTGCTCTTACTTCTCTGGCTCCCATCCTTTACTCTCATGCCATGGGTAGGCTCAGGGCTTGGAACTGGGGGAGAAATGGGAAGTCAAAGGCTTCCAACCCAGGTGCTAGTGCCCAGATTCACGCACCACATGTTTTCTGACTGCATGCTTGTGCACATAAACCAGGAAAACATAAATACAATGTTAACAGAAAGTTGTAAGTGCCATGCAGGGCTGGCAGGAAAGGTAGAAACAGAAAAAGATAAACTTTACCCTTTTGGAGGGAATGTCACCAAGGTGATAACTTTTAAGTTGGATCTTTAAGGATGAATAGGAATTCAACACTCAAAGAGGGGAATAAGTCAACTTTTGACTGAGGAGTCACATGTGCTAAACCGAGCCCTGATGGCACGGTGGTTAAGACCTTGGCTGCTAACCAAAAAGTCAGAAGCTCAAATCCACCAGCCGCTCCTTAGACACCCTATGGGGTAGTTCTCTGTCCTATAGGGTCACTATGAGTCAGAACTGACTCCATGGCAACGGGTTTGGTTTTTTGTTTTGTTTTGTTTTTTATGTGCTAAGTGCAAGATGAGGCACATTAAAAAAAAAAAAAAAAAGATGAGGCACATTATATGTGTTTAATCCCATTGTACAGGTTAGAAAACTGAGGCTCAGTGGGTTAACAGAGAAACAACAGATTTCAAAATCCGTGCCCATTCTGCTTGCCCAGCATTCTCAGGCAAGCAAATGAGCAAATCTGTGTATGAAGCACACAGGTCTAAAAAGGTGTACCCTGTTAAGTGTGGCTCAAGTATACAGTACCCAAGGGAATATGGTGAGAGAAGAAGGAAAGGAAAGAGACAGGAACTGGATTATCAAGAGCCTTGGGAGCCAACCTGAAAATGTCTAAGGAACATATATGTGAGTGAGTGAATAAATGAATGAATGAATGAGATTGGACTCAGGACCACTGTGTACAGTAATGCAGGTTGCACAACGTACAATTGTACAACGTAGGCAACGGGGAGACATCAGAGGCTTTTCAGCCGAGGAGTACTTGACCAGATTTGTGCTTTAGAAATAGAGCTCTGGGGGCAGGAGACAGGCTCTGAGGCCCGGGTTGGGGAGAAGAAATGGGATAAAAAACTGTGAGGACTTGGAGTTCAGGCTAGGAAAGGGAGAAGAGCCTAAGAAGAGGGGCTTTCACCCCGAGACAGGCTCAGGCAAGAGGATGCCTGACCTGGGCCTGAGTCCTTGCTTCTCTCAGAGCTTGGAAGGACCATGTGGGAAAGAGCAGGACCAGGGGCCCCCACACCCCCTCCATTCAGAGCCCTGCCCCAACCACATTCCCCACCCCCACCCCTATTCTGGGCCAGTCTGGAGCCCTCAGCCCCAGCAAAGCAGACCCTCCTCCTTCCAACTCCGAGCCCTTGGAGCCAGTCAGGGCCTTGTTTTGTAACTCTATTTCCTGGAAGGCGGCTCCTCAGCCAGATCCAGCCAAGGGGGCCAAGTGGAGCTTGGCTTGGAGCAGGCCTGGGGGGCAGGGAGACAAGCCAGGAGGAGGGAACCCAGAGAGAGAGAGAATGAGAAGGGGAGGGGAAGGGAGAAGAAAGGAGAATGACACACACTCGCTCTTTCATCCATTCACTCATTCACCAAATATGTGCTGAGGGTCCTGTGAACAGTGCAGAATGAGGCACACTGGAGGGGGCAGGAGGTGAGGGAGAAGTCTGCCTGTGCCCAGAAAGAGATGTTTCTTCTCTCTTCCACAGTTTTGGGATTTGGCACCCCATCAACAGTGAGACAGAACACATCCCTTCCCTAGTTCACCCCACTCCCACCTACACATACACAGACTTCCCTCTTCTGCATTGAGAATTAGAAGCCCGGATGGTCAGGCAGACCTGGGTTGCTAGTCCCCTCTGACACTGACTAGCTGCACAGTTTAGGGCAAGTCTCTTCTCTGCATATTGAGCCTCAGTTTCCTCAACTGTAATACTCATCTACACAAAATCAAGGTTGTGGGAAGCTCAAAAAACATACCAGACATGCACGTAGTTTGTAACCCGTGGAGCACTGCACCAATGTTCATTATTAAGAGGATAGCCCTACTACCTGCCTTTTACTGAGTGCTCAATATACGCCAAGCGCTGCGCCACTGGAATAGAAGCTGTGTGAGGAAAGGACTTGACCCGTTTACCACTGAATCCCCAGCACCCAGAACAGTACCTGCCACACATTAGGCCCCTCAGTAAGTATTTGTTAGAAGCTTTGCATATGTTATCTCATTTGATCTTGACAACAACACTATGTAAGTGCTCTTATCTTGTCTCGTTTTATGGATGATGGAACTGTGATTTAGGAGATTAAATTGTCCAGGTTTCAACCATAATAAGAGGCAAAGCTGGGGTTTGAATCTAGGCAGTCTGGACCCAAACCCGTAGTGACGGTGATGTCGATAATGATGACAGTGATGATGATGGTGATAGCAGCCATCTGGAGCTGATTGAGCCTGAGCTCATCAAATCCAACCCTCTACCTCCAAGCACACCAGGATTGGGTCCTTAGTCCCTCCATTCTGGGGTCTTGGCCAAACCCCTCTTTTCCCCTCAGGGATTAGCTCCCCACATCACCCAGGTCCCTAGCCCCAGGTTGCTCAGGATGTTGAAAAAGTTGCCCGCCTCTCTTTCTTCCTGGAAGTTGGCACCACCTTCCCCTGTAAACTTCCACCCAGAATCCTCCATCAGGAGCAAGACTCAAAATCAAATGCTCTTAGCAAATTACCCTCTCCTGCAGTGCCTGCAGCCCACCCTTGCCAGATAGATCCTCCTTCCTGGAGCCCCTATTCTGGACCTGAGAAGCCTTTATAGGAAAGATGGGGAACCCCAGGAAGCCCTCCAGCTACTTGTAGGCAGATGGGATGGGGGGAAGGAAAGGTGGAAAACAGATGGAGAGAAGATGGAAGACAGACAAAAAAGAGATTGACAGAGCGCAGAGAAACAGACCAGGAGGGGAGGCAGACGGGAGGAGGGAAACCCAGAGACAGAACAGACTGGAGGGACAGGACAACCAAACTAAGGAAAGTCTGCAGAAACAGACTCCCTCCTCCAAAATGAAGAAATTAGTGCTGCTAGGTGCCAGGGGTACAGAGCACAGAAAGAATGCTTCTATGGGCAATGAGCACCATGCAGAAGGGCAAAAAGCCCCTTTCTATATTCGTTTGGTAAATCGTTCATTGTCTGCTGAGGGCCTGTGTACCTGGCTCTGTACTAGGCCTTGGAGATGGGGTACCCAGATAAAATACAGATAATGCGCATTCCATGCAAAATATGGGACATGTTTATTCTAAAAATATTATTGTTTATCTGAAATTCAAATTTAATTGGGTGTTCTGTATCATAGCAATCCTATAGGACACAGTGGAATTGCCCCCACAGGGTTTCCAAGGCTATAAATCTTTACGGAAGCAGACTGCCACGTCTCTCTCCCTCGGAGCGGCTGGTGGGTTGAAACCACTGATCTTCTGGTAAGAAGCCGAGCACTTTACCCACTGTACCACTGGGCTCTACCTGGAGATAGAGTGGTGAATAAAACAGACAGACATGGTTCCTGACCTTGTGGTGCCTGTAAGAGCAAGGGACAAAAGATATGAAATAATAACACTCTGAATGCCTAACTAAACCATCTTGTGAGTGCTGACAGTGAATACTTGGGAGCATTGAGCTAATCAGGGAAGTCAAGGAGGGCTTCCCGGAGAAGGTGATGATGGCTGAACTGAGAGCTGAAGGAAAAGTAATTGGCAGGTGCAGGGGTGGAAGAGGAGTATTAGGAACACTATGGGTAGCGGTAACAGCATGTGCAAAGGCCCTGTGGTAGAAGGGCGCATGGTTCAGCCAACGACTTGAAGGACTATGGCTGGCAGTCACAGAAAGCAAGGGTACCTAAACAGCAGGGGAGACTGGCAAGGTCAGCAGGGGTCAGGCCATGCAGGACCTCCAGGCCACTTGGGGATTTTGGTTGTCATTCTCGGAACAGGTAGGGGCCCAGTGAAGCAAGAGACTGAAGGGCCCAATTATATTTCAGTAAAGCTCAGTGCTACTGTAAGAACTGCTTGGAGAGTGGGCTGTGGGGAAGCCTTGCGGGAGGCAAGGTGTGTGATGATGGAGGCCAAGGATGGGACCCACCCAGGTGGGGGCTTTGGTGGAGGTGGGAGGGGGGTGGAGCGGTGAGATGTTTAGAATTAGAATCCATGGGACTTAGTGACGGAGTGTTGTGAGGGGTAAAGACGAAGGGATTTCCAAAAGGATGCCCAGATTTCTGGCCAGTTCCCCCAGGCCAGATGGGTGGTGGAGCCCTTTCCTGAAATGGGGGCAACCAGAGAGCCCTGGTGGCTCAGTGGTTAAAGCAATCGGCTGCTAATGGAAAGGTGAGCTGTTTGAAATCATCAGCAGCTTCACGGGAGAAAGATGTGGCAGTCTGCTGGGGAGAAAGATGTGGCAGTCTGCTCCCGTAATGATTTACGGCCTTGGAAACCCAGTGGGGTTGCTATGAGTTGGAATCCACTCAAGAACGGCGGGTTTTGGGGTTTATAGGGAGGACCTGGCTTGGGGTGGGAATGAAAATCTGTATTCTGAGTCCAAATCCTGCCTCCCTGCTCTGCCCACATCCCACCCCTACCCTCATCTGAGCAGGACTGTCTGAGGTACCTTCATGAGGACCATCTACCCAAACGGGCAATCAATCACTCTCCCACTAAATTGCTGGACTGGAAACCAGTGCACGGCACAGGAGAAGGGGAAGTTGAACAGAAAACCACCTCCCTTGCCCTGCTGGGAAAAGGAGGGGCCTGAGCCCACAGACAATCTGCTTGGGCTTGGAGAGGTCCCTGACGGTGCCCAGATGGCCCTGGGATACTTCCCTCTTCCTCAGCATGCCCCCCATTGCAAGCTCACCCTCATGGCCTCCATCCCCCACTCCTCCAAAATGCTGGGCAGCCTTGGATTTATGACAGGGACCCCTTCCCAAATTTCAGAGGATTCTATGGTGGTGGGCAGTGGGGAACATACTGCAACTCCAGCCTAACGACTCCCAGTCCACCAGCCTGCTGGCTCCCAGTCCACTAGCCTAGCAACTCCCAGTCCTCCAACCTGGGGGCTCCCAGTCCACCAGCCTAGCAACTCCCAGTCCACCAGCCTGGGGGCTCCCAGTTCACCAGCCTAGTGACTCCCAGTCCACCAACCTGGGAGCTCCAGGTCCACCAGCCTGGCGACTCCCAGTCTACCAGCCTAGCAACTCCCAGTCCACCAAACTGGGGGCTCCAAGTCCACCAGCCTGGGGGCTCCCAGTCCACCAGCACTGACTGAGTAATCATGGAGTGAGGTGGGGGAGAGGAATACAGAGAAGATCCAGCTGCAGAGCAGATTTAAGAGTGGAGAGAAGAGGGAGATGGGGATAGAAAAGGCAAAAAGTAAGGAGTGTAAGAGAACAAGACATGGGCAAATAAAAGATAAGAACCAAATAAGAGAATGGGACCAGAGATGTAAGAACTCACAGAAAGATAATGTTCCTCAGGACCCCACAGGGCCAAGACAGGAAGAGTGAAGAGAAAAGCAGAACTGAACAGAGCACCAGCTACCTTAAGAAAAGCCTTCGGCACTAACAACCACCCAGTACTGCCTCTACCCAACTGCTTCCTGTTTTCTTTTACATTGGTTTATTAGATTAACATTCACTGAGCACTACTATGTGCCGGGGGATTCAACTGTAATTAAATAAGATAGGCATGGAGCTAGTATATATTTCAGAAAGACAGAAAAAAAAATGATTACAAAAAATATAATGCAGGAAAATAAATAGGGGTGATAGAAAAGTAAAGTTGAGGGAGATGCTTTACCTAGAACAGAGAAGACCTCTCGGGGGAGGCATCAATTGGGCTGAGGCTGGAAGGTTGAAGAGTAGCCAACCTTGTAGAGAGCAGGGACAAAAATGATTCAGGCAGAGGAAACAGTGAGTGCAAAGGCCCTGGGGCTGGTGTGAGTCAGAATGAAGGGTGTGGAAAATGACAGCAGCCGGGCTAGGCAAGCCTTATATAGGCAAATTCAAGGCATTCACTGGAGGCCTCTGGAGGATTTTAAGCAGGAGCTTAAGGAAATACCTTTCTACTGCCTTCCTCCACCCCTGGCCTCTGGCATGTGCAGCCACCTCCACTCTTGCCAGGTTCCTGGCACTCAGTAGCCCTTTGGGTACTCACACCTCAGAGCTCCATCCCCTCACCTGGGGTCATGGCTCTTCTGCAAAGAAGGAACACTCCCTTCCTTCCTCCCAAGTGACAGCCCTTATTGAGTTTCATCTTTCTGGTGTCTGAAGGGCCCCATCCTATTTGGGTGCCCAAGGAGCCCCTACCTAGCCCCACTGGGAAAGAACACGGCACTGAGTTCCAATCTGCTTCTGCCACCAGCTCATAGTATGCCTTCAGACAAGCGAGACAGAGACTCATCCAAGCCTTGGTTTCCCCATCTGTGCAATGGGTGGTCTGGAGGAAAGGACCTTGAAGGCTCCTCTCCATCCTGGTCTTCTTCTGGGGGTGACTTTCTCAGCCACGAGGCTAGAGCCATCCCCTGCCTCCCCAGACACACACCCTGCTCTCTCCAATCCAGCCAGGACACTGCCTTGCTCTCCCCAGAGCCTCCTGTGTGGTCTTTCCCCACCTCCTGCCTCTACCCTAGAATCTCTTGGGGATCTGCCTCCTGGCAGCCTCTGCTCTTCCCTCACCCTGGGCCCGCCCTCCACTTTGGATTGTACTGACCTTCCCTTCCTCTGCCAGTGCCTGAGTCCCTCCTCACAAGGTCACCGTCTGCAGAAACCGCCCATGGGCTTAAACGTCCCTAGGCAATGAGTTTACAAGGTCCACTTGCGTTTTAAAGGCAGCTTACCCACACGTACGCACACGCACAAAATAATAAAAATAAAGAAACTTTTCAAAATTTTTAAGGCCCCAGTTTACATTTTAATATAAACCCTTCTGGGCATGTTGCCTGGGATTTAGGAATCACCCGCCCCTGAATTCGCAATCCCTTTTGGGGGAGGGTGTTTTGTTTTTGCCAGAGCTCCTCCCTTGTTGCGCAGGGCTAGGCAGCCCGAGAGGGCCTTGCCTCCGGAAAAGACCCCAGAGGGCTTTTGGAAGTAGGGGTGGTCACGGACCCTGGGAGGACGGGCTCTGGGCTGGCCTGGCCTGACCCCTCTCAAGGCCGGCCAGTCAGACCAGGGTCACCAAGCAGTCACATGTCACTTTGAATGAGAAGCCTTGAACTGAGGCTGAGAAATGAAGTTGGGAAACAGCTCAGCCAAAGGCAATTGACTTTTTTTTTTTTTCATGTTTTTGGGGAAAAAAACCTCTATTGTCCAACTAACCTTCCATGTTGCTGGAAAATTGAGTTTATTTCCTGAGCAGTCTGGTCCAATTTCCCCCGGGGAGGGACGAGGCCAGGCTCCCCTCACTGCTAATCTTAGAAGCTTCTGGCTCTGCACAAAGGCCAGGACCCAGAAGACAGGACTCTGAGCCCCAGCCTTGCAAGGCAGCATCCCGCCCCACCACGCAGGCCTGCCTCAGGAAGCCCCCACCCCTGCCCTTGCATGCTGGAGAAGCTTTTCCCAGAGCTTCAGGCTTCCTTGCCTCTTATTCTCTCAGGGACCTGGGTTTGCTGGTCAGCTGTGTTGGCCTGTCCCCCACCCTCCTGGCTTTCCATGTGTGCCCTTTTGTGGCTCCCGGAGGCCCTAGCCCCGTCTCTAGGCTCTCCGGGGCAAGCAGATAGAGTTATAGCTGTAAAGTATTTATGTTGGCCGCCAGGCTGGCCAGGGGAGCCATCTGCAGCCAGGTAGCTGCCAGGCCTGAAATGATGGGAACCCTGGGCCCCAGCCTGGCCCCAGCCCTCCCACCCAAGCCCCCAGCACAGAAACCTTTCTGTCCACCAAGGCCAAGAAGGCCTGGGGTGACTGGGGGACAGACATGGTCAGCCCCCACTTGGTAACCTGTAGCTGACCTTCGAGACAGGCTGGGTGGGTGCTGTTCCCAGAGGAGGCCATCCTCAGGTAGAGGCCTGATCACACAAGCCTCAGTGGGAGACTTGTTCTCAGCTGACCATCTGCCTATCACCACCCTCCAAGGGCTAAGTTAAAAGTTTCCAGACCACTAGCCTGGAGAGTGGGCAGAAGAGAAAAAGGGTTCTCTCTCCCAGCCCCAGCAAAGAAGGAACCCCCCACCTCCACTTCCCCTTGGTCTAGCCCCCTCCCCTTTTGGGGGAGGACACTGAATGAGGGACCAGAGTGGGCTGCTCAGACAGGCCTCCGGCCACTAGCAGACCCATCTGGTTCCAATCAGGAGAGCAGGTTCCCGGATTGCAGAGGATATATGGGGCATGGAGGAAACAGGTGACAAGCAGCCCTACCTCACTGTGGCACCCGCAGCAGCCCCTCCCCCAGAGGGCCGCCCCTGTCCCATTTGGTCTCCTTTCACCTCCCAGATGGGTACCACACACACAGCCACTGGAAGACCAAGTGAAGCAAGGATACCTCAGGGGACACGAGTTCTTCTACCCTATGGCCTGGCCACAGACCCCAGACCTCTGTCCACAGTTAGTCTTTAAAACCACAGAGGAAAGAAGAGAAGGAAACTGAAGGAGAGAAGGGGACTAGGGAGAGGAGGAAAGGCTGCAAACATACAGAAGGAGCAAAGGTTCTAGAAACCAGCAGGTCTCAACTGGATGTTATTACAAATGGGGAAACTCAGTCCCAGAGAAGAAAGACTAACTGAACCACTTATTAAACTTGACCCCAAGCACTGTACATGCATTATCCTCATTGGTCCTCACAACTTTTACAGGTAGGAATTACCAGCCCATTTGACAGTTGGGGAAACTGAGGCTCACAGGAGTAAAGGGTCTTACTTGCCCAACCTCACCCAGGTGGTAAGTGGCCCAATCTGTCTGATTCCAGAGTCTGGGCACCAGGCTGCCCTCCACAAAGATAAGACTATCTTAGCATCTCAAACCCAGGGCCACCATTTTGCCTTCACTGCTGTCTCCAGACTTTGACCTGGTGGCAGCCTGGTTTTGGAGAAGTCTTGCCATCCAATGTCTGCTCTGGTTGCCCCCACTCTCCTGGCCCAGCTCCAACCTCTCTTTCTAGGTCTAGAGTCAAAGGATACAAGCCTGAAAAAGCTGCCTCCCTCATCATGATTTGGTGCCAGGGTTCTAATCCCTGCTCTGGATATCCTTGGTGTCTTTGGGCCTCCATTTCCTCATCAATAAAATGGACTGGGTTGTAAAAAACTGAGATGGACAGTGATTCTGTGATTCCCCAACCCTCTGTTCCTATACTTCTGAACAAACCTAGGAGCTTCCCCCTTGGCTTAGGTGGTCTTTAGCAAGAAGGTTCTGACCCCCGTTTCAGAATTCAGAGTGGCAGGGGAGCTCACAGAAAGAGGGGACCCAGCCAGCCATAGAAGTTGCTAATCTTCATCTCTCCCCCAGGGGACTGCACTGATGCCTCCACTGAAAGCAATTTGTCATGCCCTGAATTAAGTGATTCCAACACAGCTTTAATTTCAGCTTAATGGCTCTGTTTTTATGTGTAATTAAATACCATTGCATGACAAAAATATGTTGTTTGCACTTTAGAGACTGCGTAAGGCCCAGGAAGCCAATCCCACCAGGATTCTACTCCCAGACTCCACTAGCCCCTCCCTCAGTCTGGCTGGAGTTGTCCAGGTCATGGGGAAGGGGTTGGGGACCTGGGGAAGAGAAGGGGGAGGTGAGGGGAGAGTTGGTCCTGGTGGCGCCTGCTCACTCAGTAGAGTGTGTTTCTAATTATCTGCAGAACCACCACTCCCCCTTCTGCTCTCTGACCCAACCCTCTGCAAACCCCTGGGGCCTCAGAGACAGAGGGGACAGGTCACTCTGACAGTGAGGATCTAATTAGACCCTTGGCTGGCTGGAGTCTTGCCTGCTCTCCTGGGTTTGTCCAAACCTCTGTTCCACTGTCTCTCCTCCACTTATTGTCCCCATTATTCCCGCCCCCCCAATGTACCTCCTCTTCATTGTCCTTCTCCCCTGACTCACAAACTGTTCCTTTCCTCTCCTCCTCCCTATGACAAGCCTGCCTTCCACCTCCTTCTAAACACATCATCTTGACTTTCTCTTTCTAGGTCAGAGATGACATTGCCATAGGGGTCTGGAATGCAGGGGGAGTTTCTCTAGCTAGGAATGTTTCAGGGTCATTTACCACACTGCCATATACCCCCCCCCAGGAAGGGGGACGGAGCTGGCCCCTAAGTCCTGCATACCTCATAACATTCCTGGAGCAGTTTGGTGGCGGAATCTGGCCCAGAGGGCAGAGGGGATTAGGACAACCGGCCTTTTCCTGGAAGGACTTGAAGGGACCTCAGTGGCCAGACCTCTAGGGCCTAACAGAGGGAGGGAGAGGGGCCAGGAGGCTTGGCCAGCTCTCCGGAGATTGCCCCACCTGAACTGGACATTAGAGTCAGTCCAAGTCCCCGTTTTTTTCATCCTACCCTCACCCCGCCTTCTTGACAGGGGAAAACCCAGCCCCCAACCCTCTAATGAGCTGGGAAATGGAAGCCAAATGCCTGATATAGACTGGCACCACTGGGCTAGAGGATCTTAGCAGAGCACCTCCATCTCCCTGCTCCAGGTCAGATTGTGGGGGAATCACATTTCTTGGGGGAGGCAGGGCAGAGCATTTTAAGCGCTTCAGTTCTTCAGTTCATCCAGGTGTGGTGGTCCCATCAAGACATAAGAATTTGGTTCTCCCCTTCTCCTCCTCCCTCCCACCTCTGACCCTTTGGGAACTAGACTATTCAAGGATATTGGGGGCCAGGGTGGGAGGGCCTAAATGTAAACTAGGCCATCAATACCTGTCTAGACCACTGTTTTCCCCAGTGTGAATTTACTGGGAGACACTGCCCACGGCAGTTCACTTCCTCTGGCCTGGTAGAAGACACCCATGTGGATATGGAACTGCTTATATTTCCTTCTCTTTTGACATTTAGGATCTGGGCTCCAGGATCCTTGGGGGCAAGTGGCAGGGGCACGGTGTGTTTCTGTGGGATGTAGAATTCCCCTGCCAAAAGTACATGTTCTCTATTCCCTGGTGCTAGACAGCTCGACAAAGACCCTACAGTGAGGACAACTAATGCGTGAGGTCCACCCATGCACAACAGGGAGGGAAGCACATACTCTCTGAATGTCTCATTCTCTCCTCACATCACACATCACACATCCAGAAGTTCACTCTCAGGAACACACTCATATAGATTCATAAGCCCGAGTATACATACCACACAAATACACATCTTATCTATACACATCCAGACTGACATGTTACACCAAGTGTGATACAAACTTTGTAAATGCCCTTAACCCTCACGTTTCAGATACCACTTTGCTGTACACAGACACACACACACACACCACAGATACATGTACGTCACATCTATGGCCTGGGCTGTGCCTTTGTGATATGCACAAAAGCTCCTGAAAGAAAAGAGAACTCCTACCACCCACTGCCAAGGGTACAAGGCCAGAGCATTGAAAATGCTTTCCCTATATTTGGCTTAAAAAAAAAAAGGCTTAGGGACCTAAAACTTAATCTTCAGTCTGCACCCACTCCCACCCTAACACATGCCTTGGCCTGCGCCCCAGAAGGAGGGGCTGTATGAAGAGTAGCCAGGGGGACAAGGCAACAACCCTCAGCTTCACTTTGTTCTTTATCTCTTGCCTCTGGCAGCGGCTGTTGTGCCTCAGGGAGACCAGATGGCTGCAGGATGGAGCAGATTCAGAACTGGGGAGATGAAACTGAGGCCCCAGACTTAAGATGCAGACAGCACAGGTGCCATTGTGTCAGAGACCAGTGAAATCAAGAGGCTTGGGAGCGGAGCACCTCTGGAGCTGGGAAGGGGGCTGAAAATGTGGAGACAGCCAGACAGGAGGGGGCTCCCCAGAGGTGCGCAGAGTCTCCAGGCTGCCTGTGACCTCCAGGGAAGGAGCCCCCTTCCAAGAGACCAGCTGCCCCCCTCATCTGGCACAGAGGTATGGTAGAGAGAGGGGACTTGGGGGCTTGCCAGGAATCCAGTCCTACCACATGGACACAAATTCTGAGGTTGGGGCTAACACTGAGAGCCCACAATGAGCCCACAACAGCAAGGTCAAGGGTGCCCCTACTTCCAACCCCTCAGAATCAAATCTCAGCACAACCCCTCAGTCAGGAATCCAGGCAGTCAGTACTGTGGAATGTGTTGGAGAGCTTACCCCCTTCCCCCAACTGTAGGACAATGCCCCCCACCCCCCAACCCCCACCCCACCCAACAGAGTTGTTAAAAAATCAAATCCAGATGCAAATCCGACCGATTGCAGTCCTTTCACCATCACACAGGGTAGGTCAGGGGACCACACTGTTCCCACCTCCCAAAATCTGCCCCCTTTTTTTCTCTCTACTCATTGTTTGCCCACCAGCAGTCTGAGCACAGACAGCACAGTTGTTGGAGATGGGGTGCCCCCTGGGAAGAGGTTGCATAGGAAGATGAGGGTGAATTCAAGGGCCCTTTGCAGTCCTTTTACCATGCAGAGCAAGTCGGGGGACACAGAGTGCCCACCTCCCCAAATCTGCCTCCTACTCTTCGCCCCTGGCGCATCCTCGTCTCTTAATTTTAAATAAATCAACGAAACACAGTTGTCTACATATTTTTTGGTTTCGTTCTGTTTTGTTAAAAAAAAAAAAAAAAAAAAAGGACATCATGTCCTACTGGAAGGTCCTTAAGTCTCCTTCCATCCAATCAAGCCAGAAAATGTCCAGGGTGCCAGGGAGATAGGGAGGGAGGTGTAGGAGAAGGAGGTGTGGAAGGGAGGCAGAACCGCAGGTGGGGAGCCACGGGGAGTATGGGGTCATCCTGGGACTCTGTGGCTGTGACCACAAATGGGGTAAGGAGCAGGACCCCAGGCAAGTCCCCGCACCCCCCAGCTTTGTGGGACCTCTACTCCATCAGGCACATTCAATCTGAGCTTGCATTCTTTCCCCTGACCCTGAATGCTCAGAGATGAGGCCCATCTCTCCAGCCGTCTGTCCTGCAGGTCTTCTTCTGGCCCTCTTCCCTCCTTCTCCCCAGGGTCTCAGCTGCCAAGCAACCATCTGGCACCCCACCCTGACCCAAAGGTGGGCTTATCTCTGCAGGTCCTTCCTCCCAGAGGGACCTGGGGAAGTAGAGAGGGGAGCCTAGCAAGCCTTGGCTTTGGGAGTAGGTCTGGGTCTCATAACTGTTGAACCATCTGCCACCCCTACAGCCCCTACCCTCTGACTAGAGGAGAAGCAGTGGTCAAGGTACATGTTTACTCTTCTCTGCTGACTCTGGGAATGAGTTTCCTCCCAGAGGCCTGCACTCGTCTTATAGGAGCAGCTCCCACATGCCAAAATCAGAGGAAACCAGAACAAGAGTCCCTAGGACCAAAAACTAGAGCTGGCACATAATATGTGGTCAATAAATGTTTTAAATGGCTGGCTGGATGGCTGGCTGAATGAATGAATGAATGAATGCAGGATCAATCTGGAAGCACAACAGGGCTCCTCATTGCCACTCTCAGACCTCTCAGGCTATCTAAGCCCAAATAGGACACACCCTGGCTCTGGCTCACCCCAAAGGCACACTCATGCCCATAAACACACACATGCACACACATACACATACCCCAAGGGAAAATTTCTGGGCCAGAAGCAGAGCCAGGACTCAGACCCATGCTCCGAGTCAGCTCTGCAGCCTCCAGGGGACAGGGGTAGCAGGAGGCACTGAGCTCCCTGCCTGTTGGCAGGGCTCACTTGCGGAAGCTGTCAGCCAACTGGTGGCAGTCCAGCTCCCCCTTCGGCTCCAGGCCCCCCGGAAGCTTCACCCCCGTCTTCCGGTCCACACACCAGCACTTGCCGCGCTGCCCATCCAGGGCCGGGTGGCACTGCCAAGACAAGGGTATTATGGGTCAGTTCCCAGGCAGGAAAAGAGAGATCCCAACCAGCCTGCCCCAAACCCAGCCCAGCTCCCAAGGCAGACAGTTGCTCCAAGATGGCCTCCGGAGGCTGAGGCTGCTTCTTGAGTGTGGCTCCCCTGAGCTCGCTGGAATAGAGAGAACTTGGCCAAGATGGGAAAGTCCAGAGGGTTTCTGGAAGCAGGGCCCTGGGAAGCTTCTGTGGCCCAGCTGGAGCAGAGACTAGATCCTTGCAGTTTAAAGATGCAGTTGGATTTGAAAGACTAGGGTTCAGGTTGGAGCTATTTCCAGTGTGTGCTCTGGGTTTGGATCTTTAAGAATAGGGTTGTGGTTAAGAGTAGAATCCAAACTGAGGTTAAGATTAAAGTTGCAGTTGAATTAGGAATTATGACTAAAACTTGAGCTGGGCGAGGGGTAGAGTCTAGGTCAGAAATGGAATTAGGGTAAAGCCTGAGGTCTAGATCAGAACAACTGACCTTATTGGACTAAAGTTTGGGTTCGAGTTAGATGGTAGAGGGGGCAAAAGTGAATTTCAGAATCAAAATTAAAGTTGGAGTGAAGGTTGAGTCAAGGGTCAGAATTGGTCTGGGGATAAAGGGTCAAGTGTCAGAACTTTCACTGGGATAAAAATCGGGTCAAGGATAAAATTGGTGTTGATATAAAAGTTGGAGATAGGCTCAGCATTTGTTTTGGGGGGCCCTCTCTGTTCCTGTACTCGTTGCATACCACCTCATGCCCTTCCTCTTCCTGCCATCATGGGTTGTGTAAACTCAGACGCAGGCTTTCCCCGCCTAGCTAGCCCAGTGGCAGCTCACTTTGTGGGTTTGTCTGTAGGGCATGTAAGGGGTGGTGTGTGGGTCTAGATCCACAAAGATCTTGAGAAGGATATCTGGCCCAGGGCTCCCCAGGCCACATCCTGCATGGAGTACCTCAGAGCCCTGCCCAGATGTAATATCCTTTGTAGTGGGCCGAACTCTGAAGGGCCAGAGACAGGGCTGGGGCAGACCAACCTTGTTGAACATCCCAGCCTCCTGGGGGCATGTCAGGGGGCCCAGCGTACCAAGGATATGAGTGAGTATGGACATTGCTGCCTTCATGTCTTCTCCACAGTCCCCCTCCTGCCTCTGCTTCCACCCAAAGTTCCTATCTCCAGCTGTTGGATCTGGCTTCACCTCCAGCCTTACTGTACCCCAAATGATTTTGCTGCTCAGCATGGGGAAGGGGCAGGCAAAGATTCCTCTCTGATTTCTCATGACTTAGCCCTCCATTCCCAGATGAAATGTCAGACATTCAGTGACAAGGGAGAACTACTCATAAGAATGGAGTAGGGTGAGTGAGAGTGTTGGGAGCCAGAAATTGGCAAAGGTGCTAAGGCCACCACAGATGTCACCAGAGGTGGTAGGAATAGCACTGGAGGGAAGGCAAGATAACTAGTTCAAGTCCCAGATGGACCATTAACTCACTCTGTGACTTTGGGCCAGACTTTACCCCTCTGGGCCTCAGTATCCTCTGAAATAAGTGAGATGGACAAAATGAGCTGAGGTTCTGAGGCTGGGGTAGGGCTTAGGGAGGGTTCAATGGGTTAGGTTTGAGTTGGGGAGGCTCCTCATCCTGAGATCTCCATCCTGGACCACCCTATAGAGAGGCCAGGAATGTCCCTGGAGCTGAGGCCAGAGCCAAGCCAGCAGGAGAGTGAGACCCACCTGCTTGGGGTGGAAGTTGCCGTTGCGGTCGCAGTTGGGGATGGGGATGATGTAGAGGTCCTCGTGGGTGCGGCTCTGTGAGGCGGCCAGCCGCTCCAGGGCCCGGTGCAGCTCACTCTGGCAAGAGCCCTGGGGCTTGGGGAGAGGATAAAACTGCTCAGTGGAAGGGAGAAAGGCCAAAGGACCAGGCCTGGGGGTCAGAGCTAAATAGGGGCTGAGGGTCCTGAAAGGGGGGACAAGGTCTGGAGGCTGGGCAGGGCCCATTGAGGTGTACAGTGAGGCTTGGATTCAGGGAACACTGACAGGAAGGACAGAGGGACATTGAGGAGTGGGTCTTAAGTCAAAAAGCTTCCAGAAAGGAGAAGCATAAAGAGATGGGACCACGTGGGAAAAGCAAGAGGTCACGAGAAGCCCATGGAGAAGGACAGGGAGGGGTGATTTCTAAGCCAGAGGGATAGACAAAATAATAAGGTTAATAACTTGTAAGACCCATGCATGGATCCCTCAGAACCACCTATCAGAAACGGCATTAGCCAGACTCTGGAGCAAGTTTCCAAGGCCCCCTGTTATGGCCAGCATTAATCTTTTAGTTACTGGGAATGTCTGGGGTGGGGGGGGTTCAAAAGAAGGGTCAAGAAACACCAGGGGGCTCCGGGCAAGAGTGATTTACCAACCAGTGCAGAAGTATTTGAGCATTTAACAATGGGTTCAGCTGTACCAGTGTATATAACTGATGAGCAGGAAAGAAATCCCAAGAAAAGGAATGAAGACTCTCTCTGGATGCTGGTGATACATATTACATGCATCTTATACACAGTAGGCACCCAAAGAATGTTTGCTAAACCAACATCTCTGGATCTGGTGAAGGTATGGGGGGAGGTGTGCACATGTGTGTGTCTGTGTGTGTGTGTGCACCTGCCTATCTGCATGCATGCTCATGAGTCAGAAGTCCTCACCACGGGTCGGGCGTCCTCCCGAAGAACCCCAGTGATTTTCATCTTGCCCCCATTTGTGTTCCGGTCTCGAATTTTGGCGAAGTGCTTCTGCAGGCACCTGCGGTCATGGGCACTGCAAGGGCTGAAGCTGTTGTTGGGATGGTCACTCTCATCCTTGTCTGTAGTCAGGCCAAGATGGGGAGAGGTCAGCACCGAGGAAGGACAAAGCATTTGACCAACATCCAGACCCCCATTATCCTGGCGAACCTACAGCCTAGAGCTGGGGGTACCTAAGGAAGGCAAGGAAAACAGCTCCCCATCTCCTCCCCACTCCCTTGTGACCCCTCTGGAGAATATTCCCCCTGAAGTCCTTGACTCGTCCCTCACCCCTCCCAGTCCAGCCCTCAGATGAGTGAGTCATAGCTGCAGCTGTCCAGATGGCAGGAGGGTCCCCTGGGCCCTGCAGGGAGGTCTAAGGCAGGCAGGTCGGCTCCCCCATCAGATCGGATCTCTGATCTCTGGTCCCTTCCTCTATTCAGCTCCTCCCAACATCCCCCTCTCTGTCTGCTCTCTCCTGCTGTCTCCTTTCCTGCTCTTTTCAGAGTCTAGCTGAGCCAGCCAGGGTATCCCCAGAACTGTGGGTTCTGCTGACCCTCTTCCAAATGGCCAGAATCAAAGTTTCCATGAGTGATGTGAAATCTGGCCCAAAGGCTCTCCCCATTGGCTGGGTGGGAGAAAAGACGTGGGAGTGGGTGTGTATGCCTGCATGTGAAAGTGCCTGTGTAACTCACACTGTGCGGCCCAGGGACCAAGACACATTCACACATCCCTTAAGTTCCCCCCTCAAGTCTCCCCTCCATAGACTTCAGACCCCACCCAAAGTCCATGTCTGTTGTCCAGAGCCAGTAGGTGGGAGTGGTGAGCCTAGACCCTTACCCTCTCCCTGGGAGCCGCCGAAGGCTCTGACCAAACTCAAAAGAAACCCATCCAGAAGTCCCAGAATTGTAACCCCGGCTCCTCCCTCCAGGCAGCCAAAACCGGAACACAGGGCTGAGCTGGAGAAAGAGATTGGAACGCTTCTCCACAGATCAGAGCCACCTCTGAAAAGGCTCGGTCTTGGCAGCTCACCGCCGGCCTGAGTGCAAAGCCCTGCCAGCATTCCAGATGTTGGCAGCCAGACAGGAGGGTACATCTGGTTTGCGTCAGGATTTTTTTCCTGAGGAGTTAGCAGGTTCCTCCACGCGTGGCAGCAGTCCCAGAGCTGCCTCTGGGTCAAATGGTATTTTTCGGCCTAGCCAAAGCTGGGGGGTTTACTTCTCTTTTTATTCTCCTAGTTTTGGGGATGTGGAAGAAACATGCAGATAAAGAGAAGAAAAGGCAAGGAGGAATCTAGACCCTCAGAAAGTCTTTGTCAAGATTCCACATCACAGGTTATTTATAAAATTGAGTCATCAAGAATGCGAAGAAGGTTTTGTCACCAATCGAGGGCTGGCTTAGAAAGAGGAATCAAAGGGAAGGGACAAATGGAGCGGACAGATATAAATCATTCCTTCTGGATATTTAACATCCCCAAAAGGACAGTCCTCAGATGACATCAAGTTCCTGAGGGTCAGCCAAGGAGAAGACACAACAGCAAGATCTCTCAATCGGGATTGTCCCAAAGACGGACCCTGGGCTCTCAGTCAGGAACCACAGAAAAGACCTGGGATTCAGGCTTTTCCCTGGAGACCCTTCCAAGGAGCTCTTCTGGCCAGAAAGACCCACGCTGACCAGTGGCTCCTCCACTCCCCCAATCTGCATAAAACCACTAGGCTTGTAGATCAGGTCAGTGTCCCAGGGGTGTAGGCTGGCGCTGGCGAAGGGGGAGAAAAGGGAAATAGAAACCTAAAAGAATTAGAACCTAGTCTTGGAATGACAGAGGCTGAGCCAAGATGGGAACAAAGGCCCCACCATTTCACCTGGGGAGTTTTAGAGGAGACCACGGTGATTCATTTGCCATAGCCCAGCAACTAACTCTACAGGGCATCCTTCCGACCTGGAGAGGCTTTGTTATGTTTTTTGCGTTGAGTTTGCTTTCTTTTCGTGACCATAAAGGAGAACACTACTTTGCACTGTGACATTTGTTCCTCTTGGTAAAAGGGCAGAATGTTCTTGGGTTAGAGGAGTAAGGAAGTTTTCTAGCCAACAGGGCTGCCTCGGGAGGTAGAGAGCTCCCCCTAGAGGTGTGGAGCATTAGAGGGGTAGCTACCCCTTGCCGCTGAGTCGATTCTGACTCATAACAACCCTGTAGGACAGAGTAGAACTGCCCCATAGGGTTTCCAAGGAGCGGCTGGTGGATTTGAACTGTTGATCTTTTGGTTAGCAGCCATTGCACTTAACCATTGTGCCACCAGGGCCTAGGCCTCAGGAATCTAATGAGATCTGGAGTAGAAGCTCAACTGCAACTACGTTTCCAACGTTCCTGGCCTGACTGCAAACTCTAGGGGAATTACTAATGGATATTTGAGATGTTTCTCCCCTAACTGTGTTACTGTTTGTTGTTGGCTGCCATCAAGTCAGCCCCCAACTCACAGCAACCTCATGCACAATGACATCGGTCGGACTGCTGTGACCTACATAGGCTGATTTTTGGGAGATTACCAGGCCTTTCTTCCTAGTCTCTCTAACGTAGAAGGTACCATTGAAGAGAAAAACTGGACTTACGTACTGAAACCTGGGGCTGCATGGGGCATAGTGTGAGCCTGGAAGCATAACTTATGTTCTTAAGTTGGTATGACCCTAGGTCATATCTACCCAGTTTTACCAGTTGTCATCAAGGCAATTTCAACTCATGATGACCCTAGGGTTACCTGGGAAAGACTGAGTAGGCAGCCTGCTTGGCCTCCCCTTTTTTGGTTTTCCCAGCGCCTGGCCCACTTATCCCTAGCTCATGTCTAGGCTTAGAGTAGAACACATCAGCTAGAGAGAGCAGATTCCTTCCTTACTCTCACGAGGACACAGATAAATAGAGTAAATACATATCAGCTCACGCAGACAGGCTGGGACTCAAGAATCACAGATGTCTACAAGCAGTCACGTGTCCAGAC
The DNA here is from genome assembly GCF_024166365.1 of Elephas maximus indicus. NCBI lineage: Eukaryota > Metazoa > Chordata > Mammalia > Proboscidea > Elephantidae > Elephas > Elephas maximus. The sequence goes on along the minus strand of NC_064837.1, from coordinate 47,570,694 downwards.
ACACATTATTCCAGGCGTGCACACCCTCGTGCCCTCAGGCACTCTGACCCTGCTCTGGTCAGACACACAGACCTGGGGTAGGGCACAATGACTTTGGCAGTCTCCCTGCACCATGGCTTATTGACTTTCCATTTAATCTGTAACTTTTCCTTGCCCAGCCTTGCTTAACTGGCAGACTGAGGACCCACCCCCGGATCCACCCCTAGGTACTAGGTTTGGGACAATGAGGGTTGTAGCCTTGTGTACCTTGAAAATATTAACCTTCCCAGCTCCAGAGCTGGGTAAACACTTGCTGGTTCCCTGCTCATGCAGGAATTCCAGCCATCTCGTGCTACTCACCCAGGCAGTGCCCTCTGGAAAAATCCCAACCCCTGTGGGTTCTCCGAACAGGAGTTGGAGTTGGGCCTGTCCCCTTGAAAGGTTTGACCTCTGAAAGGCTTGTCTAAGAGGTGGGGCTTCCAAGGTAGACCAGGTCATTTTCTCCAGCCCCTTGCTTGGAGCTAGGCCAACTGATACCCAGCTACCAGGGAAACTGGTCTCTGCCCCGAGAGAAGAGGCTTCACCACCTTGGTACCACCAGATGCAAAGTTTCTGGTTAAAGCTGGAGGATTTCCTCTTTACTACTGCCTGATTTCATCCACGATTCCTCCTCAACCCCAGCCCCCTTCCCCAGAAAATACCCAGGGTGAGGCTGTGAGCTGGGTGGTCCCAGCCACCCAGACAGACATTTCAGCCACAGTCTAGAGGGTCACCCACCTGCCCAGCAAGAAAGGCCTTTTCTTTTTTCCCTGGACTCTGGCTGAAGAAGCCAAGACCACCCGTGTTGAATGGCAGGCCCAAGGGGCATCCCTCTCACTGAAATGCCACGTTGCTGGCCTCAGACTGAGGAGTCAGATAAGGACTGTTCGCAGCAGCAAGAGGCACCAAAGTCCACCCACTTCTCTCAACTCCTCTGAATGTCCCACCATCCTCATCATTGCTCTACTTTATTGAGCTCTTACTCCATGCCAGGTACACCAGCCCTGTCAGGCAGATCCTGTTGTCATTCCATTCTACACACGAGGAAACTGAACTGGACTGGATGGAGGAGAAGGAGGCGAGACTTATCTCTGTAGTTCCTATGTCTTAAAAGGAAAAGACTCCTTATACCCAAGGTATCAATAACTCTGGCTTTGTCAATACTGCAGAAAAAAATATTAGGCAGCCATGCTCCTCCTACCCCCCTCCCCCAAGGCACAGAATTTCTGGGAAGGCCCTGTTCTCATGACTTAATTGGATTCCCAGTACTGAAGTAGGGGAGACAATATTTGCTGCATTGACTAAAAATTAACCCAGCCTCTATGTTCCCTAACCCTGTTCCAGAGGGACCCAGACCACAGTTAAAGAGCTCCCCAGTCCAAGCACTGTGTCCACTCCCCCCAGATTCCATCAGCACCACCGATGGAGAATTTGTGGAATTCTGACACACACGTTCCACCCCTCTCACCTCCAGTGACCTCAACTATATTAATCCACAACCTGGCTCTCTGGCTCAGGAAGCTGGGGGCAGGAAGGCCAGTGGAGGTGGGGTAAACTAGAGAGGGAAGGAAGAGACCTGTCCCTAGAGCAAATAGGAGGCAGCTGAACCATGCCAGGCCAAGGAAGGATGCGTGCCAAGTGGCTACTTTCCCCAAAACCACCTGCAGAAGCTCAGCCCCAAGAAGATAAGGCAGAAAGAAGAGCCTGATACCCTCCACCAAGCTATTCCCCAGGCAGGAGGGCCTAAGCCTTAGACCTAGGAGGTTCAGTGGGCTATCAACAGTGTAAGGCTAAAGAGGATAGTAGGGGTGGGGCAGAGGCCTACACATCTTGTCTCACCAGAGGCCCTGCAGGGTTGCTGCACAACTCTAGAGGGCACCTTTCACATGGTGCAATGTGGTCCAGGCTGTGGCAGGGAGTACTTCTGTGATGACTAAGACATGAGAGGGCATGGGCAGAGCTTGCCAAGCAGGTACCTAGTTCCTCCAGATTCCTCAGGCTTCCCCTTTCCCCCCTCAGATATTTGTATCCACTGCATGGGTGAAGGACGAGGCAAGAGGGAAGGGAGGGATTGTTAGGGACCTCTGTAACCCAAAGGGGACCTAAAGACACCCCCATTCCTAGGTTTACATGGTGCCCAGGAGGCAACCACAGACTGTTGACGTCATGCCCTCCAAAAACCCTAGGGAATCAAATTTTCCTCCACTACGGGATGGGGTGCTCCTACCCAACCAGGGAAGAATGGGTGCCCAAGACCCTCTGAGGGCTCTTCTGGCACACGTTCAAGTTGGTGAGAGAGGAGGAGGCTACCAGCCATCCTTATCTGGTGGCAGATGCCTGCTGGCTGATGGAGGATTGAGATACAAAGGGAAAGTGACCCATTATATCCAGTGAGCTCAGCCTTCACTCCCAGTCTGGTCTGGTGCCAGTGACCCTCCTCTCCCACATACTGGTATCTCTGCCTAAGGATCAGCGACTTACTCCCTCAAGACCTACCTCCCAGAAGTGCTGGGTGCCAGGCTGGCATTTCTCCTAGCACGTTTTCTGCTGACCCATCTCTCCCTGCCTGGGGGCAGGAAGGGCAGAGAGGCCTGAGGCCCAGACCCCTGGGGTCCACCTCCTTCCTGTTTTCCCTGCATCCTGCTCTCCTCCAGTTAACAAGCTGCAGAAGATTGAGGAAGTGGAGCGGTCTGGGACCCAGGGCAGGAAGCTCGGGCTGGAGTCCCAGCATCCGGACTGCAACAATGGAAGCTTCAAGCACCAGGAAAAGAGACAGACACAGACAGAGGCACAGAGAGAGCAAAACAGAGTCAGAGGGGGAAGGAGAAACAGAGGTGGAGATACAACAGTGGGAAAGATTCTGAAAGTGACAAAGAAAGAAAGACAGTGACAGAGACACAGAGAGAAAGAGACTGAGAGAAAAGTGAGAGAAGTAGCGTGACAGAAACATGGAATAAGATGAAGAAAGCGAAAATGGCCAGATGTTGAGAAGAAGAAAGTTTGAGAGTATTAGTAGCGAAACTAGAGGTTGAGAGACAAAACAGGAAAGAACAAAAGAACGAAGAAAAAAAAGGAAAGAGACAGGAAGATAAGGAGAAACTAAGAAAGGCTCGGTGAGAAACGGAAAAAGAGAAAGTTCAAGAATGGGATTAGGGCAAAGGGCCTTTTAAGGGTTTTCTCTCTCTGTCTTTCTGTCCGTCTTTCTCTCTCTCTGTCTTTCTGTCCGTCTCTCTCTCTCTCTCTATCTGTCTTATTCTATTTCTGTCTCTTCTCTTTTCTATTCCCTATCCCACACCAGTTAGTTTTCTGCAGCTCTGGGCTGGGGGCCAAGACTAGCTTCTCTTCTGCCGCCTCAGATGGCACCTGCCAGGAGAAAGGTGGGGAATGCCTGTATGCCAGGGCAGACAGAGGTGCCCAGGCATGGCAAGGAGACCCTTGTCTTCCCACTAACTTTCAAATACCTAGATGAACTGGCATTGGGCTTTGGGGAAGGGCAACTCCGAGGCACCTCTAATTTGCACAGCCCACTCCACCCCACCTCAATATCAAAGTTAAGCCACAGCTCCTCAGGCCCCTGAGGTTTCACCTGCAGTCAGGGTGAAGGGAGGTCCCTGGACTGGGAACAGAAGGCTGAGCCCACCCTGCCACCCCTATTCTCCAGTTACCTGGCCCTAGACTGCTAACCAGCAGGTGGCTGGCTGGACCAGGTCACTGAATTCACCACTTGGGCACCAGCAGCCAGGTCTACCATGGACACCACTCGTCTCAAATAAGCATCCCTGGGAGGTCTGAGATGAAGGGATGGGACAGAGTTCCCCTTGAGGGTGGCAACAAGCTGCTAGGGACTCGGTAGTGGTTGCCTTGGCTGAGCCTGTCCAATGCCACTCCAGCCCTTGCCACGTACCTGCCTTCTCCCCAACTCACAAGGGGTTTTAAAGGGCCCCTAGCCAGAATGACTGCTGGGGACGCTGCTGGAAGGGCGGCACACTAGAGTGGACATGGGTGGGCCGGGGGGCCCCTTACCGGAGGGCTGCAGGCTTTCCTGGATGGCCTCGATCTCCGCCAGCTCCATGCACACGCCCTGCCCATGCATCAGCGTGTGCAGGGGCTTCTCCACCCCACGAGGCGGGTAGCAGCGCAGGCCGGAGCCGCAGCGGGGGGTGTACACCCCGCACGGCATCCCCTTGCCCAGGGCGCAAGTGGCGCAACAGCCGCAGCCCGGCTCCCGCACCAGCTCCTCGCAGCCCACAGGGGGGCGGCAGCGCGCCAGCTTCTCCTCGGAGCAGGGCGGGCAGTGGATGGCTTCGTCGCCCAGGCTCGGCCGGGGCCCGGCGGCCAGGAGCAGCGCGGCCACGAGGCAGAGGGGCAGCATGGCCGGGCGAGGACCGGGCGCGGGCGCGGGCGCTGGGCGCGGGGAGGGGAGCGCGGGCGCTCAGGCCTGCAGCGAGGGGCACACAGCGGCAGCGCCCGGCGCGCCTGGAGGACCCGACCCGGAGAGCGCGGGGAGACGGGGCGGTCCGGCTAGTGGACAGGGACCGAGCCAGGGAAGTTAGCAAGCGGGCCGAAGGGGAGCGAGCCTGGCCGCCGAGGCTCTGCGCCGCATCCTCGGCCTGGCCCAGGCAGCGGGCGGCGGGGTGGCAAAGGACTGAGCGGCTGCCCGAGACCGGCTCCCCCGGACTTTATACAGGCCCCTGGCCACACCCCCAGCGCCTTCTCAGAGGTGGGGGAGCCGGGACGGGCGAGGGGGAGAGGGAGAGGCGGCCGTTAGTGGGAGGGGGCGCTGTCCTCAGTCCCCACCGCCGCTGCCGCCGCTACAACATCTGAAAGTCCCTTTCTGCCGAGGAAGGAAGCGGCGCAGTTTGGAAGCCTTGTCAGGCGCCTAGAGCGGCTCTGAACCAGAGCTGGAGAGGGGAGGGAAGGAACACTGCGGGAAGGGAAGACGCTGCTCCTGGGCCCCCTCCCCCGACCTTGGAGGATTTGTCCTCAGCCCCAGCAAGCCACCTGCAGTCCCTTGCACAGAGAAAAGGACCTAGTCCTGGCTCCCGGCTCGATGGATTCAGTCTCCCTGAGTCCTTTCCACTCCATCCCAGTGCTTCCAGGCTCAACCCTTAGAGACCGAGTGGGTTAAGGTAGAGAAAAGGGTACAGGCCTACAACGAGAGATACTGAAGGGCCTGGTGTGTCCTTAAGACGTTAATAGACTTAGTTGTACTTCCCCATTTCTTCCCACTTGCCCCTGCCAAACCTCGCCCCACCCCACTAGCACCATCTCCCCAGACTCACTCGGGTCCTGGTCCACCCTGCCTTCCCAGGATGGAATGGACCGAACTCCCAGGGAGGGAGGTGTCAAGCCACTTCCTCCTTTCTGGGTGTTTGCCTCTACTGCCCAGACCCACTCCTGGACTCGGGGAGATTGCACTGCACAACTCCAGGGGGCACCATTCCTCTTGTAGTTGTTGTAGATTTGTATAGCTGTTGGGACAGTTTTCCAGCAGATGGCAACCATGCGTTTTGAGGAAGGGGTACCTTTTTTCAATTCACCGTGTTGCTGCTTGGGCTAGTGTTGGGGCTGGCTTGCCCCTCTGTGGGGTCCCTATTGGTGCCTTTATGACTTTATAGTCCACCCTTGCCCCAATGCCACTGAGATTGGGAGGGGCCCTAGAGTAGCATCTGGAGCCAGGACCCTTCTCCTAGATTCCCTATCAAAACCAATTGCCAGGGAGTAAACTCCAACTCATGGTGACCCCGTGTGTGTCAGAGTGGAGCTGTGCTCCTGAGGGTTTTCAATGGGTGATTTTTTGTAAGTAGATTGCCAGGCCTTTCTTCCAGATTCCCTCTCATATACCCTTAATACTCACTCATCCTCCTCTACAAAGGCTTCCACTATGCTGGGCCGGGTTTCAGGGTAAGGTTGCCTGTTCAGGCGTAGTTGGTGACCCACTGTGTATTTTTTTGGGAGAGGGAGGGCTTGGGCTAGAAAGCTGCAGGCAGCCAGGCCTAAGTAAGGATCTTAGGCCCCGTTCCTGCTTCCTCTCCCAGGGTAGGAGTCTTTCAGCCTCACAGTGGTGGGCTACCCCTTACCCCTTTCTGCATGTGCAGATTGATCAAGTGATAGGAGGGGAACCAGGGCTAGAAGCTGGACCTCTAGGGACAGGATCAAAAAGTTGCAAACTGACGGCACCTACTGGCAGCCATCGAGACTACAGAGGGGCAGAGACACAAGATTCTGGGATTCTCTCCATCCCATCTCATTAGGCACTGGGGTTCGTTTGCCCCATCTGCGTTGTGAAGGGCAAACAGAGCCAGGTTCCTCAAGTCCCTGGGCGAAGCCCAGCCTGTCCCTGATTCAGAAACCTGCCCCTAGCCCTCCGTACATCCTCCCCTGCATCATTACTGAACCCAGTTCTGCCACCAATTCATCGTGTGAACTTGGACACTACCCACTCAGAGCTTGAATATCCCTAATTATAAACTGGAGATAGATCATCCCCACCCAGCCTACCTCTTGAAGCTCTTGTGAGAATAAAATGGGACAAGGAAAGATGGCTCTGATTCTAAAGCCAGACTTGTCCCCTAGACAGTACACCTGGGAGGGGCAAAGGTGCTGGGACACCAAGGAAGGAGTGTAGGAGAAGCAGGAGGCTGGGCTGAAGCCAAGAGATATGACTGGGGCGAGTGCAGGTGAGTGTGGGAAGTCTGGAAGGATTTCTAGGTGAAGCAGGGGCCCACACCTCCACCCCAGCACCTCCCCCCATCCTCTGGTGTCCCTCACACCCTCCTCTCTTTGTCTGGGATAATTCCAGGGACAGAGGGTAACAACAGGAGGCCTTCAAATCGCCTCCCCACCATCCATGCAACACACATTGAACACCTACCACGGTAAAACCTGTGAAAGCCGGAACCTGTGTAAGGGGGAAACCTGTCAGAGAAGGAAAACTCAAATATTTTCCACTAATAGGGAGTGATAGAAAAGTGGTAAGACTGCACCCTGTCAAAGGCGGAAAACTTGTGAAACCCAGAAAAACAAGGCAGTCCTGTCAAGTTCCGGCTTTCACAGGTTTCACTGTATAACCCAGGCTTTGTGGTCTTTACCAGGGACATAAAGATGCCCTCAAGGAGCACACTGCCTAATGAGGGGAGACAGTATGTAACTAAAATAAGCCCAAGAAGTGTACAGGCTCCCTAAGACACGTTTCTTGGGGGCACTGTGGGGACCCAGAAGCACAGTAGTCAGTTCTACATCCAGGTCATGGAAAGCCTTCATTGAAGTGACCTTCAAGTTAACAGTCTTCTGTGCATCAACCTGACCTGGATTCTAATCCCAGCTCTGCCACTGGACTCACTGGAAAGCCTCAAACAAGTTACTTAAGCTCTCTGAGCTTCAGTTTCACCATCTGTAAAATGAGGGAGAGAGGAAAAGGGAATACATTGAATTGTAGAGCCCTTTCCAGCTCTGGCAGTCTGGAAATCTAGGACCTCTGGTGACCATCTGCATGGTCCAAAGCTCCATGCTGGCATGACTCCCTACCTTCCAGAGTCTGCCCTATTTCCAGGTTGATTGTCACCGACAGGTCTTCTCTCCCTCATTAACTGAAGCCTACACAGGAGACGAGCCAACTGAATGATATTGGTCTTTGTGAGAGCCCTGTCGCCATGCAGAGAGGTAACAAGGCTCACCCCAGGGCACACAGCTAGTAAGTAAGAATTGAGCCAAGACTTGTGCCAAATATATTTTCTGCCTGCTATGAACTTGGCCCCCTGTGCCATGCTCACTCTCCTGTCAGAGCCATCGCCAACTAGTCATGGGCTCAGGACTCAAGGAGGATGGGGGTGGGAGGAGAAGAAGGTGCCATCTCGGAGAATCTATCCAGAGGACTAGCAAAATAGAGCCACAGAGAGGACTTGGACTCTGAGCAAAGAGAGCCAGATATTGGGGTGGGGAGATTCTTTACCTCTTCTTACACCTGACACCTGTTGGGTCAAAGAGCAGGATGCCCCTTGGCCCGACAGATTAGGAACCCAGAATCAGAACAGAACTTTTGCCTTTTCCCACCCTCCCTGGAGGGCCTCCAGGCCCTGCCTCCTGCTTCCCCAGCCCTGGGGAACAGAGTGTTCTCTACCCCTTAGGAAACCCAAAGAGACTACGCCAAGGGACCTCTGAACCGGAAGGACACCTAAAAGGGCTCTAGGCTTAGAGAAACTCCACAGAGGGGTCCTCAGACCCAATAAAATCCCAGAAAGAGAGGCTGGGATCCAGTGAAATCCCCAACAGCTACACCCACAGGGGCCTTTACTCCCCAGCTGCATGCCTTCCCTTTTCCCCATTAGCACTACCTGTTAAAACCAAACCCATTGCTGTCCAGTCAATTCCAACCAGTCATGCTTTCTACTTATCCCTAGGCCTCTCTTTCTAGCCTCATCATTCCCTTCCCAGAGCCAGGATCTCTGGTCTCTCACACCAGCCTTTATGCCCCATCCCCTCTCTCCTCCCCATCCCAGTCCACTTCACCCCAGCCTTCCTCTCCCCCCTCCCCAGGAGTACATCCTGGTCTTAGGGGTCTCCCAAGCTTAGTGGTGACCAACCCCTCCTCACCCAAGGAAAAGTAGGTAAATTACAGGAGAGGAAGGGGAAAGAGAGTGACTGTGTGTGCCTCCCTTTCCTCATCTATGAAATGGGGACTATAACCATACCTACCTCATAAGATTGTTGGGAGAAGCAGTATAGTGTGAGGGTTAAGAGATATACCTCATTTAAGAAATACATGCAAAAAACATAACAGGATATCACTACACACCACCAGATTGGTAAAAATTTTAAATACAATACCAAGGGTTGGGAAGCATGTGGAATAAGGAGGCTCTCATAGAATACTCGTAAGAAAACAAATTTGCACAACCACTTGGATGCAACCAACAATTCCACTCCTGGATATATACCCAACAGAAATATGTGTGTGCATGTATATATTCCAAAAGACATATATATAGCAGCATTATTTAAAATAGCCAAAAAAATTAGAATCCATAGCAGAATAGACAAATCTATATTTCTACCATGAAATATTACACAATGAAAAGGAGTGAATGATAGCTACACCCAGCAACATGGATGAATCACACAAACATAATGTTGAGCAAAATTTACTTACTGTATGTCCATTTACATAAAATTCAAAAGCGGGTAAAACTAATCTATAAATTTAGAAACAGGATAGAGCTTATCTTTGGGGGAGAGGGTGGGGTTAGTGACTGGGAGGGGTCTTATTAGGTGTAAATTAGGTGTAGGTAGTGTTTATGATTTGATTGTTGTTGTTAGGTGCCATCAAGTCAGTTCCAAATCATAGTGACCCTATGTACAACAGAATGAAATACTGCCCAGTCCTGCACCGTCCTCGCAATCATTGTTATGCTTGAGCCCGTGGTTGCAGCCACTGTGTTGATCCATCAGTTTGGCTACACAGATGTATTTACTATGTGAACATCCACTGAGCTAAACGTTTCTTATTTCTGCACTTTTCTGCATGTGCATTGTATTTCGATTTAATTTTTTTTAAAGAGTGCTGGCTCTTGGGTCATCCTGCCTGGACTGGATTCCTGACTCTAGACTTAGGATTAGTTACCACGCCTCTCTGTGCCTCAGTGTCCTCGTCTTTCATATTAGGTGAATATTATATAGGGTGGTCATGATGATTACATAAATGAATCCCTGTAAAATGCTTAAAATGGTGCCTGCCACCCATTAAATGCCCAGTGAATATTAGTTACTAGCCACTACCAGCCAAATGAGCAAGAGTTAGAGTCCTGGAGCCAAAATGCCTGTACACAGGTCTGGCTTTGCCATTTACTAGTTCTGTGACTTTGGCTAGGTGGCATCTCCCTCTTATTCTCAAATGCCCTCAGTTGTAAAAGAGGGATAATACCAGCCTGGCCTGATAGAGCTATGCGAGAACCTGTTGAGGCAATGCATGTAATGCATTTAGCACAGTACCTGGCACAGATTAAAACTCAATATAGGTTAGCCATTATGACTACTGATTCCCAAGGTAATCCTATAAACCCATTTTATAGATGGGGCCCCAGGCAGTAAAAAGACTGGCTTAAGGTCACATGCAACTAAGTGTGATTCAAGCTCATTTATGGGACATCAGAGCCTGTGTTCCCTCCATGCCCAGGCTTGGCCCTTCTACAGCCTTCAGCCAGCACCCCTACCCCACTTCCAGAGGTGCCACTGCCTTGGAAACTTTTCCCCAAACATAAACAGCATCTCTTCCTCCTGCCAGGCTGCCCTGCTATGGCTAAAGCCCTTGTCCTGCCAGCTCCAATCATCAGGGCTCTGTGTGCCCAGAGACTGTTGTGTGTTCCTTGCCTGCCCAGCTCTGATGCCAAACTGATAGTTCTGCTGGTCTCAGTCAGGGAACTGGGCATGGAATACCCAGTCCTACCCGGGCTCTCCCCACCAGCACACAAGTAAGCAGGGAAGGAGGTAAGGATCTAGAGCCCAAGGAGGTGATACGGCCAAGGAAGCAGATGGATGCTGGGTAGACAATCAGCTCCCCCCATCCTACCCCTCTCTTTCTGGGTCCCACCTTAACTCCTCCCAAGGACCTTATCTGGGATTTCTTCCCATTCCAGAGCTGGGGGGGAAATGACAGGTCCACCACATTTGGAGGCATAACTGGATTTGTTATCTCATTCCCCAGTTTGTCTTGCTGCCACATTGCAGTCATCTGCAGAGACCTCTTTCTGTGGGCCTCAGTTTTCCCATCTGTATAATGAGGTTGGATTTAGTAATCTAAGAACCACCCTATTCCCTTCTCTCTTCCATGTCCATCCCACTTTGCTTCCCAACCCACCTACTGCGTGTGCCTGCCTGAATGTCAGGTAAGTGCCAGTCTGGGTGAGAAATTCCCAGGGACTTTGGAATTCTCTGAGATGGCAGTGGGGGTGGGGTGGGGAAACAAAAGGAGACTGAAGAGCTGGGGTGAGAAGAAACCCTCTCATCCCCACTTCCATCTCTTCTATATGGCCTGTCTGCTCCAACAGAGAGCAATAAAGGAGAGGTCCCCTAAGCCAGAAGGTGAAAGGAGCTTGTGGGAAGCTCAGGGTACTGAAGCCTGATCTTCAGGGCCCCTCAGAAATCCCTGGCCTCCAAGCGCCACCCTGTGGACCAGATCAGTACCATCTTTGGAGGGAGCGGCAGTTGGTGTGTGGTAAGTAGGAATGGGTGACAGTGGTGAATGGTGAATAGGTGGGAGGAGGTGGGTAAATGGTGAGTGGAGCTGGATGGATTGGGTAGGTAGAGTGGGTAATGGATGGGTAGTGGGCAGATAACAGGTGGAAGCATTCTTTGAGTAAAAGGTAGATTGAGGGCTCTCTATGCCAGAGGTCTGGAGTGAAGATGGTGACAGGAATCTCAAACCACGAAACCACTTTTCTTCCGAGGCAGTTTGTATATTCATATCCAAGTACTGGGTATGATAGGACCTGTAACCCAATAGACAATAAATGATTCTATGGGTGGTTCAGTCTCTGCCCCACCCCCAGGTCCGTCTTAAATGTCCCTAAGTGATCTCAGGGCCATGGGCAGTTTTATGCACACGCACACACGCACACACACACTCTCTTTCTCTCTCTACCCCATTGGGATTCTTGAGCTTGGCCCCATTGCCTTCTCCTACAAGTGTCCCCCAACCCTAAATGTACACTCTAACCTCTGTGGTTCACCTCCACCCCTCTTCTCTCTCCTTCCAGGAAGATGGAATTGGACCTCCTGGTCGCTCAGCTGCCCCGGGGTCTCCAGGACCCGGAGGACTTTGGCACTACCTGGCCATGAAGGGCTCTCAAGACAACCCTGGATACCCAGGGATTGAAAGGTTCCCAGGAACCCCAGAAACATCAGGCCTTCCTGGACTCCAGGGCTACCCTGTCCCTCCAAGGCTGCCAGGCCCAGGTGAGCTCTCAGGGATCCCTGGAATTCAGGAACCAGTGGGGCCTCCTGGGTCAGAGTCTCCTCCAGGACAATGAGGCCAGCCAAATCCACAGGGAAGAAGAGGCCTCCCACCCTGCCAGCCCTCTCCTCTGCCCTCCAGTTCCCTATTTCGAGCCCTCCTGAGACCTCCCTCTACACTCTTTTTTAACTCTTTTTGGGGACCTCTCACTTATCATTGAGCTTTGTAGCCATCCTTTCTCTAGGTCACCCGTCGCCACAACTAGAAGGTGAGTTACTAAAAACCAAACCTGTTACCATCAAGTTGATTCCAACTCATAGTCATAGCGACCCAATAGGACAGAGTAGAACTGCCCCATAGGGTTTCCAAGGATTTGAACGGCCGACCTTTTGGTTAGCAGCTGTAGCACTTAACCACTATGCCACCAAGGTTACTAGACATTGACAGATGCACCTTTCCTTTCCTTTACTCCTTCAGTCTCTCCCTTCCTCCTTTTCTTTAGCCATGCCCCCTCATCCTTCCCTATGCCCTTCCCACAACAAACGCTGCTCACATGTAAGACACTATGCCCTACAACTCCCTGTGTGGTCTCAGACTGGTGCATAATAGATGCACAGTAATACTTGTTGGTTCACTGAGCCTCTATTCTACCCCACCTCACACCCCACCCTACCCCTGCTTGTGTCTCAGGCTTGCCTGGTGAGAGAGGCTTGGAGGGGCTTCCTGGAGCCCCCAGCCAAAATAAAAAGGTGATCTACACTGAGGTAGGTCTCTGTGAGGGCAGAAGAGGCCAGTGTCCCCAGGCCATTGCTCGCCTACTTTATGGCCATTCCTCCCTCTTTCTCTTCCACCTCCTTTTCCCCCCCAAAACAACATCCCCAAATATGCCTTGCTAATCTCACCTCCCACTCTTGGCTTTGAGGAGGCAGTGTGAGTAGTACAACACCTAATATACCCAGAATTATGTGATCTTGAATGTGTCTCTTCTTATATGTCAGTGAATCCTATGAAAATGTCTTTCTTCTCTCTGGATAAATAATTCCAGATGCCTCCCCATACTCTCTTCTCTCTTCTGTTTGCTCAAGACTTAAGCCAGTGGCATACCCTGCCATTCTCCTCATTCCTTCACATGCTCCATCTCTTTCAAAGTGCTCTGACAGAAGGGGATACTCCGTTCTCTGCTTTCTGCTACCCCTAGTACCTCCAGTACCACCAACCCGACACCTTCTAGCTCCAGGTAGCTCCCAGGTGGCAGAAGTAGGAGGGTGTCTACAGAGGTACCCCATGACTGCCCTGTCTCTGCTTCCAGAGGATGGACTTAGCCTGGCTCCCACCTCTCTGCGGAGCTCAGATGAGACATGTCAATGTAAGAGTGCCTCACCCACCCTACCCCCACCTCACTCTCAGCTCCCATCCTGGACCCGGTTAGTCTTGGCCTCCCATCCCACTAATGGCAGAAGATCTGAGATTGGGGAACTGAAAGAAAGAAAAGGTGTTGGGGAAGGTGCCCTCTTAGTATGTTCAGAGAAGGCCTGGTCTCCCTTGGGCTGTCTCTGACTTTGGGGCAATGAGGAAAAATGGGATGGAGAGCTCACCCCTCAGTCCCATTCCCACCCTCTTCCTTTGCAGGCTAGCTCCCTCCTCTGGCCCCCAGGAGTCTTAAGTAAAGGCTCTTCTGCCCCCTACCCCCACCATGGCCTCCTGGAACTGACTCCCCCTCCTTTTTTGCCTCTCAGGGCCAGCAGCTGACAGGTACCTGGAATTGCCTCTTTGTGGGCAATGCTTCCCAAGCCCACTCTTCCCAGACTTCTATCTCCTTCTTCAAATGCTGCTGCCAAATCCTGCAAGACCCTCTGCAGTAAGTTCTGGGAAGGAGACAGGGCTGGCAGAGAAACAGCTTGGGCCCAGAAAGAAGAAGAGGGACTGGGGGAGAAAGTGTCCAAAGCAAGACCATCCTGGGCTAGCAGGAGGGAGGAGGGTTATCCTAAGTGTTTCTCTATCTCATTCAGCCATCTGTACCTTTGATAATGACATGGGGAAACTGAGATTCAGGGAAAATTCTGACACAGGACTTTACTCCAAAGTCATTTTGGCTCCACAGTTCTGTTTCTGGGTTTCTGGAACTGAAACTCACACAGTCAGTATCAGATTAGGCTTCAGGGGAGACTTTAAACTGTACCCCAGAAAAAAGGGTAGAACTGTTGCCTCAGCCACAGATGGCATGAGCTACAATGTAGAGGCCAGGAGTGGCAGAGGCTAGACTGCCATCCTTGGGGAAGCACGGTAACTTCTCCCTCCTTATTCTCCTACATGACCGTCCACCCCCACCCTCTTGGGGCCTCTGTGTTCCAGGAGTCAGAAGGCAGCATGGCTGGTCTCTGACCGGCCGGGCCATCCTGAGTCCTAGAGAAACTGCAAAGAGTGGCACTCTGCCCCTGAGCCAGGGTCTGGCCAGCTTTCTGGGCAGAAGCTACTGGATGGGCTTCTCTACAACTGCTCTGAAATTCTGGTGGTCCCTGTGCAGCAAGGTTGTCTTCCCAGATCAACACAGAGCTGAAAGTAGAAACTCCTAGAAGTCAGGCAAAAACAACAACAAACCCATTGCCACCAAGTTGATTCCAACTCATAGTGACCCCAGAGGATAGAGTAGAACCGCCCCCCCATAGGGTTTCCAAGACTAAATCTTAGTGGAAGCAGAGTGCCACATCTTTCTCCTGTGGAGTGGCTGGTAGGCTTGAACCACCAACCTCTCAGTTAACAGCTGAGCACTCTAACCACTGTGCCTCCAGGGACCCATTAGAGGTCAGGAAAAAAAAATAGGATTAGAGGAACTCCACAGCTCCATTCCTTGGCTTTCTCAATCATCCTAGCCCTGTGGGCTACTTCTGGCTTTCTCAATCATCCTAGCCCTGTGGGCTACTTCTATCCTTCGCTTCCTAACACATTGCTCCCCACCCCCACCCCCACCCCCCGAAGTGTCCCTCCTCCTTGGGCTTTGCCAGCAGAGTAAACATTGGATGCTGGCTTTGTTTAACAATGGTCGGCCTCTGGTTTCTTTTACAATGAAAAAAAAAAAGAATTAAATCCACAAATTGTCATGCCAGCCTAAGGATAATTCCTGCTTCTCATTTTGATGTTGTTAGTCTACTATTCTAAACGCCTCACATTTATCTCATGTAATCTTCACACAACTCTGAGGTAATATTATTCCCCTTTTTAGCAAAGGAAACTGAAGGACCGGCAAGCTTCCTCCATCATCACACGACTGGCAAATTGCAGATTATTACTAAGGGAGAAATAATCGGAAGGAGTTGGCTCAGATGTAATTAGTAATCATCCTAATTGTGCGGTATTTTTTTCTAACAACTTGTAAGGGCAAAAACAATGGGGGGGGGGTTCTTTTTTAACTCTGGATTGACGAAGAAAGTATAAATCCAACCATTTAATTTATAAGTCAGAATTCGTTATCAATTTGGCATTTCCTAGTCAAATTTGAACGCCAGCTCTGCACTGCAGAATTGAATTCTGAGGACAGCAAAAGTAACAAGTACTAGGGCATCCTACTGGCAGTCTAAGGAAAAGATTTCAGTTCCAGAACGACCCCTAAATTTAAAACATATCTCTGCGAGACTGGCGGTGATTTATTCCAATCTTCTTATTTATCGGTTGCAGTCCGGCGCTGCACTAGTGGGGGACTTGAAGGCTGTCCTCTATTTTGCATGGCCTCTTTACAATCTTCTGTTAGGGAAACTAAAAGCCACAAGGATAGCACACTCGTTTCTTTGCAATTAAATTCCTGGGGGGAGGGGAGGTTGAGGCAGGCTCCAGAACTTGTTCGCTTAACCAAACCACTGGACTGCCTGTCCTGAAACCCCGCGCTTAGTTTCCTCAGGAAAATGGTGCTAAAATCCCTATTTCTCTCGCTAACAATCTCTGGACGGTTTTTAGATTTAGGGGCTCTGAATAGGTTAGTGATTCCCAGAAAATAAACAGCCTTCACGTTCTCCTTTCTTTTCGCTCTGAGCCGGAACCTCAAAAAACGCCTTCCACCTTCCACACCTCGTCTCTACGGAGTTTTCCGCGCCGAGAGGAAAAAATGACTTCTCCTCATTGACCAGATTCCCTGTCTGTCTCTCCGATAACGACTTGGAGTGGTGCCTTTTTGAAACCCTCTAGTCCCGCCTCCCTTGTCTAATTGGTTCATTCGAACAGGCCCTCAAACAACTCCGCCGTTCATAGGTGAATATGAAAGACCAGTGACGATTGGTTGTTCTCGACAGAGCCGGAGAGAGAGAGTCAGGGACTGGCTTATCCGATTTGGGCGGGCTAAAGGAAGGTTCAAATGGGGCAAGGTGCGCTCTCCTAACCGACGCGGATCTGTGGAGAAGTGATCTGGTGGTTCCCGGTCGTCTCGTGGCTTCCGCCGGTTTAGTCGCTTCCAGGGTTCTCGAGCCCCTTCACGATCGTCACCATGGAGGTGTCACCACTGCAGGTACAGCTCGCGGAGGGGCCCGGTCGTGGAGCCTCAGCGCGGTTCGGGCATCTCTGGCGACCCGTGAGGGGTGAGGGCTTCTGGGCCGCGGTGCGGCCCCGCGGCGGGCGGAGAGCCCCGGCTCTCCATTAGAGCTCCCTGAAGGGTAGGGAGCCCATATTCCCTGTGGAGCCCCACTCCCTGGGCTCTGGGTGATGGTGAGTAGGGCGAGCCCCCTTTGTAGTGCTAGTATTGAAGTACTACCGGCTAAACGGGCTTCCGGGGGGAGTGTTGTGTTTTAGACTGCTTCTAGGGACCGCATTCATTTCGGTCTGTGGTAGATCTGTACTCTAGTGGTCTGCGTGTGGCGTCAAGTAGCGCATCCATGCTTTCCTCTCTCCCCTCTGTGGAAAATGGGGTTGAATGTCGCTGATCTGGGAAGATGCTGAGGATGGCACGGGGTTCCCCATCCGAGGAGCCGGCAGACCCGACACGGTGGGAGGGGAACTCAGTAAATATTTGTGTAGCTGAACGAAGTGGGTGGATTTTAGTGATGACCTAAGGCAGTGTTCAAGGAAAATGTTTCCCTTCAGATGCACCTGGTGAGATAATACGTATGTTTATTGAAATTGACGCTGGCTGCAGTTAACTGTAATGGCCGTTTTGGTACAAAACTGAACTCCACCAATGCCTGCTAGAAGTTTGCAATTTGTTATAGTGGGTTTAAGTGTATCGTTATGATGGAGATTTTTTGTTCATAGTTTCTGATAAATCAATGATTAAAAATTCCTTTTCTCCCATTGTTTGAAATTGCTAGCCTGTGAATGAAAATATGCAAATCAACAAAATAAAGAAAAATGAAGATGCTAAGAAAAGACTGTCTATCGAAAGAATCTATCAAAAGAAAACGCAATTGGAACATATTTTGCTCCGCCCGGACACCTACATTGGCTCTGTGGAATTAGTGACCCAGGTAAAATCAAGCTAATGAAAAGCAGTTATTTAGTCGTTAAAATGTGTTCTTTCGCAGATTAACTTTCTATATCTCACGTAGTTTGTCACTGGAACTGGCCTTAGCGGTCATACATCTATTGTAGTGTTAATCCAGAAGGCTATGGTAATCATGATGGTAAAGCAGAATAAAGAATAAAAATAACTATATATTTTTTTGCCTTATTTCTAGCAAATGTGGGTTTACGATGAAGATATTGGCATTAACTACAGGGAAGTCACTTTTGTTCCTGGTTTATACAAAATCTTTGATGAGATTCTAGGTGAGTAAATTTTTTCACCTAAAGATTTATAAGTCAGATCTTTCACAGGTATCATTCCTATCAAACCCTTTGTTCCAGAGCTCCTGTGATTTTGAATAGTTGGAAAAAATGGGGCCGTCTCCTGGAGCCCAGGAAATTGAATTCTTTTCTAGAAACAGTACTGTGGACAAAAATTGCTAAATTAACACCTTGTTAATGCTACTCCTGTGCTATTTGGGAAATTTTTTCTACATGTTAAAGAATGTTTTCAAAAAATACTTTTCTTACAAATGTGTATTTTATTGTCTTTCAGTCAATGCTGCGGACAACAAGCAAAGGGACCCAAAAATGTCTTGTATCAGAGTCACAATTGACCCGTATGTCTTTTTGCTTAGTCTTTTGTTATATCAAATTGTTAGTGTTATTCCTAGTTGCATTTACTTTGGCTGCTAGTGAAGTTGGCTTTTTTTTTTAAATAAAAACTTTGCAAAAAAAATCAGAACATTAAAATGAACACCTACAGTACCCACCACCTAGATCCAACAGTTATTGACATTTTGTCATATTTACTCCATCTATATATATATTTTTTGAATCATTTCAAAATAAATTGCAGATATCATGACACTTCAGCCCTAAATACTTTAGCAAGCATCTCCAGTAAATAATTTCTCTAAGTATTCTGAAGCCTAGAGTTTTAACTTTTCTTCATGATGCTATTCAAATAATGAACCAGCAGATGGTGGTAGAGAATAGGTATAAATGCTGGGTGTCCCTTAGTGGGTGGTCAGGGTACTTGTTTTACCTTTTTATTAGCCTGGTCACTTGTGAAGTAAACTACACCTTAGGCTCTTTTTGTAAGTGTTAATGATGAAGTACTTGGATACTCCCAGGAACCTGATGATTGTCTTTCAGAAAATGTTAATTGAGCTAGTTTTGGTCTCTTATAGGTAATATTATGTCTTATTTAAAATAAGAATCATAGTGTGTGCCAGTTATAACGAAAATATATCCTGTCTTCTGAGAGTTAACCTAAAATAATAGTAAGTCCAACTTTTCAGCATTTTATTGGTAAGAAGTCTCATTTATGATTGATAATGTTTTTCCCTTTTATATTTGTTTTGCACTGTGACTTTTTGGGTGTATGTCTTAGATATGTAGTGCTGCTATAATAGGAATACCACAAATGGATGGCTTTAACAAACAAATTTATTTTCTCACAGTTTAGGAGGTTAGAAGTCCCAATTCAGAGCACAGGCTCTAGGCATAGGCTTTCTCTCTGTCAGCTCTTGGGGAAGGTTCTTGTCCATTTAGCTTGTTTCCTGGTTCTTTGGAGCATCAATCTTCCACCATCTCTGCTTCTCTAGCTTGCTTGTTTGATCTCTTAATATCTCAAAAGAGATTGAGTCAAGTTACGTTATACTAATCCTGTCTCATTAACATACAAAGACAACCCATTCCCAGGTGGGATTATAACCACAGGCATAGAGGTTAGGATTTGAGGGGGACACAACACAGTTCAATCCATAACAGTGAGAACGCTAAAGGAACTAGAGTACAGGTGATCCTCTTAAAATCAGTAAAATAATATTGTTTCCAACTTTTGTCTTTTTTTTTTTTTCCATTTGGAATAAATCATTTCCCTTTGTTTATGCTAACATTTAAAAATTTCATATTTTAAAACATTATCAGTGTCTGCCCAGATGTTAAAAATGTTAAGTTTTGTTTATCTTTCCTTTGGCATTGTAGCTACTCCTGAAGTGGCATGGTGGGAAAAGTAGTTTGTGCTGAGTTTCAGAAGGTGTATATGAAGAAGTCATAGGAAATTGACATTTGTGAATTGCCATATTTTAGAAATAATATCAATGTTTAGATATAAAAATGCTGAGTATTAATTTAATGTTTATTTTACAATAAAAACTTTAATCTGTTTTCTTAGGGAAAACAATTTAATTAGTATATGGAATAATGGAAAAGGTATTCCTGTTGTTGAGCACAAGGTTGAGAAGATGTATGTCCCAGCTCTCATTTTTGGACAGCTCCTAACTTCTAGTAACTATGATGATGATGAAAAGAAAGTAACAGGTAGAGTATTGAGGAACATAAAGAACATATTAGTTGCTGGAAAAATAGATCTTTTAAATGATTATCTGTTTTATTTGCCCAGGTGGTCGAAATGGCTATGGAGCCAAATTGTGTAATATATTCAGTA
This sequence comes from Elephas maximus indicus, assembly GCF_024166365.1. Classification (NCBI taxonomy): domain Eukaryota; kingdom Metazoa; phylum Chordata; class Mammalia; order Proboscidea; family Elephantidae; genus Elephas; species Elephas maximus. The sequence continues at coordinate 47,550,793 of NC_064837.1, read as the reverse complement.
CCAAATTCACTGTAGAAACAGCCAGTAGAGAATACAAGAAAAAGTTCAAACAGGCAAGTAAATAAGTATCTTGTGCCTTGATTATGAATTTTACCACAGCAATTTATAATGGCATTAATGGTTTGACTTAATATAATTTATAAACTATTAAATAGTGGGAAAGTATTTGTGAAAATAACTATTGTTACTTTCTATGACTTGTAAATTTACATTATTCTAGTTTGTGAGATGACTTAAGCTTTTCACCTTTCCTATTCTTAACTTCCTTAGACATGGATGGATAACATGGGGAAAGCTGGCGAGATGGAACTCAAGCCCTTTAGTGGAGAAGATTATACATGTATCACCTTCCAGCCTGATTTGTCTAAGTTTAAAATGCAAAGCTTGGACAAAGATATTGTTGCACTGATGGTTAGAAGAGCTTATGATATTGCTGGATCCACTAAAGATGTCAAAGTCTTTCTTAATGGAAATACACTGCCAGTGAGTATTCCCCTGAGTGTTAAGGGTAATGAGGGATTTTGCGATCATGGTCATCAAGTACAAAATTAATTTTGTCCTCTTATATGTTCTTCTTACCACTCAGTTTGTGTAACTGTTTAACTACCAAATATGTTCAGACATGTTCCTGAAAAGAGAATGGTATATACCATTTCCCTAATCATCTCATTTAAAACTTAATAAAGGAATGTCTTCTTCAAAGGAACACCTAAATAAACCCTTTTATGTCCTCCTTTGATAACTAATCAGTGAACACTATTTTACTAGTTTTGAAAAATCTTCATAATCTATTTTTGAGTCTTCTTTTTATAATTCTTTTTTTTTTTTTTTTTTTTTTAATATCATCACATTGAATTCCTGTACAGGTAAAAGGATTCCGTAGCTATGTGGACATGTATTTGAAGGATAAGGTAGATGAAACTGGCAACCCACTGAAAGTTATCTATGAACAAGTAAACCACAGGTGGGAAGTGTGTTTAACAATGAGTGAAAAAGGTTTTCAGCAAATTAGCTTCGTCAACAGCATTGCTACTTCCAAGGTAATTTTATTCTTGAGTTATTAATTATGATTTATCTTTTCAAATTTTTATTGATGTTAATATATGAAATGAACTCAGATATTTGGTTGTGTTGGTACAAGGGAAGCTAAGTTTGTTGTTTTGTTTTTTACTGTTCAAATATTATAATTTTGAGGATACTGAGCTTTACAATTTGGTATTTTTCTTCATCAGGGAGGCAGACATGTTGATTATGTAGCTGACCAGATAGTGACTAAACTTGTTGATGTTGTGAAGAAGAAGAACAAGGGTGGTGTTGCTGTAAAAGCGCATCAGGTATGATATTTTAGCACCGTTTTCTTTTTCTAAAGCCAAGAGAGAAGAGAAAAGCTATAAATAAAGCATGAATAAGTTTTTAGTAATTTAATATCAACTTTTACTGCAGGTGAAAAATCACATGTGGATTTTTGTGAATGCCTTAATTGAAAACCCAACCTTTGACTCTCAAACAAAGGAAAACATGACTTTACAGGTCAAGAGCTTTGGATCAACATGCCAATTAAGTGAAAAATTCATCAAAGCTGTGAGTACTTACAGGGAAATAAAAATAGAAGCACCTTACTTTATTTTCCATTGTCTTTCTCAGCTCTGCAGAAACAGATCCTACCACATTGCACTTCTCCAGTTCATCCTAATCTGAAACAGGAAGTAAAAAATACCTTTTACTCCACTAGTCTTACCAGAAGCTTAGTCACCGTTTATATATGTTTCCCAGTTATATTATATTCAGCTCAGAACACTCCGAACTCAGTTTGTGTAACTGTTTAACTACCAAATACCTTCACTTGAGTGGCCTGTGGTTGCTCTCAGTCAACACATCCAAAACTGAATTACCTCTGTACTTACTGAACCCTGTACAACAAACTCCCCAACAAACAGAACTATTTCCTGTCAGAGTAGGAGGAATCCCTGGGTGGTACAAACAGTTAACTTGTTCTGCTGCTAACCAAAAGTTGGCAGTTCAAGTCTAACCAGAGGCAACTCGGAAAAAAGGCCTGATGATCTACCTTGAAAAATCAGCCATTAAAAACCGTGTAAAACACAGTCCTCTGGCATACATGTGGTTGCCATGAGTCTGAATCCACTCAATGGCATTTGGTTTTATCATTGTAAAAGCCACTAACCAACCAAGTCTGGGAGCTTTCTGTTTATCCCCCTCTCCTCTCTAATACAACCAATAAGAGTCATTTCTTTTTTTTCCTCTCTAATACAACCAATAAGAGTCATTTCTTGGATACTTCAGTAACTTCCCACCATCGTCTTTTTTTTTTTTTTTTTAATAACGTCCGACCATCGTCTTTTCTAGATTACTATTTGATGATAGGTTCTTAACCCTCATACATCTTCAGTCCTTTCTCTGCAATCCTCCTGTGCGATCTTTTTATGTTAAAACACATTTTTCTCTTCATTCTCTTACTTTTGAAACTTTTCAGTGACTTCCACCCTTAGAAAAAGTCAAAATTCCTTAATTTAGCCAACAAAATCCTGCCATAATCTAATTCCACCTGTATCTCCAACTTCATCTCATGACACATTTTTCTGTATTGTCTAAGCTTCGTTTCTACTGGCTTTCAGTTACTCAAATGCATAGTCTCTTCACTTCCTTAGAGCTTTTTCATATGCCAATCATTTTGCCTGAAATGCTTTTCACCTGGCTAACTACTTTAGCGCTTAAACCTTATTTCCTTAGGAAAACTTTTACTTTCCACCCCTCCCCCAACTGACTTGGTTCCAACATAACATTGGACTTTTTTTATATGTAACACACTTCTCACTTATTCATAACATTCATTATTTTGGGGAGGGGAACTCACTTATATTCTAGATTTCTGATCACACCCTTCTTCGCTAACGTGAAATGTCTCATTTTCAGGCAACTGGCTGCGGTATTGTAGAAAGCATACTAAACTGGGTGAAGTTTAAGGCCCAAATCCAGTTAAACAAGAAGTGTTCAGCTGTAAAACATAACAGAATTAAGGGAATTCCCAAACTTGATGATGCCAATGATGCAGGTACACATTTAATAATGTTTCCAAAATTTAAATCTTGTAGTTCAGTTATTTGTTTTATTCATTTTGCTTGTTTTTTACTGTATAAATGTTTTTCTAGATTTCAAAAGTAGTATATTCATTGTAGAAAATTTGGAAATACAGAAAAGAATTAATATTGCCCACATTGTTGGTTTGCTATCCTTCAGTCTTTTCACCAGGTGTGTTTGAACATAAAACACCTGAAAAATTTTTTTTCAACCATCTCTGATATATTATTTTGAACTTTAGCCACATATCATGACTATTTTCCCTAGACATTTAATATTCAGCAAAATAATTTTGTTAATCAAATAATTCCCTGCTATTAACCAATTAACATTTCTAATTTTTGGCTTGGTGATTAGCTGTGTGTGTAGAACAAAGATGTCTGAATAGTGACCTATTACCTAACAAATACGTTAATAGTATATGATCAGACGAATGTTTAACAGCAATAAAAATATCAGAAATTAGCCTTAGAAATTAAGGTATTTTTTATTTATTATGAACTTTAGCTAAAACAGAAACCCTGGTGGCGTAGTGGTTAAGTGCTATGGCTGCTAACCAAAGGGTCAGCAGTTTGAATCCGCCAGGCGCTCCTTGGAAAGTATGGGGGCAGTTCTACTCTGTCCTACAGGGTCGCCATGAGTCGGAATCGACTTGATGGCACTGGGTGTGGTTTTCTGGTTTAGCTAAAATATATATTTAATTATTAGCTCCATTTTCCTCCAAAGTAAACTTGTTACGAATTGTAAATTATTTGTGCCTTGTCACAAAGCTATTAACATGTCTCAGTTAGTATATTTGAAATTGAACCAAATGTGCTAATACTAATTTGTGGACTTTTATTTTAGGGGGCCGAAACTCCACTGATTGTACTCTTATCCTGACTGAGGGAGACTCAGCTAAAACTTTGGCTGTTTCAGGCCTTGGTGTGGTTGGGAGAGACAAGTATGGGGTTTTTCCTCTTAGAGGAAAAATACTCAATGTTCGAGAAGCTTCTCATAAACAGGTAGCATATAAAACTATCTTTAGGATCTATGTTTAGTTTATAATGTAGGACTTCATGCTTATATTTCATTCCCTCAAAAAGGGCATTTTGAAATATATACAGTTTTTTGTTGTTAATTTTAAGAAATCGGGTGCATTGTATCACATCTTAACAGACGTTCGTGGCTTACTAAAAAAAAAATAAAATAAAGCCTAGGCTAATGACAGAAAATACTGGAGCGCAAGAAAATCCAAGCATTGTATACTCTTGTATTTCTTTGTTCTTTTGAAAATTATAATGAAAACATTATTTTTCTGGTATATTGCATCTCAGATAATGGAAAATGCCGAAATTAACAATATCATTAAGATTGTGGGTCTTCAGTACAAGAAAAGCTATGACGATGAAGATTCATTGAAGACTCTTCGTTATGGGAAGATAATGATTATGACAGATCAGGTCAGTTTTATTATTAGATATTTTAGATTTGATACTGAATTTAGATTTGATACTAAATTTGCATATCATCTATGTACAGGTTAAGTGAGTCTGAATATGAACAGCCTTTTTTTATCCTTGTAGAAATTTTTTGAGAAATACCAGTAGGTCAATCATAATCCCTTTAGTTTCTAAACAATTCTCTTGTGCTTTGGCTTTCCAAATATTTCTAGGACCAAGACGGTTCCCATATCAAAGGCTTGCTGATTAATTTTATCCATCACAACTGGCCTTCTCTTCTAAGACATCGTTTTCTGGAGGAATTTATCACCCCCATTGTAAAGGTATATTAATTTCTAAGATATCATAAGGGATATTTTAAGACTGTGCTCCTCAGACCTGGATATACATATGACCCCAGAAATGTGGGATGGTAGGAAGGGGATCCAGCAGTCTGGAAAGCTACAACGATGTATTCTTTACCACAGGTATCTAAAAATAAGCAAGAAATAGCATTCTATAGCCTTCCTGAATTTGAAGAATGGAAAAGTTCTACTCCAAATCATAAAAAATGGAAAGTCAAGTATTACAAAGGTTTGTAATGAAACTGATAAAGAATTTCTCATTGTTTTATACCTTTGTACAAGATTATATGGGGTAACTTGGTCTGTTGGTTTTGTAGGTTTGGGCACCAGCACATCAAAAGAAGCTAAAGAATACTTTGCAGATATGAAAAGACATCGGATTCAATTCAAATATTCTGGTCCTGAAGATGATGCTGCAATCAGCCTGGTGAGTTTTGAGTTGTATTTTGTATATACATTCTAATATTAGAAATCAGTGCTTTAGCTAGTCAATCGAAGCATTTAAATTTTTTCTTAGGAGTGTTTTATATGATAGAATATGTCCAGTCAAGCATATCTCTGAAAAAGGGACCAGACATTTTAGAAAACTGAGGTTTTCTTGTAATTTGTTTATTTGTTTTCTTATAGAAGGTATTTTGGAACTATCAGTACCTTTGTCATCTTTTTCATCTTATTTGTAGGCCTTTAGCAAAAAACAGATTGATGATCGAAAGGAGTGGTTAACTCATTTCATGGAGGATAGAAGACAACGGAAGTTGCTTGGCCTTCCAGAGGTAAAAGTTTTAAATATATCACACAAAATTTACTATTCTGTTATTTGACTGACCTTATAGGATCACCATTATAGCAAATTAATAGTTTACTATAGAAATGTTCTTATTTTATTCAGGCTGCCACAATAATGTATTGGGCCTGAAAAGATTACACAGGCAATGCACATTTTTTACTAGTTGTGCAACAATTAAATTTGCTGTATCTTTAAAATATATAAAATAGCTTCTACATAATTCTGTTTTTGAAGTACTTAAAATTATCACAGAAATTACAGTTCTTGAGAGGCTTGTTTGATTGTGTTAAGCATTTGTAAGACCAGTATCTTTTTTCTTTTAATACTTTATTTTTGTGGTTGTTGAGAATATACACGGCAAAAACATACAGCAATTCAAGTTTCTACATGTACAATTCAGTGACATTGATTACATTCTTCGAGTTGTGCAACCATTCTCACCCTCTTTTTCTGAGTTGTTCCTCCAGGACCAGTATCTTTTATTTTAAACTAGAGCCTGTGATATTCTTTGGTTCCTCAGGATTACTTGTATGGGCAGGCTACCACATATCTAACCTACAATGACTTCATAAACAAGGAACTTATCCTGTTCTCAAATTCTGACAATGAGAGATCTATCCCATCTATGGTGGATGGTGAGTTCCAATTTGTTAGTCTGTTTTTATCATAAGATAGAAACCAATGCTCGGAAATGGTTAAATTGAGAACTAATGTTTGCCATTCTTTGATCTTGAAGGTTTGAAACCAGGTCAGAGAAAGGTTTTATTTACTTGTTTCAAACGGAATGACAAGCGAGAGGTGAAGGTTGCCCAGTTAGCTGGGTCAGTGGCTGAGATGTCCTCTTATCATCATGGTGAGGTAAACATATTATCCGTAACATTTCAAGAAAGCATTGTAGCAGAAACACCTGCAAAATTATTCTCCAAACACTTTTTGGAGAGTATGAGCCACTAGAGAACAATTTGGTAAAATCTATCAAACTGAAAAATGTGTATACCCTTTAACCTAGTTAATTTTATTTCTAGAAGTAATCTTAGAAGGACAGTTATGAGTATGTGAGGATCTGTGTTCAAAGATATTTAACAATGTTTATTATAATTTTATGATATCAAAATTTAGATATCCAAAATGTCCATCAATTGGAAAATTGTTGTAATAAATTGTGACGTATCAGTGATGTACCTTAAGTAAATCTGTATATACTGACAGTAAAGAACGTCCATGGTCTATTGTCAAAAAGAAAAGAGGCACAATAAAACTTAAAACATCTAGGAGGATATCCTCCAAATTAACTTTGGTTATCCCTGAGGATTAAAGAGGGCAACTTTTACTTTATATATATTTGAATTATTTGACTTTACATGTTGTTGTTAGGGGCCGTAGAGTCGGTTCCAACTCATAGCGACCCTATGTACAACAGAACCAAAAACTGCCCAGCCCTGTGCCATCTGCACAATCTTTGCTATGTTTGAGCCCATTGTTGCAGCCACTGTGTCAGTCCATCTCATTGAGGGCCTTCCTCTTTTTTGCTGACCCTCTACCAAGCATGATGTCCTTTTCCAGGAACTGATCCCTCCTGATAAGATGTCCAAAGTATGTGAGGCATAGTCTCTCCATCCTTGCTTCTAAGGAGCATTCTGGCTGTATTTCTTTCAAGACAGATTTGTTCGTTCCTTTGGCAGTCCATAGTGTAGTCAATATTGTATGTCATATATATTCAAAATATGATTTTACATAAAAATTTTTTTTGTAATTGAATTGCTTTTGTGCCGTCATTGTATAAGACAGTTTTAAACTAGATTGCTTAGTTTTTTAGAATTTTATAAGTTCTAGATTGGTTACTAACTTTAAATACAAGGATTGTCTTACTTGTTGCTGTAAATCAGACTATAGTGGGGATTCAATAAATATTCACCCAGCAAGTATTTGTTGAATGCCTAGCATGTACCAGATATATGCAGATAAATAAAATATGTTCCCTACCCTCAAAGTAATCAACATTTAGCCAGGGGACCAACACAAATATAGAATAAAGCGATACTTTCTGTAATATAAATGAGCAGTGCTGTAACACAAAAGTCATCAGTGTTGTAACACAAAGGAGGAAATTATTTCATTCTGCTGAGGGTGAGGAGAGGAAGGGAGACATTTGAGCTATTCCTTCAGGGATGAATAGGACTTGGAAGGCAAGAGCCTTCTGAACTTGGAGCTAGAGGTTTTAGGTTTAGGACTACTTCTGCTTGTTATGTATTAATCTGGGACAAGTCACTAAACATCTGAAACTCATAAAACCTTACAGAATTATAGTGAGGCTCATATGGATATGTATTATTAAAACTTACTTATTAAGGAATTTTTTTTTTTTTTTCCTCCAGATGTCACTAATGATGACCATTATTAATTTGGCTCAGAATTTTGTGGGCAGCAATAATCTGAACCTCTTGCAACCCATTGGTCAGTTTGGTACCAGGCTGCATGGTGGCAAGGATTCAGCTAGTCCTCGATACATCTTCACAATGCTCAGGTCAGTTTTGAAACAATATGAGAGTTAGTTGACCAAAAATATATAAATTCACTTACTCAGAAAATGTAACTTTGATGCAGATGCTTGAATCATTAATTTTGAAAAATTCATTCAAGTTTCATTGTGCTGGTCTTTGCAGTAGGTAGAAGCCCTGGTGGTGTAGTGGTTAAGAGCTACGGCTATTAACCAAAAGGTCAGCAGCTCAAATCCACCAGGCAATCCTTGGAAACCATATGGGCAGTTCTACCCTGTCCTTCAGGATCGCTATGAGTCGGAATCAACTCGACGGCGATGAGTTTGGGTTTTGTTTTGTTTTGTTTTGTTTTTGCAGTAAGCAGAAAGTCAAAATCCTGTTTCAACCTGATAGCCATACCCTTTGTATCTCTTGATTCCTTGCCAGATAATAAAAGTTTTTACTTCCATTTCTTATATTTTTCTCCTCTTTCTTCATGTAGAACAGTGGTTCTCCAACAGGGTAGATTTTGCCCCCCAGGGGACATTTGGACATGTCTGGAGACATTATCATGACTAGGGAGGTCGGTGCTAAATAGCATCTAGTGGGCACAGGCCAGGGATGTTGCTAATCATTCTATAGTACATAGAAAAGCCCCTTACCACAAAGAATTATACAGCCCAAGATGTCTATAGTGCCAAGGTTGAGAAATCCTGAGGCTGAGTCTGAGTAAAAAAGAGCTTGATTCTCCTTAAATACCACAGTTGAAATCTGACTTCCTTTAAAAAGTCCATGGAAAGAAAGTACATTATTAATGGTCAATTTCCAGCTCTTAACCTTTTTCAACTTTGACCTCTAAGACACCAGACTTTATTGGTTCCCTTCCTTATTAGTCTTCTTTCCTGGGTTCTTCTCATCTTCCTAACCTCTAAGTACTGTACTGCTCCAGGGCTCCTTCATCAGACCTCTTTTCACTATCCACACTTAACTTCCCAAATGATCTCCCATCCTTCTAATCCCATAGCTTTAAATCTCCAGTCGTGACCTTTCTCCTGAACTCCAAACTTGTAGGTCCAGCTCCCCTCCCAATATTTCCATCTTGGATGTCTAATAAGTATCTCAAGTCTTTCTGTTTCAGTAAATAGAACTCCATCCTTTTAATTGCTCATTATAAAAACTGGAGTTACCTTTGACTCCTTTTCTCCAAATTTGTATCTAATCCATCAGAAAGTTCTATAGGCTTTACATTGGAAAAATGTTCAGGATCTGACCATTCTCATATTTCTACCACCCTGTTCTAAGATTCATCTAGACTTTCGTAACAGTCTTTCATCCTTTCTTTATAACAGTAATTTTTTAAAATGTGTCACACTAGCTCAGAGCCTTCCAACTGCTTCCTTCAGAGTAAAATCTAAAACTTATTTTAGCTAGCCAGACCCTTTGTGATCTGCACCCCCACTTGCCGTATCTTTGGATTTCATCTCATAGCATCTCTGCTCCAGCCACACTGGCCTGTTATGGATACTTCTTTGTCAGAGGACTTAACTGGTTCTCTGCCTGTAACACTGTTTCTCCCAATACCCACATAGCTCATTCCCTCCGTTTCTTCTCTCAGCTCAAATGTTATTCTGTCAGAAACTGCTTAGTTTTCCTTAGCATTCCTTCAATCACTCTTACTTAGTTTCTTTTTCTTCTTAGCACTTTACCCTACCACTGACAAAATATATATTCATTGTCTGTCTCCCTGTACTAGAATATGAGTTCCTTGAAGACTGAGACTTTGTTTTATTCATTGCTGTGTTCCCAGTGCCTGGCACATAGAAAGTTTTCAATAAATATTACTAAAAGCATATTAGTCACAAGTAAAGCTAAAGGTAATTTTCACGTACAGGTATGAGATAACACATGTCCTTTCCACTAAAGTTAAATGTTAAAGCCTGCCTTTTTATAAAATAACATATCTTTTATTGTTTTATTTAGCCCTTTGGCTCGGTTGTTATTTCCACCGAAAGATGATCACACATTAAAGTTCTTATATGATGACAACCAACGCGTTGAACCTGAATGGTACATTCCTATTATACCCATGGTCCTGATAAATGGTGCTGAAGGAATCGGTACCGGGTGGTCCTGCAAAATCCCCAACTTTGATGTTCGTGAAGTTGTGAATAACATCAGGCGACTGATGGATGGAGAAGAACCTTTGCCAATGGTAACTATTCTGAGTGCCTTAGGAGCCGTAGTTTCCCTTTGGTTTTCAAAGACGACACAAATAAGTTTATTTCATACTTAATAATGTTAGTTTTATTAATTAATGCTGTTGTGATTTCTGTCTTCAATATCATATTTTTTAAAATGTGAATTTAGCTTCCGAGTTACAAGAACTTCAAGGGTACTATTGAAGAACTGGCTTCTAATCAATATGTGATTAGTGGTGAAGTAGCTATTCTCAATTCCACAACCATTGAAATCTCAGAGCTTCCCATCAGAACTTGGACCCAGGTAAGTAATTTTGGGTTTCTTTTTTTGACTTTATGATGGTGGGAGAGGGACACTTTGTATACTACTACCCAGAAATTTGTATACTACTACTTATTGAATATTCAGGAGCCTATGTTTTAGAAACTTACAAAAGCGTTCTTTCTTTAGACATATAAAGAACAGGTTCTAGAGCCCATGTTGAATGGCACTGAGAAGACACCGCCTCTCATAACAGACTACAGGGAATACCATACAGATACCACTGTGAAGTTTGTCGTGAAGATGACTGAAGAAAAACTAGCAGAGGCAGAGAGAGCTGGATTACACAAAGTATTCAAGCTCCAGACTAGTCTCACATGCAACTCTATGGTATGTCTCATAACGAGAGGGATATATGTGTTTCAATTTATATGAAAAATTAATATCAATTTAAAAAATTATATCTTAGGCTACTTTTATATCTTTAATGAATAAAGTCATTTCTCTAAAGCTCTTTTAATAGTGTTTAACCAATTTATCTATTCCTGGCTCTAACCATGTGTTCCTTTTCTAGGTGCTTTTTGACCATGTTGGCTGTTTAAAGAAATATGACACAGTGTTGGATATTCTAAGAGACTTCTTTGAACTCAGGCTTAAATATTACGGATTACGAAAAGAATGGCTTCTAGGAATGCTTGGTGCTGAATCTGCTAAACTGAACAATCAAGCTCGCTTTATTTTAGAGAAAATCGATGGCAAAATAATCATTGGTATGTTTTGGATTAATAACTGCCTCTACTGAAACTGTGATCATGCCAAACTTCCTTTGAACATTTTTGGTGAGAGTCATGGTGGAAGGGCACAAAATCCATTTAGTTCAGCTAAGTACTTATACAAACATTCCTTTCATATACCTGATGAGGTATTTGTAGTTTGAGAGAGTGATAGCTTTTACTGGATTGATCATCTTGGGAAATCATGATTTAGTTGACATTTAGATAGAAAAGAACTGAAAGCTAGAAGAGGATCCTGTGTGAACTCAAGAGAAGTAGAAATAAGAAGTCTGATAGAAGTGGGGGAACAGGAAGGAAGATTATAAATGGCTATAAGTAAATTGTGTGCCCATGACTAAAAGAATCTAATGCCTTAACGGGGCTTTGGTTTTTTTGTTTTTGAGAAATTCTAGAGGCAACCAAGTCATGGTTTAAGTGATCAGGAAGAAAAGGGTTTTGACTGAAGCTGAGGTATAAGAAAACTTAAATGGCTCAACTCTGGCTAGGACTAACTAGGAAATAGGAAAGCCAAACCAAAAACCCACAGCCCTCAAGTCGATTCTGACTCATAACGACCCTATAGGACAGAGTAGAACTACCCCATAGGATTTCCAAGGCTGTAAATCTTTACAGCAGCAGACTGCCACATCCTCCTCCCACGGAGTAGCTGGTGGGTTCAAATCACCAACATTTAGGTTAGCAGCCAAGGGCTTTAACCACTGCGCCACCAGAGCTCCTTATAGGAAAGCCAGTTAACTTTAATGGGTTATGTCAATGGGTCCCAAAACAGGATAACACAAGCTACTGGTGATCACAGAAGAGTTTCGTGACAATACACAAAAATTTTCAAATATTATTAGTTACCGTTCATTTTCATGAATATTTTTTAAAAATTTTAAACTAGCACATCAAACCCTAATTTCATAGATACTGCTTAAGGCAAGGCTAAAATAAATAATGTTGGACATGATTCAAAAAAAGATAAATGTACTCAGTTGACTGGAATTTGGAAACACTAGGGACTATCTAGTCTTGAAGAATATGAAGGGACTAAAAGTGGGATCTGTATCAAGCTACTTGATAACGGTGGTACCCTGAAACACATTCCGTACGTAACTAGGACTATCAATGTCCCCCAGAAGTATAATGAACTGACTGCCATAGTAGACACTGAGAAGAGTTGCTGCAGAAAAAAAGGGAGTGTATCATGGAGGACCATGGTCAGGAAAAATCAGTTTTTGGGTGAGTGGCAATAAAGTTGTGCCTAACCAAGTGGTGAAACCAAAAAACTAGGGAGTATAATTGAGACAGATAGAGGTTTCTCTTAGAAATAAAGATTTTAATTATCGCCCTTGCAGTCTTGAGCTCACCACCTCACTTAAATGATTTGACTGCCCCCTTGTGGTGATTTACATTTGTCAGTGTTTTAGGAGGAAGACTTCTATGTACCAGGATATATAAAATTATTCAAGACAGAAAAATTTAATTTTCATTTTTAACAGTATGGTAAAACTATCCCTTTACTAAAATACGGCACAAAACCATTACCTCTGTTTACATTTTTTTAAATAGAAAATAAACCTAAGAAAGAATTAATTAAAGTTCTGATTCAGAGGGGATATGATTCGGATCCTGTGAAAGCCTGGAAAGAAGCACAGCAAAAGGTAATTTCTTGGTTAGCATTCTTCTCTATTGGTAAACACTGCATAACCTAGTGTCTATGTTTCACATTTTCTATTAAAGCGACAATTTAATTCCTCCTTTAGGTTCCAGAGGAAGAAGAAAATGAAGACAGTGACAATGAAAAGGAAACTGAAAGGAGTGACTCTGTGACAGATTCTGGACCAACTTTCAATTACCTTCTTGATATGCCCCTTTGGTATCTAACCAAGGAGAAGAAAGATGAACTGTGCAAACTAAGAAATGAAAAAGTGAGTTGTTGTGTAGCACATGGATTTTCATATTCTAATGAAAATGTAATCATTGTCTGCATGAGAAGGCTGTTTGTACATATAACTTAACTTTTAAATTTCTGATTATCTCATGAAGGAACAAGAGCTGGAAACATTAAAGAAAAAGAGTCCATCAGATTTGTGGAAAGAAGATTTGGCTGCTCTTATTGAAGAACTGGAGGTACACAGAGTTTTTCTTAATGAAATATTTATTCTAGCAATGTATCTCTCTTTGTCAGGAATCTCATAATTAGAAACATAGGAGGCATAAGGATGTGTGTTCCAAGATAACACATAAAAGAACAGATGATTAAATACTAGTTAGAATAAAGTAAATGATGCCAGGAAGCATATTACCCAGAAGTTTTTCGACAAGGAAAGGACAGGAATTGTTTTTGATTTTTGACAAAGGAAAGGACCCGTTGGAACTGAGAAGATAGTTTAAACATGGAGGAAAACCACCCCAGTTCCCCAGGTCAACTTAATAGGACAAAGGCGACTTCAGGACCAACCAGTCATACTTTTAGAAGATCCTTTGTTCCCTGCATTTCCCTAGCGGTGTTTGGTGCCCAACATTATTTTTACATAAGAAAAGGCATTTCACTTCACAAATTAAGCTAAAAGGCTTAAGATTCAAATTTATTTTATTACATTGAAGTGTGGATGTCCAACACATTGTAATCACTTGGTTGGATAACTATAGATTACTAATATCACATCCTTTCTTATAGGGTCGCTATGAGTCAGAATTGACTCAATGGCAATGGGTTTTTTGTTTTCTTGTATGAGTTTACAAAAAAAAAAAGTATGTATTTTATCCTTAACCTGACTTCCCTTTTTTATTCTCACAAAAAGTAAGTGGTAGAATCAGGAGTAGAACCCAGTCTTCTTTCTCCACATTCCCCTTTTCAAAGTGTACCTTAATTATAGCTCCACAATTGGGATACTTAGTAATGGAACAGTTTATCACATATATATCTTAAAATATAACAAAATGGGTTTAACCGTTGCCTTCTAGGCTATCCCTTTAAAGCAATAATAGATGTTTTAATGCCTTTGTTACCTTATAAACTTGCTTTCTTATATCCCTTTTATAGACTGTTGAAGCCAAGGAAAAACAAGATGAACAAGTAGGATTTCCTGGGAAAGGGGGCAAAGGAAAAGGGAAAAAAGCACAAATGGCCGAAGTTTTGCCTTCTCCATCTGGCAAAAGAGTCATTCCCCGAGTAACTGTAGAGATGAAAGCAGAGGCAGAAAAGAAAATTAAAAGGAAAATTAAGGTAATATTCATGAGAACTTTATACATAAAATAATTCAAACATTATATTTCCACTTAAAATTGAACACTTTTTGGGCAGTTGACTTCTAAATGTTGTTGTTAGATGCTGTCAGTCAGTTCTGACTTGACAGCAGCTCTACGTACTACAGAACGAAACACTCCCCGGTCCTGCGTGATGCTCACTATTGTTGTTATGCTTGAGCCCATTGTTGCAGCCACGGTGTCAGTCCATCTCCTTAAGGGTCTTCCTCTTTTTCACTGACCCTGTACTTTACCAAGCATGATGTCCTTCTCCAGGGACTGATTCCTCCTGACAACATGTCCAAAGTATGTAAGACGTAGTCTCGCCATCCTTGCTTCCACGGAGCATTCTGGTTATACTTCTTCCAAGACAGATTTGTTTGTTCTTCTGGCAATCCATGGTATACTCAATATTCTTCACCAACACCACAATTCAAAGGCATCAGTTCTAATTTGGTCTACCTTATTCATTGTCCAGCTTTCACGTGCATATGATGCAATTGAAAATACCATGGGTTGGGTCTGGCACACCTTAGTCTTCAAGGTGACATCTTTGCTTTTCAACACTTTGAAGAGGTCTTTTGCAGCAGATTTGCCCAATGCAATGTGTCTTGATTTCATGACTGCTGTTCCATGGGTATTGATTGTGGATCCAAGTAAAATGAAATCCTTGACAAGTTCAATCTTTATCATGATGTTGCTTATTGGTCCAGTTACAAGGATTTTTGTTTTCTTTATGTTGAGATGTAATCCATACTGAAGGCTGTGGTCTTTGATCTTCATCAGTAAGTGCTCCAAGTCCTCTTCACCTTCACCAAGCAAGGTTGTGTCATCTGCATAATGCAGGTTGTTAATGAGTCTTCCTCCAGTCCTGATGCCCCATTCTTCTTCATATTAGTCCAGCTTCTCAGATTATTTGCTTAGCATACAGATTGAATAGGTATGGTGAAAGGATACAACCCTGACGCATACCTTTCCTGACTTTAAACCATGCAGTACCCCCTTATTCTGTCCGAACAACTGCCTCTTGATCTATGTACTGGTTCCTCATGAGCACAATTAAGTGTTCTGGAATTCCCATTCTTTGCAATGTTATCTATAATTCGTTATGATCCACACAGTCGAATACCTTTGCATAGTAAATAAAACACAGGTAAACATCTTTCTGATATTCTCTGCATCTAAATAGCTAAGCACTAATCTGTATTCCTGCATTTTTTTTTTCTGATCAAAGACCTAAAATTTGTTTGTTTTTCACATAAACCAAGCATTTAAGTTGTAAATTGGTTTATAAATTTGTGTAAAAGATTTTTTTAGAGAGAATTAAGAGTCCTGGCGGCACAGTGGTTAAGCGCTATCGCTGCTAGCTAGCCAAAAGATCAGCAGTTTGAATCCACCAGCGGCTCCTTGGAAACTCTATGGGGCAGTTCCACTCTGTCCTATAGGGTTGCTATGAGTAGAAATTGACTTGAAGGCAACAGGTTTTTGTTTGTTTGTTTTGGGGGGGTGGGGGAAATCTATATATCCATAAATTATGTAAGGATATTCTTGACAAAATTAAGAGCTAAAATCTAAGTAAACTTATTATACTAAATAAATATACACGCACACACGTATACATACGTATGTATGTACACATTTGACTATATATATTAATGTCATTCCAAATAACATTTTGACAGAATTCGACCATTGTTTTCCTATCTTTTAGAGTGAAAATACTGAAGGAAGTCCTCAAGAGGACAGTGTGGAACCAGAGAGCCTAAAACAAAGATTAGAGAAGAAACAGAAAAGAGAACCAGGTAATTTAAAACACTGTAAGGAAAATGGTATAAAACTGAGACTAGATTGTTTGTTGCCTAGTACATTCCACACAGATAGATGTTCAGTAAGTTTTTATCGAGTCGAATTGAGTAGCATAAGGGAAGGCTATGTCTGAAGTATACTTGAGCCTCCCCAATGTCCTTGGGATTTGATTCATTTTAGGAGAAATCATCTTGTAATGAAATATTTTGTTAATTTGGTACACTGAATTCCTTAGGTGGAGTCTAGTAAAACACCAGTTTATTAGATTTCACTTTCTAGCCCATCCTGAGGTTCTAGTATATACAGCTTCTTGAGGGCAATGACCACAACTTAGCTGTGATTGTATTATCTGTAGAATTCAACACCATTCCTGGTATATAGTTAGCACTCAGTAACTAAAACAGAATTAACAATCGATTATGCCTTTATTGAGTACCTACTTAATTTTACTCGAGAGAAAGGCCTGGTGATCACTTCCAAAAAATCATCCACTGAAAACCTCATGGAGTACAGTTCTACTCTGACACACATGGGGTTACCATGAGTTAGGAGAGACTTGATGATAACTGGCCATTTGTGTTATCTTTGGAGAAATGCCTATAGAACTGCCCCAAAGGGTTTCCAAGGCGCACCTGGTGGACTTGAACTGCCGACCTTTTGGTTAGCGGCCGTAGCTGTTAACCACTACGCCACAGGGTTTCCTTAGATTTAGTTAAACACCAAAACCAAATCCAGTGCCGTCAAGTCGATTCCGACTCATAGCGACACTATAGGACAGAGTAGAACTGCCCCATAGAGTTTCCAAGGAGCGCCCGGGAGATTCGAAATGGCAACCCTTTGGTTCGCAGCTGTAGCACTTAACTACTACACCACCAGGGTTTCCATAGATTTAGTTAGGAAATAAGAAATAGATGTACCAAACCAAACCCACTGCCATCCAGTTGATTCTGACTCATAGCGACCCTATAGGACAGAGTAGAACTACCCTATAGAATTTTCAAGGCTGTAAATCTAAGACTGCATCAGACCAATAAAGAGACCACCCTTGTGAGAGGGCCAAGATGAAAGAAATAAAAGAGCAAAAGATGGGTGTGAGAGACATTTGAGGAAAATAATTAATAAGACTTTGTGACTTTAAAGTTCCTTACCCAGACACTGGAAAACCTGGTGGCATAGTGGTTAAGTGCTACGCTGCTAACCAAAAAGTCGGCAGTTCAAATCCCCCAGGCGCTCCTTGAAAACTCTATGGGGCAGTTCTACTCTGTCCTATAGGGTCACTTTGAGTCGGAATCAACTCTACGGCAGTGGGTTTGGTTTGGTTTGGTGACCCAGACACTAAATCTCCATCAAGGTTTAATCCTAGCCATTCGTTTTCTTTTGAACCGTCTCCTTTGCCTTGACTTAAGCAATAACTTTCAGTTGATATCCCTGCATCTATTCTTGCCCCTTTCCAATCTCTACACTGCAACCAGAGAACTTTTTAAAATCCAAATCTGATTTATACTGGATCCCTGCCAAAAAAAAAAAAAAAAAAGTGCTTAACAAGGCCAGCCTTATTTATTTCATGCTCCTCTCCCCCTGACTTCTGCTTTCTAGCCATGATGGCCGTTCAGTTTTCTAAATGCGCTGTGTTCCCTCACAGGGCCTTTGTACATATTATTTCCTGCATCAGAGTGTTTCATCACTCACCTTCCTTCAACTAGTTAACTAACTCCTGTTGAACCTTCAGATCTCAGTTCAAGCATCTCTTTCTTGAAGAAGTCTAATATACATAAACACACACACACATTTATATATATACTACATAAATACCCATATTCAATAAATATTTGAATGGTGGATAGATGCTAGATGGAGAAAAGTGAATCTAAGGATATATATATATAAATGTCATTAATGCCTGTCTCCCCTCAAGGTACCAAGACAAAGAAACAAACTACCTTGCCATTTAAACCAGTCAAAAAAGGAAAGAAGAAAAATCCCTGGTCTGATTCAGATTCAGATATTAGTGATAATGAAAGTAACTTTGATCTCCCTCCACGAGAAACAGAGCCCCGGAGAGCAGGTAAGGAAGACTAATGAATATGCTAGTTATGCTGCAAGATTTGAACGGCCAGTATACTTAGGACCCTTAATCCCACAGCAGTAATCGTAATCTTAGAGTAGTAATTGTAGTAAAATTTTGGAAAATTAAAATATCTTCTAGGAGATTGAACAGAAGCTTAAATCTTCATGGAATGTTATATCAATCTGTGGATTAAATATTTCTCTTATTACCCTCTTTAATTCTTTGTATATGTGTGTTTTAATAGCAAAATCCAAATTCATAATTGATTTGGATTCAGAGGAAGATTTCTCAGATTTTGATGAAAAAACTCAAGATGAAGATTTTGTCCCATCAGATCCTAGTCCACCTAAAGCCAAAACTTCCCCAAAGTGAGTATCTTATCTAATATGGATTTTATTGTGATTATTTGGACACACTTAAAATAAACTATAAATAACAATAGAAATTTTTTTTTTTTTTCTAGGCACACTAACAAAGAACTGAGGCCACAGAAAAGTGCCAAATCAGGTATGTATTTAAGTAAAAACAGTGAGATGTCTGCTTTACCAAGGCACTCAGAGAACCAACTGGGTTCTAATCCTGGCTGCATTATTTAACTTGTGACCTTGGTCAAGTCACAGCCTTTCTGGGGTTCATTTTAAAGTGGGAGGAAGGTAATATTAACTGCCCCTCATTGATACGAAGATCCTATAGATGTGAGTCTTATAAACTATATAAAACACTGCCAAAACAGGCAGGAACATTTTCAAATTCAAAATCTTTTCTAGATTTTTAACAATCTGGATGAAATTTTCTAGTATTTTTCCAAATACTCCCTTTAAAAGAAAATTTAGGTTCAAGTTGTAAGAGCATGTTTTAAATATTCCAGGAAAGTCAGAGTGGGTCTTTAAATAAGAATTCATAGGACAGACAAAGCAACAAGTAGATGTTCATGTTCTGTTTACATGTATTATTATTTTTCCTACCATTTGAAGCAGTGGACCTTGATGCTGATGATGCTAAGGACAATGTGCCACTTCCTTCAAGCTCTCCTACTGCTGATTTACCAGCCGAAACTGAAATTACGAACCCAATTTCTAAAAAAGGCGCGACAGTGAAGAAGACAGCAGCAAAAAGTAAGCCTAAATCCTTGAGATGGACTAATACTGGGATTAACTAGCTGCCCCTAATCAGTTTCAATTTTTCAGTCCCTCAAATTTATTAATGGTATTGAAATTAAACCTTTACAAATGGAAGCAATTCTTTTTAGATAATTATAATCAAAATTGGTGTTTAAAAGGTTTAAAAATGCCAGACATTGTCTAACTAGTTTATATGAAAGATAGGATTTATAAGCAGTTGTAAATGTTTAATCTAAAACATGTATCTGAGAGAAAATGACTGCTTAGGAATACTTTGATTCTCTGCTGTATTTTCAGCTGTACTGGATCATCTTTTCACGTCAGTATAAACAGTAGGTTGCTAAGAAAGTTCACAGTGAGAAAAATTCATCTAAGGGTAGCCATGATGAATGCCTGTGTTGACTTGCAGGTCAGTCTTCCAACTCCACTGCAGGCACCAAAAAAAGGGCTGCACCAAAAGGAACCAAAAAGGACTCAGGCTTGAATTCTGACCTCTCTCCAAAAAGGCCTGGTCCTGCCAAATCCAAGAATCCCCGCAAAAGGAAGCCATCCACTTCTGATGATTCCGACTCTAATTTTGAGAAAATGATTTCTAAAGCGGTGACAAGCAAGGTGAGTATTTATCCTAGTCAGTCCTTTTGCTGTAGGTATTTTTAAACACATAACCAACATTTGCTCTTAATAATTTGTCACTTTTTAAAGAAAATTTAAATCTTATAATCCATTAGCTTTTAGTGTATGTAGTTTAGTTGTAACAGAGTTAAATATGCCATTTAATTATTTAGCAAACGGGGAAAAGTTGCTGTAGATTTATTTCTTACTTTTACTAGTACAAGGTAGAAAGCTCCTTGAATTGTACTCTGTTGATATATATATATTTTACATTATACATTTTACAAATTCCTTGGGCTTTTCTCTTTTAGAAATCCAAGGGAGAGAGTAATGACTTCCAGATGGATTTAGACGCAGCTGTGGCTCCTCGGGCAAAGTCTGTACGGGCTAAGAAACCTATAAGATACCTGGAAGAATCCGATGAAGATGATCTGTTTTAAAATGTGAGGTGACTAATCTTAAGTAATGATTTTATTGAGCCTAGGATTGGCTTAAAACTTATCCGAAGCTCTTATTTTCATCCCTTCTGAATTAGTTTGGAAGGTATTTTAATCCAGAACCATCAAAGTGAAGTGAGTAGAGCCCAAGTACCTTCTTAACATTTTATAATACTGTCATCTAAAGAATGACCATTCACTGGCATTGTTTTTTCTCTACTTTGTCTATGTTTTTAGATTTGTTTGTTTTTTTTTTTTGTCTTTAAAATCTGAGTGATACTTGTGTGGTCACTTCAGCACAATGTAGTTTGGTTATTGACCATTAATTAAGCTAAGATTGAGCACAATCAATCCTATTTTATCTTAGTGTTATAATTTTTCAGCAGATAGAACTTTATAATTCCAGTACAACTACTCCCTGCTCAGCCTCTTTTGTGCTGAATTTTCATTCTGAGCAATGAGAAATTGCTCATATTCTTCATATCTTTTGAGTGTCATCGGAGAATGAAGAACACCCTAGCTCTGTCTATATAACCTCTCAACATAGTCAACAGGATGAAGACAATTAGACCAGTTGTATAACTATCTCCAACTCTTGGCTTGTCCCCTCTGGCTGCCTCTGAGTCTAACTCTCCCAAGAAACAAATTCCTAGGGAGCGCAGATTACAGAAGAGTGGGGAGCAGCGTTCTCTCACAGATCTCACGTATTACATCCTTGCCATGCTCAGTGGTGGGCTGTTATATCCATGTTGTGAAATCTCTTTAATTTCAACTTGTGAACTTTATAAGATCTTTCCGTGTTGTTATGTGTGTTACTTCAGCAGTGTTACCAATGTTTTTGTAAATATTTACTATGTTTTTCTATTTAGCTTAATTCCAACAATTTTTTACTTAAATAAAATGTAAATGTTGCAGCCCTTTGATTGCCCTTTTTTTTTTTTCTGTACTACACACTTTCCCTACTCTAAAATATAGCTGTCTTCTCTTCCTTTTGAGAACTGTTCCAGTGGTATTCTGGTGGGCCTGACAGACCCTGGCCATGGTGATAGGTCTAAGAGAAGGGCACCGTGACCTTATTGAAGCCAATCAGGTTTTTCCTGGGATTTTGTGCACGGGTACTGGGAGAAATTCTTCATCCCAAAATGTTTACATACCAGTATTCTAAAACTTCATATAAGGGAATTTTACAATTGTTGTTGTTAGGTGCCATCGAGCTGGTCCAACTCAAAGCAACCCTATGTACGACAGAATGAAACACTGCATGGTCCTGTGCCATCTTCATGGTCATTGCTATATCTGAGCCCACTGTTGCAGCCACTGTGTCAAATCCATGTCATTGAAGGTGGTCCTCCTTTCTACTGACCCTCTACTTTACCAAGCATGATGTCCTTCTCCAAGGACTGGCCCCTTCTAATAATGCCCAAAGTACATAAGACAAGTCTCGCCATCCTCCCTTCTAAGGAGTATTCTGGCTGTACTTCTTCCAAAACAGATTTATTTGTTCATTCTTCTGGCGGTCCATAGTATATTCAGTATTCTTCGCCAACACCATAATTCAAAGGCATCAATTCTTCTTCGGTCTTCCTTATTCATTGTCTAGCTTTCACATGGAAATGAAGGAATTGAAAATACCAGGCTTGGGTCAGGAGCACCTTAGTCCTCAAAGTGACATCTTTGCTTTTTAACACTTGAAAGGAAGGAGACTTTTGCAGCAGATTTGCCCAATGCAATACGTCATTTGGTTTCTTGACTGCTGTTTCCATGGAAATCCAAGTAAAATGAAATCCTTGACAACTTCAATCTTTTCTCCATTTATCACAATGTTGCCCACTGGTCCATCTGTGAGGATTTTTTGTTTTCTTTGTGTTGAGATGTAAACCATACTGAAGGTATGTCAAGTAGGTATCCTTTTGTGTCTGGCTTCTTTCATTCAGCAGAATATTTCTGAAATTCATCCATGTTGTTCTATGCATCAATAGTTCCTTATTTTTTTATTGCTGAATGTTATTCCATTGTATGGATTTGTTTATCCGTTCACCTGTTGATGGACATTTGGGTTGTTTCCAGTTTGGGCCTGTTATGAAAAAAGCTGCTATGAACATGAGAGTACAAGTCCTTACGGGCTTCTTCTCCCCCCATTTCTCTCCAGTAAATACCTAGGGGCAGAATTTTTGTGTCATACATTAAGTGTATGTTTAACTGTATAAGAAACTGCCAGTTTTCCAAAGTGATTATATCATTTCAGTCTTACATTTTTTCCTCAGTATTTTCAGGAGTCAGATTTGTGTTTCTTTTGAATGAGACCAGAGCTTCACTGGCCTCAAGGTGGCCCCAGTACAGCCTGGTGAGCACAAATAGATATTCTAGTAGATGTTATTTTAGCAGGAGTAAAGGAAGCCTAATCCATAGGTGACCTTGTCTTCTGTCCCCAGTAACTTTCCAGGACCTGTCCCCAAGGCAGTCCTTTGGACCCAGGACTTACTGTTTTCAGGGAGGAAGTTACTGTGGTCTGCAGGTCAACTGATCTTGATCTAACCTGATCCCACTCCCTGAAAGATGCTGGAAGGCGAATAGGAAGTGGGGCATCAAATTTCAATTAGGGTAGCTAAGAAAATATCAAAGGAGATATTACTGTAAAGACTAAAAAACTTAGAGGGGCATGGGAAACAGAAAATACAAATGTCTTGTTTATGTCATTAGTGTTAACATACTGGGTACAAACATGTAAGTTCCTGCATATGCACATCTGTGTGCAAGTGACAGAGCGGCCCTGCAGCCCAGCAGGCGGGTGGAAGGACCACGGTGAGGTGTCTGGGACACCTGGATGTGAACCGGGCCTCTCAGCCTAGCACCAGGCTTCAAGCATGGCCAAGAAAGGGACCGTGTGCCCACCAGCTCTGCACAGTGTCAGTGACACCCTCCTCACGGTGCTATCTAGGAAGGAGGATGGGCCTCAGAGATTGTACAGTCTCCTCCGCCGGGCCCTGTGGCAGCAGGGGCGGGGGACAGTGAAGAGTGACCGTGAGCTCTCCACCCCTCACCCCCCCTACCCCACCACCTCCCTCTTTCCAGTCCCACAGCCAGACAGGAGGCTGATGGGGTTTTTCCAGGCTGGGCTGATGGCCTGACCCAGAGGGGGCCACAGGGACAGGGAGGGGACCGTTTCTGGGCAGTCAGGTGAGATGTGTGTCCCTGAGCCCCATGCTTCGGGCAGGGAGCAGCTCTGCCAGAAGCAGAACATCAGGGATGGGGAGGCAGCAGCGCCCCCACCCCACATCCTGTTTTCAGAATGTGGGACACCCGGCACATGCTCTTTTGTTTGGACTTTGTCCAGGGTAGCATCCCGCCACCCAGGCTCACTCCCAAGGGAACCCTGCATGAGACTGGGGAGGTGTCCTGGCACACCCAAGCGTGGTTAACCTAGAGTTTTCCAGGGTGGGCTGGGCTGCTGAGCCAGTGGAAATGAGGGGGTACATTTCCCATGCCTTCCGGAAAGCAGGTAGGGGGTCCTCAGCAGATGAAGAACCATGCAGCCCCCCCCTGACTCCCACCCTTTCCACCCCACCCTCCATATCCCCTGTGGCTGAGAGGAAGTGTCACTGAGCAGACAAGGCTTGGTGTCCTTCCCCTCAGGGAGGGCAGGAATGGTCAACCTCCAGCATGGGCTCTGGAATTAGGCTGGGTGTGAGGCCGGGACTCGCTATTTACTGGGTATGTGACAGCGGACAAGTGATTTAGACCCTGAGCCTCAGTTTCCCCAACTGTGGGTCGTTGAGAGGATTAAATGAGCTAAATTATGTGACGGATCCCCACACAGGGCCTGGCCCTGAGCAGGTGTACAGGTGAGGAAGGGAAACTGTGCAGGTTGGGCAGCCTCCTAGATAGGTGGAGGGGACAAACAACACTTCCCCACTTCAGAGTGTCCCCTCCCTGGCTGCTCAGATTGCCATCAGTCACCCTAAACCCCCCTCCATGGGACACCTGCCACCACCCAGGGCAGTGGGGGGTGACTCAACTCAGGGCCATGGAGCGTGGGGGAGCCTTTCTCTCTACATTTCACATTATAAAACAACATATTCATTACGGAACGTATGGAAATTAACAGAAAAGCAGAAAGAAAACAAAGCTTTCACTTAACTACCAAGGCTAGCCACTCTTGATAATGTTTTTCCATACGGAATTTTTTCTGGGAATGGGTGTTTTGGTTCTCCGAACCATGGTTGGGTGGGAAGGTCCCTGGGTGGCACAAACGGTTTGCGCTTGACTACTAATCTAAAGGTTGGTGGTTCAAACCCACCCAGTGCCACCTCAAAGCCCTGGCAATCTGCCTCCATAAAGATTACAGCAAAAAAAAAAAAAAAAAAAAACACCTGTGGAGTAGTTCTACTCTGTGCAACACATGGGTTTGCCAGGAGTCAGAACTGACTCAATGGCAGTGGGTTTGATCTTTAGGTTCTAACATGGCTGGGACCTTACCATTAAGCCTTTGAGCTGGAATGAAACCTGAGGACCAGCTGGTCCAAACTCCTCAGTTGGCAAAGGAGGAGACAGAAGAGCTCAATGACTTGCTCACAGTCAAGCTAGTGGCAGAGCTGGAGCCAGAACCCATTAGATGTTGCTGCCTCTTAAAACAACAATGCCCCCAACACCAGCACCAAATCTCCCTCCAGCCCCGAGGACCATATTTAGAGAGAACAGTCAGTTAACAGGGGATCTAGGCTTCCCAGTTTGGGGGGAGTATGTTGGAGAAAGGCTTCCATGAACCCCCTAGTTCTCTCAGTAAAGAGTGTTGCTCCGGTTAACTCCATCTCCCCACTTCCAGATGGAGACAGCCATAGGATGGGGATGGGGGTGGGGTAGGTGAGCAATGGATGGGGGCTGGCAAAGGCCAGCAAGGGGTGTGGCCCTATATCTGTTCCCTAGGGTGGAGCTAGCCAGCAGGGTCACCCTGTCCCTTTAAGAGAAGGAGGAGAACTAGCCCCCTCTGTATCCTGTCCTGTCATCCATCCCAGCCAAATCCGAAAGGGAAAATGAAAGAGGGACCAGGAGAATCAGGTCCCAACCATCTCCCGAGTTCCAGCGCTCGACTCTGACATCCCAGCCACAATCACAGGGTGAGTGCAGCTCGAGGAGGGCCTGGGGACAGTAGGGGCCTGTGGGGACCTGTACATGGGAGGCACTTTAAGAGGATGTAAGAGACTGGAGGGACTCCAGAGAGGAGAGCCGGCTGAGCCCACATTCCCACCATGCTGCGCTGGGGTGGCTGGGACACCTAGGACAAAGAATTCTAACAGACTTACGGAATTCGGGGCTACACTTGCATCGGCTCGCCAATCCTGAGAGGAGTTCACTCACTGCAGGAAAAAGGGCAAGGGAAATGAGGGGTGGAGAAAAAAGGAGGTGGGGTACCATTGGGTCTGCTGGCCCGCATCTCTCCCAACAGTAGGAAATGTGGGTGGAAGGCAGCACTCTTGTGCGTGGAACGTATCCTTGAGCACATGATGGTACCCTCTGTGTGTCTGCTTCCACAAATATGTCAGAGGCTCTGATTTTGGGGGTTCCTTTCAAAGACTCTGGAATCTAGGGGATCCTGGAGTCTAACCAAGCAGGCCCATGGGTGTCTGGCTAAAAAGCCAGGGTGGGGCTCCACGCCAGCACCCACCGACCCCAAGGAAACAGGAACTCATATTTTAAAGTCTACCATACTCAGTGCCTCCCCTCCCCGTGCTTTCCAAGGCATTAATTCACTTGCGCCCACAAAAACCCTGCTGAACCCAGGCCTACCTGACTTTCCGACTCACTCTGAAGTTACATATGCCTAACGGACCCCACCCCAATGGGCGTAGGAGGGGGTAGTCCCTGCTCTGTCACTGCCCCTAACTTCCTGGCCCTGCGTCCCCAGCGCCATGGGGGAGTGGGCGTTCCTGGGCTCGCTGCTGGACGCCGTGCAGCTGCAGTCGCCGCTCGTGGGCCGCCTGTGGCTGGTGGTCATGCTGATCTTCCGCATCCTGGTGCTGGCCACTGTGGGCGGCGCGGTGTTCGAGGACGAGCAGGAGGAGTTCGTGTGCAACACGCTTCAACCGGGCTGTCGCCAGACCTGCTACGACCGCGCCTTCCCAGTCTCCCACTACCGCTTCTGGCTCTTTCATATCCTGCTGCTTTCGGCGCCTCCCATCCTTTTCGTCATCTACTCTATGCACCAGGCCAGCAAGGAGTCAGGCCGGGCGGACGCGGGCGGCGGGGGCGCGGAGACCCGGCCGCCGTGCTCCCGCGGCAGCTCTGAGGGCCCATGCGCGCCCTGCGCCCTGCGCGCCCGCCGCGCGCGCCGCTGCTACCTGCTCAGCGTGGCGCTGCGCCTGCTGGCCGAGCTGGGCTTCCTGGCCGGCCAGACGCTGCTCTACGGCTTCCGCGTAGCCCCGCATTTCGCATGCGCCGGCCCCCCGTGCCCGCACATCGTGGACTGCTTCGTGAGCCGGCCCACCGAGAAGACCGTCTTCGTGGTCTTCTACTTCGCCGTGGGGCTGCTCTCGGCGCTGCTCAGCGTGGCCGAACTAGGCCACCTACTCTGGAAGGGCCGCCCGCACCGCCAGGACCCCGGGCGCGCGCGCCAAGCGGCCGAGCGCGACAACCGCTGCAACCGCGCGCACGAGGAGGCACATAAGCTGCTCTCGCCGCCGCCCCTGCCGCCGCCTCTAGCCCTGCCCTCCCGGCGGCCTACCCCGGACCTCTACGCCCCGCCCGCCTACGCGCACCGGGCGCCGATAGGCGACAGCCAGGGTGGCAGCGGCCGCAGCAAGGCGTCTCTGGCCACGGTCCGCCAGGACCTGGCCATCTAGCGGCAGGCACTGCGTCGGGAGGAAGGTGAGACCAGAAGCAGGGCGCCACCACCCCGGACCTCAGAGCAGAAACAAGATGTGACTTCCCAAGAACTGTTCGCAGGACCCTACCGGAGCAGGAGACACGTAGCGGGGATGGCCCATAAGGCAGCAACTGCACTTCCGTGGTGCTCCCAGCTGCACAACCCGTTCTCCGCTCCCCGTGTGAGCTAGGGGCAGAGAATGAACCAAGGCTGCTCCTTGGCGCGGTGATCCAAGTGGAAAAGGAGGCAGGAGGACCTGAGAGAGAATGGACAAGAGGAGGGTAGAGCGGAGTGGAAGGTGGAGGGCCCTGATTGTTTTACTGGGGACAAAAATAACTGTGAGACTAGCATTCTGGGGCCTCTCCGTGTTCAGGCTGAGGCGTGGCCTGTGTGCACGCATATTTACACACGTATACACTGTGCTGTGTGTGCATGTATACATATACACCGTGTGAGTTATGTGCCCACATGTACATCCTGTGTGAGTTCTGTGTGTGCACATGTACACATATATACCCTATGTGAGCTGTGTATGTGCGTGCATACGTATACTCCATGTGAGCTGTGTATGTGCACACATACATCCTGTGTGAGCTATGTGTGCACACACGCACCCTATGTGAGCTGAGTATGTGCGTGCATATGTATACCCCGTGTGGGCTGTGTGTGTATCTGCATGCCTACACCCTGTGTGAGCTGTGTGTATATGCATGCATTTGTATACCCATGTGAGGTGTGTGTGTGCACGCATACACCCTGTGTGAGCTGTGTGTTGTACATGTGCACTTGGACATCCCTGTGAGCTCTGTATGTGTGATCTGTGATATGCACTGTGTGGGTGGCCAGGATCCCATGCTAACAGCAGCGGAAATGACTCCCTCCTTACTGCCCAAACCCATTCCATCTGTGAGGGCATCTCAGGAAGGGCTCCCCTCCCATAGGAGCCCACACAGGAAGGGAGGGGGCGCCACCACCCCCCACCCCCAGGGGCAGGCCTCAGTCTGGCAGGGCTTGTAAGCACCATCCACACTCTCCACTTTGTGGCCTGGGAAGGGTAGCTGGGCCCCTCCCTTTCTATGGAGACGACTGGGGGTGGGCAGTGGGGTCAGAAGGCAGGATAGCCCAGTGTTAAACTCCTTTCTCTCTGCCATCTTTACCCTCCCTATCTGCTGCTATCTCCCTAGTCTATAAATGTGATTAAATTCCCTCCATCCTCAGAAGAAATCATCCCACAAAACAGAACATGCTCTTGGCCCTGCCTCAGCCTCCAGATGCCACCCCCTTTCCTCCCAGGCATCCAAAGCTGTCTACATGGCTCCCTCATGTCCCCTTTCTGTCTCTCCTCTGCCCCCTCATCTGTCTTCCTCCTTCACTGCCCCAGGGGAGGTCACCCTTGAAAAACATCACCCTCCACCTAAATGGCAAATCCAGGGCAATTTCTCAGCCACCATCTGCCTGCACCTCTGGAGTTTCACCAGACCCCATTGACCACACGCTCTTTCTCTGCCGTGCCCCCACTCCATCCAATTTTCTCCTGCCTGCCTGGCCGTTCCCCCTCTCACCTCCTTCCCCGGACTCCTCTTCCTCAGCTTCCCTACCTGTGCTCCCTCCACACAGCAGCCTGGGGGGGGTCTTTCTAAATATGCCCCCTTCTTAAGCCCTCTGGGGCTCCCCTTCCCTCAGGGCAAGCCCATGAGTCACTTTACTCACGATGACCTTACCTTGTGTAGAAACAGAACAAAACATTACCTGGTCATGCACCATCTTCATGACCGTTAGTATGTTCGAGTCCATTGTTGTGGCTTTTGTGCCAGTCCATCTCATTGAGGGGTTCTCTCACTTTCACTAATCCTCTACCAAACACGATGTCCTTTTCTATCGATTGGTCTTTCCCGATGATGAGCCCAAAGTAAAGAAGTCTTGCCATCCTTGCTTCTATGGAACATTCTGGTTGTAGAAGAAATACAAAGAATTAGCTGACCCAAAATGTCAGTGCTGAAAGTGAGAAGCTCTGCTTGACAGTGATGAATTGCTCAAGAGTGAGGGCAACCTCAAGCCCAGAGGTTCCCAACGGCGATGGCACCATTCCTAGGTGGCACTTGTAAATATGCCCCCTACTTAAGTCCTCTGGGGCTCCCCTGCCTTCAGGGTAACCCCATGAGCCTGCTCTGACTCATGTCCATCTTATGTGGAAATAGAACAAAACAATGGGGTCCTCATTGGCATTTAGTGGGCAGGGGCTAGGAATGCCAAGGTGTCCTCTCGAAATGAGGACTTGTCAGGAACAACTTTAGGATCTCCCACTGGACAGTCACATAGTGGAAAACCTCTTTATAGTCACCGAGCCCCAAACCTGACTCAGTGCTACACGTAAAACATTAAGGTTTAGGGTTTTTATTATACATTGTGTGTCCATTTTTATTTCAGCACCCACCTATACTTCTGCTCTTTCATTTTCTTGAACTTCTTGTACAGAATGGTTTCTGAACTTACCTCTTTTAAACCCAAATGTATTCATTAATAAAAATAGAGATAGGCCTATGACTCCATCATATCTGCCATGTGGTTGTGCCCAGGCATTTACATGTCAAAGTACTTCCCTTAATCTCTCCTTCATAATACAGTTATGATTGATAGCATACTGATTGTTGAGAACATGTGTGTAGGTAAAGGAGCCCTGGTGGCGTAGCAGTTAAACGCTCAGCTGCTAATCCACCAGCCACTCTGCTTCCTTAAGGATTACAGCCCTGTAATCACTACCTGTGGGGAGTTCTACTGTGCCCTATAGGATCGCTATGGGTTGGAATCGACTCCTCAGCAACGTTTTTGTTGTTGTTTTGGTACTAGAATTTCATTTCAGATTGGTAAAGAAGTTGTGAAAACCCTATGGAGCAGTTCTACTCTGTAACACACGGGGTTGCCAGGAGTCAGAATCAACTCACCCGCAACCAACAAAGGAAAATGTTAGAAAACAAAAATCTCTGTCCCTGATGGCTGGCTCCAACCTGGGCTAGATGAAGACATAAGCAAGGAGCTGTGGCCACCTGGTGGCTAAAATAGGAATGGCTGGCGACTGCTAACCTTGCCCGAACACAGCCTTCATGGCCTTCTCCCCAGATCCCACAGGTCTCAGTGCTTGACTCTTCACTGGCTTCAGGGATCCAGGAAAGAGGCCTGGACTGAGGTGGGAGCCCAGAGCACTGATCTGCCACTGACCTGCTGTGTGACCCTGGGCAAGGACACTGCCCTTTCTGGGCCTTCAGGTGTAGTGTGAGGAGCTAGGAAAAACTGGCCTCTGAGGGCCCTCTGGGCCTCCCAGACTCACTCCTCTTGACCAGCAGCCTTCGGATCCTTCTGCACCCTGCCCTCTGCTCTGCGCTGCCTGCCCACAGGATGGCTGTGTGTCAGGACAGTCCTTCTGGAGACAGAATAGATGGGTCACCTTCCGCTTCCATCCCAATCCCACGATATTGTTAGATTGCCAC
Source organism: Elephas maximus indicus (assembly GCF_024166365.1). Classification (NCBI taxonomy): domain Eukaryota; kingdom Metazoa; phylum Chordata; class Mammalia; order Proboscidea; family Elephantidae; genus Elephas; species Elephas maximus. Next base: position 47,519,774 of record NC_064837.1, on the reverse strand, counting down.
AAGCCCCTGGCCCCAGCCCCCGTGTCCCTGCCACTCCTGATGTGAAGGTCAAGTCTGGGGTCACTCCCAGAACTCCTCTGCCACAGAGTGACCCCAGACCCAACGTCAGGCTTCCCAAGGGTCAGGGGTTCTGAGGGTAGGGCCTGGCTCCCCGAGCCCAGACTGAGCTAGGCTCTCCTCTCCTGCCTCCAGACTGGGCTGTTTAGAACCCCAGACCAAGGATTTCCCAAAGGCAGACCTGCCTCCTCCCCCAGGATCTCCAAACTCTCCAGCCCAGGAAGGGCGGCCCAGAGGGCGCTTGAGGGTACATTTGCCAAATCCTCCATCCCAGTGCTCACAGCTGACTACAGTGGCCCAGAGCCCATTGGGAAAGCCCCCGTCCCTAACCCCTGCCCAGACGCCGAGAGAAGGAGTGGAGGCAGCGAGGCTCTGAGGCGCGTGTAGAATAAATATAACTTTATCTAGATCTCAGTGGAAAGTCCAACAGTAACAGGTGCACCAGCGGGTTCCGGGGCGATGAAACTCCAACCCCAGGGTGAAGAGAGCAGGGCAGAGCCAGCTTCCCCAGCCCAGGGGTACAGGGATAAGGGGAGGGGACCCCCTGTAGGCCCGTCCTGCGGGGCAAGGAGGGGGTACCGGTGTGGGGCAGGCAGTAGGGCTGGCCGGGGAGATGGAGGAACTCAGGCCAAATGTCTGTCAGCCCATCTGTGCGTGTGTGTGTGTGGTGTGTTTGCGTGTGTGTGTGTGTGGTGTGTCTGCGTGTGTGTGTGTGTGGTGTGTTTGTGTGTATGTGTGTGTGTGGTGTGTGTGTGTATGTGCTGTGTGTGCCGTGTGTGTGTGGTGTGTGTCTGGGGGCCTGTGTGGAGTGCTGGTGGCTGTGAGGCTGGGGCGGGGCAGCTCAGACCCCTGGACTGGCCGCTTCACAGTGGGGCTGGGAGCTTAGATGGTGTGGGCATCAATGGGGAGACAGCTCTGCCCAAGGAGACAGGGCTGAGAAACACTGTGTACTCCAAGGGGCCCCATGCTCTCTGACCCTGCCTGTCTCTCACTGAGGGCAGTGGCAGGTGTCAATGGCCAGGAGCCTCCTCCTTCTAAGGGCTTCCTGAAACTGTCCATAGCAGTGGTTAGGCAGAGGGAGAAGTGGGGGCTGGCCAAAGAAGGGGAGGGCAGGCCTCAGAAAGTTAGTACTTCACAGTTTGAAAGTGAAAACTGAGGAGAAAAAAAGCTGTGGAGGGTGAGGTGGCACAGGGATGTGGGGGGAGAGGGGGAGCCCCTTCTGAGCCACTCCCCTCCCCTAGGACCCACCCCCCCAGCTCGGGATCCAGCTCCCCCCAATACACAGCACAAATTCCTTCAGTATAAATGTGCTTAAAATGAAAATTCTTATTAAAAAAACCAAAACAAAAAAATTAAAAACAAAACCAGCGAGAATTAATACTTGGGGGTTGGTACGACAGGGTATGAACAGGGGGAAGCTCCCCACCTCTGGCCCACCCCCTCTGTCACCAACCAAGGCAGGGGGGAGAGGGTCCCCCAACTGGGGAGCAATGGCTTATGAGTTCTGAGGATGGGGGAGCCAGTTCCTGGCATTTGCTGGTGATGAAGATGTGGCGAGATGGGTAGAGGGGTGTCTTGAACACGAGGCCCCCAGGCGCCCCATCCCGAGGCCCAGGACAGGGGGTGCTCACTCAGTTCACTGCCTTGCCCCCTGAAGTCAGCCTAGGCAGCAGGAGCGGTCAGTCCATCGTGGCCCAGGCCTCTGTCTGAAGAGTTGCAGCCTCCCTCTCTCCAGCCCCCCAGGGGAAGGTCCCTGGTTCTGTCTGGGAGGACAGCGGGGGCAGGGCTGGCAGGGGGTGACATGGTTGGTAGAAAGGCAGAGAAAAGCCAGGGCAGGGGCACGAACTGTGTCCATGGGGCATAGGTGGTCATGGGGAGTGGGTGGCCGGGCTGCTTCTGTTTGAGCTAGGGCTGAGACTGGGGCTACAGCTGCCTGGCGGGGGGGCCAGGCCACCCCCGTCTCGGTCCCGCCCCCTGCCCCCCGGCTGTCCACTCAGAGTGTCCAGGCCCTCTGAGTTCTCCAGCATCTCCTGGATGAGAGGTGGCATGGAGCCTGGGATCTCCATCTTCAGCGTGATCACCCGCTCAGCCCCTGCAGGACAGGAGGGAACAGAGGTCAGTGCGCCCAGGCCCAGGGAGCTTGGTGCCAGCTGGGTTGCTGGAGGTGAGGGGATCAATAACAGCATCCACCACGCACAAACTCGGGGCTCGGTTCTCTGACATAGCCAGCTTCCTGAAGCCCCCAGGTCCCAGAAGCAGTGGGGCAAGGTGGTTACGAACATGGGCTTTGGGGTCAGACTGCCTGGGTTTGACACAGGGCCCTTCCTCTGTATCGTGTGCTACTAGCACCTCAAAACAACTCTGTAATCCCTATTGTTATCCTCACTCCTCAGGTGGGAAACTGAGGCTCAGAGCTGCCAAGTGACCTGCTCAAGGACATACACACACGTGATCCAGTTCCAGAGCCATGCCCTTAACCACTATGTTGGGGTGAGGCTGCCGCCTTGGAGCAGACAGGCAGGAAGTCCCCAGGGCAAGGCGGGGCACTGTCCTGTGCACAAAGGTGGAGTGTTGGCTCAGATGTTGGGGGGCATGGCCCTGGGCAAAAAAACTGGCTATTGGTCCAGGTTTGGGGTGCCTTGCCTTGGGCATGGACAGTGAGTACTAGGCCAAGTGTTAAGGGCACTTTTCCTTGGGCATAGACAATGGGCACTGGGCCAGGTTTGGGGGCCTTGCCCTTGGCATGGACAGTGATGTATGGGCCAGGGTTGGGGGCCTTGCCCCGGGCACAGACGGTGGTGACTGGGCCAGGATTGGGGGCCTTGCCCCGGGCAGACGTATGGAGCATCATTCCAGGCACAGGACCCTCACCCTTAGCACTGATGCTTCGCAGGTCTGTGATCTTCATCAGCATCTTGGGGAACATGTGGGGGCGGCTGGGCCTCCGTTTCCGCACATAGACCTTCAGCGCCTCCAGCAGTGGCTCCTGCAGCATGTCCACTCTTTCTGGCTGCTCCAGGTCCTGCCGGTCTGAGGAAGCAGAGGCCCTCCTGAGCAGCTGCCCAGGCCAGCTGAGCCAGAACACAGCTGCGTTCCCAGCCTTGGCCACTAGGGGGCGTGCATGCCCAGGCCACAGACTGAGGACCACCAGGCAGCTTCTCTGCTGAGGCCTCCCTAAGCAGCTTCTCTGGGTCCCCACCACCCCCACCTACAGCAGTGAGGAGGACTGTGTGCTGCAAGTGGGAGTAGAGACCTAAAGGCACTAAACCATTGCCATCAAGTCAGGTCCTTAAACGTGAGTTGGGGATGAGAGGTGCCCAAAGGTCTCTCTAACAGCCCAGTTGAAGTGGAGACCCCTGCACACAAGTGGTTCCATCCTCAAGCTAAGAGGAAGGACTCTCAGAGAGGTATCCCACTCCACATGTCCATACCCTGGAAACCAGTGCGATATGCAGAAATCCTGCCAACAATATGAATAACAGCTAACACTTACTGGGCCTTATCACCACCTTCAACTGCCCATCAACTTTACCAGGTAAGGCCCATCATTGCCCCCATTTTACAGAAACTGTGGTTCAGGGAAGTTCAGCAAGCTGCTCAAAGTCACACAGCGGGCCAGGATTTGAATCTAGGTGGTCTGACCTTCAAGCCCTCACTCTTAACCCATAGAGGGCGCACTCCCTAGGAATAAGGAGCCTGAGTTCAGGTTCCTATCACCACTCCCTTGCTGTGTGCCTGCCCCTGCCCCTCTGGGCCTCAGTTTTCCCTTCTAAGAGGGTCCTGACAGAGACCAAGGTGTGTTCCTTCCTGATCTTGTCCCTGGGAGAGGCTCCGGAGGGCCGCACCACCACCCCGGACCTGGCCTCCAGACCCAGGCCCCCTGCCCACCTCCACAGATGAGGCAAATGGCACTGAGCAGCCCAGTCTCGGCGTCATCCATCTCCAGGGGCAGCAGCTGGTTGGCAAAGGCGAAGACCAGGTCGGTGAGGGGGCCGAAACCAGCATTGTGCATCTGGGTCCGATTCAGGGTCAGCCCGTCTGAGAAGGTCATTGTGTCCTGCTCAGGTGTGTACCGCGTGCAGATCCGCAGGATCTGGGTGCAGAGGATGCAGAAGCTCAGGGACTCGAGCCCCACACACCCCGGCAGTGCCAGCACCTGCACTCCCCAGAAGACTACCTGGCAATGCTGTCGACAGGACTGTCTGCAATGATAGGAACGTTCTATGTCTGCACAGTCCAGTATGGTAGCCACTAGCCACATGTGGCTACCAGGCATTTGAAAGGTCACTAGCACACCTGAATAACTGAAATTTAGCTCGGTTTAATTGTGACTTAAATAGTTACACGTCGCTGGTGGCTACCATACTGAACAGCTCAGATCTATATTATTCCACCTCCACACAGAGAATTTATTTTTTTTTAATATTTCCAAGAGGCAAGGACTACAGGAGACTTATATCCATAGTTCCCAAGACTGTGTACACAACAGGTACTCAATAAATATGTATCGGCTTGAATTGAGTCGAGCCCTGATCCTGCCTCCCTGCAGCTGGGGCATGGCAATGTTAGGCTGCCCTGCAGACAGCACACTGCACTTCCCACCCCACCACCCTCCCGACAGCCTCGCATTCAATCAGAGATGTCCCACAAGTAATGGCAGCCTCAGCAAACCCCAGGTTCCCCACCCCGGAGGTGGCCAAGACAAACCAGATGATAGCAGGGAAGAAACTTCTCCTTCCAGCCTTGGCTTTGACGGCCCCTCCCAACCCCCCATCCTGCTTCCACCCCAGTCTGCACTCCAGCATCCCCCCGCCCCCCCACCCCCATTAACTGCCCAGCAGTCCCTAAATCCAGCAGGGTCTCACGGCACCAGGCCCTCAGTTAGGGCGCCCTCTCACCTGCCCCCTCTAACAGCTCCTCCATGCCACTTCCTTCAGGACGTCCTCCCTGGGGCCCAGGTAGTTGTGGCTCCCTCCTCTATGGGGAGGGGACTGCCCTACTCCCCATCTCTAACCAGCATTTAGCACAGCTTTGCAAATCGAAGGTTTTCAAAAGAAGGGACCCCTGTCGTGTTCACCAGGGCCTCGCCACAGAGGACCCTAGGTGAGTCTTTATTATTGACTAAACGGGTGGGTAAGGGAGTGGTTGGATGGAAGGGTCAATGGAAAGATGGGGTATGGATGGACTGGGTGAATTTGGGTGCTAAGTGGTGAGTGGACAGGTAGATGGGTGAACATTTGGGTGAGAGGTAGGGTAGATGTTTGGGTAAATAGGCATTTGGGCAGGTCAATTCCGGATGGACATTTATAAGGGTGATTATCCAAGTAGGAGGTCATCCTCCAAGGGCATGGGGGCAATGCCCAGGCAGGCAGGGTGCAGACCCTCACCAGGATGTCCAGGCAGGCACCCTTGAGGAGGGTGATCTGGTCGGCAATGGTGAGGGTGGTGAAGCCGGGCAGTTGCTTGGCGAACTCCACAGTCTTAATGATGCACTTGGTGGAGAGTTCACTGAACTTGTCCCAGAGGTCAATGTCCAGAGAGACACGCTGTTCTGAGCTGTTGTTCTGGGGGAAGGGGGGAGGATGAGGGCCTTTTTCCTCCACGGCACTCCTTCTCAGCCTGGCTCCACCAGCCCCCCAGGCCTGCCCTCTGCCCGGCCTTCACTTCCTGAGAGCTCTTTGGGAGGAGACAGCAGGAGGAGGGAGGAGAGCAGCAAGGACACGGAGGACCAGGCAAAGGCGGGGAGAGGGGAAGCCTGGCAGGGGGGTTCTCCGTGAGGGGCCATCCTGGGCCCTGTGGCCCCTGGGTGTCCCCGCCCCACTGGGCCAGGGGGAGCCATACCGTAGTGTATTTGCCCAGCTGGCAGAGGGCGGGGAAGGTTTCCTGGTGCGCTTTGCGCACCTTCTCAATGAGCTCCCCCACCTCCGGCGTCAGCGTGTAGCTCTCAGAGCACTCGGGCTTGGGCACCTCCTTCTTCTTCTTGTTTCGGTCATTCCTCACAGCTGTGGAGGGCAGAAGCCAGGCTGGTTGGAGGGAGGTGCATGGTCCATCCCTGGGCCCGGGTTCCATCCCCAGCCCGGAGCTCCTCCCACCAGACAAAGAGCTGCGGGCTGTTGGGGAGGTCCCGCGGTGAGTGTACACACACACATACGCGCGCGCACACACACGTGCACAGGCAGCAAGGCGTCGTTTCCACTTCTGCCGCCCTAAACGCCTTCCCCTGGGGCTTCGTGCCCACAGCTGTGTCCACGTACACACGCCCCATGACCAGCCCACCGTCCTCCATGCAGCTACTCAAGCTCACATTGCAGGCGTACGTGTGTAAGGGGTTGAAAGCATGTGTGCGGAGCGCGTGTCTCCCACCTCCGTGCTTGGCCTCCCCTGCCCCCCCACTACACTCCCTTCTGCTTCCAGGAAAGACCTGCTCTGCCTCCGCTCCCTCAGTTCTCCAGGCAGCAGTCTCCCTGAGAGTTCCCGGGACCAGCTCTGAGAAGCTCCCCCAGGCAGGCGGGTGGGAAGTTGGGCTCCCCAGCCCGATGTGGGGGGCAAGCTAGAGAATCTCTTGGCCCATTAGCTGGGGAGCTGACAAATCACCCGGGGCGCTGAGCCGCACACACCACTCGGCTTTAAAGAAGCGATGGGGTCGTTACCAGCCGATTATCCCAGACACACAATCACTCACAGGGCCAGTGGTGGTGGTGGCTGCTGACGCGAGAGGAAGGCAGGGTGGGGGTGGGGGACCCAGGGAGGGGGCAGCGGGTTGAGGGGGGAGCTGGCATAATTTGGAGATCACTCATGTCGATTCTGCAAATTCAATAAAGTGCAGGGGAGAGAAGAGAGAGGGGAGAGGGAGAGTGGGGGGATAATTTGGGAAGAGAAAATTGCAGCTGTGACAAGACGTTTATCATTCGGAAGCTTTAATTCTATTGAAATGGCAGCTGCTCAGCTCCGGGGCACAGAGCAGCCAGGAGAGGGGAAAGAGGGCGGGAAACAGGGGCTTGTGGTGGGAGGGAGGGGGTCCCCCACCCTGGTCCTTCTGTGCTGAAAAGCTCAGAGAGCGGAAGGCAGCGGATGCAGGGGGAGGGTCCCAGGCCTCTGGGTCCCAGGTTATCGCCCACTCAGCAGTGGGCAGCCATACCCCCTGGGTTCAGGATGAAGGACTCCTCCAGCCTCCTGGAGGCGGACAGGATGCTACGGGTCCCCTCCATTCCTCCCCTCCATTCCTGTCCGGGGCTGCCTACACCTGACTTAGAACCATCTCCCCCCAAGTCCCCTCCCCACTTCACTCTCCCACTGCCCTCCCCACAAAGGGCTAGGGGGTCCAGCAGCCCCCTCCCCCATCCTCCATCCCCCAAGGCTCAGGCTCCATGGCAACGGCCACGCAGACAAGGAGGCGTCTGTCAGCGTCATTTATCTCTGACATCATCAATCACCGGTCACCACGGCAACACCCATGATTCAACACAAGAGGGTCTCACTGTCCAGCCCTTCCTCCCTCCCTCCATCGGGCCTCAGCTGAGCCCAAATTGGAAACCCCCATTCCTCAGGGATTAGGGAGGTACCAATGCTGTCTTCCAACTCCAGGTCCCAGGCTTAACCAGACAATGGTTTTTGGATTCCTGTGCCAGCTTCCACACACAAATACCAACCCAGCCCCCCATCAGAGTTCAGGCCCCCCCCTCCATAAGATTCAAGATCAGAAGGGACTCAGGTATGCCTGTGAGCCTGGCTCCAAAGCCAAGAAAGCTAGACACATAAATACATGTGAACGCACACAAACAGGAAGTTAAATGGACCCTGTACGTAAGCACTGACCCACACACAGACCCACAGCCAGCCAGACACACATATAGGTCCTCACAGCTATTCACATACCTATGTGACTGCAGCCTTGCACACCAATGAGCATGCATATTCACATCCATACACATCCCACACCCCAGTGCCCTTGGCCTTGAGGAGCCCCTCAGGCCCCGCCCCGGGCATGGCTGGGCCCCTGCCCCGTGGCACTCACACTCCTTCGACATGCCCACTTCGAAGCATTTCTGCAGCCGGCAGTACTGGCAGCGGTTCCGGGTCACCTTGTTGATGATGCAGTTCTTGTCCCGGTGACATGTGTACACCATGTTCTTCTGGATGCTGCGGCGGAAGAAGCCCTGGGGACGGAGCAGAGGGAGTCAGGTCAGCCACACCCACACTGGGAGCAGTGCCCGGCCTCGGCCTGGGGGTAGAGGGCCAGGCCAGCTGCTGCCCTCAAGCCTTTGCCTGTCACCTAGCCAGGCACGCCAGACAAAGTGCAGAGTGTGGTTCACCTACAGGGAAAATCCCAGGACCTGCCTCAATACTGCAGCGTGGACAGGGGACTTCCCCCCACTCACACACACATTCCTGGCCTCCCCTCCTCTGGGGAAAAGAACCCCAGGGCTGCTCCTGAGTCAAGAAAAGGAAGAAAAGGAGCTAGATGGGACAGAGGCAGAGATCTGGAATCCACAACCCTGAGCTCAGAATGCAGGAAAAAAAATGCAGCAGGAAGAGGCCAAGGAGGGAGACATACGGGCTGGCCAGAGAGATGGAGACACACACACGTGCACATACATGCACCCAGACTCAGCAACCAAGCTACAAGACACACAGCTAACCAGACAGACCAATCGCAGAGATAGATCAGGCTCCACAGGGGCCCCACACAGAATAACCAGAGATAGGCTAAGGACAAACCTGAAACAACCAGACAGGACAGGCAGACACACACAGCCTGAGGCCTTGTGCTTTGCCCTTGAACACTGCCCCACACCTGAGGATAGCCACTCCAGGCTGGGTGGTGGCCCAGTACCTCCAGTCCCAAAGCTGTGTAGCTCCTGAGCCCCAGTCTCTGGGGGGAACAAGTACAGAGGCTCAGGCCCTGGGGAGAGAGGGACAAGCCAGGCCCAGAGCTGCTAGGAGGATGGTAGCCACATCTGTACCCTGGAGCCTAACATGGGAGCAGGGAAACCCAACCAGACACTGGGGAGCCCACAGCCTGGAGACCTGAAGGGGAAGCCAGGGTAGGGTGCCTGCTGCTAACTGTCTCCTGCCAGGCTGCCATGGCAAGGTTCGGGCAGGGCCGCCGGGGGCAAGCCTCCTGGGTCCCCAGCCAAGAGCCAAGTGGCAGCCAGCTCACCATGGCAACATGGGCAGCGGTGGCAGCAGTGGGTGTACGCCCTGCCAGCTGGAGGATGGAGGCAGAAAGAGGAGCTCAGACAGGGTCGGGGGGACCTCTGGTTTGGGGGACCCCCGCTCATCTATGAGGAGGGTCCTACTGTAGGCAGCCCTCCTTCGGAAAGCGTAGCAGCTTCAGGGACCACCCACCCACAACTTCATACTCCCAGAACATGACAGTGGGTACATCTCATTTATCTGAGGATTGTCCTTCCCAATGACCCCTGCACTTACCTTGCAGCCCTCACAGGCGCTGACCCCATAGTGGTAGCCGGAGGACTTGTCTTGACAGACAAAGCAAGGCTTGTAGATACGGGGAAGAGGGGGTGGTGAGGGAGGGCTGGGCACTATGTCTTCTGAACTGCTGCTCTGGGTCTCAACGGCTAGAGAGAGAAGTGAGGAGGAGGCAGTCAGAGACCCAGGTGGCCTTCCTAAACACCCTACCTGGCCTCAGGATCTTTCCCAGGCAGAGCTCCTATTATCCACTAGGCAAGGTAAGCATAGTGCTTACCTTGCTTACCAAATCATCTGTAGCAAACAATTTCACATTTTTTCATCACATTAAAGATTCTCCTTCTAGGCATGGCTGGCATCTGTCTCTCTCCCAACCCCACGCACCTTCCTACAGAATCAAGGCCTCTTTCTAAATTTACAGTCCCTCACAGGGGCAGACGACCCAGTCAACGAGGTAGCCACAGGCTTACTTGTGCTTACTTAGTAATTGTAGTGAACAATTTCACATGGGTTTCACCACATTCTTGATGTGAAATGAATTGTTCACTACAGATGATCTGTCTGGTACGTGAGGTAAGCATTGTGCTTACCTTGCTTACTGGATTATCTGCCCCTGCGGGCAGGGACACAGACTGAGGGAGAGCCAGGACTTCAAAGGAAGCAGGCTGCCCATGATGCCTCCAGCACCCTATCACTCCCATTCTACACTCCCAGGCCTTCAAAATCAGAAAGATAAGATCCTAAATCTGATTTTAGCTGCGTGCACACCTTTGCACTTGGGCATGTGGGGCGGGAGTCAGCTGGGTATAAAGCCCAGTCCCCTAGGCGGCCAGGCCGGCTCTCCCCCAAGTTAGGAAGGAGTTAAGACTTGAAGAGGAGGGAGGGAAGAGGACACAAGCTGGGGGCAGAGGAAACTGGGGTCAACAGGATATTCAAAGCCGGCCACTCCCCCACCCCTCTGCTTCCGCTCCCCCCTCCACCCGCCCTGCCAGCAGCCACAGCCCCTCCTCCGCCCAAACAATCCCCCGGCCAGGGACCCAAGGCTAGGGTGTGCCAAGAAGAAAGGCATTATGTGCTGCCTCCCTGCCAGAGCTGGGGCAGGACAGGCGGGACTCCCGGAGATGGGCAGAGGGACCCCCTGGAGACAGGGAGAAGAGTCCCCATGGGTCCCTGCAGTCCATCATTCTGGGTGCTTCCAGTGTGGGGGAGGCAGTGTGACAAAGGGGATCTGTTCTCATCAATGGTCTGTCTGTCCAGCCTCAATACTACGTCCGGGTTACTATCCCCCTTCCCTCCTGTTATTCAGCACCAAGAGGGCAGCAATGAGGGGTGACCCAGCCAGCAGGGGCAGCTCCCACTTGCCAAACCCTCCCCAGTGCCTGGCTCCATGCCCATCGCCCCAGGCAGAACGAACAGTGGAACAGGGTTGGGCTGGGTGGTGGGGCTGTCTGTGCCCAAACCCTGGGCAGCAAGGATGGGGGCTGGGAGGGCTAGACTACACAGGATTTGAACTACGATCGACGCAATTAGACTCCCAAGGGGCCACCTGACAAAGTCCACCTGTCCGGGGCCAAGGATGGGAGAGAATGCCTCACTGAGTGGTATATTCCCCTGCCTTCTCCCACATCCCCGATCCTACCCGGCCCCACCCCATCCACTAGCATACAAGGTTCTGGCATTCAAAGGTGCCCACAGTTCCTGGTCCAAGCACCTTACAGTGGTGGGTCATGTGGCCCCAAAGACCAGACACAGGGGAAGTGCCCGGACACTGGAAGTCTGCTGCATACTACCACCCTCGCTCCTTGCCTGCAGACACACCATGGTTGCCAGGCAGTGGACAACAGGGACCAGGCCAACAACCTTGGCAGGGTTTCCCAGGCTTAGTAGGACTGGGCACCACTTCCCTGGTGTCCAGCACTGCTGTGGCCCTATATCCTTTCCCCACCCAAAGACCAACCCGTAACCAAGGGACAGCCAATGCCCACATCCCTACCAGTCCAGTAGACTGACCGCCCAGCCCTTTTGCTCCTCACCCCGACACCAAACTGCCTGGCCTGGTCACCCCTTTGCTGTTCTCCATGAGGCCAGACAAGCAAATCAGACAGGCGGAGAGGCCAGAGAACAGCTGGTGTGAAGGGAGACTGGGGGGCCTGGGTGAGGCCAGGAGGCAGAGGGGTGAGTGACAAAGAAGCCCTTTGTTGTGCTAACTTTTTCCAAGACGTAAAAGTGGTAACAATAGACAATCCAGGCTGGTGCGGGGGGTATCAAGGACAAGGGGGTATTGGGGGGGGGGGGCCGTGGCCTAGAATCCTGGTCAGCATTCCAACAAGCAGAGGAGGAAGGCACTGACCTCGGCAGCCTGGGCCGCCCTTTGCCCTGGCCCCGGCCCCGCCCCCGAGGCCCGCCTCCAAAGTGGACCAGACTGGAGGGGGAGCAAGGACAGCAGGGGGCTTTGGGGTACAATGTGGGGTGGAGAGAGGGAAGGTGGGGCATGGGGAGACACAGAGGATACTGGGATGAGGTGGAGAGGGCTCTAAGGCCAGGGAAGACCAGGCGGGAATCTGGAGCAAAGGCAAAGTCCACAGGGTGTTTATGAAGCTGAAAAAATGTGTTTTTTAAAATTGTTTTTTGGCAGGACAGGAGAAATGACCTGAGTGGGACGGGGGGGGGGGGAGGCTACAGTTTGGGCTGGGTGAGGCCTCATTTCAGCTCACCCCGCAGTAGATGGCCGCCTTGGAGGCTGTGACGTGCTGCACCCCCATTGCCAGCACATCGCCACCTGTCGCCCAGGTAACCCAGCTCTGAGGTTTGGCGCTCTGTCCTTTGAACCCAGGGCCTTGGCCCAGTCCCCACCTCCCCAGTAGGAGGGCCCAGGTGGAGGTCCGGACCCCTCACAGCCTCTCCAAGAGTCAGGACACAACTGTAATTCCCTGCACCTACAGGCCCGCCAGGGGGATGACGAATGGGGGAGGGACCGCCACGGCCTGGCCCCTCCCTCCCCCACTAACCTCCCTCCCAGAGGCCCCAGCCCACAAATCTCTCCTCTTCCTGCGGGACGAAGGCTGGAGGAGCACCACACCTTCTCAGCTCAAAGTTCCAGCGCCCAGCGGAGGGGAGGGCAGGCAGCGGCCCAGGAAGCCAGACATCCCTCCCGCCAAAGTTGCCAGGGCGCCCCTCCCCCGCTCCCTCCCCCCGCAGCGGGCGGCGGCAGAGAGCGCTCGGCTTCCCCACGCCCCAGAACCGTTCGCAGGCTCGCACAGGGGCCGGTTTCCTGGAGGAGATCAGCAGGAAATCAGCCGGGCCCCCGGCCAGCGGCTCCCCTCCCAATCCAGCTGGCGCCCGCTCCCCTCGCAGCCCCTGGGGAAGGGTGGGGAGGGGGCACAGCGAGAGGGTGGGGGTTGCTCTGGGCGTTGCGAAGACGGGCCCCTGGCCCAGCGGCCAGCGATAAGCATCTCTCCCCTCCCCCTACTACGGGCATCCACGTGCTTCACATTCTTGGACGTCTGGGAGTGGGGCGGAGGCGTGAGCGGCGGGATTGGTGGGGGGACGGAGGGGAAGCTACATCCTGTGCGCCCCCTGCCCTCCACTGCACCGAAATGGGGGCTCTGGGGAGGGAAACAAGGTCCCAGTGCCCTGCAGGACCCACGAAGTCTCCTCCCATGGCCAGCCTGCCCTCTCTTCCCACCTTTGGTGGCGGTGGCAGGAGGGAATGGAGAATTCTCCCTGAGGGGGCTGAGGGTGGCTACACTCGCTAGGACCCTCCCACACATTTACAAGACAGCGACATTAATCCCATGTACTGTAGACAGGGTCTGGTTGTCACCCCCCTGCACCCCCACCCCAGCCCAGTTTCTGCCTCCAGGCCATTCCTGGGCCTCAGAACAACCCCTACACCCCACCATTCCCAACCCACAGCCTAGGGGCTTGAAGTACACTGGCATCCCAACCAACACAGACACACATACACATGGGGCTGGGAACACCAGCCTCCAGTTCTAGCCCACCCCAGACCAGGTGTGGGGAACAGGTCTCCACTTCCCAGTGCCCAGGGGTTAGGGGAAGCAGGGCTCACCAAACCCATTGCCTGCCCAACTCTCCAAGCTCCTTCTCCACACCAGTTCTGGACCCGGAGTAGCAGAGCTATCTTTTCCTGGGCTAAGGAAAGGCTAGGCACTGGAGCCCGAGGTCTCAGATCCCAGCTTCTCCCCAGTCTTCTAGAAAAAGCCACCAAAGTGGTAGAAGGAGTGACTCTAGCAGCCTGTCTCAATTATTAGCCCTGACGTGGAGGGGACCTTCCTCCAAAGCTGGGAGAATGGAAGAAGGAGCCTGGTCTCACACCTGTCATCTCTCCCTTTTCCCAAAGTCAACAGAAGCTCACACCTTCTCCTGAAGTTCACACCTTCTCCTACCTCCTCCTGCAGCTTCCCAGCCCCATTCTGACCCAGAGGCAAAGGTCAGGGGGCAGAACAATAGCAAAGGCCCGGCAGAGGTGGCTCCTAGGAAGGGCAGAGGTGGGGTGCCTCTCCACCTCAGTTCTCTCTTCCTGGAGGTACGCACTTTGCCCTTCAACCATTCTCCAATCTGCCAGGCCCCCCAGAGACTCACTTCACCCCTCCTCCCTGGCAGGCAGGTGGGCGGCAGCAGGGCCCAGAGGGTGGGAGAACCTCCTGGGAGAACAGAGCCCTGAGCAGGGTAGGGGGAAGAAACCTGAGCTATCCAACAATAACCCCCAAGCACCTGCTCACTCCCACCCAGGGTACACTGGCTCACAGCTGGGTATGAACAATCCAGGTGTGTAACCCCAGCCCTGAGAGCACCTGTGATGATGCTCAGAGTCCTTCCCTTCCAGAGGAGCATGAACCCAGATAAGGCAGCAGGTGAGCAAGGTGACCAGGCCACCAGGAGTCCTTAGCAGCATCCCTCTTAGGAAGTAACAGTCCAGTGACTGGCCCTATCCCTGACTGTAGAGAGGGTAACAAATGGAAACAGCAGGGTTGAGAATAGATGCATTCCTCAATTCCAGAGTAGCCCCAGACCCATAAAACGGAACTTCTCCCCAGAGAACAAACCAGACTAGGGGGAGGGGGGTTCTCCCCACCAGAGCAGCTTCTCACCACTCCTGGGACAGGAGTCTCAAAGATGACAACCAAGTGTCTAGGGCCAGGACAATCCCTAGATGGATCAGGTGCCCCTTCCCAAGGTGTAAGGACTGGTTAGGATGGCAGCCGGGTGTCTGATCAGGTTCCCCTTTCTGTCACACCCCACTGCCAGCAGCACTCCCCTGACACTCTACTGTCCAAAGAGCAGGGGCTGGGGGCAGCAGCTGCTGCACAGGAGGGGGCTCTCCCTCAGACCTTGGTAGGAGCAGAATCTGGGAAGGAGGCCCCTCCTCCTCAGAGCAGGCAAGCCCACAGACAGGACCTTCACCCCTCCCTCTAGGGTGGGAGAAAGGACCACTCAGCTTCAAAGCACTGGATTCTAAGCAAGAAAATATAAACTGGGGGAAAGGGGCTTCATTTTCCCTGAAAGAAGTGGGAGGAGAGAGGAACGAATGTCTCCTGAAAGAAAGAACCCCCAAAGTTCTTCAGACCTAACAAAACAGAAACAGCACCCAATGGTTGGTGGCTGGCGCACCAATTGTCCAGCAAGGACATCTGAGTTTGAGCAAACGGGACTAAGGAGAAAGTCAAGGGTCGGAACAAGCCACCAACGTGCCCCAGGCTCGCATCCCTGGGTAGGAGTGAAGGCCCCGCCACCCATCCCATCAGCAGCTCCTACAATGAGAGAGGGGAGGCCGGTACGTACAGTGGTTTGAGCCATTCCAAAGCGGAGTCCGGAGCGGGGTGGAGTAGGGGCCCGGGGCGGGAAGCCCTTTCTCCGGGAGCAAACAGGCCCGGTTCTGGTTATAAAAATCCACCACTAGGAAGGGGTTAGCGGAAGGGGTGAGCCCCCCCACTTCCACACTCTCGTACATCTTCCCCCGCGAAGACAAGAGGTCCGGGCGGGGAAGTCCTGCACCGCCCTCTCACTCAGCCGTGGGCGCCATCCGTGGAAAGCCGCTGGGGGCGAGGGACACGTCCCCCCACCTCTACTGGTGGCCCAGGCAGGGAGCCGCCCCCTGCCCTTAAGTCCCCGAGTCTAAGTCCGCTGGCAGTTCCACCAGTCCCAGGTGAAAAGCGTGGAAGTTGTGCGTGCTGGGGGGAGGGTGTCCCTCGGCTCTCCCAGGGAATGCCTGGCGGAGGCCCGGGAACTCAGCGGCTTCACCTCGAGGGGCTCCCGTCTCAGTCTCCTCGTGTCCGAAGCAGAGTCCACCCGCTCCCCAAGTCCGCAGGCAGGGGGTGGGATTGGCGCAGGGCGGCGGGAGGGGGTCACCGAGCACTTCCTCCTCCCAGCCGGGGCTCCCGGGCTTCTCCGGGTGAGGATTCCGGGTGGGGGTGGGGACCCACGCGGCTCCGCCTCCACCGAGGCCCGGGGTAGCAGCAGGCACCTCGCTGGGTCCCCAGCAGTGCCCGCCGTGCCCCCTACCCCCAGCACAGCGAACCCCCTCCTCTTCAGGCCCCACCCCCTCCCCTCCACCCCGCCCGGTTCAGGCACCGCCCCTGGCTTAACCCTTCCCTAGCGGGTCTGGCTGCAGAGGGCAACACGCTGGGAACCAGGGAACGACAGGGAGAGGCGGGATGTGGACAGGAGAGGATTGGGAGCCTGGGAAGGGGAGGAGAAAAGAGGGGGAGGAAGGGGAGAAAGGCACAAGAGGAGGAGTAAGCAGAGTACAGATGAAGGCAGGGTACCAGGAGAGGAGTGGGCTGCGGGGCCGAGGCAAGGACAGACGTGGGAGGGGGTCTTCACCCACCCCCGTTCTGCCTCCCGGTCTCCCAGATGGTTTGGTCAATACCCTGCCAAACCAGGGGGGAGCAGGAGGAGGCGGTGGTGTCTCGGTGTCCGCCTCCTAACACACACCCCCACCTAGCCTGGGTCTCATTTGCCTAATATAATACGGCTGAACTCGCCTGGCGGTGCCTCACCTCCGGATGACCCACCCACCGCCGCCCGTGACAACACCCGCTCACCACCGGCTCACCAGCCTTGCCCCGGGGCTGGCCGGCCGGTCTCCTGCCCAGCCGGGCCTGGCCGGCTCCTCCATACACTGGGAGAGAGGACACGGGAGGGTAAGGGCTGCGGTGTGAGCGACCGAGTGTTAGCGCCAGGAACGAGGCATGTCGGGTGTCCGGGGTGTGACACTGCGTAGCCGGGGCGCTGTGTCGGAATGAGACACCCGGCTTGTGTCATTGTCTGTGACATCATGTGTGACTCCGGCTTCCCGCCCGCCAGAACCCTACAAGGCAGCGCGGGCGGGTGCTGTTGGCACACACACACATAGAGGGGGCTCTCCTCCCTAAGCTCTGCTCTGCATGCTTCCTCCGCCTAGAGTGTCTCCCAGCCCAGGAACCAGGATGGGGGCCCCCACCTCACAGTCCAGCCTTGGAGAGAGAAAAGGAGGGGGTTGGTGCCTTCCAGCTGACCACTTTCTCCCAGAAGCCCAAGGTTGCCTATTTCATTTGAATAAAAACCAAGGTTAGGTAGCTCCCTAGAAGGAGGGAATGACCCTAGAGGAGGGGGCATCCCATTACCCACCTCTTACCCTGTCGCCAAGCTCCCTCCCTCTGAAAAAGAAAGGAATGGGAAATTACATGCTTCCCAAGGATGTTCTTCTAGTAGCCAGGTTCTTCATGTATGTTGTCATTTAATCCTTACAGGAACTCCAAGACATAAATGGGCATTACTCCTATTTGACAAATAAACTGAGATCTCCGCAAAGCTACGGGTGGGTGTTCCCAGGTCACACTACCAATGAAGAGCACAATGAATATCTGAACTTTCTGCTGCCAAAGCCCATGTTCCCACCATGCCAGGCCAACTGGATTGTATCTCAAGAAAAACTATTTTCTGAGCACCTCCTATGCGGATACCCTGGTGAGCAAAACAGTCCCTGACCTTGTATACCTTACAGAGCAACAGACATTAAGCAAATAATCACAAATTATATATACATACATGTATACATATATATATATATCTAAAACACACCAAACCCATTGCCATTGAGTCGATTCCAACTCATACTGTCCCTAAAGGACAGAGTAGAAGTGCCCCATAGGGTTTCCAAGGAGCGCCTGGTGGATGTGAACTGCCGACCTTTTGGTTAGCAGCCACAGCTCTTAACCACTACACCACCAGGACATATATACATATATGCACACACATATATATAAATGCAAACTGAGACAAGTGCTATTATGACATAAGCATAGTGTGCTTTAAAGGAAAATTAATGGAGGTACCTAATTTAGGTTGAAGGATCAGGGAAGACCTCAAAATAAAGCAGAAACCTAAAGAAGGAGTAGAAGTGAACCAGGCAGAGTAGGACAGAGTACCGTCTCAGTAAGAGTGTGTGCAAAGGTGCTGGGGTTACAGAAGTTGGTGAGTTAATTCAAGGGACTGACAAATGACCAGGGTGGCTGGAGCAGAGAATTCAAGAGAAAAAGGGATACAAGAACAGGTGGGCTTGTAAGGCCCCAATAAGGCTTTTGGATTTTATCTTAAACGCAATGGGAAGCCACAGAAAGGTTCCAAGGAGGGGAGAGGCAAGATCAGATTAATAGCCCCAAAAGATATTCCTAGCAGCTGTGGAAAGAATGGATTGTAGGAGGGCAACAGACAAGTTAGAAGCTACTGCAACAGGTCAGGCAACAGAAAATGGTGGCCTGGGCTAGGAAATTAGCAGTGGTGATGAACAGAGGAAGGTGGGGTCACGAGATCCTTTAAAGGTAGAATCAATGTGGGGATGGGAAAGGAGGTAGCAGAGAGGACGTTCTGGTGTATGGCTTATGCAACAGCAAAGTTCCTCCTGAGACCGCAAAAGAGAGAAGTCCACTGGGCTATTGGGACAGGTGGGTGTGGGACTCAGATATGAGGTCTGGAAGGCTGGGGCCTGGAGCAAGTATGCAAGCATTGGGAGTATATGAGATTGCCAAGGAATCACAGACCCTGGTATCTTTCCTCCCAAATGATATAGCTCCTGGGTACCAGTTATGCACCAGGCTCTGTGTTCAGAGCTACAAGGCACTAAGGGACCCAAGACCCTGTCCCTGCCATCAAAGAACTTATGATCAGGGACAGGCCTCCCAAGTGATAGCAATTCACAGTAGGAACAAGACGGGGTAGTGTAACTAGGTGGTAAATGAGTGTTATTTGAGAAAAAATAAGGACCCATAGGCATGCAAGGAAGGGGGAGACAGTGTGGCAAAAAAAGGGGGAAACATTTGCAAAGGTTTCTGGGAAGAGGCAGCATGCAAGATGTTCCTTAAAGGATGGAGAGTATTTCCAGAGCAGGACAGGAGGAGAACCTGGGGGTGTGGGGTGAGATGGCTGTTCTGGGCAAGAGCAAGGTCGTGCAGTGGGTCAGAGCAGAACGCCATGTCCTAGGGCAGTGGGAGAGGAGGGAAAAAGGCAGTTCTGGGGCCTGTTTCAGCCGCACCCCCCTCCAGGGCTTTGCGTTTATTAGGCCCTCAGCACATGTGGGCTGAGCTGAACTGGCCACCTTATGCCAGGCAGGGTTCCCTCCTGTCCCCAACCCTATCTGGAGGCCCAACAAACAGGAAGTCATGAGGCCCGGTGCCAGGCAGACATTGGGTCCCAGTACAGGGTGACTATCTCCCAGGACAATGCCTAGCTCCACCCCATCATCACTGCCCTTGCAAGATACTTGCAGCTCATCCAAGCCCTCGCCAGCAAGCGCTGGCCAGCAAGTGGGTCACAGTGGCCTCACAGCAACTGGCCCAGCCAGGAAGGGATCTAAAGAGGAGGAAACAGACTCAGAAAGAGGTAGGGCGACCTGCTGAAGGCCGAGCAGGAAGAGGTGTCCTTTAAGACTTCTGCCCAAGGGAGCTGTGGTCTATGGGCTAGCTGGGGTTTCCAGCAACCCAGAAATCAAAATGAAGTGGGAAGGGCCTCTATTTTTGACCTAGCCAGTACTGTGCCCACGTTCCTAGGAGGGGGAAGAGGAGGGAGCTGGAGGAGGGAAGCAGTCTGAGCCACCCCAAAATGATTTGGAGAAGAGAAGTACTTCCTCCTTCCTCAGATGTTACCCCCAAAGGGCAGTCAGGCCCTGCATGGGAGTAGCCTCAGGAGCATATGTCAATTGGTATGGGGTGGAGAGGGCGACAGGCTTCCTTTCCTTTGTCCCCTCCCCCAGCCCTTTCTGGGATCCTGCCCATGAGGGGGCCGCTGCATTATCAATGCTGGGAGATAAAAGGTGAGGGGCCCCATTTTCATTCAAAGCCCCAGATCATAGTCTTTTGGCTGATTCTGCATTTTGGACCCTATGAAAGCCTTTGCTAGGCAATACCCCCTCCCCCTGGGCTGTCCCTCCTATTGTCCAGGGAAAGAGTAGGGAGAGGGAGGGAGGATGCACAGGCAGCTGGCTTGGGAAAGGCCCCAGCCACCTTCCTCCAGGATGCCTTCCCTGACTGCAAAGGGGAGGAAGTGGCAGAGAAGGGGGACAAGGAGAAGGGGCACACCCAGAGATCCTGTGGCCATCCCCCAGTCCTAGGCACACAGAGCAAGTATGTGGACAGAAAAGTCTTGATCCACTCTTTTGGGGCTCTCATCACCTGGCTCCTCTATTGAGTGCTTCCAACTTCCCTGCCCCTACTCCCCAAATTGAAACAAAATAAGAATAACAACTGTGGCTTTTCCATTCTGTTCCTTCTGTGTCTGTCTGGAAGGAGGGTACCCACTGAGCTCTGCAGACTCCACAGGCTACAGCGGGCAGACTCCGGGCTGGGGACGGCTGCTAACAGACTGTATCTGCAGCTTCCAGGATAGGATGCGGATCTTCCTGGCCTCTAGTCTCCCTTTCCCTCCAGCCTCAGCATCCAAAACAGAGAAGAGGGAGTGTGGCCTGGGTCCTTCCCTGTGCCCCCTACTGGGGAAGACAGGGGTCAGACTGAAGAAGCAGGGTCTCTGCCATGGGGCAGGGGTGTCAACAATGGCACTGACCCCCCAAGGCTCTCCACACACAGGAGTGCCCCCACAAGCCCCTCCTGCAGCTATCAACCCCACAGACCCAGCTCTGCCCTCACTTAGCCTCTGCCAGCCCCGGTTTCCTCATGTGTAAATGGGAACCAAGCCCCACTCCCAGGACTGTAAGGATTAAGATTTGTACAACATATACAAAGTCCTCAGCACACAGTAGGTGCCCCACAGATGTAGGTATTCCTTCTCTCCAGTTCCCACCTAGAAAGGGCCTGAATTCCTTTTCACTACCACGTGGTAGGCGCTGCACCCCCACCATCACACACAAGGCTGCAGCTAAGGTCATTACGTCTATGTTCTTGCCTAATTCTCATCCTCTAAGGGAAGTTCTCGTAATATTCTTGTTAGGCTGACAAGGAAACATGCTAAGAAAGGTTACCAACACATAGCAAGCAGCAACGCCAGAACTCGAACCCAGAACCGGCACCAATATCTAAGCTCTTAACCACTAAGCCACACTGCGTACTCCAAGCCCCCAGTCAGACCCCTTTGCCCCTGAATTCTGAGGGCAAGCAACAAACAAGGCAGGGCAGTTTTCCTTTCCAGCCTACAAGAGCGACTCATTAGGGGGAGAGTAAATGGGAGTACGTAGTAAGGTGTATATAAGCTTATATGTGACAGACTGACTTGATTTGTAAACTTTCACTTAAAGCACAATAAAAATTATTAAAAAAAAAAAAGGAAATAGAGACCCTCCCTCCTCAAACACACATATAGCAATCCACATACCACTCCCCTTCATACTCTATGCCCTAAGCTACCCCACCCCAACCCCAACACACCAACAAGCTGAGATCCCCTCCCTGGTGCTTGACTTGATTCTTCCAAAACATGCTCAACTCTCTGACCCTCTCCACCCAATACACACAAGCCCATTAACCCCTTTCCCAACACACACCCAACCTTGACCCCTCACCCCTAAAGTACACATAATCCTGACACCCTCTCCCAAAGCACACAGAACCCTGACCCTTCCCACAATGCACACAGAATCTCAAACCTCCACAGTAATTGCCAGTCCTCGAGACTAGGTCCCAGCTAGGGGCTGGTTTGGGGGGCAGTCCTGCAGCATCTCTGGGGCCTCCTGCTCTAGCTCCCTGGGAGACTGGTAGCAGGACAAACACCCACCCCTCCCCACAGTGACCTGGAGAGGACTTCTGTTATCCCACAGGCCACTGGGTCTCTGAAGGGTATACCCAGAACACCAAAGGCCCAGCCCCCTCCCCACTGGGGGAAAGAAGGTGAGATGAAGGAGGAACCACCTCAGCGCCTTTGTTTGGTGGGGAGTAGGATAAAGAAGCCTCGTCAGTGAGGTTCCCTACAAAAAGTTTGTTGAGGACCAGAGCATACTACTGTACTGCAGGAAGGAGGGGTCACCATTTCCTAGGAACTGCCTGACCCCCGCACCAGCCCCAGAAGACAGCTGGGGAGAGAAAGCTGTCTCCTTCTCCAATGCTCCTGAATTTTTTATCTGCCATGCTCGGCTGCCCAGAGCTGAGGAGATCCAGTGGCCAGGCCCCGCCTAACCCTGCTGGAGAAGGAGGGAGCATCCTACCTCCCTCAGGCTCATGGCCACACCTCTGGTCCCAGAAAAGGGGAAGGTCAGGGAGAAGCTGAGAAGCTGGGGATCTGGGTAGGGAGAGAAGTTGTTGTTGTTTACTAGGAAAGAGGGAGGAGCTGGGAAACCAACAGGCTGGTGGCTCACAGCAGGGGCAGGAAGGGGGTATTGCCCAACCTGGGTGGGGAGAGCCAGAAAAGGCTACACTTGCCCCAAATGTGGGCACCCCACCCCTGCCCCTACCCTGGGTGAGAAGGCTACCAGGGTGGGAAGTCATAGGGGTGGGGCGGAGACCCGGAAGCCCTGCCCACCCACCTCTAAGAAAGAGGAAGAAACTTGCAACATTCAGGGGAGAGCAAAGCATTCCCTAGTCTGACACAGAACCCAGCAAGGACAGGAGCCAAGCTCCAGCCACCCTCTCCGGGTGGGCAGTGAGTCTGGGAGCTCTGTTCATATCACCTGGGCAAAGGGCAAGATGCCCAAAAGCACCAGGTTGCAAGCCCCCGACTTCTTCCTCCAAAAAATTCCCACCTAGGCAGGTAGCAGACACTCCTCCAGCCCAGAATATGAATCCCAGTCCCTTCAGATGCAGCAAATAGTCCAAGATACCAGAAACCACAGACAGAATTGAGACTCCCAGTCTCCCACTTCAAACTCCTGTATAAGGTAGAAAAGAGAGGAAGGAAACATAAAATGAAGGTTTGAGATGGGGAAACCGAGGCCGCATCTCCTACCCCCCGGCCCCAGATCATAGAAGGGCTGGCAGCAGAAAGGAGAACAGACAGAGCCCCAACTCCTATCCGGCTGGTGGCGCCTGGCAGGGAGGGGGCTGCGGCGAAGCCAGGGGAGGCAATCCAGGAAGCAGTGGTGGCAGTGGGCAGACGGCCAGTGCGGGCAGTGAGGCGCCCTGCCAGGTCCTGCCCCAGGGACAAAGAGACTCCCTGGCTCCGGGGAGAGAGTGCTGCCCCCACACTGAGAAGGGGGCACTGACCCAGCCCAGCCGGGCATACAGGGCAGTGGTGCCAGGCAGCTGGCCAGCAGCAGTCGGTGCCCAGGGCAGGGCATTCAGTCCCTGCCGGCCAGGAGAGATGGGACACGTTTCCCAGGTCAGCATCTGACTGGCCAGCCAGCCGTCCATCGCCTGTTCTGCTGCTTCCACCCCCTCCTGCCCCAGGCCAGGCCCCAGCTCCCTCCTCCACCCTGGCCTGGCGCCCAGCTGGGCCCTGGGGGCCAGAGTTACTGTAAGCGGCCTGGCAGGCCCCAGGCCTGGACTTTGCCAGTTGGCCGTAGCCACCGCCACCTCCCACTACCTGGCTCGGCCAGCCAGGAAGGGGTACAGAGACCCCCACTCAGCCATAGGTGACCCTAGTGGCAGAGGGCGTTGGCAGGGAGAAAATACAGGCCCCTTCAAGCCCATGCATGCGTCCACGGCCAGAGTCCATGTCGAGCGCCCCTCCTGGGAGTTCACCCTGTCCACGAGGCTCACTCCGGTGGGCCCTCCCTCACACCCTCCCCACAAAGGGAAGCATATCTTAGCATGGCCCGTGGGCTGCACTGGCAGGGGGAAAGGAGGGGCCCAGCCAGCAAGCCTCCCTCTGTCTACCCCTTCTTTCAAGTCCTTTTACTTGAAGTCCTTTCCCTCACAGGCCCTGTGTGGGGGTGGGAGGTTGGTGGGGTGCCACTCGGCAGAGCTACCATTTCCACCCAATGTCAAGAGGTTTGTTTACTGGCCTCGGGCCTCTGTGTCTAGTCCTTGGAGCTATTTATAAGGCCCTCAATAGCAAAGCACAGAAGAAGGGCCCAAGGAGTACCGTGAGCCTGGAACAGCATGGTTTTCTCTCTCCCTCTGCCACCCAACATCAAACACAACGATCACCAAGCAGCCTACACATCCTGGGGCTTGCATCTGCAAGCCACCCAAATAATGGTCCCCTCACCTAGAGAGGACCTCAAAGCTCACTGTGCCCGTGGCAGAACAGAGGTGCTCAGAGCTCTGAGGCCCTGCAGCCCTCCACAGTCCCCTCCCACTAAGCCCCCCACCCTGCCCTGACTTACTGGCTGGAGATGGTGCGCTATAGCTGCTTACTGGAAGCTGGTGCTGGAGAGTGGTCAAGGCGCCTGGCGGAGAGAGGCCACCCAGCATTGGGGGAAAGAAGAAGGCGTAGGGGGGCACTGGGTACCCATTGAGGTGCCCGCCCCCAGGTGTCGGGCAGGAGCTGCTGTTGCTGGCCATGCCAAGCAGCCACAGTCAAAAGGGCAAGCACACAGTCTGGAGGGGGTTCTGGCAGGCTTCAGGCTGCCCCTCCTTGGGGCATGGGGCCCAGGCCCAGAGGGGGCTTGGGTGGTCAGCCCACCCCCCCTTTCTGCCCTGGCACTGCTGTCCAAGGCCAGCAAGTTAATCTCGGCCTCTTGGAGCCCCCACCCGAACTGGGGGCCAGGTGAGTTGGGGGATGTCCCAGGAGTTAGTTGGTCCTTTGGTCAAGCAGCTCTGTGGGCTGGCACTTTCCTGGGAGGGTCCAGAGCTGGCCTTCAGGGTGCCGAAAAGGCTGCCACTCCTAGATGGGCCCCAGCGAGGTGGCTGGGGGAGGCCATGTCCTGTGATGCTGCAGAAAGAGGAAAGACAGGTGAGTGGGCACTGAGGAGCGGGCACACAGGCATTCCCCGCGGAGCTCCCCAACCTGAGCGGCCGGAGATTTTCCCATGGCACCTGGCTGAGCAGACAGCTGGCACCATGCCTGGCCGGCAGAAACAGCCTGGGAGCAGGGCCCAGACACTGCTGGGGGTGGCAGGAGAGCACAGCCAGGCTGGGGAGATAGGGACAGAGCCCAGAGCTGCAGAGGGCCTCTCACTGTAATCCTGGGGGGAAAGGGCCCAAGGTGGCACCCCAGAGGATCCCCGCAGCAGAGGCCGGCAGCTGGCCCTCTTCCCCCAGAGAGGGTTACCTGAGGTCAAGATGCAGAGAATGTGTGCTGGGGGGAGGAGGGAGGGGAGGAAAAGTCGCTTCCCTAAAGCATTGGCACTTCTCAGAAAAATGACTCCTAAGCCAGTGGGCCCTCTTACACCACTTCCCCCCTCCCCAAATCCAAGTCCCAGCACCCCAGATGGGTCTGTCCCACAGGCTCTGGGAGGAGGTCTGCTGACAAACACGCAAATGGGGAAATGGAAACCAAGGACTCCTGGTATCACCCCAGTGCTTGACAGCTTGGCTGGGCCAGGGGTGGGCAGTGTGTCAGGAGGGCAGGGACTGCCCAGGATGGAAGCCCCCTGCCCACAGGCAACGAAGGGAGGGGGGTTCCCAGAGTTCACCCACATTCTTCTGTCTGCAAAAAGCAACACCCCTGGAATAGGGGTGGGAGGAAGGCAAAAGATGAAAGGCCAGATGCCCCCCACCCCCACCCAGTGTATACACAGATCCACACCCTGTTTGAACAGCTGGGACCAGAGGATATGAACAGATAACACTATGGGGCAGAGGGAGATGGAGATGAACCCAGAGATTCCACGACACAGTAAGAGAGAGACAGGCAGCAACAAAAGCAAAGAGAAAAATAAAGAGAACCACAAGACGATGCTTCAAGTCCATTTTGAATATTAAAACAAAAAAAACCAGACTCATCGCTGTCGAGTCAATTCCGACTCACGGTGACCTTACAGGACAGAGTTGAACTGCACCATAGGGTTTCAAAGGCATGGCTGGTGGATTTGAACTGCCGATCTTTTGATTAAGGGTCATGGCACTTAACCACTATGCCATCAGGGTTCCATTTTGAATATAAGAGGTTAGAAACACATAAATACGTATGTGCATATGTATATATACATATATAAAAAAAAAGAGACAGACAAAAAGAAACATGGCCAATCCAAATCACAGTGAGATACTATTTCACACCCACTAGGATGGCTATAATCAAAAAAATAGGTAATAACAAGTGTTGGCGAGGATGTGGAGAAATTGGAACCCTCATCCATTGCTGGTGGGAATGTAAAATAGTAGAGCTAGCTGTGTTGGAAAACAATTTGGCAGTCCCTCAAAATGTTAAACGCAGGGTTATCATGTGACCCAGCAATTCTACTCCTAGGTACATAGCTAAGAAATACGAAAGCATAAGTGCACGCAAAAACATGTACACAAACACTGACAGCTGTATTATTCACAACAGCCAAAAAGAGGAAACAACCCAAATGCCCATCAACTAATGAATGGACCAACAACATGTCATATCTATACAATGGAATATTACTCACCGATAAAAAGGAATCAAGTACTGATACATAACACAACATGGGTGAACCCTGAAAGCATTATGCTAGTTAAAAACAGCCACATATTGTATAATTCCACTTACATGAAATGTTCAGAATGGCAAATCTATGGAGGCAGAAAGTAGATTAACGGTTGCCTAGGGTCGGGGAAGGAACCCCGGTGGTACAGTAGTTAAGCGCTCAACTGCTAACCGAAAGGTCAGTGGCTCAAACCCACCAGCCACTCCACGGGAGAAAGATGTGGCAGTCTGCTTCTGTAAAGATTTACATTCTTGGAAACCCTACATGGCAGTTCTACTCTGTCCTACAGGGTCACTAAGAGTCAGAATCAACTTGACCACAGGGGGTTAGTTAAGGCTGCGGGCACAACTGTTGAGGCACTGGGTTGCAAACCAAAAGATCAGCAGTGGGAACCCATCAATCAATGCTCAGCAGGAGAAAGACCTGACTATCTTTTCCAGTAAAGATTACAGCCTAGAAAACCCTATGGGGCAGTTCTACTCTGTCCTATGGGGTCACTATGAGTTGGAATCTACACAGGCACACAAAAACAACAACAACAGGGTTGGGGGGTGGGGCTTAGGGAAATGGGAAGTGACTGTTAATGGCGGGGGCTCTTTTTAGGGTGATGAAATGTTCCACAAGTGATTTTGGTGAGGGTTGCACAACTCTGTGAATATACTAAAACCATGAAATTGTATACTTCAATTGAATGGATTCTATAATATGTGAATTACATCTCAATAAAGCTGTTTAAAAAGAAAAGAAACAAGGCCACAGACCCAAAATTAGGACTGCCTCCCTTTCGGACCCTCCCCCCGCCTCCCAAGCTCAAGCCATACCAGGTTCCAGGCTCCAGGCTCAGACCTGGCGTCCAGGGGACATGCACATGACCAGCATTTGGCTGAGGACCAGACCTGGGACTGGGGAGTCCCTGCCAAGGGCACTGTGGAAAAGGCCAGGACTTCTGGGCCCAGCTGGGCAGGCCAGCCTGTTCTGGGCTGGGGGAGAGCAGGAGGGGAACAGGTACGTGGTGCTAGTGAGGGGACAACTGCCCCAGGAGTGAAATCTGGACCTCGTTAATACCCGTGATTTTTACTGTTACTAATTATGACCGCCTCGTCCCTGCGTGAGGTGCCCCTTCCCTCCCCAGGCCCCTGCCCGATTCCCTCTCAGGCTGAGGGCTGACGTCAGAGGAACAGGGGCCCCACCCACCCGACCAGCTGCCGCCCTGCCCCCCCCCCACACCCCTGTGGGGCCCCACACAACGGGAACTTGAGCTGGGGGAGCCAGGCAAGGGAAGGAGGGGTTGGCTGAACCTCACCAGTGTCGACAGCCAGACCTTCACACACAAATGCACACCACACACTTGCAGAAACTGTCACGTCCGGGTGGGCAAGAGCACGCTTGCGAGCCCCAGCCTGTGTGTGTGCAGGCACGCACGTGAGGAGAGGGAACCTGGAGATACCATCTCTCCACACCTGGGCTCCACCACACAATGAACACAGTTCAGGGCTACAGGCACGGGCCTGGGACACAGCCCCACACTGTGTCCCAAACAGCATATTCTCTGGCTCTCATGCAGCCAAGGTTCTCCCTGTGGGCCCAGCCCATGTCCAGTGCCTCCCCCAACACACACGGGGGCAATGTACACAGAGATGTGCCCCCCAAAAAACTGAGGTGGGTTCACAACTATGCATAGTGGACTTCCTCCCTAGAGGTGAGGCCCAGGAGGCAGCTGACCCCAAGCAAGGCCTTCTGAGCCAAGGCTGAGGCCTACAAGGCCATTCACACCAGACCCCCAGCACCCTGACCCAGTTTTGAGAGGTTCAGTTTTTGGGAGGTCTCTCCAGAAAGGAGATAACCACAACCAACTTAGAATTAATACTTCAACTCTGCCCCTAAGGGGTTTGAAATTGGACCAAACTTTAAGCCCCCCGCCCACAGATATACTCCCTAGGGAGAGGCTGCAAGGCTCCCTCAACCCCTATGAGAGGCTCCAGCACACCCAGCCCAGCTCAGCCTGCAAACTTTCCTGCAAAGTTACTCAGCTCCCTGGGGAGGGCCTTGAGCTGCGGAAGGGGATAAAGGTCACATGAATGGGCCAAGGGCCTGGCTGGCCAAGGAACAGGGATGGGCAGAGGTAGGGATAGTGGGGGCAGGGGCAAAAGAGCACAGGCCCTGACTTCCAAGGTTGCCTGGAGTCATAACCTCCGGGAAGACGCCTGGACCCAGGCCCCCTGCACCTAGGGGTGGAGAAGGCACCATTAGAGAATCAAAAGCAGCCCCAAAGAGAGGGAAAACAAACTACCCACATCCAACCTCCACCCTCTGCCACCACCTCCACTGCCCACAGATACCTTCCCTCAAGGGAGAAAAAACCACAAGCCCACACCTCCCAGATATACTGAGCCCAGCCTCCTTCCCCCCACACCTCCCAGATACACTGAGCCCAGCCTCCTTCCCTCGACACAGCAGAAAAGGGGGACAGGGCTTAGAGTATCTGCCACTAGCCACTCTCCCTGCCCACTGTGGTCTCCCTCACTCCTAAAAGGTGCCAGAATCCCTTCCTCGGTGGCAGGCATCCCCAGCTGCCTATTCATTCTATCCCTAGAGTCACATACCTAGAGAAAAAGGAGAGGGCTGGTTGAACCCAGAAGGTGGTAGAAAGACCCAGAGGTCTGAAAGATGAAATCTCAGCTCTGCCACTCCAGGTGACCTTAGACAAGTCACTTCACCTCTCTAGACACCTGTTTACTCGTCTGTGAACTGCCTACCTCAACAACAGGGTGTGCAATTAGAGAGAGAAATCCTGGAAAGCACCTAGCACAGAGCCTGGCACACCAGAGAGGCCCGGTAACTGGTGCCCTCCCCTCCCCTCCCCTCCCCTCCTACCCCACCTCTCACCAGCATCTCTCACCAGGGCCTCAGCGGCCTGTCTGCTTTCCTATCCCCCTCAGGAGACAGGCCCAACATCTGTTGACAGGGCTGGGAGGGAGAATCACCCTATTTTCCAGGGTCTGCTTCCCACCAGACTGAGGAGAGGGATGTGGGGAAAGGGATATTCGGGGTGTGGGTGGAGGCCTGACCACAACCTTTTCCCAAATTCCCTGGTTTCATTTCACAAACCAAAAAAGGGAAACTTCTGGATTTGAGGAGGGGAGGAAAGAAAGAGAAAGAGACCATTTCCTCCCCTACCCTCAGGAGAGAGGAACCAGGGGTCCCCAAGCCCAGCTGAGTCCAGCCTCCTTTCTTCAAGCATTCATTCTCTCTTCTCTGCTCCCCAACTCCACCCCCACCAGCAATGGCTCCCAAGGAACAGAAGAAGCCAGGCACTCCCAGAGGGGCTGAGAGAAGGAGACAAGAATTGGGGAGCTTAAAAAAGGGGGAGACAGGGGGTTTCCTAAGCATTCTAGACAGTCAATGAATCATATGCAAATGACACCCAGAGCTCAAGCTCAGCTGGGGGTGGGGGTTGGAGGGGGAGACTCCAGACCTGGCAGAGAAACAAAGACCTGCTCCCTCTGGACCCCCTACCCTGCCAGGAGCTGACAGGGCAGGGCAGGACAGGGCAAATTTCAAACTAGAACAGTAGGCTGGAGCTATTTATAAACTTTCCAGGAAAACACACTTACACACATACACAAAGCCACAGCCTCTCCCTTCCCCCATGTTCCTCAGATCTGTGTGTGTGGAGGTAACCACTACTCCCTTTTTTCTTTTTTCCAGGGGCTCCTCTGTCCAAGGCTCTCGCCCTCCCCAGCAAGCCCACAACCAGGCCATGGGGGTTACCTGTTTGCCTTCCCTCACCAGGATATGGGCTGCAGAAGGCCAGGCAAGCCAGCCTCACTTTAAAACAGACCTGGCAGCCTTCCACCCCAGGAGGGCCTGAGAAGGATCACCTGGGAAGGGGGCTGGGACAGGAAGAGGGCACCTCTTCTCCACCAAGTCGTGGAACTACAGGCCTGGCTCAGTAGGGATTTTGTTTGAAAACCTGCCTCAAGTATATGCAGGCTCTGAGCATGTCCTCAGAGGGGAAGGGAAGGCTTAAGTCCAGCCTCTTGCCTCTGGGTGCTGCACCCAACCTATTGCCTCAAAACGCAGCATCCATCCACAAGAGTGGGTCAGATACCTCCTTAATTTGGACCCCACCCTGCCCAAGGTTCTGCTTCAGCTACACGGAGCTGCCTAACCTCCACGCACCACAATCTCAGCGTGACTGGATACGAGGTAGAAAAGACAGGTGGACAACCCAAGCCCAGGTTCTGGGAGGAGGAAGCGGAGGTCTCTACCATGTAGGGCAGTGCTCCCAATTCCTCCACCCCAAGGACCACATCCCAAAGAAAGACAAGTTCGCGACCTCAGAAGCCGTGAGTGGCCGAAGGGCCCACTCAGAACCAGAGCTGAAGTCTCCCACTCCATGTTCCTTCAGAGCAGAAAGTAGGTAAAAGGGCAGGGGGCAGCCCAGGCCTCAAGGAGAGAGACCAACCCACGGGAAAGGAAGAAAACAGGAAGAGGAAGAGATGATCCAGGCAAGGCCACCACCAGACCACAGGAGTGTGTGGACCATACAAAGGCAGCTCTGTCCTGGGTAGGGAACCAAAGGGGCACAGACAAAAGGGGACCCCCCCCCCCGTCTGGAAACCACCGCCCTCAAGCTCAGCCTGGCATGGGGCTTTCCCCACCCTCACCGTGGTAGCTGTCCCCCTCACCACTGCCTCCCCCCATGCAGGAAGCCCATCTCCATCGCAGGGAAACAAGGAAACACATCTAGAGGCTGGGGCAGGGGTTGGGGTGGGGGCTACAGCAATCCCTCAGTTCAGCCCCAACCCTGAGACTACCTCATTCTGACTCCTAGAGCAGAGAGTCAGCAGAACTCAGTGCTACCAGCCCCCTCCCAGCATCACTCCCTGGGGACTCAGGCTGTGGGGAAGCTGAGAATGACACCCCTGGCCCCCCCTTCAGGATATCCTTTTGGCTCTGACCCCAGACCAGGCCTGACTCAGACTATGCCCCACCCCATGCCCCTCCACCAGGCAACCCCCCCCAGGAACTTCCTACTCCACACCCGTCCAGTCAGCTAGGGCTACAACTAGAGGGAATCTCTACTGCCTCCCTCCCCAAATGACAGGGAATCCCACAAGGGAGAAGAGAATGGGTCCCAGAGCTCACGGTCTGCCCCTTCAAGAACAGGGCCTGCAAGATCAGGGAGAGGCTGGCACAGGCTATGTGTGTAGGGGAGAGGACAAGGACAGTCTGCAGAGCCACCACCTGTCTACCCACCCAAAACACACACAGCCACGGATACCGCCCAGCCATAGAAACACTCAGCGCCTCTCCTCCCAGCCATAGAAACTCCCTGGGAAAGGTAGTTTCCATTAGAACAACGAAGGGGGAAGCCTCCAAAATTGTACAAGTGGGTAGGCAAGGCAGAGGTTCCACAGAACGGGCCTCCTTACACTGGAAAGGGCCCTGGCTGGAGGGAAGACGGTTTGCAAAATCAGTCAGACTCACACAGTCACAGCCACAGTCAAGCAGGGCCAGACGCGGTCACAGTCTCCCCAACACAGTCTGAGTAGGTGGCTGTGACTCCTTCCCACAGACAGAAGTCTGTGGGGGCCCTGGGGGATCTGGGGCATCAGAGACCACACACACTCAGCCTGAAACAGCCCCCTAGTCAGGTCCTCCAAGCCCCCCCCCCCCCCGACTATGGGCCTTGTGGGGAGAGGCAGCTCCCTCCCCACAAGAACCAGGGGTAGTGCCCACAGTGGCCATCTCCATGGCAACCAACAACAAACAGCCAGGGAACCACAGTGGGACAGGAAGTGACAGCCACGTGACAGGAAGACTTTTTTGGGGGGGGATGAAGATTGTTAGCAGCCCCTGGGGAATCAGCTGTCCCCCAAGTTTTCCCCACTTGGAGCTGGAAGGAAGAGGGGCCTGGAAGGTGGACACCCCTCCACTGCAGTGTGCACTGATTGGGGTTGACAGGGCTCTCCTTCCCCGCCTGCCTGCCACTTACGGTTCCCCCCCCTTGGCCCGCCTTCCCTCCACTTCCTGCCGTGACTGGAGATCAGAGAACTCCCCACCGCAGCTTCCCCTTCTCAAGTCTCGATTCCTGGGCTGAAGGTTTCACTTTGGGGCAAGGGACAGAGGGAGAGAGGACTGGGACCCGCGATAGGACCCAGGGGGCAGAGGCTCCAGGAGGAGGGGCCGGGAGGGAGCTACTCCAAGGTAGGTGTGTACACACAGGCATACGGCAAGTGGGTCATGGTGACACGCCGTATGTCTCTGTCGGGCACAGTGACACTCACGCAGGCTGCATGACCTCAGGAAACTCTGGGGGGAGGGGACGGAGAGCCAGAGGATCCCTCACCACCGCCAGGTCTCCAGCCTCTGGGGTTCACCACAGGCGTCTACAGGCTTCCAGGCAGCCAAAGTCCCAACTCTGCCCAGCCCTCTCCGCCTCTCCCCTGCCTTTTGTGCTAAGGAATCCCCCTCCCTGCTCCAAGGTGCCCGCCCAGACGAGGGCACCTTGGCTGGAGGTGGGGGGAATGGAACCTCCCTCCACCCCCCTCCCCTTCTCTGCAGATGTCCCAGACTATATTTAGCCCAAACCAGGCGGCCAGCCAGACTCAGACTCCCCACTGGCCTGGAGCTGAGCTCCCAGTTTTTATGCAATTAAAACATTAACAGAGAACCACCCCCATCTACACTCCCCCCTACACCCCCTAGTACTGCTAGGCCAGCAGAGCTCTGAAAACTTGAAGGAGGGCAGCCCCTCTCTGCAGCTAGTGGGGGTGGGAGGCGGTCATTGGCAATAGCACTAAACTCATCCCCTTGCCCATCTCCCAGGCCCTGCCCCCACAGGCAGGACAGGGGCATCACCCATGAGACCGGGTTGACACTTGGAGCGGGGAGGACAGGCTCTCCTTATTTAGGCCGGAAGGGAAAGGCATACGCAGTGGTAGTGGGAGGGGGAATTGCCTAGCCGCAGAAATTCCACCTGTCATTCTGCAGCCCCCTCCTGGCCAGCTCCAGTTACAGGGCTGGGGGTTGGCAACAGGTGCGGGCCAGGCTGGCAGCAGCCTAATCCCCCACCCCCTCCCCAGGCTGACAGCAGTGCCTGGGGGTCGGACAGGGGCCCTGGATGGGATGTTGGGTAGGAGATGGAGGCATCGTTGCCTAGTGGGTAGGGGGCAGCCCACAGCCCTTCTGTCAGCCCCAGCTCCTGGCCCCCGTGATGGGATGTGTGTTGTGGGGTCTGGGGAAGCCAGGGAAAGCTTAGTTCCATAGCACTTATTGCCTTTCCCCATGATGCCAGGCAGGCGCTAGAGTGTGGGAGGTCTGTCTGCCTGCCTCTTCCTCCTCTTCCTCTCCAAATTCCAGGAACAGGCAGGGGAGGCTCCAGTTGCAGGGGAGAGAGAGCAAAGGCGGGCGGTCCCAGCTGGGAGGGGGTGTTGGATTGGGAGGCAAGATCCAGAGGCAGCAAGAAACACCCACACCCGAGCCAGACGGGGGCACACACACCGACGCTGACACATTCTCACACTGTAGGCCAGGTCCCTGCACGCAGCCCACCCTGCGGAGACACCCAGACACCCTCAGCCAATCCTGCCAACTCCCAGAACACTCCCCGGACACACACGGAGATCCAGGCCCTCCCTCTCATCCACCCGCAAGCCGTGTGGGCTCCAGACAGCCAGCGGACGGAGGGTGGAGAAGGGAACAGAGGGAGGAGAGAATGCGGGCGTCAGAGAGGATGTGCAGCCAAAGCCCTGGGAGTTTGGGGTATCAGTTGCCACACTCCTTTCCCAAAACCCAGTAAGTCAAGACAACTTTGGTCATCCTGCTAGGGACCCTGCCAACTTCCCACACTCCCAAAACCACCGCCACCAGAGAGGGGTGGGCATGCTGGGCAAGAAGAGATACCCTGTTCATTAGTCAAAGGGATGGTATTACCTTCCCCAGGTGCCCATCCCCCTAGATCCCAGGCAGTGCTCCCAAATAGACCCTGCAGAGCTCCACACACCCACCTCCAGCCCATGCCTCCCAGAGGACAGGAACTGGACATTGAGGCTTGTACTTTTAGGCAGACCCTACCCTTACATCATCACATACTGCTAGGGACCATCCCACCTAAGACCCTAGAGTCTGAGCAAGGAATGACATGAGGTGGGGCAGGAGTTCCAGAGACCAGAGCCAGCTTCCAAGACCAAATGATTTAGGGGAAAGGGAGCTTATTGTCTGGGATCTGGGTCAATGCCCCCCAAAACAAACCCGAAAGTCCGCTCAGACCATGGCCTCTCCCCCACACTAGACAGGGTGCAGGAACCACGTCATGGCACGTGTGAGTGACTGTGCCCAGCGGGCTGCCCACAGCTAGCTTCCTGCCAGGCTGCCACACAGTGAGGAGTAGGAGGGGGGCTAGAGAGCTGTCCCAGGATGGCAGCAGGGGCTTTGAGGGTCAGAGTGAAGGGACAGAGACTTAGGGGCTACTGCAGAAGGGGGACAGGATTAAGTCATTCCAAACCCAGAGTCTCCTTGGAACTGTCACCGCAACTTCATTTCTCTTGCTACCCCCACAAGTAACCACCTCATGCATACTCACTCACACCCTCAAAGTCCCTCCAAATCGAAAATCCTCAACTCCCAAGGGCTTAGAGTCTGACCCTCTCTCTCAGGACACAACAGGGCCCAGATTCCCAGGCAGTGCTGATGTCTGAGCTCCTCCGAATCCACCAACATCTTTCACAGCCACAAACTCCCTGACTCCAGAGCCACCCCCTTCCTCCTCCAGGAGCTCCAGGTATTCTTTCTCTTGTTTCCACTCCCAGACTCATCCCCCGCCTCCCACAGGGGAAGCCCCAGGGCTCCAAGCCCACCCCCCACACTCCAACCTGGGGCTTCCCCTGCCCCACCTCCCATCAAGCACAAGGCCTTGGAGGAGTTTGACGCCTGAGCCCCAATTCCCTAACAAGACCTGGGGGTCCTGACTGCACCACCTCCCCAGACCAACCTTGCAGCCAGCGAATGAATGGGACAAGAAATATCTTTGAATCTACTAACCAAGAAGCTGGGGTGGGGGGTGGCGAAGAGCAGAAGCTGGGGTTAGGGGTGAACAGGGTGGGTGAGGGGATAGGAGGGCAGCTGGGTGTTCTCAGGAACAATTCCCTCCAAGAATGTATACAGACACACAATTGCACACAGCCAACAGGCAGAAGCACTTCTGGTTACAGAGAAGAGAGCAGGTGCCAGGTGGAGACAGGGGCACCCCCTCCATGCCAGCACACTGGGAATCTTATCCAAGGCAGGATGGACTAACAGAGAAATTTCTCCAAGGCTGGTACTTTGATTTCCACCCCCAACCTAGCACACTGGGGACCTGTCACCCTTCCCACAGAGCAGCATGACAGTAGGGCAGTGTCCAGAGAGGAGGGGAGGGACCTTCCTAGCTAATTTCACAGCACACCCCTGTATACATGCACACACATACACATCTGGCTAGCAGCTTCCCCGCCTCGTGGGTGGCACCAGGTCCCCGACACCCTCAGCAGAGCAAGGACGGCCAATGTATTCCATCCGCCTCTGACCCCAAAAAGATTCTATAACGCCAAGATAGCACCAGGTCCAGAGACAACCCACCACCACACACACACACACACACTGCACTAACTCCCGCACCCAATTCTGATAGCTCTCCTCTTTCCATAGGGGAAACCAGCTGAAGGGGCCCCGCCCCCTAGCCAGGTTTCCTCCGGTGAGGGTGGACCCCCCAGGCTGATTCTCTCTAAACCACAGGAAGGCTCAGATAACAGGAGAGAAAGAGGGAGGGGGCTAGTCCGTTGGGCATCCGATCTCTCCCCAAACAAGTTTGAAAGTCTTTTTGTTTTGCTTGTTTTTGAAGGAAAAAAAGAGCAAGAGTTCCTAGCGGTGGTTCTGCCACAGCTCGGGCACCAGGGACATTCACGGTAGACAACCCCAGACACCTCACGGCCACGCGCAAACACCGGCGCAGACAGACACACAGACGGGGCTCCCCCACCCTAGACACGGCGGCGGCGGGTTGGGAAGCCGAGGAAACCCGGGATTCCCGCGTTGGACTCCGCAATTCCTATCATCAGGAGCAGGCCACGGGGCCCCCAATGCCAGCGGAAGCCCGGGGCTCCCCCAAATCCCTGGGGGAGGCTTTACCTTGCAGTGGGGGGCGCGCAATCCGTCTGAAGCGCCCGGCGGGCGCAGCGCCTGCCCTGACCCTGCGCCTTGGTGCTCTCAGCGTCAGGGGTGCGGGGTCCGTTGAGAAGAGCCGTCCGGGGGACCGCGGCTCAGGGGCACGGGGCGACGGCAGCGGCCATGGTGAGTCACGTGCTGAGGCTGAAACTTTACCCGGAGCCCCAGGCTGGGGGGCGGGCAGAGGGTACCGAGAAGGGAGGAGGCTTCCCCCTCGGGCCCGCCCTGCCCATTCACGGGCCAATCACCAGTGCAAGGGCGGGGCCACAGAATCACGCCCCCCCCTTTCTTTAATAGGCCCAGGGAAGGGGGGCTCTTAAAGGAGCGACGCCGTACCAGAAGCCAGGACCGTGGGAATCTGGAAGAACCCTCCCTCAGTCCCAGAAGTGGGGACTCAGAGAGGGGAGGGAATGAAGTTCTGCGGAAAAAATAAAAGGGGGCTTGGTGGAGAACTGCGATGTGTGGTATCCTACACTCCCTTCTCCCAACCACAAATACCCACACTCACAGGGGCCTGGAGCGCACCGCCGTCCACCATACTCCTAAACCAGGGAAGAGAGGCGGGGGCGTAATATGGAAGTGGATCCAGTGGGTCCAGTGTTTCCCATATTTATAATCCTCCCCCAAGGACCAGCTGGAACTGAGAGCTATGTGACCTTGAAAAAGTCACTTCCCTTCTCTGCATTCTAATTTTCTCATGTGCAAAAAATGAGCTTAAGAGTAGACCTCCCGCATGTACACCCACTCTTTCCCCCAAAAGTTCTCCAACTCGAGCGGCCAGGGGAACCTGGCCCAACCCAACCCTTCCCCCCCTCAAGTCGCCTTCTTCAAACGGGCAGCAGCTCTTTGGGTCTTCCAGTAGGGGGCGCCAAGAGGACACCTGGCTAGAGGGCTCAGACTGAAGCTGCTTCTGGCTAGAGAAGCCGGGAGAGCTGGGATTCACGTTCCTGCTGGACAGGGTCTGAACCAACCTCCATTTTCAGAGACCCCAGACCCCAACACAGTCACAAGCCTTCTCCCAGTCTACTGCTTCTTTTGGGAGGGTCTTTCCCCCACCTCTAGCAGTTCACTGGATGGAGGGAGGCAGAAGCAAAATCACTAGGGAACCCTCCCCCTACACCTTTCCCGGGCAGAGAAGTGACCACAAGTGGCCCCACAGGACTTCACATTGGAAGGGGAAGTGCCACGTTCCCAGGCCTCCGCCCCAGTGAAGACTCTCAGCCTGATCCAGCTGGCGGAGCTCTCAGATACCATCATCGGTCTGACCACCTCCACTTTACAGAGGAGGAAAGAGGCCTGAGCGGTAAGGGGTATGTATGCCCACGGTCGCACTGGTTGCAGGGCCAGATCTGGAACTGAGGTATCTATTGTCTTCCTCTTACTTTAGCCCCCTCCCCCCACCTTGTTATGGTAGAACAAGTCGGGGGAGACATCCCCCCATGGAGGATCGGGGGAGCTAAGAAGGAGGCTTCACGCCGCTGTGCGGAGCGGGGGAAGGATGCCCCGGCAGCACGGGACAGCGCTTCCCCAGGCCCCTTCCCGCCCACTGAGCCGGCGCTGTCTCCTGCTCTCGTCTGGATTTCCGTCTGTTCGCGGTGCGAACAGCCCGCCCTGCCCCTCCCACCCTGTCCCGTCCAGATCCATCCGCAAACGTGCGCTCAGCGGGCAAGAATGCGCCAATGGCTCCCAGATGTGGACGCCGAGGCTTAACCCCTTCCCCCCCAGCCCTCGCCCCCCAATAGCCTCTCAGCTTGAACCCAGACAGCAGCAGGGGGCGCCGCCGGAGTGAGGGCTGAGCCTAGCAGGGGTTCACCCCCAGCCCCCACAGGCTCCTCCCCGGTCTAGATCCTACCAGTCCTACTTCCAGCTGAGACTAGATGGAAAGGATCGTGGACACAAAAATGCAAGTGTACGTACACAAAGCTACACTGCCTCTCACGTGGGGCAGCTAGGAGTACACACTCACAGACTTTCGTGCACACCTGCAAGCACAGGGTCAGGTACGCTCCTGCACACTTAGATTCAGGCACCCTTATGCAAATGCGCACTCTGGTCACCCATGTAGGCACCCCCACATGCATACCCAAGGCATGCAGGTATGCACAGTTATGAGGACATGGAACAAGCCCTTACAAGACAGGCGTTTGTGCACATACAAGGGCATGAAACAGAGTGGGGCGCACCGGGGGCAGACTGATGGACAGAATCCATGCACACACAAACTCACTCCCCACAGGGGGTCAGACACTCGTGCACACAAGACTGGCACCCATGTCCACAAGCAAACAATTCAGGGCAGGAGTGCTCCTTGTCCAAGGTCCAGTTCTACTCCAGCCTGACTTCAGGAGTCAGAAGAGGTCCCCAGGTTGGTGGGGGGTGGGGGGCAAGGAAGGGGATGGGCTGGAGTCTTCAACCTGCAGCAGCAGCTGAAGTCCAGCTGTGCTGGACCCCTAACAAGGTCCCTCCCTCCTCCCACCAGGGAACCTCTTGAGGAAGGGGAGAGTACCCAGAAGGCACCAGGAAAAGGGGGGAAGCCATAGGCCCAGGGGCTCATCACTCTTTAGGACAGGCACCCCTCCTTGGGGTCTACCCACTCCCCTCCTACACACAGAGGAGATGGGCTGAAGAGGGACCTGAGCAGCTGGCTTCCCAAGACAAGGATTCCCTGCAAACTACAGAGAGGCCGGCTAGGTACAGGGGCCAGTGACAGCCCCCAGTAGTCAAACAAGATTCAAAATAGCTTTAGACACCAAGGCGGGCCAATATTGGTAGCAAAATAAGGTTTCCTTCTGGCAGCCTGTGAATAACTCCTGAAGAATAAATAGAGTCCTGGGAGCCTGATCAGAGGCAGGGTGAGGGAGGCCTGCTGGAAACAGCCTCAACAAACTTTTTCCCTCCCTAGCCTCCCACAGCTCATCCCCAAAGGAGTTCCTCTCACAAGCACCTTCGTGGCCCCACCCCATTAGATTCTCACAGTCCTGAGGGGAATCTAGGGCAGGGTTCCTATTTCCATTGTGCAGATGAGGAAACAGGTTCAGAGAGCAAAGTGCCTTGCCCAAGGTCACACAGCTTGTCAGCGGGATAGTTAGGACTCACCCCCACAGCCCTCTCCACTCCCAGCACCCATTTATTCCAAATTGAACACATTTCCAGTCCACTTTGTAGCCCACTGCCTCTTCTTTTACCCCCTCAGTGGGACACATGGAAGAAACAACATCCTTGTCTGGCTCTGCAGGCTTTCGGGTGGGGCCAGGTTTATGGGTGGGACCAGGACAGCAGAGAGATTAGAGAAGCCACCGGGGGCTACACACATAATCCTTCCCAAAGCCTGGTGCCCACCTCCCCAGCAGGCATGGCCAAGTGACTCAGCTGCATCTGGGGGAGATGCCAGGGCAGTGACTCACCTACCGAGAAGAGCTGAGTCTGGCACCTTGCCAGCCCCAGGACAGAAGTGACTTAGTCACCATCACCGGGACTGTGATGCCCAGCAGGCACAGCTCAGGGATCCGGACAGGAGCAGGCTGTGCCCTCCAGAGTTACAGAGTTATCGGCGCCCCCTGGTGAAGTTCAGGCCTCAGCATCCCGGAACAAGCCATAGCTGTGCCCGCCTACCCCTTCACGCTGCCCACCTCCCACCATGCCAAGCCCTGCTCCAGTGCAGACAATTTTTGTGAGACCCCTGCCCCACCCTGCCCCCTTGCAGCCTGTCTGCCCCCTGCCCATCACTCTCCACCCACTCTCCCACCAGCCCCACCTCCTCCTGCCACCCAAGTTGTACCCAGGCTATGAGTCTCCTTTAACATGTCCTGGCAGCACCCCCTGCCCCCACAGCCCCTCTCACCCCCACATACATGCGCTTATGCACATTACGCCAGCCCAGCTTCTGCCAGCACCTGCTGAAGTACAGCAGGAGGGGAATGGGGAGGGTGGGGTGCAGGGATTGAGTTACCAGAGGCTGATGGGGTGGACTGTCACCCAATCCCTTCCCCAGCTAGTCCTCCTCCTGGGACCCAGTCTTCCTCACCCACCTGCCTCCCTCCCCACCTCTAGCTGGCAGCCTGCTGCCCTTTAAGCCCCCCTCCTCCCCCACTCCACTCAAGCTAGAAAATAAATGTTCAAGAGTATTTGTCATGCTAAGACCAGGCCAGTATATGAGCAAATGAGAGAGACAGACAAACAGAAAGAGCTCCTCTGCTCATTGATTGGGCTACAACTGCTAGGTGTGTATATTTGTGTGTATGTTGAGCCGGAAGTGGACTCAGTAACTCCCCAAGTCCCAGGAGAGCTGGCAGGGCCCAAGGGGAGTTGACAGGCTGCACAGCCTCGATCCATTTGCACTATTG
This sequence comes from Elephas maximus indicus, assembly GCF_024166365.1. Classification (NCBI taxonomy): domain Eukaryota; kingdom Metazoa; phylum Chordata; class Mammalia; order Proboscidea; family Elephantidae; genus Elephas; species Elephas maximus. Next base: position 47,478,794 of record NC_064837.1, on the reverse strand, counting down.
ATTTCTCACACACTGCAGCAGACCTGATGGGGGGGCATGATAAATCAGCCCCCCAGAGACACAGAAGCTGAGTAGAGCGGGGGAGGGGCTCCTGGCTACAATTTGTGGCCCACTGAGACGTGCTTGCTGGGGAAGGGGTGGGCAGCAGAGGAACAGGAGACGCTGAGTGGCAGGAGCGGGGTGGGAGGGGGTGCTGGATTAAGGCCTGTCTGGAACACCTCCTTCCAGCTGGCTCTGAAGCAGAGCTGATTTGAAAAACGGTGAGGGACAGATGCAGGATGCTGGCTACATAAGCAGGGCCCTGAACAACTCCAGGGGGCGCCACTGAAGTCATAGCCTAGAGAATGACACTCCTGCAGCTGTGCAACATGGTGGCCCTGGGGGCGAGGCTGAGGCAGGAGACAAAACACAGCCTGGATTCTGAAGGGACCACAGTTCTCCACTGAACTTTCTCTAGGACATTCACAGACTCTCCTCAAAACAGCGGCCCCACCTCTAGGCCTCAGAGGAGGGGTCACTTCTGATCTGTGATTTGAAGCCTGTGATAATCTCCTCACTCCAGCCCCACTCCCTTCTTTTGTTGGAGGGATTGGCAAACAACCTCCAGGGATTGGCAAACAAACTCCAGCGGTGTTCACCAAGGGCTCTGGTGAGTCTGGAGACTTGAATCCTAGTCCGCAGTCTGCCCCTAACCCATCCTGGAACTGTGGGCAAACCCCTGGCCCTCTTTGGGTCTCTAAAATGCTGGAGTTGGACCAGATGCCTCTTCTCTAAGGTGCCTCCAAGCCCCACAGCCTGTGAGCCTGTTGGAACCTGCCCAGCACCTCCATTCATACCAGTGGCCACAGGCCACCCAAACAAACCCCAGCCCTGACCTCCATCCAGCCTGGACACAGATGCTATCCACACTGTGAAGACTTAAAAAAAAAAAAAAAACCAAGCTGGGGTTGACTGGAGACCCTGCACAAACAAGCAGAGATGGAAGCAGGCCAGACATGCCTGGCCGGAGGGAGGCACCACTAGGTATGGTGCCGGACAAGACAGGAAGACAGACAGTGCATGGGGACTGGGTTCAGGTCCCAACGTAACCAACAACTGGTTGGGTGTCCTAAGGGTAAGTCACATTTCTTCTTTAGGCCTCAATTCCCCCTCTAAGGAGAGAGGGTTGTCTAGGGAGCCTCTAAAGCCCCTTCCAGTTCTGAGTCCAGTTGGACTGAATCCTGGGAACCCAGTCCATCTACCTGAGTCAGGCCCTTTCCCGCAAGGTCCTGCCCCTGCCAGCAAGCCTCCTTGCTCCATCTGCTGCCCCTCTGGCCCTTCTTCACTTTGCGCCTGCCTGCTTCCCCTCACCTTGGCCAGCCCCTCTGCCTGCCCCGTGCTTTTCTGCACGTCCCTCCTGCCAGGGGACAGACCAACTAAAAATAGTCCCTGCAGCCTTTCTTGCCCACAGCTGCCCAAAGAGCAGGAAATGAGGGGGGCAGGGAGGCCCATGTCCTGCCCTCCCCCACAAACTCCCAGTTCAGAGCCATGTCCAGCACTCCAGCCTAGGGCTAGCGCCAACTTGGCCACCTCGGAGACATCCTACACCCCTTCCCTAGGGGGAGGCCTGCCCATGAGTGCCTGCAATCACAGAGCTGCCCCTACCCAGCAGGAGGAGGACTGAGGCAAGCAGACTACAGGGAAACCTTCCCAATTTCTGACAAATCAGTGCCAACCACATTGTGGGCGCTGAAAGGGCAGGCCTGGCTCCACCAGTTGGTCTTTTGAGGGCAGAGGGAATTGGCATGGGGAAATTTGTACTGGCTTCCTTCATCTTGACCCAGCTGGAGGGAAGACAAAATAGTGCCCCAGTCTCAATTATGTTATTCCCCTGCTCCCCAAAATGTGTGAGTGCAGACTCAGGGGTTTTGATAGCCATCCCCAGATACCATGGGAAAAAAGCTAAAAAGGACAGATCTTGGCTATCTACACATAAAAGATGGAAGCCTGGAGGTGAGACTGGGCCTCGTCTGCCAGGCTGGTCAGGGCTGCCAGCCCTTCCGCGCCAGCATCTGCTGCCCTCGAGCTGAGTCAGAAGCTGGGAGAGAAGAGCCGGGTGCTACAGTGCCAGGGGCTATGGTGCCCCCACCCCTATCCCACCTGGGATTCCTGATACCTCCCAGCCCTGGGAGGAGGCTCTCCCTGTACAGCAGGAAGGAAACTAGCTTAGTGACACGCTGGAGGCCTACAGGGGAGCCCAGCACCATGAGGCAGGTGGGAAACCCAGGAGTCCTGGCACCCAGCCTGGAGAGTGAATAAGAGAAATACCTCAGAGGGGAGAAAACAGCCCAGCACAAGGCAGACACATGCTGCCCCCAGCAGCTCCCAGATGGGACCCATAAGAAGGTGCTGGCCAAAGGGGCTGGGTGGGGAGGGAGAACACACTCTGAAGAAGAGAAGGGGCTGTGGAAATGGTGAAGGGGTGGGGCCAGTCGGGCTCTCACCTCCCTCTCCTCTCCTCCCTGAGTCAGAGACACTGCCATCAAGGCCATCCAGTGCTCTCCCCCTAATCTCCAGACCCCAGCCCATCCATTCCTGGGCTTCCTCTGGCACCCATTTCCAAGGGCCAAGTGAAGCCAAGGAGTCAGCAGGCCCAAGGTGGCATTCAGGAGGCCCAGGCAGTGCCAGGGGCAGCCCTCATACCATCCTTCCACTGGCTTCTCTCCCGCCTGCTCTCAGCCGCCACACATATCTCAGCTGTCGAATCCGATTAGGGCTCCTGCCCAGTGAGCCGGACAAGGAGGCCACTGGGCAGGGGAAAGACAGGGACAAGGACGCTGGGCAGGGATGGCAGAAGGAAAGTGAAGACAGGGCTCAGGGGAAAAGGTGTTGTGCCTCAGAGGAAAAGAAGGCTGGGAGAGACATCCGTCCTTCCTAGCCACAGGCTCTCCGGCAACAGCCACAACCTGTGTTAGAATTTTGCAGCCCCTGGGGCACCAATCCTGCCAGGCTCCTCTGTCTTGGAGATGGGCAAGGATGGGGAAGGAAACTGAAGGCGAAGATCTTGACCTATATTTAGGAAGAGGAGCCCATGCTAGAACTCCTCCAGCCATAACCAGCATGTGCACTAGGCTGAAGGATTTACATGATCTTGGGGGGTCTTATGGCAGTGTCCCTCTCAGGTAGGCAGAGTTTGCTACTCATAGCCATTTTTACAGATGAAGAAACCGAGGCTTGGTGGGGGGGGACCATATGCATGCACCTTGTTAAATGACCCAAGTTTCAAATTCAGGCCTCTAAATCCCAGAAATCTCTACTTTTCCTCTGGGGGTCAAGAGCAGAACCAAGTCTGAAGCCAGTCCTTTATCCACCCTTTCCTCCAAACCCAACCCTAGGGGTTCTGGGGAGCCATGGAGGAATACAGAGCACACCCCAGACAGTTACCAGATGGGGATATGCCACCCACCCCCACCTCACACTGAGAGCTGGAGGGATTCCCGCAGTGTGACCAGTCTCTTTGATCACTCCCCTCCCCAGTCTACTATCCCCAGAGGCAAGAGACACACTCACAGTTACTCAGAGAAGTCACACACCCCACCTGCAAACCCAACAAACCAGAACGAGATGCCCTAGATCTTCAGAGAGCAGGGTCTGTCAACCCACCACGGGGAAAAAAAAAAGAGGGGAAGGAAAATTAAGTCTCTGTAAACAGTAGGTGCCATCCAGGTTTCTCCCAATGAGGCTGCAGGAAGACAGAAGCTTCAGGGCCTCCCAGCTCTGGGGTAACACCAGGAGCCTGAGGCTCTGAAAGCCAAGGAACCCAGGGAGCTGGCATGGGTGGGTGGCCTCCCCCATCTGGCCCACACCCCCTTTCCCAGCCGTCTGGGCTGAGGCTGTTCTGGCCTGGGCCACACTCTGGGATCCTTCCCCCTCAGTGCATGCAGCCACCTCTATCCAAAGCTTATAGGTCTTACAATCACATGGTCTATCCCCACATACACAGACATAACCTGAGGTGGGTGGGGGGCTCCTTGCAATATGTGTTTAGTTGTTGGCAAGGATGGGTGCTCAAGGCTGAAAGAACTTTCCCTAGAGGAAAAGGCCACCAAAATGTCCATGATCTCCTCTACCCTCCAGAAAAGCTTTTGGCCACCCAAGTATGAGATGACCCTGGAAGGGGACATTAGTTCTCCTATAAGATGAGTAGGAGTGAGGGGGAAAGTCCCAAGCCCTTTGGGTTGGGGAACAGAGAGGAAGCAAGAAGCCCCCCGGGAGCCTCAGGTCTCTCTGCTGCTCCAGCCACTCTCTCCTACCCCAGCATTTGCCAGTTCTCCTGTGTAGGTAAGGTGGGGGAAGGGGTATCAGGCAATACTGCAAAGGAAGGTACAAGGGCGTGGGGCCTGGCAGACCTTCCCCCCACTTTCCAGTCTTCGCTAGAGAACACGGGACGCTCGGGGGAAATGTCGGAAGGGCGCTGGAGGGTGCAGGAGCTCTGAGCCTTCAGACACCCTACTGTTCCCAGGCTCCTACCTCCTAGGACTACACTGAGCCATGGGGGAGGAGGAACGGGGAAAGCCTGAACTGGCCAGAGGGAGACAGCAAGATCAGAAGCAGAGAGGCCCAGGTGAAGGGGGGCCAAGGGAAAATTGAGAAGGGGTGTGCGTGGTCCTACCTGCTCAGGTGTGTGCCGGCAGGGGGGCGATGGGTTCCCAGGAGAACCGGGGAAGCCCTTTCAGCTCGATTCAGGATTCCCCCCTGCTTCTGGGTTAGGCTGCTGCAAGAGGCACGGGTTCCCGTTGGGTCCTAAAGCCCGCTCTCCACACACTTGGGCTCTCCATGCCTTCTACTAGCCCTGACTGGGTCAGCAAGTGCAGAGAGCTGAGGATTGATGGGGGAAATATAACCCACTGGAAGAAAGATGGGGGTCTGAGTCACAGGCTGGGAATAGGAACACCCCCGTCTCAAATCCACAGCACATGGATGACTTAGCTGAGAATAGACTATCACAGGACAGAAGGAAATAGACATTCCTTCCTGGCTGCCCTAAACAGATAGATTTGGGCTTTGGTGCTGGAGATGGGGTTAAGAGCTCTTTCCTTACCACTCGTCTAAGCTGTTTAGCTATTGGGAATTTTAGAAAGGGGTTATGCTTCTTTGGAAATTGCTCACTTCTATTCTCTCCCTTACAGATCCAGACAGGCTTCCCGCCCCTCCCCATTATTCCTAATGACCTATGAAGCCACCCCAGGGGAAAACTTACCTGTCCAGCAATTAAAGGGGGCAGGATGCCCTGAGAGGGAACAGAACAGAGAATCCCTGAGGGAGCAGGAGAGCAGTGGGATGCAGACCTCAAATCTTCATAAAAAGACCAGACTTAATGGTCTGACTGAAGCTAGAAGCAATCTGGAGTTCTTGGTCCCCAGGCCTTCTGTTAGCCCAAGAAAGGACCCACTCCCAAAGCCAACTCTTCAGGCAGGGATTGGACTGGACTATAAAATAGAAAATGATACTGGTGAGGAGTGAGCTTCTTGGCTCAAGTAGACTCATGAGATGCTGTCTCATTAGGGGGAGAGCAACTAGGAGTATATAGCAAGGTGCATATAAATTTTTGTATGAGAGACTGACTTGATTTGTAAACTCTCACTTAAAGCACAATAATAAAAAAAATAAAGGGGGCAGGATGGCTGTTACAAACAGGTAGAATTTTAAACCCTTATAGCTCTGTACCTTAGAGGTGTGTGTGTTGTGTGTTGGAGAGAGGGGAAGAAGAGGGATGTGTGCAAATATGCAAATATAAATGAGGGTATGATCAGGTGGGACTGGAGGAAAAGGGAGAAAAAAATAAAAGGACTTTGGGTTCCACCCATTACCAGAAATAGCAATCGTCAATGGAAGAACAGGATGCAGAACCTGAAGATCAATTAGTATCCCCACCAGCCCTTAATAGGGTCCTGAATCTTTACCAGAATGGACAAGGAAAAGAAAGGGAAGATTTTCCCCAGGTACCGCTTAGGGCAGGGGGGCTGCTTAACAATCAGATCGACTTCACAGTTACTGACCCAGTTTAGGATAGCTCAAACGGGAGGAACGCAGGTTTGGCGGGCCAGGGCAAGATGGGTGTGAATCTGCAGAGAGCTTGATTGAGAACATTTTGCAAGGAGGGTTGCTATTTCTCCAGCAGCAGAGTGGGGGAAATGTCACGGGGTGAAGGGCCGGGGGAACTCAGGGACAGACTTGAGGGAAAGGAGAGCATGGCTGCTTCCTAGAAGAGGAGAGGGCAATAGCATTGGCTCTTTCTGTCCGCAGGAAGAACTGGGGAAAGGAGCTAGATAGCAAGGATGGAGGGCCCCAGGGTAGAGTCCATGGGGTGAGCTCAGGTCATGCCATTCACCCCAATGTGCCTCAGTTCTCTCCCAGCTGTTAAACAGGGCTCTTGGTTCTTCCTAGGAGGAGTTAATGAGTGTTTACAAAAGGGCTCAGAGATCCTCAGATCTCAGCTGGGCCACCACTACTGTTATAAAGCTCAATAAGGTTGAGTGCTATTTGGGGAGGGGAAGAGTAGGGGATGAGGGAAACAGCCGACTCTTACAAACTAAGGATAAAAACCAAGCTCCAGAGAAGCACAAGCCTCAGCTGCCAAAGGATATCCTTGTGCCCAGGGATGGAGGTCACACACCCCGTACCTCTAACCACCACCAAAGCCCGGCCTCCAGCTAGCTGTAAGCAGAGTCCAGACTAGCAGCTGGTCTTCATTAACTTCAGCTTTTTCACCCCCCACTGTGAACCCACAGCTTCTACAGGCCTAGGCTAGAGGGGGCTGCCCTAGCCCGACCTTGCAGCTGACTCTGGGGTTGGGGGGCACCAAAGGAAAGGCCAAGTTACCAGCTGAAAAGAAAGTTGGAGCAAGAGTCCCTTCTCCCATTGGGAGCAAGCAAGAAAGGAGTGTGGGGGTGAGAGGGTGGAGGTGGGGGAATTTAGGGCAAACAGCAGGCAGTGAAGTCAGCTGGATTGAGGCCCAGAAACCCCCACACCCTGGGGCCAAGTCTTACTCTGGCTTTGCTTTCAGCTTTAGTCTTGGCTAGGCCCCAAACTAGAAAAGGGCCTGGCTCCCCCTTTCCACCTCCCTACCCCCACCCTTATTAAATACACATTTTATCTCTCAGCATCTTCATTATCTTAACTGAAGGAGACAAGCAAAGGATGGCCGCAGCAGAGAGCGTCAGGAAAGGAAGGGCGGGAGCAGGGAGCAGGCGCACCCTTGTTATAAAGTGCTGATCTAGCTCTTTCAGGCAGTGTGGGAAACAGAGGAGAGATCAAAGGCAGTGAGGCTGAATCAGAACTCAATTAGAGCCTTTTTAAAGAGGAGCTTGCTCTCTCCTTTCGCCAGGCTTCAGACAGGCTTTACCCAGGCCCCTTGCACCCAATTAGCTTCTCCTGCCCATGCCTTGGGGCTGGGGTTGAAAATTAAGGGGAAGCCAGAGGGCATGCCTTTTCCCCCCTCAGAAAACACACCTCTTCTGAGAAAGACCCAGGCTGTTAGTAGCTTAAAAGAGAATGTGTTCAAGAGGGCACGTTATCTTTTCAGGAAGAGCTTGAGATCACAACTTGCCCCAACAGTTAAAAAGTGGGGCAGGAAAGTAGGTTTCCCCTAACCCCTTACCAACAAAAGGCACAGCTCCTGGCCAGTCTAGGGACACTAGGTAACATCCAGACAGGTACCCCTCTTCCCTGTCTGTTGGTATGACTCCCCCCATAACAAAGGCTTCCCTAGAGCAACATGGAAGGGGCCTGAAGCAAAATACTGCTACTTCAGAGGGAGCCATTGGAATGCATCTGTGAGGGCAATAAATGCCCCACAAGTGTGCCAAGACACATTTTGTAAGAGGGCACAGGGGCCTGCTCGGCACCTTAGTGCAAAAGCACCAGCAATATTTACCTCCAGATTAGAACTGTCCTCAAAACGGAGGGCAAGGCAGCATCGAAGCGGGTCCATTTACCTGTTCATTCAACAATTATTTGTTCAATACCTACCAGGTATGGCGCCTAAGAGGTCCCTGGGTGGCATAAGCAGTTTTAACCCATCCAGTGGCACTACAGAAGAAAGGCCTGTCAACCTGTTTCCATAAAGATTACTGCCAAGAGCTGTTCTGCGCTGGTACATGTAAGGTCATCTTGGGTCAGAACTGACTCCACAGTAACAGGTATGGGTTTTTGGTTTACTGAGCCTGTGGATCACCTCTGTCTAATCCTCAACCAATCACGAGGATGGCATGAGACCAGGATTGCCATGTGTGGTGGGGCTGACTCAGTGGCAGCTAACCACCACCAGGTACCAGGCACTAAGTGTTGGAGGCAGATACAAATGTGAATAAAACCTCAATTTTGATGCTCTCTTTTGGTCTCCCTGAGTTGTAGTACCAACATCTCTCAATAGATATTTCTAAAAATCCCTAGGTCACATCTTATTCCCACTTCTCAGTTCTTACTGGTGTATCTTAAAAGCGCACTTAATAAAGAGAGGGAGCACTGGGGGGACAGAAGAGATGGCTCCGCCAACTTTTTTGATCTCTGGGGAGCTTGGACCTCACACTCTTGCCAGTTACGTAGCCACAGGGAAGTCTTTACTGAGCCAGCTCTGGGGCTGAAACCCACCCCAGCTTTCTTATGTCTGTGTTCTTTCCATGACAATACCCACCAATGCTCCAAGGAAGCTTAATCTGTTTCTTTGGGGAGAAAAAAAGAAACCAGGATATGGACACACAGCCCACCATCTTCAAGAGGAAGAATGTAGGTCAGCATCTTTGCCACTACTCCATGTGAAGAACCCTATGATCGTGGCAAATACTAGTCACCACAAGCCCATCCCATCCCGCTAAAAATCCCACCACCTTCCTGTAGCTCTCAGCTTCAACGAGAAAAGCCAGCAAGGAAAGGACTTTCTTCCTCTCGAGCTGCTCCCTGGCTGTCTGAATTACACTTAAGACTTCACTGACGAACATACATCAGTTTTCCTCCCACAAGGGCAGCGGAAGCCAGGCAGGGACTCTAAGTCTGCTTCACGCATCATTGACAGAATCAACCCTGTTCCATTTGCTGAAGTCTTAAAAGCAGCAATGACCTAGAAATTGACAGTGGAGGGAGAACCGAAGGAAAGGAAACTAACAAACCAATACACAGAAAACCCTATTTCCAAATACCAGGGGGGAGGGAGAGAGAAGGCAGAGGGGAAAGAAATCTGGCCCCTTTGAATCCGCAAATAATGTGGTCTTGGCTGGAAGCCATGGAGGATACGTAGCAGCCCTGCTGCGAGTCAAGCCATGTTCCTGACTCAAGCCCTACAGTTAAGAGGAAGGCGCCAAGCCTCAAACACAACGAGGTGGGGAGGCTGCTCCTTCTTGGGCAGGATCCTACTGTGGACACAGAACAGACAGCAGCTGCCCACAGTGTGGAAACAAACTGTAAAGCAGTCACGTCTCTTAAGGCAGCAGCATCCAATAAAATGTAATTTAAATCAAGCCTCGCATCTGTTCTCAATCCCATTCAGTCTCTGCTTTCCCTCAGCCTTCGGACAATCTTTGCAATTATGCTTGTTAACCCTTATAGCCCCAGACACTTTCCAACCTTCTAGGTATGGCACTGTGTTCCCCACTTGCAAATGACCCTCAGAGGGGAGGAATGCTCTCATAAAGGGGTCCAAGAGTGGGAATGGCACTTAGACTTGGGTCTACAGATGACCCTCTGCTACACACATCAGTGGGTAGTGTTCATTTCAGAGGGTTCTCTGCTCACCCTTCTTCTATCCCATACCACCTGCTGTAACCCAGATCGCATTGCAGGGATACAGTGGGCAGGATGAATGAAACAGTGGCCGACAGATCATTTGTACACATATCAAGTTCCCAAACTCAAGTCCCTGTCAGAAAAGCAGGAGGCAGGTAGCAGAGGTGCTCAGGGAGAGGCAGACTTGGTCACTGGCTCTCAGACCATTCATCTCACACAAGGTTTGCATTCCAAGCATTTGATTAGGTTACAAATGTATAGCGACCTCCCATAGAAATCAAACTTCAGTACTTTTTCCCCCTTCTCTTAAAAGAAATATACCCCAGCCCCAAGCCTGTACTTCTAAGGCAGTCAGTGTTATAATGGTGCCCTCTGGTGTCTCCGTCACAAACTGCCATTGAATGCCACTGGAAACCAACCCAGAAAAGAGCCTGGAGTAACCATATGGATTAATTTATCTAATAAGACCAGAAAAATGTGTGGTTTAGACAAAACCCCAACCCCAAATGAAGGCATCTTGAAACAAGCAGCTTCATCTAGGGGCAGCTAAGGCTGTGAGACAGTTGGGAATTTTCACATTGTCTTCTGAAAGCTTGGGCTCTCTTAAAATGTGATTGCTTAGAAAGACAAAGAATGCAACTTGAAAAATAAATATATTCACAATCGAATGTTACATTCTCCTTAACCACCCCACAATCTTGGGAATGCCTAAGAAACTCAACGAGTCTTTAAAATGTCACAAGGTGATGGTATCTGCAATGTGAATACAGTATACTCCAAAAAGAAAGAAATTCTTTGACCAAAGTGTCCTCCAAATCTCCATGTGGACTTGCTTATTTTCCTGGGTCATCCTTTTACATTCTTCTTACTCTAACCCCAAAGTTCTTAACAAGATATACTAATGTTTGAGGAAACGAAGAGGTAAATACGTGTGTATTCTACTACATAAATCTGTATACTTGCAAACATATTGGTAGAAGACACATAAGTGGTAGAGGTAGCAAAAGTAATTAAAAAGGGTCTACTTGGTCATTTTTATGAGGAAAAATAAAAAGACCCAAAGATATGATTCTGTGCTAATATTCACAAACCTGTAAAGTTCATTGGTTTCAGGTAAAAAGGTCCTATTTGTTTTCAGATCTGAAAATAAAAAAATAAAATGAAGACTCCGTAGCTCTCTAAATGCCAGCTGGATAATTTGGATGGGGTATTAGAGTAAGAGAAGAATTTAAGGCAATCCAGTAGTTAAGATATTTCCAATTAAAGCTCTGTCTTTCAGAGCATGCTCTATTTCCTTTTCTTCAATCTTCAAAAACACCTGGAAAGAAGAGAAAAGGATTTCTCACCATGCAGAACTCACAAAAGCAAACCTGTTACTACACAAACTTCTACCACGTGAAACTTCTCTCACAAGAGGCACACAAGTTAAAACATTGCTTTATCTCATCTATTCTGTAAGCTATTTTGTCCTACAGAATAAAATTTCATGACAGAGAGACAAAAACCTCCTTGAAAAAAAATCTTCATTCACACCATACTCCCATCCTCATACACCTTAAACCCCACCTAATAAAAACCAAACTGTCTTATTTAATTGGGGTGATTTTTTAATCTTTACTTTAGCAAAGAATAAGCTCTCCAGAACAGGACAATTAAAAGCGCCACCATAAAGAAGCAGTTAGCTGTACCTTTGTGAAGCGGGTTTCCTTGTTTTTCTTTAATCCTAAAATGCCCCTGGCCTCTAAGAGCCCTGAAAGTGACAAACACTCTGACTGGTCCACAGCTGCCACCTGCTGTTTTCGACAGACGTTACTATAAGCTTCATATAACTGGGAGGAAATAAGGGAGAACAAATGTTGCTTAAAAGTTACATCTTACCTCGTTACTGTACCATCTTTTAAAAAATATGAGTCTGGGCTTGCAAAAAAATTATCTGAATGCCCTATTTCCCATTTTAAATATGATAAATTCTTGACCACAACCCAAGGGAAATAAAGTCAGCTACCTTTTTTATATAGGGACAGTATTTACTTTTTCTGTTAAAATCCATTTTTAATTATATCAGCTGGAGCCTAACAGGCCTTTTGGAAAATATCTGCTCTACAAAGCAGATTCTCATCTCTACCCAGTTCCATCTGCTGAGGTTCCCAGCTTACCTTCCCCAGAGTGACCTCTTTGATTTTCAGCTGCCTGGTCAAGAGCAGCAAAGAGCAGACTAAGATCTTCTGCTGAAGAGGGAAGGAATCTTGTGCTCCTTCTTGGCCCAAAGTCATCCTGTTACCATCAACTTCTGAAATAACTTGGGATATGTGAGTAAGACCAACCCGCTTGGGAACCAGAGCCTCAGAGGATGACTTACCTATAAAGTAAATAAACTAAGCTTAATTAGATTTTTAAAAGTGTGTGTATATGTGTGTTCAGACAAATGATAACTACGTTTAGCCACAGGAAATTCAAGTGTAGTCATGTGGTGGCAAAGCAGGGGTTCTGACTCTCCAGAAGCCGAAAGATGAGAGGGAATACTGGCTGGTATGGATTGAATTGTGTTCCCCAAAAATTATACTTTAGTCCTAACCTTTGTACCTATAAATATGACCATGTTTGGAAATAGGGTTTTTTTTCTTTTGTTATGTTAGCAGGTACATGTTGGAATAGGGTGAGTCCTAACCCTAATCCCTTTTGAGTGATGTCTTATAAAGGAACACCACGGATTTTGGCAGCCACCAAAAACTAGGAGAGAGAACCACAGAAGGAATCGACACAGCCAAGATTGTGATTTGGACTTTTAGTCTCCAGAACTATGAGAAAATACATTTCTGTTCTTTAAAGCCACCCATTTGTGGTATGTTTGTTATGGCAGCCCTAGGAAACCAAGGCAAACACTATCCTCAGAAAGATCCAAAATGATGTAGGGTGACTTGGAAAGTAGGGTTGTTCTTTTTCTGGTCCGAATAGTAAGCTATTTTGTTCTGTAGAATGTAATTTGATGTCAGAGAGACAAAATCCTCCTCAGAAAGAGTAAGGGCCAGACAGAAAACTACTGTATTATGCCTTGGGAGTTCCTGATGTCTCAAAGGTAAAGAACAGAACCTGGAAGCAAAGATGATGACAGTGCCTGGTAATTAATAGAAGAAAAAAAAAGTTAAAAAAATTACCCAATCCTTTGAGTCAAATGAGGGGCTAAATGTGGACTGTAAAGTCAATCCCACACCAGTCCTCCAGACGGCTTCCCCAGGCTTCCCCAAATGACCTTTGAGGTTTGGTTCACTTGCCCAAGCAGTTTTGCAGTAGAGCAACATTTGAGAGAATGTCATTGGATAGTTTAGCAGATAGCACCATCTCAAAAGCCGGAGGTTGGGAAACTGCCAAGAAGCTGCAGAGGACTATGGCCTCATTGTTTGGAGATGCCCAAATTGCAAGACAGAGGAGGGATTTGCCCTGTAACAACCTCTGCCTGAAGTTACTTCCTGAGACCATTTGCAGTTCCCCCACAACAATTTTCTACTTCATGACAACAAACAGGATTCTGCAGTAGAGAAACCAAAGATCACTGAACAAATAACAGAATCTTAAAGTTGAAAGAAATTTAGATGTCTATTCTTGCTCCCTACCAGACAGGTGAGTCCCCTCTAAAATAACCTCAACAAGTGGCCATCCAGCCAGCTTCAATGCTGGGGGACTCACCATGTTTCAAAGAAGCCCAGTGAGTTCTATTTATTAGAAAGTTTCTTCTTTTATTTAGTTAAAGTCAGGTCTCTACAGCTTTCTGGAACCATTAAATGCCAATTCCACACATATCAGAAGTCAAAAGATAGGAATTAGGTTAGTCTAGTAATTTATGCCAGAAACTTAAAACTTGTTTTATCCGTGTGTGTGCTCATGGGGGGTCACTGACAAGCCTAAATGTTATTGGAACAGAAAAAAAGAATAATCTGAAACGGTGAAGAGAAGGAAGAAACCAGTATCTAGTTAACACATTGGCATATATTGCCCACCATCAGCCTAAGCACTGTTTGGCTGCTTCTGAAATATTTATTAATTTGATTTTAACAAGTTGATGAAAAGAAGTTTTATGTAGAACTATAGTGCTAGAAACAAATTTAATAACTCCCAACCAGTGCAGGGGTAAAGGAAGAAACAACAAATCAGACCGTCCTGTTTTGAAAAATTAACGTTGGAAATTAAAAGCTGAGAAGATACGTGGTTCATGGCCATTTGACATCTGCCACAGCTAAGAGAGCAAGGCTGAGGGAAAGAAAAAATTGGTCATTAGTAATAGCCTCCAGTTTACTGCAGCAATATGATCTTTGTACTTCTACTCTCTTGGACTTGTTTAAAGGCTTGAGATATTCCAAGTTGAACTCACAATTCTTTCACCCAACTTTTTTTTTTTTTAACCAGAGCTTTACTTTCACTTGTATGGAGACCTATAGTGCACTCAACGTAAGCACAGAGCAAAGGTGATCTGACATTATTGTCTACAGTTTTCATTCCTAGAGTGTGGAAAGAAAACTTTCTCTGTCCCAACCATTTATGTAACACCCTAGGGAACTCATTTCCGGTAATGCACAGAATATATGGTACCAGCAGGCAAGACTGAAACAAGGTAGATGAAACTGACCAAAAACACAGACATAAAAACGGGTGGGTATGGATTTAACTATGCTCATTTCATCTTTCAGAAAAGTTAAGCTTCCAATAATAAAGGAAGATAAAACTACTTACGTTCAGACAGTGGTTTGAGGATAGTCTGGCTTTTGACATCCGACTCTACGATTTCAATAGCTCGCCTATAAGAAAATAGTTCTGAAATTAATTTAGGCTGAGCCAAACCAAATACCACACCAAACCACCAAGCTCAAAACCAGGCACATTAATTAAAAAAACAATATGTTTTATCATTTAAAGCCCCCAAACAAAACTGGGTTGTGTCTCAGCTAAAGGGGACTTAATTGCCTTGGAATAATTCATGGACCAGGGAATTCAAGAAACTTCAACATTACATGGTTTCCTCTTATAGATGCGAAGTAGGTCACAACATACATGGAGCCAACAGTAACATTTTGGATGAGAAGAAATGTCATGCATAAGGGAGAGGAAATGCAGTGTGGGTGACGAAGAAGGAGCACAACCCCCATACATTAGGCCTAAGCGGGGAGTTCTTGGTTATATCTACACGCGATATATGTAGGCTAAACACCAGCCTACTTGATGATTGCTCACAGCTGTAGTCTTTACTCAAGTAGTTTGCCGACTAGGGTAGACTTTCAAATCCAGGATCATGCCATCTAGCAAAAGGAAGAGCTTACTCTCCCACTGCTCTCTCCAAAGTGCTTTGCCCACAGGAAGCCATAAGCCAGACCTGGATCTTCTGCATGACAGTAGGAGGAGGTTGGACCAGTGGGCCAGCACAGCAAGTATCATTTTAATGGACCCAGTGTCCCTACTGGGAAGCAAGAAATTTCATCAGTCAGCACAGGAGGCTTTCCCCAGCAGGAGAGTCAGGGGGATGGGAGGAGAGAGCTGTCTGGAGTACAACTGTGAGGCCCACCAACTGGAGGGAAGGGGTGCTCACAAAAGCAAAGGAAGGGGGAAAAAGTCTAAAGGCAAAGATGGTTCAGGTCCATAAATAAACCTGCTTGAGACCGGCTAATGGAAAAGTAAACTGGAGTCTTTTTTTAATACAAATGTAATTAACCAATCTATAATCACCACAGGGAGTGCCAGCAACATCTCATTTGTTTCTCCCTCTGTAGGTAATGGACTGATAATGTTTCAGACATTAACACGGTGGAAATGCAGAGCTCCCCACTGAGAAACAAGTCCTCCTTTCGGAGCATAAAAAGTAGCAGAATGGAGCCTCTTAAGCCGTATTCACTTGAGTTACGTGAGACAATTAACAGCATTTCTTTTTTTAATAAAAGCGACCCACAGTGCCATAACTCACCTGCAAACATCTAGCGCTTTGCGAACATCTCCCGACACAGCTGAGACTTTGCGAGCACAGAACTGAATTGCAGCATTATCCAGAACCTGATCTCCAGACACCTTCAGACAACACAGAAAAGATGACAGTCTACACTATAAGATTTTCCTTCTCTGGGATCTAGGTCCCAGTCATAAATATTTTCACGGTTAAGTCTAAAGCTTGATTGGCCACCCCGGATGGTCTGAGATGCCTTTTCTGCTCATAAGTAAACGGAGATGTTTGAAGGAGATAGTTTTCTCACACATTTAAACATTTTGTAGTAATATGGCAGAAATGGAAATGGAAAAAAGCAATTAGACCTCAGAAGAAGGTTTTTATAGGCCCCTATTTTTAAGGGCTAAGGAGCCACTTGAGTGATTGCCTTAATTCCTATTTTATTTCAATACTGAGCTGTATAAATAGAGCCATATGTGGGAATTCATACAAGAGTTCTCACTATGGCCCATAGGAACTCAACTGGTAAAGCAATCAACACAAAATAACTTAGAACCATTGTTAGATTTTTCCCACCACAGGTGAGCCAAAGAACATATATTTTGGCACAATGGTTGACACTCACTTGGTTAAGTCGATCCTGCAAGATAGTGGCTATCTGATTTCTGGTATAAGGTGGGAAGTTCAACAGCTGTGGCTTACATTTTTCTCTAGCTTGAAGCCTAGGCAGAATTCTGTCTGTGAGATCCAAGGTATTAGCAATACCTGAGGAAGAAATAAATAACACTAATCATTGGTCAAATCATCCTAACAGGAAAACCAAACCCTGTGAAAGCTAAATTTCCAGTTATAATCCAGCATTTCAATTGTTTCCCACTTGGCCCCCAACAGTCATTAGTTAAGATGTACATAGTCATCGTAGAATGTTCAAGTTAGGTACAGAGTTGTTCACTGATAAGCAGACCCAAAACCAGAAAAACCAAACCCAGTGCCGTCGAGTCGATTCCGACTCATAGCGACCCTACAGGACAGGGTAGAACTGCCCCATAGAGTTTCCAAGGAGCGCCTGGCGGATTCGAACTATCGACCCTTGGGTTAACAGCTGTAGCACTTAACCACTACGCCACCAGGGTTTCCAAGCAGACCCAGACACCCCCAAAATCGATGGCCTCTGAAATGCAGTATAATGTCACTTCTATTCAGACTTAACAAAATTGATTTGCCTTGGATTAAAATTACTATTATTTTAGAGTAATTTTCTTATTTTGACAAGCAGAAAGCAGATTTTAGATAAAATAATAAATAATAAGTAAGCTAAAGAGAGATAACAGAGAAGACTTTAGAACCACATGTAACATGAACAACTGAGCACTAACCAATCAACACCAATCGAGAGTTGCTTAGCCATGGCCATTCAAACAGCGTGTACAATACATCCTGCCCTTTGCTGTCTAGCTGGTCCATCTCATCCAACACCAACACACTACATATAAAGAGAAACAATTAGTATTCGGGTTCATCTTCTTAAATTTCCAATTTTTCGGTTTGGGCTGACGTTAGATCACCACCTTAAAGCTGAGACTAGTTTAAGATCATCTGTCCTACTTCTATTCACTGTTAAAATAACATGACAACCTCTATCACGAACAAGTAACTTCCACGTTATCTTCAAGCAATTAGTTTAAAGACATTTTTTCCAATTTATAACTAGAAGGTGTATTTTTCTTCTTTCCCTTTACGTTTATATAAGTGTCTCTCATATATCAAACAAACCAAATGTTCTTTATGAAAAAACTGATAATCCAGAAGACCAGAACGTGAGTTTGTGGGCAACAGACCTTGCAGATTTTCAAAGCACAACATGCAGCAGAGCAATACTTACACCATGGGGCCCTTCTCTGCAGTCATATGTTTTTCTAACTTCCTCATCATGTCCTTCCCAGCTGGCTTGGATCCTCCTTCCTGACAAATCTCCTGAGCAATAGCTGGGAATACAGCCTGAGCAGTCTTCAAAGACATGCAATTCAGCATGATAGTTTTAAAGCCTTTCAGTTCCTTCTAGAAAAATACAAACATGAAAGAGTTACTTTGGTTTCAGATAAAGATTTGATAGAACCTAGGGTGTCTTTGAGGAACTAACAGCATACAAGACCAGAAGCTCCACTTTCTTTTGGAAAGATAGAAACAATGAGAAACAAAAAAGGCCCTATTTTGGGAGGAAACTTCAACCCTCTAAATACTTCTTTCTTAACCCTCAACAACCACGTTTCATTTTAGCAAGAGCATCAAAATTCAGATCCTCAATGTACCTTGAGGTCTCGCAGAATTCGGCTTAAGCAGGCAGTTTTTCCAGTTCCAGGAGCACCAGACAGATAAAGACTTCCAGCTTTTTTTCCACAGATGTGCTCTCTTAGGAAATTCCTGATGACATCCATCTCCTTTTCCCTGGCAGGCAGCAGATCCGGGACAGCTGTATGCAGGACCAGCTTTGCTTGCTGGTAGCAAGTGCCTGTGCCAGACACGAAAGGACAGTTAGACACAGAAGAAGGTGACTAAGAAGACCCACTGGGTTGCATTTGGAGTCATCAGCCTTGGTTATAGGAATGCACTAACAGCTGCCATCTAAGAACAAACCTTCTTGCTTGAACAGTCTTATACATTCAGATTCTTTCTCCAATGGACATCTCTGCTCAGAATTTGTTGTAATCTCTTGAGCTTTTCGAATTGAGGAAAGTGTTTTGTTTTGGTGAACGCTGTCCTTTTCTCTTTTGCTAGGAGACTTAATTGTCAGCTGATTGTCAAATACCAATTTGCGCCCCTTAGGCATACGTGAGCTAGGAGGACCATTCTCTTTCTTGCCTTGCTTTGGTGGAGAACAGGAAGGTAAATGGGGAGTGTTGCACAGGTTGTCAGCACCTGAAATATATTAAAATCAAAATGTGGTCATTCATAGCAGTGGATAGTAAAAGGACATTGCAAGGACCTCTGGATCCCCCAGAACCACCAAAAGAGAATGTTTTATCACTAGGAACAAATATTGGCCACCAGATGGCACCACTGAATTTTGCTACAGGAGAAACCAAATGAGTTTTACTGGGAAGAAATTCTAAGATTGTTCTAAGACAGTATTTCTCAACCTGGGCACCACTGGCATCTTGGAAGAGGGAATTCTTTGTGGGGGGTGGGGGGGCCTGTTTCCTGTGCACTGGAGGATGTTTAGCAGCATCCCTGGCTTCTACCCACTATGCCAGAAGCACCCGCTCAGTTGTGTGACAATCCCTCAGTTGTGACAAACAAAATGTTTCCAGATACGGCCAAATCACCCCTTCCCCATTAAAAACTGCTGTTCTAAAACAAGAAAGCATTGCCAAACACTGTTCTAAAATAAGAAAATAACTGAAAATATCAAGGGTGCCACCCACTTGTTTCCCTTAGTTTCACAAATATTGAGGCAAATTTCAAAATACTATTTAATTGCAAGGTCATTTAAAAGATTGTCAAAATTAAAGTACGGTATTAAGGAGAAGTTGAGAGCTACTAGCTCAAAAATTGTACCTATAAAACAGATAGCTTACCTAGACGTTTTCTGGGGCTGAGAGGCAGAATTTTTTTAGGAGAACGTGGTATAGCCTGGACGTGTGTCGGTTCTAGTTTGGTGTTATGACAGTTTTTAGCTTTGTCCAATGTCCGAGACAGCTTCTTTTTTGGAAAATTGATGGTAGCCTGTGACTGGGATCGGGTTCGAGGCATAATGGCAACACAGCTAAGTGTGAGTAGGAACAGGACAGGCAGTCAGTATGCAAAAGTGAAGGGAAAAGAACCTAACATGCAAATTCTTCAAACAGTTGTTCACTGGTGCTCATGACCAACACCCATTTCATGCGTAAATTAGGTTATAGCAATATTTTAGCATTCAGTTCTGCTTCACATCTAAATCGATACAATTATAGCTAACACTTAATGTCTACCTACTGAGTATAAGAGGCTGTTACAAGCATTTTGCAAATATTAACTCATTTAAATTTTACAACTGCCCTAGAGATGGATACTATTATAATCCCTATCTTACAGATGAGGAAACAGGCACAGAAGCCCAAAGTCACATAACTAAAAGTAGCAAATGGGGACATAACCCCAGGCATCCTGGCTTCAGAGTCCAAGTTCTCAACCACTTGAGCGGTACTGCTTCTTACGCAATAAGAAGTTCATTTTGATTGATGTCTAGAGTACGTCTAATTCCCTCACTTCAGGCCGCGGGATATCTTTATCACCAGCTTAGTCTAGCAACCTTCCACATTTAGTCTCCCCCAGTTCTTCCCCTCGCCTCTGCACTCAGTCTTCACTCAACCCCCCACCCCGGAACATCTTCCTCCTACAGCAATCAGCTCCTTTACACCATGCCCAGCTGCCAGAACTCCTCCGAACCTGCACATTCCCCTGTCTGACCCCGACCTCAGACCTCCCCTGATCTCGGCTCTCCTCCTCTCATTACACTCCGGCCTCATGGGATCCCGCAACCCTCTCCCCAGCCCTTACCGCGCTCCGCCGCCTCCCAAACCCCAGGCCTTCCCGAGCACCTTTCTCCCCCGCAATCTTCTCCTTTCCACCTCACGGGGCTTCGTCGCCTCAGCGCAGGTTTTTTCTCACGTCTCACACAGACGGCCTCAGGGATTCTTCACCAGAAGCTCCTGCACTGATACCGGCAGCAGCAAAGCCCTTCCGCGCTCGCGCCAAATTTGCAGAGTTGCAGCATTCCCGCCTCCCGCCAAAGCCCGACCAGGCTTCTGATTGGCCGCCGCAAGAGCGCCACGGGCCTCGGCCACCGCCCCTTTCTCCGCGGCCCGTCCAACAGGAAGGCCCAGAGCCAATCAGAGACTCCCAGGTCTCGGCGCCACCGTGAGGCCACGCCTACTAGGTGGTGATGGCATCTACATCCGGGGCCTCCGCGGAAAGACGCGCCGTTGCGGCGAGGGCGGCTCTGGTTAAGGCGGACTCGCCCCGCCGCAAAGCCCACCGGGAGATGTAGTCCTTGCCACACGCAACTCTGAATTTCCGCGCTTTTTTTTTTTTTTTTCTTTCTGTGCGATGTGTAGAGATGCGGTGACTCGTCTCCTTTCCTAACGTAACCATTTTAATTATCCTGATGCGCTACATTTTCAGAGAGCTGCTACATAATATCTAGCATTTATACAGCGTTTCTGTGCCGGGCAGGATGCTAGACGCTTTATTTATCTCCCTAGTCTTCCACCCGGCAAGGCACAAAGCAAACGCGCAGAGGGTAATTAGAGGTCACAGCACTTGGTGCTGGCGTAGGACCGAGAATTCTTGCTACCCAAACCAATGTTTTTTGTAAAGCTGTACCCATACTTAAATTACACTGCATCACGGTATCTCACCGGTGCTTCAAAGCAAGAAGTAGGGTCAGACCTCTATTTTGTTCAAGGTACACATTGTTATCATTAATTCCATTAATCCACACATTATGCGGAGTGGAGAGAATTTTATGGTCCTATAACTTCAAAAAAAAAATTTTTTTTTTTTAATGGCTAACCACTAGGGTTTCAGGGCCAGGACACACAGTTATAGAAAAACAGGCAAGCTGAGCTTTTAATGAAAAATATAAATTAGAGCAATAATTTACAGGCTGCCTTCCAATGCTAATACCTCATCTAAGCCTCAGGTTCCTTTAAAGGCCAAAACAATTCTAGGTGATGATAATCTTTTTCCCTCAATATCAAATGAAATAGAACCATAAAACAATAGGACAGCAACTATGACAACCAGCAGTTAATTAGTCTGTATATGAGATGAGCCGATATCGAGTGCTTTAAGTGTATGCCACGGACTGGGATTTTACCTATATCACGTTAATCCTCTCTCACAACCACCCCAAGAAGTTAGTATTATTTCCATTTTACATATGAGGAAACTGAAGTAGAGGCAGTTGAGCAAACCTGCCCAAAGTCACACTAGTAAGTGGAAGAGCTGGATTTGAACCCAAGAGGTCAAACTCTTGACCACTTAATCACAGAGGGAAGATTAGACAATGTTCTAAAATGGTCTTCTAATTAGGAAGAGATGGTGAAGGGGCAGGCTTTTCTAGCAGCGGAAACAAGAGGAAAGCAGCCTGCCATGAATGCAAGAGTTACATACAATAGAAGCTGTAGACCAGTGGGCATTTCTGGTCTCTTTAATAGGGTAATAGAACCCAGGAAGCAACCTTCACTGCTTCTATTACTATAAACTGGACACCTAGAAAATTGTCCTTAAATAATCTGAAATGCTAAGGTGTGCCCAGCCAACTTTAAGAGATGGTGGTAGAGTACAACCTACCCCATTACAGTGGGACATAGGCAGCAAAGGAGCCTATGAGTACTTAATGTGCATGTTGGAGCCTATGAAAACAGACACCAGGAAATATAGCACTAAAGAAAATCCTACAAGAGTGAATGACCACTGTGGAAGCTGGTAGAATTACGGAATGTCAGGATCGAAAGGGCTCTAGGTTACCTACTTGAAGCTTGCCCTTTGTAATATGTCAGTACATCATGCACACACCACCACCACCGTTTCAAACTTCTGTGCCTTTGTGCATGCTGTTTCCTCTGTCCGGGATGCTGCTCCATCCTCCTTCCCTGGCTAACTTCCCTAAAGCCTTTCAATACCCTGCATAGGTTTCTTTAGGTAGCTATTTGCAAGTCTTCTAGACTATGAGCTCTTTGATGGCAGAGGTGTGCTCTACTCATCTTCATCTTGTGGATGCTTAGCACTGAGTAAGCATGCAGAAAATACTTGCTGAAAGAAGGAATGGAAATGACGCTCCTGCCAAGAGGGCATCCACCCTTTGCATGAATTTTTGTAGTTGGATAGCATATAGTCCTTTAAATCTCACATGCACACACTCCTAAGCCTATGAGCGAAGAATTAATTCAGTTATGTACAAAGCTAACTAGACTGGGCTCCAGTGATGTCAGAGGCAAAGCATTTTCCTAGAGTTGTCCTCTGGGGCGGTCCAGACTCTGAGACATTTTAATTCTCTTACCTATGTTTGCAGAGCACTAGGAAGTCAAGGACAGGCAGCTTCCTTGTAATGAGCTGCAGTTTGTGGCTGAGCTGGGCAGGGAAATAAGAGGCACACTCACCATAAGGACCTATGCCTCAGTAATTAGTGAGCAAACGAGTGTCCTTATCACCTGCTAACTCACACAGTATCATGGAGGTGGAATCAAATCATACTGGAAAGATTTGTCTGGCACCCTTTTGTGTGAGTGTGTGCACATGTCTACACACACATCACACAAATACCGTCCCAATAAAGCTTGGAGGGTTAGGAAGTTGAGGGTCATTACGCTCCATCTGAACACCATTTAAAGTCACAGGAGAACAATTAAATCAATAAATAGGTAGTTTATTAATCATATTAATAACAATGTTAGGTCAAATAATCAGAAATTCAGCCAATCCAGTAAGTATGGATGAAAATGAAAGGAGGGCTCTCTTCCCCTCCCTCCCCAACCCTCAAAGGTTTTTATTTCTAATTATGTGCATGATTCATACACACACCCATTATGAATCAGTATGGGAAATAAATTCAAGACCTTTGCTAGTGATGAAAGTGCAAGTTGAGCTCAGTGGTTACGATGTCAGCTGACCACAGCAAGCAGAGATAGCCTGGTTGAATTTTTACACCTAAAGTCAAAGTTCCAGAAAGCGAGCTAAGGGTTCAACTAAAAAGCAGTGAAGGGCAACAGTCAACACCCACATAAAAACAGACACACACGGTCTGTGTGCTCTGCCCCCATATCTTTTCTTCTGCTCTTCAGTCTAAGAACCTGTTACGCAACACAGGTAGGAAGAATCATAAAAAGGGCTCTCAGGAGAGGACACGGAGGGCCTCCTGGGTACCGGAAGTCAAGGGCAAAGGGGAGTTAGGTGGCAAAAAATAACGTCCAATTCTATCAGAATCACCTGGTCAGCCTGGTTAACAACAACTATGATTTTCACAGTAGAGCAAAAGGGGAAGAGAAAAAACACTTGGGATGTTTCAGGTGCTTCTGCCCAAGTCAGTACATCTACTTTCTGGGGGCCTGGAGTGAAACCACTACACTAACCTGGATATAAGGCAACAGATTTTGTCCCCTCTCTCAGCCACCACTTGAGGCAGTATTCCAGACAAGAGTACACAGTTTTGTTTTAAGTAAGATTTAATTAAACTGCACGGCATTTAGAAGGAAGAAAAGTACCAAAGAATTCAACCTGAGACTAGATTATACCTCTTGGGGGGTGGGGGGAATTAAGGGAATCAATGCTATTTGGAAGGAGCACTGTAATCTGAATATAACTCCGAAATAAATCATACAATAAATTATTTTTTAATTGATCCACGTACAGACACACACACACACTTCACACATGTCATTCTAGTCTTTTATTCAGTGTTGACTGTGACTTCCATGCTGGTCACCCTGGGAAAAGACAAAGGTTAGAAGAAATTAAGAAAAAAGTCTAGGCCCCTCGGCCACCATGGAATGAAATTTAAGACAAGAGAGGGAACCCACTAGGTTGTCAGAAACAGAAGCAGAAAGAAGAAAACAGCAGTTATTAAGGAAGATTTTAATTGCTTCAAAGAGGAAGAGAGGACGAAAGCACAGAACGCTAACACAAGTAAAGGCACAATGAACGTGGAGTTAAATGGAACCAAACTCTGCCTTTAGTTAAACAGCTTTTTTTTTTTAAATAGGTTTTTGAAGGTGATTGTTTTGTTTCATTTTGTTTTTAGGAGATGAGTCGTAAAGGCAGAGTTGTAATGGCCCTCCTCTCTCCCCTCCCATTCCCTAAAGGGTGGCTGGCAGAAAGCCAGCTTGACCACACAGCCAGGGACTGAGATTCAATAGGGAAAGAAAAACTTCGACTGGAATGTGAAGAATTAGATTTGCAGTTGACTGCAGGTCAGGCTTCCAGAAGGACACAGCTCAATGTAGTGCCATTAAAGAGCCTCAGATGTCCTATACTCTACCCCCTAGAGCTTTGCAGAAGGGCAGAACCCTGGAGTCATACTTCTCCCCCACTCCCATAAGCACTCAGCCTACAGATTATTTCAAGTGATCAGGAGAATACAAACACACCCCAACCCTGAGTTGCTCTGTAGCAAGTCTATTTACAATTTTTTTCTCACCTCTCCCTGGAGGTAAATCTGGGTTTCAAGTTGGGAGGCCGTGGGGTGAGAAGACTCCCCCAGTGCAATGGCCAGTGACTAGTCTCCTTGTCTTTGCTAGCTGGGAGGGCTGGGATGGAGCAGCCTCACATCCATCAGGTGGGGTAGAATTCTCACTCTGCGGACCCAGGCTATGGAAGCGACGGGGCTTTGTGCAGTAGCTGGAGAAAACCACACCTGGAATATCAAAGTGCTTTGGTCCAGGTTTGATGACCAGGGAGAGGGAAGAGTGACATTTAGCTCATTTAAAAACCTGGAGGCCACCACCCTGCTTACCAGACAGAGCAGTAAGAAACAACTATGAAGTTTTTCCCACTAGGGAAAAACACCACAAAACCCAACACAAGCACAAGGGCTTTTAACACAGCTTCCTGACGCTTACTTGGGCAATGTCTCTTCCTTTGGGAGGGGACAAGGGAGTTAATGGGACTGGGCAACAGCCTCAACATGAGACCACCCAATCTTCCACTGAAGAGACGACAGTCCCACAAGCAGATAAAAAGAGCAGTTTAAAAGGTGAGAAGTTTTAGTGCTCTTGCAGCCAGCCCACCTTAAACCTGTATTACAAGCTTTTTACAACATACAAAATAGATCACTAACTATGAGGATCACATTCCCAATCTTCAATAGTAAATATACATGATAATAAATCTGTTATTAACAGTGAGACCAAATAGTGTATAAGGCAAAAATATTTAAATAGGTACTGTGTCATCACCGTGCTCTGAAAAAGAAAACTCTTCTGACTAGATCTAGGCCCAGGCCCTTTTTCATGAGGCTGATACAACACAATCAATACCCATGTGACACAGTCCAAATGCTGAAGGATATGAGGGGCAGCAGGCAGAGGAGAGGACAATATCAGCCCCAACAAAAAGCTGGGGTTTGGCTTTTACTTGTGATACTTATCTTGATGCTTTGAGTATAGGGAAAAAAAGACACACTTTGATAACATTGTACAAAAGGCATCAATTCCCATTTCAAAAATAAATGGGAAGACTTCACAGTCAAAGTTCAGTAACTTGTCAGCATCTACCCTGGAACCCGGCTGCACTATCGACTCTTGTACTCTGTCCTTTTCCCCTCTACCTTTCCCTCTACTAGTGTCTCTCTCTCAGCTCCAGTTACTTTAGGATGCTGGGGATACTTCTAAGAGATAACTGCTAACAGATTTGAAAATAAGAATGATAAAGATGAATGATTAGAAAAAGTCTGGTGACTGACCTAATCATGGTTTGTCCCAAGAGTCAGTGTGGTCCAGGGGATGGAAAAGGACAGCAGACTCCATACAGAAAACCCAACCAGGGCCCTCCTTCACCTAGCACTGGGAAGACTTGGATTTCACCTGGCAACATGCACAGATCCTTAGCCTGTGATCCAAAAGGCTGGGACGGTACCTAAGGAATTTAAACCTGTGCTATGGCCAGTGAAAATTTTTAACTAACTTTCCCCATCCATTTCAAGGAACAGTCACAAGGCAACAGCTGTAGCAAACCAAACCATCTGGTATGTGGAACCCAGGAGCCCCATCTTTCTGTTGGAGAAAGGGTAGTCCCCGTCTCATCGCTTAAGCTCTGTTCCTACCTAGATTGGAAACCCGTTTTCTCTTTGCTCTTTAACCAGGGTCTGGAAGATGAAGAAACACGTACTGCTGGCTGCCAAGGAATATCCATTAGACTGAGGCACATCTCACTAACATCTTTGTGCTTCCTGGCATGCAGGGATCCCTGACTACCCTCATTAAGCTTCTACTCCCTGCCTTACCCTTGTCTATTCTGCTGTGTGTTAACCCTTGTAGTAGTCTTGGGAAGGTGAGGGTGGTGCAGGAAGGAACAGAAAAGCCTGCTCAGTCTGATGGGCTGTGAACTTCCAAACAAGCAGGTATAAGTTAAAAGTCTTTTGTGGCCCTGCAGAGACAGTCCCTTCCATGAGGTACTTCTTCGTCATGCTGGAGCACCCACCGGGGTTGAAGTTTTCTGGAAAGGACTGAAGGAGCCACTGGCCTTCAGGACCAGTCAGAAAGGCTGAGGTGGGGTCAAGGTTAAGGTCAAGGCCAAGGCCTAGGCCCTATCTTCCAACTCCCAGCAGAGGTTTTTGAGGTTTGTGAGTTAGGAATGAATGATGTCCCCTCTCCCCCCACAAAAAAGGCAACTTTTCTGTTGAGGGGCTAGGAATTAGGGAGAGGAAAAACATCCCTCAGCCTCAGTACCCTGAGGAAATAGGGCAGGGAGTCCCAGAGGATTCAAATAGCTCCTGGTCCCTTTGCTGTAGAGGAACTGACTATTTCTAGAAGGATCCCCAGTTTATTTTACCCTCGCCTCTCTTTTTATTAGATGTTTAGTTCAATTGATTAGTATTTAGTGTTTATATCCAACTTACCCCTGGGAGGGGGGAGAGAACAGAACAAAAAACACCCCTAAAAATAAAGTAGAACCATTTCCTTGCCCTTTTTCCAAACCTGACCTTTAAAACAGATCACCTGTCTGCAAACTCCTTTCCTGTTTCACTGAAAATGCCCACCCCACCCCCCAGAAGTCTTGGCCATGTCAGCCTCCTAAATGATGAAATACAATATATCTGCCAAGCTTCCCCCACAGTGGGTAGGAGGAGGTAGGAGTACCATTCTCTACCCTGCCCCAACAATGAGTTAACTCATCACAACAAGGCACCTTTCCCCAAGAGGAAAGCAGGAGACATGGAAGCTTCTTCCTCATCTGGCTAGCAGGGCTGCTAGAGGAGGGATGAATGCAGGGTTTGAGACCCTACTGCCAAGATAGAGAGTCCGGTCACCAAGTCCAGAGACAAGATGCATAGATGGAGGTGAGCTGGGAGAACACTTGGAGTCTGGGGGTTGTTTGCACTGGAGAAACACATCAGGAGCTCTCATGCAGGTTTCAGGGGAATGAAAGGGACCATCTGAGAAGAAGAGAAGGTCCATCCTTTTCCTGAGGAACAGGATCAAGCCAGGCTTCACCTGAGAATGGGTGGCAGAGGTGGTGCTCCACGGGCAGCTGAAAAAAACCAAACACATGCACACACATACACGAAGGTCACCCACCAGACCCTGAATAACCCAAAATTCTTGAAATAAGAGACAGACCCTTTAAGTTAGTCTTTACATTTGGGGAACTGGGTTTTGTTGTTGTTTTGTTTTAATAAAACAAAGGTAAGGAGAAGCAAATTTCATCCAAGAAAATGTACAAATTCGACATTCTGTGCAGTATGGAGGAGCATTCATTACTACTCGTCTCACCTCGATTTGTTTTGCTGGGATATATTCTCTGAAAGTGTTTATATTCTTCTGGAGCAGGAAAGTCTTCTACTGGATGGAAGGAATATTTTGACTCAAAATCATCTGAAAAAGAACAGACTATTCATATCCCCGTTCCTCGTGCTCCCAGAGACCTCTGTATCATATAACTCCCACTTCCCAGCCTCCTGTGCATTCTGAAGTACTGCCAGGCCTGCCTCACCTCATAAACCACAGTCCCTGCGAACAGGGACCGCATCACCCTACGTGCTGCACATGCTCAGAGGCTCTTCAAATTAAGGAGTGAACCCTTGGGCTGATTCTTAAAACCTTTCCACCAAAATTCAGGCACAAAACAGAAAAGAAGCGCAGCTGTTTGGACAGGAGCAGAAAAAAACAGTCCTGTGTTTCAATAACTGGGTCCTCTTAGAGACTGCCACCATGGGAAGCCAACTGAACTGAATCCACAAATTGGAAAAAAATAACCTAAAATAGGAGTACCTGTCTCCAGCTAATGAGACCTTTGGCCAGATAATTCCCTTTTGACCCAAGTTACCCTCATTTAGCTCTACAACACAGTTGGGATAGCCATCTGATGGCCTCCATCCCCACTTTCCATGGCCCCTCTAAAAGGCAGCTCAAATTTTCTGAGTGTGGCTCAATCAAATTCCAAGCGTTTCCACACTGAGGACATATCTTCAAAGCGATAACCCTAGACCACTGGAGTTAGCAAACTCAGTACAGGAACTAGGTGACTTAAATTGCTAGCTACTCACCCAAGAAAGATCGGACAGTGGTAATAGAATCTCTGTGGCCATTCCTCAGGGGTGGTGGAGGAGGAGGTGGCCCAGCTGGCGTCCTTGAGGGCGGAGGTGGGGGCTTTCCTCGGCTCATGGGATCTGACCCATGCATTCGGTATGGTGGTGGGGGGGGAGGAGCATCCCTGGCACCATTTCGAATCATGGGTGGCGGGGGTGGAGGAGCTGCAATCAAAATCCAAAGTAGTTAGGCTTGAATGGGCAGATAGCGAGGGGTAGAGGGATTTGAGAGACATGGGGTAAAAGAGTACCCTGGTGCTTTGCCAAAGAACCAGGCTGTGAAAACCTCTGGGTGCCATTAAATATCATATTCACCCTCTCCTTCATCCCTATTTCTTTAACAGCATCACCAGTCTCCCAGATGCCAAGGTTCAGAATAAAAGTATGACTTTTTCATTCCTCACGACAAGTCTGTCAAGAACCCTACGAATTCTTGATGACTTTTTTTCCTGCTTTTTCATGCCTTCCTCCACAATTCTAATTCAGGGCTTTCTCATATTTAGTCTCGTCTACTGCAAAAGACTCCCAGATGTTTGCCCTCCGTTCAATCTCTAACCCCTCCATTCTGGACATCACCAACTCACTAATCTCCCTAAAATACTTGCTCAAATTTTTTCAAGGGCTTTGCATTTCCTACCTCATAAAGTCTCAAATCCCCTCTTCTGCATTTCCACTGCAGCCTGTGCACATCCCACCACTCTATTAGGATTAGTCATTAAATGTGCCTCTCCCCCAGTGTACTTCATACTCCTTAAAGGCAGAGCAGTGTCATTCATCTGTGTTCCCAAGCACAACCAAACATACAGCCTGTGGTAGGTAATCAATGTTTGCTCAATAAACTGAATTACATGTAATTTTGCTCTTGTGACTTCCCTCTCAGTACTCTGAAATGCCATCCCTCACCCTATTACCAAATCGTACCTATCCTTCAAGGTTCAACTAAAGTTCCATCTTTTCAAGACTTTCCCAAACCAGCCCACTCTATTCTGATCCCCTCCTCCTTAGCTTCTCCACAGCATACAGAGACTCTGGCACTTAGTAGTACAGATTAAAATGAGTAATTTTCAAAATATACGTAGTAGGAAGCTAACCAATGTTCACCCTGGAAGTTTTTCTTCTCCAATGATACTCTCATCACTCAAGAAAAATTGGGATTGGCTCTTTTGGAATTACCAGACCCATAAATATCATTTCATGATAGTCGTATTTCATTTCTGAAGTTGCCTCACCGCCACCAAGAAAAATATTCATATAAATGTGTGTGTATATATACACACATACATACACTAGGTCTGACTCTGCTTTTTGGACATTTGCAAAAATCAAATCCACCCTTAAAAGACCAAAACTTGCCACCAAGTAGAATCAAGTGTGAAGAAACAGCAACATCAGTGGGTTAGGTATAAAGTGTCCCAATGACAATATCAATGGAATGGGTTCTGATATGTTTAAACGCTTTGCATTAAATAATAATAATAGCAGTTATGATTTACTGGCCATCAGTTATAGTCTAGGCACTGTGCTAGGCCTTTATATGCTTTAAATTTTTAAAAAATTCTTACAACCACCCCTGGAAAGTATGTGGTATCACCCCCACAAATGAGGAAACTGGGACTCTGACAGGTTATCTAAGGTTACAGACTAATAAAAACAGACCCAGCACACTCTTACTCTCTTCACTACCCCTACTACATTACTTTTCATAACTACCTCAAGTTGTATGTATCGTATCTCCCCAACTAGATTTACAACTCAGGGAGTCAGAAGTGTGTCTTTTGGTGCCGAGGCAGTGCCGAATACCCCTAAATAGTACATGGAAAGACTACTCAGCATAACAGGCAACATTGTTTTAGTAATAAAAGTATATTCATTATTCCTCCTGAATTACTGTCGGAATTTCAGTAGAGTGACTGTAGTTAAGTATGTAACATAGTAATGGAATGATATTCACATACAGGGAAGGGGTCTGGCACAGTAGGCCCAATAAATGTTAGTTTTCACTTCCCATAAGACAGACTCAGAATGTCAACTCTCCCTTATTCTTTTCAAGGTCTGTTTAAAAACAAACAGGATCCATTAGGGGCAGTTACTAAAATCGCCTTAACATCTCCCACCGCATCTCTGAGCCTTGTTTTCATTCCGTATCTGCCCAAACCAAAGCTCTTTCAGGTCAGTTTCAAAATTTTTTCTGAGTATATCTACTCCTAGGACAAGGCCAAGGAGAGTAAGGTGGACTGTGTTAGGTAGGCTCAAAAGGACATCAGCTAGACGCTGGGCAGGTGGCAGTGATGAGAGCCAACCTGGGCTGGCAAAATAGAGCAAGGGCAAGAGTGACCTGTTCAGCTCCTTCAGCTCCTTTTCTTAAGGAGGGTCATCCCAACCAGGTTCTGCTATCTCCAATGAGTTTCTGAGCTCCTTGTCAGATCCAGTTTTAATACTGTTTCAAGTGACAGAGACCCAATGGACCTAAGAAACAACCAGTTCACAAATGAAGCCCTGGGGTGGGAAATAGCCTTTTTAAAATCCAAGATAACCCTGATTCTGAGGAAAGCATGATGGTATCAAGTCTTCTTAAAAAAAAAAAAAAAAATCCCTTTAAAAAGGGCCATTTTTTACTCTGCAAAGGGAAAATTCGGGAAAAAACTATGTACCAATATCCAAGTTTTTTTTTTTTTTTTTTTTGCCTACAATATTTTTTTAATTTAACCCATACAATAACACTTTGAGATGGGTATTTTTATCCCCATTTTACAGATATGAAATTGAAACCGTCAGAGTAAAAACTTAACTTTCGGAGCCTGGACTTCTAACACTAGTAAACCAGTCGCTGTGTTGTCAGTTCTGACTCCAATACGCAGGTTTTTTGGTCTCTGAGAAGACTGGGAGGATGGACACCCTGTACCCTTTCACATGTAAATAATTCACACAGAAGCAAATGTGTATTACATAATATTGTCATGATACGATTTAATTACAGAGATAAGTCCATGAACTACCTGGAAGCCCTTTGCCGGAAACCACTAACAATTTATCAGTACACTATAGTTTATAAGATTTCTACATCTACTTTTGATTTTACAACCACCTCTGAAAGTACTATTAACACAATTGCACAAATAAGGAAACAAACTCAAAGAACCAGAGTGGCCTGCTCAAGGCCACACAACAAATACAGCCAATACTGAAAAGACCTCTGACTAAAATATCTCACTTTTTCCCAGTGTGTGACTCTTTAATTACTGCTCTGGTTACTGATACGGAAAGCAAAGTTGATGATGGCTAACAGACAGAAAAACAAGGCTCATAACTTCAAACTTTTCTCAAGAAACCACAGAAAAAGAACGAGAAGTGGGAAGCAAGAAGTCCACAGACATTTAAAGCTACTCAGCTCAGCCCACAGATATTGCATTTTTCTCTACTTTTATTTCTGAACATGGTAGGAAAAGACATGGGCTCTGCTCAGATAACGGGTCTTTTAAAAAATCCCTAAGTTAAGGGTTGAGTAGTCACATCGGCAGCAACGTCAAAAATATTTACTATCTGCCCTTTACAGATATGTAGACGGAAAACCCATTGCCAATGAGTCAATTCTGACTCATAGTGACCCTGTGTCGGGTTTCCAAGGCTGTAAGTCTTTAAATCTTTACGGAACCAGGCCGCCACATCTTTCTTCCGTGGAGGGGCTGATGGGCTGGAACCGCCAACCTTTGGTTAGCAGACAAGCACTTTAAGCACTGGGCCATCAAGGCTCCTACTTACAGATACATAATGTCATTCAAATGTGTTCCCTGGGTCAATCGATTCTCCTGAATTGTTTCTTTTCCCTGTGGGGAATAAATGTTTTCATGTGTGAAAATACCACCCTCATTCAAACCATTCTTTATAACTGTGTGAAAAACAAGGAATGGGATGTTCCCAAGCTGTTGCAATAATAAATTAACACAGATTAAGAAAGAAAAAAAAATTAAAACCTGAACTTTGCACAATTAAGGACCATTTTAGGACTATATCCTTAGGACTAGAGCTAGGGAGACAGGGGTCAGGAATGTATCAGGATACTTGTTTGACTACCCCATGTTAGACTGCCAGCTCCCGAAGGACAAATCTCTAAGTATCCAAGGAGCCCGGCTAAAAGGGCTTTTAAGGCTTCCTGATGACATAACTTCTTTACCATTGTTCTACACCTGCAGGGGCTGATTGTTTAAAAGCTCAAAAGCCATTTACAGAGGGTGTGGCTCAAAATCCAATGGTAACAAGAACGTCAAAACCAAACCAAACCAACTGCCATCCAGATTCTGACTCAGCGACCCTATAGTCCAGAGTCTTAGGGTTTTCAAGGCCGTAAATCTTTACTGAAGCAGACTACCACAGTTTTCTCCTGCTGAGCAGCTGGTGGGTTCAAGCAGCTGACCTTCTGTTTAGCAGCCAGGGCTTATGTAGATACAAGAATAAAAAGAAAAACCAAACCCAGTGCCACCGGCTCATAGCGACCCTAGAGGACAGAGTAGAACTGTCCCACAGTTTCCAAGGAGCACCTGGCGGATTCGAACTGCTGACCGTTTGGTTAGCGGCCATAGCACTTTAACCACTACGCCACCAGGGTTTCCGACACAAGAATAAGGGAGCCAAAATTCCTGAGTCTAAGAAAGCCCCCGGGAGCTGTTTTACTCTCGAATTTCAGTCAATCTGTTTTTTTAGAAAGATTACACAACTTCTTTTACCTTTTCTAGGGTTCCTTGGAAGAAGCTCACATCCTTTAATTTCCTCCTTAACCAGTTTAGGTTCCAGAGCCCATTATAACAATCACTCCCCTTTCCCTCTCTCCCTTAATCCCACATGCCTAAAATACGCTGGCCCTGCCTGGTTAAATACAACTCTGCACCTACTCTGCACCTGCAAACGCACGGCTGAGTGCACACCATACTGGTTAATCTCACTGTAAACGTATGGCCCCTAATCTCAAGTGGGTTTTTTGTGCTGCTGGCAACCTGCCACATTTCCCTAGTCCAGCCACTCTCCCACACTCCCAGATGACCATTTCACCTCTTCTTTTCTCTCTTCGTATCTCCTCGCCTCACCTCATTGCCAGCTGATGGTCTTTCTTTCTATTACACTGAGAAAATAGAACCAAATCAGAAGAAACTCTCCATAAGCTCCTACCACTACATCCACCTACACACTTGCTTCTCTGAATGTTCTGCCTTTCTTCCTGTTACCATGGAGGAACTATCTGTGTTCCCGTCTCAGGCCAATTCCTTACCTATAAATCAGATTCCATTCCCTCTTACCTACTCAAGCACATTAGTCAAGCAATTTGTTTCTCCTCTCTCCTGAATCAATTTTTTTCCTACTAGATTATTCCATCAGTATACAAATTAATCTGTCTTACAAGAAGTATAGCCAGAATGCTCCTTGGAGGCAAGGATGGCAAGATTGCATCTTACATACTTTGGACATGTCAGGAGGGATCAGTCCCTGGAGAAGGACATCATGCTTGGCAGAGTACAGGGTCACCGGAAAAGAGGAAGACCCTCAATGAGGTGGATTGACACAGTGGCTGCAACAATGAGCTCAAACATAACAACGACTGTAAGGATGGCTCAGGACTGGGCGGTGTTTCGTTCTGCTGTGCATAGGGTCGCTATGAGTTGGAACCGACTCGTCGGCCCGTAACAACAACAACAACAACATACAAACAAGGGTGGGGAATGAGGAGAGAAGTGGAGGAGGGTGGTAGTAAGGGACCCTCGGCCCCACATCCTCTTCCAGAACCACTCCATTATCTGTCTCCCTTCACAGCACAATGCAAGAGATTTCTGCAGTGCCACCTCCAATTCCTCTCATCCTACCCCTGCCTGAACCCACTCCAATTAAGCTTTCACCTTCACCCTCCACCGCTCCACTGAAATTACTCAAAAAGGTCCTGTGTTACTTGGAGATCCCAAAAATGACTCCCATGTTGCTAAGACCAATGTCAATTTTCAGTCTTCAACTTACATGACTTATCTGCAGCACTGGACACAGCTGATCACTCCATCTTCCCTGAAAGACTTTCATTAGCTTCTAGGACACTCTCGGTTTTCCTCCTCCATTCCTCACTGGAAGCTCCTTCTCAGTTTCCTAGGCTGCATACGCCTCATCTCTCTTACCTCTAACGTAGGTTCTCCCAGACCTCAGGCCTCTTCTCTGTCTATAAACACTCCCTAGGTGATCTCATCCAGCACACAGTAGTTTTCAATACCACTCAAATTTCTCTCTCTAGCCCAGACCTTTTCTCTGAACTTCAGAGTTTACTAGCCAACTGCTAATTCATTATCTCCTCTTTAATAGCTCAAACTTATCCAAAAATGAACACCTATCTTCCCCTCCAAACGTGCTGTGGTCTTACCCATTTGTCTGGTTTATTCCAACAGCATCCCAAGTGGTTTCCTTTTGCCCGCCTTGCCCTCCTGCAGTCTGTTCTCAACACAGGAGCTAGTGATCTTTTTAAAAGATAAATGAAATCATGCTACTCCACCTCTCAAAACTCTCCAGTGGCTCACAGAGTAAAAGCCAAACTCTTTACAAAGTCCTGCAATGTTCTCCCATGAAGGTCTAGCTTTCAGACCTCCATTGCTGCCACTGTTTCCTCACTCATTCTATTCCTCCCACAATGGCCTCCTAGCTGTCCCTAGAATATGTCAAGATACTCCCAGCTCAAGGCCTTTGCATTTTTTATTCCCAGTGTCTGCAATAAGTATTCACTCAGATGAACTGCTTAGCTTACTCTAAATCACTTTAAGTCTCTGCTAATTTGTCACCGTATCAGTAAGGCTTTCTCTGACCCTACTCCCAACCCCAAATTAAAATAGCATTACCTCCCCACCTAGTATATCCTACTCCCTTTCTCTGCACTGTTTTTCTCTAAAGCATACTACATACAGTTGATTTACATATTTAATTTATTTCTTTGTCCATGAGAACAGGAATTTTTTTGTCTTTTCTATTTACTGCTGTTTCCTGAATACCTATAACAGAGCCTGACACATAAAAAGGCATTCAATAAATAAACCTGTTGAATGAATTAATGACTTCTTATTCTTTTCCATCACTGAAGGGGAGCTCTGAGAAAGAGTGGAGAGAAGAGATAAACTCAACTCTCAGTATAACCTGGGGGAAAAAAGTGCTTCCAGGCACTTACCTGCTCCTCGACTGGGAGGGTCTCGGGCTGGGGGAGGTGGCCTATTACTCTGTAGAGAGGGGGAGGCTGAGGTGGGTGGAGGTGGTGCTAGGCCTCTGACAGGACCTGGAGTCTTCCTATGCAAAGAATTGTGTCTCTGTGGCAGCTCTGGGGCTGACTCATTAGTGGGACTAGAAGGTCCATTGGGGACCCCAGGAGGCTGGCGGTAAGGCGGCGGCGGAGGAGCCAGAGACTGGCCACTTGGTCCTGTTCTGATATTCACAGGGGAAGGAGGTGGTTTGACAGGGGGTGGAGCAGGAGGTCCCTCTCGACCAGAGTGAAGCCTTTGTCCAGGTGTCGGCGGCAACGGTTTCTCTCTGTTGTAGGCTGGGGTTTTGCTGCTGTGGATAGGCAGAGGTGTAGGGGGCGCATTGGCACGCCGCCCTGGGGGTGGGGGAGGAGGGGCAGAGGAGCTGTGCTTCATGCCAGTACTGCTGGTGGTATTAGGCCGGGAGAGGTCTGGTAAAGAGGGTCTCTGCATCCTGGGCAGTTCTGGGAGTGAGGCTCGACTGCTGTCTGTATCATCTTGAGGGCGGGTGCTGGCTGTAGACACCGGAGGCCTTGGGGCAGCAGCTCGAGAGCTCGGGACTTGCAGGGCTGGTTTTCCAGCAAGGCTCTCTATAAATACACCAGATAGAACTGGGTCAACAGAGCTAGGTATATGTTGGTTAGTATGTCTATTTTACCTGTCCTCCTCAGTGCAATCTGCACGGCAGCAAGGGAAGCTCTTATATAGTTCTGGGTTTTAATCCAGTGGCAGGGTCAGGACCCATTAACAAATATTACTTATATACTTTAAATACATTTTTATTTAATTCCTCAGCTTTTGCTACTTTATCACTTTATCACTCCTCCCCTGCTCCCACGCCTCCTTCCTCCCACTTCTACCTCACTGCTCAATCCCATTTGGCCCACTTGGAACCAATCAGAAATGAATGCATGTGTTTAGGGGATGCTGAGCTTCTGTGAAGGGCACCTTCAGCTTCCTCTCTCACCACATCCCCTTCCATTACAAGCGTGGGATAAAGTCTGTAGCCGGCAGTGGTGATGGCTGAACAACATGATGGACATAATTAATGCCACGGAATTGTGTATGTAAAAAAATGTTGAAATGGCAATATTTTGTTACATATATACTTACTACAATTAAAAAAAAAAAGATTTAAAGACCAAAAAGGGAGTGGGGGGAGAGAAATTAATGCACTTGGAAAATATCTTAAGAAAGTACTTACCAGTACCTGAACTGTCCTTGGCTCCCACAGGTCTGAGCTTCGGCACGCCTCCTTGGAAGAGGCCTCCCTTAGGCTGCAGGGCAGCCGCTCCTGAGCCATAACCACCACTGCTTCCTTTAGGCTCTGGAAGGCATACCGTTAGGGTTTTCATTTCACATGCTCTGAAGCAGTGACTGAATCAATCCTGAGAGGAAACCCCTCCTCTATCTGGGCTTTAATTTGCAAACAAACCAATCTTGCTTTTTGCCTTTCCATTACAAAAAGCTAAGCCTCTCTGTTCCACAGCTTTGTGTGGAGATGAAACTTCACTGTGATGAAAGAGAAAATACGGAAGGAACAAGGAGTCAATCCTCCCTTATTTAGGGCATAGGGATAACTGGAATGAAGAAATGTTCAGCAGAGTTCTCTAGGCTCTCCTTTCCAAGTCCCAGATGATAAGGGGGCTAATGGCTCAGGGCCCCAGGTGTGAGCAAACTCTGCAGAAGCCTATGGGAATGGACCCTTGTAGCGATTATAAAACCATCTTTAGCTTTAGCCAAGTGGATTCCAGGAATATGGGGGACTCCTTAGAGAACAGCCAAGGATGTGTCCCTAATAAGCATCTAGTTACAATAGGAGATGGAGTCTTAACCTTGAGAATGCTTCGTAAAGATCAAGAAGCAACTTCTAAGGTATTTAAATGAGCAGATGGGAAGAGAGCCAAAGGAAACCCCAGGACAAAACTCCCACTCAGGACCCAAGAACAACAGCAACCAGCCAAGTCTCCAAGTCAATCTTGGCATCCTGGTGGTTCAAGGCTAGGAAATGAAGCTTAGACTCACTCTCAAGGATGGGAGCACTCCGATCATTAATGTTTGTCACCTTCTTCAGCTTGGTCCCTTTGCAGATGTCCTGTAAGAGGGCACCTCGACCCCGCTGTTCATCTCTACTCAGCTTGGGCTGCACTGTGTTTGCCTGAAGGAAGAGGAAAATATAAGTTCCCTCCAAATACTCCCCTTCTATCACAAGCTTGAGATAAATGACCTCAGTCAAAGTGGGTTCCATAAGGATGCCATAACCTCCCCTAGCATTCTGCCTGTCTAACCTAATTATACAATTATTATTGATATCATTCTTCTTATTTCTTTTTCTCCTATTCTACCTTCTGTGAAGGGTATGGGTCTCCCTCCTATTCAGAAGCTTATGATGGGGGCCTACACTAATTCTTACTGAGTACCTATATGTTAGTCATAGTGTTAGATGCTTTATATGTATCATCATCATCGAGGCAAACATGTACTGAGCCCCTACTGTGTCTCAGGTATTGTGCTAAGCACATTACTTGCATTACACCTCATTTAAATCAAGCCCCCAAGCCAGTCTTTCAAATCTCTTTCCTTTTCCTCATTCACCAAACTCTTTACTTCCTAAGTGTTTCTTGAATTCATCCTCCACTCTCCATCCTCACTGCTCCAGTCCAAACCCTCAATTTTCAACTGCAACACCCCATCTACTGTCCATACTGTTAAGAGTGACCTTTCTAATACAAATTCAGTCAGGTCACTCCTGCTGCTGCCGAAAATACTTCCACACCTTCCCATCATCACTAGGAAAAAAATTCAAACCCTCAGCCAACACCTTCAGTTTCATCTCTCCCCACATCCCCTCAAACAATGATCTATACCCCAGTCTAACTTCTCACAAATCAGCACCCTTCCACAGTCTGCATCCTCGACTTCTGAAGCCCTTCCTCCCTCTACTCTTTCTGGCTAAACTCTACTCATCCTTTAAGACTCAAGAATCACTTCCCTCCTAAGCACCTTCTTTGACTGCTTTTTTCTTTTATCAATATTTTCTTTTGTAATACAGTCAAGTAATACTTAAGCATAGAATAAAATTATCTGGATTTTCTAAATTGTGTACCTAGCTGAGTCCCTGATACGCAGTAAGTCTCTCTGATGAAATGAGTTCCTTCATGTGGCCTTTTGCTTTGGTTCTTTGGAAAAACAGCTTGAGTGATTTTTCCCCTAAACCCCAAGGAGTTACCTTTGCCCTCGTCTTCTATCCCTGAGGGTTTGTTACTTTTGTCCAGGTTGACTGGCATTTCTTAGGTAAGCTATAAACAACTTGATACTTTTTGTCTGGTCCTGGGCTGCAGCCTGTCCTGTGATTGGTATGCACCTTGCAGGGACTGATTAATATATTATGTAAATGAAATGACTATAGACTATGCAAATGAAGTTACTAGAGCCTACTGTGCAAATGAAGTGTCTGTGGCCTACCGAAGGGATTGGTCAGTGGATTGGTCAGTTTGTGGCCCTGGTGGAAGACCCATGCCTTGAAACTGAAAAGGAGTTTGTGTATATATGCAACCAGCTCCACAGAGGTTTTTCAGACAAGTAGCAGGAAGCAACAGAAACAAGAAAAGGCAAAAAAGAAGAAGCAGAGAAAAAGGAGGCAAAGAACCTCCTAAAAGAGCTGTAACACAGGCTGTTAACAATGAAGACAGTGACAGGCCCAGGAGCAGTCCAGCAGCAGAGTCTGTCATAACAGAGGGCAGAGCAAAGAGGAGCCTGTCCTGAGCGGGCTGAGAGAAGGCCTGTGTGGCCAAGAGCCTGAATTGAAAGAGCTGCCCTGCACTGAGAAAGGGAGACTTTGCCTACATGCCTCCTGATCCTGATCCTGAGTAGCACCCTGTTACTTCCTTAATAAACTACTTAACTTTATCTTCAGCTTCATGTCTCACCACATCCCCTGAAGCAATAATCTAAACTGTAAGTGTAGTCTGTGAGTTCTGTGTGGCCATTTTAACAAATTATCAAACCTAGAAGAAATGTAGAGAGTACAGTGTGAGGGATGGCCAGTACCAGAATGGGTAAAAAGGTTGGAGAGTGGAAGTATGCAGCCTCCACCTCATGCGAATCAGCTTTGGGCTGATCCTGGTCATTAGCCTCCCTGATGTTAGACAGTTTCTGACAGCATTTTACAGTCCCAATAAAAGGCTACTGAGTGAATGACTAAGACAGTATGACTCAGAGCAGTAACCCACACAGAGATTCGAGGAGACACTCTGGGTCATCGACACTATAACCAGAGAAGCTCTACCTTTATCTACTTCACTTACTAGGCTTCCACATAGAATTTCATCTACAAAGGGGGTTCAATCCTTAAACAAAATGTAAGTAAACCAGCAATTATGGAAAAAACACTTGACCAGAAGTTGGCAGACCTGAACTCTAGTCCTAGCTCTGAAAGAAATTAGCTAGGCAAGTCACTTTTCCTCTTTAGGGCATAATTTCACATCTGTTAAACACACACACATGCACACACCCCGGTTACTAGTTCTCTAAAGCTACTTTTACTTCTAAAATTTTACAAAAATGAGGTAAAACACACCAGTTCCTTCTTTCTCATGTAACACCGGGTATCACAACCCAAATATGGTTAAAGTGGTTGCCTCCCTGGTTTAGAAGCCACACTGCTTTTTTCTCCCGTTATCAAACTTTTAAGTGTTCATACTAATATATTACATATTTCTTTCTTGATGAAGCTGTCAGATTTGATGGACTTGGCTTTAAAATGAACTAATTTGGAGTAGAAGAGGAGGAGATGAAATGGTTGCGAGAAATAACCACAGGAATCCCCATTCTTTTTCTCACAAATGCTGGAGAAATGACACACTGACCTTTACTGGGCAAGTATTTTTAGGGGGAAACACTAGTTCCTACCCAGATGCCACCTATCAATATCTACATTTAGAATGAATTAGGACAAGAAAATAAGACAAGCAATTATGGTCCAAGCAGGACCTCTCTGGGATCAGAACTAGCTGATGACTTTACCTGTTTATTCTCCATATTCTTATACCACATGTCTTTGAGAACACCAGGTCTTATACCAGGAAACGCTAAGTACCCATTAACACCAGGCCCAAAAACCTGGGATGTCTGAAAGTGAGGATTAAAGAGCAGGCTCAGAGTTAAGAATGTTATGGGCAAAAAAATCTAAAATTTCTAGCAAAGGAAGTTAAAAAAAAAACAATATGTGAGGGTCATTGATCTACTGACTCAAACGTTTTAAGACAGCCTGGCAGAAGGACTACCTACCTGATTAAAAGTGGGAGGTGGAGGAGGACCAGGTAGGGGTGGAGGGGGAGGAGGAATTGGCATCCTTGCCCTGCACCCAGTTGGCACTGCTCTCTCTCCGCTTTAATTTGCAGCTTTAGGTCACTCATATACCTGCAAGTGAAACAGAAATTCATTAAGAACGACCTTAACACAGACACACTGAGTGCCCAGGAGAACTAGGGGGCTGGGTGTGACACCAGAAAGAGAGAGACTTAGCACCTCATCTTCTAGTTCCGTTATGATCATGGACAGTCCAGGGCTTGGCCAACTTTTTCTGTAGAAGTCCACGTAATAAATATTTTAGGTTTTGCAGGCCATACATGGTCTCTGTTGCATACTATTCATTGTTTTGTTTTTTACAACCCTTTAAAAGTGTAAGAACCATTTTTAGTTAGTGGGTCACAGATTACTGAATATACTGGGATAGTCACATTCCTGGAATCTGATCAAAATATAAATATCATGTGAGAATCAGGCACTTATCAGGGCTCAAAACATTTCACACTAAAAACTATACAGCTGTCCTTCCAGTAGAGTCTGTAAGTGATCCTCATTTTACCCTCCAGTGATCACCTCCCCTGATAATCTGTCCTAATGAAACCCCTTTTCCTGACCCTCCAAAAAAAAAAAACCGGAATCCAAATTAACCAGCCATCATGAGTACAACTTACTCACAGGTGACAAGAGAAGTTCAAGATAGAACAGTGAGCTTTACCAACCAATCCATGAAAGAACTGCTTCTGAGCAAGGGGATTAATAAGACTAGGACCCAGAGAAAAATTCACAGGCAGCACCTAGCACAGATGGGAGATGATCTGTCCCAAGCCAAGCCTAAAAGATCAAATCAGGAATGGCAACCCACTGAGTAAACCTGGTTCTAAACTCTTTACAGGGGTCAACAAACCATCTCTGTGAATAAAGGAATAACCACTTAAACACTTTTCTTGATGTCCTGAAAATGGCGAAGGGAACGGTAAATTTTCCAAAGGTTCTATAAAACCAGGAACCTTTGGAGGGGAGAAGAATCTGACAGAATCGTGACTGTGAAGGTCTTCAAACCCACATCCTTTCCAGTGTAATACCACTATAGGCTTGCTGCCCAACAGAACTAGTTCTTCCAACCACAAAGAACTGGATAGTGCTTTGGTGAGGTAATTTCCATGGGCAATGGTGTCTGAACTCTCTTTAAGAAATGAGCAGCTGACTCCCCTCCAAAGGAAATACCTTCCTGTTTCTGGTTTCAAAGCTAAGTCTAGTCTTTCATTGCCAGGGATCTAACACACAAGGCTTTAAAAATTGATCAAAATAGTAAATCTTCATAAGCAGAACATCTATCACTGGGGGGCAAATTTAAAATAAAACATAAGAAAAAGATAAAAACTTTCTTCGAATTTTCTGGATTCACCTCAAAGCCCCCACAGCATTCTCAAAGAAATCAGGAATCAACAGGGAAAATAATAGTTGAAAATGCTGGTTTTGAATAGACTAACTCTAGCCACCTCTGTTCCTGCCTTTTCTGAGTATCCAGTTCTATCTACCTTTGGCCACTGCCATGGTTGAAATGGTCTTCTAGAATGACCTGGAAAAGAGATTCAGACAAGCCCCTAATTCTTTTTATAGCCACAGCTGATGCAACACAACCTACATGCTAAAAAATAAGTAATGACCTAAAGGAACAACCTCATGCCTGGCAGACAGCACCGCTTATTAAGCAAAGCAGTAATTCTCTAGCAAGCCAAATCTTTTTCTTTTAAGCAACCCACTGGAAAAGACCACCAATATACTATGCAGTTAAAGATGGCTTCCTAACATAGGCTCAGTTCAAACTCCAAGAGACCCATCAAAGTAACATTACCTTCACCAAGTTACTTTAAGGTGAACTACTGGCAGTGGCTCTCAACCTTTCTTCTGCCTCTGTGAGGTATGCATGTACAACCTACTTCTATCAGTGACATTTATTACACTATATAATAATACACTAGAGTGGGGCATTAGCCTTCCCATTTTACCGTGGGTTATTATCCTTCCCATTTTTAAAGTCTAAGAGTGGGAATATGTGCATGCATACGAGAGAGACAGAGAGAGACTGACCTGAGGGGCAATTTGCCCAAGATCAGCCAGGAACAAACCGTGGAGGTGTATAACTCTGCCCTGGCCTTCCAGGCTGATTCCTTTCCACTTCACTAATCACCGCTGGGGGGGAAAACCTCCCCTAAAAATTGGTGTGGTTAAGCAATTTTCTACTATTTTTTTACCAAATGAAAATTCAACCCACTTGATACGTCTCTTAGTGACAGGAAAAACAAACAAAAAAATCAGCCTCCTAAATATTCTCCAAGAGCAACCTAATTTATGTGAATTCAAATTAAAACAACTTTCCTTTCCCTGAAAAGCCCCAAAAGAAACTTTATTCAAACAAGTTTCAGACTTCCAGTACAGAGGGGATCTACTTTGAGAACACTTTCTAGTTAAAAACAAATGAACCAAGAACAGTTCATGATGTTTAATGGTTTGTTGTTGTTGGGTGCCAGGGAGTAAACTTCCACTCATAGCGACCCCATGTGACAGAAGAGAACTTCCCCAACGGGTTTTCTGAAATCTTTACCAGAACAGATTTCCAGGTCTTTCTTCCAGGGAGCTGCAGGGTGGTTTCAAACTGTCAACCTTTCGGCTAGCAGCCAAGTGCTCAGCC
The DNA here is from genome assembly GCF_024166365.1 of Elephas maximus indicus. Lineage (NCBI taxonomy): Eukaryota > Metazoa > Chordata > Mammalia > Proboscidea > Elephantidae > Elephas > Elephas maximus. Next base: position 47,434,581 of record NC_064837.1, on the reverse strand, counting down.
CTTGTGCCACCTGGGATCCTTAAAGTTTAATGGTCAATAAATTTCAGTGACCAACTATTTTTATTCAAAGGTCAAATTCAGGCCTTCTGGAATCACTGTCTATTGCAACTGTAAGAATTCAATATTCCTGAGGTTAAACTTAAGATTAAATTTAAAAACAAAAAAAGATTCTCTACAGAATTTTTAAGTCTTTCTTTTCTGATCTACGAAATTATAAATATGAACCACCATTCGTGCTCTTCAGAGTCCTTGATTTTCGGAAATATTTTGAGACTGCCTCTAGTTCAGCAATTCGGCAATTCTCATTCCCTTCCTTAAGCCCTTCCATCTTAAAAACCAACATAATAAGCTTTTTATATTCTCAGACTCAGTTCCTTTGAAATAAACTGTGCATTATTTCAAATCTTCAGGATGCCAAATTGATCACCGAATTCGAAGCTAAGTCTTCATAAGACACAAGCAATGCACCTTTTAAAAAGTCCTTTCTTCTACGCATCAAAAGACAAACCCTATTTTTTTATTCAATTTCCTAATGTTTCACTCCAAATATTTCTATATTTTTCAGGCAGGGGATTTTCTTAAGTAGAATGACACCAACTATTGCCTTTTATATTTGATAAATGAAGAATCCAATTTAGCTGTTGCTTTTTTCATATATTTAAAATTATCTGAGAGATATCCCTAGTTATGGCTACAACTTTGGGCCTTTATTCAACTGGTGTTCTGGGGCTATAGAACTCAGGTTTCAACTGCAAGTTATTTTAAAAAGAAAAAAATCAATAAAAATTCTAACCCTTAGTGCCATCTTCCACTTTCATGCTAAGAGACCTCAAGTAACAGTACTTTCCTTTGATCTCAGTTTTGATTACAGAGTAAATTACAGCTTTTGTATCAAAGTATCCAACAAAATCCCAAAGGGAAAAAAACTAACCTGAAAAAAGTAGGGTGCTTCCCTCAGCAAAGTCTAAAGGGCCTGAATTCAGGATGTCAACAAAAAAGTTCTCTCTTCTTTCGTAGACACGTTCAACTCTTTTAATATCCTATTAAATCTCCTTCCAACACAGAGAAACAGAGAGACAGGTAAAACAGACATTTAAGGAAACTTTCTGAAAGACTGGAGCCCTGGTGGCACACTATTTAAGCATTTGGCTGCTAACCAAAAGGTCAGCAGTTCGAATCTACCAGCTGCTCCTTGGAAACCCTAGGGGGCAGTTCTACTCTGTTCCACAGGGTCACCATGAGTCGGAATTGACTTGATGGTAATGGGTTTGGGTTTTTTTTTGTTTTCTGAAAGACCAGCAACTCTGGTGGTGCAGTGGTTAAAGCACTCAGCTGCCAGCCAAAAGGTCGGCTCGACCACACCAGCAGCTCTGCGGGAAAAAGATGTAGCAGTCTATTTCCATAAAGATTTACAGCCTTGGAAACTCTACGAGGCGGTTCTCTGTCCTATAGGGCTGCTATGAGTCAAAATCAACTGGACAGCAGTGGGTTTGGTTTTGGGTCCGAAAGACCACAATAGCTCTGCCTACTGTCTTCGGAAACCTAAAAAGAAGACAGTTATGTCTTCAAAAAAAAGTTCCAGCTGTTCTCTTAATGGAATTCTCATCCCATAGTTCACATCAAATGAAATCTCTCTGTAAGTGTCAGAGATGGAACATAATATTTGGCAGAAAGAGAAAGTCATTTGCTATAGGACAAAGAAAGTCACATAATGGAGAATGCGGGTTTTGTCTGGTGTATTTCAATCCCAGTCAGAAGGAATGACAGCTTTGCCTGATGTGGCTTCAATAACCCAGTTAGGTGGGATGATGAGACTTTTCAAGCATGGACATTCAAAACCCATGGATGAATCAACTGTTTACAACCCTTCAATACTACAATTAGCCCCAGAAACATTCACGTCAAACTAGAAATCCAAAATGACCAAGTCCACTTTGTATATTTCTCAACGAGGTCTCTAGTCAAACAGAATTAATATCAAGAAACCAAGCATAATTGCAACAAACGAAAATAAGTAAAAACTTAAGGAGTAGGTTTTTATAAAAATTAGATTCTACATTCAATAGCAATTGATATGTTCTGATAAACATTTAACTACTGGCTCAAATAACCCTAATGGTGGGCCCATTAGAACCAGTTTTGACATCACCCTGGAATAAGAAACTTTGGAGTTAACATGTCATATATCTATGTCCATTTTACCCAATGAGCTCTTAAGTACATACAGCACCTTATCTTTTTATAATTTTCTCATATTATTTTACAGCATAGAATAGGTGCTCAATAATCACTTGCCGAATTGAACAAAAGTAAATTTAAGAACAGCACTGTCTGAAAGAGCAAGTAAATGTGAGTGGAGAAAAAAAGCAGCAAAGGATGGATCAATGGACCAGAAACAAAAAAGAAGAATGGGAATATCTATGGAAAGAGGAAAGGAAGAAACGTGAGGCTATGCACATAGTTCAGTGTTCCAAAATTTCTTAACTTGCTAAATTCATTCATTCATGAATTCATCCATCATTCACTAAATATTTATTGAGCACCCACCACTCAGTCCAGTCAATATTTATTAAGCACGCACTATGTGCCAAGAAAGTACCTGGGTTGTGCAAATGGTTTATGCTCAATGACTAACCTACAGTTGGCAATTCGAACCCACCAGTGACGCTGTGGAAGAGAGGCCTGGCAATGTGCTTCCATAAAGATTACAGCCAAGAAAACCCTATGGAGTACAGTTCTACTCTGTAACACATGAGTCACCATGAGTCAGAATCAATAGGTTAATGGGTTTATGTGCCAAGACACTGCTCTAGAACAATGGTTCTCAGACAGGGGTGATTCTGTCCCCCAGGAGACATTTGACAACATCTAGAGACATTTTTTACTGTCACAACTTGGAGATGCTACTGGCATCTAGTGGATAGAAACCAGAGATGCTATTAAACATCCTAAAATGCACAGGACAGCTCCCCCGACAAAAAAGAATTATCCAATCCAAAATGTCAATAACATTGAAGTTCAGAAACCCTGCTCTAGAAGATGGACAAGCTTCTACAGTCTTAGGACTTACATTCTAGTGGAAGAAATAAACAAGGAAACAAATATAACTTCAGTATCTCAGTTAATGATAAATGGAAAAAAAATACAGAATCATAAAGGGAGACTCCAGGAGAGGGGTAGAATGTTCCTTTATAGAGGGTGTGGGAGAAGGCGAATGGCAAGCTCTCCAAAGAATTCTCTCCATGAGTAGAGCAACCCGTATGAACATCTGGGGGAAGGAGCACTCCAGACAGAAATAATTGCAAGGGAAAACCCTCTGAGGTGGGAATGAGCTTGATGTGTTAGCTAACTAGTAAGGCAGCCAGGGTGGCTACACAGAGTGAGGAAAAGAGTGGCAGGAGATAAAATCTGAGGCCTTGAAGGCCATCCTCCAAATCCAAAAGTAGTATCCTCCACCCAATATACTTGTAAGACCAAAGAAGACTAAAGGCACCAGCGCGTCACACCCAAAGTAAACCACAAGTTTAGTCAGTTTATCCTGTAATCCCACAGACTGTACTTGATCTCTCGGCTTAAGCGCAGCTAGAGACCTAAGAATTAATTGGAAGTCTTCCAAGGTTAAAAGTCACTTGATGGCAATGTGCCTGCCTGTCCACCTGCCCTTCGACTCTGCTCCTGAAAAGCAATACAGTATGGGAGGTAACAGCTCCTTATCATAGTGGCATAACAGCATCCAGTCCCTAGGCCGAAGAATCCCAATGTGGGAGAAGAGCCAAGAGCTGCTGCAAAGCCTTCACGTGCCACTCTAGGAAACTAACAAACTGTAGGAGGCAAACAGGTTCCTGTAATTTGGTAGAAACTGATGTCAACACAGACTAAGAGCACACCTCCATGTGTACTAGGAGACTATAGTAGGGGCTTTAAACTGAAGCATGTCTGGTTTCTCTAAAATACCAACAAAAAGGCTAGAATAACTTTTATGTTAACGCGTACCTTACCACCACCACACCAAAAAAGCCCTTCTACAGTATGAAAAAAATCTTCAGCCCTCTCCTGTCAATAGGCAAAGTGCTACCTCCTCCTTGAAACTCAATCCAGTCAAACTCCTGGTGAGACAGATTTCTATCACGTGTAGAGATGAAATTAATTAAAATTTCAAGGTTACGTGATGGAGGGAAAAAAATCATTTTTCCAACTGCAGGTATTTTTCATCACAAAAATTCAAACTATGCAGTAAATCTGACTGATTCGACAAGCAATAAAAAAATCACATACCTACTATGAATATTTAAACTGAAAATCTTAGGACTTATAAATTAAAACTGGATATTCTATTCTTTACATCAATGACTTTTCACTGTTACAAGCAGTACACAACCCAGGAAAAGAAAAGGAAGGAAGCAGAAGAAAGATAAAACACTGTATGATGAAATCCTGTCAAATATAATTTCTCTAGTAAAAACGTGAAGATGAATCAATAATGCAGCTTTTCCCTCTAATATGACGCTTCCCTCTTATCCTAGATTATTTTTTTAAAACCCTACAGGATGTAAACTTAAAAGTCTACTTATTCAAAACTGAATGCTTCGAAGGTCAGCAAAGCAGGGGCAGGGGTTTGGGGACCATGGTTTCAGGGGACATCTAAGTCAATTGGCAAAATAAAATCTATTAAGAAAACTTTCTGCATTCCACTTTGAAGAGTGGCGTCTGGGGTCTTAAATGTTAGCAAGCGGCCATCTAAGATGCATCAGTGAGTCTTAACCCACCTGGATCAAAGAAGAATGAAGAACACCAAGGACACAAGGTAATTACGAGCCCAAGAGACAGAATGCGCTACACGAACCAGAGACTACATCATCCAGAGACCAGAAGAACTAGATAGTGCCCAGCCACAACTGATGACTGCCCTGACAGGGAACACAATAGAGAACCCCTGCGGGAGCAGGTGAACAGTGGGATGCAGACCCCAAATTCTCATAAAAAGACCAGACTTAATGGTCTGACTGAGACTAGAAGGACCCCAGCCGTCATGGTCCCCAAACTGTCTGTTGGCCCAGGCCAGGAACCAGTCCCAAAGCCAACTCATCAGACATGGACTGGACTGGACAATGGGTTGGAGAGAGATGCTGATGAGGAGTGAGCTACTTGCATCAGGTAGACTCTTGAGACTGTGTTGGCATCTCCTGTCTGGAGGGGAGATGAGAGGGTAGAGGGGGTTAGAAGTTGGCAAACTGGTCAAGCAAAGAGAGACTGGAAGGAGGGAGCGGGCTGTCTCATTGGCGGGAGAGTAATTGGGAGTATGTAGTAAGGTGTATATAAGTTTTTATGTGAAAGACTGCCTTGATTTGTAAACTTTCACTTAAAGCACAATAAAAATTATTAAAAAAAAAAAGTCTACTTATTCATATACTACTTTATGTGGTAAAATTAGGTATCAGAGCTTATTCCCAGACGCAGGGCAACCGAGAGCCAAGTCCTCTCATCTAAAATGATGACAAATCAATGAGATGTCTACCCTTGTGTTCAATTAAATAACCACAGCCACAAGGAATGGCTTCATAAAAAGGATGACTGGAGATAACTAATGTAAGAGCAACTGTAAATTAAATGTCTAAAAATCATCCAAAACAGAGATAAACATCCCCAGCACCCACCCTACCCTCAAGGCAAAGCAAGAAGAAAACCCTCTGATTGTCTCAAGAATCAGTGGGACAATAACTCCTCTGATTTAGCGCTGTTTTTATGACTTCATTCCCCAAAGCTGTTTCAGTGGAACTTGTAAAAATGTATCAGTTATTTCTATAGAGCTGCTCCTCCTCTTCTAAAGCAAATAAGTGCGATATCAAAGCCAACCTGGCTTCCTCAGGCTATATTTTAGCTAATAACAGCCACCAGGTTTCCACAAACTGAGAACTAGAGACTACCCTTGGCTTCTGCAACCTTGCTAAGATAGGTACTGTTTGGCTCCTGACCTCCAAACAATTCACAGCAACCAAGGAGCAGGTGCAAACACCTCACGTCCAGATGCTTGACAGACTGGCAGGAAAAGATACAGCAGTTTTTCCTCTCTAGGTCTAGGGATCTAGAACACAAAGAGAAGAGAATGTGACCCTTCATATCGCAAAGACAAAGGCTGTCAAAGCCAGAAACAAACTTCAAATCACGGTGCTTAAACATCTCCAAAAAAGATGCTGCATAAATTCAAGGCAGATGATTAGTACATCTGTTTTCAAAGCCTGAGTCAGTTTTCCATTTCACCAAAAAACATTAACAGATTCCTGGATTTAGACAGTGAAATGATGCAGAGAGCTCAATGTTCATAACTAATATTTCCTCCCCACCCACACATATCCGAGAAACCAGTGGGTTTAGAGATGTTGGCTAAAAAATGGAGTCACACAAGGCCACACAACCAGTATTTAATACTAGTCTCAGATAAAGAGGCAGAAAAATAAGTGTCCAAATCAGATGAAGGGCACACATCCTAATTTAGAAATCCAGACCAATGCTAGACAGACTAAAACAGAGTCTGAATACAAAAGCAGTATCAGGGGAAGCCTAAGAAGTTTGCCTTTGAAACTTAAAATGGCAATAAGTGATTTAGAAGAATTTTCCAAAACAGGCTTTCCCAAACTTGCCTGAAAATAAGATGCATATCTACAGCATTTGTTTAAACAACAAACATTCCTGTGCAAACCTACTAAAATCAGAAAAAATTCAGGAGATCAATCTGGTAATCTGTATAGTCAACAAGTGCTTTAAGTGACTCTTGGTATTAGTGAAATTTGGAAAACATTGTTCTAAAGGAGTTATTAGTAATCAGCTGCACAGATGCTATGGTGTCTGAATGGATATCAGCAAGAAGCTGATAAGTACATTTGTTAAATGTGACAGATTGGACACATGCATTTATCAATATACCCTTATAAAACACCCTTAAAATTACAGCAAAGGGATTTTTTTTTAAGGCATAAACCTAAAAAAGCAAACAAAGAAAATGAGAAAGGCGACAATAGGAGAGAGAGAGAGGTCCACAAAATTTTGGAAGCTGGAAAGCAGATGTACTGGTGATAAATGCCTGCAACAGAAAGAAGCCAAGAAGCAAGCCGCCATTTTCACCACAGAATCTCAGAAAAGGCTCAGAAATTGGAGGCACCTGGTACCTCTATAAAAAGGGGGTGTGGGGGGTAGAACAGTAAGATTGGTTGAAAGTCTATGTAAGAAACAGAATCCTCCATCCCCTCCTTCCCCTCCCCATGGGGCCAGGAAGAAGATTGGAACAGATGAACCAGAGGGTCTCTATCAAGAGACCAGGCACAAATAAGGGCAGGCGTGTTATATTGAAAATAGAGGAATAAAGGTGAAAGTCTAACTACTCAACAGCGAGATCTCTCCCCACCTGCCCAGCTCTCTTTTCCCACCTGGTTCCAAAAACATCTGCTGCCAGACTTATACTCTCTAAGCAGGAGACTGAAGGAGTCCTCTGAGGAAAATGACCAGGCTGCCAATTTACCCTAAAGTGGTTCCCACCACTTGATGAGCCAGGATCCTACACTCAGAGCTTTTCAGTGCCTCATTCTTAAAAATGAACAGATGGACATTTCAGGAAAACCTCTAACATGAAAGACAGGAACCAAAACAAACAAAAAAAAATTCCTGTCACTATGCAGACATATTTATATATAAAATTCAAAGAAAAATAAAAAGGGCTCTTGAAAATTAAAAAATTGACAGCAGAAATGAAAAATACAAGAGTTGGAAGAAAAAGCTAAAGAAATCTCCCAAAAAACTGAACGAAGGAAAAGGTGAAAAATTGGTGAGAAAAGTAAAAAAAAAATTAGACATCAGCCTAGGAGTTTCATCATCTAGAAAACAGGGGTTCCAGAAAGGAAGAAGAGAGATAATTATCAAAGAGGTAATATATTATAAAAGAAATACAAGAAAATTTCCCAGGACAGATAAATACAAGCTTCCAGACTCAAACGGCTCACTAAATGCCCACCGTAATGAATTTTAAAACATCCACACCAATGCAGAGTATTTTTCTATTTTCTAATACTAGGGATAAAGGCAAAGTCCTAAAAGCTTCCAGAGAAAAAGCAGATCCCATACAAAGAATCCAGAGTCAGAATAGCATCAAATATCGCAATACTACTCAAAAGTCAGAACACCACAGAGCAATAGCTTAAAATTTCCACAGAAATATTATTTCCAACACAGAATTTTATACCCAGCCAAATTATTAACAAGTGTGAGGGTAAAAAGAGAAATTTCAGACATGCAAGACCTCAAAACCAGGCACCCCTCACCCCACAGACCCTTTTTCATAAAGCCTCCGGAAAAAGTCCTCCACTAATGCGTTTGAATATATCTAAAGGAGATTTACACTTCTGTTAGTTTAGGGCTGAATTAGTGATTTAAGCCAAAAAAAAAGAATAATTATACAGACAGCAAACAAAGAATTGTACAAGGAAGGAAATGTATTCATAGTACACATAGTCATTATATTGGGTGCTGAATGTTTTTTTCTTCCTCTTTTAGTAAACATTTACCTCTACTGCCTTCTAGACTCTTTTGTATAACTCAGGGGCTGAGGGCTTGGGAACTACATTCCCCAGAATCCCTTGCTAGTGGAGTCATAGTTTAGATTCCGCCAAAATGAGTCATTCACTCAAGAGCAGGAAGGTGGAAGACAGGCATTTGCCATTATTGCTTCTCCAGTACCAATGAACAGGTACGTGCCCTTGGACAGAAGGCAGATATGTGGTTTGCAGCAGTTTCCAATGTTCTCCTGCAAATCAACTCCTTTTGTATTTAAGGTAGCTAAAATTATTAACAGCTGTTTCTTTAATTCCTTGCAAGGTGGCTTTCCCTGACCTATGCTCCCCCTAGCCTACCAACATCTAAACCCTTGTATTAAATTTCTTCCTGCTTGAAATACCCAGAACGGTTTGTTTTCTTGATTGAGCCCTCACAAATATTATTTTTAAAAATATTATATTGGTCGAATCAAAATTGTGATGTATCTAAAATAAGGAAAAAAAGCAGGAAGTGCTGAGGGTGGGAAGCAGAATGAGAAACCAAAAACATCATCTTCTAGAGTAGATATTCAACAGATAATATCTAAGAATTGAAAAATCAAGGAACAACAACATAAGCATACTGTTTAGAAATCTGGAGATAATTTACATCAGAAAAAAACCACTAAGAGTATTAATAAGTGGTTTTCTCTGAGAACAAAAAAAGAAACAAAGCTTTTATGTTTTTTGGTCTTAAATCTCATAGTATTGTTTGACTCCTTAAACTATGTACACTTACTATTTTGATAAAAATAAAGATTTAATTACTTTCTTAAAAAATTCCAATACTAACAATGTATATGCAAAATCAAGGTTCAGACTGATCAAAATTTCAAAAATAAGGTCAATATTAGATACATTATTAGACAGTTAAGGAGAGCAAAAATCTCAAATTTAAAAAATTAAAAAGCCACTACACTTGTGTGGGGTAAAGGACCTAACTTTAAGAAGGGTGGACTATGTCTCTGGCTCCAGAGAAATAACCCTTATAGTCACTGGGGTGCCTTGGTCTGGGATGTCCAGGCCATACCTGAGAATTTGTGTCGGCAAGTAGGGAATGGCCACACCAGAAAAGACTCAACTGGGAGGCCAATATCAACTAGCCTCAAGAGGCATGATTTAGCCTATCATGCAGAACTGACCATAAAAGCCCTGGACACTAAGGCTCGGAGAGATTCCTGGTTAACCAGAACTTCTGTTCTTGGGAGGGTGGTGCATCTCTTGGGACATGGAAGCTCTGCATTGGGAACTCTCCTAGACCTTGCCCAGTTGTCTCTTCATTTGTATCCTTTTGGGTTATAATAAATCTGTAGTCGTAAGTGTATTATATTCTCTGCAAGTTCTGTGAGCTATTCCAGTTAGTTATCGAACCCAAAGGGACAGTGGGAGCCTGTAAGTCATAAAGTAAAATGACTTATATGTCGTGTTAAGACATATAACTCCTGAGCTTGTAGCTGGCATCCTGAAGGGATAGTGGGAAACCAGCTCCAAACTGGTGGCTAATACGTAGAAGGTTGGGATGTGGTGTAGACTCCCCAAATTGGCAGCTGCTATCTGCCTATTTGGCAGTGTGAAGGATGGCGTCTCTTTAACTTGTGAGCTCTGACCTAGTTTCAATGGCTAGGGTCAGAGAAAGAGTGCGGCAGGGGTGGCTGGCAACAAGGATGGAGGAGCAGAAATGTGAGAACTGGATCAATCTTCATATTTTAGGTACTGGGTTCATGCTTATCCTTTAAGGATCGGGGATCAGCAGTTTGATTCTAGAAACTGTGTCTCAGATTCAACTCTAATGGAAGTCACTGACTAATGTGACCTGAATCTCTCCCACAGCCTGTGTGCAACCACAAAGTTTACGACCCCAGAGCTTACTCTATCACAGGCCAAACATGTGAGGAACTTCCAGGCCACTTTAAGAAGTCATGACCAAAAGTAAAAGCAAAGAACAAATAGAGGGATAAATCTTAAAATCAGTTACCTTAGTCCTTTTTCTAGGTCTTATTTTCAATTTAACGCAACTAACTGAAAAACAAAAACAACGAACATCTGTTGCCAAAACATCTTCGGAAGTTCCAAGAACCTATTAATTAGGCTAAAAATGCTATCACAAGGCAGACTGAAATATAGTCACTGATTGCCAAAAACAGCTCTTTCTTCTCACTCTAGGCTAGCCGTATCTTGTATTACTAGCCCTCAACCTCCATGTGCCATTCTTCATTTGCACACCCCAAATACGAAAGTATAAAAACATATATACAGAACAGTCAGAAGTAAGGAAAACCCAGTGATGACAGTCTCCATTAAGAAGGGACCTGAAAGAAAACTTAAGGAGATGGTCCATAAAACGCTGATCCAGATTTCACAGGGACAGAAGTGTCATGCTTCATTTCAAAGATAATATATTAAGTCCCAACTTGCCACAGGTGATCCAATAACAAAGCTGTGACTTTCGCTGTTGAGGAGTCTCCTCTCTCACTCCAATACCCTTAAGCTATCAACAATACAGATGCTCATTGCTGAAATGCTGGAAAAATTTGCACATTTTCATTACTTGATCACTAGTGAGGGGCTGCTAAAACAAGAGTCTACTTAAAGTTATGAAAACAGAGCAAGCTGAACCAATTACACAAGAAAGGTACTAAATCAAACAGGGCCATCTGGGCTTGTGATTTCCTAACAAAAGTCAATATACTTGAAGATAAAAATGCTTTCATATATTTGGAGTTATAATGCCCCTTGGGCTTATGATTCATTTGCATATCCAACAAGACTTATATGTTAAGACATATAACCTAAAATGATGGATTTGACAGAAATACTATAGTCGCCAGTCCACGATAAGAACGTCTGTGATCTCTTCCCAGCCCCATGAGGAGTACAAAAATGTCAGTACTTCCTAGAACTAAATATGACTTCCGTTTCCTAAACAGCAGGTCTGGCAAATTAAGAATCTCATCATCCCCCACAATCTAAGAATTGTTCCCCAATAATTATTAATCTGTAAACCAATTTTCAAGATCCTAAATTTTTTTTTATTGAACTTTAGATCAAGGTTTACAGAATAAATTAGTTTCTCATTAAACAGTTAGTACACATTGTTTTATGACACTGGTTAACAACCCGACAACATGTCAACACTCTCTCTTCTCAACCTTGGGTCCCCTATTACCAACTTTCCTGACCCCTCCTGTCTTCTAGTCCTTGCCCCAGCGCCGTGCCCCTTTAGTCTCGTTTTGTTTTATGGGCCCGTCCAATCTTTGGCTAAAGAGTGAATCTCAGAAGTGACTTCATTACTGGGCTGAAAGGGTATCCTGGGGCCATACTCCCAGGGTTTCTCCAGTCTCTGTCAGGTCTGCAAGTCCGGTCTTTACAAGATCCTAACATTTTAAGACCTAATCTAACCTCACAATTTCAAGAACCTACGTCAAGAATAAGGAGCCCTGGTGGCTCAATGGTTAAGCGTTCAGCTGCTAACCTAAAGGTCAGTCGTTTGACCACACCAGCAGCCCTGCGGGAGAAAAGACCAGTCGATCTGTTGCTGTAAAGATAATAGTCTAGGATACCCTATGGGGCAGTTCTACTCCGTCAAATAAGGTTGCTATGAATCAGAGCTGACTCAATGGAACACAACAACACAAATCAAAAAGAGGCTTTATCCAGGAAAATTCTTTAAAAATACATGTTCTACTGTACAACCACCAAACCTCCTCATGATATTGATGGTTTCTGCATCAACACTAGTAAACTAATACTTATGAGAAGAACTGACAGAAAAAAAAAAAACCATTGTAAAGGTTGAATTCAAAATTCACTATTTATCCACTTTTTAGGAGAGCCCACATCTCTCAAGCCTTGCCTCCTACCTCTCTGTTTCTCACTCCCTAAGCTCTGGCGCAGTGGTTAAGCGTTCGGCCGCTGATCAAAAGGGCAACAGTTTGAATCCACCAGCTGCTCCTTGGAAACACTAGGAGGTAGTTCTGCTCTATCCTTTACGGTCGCTATGCGTTGGAATTGACTCAATGGCAATGGGTTTAAGCTCCTACCAAGAAGCCCTGGTGGTACAATGGTTGAGCACTCGGCTGCTAACCAAAAGGTTGGTGGTTCGAACCCACCAGCAGCTCCACAGGAAAAAAGACAGTGAAATTGACTCAACAGCACATAACAAGTTCCAACCACAGTGGAATTTCTTTCAATTCCTAAAATACCCAGGTTCCTTCCTCCCTAAGGACTTTCACCTATGCCATTTCTTCCACCTAGAAAAGTCTTATCTCTTCCCACTCATCCTTTAGCTTTCAGCCTTAAAAGTTACTTTCTCCTTTTTTTCCGGCTGGAACCATGGAGGGTGTCGAAGAGAAGAAAAAGAAGGTTCCTGATGTGCCAGAAACCCTTAAGAAAAAGCGAAGGAATTTCGCAGAACTAAAGATCAAGAGCCTGAGAAAGAAGTTTGCCCAAAAGATGCTTCGAAAGGCAAGGAGGAAGCTTATCTATGAAAAAACTAAGCACTATCACAAGGAATACAGGCAGATGTACAGGACTGAAATTCGAATGGCTAGGATGGCAAGAAAAACTGGCAACTTCTATGTACCTGCGGAACCCAAGTTGGCACTTGTTACCAGGATCAGAGGTATCAATGGTGTGAGCCCAAAGGTTCGAAAGGTGTTGCAGCCAGATCTTCAATGGCACCTTTGTTAAGCTCAACAAGGCTTCAATTAACATGCTGAGAATTGTGGAACCATATATTGCGTGGGGATAACCAAACCTGAAGTCAGTGAATGAACTGATCTATAAGCGTGGTTATGGCAAGATCAATAAGAAGCGAATTGCCCTGACAGATAACACTTTGATTGCATGATCTCTTGGTAAATATGGCATCATCTGCATGGAGGATCTGATTCATGAGATCTATACTGTTGGGAAACGCTTCAAAGAAGCAAACAACTTCCTGTGGCCCTTCAAATTATCTTCTCCACGAGGTGGAACGAAGAAAAAGACCACCCATTTTGTAGAAGGTGGAGATGCTGGCAACAGGGAAGACCAGATCAACAGGCTTATTAGAAGGATGAACTAAGGTGTCTACCGTGATTATTTTTGTAATCTGGTCAGTTAATAAAACTGTAACTGCTTTCAAATTGAAAAAAAAAAAAAAGGTTACTTCCTTAGGGACCTTTCCTGACTGTCCTCCCTCCCAATCAACCCGGGTTAGGCTTTCCATTAGTTGTCCCCACAGCATTTATAAGCAACAATAATTAATTACTTGCTTAACAGTCTTTCCCACTGGACCATAATTTCCATGAGGACAAGCACTGAGTCAGTTTTGTTCACTGCTGTATCTCCAGCACCTAACACAATGCTTTGCACATAAATGAGTAACAAGGGTCAAAAAGCTATCAGCTTCAGCAATTCTAAGAATTTATCCTGCAGATACGGTTGCATATCCAGAGGGTCAAATATACATGGTTATTCACTGGAGCATAGTTTGTAATTTCAAAAGACTGGAAACAGTTTAAATGTCCATCAGTACTGGGCCAGTAAATACAATGCCAAATCTCTTTATCACTGATAGAAAATGACTGTCAAAAGATATTAAATAAAAAAAAAAAGATGTAAATAGTACAAACAGTGTGATACAATTATTTTTTTTTAAAAAGCAAGAAATGTATATATTTGCTTTATATGTACATGGTATCTCTGGAAAGAATCTTAAGACTCTTAAACTGATAACATTAGTTGCCTCTAGGAAGATGAACTGGGTAAATGAGTAGACAAAGGTAGACGGTAAACTGATCACTATATACCCTTTTTTACCTTTTGAATTGTGAACCATATGTATGATCTATTCAAAAAAGAAAACTTGCCAAAAATGTTCCTATCCTTATTTCTAAGACAGTGGTAAAAACAGTTTAAATACTTCATACCTGGATTTCAGACAACAAACATCTGGTCTACTGGCTGAGCATTGGGAAGGCAAAAGTGGAAAGAAGGAAAATTCACTTATCCACAAATCTCAGATATCTTGCTCATACTAAATTGTATCCCTTTAGAATAAAATTCCATTTTTTAAAACTAATTGTCTCATTCTGAATAAATATGGAGAATGTTTTCAGTCAAAGGGGATTGTTGGATTTAGTCTTTTTTTTATAAGCAGAGAAAGTAGGTCGGAAAATTTGCACTGAGAAATATAAATACTGACTAAAAACACAGGAATTACATTCGTTACAAAAAAAACCCTTGCCGTTGAGTCGATTATTCCAACTCATAGTGACCCTACAGGACACAGTAGAACCGCCCTATAGGGTTTCTAAGGAGCAGCTGGTGGATTCAAACCTTTTGGTTAGGAGCCGAATGATTAAGCAATGCGCCACCAGGGCTCCTACACTCATTAAGGGACTTCAAATTCTAGATGGACCTTAACATGAATCCATGAAGTTCAAGAAAATAAAAAAAATTTTTTAAACCAATTTTAAGAATGAGGAAGAAACCTGCACATATTCCTTAAATATACCGATGTGCCAAGCATTTAAGATGTTCTTCAGGAAAGAAAAAACTGTGACTGGGTTGAAACAATTCCAATAATCATATTTCCTACCATAATCAAAGCCCTGTAACCACAATCAAAACCTCTGAGATCTAAACTTGCTCGTTTCTCGAACATGCATGTCAGGAACAGAATACTTTAGAATAATGATGGCAAGAGAAAGCTGAATCTAGGGCCATCAATAAGAGGCTTCATTTTGGGAGTAACGCCAATGTCACAAGGGTCATGGTCATCAACTGCAGGAAATGATCTTCATAATCCATCCCCAAACCTATGGGAGACAGTTATCTTCAGCTAAATTATCCCCTGAAAAACAAAATGTATTTACTAAGTAAAATCTTAAGCGATCTAAGACTGACATGTTGTTAGCTGCCAACAACTCATGGTGATTCCATATACAAAACGGGACCGTTGTGATCCATAGGGTTTTCACTGGTTGATTTCCAGAAGTAGATCACCAGGTCTTTATTCCTAGTCTTTCTTATTCTGCAAGCTCCCCAAAACCCACTCAGCATTGTGGCAACACGCAAGCCTCCACTGACAGATGAGTGGTAGCTACACTCAAAGTACACTGGCCAGGAATGGAACCCAGGTCTCCCACACGGAAGGCGAGAATTCTACCACCGAGCCACCACTGCCCTCTAAGACTGACATAACCAAAAAAATCAAACTCAGTGCCGTCGAGTTGATTCCGACTCAGAGCGACCCTATAGGACAGAGCAGAACTGCCCCATAGAGTTTCCAAGGAGCGCCTGGTGGATTCGAACTGCCAACCCTTTGGTTAGCAGCCGCAGCACTTAACCAGTACACCACCAGGGTTTCCAAGACTGACACAGACATTAGCAAATGTATCACCTTTTTTCCTAGTAACATTGCTTTCCCCCATAAAGTTCTATTCAACATTTTTTAATATCCCTTTATAGATTACATTAAGAACTCCTCATAAGTTTAGTCTATGGCTCCACAGGCTCAAGGTTTGAGAGTGAAACTGGGGGGAAATATTGACGCAAATACTAAGTCTCTCTTCCTCAATGCCCTGGACATTCAAACTGTGCAGTCAAAGACACTGATTACCAGATGATTAAGAAACAAACTCTGAATTTAGAAGAACTATAAAGAATTGCAAGAACATTCAGTAAAGAGTACTGCCTCTATTTCCTTGCAGAACACCTCATTTTGACACAGAACGCCCCACCTACTCTAATCAGGGGAACATCCCTCAAGAGACAGTTAACTGCAACCCTGCCAACTTCTGCTCGGGAGTTGTGTGAAGCATAGTAGCAACAACAGCCTACTTCAAGAAGATTAACAGTCACACTCAAGAAGAAAAGAAGTTATTTGGCAAAGGGATGCATGTTGCCAAAATGTTAGTCACAGCTTCAAGGGCCCAGTTGTGTGTCTCCGCAACTATTCTTTGCTTTGACAAGAGTCCATTCCCTGGCCCAGGAAACTCAGCTCAGCTTCTGTCACGCTCTCCATTTGGAGCAGTCAAGGATTCTTTCATTTGGTGGTGTCAAACTGTGACACAGACAAGATGTCCACCAGAGACTAAAAAAGTGGGGAAAAAATGTGTAATTTGCTATTTTCCACTTAGAAGTGGTTCAATGGAAAAACGTGAGACGGTAGGAAAAATAGAAAAACATTATGTTAAACAAGCAGGCTATACCAAAAGCTTGCCCAGAGCTCTGAGCCTCCATAACTTATCTCAAAGCCCTCTTAATTACAAATTGAAAAGATACACTGTAGGGTGAAATGACAGTATAATATCTAGCAGATTTTTACTCCAAATAAATATGTATACTTATTGTCTACAGCTCATCCTGGGGTTGGTATAAAGACTATGGTTTGCTGAAGCAGCCTGAACCAGCAGTCCATGAATTTCAGAATTACTTTAGATCAACAGGAAAACAGACTCAAGTACACCAGGTCACTCTCATCATCAGACAGCCCAAAGAGTCAAGAAAGAACAAGTGACAATTTTCTCCTCATTAGGAACAAGGACTTCTCTCTTCCATTCTTCAACGCCATTAATAAAATCTGAGAACCCTATTGTTCACAATACCTTCCACCCTCCCCTGCATTTCACCTTTGCCCTGACATCACATAACTAATCAGTAGCAACTAGAATAAACACTACTCTGTATCAAGGGAGGCAAAACTAGAATCTGCCCCCTCTTAAGCAAATCCACATCAAACTTCAGAAATGCCAACACTTCCAGGAACACATCTTCTAAGCTAAACAAGTTCACCTATAGGCAAAGTTTTTAGAGCTTTATACCCAAAGAAATAAAACTAGAACAGTCAGGATTTCAAAGGAGTAACAACCCCACTGGTCCCACCAACAGGCAGCTATGCCAAAGTGATTGGACCAAAGCAAAAAGCTCAACTGTCTAAAATACTATTTATCCTTGATCTCTCATAGACTCATGAAGAAATTCAGTGTTCGTCAGGAGTAAAATACTGTGGCAACTAGAAAATAAAACACTGCATTCTCCCACAGTCCCCACCAACCGACCTCATTCATGCCAACTCTAAACTCCCTATCTCCATTTTGATGGCAGCCAACACAATGCAACACAATAATATAAAATTTTGACTGATAAAAGTTAACATTAAGAAAGGAGAATTTAAAAACCAACTCTTCCCAGGCACATAAAAATGCAGCGTATGCTGAGGAAGAAACTGAGGATATGTCTCCTAAATATCAGTATCTCAACTTTGTGTTTGGAAATCACTTTTTTTTGCAACCACTTTAAAGATTCTCACTTGGTTAACAGAATCTTTTAGAGGCAGGGAGGGAAGAGACCTATATTTCAAAGGGGGAGAAAAAACGAGGCACTTAATGATTTGCCAAAGAGTTACTCAGTAAATCAGGAGGTAGGCTAGGACAGTCCTTATTCCCTGGGATCCTCTTCTGATTTGTAAAGGAGTTAAAAAAAAAAAAAAAAAAAGTCTCCAAAAACATTCAGTAAGTCGTTCAGAAACCAAAACTGTAAGACAAAAATTACAGCAAGAAAAGAGGGGGATGGGCCCTGGGGGAGGCCAAAGCAGTAAGATCATTCAAATCCCCTTAAAATTATGAATTCCTGCACATATCAGCTTCTTCCGGGTCCTTACCCCAATGTTATTCTTTAAGAATGTTTCTTCCTGATCAGCAGCCCAACCACACACACTGCCCACATTCAACACTTTCAGATTTTCCATCTTCCCTCACTTCACTTGTCACTTCCCCTCACTCCAACATGAACCCTTAATTTTAGATGCTCCCGTGCGCATCTCAACAGCTCTCCATCCAACCTTTAACTCAATTCTGATTCTTTCTCAACGAACGCTCTTAAGAGTCCCTCTAGCGTAAGCAGTTTCCCGAGTCATCCTCCCAACCACAGGTTTTCACCCGGCTCAACCCCCGAAAAGTCACAACTGGCCTCCTCACCCAGAGCATCCTGCTAATTACCTGTTCCCAACAGGTCCTCCCTCCCCGTCTCCCTTTTAGCGCACGGTTACCTCGTTCCGCACCCTGAGTTCCCGTCTTACTCGCCTTACCCAACCCTTCAGGATCCCTTATTTCCTGTCTCTCAGCAGCCTTCCTCTTCATTTTCAGTCTGCGCTCGCCCCACACCAATTCCGGACCACTCCTCCCTACTTAGATTCCACACGCCCCCTCTCCTCCGGGTTCTTCAGACCCAGCCCCAGGCCCCTTCCCTCAGGCCCCGCCCCCAGGCCCCTATCCCCTTCAGGCCCCTCCTCCAACGCGCCCCTCTCTCCTCAAGCCCCGCCCCAATCCCCACTCCCCAGCTCTTCCTAGCCCTTAGGTCCGCAGGTCACCGCAGCGACGGACCCAGCCGCCCCGGCCTCTTCCTAACCTGGCCGCAGTTGCTCCGAGAGCGAATCCTCCGCCACCTCCGCTCCGGCTTGGTCCCGTCCCGCTCGCCCCCCGGCAAGCTCCCTTTCTAGCCGCCGCCGCCCCTTTTCCAACCCGGAAATGGATCTGCTCCCACTGTCCCCAGCGTCTGCGAACAAAATGGAGGCGGGGGAAAAAAGGAGGAGGGGAGCAGGGAGCGAAGAGAGGCTACACGCATGCGCTTCTGGAAGGCCCGCCCCTGTCGGCTCACGTAAAGGCGGAAGCGGTCTGATCGGCCCCCATCTTGAGAAGGTCACAGAAATTCCGTTTGCTAACTGAAAGGAGGATTTCCAGCTTTAGCTGCAATTGGAATCACCATCACCTGGAAAACTAACCAAACACTGATGCCTAGTTCCACCCCCGGAGATTCTGATTTGTTGTTCTGGGCTGTGGGTTAGGCATTGGAACATTTAAAATTCTGCAGGTAATTGTAACGTGTTGCAAAGGTGGAGAACCACTGAGCTGGAGTCTTTCATGATTATACATTTTATACGTCTTTATTCCACCGCACTCCTCCACACCTCCTCCCTAATCCCGAGGTAACGAAGAACCTGTCTCAGCCAACCTTGTAAGGGCCCAATAGTTAAACTCCGGTTGTCATGGCAACAGGGGCAGGTCCTGCTAACAGGTCATCGTTTACGTCATCTTAACCACCTAACCCAAGGGTTCCGCGGCGTTCAGGAATGGGGGGTGATGTTGCATGGGTCAGGGGAGAAGTGCTACGCCCTCCCTGGCAGGGATGCTGTTGACTGAGAATCTCCCCCTAGACCACCCAGTGCAACCAACCTCATTGTCTTATATCCTCAAAATGCTCTCCTTTGGGTCTCTCCATCATCCTTCCTAGCACCAAATCCGAAGTAAGAGGACAAGATTGGGATTTAGGTCCCACTGCTTGCTAGCTGTGTGGCCTTGGGCTTTAGCTACCCTAACTGTAACACGGAGGTAATAGTGCCTACCCCGTCTCCCTCATAGTATTGTTGGAAGCCTCCAATCAGATAATGAATAGGGAAGCACAAGTGATAAACCGTCAGTTATTATTTTTGTTTTCCTTGTGTTCTGCCACTACCCACTAGTTGTTGTTGTTGTTGTTGTTAGGTGCCGTTGAGTCAGTTCTGACTCATAGCGAGCCTGTGCACAACAGAACTACCCACTTAGTCAAGTAAATGTCACAACCTTCATTGCATTCATTGAGTATCTGCTGTGGGTCAGACACTGTCCTAGGCACCAAGAGATGCCTACTGGGGTGACTAAGACAGAGCCTCTGCCTCCAGGAACTCACTGTGTGGTAGGCAGACTGACATGTAAACAGCTAGCAGAGATATAAGTCAGCATGTGATTAGTGCCATGGGGACATACATGCTGTGGGGCATCAGACAATGGAGTGATTAATTCTTGCTAAAGAATGGGATAAGATTTCATAAATGGTTTTGAACTTGACCTTAAAGGATGAGTAGAATTTTATTACTAATCAGAGAAGACAGGGAGCACATTGCAGGCATAGGAATCAGTGGGGGCAAAGGTAAAGATTTTCAGGTATGTAGTTTTTTAGTCTTACATTCCTAAAGGTGTTGTGATTAGGCCAGAGGGATGGTAGATCTAAACTCCTTACCAGAGCCTCCTAGCTCTTCAGCCTCCTCTCCTCCCTGTACCCTCCTCACTCACTACACACTATGCACACCTGCTTTCTAACACTGCAATGTACCAAGCGGTTCCTACCTCAGGACCTATATACTGGCTATTCTTTGCCCCATCCTCATTTTTTGAGGCCTCACTCAAATGTCCCTTCCTCAGAGGGCATTCCCTGCCCACCATAGAAGATATAGGGAGATAGTCAGATGCTTGCAGTCATGCTTAGAATTATGAAGACTGCAACAGGTACAAATGCAGATCGATCCAACAGTGTTGTGGTGGGCATTGTTGGCATTGGTGTTGTGATTTTCCAAAATGCTGAACAACTCTTGGTAAAGTTCTAAACAATACAAAACAATTTACAAAGTGGTCACATTCCTGGAAAAGACAGGTTATATGCAAATTACATGCACAAAATATTTTGTGTTTGTAGTTTCCTTTTTTGGTTATATGACAAGCCAGATACTTGGAAGAGCTTCCCCCTAAAAACAACTAAGAATCCTGGATAAGACATTTAAAAAATCTTAAATACATTGACAAGCTGCTAAAAAGGTAAGCAATTTTCAAGGCAAAACAAAGTAATTGAAGGCAGAGAGTAAGTGGAACACTGAAGCAGGCTTTTGCTCTGAGGGCACTTGCCTAACTAGGTGAACCTGAGCTTTTGTCAGTGTCTCATGGAAAAAGGAAACACCATAGAATCTCTTCAACAGCCCCCTCCTCCCTTGGGTGTAGGGTTAATGGAGATAGAGTCTAGGCTAAGGTAATTATAAATAGACTTTTTCACATAGAATATTGAGCAGGACATTCAAAAGTCTTGTGGAACCCAGGATAATTCTTGGTTGCATGGAACCATCCCTTGCATTGCGTTCTCTAGCATCTTTGACCCTTGCCCACCAAATGCAAGTAGCACATCCTAACCATTGTAATAAACAAAAAGAGCTCCACAAATTTCCAAAGTGCCACTGTGGAGAACCACTGTCCCTTGCCACACTATCAAGTTGACAATGGCAAATTGTAAAGGACTTTATTGTCTATTGAAAAGCTTAGAGTTTATCTTGTCTGTGAGAAGAAATTGTTGAAAGGCTTAAGCAGAGAAATGCTACAACTCACTTTGCATTCTAGAAAGATCTCTCTGATTGCAGCCTGGGAGACAGTTTAGATGAGACAAGGTTGGAAAGATGAAACCAGTTGGAAAGCTGGTGTAGCAGTCCAGGTGAGAGATGACAGGTGCCTGAACTGAGTGGCAGCTGGTCACTGGCGGAACACAAAGGCTTCAGAGGCAGGGCTACCTGGAGTCTCAGTTCTCTGTGCTGCTGAAAACGGTGAGACCTTGAGCAAGTTATTCAACTTCCACTGGCCTCAAGATCCCCATCTGCAAAATTTAGATAAGATTAAATGGAACGCATCACAAGTGTTTACACACATGGAAAGTACTCACTAATATTAGCTGTGATCATTATTAGGGTGTCAGCAGTGGGGATGGAGAGAAGTAATTCTAGACATATTTAAGGGGTGGAACGTGGGGACTGAAAAGAAGGAGAAGCCAAAGATTATCCCTAAGTTTCTATCTTAAACTCTAGTGTGGAGATGAGGCTAACGCTTAGCTGGAGAGTGTCAAAGAAGAAAAGGAGGGGCTGGACTGGTTAAGGAGCCTGAGGAGCCTGGTGGGACATCCAAGAAGTGAGGTCCAGTATTCCATGGTATGTTTGAGTCTAGAGATTTGGAAATCACAACCTATGGTAGTCTCCAAAGATGGCCCCTAACAAACCAGGGCTCCTGGTCTTCATTAATTTGGCTGGCCTGTGACTCCATTTAACCTATGGAAAGAAACAGAAATGATGCTGTACCAGGTCCAGACCTAGGCCTTAAGAAAACCTGGAACCTTCCATTTGTGTTTTTGGGACCCCTAGGCTCCCATGGATTGACACAGTGGCTGCAACAATGAGCTCAAGCATAACAACGATTGTAAGGATGGCTCAGGACTGGGCAGTGTTTCGTTCTGTTGTGCATGGGGTCGCTATGAGTCAGAACCGACTTGACGGCACCTAACAACAACAACAACAGGCTCCCATGAGGAGCCCTGGTGGCGCAGTGGTTAAGCATTCAACTGCTAAACAAAGGTCAGCAGTTCAAATCCACCAGCCACTCTTGGAAGGAAAAATGTGGCAGTCTGCTTCCGTAAAGATGACAGCCTTGGAAACCCCAAGGGGCAGTCCTACTCTGTCCTGTAGGGTTGCTATGAGCCAGAATTGATGTGACGGCAGTGGGTTCGGGTAGGCTCCCATGTAAGAAATTGGCTACTCTGCTGCAGAGACCACCTGGAGGGAGAGGCTTTGAGACTACATGGAGAGAGAGAGAGCCACCTGTCCCAGCGTTTCTGCTGTTCCCACCAGACCACCAGACATATGAGGGAGCCATCCTGAACACTTCAACTTCCCCTCCTCTTACCTGCGGCCACATAAGAGACCCCAAGTGAGATCAGCAAAACTGTCCAGCTCAGTCCCAGTCAACTCGGAGAATCTTGAGAAATTATGAAATGGTTGTTGTTTTAAGTTACTGAGTTTAAAGTTACTTATACAGCAATAGGTTCCAAAACAGAAGTATAAGGATAAAATCAAAGGCAAGATTTATAAAGAAACGTGAAGAAGGTTTAGGGTCAAGCCCAATGAATGCCACATGCAAGGACCAGGCTGAGGGAGGAGGCTAGCAAGGGAGACTGAGAAGGAGAGGGCAGAGGGAAACCCCGGGGTCATAGTGTCCTGAAAGCAGTGATGAGTGAGGAAGGAAAAATGGTCAGAAATATCAAACGCTAGCGAGAACAACAGTAAGATAAGTGTCCCTTAGATTTGGTAACATGGGAGTCATTGGCGACCTTGACAAGAACAGTTTCAGGAAGCCATGAAGGCAGAAGCAAGATTGCACTGGGTTGAAGAATGAAGGGAAATACAGAAAAGCAAAACCAAACAAACTAGAGTTGTACGTATTGACCTGGCTGGATCTCACAAGTATAATGCTGAAGAGGGAAAAATTGCTGAAGAGCACATCGGGCAAGATAGTATTTATATAAAGTTTAAAATATGCAAATATAAAGAATTCTTGTTCATGACGACCTTATGTCTAACAGAATGAAACGTTGCCTGCCAGGTTGCAATGACTTAATACCAAAAAAAAAAAAAAGAAAGTAAACTACCTCATTAATATAAAAAAAAAAAATTTTTTTATATGTAGAAATGATAATCCTTTGCATATTGAGTTAAATAAAATATATCATTAAAATTAACCTGTTTCTTTTTACTTTTTTAATGTGACTAGAAAATCTTTAAATTGCGTTTGTAGCCACATATTTGTATTAGATAGTACTGCTCTGGACAACTTACAACTTACACTACATAAAACCACACCCAAACCCACTGCCATTGAGTGGATTCCAACTCATAGTGACCCCACAGGGCTTCCAAGGCCGTAAACTTCTAGTGAAGCAGTTTGGCACATCTTTCTCTGGATGGGGGGCTGCTGATGGTTTTGAGCAGCCAATCTTTCGGTTAGCAGTCAATCCTTTAACCACTTGACCACCAGGGCTCTTTTTTACACAATATATAGAGGGGATGAAAGTGGAAGTTAAGCGACATCATGGGGAAACAACCAGACAAATCAAGAATTTAGGACATTTTAAAAACGTGAACTTCAAAAAGTCAATGTCATGGAAAAAAAAAAAGGAGAGCTATTCTAGATTTAAGGAGACTAAAGGGATATAACAACCAGATGCAATGCATGAACCTTAATTGGGTCAGCATTTATAAAAAAAAGTTTTTAAAAAGATTTTTAAAACAACTTGGGAAATCCAAATAGAGACTGAATATTAGATGATATGGAATTATTATTGATTTTCTTAGGTATGATAATGATGTGGTGGACATGTAGGAGAATGTCCTTCTTAGGAGATTTCTGCTAAGGAACTTGGGAGTGAAGTGATAATATTTGTAACTTATTTTCAAACAGCTCAGAAAAAAAGAAAATGTGTGCATGTAGAGAGAGAGAAGCAAATTTAGCAAAATGTTAATTATGGAATCTAGGAAGGCTGAAGAGCTTTTATTGAGTTATCTTCCAGCTTTTCTATGTTTGAAATTTTCCATGACACAAAGTTGGGGAAACAAGACAAAATGAAGAAGGAATTAATGGGAGATGAGGAAGTGGAGACAACCCTTTCAAGAAGTTTGGCCATAAACAAAAATGAGAAGGGGACAGTAGCTAGAATAGGCATGTAGGATCAATTTTTTTTTTTTTAACAGAGATTTGAGAGAATTTAAGTGTTAATATTTGCTCACATGGCACAACACAAAATGAGAAGCAGCAGCTGCAAACATCCAGTAGTAATCGAAACGTGGAATATATGAAGTACGAATCAAGGAAAATTGGAAGTCATCAAAAATGAAATGGAACACTTGAAGATCGATATCTTAGGCATTAAAACTCATCGCCGTTGAGTTGATTCTGATTCATAGTGACCCTATAGCATTAAAAAAAATGAGTTGAAATGGACTGGTATTGGCCATTTAGAATCGGACAATGATATGGTCTACTATAATGGGAATGACAAATTGGAGAGGAGTGACGCCGAATTCATTGTCAAAAAGAACATTTCAAGATCAATCCTGAAGTACAACGCTGTCAGTGATAGGATAATATCCATATGCCTACAAGGAAGACCAGTTAATACAACTATTATTCCAATTTATGCACCAACCACTAATGCCAACAACATAAACCGAGACTATACATGGCACCTCGCCCATACACAAGGAACTCACCCAATGGAATACACAGGAATCAAATCTGCTACATCTGTGGAAAGAGACGATGGAAAAGCACAGTATCATCAGTCAGAGCAAGGCCAGAGGCCAACTGTGGAACAGATCATCAATTGCTCCTTTGCAAGTTCAAGTTGAAGGTGAAGAAAATTAAAAGAAGCCCACAAGAGCCAAAGTACAACCTTGAGTATATCCCACCTGAATTTAGAGGTCATCTCAAGAATAGATTTGACACGTTGAACATTAATGACCGAAGACTAGACTAGTTGTAGAATGAACATCAAGGACATCATCCATGAAGAAAGAGGAAGGTCATTAAAAAGACAGGAAAAAAAGAATGCAAACCAAAATGGTTGTTAGAACAGACTCTGAAACTTGCTCTTGAATATAGAGTAGCCAAAGTGAATGGAAGAAATTATGAAGTAAAAAAGCAGAATAGAAGATTTCGAAGGGTGGCCCAAGAAGACAAAATAAAGTATTATAATGAAATGTGCAAAGAACTGGAGTTAGAAAACCAAAAGGGAAAAACAAGCTCAGCATTTCTCAAGCTGAAAGAACTGAAGAAAAAATTTGAGCCTTGAGTTCCAATATTGAAGGGTTCTATGGCCAAAATATTGAACAACCCAGGAAGCATCAAAAGAAAGTGGAAGGAATATACAGAATCACTGTACCAAAAAGAACTGATGGACATTCAACCATTTCAGGAGGTAGCATATGATCAAGAACTGAAGGTACTGAAGGAACAAGTCCAAGCTGCACTGAAGACATTGGTGAAAAACAAGGCTCCAGAAATTGATGGAGTATCAATTGAGATTTTTCAACAAATGGATGCAATGCTGGAAGCGCTTATTCATCCATGCTAAGAAACTTGGAAGACAGCTGCCTGGTCAACCGCCTGGAAGAGACCCAATACATACCCACTCCAAAGAAAGGTGATCCAACAGAATGCAGAAATTATCAAACAATATCATTAATACCACATGCAAGTAAAATCTTGATAAAGACAATTAAAAAACGGTTACGGTAGTACATTGACAGGGAACTGCCAGAAATTCAAGCCAGATTCAGAAGAGGATGTGGAACAAGGGATATCATTGCTGATGTCAGATAGATCTTGGCTGAAAGCAGAGAATACCAGAAAGATGCTTACATGTGTTTTATCAACGGCATTCCACTGTGTGGATCATAACAGATTATGGATAACATTTCAAAGACCAGGCATTCCAGAACACTTAATTGTGCTCATGAGGAACCTGTACATTGACCAAAAGGCAGTTGTTCGAACAGACTAAGAGGATGCTAAACAAAAAAAAACCAAACCCAGTGCCGTCGAGTTGATTCTGACTCATAGCGACCCTATAAGACAGAGTAGAACTGCCCCATAGAGTTTCCAAGGAGCACCTGGCGGATTTGAACTGCCAACACTTTCATTAGCAGCCGTAGCGCTTAACCACTATGCCACCAGGGCTGCGTGGTTTAAAGTCAGGAAAAGTGTGCATCAGGGTTTATATCCTTTCACGGTACTTAGTCTGTATGCTGAGCAAATAATCCAGGAAGCTTGGCTATACGAATAAGAATGGGGCATCAGGATTGGAGGAAGACTCATTAACAACCTGCGTTATGCAGATGACACAGTCTTGCTTGCTGAAAGTGAAGAGGACTTGAAGCATTTTAGTAATGAAGATCAAAGACCACAGCCTTCAGCATGGAATTACACCTCAACATAAGGAAAACAAAAGTCCTCACAATTGGACCGATAAGCAACATCATGATAAAAGGAGAAAATATTGAAGTTGTCAAGGATTTCATTTTTCTTGGATCCACAGTCAACACCCATGGAAACAGTAGTCAAGAAATCAAATGAGCTTTCATTGGTCGAGTCAGCGGCAAAACACCACTTTAAAGTATTAAAAAGCAAAGATGTCACTTTGAGGGCTAAAGTGCACCTGACCCAAGCCATGGTATTTTCAATCACCACATATGCTTATGAAAGCTGGACAATGAATAAGGAAGACCAAAGAAGAATTGATGCATTTGAATTATGGTTTTGGGGAAGAATATTGAATATATCAGGGACTGCCAGAAGAAGGAGCAAATCTGTCTCGGAAGAAATACAGCCAGAATTCTCCTTAGAAGCAAGGATGGTGAGACTTTGTTTCATGTACTTTGAACATGTTATCAGGAGGGGCCAGTCCCTGGAGAAGGACATGTCTGGTAAGGTAGAGGGTCAGTGAAAAAGAGGAAGATCCTCAGTGAAATGGATTGACACAGTAGCTGCAAGAACAGGCTCGAACATAGCAATGATTGTGAGGATGGCATAGTACTCGGCCGCGTTTCATTCTGTTGTACATAAAGTCACTATGAGTCGGAACCAATTCAATGGCACTTAACAACAGCAACAAATACTAAATGCGAAAGAACCAGTAGAGGAAAAGACTGAAGATACAAGTTATTGGGGTCAAATACCCAGTTCATGCTTGGGAATAAATTCTCTTAGTGTCCAAAGGGCTTCAAGGCTTCCCCAAGAAATGCTGTACCCCCTCTCCCTGTCCTCCAGCGACTTCCTCCTGTGCCCTTAGGTGGGCCTCCTTCCACCTGATCCCTAAATACAGTAAGAAAGTAATCCTGGTGGTGACACCTAGTGGTTTAAATGAACACCGCCCAAATTCTTCACTCTTGTCTCTACACACACACACCCCCTAGAGGGCATTTTATTACGCTGGTGTTCAGACCTCTCCAAATTATTTTCACCCTTTTGTTCATTGCTGAGACATCCCTGGAGATGTAATGATACTAAGTGAGCTCCTCTTCTCTCCCACACAGTCCACTGAGCCTTTTTACCACCTCTTGTGTCCCTCAGCCACTCTCCCCACAGGGAACAGAACAGACCAGCAAAGATATTCCCCAAGCCCTAGTCAGGTGATCACTGCAGTCCGGTGAGCCCAAAGTGGATGTTTCTCAGCTATTCAAACTCTTGGGTCTGTAGAAGTTAAATTGTGTGCTCTGGAGTCAGAATGTAGTTGTTAGCCGCTGTGGTCCCATGCACTGGCGGCAACCCTGTGCACAGCAGAACAAAAGGCTGCCTGGTCCTGCAATATCCCCTTGATCAGTGGCAGATTGGACCATTGTGATCATAGGGTTTTCAGTGACTGATTTTTAGAAGTAGATCGCCAAATCTTTCTTCCTAGTCCGTCTTTGTCTGGAAGCCCCGCCAAAACCTGTTCGACACCATAGCAACTATGTTAGAATAATTGGGTTCAAATCCTGGTGCTGCTGCTTGCTAGCTGATACCTAGGGTTAGGAAATTGCCTTCTCTGTGCCTTTGCTAAGAAATCTCTTGAAACCTAATTCCTCATCTGGAAAGTGGAGTTGATAGAACCAACCTCATGAGTTTGTTGGGTAGATTAAATGAGAGAATGCACTTAAAGCCAAGCATAGTACGTGACAAAGTATACCCTCACAGATTCAACTGTTAACATCACCCCAACAACTAATGGGTCTGATGGGTCTGAAGGTCGCTGAGATGGGGATAATGAGAGTAATTCATTCCAGTTCCTCCGCCCTCCTGGGAGCAGGGTGGAGACAAGGACCAGCTCCCCAGCAATCCTGCTGGAGAGTGTGCAGTCCTTGAGGGTGTAACCAGCACTCTTTGAGGAGGGCAAAACCTGTCCAGCCTCACATTCCTGGCTCCCCTGGTGACCAGTCCAATAGGGCTGAGCAAGACCCAATTCCCGAGTACCTCATTGTATATGCACCACTCTCACCCTGAACTTGTCACTGCCCTACTTTGGCCTATCCCTGCTTCAAGGCCTGGGCCATCTCTTCCAAGAAGTTTTCTTTTATTCTTCCTCCCTACCCCCCAGTCCCCAGCCCAGAAGTGAATCTCTTTGGCTTAACGCCTAGAGCGCTTATCATCTTGCATCTTGTCCCACTCCTATGGCTCCTATTTCAACCAGTACAATTTATTTATTCAACAAATATATATTGAGAGTCTTCTCTGTGCCAAGTACTGGAGAGTGAACAAGACAGATTGATGGGGCTAACATTCAGGTCGCGGGGGGGGGAACACTAAGCAAATACAAAAATATATATATACTGTCAGGTAGTGATGAGTGCTTTGAAGAAAACAAAGGGGCTAATAGAACAGGGAGTGAGGGGCGGGGTGGGCTCTCTTCATTAGGATGGTCGGGGAAGGCTCAGGGAACAGCAAAGGTTAACCCCTGAGACAAGCATGAGTGATCGAGTGGAGAGTGAGTCTGGAAAGGGAAGATTTTGATTTTTAACCTAAGTGTTATTGAAAAGAGGGAGTATTATGATCTAAATTGTTTTAATTGAGGTATAACATACCTACAAAAAAAAAAACCAAACCCAGTGCCGTCGAGTCGATTCCGACTCATAGAGACCCTATAGGACAGAGTAGAACTGCCCCGTAGAGTTTCCAAGGAGCACCTGGCGGATTCAAACTGCCGACCTTTTGGTTAGCAGCTGTAGCACTTAACCACTACGCCACTTTCCAACATACCTACAGTAAACTGTAAATCTTACATGAATAACTCAATGAACGTACACACACATTCTCACACTTGTGCAACCACAACCCAGATCAAGAGATACAGCATTTCCATCACCCCTAAGGGCTCCTTCATACTCCTTGCCAGTCAATACTTTCTCCCACCCCATTGAGTAACCATTGTTTTGATGTCTATCCCCATAGATTATTTGTGCCTGTTCCTCAGCTTCACTTATATGGAAGCATACAGTATGTATGTAGTCTTTTGTGTCTGGCTTCTTTCACTCAATATTATGTCTGTGAGATTCATTCATGCAGGTAGGAGTAGTTTGTTCTTTTTTATTGCAAGGCAATGTTCCATTGTATGTTGTTGTGTCCCGTTTAGTTGATTGCAACTCATAGCGACTGTCTTAGGCTGGGTTCTCTAAAGAAGCAAAACCAGTAAAGCGTATAAATATCTACATAAAGAGATTTATACCAAGGAAATGGCTCACAAGGTTGTAGAGGCTGGAAGTTCCCAAATCCGTAGGTAAGGCTAGAGGCTTCTCCTGATTCACGTAGACACAGGGGCTGATGAACCCAAGATCAGCAGGTCAGACAGCAGAGCTCTTGCTCACACGCTGCAAAGATGAAGATCGACGAATCCCAAGATCAGCAGACAAGACCACAGGTAAGCTGCTAGCTCAAGTCACAAGAACTGGAGGTCAGATGGACTGGAGCCAGCTGCAGGATCTAAAGTGAGCAAAAGCCTGTGAGCCTGGCCAGAGAGTCCACTTATATCTGATGCAGGCCACACTCCGAAGAAAACTTCCTTTCAACTGACTGGCTACTCACAGCAGATCCCGTCGTGGAGGTGATCACATTATATCAGTTCTCTTCACGGAAGTGATCACATCATCATATGACTGCCAAACTACATCATAACTGCCAAACCACTGAGAATCATAGCCCAGCCAAGTTGACATACAAACTTAATCATCCCAGCAACCCTCTAAGACAGAGTAAAATTGCCCCATAGGGTTTCCTAGGCTATAATCTTTACAGGAGCAGATCACCAGGTCTTTTCTTCCACAGAGTGACTGGAGTGTTTGAACCACCAACCATTCAGTTATCAGCTGAGCGCTTAACCATTGTGCAACCAGGGCTTCTCTCCATTGTATGAATATACCACAATTTGTCCATTTACTTGTTGAAGGATACTTGTTTTTTTCCCCCAATTTCTTTATCCTGAATAAAGCTGCTAGATCATTATTATACATGTCTTTTGGCAGACATAATCACTGGTTTCTCCTGGATATATAACTAGAAATGGAAATGCTAAGTCACAGGTTAGGTGTATATTTAGCTTCAGCAATACTGCCAAAGAGTTTTCCAAAGTGGTTGTACCAATTTATACGCCCACCGGCAATGTAAAAAAAATCTAGTTCTTCACATCTTCACTAACATTTGGTATTGCCAGTCTTTTCAATTTTAGTCATACACAGTCTGATTTAAGTTTTTAAAAGAGCACTCTGCGGTGTGCAGAACCAGCTGGTGGGAGTTAGGAATGGGTCAGAGAAAGGAAGCCTGGAGACAAGGTGAGAGGCTAGTGTGGTTGTCCAGGAAAGGTATGAAGGTGGCTTGGGCTAGGGTGGTACTAGAGAAGTCACAGAGAAGTGAACCAATTCAGGATATGTTCTGGAATTGTAGCTGACAGAACTTGCTGCTGACATGAACGAGGGGTAAGAGAAAGGAGCTTCAAGGTTTTTTTGCCTTAAAAGATTTGGGTGGATGAGAGGACCATTTTCTAAGTTGGGGAAAGTTCAGGGAGGAACAGATGTGAAATGGGGGAAGATCAAGGTCTCAAGTGTAGCTGTAAGAGTACCAGATTTTTATGCAAATAACGCACCCCTTCTACGTTTGTTTGCCAACCACGCCCTTCCACCTGCCCCCCCCCGAAGGTATTTTCCGTAAGCCTGCTATGCTGATTTTTTTTTTACAACAACGTGTAAAAAAAAAAAAAAAAGGCATGTGATGGTTAAGGTTGTGTGTCAACTTGACTAGATCATGATCCTCAGTGGTTTGGCAGTTATGTAATGACGTACTTATCCTCCATTTTGTGGTATAATTTAATCACCTCCATGATGCGATCGGATGTGATCAGTCAATCAGGTATAAAGGAGTTTCCTTGGAGGTGTGGCCTGCCATCCAATACATATGGACATTCTGGCAAATCTCACTGGATTTTGCTTGCTCTGGATCCTGCATTTGGACCTCAGGTTCTTGGGACTTGAGCCAGCGGTCTGTCATGTTGCCTGCCAATCTGGGGGTTCGTTGGCCCAGCAGCCTGCTGTCTGACCTGCCAATCTTGGGTTCGTCAACCCCTGCAGCTACGTGAGTCAGGAGAAGCCTCCAGCCTGACGCCTCACCCATGGACTTGGGACTTGCCAGCCTCTACAGTTGCATGAGCCATTTCCTTGAAATAAATCTCTCTATACATATGTATACATGTATATACGTGTATGTGTGTGTGTATACATATATGTCCTCACTGACTGTACCTTCCGGGCAAAGGGCACAGTTGGCAAACAAATGTAGAAGGCATGCCTTATTTGCATAAAAACACAGTACAGAATTTTACTGGAGCTTCGACTATCATTAGAGCCTATCAGTAGGTTCTATATGGTCCCATAACTTAGTATATTGATAAATTTTGGTTCTGAGAGAGAACTCCTCAGTGGACAGTGGACTGTCGGGAGTGGACAGGCCTGTGTTGCAATACCTGGGTTGATCACACTGTGGACCTTACGTTGTGAAACTGCTCAGAGCCTCCATTTTCTTCCTTAACTAACCAGTTGCCGTTAAGTCGATTCCCACTCATGGTGACTCCATGTGTGTGAAGGTAGAACTGTGCTCCACAGGGTTTTCAGTTGCTGGTTTTTGGGAAGTAGATCACCAGGCCTTTCTTCTGAGGCACCACTGGGTACACTCCAACCTCCAACCTTTCAGTTCGTAGCTGAGCACATTAACCACTTGTACCACCCAGGGACTCCTCTTCTACCTTAAAGAGTCAGAATTAAGTAAGATCACCTATGTATGCCACCTGGAACATGTAAGAACAAAAACATTCACTCTTCCAAGTTCCAGGCACTCTGTGAAATGCCTCAATACAGTTGACGCTTTTTCCTCTCAGCCACATTTTCTAATCCACTGAGGCCCCAAGGTCATCTGCTGATGGGCTGGGGTGCTGGGAGCTGTCCCCTCTTCCCTCCCTCAGCCTCTAAGGAACAGAATGGAGAACAGCAAGCAGCTTGATTCATAGATTTTATCAGCTTTTTCACCACCCAGAGGTTTCTGCAATGACAACCGAGCCTGTTCAGTACACATGGTTCACTCTGTTAAAGCTGTGGGGCACGGGGGTGGGGGGGGGCAGGGCCGGGAGGCCCCCAGGAGGCATCAGGGCAGGCGGCAAGGCTTGGGGTAGGCTAGATCCAAGACCGAACCAGTGGGTCCCAGTGTTCTAGGAGGGTTATGAGAGCTGGCGTGAGAAGATTACTTTGAGGGATCAGGGGGAAAGGCAGACAGCTTGGGGCTGCAGGGGGAAGAGGGTGCATCAGCATTTGCAGGAGCAGGAGAGGAGCTAGGGTCCTGTTTGTAAAGGATGGTGGAGGTGGGATACAGTGCTTATGTGTGTGTGTGTGTGTGTGTAGGGGGGTGTCCATAGACATTTTGTGCGGCAGGAACAAGACAGACCACTGTATAAAAGGGTTGATAGGACTGTACAACATAACCTATGATACAAAGTTTACATATAATACAGGCTCTTTCCCTCTGAGTTTTAAAAAATAAATTTATACTTCTAGAGCTTTTGGTAAAAAATATATACACCCTCAGAGCAGAAGCAGCAGCTGCCTTTGCTGTGGCTGCTGCCTCTACAAAAGGGAAAGAGGTGGTGCCAGTTAGGAGGGTGAGGCTGTGCCAGGAAACCTCACCCAGTAGCTGCCAGGAACCCCTGTGCCCCTCAGGCTTGGAGGCCTGTGATGGCAGAGGGAGGTGGGACAGAGAGGGAGTAAAGGCATCACCCCAGAGTCCAGTCTCACCTTTACAGTCTCTGCTGCCCCCTCCCTACTTTGGGGGGCTGCCTGCCCCAGGTACACAGACCTACCCTCCCCCAGCTCTGATGGGAAGGAGAAAGAGGGAGTCAGGACAGGGAGAGGGACAGGGACATGTTGTGGGTGTCAGACACAAGGGCCAGAAGCAGGATGACAGTTCCCTTCTTAGCAGTGTGAGACACCCCCCAAAAAACAGGAGTGTGTGCAGCAGTCGCCGCAACTCCTGATACTGCCACACCCTACCCCACTGCAAGGGACAGGGAGGGTCCTGTAGGCAGCTTAGGCCTGTGTTTCCCTGAGCATCTTTGCCCCTCGCTGGAGCCCACCCAGGGACCTTCGGAAAGGCTGGGGTGGGGGGCTCGCAAGAGCTAACGGGTAACCCCTCCTGCCTGCTACTGCTCTCTGCCCTTGGGGGCAGCTTCGCCCACAAGCCTGGGCGTGCAGGGTGGCACAGGGAGCTGAGCAGGGAGGGGAAGGGGGAAGCACCCCGCACTGTCCCAGGGGCAGAATAGACAGGGTAGCACCAAACAAAAGACCTCTACAGTACACACCACACCTTCCCTCCATCCCCAGGTGCACTCCTGTTCCTTACAAAAGGGCACACGTGCGCGCACACACGCACACGCACACAGACACAAGGGCAATATAATATTCCAAGGAGGGACATCCAGGGGTCATAGCCCTGACCAGAGAGAAGCAGACAGGTGGTAGAGAGGAAGGCTGCCAATCCCTCCTACAATTCTGCTCTTCAAGACAGGAAGGTGGGCAGCTTTCCTTCCTGCTTGGGAAGGGGAGGTTTGAAACTCCATCTCCGGAACAGAAGTCGATGGGAGGAGACAGAGGAAGGAGCTTTCTGCCCCCTTTCCCTGGCAAGGGCTAGAACCCGAGTGTGGTTTTGACTTGAAGGAGCAAGGGGGAGAGAGCTTCAGCAGAATGAATAGGCTTATGAGTCTGAGTGAGGCTAAGTCTGTCCAACTCTTTCCCATGGGGTGAGAAGGCTGCTCCAGGGAAAAGATGGCAGATGTAGGTTCGAACAGTGTGCAAAGTGCTTAGTGCCAGGTGCCCACGGACCTGGTAGGGGGCTGACCAGCACCTCCATTCTCACTGGCTATTGGCCTCCAGCTTGTAAGAGAGCTCGAAGAGGAGGTTCTGGTTGTCGATGACCTGGAACTGGCGCACGTAGGCCTTGGTCTGCAGGTGATGAGGGGATGCCTCCATATCCAGGCCTGGGTGTGTAAGGAGGGAGAGGTGGTCAGGTTCCCAGCCTCCCTTCTTCCTTTACACACACACAATGAGTAGAGGAGACAGGTGTGGACTGGGAGAGAGAGGTGTTGGGCAGGATATCTCTGGGGAGGCGAAGGAGAGAGTAGAGAACTGACGAACTTCAGGACGTGAATATTTGAGCAGGAAGTTCTCCCCTGAACCCTCCCTCCGTCAAAGCTCTTCCTGCAGTGCTCTCAGAATCCTGGGTACTCACAAAGTGGCCGGCTCCGGTATTTGCGGATTGTCCTCACTTTTTCAGCCACTGAATGCTGAGAGATGACAAGGAATGAGCCCTGAAAAGGGCACAGAAAGATGCCCCCCCTCTGAGCTCCCCTTCTCCATCCCCCAGTTCTGTTGGTTTTACTCCCTCCAGTCTCCAACTCTGGAGAGTCTCTGAAGGACCAAAAGAGGGGGTGTGTCAGAATGCGAGGTGGGGGGGTGAAGTTGCCCCCCAGCTGCCTGTCAGCTTTGCCACCAGTGGGTGGGTTGCCACAGTGATGCCACCAGGGAGACAGTCAGGAGTCTGTTAGGCAAGCTGGACATCATGGAGGAAGGCTGCTATCTTTAGGGAGGTCCCAGGAAAGAGGGGGAGGATGCCAGATCCCCACTCACAGGACCAGGGATTGGCAGTGCCACTCACCAGCTTTTCAATGTTCACCAAGCCATCAACAAGGGTCTTACTGCCCTCATGCAGGAATGTCAGGTCTAGAGGACAGGGAGAGAATCAAAGGAAAAGACAAAAGCAGAGGTCCAAAGGGCCACTGCACCTGAGGACCCTTCCCTTCCCCCAGAGCCCACTCAGTCGGGGGGCTCCTCTCCAGGTGGGCACCCAGAGCTGCACTGGAGAAGGGATTGAGAGTCAGAACTGGGGGTTAGGAAATGGGTCAGGGTTTGGCACATGGGATTAAGAAGAACATGCGTAGAAGAGTCACAACTTGGGAGGGAAGACTTCTCACCTTTGAGAATTAGAGGCACGAAGGGAATCACAGGGGGCTTCATTTTGGAGATCACTTCTCGGTAGCTTTTGTGGTTCCTGCAGGGGTCCTAGCATTCCGCAGAAGTAGGGTAACGGGACAGCTAGACCCAGTGCACCCCAAAGATATGGCCACTCCCTCCCTCATCCCTCTGCTCTGGAAACACCCCCAACAGAGGGGGTATGTAGGGGTGTTTAGCTGGGGGCATGGGGAAAAGGGCTTGATTGCACCCCCTCTACTCCAGGGAAAACAGGGTAACAATCCTCCCATTCTTCTCCTCTCAGTATAGTGGGGAAGGGTCCAGGGTTCCAGGTACTAAAAGCCTTGAAAGAGAAGCTTGAGAAAAAGGGTTTATGGGAACAGAGGGTCTCTGGGGTGTAAAGTCCAGAAAAAGATAAAAGAGCCAAACCTACTCACCGTCAGGTTCTCAAATTTACGGTACAAGTTCTTGAATTTCCCTGGCAGCTTCTGCAGAGTTTGAAGACAGGAGAAGGAGTATCAGAAAGGAGCTCCTTAGGTTTCACCCTGACTCCTGACTAATCCCTCCGGAGGCAGAAAGGGCCTGAGTGTGTTGCAGGGGGCTGGGAAGCTAGTGTGTAGGGAAGTAGGGTCAGCCCTTGGCTTGGCTGGTGGATCTTGAAACACCCTAGGGAGCTTCAGTATTCTGGGGGAAGTGAGGCCTCTCCTTATGCATGTGCCATACCCAAGAGAGCCCCACTGAGCGCTGGCTGAAATCAGCCAAAGTGCTCTAGCCAAGCCTGCAACCTGGTCAAGGGCTCCCTGCCCCCATTCCAGGATGTATGCTTTATACAAATCTGCACAAAGACAAGGTCCAGTAGCCAAGCTGCGTGCCCTGGGGATGTATCTGCCAGAATAGGGCGCCTCATTCCAACTGGCACAAAGGCTTCCTATAGGCCTACAACAGGTCCCAGGAGGCCACAATGGGGTAAAGCCCAGGATGTCAAGACTGAAGAGGGAGGCTAAGATCCCCAAGGTGGGATGGCTGGGCCAGCACAGGTGGAAGAGAGGGAAGGAGGGGGGTCTCATCACCTCCCAGGTGAGCCGCAGGCGGCTGACCGCGGCGTTGTCCAGCCCCATGACCACCGCGTAGAAGGACAGCAGGTCCTGGTTCTGTTTGCAGCTGTAGGGGCGGAAGGCTTGGTCAGGTGCGGCTCCGGGGCCGGCACCCCGCCTGCGCGCTCTGGTCCCCGCAGCCGGCCACACTCACATGGCCGCGATCTTGATGAACTTCTTGAGCAGCTGCGCGCGCTTGCCCGGGGACTCGCAGAGCAGCACTTCGGTGGCCACCCAGTGCGTGACCTCGCTGCAGCGCTGCAGGAGCAGCTCCAGGTTGGCCGTCTCTCGGCGGCCGCGCTCCCCGTGGAACACGTAATCCACAAACTCCAGCTGCGCCCACGGTGGCGGAGGGGCCGCCAGGGCGGCGGGTATGTGGGTGGGAACATGGCAGAGCGAGGCGGTGAGGAGGGAAAGGCAGGAGAGTGGGGGCGGAAGGGGTGGAAAATAGAAAAACAAGGACAGGACAGAATGCAACAGAGATGGGAAAAAAATCCAACATTAATAATACACACTACCATGTATTGAACGCTGACTGGGTGCCAGGCGCTTCGCTAAAGGCTTTATGGCTGATTTGTCCTCAAGACAACCGTCTGGTACACATTGTTATTGCTTTATTTCTTTAATAGCGAATATTTATTAAATATGAACCATGGGTCAGGTACTGTGCTAGACAGTGCTTGAGTCTTAAACCACTCTGCTCTAGGGTTTCTCTCTTTACCGTTTTACAGCTGAGGGGATAAGGTCTTAAAGAGAGGGTATGGCCAGATGATGCCCAAGGGTATGCTGCCAGTGAGTGACTGCTGGTGAGCATTCACAGAGCCTTCTAACCAGGCACTGTTGTTGTCCTGAGGTGCCCTTGAGTCAATTTTCAAGTCATAGTAACTCCCGTGAGACAGAGTGAAACTGCTCCATAGAGTTTCCTGTAACCTTTACCTGAGCAGATCACTAGGTCTTTCTTCCACAGAGCCAATGGGTGGGTTTGAGCCACCAACCTTTCAGTTACCAGCCAAGCGCTTAACCATTGCACCACCAGGGCTCCTGCCAGGTACATTCTAATGGAAATTTTGCTTCCAAAGAGCACATTTCTCCCCCAGACCCCATCTCAGCACCAGCATCAGCCCCCACCTCATGCACACATCGGAACAGCTCCCAGTGGAAGGCAGTAAGGTGATTGGCAACATCCTCAGGCTCCACTCGGTGGATCTCTGTGTCACCAGGGGAGACCTGGATCTCCTCGGGGAGGGGCACCTGGTGGCAGGCAAGGGCACAGGAGCTGGGCTCCAGGTGGCTGGTGGAGTAAGGGACTGCCCGCAGCCACCCTCAGCCCTAGCTCGCAGCCTGGCCTTGTGAAGGCTTTCTCACCAGGGCCTCATAGCTGTCTCGGGTACAGGCAAACAGGTGGCTGTTGATGCCCAGCGTGGTGAACACACAGTCCTCAGTCGGCTGCAGGAGGACCTTCTCTGCGAGAGGACGAGCTGCTCAGCCCCAGCCCCAGCCACCCGTACTGGTCCCCTCCACACACCCCCAGCCACTGTTGCCACCCCATCCAGAAACTCCTAACTCCAGACTGACACATTCAAGGCTAATGGGATTTCTTTTCTTTTTCTATCTTCCCTTTTACCCCCAAAGTTCTTTCACAGTTCATCTCTCATTCTCTCATCCCTGTGGCACAGGACGGGCAGGAATTTGTTCTCCCATCTTAGGGATGGAAAAAATAAGGCTGAAGCTACATCACTGGCTTTCTGCCTTCCCACAGCCACCACCCTAGAGATTAGAGGCCCACCCTGTGTCTTTAGCCTCAAAAACGTAGCATCCTTAGATGCCTAGGGAGGTTAAAGGGCCAGGACACAATCCCAAGGTGAGTGAGAGGCAGTGGCCAGATTAGAACCTGGGTGTCCTGAATCCACACTTCTCAAGCTTTAAAGTGCACAGGAATCACCTGGAGATCTTGTTAAAATGCAGAGAAGGACTCAGCAGGTCTGGGATTGGGTCTGAGATACCGCATTTTTAACAAGTTCCCAGGTGATGCCTAAGCTGCTGGTCCCAGGACCATACTTTGAGTAGCAGGAGCCTAGAATTCAGTCTTCACCCTTGCCCCACAGCACTGGGGCTTGTGTCTCCTCTCCTGGCCCCTGCCCAGCTCTTCCTCTCACCTCCCGAGGAGGCCACAGCTACCAAAATGAGGGAATCCTCCCGCCCTGCTGGTTCCTCGGAGTACTGCAGTTTCTCTGTCACGGAGCCCAGGATGTCCTGCACAGATGCTGAGAGGCGGCTGCGTATGGTCACGTAAGAGTGGTCAGGCATGTAGACCCGGCAGAAGACTGGACAGAGACAGGAAGGGAGCTGTTCACCAGAGGGCAGAATGACAGCACTGTCATGGTTCCCTCCAGAGCACTTCTGCTCCCCACCTGAACCCACCTCCAACCCCAAATTGTTTGGCCTCTGAAGAAGGTGCTGTGTGAGGAGCTGGTTCTACTCTACAGGCAGACTCTACTGAGGGCACCCAAGACCCAGATGCCCCACAGGGGCCCCCTGAGCCACTCAGGAACCCTGCCCCATTTAATGTCCACACTCACTCTCATCGGAGCCCCGAAAGGCCACTCGGGTTTGCAGACAGGAGTCTATTCGGCGGAAGTGGCGGAAGAGTGGCTTCACTTGCTTGCTGGGTGGCTGACTCTCCTCTGGGATCCTGGCATGGACATAGCTGGGCATCAGCAAGCTTTGCCAGGTACATGCATCGTCCGGCAGGGACATCAGAATAGGGTCAGAGATACACTAGCATCAAGTTCAGAAGGGGGTGAAGGGGATCAGAAGAGAGGACAGTGTCCAACATGGGACACCTATCCAAGTGACCCAAATCAAATGCCACCTCTTCCACGAATTCTTCTTTGATCTACCCCACCCACCAGGGAAGGTCCCTTTCTTACATGAATTCCTGTAGGACATTGGAAAAATATTTGTTTATGTTCATGCTTTATCTCTTCTACAAGACTGAGAGCTCTTGAGGGCTGGGATTGGTTCTTACTGATTTTTTTTAATCCCCCAGGGCCTAGCATACTGCTTGGCACGTGGTAGTAGGTCAACAGATATTTGCTGAATTTTGTCAACAAGAACTTGACAGTCTGGGAGGGAGATGGATGTGCATCCAGCTACTTCTAACACCAGACAGGATGTGTTAGGTGATATAACAAAGGTACAAGGAGAGCTGTGTTGGCAAGGGGGAGGGAGAAAGCTATTCTGAAGAGAAGGACTGGGAAGCTTTCATTGGAAAAATGGCATTTGACCTGAGCCTTGAAAGACAACAGGAAGAGAAGAGGGTAGGAGGAAGGCATTCTGGTGTGGACAATATAAAGGACAGCAGGCAGCTGGAAAAGCACAAGAGTTCAGAGAATTATGAGGGTACAGGGACTGTCATGGTTGGAGGGAGATGTGGGAGATAACATGGACAGGATCATCAGAAAGGGAAGGGCATTGAATGCTATGCTAGGACATTACAACTTTGTCTTGTAGAAGGAGGAGCCATGGATGTTTTTGGAACAGGAGTGCAATCTTGTTATTTTGTAAGTTTGAAAGATCTCTCTGGTATCAGTGTTGAGAAGACAGAGGAAGACATAGGACCAGAAGCTGAAGCCTTAGATAGGAGGCTGTGGCAAGAATTCAGGTGAGAGATCAGGAAGCCTATAGGAGAGTTGTGGCTATGGAGATGGAGAAGGGAAAAATTGAAAGGGCTGGATGGATGGATGGACTGATGGACGGACAGACTGGCTCACATTGGCTTATGACAGCTTACTGTTAAATTTTTTGGAATTTTGCCAACTGGTTATTAAACACGGTAATTTAAAAATGTTGTTATTGTGTGCTGAGTTTGTTCCAACTCACAGTGACCCTATAGAACTGCCCTATAGGATTTCCTAGGCTGAAATTTTTACAGGGGCAGATCACAATATAAGATTTTCAAGGCTGTGACCTTTCAGAATCAGATCACCATGCCTATCTTCAGAGGCGTTTCTGGGTGGGTTCGAACTGCCAGCCTTTCAACTAGTAGTTGATTGCTTAACTGTTTGTGCCACCCAGGGGCTCTCTCTCTCTTTGTGTATACATACATACATATATATATACACACACCCTGGTGGCGTAGTGGTTAAGTGCTACGGCTGCTAACCAAAAGGTCAGCAGTTCAGATCCACCAGGCACCCCTTGGAAACTCAATGGGGCAGTTCTACTCTGTCCTATAGGGTCGCTATGAGTCAGAATCAACTAGATGGCAATGGTTTTTTTTTTTTTTTAATATACATACATAAAACATATATAGATAGTTATTTTATGTATATTTATATACAGTAGAACCTGCGAATGTCAGATCTGTGTAAGGCAGAAATCCGTCAGAGGAGGAAAACTCAAATATTTTCCACTAAAACCAGTGACAGGAAAGTGGTAAGACTTCACCCTGTCAAAGGCAAAAAACTTACGAAACCTGGAAAAACAAGGCAGTCTTGTTGAGTTCTGGCTGTAATAGGTTTCACTGTATATATAAATTATAGTTAAATAAATTATTACGAAGGTAATTGGTTTCCTCAGTATTTTGCTACATTTTACTACCAACTATGTTCTTGAAGTTATTCGTGTGGTAGAAATACTATCAAATGGCTTGCTATTGTACATCTCTTCCTAATTCTATATTCAGTGATGTCACATTGGTAGCTTGAAATCAGACGTGATGAGAAAATTTACACCATGGGAATTGGCAAAAGCTACAAATCAGGGCTCTTTTTCCTGAAGAGCAGGTTGTTAAACATTTACCACCATTGGATTGACAAACAGATGGACAGGAGAATGACTGGAGACAGTGCCTGTGCTACCCTCCAGTAAGAGAAAGGGGCTGAAATAAAACATATTAGAGCCAAAAGGCCTGAGGCAGCCCCTGTAATAGGGGAGACTTTGCTTCCTGTCCCCACCCCCAACCACTCCCCCTCACTTTAGCTCCACTGTCTCCACAAGCTGGTGCAACCGCAGAGTGTCCTCTCGGAGGTCCTGGTAAAGGGACTCATCCTTCATAATCAGCAGGTACAGATCCTGGGGACCAGGAGAGAGAAGGCAAAGGTAGGGGTCTCATCCTAAGAACCACTCTCTGCAAGGCTTGGGCAGGGCTGCCATGCCTTCAAGCACAAAAGATCCAATATAAATTAAGGCCCACTGGCATCTTCTCCTTCCAGGTTCCTAGCTTGAGGAGCATGGCTCCATCAAAAGGGCCCCTTCCAGAGCCAATAGCCTGTTTGTCCACCTTCCCTTCCCCCAGGCCCACCTTGATGATGCGGCCAGCCCCCTCTTCCTCCTGCAGCAGCCCCTGGTAGGTGTCCAAGAAATGGAGGAGCATGGCTAGACAGGCCTGCTTCCGGCCCAGCCCCTCAGGGCCCTCCATGCCCCCTGCCCGAACAAAGCTGACCCCTAAGTTAAGGAAAAGCCCTAGGCAGGTTGACCAGAGGAAGCTGAGAAGGGAAATGGAAGGCCATTTGCTTTCAAATAATCTCTAGGTTTACAACCAGAGAGAAAAGAGGTCCAGAGGTCCGTGGAGCCAAGACCCCTTCATGCCCCACCCAGTCTAGGTTTTTGCTCAGGGTAGGTAGGGACCTAGATCCCACCTATTAGAATTTCACTTGAGGATACCCTGTTCCGATCCAACCAAAGTCTGGCCAGCCCAGGGCCCGGAGTTCCTATTGGGCTGATAAAGGCCAGTGGTGCTTACCCCAGTCCTGACCATACCTCAGCGTAAGGCTGATATTTCTAAGAGAGCTGAGGATATACCCGACTCAGTGGCCAGACGGTTTTACAATTAGGTCCTAAAATAACTCAGTGAGAGGCCCTCTGCTTACATGAGACCCTATGAATAGCCCAGCCAGTGGCTTGTCTCTAGTAGACCCTACTAAAGCACAGCCATGACCTAATGTTTACATCGGACCCTGTAATAACTCACTGGGTAACCAGATATTTAGAGCAATCACTCAGTAGGGAGAGAGGCACTCTTAATAGAATAATAACACCTTCCATTTGCATAGGGCTCTGCAGTTTCCAAAGCACACCCACATCTGCTATCATATTGATCTTCATAACAGCCCCATAGGTAGGCAGGGCAGGTGCTATTTACCCGCATTTTACAGAATAGGAAACTGAGGACCCAGAATGTTAGATTCTCTGTAAAAGGTCACAATGCTGGTGAGTAGAAAAACTGGGACTGAGACCCAGGTATGTTTCCTAGGGGAAGGCCTAGGCTCTGACATCACACGGAGCGGGTGGCTCCCTCTCGTCCTCCCCTTTTGCA
This sequence comes from Elephas maximus indicus, assembly GCF_024166365.1. Lineage (NCBI taxonomy): Eukaryota > Metazoa > Chordata > Mammalia > Proboscidea > Elephantidae > Elephas > Elephas maximus. The sequence continues at coordinate 47,390,901 of NC_064837.1, read as the reverse complement.
AGCTTCACAAAAGGATATTACTGGTGTAGCTCCTGCAGAAATTTCTCCGTGGGGAGGAAGAGAGAATGAGTGAGAACGATGTCATCCAGCAGGATATCTGTGGAAATCAATGGGCACCACTGAGGTCTGGAGGGCACTTTCAGGACCAGACTGGAAACCCACCAACCCCTCTCTTGCCTCTGAGGGCAAGTTCTCTTTAGTCAGGCTGAAGCCCCAGCCACCTGCCCCATCATGCACTGCATACACGCACATGCGCACACCCATGGGCACACACACACACAGACACACACACACACAGACACACACGTGAAGGCTCTGGGCAGCCGCTGCGGGGGTGGAGTTGGCAGCTGCCAAGGCAGCTGGAGGGAAGAGGGGAGCCCTTTGATAGCCATGACCACTTCTCTTCAGTGTGTGGGAAGCTGGTCAGATAATACACCGATACACCAAGTTTGAGACCTGTGCAAAATAAGAGGAAGCCCACAGAAGGGTCTCTAGACAGAGAACTTCCAGACACAGAGGGTGTATATGTGTGTGTGTCTCAGGATCCCTCCGCCCTTCCCCACTCCCTGCTTAACAGCTTTGAGTTCCAGCTAGGCAGGTAACAACCAGCCCCAGTAAAAGGGAGAGGGAGCAACTGCCATCTCTTTGATCCCAAGCTTTAAATAGAAACTCTCTTGTCCTCTGGGTGCCAGAGATGGAAGGGTTAATAATGGGAGCATGGAGGGGAGTGGCTCTTCTAACCCCCCCCCCTTTTCCCTTCACACCCCATCTGGGCCTGGCCCAGCCAGTCAGCCAGGTACAAGGTCGCCCTGACTTGCAGCCAGCCCTGGGGTGGGGCAGGGCTGCCTGGCACACACCGACAGGCAGGGTACAGGGAAGGAGCCAGGTGTCCTCACTGGAACAGGTTAGGGCCAGGTCCCCAGGCACTTCCCCAGGACAAAACCAAGTCTTCTGATGGTTCTTAGATCGCCATCCCCTGGCTTCCAATTTTAGCCATGAAGGTGGTGGAGAAGAACCAATACAAGATCATCTACTACAACTATTTCACTTCAAAAATGAGAAACTGAGGCTCGGAGCTGGGAGGGACTTGCCTGGAGCTGAAATAAGAACCCAGGCTCCCAGTACTTTGCTTTTTTCCCAATACGCCTGAGGCAAACAGTGTCAACAGAGCCTAGTGGTCAGGTGGGACTGCTGAGAAGTTCAAGAGGCTTCTGCTAGATTTGTGGTATCTTCTGTAAGGCCGCACACCCTGAGAGGAAACCAAGATGGCTGGAAAACATTGGTTATGCTGGGAAATATCAGAGTGGTGGGTTATGCTGATACTGGTTTACTCTGGGACTGGTTTGAGGTCTCCCACACCAGTTACTCTAGGGATCCATTCTGCTGGGCCAGATGATATCGTGACTATCAACACAGTAGTCTTACCCCTGGGGACACTGAGGATAGCCTGTGGCATCAGGTCACTGTGGAAGTGGAAAGACATTCTCTCCCTTTTCCTCTCTGCCCAACTACCTTGCCATGCTCTTAAAATGAGGCAGTCCCCAGCCCTGAACCTCAGCTCCAGGGATGGGGTCTAGGAATCGGGATGCCTGATATCCTTCCTAGACCCTTTCTCTCACAGGGGAGCTAGGCCAGAGGAGAGGTAGAGGAACATGGGGCAGAGTGGGGGAGAGCTGATATGGGGGCTATAGTTTGGCATCTGTCTCTTCCAAGGCAGGCTCTGGTCCAAAGCACAGCCTCCCCAGGGAATGTGTCATAGAGAAACAGTGTGTGGTGTAGGCGGGAAGTTATGGTTAGGAGTGCTGTGTGTGTGTCTGATATTTTTCTAATTAAATCCAAAAGGTGTCAGCTCCCGAGGGCAACTGCAGCCTGAGCCAAAGGAAGGGACCCAGGTCTCGAGAAAAATCTAGGGGAGTGAAACCCCACTCCACACACCTAGGTTAGGGCTCCCTACAGAGGGCTGAGAGTAAAGTGTGACACCCCCCAACCAACCTTTAGGCCCTCAACCAGGGCCTCCGAACCCTCAGACCTCCTAGGTTTAGTGAAATACCTACAGCTAAAGACGCTTAAGGAGCTCCGGTGGTGCAGTGGTTACGAGCTCCGCTGCTAACTGAAAGGTTGGTGGTTCAAACCCACTAGCCACTCCACCAAGGAAAGATGTGGCAGCCTGCTTCCTTAAAGATTACAGCCCTGTATGGGGCAGCTCTACTCTGTCCTATAGGGTTGCTATGAGTGGAATTGACTCAACAGCAATGGGTTTTTTGGTTTTTTTTTTAAAGACCTTTAGGTTCTCTACCTCAGTTTCCTCAAAAGCCCCTTAGTAGGGGTGCTGGTGGGGAGTGGTAAAATAGCATCATCGTTTAGGGAATAAGCCTCTCAGGGTGTGGTTATTATTTTTTAAAGAGGCCATGTGTTGAGGCCTGACACTGGAAGGGTGGGAGTTGGAGAGGCTCAGATCCCCCAGATGCTGCAGGGCCCTGATGCCTGCCCAGCCACCTCTCCCCCTACAAACACCTTCTGAGTCCATCCCACAGGCAGACCTCCACCCTGCTTCCTCAAGCTGCTAAGGACAATGCACCCCTTTGCCCAAGACCAAAAGGTACTTTGGGCCCTGTGTTTTTCTGACACCACCCCATGGAGTGGGCCAGCCTTGTGCTCTGGTGCTTCTAGACAGAATCAGGGACCCCTGTAAGGTCTTCCAAGGCTTTGGGCACCTCTGGAGGGTGGCACAGGCTGCTCTGAGCAGCTTCCATCTTAGTGTGTCAGGCCGTAATTTGGGGCCGCAGGAGGGAACCCATGGAGGTCTGTGGATAAAATAAATGTCCAGCAGAAAGGGATGGTGGCTTAAGGAGAAAGGGATGGTGGCTTAAGGAGAAAGGGATGGTGGCTTAAGGAGAAAGGAAGAGGTTCAGCTTCTTCTCCAGCCAAGGGTGAGGCTGCTACAGGGAGGAAGGTGAGCACTAAGCTTCTCTTCTGAAGGAGAGCCTCTGCCTACCCGGTTCAGCTAACCACTCAAGCCCCAACTGAGGCTGCAACACAGGGCCACCCCCACCATCCAAGGGCAAGGAAGAGGAACCAAGCTGCAATTCCCCGGCTCGGGGATAGATGAGCCAGCTGACTCCCTACCTGAGGCGGCGCTGTCCCTGGTGGCCCCTCCGGTCAGCCGCTCCAGAACCCGGATCAAAAGATGTTCTGGTCGCTCGGGGGCACCCAGGGGGGCCCAGGGAGGGGAAGTCAGGGGCTCTCCGGGGGACAGCTCGTCTGAGGAGTACGAGGAAGGGGAGCGCAGGGGTCCTCCTCCCCCGAGCGGCCCGGGACCAGACACCTCCTCCAGTTGCAGCCAGCAGGGCCCCCCGCTGCCCGGCTCCTCGGTTACCCCCGCCGGCTCGCCCCCTTCCTCCTCAGGGGGCGGCTCCAGCCCCGGCTCGGCGGGGGGCTCTCGGAGGAAAGCTGGGAGCAGTAGCCGAGACACGCTCTGACGCCGCTGCAGCGGTCGCGGTCCCCCAGCTGGCCCGCCGCCCCCGCCTGGTCCCCCACCCCCTCCGGGTCCACCGTAGCTCCCCGGACCCCCGCCGGGACCTCCTGTCACCGTTCGCCCCGCCAGCTGCGACGTCTGTTTCTTCAAAAATTTCTCCAGCGGCTTCATGCCCCCCCCGCCCCCCTCCTCAGGGCCGCCGGGCGACCCAGGTGTCCCAGGCGCGGGCGGGGGGGGGCGGGGACACGATGCTCAAAGCCGGAGGGGCAGAGCGGAGGGCCGTGCCAGGCGCCGGACTGGGGGCCAGAGGTGCCCGAGGCTCGCTGGCCCGAGTCCAGTGGCCAGTGGCCGGGGGAGGTGCCAGAGGGAAGGAGTGTCCGCTCTCAGTAGCCCCCCATGCCAGCTGCAGCCGGCACGCGGCCCGAAGGGTGGCAGGCTGCGGGGCCAATGGCCCCGGCTCTGAGCTCCTGGGCCAGGCTGCGGCGGCCGAGGCAGCGGGCGTCGCGCAGGGCTGCGAGGACGCGACGGCGGCGGCTGTGCTCCAGGTCTGGGGAAGGTGGCAGAACTGAGACCTCGCCCCCTTCCCCCGGCCCCGCCCAGACCCCGCCCCCGCCCTCCCTGGCTCCGCCCCCCAGGCTGTGAGAGGCCTGAGCTTGAGCGCTGGAGCTGACCGTGAAGGCAACAGTCAGGGGCCGAATGGGATTGGGTTCGGAGCAGACAGAGATGAAGTGCAAAGGTGAGGTAGTGATTTATCAGTGGAGAGGGCTTCCTGCCTCAGGGTTTTACCGGGACTCTTAGTATCATCTCTAGGAGCCAGAGCAGGTCTGTGGCCTATACTCCTTGATGCTCCTACCTGTACCCAGGTGAGACCTATGGGTGCTGATTGGGTGTCCCTCACTTTCAAATCCGAGAGTGTGCAATGTTGCCACACTGACAGGAATACGTGGCCTTTATCTTCCTTCTGCAAGAAGGGTTGGGAAGGCCTCCAGGGTGGATTGGCATTGACACTGGGGGTGGTGCCCATCTGCCCTCTCTGGTAGGGCACAATAGGTGGTGCAGGCCTGACCTGTCAGAGGCAGGTACTGGCAGGCAGGCAGGAGCCAGGCAGAGAGCAGCAGGTTGTGGCAGGTATAACTGGGGTGAGGAGATACTAGGAGATAGTAGTCTTAGGAGCACAAGGGCACCTCTACCCAGCTGGCAGCAGGAAGAACCAACACGGTGGAGATGGGTGATAAGCCCCTCAACTGCCAATCAATATCACCCGGCATAGTACCAGAGAGCCCAGAGCTTACATAGCCATGGAGTAGTAAAAGTAGTACAAATTTCCACTTCAAACGGTCCTTATTCTTGATGCCTACATCAAGAACATTCTGTCCCCAAGGGTACACTGCCTCCAGAAGGAGGAGGATATAGACACACTCGGTGTGAGCACATTCAGGTTATGATTACAAGGTGGGGGAGTGGCACCAGGTTCCGGATGGGTTGAGGTTCCTTGGACAATGCCCCACCCCTGTTTACTGTGCACCGACCTGGCAAGGGCAAGAATGCTAAAGACTGGGAGTGGTGGTAGAACTGAATAGGGTGTGTACTACACATGTGTCACTGTGTGTGCATATTTGGTCCCATATATGTTAGAATGTGTTCACAGAAATAGAGCTTTGCACACCCATGTCTGTGGCTTTAGAGAAGGAACATTAAAAAGAGAGAGCACAATTTTGGCTAAGAAGCTAGACTGCAGGTCTGAGTATTGGACACCCTAGCACCCCCAGGTCAAAAGGGGAACTGGTTGGATGGCTTGCAGCACCCCAGGTAGTGTTTTATGAACCGAATGGAGAGGGGAGGGCTCCTCTCCCAGCACATGCCACAGTTACCAGATTAAGCCCGTTGCCTTGGTAACCTCCTCTCTGGGCAGGATTTGGGATTGTCGGTTAGGAAGGGTGAAGAACTGGGGAGGAGTATGAAGGGTGTGGGGCGTGGAAACAAAATGGGCAGAGACCTGGAAACTGGAAATGTGGGCAACAGGACTCCAGCACCCCTCCAATTACTCAAGAGCATCAGGCTGAGACTAAGTTCAAGACCTTGAACCAGGGAGGAAAGCCAGCCCCAGTCCTGGTCCTCCTCAAGCAGCAGTGGTCCTCATCCTGATACACAATGGAGTCACCGGGTACGTTTCAAAAAATAGATGCCCTGGCCACACCCCACAACAAGAAAATCACATCTCTAAGGTGGGACCAAGGCATATGATATTTTTTAAAAGTAGCCCAGGTGGTTCTAACAGCCATGGTTTAGGATCACTGCCCTAGGGACAACCCAACCCATCTGGGCTGCAGATGCTGGAGACAACTTTGGAGTCCGCACTATTCTGAGTACCAAGATAGCAGGCTTGTGTGCTGACCCTGAGGGGAAGGAGGGTTGGCAGAGCATCAGCACTGAATCATGGAAGAAATAAAGAGAAAGAAGTTGGTGTGAATAACTGTGAAAAGATGGGGGCAAAAAGCTTTAACGGAGAGCTCAGCCCATGGGCTTCTAGATTAGGCAACTGCAAGGTTCCTTAAGGCAGATCTGTTACTGCCTCTTACACTCCCCTCCTTTCTGCCCATTGGGAGGCCGGCTGGGAGGGCAGAGAACCTAGGGGCTTTGCTGAGCTTGAGTTTCTTCTTGCTGAGCTGGTTACCAGGGCAACGAGAGAGCAATGGGATCTAACTGCAGGGCTGAGGAAAGAAGAGGTAGGGGTGAAGGGAAAGCATCTCTTATACTCTCACCCCCAAGGCTGACTGCTATTGTTTGCATGACCCCAGGAAGCAGGCCCATAGTTACCCATCACCCTTTGGGGGAGGAGAGGGGTAGCAGTCTGACAAGATTTAAAGAGATGGAATTAGAGATGGGGTCAGGAGAGATATGGTCCTCTAGTTCTAACAGTAGCAGGGGTGTGGGGGAGGTTCATCCATCATTTTAAAATGCACAGGATGCCTCTGCCCTCAGTGTGAGAATCCCTGGGACCTAAAAACAGATGCTGCCAGCTCCACTTTAAACTCAACTGCTCTTCTACATCAGTGGATAGCCCCTGTAGTAACCTCCACCCCACCCAGGGCCTGGAGGATGAAAGTCAACTCAAAGCTGGGCACTAATCACCCTGTGTGCATTGGGGCCAAGTGGCCTAGGTAAATGGCAGCACAAACCATGCTGGTGGCTTTCCCATTTCCCCTACCCTTTTTTTCTAGGAGTAAGATTGACAGGAACCTCTCCCTTAGATTGTGGCTCTTGATACTTCAATGCCAGACACCTTTACTTTTCAAGCAGAAAGATGGCTATCTGTGCCTCTCTCTCACCCAGGACCTGGTACAGTTGTGTTGACATTTGGTGGTGCATTACCCTGGCAAACTTACCTGCTGAACACATGAGGCATAAAGGGACACCAGACATTGAGTGAGCAGCATCTCACTAGTTTTTGTGCCCCTAATACTTTGTGTGAGGGGCTCCATGACATCCTGGTGTCTATTTGGTAATGTGGCTAGGGAAGATAACTGGTGGGGAGTACATACACACTTAAAGCTTCATAGGGGTTCCTCACCTCTCTGGGCTTCCATTTCAGAAGTCTGAGCTGGCTCAAGCTGTAACTCTGGGGTGGGGGGATGATTAATAAGTCCCCACCCTTCCCTTCCATCAAGACCCATGCAAAACACTGAGAAGGGAGTCAAGTTTAGTCTAAATTTTATTTCCAAGTCACAATGCTGATCACAAATGTGCATCCTTTAAAACAGTAACAACAACAACAGCAAAACAACCCCCTCCCCCCCAGAAAAAAAAAAAAAAAAAAAACACACTGGAGAAATCCTTGCAACTAAACACAGGGGACTGACAGAGATAACTGTCACAGTGTCTTAAGGTCTGGGAATCTGGGCATGCTGCCCACAGGCTTGAGGAGACATCTTCAGGTTTAAGGCAAAGGGAACAGCCTACAAAAGGCACGACCACCAATTACCCCCAGAACAATCTTAAGTTTTTTTTTCTCTTTGGGGGTTACAGCTTGAGTGCCTCTCTCCCTCCACACCCCACACCTGTGACTCAGACTGGTTAGGCCAGCTGCCCAAGAGAAGGAACAGATAAACAGACAGTGACATTACTGGGGAAGAGACACAGATCCCACCTTCTCCTTCAGGTTCTGTAACAGGACGGGAACGGCAGCCAAGTTAACCCAGTAGACACATGTGCTACAGTATGGGAACCTCTTCCGCGGAGCCACGGATAGGGAAGGAAGGGAAAAAGCCCTTGCTCAGAGGGTGACTGGGTTCCTTAGGCCTTAAGCCCAGGTATGGTACCTACTTCTGTTTGCAAGGACAGGAGTAGCATCTGAGGGGAAATAAGGTATTATCATCTAAAACACTTGCAGCAGGAAAGACGTGGAGAAAAGCAATTGCAAAGCAGAAGGCAGAGAGCTTTCTGGATACTACGTGCCTCTAGAGAGATGCATTGGTCCACAGCAACTGAAAAGGAGTAGTAGTAGGAGGGATGGAAAGAGGAGAAGCAGGGCCCTCTATTTCCACTTACCTCAAAGACTGAGCCCTGAGGAATGTGTGAATACAAACCCCTAATATACAAAAGGCTCTTCGCTCCATCCTCCCTTTCTCACAAAAGCACCTGGTTTACCATCTCTCTCCACAGCAGAGACTGTGTCCTCAGTAGAGGACTGAACACCACCAGAGCACAAGGACTGATGGAAGCTCAGAAAGGAGGGCTCTTACCCACCCACTTTAAATTTTTTCCACAATGTGACACTCTGCAGACAGCTATGCTTCCATAAGGTTAGAGAAGTTAAGAGAATCCAAGTATGGAGGAAAATAATAAAAGCCAACCAAAACTGAAAGGCCAGTCCTTTGAAGACCTGGTGGGGGAGGGCTGGCTGGCACAGTCTCAATTATCTGGGATGTAGAGAAGGGCCAAAAAGGGAACCCAGAGGAGCCAGCAAAGCAGCAGAATGAATTTGTTTCACTCAAAGACAAGAGAGCAAAAAGCAGAGAGAAAAAGAAAACACTAAAATAATATTAACTTAAGAACAGCTAGCCAGGCTTTACAAATGAACATTCTTACAAAACAAAACTGAAAGGAGCTTTCCTGGGAGCAGAAAACACGTGAATTTCCTGGGAGAAAGTAAAGAAGAGCAAAAGATGCGGGCTTCTAGATCTAGACTCAGAAGCCTAGGCTGTCTGGATCTCTCCTCCCCTAAGCTCAGCCAATCCAAGTGAAGAGTAGAGGTGGGAGGGGGTCTTCTTGCTACTCCCTCTTTTCAGCAGAGCCTGGCATCAGAGGAAGGCAGGGGTCCTCCTCCTTTAGCCACTCGCTGATGGGAGCCACCCTGTATCTTTGAAGTCCTCTTGGTCATAGACAACCAGCTGTATTTCTCTTCTCTGCTGAGCTCTTAGCTCTGTAGTTCTGAGAGGGGTGAGGAAAAAGGATGAACCACCGAAGTGTTAGTGGACCTTTTGGCATTTACAAGCTGTTTTCAGAAAGCCACAATTTCCAGAGAATTTGTCTTAAAGCAATGTCCTTAAAAAAAAAATCCATAGACTTTCTCTTTGATCTTCAGAATCAGTCTGCTTTAACACCTTAAATTCAGACATCCCCTTTCCTTATTAAGTTAGACTACTTCCTGTATTTTTTCCTCGCAGTTTCCCAAATGAAATTCTGCCAAGTTAACAACAGTTTGTACTTTAACCCTGCCCAATGCATAAACAAAACAAAGAATCTAGCAAATTTTGGGACTCCTTTAAGCCTCCCCTGAGCCATCCCATGATTACAACTTAAATCATCAATTAGGTGATTCTGTTTACTTGTTAAGCAAGTTAAGGAGGAGTATTAATGTTACAAAACACATAGTAAGTTATGTACTTACTTTTATATGATGTTAGATTTAAAATATTCACAAACTCAAATTAACTGGAACCCCTGCTTACAACCTGAAATAATAAAGTTGGAATATATCATCAGGTCATACAGAAAAGACGGTTTTCCATAGAAATACACCCAGAAGAAGAAAGAAATTCTCTAGGAAAAGGAAAGCCCACTGATGTAGGATGTGCCTTGAGTATGGCAAGGGGCTCTCATACCTCAGGGGGTGGGGGCTTGATGGTGACTGGCTGGGGAGTCCTTCGGGGTGGGGAAGGCTTTGGCTGCACCTGCTGCTGGGCGGGGTTATAGTAGGTCACGCCTCCATATACCTGTGATGGGGCCTGGGACCCCACAAGCCAGAAGAAAAATGAGGAATTAACTTGTCCAAACTATGATGAACAGGAAACACTATTTAGTTGTAAAAAGAACAGTATTAGGGAATACTTCATTTTAAGATCTCTAAGCTGCCCCCTTTTAAAATAAAACGACTATTCGTTTCTGCCTTAATATGGCATGCTGATTCCTACTTCTAAGTACTGCCCAGCTTTCTCTAATTCCTACCATCAACTGACAAATAGAAGTGGCTGAGCTCAGTGGTGACACTCCAAATAACAGGGGTTAGCCTGTTGGGAGTTAATCAGGACAGAGGTAGGGCAGGCAAGGAGGAAAATACAGCTTCTTTATGCAGCTGAATAAATAGATGAACAAAACACTTGAATAAAATATCATTAAAGAAACTGAAGTGAATAAACAGATGATGAGCGTTACACAAGCTGCATTTCCAGCTCCTGACCACCAAGAGGCGTCCTGGTGCCACATGCAAATCAATGGCACTAAAATGTTCTCCCAAATTCCTTTAGCATTCTCTCTATATCCTATGTTCCTGTATTATTTAAGGAATATTTTTTTTTATGTACCTAGAAAGATCTGCTCATTAGCCATCTCACCTGTGTATTTGGATATAGATGAGGTGGTGGTGGGGGAGGCAGTGCCCCTGGAGCATAAGGGTAACTGGGATTACCAAAGTTCATGACGCCTGGAGCAGAAAAGTAAGTAGGAGCAAGCAATTGCTGCGGTGGTGGCTGTCCTGGAGACATGGACACTGGTGGGGGATAGAGGCCCGGATTGGGCAGAGGTGCAGGTGTCTGGTGAGGATGTAAACCTGGACAAGGGGAAGAACACAAAATTTGAAATAGAAGATAACAGCATTTCCATGGGATGGTCTGGCTGGACTGCTCAAACAGGCTCAGGATGGAACTCCTGAGGATCGACCCAAGAGGAGTTTCTGTCGCCCAAGAAGCCAGTCTCTCAGGCGAGCAGCACAGAGCTCAGGTGGATGGGGTTTATAAAGCTCCCAACACACATCCTCACATACTAGAAGCATACAAGCAGTGGGGCAAAACCTACCTGGGTGGGGAAGGTGCATTTCTGGCTGCACAATCATGCCCTGAGGAGGCAGTGAGGCAGGGCTGTCACCATGGGTATAGATTGGTCCTTGGAACTGCACTGTAAGACATCACATTGGGACTCTCAGAAACTCTCACTCTTCAAATCACACAGACAAGTCTCCTTTAAAAGGGTCCCCCCAAACCCTTTAAATTTTTCACGTGAAGAAAACTGCAACCAGACAATGTTTGGTAACCACTGAGAAGTCTGAAGGGAAATTACACTTACATGGATCATAGTAATGACCCTCCATGATACTGATATGCACAGGGGGTGCAGGGGGTTCTGGCACAGGTCTTTGCCGCTGCGATGAATAACGTTTGGCCCGACCACCTTGGACACCCTGAGGTAAAGATAAAGGTCTTCAGATGCTGCAAAAACACTTAAGCTTGGTACATGGCAGATTTTAATAAGTATTTGTAAAGTGAACTGAAAAATTCAACAGAAGGCAAAATTTGTTAACTTGAACCTAAACCCTCTATATTTCTGAGATCCAAATTAAAAGATGGGTAATCAATAGGAAAATTGACTTCGAGGTCTTATCTTGGTTAAAGAATGAATATGCTGTGACACGCAGCCCCTTCCCTGTCTCCCCCTTTCCCTTCTGTACCATTTCTTCCATCCGGTTAAACTGAGGTGGTGGTCCTGCACCCATATGGAGGTGGTTGGGCATACCTGTAATACACCAAAAAGTCACTGGTGAAGAGGAAACAGACATGAGTGCGACACAAAGCTGCCATCCAGAAAATGACAGGCTGTAAGAATCCAACATGGGAAATGGCTTTCTCCTTTTAAACTACCAAAATACCTTTTAAACTATGTCTGCTTCCTGTCAACACCAATATTTGGATATTTGCCCCCACAGCCCACCACCTTAACACAGCAATAAAGTCCTTGACCAGCCACACTGAAAAAGAAAATGACTCCAATGAGAAAACCCATATTCAAATTTCTCCCACCAAATATGTCACTGTATAGAATCCCTGGGAGGTTGTAACTGGCACATTGTAGTATCAAACACAGTGAAAAACTCTCAGCCCCAGGGTTTCTAAGCAACAATTAGGCCGGGGAGTGATGGATCTGTAAATCTATCTGATCACATCCTGTTTACAGAGATCTGGGCTGGGAAGTTTGGGGAGAGAGTCCCATCTGATAAAAAATGATTTAGGATAAAAAGGAATGTTCTAGAGACTGTCTTCCTGTGGTATATCAATAAGAGGTGCACTCCATCATCCAGCGATCAACTCCAGGTCTAGTTTTGGCTGCACTGGTTTTTGTTCAAAAATCACTCCTACCAGAGAACGATGCTGAAACTCCCAGTCTTTAAGAGAACCAAGTCTCTAAAGCTATGCTGGCCAATGTGACAGCCACAAGACACATATGGATTTTAATTAAACATTCAGTTCCTTAGTCACTGTGGCCACATTTCAAATGTTCAAAGGTCATTTGCACACTCCCATCATTCCAGAAAGCTCTACTGGGCAACGCTGCTCTAGAAGAGTAAGAAAATTAGAGAAGTCTTCTTTCAAAAAGATTAGAAAAGATCCTGACCCACATTCAAATAAGTTTTTGCCCTCAAACATTTAACCTTTAGCTCAACTAATAAGAACACTATCACCTTCTGCTTTTTCTACAGAGTGATAAAAGATTCTGTACTCAGCTCAATACTGCTGACTAATCAGTTAATAGTAGGAGCAAAGTAGTGGGACAGTCTTGGGTAGCAAGTCAAACTGTCTAAGGACTTTGGATGAATATACGTATGAATAGCTCTCCTCACAGTTAATAAAAAGGCAGATGTTTCTCAGATACCCCATCCCAGAGAGAAACAAGGCCCATGCCCCTAAACCTAATGAAACAGTGGGAAGAAGGGTAGCTACCTACCCCGAAGTTCCCGAGGCTGCAGGAATGAAGACTGCCCTGGAGTCCAATTCTGTTCTGTGATACTTAGTTGTGCCACATCTTGCTCAAGTCCACCTGTAGTAGAATCCACTGGCGCCTCCCAGTTTCCAGTCTTAGCAGGTGGAGGAGGAGTAGTTTCTGGGATAGGAGGTGCCGGGGTCAGCCCCTCAGGCGGAGGGGGCAACTCTTCCGCAATCTTGACTGCATCTCCAGCTTTAGTTCTGGTTCTTCTTGCCCGGGAATAGGATTTCTTCTCAATGGGCCTGTCAGGGGCCGGTGGTGCAACGTCAGGAGCAGGAGCTGGTGTCTCTGAGGCTGCCTCTTCCTTCTCAAGACTGCCATGCACTTGAGCATCTGTTTCTGGGGACGGATCCCTCACAGGAGTCTGCTCTAGCCGCCGCGATCGGTAACTAGTCTCATGCTTAGTAGTCTCACCAGACCTGCCACCATGTGGCCCACCAGCCTCCGTAGGCCTAAAACCAGCACGACCTTCCTTGAAGCCCCCAGAGCGAGAGTAATTCCTGGGTGTAGACATACGGCCAGTACCTGCAGCGTTCCTATTAATAAATGTCCTTGGTGACAGGGCGCCCCCAGGACCCTGGTGGCGATGGGACTTGTTTGGCCGCTCACCAATCCAGTTTGGATCTCTTTGTGGAGGACTCCCAAATCTAAAAAAGGGGGATGAAGAAAGTCTTAATAAAATAACAAAAGGGGCCACCAGAGATATAAACTGAGGGTTAGGGAGGACTTTCCATATCCCTTACCCATTCAATTATTGGCTGGAACGGAGTGAGAAAAGCAGGGGAGTTCTTCCTAAAAATATCTACAAGCTAGGCTCCGAAATTTCTTTACCTGGGTTTCCGAATTCTTCGGGGTTTGATGTCATCAGGATTGTGAGCTGAGCGAATGTCATAGCCATAAAGAGCAATGAGCTCCTGTCGGGACTTCGGAGCCTGTTCATCCTCCCGGAACTTGTCATGCTCCCAGCGACCCTCATCCTTCCAAAGCTTTCGCTGACGTCCTTTGGGTCTGGACAAAATCAAGGACAAAAGGTTGGCAGAAGCTGCCAAGAAGAGATATTCATGAACCAAACAGGGCCAGGGAGAGAGACATGAGAACCTTGTGTAGTCTCCTCAACTTCTCAGATTATACAAAATTGGCCCCCCAAAGCAAGAGTGAATCCTAACATCTCCAGGCCTGCTAGGCTCTTATGCAACAGGAATGAAACATTTGGCATCTCCTATATAGGGTCGCTATGAATCGGAATCGACTCGATGGCACTGGGTTTGGTTTTTTTTTTTTATAAGGTATCCTATGCAAGTACCTCATATCTCAGAGGCTCTGAGCTTCAGATTAAGGAAGGCAGTTGAAGTATGACGATTTTAAGAGCGCAGGTTCTGGACACATACAGCTAGGATATGGATCCCAGCTGCTCACCAAGAATTACCAAATAATTTAAGCTTTGCTTTCTCCTCATCTGTACAAGAGATAATCATAAGACTGACCTCAAAATGCTCTGAGTAGTAAATGAGGTAATACAAGTAAAGCACTTAGCATAGTGCCCGGCATACAGTAAGTAGTAAATACCTCCTAGAAATTAGTAGCAGCAGCAAGTGGCTGTTACCTGACTTCCTCCTCCTGAGTTTGCCCTCGAAGATCATGCTCAAAGAAAAGCCCTTTCCGGGGTATGTATGCTGGATTCTTCCGATCCTCGTCATCATCCAAATGCTTAGGGCCCTTCTTAGCCACTTTGTTCTCCACAGGCTCTGTGCTCTCCTGAAGAAGATAGAAAGGGCTCCTAACTCCACCCAAGACTGAGAGCCTCAATTACAGCTCTAAGGCAGGGGGCTTCAGTGGGTACCGACCTGTCCATCCCCGCTCTGCCTCTCTCCAGTGACAGTGCCTTTGGTATCAGGCTTTTCTTCTCCCTTCTCCTCTTTTGCTGAAGAATTAGCAGCATCATTGGCTTCTGATTTCAGCTCTACTTTGGAGTTTTCGTCTTCACTATATTCCCCTTCTTCACCCTGAAAAAAGTTTCCATGCCAGCTATGAAGGGGATATCTGAATGATACATTTTAACTTTCCATTCTTTAGGCAAATACTTTCTGACAAACTTTTACTACAACCCAGACATTAAAAGCAACCATATACTATTCTTTTACTCAAATTTTTAGAAGGGGCATGCTTTAAAAAAAAAAAAAAAGCACATTTAAAAAATACATACACACACACACACAAATTCACCACTCATCTATCAGTCTGTCATACTGTGGTGGCCTGCATGTTGCTGTGATGCTAGACGCTATGCCACAGCTATTTCAATACCAGCAGGGTCACCCACAGTGAACAAGTTCCACCGGAGCTTCCAGGCTAAGACAGATTAGGGAGAAGTACCTGGCGGCCTACTTCTGAAAAAACTGGCCAGTGAAAATCTTATGAATAGCAACGAACTTTGTCTGATATAATGTAGGAAGATTAGTTCCTCAGGTTGGAAGGCACTCAAAAAAAATACTACTGGAGAAGAGCTGCCTCCTCAAAATAGAGACGACCTTAATGACAGGGATGGAATAACGCTTTTGGGACATTCATTTGCTGATGTGGCGTAGCTCAAAATATGAAGCTACAAACAGCCATTAATAATCGGAATGTGAAATGTACCAAGTATGAATCTAGGACAACTGAATGTGGTCAAAGATGAACTAGAATGCATAAAAATATTCTAGGCATTAACGAGCTGAAATGGACTGGTACTGGCCATTTTGAATTGGACTATCGTACGGTCTACAATAACAAGAATGACATAGTGAAGGGGAATGGTGTCACAATCCTCAAAAAGAATGTTTCAAGACCTATCCTGTGATAGAATAACATCTATATGCCTACAAGGAAAACCAGTTAATATGACTATTACTTAAATTTACACACCAACCACTAATGTCAAAGATGAAGCAACTGAAGATTTTTACCAACTTCTGCAGTCTGAAATTGATCAAACATACAATCAAGATGCATTGATAAATTACTGGTGATTGGAATGTGAAAGCTGGAAACAAAGGAGGCTTGGAAGTTGGAAAATATGGCCTTGGTGATAGAAGCAACACGGGAGATCGCATGATGGAATTCTGCAAGACTTAATTCACTCCAATTACCTTCTTTCAACAATATAAACGATGACAATACACCTGGGCCTCGCCAGACTGAACACACAGGAATCAAACTGACTACATCTGTGGAAAGAGACAATGAAAAAGCTCAATATTATCAGTAAGAACAAGACCAGAGGCCAATTGTGGAACAGATCATCAATTGCTCACATGCAAGTTGAAGTTGAAGCTGAAGAAAATTAGAACAAGTTCACAAGAGCCAATGTACGATCTTCAGTATATCCCACCTAAACTTAGAAACCATCTCAAGAACACATTTGATGCACTGAACACTAATGACCCAAGACCAGATGAGTTGTAGGATGCCGTCAAGGACATTTCCTCATAGAAAGCAAAAAGTTGTTAAGAAGACGAGAAAGAAAAGACCATGATGGATGTCAGAAAAGCCTCTGAAACATGTTCTTGAACGTAAAACAGCCAAAATGAATGGAAGAAATGATGAAGTAAAAGAGCTGGACCGGTTTCAAAGGGCAGCTCAAGGCACAAAGTATTATAATGAAATGTGCAAAGACCCAGAATTAGAAATGCAAAGGGGAAGAACAAGCTCAGAATTTCTCAAGCTGAAAGGACTGAAGAAAAAACTGAAGCCTTGAGTTGCAATACTGAAGGACTCTATGGGCAAAAAATTGAACAGTACAGGAAACATCAAAAAATGGCAGGAATACAGACAGTCACTGTACCAAAAAGAACTGGTTGATGCTCAACCATTTCAGGAGGTAGCATGATAGAGAGCCAATGATATTGAAGGAAAAAGTCCCAGCTACATTGAAGGCACTGGCAAAAAACAAGGCTCAAGGAGCTCACAATACCAATTGAGATATTTCAACAAATGCATGCAGTGCTGGAGGTGCTCACTCATCTATGCCAAGAAATTTGGAAGATAGCTACCTGGCCAACTGACTGGAAGAGATCCACATTTGTGCCCATTACAAAGAAAGGTGACCCAACAGAATGAAGAAATTATCAAACAATATCATTAAGATCACACGCAAGCAAAATTTTGCTGAAGATAATTCAAAAAGCAGTAGCAGCAGCACACTGACAGGGAACTGCTAGAAACTGAAGCCAGATTCAGAAGAGGGTATGGAACAAGGGATGATATCATTGTTGCTGTCAGATGGATCTTGGCTGAAAGTAGAGAATACCAGAAAGATGTTTACCTGTGTCTTATTGACTATGCAAAGGCATTCGACTATGTGGACCACAACAAATTATGAATAACATTTTGAAGAATGGGAATTCCAGAACACTTAATTGTGCTCATGAGAAACCTTACATAGACCAAGCGACAGTTGTTCGAACAGAACAAGGGGATACTGTGTGGCTCAAGATCAGGAAATGTGTGCGTCAGGGTTGTGTCCTTTCACCATACTTTGTATGTTGAGCAAATAATCCGAAAAGCCTGACTGTAAGAAAAAGAAAGGGGCATCAGGATTGGAGGAAGAATCATCAACGATCTGCAATACGCAGATGATACAACAACCTTGCTTGCTGTAAAGTGAAGAGGATGTGAAGCACTTAGATGAAGACTAAAGACTACAGCCGTGAGTATGGATTACACCTCAACACAAAGAAAACAAAAATCCTCATAATTGGACCAATAAGCAATATCACGATAAATGGAGATAATATTGAAGTTGTCCAGGATTTCATTTTACGTGGATCCACAATCGATGCCCATAGAAGTAGCAGTCAAGAGACCAAACAACGTATTGCACTGGGCAAGTCTGCTGCAGAAGACCCCTTTAAAATATTAAAAAGCAAAGATGACACCTTGAGGACTAAAGTGCGCCTGACCCCAGTCATGGTATTTTGAATTGCCTCATATGCATACGAAAGCTAGACAATGAATAAGGAAGAGCAAAGAATAACTGATGCATTTGAATTATGGTGCTGGTAAAGAAGCAAGGATGGCGAGACTTCATCTCATGTACTTTGGACATGTTAAGAGGATCAATCAGTCCCTGGAGAAAAAGGATGTCGTGCTTGGTAAAGTAGAGGGTCAGCAAAAAAGAGGAAGCCCCTCAATGAGATGGATTGAGACAGTGGCTGCAACAATGGCCCAAGTACAACGATTGTGAGGATGGCACAGGACCAGGCAATGTTTCATTCTGTTGTACATGGGGTCACTATGAGTTGGAATTGACTCAATGGCACCTAACAATAACAACAAGGCTCATGACAAGGAGACTGGCTTTAGAATAGGGTTATTCTCAGTTCCTTGTCCTCTCAGTGTCTGGACCTAAGAAGGCCAAGCTATAGGCTAGAAAGATAGGCTTAGAGACCCTCAAAGACACAAAGAAATGAGTTCAAGGGAAGGTGATCTAGTCCACATGACTGCCTTAATTATGTCAGGGTGCAAACATACCTCTGCCGCCTGGTAAGTGAATGTACACTGGTCTCTTATTCTCCTCCTGGGACATTTGCCCAAACCAGACTGCCCTCTCATAACTCCACACCCAGGATGGCCCCAGGAATCTGGTCAAAGAGTTAACATGAGATTCCTGATTAAATGAGCTCTCAAATTCTGTACCTATCCTTTCAAAGGCCCTTCCAGTGTTCTTCGAATTGAACTGAGACTGCCTGATTGGCCCAGAAAAGGCAACTTACTCTTTTTTCCCATCCTTCCTTGATCAGCATGTGGGTGTTTTGGCTTCTAGGTGTTTGGGTTAGGATTCCCAGAAAGTTGATACTGGCAGGAAACCCACAGAATTGAGGAAGATTCCTTGAGTACACCCGTACTACAGAAGCAAGCCTTTACCCACAGCTCTTTAACCACCAAGTACCCTTGATTCTTACCATTTCCCTCAATTACATGAAGTTTTTCCTTCTTCCTGAGATGGTGGTGGATGGGTAGGTAATCATTCAGTTCTTTCCTTGATCCTGTTTCCTGCAAGTTTTGGAGCAGGAATTGCCGGAATCTTGCTTTGTGTATGTACGCGACCTTAATTCACTACCCCTCATCCAATACATTGACTGAACTCAAATATCTTAAAAGAGTACAACCATGATTAACGAGGGAACTTTATGTTCCCCACCCCCTGCTTCTAGTTTATGGGTGCAATGTCAAACGAGGCAATCTTTTATTTCAAATGAGGAACTAATTCTGTTTCCAGGGCAGGACAGAAAGATACAAATAGCATAGTGCTGAGGAGACTCCGAACTAGAGCCAAGCCTGGTTTAACCGAACCCCAGATGCCACCCCAGGGATCACAATGCTTTAGCTCAGAGTTGTCATCACAACACTTTTGCCACACAGAGGGGGGCAGGAGCTGGTTGAATGGACACGGGAAATACAGGGTCAAGAGAAGGCGTATGCTATCACATCGTAGGGAGAGCAACTAGGGTCATGTAACAACGTATAAAGTTTTTGTATGAGAAACTGATTTTAACTGTAAACTTTCACTTAAAGTACAATCAAAAAAAAAAAAGGAAACACTTTGCCACAGGAAACAAACTCCCTACATCAATCAGTAAACTCTCTTCCCAACTCTGAAGCATACCTCTCCTCTAAGAAACTGCTTTCTTTGCAGAATTCTCACGTGGAGGTTTTTGCTCATTCTCCTACTCCGCACATACTTCAGAATAAGAGATGTTTTCCTCCTAAAAGTCTCTTCCAGACCTAACTCTTCCAGCCCCTGCTCTTCTGAGGCTCCTATCAACTGGCTATACCTCTATGTCTCTGCCTGGGCCAACCCGTCACTGAAGGCTTTAGCATTGAGTTTATCTCCACTTCAGTCATGCATTTTCATGCCCACACTCTGCACTACAGTCCTTCCTGGGACTTTTTTTTTTTTTAAGTAACCTGCTCCACTCTTAAAATCTTAAACACCCTGGTCCTTCATCAAGGAGCCCTAGTGGCACAACTGTTAAGTGCTCAGCTGTTAACCAAAAGGATGGCAGTTTGAATCTATCCAGCAGCTTTGCGGGAGAAAGACCTGACAATCTGCTTCCATAAAGATTACAGTGAATAAAACTCTACGGGGCAGTTCTACTCTGTCACACGGGATTGTTATGAGTTGAAAATCAACTCGACAGCACTTAACGATGGCAGTCCTTGATCAAAACTGCCTATCATTCCAGTTCTCGCTCAGTTGTTCCTCTTACCCTCTCTGTCTTCAACTTCTTAAGACATTCACTCCTTTGACCTCTCTGCCTTCTTCCTATCAATCGGCTCTCCCTCACCTTCACTTTCTACACTACTAGTGTAGACTCCATAGCCCATCATTTCAATCACTACTAGTGACACCCTCAATTCCCTTGCCACCCTCACATGCCTGGTCCTGCATCAACTCAAATGTCTGCTTTCTCTAAGTCTCAAATCAGGCTACTGACCATCACTGAGGGGGGTAACCACGACAACAACAAAATTCACACAACTTCACACCAGTGCTTCCTCCAACTTCAACAGCCTGGCAATCCTTTGAAAGTTTCCCTAGGTAGTTTCTGTTCCATTCACCTCAACTATTCAAACGTCCTCTAATCTCGCAATTCCTACCCACTCCTCCCAATTCCCCTTCTTGCCTTTCCATTTCACAAAGAAATCAAAACAAAAAACACCAGCTTCCTTCCCAAACCTTTGCTCCTCTCTATAATTATAATAGAAGATGTTTTCCTTCAACTTTGTCTGCTTCCTATTTCTGCTCAAGTAGTCAATCAAGGATGTCAATACACTTACTATCTATTGCTTGCCTTTTTTTCCCCTTTTCTATTTCTTCCTTCTCATCAATCTTTTATCATACTCAAGACTCTCCCAACTTTAAACCACCACCAAATTGCCTCTTTACTTCATACTCTTCTCTCCAGCTATCATTTCTCTAGCCTCCCCTTCATAGGAAGTTTCTTTTAAAGGTATTCTTGGAGGATTCTGGGAAAATGGCAGCAGCATAGTTTTTGAATCTCTCCAAATCCCAATATGAAAAGACAGAGCTTCTAGATAGCAAAACAAAAACCTTTGGACAACATTTATAACAGAACTAGGTTACAAGGTATCCCATCAGGCCCCAAAATGCAAGCAGATAAGAACAAAGCACCAACAGCTACAAAGTCTACATAGAACTGGTACTGGTGCAGGAAAAAGCAGAGAGAAGCAAACAGACCTGAAAAGAGGAGAGCCCTGAAATAATATTCACTGGAAAGTACAGAAGACAAAACTGAGAACAGCAGTTCCAACTAAGAACGTTCTTGTTGTCTCCAATAGCATGTGAGTGCAAGGGAGCTGTGGTTGGAATGTCTGAAGGGGCTAGAGCAGTCTACCCCTTTGAATTCTAACTGACCTGGCTGCCAGGGCTCTCTTCCAGGACAGGGACCCAGACTAAATAGAAACTGCTGAGAAGAAAGTCAAATCGAGCAGAAGAGGGAGAATGAAAAATAAAGAAAAGAGAAGCTACAGAAAAAGTTGGGGAAAGGAACAAAAGCAGGAAATCTCAGCAAGCAAGCCACCACATTGTTGAACACTTCAGGGAAACAACACAAGAGGGAATACTGTAAAGTTAGAAAAAAACAACTGTGAACCACATTTCCTTCTAAAAGATCAGGAAAACTAACTTTACATAAAAAATAAGTAACAAAAAATCGTAAGAGGTCAAATACCACACAAACTTATTGTAAGTGGAAAAAAAAAAAAACAGGATAACATTGCTACATATAATAATAGTATGCCAGAAAAACATACACATCATATTAAAACTGCAACTTCTATCTCAAAATGAACTAAAAGACATTAAGAAAACAATGTAAGGCATGGAAAAATTCTAATTCAATCAGAATTAGAAAAACTCAGAAATGAAATGACAGAACCCAGGAGAAAATTAATACGAAACATCATTTCAGACACTAGGCCCAAACTAGAAGGTACACAAGAGTGAAAAGATGTAATAATGGCTTATGAAAAGTGAAAAAAATAAAAATAAAAAATAAATGAAGAAACAGATAAAAAAATGAAAGAGAAAGAATTAAGTACTAAAGTCAGGCATTTTGATAACAAGAGTTCCATGCCATTCGTAAAAGCACACCACCTACCTGAGAGTACTGTTCCAAAACAACGAACACCAAGACAAATTCTAACATAATCACTGGACTTAAAAAAAAAAAAAAAATCCTTTGGACATCTAGACAAAAACAGCATGTGGTGTGTAAGGGAAAGAAAATTAGATGACCACCAGTCAGTTTTGTTCAATATAAAATCTTTGGCTCATACAATCTTTCCATGAGTCTGGAAATACCAATTTGCAAGAAATACAAAAGACAGAAGAGCATGTTGAATTGTTCCATGAATGTGCAATCATCAAAATCTTGTCAACAGATCAATTGTAAAGAAAAGGGATGGAAGATGAACATGTAAATTAAGAAACTTAAAAGACAGATCAAATTTTAAAAATGGACAAGACTAAACCACAATATTTAGATACACACAGTTGATAGCTAAAAAGAAATTCAAATAAAGGACTACTATGATTGCTATGAAAGTTGGGATATCAAATCTCTTTCTCTAATCTAGACCAATGCTGTCCAATAGAACTTCTGGAATGGTAAAAAGGTTCTTTATCTGTGCTGTCCAATACAGTAGCCACTAGTCACAGGTAGCTACCAAGCACCTGCAATGTGGCTAGGGCAACTGAGGAACTGAAGTTTTATTTAAACAGCCATATGTGGCTGTGGCTACCATATTGGACAGGGCTGATTTAGACCCCTCTCCTAAATTTCAGATGATATATACTAGATGTCTCTACTCAAAAGCCCCACAGATTCCTTAATCTCAAAATATCTAAAACTTAATCCACCACCTTCCTTCCTGAAAACTCCTCCTCCTTTTCTCAGTAACAGCATTCATCAACCCAGGCATCCCTTGGACTCCTTCTTAATCAGGTTCCAATTCAATCAATCAAGAGATTCTACTAATACCACTTACATACCTGTTACATCTGCCTACATCTTACCAGTCCTACTTCCATACCCTTCTTTAGAGTACCATCATTACATTCATCAGACTATCCTAACAACCTCCTAATAGCTCTCCCTGCCTCCAGTCTTGCCTCTTCCACAATTCATTCTCCACACTTAATCCTTTAGTGGCCTTTCTTTGCCATTAGGATAACAACCAAACTCCTTTACACACAGAATGGTGAGCTGCTATAAATTCACAATCACCAAATCTCACTGAACATGTCATACTGCCTGGCACTCTTTCCAATGTGCCCATTCTCTGGTAAACATTCCCGATCTCCAAATCCCTTATCTCCCCTTTTACTCTCTGCAGATAACATCAACACCTACTTCAGAGAAAATAAAAGCCATCTTATCAATCACCCAACCCTTTCAATTCCATAGCCTAAAACACTTTCAATTCTGTTCACTTCTATCTTCCCTGCCACCACTCTAATCATGCCACACTCACTGCCTGCCTAGACCTCCACAATAGCTTTCTTACTAGCTTTTTTAGCTCCAATCTTGCTCCCCTTGGATCAATTCTCCTCACTGGAGGCAAGATAACTGCTATAAAATAATAACTCTCTGATTTTACTGTGCGTAGCATCAACTTGGGATTTTGTTAAAATATAAATGCTAGTCACTTCCCCCACCCCTCCAGATTTTATTTCAGTGGGGTTCAGATTTTCTAATGTAGGTGTTCCCTGGATCTAACAAACACTGCTATAAATTTAAGTCTAACTGTATCACACTCTTGTTCACAACCTTTTTATAGCTTTTCACTTCCTTAGAATAAAATCTAAATACTTCTTACCGTGGCTTACAATGGACTTGAAGATTTGCCTCAGATTCACTCTTACTATCTCCCTTCCTTGCTCTCTTACCTTCCACTCGTACTAAACAATTCACATCCTCCAACTCCCTGTGAGGCCATCCCTTCTAGTGCTCCTTACCAGAAAGTGCTCCCTCTGCTTAGAAACAATCTGCCTGGCCTAATTCCTACTCAATCTCAGTTCTGTTTAACATCCCATCCTTTAAGTGTTTCCAAACACCCTAAACCAGGCTGCCCTTGCCAAGCGCTCCCAAAGCACCCTATACTTTTTAGATTACGGTACTTATCAACACTACCGTGTAATTGTTTTTTTCAAAT
This sequence comes from Elephas maximus indicus, assembly GCF_024166365.1. Taxonomy (NCBI): domain Eukaryota; kingdom Metazoa; phylum Chordata; class Mammalia; order Proboscidea; family Elephantidae; genus Elephas; species Elephas maximus. The sequence continues at coordinate 47,366,954 of NC_064837.1, read as the reverse complement.
CTGTTTTTATTTTAGGCTGCGGTAAACATATATACATATGTAACATTTGCCATTTCAACATTTTCTACATATACAATTTAGTGACATTAATCACATTCATCGTATCGTCCAACCATCATCACTATCCATTTCCAAAACTGTCCCCATCACCCTTAGCATAAGCTCAGTGTGCCCTAGGCAATGACTTCCTCTTTCCTCCTCTCTCTCACCCTGGAATTACTTTCTGTTTTCCCCCTCTGAACCAGAATGTAAACTCCATGAGGGCAGACCCACATTGACTTTTATCTGGCACTGAGCAGATACTTATTAAAGAGAAACAAGTTAGACCCTTTACAACGTGGCCTCTGCTCACCAATTCACCTTTATTTCTGGAACTCATTTTGTCCCAATAATGCCCCAGCCACACCAAACTACTTTCAGTTTCCAAATGCTCATCTTCTCTCCTGCCTTTGGGCTTTCTCATCTGTTATTCTCTCTGCCTGGAACATGTTTTGCAGAGCTAACTCCAACTTATTCTTCAGGTCTTAGTCTTTCCTGACTGCCTAAGATAGGTTTAGTATCCACCATAACACTCTACTTAACTCTAACCCAGGCGCTGTCACCAACTACTACGATTGCTTGAATATTTGCCTGACTTCCCTAAAAAGTCAGAAAGTCCAGGCTCTGACCTCCCAGCTGAGAATTTCCATTCCCACCCCAGATATACTGAAATCAGAATTTACATTTTAACAACATCCCCAGGTGATTCTTACATACAAATAAGGATCTGTTATTTATACATGCAGATTTTATTAAAATGTAGATTCTGATTCAGTATATGTGGGGTGGAAAAGCAAGTTCTCAGCAGGTGGTCAAACCAGACTAAACTAGTTCAAAGCCCTGGTCAGAAAATCCCTAACGACAGAAATTTTGTTGTAGTGCTCACTGCTGTACCTCCAGAAAAAAAAAAAAAAAAACCTCCAGGGCTTAACAAAAAATCTAAGATGTAGTAACCCAAAACCAAAAAACCCACTGCTGTCGTCGAGTCGATTCCAACTCATAGCGACCCTATAGTAACAGTTCTATAAAATTTATCAGAGAATCTCTGATCCACTATACAATTCTCCCTGTACGTTACCTATCACCAAAATCCGACACTTAGGAATCTACTCAAGAATCCCAGAGAACAGCCACTCTGATGGCACCCCTAGTCAATCAAAACAGGCAAGCTCACAAAAGCCTGCCTTCAGGAAACTGACTTTCACCTAAAGATAGACAGCAAAAACCCCATCTATAAACTGAGATGCTTTTGGGACAAACCACTAAGCAATCCTGCCCTAAGTCTTTACATAAGCTTGAAAAAAAAAAATGCAACCGGCTGGCTTTTCTACCTAGGCAGCATGAAGTGAACTACCAAACACCTCATGAAGGGCATTAGAACGTTCTCTCTTATTCCGAACTTCAGTTTCTTTAAATAGGGAGAAAAACCAACTACTAACAGGGTAACAAACATGGCTTGAAAGGCTAGCTCCAAGTTACCCTCATTCTAACCAAACAAGGCCTTCTCTAACAGTTTTCCAAAAGCATAAATGAAAAACACACAAAAGGAGCAAGAAGCAGATCATGGTACTTTTGCACCCCCGGTGTGTATATAATACATTTTCCCACCTACACAATAGGAAAAAAAAAGTATTACACTCACTTCTGAGTCTTCTGCACTTTCATAATCCGAGAGAACAGCTGAAGGAAAAAAGAAATATATGAAGAAAAAGATACAACAAAATTATAATAATTACATTTCTTGACTGCCTGTTGTGTGTCAGGCTAAAACTCTCATTTAACTCTGACATCAACCTTTGAGGTGGATAAAGTTTTACAGATAAGGGAACAAGCTCAGAGAGATTGGATTTTTCAAGACAATACTGCTAAAACCGATGCTCTTAACCACTACATTACAAAAGAACCACTTTGCAGCACCCTGCCCCAAATCCATAATTCTGAGGAGATGTCAGCTGTTGGAAATAGGTAAATTGAGTTTATGTGCTAAAAGCTCTTCTCATGGTGGGGTAAAAGATGCTACTCACCATCACCCTCGATGCCATCTTCACTCTCCTGAAGGAAAAAAGATATGGGTTAGTTCTAGATTTTCAGAGTAGGGACGCCAAAAAACAAACATAGGTGGGAAGCTGAAAACTCGAAACATGATGGCCGAAGAAATAGACGGGGAAAAGTGCATTTTTAACAAGCAGCATGCGAGGTAGGTCTGTTCTCTTCACCTCCAGCCCCAATTTGTGAATCAACATCCGCTTTTCATCCGCCCCGTCTTCACCCTCCTGCCAGAAACCCTCATCCTTCATCCTCGCCCCTTCCCTCGGGCCCGGCCGCAAACCCGCAATGGAGTAACTCTCCTCTTTAACACAACACGCCCCAGCATCTGCCATCAACTCTCAGCTTCCCGTCACCTCCACCCCGGCCGCCCCCAGCCCCGGCCGCCCCGGCCCCCGGGCGCCCCGCCGGCGCTCACTCACACACTCCGACTCCCCGGCGCTCTTGACCCCCCCGCTCTCCACCCGCCGCAGATAGAGGCCCCCGGCTCGGCCGCCGCGCTGGGAAGGAAAAGAGCCGCTGCCTCCGCCTTCAGCGCTACCGCTGCAGCTCCCGCCGCCCCGCGCCGGGGAGCCGCCACTGTCTGAGCCCGAAGCGCCAGACTCCTCGTCTTCCGTGTCCTGCGAAGCGCGCTGTCGCCGCCGGTCCGCCATCTTACGGAGAACCGCCGCCGCAGCCGCCGGCCAGCTCCTTACGCACCGCGCCCGTCGCAGGGAGAGCTGGGAGACTCGAGATGAAGTCCCGGCATGCTTCACGGGCGGCCTTTGCTACTCCGCTTCCCAGTGGGCGGGGCTAGGGCTGGTGCCGGCGCCCTGCGGCACGTTTGCGGGCGAGTAAGATTACGTCCGGCAGTGGTGTGCGGGGGGCGTGGCGCGGTCCCCTACTTTTCAGGGCTGGCCCCTGGCAAGGGGAGCTGGACGCGGACGGCTTTCCCCAGTTTCTCGCCCGGCCATCTTGGGCTTTCCTAATGGAAGACGTCAACCTGTCACAGCCTCACTGCAGCGCTGGGGCGATTACCATGGTTTTCAATTTCCATTTCTCTCCTTTCTACCTACATTTAAAGCAGGCCATTTTACTGCATCCGTTTGCTTGGTAAAATCCCATATCAAGGTAAACCTCTAAAGCCGTTGTGCTGCGTCAGATTTGCCACACCAACCCGTTTTAAGCTTAAGAGCTGTTTGCAGTGAAACTGGAGGACTTAACTACTGCAGCACTTTTCCTCTTCCTGTGTCTTCCCACCCCAGCCATCACCTCTCCCAAGATGCAGGATGGTATGATGCTAGTCTTAAGATTCTACAACCGATTTTAAGAGAAGCATTAGAACTGGCATAGGTTCAAAATCCTAGCTGACATTTCTTTCTTTCTTAAGGGTTACCAGACTGGTAGATGAAGGGAATGCTTTCATTTTGGCAAAGTATTTGTCAGCAATAGTACTTTTTCTTTTGACCATTTAAAAAAAAAAAAAAAAAAACCCAAACCCATTGCCACGAGTCAATTCCAGAGTAGAACTGTCCCATAGCGTTTCTAAGGAGTGGCTGGTAGATTGGAACTGCCAACCTTTTGCTTAGCAGCCTATCTCTTAACCACTGTGCCACCATGACTCTTTGGACAGTAAGGACATGCAAATTGTGTGATCTGAGTTACCACTGTACGAGTGTGCATGCACATTAATATATGTATCAGAGAAAGGACACGGTGGCAAAGCACAGGATTCTGTCCTGAGTACTATTTTTACAAATGTTATGATTGACAATCTCCCTGATGTGAATCAAATATATAGACAATTTGAACCTGGAAGGCATTATGAATGTCTTCAGAGAGAATTAGGATACAAACATCTCAAAGGGGTAGGCCAGTGGCCAAAAGTGACAACTTGTAAATCCAGCTCCAAAAACCACCTGCCTGAGTTCAAAATGGAGGATGTATGATTTAATGTGTTTTAAAACAAACCTAGATGTTGTTATTGATCACGACGTAAATGAGACTGCCAAGTGTAGTGTCTAAATAAGGAAAGTGATAGTCTGCCACTCTGCCCTTCAGTTGTTTGGTCTGCGTCCAATTTTTAAATGGACATGGCCAAAATGTTCACTCACTCAGCAGGAACTGAAAAATTCAAAATCCTTTCTTTTGAGAACAATTAGAGACTATGAGGAAAAGGAGGGATTGGTCTTTTTTCTTTTTTATCTCCTGGAAGGTAAAGCAAGAACCAGTTGGTTTGAGGGAAGAGTCTTCTAACATTTAGAAAACAACATACGGGAAAAAACAAGGTGTTGAAAACAGAAGCTGGACTTCATTTGTCGGAATGTTGTCAAGGGGAAATCATATATCAGAAGTCAGACTAGATGACCTCCAAGGTCTTTCCAACTAGGATAACTCAGTCATAGACACTAAGCATCTTACATGTCTCCTGTTTTTAAAGTTTCTAATTATGTGTCAAGAGGAACACAGAACAGATGAAACACAACCACTGTTCTTGTAAAAATGGAAGTGAATACCTTATATGAAAGGGAAAATAATGTTTTTCTATTTTATTGTGAAAATGGATTTATTTTTCTAATCTTTTAAAACATACAAGCAGAATTGTTTAATGCTTCCCAATAAATCTAATAAAGTGAAACAAGAATTCAAAAAATTAACAGCCACAATAGTTTATTTACAATTGAACTCTTTATAAGATATTTACAGGACACCCAATTTTACACATCAGAAATGGTATCAAAAGTATGAATTACAACACAGACAACAATATGAAATGGGCATAAAACAAAGCTGAAGTGGACAGACAAGCAACTTCTCTTTTTAATTTATTAACACTAGCTTAAACTTGGTTAAAGAAAGATAAACAAAGAACTATGTTTTAGGAGAACTGCAGGGCTTTCAGTTGAAGATTGAATTTCACAGTGTTGTATCCCATGTAGGGAAAAATAAGACTAATTTTCCCCCCACACTCCAACAACACACTGTAATTTCGCTTTTGGAACTTTGCTAACCCACTCTCCAACCTCCTTCTCGACAAACCTCAACATACTCAAATCAAAGGAGCATTGATCTAAAAGAGGGGACAATAAAATAAGAGGTCCTCAGGGAGAGGGAGAACCAAGGAAACAGAACCCACTTAAGTTTGGCCAGATAGCACCTCATGGATTCCTCTCAAGTCTAGCTCAAGTTCAGAATCTGGGGAGTCCCCTGGGCAGGGTATAAACATAAAGATTAAATTTGCTAACCTGTATCCAAACTTACTAATCCAACAAATGCTGAAAATCAAGAAGAAACTGAGAGGGATCAAGAATAAAGTAGAGACACTGATTGGTATTTTTTTCTTTTTGGGCACACTGTGAAGGAATATAACATAGGTCAGAGCAGGAAAGCTAAATAGCTTGCCACATTAAAACGATGGAGAACAAAGAAAATCTGGCCCAATTTTTCAAGAAATTCCTTCCTCTCCTTAAGGTGTGAGATGAGAGCCCCTAGTGGATTAAGTCCTATTTCTCTCTACATACTTGCTGCAATGATGTTCACAGCAGGTTCCCTTGTGGAGAGCCCACTCTCCTAAGCAGATGGAGTTACAAATGAACACAAACACACAAAAAAAGGAGAAATAAGAGCAGCAAGATCATCCAAGACTACATGTGCTGCCGGAATAATTCCTTTAAAAGTCAATCTCAGGGAGCACAGATCTCACAAAAAGCTTTAGCAGTGGGAGGCCCCTGAGGAACTTTTGTTCTCTTCCCACAATGGTATCCCATTCTCTCATGCTCCACTGATGGGCCGGCCACACACCCTACATACCTTGGCTTCTCCTCTAAAAGTGCTAATGGTTTGGGGACATATTCTCTTCAAGGATAAAAGCCCCTACCTTCTAGGAGATTAGACCCCTACTTGTTTTCACACCATAGTCCTGAAGACTAATGAAAGGCAATTCCTATATATTTAAGACCAGAGGTCTTGGCTCTATTTTCCTTCCAGATAGTTACAGGGATTTTACACTGAGACCAAAGTGGCCTGGGGGTGCTGTCCTAAATTTTTTTTTTAACAAAACGGGGGGAAAAAAAGAACCAAGATGGTACACACACAAATGTATTTTTACAAAGTGAATGGAGAAGCTCATTAGGTACATCTGTTTGTTTCAAGATGTAGACATTTGCCAGCCAAATGAAGCACATATTTCCACACCCCCCACCCTCCCTAAACCTCTACCCCAGCACCAAGAGCTCAGCAAAAAAGGATAAAGCCCAACAAGGAATACTTGAGAAGTGATGCAACATAAGGACATCTAAACAGGTTCTGGCATGCCATCCCCAAATGCCAACTGACTTTTGTTTAGAACTATAACTTGTCTGAAACTGACCATCCTCATTAACTTTTCCAAAGATGTTTTTTGAGGGGTGTGGAAAGAAACTCAGTTACCCATAAACTAAGAAAATAATATCTAAATCTCTCTCCCCACATGGCTCCATCACAAAATAGTTTTAAGAGAACGACTGTCTTTCCAGACATTTATCTATCAACTCTCCAGTCTCTTTTCTACTCTGTGAGGATGACTTGCTTCATCACTTCACTTGTTATTCCTCATCTGGTGCTTAAGCTCATGGTGAGGTTTTTTTGTTTTGTTTTAGGGTAAAAACCACTATACCCAAACTATAGGGAAGGGTATACCAGGGCGAGAAGAGTGCCATGCAGGCACAGCTTTAAAAGCAAGGCTTGCTTCCTCTTCCACAAGTTTAAAGAAGAGAGTACTCTGCCATAGGCAAATGCATAGCAGCAAACCCCTGACACTTTCGAATCTGCCGTTCTATAGATTTAGCTTGAGAGCTCATTCCCCCAAAAAGGGAAAAGAAACCTTAATCACTCTCTGTAATTCACAATTAGCCCAATGAAAGAGTTTTTGTAAAATCAGAGTGATGAAAACAAAACCAGAATCAAGGGAGTACGGAAAGGTATCAGCAAATGATAACATACATGAGGACACAGGTCACGTATACAGGTCTCTGCCACTCTCTGGGAATGGCATGCTACAACTATCTGAAGACAGAGGGCTCTTGCCAGCACAGCTATTTCCTACACGTCCGGTGAGGTGTTTGCTTCTTCTGGATCTCCAACCTGCATCGACTACGCTCATCCAACCAGGGCAGCTCAAAATTCCTGGCAAAAAAAGGATGGGGAATCAGCTTCCAAGACTAAAAGGGATTCAGCGTGGACATGACAGTAACTTCAAAAAGATCACTATGAAAAAAAAAAAAAAAAGATCACTATGCCCTTACTACTCCTAGCCCTGACTCTAGGGTCCCAAGTTCGAAGTGACTTTCCTGCCTTAAAGCTTGAGTAACAATGTGCCATTGAAGTGATTGAATAATTTATTTCTAACTCAAGAAGCAATACTACTAATTCGTGGTTAGGAATCTTATCACTGCAAAAACTAGTTGCCCAGGGTGGCCTCGCTTCTGTAAAAGAACCATGACTGCTACCAAAGATATTCCTAAATCACCTGTTCCGCCTTATATCTAGGCTTTCATAAAGTCTAAAAGGGAGGTACAGGCTACCTGAGATGGGAAGGGGAGGGATTTTATACTTACTGTGGAGTTAATTTTGGTAATGGTCGTCCAAATGCTACAACAGGCAAGAAGGGGGTAATCATCAAACTTTCAACTATGGAAGAAAGTCAAATGGGACCTTGTCAGTGCCATGGATGGAGAAGTTCTAGCAACTATATCTGCTCCAAAATACAATTAATTCAGTCACTCAAAGCATTCTGTAACCTGGAGCCTTGCACCCTTTTTCTTCTTTGAAAACCCAGCTTTTAAGAAGACAGACAGTTAGAACTCACCATCATCTGGCTCAGGGAAAAATGAGGTAACCTCAGGCTCAGATTCCTGAATTCCTTTCTTTTTATACATTCTGAGCTGCAGTCGCTGTAAAATTCTTTGTTCCCTGATCCTCTGAATATCCCATCTGGGAAAATAAGCCACACAAAACAAAACAAACAAATCCAACATTACTTAAGACCTGACCTATAAAAGCAACTCACATACTGCAGATGCTAGGAAGACCTTGCTGATTCCCCTAGATAGGGTAGAGAAAACTGACTGCCTGGTTAGGGAAGAGCTGTTTAGGTCTAACAGTTCAGATCATGTGTTGGTGTTCCACGGAGAGTGGAACTGAGGAAGGGCATATACAAAGAAACAGAGCCAAATATGTTGACTTACGAGTACCACTTCAAGCTAAGATACTCAACCAGTTGGGAAGCCAGTAATTTAAGAGTGTTAAGAGCCTGAGGACTCTTCACAGTGTGGAAGTGAGAGGTCATTGTCCCAAGGCTCACTTGTTTCTGGGATGGACATCTCTGGCCTACCTTTTCCTTCTCTTCTCATCCAGCTCCAGTTTTGCATGCCGCTTCGAAAACACACTGTCATCCAGGTTCTGCATAAAGGATGGCAGATGATAAGCTATTTTACCACCATGTCATACATGTATATACTAACTCATTTCTAGCTTCCAGGAAGGTAAAATGTTTCACCTTCAGGCCTCACCTGAGTTGAGTTCTAAGGACATTATGTGAACCTCCTGGTGACAGAATCAACAAAACACATATTCTCTTCTCCACACCCACCCTATTAAAAAATCTGCACATCTCAAAACCATTTCCATAGCTTTCCAAGGTATCAAACCAAAACAACCGTGGAAGCTGCCTTAAATCCTCGCCCTCCATACTTTGTGAAAGTCTAATTTTACAATGAATACCAACCTTTTAAGATTCAAACCAGCTTGTAATACGTAATTTTGTTGCTGAGTGGTACATACTAACTTTTCTACTTAACATGAACTCTACTTCTGTTTCAAATATTATCTAGCTATAGATTTTTTAATAAATCACTTAGCCACTCTGGACCTCACTTTTCTCACCTATAAAAAGAAGGAGTTGGACTAAATAATGTCTCAAGTTCCCTTCTGACCACAAAAGTCTACATAATCCATCCATACAGTTACTGTGACATTTCAAGTTACCCCCCCACGTTCTATTTGGTCTCTTACTCTCATCCACTGACGGCTCTTGGTACCTACCTCCAAAAGGTCTGAAGGATTTGGGTCCCTTAGAGGCTCTACTGAATGGTCCCTCCAAGAAGGAACTGGAAAGAAAAAAACAAGAAAGGGAGAAGAGGTGGAACCCCCTTAAATCCAAGGTCACATAACCCTTCTACTATTCCCTAGGAAAAGAGGTCTCTCCCACAAAGTTACCAAGTGATAGAAGTCCATTTTATGGCCTCACCTCAAGCCATATTCAGTGTTCCTGCTCTGGTATAAAAGACCCTAAAATACCATTGCAGTCTGCCAGACTCAGGATCACAAAAACCCCTAAACCAATACCTGACAATTCATATAATAGATGCTATTGCAGTTCCTGAAAAACAACTGAAATTTGTTGTCATTGTGAAGTCTACAGTAATGTAATCACACACCAAGGAACCTCACTCTCCCACATTCAACTGATGAGGAATACAACTCCCAACCGTCCACCATCCCACCAACCTCCACCCCAAGCCCAGCCAGCACAATTCCTATTCTACTCACCAGCCAAGACTGAAGTTTCTCCTGCAACACTTGATGGCATCAGACACCCTAAATAATGCAGGAAAGAAGAATCATCTCAGTGTAAAAAGAAAAAAAGCCCATACCCAAATTGGAGGAAAGGATCATTACTGAAGTTCTCACTAGGAAGCCATTTTGCTTTTGAGTTGTTCTTTTGAGAATTTCTCTCTGGGGGAGGGGAAGAGGGAACAACAGACAAAAGAAAAGAAAATAAGCCCACCACTTTTTTTTTTACACTGAGACGACTTCTTTTCTTCATTATTTAGGGTGGTTTCCCTGCAACAGTTGATGGCCAAGGATATCAAACCTTAAACTCAGAACATGGCAGGTGAGTAAAAGTTGACCCTATTTTTCAAATAAAAATCAGTGTTCTCAAAACTTACATATGTAGTCTTCGTAAACAGCTCCCTCCTCCCTCCAAACAAACTACCTTGCTGGTCCAGCCTGAACAACATGCACAAAGACTTTGGCTTCCTTAGAATAAGCCATTGAGACTTCCTCTTGAGATAGGGATGTCAAGAGTAACGATTCACACGTTTATTCACAACTCAGGCTTCTCAAAGGGGTGCGATCCCCCCAATCGGACTCCTTTTACTGCTATACACACAATCTGAGGTGTCTGGAATTTTCTGTACTAGGGCAGATAAGATTTTCAAAAATAGCCAGTCACACAGAACAGCTCCGGACCAAGCCATTTCCCAATCCCGGATGGGAAGTTGCTTCACGGTTCCTCTCAAGTTGTTACACAGCATTGCCATGGCAGCAAGAAGGTTAACCATTAAGGATGAACCTGTTCAACTGACTGAACCAACAAAAAAATCAAACCTAGATCAGGATCCTGGTCTATCTCAGGTACTCAAGTGTGAGGTCTAGTGAATTTTAAATCATTAAGAAGAATAATCTATCTTCCCCCACTTGATTTTGTAACCAGAACAGCCAAACAAAGTCTGGAGAATGCTCTTTGTCTTATTGGAATGGATTCCCATCCCCATCCCGGCTAGGACAAGACACAGGGTAGAAACTCAGGGCTGCAGCTCTATCCAAAAAGGCTTCCCCCACCATTACCCTGGAGCACCCACAGTGACTGTCACAGACTAACATTACATGATTGAAGGCACATTCCAGTTACTGGTTGATGTAGGAGATAAGGGAATCATCTCTGTGTGGAAGCCATAAAGAAAAAAAGGGAATGAAGATCAAGTCCCACATCCCACACCCTCCCCAAGCAGCTCAGATATCCCAAGATAGTCCTTATTGTTTGAAAAATAGTTTGTAGACCATTTTATTTAAATATATGAACAACCAATGGGCTACTGCAATCCAAGTAAACTCTTCACATTTTAGAACCTTTGTGAAGTATATAGTAAGATAAAGTAAGACTGTTGGTCTTTGGCAGATTCCTCCTGCCCCCCAGACCGGGACATAGAGATACAGATAAACGTTTATATAGTTAAAGAGTGGAGGCCCAGGTGAAATTCCCCACCCCAACCTGGCTCCCCAACCCAAAAATTACCATTGGCCCCTGAGAACACCCAAAGACCACCCTCCCAGGTTTCACACAATATCAATTGCAGGAACAGTCGTGCACGGCAAAGTGTAAGTTCTATGCATTTCACAGCACAGAAAACCCTTCTTTCAGAGGGCATGCAAGTTGCCGGAGATTACACCCCCAAGTCTGGTGCTCTTGTGATGAGCAACTTACTGGCAAACACATCTCCCAGTGTTGTAAGCAGGCAAATACATTGAGCACATTTTGCTGTAATTCCATCTATTTGCAATGCCTGCACAGTGTCTGTCTCTGGCTGTTAACTTACTCATTCTTGACAGAACTCTGCTTTATTGATTGCACTTTTAAAAAAATGCCAAAGGCATTTTCAAACTTGTTAGCTTGACCGCCACCACTAGGGTATAAGAGCAAGTGTTCTCTATGCCTTACTTGCTACAGTCTCCTCCTTCTTTGGAGAGGATTCCCGTAATGGTAACGGTGATGGGGGAGGCTGGTGCCAACGACACAAATACATTTCTGTGGTGGAAAGGTACGGCAAATCTTCTATCTCACTTGAGAAGGCTTTCTCCTTGGGATGGCCACTGGGTCCCTTCTGGAGAGTGGAGAGTCTTGGTGGGGTGTCCACTGAAGACCGGGGCTTTTCTGGAGTTTCTTGGCTCCTCAATTCACGTTTACAAACAGTTTCAGATAAGGAACCACAGGGCTCCTCTTTAATGGGAGAGTGCTTAGGTGTTTTTGTTTTGACTTTGGAAAATTCAGGAGCCAGCTTTTTAACAGGAGTCTTTCTTTCTGTACTTCCGAATGGGGATTTCCTATTGAATAGGGAAGAAAAGGTTTTAAAATTTATTTACTGTTGGATAAAATCTGATTTCATTTTGGGACAAGAGAATTAGATTGTTCTCTTGTCCCAAAATGACCAGTATTTAGGTACCTAAACATCTGATGCTCATTTGGCAGACTAAGTGGGAACAGCCCCATGCTTAACAGTATACACAACAGACCCTAATTAAATATTTGCTGAACACATGAGCTTCCATGCTTAAAAACATCTATTGATGTCCTATTACCTACCAGATCTAAAAAGACTCCTGTTTTATTCGATTTTGTTTAACCAACACTAGGTACCCCTACTCTGTGGTCTATTTCTTTCATTCCTGTCAACCAGTGACCAATCTCTTTATTTCCCCCATGTTAATTACAACCTCTATGTCTTTTTTTCTAGCTGTCTGCTGACTCCCTTTCTCCCTCCTTCCCCTTCCCCACGAGCTATCCCTAGGATGCCATATCCTTTCCTCTTTACCAGTCTAAACTCTATACTTCTTTTTCAAGATCCATCTCCTCTTTAAAGTTTTTTTTTTACTATTCTAATTCAGAGTATGCTTTAATATCCCTGAATCTTACAAAACTTAGCTTATATCACTGTTGTTTATCTACATATTTTACTGTTTTTAAGTTCTGTGTCTTCAAAATTTATGCCCCTCTTTACAGCTAGACTAATCTCTTGAGTCCAAAGCCAGTTATCTTTTACTTTTTTATATCTATTAATGCCTAACATAATGGAGGAATTTAACATTTCCTAACTTGAAGTGAACTGCTATAGTTTTCTTTAACAAAATCAGCTGTCACATTTGTTGCCCATTCTCTTTATGATGTATTCTACATTCTGTAATTAAAATGACGAAAAAAGTTCCTAGCAAACTTTTACAGCCTAAGCAAGAACGTTTCAAGATACTTTCTCAGCATGGGAGACCCCTCATAAGTCAGGATATGGTTGCTATAAAACTAATTCATAAATCCCAATCCACTATTCTCAGTCACTGGTAACAAGTGTCCTCATCATGTCCAGACAATGTAACGAAGTTATCAGCACACCTTTTGTGTCCCTTTCCACTCCGCCCACATGAGAAAGGCTTGGGAGGCAGAGCCTGGGATGTCTCCGAAAGCTCCGGCTGGCACTCCAGTTTAATTTTCTCTGATAGCTCCGTTTCCTCTCTCTCTTCAGTTTCATAGCCCTGAAACAACTTGTGCCTTTCTTTCTCGTTATCCTTCTTTACCAGCTGCATCCGCCTTTCCATACGTTCAATCCGAGCAAGGAGCTAGAAGACAAAGTGGCAAAATGTAGACTTAAAGCACACACAACCAAATTAAATACAGGTACTTAGGAATCAGTAGTCTTTCCCTGGACCCTATCAATTCAGCTTATTTTTTAAGAAGCAGACATTAATCTTAATGATGTTTCTTAAAAGCAATAGAGAAAACAAGGTACACTGATTAATTTTACAGGTTAAATTAGATGGAGAGGGGCATGGGGGAATTTGTAGTTCATTCTTCAGAAAGATCCTCTCTACAGTGAGGGGCCACAGCACGTCTTTTAATGGCATGGTCTCTGGTTCTGCTAACCATGTGACTCCAAGTCAATTTGGGAGTTTTAGAATTAACCTTACATCATTTTAGGATGTCCTAAGGTTCTCCAAATCCTAGCCTTTCTACTTCACTCCAAAACTCAATACACAAGGGCAAGGTCCAAACGTTACATTGAGAAGGAATTAAAAGCTCCTTGCAGTGCCACTAGGAATTGCAGTGTTATTTGAAAGGGGTGGGATGGAGGTTCTTAAAACAATGAAGGCTCCACTTGGAGGAATTAGAAGAGAAACCAGTACTCATAAATCCACCAAAGATCATGAAACACACATTTTGCTTTGCATTTGAGGTAACAGAAAAATTAACCTATTTATCCAAATATTAAGACCAAAGACTTATAACTAAATTTAAGGGAGGACTACATAATCAAACAGAAAATGGAAATCTATTCTTTTCAAAACTTGCTATTAAAATGTTCTGAGAAAAGGTGTCAACTGTTCTACTTATACCCTGTAATAAGAAGAGTTGATCATAGTTATACAGTAATATTCATGATACCTTCATCATATCTACTTAACTACATATATTTTAGTCGAGGGCAAACAACAAATGGAGTAAGAGAAATCACCTTGAGCAACACTAAGACTGCAGTACACAACAGAAGCAGTGAATGCCAAGTTCAGACTGACACTCTATCCTTAACTCACCCCACTTCTCCTGCCTTGGAAAGCCTGCAAAGGGGCCTTCACTTCAGGAACAGAGCAAACACCTCCACAATCTGCAGAGAGCCCCCTCTGTCAGCCATAACTCTCATTTCATCTCCCTATATTGGCTTTGATTCATACCCTTCACATTACTTAACCACGGTTTGTGGGTGACATTTCCTTGATTTCTTCCCCTTCACCAGTCCTTCTCTTCCAGCCTCCCCCACCCCCATACAAGGATATGATGTGTTGTAATTACAGTACCATCACACCCCCAGACTGCAGTACAGTAGCTGAGCAGTGCCACCTCCATGTTGAGTAACTTCCACAAATCAACACCATGAGATGTTTTAATGAGACCTGCCTCAGCTCCCATTTCACCTTGCAGACTGCATTCTCCAATAAAACAGCCGCTGCCTGATGCGATTCATTTGGAAAGAAAACAAAATGAATAGCTCTCTGCTCCCTTGCTTAGCCCTTGGCGCACACGAAGCCAGAGAGAAAAAGGGAGAGAGAAAGAGACTGACTGCTGCGGCTTGAACACAACAATTGTAGAAACCATGTTTATTTTTAGGCAGCTGTAAGGTATGCGGGGGTGTTACCAAGCTAGCACTATAACACCCCACCACCCCAGCTTTCCTAATATCTGAAAGAATACATTTTAACGTGGAGGTGCCCTTAACTACTGCTGCACTAAAAACAAGCCTACATAGCCATGCTTCTCAGAAGTATAAAGAAATAATGACTTCCCTAAGACCTTAAGGTTCTAAAATAGGGAATTTTTCTTTTTTTGGTCTATTTAGTACATTCGATAAGTTTACTTTCCCCTGATGCCTTAAAATCTTCCAAACACCAAGCCAGCACTCATGCTTATACAAGGGACCCGATCAGTGTGCTCATGTTTTTATAACCCAGATTCCTATTAAGAACTGTCTGAAATCAAAGGCAGTGATTCTCTAATATCATTTAGAAATCCCAAAATAAGATTCCACCGTAAACCACTACTCCTCCTCTGCCCATTAAAAGGCCTACTCCCCTCCTATCCAAAGATGCTGCAGCAGTACTTAGAGCAACAGCTGCTATGTCCCTGTTCTCCACAACGCATTTCTAACAGGACAGCTCCTCAATTTAACCCCTTACATAAAGCCACCACCTATGCACCCCACCCTTTCATTTTTAACCCTTCACAAATTAGGCCCAAACATCTTTCCCACAAATCGGCGGCTGTCATTTTAAATTAACCCTTTGGCACCTGAAACCTCCCCTCCCCTCCACTAGGAGGTTGCCCTTTAAGCCTTCCCTCCAACCCAGCGTGTCTGAGAGCTTGGCTTCCAAGGACCAAGGGCTCAGCACCTAAGATACTCCTTTGCTGGTAGCCAACCTCCTTTACCCCTAACCAAGGGGTACCTTAACCTCCTACGGGCCCCCTCCCCCGAGCATGCGCACAACTCTCCCCTCGTCCCGAACGCAGGTTAACCCCTCCCGTACCGTGTCTCTCTCAGACTTCAGCTCCTCGATTTCCTTTTCCTTGGCCTGCAGCTGCTGCTGCTGCTGTTCGATGAGGTCCAATTGCAGCAAAAGGATCTGTTTGAGGCAGGCGGCCTGACTGGAGGCTCCCGAGCCGCCGCCACCACCGAGAGGGCTCTTCCTCATACTCTTCCATCTGCCCTCGCTTGCCGCCAGGGTCCCGGCGGTGGCGGTGGGCGCGAGGGGTGGCGGCCCGGGCAGAGGTAGTGGTGGGGGTCCCGCCGGGTCCGAGGCGGTGGCAGCTGGGGGAGTCGCCCCACCCTTGTCCCCAGCCCAGGGCGTAGGCTCTTTGGCCGCCGCCACGAGAGAGCCCGTCTGAATGGGCAGCACCGCCTGATACTTGGGCCGGGGGCTGCAGCCAGCTCCGGCGGCCGCTGGCTCCCCCCCAATGCCGGCTTGTTTGGTGGCCGGGGGCGGGCAGGGTAAGGGCACCGAGCCGCCCCAGCTCTCTTCCTGCTGCCCGGGGGCCGCCCCAGCCGGGAGTAACAAGCCCCGGCCCTTGCCGCCGCAGCCGGCCGGGGACGGCGCGGGGCTCCCGCCCTGGGAGGAGGCCAGCGGGGGCCCCGGCTCCTTGAGCTTACGGTGCCGGGGGAGGAAGTGGGCTTCGGCTGCCCCGGGCTCGTCCTCCGGCCCGCCCAGCGCCGCAGCCCGCTCGTAGTCCAGTCGCTGCTCAGGGTTGCCGCCGGCAGGGGCCGCGGCCGCCTTGAACACTGCGGATCTCATGGTCAGAGTGGTCCGGAGCAGCGCCAGGGACGGAGACGGAGGAGGGGGTGGGGAAGGGGCGAGGTGCGGGGGGTCGAGGACGGAGGAGGGGGAGGGGAGTTTGGCGGGCTCGCCTCAGCAGCGCTGCAGGCCTCGGCTAGCGCGGCTCCTCCGGGGCCCGGGCGCCATCCCGCCGGCGTGCGGAGAAGTGGAGGCCGCGGCTGAGGCCCTCCGCCGGCCCATGGGGGCCTCGCCGCCGCCGCCGCCGCCTTCGCCTCAGAGGCAGGAGCTCGCACCCAGCCGCCCCCGAGCTCATCCCCAGAGCTCGCTTCGGCCCCCCCTGGCCCGGCCGGGCCCGCCTCGTCTCCCCACCCCACACCCCCCTTCCCCGCCCCGGCCCCCCGCCCCGGAGCTCGCCTCAGCCGCCCCGAGCCTCCATTTTCCCCCCCTCCTCCTCAGGAGGGGGTGGGGGGGATGGGTCCGCCCAAAGCCCTCCTATTCCGCGAGGGGGGGGTCTGTCGCCTCCCCCGGGGGGTCTCCGTAGCTCGGGGTCCCCCTCCCCCACAGTCACCCCCGGCGCCTCAGCGTTTCCCTTTAAAAAAAACGGAGCCGCTCGTAGCCGCCACCGCCGCAGCCGCCGCCGACCGGAGGGCGCATGCGCCGGGAGAGAAGCGGGCGGGAGCGAACCGGGAGCCGAGAGGAGGGAGGCGGGCCGCGCTATTGTGAAAGGGGCCGCCGCCGCCGCCTCGAGGGGGGCGGGGAGGGGGCCCGCAGGGGCCCCGGGGATTAGTGGCGAGGACCGGGAGCCGACGGAGGAGCTGGGTGAAGGTGGGCTACCGAGGGAGGAGCGAGCTGGGAAAGGATCGGGGAGGGGAAAAAAGGCGAGGTAGATGGAGAATGCGGAGGCTCCCCGGGAAAACGAAGCGAGAGAGAATGATGGAGTTAAGAGGGAGAAAGGAGCTTCGTAAGGCAGATGCGCCCTTCGTGGAAGTGTACTCAGCGCTCCACGTACGCGGCCTGCTCTGGGCGGCCCCTTACCCCGGCACCTTGGCAACAGGCCGTGCCCACGCGGGGCGGGGGGCGGGGAGGAGGGCGCGCGCGGTTCCCGCAGCCGCTTCTGTCTGCTGGACCAGAGTCAAGATTCAGCCCCCTTGTTTGAGCCTGTGTGTGGGTGTTTCATGGGAGTAGAATTCTAACCCCTTCACCCCCTACCCACCCCAGCAGTCCACACTAGCATGGGAGAGAATGAACTTCTTTGTCTCTAAGGGAGTCCCGACTGGAAACGGAGGGACCTCTGGATCCCAGAGGGAAGACAATTCATGATGTCTGCTGCCGTAGAAGTTCAGTTCCCTGGGATGAATGAAATATTACCAACAGTTCTTTCCCAAAGACCATCTCCCCAACCTTCTTTAGCCACTCCTAGCATCTTCTGGAGGCTCATTTTAGGGAAAGGACATAAATCTCTGAAGAGATTTATATCTTTACCAGGTGTGGGAATACTTGACAGTATTCTGTGTTGAGCACTTCTTCCTCTCTCCATTTTCTGTGTGTGTGTTCCTTTTCAAGCAATTTTAGCCAACAAGTCATTTTGCTCACAGAATTCCTTGTGGAAAAACTTTTAAATAGTTTTAATTTATTGTTTTTCTTTTGACTTTTTTTTTTTTTTATGTATATAGAGATGAGAAGACTAACATTCTTTGGCCTAATTTGAAAATCTCTAATTAAAATTGTGTTTCCACCTTGTGGGCCCAAAGCATGAAGCACTAGAAATTATAAGCGAATGGGTGTGAATGTGTTAAGAAGTCAAGAAAGCCCCAGCCCTCTTCCACCAGACAGACATGCAAGACCTCATGATAGACATGCAAGGGAAGTATTAGGCTTAGGGATACCAAGGAATGTAGAGAGGAAAGCATGTAAAATATGGTGATCTCTTCCAATGTCACCATTTTCAATACCATCTGTATACTGACAACTCCCAAGTTTATATTTGTTTCTTGAACTCATCCTCTAAAATCATATATCCAACTGAAAAGTAGACAAAGTCACGTGGATGATGTCTAATAGACATTTCACACTTATACCAAAATCATGGTTGTGGTTTCCCCTCACCAAAATCCTGCTTTTCTGACAGCATTCCTCTCTTTCTCACTCCATATCCAGTCATCCAATCCTGTTGCCCTTCAAATATATATCCAGAATCCTGCACCTCAACACCTTCAAATCTTCCTCCTTTGTCTAAGCCATCACTTTAGTGTGGCTTTCTAATCTCACTTTTTTATTCCAGTAACAGTGTGACTGGTCTCTCAGTTTCAGCTTTTGCATTCTCCCACAGCAAATCCTGACAAAACATAATTAAGATCATGTTCTTTCTCTGCTCAAAACCTGCCCATGGCTTCCCGTCTCACCTGGAGCAAAGTCATAATGACATACCTAGCTCCCTGGTACTACTCTCTTACTTTGGCTCCTACTGGTCTCCTCCTTACTCACTCCACTGCTATCATACTGGCCTCCTTACTGTCCCGCAGACACCCAGCGTTATGTCTGCTCAGGTTTTCTCACTTGCTGTTCCCTCCATGTGGGTCACTCTTCCTTCAGATATCCACATGGCTTCCTCCCTCACTTCGTTTAGCTCTTTACTGTCACCTTCTCTTAGACTTCTGGCCACCCTATGTAAACTCACAACCCCCTCCGAACTCCCTCTCCCCTTCCCTGCTTTATTTTTCTTCATAGTACTTATTACCATCTAACATGTAATTTGCCTCGTTCATTGTCTCCCTCTACTAGAATGTAGCTTCATGGGGACAGGAATTTTGTCTGTCGTCTTCACTGCTCTATCCTCAGCACCTAGAACTGTAGCTGACACAAAGCAGGCAGTTAATATTTATTGGATGAGTAAACAAGTTCTTAGGTATATTAAGAGGAGGCATCTACTCTTGAACTTTAGCTTTGTGATAATGGCAGTCACATAACATTGCTGTGGTTGTTAGCTGCCATCGAGTCAGCCCCTGACTCATGTATCCCATGCACAATGGAACAAAATGCTGCTCTGTCCTGTACCATTCCCCTGATCGGTTGTGATCCACAGGGTTTTCTTTGGCTGGTTTTTGGAAGTATATCACCAGGCCTTTCTTCCTAGTCCTTCTTAGTCTGGGAGTTCCACTGAAACTTGTTCAGCATCGTAGCAACATACAGCTTTCACTGACAGATAGGTGGTGGCTGCGCATGAGGTGCATTGGCTGGGAATCAATCCCAGGAAGATGAGAATTTATTAATGTAGTATAAAAAATAGTGAAACCTAGAAAAGAATAAAGTTGTCTAGGAGCATGGATAAGGTAGAACATACTATTTAGAGGGAATTAAGGAGGAAGTGACAAGATGGGTCTTCAAAGTTGAGATCACAGGAGGGCATTTCAAGTAGAAGTAAGAACATTACAAAGGAGTGGAATAAAAAGAAGTATTGGCGGAAATGGGAGAAGTTGACTGGAGTGTAGGGTGGATAATGGAGAACATAGGCATAAGGCAGGTAAAGTGACTTGGGGCCAGGTAATGAAGGTCTTTGAAGGGCCAATTAAAGAATACGTAACATAAGCCAAAAAAAAACCCATTGCCATCACGTCGATTCCGACTCCAGAGTAGAACTGCCCCATAGGGTTTCCAAGGAGTGCCTGGTGGATTTGAACTACCAACCTTTTAATTAGCAGCCGTAGCTCTTAGCCACTATACCACCAAGGTTTCCCAAGACCCTCAACAAGGTGGATTGATACAGTGGCTACAACGAGCTGAAGCATGACAACAATTTTAAGGATGGCGCAGGACCAGGCGGTGTTTCGTTCTATTGTGTGTAGGGTTGCTATGAGTTGGAACTGACTCGATGGCACCTAACAACAACAACATAAGCCATAGTGAACTGGTGAAGGACTTCCAGCAAAGAGTGGAATAACCAGATTTGTATTTTTGAAGGCTAACTCAGTATTGGTGTCTCTGCACCTAAGGCCGAGGCCAAACTGAAAGCTGTTAGTCCAGGTGTCAGATGATGAGTGGTTAATCTAAGGTACTAGTGGCCTGGAGATATAGACGAAATGACAAGTAGGAGAGTCGGTGGTTAAGAACAAAGGCTAAAGCAACAATCACAGTTCCACCGCTTATTGGCTCCACGTTATTTAACCTCTCTACCTCAATTTGCTCATCTGTATTATATTATAACAATAACCATAGTACTTATTACTTCATACAATAGTACTTAACAAAAGTTAGTTAATATAATACTCAAGTTTTTTTTATTACTATAACTTAAATAACTTAATATAAAAAAAACTTCCTATAGTAAGTTATTATTATAATAGTACTTAATTTAATAGTACTTGCTGTAATAATCCTTCCCAGGGTTATTGTGAGAATTAACTAAGATAATCCATGTAAAGTGAAGGCTTGGTAATGTAGTTATCTCATTAATTGGCACAATTTGTTGGTCAATAGACAATGGGGAGTGAAGGAGAAGGAATTTGTGGTCAAGATTTTTTTTAAAGCTGGACAGATACCAATTCTGTGAACGGATCGTATATGTTTTCTTCCTTTCTACACCAAATGTGGTCCCAGACCAGCATCAGCATCACCTGGGAACATGTTAGAAATGCAAATTATCAGGCCCCACCCTAGACCTAATGAATCAGAAACTTTGGAGTGCAGCTTAACAATCTGTTTTAAACAAGCCCTACTGGAAACCCTGGTGGCATAGTGGTTAAGTGCTACGGCTGCTAGCCACAAGATCGGCAGTTCAAGTCCACCAGGTGCTCCTTAGAAACTCTATGGGGCAGTTCTACTCTGTCCTATAGGGTCACTATGAGTCGGAATTGACTCGACGGCGGTGGGTTTTGGTTTTGGTACACGTAATTTTGGAGTCCCTGGGTGGTACGAAGAGTTAATGAGCTAGGCTGCTAACTGGAAGGCTGGAGGTTGAAGTTTATCCAGAGGAGCCTTGGAAGAAAGGCCTGGCTATCTACTTCCATAAACCGTGTGGTGCATAGTTCTACTCATGGGGTCACCATAAGCCAATCCACTCAATGGCAACTGACTGTGGCAGGTAATTCTAATGCACCTCAAGTTTGATAAATACTGTTCTAAAGTCCGGACCATGGGTTGGCTGACCAGTTCTTAAAGGTCCAGATAGTAAATATTGGAGGCTTCGAAGGGCCATAGCGTCTCTGTTGCATTACTCATCTCTGCCATTGTAGCACAAATACAATACGTAAACAAATTGAGCGTAGATGTGTTCCAATAAAACTTTATTTATGGATGCTGAAATTTGAATTTCATACCAATCTTATGTGCCATGGAATATTTTAATTTTTTCAACTATTTGTTGTTGTTAGGTGCCGTCGAGTTGGTTCCAACTCATAGCGACCCTGTGCGCAACGGAATGAAACACTGCCTGGTCCTGCGCCATCCTTAAAATCGTTGTTATGCTTGAGCTCATTGTTGCAGCCACTGTGTCAATCCATCTCGTTGAGGGTCTTCCTCTTTTCCGCTGACCCTGTACTCTGCCAAGCATGATGTCCTTCTCCAGGGACTGATCCCTCCTGACAACATGTCCAAAGGATGTAAGACGCAGTCTCGCCATCCTTGCTTCTAAGGAGCATTCTGGTTGTACTTCTTCCAAGACAGATTTGTTCGTTCTTTTGGCGGTTCATGGTATATTCAATATTCTTCGCCAACACCACAATTCAAAGGCGTCAACTCTGCTTCAGTCTTCCTTATTCATTGTCCAGCTTTCACATGCATATGATGCGACTGAAAATACCATGGCTTGGGTCAGGCGCACCTTAGTCTTGAGGGTGACATCTTTGCTCTTCAACACTTTGAAGAGGTCCTTTGCAGCAGATTTGCCCAGTGCAATGTGTCTTTTGATTTCTTGACTGCTGCTTCCATGGCTGTTGATTGTGGATCCAAGTAAAATGAAATCCTTGACAACTTCAATCTTTTCTCCGTTTATCATGACGTTGCTCATTGGTCCAGTTGTGAGGATTTTTGTTTTCTTTATGTTGAGGTGTCATCCATACTGAAGGCTGTGGTCTTTGATCTTCATTAGTAAGTGCTTCAAGTCCTCTTCACTTTCAGCAAGAAAGGTTGTGTCATCTGCATAACACAGGTTGTTAATGAGTCTTCCTCCAATCCTGATGCCCCGTTCTTTTTCATATAGTCAACTATTTACAAACGTAAAAACCATTCTTTGCTTCAGGACATACGAAAACAGGCAGTGGGCTGGATTTGGCCCTCAGGCTGTAGTTTGCCGACCCCTAATCTAGAGATCCTGGTGGTGCAGTGGTTTGAATCCACCAGCTGCTCCTTGGAAACCCTATGGGGCAGTTCTACTCTGTCTTATAGGGTCAGTATGAGTCAGAATTGATTCAACGGCAATGGGTTTAATCTAGAGACCAACAGTCCAAACAAGTCGGTCCACAATGAAGTGAAAACAAGGTACTATATAGTACACATGTAAATCAAAGTAGGGTGGCTGAGAACTGTTATTTATTCTGAGATGACATGCTTCCGATTTTGTGTTAAAATGTACTGTCTTTTGTAAAATGATGGTGATAGGAAATAGCAATTTGTGGTGGTTTTTTTTTTTTTTTAATGTCTTTACTTGGCAAAAGAAAAAGTTGGCAATCTTACTTACATCAGTCTCCTACAGTTTTTTCTAGAAACTTCACAGCTCTGAAATCCAAAGTCTAGGATTTCACTACTCCAGACTAAGTAAATATGCTTTTCTCCCCCCAAAGCCAAGGCTGGAATTTTTGGCTTAGAGGTTTGATCCTTTTTATCTCAATTCCCAGGGTGAGCTGGATAAACCACCAGAGATCTGAAACCTGGGAAGAGAAGCTCTTCTAGGAAGGGAAGGGAATTCTTGCTTACAAATCATTCAGTTTTAAGCTGTGGTGATCCCTGGACTAAGATGTACAAGGAAGTGAGATCTCAAAGAGTAAAGGCCAAGAAAGAGAAGGTGGAGCTGCTATCTGGGAGGGAACCTAGGAAAACCGTGTTTAGACCCATAAATCAAGTCCTTAAACCACTCTCTGCCTATATTATCCTTAATGGGCTAATGACAAATCCTTTTGCTCTCTGGCTAAGGGTATGGATGGGGTTAAAGCCAACACTCCCCCCACCCCACCCCTCCACAAGGCTTATAGAATGGTGGGATTCCATTTCTCTGACCTACATTCTTTGAAGGGAATGCCTTGTAGGGTGGTGGAAAGAGTATGCAGCAGGTCCTTTTGCCAGTCTGGGTCTTGGTTTCCCCAGACCAAAGTTAAAGTAGCTCATCTTTAAGTTTCCTTCCAGCTTTAAAATTGTGTGAACCTGTGTTTTCCTGCTAACAGTGGGGCAAAAATAAAAGAGACTTGTTTTGGCTTCTCTCCAGGGAGGGAGGATTCATCTGGGCGGCTTCCTGACACTCTTGGAAAAGTAAATAAAGACTGGGGTTGCGTGACTGGCATCGGCCCAGCCCCACATGGCACAGAAATGAAACCATGGGTGGAGAGGCCACCTTTTCCTTCTCCGGGAGGATGAAGGATGGGAAGCCAGCATGGAGCCACAGAGGCTGCGGGCTCCAAAGCCCGACCCGGGCTCAGAGCACTTTCTGGCAGAAACCCTGCCGTGCGTTCCAGGCCTCCGCACCAGGATGCTCGTGAGCCGCTCCTTTTTCCCCTCTTCAGGGGCCTCTCCGAGGGTGGGACACACCCTCCCTGCTGCCTTTCTCGTTTTTTAAATACAATTACTACTAGAATTCGTGTCTTTTTCTCCCTTTGCCAGCCCCGCCAAAACTTTCAGCGGGCTCCACCCACCCCAGGTGCACCTCCCTTCCCTGTCCCAGTAACCCCTGCGAGAACCCCACCTCCAACACGTGACCAATTGTTGTGTTTCCTTTTTGGCGCCCCCTTTTAGCTTGCACCGACTAACGACTGAACAAAAGTGCCCCCTTCAGGGTGAATGTGGAGCAGCAGTCTGGGGAGGAGAGGAAAATTGATGAAGGGCTGGAGTGCAGTGGTTATCTCTGCGTTTTAAAATGAATTCAGATCTACATAGCTCCGTAGTTAAGGATTACACAAAGAGACAAATTCAAGGGAAGAGTTATCCTCAAAGGAAACTACTTTGGGGATGGAATTGGGTAAAGTTTCAATTCCTAGTTGCAAAGTTGGTTACCTCTAACTCCACATCCACTAGAGTCAACGATGGTGTTGGCAGAACTCTGTGAGATCCTCTGATACCAGACAAGAGCCTAGATGGGCTTAATTATGCTCTGGGTGGGGAAACAAGGTCTGTCTCCCGGGGTGAGTGTTCTGCTTCTTGCCTCCTCCACCACATCTTCTTCCCCAACAACAATGAAAGCAGTTCTCTATGGGCTCGGACTCCGCAAGCTAACATAACTTATTTCCAAAACGGGAGTCTCCCTCTCTCCCAGCAGGGGGAACATTTTTCCTGAATGGGAAAAGGGCCAGGAGATCATGCTGGGGGAAGGAGAGTGGGCAGGACAGCAAAAATTAGACCAGTGGGAACGTTTGGTGGACAGAATGGGGAACTAAGAAAATCTAGAAAATAGGTTAAGTGAAGCCAAACAGAAGGAAAAAAACCTGACCCATGCTTTTTCCATTTTCCACCTCACTCCTTTCCCCTATATGCAATGTGGAGTTAGAGGTTGAGTAGGGAATTGGGGTAATGGAAGATACGAAGTTGAAGGCTGACTGGGGAAAGAGTCATACACAGGGCAATGCTAAGGGTGGGTCAAGTAGTGTGTGGGTCGAAGGTAAATTTAAAATCAGGAGACATGCATTGTACACCTGTGAGAAGTTGAATTGTCAAAAGTCGTATGATAGACATATTTACAACAATGACCAAAAAAAAAAAAAGAGTAGCTGTTGAGGTTGCTTATGTACAACCAAACACCTCATGGGATTTGGTTCCTTGGTTTGGAGGTTTAGAGCCATGGTTTCATGGACCATCCCAGTTAATTGGTCTGATACAGTGTTTAGTGCTTCTCTTCTACCTCCTAGTTTGTTTCGTACTGTCTGGTGTCTTAAAATGGCTATTTAAGGTGCAACAATTGGTCACTGTTCACCTGGAGCAACATAGGGGGAAGAAGGAAAGTTGGGAAATGGAATGTGTGGCTTACTGCCTCCATAAACAACTTCCCCCTTTGCCATGAGACTAGAAGAACTGGATGGTGCCCAGCTACCGTTACTGAACATTTTGACCAAAAATTCTATAGAGAAATCTTGGTCAAAAGGGGGAAAATACATAACAAATTTCAAATTTTCATGGACTCCAGAATTTCTGGAACTGTGGAGGCTGGATGAACCCCAAAGCTATTGCCCTGAGATAATCTTTAACCTTAAATCAGAAATATTCCCTGAAGTCTTCTTAAAAATCAAACAGTAGTTTGGCTTTGTCTGCCTTGAGCATCGTGCTCTTTTATGATCTATCTATATGGAATCAAATTGAAAACAGCAACTCAGAAGATTAGATAGGAACCTTAGGAGGCAGTGAGTTTATGTTAATGGGGGAGGAACAACCATGAAAAGGCTGGTGAGAAATGGTTGCACAACGCAAAGAATGTAATCAATGTCGCTGAATTGTACATATAGAATTTGTTGAATTAGTGTATGTTCTGCTATGTAAATTCCCAACAAAAATAACAATAAATTATTTTTAACAAATCAGGAGCCATGCAGAATTATCACAGGGCTATTTATCCCTCCAAGGTCATAAAACCGAAATCAAACTAAACCCGTTGCCACCGAGTGGATTCCAACTCACAGCAACCCTACAGGACAGAGTAGAACTGCCCCATAGGGTTTCCAAGGTTGTAAATATATATATATATTTTTTTGGTTGTAAATCTTTATGGAAGCAGATTGCCACATCTTTCTCTCAAAGAGCAGCTGCTGGGTTCAAACCGCTGACCTTTTTGGTTAGCAGCTGAGTGCTTTAACCAGTACACCACCAGGGCTCCTTCCAAGGTCCTAGCAGTCATAAATAGTAAATGGCTCAAGAGCTAGATACCTTGGGGCCAAAGGAAGGGGATCTCCTTCTAGCCAAGAAGTACTACCTAGGGGGAAGTTAGGAGCACTGTGTGGGAGGGAGTGGGATGAGTCCTGGGCATCCATTTTCAGGGGAAACAGCCCAAAAGTGATAAAGCTAGAACGCTGAGGACTCTGACTGGGACACTTGCTCTCCTATAACTCAGCATCTGTCAGTGCTCCCATTACCAGGTGCTATTTCCAGAGTCCCTCTTGATGGCAACGGCTTTGTTTTTTTTTTTTTTTTTGGGCCTAGCAGGAAGAAAAAGGAGGGGTGGAGGTGAAGAGGGAGAGGGAGACCCAAAAGGCTCCTCCCCCAGGCCAGCTGCAGTTCCAGCTTTTAGCCACTCAGAGGCACTCGAGTTCAACCACAGCCCCAGAGTTAAGGAGGGAAGAAAAAGAGGGTGCCTCCAGAAGAGGACACTTTGGGAGGCCAGGGGTGACCCTGAGCAGAGAGGTGACCCAGGCATCATCTTCTCTGGGGCTGCAGACCCTTTGCATAGCTGTTGGGAAGGCATCCAGGCTCAATCTTTCTCTCTAAATGGGACTTAGGGCTCTGGGAACCAGCTCCCCACCTCTAACCCTCACCCCCTTGTCTGTGATCATTTCCTCTTCTGTGGATTTCCTCCCCCTCCTTCATTCCCTTGGTGAAAACACCGCCACCATCCCCCACCCTGTCAGAGTCCTGAGGAATGTTCTCCCTCTGGCTGGGCGCCAGGCTTTGGACTTCCTGGGCTTTGGGGTGGGGCTTGGCCAAGGGGAAGCCCTTTGGACGGATAGCCACCCAGTTCTGCATGGCCTACCCACTCCTCTCTCCTTTGTCTCTCTCCTAAGCAAAAAACTCATCTATCACTCTGTCACCACCGCCTCACTTCCTCCTCCCACAATCGGATTTCCTTGCCAGGGCAAAACATCCACAATCTGGAGGGGGTAGGCATCCTAAACATTGTGGTTTATAGTGGGAGAAAGGGCAAGCACCCCCTTCAGACCCTGTCTTCTCCACTCCAGAAGGCCCGCAGCTGGAAGGAAGGTTTCAGCTGCCAGGGTCCCAGGGTAAGGTGTTTTCTAAATAGTAACTTGGCTTTGGGGCTCCTGAGACTGGATTCTGCTCAGAACTGAGAGCTTGAATCTAAAGAAGTTTATGGACCTCTTACACCATTTCTGACCTCTACTCAGCTGCTGCTATTCCCTTGAAATAAATCAGCTGAAATCTGAACTCACTGAGCCATACCAAAGCCAATGAAATCTTTCCAGCTAACTGCAGCAGATGGAGGTGGGTTCAGCAAGAATGGAGAGCAGGCAGAACTCAGTCCTAAATCTAGTATACAGAGGCCAGGCCTATCAGGGACTTCTGGTTCCTATCTAAGGGGTCACTGCTCAGAAATGTTTTTGCATTTGAGGGAGGATATTACCTATTGAAGAAAGATATTGTCTACAAAAGGCCTTCAAATGATGAAGTAAGAGCTCAGTCCTGTGGTGTTCATCTGCCTCACGGTCCCCTCAATGCCACTTTTGCAGTCTGTCTGCCTGACGTCATCATCCGTAGCCCTGTGCCAGATTCCGAAGTTCCTATCTTGAAACCTCAGCCCCCACACCCAGGGCCTAGGGGAAAGCCAATATAGGTCACTGCAGCTGAGCCCTGCAGGACTGTTTGCTCCTTGAGCCCAGTGCCTTTCAGGCACAAAAAGGAAACCTTGCAGAGAAGCAAGAGAAAGGACTCCATGAGAATCAGAGGCGAGCATACTTCTCAAAATATGAATCAAGGAAAGGCTAGGAGTCAACTGGCCAGACTTGAGCTTGGCAAAGACAGTAACAGGAGCTCTGGGATGAGGAGGAGGGAAGACCAGAGGAGAGGGGCTGGGGCTGGCTCCTATCCCTCCTGCTCCCCTACCTTATGCCCACACCCCCACCCCCTCCCCATGTTCCACCTTTGCTCTGTTTGCCTATGTAAGGGAACCCTGTGGATCTGGTGTCCATCCCCCATTGTCTAATCATCTTCCAGGTTCAGATTTCCGTCTCAGGAACCTTTGTGATTTGCCTTAGAGACCCTCTGCTTCCTCTGGCCACAGTTTCTGGGTCTGAGGAAGCTAGATTTGGCCAGGGTTGTCCCCATCCTCCCCCATGGAAAGACTTTTCCTGCTTGTTATCTGTAAAACTTACTTTGCTCAGGGTACTTCCAACCCTTTGGGATCTCATTCCTCTTTTTGGCTCTGCCTACCCCTGCATGTGAGACCCCGAGGAATGTGTGTTGCTCATATTATTTTAGTAATACATGGGGAGTCAAGGGCCTGGCTGTAATTAGTTTGGGGTCCCCATGGCCAGCAAGAGTAGACAAGGGACCAATTTCTACCTCTAGTTCCAAAATAATTTAAACCACAAGCAACAGTTCTAACGGGAGCTTCAGGATAGGAAGAAAAGTAGGCAAAATGGAGAAAAAAAAAAAAGGGATAAACAATTACAATCCTAGCCTTCTCTTTCCCCCTTTCTTCTCTCAGTACCTTCCTCTCCCTTGGAGATCTCAGCTACTTATCCTCCCACTACTGCTGTGCCACTGCCCTTATTTCCAGAATCCTTTCACACAGTAGGCACTCAATACATGCTTTTTATGCTGAGTCAAACTGAACCTGGTAATGCTGTCTGGCTAAACCTTTGAGATGAAGAAACACAAACACTACCCCAGATCCTGAGCTAGATTCTCCTAAGAGACTGATAGCTAGGGAGCAAAGACTTACAGCACACCTCCTCAGACTTAAGCGTGCCTAGAAAGCCCATTGCTGTATGGAGAAAGTAGGACTGCCAAGGAATAGGGTTCCCAAGGGGTGGTTGGTGGATTAGAACTGCTGACCTTTTGGTTAGCAGCCAAGCTCTTAACCAGTGCACCACCAGGGTCCAGCATACCTGGAGGGCTTATTAAAATGCAGATTGTTGGCTCTGCCCCTCTAGTTTGTCATTCTTTCTGCCTGGTCTGGGACCTGATAATTTGCATTTCTAACAGATTCCCGGGAGATGTTGCAGCTGGTGATTCCTTAGCCACATTTTGAGAACCATTGTCTTAGAGAACCCCTCACCCTCACCCTAATGCTCATCGTGAGGACCTGGTTGGTGCCACCTTTATATATTTTGTTACTGCTGTTGTCTTGTGCCGACTCAATTTTGACTCATATTCACCCCATGTGACAGAGTAGAACTGCCCCATTAGGTCTTCTAGGCTGTAATCCCTGGAGAAGGACATCATATTTAGTAGAAAGTCAGCAAAAAAGAGGAAGACCCTCAACAAAACTGACACAGTGGCTCAAGCATAGCAATAATCGTGAGGATGGCCAAGGACCAGGCAATGTTTTGTTCTGTTGTTCATAGGGTTGCTGTAAATCAGAATTGACTTGATGGCACCTAACAACAACCACAACAATCTTTAAGGAAGCCGATTGTCAAGTCTTTCTCACAAGGAGTTGCTGGGTGGGTGCAAACTGCCAACCTTTCGTTACATCCAAGTGCTTAACCGTTGCACCACAAGGGCTCCTTTTATGCAGTTTAGGAGAAAGAAACAGCTGAGTATTGTGCCCCTTGACTTCTGCTCAGCCGTCCACCCCAGTGTGTACAGGGGTCTCTAAGCCGGGTGAGGGAGCTAAGATAGGACAAGCATATAAATCGGTCTCAGACTGATTATCCATTTGATGTCTTTTTAAAGTCCGGTTTTGGTTGACTCCATCCTTATTAAAAGTCACTTCCCAAAAACATGTTTTGCAGCAGCATCAGAGCACTAGGAATTTCCTGTGGCGAGGCAGCGCCAGTGACGGGGAGGGGAAAAGGCAATGCTGAGCGAGCGCCTTCCCTTGGCTCGGGCAGGGCCACGTGCCCCACCCCCTCGCTCGCACATGTCTCTGCCGCCACCGCCGCGGCAGCCGGGCTGTTTATGAGCGAGTTGTTGTGGTAGAAATGGAGCAGGCTGCACATGCCCGCGCCATGTGACCCCAGCAGCCCGCGTGAGCCGCGAGCGGGCACAAACACACAGGGCCAGTCCTCCACCGGCCACGGAGACACAGGAGGAAAGATGGAGAAGGAGTGAAAGGACACTGGGCTCCCTCTCCTTGTCTTCTGCCTCTTTATCCTGCTTCCAGGCTCCTTTTTGTCTCTCCTCCTGAGCCACCAGTAGGGCAAACGCCCAGGAAAGAAACATGGTTTCCCAAGGCATATTCTCCTCCCAGGCACCTAGAGCCTTAAACCCCGAACAAGAAGGGGTATTCGGAATCCAAGGACACAGAACGGCCCGTCTCAACCCTCGGGGTGATGCCAGTCCCAGAACCAAGACTTGGTTTCCCTATAACCTGAGCTCCCCGAATCAGGCGGCTGGGACCCCTCTTTCTAGGAAGGCGGATGCCACACACAGATACAGCAAGCGCCCATTGCAGGGTTTGCACAACTGGAGTTAAGGGATTTGCCAGTTGGGGGCATAAAGCAAGGGTTCTTTCTGCAGTAATGATCTGTGGGGTTAATGCACAGGAAGGGAGCAGTCCCTCTGCTAATTGGGGAAAAGGAAGAGTTGATGGGTGGTGTCTTCTGGGCTGGGGAGATCTGGAAGGGCTTCACACTAACCCCTGTCCAGCTGGAGAGCAAACGTGGGTGGGAAACACAAGTTTAGCCTCCATCCTTTATTGAAGCATCCCCTCCCACCCACCTGGCCTTCCCAGCCCCCTGGATTCTTCGCTTGGCACTCCCCCGCAGGCCCCCACTTCCAGTCCTTTGCTCCGGTCCCCTGCCCGCGACCCCATTTCTGAGCGGCGACGGCATTTGCTGGGATGTGAGACTGTGCTGCAGTCAGGCGGACAGTAGGTTAGCAGGAACAAGCAAACGAAATGAGCACGACCCACATTTCCTCATCACACCAAAACTTTGCAGATCCTGCATTGCAGAGCTAGCGCTTTTTTTTTTTTTTAATCTCCGCTGGGCCTTACACACGTCTGCATTTTTGCAACAAGCACAGATTTTTTTTTCCCAGGGTACATTACAAACTGCGCATTCTAATGAGCCAAAGCTCCTTCGTGCAGCATTGAAAATCTTTTTTGGCAAATTGCTTCCCCCCCCCCCCCCCCCAATTTGGAAGAAGGGGAGGGATCCCAAATTTGTGAAGTTGCATCCTTTTTCTCTCCTTCCCCTGCCTGCCTCCCCCAAGATACTGCGGTCTTTCCAGCCCAGCTAACAGCTGCAGACCAGGGGAGAGCAGTGGGAGGAGGGGAAAATGAGCCTCCTTCCTTCTTTCCATGCAGGCTGAGTTCGCTGGGCAGGGGATTGCTTTTTTCTTAGGCTGTCCATTGCACCACTTTTTCTCTCCTCACCTCAGCCAGTATTTATATAAGCTACTTTTTTTTACCCAGAAGCTACACATGGCCCCTAACACCCAACCAGGCAGCTGCTTCTTTGAGGTCCATCCTGCTCATAAGGACTGTCATGAGCCTTTGGCCTCCCCAGGCAGCTTCATGGAGTTCTGCAGAGGCCCAAAGACTCGAGAGACACTGGATAGGGAGAGAGTTTGAGTTAGAGGTTGGGGTAAGGAGTGGAGATGGAGGAGTCACATAGGCACTCCTCCTTCCCCTTCTACACAGGAATTCCCCTGCATCTCAGTCCCACAGATGCTTAGGGACAGCCCCTGGGCAGATGCAGGGGCCTGGAAGATGACGCCACCAGTGGGCTCCAGCAGCAGCATGGCAAAGGTTGGACAGAATGGCTTTGGCATAGCAAGTCCTGGCTACCACCCCCCCAACCCAGAAGGAAGGACCTTATGCCAGCAAGAGGGCAATCTGGGACTTAATTTTCAAGGACATGGCAAGGACATCCACAAGGATCCTGTGACTTAGGTGGGGTCTTATGCTCTGAGAGCGGGGAGCCTGCCTTTGGTTTCCACAAAGCATCTGCTGAAGAAGCATTGGCTCAGGAGGGTGGCATTAGGGCGGGCTGGTTTTAGAGGTATACATTGCTTGAACAGGTAAATGGGGCATCAAAATGTTGTATCCTTAGGGCCTTTTACACAACTTACGTCTGTCCTTGGTGATCTTCCATACATTCTTTCAACCAATCTGTTCTTAATACATTCCCTGGAAAGAAGCACCAAGGCCATGGGACCTGACAGGGTGGGAGGTAGAGTCTTTAAAGGGCTCTTTAAAGGGTTCTGACCTACCCCTCTCCTGTCATTACCAGCTGCAGACCCCAAAGTCAGGGGGTTGGGTAGAAGAGAGTTCAGATACCTGCTTCAGTTACTTACCTCTGGAGTGGTCTATGTGAAGTTGTTTGTTCTTTTTTTTTGTGCACTATTATGGCCCTCTTTTACCTTTACAACCAGAAGAAGGGAATATAGGCAGAAGAGAGGGAAGAGTTCAAGAGAAGAGGAAACGTAGTTGGAGCTACAAGAGAGGCTCTGGGAGGCCAAGGTACTAGTACTTGTTGGGGCAGAAGCAAGGGGTGCTTCATGCTTCTGTACTTAGTGAAGTACCTTGCTTCCAAGCACCATTGCTGGATAAGCCAGTGAAAGCCAGGATGAGCTTGCTATTCAGTCATCCCTGGAGTAATCATTCTCTCCAGGAATGACAGTGTTGCTATGTGGAAAGAGTTTTATCCTCAGGCCCAATGTTGAGTCCCCAGCAGTGCCATTTTCAATGTGACATTAATAGTAATATTTCCAAGGAATGGCTTGGAGGGAGCTTTAGCCCCTCTAATAATCTCCATCAGCTCCACCATTCTTTGATGTGACATCTTCTTAATCTTTAGTAATATAACTTCAAGACAAGTTGCCTCTCTATGGCATTCTGGACAAGTTAATAAATCTAAGTCTCAGTTTCCCCATCTCTAAAATAGGAATGAGACCTACAGCATAGGGTTGTTGTGGATACTACATGAGATAATGTGCGTAAAGTACTTAGTACAGTGTTTGGCAGAGAATTGATACTTAATATGTATTTATTTTCTTTTCTTGGAAAAAGGAGCAGTATCACAAATACAGATTGAAGCAAAACACATCCTGGATCATGGCTCACCCTCTCTTCATCTCTCCCAAAGAACAAGTTAGCCTTGACTTTGTCCCTCCTATGGTATGTTCTTGAAATTCTCCCCAAGACATCAAGGTTTTGGGTGGGGTCAATAGGGAAAAGCTAGCATAGGAAAAGCATCTAAGAGGTCAGGGAATGAGTCTCTCCTAGGCACACGGCTGGTTCCCTGATTCTGGGCTGTCCCCAGGGTTTCTGTCCCAGGTTTGCATCACCTGGACAGGGAGGGTTTTACCCAGAGCAATTGTTCACTTGGTGAGAAAGGAGGGGGATGGGAAGGCACCTACTAAAGCCTGACCTGGTTTTCAGCAAGGACCAACCCTTGGTCAGTCAGTCAAGCAGTCTGCCCAAAATTTAGGCAACCTAGGGTTTGTCCAGGGTGTTGCCCTGTTACCCAGAACAACCTGCTGGCAAGGGGAATAGATCTTGAATTGAACACACATACACATGCTCGCTCACACTGCTTACACTTATACACTCACACATGCAGTCTCACACACATTCACAATCATACCATCACACACACATACTCTGACTAGAGCTTAGAGCTCTCAATCCCTTTCCTTCCTCTATTCTATCTCTGCTGTCCTTCTCAGCCTTAAAGAAATCCAAGGGTATTAAAGACATATTTGAAAAAGAAGAAGAAAAAAAAAAGACCATGCACACACAAAGGATTCAATCATGCACCTAAGTGGTGAAGCCAATCCCCAGAATTCCAGCCTCTAAGGAATCCCAGTAGAATTGGATATAACAGGGAGCCAGGGCTGTGCCTTGATGGGCCATGTCTGGGATATGCATCCATTCCATGCGGATCTAATCTGAGCATTGTTATTAAGCTCAGTTTGGCTATGGGAGGAATGCTTCGTGTGTGTGTGTGTGTGTGCGTGCATGAAGAAGTGAACTGTAATGTCCAGCTGGCAGGGGAGGGGGAGTTGTGTTGAGATGCACCTGTTGTCTTAAGGTGAAGACTGAGGTCAACGAAAGGCCAAGGCTAGATTCTACTCCAGGGTCCTCAACGGCCAGACAACTCAGCCCTTTCTCCCTCCCTTTGCGGCTCTGGGTCCCATAGTCTCTGCCCTCCCAGCAGCTATTGGAGGAGAGAGCAGTAGGGTGGACAGACTAGAAATTTCTAGAGCCAAAACAGGGCCCTACTTCTTCATTCTTCTGTATCCCTCTCACCGGTTGTGGAAGACCCCACAGTTACTTCTTTGTCAAGGAGAAAAGGAGGAGTCCTATATAAGAAGTGCAGAGGAAGGAGAGAATAGAGGTGACACCCTCCTTTGCCTCCTCCCTTCCAGCCTCAGCCTTTACACTGCACATACTGCAAAACAACTCAGCTTCTTGCCAAGAGTAGAGTTATACTGAATTTCAGCTCTCAGCTGCCTTTGCTCCCTCCTCCCTCTCACTGGCTGTAAAACTCAGGGAGGGAATCTTGATCCCTGGCCTTTCCCATATGTGCCTATAAGGATAAACACCAAAAAAGTGAAACAGGGGGTTGGCAGGACCACCAGAGCAGGGAACAGAACTATGGAACTTGGAGAAGATCCAGGCCAACGAAAGGGAGCGTGCCAATGGTGGTGCTGGGGCTGGTGGGGAGCTGGTGGTCATGCCAGAGGTCCTGTTTTTGAGTCCAACCCTGGCAGACACCCGGGCTCTGGCCCTTGCTCTGATATAAAACGTCAGGAAGGGCATAGAAAGCAGGCAGCTCAGGACTTGCAACTCAACTCTCAGCTTTCCCTCAGAGCCCAGCAGGAGGAGGAAGAGGGGGTGGAGGCTGAGCTCAGAACCAAGTTTTCCTGAAAAGCCTCTTCCCCAGCTTGTCCTAGCCCCTCCCAGTCCCTCCCTCGCTCTGCTGCAGCTTCCCAGCTGTGGGCCAAAGGGCTAAAACAGTCGAGGGAAGAACCCACCACCCTCTCTTCCCTGCTTTTCTTGGGGGCAGGGGAACAAAGCTAAAACCCAGTTCATTCTAGAGAGCCCATGTTCTGGTCAGAGTCAGAGGGTCAGTGGCCAAGCCACCTTCCCTTCAGTCAACCTTGCAGTCCTCTCAGAAGCACTTTCCACTACCCTGCTTCCTTCTTTCTTGGTGTACCCTTCCTTTTCTCTACCTCTTTGTTGGTGTTTCCCAGGCATCCATCAATACTGCCCCAGGGGCTGCCTATAAGCCCTCAGAAAAGGGCTCCCAACGTGAAGACAACCCTCCCTTGAAGAACTGGAGCTAAGGAGGGATGGCTTTGGCTCACATGGTTGCTTAAAGAGGTGGCTCTCATCTCTGCCCACAATCCAAGCCCTCTAACATTATAGGTCGCTACCTGAGATCGGTTTTCATCGATGGGCAATTGCTACTTTGAAGGTAGATGCTGACAATTTCTAATCCTTTATTCAGTGTTTCACTTGCTAGTCTGCCCATCTCCCTGATGTTCAGGGTGGGCAGATGAAACTAGCAATAGATGTCTGACCTTGGACAGGTCACTTATTGTTAGCCTTATTTTCCTGATCAATAAAGACAGGTAGTGTTAAGATGACCTTCATGTTCAGTTCTGAGTCATTACCTTGTGTGGGATCCACAAGCTACCTTCAAACACTGTGGGGGTGGGGGAGTGTCACTCTACCCCTAGACCCCTGCCTCACCTTTGGCCCTATTACTTTAGGACCTCAAAGCACTTTCACCATACAGTTCCCCTCCCTTGTTCTTTTTATTTCCCAGACAAAGGGAAATGACTCACCACAAAGTCACCTCAGATGGGTGGGGTGGGGTCATACAAGCAAACAGGGAGTCCCTAGGGACATCCCCACCCCATGGAAACTCCTTTCCCTAGGGGTGTTCTTCTTAAGGGGAATAGAAGTGAAAAGGGGTCACATTTCCTTTCCTTCTCATGACTTGGCCCTGGAGCCAAAGGCAGCTTTAAGCTCCTAACTCCGGGAATCTCCCTTCCCTGCTTGTTGTCTCTTCGCGTGTCACCAATAACCTTAGGCCGAGGTCAGCTCTGCAATCACGTGAAGCCCTCACGTTTGCAAGGTTTGCAGAAAGGGCCTGTTAGCTTTGATCTCCCGGGGAGCAGCCAAACTTGCCAGTCACTCCCCAGGAATTCACATGCCCCTGCCATACAGGCTTTCCAAACACGCCACGCTGACTCTTCAACGCACCCCACCCTATTTTCAGCTCCTCGGTCCCAGCAAGAGTTTTTGCAAGGCAGAAAGGAAGAAATAACACGCAGGCTACCCGCTTTGCCAGCGGACTACAAATCCCGACAGCCTTGGTGTTGCGCAGGCGCATTCAGCTCAACGTGCCTGCTGCTGGAAAAGTGTGTCACTGGGGCACGAGGCGCTCCCTGGGATCACATGGTACCTGCTCCAGTGCCGCGTGCGGCCCGGGAACCCTAGGCTGCTGGCGCCTGCGCAGAGCCCTCTGTCCCAGGGAAAGAGGCTCGGGCAAAAGGCGCCTGAGATTGGCAGAGTGAAATATTGCTGCTGAGGGA
This sequence comes from Elephas maximus indicus, assembly GCF_024166365.1. Lineage (NCBI taxonomy): Eukaryota > Metazoa > Chordata > Mammalia > Proboscidea > Elephantidae > Elephas > Elephas maximus. The sequence continues at coordinate 47,329,904 of NC_064837.1, read as the reverse complement.
ACGTACCAGGGCACACGTCTCGCCTCTTGGCGGCTGGGTGTCCCTTTTCTCTCCATCACCTACTTACTTCCTGGCTGCAGTCTTTCTCCCTCTGGGACTTTTGCACCGACAGCTCCAGATTCACTACCCTGCAGCGTTGCGGGGCCGTCAGGCAGTGGCACTCCGCGCACTGCAGAGACCCTCCCCTCCGTGCTACCTTCTAGTGAGAACTATTGCAGGCTGATTTCCCTCACACTCTGTCTCTCTGCTCTTCCCATGCTAAGCAGACCTACGTTGTCTCAGCGTCCTCCCCTTCTGCAGGGCTGCAGTCCGGTCACCCCAAGACCTTGCTGCAGGGTGCTCCGGATTCTGGTCGCAAGCTGCGGGGTCCACTCCCCGCCGTCACCAGTGCCCGTGGGGCGACAGCGGTAATCGCAGCCTGCAGTTTACATCAAGGTCCAGTTTGAATGACCGCTCTCAGCCGGTGAAGACATGACGACCCTGGACTCCAACAACAACACAGGTACTGAGATTCCCTTACTGTCATCCTTTTTCTGTCACTGTCTCCCACCTTATAACAATAAGAACTTTCTAAGAGACTGGGACTTGCTTGGTTCGGGGGTTTGCCAGCGTGCTGAGGGCCCGTAGGGTGAGATTTCCAGAGTAGGCTGTTCGGGCTGAGAATGCGCCCGGTGGCGCCCCCACTTCAGAGTCCCAAAGCTCCTTTGAGCTTGAAGGACCCGATTCCCGAAGAGGAGGACGTGGAGAGCGGGTACGTGCTGTGAGATGAACAGTTTAGGGGGACTGGGAGGTTTGGAGCAGTGTCCCGAAACGCTCCCATCTGTCCACTCCCTTCGGTTGTGGCTTGCCTGACCTCGGAAAGTCTCTCTCCTCTCTTCCCCTTCCCCTCGTTCCTGCAAGCTCGAGGAAATCTGAGAAGCAGTGGGGCGATCGGAACTCTGGGCAGGAGGGGTAGCAGGCCTAATCTCACTGGGGACTCCTCAGTGACAGTAGGGAGCGGCACTTGAGGAGTCCAGAGAGTGGTGCGCTGCCCGGGGTAGGGCACCTACGGCGACCGAGCGGCCGGGAGGGCTCACATGGCCGCGGAGCCGGGCCCACGTGAGGCGTTTGTTTTCATTCAGCAGAAACCGTGGCCGCCACTCCATTGGTCGTTGCTTCCCGGCCTCGTTACATAATGAGCTCCGCCCCCCCGGTCGCCCGGGCAACGCGTGTTCCTTTCTCTCCTCCCTTCGGTTGTCCCAGCCCAGCTAGCATTCTGAGGCCAGCCCACCACCCCGGTGCCGAGGAGGGGCGGGACGGGGGCAGGGCTCCTCCCGACTGACGGGAAGCGGAGGGGGCGGGGCCTCGAGTTCCGGGGTTCCTCGTTGGGGAGCCACGTGCGAGAGGCACACGTGGAGCCGGGACGTGAGGCCGGCTGAGGGCCTGGCTCCAGCCCCGCCCCGCCCTCCTGAGATCTGGGTGAAGCTGGGCTGACTCACCCATCGCCCCCGCCTGCCTCCTTTTCCTGTCCGCTTGCCCGCCTCCCTCCCATCACCGAGGGAGAGTAAGATGGGGCCGTTCCTGACCTCTCCTGGCCTCATGTTTACGCTCCGCATAGAGGCTTCACACTTAGCCACCCTTCCTCTCAACCCCTTTCCTCTTTGTTGTGTTTGCACCTACTTCACTGTCTGTATTGCCATTAGACGCAGCTTTCCTATATTCCAAATTCTTCCTTTTCTCCTAGCGTCTCTTTCCTTAGTCCTACAAACACTGCCTTCCCCCCACCCCCACCAAACAAGCAGCAGTTTGCCTTCTGAGGATCTCCCCAAAGGGACTACATCCCAGAATCATAGCTAAAAACGTTTTTAGATCTCTTTGAGCTTTTTTTTCTCCCCTACCAGAAGGAAAACTGACACCCTGCGAAGGGAGTTGACTTCCTTTAGGTCACACAGCAAGTTGGTGGTGATAGATCTACATTTAGAACTCGCCTCTTTTGAGCATGCCCTTCACTTCCAGGTTCTAAGTCTCTTTGGATGAAGGTTTGACTCCCTTTTTGGGGATGAGTGAACTAGGTCAAGTTCATTTATCACCAAATAAATATCCCATCTCCTCACCCCAGCCCTGTAGGAGCATGTGTGTTGTGCAACTATTTTACAGGCTTCACCCTGACCAACCTTGAGCTATTTTAGGACCATCCCTGCCCAGCTTAGTGTGTGTCAGTGGGTGAGCAAGACATGTGCCTCTGTAGACACGGTGGCATGGTGTGTGTCAGCTCACACGTGTCTTGGGATCCTCTCTTCTTTTACCCCGCCCAGGGCAGGCCAACCTAGGTGTTTGGCAAAGGTGCGGCAGGCAGGTCACCTTTTTCTCCTGCTAATACCATGGGAACACAGCCACCTGGTTAGGAATGTAACAGAGGGCCAAAGTCCTTGAATGTCCAGAGGGCCAAGGTCATTGTTACCAGGCTGGATAGTTTGTACTTCATTTCTAACTCTGCAACTTATATTGTTAAGTCCTTCCTGGATTCAGAGGTATAGTCCACTCTGATCCATTCTCTTGGAGACCCAGGGGGTACCAGGTGGGCAGCTTCATTCCCTTTAGTACCTTGGGAGAGGATGTCTCTCAGCTGGAGGGGATGTGACTGGATTTCCATCCCTCTTGTAAGACTTCGACTTTCCTCACTTCCAGCTGTCCCTCCCCTCCCACTATGGCCTCATCTCTGGAGTGGTCTTGGTGTTAAAATTGGCAGCTGTTTTTCAGAGCAGTGCGAATAGTGCTTAGCTGCTCCTGCCACCCGTGCTCTGCCCCTGACAACTAAGTCATGAGCTGCTGTGGATATTCCAGGGCAGAGGGGCACATGTGTGAAATACCCACAGGGGTCGTGCCTCCAGAGGTGCCTCACACCCAAGGCAGAAGCTAAATATGCACTACAAAGGGTAACAGGTGTTGGTTGGCCATGCCACGTTTAGTACGAGTTGGGAAGTTGTTTATTGTGGCTCTTTTGGGGACACCAAGATTAGGCATTTCACATGGTTAACTTCTGAGTGCCCAGCAGTATTTTGGGAAGACGGGGGGATGAGCAGGGTGGGGCCCTAGGACCAAAGACATAACGGCTGACACCCCCTATGCATGTGTTCTCCTGCCAGGTGGCGTCATCACCTATATTGGCTCCAGTGGCTCCTCCCCAAGCCGCACCAGCCCTGAATCTCTCTACAGTGACAGCTCCAATGGCAGTTTCCAGTCCCTGACCCAAGGCTGCCCCACCTACTTCCCACCATCGCCCACTGGCTCCCTCACCCAGGACCCAGCTCGCTCCTTTGGGAATATTCCACCTAGCCTGAGTGATGACTCCCCTTCTTCTTCCTCATCATCCTCGTGCTCCTCCTCCTTCTATAATGGGAGCCCGCCAGGAGGTCTACAAGTGGCCATGGAGGACAGCAGCCGAGTGTCTCCCAGCAAGAGCACCAGTAACATCACCAGTGAGTAGATGTCCAGATGATTCAAGGAAAGGGAAGGCAACCAGGGCTAGGTTGGGAGTTGGTTTTCATGTCACACAGTTGGTCCCAGGGCCTACCCTGGCCTCAGGGACCCCTCCTAGAGTTGCACCAGCCCCTGTCCAATTCAGCCTGGTCATTCGCAGCTTTTCCCTCCCAGGATCTCCAGCCTAGAATGTTTCCATGTTTCTGGCCACTCAGGTAGCACTCTTCAGGTCACCCTCTGCCCTTCTCTTTCCATAGAGCTGAATGGCATGGTGTTACTGTGTAAGGTGTGTGGGGACGTCGCCTCAGGCTTCCACTACGGTGTGCATGCCTGTGAGGGCTGCAAGGTGAGGCGGGTTGGGGTTGAGGGCAGGAGCAGGTGACCCCTTCCCCAGAACACACAGGCCTGACCTAGAGAGAGATGCTCACTAGCTGCCCCTGCCCTCCAGGGCTTTTTCCGTCGAAGCATCCAGCAGAACATCCAGTACAAAAAGTGCCTGAAAAATGAGAACTGCTCCATCGTCCGCATCAATCGCAACCGCTGTCAACAGTGTCGCTTCAAGAAGTGTCTCTCCGTGGGCATGTCTCGAGATGGTGAGGCAGCACCATGGTTCTGCAAGAATCCCCACGCCCTCTCCCTCCATCCAGTTTCTGAATTAATTCCACCTTTAAAAAAAGGCCCAAAGAGAGACACATTACACTGAGTCTCAGTTGTGTGTGGGGGTGCCCATATTTCATTCTTTTGGGTAAACATATACTCCTTTCCCATTGGTTCCTCTGGCCACTCCTACCTCAGCCCCTCCCTGGAAAACCCCCTCAGTGAGCGTGGCCTTGCTGGCTTTAGTTTTGATGAGAAACTTCAGGCTGTCCCAGGGTCTTACCCTTTCAGAAGAAAGGAAGGAAGAGAGAAGCTTGTGGGTGTGTTTGGGAACTTCCTGACACTGTTCTTATCCTGTTACAGCTGTGCGTTTTGGGCGCATCCCCAAAAGGGAGAAGCAGCGAATGCTGGCCGAGATGCAGAGTGCCATGAACCTGGCCAACAACCAGTTGAGCAGCCAATGCCCACTGGAGACCTCGCCCACCCAGCATCCCACCCCAGGCCCCATGGGCCCCTCACCACCCCCAGCTCCGACCCCCTCACCCTTGGTGGGCTTCTCCCAGTTCCCACAACAGCTGACACCTCCCCGATCCCCAAGCCCTGAGCCCACAGTAGAGGATGTGATATCCCAGGTGGCCCGGGCCCACAGAGAGATCTTCACTTATGCCCATGACAAGCTGGGCACCACACCTGGCAACTTCAATGCCAACCATGCATCAGGCAGCCCTCCAGCCACAACCCCACATCGGTGGGAAAGTCAGGGCTGCCCACCTGTCCCCAATGACAACAACGCTGTGGCTGCTCAGCGTCACAACGAAGCCCTGAATAGTCTACGCCAGGCCCCCTCTTCCTACCCACCCTCCTGGGCCTCTGGCCCTGCCCACCACAGCTGTCACCAGCCCAACAGCAACGGGCACCGTCTCTGTCCTACCCATATGTACTCAACCTCAGAGGGAGAGGCATCTGCCAACAGTCCTCGGCAGGGAAACTCCAAGAACGTTCTGCTGGTGAGGATGCTGGGGGTGAGGTGGGCAGGGGACCTGGAAAAATGGCCTTAGCATAGGTCACCTGGGTGTGGCTAGAGGCTAAGTGTGGGGATATCCTTGTCCCATGGGAGGATGCCCTGCCCTGCTGTCAGGGCTGTGCCTGGGAATCCCTGATCTCCACCTGGCACCAGGCTGCTACTTTACCTGAAAGATCCATCCTCCAGGGCCCCAGTCCCTAGCCCAGACAGAATCTGGGGCCCAGCCTTGCTGGCCAAGTCCATCTTAGTGAGTCTTCTCGACACTCCCCTTCCAAAACCCCTCTCCTTCTCCAGGCATGTCCCATGAACATGTACCCACATGGACGCAGTGGGCGAACTGTTCAGGAGATCTGGGAGGATTTCTCCATGAGCTTCACGCCCGCTGTGCGGGAGGTGGTAGAGTTTGCCAAGCATATCCCTGGCTTCTGTGACCTTTCTCAGCATGACCAGGTCACCCTGCTTAAGGCTGGCACCTTTGAGGTGAGTAACCCTTTGTGCTCCCTACTCTTGATCTTGGGAAGGATCCAGCAGAAAGGCTGTCTGGAGGAGGAGGGACTCTGAAAGGCTTTGGAACCCCCCAGTATCTTTGTGCTTAGACCGACTAATGAAAGAAGAGGAAGCATCTTTCCACTCCTACCTCTAGGTGGCTGGGACTTCTGTTAGCTGCTCTAATCACACACACACACACACACACAAAAACACGTTGCCATCAAGTCATAGCCACCCTATATTACAACACGTTACGTTAAAATAACACTTTAGAGTGCGTTGCTACTTCTAGATACGAACAAGCTCACTTTGGTGAAGTACCTTGCCAAAGGTCACAGAAGTAGTGACAAAATTGAGACTCAGAATCATGTCTATTGGACTCCAAGACCAGTAGAATATTCCCCATCCTTCCACATAACCCCCCAATTGCCCACCCGGAAACTGCCCCCATTCTCTACTGAGAAATCTAAGGCAGCACCACGAAACCCTTCCAAAACCTTTGGAGGTGGTTTGGCAAGTACGCCTCCCATCCCACCCCGGCTGACTGTGCCCACCCTTCAGGTGCTGATGGTGCGCTTTGCATCGCTGTTCAACGTGAAGGACCAGACGGTGATGTTCTTGAGCCGCACCACCTACAGCCTGCAGGAGCTCAGCGCCATGGGCATGGGAGACCTGCTCAATGCCATGTTTGACTTCAGCGAGAAGCTCAACTCCCTGGCGCTTACCGAGGAGGAGCTGGGACTCTTCACAGCCGTGGTGCTTGTCTCTGCAGGTAGGTCAAACTCTCACCTGACCCGGGGGAGGAGGCGGACGCAGTTCAATTCAACACACCTTTTATGGAGTAACCTACTCTATGCCAGGCCCTGCACTGGGCACTGGGGATACAGACATGATTAAGACACAGTCTAGCTTGGGAGACAGACTCATGCCCAACTAATTATAAAACAGTGAGATAAGTGTCACAGTAGAAGCATGAACCAAGGGCTTTGGGAGCACAGACAACTATTTCTGCCTGGGGGAGCTGGGAAAGGTGACACTTGAGTGGGGCTTCAAAGGACAAGTAATATGTTGCCAGGTAGAGAAAGGGGGAGGGGCATCCCAGGCAGAGGGAACTACAGAGCCAAAAAAGCAAGGGAGCTTGGACATGTTGGGCCTGTTCAGGGAAGGAGAGTGGACTTGGGGAGTGGGAGGTGACCAGCCCTGCTGAGCCATGCTCCCAGCAATCAGGCGCCTGCCGCTCTCCGGACAGAGGCCTGGGAGAAGGAGTCGGGCTCCTTCCTTCTCCTTCCCCATGGGCCCGCTGAGGGGCTTCAGGGAGAGGCTGCATTGCCGGCCAGATCCTCGCAGACCTCCGCTTCCTCGTCAGAGGAGCTCGAGGAGGAGTCTGCCTCACTGCTGTCGTCTTCCCCACAGACCGCTCGGGCATGGAGAATTCCGCTTCTGTGGAGCAGCTCCAGGAGACGCTGCTGCGGGCTCTTCGGGCTCTGGTGCTGAAGAACCGGCCCTTGGAGACTTCCCGCTTCACCAAGCTGCTGCTCAAGCTGCCGGACCTGCGGACCCTGAACAACATGCATTCCGAGAAGCTGCTGTCCTTCCGGGTGGACGCCCAGTGACCCGCCCGGCCGGCCTTCTGCCGCTGCCCCCTTGTACAGAATCGAACTCTGCACTTCTCTCTCCTTTACGAGACGAAAAGGAAAAGCAAACCAGAATCTTATTTATATTGTTATAAAATATTCCAAGATGAGCCTCTGGCCCCCTGAGCCTTCTTGTAAATACCTGCCTCCCTCCCCCACCCCTGAACTTCCCCCTCCTCCCCTATTTAAACCACTCTCTCTCTTTCCCCCTCACCCTTCCTCTCCAGCCCCCTGACTTGTTCTGTTCCTGTCTCAAATCCAATAGTTCACAGCTGAGCTGGCTTCTGTGGTTGTGTGCTCGTTTGGGGGTGGGGGGCAGCACTACTGCCAAGGCTGGGGGAACCCTCTCCATCTGGTCAGTTTGGGGGGTGGGTACTCTGCCAGCAGATGGGAGGGTCCAGGGAAGCATCACGCAAGTCTAAGGGGGGTGCTCGAGGGGGTTATTTTCATCATATATTTATTACATAAATATATAGTAAAATAGACGAGCAACAATTACCATAAAAATATCTTTCTTTAAAATCCTGACCCAAAACACAACGGGGTGAAAAATCGCACATAACAGACATACTGATTGTCAACGTGGGGCAGGAGTAGGAGGCCCCCCAAGTCACCCCTACCGGTCCCACCCCTCCCTGGGGAAGGGACCTACCACCTCCTTCCCTGTTCTGGCCACAACTCCCCTCCCCTACCTCAGCACCAGCTTCTCATACATTCAGTAGCGCCTCTGGGCAGTGTCCTCCTCCCCCCACCCAGGAGTTCCCAGGGGCAGGAAGTCCTGTCCCCCTTATGGACGGTGTCTGTCTCACACGCCCTGCCCTCTCCCAGCCCTAGAGACCCGCCACCAGGGGAAGGGGTAGGGGGCTCCTCCTCCCCCACCCTCCCCAAGTCTGAGCAGAGAGGAGGCTGGATGAGGTATGTGTGTTATGAGTGATGGGAGGGGGAATACTGAGATGGAGAGGCAGGTGGAGGGGGCGGGGTAGTGGTCATGGCTCTGACACCCCCTTGTCCTGGCCTGGACCCCTCATCCTATTCCCAGTGGCCCCTCGTCCCAATACTGCACCTGCTGCCCCACCCTGTCTGCCCTAGCGCCCCGGGCCAATACTGGGGGAGGCTTGCTAAGCACCCATGTCAAGGCCATCCCCCTCATTAGCACCAATGGCCCCCAGGAGAGGGCCCTGTCCCCCACTTCCACAGCAGGGATTGGGACAGCTGCCTCTCTAGAGCTCCTGAGTCTCCCTTGCTCCTCCCCCACCACGTGCACTCACTCACACACGCAGAGAAACACACACATACACCCCGCATCACCAAGAGTGATGGGGGAGGGTCAGGGGTGGAGTGGGGGATCACAGCTCATATGATGGGGGAGGGAGTGATGGGGAAGGGGTTCCCAAACACCTATCAGAGACCAAGCCTCTTCAAGGGCTTTTTCCCACCATGCCCATGGCTGAGAATGGGATGGAAGGGTGGGGGTGGGGATGATGGGATGAGGGAGACAACAGACAGGTCAGGAGTTCCACTGGGCCCCCAGGGGTGGGAGGAAGGTACATAAGGGCTTGCCCATGGGACTGGAGTAATAAAGGGATCAGTACCCCAAGAGAGAGGAGAGAGACAAAGACAGCGGGCAGCACACCGGGCCCAAGACGGGCGGGGCAGTCATATGCACAGGTGACACTGGATGCTCCTCCAGGCCCTCCACCCTGCGGGAACACCTGAACGGTGGGGGAGGGCGACTGCCCAGATGGGCAGCATAGCTTTACCTTCCCTTGCATGCGTGTGTGCATGTATGTGTGCATGTTGGGGGGGGGGCTGTGGCAGGCTGAGGGTCAGAGTGGGATGGCAGGTTCCCCACCGTTTAAGACATTTTTGCCCCAATAGTGCAAAGCGCAGGAAGCCCTGGCACCCCTCCCCCCACCCCCCTGCCCCATTCCCCATGGCTTCCGGGGGCATCTATGTCCACCCATCCATCCCTGCCGACATGCAGCCGTGAGCCCAGGGCCCTCTGGTCTGCTCTGGCCCTCCCCACCTCCCCACCTTGGAAGGGCCACCTCCACCCTCCCTCTCTCCCCTTAGGAGTGGGCTATAGCCAAAGGGAGGAGGAGGAGGGCAGCTCACCCAAGTACAGACCAACAGAGCACTCCTCACCAGGAGGGTGGGAGGTGGCTCAAGCCAAAGTCCCTGAATTAGAGAAAAGAAGAGGGAAAGGGGTCCCTGGGGCAGAGGGGCGGCTGGCCTAAAGAGCTGCAAAGAAATGAGGAGCACCAGCTCCCCCTCCCCCAGGGCCCCAACTAAGTGCCATTTATCTAAGCACCCCCATTCTGGTGCCTGCCCGCCCAGGGTCTGGTTAGTGCATTGCATGAACGTGGGGAAGAGCAGGGCGGAGGTGTCAAGAGAGAGCCCAGAAGACAGATGGAAATAGGGTCTTAAAGGGGTGCGGGCTCTGGGAGAAGCTCACGCACACCCCCGCCCCATGCAGCAGCATCTGGATTATAGCTAATACTGCAGGTTGTGAGGAGGGCAGGGAGCTTGAGCCACAGTCTTTCCCGTGTGGGTGCCAAGGTGGAAGGGGTGGGAGGACAGAGGGAGGCCTCCGGGGCTGGGCACTTGAAAGGGGAGCTGTGCGAGTGGCAGGGCAGGCTGGTGAGGGGCCAGCTGGCATCCAGCATGAGAGGTAGATGGAACTCAGCGGGCACAAGTGGCAGAGAGCATAAGGAGTACTGGGCTGGGGCAGGGGTGCCAAAGGGGCACAGAGGGAGGGGGCAGGGCAAGGGGTATGGGGTGGCCAGGACCCTGTTGTGTTAACTCACAGCTCTGATCGGCAGCCCTACCACTGGGGATCTGGTGTGGGGGGGGGCATATCCCTCTGATCTGGGGGAAGAAAGGGCAGCTCTCAAAAGTGCATGGGGGTGGGAAGGGGGGTCCTCCCCTCTGGCCAGCCACGGTTAATAACTTAATATCATCTCTCTCTCTATCTCTCGCTCTTTTTGTCTTTTTCTGTCTAGTTTTTCTTCATTTATCTTCTTTTCCCCTTGCTTGGTTTCCAAAGTGCAGTTAGAATGACTATAATTTTTAACCTCCAGAGGAGGAGCCAAGCCAAGCCTTTCTTTGCACCCAGGCATCTGGGAAAGTAGAGAGGCCCACAGCCTGAAGGGGGAACCTAGGCCAAGAAACTGGAGAGGGGCTCTCTCTTGTGTGTGGGTGGTGGTGAGTTGAGGGCATCTTCCCCCATCTCACCTTCCTCCTTCCCCTAAGGTCAAGATGGCTTGTCACCTCTTAGTTCTCCCTTCCTTCCTCTACCTTATTAGAGGACGGGGTCCTAGGAACTGCAGGACCCGGTCTCCCCCAGCCCCCAGACTGTCCTTTTCAAAGCAGGTTCATTTGTTTGCCCTGTCCCAGGGCTGGAGGGTCTGAGGAGGGACCTGGGCAGTGTGGGGGGTGTGTGTGGGAGCTGAATCTATCCGAGGATGAGAGGAAGGAGAGAAGAGGTGTGGGGGGTCTCCCTCAGCCCCCAGCTCGGCCCCTTCTCTCCAGGCTCCTCCCCACCAGCTCCGCACACCCTCTGGCCGCCTGAGGCTTTAGACTTCCTGATCCTCAAAGACCTCGAGGAAGAGTGGGGGGAAGAGTTCGGTGGGGCACTCGACTTTCATGTGGAGGAAGCGGCTGGCGTGGCAGGCCCCGATCATGCGGAGGTCAGTCACCTTCATCAGCAGCTTGGGCCAGAAGTGCGGAATGTTGTGTTTGCGGTGGTTGACGTAGTGCTCGAATGCCAGCAGGTACGCCTCCTGACTCTTCTCGATCTTGTCCACACACAGCAGGCCCGAGCGGTCTGTGGGGAAGGAAGGGTGTGAGGGGGGAGTGGCCGAGGGACTGGGAAACCAGGGGGTGAGACATGGGAAGGGGGAGTGAGGCTTCGAGAGGGGAGACAGGCAGAGAAGCCAAAGAGGGTAAGGGGAGAACAATCCACCAAGGGGTATACATGGGAGCAGGCACAGGGGAGGATCAGAGACAAGCTCAGGGACTAAAGCTCAAGAGGGAGATTGAGGGGCCTGAGGGCATACAGGCTATATAGGGAGGACAAAGAGACAGAGACGCGGACCTGGGAAGAGAGAAAACTGGGAGACAGAGGAGGACTAGGGGGCAGAGAGGAACAAGAGTGGTCAGAGAGGTGGGGGGGAATGGGGGCAGAAGATGATGATGGTCAGAGAGGGGAGACTGGGGGACAAGAGGTGTCATTGAGAGACAGAGAGGAGTATATGCCAGAAGGTGGATGGGAGAAAGTAGGGGATGGGGACAAGGTGGGGATGTGGGTGACAAAGAGGAGGATGGGGGTGACAAAGAGGGGGACGGGGAATAGAGAGAAAGAACAGAGGCAAAAGGTCTAGGGAACGGAGAGGCAGAATTGGAAGATAAGAGATGAGCCTGGGGAGCAAAGGGGAGAATGGCTGGCAAGCAGGGGATGGGCGGACAGAGGTGGGCCTGGATGACAGAGAAGTTTGGGGAACAGAGAGGTGGCCACGGGGAGAGCAGAGAGATGGGATTAGAGGACACAGAGGTGGGTTTGGGGACAGAGAAACTGAGGAGCAGAGAGAGACTGCAATGTTAAGAAAGGAAGAGAGCAACAGGCCCAGGATGCAGCCAAGCTCTCGGTCCTTGGAAGCTTCTGAGCCCTCCCAGACAATCAGCAGGTACCTGTTGACATTAGCAGCACAGCCTGCAGCAGAGCCACTTCCGTGTCATCCAGGTTAAAGGCAGAGAGTGACTTGCCCAGTTCAAAGATGGCGTCGGACACTACGCCCAGGCCGCCATTCTTGAGCTGCTCCCGCTTGACAGCCATCTCCCCACTCAGCGTCAGGGTGTCGCTCTCAGGGTCATAGCGGACAGCTGCCCGCAGGGACATGATCTCCATGCAGCACCCCTTCAGGAGGATGATCTGGTCTTCACAAGGCAGCTGCGGAGTGGCAGGGCCACAGGAATGCTCAGCACCTTCCCATACCCCTGGGCCTCCTCTTTGGGGGCTCTCGGGAGCTGCAAGGCTAGCCAGACAACCACTGGCTTCAGCCAGTAACAGGCATTCTGAGTACCTAACCTTGTGTTGGGCCAAGTACATGCACAATTTCACTTAAAACTCAGAGTAATGCCTATGAGTTATAGCCCATCGTTATCCCCACTGAGCAGAAGAGGACACCAAGGTCTTGGGGGTCACACAGCCAGGAGGACAGCCTGTCTCCAGAGTTGTTAATTGCTGTCAAGTCAATTCCAACTCATGGCTACCCATGTGTGCAGAGTAGAACTGCTCCAAAGGGTTTTCAAGGCTTTTGACCTTTTGGAAGCAGATCACCAGGCCTGTCTTCCACGGTACCCCTAGGTGGGTTAGAACCACCAACCTTTTGGCTAGTAGCCGAGTGCTTAACTATTTGTGCCGTCTAAGGGGCCTGTCTCCAGACTTAGTGCTCTTTAAAATGAGGAGAACTTTGAGGCTAGAGTTGTGACAGCTATACAGGTTTAGGCGGAAAGTCGGACATTTGAAACCAGCTTGTTCCTTAGGAATTAGCTGGCCCAATGTGTTTGTGTGTGTGTGTGTGTGTGTGTGTGTGTGTGTGTTAGGGTATGTGTTAACCTACAGGAATTTCCCCGTCTCGAGAACCTCCAGTGAGCATCTGCTGGGACTGGGTTGGCTAAGGAGCAGCCCCAGATTTCCCTCCACATTTCTTCTCCCACCTGGTACTCACCTCGGAGAACATGGGCAGTTTTTTGGCAAAGTCTACCACACGGGTGATGGCCGGGGTGATGATCTTGGTAAACTCGCTAAAGGCCTCTAGGTCCACCTTGTCTCCATCAGGCATTGAGACGATGGGTGACTGGCCAATGTCATCCGGCTAGGAGAGATGGAGGTTAGCGGGGGCTGCAGACCCCTTCCAGTCTTTCACTGAGGCTCCCTGCCCACCAGGGGGAGCTCCAAGGCAGCTTGGGGAAGTGGGAATGCTGGTATCCAGGGACTGTGGTGTCCCAGCCCTAAGACTTTTCCTTAGCCTGCCTTTTTAGAAGAGGATTTACCAGAGCAGTTCCAAGTCAGCTAATAATAATGATGACAACAGTACTAGCAGTAGCAATAATTAGAATAACAATGGTAATAGCAACTGTACTTATTGCATATATAATATATGGCTCAGTATTAGGCTAAATGTTCTACATATATTATCTCATTTAATCCTCACCACAACCCTATAAGGAAGATATAATTATCACCATTTCACAGATGAGGAAATTGATGCATAGTGCAATAATAAGCCCAGGGTCACACAACTAGTCAACAGCAGAACCAAGATTTGAGCCCAGGCAGTCTGACTCCCAACTGTTACGTTCACATCTGCTTGGTATCAGAGCTCATGCTTTTAGTGCATGTTCCACCTTCTGGCACACTCCACCAGAAACCAGGCACCAACTTTCTGCCCTCCCTCACCATGTACAAACCAACTTCCTGTCTCTTTCCGAGCTGACCATGCCCTTGGCACTTGGTTTTGCCAGGGCCTAATACAATGCCTGGTACCCCGTAGGTGCTCCAAAATACTGTTACATGACTGTGTCCTCACCTTCTCCTCCCAGTCACTGTGGGCAGGAAAAGGAGGAAATGCCGCCCCTGCTCACTGGAAATTCTATGAGGAAGGCAAGGCTCTGTCCTCATGGAGCTTCCAATTGGATAGGAAAGGCAGGACCCAGTTAGCAACGACACATATACAGGTACACCAAATCAACTCTGCCAAGGTATGGAGAATATCAACTTTGGATTAAACTAAGAAGGCTTCCTGGAAGAGGCAAGATTCTGAGCCAGGGCTCACCACCCTCTCTCTGGCCCTTGGCTGCTACCCCTTCCTCCATGCTCCTTTTCCCCTTACCAGGAATTTCCGCCTCTGCTTCCAATGGCTGCCCTGGGCATTGGTGCTTCGATGGGCCTCCGTAGCAACGTGGATCAGGTCCCACTCTTCGGGAGTGGGCTCTGGTCGCTGCTGCAGTGATCGGATCATCTCTTCCTTCCTCCGCCGCTCCCGGTTCTGCTCGATTAGCTTGCGCTTGGCCACCCGCTTCGAGTCATCTAGAACCACTGTCAATGGAGACACGATGCCCTCTGCGTGGCACTCCTCACCCAGGACCTCATTTTTCTCCTCGTCACAATCCTCTCAGAAACTACGCTTCTTGGTATGCAGGGTGGGGAGACTCAGGGCCAGACAGGTTAAGTGACTTCCCCAAATCACCTAGCCGTTGGGTGGCACAACCTGGATCATGACTAATCACTGGGCCATACTTCGACCCACAATTTGGGCTGGTTCTGAAGAAAGGACCCCTGAATGTTATCCTTTGGTCTAACAGGTTATGGCAACAGTAGCCATACATACCTGCCAGGAACACTAAATGGATGGGTGACAGCTGACAGTTATTGAGTTACTAGAAAGCCCTGCCACCTACTCCCTAGCTCCAGAAGTAGGGTGTCCTCCCTGGAAGTCAGGAACACTGTGCTGAGTAGGGTGCTCAGGAATTCTTTCTATCCAACAACTGCTTCTCTAAGGTGCTAAGTGGTGAAAGGCAGGTGGACACTGGGGCCCATGCTCAGGTCTCATAGAGAAATCCTCCTGCCTCTTCCCCAGGGTGAGGGCAGCAGGGACCAAGACTCTGGACACTCTACCATCAGCTGGCCTGGACTAGAACTCTGCCTTATGGGCCCTAAGGGTACCCTGGAAGGGAGCTGCCATCCCTCACCCACCCCAACCCCCAGGCACCTGCCCCAACTCCCTCCCCTCAAGCCCCTTACAGTCCATGGCCATGCCCACAGCGATGCACTTCTTGAAGCGGCACAGCTGGCACTGATTGCGGGTGATCTTGTCAATGACACAGCAGCTGTCATACTTGCAGGAGTAGGTGGGATGGAGGTTCTTCTGGATTGTGCGGCGAAAGAAGCCCTGGAGCAGGGGAAGACGAGCATGTTGTGATCCTAACCTCCCCTTCCTGAATCAACCATACAGTTCACAGGGGATGGCAGGGGGCGAGATTAGTGAGGGGACCTGGGGTCCTCTTGACACAGCTAGCCCAGGATCACTGGGCTCTGCCAGGGCAAGGGACCTTAGAAACGAGTGCCCTCGCCCCAAGCACCTGGGCAGTGGTGATGGCAGGGCCAAGAATGATGACTGCAGTAGGGAGACTCGGATCTGGGGATAGTGTGTGGTGCCAGGAGGTCTGAAGGAATAGGAGCTTAGGAAGTCCAATTAATACTTTACTTTCCAACTTGCTAAATGACCCTAAAAACAACAGTGACCACAAAATCATTTTCCTGTATGTTGTCAGTTTCCCATGTAGGCGGAATTCGTGAAATAGAGAGACCAAAAAAATTAAGAAAAGACATTTCGGTACATGCTCTAGTAGCTTTAAAAGAAAAATTTCACCAATTATATATACCAGGTTTAGCCCTTTCTTCAAAGGAAAACCCTCAAGAACCAAGATGGTAGTAGTAATGCAAATAGCCAATATTTACTGAATGCTTACTATGTGTCAAGCACTGTAAGCATTTTTATGTGACATGCCATTTAACTATGACGTAGAACTCTTATTGTTCCATTTATAGGCTGGAGACTTAGTGGTGCAGTGCTTAAGCTTGGCTGCTAACTGAAAGGTCAGTGGTTCAAACCCACCAGCCACTCCATGGGAGAAAGATATGGCAGTCTGCTTCCATAAAGATTACAGCTTTGGAAACCCTATGTGGTAGAGTTCTACTCTTTCCTATAGGGCACTATGAGTTAGAATCTATTTGAATTGACTGAACAGCGATGGGCTTGGTTTTTGGTTTCATAGGCTAAGAAACTGAAGCTTAGAGAGATAAAGCAACTTGCCCAATGTCACATGACTAACGGGCAGAAGAGCGAGAGCTGGGCCTCAGATATGGAACAGCAAGGTCTGAGCTCTCAGATTCTGAGATGCACTAAAATCACTTAAGGCAATTACCAAAAATGCAGACTTCTAGGCCCCACTCCAGACCTGCTAAATCAGACTCTCTAGGAGTAGGGCCAAGGCATCTGTCTTTTCAAGATGTTCCCTGGGGATTTAATATCCTTGAGCATGAGGACCCTTGCTCTACACTACACTGCTTGTATTGGTTCCAGGGACACAGCCATGGGACAGTAAATCCTGGTGGTCTTGGTGTAGTTGACACTGAATAATTCTGTTTCCTGGAAGGGCCCACCTTTTCAGGAGGTGGTGATCTGGGAAAAGCCATGCAGGCTGAAATTACCAACAGAAAATCTAATTATGCCTCCCCAAGTCTATGACCTTGTCCGCTCTACACAGGGAGAACCTGCCATCCTCTTCTCCTCTGTGCCCCCACCATGACCCCCAGCAGAGGCTCTCACCTCTTTGGGTATATCAGAAGCAACTGGGGAGCCCATTACAAGGCAGATTCCTGGGCACCACGACAAGAGGCTCTGATTACAGTTGGGATGGGGCCTGGGAATCTGCATTTTATCTAGCATTGTAGGCGGTCCATGAGCCTCATTTTGAAAAACACTGATATTTGTTTCCAGTCTGTCTCTCTCTGACTTGAGGACAGGACATACTCTCCATCCTCACATTTAATACAAGGCCAGGAGCACTGAACGGTTGGGCAATAGTTGGCATTTATTGGGGTGTTTCTTACACGCCTGGCACTGTTTTAAACACTTTATGTGAACTATCCTATTTCATTCTTAACACCTCTATGAGGTAGGCAGAATGATTATTCCAATTTTATAGGTGAAGAAACTGAGGCTCAGAGAGGTTAAGCAAATTACCTGTGAGTGGCAGAGCAGGGATTATGTATGAATGAACAAACAAAAGAATGAATGAATGAATGAGTGCAAAAAGAGAAATGATGGTATTACAGGTGGGCTTGAGGTTACATGTTTATAGAGCTTTTCTATCATGCCAGGTACTGAGGGCCTCAAAGGGAGTGAGATAGGGGCTCAGGCGGTAGGGGAGGGGAGGAGCCGGCTGGTCCATACCTTGCAGCCCTCACAAGTGATGCAGCGGTAGTGATAACCGGTTGCCTTGTCCCCACACACGACACACTGCTCGTCTTTGTCCAGGTAACTAGGGATATACCCTGGGAGGGAGGGAGGGAGGGAGGCAAGCAGGCATGGCTTGGGGTCCCAGCAGATAGGTTCCTGTACTTTCCCCATCCCCCAACTTTTCCTTTCTGGCCATGCCCTCACCCAGCCTCCCTGAAGGGTTGTCTGCAAGGAGAATCCTGGGAACACATCACAGGTCATCATATCTAATCCCTGGCTGACATGAGTTGGAATCAACTTGATGGCAACTGATTTTTTTGTTTTGTTTTTTTAATGAATATGAAGAATCCCAGTCCTTCTGGCTGCCCACTCTGGGCTTTTGCTGCCTTGCTTTCCAAGGGGTAGGGGATGGGGGGGTGGGAGGCAGAAGCAAATATCAGCACTTCTCTCAGGAGAATGCAGTCCCATGGCTCTTCTCTCCAGGCCCTGATTCTGCTGAGGGACTCAGCATGGGGGTTATGGGAGAAGGGAAGAGGCCCTTCCTGACCTAATTCATCCTCAAAGCCTGGTTCATGCGCCACATCAGCCCTCCTACCCCTGGACAAGTCTATCCCAAGCCCTCTGAGAGGATCCCCCCACAGAAGCTGCTGGTGCGTGTCAGACCCCAGGAGAGGCCAGCGCTGGCTGGGGAGCAGGGAGGAAGGGCACACTCAACCAAGCTCACCTGACATGCTGGTTTTCAGGGAACATTGGCCGTTCTTTCTTTTTCGCTTTCCATCTGGTGACCTGGCACTGGATGGGGACAAAGTGGGTGGAATCACAGAGTAGTCCTTGGGAAACCCCTTTCTCATCTGAGAGGCTTATACAACCCCCCAGGCCCAACTCCCTCCATCTGTATCCTCATTCTACCCCCACCCTCAGGTCAGCTGACAAAGCTAAGAAAGGTCCTGCTATCTGGACACTGCAGGGGACAGAGATAAGGGGCTTGGCTGGGGCACAAGCATGTTCTAGGGCCCCAACACACACACACACACACACACACACACACTGCAGAACATTAAGCACTCTGCTGTATAATCTAAAGGACATCCACATACTTCAACCTTCAGTACATGACACAGACGCTGGAGGTGTCCCCAGGACATGCTTAAAGCTACGCAAGCTTTAGAACATGCACACACACATACATGCAACATAACACAAGCACATACAAATAACTATGCAGCCTTCAGTATAAATCCAAGTATGATAAATAGGCACCAGGATCTATCTACATCTATGCAATTTCTAGGGCATTCTCAAATGAGTTATATGACTTCTAGGGTATAGTCATGTGATACACAACCTTCTGGACAGGCACCTAACAATACCACCCCCTCTCCTCCCACTGTGAACATGTTGTTTGATTTTCCAGTCATGCATAGGTACTAAATAATCCACAGTGATTGAAAACATACAGTGCCTAGCTCCCAGCACCTAGAACCAAGAATGAAAGACCAGGAAAGTCCTTCCAGAATCACGCTGTCCATGGCTTCCATTTAACAGAGCAGCAAACCAAAGTCCCACTTGGGCCTGGTGACACCGCATGCTAGAGACAGAGCCAGGACAAGGACCCTGAGCCCCTGCGCTCCAAGTATTAGCAACCCTCCTCCACTGCACATATATGTCACCCTGGTGCTCCATATACATGTTACATAACCCCCCCCAACAGGTTACATAAGCCCTTCTACATGCATGCACGGATTGTATAACCTCCCACACCCACCCTGGCATGTAGCATAGTCAGGACTCCTCCTCCTGGAGCCCAAAACAGCTCCCAACACACTGACACAGTGACCTTGGCCAGGGTCACAATCACAGACAGCCCTGTGCTCCCCACCCCCTGGGGATTACCCCTGTCTGGTTCTGACAAGGCTGGAGGGTCAGGATCTCCTTCTGGTCTACTGGGTGGGGGTGTGTGCGGGAGGAACTCCGGGCCACCTAGGCTCCAGTAGAGCTGGCCTCTTCAGAGATTACCTACCTGGAAGCCTTTGGGTGCAGTCCCAGGGACAGCCACAAGGTGGCGCAGAGACATGGGGGAGGGGACAAAGACGAGAGGGAGGCGGGGGAGGGAGGGGCTGCAACCCTAGGGGGACCGGGAAAGGGCATTCCCGCCTTTCTCCAACCCTTTGGGACAGACTCTCTCAGACCTACAGAAGCCTGGGCAGGGAGGTACAGGAACTACAAGTCGGAGCCGCACTAGGACAGGCCAGATCTTCCTTCTCAGAGTCTCGCCTAGGGTGAGGTTTTGGGGTAGGGGTTCCCTGGGGGGCCCACCAAACTGCAAGCCCCACCCACTTCCTCCACCCCTCCAGGGACCCAGTCTTGGGCCCCAGGGCTTTGCCTGGCCAGGCCTCAGGCCTCCTGGCTCAGGATCTGGTCTCCTAGGCAACAGCCACACTGCTCCCCAGAGCACCCCTCCTCCATCCTCTCTCCGGCCATAGGCACAAGCTGTACCCAGCTTCTGGGGCACTATGCCAACTGGGACAGAACTCTGTGCCACTTGGTGCTGATGGCAGAGACCCTCTGGGCTCCTCAAGGACAATGCAGAGCACAGGTAACCCATCCCTACTTGTGTGTGCTGGGCGGATGCCTCCCCATGTGTGGGGTAAACCTTCACGTGTGGGGTAGTGTGGGGTAAACCTTCACGGTTGGCCTGCGCTTTCCTTCCTGGGAGGAGCTTCATGGTAGCACCCGCCCTTCCCCATAAACAAGGAATAGTTTGTGGGGCTCCCAATAGGTTCCAATACAAACGCGAGCTGTGACCAGTAGTAACTGGTGCATGTGCCCTGAAATGTCATGCTACATGCACCAGGGCCTGTGGACAACACACTTGTGGTCAGATGGTGAATGGGCTGGTAGGGGGAGGAGGAAGGTGGCAAGGCCTTTTGGATACCTCATGCTCAGGTGAGGGCAGCAGTAGCAGAGGAGACACTGGGGGGCATTTGAGACTGTCCAGCATGGTCAAGGGTAGAGCCATATGCTTGCTGCCTGAATACTCTGCTCCGTATCATAGGCGTATGATATGGGCATCTCTGAACCCAGGTGCCTACTTCCCTGCCACATCTAAACGTGACCTCATCTCCTGGGGAAAAGGTAGGTAGGCAGCAGGCTTGCTGGCCTCAAGCCCGTTCCCAAGAGGTGCTTAAAAGGCCTGAGCTCAGTTCTTGTCAGGGAGGCCTTATGCCCAGCCAAGTGACCATGCCCACTGCCTGGGCCTATTACCTGTTCTCCTCTGGGTCTGACCCACACTCCAGCTTGCTTGGCTTCTGTTCCATTCACTTCAATTCCATCCAGGATGCACTCCAGCACGCCAAGAGACTGGGGTGGGCACACAGGCCCCCCCGGCACACCCACAGGCCACCCACCCCCCACCACCCAAGCCCTAGGGCACAGCACCCATGGTGCCTGCCTCAGCACTTGGCCTTCACACCATGCCCTGCGCCCCAAGGGGGGCGGGCAGTGAGAGGGGCCAGGGAGTGGCAGGTGGGAGGGCTAGGGGGTGAGCTGGATTTGTAGGGGTGTCCTGGGCTGGGGTTTGGGGAGTAGGCTCAGTGTCTTGTCCTGTCCTGAAGTCCCTGCAGAGAAAAGAAAGAGAAAGGGTAAGAAGGTTCCATGGTGGGGGGGATTCCTCTGGTGGTAGCAATTTGGGTTCTTGAGGTCCACAACAGGATGATGAAGCACGTGGTGGGCAGGCACAGGTAACCTAGTTATGCTTCCCCAGGGAAGGAACAGGGTAATCTCTTAGATTAGCCAACAAGATTGTAGACTTATATCCTAAACTCCAGAGATGGAGAGGGATGGAGGAAAGGAATGAGGTAATTTGTGTACCGTGTACCACATCTCAATCCTCACATTCTATCAAGTGCCAGGCCCTTAATAAGTATCTATAAACGTCAGCTACTATTACCACCCCTCTAGCTGTTTCCCTAAAACTCATCAGTATTATAGGGGCAAAAGGGGATCAGGGATGAGCAGTTTTCAGCCTAGGCCCTGGGAGAACCAGTAAAGGAAGGGTGGGGTATGAGGACAACGTTCAGGGACCATAGATGCCCATCTTAGTGTCTCAAGGAGAGAGATACTAACAGTGGTGGGGAGCTGACCACACCTGCTGCTGATCAAGTTATGACTCCTCAACCCTGGCCCCCCAGGGACCCCACGGCTTCCCATACAAGGTCCTAGGTCACACTTCCCAGTCTGAGGACCAGACTTCCCAGTCAGTTTAGCTGAGCTGCCACCTACCAGGATGGTGAGGGGAAGGGGAAAGGGAACACGCATTGACTGAGCAGATAATACGTGCCCTCTGAAGTGGGCATCAGAACTTTCCTGATGAGGAAACTGAGTATCAGAAAACTTGATCATTTACTTAAGTTCACATAGCTATAAGCAGGTGGCTCAAGGATTAAACTTAGTGGCCTGGCTCTAATGCTAGCTTTGTTCCACTACCTGGAGTCCAGGGCAGTGCTAGTCTGGGCCCACTATTCCATCTACACAGCACCTCTCAACCCAGGCTGCAGATCTGGGGCTTACTGTGTGTGTACACACAGGCAGGTGTGGGTGTAGGACGGGGACAAAGGGTGCAACTCCCCACACACAACCTCTATCATGTGGCCACTGCACCAGAGATCTCACCCCTGGGCCCCCCCCCAACCCGACCCCCAGGAACTGATAAGGAGCCAGGGTGGGAGGAGAAGGGAGATAAGTCAGGATACTAGGCAGGGCAGGACAACAGGACAGGGCCTCTGCATCCAGGCAAGCCCCCGTGTGGGGAGGAGTGCAGAAGGAAGGCCCATTCTGCCTCTGATACCCCCCCAGGCCAGAACTGGGCACTGGGGGCTGGATAGGAGACTGGGGGAGGGGGGCAAGCGGGGAGCCTTAGCCCAGGGAGCCGTCAAGAAAGTAGGTCAAGTTTTTCTTGGCTTGTGGAGAAATTCCTGTTATAAATTTATAATGGCGTAGCCAGCCCTGAGGGGTGGAGGTGGGTGGGGATGCCCAGGGGCTGGGCACTGGGGCCTGCTGTTCTCAGCCAGCACAGTGAGGGGCAGGGGGCTTGGTAGTCATGGGGGCTGGGCTGGACAAGAGAAGGCTATTTTCTCTCTGTCGCCTAGTCCCACTTCTATCCCTGCCTATCCAGGCCTCATTCGCTGCACAGTCTGTCTCCCTCTGAATGTGTCTCTCTCTCTGGGTCTGGGTGTCTCCCTGTCTCCCCCCAGGCTGTGCCTCGGTGCTTGGCACACCCTGGCTGCGGTGCTGCCCCCGCCTGTCTCCTGCCCGCCTGGCATGCTGCCACCACTTGTTTACAGAAGCTGGAAAAATCCACTCGCCAGCTGGAGGCCCAAGCACCCCTGGGGAGGGGAGGAGGCAGACACAGGAGTGGGCATGTAGAGAGGGGCAGCCCTGGGGAGTAGGCCCTGGGGGCAGGCACAGAGGGCCAGGGTGTGTGGGAATGGGCACCAGTAACTGTGGGCCAGGGAGGGAACCCCAGCAGCAGCCACATGGCCTGGGCAGCTCCTGCCCCCAGGCCGTAGCTCTGGACCCCCGCTCCCTGCCATCCTAGGCAAACCTGGGGCAGCGCCAACCTAAGCCACCATGTTTATTTTCCCTTCCCCCTCCCTAGCCCAGCCTGAACTCCAAATGTGTCTGGGTACTGCCGAGGGCTTGCACGTGCCCGCTGTGGGGAGGAGCAGGCTCTCTCGCCCCACCTCTGAGCTGAGCTGAATTGGGCCCTGGTGCCAGTCTGGTGCAGCCAAGGGTATGGTTAGCTCCTGGCAGTGGGTAGGGGAGCAAGGTGCTGCCCTCACTGCCTAGGGCACCCTTGCCTGGCACCTAGCAAGAAGCTGGAGCCCTTGGGGAACTCCCTGTCATCTCTTCAGGGACATACCTAGGCCTCTGAGGTGACACAGAGCTGAGGCAGAAGGCCCAATAGGCAGGGAGACACAAACCACATAAGCCTGTGTTAGCTGTGGGCAGAAAAAGGTCAGCTGGGATGGGGGCTGGGGCAGGGATACCCACCCTGAAGGGCAGCCTCTTTCCCCCGCTTCAGGAGTCCTGCTTAACTTCACAAGCTCCTTCCTGGCAAACCCCTTCTGAGGCAGGGACTCAGCCCTAGAGAGGTGAAAGAGGTGGGGCTACAGAGCTCTGAGTCTAGGCTGGACAGCCGGACAGCAAGACCCACCTGTCTGCTGGCCTGGCCACCCACTCCCTCTTTGTCAGATAAGAGCGGCCGGGTGGCGGTGTGGGCAAGGTGCCCGAGGAGGGGGAAGCATTTCATTAAGCTTAAGTGCTTCTGCGATGGGGGGACAGGGACAAGAGGCCAATGCGGCATCCACTGGCACCAGGCCAGGTTCCCACTGCTGGTCTGTCCTGATCCACAGTCCTGAGAACCCAAGGGACACCCCGTAAGGATTTCTGGGTTGTCAGAGGGGAATCTCTGCCTCCCAGATCTAGCCCTGAATTCTATACAATTCTGCTCTCCTGGGCCTCTGCTCCTGGCTTCAGGCCCACCTGTCTAGGGCCCCTGAACTTTGTCCTTAATGTTCTGAAGAATGCCCAGCCCTCCTCCTTGCCAGCCACACAGACAGAGACATACCACACAGAGGGCAGAGAAAAGGGGACAGAGGAGCAGAGGGGTAGAGGGGACAATGGACAAAGAGGGGAAGAAGGATGGGGAGAGGGAAGAACAAAGAGAAAGAAAAGAGATGGGGCAGGGATGTGGGGGTAGGGGGTTGAGCCAGGGATGATGACAATGTAAACGGAAAGGAAGAAGGGGGAGCCATGAGATGGGGGATATGACGGGGGGCGGGGTGAGGTAGAGAGGAGGACAGATAAAGAGGGGGACAAATGAAGGAGGGGGAGACAAAAAGAGAAAGGTAACAAAGAACTATGGGTGGGGGGGTGCTTCATGCCCTGCCTAAGTCCCACCCATGGAGACTGGGGGGAGGGAAGACTAGGAATGGTTTCCACGGTGACAGCTGGTTCTTGGTGGCCTGGCATGTGGGCTATTAATAGTGCTGTGGGTAGGTTCACACCTCCCTCTCCCCTTCCCCTCTGCTTGCTGCTAGGGTGGGGGGAGATCCCTTTGCCCCCACGCACTCCCACTCCTCTGGCATTGATGCCCTGACTCTACACCATAGCAGCCAAGAAGGGAAATGGTAAGGGGCCTGGGTGGCCATTATGGCCCAGACACATACGGGCATGCTCAGGCAAACATAGGCATCTGTGTGCAGACACTAGTGCCAATGTGGGTTCCCACGGGCAGCCCAAACACCAACAGCCCCTGAGAAGATGTGGGCTGGTGGAGGCTACAGCAGCAACACATGGCCCCCATTGAGGGTTGAGGGGCAGATGCATCTCTAGGGCTGGGACCTCTGTCTCCTTCCCAGACACACACCCACCCCCCATTCTATTCTCAGGTAAGAATTGAGCAGGGCTGCCCCACCCAATTGTTATCTTCGTGCCAAGAAAGAGAGGAGTGAAGGCGGGAAGAAGGTACTATTTGGCAGGTGTGAGATGGCAGAGGAGTACACACAGACGCTGAGCACCAGCTTGGCAGCCATGGAGGGAAGGAGGAGAGGGGAGGGGAGGTAAGGAAGAGAGGGAGAGAGGCAGTACTCCTTGATGGGCTCTCTCTGGGCCCCCATGAGACCAGATTCTGGAGGTTAAGGGCAGTGACCTAGGTGTCTGGTCTCCTAGCTACTTGGGGCCTTGGCAGCTAGAGAATGGGGGATGGGGTGGGGGAGATGGCCTAAGGGGTAGTAGATTGGCTACTTAAACAAAGGATCCTCTTCCCCCCAAAAAGAGAATATAACAGGAAACTCCCCCCTGCAGGTCAAAGAAAGACATAAACAGCAGCCTTGACTTGGGCCAGATGCCCAGTATTAACATCAAAGACCATGCTTCCCACCCCTCCACCCCAGCCCCACCCACCTGCTGCTCTCCTCTCCCTTCTCCTTCACCTCAGGCCAGCTCTGCTGAGGCATCAAGGTGGGTTCCCAGGTCTAGAGGTCATCTCCCTAGACATGTCTACCCCCTCCCCACCCCCTGCCCCCTCCGCCCCATGCCTACAAATGGATGGTTGTGGCCATACCTATTCACAAAAGCTCAGTCCCTTCCCTGTTAGCCCAAAGACCTTTATGCCTCCTACCCCAACACCCCTCAGGAATGGCGGCAGGAAATCCCAGTAGCCAAGAGTCAGAGTCAGGAGCACCCCAAGCTGGGCAAGGCACATTCCCCCACCCTCCCCCCAGCAGCCAGCGGGTAATTGGAGCTGGGAGCTGGGGCAGCTGAAAGCTGGAGGCATGAATGTCATGGGGCCAAGGCGCTCCCTGCAGATGGCATCATGGGCACAGGGCTTGGGGTCCTCCCTCCCCACTCCCCTCTTCAGAGGTAACAGAGAGGAGTTGCCTGCAAGCCCTAGAGAACAAGGCCCAGGAGGGGAAAGAATGGTGGAGGGGAATGGGAAGGCAGGGATGTTCTCCCAGGCACCCCAGGGAGGTGGAGCCCCCGCCCAAGCAGAACTGGCAGAGGCAGAGAGAGACGGAGAGGGTGGAGGGAGGGAGGTGGAAGGGGGAGAGGGGGGGAGCGAGAGAGGGAGACATTGAGAGAGAGGAAGAGAGGGAGGGGGAAGGGGAGAGAGGGAGGGAGATACTGAGAGGAAGAGAAGGGGAGAAGGAGAGGGAGAGGGAGGGTGGGTGTGTGTGTGCGCGCGCGCGAGTGTGTGTGTGTGAGAGAGAGAAAGAGAGGGCGAGAGAGCGCTCGCGCGTGCGAGCAAACGAATGCAGCTGAGTCTCCGGCACACACATGGACACGTGCAGACACAGGCACACTCACCCCGCATGCGCAGAGCCACTTGGCTCCGGGTACCCGTTCCAGCAGCTCTTCAGAGTCCTTCCCAGCCCACACATGCACAAAAACACTCACACATGGATGCCCGCACAACACACCCACTCACTGATGTGTACAAAAATGCCGACAGCCACCAAAGCCTCGGGGCCCCCGTGCACCTCCCCCGCCCGCATGCCTGGGTAAAAGAGAAAATGAAACAGGGAGCAAGGCTCTGGGAGACAGAGCTCATCTCTTCAAGAGAGGAGGAGGAGGAGGAGGAGGAAAAAGAGATGGACCACAAAGAAGAGGAGGAGGAGACTGGGTCTAGATCTCATCATGCTACTCTGCCACAGCTGGGGGGTGGTGTGGCTGTGTCTTTGGCACTAACCTTTAACCCCCAACTCCAGGTCCCCAAACTGATTGCCCCGCCCCCAAAGCAGGGGAGAGGATAGCATTTCTTGGGCCTCAGTCAGTTCCATCTCACTCCCCAGGTCTACCCCAGAAAACTTCTGACCCTTCCTCTGAGAGAGCTCCCCTTTCACAGCACCTCAGTCTCTGCACCACGGAATAAAGGCAGGCAGCACCAATGTGGGGACCACATGTACCCACCACACACCAGGCCCAGATGACTCAGCAAGAGCCTGAGAACTGTCTCTCTGGAGTGTGTCCCACCCTGGAGTGTGCAGGCCCTGGGAGAAGAGAGCAGAATCCATGGGCATTGTTTACCATGCCAGCATGCAACATTTATTGAGCACAGGTGTGGTGAAGGCCCTTATCTCACCTTATGTTATTTAACCTTCACTCTGAGTGAGGTAGTCCCTGAGTGGTGCAAATGGATACCAAGCTTAGCTGCAAAACCAAAGGTTGGAGGTTCGAGTTCACCCAGAGGTGCCCTGGAAGAAAGGCCTGGTGATCTACTTCCAAAAAATCAGCCATTGAAAACCCTTTGGAGCACAGTTCTACTCTGACACACATGGGGTTGCCCTAAGTCAGAGTTGACTTGAAGGTAACTGGTTTGGTTTTACTGGTTTTCTTAGTGAGGTAGGGATCACTGTCTCCAAAGGATGAAACCCCGAAGCCCAAAGTCATACCACTGGTGCATGCCAAAAACCCATCCCCCAACTCCGGGCTCTTTCCACCATGGTCACGCTTACCTCCCTCCCCAAGAGGCACAGAAGCTTCCCCAAGCACCTTTGGAGCTAAGAGGACTAAAGTTGAAATTAGACCCCCACTCAAAAGAGCTCCCTAACTCTCCTCTGGGCATCTCCATTGCCCTTGCTTCACCTTGAAGGGGCCCAGTGCTGCTGAGTTGATTCCAACTCATAGAAGGGGAGGAGTTGATAAAAGGGATTTAAGGAGAGGGGCTCCTCATGGATCCTTATCATCAGGCTCCCAGAAGGAAAGCAGCAACCTACAACAGACCCTGCATCCCAAGGTGCTGAACCCACCAGGCTGGTCCTTACTCAATACCTCAGTTTCTCTCTGCCACACTTTTCACACTAATGCCCCCTCCGTGCAGAGGAGGGGAATCTGGAGTCCGTCAGCTAGGGTTGGGTCCTGGTTGAGCAACGAATGGTAGGTGGCTGGGATGCTGGATCCCCAGGAGAGAAGAAGGGGGCCAGAGAGAGAAAAGGCCCTGCCTCGTCCTTGAGACAGTGCAGTACTCTATGCTCAAGCAGGGAGAGGGGAGGGAGAGGGGCCTGCTTCCCCAGTTGCTTAGTTCTCTCCCCCATCCTCACTGCCTCAGATTAGTCCCAAAAAGATGCAGTGATGCCCACACATTCACACAAGTGCCCCTAGCTAGTGAGATGCATCCCAGGCTGAGATGTCAGCAGCTCCTTTTAAGAAGCAGCTAAACGGTGAGGGGCAGAAGAGGTGGCAGTCCAGAGGGGCGGCCTTGGGCAGCTGCTCTTTTCTACACACTGGCTCCAGGTTGCAAAAACTGGTGCGTACGGACAGGACAGGCAACATGAAGGATGAGGAGGCTGGAGATTGGGGATCCACTGCCACTCCCTACCCCATTCCTGTGATGTCTAGGAGATCCAGTTCTCCATATAGCGTATCCAAGAAATCCAGGGACCCCAGGCCCACAGGCTTCTTTCCTCATCAATGCTTATTATGTATCAGACACTTTTGTGGCCATTTTGTATATTCTAAGTCCTTTAACCCTTAAAAAAGCCAAATAAAGTACATATTATCATTCTCAATTTATAGATAAGGGAAGAGAGAGGTTAAACCTCTTACCCAAGGTTATACAACCAGCAAGTAGCAGAGCTAAGATTCAAACCCAGGCAGTCTAGCACCCAAAAGGATCCCAGCTCTCAACCATTATACCACATTACCTGCTAGAGGAACAATACCTTGTTCTTTCATCCAGCTATGTGCTCCTTGTGGCCAAGCCTCAATTTCCCCTTCTGGCACATGGATTCCTCATAATATGATCACTACCAGTGCCTCCTCATCCAAGTGGGTCAGGGCTAGAGGGGAGCATGGCCAGACATGCTTGGTGCCCCCTGGGTTCTGGGCCTCCTGCCCCAGTGTCCCCTGCTCAAATTCCCTCTCTGGAAAAGTTGCCCTTCTTGCCCCCTCTGGGCTGGTGCCTGCACTCATGGATGAGTGGACCTCACTCAGCCCTGCACATGGTCTGGGCAGCTGTATCCTCAGAACCAGGCCCCGAGCCTGGGCAAAGAGGACACAGCTGTTGGGCATCTTTGAGGTGGGTCTCAGCTGCCAGGGGTGTGGAGAAAGGCCATTGTGAGCCTTGCCATGGACCCAGCTCAGCCAGGTCGTGCCAACTCCCACTACTGCCCATGGGGGTCATTATTTTCTAGCTTGGGTCAGTGTAGGTGAGGCTCCCTACTGGCTTGTTTGGGACCTAGCTAGCTGCAGGCTACAAACCAAGGGCTTCCACAGAGCTGGTGTCCCCTGGCTGAGCCCCCCAGCTGAGGGGTCAGCATGGGCAGCAGCTGACCTCCCTCCTTCCCATTCCCAGCCCCCCCAAACTGGCCAGCCACAGCTGTAGCATTAAGGAAGCGCAGGATGTCCTGAGCAGCCAGCTGAGCCCCCCACCCCCCACCCCAACCTCTACTTGACCCCAGAGGCAGGGCAGGCGGGGCGCAGGGGCGGAGTTTGAGTATTAACAACTGGAAAAGTATGAAGAACATCACCGCCAGTTCCCAGCTCTGAGAGAGGAGGCTGTGGCAGAAACAGAGACAAGGATGGGGTAGTGACAGGGTGAGAGAGTGTTCCAGACTGGCAGAGAAAGACAGAGAGAGAGGGAGAATCAGGCGCAGCAAGACTGAGCAACAGAAAGAGAGAGAGAGTTACAAATTCCAAGTCAAAAATACACATCACTCACCCAGACACTCAACAGCATACGGCCTCCTAAGGAAAGCTTCCAAGTTTGGACAGAAGGGCCGAGGTGGGAAAAGGGGCCCAACTCATGGTGGGAGGCAGGAACTCAGCTGGGGGCTAGGGTGCGTCCCCAGGAAAGGCCCAGGCATATAATCCACAGCAGGGGCAGCTAGATCCCCCAGTTTGCTTTTAGGGTGGGGATGAGGACCACTCCCTAGGAGCCAGCTCTCCCCAAGACACCCCCTCCCCCAGCACTCAGGACAATCCCAGCTGCTAGAAGTCACTGGGCACTGCTTCAGACCCAAGACTGGGCCCTCTGGAACCTCCCTGCCCCTACTCTCTTTGCTCTTGTTTCTCAGTCCCTCCAAAAAAAAAAAAGAGTCCATTCCCTTAAAACTCAGTGGCTGATCCTAGAGGAAGAAGGAAAGAAGACATAGAAGGAAGTTTCAGGAGAAAAAAGCCTGTGATTTTGTGGGTATCCAGGTGTGTGTCTGACTGCATGGGCTGCAGTGTGTGCATCTGGGGTTGTCTGGACACGACTGTCAGGGTGGACCTGAGACTGTGTGGGCCTGGGCTTGTGAATTGGGTCTGCACCTGAGCCGGTGGGACTGTGCAAATGAGTGCACCTGTGTCTGCAGTTCCCACAGTCAATTAACACATATTTACAGGACTTCTTGTGCTAGGCTCTGGGTGGTAACCAGAGCTGTTGAAGTGATTCCCCCAGGTCTCAAGGAGCTAGGAGGGTGGTAGGAGACAATCAATAGAGACTGAAGACGTGTTATCCTGAATGCCTGCCTCCTTGTACCATGATGCAAGAAAGTCTTTTCACAAAGGTGAATTTAATTTTCTTAGGAGCAGGAGTTTTGCTGTATACAGAACCCCAGAGCCACACAGTAAGAATCCAGGAAAATACTTGTTGCTAAGTTGTGTACATGTGTTGATGTGTAACTGCATTTCTGTGACAGCGGCTGTCACGGCGGGAGATGATGTCTGTGTGACTGGGGTTATGTGAGCACATGTGTGCCTGTGAGTGACGGGGTCTTTTGTAATTGTGCAGCTGTGTGCAACGCTCTGTGTGCATGCATGCTTGTGACAGTGACTCCTCCTTGCCCCTGAGTGTGACAGTATCTCTGTGTTACCCTGTGCGTGGGTATGTTCATGGGTCGCTCTCCCTGCTCTTGGTCTCCCGTGGGTGTGTCCTACCCCTCTGAGCTCCACAGTGCAGCGGCAGCCTGCCCCTTCTCTTGTCCCCGTGTGGGTGTGTCCAGCAGCTCCTGTCCTTGAATCTGCCTGGGTGTCCCTGGGTGTGCATGTGGCTGTCTGTGTGGGCATATTTCTGTGTCTGCATGTCACATTCGCTGCCCCCCTCATCTAGGACAACAGCCCCCTTCATCCCCTCCCCCTCCAGCCAGCATTGGCTTTTCTTCTGTGCCCCCACCCCACCCCTGAAGCAGGTGGCTCTCTCCATTGTCCCTATCATCTGCCCCCCCCCCCCCCCGCGCAGGCCTCTTCTTCCACATGGACAAGGGAGGCTCCAGACAGAGAAGGGGCATCAGAGACCCATTGCAAGGAGCAGAAAGCAAGGAGGGAGAATACACACAAGTCCTTTGCTCCCTCTCTTCCCCAGCCATCCCAACCTGCCACGCTTCTAATCTCCTAGGGACCCTCGACCACAAACCCCCCACACACACTTTCCCCCCCGAGTCGCGTTTTTGCAATTAGGAGTGTTGCAACCAGAGAACCATGCTCAATTGGAGAGGCGGGTGGAGTGGGAGGGGGAACTTCCCTCTCCCCGCGCCCGTGCAAGGCCACCCCCCGCCCCCCCACCGCACTCCCACTGCCCTCCGCAGCCGGAGGCAGCTTTGCAATGGCCACTCGGCCTCGGAGGCTAGGGGTGGGGGCTGGGGGGGGCAGGCCTCCGGCGCACCGTAAACAAACAGCGGCGCGGCGGGCGGGGGAGCTCCGGCCGGCCAGCAGCCCGGCCCGACCCGGGAATGCGCAGCAGACTGGCCGGACAGAGGCCGGGCGGGCCCTAGAGGGGGAGGCCCGGACGCCATCTCCACCGGCGAACCCCGGGGCCCACCGACCTCCCAGCAACACCTCCATTCCCCAGGGCGTAAGTTGCAAGCGCCCGGGCTATGACAGGGTAACTGGGGCGCCGGGAAAGGCGGTGGCTGGCAACCGGATCCCCTGGGCGCCCCCAGACCGCCTAGGAGCTAGCCTTAGAGCCCCGCAGCTTTGCATAATCAATCGCGATACATTTGCATATTAATGCCCCCTCGCTCCCTCCCCCTTACCTCGGCGTGGCGCGCTGGACCGGGCTGGGCAGCGACCAGGAGGTCTCAGCGCCCCGAGCCGGGGGCGTCCATGGGGGGCCAGTGGGGCCCGGCCGCCCGCCTCCTGCGCCCGGGTGTGAGTGCGAGTGAGCGCGGGGGGGGGGCGGGGGGCGAGTGTGGCGGCCCCGCGGCTCCTCCAGCAGAGGCGGCGGCCGCTCTGGCTCCTCCCTCCCCCGCCCCGCTCCGGCTGGGGCTCGGGCTCGGCGCGCCCGGCCGGCTCGCGGCTGCTCCCTGCAGGCCGCCGCGCCGCCGCGGGCCCCCGCCTCCCGCCCCCCGCCGCGCCCCGGGACCCCCGCCAGCGCCCGGCCGCCCCTCGGCCGCCTCGGCCCCCGCCCTCTCAGATGCGCCCTCCCTGCTCAGGCGGCTCCTGCAGGAGTGGTACTTGCTGACAGATTTTGGAAAAGATGTCTTTTAAAAAATAGCCTTTGCTTGGGCAGTTCGGGGTTTTCGGTTTGCACCATGGGGGCGGGGGGGGGCCTGGGAGAGAGTGCCAACGGGCCTCCTGCACCTCCTAAATAGGGGGGAAAAGCCTAAATACCAAACGCCTGGAGGTTTCGAGTTCATTTCAGAGTTCGGGTCCCTTCTCTGCCAGTACCTCACTGTGTGACCTTGAGCAAATCACCACCGCTCTCAGGGCTCAGCTTTTTCAACCTCAAATGAGAGGGTTGGGCAGGTGACCCCTGAGGTTCTTTTAACTTCAGTCATCCTTTTAGGGGTTATCAGCTCATTCCCCATTACCTCCCTCCCCTCTCATTTCTAACGTTACTGATCAGCAGCCTCCCCTTTGAAATGTCACCCTTTTCTAAAATACGCTCTTTATATCTCACTGTCACCAGCCTTTTCCCCAACAATCTGACCCCGCTGAGCTCGGGGAGGGGCCAAACTTGCCATACCCCCTCAACTCCCAGTTTGACAGGGATGGCATTTTCTCCCATGTTTGCCCCCACTAAAACCCAAAGGTACCAGGGCCATTCTAAGGAGGAGGGTGGGCTGTATAAAAACGGACCCCCTTTCCCAAAAGGGAGGTCTCCATTGTGCTAACCCCACCCCCCATGCACACACACATACACACCTGCATTCATGGACATAAAACCATCCCAGTGACGCCAGAGCCCCTTTCATCTCAGGATCTCCCAGCACCAGGCAGAGCTCTAATTACCCTAGCACCCACTCCCCACCCCACCCCCCCGCCCCACCAGTTCCCCTGCTGTCATTAGCCCAGTTTTACCAGCGGGGGCCACAGCCTTCCCACATCTCCTAGGGTGGGGCTCCATCTTCACAGCCTGCTCTTGTGGAGGTGTGTGTGTGTGTGTGTCAGGAGGAGCCTTTGTGTTCATAGCCCAGTTTGTACTGGGCAGAATCACTTTCTGAGTGTGGGATTCTAACTGGCTCTGGTGGGGTTCTGTTGCTCAGCAAGTCAGGCTGCCCTTAATCATCTTAGTCTCAGCCACCTGCATCCTCAGCTCTGTCAGAGCCACTTCTCTTACAAGGGGGACTGGGGTTCACAATTCATGGGGGAGAGGAAGGTGCCTTTCTCAGGGCCCCTGGGGCCATGGCAACGAGAAAGGCGGCTGGGGTGGCAGCCATGGGGTGCAGAGTGGATGGCAGTGATGAGGGCTGTGCAATGCATGACAGGAGCCTGCAGTGTGCATGCAGTGGCAGCTGTGGTATGCAGAGACAACACAGAGTGAGTGAACATACAGGTTCAGTCTGGGCTCACAGTGGACACGTGACAGCTGCAGTGTGGGGCTGGAGGCTGCAGCGTGCAGTGTGCAGTGCGAGGTGCACTGAGGGTGGCTGTCTGCGAGTCACTGCCACCTCAGTGATCAGCTTTGGCTGAAATCCTGGAGAATAAGTCTGCAATGAGCAGCACTCAGGGTGTGTGTCCCACCCACTATGGAAATCGCCCCATAAGACTGGGCTGCCTGAGGATTTGGCCCATGAGATACACTGGTAGTCTGCAGTGAGCCTGGCAGAACCAGGAGGGGATAGACAGGCCCAGAGTAATCTAGATTGGGGCAGGGGTGATGAGGCCCAGAGGGAGAATGAGGCACCTTGAACTCAAAGAGAAGAGTTTCCCCTTTCCATCTTCTTATCTCTCTCCCTCTCTTGGTTCCCAATATGAGCTGGTGACGGACCTGGGCAAGGGCAAAGTGAAGGGCATACTGGCTCCAAAGCAGCAGACATCTTGCCAGGTGCCAGGATCTAGCCCAGGCCTGGCCTTACAGCCCTTGCCCCTGTTTTGGGCCATCCCTCTTCCCACCCCACTTACCCTATCCACCCCTGTTTCTTGAAGCTTCCAGCTCTTCTTGGATTCAGTTCATCCCTGGCTTCCATTCCTCCTGGCTACAAAACCCCCACCTGGGCTGTGTTGGCACTGTCCCCTTCCATCCCCCCACCTCTGCTTCATATCAAGCCCTGAGTCTGTAGGGAGAGAGGGAGGGTGGGTCACAAGTGAGGATGGATAAGGACCCTCCAAGGGGATTTGTCTGGCAGCCTGCTCTCTCTTAGATTTCCGTTGCCAAGGAGGCAGCAGGAACAGCCTGTTCTCTGGCTCCCATCGGAAAAGCCATGCTCAGTCCCTCCCTCTCTCTTTCTCCTTCCTTCCCTCCCCCCTTTCTCCCAGACTGTTGCTAGGAAGCACCCTAAGATTTCTGGAGGGTTCCGTTCCTAGGGACCAGAGACTCCAGATATCTTTCTGAACAGCTTCCTCCAAAAACCTAGCAGCCATGATCTTACACAGCATCCTCTACCCCTGTCAAGAAGCCTCGCACACCCCCAAGCAGTTTTTTTGGGAGCAAGCCTTTGCCAGCCTGCCTTGGAACCAGCTCTGTGGTCCCAGCCTTGGTGATTCTTGTCCCTCATATCAACCTCTTAGGCTCTGGGTGATATCAGCAAGTGATAAGGTATACAGTGGAGATACCCCTTGGCTCTGTAGACACAGCCCCACTTATTGGGGTACACTGGAAAGACAGCAGAAGAAACTGAAACACTACCGTAGAACCTAAACCCCAGGTGTCTCTTCCCCTTAGAGATCTCCCAGTCAAGAAGAGACAGGGAAAATGGAGGAAAGAAAAGCTGGGGGGGAGGCAGGGAGGAGGAGCAGACTGTGGGAAGTTAACGAGTAATTACTCTGAAAAGAGTAAGCCAAAAACCAAACCTCCCCCCCCATTCCCATCTAGTCAATTCCAACTCATCGTGACCCCATAGGACAGAGTAGAACTGCCCCACAGGACCTGAGGAGCAGCTGATGGATTTGAACTGCTGACCTTTTGGTTACAGCGAAGCTCTTAGAAAAGAGGAAAGTGGCCACTCAATTCACCTCTATCAATCTCCTTTGTCCCGTCAGGTGACTGGTTATGGGTGGCAAAAGAGGGGGCTAGGGAAGGGACTCAGGCCTGGCTGAGCCTTGCTTTTGGTAACTGAGGTAAAAAGTGGAAAAAGAAGCTGACACCTTCCCCAGACTGTATTTTATTTGACACACATTATTTTCACCATTTAATGTGTCAGGTATTGGATCCCTCAGATTTTCCCAGCTTCTGGTTTCACTTTCCCTTACAGCATCCTCATCACTGCCTTTACCAAAAAAGAAAGGAGCTGAGGGGCAGACTGCTTTACCATCCAAGCCTGGGGCTGACCATCCTGCGTCCTTCCCACAGCAGGTGAATGGGAGGGTCTGTGTCGAGGCAGGCAGAGTATACAGTATGTAAGGCAGAGTGGCTCTCAGGCCCTAGTGTAAAGGAAATAGCAGGCAGGCCTCCTTTCCCTGCCACTGTCCAGGGCTCAGGATCACAGTACTTTTCTTCCACTCTAGCACTTCTCTTCTGTTCCTAAAGGCATCCTCCAGGGTGTCAGAAAGGAAGCTATTCCAAAGGTTGGTTCAAATTCTGCTTTTCATTGTTCAGCCAGTCTCTTTCTGGACCTCTTGTGGGGGCAATGAGAAGACAGAGACTGGGAACAGTGGGGGACCCATGAGCTGTCCCTGAGGTGTGGTCACCTGTAGGCCTCTCCCCCATCATCTCCTCTCCCAGACAGAAAGCAGGGATTTTGATTTGGGAACTGGAGGGGGAAGGGAACTGGTTTGGAGCCAGCTGTGTATGAGTGTGTGGGATGGACATTCTTTCTTTCCCCATCCACCTGCTGCCAGTTAAGTCCCCATAGTGGAGGGACCCAGGCAAGCTTCCAAAGAAAGATCTCCCAGTTAGGAGAGGGTAATGACTCAGTTTCCCTATGGAAATGAAAGAAGTTGAAACCCTCTGTGTCTTGTATGCTTGCCAAGTATTTCAGTCTTTCTGGGCTTTTAGATTTGGACTCTTGCCACTTTTCCTTATACACCTTCTTAGCCTAGGTAAGAAGTGTACCCTTCCCTTTGGGTACCCAAAACTCTGTTCCTCACAACCTCTTTACCCACCCCAATCACCCACTCTGGCCTAGTTCCTTTTTTAGCCACTGCTTCAAATGTTGCCATGTCACTGCCTGACTGGCTTCCATCTGCCTGTCTTCTCCAGCCAGACCCCTTCCCCAGCCAATCTAGCCAAAGGATGAAGAGATTGGGGCTCAGAGCTAGGAAAGCAGACAGGGGAGCTCAGCCCCTATCTGTGCTGAATCAGAAGAAATAGATAGAAAAGCAAGTGGAGTAAATAGGTGGGATTTTTGGGCAGGACTGAGGGGAGAATTTCCTTGTATACCCTAAGGGGATATCAGCATCTCTTCTCTCACCCTCTGGATGATTATCAAGGAGTCTAGTCCTTGTGGAATCTAGTCAGAGAGCTGAAGAGGGTCCCTAGGAAGATATTGGGGAGGTGGTGTAGAGAAAGACTGGCTTCTGATATTTACAGACTAGAGAGCCAGAAGGGCAAAGCAGAGAAAGTGAAAATGACTCTTGCCCAGAGCTACCAAAACCCATTACCATCAAGTCAATTCCAACTCATAGAGACAGAACAGAACTGACCCATAGGGTTTCCAAGGCTGTAAATCTTTATGGGAAGCAGAATCTTGGGGAGCAGCTGGTGGGTTTGAACTGCCAATCTTTCAGTTAGCAGCCAAGCACTTAACCACTGAGCCATCAGGGCTCCTTTGCCCAGAGCTAAGCCATTACATACACATAGAAGCCTAGTCCTTGGGAAAACCTTTCTAAGCCTAGAGAAAAGGTTGCTAGTGAGAGATGGGGGAACAGGGAAGGCAGATGGCCAGACTACACAAGCCATCTCCCTATTGCTATAAAGTGGGGAGGAGGCACCCTTAGAAGTATTCCAGTCTTTCTGCCAGAGAGGGATGGTTTGTGCCTAGGATATCACTATCCTCGGGGCCCAAATATTCCACTCTCCCATGTGGACCAACACCCACTATCTCAGTCAGGAGCAATCACAAAGTTGACAGCTTCTCTTTGAGGGGGCCAGTTTGGGCCATGAGGAATGGAAAACGAGCTGCAAGGTCCAGGAATAGCTCAAAGTGGGGGGCCCTAGGCTGCTGTAACAGGAGAGGAATGAGAGGAGGGAATTGCACAAAGGTAGAGGGAGGCGCCTAGGAGAGGAAGGGAGGCCAGACATGTAAGAGACTGAAAAGAAACAGGGGTTATGCCAGTCTCAAGTGTGAGTGTATGTGGCTGGGGGGAGTTTGGAGGTTAAGTATGAGGGGTCTGGGTTCTCCCTCCTTCCTGCTTTGGAAGCTTTGGCTACAGATATTCGGCAGCTGTTTTATATAAACACTATTCCCCAGTGGTGTCACTTGGGCAGGCACAAAGATTGTAGATTGAAGGGGGATGTGGGTGGGTGTATGCGGAGGGAGAAAGGCCATAGATGCACTCTCCCCGTCAGAACAGGAGTCTTTGTCTTCCATTTTAGACTATGCTACAGATATTATTTTATTTATAGATACCCAGGATCCTGTATTCTCTGCCCAAAGGGCCACAAGCTTGCTTCCAGAGCGTGAATGGGCTCCTCCCCCAGATTTATTCTCCTGAGGACTGTTTTTACCACTCAAAGGGTGGCCAAATGATGATTGTTGGGGAATATGGATGGATCTTTGACATGTAGGCTCCTCAGGGCATGAAACGGGAGCAGGGAAGAAGGGTGGCACACCTTTGGCTCAGGGGTTCCATGCTTATTCTTGTCCCTGGTTGTAAATATTAGGGACGGACCTGTCCATAGGATAGAACAGAGATGAGGAATGTTTACAGGGAGGCTCAGACATTAGGGTCAAAGTGGGTATCATTTGCTTTTGGGCTTCTCACTGGGCAGGGAAAGGACTAATGCCAGAAGGCCTGGACATAATTATCTACAATATGGTTCTTTTGGATAAATGAGATATCAACATTAAAAAATAATAATAAAACTTTATTTTAGAATAGTTTTAGATTTACAGAAAAATTGCAAGAATAGAATAGAGGGTTCCCATATAATGCACACCCAGTTCCCCATTATTAATATCTTAAAATAGTATGATACATTTGTCACAATTAATGAATTAATATTGACCCATTATTATTAACTAAAGTCTACACTTTATTGACATTTCCTTAGTTTTTATCTATTGTCCTTTTTCTCTTCCAGGGTCGTATCCATGATATCACCTGACATTTAGTCGTCATGTCTCTTTAGGCCCTCTTAGCTGTGACAGTTTCTCAGACCTCCCTTGTTTTTGATAACCTGAACTTCAGCTTCTTCCTCACTGGCCTCATTATTCTTCGCCTGTATTCAAGCAGAGTGCAGGGCCTGGAGATTCTGGTAGGGCTCACAGATTTGGGGGATGAAATGGTAAATGTGTGTGGAACTGGCCAAACCTCAGTGTTGCTTCAGTGGAATGAGAACCGTGGCAGCCGTAGGGGCTTCAAACCAAAAAAACCCACTCCTGTCGAGTCGATTCTGACTCATGGCGACCCTATAGGACAGAGTAGAACTGCCCCATAGGGTTTCCAAGGCTGTAATCTTTACAGAAGTAGACTGCCACGTCTTTCTTCTGCCCCAGGGGCTTAGGAGAACAAAAATAAACAAATAAGCCAGGAAAGAGAAAGAATGTACTGCTGATCCTGACACCCTGGCTGTGCCTATTAACTAGGGGGTAATTTTAATGAAAGGGTGTCCGAATATGATTTAAACGCCGGTCGACAGTGACATCATTGGGGGACGCCTGACTGGAGCGGCCTTTCGAAAGCGTCCCCCCACCCCAAACCGTCCCCCCAGCGCCCGTCTCTGTGATGCCTAGTTTTCAGATGTCCTTCTTAAAGAAGAGAAACAACGGGGGCCGACTAGATTAATCTTTTAGCTTCCTCTGTATGAGTCGGAATCGACTAGAGGCAAACGGTTTGGGTACACCAGACGAATGAATTCCCGGTCCTAGGAACTACAATTCCCAGAAGACATCGTGGAGGGGCCTGTCTCTTAGTGCACTCCTATTGGTTTATGTTTGCTACTTTCAGCCAATAGAAAACGATCTCTTTGACAAGTGCCAAAATGGCGATATCTAGGCTCTAGAGTTAAATTGTCCGGTAGGCTTAAATTTGGGAAGGTGGTGGATGAAAAAGAGATAGAGAATTACGGTTTCAGGGCTGGGGAAGGTGGGAGAAATGGGGGGGAAAATCTAGACTTGGGCTGGTAGTGGCTGAGGGATGTAGCCGGAGCTAAAGGCGTAATTGGGCGGCCGGAACTGGCTTAAACCCTTGCTGCCCTGTCTTTAGTTCTCGTATTGACGGCACTGGGTTTTTTTGGGTATTAGCCTTCTTGACACCTTCTTCTTAGTGCCCCAGTCCGAGGAAGTTTGGCTCTGGAGGGAAGAGACTGACAGGATCCCAAACTTGGCCCCTTACTTTTTTCTTTCTGGTTTCTCTGCCTCCCTTAGGTCTTTCCGTATTTTCTCCATTCCATTTAACTCTGGCTTTTCCTGCCCGTTTCCTCAGAACCTCGTCTCCCCTCCTGTAGCTGGATTTTTCCCTTCACAAAGCTGGCCGCTACCAGCCCCGCCTCCTCAGATTGAAATCATGAAGGTAGTGAACCTAAAGCAAGCCATTTTGCAAGCCTGGAAAGAGCGATGGAGTGACTACCAATGGGCAATCAATATGAAGAAATTCTTTCCCAAAGGAGCCACCTGGGACATTCTCAACCTGGCAGGTCTGAAGTGAAATGAGAAGGAAGGAAGGGAGGGATAAACCTAGAAAAATGATAACCACTCAGTCTCTGTTATTTTCTTTGCAGAAGCACTGCTGGAGCAGGCGATGATTGGACCTTCCCCCAACCCTCTCATCCTATCCTACCTGAAGTACGCCATTAGTTCCCAGGTAAACTGCCCCACCTACTCCACAGAGTGAGGGATTTGGAAGTAAAAGACTTAGAGTGCAATTGTCAGATCACACTTGCTAGGTGATTTTTTTTTTTTTGAACAGATTACTTCTCTGAGCTTCAGTTTTCTCAGAAAAATAGTAACACTTCACTAGTTGTTGTAGAGTCCCTGAGTGGCACAAAGGGTTTCACGCTTGACTACTAAATGAGAAGTAGACAGTTCGAACCCACCCAGAGACATCTTAGAAAACAGGCTTGGCAATCTGCTTCTGAAAGGTTACAGCTTTGAAAACCCTATGGAGCACAGTTCTCCCCTGACACATGAGTTGGAATCAACTCGACAGCAACTGACAACAAGTTGTTATGAATATTACATTCACTTACTCTCTCAATCAAATTTACCAGTGCTTGTATGTTCTGGACAGTGTGGTAGGCCCTGGGGATATAGCTGTGAAAAGACCTGATCCCAGCTGATCCCCATGGGTAATGTTGTTTGCTGCCATCAAGTTGGCCCCCAACTCAAAATGACCCCATACACAACAGAACGAAACAGTGCCTGGTTCTGTGCCATCCCCATGATGGGTAGCCGAATAAACTGTGAAAAAAACGTAGGGTTTTCATTGGCTTATTTTTGGAAGTACCACCAGGCCTTTCTTCCTAGTCTGTTTTAGTCTGGAAGCTTTGCTGAAACCTGTTCAGCATCATGTCGTTGTTGCTAGGGTCCGTCGAGTTGGTTCCGACTTAAAACAACCCTGTGTACAACAGAACAAAACGCTTCCTGGTCCTGCGCCATCCTCACAATTGTTGCTATGTTTGAGCCCATTATTGCAGCCACTGTGTCAACCCATCTCATTGCATAGCAGCATGTAGGCCTCCAGTGATAGATGGGTGGTTGCTGCTCACGAGGTGCATTGACACCTGGACACCTGGAGTCTAATCTGGGTCTGCAGCATGGAAGGGGAGAATTTCACCAGTGAACCACCAAGGCCTCTAGGCTCTATAGATGAAATGATGTTTAAAGCAAGACCTGAATATTGAGTAGGAGTTACCCAGGCAGATTGATGAGAGAGAAAAGCGTACGCACAGTCTGGGAGGCAAAAATCGCGTGATGTTTAGGGACTGAAAATTGTTTGGTATGGCTAGAGCAGTGGTCCCCAGCCTTTTTGATCTCATACCCTTTTACACTCTTAAGAATCATTGAGACCTCACGGATTTTTGTTTATGTGTATTATATCTGTCCATGTTGACCATTTGAAAAATTAAAATAGAAATTTGAAAAAATATTTACAAACTCATTTAAAAGTAACAAGAATACCCAAATGGACAGGAGGAGAGAGAGTAGAGGGAAGAACTGTGCTGTCTCATTGGAGGGAGAGCAATTAGGAGTGTATGGCAAGGTGTATGTAAATTTTTGTATGAGAGACTGATCTGATTTGTTAACTTTCACTTAAAGCACAATAAAAATTAATTAAAAAAAAAGTAACAAGAATAAACCCATTACATGTTAATATAAATAACATTTTAGTGAAAGTAACCATGTTTTCCAAAATAAAAAAATGTTAGTAAAGAAAGTAACATTGTTTTATATTTTTACAAACTTCTCTAATGTCTGGCTTAATAGAGGACAGCTGGATTCTTCTGCTTCTGCATTCAGTTGTTATGATATGGTCTTTACGCTGAATTACATGAAGGAAATCTGGTATACATCAGATGCTTGGTTTGAAAAGGGTGCAGTATTTTAATAAGCTTTTCAGATAACTGAATATTCTTTGATACTACACTAAAACTGGGCAGGTGCTGTGAACCTGTATCAATGAACTTGTTATACTCTGTTACATTAAAATCCATTGGTCTTTCTCTTGTACTTGGAATGGATCTTTTATTCATGGGTGGTTTTATAACATGAATTTGTCCTATTACCAAGTTGTGCAGGTGTCCCATTTATTTGCACTGTATCATCACACGTCATGGAGCCCCTGGGAAGCTCCACTGTACAATTGTGACAGAATGAGTGTGAAAAAGGCAAATGATTTCTTAGTAGTATTTTTAAAATAGTTTTGACCTGTTGGATCCTTGGAAAGGATCTTGGGCTCCCCTGAGGATACCTGGCACATACCTCGAGAACTGCTGGGCTAAGCACATCAAGTTGAAGGAAGAGACTGGTTTAGAGAGAGAGAGAGAGAGAGTTTAGGTCATAAAGGATCTTCTGTACCTGAGGAGTTTGGACTTTGTCCTAGGGCAGTAGGTAATTATTTAAAGGGTTTTAAGTGGAGGAATAGTGTGACAGAATTCGTTCTGTTTTTAAAAAATTAACATAAAATAAAATGCACAGATCTTAAGTTCAGTTATATAAGTTTTAACAA
Source organism: Elephas maximus indicus (assembly GCF_024166365.1). NCBI lineage: Eukaryota > Metazoa > Chordata > Mammalia > Proboscidea > Elephantidae > Elephas > Elephas maximus. The sequence continues at coordinate 47,287,488 of NC_064837.1, read as the reverse complement.
TTATATATAACCATGCCACCAACATCCAAAATAAAATGCAGAACATTTCCATTCTCCCAGAAAGTTCCCTTGTCCCCCTTTCCAGTCCATCCCCCTCTCCCACAACCACTAAATGATTTCTATCCCCATAGATTAGTGTTGTATATATATTGGATTTCATAGAACTAGAATCATATAGTATATACTCTGTATACCCTGTCTTCTTTTGCTTAACAAATATTTTCGAGATTCATCTATGTTGTTGGCATCTATCAGTAGTTTATTCTTATTGCTGAATAGTATTTCACAGTAGACACGTAGTTCTTGTGTTTCCTTTTTCTTCTTGGCATTATGTCTGCTTCCTATGTTAGTGTGTACCGATCTACCTTATCCTTTTCAATGGCTGCATAATGTTCCATATGTACTGTAATTTAATAGTTTCCCTTGTGATAGGCATTTAGGTTGTTTCTAATTTTTTTACTGTCATAAGCCAAACCTTATACCCACCTCTGTTCAAATCTGTGACTATTTCTTTAAGATAGATACTTAGAATTGCTGGTTTGAAGAGTACCAAAAACAAAAACAGCAACAAAAAACCCTGTTGCCATGGAGTCTATCCTGACTCATAGTGACCCTATAGGACGGAGTAGAACCACCCCATAGGGTTTCCAGGGAGCAGCTGGTAGATTCAAACTACCAGCCTTTTAGTTATCAGCTGAGCTCTTAACCACTGCACCACCAGGGTTCCTTGAAGAGTATACACATATTAAATTGTAGTAGATCCTGGTAATTGCCCTTCATAGTGTTTGACAGTATTTCAAACACTGAATAGAATCTTTGCATTTTTTCCAGAGAAGCAAAAAATTATATCTCATTTTAATATGCATTTCCACAATTGTGATAATTGAACATATTTTTTCAATTCGTTTTCCATATATCTTCTGTAAATTACTTATGTATATCATTTGCTCCCATTTCTATTGTTTGCTCATTTTCTTATTGATTTCTTCATAATAGCTTTATTGAGATATAATTCACATACCATACAATTCATTTAAAGTGTACAGTTAACTTGTTTTAGTTGTGCAACCATGACCACAATCAATTTTTGAACATTTTCATCATCCCAAAAAGAATTCTTCCTGATTTTTAAGGTCTATTAATATAATCTATCTTGTAATCCTTATCTGTTACATATGTTTAAATTTTATTCCTATTATGTGTTTTTTTTGACTTTGTGATTTTTTTCTTAGCATGCAGAAATTTTGGATGTTTTTGTTGTCAGATTTATCCTTTTTTTTTTTTTCCTTTACAGCTTTTATCTTGCTTAAAGACTTTCCTGTTCCAAGGGTCTAAATATATTCTCTGTTTTCCGTTAACACTTCAGTCTTATTTTTTATATTTATTTTATTTAATCCATCTAGAATTTGTTGTGGTATGAAGAATGGATCCAAATTTATTTATTTATTTTTCTAACAGATAGACAATTGGCCCAACTGCCTTTATTGTATAAGCCATTCTTTATCATATGCTACATTCTCTATAGAAAAGAGTCTTTTTGTTGACTCTCTTGTATGTTTCATTGATCTATTTGTCTTTTCTTGTACCAGTAACTCACTGTTTTGATTACTATAGCTTTATGACATGTTTTAGAAAATTTTTTTTTATTTTGGTGTTGTGTTGAGAATATACGCAGCAAAGCCTACACCAATTCAACAGTTTCTACATATATAATTCGATGACAGTGATTGCATTCCCCAAGTTATGGAACCATTCTTACCCTCCTTTTCTGAGTTGTTCCTGTCCTACTAACATAAACTCGCTGCCTCCTAAGGTTCCTATCTATTCTTTTGAGTTGCTGTTGTCAATTTGATCCCATATAAACAAACAAAAAAAAAAAAAACTGTTGCCGTCGAGTTGATTCTGACTCATAGCGACTCTATAGGACAGAGTAGAAACTGCCCTATAGAGTTTCCAAGGAGTGCCTGGTGTATTCAAACTACTGACCTTTTGGTTAGCAGCTGTAGCATTTAAGCACTTTGCCACCAGGGTTTCTACTACAGATAGCCCTTAAAAGAGCATAATGCTCAAAGCCGACATTTTTTACTAATTAAGCTAAACTATTGTTCAGTTTTAAGAAGACTTCAGGGGATATTTTTGGATTAAAGTTTAAAGATTATTTCAGGACAGTAGTTTTGGGGCTTCATACAGCCTCCATGGCTCCAGAAAGTCTGGAGTCCCGGAAAATTTGAATTTTTGTTCTGTATTTTCCCCCTTTTGACCAGGATTCTTCTTTAAAATCTTTGATCAAAATGTTCAGTCGTGATAGCTGAGCACCATCCAGTTTTGGTCTCAGGGCAAAGGAAGCAGTTGTTCATGGAGGCAATTAACCACACATTCCATTTCCTCCTCTTATTCCTGACTCTTTCTCCCTCTGTTGCTCCAGGCAAATAGAGACCAATTGTTGTGTCTTGGATGACCACTTGCAAGCTTTTAAGACCCCAGGAACCGTGTAATGAACTAGGAGGTAGAATGGAGGCACAAAACACATTATTAGGCCAACTAACTGGGATATACCATTTATAGTATGTTTTGATACCTAGTTGGGCAGGTATTCCCTTAGTTGTTTTATTTTTCAGAAATTTCTTGGCTGCTTTCAGCCAGTTCCTCTTCTAGACAGATTTTAGAATCAACTTGTTAAGTTCCTTTAAAAATCCTATTTATTTTGGTAGCGATTTCGTTGAGTTTGTAGATTAATTTGGGAAATTTATAGATTAATTTTAGGGTGTCACTCATTGTAGTTTGAAGAATGAGTTGGAGGGAGGTACGACTGAAGGCAGAGAGGGGATTTAGTGTAGGGGTTGGTGTACTTTTTTAGTGAAGGACCGGATAGTAAATATTTTTTACTTTGTGGGCCATGTAGTCTCTTTCGTAACTACTCAACTCTGTTATTGTAGTGTGAAAGCAACTATAGACAATATATGAACAAATGGGCATGGCTGTGTACCAGTAAAACTTTATTGACAAAAACAAATGATGGGTTGAATTTGGCCTGCAAGCTGTAGTTTTCTAACCCCTGATTTAGGTAGTTCAGGTGAGAGGTGATATTGGCATAAACTTGGAAAGTGGCAGCAGGAAAAACAAAAGATGAATTCAGGAATAATTTAGGAGGTGGCATTGAGAGGATTTAGTGATAAAGGAAGTGAGGGGAAAAAAAGAAGGTTTTTGATTTGGACAGTGGATGCCTGATGGGATCGAAGCGGAAATAGAATAGGACTGTAGGATCAGAATGTGGGTGAGGAGTGGAGATGACATGTTTGATTTTGGCCTTGTTGGATGTGAGGTGCCTGAGTGGGCTGTCAGAGGGAAGATACTCCGTAGGCAGTTGAACATATGTATCTGGAGCTCAGGAGGAGAGGTCTAGACTGGAGATAATGATTTAGGAGTCATCAGCCTCAGATGGTAATTGGAACTATGGACGTGGAGGAAATTGCCTGGAGAGAGTGGAGAATAAGCAAAGAAGTGACCTAAGCCAAATTCCTGAGGAACCAATCACATTTATGAAACACATTATAGGAAAAGAATTCCTCTTAGGAATCTGAAAAGAAGGGGCTGGAGAGGAGAAGGAAAAAAAAAGAAAAAAAATGAAAGGAATGGAGGAGCCCAGGGAAGAGAGGATTGAAGAATGAGGGAATGTTTTCGTGGTTTCAGATGCTGCTGAGAGGTGAGGTAAGATCAGAACTGAGAAATAGCTGCTGAGTGTAACAGCAAGAGTTTGTTGATGACCTTAATGAGCTGATTCATGGGGTGCTGAGGACAGAAGTGGTTGGAGTGGCTTGAAGAGCAGAAGGAAAGGTGGGGAGGTGGAGACATGAGTGAGGAGAAGGCTCATGACTATGAAGAGAGGAGGGAGAGGGTGATGGTTAAGTGGAAATATGGGGTTTGCGGGAAGTTCTTTTAAAAATAGAAGAATCTTGAGATGTATAAACACTGATGGGAAAAGCATGAGGGAAAAGAGGCTGAAAAACAGTGAGAAAGAAATAAATACATATGCGAAAGACCTTTGTGAACTATAAAGTGCCATGCCAAATTAGTAACTTATTCTTTCCACAGGGTTAAGAGGCTGTGCACATAGAGGGCACTTAGGAGGAGCTGGCAGTGTTGGACGTGAAGAGGAACAGAGGATTAGGGAGCAGCTGCAGCGTCACTCTGTCACCGACACTGGGTCTGGGCTACGCACATGTGCTGTGGGCCACACAGATGGTTTAGCTCTGGGGACTTGTGGTGCTTTAGAGCTTGTACATTGATAGAAATATTAAGACTGGAACAGGTTAAATTCTGCTGTGAAAGAAAGCTCACCATGTGGAAAGTACTTTTAGGTCCCTGGAGTAGCAATGCTTTATTGATATGGTTAGCAAAAATGAACAGAATTCTGAATGTGAAGACCAGAAATTCATTTGAACTGATGGAATCCCTCAGAATATACCGACTTTGGGGTTTCCATTCTGGTAGTTTGGAGTCCTGGTGACACAGTGGTTAAAGTGCTCGGCTGCCAACCACAAGGTAGCTGGTTCAAACCCACTAGCTGCTCTATGGGAAAAAGTTGTGGCTATCTGCTCCCATAAAGATTTACAGCCTTGGAAATCCTCTGGGGCAGTTTTCTTCTGTCCTCTAGGGTTACTATGAGTCAGAATCCACTCAATGGCAGTGAGTTTGGTCTTTATTCTGGTAGTTTGGGGTCAGTTTCTAGTGGGAACATCTAGCTCCCCCTACAGGTTGGTATCCAACAAGGGTCAGTTCTTTGCCAAGCTCTTTACTATGGGGACATCAGTTATAAATAAACAAACACTCCCCTGGAACATTATGGTCCTCCTGCCCAGGCAGGCTCCCAGCTCTCTGATGACTGTCAGACACTAGCTACGGCTTCCCAGTATGTCCCACTGATAGTGGTGCTAAACACTAATTGTGTATTTAAGACTGTCTGTTTTGCTCCTGTTCATCCAAGAATACTAGTTAAAGATGTCTGAACAGAGAGCAGTCTGTTCACTTGATGAAGAAATACCTGAAGGAATTGTTATGCATGTAAAATTTGCCGTGCTAAGGTCGTTGGGGCTGGCTTAGCTTTCTTAAAGCTTTGGGGATTGCCACTCCTCTAGCGGAGACCGCCCAGGAGGCAGGTGGTGATCCTGACAGTTTCTGTCATTGTATTCCACTTTTCTATTTTGGTGTATTTTGCCTCTGATTTTGAGTACGCCCTTGTAACTATTTTATATAGTATTATTCACATTTTATCAGCATGCTATAATTATTATTTTTTTTAATATGACAACTTAAAAGATTTTCTATAAGGTTTAATTTTATTCAAGGGCAACTTATTTCTTCTTTTGAAGTAAATCTTCAGTCTTTATGATGGTGATGAATAGGTTTTACTAACAGAAATTTTCTTCAAGGTAAAATTTTTCAGAATGCATCTAGTTAATAGACTTCATCAATTTAAAGCAATAAAAACTTACTGAGAACCTGCTTTGTGCCAGGCCTTGGGTCAAGTGCTAGAGAAACATAAATTCAATACCGTTTCTGTCTACAGAGAGCTCACCATTTAGGTAGAATCTCCTGAAACATATTTTGGAAATACCGGTTAAGTGAGATTCCTTGTCCAGATAAGTTGAAAAGTATTGCTTGCTTTATCTCTAGTCATCTTAGAGATTTTCATTGTATGTAAGTAAATTATGGCTCTGAAAAGTCCTGTGATAAAGAAGCCTCTGTGGTGCAAATAGTTAACATGCTTGGCTGCTAACCAGAGGTTGGAAGTTCAAGGTCCACCTAGAGGCACTGGGAAGGAAGCCTGGTGGCCTGATTCTGAAAAATCAGCTATTGAAAACCCTATGGAGCACACACGGGGTCACCATGAGTCGGAATCAGCTTGATGGCAATTGGTTTTGGTCTATATGTTTAATTTAGTGTTTCTCAAGTTCATTTCACACAGAAGCTGTGTGTATGTTAAATCTCTTGACATCCTACGGAAACTTGGAACAGTACTCTCTGATAGAACTTTCTACAGTGATAGAAATGCTCTGTACCTGTGCTGTCCAATTTGGTAGCCATTAGCCACATGTGGCTTTTGGGCACTTGAAATGTGGGTAGTGTGACCGAGGAACTGAATTTTTAATTTTATTTCATTTTGATTAAATTAAAGCAACCATGTGTGGTTAGTGACTTCCCTATTGGACAGTGCAGCTTTGAAAGATACTTTGGGAAATAAAAGAATCCCTGTCCTCAAGGAGCTCCTAATTTAGCGGCGTGACAGGCACTGTTGTATGTGATGAATGTAACGATAGGTATAAGGGGGGATTACTTGGAGCACAGAGGGAGAATTTCAACTTTGGGTAGGAGGCTTGGGTGGGAATTGATCAAGGAAGGTGTCCTGGAGGAGATAAAATAAGCACTAGGGAATGAGTTAAGAGTTTGTGTAATGAAATTTACTGCATTGAAATAGTCACTGCAGGAAATGTTTGTTTCTAGTTCTTATCTAAATGAAAACCACTCTTCGGAAAGTTTGATGGAAGAGGGACTGGGGACGATGCATAGTGCTCCTGCCTCTCTTGATGAGTTGAGGAGGCCCCTCTGAGGGGTTGAGCTTACAGAAGAGCTACAGCAACTTTAAGCCTCAATGTTGGCTCCTCTTACTATGGGTACTGTTTGAACACTACTTAAGCCAGTACTTTGTCTTTCTTCCTTCCCTCCAGATGGTGTCCTACTCCTCTGTCCTCACAGCTATCAGTAAGGTATGACCATAGACACTCATGGGCTAGGTGTGGGGAGGCCCTGATGGACAAGGCCCTCTCCTCCCTGACTGCTGTGGTCATGTGACCTCTGGCTGGCGTTATTGACCTTCCATTGGCGGGAGGGAGATCCTGGGAAGTGGGGGCTGGCAATTAGAAGCCAATTTCAATGTCAAAAGGATGCTGAGTCTGAAACCTGGAGGAAGGATGAACAGGAATCCTGAACTGTACCATCTACCCATGTGCGAGACTCAGCAGGTTGACTGGGACATTCTGTAGCATCTCTATTGTTCTTTCCACAGTTTGATGACTTTTCCCGGGACCTTTGTGTCCAGGCATTGCTGGACATCATGGACATGTTTTGTGACCGACTGAGGTAACAGTGGCAGGGGAGGGGGGGCGGTGGCGGTGAGGAGGCTCACAACCATCCAGCATTGTCTTAGTGCAGAGAAGGAGCTTCTAGCGTGTAGACGAGACCACTTCTGTGGATTCTCACATTTCCTCTTCCCACCTGCCCAGCCCCATTCTTTTCTGCTGATTCCCTTAGGACAAAATGCCTCTTCTCCATTTGAAGTAGCCCATTTGAAATCTTGTCTAGTGGAAGCAGACTGAACTGGGTCTTCCCCAGGGTTTTGCTAGTTTCCTAACTCCATTCCCTAGCAGAAGAGTGCCAGGGACTCTGGGGGATCTAGACGTGGGTCAGATTTCAGCTGGTGGAGCAGAGACGATTTTGCATCCTTTCCTGGTAGCTGTCATGGCAAAGCCGAGGAGTGCATCGGGCTGTGCCGAGCCCTTCTCAGCGCCCTCCACTGGCTGCTGCGCTGCACTGCAGCCTCTGCAGAGCGGTTCCGGGAGGGGCTGGAGGCTGGCACCCTAGCCGCCGGGGAGAAGCAGCTGGCCATGTGCCTGCAGCGCCTAGAGAAGACCCTCAGCAGCACCAAGAACCGGGCCCTGCTCCACATTGCCAAACTCGAGGAGGCCTGTATGTCCCCTGAGCCCCCTGACCCCCACCTGCCACTGTTCCCATAGCTGGTTCTTTAATTGAGAGGGGAGAGGCAGGATGCCATCCCACTTCTTTCCAGGAGGATCTGAAATCATCCCACTTCCTTTTTTTTCTCCCCATAAGCATTGCATACATCCCAGGGACTTGGGCAGGGTGGCACCCGAGCCAATCAACCAACAGGTATTTACTGAGCATTGTTGTATGCCCAGCACTGTGCCAGGTGCTGGGGGCGGGGGGAGGGGGGCTACCAAAGAAGCATGTGGCAGGGTCCCTGCCCTCAACAAGCATACCTGCTAGTTGGGGAGCAAGACAGTATATAATATACATGGGAAAAATGAGAGGACAAGACAAGCACATAGGCCCTCCTTGTGTTTGTCTCCATATCACTCATCCTTTGAAAGCACATGACTTTTTTTTTGAGTGTTACCTGAAACATCCCTTTAAACACCCTAACTGTCTGCTGTCAGGCCTGGTGTACCATACACCTCTTTACTAAAGTTCAGGTGTTAAATACTGCAACTCTCCAGAGCCTGAGAATAGACAGATCACCTGGTGGGAGGGAAGACCCTGGTATTTCTGGACACAGCACCCTAAAGCCACAGTCTTGCTCCAGTAACTAGAATGCTGGAACAGGTCACACTCAGGTCTTCAGGACCTGGTTGGAGAACTTGTTACGAGATTATTAGATTCATTACTTCTCAAAACATGTTTGATTGCCCGTAAAGTCCAGAAAGATGGTCACTATGGTAAAATGTGTTATGTTGGCAGTTTCTTGATAAATGTTTATTGGCAGCAAAATGAATGCTTAATTTTAAAGGATCTCAGGTCTTTTTGTTTTTTCCTGTGCTACATGAAGGTTAATGGGCTAGTTGGTGCCATTATTCATCATTTGACTCTCTGGAATTGTAACTAGGAAAAAATAACTTATAATTAACTGCTAAGTAATGTGGTACAGACCAAGAGTACAGGCATTTAGGGGAGAGAACAGAGGTTTAGATCAGTTGAGTAAGTTGTTAAAGGAGCTGAGGCTTGACCAGAGACTTGAAGAAAGGTGGGATTTTGAGAGGTGAAAGTAGGAAAGGCATTTCAGAAGGGGTAAGCAGCAAGAGCAAAGGCCCAGACAAGGGAGCAGGCGAACCCAGGCAGGCCATTTAGTAACCCAGCTTGACTAAAGTGGAGAATGAGGGCAACTTGCAAGGTTGGCTTTTTGGATTGGCCTATTTCTGAAGTGGTTTATGGACACCCTCCCTATTGAAGCTGCTGGATCCTCTCACCTTCCTCTGGCTCTCTCTTCCACTATTTACCTCAGGTCTTACCTTGTCTTTAAAGTCGGCTGGGTGCGTCCCCTTGAAGTCAGGCTTTTGGGAATAGTTTCTAGGGGTTTTAGCCATGAGTGCTCACTCACCTTCTAGAAAAAGTGCATGCTGCCCCTCAGGCCCCTGGCTTTCATGTCATCCTCAAGGGAAGCCTCTGTGTGTGGTTTCGTGGGCCCAGAGGGTGCCAAAGTTGAGGAGTTTGGGGCCAGTCTCTACTGCTCTTCTGTTTCCCGTCATGTTTCTGCATTTCCTTTTCCCCGCCAGCCTCATGGACTGCCATTGAGCATTCACTCTTGAAGCTTGGGGAGATCCTGGCCAACCTCAGCAACCCCCAGCTCCGGAGCCAGGCTGAGCAGTGTGGCGCACTCATTAGGAGGTACCCGGCGCCCAGGGTGCACTGTGGTGAAGGGAGAGAGAAAGCAAACACCAGAGTGTGTGTGGGAAGATGTGGCCCCAGGCGCCGTCGTCCCCTCTGCTCTCACATCCTCTCCAACTCTGCCTGGTCCCTGAAGATGCCGCTGTGTTTCTGTTCCCTTCAGCATTCCCACAATGCTTTCTGTGCACTCAGAGCAGCTGCACAAGACTGGCTTCCCCACAGTCCATGCCGTGGTCCTGCTCGAGGGCACCATGAACCTGACAGGCGAGACTCAGCCCCTGGTGGAGCAGCTGATGATGGTGAAACGCATGCAGGTGAGAGGCTGTGTGGTGGGAGGGTACAGAGTAGCTTTTCTCTCCTTAAGATGGGCTGCCCATTTAGGGGCAAGGGGGGGATTCTTCTGATCCTTCTTGGGAACACAGAGTTTCTCCTGATTCTTGTGGAAAGGTGGTCCCAGTCCTGCCTGGTGGTGTCATTTCACCGTTATGTCTTTCGTTCTCAGTGTTAGAGTTGGGGACATGACTGTGCTGTGATATATCTGACTCAGTCTGATTCCAAGGGCCTTCACAAGGAGGAAGGGCTTATGGGCCGCCCTCTTACCCTCACCTGTGGATCTTCCCACAGCACATCCCCACCCCCCTCTTTGTCCTGGAGATCTGGAAAGCTTGCTTTGTGGGGCTCATCGAGTCCCCTGAGGGTACAGAAGAGCTCAAGTGGACAGCCTTCACCTTTCTCAAGGTACCTGGGAGTGGGGGAGCAGCAGAGAGCGAGTTCAGGAATGCTTCAAAGGGAAAGCAGCAACACCCTGGGCCTCTGTCCTGTGCTTCTCCCCGCTGGCGTTGTGCCCAGCCTGCCAGGTCCCCCCAGCACGAGTTCCCATCGATTATTTTCTCTGAAAGTCCCATGGCTATATTTAGCCCACTTGGCAGGACTGTTGTTTCTGACCACGGAGGTGCTGTTTAACTCCGTCATCAGCCAGCTCAGTGCAGGGCAGGAAAGAGAGGCAGTCAGGGAAAGTGGGCCCCAGTCCTCCTTGAAGTGGGGTTCCACTTTTGCTTGTGGCATTTCCTGGCAGGCCAGTAGAAATCAGTGGCCTGTGTCCTGTAGGCTGAGGGGTGTCAGCCACTTGGGTACCCATACTTTTCTGATTCAGCTCTAAGAGTTGTTTCCTTCCCTAGCAGGAGTATTCCTGTGTCTCTGCCCACAGTAGGGGAGAGGAGGGGTTGCTTCAGTTCTAGATGAAAGGGGGAAGAAATTGATCTTCCTGTTTGTCTCCCTACCTCACCCCCCAGATTCCACAGGTTTTGGTGAAGCTGAAGAAGTACTCTCATGGGGACAAGGTGAGTTGAAGAAATGAGATGGGCTGGTGTGGGACTAGGGGAGACCATTTTCACCCTGGAGGAACAAGGCCAAGGGAAGGGTTATTTAGACCCCAGCCAGGCAGCAGTGTGTTCTTTTGCCCAGGACGAGCCTGGAAGTATGTGTATCCCTGAGCATCTGTGTGCATCCACACACTTGCACCCAGTTTCCAGACAGAATGCAGCCGGACCTCTCAGGCGATTTCTTCAGAATGCAAGGTTGAGCCTGAGATGACCAGGGCCAGGGTGGCCACGGAGGGGAGCAGTGATGCCTCATTGCTTCTCCCCACCCATTCTGTTGGCCAGTGGTGGGCATGGCCTGATTATGGCCCTGTGTACTCACAAAGGTGTCCTGTGAGCCTGCAGTGCAGGGTGTGGGGAGAGTTAAGTACCCGGAAGCCAGATGGAAGGTTCTGACTCTTTGTAGGACTTCACCGAGGATGTCAATTGTGCTTTTGAGTTCCTGTTGAAGCTCACACCCTTGCTGGACAAAGCTGATCAGCGCTGCAAGTATGAACTCCCTTGCTCACCTCTGCTCTACTGGAAGGTGCTCTGGGCTCTTCTCCTGTTCTTCTGTGCCTTATAAAGCCTCAGGGAACTCTGTGTCCCCATCCACTCCCCTTGGCAGGGGCGAGTGGCAGCAGCCCCGTAGTTGCGAGTACCCGGAGCCCGTCTACCTTCCCTCAGGCACTCAAGGGTTCCCTCATCTGAAGGAGGGTTGATACAGGGCAGGACCCATTGCTCCCATACCTCAAAAATCCCGCTGTGTATCCCATTCCCTCTTTTTTCCCTCATAGCTGTGACTGTACAGACTTCCTACTCCAAGAATGTAGCAAGCAGGGGCTTCTGTCTGAAGCTAGTATGACCAACCTTGTGGCTAAGCGGTAAGTATAAGCGCACATGGGCTGCCCCAGGGACCCCTTGGCCTCCCTGTCTTGTATCCAGACTGGGCTGCTGGGTGCCTTTTCTGCTCCTTTGGAGAGATTGGGTTGCAAGGACTGGGACCATGTCCAGAGTTACAGGGAACAGGAGGGAAAAGAAGACATTGATTTCTTCATACCAGAGTTTTATATTTTTTCTTATTTCTTAACTTATACCTTCTTTGTGATCAAAGTAAAAATCCTAATTCTTCCTTTAATCTTAAATAAACTTTCAAAATATATATAATGACTAATGAGGAATTGAAGCTATTGCAACTGTACCACAACCGAAGATTCTCAAATACTTCCCTCCTTTTTCTGTGCTTTTGTTTTTGGGCTTCAGCTAGGGAGTGCCTCACAAATGCTTCCCACCTTTTTCTGTGCCTTTGCTTCTGGGCTTGAACTAGGGAGCGTGTCAAGAATTTCTCCCTGTTCCTCTTCCTTCCCTTGACCAACTGGTTACGGCTACAGCACAGCAGACCGGGAGCATGCACCCCAGCTGAAATCAGCAGAAAATGCCAATATCCAGCCCAATCCTGGCCTGATCCTCCGTGCAGAGCCCACTGTCACCAACATCCTCAAGGTGAGTGTGCCCATTGCTTGTCACCAGGGTCAGCTTTCTCCACTTTCCAGCATTCCTTCCACTTCCAGGTAAACAGAGGCCAGACCTCTCTCATCTGCCTTCTATGCATAGTTGCTTTGGAGGTAGAGAAAGGGGAAAGAAATGGGAAGCTACCAAGGAAAATTAGCATCGTTGGGCATCACTTACATACCAGGCATTGTGGTAGGTGCTTTCACTTAACGTCATCTCCTGTGGAAACAATAGAGCATTATAGTGGTGACTTCTCCCACTCAACTCCACCACTTTCATCCCAGTTTAGCTGACAGGAATGGATCAGAGAGCAAGGACAGATTTTAGGAATTGCTTTTCCAGATTGGAATCAGAAAGATGTAGATGAACTTTGGGTCATGGTGTATCCCATTTACTGGAAACCTGCAGAGAGTGAAAATATGGCTAGGCTGTATCCGGGGGATCTTTAGTGTTCTTCAGGACTTGATTTCCTGTCCTGTCCCCAGACGATGGATGCCGACCACTCCAAGTCCCCAGAGGGACTTCTGGGGGTCCTTGGCCACATGCTATCTGGGAAGAGTCTGGACTTGCTGCTGGCTGCTGCTGCTGCCACTGGGAAGCTGAAATCCTTTGCCCGGAAATTCATCCAGTAAGGAAGGCCAAGCCCCTGAACAGGGTAGGGGAGGATGTCTGCATGGAGGAGGTAGCAGGGTAGGGTGAGGCGCTTGGGTCTGGATCTCCCCCCAGAGATGCATAGGCCAAGACAGAGCATCCCAGCTGGAGACCTTGGAGGAAGTTCTCTGACTTGAAGTGCTCATTTCCTTTCAGCTGAGGGTGAAGTGGAGGTGCCCAATAAGGTGACAAGGTGTTGAACAGGAGCATGGAGGAATTCCGTGTATGCCCAGTTACTAATAAGGAGCTTGCAAACTGTGTGGACTTTTTTGGTTGACCTGGAATTTGATGTATAGAACCTTGTTCTATTCAGCAAGCCATTCTCTAGGCCTTGAAAAATTTTAAAAATACATAGAAGTAGTTCTTTTTTCTGTACAACTGGTGTTCATTTCGTGTTCATCCTGTAGTTCATTTCATGTTCATCCTGTAGTTCAGACTCTAGTGACTGCCTCTCTAGAGAGTGGGTGGCCCCAGCCTTCAGCTGTTGCTTATCTTTTGCCCTGGTTGATGTGACTTGTTTCCATTCCTTCCACAGCTTGAATGAATTCACGACCCATGGCAATGAAGAAAGCAGTAAGTCAACCCTGTGCACCCCCAGGCCCAGTTGGAACTGCAGGTGGCGGGTGAAGGGAGAGAACAGGGGGCGGAAGAAGATGCCTTTGCTCATAATGGGGAGGACATGTTGTTTCCTCCCCTGAGCGATGCCTGAATGAAGCTTTTGGGGAGCCTTGAAAGAAGTTGATGCTGGGAAAAGGATTCATCAAAAACCATCCATTTATCTCTGTCCCCCGCACTTTATGATTTGGTTGGGTACTGGGAGAAAGGAGGTACTAGAAGTTTTTTTATTCTAAGGAAGGAATGATGTTTCAATTGAGTCTCAAGAAAAGGATCCTGAGCCTTAGAGCTTTGAAAGAGCCACTTGGTCCCTGACCTTCCTTGAGGCAAATTCTGGTACCTTCTCAACCCAGACAAGGGCTTTGGGCCCCGCCATAGCTGAGGAGTCAGTCTTCTTATCCTTCCCACAGCCAAACCAGCCTCAGTTCGTGCCTTACTCTTTGACATCTCCTTCCTCATGCTGTGCCACGTGGCCCAGACCTATGGCTCAGAGGTGAGAGGAGAGCAGGTAGCATTAGGGGGTGCTGAGTGGGTAGGAATAAAGGGGAAGGAAACAATCAATAACTCTCCCCCACCTCATCCCCCCACCCTCCACTAGTCCCCCAAGCCAGTGAGTTCTGCTGGCCTCAAATCAGGTGTCCACCCTGGGCAAAGTAAATGGGTGCCCCTTGGTCCTATCCAGAATCCTTCAGTGCACATTCACATCGACCACTAGATGGCAGCATAGCCCCTGTCTTTCTCCTTTACACCCAGTTGTCCCCATTTCTTCAGTCTGGGAAGGGAGTGGCAGCGTGGCAGGAAACTGAGGTGCAGTTTGAGGCCCAGCCCTGGCAGGTGCTGAGCCCAACCCACTCGGCTGGTGCCTCTCCCTGTCCCTTTTCCCAGGTGATTCTGTCCGAGTCCAGCACAGGAGCAGAAGTGCCATTCTTTGAGACCTGGATGCAGACCTGCATGCCTGAGGAGGGCAAGATCCTGAACCCTGACCACCCCTGTTTCCGGCCAGATTCCACCAAAGTGGAGTCCCTGGTGGCCCTGCTCAACAATTCCTCAGAGATGAAGCTGGTGTCAGTGGCCCGGGAACCTAATCCAGGGGTGGTGGTAGGGCAAGGGCCAAGACTATCTCCTCTGAGCCCATCCTCTGCTCCACTGTGGTGACTTTTTCTCCCACCCCCTTCCTAACTTGTAGGCAGATGAAGTGGCACGAAGCCTGCCTCAGCATCTCAGCAGCCATCTTGGAAATCCTCAACGCCTGGGAGAATGGGGTATTGGCCTTCGAGTCCATCCAGGTAGTCCATTGTCTCAGTACCACCTTTCCACCTTTGCTCATCCCTGAGACACAGAGGTAGTCTTTGATAGTTTATGATATTTTGTAAGAACAAGAAGATCCTTCATCCAGGAAGCTCATGTTTTGGTATTGAGCCTCTCTATAATCCTAGTCTTAGCCATTCCCTCCGGAAAATCAAAGTTTTGATGGAGAGGGGTGTGGAATGTGGCCTAGGACTCCACTTGCTGGACTTAGCTGCCCACAGAGGCAGAGGCCAGGGAGACTGAATGCCAGAGAAGGAGAGATAGTAGCCCCAGTCACCCTTTTCCCCTTCCCCTAGAAAATCACAGACAATATCAAGGGAAAGGTATGCAGTCTGGCAGTGTGTGCCGTGGCTTGGCTTGTGGCCCACGTCCGGATGCTGGGGCTGGATGAGCGTGAAAAGTCACTGCAGATGATCCGCCAGCTGGCAGGGCCACTGTATAGTGAGAACACCCTGCAGTTCTACAATGAGAGGTCAGTGACCCATTCTCTCCCTCTTCGAACCCTGTAGCTCTGCCATGGGAAGTCAGTAACTGCTGTAACCAGTATCCCCCTCTTCTCTTACCTTCCCCAACGCGCCACTTGCTTGCCCCCTGGCTCCCTCACTCCCTCGCTGTCTTACTCACATGTTCACTCACTGACTCAGCAAACATTTAGTGTGCGTCTTGGTGCCAGGAGTGTTTGTAGTCCTGCACTGCTGTGTGCCAGAAATACAGACCCCAAACAACTATGGTTCCTGCCATCAGAGAGCTCAAGTTCTGGAGAACTAGCTCACCAGAAGACCAAAGTGATTATCTTAGTTTTATCACTGTCTGGAAGCTATGAGCCCATCCGTAGATTTTATGGGCCTTGGATCTCCCCCTCCTGCAAGCTGTCGTTTGTGACAGTTTCTTGTCTCAGCTCTGCAGGGGCTCAGAGGACCTCCCTGGTGACCTCAGCTTTGTTGAGTTTGTTGGTGTTTTGAGTAACTATTCCCAAGGAGCTGTAGAGGACGTCTTATAAGGGAGAAGTTGAAATGTTTAGCTGGAATGAGGTTGGGAAGGTCTGTAGAATCACATCTCTCATTTTCCCCTTGCCCCCTCCGTTTTTCCTTCCTCTCCTCCCTCCCCGCACAAGTGTACTTAGAATGACATAATCCATTCTAAACACCCTAATTCCTGCCTGGGTGACAAATAGTGGGAAATTCATGGCTCCATCATACAGGTAGACGAAGTAGTTCAGAAAGTCATAGCAACTTCCCTAGAGCTACCCAGCGTTCCAGGTCTGTATCATAGCTGGAAACTCTTTTCCTGTGAAAGTTCCTGGATATACACATTCCCCAGCTACCAAAGGCCGGGAAGACTCCTGCGGGGCAGCCTTGGGCCCCCTCTCCTGGAAGTGACAGTTGATTTTGGGAAGAGGCCAGGTCTGGACAGGGACCCCCCCCCGCCCCCAGCACTCCCCCCAGGGGGAAGTGATTGTATTTATTTATGCTAGAGGGTTGGCAGGGGCCCAGGAGTGGGGTTAGGGGAAGGAAAAGGAGAGAAAGACAGTACAAATATACTGCTGGAATGACCTGGGGGAGGAAGTCCATCCCCCTTTTGATGGCCCTGGTGCCCAGCAGGTAAGAGCCTAGCCAAGAGCAGGAGATAGGGTCAGGTCGGCTAAGGGTTTGTAACTTCCTCTTGTCCGCTCCCCGTCACTGAAAGGGGTTAATTCCCCAGGAATGCTTCCGTAACCCTAGTTGAGAGAAATGTCTTGCCTGGCTGTCTCCTGCCCCTCCCCATCCTGGCACAGTGTCGCCTGAACCTCAGGTGCTTTCCTCCCTTAGGGTGGTAATCATGAGCTCTATCCTGGAGCACATGTGTGCTGACGTTCTACAGCAGACGGCCACACAGATCAAGTTCCCGTCCACGGGCATGGACACCATGCCCTACTGGAACCTACTGCCCTCCAAGCGACCCATCAAGGAGGTGCTGACGGACATCTTTGCCAAGGTGCTAGAGAAGGGGTGGGTGGACAGCCGCTCCATCCACATCTTTGACACTCTGCTGCACATGGGTGGCGTCTACTGGTTCTGCAACAACCTAATTAAGGTACTTGGGGTGGGATGAGTGTGGGCCAGGTAGTGTGGGGAAGCAGGTGTCCTCAGATTCAGGGAGATATCTGAGAAAATAACCGATGGACCAAACCTGGTCTTATCCTCTCCCTCCTCATCACCCCACCTGCTTAGCCAGGCTTCTCTTGAGAGGCTGCTATAAGCTGGGTGGCCTGCTAAAAGCTGAGAGAGGATATCATGGAAAACCAAGGCGGGGCCTCACTCAGGGAGCTCCTGGGCTCCGAGGGGCTCCCCTCCTCGGGTGCTCCAGCCAAAGGCTCTAGGGAGTGAAGATGGATCATCAACCCATGCTGCTTCCCTGATGGGCGGGGAGGGGTCGTGGTGGGTGGCAGGGATGGGGTGGAGTGGTAGGTTGTCCAGGCCCCAAGCTCAGGGCCCAGCTCCCAGCCGCTCCCTTCCCTGCCTGTCCAGGAGCTGTTGAAGGAGACCCGAAAGGAGCACACACTGCGGGCGGTGGAGCTGCTCTACTCCATCTTCTGTCTGGACATGCAGCAGGTGACCCTGGTCCTGCTGGGCCACATCCTGCCTGGCCTGCTCACCGACTCTTCCAAGTGGCACAGCCTCATGGACCCCCCAGGCACTGCTCTTGCCAAGTAGGGGCCACTTCAGAGCCTGCTCTGCACTAACACCCTAGGAACTCCTATCCCCCGTCCCGTACAGTCAGGCATCCGTTGCGTGGTTTCACTCCCGAGAAGCTGGGTGTGATCAGTATGGACACAGAAGCCCTCTCTAACCGTACTCATTTCTTGGGAATGTCTTCCAGGCTAGCTGTGTGGTGTGCCCTGAGTTCCTACTCCTCCCACAAGGGGCAGGCATCCTCCCGCCAAAAGAAGAGACACCGTGAAGACATCGAGGTAGGGGACCCTGCTGCTCACATATTTGTGTGTTTATTCATCAAACATTTGCTGAACATTTGCTGGTAAGAGCTGCCTTCCCAGGCAGAGGAAATGAGACATGGTCCTTGTCCCTGGGGCAACGGTATTAGAACTCGGGTGGTCAAGGGGCAAGTCCAAGAAAGGGCCCCAGACTCCCATCTCTGCGTGGGGGTGGTCCTGGAAGAGGGGAGCACGTTACTCTTTGCCATTGCTGTGGAGGGGCAAGGACAGGGGACTGAGACGGGAGGGAAGGTGACCCCTGCAAGTGCTGCTGATGGGTGTGGGGAGTGACTCTTCCCTACCCAAGTCTAATCTCCAGTCCTGTTCCCTGGTGGCAGGGGATATGGAGCTCAGGGTGGGTCTGAGTGGCTCTCGTGTCCTCCAGGATTATATCAGCCTCTTCCCCCTGGATGACATGCAGCCGTCTAAGCTGATGCGACTGCTGAGCTCCAATGAGGAGGATGCCAACATCCTCTCAAGTCCAAGTGAGTGTGTAGCAGGGCCTGGATTGACTTATTCGCTTCCTGGGAACTTGCTCCTCCCTAAGAAAGCTGCTGTGCTGTCTTCCCAGCTGCCAGCATCTTTGCTAACTGGTCAGAGTGGGTGTGGCAGGGGTTTGCCCCATTCTGTCCTAAAAGAGGGTGTTCTGTTTCCTACCCCTGGACAAATGGTTGCTCTGTATCTTTCAAGAAGGGTTGAAGCTCCTCTGCTCAGACCCTAGAAAAGGAGCCTCTACTCCCCCCAAACCCCACATACTGTTGTCCCTCCCCTACCCCTTCCTTACTAAGCCACATGGTTGAGAGAATGACAAGCCACCCAGGCAAGTTCACTGCCTCGGGTTCACTGCCTCAGGAACAGTCTGTGCCACTGACTCACCAGCTCTGACCTTCCTTCCTCGACACATGCCCGAAGGCCTGGACCAGGCCCGGGCCAGGACTTGGGGCTACTCCCCACTCTTCCTGCCTGAAGAACACCCCTCCCCAGCCCTGGACTTCCCTAGACATCATTACCTTCGCACTTTCCTCTCCTCCCAGCCCAGACTTCCTGCGGGAGCCTTCTCTTTCTGCCAGCGCCTCCTTCTGTGGTATTTACTTTTACTCGTTTCTAGAGATTTCTCCTAAGCCTAGAAGTTTCTCAGAGGCCTTTTAGAACTAGGGGACCAACTATGTGCTTGAGCAGAGGAAAGATGCTGGGCTTGCCACCTATGAACGCTGCGACCTTTAGCTAGTTGCTTCGCATTTCTGAGTCCTAGTTTCTTCGTTTGTGAAATGGTGAGGAATGAGCATTTTAATCCATGTCAGGCCCCTAGATGGGCACATGGTGGTGCTCACCACATATTAGTTCTTTTCTCGTCTTCTCTGTGCATCTCTCTGTACTCAAGCCCCTCCTTTTTTTGTGGTAAATATAGCAGAACATTTGCCATTTCAACATTTTTTACATATGCAGTTTGGGGACATAATTACATTCATCGTATTGTGCAACCATCACTGCTGTGCGTTTGCATCACCCTCAGCAGAACCCTCTGACCCTTGATCTAAGGGTCTGCTCTGGGATCTCCACATGCCTACCAGATTGGTGGAGGGCTGTCGGCGGGGGCTTCCCCTGGGCAGGTCAGTTTGGAGTGTGGTTGGCCGTTTCCTCAGTGCCCCCTCTGCTGATTCCACAGCTGACCGGTCCATGAGTAGCTCCCTCTCGGCCTCCCAGCTCCACAAAGTCAACATGAGAGACCCTCTGAACCGTGTCCTGGGTAAGTCCCACACCACTCTGGAACCTGGGGGCCAAGCTGAGAGGAGCCCCACCCCTGCTAGAGGGAGGTGGGAGACCTCATCAGCCGGAAGGGAGTCTTCCTGGTGCCCCTTGGCCTCCCTTGACCCACTTCACCCATTTCCCCTAGTTGCTAGCATTGTCTCCCCAAGGCTTCCCACTTAGGCCCCCTTCCTATTCTCCCCCCATTTTCCCTTTACACTTCCTCTTATACCCCCATTTTTGGCATTCTTATCATTTTTTCCTTCGCCCATTTCACACCCACCTTCTCCCAGAGTCTGCCTTCCTTACAAATCCTTCTCGTGGAATTCTTATCTTGCTCTCCCCCTCCTGCACAGCCAATCTGTTCCTGCTCATTTCCTCCATCCTGGGGTCGCGGAGCGCAGGCCCCCACACGCAGTTTGTGCAGTGGTTCATGGAGGAGTGTGTGGACTGCCTGGAGCAGGGCAGCCGGGGCAGCATCCTGCAGTTCATGCCCTTTACCACGGTGAGCACCTCACCTGCGGCCGGGCAGCCTGCCTCTGGATCAGATGGCTCAGCACCTCTTAGCCAAGTTTGGGGGTTCAGGGTCAACCATAAGAATAGGGAGGGGTCTTCCTTCCCTCCTGGGACCTTACACCCACCATGAGGTGGCCCCAGTGAGCCGCTGTCTGTCTGTCTGTGGCAGGTATCGGAACTGGTGAAGGTGTCAGCCATGTCCAGCCCCAAGGTTGTTCTGGCCATCACGGACCTCAGCCTGCCCCTGGGCCGCCAGGTGGCTGCCAAAGCCATCGCTGCCCTCTGAGGGCCTTGGAGCTGCCACAGGAGGTTGCTGGGAGGGTCCCCAGCCCCACGCATCTCCAAAGGGAACAATGAGGAAAGATGAGACATCATTGCTCATATCCACATGACATAAGAGCCCTTCGTGGTTTCCAGATCTTTTTTCTGCTTCTCTGACTTCTGACCTCTAAGACATCTCCCAGTTTCTTTCATAACTTCCTTTCCCCTCTGCGAGTGCCTGGGAGCGTGAGTAGTCATCCTCTGTAGGTGCCTGCTCACATCCCAAGAGTAGACTTGCCTTGGAGGAGCTTTATAGATGCACAGTATGTGTACGTATATAGATATATATATATGTATTTATGTAAGGGGGTGTTCACCCCTGTCTGCTCACTTGTAAATAAAGACCTTCATGGATCCCTTTGTGGCTGAGTGCCGTCAGGGCCTGTGCTGACTAGGGGTGGGGACCAGTGTCGTCTGGGAATCCCTGTCCTGCTGCCTGGGGAGAAACTCGGTCCTGTGGTTGAGAAGGAGGAGACGTACAAGAGGGCTGAGCTCAGGTTTCTGTGTTCCCTCAGCTCGGGGAAGGGCTTGGGGGGTGAGAGCAGCCACCCTGTCCCCCAACCCCCCAAAGTCAGACTTGTCCTCAGAAGGGAGAGGCTTTGGCTAAAGGCCTCACCGATGGTGGGGTAGGGTGTCCTGTTCTTTTGTCATTCCCAACCCAGGCCAGCCCCACCGAGAGGCTGACTTGCCCAGAGTCTGGTCTGTCCCCTCAGGAGAAGGCCTGGGGTGTTGGGTTGAGGGACAGGAACTCTGTTTAACCTTTCCTTGCCTGTTCCACACATCTCCCGATTTTTTCAGGACAGACAGAGATGAAGGACCCTGAGCTTGATGCTGGGGGTTCGTGGTCCTGCTCAGCCAGACCCTGCTTTCTAAGGAACTGTGTAGGGAAGGGCAGTGAGGTGACTGAGGAGCTGAACATGGTGGAACAGGTACTGCTTGGCCATCTTGACCTCCCCACATCTAGTGGGGCCACAAGGGCCCAAACAGGAGTCTTTGGGCGCAGAATGTGAAGAACCTGACCTGGCACCTGTGGTGGGAACCATGTCTCCTCCATGTCTGCCCACCCTCCTCAGGTGTGAGCTTGGGCCGCCTCATCCCATGAGCCTGAGCCCAGCAGGAAAGTGACAAGCGGTGATGAGCTCAGTCCCCCAGGTCAGAGGCAGAGCTTGATGAGGGAGAGGAGTGCAGGGCTTGAAATTTGAGTTCTGAGCCGAGTTGGAGGTGGATGGGCTAGTGTTTCTGGAAGGCAGTAAATGGATGAGCCCTGTGCTTCACCCCAGTCTGAAGGCCATAGGGTGGAGCCAGCTCTCTCTCCTCTCCGTGGCCGGACGATCGACCTGTCCTCTGTCTTCCACACTGGGCTGTGGCTTCATGAGGGCAGGGACCATGTCTGCTTTGGTCACTGCTGGTTCCCTACACTTAGCCCAGTGTTTGCACAGAGTAAGTACTCGAAGAAATAAATGCGAAAGATGGACTGTCCCTGCACCTCCTCTTCCCCTCCCTCTAGCCGCTCCCGCCACTCACCACACCCTTAACCCCTGGCGAGGCACCAGCTGGACTAAGAAGGAGGAAGACATTTTTTAGAGACAAACACTTTATTATCCTGAAGCTTGGCTGCAGTGAGAAAGTGAGGGCAGAGGTAGAGGGTAAACAGCTGAGATTCCCTTTCAGCCTGTCTTGTGTCACGCCCCCACCCCCATCATTTCCCTCCCACAGTCCCAATCCCGGTCTAGGAGGGCAAATACATGACCATCTGCCCGGCGGTAAAA
Source organism: Elephas maximus indicus (assembly GCF_024166365.1). Taxonomy (NCBI): domain Eukaryota; kingdom Metazoa; phylum Chordata; class Mammalia; order Proboscidea; family Elephantidae; genus Elephas; species Elephas maximus. The sequence continues at coordinate 47,265,265 of NC_064837.1, read as the reverse complement.
AGGAGTCTGAGTCCTGACCCTGCTGGGGCATGGGCCCGTGTTGTGTGCCTGTCATGCTCCTCTCATGTCTTTATAGGGCATCCCGAAAAGTGTGAGAAATGCCAGTGATGCCTGAGCTCCTTGCTGGGAGTCAAAAGACCCCCCCTACCCAAAACTCTTGAAAAGCTAGAGTCCCCAGCCAAGTCATGGGACCCCAGGGCCAAACCTCCCAGCTCTGGCATCTGCTTGTCCAGGCCTTGGTGCCTGTGCGGGAGAGGAACAGAAGTAGGACAAGGGGACCTGGTCGTGCACGAGGCAAGTGGAGGCCAGAGTGTGAGTTACAGGGACCCAGTTGGGGAACACTGCTGTTTAAATATTAAACAGGGATGTCTTGTCTCCCACGTGGGAGACCTCCTGGTGCTCCCGAGGGCTCCAAGGTGGGTGCCCTCGGGGCAGGGGGTTCACGGTGGCTCTTCCCAGTGCCCACCACAGAGCCAGGCACTGGAGCCGTTGCAGGGATAAAATACTTGGTATTTACCTATCTACCTCCCAGTTCAGGGGACCAGAGAACAGGGAGATAGAGGGAAAGGCCCAGAAGCCTGGGGCTCTTTCTCACTCTTCCTTCTTTAAATATTAGGTTTAAATAAAGATAAATATTAAATAGAGATAAATACACTGCATGGGGAGGGGTTTGCTCAGGGCTGGGCAAGGTAGCGCAGGACCCGGTATGCCTGCTCCAGGAAGCTCTGCAGGTTGGAGGCAACCAGGACACCTCCTGCCCGGCGCTGGAAGGCAGAGGTGAAGGTCGGCATCGGGCCCTGGGTGGGCTTCCCTGTGGGGGCCACACCCATGTCTTCCATCTGTGGAGGAAAAGATGAGGTCAGTCAGTAATCAGGCCTGCTGAGTGGATGTTACTACAAACGAAATGCTCAGAGAGCTTTCACGTGGTTAACGGTAGAATCAGGACTTGAACCCAGGTCTCCTGTTTCAAGGTCCAGTGATCTGCCCCCTATAGTCAACTGGAAGGAGTGGAGGTGGGCCGGCAAAGCAAGGGTCCTGGGGTGGAGTGCTGGTCCCAATATACAGGCCCTGAAAAATGCTCCCATCTCAACCCTAGGGAACAGCCAAGACCCAGGCATGCACTCCCTGCCCTGTGAGGCCTGGCTCCATCAAGTCCCCTTGTCTTTCCCAGCTTTGCAGCAGAGCAGGCTCACCTGCTGCCAGATGTTGATGGCAAAGTCAGCAACATCCAGGTGCAGCAGGTCCAAGGTGGAAGCAACTTCAGGGGAAGTCTCAGCCAGGGCCTGCAGGAGGCCCTGGTAGAGGACGAGGCCACTGTGGAGTTGGTGCAGGCAGTCCACCTGGAGGGACACAATATGAGGGTTAGGGGGTGGCTGGCTGGCTGGGAGGCGGGCCCCCAGCTTGGAGCCTGGGGATCTGGAGAGCCCAGGCACAGGGGGTGTGGGTTCCCCCTCCTTCCTCCCCTCCAGACAGACACTCACCACTTCCAGGGCCTGGCTGGAGCAGCTGCTCAGGGGAGCCTGGGTAATGCCCAGAGAGTGCCCGAGCAGCACCAGCTCCTCAGGGTGGCACAGCTTGTAGGTAGCACACTGGGGGTGGGGAGATGCAGAGTGAGGGGCCAGTGCCAGGGTGGCTGGCTCCCCTTGATCCTCCTCACCTCTCTGTGGTCTCCCCTGCACTCCATATCCTGCCAGGCTTCTCAGCCCCACCCCACCCTCTCCCCTACTGCTGATGCTCCGGTCCTGGGCCCTCGGCCCTTCTGATCCGCTGCCTCTACTCCCACCCCAGCGCCATTCCCAGAGGTTCTGCTCCCCAGGCTTCTTCCCAGTGGGCTCCGGATTTTCTTCCATTTCCCGCATGTATGGCTGCTCTCCTGTCCCTCCCTGACACCTCTCTTCTGCTGTCTTCCCATATTTCCCTCCCCTCATGGCCCTTATCCCTTCCGTCTCTCTGCAGCTCTCCCCACTGCCTCTTCTCAGGGCATCTGCGTGTTCGCCGCCTTCCCCACTCACCAGCCTCTCCTGCAACACCGCTCCATCGGCCCGGATCTTTCTCACTTGCTCTAAGCACTGAAGCAGGAAGCTTGGGGGCAGGGAGCTGGCAGGGCCCAGGGGGGTGGCTTCTTGCACTGTCCAGAGTGCAGAGTGCCAGACCAGCAGCAGCAGGGCTGGGAACAGACATGGGCTCAGGGCACAGGCTCATCCTCTCCCACCATGCCCCTCTCTGGCGACACCGAGTGGCCCTAACCCCCATTCCCAGAACCAGAGGGTTCCCCAGGCCTCTCTGACACTGCCTCCCTCCTGTGCCTCTGGCAGCAGGCAGCTCTCCCATCAGGCAGGACACTCACCCATCAGCTTCATGGGGCTCTGGGCGGCAGGCTCAGCCGTGGGTCTGGGTGGGTCTAGGCTGCAGGTTCTGGGCTCTGCCAGAGGCCAGCTCACGAGGGCCTTTATACAGAACCCCATCAAGGCCTGGGAGGAAATTACCTGGTGCTGCGACTAAGGCTTAGTAATAACTTCCCAGGATTTATGCAAATTTGACGTCCAGGACAACGCAGGGGGGCTGGTTCAAAAAGTTGTTTGGGAAAGTTTTGTGAAATTGTGGAATCTCTGGTTCCTCTTTGACGTCTGGTCCCCCTCAAACCCTCTCCCCCCCACCACCCCGCCCCACCCAGGCCTGAAGTGCCCCAGGATATTTGAACAGAACAGCTGGACAAAAGCTGAGCTCTGGGTAGGGTAAAAGCGATGGAGGCTGGAGTCAGGTCAGGCTGATCAGGGAGGAGGCTGGCCTGGCCTCAGGACTGTCCTTCCCCACCCACTCCCTCCTCCAGCCCTGGGCTGGGGCAGCTCCTGTGCCCTTCTCTCTTGGGATTCTCAAGCCACCTATTTCCCAAACCTCCTCCAGGAGGCTGCCTTCCTGGTCCCCTTCCTGAGGGGCCAGGAACCTGAGGTAGAGACACTGGAGTCTCACCTTCTGCCCCACTCAACTTTGATAGGCACCACCCCAAGTTCCAGGCTGTCCAGAGCTGATTAGCTGGGAACTCCCCAGTCCCCCCCTATGACTCATTCCTTTAAGCCCCCGGAATCCTGGCAGAGGCCAGAGGAAACCGGATGTCTCTCCCAAATGAAGCAAGACCCTTAGTGGCTCTTGGCTCACCTGCCTTGCCTTTCCACCTCCTTCTGAACTACCCCTTCTCCGCTGCCCGGTGACTGCAGAGTCCCCAGTGCTTTGAAATGGGGGGACTGGCTTCCCTGGCCAGGTTCACTGTCCCAGGGAGGAAACTGCCAGCCGGAGTGTGTGTGCTGCCCTGAGGTGGAGAAGGGCTAGGGGGGAGAAGGGGGCAATTCCCCGTCTTAGAATCCTAGGGGTATGGAATATCAGCACTGGGAGGGACCTCCACGTCTCTTCCAACCCTGTGAACTGGGCCTGGGGGGAGTGCCTTGCCCAAGGTCACTGGTGGCAGAGTCAGGGCTAGAAACCAGGCCTTCTGCCAGGGTCCAGTCTGGGACATTCTGACCAACCACACCCGAAGCTGTCACTTTCCCAGTTTACCTTCTAGTGTTCCAAGGAACAGAGACATCCCTGGATGAAGAGATGGCCTGTTGGTCAGGGACCATCTCTGGGGCTGGAGTGCCCCCTGGTGGCCATAGCTGGTAGGGACTTCATCAGCTGATTGGTTGCCCTACTGCCACCTGGTCCCCCTGCAACACGGGCCAGTACATACAGCGCTGACTTCACCTCAGGCTAGGCGATTTGCCACCACACAGAGTACAGCTCTGTGCCTAGCATCTCAGGGGTAGAGAGGCAGGTGTAGCAACTGTGGAGGGCAGGAGAGTCACAATTTTAAACATGTCCACATTCCCTCCCCAACAGGTATCAAGTACTTAGCATGCACCATACTTTGTGCTAAGCACTTCTTATGCATTATCTAATTCCTTCCTTTCAACAAGCCTCTGAGGTAGGTACTTGGAGTCATTTCCCTTTTTACAGAAATCCAATGTGACTGCAGAGAGGTTAAGTAACTCACCAAAGTGTTAGAACCAAGGCCGGCCCTTTGCCAAAGTCTTAATCAATGTATGGCCTTCCTCACACATGCAGGCCAGCTCTGGACTCAAACTTTTGTCTTCACTGACAGTCCAATTGTGTTGAATTTTTGCTTCAGAAAATGTTAATTCTAGCAAGGGGACCAGAATGGTGAAAGTACTCAAAGTCATGATTTGAAGAAAACAGGCTCTTCTGCCTGAGGAGAGAGGGAGGGGTTGCTGTGTGGTCTCAGAGGTAGAATGGGGACAGGGAGTGAAAGCCACTGCCAGCCAGTTTTCAGCTCAACAGAAGGAAAGAGTTTTTTCTCAGAAGTGTTGGAAGGTGGAGTGGGCTGCTTCCAGAGGGAGTGAGCTTCCCATTCCAGGAAATGTTCCAGCATCCATCCAACAGGGAGAAGATCCGCATGTTGGCTGGCACATTTTGAGCACCTCTGATGTGTCAGGCGCCTTCCATTACATGCTCTCATTTCATCTTTTCAACCAACTTGTAGCATGTATATATCATTCCCACTCACAGACGAGGGAAGGCCTCAGAGAAGCAAAGGGCCTTTTCAAGATCATAGAGCTAGTCAGTGGCAGAGCCAGGCAGGGTTTGCAGTCAGGTCAGCTTCCCAAGTCCCTGCTGTTCCCATCACTACTTCCTGTACAGATAGCTGTAAGTCACACATAAGGGGTCAATCCAGACTTCAGCCTCCCTCCCCTTGCCTGGGGAGAATAAGGACCAAATGGAGAACAAGGGGCTTATTACCACCCATGACACACAGGAACTGAGCAAGTCCGGAAGCTCAGAGGCCAAAATGATCTCCTGGCAGTGGGCCCGATTCCAGGGACTCCTGTTACTCATCCTTACAACTTCCTAAAGGCTTTCTCAGGTTTTTCTTAATGGTCGGAACTGGCAGGCAACTTCCCCTCATACTTCCTGTTTTCACCTGGCACTGGGCTTGGAGCATTATCTAACTGCATTAAAGATCTGGAGTAACTCTCATTTGTTGATGGGGGGAAGCCGAGATTGTAAAACCTCTTTGGAGAGCAACTTAGTAGTATCTAGTTGTAAAAATGGCATAGGGGCAGTGTCTGACCTCCTCTAACTTCATAAAGGGGAGGGAGGACTAAGATCAACAGCCCAAGGCTGACTCCTATGAGGTGGTGGTCAAACACGCCTCATCTCCACCACCTTTACCGATTCTGACACCAACTGTCCCTCCCACGGCACTCTCTACTTCTCTGCTAAGTTCGATAATTCATTCCATTGGCCAACAGAACTCACAGAAAATACTCACAATTAAGGGGTTTATTAGGGAAGTAACAGGCTATATAATTCAGGTTCAGGAACACTAAGGATACAGCTCTTCCATCAGGACGGCCTGTTCCCGGCCGTGCTGCAAGCATGCCTCTCTTTGGCCCCTCAGCCTCTGCCCTTTTCAGGCAAGTGTTACAAAGCTCTTTTAGCTCTGCCAATAAGTGCCCAGAGGCACCCTACTCTGCCAGTAATGCTTGGCCCAAAGGTGCTCAGCTTACTTGCTCCCTGGGCAGGGAAGCCCACTGCACATCTCCTGCCAGTCTTTCCTGCTTCCGTTTCTCTGCCACCACTTCTCGCTTTCTTTAGTGTTACAGCTCGCTCGCTCGCTCTGGGTCTCCCGGTTCCAGGAGCTTCTCAGTGCAGGGATCCTTGGTCCAAAGGAGGCGTTCTGTTCTTGGCCTCTCTTTCCTGCCTCTGGAATGGCTCATTTCAAGCCCAGTGGGATGGCAAAACTGAGCAATCCCCTTACAGACCAAATCAAACCCGTTGACATGGCATCAATTCCGAATCACAGCTGCCCTGTAGGACAGAGTAGAACTGCCCCAGAGGGTTTCCAAGCGGCTGGTGAATTTGAACTGCTTTGGTTTAGTAGCTGTAATTCTTAGTCACTGTGCCACCAGGGCTCCTATTTGTACAGTCCACCCAATCACTTGTGTGAGAGTTATAAGACCACGGCGAGAAAGGCCACACAAAAGTGATCCATTGCACCACACTACTCAAGATGGAAATGGGTGTACCCTACAGCCAAGTCATTCTACTTCTCCTGTGCCTTACAGTAGGGATCAACAGACTTGACCTGCTGGCCAAATCTGGCCTGCTTCCTGTTTTTGTATGCCCAGAGTTAAGAATGATTTTGACATTTTTAAGTGGCTGGGGAAAAAAATCAATAAAAGAATATTTCATGACACATACAAATAATATGAAATTCAAGTTCCAGTGTTTGTGAGTAATTCATTTACGTATTGTCTACGAATGTTTTTGTGCTACAAAGGCAGAGCTGAGTAGTTGCACCAGAGGCCACATGGCCCATAAACCTATTTATTATTTGGCCCCTTGAGAAAAAGTTTGCAAACTATGTACATAGTACATCCATACAAGGAGACACATAGACAGATGCTCTTTGCAGCATTGTTTCTAACGGTGAGCAAATGGAAGCACATTTTAAAGGCCCATCAATAGAGGAAAGGCTAAATAAATTATGGTACATTCATACCACATAGCCCTCCCCAGCACCCCAGAATGAAGAGTCCACAAAGAAAGGGGCTTTATTCTATTCTTTTGTATCCCCAGTGCCTAGAATAGTGCTGGGCACACGTATTAGCATAATTAGACCTCACAAAAAATACTGAGTGGAAAAGAGCAAATTACATCCATGTGCTACACAAAAACCAAAAACTCAATACTATTGTAGTAAAATATTAAAGTGGCTGCTTCTAGGGCGGGGAAAGGGCCTGGGAGGGGAACAGGTAGGTTTCCAACTTATCTTTAACATTTTATTTCTTCTTTGATTAAAAAACTTGACACAGTAATAAAGTGTTAACATTTACTAAACTTGGGTGGAGAATATATAGGTTTTATGTTTTTTTTTTTCTTTTCTGTAGTTTTTTAAAAAAAACATTTTATTGAGTTTTAGGTTAAAGTTTACACAGGAAGTTAGATTCTCATTTGACAATTTCCATGCAAATTTTTCAGTGACATGAGTTACATTTATCACAATCTGTTAACATTTTTTTTTTTTTTTTACTATTTTCTACATGTACAACTTGGTAACATTGACTACATTGAGTTGTGCAACCACTTTTACCCTTTTTTTCTGAGTTGTTCCTCTCTCATTGTCTTAGTCATCTAGTGCTGCTGTAACAGAAATACCACAAGTGTAATGGCTTCAAAAAAGAGAAATTTATTCTCTCACAGCCTAGGAGGCTAGAAGTCTAAATTCAGGGTGCCAGCTCCAGGGTAGGGCTTTCGCTCTCTGTCGGTTCTGGGGGAAGGTCCTTGTCATCAATCTTCCCTGGTCAAGGTGCTTCTCAGCACACAAACCCCAGGTCCAAAGGACATGCTGTTCTCTAGCTCTTGTTTCTTGGTGGTATGAGGTCCACCTGCCTCTCTGCTCACTTCTCTTTTATGTCTCTAGATTGACCCAAGACACAACTTAATCTTGTAGATTGAGTCCTGTCTCATTAACATAACTGCCTCTAATTCTGCCTCATTAATATCATGGAGGCAGGATTTACAATACATAGGAAAATCACATCAAATGACAAAATGGTGGACAATCACATAATATTGGGAATCATGGCCTAGACACACATTTGTGGAGGACCCAATTCAATTCATAACACTCATTTACATAAACTCATTGCCCCCTAAAATTCCTATCTAATCTTTCCAGTTGCTGTTATCAATCTGATCTCCTACAGATAGTTCTTAAAAGCACGTAATGCTTAAGGCAGACCTTTTTACTACTTAAGGTAAGCTATTACTTGGTTTTAAGAAGACTTCAGGGGATATTTTTGGATTAAGGTTTAAAAATAATCTCAGGGTAATAGTTTCAGGGGTTCATCTGCCCTCCATGGCTCCAGTAAGTCTAGAGCCCATGAGAATGTAAGATTCTGTTCTGCATTTTCCCCTTTTCATCAGGGTTCTTCTATGGACTCTTTGGTCAAAATGTTCAGTAATGGTAGCCGGGCACCATCCAGTTCTTCTGGTCTCATGGCAAAGGAGACAATTAGCCGTACATTCCATATCCTCCTCCTATTCCTGGCTGCCCTTCTTCCTATGTTGCTCCAGGTGAATAGAGACCAATTGTGCCTTGAATGGCTACTTATAAATTTTTAAGACTCCAGGTACTACGCAACTAGGAGGTAGAACAGAAGCACTAAACATGTTATTAGGCTAATTAACTGGGATGTCCCATGAAACCATAACTCTAAATTTTTTAAATTAAAACAAACAAACTGGAGGGCAGGGAATACAGAGTACTACCCAAGCATGATAATGACACTAAGCTTTTCCAGGGATTAAAAATTCAAGCCAATGGGGATGAATTACAAGAAGCTTCGAGACAGTGAGCAGACAGATAAATGGCCCATATATTCAATGGAGGCAAGAACCGGGAAATGATGGCAAATGATTCCAACTCTAACAGGGTGATAAACTCTCACCAATCCACTACCAACCAAGAAAGGGTATGAGTGGTGGTTACCAGGGTGGGAGAGGGGAAAGGAGGATTCAATGCTTAGGGGACACTGAGCTTCTGTTAGGGTAACGGTAAAATTTGAGACTAGGTTAAGGGTGATGGTTGAACATGATCAACATAATTAATGTCAATGAACTGTACATGTGAAAATTGTTGAAACGGCAAATGTTTTGTTATATATCTAAAAAGAAAAAGAAAAAAGGATCTGAGGCTTGGCATCAATAGGAAGAGTAATAATTACAAACTGAAATGTCAAGCACGTTAGGAAGAACCTCGGGCAGCTGTACCTGCCCTGCTGTGTACAGGTCTCTTTGTCACACTCACAACATCACTTTTAGAAATCATGTAAAATGGTCAAGGGCCAGGAGGACAGCTATATGGAGACCAAAAACAAAGAAACAACAACAAAAAAACCCCAAACCACCAGATAACAAAACCACGGACAGGTTGGAAGAAAGCAGTGCAGACTGACAGATCATGAGCTGAACTTGGTGTCAGCTCAGCTTGGGTTCACTTCCCGGCTCTGCCATGGAGACTCATTTAACCAACCTAAGCCTGTCCTCACGCCCTAATACAGACACCCAGGAGATGCTCAATATTAGTCCCCCACCCCTTCCTTCCTGAAAGGGACTTGTAAAGAACTTCTATTAGTTTGGTCTGTAAAGTCAAAGGATAAGATGGGGGAAGGATCAGAATCCTTAAAATAATAAAGAGTTTGGAGTCTACAGTAAAAATATCTTCCACAAAGACTGAGGGGTGGATTTGGGGAAAATAAGAGGAAGTGCTGTTTCATAAAGCCAACTTTAACAGTTCCATTAGGCCAAGAGATGGCAGCTCCAGGGGACTAGGTGATGACAAATCATTGTGACCAAGGCTGGGTCAGGGTCAGGAACCAAAGCAATGCCTGTTCAAAACACACATTTAATGGGAACTAGGAACACTGGAAGATGAAAACCTGATGAGCACACTGGTCCCTTCCCAACATACAAGACTACTGAACCCACACAATGTGCCAGGTACTGGGCAATGGCTGGGAGGATATGGAGAAGTTCCAGGAATGCCCCATGCTTTTTAATAGCTTACAAACCAGTTGGGAAGATACAGCCTTCACACCAACTACCTCCTAAGAGGCTTTATTTCCCTAAGAAACCAGGGAGATAAACCACTGTAAGCCAGGGGACCCTGGAGGCGTAGGTGAGCTGAGCCTGGAAGGATGTGTAAAATTCAGTGAGGACAGGGAGAGCAAGGCAGGGACAGGGAATGGAAGTAAGGCAGAGGCAGAAAACTATCAAGTATTTTCCAGATCACAGAGAACTTAGCAGGAACAAAGAGAACACACACAGCAATGTCCCAGGTGCCAGCCAAAGAACACATGAATAATTCAAAGGACCCAAAACAGTAAGCTCATTAGTGACTGAGGGAGACTTTGAGACATGGGCAGGCACATCTTCCTGCCACATGTACCTGGATTAAATGGCCTGGGCCAAAGGGGAGGCCCGTCTTGCCGACCCCACCAACTCTGCTCCCAGTGAGGAGCGCAACCCTTGTCCCCTGAGGCCCAATTAGGTGAAACCCTGTTCCCAACTTGCTGACAGCCTCATTAGTGACCCTTCTTTTTCCTCTGTGTACCTCACCAGACCCAAAGACTTGGCTTTTTCTAAATCTTGAGCCTACAGAAGTCTCTAGATTCCTAATTTTAAAGCCAGGAGGTCACTGAGTCTAATCTTTTATCTTACTGATGTGGGAAAGGAGCATGAGAGGTTTGGTGATTTGCCCACTATTTGACAGCCAGATAGATACAGAAGGAGTGAACCCAGGCCTTTTGATCTCAGCTCAGGGTCTCTTCACCGAACCCTCGGCCTCCTCTGGGCCCTCAGATCACACTTTGGGACTAGGACTCCAAGACCAGGAAAAAAACCTGGTCCTGTCAATACTCAAGTTTTGAGGGTGAAATGGAATAACTAACTGATGCGTAAAGAACTTTGAAGAACTTTTTATTGTTCAAAAACCATAACTGAAGCTTCAAAAAACATACAACCCAACACATGTCCCAGTTCCAGTCCCCCACTCCCTAGAGGAAAGTGCAGGGCTGTTCCCTCCTATCCTGCTGCCCACACCACTAGCCAGGACCCTGCCCTGGGAGGCCATCTGCCATCCGCCCGCCCGTCAGGCACTAAATCACCGGCTGGGGAGAAGCCCTGGGTGAGGTGGCAGTGGCTGGCTCTCTGGGCCCCTCACCCCTTGCACAGATGCAGTCTGTGAGCTGTTGTGTGGAAAAGGGGGCTGGCTCCCTGGGCAGGGGACCCCCCAAGGGGGAAATGTAAAGAGCCAGCCCCCACTCACCCTACCCCTCCCCAGCCCCCCAGCTCAAGGAAAGCTATCGTCGTCATCTTCAGCCATCTCCTTGGCAAACTCCAGATCTTGCTGCTCTCGTTCCCGCCGCTCCTGGGAAAGGAGGTGGGTGAGGCCGGGTTGCTGAGGACGAGTTAGGCTTGCTCTCACCACCTCACCAGCCCGGCCACCCCAAGGCTTTAAGCTGCTCCCAGCCCTTCTGGACACTTCCCCTTGTTCCTTTCTGCAGGCACATGCGATCTTGCAGTCTTACCCTAAACAGAAGGAAGCTTACCTCTGCAGATTCCAAGTCCTTGTTGTACGATTTGGGAGGAAATCTCATGGCCTGAAGCACAGGAGAAAAAGGGGCAAGATGAAGGTGGAAAAGCAGCAGAGGCTGCTTTAACGTACATTTATTGTGTCCTTTCTGTGTACCATACACCAAGATAAATAAGATAGGCTGCAGCTGGTTTAGCAGTGCTTGGAAGCTCAGCACAGAAACAAATTGTTACAAAAAAAAAAAAAAGGTAAGTGAGAGAAGGAAAGTTTGGAGCAATACCTGTCTAGCCTTCTCAATTAGAGGGTATGTGGGGGTTGGGGGTAAGGAGGAAAAAGAATGGACTCCTCGTAGGAAAGGAAGAAAGACGTGGTAGTGGGAAGTAAGGCTGGAGACAAACGAAGGGGCCAGATCACAAAGGACCTTGCAATGACATGCTGGGCTTTTAAGCAAGAAAGTAATATCCCAGGTTTCCTCTGGTGAAAGAGACCCAGAAAAAACAGTGGCCAAACAGTAACAACACCTAACTCAGTGCCTGATGCACAATAAGGGCTTAATAACCTTTTTTGGAACTAGACACCAGCCCTACATTTTATACAATTTAGACTTCTCTAAGTGCCTTAATGTAGCCCTGGTGGTGCAGTGGTTAAGAGCGTAGCTACTAACTAAAACGTTGGCAGTTCGAATGCACCAGCTGCTCCCTGGGAATCCTAGGGGGCAGTTCTACTCTGTCCTACAGCGTTGCTCTAAGTCAGAACTGACTTGATGGCAACAGCTTTGGTTTTGGGTAAGTGCCTTAATACGAGTCCCTGGTGGTGCAAATAGTTAACTGCCAGGCTATTAACTGAAAACTCGGTGGTTCAAATCTACCCAGAGGTGCCTCGGAAGTAAGACCTGGCGATCTGCTTCCAAAAGGTCACAGCTTTGAAAACCCCATGGAGCAGTTCTAGTCTATAAACATGGGGTCGCCAGGAGTTGAAATTGATGGCAACTAACAACAAGTGTCTTAGTACAGTGATTTTGTTTAATCCTATCAATCCTCTCTGAAGCAGGTAAGGTAGCTAGCACCTCACTGTCAGCTTCACAGATGGAGAAAAAGAGGCTCAGAGACATTAAATGACTCACTCCTAACCCCTGACTAGTCCGCCCTGCCTACCAGACCCCTTTAAAGCAACAGAAGTGGTTATGCCCCCACAAGCAACTGGCTGTGGGACCACCAAAGTCATGTTGTACCTCTGGGCCCCACCCTACCATTCTGGGACTTTATAGAGATGGGGTGGGAAAAGGGTCGCTCAAGTCAATCTTCCTCTGAGGAGTCAACGGATACGCAGGGAGGGGCGTGTTGCTGCCAGGTTCTCCTCTGCAGCCCCGGGCTCTCACCTTGACCGACATGTTGTGGATATCGAGGCAGAAAGAGATGCGCTGGTGGAACGCTAGCTGGGGCTCTCGGGTGGAGTAGATGTCAATCATCTCCTTGGACTGGACGTAGCCCTTCTCATGGTTGATGCTGGCCTCAATGACACCATCCCGGATGGCCTACAGGCCCCAAAGGGTGGAAAAGTCACCAGAAAGCCCATCTTCTAGGTCCTGGGACATCTTCTCCCATCCCCTTCCTCTGTCCTCTCTACACCCTTGTACATTCACACACACACTCACTGTCTCTTGCAACTTCCTGGCTTCACTGCAAAAACACTGGCACCCCCTGAGAAGATATTGCCACTGCTCTGCCTACTCCCCTCCTGGGCCTCTCTCCCCCTCCTCCCCACAACGGGAAAAGGCAGGAAGGTGAAAACCTGGGCCACGCTGGTTTTTGAACCAGCCCCACCTTGGCAACAATGAACTCTGCATCCTCTGGGCTATCCAGCTGCAGCTTCTGGGCGATGTCGGCCAAAGAAATTCGCGAATAGGAGAGGCTGATCATACGTACACCTGGGAGAGGAAGGAGCAGCAGACAGCGTGGGCACAGACCCTTCACCTGTCCATGTACAGCCACCAGGTTGTCCCTGTTCCCTGGAGAAGTCCAGCCCGGCCCTGCTCTTCTAATGGCCCCCCGCACCCTGGTGCGCACCTGTCTTAATCACGTTGTGCCGCAATCGGATTATGAGGGTGTAGGTCCCATCTGCTTGAAACTTCTCTCCAAACTGATCCAGGACTTGGTTGAACTTGGCTAGGTTTCCAGTCCTGACAGCTGTAGAGGGCAGAGGAGCAGATGAGATGATGCAAAGGGACACATGCAGCAAAGGGGCCACAGTGGTAGGGAGTGTGGATGGCTCTGGCAGGGGACCAGCCTTACCTTGGGTCAGAAGGAAGTAGGGCATGAGCGAGCGCTTGAGGGAGGGTTGACGGAACTGCAGCCGGTCTGGGATCTCCCCCAGTAACAGCTCCACCACAATAAGAAGCTTGTGCACCTGGAAAGAATGTCACATGAGAACACAGTGGGCAGGGAGCCCCACCGGGTGGAAGGAGAGAATGAGATGGGGCTTCAATTTAGTCAGACAAGTGGGAAGTGCGGAAACGTGGTAGAGTGATTAGGCCACAACAGTGGGAAAAAAAACCCAAGCTTGTGCTAGGCATGAAATTAAATCTCTGCCTTGGCGCCAGGTACTGGGAGCCTCTGACCCTTTGGCCACACCCAGCCTTAAGCTTAACACATCACTCAGAAATAGGCCAGATGGGTAGTTTTTACGGCTCAGAAACAGGTGAGGGAACAGGGCCCAGAGACTCAAGGGATGGAATGTGGCAGCCAGCATCGCTGGCTAGGGAGGTAGATTGTTGCTGGAGGACAGGAGATAAACAATATGCAGGACTTAGTAACTCCACAGAGGCTGAAGCACAGGAAGGGGCCTGGGCAAACCTCAGCCAGTAACCAGAGGTATGTGGCTAGAAAACTGGGCCTTTCCACTTCAGGAAGCTGCAAGTCTTTCTGAATAGTGCCTACTGTGGATGCGGCACTGTGCAAGGGAAAAAAAGGGTACAGGTGACAATGTCCTTCAATCAAGGAACTTTTTACACAAGATAGCTAATCGTAAGATAGCAGTGTGGTGAGAGAGACTGTTGTTAGTGCCACTGAATCGATTCCGACTCATGGCGACCCCACGTGCACAGATAGAACTGCTCCGTGGCAGAAAAAGGAGGGAGGACATTTTAGTCAAGGGAACAGACTGAAAAAGAGGCAGGAAGATGTGGGAACATTTAATGAAGAAGGACAGACCAGTCAAACAGATGGCATATGGAGGCCTATTAGGGGAGATTTGGTTGGGACCAGAGCCTGGGGACATACCGTTTTGAATGCCAGGCTGAGTATTTCAGTTTTGGGACAGAACACTTGAGGTCTAATCTCTACTCACTAGTTAGGAAATGCTGCGCATCTGAGTCCTTGGTTTCCTCATCCCTAAAATGGGTATAATAACAATAATAATACCTAGACTGTGTATGTCACAAGACTGTTCTGAAGACTTTTGAAAAGTGTAAAGCAACAAACAGAAATTAGTTATTGGGCTACTCTACTGGGTAGGCAACGGGGAGCAATGGAAGTTTCCTGGGCCAGTGAGGACAGGCCTGGAGCTCTGCTTAGTCAGGCAGCTGTGTGTAAGCTCGGTTGGTGAGGGGAAGACAACCAGTCAGAAGACTGATGTCCAGAAATGTTAGTGGCACCAGTGAGGGCACTGGCAATATGAGAATAGACAAATACAAACACATGGAAACAAATCAACAGAGGATTCAGTGCTTGGGTAAGAGAAGTCCAAGATGATCCCAAGGCTCCTCTCTGGTAACTAGGAGGATGAAGTATTAATGAAGCTAAGGAGAGCAGCAGGAAGGACTGTTGAGGGGTGGAGGAGAGGGGTTCATTTGGGACACGCTGACTTTGAGGACTCAGAGGGCATCCTATAGAGATGGCAGTGGGCAGATGGATCTGTAGGTCTGGTGTCCAGGAGAGGGTCAGGGTTAGTAGGGTACTTTGGTGAAACATCATGGAGGTGAGGGTTGAAGCTATGAAAGCAGATAAAGAGAGAATGTGGACTGAAAAAACAGTTGAAGACAGAAACTTGGGGGGAAGCCTACAAGTAAGGGATGTGCAGAAACACAAGAGTGTTCAGCTAATGAAACCAGGAGTGTTCTCAGGAAGGCAGTATTGTTGACAACTGAGCTCTGGAAGCTAAGGGCAGAGACCTGCAAGGAGGGAGCTGTCACTAGCGTCAAGAGCAGGGAAGCAGAGTGAGGACAGAAACCAAGAGCCTGGGGCAAGGCTTCAGTGGCTGGGGCAGAATTCAGGCTGTTAGGGGTTAAGGGGAGGGCAGTGAGGAAATGGAGAGAGTTGGAGATGCAAAGGAGGAGATGGAGCAGTTGCCTGAGAAGGGAAGAAGCAGGGCTGAGAAAACTCTCAGCCCAGAGACTTATGCAAATCGGTGATGGGCCAAAGCCTTGGAAGAGTTAGGAGGGAATGGGACAAAGAGCACAGGCAGAGAAGCCAGCCTTAAGTAAAAATGGGAACAGGAAGAATGGGTGGAGAGACATCAAATTTAACAGAGAGAAGGCAGCTGCAATAATGGATACTGGGTGGCCTTAATCTGCCCCTGAAGTAGATGAGCTAGAGCCTCAAAACTCAGAGCACGGACCCTGGGCCAGCATCACCTGTGAGTCTGTTAGGAATAGTAACTTTCAGAATCAGAACTCGCATTTCAACAAGACCCCTGGTGATTCACAAGCCCACTGAAGTTTGAAAGTGTTAAGCTGGAGAAGTGGGTAGGGGGAGACTAAAGGCAGAGGGAAACAGCATCCTGTTTTACGAGAGGGCTGGCTGCAGGACTGTTGGGCCCCCTCTGGCCCTCTCCCAAACATGCCTTCACCCCTGCCCTCTACCTCCCACAGGGCTCCCTTGCCAACAATCCACTGGCCAAAGACCTCCCTCTAGCTTCCTCTCTGCTCCTTCCCGTCATGTGGCTCCACAACAGAAAACTTTAAAAGCTTATTCATCCACAGAAAATCTGGTTTGAAAACACGGCTTGACTCCACAGAGCCTCTTCCCTGGTATACGATATACTCTATGTTAACTATCTGGAGTTTCATGGTCTCTACTCATCTTTCAAAGCCCAGTCCACATAGAATTTCTTTCTTTAAGATTTCTTTAATTACTGGACCAAAAACAAAGCTGCCTTTCTCTGAACTTCTGAGCAGAAATAAACGAAATCTCCCACTACACTGACCTAGTCATTGCACGTATTCATCCTGTGTCCAACCAAGGGCAAAAGGGTCGGGACCTTTGTATTAAAGTGGGAGCAGAGATTTACAGTTGGGAGAGTTGGGTCCAAGTTCTGGCTGACAGGCTCTCTGACTTTATAAAAGCTCTCAAGCCTTTTCGAGTCAAAGTTCTTTATAAAATTGGGACCAACAATCCTAATCACAAAGTGATGTTTTAAGGCTCAAGTGATGTGATCTGTACGACAAGGTCTTTGTCAAGCTGGAAGAGCTATACACATTTCACTCTGTTGGTAACGACTAAAGCTCTTCAAGGGAAGACACTTTATCTTATCCTTCTTTTCTATTCCTCACAGTGCCTAATACCAAGGTCAGCACTCGAAAAACATACCTAATGACCGGCAGCTCTTAGGTGCCACGGTTTATCCCCACCTGAGCCAGTCTGCCTTACGGAGACTTTTTGGGCTCCCTGGCCACACATGACACCACTCCCAAATGGGCACATGAGGGACCAGGTTTAGGAGCACAATCCAGGCCCACAACCGGAATGACTGGAAGGTGTGCTGGGAAATCATAGATATCCTAAACCTATCTACCAAGGAGAAGATTGAACATAAACTGCCAGAGGTCTGGGTAGTGCCTGCTTAATGTTGCCCACAAGTAGATGTCTGATGAACCTTTGGGATAATGAAGATGAAGGATGCCTTCTCTGGCCCCTTGTGTAGGCCAACAGAACTGAAGTGGTGTCGGACAAGTAAGACAGAGGTAGGCATGAGGATGACTGCTACTCACCGTCTGCTTGAAGCCGACAGCTGTGTGCTGAGGGGCCTTGCGGAGGGCATTGGTCATTGTTCTCCTAGCCTCTGAGTACTCCAGCTGGATGGCTTTGATTCGCCCTGGGTGTGGATGAGAGGAGAGTGGGCCAAAAGAATGGCATCATTGAAGCCCCCAATCCAAAGCAGAGTGCCAAACAGTACTCTTATGCACCACCTGCTAGAAAATTTCACCAAGTGAGCCCGAGGCCCTTCTGACTCATGGGAGGGCCCCTCTGCTCACCTGTGTAGTAGAGGTACCTTGCCCACTCATTGTTGTTGGCCTGCTCGGGGAACACGGACTTGGACACCAGCTTCTCAGCCTGGTCATACAAGCTGTAGTGTAAGTAGTTACGTAGCAGGAGGTTCAGCAGGGTGGCCTGCCCGTCAGCGTCATGCCGAAGGGTGGCTGTTCGGAGTCGAGCATGCAGGAAGCTTCAAGAAAAAAAGAAAAAAGATGTCAGAGGCCTCAAGTCACAACTCTTCAAACCGCCTTTGAATTCTCCAGGATCTCTCAATTCCTGAAAAAGAGATACACGCTGCTTTTCTGTTTATTCACTGAACATTTAACTATTGAGTGCCTACTGAGTGAGGCACTATTCTAGGGGCACAAAAAGGACAAAAACCCGGCCCTCAGGGAGCTTATATTTTAGCACGGCAGACAGACAATAATCATGATAAACAGTGTATTCTGGAGCATGATAGAAGGCGGTAGGAGGTATGAAGAGATCAGGGTAAGCGCGGCCTGGTCAGAGTAGGACCCACTGAAAAGGTCAACAATTAAGCAAAGACTTCAAGGAAGCAGGGAGGAGTCAGCCAGGGGGAGAGCAGTCAGAGACGAAGTCAGGAGGCAGTAACAGAGCCAGATCAGGTCAGGCTTATAAGCTACCATGAGGATAGCTGGCTTTTTCTTGAAGGAAATGGAGCACTACTACAGGTTATGAACAGTGGAATGACATGTTTTCCAGCTTGTCCCTCCACCCTAACTCACAAATCAGCCTGCTCCTGATGTGAGGTGAAGGGAAGAGCCTGGGGGACAGTTCTTAGCAGCTAGAGGTAATCTCTCTCCCAAAGCTCTCACATCGCTCAGGGCACGTTAACCTCATTTCCCACTGGGTACCTTACATCTATCAGCTTATCTCTTTCTGCAAGTCCACAGTGCTCTGGTAGTGACTGACCAAGTCTTTGACCCCAAGGGCTGCAAGTGAGACTCCTGGCCACCTGTACCTGCGTACCACGTCCAGCTTGTCCAGGAACTCATAGACCCGGGCGTGGTAATAGTAACACTTTGCAGCCACAAGGTCTAGGGCCCGGCGATTCTGAGTACTGATTTTCTGCATCAGGTCATCAGAGATTTTCTGTGCCTGCGGAGGAGGCCAAAAGGAAATCAAGTAATAGTTCTTCAAAACGTTAAACAGAGTTATCATATGACCCAGCAATTCTACTCCTAGGGATACACCCCAGATAACTGAAAACAGGTTCAGAAAATACATTTGTACACAAATAATTGCATTAGCATTACTCAGATAACCAAAAAGTGTAAACAACCCAAATGGCCCTCAGCGAATGAATGAATGAACAAAATGTGGTTTATCCATACAATGACATATTTAGCCACAAAAAGGAATGAAGTACAGATACATGCTACAACATGTATACGCACTACAACCTTAAAAACGTTATGCTAAGCGAAAGAAGCCAGGCACAAAAAGGCCACTGTTACATGATTCCACTTAAATAAAAATGTCTGGAACAGGCAAATCCATAGACAGAAAGTAGATTAGTGACTGCCAGGGGCTGAGGAGGGGGAGGAATGGGGAGTGACTGCTAATAGGTATGGGGTTTCTTTTTGGGATGATGAAACGTTTTGGAATTAGACAGTGATAATGACTACACAACCTTGTGAATATATTAAAAGCCACTGAATTGTACACTTTAGAGGAGTGAATTTTATGGTGTGTGAATTATACTAACAAAAAAAAGAACATAAAACAGGGAACTGAGGAGTAGGGCCAGAATCTCAGCCTGGGACCAATCATTTCTTAAACACACTCCTGGGACAGTGGTAGAAATGTAATATTTAAAAAACCAAACCCATTACTGTGAATTCCAACTTATAGTGATCCTGTAAGACAGAGTGGAACTGCCCCACAGGGTTTTCAAGGCTGTAAATCTCTACGGAAACAGGCTGTCACATCCTTCTCCCATGGAGTGGCTGGTAGGTTGGAATCACCAAGCTTTCGGTTAGCAGCCGAGTGCTTAACCACTGTAGCCACCAGGGCTCCTAACATCTGTCATTTTACTAAGATAATGTGAAGGCTTATTATGTACAGATTATTGCGCTAAGTATTTTTAAATACGTTGTTTCATTTTAATACTAACAAGGGTTCATAAGGCGGCCATTGTTATACCCATTTTATGTACAGCTAGGGGAAATTACTTTGCCTCAGTTACAGCTGGGATGTGAACCCAGTCTTTCTACAAATTCCCTACTTTCCCCAAAAGAATCCATGCCACACTGGTAGCGTGCCACAGATGGGTACAGAATGACCACTGCCAGCCCTCTGCTTTCCCATGGTGGCCAGAGGAGGTGAGGGACCTCTCCGGATGCAGGGTTAAGTGTGTGCCCATGTTGGGGAAGGGTTCTCAACACCCCATGATGATCTCTACTTCCTCGCCAGAGACGACTCCCCCGCACATCCCCCGCACTGCTCAGGGCACGCCGGCTGCTCGTGTCCTGCGTACCTCTTTGTAGCGCTTGCTGTTCATCAGGAAGATGACCACGAGCAGCTGCAGATAGGCTTCCACTTCAGGCAGCAGGGGTGCTGACGCAGCTTTTCCTGTTCGGGGACGGAACTGTAAATCGGCTTCTGTGTCCATGGGCTGCGAGAGGACATGAGTTGTTACCATGGAAAAGCTCAGTCAGATCAATCAACCAAGAATTTGTTGAGCACCTACTATGTATTTCAATAAATATTTACTGAATGGCTATTATGTGCCAAGATTTTACTAGATGCTGGGGATACAAAAATAAAGATGACACTGTCACTTTCCCAAGGGACACAAGGAGGCTGGCAATACAATAAAAACACTAACAGGTGACAGGAGCATAAACATGTCTCTACAGAATAAAATGGGGGCACAGGGGATGATATAAGGAATCCTCAAGGAGCCTACAATCGAAGTAGAGAGGGAAAGCCACCATACCTGTAACCACTGCAAATACCAGACAGGATTTAATTAAGTGATGTAATTCCAGAGATGAACTCAAGATGACATAAAAAAAAAATTTTTTTTTTTTTGTGGGAACAAAGGAAATTTGGGGAAAAGTGAAATATATGCAGTACTTATTTTCAGATCTAATCACAGAAACTGGAAGAAATTTGTTACAGGTGGCTTCAAAAATGATCACGTTTGGTGTTTTTAAAAAAGTAAAGGAAAAAAAAATTCAGGGTGGGAATTGGGGAGGATATATTTTCCTTCTTTCCCAAACAATAAACTCTTCATCATTCTGCCCCAAAGGATTTTCTGAGTTCCCACACCTATGGAACAGATTATAAGTATACAGGATTTTAAGAAGATGAAGGTGGCTGGAAGGGTTTGAGAAGGGGCAGGACCTAGACTGTACCATCAAGGATGAGGGGAGTTTTATAGCCAGGAAGATTAAGGAGAGGTCTCTCCTGGCATGGAGACCACCAACACCACCACCACCCAACTAACTTCATCAGCACTCACTACGTGCTGGTGCTGTTCCTAGCGTTTTATATACACTCTCCTCCCCCAAATCTCTTATTCTCCCCATTTTAACAGTGAAGAGTATGAGTCACAGGGAGATTAAGTCACTTGGCAAAGGCCCACAGGTACTAATCGGAAGAGCTGGGATTCAAATTCAACTCTACCTCCAAAACCTGTGTTCTTAACCACTGTTCTATACTTGCTCTGCAGGAAAGCTGCAGAGACAAAAAGGTGGTGGCATCTTCTCTAGGGCAATGGAGATGCCACCTGACAGAAGGAGAGGGTGCATGTTGGGGGTAGTGTGGTAGGGGATGGTTTGGCTGGAAGGGGCTTGCTTACAGCTCCTTTCCCTGGCTGGGAAGAACACTAGGTTCCCCTGGGTGGTAGTGGTGGGCAAATGAGTATTGAAATGGACTTTCCTCTTCATGTTACAGCAAGCAGTAAGACAGGTCTAGGAGACAGGAAACAACAACTGTATCCTGGGGGTTTGAGGCCAAGCCCACAGCCTTAAGCTGGCCTGATCCACTCACCTCTTCTAGGAAGGATAACAAGAAGTCTCGAGTGGCATTATTTGAGGTGAAGAAGCCGTGCACAGCCTTGTACAGAACATAGTGGTTGAGGCGGCGTGACGTGGAAGGCAACATCCGTAGGGCTCTCAGCACAAATCGTGGCTCCTTTCCTGAAACAGCCTTCTCAAGCTGTTTTACATGCTCCTTGATGTCTGTGGATGACCAGAGGAGAAAAAAATACCACTACCTCCCACTCCTATCCCCCCGACTGCCAAGTACCTCTTCCCATCACAGGATTAGGCAATACTTATCGGTTCTATATATTGATTTTTACATCCAAGAGACAAGGAAAAATAAAATGGGGTGGGGTACAGGGTAGAGGGTAAAGAAAGAGGACGAAAGGAAAAATGATGAGAAGGAAAACAAAAGAAACACATGGGGATTTATCAGATTCCTAAATAGGAAAGACTTTATAAACTTAAAGGAAGAAATCACTCACTCATTCACACACACTCACAGACACACACACACACACACACACACACACACACACCCCTGATGAATTTTACTCCTTACTAGGAAAAAAAAAAAAAAACCCACTTCTGGATAACTGTGTAAACAAAAGAAAAATATCTACAAAAAATGTGACCAGACTAATACCCTACATAAAGAATATATTTATTCTACAGATACATATTCTGTGTAAATCTGTATTTTATATTCTCTACAAAAAAAAAAAAAAAAACAAACCCAGTGCCGTCGAGTCAATTCCGACTCATAGCACCCTAGAGAACAGAGTAGAACCGCCCCATAGAGTTTCCAAGGAGCACCTGGCGGATTCAAACTGCCTTCCTTTTGGTTGGCAGCCATAGCACTTAACCACTATGCCACCAGGGTTTCCATTCTCTATAAAGGGCTTGTATAAATGGTTAAAAGAAACTCTATTACCACAATTTCAAAATAAAAATGGATACAAACAGACGATATACAAAAGAGGAAAGACAAATAGCTAAGAGATATAAAAAATAAACCTCACTAGTACTTGAATAATTGCAAATGGAAGCATTTTCAACTACCAAATTAGCAATATTTCAAAAATGGCAAGATACAGAGTACAGTGAAAATGACATTTCTGCTGGTGTAATGTAAATCAAGAGAGTTTTTCTGGATAAAATCTATCAAAAACTTAAAAAATGTTCACCCTTTTGACTTAGGTATATAAAGTCTGGGGATCTATACCATACAAATAATCATGAAAGTAGATGAAGAACCTGGGCACAAAGATGATTGTTGCAAAGCTATCTATAACTGGAAACAATATAAATGTCCAACACTAAGAGGAACACAAACAATTGGTAGCTTCTTAGTTATCCTACCAGCAGTTAGCACAGGGTGTCTGGGCCACATCAATAATATAATAATAGCAGCTAAAATCTACTGAAAGCTTACTATGTGTTCAGCATGTGCCAGACACAGTTCTAAGCAGTCTATATACCAAACCAACAAAGTAGCTACTATTATTCTCACTCATACAGATTAAAAAACAAATCCACAGCCTGTACTCTTAAGAAAATGAACTGTTTGTAAGAAACGAATATATATATACAATACATGTTATATGCGTATATATACATACACACAATACACCCAGTAGGTGACACTGAGTGGCACCTCTGCCGCTGGCTATTGTTATTTTAGGTAAAAAGTGTCTTTACTAGATACTGATCCTGCTTAAGTGTACAGAAGTCAGTCAACACTACCATATCCTCGAAAGCATGGCCCAGGAGCATAACTTTGCTTATCTCCGTATTTTTGAGTTAGCTCCTCATCGGGTTAAGTAGAGAGGAAACGGCACCTTGGAGAAAAGAAATGGGAAGACTGGTATATAGGAGTTTAGGTCAAAGGTATTAGGAACTCAAAGATGACACCTAAAAAGTTGAAAGTGGGTGTGTTTAAATCCTTGAGAAACAGTGGCAGTAAGAGCCTGAAGAGAGAGGAAAAGAGCAATGGGACCGTTTCAGCGCTTCAATTAGACAAAAGAACTAAGTTGCTAGGTAAAAATGGTTCTTTTAGAGACTTTGGTAACGGTAACTAAGACAACAGAAACGTTTTGTACACTCTTAAAACTCAGTTGAAACTCCTGTGTCGTCCCAGCCCCTTTTCCACACACGTAAATACAAACATTGGTTTCTAAAGGGATCAATCAAATACTGGTGTCACTAGAATCAGTCCGTGGGATGTAAGTGGCAGGTCAGAGAGGAGGATGTGGCAGAGGGGGGCCCCAGACCCAGTGAGATCCAATTCTAGACGCAACTTCAAGTGGGGCTGTTAGGGGAAGAGTCCCGCGCCTGGAGAGAAGGTTGTGTCATTGAGACTGGGGTCAGGGGCGTCAGGGTAGTGGGAACGGGCATTTAGGGGGTGATACTAAAGAACCGGGAGTGGTGGAGGCTGCGTTGGTGTCCTAGGGAGAGGCCGGATTCCGGGGGCGCTGTCACCCGTGATCGTGGCAAGTCCCTGGTCCGGGCTTCCGTACCCTCCAAGGTGACGGTGTCCAGCTCTCTCTGGGAGTGCTCAGCCGCCGCCTTGCCGTCGGTCTCCGCCGCAGGCCCGCCACCTGCTGTTGCCTCCTCTTTCATCTCCACATCCTGGGGGGCCGGCAGCAGTGGTGGTTCTTGTTCCCCTCCGCCAGGCGGCGGCTTCGTCTTATCCGCTCCGCGGCGCCGCGCCGAGCCCTCCTGCTTCATGGCGCCCGGGGTCGCGGCCTAGTCCGGGGATCGAGGCCGGGGCCTCGCGTGAACCCTCGCACCGGGGACCAGTAACCGGGCCGGGCCTGCACGAGCGCGGGCTCGCGTCGGGCCGCACGATGACGGAGCAGCTGCAAACCCCTTCCCGCCGCTGAGCCTTCTGGGAAGTGCCAGGCCTGGTGGGCCGATGGCTGAGTCAACAAAGGGGAAAGGAATCAAGAGCCGAGGTGCAGGATGAAGGCGGATCTTCGAGGAAAGAGCGGGGAGGAGCCTGTATAGGTTGCGGGGCTTTCTTTGGCGCGCTCGTCGCGTGCTTTATTTTCCTCTCGAGTGCATTCCTGCGGATGTCCACCAGAGGTCCCCCAAGGCTACACCACCCGGACTCTAAGAGGTGCACAACCTGCTTGGAGTGGGTAGGGCCTATCCGAGCGCAGGACGTGATGACGTCAGAGTTGCCGGCCCGGTTCCTAGACAAAGTTGCTCCTTCGCCCGGGTCGCCTTCAGCATTCACGAGGTTTGTCCCCCATGGCCGCTGGGTATAACCGGCGCGAGGGAGGAGAAGGAAGGCTCTGAAGTAGGAGCTAGGCAATTGGGCTTAGAATAAAATGGAACAGAGAGTAGGAAGACCCCTCTGGGATCCGAGTTTCCTTCTCAGATTTTAGTTTAGTGCTGAAAATGAGACAGTGCAGATAGGAAGAGGGTGCATTTGTGTCGAATCACTCCAGTTTAATAAAAGATCGGGATCTACTCTGTACGGTCCGCGGCTGACCACGTGGGGGATGAAAACTCAGCTTAAGAGTTTAGTGTTCGAGGGAATCTGACAGTGTGGATAACTGGAAGCTCAGCCCGGGGTTGTGGTGTATTCTGAGGGTAGGGGGTGGGTGCCCCTATTGGACAGGCTTTAGGGAGTCCGTTGGGGGACCTTTATGCATTTATGCACCGAGACAGACATTCGTGGGGAAATGGGAAACAGAATAATGGTGTACCTAAGGAGAGCCTGAGAATCCCCAAGAGGAAGGAAAATGGACCAAAACCGTTTTCACTTATTTTTTCAAAGGAGCCCTTAGTTATTCTGCAGGGTAGGTGATGTCAGGAAGAAGCTAAACGTCCCAATTTAAGATACAAAAAACTTTCTCCCTATCTTGGAACTCCTCTCTTCCACAAATGGAAGTCCCGAACGTTTAGACCTGGGACAGACTCCTATTAAGACAATCTAGACCTGCTATAAGGTCCTAGAGGGCAGAAGATATGTTTGAACCTTTGTATCCTCCTTTTCATTCTATTGCAACAAATAGTTCCTTGCACTAAACAGCTACTAAAAAAACAGCTACTACTAAGTGGAAAAACGTGTGCTTCAGTTTTAAGGAACATGCTTTGCCCAGTTGCCTCTAGCTGTCCCCCGCCCCCGAGGCTGGGAGATGGTTGACAGGACCTTTGAATCATCCCTGGAATAAACTCGTTAAAGCTGCTTCTTCATAACACTGTATCTTAACTGAAGGTGGGTGAAAGTGGTAAAGGAAGAAAATGAGTGAACTTTGTTGTTCATCATTATAAACAAAAAAGTTACCCTTCCGGATTGTTAGGATGTTAGCTCACCTCTCTATTAAAGTTTACATCACAAGGGAAAAGCAATCAAGTCAGCAGATAACAACCCTGTATGTTCATGAGCAATCTAGTGAGGCCTTGGAAGATGCCCCAGAATGGGGGAGGATGGCTTAACACAAAGCAATTGGCAGTTGGTCATGGATTCTTGGTGAGTGAGAGAACTAGCCTGGGCAAGGGATGGCTAAGAAGAGGGAAGAGTCTGGCTCCAGGGGCCAAAAGCCTTGGAGAAATTTTTCCATCCATAAAACTACTTGAAAAGAGATTGGGGAAAGATGTTAAAACCCAGCTTTAGGCAGAAGAGGATGATATGAATCCAGTAGTTTTAGGAGACTGCAGTATATGCATTAGCAGGTCCCTATGCCAAGGCTACCCACAACCCTTCCTCCTACAACCACCCTGAATCGAGGGCAGATGACAGACAGGTAAAGTAAGAAGACAATGTCATAATTGATTTCTAAAGTTTAAGGTCTTATTCTTGGGCTCAACTTTTTTTTTTTTTAAGACCTATCTGCATTTTCTCTTAATTGTAAAACAAACTTGAAAGTTGTCTTATTCTTGTTTGGGGCTTGTGCCATGTATTTCTTGGTCTTTCCCTTTCCTAAAACTTCAGTTCAGGCCCAGAGGCTCCTCTTCGAAGACAAGTTCTTTGATGATCTTCTCATTTTAGAATTTAGAGTATGCATTCTACACTCTCATAGTTCTTCTAGCATTTTCCAGGTGGCCTGAGGACAGCATAGTAGTATTCATGTACACAGGATCTTTGTATAGTATCATAATGCCTATTTTTTTCCTTTATGTTAGATTCTTTAAAGGAAAACACCAAAGACATTCAAAGTGACATAGTATTTTCCATTAATTCTGGTAAAACTTGGTTTTTGGAAGTACAAGTGGGAGAAGTTGAGGAAGGAAATTAATTTATCTTTCTGGGGTTGTTCTTGTTAGAGAACCTCTAGAGGATTTAAGTATCAGCAGATGATCAGGAGGACGTGCAGAGCTGGAGGTATATGTGGTTGGGCAGGTGGAAATTGGTTATCTTAGGTGATCAGCTAGGGTTTCCATCATCCTCAGCCTGGTGGTTCTGAAACACCGTTGGGTGTTAAAGACACAGTGCACTGAGGTATGGAAGGCATTTGGGAAGCAGGAAACAGGAGGCAAAGCAAGTTAGGAGCCTTTGGTCAGCAGCTGCAGGAGGGAGAGGCCAGCGTAAAGGGCACAGAGGTGTGGGAGGGTGTCTGGGTCCCAGGTATACTGGGGGGCAGATCTCTGCACTTCCAGGCCACTCAGACCTACTAGGGCCTCGGTGAGGGTCAGTTCCTCTTCCCCAAGGGAGGAGAGCAGATCAGGTTGCAGGGGGAAGACACCCTCTTTATCCTGCAGGAAATTCTGTTCCATTGTGCTCTCCACCTGCAAGGAACCAGACCAGCATGAAAAGAAAGAACTGGAAACCTCTCTTTCTTTCTCCCAACTCATAAAAACCACAAAGAGGACTACATTCTCCCCTTATTATTATTATAACTCCTTACATTTGTAAATGTTCTGCAGCTCTTCCTACATCTGGGCCTTTTAAAAGCCCTGCGCAGTAGGTAGCACGGTTATTTTTAGTCCCATTTTATAGAGGAGTACATTGAAACAGATTCAGAGATTTTAAAACCTTTGCTCAATAGTCAAGTAATATTGAGCAAACTAAAACTAACTACTGGTTTTAGTTTGCTTAATATTACTTGGCTAGGAATAAGCAAAGCCAAGTCAGATGTTTCTGTCTCGCAAGATCCAGCTGAAAAACCAAGATCATTGCCCCAAAATTCACTCTTGTAAAAGTAACAAAAAAAGAAGAAAGATGAGGACAAATGAGAAGTCGGCATGAGCTGCTGGGATAGGACAGGATCCTCTAGGACTGTGCTGTCATTAGGCTAAATCTGTATCTTTTCCATTGCCTTCCTCCCAAACTCTCCTGGGCATCTGCCATTTTCTCTCACCAGCTTTAGCTGCACGGGCAGGATCTTTTTCTCCATGGATTTTACCAGTAGCTTCTGTTGGGCTTCAGTTAGTTCTGGAGAAAACAAAACAAAAAAACCCAAATCAGAGAAAGGGATGTGTGTGTTGCTGGTATAGAGAGGACAACAGATTTCAAATAGGTTTGCTCCTAGAATTTCATCATTCGCCCATTCATTCATGGTTAAATGTCTACACTGCTGGGTGTTAAGGTAAAAATAATACTCCTTTCACTTAAGGAACTTGCAGTCTAGTGGGGAAGACAGTAACTTGTAATTACAATTCAGGGTGTTAAGGGAGCCCATAGCTGAAGGATCTTGGCGTTCAAGGGCACTCTTCCTAGTGGAATACACATCTGAGCTTACACCTGAAGGCAAGGGAGTTTTTCTAGATTCAGGAATGTTTCATGGAGAGGGAAGAAGAGAAAATGGCAGCAAGATCAGATATATTACCCTCTGAAATTAAAGCTGACAGGTAGCAATATAGAAGTGATAAGCTTAGCTATATAAAGAAGTATTAGTTATGTGGGTTATTTCTCAGTCTTTACTAGGAAAATTAGGTTGTCTTCTCAAACCATCCAAGGTTTAAAAATGTAGATGTAAACTACTTAACTGTGGTATAATTTGCTTGGCATATATGCATTCATGTATTCATTTGGGAAATATTCTGATCCCTGAAAGTTATGTAAATGAAGACATTGTTCTCCACTTACCTGTTAGGGCTCCAAGGAAATAGAGGACAGCTCCCATAGCGTCCTTTGATAGCTGGACATCTTTTGGGAGTGCCTCCAGGGTCACTTCATGTCCCTTGTCTAGAGCCCCTTCAAGCTGTGGGAAAATGTGGGTGACTATTAAAGATAGCACAGGTAAAGGGCCCCATGTGGTGCCTGGCATGTAGTAAGCCATTAACATGTGTTAACTCTCTCCCATTTCCCTTTCAAGGTAACAAGTCTTGAAAAGTATTAGACCCATGGGTTCCTTGGTCCCTGAATCTTAGACTCTGGAAAGGAAAGGTTCTAGTCCCTTTCCAACAGAGGGCCCTTCTGGCATG
The DNA here is from genome assembly GCF_024166365.1 of Elephas maximus indicus. Classification (NCBI taxonomy): domain Eukaryota; kingdom Metazoa; phylum Chordata; class Mammalia; order Proboscidea; family Elephantidae; genus Elephas; species Elephas maximus. Next base: position 47,236,472 of record NC_064837.1, on the reverse strand, counting down.
CTGCCTACCTGTCATTCATGTTGGAGCATGTGCCAGGGAAATCTGCATTGTTGAATTTTCTCCAGGGGACAAAGGGAACAGTAGTGACCTGGCAGCCTGAGGGGTACTTGGCCAGCATTGGGGATGGCATCTACTATTGATTTCCTGGGCCACTGGCTACCTTCTGTCACCATCAGATCCCACCCCACTGGCTGTGATACCCATGCACACCTCTACCAAAAACCTCCTTCTCCCATGTCTCCCATCCTTCCTCAAAGGCCTCACCGTGAGCTCAAGATCTTGGAGCTCCTTTTTATTCCCTAGAAGTTTGCTGAGGGAGCTGAGCAGAGAGCTTTGCCCTACTTGGCTCAGCTTCTTTACTTCTTGGGTCTCTCTTTGAACCTCTTCTTTTAGTGCCTTGAAGTCCTCGTGTGCCTCCCCTATGGAAAAGTAAATGTGGCAAACAAACAACCCTCCATCTGGCACCCTCCCTGTTCAGTAAGCATTTTCCCTGTAGGCCTCCTTCATTTAGCCCTCAGTTTTTTTTTAGGTCCCTGTGCTCTGCTCCCAGCTTGAGCCTGCTTTGCCTTCTTTCCTTAGCAAGGAATGCGGTTATGAAGTTATCTGCCAGCCCTGATAGAGGTGTTGGGGGGAAGGTTTGGGGTGAGGAGGTGGGCCAGAATCCACAGTATCATCTAACCCAACAGTTAATTCTCCCTGGAATCCCAGGCCCCATCCTGTATCAGTAGATAGCTGACTCCCTTTTCTCTAAGACTTCACCCGAAAGTTGAGAAGGAAGGTATATTTGCATTCCCCATGAGTTAAATGACAAAGAAGAATGAGTCAAGACCACACAGTAGGACTGCTTCAAGGGCAGTGTGTCTGTATCCATGGGCGTGAGTGGATTTGGGGATAGCCTGAACCTCTAGGGGCCTGGCATTGTAGGAATATGTCTAGCCTGCTTTGGAGAGAGTGGCTCCCTGGAAGTGGCCCCACTTCTAGGACCTGGAACTCAGCACTAGTCTTCCTCTCTTTCCACCCCAATACTTATCCCACTGCCTTCATGCCAAAGCCTTGGGAAAAAAACCACAAAATTCCTTACCAACATCAGATGCTTGGATATCTGATGGAAAAAGAAAAAAAAAAAAGAAAACCTGATTAAGAATGAAGTCCTTTGGAATATTAGCCATAACCAGGGGATGAGACACTAAGGAGGGTTAGGAAATATGTCCTGTGTGTCTCCTGGGACATTCCAACCAGTCATCTTAAAGATATTCTTGTTCCATTCCTGGGAGGCAAGAATGGGTCAGCAGAAAAACGTAATGCAATGTGCAAGGGGTTATGTGGGTTGAGTTGCATCCCAGTGACTCAGTAGCTCTGCCGTGGTTGCTGGGCAGCATAGTTGCAGGTATAACAGGTTATAGCTATGAAGGTCCTTGAGGACAGAGGTCTAGCTTACGTGGACATCTTATCCAAAGACTTTCTCCTTCCATTGCTTTTTCCTAAGCTATTGGAATTTCTGCCACGTTTCAGGGACATGCTCTGCCATGTTCTCTGTCAGTCCCAGGGAGAAGGGAAGAAAAAGATTGGGGTTATTAAATTCCGAGTCAAGAAAGCTGCAGTGGAATGAAAAGAAACACTTATGGACGAACTTCTCTTCTGGTTTTCCTGGAAACAGGGACAATGCACGCATGTCAGCCTAAAGCCGAATTCTGCCTTTTATCTAGAACAGTTGTCAAGGCAGTTCTATCAGTGATTATTATAAACACACATGGAGATTATGTTAGCTCATCTACCCCCACAATTTGGGAACACACACTGTCTCCAAGTCTTATTTCTGCTTCTAAGTGTGCCTTCTGGTTTCTGTCTTTCTATTTCTCTGTGTCTCTTGGGCAGAATTTATATGCCTCTTTCTGTCTTCCCTAAAGTTGAGGACAGATATTTTTAGGGACTTGGAAGAGAAAACTAGGGGCTCTTTGGAGGATAATAGTATATAATATTAGAGGGAGAAAGCTCAGCTGCTAACCAAAAAGTTGGCAGTTCAAATCCACCAGCTGCTACATGGAAATTCTATGGGGGCGATCTACTATGTCCTGTAGGGTTGCTATGAGTTGGAATTATCTCGATGGCAACAGATTTTGTTTATTAGAGGCTGGAGGGTTTAAGTGGATAAAGCAGGGCTTCTAACCAGTTAATTCTGACTCAACCTCCTGCTGAGAATTTGAATTCCTTCCCCTAGATATACTGAATCAGAATCTATGGTTTAATAGGATCCCCAGGTGATTCTTATAGATACCCACCCCCCCAAAAAATATTGTTGTTAAGTCCATTCTGACTTATAGTGACCCTATAGGACAGAGTAGAACTGCCACATAGGGTTTGCAAGAAGTGGCTGGTGGATTTGAACTGCCATCCTTTTGGTTAGCAGCCATAGCTCTTAACCACTTGTTAAACTGTGGATTCTGATTCAGTATAGCTGTGTATTCAGTATAGTATTTCTGAATCAGAATCTGTAGATTCTGATTCAGAAATGAAAATTCTCAGCAGGAGGTCGAATCAGAATGAACTGATTCCAAACCCTGGGATAAAGTCAGGGGTAGGGCAGAGAGTGTGGGAAGCAGTAGGTAATTTCACTTACCCCCAGGAGGGAAGGTTTGCATGTTATCATTGCAGATGTGTGGAATATCTGTAAAAAGAGAGGGGAAAGTAGAAGGATTCTTATAGCTGCCCCACCTTTCCTTCTGTAGATCCAAGCCCACAGGGCTACTAAGGGCTAGGACCCTGCCCCACAGTTGCCTCCCCTAGCACCCTGCTCTACCTCCACTGCTGGAAGTAATCTGTTTTTCCTCTGCAAATAGTCTCCTATGACAATACATTCTACCTTGCATTATGCTAATAGTGTCTCTGTTTCCTTCATTGGCCGTAGATTCTTGAGAGTAAAGGCTATGCTTGTTCATCTTTGTACTCCCACCCCCAGTACAGAGGAGATGCTCAGAACCCAGAAGTTCCATCAGCTCTCTCTCCAGAGCAGCCCCTGTAGTTCTTTTCCTGGTAGGTGGACCACAATACACTCCTTCACTTATTCCCTGACTTCTCCATGGGAGTGGGCCAAGCTGTCTTGGTATTGTGAGGGTAATTCTTATCTTCAGGGGAGAAGATGCCAGTCTTGCTCACCCCACTCATCTTTGCCTCTGACCATCAGTTGTCTCACTCGGAAAGCCAGGATGCAGCCCTTGGGGATGGTGACAGCCTCCTTGTGGTTTACGGATCCCTAGAATTAGACAGTGAGAATTTGTGAATCTGCAGATATCCTAAGTATGAGATGCTGGGAGCATGGGTGGGGGAGCAGGTAGAGGGCCAGGCCTGAGAGCCTGTAGGGAGATCAGAAGTTGGGAACCCTTCAGTGGTGTTCCTGATCATCTTTCCACATGAGCCAGACTCTCTAGAATAGGCTTCAAAGCCCTTACACTCATTTCCACTGAAAATGCCCCCCCCAATGACTTGTATCCTCTTCCTGGTTCTGCCACTTGATGGGAACTGGGCAGACCTGCTCCCGCACCTGCCTTGTGCATTACCCTGTCCCATTTTAGGGCTTCCATTCAGGTCCTGGTTCCTTCTTCCTTTTTGTCATCTTCCCAGGCTCTCCTCTTTCAGGAAGCGTTCCATGACTAACCCCCACCCCAGCTCCAGCTCATCCCATAACTATTTATACAAATAGATATAGGAATGTATAGCATTACTTCAGGAGCCCTGGTGGTGCAACAGTTAAGCACTTGATTGCTGACTGAAATCTTGGTGGTTCGAATGTACCCAGCTGCTCCATGGGAAAAAGATTATAGCTTAGAAAACCCCATGGGGCAGTTCTGTCACATGGAGTTGCTCTGAGTTGAAAATCGGCTCTACGGCATGTAACGACATAAAAACCAAAAACCAAACCCATTGCTGTTGACTCAATTCCGACTCAAATCAACCCCATAGGACAGAGCAACTGCTCCATAGGGTTTCCAGGGAGCAGCCGGTGGATTTGAACTGCCAACATTTGGTTAGCAGCTGAGCTCTTAACCACATAACATTACTTATTTACCTTCAATTTTCCAAGCTTGTATTCCCTGGGCTTTAACCTACATGTCTCCTCCATGAGACTGAGAACCTCCTGAGAACAAGGAGGTCTCCCCTTTAGACTGGGAACACCATGAAGGAAAAACCATGACTGAGTTTCCCCTTCCCTGGTATTTTCCTGTGTCATCTGGCACAGGGATCTGCCCATATTAGGTATCATTGGCTAGAGACAGGGAGTGTGTCTGGCCAACTGGGGCCTGAATTTTGAGGAGCAGGGAAAAGGATTGGGTCCTTTTCAGTATCCTGGATGGGCACTGGTCAGGCAAAGTGAACCTAGCTTCTGAGGAATGGCTGAAGGTGAATGTGCGTGAGTGTGAGAGTGTGTATGTGTGTGTGTTTGAACCAAACCTGTAGCCCCAACGGGGCAAAGAACGGAAGGGAGAAGCACCCCTCCGCCTTGCCGGCTCTCTCCAGAGTGACCTCCTGCATGGTCTCCACAACCTCCATCACCACGTACAGGTTCTCTCCTCGATCTCGCATCTCCTTCAGGAACGGGTGGTCTTCTGCCAGCTTCCTGTGGCAGGGGAAACATAAGGGAACTGTTCAGAGCTTCTCCCTGAACTGGGCCATGCCCGTCTCTGTTTTCTTTCATTCCTAGGAGTTAGACTTTGTGGTGTCAGGGAAAAAGTGAGACTCTGGGGTAAGATTAGATTGTGCTTAGAAACCCAGATCTACCACCTAGCAGCAGAGCAGCTTCTCTGAGTCTTAGTTGCCTCATCTATAAAATGAGGATAATGACACCTACCTCCAGGGTTGTTGAGAGATAAAATTGTAAGCAGCTGGCATAGCACCTGGCCTGGAACAGGGCCTAATGTTTGCTTCCTTCTCCCCTTTTCCCCAACCCCAGGTAGCTTCCACCTCCCCTCCCACCCAGTTCTTAGGCCTGTTCACCTCTTCTGGGGTCTTTTCTCTCCATCTCTTATCTCTCTTGCTCCTAATACTAGGTCCTCCTCTCCACTTGCTCCTCTTGTTTGCTTGCAAATATAAACATGTTCCTGATCCTGAAAATATACTTTCTTTGGTTTTGCTACTCCCTCAGATCACCGTTCTACTTCTTTCCTTTATTTCATTGGGAAATTTCTCAAAAGATATGCCTATACTCACTGTCTTTACTTCCTCACTGCCCACTCCTAAATTCTTTATAATCTGGCTTCTATTTCCGCTAATCAACTTTAATCACAACGACCACCAAACTCAAAGACTTTCTCTGACTCTTCCCTAAAGACAGCGGGCTCTGCTGTCCAAACCTTCCGTGTGGCTCTGTCTTCTCTTTGCTCCAATCACACTGCATCACCCTGGTTCTACCTCTGTCTTCCCAGGTTCTAAATCCTATTTGCTCTGTTTTCATCCCATTTTCCTGTTCTTCGGTTCCCTAAAATTTTACTATCTATAAGATTCTGTTCTTACTCGTTTGCTCTCTGAACTCCCTTTGACAGTCCCCACTCCCCATTCCTATAGTTTTAATCTTTATACCGCTGACCTTGGCTTCTCGCCTGGTCTCCAGGCCGTGTGTCCAACGACCTGTTGAACAAGCTGATGTTTCCATGGCGCCACAAACTGAAAACAGCCAAAGGGAACTCGTAGTCTTTCTCCTCAAATACACTTCTAGCCTCTGTCTTCCCGTTTCTGTTAATGGTACCACTTGAGTAAAATCTGAGTCATCTTTGACAAAACCCTCTCCCTCACCCTGCAATCAGCTGCCAAGTCCAGTGCCTTCTATCTCCCACAGGCCTTGCATCCATTCTCCCCTCTTCATTCCCACTGTTTGTCCCTAGCTTAGGTCCTCATGACATCTCCGATGGATAGTGGCACACTGTCTTTCCTGGTCTGCCTGCTTCAAACCGCTATTCCTCTGCCTTTACCTGGCACACCTCCTCCATCTGGCCAGGTTAATCATGACACACACCAGAACATTGACAGGGTCTCCCTGGTGCCTACAGAATAGTTCAGTGTCCTTGTCCTGGCATCCGGGTTCTCCATGATCTGGGTCTAACCTACATTTTCTACTTGTTCCAGTCATATCTTTTCTGCACCTGCCAAACTAGTTATTCATGGTCTCTTATAGGTTTCAAGATTTCTCACCAATATGCCTTTGTAATGCCCTTCTCCCAGCCCCACATGTCCAATTTCTACTCATCTTTCAAGGCCTAGATCATAGGCCACCTCCTCTGTGAAATCATCCCTGATTTTCCCAGCTAGAAATCCACCTGACCCACCACAAAACTTGGCTGAACCTCTCCTATGGCACTTACTACTTCTTGCCTTGGATTATTGCTACTGATAATAGGATTTCCTCTCCCCACCACTTCCAGATTGCAGAGTTCTTGGGCAAAGAAGTTCTAGGTGTACCCCAGCACCTAGTAGGATGCTTTGAAGTCAGTAAATCAGAAAAAAAAAAAAAAACATTGCCATCGAGTCGATTCCGACTCGTAGCAACCCTATAGGACAGGGTAGAACTACCCCATAGAGTTTCCAAGGAGTGCCTGGTGGATTTGAACTGCCAACCCTTTGGTTAGCAGCCATAGCACTTAACCACTGTGCCACCAGGGTTTCCTTGTAGTCAGTAAAAAACCAAAAAAAAAAAAAAAAAACTCAGTGCCATCAAGTCAATTCTGACTCATAGCGACCCTATAGGACAGAGTAAAATTGCCCCATGGAGTTTCCAAGGAGTGCCTGGCGGATTCGAACTGCCAACCCTTTGGTTAGCAGCCATAGCCCTTAACCACTACACCACCAGGGTTTCAGTAAGGGCTACATAAATATTTAATGGCTGAATTCCAAGCACCCTGGCCCTCCTTACTAGCTCCCTGGTCCTCACCTCTTTTCAACTACAACTTAACTACTTAAAAGTCTGTTATCCTGTCAAGCCAAACCTCTGAGGGACCTAGCATCAAGATCACACCTGCCACACCCCTTGTGCTGCTCAGGCCAGCATTCCCAAGTGCATGCCTGGTATGTGTATCTGGGCCAGGCAGGAGGCTTCATTTATGGAAGCTTTTTTGTTTCAGTGGGGAACAATTAAGATCTCTTCCCTTTCTAGTTTCTTTCATAGAGTCTTAGAGTTGGAAGGAAGCTCAGAGATTATCATCGAACCTCATCATTTTTCAGGAAAGCAAACTGAGGTCCTGAGAGGAGAAGTCACTTTTCCAAGGTCACACAGCAAGATCGTGTGAATGCACTCAGACTTGTGTGTGTGTGGTAGTGAGGAGGTGGTACTGGAGATTGAGGAGGGATGGAGAAGAGTGGTTAGGAAATGGCCAGAAGAGTCATCTTCCAAGAGTTCCCCTGTGATGGTCACATGGGTGAAGCTCAGTGTGAGGGCCCTGCTGCACCCTTTCCGTGCACTGCCCCATCCCATCCTGGGTCTTCCCCCCAGCCCTGCCAACTCTCACCTCTCCTCTTGCAAGCTCTCCAGGGCCTTGGGTGCCACACTGAGTGTCTGAACCTCCAGGGTGCTGTTCTGGGAGAGCCCTGCAGTACCTGTCACCTTTACCGTCTTTGGCATATCCACCTTTCCCTCCACTCGGGCGCCCAGCATATTCTTAAAGCCAAAGTTCCCACTATCTGTTGGCTCTGCAGGAGAGAGAAGACAAAAGGGGCTGGGCTGAGGGGCATCCCTCTCCCCACTGCCACCGCCTCAGCTCCTAATGAGAACTTTGGGCTAGATGACATCTACCCATGTCTGGGCAGAAGGAGGCTGGGTGCCTGGCCCCCATCCCTCAGTACCCAACCCCATGCTGAGGCTGACCTGCAGGTGAGCTGCCGGGCTCAAGCACGTCCAGAAGGGTGTAGTCAGTGTGGACATAGCGGGCACCCCAGAAAAGCGTGCCCTTCCTTTTCCTCAGCACCAGGCAGAAGGGATGGAAGCGCTTGAAGTCAATGAGGCTATCAAGGGGTATAAGGTCCCCTCGAGGGTTTAGCTGTCTGGCCAGGGCCCGGGTAACATTTTCAAACACGGTCATTGTCTCTGCAGGGGAGAGAAGAGAGTGTCAAGGTGGCTGCCATGGACACCAGGGCCTAGTAAGACCCCTGGCAGAGGGGCAGCCTGACTCAGGGCAGGAGGAGAGGGGGAAGCTCTTAAAGATGCCTGGATTCATGGAATGTCAGAGCTGAAAGAAACCAAAGAAGTTCTCGTTTTATGATGAGGCAACTAGGGCTTGAAAGATGAAACACTTTGTCTGAAGTCCCACAGTTGGCTTGAGAGCCCAGACACCCCCTTTCTTTGTCGAGGGCACCTTTTTCACTCCACACTCATTTTCTTCACAGACGCGAGCACAATTGGAGGGTTTCGTTAGCAATGGAAGTAAAGCTTCTCACACAGCTGGACAAACCTTGTCTTCCACAGAGAACAGACCTGGGGACTCAAGGGAAGGAGAGCAGCCCCCACTGTGCCAAAGGATTGGGGAGGTAGATGCTGTTCACCTGCCTTAGTGGCCCTTCCCTTGGGTCGGGTACTCAGCAGTGGCCTGCACCCTGGACTTCTCTTGTGCCTCGTGTAGGCTTATAGGTGTGAATACATCCACCTCCCCCCAGCGACTGCCCAGTGGATCCTGGCACTTCTGTGTGCCTTGCCTTTGCACACACCACTCCCTCTGCCTGGAATACTCCCTCCCAATGTGAAGAATCCCTTTTAACCCTTTAAGACTCAATTTGGGGTCACTTCCCCTGTGGCCCCTTCCCTTACTCCTTCAGGCAGTTAATGATTCCGCCCTGTGTTCCCAAAGCACTTTGTACATCCCCTTCTGAAACACCTGCAACTTGATGTTGTTATGATCTGTTCACCAGACTCTCTCACCTACTCGACTGTGACCTCCCAGAATGCAGGAAATAGGTCTTAGTCATCTCTGCAGCATCAGCACCAAGCACAGTGCCTGGCACAGAGTTGGAGCTTGGGGCAAATGCATGTGGAAAGAATGAGTGAACAAACGAATGAATGAATGTGGCACTGGAAGACAAACTGGGGTGAGAACATCCTGGAGAATGCTGGGCCTGCAAGAGCCCAAGGTTCACTGTCTTGGGTCTTTGTCTTTGAGGCTCCAGTCCAGGTACTCTGGCTCAGTGGCCAGACAGCACAGCTGGATTATCACCATGGGTTGAAGAGTTTACATGAGCTGTCTGGTAACTGCCTCACTTCACCTGTGGTACCTCACAAAGGCAGGGAAGCAGGAGGCACATGCAGAGCCAGCTGGGCCATTCTGCCAACCACAGGAGCTCCAATAAGCTTTTTTCACCTCTCATTCCTGGGAGAGCCGTTCCTGGGAGGGCCAGAATGGGATGGACAGAGAGCCCTGGGACCAGCCAGGTGCGCATGGGAAGGGCTTGGGTAGTCTCCTTACCAGCAAAGTGCTCATAGGGACGCCTCTCCCTTCCCTTCTCCAAGGCCTATCAGGATATCTACCCTATTGGTCTCCTGGGAAGCCAGGCCCTTCTTGTCCCACCCATCTCCACCACGTTCCTGGAATGCCTCCTGCCTCCTCTGTTGTCATCAAGTTCTTACCAGGGAGTGATGCTGGGTCCTGTCCGGCAGCTGGGTCTGGGGTGCACAGGCCAAGACAGTCAGGTGAGGGTCCAGGGCTCACTCAGTCTGTAGGTTGAGTGGCTGTACCTAGTCAGGACAGGCTGCTTTATGCCTCAGTGAAGGCAGGGAGGTAGCTTCCAGGGACCCCGCCTGCCCCAGTGACACCACTCCCCTCCAGCTCTGCATCCGGGAGAACAGCATCAACCTGTTCCACCTATGCCCTGCCCCCAGCCCTGGGCCCTGGCCTCCTACAGGGCTGAGGGGGTGGGTGGGGAGCTGCCAGGCAGGTGCCAGCGTGGGAGGGGGCCAGGGCCGAGAGAGAAGTGGCAACCAAAGATTGGTGATGGCTGAGATGGGGGAAGGCACCTTTGGGAGGGGGTGCAGAAAATGGCAATGGGAAGGATGTAATTGTGTGTATTTGTGCATATGTGTGTATGATGAGGGAAGGCATCTCTGTTCTGTTATCAACATAGCCATCAGGAAGAATCTAGGGTTCATGATGAGGTCTTGTGGGTGTGATTAAAGGGATAAGAAATCCTGTGCATCCACATATTCCCACAGAGAGCAGAGCAGCTGGAAAGTTGTCCTCCATCTTTGTTTTTCAATCTGTAAATCACTACCTCACTCCATTGGTTTTCCCTACATACACATTATCTATGGCACTGTTAGACAGATACGTCTGTGTAGTCAGAGATGGAGATACTCCAAGGGTTTTCTGTTGTTCAGTGTTCAGTGCCTCTACTCCTGATGGAATATTGTATAGCACATACACACATACACAGAGGCAGAACCAGAACCAGTTGCCATCAAGTTGACTCAAACTCATGGTGACCCCATGTGTGTCAGAGTAGAGCTATGCTCCATAGGGTCTTTAATGGCTGATTTTTTGGAAGTAGATTGCCAGGCCTTTCCTCCAAGGTGCCTCTGGGTGGACTCAAACATCCAACCTTTTGGTTAGCAACTGATCATGTTAACCGTCTGCACCACCCAGGACTTAAGGCATCATGAAATCCTTGGAAAAGCCCAGGATGCATGTCTGCAATGGGAACTCAGATGTCTCACCACAGGTCACTCAGGTCCTGCTCTCATCTTAGGTCCCTGCCTAGAGGACTTTTAAAAGGGGCTCTTTAGATTATCTAGATCAGGTCTCTAGATGACAAATCAAGACATTTACAAGCAAAGCTCTTGACATGTTGGGATATGTGGGTTATGACCTGATTGTAACTGGGGGCTTGCTCTCACCTGAGGCTCTCAGCCTCATGACTCATCCAAAAGAAACACAAACCAACCTCAAAAACCATGAAGTGATCTTTCCTGGGGGTTTTACTATACTTAACAAAACTCCTTAGAAACTTCATTACCCACCTTTGTCCCCAAAGTTCCATGCATTATAGCAGCTGCTCCCAAGTCTCTCTTCTCTGACTTAAATACAAAACAAAACAAAACAAAAACAAAGAAAACCTTGCCCCTGCTGAATCTCTGGTCTTTTTGTTCACCTCCCTCCCCATCTGCCCCATGCCCTTATTATATGACGATTCACTTCTTTCTTCAGTTTGACAGCCCTTAACTACTACCTTCATCAAACAGCCCTCCTCCTTAGAAGGGGCAGAGGGGAATCTGGGATAGAATTTAAAACGTGCGGGAAGATATTTAAGTTAGACTAACATGTAAAAACTCTTTAGGTAAATTTAAAGCAACAATATTGAAAGAGGAGGCTGGGGGGCGTATGGTGCTTATGCAGGGAATGAAGAAGCGCTTTCAGGCAGGTGGCAGGGCTTTGCTCTCTATCGCCCTCTGGTGGTCACTCAGTGTTAGGTCATGGACGATAATCACGAACTGCAGACCAAGTTTGTGATCTGTGTGTCGTTGATAGGAGACGGGGGCCAGGGAAGGGAATTGAGTTAGGTGAAGAAGCCCCAGCCAGCTGTTCTCTGGGAACCTTAACGTCTCTCTGACCCACAGAGTCCACACACAGAGATTGAGATGAGAAATTATTTTCTTACCCATTTTCCTTTTTTATTATTGTTTTTCCCCTTGGGAAGGGGTCAAAGAGGAAAGAGAGAGGGGTAGGCTACTGTAATTCAGAAGGGCAGAAGGCACTGACCCTGGCAAGAATGGGAACAAGTTGGCAGAAGGGTACTCTGGGAGTTATAAGGGCAGGGAGAAGGTTTAGGAAGCAGGGACACAGATACAAAGCCTGCTTTGTAGGGTGTGGGATGGCTGGAGCATTTAGGGGGAGTGACCCCTTGCACAGACATATGCCTAGCCCTTCTCTGAGTAAAAGGAAGTGGAATGGTTAGGGATGAACACAGACTGGAATGGGGGCATGACAGTCTGGTGGAGAGGTAGGAAGAACACTCCCCAAGAGTGTTTTGTTTTATATCTCACTAGGGAGGTTGAAAGTTTTGGGGTACAGACTCCAGATTGTGGCCATACTTCAATAAATCCCCTTTTCTGAATGGAATAAGACCCCAGACTCCTTTCTGGTCCCCTAAAAAATGTTGAGGTTTCTCCCCAAATTCCTTTGTCAGCTTTGGAACCCAAGACATTCCCAAACTCCTGGTTGAGCAAACGTTGATGTTCAGCTCGGACTGCATCAAACTCAGCATCAGAGTTCAGTGTGGCAGCCCTCATTGCCCCCAGCCCTCCATTGCCCATCTCCCTACCCATCAGGCTGGTGTGAGCAAGAAGGCTACTGTCAGCCCCCAGCCCAAGCCCAGAGAAGCCTCTTCTGTCAGCTGAGGCTGGGACCCGCAGGCCAGATCCTCCTAACACTCCAATTCTTCCTGAGTCCCTGCTGATGTGGCTGGAGCAGGCCTTGGAGCTTCTGCCCACTTCATGGCTGATGGAAGGGAAGCTCTCCTCCTTGGCTGTGACTGCCAAGCCCTCTCCATGGGACAGAGTCTCCAGATCCTTGTTACCAGAGGCTGGGCTCCAGATGGAGCCTTTCAAGCTGCCTCCAAGGGGAGCTTGGAGCCGAAGCTGCTCTCCATTTTCACCACCTCCCCTAGGCCCATCCTCAAGCCCCACTCTGCTTTCCCTAGTCCAGGTCGGGTCAGAGCTGGGGATCCATGGTGGACAAAGTGGCTGGATAGCCAGGTGTTGTCGGTCAGCACCCGAAAGATGGAGAGGGAAGCATAGAGGGCACAGAGCAGCAGCAGGGCACTGGGTTCCCAGGTGCAGAGGGGTCCATCTCCTTGTATGTCGAGGTGGCAGAGTCCCATCAGGGCCTGGGTCACCTTTGGGTCCTCACCTCAGAAGCCCCCACTAACAGTTCGCAGTGAAGATAGAAAGGCCCTGCCTCCTCTCGGAGAAAGTTCTGGTCCAGGATGGTCTCCATCTGCACAACAGAGCATAAACATCACAGGATGCTTTGCATTTGGGGAGCCACCAACTTCAGAGGTGGTCTGCAGTAGAATTTAAATCTCAGCCCCTGTCCCCATCCTGGAACCCCTTTGCCTGTTAATGCTAGAGTCCAGCAGAAATAGACACCTGAGTTCTGTTGAGAGCCCTACCAGGATTCTGGTGAAGTCCCTCAGCTCTCCTGGCCTCAGAGTGCTCATCCAGGAAGCAAGGGGTTGAGCTAGGTGGGCTCCAGGATCCCTTCTAGTGCTCACATTCACCCCCATGTCCAGCCTGCACACCCTGGACTTCTCACCAGCTTCATCTGTTGGGGCAGGATCCCTTTCTCCACAGACATGGCCAGCAGCTGCTGTTGCTCCTTGCTCAGCTCTGCAGAGGACAGAGAAGTGGAGAGGGAAGAGACAGAGGTATGCCCTCTCTCCCTCTGGGGGGCAGGAGACTGCAAGGGGGTCTGGGAGCCGGGGCTAACTTGGGAGGGCAGATCCACTCATTCTTCCCCAGGAGAAGATGAGAGTCCAGGAGGGGTGTGTTCCACTTTCTTTAGGGAAAATGGACAGGTTAGGTGGGCTTGCAAGGGGCCCTGGTGATGCAAACAGTTAAGCACTTGGCTAACCAAAAGGTCAGTGGTTTGAACCCACTAACAGCTCTGCGGGAGGAAAGACCTGGCTATCTGCTCCCATAAAGATTGTTGTTGTTGTTAGGTGCTATTGTGTTGGTTTTGACTCATAGTGATCCTATGTATAACAGAATGAAACACTGCCTGGTCCTGCACCACCCTCACAATCATTGCTATGTTTGAGCCCATTGTTACAGCCTAGGAAATCCTATGGGGCAGTTCTACTCTGTCCTTACAGAGTCGGTATGAGTCGGAATCAATTCAATGGCAAACAAGAACAGCAGGTGGGGTAGCACCTCTTGCCTCTTCCTTGGAGCGGGGGACAGCAGGGTTGGGCCCTGCTTCACTGCCTGTAGCTTGGTACAAGGATTGGCGTCATGGGTGTTCCACCTGTGCAGTACTTGGTTCAACGTTCTGTTGTCACCGTCTTGAATAATAATTCTTCATTTTTGCAGGTCCTGCTTGGTACCACTAAGCCTAACCCAGTAGGCCTGTCACATCAGGGCCTACACACCCCCTCCCTTGCGGAGTCCCCAGCAGATAGATGATGTTCCCAGCCAGTATGGCGTTGAGCTTGCCAGAAGACTCCTGCAGCCGAGGACTGTGTCTCCGGGGCCTCCCCAGAACTCCCAGAGCCACTGGCTCATCAAGAGCCAGGGCCCCATCCACCTGGCAGCGAGCTAGGACTTGATCAGCTGGATCTTCCTCTAGTCAGAGAGACAGGTAGCTCCCTGAGGAATGGGGGCCAGGTCTTCTCATTTTGAGGATTCCCTCAGGGTTGGGGCTCAGGGTCTCTTCCTCAGCCTTGAAAGAGCTTCCCTTGGGTGGACATGCTAGCTGAAGTCTCGGGGGTGTGAGAGGCCCGTTCCAGCCACCCAGCCGACACTTGGCCCCCAGCAGCCCGCAGCTCTGCCTGTAGCCACGCCTCCGGCCGACTCAAGCCCCGCCCCCAGCCGTTTTAAACCACGCTCACGTCTCCTCCCGCAATCCTTCCGACACCATCCAGCTCCGCCCCGAACGCCGCGCCGCGCACGCGTCCAGCCCTCACCACTTCAGCCCCGCCCGCGATTTCCCCAACTCCGCCCCCGTCGTCTCCGTCCCTCCCCCAGCCAACTTTAGCCCCGCCCCAGCCTCCGCAATCCTACCGTCGCCGCTCCAGCCCAGCCCCTGACTCGCTTAGCACCCCGCCCCCGGCCGTCCCAGCCCCGCCGTCACCGCGCCCTTCAACTCCCGCCGCGCCGGCGCCTGGCCCGGCAGCGCCAGTACTTCCCTCAGCAGGGCGCTCTGCTGCTGCAGGGTAAGGCTCTTGTTCGCCGGCTGCTGCTCTTCCACTTCGGCCTGCAGCACCCGAAACCCCGTGTGCTCCCGTGGGGCTGGCTCAGGCCTGGAAGGCGCTTTGGGTACAGGACAGTGGTGACCCGGACTCTACCTCTCTAAACCCGCTTAGGTGTTTTCCCCTCGCAGTTCCACCTTGTGCCGGAGTTCTCCCACTCTCAGCCAGGGTTCCCTTTCCTTTCATTGTCTCCCGTGTCTCCCCACCACCCTCCACCCCCTCACCCTCGCCTTTGACCGCCTCTCTTTCCCCAGGGCACCCTCAGTTTCAATACCTCCATCAGCCTGCCTCTGGGTGCCTTCTCGGCCTCTCTCCTCAAGCAGCTGGTCATTGGGGAAAACAGCCAGGTGGAATGTGAAAGAGAGGAGGGGAGGCAGAAGTCCCAGGGTCCCCACATCTAAAAGGTGCCCACACCTAACAGGTCCCCCACCCCCATACTCAGAGGCCCCCTTCTCAGACTTGGCGTCCTGTCCCCTCTCTCAAGGGAAAAATGATAAGGCCAGGGTTTGGTGTGGGGTTGGGGGGAAGCAGACAAGGGACCTCAGGGGAGCTGAATTCCTTACATGGAGACATTGAGGACCCTGCAGAGGGGAAAAGAGACACATGTAGTCACCATGGGTGACTGCAATAGCAGATGGAGAGAAGAGCAAGGGCAGAGAGCCACAAGGGTTGAGGTGTTGCCCTGCACCATCCTGAAGCCCTGAGTGGGTTTAGTTCCAGCCTGCCTAGAACAATATGGTTGAGGATGGGCAAGGGTTTATGTGCTTCCAGGACCCAAGAAACCTGTGACTGGGATCCCAGTCATCACCAGGGCCTGCCAAAGTCTGAAGGATCCCTCTGCATCTCTCCCACTGTTGCCCCCAAGCTCTAGTCTTGGGTTCCTGACTTGACCAGTTCCTTTCCTTTGCTGGGAAAGGGGGTCTTTGTGTCTCCTTAACTTTCTAACATTTTGTCCACTCTTCTCCAGCCCCCATCACATTATGGGGTGGGGAAGGGGAGAAGAGTCCCTCAGATTCTCTCAACTTTGAGGGGGAATATTTCCAGCTTCTTGTCCTTGAATGGAGGGATGTCTATGGGGGTAGAAATGGGACATTGGTCTTCTGACTCTTTTTTACTTTCCCTGCCCCCCCTCACCCCACACACATTGTGTGGCCTTGGGAACAGGGGAGGAGTCGGTGGGAGGTGCAGGCTTTAGGGAGTGATACAAAAAGGTAGAGTGGAGGTGGGGAGGGGCCTGAGGGTTCCGAGGCCACTGGCTGGTTTTAGAGATAGGACCTAAATAGTAATGGCAAATTGCAACCTCCCCAATTTCAGCTTGTATGCAAAGGACTGGAACTGAGATGTGGGGACCCTGGGACCCCTGCCTCCCGTCCTCTCCCTCACATTCCACCCCAATGACCAGCCACTTGAGGCAAAGGGCCAAGATGGCACCCAGAGACAGGTTGATGGCAGTGTTGAAACTGAGAGTGCCCTGGGGAAAGAAGGCGGTCAAAGGAGAGGGTGAGGGGGTCAAGGGTGGTGAGGAGAGATGGAAGGTAATGAAAGGGAGGGGAACTCTGTCTGAGAGTGGGAGAACTCTGCAGAGGGTGGAACTGTGAAGGGAAAACACCAGCAGGGAGTCGGGAAATGGACAGATTTGCCAATAAGTAAGTGGCTGGTGATCTTGGGTAAGTCACTGAACTTTTCTGAGATACAGTTTCCTAAACACTATGAAATAGGGAATACAATAGGAATTTAGGCTACTTCACAGGATTCCTGTGAGATGATAGATGGAGAAGTCCTTTGGGGCTTTGAGAAGTGAGGAGTGGGGGGCAAATGTGTGCATGGATGGGGGTGGGGTAGAGGAAACATCTTGGAGATTGCCAGCCTTGAGCCCCACAGCAGTGAGGAGGGTGGTGAAGATGCCCCCTCCAGCCTTGCCACCGTTCTCCAGTGTAGCTTCCTTCAGGGTTTCCACAGCCTCAGTTGCCACGTACAGATTTTCCCCACCCTCTGGCAGCTTCTCTAGGAACAATGGTTCTGGCTTCTTCAGCTACCTGTGGTGGTGGGCTCAGATGCTCTGAGTGGGTAGAACCCTTTTCCCATCCATGTCAGAGCCCCCTCAGCTGGGTCCCTCTTCCTCTTTGCCCCTCTCTCATCTCTGTCTCTCTCTGTGTGCGTGTCTTAGAGGGACAGGGCCCCATGGATTCTAGTCCTTGTTCTTCCCTGTCTGTGTCACCTTGGGCAACTCACTGCCCCTGTCTGGACCCTCTTGTAAAATGAAGATCTTTGTCAATTCTGACAGTCTATGCTGCTCTGGGGGTAGTGACATGCCCCTTGTGTGAGCGCCTTTCACCTGGAGCCCTCAACCTGCCTCCCACCCCCCACTGCAGCTCACCTCTTCTTTAGATTTTCCAGATCATTCATAATGCAGAGCTTCTCTATGTCCAGGGAGTTTTGACATTTGCCCCCAACTGTGACAAATATTCACTGGGAGCCCTATGGCTGCGGTCTTCGCCCCTGCTGTTACTCCTCCATCACTGCAGCCTTGAATTGTGACCTTAGAGTCTTTTCTTGGCTCTACAGGACAGAGACCCCCTCATGCTTGTTCCCACACACCGCTTGCAGGAGACCTTCCCTGAAGGACTCTGCATGATAAATTGCCCTTGACCCAAAAGTGAATGTGAATTGAGAGCTGACCTCAGACATTAATATTAGTGTGGGGACTTAACTTTTTTTTTTTAACGTTCTAAAAGAAGATGGTAATTGTTGTATATGCAGAAATGAGTATTGTGACTGGGAGAAGAGAAACTGAATTCCGAAGCCTGAAGGAGATGCGTGCGTGGTGGCGGTGGGGAACATAAAAACGGACAAAGGACAAGGGTGGAAAAGAACGGTGATGTGCTGACCCCAAGTGATGGAGGCTCCAGAGCCATCTTCAATATCTAAAGGCTGTCATGCCCAAGAGAGACTGGCCTTGCTCTGTGTGACTCCTGGGGAGGTCTTAATCAGTGGGAAGAAGGACAAGGGGGTAGGCAAGATATAGTGAGGTTTTTCCAACAGTCACCCTGCATTATTTACCTCTGCCCTGATGGGGCAGGAGAAAGGTGTGACAGTCCGCTCCTGTAAATGTTACAGCCTAGGACTCCCTCTGGGGCAGTTCTACTCTGTCCTACAGGATTGCTAGCAATCAGAATCAACTTGACAGTGGCTTTTGCATTTGGGCCCTGATAGGATGGAAACTCTTTGTTAAATGTGTCACCTGCTCCCAGTGTCAGTGAGTGGATGCTGTAAAACTGGACCTTTTTACAGGTAACTCAAAGTCAATGTGATTAATATTCCCTATATTGCCGATTCCCATAGGGACTTTTGAGGTAGGGAGGGCCATTTGTCCACACAAGACCATTGAGGATGCACTAAACGGCCCTACTGAGGTGCTTTTGAGATCTTATAAATACTTTTAATAATGTCTCTCCCCGCCATCAGGCCATTGTTTCTCACTGCTGCTATTGTAACTGTCTGTAATATACCTTTTACAGTTTTTTCACTTCAAAGATACTGCTTTGAACCCACCATACAGCTAGAAGCCATAGTTCCAAGACTATTATAACTATGTGTAAAATAAGAATAAATGGGTTCTCAGTGAGTGCTCCTGTGAGCTAAGTACGTGAACCTTAGTCAACGTTGGATTTAGATGCCCCTCCTGGGCTTGTGTGGCTCCTGTGTGCAATTATGTCACCCTGGGTTGTTGTCATTGATACACTATCCTATCAGGTCCTTAAGGGTGGGCACCATGACTTACTCATCCTTGTATCTGCAATGCCTGGCATTTGTAGGAACTCAATAAATGTTTGTCTAATGAATGGGTAGAAAAAATGGCATCTATTTTGGCAGCTCAGAGGCCCTATTTTGTCTGTTTTCTGCCTTTCTGATTTGGGACGACCTTCCTTATAAGCAGGCGAGATTGCTGATGGCTGAGTCTCAGAGAAATGAGGGGAAACTTCCTAGATTGAATTCTCTTCAGTCCAACAAGAGCGACACAATCCCTGCCCTTGGAATAAGCCGACTGAACTGCATCGGGTTTTGATGCTGACGTCCCTTCCCTCTGTAGGAGAGTTCAGTGTTGTGCTTGAGTCACCTGTGGGGAACCCAAGACAAGAAAGGGTGGGGTTATGCCCCATCCATTGCTCTTCCACTCCCTCTCTCAGCTCTAGTGTATGCAGTTTGCTCTCTATTTATTTTTTTAGTAGATAATGAAGAGCCTTGGTAGTGCAGTGGTTAAGAGGTTGGCTCCTAAACAAAAGGTCGGCAGTTCGAAATAACCAACCACTCGTTGGAAACCTATGGGGCAGTTCTACTCTGTCCTGTAGGGTTGCTGTAAGTTGGAATCGACTCAACGGCAGTGGGCAGTGGGTTAGTAAATAATAAGGCTTTGTAGGTGCTTAAATCGCTGTGTCTAGGGGATGTCTTGGTCTCATCAGGCTGGGAGCTCCCCAAAGAGAAAGGTTCCTATTTCTTTCATTAGCCTAGGAGCTCGCTGAGATCTAGGTTCGCATCTCGGCCCTCACACTGGAGGCTCCTTTCTCTATCGCCCTGGCCTCTGCTCCACTTGGCAAAAAGAAGCTGATGGTGGAAGGGCTGAGGGGCCTCTCTGCCCCCACTCCCACCCACAATCTGCTGGCTGCAGGATGCTGGCTGTGAATGACAAGCTGGGCTTACCCCAGGCCTCCCGGGTACTTGGGATGTGTGCCTGCCTCTTGCCTCAACTAGACCAGGCATCTGGCCTGACCCTCTTGGTACCTGGCAGTTTTGTTACTGGCTCCAGCGCACCCTGGAGGGAGAAGTCAGTCTTGATGTACTGCGTCCCCCAGAAAAGCGTACCTTTCTCTTCCTCTGTACTAGGCAGAAGGGCTGAAAGTGGGCAGCATCGATGAGGCTGTTCAGCAGGATGAAGTCCCCAACAGGATCCAACTGCCTCACCAGGGCCCGGGTGGTGTTTTGGAAAACAGGTCCCATGATCCCTGACCTCTGGTCCCTGGCAGAGCTGAGGAGGGGGTTGAAGCCAATGTGCCACTCTGTTCCCGCCTGCCCAGAGGGCAAGCAAAACCCAGAGGTCAGGGTGCTGAGGGGTTGTTCAGGTTCAGTGACTGTTCCAGGTTAGGAGGAGTCTGGGGTGGGGGGTCCAGCTCAGTGTTAGCCAAACTGTAGCTACAACTTCGAACACCCTCTTCCCACCAAGTTCTGACTTAGGGACTCCAGCTGGCTGGGGTGAGGGGGTCTCTTCCCAGGCAGGGGAGTCAGTGAAGCATCTCCTTCCACCTCCTCTCACCTCCCATCTTTGCCCCATTCATCCTCCCAGTCCCTTGCGTCCTGTCCTAGCTATAGATGGGAGAGGAGCCTGAACGAGGAAGGCCATGGTGATGATTGGTGGAATGCTCGTTATCCAGGGCTCAGGTCCCCTGGCTTCAGAACCCCTCCCATCTGAACTACAGCCAAAGCTGACCTGCCTGGATCCTTTCCCACTCTCAGCTCACCTCTGAGAACTGGGCTGGGTGTCAGGATAGGGGAAGTGGCTCTCTGCAGACTTTCAGAAGTGGCCTCTGATGCCTGGATGATAGAGTCGAATGAGGCTCCAGGAATGGTCATCAGTGACAGAGACAGGTGCCCTGCCTATCTGCCACCCTCCCACCCTCACAGGTCTACACAATCTATTTCCCAGACCCCAGTGAGAAGTGTCCCAACCTGATTCCAGTAGATGGTGGGTGCACAGAATGGGACAGACCCTGAAAGGGGCAGGGGAGGGACTGATGGTGGCTTTGATAGGGATGGGGCCAGGATTCCAAGGCCCAGGCCAGGGTGTTGCTGGGACTCAAAGCTGCAACCTGGAACTTCCCACACCCTAGTTTTTTTTTTCCCATCCCTGAGCATCCCTGGAGGCGGGAGACCCATGTCCCTTGAGAAAAGGGGATTGGGCTCAGGTTTTTCTGAGGTGGGTCAAGATGGGGCTTCCTGGATGATATAAGGGTGCTCACACTTTAAGTGGTGGGGGGAGGGGAGCCTCAGGGATGAGACAGGGGTCCAGTGGAAGTGTAGGGGGGCCTGGGAAGAAAACAAGAAGGCAGGATAGGGCAGAAAGACCAGGGGAGACAATGAATTCCTCTCTGTCACTCCTTGGGTGGCCACCCACAAATCTCTGCCCCCGGCTGGGTGAAACCCTGGCTCAATGATTCTTATCTTCAGTTGCTACTGGGGCTCCCATAAGATTCCCAGAAGCAGCTGTCTTCTATGGAAGCCCACACTGGCAAATCATCCTGCATCGAGGCAGGGGATATGGTGTTGACCTCTTTGGGTCCCTTGAGAAATCTATTTGGGAATAGGAATATCTCATATAACCTTCTCCTTCAGCCAATTTAGTCTCTCCCCTGCCCCCCAGGAATTCTTGTATTAACTTTGAGTGCATCTGGTTTCTTCCTACACCCTGTTCAGACTCCTGCCGAGAGAAAGGGCAGATTGCCCAGAGGGTAGCGGCTCCCTTCTCTCTGTGCCTCCTACGACCCTCTCTCCTGTCCTTGCAGGTCCTAGAGAGGCTGCCTGGACCAGCAGGCTGGAGACCAAGGGCCTGATGACTGATGCCTTGATGCTGCCCTCCCTCCCTCCTCCCTGTGTGTCTTTCCACCAGAACCCCACTATTCCCCAATCTTCCTGTTCCATCATCTTTAATTCGTAGGCCCTGGTTTCCCTAGCAGATAGAGTCTAGTGTCAGGAGCTTAGAGGCAAAAGGAGAAAAAGGAATCTGACATTCAATCCAGCAGGAGCACCCCCACCCAGGGGTGATGGAGGAGATGGTGGTAGAGAGCTCAATGCCCCTCCCACTCCTTCTTGCTGCCAGCCTACACAAGTTCAATAAAATGAACAATAAGGAAGAGATCAGAGGAGCTCATAAAAGTGACTTTATTGAATTGTTTAGTGATGTTCTGGGGACAGGACACCCTCTAGCCCCCCACCCCCAGTCACCTATTCCCAGATCAGTCATAGAGGAGACAGAGCACTTTGCCTCCAAGGGATGGGGGTTCAAGAATCCCTTCAATATATAAAGAAGACAGAGATGGGGAGTCTCCAGAAAAGGAAGCAGGGGACCCTGAACCAGGGGGTCCCCATTAAAGGGTACAGGGAGAGGGGCCTGGGGGGCAAGAGAGATGAGCAAGAAGGAAGTGTGGTGGTTCTCAGTAGAGGCAACAGGGTGGGGGAGAAGAAAGGAGACACCCACAGGGCCGCACCTCAACTTTCTGACAGCACCACCATCCTCTCACCACTATTGGCTTCTCTATTCCAGCCCAGAGGTAGGTCCTGCCACTGCCCAAACATTCCAGATTATTTTACATCTTCCTTGCCTTTGCACGTGACCTTCCATCTAGCATTCCTCCCCTTTTTCTGCCCAAAGCCCCCTTCATTCTTTGTCAGTTAAAACGTCAATAGTGTGAGGCCTTTGAGGTTACCCTAAGCCAGGTAGAGGCCCCCTCCTTAGTGCTCCCACAGCTACCTGCTCCTTCTTCCTGGTTGGCACACATACCACCTACTGCCATTCTCTGTTCTGTTGTTCCCCCAGGACTGTGGACTCAGGAGCTTTGGGTTTTCTGAGTCCAGCACAATCTAGGCACAGATTAGGTGATCAAAGATGGAGCTGATTGAGCAAGAGATCAGTTGTTTAGGGGAGACAGAATGAAGGGTGGGGTGGGATGGAGTTTGGAGGTGGGATGAGACTACAGAGGTGGCAGAGAGGGTCAGAGGAAAGGAGAGGGCATGGGGTGGGAATGTGGGATGCAGGGCTAGGAGGCGTGCTCCCTGGCCTTCAGACAACTGTGCTAAGAGTGGAGGAGTCCTCGGAGCGCACGGGCATCACTGGAACCCGCTTGAGGGAGCGCCGGGCCTCATCTCGGTTCTGCCACATGTAGTGAATAAGATAGGCCACCACGAGCACCAGCCAGCCTCCCATGGTGACCAGCAGGGCCACATCAGTGCTCCGCTGGGCCCCACCTCGTCCTCTCCCACACAGCTCTTCCCCCCCTGCCAGTGGCAGGAACTCCTGCCCCACAAGATCTGGTCGGGCTCCCGCACCACATACAATGCCCGTCCCAGAGCCTGGTGCCAGCCTCACTCTCCTGAGCACCTCCTGGAGGGCGCAGTCACAGTGCCAAGGGTTGGCGGATAGGTTCACTTGGATCTGCAGCCCCATGAAGGCCTCCACAGGCACCGAGGCCAGCTGGTTGGCAGAGAGATCAAGGTGGCGCAGAGTGCCTGCCAGGCCCTGGAAAGCAGCCCTTGAGAGGTGGGCAAGGGCATTATGTGACAGATCCAGCTCCTCCAGGACAGGCAGGTGCTGGAAGGCACCAGCTGGCACCGAGGCCAGCCGGTTGGCATCCAGGTAGAGTTTGCGGGTGTCATTGGGGATGCCAACGGGTACAGCACTCAGGCCTGCCTGGCTGCAGCGGAATGTCTCCTCACCAGCTTCCTCTGCCACGTAGCAGCCCTGGGGAAGTGTCCGGGGGCTGGGCACGGCACCTCCCATGCCTATCATCAGCAGGAGGGACAGCAGGTAGCTGGCTGGTGGGAGCATGGCCACAGCTTGGCATAGTCCTGGGGTGGAGTAGGATCTGGGGAAGAAAAGGCCCCATAGAGAAGGATTGAGTAAAGAGAATCCTATCCCCTACTGTAGGTCTGCCTTCCTGAGACCCTTCTCTGGGGTCTCTTTGGGCTGGGGTCCCTTCTTCAAGTGTTCTCTCAGGCCTGAGTGCCTTTCTTAGTTCCCTTTTTGGCCTAGGGTTTCTCAGTAGGGCCCTGTAGATAAAAGTATCTCCTGGGCTTGGTACCCTACTGGGGCCTTTTTGATTCTAGGGGATTTTTCTACGAAGATTGTTGACCAAGGCCCTCTTGGCCATTCTCGGTCTGGGAGTTTTTAAGTTTCTGCCTCACTCATGTATTGATGTCCCTCACTGGAATAAAATCTTCCCCCAGCCTACCTGGGTAATTGCCAGGTGGGCCCAGATAGCCACTAGTGTGAAGGAGACAAGAAGGACAGCAATAGGACTTTAGGGTGTCCAGTTAGGCTAGGTGACTAGACAAGTTGTACTTTAGGCCCCACCTTCTGTGCCTATCATCCTCTTTTCCTGGAGCACCTATCCCTCTGCCTGCCCCAGCACTGTTCTCCCTACCCCGCTTTTCCTCCCTCATCCTCTCCCTCCTCCTGCCAGCCTCTCACCCCTGTTGGTGGGAGAGCCTTCTCCTGTGCTTCCTTCTCCCGGGAAGTAGCCTCCCTGATGCTCAGCTCTGGAGACCCGCTTCCTCCTCCAGAAGCCCTGCTCACTCGTAGCTGCTGGAAGTTGGGGGCTGGGGCTCAAGAGTGTTGAGTTTCCTGGCATGTGACTCTGGGCCCCAGGTGTCAGATACCTGAGCCATGGCCTGACCAGGAGATGCCAAAAGAGGGCAGATCCTGGACCCTGATGAATTCTCTGCTGTGGGGAGACCAGGCTCAATTTATTTCCTCTCAAGACCCTGACATATCATCTCCCCAGCTGGGAGTTGAGACTCTGACTCCCCAGAACCTCTCTCCCTTGCCTGGCTGAGCAGAAGGATCCCTACTGGGCAGGCCTAGGGGACAGAACTTGGTTAGACCCCATCCTACATCCATTGCCTCCAGCAACCTGTCTCCCCCGACTCCATCACTCCCCCATTCTCCTCTGCCCTTCCACTGTGCCCTGTGGCACCTTCTTCAATGGTGAGCAAACTACCCTCAGCCTTTTCCTTGGAAAATGTGTCTCTAAAGGAACTCATCTCCTCTCTTCATGGGGGTACCCAGCCCTCTTGCCTGCCAGGGGGCGCTGTAGTTCAACTTTTGTTTGTTCTCTGGCCTGTTGGTAGAGGATCCCCTCTAGGAATGGAAAGAAACCCCGGTGGTGTAGTGGGGGCTTTTCAAGGTGCCTGATGTCTGAGTTTTCCCACTGCCTTTATGTTCTGGGTTGGAACTGGCTCAGGCTTGCTCAGTTTTCTAGGTGCCCAAGGTGGCACTTTTAACTCTCCCACACACCTGGGTGCTAAGAGGAGCTTGGACAACTTATTCCCCAGGGCTTGCTGATCCTACCATGCCACCCCATTACCCAGCCCTCCCCTAATGCTCACCGGGTAGCGGGAAGGAAGGATTTGAAGGTGAACTTTGTGTGTGACTTTGGGCATGTCAGCAAACCCCTCTGTGTTCTCGCAAGTGAGAATGGTGATGCAGGGTTGGAGGGTTGAGTGGATGTGAAGCCACTTTGTGAAGGGCTGAGGACAAAGTCCAGTTGTTATGATTACCGTCTTCCAGAACATGCTTTGACCTTCCTCCAAGATTTCAGCACCAGGTCAGGTTTTTCCTCTCCACCACATCTCCTGTGCTCTATAGGGGCGGGGTGACAAGAGATCGCCTTCGCTAATACCCATGTGGATGACCCATCCATTCATTACCTTGTCTTATCCTCTCTAGCTCCCTTGACTTTTAGCCCCAGCCACCGGCTGCCTTGGCCACCGTGTAACTCAGCCTCCCGTTGTACCCCACCGTCCTACCTGTACCAGTTTGGTGCTAGAACTTAGAGCCTCACAGGATGACAGAGCTGGAATAGATCTTTGAGACTATCTTGTCCAACCCCCTTAGATTGCACATAGGTAAACTGAGGCCTAGAGAGGAATGTGACCAGAGTTACATTGTAAGTCAGTGGCCCAACTGAGACCAGAGGCCATTTCCTGACTCCTAACCACCCCCTATCGCCTTTCGGCCCCTCTCCTTCCTCCATGCCTCCCTTGCCAGTTCCCTGTATTCCTTGCCTTTTGACCCTTCATGACACCCACAGTATTGCATCAAACCCTGCTTTACTTCCAGGTCAGAGAGGTGGAAGAGAACAGGAGACTGGGATGTCAGAGAGACCAAGGAGGACGTTCACAAGGGAGCCTGAAGTCATATGTTCTGAAGACATTTCTGAGAAAGAAAATGTTGCTGGATTTTGTAAGATTTTGGGTGGCCAGGACTGGACACATAATTTGTAGGGCCCAGTGCAAAATGAAAATGTTGGGCCACTTGCTCAAAAACTGTGAAGTATTTCAAGATAGCGACAGCAGAGCGTTAAGCTAAATGCAGGGCCCTTCTGGGTACAGGGCCCTGTGTGACTGCACAGGACAGTACCTGTGATGCAGCCCTGTGGGTGACCTTTGAACAAGCAGTTTCAGGAGCGTGATGGAGGCCAGACCAGATGGTAGGATACCGAATAATGTCACCTCTGGGGGTGTACAAACCACTGACTCATTCTTGTGACGTCAACAAGGACATTTCTCAGACTCACATGTGTCCAAAGAATCAGATAAGATATGTTTTCTACATTTGAGCAGGATAAGTAAAAAAAAAAATTTTTTTAATTGATTAATTTTTTTAAAAAATTTTTATTGTGCTTTAAGTGAAAGTTTACAAATCAAGTCAGTCTCTCATACGAAAGTTTACATACACCTTGCTATATACTCCTAGTTGCTCTCCCTCTAATGAGACAGTACATTCCTTCCCTCCACTCTCTATTTCTATGTACATTCGGCTGCCTTCTGACCCCCTCTGTCCTTTCATCTCTCCCCCAGACAGGAGTCTCATGTGTCTACTTGATCCAAGAAGCTCACTCTTCACCAGTATCATTTTCTATCCCATAGTCCTGTCCAATCCCTGTCTGAAGAGTTGGCTTTGGGAATGGTTCCTGTCTTGGGCTAACAGAGGGCCTGGGGACTATGGCCCCGGGCTTGTTCTAGTCTAAGTCAGATCATTAAGTCTGGTCTTTTTACGAGAATTTGAGGTCTGCATCCCACTGCTCTACTGCTCCCTCAGGGGTTCTCTGTTGTGTTCCCTGTCAGGGGTTATTAATTTATTTTTGTTGTTGTTGGAAATATACACAGCAGAACATACATAATTCAACAATTTCTTCCTGTTCAATTCAGTGACATTGATTACATTCTTTAAGTTGTGCAATCATTCTCACTCTCCTTTTTGGAGTTGTTCCTCCCCCATTAACATAAACTCACTGACACCTAGGTTTCCTATCTAATCTTATTGGTTGCTATTGTCAATTTGATCCCATATAGATAGTTCTTAAAAGAACATAATGATCAAGGCAGACATTCTTTACTAGCTAAGGTAAATTACTGTTTGGTTTAAAGAACGCTTCAGGGGATATTTTTGGTTTAAGGTTTAAAGATTATCTCAGGGGAATAGTTTCCGTGATTTGTCGAACCTCAATGGCTCCAGAAAGTGGATTTGATGAGAATTTGAAACTCTGTTCTGCATTTTCTCTCCCTTTTGATCAGGGTTCTTCTGTAGAATCTTTGATCAAAACATTCAGTAATGGCAGCCAGGCCTGATCCAGTAGTGCAGGAGAAGCAAAATTTTTTTCTTTGGGTTGCTTATTAGTTAGGCCCGACACCTTGTGGCTCAATACTCAGGTGTCCATTTCAGGGTTGTGGCTAAAGGTGGTATAGAAAGCACGTGGGCCTTGACTCCTCCCACTGCCCCTCTCTCACACTGGACAGGGGGTTTAGCCACGGCACAAGAGTTGAGCCTGGCTGTTGATGGAGAGAGTTAACTTCTTCTCAGGTGAGGGCAGCTACCAGGAACGAGTGGGGGTAGCATATCCAGCACAGCAGGTGTGGGAGAAGCAGGCATTCTGTCCACACAGGAGAGTCTGCCTGGAGCTGTGGATTGTGTTTACCTGAGGGTGGCTAAGTGCAGTGCTCAGTAAAGAAGTGAAAACTATGGGGGAAAGAAGGAACGACAATCAGGACAGTACACAGTGCAGGGTGGAGGTGGGGGTTGACAGAAATTGGAGAGGAGATTCTTCTCTGCCATTCATTCATTCATTCAGTGAGGAGTTCCTGCAAGCCCTATGTTCCAAGTAGTGTGTTAGCTGAAGAAGGTACATATTCTGTTCTTAAGGTGCTGGGTCTATAGCAATGGTTCTGAAAACCCAACCTGCTCATTAGACTAACTTGAAGGGCTTTAAAAAATTATTTATGCTTGAGTTTCACCTTGACAATTAAACCTCTGTGGATGGGGTGTAGGCACTGATATTTTTAAAAAGGTCCCCAGGTATTCCGATGTGCAGGCTGAACTGAGGACCATTAGTCTACAGGGAGACATAGACACAAAGACACAATGCTTTAATGTGATGTCTGCCATAACAGACGTGTATGCAAGACGTGTGTGAAGCACAAAGAGAATAATTGTGATAGAGTCAGCTAGCTGTCTGCTTCGTATCCACTCCCTGTCTCCTCCCTTGATAACCAGTTGTCTTTGAGTCATTTCTGACTCATGACCCACCCCATGTGTGTCAGAGTAGAACCGTGCCCCGTAGAGTTTTCAACGTCTGATTTTCAGAAGTAGATCTTCAGGGCTTTCTTCTGAGGTACATCTGGGTGGACTGGAATCTCCCAGCAGAGCGAGTTAACGGTTTACACCACCCAGGAACTCCTCCTGGCATTTAACTCCATCTTGTGGAAAGGCCAAATGGTATATACACCTCGTGGTCATCCTCAGATGTACTTTCTCATTTGTTCAACATCCACCTCCTGAGCACCCACTGTGTATCAGGGCCTCAGGCAACACGGATGCAAAGAAAAGTAAAACATTCCGGCACCTGCACAATACTTACAGCCACCTGATAGCCTAGGAGTGGCTGTAGCTGTGCTGTTTGCAGGAGTCGGAGATGCCCAGAGGAAGAATCTATGGATTCTGCCTGGACAGTTTGGGAAGGATTCACAGAGAAGGAGACAGTTGAACTAGGGATAAATAAGAGTCTACCAGATGGAAGAGGGTAGGAAGAAAAGCGTTATAGGCCGAGACAAAAGCAAGAAAGAGCAACATGTGTTCTGAGAATGCTGAGGATCTCAGTGTGGCTGTAGTCTGGGCTGTGTGGTTCACTTACATACTTCTGCTAACATTTACTGAGAATCCACTATGTGCAGGAAATACAAATATGAGTAAGACATGGGCAAGCAGCCTAGTGGGGGAAGCAGATATTTAACAGAAAACTTAAATAGAGCACCTACAGCACAGTGATAGAAGTCTTTACTGTGACCCTGTGAGAACAGGATAGAGGGGTGGCCAGGAATGGCTTTTGGGAGAAATGTCACTTCCCAGCTGTGTGACTTTGGGCAAAATATTTGAACTCTCTGTGCTTTGGTTTTCTCATTTGTAAAATGGGAATAATGAAAATACCTACTTCACAGGGCTATTTTGAAGACCAACAGAGTCTATACATGTAAAACTCTTTGCCCAGTGCCTGGAACACAGCAAACGCCTAATGACCATAAAAAAAAAAAAAAACCATAGCTGTGATTATTACTGAAAGAGGAGCTGGCCTTAGGCAGGGGAAGAAGGGGATCTAGGATGGTGTTCACCCAGAATTTCTAGACAGGAGGGCTACAAGGGTGCTAGGGGATTTTGTCTTGAAGCCATGTCAACATAACAAGGGTACTGTTTTTATATCCATTGCCTTTAAAAAAAAAAATTTATTGTGTTTTCGGTGAAGGTTTACTCAGCAATTTAGGTTCCCATTCAACAATTTCTACACAAATTTTTCAGTGACATCCTTCACAATGCGTGAACATTCTCATTATCTCTGTTCTGGTTGTTCTGTTTCCATTTAGTTTCTCATCTTTGTTTTAAAGTAATTGTTGACTGTTTGGTCTCATATAGATAATTTTTTTTAAAAAGGAGTGCAGTACTCACAAGTGATATTCTTTATTTTGTGAGCAAATCTGTTACTTAGTTAAAAGGTGACCTCAGGGGCTAGCTTTGGTTCAAGGTTTAAAGAGTATCTCGGGGCAATAGTCTCGGGAGGTCCTCCAGTCTCAACTGGTCCAGTAAGTCTGGATTTTTTAAGAATTTGAGGTTCTGTTCCACAATTTTCTCCCATTCTACCAGAACCCATCTATTGTGGCCCTGATCAGAGCAATCCGTAGTCGTAGCCAGGAACCATCTAGTTGTTCTGGCCTCAGGGTAGATGAGGCCATGGTTCTTGTAGGCTGTTAATCCTGTAGACTAGTTTTTCTTTGAGTCTTTGGCTTCCTTCTTTCTCTTTTGCTCCAGGGAAGTAGAGACCCATAGCTGTATCTTAGATCGTCGCTCACAAGCTTTTTTTTTTTAATAATTTTTATTGTACTTTAAGTGAACGTTTACAAATCAAGTCAGTTTCTCACACAAAAACTTATATACCCCTTGCTTGCTACATTCTCCCAATTACTCTCCCGTTAGTGAGACAGCCTGCTCTCTCCCTCCACTCTCTCTTTTCGTGTCCATTTTGCCAGCTTCTAACCCCCTCCACCCTCTCATCTCCCCTCCAGGCAGGAGATGCCAACATAGTCTCAAGTGTCCACCTGATCCAAGAAGCTCACTCCTCACCAGCATCCCTCTCCAACCCATTGTCCAGTCCAATCCATGTCTGAAGAGTTGGCTTTGAGAATGGTTCCTGTCCTGGGCCAACAGAAGGTTTGGGGGCCATGACCACCGGGGTCTTTCCAGTCTCAGTCAGACCATTAAGTCTAGTCTTTTTATGAGAATTTGGGGTCTGCATCCCACTGCTCTCCTGCTCCCTCAGCGGTTCTCTGTTGTGTTCCCTGTCAGGGCAGTCATCCGTTGTAGCCGGGCACCATCTAGTTCTTCTGGTCTCAGGATGATGTAGTCTCTGGTTCATGAGCTCACAAGCTTTTAAGACCCCAGACACTACTCACCAAACTAGGATGTACAACATAAACTTTATGATCTATTTTGAAAATGGTTGTGGTGGCATCAGATCTCCTCTAACTTCATGAGGGGGACAAGAGAGAATCAAGATCAGCACACAGCTGATTCCTATGAAGTGGAGGTCAAACATACCTCCACCGTCCAACCTTTTTTACCAGTTCCCATACAGCACTACCACATCACTCTCTACTTCTCTGCTGGGTTCGATAATTTGTTGCAATGGCCACACAGAACTCACAGACCATACTGATAGTTATGGGGTTTATTATGGAAGTAACAGGTTACAACTCGTGATCAGGATCAGGGAGCATGTAGGGAAAGTCTCCTTTCTTCAGTGCAGGACTGAGCTCTCAGCTCCTCACAGCTGTGCTGGGCTCCTCTCGGCTCCCTGAGGTCAGGCTTCCTCTCTCGGCCCTTGGCCTGGCCTTTGCCCTGCTCACGCAAGTGTTACAAAGCTCTTTAGCTCTGCCAACATGTGCCCATGGCTCCCCATTCCTCCAGCAAGGTCTTGCGTAGAACTTTTTTTTTTTTTTAATTGTGCTTTAGGTGAAAGTTTACAGAGCATATTAGTTTCTCACAAAACAACACACGAATTGTTTTGTGACATTGGTTCTTGTGTACATCTCAGTGACATTGTTTATCTTTGTCAAAAGTGCTCAGCTTTCTCACTGCATGGGTCAGCACGCCCCCTGTAGTCACCTCGCTGAGAAGCCCACTGCAGCCATCTCGCATTGGTCTCCTGGTTCTATAGCTACTGTTTATCTGCTGCTGGATTGTGCTGTGTTTGCTGATGCTTCTTGCCATCTCTGGTGTTATAGCTCTGTCTGTCTCCTGAGTCTAGGAGATTCTCAGTGCAGGGACCCTGGGTCTAAAAGGCACACTCCACTTCCGGCTTTTCTTCTTGGTGGTAGTGAGTCCCACACCTCCCTCTGGGATTAGCTCTTTTAAAGCCTAATGGGATGGCAAAACTGATCAATCCCCCTTCATGGTCTCACCCCTAAAAGGGTTACATGCACCTTATTCGGATTATTAACAAGCTGTCCAATCCCCTTGGTGGGCCACAAGCACCTTATTTGCATAGTCCCACCCAATCATTTTGTGGGAGTCACAAGACCATACATGGCTAGAAGGCCAAATTAAGTAATTCACTGTGCTGCATCCATATTATGCTAATTAACCAAGTTGTTCCACGAGACTATGATCCTAAGCCTTTAGGCTCTGAAAACCAATCCTGAAAGGCATTTGGTTATGTCTAAGAGGTATCTGTAACTGTGCCCCCATGTGTTTTATCATATATATATGCATATATATACATATGCACATATACATAAATATACATGTACATATGCATACACACACATATATATACACTCACATATATATACGTATATACATATATGCCTACATACATGCATATACATACTGTTGTCCCTCCATGGGGGATTGGTTCCAGGACCAATAATATTTGCACATAACCTATGCACATCTTCCTGTATACTTTAAAATCATCTCTAGATTACTTATAATACCTAATACAATGTAAATTCTATATAAATAGTTGTACTGGACTGCTTAGGGACTAGTGACAAGAAAAAAAATCCTTTTTTTTTTGAATACTTTTGACCCACGATTGTTGAATCTGTGGATGCGGAGCCCACGGATATTGAGGATCGACTGTATATACCTGCACATATATTTTTTGGTTGGTGCTGTTGTGCAAAAGTATTTATGTCATAAAAACCAAAAACCAAACCCGCTGCCGTCGAGTCGGTTCCGACTCATAGTGACCCTATAGGACAGAGTAGAACTGCCCCATAGACTTTCCAAGGAGCACCCGGTGCATTCAAACTGACGACCTTTCAGTTAGCAGCTATAGCGCTTAACCACTACACCACCAGGGTTTCCATAGCAATTACCAAAAGGTCTTTTTTTTTCCTGCAGATTTTTAAAATTATTTTTTATTGTGCTTTAGGTGAAAGTTTACGGAGCAAATTAGTTCCTCACTAAACAAAACGCAAATTGTTTTGTGACATTGGTTCTTGCGTACATCTTAGTGACACTGTTTACCTTCGCCAAGCTGTGCACACTTCGCCCTCATTCCGTGTTCCCTCCACTGCCCTTTTGATCTGTACCATTTGCAGTTTTTAAAACTATATTTATTCATGGGAGAAAATCGCAATGGTTTGTATCAAGCAATATGCAGATTGAGGACTTCCTAAAGTACAGCCCTGTCCTTGGCTCCCAGAGGGAGGTTCTGGTTCCCAGGCCTTGGCTCTGGCCCCAGAGGCCCTGGCGGGCTCAGCCCTTTTGCTCCGCAGCCCAAAATAGCCAACCACAGGGCCGGGCAGAGTAAGGCCTGACCCAGCGCCGACCTGTGACGTTGCCAGTCCCTGACCACCACTCCCCTTGTTTCTCACCCGCTCGTTGGCTCTCAGCTTGTCTGCTCAGCACCCGCCCCCCACGTGCCCTGGGTGCTCCCCCAAACAAAAACAAAAACACGACTGACGATGAAATAAACAGGTCTTTCCTGTGGTTACAGCTTCTCTGGGTGAGACGGCTCTACTTCAGGAAGCAGGGGGCGACGTTGGGGCGAGGGGGGAGTAGTAGGGGTGGAGGAGTGGCATTCTGTCCCTCAGAAGTCAAGGGGAGGGGCTCTACTTCTCGATGCTCCGCCTCCCCCGCCACTGCCATCGTCTGGGAATGCGCTTTGTTCACTATCTTGCCCAGTGTTTGCTATCTCAGGCCACATGAGTGTTATCTGTTGCAAGCAGAGGCGACACCGCCCTGCCAAGTGGAAACACCCCAAAGACAGACTACCTCAGCAGACTACCTCAGTCGACTGCAGACCTGGAACTCCCAGAAGGCAGGGAGGGGCTGTGAAGGTGGCTCACTCTGTTTCCAAAACACATTTCATAAAAAATTTAAAAGTAATAATATCACATTACACAAAGTTTGAAACTAGAGAATGAAAAAGATCACCCCTAATCCCGCCTCCAAACGCAAGCTGTTTTTATTTTGTTGATGCTCAAATATCTGTGGAATGAATTAATAAAAGGCAACAAGGTGTATAGAGCACTTACTACGTGCCAGGAATTGTTTTACCTGTTTCACATTAATTGATCCATTATCCTGGTCATCGCATCTCCACTTAGAAATGAGGTAACTGAAGCACAGAGAGGTTCAGTGACTTGTCTAAGGTCACACAGCTGGTAACTGGAGTTGCTGAGAGTTGAACCCTGGCATTCTGGGGCAAGGATCTTAGCAGGGCTGCTCTATTTTGTCTTATGTTAATTGTTAATACACACGCAAAAATACAAAAACTTTTAAATATTTAAAAACGATTTAAAACATAAAAAAGAAGAGAAAATAATATAGCAGCTTCAAGTCCCCATCACCCAGCTATTCATCTTGAACTGTGCCAGGCCCATTCGTGGCTGAAAGATGTTTGGTGAAGAGGTGATAATTATGAGGGCAGAATTAACTTCAATAATTATCCCTTCACAGCCCATCTAATTTCTTCTATTTCCCCACACCCCAGCCCAGATTATTATTATTATTTTGGCATTTATTTGTTCATTTATTGAGTGACTTTTAAAAAATTTTTATTGTGCTTTAAGTGAAAGTTTACAAACCAAGTCAGTCGCTCATACAAACACTTATATACACCTTGCTATATACTCCTTGGAAACCCTGGTGGCATAGTGGTTAAGTGCTATGGCTGCTAACCAAAGGGTCGGCAGTTCGAATCTGCCAGGTGCTCCTTGGAAACTCTGTGGGGCAGTTCTACCCTGTCCTATAGGGTCGCTATGAGTCGGAATCGACTCAACGGCACTGGGTTGGGTTATATACTCCTAGTTGCTCTCCCTGTAATGAGACAGCACATTCCTGCGCTCCACTCTCCATTTGGCCAATTTCTGACCCCCTCTGCCTTCTCATCTCTTCTCCAGACGGGAGCTGCCCACATAGTCTCACATGTCTATTTGATCCAAGAAGCTCACTCTTCACCAGTATCATTTTCTATCCCATAGTCCAGTCCAATCCCTGTCTGAAGAGTTGTTTTTCAGAATGGTTCCTGTCTTGGGCTAACAGAATGTCTGGGGACAATGATCTCTGGGGTCCTTCTAGTCTCAGTCAGACCATTAAGTCTGATCTTTTTACAAGACTTTGAGGTCTGCATCCCACTGCTCTCCTGCTCCCTCAGGGGTTCTCTGTTGTGTTCCCTGTCAGGGCAGTCACCAGTTGTAGCCAGGCACCATCTAGTTCTTCTGGTTTCAGGCTGATGTAGTCTCTGTTTTATGTGGCTCTTTTTGTCTCTTGCCTAGCCCAGATTATTTTGAAGAAAATCCAGTTATCACATAATTTCATCCACAAATATTTCAGTATACATTTCTAAAAGATAAGGTTTTTTAAAAAAATAAATAAATAAAACAACTAAAAACCATTACCATAATACTTCCTAGACACAACCAAACACCTCATGGGATTGGTCAACTGGGTTTGAGGGTTTAGGACTACAGTCTCGTGGGGCAACTCAGTCAATTGGTGTAGTCCGTAAGGACAATGTTCTACATCCTAGTTCGGTGAGTATCGTCTGGGATCTGAAAAGCTTGTAAATTGCCATTTAAGATACAACAATTGGTCTCTACTCACCTGGAGCTAAAGAGAAAAAAGGAAACCAAAGACTCGAAGAAGAAACTAGTCTACAGAACGAACAGTCTACATGAAAAATGATATTACCTACTTTGACACCAGAAGAACTAGACGGTGCCCACCTACCACTACCTACTGCTCTGACTTGGAACTCAATAGATTGTCCTGGATAGAAGGGGAGAAAAATGTAGAACAAGACTCAAATTCCTAAAAAAAAAGGCCAGGCTTGCTGGACTGGTAGAGACTAGGTGAACTGAAGACTAGCGTCCTGAGATACTCTTTAAAGTTTAAACTCAAACCATTCCCGAGGTCACCTTTCAGCTAAATGACAGATTGGCCCATAAAATAAATAATATCACCTATTAGTACTGTGCTCCTCAAAAAAATCATCTAGATAAACCAAATGGTTAACATGTACCCTAGACCAAAGATGAGAAGGCTGGGAGGGAGAGGGAGCTAGATTAATGGAAGCAGAACAACCAAAATGGAAATAACAGAGATGCCGATATATTGTGAAAAATGTAACCAATGTCACTGAACGATACATGTGTTGTTGTCGTTAGGTGCTGTTGAGTTGGTTCTGGCTCACAGCCCCTATGTACAACAGAACGAAACACTGCCTGGTCCTGCATCATTATCACAATCATCGTTATGCCTGAGCCCATTGTTGCAGCCACTGTGTCAGTCCACCTTGTTGGGGATCTTCCTGTTTTTCGCTGGCCCTCTACTTTACCAAGCATGATGCCCTTCTCCAGGGACTGATCCCTCTTGATAACATGTCCAAAGTGCGTGAGATGTAGTCTTGTCATCCTTGCTTCTAAGGCAAGTTTGGTTGTACTTCTTCCAAGACAGATTTGTTGGTTCTTCTGGCAGTCCATGGTATATTCAGTACTCTTTGTCAACACGACAATTCAAAGGCATCAATTCTTCTTTGGCCTTCCTTATTCATGGTCCAGCTTTCTCATGAATATGAGGTGACTGAAAACACCAAGGCTTGGGTCAGGCGCACCTTAGTCTTCAAGGTGACATCTTTGCTTTTCAACACTTTAAAGAGGTCTTTTGTGGCAGATTTGCCTAATGCAATGCGTCCTTGGATTTCTTGACTGCTGCTTCCATGGGTGTCGATTGTGGATCCAAGTACAATGAAATCTTTGACAACTTCAATCTTTTCTCCATTTATCATGATGTTGCTTATTGATCCAGTTGTGAGGATTTTTATTGTCTTTATGTTGAGGCATTATCCATAATGAAGGCTGTGGTCTCTGATCTTTATCAGTAAGTGGCTCAAGTCCTCTTCACTTTCAGCAAGAAAGGTTGTGTCATCTGCATATCACAGGTTGTTAATGAGTCTTCCTCCAATCTTGATGCCCAGTTCTTCTTCATATAGTCCAGCTTCTCCGGTTATTTTTTCAGCATACAGATTGAATACGCATGGTGAAAGGGAACAACACTGACGCATACCCTTCCTGACTTTAAACCACTCAGTATCCCCGTTTCCTTTGAATGACTGACTCTTGATCTATGCACAGGTTCCTCATGAGCCCAATTAAGTGTTCTGGACTTCTCGTTCTTCAAAATGTTATCCATAATTTGTTATAATCCACACGTCAAATGACTTTGCATAGTCTATAAAACACAGGTAAACATCTTTCTGGTATTCTCTGCTTTCAGCCAGGATCCATCTGTTATCAGCAATGATATTCCTGGTTCCATGTCCTCTTCTGAATTTGGTTTGAATTTCTGGCAGTTCCCTGTTGATATACTGCTGCAGCCGCTTTTGAATATTCTTCAGCAAAATTGTACTTACATGTGATATTAATGATATTGTTTGATAATTTCTGGTTGGATGAGTGTTTTTGAGAATATGCATATATACGGATCTCTTCTAGTCGGTTGGCCAGGTAGCTGTCTTCCAAATTTCTTGGCACAGACAAATGAGCACTTCCAGTGCTATATTTGTTTGTTGAAACATCTCAACTGATATTCCGTCAATTTCTGGAGCCTTGTTTATTACCAATGCCTTCAGTGCAGCTTGGACTTCTTCCATGAGTAGCATAGGTTCCTGATCATATGCTACCTCCTGAAATGGTTGAACATCGACCAATTCTTTTTGGTAAGTGACTCTGTGTATTCCTTCCATCTTCTTTTAATGCTTCCTGCATCATTTAGTATTTTCCCTGTAGAATCCATTGCAACTTGAGGCTTAAATTTTTTCTTCAGTTCTTTCAGTTTGAGAAATGCCAAGCTCATTCTTCCCTTTTGGCTTTCTACCTCTAGGTCTTTGCACATGTCATTATAATACTTTGTCTTCTCAAGCTGCCCTTTGAAATCTTCTCTTCAGCTCTTTTACTTCATCATTTCTTCCTTTTGCTTTAGCTACTCAAGGTTCAAGAACAAGTTTCTGAGTCTCTTCTGACATCCATTTTGGTCTTTTCTTTCTTTCCTGTCTTTTTAATGACCTCTTGTTTTCTTCATGTATGGTGTCCTTGATGTCATTCCACAACTTGTCTTTGGTCATTAGTGTTCAAGGCATTAAATCTTTTCTTGAGATGGTCTCTAAATCCAGGTGGAATATGCTCAAGGTCATACTTTGGCTCCCCTGGACTTACTCTAATTTTCTTTAGTTTCAACTTAACAATAGGTATAGAAATTACTGAATGACAACCTAATTTCCTGTGTAAACTTCCACTAAAAACAATAAAATATAAAAATAAAAACCATTACCATGATACCACATCATGCCTTAACATTTCTAAAATTCCTTAATATTATCAAATGTCTAGTCAATATTCAAGTTGCCCCAATAATTTAATAAAATCTTTTTTTGAAGTTGGTTTGGTTGAATCAAGATCCAAATAAGGCAGCATTTGGTACTTAATTTCTTTTTTAATCCATAAATTTCTTCCCCTCCATTTTTTCTTCCAGTGTATTTGTGAAGGAAATTGGCTGTTTGTCCTAGTTTCCTTGGTTATGGATTTTGCTGACTGCACCCCTGGGACATGTTCATACTTTTTGTATACTGATCTTTCCTGTAACCTAGCAAACATTTTCTCATACTGCTACATAGTTTTCACAACCATTTACTAAGATACTATTTCATCCAGTGGATACAGGATAATTTTTTTCCTGGTCATTTATGTTGTTTTTGGGCTTCCACTACTATAAATAATGCAGGAATGAAAGTTCTCAAACATTGCAGCTTGTCCTGCACATGGATGATTTCCTTAGAATAGGCTACCAGAAGTGTAATCATGGCTCCAAGGCAAGAGTGCTTTTCGGCCTCTTGGCATGTATTGCCAATTGTTGCCAAGGGGTTGCACATCCCCCTAGTGCTGTATAAGAGTGCTATCACTCATTCTGAACAGTGCCCAGGCTCCTCATGCATGAAAGATGTTTGGTGAACATGTGGTCATTATGAGGACAGAGAGCTGGAGAAGGAGAAAGATGATGACAGGGACTCAAGCTAAATAAAGCAGAAAGTGATACACAGTTTACCACAAACCTAGAGTGAGTCAGAGCTCTGTTCATTCCGGTCTTAGTTATCTCGTGCTGCTGTAACAGAAATACAAGTGCATGGCTTTATCAAACAGAAGTTTATTCTCTCACAGTTTAGGAGGCTAAAAGTCTGAATTCAGGGTGCGGGCTCTAGGTGAAAGCTTTCTCTCTCTGTTGGTTCTGGAGGAAGGTCCTTGTCTCTTCTGAGCTTCTGCTCCTGGGCGATCTTCATGTGGTTTGGCATCTCCCTTCCCCATCTCTGTTTGTCTAATCTGCTCTTTTTATGTCTTGTAAGAGAATGACTCAAGACACACCCTACACTAATCTGGTCTCATTAACAACAACAACAAAAATCATTCCCAAATGGGATTATAACTACAAGCATAGAGGTTAGGATTTATAACACATAATTTTGGGGGACACAATTCAATCCATAACAATTCCCTCTGTGGAAAAAATGCGATAACAGGAGTTTTTAATAGGACATGGCATGTCTGACATTATTTCTGTTAGGCTATGTTAGTCAGAACCTTGAGACATGGACCCAGTCTGAATTATTGAACTTGCGAGAAACTGGCAAGGATCCAGAGAGCTCAATCAACTAGATGGAGGATGGAAGAATCCCAGAGAAAGGTCAAGTGAGTCAAGTGGGCTCACTTGGGAAATAAAAAGACATCCTTTTTGTCTCAGTGCTGGGGAGGTTTCTGTGAAAAGGACAACACAGTTGTTTCCTTATGTCTGCAGAAGGCTGAGTACAAGGAGAGGGGCCTCCACAAAGCAGGGCAAACTTCTGTAGGACATAAGGCAGAATTTTTTCAGACTGTAGGGGGATTATCTAGATTTTGGAATGGATGCTCTTGGGCAATTGGTCCTGGAAATACTTGAGCAACTGCCTGTTCTGCTGTGGGTGGTTCAGACACTCACTTGCCTGATGCCCACTAGGTGCCTCCAGGGGTCCCATAACTGTTTCCTGGCAACCCCCTGGAGGGGGATGGGTAAGGTTTGAGGGAAGTGCTCCCCTGCCCTGAGCCAATGCTGTCTTTCCTGTCCTCTCAAACTCCTTTCAGGGTGAGTTTGCAGTCAGTTTTTAGGTCCCTGGGCGGCACAAGCAGTCTGTACTAACCTAAAGTTTAGAGGTTGGTGGTTTGAACCCATCCAGCATTACTGACCAAGAAAGGCCTGGAGATCTGCTTCTGTAGAGATACAGCCAAGAACTGCTTAGCAGTTCTACCCTGTAACACATAGGGTCACCGTGAGTCAGAATACACTCAATAAAAAAATTTTGTTTTGCAGCCAGTCAGGTTTATCATGCCATGATGTCATTAATTCCACAATTCCAGCCCAAACATAGAGAACCTGGGTGGACGAGTGGAAACTACCCAAACAAGACCCTTTGGTGATATGCAGAGTGGAAGTTAGCCAGGAGACTTCAAAAGCCATTTAGTTTAGTTTCCTACAGAAATAGTTTACTATAATGCAACAGGTGCTTTACCTATATTCTTTTGAAT
Source organism: Elephas maximus indicus (assembly GCF_024166365.1). NCBI lineage: Eukaryota > Metazoa > Chordata > Mammalia > Proboscidea > Elephantidae > Elephas > Elephas maximus. The sequence continues at coordinate 47,196,116 of NC_064837.1, read as the reverse complement.
TTTCACAACAACTCTGAGGTAGGATTTCACAGGTGTGCAACTGGAGATTAAGACAAATTAAGGAATTTGCACAGGGTTACACTGCTGCTAAGAGTTCCTACACTATGACTACCTTTAGATCTGCCCTCACCTTTAGAGGATGGAGACTGCGAAAACTGCCGGCCAGAGAGGTGGAATCTCCCACCCAAAACCACGCACGCTGATTTGGGACTGGTACTCAGACTCCTAACTCTTCATCAAGGAATCCTTCCATGACACGTGGCCTCTTCTGAGGTCTGATGGGAGGAGGCCGAGGATTTGGCCTAGGCCAAGCGTAACTGAGAAGGAGCTAGCCAAAAGGCTCTGGACAAACGCAAACGCTGCCCACAGGCTGCGTTCTCGCCCTTCCAGACCCTTAAACCAGCCAAAGTTGCAAAAGACCTGCTCCCAGGAGGGTCCCGCTGGGCAAAATGTCGGGTTAGTCCGCTTTCTGGAGGAGCCAATCTGGGACCAAGGCGGAGGCGGCGACGTGTAGTGGAAAAACCCTGCATTTGGGGCCAGATCCCTGGGTTCTGGTCCAGGCTGGGACCCCATAGGGACCTAGGGTAAGTTACTTAAAACTCCGAGTTTCCTCATCTGCAAAACAGGGGCGATTGTAAGCAGCACTTGAAGGGAGTGGATACAGAAACAGGAATTGTTACGAGCCAAAGTAATACCACCAGATCTTAGTATTGCGTCCCGCTGAGACTTCCTGCAGAGAGGCAGTAAACAGGCTGGGAGAGAGCATGGCAAGAAACTACAACTCCCAGGAGGCGCCAGGAGGCTCGGCGCGAAGCGGTGACGTCACAGGGGCGGGCGCGGGGCGCTGATTCGGCTGGAGCTGCCAGCGGGGTGGCTGCTGCTGCGGGTTGTTACAGCTGCTAGAGCAGCAGCGGCCCCCGCCCCCGCTCCTGTCCCGGGGCACTACTCCCGGGCCCCCGACCTCCGGCCCCGCAGGGTAAGTACGAACAGAGGCCTTCTGGTGGGGAAGCCGGGAGGCCCTCAGGACTAGAAGCGGGGCGGGAGAGAGGGGGCCGCTGGGGAAGGGACCCCGGCTGGAGGGGACCCGGACAAAGTGAGCGGGTGTGGAGGGGGTGCATCAGCCGAGGGGGGGTGCCCAAAGAGGGAAGTGGGGGCGGGAGGACAGGGTTGGGGCGCCGAAGAGGGGCGCCCCAGCTGAGGGTAGGGGGCGGGGAGAGGCTCGGCTTCGGGGGTAAAGGTTTGGCTGCCTCCAGGGCTAGGTGAACGCGTGGAGATGGGGGTGGGGCCCCGAACGCGTCCTCTTCCGAGTGCGAGGTCCCAGGCTGGGAAGCGGAGCGGGAGGCTCCCCTGCGGACCGGAGATCCCACTCTGAAAGCCCCAACAATAGTGAGGACTCCGCCTCCTCGCTCCTCCCTCTCTCCCGTCTAGTGGGGGATTGCCTTGGTGCTGTCAGTCTTTTCATTCCCATCGCCCTTCTGTATCCCAAGGCTGGCCGGGGCTGAGAGGTGAGAAGCTGTGACCCTGCGGGTTAGGGGGTGTGCAGAACGTAAATGGCATTGTGGGGTGCTTCCAGGGACTCCCCAGTTGGGGTCCAGGGTGCAGGCCTGGATGTTTTGTGCCGCTTACCCAGAAGGCAAAAGATTTGCCATTTAAAGGTCTACCCTCACCTGGGGGAGGGAATGGGAAGGTCTCACCTGGTGGCTGCCCTGAGGCACACTCTAGCCTTGGCTTGGGTGTCTTGACAGACTGGCAGAGCCGGGATATTCTTGTGTGGAGTTGGGGGGGGGGCGGGGCGGGGCGGGAGGGGAAGAGTGGGAAAGAGCTACCAGCAAGAAAGTGGTTAACAGAACGGAGTTGCTGCAGGCTCTTGTTTGAAGCAGGTTATGAAACCACATTAGGAGCTGGTGCAAGCAGCCACCTGCCAGCTACAGTGGCAGGACTTTTCAGCCTCAGCTGTTGTAGACTTGTTTTACCTCTGCCAGCCTCTTCTCCCTGTCCCCTTCTGGGGGAGAGGTCAATTGGTTATATTACTCATGGAAACAATAGGTCTCACACAAAAGTCTCAGTAGTGCTTCCTGGCTGCCAGTCTTTTTCTTAGTTTTTCAATCTCTTCTGCCTCTTTTTGGGGGTCTCTTGGGATTTTCAGCTCTCAGGGCACTTGGTGTTCAGGCTTCAGGAAGAAGCTTCTCGGGGCGGCAGCTAGGACCTGGGGCCTAGCTCCTTCCTAGACCCATCAGGCTGGGCAGGATGTTCTGTGACAGCCAGAAACGGGCATAGGGTCTTGTGGTCTGGGATTAAGCAAGGCTCTCGGCACTCCTGGAGAAGACACTAGGGAGGGTTAGAAATTTTTTCTATACTCACACCCCTGTAGGTCTGGGTTAGGGAAAGGAGGGCAGCAGTTTCCGATCAGACTTGGGAAACTCATCCCCTCCCTTTATTAATAACTTCTGCTGAACCCTCACTTCCCAGGCAGACAGCCTCTCACCACCAACCCCCCTCCCCCGGTGGAAGCTTTTGCGTAGTAGGTATCCCAGGGGCTGTGTTAGGGTAACTGAAATCCCAAGGCCTTGGGAAGGTAAACAGCTCTGATTTTCTAGTTCCTTGGGTTTCTGTTAGGCCCAATTATCCAGCCTAATGGGCTGAGCCGATGGGCCCAGAAGCATCACATCTTCCAGGATGCACCCCAGGCTAACCCACTATGTTTGTATGTTGAGAAGGTGTGTTGTGGGCCACATTTCCCTTGGGGTCTTTAAGCTTGGAACTGTCTGAGAAAAGGAAACTTGCTCCCATTATTCTGAAAGTAGGGAACTGACCCTTGGGAATTCTAGTTCCTGTGTAGGCCCAACTGGGATCCTGGCCAGAGATAAATAGCAACTGAATCTGAGGGGCTGGCTGCAGTGGGGTGAGGGAGGTGGCCTCTGGGCACTCCCAGGATTCCCTCATTTGGAACCTCTTTCTGAAGCCCCAGGAAAGATGGGGCTGTTACCATGGTGATGACCTTAGGGTCTTCATCAGACAGGGCCCTCCCTCATCTAGGAGGGGATGAGGCTAAGCAAAGGCGCCATCTGTTCCCACTTCCAGCTGGCCACAATGCCCTTGGGGATCTGGGGATAGCAACGCTCTGGAGAAGGGACTGCTCATTCCCCTCCTTACCTCTACCACTTCCCTCTACCCACGCTGGGTTGCTGCCACCATTGTTTCCTAGGCATCAATGGCAGCCCTCTTGGTTCCTCCAGCTCCAGGGCTTCTACCATTGGAACTGTGCAGGGGAAGGCATGGTGTTAATTTACACCTGGAAACAGGTGCTGGGAAAAGGAGACTGAGGTGACGGTGGGAGGGGCAGAGAAGAAAATCGGCAGGAGGGAGGCATGGTTTTGTGTCCTAGGTGTAAGTCTGGGAGGGGTGTGTTGATGTGGGTTCCAGCCGCCCCCTGGAGCTGTAGATGTTGGCCGCGTTGCCTCGCCTTGCCTTTCCTGTGGTGGGGAAAAGGGCTCTTCCGCTCTCGTGGCTGGACAGCAGAGTGGGTGGCATCACGAGGGCTAGTCTGAGTGGCTGCCAAATGGATAAAACATCTGGATTCCTTGTATTGTGTCACCAAGTTAGAGCCTCCAGGTCTGGGCAAAGGTTGTCCCTAGTCTGTTGCTTTCTCATTTGTTCCCTCTCTCCCTCTTTTTATGTCATTGTCTGGGTGAGGGTAGGGTGAGACCCAGGGTTGGAGAATTAGGGGAAGTGGGTAGAAGCAGTGGCTGAAAAAGGTTTCTTCTACTGCAGCCTGTGCCCACATGCCCACCTTTTATTCCCTCTTATGGGAAGGACTTGTGGGTAGGAGAGGACCCAGATCAGGCTCTCAGGGGTTGTGCCGAGTGAGAGTTCTTTTGGGACAGTCTCTGCCCTGCCCCCAGGCTTCGTGGAGGTGGGCCCTCATAGGAATGCTGTGGTGGATAGATTTGGGGCTGGGCATTGATTTCTTTGCTCTGGGGCTGGATGCCTCTCGATGACCTATCGTACCAGACGTCCTGGTGCCTGCAGGGGTATTGTCCTGACAAGTGAGGCAGCCTGATGTTTATCCCAACCCAGAGGTGAGAAATGAATAGAGAAAATCCACATGGACTTTCTCCTGCCTCCTTGCTTGAGAATCAAAACAGTGGAACTGAGTGGAGTTCTTGGGGAGAGAGGAGCCTGCCTCCCTGCAGGATTTAGAGGGTGAGGGGTCAGGAAAAGCGGCGTGACCTGTCCCCCCCTGTGCTGCTTGTTTGCAGAACAGTGTCCGAGAGGGGCAGCAGGATGAACGTGGGCACAGCGCACAGCGAGGTGAACCCCAACACGCGGGTAATGAACAGCCGTGGCATCTGGCTGTCCTACGTGCTGGCCATCGGGCTTCTCCATGTGGTGCTGCTCAGCATCCCTTTTGTGAGCGTCCCTGTTGTCTGGACCCTCACCAACCTCATCCACAACATGGTGAGGGCCTGTCTGCTGCCCACCCTGGCCATGTGGCTGCTCTTTGGCAGGGCTGAGGGGTAGGAGCCTGCCAGACACAGGTCAGATGTCAGGGTGATATACTGACAACATCTGTCACCAGAGCCTAGACCCAGCTCTCATCTCTGACCCATTCCCTTTGCTGAATTCGAGCCCTGTGCACCCTGATAAAAAGAGTACAGTCTGCAGCTTTGTCTACCTCTCCAGGGTGGGGTGGCTTGTGGGCCAGGAAGGTGGGCCATTGAGAGCTGAACCAAGAGCCCCAAAGAGTCCCCAGGACCTAGGAGTCCTGATGTTTAGCCCGGTTCAGACATGCCCCTTTCCCAAGTCAGAATCTCAAACAATCTTCCATTCTTGCTCCTCTCTGCCGCCTTAACTACCTGCTTGCACCCTTTCAGTAGGCAAGCAAGGACCTAGTCCTTTCCCATCTTGCCAAGAGTACCCCCCCTCCCAGCTGGCACAGGGAGGGCACACATGGGCTGGAGGGAGCAGGCATTGCTGGGTCCATTCTGTGACTAGCTCTTCCCCTTCTGTGTTCTCATGCCAGGCCTTCCCTCTCACCCAGTGGGTCCTGTTAAGTCTTCTGCCAGGTCCCCATCTGCTCCATCCTGACCTCCAGCCCACATTTCCCTGCCCAGCAGAGGGAGGCTCCAGGCTCCAGGGGTGGAGGAGCTGAGCTGGAGGGCCTTTCCCTTTCTAACAAAGGCCCTTCCCTCAGGGCATGTACATCTTCCTGCACACGGTGAAGGGGACACCGTTCGAGACCCCGGACCAGGGCAAGGCGAGGTTGCTGACCCACTGGGAGCAGATGGACTATGGGGTCCAGTTCACGGCCTCTCGGAAGTTCTTGACCATCACACCTATTGTGCTGTGAGTGTTTTGGGTAGAGGGGGCCACGAGCAGGCAGGACAAGGCCTGGAGGGCCGTGGTGCCCAGCCAGCTCAGGCCCTGGGGTGGAATGAGCAGGGGAAGGGAAGTTGGAGTATCCCTGGATCTTACACTGGGCTCACTCAGGCCTGGGCCTCCCTGGCCCTGCCTTCTCTTAAGTTGGCTTCCCTCCTGCTGGTGAGATGGTCCCACAGGCCTAAAGTGAGGGTCTTGGTGGAAGGCGCCTCTTTCATCTGGGAGATCTCACTACCCTACTTCTCGTCTGGAGGCCTCTCTCATAATTCCTTGGCTGCTCTGTTCTGCCTCTGCTCACCCAGGGAGTGAGGGAAGAACGGGTCCTCCAAAGTCTTACACCTGTCCCCAACCTTCCCACCCAGGTACTTCCTCACCAGCTTCTACACCAAGTACGACCAGATCCATTTCGTCCTCAACACTGTGTCCTTGATGAGCGTGCTCATCCCCAAGCTTCCCCAGCTCCACGGAGTCCGGATTTTTGGAATCAATAAGTACTGAAGGTGCAGCACCCCCCCCCCCCAGCCTAGGATGGCAGGGGTAGGGTAGAAGGCCTGTACTGCAATGCTGAAGACAGAAGGAGCCTCTGGACACTGCCAGAGACGGGGGCTGAGCCTCTGGGCCCTAGATTCCCCCTTGCTTCCCGTAGTAGCCAACTTGGAGTAGCTTGTAGTGGGGTTGGGATGGGCCCCCCCAGGCCTTCGACCCCCTCTGATTTTTTTTATCTTTTCCTTTTACCTTTTGAGTAGAGACTCCATGGGTGGTCACAGAATGGGCTGGGCTCCCAGGCTGAACATGTGAGGTTGGGGCAGGAGACTAGGGAAACCCCATGCTCACTTGCTCACCCTCAGAAGGCTAAAGCACTTTAACCCCTGTGAGGGGAGCAGAAGGGACGGTACAACTTCTAGATCCTTTCACTTTAATTCTTAAGTCTTTAAGATGACAGTATGCTTGTAAATACCAGAGCAGGCATGTGCTGACGCCTCATCCCTCTGGGCAAGAACTGTCTAATTCAAGTCTCATGCTTTTGGCAGTTCCCCTGCAACCCACTCTGGGTACTGGGTGGGGCTGGGGAGGGTGAGGAGAGGGCTGGTGGGGCGGGGTGTGGATTCCCTGGTACCAGAGGTGCGGAGCCAGGGCCAATACCAACCCAAAGAGATCCAAACCCACAGCTGTCTCCCTTCTCTATTTCCACTGCCATTCTATAGGTGAATTACTCTTCCAAGCCTACTCCTCTCCCTGCCCACATCCCAAAGGATGAGGGTGGATCTAGCTCTGTCCCGGCCCTCCTCCCTGCCAATCAATCTCTGCTGCTGTGTGTTTGGAACTCTTGGGTTGGCCGGAGGGGATGGAGATAGACGAAGAGTCCCGAGTCGCAGTTCTCACAAGTCCAGTTTGACACTGCCTTCTGCAGTGATGTGAGGGGTGTGGAGAAGCTGGGACAGAAATGATGGGTCCTGGGGCCCCTCACGCAGATGGCACTGCAGCAGGGCCCCTCTTGTGTGGCATGCACACGTCGGGGTGTGAAGCCACTCCCACCCTGGCTGGTGGGCTGCTTAAGCAGGGCAGTGGAAGGAACAAAGAGTGGCCTGCAGGTGCTGTCCTCTCAGCCTGTGAGGTAAAGAGAAGTGGGTCCGGAGCCTGAGCACAGGCCTGGAGAGGAGCCTTCGACTCCTCTCCCCAGTCCGATGGGGTCTCTGTTACTTTTGAAAAGCTGTGGGTGCCTGTGTCTTCTCAGTGGGGCCTGAGGGAGCAGAGGAGGTCACTGGCCCTGTTTTCTGCCTCCTAGCCCCCCAGTCCCCAGCCCATGTATCATAGGCAACTTTCACCTCGAAATCTTTCTAAGCAAAGTGTGAATGAATAGGATTTTTACTCCCTTTGTACAGTATTCTGAGAGACGCAAATAAAGGGCAATGTGTTCCTGTTTCCCCCTTGCCTGGCCTCTGCTTCCTGGAGGGCCCCGGGTGGGAGGCAGGGGTGTTGGCAGCAGTTCCTGCTAAGGGCAGGGGTGGGGGCATCAGGTGGGAGGGACTCAGACTGTGGGTCTTTCTTCCAGTAAGCAAGGTATACATGGACTTTAACGATATGGTGAAAAAGCAGATGAAATGTTGCACTACAGATCAGTAATTAAGCACAATTAAGCCCCTGCATTCCTTGCTTACTATCAGCCGGTGCATACCATGCTTACTGGTTAGTCTGCCTCTGTCCCCAGGATTTATTGAGGCTCACAAAGGATCAGGGACGGGAGGAGCCCTGTAGTAAAGGAACACTTATCTCCCCAGGGTGTAGGCCTTGGGTGTGCTGCATCTGCAGTATCATTCTGCTACTTCTGGGACAGGTACAAAGTCTTGGGTGGAAGTGGGAGCTGCCCCACGGCAGCCTGGGCTCCTCTCTGGCCCTGGCCCAGCATCACTATGTCCTTGGAATGGGTTTCAGGAAGAGTGGAGGTTTTGCCCAAGTCCAGGGTCCCAGAGTATAGCCCTCAGCGCACTGGGAGGAGAAGTGCAGCCACCTGAGCTCAGTCTTGGGGCTAGGTGCTATAGGACCTTCCACAGACCTGCAAGAGTGCAGCCAGGGTGAGGGGCTGGTCCACAACGATCTGAGTTCAAATCCCAGCTCTACCACTTCCTAGCTGTGTGACCTTGTCAACTTATTTTACTTCTCTGAGCTTCAGTTTCCCCCTATGTAGCACGAAGATGATAGTTCCAATTAGGGCTGTTGTGAGGATTAGCACACTGCTTGCATGTGTTGTTGTCATTGGCTGCCTTCGAGTTGACCCCTGATTCATGGCAACCCCATGCACAACGGGATTGAATCGTTGTGATCCGTGGGGTTTGAACCACCACTATCCCCTTACTTGTTAACCATAATATTGTACAATCCTTACTGCCACCTCCATTATTATTATCACTATCATCTCCTTAAATGTTATTTGACAACTGAGGGAGGCAGAGGCCAGAAGACAGACTAGGCTGACCCCGTGTGGTTATCTCAGGAGTGAGGGATGGGGCCAGAGGCTTCTCCCTGGAGAAGGAGGTGGGTGAAGTGGATAGGTCCCATCAGATGAGGAAGGTCAGCAGCATCCTGAGAGGGTCCATGGGAATGTGGGGGTACGGGGGTGGGAAGGAGGCTGAGTTCTCCCTACTGGCCCAGCCTGTTTACTATGGCTGTTAGTTGCCGTCGTTCGTTCTCTGAGCCTTCAACCTTCCCCACCTTAGTGTGGCATTTGGGTAGCTAGTTTCAGCTAGGTTACTTTCCTAACAGAAGGAGCCCTGGTGGCACAATTGTTAGGTGCTTGGCTGCTAACCAACAGGTTGGTGGTTTGAACCTACCTGGTGGCTCCATAGGAGAAAGACCCGGTGATCTGCCCTAGTAAAGATTCCAAACCAAAACCAAACCTGTTGCCATCAAGTTGGTTCCGACTCATAGCGGCCCCCTAGAAAACCCTATGGGGCAATTGTACTCTGTCACGTGGAGTCACTATGAATCAAAAATTGACAGTACCTAACAACAACAGCACTTTTCTAATATTCCTTGCACAGCCACAGCCTTTGCCTGCTGGTACTTGGTTGATATCCACCTGTACTCCATTTTTCTATTCCAAAATCACTGAATTTCATGGCCCTGTATGCCTCGTTTTATACCATTCTCTGGCCCAGACTCACCTAGAATGTGTCAGCCTCTCCTGGTCGTTCCCTGGGTAAAAGGGGAAAGAAGGGACTCTGATCTCTGGCCTCATCTATCTCCGACCCAGCCATCATTCAGCTTATCTAAAGGCCTGGGAGGTGGGGCACCTAGCCCCACCCAGCCTTCCACTAAGTGCTCAACCTGGAGAACTTTGGATTTCCTTATTATAGCTTCCCGAGGCACAGTGGCCAGGAATCGTGCAGAGATCTGACGGAGGGGGATTCTCACAACCTCCACTTTTGGTGAGTGGCTGAGGGGAGGCCAGGGAGCCCAGGGAGGAGGTGAGTAGGCCCTGAGATGGGCCTGTGGGCCATGGACACTGCCTTTTCAGACACCCAGAAGAATTTCCGGTTTGGGAGTGAGTTGAGAGTCAGCCACCATGATTGGGGGCAGGGACACAGAAGTGACCAGTGGGGGGACAGGTGCCTGGGCCAGGCAGGGGGGATTTAGAGGAAGGTAGCCAGAGGTAGGGTGGGGAAGTGGAGCCCAGGAGGATTATGAGGTGAGGCCCAGCACCAGGAGGGAAGCAAAGGAGCCTGAAGTAGGGGAATAAGATTTTAAGAGGGAGGAGTTGCAGTTGTCGGTAGAAGGGGAGGAGAGCAAGAATGTTTTGGAGGTGTGAGAGCCACTGTGGTGGGGACAAAGAACTGCTGCAGAATAAAAACAGAAAAGGACTGGCAGGGTTAGATTGTTTGGGCTGTAGGCCTGTGGTGGGTCAGGTAGGGGTAGGGAAGATAGGTCCAGGGGCCCGGAGTAGACCAGGAGAGGGGGAAGGAGAGAATGAGGGGAGATGTTCCTGGTGGCGCTTTGGGATTCATTTTATCTTACCAAGGGCAAGGGGACCCTTCAGAAGGTGACCAGAAACTGAGGAGAAAGAACCTATGGAGGCTACCCAGTGTGCTCAGTTCCAAGCTACTTTTGTACTCTGTCCTTTTTGTTTTGCTTCCTTCTGAGGTTAATTTATCACCATCTCTTCGGGTAGGGTAGAACCCATCCAACTGCCTTGGAGAATACAGCTGGGGTAGGGCAGAGGGTAGGGGCCTGGCAATCAGAGGCAAGGGGAAATAACCAGGTGGGTTGGCAATAGGAGGCCTGGCAGCCATGTCCCTCATCTCTTCCTGGTTCCTTCTTTCATGCACATTGCTGAGGGTCTGGCAGGGGGGTGGTGGGCCTTCCCACCCCTCAGGCCCCACTAAGCAAGGGAGTAACTGCTATAGGAAACGCAGAAAATGGGCCTTATTCTCCCTGCTTGGGGTGATCGCCACAATCTTTTCTCCAGATGGGTTTCATGAGGGTCAGAGGAGAGTGGAATTTGTGATGGCTACCCTTCCTTGGAAACCCTGGTGGCATAGTGGTTAAGTGCTACGGCTGCTAACCAAAGCGTCAGCAGTTCGAATCTACTAGGTGCTCCTTGGAAACTCTGTGGGGCAGTTCTGCTCTGTCCCATAGAGTCGCTAAGAGTCGGAATCGACTCGACGGCACTGGGTCTGGTCTGGCCTGGACCCTTCCTTAGTATGTTTTGACCGCCTCATCTTCTGGAAGCAGGAAAGGTGAATCATCTCAGGTCCTGATTTTCCTGGGACCTTTGGCTCTTCCTTGACCGCAGGCAGTCAAAAGTGGAAGATTTAAAAATCCTGAGTCCATATCACTCCCCCAATTGAAATTCACTTCCTTTGCCCAGTTGATCCAGGCACAATGCCCAGCATATTTGAGGAAATCACAAAAACTGTGGTCCGAGAGCTGGACTCTGGAGGGAATACGATTGCTGTCAGAAGTGCCATTGATGCTGACAGATTCCACTGCTTTTGTCTGGTGAGAGAAAAGCGAAGTTTGTTTGGATCCTGGTACTGCAAGACAGACCTCACCCTGAAGGACATTCTGGAGAGTGAAAATGGTGAAAGGCCGATTGATGAGGTGGATTCTGTGTCCCCAGGTCAGTATGAGGTGGGTGCAAGATGGCCAGCCAGGAGGCCTGGCCCACTCCTGCTGCACCCCATTTTCAACTCCCTATTGCCATCAACCTAGTGGGCCCATGTTGACTGGCCATCAGTCAGTCAATAAAGAAGCTGTGGGATTTGCATGGTCATGTCGGCACCTCGGTTTAAGAAATGTACAGCAGAGCTATATGGGGAGAAAGGAACAGGGGATGTAGAGATTTATGTTGGAAATGATTCCTAAATATTCTTCCTTTTCCATTGTTCCCTTTGTAAATAATTTATTTAAAAAATTTTTTTTATTGTGCTTTAAGTGAAAGTTTACAAATCAAATCAGCCTTTCGTACAAAAACTTAATATACACTTTGCTATTTTATATACTCCTAGTTGCTCTCCCCCTAATGAGACAGCACACTCTTTCACTCCACCCTCTATTTTCATGTCCATTCAGATAGCTTCTGTCCCCCTCTGCCTTCTCATCTCCCCTCCAGGCAGGAAATGATGCCCACATAGCCTTTTGTGTCTACTTGGTCCAAGAAGCTCATTCCTCACCAGTATCGTTTCCTATCCCATAGTCCAGTCCAATCCCTGTCTGAAGAGTTGGCTTTGGGAATGGTTCCTGTCTTGGGCTAACAGGTCTGGGGACCATGACCCCTGGGGTCCTTCCAGTCTCAGACCATTAAGTCTGGCCTTTTTACGAGAATTTGAGGTCTGCGTCCCACTGCTCTCCTGCTCCCTCAGGGGTTCTCTGTTGTGTTCCCTGTCAGGGCAGTCATCAGTTGTAGCCAGGCACCATCTAGTTCTTCTGGTCTCAGGCTGATGTAGTCTCTGGTTTATGTGGCCTTTTCTGTCTCCTTTTGCTCCCGGTGGGTTGAGACCAATTGATGCATCTTAGATGGCTGCTTGTTAGCGTTTAAGACCCTAGATGCCACTCTCCAAAGTGGGATGCAGAATATTTTCTTAATAGATTTTAAATAATTTACTTTTAAAGTAGCTGAGCTCTTCTCACACTCCTATATGTTCATCATTTAAATGAGGAAATAAATGGAGGCAGTTTGCTTAGTGGTTAAGAAAGGATACTGGTTTAGAGCTGGAGGCACCAGGTTCAAAGTCTGGCTTTGTCACTTACCGGTTGGGTGACCTTTGGGCAAATGTCTTTATCTAAGTCTCGGTTTTCTTATCTATCAATTTTAGAAGATTATTTTAAGAATCAAATGAGGTGGAAACCATGTATCTGATAAGAATCTAATAATCAAAATATAATATGAAACTTTGACAACTTAACAATAAAAAGATAAATAATTATAAAATGGGCAAAGGATTTGAATAGACATTTCACTAAAAAAGATATTTAATTGGCCACCAAACACATGAAAAGATGCTCAGCAGTCATTAACCATCAAGAGATACAAATCAAAACCACAACTAGACACTATTTCACTCCCACTAGGAAGGCTAAGATAAAAAATAAAAAAAATAAAACTGAAAATAAATTTTGGTGAGGATGTGGGGAAATTGGAATCCTTACCCATTGCTGGTGGGAATGCAAAATGATACAGCTGTTATGGAAAACAGTATGGCGGTTCCTCAGAAAACTACAAATAGACTACCATATGACCTAGCAATTCCACTCCTAGGTATATACCCAAAAGACTTGAAAGCAGAGACTCAGACACTTGTACACCAATGTTCGTTGCAGCACTACTCACGATAACCAAAAGGTAGAAACAACTTAAATGTGCATCAGCAGATGACTGGGTAAACGAAATGTGGTACATACATACAATGGAGTACTACTCAGCCTGCAGGAGAGATGAAGTCTTGATACATGCTACAATATGGATAGAGCTGGAAGACATGCTGAGTGAGATAAGTCCATCACAAAAGGACAAAAATTGTATGACCTCACTTATATAAAAAGACAGAAAAGGTAAATGCATAGAGGACAAAGTTTATTAGTGGTTACCAGGGGTGGGGAGAATGGGGGGTTAACGGTAATGAAGATATCACATTGATTAGGGGTAGAGCCGATTATTGTAATTGCTGTCAATAAGTAGTACACCTGTAAAGAGTTGCATTGGCAAAAGTTGTGTGATAGATATGATTACAGCAAAGACAAAAAAAAAGAAGTAGCTGCTGAGGCTGCTTATGTGTAACAAAAAACCTCATGGGATTTGGTTTCTTGGTTTGGAGGTTTAAGGTTATGGTTACATGGGACATCCCAGTTAATTGGCCTAATAACTTGTTGAGTGTTTCTGTTTTACCTCCTAGTTCCTTGCGTAGTGCCAGGGGTCTTAAAAGTTTGTAAGCGGCCATCCAGGCTACAGCAATTGGTCTTTATTTGCCTGGAGCAACAGAGAAAGGAGTATTAGAAATAAAAGGGAGGATATAGAATGTGTGGCTAAATGCCTCCATGAACAACTGCCGCCTTTGCCAGGAGGCCAGAAGAACTGGATGGTGCCTAGCTAGCATCACTGAACATTTTGATCAAAGATTCTACAGAAGAATCCTGATCAAAAGGGAGAAAATGCAGACCAGAATTTCAAATTCTCATGGACTTCCTGGAGCCATGAAGGTTGGATGAACCCCTGAAACTATTGCCCTGAGATAATCTTTAAACCTTAAACCAAAAATATCCCCTGAAAGTCTTCTTTAAACCAAACAATAGTTTAGCTTAACTAGTAAAAAATTTCTGTTTTGAGCATTAAGCTCTTTTAAGAACTATCTGTATGGGATCAAATTGAAAATAATAACTTGAAAGATTAGATAGAAACCTTAGGGGGCAGTGAATTTATGTTAATGGGGGATGAAAAACTCAGAAAAGAAGGGTGAGAACGGTTGCACAACTCAAAGAATGTAATCAATGTCACTAAATGGCACACATAAAAACTATTGAATTGCTGTATGTTTTGCTGGGTGTATTCTCAACAACAACAACAAAATAAATAATAATCAAAAATAATCAAATGAAGTAAATTGCATAAATCATTTAGCACAGTGCCTGGAATGGAAGGAACACTCTATAAAAGTTAGATCCCATCGTTCTGGTGGTGGTGGCTATTATAATTATCTCTTCATATTCCCTGGAGATTATGACCAAAAGGGAAGTTGCTGGTAATAAGAAGTCCCTATGGGCTTGAAGGGACTTATAGAGAAGTCAATTATTCCATCTCCCTGCCTCTAAGCTCAGCTATTCCTGGGGCTCCATCTTGGATTTCAAAAGCTCCAGGGAAAGTGTCCTTGAACCCTCACTTGGAGACCTATTTCAGTGTCACACTGCCTCATGGTGAGTTTTACAGTTCAGACCTCTTTGCTACAGCCCAATTCTTATTTGGTTCATACCAACAGGTGGAAGAGTTCAGACAATACCTTTGAACAATTCTGAAACATCTAACCATGGGTGCGACCAAGTGGTATGGTGTGTAGGGTGCCCAGACTATTTGGGGGATAGATATCATAAACATTTAGTTGTCATGTCTCTTTAATCTTTCCACAAGTGGAGTTTAATTAAGCAAGCAAGGGGCTTTAGGAGATATTTTAGGTTAGCATTTTTCAGAGATTCTCCGCCAATTCTCTGAAAAGCAAGTTGCCAAGAGCCAATTTACTAGAAGCCAGTTCTCAAAAAATCAGTTTGCCAAATGGCTAATTCACTGAAAACAGAAAAATAAACTAAGACTAGGAGGTTTTGCCATGTTACTCCCCAGGGGCAGAGGCAAAGTGTAACTCCAGAAAAAAGTTTGACTAAGTCGGTTAACTTCCTTTGAAGAAAAGCCCATCTGTTTGCATTAAAAAAAAAAAAAAAAAATCAGAGGCTAAGGTGAAACTAAACTTTAAAAGAACCCTTTAACAATGAACTGAGTTAGTAATTTGTATTGATTTCAGTAGCTTGGCCTGCTGTTCCCTTTTCAAATGTATTATTTTTTAATTCTATGGTGCTGATGGTGTGAATAAAGGGAAAATAGGGTTTTTTTATTTGTTTGTATTACTTAAAGTCTCTATTCGGAAATACTGGTAGCATAGTGGTTAAGAGCTACAGCTGCTAACCAAAAGGTTGGCATTTAGAATCCACCAGGTGCTCCTTGGAAACCGTATGGGGCAGTTCTACTCTGTCCTATAGGGTCCCTATGAGTCAGAATTGACTCGATGGCAACGGGTTTGGTTTTTTTTTAATGCTTTATTCAGCCCTGGTGGTGCACTGGTTAAGAGCTCAGCTGCTAACCAAAAGGTCAGCAGCCATCAGGCACTCCTTGGAAACCCTGTGGGGCGGGGGCAGTTCTACTCTGTTCTATAGGATTGCTCTGAGTCGGAATCACCTCAACGACAGCAGGTTTGGTTTGGGTTTGCAAGCTTTATTCAGGTTTCACGTCCTTATTCTGTTCCAAAATCCCATTCAGGATAGATACCATATACATTTAGTTGTCATGTCTCTTTAGGCTCCTCTTGGCTGTGACAGTTTCTTAGGCTTTTCTTGTTTTTGATGACCTTGACGGTTTTAAGGAGTACTGGCCAGGTATTTCGTAGAATGTCTATCAATTGCGATTTGTCTGATGTTTTCCTCATGATTTTACTGAGGTTATGGGTTTTTGGGAGGACGAACACAGAGGCAAACTGCCATTCCATTATATCATATCAAGGCTATATGCCATCAACATGACTTATCACTGTTGATGCTGACCTGGGTCATAATTGAGGGAGTAACTTCTCAGGCCAAGTTACTCTTTTTCTCTCTTTCTATACTGTACTCATTGTATGCATAGGTTTATGTTTTTCTTTCCTTTCTGATAAGATACAAGCAGATGTTTGCACTGCCTAAGAAATGAATGGGGTACTGAGACATTCATATCCCATGTACAGGGATGATTTCAGGTACCATTTCCAGTTCTAAAAGGTGTTTTTCTCTGGAAACCTAGCCCTGCCCCAATACCCCAGCAAAAGGAGCCCTCCCTCCTCTGTGCATCCCCACACACCTTCCACTAACTCTGGGTCAGCAGCTGACTCTGAATCCAGCCTTTTATTAGCACCTGCTCAATCAGGGCAGAGTCCATGCAGATGGGTGACTTTCCAGGGTTGCCTCACTTTACACCTACACAGTTCATGCAAACACCAGAGATTGAACTCCACGAAATTTTTATTTCCTGATTGGCAGGGGCTTCTAATTCTTTTGCTTTCCTTTTCCTTGTGTCATTTCAGCCTCTCAAATAGTTATGGAAGACTTAATTCCTGCCCAGATGTTTAGAGCACTTAGGATGTGTGCCAGACACTTTGTTAAGTGCTTAACTGCGTTATTTTAGTTCCCCCAAACACACTGGAAGTATTATTATTCTTCTATAGATAAGGAAACTGAGATTCAGAAAGGTTAAGTGACTTATCCGTGGTCACTACGTAAGAAGAGGGCAGAGCAGGCTCAAACCCAGGATTGTGTGACACCCCCCTTCCATGATGACTCCTGGTGAGAAA
This sequence comes from Elephas maximus indicus, assembly GCF_024166365.1. NCBI lineage: Eukaryota > Metazoa > Chordata > Mammalia > Proboscidea > Elephantidae > Elephas > Elephas maximus. The sequence continues at coordinate 47,179,662 of NC_064837.1, read as the reverse complement.
GAATGGCATTTCTTGGAGAGCCACAGCTGGAGGGCTCCCTTGAGGAGGAAGGGAGATTGTAAGGGGAGCCCAGAATGGGGCTGCTCCAGAAAGGGTTTTCCTGGGAGAGATCTTTCAGGTCAGGCCCAGTGTGACCTTTACCCTTCTCTTCCCAGGTCAAAAGGCTGAGTTCCGAATTTCAGATGATGTGGACTCAAAGGGAGAGTTTTCAGTGAAATTACCCAAAACAATAACAAGTAGAGGGATGGCTGGGTGGTCCCAGGGAACCCAGGGGCAGGAAATCAAGATATTGGTGAACCGGATACCCCAGCAATATCTGGATTCCCTTGTGGACAGGTGAGGCTGGAGGTGAGTAGCAGTGGGGAATGAGGGAGGGGAGAAGGGAAGAAAGGAGAGAGAAGTCCATCTTGAGTGCCAAAGGCATTTGAAGGAGTGCATCTGTGGTTGGTGCAACATCTCCCTCTCAGTCCCAGCACTCGCCCTAACCCCCTCCTTTACTCAACTACACCTTTCTCTTCGGCAACTTTAGGATGCCTCCTCATTCTTCCAGGATCCACCTCCAGAAAACCTTCCTCCGATGCCCCCACTTCACTCACATCCCTGCTACCCTCCAGGATGACTAATTACTCTGGTTTGGACCCAAACCTGCTGTTTCTAGAGGCCACTTTCCTCTGCTCTCCTCTACCGAGTTGCCTAAGCCTGTACTTTGTGCTTGTTTCACTTTGCCTTGTGAGCAAACCTGTGGTTTCCATGTTCCTTTCCCCCACTGGACTGGGAGCAACTTGGGATCAGGGACTGGCTTTATTAACCTCTCTGTAGTGATCCTCACGCACAGTAGCTACTCAGTGAAAGAGATTTGTAATCCCTTGTACAATATTTCTTGCACAAAAAGTGCCACCAGCCCACCCACCAGGGAAATGCTTTTTCCATTGGGGGACGCATCCCAATCAAATGCTACAGAGGTTCTGATAGCTGCAGGGCGTGGTGCTTCCAATTTAAGGGGACACCCTCAGCCTCCCCCCTCAGCAATAGCTTTGTTGTTGTTGATGGTGGTGGTGTTTTCCTCCCTGCTGAGATTGTTGGAGAGCGCGAGTAGCTCAGGGGAAAGTACCCAATGCTTCTCCTGTGCTGGCCCACCCTGAGTAGGGTGGGTAGCTTTTGTTTTCTTTTTTAATTAAAAACTGAAAGGCTTGCAGTGAAATTTTATGAGTCCTTTGAACTGTCCCTCTCCATTCATAGTTTTGCTGGGGAAGGAACTTCCAAGTTTTTCTATGGAAGCTCAGTTTTTTTCTAGAATGTCTGTTGGTTCTAAGGTGAGGCTAAGTGTGTGTGCATGTATATACGCACACATATATGTATACACGTATATGGAGTCCTGGTGGCACAGAGGATAAGGGCTATGGCTGCTAACCAAAAGGTTGGCAGTTCGAATCCACCAGCAGCTCCTTGGAAACCCTATGGGGCAATTCTACTCTGTCCTATAGGGTTGCTGTTTGAGTCGGAATTGACTCAACTCCAGTGGGCACACACGTACACATATAGTGGGTTGGGGGTACTGAATACGTAGGAGAAGGTCATCAAGGAAGCTTGGAGCCCTGGTGGTGCAGTGTCTAAGTGCTAGGCTGCTAACCAAAAGGTCTGTGGTTCAAACCCACCAGCTGCTTAACAGGGAGAAAGATGTGGCAGTCTGCTTTGGTAAAGATTAGAACTTGGAAACCCTACGGGGCAGTGGTTATGTGTTACTGGGAGGTAGGGCCCCTGAGATCTTGAACTCTCTCTCACCTCTCCACTCCCCTCCAGGAAGCTGAAGAAGAAACTACCCCGTATTTTTGAATTAGTTCAAGCAAGGGGAGAACACCTGTATCTGGTAACGGAAGCTCTGGTGACGGTAAATGAGGAAACCCTGAGACGTGAGCGGCAGTTTGAATTTAATAGCTGGATGGATCGGAACATCTTCAGTTTTGCGTACAAGGTTAGGATTCTGGGAGGCAAAGATGGAGGGAGAGCCAGCCTTGGCCCACCTGCTGCAGGTCAGGGCATGACGGCTCAGACTCCAGGCTCTGCAGCTGTTCCCTCAGACCTCCCTGAGCAGCCTCGTCCTATCCTTGGCCCTCTTCTTCTCTTCTTGCCCTAAAAATGGGTATGTGGCCTCATTAATCAAGTCCCTCCCCCTGTAACTCTCTAGTGATGCCTGCTTTTTGTTTTCTTCATACCACTTCCCACTGTTTACAATTACACAGGTGTTTTTGTTTGTTCATTGTCTGCCTCCTTTCTAGGAGACGGGAGGGCAGGCCCACAAACATTTGTTGAATGAGCAGTGGAGTCAGACAATTTTGGAATCAGATGTGGGTTCAAATCTCAGCTCTGGCACTGTTTTTAGCTGTGGGAAAAGACCGACTGCTTGCCCTCTCTGAGCCTTCCTTCTAACGTCTGTACAATGGGGATAAAAATACCTACCTCACTGGATTGTCTGGGAGGGCAGACAAGATAACCATGTAAAGCACCTAGGGATCTATTAATGTGAGCTCCTTTCTCCTAGCATCAAACGTCAGTGACCATCCCCTCCCAGCGAGTCCTGGGATACCGAATAATGCGGCTCCCCTTCCCCAACCCAGAGAAGAGGAGTAAGCAAGGCCTGGTGGGGGGACGATGGTGGAGAGGGACACTGAATACACGAGCACGTGGCGGTTGACTCAGCCGGGCTCCACGCGCTAGGCTGGGACCAGATGACCTTGGAGGTGGGGAGGGTCCCAGGGAGGAAGGAGGGTCCAGGCCTGGGAAGCAGGACTTGGGCTTCTTGCCCTGACTCCTCTGACCCAGGATTTGTCCCACTATGACACCAGTTCCTCCCTAGAAGGTAAGGATTCAGTCTCTACAATATGTTTCTTTTTTTAATTTGGTGGCAGCAAGGTGTGGGGGTTGGGGGAGGGCCTGAAAAGAGGGAAGTTACAGAGAGATAACTGGTCTTTCTTTCTTTTTTTTTTTGCGATGGCTTAGATATTTGTTTCTCTGACAAAACAAAATCCTTCCCTGAAGGTGAGCGAGCTGCTGGGCCTCCTGTTCATCCTTCCAGAATGGGCAAGGATGCTACTTTTAGAATGAGGATGACAAATGGTCTGAAATCATAGAGGTGTTAGGGCTGAGAATATGGTAGTAGGCACCGAGGGTGGGAACCATGGTAAGGGCAGGAGGAAAGTCTGCCTATTGGAGAAGCAGGCTGCATTATATGGTGGCCCCGGAGCTCCCAAGCCCCTCTCTGGACAACTTGGACTTGACTTGTGCTGGACATTGTGCTGTGTCTTGGGGCTCACAGCCCTCACCAGAGGATTATTGATGGAGGAAGCATAACTGAATTACCTGGCCAGTTCTCACCCAGCAGCATTGGCATAGGCAGAATCCTATGTTGCCTGTCTCTGAGGATGTAGGAAGTGGTCTGCAAATGCAGTGCTCTGCCATATACATGCAATGATGAGGATACAGGCTCCCTGGCATGGGCAGTGGGCCATCAGAGTCCAGGAATGACCTCTGGGAAAAGAATGCCCACAGGGAGCTCGTGGTGACTTGGAGATTTCTGAGATTCTTCTCTTTGCAGAAAGAGATGGTGGTCCGTCCCACATAGGTAAGGATGGGAGCCAGCTGTGTTAAATGTGTTAAGGGCAGCTGAGCTCCAGGCTCAAGGACTACAGCTCAGGTAGGATCGGCCAAGTGGGAATAGGTGGGCAGGGCCCATAGCAGGTTTTAATTTTAGTCTGAAGGCTGCATCTGTCTCCTCCAAACAGTAGTTCTCAAACTTGGTTGTACATTGAAATCACCTTGGGAACTTTAAAAATATTGATGTCCGAGTCCCACATAGATTTACTTGAGGTGTAACGTAGGCATTAAAGAGCGTTAATAAACTCTCCCAGGTGATTCTCATGCACAATCAAGGTTGAGAACCATTGTTCTAACTCTTCTCCTAAATCCTCACTACCCCTGTGTGGTCTGAGGAATGCACTTTGAATGGCAAGGACTAAATAACTAAATCTTGATTTCCTGGAGGTGAAGAAGAGTTTGGGGTTGAGAATAGACCAGGGGTGAACTGGGGTCAGCAGGAAGCAATGATAGTGGGTTCCTGGGAGGAAAGATGGTTCATTTTAACAGGAAAAGACTAGAAGAAGGGAAGACATTGAGAGGTGGTCTCCAGAAGAAAGGTGGACAAAGGATGGGGTCTAGCAGGACCTTGAGCCTTTTGGGCTGGGTGGGTCAGGTCCTTAATTGTTGCCTCTACAGGGAGGTCCTTGAGTTTGGAAGATTTCAGGAACATGAAGGAGAAGGTGCAGGACTTGAGGCGTAGCCTCCAGGATCTGACCAAGCAGGAGCGAACAGATGTGCTAAGCTGCTTCTCTAAGTTCCAAGGCAATGATGGTCATCTGCAGGATCTAGAGGAAAGAGTAAGGGCCCAAAGAAAGAATTGGGGCAGATAGTGGGAGGAGCCAGTGGGGAGGCAATTGGCACCTTTGAGTACAATTGACTACAGTGGAATTGGTGCTCATTTCCCTCATCTCCTTGCCCCAGGTGTCTGAGGTCCTGGTCTCCGGTGAGCTGCAGATGGAGAACCCAGCAGGTCCTCTCATAAGCAGCCTTTTTAATGCTGCTGGGATCTTGGTAGAGGCACGTGCAGACGCCATTCAGGCCCTCCTGGATGCCTTGATGGGTGAGGAGGGATCTGGCTATATGGTAGGGTGGAGGAAATGCTGACAGAGGAGTCTGTGGGGAATTAAACCTTGGAAGGGGGTATACAATACCCTTTACACTTTGTGAGGGATAGGCCTTCATATTTCAGAGACAAGCAGTCTTTCCCAGGTCAGGCATTGAGGGCTGCCTCCACTTCTCCTTGGCACAGTCTATGACCTTCTACTAAGGTTAAGAGGGAACAAGAGTCTCAGCGGGAGCCCATTTGGAATAACTCCCATCTAGGACTCCCAGGGTCTCTTTGGAACCTCCTTCTGATGCCTGTCCTGGGCCTGATCAGATACTGGACATCTCTCCCACCATGTGCTTCTCCTGTCTGCCAACCATCCTCTTCTTTGCCCACAGAGTTGTCAGAAGAGTATCAGCAGCTTGTGTTTGAGGCCCTGGAGAAGGGAATGCTGCCCCAGTTGGTGGAAAAGGTGAGACAGCCTGGGATGAGGGTAAGGGTCATTGTGGAAGTGGATACCTATGCTCTCAAGGGACTCAGAAGTCCCAGGGCATAGTCTTTTCTACTCAAGAGTTCTTTTCCAGCGAACGTTCATGCAGCTGTTTTATGGCAATTCTCTGGACACACGGTTGCCAGAAAAATTTGGGATGGACTTTTTAGACTCTCTTGCTTGTCTATGGGCAAGAGAGGGGTGGAAAATTATTAGTCCCAGAATGGCAGTTGATACCATCTTGAGTGCCAACACTGATGGATTAGCAGTGCCTGCCACTATGTTGAGAGAGTATGAGGCTCTCCAAGCTCTGCAGGAAAAAGTGCCATGATTGACTACTATGTCTGCCGTGGGCTCAGAATTAAGGAGTATTGCCAAGCAGTTGCCACTTCTGGTATATATCCTTGTTCCCAGCTTTAACAGTCTGGTGGGTTTCCTTCTAGGTGGAGAGTACGCTGGAGAAGAAATGGGATGAGCGATACAGCAATCCCCATGACATGGACTCTGACTCTGAGGCACAGTCCCTCTATGCCCTCTATGTTGCCCTGTCCATCCTGCTGCAGCTGTGTGAGAAGCCTACCTCTGCCTCCTCCTAACTACATAAGCCCTTTAGCCATGTCCCACTAGTCTCTGGGTTTGCTCACTCCCCAGTCCAGCCTCACCACCACCACCACCCTGTCACCAGCATGATCTCTTTAAAACAAGAATCTTGCCATCTTTTGATGCATCCCATTCCCTACATGATAATGTCCAAAATCAGCCTGGATTTTATGCGTGGACTTCTGATTAAAAGTGGCAGATTGATCATATGAATTTCCTCTCCCTTAAAATGACAGTAAAGCAATTAAAAAAAAAAAGGTATAAACCTACAAGGATAAAAAGAATGAGGCAGCAGATAAGAGATTTCAACACATCTTTCAAAGCTAGAAAGCAATTAAAGGCGGTGTGGGACTAAGCGGTGGGGAAAAGTGAGGGAGGAGACTGCTGGTTTACGTCATAAGCCTTTTAATCCTATTTGATTTTTTAAAAAAAGGAAATATAATTAAAAGTAAGAAATGTATGCTTGTTAGAAAGTATTTCAAACATTTCTCAAAATTAAAGCAGAAGGTAAAAGTACTGTGACTTACCCTTCTCCCTCAGTATTACCACTGTTAACACTGTGAGGTAAGTTAACATTTTTCCTCTTTTTAAGAAAACTAAGCTAGGATAAAGTAACATAAAATGGTTTTGTATCTTCTGAACTAGGGTTTTCTTTTCTTTTTTTAATTTTTATTGTGCTTTAAGTAGCACAATAAAAATAAGTGAAAGTTTACAAATCAAGTCAGTCTCTCATACAAAACCTTATATACACCTTGCTACATACTCCTAGTTGCTCTCCCCCAACGAGACAGCACACTTCTCTCCACCCTGTGTTTCCGTGTTAGGGTTTTCTTTTAAAAAATATTCCATGCAACAGGAACTCTGATATAGTATTGTTGAAGTGTATATTGATCAACCACTTTGGAAAACTGACTGACCGAATCTACTAAATCTAAACATATGCCTATGATCCAGCAACTCTATTGTTAGGTATATATCCAAGAAAAATGAGTGCATGTATTCACCAAAAGTCATGCATGTAAAAATGTAACAGGAGCTTTAATCTTAACAGCCCCAAACTGAAACTATTCAACTGTCCAATAACATTAAGATAAATACACACATTGTGGTATATTCATGCACCAATATACAACACAACAATAAAAGGGCATAAATTACTGCTACACACAACAATGGATGACTCTTAAGACATAATGCTGGGCCAATGAAGCAGACACGAAAGAACGTGTTAATGTTTGGGTCCTTTGAGAAGCAGATGCCAAGATGAGATTAGATGTACAGAGACTTATTGGGGGAAAGGTGTGTGAAAAATAAAGCAGGAGTAGGGGCAGATTATCCAATAGACAATGTAAGCATAGTGCTTACCTTGCTTACTAGATCATTTGTAGTGAACAATTTTACATTTTTTCACAGGAAAGATTCTGCTTCTAGGTATGGCTCCATCTGTCTCTCTCCCAACCGTACAACACCTTCCTACAGAATCCAAGACTCTTTTCAAATTTACAATCCCTGACAGGGACAGATTACCCAGTAAACAAGGTAAGCACGGGCTTACTTGTGCTTACTTACTAATCCGAAGTGCACAACTTCACATTTTCACCACAAATTGTTCACTACAGATGAGTAAGTAAACACAAGTAAGCCTGTGCTTACCTTGCTTATTGGGTAATCTGCCCCTGAGCAGTGGGTATCAGTAGGCAGGGAGAACCTTCAAACCAGGATGCAGGTGTGAAGCCTGTGAAAGAAAGAAGGGAAGCATGGAGTACGAAGAGCCGCAGACTGCAGTGCAATTCTAAGCAAGTCTCAGCCAAGCTGATAGGGGAGACTCCAAGCAAAGATTGTCTACTGGAGGAGTACCCATCAGGCGGGTATGGCCAGGCTCTATTATCCTCTGCCACGCTCAGCCTTTGGTTGGGAGAAAGCCTGGGGAAGCTTGGTCTTGGGAAGTAAGATTTAAAGGGGTGGCAGCTGGAGGTTCTCAGTCAACTATGCTCCTTGCAGCAGGTTCTCTTAAAGAAGATCTGAGCAGTGCCCTTGATGGCTATCACGATACTGCATGAAGCCATGTAGATGAAGTTCAAGAACAAGCAAAACTATGCAACGATGGTAGAATTAGAAAATAGTGGTTATCTTAATGGGGACAGTATCAGTTGGGAAGGGGCATGAGGGAATCTTCTGGGATGTTGGAAATGTTCTATACCTTGTTGTAGGTGGTGGTTACAGGGTATTCATATATATATGTGTGTGCGTGTATATATACACACACATAACGTGTGTAAATATTCATTGAGCTAACACTTAAGATCAGTGTATATATCAGTATATCATACCTCAATCGAAAAGTTTTTAAAAAGTACACACTGTATGGTTTCATGTAAACAAAATGAAAAAGAGGCAAAAGGAAAGGATAGTGGCAGAACCCAGAATAGTGGTTAATCAGTGGAGGCAGTATTGCCTGGGGAGGGGCAAGATAGAGTCTTCCGGGGTACTGGAAATATTTTATATCTTGATCTGGGAAGTGATTACATGGATATTTACATGTGTAAAAAGGCATTGAACTGTACACTTAAGATCAATGCACTTTATTTTTACCTAAAAAATTTTAATTTAAAACCATAACATACGCATGAAAACATATTTGAACAATACAGAAGAATATTTAAAAAAAAGTAAAAGTCTCCTCTCAAACTTCTCCACCCCATAACCTAGTCCCGCTTTCCTGAGACAGCCAGATTAACACTGTTTAATAATTTTTCTGCTTGTTATTATAAGAAAAAATGATAGTCTTATATCTGGTTATCAATTTTTTAACTTTAGGTATTATCTGTTGACTCTGCAACATGAAAGATGAATACTGAGTTCAAAGTGGAAAGAGTGTTATAAGAGAACAATTCAGGGTAATATGAAAGTGTTTAATAAAAGGTTAACAGGAAAAAAGAATAGATGAATAAACTATTTACTTAAAAAATAAAAAGGGTAACGGGGTGGTGCCCTCTTACCTCTGCCACCACCCTCTCCTCTCTTCCTTAAACTCTGACTCCAGCTGCACCAAACTATTTGTATTCTATATGAACATGCCATGTACTTTTACAACTACATGCTTTTATACAGGCGGCACTCTCCCTCTGTCTGGATTACCTTCCCCCACCTTAACCATCCTTTAAGCTGTAGCTCAAATATCCTTTTGTTAGTGGGCATCCCAGTTCCCAAAGGATTTGGTTACTTCTTCCTCTGTATGGCCCAAAGCATGGTGAATATGTTGCTATCATGGCATTCATCATACTGTACTGAAATTATTTACATATGTGTCTGTTCCACGAATCTGAAAGCTACTGGAGGACAAGGTCTGTCTTAGTTATCCAGTGCTGCTATAACGGAAGTACCACAAATGGATGGCTTCGACAAACACAGTTTTATTCTCTCACAGTCTAGTAGGCTAGAAGTTCAAATTCAGGATGTCAGCTGCACAGAAGGCTTTCTCTTTCTGTTGGCTCTGGAGGAAAGTCCTTGTCATCAATCTTTCCTGGTCAAGGAGCTTCTCAGTGCAGGGACCCTGGGTCCACAGGACATGCTGTTCTCCTGGCTCTTGTTTCTTGGTGGTATGAGGTCCTCCTGCCTCTGCTTGCTTCTCCCTTTTATATCTCAAAAGAGATTGGCTTAAGACACAATCTAATCTTGTAGATTGAGTCCCACCTCATTAACATAACTGCCACTAATCCCATCTCATTAACACTGTAGAGATAGGATTTATAACACATAGGAAAATCACATCAGATGACAAAATGGTAGACAATCACACAATACTGGGAATCATGGCTTAACCACACTGATACACATTTTTTGGGGACACAATTCAATCCATAACAGGGCCTGTCTTTTCTCTGCCAGGGCTCAATAAAAAAACTGTTTGTTCAAAAGGGCCTTTGAGTTTGCAGAAGTTTGTTTTCATAGTGACTACAAAATGCCACTTGTTTACTTTTATTCCATATTGTTTCTAAGGCTTACAAAATTTAAATAAACTATAGGAATTGTATAATTATTTGAAATTTTAAAAAAGTATGATATAGGTGGATTTTTAAAATTTTTTTATTGAACTTTAGATGAAGGTTTACAGAACAAACTAGTTTCTCATCAAACAGTACACACCTTATTGACACTGGTTAACAACCCCACGACATGTCAATACTCTCCCTTCTCAACGCTGGGTTCCTTATTACCAGCTTCCTGTTCCCTCCTGCCTTCCAGTCCCTGTCCCAGGACTGGTGTGCCCCGTTAGTCTTGTTTTGTTCCACGGGCATGTTCAATCTTTGGCTGAAGGGTGAACCTCAGGAGTAGCCTCATTACTGAGCTGAAAGGGTATCCGGGGGCCATACTCTCAGGGTTTTTCCAGTCTCTGTCAGGCCAGTAAGTCTGGTCTTCCTTTTTGAGTTAGAATTTTGTTCTACATTTTTCTCCAGCTCCTTCCAGGACCCTCAATTGTGATCCTCGTCAGAGCAGTCAGTGGTGGTAGCTGGGCACCATCTAGTTGTACTGGACTCAGTCTGGTGGAGGCCGTGCTAGATGTGATCCATTAGTCCTTCAGACTAATCTTTCCTTGTGTCTTTAGTTTTCTTCATTTTTTCCTTGCTCCTGAAGGGGTGAGACCAGTGGAGTATCCTAGATGGCCGCTCACAGGCTTATTAAGACCCCAGATGCTACTCTATAGGTGGCTATTAAGTCAAAAGAAAAAGGTTACTAGAGGGTATGTACAGGATGCTAAAAAAAAAAAAAGTGATTATAAACTGATAATATTTTAGTGACATTGGGACATAGATAAACTGATAATATTTTAGTGACATTGGGACATAGATAGACAAATAGAGAAATGGAATGGAAGAGAGTGCTTAGAAATTGATCCCCAAGAAGCCAGCACAACTTGTACAAGGCAAGGTCATGGAAGCTCCATAGACACATCCAAACTCCCTGAGGGACCGAATTACCAGGCTGAGGGCTGTGCGGACCATGGTCTTGGGGAACATCTAGCTCAATTGGCATAACATAGTTTATAAAGAAAATGTTCTACATTCTACTTTGTTGAGTAGTGTCTGGGGTCTTAAAAGCTTGTGAGCAGCCATCTAAGATACTCTGCCGGTCTCACCCAGTCGGGAGCAAGGGTGAATGAAGAAAATTAAGGACACAAGGGAAAGACTAGTCTGAAGGACTAATGGACCACAACTACCACAAACTCCACCAGACTGAGTCCAGTACAACTAGATGGTGCCTGGCTACTACCACTGACTGCTCTGACAGGGATCACAATAGAGGATCCTGGACAGAGCTGGAGAAAAATGTAGAACAAAAATCTAACTCACAAAAAAAGACCAGATTAATGGCCTAAAAGAGACTGAAGAAACCCTGACACTTTTTTACCTCAGTAATAAAGTCCCTCCTGAGGTTCACTCTTCAGCCAAAGGCTAGACAGGCCCATAAAACAAAAGGAGACTAAAGGGGCACACCAGCCCTGGGGCAAGGACTAGAAGGCAGGAGGGGACAGGAAAGCTGGTAACAGGGAACCCCGCATTCGGCTGGATCACCTTTCTTGGGAATTGGCATGAATATGGATCTCTTCTAGTCAGTTGGCCAGGTAGCTGTCTTCCAAATTTCTTGGCATAGATGAGTAAGCACTTCCAGCGCTGCATCTGCTTGTTGGTACATCTCAATTGGTATTCCGTCCATTCCCGGAGCCTTGTTTTTTGCCAATGCCTTCAGTGCAGCTTGGACTTCTTCCTCTAGTGTACCGTTGGTTCCTGATCATATGTTACCTCCTGAAGTGGTTGAATGTTGACCAATTCTTTTTGGTATAGTGACTCTGTGTATTCCTTCTAACTTCCTTTGATGTTTCCTGCATCGTTTAATATTTTCCTTGTAAAATCCTTCAGTATTGCAACTAGAGGCTTGAATTTTTTCTTCAGCTCATTCAGCTTGAGAAATGCTGCATGTGTTCTTCTCGTTTGGTTTTCTATCTCCAGGTCTTTGCACGTCATCATAATCATTTACTTTGTCTTCTTGCGCTGCCCTTTGAAATCTTTTCTTCGGTTCTTTTTCTTCAACATTTTTTCCTTTTGCTTTAGCTACTCAATGTTCAAGAGCAAGTTTCAGAGTCTCTTCTGACATCCATTTAGGTCTTTTTTTCTCTCCTGTCTTTTTAGTGACCTCTTGCTTTCTTCATGTATGATGTCCTCGATGTCATGCCACAACTCATCTGGTCTTTGGTCATTAGCGTTCAATGCGTCAAGTCTACTCTTCAGGTGGTCTCTAAATTCAGGCGGGATATACTCAAGGTTGTACTTTGGCTCTCGTGGATTTGTTCTTATTTTCTTCAGTTTCAGCTTGAACTTGCATGTGAGTAATTGATTGTTTGATCCACAGTCAGCCCCTGGCCTTATTCTGACTGATGCTATTGAGCTTTTCCATCGTCTCTTTCCACAGATGTAGTTGATTTGATTTCTGTGTATTCCATCTGGTAAGGTCCATGTGTATTGCCACCATTTATGTTGGTGAAAAAAGGTATTTCCAATGAAGAAGTCGTTGGTCTTGCAAACTTAAATCATGGGATCTCCAGCATTGTTTCTATCACCAAGGCCATACTTTCCAACTACTGGTCCTTCTTTTTTGTTTCCAACTTTCACGTTCCAATCACCAGTAATTATCAGTGCATCCTGATTGCATGTTCCATCAATTTCAGACTGCCTTTTGGCCTTAGTAGTTGGTGCATAAATTTAAGTAATAGTCATATTAAGTGGTCTTCCTTTTAGGCATATGGATATTATCCTGTCACTGACAGTGTTGTACTTCAGATTAGATCTTGAAATGTTCCCCCATGCAACTATTAGTTTGTTGTACTGTAGAGACTTGTGTGTTACTGTGATGCTGGAAGCTATGCCACCAGTATTCGAATACCATCAGGGTCACCCATGGTGGACAGGTTTCAGCTGAGCTTCCAGACTAAGACAGACTAGGAAGAAGGGCCTGCAGTCTACTTCTGAAAAGAATTAGCCAGTGAAAACCTTATGAATAGCAGCAGAACAGTGTCCGATATAGTGCCAGAAGATGAACTCCTCAGGTTGGAAGGCACTCAAAATACGACTGGAGAAGACCTGCCTCCTCAAAGTAGAGTCTACCTTAATGACGTGGATGGAGTCAAGCTTTCGGGGCCTTCATTTGCTGATGTGGCACAAATCAAAATGACAAGAAACAGCTACAAATATCCATTAATTATTGGAACCTGGAATGTATGAAGTATGAATGCATGCAAATTGGAAATCGTCAAAAATGAAATGGAATGCATAAAGATCAATATTCTAGGCATTAGTGAGCTGAAATGGACTGGTATTGGTCATTTCGAACTGACAATCATATGGTTTACTCTGTCGGGAATGACAACTTGAAGAGGAATGGTGTTGCATTCATCGTCAAAAAGAACATTTCAAAGATATCATAGGAAGGTAAAATGACAAACCACAGAGTGGGAGAACATATTTAAAACATATAATTTACAAATGACTACTACCTAGAATGTATAAGGAGTTCATACAAATCAATAAAAAGATGAGCGAATAGAAAAATAGACAAAAGATTTGAACAGTACTTTCCAAACAGGAAAATTCGAATGGTTAACAAACATGAAATGATGCTGAACCTCGTCAGTAATTAGGGAAATGCCAATTAAAACTACCGTGAGATACTACTACTCATCAGATTGACAAAAGTTTAAAAGTCTGATAGAAGTCTGAAGCAATGGGAGCTTTCATATGAAAGATGGAAAGGTAAATTAGTACAACCACTTTGGATAACAGTTTGGCATTAAAAATGTAATATTTACTTACCCTAAGAACCAGAAATTCTACTTCTAGGTAGAAATGATAGAGAAACTTGTACACATGTGCATCAGATGGGATGCACTTCTAAGACTTTTCCTTAGTAGAATGTTGTAACGGCCAAAAATTGGAATTAACTTGAATGTTCACCAACAATAGAATGCATAAACAAACTATGATATATCCATACAATAGAATAATATACAATGGAAATAAATGAACTAAAGCTATATGAGATTAATTTTTTTAAGAATCAAGACAAAAAAGAACACGTTTGATATGACTCTTTCCACATAAGGTTCAAAAAAATACAGAAAACCATATTGTTTAGGAATCCATGCTTTGGTGGTAAAACTCCAAAGAAAAGCGAGGAAATAAATACTAAGAAATCAGCCTCTTTGGAGGAGGGATGATATGATCAGGGAGAGGCACATGGGAAAGGGGTGGGTCTCTAGGATGCTTGCAGTATTTTATTTCTCAACCTGGGTAGTGGGTAGCTCAGATATTCATTTTCCAATTATTTGTTAAGCTATACTTGTAAGTTTAGTGCACTTTTTATTATATTTCACAATAAAAGAGGTTAAAAAAAAACAGTGATATTTACTTTTCTATTTGAAACTTTTTGTAATTTTCTTGTAGCAGTGTGAGCCTTTCCCCCATCTGCCTTCTGAAATCTTTCTTCAAGTCTACCGCCTAGATCTCCAAGGGGCAGAAGGGCCTAAAAATGTTCGTTCCTTGGTTACAGTGGTACCTATCAAACAGTGAGTGCTGTACTTGTCTGTCTCAGATACTAGTCTGTACCTTCCCTGGAGCCAGAGGCCTTGAGAACACTAGGATAGTAACTCCTAATCCATTGCCATTGAGTCAATTCAGCTCATAGCAACCCTACAGGACAGAACATAACTGCCCCACAGGGTTCCCAAGGCTGTAAATCTTTGTGCAGGCAGTCTGCCACATCTTTCCCGTGGAGTGCTGGTGGGTTTGAACCACTGATTTTTTGGTTGGCAGCCGAGCGCTTAACCACTGAGCAACCAGGGCTCAAAAAATAGTACCTATATTAAATAAGGACACCCTGGTGGCGTAGTGGAAACCCTTGTGGCATAGTGATGAAGTGCTACCACTGCTAACCAAAAGGTCGGCAGTTTGAATCCACCAGGCGCTCCTTGGAAACTCTATGGGGCAGTTCAGCTACGTCCTATAGGGTTGCTATGAGTTGGAATCAACTCAATGGCAATTGGTTTTGTCTTTTTTTTTTTTTTTTAATATATTAAATAAGGGAGCCAAAACTTGTTGGTTGAATGAATGTATACAAATTATGGTGAAAGCTGTGGATTTCCTGGCTGTGTGGAATCCCTTCCTATGTATCATAGATCCCACAAGATAATACAATGCCTTAAAATTGTTTGTATTTTATGGTTTATAAAGTTTTTTTCATATAAGTTATATGATTATATAAAGTTACATTGTAAGAGAGGTGAAGCTAGCATTATTTTTTCCACAGCAGGGATGAGAAAGCCTTTGCTAAGGATATACTAGAAAATAATGGAGTAGGACTAAAATTGGAAAGCCAGGGTCCTTCCAGTGTAGACAGCAGATGTCTTCCTCACTTGCTTTCTGTCATTCAGGGGAGCCATGCATCGAACGATGCTTTAACAAGCCCTGGATATTAAGCTTAGAGCTGGACCATAAGAAAAGGGAGGCACACTACCACACCTCCAGCCTCAATTTAGTCTTTCTTCTGAATTTAAAACTTTGATTGACTGCTTATCAAGTGAGCCACACTCCAGGAAACTTCTCCAGGAATGAGGGAGGGTCCAGGAGCCTAAATTAGAGCTGTTCAGTCAAAGCTGTGTAACCTACATCTGCAGGAAAAGGGCTTCAACCTCATTTGAACTCAGGTGTGCTTCCTCTTCTCTGTGCTGTACACAACCTATTCTATGGTTGGTGGCTAAACCCACATTTTTCTCTTTTTTGCTTCCTGTTTTCTTCTTTGTCTTCCAAACACCTTCACTGCTCTTTACTTCCAGATTCTGATGCCAGATATCAGTGCATTTCCTGGGATGATCGTAAGTGATAGCATAGTATTTGTTTATCCAAACTCCACCTCATTACTAAGCAGTCTTCATAATAAAAACTGTCACTCTGAAAGTGTACTTTGGTACCAATCACATTTCTGCAGCCTCGGGGGCGTTCAGGCCTTCAAAATTCACTACTGTGCCACAGCTGTCTGAAGTTAAATTACTTCCTGAAAGCTGCAATTCTCTTACTTGGTGAGAAATACAAGAGTTCTTTCTTTGACTACTTAAATTTCAACTCTAAGGAATGGGTTACTGAGAAACAATAGGTCTGTGAGACCCAGAAAATAATTTCCACTCTAGACCACTAACAACTGCACAACCTGGCAGTACTTTGCCCCATTACTGTAACTTAAAAAATATCTTTTGAGATCAAGTTTTGCTTGTGATTGTCAAGCTTTGTTTCCACTCACGGGGTTAAAGGTAATCATAGTAATCTGTCATTTTATCTATGCTCTTCCTTCTGAGGGACTAAAGAAGCTTATGAAACATAAAAGGAGGAAGAAGGCAAGAATGGCCCAAGACACATTTTTTAGATGCATGTGGGGTAAAGGAAGCTTGCCAAGACTAAGCACAGTTAAGATGAAAATATGGCAGGAATCTAAAGAGTAAAAGGAAACTGGAGGATGAAAAACAAAATATAAAAGGAGAAAGGTGAAAGCTTGGGTAAGAAAAGAAATTCACAATCAAACTCTAGCAGAGCCCACATTCTGTGGGATTTTCTAAGGAGAGTGGAAGAAGTCAAAGCAGACTAGACATAACATCAGAAAGGAGTAGGGGGCAATCTTGTACTCAATGCCCTCACTAGTTCACCCTTTGATTTACATGGCTAGTTTTCCCTCTTTGGGGCTGGTTAAAATTTGTATTTTGTTATATCTTATTTGTCTAATAGGCACTTTCCCATTAAAACTACTTTGTTTACAGAGCCCAGAAATAATTATTACCTGTTAAGATAAAACTTACTAGGAAAGACAGCATAGTGTAGTAATTAAGAGCCTAGATTCTAGAGACTTCCAATGCCAACTCTACCAATTACTAGCTGTGTGACTTTGGGCAAATTAACAATTGTGTTTCTTTTTCTACATCTATAAAATGGGAATAATAATAGTATCTACCTCCTATGATGGATATGAGGACTACTGAATTAATACATCAAAAAACACTTAGAACAGTGGCTGGCACATAGTATCAGCTATTATTTCGGGGCACATGCTGCTTTTCCCCTTGAATTTCCTAGGCATGTCTCTCTCTAGGATGATTCTGGTTGTAATTTTACGTTCAAGAGGGGATGTTTAGTCCTTGAGGGAACAGAAATTCCCCATTAGAATTCTATCATTAAAATGTTTATGCTGTTTCTCACTTTTGTAAAATTCTGCTGTTTCAAAATGAGACATGGTATGTGTCATAGTCATCTAGTGCTGTTATAACAAAAATACCACAAGTGGATGGCTTTAACAAAGAGAAATTTATTCTCTCATAGTCTAGTAGGTTACAAGTCTAAATTCAGGGTGTCAGGTCCAAAAGACAGCTTTGTCTCTCTGCTGACTCTGGAGGAAGATTCCTTGTCATCAACCTTCCCTGAATGGAGAAGCTTCTCAGGTACAGGGACCCGTGGTCCAAAGGATGCGCTCTGCTCCCAGTGTTGCTTTCTTGGTGGTATGAAGTCCCCACTCTCTGCTTGCTTCCCTTTCATCTCTCCAGAGTTAAAAGGTGGTGCACTCCACACCCCAGGGAAACTCCTTTAATACTGGATCAGGAATGTGACCTGGTAAGGGTGTTACAATCTTACCCTAATCCTCTTTAACATAAAATTACAATCACAAAATGGAGGACAACCACAGAATACTGGGAATCATGGCCTAACCAAGGTAATATACACATTTTTGGGGGGACATAATTCAATCCATGGCACTATGTGTGTCAAAGAGAATTGTGTGTTAATCTACCTCAGGATAACCTTATATTCATTAACCAGTGCACCTAATTTTTTTTATGCTGATGGAATAAAACTGTCCAAACAACAGACAGAAATTCATCCTCAATGGCAAAGACACATATTTTGCATGTGGATTTGATTTTTCTGCTCGTGATTTTGCCAACACTATCACTCGCGGACTTGTGGACTGCCTTATCCACCAACATGGCTTTCATGCAGCATTGTGTCTGATCAAGGAACTCATTTGATAGCAAAGGAAGTGAAGCAATGGGAATCATAACCATGGAATTAAATGGTCTTATCACATACCCCCTCACCCAGAAACAACTGGCTTAAGTGAAAGGTGGAATGGCTTCCTAAAATCCTCAGTTACAGTGTCAGTTTGGAGACCACACCCTAAAAAGATGGGGTTCTGTTTTACAGGATGCAGTATATTCTTCGCATCAGAGACATATATGTGATGCTGTCTCCCTCACAGCCAGGACTGTCCAGGAATCAAAGGGTGGAAAGGGAATGGATCCTCTCACTATTTTACGTAATAACCCACTTGCAGAATTTTTATTTTATTTTTTTAATTGTACTTTATTTTTTTATTTTTATTGTGCTTTAAGTGAAAGTTTACAAATCAAGTCGGACTCTCATACAAAAATTTACAAACACCTTGCTATATACTCCTAATTGCTCTCCCCCTAATGAGACAGCACACTCCTTCCCTCCACTCTCTTTTTTTGGGTCCATTCGGCCAGCTCCTGACCCCGTCCACTCTCTCATCTCCCCTTCAGACAGGATATGTCAACATAGTCTCATGAGTCTACTTAATTCAAGCTCACTCTTCACCAGTATCGTCTATCCCACAGTCCAGTCTAATCCCTGTCTGAAGAGTTGGCTTTGGGAATGGTTCCTGTTTTGTTTGGGCTAACAGAAGGTCTGGGGACCATGACCTCTGGGGTCATTCTAGTCTCAGTCAGACCATTAAGTCTGGTTTTTTTATGAGAATTTGGAGTCTGCATCCCACTGCTCTCCTACTCCCTCAGGTGTTCTTGTTGTGTTCCCTGTCAGGACAGTCATTGGTTGTAGTCGGGCACCATCTAGTTCTTCTGGTCTCAGGCTAATGTAGTCTCTGGTTTATGTGGCCCTTTCTGCCTCTTGGGCTCATAATTACCTTGTGTCTTTGGTGTTCTTCATTCTCCTTTGCTCCCAGTGGGTTGAGACCAATTGATGCATCTTAGATGGTGGCTAACTTAACAGAATTTCTGCTTCCTATCCGGGCAACTTTGAGTTCTGCTGGTTTGGAGATCTTTGTCTCCAAGGGGAGATACATCCAGCAGGGGATACAACAATGACCTTCCCTAAAATTGAAGATGAAATTGCCACCTGGACATTTTGGGCTCCATATGCCATTGGACCAATAAGCCAAAAAAACTGTGGAGAGTGTGAATCAATGTATCAGGGGCAAATATTCTCAAAGTTCAAAATAACAACAAGCAGAGGGTAGCCAAAAGTCTACTTCTAAATGCAGACTCAATTTAATTACTTCCATTATTACACCTATTCTATGCATAACAATGTGTGGGATTCAAAGGCAGTATGAGGATGTTCCTGCTCATAAGGAGTTTATTATCTAATGGGGAAAGGAGGCAAAAAAGGATACAGAAGATAGAAAAGGCATTAAATTTAGATTCACTGCTGGAAAAGATACTGTTGTTGCTGTTTGTAGTCGGTCGCCATCGAGATGATTCCAATTCATGGCGACCTCATGTATGCAGTGTAGAACTACTCCATAGGGTTTTCAAGGCCGTTGACCTTTTGGAAGCAGATCACGAGGCCTGTTTCCAAAGGCGCTGCTGGGCATGTTCGAATAGCTAACCTTTCAGCTAGTAGTCGAGCGCTTAACCATTTGCACAGGGGATTCAGAAGAGATGTTGTTGTTGTTGTTAGGTGCCATTGAGTTGGTTCCCACTCATAGTGACCCTACGCGCAACAGAACAAAACACTGCCCTGTCCCGCACCATCTTCATAATCGTTGTCATGCCTGAGCCCACTGTTGCAGCCACTGTGTCAATCCATCTCATTGAGGGTCTTCCTCTTTTTTGATAACTCTCTACTTTACCAAGAATGATGTCGTTCTCCAGGGACTGATCTCTCCTGATGACATGTCCAAAGTATGTGAGACGTAGTCTCATCATCCTTGCTTCTAAGGAGCATTCTGGTTGTACTTCTTCCAAGACAGATTAGTTGGTTCTTCTGGCAGTCCGTGGTATATTCAATATTCTTCACCAGCACCACAATTTAAAGGCATCAATTCTTCGGTCTTCCTTATTCATCGTCCAGCTTTCGCAAGCATATGAGGCAACTGAAAACACCTTGGCTTAGGTAAGGTGCACCTTGGTCTTCAAGGTGACATCTTTGTTTTTCAACCCTTTAAAGAGGTCTTTTGTGGCAGATTTGCCCAATACAACACGTCTTTTGATTTCTTGGCTGCTGTTTTCGTGGGTGTTGATTGTGGATTCAAGTAAAATGAAATCCTGGACAACTTCAATTTCTTCTCTGTTTATCATTATGCTGCTTATTGGTCCAGTTGTGAGGATTTTTGTTTTCTTTATGTGAGGTGTAATCCATACTGAAGGTTGTAGTCTTTGATCTTCATCAGAAGGTGCTTCAAGTCCTCTTCTTCCAGCAAGCAAGGTTGTGTCATCTGTATAATGCAGGTTGTTAACGATTCTTCCTCCAATCCTGATGCCCCGTTCTTCTTCATATAGTCCAGCTTCTCAGATTATTTGCTCAGCATACAGATTGAATACGTATGGTGAAAGGATACAACCCTGACACACAAATCACGCCTTTCCTGACTTAAAGCTATGCAGTATCCCCTTGTTCTGTTCGAGTGACTGCCTCTTGATCTGTGTACATATTACAGATCCCTTAATTTTACAAATCAGGAAAAAAAGTTCAAAAATTTAAATGATAACAAAAGTGTGATTAGGTACTAAAATTAGTGGGGGTGAGGGACGTGGGAATAAATTTAAAGAAGTGATTCATGTAGGTGGAAGTGGAAAGCTTTTAAAGTAGAATCAAATGCTCTGAAGAAGTGGAGTTAAGAGGAAAGGGTATTCTACGTATGAGGAATGAGCCTGGTCTGTCTAGAAGAGAGCAAGATTCATCTGATAGAGTAAGGGGTTCAAACTGAGAAAAGATTCTTAGAACTGGAAGAGATCTTGGAAACTTAGTCCAATCTGTCACCCAGTGTAGAAATGCTAGGAGTCAAGGCTGAAAAGGTTCACTGAAACCAAATCATAGAAGGCCTTGAACGCCAATTTTAGAGTTTCACTCTTTATTCTAGTTTTTCTCAACTTTTTTTTAATCTCTACCCCCCCCCCCCCACTTTTAGGAGTCTTTTTAGACTTTTGCCCCCCAATAGCTTCCATCCCCATTAAATTTTAATACCACAGATATAATGTATATCAGTTTATGTATTGTGGCTCTTTGGAGAACCACAAACCATTGTAATAGTTAAGACCCACTCCCCTGAACCAGTTTTCATCTCCTTGGGGGAAATATCACTTCAAATGAGAATACATGCTTTATTCTATAAGCAATGGGTAGCTGCTACAATGTTTATGGAGCCTAGGTCTCTTCCTTGTTTGGCTCCCTTTTCCCTTCTTACTTCCCTTCCCTCCTGTCTTCTAAGCCTCTACTTTCAACAGCTGTAATAGATACAACTGAATTGTATTTTCTAATATTCCCTTTCTTACCTAAACACACACATACACACACACAGAATTAATAAATCAGAAAGAAGGAAAAACAGATACTTAAAAAATAAGTAAAAGAGAAAAAATAAAAACAAAGCCCCAAATTTATCCCAAAACAAATGTTGCTTTTTTTTTTTTTTTTTTCCCTATCTCAGGCCTGAGGGGCTCAATGAATCTGGACAGAAGACTCTCCCATCCCACATTATTAGTTTTGATTATAGTATAGACATTTGTTTTGTATCAGAAAGGATGAATAATTGTTTTTTTAAGATGCTTTCATGGTTCAGCAGCCATACCGAAGGTAACTTGTAGAAATCTTTGCAAAGATATTACATCAGTAAATGGAATGAAGTATAAAAAAGATGTTTCCTGAAAAAATCTATCCACAGCAAGACCATAGGTTAATTACATTAGGACAACTATTAGCATTATTCTAATGCCTACAATTAACAATAAATGCTTATGAAAGATGCTCAAAAACACACAAATTCAAAAGTTAGATACAATTCTTTTACAAAGGTGTTGCAGTTTTACATGAAGATACAAATACACACATATGAATTTGAGATTTTTGCATTAAAATACTGGTAGTTTATAAGGAAAAACACAAAATATTCACTCTTTGACAAGAAACTGTAATGGTGGATACATGTC
This sequence comes from Elephas maximus indicus, assembly GCF_024166365.1. Taxonomy (NCBI): domain Eukaryota; kingdom Metazoa; phylum Chordata; class Mammalia; order Proboscidea; family Elephantidae; genus Elephas; species Elephas maximus. The sequence goes on along the minus strand of NC_064837.1, from coordinate 47,157,621 downwards.
ATTGTGCATTTGTTAAAGCCCAAAGCACTAGAACACACAAAGAATGAATCTTAATATAAACTATAGTTAATAATAATATATTGATATTGGTTCATTCCTTGTAACAAGTGTACCACACTAATGCAAGATAATTGTGTGTGTGTGCAGGAGGAATGAGAGTGTAGGACTGGGGTAGGTATATGGAACTCTATGTACTATTTGCTCAGTTATTCTGTAAATCTAAAAACTACTAAAAAATAAATTCTATTTAATTATTAAAAAAAAAAACAAAACCTAAAAACAAAATGACCAAAACAAATAACTTTCTTTGGTTCTAATTACAAAGGTAATATACATTACATAAGAGTGATTTCAAGCAAATTAATATATGGAAAGCATAAAGTTTTTATTATATTTTGCTACTCTTCTTGACCTTAATATAGTCTTAAGTATAGAGCAATAGTTAGATTCTGTTTGTTAACAACAAAACGTATCTCATTAAAAATCATCCACTAATACTTACACTTTCCTTTGTACACTGGAGATATTGGACTAAATGCCCTCTTAGAAATGCCACATCAACTATTTTTTAAAGTTTCTAAAATGTATGTTTTCCATTGTTTTGGTCTTACTGGTCTTACTGAATGAAGCTATCTATGATGCTTCTATGATGCTTTGGGATATGAACAAATCATCTTCTATCTTCCACTTCCACAAGCAAGTAACAGGGCTTTCACCTCTACTCTTCATAGTGTTTTTTGTCTGAAGTTTACGGGCAAGATTTAGCTCCATAGAAATGGATGGAAACGCAGGTCTGACAAGTAACATCAACATCAGGACTAAAAGTCCCAGGACTACAAACCACTGTAGAGGAAAACACATGGAGGAGGTTATAATAATTCCAGTTAGAGGTGCTTTATATCAATGGTATAAATCTGTCTTCAATATCTCTTCACTTCTATATCTACATTATACTGAGTCATGTTTAGCCAACTAAACTGTGGGCAGTTATCTGTGAGTTTCAAACTTTGTAGTCTGATGATCTTAAAAACAGAGGAAAAAGTTAAAATCCTCTTTTTTTCTTTAGGTCAGCATTATACAGTATCTTCTGAGTACCCCATTTATGAGTTTCTATTTCATTCTGTTTTCCAGGTAAGATCACTCTGTTTTTTTTTTCACAGAATAGTAGCTTAAGTCAGAACACTATAGAAACGTTTTGTAATACAGTTAGCACATTGGGAAGAATTAATATAAATTAACATAATTATATACAGAAATGCGGGCTTTGATTTTTTGTAAGAGAATCACTGTAAAGATTCAATTTAATTATCCTAAGTGAATTACTCAACTATTCTTCTGAATATATCATTTAAACATTTAGATATTTATATTTTATAATTACCGCAGCAGCTAGCGCAATTACTGTGCATAGCTTCATTTTTTCCAAAACCTGGACGACAGCTATCCATACGTACTACTTGAAAACTGTGGTCTATAAAATGCATAGCTGGTAGGGTTTTATTAAGGTCATGGTAGAAAATATATGCTTGGCTCCGAAAAAATTCTTCTATCCGATCTCTTGCCTAAGATTTAAAAATACCAGAGAGATGTATAATCACTAAAACATGAACCAAATTTCTCTTTCTGGATCAGGGGCAATGAAATGCACTATAAGCATGCCATGCTTTACACAACACTCCTGAAGAGTTGTGTATTAATACTAAAATTAGCCTAGTCTTGACTATATCAATTATTGGCAATTCACATGCACACTGGTTAAGAAAAACTAAACTGAAATTAAAAAAAAAAAAAAACTTGCCTTGAGTTATTTACAACACACCTGTTTCTTTTTATTTCATATGTAGATAACTAGGAGCTCATTATTTCTAAACACATATGATTGTCAAGAGAAAAGAGCCAAGGAAAATAGAAACCTAGACTTTTCTCTAATCAGCATTTCAAACTAGTTATGTAAATTGTTTTATTTTTTTGATTATAGAGTTTAACAACTGGCATTAACTGAGAGCTACCCACGAGCCGTACACAGCATTAACGGTATGGGCTCAGGAGCTAGCCCAGGAGAGAAGGGGTCTTCCAGACTATGGCCTCCGCCTCTGAGGGTGGCGGACGAGAGAACGACTGCTATGACCAGTACACGTTTGGAAGAACCGATTCTGGAGGACCCTTAGGTTTAACCTAGGATGACATGATTGAAAGGATGTTCTTCAAGCTGTGGTCCAACCGCCATCTGGGGAACAAAGACTGGGTATTCATCCTTTGGTCATAAATACAATAGATACTATTTTAACCTGGGAGAGTTATATAATATCCCAGATTATTCTTCCAAAATAACACATCTTGAAATAGCCATGAATCTCACAAACTCAGTTTAAAAGGCTGAAAGCAAAAACCAACAATGCTTTATATTTAAGTTTTTTTTTTTTTTTTAAAAGAACAATTTAAATCTACTTGGTTAGAAATATCTTGTTATTGATCAATATTCACAACTTGGGGGAACAGATTTTTTAAGGTTTTTAATATAAAAAATTTAAAATCCCTTTATTGACTATTCAAATAGTTTCCCCTTACACTGAAATTCTTACCTGGAGGATATTATGATTAGTGTTATCTTCACAGTCAACAGACTGGTTGCATGCAGCTTTCCACCCCGGAGCAAAAGGATTAACTGGAGAGGAAAAAAAAAAATGACAGGTTGACAAAGAGATTCTAAAATGTTCTAAACATTTCAATAAAGTTGTAAACTCTGAATTCAGTGTGCATATGCGCAGGCATTTATCTAATCCTAGTAATGAAGTAAGGTGCACGACTGAAATAATTTATACATTATGATTTTACTCCATCTGGGGGCTAATGAAGTAACTACAATGCTTTAAAGTAAATAGAAATAACTTTTTAGGTTTCTCCCTTTTACTAAGTTCTCAAAAACAAAACTTAAAATTCTGTAAGAAATTATAATGAACTATTTTTTATTACATAGTTAAAAACTATATTCTATAAAATGATGTTGACTTCTAAGAGACAAGCAACATTATATTTGAAGGTAAACAATTAGTGTTAATTTTTAAAACCATAACCAGGCTAAGACCAACAATACATTTTAGTGCTTAATAAACATTTAAGACCTACTACTTAAAAGATATCTCATATTAATGTGGTAATTAATTTTGTAATCTACAATGGTTTAAGACTAAGCTACTCATAAAGTTAAAGAAATATTTTAAAATACTTCTACCTTGAAAGGCTATGAAAAGCTCATGTATGAGGCCATGTTTTGGAATTTTAACAAGATGGCATTTATATGATGGTTCTATGACGTGGGACGTCAAATCCGAAATTAAATTATCCAAGATTTTCTTCAGCACTCTAAAAAGTAGATCATTATATCTTCCTACGCAAGACTTTGTGGTAAAACGTACGGCCATCTGATATGAATAATCAGGCTCCCGATACGCTTAGAAAAAAAAAAAGAGATGAGAATAAAAACAATTGCGCCTAGTATAACTTCTACCAACTTTCAAATAACATATAATATTAAATCTCATCATAGAAACTTACCTAATAAAATGCTTTATCAGATTATCTTTACAAAAATACATAGAACTAGTAACTGTAATAAAAAATATTATTTTCATCTGATACATTACCTATTCAGTACAAGAGGAGATATGGTTTCTATAGGTTGGCTTTATAGGTAAAAGTTAACAGTGTCAAAAAAAAAAAAGATGCAAGGGTGTTAATTTGCAGAAAGTGTCATTGCTGTCAGCAAGTCCAGTGAAAAAGATCATTAATTTGCTTTTATAGAATTAAACACGGCCTATTAAACATTGACTCACTGCCATTGAGTCGATTCTGACTTATAGCGACTCCACAGGGTTTCCAAGGCTGTAAATCTCTACGGAAGCAGACTGCCACATGTTTTTCCCAAGGAGCTGCTTGTGGTTACCAACTGCCAATCTTTCATTTAGCAGCAGAGTGCTTTAACCACCGTGCCACCAGGGCTCCTTTGATGTTTAATTAAAAAAAAAAAAACCTGTTGCCAAGTCAATTTCAACTCATAGTAGCACAGTGTTTAAAGCAATTGATTGTTAACCTAAAGGTTAGCAATTCGAAACCACCAGTGGCTCTGTGGGAGAAGGATGGGGCTGTCTGTTTCTGTAAGAACTACAGTCTTGGAAACTCTATAGGGCAGTTTTATTCTGTCCTATGGGGTCGTCATGAATTGGAATTGACTGGATGGCAGTGGGTTTGGTTTGGGTTTTTTTAATTAAACATTGGAGCTCTGGTGGTGCAGTGGTTAAGTGCGTGGCAGCTAACTGAAAGATCATCAGTTCAGATCCACCAGCTGCTCCTTGGGAGAAAGATTTCCCAGGCTGCTTCTGTAAAGGTTACAGCCTTGGAAACCCTATGGGGCATTCTACTCTGTCCTGTAAGGTCGCTATGAGTCAGACAGCAATGGGTTTGGTTTTGGCTTTTGGTACTATAATATGAGCTGTGGTGGCACAGTGGTTAAGAGCCATGGCTGCTACAAAAGGTCAGTAGTTCAAATCCACCAGCCACTCATTGGAAATCCTATGGGGCAGTTCTACTCTGACCTATACAGTCGCTATGAGTCGGAATCGACTTGACGGCAACGGGTTTCATTTTTTTTTTTTTTTAATCTTGATGCCAAGGAGCCCTGGTGATGCAGTGGTTAAGCATTCAGTTACTAACCAAAAGGTTGGTGGTTCAAACTCACTAACCGCTAGCCGCTCCATGGGAGAAAGACGTGGCAACATGCGTCCACAAAGATTTACAGCCTTGGAAACCTGGGGCAGTTCTGCTGTCCTACAGTGTCACTATGAGTCGGAATTGACTTGACAGTAATGGCTTTGGTTTTGGTTTTTCATCTTATTGTCAGTTTAAGAGTTTACCTGGTCAAATACACCCAAAATACTCCAAGAGTCATAATGATTTTATATAACAGACTCATTTTCACTAAATGAAGAAACTATACATTTAATTCTGATCCAAACTAAATGTACTAATTAAAATGTGCTTATATTCTTACCAAACATTATAAATTCATATCTCTTCTTTATTGTCTTTTCCTCTTGAGTTTCTGCTTTGACAGATTTATAAGAAAAAGTACATGTGTAAGGTCCAGACAAAGGCTCCAGAAAATCTTTCACCATCAGCTTTCCTGTGTTAGTTATATTTATTCGATTGTTTCCTAAACAGATATTGTAAACAGCTTGGTAATTTAATTTATAACAATTCAAGTATTATTTAGTAAACATGTAGTTACAATGTAATACAAAAATAAAAATAAATTAATGGACTATTTTAACTTCAAGAATCCAACAAAATTTTAATTCTGTCATATTACTATATGGAAAACCACATGAGATAAGTACACTTTTGAAATATATATCGGTTTTCTTTAATTCATTTCTTGGCATCTAGTCTTGACTGTTTATGCTAGTAATTCAGGAGATGCGATTACACTGCCTGGTAGTGCTATACAATTTCTTCACAATAAGACAGAAATTAATTAATAATGCTTATATTCCAAGACACTCTTCTAGCATCATGAAAATTACATATTAGATATCTCATCTCCTATTACAGGTGCTACAAGAATAAATTATAGGTTTTTATAAAAACTTTGAACAACTTTGGGAAGCAGGTAAAAATGACCATGTCTGTTTTTGCTGAAGAGAAAATTAAAGCCCAGATCAAGACGTAACATGATTTGTCTAAGCATGGAGCAAGTGAAACTCAGCTAAAATTAATTTTCAATTTGTTCCTTCTAATAAGCTAAAGCACTTTATTTAAAAAATTTCACATCATTAAAAATGAAGATATAAAAAATCAAATAATTTACCTGTTAATTTATTTTCATTAGGTCCAATCCATACATAGGTGGGATCCACTGTTTCTTTTTTAGCACTTTCAGGATCCATACAGACAAGGATTGGACTGTTTTGATGTAATTTTACATATATTTTCACTGTGACAAAATAAATAATGTGTAAGTACACTACATAACAAAATTAAGAAATACACTTCCTACCATTTTTTTTTTCCCCAGAGATGCTCTGGTTCTTTGAATTTCACTACTTTAAAAATCAGCTATATGTCATTTAGAATGATAGTCTAAAGTAATTTTTGCTTCTCATAGCAAGTTTTAAAAACTCTGGACTGCTAAAGAACCATGCTACTTTTCTTTTTGCTGAAATTATAGTTTTAATTTTGTTTATAAAAATGTACATGATACATTTAGAAGTTCACTTCAACGTACAGATTCAGAACTCACTGGAATCATAATTTTTTCAAGGATTAGTGGAGTCAATTTAAAGTTGGTAAGAAAAAGACATGGACTTGTTGGTTGCAAAACTATTTTAAAGATGACCATTGTCATCCCCATGGGGACCTTAACTATAAATTTCCTGTCTAAAACAATAATTAAGTCTATGTGGGGGCATACTAGAAGACTGTAACCATCTTCTGCAATAACCTATTCTGTTTCAGATTTGGTGGAAACAACAATAGTACGCTTGGAATCAATGCAGTCCCACAAGATACTAATTTTCAAGCCTACTGAATGCCAGAATGAGCATGTAAAGACACCGTCCTACGATCTAGTGGAGGAATCAAATATGGAGGGATCTCAATCACGACAAATGCTATGAACTGGCTCGGTTACCTAGGAGCACAGCTGAGTGACTAATTTTCCGTGTGGAGTGTGGGAAAGTTTCACTTGAGTGATGAACGACATTTGAGGGAAGCCTTAAAAGATAAAGAGTTCTTCCAGTTAATAAGCGGAGGGGCAACGCCGTTCCAGAGGGACTTCCAGCCCTGGGAATCTCTCCTCTGAACTTGGCCTCACACTTTGCAAAGCAGCAAAGAAACCTGGAAGTAAGGTGGCATCAGAGAAAGATCTGGAATGAACTCGAGCTCCTTACGAGCTGTGCGGTTTTAGGCAAGGTGATACACCTAAGGCGGAGGGTCGCCGAGAGGATGACACGAGGCAACCTTCATGAACGGCCGAGGACAGAGTAGGTGTTCAGAAAATGTTCGCTCCCTCTCCCTCGGCGGGAAGAACCTTAGCAGATCCATGGCACCCTGGGCTCTTCCAATAGGCTCTGCGTGTGAAGAGGTCCTTATTACCTGGGTGTCCTGGCGTGCCATAAATGAAGCCTTTCTTATTGTGTAAGGCAGAACGCTGCCATCCAACTGCGGAGGAAAGAAACCACTGACTTTTTAGGTAGAAGAGGAGCCAGGGTTCAGAATGGGGCAGGTCGGGGCGAAGCGGAGGAGGCAGGACCGGGAACAGCGGGAAGAGGGGAGAGGCCTGGGGGCCGGGCGGGAGGAGCCCCACCTCCTGTGAGGTACCAGAGCACCGCGAAGAGTAGGACCCACGCTCGCATCCTGGCTCAGGGGCTGGCGTCCCGGGAGGCGTCGAGGGGTGGGCGCCTTCCTCCCTCAGCCCGGGCCCAGCACCTCCCCATCTCTCCACCACAGAGCTGAGCAAACTGCCGGGACCAGCTCCCCTACCCGCCCATCGCTACCGCGGGAGCAGACGCGCTGGAGAGCGCATGCGTGCTACGAGGGCTCGCGCTCAGCGGCGGCGCGCGCGAGGGCGAGGTCGCCCGCGGGTCAGGGGAGGCTCACGCGCGGGGGCGGGGCTCGGACAGGACTGACAGGCTCTAGGTGAGTGCTCGGGAAGCGGCTGCCCCGCCCCCTTGCGTCCACGCTGCTGCCGTCGTAGGGCGCTTCGCGCCTCGGGTCTGGCGCCATTTTCCTGTGCTCTCGGCGTTTAGGTCTGTGAGTGGGTTTTTAGTTCTCTGAGGGACAAAAACATTAAACTCATCGAAGGCTTCGCGTTTCAGGGACTGCTTTAGTGTAAGGGACAGAGGGAACCACAAGAGGAACACCGTGAGTTCCAAGTACGGCGGGGCAGGGGATGCAATTACATTAGGCTTGAGGAGGGAAGAAGCTTGTGAGAATTTCCTCCTCACATGAAGCAGTGTTCTGCGTGGGAATTTTCATATGCCCCTCGTCTCATGAACTGTCTGAAACTGTGCCCGATACTTTTCAAACTCTCACACCCAATTTTTACCTAACAACTCTTCTACCGATAAAACCAAGACCTTGAAGAACCGCTAGCGCTCTAGCAAGGCGCCTCCGGGTCTTCCTACTCTAGAGGAACGTGTAATCTTCATTTTCAAGTTCGAGTAGGAGACAATGTTGAGAGACTCCCATGCAAAGATATCTAGGGTTGTGAAGTAAGCTTGCTTTAAAAGAAGGGCTCGAATGAAAGGCAAGACCCCAGGATCTGCTTTTCCTGTGCAGATGGAAGATTAGAGAGCTTCAAAAGAGAGATCCTGTCCCTGTCTTTAGTGATTCCTTCTTGGCTACTAGTTCGGTGGCCTGAAACTCCCAGTGAACTGTCTAGTTCTTAGCAAAGGGACACCCTCAGTCGTGGTTTTGAGTAGAATGGTAAGTAGACAGCCTACGGTTCAAACAGGGCTAAGCCAGAATGATTATTTTGGGTGAGATCAAGCGTTTTCAGTTTTATTTCCTTTGAGCCAAGTCAGTACTTGGACTATCTGAGATAGTCCAGGAGCAGCCTTTGTCAGTGATTTCGTTTTTAGTCATTGTTAATTTTATCTATCTGGCATAAGCATTGAAATGTGATTCAGTGAGTCAGATCCATCCATCGTGGGTTACCGTGTCTAGATTCATGGTTTAGTTTCAACTGTTTTCTTCTTAAGGTGATGATAATGAAGACAAATTTAGGCAATATTCTGCATTCTCTAAAAGCTTGTCATTCCAGTTTTACCCAAAGTACATTCTAAGTTCACAGTATGTTTCATTAGCTTCCTAGTTATTCTAAGAAATTGATCCTTGTAAAGCCTGTGTGGTAAACTTCCAATCTTATGAGACCTGACCAAATGAGTAGTAGTTGTCTGTTGAAAGTAGATAATCCTGTTACCCATCCAGTTTTTTAAAATTTTATTTTAGAACACTGTTAGATATACAGAAAAATGTAGAGTACGGAGTTCCCATATACCCCACACCCAGTTTTCCCTATTACTGATACATTAGTATGGTGCATTTCTCACATTAATGAACCAATATTGACACATTATTAATAACTAAAGTACATACTTTATTCAGATTTCCTTAGTTTTTACCTAATGTCCTTTTTTTCTGCTCTATAATCCCACCCAGGACACCACATTACATTTAGTCATCATGTCTGCTGGCTCCTCTTGACCGTGAGTTTGTCAGAGTTTTCTTGCATTTGATGATCTCGCCAATTTTGAGTAGTACTGGTCAGGTATTCTGTAGAATGCCTCTCTATTGAAGTTTGTGTGATTTTTCATCATGATTAGACTGGGAGGAAGACCACAGAGGGAAAGTGCCATTCACATCAAGGGCACATACTATCAACATGACATCACTGTTAATATTGACATTGATCACCTGGCTGAGATAGTATTTGTCAGGTTTCTCCACTGTAAAGTTACTCTTTTTTCCCCCTTTTCATGCTGTACTCTTTGGAAGGAAGTCACTATGTGCAGCCCACACTTAAGGAGTGGGGAGTTACTCTACCTCCTTGAGGGTGGAGTAGCTACATAAATTATTTAACCTATCTACTTTTTTATCTTCTCATGCATCACTCTCTGGAGCTTGAAATACTCTATACCAAGTGAGGTATTTAAAGAGTAGTAACACTTTCCACTGGTGGGCAGTGATTAAAAGCTCAGCTGCTAACCAAAAGGTCGACAGTTCAAATCCACCAGCCACTTCTTGGAAACCCTATGGGGCAGTTCTTCGCTGTCCTATGAGGACACTATGAGTTGGAATCAACTCGATGTCAGTGGTTTTTTAAAACTCATTCCACTGTTATTTAAGTATATTAAAAAAATTCTAATGGAAAATAAAAGCTCTTTACAACTTTTTAATAATCACATAACTATTCATCCTCACATCATCCCTGTGAAATTTTACAGTTCCTCTTCTGTTACTTTTGATGTGCTATTTTTGCTCTTAGAAACTAACAAACAACAAATTTCCCCTTTCTGTACTAAAATTAGACCTAATGTTTAGAGTATTTCTCCGAAATTGATATTATCCTGTAGAACTCCAACCCAAACAAGCTATGAAGATGTTAACTGTGTTGCTATGATGTTAAAACAAAGCCAATGCAAGCTATTCACTCATTTAAAAAACTGTGTGTTGACGTCCTGTACCAAGGCATTATTTAAAATAAGCTAAAATTCATCAATTACAACATGCACTGGTAAGTGTTGCTTTCTTCTGATATGATCTGCAGATGAAAAAAACCCCATCCTTAATTCTCGGATATATTTGCACAATCTAACAATATTTTCTAACAAGGTAGCAATGGCCTTTTTGAGAATCGTTCCTATATTGTCAGCTTTAACACTGGGTATCTTTATCACCTGAGCAATGTCCTTTAGACCTGGGTGTGAAGAAAAGTTCTGCTTTTGAAAAACTGTTAGTGGTCACTTCCCCTTTGTCCTCTGTGCAGTCAAATGTGTGCTTTACCTCTATAAAATAGAGAGGATGTTGGAAAAAGATGCTGTCTGGTACATCTCTGTATACTAAGATCTTTGAGTTATTTTTATTATCTTACCATTGCCTTCCCCCTCCCCACCCCAGCTCTGCTTTCTTTACTTACTTTTCTGATCCAGCATATGTATTTTTGTAAGCTGTCTCTGATCTTATTTGGAAGAAGGCAGGGTAGTAGAAAATAAACACACATAAATAGAATGAGTAGTATTCTGTACGTAGTGGTGAACAAACCAAGCAGTTCCCAGAAGGGAAAACAAAAGTGAGCCAATTGCTTCCTGAAATGAAGAGGTTGAGTTGATAAAAGCGCCAGAATCGTTTTGAAATATCTTAGAGCTTTCTGAAAACTTGGACAAAAACTTTTATCATGTAAAATGAAAAACAGTGGAAGAAAAAAACCAAAAAACAAATAATACTCAGAATGAAGTGAGTTCTCATTGATTGTGTTCATGGCTGTTATGCCCAAATCTGGACAAAGATTAAAAATTCCAGATCTTGCTTGATTAAACACAAGCCTCTTGGAACTTAAGCTTGCAAAAAAGCGACCCAGACCCCCGCCCTCCACGTGTGATAATATTACTCTCTTCCATTATCCATCTAAAATAGACATCTGAGACAGTTTACTGATGCGCCATTTCCATTCTATCGGGGTTCTCGGGTTTGACAATCAAAAGGGGGCTGGAGGTGCGGAACCTCAGCTCCGCGGTGAGCGTCCTTTAAAGCTGCCGCCAGCCAGCGCCGCTCTAACCCCGTGCACCGGCCGGTCGTCGGCTCCTGCCCGGCTCAATCTGCGCCGACGCGGCTGCCGGATCCCGGGGACTCCCCGCGCCGGGAATCTCCCGCCAGCTGCGCGCGGCGTCCCTGCGACGGCAGGAGCACGTGGAGCGGCCCGGGAGACAGAGCGGTAGCTGCAGCCCAGCCCAGCCCGGCGGCGACATGGAAGGTGAGCCTCCAGCCCGCTTCTTTTCAAAGGGGTCTTTGAAAAGCTCGACCAGTGCACCGAGCAGAGAGAGAGAGTTCCTTCTGAATCAATCTCGGTTTTGCTTCTATTTATTTCTTTTGTCAAAAGTAAATATGAGGTATTTGAGAGGGCAGAGCTTGTCGGTTCTCACACAGCTCTCATTTGCACCCCCCCATCGCCACCCTAACTTTGGAAAGTGGTAACTTCTCCACAATTTTATCTCTTAGGGGTTGTTAGACATGAGGGGGTCAACCTTAACTCTGCAGTGGAAAAGCGCTCATGGGGAGTCTCTGAAATGGCAGCAAACCTGGGGTGGAAGAACGAATTCTTTTGGATGCTCATTTTCAGGCCTCAGTGTCCATTAGAATTAGGCTAATCTGAGTTACTTGTTTTGAATGAAAGGTGACTGCTCTTTTTTTCCGAAAGGTAAATAGGGAAAGGTAAATTTTCAAGTGGTTAGCTCTTGCAGTTCCCTTGGAACTCGATCTTCTAATGATCTTTTTTTACCCGAGGGAAAAGTCGGGGTCACATTAAGAGTTTTATTTGAATTAATTTTGAAAGTCATAAAACCATCGTTGCTTCTCTTAAAATTTTCAGTACGTATTTCCTTGGGTTAACTAAAATTTCACACTGGTGGTGTAAACTCGTCAATAGTCTTTTCATCAAATGTGTCTGAAACCTTGAAAATGGCAGATGCATCTCAAGTTGGGGGAGGTGGTGATATTTAGAAAATCAGAATTTGTGTGAAAAATATTCTATTGATAAGTGAGATACTAATACCTAATCAACTAATTAATGTTAATTTTGATTAAAACATACGGATGAATATCATGAATATTTTCTTTCATCGTAATTGAAGGATCACTTATTTGCCAATGAACCTTGATCTTGGGTAGCTTTAGTTCTAGAGTATATGGATTTTTAAAAAATATGATTAGATATTCAGGGACACATAATAAATACAGTAAGGCTTTTGTTTCACGGTATAATTGAGTGCAGTATTATACTCCTAAATCCACACTTTGTACATGGGTATGCATACAAATATTTTTACCACCTTGGCCTCTATAAACATTTTTTTTCTGTAAAATGCCAAGTGATAAGCCAGTGAACTGTACGTATTCGTTAAATAGAAGTTTTAAATGACCATTATTGATTAACGCTTCAAGCGTTTTCTCACATGAAAAACTCTCTATGCTTTTCATTTTTAAAAATTATCAGGGTGTAAGAAATAACTCTAAAAAATTTATGCTTTGAACATTTTATGAAGTAAAACGTGAAGCATTCATTGGCCGAGTAAAGAGAAAAAAAAGATTGCTGTATACTATGAAAGATATAATTTTTAAAAGGCATCTCATACTTTATTACAAATGAATTGATGAATTTGTTTTTGTGAGGCTGTGAATCAATACTCCAACATTATCTTTTCCTAATTTTAACCATATTGCTTCTCAAGACTAATGTACAGGATCATGTGAATTCATGGAAATTGGAGTGTTTCTCTGTAAATGTTAACACTACCAAATTCATTTATTTAATATGAAATATTAACTAAATAACATAATTTAGGATACTAATCTAATAGCGAGCCCTGGTGCTGCAGTGGTTAAAGCATTCAGCTGCTAATCAAAAGGTCGATGGTTTGAACCCACTAGCCTGCTCTGGGGGAGAAAGATGTGGCAACCTGCTTCCATAAAGATTTACAGCCTTGGAAACCCTATGAAACAGTTCTACTCTGTCCTATAGGGTCGCTATGAGTTGGAGTTGACTCGATGGCAGTGGGTTTTTTAATCTCATAGAAACTTTTAGACAAACCTGGATGAAGACTCCCTGAAGAAGAAAGAAATGAAAATTTCTGCAGAATTTAATTCAGAATGTACTGACTTTATAAATGGAAAGAAATAGAATGTGGGTTATACTGTGATCAGTTGTGAGTTTTGATGACTAAATTAGATTCATAGATCCATAGAGGTAGATGGTATATAGTATGTTTAATGCAAAAATTCCAGTTCAGCTATTCTAATGTTAGGTCCTCGAGGACAGAGTATTTTATGTAGTAAAATATCTAGTTCATTATAGCTGCACAGAATTGATTGATCTGGCTCATGTCTTTGATATTTAAAGTATTTTTTTATTGATATTTTGGTCTCAATCTAGAATAAGTAGAGATTTGGCCTGTAGTGTACCTCTCTTTGCAATGCAAGAAAATACATTTATTTTCTGCCTAATTTGTGGGTCAAGTTAATATGTTACAGTTTATTGTGAAATGTGATTATGTAGTCAGTCATTCCTTAAACATATAAAGTCATTTGTTTTCATTCATTCATCTTTTTATTCATCAACAAACATTTATTGAGACTTTTATGTGTGAAGTTGTCAGATGAAATAGGCTTTTGAAGTAGAAATCTTGTCGTGTAAGAGTGAAGAGTTAATGCATATGATGCAGAAGCTATAACTTTTTTCTTTTCACACAACTTGTAACCCTAAATATTTTCTATCCAAAGACTCATGTATTGCCAAATTTTATTATTTGTGCTGCAATAATATCTCTCTTCTCTGGTATAGTTGGGAAATAAGGTGGTTGACAAATATGAATTTCATAGGTAATGGCAGGTTTCTCAGTTAATGTAAGACCTTTTTATTTGAACAGTATTGAGCAGAGATCATTCTAAGTGTATTTATTCTATAGCCCCTGCTTTATGAACAGGGAATACAAGAGGCAACATTATTTTCATGACCCTGGGTCACTATTCTGACCATCAGGTAATAAATTCTATAAGATATTCTCACAGGGGCCTTTGAACTGTGTAGAGCCCCTGTACTAAATATTCCCAGATTATTTTGCAAGCTTTGTCTCCTTCTTGTCAGCTTCTGCATCTCACTACATGGATTCTTTGGTAGCCATTTTTCATTTTTAGGTCCCTTACTGTGCTCTGGATGGCTGAGATTAACAGAGATGGAGCTTCCAGATGGTAGAGTTTACTTGCCCTCCATTATCAGTACATGGAGGATGAAATGATAAAGGAGTTCTAAGAAAAACCCCTGAAAGGCCATGGGGTCCTGGTAGAACATAATTTTAAAACATTCCTTTTGTGTTTCCTATAATCCAGCATGCTATTTCACACATCCATAAATTTGCTAAAGTTTCACTCAGTTCTTTACCTGGTTATGCCTACTTGCCTTTTAAGACTGTGCTCAGTCATCATCACCATGAAGGCTCTGCAAATGACCTTCTCCTGGTGGCCTCCCCCTTGTGCCTTCTGCCCATTGCCCCTACCCAGTCCCTTACCTCCCTCCACCTAGGCTAAAACGCTCTCCTCTCTATGTGTACTCTACCACATTGTATTGAAATTATTTATTGATTTAGTTGTTTATCTTCCCCACTAGTCTGTAAACTTTTTGAGGGCAGAGACTGTCTTATTTTTGTATCCTTAGTGCCAGGAACAGTTCCTCGTTCATAGAATGCCCTCTGAGTTTGTCGCATTCAATTAAGAAAACAGTGCTAAAAAGTCATTATCATTATGCTTCTTGTGATGCATTTTATTTAAATAATTTCTATGGATAGGAGATTGGTGCTAGCAATTCTTTGATAGAACTCAGTAATTTTTTAAAAAGTACTTAAGTGGTGTAACTGAAAAAGAAATCTTACAGAACAAAAATGTTATTGGATTTTTTGGCTAGACTGTCAAAGTAAAATCTTATCTATTAACATCAGTTAATAGATACTAGTCCATTAAAATATGAATCAAATTATAGCAGAAATTTGCCTTCCCAATCAGGATGATATAGATGGTGTCATAAAACTAGCATAAACTTTTTAATACATCATTATAAACTTTTCATACACATAAATGTGTATATTTATAATTATTTAGGACTGAAACATTATTGGTAATCAGATATCCAATATTAATTGGCTTCTGGCTCAAACTGTATTTCTAGACCGTGTATAAGAATTAAGTGATTAATACAGAAACCTGTCTGTAGTAAGTGCTTAATAAATATTTTTGTGCTAAGGATTATTATTGTGAAAAGAAACCTAAACATCACAAGGACATACAGTGCATTCTCCTATCTCAGAAAAAAACCCAAAAAACCCAAACCTGTTGCTGTTGAATCGATTCTGACTCATGGGGATCCCACATGTTACAGAGTAGAACTGTTCCATAGGATTTTCTTGGCTGCAGTCTTAACGGAAATAGATGGTCAGGCCTTTCTTCCACAGGACCACTGGGAGGTTCAAACTGCCGACCTTTAGGTTAATAGTTAAGTGCGAACCATTTGTGCCACCTAAACCCAAAACCAAACCCATTGCTGTCGAGTCAGTTCTGACTCATAGCAACCCTATAGGATAGAGTAGATAGGGTTTCCAAGGCTGTAAATATTTTTGAAAGTAGACTGCCACATCTTTCTCCCACAGAGCAGCTGGTGGGTTTGAACCACCAACCTTTCGGTTAACAATTGAGCACTTTAACCACCATGCCACCAGGGCTATTTTTTCTATCTAGCCTTTCGCTTTGCTGCTAAAAAAAGGTGGGCGGTTGACCCTACTAGCAGCTCCTCAGATTTCAGTCTAGGAAACCCTATGGGGAAAGTCTGCTCTGTGGACTGTGAGTTCACATCGACTTGATGGGACAGAACAATAAAATAAAAAAAAAAATTTTTTTTTTTTTTTTACTTGATGGGACAGAACAATAAAAATTGCCTTTATTAAATACAACTTTCCATTAACTGGTACATTTATAATAGAAATCATAAGGATGACCCTAAGGCTTTTTGAGGAGTCCCTGGGTGTTGCAAAGGGTTAAACCCTTGACTACTAGCTGAAGGGCAGGTGGTTCGAACCCACCCAGAGGCGCCTCACAGTACAGGCTTATCGATCTATTTCTAGAATGTCACAGCCTTGAAAACCCTATGGGGCAGCTCTACTCTGCATACATGGGGTCATCATGAGTCAGAAATGACTTGATAGCAACTAATAACAACAAAGGCATTTTGAATCATTAAAAAAAGATAAAATTATGAAAAAGTAATTACAGTATAACTTAATTTTTATTACTATATAATCTATCAAAATATTTTAATCCCCAGTGATCATAAACGAGATAATTTCCTCAGCCATACTTTAAGTTTTTACAGTCCAAAGTGGTGTATAAACCAGAAAACCAAACCTGTTGCTGTCAAGTCGATTCCGACTCTTAGCAACCCTATAGGACAGTAGAACTGCCCCATAGGGTTTCCAAGGAGCGAGCGGCTGCTGGATTTGAACTGCTGACCATTTGGTTAGCAGCCAAATTCTTTAACCACTGCACCACCAGAACTCCAAAGTGATGTAGGTAAATAAAAAGATGGAGTTGATATTATATTGGATATGTGCCCAATCTAGGAGGCATTAAAAAGCTAAGTATTTAATAGTGTATATGAAGCAGAATAAAGTGTATTTATGGAGTAATACTTTTTTACTCATTGTCAATAATTAAAAGCAGCTTTGTTGTTAAGATTATTCCAACTCATGGAGATATATGTGTCAGAATAGAATTGTGCTCCATAGGGGTTTTGTTTTTTTCATAGAGTTTTCAGTGGCTGATTTTTTGGGGAGTAGATCACCAGGCTTTTCTTCCAAGGCACCTCTGGGTGGACTGGAACTTCTAACCTTTTGGTTAGCTGCCAAGGGCATGTAACTGTTTGCACTACTCAGGGACTCCAAAATCAGCCTACCTCCTGACTTTTTATATCAGTGAATTGGCAGCATGTCACAAATTCGTATTTATTCATGGGTGTTCTTAGAGATGAAATTTTTCTTATTGTAGCTATGGAGTCTGTGTGTTTCTTTTGAAATTTTGGCCAAGAAGAACTTCAAGACAGAACGTTTAACATCTCCAAAATACATTAAATGTACACTTAAGACCTCAGGCTATTTGTGGGTTTGTAAAGGAAGCATTTTAAAAAAAGAGAAATAGAAAACATTTCAGTAATATCAGTAATGAAACAGTACGAGAGTATATTTTCTACTCTTAACTCTTAATTACCAAGGATTAGTTAACTAGATTTCTTGCGTGTCTTGATCATTAGTACACTTACTACCCTTTCTAAATGGTCAGGTTCCAAAGTGTAGGGACCTTTTTTATCATTGATGATAGTGTTCAGCCTAGTCTTCAGCACATAGTAGGACCACAGTCATATTTAGCGAGTAAATTAATGAATGAATTGCCTGTGTGTTTGATCATTTGGCTATTATGGTAAAGAGAGGAAGGAAAATAGTGACATTGAAACTGGTTGATTTTGCTGGTTGTCAAAAGTGCTGTTAAAGGTTTGGTAGAAGAAACTGGAGTGTTGGCTAAAATGAGGTTTTTGAATTATGAGTAATGGTATGGATGGATACTACTATCTTTTTTTAACCTAAAATTAACTCTGCTCTGGGCAATATAATATAGCACTTTCTAACTTATAATTAAAAAAAAATTTTTTTTGCTACATTTCTTATTTCAGTGAAGTGCTGAAGTTTCCATAATAAACCATTCTTTCACAACAAATATTTTGATTCTTAAAGTTCTTTTTCATAGCAATAGCAGTTGATTTCCAAAGTGATGTTTGTTTCAAAGACTATTAACTGTTACCAGAATATTTGTCACATCAGAACAATTTCCTGTGATAGTAGTCGTATAGACTCTATGAATGGAAAAAAATTACTCTCACCGACCTCTAAACATTCTTTATAGTTGTAGAGTTACATAATAGCTGATGTACAATATTGCTCCAGTCCAAAAACAAAGTAACTCATTTTTATAATATTTAACAACTTATCATTTTTGTCATCATCTACCTTTATCTCTGTAGTTAAGAAATCACTTCACCCCAACTTACAGTACTCATTAATAGTTGATTATATGTTTATATACAGTGTAGACAGCTCCCACAGATGTGAGTCAAAGGCTCACTTTATTTAAATTTCATTCAAATTTCACATGAATCAAATACTGAATTGTAATGTATTGAAGATCATCGGTGTGTAAATTTATGCTATGACTTCAAAATAAAACTTTTTTTGGCCAACTCTCTGAAAATATTAAAAATTTTTAAATGTGACTGGAGTAACAAAACTTTTATAAGTAGTCTAATTTGGGGAGGGAGGTATACTCTACGATAGGACAAATAATGATTAAACAAGTTGACATTAAGAATTCATATACTTAATAGATCAGAAAGCTACTACTCTGTACAATGATACCTAATGATTATATGATGACCTCGAGGTATTCCATTGCCAGTCTTACAGTTCAACAACAAATAGTATGCAACACCAAAAGTGAGACAATTTTTTTTTTTAGCAACGGAACACCCTTTTATACTAAAATTTTATGTAGGACAGATACAAGTGTGGTGTTTTGGTTGAGAGAGTCAAGGATGCAAGAGCCTATGGCTTGGCCTACCTAGCTGTTGGCACTTTTCTTCTCCCTGCCACAAGACCTGTGGCAGCTCTCTGGAACCCTGGAGTTCTATGAAACACATTTTGAAAACTATTGATTCAGACTGGCAGATGTTTTCTCCACTGTTAATCCTGTGTCTGGAGTCCCTGAGAGGGTGCTACAGGTAATGCACTCAACTGCTAGCCAAAAGGATGAAGGTTCAAGTCTAGTGCAGAGGTACCTTGGAAGAAAGGCCTGGTGATCCACTTCTGGGGAAAAAAAGACCCAGCCATTGAAAACCCTATGGAGCATATTTATATCCTGACACACATTGGTCTGAATTGACTCAATGGCAATTGTTATTTTAAATACAGAAAATAATGGTAAGGGCAAGGTGGGTGAGCCTCTCTTCTTAAGAAGAGGTTTAGCTAGGGAGAAATTTGGTTATCCTCAGCACATAGATGATATTTAAAGGCATGACAATGAATGGAATCACCTAGAGAGAGAGAAGGGGGCTCAGAATTGTGCCTTGAGGAATACCTCATTTAGCAGTCAGTTAGAGGGGAAGGAGTCAGCGAAAGAGAAAGAGTGGCCAGTGAGACAGGAGGAAAACCAGCAGTGTGGTATAACGGAATTCAAAAGAGGACAGTGTTTCATGAAGGAGTGGGTGGTCAGCTGTGCTCAGTGTGGCTAAGAAATCAAGTAAGATGACGAAAGTGTGTGTTGGCTTTGGCAACATAAAATTTGTTGTTGACTTTAACAAAAGTGGTTTCTGTGGAGTGGTGGGGATAGAAATGAAATCGAAGTGGTTAAAGCGGAAGTGGGAATAGAAGTAGAAATATTGATGCTAACAATTTTTTTTTCCAGAAGTTTACCTATGAAATGAAGCAGAAAAATAAGAGGGGCTGTTGCTGAACGGAGATGTAGATCAAGAGAGGTTTTTTATTTGTTTTTGTTTTATGTTTTCCAAAAATGAGTGACACATGTTATTTGTTGCTTAAGTTTATTGAAAAAAACAAGGACGAAAATTGAGACAGATCTTAAAATCTCAATTCTCAGAAAAATTTGATTGGGGAATTAGCTATCACCAAAAAAATCTTCTTTTGTAGTTGGTACATGACGTGTAAATCGATTTCCTCCTCTTGAGAATTTTTTAGCTAACTGGAGCCCATTCAGTGGATGATTGGTAGAGATATAATCTACAAAGACTCTAGAGAAGAATTATGAAAAACCCTTGAAATTCAAACTTTTTTCAAAAGTGGGAAGAGACTGTGAAAATTGCATTTTGAAGGTTTAGAATTTTAGATATTTTGGAATATTTTGAGTATTCAGTACATTTTTTAAAAATTAAGGAATAACAGTAACACCTGTCATGTGTATAGCTTGATTAATTTTTACCTATATTCACAGCTTCCAGATCAAGACATTGAACATTTCCATCACCCAGAAAGCTCCCTTGTACCCATTTCTAGTTAATACCTCCCTTCACCCCAAGCTAAACACTATTCTGATTTCTGTCATCATAGATTAATTTTCTTGTGCTTGAACTTTATATAAATGGAATCATACAGTGTGCGCTTTTTTGTGTCTGGCTTCTTTTGTTCAGCAATATTTTTGAGATCCATTTTATTCATGTTGATACATTTACTGGTAGTTCACACTTTATTATCATATAATAGAAACATACTGTTGTTATTGTGCCGTCTAGTTGGTTCCAACACATAGGAACCCTACGTACAACAGAAGGAAACACTGCCTCGTCCCACGCCATCCTTACAGTCATTGCCATGTTTGAACCCATTTTTGCAGCCACTGTGTCAGTCTATCTCATTGAGGGTCTTCCTCTTTTTCGCTGACCATCTGCCAAGCATGATGTCCTTCTCCAGGGACTGGTCCCTCCTGATAACATGTCCAAAGTATATGAGATGAAGTGTCACCATCCTTGCTTCTAAGGAGCATCCTGGCTATACTTCTTCCAAAGACAGATCTGTTTGTTACTCTGGCAGACTATGGTATGTTCAGCATTCTTTGCCGACACAGTAATTCAAGTGCATCAATTCTTCTTCATTCTTCCTTATACATTGTCCAGCTTTCGCATGCATCTGAGGTGATTGAAAATATCATGGCTTGGGTCAGGCACACCTTATACACGTACTACAATTTGTTTATTCTTTCTACTGTTGGTGGACATTTGTTTCCGGTGTTTGTCTATATTATGAACATTCTTGTACATGTCTTTTCGTGAACATATATACTCATTTCTCTTGCATATATATACATATATATCTAGAGCTGGCATTTCTGGGTTATATGGTAGGTGTGTGTTTAACTTTGACACATACTGCCAAACAGATTTCCAAAGTGGTTGGACCAGTTTACCCTCCCATTAGCAATGTGTGAGAGGTCTAGTTGTTCACATCTTGTCAA
This sequence comes from Elephas maximus indicus, assembly GCF_024166365.1. Lineage (NCBI taxonomy): Eukaryota > Metazoa > Chordata > Mammalia > Proboscidea > Elephantidae > Elephas > Elephas maximus. Next base: position 47,136,243 of record NC_064837.1, on the reverse strand, counting down.
CACTTAGTATTGTCAGGCTTTTTAATCGTAGCCATTCTGGTGGGTGAGTAATGGCATTTTATTGTGTTTTTAATTTGCATTTTCCTGATGAGCAGTGATGTTGAGTACCTTTTCATATGTTTATTGACCATTTGGATATCCTCTTTACTGAAGTACTTATTTATGTCCACTGTTCTTTTTTTTTTTTTTAATTGGACTGCTTTTTTTCTTATTGATCTTATAGACATTCTTTTTTTACTTTGGAAATGTGTACTTTGTTGGTTGTGTATTGCAGATATTTTCTCATAGTCTGTAACTTGGTTGTTTATTTTCTTAATCAGTTTGATTAATAACCCATTGACAAGGAGTTTTCAAGGCTGTAATCTTACGGAAGTACACTGCCACATCTTTCTTCCGCTGAGTGGCTGATTGTTCAACCTGTCACCCTTTTGGTTAGTAGCTAAGCACTTAACCACTGTGCTGTCAGGGCTCCTTAATTTGATTAATAGAATTTTTAATTTTTATGAAGTCTAATGTATCAGTTTTTTTTTTCTTTTTCTTTTTATGGTTAGTGTTCTTTGGGTACTGTTTAAGAAATCTTTGCCTACTCCAAGATCATGAAAATATTTTGCTTTGTTTTCTTCTAGAAGTTTGATTGTTTTAACTTTCACATTTAATGGCCCACTTCAAAAAAAGAAAAAAAAGTTTTTTTTCTTTTTTTTTAAATTAATTTGATTCTGTTCTTGATCCCAGTTATTTTATAACAAAAACTAGGTGTTTTCCACTTATAAAACTGATTTCTTATTTTGAAGATGTTGAAACCAATCATTTTAGATAAGCTTTTTTTTTTTAATTGCAATGGCATGAAATGACTATTCATCCTTTTCTGTTCATGTATTCGTTTTGTGGCATGTGATATCCAAGTTAAAATGGAAATATATTTTTCTGCAAAAGGTAACTGACCTTTCAAGGAAAATAACACTAGATGTTGAATTTGTTGTTTTAACTGCAATTGTCAGCAATTTGCCTGTGCTCCACAATCTGTAATTTCCTGACTAGACATTAGGGTAAAAAGATGGAATACTTTATAAAGAAGAGTAGGGTAGCAAGAATTGGAATGGTAGTGTAGGCTGTATTTGATCTGGTTTCCTTAGACAAGTAGTCTTGATATTTCTTAACCTTTATCTTCGTCCAAGGAAGTAAGGAAGGAAATACTTTCATGATTGGAGGGATTACTCTTATTTTAAGGCATGCTCTTTGTTTTTATATCTCATTTTCCCTCAACCAACAGTAAAAAAAAAAAAAAAAAAAACCTTTCCCATCAAGTCAATTCCAACTCATAGAGACTGTCTTAGTCACCTAGTGCTGCTATAACAGAAATACCACAAATGGATGGCTTTAACAAAGAGAAATTTATTTTCTCACAGTCTAGTAGGCTGGAAATCCAAATTCAGGGCATCAGCTCCAGCGGAAGGCTTTCTTTCTCTGTTGGCTCCAGAGGAAGATCCTTGTCATCATCTTCCCCTGGACTAGGACCTTCTCTGAGCAGGAACCCTGGGTCCAAAGGACCGACTCTGTTCCCAGCACTGTTTTCTTGGTGGTACGAGATCCCCAACTCTCTGCTTGCTTCCCTTTCCTTTTATCTCTTGTAAGATAAAAGGTGGTGCAGGCCACACTCCAGGGAAACTCTCTTTACATTGGATCAGGGAAGTGACCTTAGTAAGGGCGTTTCTACCCTACCCTAATCCTCATTAACATAAAATTATAGCCACAAAATGGAGGACAACCACAGAATACTGGGAACCATGGCCTAACCAAGCTGACACATATTTTTGGAGGACACGATTTAACCCATGACAGCGACCCTATAGGACAGAGTAGAACTGCCCCACAGGGTTTCCAAGGAGCGCCTGGTGGATTTGAACTGCCGACCTTTAGGCTAGCAGCCAAACTCTTAGCCACTGCGCCATCAGGGTTTCCAATCAACAATGATACACAGAGTTAAATACTTGAGGTGCTTGAAATTGAGTCTAAAATCTCTTCTAGTTCTGGCTTTTTAGGATCTATAATCTATATAGGAAAGAACTTAAAAACATGATTTAAATTTTCTGAAACAAAGATGGAACTCAAGAAGTGAATCCTGCTTCTCTTTTTGATGTTAACAGTGACATTGTGCACTTGGGCAATTACTTGACTTAATTATTTTTTTTGTCATTCTTTGTGTCTTGGATGTTGTCTGTAAAATGAGGAGAATAAGAAATGTCACTGCACTGTTCATTCTCCAGAAATGCTGTGAGAAAAAATGAAATCTCATTGGACTACTGGGCTAAGTACTCGATGCCACATTTTTGGAGGACCCCAAGTGTACAAAACTGGATTTAGAAGAAAGCTGTCATCATGATTAGGGAATTGAGTGGTAGCATCTAAGTAGTAACTTATCCTGTGTGTTCCCAGAATGCCAAACTAGGACCTGAAGTGGTCATTTCAGGAAATTTAAGTTCAGTCACATTTAAGGAAGTGTACTTTTTAACCACTAGAGTTTTTCTGAAATGGAAAGGAATAATTTCTGTATTTTTGGAAGTACCATATTTTTTCCCGCAAACAATGTGCCCGTATACATAATGGGCATACACATATAATGTGCATAGGGCACCTAGGAAAATAATGCACAAGGGGATTGCACAGTTGAGAGAAAACATATAGTGCACACATTATTTGTGTAAAAATATCTAAGCAGAGGCTGTATAACCCATCTAGGGGACTATTAGAGGACATTCAGGCATCAGGTGACAGGGAAAGGAGAAGTAAGCTAGTCAAGCTATCCCCATTCTAGTTCTAATATATTAATTTCATTGGTTATAGGAATCACTTTTCATTATATAACACAACTGATCTTTCATTATACAGAATTACAGGAATGATTATATGTGGTAGTGATAAGAACTGGTAAAGGACCTTTCAGAAATGGCAGCTAACATTTCTCTACCAGCTTTATAGTCCCAAGTGTTAACGTTGCTATGCTGAAAACATTTTAGGAGTCAGTGCCTCAGTTTCCAAAGCTTTCAGTTAAAAGCGAAAGTGGATGTTTTAGATAAGATAAACTATTAAAAAAGACAGAGAAAGAGAGGCGTAAGGAGTGGGGAAGTCAGTTTACTGTTATGAAGATAAAAAGGAATATTCAGAGACACCTTTTTTTTGCAGCTGGTAATTTAGTACAAGATTCTATTCTGAGATTTGATATCTTGCTCCCTTTTGGGGTCTACACACTTCCTACTGGGAAAACAGACCTGTGAGTAGAAATCTGATCTCTGACACTGAGAGCAGAATTTTGTAAGCTGGTATTCTTAATTGAATGATAATTATTTAATAGTAACAGAAATAAAGACAAGTTTATAATCATTTGAGTTATAAACATGGTTACAAATTTTGTTTCTAATGTAAATATTTGGTTTTGTCAGTAGATAATGTATATTAGAGCTAATAGATGAAACATTCAACATGTGAACTTTGGTGAAATCTCAATTAGCCAGACTCCTGCCATTTCCATGTTTTAATTTTGTTTGTAATCTGCCCCATTCATTTTGTAGCACATGAAATGCTAAAATCTTTGGGGAAAACCCAGGTATCTTACCAAAAATTCTAACTAGTAAACTGTTTTATTTGGCATTTTTGTTGTGAAAAGAATCTGAGGGGATAAAAACAAATATGAATTTCTCTCTCAGCATGTGATGACTGCTGGTTTTCAGTACTGTTAGAAAACAATTTGAGATGGCTAGTACAGCTTTGAGTTTGTAGAATGCTGTGGGAAGCTACAAAAGAAATAACTTTTTAACTGTTTTGTCAGTAGACCAATAAACTTGTCAGCTGCCTGAGTAATAGAATAGTTATGGCTTTTACAAGATTTGTTATACAAGAGGTAAGGTGTTCATGAAAAACACTAATGATTTAATTAAGCTTTAAAACATATCAGGAGATGGGTTATTTAGTTGTGGAAAGGACAGGAGAGCAAATGATATGAAAGAGTATTAGCTAAGGGTTTCTGCTAGAGTGCCACTTTGGCTTTTACGTGAGATAAGAAAATGCTTTTATCTAATTGTACCATTGTGCTAAATATATATTTGTAAACATTCATATAAATAGGTTAATTAAAAACTGAAACATTTTTGCTACACTTAAGAATACATAACAAGTTTCTTTTGGTCTTTAGTTGAGAGTTCTTTGACCTACTACCTTTGAGTAAGCTTCATGTTCTTATAAAGGTCTTTAAATTACAGGGGGAAAAAAAGCTTGGATCTGTTTTGTACTTGTGTTTTAAGTATTTTTCAGAACCTAAGAACATCTTTGTAGCCTGATTATAGATTGTTTTAATGTCTCCTTTGAGTTATGAATGCTAGGGTAGTCAAAATCTTTTTTTCTTAGAAACTGTACTCTTACTTCTGGTGTTATTTACAATCCACAAAGGCCACTTGAAAAAATGTTGTTGAAAGCTATTTAAATGTCATTGTCAGAGGGTTTAAAAGGTTCAGAGAGTCAGGACCGTTTGCCTTTAGGTCACCAAATCAAAAGCCATCTTTATAATAACCAAAAGATGTTTCCATGTGAAGGTTGTTCATGTAAAGCCTTTGAGCTGGTTTTCTTTCTTTCTTTTTTTTTTTTTTTCCTGTTAAGACTCCCTTTAGTATACAGTTAAAGTTTCACAGGTAGCTTAAAACTTTTTTTTTTTTTTTAATTCAAGCCTACAGAAAATTGCAATACAGTATAAAATATTATTTTTTCCTGGAAATTTTAATAATAAGTTGCTGACATAATACCTCATCACCCTTGAATATTTTAGTGTGTATTTCCTACCTTCTGCATAACCATAGGACAACCGTCAAAACCGGGAAATTACATTCGATACATTACTATCATTTAATCCTCAGATCCCATTCAACTTTCTCCAATTGTTTCTGTAATCTCCTTTAATGTGGGACGATTCATTTCAGAATCACACGTTGCATTTTGTTGTGTGTCTTTACTCCTCTTCAATCTGGAACAATTCCCCGGTCTTACATGACCTTCACATTTTGAGGATTATAAACCAGTTACTATCCCTCAATTAGAGTTTATTTCCTCATGATTAGATTCATGTTATGCATATTTGGCAAGAATATCACAGAAGTGGTGCTGTGTTCCTTTCATTATCAGGTGGCACATAATTTTCATTTGTCCCATTACTGACGATGATCCTTTTGATCACTTAAAGTGATGTCTACCAAAGCTGTATAGTTAACTCTTTTCACCTTTATAATTAATAAGTAGTTTGGGGGAGGCATTTTGAAATTAAATACCCTAGTTGTTATCAGACTTTCAGTTTATTTACTATTAATATCAGTACAGACTCATGAATACTACCATTCTGTATTTTGATGCTCAACTGTCCCAGATTTGGCCAGTGGAAACGCCTTCAAGATGACTTCTGTATCCTTTTAACATGTCCTCCTCATTCTGTAAGCACTTCCTTGTTTTCCAGCACAGTGCAGTGTTCCAGGCTCATCTTGTAGTTTACCTTCCCAAACCCTGAAATCAGCTATTTCTGTAAGGAGCCTGATTCCTTTAAGTGAAGAATGGTATTTAGAAGCCAGTATCTGGGTGCTAGGAGTGTTTATTGCTGTTGTAGTGTCACTGCTCACAGGTGCTCTCAGTGGACAGAACTGGGATGTTCTGACACTTTGCCCCCTCCAACCCACTCCAGTTCTGACACTCTGTCCTGAACCACTCCCATGCATAGAAGCTCTCCTCACTCCATGTGGACCCTCACAATCCATATTGCCAGCTCCTAATTCTTCCATGTAGGTGTCCTCCTTACTTTACTTAGGCTTTGAAACACCACACCAGGCCATCCGCCATGCATAGATGTTCTCACTATGCTCCATCTCTTTCTCCTCATGCTAGGCTGCTCCTTAGAGTGGATGTACTCTTCATCTCTCTCAGACTCCAACACTCCAAGTCAGGCCACCCCCCTGCCTGAGTACCCTCCTTACCCTGATTGGGCTCTAACTTCCCGTCCTGGGCTGCCCTTTACCTCATTCAGACTGGCCATCCCAGATGAACACGCTCTTCATACTTCTTGATCTCCAGCACCTCACTCTGGGCTGCCCCCATTCCTTGCACAGACATTTCTCTCATCCTCCTTGGACATTGACATGCTGGGCTGCCCCTTTGCTTATTTTTAAACTATGTGTATTTTTCCTGCCCTCATGCTTTACATTAGCATCTGATGGCTGACATGTTAACGTTTTTTAGTTAGGATAGAATATAATACAGTGACTATATTTTTCAAGCCAAAAATGGAATATGACCTGATTACAGTATACCAAACCAAAAAACTAAACCCATTGCCATCGAGTCGATTCTGACTCATAGTGACCCTATACAACAGAGTAGAACTGCCCCATAGGGTTCCAAGGAACGGCTGGTAGATATGAACAACTGATCTTTTGGTTAGCAGCCAAACTCTTTAACCACTTTTCCACTTGATCTCCTACAGTATAAACTATTTGAAATCAGTACTATCCTGGACAGCTTCAGGTATATGATCACCATTAAGATAAAGAACAAAGGAGTTTTGATTTCTAGTAGTGGAAGATTACCTTCTATTGAACCAACCCTCTCAAAGATAACAGTTATAAGGAACTTGGACCTTCTGGTTATGTAAAGGGCTTTGTGGAAAATCTACAGTTAAGATTATAATTAATGGTGAAATATTGAACATTTTCCCCCTAAGATTGGAAACAAGACAGGGATACCCACTCTCACCACTTCTATTCAGTTGTATAAGAAGTTCTGGCCAGTGCAATAAAGCAAGAAAAGAAATGAAAGGCATTAAGATTGGAAAGGAAGAAGTAAAACTGTCTCTGTTCTGAGAAGACATGATTATTTACCTTGAAAATCCTGAGGAATCCATCAGCAATTACTAAAACTAATAATTTAGTAAGATCCCAGTATACAGGTCAGTATGTAAAAAATCAATTATATTTTTATAGGCTAGCTGCAAACAGAAGACAAACATTTTTAAAATTCCATTTATAGTAATATCATAAAACAAAATATTTATGAATAAATTTAACAAAAGGCATGCGAGACCTCTACATGAAAACTGCAAAACATTGCTGAGAAAAATCAAAGAAGACCTAAATGAATGGAGAGAGATGTCATATGTATGGATTGAAAGACTGATATTGTTAGGACTCACTTTTTTGGTATTTGATGCAGTCCCAATCATTATCTCTTCATTTTTTTTTTTTTTTTTTGTATAAATAAGCTGATTCTAAAATTTATGTGGGAGTACAAAGGACCTAGAATAGCCAAAGCAATATTGAAAAAGAAATAAAAAGTTGGAGGGCTTATGCTACGTGACTTCAAGACTTTACTGCAAAGTATCAGGACATTATGGTACTGACGTAATGATAGGCATTATATCATTGGAACAGAATAGAGAGCCCCAAAATAGACCAGTACTTTTAGTCATTTGATTTTTGACAAAAGCACCAAAGCAGTCCGGTGGAGAAAGGACAGTCTTGTCAACAAATGATTATGGAACAACAGGCTGTTCATATGGAAAAAAAAAAAACCCTCAACTTCTACTTCACTCTTAAACAACATTAATTCAAGATGAATTATAGACAGAAGCATAAAAGTTAAAACTATAAAGCTGCTAGAAGAAACCGTAGGAAATATCTTCACAACTTGGGAATGACAAAGTTTTTTTAAACAAGAAACAAAGCAATATCCACTTAAAAATTGATAGATTTCATCCAAATTTAAAACCACTTCTTTTCAAAAGATGATGTTAAGAAAATAAATAAGCAGACCACAGACTGGGAGAAAATATTACCGAAATGTATATCTGACAAAGAATTGGTAATGTTAGTATATAAAGAACTCCTATAAAATAATAAAAAGACAAACCAGTTTTAAAAATGGGCAGAAGACTTGAACAGGCACTTCACAATGAAAAGTACATGAATAAGCACCTGAGAAGATGCTCAGTATTAGTAGTTCTTCATTGTTGTTCATTCCTATAGAGTGGGTTCTGATTCATGGTGACCCATATGTTAACAGAGTAGAACTGCTCCATAGGGCTTTCTTGGCTGTAATCTTATCAGAAGTAGATCTCAAGGCCTATCTTCTGTGCTACCACTGGGTGGGTTTGAACAGCCAACCTTTAGGTTAGCAATTGAGCACAAACTGTTTGTGCCACCTTGGTTTTTCATAGAAACACAAAATAAAACCAGAATGAGATACCAATACACATCCACCAGAATGGTTCTAATTAAAAAATCTGACACCACCGAATATTGACAAGGATGTGAAGCAACTGGGAGAACTCTCACACGGTTTTGATGGTACAACCACTTTTGAAGAAGAACTGGCATTTTCTATTAAAATGAAATGTATCTCTGTTCTGTAACCTGGCAATTCTACACCTAGAGATACGAAAGCATATGGTCACAGAAAGACTTGTCCAAGACTGATCATACCCCTGACTGATCATGAGAAAAGCATCAAACAAATGCCAACTGAGGGACATTCTATAAAATATCTGACCAGTACTCTGAGAAACTGTCAAGGTCATCAAAACAAGGAAAGTCTGAGAAACTGTCACAGCCAAGAGGAGCCTAAGGAAATATGACAACTAAATGTAATGTGGTATCCTTGTGGGATCCTAGATGGATTCCTGGATGGGATCCTAGAGCAGAAAAAAAGACATTAGGTAAAAAATGAAGGAAATCTGAATATAATACAGACTTTAGTTAATAATAATGCATCAGTATTGGTTAATTGTAACAAAGGTACCATACTAATGTAAGATGTTAATAATAGGGGAAGCTGGGTGTGAGATATATGGGAACTCTCTGTACTATCTTCACAATTTTTCTGTTAATCTAAAACTATTCTAAAATAGAAAGTTTATTATTTTATAATAAAGAATGATCATAGCAGCTTTATTCACGATGGCCAAAACTTGAAACCGTCTGAGTGTCCATCAGCAGGAGAATGGATAAACAAACTGGTATATACACACAGTGGAATACTACTTTGCAATAAAACAGAATCAACTACTGCTATATACCATAGCATAGATGTAGCTGAAACATTATACTGAGTGAAAGGAAATGGAAGCAAAAGAATTTATACCATATCTCTGTATGATTCCATTTTTATGAAGTTCTAGAATAAGCTAAACTATGGTGAAAAAAATGAAAACAAGGAATTTTTGTGGGGATTGACTAGGAAGAGGCATGAAGGAACTTTTCTGGGATGATGGTATTTTTTTTTTTGTACTTTACGTGAAGGTTTACAGAACAAACTAGTTTTTCATTAAACAGTTAGTACACGTATTGTTTTATGACATTGGTTAACAACCCCATAGTGTGTCAACACTCTCCCTTCTTTTCTCGACCTTGGATTCGTATTACCTCGACCTTGGATTCCGTATTACCAGCTTTCCTGTCCCTTCTTGCCTTCTAGTCCTTGCGCCTGGGCTGGTGTGCCCCTTTAGCTTCATCTTTGTTTTATGTGCCTGTCTAATCTTAGGCTATAGGGTGAACCTTGAGAGTGACTTCATTACTGAGCTAAAAGGGTGTCTGGGGGCCATACTCTCAGGCTTTCTCCAGTCCCTGTCAGGTCGGTGAGTCTGGTCTTTTTTTGTGAGTTGGAATTTTGTTCTACATTTTTCTCCAGCTCTGTCTGGGACCCTCTATTGTGATCCCTGCCAGAGCAGTCACTGGTGGTAGCCGGACACCATCTGGATGTTGTACTGGAATCAGCCTGGTGGAGGCCGTGGTAAATGTGCTCCATTAGTCCTTTGGGCTTATCTTTCCCATGTATCTTTAGTTTTCTTCATTCTCCCTTGTTCCTGAAGGAGTGAGACCAGTGGAGTGTCTTAGATGACCGCTCACAATGTTCTGTACCTTCATAGGGGTTTTCATTACACAGGGATATGCCTTATGTTAAACTCATTGGAAAAAAAAGCATATTAATTGAATGGTACATTTAAGAGCTGTGCAATTTCCCTGTATATAAATTTTACCCAAGAGAAAACCAACCTGTAAACAAATACTAAAGTTAATGCTATGTATGCTGAAGTGTTAAGGGTGAAGTGTACTGATAACTGCAACTGATTTTGAAATACTTTGAAAAAGTAAGATGGGTTAATGGATGGATGGAGTGATGAATAGATACGTGGTAAAGGAAAAATAGCAAAATGTTAATTGTAGAACCTAGTTGGTGAGTATGTGGGTATTTGCTGCACAATTCTTTTAACTTTATGTTTAAAAATGTTCATGATTAAATACTGGTGGTAAAAAAAAAAAGAATAAAAGAGCCCTGAAATTCTTGCAGGACCCATTTTTTGCTCATTGTTCTTGATATAAATAGGTATCTGTGATATTTCTCTAGGCAGAAAGCTCTTACAATAACATTGCTATGTAGATAATTCCTTTCATTTTCCTAGAGGTACTTCTAGGAAACATATAGACAAAGAATAATCCTGCTCTGAAGAGGAATTTTGTTAAAGTTTTCAAAATGGTATCCTTATTAAATTTGGAATGCTTAAATTGGAAAAAATTTGCCTTAAGTAGTTAATATTTTAACCCCTTTCTTTTCAGATCTACAACCAAATGTGGAACTGAAAAATACTCAGGAGCAGTCTGTGCCCACAGGTAGTGCCACGTCTTTCTTAGCTTATAAACAAGGTATATTTCTGAAATATACCTTGACAGAATATACCAAAGAAAGAGGAATGTTCTTATTTTGATTGCAAAGAAAATGCTATGAGAATATGTTGAAGAAAAACAAAAACAAATGTGATTGTCTCTGCCTGATTAAAAAATAACTCATCAGCTTGGATCATATAAGGTCTTTGGCATCATAGAGCCAAACCAGACCCCACCTAATTATGGTCATTATTTAAAAATTTAAAGAAACTTTTTTCAACTGATTGATTTACATACAGTTTTTATTGGATAATATATTAGCTTGGATTTGAAAGACATTTTTTTTACTCTAGAACAGTGGTCAGCAAACTTTTTCTGTAAAGGGCCAAATAGTAAATATTTTAGACTCGTAGTCAACACATGGGCTCTTTTGCATAGTCATCTTTGTATTTGTGTGTGTGTATGTCTTAAACCAAAAAGCCCATTGCTGTCTCATCGATTCTGACTCTAGTGACCCTATAGGAGAGAGTAGAACTGCGCCATAGGGTTTCCAAGGAGCGGCCGGTGGATTCAGACTGCCTACCTTTTGGTTAGCAGCTGAGTTCTTAACCACTGCACCAAGCACTCTGTCTTAAACTACAACTATTTATTATATCTTACAAGTCTGTGTGTCAGTTGGATGCCTCTGTTGATCTGGCCCAGATTGGCTGGGCTTGCTCATGTGTCTGTTGTCAGGGGGCAGGTTGGCTAGGACAACAAGGGTGTTTGAACCATGTGCTGTTACTGTCCAGCAGGCCAGCCGAGGCATGTTCACATGGTGGCAGCAAGTTTCCAAGAAAGAACTTGGAAATATGCAGGCCTCTTGGGACCACAGCTCAGAATTGGCACAACATTTCTACTGTTGGTCAAAGCAAATCCCAAGACCAGCCCAAATTCAAAGGGAGAGATTTTTAACAAGTTACTGTTTCCTTACATATGCTTTTATTATGCCTGCACTCTTTCTTGTGAACCCCAGTAGCACTTTGTATTTCCCTTGGTCCCTTTCTGAGTCTGCCTTGCATTGTGGTTGTGTACTTGTTTTTACCCACATCTACAGTTTATAAGCTACTTGAGGACAAGATTATGATTTATTCTTTTTTTTTTAAATTAACTTTTATTGAGCTTCAAGTGAACGTTTACAAATCAAGTCAGTCTGTCACATATAAGTTAATATACATCTTACTCCTTACTCCCACTTGCTCTCCCCCTAATGAGTTGGCCCTTCCAATCTCTCCTTTCATGAAAACTTTGGCAGCCTCCAACTCTCTCTATCCTCCCATCCCCGCTCCAGACAGGAGATGCCAACACAGTCTCAAGTGTCCACCTAATATTATTAGCTCACTCTTCATCAGCATCTCTCTCCCACCCACTGTCCAGTCCCTTTCATGCCTGATGAATTGTCTTCGGGGATGGTTCCCGTCCTGTGCCAACAGAAGGTTTGGGGACCATGCCCACCGGGATTCCTCTAGTCACATCCAGACCATTAAGTATGGTCTTTTTACGAGAATTTGGGGTCTGCATCCCATTTATCTCCTGCTCCCTCAGGGGTTCTCTATTGTGCTCCCTGCCAGGGCAGTCATCGATTGTGGTCCAGCACCAACTAGTTCTTCTGTTCTCAGGGTAATGTAGGTCTCTGCTTCATGTGGCCCTCTCTGTCTCTTGGGCTCTTAGTTGTTGTGTGACCTTGGTGTTCTTCATTCTCCTTTGCTCCAGGTGGGTTGAGACCAGTTGATGCATCTTAGATGGCCGCTTATTAGCTTTTAAGACCCCAGACGCCACATTTCAAAGTGGGATGCAGAATGTTTTCATAATAGAATTATTTTGCCAATTGACTTCGAAGTCCCCTTAAACCATGGTTCCCAAACCCCTGCCCTTGCTCCGCTGACCTTTGAAGTATTCAGTTTATCCCGGAAGCTTCTTTGCTTTTGGTCCAGTCCAGTCCAGTTGAGCTGACCTTCCATGTATTGAGTGTTGTCCTTCCCTTCACCTAAAGCAGTTCTTTTCAGCTAATTAATCAGTAAAAAAACCCTCTCCCTCCCTCCCTCCCTCCCCCCCTCGTAACCACAAAAGTATGTGTTCTTCTCAGTTTATACTATTTCTCAAGATCTTATAATAGTGGTCTTATACAATATTTGTCCTTTTGCCTCTGACTGATTTCGCTCAGCATAATGCCTTCCAGGTTCCTCCATGTTATGAAATGTTTGACAGATTCGTCACTGTTCTTTATCGATGCGTAGTATTCCATTGTGTGAATATACCACAATTTATTTACCGATTTATCCGTAGATGGACACCTTGGTTGCTTCCAGCTTTTTGCTATTGTAAACGGAGCTGCAATAAACATGGGTGTGCATATATCTGTTTGTGTGAAGGCTCTTGTTTCTCTAGGGTATATTCCGAGGAGTGGGATTTCTGCTTTGTATGGTAGTTCTATTTCTAACTGTTTAAGATAACGCCAGATAGATTTCCAAAGTGGTTGTACCATTTTACATTCCCACCAGCAGTGTATAAGAGTTCCAGTCTCTCCGCAGCCTCTCCAACATTTATTATTTTTTGTTTTTTGGATTAATGCCAGCCTTGTTGGAGTAAGATGGAATCTCATCGTAGTTTTAATCTGCATTTCTCTAATGGCTAATGATCGAGAGCATTTTCTCATGTATCTGTTAGCTGCCTGAATATATTCTTTAGTGAAGTGTGTGTTCATATCCTTTGCCCACTTCTTGATTGGGTTGTCTTTTTGTGGTTGAGTTTTGACAGAATCATGCAGATTTTAGAGATAAGGCGCTGGTCGGAGATGTCATAGCTAAAAATTCTTTCCCAGTCTGTAGGTGGTCTTTTTACTCTTTTGGTGAAGTCTTTAGATGAGCATAGGTGTTTGATTTTTAGGAGCTCCCAGTTATCGGGTTTCTCTTCGTCATTTTTGCTAATGTTTTGTATTCTGTTTATGCCTTGTATTAGGGCTCCTAGGGTTGTCCCTATTTTTTCTTCCATGATCTTTATCGTTTTAGTCTTTATGTTTAGGTCTTTGATCCACTTGGAGTTAGTTTTTATGCATGGTGTGAGGTATGGATCCTATTTCATTTTTTTGCAAATGGATATCCAGTTATGCTAGCACCATTTGTTAAAAAGACTATCTTTTCCCCAATTAACTGACACTGGGCTTTTGTCAAATATCAGGTGCTCATACGTGGATGGATTTATATTTGGATTCTCAATTCTGTTCCATTGGTCTATGTGCCTGTTGTTGTACCAGTACCAGGCTGTTTTGACTACTGTGACTGTATAATAGGTTCTGAAATCAGGTATAGTGAGGCCTCCCACTTTCTTCTTCTTTTTCAGTAATGCTTTCCTTATCCGAGGCTTCTTTCCCTTCCATATGAAATTGGTGATTTGTTTCTCTATCACCATAAAAAATGACATTGGAATTTGGATCGGAAGTGCATTGTATGTATAGATGGCTTTTGGTGGAATAGACATTTTTACTATGTTAAGTCTTCCTATCCATGAGCAAGGTATGTTTTCCACTTAAGTCCTTTTGAATTTCTTGTAGTAGAGCTTTGTAGTTTTCTTTGTATAGGTCTTTTACATCCTTGGTAAGATTTATTCCTAAGTATTTTATCTTCTTGGGGGCTACTGTGAATGGTATTGATTTGGTTATTTCCTCTTCGATGTTCTTTTTGTTGCTGTAGAGGAATCCAAGTGATTTTTGTATGTTTATTTTATAACCTGAGACTCGGCCAAACTCTTCTATTAGTTTCAGTAGTTTTCTGGAGGATTCCTTAGGGTTTTCTGTGTATAAGATCATGTCATCTGCAAATAGAGATAATTTTACTTCCTCCTTGCCAATCCGGATGCCTTTTATTTCTTTGTCTAGCCTAATTTGCCCTGGCTAGGACTTCTAGCACGATGTTGAATAAGAGCGGTGATAAAGGGCATCCTTGTCTGGTTCCCATTCTCAAGGGAAGTGCTTTCAGGTTCTCTCCATTTAGAGTGATGTTGGCTGTTGGCTTTGCATAGATGCCCTTTATTATGTTGAGGAATTTTCCTTCAATTCCTATTTTGGTGAGAGTTTTTATCATAAGTGGGAGTTGGACTTTGTCAAATGCCTTTTCTGCATCAATTGATAAGATCATGTGTTTTTTGTCTTTTGTTTTATTTATGTGGTGGATTACATTAATGGTTTTTCTGATACGATTTATTCTTACGTGAAGCCTTGTCACCATTTAATAAGTGTTCGGAGGAATAAAGGAACTTGGTGGCCAATGTCTTTTCCACAGAAACACATTTGAAGTATGAGAACCAGGGGAAAATAGGATTTGGTATTTGGTATTCAGGCTTCTCAGGAAAGCATCTTTTCCAAATTGGATTATGCCAGTATTTTCAGGCTCAGTACTTCTATCACTACACATTAATACTTCTTAGTCGGAAACAACAATAGCATCCTATTGAACATTGTGAAAAAAGTACCGGAGGAGTAAATTTCAGTACAGAAACATTTTAACTCAGGTAAAAGAAATATTAAAGGAAATCATTTCTACTAGAAAGGTGTATGAACCTGGGCATATTTCCAAACCTCAAGAGTTTGCACATAATATTCCACTTCAGATATATGTGAAAGAGATACTGCCTATCCTATAGGGTAATGTGAAGCTGAAAATTGAATGAGAATCTAATTGATACCTGTTTATAAAAATCCTTTAAAGTTGACTGCATGGTTAAAGCTCTTTTTGTGTTTTAGAAGATCCGGTGATTTTGAATGACTACAGTTTAACCAAACCTCATGAAATAGAAAATGTGGACAGTGCAGAAGGCCCGGCTAATGAAGATGAAGATACAGGAGGTGAGCTACAGTGTACAGAAAAAACACCAATAGTTAGAGATATGGTAAAGACTTACTTGGAGAGAAACCAGAACTCACCAAGGAAAATACATTTGTGGATTTAGTTGAGTGTGATTCAGTTTTGTTCATTTTACAAATAATTGCATATAACTGTTACAGGATATTGGCAAATTTTTAAGGTACCTCTTCAGTGTTCAAGCTTATATTAACTTTATTTTTAAAAATAATGTTCGTTTTACTTTTTTCCATTATAAAAGTAATACAATACATGTTCATTATAAAAAGTTTAGAAACTTCATTGAAGTAGAAATAAAGAAGAAAAACTTACCTCTATCCTACCACACAAAGATAGTCTGTTAACATAGAATATTTACTTCTGGGCTTTTTTGTGAATTCATACATAATTTTGAGCACTGTATTTGTGTTAACTTTGCACACATTTTCTTTTAATCTTGATGTTGATAAATGCAATCGCTATTGCTTTATAAATGTCACTCAGCTCTCATCTTAAATGTTACTCCTTCAGAGGCTTTCCCTGACCACCCAGTCACTCTATTTTAACACAGTATACTATTCTGGGTTGATATCTGGTTGCTCTGTCCTGTGTTCTAGTCTTGGGTTTTTATCTGATGTTATTGATTTTCTAACCAGAGGACTCCCTTTAGTATTTCTTGTAGTTTTAGTTTCGTTTTTGCAAATTCCCTAAACTTCTGTTTATCTGGAAATGTCCTAATTTTGCCTTCATATTTAAGAGACACTTTTGCTGGATATATGATTCTTGGCTGGCGATTTTTTTTCCTTCAAGGCTTTATATATGTTATCCCAACAAAGTACCCTATTCTGATTCTCTGCGTGGCACTTTGGAGTTTGTCTGCTTATTGTCTCTCCCTCGGCCCTTCGTAAGTCAGGATCTTGGTCTGTCTTTTTCACTGCTAGGTGTTTGCAGCACCTAGAATAGTGCCTGGCCCCTAGTAGGTGTGTAATAAATATTTGTTAACTGAATGACTAAATGAAAGACCTAGGTTAATTATATATATGTGTGTGTCTTTTTCTTTAAGGTGAGATTCATATAACATAAAATTAAACATTTTAAAGTGAACAGTTCAGTGGCATTTAGTGCATTCAGAGTGTTTTGCAACTACCACCTCTGTCTAGTTCCAAGACATTTTCATCATTCCAAAAGGAAACTTCATACCCATTAAGCATTTGGTCCCCGTTTTCCCACCCCGACTGCTGCTAGCAATCACCAGTCTGCTTTCTTTCTCTATGGATTGACTTTTTCTGGATATTTCATATAAATGGGTATTTTGTATAAATGTCACACAATAAATGACAATTTTTCGTCTGGCTTCTCTCATTCAGTATAATGTTTTCAGGGTTTATCCAAGTTGTAGCATTTATCAGTACTTCATTCCCTTTTATGGCCAAATAATATTCCATTGTATGTATATAACCACAATTTGTTTATGCATTCATCTGTGGATGGACATTCGAGTTGTTTCCGCCTTTTAGCTGTTGTGAATAATGCTATATGTGTTTCTTAAAGGAAGAAAAGAAAATAATTTCTCAGAATCTTTTTCTTCTGCCTTAAATTTCTGAAGGGACATTTAAAGAGACCAAGAAATAGAGTTCTGTATCTAAAACTTCTGATTCAAATCACAGCTTCAACTAACATTCCAGCTCTGCCGAGCTATACGTTAATTTGTGCCAGTTCTTAACCACAGAGACTGAAAAATGCTGCCTGGCACAGGATGTGGTCATTTATGCTGAGGAAAGGCATATGGTGTTCTGCCATCTTCATGCAACTTCTTGAAGGTGACATCCATGGAGCTGCACTCAAAATGAGGCAAATGGTAACTGTGCCTGTGGCTTGCAGTTTTCTGAGTTAGGGTTTCTCAGTTCTGGTAGATCATCCCTGTACAACTTTGGTCTGGAAATTTGTAATTTGCTGTTAGAATTTGCTCTGGATTCAGAAGTAGCCTATGATGTTTATGATTTCAGATAGTTGGAAAGAAGGAAAAAAACAGACTAAACACCCAGACACAAACAAGAAACCAGATCATTTTCATTCATCTATAGGAATTTAAAACAAATATTGTAAAAACCCAAGGTAGTGCCGCACTTCTCTAGGAACCCGTACAACAGATTATAGGCCTTCAACCACTCCATCTGTGCATCTTGACCCTGCTCTGGAAGTGTTACACAAGGAGAAAAGTGGGAGATTACATCTCTGTGGTCCATTCAGCTTAGTTCATCTTTAATTGTTATGGTTGTCTATGCCGTTCTATTACCTTACCTCCAAGTAGGTATCAGTGGATTCATGGGATATCTGTGTATAGAAATTATTTGTCCCAGCTTCTAGGGAACTATGAATGTCATGCAGTTCTTGGTAGAGACTAGAAGGTAAGATCAACCATTCCAAATAATTTGGGAAAGAGAGAAGAAATGATTATTTCCTCTAAGCCTGACTTAAAAAAAAAAAAATGAGTAGGTTCATTTTGGTTTTGTAAGATTATTCCATTATTTCATGATTAACTTCCAGACTGATTATTTTATTATTAAATAGTTGGTACTTAATCTGGATCATACTCCTTGGAAAAGGTGGTTACCAGGCTACCCCTGCTTTTTCAAAAAAATAAAATGTGATGATTGTTCTTAGCCGCCATTGAGTTGGCCTCCAGCTCATGGCAGTCCCATGTATAATGGGATTAAGCCATTATGATCCATAGGGATTTCATTGGCTGATTTTCAGAAGTAGATCACCAGGCCTTTCTTCCTAGTCCATCAGAGTCTAGAAGCTCTGCTGAAACCTGTTCAGCATTACAGCAACACGAAAGCCTCCACTGACAGATAAACGGTGGCTGTACATGAGGTGCATTGACTGGGAATTGAACCCAGGTGTCTGGCATGGAAGGCAAGAATTCTGCCACTTCCTTTAAAAATAATGGAATTGAAAAATAGCATTGCTTGATAGTAGATGTATGTACTGCATAAGAAGATAACTTCTGCCATATGCAGTGTGGGGAAACATTAGGACTAGAGAGAAGATTATACTTTTAAAAGTGATAGAGGAAATTTAGCTATAATATACTAACAATTACCAAAAACTTGGAGCATGCTTTAGAAACTCCTATCCTGTTCAAGTTTAATGGAAGCATTCATTTTTTTTTTCGCGATTTTTTAAAAATTATTTATTTGTTGGGCGGTAAGTGGAAGTTTACAAATCAACTGAGTCTGTCATACAAAAAGTTATACACACCTTGCTATGTACGCCTAGCTGCTCTGCTAATGAGACAGCACGTTCTTCTCCACCCTTATTCCCTGTGTCTGTTCAACCAGGATCTGTCTCCCTCTTCCTTCTCATCTCACCTCCAGACAGGAGTTGCCCACATAGTCTCATGTGTCTACTTGAGCCAAGAAGCTCACTCCTCACCAGCATCATTATCTGTCTTACAGTCCAGTCCAGTCCCTGTCTGAAGAGTTGGCTTCGGGAATGGTTCCAGTCTTGGGCTAACAAAGGGTCCAGGGACCATGACCTCCACAGCCCCTCTAGTCTCGGTTAGACCATTAAGTCTGGTCTTTTTACAAGAATCTGAGATCTGCGTCCCACTGTTCCCCTGTTGCATCAGGGATCTCTGCTGTGTTCCCTGTCAGGGCAGTGATTGGTGGTAGCTGGGCACCATCTAGTTATTCCAGTCTCAGGCTGATGGAGCCTCTGGTTTATGTGGCCCTTTCTGTCTCTTGGGCTCATCTTTACCATATGTCTTTGGTGTTCTTCGTTCTGCTTTGCTCCAGTGGGTTGAGACCAATTGATGCATCTTAGATGGCCACTTTCTAGTGTTTAAGACCCCAGACACCTCTCACCAAAGTGGGATGTAGACCATTTTCTTAATACATTTTATTATGCCAGTTGACCTAGATGTCCCCCGAAACCATGGTCCCGAAACCCCTGTTTGTGCTACTCTGGCCTTTGAAGCATTCAGTTGTGTTCAGGAAATGGAAGCATTCTTTTAATACCCTCTGAAAAGTTTTAGAAATTGAGACCTGTCTTAGAATGCTTTAAATTTAGAATCATTGTGATCATGTTTAATTACTTAGTTTTTGCTACGAAAGTTTTTTTTTTTAATTGTGCTTTAGTTGAAAGTTTACAGAGTAAATTAGTTTCTCATTAAACAACTAATACACAAATTTTTTGTGATATTGGTTGCCACCACTCTCCCCTTCTTGAGCTCGGGTTCCCCATTTCCATTTGTCTAGTTTTCCTGTCCCTTCCTACCTTCTCATATTTGCTTTTGGGCTGATGTGTCCAATTTAGTCTCATGTACATGGTTGAACTACATGTGTTATTGTTTGTGTCATAGGCTTGTCTAATCTTTGGCTCAAGGGCAAACTTCAGGAGTGACTTCAGAACTAAGTTAAAAGGGTGTCTGGAGGCCATACCCTTGGGGTTTCTCCAGTCTTTGTCAGACCAGTAAGTCTGGTCTTTTTTTGTGAGTTTGAATTTTGTTCTTCATTTTTCTCTTGCTCCTTCTGGGACCCTCCTTTGTGATCCCTGTCAGAGCAGTTGGTGGTGGTAGCCAGGCACCATCTAGTTATTCTGGACTCAGTCTGGTGAGGGCTGTGGTAGTTATGGTCCATTAGTCTTTTGGACTTATCTTTCTCTTGTGTTTTTGGTTTTCTTCATTCTCCTTTGCTCCAGACAGGGTGGGACCAGTAGATGTATTTTAGATGGCAGCTCACAAGCTTTTAAGACCCCAGATGCTACTCACCAAAATAGGATGCAAAACATTTTCTTTATAAATTGTATTACATCAGTTGAGCTAGATGTCCCCCGAGACCATGGTTAATTTATGTATTTTAAAAAACAAAGCATCATGTATATTTTTATAGGCTTCCTTGTTGTTGTTAGTTGTTGTCGAGTTGGCTCCGACTCATAGAGACCTTATGTATAACAAAACAAAATGTTGCCTGGTCCTATGCCATCTTCACAATAGTACTTGCTATGTTTGAGCCCATAGTCGCAGCCACTGTGTCAATCCATCTCATTGACAGTCTCCATTTTTTTCACTGACCCTCTATTTTCCCAAGCATGATATCTTTCTCCAGCAATTGGTCCCTCCTGATGACATGTCCAAAGTAAGTGAGAGGGTCTTGCCATCCTCACTTCTGAAGAGCGTTCTGGCTGTACTTCCTCCAAGACAGATCTGTGTATTCTTCTGGCAGTCCACAGTATATTTAGTATTCTTTGCCAACACCACAGTTTGAATGCATCAGTAATCTTCATTATTCCTTTTTCATTGTCCAGCTTTTGTGTGCATATGACATGGTTGAAAATACCATAACTTGGGTACCTTAGTGTACCTTAGTCGTCAAAATGACATCTTTGTTTTTTAACACTGTAAAGACATCTTTTGCAGTAGATTTGCCCAAATTGTTTTATCAAAAATTTCAGGTCCTAATAGAAAAACTTGGTTTTTTCCCATGTGCTGTTATGGAAAAAGGCAGATTAGTTTTTAAGAGGTAGGGGGAAGCCTTTACCAATTAGAGTTGTTATTTGAACAACAATATAAAAATATTTGGAAAAAAACTTTCAAAAGATATTACATCAAACATGAGTTCACTTGTTCCCCTCTCCACAGATGTTCTAATTTTTACAGTATATTCCCAGGAGCTTAGTGCAGGTGTTGGCAAACTTTTTCTGTAGGGCCAGATAGTAAATATCTTAGACTCTGTGGGCCATAGAGTCTCTATTGCAACTACTCAGCTCTGCTGTTGTGGTACAGAAGCAGCCATAGAAGGTACATAAACCAGTGTGGCTGTGTTCCAATAGAACTTTATTTACAAAAACAGATGGTAGGTTGGATTTGGCCCGCCGGCCATAGTTTGCTGACTCCTGGCCTAGTAGATGCATTTATTGTATGATGGTTTAAGAAAGCTTTTGCTCTTTGAAAGGAACAGAGTTTATATAACGATTTCAAAAGGGCATCACTGGGGGGTCTAACACTAAATATGAAAAAAAGTTATAAAAATACATAATATGAACAGCTGTTTACCACATACGCAGACACATACACACACATAGTTGGGTCTTAGTTATCTAGTGCTGCTGTAATGGAAAATGCCACAAATGGGTGGCTTTAACAAATAGAAATTTATTTTCTCACAGTTTAGGAAGCTAGAAAGGAGCCCTTGTGGCGCAGTGGTTAAAGCACTTGACTGCTAACTGAAAGGTCAGCGGTTTGAAACCACCAGCAGCTCTGCAGGAGAAAGCTATGGCAGTCTGCTTCCGTAGAGACTTACAGCCTTGGAAACCAGGGGTCGCTATGAGTCAGAATCAACTCGAGGGTAGTGGGCTGTGGGGAGCAGGCTAGAAGCCTGAATTCAGGGTGCTGGCTCCAGGGGAAGGCTTTCTCTTTCTGTTGGCTCTGAAGGAAGGTCCTTATCTCTTCAGTTTCTGCTTTCTGGTTCGTTGGAGATCTCTGTGTGTCTTGGCATCTATCTTACCCATCTCTCCTCTGCCCACTTGTTTGATCTCTTTTATATCTCAAAAGAGATCTATTCAAGATACACCTTACCCTAACCCTGCCTCGTTAACATTACAAAGACAACCCATTCTCAAATGGGATTATAACTGCAGGCATAGAAGTTAGGATTTACAACACATATTTTGGGGGGAACATAATTCAATCTGTAACAGCTGGTATAGCTCTGTACTGCTACAACTTACATAGATTAATTAGACAAGAATAAGAATTTGTAGATTAAATGTTGTGTTACCACTTCATTGGTCCCCCCATTATTCCTGATAATTTAAATCCAGTAGATTAATACGCTGGAGATACTTGAATCGACTCAAGTTTATTTCCTCCATGGAGCCCTCTTGCGCCATTACAGCTCTCATTCCTCTTGTTCTACATCCCAGTATAGTCCTAGAGCTGAACTTTTGGAGGTTATTCGATTGATACTTATTTAAGCACCTAATTATGTATCTAAAGTTTGATGTGTGACAAGCTCTCACTCCCAGTTAAATTTTATACTTTTTGGGAAAAAAAGCCCTAGTAGCCAACATTTGCATCTTTCTAAAAATACTTACCTATGAAGTGGTATAATCCACTTAGATTAAAAAGCATAAGAAATGAAGAGGTTCAGAGTTCCTTTTCCCACCTGGTCGTTCACTCATATGAACAATTATTATTTCTCTTCTTTTTAGTGGTGACCATCTGCAACTGCTGTCAGACTAATCTTGAGCAGTAACAAATAACCTGAGAATCCCCAAGTCTTCATTTTTTGTTAAGCAGCTGATTGCTGAGAGTATCATAGGCACTTTACTGTATACAAAGGATGTTGGGACCTTCCTATTGGATCTAAAATGTCAGTGAGATACTGTGAAGTCAAAAGCAGAAATTAAAACAATATCATAACATCTCATGAAAAAGAATGTCCCTATTGCTTGTTATCTGGCTTGTGTTCAGAGGAATAGAGTAAAATAAGTCTCTGGATATCAGAGCTACAGGTAACATGTGTACAGCATTAGTGTACGAAGAGATATAAGTAGGTAGAGATGAGACATAAGATGGCGGAATATCATCCAGTAAGCCCCAGTAGGGAGGATTAACCCTCACAGCTTTTTGCCTCAGCCCTTTTTTGGGTTTTTTTTTTTTTGCTCTTTCTCTGAAATTGGATCCCCGTCTTGCCATTTCCCACTTAGAAAATGGAAGAAAAGATTCTGCCATGAGCACATATGTTATGAGCTTGCAGAAGTTGTGATTTTACATGCATATGCCGGTGGCATTATTTTTCCTCTTTGAGTAATTAAGGAATATAAAGTTTGGCTACTAATCCCCTGCATTTAACACTCTGCTGACCCCCAGTTTTAGCAGCCTATAGCTGCTACCTCTTTCTGCTTACACTAGCCATTTGTTCTTGAGCTTCTGTCAAAGCAAAAGTACACAATATACGTTGGGTCCCCATCAACATCAGCTGTTTTACCTTGCATAAGTTGTACATTTACCCTTTATTTTCTGACTGTTCACAACTGGATATCAAATATACCTGACACCCATTGTGAAGTAGATTTATTTTTAATTAGCTGTACAACAGTGATTAATCACTGGATTTATTTCATTATTTCAGTCCTGTATGAGCTATGGGCCTTGTCTGATTCCATGAGAAATGTTGAATATAATAGTTTTTTGAAATGCCTTAAATTTTCTCTGTTGGAGCCCTGGTGGCACAGTGATTAAGAACTTGGCTGCTAACCAAAAGATCAGCAGTTTGAATCCACCAGCCACTCCTTGGAAACCCTTTGGGGCAGTTCTACTCTGTCGTATGGGGTCACTGTGAGTTGGAATCGACGGCAACGGGTTTGGTTTTAGTTTTTAGTGTGGCACAGACATTTAAGCTAAAGATAAGAGCTTTACTTAGAAAATTTACTGAAAAAATAATTCTTCCCTTCTTGGGAGAGAGAACGCTAGTCATCAGTAGCTTTCCACGTCAAAGTCTCAATCCCTTTTGAGGCATACAACTTTTTTATGCTTATGAGAAGTACAGGCTGCTTTGATACTTCTGAAAGAGGGAGGAAAAAACAAGCCACATTTGTGGTTTATGGATGCTAATTACTACTACATTTAGATGTGTGAAGGTGGGGTTTATGGCTGGAACGAGCTGGGAGAGACCGTGTCAGCCTCGCCTAGGCGCTGACTGAGGTTCCAGCGGTTCTGCTCAGCACACGCAAATATATGCTTCAAAAGGAAGTGCCTTTTTTTCTTTTTTATCAAAATATTACATCTCTCAAGCCCAGACCAAGACCTGTCGCTCATGGGATGCAGGGGTTATCTTACAAAATCAGCAATGCTTTGCTGCAGTTCACTCGGGGGATTTCTGTAAGTGCTCACAATGGGCAGAGAGGCTTTACAGCTTCAACTGTGTCAAATAGGTAAATTTTGTCGATGATAAAACCAAGACACCTTTCCTTGAATCTTCTTAACAAAAAAGCATTTCTGGATTTTTTTTTTTTTTTGAACCAAGTCGTGTAGCACGATGAACTAAAAGGAACTTACAGGAAGGTATTCGGCATCTGCAAAAGTGGAGTGGACAGTTATAATGATTGATAGAAAAATGATCTGTCCAGTGTCCTTAGTGGATCCTTCTTTTTTTTGCTTTCCTTGTCTGTGGCACAATATGGTGGTGCCTCATTGGAGTGGAAGTAAAATGAGTGTAAAATAAAATGTAGATTCCAATCTGGTTGTCTTAACAGTTCTCATGAAACACCCATATGTACGCATTAACTCTCATAGCATCTGCTCTTGCCAAGTGAGTTCAGCTGCTCAAACCAAGTTTGGAACCAGGCATCCAGCCCCTGGTCATTGTGTGCGGTGGTGAAGTTTGGTAACCACATGAAGGCATCCTGCTGAAGGATAAGAGAGGAGTCCCAGTGGTGTGCTGGAGCCAATTCATTGCCTCTTGTTAAATTTTCAGAAATTCTTTGTGCTGTTGGTAGCTTGAAATCGGGCATGGTATGAATATTTATACCACTGAAATCAGCAAATTCTACAAATAAGCCCATCCCTCCACTTCTAGTTGGTTATTAAACACTTACCAGCACACTATTGGACTGAGGGCTGTCCTTGCTCACTAGGCCATTTTTTTTTTTTTTTTTGCAGTTCAGAAGGAACAATTTTTTTTTGGATTTTTTTAGAGAATCATGTTGAAGATGAGAGTGCGTGAGATCTCTTCAACATAGTACGTAGGATCCAAAATTTTACCTTATGTAATATGAGGGTCACATTATTGTAAAGTCAATGAAATACGTATTTTTTCACTTCGTAGGTATTGTTACAAAAAGCATGAAGTGACAACAGTGAAGTTTATACTGGACACAGTTGACCATAACGTTAAACTGTAAAAGTCCCAAATGATTATGAGGCATTTATTTCCTACCCACTACCATAACAAGAACTTCAGCTCTATCCTGTTTGAGAATGGGGAAGGGGCAGACCACTGGAGGCAATCACCAATCCTGTCATGTCCAAACTTGCACATTGTGTTTACTGTAAGTTTCCCCAAAGAGATGGTGACAAGGCAAGGGAAGAACCTTTTTTAGATGTTATTATTCTTTTATGCCAAATGTCTGGGCATTTCATAAGTGCTCAATATTTATCCATTTTTCCTTCTGCCTTTTCATCTAACCATCCATTCCCCCAGTCATCCCCTGCATTGTTCACGGATGCTCACTAAAGAATTGTTGGTTGAGTAAAGTGAAGAAGGGCATGTGAGTACACTTGGGCAATGGGGTCTTTTGTGGCAGTGTTCCCTAAACTGTTTAGACTGGGGCCTGGGAGGACTTCCCAGGGATTATATGGGTGTGGATCATTTTAAGAAAATTAATTTCCAGGTTCTCAACTTTAATATGTTCTCTCTCCTAAAACTGATCTGTCCTAGAGGCTCCTGAAGTTGAGATTCTTCTTTCCCACTTCTCTTTTCACAATCATCCTTCTCTACTTTATAAAAGAAATGCACTCATCCCAACTCTTACTTCTTTGCTCTAAAGTATAGATACTTCCAGGATGCCAGCCAAAGAGTCAATTAGTTGATTCCTTTAATCAGACTTTCAGAAATGTATCCCTCTCCATCCATCTCATTAGGAGGTACATTCCCAATAGAGTTTACCTTTTATATTTAGTAATTATTGGTCAAGATTTACAATATATCTATTTTTTAATCAACTGTATGCTAATATTTGTAATGATGACTCAGTCCAGAAGAAATTTTTTGACACATCACACTTGATAGTAACATTTTTTAATTCTTAAACGTATACAAATAAAAACCCAAACTCACTGCCGTCGAGTAGATTCCTGCTCATAGTGACCCTATATTCTTTTTTTTTTCATCAAGTCTGTTCCAACTCATAGCGACCATACAGGACAGAGTAGAACTGTCCCATAGGATTTCCAAGGCTTTTTTTTATTGTGCTTTACGTGAAAGTTTACAGCTCAAGTTAGTTTCTCATACAAAAATTTATACACACGTTGTTACGTGACCCGAGTTGCTATGCCTGTAATATGTCAGCACACTCCTCCTTTCCATCCCAGATTTCCCATGTCCATTCAACCAGCTC
Source organism: Elephas maximus indicus (assembly GCF_024166365.1). NCBI lineage: Eukaryota > Metazoa > Chordata > Mammalia > Proboscidea > Elephantidae > Elephas > Elephas maximus. The sequence goes on along the minus strand of NC_064837.1, from coordinate 47,109,566 downwards.
CTGTCTCTTTCTGCCTTCTTATCTCACTTCCAGGCAGGAGCTGGCCATTTAGTCTCATGTATCTGCTTGAACTGAGAAGCAGACTCTTCACGAGTATTACTTTATGTCTTATAACTATATTCTTATGTATACATATTTTTGTTGTTTTGCAGAGAAATACAGTAGAATGAACAATAGAAGACTCAACCATAAAAGAGTAGCATATCAGGATAACAACATATGGGGAACGTGAATGGAAATAGGAGTTCAAGGAGAAAATTTTTGATATAAAAAATATATTTTAAAATTTATGATGGAGTAAATAAAATCACTAGTATTTATATTCCATTAGATACATTTGAAAGTGTGTGATAGCAGTTTAAAACATTATTTACAGTAAACAAAAAATGCTTTTGTTTTAAAATTTTTAAACTTAGGATGAAATATTGCCGATATCAATTTAGCATCTACTTAATGCACACTATTTTTTTTTTATGTATCAGAAGGAGACATAGTTTTTCAAGATTCTTTTAAGGGCACTTGAGCAAAAAGTTTGAAGACCACCAGCCTCTGTCATATAAAGTATGCAACGTATAGACCAGAGCCACCTTCAGTTTAAGCCTGCACCTATTTAAAGGCATACACAGAGATGGAAACCCTCGTGGTGTAGTGATTAAATGGTACAGCTGCTCACCAAAAGGTTGGCAGTTCGAATCCACCAGGCGCTCCTTGGAAACTGTATGGGGCGGTTCTACTCTCTCCTATAGGTCCGCTATGAGTTGGAATTGACTCGAAGGCAATGGGCTTAACACGGAGATTCTTACCAGACTTTCAGAGTTTGATAAACCTTTTTTGTGAAACTTTGTGTTTGTGAGCATATGTGCATTTTTCTCTGCAAAGAGTCTGTAGCGTTCATACAGTTGACAAAGAGGTCCACAACCTAAAAAAGATGTATAGGCCCTGGTCTAAACATATAAGCATTAAGGCTTTTTGACTTTGCTGTTTTTGTAATAGTTTCGTATGTAATGGTCTGTGGAATTGTTGCTTCCAACATGAACAGTTTTGGCTCAGTTCTGCTTGTATGTATAGATAATACATACTGACTTTGGAAAATCATGGAATAAATACAATCCCCCTTTGTTCGTTACCACCCTGAACCTTGGCCTCAGGCAGTCTTTTAATTTGATTTCTTGCTGATTCAGAGACCTTTTCCTTTCTCTCCACTTTGATGGCAGAAGTTGCTGGTGCTTCAACCATAGAAAAACGCTGGATGGAAATTTTGAAAACAGTTGAAAAAAGAGCAGACACCATCTGCCCCTGACACACCATCTACCCCTGACAGCTCTGTTACGTGGCTCATTCCAGCACCTGACTAGTAGTCCAGCAATAGGTTGGCGGAGAACTCAGGCTTCAAATTCAGAAAATTACGCTTGGAAGTGACTGTCAACACAGGACTTTTAATGTTTTAGATTTTAAAGTGTCACACACACACACAGCAGATGAATGAAGGTGTCAGAGCTGGGACTAAAGGCAGACCCTGGTAATCCCACCCTTGGTGTATAACCTTCAGACACCAATAAACAGGATTATCTGGGTTTAACATGTGGCCTTTCTCATTCTGACTGGTAGGTCCAGATGGTTTCTCATTCAGCTGTCTGGTTTAACCGACTGCAATTTTGGATCTAGATTTGAGGTTGCAGGAATGATGGTCTGGAAAACTATGTTCTGCAGTGGATGATGCTCTCTAAACAGTAACATATGGAGACCCAAGGTTTAATAATTAAAAATAATTTGTGACCTTACCAGGGTGTTAATTCTGTCAACTGAATAAGTAAAAATGGGATCCTGATAGATATTTCGCTGTATTAGTCAGTCTGGTGGCATTAAAGACATTGACAAGATTTGTTAGAACCAGCCTTTTCTGCACCTGTGTCTGCAGAAGTAGAAATCCCAGCCATGCCTTTGTTCTCCTTTGTTACTCCTCAAGGAAGATCATAGCAGCCATGGAGAAAATGGGAAAGGCTCTTCATTAATTAACTTCTCTTAAGTCAGCCTAGGCTCATGGCTATATTTCCCATCTACCAAAATTTGGGCACAATTAATGCACCTTTATTAACTCCCGGCGCTGCCTTGAGCTCTAAACTATTTCTGGCATTTATATACGACTGTTCCTTAAAAAAAAAAAAAAATTTTTTTTTACTCAGCATCAATTATATAGCTTGATTTTCCTGTCCTAACCCAAACTCTATGGGGCAGTTCTACTCTGTCCTGTAGGGTCGCTATAGGGTCACTATGAGTCAGAATCAACTCCACGGCACTGGGTTTAGTTTTTTTTTGTTTTGTTTTGCCCTTCAGTTTGTGCTAGTTCTCCCTCTGAGACTACAAAGAAGAGAGAATTCTTTCTTTCTTTTTTTGTATGTGGGAGTATTAAACTCACACATCCATGAGTGAGCCCTCAGAGGGCTTCCCTGTGTGCATTTACTATACCATTGCTGCCTCGTAGGCCAGGGACAGTACTTATTAATAATAATGGTCTCATAGCATTTGATTGGGTTAGCATAGCAAAGCATGTGAAATTATTAGAAGAGTTGAGGTATTAACAGAGTAGAAAGTGAGACAGTATAGTTCATAAAAGCACGAACTATGGCAAAGATAGTACAATTAGAAAACATGGGTCTTTATGAATTTTAGCACAATTAAAAAAAAAATTTTAGAAGGAGACCAGAAATCAGTAGTTATTTAGGTATTTGTCTGAAATTGACAATAAAATAACTGAGTATAGGAGATGTCCTTTCAGGCCACCTCCTTTACTGTTGATCATTTTAGCCACCTTTCCTACTGCCAAATGTAGTAGCAGATGCACCTTGTGTTTTTTAATTATTTATTTATTTTTAATTTTTATTGTGCTTTAAGTGAAAGTTTACAAATCAAGTCAGTCTCTCACACAAAACTTATATACACCTTGCTACATACTCCCAATTGCTCTCCCCCTAATGAGACAGCCCACTCCCTCCACTCTCTCTAAATTAGCTGTTCTTAGTAATTTCATGGAAGAGGGCATGAAGTCAGTTGCATATGAACAAAAGGAATTAAAGGTACTCTTATGATGATTTTTTTGTCTTCTGGGATTAATGGTAATCTAAAAGCTAAATTTATCACGATGCCGTTTCTAGTAGTTGGTGAATGGGTAGTGAAACTCTTCCCTCTTGAGACAGAATCAGTATCAGGGTAGCTAGTTATTAGGGTTTTTTAATCCTTATAGATTTTAACAATTCTTAGAGTGGTATTTTCATGCCATTAAATATTCAATTCAGTGATTTTTAGCAAATTTATGCAATTGTGCAACTGCTAACATGTTTTACAACATTTCCATCACCTCAAAAAGATACTTTGCAGTCTTAGGGAAAGTCCTAGCCAAGCCCAAGCCCATTGCCTTCCAGTCAATTCCGACTCATAGCAACCGCACAGGACAGAGTAGAACTGCCCCATAGAGTTTCTAAGGAGCGCCTGGTGGATTTGAACAGCCGACCTTTTGGTTAGCAGCCGTAGCTCTTAACCACTAGGGTTTCCAGCAACCACTAATCTGATTTCTGTCTATAGATTTGCTTTTTCTCGACTTTTCATATAAATGGAATAATATGTAGCCTTTTGCTTCTGGTTTCTTTACTTAGGAAAATGTTTTTAAGGTTCATCTGTGTTGTTCTATTTATCAGTAGTTTGTTCCTTTTTATTTCTGAATAGTATTCCATTGTATTGATATATTACTTTTGTTTATCAATTCACTAGATGATGGGCATTTGTATTGTTTCTGTTTTGGGCTCTCAGGAGTAATGCTGCTATAAACATTTGTGTACAAATCTTTGTGTGGACACACGTTTTCATTTTTGTAGGAGTGGAATTGCTGGATTGTACGGCAAATCAACATTAACTTTCTAACTATATTAATTATCTATTGCTGCATAATAAATTATCCCAAACCTTTTATTGTTGTTCTGTGCCATTGAGTTGATTTGGACTCAGCGACCCTATAGGACAGAGTGGGTTGCCCCATAGTGTTTCTAAGGATCTCAAACCTTAGTGGCTTAAAAACAGCACAAATTTATTATCTTAGGATTATGGGCCCAGTTTATCTGGGTCTTCTGCTTCAGGGTCCCTCACAAGGCTGCAATCAAGGTATTGGCCTAGGCTATGGTCTCATTTAAAGGCTTGACAAGGGAAGGATCAGGTTTCAAACTCATTCATGAGGTTGTTGTCAGGATTCAGTTCGTTGAGGGTTGTTGAACAGAGGTCCTCATTTCCTCACTGGAAACTGACCAGAAACCACCTTCAGTTACCTACTATCTGGGCCTCTTTAGCTTGCTTTATCAGAAAAGCACGCAAGAATCACCAGAGAGTGAGTTCAAACAAGTTGGAAGTCAGTCTTTTCATAACCTAATCACAGAAGTGATTTCCCATCGCTTTTGCCATGTTCTATTTTTTTTTTATTAATTAGAAGCAAGTCACATAGGTCCAGCCTACACTCAAGGGGAAGACATTATACAAGGTATGAATACTAGGAGGGAGGGATCATTGGGAGCCACTTTAGAAGGCTGCCTACCACACTGCCAAACTGTTTTCCAAAGTGGCTGCGCCATTTTACGTTTCCACCAGCAATGTACGAGGGTTCCATTTTCTCTGAGACCTCACCAACATTCATTACTGTCTTTTTGATTATAGCCATTCTAGGGGTGTGAAGTGGTATCTCCTTGTGGTTTTAATTTGTATTTCTCTAATGACTAATAGAAGCCCTGGTAGCACAGTGGTTAAGAGTCAGCAGTTCAAATCTACCAACCGTTCCTTAGAAACCCTATTGGGCAGTTTTACTCTATTCTGTAGGGTCACTATGAGTCGGAATCAACTCAACCGCAGTGGGTTATGACTAATAATGTTGAGCATCTTTTCATTTGCTTATTGGCCATTTGTACAACTTCTTTGGTGAAATGGCAGTTCAAATGTTTTACCTGTTTTTTTAATTGGGGTATTGCCTTATTATTGAGTTATAAGTTATTTTCATTTATGAATCATGCTTTTTCTTCTCACATCTAAGAAATCTTTACCTAAGCCAAGGTCATGAAGATGTTCCCCTGTTTTGTCCTGAGTTTTACAGTTTTAACTCTTATGTTTAGGTTTGCAATCTATTTTGAGTTAATTTTTGTGACTGGTGTGAGGTAAGGATCTAAATTTAATCTTTTGATATGTGGCTATTCAGTTGTCCCAGCACCATTTGTTGAAAAGACTGTCTTTTCCGCCACTGAATTGTCTTGGCGCCTTTGTCAAAATAACTGACCATAAATACAAGGTTTTGTTTCTGGACTATCAATTTTATTTTAATGATCCGTATGTCTTTCCTTATGCCAGTACCACATTGTGTTGATTATCATCGTTTTGTGGTAAGTTTTGAAATTGGAAAATTCTTTACATATTCTGGACAGAAGTCCTTTATCAGATATATAATTTACAAATACTTTCTTACAGTCTTTGCCTTGTCTTTTCATTTTCTTCGTGGTGTCTTCTGAGGCACAAATGTTTTAAATCTTGATGAAGTATACTTTATCATTATTTTTATTTATGGATTATGCTTCTGGTGTCATATGTAAGTAATCTTTGCCTAAGCCAAGGTCATAGAGATATTAGGTTGACCACTATGCTAGGCCTTTATATGCATCATTTTGCTTAATTTCATTACTATAACAATCCTCTTATAGTAATGCAGACATTATCATCAATGCAGAAACGAAAAAACTTAGAGAAGTGACTTGTTGAGATCACACAGCTAGTTAGTACAGCTTGAATCTAGGTTATGTCTTAGTCCAAAGCCCATGCTCTTTATCAGAACTTTTTTTTTTTTTTAAGGCATTCATGTCTATTTTCAGTGGGCAAAACTAACAGTAAAATACCGTATAGTTCTTTCCCTGTAATTATCAATACCCATTCTGATGCCTTTTTTTTTTTTTTTTTTTTTGGCTTGTAAGAACAGAAATTCATTTATTTTTTTAAATTTTGTATTGTACTTTAGATGAAGGTTTACAGAACAAACTAGTTTCTCATTAAACAGTCAATACACACATTGTTCTATGACATTGGTTAACAATCCCACGACATGTCAACACTCTCCATTTTCAACCTTGGATTCCCTATTATCAGCTTTCCTGTTCCCTTCTGCCTCCTAATCCTTGCCCCTGGGCTGGTGTGCCCCTTTAGTCTCATTTTGTTTTATGGGCCTGTCCAGTCTTTGGCTGAAGGATGAACCTCAGGAGTGACTTCATTACTGAGCTGAAAGGGTGTCTGGGGGCCATACTCTCAGGGTTTCTACAGTCTCTGTCAGACAAGCCAGTCTGATCGTTCTTTTTGAGTTAGAATTTTGTTCTACATTTTTCTCCAGCTCTGTCTGGAACCTTCTATTGTGATCCCTGTCAGAGCAGTTGGTGGTGGTAGCCAGGCACCATCTAGTTGTACTGGACTCAGTTTGGTGCAGGCTGTGGTAGATGTGGTCCATTAGTACTCTGGACTAATCTTTTCCTTGTATCTTTAGTTTTGTTCATTCTTCCTTGCTCCCAAAGGAGTGAGACCAGTGCAGCATCCTAGATGGCCGCTCACAGGCTTTTAAGACTCCAGACGCTGCTCACCAGAGTAGAATGTAGAACATTTCCTTCATGAACTATGTTATGGCAATTGAGCTAGAAGTTCCCTGAGACCGTGGTCCGTACAGCCCTCAGCCCAGCCATTCAGTCCCTCAGGGAGTTTGGATGTGTCTATGGGGCTTCCATGACCTTGCCTTGTACAAGTTGTGCTGGCTTCCCCATCATTGTGTACTGTCTTAGCCTTTACCACCACTCTGATGCTATTTGAATGGTGTTGGTAGAAACCTTTCTCTCCATTTATGATCATTAGAAGTTGCCTTTTGAAATAGCAGTGGTGTGTACTCATGTGTTAGCTAGATTCCATCCTAGTTTTATTCTGCCAGTCAATATTCACTTCACAGTTTCTGATGGAGCTAGGATACCTCTTTGCTTGTAGCCATGAAGTGTGTTACTGGGCAGCTGTTAAGCTGCCAGGGATGAGCATGTTTGGGTAAAAAGATAGCTTATTCCATTGTGTGCTTTTAACATCGTGCATTCACCTAGGAAAAGTCAGTGCTGTGTTTCTTCATATTTCTCAGGGCTCTAATTCCATTGTTGTACATATTTTATCTTAATTCATTTAATGTTAAAAAGAGCAAGAGTCTTCTCATTCTTAATTCTTATACTCATTTCCTTTTCCTCCAAGAATGTTTTAAACCCTTTGAATCTGGTTGATACACTTTAAGTTAGAAATACAGTTTTTTGTTTTCCTCTGCACTGGCGCAGTGTGCTAGCCTGAGACAAAATTGCAACCTGTGTGATTTTACAAATCAAGTCAGTCTCTCACACAAAAACTTATATACACCTTGCCACGTACTCCCAATTGCTCTCCCCCTAATGAGACAACTCACTCCCTCCCTCCACTCTCTTTTTTGTGTCCATTTCACCAGCTTCTAACCCCCTCTACCCTCTCATCTCCCCTCCAGGCAGGAGATGCCAACATAGTCTCAAGTGTCCACCTGATCCAAGAAGCTCACTCCTCACCAGCATCCCTCTCCAACCCATTGTCCAGTCCAATCCCTGTCTGAAGAGTTGGCTTTGGGAATGGTTCCTGTCCTGGGCCAGCAGAAGGTCTGGGGGCCATGACCACCGGGGTCCTTCCAGTCTTGGTCAGACCATTAAGATTGATCTTTTTACAAGAATTTGGGGTCTGCATCCCACTGCTCTCCTGCTCCCTCAGGGGTTCTCTGTTGTGTTCCCTGTCAGGACAGTCATCGTTTGTAGCCGGGCACGATCTACCTCTTCTGGTCTCTGACTGATGTAGTCTCTGGTTTATGTGGCACTTTCTGTCTCTTCAGCTCGTAATTGCCTTGTGTCCTTGGTGTTCTTCATTCTACTTTGATCCAGGTGGGTTGAAACCAATTGATGCATCTTAGATGGCCGCTTGCTAACATTTAAGACCCCAGACGCCTCTTTCCAAGGTGGGATGCAGAATGTTTTCTTAATAGATTTTATTATGCCCATTGTCTTAGATGTCCCCTGAAACCATGGTCCCCAAACCCCCCGCCTCTGCTGTTCTGGCCTTCAAAGCATTCATTTTATTTTGGAAACTTCTTTGCTTTTCGTTTACTCCAGTTGTGTGGACCTCACCTGTATGGTGTGTTGTCTTTCTTGTCACCTAAACAACCTGTGTAATTTTTAAAAAATTTTTATTGTGTTTTAAGTGAAAGTTTACAAATCAAGCCAGTCTCTCACACAAAAACCCATATACACCTTGCTATACACTCCCAATTACTCTCCCCCTAATGAGACAGCCCGCTCTCTCCCTCCACTCTGTCTTTTCCTGTCCGTTTTGCCAGCTTCTAACCCCCTCCACCCTCTCATCTCCCCTCCAGGCAGGAGATGCCAACATAGTCTCAAGTGTCCACCTGATCCAAGAAGCTCACTCCTCACCAGCATCCCTCTCCAACCCATTGTCCAGTCCAATCCATGTCTGAAGAGTTGGCTTTGGGAATGGTTCCTGTCCTGGGCCAGCAGAAGGTCTGGGGGCCATGACCACCGGGGTCCTTCTAGTCTCAGTCAGACCATTAAGTCTGGTCTTACAAGAATTTGGGGTCTGCATCCCACTGCTGTCCTGCTCCCTCAGGGGTTCTCTGTTGTGTTCCCTGTCAGGGCAGTCATCGGTTTTAGCCAGGCACCATCTAGTTCTTCTGGTCTCAGGATGATGTAGCCTCTGGTTCCTGTGGCCCTTTCTGTCTCTTGGGCTCGTAATTGCCTTGTGTCCTTGGTGTTCTTCATTCTGCTTTGATCCAGGTGGGCTGAGACCAATTGATCCATCTTAGATGGCTGCTTGCTAGCATTTAAGACCCCAGATGCCACTCTTCAAAGTGGGAAGCAGGATGTTTTCTTAATAGATTTTATTATGCCCATTGACTTAGATGTCCCGTGAAACCATGGTCTCCAGACCCCGGCCCCTGCTACACTGGCCTTGGAACCATTCAGTTTATTCTGGAAACTTCTTTGCTTTTGGTTTAGTCCAATTGTGCTGACCTCCCCTGTATTGTGTGCTGTCTTTCCCTTCACCTAAAGTAGTTCTTACCTACTATCTAATTAGTGAATGCCCCCCCACTCTCCCTGCCTCCCTCCCTCCCCCCTCTCGTAACCACAAAAGAATGTTTTCTCCTCAGTTCAAACTGTTTCTCAAGTTCTTATAATAGTGGTCTTATACAATATTTGTCCTTTTGCAACTGACTAATTTCACTCAGCATAATGCCTTCCAGGTTCCTCCATGTTATGAAATGTTTCACAGATTCCTCACTGTTCTTTATCGATGTGTAGTATTCCATTGTGTAAATATACCATAATTTATTTATCCATTCATCCATTGATGGGCACCTTGGTTGCTTCCATCTTTTTGCTATTGTAAACAGTGCTGCAATAAACAGGGGTGTGCATGTATCTGTTTGTGTAAAAGCCCTTGTTTCTCTAAGATATATTCCAAGGAGTGGGATTGCCAGATCGTATGGTAGTTCTATTTCTAGCTTTTTAAGGAAGTGCCAAATCGATTTGCAAAGTGGTTATACCATTTCACATTCCCACCAGCAGTGCAGAAGTGTTCCAATCTCTCCACAGCCTCTCCAACATTTTTTATTTTGTGTTTTTTGGATTAATGCCAGCCTTATTGGAGTGAGATGAAATCTCATTGTAGTTTTGGTCTTCGTTTCTCTAATGGCTAATGATTGTGAACATTTCCTCATCTATCTGTTAGCTACCTGAATGTCTTCTTTAGTGAAGTGTCTATTCATATCTCTTGCCCGTTTTTTAATTGGGTTATTTGTCTTTTTGCAGTTGAGTTTTTGCAGTATCATGTAGATTTTAGAGATCAGGCGCTGATCAGAAATGTCATAACTAAAAACTGTTTCCCAGTCTGTAGGTAGTCTTTTTTTACCCTTTTGGTGAAGTCTTTGTATGAGCATAGGTGTTTGATTTTTAGGAGCTCCCAGTTATCTAGTTTTTCTTCTGCATTCTTCGTAATGTTTTCTATACGGTTTATGCCATGTTTTAGGGCTCCTAACGTTGTCCCTATTTTTTCTTCCATGGTCTTTATCGTTTTAGATTTTATATTTATTATTATGTTTTTGATCCATTTTGAGTTAGTTTTTGTGCATGGAGTGAGGTATGGGTCTTGTTTCATTTTTTGTGCAGATGGATATCCAGTTATGCCAGCACCATTTGTTAAAAAGATTGTCTTTTCCCCATTTAACTGTTTTGGGGCCTTTGTCAAATATCAGCTGCTCATATGTGGATAGATTTATGTCTGGATTCTCAATTCTGTTCCATTTGTCCATGTATCTGTTGTTGTACCAGTACGAGGCTGTTTTGACTACTGTGGCCTGTGTAATTTTTAACCCTAATTTTGGAGTTCAAGCTAAGAGTAGAGTGCTTGTGTATTTCTGCCTTCCTTTTCTCCTTTTTTTTGACTTTCTTCCGTTTATTTGGTAAGTAGTCACTCAACTGTGTATCAAGCATAGTGCAAAATGTTGAGAGTACAAGCAGAATAATATACAGACATTGATATCAAACTGCCACCATATGGGAGGAAAACAGGGAATACTATAGGAGGAGTAGATTTAAAAAGAAAGACCAAAGGAGAGAGGTAATGAGCTAGTTTGCATCTTGTTGAGTGTGAAATGACTATTAAGAAATCCAGAAAATGATTGGAAGTGTCTGTCTGGGCCTCAGCAGGAAAGTCTCAGCTGAAGATACAGATTTAAGTTATCAGCAACAAAAAGTTGGATGTATGTAAAGTGAAAAGACAAAAGGTTCAAGAAACAGACCCTTGGAGATTATTCATACCTAGAAGATGGAGAAAAGGGAGAAAACAGAAGAAATAAAGAAATAAGTGAGATAGGACAGAACCAGGAAAGAATAGATGCTAAGGGAAAAGGTTCAAGAAGCAGGAATGGCCAGTTGCATCCTTTCCCAAAGTGGTGGGTAGGAGGGACAGAAGCCAGACTGGATTGGGCAAAGAAGTTAAGTGGAGAACTGTTTATCACTGTGGGCCTTGGACCTGTCACTAATGTATCATGAGGAGAAACTCTGTATACTATGGGTCAGCTTCAGAATGTTGTAGACAAATTAGGGAGTGCTATGGCAAATTACTGCTTCCTCATTTCCCTGCCTCATCTGGTTATTATCACTAAATTGGCTTGGGCCGCTCAAGGAGTTTGTTTACTCACTTGTTCATTCATTCATTCAATATCTGTGGTAACTGGGACCTCTAACAGCTTCTGGAGACACAAATATTAATAAAATCTGGCCCTTGCCTTGAAGATACTCCTATTTTCTATGGGAAATAAACATGTTAACTGTCATGTGACACAAAACATACTATATGCACCAAGTGACCCTACAGGACAGAGACTCTATAGGACAGACTAGAACTGCTACATAAGGTTTCCAAGGCTGTAATATTTATAGAACCAGACTGCCACATCTTTCTCCTGCAGAGTGGCTGGTGGGCTCAACCACTGGCCTTTCAGTTAGCAGCTTAACCATTGTGCCACCAGGCCTCCTTAAGAACTATTCATGCCATGGAAGTAGAAGACATTCCTTCCCTTACATGTGGTTCTGGGTTTGGTATTATGACAGTCAGAATGTCTTTAGCCAATTTAATTGTATTTGGATGACAATTTTTAAATTTTTTCAAGAATTGTATTTTAAGATATTAAAATTTTTTTTATTAAATTCTATTAAAAAAGATAGAGTACATATTCTATGCAAGGGGATTATGAATGAATAGAAAGTTTTTCTTTTGGATTTAGAAGTGAAATTTTTACTGAGTACATACTTCAGTATGTTTCTGAACATCTAAACATCCAAAACGTCAGCCTCTTTAAGTGTATTCTCATTCATTATTCTTTCTTTAGTGGATGGCAGTTATTTCTCAGAAATATAAACACAAAATAATATACTACATAAATAAAAATAATCAACAGAAAAACTAAATAGTTACAATGGACAGAAATGAAACAATACTTTGTATTTGTATCAAAAAAATGTATACTGTTTTATAATTTAAAAAGAACTTCACATGACCTGTCTGTCCTTCAGTCCTCATAGCAACTCTAGTTAAAGAATTGTACCTGGCCCCTTTACAGCTGAGGAGCTTAACCCAACTGAGTTGGGTTACCTAACGGCTGATGTGTAGTGTATTTCTGTTGTTAAAAGTAATAAATCTTTTCTTGTTCTAATGGAGAAACAATGAATTGCACTGAAATTATTAAACAAAGTTATTTTTATTACTATGCCAATGAATGATCTATTTGATAGTCAGATAATAAGATAAAGATTAGTGTCATTAGTAAAATTGAGGGTAGTTTCTTTGCAACTGTAATTTTCTTCATGTTTTTATGCCAATGCTCTTAAATACGAAGTGGCTTGATTTACTAATTACCAGTTTAGATTCTTTAAGGACAATTTTAAAAGTCTGATAAGAATATGTTTTAGTGGGAACTTAAGCAAACTGAATGTTATTAAAATCTGCTATCTCTTGTATCACTGATGTTGAGATACAAATATATTTTTTAGTGATCTTATTCACCTTTTCCAGGTTTCTCCCCTAATCTTAAGATAGGTGTTTTAAAATTGTAATTTTAAATCATTTTGAATTTTAAAAAGAAGAGAAAAAAAGAAAACATAATGAATCCTATAAATCAGTGACCAAAAATTTAGTTTGTATTGAAGCTTTCTAATTTTACTCCTTTAGCAGATACTAAAACTTCTCCTTATTCTTTAGTTCTCAAAATAACATTGATTTTTCTCCTTCACTTTATACATAAAAGCATAAATTAGAAAATGACCCGTGGTTTTAATGTTCTTGTTCCAAATACAAAGAGACCATTGTAGGAAAGGAGTACAGACATTAATTTTATAAGGAAAACTGTCCTAGTTAGTCTGTTTGTGCTTTATTGGGTGATAGCAACAAACTCTGTAGGCTAAATGCCTACAATACATATATCTCCTATTTTGCTCTTTGGTGCTTCAAGCTTCTAAATCCTATTAATAGCTGTCAAAACCTTGTAAACTGTTTAGATGCTTTCCCAATTTGTTTAATTGGATAGTTAGAAAATGGCATGCTAGAAAAGCCCCCCCCCCACCCCTTTCCTTTAGCCTGGCTGAACATCTGTAGCATCAGGACCTCATTATCTCTGAATTGGCATAGCAAATCAGTAGCATCATTAAAATGCCACATTAAGATGATTAAGCTTCTTTGTTATCCAGTTGACTTTTGCATGTGCTGAGAATTTCAGGGTTCTGACCCCCGATCCTTGTAAAACACTTGAACAACATCCCCCTTTTGTGCCTTCCCTGCTTAACAGCCTCTGTCCTGGTTTTGTCCCTTCTCTGAATATCTCTGGCAAACTTGAGGCTAATTACTTCAAACTTTGTCCTTCAAGCTGGATTCTGCAATCTCGTAGTTGAGGGTGGAAATCGAGAATCTCCTTTTTACACTGGAAAATTCTTAGTAACAGCATGCCATCCAAGACACCCAAGTTGCCTGTTCTCTTTGCCATCTTTGATAGGTTCTTCTCTCCAACCGTGCATTTTATGTGCCTGTAAAAACAAACTGAGGCACAGTTGGCTGAGACTGCTATTGCCCCTGAAGGATTTAGATGTTGGATCCTTTCCAGGGCCCATTGTTTTTGCAGTGTCTCAGGTGAAACCAAAAATGTCTACTCTGGAGTGCAAGCCTTTCATGTGATAACCATCACCCCAGGAAATGAAACCATGTGCATCAGCCCCAATGAGCCAAGCCTTTGTTCTCTTCAGCCTACAAAATTCTCTCTGGGGGGTGTGTATGTTAGTGAGTGTCGTCTTCCTAAGAGGCCTCCAGAACATAGACAAAGATGGGAGCAATTGTACCCCAGAGCAGCTCCTTTAGAGAGAACTTCTGTGTAATCTATTTTCTATGGGTTAGATTCAATTTAGACATCTTTTTCCCCCACTCTGGGAATGTATAACAATTACCTTTATCAGCAATTTGTGGTTTGGAATATTCTTTTCTCCACAAGAATATTCTTTTCTCATTTCAATTATAACAGATTTACTAAGGAAGCCTTTAAAATTTTTTATTAGGAAATATACATACAAAAAGACAAATATAATTGTATGTATAATTTAAAAAATAAAGAAACAAGTATCCATGGACCCACCATCTGACTTAAGAAATAAAAATATTGCTAAAGCCTGTGAAGACTCTTGATAGTCTTTTTTTTTTTTTACGTTTTAACTCAATCTTTTTCTTATATAATTTTTATTGTGTATTGTGCTTTAAGTGAAAGTTTACAAATCAAGTCAGTCTCTTACACAAAAACCCATATACACCTTGCTACACACTCCCAATTACTCTCCCCCTAATGAGACAGCCCGCTCTCTCCCTCCACTCTGTCTTTTCCTGTCCGTTTTGCCAGCTTCTAACCCCCTCCACCCTCTCATCTCCCCTCCAGGCAGGAGATGCCAACATAGTCTCAAGTGTCCACCTGATCCAAGAAGCTCACTCCTCACCAGCATCCCTCTCCAACCCATTGTCCAGTCCAATCCATGTCTGAAGAGTTGGCTTTGGGAATGGTTCCTGTCCTGGGCCAGCAGAAGGTCTGGGGGCCATGACCACCGGGGTCCTTCTAGTCTCAGTCAGACCATTAAGTCTGGTCTTACGAGAGTTTGGGGTCTGCATCCCACTGTTCTCCTGCTCCCTCAGGGGTTGATAGTTTTTTAAGAGTCAATCTAAGTTGTGCCCCTGAGAAACCTGGTACATATTCTCAGAAGATTGGAACTTATAAAACCAAAATAGGGGATTATCCACATTAAAAAGGCTCATTTGCTTAAAAAAGACTTCAGGATACTGTGAGACAGTTCCTCAAGTATATTCGAGTGTTTGTTACCAGATCTTTACAATTTTCTGCCTTTATTAAGTAGTTCAGGTGTTGCCAGTCACTGGCAACTGAAAATCAACCAAAAATGAAGGGAAACATCTCTGAATGTATAGTGTAAATCAATAGGACAATATTACTGATTTTACATGTAACATTTTGTGAACATATTGGCCATATAAATGTAAACCTAGAGGGATTAATTACAGTAATGCTAAATATAAAGCAGAATGAGACAGGTGTATAAGAGCACAGACAGGAGAAATTTTTTTCAGTTGAAAGTATCAAGGAAGGTTGCATGGTCAAAGTGGCATTTAAACTGCATCTGGAAGTCTGAATATAATTTGATGTGAAGGAAGGGCATTTTAGATGTGAGAAAGAGACTTGGAGAACTATGACAAGTCAGATTGCTGCTGTGCTTCTCAGACTTTAATATGCATAGGAATCCTTGAGGATCTTGTTAAAATGCAAATTATGACCCTATAGGTCTGGGGTGAGGCCTGAGAGTCTGCATTTCTTTTTTTTAAATTATGATTAGGTGAAAGTTTACATAGCAAATTAGTTTCTTACTAAACAGTTAATACACAGATTATTTTGTGACATTGGTTGCCAACCCCACAATGTGTCAACATTTTCCCCTTCTCCACCCCAGGTTTCCTATTTTCATTCATATAGTTTTCCTGTCCCTTCCTGCTTTTGGGCTGGTGTTCCCATTAGTCTCGTATACGTGATTGAACTATGAAGCATGTCCCTCGTGTGTTATTGTTAGCCCTATAGACCTGTCTGATCTTTGGCTGAAGGGTGAACTTCAGTACTGAGTTAAAAGGGTGTTCAGAGGCCATACTCTTGGGGTTTCTCCAGTCTCTGTCAGACCAGCAAGCCTGGTCTTTTGTGTGTGCGTGTGTGTGTGTGTGTGTGTGTGAATTTGAATTTCATTCTACGTTTTTCTCCTGCTCTGTCCAGGACCCTCTACTGTGATTCTTGCCAGAGCAGTCGGTGGTAGTAACCAGGCACCATCTAGTTGTTCTGGGCTCAGTCTGGTGGAGATTGTGGTAGTTGTAGTCCATTAGTCCTTTGGATTAATCATTCCCTTCTGTCTCTGGTCTTATTCATTCTCTTTTGCTCTAGCCAGACTGGGACCAGTTGAAGTATCTTAGATGGCCGCTCGAAGGCTTTTAAGACCAGTTGTATGTAGAACATTTTCTTTATAGACTGTTACAGCAGTTGAGGTAGATGTCCCCCGAGACCATGGTCCCCAGCCCTCAGCCTAGTAGCTTGGTCTCTCAGGGCATTGGATGTGAAGCCTCTATGACTTTGCCCTGGTCGAGTTGTGCTGACTTCCCCCATATTGTGTACTGTCTTACCCTTTACCCAAGTTACCACTTATCTACTATTTAGTTAGTGTTTTTCCCTCCCTAGCCCTCTCCTCCCTTGTAACCATCAAAGATTGTTTCTTTCTGTGTAGAAACATTTTCATGTGTTTTTATAATAGTGGTCTCATACAGTATTTGTCTTTTTGTGATTGACTTTTTTCACTCAACATAATGCCCTCCAGATTCATCCATGTTGTTAGATGTTTCTCAGATTCTTCATTGTTGCGTAGCGTTCAGTTGTGCATATGTAGCATAGTTTGTTTATCCATTCATCTGCTGATGGGCATTTAGGTTGTTTTCATCTTTTTGCTATTGTGAATAATGCTTCAGTGAACATGGGTGTGCATATATCTATTCATGTGATGGCTAGCTTTTCTCTAGGATATATTCCTAGGAGTGGGATTGGTGGATCACATGGTATTTCTATTTCTAGCTTTTTAAGGAAACACCATATTGTTTTCCAAAATGGTCATACCATTTTGCATTCCCATCAGCAGTGCATAAGAGTTCCAATCTCCCCGCAACCTCTCCAACATTTGTTATTTTTTGATTCATGCCAGTAATGTTGGGGTGAGATGGTATCTCATTGTAAATTTGATTTGCATTTCTGTAATGGCCAGTGATTGTGAGCATTTCCTCATATGTCTGTTAGCTCTCCGAATGTCTTTGGTGAAGTGTCTATTCATATCCTTTGCTCATTTTTTAATCGGATTATTTGCCTTTTTATTGTAGAAGTGTTGGATTTTCCTATAGATTGTAGAGATTAGACCTTTATCGAATATGTCATAGCCAAAAATTTTTTCCCAGCATGTAGGTTCTCTTTTTACTCTTCTGGTGAAGCGCACTCTGTCTTCCTATGGGTGCATTTAAGCCATTTACATTCAGTGTGATTATTGATAGGTGTGAGTTTATCGATGTCATTTTGTAGTGCTTTTTTTGTGGTACTGACGTTTTCTTTGTTCCTCTTGCTTTCCTGTGCTGAGTCCCTTTTGTTTGTGAAATTTCTTTTCATTATTGTAGATTTTGTGTTTACTGAGACTTTGTTTTCCTTCTTTATTTTAATGAGTAGTTTTGTTAACTTTCTTTGTGGTTACCTTGAAATTTACCCTTTTCTTCCTAAAATTGAACCAGTCTCTTATTACTTGATATCACCTTGAGTTCCTCTACATTTGAAAGTTCTGTATCTATATCATGTATTCCTCCTTTTGTTATTCTGACATTGTCATCATTTACAGATTGACGTGTCTAGTTCCCTGTTTTGAATCTTTTAGTTTTGTTTTATCCTTGAGAGTTCATTACCTAGGTCAATATTGGCTGATACTGATCTGTGTCCTAGATTCAGGTTGTTGTCTGATGTTGTTGGTTCTCTAACTGAAGGGCTCCCTTGAATAATAATTGTAAGTTTGGTTTGATTTTTACAGGTTCCCGTAATTTCTGTTTATCTGGAAATATCCTCATTTCACCACTATATTTGAGAGTTTTGCAGAATGTATTATTCTTGGTTGGCAGTTTTTTTCTTTCACGGTTTTATAGGTATCCTTCCATTACCTTCTTGCCTGCATGGTTTCTGTCGAGTAATTAGAGCTTAGTCTTATTGCCTCCCCTTTGTATGTGACTTTTCATTTTTCTCAACCTACTTTCATGATTCTTTCTTTGTCTTTGGTTTTAGCAATTGTGTTTATGATATGTCTTGGCAACTTTTCTTTTGAGGCCTGTCCTATGCGGGGTTCATTGAGCTTCTTGGATGGTCATCTTTTCATCTTTCATGATGTTAGGAAAATTTTCTATCAGCAAATCTTCAGTGATCCTCTCTGTGTTTTCCATTTTCTCCCCCTGTTCTGGAACTCTGATCATGCACAGATTTTTGCACTTGATTGTATCCTGCATAGTTCTTAGGCTTTCTTCATTCTTTTCTCTGATTTTTCTACAAAGTAGCATCCATGGATTTGTCTTCAATTTCGCTGATTCTATCTTCCATTGTTTCAAATTTGCTCCGAAAACCTTCTGTTGTGTTGTCCATTTCTGAAATTTTGTTGTTTATCTTTTGGGTTTCCAATTGCTCTTTTTATATGATTTCTAATTGTTTATCTATTTTGACGTTTTGTTCTTGTATTATTTTCTGGAATTCTCCTGTTGTGCTATTTGTGTTTTCCTTGATTTTTGCTATGTTTTGGTTGGTTTTCCATGATTTTATCTGCATCTTCCTTGATCTCTTTCCTAATCTCTTAGAGAGCCCTGAATATTAGACTTTCAATTCCCTATCAGGTAGTTTGAGTGCCTTTTCTTCTGCTGGAAGGTCAACTGGTGCTTTATTCTGGCTCCTTACTGGAGCCATCTTGTCCTGTCTTTTTTTATGTTTTGATATTGTCTGCTGTCTCTGAGACATTCAGGTATTTTTTCTTTACTTACTGATTGTAGGTTTGTTTTGTACTGCCCCCCCCCCTTTTTTTTTTTTTTTTGGTTATGACTGGGTAGGTGGGCCACATGTACTTTGCTGCTTGCTTCTCGGTGGGCACAACAGTTCTCACCACTTTGTCCTGGTGTGCAGGGCCAGCTGCTTAGCTATGGTGCAGCAGGGTAGGTCCAGCAAGAAGGGAAGAGGTGGAGGTGGGTCATTTGTCTGCAGCATGAACTGGGCTGGGGGTTGGAATGGGGCTGCTGCAGTCTGTGGAGGGAGTCCCAAGCCTGTGGGACAGGGCCTTGGGTCCAGGCCAGCTCTCTTTGGGGCCGTGGCAGGCAGCAGGACAGGTCTGGAGCTGGCAGGAAGGGGCCTGGAGTCTGGGCCAGGTCCCCTGGGTGCTGGGGCAGCTGATGGGAGGGGTCCAGAAATGTTGGGAAGGGGCCTGGGGTCTAAAGAGTCTGCATTTCTACCAAGTTCCCAGAGAATGCTGGTACTGCCTGTCTGAGGACCTCGCTTTGAGTAGCAAGGTTCTAGTTTAGAAAGAAAGATGATTCACGGTGACCTAGTGAGAAATGAGAAGTCCCTGGGTGGTGCAAATGGTTAAGCACTCAACTACTAGCTGCAAGGTTGTTGGTTCAAACTCACACAGGCACCACAAAAGACAGGTCTGGGAATTTGCTTGCAAAAGGTCAGAGCCTTGAAAACCTTATGGAGCAGTTCTACTGTGCACACATGGGGTTTCCATGAGAGGGTTCAATGACAACTAACAACAGCAGTGAGAATGAGGTGATCGGGTAGTCTCCATGCAGGTTCTGGACAGCCCTTGAATGCCTTGCTAAGGAATTTTGACTTTATTCTGGAAGCAAAATGAAATCATTGAAAGTTTCTGAATAAGGGCTTTGGTGCTATAGGATGATTAATCTAGCAGTAGGATATAGTATAAAACAGAGGTCATATACACTGCGGGCCAGGTAAAAGGCTAATGCAATGGTATATTAATGCACTATGTAGGGTAATGTACCAGATTATAAAGCAGCAGTTCTCAAACCCCGTTGGGTATAAGATTTACATGAAGAACCTATTTTTTTTAAAAGTGTATGTCCAGTCCCTGTCTCAGATTAGTAGATCTGTGGCAGGACCCAAAAAACTTCTATTTTAAAACCATACACTCTCTGATCTTGCAGATACAGGTTAAACAGTGTTATAGGGGATGCAGAGTTAAAACAAAAAACCTGTGTAGCTCTGCCTTCAGCTAGCTTACACGTCAGTAGGGGAGATAAGGTGAGTTTATAAGTAACTGAGAAAAAGAAGAGACAGGCTATTTCCCAGCTGGGGAGATCAGGGAAGGAGTAGTGGGGGAGGGGGTGATGGCATATTAGTTTGGCGTTAAAAGATGTAATAGGATTCAGACCTGTGGCAATGTTGTGGGAAGACTTTTTAGGTAGTGAAAATAATGTTAACAAAAACACAGAATACTTAGAAGAAGCGAAAATCAACATTACACAGATCGGTTGGAGCCAGATCATGGAAGTCTTTTTAAATTCTTGTTTCTGAGTTTGGACGTTATCTGTAGGCACTGGAAAATGTTAAAGAATTTTGACAGGGCCATGATATGACCAGAGTAGCTTAGGAAGATAAACCTGGTGGTAGTGGACAGGATGAGCTGGAA
Source organism: Elephas maximus indicus (assembly GCF_024166365.1). Taxonomy (NCBI): domain Eukaryota; kingdom Metazoa; phylum Chordata; class Mammalia; order Proboscidea; family Elephantidae; genus Elephas; species Elephas maximus. The sequence continues at coordinate 47,089,113 of NC_064837.1, read as the reverse complement.
AGGAGACAGAATGGACGCAGGGAGGACAATGTGGAGGCTACCGCAGTGGATCATAGGAAGAGTACTGAGGGTCTGCAAACTAAGATAACGGACATGTAAAATGGTGTAGCGGGAAAACAGATTGGAGAGGAGGTGCAAAGACAGAACCAAAGGGTGATTGAATGTGGGATACAAACAAGAGGAAGGAAAGATGACTGTAAGGATTCTAGCCTGAGTAACTAGGAAGATTACTGGGAATCTTTGGAAGGAGGACTGTGGAAATAGAGGACTGGAGGAGAGAGATTACACCTGGAAATACATATTTGGGAATTATTCATATAAGATGCTAGTTGGGGGTTTAGAAGAAATTAAAAAAGAGTCAAGGACATATTTAGGAGGCAGCAAAGGGAAGAAAAGGATCTAGAAAGAAGCTATCAGAAAGGTAAGGAAAAGAGGTACAGTTTCACTCAAGAAACAAGAGTATAAATGAATCAAGGATGGTCAGTATCATCAACCACTACAGTGAAGTTGGGGAGAATGGCATACAAAATGGCATTGGGCTTAGGAATCAGGAGATTACTGGTGATCTTCAGGACAGCAGATTAAGTGAATTATGAGACAAAAGGCAGATTACAGGGAATTTGGAGCCAGTTTTGAGGATGTAGAGACCGAGCATAGATTACCTTTGTAGTAAGTCTGTCTAGGAGGGAATGTTGAAAGAAGATAAGGTTAGGTGAAATATAGTGAGACTATCAACTAAATTGCAAAGGGGGTGAAAAAGAGGAGTTGGCATTCAGAGATCCTTGTAGATTCAGTAGGTCTTGGAGACTGAATCAATGTGTGAAGATTGAAAGAGAAAGGATTTCACAGTTTCAAGACTTGGAGACTGAAAGAAGGAAGATGCCATTTGTAAATATAAAGAATTCATAAATTATAAACAAGTTTGGGTTCAAAGATGATAAGTTTGGCAATAGACATGTTTATTAGTGTTTTCTAGGATACTAAGTAAAATGCTCCCCTTTTCTCTGCTCCAAAAAATCTTCCTCCCAAAACATGGAATGAATCTCTTCATGAAGACAGACTACTGTCTTTCCTGGTTGTTTTTGGCAGACCGTATTTGGAGGCTAGGTACTAAACCTAATAATCTCTTGGGAATCTAACTCATATCATTTATTCCAGTATTCAATTGTTTACCCTGACATAGCCCTTCCCCAAAACCATAAGGAATTGCTGATCCTCAGTAACTATGCAGGGAGATCATTGAGATCTTTTATCCAAAACTGGCAAGACTCCAGTGGCAAACCAATGTACCAGGAACTCTTTTGATCCAGTGACTCCAAGGGAACTCATGTCTTCCCTAGTGCCCTGTCCACATGATCCTTATAGTTTCCCTTAGAACCCTGGGTTTCAGATACTGTCTTCCTTGCTCTACAGCTTCCAGAGGAACTAAAGCCAGGATGTGATCTTGAGCCAGGTTAGTGTAGTACTGAGTTCTAGGTCAGTCCCACTAAAGGCAAAATCCTGAAGGAAGGAGCAGCTGTCCTATGTATTCTGTTTTCAGAAAGAGTCAACACATTGATCTTAGTGTTTTTAATGTTCACTGACTATAGAGTGACTGAAGCCTGTTCATATTAACATTTTCTAGCCAAAATGAAAAGGATCCTTTTCTGTTGGCCTGTTCTATCTGTTGTTTTTGGTTTTCAGTAGCTGAAGTTTTCCGTTGAGGTTCTTTTAAACGCCTACATGCAAACTGAAGAGCACTCAAGCTTTGGTGGGATATCACCCACAGCTGGAGAGATGGAGGAAGGGAGAGGGTACAAGTGTCAGGTGCATCCTTCTTTAAAAAAAAAAAATTAAGAAAACAAAAACCACTTAAGCAAACAAATCCCATCTGAAAACCTGCAAAGACCTGCCCACAGAAAGCAGAGAATGAACCTCTTTCCATGTAGGAAATCGATATCAATGCATATATAACCCAAACACATAGAATTGGCACATTTGAAGCATATTGAACTTATTCTTCATCCCTACATCTCTGCTATTCAAAGAGTAAAAGGTTATAAACCATGAACTGTGTTGAGAAGCAGTGGAACGGTGTTGCAGCAGTGGCTTCTCTGTTGGTGGTTATGCTCCTGTCTTGCTCTATTAAGCAAAAACAGTTAATATAGATGAAAGGTAACCTTGATAGAAGTGAAAATTGAAACTTGGGTTGAAGATAGCAAGCCAGGCACAGCTGCAGTTGTACTTCCTCCTGTGTGGCAACAGGAGCAGCACTTTCTGACGTTTTTTTGAAGGGATGTAGTTTTTTAAAACATCCTCCCTTCAGTGTTTTGGGTTTTAACGTCTACACCATTGGCGAGAGGGTGTGGAATATAGTTAACAAGAAGCCTCTTTGACTTTATATGTCTAGTGTGTGAGATCATATTCAAATAATTGACAGTTTAGGGTTATGTTCAGCATTCAATCACACATCTGCCATTCACTGGCTATGTGACCTTGGATAAACCGCCTAAAACATTTCTGCTCCTGAATTTTCTTATCTGGAAAAAAAAAAAAAAAAAAGAGGGTTAAATTAAATGATCTCTGAATTCCCCTCCAGCCCTAAAATTCCATTGCTTTATTATTCCTCACAGGAGAGGTACACTTTCCAATTTCTAAGAACCAATGTTTGAAAAAGTAAGCATTTTATGCAGTACATTGTATACAGGTAGTCCCCAACTTGTGACGTATTCAAGTCACAATCACACTTATGACCGTCCTTTTTGTTTGTTTTTTTACATTTTATGGTTAGTAATATGTAATTTGCAGTGTGTAATTTACTGATGTTATCATTCTCATGCCAAACCCCAAAGACAAATAAAGATCAGGTTTACAAAGATACTGATAATAAAGGCAATAGTAATGGAAAAAAATGCGATATTCAATTTATGTCAGAGCTGACTTGTGACGGAGACGTTGGAATGGAACCCCGTTGTAAATTGAGGACTACCTTATATGAAAAGTCCCTTACAAATGTTTATCATTATTACATTGGGCAAATTTTTAGGTTTTGCTAGTGCTAATACTTAAATTTACCTTCTTCATTTCTTGTGTACTTCAGCTTCAGAGTGTTGCAGCTCTTTTTAATATAGTATCTGGTCAACCAACTCACTTGGGCTCCTATCCAGTTCTACAATGCTAGGGTCTCGAGTTTAGTTCCTGAGTGGTACAGTTAAGTGCTCAACTGAAAAGTTAGTGGTTCACATTTACCTAGAGGCACCTGGCGATCTGCTTCCAAAAGGTCATAGCCTTGAAACCCCTATGGAGAGAAGTTCTACTCTGCACACATGGGGTCGCCATAAGTCAGAAGCAACTTGAGGGCAGCTGGTTTGGGTTTTTTGTTTTAGCTTGGATATAGGTGGAACCCTGGTGGTGTAGTGGTTAAGAGCTCGGCTGCTAACCAAAAGGACAGTAGTTAGAATCCGCCAGATGCTTCTTGGAAACCTTCCGGAGTAGTTCTACTCTGTCCTGTAGGATCACTGTGAGTCAGAATCGGCTTTTTTTGTTTGTTTGTTTATCTTTCTCAACAGTATTTCACTAGCACTGATGGTTTCCTCTACAGTCAGTGTGTCTTTATCAAATCCAAGAGAGACAGGGAGATAAGACATACTTTAGCAGTTCATATATATGGAAGGGGAAGAGGCAGAGTGTGGCTTTATATCAGAAAAACCATATGAACTATTCAACTCTCAATCTTAGTGGCCTAAATTAGGTGCGTTTGAAGGATTAAACAGTATTTATTTTCTTCTTTAAACCTAAGAGCACATCACCCTGCATTTTAACTACAGCCACCAAAAAAGGTACTAGATCTGAGAACCTATCTTCTCTCTCAGTCCTGGAAAAGGGTTGCTCAAAATACGTCGTCTTTCATGATCACTTTGAGCAGTTATAGCTAAGAATCTATTACCTCTAATCTTCTGGATGGCCTAAAACACTGTCATCTGTTTTTCTGTATTGTGAGTATGTGTGTTTTCCTCTGACTGTGATTCAACTAATGAGTGATCATCCTAATGGTACTTTCTCATTGTGTAGATGTACAGTGTTATGCTAGCTTCATTTGGTATTTAATTGTCAGTTGTATGTCTCTGCTCTTTGAGCTGCTTTAATAGTTCCAAAAACAATCATTGTTCATTTTTTTGCATTTTCTTCCCTGCAGATGATTCGATGAAAGTGAAAGATGAATACAGTGAAAGGGATGAGAATGTTTTAAAGCCAGAGCCCATGGGAAATGCGGAAGAGCCTGAACTTCCTTACAGCTATTCAAGAGAATACAATGAATATGAAAACATTAAGTTGGAGAGACATGTTGTCTCATATGATAGTAGTAGGCCAGCCAGTGGAAAAATGAACTGCGATGTTTGTGGATTATCCTGTATTAGCTTCAATGTCTTAATGGTTCATAAGCGGAGCCATACTGGTAAATAGTCTCCTTTTTCCATTCTTCCGAAAACTGTCCTAATGCTGCCATGTGAGAAATGAAGTGGTGAAATTGGGGGCTTTTGATTACTTCCATTGATTTTTGCTATAATTGAGATGACACTGCTCCTTTTCTGCATTTCTGTTTATTCAGTGGTTTTTATTTCTGCGTCACCATGCATTTGGCAAACATATTGCAAATGTTATGAATAAAAAAGACTGTAGAGAGCATAGTGTTCTAGGTCAGCCAAATAGCTTTTCTTCAGTTAATACGTAGGAGTTGAATTATGTGGTTTGCTTCTTAGGCATCTTTCATATACCTTTGCATAACATTTTTAATAAAAGTGGGTCTCTACTGTATTGAGTTCAAATTTGGTAGATGAAAGGATACAGTTTTTGTTACCAGTTTTAAAGAACTTATCTTCAGAAAATGAACAAGCAGGTTATAGAAATACATACAAGTACAACAGTCCCACTGAGCCAAACAGATTCCATCTAACGTCTAACATGAAGGCTTGAAAAAGAAACATTTCTCACTGTCAGTGTCTTTTAGGACTTGAGTTTGTGGATCTTTTTTCAGACAGATATTACATTCAAAACGAATGCTAAATAATATAAAAATTTACATCTAAAAGTACTTCTAGAGTTACTGTGTTTCTTTGCTCTGATTCATGACAAGATAATACCTAAAATAGCCTTACTAGAATGGGTGCTTTTTCTCTTCTAGAGGGAAGATTCCATAAGTAAGTCTTTTGTCTACCTTGAAATACAGCTCTCAACTGCTCCCAATATGAACAAACTCTAAAAAATGAGCTTTGGTTATGGGCATCTAATCTGTGCATACACTCCTCCACTTGCCTGGTGACCAGAAGTCTCCTTTGTGTCCTTTTTAAAGGTGAACGCCCATTCCAGTGTAATCAGTGTGGGGCATCTTTTACTCAGAAAGGTAACCTCCTCCGCCACATTAAACTGCACACAGGGGAAAAACCTTTTAAGTGTCACCTCTGCAACTACGCATGCCAGAGAAGAGATGCACTCACGGGTCATCTTAGGACACATTCTGGTAAGTGAGAGAAATGAGCTCTCCATGTCTAGTAAATGCATGTCCCTTGAGCCCATTGTGGAAGCTGGAAAGAGTTAAGCATGAAGGTTTTAATCTGTCATTCTTGTTCTGAAGGGTTACAACAGCAGAGACCTCTAGGGCTAATTATACTTCCATTAAGGCATTAATTGCTCTCCGTCTGGCTCGGTGGGGATGATCATCTCCTTACCATCCTTGCTCCCCTGGAGAACAACACAGACAGGAAGAGCTAGCCCTGTAAAAATGCCTTTATAATTTTTGCAAAGAATTTATAGCCACCAGTATTTTCTTACAGTAATCTTTATTAAAAGGTCATTTTCCTAAACAATAAAACTCCTCATTCAAAAGACTGGCAAATAAATGATGTGCAGTTTGTAGTTGATGAAAATTCTGTAAGCCGGGCCCAAGTCATTGTTTAAGGGTTACTTTTCGGTCATTCTGGGCTAAATTTCTCAAGCCTAACTTTCCTCTTGATTGACCTTTTATTTTTAGCTTCTGGAAGAAAAATTCATAAAAAGCTATGTGCTCTGTTTGATGTTTTCACTCTATTTATTTTGACCAAACAAGATAATAAATGTTTCTTTTTCAACATTTAGAACTTCCCTCCTAGAAAAATAAGACTGAATTTACATTCAAATTTGGGACCTCGTGTTCTTGATGTTATCTGAGAAAATTTTAATTCTAAAAAAAAAAAAAAGGCTTTCTTTTAATGTCAGTGTACGTATAATGCTTTAACTAAAACCTAGCCCCAGACTCAGTAACTGGTATTCAGAGACTAAGGAATTAAACAAGTCAGCCCCAACATAATCAACCGTGATAGATCATAAAACCCACAGGGAGAGTTCAAAGTAATGAGTTAAGGCTGAGTTTGGTCCAAAAAATTATAATAGCTCCCTTCCATTGCCTTTTTCAAGTAAGACTCAATAGTTGTCATTTTTAAGAGAGAGTCTAGAAGACTTCAATTTATACAGAAACTTAAAATTTTTTTCCCTAGCAAACCTGCATTTAAGGATCTTTTAGTGCATTAAACCCCGAAGTCTGTTTTAAGAAGAGCAAGTAGATTAGAAAATAAAAACCTCAGTCCCCAAAACTCTGACAAGGTCATAGGGTATATTTTATCAACAGATCAGGAAGGCGAGCCCTGTGCAGCTGAAATGAAGCAGAGAGTTGAAGTGGTTACTTACATATTTGGAGCAATATATTACTTGGAGGAGTTGAGATGATAAAGGTTGCCTGAATGGTATGGATGAACTTTTGAAGAAATTTTTGCTTTATCTTAGAAATGAAGACGAAATCATTGTTACAATTTATTCTTATTTCTGTTATTCAAACAATAAACTCAACCAAAACAATAGCCTTAATTAATTAGCTCAATTTTTATTTTTTAGTCCAGACTTTGCTGTAGCCATTTGTAAGGATGAGCTAGGTTTATCCAAGTATGTCAATGCTCTTAAAAGTCCATCAATTTCTAGCTGAATGGCTACGTTCCCACCAACTGCAGCTTCTCTTACAGCCAGATGGATGCCCCAAAATAAGAAGACCCTCCTTATTTCATTCTTATACCACACAAACCACTTGAAGAATAAAAAATCCCAAGACACCAAACCCACTGCCATCAAGTCCATCTCGACTTATAGCGATCCCATAGGGTTTCCAAGGCTGTAAATCTTTATGGAAACAGACTGCTACATCTTTCTCCCATGGAGCAGCTGGTAGGTTTGAACTACTGACCTTTCAGTTAGCAACTGAGTGCTTAACCACTATGCCAGTAGGCCTTTTTTTTTTTTTCCCAAAGAAACAAGATTTGTTCTGGAGTGAAACCCTATACTAAATGATAATGACTAAATCCACATCCTTTCATCTAGTATAGGAAGCTATCTTTTAGAAGAATACTCTGCCTGATAATCAGTTGTAGACCATACCCTTATTTCAGCTTACTCAATTTAAAAGTAATGTAGATTCAAAAGTATCTAAGTACTCTGGCTTCTCACAGCAGTCTTATTCCTAGAGGTCAGTTTTCACAGAGCCTCAGTCTGCCACTTGTGTAATCCTAGAGGGTTACTGAGTACCCCTGTGTTCTCCTTGTAGTTGAGAAACCCTACAAATGTGAGTTTTGTGGAAGGAGTTACAAGCAGAGGAGTTCCCTTGAGGAGCACAAAGAGCGCTGCCGTACGTTTCTTCAGAGCACTGAGCTGGGAGAGTCTGGTGAGTTCATGCAGCACTCAATCCACACACATTTAGTAAGCATCTACCATTTGCTAGGTACTGTTGTAGGTGGTGGATACAATAATAAATAAAAAGACAAAAACCCTATTCTCATGGAATTTATATTTTAATGGGGGAAGACAAATTATAAACAAAGTAAATTATGTGTTATATTAGAAGGGGTACGTGCTGTGGAGAAAAATGAAACAGGTACTGGGGGTGAAGGTGTGTCAGAAAAGGCCTCAGTGAGAAGGTGACATTTCAGCTGACTTAATCGAAGGAGATGAAGAATGAGTCCTGCACATAACTAAGGAACAGCAAGTGTAAAGGCCCTGGGGCTTGAGTCTGAAGACATTTAAATAGTCCTGTGTGGCTGAAGCAGTGTGAATAATAGGAGATGAGGCCAGAGAGGAAAGGGGAAACCAGATCCTATCAGGACTTACAGGGCATTGTAAAAACTTGGGCTTTTACTTTAAGGGAAATGAGAACACTCTGGAGGGTTTTAAACACAGAGGTGACACAATTGGACTTCCCATTTGAAAAAAATTGCTCTAGTTGCTGTTTTGGGGTAAGGTTGTAAATTAAGGAGTCCAGTTAGGAGGCCATTACAGTAATTCAAGCAATAGAAAATAGTGTCTTGGAGTAGGTGGTAGTGGTAAAGACGATGAGCAGTGTTCTATACATATTTTAAAGGTAGAGCCAATAGGAGTTCCTGGCAGATTGATGTGGGATGTGACTTGAAGAACAGAGTTGCCATTAACTTAAATGGCAAAGACCAAGAGTGGAACAGATTGCAAGGAGACTAGGGCAGAGTTGATTTTAAAACTGCAAGAATTTTCTTTTCACAGGGTCCAAAAATCATATCCTTATCTACTCATATGATTTATTGTGATGCTTATATTTGGCCCTGAGGATTCCATAGTCAGTGTTTTGAATTAGATGCCTAGTGGCATTGGTTGAAACACAAGATGCCTTTATATATCTCAGTTGTGGTTTTATTTCTTTTTTATTCTTTAGTTGAAGCAGCCTGCAACTTTTTTGTGTGGCATCTCTGCAGTAGTGCTTTGTGTTGTTCATTTGACCAGCAGCCTGGCTCTGCAGCTTGGGGTGTCTGACATTTTTATTTGGTTACTTGAACCAGTTGCTTATTTAGAATAGGTAGAAAATCTTTGTGGGATTTTGGTGTTAGCCAGTAGTATTTGCAGTTGAAAAGTTTGATCATTCTCAAACAGAAAGATTACAAAAGTATGACAGAAATAATACGAAACTCTGGAAAAATGGAGTGGAAATCATGAGTAGTTAAACTGTACCAGTACTGAGTGAGAGGAAACTTTTGTTCTAGATAAGCCTATTTTTTTTTTTTTTTTTTGATGGTGTTAGGAGCTGGCCAACTGAATTCAGTTGGTTTGCCACTGCTTCTGCTTTTCATCCTGATGGCATCTTTGGTTTTATCAAGGAGTTGATTTCCTCTTTATTTCTAAAGAGAAATGTTTACTCCCTTTCAAAAAAAAAACCACCTAAAACTGGGTTGTGACATGCTTAAGGTTACATAATTAATCAGTACTTCCCCAGGCACAGAGGTAACCCGCTGCTGTGGAGTCGATGCCTACTAACAGCGATCCTATAGGACAGAGTAGGACTGCCCCGTAGGGTTCCCAGGGAGCAGCTGGTGGATTCCAACTGCCAACGTTTTGGTTAGCATCCAAGCTCTTAACCACTGCACCACCAGGCACAGAAGTAGGCATCTTTGTTTCCAGTTCCATAATTCAGACAATAGGCAAAGCTCTTCCTGTGAGAAATTCCCAAGCTATGAAAGTCTATTATATTCCAAATAGAATCATTAATGTTTAATCTAACCCTACCTCCTCATTTTATAGATGAGGAAATTGAGACTCATCAAAGTTCTTTGACTTACTTAAAATCTACTAGAACTTTACTTTTTATGATTAGCTACATTTTTAATTTATGAAGATATAATTCACATTCCATAAAATCCACCTTTTAAAGGTATATAATTTAGTAATTTTTAGTATAGTCACAAAGTTGTGCAACTGTCACCACTACCTAATTTAGGAATATTTTCATCACCCCAAAAAGAAACTCTGTTCCTATTAGCAGTCACTCCTCATTTACCCCTCCCCCAACCTCTGACAGCCACTAATCTACTTTGTGTTTCTATGGATTTACCTATTCTGGACATTTCACGTAAATGGAATTGTACCCTTTGATTTGGCTTCTTTAACTTAGAGTGATGTTTTCAAGGTTCATCCATGTCGTACCATGTATCAGTGCTTCATTCCTTTTTATGGCTGAATAATATTATATTGTGTGTGTGTCACATTTTGTTTATCCAGTCATCGGTTTATGGACAATTGGATTGTTTCTACTTTTTGGCTTGATTAACTATATTTTTTAAAGGTTACCTATTATCTGGTTAACAGAAGAGATATAGTAACACATATGTGTGTATTTTGAGTCTTCTGGAAGTAGGAAAAAAATCAGTAAACTACACTCTGAATATTAAGGTGAAAATTATTGATTTATCACTGCCTTCTCACCTCAGGAATTTGAAATTAGGAAAATTATCAAAAGAAATATTTCAGCTATCTTCAGGCGATTGAGGAAATGCTGAAATACAGAGGTTGAATGCATTTGCATTTCATAGGGTGGTTTGATGGATGTGTGCAATATACTCTAAGTCTCAGCAAAAAAATAAAGGGTTAACTAAGTCAGCAAGTTTTTATAGTTTTTTTTGGAAGCAAATGTGTTATAACAGTTTCAGCTTACAAAACATGTAAATTCACAGCTCAATCAAGTATAAATACTGCGTGTCAGCCAATATATTACTCTTGTCTTTTATATTTTAAATAGTTCCCATGATTTTTCCTTAAATCCAAAATGAAAACGGTGTTTAATCCAGTACAAACCAATCCTTTAATTTTTACCACTGCCTCCTATATGGTTTCCATTTCTGTTTCCTTCTAAAACCAGGACCCCCAGTCTGGACATAGTGTTTCATCCTGAGCCTGGCCAATATAGCGTCACCAGTGGTACATCTTATCCCTTCATCGTTAACTTAAATTGTTGGTGCTCCACTGCTACTGTGGATGCAGCATTCATTCAAGGGCTTATTGTAAATTGAAGTGCAGCCTTGTGTGAGAGCCAGGCCTCGGGACAAACATCCACCCATCAGGAAGCAGACCTTTCTGGAAGTAGAATGGATGGAATGGCCTTGGAGTGGCAGTAAGTCTGCCAAAGAATGCAGGTGTTAGGTGATAGAACTTCTGACCTTGCTGGTCGTTTTCTTTTTTTCAGATAGCATTTGTTGAGTACCTTATGTGCCAAGCTCTGTGTCAGAACTGTTTATAAAAATGTGTAAAGGTTAAGCCGCTATCCTTGAAGAACTCACAAGCCAACAAGGGAATGGGCACCTGATCTATTGATGTACTACAGAGGTGTAGTAGAGACACATATGATATTGCTACTTCAGTCCATATTTCTACCACCAGACATCATGAGTAACATCATCAAGATATTCCAGTTCTACGGTAGAGAACAGAGAATTCCCTTAGACTATCGCCCTGAGACACTCTTTAAAGCCAGAAGTCAGCCTGTCCCCTGAGGTTACCTTTTAGTGAAATAGCAGAATGGTACACAAAATAAAGGATATTACCTTTAAGATTGGTGCCCTACTTAAAAACCATCAGTATGAGACCAAAAGGTCAACAATTACTCAAAAGCAAAGATGAGAAGATAAGGGGGCAGGAAACTAGAGTATTGGAAAGGGAGCAAACTGAACACAAAGAGAATCTTGACACATTGTCATAAATGTAACTAATGTCACTGAACAATTTATGTGGAAATTGTCAAATGGGACCTAATTTGCTGTTACACATTTTCACCAAAAACTCAATAAAATGTTATTTAAAATTGAAAAAACTTATTCCAATTCTGCCATCCTAATGGAATATATATGTAAAGAAGAAAGAATATAGATCATGGACTTCATTTTCTCATTAATTTGACCCTTATCCTAGAAGGGACCAACAGCTGGTACAGAGATTCATTTAGCTTCATTTCACACAAATTATGAATACATGGAACAGGACATATTTTTGTATGACAGTGAGTTCTAGAAATAACAAGATTTTAAAAGTAATTGAATAATTATATGTAGTTATGAATCTAGGAGTCAGTCCCATTAATCTTCATTCTCATTGTTTCAGTTGAGCTAATGTGAACATGAGGATTTCAGAATAAACTTACATTTTTGCTACTGTAGCAGACCAAAAAAAGTTCAAATATTTTTAAAAGTCTGTTTTCCCAACTGACTATTCTTTTTTAAAAATTGATACTATCTCATAGGGAGTATTCATTCTACTTGCTTAAAAAGGCAACAGTTTTATGAAACTTTTTGTTAGAGCCTGCCTCAGTCTTTGATAGCAATCTCTTGTTAGACAATTCTTATTGCACAATAACACCCCTTTGTTCCACTCTCCATTAGCTACTGACTGACCACACCATAGAAGGGACAGGAAGTAATGGCTCTTATTTGAGCTCCATTTAACACTTCAAGATCTAATGAAGAAAAAGTAATGTTGAGAACTTACACTACCAAATAATAAGATATACTATGTAGTTTTGTAAATTAAAATGGTGTAGTATTAAGGGAAGACACTGAGAGATGCACAAGAATAAAAGGCAACCAAGGTAAATACTATAATGCACACAGTCCTGCAACAACAGTAATAGCAGTAATTTATGAGTAGACACATGGGTAGATATGTATGCTGAATAGGTGTGGGAGGGCATATGAGAGTACACCCACATGCATATATAGGGGTTTGGCTGTGGATATTTCTACATACATATTCGTATGTGCTGCATAAGTATTCAGATAAATAATGGAGCACACAGAGGGCACAGTCATGGAAACAACCTAGACATAACCAAACACCTCTAAGGATAGTTACTAGGTCAATCGGCATAACATAGGAAACATTCTACATCCTACTTTGGTAAGTAGCGTCTGGGGTCTAAAAAGCTTTCAAGCAGCCATTTAAGGTACAATTACTGGTCTCTTCCTGTCTGCAGCAAAAGAGAGTAAGAAAACCAAAGACTCAATGAAACAATTAGCCAAAGGACTAATGGACCACAGGAACTACAGCCTTCACCATCCTGAGACCAGAAGAACTAGATGGTGCCCCACTACCACCACCAACCTCTCTGACCAGGGTCACAATAGAAGGCCCCAGTTAGAGTGGGGGGAAAAAAATAAACAAAATACATATTCATAAAAAAGACCAGATTTACTGGTCTGAGAAAGACTAGAGTAACCCCTGAGACTTACAGCCCGTAGACACCCTTCTAACTTGGAACTGAAGCCATTCCCAAAGATTACCTTTCAGCCAAATAATAGGCTTGTAAATAACAATAACACACATGAGGAAAGTGCTCCTTAGAATAATCATCTACATGGCAGGAAGGGGCAGGAAAACTGGAGGAATGGAAGTGGGGAACTCAGGGTGGTAATGGGAAGAGTGCTGACACATTGCGGGGAGTGCAACCAATGTCATGGAACAACTACTGAATGGGAAACTATTTTGCTCTGTAAACATTCACCTAAAGCACAAATAAATAGACTATGGTAACAATAAAAAAAAATAAAGTTATTTAACAGCTTTAAAAAATGGTGTGGTATTGGTAAGGGAATATAGCTCTAGATCAACAGAAGAGAATAAAATGAGAGGAATAAATAGAAATTACCCATAAATACGTGAATTTAAGGAGCCCTGGTGGTACAGTGGTTAAGAGCTCGGCCGCTAACCAAAAGGTCGGTTTTTCTAGCCTACCAGCTCCTCCGCAGGAGAAAGACATGGCAGTCTGCTTCCGTAAAGGTTTACAGCCTTGGAAACGCATGGAGCAGTTCTGCTCTGCCCTGTAGGATCACTATGAGTTGGAATCGACTCAAACGGCAACGGGTTTTTTTTTTTAATGTGAATTTAATACATAAAACTAATTAGACATTTTAAATCCGTGGAAAAAGGGCAGAATATATGCAACACATGGCTTTGGGGAAATTGTCTCTGTACATTGAAAGAAAATCAGATCCCTGTGTCATCCCATATGCAAAAATAAATTCCCAGGCAATTCAAGAGCTAGACACACAAAAAAAATTCCAAATATAATGGAAGAGAAATAAGAGATATTGCTTTTATAATCTTGTGATTAGGAGTATTTTTTCAAGCAAGAATATAATGCTATATATATTCTCAAAAAAAAAAAAAAAAAAGCTCTAATGAAAGATTTTGAACAAAAACAACCCAATACAATTACATAGTTAAAACAGCAATCACTTTGAAATAGAAATTGCATCATGGAAACAGTTAACTCAAAATCAGACAATAAACTATTAAGGCTTGTGCAGGAAATAAAGGTAGTAATCTATTCTGTAATTGTGACTTCCTATTTTTTTTTAACATGTCTTTAAAATCACGTTGCTATTGAAAATTGGTATATCTATTTTATAGCAGGCAACTGACATAAGAAAAATTGACCCAGAATTACAGTCCTATTCCTTCTATGGTCCTGTGCTCACTCATGAACCTAGTGTGCAAATTGTTCCTTGCCATCATCCCATATTCCCCACACCCACTCTTTGCAACATTAAACCGCCAAATACCACCCAGGAACGGATTTCCTTTTTCGTCATTTAAACCCATTATCTTGTTCCCTTACTATCTTGCCAAACTGGTTTCCCTCCACTTATATTTCTGAGACATGATGTGACAAGATAACAAGTCTAGACTGTTTGTATAAATAGACAATTAAGTCCTAAAGTTGAAGCAGAAGACCAAAAATCAGTAGTCCTCGTTTTGTTTTTTGTTTTTTTTTTTAATTTTCAGTGTACTGCCCAAATTCCTCTGTAATCCCAAAGAGATTGTCTAACTCCAGAGCATTTTGTTGTGTTTTAAAGGGTTCTCATTAATGGTATAGCACAGTAGGTGTCCAACAATTGTGAAACAAAAGACTAGTAAATAGAGAAAGGAAATGAGAGTGTACCATATTCAATAGAAATTTTAACCTTTGTCCAATTAACCAATTAGAAAACACAATTATAGACACATCCAAACTCCCTGAGGGACCGAATTACTGGGCTGAGGGTTGGGGCCCATGGTCTTGGGGGACATCTAGCTCAATTGGGATAACATAGTTTATAAAGAAAATGTTCTGCATCCTGCTTTGGTGAGTGGCATATGGTTTTAAAAGTTTGTGAGCAGCCATCTAAGATACTCCACTGGTCCCACCACTTCTGGAGCAAGGAAGAATCAAGAAAACCAAAGACTCAAGGGAAAGATTAGTCCAAATAAGTTATGGGCCACAAGTACCACAGCCTCCACCAGACTGAGTCCAGCACAACTAGATGGTGCCTGGCTACCACCACTGACTGCTCTGACAGAGATCACAGTAGAGGGTCTCAGAGCTGGAGAAAAATGTAGACCAAAATTCTAACTCAGAAAAAAAAAACAAACTTACCGGTCTGACCGAAACTGGAGAAACTCCAAGAGTATGGCCCCTGGACACCTTTTTAACTCAGTACTAAAGTCACTCTGAGGTTCACCCTTCCACTAAAGATTAGACATGCACATAAAACAAAATGAGACTAAATGGGCACACCAGCCCAGGGGCAAGCACGAGAAGGCAAGAGGGGACAGGAGAGCTAGTAACCCAAGGTCAAGAAGGGGAAGAGTGTTATGTCATGGGGTTGGCAACCAGTGTGAGAAAACAATATGTGTATTAATTGTTCAATGAGAAACTAATTTGTTCTGTAAACCTTCATCTAAAATACAATAAAAAAGAAAAACACAGTTAACTCAGTAAAGTTGTACTTAATCTCTAGAACGTATTCGTCTGTATAATGAGGGTTGGGACCTTGGAGTTGATATTTTGAGTGATTTTTGATGGTCCAGGGAGAGGGTGTGGGTGAATGCAAGTCCTACTTTCTGAAGATTTCTTTCATTCTAACCAGAGATATGGAAATGAGAAAGTCTCCACCCATGCCTCAAATTATCTGTCCATCCGTAAACATTCTGGAGTTTTATTTTTTTAAATATCAGGAATATGGTCACTGATTTACAGAGTGAGATGTGTCTGGAAGTGACTTTTAAGACAAGCTGGGTGGGTAACCAAGGATAAAAGGTGATGTTATCTCAGAGGTTGACATTTAGTGGCATGCCCTAATTACATTATTTAGGTCAATGCATTCAGCTTCAGCATCCTCCCAAATGGAGAGGATATTGATTATGTGTCTTCAGGAGGCTACTTGTTGTAATTGGTAGTGACTTCAGTAAATGTAGACAGTGACTTCTGAGAGACAAATGGGAAAACTAGACTGGCATCATGATGCTTGGGCTAAGTCCTGGGACTGAATGGACATACCTCCGGGTAACAATTGAGCCATTTGAGGAGTGACTGCAAGAGACTAGTAAGAATAGTGGTAAAACACATATAAAAAGTAAAAATTCCCAAAACACTGTTTTTCATTCTCATTTCACTATAAATCTTTTTTATAATAAAAAAGAGGAGGGTTAGGCCTACCTGAATTTCATCCTCTCAAAATTGGTTGAACCAGAACAAATGTTTCCTAGTCAAAGAACAAATTTAGCAAGCAGCTTTTCCCATGCTTCTAAGAAAAAACCTCTTTATAAAAGCCTCAGGAACCTATTTTAAATCCCAAGCCTTTGTCTTTCACCTCTATGTTCTTAGGGCTCTGAGTAGTGCCACATCTGGTGGTGGTTTGTGTAAAAGGAAATAATATATATAATAGTTTCCTGTTTGGTTGTTTAAACCTATCCCTGGGCTGGACAGAATTTGACCCACTTCAAATAGCAGTGTCCTGTCACCATAATTTATAGCTGTTGGTCAACAAAAGTCACAGTACTTTATCATTAACCCAAAAGTTGCCCAGCCCCCTTATGCAGCCCCTTAATTGTTCTGATTTACACAGATAGTATTATTAATAGCTTAAATACTGGAGACTGATTTCTTTCTTCAGGGGAAAAAAAAAACCAAACCTGTTGACATGTCAAGTTGATTGCAACTCATAGCAACCCTTTAGGACAGACTAGAACTGCCCCATAGGGTTTCCAAGAAGCGGCTGGTAGATTCGAACTGTCAGCATTTTGGTTAGCAGCCAAGCTCTTAACCACTGTGCCACCAGGGCTCATTTCTTTAGAGCATAGAATTATTTTTGACAAGAATCTCACTAAGCCTAGAAAATATGGTAATTTTCACCATCCTGTTTCCCTCTTATTCATTTTTAAGGCCTGATTTCATTTTATTCCTGAACATAAACAGCTGAGCTTTATAATTTATTGTTTGATGACTAGCATAGTGATTAAAAAATTCGCAATAACAAAGTGAAAAATATTTAATACTTTGCATTAAATACTTTTCTAAACTGGTATTCGTTCTCTCACTCTGGCCACAGTTTGTAGTCTCGCCTTGGAAGTGTTTCCCAATCTTGCATTTACTGCAGGGATGGTCAGCTTTCTTCTCTGTGGGCATCTCCATTTGCGGTAAAAGTCTGAGAGACTATGGAATTTGTAACATTATTTCTGTATAGTAGAACCCCTTCAGGTAGCAAACACAACATATTCTTCAAATACAGAATAAATTTTGACAAGTCCCAAATCTGTATTTATATTTGGGGAAAAAAAATCATTCTGCAATCATCACTTGTTTTTGTCCCTGGGTGATGCAAACAGTTAATCTGCTTGGCTGCTAACAGAAAGGCTGGCAGTTCGAGTCCACTCAGAGGTGCCTCAGAAGGAAGGCTTGGCAATATACTTCCCAGAAATTAGCCATTGAAAACCTTATGGAACACAGTTCTACTCTGACATACATGGGGTTGCCATGAGTTAGAGTCCACTCAACAGCAACTGGTTTTGGTTTTTACTCTGGTCTCTTAAATTTACTTTAATTACTTCTTCCATGGGCAGATTAGAAATGTATGAATACTTGATTTCAGTTTGTTGTTGTTGTGTGCCGTCAAGTCAATTCCAACTCATAGTGACTCAGTGTGACAGAGTCAAACCATCCCATAGGGTCTCCTAGGTTGTAATCTTTACTGGAGCAGATCACCAGGTTTTTTCTCCCATGGAGTGTGAGTTTTAACTGCTGACCTATCAGTTAGCAGGCATGCACTTAACCATCGTGCCACCAGGACTTCTGAAATGATTATGATACAGCAGAGAGAAATTATAGCATCACAATATGTTTGATTCGGTTTGTTGTTGTACGCCTTCCCATTGAGGTTTGTCCAGCCTATTGCTGTCAAGTTGATTCCGACTCATAGCGACCCTGTAGGGCAGAGTAGAACTGTCCCATAGGTTTCCCAGGCTGTAATCTTTTTGAAAGCAGACTGCCACATTTTCTCTCGTGGGGTGGCTGATGGGTTCAAGCAGCCAACCTTTCAGTTAGCAGTCGAGCACTTAACCACTGTACCACCAGGGCTCCTTCCATATGGGTGCCACAGAGTTTAAATCATTTATTATCTGACCCTTTACAGAAAAAAGTTTCCTGAAATCTAGGGTAGTACCATGTGTTAAAGTTTAAAGCCTCATATTTGAGCAGCTAGAATCTCTTTAGACTTTAGACATAAACTCTTGTTGGGTACTGCCTGCTGTCCCAAGGTAAGTTATACTATGTTTATCCCAACATACTATTTTAGTTGATTGTTATGTGGGCACTCTTTGTATATATTCTTCTAGTGGTTCTCAGTTCTGGCTGCATTTTAAAAATCATCTGAGGAGGCTTGAATATACTGTTGACCAGTCCCCTAAACCAGAGATCCTAATTTAATTGGTCTTTTTTTTTTAAAGTGGGGCCTGGGCATAGGTATCTCTTAGATGCTCTCCAGGTCATTCTGATATTCATCCAGATCTGAGAACCACAAGCCTACACCATTCAGAGGTCTGTTCACGTGTTGACAATGAGCCCCTATTCTAGGCAGTTTTTATTCACATTTTTCATTACAGATACAATAGAGCTGCATTATACTGATTGTTCTTTAATTTCAAGACAGAAGTGTTACTCAGGGAAATATTAGCTGAGACAATTTTGAAATGTGAAGAGCATATGAAACAGATAATGCAGAGCCCAGAGAAATAGTATTTAAAAGATAGACACTGAGAGGAGCACGCTGGGAATCAGAAAACACTGAGAATTTCAGTACACAAATCACTGAGTAGATTTCTTGCTATCTGGGTAAGTGTATCTATTTTCAACAGTGCTATTAACATAAACAGAGCAATAAATCTAGGGCACCATGCTTTTTTTCAGAGTTGTTAAGAAGAATTATATCAGTCTGCAGGTGTCACACGCAGAGTTACTCAGAATCAGAAAGAAGGCTGATCAGGGGTTAGAAGATCCCCATCTATCTATCTTTTTGCAACCAACCACGTCCAGGCTGTTTATTTAATACTTCCTCTTGCTAATGAAGGTACTGGTTGGGGATGGGTCGGGCTTTCCCATCTCAGCATAAGACTACAAGATTTGAATGTGCCCTTGTGCCGGCTTCACTGACCACAGTAGGTACCCCAAGGAAGACTCTGAGCAGTAATAACAGGTAACAACAGCAGAGTGTGGATCAGACCGCTGATGCTTTTCCTTATTTCCTTTTCTTTCTATTTACCGTGTTCTTTTCCTTCTTCTTTTTACATTTTTCCGAACCAGCAAGTGTGGAGGCAAGACACATCAAAGCAGAGATGGGAACTGAAAGAGCTCTCGTTCTGGACAGATTAGCAAGCAATGTGGCAAAACGAAAAAGCTCAATGCCTCAGAAGTTCATTGGTAAGAATACAAACCTTTTTCCTGCTGCTCTTAGCAGATAGGTTGAATGAGATAACACAGGACAGGCCCTTCCTAGCTTAATCTCTG
Source organism: Elephas maximus indicus (assembly GCF_024166365.1). Lineage (NCBI taxonomy): Eukaryota > Metazoa > Chordata > Mammalia > Proboscidea > Elephantidae > Elephas > Elephas maximus. Next base: position 47,069,453 of record NC_064837.1, on the reverse strand, counting down.
TTTAAATAAGGTAATTGGCTTTCCATTGTCTGCTTTTGTTCTTCATGGTTCATTTTGATAACTAGAGCAAATAGAATAAAAGATATTAACTAAAAAATCTTAACTACAGATGATGGGAGTATTTTGTGTCCAATTTCCTAAATGGAGTTGGTGCTAAAAATGCTGCATCTTCCTCTTTATTCTGAATGATATCTGTTGCATGAGAGCATTGCGTGCAATTTACACCAGTAAGATTTTGGAGAGAGCATTTTTGTAATCTTTTGTAATTATATTTTACAAGTTGATTCTGTTAGCAGGCTCAAACTTTTTTCATGGTTTATAATGTATTGCCGTGTATTGTTTAGTTTGAGAATTGGCTTTAAGGGAAAGTGGTTGGGAAAACAGATTTAAATAACAAGGTTTGAGTTAGTCATTTGTCTTACTGGAGTTACTTTTTATGCCACTGGTTTTCACATTGTCAAAAGATACAGCAGAATGAGATGGCTGAGAAATAATTATGTTCATTAAAGTGTTAGGATTGCTGAATGGCAGAGATATTTTTCTAAACTTTTGCAGATGTTTACATAAATGTGATCATGGTAATTGAAATAGATTTGTATATTTGAAGTAGGCAGCTGAATTGAATGCATCACTTTTGCTACAAATGGATAGTTGGTCAGTGATACTGAACAAAAATCGTTATCAAACAAAGATAGAACTCCCTCCACACCACTAATATTTTAGAAACCCATCAGTCTCTTTTTCCAAAGCTGCTTGCTGCTGTTTTTCACTTCAGCCCTTTTTTGTTTATTCTTTTCAGTAACTTTTACAGGTATTAAGTGCTTGCTCGGTTTTTACATCTGACTAAATTTTATTCTAGTCTAGATAATTTTGTACATGCAGACATTCTCTGTGAATCACAGAAGTAGATTGAAAGAGCCCATATATATTTTGGGATTACCTAATTAATGTAGTATTTATTTCTGCTTCTTTATTTTTATGAGTTGAAAAGTTTTTGTATACTTTTAGTCACTTTTAAGAATAAATGTGTCAGACTGAGGTTGGTGCATTTCAGTTTAGACACATTCCCTCCTCCTTCCCCTCTTCTCTCCCCTCAGTGAGACATGTCAGGGGGCCAGGTAGTGACAGAGTTCAGGTACAGTGGACCGATTGTGATTCCAAGAAGCTGTCTTAAAACATTGCCCCTCTATCTTTCGAGCTTTGCTTATGTGATGAGGTTGTGACTAGAGTACAAAAGAAAGCTTGGATAGTTATTCTGTGCTGCAAGTATGTTTTAATTTGGGGAAAGTTTTGACTCTAGAAATGGCTGAAGCAGATTAGGAACATGGGGAGAGATGGGTAAGGAAAAAAGAAAGAAGTAGAGTTATGGTCTGTGCATTTTAGTCTAAGAGAACTACAGATAAGAGAAGGTACCTAGTTCTTACAGCTGCCTTAAACCTATAGTTGAGTTGAAGCCCTATTCAATATAATAAAAGTCACTTTGGTATTTTCCTGGGTTTAAAACAACGTTTCATGTGGCCAAACCCATGCCATTTTGCCTCTTGCCGCAGGGCCTCGGGGATCTGTTCTGTTTGTTTGTTATCATTTCTACCAGAGAGTCTTCGCTCCTCCATTTCCAGACTCATGAGAGATGCTGATTTTGTAGGTACTGATTTCTCTCATCAACCATCATGTTCTCTCTGTGCTGGAATCAGGAACCCCGGTAGAGTTAGTTCATAATTTGAGCTGAGATAGCAACCTCAGGGCTTCATGGCTCAGAATAACTGGGGGAAATTTTTTTGGTAAATTGTGGTATCATGCAGTAGAAAAAGTGCTGGACTGAAAGAGCCCTGGATCAGAAGTCAGAAGACCCAGGTTCCGATTCTAGCTCAGTCATTTCTTTACTGTGTGTGCTTAGACAAATCACGTAACCTTTCTGGGCCTCTATTGACTCATCTGTGAAATGAGGAGACTGGATAGGTGATGAAGTGATCTGGAAGGTCCCTTCCAGCGCTAACATTCTGCGAGTCTGTGAGATGAATAAGAAATCTAAGGCAGCAATTGCGGCTACCACTTTGTGTTTCTAAAGTCCGTGTGTAGAACTTCAGGTAACTTTTTTCTCAGAGTTGTGTAGATATTGTTTATTATTATATATGGCTTATTATAAACCATATTATGTGTTTTAAAGTTTTTTTTTTTTTTGAGGAAGATGTTAACCCTGAGAATCTGTAATACAGTTGTATTTGCTCAACATTCATAAATTTTGCTTAGGCTGGCACTACATCCAAATGGTCGTAGAGCTTCTATGATATAGGTGATATTCTTGTTCATAGGCCATGTTCTAATCTTCTAGTGGTAACTTATATCCTGCATCTATGTTTTTGGGGAGGGGGAACATTTAATAAAAGAAACTGCTGGAATCATTTAACTGACTCAACCTTTGTGATAGGAAATAGTAATATCAAGGGGGGCGGGAAAGGGAAAGTTATCTGTGACACTATCCAGGGTATGAGATGAAGTGATATAAAGATTTAGGGCTAATGTTTTCCCTCTTCTCCTGTGTTTAAAATCCTCTCTAAGACACCAGTTTCTGAACAGATTCAGCTGCCAGGGAAATGGCAATGGGTGAGGTGTGAAGGAAGAATGAGTCATTCCCTTTAATCCTTTGCTGACAGTTGTGCACAGCACTCAGACCAACCCTGGCTTCCCTGACCTCTTGAACTGTGAGAGTAAAGGGAAATTATACCATCAGGTCAGCTTGTTACTTTCCTGGCAGGCTAGAGGTATTACCAAAAGGAGCATTTTTCTCCATTAGAGATGAACTGAGGAAGGGGGATTGGATTAAGTCTGAATGCATTTAGAAACACAGAGCATGCCTCTGTTGAAGAGGAAGAGTAAAATTAAATTGCCCAAGTAGGAGAAAAGTAAAACAAATTTTTGTCTAATTCTCCATGAAATGTGCTGTCACTTTCTGTAAAATAAGAAATAAACGGACACACCATCCATCAAATCAGCATCTTTACATCATCAAAATACTTCTTAGCTGTTCTTTTCAGACAAGAAGACTTGATTTTTGGCATCTTAACCCTTTTAGGGGTTTTCCTTTCTCTGAATCTTGTCCTCCTAGTATAAACGTATTTGACTATATGTCTAACTAGGCCATCTTCAAACAGTTGACTCAAGATGGAGCCCAGATTTCTCTCCTGGAAGGAGGAGAAAAATGACTGTATCTGTGTATTTCTATTTCCTGATTTTCATTATTTTCCCAAAAACAGATGTGTTATTCAGACCAAAGTAGCTATTATAGCATCTCCTTATTTTCTTGTGTATTACTTTATTAAAGGAAGTTTTCATGTTGAAAAGAACATGAAAAAAGATCTCACTCACTCGTGGTAAACATGTTAGTGAGGTTTTGACACTTCAGCAAACACCATCAGTTCTCCCTGTGAAGTAACTAATGAGAAATCATCTGCTTTGGTTAACAGAGTGACAGGAAGCAGTTTTTAATACTTGTTTCTAAGAGCAAAAATTATTTTCTCCCACCCCTTCCCAAAGACCACAAGTCCATAATCCTCTAAGCATTACAGTCATAGCATTTTAGAGCTTGAAGGGCTATTAGAGACCATATAGCAAAGATCTTTTACCAAAGAGGGAAGGAGGACCAGAGAGATGAAGAGACATAGCAGGATGTGACAGAGCCAGACCAGAATGTGCGTCCATAAGGTGTTGCAATCTAGGCCTTCCTTCCCCAGGAGGCATCTAGAGCCGTGCATGTTATGGTGCCACACACGGGCTTTGACAGGGAAGAGTCTGGTCATTGGGAACTAGTGGAAGAACGCCCCCTGAAGAAAGGCAGTCATTCTCCTGCAAGGATATGTTTCCTTGAGAAACGAATTGTCTTCTGGTAACTCCTCAGGACAGATAACATCCACATGGCTCTTCGCAGTGTCTCACAGAGGACAAAGGCTTCTGCAGCAACAAAATATGATCTCCAGCTCAGTTTCCCTCACCACTGCCCCGACAGCTCTCTCTCTCTTCTCTCCCTTCCTTCCTGCTTCTTGTTCTGTGGCTACCCTCTGTTTTACTCCTAGTGGAAGACGTGTTAGTGATTTTAGTCTCATTTAGAATAAGATCAGAGCCGTGATGATCATCAGATACTCCGTTTACCCTATTATCCTGACTTCTTTTTTGTTTGCTTGTTTTGTGTGTGGACTTGCAGTAAGAGTACTTCGTAATACATGGGAGAAGTAGAGTGAATGTAGCGACAAAAGCACTTAAGTGACTTGAAGGAACTTAAAGAAAACCCCAACAAGGTGCCTGTAATGTTGGAATTGTGTTATTTTTCTATAGCTCTAATCACCCCCTCCCCCAACACCCCGCTTCAGAAACCTTTCATTGGCTCCCCATTGAGATAAAATCCAGACCAGTCAGTCAGGCTTTCCAAGCCTCCCACAATCTGTCTCCAACTTAGCTTTTTAATTTCATCGTTTCAGTGAACTAATCCTTTACTTCGGCCACAGTGAACTACTTATCCCACCCCTATGTAATTGGTCTTTTTGTGCTCTGTCTGGAATACCCTCCTTCACATCCTCTGTTAAAGGTCTTTTAAGGACACATTGTTTACATCCCCATACGCTGAATTCTCTCTCTGTTCTGTTCTCCCTCTGCACTCAAGTTTAATAGTCTGCTTTTTGTTATGTCTATGACTGTCACTACTACCAACACCACTACAACCTCTCAGAATACAAGGAGACTTTAAAGAAAAGAATAGAGGAACATTTGTCCGAGGTTAGGTGTGTCATATTTAAGAAGTGGTCCATAATTTTCTCTCCGTTCTCTTGGCTACTCTATGCTTTGTTCCGTCATGTAGCACTTAAGGACACTAATTTGTAATAAAATTGTGTAAATGCTGCATCTCACCTATTGAATTGCAAACTTATGTTTGTATTCCTCAAAACATCTGACATGGTGCTATGCAAATTGTAATAATAATAATAGATCTACTACTTCGTGACTGCTTACTTATACCAGGCACTCTGTTAGACACTTTATAAACATCACAATAACTCTCTGCATCATACTCCTTGAATGCATGTGCTGGTCCATGTGGAACAAAGCACAGTTGCTGCCGCTAAGCCTCTTTTTCCTCTGCTCATGGGAGTCACCCCAGCTGAGAATGTGAAGCCACCTCAGTGGTGGGGCTGTGCAGCCATGGGCAAGGCAGCAGCAGGGAAACAGCAGTTAAGCTCAAAAATTTACTGAGATATATGGGCCTTTGGATTGCTTCCTTGTTCTCTGTTTACCAGCTGGGTGACCTTGGAAAGTTGATCAGCCTGTTTGTGCCTTAGGTTCTTCATCTAAGAGATGATACTTCTCACCTTTTAGGACTGATGTGATGATAAAACGAGATAATATATGAAGTAGCTGGGACAGCCCTGGACATACAGTAGGAGCTCAGTACAAAGTAGCTGTCAGTAGTAGTGTTACTACAGAGACAGTGGTAAAAAAAAAAAAATTTTTTTTTTTTTTTTTTTTTGGTAGGTACTGTGAAATATAATGACCAGAAGGGAACAGGGTGGTGGATCCTGTCTCCCAACTCTTAAGGCAGAGATCTGAATCCACATACTCAGCTAAGGTCCCTTCTAGCTCTGGTCTGTGATTCTATATTTCCAGTTTGGCGGTTAGAAGCGAACAACCATATGCCCTCACCATGTGGCAGCCATTCAGGTCAGGGGGTTGGCCAGTTTAGAATTACCAAAGTGTAGATACTAGAGATTGACACTTTTAAAAAGAATCATAGGTAGGGAATACCAACCAGGCAGTCTTGGTTTCTAAACTTAGGACTTGCTGTTGCCATTTGTATTTTCATTGGAAGAAACCTTCTAATTCAGCCTGCAGCTGGTATCGTGAATCATTCAAAGATGTGGTGCGATTTTGACTAGAAGCTGGACTAGAGGCTCTGTGCAAGTTTGGAAGCAGTTACACTCTTGTGGTTTGACTAACCTTTTTTATGAGTGTGTTACTAAAGAAACGTGAGCTCTTGGCTTTTCAATTACTGTAGCTTACCCCTGCTGAGTTTCATACACATTGAGTCATCGTGTCTACAGGTGACTGATAATCATCTGTACCGCTCAAGTTACCGTAACTCGGAGATGAGGGGATCTGATGATTGCAGGTTGTGTGCACGTGAAGCTCTAAGGCTCTCCCATCTTCTTAACAATGAACAGTATTCTGCGCTAACCACAGAACTCTTGTCACCTATTTCCACTCATCCAGGGGTTTATCTTCCTCTTAATGTTTTGTCTCTGACAACTTCAGCATTCAGCTGTTTTCTGACATGTGCTGCAGGTGGTAAAGACTGTGAAACTGTAGGCCTAGTTAAGTAAAGCAAGCTCTTGGGAGAAAGGGTAAAAGCAGTTTGTGATTGCCTGCCCTACCCCAGATACTTTCTGGACCATCTCCATTAGGTGAGAAGATAAAAACGGGTCCTAGGTATCTGGGGAGTTGAGTACAGCTGGTCACATTTGAAAACTATCAATAACCTTGAAAAGACCAAGACACCAAAGTTCATCATTTCTTGGGCCTTTTCAGAGGAATGAGTGTTTGTGATGTTAGCTGATTTTTAGGTTCTCAGTCTCATTTTTCCAGACAGTCTTGATCAAAGATGTCTCCAATCTAGAAGTTGAATAAGAACCACTGGTTACTTTGGCAAAGGTCTACTTTTCTGTTGCTTACTGTTGAGTTGCCAAAGCAGGGTGTTTCTCTTTGCATATTTTTCCTCTCCCCCAGGTATTTATCTGGAAACTATCACCATGGCCTTAAGGTAGTAGGGATGCAGGGGGTGCTGGTCTCTGTGGCTCCAATTTCTGTCAGTTCTGTTCCATTTTACTCATTGCTGTTACATTAATATCCTGAAAATAACATTTGACCACAAGTCTCTTTTGCTCAAGGCCATGTTTGTTCAAATCCACACCCTATGGTTGGTCATTCAGAATGCCCATTATTCGGTCCTACCATATTTATCTTTTTTCAATGTTTCCCAAAATGTGGGATGCAGACTGCCAGGAGGCACACAGGACATTAAAAAAAACTTGGTTCACATAGTAAGAAAATTATTTTTTTAAAGTCCTTTTTCAGTCTTACTGATTATACCAAGGAGAAAGGTTAAGACTTAATTTGATGCTAGTTGCTTCTAACACTAATTTCACACTTGCTAATCTCTGTTATTAACAAGGAAGATGGGGATCTTAGTCTAAAAGTTTTCTACTCATGGTAGTACCTGATCAGAATTTAATAAATTACTCTGTTGTCTTTATTTTTCATAATTACCTTCTATTTATGGCAAGTGATTCTGGTTTCTGTGTTGATGATATAAAGTTTCCTTAAATTTTTTTTTTTTTAATCTTAGCCAGAAAAAAAAAGTGAGCTGATTTAAACAACAACAAAATACCCCTGACATTTACTAAGTGCTTTCTATGTGCCAGGCACAATTCTCAGTGCTTTCCAATGATCCCTCAAGGTAGATAGGATTTTTATCCCCATTTTATATGAGGACTTGGTGGCAATGGACAGATTAAGTAACTTGCCCAAGGTCACTCCTTTAGTAACTGGTAGAGCTAGCATCAAACCCAGCCTGATTCTGGAGCTCATGCTCTCGACCCCAATTCCCTGGCATGTGGATATGTTAGAATGTGAAGAAGTGGGTAAGTGAAGTTTTAGAAATACTTTATTTCACACTCCTTGATATAACCTTAGCCAGACTCTCTTACTCTTCCCTGCTCATGTTCTGTGTATTTCCACCTCTCTGCTTTCATTCATGCTCCTCTCTAAATCTTACTGTTGTTAGATGCTGTCGAGTCAGCCCCCAACTTAGGGCAACCCCACGCACAACGAAATGAAACATTGCCAGTCTTGCACCATCCCCTTGATTGGTTGCAGATCAGACTGTTATAAACCATAGGGTTTTCATTGGCTGATTTTCAGAAGTTGATAGCCAGACCTTTCCTCCTAGTCCATGTTAGTCTGGAAGCTCTGCTGAAACCTGTTCGCCGTCATAGCAAAACGCAGGCCCCCACTGACAGATGGGTGGTGTCTGCGCATGAGGTACATTGGCTAGAAACTGAACACAGGTCTCCAATGTGGAAGACGAGATTCTACCACTGAATCACCACTGCCTCTCCCTCTCTCATTAGAATGTCTAAAATCTAAATCCTAACCAGTTCATCAAGACCAGCTCATCAGTTCATCTAGATTTTCCCAAAATGCTTTCGCTTCCTCAACTACTCTTTTTTTTTTTAATTGAACTCTAGATGAAGGTTTATGGAACAAACTAGTTTTCTCATCAAACAGTACACACATTGTTGTATGACATTGGTGAACAACCCCACAACACGTCAACACTCTCCTTCTCAACCCTGGATTCCCTATTACCGAGCTTTCCTGTTCCTTCCTGGCTTCCAGTCCCTGCCCCAGGGCTGGTGCGCCCCTTTAGTCTTGTTTTGTTCCATGGGCCTGTTCCATTTTTCACTGAAGGGTGAACCTCAGAAGTGACCTCATTACTGAGCTGAAAAAGTGTCCGGGGGCCAAACTCTCAGGGTTTCTCCAGTCTCTGTCAAGCCAGCAAGTCTAATCTTTCTTTATGAGCTAGAATTTTGTTCTGCATTTTTCTCTAGCTCTGTCTGGGACCTCAACTACTCTTGAATTTCTTTGCATTCCCTTACACTTAAATATACAGTTTGTTCCAAACTGTCTTGCTCTTTTGTATATGTTGCCTTATAATTCTTTTTACAAAAGACATGTTACTCTGCTTAAATGCTTCAACTGTGAAATTTAAAATAAAAGCAAAGGCTTTCATATAGCAAAGCAGCCCATTCACAACTTTTAGCATATAATTTTTCTCCAATTGTATATATGCAGGTCTTATTTCTCTCCCACTAGGTTGGAGAAACCTCAAAAATAGGAACGAGTTATTCTTGTTTTCTTGTATATTTGTTTGTTTTCATTAATGAGCCCTTTACTGTATGGCAGCAACAAATTTTGGAACTACAACCTGCCTAGAAAGGCGTAGAAGAGGATGTGGTTCAGCAAATATCTCTAGAATCCAAGGTGAAGGGAATAAAAAAGCGTCAGGAATAACTTTAGCATCACTTGATACATCTTCCATGCTTTCTCTTCTCTCCACCAGCCACTCACCACGGAGCTCATCTGTCATCACTGCAGACCCGTTCCTGCCTTTCCTGTGGCCAGAGAGCCTCTGTTTTCTAACACACAACACCTACACACCCAGAAGGTGGCTAAACTATTTTCAGCATTTCTCAGCAGTTTGACATAAGAAGTAGGAGAGGGTGACCACAAATAAATTTTTGTCAGTCAGTGAAGTGTGAGGTGGGCCTAATGGCCAATCTCACACCTGTATGATCACATACATAGCGATGACATATTTTTTAAGCAAAAGAGGAGTAATACATGATGAAAGGGACAAAGATCATCATCTCTCATCGAGAGACCTTTTCTAAAACTTTCTGCATTTGAAGCTCTTTTACTGAAATCTCTGTTAGTCTGGTGACTGGTGTGTTTTGCAAGTGGTAGGTTGGAGTTTTGGGGTTATTTTCTCTACCTCTAGCTATTTAAAAACCTGCTGAGGCCAGTCACTGAGAATCCCCACTTTTGTAGCACTTCCGTCCCTCTGGCTATCTAGTATAAAAAATAAAAAATAGCAAGCAGAAAATAAGAGGTTGGAAGCTGACTGTGTTTTAAGAGTTCACGAACGATGTGTGAGGCATTCATGCTCCTGTACGCAGTGGAAGTTCCCTTATCCCTTTAAACCCCTCCTTACTATGCCTTTGCTTCTTTTTCTCCTCATTTCTCTAGGGTTCCCCTCTGATATGTGCAATGGACACACTGTACTTTGTGGTCCCAACCTAATGCCTGTTGGCTTAATTTATTTTGTATAAATGTGTTGCTACCAGCCAGCATCTCCTGAGACTTCAGCACCATATGGAACTGCTTGGGATAAGTGTTCTTGAAAAGGCAAAATATCCTTCTTTGCTTTTTTTTTTTTCCTTCTTCACTTTTTGAAAACTCTGGGAAGTAATTTTTTAAAGTCTCTGCCTTTGTAACCCTTTCTTTCACCTGTTCTAGGTGAGAAGCGCCATTGCTTTGACGTCAACTATAATTCCAGCTATATGTATGAGAAGGAGAGTGAGATAATACAGAGCCGAATGATGGACCAAGCCATCAATAACGCCATCAGCTATCTTGGCGCTGAAGCCCTGCGCCCCTTAGTCCAGACACCACCTGCTCCCACCTCAGAGATGGTTCCAGTTATCAGCAGCATGTATCCCATTGCCCTCACCCGTGCTGAGATGCCAAACGGTGCCCCCCAGGACCTGGAGAAGAAGAACATCCACCTGTCAGAGAAGAACATGCCTTCTGAGAGAGGTCTGTCCCCCAACAACAGTGGCCACGACTCCACGGACACTGACAGCAACCATGAAGAACGCCAAAATCACATTTACCAGCAAAATCACATGGTCCTTCCTCGGGCTCGCAATGGGATGCCACTCTTGAAGGAGGTCCCCCGCTCTTATGAACTCCTCAAGCCCCCACCCATCTGCCCAAGAGACTCCATCAAAGTGATCAACAAAGAAGGGGAGGTGATGGATGTGTATCGGTGTGACCACTGTCGCGTCCTGTTTCTGGATTATGTGATGTTCACTATTCACATGGGTTGCCATGGCTTCCGCGACCCTTTTGAGTGTAATATGTGTGGGTATCGAAGCCATGATCGGTATGAGTTCTCATCTCACATAGCCAGAGGAGAACACAGAGCCATGCTGAAGTGAACATCATCCTAGAGAATGCTCCTGAGTATTCAACATCATTTTTAAGAACTGATACCTGCTACATAACAATCACTGTCAGAACTAACTCAGTTCCAAACTCCTTTCCATACCATTTTTAGGATCTAAAGGGTCAGTTTCACAAGGGCAGCCAGAGAAACGCTGTCTTCATTCAGAAATTGTTTGCAAGTCAATCATGTTATTACTTTTGTGAAACCTTTGTTTTCCCGTCAGAGACTTGAATCTTATGATATTTAAAAGCCATTGAAGTATTTGGTCATTACCTCTTGCAGCAATAGAAAGGCCAGGCATCCATTGAAGTTTGTTGCCAGTCAGAACAGTCCTCCAGTTATACTGCATGAGACATTCTTTCTCAGATACATCCGTCATATGTGGAAAAGCCTTTTGGTCAAATGCCCAAATCCACAGAGACAAAAAGCTGACCAGCTGACCTTGCTGGAAGCCTTGCCCTTCTGCACTTAACACAAATCTGAAGGGTTGTGATATAATCTCCCCATCCCAAATTATAGTCTAAGGAAAAGAACAATCACAAAATAAGTGTCTGTTACTGGTAGCTGAAGACCCTATCCTTCAAGCCTCAGATCCATTCGCTGTCAATGCACAGGTAAAAGAACAAGTCATCTGATGATACTTATACTTCCACCCTTTACCCTCCCATCTCCAATTAAAGGCTGCTTTGGGTTAAACCAAATGTCTGTAGGAGAAGTTTTATACCAGAAGAGCCAGTGGTCTTAAATATAGACTGTCATTGAAACTAGAAAGTTGTTCACTGTGGGTGACGGCATCCACTTCCTTTGATCAAGATTGACAGAGTAGGGGCCTGAGGGGGGAAACGGTTTAGCCATTCCAACTGGAGAAGAAAAAACAAGCTGCCTAAAAGGACCTGGTCTCCTTCATGGAGTGCTGGCATACAGAGCCAAAGCAAACTTGCCAATGACTTTTTTCAAATAATTCAAAGGGCGTGGTTTAGTCTCCCCCTCCCCATAGGGGAGGAATTGGGGGTAGATGCCATGAGTGTTGTTAGATCATAACTGAGCTTCACGATGGGGTGAGGGGACGCCTCTGCTGAAGGTTCTCCTTGATCAGACAATTTTCCCCCATTTTAAATGAAGCTGCTGTATTCTAAGAAGATTCTCGAAAGTCTGATCTTGGGTCTGCAGATGTATCGATCATCTTTACCGTTAGTAATAATGAGGGACATGCTATCTACGAGAAATGCTGTGATAATCGTAAAATTAGCAGCAGGCGGGGGGGAGGGGGGCGTCACAAAAACTGTTAATTCCATATTTGCCACTAATTAGCTCTGTGACTTTGGGTGAATCTCTTAACTCTGAAAAATAAGTTTCCTCAACCATAAAATAAGAGTTGGATTTAGATGATTGCTAAGATCTCTTCCAGCTTTAAACTAATGTGATCATGCAGTAAGCACAAGTTATTTTTTAAACCTTTTAATTTATGGGTATTAAGCAGAAGAGTGTATGACTATATGTTTCACATTGCTTTAGTGTGAAAATGGTAGTGCGTTTGATTTTTCCTTTAACCATTGAGTTGTGAATATGAAGAGAATGGTGGGGAGGAACAAAAAACAGGAAGGTATTTTCAGCTTGCCCCAAAGTGTACATACAGACTGGCACCTGCAGCCGCTTGCCAAAGCCTTTTTTTTTTTTTTTTTTTCCTTCTTAAGAACTTTTATTCCAAACCGACTACGGTCAAGTCGATCCCACCTCATAGTGACCCTATAGGACAGAGTAGAACTGCCCCATAGAGTTCCAAGGCTCTAAATCTTTACAGAAGCAGACTGCTACTATCTTTCTCCCATGGAACGGCTGGTGGGTTCGAACTGCCAACCTTTTGGTTAGCAGCCTAGTCCTTTGACCACTGTGCCACCAGGGGTCAGAACTTGTGTTAGGGAAAATAAATTCTGTTCCAGGAACAACTTCGTGGACCCAATTTACAAATTAGAGTCAGCTTTGTGAATATTTCTACCAGAGCCAAGAAACCCAAATTCCCAGTAGTTTAGTGCTTTATGTATCTGCCTTGATATTTCTAAAGGGCTTATGCATTAGGCTCACACTCAACTCGTTTATGTGCTGCCAGTAATTAAAACATTCCACCTCAGCCTGCACAAATGGCTTATCCTTCTTTGAAGCATGGTGTCTGTCTCAGGGAAAAAGGTTTTATGAGATACCATGGCAACAGTCCCAACATGTTTGAGATTTCACCTAAAGGCCTAGATGTATTTTGGTGCATAGTCTTCAGCGTATCACTGTATTTCCGTAATACTAGATCCCAAGATATGCCAGATTGCTTATACCCATTGTGAAAGAGGAGCTGCTTATTATATTCTTGAAATATCATACATCCTGCTGACTCTTTGAGAGTCAAGAGAAAGAGAATTTGGAAGCAGGGATTAGTAGGAGAGAAAGCTTGGGGAAGGGAGTATTTCTCCTAGATTAGTAGAAAACTTTTGCTGAAGAAACCAACCTCTGCATCTCAAAATGGTAAACCTAAGGCCCATCCCACCAACCTGGGGACACTTTTTGTAGCTATAACCCTCCTTTTTCCTGTGACTAATGGAGTTGCTAAGTGGTTTCCGTTCTTCTGAGGTCAGTTTTCTGAGTGGGGCGACCATTCACAAAGGCTGCCCTGTCATTGTAGCATTCTGAGCTTAGATTGGGACACAAACATTCCAAAGAAAGTTTCTATATGGAACTCCATGTTCTCAAGTCTTAAAATTGAGCCAGGATGGTATGCAGTGGCTTCCACCACACAGGCAAACACTTCTTCTGTACTTACTCTTTGTACTAATTAATAGCCACTCTCCTCCCCACTCTTGCTGGGACTGGGAAGAGGATCCTAGGAAGATGGCTACAGAGAAGAGTGGATTCAGGGCTAGCATCTGACCCTGTTGGGCAGTGAAGTCCTGTAGCAGCTTCAGGTAGCACATTGACTTTCTCAGTCCCTCTGAACACAGAGTTCTGTAGGTCGTCTTCTTTCTCATCAGCCCTCTTGTTAGCTAGCCCTCCCACCACACACCCAGGAGGCCAAAATCTGAGGAACAGTCAAACCCACTGGAACATCCCTTGCAGCCAAGGTAACAGAATGGGGATGAGGGTGGAAAAGGAAGAAAATCAGCTCACCAAATGTTCCCCTGTCACTTTTTGGATCGTTGCACATTTACTTCCTACTGGCAGAGAACTAAATAAAAGTGTCTCCCCATGGCCCTCTGCCACTATCACCAGAAAAAAAGAGAAACAACAAAAGATAACTAATAAATTCACCAGTCTTTAGATTTAAGTCATTCTTCCAAAAAGACGTTTGCTTTGGTAGAGATAAGCTAGCTAATCTGATGTTTTGTTACCCAGTCAGAGCAGTTATTGACTCAGCTTCTTTCTCAGTGACAAAATTTCTCACCTTTTAAATGTGGTGCTTACCATTTTGCTAGGTCCATACTTAGACTAGCCCAGATATAAAAATGACCTCAGATTGCTTTTGCAAAGAGAAATTTCTAAAAACAAAATTTTTACTCATTTGTAACACCGTGTTAACAAATTTCATGAGCATAGAGTTTTACAAATAACATCACTATTCTTATGCTCTCCTGTTTTTTGTTTTTTGGTTTTTTTTTTGTCCCCTGAAGAATGTGAGGTTTAGAATGTTTTAAGGGAAAAAGCAGTATTTGTGATATACATCCCAGGGCAGACGATAAGACTGTAATGGAAATGTTTCTTTAAAGTTCTAACTTTAAAGTGTACCCCACTGAGAGGAGGTATGTTGGCCTCTAGGGGAAGTTTAGAAACTCCAGACCACTCCAGATTTGTAAAAGAGCCTGAACTTCTCTGAGGATTCAGACTCAGAACGAGGACTTGCGAGCTCAAGAGGAAAGAAAGGAGAGGGGTGAAAATTTAGTCCTGGAAAATAGCATCAGAAGCAGAAGAATTAGATATACAGTGATACCTTTTAGAGAATTGGAAGCTATTTTTTGTGGTAAAAGTATAGTTCAGAAGATTTCTATGGGCAGGCTTCAGAAAACTAGAACAATTTGGGATTTAAGTGACTGTAAAGAGGACAATGTTGACCTGAACCCAAAGGCTAGATCCGGGCCATTCTAGGAAAAGGACTGTGTTCTCTAAGACTGAAGGACTGAATAGTTCTGAGGATGATAAGTGAACCAGGGTTGGGGACTCCTGACTGTGGACGTAGCAGAACCTAGAAGAGACCTGTGGGCTATAAACTTGTGTGAGCTCATAAAGTTACCCAAGATGTACCTCGGACTTACCCAAGCTGTATATATAGTTTGCACCCTGCAATGCCATCAGTACGATAAACAGGTTTTTGCACTTTGAAGCAGTTAGATGCAAGTTTTCTCTATTTCGATAGTGGATTATCTTACACATTTATTGATTGAGTTGCTTCTTGAAATGTTAATGTTAGGATTAAAAATGTAAGGATATAACAATACCTACCTCCCAAGGATGTTGTGAGGTTTTTTATGTAATTTTGTCTACAAGATAATGTCACTTTGGGCAGTGTATTATATTGGGTGATTGCAGATATTCCACTATGTGTACTGTGTCTAGATTTAAAGACATGAAAAATACTCAAAGACCATACTAGGACCATAATTGTAAGTCAGTTGTTATTGGAGGCAACTGATCTCTACCGCACAATTGCCTTCACATTGTTTTAATACATAAGGGTAGAGAATGTGGTGAATCTTGGAACTAGTGTAAGTTAACCCCACGCTACAGACACTTCATGGCATCGCACTTCAGTAAAGTAGAAAAGCTTTGCTCCCTCACCTTCTCATGAGCCTTCAACCATTAGTTCCCCCAAGCAAGTTTCCTCACATGGTCCTCACCATCTATCTCTCCACCAGCCCCACTCCAGAAAGCCTGGAGAACAGCCCCACAGTGCCACCCACCTTTTCCTTTCCAATCCTTTACCACACATCTGTGGGGGCTACTTCATATTCCAAATATAAGTGCAGCTTTGCTTCTTCCTCTCCTGAAAAGACTGAGGGCAAATATTTTAACATGTTAGGAAAATGGGGCAGCTGTAAAAATGACTGATCCCATTTCCAGTGACTCATTTACACAAGGACTTTTCCAGGTTAGCAGACAAGGCTTTTTTCGGTGGGCCTGCTTCTGTGGGTTCACAGAAACCAAATTACTGTGGGTTGCAAAGAATGAGCAGGTCATTTGAAAAGCAGACATCCCTTCACCCAGACTGTGGTTTTGCATGTTCAGGCTCTCCGTCTGTGAGCTTCGGTGAGGGATCATTTTGGCTACTGGAAAAACCAAAGCTTATTTTTAATTTCTGGCTGCCAGAGCCGAGCCGCCACAAGTGTAGTCTGTGGATGACCCTCGGCTGCAGAATGGTGGGGGAGGCATTGAGAATGGAAAGGGGTTTGTGGCTCAGGATGGCTTTCCCACCAGGAGTGAGGGAGGGAGCCCTTGCAAAGGGTTTTGACAGTCTGTCCTCACACTCCCTCCTATCTGGGTTCTCAGAAATGTCTTCCCTACCTGCAGTGAACTTCTCTCTTGACTCTGGAATTTTACCTGAAGTCCAACAATGTGGAGCACCGCCAGGTGCCCCACTCCTCTGTAAAGACTTTAAAAAAAAGACCGCTTGTGAAATGTAGCAATGCTCACCCTTGCCAGAACCATAAAAGCATCAAAAGCAACCCTGCTGATAGTTTTCAAGATTTTGGTTTTTTTTAATAGAATTTGATTTTTACAGTGAAAAATAAAAAAAATACTGGTGTGCTTAAAATCAGTCATTGTTCATGCCTGTCATTTGTAGTTGCTGCTGTCAGAGAATGGGAGGGTTTCATTCTGCCCCTAGGAATATTGTCTTAATTTAGCCCCTCTGGCTATTTCATAAAGTCCAAGTATCAAGATAAATGGAATTGTCACCTAAATAAAGCATCTCACCTGACACCTTGCTGAGTTTGCCACTGGTATGCTACTGCTGACCCCCAGCCCCTAGAATGGGATTCTGGTTCCACTGGTCCTCAGTACACTAAGGGTTTGGGGGCTTGAACTTAGCAGGATCCACGCACTAAGCACAGCATCTCCAGTCCAAGCCACAGCTTCATCCTCCCTTCCTCCCAGCAGAGATTTCCTGGAAGCCAGGCAAGTCTTGACTTGTTCATCCACATCGGGGAAACTCAAGTTGGCAGAACGTTTAAATACAATTTTTAGATAATTGGAGGCCCAAACCTAGGGTGTTGGGGGAAACTCCTAAGAACGTGGCATTACCGATTGGGCAGCTTTCTCCTTGTTCTGATATCTTGTGTTCTCTCTTTGAAAATGTCAGAAAACAGGTTTTAAGAGGTGGTCTGGCTTTCTGCTCAGCCACATCCAAAGCACCTCACCTTCCCTTGCCTTTCCCCTCTTCTGTTGAAGAGGCAGGAGGATGTTTCTGAACTTCAAGCATTAGGAAATGTGGGGCCAGGTTTGGTGGCAGCTTTTGCTGGCTCCTCATCCCCCTCCCTTCACTGCTACCCAAGCTGCTCTGAGGATCTCCAGCAAGTTTTCAGTCTCAACACAAAGGACACGGAGAGAGGAAGGGTATGGGGGTCTGACTTTGTATTTTGACATTAAATGCATTTAAAAATGGCCTTTTGGTAGTTGGTTTTCAGCCTTGGATAGAGTGGCATGTGGCCTTCCCTGTCCCATTCCCTTCCCAAAGCAGAAGCTGCTCACAAAGGAGATAAGGAGACACTTGTCCCCTTTGCCAGTAAGCAATGGGGAGAGCCTCTGTGGATGACTTGTGCTGGGGTTAGGGCTGAATGGGCTTCCTTCCATCCTGAGGATAGTTTCTTTTCCCAATTCTTGGGAATTAATTTGATGCTTTAGAGTGTGGTGGGCCTGGCAATGGAGGCCACCCACACCTGCACCCTCCTCCTCCCTTCCCCCATCACTCAACACACCAGATCCTTCACAAAGGCCTAAACCTCCACCTGCAGGCAACTGCCACCCAAGTGCAGGCATGAGGAAAAGGACCTAGCTCCCTTCTCTCTTCTCCCATCCCCTAGAATTAAGATTCTGAAGAAGAGCAGAGGTGGGAGCCCTAAGAAGGCTGAGAATACTGGCCAGAGGGAGTGCTAGCACATAGGCCCAGGCCACAAGTTCTGGCTGCAGAGCATTCCTGGCTCAGACAGTTGTTTGCATAAAAGCCAAAAGCCACTGCACCTGGTGTGAGAAGGCCCCCTGGGGAGGTACTCCCTGGCTTGGGGGAGAGGGGGGAAGGAAGGTGTCATGGAAAGTCCCTGAAGGACACGGGGTGTTGAATTCACTGCGGTTTTGTTTTAACTCTGTCTTGACCTGTGAAGTAGGCAGCTGCCTCCCTTCCCCCAAAATAACAGACCTTCCCCCATAATAACATGCACAGACCCTAGGAAAGCGCGCTACAGTGGAAAGAATGGAGGTTAGAAGGCCTGTGGGTGATGTAAACTGCCCCCCTTCCCTAGGAGTGAGGGGGCAGGAAGCCCCAGAACAGTCTTTTCCCATCACCTCACCTCCCCCCTCAACCCTCTGGCCCCCTGGCCCAGAAGAGCTGCCTAGTCAAATAAACCACAGCCCTGGGGGCGGCGATGGGAACTAGGGGGGCAGATGTCGCCTCCTCCCCCAGGCTTGTCCTTCCACCAGCTCAATCCCCATCCCACCCCCACTGGAATTACATTCTCAGCACCTCCACCTTCTTCTCACACGCAGACTTTAGCTGCCCCTCCCAGACTCCGGGAGGGGGTGTGTGTGTGTATGTGTGTGTGTGTGTGTGTGTGGTGTGTGTTTGGACAAAATGGATGGACAGAGCCAGTGAATCCAGGCCAGCTCCGAAGTCTGAATGAGCAAGAGGCAGCCTGATGGAGACTCCAGCTGAGTACTTGGAGTTCTGGGGTCCAATCCCAGCCCTGCCGCTCTCTGGGTAACAGTGGGCACTTTGCTTTCCTCTCTGGGCCTTACTTAATTTTCCCTGGCGTCAAGGATCTCTAAAGTTCCTTCCAGCTGGGACTGTAAGCCTGGTCCAAACCCCATTGCTCCAGCCCTCTCGTCTAACTTCAGAAACAGGAATGTGGGGAAGGGGCGCTGGAGCTTGGGTGATGGTGGCTAACGATTTTTCCAAGTGGCCATTTTTTTTAACCATTCTATCTCGGTCCAGTACTGGTCCACAAAGGTGGGGAGGCAGGGAGGTGACAGATTCCTGTCCCCTCACCTGTGGAATTGTGGGAGGCTTTGAATATGGGCCCTGAGGCTGGGTCTGAACTCTCTGCCCTCTCAGGTTCTCCTCATAATTCTGCGTAGACCCAGACACCAGATTCCCGGCTTGGGGTGCCAGGGAGAAGACGGCAAAGGCCGGGCGGGAGTGTGGGTGGGGGAAGGGGTGCGGTGTGAGGTGGGAGTTGAGGGGGGTGTGAGGGGAGGGGCAGCTGCACTTCTGAGAAACAGCTCGGCGTCTCAGCAGCCCGCAGCCTAACCCCCTGCCTGCGGCTTCACAGCTCGCTCCTCCTGCCGCCCACGCCGCTCGGGGCCTCTCCGGGGGTCGGCAGCCCCAGCGGAGGCGGCTGCTGCTGAGGAGGAGCGGCAGCTCCAGGGGACAGCGGAGCGGAACCGATGCGGAGGGGAGGTGGAAAATGGAGGAAGGTGTGGGTCGTGTGACACCCTAGGAGTAAAGACCATCGCTCACTCGGGGTCCCGGGCGCTGGACCTCGGCTTGCCCACGTGTCCCTACCCTCCAGGTACTCTCCCTTTACACCCGCAGCGGGATCCAGAAGTGAAACTGGCCGGGGTCACAACCCAGCGCCGTCGCTCCGCCTCGCCCCGCCCTTCCGGGCATTGCAAGCTTGCAGGATCCCCCAGCGCTCAGGCGACTACAGGGGAGGAAGCTGGGGGAGGGAAAGGGGAAGTGCCCCGCGGGGCAGTCTCCGGAGCGCGGCCTCCTCGCCTCGGGGGTGCCCGCTCGTAACCACCAGTGGGAACCTCGAGACGCGCAGGCCTCAGTACCCGGAGCTGAGCGAGCGGCGCCGGCACTTCCCACGGCGGCCGCTGGGTGTCACTGCAGCCGCGCGGCTGAGCCGGCTCGGCGCCGTTGGGAGGCCGGGACGCGAGAAGCGGAGCCCGCTGGCCGCCCCTCGCAGGGCCTGCCTGGCCCGCGCACCTTGAGGCCCCGCGCAGCTTGAATGCGGCGCTCAGACCTCACGCCACCCGCCTAGTCTCTGGAGGCTCCTGCGCATCCCACCCACACACGACGAAGAACTCGCCCGGCAGCGGAGCACGTGGACTCATTGGCCCTTGGGACCGACGGCGCCGCGGGACCGGGTTCAAGGTGCGCCAGGCCAGGACGCGCGCCCCCTGGCGAAGCGGGCGGGCCTTCCCGCAGCAGAGGCGCGAGGAGCGTGCCCCGACCAACCAGAGGTAGCTCTGTGGACCCGGCGCTTGCCAGCTCCTCCTACGCGTAGGCCGGTTTTTCGGATGGCGGCAGGGTGGACGGCCGGCGCACAGTCACCTTCCGCACGTGCGGTGGAGGCATAGCGATGCGGAGGTGGGTCCCCAGGTACAACCTCACTTCTACTGCAGCCTCGTCTGGCGGCTCGTGGGTCACACCCTACTCACCTAGCCCCCTACTCACCTAGCCCCCTACTCACCTAGCCCCCTACTCACCTAGCCCCCTCGGAGCTTGTCGCCTAGATGTGTGGGCTGGGGTGGCTCAGCTTGGTGAGGAGGGAACCTGAAGGTAGGAAACCTGTATCTGGGGCTGATGGGTGTAAGAGAGCTGGCCAGGGTGGGCAAAGCTGGGTAGAAAGGAATCCCACAGGCCATGAAAATGGGGGCACTGCCCTGTAGGAATGCCCACCTCTGCCACATCCTGGAGGATCTGACTTGGGACGCAGGGGGTGGGCAGGTAGATGCTGGCGAATGTGTCTGTCAGTCACTGGGTCCGTGCCAATGCAGGCGGCCCATTCAGTCCCGCATCCAGCGTCCCTTCCAGCTCCAAGGACCCAGGCCCAACTCCACCATCAAGACCCTAGGGGGATCAACTCTGGTGGCTTTAAGAGGTGATTTCAGCCTCCCAGCCTCCGTCAGTCCTACAAAAGCACCTCAAGATAAACCTGGTAGAGCACAGATCTACTCAGCAGCCCAGGTAATAAATACTGCCACCTCTCAACAGCTCCCCCTCTATGGGGATCCTGGGAGCGCCTGGGGACCAGCCTTAGCCCCCAGGATTCCCCACTCTCTGTGGCTCTGAACTCCAATCTGTGGCATTCAGCTCCCCAGGATTCAATTCTCTCTTGTCTCCTCTCCCAACCCCTGCCCCAGCTGGAGGCTCAGGGTCCTCTGTCCTAAACTGCTGCCCAGCTCCCCTCCCAAACCCAGAAGCTGAGGTTCTGCCAGCAGCACAGGCCAAGAAAGTGGGTTGTGCCACAGACCTCTGACCACTATGCAAGCTGGATCAACCCCTGCCTTCTCTGGGCCCCTTTTGTGTCTGGTAGGCCAGTCTAGTGTTTCAGTAGTGGAAATCTTCCCAAATGCACCATAAGACCAAAACCCCATGTAATAAAGTGGTTATTTCCCCCCACCCCTATCCCTCCTGGCCCCAGGTCCCTCCTATGACCCTTGGACTCCAAGAAGGAGTTAGAAAACTGCTTATGTGGACAGTTCAGAAGAAAGGATCCTTCCAGTGGCCTTGAGCTCCCCTGCCTTCCTCCCTCTCTCCCTCCTTCCCAGGGTGCCTGGCACTTGGGCATGAAGGGAGGAACCAGGCAGGGCTCACTGACTCATTGTTGACCCCTCCGACCAGCACCAGGAGCCCCTCCACCCTTGAACTTGGATGTCATTGAACAGGATGCCTGGGGAGGAGGGAGATTGGTAACTGGCTGGAACTTTGGTGGGTTCCTCTAGAATCATGTCTCACCCCCATTCCCAGGGTCCAGAAAGTTGGTACCAGCCCTCCCTACCTTCCACCCTTGAGCAGGCAAGGAGGCCAACCCTGCAGCCATACCTTCTGAAGAGCCCCTACCCTGAAGGCCCATGGTGTTGCCAAGGACTGTGAGGTGCCCTGGTGCCAGGCCTTGGGGCTGGGCTGCAGTGCCCACACCAGCCATACTAGCCCTGAAAGTTGGTGTCTATGACATGTAGCAGGCTGTGTAGGGCAAGGTTCCCGTGCCTGGGCCACAGTCAGAGGCCTTAGGGAGCCTCCACCCATCAGGTGCCTGGAACTTCCTTGACGTCACCCTTTCAGTGCCTGGACCCTCCTCAGTGTGAGGAGATTATGGGGAATTCCCATTTTTTCAAAATCTTTTTTTTTTTTTTTCCCTGAAATTTTCCTTAATAAATATGTGTATATTAAAAAAAAAAAACCTGTTGCCATTGATTTGATTCCAACTCATAGTGACCCTATAGGACAGAGTAGAACTACCCCATAGGGTTTCCAAGGAACAGCTGGTGGATTTGAACTGCTGACCTTTTGGTTAGCAGCTGAGTTCTTAACCACTGCACCACCAGGGCTCCAATAAACATGTATCGTTTTTTATAATCAAACCCAGTACTGTTGAAAACACGATACCTGAGGCCCCAGCCCCTACCTTCTCTGCAATGCACCTGCCTCTCTGCCACCCAGATATCCTCTTAACCACAAGCCGCCACTATCCAGCAGTGCAGCTATCCTTGACAGTCCCTTCTGGTGTCCGGCCTCTGTGAATAATGCTACAGTTCCTTTGGATGTGGAGCAGCAGCCTTCTCCCTCATCCTCTGAGCTGGGGAATCTTTAGGCTAACTCTGAGGGCTCCTTTATCCCCAAATTTTCAGTTCTTCGCTGCTTCCTCTCCTCCAAGAAGCCAGAGATCTCAGCCAATCATCAAGAATGACCACACAGTCCCCCGAGAGGCTCCCAGGCACTGGCCAATGGAGTCATCATCACAGATCCACATCCAGCTCAGAGCCAAACCAGCCACCACCTCTAAGGGCCCCCAGTGTCCCAGGCCCCTCACAGTGGCCGGTACTGAGAATGGAGAAGGCAGGGAATAAAGGGCAGGGCAGAGAATGGCTGCATTCCACCACCAGCAAACTAGGCTGTCTGACCTCTTTTCCTAACTCCCCTTGTGACCTCAGGTAAGTCACTCTTTCTTTTTGAGCCCCATCTCTAAAATGGGAACAGTACCTGTAACAGACATTCCAATTAGCTGATTGACATAAAAGGGCTTTGATCCCTGCCTGGTGCTTAGGCTGTGAGGATACACTGGGTCCCGTTCTTGTGCAGCCTAAACTCCTGGATATGCTTAAGAGACAACTCATTCTGACCCCTTAACTCCCACCGCAGCCTGGAACCTGGGCACCTATACCTAGAAGTGGCCTTGGTCGTCCGTGGCCAACCACACAACCAGCACTAGCCAGCTCAGTGCCTGTGGGCAGCCAGTAATGAGGACAGTTACAGAAACCATGGCAGGCACCAGGTTGCACTGGTCCTGCTGAGAAGCAGCAAAATCTGCACACCTCCCTAGCCTGGGCTGCGGTAAGTTCTTCAGGGTAAACTGTCAGGCAAAGGGCTGGTGGTGGCCTCCCTGCCCATCTCTGTCTGCCATGCTTGGCATCAAGCTCCCCAGCCTGGGATTAGCTGGGGCCGAGAGGTGCCCCAGTCACAAGTGGCTGTAGGGGCTGCCATGTCTGGCCCAGGAGCTGGTTGTGGTGACTAGACGTTTTCGAGGTCACATCAGAAAAACCCTCTCAGCCAAAGACTAAGGCTGCAGAAAAGGGAGGGGTCTTTCAGGGGAGGACCTCACCTACAGGTCACTGTGGCTGTCACTGAACCTTAGGAATTCTACCTGGATATCTGCCAGGCAGGGGTAGCAGAACATACCCAGACCTGGGACTCAGACCTGGGCTTAAATCCTGGCTCTCCCTCCAGCATGTGATTTGAAGTAAGTTTCTGCATTGAGCCATGGATTTCCTCACCTACAAAAAGGGATCCCACCACCTCGTGCTCAACCACTCTCAAAAGATTTGGGGAGAGGCTTTCCATTAAAAAAAATTTATAGGATTTTCAAGCATATGCAAAAGTAGAAGAATTTTATTTTAAAAACAAAGCTGGGACATCATGTCATTTCACCTACAAAGACAGTGTATCCTAAAAGAACTTTCTAACAAAACAACCACAATACCATTATCACACCTTAAAAAGTGAAATCATTCTTTTGTGTCATCAAATATCTAACCAGTGTTCCAATTTCCCAGTTGCTTATTGTATTAGTTCCCTGTTGTTCTTAGGTGCCATCAAGTTGATTCTGACTCATAGTGACTCCGCGTACAACAGAATGAAACGCTGCCTGGTCCCGGGCCATACCCACAGTCGTTGCTACGCTTGAGCCTTTTATTGCAGCCGCTGTGTCAGTCCATCTCGTTGAGGGTCTTTCTCTTTTTCGCCGACCCTCTCTACCAAGCATGATGTCCTTCTCCAGGGACTGGCCCCTCTTGATACCTTGTCCAAAATAAGTGAGACGAAGTCTCACCATCCTCGCTTCTAAGGAGCATTCTGGCTGTACTTCTTCCAAGACAGATATATTTGTTCTTTGGGCCGTCCATGGTATATTCGATATTCTTCGGCAACACCATTACTTCCCTAGGGCTGCCACAAAGTGCCACAAACTGGTGATTTAAAACAATAGAAATTTATTCTGTCCCAGTTCTGGAGGCCAGAAGTCCAAATTTAGGGTGTCAGCAGAGCCATGTTGTTTTGCCGGGACTCAGAACTGTACACTCAAGAGGGTGGATCTTACTGTGTTAAGTTGTATCTGAGCTTACTATATGAAAAAGGAATGAATTTATAGATCAATGGAAAAGGCTTGAGAATCCAAAGATAAACCTCTACATTTCTAGTCAATTGATTTTCACAAAGGTGCCAAGACAATTCAGTAAAGGATAGTCTTTTCGACAAATGGTGCTGGGACAGTTGAATATCCACACATCAAAAGATGAATTTAGATCCTTATTTCACACCAAACACAAAAACTACCTCAAACTAGATCACAGACCTAATGTCAGAACTAAAACTATAAAACTTTTAGAAGAAATTTGGGAGGAAAAATCTTCACGGTCTTGGCTTAGGCAATAATTTCTTAGATACCAAAAGCACAAGTGACAAAAGAAAAACTGATAAAATTTAATTTGATTAATTTTTACCAAATTTTTTAAAAATTTTCATTGCAAACAATAACATCAAGAAAGTGAAAAGACAACCTAATAGAAGGGGGAGAAAATATTTACAAATCATATACCTGATAAAGGACTTATATCTAGAATATATAAAAACTCTTACAAGTCAATAGTAAAAATAACCAATTTTAAAAAATGGATCAATGACCTGAATAAACATTTCTCCAAAGATGTACAAATGGCTAATAAGCACATGAGAAGATGTACAATATATGTTTCAGCATGTTTCCTCATGTTTGGTGATTGACTGCTTGCCGTTGACTTGATTCACTCATGTTGTTGCTGTTGTTGTTAGGTGCTGTCGATTCAGTCCTGACTCATAGTGACCCTATGTACAACAGAACAAAACACTGCCTGGTCCTGCACCATCCTCACAATCATTTTTATGCTTGAGCCCATTGTTGCAGCCACTGTGTCAATCCATCTTATAGAGGGTCTTCCTGTTTTTTGCTGACCCTTTACCAAGCATGATGTCCTTCTCCAAGGACTGGTCCCTCCTGATAACATGTCCAAAGTATGTGAGATGAAGTCTCGCCATCCTCGCCTCTATAATGAGCTCTACTCTGTCCTATATTCTGACTCATAGAGACCCTATAGGACAGAGCATAACTGCCCCATAGGGTTCCCAAGGCTGTAGTCTTTACCAGAGCAGGCTGCCACATCTTTCACCTGCAGAGCAGCTGATGGGCTTAAACCATGGACCTTTCAATTAGCAGCCAAGCACTTAACCACTGCACCAGCAGGGCTCCTAATGGGTACAGGGTTTCTTTATTAAGGACAAAAATGTTCTGAAGTTAGATTGTGGTGATTGTTGCACAATCAGTGAATATACTAAAAACAATTTAGTAGACTTTAAGTGGATGAATTGTATGGTATGTGAATTATATCTCAATAAAACTGTTAAAAAAAAAAATTCCCCGTTAGCATTTTACCTAATGGTTTTAGCAGCCATTGAAGAGCCATCATTTCATTAGTGGTTACAAAATGATATTCTAATTTTATCATTTTTACGGCATTTGTTAGCTGGAATTCTTCTATAATGAAAAACCTTCCCTCAGAAATAATTTGGTTACTAAGAAGAAGTTAAGACAAGGCAGGAAAAATGCTTGATTTTTCTCTTTATTTAGCAATTTTTAGATAAGTTGGTTCCCTAGCATTTTCCAAAAGTGACCAATGAGTTTTTCTGTGTGTTGTAATGAATGAACTCATGGATTTTCATGTGTGTGGTGTTTTAATCCACTGGAGTTATTATTTTTATTTGTTTACGTTGTCTCATTTTTAGTTGTCCCATCTTTAATCAGTCAGAGTCATTCAACTTGTCTCCTGACTCTTTTTGGCATGACCCTAGTAGTCTTTGATAGTTTCCTTGCTTTCTAGTATAACAGGATGTTCCAGGATCATTGTACATTTCTTGCCCAGACCTGGAATCAGCCATTAATCCACAATCTTAGTTCCTTACAGTGGGGAACGGTATTTAGAGATCACAGTCTGGGCACTAGGGGAGTTCATTGCTATTGGGTGGTCATTCTCTCACACTGAAAATCTTGGTTCCTAGTTTTATTTCCTTTTTTAATAAGAAAATGAATGTGAACAGGATATGATGGGTGAAATGCTATACTAATATAAGGACTTATTACCCCACCAGTTAGTCCAGGATTTGCTGAAGACAAGGGTGTTGTCTAACTCATCTCCAACTCCAGGCTCTGTCAGTTACTTCTCTGGCTTTACACAAGGAAATCTCACCTGCATGATAGTCCTTTGTCCATTAATTTATTTAACAAGAAATTATTGGATGCCCACTATATACTAGGCTCCATACTGGGTGCTGAAAACTCTCTGGTAACTAAGACCACCCTTGCCCTCAAAAAACATCCAAGTTGGCCAGAACATGGTCTTGATCCATCTGACACATTCACCAAGGCCTCAACTTGTGTCCACCTCTCCTGACCCTCTTCTCTATTCCAGCTAGTCAGTTTTTGCCAGACGGAACTCTTAGGTATATCAAAAAATAATCTTTATTGTCATTAGTATAAAACAGAGCAGATCGACTGGCCTCCCAGTCTGTACAAAGTGTAGGGCATAGGACCACCTGGGCTGCCCCATTTCTCCCATAATGCCCGGTCTCAGAGCATTGCCCCAGGATCTCCATGAAGGGGAGAGGGCCACCCCAATCACCTTTCCTTAAGGAGAGAGGTTAAGGGTGGACTGGGTAGGAGGTACTTTCTGCCTAAGGGACGGGAAGGAACAGAGGAGAAAACTGGAGTGGGGGATGCTCCAATTATTCATGATCCTGTCCTCACCTTTTGACCCCTCTGAGCCCACTTTATAAGTGGATGGGATGGTAAGCAGCCTGAAGCTGGGCTGAGATGCACGCCTGTTGGCATGGTGTTCAGAGGGCCACACGGATACAGCAGTGGCGCAGCAAGCACGGCAGGATGCCACGGTTCAGCTGGTGGAACTCTACGAGCTGCAGCAGGTCAGTGAAGCGGGTCTGGCCATCATCCATGCTGAAGTAAAGACGGCCCTCCTCCTCACTCTGGGGTATGGCCATGGAGGGGGGTGGAAGGTCAGGTAGGTGTATGAGGCTTAGGGAGTTCCCTCCTGGGCCAGGGCAGAGGTCTCCATTTCTTGTGCAAGGAGAGGGCAGGAGACCTCAGACATACTGGGGGCGAGGGGAGGAGGGGCCTGATGAGGAAGGCAGATTGCTGGGAGGTCTGTGTCTCTACTGCAAGAATCTGGGGATTTGGGGAAGGAGGGGATTACTCACTGGCAGGATGAGATAATGCTTGACTTTCTGCAGGTGGCACAAAGAGAGAACAAAGCCCTGTGGGTTCCGCTGACTCTCCCGGACCAGGAATAAGCTGCCCGGAAACAGGGCAATATTACCCAAGGGCACATGGCTGTCACCTTGACACAGGGTCTTTCTTACCCTGGACTTGTTGCCCCACCCAGTGCTGCCCCTTACCCGTCCACCAGGCCCTGCTGCCTGATGAGCCGTTGGCTCTCCTCGCGGGAAATGCGTCCATGGAACCAGGGTTGGGTGCGGTGGATGGCTAGGGTAGGGGAAGCCAGATGGACAGTCACTCCTAAGGAGGGGATTCCCATTCTCTGCCCCCCAGGAATGCTCAAAGAAGCCAGGGCAGCCTCCAACCCTGGGTGCTCTGGCCCTCACCCACCTGCACTGAGGCTCGAGCCTGAGCTTGGGGTGGGCAGACTGAGGCGGTGGTTAGTCTTCTTCTGCAGATGTGGGGGACAGAGGAAAGTCAGGGTGTGGCTGAGGGTGTTACGCAGCACCTCTGGACTGTAGAGCCCCTTTCCCCAGGTGAGGGGCCTCTCTTTACCCACCTCTCCCTCCTTCCCACTCCAGGAAAACCCATATGGAGAGAAGGCCCCAGCACAGGTAGGCAGATAAGTGTAGCCCCTCACCCTCCAGGCCTGGGCCTCCTCCAGGGCTGCACTCAGAGCTTCCCGGGGGTTCTCGATGACACGCCCGGCATGGCCGGAGAAGTCCATGGCCACCAGGGTGTTATCCGAGACACTCCTCTGGAGATGGAGAGGGCAGGGGTCAGAGGGCTTTCCCTGGGACAGGGCTCAGGTGCCCATCCCAGGCTAATGCCTCCTATGCACACTCACCAAGGGTGGGGAACCCAAACAGGATGGGCGCAGGTGGCGAGACTGTGCCTGCTGATAATTTTTATACAGCTGCATTCCATACTAGGGGTAGGGAGAAAAAGAGGGCCTGGGGTCAGGTAGGTCCTGGGTGGTCGGTTGTGATAACCCCCCCAGACCAGGACTCCATCCTTGGAGCAGAAGCTCTCAGAGGGCAAGGCTGTGATGCTCCCCTCATTCTGGAGACTTCCTGAGGGCAGAACTACAACTCCTCCCTCATGCCAGGGAGCCCAAGGGCATGGCCAGCCCCCTCATGCCACTCCCAGAGCCTCACCTTGAAGAGGCGAAAGGCAGCCAGCCAGCAGGTACGGCTCTGCTCATCCTCACTGCAGAAGATACGGAGCCCCTTGTGGCCATTTCGAAGCTTGTTGGGCTAGGGGGAGAGGAAAGTGGCTGGTCCCATAGCTGCCGTTAAGATCAGATGTCTGTCCCTGTCTCCATGGGGCAGGGCAGGACCCAAGGAGACTCCAGCAGGGCCAAGGCGCAGGGAGAGAGTCCGGGTGTCCCAGAATGGAGCTCAGAAGCCCAGGTAGGATCCTGAGGACTGAGCACCTCCTATTCCCTCCCAGGCCAGGGTTGGGACCCTAGGCATGAGGCCAAGTCAGGACTTCACCTTGACACAGAAGCCAAAGTCGGTGGGCATCCCATAGAGCTTGCGGCCCTGGGTCACCACGTACACGTTGGACTCATTCACATCTGCCACGTACTGCAGGTGCCTTGGATCCTGAGAGCACAAGTGAGCAGGACTTGGTACAGGCAGGCCCTATTATCCCCTTAAGCCAGGTGGAAGGAGCTCCGGTGGCGCAGTGGTTAAGTGGTCAAATGTTAATCAAAAGGTTAGCTGTTGGAACCCCCCAGCAACTCCTTGGGAGAAACATGTGACAGTCTGCTTCCGTAAAGCTTTGGAAACCCAACGCGGCAGTTCTACCCTGTCCTATAGGGTCATTATGAGTCAGAATCAACTCTACAGCAACGGGTTTGGTTTTTGGTCTTTAAGCCAGGTGGGGAGCTTCCAGCCCAGAGAGGGGCTGGGTAGTGCCTGAGGTCACACAGCAAACAGAGATAAAGCCAGGACTTGAACTGCCTTTCCCACTGCTACCTCCTAGGGCAGGTAAACTAGGCAGGGAGGGGTGGAGCCATAAACTGGAGGCAGCTTGGAGGCAGGGAGGAGAAGCTGAGGGTCTTAGGGTCCAGGGGAGAGGTCCAGGAGCCAATAGGAAAGGGGGTATCCTAGGACAGGGAAGGGGTACCCCAGGGGCAGGGGCTGGGGCTAGCACCCTCAACACCTCACCTTGGAGGTACCCTTCGTGGAGTAATAGAGGCCAGAGCGCCGCAGGAAGCAGAAGAAGCGTTTCCAAAGTTTTCGTCCAGACCCCCGCAGTTGCAGGAAGCCCTGGATCTCAGGGAAGCTGCCCGAGTTCAGGAAGTTCTGAAGTAAGAGGAGAGTGGGGTGGAGAGTGAGAAGCTGACACACCCCAGGCCTTCACAGGACCCTCCTTTAGGATAAAAGGTGCTCTGCGTGGATTTATCATGCCCATTTAACAGATGAAGAAACTGATGCTCAGGAAGGGAAGGTGACTTGTCCACAGCCACATGGGACTGCTGGGCTCTTTCCAACACATGGAGGGGGGAACAAGGCTTAAGGGTAAGGAAGTGCTGGGTAACCCTGGGGGACCATGAACATGAGGTGAAATAGGGGGCTTCCCTCACCTGGATGAGGTCTTCATGGGATATGCCCGTGTTTGCATCGAGACAGCTGGAGACCATCTTTTCTGGGAACAGGGAGTGCTGGGGGCAGGAAGGGGTCAGGGGTCAGGGGTCAGGGATCGAGAGTCCAGGTTGGGGCTCAGGGTTTCTCCGCACCCGGACTCCCGTTACCATACTCACTGGGGAGTTCTTGAAGAGTTCGTATTTAGCGAAGTTTTTCCGGAAGACGAAGCGGCTGTCTCCGCCAACGGGCCAGGCAGCCTGCACCTCCACCACAGACTCATGGTCCTCCAAGCCCCGCTCTGAGGTCAAGGGCAAAAAGCAGGGGTCAGTGAAGACCAGCCAGCACACCCCCACACACCAGCTGGGAGGCAGGGCCTCATGGCCCAGGCAGTTCCATGCACCCCAACTCACCCAGTGCTAGATGGGGGTGGCACTCTACCAGCCCCCAGTTCTCATCACTGAGGGCGTGAGCTCGCTGCACCAGCATTTCACACACGTGGCGAGCCGTGGCCCCCGCCGCCACCTCCACAGACCTGCAGGCCTCATCTTCACTGTACACCTTTACCACCTGCACCCCAGGGATTGCAGGTACTTGGGGGAGGGCAAAGAGTGGTTCTTTCCCTTCCCCTGCCTGCTGTATCCTTAGAGGGACCAAGATCCTCCCCCACCAAAGTGATCCTATATCCACCCTAGAGACCACCCCCCCATCCCAGCCTTTTCCCCTTTCCCAGGAAAACTCACGTGGGGGCGGCTGGCATCTCGGGGGAGCAATCCCCTTGCACTGGAGGTGCCCCCAAGAATGGGGCTTTGTGAAGGAGGACTGCAGAGCTCGGGGAAAGGGTTGGGGATAGAGGGCAGAGAGGTTGTCTGCAGCTCCTCCTCTCGGAATTTCCTGTGGTGAGGGGAGAGGGCAGAGGCCAGGAGAGGTATTGACTGCCAGCCTCTGTGTATTCTCTGGGCTGACCTCCCCCACAGCCCCATTGCCACATTGTACCTGCTGGCTGGGATAGGCAGGGGCTGGGACCTCTTCACCTCCCCAGAAAGAGGGGCACTGGGGGGTGGGGGAGTCCCGGGAGGGGTCCCAGGGATTGCGCACAAGTCTTCTGGGGAGCTGCTGAGATGTGGTGGAGACAGATCCAGCTCCATGACATCTGAGGGAGAAGAGGTGGCTGAATGCAGTGCTCGGTGCCCTTGTCCTGGGGAGAGTGGCCAAGAGGACCAGACCTCCTGTCCTTGCACAACTGTTAAGCTTCCCTCAGAGTTTACACAGCCCCTTATTGCTCCTCCTCTCCGTGGATATTGCCAGGAGCATTTGGGAAAGGATGGAATGAGCCCCACTTTACAAAAGGGGTCACTGAGTCCCTGAAAAGGAAGCATTTTGCACACATGATCACAGAGGAGTCAGGCCATGAAAACTGGTGTTTGGACTTCAAGTCCAGTGCTCTTCCTTTAGCCCCAAGTTGCCCAAGGGAAGAGCTAAGAGGGCACCACCACAAGCCTGACAGCAGCAACGCAGACTCCAGACCCCACAGACTCTGGGGCTCAGGCTCTCGCTGTCAGCGCAAAGGGCCATTGCTTGGCCTCCAGACATAGGCCACTCACTCAGCTGGGCTCTGGCCCAGGTTTTTCCATTGCTTCTGTTGCCAGACCTGGTTGTCAGAACCTGTTGTGGCAAGGCCTGCCCAAGTGATGAGTGATCCACAGAAGGGGAGATGGGGGTGGGGAAGGGCAGAACAGGAGCCAGGAGGGCAGGAGGGAGGGCAGGAGGGTGAGCCTCAGGGCCTTTGCCCCAGCAGCCCCCAAATCTGGTGTGCCCTCTAGGGCACCTCCTCCTTTCTTCAAGCCCCAGTGCCAGGGCCACCTCCTCTGAGTAGCCTTCCTGGATTTTCCACATTCAGACTAAATGGCTGTCTTTCAGCGTTATGCTTCAGCCTCTGCATCTATTACTGTGCACCTGTCTTATCCACCCACTGGTCTGAGGGCACCCTGACACCCCCAGGCAGGGCC
The DNA here is from genome assembly GCF_024166365.1 of Elephas maximus indicus. Taxonomy (NCBI): domain Eukaryota; kingdom Metazoa; phylum Chordata; class Mammalia; order Proboscidea; family Elephantidae; genus Elephas; species Elephas maximus. Next base: position 47,037,016 of record NC_064837.1, on the reverse strand, counting down.
AGAGCCCATGTCTTATCACCCATAGGTGCTGCACAGGCCCCCAGGATGAGTCAGAATAGAACAGGTGGGCAAAGATGCCCACTGGGTTAGAGGCTCCTGCTCCGCAGGAACCAAGCAGGCCCCCTTGGCTGGGCTGAGGTAGGCGGGGCGGGGGGCGGGCGCAAGAGGGGGAACCTGATCCCAACTCCCTGCTTGCTCTCCGGACACTGGGCCAGGCCAGTTCTACAAGGCTGCCTGGGGTACCCTGGATTGACACCAGGAATGGGGCAGCACCTGACCCTAAAGTGAGGGCAGGAGGGGATTTGGGGAACAGGTGAGACAGGGTGGGGCAGGGACAGCAGTGCCTGGGGCTCTCCATTCAACCTTGACTCATGTGCAAACTTCCTGGCTTAGGAGAAACACAAACAACCCTGCCTCCACCACCACCCCCCAACCTACCTGTAGCCTGGGAGGGATGGGGGAGGCACAGAGAAGGGAACAGGATGGGGAGGAGGAGGAGGATGCAGAGCCTGAGGCTGTTCTGACATCATCTCCTCCTCCCCACTCTTGGCCTATACCCTAGTCCTTCAGTCCAGGTAGGACTTGCAGTTGCCACCCTTAGTCCGGTAGCCACCACCCAGCCCAGAAGCCCCCATCCCAAAGAGAAAGGGAAGACCCGACCTGGATTGAAAGGCCCATCTGGAGTGGGGCCGCTCTCCATCCACCCAAAGCAGTGCTCAGTGCTCCCTACTCTGTCTCTGGGGCTCTCATCCTGCTGCTGCCACCCACCCCTGGCACCCAGGACTCAGCCAGCCCAGGGGACTCATCTGTGAAACCCCTGGGGGATGAGGCTCCTCCTAACACACTCTCACACCTCTCTGGGTATCCTCCCCAAAGGATACGACAGGGGCAGGAGCAGAAAGTCAAAATACCCAAGAGGACAGATGACTCTAGACAGGCAGACAGGGCAAAAGGCCCCAGAGAGAGGACCAGGAAGGGGGCCCAGGGTCCTGAGGGGCAGTGCAAGACACACCTACCCTCAAACATAAACATCTATACTTTAAAGACAGATTAAGTGCTTGGCTACTAGGTTGGTGGTTTGAACCCACACAGAGGCATCTCAGAAGACAAGTCTGGGGATCTGCTTCCAAAAGGTCATAGACTTGAAAACTCTTTGGAGCAGTTCTACCCTGCGCACATGGGGTTGCCATGAGTCAGAAATCAACTCAACTGCAACTATCAACAACACTTAAACACCAAACACAATGTGTGCCCCCCAACCTCTGACAGCCAGGAGCCTGGTGACTCATTCAAGGAGGGCTAGGGAGAGGGGCTGCTGGTCTATCCTCTCCTTGAAGTCAGAGACCAACAGTGGGATGGGGCAGGACCCAGGAATCCCTGAGTGTGTTTAGAAGGGGAAAGGGGATCTGAATCAGATTAGAGTCTGGAGTCAGAGGGCGGGGAGAGGCCACTCTAGATCAGGCTGCCTTCAGACTCTCCGAAGGCGAGAGAGAGGAGTGGGTCTGGACCAAAAAGTTGAGGGGGGAGGAGTAAGGGGCCCCAGCTGTGAGACGTACGCAGCCCGCCCCCCTCCCCAAGAGCTCTGGGGCTTTCAAACCGGCGCCCTGGGAGAGTTTACAACCCCCAAAATCTATTGTCCACTCAACAATGCAACGCCATGCCGCGGCTCTCCCAACAGCCTCTCCTGCCCCAGCAGCTCCAGCTCCACCCTCCCTCCCGCCCTCCTTACCTCCTTGTTTACTTCCTGTATCTTGCCCCACCTGGCTGGCCCCAAGGGCGGTGGCAGGGCCCAGTGTTTAAGGCCGACAGAAAACAAGGCCACCTACGGTATTTCCCGGGGTTGAGCAGGGACTGGAGGGTCAGACCCCGGGCTGGGGGCGTGGAGGAGGCGGGAGGGCCCCTATCCCTCTCAGTGCCCCGCCCCTATCAGGATTTGTAGTAGGGGGAAGGGTTAACCGGGAGCTCTTCGTGTGCAGGGCCCAGGTGAGGAGGCGGGAAACCCCTAGGTGACCCGGAGTTGGGGGGAGGGCCCAGGGCCATGAGGCCCCGCCCAGTCCCTCACTCAAGAAAGAAAACGCCCAATGGGAGAAGGTGGGGGGCAGGGGGGCAGCTCTTTTAAAGTTTAATTTGGGAAGAATTCTCGAGCAGCCGAGTGTGTGGGGTTAATCATTACAGGCGGCTTGCCCTCACGGAGGCCCCCCCACAGCAGGATACAGGGGAGAAGGGAGAGCAGAGTCCAGGACAGGACAGCCAAAAGGGGGCATTCCTGGGGGGCAGGAAGGTTGGGGGGCAGGAAGGTTTGGAGGCAGGTGCATTCTCTGTGCCCAACGTGCAAGGGAGACCCAGGCCCTGGACCTCGAGTCGCTCCCCAGCCTCAGCGAACAGGACCACCTGCCCCGACACACTCTCCCCAGGTTCCATTGCACTGCAGACCCCCCCACCCCGCCGCCATCGTCCGGCCCTCCAGCCTTCCTAGTCCACTTCATTTTGAAGCCAGGAGGGACCCCATGGCGGCACCGCCACACCCCCATCCTTCCCTTCGAGGGCAGGAGCCTGTGTTCTGGAGCAGGACCTCAGGTCTGGGTCCAGGTGCCACAGTCGGGAGAGCTCAGCTCCAGCTATTTAGAGAGTCCCTTTCCTTTACTGCCCTCCAACTGGGAGGGGGGCCGGTGGAGACATGTCCTGGGTAGACGCTCAGGAAAGCCCAAAAAAACAAAACCAAACCCATTGCCGTCCAGTCGATTCCGACTCATAGCGACCCTCTAGGACAAAGCAGAACTGCCCCCACAGGGTTTCCAAGGAGCGACTGGTGCATTCGAACTGCCGACCAGTGCTCCCTAGAGAAGTCCAAACTGGGGTAAAATCAGGCTGATCGAGGGAGTGAGGTCAGGGCATCTCCCCTCCTAGCGCTCCTTCTGGGTGTGTGGGGAGGGGCTTGTTTCAGCGGGAAAAGCAGTGTCTCCTGGAGAAGACAATTCGAGATCTTTCTTCCCAATAGGTGGTTGGCTCAGAGGGTGCGGGTGGGGGGAGGGCAGAGGAGGAACTCGGGATTGGGGAGGACAGGAAATGGGAATAGGGGAGGATTGATGGCGGATGGTGAGGAGGGGGCGGGATGGAAGCCTGGGGGAAGAAAGTGAAAGGACGCGCCAAAGTATCACAGCAGGAGGCAGCGTCTCCACACTGACCCTGGTCCCCGGACCTGCCCGCGCTCCTGGTCTCCAAGATGAGGTGCCCGAGTTGGTCCTTACCTGGCCTAGACGTCGGAACACCTGGCTGGCCACTGGCTTAGGGAGGGAGACTCCAGTCTCTTAACTACCTGACCACCACCCCCACCCCCGCATTGCTCCCGCCCCTGGCCTGACATCACCGAGGGGGGAAGCGGAGGGGGAGAGCCAGGCGGCCGCCTGTCCGTCCACCCGGGCAGCCAGCCAGTTCCTGGCCCAGAGACAGGCACAGCCTGGGGCCCTGCGGCTGCTGGGGGTGGGAGCAAGTTGTCGTCTAGGAGCGATCTCGGTCCCCTCACCTGGAGGAGCCCCAGCAGGAGTAGCAGGATACCGGGTCCAAAGTCTGGCTCTAAGAACTCCGGACACCTGGCTTTGATTTCAAATCCACTCCGGGTTCTCTACAGGTGCTGGCAAGGTGTCCTGACTTTGGACGCAGAAGTCTGGGGGAGTCCAATGTGTACAGACTCCAGACCCAAGGAAGCTAAAATTATCCTGGGCAGGTGGGGGCGGGGCCTGGGGGCGGGGCCCGGGAGGAGGAAGCAAAGGAGAAGGGGCGGAGACTCTCGGACACTACGCGGCCTGGGATTGTTTGTGTCTTTCCTAGCCTGGCAGCAGGTGCCAGGGGAGGGTGCAGGTGTCCGGGGAGAGGCGGGGAAAGGCAGTCGAACAGAACCGCCCCAAGAACGAAGATCAAGAGCCCAGACTACTGGGAGGGAGGGGCTGGGGCTGGAAGGTAAGGGGAAATGGCCCGGCCCACTCTTCCCCCATGCCCCCCAACCCAAAAACCTTCCCCGTTAATTGGCCAAGCAAAGGGGTCTGTCCGGCGCTCCTGGTCCCACCCCTAGGGGCAAAGGGCACAGCAAACGGGGGAAGCCAGCCAGTGAGGTGTTCGAAACTGGCCTGCCCGTTGACCCCCGGCCAGTCTGGCCACACAGACTGCGCTGAGAGCCTCCAGGGTATATCCTCCCTTCTGAGCAAAGTCCAGGGTCTCAGTTTTTCCCTTCTGAAATCTAAGAAGTTAGGCTGGGTTGCACGGTAGGAGGCGCCACTGTACCTGTGGAAAGCTCTGGCCCGAGTGCCAGCGGGACTCCCCATAGAGCGATCACTTAGCTCTCACATTCAGCCCTAGGCAACAGGGACAGAGAATAGGGAGGAGGTGGTGCGGGCAGCGAGATCAACGGCAATTGCCGCTTCTCAGCCTGATGGGGGTGACAGTTGGGTAAACTGTCCTTGGGGTGATAAGAGTTTCACCCTGGGGGAACACTGAGGAGTGGCTCCAGCCTCAACTTTGTCCAAACTAGGTTTTCCTTGAAGAACTAATATGAGTGGACCAAGTAAAGAGGTGGCGGAAGAAGACAAGGTCATCTGGGCCATGAAGCAGCTTGGGTAAAGGCAGAGTGGACAATTCAGTCATTCATCCCATCATGCATTCAACTAATATTTGTTTAGTGTCTACTATATGCCAGCCCTATGCTATGTACTGGGACAGTGTTGAGTGACAAAAGGCAGGCCCTGCCCTTATCCTCAGGCAGCCCAGTCAGGGAGAATCACACAAATAAATAAATAAAATTAAAATGGCGGGTGACAACTGTGTTGGGAGAATGACTAACACAGGGAGTCAGGGAAGACTTCCCCTTGGAAGTGACAGCCCAAGGGGAAGCTAGGGGGAGCAGGGGAGAGAGGAGGCACCTTCCAGGATGAAGGAACAAGTGCCACAGCCTTGGAAGCAGGGGGCAGAGGACAAGGGAGAGAGACTAAACCACACAAGGCCAGGCATGTGTAGAGAAGGTAAGAAAGGCAAGTGCTTTGGATGACCTCAGCTGCCGTTTCTCAAAGCATGGCCTGTGACCACTTGCCACCAAATCTCGCTAGGCTTGTGTAAAATATCAGATCCCTGGGCCCCTCCCCACCTACTGAATTTACTGAGTCTCTGGGACTGAGACCCAGGAATGTCTGGTATTGACAAGCCCTCAGGTGGCTGTTCTGCAAACCAGGTTTGAGAGCCATTCATCCTGTCTATCCAGACTGGCGGGAGCAGTGGGCAGAGGCCAAGCCCTGCAGGGTCTATCTGGGCTTAAGTGGAGACAAAGGAGAACAGCAGATTTCCATTTTGGAAGGATCATTCTGGATGTTGAAGAAGGGCTGAAGAGGGAAGCTAAACTCAGAGGGTTGAGTGCTGTAGGATTCCATTTATATGGCTCGCTGGAGAGGGCATATCTGTGGTCAGGGAAGGGGCAGACGGCTGATGCTAGAGTGGCACAGGGAACTGCGTTCTGTATCTTAGTTGTGGTGGTGGATTCACAACTGTGTGTGTTTATCAGGACTCACAGAACTGTACACTCAAAAGGGTGAATTTTACTGTGTTAAACTGTATCTGCATTTACTCAATAAAAAAATAAAAGAATAGATTTCTAGATCAATGGAACAGAATCAAGCGTCCAAACACAAACCCTCACATTTATGGTCAGTTGATTTTCACAAAGGCGCCAAGACAATTCAGTGGAGGAAAGCATAGTCTCTTAAGCAAATGGCGCTGGGACAATTGAATATCCAAATGCCAAAAGATGAATTTAGATCCTTACCTCACACTAAGCCCAAAAATTAACTCAAAATAGATCATAGACTTAAATTTAAGAGCTATAATTATAAAAACTTCTAGAAGAAACCGTGGGAGAAAATCTTCATAACTTTGGGTTAGGCAGAGATCTTAGCTATAATACCAAAGGCACAAGTGACAAAAGAAAAAAAAAAAAAAGATAAATTGGATTTCAGCAAAATTTTAAAATTGTTCATATCAGAAGTGTAACACCACTAAGAAAATGAAAAACAAAACAAGGTACAGACTAGGAGAAAATATTTGCCAATCATATACCTGCTAGGGGGTTTTGTTTCCAGAATATATATACACATATATATATATTTAAAAAAAGAAAAAAAAAAAAACTGCTACAACTCAACAACAAAAAGACAAACAACCTCATAAAAAAATGGGCAAAGGACTTGAACAGATATTTCACCAAAGATACGCAAATAGCCAAAAGCACATGAAAAGATGCTCAGTGCCATTAGTCACTAGAGAAGTATGAGTATTAAAACCACAATGAAATACCACTTCACACCCACTATGATAGCCGTAATTAAAAAAACAAACAAAACAACAAGTGTTGGTGAGGGTGTGGAGAAATTAGAACCCTCATCCATTGCTGATGGGATTGTAAAATGGTGCAGCCGTTGTGGAAAACAGTGTGGCGGTTCCTCAAAAGACCAAAAGACATGTTGTTGTTCTGTGCTGTCCAACTCAACCTATAGGGCAGAGTTGAATTGCCCCATAGAGTTTCCTAGGTAGGCTGTAATCTTTTTTTTTTTTTTTTTTTTCAGTTTTTATTGTACTTTAAGTGAAAGTTTACAAACCAAGTTAGTCTCTCCTACAAAAATTTGTATATACCTTGCTATATATTCCTAGTTGCTCTCCCCCTAATAAGACAGCATATTCCTTCTTTTCACCCTCTATTTCCTTGTCCATTCAGCCAGCTTTCTTTTCCCCTCTGCCTTCTTATCTCCCCTCCAGACAGGAGCTGCCCATGTAGTCTCATGTGTCTACTTGAGCCAAGAAGCTCACTCCTCACCAGTATCATTTTCTATCCTATAGTCCAGTCCAATCCCTGTCTGAAGAGTTGGGTTTGGGAATGGTTCCTGTCTTGGGCTAACAGAAGGTCTAGGGACCATGACCTCCAAGGTCCTTCTAGTCTCAATCAGACCATTAAGTCTGGTCTTTTTACGAGAATTTGAGTCAACATCCCACTGCTCTCCTGCTCCCTCAGGGGTTCTCTGTTATGTTCCCTGTCAGGGCAGTCACTGGTTGTAGCTGGGCACCTTCTACTTCTTCTGGCCTCAAGCTGATGTAGTCTCTGGTTTATGTGGCACTTTCTGTCTCTTGGGCTCTTAATTACCTTGTGTCTTTGGTGTTCTTCATTCTCCTTTGCTCCAGTTGGGTTGAGATCAATTGATGCATCTTAGATGGCTGCTTGCTATCGTTTAAGACCCCAGACACCCCTCTCCAAAGTGGGATGCAGGATGTTTTCTTAATAGATTTTATTATGCCAATTGACCTAGATGTCCCAAAACCCCTAGGTAGGCTGTAATCTTTACAGGAGCAAGGTGGCTGGTGGGTTCGAACTGCTGGCCTTTTGGTTAGCAGCTGAGTGCTTAAATTGTGCCGGTAGGGCTCCTTAGAATTACCATATGACCAAGTAATTTCACTGCTAGATATATACTCAAAAGACTTGAAAGCAGGAACCCAAACATACTTACACCAGTGTTCATTGCAGCACTATTCACAATAGCCAAAGGGTGGAAACAAGCCAAGTGTCCATCAACAGATGAATGGATAAACAAAATGTGGTATGTCCACACAATGGAATGTAACTCAGCCATAAAAAGAAATGAAGTTCTGACATATGCTACAGATAGATGAACCTTGAAAACATTATGCTGAGTGAAATAAGTCAGACACAAAAGAACAAATATTGTATAAGCCCACTTATACGAGTTACCTAGAATAGGCAAATGCATAGAGATCAAAGTTTGTTAGTGGTTATCAGGGGTAGGTGAAAGGGAGAAAGGAGGAGTTATTAGTTAAGGAATTCTGAGTTTCTGTTAAAGATGAGGAAAAAATTGCAAACAGCAGTGAAAGTTGCACAACATAGTGAACATAATTAATTTAATGTCACTGAATTATACACATAAAATGGTTGAAAAGCAAATGTTTTGTTATATACATTTTACCATACATACAAAAAGACAACCCTATTAAAAATGAGCAAAAGACTTGAATAGACACTTCTCCAAAGATATAGGAATGACTAATAAACACATGAAAAGGTGCTTGACATCAATTACCTTTGGGGACATACAAATCAAACCACAATGATGAGATACCACTTCATACATGCTGGGATGGCTATAATAAAAAATGAGGATGTGGAGAAATTAGAATCTTCACACACTGCTGATGGAAATATAAAATGGTACAGCCACTTTGAAAATGTTTGGCAGGTTCTTAAAAAGTTAAACTTGCTGCAACCAGATACCAGTACCTACGCCAATCACCCCTGCCCCTCTAAGACTGTAGGACAGAGTCTGTACCACACACTTGATGATCAGCTACCTGGACACCTGAGCTGAATTCATACAAGAAAAGTGAATGGACTCCTAGACTGACACACCTGATAACAGCTCTAGCCATCTGGTGACTGGATGTCAGAGCTTCAAAGGTGAAAATAATCAAGCTAGCTCACTCAAGCAAACCATTTGGGCATATCAAAACAAAACAAAGCAAGAAGCTAGGATACAGTAAGCAAACATAAACTAATAGAATAACTTACAGATGGCTTGGAGACAACAGTCAACATCAAGTCACGTAAAGAAACAGACCACGATCACCTCAGCAAGCTCTCAAAACAAAGAATCAACAGAACTTCTGGATGAAAGAATTACCAGATGCAGAATTCAAAAGATTAATATACAGAATTATTCAAGACCTCAGGAACAAAATTAGGAAGGAGATCAGGCAAAATGCAGAACAAGCCAAGGAACACACAGATAAAGTATTGAAGAAATTAAAAAGGTTATTAAGTACATAACGGAAAATTTAATAAAAGGCAAGAATCCATAGAGAGACAGCAATCAGAAACTCAGAAGATTAACAATAAAATTACAGAATTAGACAACTCAGTAGAAAGTCAGAGGAGCAGAATTGAGCAAGTGGAAGGCAGAATTGGTGAGCTTGAAGATAAAGCACTTTGCACCAATATATTTGAAGAAAAATCAGATGAAAGAATTTAAAAAAATGAAGAAACCTTAAGAATCATGCAGGACTTTATCAAGAGAAATAACCTACAAGTGATTGGAGTACCAGAACAGGGAGGGACAACAGAAAATACAGAGAGAATTGTTGAAGATTTGTTGGCAGAAAACTTCCCCGATACCATGAAAGATGAGATGACATCTATCCAAGATGCTCATCGAACTCCACATAAAGTAGACTATAAAAGAAAGTCACCAAGACATATTATAATCAAACTTGCCAAAACCAAAGATAAAGAGAGACTTTTAAGAGCAGCCAGGGATAAACGAAAAGTCACCTACCAAGGAGAGTCAATAAGAATAAGCTTGGACTACTCGGCAGAAACCATGCAGGCAACATGGCAATGGGATGACTTATATAAAGCATTGAAGGAAAAAAAATTGCCAACCAAGAATCATATATCCAGCAAAACTGTCTCTCAAATATGAAGGTGAAATTAGGGCATTTCCAGATAAACAGAAGTTTAGGGAATTCATAAAAACCAAACCAAAACTATAAGAAATAATAAAGGGAGTTGTTTGGTTAGAAGATCAATAACATGAGGTACCAACCCAAGACTAGAACACTGGACAGAGGAATCAGATGTCAACCCAGACAGGGAAATCACAAAAATAAATCAAGATTAAAAAAAAAAAAAAAAAAAAACACAACAGGGAAACAGCGACGTTATTACACAAAAGAAGACAACATTAAAACAATAAAGAGGGACTGAGAAATGTAGTCATAGATCTTTCATATGGAGAGGAAGACAAGGCGATATAAAGAAATTAAGGTTAGGTTTAAACTTATAAAAATAGGGGTAAATGTTAAGGTAACCACAAAGCAGACTAATTATTCTACTCATCAAAATAAAATACAAGAAAAAAAAAGTTAAACTTACCACCCATACCAAAACCAAATCCATTGCCGTCAAGTCAATTCTGACTCATAGCAACCCTATAGGACAGGGTAGAACTGCCCCAGAGGGCTTCCAAGGAGTGGCTGGTGGATTCAAACTGTGACCTTTTGGTTAACAGCCATAGCTCTTAACCACTGCACCACCAGGGCTCCAGACTTACCACAGAACCCAGCAATTGCACAACTAGAAATCTTCTCAAGAGAAATGAAACATACGTCCATACCAAAACATGTACACTAATGTTCATAGCAATATTACTCGAAATAGCCACAAACTGAAAACCCAAATGTCCATCAACTGGTGAATGGATAAACAAAAGGGGATATACCTTACAGTGGAATACTGTTTAGCAATAAAAAAGACCAAACTACTAATACATGCTGTTGTTGTTATTAGGTGCCATCAAGTTGATTTTCTTCTCATAGTGACCCCATGTGACAGAGCATAACTGCCCCATAGGGTTTCCCAGGCTACAATCTTTATTGGAGCAGATCGCCGGGTCTTTCTCCCACAGAACCACCAGCTGTGTTCAAACTGCCAACCTTTCCATTGGGCCGCCGGGTCTCCTTCCTGATACGTGCAATAGCATGAATAAACCTCAAAAACATTATGGTGAATGAAAGAAGCCAGAAGCACAAGACCACTGTATTGTATGATTCCATTTATATGAAATGTCCAGAAAAGACAAATTTAAAGAGACAGAAATCGGATCAGTGGTTGCCTGGGGCTGAAGTTGGGAGTGTGGATTGACTGCCAGCAGGCAAGAGGGAACTTTTCATGTTGAAGGAAATATTTTAAAACTGGATTGTAGTGACGGTTGCACAACTCTATAAATCATCGAATTGTTAAAAAAAAAACTTTGAAGGGATGCCAGAGCGGAAAGACGTGCTAGGATACCGTGGTGGTGCTCCAGGGAGGGATGAGGCAGCGAGGGCTTAGGCAGCCTCCGTGTTTAGAGCTACAAAATGGGAATAATGATGCCGGCCCTGTAGTGAGAGGCTGGGATGAGACTGGATGTGTAGGAGCTGGGTGACTAATGGGAGCACAGAGCCTGAGGGACAGGCGCCCCAAAGACAAAAGTATGCATGGAAAGGCAGTCACCGCCCGAGATTGGAAAAACCAAAACTCCGACTCATAGTCACCTTACAGGACAGAGTGGAACTGCCCCATAGGGTTTCCGAGGAACGGCTTGTGGATTTGAACTGCCAACCTTTTGGTTGGCAGCAAAACGCTTGACCACTGTACCACTGGGGCCCGTGGGTTGGAACAGGCACAGTTTAAAGCTTCAGAAGTAAGCAGTACCTGGAGTGATTGTAAAACGCCATTAGCATGTGTGCGGGAAATACCAACTCTCATATACCCAGGTCCTGGAGCCCTGGTAGCGCAGTGGTTAAGAACTACGCTGCTAACCAAAATGTCAACAGCTCAAATCCGCCACCCGCTCCTTGGAAACCCTGTGGGGCAGTTCTACTCTGTCCTGTAGGGTCTCTATGAGTCGGAATTGACTAGAGAGCAACAAATTCGGGTTTTTTGTTTTTGTTTTTAATATCCTCAGGCCCCGGTGCCGCTTGCCCCACCACTGTCCTTTCCTTTTGTAAACTGGAAAGTGTTTTGTTGTCTAAAATACTTCATTAAATTAAATAAGGCCGTAAAGTTCGGGAGACACCAGGTGCGGGGCAAACCCGGTGCCCTGACAACCCCGCCGAGGGAAAGCGGTCTGCAGCGGGCCCGGCCCGAGCCCTGGAGGCGAACCCACGAGCTAGCAGACCCTGTCAAAACTTAGCGGCGGCGGCGGGCGGCAGGAGCGCCCAGGCGCAGCCCCGCCCCCCGTCACGTGCCCGCGGCGTCGCGTCACACCCGGAAGCAGCGGACCCGGAGGAGCCGGCCGCAATGAACGGGGAACCGGGGCCGATATCCTTAGCGCCCCCTCCCGGGGAGGTCGAACCTGGCAGTGGGGTCCGCATCGTGGTGGAGTACTGGTGAGCGTTCCCGGCTGGTGGGAGACCTGGGCCAGATGAGGGTGAATCTACGGGAGGCCTTTCCCCCGAAATGCCAGCCAACCCCAGATCCCTTCTCCCCAGTGAACCCTGCGGCTTCGAGGCGACGTACCTGGAGCTGGCGAGTGCCGTGAAGGAGCAGTATCCTGGCATCGAGATTGAGTCGCGCCTGGGGGGTACAGGTGAGACCTGCAAAACACTTGCTGAGTCAGTCTGTTCTAAATGCCAGCTCTACCATTTTCTAGCTTTGATATTGGCAATTTCATATAAAATGTCCAACCAACGTTAGTCCCCTTCCATAGGTGAGGGGTCACAGATGAGGCCTGTAGGGAAAAATCCATGAGGCTGAAAGAAGTGTAAGTGTGGAGGGGAGGGAGCCCAGTGGGTGATGAAGCTAAGTTTAAAGGAGGGACACAGGTGTGATCTCCCTTAGCCCTTTGGTTTGGCCCAGGCTTGGGGAGTGGATTAAGGAACTACAAATGATTTGCTGATGGAGTGGATCGGGTTCATGAAGGAGCATGTGTGAAGTCTAAGGGATAGGAGGGCCTCCCCTGACCTCTGCCTCTGCTTTCAGTATACCATTCACTCATCCATTTGTTTAATACCAGGGGCCTTTGAGATCGAGATCAATGGACAGCTGGTGTTTTCCAAGCTGGAGAATGGAGGCTTTCCTTATGAGAAAGATGTGAGTACTCGCAGTGTTGGGAGGACCCTGCCCCTACCTTGTATCACCCCATTCCACATCTCTTGCTTTCTAGCTCATTGAGGCCATCCGAAGAGCCAGTAATGGAGAACCTCTAGAAAAGATCACCAACAGCCGTCCTCCCTGTGTCATCCTGTAACTGCACGCCATCCTGGGTTCCTACTGTTCTGGGGTCCAAGTCTTGGTCTCCCCTTTGGTCCTGATTGGGGCTCCCCATCTGCCACTTTTCCATCACTGAGCTCCTGGTAGCTAAAAGACCTTGGCCTCCACTTTGCACCTTGGAGGCCCAAGGGGGAATAGAAGCTCCTGTGGTCTTGGGGATGAGAGACCCTCCCCACGGACATTTCCACAGACACCTTATACGCCCTTCTCAGGATCAGTGCCCACACAAGTTCAGTCCCCGCCCCAGCTTGGCAATGCTTCTCAGATGCTACTGTCATTCTAATTTATTCTCCTCAAGCCTGGGCAGTGTCAGCTGTTGGCAATAAAGTGACACTACAAACAGTTGTGCCAACTAGTGTGTTTTTATGTCCAATCCAGGAGTGTGGGGGGGCAGCTTTTGTATCATCTGGCTGTGGTGGCCGAGTGGGCCTTTTCTGGATAGTTCCTTCTTGTTTAACGAGCTCCTCTCTTATAGCCAAAGCAAGGAAAATAAGTCACACAGTAGACCCTGCCCCTTCTGTCCCCCACCCCACCCGCAAGTCTTCTTACCCAGAGGGAGAAAGTTATCCCATTCTGGTGGGTGGCTTTAGGAATTAGTTTGTTCTAAACAGGAATGATCTGGTTATCAACGGGCTCTCAGAACCCTTAACTCCCCAGATCACCCCTTCCCCAAAAGCCAGGGAACTTGAAGTTAGGCTCCTCAGTGGGGCTTTCTGAAGATTGACAGCCTGCCACCTCCTTCCCCAGGACAGGATGAGATGAGTCTAAGTTAGGAGACTAGCATTAAGGGATAGCACAGAGCCACTCCCAGGCAGAGGCTGGCCTCAACTGTTTTCCAAAATATATTTGCAAACGGGAGAAGGTGGGTGTGGAGAAAGGGGACATCCCTTCCCCCAACCCCAGGGGCCCCATTCCATACAACACCCCCTCTCCCCCCGTGTCCTTATTTCATCTTTTAAAAAAAAAAAGGTAACAACAAAAAAGCACTCTGTACAAGAACTGGATTCTGGACACAGTTGCCCCTTCTTCCAGGGGAGCAAAGATGAGTCTCAGGGACATTGTCTCTGAAAGTCGCTCTTGTTCTTAGTTAGAAACTCCCTTTTCTCATCCGCTTGAGGCCTCTTCCCCTACTAGGCCTAGCTTCCAAAGTCCTTCCAGACCAGGGATCTGGAAGAGGGTTAGGCTGGGCTGCTGCCTCAGGTGTGGGGGCTGGCTGTGGCATCCGTTGGCCCCTAGGGTCTGGTGGGGCAGGGCTCCAAAAAAACCAGTCAAGGCTCCTAAGCCTCCCCTCTTCTTCCAGCCAGGCCAGGCCAGGCCAGGCCCCTCTCAGCCACCTGGGGTTGAAGGGTCCTGAGGACAAGTTCTTAGCATGGGCAGGCTCCTCTGGACACGGTCAGAGGGCCCTCTTCTGCCTCATCCTGATGTGGGCCCAAAGTCAGGCCTTCCCCACTCCCTGAAGGTACAGCAGGGCATCAGCCAACTTGGCCTTTTGGCTCACACTGGCATGTCCAGGCCCAGGTACTCAGGGTTCTCTGCTGTAGGGGTCTCTTCAAAGGTGCTGGGTGGAGAGCCCTGCTCAGATGGGTCCTGGTCCCAGTAATAGAGGTTGTCAAAGGCTGGGCTGAAGGCAGGGGGAGGATGGGGCAGAGGGGCAGCCCCTCGGGGTGCCAAGTACTCAGGGTTCTCCACTGCACTCCCAAAGGCAAAAACGTCTTTGACAACCCCATTCTTTCTAGGGGAGAGTGTCTTGGGCCTTTCCAGAGTGGCCCCAGCAGGGCAGGAAGGAGGCAGAGGGACCTCTAGGGGCGAGGGGGGCAGTGGCCGAACCTCTGGCTGATTCACGTATTCTGAAAGGGCAAGAGAAGGGGCATTGTTAGGGAAAGGAACCAAGGTGTCCCTGCCACTACCTCTGCCCCCACAGTGGATGCTGGGCTGAGGTATGGAAGGCCAAACTCCCCCACCTCCCAATCTCAGCTTGGGCCTGGGCTCCATACCGGGCTGGGGGCTGCAGGTGAGGGGGGCAACGTAGCCATCAGTTTCAGGTGAGAGAGATACTGTGGGGTCCTCGCTGTACCGTTGTAGAGGGCTGGGGTCATGCGGGGAGAGGCTCTGCAGCCCCTTGGCTGCCCCCATTGCCAGGTCACCGTCAAACACATCGGAGCCAGCCCCTTCTGAGGGTGCCAGTGGTGACCTGGGGGGCTCCTCCTCGGAGGGCTCCAGCCCCAGGGTCAGCTCACCACCGCCACTCTGAGGACAAGAGAGAGCCATGATGGCCGTCATTCATGGATCTGGGATAGGGATGCCATGGGAGGTGACAGGGTCCCGGGAGCCTTTGGGTTTAACAGTCACAGTGAAGATAATGAGGTCACAGGGGTGGCCACAGGGGTTGGAAGGCAGTAGGAATCCTCAGGGGAAATGGGGTCTCCATAAAAAGTGATGCGGTCAAGGGACATCGGAGAAAGGGACCCAAGTCCACAGAGGTGGGTGAGGAAACCAGACACCCACCACTGTGCGACCAAGGGTACTGACCCTGGTGGAGGAACTGCGGTGCCTGCGGTGGGCTGTGCCCCCAGTGCCTGGGGCAGGGTCTGGGCAGAAGAAACCCTGCTGGGGCACCAGGTACTCCTCAGCATCCACCAGGTCCCCCATGTCATCATCCTCCAGCAGCGAGCGGTAGAAGGTGCTGTCCAAGGGGCTGGATGGGCCCATGTCCTCATTCTGTGGGGCAAGGAGGCAGAGGGTGGCGGCATCTGCCCAGCCCAGCACATAGTCTCCCAAGGAGGGCTCAGGGAGGTACGGTGAGTCGGGCAAGGGCAGGGCTTGGAGGCCTGGAACCCAGGAGTCATCTCCTTTCCTACCCTTTGAGGGAGGGTGCTCTTCGTCATAGGTAAGGATGGGGTGGAAAGGCCCATACCTGGATAACTACAAAGCGCTGGGGGTCCCTGGCCATGCGGGAGAATTCGGCCACCAACTCCCGGAACCGTGGACGACACTCAGAGTCAATCATCCAACCTGGGGCAGGAGGGAGCTCAGTATCTCAGTCCCAGATCCAGCCTGTGTGTTGTCCCTCCTCGCCCTCCCTGTTAAGCCTGGCCTGGACAGCCCGGCTACCAGGACCAGAGTCTGGGGTCCTGGGCCAGAGCCTTGGGCATCTCTACTTGTTTCCTCTTTATTTATTTTGCATGTAAGTTTCTCCTTAGGACTTTTACTTTGAAAGACTAGACCCTTTTGAAATCAGTCGCTGTGAAGTTGATTTCCTCTCATGATGACCCCCCCAGCCCCCCAACCCCCCCTCCTCCCCGTGTGTCAGAGTGGAACTGTGCTTCATAGGGTTTTCAGTGGCTGATTTTTCAGAAGTAAGTCACCAGACTTTTCTTCCAAGGTGCCTTTGGGTGGATTCAAACCTCCAACTTTTTGGTTAGCGTGTAAACCCTTTATATTGCCCAGGGACTCCAGACCCTTTTCAGGCTCCTTTAAATATACCAGTATCTGGGTCCACGTACATCCAGCTCTTGGCCCCCTCCCCCCATGGCCCTTGTGGGCCCTCCACCCCAAGACCTTCTAGTCCCTCCTCCACACAGCTGGCACAGCCCAGCCACGCACATTTGACCATGATCATGTAGACATCAATGGTGCAGATGGGAGGCTGCGGTAGCCGTTCACCCTTCTCCAGCAGGTCAGGGATCTCCCGCGCTGGGATCCCATCATAAGGTTTGGCCCCAAAAGTCATCAGCTCCCACACAGTCACACCTGGGGCAGAGATGAAAGTGAGGGGTGGGCAGGGCAGAGGAAGATTTAGTGGACTAAGCCCAAGGCTCTGCCCAGAAGCCTGGCACCACAGGGAGTGAGGGTGCAAGGCCAGGGGGCAGGATCCACCCAGTCTCCCCTCACATCCTGGGTTGTGCACAGACCCAGGCAGGGTGGGGCACAGGTAGAGAATTGTGCTTGGCTTTAAGCAGGGCAGCCTCTTCCTTCCCTATTCCAGCTCTCATCCTTCTACAAGAACCCCCCAGGGCCATGGCTCTTCTTCCACCCCTCCTGTTCTTCCCTTGCCACACACCGTAGCTCCACACGTCACTCTGGTGGGTGAACCGTCTGCGGAGAATGGACTCTAACGCCATCCACTTGATAGGCACCTGGGGGAATAGAGGAAGCCCCTGAACTGGGTGTGGTGCAAGATGGCCATTCTCAGGGTCCTCCCAGGGGGCAGACCTTGGTCCACCCTGCCTCATTCTGCTCCCTCCTCTAACCTTGCCCCCATCTGCATGGTACTCAGTCTCATCGATGTCCAGCAGCCGCGCCAGCCCGAAGTCTGTAATCTTCACATGGTTGGGGCTCTTAACCAGCACGTTCCGGGCAGCCAGGTCCCTGTGCACAAGCCGCACATCCTCCAGGTAGCTCATCCCCTAGGATCACAGGTATGGCTGTGGACCTTCTGGTAGTGCCACACCCTGGCCAAACTCTCCCACGGCAACTCCCCACCCTAGCCCTCCCTGTGTGGAGATAGGAACTTGCTCCCAAGGGCACCTGCAGAGCCCGGGCTCCTAAAGTACATACCTTGGCAATCTGCACACACCAGTTCAGCAGGTCCTGGGAGCCCAGGCGTCCACGGTGTTCACGGACATGGTCTAGGAGGCAGCCATAGGGCATGAGCTGTGTCACCAGCTGCACTGTGGATGTCAGGCAGATGCCCAGGAGGCGAGACACATATGGGGAGCCCACACCAGCCATCACGTATGCCTCCTGGGGGCGAGAGTACACACTGAGATGGGATGGAAGACCACAAAGTCCATCCACCACACCCCTCCTAGGGGTGAGGCACAACCCAGGATCCTCAACCCATCCCACTCCATCCACCACAAAACAGAACCATGGTTCACAGACTGGGGAGGTTAAGAATCAAGGTTTGGTAATCACAAAGTGTCTCCCCAAACCCCAGAGGCCACATGAGCAGCCAGGGAGTTTCCCTGTACAGCTGGCTAGAGAGGGTGGAAGGGCTTACGTCCAAGATCTCTTTGTTGGCTTTAGGAGATGTGTTTTCCCTCAACACTTTGATGGCCACTGGGATTTTCACATTCTCCCCATCAGGGATCCAGATTCCCTGGGCAGAAGAAGGAGGATGTGAGGGAAGAGGGCTGGTCAGATGGAACCTGCAGTCCCGGAGGCATTGCTCAGAACACCCTTCCCTCCCAGAGACAACCTATTTAGTCCCCCGTTCCCCCTATTCCTGCTTCTGTATCTGCCCCCTCCTAAATAGCGCCATCCCCAGATTTGGGCAGTAGCCCCCTACCCCTAATTAACTACCTTGGCCCCATCCCTCCCCTTGTCCCATCCTTTGGAGCCACCCAGGCCAGGTCCTGGCCCCACTCCCGACCTTGTAGACTGTGCCAAAAGCTCCAGATCCAAGCACTTTCACCTTCCTCAGCTCCGTCTCTTTTAGAATCCGCATCTGAGCCTGGTTGGGCAGCGCTCCGCTGGGCGTCAGCGGCTCCACCAGCTGGGGTGAGGGGGTGGTGGTCAGTGCCAGGCTGGGCCGCAGTCCCAGAGTCCGGCTGGGAGGCCCTTGGGCCACCTCACCTCCGTTTCCTGCAGCAGCCTCCGCATCGTGTACTTCCGGATCTTCTGCCGCCACCGCTTGATTACGATGCCCAGGACCAGCCCCACGACCATGAACAGCAGGATTCCCACCACAGTGGTGATGATGGTCACGTGGCTGGGGGCGAGCGGTTAGGTCAGGGATTGGGAGCCTAGTCTGGGGCAGGAGGGATGAAGGGATCCCCTGGAGGGACATGAAGGTCACCAGCTTTCAGAAAAGGAAGTGAGAAAGGTAGCCTACAGGTTCTGACCCTTTCTCCCTACTCTAAAACCTACCTTGGTTCCCCATTGCCTCCAGAATAAAGTACAAACGCCTTGCCTGGCATTCAAAGCTCTCTCTATCCACACCTCCAAAGTCTCTATGCTCTTGGCCTGACTCTAGCCAAGTGTTCTCAAACCTCATGACATGAAAATCACCAGGGAGTTTGTTAATATGATTCTGGAGCCCCACCCCCAGAGACTCTGAATGTGGTAACGGGTTGGGCCCAGGAATGTGCTGTGCACCCAGTGATTCTAACGTTGTGGCCAAATTTTTCACCCACAGGCCATGATTTTCCACACCTCCCAGCCTTTGCACATGCTATTCCTTCTGTCTGGAACACCATTTCTCATCTTTCAAGGCCCTGCTCGTCCTGGGATACATGGACGTCCCCGGTGTTGACCTTGCATCCTTGTCATCCTTGTTTCCCCCCTTGCTTAGCACACGGCCTGGCACATAGCAAACCTCTGATGAATGCTTGTTTCATGAACAGATAATTACCTAGAACATACTCCAATCTATTTTTCTCTCCAAAGCCCTTTTCACGGCTCCCCACTGCCCTGTCAATCAAATCCAGCTCTGTGGCCTGGATGGCATGACCCAAGCCCTCCAGATCTGGCCTGAACCTGACTTAACTGTCACTCCCTTCTCTATGCTTACTCAACGGTCCAGTGGGCAAGCACACTAGATTTTCATGACCCCTCCTTAATACCTTTCTTTCCTCCACCTGGCTAGTTTTCCACTGGAACATAAAATACTCTGCCCCTTTCAAGGCCTGGCTCAAATGGCACCTCCTCCCTGAAGCCCCCCGCCATCCCGTAAACAATTCATCGCTCCCTGCTCAGTGTTGCAGTGGCATTCTTCTCTCAATCCACCGCGAGTTCTAGGTTGTTGAACTTTGCCTGTGTCCCTCAAGAGAAATCAATCTTACTCCAGAGTGGGGAGGTACTGGGCATCTTAGCCGACTCTTCCTGTTCCCCACCCGCTCCCAACATTCTGAGCAGGCCTTTGGTCCACTTGGTGAAGTGGATTGAAAAGAGGATCAATGGTGGAAGACTGGGCTGGGAAGGGACAGGTGTCAGATCAGCAGATGCCCTCCCTGCGGCAGTGACCACCCAGGGCCAGTGGGGGAGGTGAGGGGTGACATGGGGCTTGTCCTGGGGATCAGGCCCACCTGGCTCTCTGCTCAGCGGGGCAGCCCTTCTCATCCAGGTCAGCACAGCTGCAGGAGAGAGAGTCCTGTCAACAACTCTGGGAACCACCCTCCTGGACTCACTCCAACCTCACAACCACCATGGAGGTGGGTGGGGCTGGGTTATTATTCCCATTTGACAAAGGCAGAAACTGGGCTCAGGGTCACCAGTGCCCACAAGGGAACGCCTTCTCCAGCCTGGGAACACGCATCCCCTGCTCCCTAGCAACCCTCCACCCTACCCCTGTGGAGGGGAGTGAGAGAGGAGACACCCAGAAGAGAAGCATCAACTCCGAAAGCTCAGCTATTCCCTCTGCAAAAGGGTCCCAAGGGAAACTGACTCAATTTCTCCAGGACAGGCTGGCAATACCCACCAAATTACATAATGCTTATAACCCAGCAGTTTCACCTCTCAGTATATACCCTAAAAATGCCAGCACCTGCACACTAGGGGGCATGTACAAGGATGCTCACTTGGGCATGGAACGCTACTGCACTAGACTGTATTTATATATAAAAAAATGGAAACAAGCTCACTCAACTAGGGACACGGTTAAGGGACACGGTTAAAATAAATTGAGTAGTTTCAAAAAAGGAGGTAAATCTGTGAGCTCACAAGGAAGGACCTCCAAGTTGAGTGGGGAAAAAAGCAAAGTGCAGAAAATATATAGAGTATGATCCTGTTTACATAAAAAAAAATACACACACACACACGAACTGATTATATTTCAGAGTGAACTATATGAAATTGCTGTTTTTTGACCATTTCGACCTACCAACAGCAATTTTATAGAACTCAACCTAATACAGATGTAATATATGTAAATGCATAGAAAAAAAACGAATCTGGTGGTTTTTGCCAGGAAAGGGGAGGGACTAGGTTGGGCGGGAGAGTAGAGCAAAAGAACACATTTATCACGTTTATATTTTTATATGGCTGGGAAGGTTTATAACAAGGGTATATTGTGAAATTCATGTGTAATTAAAAATAACTAAATGAGAAAAATAAAAAGAATAAGGTAGAACACCATGTTAGGGCATGGAAAAACACTGGGAGACTCTGTTAAAGGGAAAAAAGCAATTTGCAAACAATATGTATGGTCTATGATCCCATTTGGATAAAATGATATGTAATGACAATATATGTTAGAATGTACATAGATAAGAACAACTGACAGAAAAATATTCCAAAATATTAACAGTGGGAATAGAACTGCTAGCAACATTAATTTATATTTATAGCCCTGGTGGCTCAGTGGTTAAGCATTCAGCTGCTAACCAAAAGGTCAGCGGTTCGAATCCGTGGGCTGCTCCCTGGAAACTCTATGGGGCAGTTCTACTCTGTCCTATAGGGTCACTGTGTGTCCGAATTCACTCAACAGCAATGGGTAGTGGTAATGGGTATGTTATATGATTTTGTAATTGGTCATTTGCATTTTTTTAACAGCATGTTAATACTTTTGTGATCAGGAAAAAAAAAAGGAAAAATTAAGAGTTGCAGGATAAACAAAAGTAGAGCTGTCCCCCTTTTAGAATAAGAACTGCGCAGAGGCGCCTGACCCAAAAGCCCCCCACCCCTACAGAAAACGCCTTCAGACTCACGAGTGGGTGCAGTTAATGGGGCATGGCTGGCATGTGCCCTCCTCATCTGGGAACTTCCAGATGGGCATGAAGGAGAGGTCAGGTTTCACACCGCTGGGACAACGAGCCACACAGAAGGGAGCGTCCTTATAGTGAGCACAGGCCACACACTGATCAGCCTCCTGCGTGGGGAGGAAGGGTTTGTGGGGAGCTGACACTGACACCCCCAGGGTAGCAGGATCCCCTTAGTGCTTCTCCTGGCCACTCAGCAGCACGTTTCACCCTGCTCCTGGGACCGACCCAGACCCACTGTGTATCCACCACTCCTACTAACCACCTAGTCTCCATGGCCCCTCCTGAGCTGCTCTCCTTCCTATAAAACCTGGATCACAGGCAGAGGGGCTTCAGAGGAAGAACTGGAGGCTCAGAGGAGGGAGTGCAGTACGTTAGGTGTGACAGTGAGTAATAGCAATACCTAATCTTCAGTCTTTCCAGGGCTCAAAGGCTGGGCCAGCTCCTATTTTTTTCAGTTCTTACCATGCCGAAATGATAATATGAATTGTAATATTCATTTTACAGATGAGAAAACAGGTTGGAAGCAGGGCCTAGATTTGAATCTAGGAGGTATGGTGCCTGAGCCCACAGGCCTAATCACCCACCACCTTAGCACAGCCAGGGCCAAGAACCAAGCCTCCTTGGAACCCTTTCAGAGTCTAAAGGACTCCAGGGTGCATCAACACCCCAGCCTCCCTCTCCTCCACCCTCCTGCTTTCCAGGTCTGAGCTGGGCACTCTCTCCAGGATGTTATCAGACTGAGCACACCCCACAGCTTCTCGTCAACCTGCCACACGCCTGGCAATCCCATTACCCCTGTGCTTGCCCACCTTTCTTCCCTTCAGCTGGCCCTGGGCCCACCAGTGCCTCACCAATCCGAAGCAGGTCTCGGAACCATTCTGGGGCTGGCACTCAGGGTGGCATGGCAGACAGTGTCTGTCCTTCACATACTCCCGGGGGAGCCTGGGAGAGGGGATGGGTGTGAGGGATCTGGGAGGAACCCCAGGGCACCCCTCCAGCCGCCCACTCCTCTGCCCCACATACCCCTGCAGTACTCGGCATTCCTCCACGCACTCCTGGCCCCGCAGGTACTGGCTGCAGTTAACGCACTGGGTGGGCCCAGGACCCCAGCAGTGCCCGTGGGCACACAGCCGGTAGCAGGCCAGGTCCTTGCCCTCTGTGGTAAGGAGGAAGGGGCCAGAGGGTCACTTAAGGGAGATCCCAGGGCCCAGTGAACCAAGGAGGGGACTGTGGGCGTGTCTCTGGGCTGGAGGGGTGGGGAAAGGTGCTAGGCAATGCTGGGATAAGAAGAGTTCTGAGATTCCAGAAACAGAGAGGGAAGGGAAGAGGGGGATGCCAAGGCAGTGTGGCAGGGCCCAGCTGGAAGCCATGCCAAGAGGCCAAGCTAGCCAGAGCTGAATCAAGAATGGTACAGCACGGGTGGGCAGTCTGTACAAGTCCCAGAAAGCTGCTGCGAGGGGCCCTTGTGGCTCCCGGCTCCCTGTCTTACCGCACTCATCATCTGGCCGGTTGGCACTGTGCAGCAGGGCCTGGTGAGGATTCCGGAAGAGCTGGTCCCAGGGCACCGTGTGTATGAAGCAGAGACGGGCATTGCGGTGGATGAGGGCCAGCCCGCTGCTCAGTTCCCGTAGTGAGCGAAGTCCCAGCCAGCCGATACCCAGGCCTTGAAGGGCCAGCGAGTAGGCGCCGCTGTGGGAGGAGGGGTGCTCAGCTGCAGGGTGGCCACCTTACCACTTCCCCTTCCCGGCTGTCAAGGGCTGTTCTCACCTTCCTCCTGCGCTGAGAACACTCCACAAACTCCCACGGAAAGGTGCCCCGGGGGACCAGACCTTTCCCACCCGTGCCCACAGCTTCCCATAAGCCGTCCCCCCCGCCCTGCCATAGACCCTCTCTCCCCTCATGCCCTCATGCTCACTCGTGCAGGACTCGTCCCCGGATGACTCGTAGGTTCTGGAAGACACTGAGGTCAGGCAGGTTGTCTGGCCACGCTGAGATGTACAGGTAACCTACAGGCACAGGGTGAGGCTGGGTACACAGGGGGACAGGGCAAGGACCCCCAGGCCCACCCCAGGGCAGCCTAGTGAGGGACAGAACACAGAGGCAGAGCCCACCTGTGATCTCCTCCAGAGTCTCAAACACTCTGAGCTGCTCCGGCTGTAGGGGGGCAGTGCTGGAGGCTGGGTCCCTAGGAGAAGTAGGAGTCAGCAGGGCCAGGAAGGGGTGGGGATGACCCCCAGAGCTGGCCCTCCACCTCCCTGCCATTAATGCCTTCCCTTAAACTTTTGCCCATCAAGCCCGGCTGCTCCCATTCTGAACTTCAAAGCCTAGGCCCTAGTTTGGCAGGGTCTATCAAAACAATATTTATATCCTTTGATCCAGAAACCCCTCTTCTAGGAATGTGGCCTAGAGAGACGCTGGCCCCTGTTCCAAGAAGCACGTCCAAGACAAAATTGTAAGAGTGAAAGCCGAAAATGACCTAAACACCTACCAGTAAATAAAGAAGCTGTTAAATAAAACCCTGATCTATCCAGGCTATAGAATAAAAATGAACATTTAGGAATACTTGGTATATGCCAAACACTGTTCTAAGAACTTTACAAATATCAACTCATTCAAACTTTATAACCCTTTATGAAGTCGGGACTATTATTGCCCCCATTTTACAGATGAGGAAACTGAGGCTCTATGAGGACAGTGAGGCATCTTTCAAACCCTGGCAGACTGGCTCCCAAGCCTGGGATCTTAGCTGCTACCATTTGTTGCCACCTGCTCCATAGCTATTGAAAAGAATGAGGCAGCTGAACACGGACCGTCATGACGAACTCACCAAAGCAAGGTGCCAACAATCCTCACAACAGGGTCCAATTCGCAGAAATCACCTCCCCCAACAAAACCGTAAAAATGACCCATGTGCCTGTGTATGCATAAATGCTCTAGAAGGACACACAAACCACTGACAATAGTTCCCTCTGGGAAGGGGAAGGGAGGTGAAAGAGGTGTTGAAGGGGAATTTTCTTTTTTTAATCTATGTTTTAATTGAAGTATAATTTACATACAATAAAATGCAGATGTGTATAGCTTGATGAGTTTTGACAAATGCATTCACCCATGTATCCGCCACCCCAACCAATATCTAGAACACTTCCACCGCCCCAGAAATTTCCCTTGTGTCCCTTTCCAGTCCCCCCACCCTGGGGCAACCACTGTTCTGATTTCTGTCACCCTAGAGTAGTTTTGCCTGTTCTAGTGCCTCATCTACATGAAATCAGACAGTTTGTACTATCTTGCCTCTGGCTTTTTTCACTCAACATATCTTTTATTATTATTATGCTTTAAGTGAAAGTTTACAAATCAAGTCAGTCTCTCACACAAAAACTTATATACCCCTTGCTTGCTACATTCTCCCAATTACTCTCCCGTTAATGAGACAGCCTGCTCTCTCCCTCCGCTCTCTTTTCGTGTCCTTTTCGCCAGCTTCTGACCCCCTCCACCCTCTCATCTCCCCTCCAGGCAGGAGATGCCAACACAGTCTCAAGTGTCCACTTGATCCAAGAAGCTCACTCCTCACCAGCATCCCTCTCCAACCCATTGTCCAGTCCAATCCATGTCTGAAGAGTTGGCTTCGGGAATGGTTCCTGTCCTGGGCCAACAGAAGGTCTGGGGGCCATAACCACTGGGGTCCTTCTAGTCTCAGTCAGACCATTAAGTCTGGTCTTATGAGAATTTGGGGTCTGCATCCCCCTGCTCTTCTGCTCCCTCAGGGGTTCTCTGCACTCAACATATTTTTGAGGTTCATTCATGTTGGTGTGTGTATGAATAGTTCATTTATTTTTATTGCTGAGTAGAATTTCATTGTCTGAATATACCACCATTTGTTTATTTATTCACCTATTGATGGACATCTTGTTTCCAGTTTTGAGCTGCTATGAATAAAGCTGCTGAGAATTCATGGGGAATTTTACTTTACCTGGATGGTTTAACCCCTTTACAAGTACGTGTTTATGGATGACATGTCATTTACCAAAAAAAGCTCCCTCAAGTTCCTGTTCCCCTTGGTTCCCACCTGACTCCTTTGCATTGGTGGCCTCCTACCATTCCCCAGCTCTATGTCTGCCTCAGGCCACCGTACCCACCCTTAACCCCCGTGTGTTCTTACCCCTCAAAGCTCTCGGGCAGAAATGCCAGGCTCCCAAAGATCTTCTTGCAGCCGGCAAACTCCTGGATATTGGCACTGGTGACCGCCCTCACCTCCCGCAAGTGTTCCCTGCCCAGGCCATAGCACACTGTGTGGAAGGGGGGGGGGCATGGTGAAGGGACCATCTCAGGCCTCACACAGGTACTGATCACATGGGGCGTCAGAAACGCAAATTCCTGAGTCCTTTCTGAAGTCCGCTCCTGGGGCCCCAGACTCCCTCCCCACACAGGCAGGAGATATGGGGGAACTTGTATGACTGACCTGGGGAAGGTCAGAGGCAGAGGCAGTGAGAGAAAAGGACTGTGTCCCAGGAGGGTGCAAGGAAGGGTAGGACAGAGTGGCAAGTAGATACCTCGGGCACAGGGCTTGCTGCATTTCTCACACTTCTGGGTCCCATCCTCAGCTGTCACCTCTTGGTTGTTCAGGGGACAGACCAGGGTGCAGGAGCCCACATCCGTAGACAGGTAGTTGTCTGAGGAAATGAGGAGAGGTTTGCGACCTAGTCCTCCATGCCCCACCATGGGCAGTGTCACCATGCCCAGGTACAATAAGACTAAGATCAAAATACTCAAATGCTCTTACTACGTGCCAGGCACTAGTCCAAGCCCTTGACATTCATTCACTCCTCACAACAAGCCTATGTGATAAGCACTGCTGGAATCCCATTTTGCAGAAAGGGAAACCAAAACCCAGAGTTAAGTAACTGATTTAAGGTCATAGTAGTAGTAAATGGTTGAGCCAGGATTCAAACCCAGACAATCAGGTTCTCTCAACTACCATGGGGAGGTTACAGTCAGAACCTGAGGGCCCACCTCTGTCTCCCAGGAGAAGAGGAAGCAGGTTCCCCAGGTCCAAACCCAGTCCCAGGGGACCCTGGAACTCACAGGGACAGGTGACCACACAGCTGGCACCAAAGGTGTAACGGCCCTCAGGGTTGATTTCGGACTCAAAGGTGTCCGTGTTGTAGACGACCAGGGGTGGGCAGTGCAGTTCGCAGATGCCGCTGTGGTTGAAGTGGAGGCAGGCCTGGGAGGGCAGCAAGCTGGTGGTCACTGGGCTGTTGCTCCCTGGTGTGCCAGAGACTACGGGGCAGTACCAGGTGAGGTGCCCCTCCCCATGTACCTCTTGGGGAGATGGGGCCCAGTGGGCACAGGACAGAGAGGCACATACCAGGCAGTCAGAGTGCTTGGGGCCTGTGCAGCCGGCAGCACACTGCTCGTGGCAGCAGTCAGTGGGCAGCGGGCCCTTGCAGCGGGCACAGCCACTGGCACAGACAGTGCGGGTCACTGTTGGGCAAAGGGTAGGATGAGGGCTGGGTGGCAGCCTAGGCACCAGACCCTCAGCAGCATCACCTTTGAAGATTCCCTGACCCAGGGAAGACACCCCAGGCATGGTATCCCACACCACCCCAGCCCCCCAGATTCTGTGCCTCAATAAGACTCACAGCTCTGACAGTCCTCAGAACTTTCTCCCCAGCAGTGGGGGACTTTACACGCTGAAGAACAGGGTTTGCCTGGGGAGAGAAACCAGAGAGACAGTGAGAGAGAGGGAAGGGTTACCATGGAGAGAGACACAAACAGCAACAGAGACCAAATGCAAGAGGCAGAACACAAAAGTGAGGGAGCGACCCAGACAGAAAAAGATAGACTCCAAAAACAGACACAGTCGAGAAGCTGAGGGCAGAGGACTGTGGAGATGAAGAGACAGAGAGAGAGAGACATGGCAGGAGGGATGGAGAGCAGGCAATCGGTGGGGTCAGTGGCTGGTGGTTGGTAAGCCAGGAATTTGGGATCGGGTGGGCTGTCAGAGAGGAGGCTGCAGGTCGGGGTGGGCCTTACAGGGCCGTGAGTGGTTGGCATCTACCAGCTCCAGGGACAGCCAGTTGTTCTTGTGGAAGATGTCTTTCCATAAAATCGTCTCCTGGTAGCAAAGCTGGGGGTTTCGCTGGATCATGACACCTCCCTTCAGGATCTCTATGGGATGGGCAATAATCAGAGGACCCTTTCACCATCTGTCTTCTTTCTGTCCTCCCCCAGGGCCCTCTTACCTCTCAAGAGAGGAGCAGGCCTCTTATACAACCCCCCAGTTCCCAAGGGAGCAGAGAAGGGATCCCCCGAGTACATGCAGAGGTTTTCCCTGACATTAACTTCAGCATTTTCTAGCCCTACCAATAGCACACCCCACACACATTCACAATTTTACAGATGAACAAACTGAGGCCCAGGGAGGAGTGAGTGTCCATGTCAGGGTCCAGATGTCCATGTCACTCTCTTCTTTCCTCTTACCTCTCCCCTGTGCACACTGCTTAGCCATTAAAGAGATTCTAGGGTCTGAAACCCAGCTTCACTATTATCTGCAAGACCTTGAGCAAGTCACTTATCCTTTGCAAGTCTCAGTTTTTTCATCTGTAAAATGAGAATAATACTGATCTTTCCTTGCGGGATTAAAGCAAGACTGAAATGGGATCATGCATGCAAAGTGGATGGTACCCAGAGCTTTGGGACACTGTCAGCTCCAGGGCTACCATGGATAGTTACACAGATTGTTCACTACACACATGTGCTCAGCCAAGTGGGGGCAAAAACAGAGCTCATATTCTAATTATCAAGCTGAGACTTCCTGGGAGGAAGGGGAGCCTTTTTCTAACTTGTATAAGAGCACCTTCCCCAGCTGCGCCTGCATCCACTCAGAGGGAGTGCCATTTATAGTTCATACAAAGGAACCCCATAGCTAGCAATGGCGCTGGTCAGCTCTCAACACCCAGACCCAGGAGAGAGTTTCAATGATGATCACGACCACCTGTGAGGCTTCGCAGCTGCAGCTCCTGCAACCCTCCAGGGACAGCGCCTGTGGCAGGAATGGCATGGTCCAATGGGTCTCTGTTGTCCAGCACGGCCAGAGCAAATTTGTCCTGGAAGAGCTGGGTGCCTCGCACAATTCGCAGCCTGTGCAGAGGGACCTGCCTCACTTGGTTGTGGGCGACGAGCACGTAGCCCTGCACCTCCTGGATATCCTGGGAAAGGACAGGGTGGGGCAGGGGGTGAGGCAGGTTTGGGCCTCAGAACTCAACCACCCCCCAAGGCCTGCTCATTGCTTGAGCAAGGCCCCCAGCCACCCTGAGCAGTCCTGCTCCCTCATGCATAAAATGGAGATCAAGCACCTCTACCCTGCCTCACCACATTTTTGTATGATCAAGGAAGATAATGGTGGAAGGAACACTTTGTAAACTTTAGCAAGTGCCCTGCCCCCTTTGCATCAGAGTTTCTTCATCCGTAAAAGGAAAGGCCTAGACGAGATGATGGTTGGGGTTTAACAAACCAAGCAACATGCACATGGCCCCACTCCAGGGCCCCATGAACATAACCCAGCAGGTTGGTTTCCACTCTGCCCTGCTCGTAACCATTCACATACATTCCCATTTGATCTTCACAATGGCCCCTCCAGGCCAAGGCAAAGGCAAAGTGAAACCCAGTGAAGCTAAGGGCCTGGACCACATTCACACAGCTTCTCAGTTGCAGAACTGGACCTGGAACACATACATCTCCCACCAGCTCTTTCCACAAATCCAAGTGGGAGAGAGATGATGGCTGGAGGAGTTGAACAGTAGGGGAAGTGATCATGTTGGCAACAGAGCAAAAATTTAGCAAAGGAACACATGCATTCCACCAAAAGAGGTCCATGGCCAGCCACATTATAGAGAGAGAGTCAAATGATCTCGCAGCAGAATGGATGGAAGTTAGACATCAGAAAGGACTCCCCAGTTGAGGAACCATAAGAGAGGAGATATGGGGAAGAGGCACCCTATTCTACCCGCCACCTGTAAGCAGAGGGCTCAGCCCAGCTGGAGGAAGGGGACTAGCTGGGTTGTCCATAGGCCTCACCTGCAGGAAGGAGAGGCTGGCATTGGCAGGCAGGTAGGTGAGCTCCAGGTTACCCTGCACCACCTGACAGCCCTGGTAGAGGTGGCGAAGCATGTCCAGGTGGGTCTCGGGGCTGGCCGGGAGCCGCAGCTTCATGTCTGTGCCAGTGCACACTGGCAGGAGGGAGGAGACAGGTCAGAGGGCCGTGTCACCCACACTCACTCCGACCCCTAGTCGTGCAATCTCAGACAGGGAGAAAGCACAGCTGAAGGATCCCTGCTCCCACGTCCCTTGCACCTGCAGGGTTACCAGCGGAAGAAGGTTTGGGCGTTTAGGAAGGGAAGTTAGGGGATCAGCTCTTTCTGTCTGGTCCCATCCCAAGAGCATCCGAGGGGTCCCGGTTGTGCCAGCCCTATGGAGCCTGCCCACCCAATTCAGGGCGTTGGCTGGCAAAGAAAGCCTCCCTTTGTCCCAAAGGTCACAAGTCAGGGCCAAGGGGTAAAAATCCCCCAAGAGAGGAGATGAATCATGAATCCTTTGGATACCCCCTGTCCCCCTCCCAAGCAAACAAACTCAGGGCATTCTCCCCACCTCATTCCAACACCACCCACGTGCCAACCTCCTGCCAAGGGATACCCAGGCTCCCCATTGCCACCCAGAAAGTGGGAAAGGAGGGCCAGCTGGAATCATAGCTGGGGGCACGGGGGCACCCAAAGGCCTGGTCACTGCAGGGACCTCTGGAATTCCCCCAGGCAGAGAAAAGGAGTATTAGGCCCCAGGCTCAGATCCCAGGCCAGGGTGATGCCTGTTGTGAAGTCTTCTACTCTGGCACCCACACCTTGCCACCTCTTCAGGGCAAGACTCCAGAACCAGCTGGCACAACTGATGCCACGAAACTCCTGCCACAAGGGCACTACGTCAGCCCTGTATACCTGCCCCAGTGCCAACCATCAGCCAAGGGGCATCAAGGTAAACTGTCATACCTGGTCCACCTGGCCCCAGCCTGGTGTCCCTGGGACCAGAAGTACCCACTGAGATCATAGATACTAGAGGGGGTAAACTAAGCTCCTGATGAGGTGGGCGCTCTGGGCAGCAGTTGGCACCATGCCTGCCAGCAGGGGGGAAATTAAACTGTCCAGTCGAACCCGTTTTTCCGCTCTGTCGAGAAGATGAATCACCTGATGCGCCTTGCCCAGGAGAGGGAGGGGAAAGGGCACCCTTGTTACACAGGCCCACAGGTGTCTGAGCTACCCGGAATTCCTGTCAGTCCCCTCTGACAGGCTACACTACATGCATAGTGGGGAGGGCATAGTGGCTGGCTTCGAAGTCTGACGCCAGGGCCCCTGCTTTCCCATCAACTTGGAGCCTAAGGTCAAATCCTACGGGGTAATAACAGATGCTCCCTGGTTCTGAGAGCTAGGCTTGTGCCCAAGAGCTGGTAACCTCCCTTTAACACCCAGAGTGGTCTCTATTCCCAGCCCACTGGACAGAAAGGGAAGGAAGCAAAGAGGGAGGAAGGGGAAAACCCAGAAATAGAACTCAAGGGCCCATCTCCCAGACTGAGAAGAGAGAGACGGCCAGGCCTCCCCCTCCATGCCTCACCCCCTGACACGGCCTCCTTCCTCAGCCCCTCCCCCTAAACTCCCAAGAGAAACAGGAGCCCAGGGTGGCAGGCCAGGCCCAAAATAACACCCTGCTGCCAAGACCTCCCCCAGCCTCAGCAGTTTCAGCTGCTTCACAAGCACAGCTGTTTCCAGGCCTAGACCCCAGGCCCCGGCCAAAGCCTCAGGGACACAGACCCACAGGGACCTCTGGGGCAAGGATGTATCCACCCCCTGCGGCCCTCTGCTGCCTCCAAGGGACATCAGCTGTGGCAGCCAGGCAATAGGAAAACAACAATGGGAATTGGGAGCAGCACATTAAATGAGAGCCTACCATGTACCCCTCATAACATCCTCCAGAAGCTGGGGCTGCAAAGAAGGAAACTGAGGCTGGCAGAGGTTAGGTTTTCCCAAAGTCACAAGCTTGTGCACTAGAGGCAGGATTTGAACTTGAGTCTGCCTGACTTTAAATCCCACATTCTTTCCACTAGGCCTAACTGCACACACACAAATACACTCCACGCCCCATCCAACATAAATACACGCCAACTCTCCTGGTGCTACCGATAAACATTACAGGGCTCTAGGCAGGGCTGCTGGGCTGGGCTGGTCAGGAGGATCAGAAACCTAGTAGCCCTGCCCTAGTAGTGAGTTTGTTTACCTGATTTGTGGCCGATTTGCATATGATTTAAGACTCTTAAAGTGTCCGCAGACAGGTGATAAAATTGGTACTCTGAGTCCTATTTCCAGGGAGCTGCGGGCTAGCTGGCTAATACCACCACCAACTTGACATGAAGCCAAGAAGGCTTTATTGACACCTCCCTACCCTTCCCTCCCAACATGGTCCCCCAGCTCCCTTCCCACTCCCCCATCTCCACACCTATTGCGCCTCACCAGTTCTCAACACAGCCCCCATATTCACCTGCCCATTCATTTTCTTTGGGGGTAAAAGGTCCTAATCCACACAGGGAAGCTCTTTATATCCAGGATACCTGCCCCTCAGGAGCTCCAGCCTCCAATTCTCCAGGACAAAGACAGTAAGGCAGGACTAGTGCAGAGCCAAGGCAGGACACACAGTGATAAAAGGGATAAAGTGTTAGATGAATGAATGAATGAATCCCAGTCAAGAATCTCCAGGTCAAACCAGTTTGAGGTTATGGTATTCCAGTCAAGAGTCTCCAAGTCAACCAGGTTGAGGTTATGGTATCCATCGTTCTGCTGAGGGGCTGGTCAAAGTCCCTCATGTCCCTCCAGCTACACTTTGGTGGTCAGGGTTTATCCCAACCCCGGATGGATTCTCTCCTCCCTTCCAGCCTCCAGCCCCAGCTGCTTCTCTTGCTCACCAACATGGAAGACAATACTTCCTTTGGTTTCCAGGAACACTACCAGGACACCTATCTGTGACCTGGGACCAGAGCCCGCTCTAAGTCTCACCAGGGACTGAGTTGTCACACATGGTGTACATCAGACCTGAGCTCAGGATCTTTAGACCAAACCCTAGCTCTGCTGCTCACTGTGTGTCATGGATGGAATTATGTCCCCCCAAAAATGTGTGTATCAACTTGGTTAGGTCACGATCCCAAGTACTATATGGTTGTCCTCCATTTTATGATTTTGATTTTATGTTGAGAGGATTAGGGTGGCATTGTAACACCACTGTCACTCAGGTCACCTCCCTGATCCAAGGTAAAGGGAGTTTCCCTGAGGTGTGGCCTGCACCACCTTTTATCTCTCAAGAGATAAAAGGAAAGGGAAGCAAGCAGAGTTGGGAACTTCATACCACCAAAAAAGCAGCACCAGGAGCAGAGTGCGTCCTTTGGACACGGGGTCCCTGCGCCTGAGAAGCTTCTTGACCAGGGGAAGATTGAGGACTAGGACCTTCCTCCAGAGCTGACAGAGAGAAAGCCTTCCCCTGGAGATGATGCCCTGAATTTGGACTCGTAATCTTCTGGACCGTGAGAAAATAAATTTCTCTTTGTTAAAGCCATCCACTTGTGGTATCTCTGTTATAGCAGCACTAGTTAACCAAGATAACCTGTGACCTTGGGCAAGTCCCTGGACCTCTGGATCCTTCATCCCAGCCCCTCCAGGCAGAAGCTACACCAGATTCATCTCTATGCCTGGCATTCGGTAAATATGTACTGGCCTGAACTTGGCTTAAGAAGAGGATCATAAAAACAATAACAACTCTGACTCTCCTCAGAGAAGCTAAATGAGAGTTAAATGAAATAATGAACCAAAAAGCAGTCTGTTAACAGGACAAGGCTTTGTAACAGAACTGGGGCAATATAAACACAAATTAAAATAAGTCTCCGACTCCCCTCAGCTCTCTTCCCAGGGGTGGGGAGGACAGGTGGCCTAGCCAGAGATGGAGGTATCATCCCAGAGGGGCTTCTCAACGGCTGAGAGAGGAGAAGGGGATCTCTTTCCAGGTCATTCCAGACCCCAGGGGCAGGCACAGCTATACTGGGCCCTACATCAGCCCTCCAACCCCATTTCTGCACTGGTCCCTCATGCTTCCACTCCATGTCTCCCTCTGCCCATAGCCATGCGTGTCCCAGTGGCCTCTGCTCCCATCCTGCCCTCAGTCCCCTGCCATGCTGGGAGGGCCCGAGAGGAAGGCAGGCATGAGCTAGACAGGGAGAGAGAGGACTCTCAGGCCAGGAGGGTCCCCACTGGGTTGGGGAAGACAGCTCTACTTTCTATAACCTAGTTAAATGAATGGAAAAGTCATTCACCTAAAAATCTGAGTAGTGTTTCTATCCCTTCTGGGCACATGTTTGCCCCTAAACTGGGGCTTTGCTCAACCCATTCCTGTTGAATGGAATTAAGACTTTGACTAACTCTTGAGGTCTCCTTAGAGGAGTCAAAATGCCTTGGACATTACTGGCTAGCTGGGGAGTCTTGGATAAGTCGCTTCACTTCTCTGAACTTCAGTTTTCTCACCTGTGCACCTACTTCACGGGATTGTTGCAAAGATTAAATGAAACTGTGCGTAAGAACTCGGAACGTAGGAAGTTGAGGCAAGAGACATTAATACAGCAGAAATATGGGAAATCTCAAACCAAGAGAACATGACTTTGGAATGTAGAATTTGTTCTCTTTTTACACGTGAGCCTATCTTTTCCATTTTTTTCCCCTTGAATATTAAAATAAGGTTACTTTTCCTAAATCCTCAAGTATAGTAAAAGGAGAAAGCTATTGGGAGAATCATACTGGGAGTAAATATGAGCTCTGCATGATAAAAAGAACGAGTTTGCTGCAATTTACAAAACGTTGACCTCTAAGAAAGGGTCTCAGTAAAATCCTGACCCTCTGGGTCTTCCCCCACATCCCCCTCCCCCCACATTCCTGCCCCTGCCCTGAGCCCTGACATATAACAGGAGTGTTGGAGGCAGCTGGGTGGTGTGCTGTTTTAACCACTCCCTGCACAACACACCCAGCTTCTCTCTCTGTACCCAGCAATGCAGGATGAGGGCTGAGGAAGCCCTGGTGAACAGCAGTCCCACCACCCTTCACAACCCAGCTCTGAAGCAGCCCAGTCCCTCCTGCGTGACAGCCCAGCCTAGCCTCACCCTTCTCATCAGAGCACCAGGGGCAAGGACGCCCGCCTAGGAAACAGGGAGGGGAAGGATTGGCTCCCTAGGAAAGGGGAGCCTCCTTCCTCAGAGAGAAGGCGTGGGGCCACCTCCGCTGTTTACGGCCGATCTGGCCCGGCACCTTGAGTTCCTTCAGAGGGCAGAGTTCAGCCAAGTGCCCAAGTCAGCAGGGAGATTGCTGTTTGGCAACACAAAGCCCAGACACACACCAGACCACACAACTCAACAACACCCTGCCAGACACGCAGCCTCAGACACGCACGCTGACACTCTCAGCACAGCAGTACGCTGACCCTCTGGCAACGCTCAGGCACTATGACACCACCACCCCTTGGCTCCGTGGCCTATGGGGACCACCCACTACTTTCGGAACACTCATTTGGTTTTCCCCACAACTCCGGCAAGCAGGGTGCAGTGTTTCCCTTGTTCAAGGCAGATTAATACGGTGATTTCACATGTGTAGTTAGAGATGGGACTGCCTGGGGTCCAACCTGAGCCCGCCATCACTGGTTGTTACTTAAACCTCATTAATGCCAGGTCTTCACCTGGAAAATAGTAATACTAGTGGGACTTCCCTTATAGGGTCCTGAGGATTAAAGGAAGGAATGAATGCATGGAAAATGCCATACCTAGTGCTTAGCACCCAGTATGCGTCCGGTATACCTTGACTTTCAGCATTATTGCCTACAGAGGAAGATAGATGCCCCTCTCAGGACACACACTGCCCCCATCTCCCTTTCCCACACAGCATGAAGGAAAAGGCAGCTCCACAGCCCAGCCTTCTGCATTCCCCAACCTGGCCCCATTTCTTACCACCGGGTCCAGACTGTTCTGGAAACCCTTCCTTGAAACTCTCCTCCTTTATGCCCCAGAACCCGAAGCCCGCCACCACCACTCCACCATCCCCTGTGTTCTTCGAGAGTCATAAAACACCCAGTCCCCAAGCTGGCCCTAAAGAAACTTGTTCAAAACAACCCTCTCGCCCTCCCCACAAGCCCAGACCCCAGTATGAGGCAACTCTGCAGCCAGACCCGCCGCCCTCTCCTCCCGGCTCTGGCTGAACAGGTTGCTGTCCCCACCTCCCCCCTCCACACACCGACCCTGCCTGGAGCTGGAGTAACCAAATCCTAGTTACTGAAGGGGGCGGAGAGGGACAGGGCGGAGGGGACCCCCCAAAGGAATCCAGTCCAGTCCAGTCTGGGGGCGGAGGCTGCCAACTGGAAAAGCTTTGAGAAAGCTTGAGAGGGCTCAAGAGGGGGGAAACACACATGCTCTTCACCGCGCAATCTGCCCTTTCATGGAAACTTTCTAAATAATTTCCGAGAACTTTTGACAAGTTCTCGGAGCCAGTCTCTTGAATGGAACTTCTAGAGCTGCTTCGGTAACTGCCCCCTGGCCCATCTTCTTTTGCCCCCTCCCTGCCCGAGTGCCCAGCTGCTCGGAGCGGCCGACTGTCCCCAAGCTCGGGTCCGGAGAGCTCGCGGGCCCTTCTGCCCCGCCCGCCGGTCCCCGCTTTCTGCGGCTACCCAGGCTGCAGGGTCTCCGTCGCTGTTCCATGCCCTCCCCACCCCAGACCTACCTTGGGTGCCCGCAGCTCCGGGGGGCAGGAGGGCGAAGAGGAGCCCCCAGCGGCACCAGGCCGCCAGTTTCATGGTGTTCACTGTGGCTCCGGCCCCATGGCTCCGGCTGGACCAGGCTGCGAGGGTGCCGGGCGCGGCGAGGCGAAGGGTGGGCGCTGGGCGCCGGGCTGGCACCCTGGGAGGGGCGGGCGGTGGCCTTGGGGTGCTTCTCGTCCCTCCTGCTACGATCGAGGGGAGTTTCAGCTCCACAACTTCATTCTGTACTTCCTCAAGGCAGCCGTTCTCCTCCTCCTCCTCCTCGTCCTCCTGTGATTGGGAGCAAGCGCGCTCGCAGCTCGCCCCCCCACCCCCTCCGACTGCATTCCAGCAAGTCTCGGGGAGTGGCCCGGCTTCACTTTCTCCCTCTCTCCGCGCAGGCCTGTGAGCGTCTCTCCCAGGGCTGGGACGCCTGGGTTCCCTGTAGCAGTTCTCAAACGCTTCCTTGGAGAACCCCTAAAAGCAGTGACTCTCCCCGCTCGGCGAGTCTGGGGCAACTTCTTTAGGGGCCGCCTGCCATCCTTAACACTTTTAAGTCGCCCGTTTTATCTTAAACATTCCTGACGAGTTTGCGCCCTACACATCACAGGGCTGTTTGTTTTAATATCAAATAATGGTTTTCCCACTACATCCTCAAGTAAAATTGACAGTCAAGGAGGGGAGTGTGTTGTATTTAACTTGTGGCTTCCGGGACTCCCTGGGATACCTTTTCAAATCTTTTGGGTATCTTCCCCAGCCTGAAAAGCATGGTCCTAAGGGGGTCCACCAATGGGGGTGGGGGAGAGACGTTCAAATTGGTGGGACCACCTCCCCATCCTTGGAAGAACATCCCTTTTGTTTCTTTATGGGGGCATCCAGCACCTAATTCATTCAAGGTTTCTTCTCTGCCCCTTGCAGTTTACTATTTCATTCATTTCCGTCTCCCCACCCTGCATTCCACCAGGAGCCCCTGACCCTGTTCCTCAGGCCCTGTGGTGTGGGGGTGGGGTGGGGATGAGGATAGAAGGAAGGCATGTTTTTGCTGGAAATTCCAACAGAAGAATGCACAGGACACACTTATACTAACAAATTATTCGTTGTTTACCTGAATTAAAAATTTAACTGGGTATCCTTATTTTTATTTGCTAAATCTGACAAATCTAATTGGAATGCCCCAGCCAAGAGCAAAGCCTGTGCTGGTCAAGAGAGGGTCAGAGGCACCTACCAGGGGGTAGAGAATGAAAGACAGTAGCATTTCTTAAACTGCTCCCATGTGCCAGGCACCTTTATAAGCAGACACTTCTACAGGAGGAGGTGGAGGTAGGGGGTGGTGACAGCATCAGGGGCTCTGGAATCAGAAATGACCTGAGTTCAAATCTCTCCACTCTGCCACATATCAGCTATGTGATCTTGGGCAAGAGACTGAGTCTATCTGGGTCTCAGTCTTCTCATCTGTGAAATAGGGTCTGTAATAGCATCTGGCATGTTGTGCTAGTGGTTAAATGAAATAATGTTCCTGAAGCACTTAGCACCATACTTGGCACACAGTAATTGCTCAATAAATAGTCCCAACTGTGGTTATACTGGAGCCCTGGTGGCACAGTAAGAACTCAGGCTGCTAACTAAGAGGTCGGAAGTTCAAAACCACCAGCCACTCCTTGGAAACCCTATGGGGCAGTTCTAATTTGTCCTATAGGGAAGCTATGAGTCAGAATCAACTGGACAGCAACGGGTTTTGGTAGTTATACTGGGGCAGATACAGGTTTTGTGGGGGCCTGAAGCTTATAAGTTTTGGGACACCCTCTTTAAGAAAGGGAATACCATATCAGTTGCCACAGAGTTGTTTCTAACTCATAGCGACCCTATAGGACAGAGTAGAACTGCCCCCATAGGCTTTCCAAGGCTGTAAATCTTTACGGAAGCAGACTGCCACATCTTTCTGGTGGGTTCAAACCATTGACCTTTCGGTTAGTAGCCAAGTGCTTTAACCACTGTGCCACTAGGGCTCCAAGAAAAGGAATACAGGAAACCTCCAAGAAAAAAAACAGGATCCATTAGATGGTTGTGAAACCAATTGAGACTATCATATCAAGATTAGTTTTTTTTTTTTTTTTTTTATAACTAAAACAGAATAGAAAATATAAGAGCATCACACGTAGTAAGGGTAGGTGCCCTTTTGTGTGTGTCCCAGATGGTGATATAAAATGGATTTATTCCTTGGATGATAGTAACAGATGTTCAAGAAACCTTGCTGTGCACGGGGATACAGCAGCCCTTCAAGATGGTCATCCAAATTCTTATTTTCTCTGGAGTTAGGGTTAAGGAAACTAAGGCTCTAAGGAGTTAACTATTTGTTCAGGAGTGTCTTAGGGCTAACTGGGGAAAAGTGGAACAATCAGCAAAACCAGCCTCTCACCTCCACCCCATCATACAGCCCAGAGGCTAGTCAGTGTGCCTCTCAGCCTCGCAGCCTCTCAGTCCTTTAGGGAGGAGCTGCTGACTTGGCTCCAAGAGTCATTTGCTGATCCCATATCAAGGGCTTGCACCTGGGTGAGAGCACATATGGCATCCAGAACCCATCAGGTTGTTAGGGTCAAGGTTGGGGCCAGAGTTAGAGGTGTCCCTTCTCCCCCAGAGTAAAGAAGGGCTCATCCAGTCAGGAAAGCTGTGACTCTCTGTACTAGAGCCACAGTCCTCGTGTCACTGAATCCTTGAGGCACCAGAGGAGACTGGTATGATCAGTTCCCTTTTACAAAAGAGAAACCCCAGGATTCCTCGAGGTGAAGAAACTTGTCCAAGGTCACAAGCAGAGCTGGGAGGTGAACTTCATCTGTAGAACCACGGTGGCTTTGGCTTGGACTGTCAGCTTCAAGAGCCCTGAATGGTGGGTTCCCTGAACCCACCTTCTCCCCAGGCCCCTGCACGGGAGCTAGAGGAGACCCCTCTGAGAAGAGAAGCCTGGGTAACTACCAGCCCTTCCCTCCGCAAAGATCCTGCCTCCCCCTCCACAGCAAGCCCATCCTCTCGGCATCCCGGGTCCCAGGGAGACAAAGCTCTGTCCTAGTGGGCTGCAGAGAAAGGCCGGAGCCAGGGAGTGGGGGCAGGAGAGGGGATGGGGGAGGAGCTGGGGTCAGAACTCACGCCCCGGGGAGGAGGCTCGAGAGGGGCCCAATCTCTCAAAGAGAATGAGCCTATTCAGAGCCGGGAAGGAAGGGGAAAAAACCTTGTCTGCTGCTTGACAAGAGGAGAGGAAGGGGGGCAGGGGTGGGCGCTGCTGATTCGATTCTCCCCTCACTGTCCCTCCAGCAGGGCCTGGCAGGAGAGCCAAGGAAAGAGGATGTATGAGGGACAAAGAACGAGAGGGGGAGTTTCAGGGGGGAAGAGAGGGCTGAGGAGCAGGGGCGGGATTGTTGGAGGAGCATGAGAGTCCAGGAGAAAGGCTTAGTGAGGGGCCTAGGGAGAGGGAGGCTGGGGTACAGAGGAATGGTGACCATGGGACAGAGGGGAGCAAACTGAGAGCCGGGGGGCAGATGCATGAGCTCTTTGAGTGATAGGTACTAGATCCATGGGCAGCAGACGTGACCATTGCCACTGAAGAGGCAAGACAGGGCTCTGCCTCACAAAGGTGACCTCCAAGGGTCAACAGGTCGGGGTCTGGAACAAGCGGCCTGTGAAATGCCAGTCAATCATTGACTGGTCACTGAAACTGGGGAGCACATGAAGCTGTGTGTTTGTGAGTGTGTTTGTCTGTGTTGGCACCGGAGTCTCCTCCCCTTTGCCTACCTCACCAGCCAGCCTGGGGTCAGAGAACTGAAAACAAACAGAAGAAGGGAGGGTACGGTCCACAGTCCGAGGTCCAGGCCACAAATTGGGGCCTGCCCCACAGAACCTCCGGCCTGGGGCATGGATTCCTGGGCAAGTGTTTGTGTGAATCAGTTACTTAGAAAGAGTCCCCTGAGAGTACACACAAGGCCTCCCTGGGGCCACAGAAGAATAACTTAGAAGCTTCTGATAAGAAAATCCAGCCTTAAAAAAAAAAAAAAGAAAATCCATCCTTACTATAGGTGGCCATGTATGAATACTTGTAGCCTAATCGTGTGGGAGGCCTGGGCCCAGGGTTAGAGAAAAGGCAGAGCCCAAACTTGCCAGACCCACTGGCCCTGGTCATGCTGTTTGCCTCCCTCAGCCCCTCTCACCCACATCTCTCTCGGGAATGCAGGCCCAAGGACCCTTTCTGTCCTCAGGGTGCTTTTCAGAAAAAGCCCTCTCTGTCCTCCGCCTCACCTCGCTTTAATGCATATACATGAAGGAATGAGTGACTTCTATCCTGGCCTGTGCATACAAAGTTGTCATGGTGCTAATTTCTGTGTGTCAGTGTCTGTGTGTGTTCTCATTTAACATGTGCTCTTAGTTTATCTGTGGGTCTCTCTTCTAACAGTAGCTTAGCTGTGTGGCCTTGGATAAGGCCTCACTTTGCTGACTGAAATATGAGTTGGACTGGATGGTTCCAGGTCACAGGGTTTTAGGATTTGGTGTGGGGACAGTGACCCCCTCCAAGCCCCACACTTGTCCCTTGAAAGCCCCCATTGAGCCACCCCTCTCCTAGGTTTCTTGTTCCAGCAGCCCTGAGTCTTCCCACTTCCCTTGGCCCTTCAGAACTCCAAGCATATCCTCCTTCACGCTGAAGTGCAGGCCATGAGAGTGTAAATGAGGTCACTCTTGCCTCTGATTTTTGGTTTTGGGAGGAGAAAACTAGGCAGTTTCCAGAAGCATAAAACGACGGCAGTGGTGAAGCCCTGGCTTTGGAGGACACTCCAGTTTTAGATGATTACATTATGTCAAAAAAATATAAAAAGACTTCTTACTTTGATTTCAAGGGGGTTCTCTCTTACCAGTGATACCAAAATTAGGAGTAAAAGCCTAACCCAAACTGTAAAACTATTGACTTCTGTTTTTGTTTATTTTAACCAAGGAATGCTAACTACTCTGAAACATTGTCAACTTGCCTTTTCCGGCTCAAAAAAGGGTAGTCAATAACAACCCCATTACCTCACGATTGAATAAAAAAGACTGTGTCCTTCCTAAATTTTCATTTCAAGAGGTCCAGTAGCTACAAATATGTAAAAGGTCAAGTTTTCAGGAGATTTTTTAAAATCCTAACTCTATCATCCCTAAGTACTTTGTCATCATGGAAACTTGTATTCATTAAGAAAAAAAAAAAAAAAAATGAATTTTTTAAGCCTCTGTAAAATTTCCAGTCCTTCGGAGGTTTGCTCCCGCAATTTACAAATTGTTTACTAAATCATAGAGCAATTGCATTATTGTTTTGAGCTCATTTAAAGGTTTATTTTTAACAGTTGTAACTAGCCTGCTTGTTTTTAGAAACAAAACTATATCCCTGCATGCATAGAGATTAACTGCTCTGAATAAACTCTATGTTTTAATTTCTTTGTGTTTTGATTATTTTTAAAAGTTCACTGAGCCCACATTATTGGTTTCTCTCTTTCCTTGCCCCTTGCCCATTATATCCAATCATTCTTTAAGATCTTTTCCATTATACCTACGTTCTTAATATAAACTCTATTACTTCTCCTCTGGGGTAAAGTACCAGTTTTTGGTCTCCCAAATGCCACTCTTGCCACCTACAGTCCTTTTCTCCCCCACAGCAAAGTAAATGTTTTAAACATAAACAAGATCATGTCATTAACTTCAGTGCTAGAATCCTTCCCAATGAATTCCCATTGTCTAAACTCTTCACCATGACCTACGAGACTCTGTAGGATCTGGTCCCCAGCTGCAACAACTATTTCCAATTTCTTGTACATCTTTCTAGGTATATTCTCCAAAATAACAAATATATACTCTTATTTTTCTTTACACATAGTAACACACTATATACATAGTATATTCTTCACCTTGCTTTTTACACCTAAAAATATCATAAAGATTTTCCATGTCAGTACATTACAAATATGCCCAATTATTATTATATTCTGCTCAGAATTTCATTGTATGAATCTCCTCTCATTAATGTAATTCATTTCCTATTGATGGGCATTTAGTTGTTTCCTTTTTTTTTTTTTTTTTTTTGGCTTTTGAAAATAATGCTGCCATGAATAGCCTGGCATCATTTGCATTGTGTAGATACATTGGGGAGCCCCGGTGGTGCAGTGGTTAAGAGCTCGGCTGCTAACCAAAAGGTCCGACAGTTAGAATCCCCCAGCCGCTCCTTGGAAACCCTACTGGGAAATTCTACTCTGTCTTATAGGGTCACTATGAGTCAAAATCAACTGGACAGCAATGGGTTGGATACACTGCAGCTGCATACCTAGGAGTGAAATTGCTGGTTGGAGGGTTTATGTAAATTGTTGAGTTAAAGAGTATGTACAGTTTACAGTCAGATGTTATTGTTTTAGGTGTCTTTGACTACGTTCCAACTCATAACAACCGTTTGTACAACAGAGCGAAACACTGCTGAGTTCTGTGCCATTCTCATAATTCTTTACCAAACACAATGTCCTTCTCCAGGGACTGGCCCCTCCTGATAACATGTCCAAAGTATGTGAGACGTAGTCTTACCATCCTTGCTTCTAAGGAGCATTGTGGCTGTGCTTCTTCCAAGGCAAATTGTTCATTCTTTTGGCAGTCCATGGTATTCAACGTTCTTTGCCAACACCATAATTCCAAGAGGTCAATTCTTTTTTGGTCTTTCTTATTCATTGTTCAGCTTTCGCACGCGTATGAGGTGATTGAAAACACCATGGCTTGGGTCAGGCACACCTTAGTCTTCAAGATGACATCTTTGCAAAGATTACAGTTAGGTAAAAAAAAAAAAAAGGTAGTGACAAGTTATCCTACATAATGGTTATACAGTTTACTCTTCCATTAACAGTGAACTCTTGGTCTTTTGTTTCGTACTGGTTTATTGCCTCTCTCTCCCCTCAGGTCATGAGAAGGACAGTGTCTTGTTCATCATTTTGTCCCCAGAGACTTGTACACAGTAAACCTCAAGAATATTTGTTAAATGAGGAGCCTCATACCTGTAGACTATCCCCTGATTTTTGCTCTAGTATGGTCAGCTTGCCATTGGACCCTTAGTACATTGTACCATTAGCTTTATCTTTCTCTTCTCTGGACTGGGGGCAATTTCTGACTCAACTTTATTTTCTTTTCTTCCTAGTGCCTCAGTGGCTGACACCCAGTAAAACTCAATAAGCCTGTGTTCAAGGAATAAATCAATGATAACTTTGCAGGCCAAATATAAATACAAATTGGGAGGCAGATTAAGCTAAGGGGGCTCAGTGGGAAAGTGGGGTTGAAAGGCCAGGAAATTGCTTTCTAGAGATGCAGGACTGTGTTGACAGTGAAAATCCTTTCTCCCACTGGGACAACTAGACAAAAGTTTCCACTTGCCCCTCTGCCTTTAACCTGGAATTCATCAAGTATGTAAACATGGTTTTCCAATAATCTATGAAATGTTTGAGACCTGAAAAAAAATTTTTTTTATTGGTAGCTCCAAAATACATGAAAACTACAAAAATCGATGCTTTATTAAACGTATACAAAGCATAACAATATGCCAACTATTAACAGCTCAATTCAACTATATATACAAAAAACAAACCATTGTAGCCAAGTTGATTCTGATTCATAGTGACCCTATAGGACAGACTAGAACTGTCCCCTAGGGTTTCCAAGGAGCAGCCAGTGGATTCGAACTGCCGACCTTTTGGTTAGCAGCCACAGCCGAGCTCTTAACTACCGTACTACCAGGGCTCCCAACTATATATAGCTATTTATAAATGTTATTTAATGTGGGATGTTGCCACATTTTAATATTTGAGGTAGGTTGAGCCTTCCAAAATCGTGATCTTAAACGTTTTAAATGAGTGCTATCTCTACCCCATGTTTGGTAAGGTGGAGGGCCATTGAAAAAGAGGA
The DNA here is from genome assembly GCF_024166365.1 of Elephas maximus indicus. Lineage (NCBI taxonomy): Eukaryota > Metazoa > Chordata > Mammalia > Proboscidea > Elephantidae > Elephas > Elephas maximus. Next base: position 46,992,673 of record NC_064837.1, on the reverse strand, counting down.
ACACCCTCAAGCAAATGAATTAACACAGTGGCTGCAACAATTGGCTCAAACACAGCAACGATTGTGAGGATGGCACAGGACCATGCAGTGTTTCATTCTGTTGTGCGTAGGGTCGCTAAGAGTAGTGAACCAACGCGGTGGCACCAAAGATCTCTACCTCAGAGTTCACTCATAGGAAAGGCCTGCGTTGTCAGGATTTTATCCTCTTTAATTCTAAATTTCCTCATCTTTAAATGGAGAGACCTCATAAAAAGACTCATCCCAGAGTTATAGTAAGGACAAAATGAAATAATGTACAGTAAAACCTGTGAAAGGCGGAAACCTGTCAGAGAAGGAAAACACAAATATTTTCCACTAATATGAGTGAGTTGAGAGAAAAGTGGTAAGACTGCACCCTGTCAAAGGTGGACAACTTGTGAGACCCGTAAAAACAAGGCAGTCCCGCCGACTTGCAGCTTTCACAGGTTTACTGTATTGTAAAGGAACTACTCTGCAGTTGCAAAGTAGTATTAGCACAGGATTGTTTCTGGTTAGCTCCTGGAGGGCCGAGCGGTTGTTTACTTCATTTTACCTTCCCTGTTTCCAGGCTCAACTCCAAGGGACACTATTCATGCTATTTTTCAACTCTTAGAGGCAGCAATTTACAGAAAATGCAGTGTGAATGGTGCTCCCCGAGCACCATTCACAGAAAATACAGTGAAACCTGTGAAAGCCAGAACTCACCGGGACTGCTTTGTTTTTCCAGGTCTCACAAGTTTTCTGCCTTTGACAGGGTGCAAACTTAACATTCTTCTATTGCTCGTTTTACTGGAAAATATTTGAGTTGTGCTTTCTGACACGTTTCTGCCTTACACAGGTTACAGCTTTCACAGGTTTACTGTACAACGTGAATACTGCTTTCAGGAGTGGGGCTGCCTAGCAAGGGATAGTTGTTGTTATTGTTAGTTGCCATTAAGTCGATTTCGACTTAGCTCCAGCAAGAGCTAAGGGCACAGGAAATGGTTGCTGAGTGAATGAATGGAATCCGATTTTACTTCTTTATCATGCCAATACCACCACCCCCTACCCTCAGGATAAAAAGGAAAAGTTGATCTGGAGTGAAGAGGGTGGGGGAGCAAGAAAGGCAATCACTATTATTATGCTTTTAGCCACAAGGCTCCATTGAAAAGGAGGGGGGGCGGTACTGGTGGTATTGGGCGTGGGGCTGGGATACCAGAGAAAGTATATTCCCAAGGGTCCTCCACTTAAATTTGCCTTGAAATATTACATCTCTCCTGGCCCGGTGTGGTCCGAATCACGTCGGTGATTTGCCAGCCCTGGATTTAGCACCCACCGAATCCTTATGTTGAATCATGTTGTTCATTCTTAAAAAAAAAAAAAAGCCTACTGAGCGCCCTAGTTGGGAAAACAGACCGCTGTATGTTACATCACCCTCGAGTGATTAACAGTCACCCTCAGGAGACGGAGTTTAAGCTCAGACCAGAAGAATAACCAAGAGTGAGGGTAAAAGTGAGTCTGGAGCAGGGGAATGAGGGAGGACAGTGGACAAAGACCACGTCGCACAGGGCTTGTGAGCTTTGATTGTATCCTGAGGATAGCCGGGAACCAGTAAAGAATTTTAATACGTGATATGGTTAAATATAAATTTTTGGAAATGGAGTGTGTACTGGAGTAGGCAAAAGTAGAGGCAGGGAGACACGTTAAGAGATTACTGCAGCTGTCTTGGCGACAGATAACGACGGCTTTACCAGTGTGGTAGAAGTGGATGGAGAAATGTAAAAAATTCCAGGTGCATTTAGGAGGTGAAACTCGACAGGGCTGGTGACTTGACAAAGGAGACCCTGAAAAAGAAACAAGACGGGATGTTGGTAGAAGACCATTTTATTTTACTCCTTTATCTAGACATCCTCCTTCCCTTAATTCCGTCGCCTCAATACTTGGAGACAGCTGAGGCATGGGGGGCGGGGCAGGCGCCCACAAAAAACCCGGGAACCTTTTATTAAAATTTGGTGGACCGGAGCGGAAAAGAGAACAATAAGCACAACGCACTTCCGGTTATTCCGGAAGTAGAGACTAGACACGCTCCTGAGCTCCACCGCCGGTGGCGGGCCAGGGAGAAGGGATGGCCGGGCGGGCGGCGCAGCTAGTGCTGCTGGCCGGGGCGGCTGCGCTGGCGAGCGGATCCCAGGGCGACCGTGAACCAGTGTATCGTGACTGCGTGCTCCGGTGCGAGGAGCGGAACTGCTCGGGGGGCGCACTGAAGCACTTCCGTTCCAGCCAGCCAATCTACATGAGTCTGGCAGGTAAGCCCCGCCCCGCAGTAAGCCCCGCCCATTGGTCTCGGCCCCGCCCCCTGCACTCCCTCCACCCCCTCCCCCCAAACCTTAGTTGACCCCGGGGTCCGTTATGAGTGTGAGAGGAGCCCCAGGGCAGTTAGAACCTTATCAGCCAGTCTTGCTTTCCCAAAAGGTTTTATTTATTGAACCCCTCTTGGGTACAAGGCCCTGGAGTGACAGAAATCAGAGCTGGATCCTGCCCTCAGGAGGGAATTAAACCTCTCTTGTACAAGGCACAAGGCCTAAAGGGCCCTTAGACTAGCCCTAGGAGCATCTGGGAGAGGAGGGAAACGCTTCTGGCTTTGAGGGGGTGGAGACAGGAATCATCTTGGGACACTGTGTGAAGGAGGGACTTTCTGTCTGATTTTTGCACAGTGGATATGTTAAATTTGGTCCTGTGGTCATAGTGGGCAGTGAGCCAACATATTGAGCACCTATTGTGTGACAGGTGTCACAGTTAATTTTCACAACAACCCTTTGGAGTATTTTCTCTTATTATCCCTATTTTAAAGATAAGAAAACTCAAAGAGTTAAGTGCCCTGCCCAAGGCCACTGAGCTAGTAAGTGGTAAAGCAGAGTTTCCAGCTCTGGCCTGTCTGACCACAAGCTTATCCTCTTGTCACTACCCCATCTGCCATCCAGACAGATGGAACTGCAAGAGTGTAGGCCTTGGGCAGGTGTGGGCACTTCCAGCAGTTTGTTTTATTCAGAGAGCAGGAGGCGTGAAAAGCAGTAGTAGGACATAAGGTTGGAAAGCCAATTTGGGACCTCAAAAGTCAGGCCCAAGCGTTTGGGCTTCATTTTCGTAGGCAGCAAGGGCTCCTCTCTGGTGAAGAAACCCAGGTATCCATAAATGAGTCCAGTGGGAGCCAAGATCCCTATCTTGGGCGAAAGAAAAGAATATCTCCGCTTGGTCACTGTATACACACTTACATGCACATACACTCACACACACACACACTTTCTCTCTCTCTCTTTCTCTCTCTCTCACACACACACACACACACACACACACTCTGTCTCTCACACATACCCCTTCCGCTGATATGTATGTCACACCATCCCTCCTCCATCCAAGTGGGAATGCAGAATTTTGAAATTTCTTCTGGCTCTCTCTAACCTGCAGGTCCTTCTCCCTTGGGCCCCATCTGAGGTCTTTCCTGTGCTAGGGAATTTACCAGGCCACATTTTGTCTTTTTAGGCTGGACCTGTCGGGATGACTGTAAGTATGAGTGTATGTGGCTCACTGTTGGCCTCTACCTCCAGGAAGGTCACAAAGTGCCTCAGTTCCATGGCAAGGTGAGTTGGAGGGGTCAGGGTGGGTGTATGGTGGTGATGTGAGGGTAAGATACTCCGCATTTGGACCACATTGTCCAGGCAATCTGAGGCTGGGGCTTAGGCCATGGGGTGGTGGTTGAGAGGTACTCCTTCCTTTCAAAATCTAGTGTTCATGTAATCACATGGGACCAATGAGTCCTGCCTCGGTATCTGTGTCCTGATTTGGAGATATATGATCTGGGGCGCTTTGATCTCACAGACTGCTGCTGGCTCTTTTGGGTGGTTGCAATACCTACCTTGCTGCGGGGACAAATCCCCTGACCCACCATGGCATGCTTTCGGTTGCTTCTCTAGTAGGGGGTCTGAATTAATGATAATATTTCCAGTGAGGCACAGTTTTCTGGTGCCTTTTTACTCAATATTATCTTATTCTAGTCTGGTGTGGTTGGCAGGAATTATTGTCCCCAATTTGCCACAGGATAAGCTGAGAATCGGAGGGCTTGTGGTCAGTGATAGAGGAGAGTCTAGATCCTGTGTCTTCTGAATGGCAGGTCTGTCCTTTTTCTACCTGCTGGGCACCTGCTGCATAACAGGCTGTGTTGAGACATCTGCACTGGCCCATCTGGTCTTCCCAAAGACAAGGGCTTACAGTGTTGTGAGTGCTGGCCAGGATTGGGGATGTGACCCTCAGCCAGGGACTAGAAGGGAGCTTGTTGGGCTGAGGGGGAACTAAACCTGAGGCTTTGGCCAAGGTCCAGAGCTGAGGAGTCAGCCAGGGGCCCATTGATAAAGCATGTCAAGAAAAAGTAGTTTGGACCTGTGAGGGGTTCCCCTCCCCTTAGGGCCCCTCCATCTGCACCTTTTTCAGTGGCCCTTCTCCAGGTTCCTGTTCTTCCAAGAGCCAGCTTCTGCCATGGCCTCCTTCCTCAATGGCCTGGCCAGCCTGATGATGCTCTGCCGCTACCGCACCTCCGTGCCAGCCTCCTCCCCCATGTACCACACCTGCGTGGCCTTCGCCTGGGTAGGTAACCTGACGGGATTCCTGCTCCGTACCCTCATCTAGGAAGAAGGAACTCTTAGGTCCCCGTTCTCAACCCAGCGGGGCTTCTACTCACCCAGCTTCCCCTCTGCTAAAGTTGCAGTTGGGGGTGGTCAGGCCTGGGGAGAAAACAGGGAAGGTCTTGAATCAGGTATGCCCATTCTGGCAGAGCCCTAGGCCAGGCTGTTTGGGAAGGAGAGAGGAAAGAGGCATTGTTCTTATCCTGAAGGAGGAAGCCACTAAAAGTCTCAACAGGACAGTTTACAGACACAGAAGGACATGGGTGGTAGGGAGCATGCTGGGACCATGGGTCTTTCCATGGACCCTTCTGGGGCATTGCAGTCCCTAATATCAGGACACAAGACCCCTCTGGAGGAATTGGAACAATCTCAAATCCAAACAAGGCCTGGTAGGCAGTGACAGCCACAGCACTCTCAGTCTAGTGCTCAGCCTGGTCTTAGGCCATCCCTGGAGATGCTGAGGGATGTTCCATCTGCGTATCAGAGAGGGTTCTAAGCGTCACAGTGTGGAGGGCATGTTAATACTTTAGATTTTGATACTCAGACCATCAGAAAGCATTGAGGTATTATAAATGTGGGAGGAAAGAGAAGGAGCTTCATGAATAGATTTGCCCTTTGGAAAACTCATTCTGGCCACTGTGTAGAGAACATATTGGGATAGGCAGGAATGGATATACAAGTGGATATAGTTGGTAGTTTTAGCACAGGGCACAGTGGCTAGACCAGAGCGGTGGCCCAGGTCAGGGGTGGGGGGCACATTAAAGAGATTTGAGTGTGTTCGAGCTATGTTTTAGAGGTGGCATTTAAAAATTTTTTAAATTAATTCATGTATTTAATAAGCACATACATAGTGTTACTGTATGCCAGGTGTGGTCTTAAGTTATAAATTTTAACTCTGGTAATCCTATAACAAGCTTATGAAGTAGGTATTATTACTATTCCCAGTTTACAGATGAGGAAACCAAGGACTATAGGTTAAGTAACCTGCCTCAGGTCATGGGGCCAGGATGCGAACCCAGCCTCTGGCACCAGGGTCTACACTCTTACCCTCTTGACTATGCTGATGAGCCTCAGTGGTGGCCTAGCTGAGGAGAGAGGAATCAGGGATGACCCCTGTGTTTCCTTCCACTTGTGAGACAGTGTGAGTGTGGATGAGATCACCAAGGGAGAACTTAGATAGTGAGAAGAGAAGGGGCCATGGAACAGAGCCCTGAGGAACCCCCAAAATACAGGCTGGATAGAGGAGGATGAGCCAGCAGCAGAGACAGAAGGAGTGGCTGGAGAGGTAGGTGGTAAACTAGGAGATGGTGCGGTTGGGGGAGCCCCGGGAAGGGGACAGGGAGGAGAACGTAGCCAGCTCTCCTGAATTCTGCTGAACAGTCCAGTGAGATGAGGACTGAAGGATGCCCCTGGGCCTGGTGACTCAAGGTCTCTGAGGACCTCAGGAAGACTGATGGTGCCAGGAAGTCCTGGCCAAGTCCTACATATAGGGGATGGGAATCGGAAGAGGCTGCTAAACCTCTTAGAAATTCTCCCTAATGCTTTCTCATCAATGAATGCTAATAACAATAGTTCTGAATTATGGAGCACAAACCTCCTGAAGGGCATTGTCTTAAGCACTTATGTACATTTTCTCACTTGATGCCCATAATACCCCCATGAGCTCTGAGTTAACAGCAAGCTGTGGAGGCAGGGTTTGCATCCAGGGCTGTCAGGCTCCAGTGCCTGCGCGCCTAGCTCGCTCTGGGCCACTTCCATTGTGAGGGATGTCTGTATTGAGTCTTCTGTGGGTAGAGACAGGGCGTGGCACTTGTGGGGACTAAAGCCCCTGCCCCTAAGCAGCGAAGGCCATTGTTGTTAGCAAAGCCTAGTGGGAGCGTAAAGACAGGTACAGGCCCATGCAGCCTGGGAGGCAAAGTGTAGGCAGAGCTGAGGAGGGATCCAAGAGAGGGCCCTGGAGAGGGGCTGCGCTACATGGGGAAGTCTGTCAGGGAGGAGGAGAGGTTTCGTCTGGGGCCTGCAGGCCTGGTAAGGTTTGGACTTCTGAGAGGCTGGGGATGTATGAGGCTGAAGAGTGTGGGACCTAGACAGGCAAGGTCAGCCCGGCCACAGTGTGGGTGTGTGAAGGAGGCTCGAGGGAGATCAGATGGAGCAGAGAGGGCTCTGAGTGCCAGGTCGAGGGGCAGGGACCCTTATGTAGGCAGGGGCCTGCCATTAGCAACACTATCTCAGGCAACACTTTCTGTTTAGGCCTCTTGCAGAGAAGAGAATCTGTTCCTGGCCAAGAAAACAGGAAGGGCATCTGTCCCCTTCCCTGTTCTTCCAGCGACATAACTTGTTCGGGCCCACTGCCTGTATCTCTCCCACGCCACGGCCCCATGAGAAAGCCCAGGACACCCCTGCCTGGATTCTCTGAACAAAGTGCAGAGCCTCTTTGGATACAGCCACAAGTTCTTGGGAACCTCAGAGGATCCCAGCCTTTGTCTTCATGACATGTGCCAGGGGCCAGTGGTCGCTTCACAACTCTCGTTTTGTTTTCCCTGATTCTTGGATCTTTCAACTCACAAGTATCTTTCTTCTTGACCAGTGGCCACACCTCCTGGGGCGTCCTGCAGTCTACATCACCAGGGACTCTTAGGGAAAGAGAAGGAGGCGTTGAGGTGGGAGAGGGCAAACAGAACCTAAGGCCTGTGTCTTAGCCTTGAGCACCCTATAGGATATGGGTTTCTGAGGCATGGGACCCTCTCAGGCCACTATTAGGCCTTCGAGGGATCCAGCGTCAGAGCCCACACTGCCTTTGATGATCTGGTTTAGATTTTACACTTAATCTTAGTTGTGTGTGTGTGTGTGTGTGTGTGTGTGTGTGTCTGCAGGAGGGAGGGACCCTGAGCTGTATGGAGGGTGTGGTGGTGGACCTTGTCCTGGGCTGGGTCTTCTGGAGTCAGTGGGGCTCCTGATTTCTGTTGCGGGGAGAAGGCACTCTACCTGTCCCAGGTTAGCTCTTAGGGTGGGTCTCAGTCTATTTCTCAGGAAAATGAGGAGCCCCTGTCCCCCAGGAGGGCTGATGAAGCTTTGGCACAAGAAGGTAGCCCTTGCATTGCCATTTAGGCCTGGGCAGTGGCCAGGCAGGGCTGGGTACCTCACCAAAGCTGGCACACCACAGCCCTTTGACCTCCTCGAATTGGGGGCCCCTGCTGTCTGCCAGAGCTGGGAGATCACACCAGTTCCCTGCCTACTTCATTTAGCCAATAAAGGTTTCTCAAGTATAGAGGTAGAGGGTCAGGGGGCAGGATGGTTTAGGGAGGTAGGGACTGAGGAAACTTTGAGAAGAAATAATTTGAGTGTGCAGCAGAATGATGGTTAGACTTCAGGATGAACTTCCTGATGGTGAGACAAGAGCCAGTGGGACATGCAATGGCAAGAAATCAAGGAGTGCTTTTTGATGGTGGCAAATGCCTTCCTCTTCCCATCTCCATCTGCCTCTCTACCCCTTTTCTCTCAGGAGTGAGCTGGGGAAGACTTGCCCTGCCTAAGGCAGGGGGTGAGACCTGGTGGCCTCTGGGGGGGCGCCCAGGATGGCAGCAGGCGTCATATTTAACATTCTGCCTCCCCCACTTCTGAGACACTGAGCTATTTAAAGACCCACTTGTCCCCACCGCCAGGGTGTCAATGACAGCCCCGAGCACTGGGGCTTAGCACTGGGGTCGAATTCCTGACAGATCCAGCTCACTTGGCATCCAACCAGTTTCATGGCTGTGATATTTTTGTCTCAATTTTCTTATTTTCTGAAACAGCCTTCTGCTCTTCCCCCCACCCAGCCCTTCCTGTCCCCCGTCAGCCCCACTGCCTTTGGCGCCCTTCCCCCAGCCACCCCCTGTCCTCCCTGTTTACACGTAGCTCTTGGAGCCTGCTAGACAGGCCCACGGCCCTCCTGGCTTGTCTGATTGGCCAGTTACCCTATCTGCCCAAGGCTAAATAACTTGCCTAAGGACACGGGGAATGGCAGAGCTGGATTTGAGCCTGGTGGTGCAGTGCTTGAGACCTCCACAGCTAACTAAAAGGAGGGCAGTTCAAATCCACCAGCCGCTCCTTAGAAACCCTATGGGACAGTTCTACTCTGTCCTATAGGGTCACTATGAGTCGGAATCAACTTTATAACAATGGGTTTGGTCTTTTTTTGGTTTAGCCTGGTCAAGGAGCCCTGGTGACACAGTGGTTAAGCGCTCGGCTACTAACCAAAAGGTCAACGATTCAAACCCACCAGCCTTCCATGGGAGAAAGAGGTGGCAGTCTGCTTCTGTAAAGATTACAGCCTTGGAAACCCTATGGGGCAGTTCTGTTTTGTCCATAAGGTCGCTATGAGTTGGAATCAACTCGACAGCACACAACAACAGTCTAGCTCTAGAGCCTGCATTCTTACCAACGGGAGCCCCCCACAATGAGAGGGGGTTTTCAGGGTGCGGAGTCCAGGCTGCAGGTGGATCTCTGTCAATAGAAGGCACCCTGGTGGAGAGGGTGGCAGTAGACCGAGCAGCCTCCACCTTGTCCAATAGCGCTGAACCCTGGCCCTGTGCACCTCCTCCCTCCCTACTTCCCAAGTTCCAACTGCCACTTAGCTCAGCCCTCTTGTCACCTCCCCCTTCCTGCTATGGGTGACAAGGAGGCCTGGCTGATTCCTATGACCTTCCTCTCTACCTCCTTCCCACACTGGCTCCAGGGCCACTCTCTTCCCCAAGGATGTCCCTGTTCCTGGCCTGCCAGGGAGTCCTGCCACATGTGAACACCTGGGTCCTGTCTCAGCCCTGAGCCTGCTCCTCTCCCTGCACTAACCCTGACCATCATGTATGGGGAGCAGTGTCTACGAAGCCACCTGGTTCTGTTCTACTTTCCAGCCTCCAGATCGGCTTCCATGACTGTCTCTGGGGAAGGGGCAGCACTAGGGAGGAGTCTTGAGCCAGGTGTGTGGGGCAGGACAGCTGGTCTGTGTGTACCTCAAAGGAGGAAACAGCCTTACCTAGAATAACTAACCTGAACTTAGGGCTGGGGAAGAACTGAGGGGTCACTTAGCCAGCCCCTCATTTGTCCGCAGGGGAAACTCTTTGAGCTGAGAAGGGGCAGTACATTTTCCCAGGTCACAAGGAGCATTAGCAGCAAGGCTCAGCCTAGGTCCCAGGCCAGACAGGCTGCACCTGGCTACGAGCCTCCAGAAACTCTCAGGGCCTGGCGTGAAAATGGTCAACTGGCTGTGGGGCAGAGCCCTGCCCAGCCTCCACTCCATTGTTCTTCCCATTCTCTCATCAACTCCTGTGGGCCTGCAGTAGGAAACTCAGCCTACTGTCTGACCTCCATCTTTCCTGCTATGGTATGGATGGAGAGCAGCTTGTTACCCTGCTCCCCCTGCCCCCTGCTGAGCCAATTTCCTTTTGTCCTGACCTATGTGATCAGCTTTGGTCTTCATCCACCTCTAGCAGGCCCATTCCACCCTAGTGCATCCCTTTCCACCTCCAGGGCTTTCCAGGCCTGGCCCTGGCTGTGTCTTCCATTGCTTGTCACTGGTTTCCCAGCCCTTCCTCCGAGCGCAGTGTATATATCCCCACCCCAACCCACCCTTCTTTCAGCAATTTGGGTCTCTGCTGTGGACACAGCAGTCCCTGGAAAAAGTGCCAGCGCCAACTCCCAGAAGATCTGGAGCCCACTGGCAAGATAATTTATTTTCTCTCTCCATGCTGTTAATTTCTAGGCAAAAGGCCTCAAACCTTCCCCAGGGCCCTTGCCCACTTTAGCCCTCCAACCCTGCTCCTCCACTCCTCCGAGGGCTTGGGAGCAGCCACTGGTCCAACAGGTTGGGCCGGCCCAGCCAGGAGGAGCACCCGGCTTGGTTGGCCACCCTCCTCTCCAGAGACTTGGCCCCAGTGGGATCTGCTTGATCTCAGAGGCTCCCTCACTTGCTAGCTTGGGATACACCCCAAGCTGGCTCAAACCCTTCCACTCCACCCACCTCATTCCCCCCCCCCCCCCCCAGAGCTGAGGTCACTGACTCCCTTGGGCCAGGGTGGGGCTGTCATCACCTGTGGATTTGGGCAAGGGGGTGAGGCCCCCAGGGGGCTGTTGTTTTAGCAATTGAGTAACCCCCAGGAACTTGGCTCTGCCAGAACTGGTTCCCTGTGGAGGGTGAGCCTCTGTGGCCATGGAGGTTCAGGGTGGTGGAAAGCCAAACCTGAGGGAACTGAGATGAGTAGGGTGGAGGCTCTAGGGGCCCTGTAAAACACTCCTGCTTCATGGGATTCTGTCAAGCCATTTAGGGGCCTGGTAGAGACACTTCTTCACAAAGGATGTGAGCCTTCTTGGGGTCTCCCCCACCTTGGGGCAAGAGGTTGTTCACCAGCCAGCTCACCAGCACCCTCCCTCCTCAGGTCTCCCTCAATGCTTGGTTCTGGTCCACAGTCTTTCATACCAGGGACACCGACCTCACAGAGGTGAGAACATCTCCTGCTCCTCCATTGGCAGGGACTGTCCCGGAGGGGTGGGGCAGAGTGGCCTCTTATATCTGATAAAACTAGTTACTATTTATGGAGCACTTACTATGTGCTAGTGTACTAGGCCTGGGGTCGCCATGAGTTGGAATCTTCTATATGACAATAACAACAACAAAGTGCATTTGAGCCTCACTTGAACCTTGTGAGATACTAGTGATTATTACCTCTTCTTAACTGATGAGGCAGCTGAGCCTTGGAGAGGCTAAATAACTTGTTCAGGGTTGCCTGACTAGGAGAAGGGTGCCATCAGGACATTAGCCCACGGCTGTCAAGCTCCAACTTACGTTTTTAATTCTGTGGTGGGCTCGTTTGTTTTTGAGTCTCAATAGGTACCCTCCTCCAATGCTCCTAAGGCCTCTCTACTGAGCATGTTTTTAAAAATTGTATGATGCGAACACAAGGGCCAGTCTGTTAAATTGAGGAGAGAAACAGCTATAGACAGTGGCAGCAAGAAACACGGTGCCCACGACCATAGGCCCAGGACTCCCACTTTATACTCCGCTGTGCCTCTGCCACCCCTCTGCTCCCATCCCTGGTAGATGGGTCCTCTCTGGGCCCTGCCCTCCAGGAGGCCTTGCCCACTTCCTGCTCCCATCACACTGGCCCCTCATCCTGCCCTCCCTGTCCTCAGAAAATGGACTACTTCTGTGCCTCCACTGTCATCCTCCACTCAGTCTACCTGTGCTGTGTCAGGTAAGGCCGCCCTTGTAGCTGCAGGGGCAGGAACAGACCCTGGGGGCAAAGAGGGGTTCCCCAGCTCTCCTCTGGGGGTGCTGTCTCCAGGGCCTTCTTCACTAGCACACACACACACACACACACACACACACACACACACAATCTGTCCAGATTGTCCTTCAAGGGGACTCTGGAATAGGACTGAGGGCCCTGGCTCCTTACAAGGATCTACAGCACTTGGTTCTAGGTGGGGGGAGGGGGCAGGAACCTGCGTAGCTGGCCTGTTTTGGTGGGAGAGAGGGGCAGTGGCTTCCAGGAGCACGTATTGGTGTTGAGGCCAGGAGATGCTTCAGGGAATGCTGCTCTGGGGACTGGGTACCCGTCGTCTGAGCAACTCTGGCCGGTGAGGCAGGACCGTGGGGTTGCAGCACCCAGCTGTGGTCAGCACCTTCCGGGCCCTCCTGCTGTTACTGCTGACTGCACACATCTCCTACCTGAGCCTCGTCCGCTTTGACTATGGCTACAACCTGGTGGCCAATTTGGCTATTGGTGAGGCGGGACTGGGGCCCTGGGGGCTGGACCAGCCATAGGACTGCTGGCTGGAGGGGGAGGAAGGGATTAGGACCAGTCCTGGAGAAAAAATTTCTAGAGAGACCCTTGGGATGTGGGAAGGGAAAAGAATATGAGATGGGAGACAGGGATGCTGGGAGGAGAAGCTGAGCAAGGTCCTGGGGATGGAGAGACCTGGGTAGGGAAGAGGTCCAGGAAGTGAGCCTCCTCTGCCCCCATGGCACCCAGGCATGGTGAACGTGGTGTGGTGGCTGGCCTGGTGCCTGTGGAACCGCCGGCAGCTGCCTCATGTGCACAAGTGCATGGCGGTGGTCATGCTGCTGCAGGGGCTGTCCCTGCTCGAGCTGCTGGACTTCCCACCTCTCTTCTGGGTCCTGGATGCACACGCCATCTGGCACATCAGTACCATTCCTGTCCACGTGCTGTTTTTCAGGTTGGTGCCACTCCCTGCCTGGTACACCCCTTTTTGGGTTCCCTTCCTTGTCTGCTCCTTAGGGGAAGACGGGGCGGCCCATTCACCCACCGAGCATGCCTCTCACCCCCACTTGTCCCAGGAAAGGAGGAACGCTCAGAGCTGTGCCTCAGTGGGCTCCTCTCTTGGCCCACAGCTTCCTGGAGGACGACAGCCTGTACCTGCTGAAGGAATCAGAGACCAAGCTCAAGCTGGACTGAAGACCCTGGGAGCAAGTCTACCCCTTCCTGCGGGCCTCCCTCCCCACCCCCAGCTCTTGAGATGATTTGTTTTCTCCTTTTAGCTTCTTGAACTTAGACATGAAGGGTGTGACCTGAGAATCATGGACCCTGTCCACCCCATTGCTGGCCCCCATGTGGCATTCACAGGTCCTGGAGCCTATTCTGGGCCTGGCCTCTCACTCAGTGTCTGGGGCTGAAGGATGGGCAGCCCCTCTGGTTCCTGGAGTTGAACTGGGGGAGCTGAGCGTGTGCTTCGCCCCACCAAGAGGAGAGCTGCCCCTGCCTCTTGCCCCCCAGCCTCCTCCTCACATCCCCACACTGCCTGGGTGGTGGTCCCCAGAGCCCCAGGTCTAGCTGGGAGACCAGGTACCACAGGACTTTGGGAATACAGCAGGGTCCCCTTCTGGTCACCCCTACCCTCCCCCAAGGCACCACTAGGTGGCAGTGGATGCTTGCACTTTGGCTCTGGTGAGGTTTCAGGACTGCTCATTTTCCCTGGGGTCTGGAGGGACCCAGCCGCTAGGACTGGGAAGGGGTCCCCCTGACTCCTGCCCCAGCTAGACCCCTGGCGGCCTCACCATACTCCCACTCAGGGCCAGGATCCCAGAGAGCCAGGGACAGGAATCCCACCAGCCCCTGTGCTGCTGCTCTGGATTGGGAACCGGAGCGTGAGTGGTAAGGGAGTGTGGTCCACTGGCAGTGGTCAGGCAGTGGTGGGGGTGTGTGGCATGCTGGGTGGGACAGTGTGTGTTAGCACAGGCTGGGCTTGCAGTGTGAAGAGTGTACGGGGAGGGCCTGGGAGTGGTGGTTTTTAATAGAAGTGAAATTCATACAACAAAATTTGATCATTTTAAAGTGAACAATTCAGTAGTGTTTGGTACATACACAATCTTACGCAACTGCCACTCTATCTAGTTTCAAAACATTTTTGTGAGCAGTTTTAAAGTGTGTGTGTGTGTTGGGGGAAGTAGGTGGGTTAGGGGAATATACCTAGCCTGAGTCTTGAGTGTGCCTGTGTGTGCGTGTCTGAGATGAGGTGTGCCACAGTGCAGGGAGGCTAGAGTAAGATCGGGGTCAAGTTGCCACCAGCAATCATTTATTGAGCACCAACGCTGCACAAGACCCCAAGCCAGGCAGAGAGTGGGGATATCCCCATGATTTGGCTGGGAGGATGGGTGTCCAAGCTACGTGTGTGTGTGTGTGTGTGTTCCTGTCCTTTGCCCCTTGCCCTTTTGTCTCCAAGCCTCACAGAGCCCTCACACAACTGATCACTCTTCAGAACCAGCCTCTCGGAGACAGAGGGAGGAAGGAAAACAAAGATCTTTCTGGGCCCTCTCCCACCTCCCTGTCTCCTTGCTCAGGCATGTTTGGCCTCCCCTTCTCCCAGTTCTCTGCTTGCCGACCCCTTTGCCACAGCCTGGACCTTGGGGAGGGATGTAGCAGTCAGAGGGAGGAGGGGAGAAAACTTGTGGCTGAGTCTCGTTTCTGCCCTCCCCAGAGGGGCTATCTGTTCTGGGGTAGCCCCAAGACAGGTCCAGGCCACACGATGTCAGTACCCCTGTAAATGTGACCCCTGCTAGTTGGCGGCAGTCCTGGCACATTCTTGCCCTACAAGGATAAAATGGCAATTTGTGGAGCTCCAGAAGCCCTCCATCCCAAAGCAGTCTCTGTGATTGGAGCAGGGAGACTGGATCCTTGCTCTTTCCCTGCCCCCGTGTGCCTTCTTGCGGGGAGGGGAGCTATGCTAGTACTCCAACCTCAGGGACTTGGGTGGCTCATGGGTCCTTTTGATACTGAGAGCTGTTTTAAGACAAAGGGCAGCAAGGGGCATTCTTAATAAACCAATTCTGCGTCTCATCCTTGTTCAGCTCATTTGTGTGGATAGGGTGGGCAGGAGAGAAGAAGACAGAATTGTGGTGAGGAGGACCCAGAGCTGGCTGGAAAGGGGCAGAGGACAGAGGTGGGGCCTCTTTGTAGGCATGTGGAGGTGGGGATGGCAGGGGCCAGAATGCAGGGCTCGGCAGAGCTCAAGTCCAGCTCATGGAGGAGGGAGAAGAGGGAGCCAGGTGCCAATTCTTTCCCTCCTGCTTCCCTGGGCCCTTGTTTGTGCCTCAGTTGTATAGCCTCCCCCCACCCCATACAAGTTTCACTTCAGTCTCCAAGTTATCGCCATTGTCCTCCGTCCCTCCAAGTAGGAGACATCATAGAAAGATCATTTGAGACTTCTGATCTGAATGAGACTCTGTTTGTTACTTGACCTCTCTGAGCTTCACCTGGATACAAGATAACAGGACCAACCTCTGAGTGTGAGGGCTGAATGATATCTAGTGCCAGGCATACAGTAAGTGTTCAATATATATGGCCTGGCCTTAGGTCTTCCTTATCTTGGGAAGGATGGGTGGTACAGAGACCTACCCTCATGGTAACTTCTGGAAGAGAGGCTAGGGGTTTTTGGTGCCTCCTACATCCCCACATTCACAAAAGAGATCTCTGGGCCCTTGGTTCAGACAGCACTGACACCCAGTGGCAGAGGCTCTTTTCTTTATTAGGTGCCACCTTAGATAGCAGTTAACCTGGGTGGGTGGGGCCACCACAGCACTGGGGGCACTGGGCCTCTTACGCTCCCACCTTCTGGGCCCAGGCAAAGAAGATGCCCTTGACATCATCCACACCCGTCCGCAGGTGGGCAGGCATGACGTAGGTGCGCAGGTCCCGTACCTCATAGCTGCTGTGCAGGAGGGCCTCTCTCACCTCCTCCTCACGCACTGGGACCACTGCCAGTCTGGCCTCCCCAGCCAGGTACCATGACTCCTCCAGGGCCCCGATGAGGAGGAGGTGCCCCCCAGGCCTCAGCAGAGTGGTGATGTGAGCCAGGGCCCGCTGGAAGCTAGCCAGGTCTGGGCTCACAGCCTCCAGACAGAAGGCAGAGACCAGGGCATCAGCAGGCAGGGGCACCAGGCTCCCAGCACCCAGGGGCTGGGACTGGTGCACATCGACGGGCAAGACCCGCTTCACCTTGGCTCGAAGCTGGCACTCCTTCTCCTGCCAGGACTCACTGTGCAGGGACAGAGGACAGGGGTCAGGAAAAGGGCTTGTGACTGCCCCATGCTAGGTCCTTCCTTGCTCCTTCCAGCAGATTCTTGGGGGGCCCCCTGCTTGCACCCTCATCCCCTGTTCCTTACCCCTTGCCTTCAATGAGACAGACGTGCTGGCTGTACACGCTCCAGTTGAAGGCCTCCGGCTCCTCCCGCAGCCAGAGCCCCAGCTCCTCGCGGTTCACCTCTAGGAAATCGGTCATGGTGATGTCCTCAAAGTGGGCACAGGCACTGAGCAGCTGGTATATGGTGGGGCCTGAGCCGATGTCAATGAGGGTGTGTCCAGATACCTCACCTGGATGGGGCAAAGAAAGAGGATCCGGGTACCAGGCTTGCCCCAATCATACCCTCCCTTACCTGCTTCTCCCTCCCTCTTGATCACTTCCTTCTCTCTCTCTTAAGTATGTGTCAATATCTGGAAAATATATCGGCCGCGGCTCAAGTCCTGGATCTCACATCAACTGACTTACCCTAGGAAAGGTATGGCACTTCTCTGAGCTTCAGGTTCCACATCTATAAAGCAATACCTACCAGTGAGGTTTCAGTGGGAAAAGCCCTGGGATGCCTCACAATTTCTCCCAGTTGTCTCTCTCCTCCCCAGTCTCTGCCTCCATCTCTTTCTCTGCATCTCTCTTTATCTCACCTCTCTCAGTTCTGAACATTCTCAGCTCCTCACCCTCTTTCTCAATAGTCTCCCTCTTCTGCCTCTCTCCCAAGAGGTGTTGCCCTCTTTCTTTTCTATTTGCACCTCTTGTCTACCTATCTCTGATTCTTGGTCCTTTTCTGGCTCTGTCATTGTCTCTCTGTCTCTTTCCCTCTCTCTCCCCCTCTCTTGCTCCTTTCTCTCCCCAGGGGCTTCCTGTCCCCGGTGCCTCAACTTCCCGGCGCTCACCTGTGGCGAAGGTCTGCGCCAGGCAGCGCAGCTTCCAAGGCCCTACGCCGTCCGGGCTGCTCAGGTCCCCTCGAGGGGGCGCGTAGTTGTTCCGGAGGTAGGCGCGGGGCTCGAAGAGCTGGTAGGCCGAGGCGACCGCCACCTGGTCCGCCTTTGAGTCGGGGCCCGCGCCCGCAGCGTGGCTCGGGTCTGCGCCGCTCATGCTGCTCCCTCGCGGTCCCTGTCCCCGCCCTCCTCGCAGCCCCTATATCTGCGGCCGGACCCCCGCCGCGACCGACCCCTGCGCTGCGGGGGCGGCGGCGGAGCCATGGGCAGCCCGGGGCCCCGCGCGCTGTGTCTCCCCCGCGCCCATCCATCTCCCTTAATGTCCGAGCCGCCGACGCACCGGAGCCGGTGGGGGCGGCCGCGGAAACATCGGTTCCCGCCCTGCCCTGCTACGCAAGCTCCCCGCGGCCCTGCCACCCTTGGCCTTACTGGCTTCTGCGCCCCCCTCTCAGCTCCCTATCCCCCTGCTGCTTAGATTCCCCCCGCGACCCCGCCAGTCTCCACTCCCCTTTCTCTTCTCCAGTTCCCCCAGCCACTC
This sequence comes from Elephas maximus indicus, assembly GCF_024166365.1. Classification (NCBI taxonomy): domain Eukaryota; kingdom Metazoa; phylum Chordata; class Mammalia; order Proboscidea; family Elephantidae; genus Elephas; species Elephas maximus. The sequence continues at coordinate 46,974,956 of NC_064837.1, read as the reverse complement.
ACCCCTTTTGCCTACATCCTTCTTTACTCTACTTATGTTTCTAATCACCCCCTTTTCCCCTCCCCATCTCCCAGAACCCTCCCCTCGCACCCCGACCGCCGCCTGGCCTCCCCTTCCTCCAGGCACCCTTTCCTACACCCACCCCATCTCCTTAGCAACGTCGCCCCAACTCCCCTTCTCCACCTCTGTTCCAGGCCTCTCCTTCGTACTTTCCTACCCCACCCCCGTTCTCCAGTGGCCACCCCCTCCCCAGTCCAGAAAGGACAGTCCGTTCTGGCCGCCACCGCAGTCGCCCCGGGGCCCCAGAGCGGGACTTCAGCCCCGCCCGTCAGATGGCAGCTGCGATAGAGGAAGCCGGGGAGCGGGGCTAATGCACTTAGCGGGCGAACAGCGGGGCCTCTCCTGCGGGCCCCGCGGGCTGCCAGCCGCTGATCTGGGGAATGCTGGAGGTCGGAAGGTTCGGGACGTTCTGGTCACGTCGGGTGCGCGGGACCCCGGAGAAGGCGAGAGGGCACGGAGAGCACGCTGCGGGCTGCCGGGCCACCAGGGGGCGCAGTCCTGCCTTCAAGCGCCTAGGAATTTGGAGCCCTCTGGTCTGGGGTCTCTGCCCCCTCTCCCGACCCAGCCCATACTCCAGCCCCTCTCAGGAAGAGGGCCAGGCCTGCAGGTCCCACTTGGCCTCCGGGTACCGGGGCTGCCAAGATGTCAGAGTCTCCCCTCTTGTCCCCCAAACGGGGAGCAGATCCTCCATGGTCTTCCTGGTGTGGGTGCCTTCTGGACCAGGTGCCCCTCTACCCTGGCTAGGCTTCCGCCCCTGCCAAAGTGAGGACTAGCATCCCTGGGCCCAGGCCTCCTCTGCGGCCCTCCCTTCTCCTTGGCGCAAGGAGAAAGTGTCTCCTTGTTGGGCCAGGTGGCCAGGTTCGAACATGAGTTGCCGCAACAGCTGCAAGGGTCACAGACAGGAATCTGACCCCCTACCCCACCACCGAGACAACCCACCCTGGGATCCCAGGGCAGGGAGGGCGGAGCACCTGAGCGAAGCCAAGGATTCTGTCTGGATTCAGAAATGAGAGATAGGTCAGACTTGGGGTTACTGACCCTATCCACACCCAAGGACAGTCGTGGTGCCAGTCCCCTCCCTATTCTCCATGACACATCATTTAAACCAGCCCTGGGTGCCAGCTGGCCTGCTGGACACTGCCAAGTGCCAGGGGGCTCGACACAGAGGCCAGGACTGGCAGCAGAGTCAGGGTACAGAAAGGGGATTGGACAGGCAACAGCCTTGTTTACAGTTCTGTCCCTGCCCCTCACGCCCCAAGCATGAAGTGTACTCGCTAGCTCTACCATATTAGGATGCAGAGCCTGTTCCCTTCCCAGAAGTGGGTATGGGGGACAGCGATGGGCTGGCCCCCACAACCACAAGGAGAGGCAACACTCTGAAACATGATTGAGCATTTATTGCAGCGCTAACAGAGAGTGCTGGGGGCTCCACCCTGCCTCTGTCCTCTTCACGTCCCCCTTCCTCTGGTATTCTCCAAGCCTCCTTCCCAGAGGATTCCAGATGCCTCTCACACACTTCTCAGCCTTCTCTGAAGGTGAAACCTGGGCCAGGGTCACTCTTCCCAGGGACCTCTTGCTCTCACCAGCATCTTTTGTCCCTTCTCCTGGGCCTGGGGGCACTTGACAGCGCTAGCCCCCAGCTCTCCACTCTTAGTGCCCATCGTCTTTGCTCCCCTCCCTTTGGGAGCTCAGGGGACCCAGGCGTCCTGGTCTCTGGCTCCCTCCTCCCCCAGCCCCCAACCCTGGGCAAACTACAAAGCATCCATGGCCAGCAGCTCCCCTCTGTGGTCCTAGCCAGGAAGGGCCCAGCCTCGGGTGGGCACAGTGGAGCCTGACTCACAGCCCTGCTCAGCCTCTCTGTGCTTCCTGGGACATGGAGCGGGACAGGGATCGGTGGAGAGCACCAGGCTTGCTGACAGGCACCACGGGGGGCAGCTGCTTGGTGATTTCAGCCATGTCTTGTCGGTCCACACACTGGCCACCAAGGGCCGCCTCCAGTGCCAGCAGGTCCCGCAGCTGGATGGGGGTGTCCTCGCGTTCCTCCTTGGCGGCACCCAGCTTGGTGGGGGTGAAGATGGGCAGTGGCAGCACCCGCTGGTAGGGAAGCTGGTACTCCTGCAACCCTCGGCCGAGGATGCCCATCCGCATCACCAGCCAGGGGGAACGCTGCACCAGCGCCTGGCACTGGCCCTGCTGATGGTAGGTCTCATGCCGCTGCAGGTTCTCCTCATGCAGGGAGCAACTGGGCAAGGATAGGGGAGGGGGCGGTGAGCTCCTGAGAGGGGGTGCCCTCTGCTCACAGACTAATTGGGGGGCTCCCTGGGGCTGTAGGGCCTGGGAGATTGGGCAGGGGTTCCCCTTTGCTCTCCCCAGTGGGCTCTATCTCTGCCTTCGCCCCCAGAAACTTCTCCAGGGCTTTGTGCCCTGGCCTCTTAAGGCTCAGGGAAGGTGTTCTGGGGCAGCAGAGGCAGGACCCCACTCACCCTTCCTCAGGCCGTGTGGACAGTGTCAGATCCTTCCATTCAGCCCAGAAGGCCTCTCGGCGCTCATGGTTCTCCTCGGTCACCTGGCAGCTCAGCTCTGAAGTGGCCATGATCTCGCCTCACTCCTTCTTGGCTCTGCTCCTCCCAGGCCCTTTAAATAGACCCCTCCTCCCCCTCCTCCAGGGGTTATTTTCAGCCCCTCTGGCGTCAGATGCTATAAGCAGAGCCAAGACTCACTGATGGGGGGACTCTAGGCCCAGGGCAGGGCCTGGGGTACCTGGGCTTGGGGTGCCCCCAGGTCACAGGTCAGTTTCTGAAGAGATCAAGCTGCCCCCCCGGGGGCGGTGGTCTTCAGAATGACACCTCCAGGTGTCCCGACCCTCCCTAGGCACCATCTCAGGCCAGGCACATGCCCAGCCCCGTGCCACCTTGGCACTTGCCCTCTGCCTCACCCCTTTCCCCTGGCCCAGGCGCAGTGGCTTATCTGTACACAGCAAGAAAAAACGGGAACCAATGCCCCCTCCGTGCTCTGCACCAGGCTGTCAGATCCTGCCCCTACTGCTCTCTCCTCTGCCTGGCCTCAAGGGCACATTGAACAGCCAAGCCCCTCAACAGGAAGGGACAGTGCAACCATGTTCTCAGGTTTCTGCACCAAACTCCCTCCTCCCCCCGCTCCCCCCACACACACCAGTAGAATTGGAGGTTAATTCCACACCTGGGACCCTAGAGCACCCACTTTTCTGGGTATTTCCTTTCCCTGTGGCCAGTCAGGGGAGAGGGGGCAGGTGCCGGAGGCAGTCCCCCAGCTCTACCTCCAATATCCTGAGTGGGGTGAAATTGGGTGAGATGGGAATCTAGGGGCTCTGGGAAGCGGCAGAGTCAGGAGACTTGGCTCTAGTCCCAAATTGGCCATGAACAGGCTGTGTGACAGTGGGTTAGTCCCTGACCCTTTCTGAGTCTCACTTTCCCCACTTTCTAGTCACAATGTGCTGACCAAAACAGTTGTGGGGCCTGCCAGCTCCGAGGTCCTAGCCTGGGAGGCGGCTGCCTCTCACTCCCGGGGAGCCAGGAAGAGCCCAATGCCCAAGGGCAGCAGCTGGTGTGCAAGGCATCGGATGAGGGGAGGATAAAACAAAGGAAACCAGAAGAGGCAGTGACTGGAGCTGCGATACCTGGCAGCAGGTGGACCTCGTGCAGACAGCAGAGCACCCAATGGGGTAAAGCCCATGGGCACCCACCTGGGTACAGGATTACTTACTCCCGATTAATGTGCCCAGGGGCATACACCTAGCAAGGACCAAAATAGGGTCCACCTGACCCCCTTACTCTAAGCAAGTTGGTGCTTTTGGAAGCCTGTAGGCAGGCGGGGAGTGGGGGAGCAAGTGCCCTCGTGGACTGGGCAGGGCCAAGGCCCAGGACCCCAGGCTCTATGCTGTGCTTGCTGGGGATGCAGTATAGGGGCCTGAGAGGCCGAGAGTTCCCAGTGACTGGGAGCCCAGAGGAGCCTCAGTGACCCCCTGGCCTCAGGACTCTGGGAATGAACAGTCAAGGCCCGCTACTGGCATGGCACTGCCCGGTCTCTCCCTGCCCCCAACGTCCACCTAGTGGGTGGAGACCTCAACCTGAGCTCTCCTCACAGGAAGGGGTGCATTTTTCTCTGACCAGTCATCCCCCGAATTGAAGCTTTCAGGAAGGTATGCTAGGATTCCAGGAACAGGATCGCCACTAGTTCCGCCTACCCTGGCTCCGCCTACCCGTGAGTGAGAGGGTGTGTGGTATGCAGCTGGCCCTGCGTGTTCACTCCTTCCCCAACACCTGGGCGCTACCCTTCCCCTCCCTCCCACCTAGTTTCAACAGGTGAGGCAGGTGGGAGGGGCTGTTGTTTTTTGAGTTCAGGTTTTTAATTGGCTCAAGTTACAAAGATCCCCAAGGAAGCCCCGGAGGAGGGGCGGATCTAGAAGAGGCAGAGATTCACTGCCAGCACCCCACCTCCGCTGCTCCCCTCCAAGTGCATGTGAAGAGGGTCCCAGACCCTTTAAATAATCCTAAAAAAACCATAACACAGGAGCCCAGGTTGTCCTGGCCTTGGTCCTGTTCAGGGCCCTGCCACCCCCACCCCGCCAAGTCTGAGGCTCCCAACCCAGACCCTGCCCCTGGCAATGGCAGGGACAATGGATATTCTTCCCCCAGGAGGCAAGGATGCCATGTAAACATCAGCAGGACGGAACTCAGGTCCCTCAGCCAGCAGAGTCCAAATGCTCAGGTCCAGGCCCTGTTAATGACAGGGCTCACAGGCACAGCGTGCCTTGGGTGGAAGGTAGCTTGAGGCCAAGGCGCTGCCATGGGAGGGGCCTTTCTCCTCCCACTTCATGAGGCCAGGGCCTCGGTGGGCATGGGGAAGTCTGGCTGGCTCCCTTTCTGGCTCTGGAGGCTGTGGTGGCAGGACCCTGGCCTGCAGGGTTGGCGAAACGGCATGGTTATGCCCGGGCCCCCAGCTCCCCGATGCGCTGCCTCAGGTGAAAGGCAAATTCAAACATGGTGGCTGAGAGGCTCTGGTGGATGAGGTACCGGGGCAGGCGGCCCTGGGGGAAGTCAGGAAGAAGTTACACAATGGCTTGCCCTCAGGAGAGTCTCCCACTCAACAACTGGCACCAGCAGGGGGTGCGCTGGGCCAGACTGCAGGTGCAGCTCCAGAACCCAGCCTGGGCCAGCCACCCCCACCCCTTGGCAGGAAGAACATGCTGTGCCCAAACAGACCCAGGCGGGGCTGGGTTGGCAGCCTGCTGCCCTGCCTGGGCCTTGGGAATCTTGAGGAGAGAAAGGGGGGCACAGACAGGCCCTTCGGCAATATCAGGGCTGAAGATCATTAGCACCCAACCCCAAATTTCAGAGTGAGAAAGGACGCTGAGAGCAGGGGAGGCCCTGAACGGGGTAGATAGCCCCCAAGGTCACATAGTGATTAAGTTGATAGCAGAGGCCCCTTCATCCCGCCTGCCTCCAGCCCCCCGCCCCTGGTACCCTGGCCTGCCTCCCCACCTTGAGATCTGTATTGAGGATCCACATGAAAGTGCATACTCGGGGGTTACTGGCTGACTTGAGCACGACGAAGCCACCAGGACCATTTTCTCCCCTGAGGAGAGGGGCATCACTGGGTGGGACCTTGGAGCTGGCCAAGGCCTGAGGCCCCCCTCACCCCTATCCTGGCCCAGCTTGTACTGGGTGGAAGCAGAAAGGGATCTTCTGGGTCAGGAGCTCAGAACAAGTATCCTGGAGGTCACAGGATATACCCCTGAACCTCCACCCCACCATGTGAGGCTCAAATCCTCCTAGACAACCTGCCAATGCTTAACACACCCCGGTGGCAGGGAGCTCACCACATTCCCAGCCGTCATCCACACCCTGTACAAGGACTCTAGGGTCAGCTCTGACTGTGAGGGGGTGGGCCGGGCTGGCACACCTCACCCCTGCCCAAGTCAGGGAGCAGTGCAATGCAGGTGGGCTCCAGCAAAGGTAGCCTTCTCAGCAGGCAGCCACAGCCTGGGCTCAAGGCCTGAGCAGTATGCTTCAAATTCCAAGGCCATCTAATTCTCCCCACAGTTCCAGTGAGCACCCTTCAGCCCACTCTATAGATAAGGAAGTTGACATCCAGAGAGGAAACAAGCTTGTTCCCTGTCACCCAGCAAGTTTGTGGTGGTGCCAGTTTCAGATTCAAAGAGCAGTGCTCTCTGCTGGAATCGAAGGAAGGGAGTGGGGAAGAAGGAGGTATATGCAGCATTATAGCCTAAGATTAGACAGCAGGGAGAACTGGGGGGGATGCCCAAGTGCAAGCAGCAGGAAGACTGGAACTCCTTATCTTTGGGGGCACTTTGGAGCCACTCCAGGAGAACGTCAAGGCAAAGGGGATAGAACGAGGAGGATGAGGGAGGACCTAAGTCTCAGGCAGGAAGACGAAGCCCCAGAACTCAGCCTCTTGCTCAGGTCAACCACCCCAGTGCAACCTCAGGGCTCCCAGTCCTCTTCCCTGGACGATCCCTCCCCATGGTCTACCCTGGCCTACTGCCCACTGCACTCTTTCCCTCCAGCACTTGACGCTTGGCTCCAGTCATTATCCGCCAGTTCCAGCAGACAGAGCAGCAAGATTAGCAAGATTAGGGGCCAGGAGGGACAAAGCCCAGTGGGAAGGGAACAAGAACATGGACTCAGTGAGAGAAAGCGCCCAGCCGTACATGCTGTACCCAGTGTTGTTCTCGCTGTTCCCGGGGGAGGGGCGGGCTGAGATGACCGCGGGCAAGGCCAGGCTCACCTGACGTATTTGTGTGTTGGGGGCTTGGCACAGTGGGTGGTTGCGATGCCGGATGACAGGTAACGGTCTCTGCGCCGCTCAATGCGTCGGGCGTTCACAAAATCCCTGGGGGAGGGAGAGTTAGATCGGGGTACCACGCCCAAGATCCAGGGCTGGAACCAGGAGGGGCTGACTGACAGGGGACTTGGTGGGCACTCACCTTGGCGAGATGACACCACCTGCAGCCCCCGCAGACACATCGTAGGAGATGAGGGTGTTGTCTTCTACTCGCTGTAAGATCTGTGGGCCATGGGGGGAGATGTGAGGCACAGCCCATTCCAGAAGACTCCAGGGCCCCAGCACTTCAGGACACCCCCGGGCCAGCTGTCTCTCTGGCCAGATCCCTCTACTAAGAGCCAACCTTGCCCATTTGAGGACCCTGGGCTAGGTGTTCTATGGACATTCCCTTATTTCCATCCTCCTGACCCTCCCCAGGAGGCACTATTAACGTCAGCCCCGTTTTACAGATAGGGAAGCTGAGACACAGAGTGGTACGGTGATGTGACCCAGGTCCCCTGAGGGTAACTGGTTGCGCTGGGGGACAGCTGTGTCCTGATCCTCCATGTCACTCTGCCTCTGCCGTGAGCAGTGGCCAGGCTGGGCCCCAGTGCTCAGCTTACCTGGCAGGCAGTCACTGTCTTATTCCACAGCACCATCCTCTCAGGCTGCAGGATCACCTCCTGGTACACCAGCTCCGCAGGGCAGGGCAGGAAGGTCTAGGGCAGGGTGTGTGGAGGGCTGGGTGGTGCCAATGGCCCACTTGGACATACCAGCCCTTCGCTCTTAGGGTGGGGAGGACCTGCAGAGAGCCCTTTGGACCCTTCCTGGAGTTCCAGGGCAGGAGGCTCCACGACACCCGCTTCCCTCACTCACCTTCAGGATGAATGTCTTGCCATGAAAGGGAACCTCGATGGTGTACACTGTGTCCCCATATTCCTGTGGCAGGGATAGAAGGGTGACAGGGAGGTGGGGGGAGGGCATGGGGAGTTGGCTGGTGGTGCAGGAAAGGGTGACAGGCAGGGCAGAGGCTTTTGAGAGCTCAGGGTGGAAAACTCCAGGGGGTGGAGAATATCTGAGCAGCCATTAAAAAACAGTGGATCTGACAAATGTACAGCAACCAGGAAAGAAAGGGTTTTGCTATCAAGTTAAAAGAGCAATGCACAGCTGTGATTGCGAGCACGAGGCGCTGTGTCTCCATGCCGATGAGGGCTGCCAGAGAAACTGGCCAGGGAATAGGATGGTTGGGCTGCCGAGCAGGATCGGGATGTTTTCCCTCTGTTTTCCAAGCTCTCTGCCATCTTTTTAGATAACGTTGCTTTGATCATGAAGCAAAACACTAGACACAGGGCAAAGGCTTGGCTTCCCCTCAAAGCCTGGACCCAGAGAGAGAACAGAAGGAAGGTGAGGACCCCAGGGGCAGCAGGAGAGGGACATGGATATTATCCAATCCAGTCTAGCCTCCTGCAGAATGGCCAACCCCAGGGCCCAGCCCTTCTCCTGCGGCAGGGAATCTGGCTCCAGCCTGTGCAATCCCTGGGCTTATTTCTCAGGTCTCAGAAACGGGACAGAAAACTCCCAGCATACACGGGAGGGTCAGGTGGGAGTGGGGCTTCTTACGTTATTCTTCTCAAACTTCCAGTTCTCCTCCTGGGCCAAGATCTGGTCCACCACAGCCATGGCCTCCTTCCCCTGATGGATGTACTCCCGCTCCTGGCCAGGGATGGTGGCAGGAAGGGGTCAGGCTGGGGCCCACATCCTGCCTTGTTTGTGTCCTGCTTTCTCTGGAAGCTCCGCTCGCCTCCAAGATGAGCTTGACCCCACTAGATGCAGGGTCTGGACTGGTCTCCTTGGGCCCTGGGGGGCTTCTGAGGCCAGGAGCTGTGGCTGTGGCTGCTTCCCATGTCCCAGCCATGAGGCAGACCAGTGCGCTTAACCAATAACAGGGTGGACACTGGCACTGACCGGGATTCAGGCAGCAGAGGTCTATTCTCTGCTGGGAAGCCCCTGCCCACCCTGGCTGAGCCCAGCACTGACCATTCTCTGGGGTGTCTATTCCCAGGGTAGGGTGGTGGTGGGCGGCCAAGTACCTGGGCAGAGAAGCTTTTCTTCCCAGTAACTTCTTCATCTGATTCACTGTCAGAGCCTACAGAAACAAGCCCCAGTGACAATGGGAAGGGGTGGGGAGAGTGTGTGAGGAGGCAGAGGGGTTCGGGTACGTGAGTGCATGCAAGGATGTTGGGGGATAAAAGTGTGTGTGGGAGAGGGTTGCCAGCTTTCCCCAGGGAGCACAGGAGAAGGAATAGAAGGAACAGACCCAGCCTACCTGCTCCTCATAAAGCCCCTCCCTGAAGGCAGTTCCCCCACCCATGAGCCCTCACCTGCAAAGGATTCTGGGGGTGAATAGAATTGGCCCTCGGACAGAGCACCAGAGAAGAGAAGGGGTCCGCGGGCAACAGCAGCCTGGGCAGCGAGATACCCTGGGGGAAGAGAGATAGGCAGCCATTATCCCAGACCTTAGCAGTCTAGGACACCCTAAGGTTCTTGCAGGCTGCTCAGAGTTGGCAAGATGGCTCAGAGCTGCTCTCATGCCTGAAACTCTCCTGCGTCGGGGCTGGACTGACCCTCTCCGCACCCCTCCACATCCCAGCACTCACATCGCTCCTCCTCAGCCTCCTGGGGTAGGACTTTGAAGTCAAGGAACCAGGTCTCCAACCAGGCAAGGACAAAGGAGACGATGGGGAGCAGGTAGCCGAATGCTCCTTTGCTGAGCAGCTGTGGGGAGAAGGGGTGAGCTCCCTGGTAGGGAGTCACCCCTAAACGCAGAGCCTCCTCCTGGGGCTACCAACTCTGGCCAGCCAAACTGGCATACACCCCACTCCTGGTACCAGCCGCTTGGGGGCCCACTGTGGTACATGCCTCTGAGATGGATTAACTAATTCGGCAGCAGAATAAACTGAGGTTAGGCTGGAGGAAGAACTTGATTCTCGGGGCTGTAGGGGACACGTAGGGGAAGCCAGTGAAGGCGACTCCTTGGAGATATCAAAGGACAAGATCCCTTCTCATCCCAACCCTGACAACAGGGGCAGACACCCAAATTCTAGAAATGGTTCCTGCTTAGGAGAAGCCCAGCCCTCAGGGCAGATGCCCATAAGACCTGGCAGACTCAGAGCCACTGACCTCAGAGAGGATGACTTTGACGATGAGGAACGCACTGGACACCAGCGTGGTGACCTGCCCAGGGGTGGGGGGGAGGGAGGAAAGCAGAGACTGGAGAGTGAGTCCTTCTCCATCCCATCCTTTGCACCCGTGCCACCAGGGTCCAAGGGCTGCCGGGAAAGTGGCATCTTACCGCAATCACCCACCAGTGCCGGAGCCGAAGCACAGCATAGCCCAGGAGCAGTCCAGAGAAGCGGAAGAAGGCCAGGACCTGGTAGGGAGGGGCACCACCCATCACAGGAGGCTAACCCCCCACCTACTGCTGGTGGCTGGCCTCCCCCACTGCAGGCACCAGCCCTCTGCATGCCAATGTGCACATGATGGAAGGTGGAGGGCACCCCTCTTATGGGAGGCTTCACTATGCACAGGGCACCCCCTGGACTCTCTCCTAGCCACCTCCTCCTGAAAGCCTTCCCAATTAACCACTCCAGTCCTGCTGCCCCAGGTTCCCTTCACATGGTTGAGTCACTGTCTCTATGGGGACAATTTGGATATGACCTTCATAGACAAGGAATCTTGTCTTCCCCCTCCCACTTGGGGCTGTCTGTAGATGTGGCCTCATTTAGGGTCCTTTTTGAGACTGGGGGCTTCCTAAGGAAGGGAACCAAGTCTCCCAATCAGGTTAGGATATGTCATTGCAGAGAGAAGAGAAACAAGCATTTCCTTGCTCCCTTTCTACCCCAAGGGCCCCCAAGGTCACTCACAAAGATGTCAAAGAAGGAGGTTTTAAAGTTATAGTGGATGATCTCCTCCTCCAGGTTCTTCCGGATGCCTGTGTTGGTCTAGGAGAGGGAGACAGAAAGAGCTATGCAGGCGGAACCCCTGGGATCAGGGATGGGGCAGGGAAGTAAGGGAAGAGTAAGATCTGGAAGAGACACTATACATGCTAAGCCACCACCCTCTGGGGCCCTAAGTCCCCAAGAGAACTCAGCCCAAGTTCAAGAGCCCAGGCATAATCATTCCTCTGAGAGTCCAGGTAGCCCAGACTGGCAGAGCTGGGTCCAAGTACCACCTCTCATGGGCACACTGCCCAGGAAGGAGCAGGCTAGGAGGGCCTGGGGGCTCTAGAGGGGAGGCAATGGGCCAAGCCCTCACAGCGCAGATGCAGGTAGGAAGGGTTGGAAGACGGGGTGCTGGGAGCCTGCCACTTGTATAATTTCATCACCCTCCCACCACTGTGGTACTCCATCTTCCCAGCTAACAACCCATCTGGGGTTATGGGGCCGGGGGTGGGCCGCGGTGTCAGACGGACCCCCAGGTGGCAAATCAATTGATTAGGTTTGTGCTTAATGGGCAGTATTTATCACACTGCTGGAGAAGATGTGGCGGTGAGTGAGCACTGCCCCCGTCCCTGTCCCAGCTACCCACACATTTCCACTGTGACACCCTGCCTTTCCCTCCAGCTTATCATGCCCAAGATCAAAGGTACCCTCTTTGCCCCAAACCAGGCCCCTCCCCAACCTCCTCACTTCTTTCACAAAGTCATCGTTTTCCTAACACCCAAGCTTGAGACCTGGAGAAAGGTCACTTGCCAGCCAGATCTCAGGGTGAGCCTACTCTGCAGAAGGAAAACTGGCAGAAAAGAGCTCAGAGAGGCCAAGTGCTTTTCTGAGGTCACAAGTTAACACAGAGGATGAGCTGGGACAGCACCAAGTCTGGCACGCCCTGCTTGGCCCCATCAGTGGCAGATCAAGGCCCACTGCTAGTTAGACGGTGTTCCCTGAGGGTGGGCCAAGCACTGCCCAGGGGCAGGGGGCTACAGACCCTTCACTCTGAGGCAGCTCCATCTTTGCAGGCCGCTAACAGAATCTCACCAAACCTGGAGAGGTCAGGGTAGGGGGAGGGCCACCGAAGGAAGGTCCAAAACAGGGAGGGAGAACTGAACTGGGAGCCACTGGGAACTGCGAGTTTTTACTGTTTTGCTCCTGAATGCTTTTAGTACGGTGTCTGGGTACATTAGCAGGGGCTCAAAAAATGCTTTATGAATGAACTGGAGCCAGAGAGTAATGCAGGGCAGAAGGAAGACAACAGTCTAACAGCTCAACCAGAGGGTTCTCCCAGGTGTCTCCACTAGAGAGAAGTATGGCGCAGGGGTCAAGAGTGTGAACTTGGGAGCCAGAGGATCTGAGTTCAAACCCTGTCTCCTTCACAGACTTGTTTAGGTGTCTTGGCCAAGTACTCAACCCCTCTGAGCCTCATTTTATTCAGCCAGAAGATACGAACAGCTGCTCTTATCATGCCATTCTTCATTTTACCCAGGTACCAACCCCACGGGAAGGCTGCCCTCCCATTTGACAGATGGATTGAGGTCCAGGTGACCCCCCAATTCAGCTTGTTCCCCCAGCCTCGCCCCTGCTCACGTTCAGCTCGATGATCCAGAGCAGGGAGATGAAGAGCAGGTCAAAGGTGACAAAGAGGCAGAAGGTGCGGCGGACATCTGAGATGGCCCTGCGCTTCTCGGGAGGTGGTGGGAGAAAGTGCGATGAGAAGCTCTGGCTATGGGACAGCGAGGAGCCGAGGGAGGCCACAGCTGGCAGGCTGCGCTCCAGGTCGCGGGCCAGCTCCCCAGGCAGCTTGCTCATCCTGGTGGGCACCCACCTCAGGGCGGGGAGGGCAGGGCCTCAGCGGCAGGGCTGGGAGCGAGGCAGAGTAGCTGGGTCAGGTCATGCACAGCAGGGTCCTGAAGGTCCCCTGCTAAGCTCCTTCCCTCCTTCCACACACAGCTCCCAGGCCCCACCTACCCCAACACCCCTACCCAGGGCGCTCTCTGCCTAAATTCCTTCCACCCGCCTGACTTCCCAGGCTGGTGGGGTTTCTGCAGCCCTCCCATTCTCTCCCCTCCTTCCTCATACCTCCCCAAAACCCAGGGGCCCCATGGCCAATCCTGGAGGGCTCTGGGATTCCTCTGCTGGGCATCCATCCCCTGCCTCCCTGATGCCTGGGGCATAGCCTGCTCCTGCCCAGCCCAGCCCTGTGGTTTAGCCTCTGGGTCCTGTCAACAGCCTCTGGGCCTGCCCCCACCTCCAGAAGAGGGCCCCAAGCTCTGTTCTTTGTTTTCCATGCACAAAGCCACATTCCCTCCCCACTTAATCCATGGCAACTGGTAGGGACCTCTAGAGCAGTGTCTCTGTGTGCTCCCAGCTGGGACAGGGGATGGAAGGGTGCTGGAAAAAGAGGTAGGACATCTTGGTCCCTTTTCCCTGTCTCACCCCACCCTAGGCCCAATCACCATCTCTCACCCAGGCAGTGGGTCTCCATGCTGCCTCCAACAACCACTTCTCCCCATAACAGCCAGAAAACGTTGCTAAAAACATAAATCAGATCCTGACATTTTCCCACTTACAACCCTCCGAAGACCTCCCCCTCACCGCTCTGTTGTCAGGGTAGCAAGCACCTTCCTCACCACGTTGTAGGGCTGCTATAGGACTAGGCCGGGGTGTGTGTGGCCTCTGCCGAGCTCTTCTTACGTGGCAGGCTTCTGTCTCCCCACCACCACCACTCTGGCCTTCCTGTAGGTCCCTGGACATGCCAGCCCTGTCCTACCACGGGGCCTCGGTCCTTTGAACTGGCAGCTCAGGAGCCCTCTCCTCAGAGCGTCTCCCACCTGCTGACCCCCAGCCAGAGCTAGACAGTGTATTTCACTGCTTTGTTTTCATCAGTGACCTCATCACTACCTTGAATGATCTTGTTCACTGTTTGATCTTGTTTATGCTCTCTCTCTCTCACTAGACTGTAAGCTCCATAGGGGCAGGGGCTTGACCTGACTTGGCACTCCTGTCTCCCTACTACCTAGCACAAGGCCTGGCACATAGCAGACACTTCATAATCAACTGTTGCATTGGTGAATGATCCAGAGGGTCTCCTGGCCCTCAGCTCCATGTTACGAAGCAGAAAGGAACAGGACAAACCTCAAAGAGGGTAAGAACCTGTCACCACCCAAAGCTTGTCCAGTGTTTCGCTGCCCACAAAACACTATGTCCACAGTCATGTTTCATGGCCGCACAGGGCAAGTTCCCCTATTTTAAATATAAGACGACCATGACACAGAGAGGTGAAAGGGCAACCACTTCTTGTTGTTCAACCACAGGGTTGAAATTCCCTTGAACCCTGAAGACAAATGGGGCCCTGGAGCACTCCTTTCCAACCACACAGCCTCCAAGCCTGAGGTCTCTGCTCCACCGATATGCCGGGCAAGGGGCCCTACAAGGCCTTGTCCCCTGCTCTTCTAGGCCTGGCCTGGTCAGGGGAAAGACTTGGCGTGGGAAGGAAGGGAGGCGAGCAAAGGAAAGATCAGTTTAGAGCCAGAGAGGAGATGGTAGGGGTACAATGATACCCCAGCACAACAGGGCCTGGCTTCCAGAGCTCAGGCTCCATCAAGAGTCTCCCCGAGTTGTCTCATACCCCAGCACCAGGCAGCAGGCTTGGGGGCTAGTAGAAGGGATGCCCTAGATGTCTGTCCCTGATCCTGGCAAGATCTACCCCCTCTCCTCAGTCCTCCCTGATTCCCTGACCAGTCCGCACTTTTGCTATGTCAACTTCTCCCTAGGCCAGTTGCCTTTCTAGGTCCAACACAAGCCCCTGGTGTACGGCCAGCAGGTTCTGAGAAAGCCAGCTTGTCCATCCCTCTGCCTCTGCACACCACAGTGAACAGGAGCAGACTGTCCTCAGCAGAGGCTGGGAATGGAGACACAGAAGCAGCAGCCTAAGGCTACCCCCAAAACCAAACACTTTGCATCCCCATGACAAGCTCATCTGGAGGGTATCAAGGAGAAGCTGAGTCCAGCTCTAGAAGGAGGAAGTTAGAAGAGGGCATGTGACAGGCCCCCAGCATCAGGACCCCCCCCTCCAACATCCATCAGCTGGATCTGGTGCCTGATGCATGCTTGGCGCATCCCTCACTGTGATAGGGCCGCAGCTCTTGGGCACGTGACATTTCCTGTCTCTATGGGCCCTCTTGTCTCCTGCCAGACCTGTCTCCTCTCCTCTGTATCTCCATCTCTCTACCCCATTTTCCCATCTGTCTTTTCTTCTTTGTCTCTTTTTATATCCCCTCTCGTTGTCTGTCTTTATTTCTCCCCTCTCTGGGTCTCTGTTCGTCTTGTCTCTCATTTTTGAGTCTTTCTCTCCACCCCCATCAGTCTCTTCCCTCCTTTCTCCAGTCCCTGCCCCCCACCTTTCTCTCTCCTCTTCTCATCTCTATCTCTTGCCCTGTCTCTCTTCCCCTCTTGTCTTGCTGCTGGGTACAGAAGCTTCCCTACTTTCCCTCTGCTCCTATGTCTGTCTGTCTGTCTTTTCCCCTGTTCTTCTCCTTCCCTCCCTGGGGACAGGACTTGGGTGGCAGCAGCTTGTGTGTGAGACGCACTTAGAGTGGCAACAGCACTGACACTCAAACACCCAGACATGCCTGGCAAGCGAGAGACACAGATGGGGGCTGCAAGCAGAGGTGTTGGGGGAGCCTGGGAGTGCTGAAGATGAAAGTGCGGGGGCCAAGCAGGGATGGGGACAGCTGGCCAAGAGTCGGAAAAACAAAGAGGGCTCTATACACCCCAATGAAGGCACTCAGGGTCCAGCCAAGCAAGAGCTTCGTGAAGTCAAGAAAGCACTGATCAGGGAGTCGAGAGTGCTGCACCCCACTCTTGGGGCAGTCACTAATTCCGAGTAACTCTGAACAAATCGCTTCTCATCAAACCTCCATTTCTTTATCTGGGAAACGGTCAGTACTTTTCAAGCCCCCCTCTTTTTTTAAGCAGAGGAAACCTTTAAAAACATAAAACCTTACTTAGAACCTCAATATATAAAACAACACGATGCCAAACAATAGCCTAGCTTAACTAATAAAGAATGTCTGCCTCAGAGCATGATGCTTTTTTTAAGAACTATCTATACGGGATCGAAGTGACAAAAGCAACTTGAAAAGTTGGATAGGAACCTTAGGGGCTGGTGAGTTTATGTTAACGGGGGAGGAACAACCCAGAAAAGGAGGGTGCGACTGGTTGCCCAACTCGAAGAATGTGATCAACGTCACCGAACTGTACATGTAGAAGCTGTTGAATTAGTGTATGTTTTGCTGTACATATTCTCAACAACAAAATATATAAATAAGTTATAAAATACAACAACAATATGGTGACTGGAGTGGAGAGTGTGGGGGTGAGGGGGACATCAATTCCCACAACAGGTGAGGGTGAAGGGGGCCACACAGAGCCCCACTAGTCAAACCCCAGTGTCACCCCTGAGGTGGCTCTCTGGGCGCAGTTTGAAAAGCACTCAGATGACAAAGCACTCAGATGACTTCAGTTGAGTGTAAGAGGGGAAAACCATCTCAGTCTGGTTTTCTGGTCAACTCCAGCTCCTAGCCCTGGAGGGGGCACTGGCAGGGTGAAGGTCCGAAGCTGCCAGCAGAACAGTTATGACAGCTTCTGCCTAATGGGGCCAGAAGTGTGGTGGGAAGATAGAGACAGCCAGGCTGCCACCCAGCTCCCTGAAAGCAGACCCCCTGGCAAGTCCACTGCCTGCTGTCACCAGCCCCCTCCCAAGAGCCTTCTGAGGTGTCAGGAGGAAAAGGGTGCATGTGGTGTGAAGCAGTCGGCCTGGGATGGCTGCAGACTTGACATGGGGTGTGTTTGCGGAAGCTGAGCTGCTAAGGCTCTGGGAATGTGTGAGGAGGGAGGAAGAGAGGAGTTGGAGGTTTTCCCATTCTAGGTTCCAGGGAAGAGAAGTGTGTGGTGAGGTCTCCGAGCACAGGGAGTCCTCCTCTCCTGAGGCGGGCGAGAGGTGAACCCGGCCCTCACACCCCCTCCCCAGGCCTTCTCTTATTCACCCTAGGAAACACTAGTACCAGCCCCACTTGCAATAGGGACTTCTGGATGGAGTCCCAGGTTGGGGAACACAGCAGGAGGAAGCTGGTATCATGAGTCAGGACAGCTTGGTTCCCTCTCTCTCTCTACCACCCCCACCCAGGCCCAACCACCATCTCTCACCTGGCCAGCTTTGGTTCTCCCTGCTGCCTCCAACAACCACTTCTCCCCACAAGGGAGCAAAGTGGAACCAACTTCCGGGGTATCACCAGGCATGGCGGCAGCTCCCTCCCCTTCCCTGAGCCCTAACTTGCAGGGAAAGACTCAAGGCGAGCTAGGTTCCTTTGACAGCCTCAGACCACTCCTCTCTTGCTATGGAGGTTGATGTTTCCCCACCCCTATACTCTCCACTTCAGTCACACCAACCACAAGGACACAACACAACACAGCCATCCACTTTCTGTGCCTCCACTCCTAGTTTCATCATTCTAGAACAACCTCCTCGTTCTGGAGAACTCTGACTCTCTCTTCAGAGTCCAGTTCAAATGTCAGCTCCTGGGCAGAGTCTTCCCTCATCCTCCAGGGCTCCCTTAACCTGAATCTCAGGACTCTGAGTCAGCACTTCCCTTACTACACAGCTAGACCTGAGCCTAGAAGCATCTCTTCTCAAGCCCCAAGGCTGAGGCTGCAGCTGGTCTGTGAATCTGTAGTGTCCACCTCCGGGACAGGGCAAACAGTACAGGTTTGGGGGTCAGATATCAAACCTGGAGTCAAGAGCCCAAGGCCATTCTTTATCAGGCTATGTGCCCTTTTCCAGACCACTGAATCTGAGTTGGTCTCCTCATCTATAAAACAAGGATAGTAGAGCACCCACTTCACAGACCTATTTAAAAGATTAGAATAACATATGCTAAACATTTAATTAACAGTGGTTAAATCCTACGCCTGCTAACCGAAAGGTCAGCAGTTCGAATTCACCAGGTGCTCCCTGGGGACTCTATGGGGCAGTTCTACTCTGTCCTATAGGGTCGCTATGAGTTGGAATCAACTCGACGGCAACCGGTTTGGTTATTTTTATTATTATTATTGCTATTGGAAACCCTGGTGGCACAGTGGTTAAGTGCAATGGCTGCTAACCAAGAGGTTGGCAGTTTGAATCCGCCAGGCACTCCTTGGAAACCCTATGGGACAGTTCTACTCTGTCCTACAGGGTCGCTATGAGTTGGAATCGACTCGATGGCAGTGGGTCTGTTTTTTTGTTTTTTTTTTGGTATTACTGCTACTACTCTCCCTGGGTAGGCAGGGTCCTGGGCTAGACCAGGTATGTCCAGCATGGCACTTTGCCCAAAACGAGGGCCCCATCAGTACTGCTGGATGGAGGGATGGGCACTGGCTTCAGGAAGCTGACCCATGATGACAGATCTATAATTCAGGGCTCAGTGGCCCATACCATCAGCCTTGGCGCACAGGCTTATTGGCCCTTACCCCAACCCACCCAACATAGCAGGGCTTGGGAAGCTCCCTGCAGAAGTGGGACTTTAAGGAGAGGGGGCATGGCAGCAACACGTAAGATCTCAAAGTCAAAGCCCTGCCTTTTCTCCTTTCCTTCTGGAGAAGTAAAAGAGGAATGGCCAGGCTAAATTCATCACCATACCCACCCCCTTCCCAGCCCAGGAATCTCTGGAAAACACTAACAAATGCAATCTACTCAGCCCTCCTTTCCTCCCTCTCCAGGTGCCACACACCATTAAATGTCAAGAAGCCCCTAGTACTGTGATCCTATGACCCCTGGACCCCTGGCCTAGTCAGGGGCTGCGAGTCCGGCTCCACCCTCCCTCACCCCTGCTGGGTAAAACTTGGGGCTGTTGAGGTCAAGTTACCAAGGTCAGTCTGAAAAGGGCTAGTCTACTTCCTGGAGAGATCTCCATGCCATCACCCCACTCAAGGGAAGGCCCCCACGGGGTGAGGTGTGCTCCACATATACTTCTCCCAGTGCCAGCCCTGACTGGACAAAAGCCAGGACCAGCCAGAGAAAGTTCAGTGAGACACATGACTGGTCAGATGGGATGCCCTCCCCATCCCTCATCCCACTAATGTGGTGGCTGCCACCTTCTACCCTAAGTCCCACACCTCTTCAAACTCTTGCCCATGCAGTTTCTGGGAGACAGTTGTGAACACAAAGTCAGGACCCAGTACTTTAAAGCCCTGCTGGAGGGACCCTGACCTTATCTCCCCTGAGTCTCAGCTTCCTCATCTCTACAATAAAGCCCACAGTCTCTACCACTCAAAGGAACGAGTCTGCACTGCCCAATGCCCAGGACTGTGGGTCTCACCTGCACTTCCTCCCCAGGCAAGTCCAGGTGTGCTAAAGCTCAGATTAATACAACACACATTTACTGAGAGCCTGCTGTGTGCTAGATACTGTGCTGGTCTCTGGGGACACAGGACCCTGTTCTGGTCCATCAGGGCTTCTGGGCTGGTGAGGAAGGCTGGCAGATAAATACTACATGGTGTCATGCTGTGATCAGTGGTTTCCAGGAGGAACGAACAAAGGACTGTGGGCTCCCAGAGAAAAGAGCATCTGACCTAGGCTGGGGTGGGTAAGGTCAGGCCAGCCACAGGGAGACGGAGCCATCTGACCCAGGCCAAGAAGAATCGACATCTACCAGCTGGAGGCAAGGAGGACAGGGCATTCCAGGCAGGCAAATCAACATGAACAAAGGCCCAGCCCAAAGCCATTCATGTTGACCATTCCCCCAGGCACTACGTCTCCAGGCCCTCCCAGGGCATGGTCCTCACTGGCTCCTAATCTAGGGGATACTTTATGGCCAGGCAAGCCATCACCAGCTTCAGCAGAGGCTGCCTCTGCCCTCCCATCTACCCCAGCCCCATCTCCCCTCCCTCCCCACCGTACCACCACCCACCAGAGCTCCTTTCCGAAGACCCAGCTCTCTGTTCTCTGAGCTCACCAGCCCTCTACCTCCTTCTGGTAAACTCATCCTCTTTGTCAGCTCCACTGGGAAGTGGCCCCTGGCCTTTTTCTCTGGGGTTCCCAGGGCTCCATGTACATTTCTCTAGAATTTAATACTTGCCATGTAACATTTGGAATCCCTGGGTGATGCAAACAGTTAATGTGCTTGGCTGCTAACTGAAAAGTTGGCAGTTAGAGTCTACCCAAAGTGCCTCAGAAGAAAACCTGGTGATCTACTTTCTAAAAATCAGCCATTGAAATCGTTATGGAGCACAGGTCTACTATGACACACATGGGGTTGACATTGGTTACGGATCAACTCAACAGCATCTCCATTCAGTGTTTTTTTTTTTTTTTTGATGTAACACTTACCCATTTCCAGATTCACTTTCCTGAGCAGACTGACATCAGGTCTGGGTCTTTTCCACCCTTGAATTCTCACTTGATAAAATCATATCTTGCTCCCAATGACCCCTAACCCGGCACTTTATTTATTGACAAAGAGACAGATATTAGGGCTCTGAAGTACAATAAGAAGTAAGCCACATCGGCTGTCCTCAAGCAGCTTATGAAATTAAAAATAATAACCAGTGTGCTATACTGTTCCTATGTACAAAATAATAGTTGACATTTATTGATTGTGCACTCATGTGCCTGGCATCACTTTAAGCGCTATTATTTATTATTTCATTTACTCCTCACAACCCTGTGAAGTAGATACATTACTATCTTCATTTCACAAATAAGGAAACTGAGGCATTGTCTTCATCAAGGTCACAAAACAGTATCAGAACCCAGGCAGGCTGATTCAGGAGTCTGTTTTCCCAACCACTATGCTCTTGTAGAAGCCCTGGTGGCACAATGGTTAAAGCACTTGGCTGCTACCCAAAAGATGGTGGTTCAAACCCACTCAACAGCTCCACAGGAGAAAGACCTGGGTAACTGCTCCCATAAAGATTACAGCCTAGAAAACTCTATGGGGCAGTCCTACTCTGTCACATGGGGTTGCTATGAGTTGAAACTGATTGAATGGCAAGGAACAACAACATACTCTTATGAACAGGGTACTGAGAGGACACAGAGGGAAAATACTTACCCTTGGGTGGGGAGGGGGAGGGGGAGCCAGAGAGGGTGCTGCTTAAGCAGAGGACTGAAGAACAATAACAATAACAGGTACCCTGGCAGATAAAGAAGGTAGCTCTAGCCTGGCAGACGAGCTAGACATGCAAAGGCATGGAGCCATGAAATAATAAGGTGAGGGCAAGGCACAGCCTGCAGCACTGTGTTACTGAACCTTAGGGTGTATAGAGGGGATTGGTAGGGAAGGGGTCAGATCATAGAGAGCTTCGTAAACTGTGTAAGGATTCAGCCTGCCTGCCTCTTCACACAGGGAATGGGGAGCCATTAAAGGGTTTTAAGCAGGGAAATGATACTATCAGATTTGTGTCTTAAAAGGATTATAAGAGTTGTAGTCTGGAGACTGGGTTGGAACCAATCATGACCAGAAGTTGCTGGCAAGCTATTGTAGTCACCCTGGTGAGAGAGGGCTGGACAAAGATGGTAACAGAAGAGATGAAGGGAGGGGGCCAGGTCTGAAGGAAGTTCACGAAGTCAGCTGGACTAGGTCACCCTTCAGATGTGGGAGTTGAGGGAGAAGAGAGAGTATAACATAATTCTCAGGTTTCTGGCTAGAATGGAATCACAGAGGAAGAACGAGTCTGCAGGGGAATAGAGCAGCTCAGGTTTGGACAGAGTTGAGTTTGAGGTGCCCTCCATGTGAAGGGAAGTGTAGCTGTCCAACAGGCAGCTGGATGGCCAAGCCTGAGGCTCCAGGGAAGGGCTGCACTGAAGATGCCGATCTGGGCATTTCAAATTTTTAGAAGGTATAAAGCCGGAGCCTTGGGAGTAGGTGTGATTGTCCAGATTCAGTGTACACTACGAGGGGCTGGGTAAAAGAGGAGAATGTGAAGGTACTATCAGAACCCTAGGAAGAAAACCAGGGGATGCTGATTGGGGGGGTGGGCGGAAGCACGGATCAATTAGGAATGAGTTATCACTGGTGTTAGGCCCCTCAAAGAACTCAAGAAAGATATTTTAAAGGGCCCTTCTGATATCAATTAAGGAGCCCTGGTGCACAGTGGTTAAGAGTTCGGCTGCTAACCAAAAGGCTGGCTGTTCCAATTCATCAGCCGCTCCTTGGAAACCCTGTGGGACAGCTCTACTCTCTGTCCTATAGGGTCGCTATGAGTCGGAATCGACTGCACAGCAATGGGTTTTGGTTGGTGGCACAATGGTTAAGCGCTCGGCTGCTAACCAAAAGATCGGTGGTTTGAACCCACAAGATGCTCTGCGGGAGAAAAGACCTGGCGATCTGTTCCGTTAAGATTACAGCCTAAGAAACCCCACGGGGCAGTTGTACATTGTCCAAAGGGTTGCTATGAGTCGGCATCGACTCCATGACACACAACAACAACAAAGGAAGTCATTCATTACGGTTTCCAAAGGAAGTTGGGGGAGGCTTCGGATGACAGTGAAACGCAGAGCTACCGGAATGTGTAAACATTTTCCTCCTCATTCGCAGGTCCTGATCCCTCCCCATACCCAACTCCTGCCCCTTAATATCCGGATACCTTCCCCTCGCCTCTGCCGTAACAGTTAAGCGGGAGGCTCTGGGAGGCGATCCCGGGCCCTCCTCAGTGCTGCACTTCGCATGGGCGGCGCCGCGGAGGGTCAGCGCCAGAGCCCCCCAACTAAGCGCGGGGCGGAGCGAGGCCAAGCAGAGGAAGGGGGCGGAACCTGGGACACGGGGGGTGTGGGAAGGGTCGGACGGAGCCAAGAACGGACACTGGGCAGGAAGGCGGGATCTGCCGGCACGGGATAGCCCTCGTGCCATCACCCCGGCCCCCGAGACCGCTCCAGGACCCACCTGCTCCATGTCAGCCACGGCCCCGGCTCTTCCTGCCCCAGCTGCAGCCCAGCTCCGCGGCCCCGGCAGCGCCTTTGAGCGGAAGGGAACCTCCCAGCACCGCCACTTCCGCCGCTGAGCCCGCCCCCGAGGGCTGCGTAGGCCATCAGTCCCGCCCCTTCGGCTCAGGCTCCGCCCCCAAGCCCTCGGGTCTTACGAAGACCGGCGGGAAGGTGGGACTACAGCTAAAGCTAAGACTTTAAGAGGATCTTCCTGGGGGTGGGAAGAATGGAGAGAAACCCAGAGACATCGTCGTTATTGGGCCACACAGTCCTGGCACTGTGGGAAAAGGGGAACTTCTTTAGAGAAGGCCTGTGGGGAGGAGACTGGAGGACAGGTCTCTTGGAGGAAGACGCAATAACTCTTGAAGGGCTTTCTCTTTTCCTCTCTGCCTCTTTCCGCTATTCCTAGCAGGATCTAGAATTTCCGTGGCCCTTCCCAAGAGTGCCTGAGCCTGTTGTCTGCAGGAGAAACTCCTAGACTAGACGACTGGACACTAGGGTCTCTGCCCTGACCCATTGCATGACCACCAACAGGTCTTCGACATCAGTAACCCCCCTCATATCTTCCCCTCCCTGCTCCTTTCCCCTGAAAGAGGAGTCTCAGTACAGTTATTTACAAAGATTTATTACAGCATGGGAGGGGTTCAAACCTGGAGTCAGGGAAGAAGGGGAAGGGGGCAGAGCAGCTGGTGCAGAAGAACCTGGCTCCACCCACCGGGTGCCCCCACAAGGATGCATACTAGGCAGCATTGCCGGCATCAAAGCATAAACAAAACGCAACAAAGCAGCCTCCGCCAGTCCATCTTCCAGGCACCCAGGCCGGGGAGTAGGGGTGATAAAAGGAAAATTCCCAAAATGTCTAGGCTGTGGAGAAGGGTGCCTGAGTCCTGGGCCCTGGTAGAAGCCGGTGAGAGAGGTGGTGACTTGGAATCCCCCATATGAGAGGAGGTGGAGAAGAATCTAAGGGCACCTACAGGTTCTCAGTACCCCCTTCCCCCAGATCTTAGGGTCCTGCCCTGTGGTCTTCTGTGCCCAGGGGAGGGGGCCTTGGAAGTAGAATTATGAAGGGTGGACCTTTGTCCCCAGGTTCCTGGATTTTCCGATGTGAGTTCTCTTACATCCCACCTCTCATTGGGTGAATGGGAGAATGACTGGCAGGGGTAGGCATCAGGCAGCAAGTGCCCAGGAATCTGGGCATCAGCCAAAGGTGGGCAAACAAGCAAACACAGACCAGCCTTAGTCTCCTAGAAGTCAGAAGCCGCAGCCCTAGCAGGTGAGGGGAAGGGCACAAAATAGGGATTATAGAGAACAGCGATGCCCCCTCCACTTCCTCCCTCCTGGGAGATGCAGGACTTAGTGCCTATGTGCCAGGCTCAGGGGGGGCAGGGTGCTGTGGCTCCTCCCCCGTCTCTGCAAGGCAAGCAGGGAGGGACTCAGAAGCTGGCCCCGCCCACCAAGATCCCAGCCCTACCTCCCCCATCCCACACTCCAGGCCTCACCACTTTGTGCTGGGTTTTCCACTTGATCCTCAGAGCTTCCATCTCTCTGGGGCTCATCCAGAGGGGGTGGGCGCTCCCAGGGTCCCTCTAGACCCAGGCCACAGGTTGCTTTCTGTCCAGCTGGGGATGGGGGAAAAAAGGGATAAAAATACAGATTCTGAGCATCCAGCTGTCCTGGAGCATGAGTCGTGTCTCTCTGATTGTTGAGGCTGAGCTTTCTGAGGGCACCATGGCAGAGCGGAGAGAGCACTGGGCTAAGACAGCTCTTCCAAGGACTAGTTGTATGACTTAGATGAGTCATTTTTACCCTCTGAAGGGGATAGATAGGAAGAGGGAAGTTGTGTAGATGACCTTAAATAAGATAATACACTCTCCAGTCCAGTGCCAGCATCCAGGAGCCACTCACTCCACGAGTGGTGGTGGTTGATATTGCTCCTTGGTAGCCTTGTCATTTGACTCATTTTTCCTGAGGAAACATTCTCCTCTCACCTCCTTCCCACCCGTTCTGGGGTCTCGGTGGGAGTTGACTCAGCAGTTCCAGCCCTTCCCCATTACTGTCAGCAAATCTGGGAGCTTTTCCTCCCCTGGCTGATGCCCCTACCACCAGAGATGCAGACAGGGAGCCCAAGGCATTTTGTCTGGGTGCAGGGCTAGACACTGCAAGCAGGTGTGGTCAGCTGCTTTTCATCCCCATAAATAATGGGACTAAAAAGTTAGATATGTAGGAAGGATAGAGAAGTCCCTAGGTGGTGCAAATGGTTAATGTGCTTGGCTGCCAACCAAAAGTCTGGAGGTTTGAATCTGCCCAGAGTCACCTTGGAAGAAAGTCCCGATAATCTACTTCCCAAAAACCAGCCATTGAAATCCCTGTGGAGCATAGTTCAATTCTGACACACATGGGGTCACCAGGAGTTGGAAATCAGCAGCAACTGGCTTTTTTGTTTGTTTGTTTTTAGGAGGGATAGGTGTGGCACAGCCTCCCATGGCCAGGCATGGAAGAAATAACCGTGAGAGGACAGATTCTTTCTGTCTAGAAATTCTCTGGGCCTTGGGACCGTCTGTGATGTGTTTTGGATCTCGGGCCTCTGGCTCTGAGGCTGTCTGTGTGAGTCTTAGGTCTCTCCCTAACCCCTCTATTCCCAGGCAACTGGGGTTGAAGGTGCAGAGGAGCAGGTTGGTTCTTGAATCCTGATTTCTCCATCCGGACACTAGAGGGCACCCTCTCACTCCCAGGCTGGGGAATAAACCCATCGCCATCGTGGTGGAGTCAATTCTGAGTCATAAAGACCCTATAGGACAGAGTAGAACTGCCCCATGGGGTGTGAAAGGAGCAATTGGTGGATTTGAACTGCTAACCTTTTGGCTAGTAGCCATACTCTTAACCACTGCATCACCAGGGCTCCTAGCCTAGGGAAGAGGAGGAAGAAATAGCCACAAGGTCCTGGCGAGGACATATTAGCCAACCCTCTGCCTTGCAGCATAGACCTAATCCTAGGTTCAGAAATGCAGGTGAAGGGGGCGTTGGACTCTCAGTCCTCTATCCCTGCATCTCCTTGTGCCCCCTTACCCTATGGATGGGAAGTCCTTTCTTGGGTCTAGCCTCAAACCCCATGTGCCTTAGTTCTTGAGGAAGAGAGGAATCAGGGAAAACCTGATTGGTAGAGTGACTGAGCTAAGGATGGGAGCAGCCCAGGCCTCGGGTCAGGCCAAGTGTGAGACCTCGTATGGGTGATTGGATGGGGGGACCCTGTGGTGTCACTGCAGATTACATGTGTGAGAAGCTGTGATGGCGGGGGGTGTTCCAGGATGCTCAAGGAGAACCCACACTTAGCCCATGGTGGTGGGCCCAGGCATTGCAGCCCCTTCAGCTTACCAGATCCCCTGCTGCTCTTCAGGACTTCAGCCTGGCTGTCCTCTTCTTCATCCTCCTCTTCCTCCTCCTCTTCTTCCTCCTCATCTTCTCTTGGATAGCCCAGGGCCCGCAGCTCCCCCAGCTCATCCTCCTCCTCCGAGGCCTGGTTCTCACCCACATTGCTGATGGACTGCAGGTGAGACTCAGCAATGCGTTGTACCGCTGGAACAGAGAGGTCCAGGAAGGCAAGGGTCAGTCAGGCCCAAGAGGCAGCCCACAGAGCTGGCAAGGGGTGCGGCCTAGCCCCCAACCTCCTTCCTATGGGTCTGGGCAGAGATAATCCTCTCAGGACTGTAGGTTACCCTGCTGAGGACCAGACCTTGGCAGAAGTAGGGGGTAGACTCTGGCTCATGTTGGGCTCTTAAGGTGCCCCCAGATGCTGGCCCCCTGGAAGCTGGCACTGAGCAGCTCCTGTACACCACAGGGCGCCAGGCTGGGCAAGACCAGACGGGCAGTACAGCTTAACATTCCCTGGCTAGGAGCTCCCAGGTTCACCAAGTACCCAGTGGTAGGGACAGCATCTACCAGCTTCAGCCCAGTGCGGAAGTCACAGGGCTGTGGGCCAGGGCCTGGGGGATTTGCCCCTTTCAAATCTGGGGGAGTGCCCAGCCTGCCTAGGGCTCCCTGCTGTCCTGGATTCTGCCCACCATGTGTTCAGTCCTACCCCCTGCACTGTCCAGTCATAGATGCCACTCCACACTCTTCTGCCCAGGCTCCAAGGGGCAGGATCAATCAGGGACCAGAGGACATGACAGTCTGTAGCCAGTGGAGCCCATGCCTGGAGATGCAGCGTGCTCAGATGCAGCCCCCAGAATCCTGACCCACATCCCCAAGCTCCCAGCTCCCTCTGCGGTGACCTAAAAAGCAGCCACCACCACCCCCCTCCACACACACACACACACACACACACACACACACACACACACACACACACGCCACCAAGACCTGCTCCATAGGGCCTTGGAAGGGAACTATGTGGGCAGCTGGAAAGAAGTTTGCAAAAGACGGAAAGAAGCCGGGGACTGGAGGAAGGGGAGCAGGACTGGGGGATCCTAGGGGGATGGCAGGGGTTGAGGAGACACTTTGGGCAGAGTCGGCAGGGAGCCAGGAGCTGGTGGGGTTTTAGAGCATTTGGGACACCAACTTCACAGCCCACAGAGGAGATGGTGACAAGCTAGGGGGCAGAGTTGCTGTGCCTCCTTTTAGGTCCAATGGGGGGCAGGGGCTCAGAAGGTCCACAGGGGTAGATCCAAGCTGGAAACCTCCAGTGGAGTGAGTGGGGCATGGAGCTCCTGCCAGCTTGGAGACAGGCACAGAGGGTGCATTGTGTGTGCCGCTGCCCCACCCTGCCGGAGCTCCCAGCCTCCTGCTGGCTCTGGCAATTTACCCAGGCAATAAAATAGCAATAAATTGCCCTGCCCCAGCCTTGGGGATGCGGTAAAGCTTCACCTTGAGCCAAGTGTGAGCACTCCGGCTTTGGAGAGCACCCCCTGCAGAGGCTCAGTTTTGTCCACCTGCCCCCAAGCGCCCCTGGCTCTTCCCCCTGCAAACCCCCAACCCTGTCAGATGCTTTCCCTTGGCCAAAAAGGGCCGTAGCCTATAAGACAAAGCTCTCCCTGTACGGAGAAGGAGTAAAAGTGTACAGAAGAAGCCCCAAGGAGGGGAGGGTCCTGTGAGGGCATTGACAGGGAGGGAGGAGGAGAGGGGAGGGGGTGGCAGCTCAGGCAGCCTCCCCGTCCCCTAGGCGGCGGGGGAGGAGAGTTCGTGAGCAGCAGTGACAATAGGTGTGTGCAGTGCCTCTGCTGGTGCCCCGTGAGCCTTCCTTGTGCCTTGTGCCTGACAGGGCTCTCTGTGGTCCACCCCTCGCCTCCCCCAGTCTCTGTCCCCTTCTCTGTCTCCATCTATGGGGCCCTGAACTCACCCCACCCCAAGTCTCCCTTTTTAAGGTCAAAAGGTCCCCAGCACAGCCCCCAGATTGCCCGCCCCCCTCCCAGCCCCTCTCCACTTCCCTTCATCCCCCTACCTAGAGCCTCCCAAAGTACAGCTCAAAGGGACAGTGGGGGCGGGGGCACACTTCTTGTCACTGCTAGGTGAATAGGAAGCACCTTGGCCCTAACTTCTTCCCCATATTTGCAATCAAGAGCCCAGGGGACCATTCTCCACACCCCCCCACCCGACATCCACTCAGTCCCTCCCCAGCCCAGGATGGGGAGAACAGGGATTTCTTATATTCTCCTTTCTTATGCCCACCATTAGGGTCTTCCTCATATCCCTACAGGTGAGAAGAAGTCCTTCCAGGTGCTGAACCACACTCCCTGCTTGCTGCAGCTCTGTCCCTTCACTCTCCTTACTGAGAGAAGAGGAAGGGTCTCTGTCTTTCTCTTCTCTCCTCCCAGCAGTTCTCCTCTCAGCTCCTACTCCTGGCAAGCAGGCTGACAGGTGCACCTGTTGACCTTGGCCAATGCTGGGAACTCATTAACCCCCCCACCCCCTCCCCAAGAGGGAGGTCTCAGCACACCCTTCTGGCCTCTCTCCCTGTCTCCCTCCATGGGAGGAGGGGGCTGGTCCAGGGCAGGAAGAGCCTCAGGCAGGAGTTGAGGGTGAGGGTGGAAAGGCATCCTAGGGCTCAGCTGGGAAAAGACCTCCACACACCCCAATCTGCCTTACCTTCTCCAGGTGTATTGCCCACATCTCCCCATCTAGAAGCCAAGTCTCCAGAGAGGCCTGAAAGACCCCTGTGACCTCACACCTCCTCCCCTTTGCACACCTTCTTCCTTCCTCCTCAAAAGCCCTTCCCTGCCTTGCAATCCTGTTGAACTCCTATTCATCCTTCAAATCAGGCTTAAACATCTCCCCAGTGAAATCTCATTGACTCCTTAAGCAAAAGGGCTTCAGGAGGGGAGGGCCGAAATTCACCAATGGCCAATGCTCACCACGTTGGTCAAAGACAGCCAGACTGGGTCAGAGACGGTACCTTTCAGCGAGGGGGGCGTGTAGGCACAGGGATTGGCTCTCTTCGACTTGAGGTGGTGTCCTTCTCCTGAGGCTCTCTGCCAGGGGAAGTGCCAGGGGAAGTGGAATCACCAGAGGCCCCTTCGTTTACCCTCCCTCCATTCCATCCCACCCCCAGCACTCTGGGCAGACTGGTCTGGCCTCTGCTGCTGGTCCTGGCGCTGTTGCCCCCTCTGATTCTGCACCTGGGCTGAGGCTGCCCCATTGCTTACGGAGGGCCCTTATAAGGGGTGGCCTGGCTCAGGGTCTAACCCGGGGGTCTGACAGAGGAAGGATGAGGTCAGAGGAGAATCTGCTGGTGGCAAGCTGGCACCAGGCAGTCCCAGAGGGGGTGCCGATGGATATGCTAATGTGTCCTGGTGGTGCTGTGTTGGTTGGGAGGCAATCCCGTCCACCCAACCTGAAAGGGCCCAGGCATGTTTCCTTCCAGTTACCTCTGGAAACTTACCTGGTGTGGGGAGGACTCCTCCTCTGAGGGAGGCCGCCAGTGAACCCATGGACAAGGAAGAAGGAAGAAAGCAAGAGATCGGGAGCGGGGAGAGAGAGAATTGGAGTTACTTCCTCCAAAGGCCCAGCCTCTAGAGAAGGAGCATGTACCTCTTCCCTCCCGGTGCGGTGCTGGAGGGGCCTGGTCAGCAAATGAATCCAGAAGAGTTGGCCTCCCAAATCTTACTCACTCCCTGGTCTCCTGCTCTGCTTGGCCTGCTGCTCCTGGCACTTTGGCGGGGCCCCCAGGAAGGCATCACAGTTACTAAGGGGCCAGGGCTAGGGAGACCCAAGGCTTGGGGTGGGGGGCAGGGAAGGGGCCCCACCTGGTGAAGAGTGCTCTGAAAGCCGGAACAGCATGGCAGGGGTCGGTCTCCTGCGCCGGATCTAAGGAGATAGAGGAAGCACAGACACCAGCTGACCATCCCCACCCTCACCCCCCAAACAGCAGGGAACACAGGGTGCTTTGAAGTCTCCAGGGAACCTTAGAATCAAAGACTTGTCAGTGCTGGAAAGAACTCTATAGTTCACCCAACCCTCTCATTTTACAGAGGTGGAAACCTAGGCTCAGAGAGGCTCAGCAGTGTACTCAGAGCCACACAGCACACAGAGGCAGAAAAAACAAGAAAACTCCAGTCACTGACTCCAGCCCATGCCCATCTTACTCCATGGCTACTCCACCTTCTCCTTCCTCTCCCCAGTTTCTGAAGACATCAGACCTCAGGAGCCCAAGTTGGCTCTGGCTCCAGCTGCCAGATAGGGGCCGTCTGGGGAAGATGGCCTATGGGCTGTGGCACCCACGTGGCCCTGCCCACCTAAGGTCAGCTCAAGGGCTTCAAAGAAACCAGATCCAGCTGCAGAGGCAGGCTGAGCTGAGGCACTGTAGGCACCTCCAACCTCACACTGAGGCCAGGGACCGGCCTGAGCCCCAGACTCACAGGGCCCTGGAGGGGTCTCTGGAGCCTGGGCCTGGGCCCCTCTGGCAGTCTCTCTCAGACTGTGGAACTTTTCTCATAAAAACGAAAAGTTGCCCTCCTTGGTACATGAGCCAGGCTGAACAATTGGGAGGGGGAGGGGGAGCCTGAGAACTCCTAGCAACTCCCCCCACCCCTAGCTTGGCAATCAGACCAACTATCAGTTAATTAGGTCCCCTTTGAGCTCCAGGGAAATTCACAGAGAACCAGGTGAGTCAAGCTGAAACTGCCACCTCCCCCTGCTAGGTTTTCACAATGCCCTCCAGATAAAAAGCTGTTCAGGCCCAGGATTCCCGCCCCGCCCCGCGCCTCCATGATCCCCTATCTCTTCCCCCAAAATGACTTGGCCCCACTGGCTGCTCTGTTGGGAGTTTGCTGCATTCCAGCAACAAGTGGCCCACCGCTGGGGTTCTGGGAGATGGAGCCCATCCCCCCACCCCACCTCCCCACCCCCCGACCCCCGTCTTGGAGGCTGGGGAGGGGGTGCAGGGAGGCTTTCCGAGGATTCAGTGGCCTGTGGGAAGAAGTCTGCTTCGGTGATGACTGGAGTTGGGGCTCTAGGGAGTGGTAGCAAAAGAGGGTCAAAGCCAGATTCTGGTGCCCCTTCCCAGGCATACGGGTGGGACTAGAGAGGGGCAGGGCAGCGGGGCAGCCGAAGTGGAGGCCTCAAACCCCGGCTTTGTAAAATGGGGTCAATGTACGATGTTTCCACGTTTGACCGGGCGCTGGGGCTAGGACCGGGGCGGAGTGGTCACGGTGATAGCCTAGGGAAGGAGGACACTGAGCGGGATCGAAAGTACAGTACCCCGCCCCTGGTCCCTGCCCGGACGCTCCCTGCCGGGAATTCTCCCAGCCCGCTCAGGGCAGGGGCCTGGGTGAAAAAGTTGCACGCGCCTCCAGCGAACTTCGCGCGCCTCCCCGCGCCCCAATCCTGCCCAAGGAAGGTCCAGGCTCTCCCTCCGCCCCACCCCCAGGCCAGCCGGGACCCGGCCGCGCCAGGGCGCAGAGGAGCCCGGGTGTTGAGGGGCGCCGCCGCGGGTGGGGCGCGGCCCATTACCATCTCCACCTGGCGGGGGTCGAGCTGGCTGGGGGGCGCAGGCACGGAGAATTGGATCTTCTTGCGGTCCTTGGGGTCCATGGCGAGCAGGGTAGTCGGTGGGGCTGGGGGCGCGCGACTCGGGGTCGCGGGCGACGGTCGCTGCTCGGCTCCCCCGCGCTGCTCCGGGCGCCGCGCTGACAGCGGGCTGCGTGCGGCGAGGAGGAGGAGGGCTGTTCACGCACAGATAAAAATACCGCGCTCGGCGAGGCGGGGCGCGAGCGCGGGAGGAGGGGTCGGCGCGCCCGGCTCGCCGCGGGGCCAGCTCCGCGCACCCCGCCTCTCGGCTCACCGTCGCGGCGCCCGCTCCCCGCGATCCGTGCGGAGCTCGGACCTCCCCCTTCAGGCTCCGGGCTCGTTCTCTTCTTCCCTTGCTAGCTCTCTGCCTGTCTTTCTCGGTGTCTCTGTCCCTCTCCCCTCCTCCGCTCACTGTCTCTGAGGGTCTCTGTGTGACTTCTCCCTGACTCTCCCGCCCTTCCTGTGTCACCCGCTCTCAGCCTCGCTTCCTCTCGGTGTCTCTGTCTCTGCCTCTCTCTCTGGCACTTCTGGGCTCACCCCTCTGGCCCCAGCCTTGGGGTCTCCAGCTCGTCAGTCTCCTCGGCCTGGGACTGGCCTCGGGTGCTTAAGGGGAGGGCTTAGGAGAATGTGGCCAATGAGCACCCAGATCTGTGTTCTCCCTGAGGCTGGGAAGAGGGTGGGGAGGGAGAGCCAGGGCTGGGGGAGCAGGCTGGGGGCCCCCTGCTGTCTCCCCAGAACTTGAAGCTGCATTATTGATGGAGCCCAGCAGGGAGGGTAATGGAGGGGGGGAGAGGGGCAGCGGGGCAGTGGAGCCACAGGACTTTGGCTTTAACCGTTTCATGGTCTGGGTACTTAGAGTTTCTCAGGGAGGCCTGTGAGGTCGTGGAGAGAGTAGCAGCATGTCACGCTGTGAATGGGGGTGTCCTAGAAAGCGTGTGAGTGTGAACAAGCGGGTTGCTTGTGGGAGGACACCTGTCATTCATCATAGCAGGGAGTGTATGTGAGTGCCGGGGGGCCTTGTTGCCTGCAGCTAGGCAGTGTGTGTGTGGGGGGGGGGGGTCGATGTGGTGTGAGCCTGTGTGAGTCTGTGTGAGTAAGTGTGTCAGAGTGTCAGGGATGCGGGAGTGAGTGGCAGGGTGTGGGAGGATGGCGCGTGTGCTGGGGCAGGTGTGGGTGTGGGGGAGAATGTCAGAGGCTGTCAAGGTGATGGGCAGGCGTGTGCCAGCTTGCAGGCGGTGGGGGCACTGTATCCACATTGCCTGAGAGACTGTGCAGTGGAGAAGAGGGCATGAGGTTGTGAACGTGTGTGGTGGGGAATGTGTCCCCACCATGACGTGCCCTGGATTCACGTGTCTCCTGCCTTTTTCCCCCAGGATGAGCCAGCCTAGGGGACAGAGTTGGGGTGTCAAGGGTCTGCTTGTACCAGAACATGTGCAATCACGTGTGTGAGTTTGGGACGTTCAGAAACAGAGCAGGGGAGAGAAGTGTGTGCACTCATTTCTGAGGTGTGAGTCTCTCTCTGTGCAGAGGTGTTTGTGTGGGTCTCTGGAGGGAGGAAGGGGAGGGGCTGGCCCTGTGGGTTGAAGTATCCCTGTTTATTTGTCCAGTCCTGGGTGTCTTTGAGGAGTGGGTGCTTCCTTCTGCCCGGCTCTGTGTGTGGGGTCCGAAAACGAATCCTCTCTGTAGCACTGAGAGGGTACGTGTGTGTGCAGATGTGTATATGTGTGTGTCTCTTCCTGGGGCTCTGTTTATATTGGCTGTCTTCTCTCCTGGTCACGCTTAGGCCTGGAGCAGCCAGGGGTCCTCCCTGCTCCCCAACTCTTTCAGAAACTTTTCCACTCCCAGCCTCAGCCTGCTGGGTCCTTGGTGGAGCAAAAGTCCAGAGGAGTCTTGTGGAAATGGGGCCAGGGATGCCACATTCAACCATGGTGTCCATGCCTGCTCTGAGGTTCAGGGAGAGGGTGGCCACAGGGCAGAGCTTTGCTCGTGGGAATGGGAAGCCGTGGCCTCTCAGCTCCACCCCCTGCAACCTCTGGCCTGGCTCAAGTCCGGCTGTGTTTGTTAACTTATATGCTTGTTGGGAAACAGCCGGATGCCAGGTTGCTGGCCCTGGGTGTGGGCATCTCCGGTAGCCCCTGGCTTGGCCCAGAACCCCTTTTCCAGTGGGGTGGAGTGGGGAGTGGCAAAGACCAGTTTGGCAATGCTGTGTGAGGGTAAACAAGGTAAGAAAAGGCACAGGAAGGTCATGAGCAGCCACTGGGCCACAGTGTGGGCCTGAGACCTTCAGTGTTAGGGAACGTGGGCAAAGGTCCCAGGGTGGGATGAAGAGGACAGAGTACAGCGGGTGGTGAGAGGACAGGGACAGAGTGGCAGCATCACCAGTCACACTCAGAGCTGCGAAGGCCTTTGGGAACCCTGTGGCTGAACTTCATTTGACCAGGGAGGTTTTATTTATGGAGGACTTGCCAGAAGTATTGACGCTATGGGAGGCCCTGAATCAGAAAAATTTCCCTGGTCCCAGGCTGCGGCAGCTGGGAAGGGAAAGGAGAGCAGAGAATCTTCCCTCTCAGCCAGGTCAGGACAACAGAACTTTTGGGGTAGAGGGTAGGTAGGGTCATTACCTTCTTCCACCAGCTTTTGCCCAGGCACGGTGACTGCTAACACCCAGAAGTGGGGAAGACTGGCTGACAGAAGTACAGACAGGAGTGGACAGGAAGGAGGAGAAAGGAAGGAAAGATGGCAAAGACAGGCACAGAGTCAGGAGGTACATGAGAGATAAGGGGGGAAGGTAGGAAAAAGCAAGAAGAAAGAGCTAGGGAAAGCATCTGTGAGATGGGGAGACAAAGCTAGGCAGAGGGAGAAAGAAAAGGCTCACGACAAGGGAGAGAGGCAGGAGACAGAGATGGAGAGAGTAAAAATAGCTCAGCATTAAGATAATTGCAGCTCACAGCTCTGCCCTCCGTTAGGAATTAAATGAGGTTTTATTACTTTGATTTTCTCTCCTGGATCCTACGCGACTTCTCAAGAACTTAGGGAAAAGTTTTTCAGGTGGGCGGCCAGGTGGCGGGGTCTGCGTGGGTGACAGAGGAGGAAGGCGTGGGACTGGGACTTCTGGGAGCCAGGGAAGGGGTGGCAGGGGTGAAGGGTGGGGAGGGGCTGGTGGGGATGGTGGAACCCAGCCTGGGCTGGGGGAGACATGTGCCTGGAGCTGAGAAAGGAAAGGGTCCAGGGTGACCTCCATTCACTTTAACTTAGAATTAATCATACGCAAATGAGATGTAAAAATAATATGCCACTCCTCAGTTATTATTCTTGAGTTAAAAGCACAGGCAGTTGGGTCCACGGAACAAATTCAAGACCTTGTTTGACTTAACTCTGATTAATCATGGGTCTTTCTGCTTGGTTTCTTGTAGAACTGACAAAAAAAAAGTTTACCTTGGGGTGTCTATTAATGTACCATAGCTCTGAGCACACTATTTTGAGACCTGTATATCACTGCCCAGTACCTGCTCAGGCTACACTCAACCTCTCTGGGAGGTGAATTTGGAAGGGTGATGATGTGCGCCTGTGCACTTTTCTAGGAGGTGGGGAGGAGGGACAATCCCAAATACTCCCTTCCCCCACTCAAGGTGCAGTCACGTGCACAGAACAGACTGGAGAGTTCAGCAGATCTAGTTAAGAGCCCTGGTGGTGAAGTGGTCGGCAGTACAAATCCACCAGCTGCTCCTTGGAAACCCTATGGGGCAGTTCTACTCTGTCCTACAGGGTGACTATGAGTCAGAATCTACGCTATGGTTATATAGGTAAGAATCTCAGGTCTGTAATTTACCGTGTCACTTTGGACAAATTTCTTAGCTTCTCTGTGCCTCAGTTTTCTCGCTTACCTCACATGGCAGCTGTGAGGGTTCAACAAGATAATTTATTGGCGTATCCATCCCTGGTGAATCGACTCAACAGCACTGGGTCTTGGGTTATCCATCCCTGGTAGGTCTTCAACAAAGGTTCCGGCTTCCCTGGAGGTCTACCGGTGTAGTTCCAAGAATGGCCAGCAGGTGGCGCGGTCGGCCAGGGTTTGGCGGCTGCGCCGCTGGCACTGCGCGTCTGGAGTTGGGCATCGCACCCGTGACCTTGTCACCACGTTGCTGAGCTGGAAGGGAGGCCCCGGAAACCCCGGGAAGCAGCATTAGAGGAGCCGGGGAGCACTGGGCGGGCACACTGGGGCACTTTCCTTGCCACTGGGGTGGGAGCAGCTCCAAGTTCAGCCCCTGGGAAAACTCGTGGACCCCGAGAGAGGAGGGCAAGGGCACCCTCAGCTGGGACACTTGTGGCACCAGGACGGGTGGGCAATCATATGAGACACTTGTTCACACACTACATTCATCTATCATCCATCCCTTTGCCCGTTCAACAAATTTACCCATGGCTGCTTTTTTTTTTTTTTTAATCAACTTTATTGAGTTACAGTTTACATACAATAAAATGCATCAATTTTAAATGTACATTTCAATGGGTTTTGGACAAACTTTATACAGTATGTGACTACCACCACCACCATAATCCAGATATAGAACCTTTTCATCCCCCCTAAATGTTCCCTTCTGTACCATCCGGCTCAATCTCCCTCTCTCCCCTCACTGGGGATCCTAATCTCTTAGAACACTGTTCTGAGACCTGTCCGTCTCTCCATCTACCTCTGCATCACTACAGAGTACCAGCTACAGTGCCCAGCACACGCTGTAGAGGGAATGGATCGTGGAAGGAATGAATTGATGAATACATAAGTCATAGAAATTGACAATAGGCGTCACAGACGGAGCATTTACTCTGTTCTGGGCACTGGGCTAAGTATTTTATATGCATTATCTCATTTAATCCTCGGGTTTTGGGTAGCACCTTCCATTTTACAGATGAGGCAACTGAGGTTCACAGAGGTTAAGCAGCTTCTGCCCAGAGCCTGGATTCAAACGCAGTTTGCCTTCGTTCTTTACTGCTCCTTTAACACGTTCGGGATGGACAAATGGAAGATCACTTGCATCAGGCACTGGGTCGGGCTTCTCTCTTGCCCAGCACTGGACTCACTTTCTCTCTCCGCCAGCCTAGTCGGGACCAACGGGCGGGCGGGGTGGGGGTGGGGGTGGGGGGGCAGTGGGAAAGGGAAGAGAAATCCATGTGCCGAGGCTGCCCTCTAGTGGCAGATACGAGTAGAGCAGTATCTGTACCCTCTGGCGCCCCCAGGTGGAAACGGGGATATTGAGGAGAGCAAGCTGGCAGCCCACAGCGGGGGCAGCTTCAACCCCGGGCACCTGGAGACCCCCTGCTCTGGCCAGTGCCTGGTGCCCCCTGAGGTGCCAGCTGAGGCTGCCCCCGAAGAATGCCAGCTGCCGGAGCCCACCGCCTCCCACCCCTTCCACCAGCCTCACACACACTCCAATCCCGGTCCAGTCGGCTGCTTCCATTCCCTGAAGAAGAGGCCCTAAAGTTAAAACAGCTGTTAATTTATAAACCAATTTTTCCGTGACTGCTTAATAAATCGCCAGCAGCTGCTCTGCCCCCTCCTCCCGCCCAGGCACCCGGCCCCGGGGGCTTCATGGAGAAGCTCAGAGCTGCCAGCCTGCCCCTCTTGCTTCCTTCCCTCAAGCCCCCCCTCTAATTTGCCCCTTCTCCCAGAAACTGAGTATGTTGGGGTGAAACCCTGAAGAACCCGGCTTCTCTAGTCTCTAGTGGAACCTGCTACGTGCTAAGCTGAGGACAGGTTTTCTTTCCTAGTGGGCTGCACCCCAAAGGCCATTCCTCCCAGTGGCTCTCTCCCCTTCTTCTGGTCTTCTAGGCCTGGAAGGTGAGTCTCAAAGGTTTCCCTAGTTCTGGGGAAAAAGGGGGTCCAGATTCCTTAGAGAAGTTCGCCTTAGCCACTGGGAGGTAAGAGGACACCCTAATCTGACCCAGACTCATCCCTGAGAGCACTGGAATCTCAACTCCCTGTATCAGGGTGGTCCCCCTGACAGATGCTGACTCCCACACCCTGCTGTTCTCTCAAGGGTGGGCTGGGAGGGGGGAACGGATGCTGGGATAGTATCCTTGGGAGATGCCCACACACCCATCCTCAGGCTAATGAGAGGAGGGATTGGGGCCTCCTTGAACATTCACTTTGCCCAACTTCTGCTAGCAAATAAGAGGCAACATGGAAATCCACGCGGGGGTGGGGCCATGTGAATGGCAGGCATGAGGAACGTTCTTTCTCCACTGTGATCCTTGACTCTGCTGCAACGGAGTCAACCTGGCCATGCCCCTGTAGTCACAGTGAGGGCAATAGGAAAGAGGGAGGACAGCAGGGGGCAGGGTGGTCAAGCATACCAGCTCAGGAATTAGGTTGCCTGGGTTCAAATCCTGGTTGTACCACTTACTAGCTGTGTGACCTTGAGCAAATAACTTAACCTCTTTCTTCTTCCTCTGTGTCTCCATTTATAAAACGGGGGCAATAATAATAGAATTGTGAAAATTAAATAAGTTGATGCACATAAAATGCCTGGCACATAGTGAGCATTTACAAAGTGATACTAGATTATCTTCTCATCCCTCTGCTGGAAAGAACAGAGACTGGATCTCCTGGGTCCTCCCCCAAGTAGCAAATCTTGGGGTAGGGGTACCAAGGGGATTTCCAGGAGAAACAGGGGGCAGGGAGGGGGGAGGTAGGAGTGCTGGGGCAAAATTAAGAAAAAAATCCAACCAGGATTCCTGGTTATGTCATTCTGGTTGGGCTTTCCCATTCTGGGCTCTTCTGTCCTCTCTCTATCCCACTCCCACCCGGCAGCTATGATCCTTCCCCAGCCTGCTTCTGGGGAAGGAAGGAAAAGCCTCCTGGAGCCCCCACCTCTTAAGAAGCAAGTTCTGCCCACAGTCTGACTGAAATCCTTTCCGTTTCCTCTCCTGTTCTCTAGTTTAGCAGGAGCTGCCATGACACCCCCGCCACCACTGCTCCCGTCTCCCAGAGGGATGGAGGGACCCTGGAGAGGCTGGTGAACTCTGCTGGACTCTGTGATCACACAGGCCTCATGTGAGCCTGGCCTTGCTACACCCTCCCTGTGTTCCCAGAGCAACAGAGTCCACCTCTCTGAGCCTTGGGTTCCCTGATCTCTGATAATCCCAGAGCCTACCTCCTGGGTTGCTATGAGGGCTAAATTTAATACTGTGCATGAAGTTCTTAGCACAGGCCTGGCTCACGGCAGGTGGTGAGGACATGGTGGTAGAGAAGTGACAGAGTGTGGTGGGGTGAAAACAGATGCCAGAGCTCAACTCTCTGAGTTCAAATCCCACTCCATGACTTACAACTGGGTGACCTTGGGCAGGGCACCCTTCCTGTGCCCCTTTTTCTCCATCCATAAAATGGGGACAGTAACAAAACCTGAGTTACTGAGTGGTTGTGAAGCATCTCGAGATCCCAGCACAGTTCCCCAGCTAAATAAGTCTTAGCCCTAATTAATAGCATCGTTAGTTGTGGCTATTATTATTGGCACCTGCTAGAGCATTGACAGGACTCCCTGGATGACGCAAATGGTTAAGATTTTGACTGCTAACCAACAGGTTGGTGGTTCGAATCCACCTAGAAGTGTCCTGGAAGACAGGCCTGGTGATCTGCTTCTGAAAGGTCACAGCCATGAAAACCCTGTGGAGCAGTTCCACTCTGCATACATGGGGTCACTATGAGTTGGAATCAACTCCATGGAAAGTAAGAACAACAACAGGGCACTGACCTTCTTTAGGCTTTGCCCCACCTAGACTCCCTCTCCAGAGGGTGCTAAGTATTTCACAGACCAGGTCTAATTATACCTGGGATGGGGGCTTGCTAATGGCAGGTTGGAGGGTGAGCAGAACCAGACCCTGGCATTGGGGATCCCAGCTCAGGGCAACCCCAAAGCCCTCACCTCCTCAGTGTGCCCACCTCTGGCAATCCCCTAGGCACTGGTTTGGGCCCTACCTGCTCCCTCTGCCTCCCCCAGTCAATGGACCTGTGAAGCAGCCAGCTCCCTCCCCATGCCTGTACTGACTACCTCCTAGAAATAAAGCAGGGTCCCTGGGGCCCATTCAAGCCCAGGACTGCTATGCCAGGGTGCCAGCTGCTGCCCACAGGGGCGGGGCAGAGATTTGATCAGATGGAAAAAGAAAGCAGGAGGCACCCCCAGGTCTGGTGGCCCCCACCAGAGATAAGGACGGACTCTGGGGCACCAAGAGTAACCTAGTAGCTTCCTTCCCCTGGGGACAGGCAGGGATGAGAGTTATGCTTGGCCTATCCTATGCCTCAGTTTACTCAGTCACCTGGAAAGGGAGTCTCTATTCCTGTCTTCCTGGCTCCCTGGTGCTCCAGAGGCCTTGCCATTGGCCCCTCAGAGCTCCTCACCCTCTCTCCTTTCTTAACCAAACCGAGCTCAGCCCCCTCTTTCCCGCCCAGATTCTCTCCTTAGAAGCCACCCAGGACACTCAGCCCCTGGAGGGACGGGAAGAGGGCAACCCCACGCTGGAGAATGCCCCTGCAGGGCGTGGGGCCACATCTCGAGGCCGCCCAGGGCACGCTCCCCGCCCCTTCACCCTTCAGCCGCCACTGGCCCTTTAAGAGCCTCTCAGCGCGCTGCCGTCCCGGATCAGCCAGAGAGACCATTAAAATTTTATGCAGAATGAAAATGGGCCAGGTCTCCAGCTTCCTCGCTCCCATCCAATGATTTATTACTCGCAAATACCACAGAACTAATTAGTATAGTAATTAATTAATACGCATTTGCATATTTGCATGTGCAATTAGTGCAGTGGAGTGATTACTGGGAGAATGAGGGGCCCGGGATTGTCAGATGTGAGGAGGAAGTGGCCTGGAAAAGAGTTAGTGGGAATGAACTTTGTAGGGAGCGCGAGGGCGGGGAGGGAGGGGAGGCGAGCCGGAGCCAGGCGGGGGGCGCCGGGCAGCAGGGGCGCCTGACTGGGCGCTGGGCGGCCCCGCCGGGGGAGGTCAGGCCCGGGCTCGCCCGTGGTCCCCGGACACGGGTCGGGGGTCGCGACCCGGCGCCCCCGCCCCGCCCCGCCCCTCCCGCGGCCCCGCCCCGCCCCCGACGCGTGGCAGCGCTCCAAGCGCGCGCCTGATTGTTATGCATTGTGTTTCTTGTTGCGAGCGGAGCCGGGCGGGATGGGGCTGGCACAAGCTGTTTCCCTGCCACGCGGCGGTGGCACCTTAAAGGGGCAACGTCCTTTTGCCGCCGCCGCCGGCCCGCCCCTCCCCGCCGCCTTTCCCCAGCCGCCTGCTGGGCCGCCTTCAAGGAGGTGCCCCAAGCCCCCAAGCCAGGCTCGGGGCCGGAGGGCGCGCTCTGAAGGCTCCCAGGAGGGGGCGCGGGCCCCGGGGGCGCAGGGCACGTGTCGAGGGAGTCTGGCGGCAGGAAATCAGGGCTGTGAGCGAGGTTGGGCGGCTGGGGTGCACCAGGCGCTGTGCCAGGCGCGGGGCGGGGGTGGTGAGGAGAGAACGGGCAGAAAGCAAGGATGTGAACGACAAGGAGGAGAGGAACGAGGGACAAGGGCCCAAAGGGTGCCGGGGTCTTCCTTATAAGACGCCACTACTAACCTTCACAAATAATCTGTGAGGGAGGGTTCCTCATTACCCTTTTACAGATAGAAGATTAGAGAGGTTGTGCCTTGCTGTTAGTGAGCAAGTGGTAGAGCTGGGGTTCAAGCTTTTCCTGTGATCCCCAGGTACTCAACGTGGTGCCAGGGACATCAGGGAGGACTTCCTGGTGGAGGAAGCATCTTGCTGAGCCGGCAAGGACAGGGAGGATGCTTCCTGAAGAAACTTGAGGGAGGAACGATGCGAAGTGGAGAAACCCCATGTTTAATGTGACTGCCCTTCTCGTGATAACCCCCCCCCCCCATGAGTAGAACTGTGGGAACACAGGACTGCACAGAAGGCAAATCCGGGGCATCAGTCCTTCCCAGGACATCCTGCTCTCCTGCCCTCTCCCTGCCGTTCCCATGGTGATTCCAGGGCTGGGATGGAGATCTTAGGAATTTAGGAGAAAAGGACACAGTTTGTAATAGTGAATAAAAGCATGGACTCCAGAGTTAGGTTCAAATCCAGGCTCTGCCATTTAGGAGGCTGTGTGACCTTGGCACATCAACTTCAACCTTAACCTCTCTGTGCTTCAGCAAACTGTGTTTAAATGGGGGTGGGGATGGAGGGTAATAGTTATCCCTACCTCCAAGATCATCTTGGAATTAAAAAAGATGACTCACGAGAAGCCCAGTGCCTGGCTCAGATAACGCTCATCATTGTCATTATTGTGCATGGTATTACAGAGTTCTGAGGACCCCACTGGGATGGGATCCTAGTTTCTAGTCCCAGCTCTGCCACTTACTGTGTGACAATGGGCAAGTCATTTCCACTCTCTGCATGGTGGTTTGCCCTGTCTGTAAAATGGCAGGGAGGAGGTTGTCTGTGAGGCCCCTGTTCCCAGACAGTTCCCTCCTTCATGGCCATCAATTGAGCTGCTCCCACCCTCATGCCAGGCAGTCCTTCCCCTGCCCACTCCAACCCCTCAGGTTCAGTGGATGGGGGGAAGAAATGGGCCAAGTCTGATTCACACTGTCCTGGTCTCCACCATCTCGCAGGGGCTGAGCCAAGAGATCTCTAGTTAAATTGTGACCTCCTGTCCTGGCCATGCCCTCCATGTACCCCTTCTGGGGCTGTACTGTGAACACCAGCACTGCTCCAGGTGTGCCTCAGCTGTGACCATTCACCAGCCCCAGGTGCCCCCTGCACACATGCCAGGCTCAAGGGAGACATCAGATCCCCAGAAATCCCAACTGACTGACCCCCTTGCTCAGATTTCCAGGGAAGGAAACTGGGAAATGCTCAGGTCATTAGGAAGTTAGGAGCAGAGCCCGGAGGAGAGAGAACCCAGGACCACATGCACACCAGGTTCTGAACTCTTCTCCACCAGGTGCCCAGCGATCCCCATCAGTCAGTACTTAACCACCCCAAGGGCACTTCATAACCACTGTCCTTTTGGTCCTCTCATCAGCGCTAAGGAGCAGGTGAGCAGGCGGACAGGTGGCACTATTCCCATTTTACAGATGAGGAAGCTAAAGTCCAGTGCTTCTTTGCTCCCTTGAGCTTCCTTCTCCTCATCTGGAGATGCTCTGGCTGCCTTCCTGTGCCAGCCCTGGGAGTGGAACTGGGAGGGGCAGCAAGTGCCCACTGTTCA
The DNA here is from genome assembly GCF_024166365.1 of Elephas maximus indicus. Lineage (NCBI taxonomy): Eukaryota > Metazoa > Chordata > Mammalia > Proboscidea > Elephantidae > Elephas > Elephas maximus. Next base: position 46,931,892 of record NC_064837.1, on the reverse strand, counting down.
CTTGGAAAACTGACAAGAGAAGGCAGAACAAAGATGTGGTGATGACCAAAGCTCCAGGAACAAAGTTAAAAAAAAAAAAAAAGCTGATCAGAGGATGAAACCAGCCATACCTGGGCGGGGCTGGGGGCCGAGGTAGCACTTTCACACTGGTTAGCTTACCTCAGCTCCAGCAGGCAGGTCTTATTGTAATTGTTACACCCGTTTTACAGAGGGGAAGGCTGACGTTTCATGTCAGTAGTGGGACTGGTGAAGGAGAAAGGAGGGAGGATTTTGAAGAGGGGCTTTTGGTGGCTGTAGCTTTCAGCTTCTGGGCGCCTCCTCCAAATGTGGGGAGGCAGGCCTTTGGCACCACAAACACTCATTGAAGATATCCTGTGTGTCAGGCTCTGAGCCCAGTGCCTTCCTTCAAGGAGCGTACCACATGAAAGATGTGGTGAAAACCATGTTAAATTATTCACTACAAATTAGTAAGTAAGCACAAACAAACCCTGCTTATCTTATTAAAAAAAATTTTTTTTAATCTTATTTACTGGGTCATCTGCCCCTATCAGAGACTGTAAATTTGAAAAGAGTCTTTGATTCTGTAGGACGGTGCTGTGGGTTGGGAGAGAGACAGATGCCAGCCATACCTAGAGGCAGAGTCTTTGATGGGGTGAAAAAATGTTAAATCGTTCACTACAGATTAGTAAGTAAGCACAAGCAAGCCTGTGCTTACCTTGCTTGTTGAATAATCCACCCCTAGGTGGCGGAGACAGATGAGGCAAAGGTCACAGCCTGTGGCTCAGCAGAGGTGTGCAGAAGGCATTATGGGACCCTGGGGGGGGGGCATCTAACCCAGAGAGGCTTCCTGGGGGAGGTGATGCTCAGGTTTAAAGGATGAGGAAGAGCTGGAGGGCACCCCAGGAAGAGGGGACGACCTGAGCAAAGGCTCCTAGCCATGAGGCTGGTGAAAGTAGAAGTGGTTTGGAGTTGCTGAGGGACAGGAACATGTTTCGAGGAAGAGCTGGGCAGCAGCCAGCCAGCATGGGTGTTCCTAAGGCAAGTGGTATGATCCTAGGGGTGATGGGGAGCCACTGAACGTGCTTGAGTAGGTGACTACCACATTCGGGTTTGCATTTCAGATAGGATGAGTAGGATGGGCAGCCTTGGTTCTGTGAGGGAAGCCAGCGGAGGGAGGGCCCACAGGAAATCAGAGTGAACTTCCCAGAAAAGGAGGGCTGGGCCAGGCCCATAAGACAGAAGGGTTGTGAGAGATTGGGGGTGGCTTTGGGAAGAGAGTCGGCAAGGATGGAAAGGCAGGGGAACAGCCAGGTTCAGTTGTGTCCCTAGACCTCATGTCCTCTTCTCTCAGGGTATCACACTTACTCCATGCAGGTAGGAGTGGGAGGTGGAGTAAGAAGAGGAGCTTGGGGCTTGGAGCCTGCTGAGAGATCTGGGGGCCAGGCAGGGGGCAGGAACCACCCTGGTCGGGGAGGCACCGTGGGGCCCTCCTGTGGCCTCAGAACCAGAGCCTAGTGCCAGGGAACGGGGTTTAGCACAACCAAGTTCAGCCTCTTCTCCTTGAGCCTTCTCTATGAGGGCTGGGGGGAAGCTGTGACTCCCCCATCCCAAGTACACCTCCCCAGACTGGAATTTGTGCAGAAGGCAGGGGAGGGGGTCTGGGGAGTTTTGGCATGACAGGGGATCGACCTTACTGATTTAGGAGACTCTCCAGAGAAAGACTCCAGTGTCTCAGTGTCTAACACCCTCCAACCTAGCCAGGCACTAATGCAACAAACATTTACTGAGTGCCAACTCAATGAAACCTGGGTGAAGCGCTGGACTAAAGAGATACAGAAGTAGGTCCCATGGTCAGGTCAGGGAGACAGATGAGTAGATGGATCCTCCTCACAGAGGGTGGGTGGTGCTAAAGCTGCCCCACCTCAGGAGGTCAGGGAAGGCTCCCAGGAGGAGGTGTCAGAGAGCATCTTGGTGAGGTATGAGGATGAGTTTGACCAAAGGGAGACTCAGGGACCACTGACCATCAGGAGAAGAGCTCTTATTAAAAAATACAGGGTTCAGAGGCCAGAAGTCAAAGGTTATAGGGGCAAAGGTCACTCTACTTTTGTAACAAGAGAACAATCCGGAGAAGGCTGGCTTTGCTGGAGGAGACCGGAGGACTAGTCTGTCTCCTTCAGCCACCTTTTCGGGGCAGGGGCATGAGGTGAGACAAGGACACAGCAGTGGTCTGACCCAGAAGTCTTAGGATCACAGGCCTGGCCCCATGGGCATGTGCCCACCGTCTACGGGTGGGATCTAGGCCCAGAGTGAGAGCCCAGGGACCAGGAAAGGAGAATCCTGGTGGTGAGCTGGAGGTCAGGACAGGAGGTCAGCACAGAGAGGGGGGCTACACCTCACTGGCCCTCCCTTCCCCCTCCCTCATGGCACCACAAGGCACGCAGCCGCATATCACCCATGCCAGCCCTCACCTCCCAGCAACGTCGCTGCATTCTCAGCCACGCCATCTGGCGTGCCCGCCACTCCCCAGCACACTGAGTCTGGTGGGGGGAGGGGGCAGCGGGGCAGGTGCCCACCCCAGAGCCACAAAGAAGTGGCAGGTCCCCCTCCCCCAATATCCTTTTGGACTTGAGGGGAGGCAGGGGGCTGGGGAAGGAGGTGGCAGGTGCTCTGAGGCTTCTGGAGGAAGCTTCAAGCATCCTGCATGGATAGGCAGTACCAGCCTGCCCCCTCCCCTTTCTCCTCCCCCCACAGCCCAGCCAGTGCCAGGAGCACAGGCCCTCAGAGAATCTCCAAATTCCTGCTCTTCCCCTCAAATCTGAGATGGGCGATGGAAGAACAGGCCACCCCTCTTCCCATGCTCCTGCTCCCATTCTTCACCTGCCTGCTCCCCTAAGCCTAGGCAGGCCCAGAGATGGGTTAAGATGGCTTCAACCAGGGGATGGACACCTGGATTCTGATCCACCTGCTCCCCACAGCTTGGCTGTCTGAGGTGGAAATCAAGTCTCCTTCCCCAGCACCCTTATTTGTGGGGAAGTCACTGCCTAAATGTCCTTCTGGGTGTCAGAATCTAGTGAAGCATTTAAAGATTTATGTATGTATGTATGTATTTTGGTAGAGTAGGGGGTGTAATGACAGCAGTTTTATGGAACATCCATCCTGTCCCCTGGGTAAGATTCCCCTAGACTGCGCAGGAATGACCCATCTCCTCCCTCCTCCTCCTCCACACTCTCAAGCCTCTCACCCTCTGCCCCTGACCAGGACCTGAAACTGTACAAAATGGCCGCCACCCCTCTGAGGCAGCCATTTTAGGTGGCCAGACTGTAGCCCCCCTTGGGATGGGGGTATGTCTCCGTGGGAAACTCAGGTCCCCCAGCTCCCAGCTCCCTCGGTGGGGGTAGGCAGCAGAAATGGGGTCTTCCAAGCCTGAATGAGGTGCCCACCATTCCCCTCTCCTTTTCAGAGACCCAGAGGGGACCAGGCCCCTCATCAATTCCCTTCCCCCAATGCCAGGGGGAGGAACAGATGGCATCTCTGGGTGTCCTTCTCCTTCCATTTCTGGCTCTTTCTGTCTCTCCACCACTGCATCTCTGCATCTCTGAGGGTACAGAGAGTTGCGTGTACATCCCTGTGTGTTCATGCTTGTTTGTGTACACGTAGACATGTGTGTGCCATACCTCCTTCAACCCGTGTCTGAAGCAGGCCTACCCCACACCTCCCTCTGTTCCAATTTTCCCCTGGTTTTTATTGTATCTTCTAAAAAAAAGTTGAGATGTGTTGAGTGAGAAAAACTTGTTCCATTTTTCTGAAGGAAGAAAATACAGGGGCAGGAAACAGACCCAGAGAGATGAAGTTCCCCATATCTTTAGGTATGCTCCCCTCTCATCTCAGCCCTCCCTCCTGAGTGACTGAGGGGGCTTCTCAGACGCAGAGAGCTAAGATCACTCCTGATAAGAGATGGGGGGAAGGTTCTGCCTCCTGATTGGAGCAGAAAGCAGAGCTGGTAGGGGTCTGTGAGACCCCTGGTTGGCTTAACCCAGCCCTCAGTGTCCAATGGGAGAGGGCAGGGGTTATCTGATGCCCTTTCTCCCCCAAGGAAGTATTCATTCATTTATCCATTAATTTGACAAGAACAGGTTTTCTATACCAACAAAGCATTCCAAATTTAGGGAGGGGGGTGCAAGAAGTTAATATTGTAAAGCACATTACAGTTTACAAAGTGCTTTAATAAAAATAGATTGGTACTTATTGGAGCCTCACTATATTGCTGGTCCTGTGCTAAACTCATTATATTCATTATCCCATTTAGTACTAGCAACAGACAGGAGGGTATCCCCATTTTACAGATGGAGAAATCAAGACTGAGAGAGGTTATGTAACTTGTCCAAGGCAACCAGCAGTTTTTAAAAACTGGGAAGTGGGATTGGCCAGGAATCAGAACCCCAGAACACATGCATGTAACCAAAATACCATATGACTGGGGGACTCAAGGAGAAAAGCCATTTGTCAGGATTGGGGAGCCCACCCTGGAGTCAGAGGGACAGTAAAGCCTTTGAAGCTGTGCCCAGAATTTGGAGGGGGGCATTGGTCAACACTCCTGAGTCCCTGCCCCACCTGAGGCCCATCCTCTGGCCTCTTCCTGCCATGCATAGACTCTCCCAGACCATCTGCCATAAATACCAGAGCCAGGATCCATGAATGGAGGAAAACTCACCATGAGCTTCTCAACCTTGGAGACCACTGAGGCAGAGTGTGGGGTTGTAGCAGGAGCCCTGGACTGGGAGTCTAGTACCTGAGCTCTAGTCTCAGCTCTGGTCTCCACTGTGTGTTCCTGGGTAAGTCAGTTCTATGCTATGGGCCTCTGGGAAAGGAGAAGCTCAAACTGTGGCTCCTTTCAGCTCCCGGCCAACTGCCTCTGAGATTCCCCAAACAGTACCAGCCCCACCTTCTCCAAAGCCTCCTTAGCTATTACTGTACCTCTGTTTAGAACCTAATTCTATGCACCCACCATCAAATCAGTGTCTTCACCCAGCAACCCCTGCAACACCCCCTCTGGAGACCCCTTGAGGGAGAGAACTGTACTGACCCATACGGAGGCTAAGGCCCTTGTCTTGCTTGTCTTTGCACCACCGCAGTACTTGGCACATGGTTGACACTCAAAATATGTGCACTTAAAGTACACATGACCATCCATATGTAAGCTGGAGGGTGGGGCAGGACAGAAAATGTCAAATGCCTGAATCTGGGTCTGGGCAGGGGTCTCTACATCTAGCTGTGATTACCTGCTCACACACGTGTGTGTCTATCTAAGTAGGGGTGTGTATTCATTTTCTGCACCACAGGGTGAGGAACAGGTGTGTGTGTATGTTGTATTTGCATCTGTGTCTGGCCCAGTGAGAGAGTGGAAAGGTGAGTTGTGAGATAAAACAGCAATTTCCTACCTTCCTTATGGAGACATCTGTCTGACACATGTCCCCTTGGTCACTCAGGACTGCTGGCCTGGGCTTCAGGACTTTCAGTATTTTGGGGAGGACACAGGAAAATGCTTAAATCTTACCCTGGAACTTTAGGTAGTCCCCTCCTCCCCTGCCTCAAATAACCAAGCCAGAAGGTTGGGCGAGAAAGCCACTGGTGGAATGGCAGGGGGAGAGGGTCAGGGGTGGAGGGATAGTTAAGAGATTTCTGGGCTAGGAACCCAAACTAAGACCCTCTCCTTCCCCCAGGTGGCAGGAATATAGGGGGTTCTTCCCCACCCCACGACAACACACATATGTCCCCAAACACCCAACGAAAGATCGTGCCATCAGGCAGACTCCACAGATATACACACATGTCCCCGCAGACACACACACGCCCATGCAGAGGCATAGACATCCAGGCAAACCTTTTCCTTTCTCTGTCTTTCCCTTGGTTTGAATTTCCTTCAGCCACATATGTTGTGTGTGCGTGAGGGTGGGTGGGGGAGGGGCAGACAGGGATGAGGGATGGCATGGTGCCAACATCTACCTATGGGGCCTGGACCAGGGACACTCCCGAACTCACCCTGGGAGGGGGCCTCAGCTGTCCCTTTGTGGTCGTGGGGATTCTTCTGGGGGGGATGGGGGCAACCACATAGGTCCCTTCTCTGCACCCCAGGGTCTGGTCCCTGACCCACCTTGGGGCCCTGCAAGGGAGAAAATGGACAGAGCAGAACCCTGGAGTGGGCATAGACTTGGGGGCCACAACAAGCCCCCAAGTTCCATCCTTGCCACTCTATTGTTCCCATGTGGGGGGCTCTATATCTGAGGGGGGCAACTCCTCCCATCTCCCTTTCGATCCCTGCTTTCCCTGCGTTGGGCGGGGAGGGGAGGGCGGCAGAGATATTTATTTATTTCCTTTATTTATTTAATTTTTTTTTTTTTTTTTTGGAGTAGAGAGTGACAGATGGCGGCGGGTCCCGGGGGAGCCGGCTCTCCCCCAATGCAGACGCATGCCAATCACCGTCTCTCATGTGATAGCTGCTGCCCGTGACGTGCCAAGCCCATATGGCCTGGCATAGAGGCTGGTACCCCGCCTGGTAGAGATGCCACACTCGCTCCGCGGTTCGCATGGCGCTCTGAAGACGCCGGCGCCCGCCGCCTTGAGGAGCTGCTGCCCCCGCTCCCTGAAGATGGGGGAACAATGAAATAAGCGAGAAGATCCTTCTTCTCCCCCCTCTCTCTCTTGCCCCCTCCCCCCTCCCCTCCCCTCTCCCCTTGACTCCTCTCAGAGGTAAGTTGTCCGAAAGGGAGCTAGATCTGACCCGCTGGCTGGGGGCGGGGAGGTGGCGGCTCCTTCGATCGAACAGAGGATCCCCAAATCCCCCCTTGCTGGGACGCTGCCTCCATCATGGGTGGGCTTCGGAGGTGCCCCGTGTCCCCTCTCCCCGGGGGCTGCAGCTCAGGGAGCTGCGAAGGGAGGCGTCTCTGCCTGCGATGGTCTTGGGGGAAAGGCAGGATGGGGGGGCGAAGAGACTGAGATTGGGATCCTCCAATGCCCGTCCGGGAGGAACCTGCGACCTTTCCTCACCATTGGGGAAAAAAAAGAGGAGCAAACAAACAAATTTGTATTATCTTCCCCATAAATCCCGAAATACAACGAGATCTGAAGAGCCTTGTGGGAGGGAGGCAGTCTGGAAGGGAGAAGGGGGTCCCTGACCGCAGGGGAGACGGACGGGGCTCGCTCTCTCGGTCTCCTCCTCACGCCTGGTTCTCAGTCCTCGACACCCAGAGCCGGCTCCTGGAGCTGAGGACGCAAAGGCCAGAGAAGCTGATCCTCCTGCCTTTGGAATTGGGGCTGCAAGAGTGGGGGCCGAGTCGGGGGCGGCGCGCCGCCAAGTTGCAAATTGGATTAGGGAGCGTGGGGGTGAGCGGAACTGGAGGGATGGGGAGCCAGGCCGAAGGGCCCGACCGTGAGACCGCCAAGCCGGGCAGCTGTCCCCGCCCGCGGCGGCCCGGAATCTTTCCACCGCCGGCAGAGTCCAAGCTTGCAGGGCGAGCGCACCGCCTTCCCTGGCGAAGATGTCCGACCCCTAAGCCTCCCACCCCGTCCCCGCCCTGACCCTGAGCAGAACCAGGCGCCGGGAGCGACCCCCCCCACCCCATGCAAGCGAAGGCTGAGCCGGGGTCCAGCGCTGGGGAGAGGGCCGGGACCAAGATCCCTGGCGGGAAGGCTGGGTCGGCTTTGGGCGGGGCAGGCGGAGGAGGTGGGCACCCAGAGCCCCCTGGGCAGGAACCTGCACCAGAATGGGGGTGGAGGAGGGTCGGGAAGCCGTCAAGACCCAGCACACACCTCATTCTGTGCTGTCTGTCTCCCCTTCCCGCCCGCGGGGCGCCCTCAGGCACCATGCTGACCCGCCTGTTCAGCGAGCCCGGCCTCCTCTCGGACGTGCCCAAGTTCGCCAGCTGGGGCGACGGCGACGACGACGAGCCGAGGAGCGACAAGGGCGACGCGCCGCCTCCGCCTCCGCCTGCGCCGGGGCCAGGGGCTCCCGGGCCCGCCCGGGCCGCCAAGCCGGTCCCCCTCCGTGGAGACGAGGTGTCGGAGGCCGCGCTGGCCGAGGTCAAGGAAGAAGGCGAGCTGGGGGGCGAGGAGGAGGAGGAAGAGGAGGAGGAGGAAGGGCTAGAGGAGGCAGAAGGTGAGAGGCCCAAGAAGCGCGGGCCCAAGAAGCGAAAGATGACCAAGGCGCGCCTGGAGCGCTCCAAGCTGCGGCGGCAGAAGGCGAACGCGCGGGAGCGCAACCGCATGCACGACCTGAACGCGGCGCTGGACAACCTGCGCAAGGTGGTGCCCTGCTACTCCAAGACCCAGAAGCTGTCCAAGATCGAGACGCTGCGCCTCGCCAAAAACTACATCTGGGCGCTCTCGGAGATCCTGCGCTCGGGCAAGCGGCCCGACCTGGTGTCCTACGTGCAGACGCTGTGCAAGGGTCTGTCGCAGCCCACCACCAACCTGGTGGCTGGCTGCCTGCAGCTCAACTCGCGCAACTTCCTCACAGAGCAGGGCGCTGACGGAGCAGGCCGCTTCCACGGCTCGGGCGGCCCGTTTGCCATGCACCCCTACCCGTACCCATGCTCGCGCCTGGCTGGCGCACAGTGCCAGGCGGCGGGCGGCCTGGGCGGCGGCGCGGCGCACGCCCTGCGGACCCACGGTTACTGCGCCGCCTATGAGACGCTGTACGCGGCGGCTGGCGGCGGCGGCGCGAGCCCGGACTACAACAGCTCCGAGTATGAGGGCCCACTCAGCCCGCCGCTCTGTCTCAATGGCAACTTCTCGCTCAAGCAGGACTCGTCGCCCGACCACGAGAAGAGCTACCACTACTCTATGCATTACTCGGCGCTGCCGGGTTCGCGGCCCACCGGCCACGGGCTGGTCTTCGGCTCCTCGGCTGTGCGCGGGGGCGTCCACTCGGAGAATCTCTTGTCTTATGATATGCACCTTCACCACGACCGAGGCCCCATGTACGAGGAGCTCAATGCGTTTTTCCATAACTGAGACCTCGCGCCGGCCCTCTTCTTTTTCTTTTGCCTTTGCCCGCTCCCCTGCCCCCAGCCCGCCGAGCGCAGGGACACCCCTACCTACCCCGGCGTCGGGTGCTGGGCGCGGGCCGCCGGGCCTGCCGCTCTCCGGGGCAGCGCGGTCTTCTTACCTGTGGGTGGCCTGTCCCAGGGGCCTCGTTTTCCCCAGGGGACTCGCCTTCTCTCTCCCCAAAGGGTTCCCTCCTCCTCTCTCCCAGGGAGTCCTTCTCCAGGGACCCCTCTCCGGGCGCTCCCTGGAGACCCTCCGCCCATTCCCAATCCCTCCGCTTAGGTTTCCTCCTCCCTCTCCCCCTTGCAGGCCCAAAGGCGTTGGTAAGGGGGCAGCCGAGCTGTGGGATGCGATTTTTCCCGTCTCATTATTATTATTTGTAGAACAGACACCGAGCTGGCGAGGCAGAAAGGAGCCGGGGCCCCCTCTTTTTTGAAGAGGGCAAAAGTAAGGGCACCCCCAGCCCGGGCCTGGAACGCCTCCACCCCCAATCCCGAGTCTCAGCATTTTGGGGTTTTAATTTTGGCGGGAGGGGATGTGGATTGAGAGGAAAGAGAGAGACCAAGACAATTTGTAACTAGAACCGGTTTTCCCCTTCCCTTTTTTTTAAACAAACATACAAAAAAAAAAAAAAAAAAAGCTAAGAGGCGACGGAGGCCGAACGCAGAGTCCGGATTGGAGAGAAAACGCTGTAAGAACTTTTAGAAGCAATAAAAGGCAAAAAAAAAAAAAAAAAAAAAATACTACTACCAATAATAAAAAGACACAAATATCTATGCAAGGAGGTTCTGACCGAACCTAGCGGCCCGGCCCGGCCCCGGGATGCTCCTCCCGGCCCGCGGGCCGCGCCGCCCCAGCGCGGATCTGTGCACTTTGGTGAAGTGGGGGCGGGCACCGCCCCCTCCCCCTCCCCAGGTTCTTACAATCAGTGACTCGGAGATTTGGGGCCCCAGTGCCACTGCCCTCCCCCGCCTGTCCCGTTGTGCGTCATGCTGTTTTTTAAAAAAAACTCGTTTCCAAATTTGTACGGAATGGCAAACTGTTGGGGGGTCGGTTTGGGGAGGGAGGGTTTGCATGAGAGACACACACACGCACACCACACCGCACGCACCCGCAGGCCCCGCGCGGGCTTCCGGGGGCGGGGAGAGGCGAGCTTGCTGAGTCCCTCTCCTCTCAGGCACCTCTGAGACCTCCCGGGGTAAGAGGGGAACCATCCCCGCCTCTGCCCGGACTGTGCCTGGGAGCGATTTCGGAAGGCAGGAGAGGAAGTTTTTGCCCCAGGCGTCCTCCTGGCTCTGGCCGGCCGGTGGGCGCATAGAGGGCTGAGAGCTCCTTCTGGGAGCTTCCCCAGTAAGGGGCAAAAGAAGAACCTCTCCCCACCGGAGGCAGGGAATAGGCACCCAAACACACGACGCAAAAATGCAAACCCACAGGCGACACACCCACACACTCACACACGCACACTCACACGCAATTTTACCTTCCTCTTGTAGCGAAGCTGAAACTCCCGTCGGACACCCGAAGTGCATTGCGTGTTTCTGTTCAGTTTAATGACGATTAATAAATATTTATGTAAATGAGATGCAAAGCCGGACCCGGTTTCTCAGGGTGGCCTCATTTCATTGGGGGGAATTGAGCTGGGGCTCGGGTGATGGAGGCAAAGTGTCGAGTGTCTTCGCGGAGAAAACCGGACGTTCCTTGGTGGGATTCTCACCCCAAGAACCCCCTTACACCCATCCACTGGGCACAGACACAGCCACCCTCGCTGCCCTTCCCAGTTCAGACACGGACTCACACACGCCCCCCAATACAAACCAACGCACTGCTCTCCTTACACCCCTTCAGACCCCAAACAGGCTCACGCAGCTCCTCTGAAAACAAAATATCTTTTTATTACGGAAAAATGATCAAATGGGGAGCAGCCGGTCATTTTACAACCCTCTGCCCACTGTTGCAAAAAACAAGTGCGTAGAGATAAAAAGACAATCATTTGAACCAAATAGGGATATTTTTAAACAACAAAAAATTATGAGGTCATGAGGATGAAAAATTAAAGGGCAAGAAGCCTTTTCCTTCTTAAATTTGTGTATTAGTGGACTCAAGGGAACCAACCGTTTTTAGCCTCCTGGAATGGTGAAATTTTTACGGTGTTGAGAAGGGGGCTGAGTCCAGGCGACCACCCCAAAGATCCAAGTCAAACTCAGTAGTTAGCTTCCTGGGGCAGTGGGTACCCTCCTGGTTGACACTTGGGTGGTCTCTGCCTGATGCAGCTCCAGATTGAGGGAACCCTCAACCTAGAGAGGGGGAGGAAGGGACGGAGGAGGAGCCCAAGACTCTCCCCAATCTCAGATAAAACCCCCTCACAATCGTTTTTCTCTGAGCCTCAGGCTCTTAGCTGGCTTCCCTGAAAGGGCTCTCCTTCCCTTTTCTCAGTCCAGAGTTCCCACCCAAGCCCTGAAATATTTGGAGTGGAGTCTTAGTTCTAAAGACCCCCAGGCCTGAGCCTAAATAGGCTTCAGAGTCCCCTGACCAGTCTGTTTTGGACACTGCTTACTGAAATGATTTTTTCGAAAACACTGTCACTAGTTTTAGGGCTGAAATGGTAATTGTAGTGTTTGGGTGGGAGCTGGAAGTCAGGCGTGCCAAGGCTTTTAATGGCTGGGTCCAAGACCTCAAAATGAAAGCTGCCGACAGAAGCAGAAATGGGAAAGGTAGTTGAAGGAAGTCCTAAATGCAAACGGTGGATTGGGTTATACTGTCTGACCTTGAGCTAGGCAGCTCTGAGAAATGTCCACTCCCAAACCCTCCCCATCTCCCCAGGAGAGACCGTGCCACCCCACCCCACCCCCAACCAGTGCGAGCTTTCCGATAGAGCTGTTGGGGGGCCGGGAGCTGTCCATGCCAGGGTGCTGACCCCTGTTCAGCACGAGTCTTCCTGTTGCCAGAGGAAGCCTACCTTGCTTGGCTCTGGGGAAGCACAGAGCAGCATGAGGTCCTTCCCAAAACCTTGCCGGAATTCTGGGGGGAATTCTCCCACAGTTTTCGGAGAGTTTCACAGGAATTCTTTCAAAATTTCATCACCTTCTCCGGAATTCTCTAGGGATTGCCCCTCTAGAGGGAGATTACAGACTGGGCCTTAAAAAAAAAAACTTAGGTCCCCAGAATTCACCCCTGTTGGTGGGTGGTCTAATAGGGTCTTAGACACCTCTGAATCACCTCTATTCTTGGGAGAAAGGAGTGACCCATCTTCATTCTCCCCACTTCTTTTAGGGTGTGTGGAGCAAGATGAGTATCCCAGACCCAAACCTGAAGGAGTGTGGTCTGCGCATGACATGGAGCAAAGCCTGGCAGGGGCAACTGGAGAGAAAAGGAACTCAGCACCCATTCCAAGCCAGGCCGAGCCAAGCCCTTTTCTGCCCAGGAACAGGTTAACTGGGCTTCTCTCCCACTGGGTTAGTTTGAAGTCCTCCATCTCTGAAGTCTGGGTCTGGGCGGAATCCAGGTGGTTTGGGGCCGGGAGCAAAGGACCCCTTCACGTGTCTTCCCTGGCCTGACCCCAGTCTGCTCCGCATTGCTCTGCCGGCTACCCCACGTATCTCGATTCTGGATTCTGCTTTGAACACGATTTCGGCTCCTTTCGAAGAATATTGACGACTCTTGGTCACCGCATCTGTGCTCGCGTCCGGCGGGGGTGCCCGGGCCCCTCGTGTTTTAGTGTGGGGGGAGGTGCTCCTGAGCGCCTCCGCTTCTTGCGAATCAGGTGTCCAACAGGCAACTCCTTTCCCGATTCCTAACCCTTCCCCCACTCTTACTGAACACTAGCTGAGCTCTGTCTTCCCATCGCCCCCCTCCCCAACGCTCAACTTCCCTGGCAAGACCGGGAGATGAGCAGGAGAAGAAAATGCGCGAGGACACGTGGCCCCAAACGCCCCCTCGCAAGTCTCTTTCTCTCCTTAGCTGGCCCGCTTGCGCTCACACATATAAACCCAGGGAAGCTCCAGGAACAGAAGGAGGTGGGGAGAGGGAGGGCACGAAAAGAGGCCAGCTCGGTGCCGGGGCCGAAGGGGAGAAAGTGCAAAGAGGACGTCCTCCTAGCCCTTAGCTTGAGCTGCGGGATCTCCAAGCGCTCACCAGCTCAACGCCTGGGCTACCGAACCGACGGCTGGAGCTGGGGTCACACAAGAACAGGTCTTCCCCCTTGATTTTCCAGCCTCCATTCCAAGTTCAGCGTTTGGAAGTGACAGGGAAACAGAGAGTCCCTGGGTCTAGGTCATTTGTCCATCCGCCTGGGAGGGAAGAGGAGGAAAAGCTGGGGCTGCTTCTGTCTTCCCGGTTTAAATCCATTCCAGCCCTGAACTTGGTGAGCCCCTGAAGCCCAGCGAACCACAGGCTCTGAATTCGTCATCCAGGGGAACAGCCCAATAAACGGCTGAAACTGAGCCCCGTGGGGGTCAACGACAGGGAAGCCCTGACACTCCCCAGGAGACTTCAAGGGGTTGTGTTTGCTTCTCTTTTCCCCTTCACCGGAACGTGTATAAAGCCTCAGGGGCACCAACACTGCCGGGCAGAGGTCAGAAATTTCTTTCCCTCTCCGACTTTTGCTCCTTTCTCTTTCTCAGAATCTTTAACCAAGTTGCCTTCTCCTAAGGGGAAACCGCTGACTAAGGGAGGCGTTTATACTGAAGGGTGGTTCTAGATGCCACAGTTTGGTTTTCAAGGAAGGTGAGAAGCGGACAGCCGGGCCAGGCCTTCCTAATCTCAGGCTTGACCTCCACTCCCAGGTCCCCCACATGACAACAGAGGGGCAGCGTTGGACTGGTACCTGACCTTCATTTATGTGCTCAAAGGAGAAAGTGTTCTTTTCAAGGGACTTGGAAGGGGTCACAGGGGCTTCCACTGCTGGAAGAGACTCCCCAGCTCACAGCCCAAGTCACTATCACTTTCCCTTCCTTTGGGGCTGAGGTTCCAAGGTAATGGCCATTAGCCCTGAGCAGAGGTGCCAAGGGACTGCAGGAAACCTTGAACCCCTGCCCTGCTTCGAACCCTGAAGTGGCCTCTGCCATTCCATCCTGCATCTTTAAAAATCCTCTACAAAGTTCCCCGTGGTGAGAAGTGGTGGGAAAGGGCAGGAGCGGCCTCAGCAGGGCTATTACGCTCTGAAACTTTCTCCATCCTAAGGCGCAGGCATCGGGAGCACCCACCCCGGGTGTGCCAGGCTCTAGAATAAGGTCGAGAAACCAAGGCTGGGCTCACAGGCCAAAAGGCAAGGGGTTTCTGGGGGGAGATGCCAGAGGCAGAGCGCCCAGCCCCCTAGTGCAGGGAGGGGTGACTGGGAACTTGGGGGGAGGGGGGTGAAGGAACTAGGGCAAAGGCACTGGATGAAGAAGCTGACCAGAGACGCGCTCCCGGGTATGGCCTTGGTCTGCCAACTGCCTGCCCGCTCCAGTATGGTAGCCCAGGGCAGTCCCCCAGGGCAGACTGGGCTTGCTGGCTTCCATACCGGAGCGTGTGCCTGTTGTTCGGTTATTCAACCTCTTTCTCTCGGCCCCTCTCAATCTCTGCGTCTCACTCCTTGTTTTCGGAATTAATTGAATTAAGAACGGGTCTTTCCGGGGCGCTCCCGCCTCCCGCCGGAGGCTGGCTGGCCAGGAGGCCAAGGCTGCGAGGTCAGGTCCCGCCGGGCCCGTGGGAGCCCCCAAGCATCTTTGGGGACCCTCGTGCCAGTTCCTACCCTCAGCCAACTCCTCGCCAAGGGCACAGCTGGGCGGGGTCTGGGCAGTCCGCCCGGTTTGGGACATCTGTTCTCGCCAGAGTTGCATTAAAGGCGTGGGGTGGGGGTGGGGGGCTCAGAACCAACACCTCAAGCCCAAGCCGATGCCCGCTTTCTTGACCGCAGGCGGAGGCAGGACTCGCATAGTTTTTTTCCCCTTTGGGAAAAGCATGAGAATCAGGGTGGAGGCAGGTGGGGCTTTTTCCTCTCCCCTTTATCTCATCCGCTCCCCAATTAGATGCCACATTCGGCCTCACTCCTGGAGGGCATTAGGCTACCCGTGCTCCGCCGGAGCTGCCTAGAGCCCAGGGAGGCGCCGGCGCCTGGAATTCGAAGGAGGCTGTTGCCGGGCCAAGCGCGAAACTGATCCCGCTTACAGCGAACTCTCGCTCCACGGGTATCCAGGCCGAGGACAGGGTTACAGAGGCGGAGGGTTAAAAACAACTCAATTAAAATCACAGAAACATTTGTGTTTAGACGGCAAGGGGAGGGTGCTGCTTAAAAAAAAAGAGGCACAAAGCCCCTAGGCAAAACCAAACCAAAATCCTTAGCTTCTGATCATTTTGTACGAAAAGACAGAAAAATTCTTATGCCGCCTCTCCCTGGTGCCGCCACCTGAAAGCTCCCGCCTGGCCAAGCCGAGGGCCCGGATGCTCCCTTCAGCACCCCAATGCCCTGGCGCTGAGCCCAGGTCGCCCCCTGCCCACCCTTCGCTCGTGTGTTGGTGCCAGTCTGTGCCACTCAGCCGGTGCCCGGTGCCAGGCGCGGGGGGAAGATGGGGAGGAGCCGAGGCTCCAGCTTAGATTCCATGGCATCTGTTCATTATTATACAGTGAGGATTTTTATATGGACAGCTAAATTAAAGACAGATTTTTGCCAGAATTGCAGATCCCATAAAAATGATGACAGAGGATGGGGGCTTTTTCTTAAAAAAAAAAAAAAAAAAGGATTAAAAACACAACCCAACAAACCTCAATCCCAGACTCTTCTGTGTCCCTCTCCTCCATCCTTAGTGAGCTTCTTTGCCCCTTGCCCACCTCTGACACCGGCTGGCCAGGGAGAACGAAACCCCAGCAGCTCTTCACACGCAGCGTGCTCACAAATGCCCAACTCATACTCTCAGCTGATGGGTGGGCAGAGGCTCTTGTGGTCAGCTCAGGAAAGGGGGGTCAGGATGGGGACAGGACAGAAGAGGTGTCTGGTCCCAGAGGGAGTGCCAGAGAGGGGCAGGAACCAGGGGACGTGACCTTTTTCCACTTTCCTAATTTAAAGGGAAGGAGCCCTGGTGTGCAGCGGTTAAAGCACTTGTCTTCTAACTGAAAGGTTGGTGGTTGGAACCCACCAATCGCTCTGAAGGAGAAAGATGTGGCAGTCTGCTTCCATAAGATTACAGCCTTGGAAACCCTGTGGGGCAGTTCTACTTTGTTCTTTTGGGTTGCTATAGGGTAGGCTGTGGTTTTGGCTGGTTGCCAGGGTTGGGGGCCACCAGTAAGGGCCAGTGGTGTCATGCCCTCAGCTTAGGGGCATGGTAAATGCCCACTTCCCACTCTTCAATGGAGACGGTAATACAAGGATTGTACCTCCAGTGCAATTTTGCTGTGACTCAGAGCTGGGGTTCTGCAATTTCGAATTTCATAGATTCTAGAACATTGGAACCTGTACCTCAGTGGTGTTCTAGAACTTGGCAGAGACGCTGGAATTTTAGAATTCTGAGAAGGTCCTGTGTGAGGGAGTAGACTTCCCAGACTTGGGTGGTTCAAATTTGAAGTTCAGGGGTGACTTGTGGGGCCCTGGGGGCCGCTCTGGGAGGGGTGGGGCCACTTACAGGGGAACAGAAGTACCCCCGCCAAATTAGTGGGCCTCTTTTTGTTTTTCCTTCTTGAAATTTTTTTTTTTTTTCCAGAGGAGAAAAATAAACCTGCATGGAGTTCTGTGTCCTCCAGACAATCACTCTGTCTGTGGCTCTGTCTGTGTGACTATCTGCTCTGCTCCCTCGGATTCAGAGCTGACAGAATTCATATCAGAAGAGTGAACGCAGGGACATCTGTGTGCGAATGACTGTGCCTACTCGAACCTGCCAATCGCTCCTGGCACGAGCTGGGTAACAAATGCCTGTTACCTCGGAATGCTGGCGGGTGGGGGCGGGGTGGGGGAGGGCGCCTGGCACCACCCGCCTGCCAAGCCCTGCCAAGGCCCCCTCCTGGCCTCAGCGGGTCCCGCCCCCTTCCCTGAGTTGGGGTTCCACGGAATTGGATTCATTAATTAGGAGTGATTAGAAAATTTGGGTGTCTCAGCTCCAGCGGACTCCTCTCCTGGACCTCGCGAATCCCCACCCCTACTCCTCTACCGCCCCCACGCCCCACTTTCGGGATTAATTCCTGGTTTCTGCAGAGGGCGGGCGGCCAGTTCCGGGGGAAGGGAGCTCGCAGAATGCAGGGAAAGTGTCTCTGGGGGGAAGAATTTCGCCAAAGTTGCCAAGAGGAGTTTCTGTGGCGAAGCGCGAGGGTCGTGGAGAGGGTCTGCGTAGACGAGGATGGCAGGACCATCTGTGAGACCTAGAGGGACAGAAAGACCGGAGATCACAGAGAGAGACAGGGGAGCGGCGGCTGGGGAGCTGTGGAGGAAGGGAAGGAACCAGCGAGGGAGGCCAGAGGCCCGGCAGCGCCCAACCGCTTCTCCCCGCCGGGGTGCTCCAGGACTCGGCCCAGCCGGCCGCGGCGCCCCCGAGGGCCTGCACAGCCTCCACGCCCTGGCCTCCGGCCGCGCTCCCGGATCCGTCAGCCGGTTCTGCTGGGGGCGAGGGGAGGGCGCCAGGCCACTGCCAGTGCCACCAGCTGGGGGTATTGCAGGGAGGGGCGGAGAGTGCATCGGAAATTCCGAGACATCTGTTCACCCAGGGAGAAGACGCGGCGCGCAAGAAGGCTGGGAGCCACCGCCCCACCCGTTCGGCCATTCCCTCCATAGCGGGGACCCGGCACGCCAGCCGCCAACACGGACCTGGGGTGGGGGCGCCAAGCCTGAGTTAGGAGTGAGAGGGGGGAGAGCTCTGGAGCTGCTGTCCTACTGGTGGATCCTTAGAAGGGGTGAATCAGTACCCAGAGGAGGGCTGCGTAGGGCTGAAAGCCTGAACCCATGGTGTGGAGGGATGTCTGTGGGAATAGCTCTCCCCCCGCCAGAGCACCCACAGGCATCCCCTCCCCCCGCAACACACACAGACTCAGACCACCGCACACATTCAGGTATAACCTTTCCTATTACTGTGAACACACCCAAAATCCTAAATGCCTTGCCCCTTCACACTGAAACATCCATTCAAGCCACTTTACTGGGTGCCTGGTCTGTGCTGGGCCTGGGCTAGATATTGAGGAGACACAATCCTGCCCCCCCCCCAAGAGCTGCCAGCCTGGTGAGCACATGCAGTTACCCAAGTGCACAGGCCCACACACTGCCCCTCATACTCACACAGACTCTCTGGTTCTAATGGGGGGAAGGCTGGAGGGAGGGGGTCCCAGTAGTAACACCCCCTCCCTCATCTATAAGAAACTTCCCCAGAGAACCCAGGACGGGTCTGGAAGCCCCAGCAGGGGACTCTGGACCCACTGCCAGCCACTGTCACCTTTTTAACCCACTCACCATTGGCAGGAGCCCCTGTCCTCAGGCTGTGCCTGAAAAGCTACCATCCCATATCCCACTAGGCCTTGATGACCACCCCTCTCTCTTCAGTGTGGTGACCTGGCTCCTGCCCCTCTGCCAGGGTTCCTCTAGCTGGGCCGACAGAGGCCAGGCTTCTCAGCTGGGAAACGTCCATGTGGTTGCTACTTAAAAACTGATTTATGAGACTGTGGCGGCTGCAGAGGCTTGGCCTGCGGTCCTGGTAGTAATCAAGGGCATATGCCCATCTCGCCTGGCACTGCCCAGCTTGTGAGCCCAGCCCTGGCCTCTGCTCTCCTGCTAGGAAGACAGGGGCATAAAAAGTACCAAGTCTCCTTTCTTTCCAAGCCATCTCTCTCCTCCTCTACTCACTTCCCTTTCCTCCTCCTCCTCTTCTTCCCTTTCCTCTCTCCCTCCTCCCTTCATCCCTCCTCCTTCACTCCCTCCCTTTCTCTTCCTTCTCTCCCAAGTGGCATGGACCAGCCTGTGTGCCGGGCTGGCGCTCACAGCTGCAGCCCATCTGCTATGATTGAATGGTGACAGTGATGAGACAGGAGCTGGGGGGAATGCAGGGACATGGGGACTGCCCTGCCACCCCTCACTCCACCTTGTGCCAGCCCCCACATGCTTCTTTGACCTCTAGAATGAGACCATCAGTTTTGCCTGTGCATGGTGGGGGAATCCCACCCTTACAAGTAGTGAAGGAATTCCTTTCCTCTCAATTAGATTCCTGAGAAGAAAGAAGGGGAGGAGGTAGAAGACGGGGAAGGAGATAAAGAGATTGGGGTTGGAAGAGCAGTCTGGAGAAAGTGACCCACTTGTTCTCACCCACACAGGCTTGGGTGGGGCCTGGGACAACTGTGCTGGGTAGAGGAATGGCTGAAACTCCAGGCTGGGCAGGGAGGCACTGATGTAGGTCTAGGGTCCAGCTTCTTCAGGAATCCAGGAAAACATCTTCGATGGTCTGTGGTGGAAAAATTCAGTGACCTGGTACCTGAACCCTGACACTCTTCTCATCATGGTGTTCTCCTTCTGTACCCCAGAAAACCTCCTGGCTCCCTCTCTCCAGGAGTAACTTTGAAGAGCTGGGAAATGACAGTCCTCCGTGGTGCCCAAAGGAGAGACCTAAAGGTTAGGTCTGGGGCTGTAGCAAGAATGTCACAAAAAAGGATTTCTCAACTGACAACAATACAAGACAATAATAACAATAGAAGCTAACATATATTTAGAGCTTATTATTTGTCAGTAACTGACCTAATAATATCCCACTAATACCCACATAATCATCCCAATCACCTTATTGGTTGGAACTCTTATATCCGTACTATAGACAGGGACACTGAGGCACAGGGACATATTTACAGCTTGAAGCCTAAGCTTGGCTACTTCTCTCTTGGTAGGAAAAAAAAAAGAGAGAGAAAATAAAAGGAGGTTCAAAAATGGTTAGAAGGGGATCTAGCATCTTTTCTTTTCTGCTTACTCCTCTCCTCCCTCTCTTCTTCTTCTGCGTGTTCCTCACCCTTAGTCAACCCAGTACCCACTCTTCAGTGCATGCTCACACATGTGGTTTCTCCTACTGCCACTGCCCACCTGTGAATAGGTGGAAACACTCTCCCCATCCCACCCATGAGGAAACCACAAACATGAACTTGACTATGTCTGGTGCCACCCCCCGCATCAGGGCAGTTGCCCCTCACATCTACAGTCCTGGCCTGTGGGGTTTTGCTGTTCAATGCTCCGGGTAGAGAATGCCATTGTGAACAGCTACAGGAGCAGGCTGGAATGCCAGCCTAATCTGGGTTCCTGGGAAACCCTGGAACTATAGGCTTCACTCTCCCTATCCTTGAAATAAAAAGGAGCAATTTGCTCCACCTGGCATACTTCCCCTACCCTTTCCCCAGACACTGGAGTCTGTCTGGGTCACTCATACCCTTCTAAGGTCTGGGAAGTTCCCTGGACCAAGTTCTAGCCTAATGCTGGGGACAGGGCCCCTCATCTCTCTCTCCTGCTACCTGCTTCTCCACCTACTTCCTTCCTCTTTATTCTTTCTCTTTCCTCTTCCCTGCCATCTTTCATCTTCTCATTCATCCTTACACATTCCTTCTCCTTCCTCTCTTTCCTCTTTCTTCCCTTCTTCTCCTTCTCCTCCTCCCTTCTCATCTAGTTATATGATAACCCCTTTAGTCCTTGAAGGGCTAAAATATCCCCCCCCACCAGGAGACTGGGAATTCCTCGTGTAGCCCAAATTTCACAATTAAGGGACTCCTGGTAGGACAGCCATTCCTACCAGAGGCTTTCACTGAAGGGGAGGTTTTTATCTCAAGGGGACGGAGAGAGGAACCCATAATCCAATCTTGCGGATAAGCATTAAGCAGTCACTAAATCCCTGCAATCCCCAAAACAAATCCAGATCAACATTGTTGTCCACTTGCCCAACACAGATTGGGATAAGAAATTAGGTGGGGACCTCCTTTCAGGGTCGTTATAGGGCTTCACTGGTGTCTGTCTCCTTCCCTTACTGTTTTTAGGTCCTCCGAGGCAAGGTGGCACCCAGAAAGGGAGAACTGGAAGCTACAGAAACCACACATCTGGGGCCCCTCACCTGCCATGGCACTCTTCCCATTCTTGGCCCTGAGAGGCAAAGAAGGATAAATCCTCCAGTCGGAGCCTGCACACTGGGCAGGGATGGAGGCTGAGAATCGCCTTCCATCCTCACCTCTCTCCTCGAGTGCTAGTGTTCAGGTACACCTTGGTTCTCCTGATTTCCTCTCAACTCTTTCTCCTTTATCTCTGGGATTCTCTCTTCCCTCTCTTCTCCACTTCCTCTCATTTGCCCAGAACCCATTTCCAGGTCTCTCTCTCCCTTCCCTTCTCTGTTTCTTCCTCCTGTAGGACGGCAGACGGTCTGGTTTCAGCACCACGGACAGAGATATCGGTGGGTGTGCTCAAAAGATGGAGGCGGGAGCCTGGCGGGTCTAGTTCTGCGGGGACCTGTGTAAGTAGGTGGCTGCACAGTGTGTGAGAGTGTGTGCACCCAAGCCTGCCTGTGTGAACGCCTGCGTCTGTGCCTCTCTGGGGCACGCGCCTGTGGGCGTCTTCGGGTGCATCTGTGTGTTTGTATCTATCTGTGCCGTGTCCCTGCCTGCTCCCCACGTCCCTGGCTAGGAAAGGGGACAGGATGGGGACGCTCCGTTCTGGAGGTGGGGAGGCAGCGGGTGCCTTAGTATCCCAGCAGGGCCTGGGGGCGTCATCCTTGCCCAGACACGCAGCAGGCACCGTGTGGTGTGTGCGCCAGCCGGCAGAGGCTGAGGGCATTCTGTCCATCTTGGAGGGTAAGGGGATGCAGAGAGCTGGAGACAGGCAAGGAGAGGTGGGGAGCTGAACTCAGATCTCAGCTCCGGGGCCAGTACCTTTCCAACATTCCTGGACTCCACCCACAGGCACAGCCGAAGGAAATTTACAAGTTACCTGCCTTTGTGAGAGTCCAGACAACCAGATAACCACCACCTCATACACACACACAGCCAGACGGAAATGCACAGGAGGCAGGCCTGTCCTGAGTTGCATGCACGCATGTGTGCAAACCACCTGGCTCTTTGCACACCAATTCCTGCACAAATGCATACACACACTCAAACATCTAAGTCATTCTCCAAGGGTGGAGGATACAAGAATCACTTCTTGTGTCACAGAGCAGAACTTCACATTACACAGCGGGCATTTTCCTCCTATGATACCAGGCAACCACACTAGGGACCTGGTAACTCTTAGAATAGTTGTTCCTTCCCCCGGGTAATGGACAGATTTTCCCAGAACAGTGCAGACCCTGGGGTTGTCATCGGGGTGTCTGTCCTCTGCAGTCTGGGAGGACAGTGCTGCCTCTGTGCTTCATATGGCAAAGAAGGTGTGAGGGGGAGGAGAAGGCGCCAAAATGGCTTCTCCCTCCCACCAACCATGCAGCTTCATTCCCCAAAAAGTTAGGTATACTGGAGACAACCCTATATTTCTCATCCCAGCCCCAATACTAACTGGCTGTGAACTAACTCTGAACTGGCTACTTAATATGACAACTTATGTAAAGGCTTAGTTCAAGTGAGTAGTCACTAACGTTATTGTTGCATTAATACTGTGGAAAGGATGATGGGCCCAAGCCCAAGCCAAGCCCAGTGCCGTCGATTCCAACTCATAGCAACCCTATAGGACAGAGTAGAACTGCCCCATAGAGTTTCCAAGGAGCGCCTGGTGGATTTGAACTGCCGACCCTTTGGTTAGCAGCCGTAGCACTTAACCACTATGCCACCAGGGGTTCCGAATGATGGGCAGGACTGGATAAAATAATGTAGCCAAAGCTCCTAGCACAGTGTATGACACATAGTGGTGCTCAACGAATATGAATGTAGTGTGAATTTAGTGGTGAAGTTTCAGGAACTTAGGCAGTTAAAGGGAGCTGAGAATGACAGAATTCTCTCTCCAAATGTGATGCGTGTACTCCCAAGTGAAGCAGGAGGAATGGGAGTTAGACATGCAAAAAAGCTGAAGGATGAGCTGGGAAGCAACAGAGCAGGGTGGTAAAAGGAGACAAGCTTGGGGCGAGGCATCCAGACCTCTATCCATCAGGACCAGGGAAGCCCCAAGAGGGTCTTCATTCCAAGCCTGAACTATCCACAGCTCTCCCCACCTGTTGCTTTCTTGGCTTCCCATTTTAATAAGTGGCAGCCCCCAGCTGGTTGCTCCAGCTAGCTAGAATACTGGGAGTTCTCTGGAGTCCTCCCTGTCTGTCTTAGTTATCTAGTGCCACAGTAACAGAAACACCACAGGTTGGTGGCTTTAAAAAACAGAAATTAAGTTTCTCACAGTTTAGGAGGCTAGAAGTCTGAATTCAGAGCACCAACTCTGGAGGAAGGTCCTTGTCTCTTTTGAGCCTCTGCTCCTGGGTGATCTGCATGGGGTGTGGCATCTCTCTTCCCCCATCTCTGCTACTTTCACTCGTTTGTTTAATCTCTTTTAAGTCTCAGAAGAGATTGATTTAAGACACCCCCCACACTAATCCTGTCTCATTAACATAACAAAGACAACTCATTCCCAAATGACATTAAAACAACAGGCATGGATTTACAATACACATTTTGGGGGGACACAATTTAATCCTTAACACTTCTTCTCACTCTCCATATAGACTTTCATCAAGATCCGTTGATTATGGCTCCAAAATGTAGCCCAAGTCCAGACTCTTCTCTTTTCTTCAGTGCTTCTTCCCTAACCCAGATCACATTATCTCTTACCTGGTTTTCTGCTCTATCCTCCTAATTTGCCCCCCTCTAATCTGTTCTCCCTGACTCATAGAGACCCTATAGGACAGAGTAGAACTGCCTCATGGAGTTTCCAAGGAGCGCCTGGTAGATTCGAGCTGCCAAACATTTGGTTTGCAGCCATAGCACTTAACCACTACGCCACCAGGGAGTCGGAATTGACTCAATGGCAACGGGTTTGGTTTTTTTTGTTTTTTTTTTTAATCTGTTCTCCCAGAGCAGCCAGAATAATTTTTTAAAAATACACCAACCAACCAGTTGCTGTGGGGTTGACTGTGACTTTTGGCGACCCTATGTATATGTATGTCACGGTAGAACTGTCCTCTATAGGGTTTTTGATGGCTGCTTTTTTGGAAGTAGATCACCTGGTCTTTCTTCTGAGGTGCCTCTAGGTGGACTCAAACCTCCAGCCTTTCAGCTGGTGGCCAAATGCTTAACCGTTTGTGCCACCCAGTTTAAAAACACAAGCCAGGTCATTTCACTCCATGACTTAAAACTCTCCAATGGTTTCCTTAGGACATAATAAAACCCAAACTCCTTGCCAGCCAGATCTGGTCCCTGCCTCCATCCCCATTTTCTGCTCCTCCCCTCCTCTCCACTGCCAGCCTCACTGGCTTTTCTTTCAACTGATTACACTACTAAGAGCACCTTTCCTCCCTAGGGCTGGGCTGCTTCCTCACCCCCTCTCCCCCATTCTTTCCCACCCTTTGCTTGGCTGACTGACACCTTCCCATTCTTAAAGTCTCAGTTTAAATTAGGGCTTCGAACTGGTTCCGTCATGGCCCACAAAGTGAAATCGGAACAGATCCGAATTTTTAAAAATTTGGGTGAGGCAGAGCAATAACATAGGAAAAATTACTGGTCGAAGCCCTGGAATGAGAGGCTTGTTGGAGGCATAGTGAGCCCTTTCAGGAGCCTGATGTGGGAAATTGGATTGTTGCCATGACTGTGGAGAATGACACATTCAAAGCGGTAAGGTCAAGGCAGCTGCCGCCATCTTTGAATGGGGCATTGCTGTTTCCAACTCTACCCTTCAAGAGATTTGGTTGCTACGTAATGTGCACTGCCTTTGTTTTCTAAGAGGGAGATTAAGTTTCTAGCAGGCCACCAAACGAGCAGTAAGTTTTCAAGTTCTGGTTATCATACTGGTTCAACCACATTTTAAAAATTGGGTCTGCTCAGGTTTCACTTCATCGGCCATGACCTAACCAGGCAGAACCAGTTCAAAGCCCTAGTTTAAATGTACCTCCCCCAGGAGAAACCTTTTCTAATCCCTTTATCCACAGCAGGTCCCCAGTTATTCTCTAGTTTAGAATTCTGTTATTTTCTTTGCATTTACCTTGTGTAACTATTGACCTATTTTTAGCCTGCCACCCCATGCTGGTCTCTAAGCTCTTTGAGGGCAGTGACCACAGTATTTGTTCTGTTCTCAGTAGACACCTGGGGCCCAGCATGGAGTAGGTACTTAGTAAATGTGTGTTGAATGGCAGAATTGAGGAATGCTTTGATGACTTTGAAGAGGGGTAGGGGTAGGGAACAAGTCCTGGAACCTGAGCTCCAACCTGCCCCATAAAGGGTAGGTCTCATCTCTCTTTCTTCCTCTCAGGAGGCCTATCTGCTGGCAGGCTCTTAATTATATTTTACTTGACTATAAATCTTTTTGTTAAATGTAATTGAAAAGATACACCTTTCGAATCATCGCATTAACCTAGCATTTTCTCTAAGATAGAAATTAAAGGCTTCCTAGAATCTCCCACTGGTTTGGAGAGAACTAGCTCCAAGATAATCCTTTGCCTCCAAATGTGTAGGCACCAGCTCTCCTGCCCCCAGTGAAGGTGGAGGCACAGGGCCCAGGCTGCCCACAGGTCAGGCTCAGAGGAAATGAGCAATACTTCCCCTCTTATCTCTGTCCTAAAAGAACCAGACTAGCTGGAGGCAGTGCCAGTACTCCTCCTCCCCCCACACAGCATCCCCTCTGCACTTGGATCTAAGGTCAGAGATATTCCCCCTCATCATTCTCTTCTAGGCCCCTGGGTCAGAGCTGTTTTAGTTGGAAGGTCAGGAAGGAAGGAGAAAGGGAAGGAACAAATGCTCCCCCAGCACCTTCTATGAGTCAGGTCCATCCAATCAGTCTTTGCAACTTCCTGAATGTGAATTTAGAAACCTGAGGCTCAGAGAGGTTCTGCAATATCATAAGCCAGCCCCTTCCCCTTTCCAGGACTCTGGTGTCTCAACTCTTCTGGTTTCCCAAGCCAAAATCACTGGAGTCATTCTTACAACTCTCTTTTATACTCCATGTCTGTTACTGCAGCAAATCTGTCCACTTTACCTTTAAAATAAATTTAGAATCAACAAGTGGTCAACAGTTACCTTAAAACAAAGATGAGAATGTAGATGAATGGAAATGGAACAACCAAAAAGGAAATAATGTGAATGCTCACACATGGTGAAGAACGTAACCAATGTCACTGGACAACTTGTGTAGAACTTGTTGAATGGGAACCTAAATTGCTGTGTAAACCTTCACTGAAAACACAACAAAATACTTTTAAATATCTGAGTACATCTTTCAACCTCCACTGCTACAACCCTAGTGCAAGCCACCATT
This sequence comes from Elephas maximus indicus, assembly GCF_024166365.1. Lineage (NCBI taxonomy): Eukaryota > Metazoa > Chordata > Mammalia > Proboscidea > Elephantidae > Elephas > Elephas maximus. The sequence goes on along the minus strand of NC_064837.1, from coordinate 46,905,512 downwards.
CCTGCTCTCCTGGATGACCACAACATCTGCCCTTGGTCCCCTTCAGCCTATTCTCTGTGCAGCAGCCAGAGTGATTTTCGTTTTTTAATAACAGCTTTAGTGAAATATAATTCATGTCTCATACAATTGACACATTTAAAATGTACAATGCGGTGGTTTTTGGTATATTCACAGAGTTGTGCTACCACCACCACAATCAATTTTAGAACATTTTCTTTACCCTAAAGAAAGCTTGTATTTATTACCACTCCCATTTCCCCCAAGCCTCCTATTCCAGACAACAAGAGTGGTTTTATTTTAGCTTTAAATTTTTTTGTTGTGGTGGTAAAAATATATAACATAAATCTTGCCATTTTAACCATTTTAAATGTACAAATCAGTGGTATTAATTATTCCCACAATATTGTGAATCACCACTATCTATATCCAAAATCTTTTCTCTACCTCTAACAGAAACTCTGCACCCATTAAGGAATAACTCCTTCTACTCCCCCCCACCCTCCAATTCCTGGTAACCACTAATCTACTTTCTGTCTCTATGAATTTGCTTATTCTAGATTTCATGTAAGTGGGATCATACAATATTTGCCTTTTATGTCTGGCTTATTTCACTTAGCATAATGTTTTAAAGGTTCATCCATGATCAGAACTTCAGTCCTTTTCACGACTGAATAATATTCCACTATATGGATATATAGTAAGTTCACGTTGTAGCTGAAGAAAATCAAGTCCATGAGAGCCATATATATATCCCATCTTGAGTATATCCCACCTGAACTTAGGGACCATCTCAAGAATAGATTTGACACACTGAACACTAATGACCAAAGACTAGATGAGTTGTGGGTGACATCAAGGATGTCATACATGAAGAAAGCAAAAGGTCATTAGAAAGACAGGAAAGAAAGAAAAGACCAAAATGGATGTGAGAAGAGACTCTGAAACTCGCTCCTGAATGTAGAGCAGCTAAAGCAAAAGGAAGAAATGATCATGTAAAAGAGCTAAAGATTTCAAAGAGCAAATCAAGAAGACAGAGTAATATATTACAATAAAATGTGAAAAGACCTGGAGTTAGAAAACGAAAAGAGAAGAACACGCTTGGCATTTCTCAAGCTGAAAGAACGGAAGAAAAAAATTCAAGCCTCGAGTTGCAATACTGAAGGATTCTATGGCTAAAATACTGAACGGCACAGGAAACATCAAAAAAAAAAAAAAAAAAGAAAGATGGAAAGAATACACAGAGTCACTGCACAAAAAAGAAATAGTTGACGTTCAACCATTTCAGGAGGTAGCATAAGATCGAGAACCGATGGTACTCAAGAAAGAAGTCCAAGCTGCACTGAAGGCATTGGCGAAAAACAAGTCTCTAGGAATTGACGGAATACCAATTGAGATGTTTCAACAAATGGATGCAGTACTGGAGGTGCTCACTCATCTTTGCTGAGAAATTTGGAAGAGAGCTACTTGGCCAAGTGGCTGGAAGAGATCCATATTTTTGTCCATTTCAAAGAAAGGTGATCCAACAAAATGCAGAAAATACTGAACAATATCATTAATATTACACTCAAGTAAAATTTTGCTGAAGATCATTCAGAAGTGATTGCAGCAGTGCATCAATAGGGAGCTGCCAGGAATTCAAGCTGGATTCAGAAGAGGATGTAGAACAAGGGATGTCATTGCTGATGTCAGATGGATCTTCGCTGAAAGCAAAGAATACCAGAAAGATGTTGACCTGTGTCGTACTGATCATGCAAAGACATTCAACTGTGAGGATCATACAAACTATGGATAACATTATGAAGACTGGGAATTCTAGGACCCTTTATTGTGCTCATGTGGAACCTGTACATAGACCAAGAGGCAGTCGTTCAGACAGAACAAGGGGATACTGAGAGATTTAAATCAGAAAACGTGTATGTTAGGGTTGTATCTTTTCACCATACTTATTCAAGACATATGCTGGGCAAATAATCCGAGAAGCTGGACTATATGAAAAAAAAATGCAGCATCAGGATTGGAGGAAGAATCACTAACAACCTGCGATATTCAGATGACACAACCTTGCTTGCTGAAAGCGAAGAGGACTTGAAGCACTAACTGAGAAAAATCAAAGACTACAGCCTTCCATAAGGATTGCACCTCAACATAAAAAAAACAAAAATCCTCACAACTGGACCAATAAGCAACATCATTATAAACGGAGTGTTATGGATTGAATTGTGCCCCCCCCCCCCAAAATGTGTGTCATCTTGGGTAGGCCATGATTCCCAGTATTGTGTGACTGTCCACCATTTTGTCTTCTGATATGATTTTTCTATGTGTTGTAAATTCTACCTCTATGATGTTAATCAGGCAGGATTAGGCGCAATTGTATTAATGAGGCAGGACTCAATCTACAAGACTAGGTTGTGTCTTAAGTCAATCTCTTTTTTCATATAAAAGAAAGAAGCAAGCAGAGAGACAGGGAGACCTCATACCACCAAGAAAGTAGTGTCAGGAGTAAAGTATCTCCTTTGGACCCAGGGAAGCTCCTAGAAGAGGAGAAGATTGATGATAAGGACCTTCCTTCAGAGCTGACAAAGAGAGCCATCCCCTGGAGCTGGCATCCTGAATTCAGACTTCTAGCCTACTAGACTATGAGAGAATAAATTTCTGTATGTTAAAGCCATCCACTTGTGGTATTTCTGTTATGGCAGCGCTAGGTACGTAAGACACAGAGAAAAGACTGACATTGTCAAGGATTTAATTTTACTTGGATCCACAGTCAAAGCCCATGGGAACAGCAGTCAAGAAATCAAATGATGTATTACATTGGGCAAATCTGCTGCAAAAGACCTCTTTAACTCGTTAAAAAGCAAAGATGTCACTTTGAGGGCTAAGATGTGCCTGACCTAAGCCATAGTATTTTCAATAGCCTCATATGCATGCGAGAGCTGAGCAATGAATAAGAAAGACAGAAGAAGAATAATAGATGCCTTTGAATTATGGTGTTGGTGAAGAACAGTGAATATACCGTGGACTGCCAGAAAAAAAAGAGTGGACAAATCTGTCTTGGAAGAAGTACAGCATTCTGTTCCTTAGAAGCAAGGATGGTGAGACTTCATCACATGGACTTTGAACATGTTATAAGGAGGGACCAATCCCTGAAGAAGGACATCATGCTTGGTAAAGTACAGCCTTAGAGAAAAAGAGGATTGACACAGTGGCTGCAACAATGGGCTCAAACATAGCAACGACTGTGAGGATGGTGCAGGACTGGGCAGTGTTTCATTCTATTGTGCACAGCATCGCTATGAGTCGGAACCGACTCGATGGCACCTAACAACAACAACATATGGATATACCACATTTTGTTTATCCATTCATCTGTTGATGGACACTTGGGGTATTTCCACCTTTTGGAAATTGTGAATAGTGCTGCAATGAACATTGTTGCACAAGTATCTGAGTCCCTGCTTCCAATTCTTTTGGATATACACCTAGGAGTGAAATTCCTGGGTCATATGGTAATTCTATATTTAATTTTTTGAGGAAGTGCCAAACTGCTTTCCACAGTAGCTGCAGCATTTTACCTTCCCAACAACAATAGACAAAAATTCCAATTTCTTCACATCCTAGCCAACATTTGTTAGTTTCCTCCTCTTCTCCTTCCCCCCTTCCTCCTCCTTTTTTTTCTTCTTTTTTGATATTAGCCATCCTAGTGGGTGTTGAGTGATATCTCATTGTGGTTCAGAGTGCTTTTTTTTAAATGTTAAGTCAGATCTTAGCAGTCCTCTGCTCAGAGCCCTCTGGTGCTGCACCTTTTCACTCAGAATAAAAGCCTACTAGGCCCTACACAACTTGACCCCAGCATTCTTCTCTGACCTTATCTCCTACAACCCTCCCCTTGCTCACCCCCTAGCCCAAACACTCTGGGAAAGCTTTGCCTCAGGGCCTTTGCACTTGTTATTCTCTCTGCCTGGAAAGCTCTTCCCCTAGATATCCATCCTCCATTAGGTCTGTGCTAAAATATTACATTCTCTAAGAGGTCTTTTGTGGTCCCTCCATCCAAAACTGCATCTCCTTTCCCTCTGCTCCTTCCTTGCTTTATTTACTATTTACTCCTCATCACCATCTAATAATGTATTTTACGCATTTATTTTTTGTTCATTGTCTATTTCCCCCCTCTGCACATTCATACACAAGATCCCTTGGGTGAAGGCTTTGTTTTAGTAGTACCCTCAGCATCTAAGACAAGACCAGGTACAGAGTAGGTGCCAAATAAATAAATGTTGAGTGAATAAATGAATGAATGGACCATATAATAAAGGTATTGGAATTGAGGGTCTCAAAAGTAGCATCCATTCTTGATGGGCAAGCAATGAAGACCCATCCTGGGGTCCAACTCTTGGGTCCCTGGATTTCCCTCTTGATTCTCTCTTTTTTGCTTTTGGTCTTCTTACTTTTCTTTTCTCCTCCAGACACATGTTCCACTCCTGACCCCTCAGGTAGTCCTAAACTCCAACTCCCTAACCTGAAAATTTGTTCTTCCTCCTTTTCACCTAACAAGCCCCTGATCCTTCCCCACTCTGTTTTCTGACTCAGTCCATCAAACGACAGTTTTGGGCAGCTATTGGAAGGATATTCTGACCACCCAACCCCTCCAGGAATGACGATATTTACTTACTGTGTACACAGCTTGTGCCAGGTGCTGCGCTGAGTATTTTAGACCAGTCCTGTCCAATAGTGCTATCGATTTTCTGCAATGATGGAAATATTCTGTTTCCGTTCTGCCCAATATGGTAGCCACCAGCCAACGTGAGGCTATTGAGCACTTGAAATGTGGCTGCTGTGACTGAGGAATTAAATTTCAATTTTTAAAAATTAATTTTTTAATTTAAAATAGCCTCATGTGGCTAGTGCCTTCCATACTGGGAATCGCAGGCTTTAGACACATTATTTTATTTAATCTTTACAATCATTTTGGGTAGTAGGTATTATTATCCCCATTTTAATTAGGATGAGAATCCAGGTTTGTTGGTTTCTAGAGCCTTCTGAGGAGCTGTTTCAGAGTTTGGGTAGGGGTTATGTATATAGGAGGGCACAGAATGACATTTATTCCTTCAGCAAAACTTTATTGAACCTCATCTTGTAAATGCCAAGGATATACCTATACATCTTTTATCCTCTTTGCATAAAGTACCTCTTTGAATCCTAAACATTTTTTTTAATAATTTTTATTGTGCTTTAAGTGAAAGTTTACAAATCAAGTCAGTCTGTCACATATAAGCTTATATACACCTTACTCCATACTCCCACTTACTCTCCCCCTAATGGGTCAGCCTGCTCCCTCCTTCCAGTCTCTCCTTTTGTGATGATTTTGCCAGTTTCTAACCCTCTCTACCCTCCCATCTCCCCTCTAGACAGGAGATGCCAACACAGTCTCAAGTGTCCACCTGATACAAGTAGCTCGCTCTTCGTCAGCATCTCCAACCCATTGTCCAGTCCCTTCCATGTCTGATGAGTTGTCTTCGGGAATGGTTCCTGTCCTGGGCCAACAGAAGGTTTGGGGACCATGACCGCTGGGATTCCTCTAGTCTCAGTCAGACCATTAAGTCTAATCTTTTTATGAGAATTTGGGGTCTGCATCCCACTGTTCTCCTGCTCCCTCAGGGGTTCTCTGTTGTGCTCCCTGTCAGGGCAGTCATCAATTGTGACCGGGCACCATCTAGTTCTTCTGGTCTCAGGATGATGTAAGTCTCTGGTTCATGTGGCCCTTTCTGTCTCTTGGGCTCATAGTTATCGTGTGACCTTGGTGTTCTTCAGAAGCCTGAACATTTTTATCCTTATCTGACAGATGAGAATATTGAGACTCAGAAAAATTCGGAATCTACCTGGTGTCCATGCTTCCTCCCTTGGCTCTCCCCTCTCCCTTTGCCCCCAGCCCCAGTCTATTCTCAATACAGGAGCTACAGTGATCCTTAGAAAACACCTGTCTGATTATGTTTCCCTCTGTTTGAGATCTGACCAGGGCTCCCCATTTTGCTCACAGAGAAAACCCAATTCCTTATCAAGCCCTACTAGGGCCCATACAGTCTGTGCCCCGGTCCATTCTCACCTAGGCCTCACCTTCTTCTGCTTTTCCCCATCCTCCCACTCCAGTTCACTGGCCTCCTTGGGCCCTTCAGGTACAAGTTTTCCTATAGCCTGTGCATTCACTGCTCCCTGACATCTGTAATGTCAACTTCTTCACCTCCTGCAAGTCTTAGCTCAAATGCCACACTCCCAAGTGAGGTCTACCCTAAACCCCGACTTAAAATGGCAGCCTCCTCACCCCTCCCCCACAACCTAGATCACTTTATCATGAACTTTCCCCCCTTAGCCCTTACTACCTTCTATCATAAATATAATTTACTGATGTATTATGTTTACTGTTGATTGTCTGTCTTTCAACTAGAATGTAAGGTCCTTAAGGGCAGGGATCTTTGTCTGAAATACACAGTGCCTCGAATGGAACAGTGCCTGGCACATAGTAGGATATCAATGAATATACGCTGAATATATGAACAAACCTGCCCCAGATCCCTTCACCTTTCCAGAAGCAGGGCCTGATTCTAATTTGAGCCTCTCTGCTTCCAAAGCCTAAGTTCTTGCCCTTCAAGTCACTCTACCTCTCTTAAGCATTCCCCCCCACAAGGCTTTTCTCAAGTTCTCTCCGTTATGGGGACCCTAGCTAACCCAGGAGTTCCCTGCTATCAAGCTCTATAACCCAGGCAGGGATGTGGCAGGGGCGGATTAACTAGTAAGCACGGTATGCACCAGCTTGCATTGAGCAAATTACGCATGGGCTTAACTGTATTTACTTGCTAATCTGTGGTGAGCAATTTCATGTGGGTTTCACCACATCTTTGATGTGGTGGGGGATGAGTGAAATTGTGCACTGCAGATTGGTGGATAGGCACAATTGGGCCCATGTGTACCTGGCGTATTGGGTAATCTGGCCCTGGTGAGTTCCTTTATATACTCTCCACTTCTTGAAGAAGTACAGACAGAATGCTCCTTAGAAGTGAGGATAGTGAGACTTTGTATTGCTTACATTGAACATGTTATCAGGAGGGACCAGTCCTTGGAGAAGGACATCATACTTGATAGAGGGTCAGTGAAAAAGAGAAAAACCCTCAAGGGGATAGACTGACACAGTGGCTGCAACAGTGGGCTCAAACATAGCAAGGATTGTTGAGGACGGCCCAGGACTGGGCAGTGTTTCATTCTATTGTGCATAGTGTCGCTGTGAGTTGGAACTGCCCATACGGCGCTTAACAGTAACAAGCTGTGATGCTGAAGAATTTTACCATAATTCAGAGATCACTCTCCCTTCAGGGCAGGAGCCTAGGTCTGTTTTGCAGGCTGTGGCCCAGGAGGTCTCTTTCCTTCTCCACCTTCAAGCAATACCATTCCCTCCCCTCCCTCCTGAGAAGGGGTGGTGGTGGGGGGCAGGTGGGCAGGGGAGCCTGGGTCATTTCCTCCTTTCAGGAGGGATGCTCTGATAACCAAGCCAGTCCTATCCCACCTCAGGGTAGGCATTGACAGAAAGATAAGTAGGTGGGGCAGAGGGCAACAGGAGCTGGTTGAATGGTCACGGGGAATACAGGGTGGAGAGGAGGAATGCACTGTCTCATTAGGGGGAGAGCAGCTGGGAGAACACAGCAAGAAGGTGTGTATAAGTTTTTGTATGAGAGACTGACTTGATTTGTTAACTTTCACTTAAAGCACAATAAAGGAAAAAAAAAAGATAAGTAGATGGGACTTGGGAATGTTCCCTCCTCTCCTAACCCGCACCTCATGAGGGGAATACTTCCCCCCCCCTTACTCCCCACCCAAGAAGGAATACTCCCCCATCTCCTTACCTCCCACTCCATGAGGGGAATATGCCCTCCTCTCCTTACCCCCACCTCAGCTGTCTTAAAGCTGACAGCTGGGGTTGGCTGTGACTTCATTAGGAAGGATAAGGGTTAGATAGCAGGAAGGACTTCTCACAAGTTAGGAACTGAATTAAAAGAATGTGGTATATTCTCCTCTTAAGGACTAAGAGAATTAAATACACTCATCTCTGGTATGCTTTCCTGAATCGTCAGCAACAGGCAAAAATGGCTGCTGGCTTTCCCCTCAGAGCTCTGGACCACATCTGTCTCCAACTTCCCTTCTCCTCTATCTTTTCTCATTCCCTTTCCTACCTCCCTCAGCTCAGCACCACTCCCTGGGGCCCAAACAGAGGTCTAGACTCATGTCTGTCCCAAGAAATATGAAGCCAGGGTGAGCGGGAATTGCTGAACTCTGATGCATGGCCCCATCACCTCCTGGCAGTAGGGGTGGGGAGGGGGAGGCTCAGGCTTCAGGCCAGTCCAGGCTCTGCGATATTACAGCTGCATGGGCTGGAGAAGTTGGTTAATCTCTCTGAGCCTCAGCTTCCTCATCTGTAAAATAAGGGTAACAACACCTGCCCTGTAGCATTGTGCAAGTTGGTGATGATTCATGGGAAGTTCCTGGCATAGGATAGGCACTGGAATACTTACCATTGTTATGATTATCATTACTTAGGCTCCAGGAGGGCCTCTCTTTCATCCCTAGGGATGAGGGAGGGCCTTTCCCACATTGTATTCCATCTAGAACTTTCATCTGGACCAATGCAGTATCTCTTTATTGGCTTCTCTGCCTCCAATCTCACCCTGCTTCAATCCAACCTCTACACCCTGCCAGAATTTTTTTCTAAAACTCAATCTGATCCCATAACTCACTGCTAAAAATTCCTCCGAAGTCCTTAATGCTTACCAGGACACAGCAAGCATAGTGATTAAGAATTGGGGCTCTGGGTTGTTCACAAAAGCAAAAAGATGGAAACAACCTAGATGCCCAACAACAGAGGAATGGATAAATAAACTATGGTATATATACACAATGGAGCACTATGCAATGATAAAGAAGAATGATGAAATCTGTGAAGCATCTCATAACATGGATACATCTGGAGGGCATTATGCTGAATGAAATAAGCCAATCACAAAAGGCTCAATATAGTATGAGACCACTACTATAAAAACTCACGAAAAGGTTTACACACAAAAAGAAACAATCTTTGATGGCTACAAGGGAGGGGAGGAATGGGGATGGAAAAACACTAAATGGACAATAGGTAAGTGGTAACTTTGGTGAAGGGTAGGAGTACACAATACTGGGGAAGCCAGCACAACTTGTTCAAGGCAAGGTCATGGAAGGTCCATAGACATATTCAAATTCCTTGAGAGACCAAATTTCTGGGCTGAGGGCTGTGGGGACCATGGTCTTGGGGAACATCTAGCTCAATTGCCATAACATAGTTTATAAAGAAAATGTTCTACGTTCTACTTTGGTGAGTAGCGTCTGGGGTCTTGAAAGCCTGTGAGCAGCCATCTGAGATACTCTGTTGGTCTCACTCCATAGGGAGCAAGGGAGAAGGAAGAAAACCAAAGACACAAGGGAAAGATTAGTCCAAAGGAATAATGGACCACAACTACCACAGCCTCCACCAGACTGAGTCCAGTACAACTAGATGTTGCCTTGCTATCACCACTGACTGCTCTGACAGGGATCACAATAGAGGGTCCCAGACAGAGCTGGAGAAAAATGTAGAACAAAATTATAACTCACAAAAAAAGACCAGACTTACTGGCCTGACACAGACTGAAGAAACCCTGAGAGTATGGCACCTGGACGCCCTTATAGCTCAGTAATGAAGCCACTCCTGAGGTTCACTCTTCAGCCAAAGATTAGACAGACCCATAAAACAAAATGAGACTAAAGGGGCACACCAGCTCAGAGGCAAGGACTAGAAGGCAGGAAGGGAGAGGAAAGCAGGTAATAGAGAACCCAAGGTTGAAAAGGGAGAGTGTTGACCTGTCGTGGGGTTGGTAACCAATGTCACAAAACAATATATGTACTAATTGTTTAATGAGAAGCTAGTTTGTTCTGTAAACCTTCATCTAAAGTATGATTTAAAAAAAAAAAGAGTTGGGGCTCTGGGGTCAGACCTGAATTTGAAGCTCAGCTCTGTCACTTTCTAGCTCTGTCTCTGGGGCAAGGAAGTTAACATCTCTGAGTCCCAGTTTACTCACCTGAAAAATGGAATAACAGTACCTGTTTCGTGTGGTTATTGTGATGAAGAAAGAAAGCAATTGATATAAAGCACCTGGAGCAGAGAAGATGCTAGCTATACCTATCATTATAACAACAGGATAAAGTCACAGCTCCTAAGAATGGCATGCAAGGTTGTTCGTAGGAGTTAGACAATAGGAAGGACTTCCCAACTTTTATGGCAGGATTGTTGAATGAAGGACCTGGCCTGCCATGCAGCCTTGTTTCCTGCCATCCTCCACAGGACCACCATGTTTTGTTCGGCACAGTGCACTCCTCACTGTCCCCCACGCGGAGTCTTCTTTCTGTGCCTTCGCAATGCTGTTCTGGGTGTCTAGAATGCCCTTTCTCTCCTTGCCCACCTGGCCAACTCTTACTCATAAGTTAAGACCTAATTGAAGTCTCTTGAGCTCTGCCAAGCCGTCGCTGACCCCCTAGCAGGGTTGATGAGTCCTGGTGCTCCACCAACCCAGCTTTTACCTCTGCTTAGCATCAGGTGAAGGGCCACAGGCCTTAGAACCAGGCTTCCTGGGTTGGAATCCCAGCTCTGCTACTTCCTATCTGTGCGACCTTGGGCAAGTTACTTCACCTTTCTGTTCCTCAGTTTCCTGATCTTAGGCTGGGTTCTCCAGAGAAGCAAAACCAGTAAAGCATATAAATATATATAGAGAGAGATTTATATCAAGGAAACAGCTCACGCAGTTGTAGAGGCTGGAATGTCCTAAGTCTGTGGATCAGGATAGAGGCTTCTCCTGACTCACGTAGCCTCAGGGTCTGGCAAACCCAAGATCAGCAGCTCGGAGAGAAGGGCTCTTGCTCACAGGCTGTGAAGATGGATAAATCCCAAGATCGGCAGGTAAGCTGCTAGCTCAAGTCCCAAAAACTGGAGGTCAGATGAACAGGAGGCAGCTGCAGAATCCAGAGAGGGCAAAAGCCAGAATGTCCACTTATATTCGGATGTCGGCCACACACTCAAGGAGACCCCCTTTCAACTGATTGGCTACTAAGAGCATATCCCATCATAGGGATGATCACATATAACACTGAGAATCATGGCCCAGCCAAGCTGACACAGAATCTTAACCATCACAGTACTAATCTGATAAGGTTGTTGTGAGGAGTAAATGAGTTACTGTGTGTAAAGAATTCACTCCCATACTTGGCACAGAGTAAGCGCCAGGTAAGGATGAGCCATCATAATGACTATTCCAGCCCCTCTTGCCCTCTAGGTAGGGCTCAGTCTGCATGACTGATTCCTCCCCAGGTCTCAACTGCAGCACAAAGCTGGCACAGAGTGGGCATCTCTGTCTGGATGGTCAGTCATGAAGACTCTCCTTTATGGCACTTCCTAACGTGCCAGGCTCTGTGCTGAGCACCTGACATCTATCATTCCATTTCATCTGATCCTTAGGATATGCCTATGAGCTAGGCACTAATGTTCTTTCCATTTTCCAGATGAAGAGATTGAGACCCAGAGGTAAGTGCCTTAAAATAAATAAATAAATAAGTAAAAGTTGTCAAGTTGAATTCCAACTCATAGCCACCCTATAGGACAGAGTAGAACTGCCCCATAGTGTTTCCAAGGAGTGGCTGGTGAACTCAAACTGCTGACTTTTTGGTTAGCAGCTGAGCTCTTAACCACTGTGCCACCAGGGCTCTGTAGGTGCCTTAGGAGCCTCTCTAATAAGGGAGCAAGTAGCAGAGCCAAGGTCCACCCACAGGCCAGTTGACTCCAACCAACCTCTTGCACCTTGATTTCCTCATCAATAAAATGGGTTGATAGCTGTTCTTCTCACCTCTCAGGTTTACTCTGTGGGTCCATATATGTAAATTTAAGAGGTACCAAGGAAGAATGGGGTTTGTGAATAGTGAACTGTGGAATGCTTTGTCTAGGATCAAAAAAAAAAAAAACTTCTGGGGGTGAAACTGGGGAGGAGCTGAGCCTCAAATGGCCCCAATTCACCCCTCTCCCTAGGGTCTGTCTGGAGCCTGGGGCCAATTCAGTAGCCTCCCCCTTTTCCTGGGCCCACTGCCAGCCCCTCCGCCCCTTCCCCTTCAACCTCCCCCCATTGCCACAGGAAGACAATGGTGGGCAGAGCCAGCCTTTGTGAGTGAGGTCAGGCCAGTTAATCTTAGGCTGAGCTGGGGGGGCATGTAGGGGGACCAGGGGAAGGGAGTGGGGGATGCATGTGGGGACAGACAACAGAGGGCTGGTGAGGGTCGGGAGGACAGTGGAGGCTAGGGACCTAAGAGTAAAAGCTTGAAACAGGCTTTGGGGAGCATTGCCTCCGAATGTAGATTTGAGCTCCTATTAAACTTGCCAAAAATTTGTGTTAGCTAATGGATTCTTAATTCTGTCTAAAATGAGAGAGGGAAAATTATGCCATTCATCTTGTATTGGTTTGAAATTACATCTGACACCTAATCGATCATACTGTGGAACATTAACTTTTTGGAAGAGACCCAACTTTTTCTCTCTCCCTCACTTTCCAGCGCTCTCTAGCCACCCCCCACCCTGACTGCATCTTTTGTATTTCATTAACTAAGCAAAGCTCTGGCTGTCTCTGGGGGTGAGGGGTAAGAGTTGGGGAAAGGGTTTGTTTGAATGGAGGGAGATAACCAGGACCCCCAATCCTTTACCCAAGACCACTGCTCCGACTTCCAACCTTTATGTGACCTCCCTCTTTCTTCCTGCCTTTTTTTCTGTGCATTTTGGGATTGGAAATGCACAGTAGAAGGTACTAGGGTGTGGGGTGACCTCAGAGCCACCTTGGGGGTGCCAGGGAAAGGCGGGGAGCCAGGCAAAGCTGAGCTAGCACCTGGGACTGGGGCAGGGGCCGTGGCGAGGGCTCACCTGCGACTTGCCTGACAGATGGGTGAGGAGGAGGAGGGCAGATGACAATAGATTTGCCTCTGGGGATCCTGATGAGCTCTGACTGAAAGCCCCAGCCCCAGCCCTGCTTTTCCAACAGGAGGACTTTCTGGCAGCAAGGAGAGCCCACTGGAGGCCGACAGACCTGGGCTGTGATCCCGGCTTCACTCCTGACAAGCTGTGTGACCTTGGGCAAGTTACATAATGCCTCTGAGTCTCAGTTTCCTTCTCTGTCAGAAGAAGAGGATAACAATTTGGCACAGGACTGGATGAGATAATTCAGGTAAAACTGGGATGGAGCACATCATCGATCTAGCACACAGTAGGTGGCCAATAAGGGTGACAAGTCAGAATCTGGATCTCTACTCCCCCTTCCTGCTTCTGCTACTCCCCAACCCTTAGCTCCTGCCCCTTCTCCACTTCGAACTCCTTGTCCCCTCCCTGAGGAGAGACAGAAGGCTGAGAAGGCATAAGGCCAGGTCAGGCCATGAGGGCCAGCCCAGGTCTCCTCCTAAGAACACACTGAGAAGGCTTGGGTCTCTGCAGGGCCTCTGGCCCTTTTCCCTCCTGTCTCCCCCAAATGCTGTGGGGCTGCCTCTGGGGAGCTCTAGCAGGTAAGCCCAGAAGGTGGGGCACTCCAGCAGGGAGACAGGCACTTGCTTTTACACAGGTGTCTGTGACTTCTGTGGATCCCAAAGGGCTTCTGTGCCCAGTTTGGGCACCCCATAATTTTACCATGAGGAAGGTGGATAGGGCTGGGAGTGGAGGACTTGTCCCTCGAAAGCAAGGGAAAGCAAAGGGCACTAGTTGAGGACATCATCCCCACCCCTAATCCCCAGGAGGCACCATGGCTCCTCCTTTAGGCTGGCTTTGGGCACTTCGGGAAGAGGTTTCAGGGCTTTCCAGCTCCTGGTAAAGGGGGTCAGCACAGAGGGGGGCATGTACCCTGCAGCTGGCCTCTGGCACAGTATAGCATGGGGGGCTGAGGTGCCTCTTTCTCAGAAATTTAGGGAGCCTTTGGACCCTCCCAGTGTAGACTTCACTCTCAGTAAACTAAAACCAAACCCACTGCCATGGATTGGTTCCAACTTACAGCGACCCTATGGGGTTTCCAAGGCTGTAAATCTCATTCTCCTGAGGAGCAGCTGGTGGTTTCGAACTACCCACCTTTCGAGCTGTTGATCACTTTAACTACTGCACCCCCAGGGCTCTTTTCACTCTCAATAAGCACCCCACAAACACGTCAATATGAATGTGCAGGTGAAGGGACCAGCTTGATTTAAGGGACCAGTCAAGGTCACAAAATGAATCCTTAGCTCCTATCAGATATCTGCTCCCAAGTCTAGGAATAATAGCCTGGAATGCCTGTCTGTCTTGGGCCTGTGGAGTTCCAACCTGCTAACAATGCTGAAAAATCTCATCTGGTACCCTCATTTCACAAAGGAGGGACCTGGGACTCAGAAAAGGGATATATTGGCCAGGGGCAAGGGTGGGGCAGGGCAGCCTAGAACTTGGGCTTTTGACTGTCAGTCCAGTGCTCTTCTCCGCCTGCATCATGAATCTGAAGGGATGTTTTCCAGGCCACCTGCTCAGTCCTAGCAGCACTTGCACTGTTGCTGGGGAAGGGGCTGAAGTTTCGGGAGACAGTGAGGAGAGCTGCTGAGAGAGGCTTTCCCTGAGAAGAGAGAAAAGCAGAGGGGGCTGGGGAGCTTTCTTAACTCCCCCTCTCTCCCCAACACACATACAAACACACAATGGTAGGGATTTTATTTCCAAATGTCCCTTCTCTGGGGAGCTCGCTGTTTCCCAGGAGACGCTGGGTGGATGCCCCTTCCTGCCAGTCTCCCTGGCAGCCACTAGGCGGCCATGGCTCCCTCTTCTGCCTGGAGATGCCGCAGCGAGGGTCCCATGTGGTTTATGTTAATAGAAAGTGGAGCTGAGGCCTACAGGCGATGAGGATGGGGCAGGCTAACCCGGGGTGGGTAGGTAGCCAGGTTAGCGGGTAGACTGAGGCAGTGGCGCACAGGGCCACATTGATAAGGGCAACCTGGCAGTCCAGATACATGTGTTGACCTGCCTCTGTTCACCAGAGAAAAAAAATCCTGGTATCTTTTTTCTCCAAATGGGGATATATATATTTTTTCCTTGATTGTAAAAGTAATGCATGATTGTTATAAAAGTAGACAGATAATTCCAACAAAACATAATGAACAAAAGCCTGACTTAAATTTTAGGATTTGTCTTTTCTCATAGGAAAGAAAAGTCCAGGGCAAGGTCCCATTGTATCCAGGAAGGAGGGGACAAGCATTGTGACATTTTAAATGTTCTAGAAGCTAAGTGGTCCCTCTCCTGCAGCAAATACCCTTGTGTTGGAGAGGCTGGTGGGTGTGTTTGTCTGTTCCCCCACCAGAAGTTTCGTCGTTTGGGAGCTCTCTGTGTTCCTTCCTACACCCCTACCTGTTGGGTGCACCATGCTGCCCCAGTGTGGTCACCCAGAAAATATGGATGGAAAGAATAAATTAATGAACTCAGAGATGAGAAAACAGGCCCAGAAACAGACACTGAGTTGCCCAGCTCATGTTCACAAATCACAACAATGACCCCTTCCCCCACCTTGGAAAAGATGACCTCAAGTTTTCTGTCAGCTCCCTCTTTTCCAGCTGAGGTGAATAAAAAGCTGCAGTTACCCAAAAGGGCCAAGTGCATATAAGAAATTTGCCAGGTCTGGCCCTTGGACAAGTGGGCTGAGACACTAGAGAGAGACTGTCAAGGCTTCTAGGAGGAGGAACAGGAGTGGTCTGGGGGAGCCTGTAGTGAATTTAGACATTAAATCAATGCTGTGACCACGAGGTGGAGAGCAGCTTTGCCCTCCACCCTGAGAAAGGGGAAGCTCCAGCTGGAACGCTCAAAGTCATCTTCCAGTTTAAGGAGTAATTTAAGCACAAGGAGGAGACTCACTTCCCTCAAGCAGAGACGAGGAATACAACACCACAGCAGCAGGGATGAAGGTCAGCCCCTCACCTCTTTCTCCTTCTTGCCAGGGAGCTCAGGTCTCTCCACATGCCATCACCATATTATCCCATTTAACCATTCCACACCTGTCAGGAAAGTCTTATTCCCATTTTACAAATGAAGAAACCAAGGCTAAGAGGGGTGAAGTGACTTGCCAAGGTTCAAACCAAGTAGCAGAACTTGGAAGATCCACCAATCTGAGGCCTGGCCCACAGATGCACTTTTCACTGAGGCCTCAGCATCTGGTTTCCCGGGGGCCTCGATTTCTTGGACAAGGCCACCCCCCTCCATCTAGGGATAGGTCCTTTCCCTCACAGAGGCCTCTGGCCTTCCACTGAGCTCACATCCTGGCGGGTAACGTTCGTTGCTCAGTCAGACCCTGTCCTCGCCTCCCCTGAGAACTGAATTTAAGAGGCCCAGGGAGGCACGTGGTAAAACACGTGTCACATGGCCGGGCCCAGGTGACTAATGCTCCCCAAGAGATGTCACCTTTTCATTTTGCTAGGGTCTGTTTTAAGTTCTCAGTCCATCATTGTGCTCCTCTCCCGCCCCAGTCCTTTCAGATCCGCCCCCGGGGAAGGAGCAGTTGTCTCTGCAGAGGACAGGCGCTAGAGGCCGGCGTTCGTGGCCCAGGGCGGACACATCTCCGCCCCGCCTTGGAGCCCTCCCGGTCCACCCGGAACAGAGGCCGGGGAAGGTGCTCCTTCCTCGCCGTGACACAGCAGGGCACCCAAGAGCCGGCAGCCCGAGGAGCGGCTGGGGGTGAGGGCCCGGGAAGGGGCCCGCAGATGCCGCCTCCGCACCATCTCCCCCCGCCACCTTGGCCGGGGCCCCCACGGTGTCGGGAGCAGGAGGAATCAATCAGGATAATGAAGCCGCAGCCTGCCACGCACCGCGGGGGCACTGAGGAGCCGGGGCCGGTGCCAAGCCCGCCAGACGGTTCGGAGAAGCTGAGCCCGGCGCGGCCCGGCGGCGGCGGCGGCTGCAGCGGTAGCGGCGGCGACGGAAGCCGGGACCCGCGTGCGGAGGCCGGACGCCGCTCCGCGCAAGCCCGTGGCAACCGCGCCTTGGCAACCGGGACGCCCGAAAAGGATCTTAAAGCTGCAGCGTTTCCTTTGCCCGCGGCCGCCGTCGCAGCGCCTCCTGGACCCCGGGGGAAAGAATCATACCTAGAAGGGTTGGTGGTAGCGGTTAGGCCCTGCTCTTCTTGGGGTCTGGGGTCCGACTCACCACGTCACTAGTGTTTTTGTTTTATTTTTTTAAATCAAATATAGACTAAGCCTACATACCCAAGCAAGGGCTAGACACTGGGGAGGGGACAAGCGGTGATTAAAAAATGAACAAGGTCCTGCCAAACAGAGTTCACAGTCTAGTGCACAAGGCAGCCCAGACTGAATGAGGTGAGTGAAGTCCTGTGCTGCCCAGGATGAAGGGGTTTTAGCTGAAGGGCTGTTAACAAAACATTCCTGCAGCACCTGCCTTGCTCCAGGCCCTGGGTCAGACACTTCTTTCCTGGACTATGTTATTATCTCCCCAACAGCCCTACGAGATGGGTATTATTATCATCATCATTATTGATCCCATTTTAAAGATGAAGAATTAGAGGCCCAGAAAGGTGAAGGGACTCTGCCAAATTCTTGTTCTATTTTTTGGACACTCTAGGACTGGGTCTGACTCTGGCCAGATTTCATTACAGCATGATGTCTGGAGGGTTAGACCTGAGTGAGGACTTCCCAAAACAAATTGTGTAAGGCTCGAGAAAGGGTAGTTGGAGAAAGAGATGGCCACTTCTCACCTCTGCTGCCCCGTAACTACCCTGACCCTGTCTGCCCTTGTTTCTTGGACAGGCCTGGATATGAGCAGAGGGCTAGGCGAGGTGACCTCCAGAAGTCCCTCTGGTTCTGTGATTTGATAAGTTCCTGCTTGAAGTCCAGGCACTGTGCCACCCTTCTGGGCAGCAGTAGTTGGCAGGGGGCTGCAAACTGGGGGGATTCCAGGCTCCTGAAGCAAGATGCCAGGGGTGGTGGGGGAAGATTAGAGGGGAGGTGAGGAGGCTTTGGCAAAGAGAAAGCCTAAAAAAAGTCAGTAGGGGGCTGCAAACTGGGGGGATTCCAGGCTCCTGAAGCAAGAGGCCAGGGGTGGTGGGGGAAGATTAGAGGGGAAGTAAGGAGGCTTTGGCAAAGAGAAAGCCTAAGTCAGTATCACTAGGAAGGCTGGGATTTATCCTTTCTTCTCTTTTTCTACCTGTATTTCTCTTTCTGTATGTCCATTCAGGCAAGAAATTTGTGCCAGGATCTGGGGTAGGCTGGGAGGCTGTTGGTGAGGCAAAAATCATGCTGGATTTGGAGCCAAACTTGTCTGCTTTCAAATCCTAGCTCTGTCATTTACCAGCTATGTGACCTTGGATAAGTGACTCAATCTCCCTGGGCCTCAGTTTCTTCATCTGTAGAATAGAGGCTTTAATATCCACCTCTCAGGGTTATTTTGAGACCAAAACATGGTGAGAGAAATGTGTGTATGGTATCTGGCACATGATAGATGCTCGACAAATGGTAAATTTAAAAACGTCTTTACTTACTGTGGTAGGCTGGTAGCCGTTCCCACAGATAAACCCGTGTCCTAATTCCCAGAACCTGTGAATATGACCATATCTGGATGTGATTAATTAAGGATGTTGAGATGGGGAGATTATTCTGGATTATACATATGGACCCTAAATGCCATCAGAAGTGTCCTTGTAAGAGAAAGGCAGAGAAGATTAGATACACACAGAAGAGGAAGAAAGTGATATAAGGGAGGCAGAGATTGGAGTGACGAGACACAGGCAGAGGAATGCCAGCAGCTACCAGAAGCTGCAAGAGGCAGCGAAGGGATTCTTCCCTAGAGCCACCAGAAGGAGCACAGCCCTACTGCCACCTTGATTTTGACCAGGTGAAACTGATGTTGAACTTCTGACCTCCAGAAATGTGAGCGAATAAATTTCTATTGTTTTAAAGCCACCAAGGTTGTGGTAATTTGTTTACAGCAGCCTTGGGAAACTAATACACTTACATTAGAAATTCAGGGCAGTACCTGCCCTAGAGGAGTTCACAGTCTAGTGGGAAATAAGGGAGGCAAACAGATAGCAGGAGAAGGGAGGCACCTTGCTAGACTGGGAAGTGAAGGAATAAGGTAGCCACTGCCTCCTAGAGTTGGACAAGGAGGCAGGGAAATGAGGGGCTAAAACAGAAAGGGCATTCCAAGCAGAGGAAACAGTATGGTTTCAAATCCTGGCTCTGTCATTTATTAGCTATGTGACCTTGGACAGGTGACTCGATCTCCCTGGGCCTCAGTTTCTTCATCTGTAGAATAGAAGCATTAATATCTACCTTTTAGTGTTATTTTGAGACCTAAATTTGATGAGAAAATGTGTGTATGGTATCTGGCACATGATAGATGCTCAAGAAATAGTAAATTAAAAAATGTCTTTACTTATTGTGGTGGGCTGATAGTGGCTCCCACGGATACACCCATGTAAAGGCACAGAGTGGGAGAGAACATTGCATTCAGGATACCACCCAGGTTTGGGATGACAGGCACATGGGAGGGGTAAGAGGGGGGTGTGACACAACTAAGGTAGCCAGGCAGGGGCAAGAGAGCCAAGAACCTCGGCTTCTACCTGAAAGTGGAATCAACCCCTCCACCCTGCGCTGGCCCTAGGCCTCCAGATCAGAGAACCCCAGATTGTCAGCACTGGAAAGCACCGCCTTAGACGCCACACAATCCAGTCCTGCCATTTCACACATAGGAAAACCGAGGCCCATAGAGAGTGAGCCCACCCAGGGAATAAGCTAGGACCAGACAGCTGTACTCTGACCTCTCTCTTGAGCCTGAGTGTCCCATGTCTGAGGGTCTCAGAGATGCTGCTTGGTGGTCCCTCTGCAGCCCACTTCCAAAAAATGCAGTGGCCCTGTAGCCTGTAAACAAAGAAGGGCTAATTTGCATATTATTTGCATGTTGCTAATTAGACGAGAGGCAGATTCACTCAGCTCCTCCCCTTCACATCCCCCTGTCCTACCTCCCCTGATGTTCTTTGGACCCCAGTAATGTCTCTCCTAACTCCAGCCCAGGCCTCACCCCTCAAGGTCCCACTACCTAGCCCCCGCCCAACCCCACTGTATTAAGCAGTTCACCTGCCTGGAAACGTGACCTGGTGTGTCTTTAGTACGTATAGTCTGCCTGGGGGATTTGGAGCGAGTTACAGTGGAAAGGGAGGTGATGGGCTTTCCAGCTCGAGGTTTTCTCTGGAAATGGGGGGCAGTGAGCTCTGTCTTCCTGAAGCCCAGGGGCCATCTGAATGGGGCTATGGGAGTTGGGGGCGAGTGCTCCTGAGTAATCAGGTGGGCAGATGCCAGCTGCATGCCCCAGGCCTGCCCCAAGCCTCTTGGCATGCAGCCACGCCAGCCCCTGGAGGAGTCAGCTCCTTCTCTGAGGGAGGGGGAATGCTGGGGAAGGTCAGGGAGCATCCCTTGGCCTAGTAGCCTGACATGGATAAGGTTGGGTGTTACTATGTGAGCTACTGTGGATCTGCCAATGGGGACAGCGCATACAGATTCTCGGAGCAGCCATCAATTCAGCCCAGAAAGTTGAGTAAGATATTGTGCTAGGCTAAGTTCAGTGTCTCCTTGAGGGTATATGTTTTATGATAATGAGGTGGTCTTTTGCCTCCTATTAGCCCCCTCTTTCCTCTGACGCCAAAAATATGCCTAGCACCTCTCCCAGGTCTGATGTCAGCTTGTCATCTGGGGTCACCAGAGAAGGTGCCACATTCTACCCAGGACAGGTACACAGGATGAGCTCAGGTGCCCCCTATCTGGGCAGAGGAACTGTGGGGCTTCATCTCCATGGCTGGCTCAGGGTAGTTTCCAGGAGCTGGGGAGCATTGGTGCTTTAGGATACCTGTAGAAACCTGGGGCTCTGTGCAGGCTTGTGACTTGCAGAAGTTAGCTTGCTCTGGGTTGGGACAGTGACCTGGATATGGCAGAAAGACTGCCCTGCATGTGTGAATAATTCTCCTCCATGTGTGGGTGTTGTGTTAGCTCTATATGCACGTGCTTCAGGGGGCCTCAGCAAGCATTCCAACCTGCACGCACAGTGCGTGCACACAGCCCAGTGTGCTCAGTGTATGTTGCACGTGGGTGTCTTCATGGAATTCCACCTTCCCTCTTTGCTCCAGATCTTCTCTTCGTGCTTCCTGGAAAAATAGGAAGTGAGGTAATAGCCTGAGTTTTACTAGCCCCAGGCTTGCTCCCTTGTGTAGAGGGTCCCTGCCTCCATTTGTCCATGGCAGCAAGCAGTGAGCAGACCCCTTCTTATTCCTGAGTGGGAGGGCCCAGCTCCTTACTGGTCTAGACAACTCCATCCTGCACCAATTCCTCTGCCCCGGCAGCTCCCTCTCTCCCTAGTGTGCCCTGTGGCACACCCTCATTTAGTGTCCAAATCAAAGGGAGAGGTGGGAGGCACTTGGGGTGATACTGTTGGGGTAGGAATGGTGGATCAGATAGTGTTCGATTTTGCCCGGGTCCCCCTGGAGCAAGGCTGCTCATTTAAAATTCCGATTTAAAGCCGAGCCGCTCTTTAAATTTCCACATTAGCATGCCGCCCTGATGCCAGGCCAAGATGTTGGGATGGATTTGGCAGGAACGCCTCCAACAGCGGCAAGCAGCAGCATTTGCCAGCAATAAAACAACGCATGAATAAAAGAAGGCTGGCTTGGCAGCCGCAGCAGCCCAGGTAGCTGGGTGAGCCCAGGAGGGGTCTTCCTGTGCAGGGGCTCAGAGGCATGAAGGCCGTGCAGGGGCATGTGTGGATGTAGGTCTCCATGACTGTCTTGTCCCCCATCCCCGATTTGTGCCTGCAGCGGAATCCGGGGTGAGGCCCCAGGCCGAATCAGTGTTTCTCCCCTGTGCCTGTCTTCCTCCCACCCCACCCCAGGGTATCTTCGTGAGGGGACAGGCCCTGCCTTTGATGAGGACACAAGGACTTGGCCTGAAGCCCGAGTTGTCTTAATTCATTAGGGGCCCAGAGAACAGGTGGGGTCACAGAGATCAATACTGCCCAGTTTCTTGGATGCTGAGGGGTACTGTCAGATGAGGGGACTGGGTGAGAGGCCACTGTGAGGACTGGTTATTGGCACTAAGCTGGGTCAGAAAGATGCTTTGGGCTGGGAAGTTGGCGACTTGCCTATGTGCTTGTACAAGGTTAGGAATGGGGAGTGGCCAGGCCTGGCCTAACTTCAAATCCCCCACAGACTTGGGAATGTTGTTTGAGGTCAGACAACAAGGGCAGCAAAGGGAACAGATAAAGCTCTGGGCTGAAGGCTAGACATCTCCCAAAAGTCATTTTTGCCTACCTCCTGCTGGCCGGGGTCTAGAGAGTACAGCCCCAAGGGACTCACCATTCCTGGATCCTCTTTGTTCTTCTGTTCCAGTCACTTGGCTGAGGCTCACCACCCGGCTCCCCAGGCATTTTAAGGAGCAAGCAGCTTGTCCTGCTCCTGGCTACACCGTCTATCCCTCCAACTTGGTTAAACCATCTCCCTTCCCCGAAGCCCAGGGGAAGAGGACAGAAGCAAACAGAGGGGTGGCAGCAGATGGTCCCTGCAGTCTCAGCTAAGGCAGAAAAGAGGGATTTTCTGCAGAGCATCCTTCTTCCATGGAACTCTCCTTTCCAGCTTACATGAGGTGATTCTACCCGCAATGTGGGGAGAAGTTGTTGGGACTTTGAATTCTCTCAATTCCTAGAGAAGTTGGAGAGTAGACCTGTGGGCCAGGTTATGGCAGGCCAGGTTATGGCAGGCAAGGATCCCTTATCCTGGAACGTGGGTCAGTCCTGTCCTGAAAGGCCTTTTCCAGGGAGAATGAGGTGGTCTGACCTCCCAGGCACCCTGTTCTCTGGTCCACACTTTGGGGTAGGTCAGCTCTGAGGTGAGGGAGTGGCTAAGAAGTTAAGTTTGGGCCAGAGAGATGTCCTTCTGTCATTTATCCATTCATTCAACAAATATTTACCAAGCAGCTGCTTTAGGCTAGGCGCTGTGCTGGGTGCTGGGAGCGAATTGGTGAACACAGACACAGACACAGACGCAGACGCAGACGCAGACGCAGACGCAGACGCAGACACAGACACAGACACAGACACAGCCTGGCCTTGTGGAACTTTCCACCTGGTGGGGGAGATATGATCATTATTCAAGGGACTGCACAAGTAAGTATGAAATAACTGTGCTAAATCCTATGAAAGAAGGCTATATAGTACCATGAAAGTGTATAATTGCGGGACTTGGCTGAATCTAGGAAGTTGAGGATGAGCTTGGAAAGGAAAGAAAGAGCAGGCAGCGTGGTAGGTGGAGCATTTGCAGAGTGGCATCAGAGAATCAAAGGAGGAGGTGGTCAACTGTGCCAAGGAATGTAGAGAGCTCATAAGACACCTATTCGCTTGGCTTCTCACCTGGTATTTGTGAGTACAGGTATGGAAAGGCTGTGGTACCATGCTGGGCTCACAGCTGGTACTCTATAACATTAGCTCCTTTTCCTCTTCCCCAAGCTGTGCTTCCCTCTGGGGACCTCAGATTCCTGGAAAAAAGGAGCTGCCCAGGCTCAGCCTCCCCTGTCAGCTCAGGCCAGTAAGCCCCAGTCATCCAGTCCTCAGTGAGAGGGCCCAGGCCTCCTCTACCTCTCCAAATCAGTCCCATCACATGTAGCCTGGTCATTCCCGAACCTACTTCTTCCTGGGCACTTGTCTTCATGAAGACGCCTGGGCTCTGGGCCTCTGAGAAAGATGCCATTCTGGTGCTGCTTCTGGGAGACTGAGCCTGAGGAGGGAAGACAGTTGGAATCCTCAGCAACTCCCAGTGCTGCCCAGGGTGAATCAGAGTGTCTTAGGTGGGGAGAGGGAGTAGCAGGGAGATGGGGGGGGCTGCCCACCCAAGGCGGCATACAGCCCAGAGCCTTTTCCATCGCAGACACCCCATCTGTCTCCCACAGAAGGCTCGGGTTGGAGGGGGTGCTGAGAAGGGGGGTATGGCGGGTGAAATTGTACAGTCTGTGAGCTAGCACGACTGTAGTGAAGGCACTGACCAGGGAAAAGGGTGGAGGGTAAGAGTGGGGGTGTAGGCAAAGCCACTGAGGGCTAGAGGTCAGAAGTTGGGCTGGAGGTGGGGAGGACGATAGGGACACCACCATGTGATTCTTCCTAGACAGCCTTGTGTTTGATTCTGATTTATAGCTCTCTGCCCCACCAACCAGAGGAAGAAGAGTCACACCCCTCCTGCCAGCAATCTAATGGATGGCCAACAGGCAGCAGGGAGAGAGCTGTGGGAAGGGGTTTTCCTAAACCCAGGGCCAGGCTGGATTCCCCAAGACACCTTCCTTTCCCTGCAGTCAGATATTTTTTAGCCTTTAAAATAATATTTGAGTAAAATTTGACAGTTTTCAGAGAGTTTTCTTCCACACACATTACTTTAACTGGTCCACTAAAGTCCAGTGAGGTAAACATTATTATTATTCTTGGGTTACAGATGATGTAATGAGGGATTTAAAAGATTAAGTAACTACCTGAGATCACAGGAGAGTAAGGGGATGGGGACCCAAACCCAAGTCTCCTGACTCTGCATCCAGGCACTTGGCTGCTCGAAGGCTTCCCTTACTCCTCATTATTGTGCAGCCCCCATTGCCAGGCCAGGTGTGGAGTTTTCTAGAGGAGGGCTCTGAAGAACTCCTCCCACGTGACAGAAAAACTTCGGGAGATACCCAGGCCTTGTTGGACATACGTGGGCCCAGCCCCTCCTTCCTGGATATCAATATCCAGACTCCAGGAAACTGGAGAGTCCCAGAAGGTTGTACCTCCCACATTTAGAAATATAAGAGGGATCTAGACTGGGAGTGGTCTGGAAGGAGGGACCGGGAAGGAAAATGCCAGCCCAGGAAGCAGCTAAAGTGGGTGCCAAGGGAACCCAAAACAAGGTTTCAATTATTAAATATAAATAGACAGGGGAGGGGAAGTGAATATACAGACAGATATTATATCTCTCAGTCCCTGCCAGTTATTAGGAAGAAGGCACTGGTGGTTGCTAAGCAACAGGTCTCCATAGAGGACAAGGCACCAAGAGGAAAAAGCTTCTTTTGACTGAATTTTGGGGTGGGAGGGGAGGGAAGGTGGGGTCAAAGGGCTCTGAACTGGCAGGCAAGGCTATGGCGAAAGATTGGCTTGTCTTCCAACACTCGTCCTTTCTCCAGGCCCTAGCAAACCCGCCTTTTTGATGCTCAGGATTGGTAGGAGGAAGGCCTCAGGCACTCCTCCCTCCCCGCCAGGAGGAGGGAACCTGGTTTCCATAGCGACCCAGAAACAATCCTGGCCTTGTTTTGCTTTTGGCTTCTCTGTAGCTCCCTCATGGAGCAAGTAATATAATGGACCCCTTTCTCTGATCCCCAACTTCTCATTTGAAGGGAGGGCCACAGAAAGGTTGGGGGGAGGTGCCACAAAGCTGGTCTTACTTGGCCCTAAGGTGACCTTAGACTCTGAAGGACGGGTGACTTTTTGGGGAAAGGGCTTCCTGGTGTCCTCTGACCTCTGCACCTTCTGGGGCTGCAAAAAGCAGTGCCAAATAGTGGCATCCGATGAAAACTGTGGGCTCAGGCTTTCTTTCTAAAGGGTAGGTAGAGACTAGGGTTGGAGGTCAGGAGAAGATGAGGGGGCAGGATCTTTAGTACCTCCTGGCCACCTGGGCCCCCATCCCGCTCGACCTGAAGTCCACTGTCGTCAAAACCCGAGAATGGAGATATAGAACATTAACGTATGTCAAGTATAAGTGAGTGGCACCGAGGGGCATAATCTGTTTTTCTAATATGACCACAAGCAGAGTGTTAGAAGAATTAGGCCGACAGCTGCTGGTCCCCCCCCCCCCCCGCCGCCGCTCTCCCTCTCCCTTCCTCCTCAGCGTTTGCACACACCAATGGCAGCCGAGCCTTGCTTGCGATTTCTCTTAATCTTCCTCCGCCATCCTGCGCTCTTTCCGCAGGCGGTGCTGCGAAGCCGGCAGAGCCGCGCGTCACACCTTACTGCTCTCCGAGATTGCTCCACAGAGAGCTCAAGGAGATGGCAATTCGGCGCTGATGCCGGCTGGCAGCAGTTGGGAGAGGGGAAGGAGGAGAGAGAGGGAGGAGGGGAGAGGGAAAAAGTTGGCACGGATACCAAGTTTTCCCCTAGAGAGACATGGTGGGGGTAGGGGGGGCGGAGGGTGAGAGAAGACAGAAAATGACACAGAGAAAAGGAAACAAGGAAAGAGGCAGAGTGAGACAGCAGGAGATAGATGATTAAAGTTCTCTCAGACGTCCACGTGTGGGCACCCCAGCCCACCTTACTCATGACCCTCTGAAGATCACGCCACCCAGCAGTGGTCCCCACCCACTCATCCACTGCCTGCCTGACAGACACACACATGCACTCCTAGCCAACCTGAAGTCCAGAATGGCCCAGGCATGTTGTATTTGTGTGTGTGTGTGTGCATGTGTGTATGCCTGTATGTTGTCTGTGTTTTGGATCGCAGTAGAATGCAGTATGTAAATGAGATGGTTATTACCGCAATGTTCATCAAGCTGAGCCGAGAAGACATTAATAGCCTGATGAATATGCATGTGAATTTGTTAATTAAGTTAATTATTCTGCTGAAAATGCATTCGTCTTCCAAGGACATTTTCCCAATGATTTTTACATGCTCTAGCCATTAGTCATGCTATATTTTATCAGGGAAATGAGTTTGCTTAAGTTGTTAAAAAAAAAAAAAGAGAAAGAAAGGAGGAAAAAAAATGAAAGAGGAAAAATGTGTTGAAGTTGAGTGTGGGAAAGCATCTGAGGCCAGCCTGAAGTTTGAGGCCCAGCTGGTTTTTTGAAGCCTGCCCTCGATTTTTATGGGTACCTCACTCTACAATTTTTGCCCTTTTTTTGATGACAAACTTTTTTTTTCCAGTGCCAAATTTCCAACACATTAATTAATTGTTGCAGCCAATTAACTGTAGTTGTGCAAATGAATTTAGCACTAATTACCATGCAGTGCCTGTAATCACATAAAAAACTTGCTGAGAGAGAGAAGAGAAAGGAGGAATGGGAAGGGAGTAGTGGCTTGAGGGGAGGGGATCTGGAGTAGAGAACAGCCACGGAAAAAGGTGGCAGTGGGGTGAGATTTCCTGCTTTAGGAGCCATCTTGGTTCGAAGGAAAGTAGTCTTCCCAGCCACATCCCGGACCTCTGAGATTCAGACAATCTCAGTGAAGGAAGGACGAAGTGCTGATAAAGAGTAATCTTCCCTTTGTATAAGAACTTCCAACCAAAGGACAGAGGCCCAGAGTGGATATCTCTGGTGGTTTCAACGATGCATTGTGGTTCCTATGAATCCTGAAGGCCTCAGTGTTTATCACCATGGCTGGAATTACTGGGTAAGGATGTTGGGTGCCACTGGGAGAAGACGTGCCATTCCTGAAGGGCCAAGTTGACGGGAGGTCGGGGCTGGGGAGGGGGGTGTAGAGAACAGTGATATGTGTTCTTGGCTTGGTTCTAGAGCCCTGAGTAGACTGGGAAAATTGTTATGAGTCCACAGCCACTGGAATAGGCCAATGGAGCAATGGTAACATAAACTACAAAAGAGCCAGCTCCAGCAGGAGGTGGGAGGTGGCAGCCTTTAGCCAGGCACAGCTCCCAGGAGAGGAGCCAAACCTTCTCTCCTGCAAGTTGGCATCTCTACCATCCATCATGTCTGGGCCAACTCTAGGTTTCCACCTGTCAGCTTCAACCAGTGCCCAGAGGCTGAGGGACAGACCAGCTTCTTCTGATTTAGCTGTTCATGAACTCAGTTGGAGGGAAAGAGCAGTGGTAAAGTCAGGACTAAGCACTGGACTGGCATTTCTGTTTCCATTCTGCTTCCTCCCTCTTCACCATGTCCCAGACGCTGAGCCTGCCCAAGGTGTGCGTGTGTTTGTGTAAATGCACTGTGGTTTACCCTGCAAAAAACCAAAAACTTTCTATATAGCCTTACCCCACCAAAAGAGAGCACTCTATGTTGTTGTTGCCGTCACATTGATTCTGACTCATAGCGAACCCATATGACAGAGTAAAGCTGCACCATAGGACTTTCTTGGCTGTAGAGAAAGCAGATCACTAGGTCTTTTTCCTGCAGAGCCACTGGGTAGGTTCAAACTGCCAACCTTTCGGTTAGCAGCAAATGCTTAACCACTGCACCACCAGGGCTCCTTACTCATTCTATAATGAGCCTCAGTTTCTTCCTCAGACCTCATCAGAGACAAATTCAACTTCGTGTTTCCAAGGAGGACAGATATCCAAAGGCTGAATTCTCCCTTCCCCCGTTCAGGTCTCAGGTCTGTGGGCAGATTGCTCAAGGGCTTCATCACTTCAGCCTTGTTCTTCCTGGCAAAGGGAAAACAATTTCAAGGGCACATGCCATATTGCCCTGTTTCATGACACTGCTGCTGTCCCAACCCATGAGCCAAATCCATGAGCTTGGAGGATCTGAATTAACCTGTGCTGGTCCAATGCTCTCCTCACCTCCAACATCTCTCTTCTGGTACCACCCACACCCTCTTCCCAGCAACGCTAGTCAAATATAAAAAGGCATCCTGTCTGAGAAAGCAAGGTGTGGTAGAAAGAACCCAATTTTCAGAGTCAGGAATCTTGGGTCCAGGTTCTTCTCTGACACTTAAAAGCATATGATCTTGGGAAAATCTATTTACTATCTCTGAGCTTCAATTTTCTTCATCTGTAAAACAGAGATAATAATAGTGCCAAGACTAAAGGGTTAAAATTAACAATTACATATATAAAACATTCAGCATACCAAGTGCAATGAACTATTTCATTCATTGCTTGTGTGTGTACGAATTGATAGAACCTTGTTGATGGGCAAGTTGCTAATGTTAAAAAATATTTTTTATGTTCACACAAAAACTTGTACACAAATACTCATAGAAGATTTATTTTAAGAGCCAAAAACTGGAATCAGCTCAAGTGTTCTTCAACAGGTGACTGGTTAAACAAACCGTGGTACATCCATACCAAAGCAGTTGCCATCAGTTGATTACGGCTCATAGTGATCCTGTGTGTCAGAGTAGAACTGTGCTCCATAGGGTTTTCAATGGCTGATTTTTCAGAAGTAGGTTACCAGACCTTTCTTCCAAGGCACCTCTGGGTAGACTCTAACCACGATCCTTTAGGTTAGCAGCTGAGCATGTTAGCCATTTGCACCACTCAGGGACTCATGGTACATTCATACCATGAAATAAAAAAAGGAACAAGCTATTGATAGACACAATCACTTGAATGGATCTTCAGAGAATTAATATTGAGAGAAAAAAAAGCCAATTCTAAAAAGTTATATGCTGTGTGATTCCATTTTTGAAATGACAAAATTTGAGAAACAGAGGACAGATTAGTGGTTGCCACTAATTATGGACTGGGATGGAGGAGAGGTGGGTGTGATTATAAAAGTACAACAAAAGGGATCCTTGTGGTGTTGGAACTGTTTAGCACGTGCACACACATCAAGAGAACAAGTAAAACGGGAAATCTGAATAAGACTGGTGGATTTTACCAATGTCAATATCCTGGTTTTCACATTATACTATAGTTTGTAAAATGTTACTATGGGGGAAAGTGGGCAAACTGTACAAGGGGCTCTCTCTCTATTATTTCTTACAACTTTACATGGATCTGTAATTATCCCAATTAAAAAAAAAAAAAGCTATGACAGATTATTGGTGTCTCTGCTGTGTATAGCAGGGAAAAGGGGCTGCCCTTGTGTTTCCATTGCAGAATTCCAAAGAGGAAGATTAAAAAATTAATTTTTTTCATTAAGTTAGATCAACAAACAAGATTACCGTTGTAGGAAAATATTTGTACCTGTTGACCCAGTAATTCCACTTCTTGGAATTTACTGTAAAAATGCATTAAGTTTTATGTGTTAGGATGTTCACTGTGGTATTATTTATACAGCAAAAATATCTTAATGATTAAAAATAGGGAAGGGGCCTTACAAATTATGTATATCTAGGTGATGAAATACTCCACAGACTTTAAACATTCTTAAACAATAAACAAATACCCAGAACAATGCCTGGTGCATAGTAGGCACTCAATAAACAGTAGTTATCTTCTCATTACTGGGTTGTTCTGGGGGTCAAAAAAGTTAAATGTACTTGATAAAATGTACAGTGCCTGGCAAATGGTAATTGTAGTTATCTTTTTTCTTTTTTTTTAATTTATTTTGTTGTAGTTATCTTTTTTCTTAAATTTATTTTGTTGTTGTTGATAATATACACAGCAAAATATACACCAATTCATCATTATCTTTCTAATGGCTGTTTCTCCCAGTTTCATCCTAGATGAAGCTGTACTTCCAGTCTGAACACTACTTAAGGTGCTCCTGGCTTGACAGGCACGGGAATGGGGGAACTGACTTTTTGGGGAGTCTGAGTCAAGCGAATGAGGCCACTTCCTCCTGGGGCTCTCTTTTTGCTCCATACCATAAAGAAAGCTACGGATATTCTTTCTAGCATGTGCACGTATACACATCTGACCTCTAATTTCAGGGGAATCATGGAGTCTTTGAATCTCAGTAAGTAATGTCAGCCCTGCTGACTCCATCAAAGTAATACTACTCTGCTGCATCAACCACTGTTGACTGAGCACCTACTGAGTATTAGGTACTGTTCTAGGTGCTTTACACACTTTATTTCACTAAATTCTCACAACAACCTTAAGAGGTAGTTGTTTATCTGCATTTCACAGATATGGACACTAGGGCTCAAAGAGATTAAGTAACAGGTTACCCAAGGTTGCATAACTGACAAGTAGCAGAGCTGGCACTGGAACCCAGGGCTGTCTGCCTCCAAAACTTGAGCTTTTAACCACCTCACATGCTGCATTTAGAAGGACTGAGGAGGGTTGCACTGTGTGGTAATTGTGCTGAGTCACATGTCTGGGGGAGCCCAGGAGAAGTACTTCTGTTCTTCCACTGCCCCTTGGGTAGGCACAGACTTAAACCCATCCTGGGCAGAAGATAAATCTCTGAAGCATTCTGAAGTCATACAGTCCCATAAGTAAGTTTTTCCATAAGTCTAACCTCCATCCTTCCTGCTCACATCTGATCCCTGTTCCTTTCTTCTGTTTCCAGTGGAGGTGAATAGATGACAGGTTGCCCCTCCATGAAAGATCCTAGGACAGAAGAGAATGGAGGGAGCTTCTCTCCCCAGCTTTGTTGAGGCCATGACTAGAATGACTCAGTCTCCTTGATCTCTTGATCTGCCCCAAGGCATCAAACCAAAAAATGAGCAGGAGAAAATGGATCAGGAAGGATAAGCAGAAGGGAATAGATTAACCAGACCAAGAAGACTGGCTTAGAGAATGGCCTTTGGACCTTAGTGCTGGGCTCCGGGTGAAGTTAAGGTGTACAGTTTTGCCCACCAGGCTTAGCAGCCAGCTTTATGTCTGACATCTATCCAGCTGTGGAGGTCTGGCCAGCATCTCTTGGGCCAGAGCCTCTCGCTATGACATCTCTATAGCCACCTCTCTTTCAGACAGAAAGAAGGGACTAGGGTTCCATCAGTCTGTATTTACCTCTCCTGTTTGAATACCACCTCACTGTATTTGCTCAGGACCAGGCAGCTGAATTGAGGGCACAGAAATGCCCAGGGAAGAGAATAATTTTGTGGGAAGGATGGCGGAATCTCAAGACTAGGTCCAAAGGGGCTCTCCCAAGATCCCATGGCTAGGTCCAAAGCTCTTCTCTCTTTTCTCTCAATATGAGATCCCAGAAGAGAATTGGAGCCTGAGATTGAACACACAGAATGGGGAACAGGGTGTCTTCCCTCTCTCCCCTACACATTGTTCTACCCTATTGGGGCCCAAGCATGCCCACTGCTCACTTTGGCTTCCTTGGGCCCACCAACCCTATGGACAGGAGAGGGTTAAAGCATGGTATGGGCAAGCTATAAATTTCCCATCAGTGTGGGGAGAGCAGGACTGTTGGCAAGGAGGGGGTTGGGCTTGGGGGGAGGGGGAGCTGGGAAAAAGCCAGGAGGTTGTCTCTAGGTAACAATAAACACTGCAAGCAAGGAGCAGCTGTTACACTTACTCTCTCTGCATCACAATGCTGAAATAACACTAATAAACCAGTGTGCCCAATGCATAGGCACACACGCACCCAGGGCTGGGCCCCACTGCAGCCCTAAGGCTGCCCTATGCTTCAGGGCAGGGCCCTTGATGCCAGCGGACACATCATTCTTGGCCTGGATATTCTTGTGGGGAGGACGAAGACTTACATGGCCTCCTACCCTAGTGGTATTCTCAGGGACAACAGGTAGCAGAGGCTGGGGGTTCTGGGTTCCGATCTTGGTGGCATTCACTAGTGGCATGAGTTCAAATGAAGTCACTCTCAGCTGAGAGTTAGGAGGAGACAGGAAGAGTAAGAGAAAGAAAAGTATAGAGAACAGATAACTACTTACCATGTCCTCTAAGACTGTAGGGCATGAGGCAGCCAGGGGTTGGGTTAGCTGAAAGGAAGGTAAAAGAAAAGGGGGACAGAGGAGGGGCTTGAGAACGAGGAGGATCAGGGAGCATGTGGTATCAAGGAGTGATTCTTACATCTCTCCTGAGGTTGAACTCCCCACACCTGCCCACACCTCACCTGGTGCATCCAGGCTCCCCCTCACAGTACCACTTTTATACCCAGAACCAGGTGATGTGTTGATTCAGGATTGAGCTTTATTATGGGGGTTCCAGCAGAGGACCCTGGGCTTCAGATGTTGCCAGGGAGAGTGGTCCCAACTCCCTCTGTTAAGAATAGCCGGTCTGCCCTTTCTCCGACCAAAGCCCTCTCTGGATTTCCAGGAACAGCTTGGCAGTGTCCCTCGCCCTGGCTGGAGAGAAGAGCCGTTGGTAATGAAAGGAACAGAAATAGGAAAATGAAAACTCAGGCTCTATTACAAGTGCCTCCCTTTTCTTAGCCCACCGTTCTCTGAGGTTAGCAGGAGGAGGTATTTATTATTACGTGTCTGAATATGCTGGCATCCATGCTCTCTAACTGCTTCCCTTTGCTGAAACAGGGAGGCCCTTAGATTGTGGGCAGAGGTATGGATGGTTCTCCTAGTCTACCTTCTGGCTTCTTTTTCTGGTGTGTTCGAAGACAATATTCAATCATCCCCCCTGATTCAGAATGGATAGAGAAGAAGCATACCACCCACCTGTCCTGCACATCTGATGACCTATGATTCTGTGCCCACTTCCCAGCCTCACCCCAACACTCTGGTTTAGCCACCAGAACGCTCCTTAGAAGCAAGAATGGTGAGACTACGTCTCACGTACTTTGGACATGTTATCAGGAGGGATCTATCCCTAGAGAAGAACATCGTGCTTGGTAAAGTAGATGGTCAGTGAAAAAGAGGAAGACCCCCAATGAGATGGACTGACACAGTGGCTGCCACAATGGGCTTAGGCATAGCAACGATTGTGAGGACAGTGTAGGACTGGGCAGTATTTTGTTCTGTTGTACACAGGGTCTCTATGAGTAGGAACTGACTCGACAGGCACCTAACAACAACAACTAGGAGCCCCTAGTTCTCTCTTCCCTTGTCCCAAAGGGTCTGTTTGCAGGGAAAAGACTGGGATCAAGTGGTTATCCTTCCAGGTTCTGATCTTGTAATGTCGCTTAAAAACAAACAAACCCTCCCCCCAAAACCCCAAAGCTATGAGGTGTTAGCTGGGTATCCAGGGCTCTGGGCCGGCAATGAGGGCAGGGTGGAGGGACTGTCTGCCAAAGTCCTTCTTGTGGAAGGTGCCCAGGGGCACTGAATTGCCCAGCACCATGCAGCCTACAACACAGTAGGGCAAGAATAACTGGCCTCTCCTATCCCTTCCTCACTGGGAAGCCTCTCACAGGAACACTCAGCCACCCCAACTTTCTCATCCATTTCCCCCTCTTCTTTCAAGGCTGGTGCCTTCCTTGCCCCACAATTCAGATGAGACGCCTTTATCCACAGAGCTCAGAGTCGGGGAGAAGTGGGGCAGAAGAGAGCTCTAACAGGCCGGGACCCCTCTCCCCTCTGTCATTTTCATGAACTACCCCCACTGTGTGAGTCACCAGAACCCGGAGCTTGGCTGAGCTGCCAGCAGCCTTCTCCCTCCTCCCCTCCCCCAGCTGGGCAGATATGCACTCAAAGGGCCCCAGAGCCCACCATCTTCCTACCCACAGGGCCCCAGCCTCCTCCTTCATCCCTAGAAATCTGCACACAGACACACTAAAACTGGGTGAGCAAAGGAGTGTAACAGCCCCCAGCATGTGCTCTGTGCTGGGACAGAGAGAGCGGCTGCCTACACAGTAAAGCAAGGCTGCCGGCCAGGAAAACTGGCACACTCGGACACACGGCCTTGTCTGTCGGCACGCGAAGGCGAGTGGGAAAGGATGGGGTGAGAAGGCTGTCTCAGGAGCAGGCGCCTCCTCCTGGCTCCCTCTCTGGTTACTGTTTCTCTTCCTTGGCCTCTCTCCCTAAATGCGATGAACACTGTGGCACTGTCACCTATGGGGTGTTTATCCCTTTCTCTGCCTTTCTGCCCCTCCTCCATGGTCTTGAGAGCTACAGAAAGGGGATCTGCGTGATCACCTTCAAGGTGGGAGGTTCAGACATCCAGATCTCTCACTAACCAGAGGGGCAAACTGAGGCAGAAGGAGACAAGGGGTCCCATCAAAGTTAACAGGGAAACCCGAGGCCGATATGAGCTCCTCAATTATTTCCATCAAGTCCCTTTTCTCCAGAGTGCAGGGAATTCTGGGCATCACTACCTCCGCCTTCCACTTCCTTCACATCTACCTTTTTCCTCCCCAAAGGCTCCGCATTCCCCCTGGACTCCCAGTGCAGACTCCAGGCTCTAACTGCAGGCCTGCAGATCTGGCACCTCTGGCTCAACCTTGGAAGCGTGAGGCAGGCCTGGTGCGGGTTGGGGTAGAGGCTCTGTTCCTTAGAGAATCTGGATTGAATGCTTTAAGAGCCTTTTTATGCCTTAGTTGGGGTAGGGATGGAAAGGGGGTGAGAAAGAGGGCTTACAGAAAGCTTGCCACCCTTCCCTCCTTCTTCAGCTACGTGATATTCCCCACTGCTATGCGTTTCAGAGTAGAAACAACAGCTACCTAATAAATCCCCCGAACAGCACCCAATATGAACGGCCTGCCTTGTATCAGGCAGCTAGCTCCACAGGTGGGACCACAGGCATCAGTCCCAAATTTTCCCTCTATCTTCTCTCCAGGTTCAGGCCTCTCCGTGATCTCCTGACAAGAAAATCTGCCTTTCCAACTCCCTGGCACATTTATGACCCTGCAGGCCCATGAAAGCAGGAAGGGGTCCTAGATGGGCTCTTTTCAGACTGTCTTGAGGGAGAATGGGCAGGGATCCTTCTCTTCCTGTTAGTAGTAGTGAAGGCAGAGAACCAGACAGCCAAAGAGGAGATGACTGAGGGTCAAAGGGCAGGACAGAGTGAGCCTGGGGATACTTAGAGAGGCAGGTCCTGCTCTTCCCCATGGCCTTTGGGGATATAAACTGAGGTACTAAGACATAAGAGAATTCTGGGGGTAGGGCAAAGGTGTTGGGGGCCTGAGGTGTGTGACAAAGTTTCCACCTGCACTGCTCTGAAAACCTGGTACCCATCCTTGCCCCCACCCCAGCTGAGCCTAATGAAGCACAGAACAAAGAATGCTGAATTTTTTATGAGAAAGGAGGAGGATGCCAGGAAATGCCATCTTTAGCAACATGGTAGGAAAGTCCCCTTTCTCTTTCATTCATTCCCTCTTTTACCCTAGCATCTGACAGTGGAGGAAGCAGGCAGGTGGGGATAGGGTCAGCTGAGAACTTGCCTTTCTCTCCAGTGTGCACCAACACCATACAGATGGGGTCTGACCAAGTGTTCTAGGGCAGTGTACTACTTGAATTTGGGGTATTCCTGACTCAACCTTCAGGGCCTTGAGTTTAAATTCTGCCTCTGTTCTAGGCTTACCTGTGGGATGAGGGCTATAAGATCACTCTTCACTACATCTTTTTAGCATAACTTTCCCCAGTGGCTAATATGGCAGGGAAACTGCTACAAGATCTCAAAAAAAAAAAAGACCTCAATATTTAGTCTTTACTGGGAGACTTACTTCTCTGTTAAGCAAGTTAGGGTAGTTGATGCCTTTCCTTCCCTGTGGCCCTTAACATGGTAAAATCCCAAGGGAATGGGAGGCTATAGGAGATTTGTTTGCTTAGAAGCAAGGGAATGAATGCGATGAGCTTGGGAATGGGCTGTGTGAAGGAAATGTCCCTCTAGTAGTGCTCCATAGAGTTGCACCTGCCTGACTCCCCTGAGTTGCTCCCAGGACACAGAGGCTAGAGACATGCAACTCTGAGCAATGGAGAATAATATCCCGCCCACCCTTTTTTCTTAACTTCCATCCCCTGATACCTACCTACCTTTTCTTTCCCTGTGTTCCCAGGAGTTCTCCAAATCCAGAAACTCAAAGCAAATCAAAGATAGGATTCAACTGATTTCCCCTCTCTGGATCTCTGTTTCCACATCTGTAAAATGAAGGGGTTAAGCAAGATGAGCTCCAAGTTTCCTTCCTTGCAACAGTAAGGTTCTATGATTCACACCCCAAAAGGCACCAGGCCTCATTTGCATGCTGTTTTGCATGTAATTTCCATAGCACTTATTTTATGTCAAAATGTTCAGAAATATCTCCAAACCCTGCCCTTCTCCTCTCTTCCATCACAGTCTCTGGTCCTATGGTCCGAGTCCTTGTCTTCTTTCTTCGAGGATCTCAAAGCCCTCTCCCCACCCTACTTTCACAATTTTAGAGCATTCACTGGGACAAGCCCAAGCTGACAAAACCCCAGGAGCAAGAAAACAGATTTACCTACTATTCAGGGTACAATTTTGGGCCCCAGACCTGAGTCAGCCAGTGCAGCTCCATTCCTTTTGGGGGTCCTGGCAGTTGCAGGGAGATCCTGGCACCTCTCCCCCACACCTCCCCCTCCTCCTCCACCTTACTGTACTCCATGCCAGAACACAAAGTGGCCAGTGATTGATGGGCCTGGGTTCCCGGTAACCGCACCCAGTGGCCCAATCCTCCTCCCTTACCCAATCCCTCCCCTGTCCCTATTCAGAGATCAGATTGTCTCATGTTGGTCCCTAAGGTCCCATTAATTAAAAATACATCCAATTAAATGGCAGGTGAAAACGTGCTATTGGAGCTCTCCACCCCCTGCCCCAGCTTCGTCCCCCCCGCCCCCGCCTTTTAAGCCTCAGCTGTGCTTTGAGCTGAGGGGGAAAAAAAAAAACCCAGAGAGAGAGAAGAGGAAGACATAGCAGTGGGGGTATGGGGGTGGGGGTTGTTTGAACCTCTGCCAGGGTAGCATGTGCCAGCCTGGGAGAGTGGCACTGTGCCCTGGTGTCTAATTTCTGGAGGTGTGAGTAGGTTTAGTCAGCTGGGTACCCACCTCCATCTCCCTTAAAGGGGCAGAGAGAAGTCAGAGGGCGTGGCAGGTTGCAGCTGCCCTCCTCCTGGGCTTGGTGGGTGAAGGGCAGAAGTGTAAATGGTAGTGGGGCTTTAGGAGGGGATGTGATGGGTGTGATGTTCAGGGGTTGGAAGAGTCGGAGGCCTCCATTCTTGGCATATCCCCTACTCTTCTCCAAACTGGGAAGAAGATAACAAGGAGACGGGTGGGACCGAGGTGGCAGGGCATGATGATACTCCCAAGCCTGGCTGTGCCTACCCCTGCCCACAGAAAAGCTGAGAAAGAGATGAAGGGAGGGAGGAAGGGAGGAGCCATAATTTGAGTGAGAGTAGATGGGTCAGACAAGATAAAATATACACAGATGAATGCTTGTGTGGGCACCATACTCCCAGCACCTTATAGGCAAGAGGGCCTAGAGGGACATGTCCTCTTTGCCCCTTCTCTGGGCAAAGAGAAGCAGTGGTGGTGTGAAGTCACCTCTACCTGGCTGCCTGGTAGGCTCTGGGTAGGACATCTGTCTTGATGAGCACTGACCATTCTCATTCTCCACACTCAGGGCCCCCAGCACTTTGGCGAGATTAGGCAATGGCCCCCCACCCAAAACCCTCTGGCTCCAACCAATGCAAAGCTAATGAGTACTGAAAGATGCTGGGAGAGGAGCTTAGGACAGAGGGGTAACTAGAGGTGGCACTCAGAAACTGGGCAGAAATGGGGAGGGTGCCGACCCAAGGCCCCCACCTGGCCTCCTTGGCAGCCTCAGCACCTCCTCCCTTCACTTTAACGCTAATTGGAGATTTTAATCTGCGCTGCTGCTCTGCTCAGGGTGCTGGGGGGAGCGCCAGCTGTGCAGTAATTCCAGCAGCACCGACTGTTTAATCAAGCTGTCCTCCTGGGGAGGGGCCCTTGGGCATGGGGTGGTGGGGGAGGAGAACCTCTGTCATCTCCCTTAGCCTGTTCAACCTGGCAGGGCTTCATGGGGACTGAGGGTCATCTGTGGGGTCCTTACCCCCATAGGGGCCCTGTGGCCACTTGGCATCCCTGGCAGAGAGCCATTACATGGTATGGGGTGGGAGTGAGGCTCTTGGGCTGAAGCAACTCCCCCCTCCGATTCTGCTTTTTGACACCTTTTTGGCTCAGAGCCCTGGGGTGTCTGTCAGTCTCCAGCCACCCAGGCTGCAAAAATCCACTAGGCCTTCTT
Organism: Elephas maximus indicus; assembly: GCF_024166365.1. Lineage (NCBI taxonomy): Eukaryota > Metazoa > Chordata > Mammalia > Proboscidea > Elephantidae > Elephas > Elephas maximus. Next base: position 46,866,707 of record NC_064837.1, on the reverse strand, counting down.
GAGCTCTGTAGGTTTGTGCTGGGGGAGAAGATAGGCACACAAAAGCAGGGCTGAACTTAGCCCCTTTCCTAATCTCTTCAGACCCCTCAAAACTTTCTCACTAACAAGACACTTCTCTTAGAACAAGAAGAGATTTGTTCCCTTCAAACTATAGACGCATCCACTGCCTGGGCTGAAGAGACTGGCTCGGATGGGGACAGCAGGGTGGGCAGCTGGATCTCGGTATACCCTGAAGAAGAGAAGCACCCATGCAAGGTGTTCAGTGCCTAGAACTAAGGGGTTTCCCAAGTTCAGCTGGGGGCATACTGAGATGTCAGGCCACTTTGCCAGAGCATTCAGGGCCTCAGGTCATTTTTACGAAAGAACAAATGGCACCAATTATTCGTCTGTGTTCCTGGGCCCCACCTCTTGGGCTCTTTGTGGGTATTTCTGACCCCCGTCCTGGGGAAGAAGCCCTGGCGGTGCAGTGGTTAAAGCACTCAAAACCAAAAGGTCAATGTTTTGAACCCACCAGACGGTCCATGGTAAAAAAATGTGGCAGTCTGCTTCTGTGAAAATCTATAGCCTTGGAAACCGTATGGGGCAGTTCTAGTCTGTGCTATAGGGTTGGGGCCCTGGTGGTGCAGTGGTTGCTATGGTTGGAATTCAACTCCTGGGCAATGGGTTTGGGTTTTTTTGGGTTTGGTCCTGGGGAAAGGGTGGCCTCCCTCACCCCCCACCACTTCACCCAGATTGTCTGTTTATAGTCATGAGTTTTGATTGGTCGGGAGTGCCCTCGTGTGGCAGAAATCAAGACTGCAGTTGCCCAAGAGGTCGGGCAGCTTTGAGGGATCGGCCCCTAGGTTCAGACACCAGGTTGACAGATTGGTGGGCAGGGTTATCAATGTTTGAGCTCTCTGTGCCATCAGGGTACACCATGCATACTTTTCTCTCAACCACTTCCAGGGACATATCCTGCTTTCTGATACTTGCTCTCCCTCTCCATCCACCCCATCCCACCTGATCCACTTCTAGCTCAAGCAAGGCATGTGGCCACCAGGGGAGGGTGCACCTATCCATAGCTGGCACTTTTTTAGACCTGCTGCTGGTTTTGTCTGGTTTACAGGGGTGAGAAAGGGCATTGCTGGGAGGAAGCCTCAGGTCAAGAGGGTAAGCTATTGTTACCACCATGTCCGGGGAGCAGGGAGATGTTCAGGCCCTCCTACCAACTGTCCACAAGCCTGATGAGAAATGTCACCTGAGCTCTAAACAGAATGACACCTAGTCGTCTATCCTGTCCTATGGTCATCCATTCTCCACTCCCAGGTGGGGCCTGGGAGTAAGGAGGAATAGACTATCAGAGCCTGGGCCCCTTGCCCTGGAGAATATAAGCAGATAAAATACCTTTCCCTCAAAAACACCTAGGCACTCTCCAAGGGTGCCAGGCCACTGGGCAGAATGCACATCTGAGGCTTCAGACTTCCACTCCCCATGAGCAGGGCTCCCTGTCATTAGAACCTTCCTCTCCAGTGTCAAGAGCCCTGGTGGCTCAGTGGTTAAGATCTCGGTGCTAACCAAAAGGTCAGCAGCTCAAATCCACCAGACAGTCCTTGGAAACCCTATGGGGGAGTTCTACTCTGTCCTACACGGTTGCTATGAGTTGGAATCGATGGCAGTGGGTTTTTCTCCAGTGTCAATACCATCTGTCTACTAGCCCCTTCTCCCCAAACCCACTAAATGCGGGAAACAGTTCTGAACTACAGAAAAAGAGAGGGATACTTGACACCAGGAAGGTGTCCAGATGGTAGGACACTAGGGCTGGAAGTCACTGGGGCAGAGAGCTGCCAACAGAAGTAGGCCTTTCCCATCATTGAAGACATTTAACGACAGAGAGAAATATTCCCATTATGACCCTGTTTTAGGCTGGTGGGTAAAGTGGGGAGCATACCTACAGGGAGGCAAGAAGGGCGGGGGTGAGCACTGGAGGCTGATGACCTGCCGGCTCTGGGCACTGGAGACAGAGGGAAGCAGGCTTACAGGCCTCTACTTCTGGTGTCTCACACAGTAGACAGGTGGGATCTTCCACTGAACCTAGAACAGAGACAGGAAAGCCGATTAATGGTAGTAAGAAAGGACAGCACTACTCTATCCTGATTCAGAAGGGAGAGAGAACAGCTTCTTGGGAGAAAACAAAGGCAGGGCTATGGATGAGGGTTGTGGGTGAGTGGGGCAGGTGTTGTAGAGGAAGGGGGTGAGAGTAACCAATATCAGCATCCCACTGTAGAGGAATATCCATTAACATAGTTGGCCAAGAGGATAGAGCCAAATGAAATGACTGCCAGTGCTGAGAAAATGGGTTACCTGCTCTAGCCAGGAGACAGAACTTGTTAACCAAAAGGTAGAACACCAGAATAGCATAAAATAATAAGCTAAGGAAACTCCTCTGGAGAGCTTTGGAAATAAAAAAACTTTCCTTACACCTCCACCTAAAAAAAACCAAACCCATTGCCTTCAAGTCGATTCCAACTCATACCGACTCTAGGGGACAGAGAAGAACTGCCCCATAGAATTTCCAGGAGGGCCTGGTGGATTTGAACTGCTGTCATAGCACTTAACCACTACGCCACCAGGGTTTCCTTCCTTAGACCACGGGTGGAATATCCCACATAAAAAAAAGATCAGGGGCCTCTGACTGGCCTTAGGTCCTTACCTGGCTTTAGATTTGGTGAAAACTCTAGAAAAGTACATGGACACTGAATTTTTCAGGGCTCTGGATGCCAGGTTACTGATGGACATGACAACATTCCTCAGGGGCTATCCCTCCTGCTGGTGCTGCCACCTGTAAAAGAAAATGACAGGTTATATCAGACACAAGTCAAGAAGAGTGCCTTTGATTTTTCACCCAGGAAACATGGCCTTGGTATGCAACAGCGATAGTTACGGTTACCTCTTCTAATTCCCTCAAACCTGAACTCACAAACCCAGAGGGATTCAGATGTACCAACAGGTCTTAATTATGTTCCCAGAGAGAGTTATAACTGTTCTAAGATTCCTACCTCCAGGGAATTAGCTCCAAGTCTGCTAAAGTCAAAGCCATTGTCCCTATACTTGGAATTGTAAGTTAGGAATTCAACAGAAATAGAAGCTGTGAAACCCAGAATTATAAAAGGCAATGAAGAAGAAGGGCAAATCAAAGATTGTACTGATTAAGGTTAATGAGTGATGACTTGGAGGAGACCATTTAGTCAGACTGCCAGCTTGGATTTGAGGTTCTCTTAGTCTGTAATAGCTTATTCAAGAAGTGCTCTGAAGAAAAAAAGGGTCTATTTTTACGAGACAGAAAGGAGGTTTACATAACAGACACTATGAGATAGAAAGGTTTACAGGACAGCAGACTTGATGCAATTTGGGACAAGTAGGTCTATCATACATGTCCTGGGTAGGGACAAAGTTGTATGGCAAGCAACCCCATATTCTCCCATGCTATCAATTAAGAGCGTGAAGGAGAAAATGTAAAACGTATGTACTGACATCTTTTTTGTCATCAGCGGACAATGTTCCCATTGCAGATTCCCTGTCTCTCTAACCTAGACCCATGACTCCATCTCTAAGCTGCCCAGCAATGTCTTTCTCCCTTCAAGATTCCACTTCCAGCTTGGGGATGCTTCAGCATTCCCCTCTGCTCATCACTGGCTCCCAGATTCATATGCCCAGAGAAAGTAAGCATTGCAAAGGATTGCAGATACATCTTAGAAAGGTCCAAAGAGAGGGAGTCTGTACCAGAGTGAGGTAATTTACAGAACCTGCGTGCACATCAGCCCACTGAACACACAATCATGGCTTAGGCCACTGTGGAGCACCACATACCACTTTCCTTCTGCCTCACCAAAGAACACCAAACAACTCAAAACTAAAGAAAAAAATGAAGAGGAGTAGAGGCTTCCCCAGCAACTTCCCTGAAATCTCAGAGAATATTTCATTTGCTCAGGGTTTTAGAATCCCTTCTCACTCAGATGCCCCCTTCCCCTCAGTTTCCCAACAGGTAAGATGTGTTTTCATTCTCCCTTCTTTTTGGCTTTGCTTTTCAATATAGCTGCATTGTAGTGCAAAGGAGCCTGAATTTAGATTTCAGGTAAACTCCTTACATTACTGCCTCTGAGGATGTTTCCCTGTTACCCAGCTCCCAGAGAAGGTGGCAAAGTGCTCCTTGAACTTTGGGGTAACTCTCAGGGCATCAGGATCTTTGGCCGAAGCTGCTATTTGCTTCCCAATGCACCAGACCACTTGACTCTAAATATTACATTTGTGCAATTTGCATGTCATTGAAAAATTAGTCTTTGAGGTAAAAAATACAAAAGTTTCTCAATTTCCAGTAACGATTTTTTAATCTATCCTTTCCCCCTCAATTTCTATCCCCTGCCCCACCTCTAAATCTCACAGCCCTTCCTGAGGAAGCTCAGGCCTCTCCGGAGTTGATTTTAAAATTTGGGGCTCTATACTCAATGTGTACTCTTTGACCTTATGGTCCAAGATTCTTGCCTCCTGCATTCTAGTCCTGGATGACTGCCACTAAGTGGCTATGAGACTGTGGGCAAGGCACTTGCCTTCTCTAAGCCTCAGTCTCCTATTCTGTAAATTGAGAGGTTGGGTTAGGTGATTTCTATGGTCCCTTTCTAGCTCTGGTAATCTATGATTCTATAAAGGAGAAGGCACAACAGTCCTTCCATTGGGAAGTGAGACATTCCTGCTTTTCACACATTTTCTCTGGGCCCTGCAGGGAGAAGCTCCCCTCCAGATGCCTGGTTTTCTCATGCTGGTTTAACTAAGGGGACAAACAGGGGAGTCCTTCTTTTAACCCACAAACTCCTTCCCTTAAGAGGAAAAGCTGCTAAGAAGGTGATCTAACTCCAACCCTGAATCTTGAAAAAGCAGTAAGAGAATGAAGGCAGGTATAGGGGCAGGAAGGAGGAGTATGATAAGCATGCCTCCTCCCCTACACACACCTTTCGATGTTTAAGAGTCTGAGCACCCACTTGGCTTTGCCCTAGGGAGCAGTGGCTGCTTATCTAATACAACTGTGTGTGGATAGGAAGAATGCCAAGGACACATGTGAACACATCCAGAGCATCGACATAAATGTTCAATCAATGCATATACACTCCTGCTCTTTGTAAGAAGCCATGGTGGGAAGGGACACATCCCAGTGCTCCCCCTCCCCAAAGTCGGAAAGGAAGAGACAGTGAGACAGGAGCTACTTGGCTTCCTATAAATTGTTTTGTCCTTCCTCACAGCTGCAATCAGAAGCTAAGGGCTCCCGCAGGCCTTGTTCTGATCTGCTGCAGGCGATGGAGGGTTTTTGAAACGGAGAGGACTTGGCTGCGGCCCCGTTTCAGCTGCCGTTGGGGCTGGCTAATGGGCTCATTCGGGAAGACCCCCGCCTGCCTCACTAAAGAGTCCCCCGCCGACCCCCTCCCCAGTCCCAACCCAATTAATAAATGGGGGCTCCCACTTTATGGCTCTGGGAGCAGGAACCAGAGATACAAATGACCCCCAGGGAGGGACAGAAAAAGGCCTTCCAACAGTCAAGCCAGAGAATTGTGCATCCACAAGCACATGCTGCCACAGGCTAGTCACAGCCCATTTTCAAAGCATTAAAGGGGAAGAAACTGGCAAAAAACTATTTTTTTCCCCAGATTCAAAGTAGGGTAGGGTAGCATTCCTGAAGTCTGTAGGCACACCCCAGCAAACAACTCTTTCTCCCCTAGTTCTTCAACCTAAAAAGCGCTGGGGACAGGTCATCTTCTGCACACACAACACAAGCTCCCCTATTCCCCAGGAGCAGTGCCCCCTCCCAGACTCTGCAATAGTGGACAGACACAGCTCATCAATTGGTTAATAAACACTTCCTACTTCTTAAAAACAAAGCAGCTATCTCTTGCCAAGCTCTCATCACTAACAATGGCACAAACATGTCCTGGGGTCATCATTTTGAGGCTTTTATTTCTCCTCTTACATCCAATCTATCACCACACCTCACACACACCAGTTGCCATTGAGTTGATTCAATCTATGACTAACCAAAAAACCAAACCTGTTGCCGTCGAGTCGATTCCGACTCAGATTCTGACTCAGAGCGACCCCTATAGGACAGAGTAGAACTGTCCCATAGTTTCCGAGGAGTGCCTGTTGGATTCGAACTGCCGACCTTTCAGTTAGCAGCCATATCACTTAGCCACTAGGCTTTCTAATTCCTATGGATGCACTTCCTTCTGATGCCGCTTTTGGAGGCCCTCACCTACCTCATACCTGGAAAAGAACAATAATATCCCAGCTAGCTTCTCTGCTTCCTTGACCCAGTACAGCTGCAAAAGTCCTCAACATCATTTTCGTCTAATCATGCTTTAAAACCAAAAACCAAACCCACTGCCATCGAGTCGATTCTAACTCATAGCAACCCTAGAGGACAGAGTAGGACTGCCCCATAGGGTCCCCAAGGATTCGAACTGTCCATCTTTTGATTAGCAGCTGAGCTCTTAACAACTGTGCCACCAGGGCTCCAATCATGCTCTGCTCCGTGTTCAATCCAAATCAAATCCAAAGTCCTAACTCAGGCCAACAAGACTGCTCCCCCAACTTCGTGTCCTACTATTCTTTTCCTGGACCACCCTAGCTAGTCCATTCACAGCCCTCTGCACAGAACACACGTAAGCCCTCCTCCATAAATGTTCTCCCTCTGTTCACCTTCCTCTCTTTTGTTCCATGTCCTTTTTCTTCATTACCTTCAAATAATCTTTTATGATTTCCACTTTTTCTGATGATTTGCTTTGGCTCCCTCTGTATTAGGGTACTGTTTTGTATTATAAGCTGCATTAATGTGCTGACTTATAAATACTGATTCTCTACTCACCCGGGTAAAAGATTCATCTCTCTCACTAAACTCAAAAGCTTCCTAAAGGTGGGACCCTCCCCTAATCTTCTTTCCCCCAGAAGTTCCCCTGTACTCAGGAAAAGACTCTGCTATATAATATGGGGAACACCTAATGATATTTCTGCTCCCTAGTGAAGCAGCCCTACAAGGAACACAATCTCATATTCACTGTCAATTTTCAGACTGCCATCTGCCCCTACGAACCCTGAACTTGGCACTGAGTCTTTCCAAATTGCAAATTTAGTTCCATGACTTCGAAGTGTGTTACAAAACAAAAAACAAGCACGGTCACCAAAGGAATTTCTCTCCTCAACAGACGTTTATTCATAGTTATACAAACACCTTTCTGTCTTTGAAGACACCCTAGGATGAGAAGCCCCATTTTGTTCCTATTTCTATTAATCCTGCATTTTCATGACCTGATCAACCCCAGCACCAATAGTAATTCTGTTTCCTAACAGCCCTGCCTCTAGACTACCTCTGACCAGAGATACAAATGATCCCGCCGCTCCACATTTCAAAAGGTGTCTAGGAATAGAGAGGTTATTCATGAGTCTCTTACACTGTTTGGTACTTCCTTAGATTAACCTCACTCTCATATGCTGACTCTTCACTTCCTCTTTTTAGCCCAGTGTGGTTAAAGAGAGAAAAGCTGTCTACCACTCCCCTTTATCTCTTACATATTGTTCAGGATAATAAAAGGGATATGCTTTGAGGAATAAATTGAGCACAGTGCCTGACACATGGTAGGTACCCAACAAACGTTAGTTCTCTTTCTCTTCCTTCTCCTTCCTTCTCCACAAGTTTCTCAACCTTTACGGGTCTCTTTTTTCACTGGCCAAAGAGGGCACTGAACTAGACAAACTCTAATGTTCCCCTGTACTAATAACAGTCTGCAACTCTAATTCATACATTCTGGTTTGTTTGCTCTTCTATACACTACCCTCACTTGACACTGAAATGAGGGGGAGAAGAATAATACCAGTTTCCAGATTGACCTAGAAAATAAAAAATCACTTTTTGGAGTTTTAAAACTAAAAACAAATGAACAAACAAAGTAACTTTTTACCATGATGCATCCATGCCATTCCCTCTTTATTCTTGAATTACTCTCTGGAACTATGTAGACAGCAGTACTAAGCAAATGTCCTCATGAGTTATTTGCTTAATATAGTCTAACTTCTCTGGGGCAAATCTGTCTTCATAGCATACCCCAGCCTAGGGGTTCTAGGCCCAGTCTCCGACTCTAAACCTAACTACTGTTATCAAGGGGGACACTCTCACAGTGGTTCTTTAACAAGGCCTCCTGTAATGAATCGTGCATTTCTAAAGCAATTATTCCCCAAATTCCACTAGCCCCACCCCTTGGATGGCCATAATTTCCTCTTCCATTCCACATTCCTACCTTTTCTTTACAAGCACTGATATCCCAAGTCTTTCTTTAGCTCAGCTACCATGTTGCTCTAGTTTTCCCTTCTTCCCCTTATTGCCACCTCCTTCATATATTGTTTCATTTTATATGAGATTTTTGGTCCCTCTAACAGAAATTGCAAATACTAATACAGGGCCAAACTCGGAAGTTCCTGAATTTATAAAATGATCATTCTTCTATACTTTAAGTCTTTTGATTCTGTCTCTTTATCCTGGTCCAAAAGCATTCAAAATTGCATCAGCCTTGGTTGTCTGTATATAAGCTGATGCTCACCAAGGGTGTCCCTCATTAGACATTGTTGTAGTTCTGTGACACAAAAGGAAGTTGGATTTCCTCCTAGAGAGAGCCCACTAGATAGGCCCCTGAGGTAGAAGACATTCTCCAAGAGATAGGCTTTGTTCTTTACTTAGCTCTGACTACTACATTGTGGCGTTTTTAAGGTCTCTCCACCCCACCTCCTTCAGGGATGGTTTGGCTTGGATAAAATGTACTTCATTCCTTAAGTTTACAACCATGCTAGAGCAAGACATTCCAAAACCCATCTATTCCCAGGTCCTTGGGAACCTATGTCTACGTGAAATTACTTCATGGATATTACCTCTTATTTCAGAAAAGTATGCTGCAGCTGAGGGCTGCATATTAAGAAAGCTTCACTAACAACTACCCATCTTTACCATAGCTGTCAAGTTGATTCTGACTCATAGTGACCCTGTAGGACAGAGTAGAACTGCCCCACAGGGTTTCCAAGGCTGTAAATCTTTATGGAAGCAGACTGCCACATCTTTCTCCCACGGAGTGGCTGGTGGGTTCAAACCACCAATATTTCGGTTAGCAGCTGAGTGCTCTAACCACTGTACCATCAGGGCTCCAAAGTACTCATCTAAAAAAAAGGGTATTAAAGAACTACTCCATATCAGCTTCCTTCTTTCAACCTTGGACTACTGATTTCAGATACAGAGACATAATGAGAGCAATTCAATGGTCAAAGCCAGATTTGGCACCCCAGTGATTAATCACCAGGGCATCAAAGCAGTCCTCATCTGCTTTTTCATGGATAGCAGGGCCCCCTTCTCACCAAGGTTTACCTCCCACAGGCACCATCTGCAACTGAGCTTAAAAATGTCACCAGCAAAAGGAACAGTCTCAGGATATGGGGGAAGGGATAATGAGTTTGAAGGTTGAGAGGAAGGCTGGAAGATGACTTCCTGCCTCTCCTAGCCCAGAACCTCTTGTACCTCACACAACATACATTAGAAGCTCCTTTCATAGCTCTTGGCAATAAGAAAGCATGGCTATTCTGCCTTCTCCACTTCACACACCTTAAGATCTGGATAGACATTTGTCTCCTGAACTACCTCTCATTACCTTTCAAAACTATGAAGCAGCAATAACTCTACATACCCAGCAGGGCTAAGCCATCAATACATTTGCTAGGCCTAAATCATAGGGGTTGGGTGGTGAGTAGGGAGAAGAGAGAAAAGAAAGGAAATGAAGAGAAGTGGGTAGACAGGAGATGGAGAGACAGCTGCATATAATGAGAAGTGGCAAAATTCCACCACTAATTCCTTAGGTGTCATAATTCCCCCAAAGTCTGTCAGCTCCCACTTATCCTAACAGTATTCTCAAGGCTATAGAACACTAGCGGTCCTTATCAATGAGAATTGCCACAACAGGACAGTAAAACTAACCAAAGTATCCAGGAATGCTCACCTTCCCTCTCAGCCCAACTTGAAGACTTGGCAATTCTGCCTCTCCCTTGGAACGGTTTAGTATTTCCTCCCGTTAGGTAGTTTCCGCTCCCATTCTGCCTAGATCTTCAGAATGACTAAGATGTGAACAGAGAAGTCACTCTATCCCTAAAATACAGTCAAGCTATGGGGTAACTTTTAGTAACAATGGAAATTCCGGTTTAGTACCAAGAATCTTAACTGTGAACATTTTTGAGGCATTAACCTTACCATACAGTTAAGAATGCCTGTCTGGGCAAAACCAGTGTCTATGAAATTTAGGTTCTAAACAGTAGATTTCTAGTCAGAATCGGCCTTGGGTATGATGGAGAAAAGTCCAGGTTAGTTAGGTCCTTTGCCTTTAAGCCTAGAATTTAAAAGACAGCCATTGCTGTGAATGAAAACAATATTTTCTAGTAGGCCTTAGTCATGAACTTGCAATATGTAAAGATCTAAAACTAATTATTCTGGAGACTAACCAGGAATACAGGATTCCAGAAAATGGAATAATTTTGACCTCTCTATTCTCTTCTGTAGAGACGATTTACCCCACAGAAAAGGGAACACAACTAAACTTTGGAGATTCAAAGACAGGCTGTCAACCCTAACAGTCACCAGTTTTTGAATTCAACGTCTTCCTAATTTCCCTTGTTCTGGTGTAGCCCTTAGCCTTCTATGATTGCTCGGCTCAAGCTCCCTTTTACCTTTTCTGTCTTCTAATGGGTTTTATCTTTCTGCCTATTTATGTCATAATTAGCAGGACTGTAGCACATACTAAAAGGGAAAACTTAATCCTCAATGTTCTAAGTCATGAAAGGGAAGGGAAAGTAAATCTCTTCTCAGGTGGAGATAGGAAGGTTTTGGATAATAGAGATTTTACCCTTCAAACATCTTTGACTCATTTCCTGGATTGGCAGTGTATCAGGAAATCTCCATGCCGACCTTACCCTATCAAGATCATGGAAATAAGTGGGCCTGGGTGGTTCTAGTTTAAAAGACTATTCTTTGGGTCTACACAGCATCTTAACCAATTTCTCTTGACAGCAGTTGAGCTCAAACCCACTTACCTCTCCTGTCAGGAGGAGTCAGGGTACATGAAGCTCAACTCTTTTGATGGCCTGGCACCACCATCATTTGTGTAACCATATTCTACTTTTAAAAATCACATCTTATGGTTTCCCCATCAGCTCTTTTTTTGTTCTCTAGTTCTTAGTCTAGTGTTTCCATGCACCTCTTCAAACCTTGAGAACTTTTTTTTTTGGTAGTTTGTCTACAGTGATTCTGAGACAGACAGCCTCTAAAATAAGGAAAAAATGCTCTTTATGCATGGTTAGATCTGCTCAGAGGGTACAGATTAAGAAGTAAATGCAATGGAGCAAAAGTGGTATAATAACAGGAAATATTTAATTTTCCAATCTCCACTTTCCATTTTTATAAACTGAAAGAAAAAATTTAATATATTACAAAATATCTGTACATTGACAAGATACACCCGATGGGGGGCAAAATCAAGAGAGAGAAAGGAATACAGTGTCAGGAACCTAAATCAGGGAGAATGAGGTGGCAACTGACACTTTTCTGATGCAGCATTCTCTCTCAAAACCTGCTGGTAACCATTTTAGCACTGTAACTATATATGCATACTATATATATACACACACACACATACAAGTGGTTGGGTGATTATGGCATAAGCTAACACAAGCCCTACTTACAAATTTGTGCTAACTGCCTTAAACATATTAGATCTGTTCTCATTTTCAAATCCTTGTTTCTATGGACAGTTGAAGAAAAAACTAAGGAAACTGGGCCAAGCAAATTTGTTTTCAAAACCACAAAAATGATCCTAGTCAAACCAGTTCTGTCTCCCATTCACGACTAGATCAGATTTCTCATCTGTTCAAAATAATGTATTTAACAGACTTAATATATCCCATGGTATAATAATTAAAACAAAACCAAAACCACTTCTGAATGGAATCGAGTTTGTAATTTTCTAATAGTAAAGCTGAAATTCTGCCAAACCTTTACTTCCATGTTTATAGATAACAAAGCTGAAAAATTAACAAATACCTTTTCTTCCTCCATACAGATTCCAGGATATTTAAGTGAATTTCTTTTTCCTCCGCTTTTATAAAAAAGTCAAAATTACCAAACTTTTTTAAGTTTAGATTCCCAAAATGGGGCGGGGTGAGATGGGAATCACACACACATACACGCACGCACACACGCACTCACCCCTTCCCTAGTGGGGATGGGGGAATGGAGGCTTAAGTATATTATTTAGGATATTTGGCATAATTAAAAATAAAGAGTGGGAGGGGGAAGGGAAAAACATTATTGATGACTGCTGATAACCAAATTACAATGAAAATATATAGAGAATTTTATTCATATTTGATGGGAAATCAATTTTTTCACTGAAGAGACACTTTTGAAAGTATCCCAGGCTTAGGTTCTTTAGTCAAAAACAAGGGAGAATGGGGCCAAAAACCTCAAATATTCTAAAATATGAAAGGCCCATGTCTGAAGACTAAGAAGTCAACAGAATGTTCTGATGAACTTTAATGCAATTTACCAATAACATCTCAGGTGAGCCTAGCAAATCTAATTGGATACACTGGTATAAAAAGCCATCAATGCCAAAATGGTTAAAAGGTTCTCTTTCTAATCAATGTTTGGCCCTGAGGGAAAGGCCAGACCAAAAACCAGAGAATAATAAAGAAATACACACACCGGATATCTACCTATTTTGGTAACAAGGGAAGATAGTCTTCATGTAAGTACCTCAAGATGGTTCTTCTTTCATTTCTTTTTTTATTAATGCACCTTTCTCTTATAAGTAGTTTTTATTTTTTATACAGGAACTTGGCATTGAAACACAAAACTTCACTTGAATCCTGAAAACTATTCTCCAAGATGCCTTTTCCTTATAAAAGGGGGCTAATCTGTATTTCACAAAGGTCTAAGTCTAGAGATAATTTATGTGTATCTGTTTTTAAAACACTTTATATGCTGGTACTCACATATAAATGGATGCCAGAACGAGAAGCCTCCCAAGTTACCCCACCCTGAAAGCCTTTCCCTTTTCCACTTCCTGTTTATGATAAGGCAAAGTTCTTGCCAGGAAGCCGTAATTTAACCCCTACCAAAACCCAAAGTCAAATCCCTAAAAGAATTGGCAGGATATACATGCTGGGATGTGTATATGTCAATACTGTTCTTTCTGATGGTCTGTTCTCTTAAAACTAGTTTTTTAAAAAGTTATCAGGTATTGATACATCTTCAGAAAAATACCCTAAACTAAGTTATATTTCCATGTACTTCAGGATGTATTTTTTTTTTTCTCTTTGACAATATTACAATGCTCTGTTTGAAAGGTTTTGTTCTGTTTTTACATAAAAATATATGTGTAAACGATATGCTAACTGCTCTTATTAGCCCTCTAGGTATGGAGGCATCATCTCTAACCCCAGCTCGGCAGCAATGTCCTAGGCTGTCCCCATTTACAAATCAACTTCCCCATTAGAACATGGTTAAAAAAAAAAAAAAAACCCTTTTGGAATTGAAGAGTTGCAGAGAACAATATAGGACTTTGAATTTCCTTTCCTTTATTTCAAAAAAAAGTAAGGAATTACCCCAGGTTCATGGGCATCTAAATGATTATTTTTTTCCAAACAAATGCCTCAAAAAAGAAAACATAGAAACTCTATAAAGAGGCAAAAAGGAAAGAGATGGCGTAAAGTCTACCTACTTGCCCAAGAATGCCACTTTCTACAACCTGCTTTATGTGCAGGGAGAGGGAGCACACCTTTGGTCAAAGTGAAGCAAACTTTTAAAGGATGAGTAATTTATTTGGAAAAAAAAACGTATGTTCAAGATGCTCGATGGGGAAAAAAAAAAAAAAGAGTTCGCTTAAAAGCAAAACTGTGTGATGGCGGAGAGGAAGGAAACGTTTGTTTCAATCAGCCAGGTCACTCTGTTTCCCTTAGAGCAAAAGCCTAAGAGCAGCTCAAATTTTTGAACACTATTCTCTTAAAGAAGAAACAAAAACTAAATTAAAATCCAAAAGAAAATAAACCATTAAAAAAAAAAAAAACCTTTAAAAACCTAAAGAGACTCTCCTGATAGTCACATCTCAAAACTGAAACTGTTCTCTTTCTCTTCTGCTCAAGAAATGCAGGCCAGGAGCTAATAAAACATTTACTTTTCAATTTAATGACCCTTTCCATATTCTCTACTTATATCTAGTAGGTAGAGTTGAAGTAAATGTTCTGGCTATATCTCATCCCGGGGGAACTGGTGCCGACATTACTCGGTAAGTCGCCTGCCAATGTAGCAAGTGAGCAAGGAATACAACGGACAGCTTTGTGGTAGCCAAATGCAGATAATTACCTTGCTCTGGCAAATGATTTCATTAAAGGTTCAGAGGACAGAAGGGAAGGATGGATAGGGAAGGAGTCTTTCAGGACACTGAAGTCTCTGGGTTAGTAAGGAACTCCTCTCCCTCTTCCCCCTCTTGGTGGGACTCTTGTAGGCGCCCGATAGAGTTTTCCATAAGCAGAAGCCTGGGCTGGGGCCCCCCAGTTAAGGCCTGCTCCTGAGCTGCTGGCCCCAGTGGTTCCTGGCCCCAGCTCCCCATAGTTTTGCAATTTGGTCTCTGCATGCACCACAGAGTTGCTGCTTCCCTCAGCCTTCAGGAATGGTTGCCCGACCACTGAGTGTAATGCTAAGGGGACCCTGGCAAAGCGGAGGTCCTGGTCCCCTGGGAACTGTACTGACCCTGTGCCCTGGTAACTGCTCGACTCCCCAAGGTGGCTCACAGAGCCTGAGAAGGTCCTGTTCTTCACCAGGGTCTGGGCCAGGGATTCTGTCAAAGCTGGACCCGAGTTGCGTTCATCAGTGTCAGTGGCACTGAACCCTGTTTCAGGCCCATCAGTGTTTCCGTAAGTCCTGTTTGGAGGGGGTCGGGTGGAGTACTCCATTGGTCTCAAGGCCTGGTGCTCATGTGGCAGGTGGCCAGGAGGCTCTGCTTCAGGCTGGGATAAGAGTTGCAGCAAGGCGGCTGTCACGGCTGGGTTCAACTCCTGGGGGGCGCTGGAAAGATCGCCTTCAACCAGAGGGGGTGGAGGTGGCGGCGGTGGAGGTCCGGGGGGCTCAGGGGGCCTCTTCTCTGGTGGAAGAATGTGAGGAGGACATGCTGTGGAAGGGTTACTTCTTTTAAACACCATCTTAAAAATCACATGTGATTATAAACACAAACACACACACACACACACTGCCCAACATAAATAAATATCAATACAAGTAACCAAATATATAAAGAATAAAATCTTGGGACCAGGAAATTGCAATTTATAAATAAAATCAAGTGATTAAAAATAAGACAGTTGCATTCTGGATGTAACAGCTGGTGTAAAAAGACCATTATGATTTTTGTCTGAGATTTCCTCCATCTCCTCCTTTAAGAAACTGTTCTAAGGTGTAGGCTGTTGCAGCAGCAACCCCGCAACCCTTTTTGCTGTTGGATCAAAACATTAATGAAAATAAAGTAGAAAGAAGGAAGATGAAAGGGAACAATACATATACTGTGGTCACATTTCTAGGACATAATCTTGCTGTACACAACAAGAGACCTTGCATAAACTTAACTGACACATTTTACAGAAAGTTTAATGGTATAAGGTTAACCTGAAATAGAACTTAAAGAATACACAGGAGAGATGAAAAAAGTAAAAACCTTCTATTATCATCATGTATAAACATAAACCTGCTTCTCAAAACTTAAGTACCCTTCCCCCATAATTACATTTTTGAAGAAAGGGATATTAACCACCAAACTGTCATTCAGCTTCCTATGTTCCAGTAATTATAAAGACTAAAGCAATCTTCTATCCTAATTTTCTATTTTGTTTTCCTACCTCCAGCATTTTTTCCATGTTATATATATAAAAAAAAAAAATCACTGTAGCAGCTAGTGTCATACAGAATGGACTTTTGAAAAACACCTGTTTGTCTTGGAAAGAAAGAGAAGAATTGGGTATTTAGAAACATATTGTATTAATACTACACTCTTGTCTTTCCAAAGATCTTTGTCTTTCTTGAGTCAGTCCCCAGATTTTTGTTTTCCACAGCTGGCTAAAGCTGCCTAAGCACAGCAATTGTTTGACAATGAAATCCTACCAAGGCAGAAGAGGAGAGATGTAAAATGGCATGAGTTTGAGGACATACAATACCACTGTGACAAAAGAACATTCAAAAACAGTGCCTTTAGAGAACTGTGAGTTACCCTGCTGAAGAAAAGATCAGTGTTTTGGGAAATCTTCCAAATGACCAATTTTTCTGTTCCCTATGAAAGCATATTTTTTAAATGTTCATATAGTCAGTTCTTTATTGTATGAGCTAGTGACGTAAAGTTATTACCTAGACAAGCCAAAAACAGTTTTTAGTTATAATTTGATATTCTGGTAGCAGATTTACCTTAATTATATTTTGCACAGACAATGTATGCATTCCCTTAGCATCCAGATGAAAGCACTCTGAAAACACTATAAAACTGTAAGGTTGTACAGTGGAAGAATGAGGTCACAAGCTACATGCAATATACAGGTAGGGTAAACAACTGTCCCAGCTTACCTAGGACCGAGGGGGTTCCCAGATTGTGGACTTTTAAAAGTTTTAAAACTGGGAAGTTCTAGAACCAGCTGATCACCCTACATACAATACCCATCTAAGTTACTTGTTGACTGACTGGCTGGCTGACTAGTTGGCAGAGGAAAATGAGTTTAAGGACAAAAAAATTCGTTGTAGAACATTTACAACTTAGAAAGTAGACATCTTGAAAAAGAAGGGCTAACTGTACTACAAAAACACCTACAGATTTCAAAACCTTTTGCTGTCAACACTGCATATCTAAGAATATCACAGTACTAGTTATTAAAAAAATATTTTTGGAACATCAGGATTTTTTTTTAAATAATGAGGGCAAACAACTTAAAAAATCCATAATTGCAAAAGGGGGCAAATCTAAACCTATATTCTTCCAGCTATACTAGTTTTCATATTTAAATTTTGCCTTTTATGTAAATAACCAAATTGTATTTCAACAGAACCAATTCTTGAGCTCAAATCACCTTTTCAAGTTCTTTCACATATATAAGATGAAACTCTTCTCCAAAGTAGCAAAGCAGACGGATTGTAAAGAACATTAAAGCAAGGCTAACAAAACTTCTTAAAGAAATTAAAAATATCACATTTTTACAAATCATACTGTCATAATATTTAAGGTGTTAACAATATTGCCAATCCTTAATAGTCTGTACTAATGGAGGGAGGTATTAATGAAATGTACAAACAACTTCATATGATTCGTTGGATATCAACCATCACCCTTTCACAACAAATACAGAGTAGCTAGACAGTAGCCAAATTAACAGGCTTTCACCTTTTTTGGCTTATCCAGTCTGCCCTCTGGTGGAAATGCTACTGAACAGTGAAATGGCCAAAAAAGAGGTGGTGGGGGGGACAAGACAGGGGAGGCACAGTGGAGGCACCAACTGGATAATCCAGAGGTGACTGCGATAATTAGAAGAGTGGCATTTTTTACATACTCCTCTGAAAAACAAATCCAACAATTTCTGGCCACAGGTCAGGCCTTAATTTTAGTTCAATTTCACCATTTGGCTGATAGCTTGTTGGCTCAATTATTGGGTGATTTCTTTCAATCACTATGATATTTGATTTTAACCACTTCTTTCAGATATTTTGATTAGAGCTGAATTTTTTTGTGAGGGCAGGGTATGGGGGATGGGAGATGAGACAAAGAAGCCTGCTTTAATTCTAGATTAGCTTCTCTATTATTCCACGTCCTGGAGTTTCTTAATAACAACTGGAAACAGCATGACAGAGTGGCGAAGTGAATTAAGAAACTCAAGTACACAAGTTCTAGTTCTGCCTCTGCCAATAATCAGCAGTGAGAACACAGGCAGGCTTATTTACACATATTGAACTACAGTTTCCCTATCTGTAAAATAAGGGGGTTAATTTTATTTGTTATTTCACAGTTTTAAAAAGCTAGGCATATGAATAAGTAGCTTATGTGTTTGACCTTATACCAGTGGAAATAATGCATGTTCTTTCTGCATCGTCCCATATAAAATGTGAATGTAGGACTCTAAAGTTGAAGGTTAGTGTATTTCATCAGCCCTTGTATCTCTTTTCATTCCCCAATTCATGGGGTCTTCATGGACAGGGAAAACTTCTAAGGAATTGAAAACACTTTCAGATAAGTAAACATTTGCAAATAGACTGCAAATCAGAATTGATTGGACAGTTTAGATTTCTTTTCCCCCAAATAAACTGCATACTGTGGTCATGTGAGATCAGAGCATAATATATTCCTTTTTTTTCAGACTGTTTTTTCTTCATATGATACTAACTTCCTGATCTAGGATCCATTTAATTGTCTCTTTCAGGAACATAGATTTAAAGAAATCATTTTTATACACTATTATTTTTTGGAAAGAAAATGTTATGTTAATTATCTACTTAGAAATAGTCCCAGATTATTCTCCAAGAGATTGAGAATAGTATTTTATTAGGGTTCCCTTGACTTCCAGTGCCCACTACACTAGGATGTAAAGAAGTACAACAATGGTTTGTTTGGAAAGCAGATTTTCAAGTACTAGATGGTTACCACACACACAGCGCTTCAAGATGCATCATTAGTTACCGTTGTGGTTTCCTTGGTTAGAACACAACGGTTTTACTTACCTACCTCCTAGGAAGTGGAAAAACAATCAGTATATTTAAGGTGCTCTGAGAAACTTTGAGACTTAGATAAAGGAAGAAATACACCACTGGTGCTATGTTCTCCCGCAGACTAGGTTACAGAAAAACTGAAACCAAAGCCATTGAAGTGAAAAAGAAAATGTTAAAAGAGATTTTTAAGCGGATCAACAGCACCTGAGCTCAATGAGATTCATGACCGGTCTGTTTACCTGCTGCCTCCTCCTGTGACATTGTGGGAGTTCTTCGGGGCCCCTGTGGCCCACTGTTCTTGTCACCGTTGTTTTCCTCCAGGCTGCCTGCTGGCTCTTGGGTTTTCATCAGCTGGCTCAAGAGAACTGCCAACATATTCTGCATGTCAGCTGGTGTGCTTGAGACTTCAGGAGCTGTCTGTTCTGTTGAAGGCTGGACCACTGGGGCAGGAGGTGCATCCTTCAAAGACTCCTCTGGGGCCATGGGCTCTGAGTCCTGCTGCTGGGAAGTGGCTTCCGTCAGGGCACTGATGGATTGGTTCAGGGCCTCCAGCTGCTGCTGCATCTCTGGGTTGGAGTGGATGTTAAGCAGCTGTGCCATTTGAGGGATGCTAAGGTCGGTTTGGCTCTGTAGCAGGTTCAATAACACTGCCAATTCACTCTGATTCAGCTGCTGTGTGATGTCACCAAGGCCTGTGGAGAGACAGTGGAGCTAACATAAGAGGATGAAGTAGGGCAAGGGCCTTTGCCGTCTTCAAAAGGCAACAGCAACTTATAATATCCAAACAATGAAGTTCATTTTGAATGTCTGTTTTTTCAGACCTTAGTTTGTCATGACACAGGTTGTTATTCTCTTCACTTCTGCTTAAAAATACAGGGACTAAAACATCTTTGCACTGTGTGTAAAGGTGATTTCATTTTATTTGTATTTTTCAAGGTCAGTTATTTTCAATGCTTACTGTACATCAGAATTACCAGGCGAGATCTTAAAATTCAGATGCCCTAGGTCTGGCAATTGTTTGGGGGTGGTTATCTTTAAAACTTCCTAGATGATTCCAATGTGCCGCTAGCACTGGGAACCACTGTTACAGGTGGACAGGGAAGGGAAACCGAGGCAAGAAAAGAATCATCTATAGCTCAGAAATATTGTCGGTATCATAGGAGAACTACTTTATTATTTAGTTCATTATTAAACATTTTCAATGTATATAAATCAAATAGCAGTCTAAGAAACTAACTACATTTAGCAATTGTGACTTAATATGATTAGATTCTAAGAAGGTCCCATCAAATTCAACTGACATAAACAGGGTTCCCAGTTACATGTGTTAGAGAGTCATGGGTGAACTAACTTTAAGTTTGGCTTACCTAATTCACTGATTTATGCCACATATCTAATTGAGACATAGTGTTATTTCAGGAAAGGAAAATGATTTTCCTGGACTGTATGTACAAAATTTAGTTTCTCTCTCTCATCTCGTAATGAGGACACTGACCTCTTTATTTATGATTCACCAGATAAAAAACGACACACACACACAGACACACTCTCTCTCTCTCCCCCCTTGCATCTGACCTTCAAAACCTGCCAACATGTGTTCATAAAAGCACAAAGGCCCATCCCAGCACTGACCTACTGCATCCCCAGCCCCAGGCTCCACCTTGCCAGGAGCAGGCTGAGGTGGTGGTGCTGGGCTGTTGTTCTTCACAGGCTCAGCACTTGTCCCTGAGGTAGTTTCTTTTCGAGGGGCTTTGGGAGGAGGTGGCTCTTCTACCGCAACACCACTTTGTCGCTGCCGTCGCCTCTTCTTGCTCCACAGTTCGTGGCAATCCTGCCAGTGAGGGAGGCTGCAAAAAGACAAAGCAAAGGGGAAATGTATATGGGAATATGGTTGAATGAACGGGGGAAACAAGGGATTAAAATATGAAGGCAAAGAGCAGGGAGATATAGGGAAAAAAAAAAGATTAAAATAACTAGAAAAGTTAGTAAACATTAACAATGTAAAAGGAATCGTGGCAGATGGTAATCTGAGGAAATAAAGATCCAAAAGATTTCTACAGTGAGAAATGAAAATCTTGCTAGTACCAGAGACATACTTGCTATACAAAACTTCCATATTCCAGTCAAATATTTAAATCTTCTAACTGTTCTTGCTTGACATTACGAGAATAATGGAGAACTTTATTGGTCAAGTTTCAACTGGGAATAAATAGGACAGAGATGGCTGGCGTGTTAATATCTACAAAAAGTCCAAGAAAGCAGACTGGCAGCCATTTAAATCTTGGAACCACATAAGTGTATCATGATTAAGTCACCTCTGTGTAAAATCAATTTATGTTATTTGGTCTGTGAGGACCAAAACCTGGTTCTTTCTTCTTTCTACTCAATAATGCAAACAGTCCAAGTAGGTCAAATGTTACTTCAATAGATTACTACCACCAAAATCTTTCTATAACAAGAGTTCTCAAATTTTACTAAAAAGGTTATTTCAAGCCACTTCAATGTATCAAAATTCTAGTGCAATATATTAATTTGGATATTTCTCTGGAGCAGTTTGTAGTTACTACCTCCAAACCAAAAACCAAGCCTGCTGCCGTTGAGTCGATTCCGACTCATAGCGACCCTATAGGACAGAGTTGAACTGGCCCATAGAGTTTCCAAGGAGCGCCTGACCGATTCGAACTGCCGACTTCTTGGTTAGCAGCCATAGCACTTAACCACTACGCCACCAGGGTTTCCAGTTACTACCTACTTATGTACAAACGACCCATTCATTTTTTAAAGACACGCAATATTTCTATAGATAAGGAAATGCCCCCAAAAATCTGACATGAAAGCTGTAACACTGTCAGTAGTAAAATTCAAAATCTTGCAGGCTTTTTATTTGCCAGAATGTGGAATGAAAGTGTAGAGCCTCTGGTAATCCTATGAATTCAGGAAATTCATAAGATCTTGATGAAAGAGAGAGAGATTTAAAGACCATACTGTCTACATTGAAATTTGGGGCACATGACCGGACAATGATGCAAACTATTTAAAATTAATATTGTCCTTGCAAGTATGGGATATAATGGTCACACGGACATAAGGGGAGTCAATCAGAAGGAATGGTTAAGCAACTAGAATGAATACTTTCAAAGATGTTGTATAGGGCAACACGCTGGGAATTCAGCAACAAAAGAAGATAGTTTGAATTAAATCTGAACAAATATCATAGCTAAGTCTATTATTCCTTGTTAAACAAAACGAACAAAACAATAAACTAAACCTTATCAACCATAATACTCAAGGACACCTCTCCATTTGGGACTTAGTTGGCCATTTGCAGTACCTTTAAAAAGTCTATTATTTTGGATTTTCATCTCCTGAGGTCTAGGGGGAATTTGAGGGTCACTACACGGCCACCTGCACTTACTCTGGAGGAGCCATTTTGCTGAGCTCAACGTCTTTAAGGAAGTCACTCTGTAGAGTCTGTTCAGCTGTGCAACGCTTGCTAGGATCTAGTGTCAGCATGTGGTCCAATAAATCAAGTGCTGCTGAAGGAATGCTGTGGAAAGGAACAGAGAAAGGACAAGTTCACAATAACCCCACAGTTCTCAAACTTGTAACCATAGGTCAAAAGGTCTATGAATTTCCAGCTTTATGTAAAAGTGTGGAAAGGGAGTTGAGAGCTGGCTAACGCAAGCAAGCAGATTTACTTCCACATGAGATTTAGGAAATGCTACAATTCAGGTAGGAAAAATGAACCTAGAAAGTCTATTATCTTTCTGTCTTGGGAAGGGCAAAAGGACTATGAGAAAACTTATATACTGTTCAAAATAAAATGATTTTCTATTGTCTAAAGCCTCCAGAAGAGAAAATTATAAAGAAGTTTTAATAAAGCTTACATACAGTTAAAAAATAGAATGTTTTCCTACAACGTGTTCCCATAACAAACTGAGACAACACTAAATTCCTAGGCCAGGAAAAAGTCAAGTCCTAATATCGGCTAGATATAGAAACCAGATGTACAACTGCCAAACTCACAAAGAGAATTCTTCTCGTAGACGCCTCCTATATTGCTTCTTTGGTTTCATGGTGTTGAAGTAGGGCAGCTTGATAACATCAGGCCACACAGCTGGACAAGGGCTACCACAGAGTCGACTGAAAACAAAGTAAAAAGCAAGAGCAAGGAAGTCAATGAATCAGCATCATGAATTCTGGAGGTTCTAGAAGCACAAATTATTACTTCCTGAGGTCTGGGGATCTTAGCTTATTACATTAGGGGGCATGCAGAAAGGTAAAATATGACCTCACTGCTTAAGGACAAAAGGAATAGGACAGAAGGAACTGGTTAGTGAAGATAGTGAGGAGAAAATACTATCACAAAGATACAAAATGATTCACATATTTGGTTTTATAAAATGTTTTTAACCCCCTGAGTAAGTCTTCATTATCAATTTTTTTCTGTTCAGTTAGTCTTAATTTATATAGTAGCTGTCAAAGGGCTGAGCTGGTTCTCTAAAATCCCTACAGGGTAAACAAGGAGAAGACAGCCTAAGACTGGAATTTTTTTTTTTTTTTTTTTGTGCTTTAAGTGAAAGTTCACAAATCAAGTCACTCTCTCATATAAAAAATTTATATACACCTTGCTATGTACTCACTCCTAGTTGCTCTCCCCCTAATGAGACAGCACACTTCTCTCCACCCTCTATTTCCGTGTCCATTCAGCCAGCTTCTGTCCTCCTCTGCCTTCTCATCTCCCCTCCAGACAGGAGCTGCCCACATAGTCTCAAGTGTCTACTTGAGCCAAGAAGCTCACTCCTCACCAGTATCGTTTTTTTATCCTATAGTCCAGTCCAATCCCTGTCTGAAGAGTTGGCTTTGGGAATGGTTTCTGTCTTGGGCCAACAGAAGGTCTGGGGACCATGACCACTGGGGTCCTTCTAGTCTCAGTCAGACCATTAAGTCTGGTCTTTATTACGAGAATTTGAGGTCTGCATCCCACTGCTCTCCTGCTCCCTCAGGGGTTCTCTGTTGTGTTTCATCACGGCAGTTATCGGTTGTAGCTGGGGACCATCTAGTTCTTCTGGTCTCAGGCTGATATAGTCTCTGGTTTATGTGGCCTTGTGTCTTTGGTGTTCTTCATTCTCCTTTGGTGGGTTGAGACCAATTGATGCATCTTAGATGGCCGCTTGCTAGCGTTTAAGACCCCAGACGCCACTCTCCAAAGCGGGATGCAGAAAGTTTTCTTAATAGATTTTATTATGCCAATTGACCTAGATGTCCCCTGAAACCATGGTCCCCAAACCCCTGCCCCTGCTACGCTGGCCTTCGAAGTGTTCGGTTTATTTGGGAAACTTTTTTGATTTTGGTTTAATCCAGTTGTGCTGACCTCTCCTATATTGTGTGTTGCTGAGACTGGAATATTGATGGATAACCGAGAGTCTACTGCATAACAACTAATGAGTTATTTGTCACCTTTAAAAAATATCTATACTAGCCTGTTGTAGCCTTCCCTCTAACCTTATTGGAAAAAAAAAAGAAAAAAACAAAAACAACCCTAAATTTCATCCCAATTCTAGACCCTTCCCCCAAATCCTCTATTATAGGTTCTATTTTAAGATTATCTATTTACATGCTGTGTCTCTTACTGAACTTGGAGCTCTTTGAAGGCAGGGACCTATCTTATTTATCTCTGAATCCTGAAGTTTAACAGAGAAAGGAATCTGTTACATAGCAGGCTTAGTAAATGTTTGCTGAATAAATTTAATCTTAATTTAACTCAAAATGGAACAACCACCCTGAAAATGGCATGCTTTCATAGTAAGAACTAATTGAAAATATGTAAGATATGACCGAAAATTTTTATGGAATACAATTCCTTTATATATATAACCTGTGAAAAGTATACAGTAATCCTGAAGAGAAGAGAAACTTGCTTGGACATAAGGAGCATAAAATCATTTAGAAGAATGACTAAGAAGTATTAGAAGTTAGAGAGTGAGATAATCTATCACACCTGGGCGCCGACAGCATAAGCACAGCTGTACCTGATCAGTTCTAGCTGAGCCAGTTCCAGATTGGCTTGAAAAATAGGCTTCTTTGTAAACAATTCCCCGAGGATGCATCTAGAAAGAATAAAATTGTGAGGTCAGGAGAGAAATCCTTAAAGCCTACTTTATTGTGTTGCAATAAACCTTTATAGTTTATTGGGCAGCATCTGATACACTATATTATAAATTAGCCCAAAATTAGCCCAAAAATGCAGTGTCTGAGTTTTGTAAAAGAAAATATTTATTGTAGTGAAAATACAGTAAAAAAAAAAAAAAAAGTTGAAATTTGCCAAATTTTTGACTCTACAAGCAGAGAAAGGGAGTTGAGAGTCTTTCTTTTCTATCAATCCTATTGCAGATTAAGGAAATAACTAAAGACTAAAAAGACCCACATTTCAAGGATGCTCTGTAATTTTTATTAGTTTTTCATTCATCTGCTCTGTAGAGTATGTACAGAACTATAGTTTTTTGGACACTGTATTTGGAAAGAAAACAGTTTATTGTAGTCAGCAAAGATCAGTTTTCATTAGGCTTTCCAAACACCTTTGCCATTTTGAAAAGTCCTTTCAAAACTACAGACGTACTTACACAGTTTCAAAGTATCTCCTCGCAAATAATTTATTACAAAAGAAAACTACTCATTATTTAGTAGGGAAAAATATGACGACACCTTAACCAAGGGATTAACATTAACATCATCAATGAGGGGAAAACAGACTCTTCCATGTATGTACAGATGTGATGCCCTGAGAAGAACGTAACATCACTCACATAGTATTCTAGCCTAAAATATATAACCTGAATCTAATCATGAAGAAATGTCACATAAACCCAAACTGATGGACATTCTATGTAGTAGCTGGTCTATATTCCTAAAAAATATGTCACGAAAGATAAATAAAAGCTGAGGAACTGTTCCAGAACAAAGAGGACTAAAGAGAACGACTACTAAATATAATTCATGATTCTGAATTCGATCTTATATTAGGTAGAGGAGGGTTGTTTATGGGACATTATTAGGGTACTGATGAAACTAGAATATGAAATGTAAATTAAAATGCTACATTAGATCAAAACAGTGTATCGATGTTAAATTTCCTGAATTTGATAACCGTACTGTGGTTATCTAAGAGAATATCTTTGTTCTTATGTAATATACATCAAATATTAAGAGTCAAAAGGACATGATATATGCAACTACTTTCAAATGGTTCTAGAAGAAACGTGCAATGTGTTTTGTGCGCATACATATATATATACATACAGTCATATTTTAGTCTATGTACATATTATCTATTGTGTTATACGATATTTCATATACATATGTATATATATATGTAGAGAATGATAAAGGAAATGTGTGGTAAGATGTTAAAAATTCTGACATGAATGAATCTCAAATTAATCATGCTGAGTGAAAGATGCCAGAGGAAACATACTGTACATACTATGATTTCATTTATATAAAATTTCAGAAAATGAAAATTAATCTACAGTGACAAAAGCAGAATCATAGTTGCCTGGGAAAGGGGTGTGTGGGTGAGAGAGAGAGTACAAAGCGACAATGGTGTGTATATACGTCCAAACTTATCGAAGAGTACATTTTAAGTATATGCAGTTTATTGTGTACCTCAATAAAAAGATTAAAAAAAATTTAGTGAATTTGGATAAAGGCTATACCAAACTTCATTGTACTATTCTTGCAACTTTTCCGTAAGCTTAGAATTATTTCATAAGTTTAAAATAAAGGGAAATCTTATATGAATACTGTATACTTTTTTATATGCCTGAAATATTTCATTTTTTTAAAAAGTGGGGAAAGAAAAAAAAAAAAGGACAAAGAATCTCTGCTTTGGCCTGTGCTTTGAATTGATATTTATTTATAAGTATTCATAAAACCAAAGTATACAGACTTACTTTGAAATTCTTTAGCTTGACTAAATTTCAGAAACAAGCCTAGTTTTTCTTTTTTTAAATTGTGCTTTAAGTGAAAATTTACAGTTCAATCTAACTTATCACACAAAAACCCATATACACATTGTTAGGTGACCCTAGTTGCTCTCCCTATAATGTGAGAGCATACTCTCCCTGTCCACCCCAGATTTCGCACGCCCATTCAACCAGCTCCTATCCCTTTTTGCCTTCTCCTCTCACCTCCCAACAGGAGCTGCCCATTTAGTCTCCTACTTGAGCTAAGAAGCACTCTCTTCACGAGTATCATTTTATGTCTTATAGTCCATTCTAATCTTTGTCTGAAGAGTTGGCTATGGGAATTAAAAACCCTAGTTTTTTAAAGTAATTAGCACCTTTCTATTATGCAGACTGCATTTATTAACCTCAAATGATAGAAGACAAATTTGAACTTCTAATATTCTCTCAAACCTTATCTAGAGATGGAAAAGTAAATTTAATTCTGTCTCCCATACTAACTCCCAAATCAAGTTCCAAATACAGTACTGTCACAACTGGTTATGTAAAAAGCAGGAAAAAAAGCTGGGTTTCCAGACACTAGGTACAATTTGTTGTACTAGTTTTTCTAGTTTCTCCTCTGATTTGCGAACTAAATCTGCTCTCACAACTCTCTGTAAAGATCTTCTTAGATCACCAAAGTAGTAAGCTAGCATGAAAAGTCAAGTTAGAGCTCAACTCAATGAGTCAATAAGCTTTAAAAAAAAGCCTAATTTTCTATAGTCTTCATTTCCAAGCATGTTTTGTGTTTTCTTTTAGTTTAAAGCCCTTTGGTGGGGAAAGCGTGTTCACTATGTAATCAGTACTTTGCTACTGCACTGAGGTGGCAGGTTGCACAGACTGAAATAATAGTACCAATAGAGCTATGAACTTTCCCCATGCATCTTAATGGGGCGTTAACTTTAAAGCCTAGTTGTGACAATTTAAATGCTAATACTATTAAAGCAAATAGTCCAGAACACAAACACACCCAGCTTGAGTCACTAGAATTTAACTAAAGCTTCATTTGATTTGGGCAGGCTACCACAGAAATTATACTCTCTCTCCCTCACCCTTTTGAATTTTGAAATAAAACCTCCCTGTGCTCCTTTTAAAGACTGACATTAATAGAGGTGGGAAAGAATGGGGAAAAGTGATATGCTCCACTGGGAAGTATATATGTCTGAATCATAAAGCATGGAGGTCAAGGACAGCATGTGTGCATAAATCATACAACATAAGAAACATTTAACTAACATGGCCCACTTAAAACGTCTACGTGCCAACATCCAAACTGTGGTCTCTAAATATCATTTTCCACTAAAAGGAACCCAGATTCCTTAGACAAATGGTTGACTTCAGGTCTGGGGTTAAGAAATATACAGGATGAGCTTAGAACCTTGTCAAACAAGAAAGGTCATCAAAAACTATTATGGATATGTCAAAAGGACTCAAGAATTAATCTGAGTAAGTTCCCACTAGCCAAAGATTGAACAATTTGAGTAGAAATAAGAATAGCCACAATGAATTACAACACATCAAATATGTTTAAACCCATGAGTTCATAATGAAACTAAAACAAAACAAAATCAAACCAAAAAAACCTCTCATATTGGTCACTTTTGAAGGATGCTAGAAAACCTCATTATCCTGAAAACTGGTAAATGAAATTAAAGAATCTTTATCCTACCTTTCCTACATAATTTGTACCTAAAAGAAACCAAACCAAACCCAGTGCCGTCGAGTTGATTCCGACTCATTGAGACCCTATAGGACAGAGTATATCTGCCCCATGGAGTTTCCAAGGAGCACCTGGCAGATTCGAACTGCTGACCCTTTGGTTAGCAGCCGTAGCACTTAACCACTATGCCATGAGGGTTTCCAATTTGTATCTAGGGTTAGCCAAAGAGATGAGAAGTTATCTATCTTTATAAAATTATTTCAGAAAGGAATGATAGAATATGGCCATTACAAAGCAAACACAAATGAATTAACTGATCTGGGCAATGAGCACCAACAGCTGATGTCTCAAAAAAAGACAACTACGTATTACGTACAGTGGTATGAATGACGTGTGTGTGTCTACCCTGCCCTGATGGGGATGAATGTTTTATCATTGACATTATTTAGAACTACCTGCACATGGTGATAATAAAAAGCAGAATAATCTGTTTTTATTGTTATTAGTTATTGTTTTTAAATTCTCTACAGACACTGAACTCATTTAATGTCTGTACTCTAAGTAGAGGCTCCCATTGCCCCCTACCCCAACCCTGATATAACGTTGATAATATAACTTCTGTTAGAAGTACTCAAAACCACCTGTAAAATAGCTCTGGGATGGGTGAGGGATTGAGAATCAAACTTGAATCCATTTACAATTTAGAGGAAATAAAAGAGAGTAGAGAACCACGCTTTTAAAAAAACACCATGGGAATGCATTTAGCAAAATACAGACTGTGGGAAACTACAGGACAAATGACCCTTACAAATTGTAAGGAAAAAGAAAACAAGAGACATGGAGGAACAATCTACAGATAGAAAGGGGCCTATAGATGAAAAGACTTGAGACATTATCAATCAATAACAATCTCTAGACCTTATCTGAATACCAATGCAAACAAAACGTACCCCCCCGAAAAATTAAAAAACAATTGGGGAAATGTTAAAAAAAGAAAAAGCATGTCTCTGATATTAAGAAATATTCAGCAAATTTCTCTGAAATCTGTCCAAAAGTTTATCCTCATATTTTTGAACTTAAACAAGAGCTGCAAAAAGCTAACGTGGAGAGAAAACAGAATACGTGTCAACAATATGTGAGCTACAGACAAAAGAGAAAGTTAAGAGACCCTTACCCACAGCTCCATACATCTATGGCTGGTGTATAACGTTCTTCTCCCAACAGCAGTTCTGGAGGTCGGTACCACAGAGTAATGACTTTGTTTGTGTAAGGGCGACTGAAATGTAAGAAACAACCATGACATAAATATAAGATGGCTCCCAATTAAAAATATTTGTACAAAACTTATACACTAGAATTTCTATTCCCGAAAATAGACATAGCTGCCAATTAAAGATGGGACTGTTAAAAACAGCTCCATAGCAACATAACAGTTCAAAATAAACTGGATAGAAATAAGAGATGAAGAAAGAACTTCCATTCCCATTTGGGTTGACATGTTTCAACCAAGGGTTGATTCAATCATTTAAATAGAATTTATTGTCTAAAACCTAGGGTGGTAACACATTCAGAGAATCAAGGA
Source organism: Elephas maximus indicus (assembly GCF_024166365.1). Classification (NCBI taxonomy): domain Eukaryota; kingdom Metazoa; phylum Chordata; class Mammalia; order Proboscidea; family Elephantidae; genus Elephas; species Elephas maximus. The sequence continues at coordinate 46,836,636 of NC_064837.1, read as the reverse complement.
ACTCTGACAAGTACTGTGACTTGCTAGAATATCCAAGAATAAAAAGAATTCTTTCCCATTTTCCACATATAATTTTGATGAATGTCTTACCTCTCTTCAGAGTTATAAAGTCGAGCAAGTCCAAAATCTGCTAGCTTGATTTGCCCACTGCAAAACAAAAGACAATTGCTTTTATGAGTGACATCAGCACCCTCCAAACCACAACTGAAAAGTCTAGTGCAAATTCAGGAGTTAAAGGAATGACAAATTTTAATCTCTGCTCTCTTTAACTCTCAATGGTCACTCCCCCAGATTAAGCTTCTTTTGACTACTCCCCTCTAACACACCTCATGCCTGTTTTTGAACTATTACTGCAAATTTAGGATTTAACTCCTTAACTAATTCTTCTATCTTTCAGTTAAGCAACAGCGCCTAGAACCTGCTAGATTAAATACTTATTGTGGGGAAAAAAAAGGGATGGGTTGTTCAAGATTAAGAGACCTAAGAAGCCAAATCTAATTCATAATCCTTGATTGATTCTGATTTGAACACACTAGCTGCGAATGACATTTTTGAGATAACTGAAAAAACATATGGACTGGGTGCTGGAAAATTAGAGAATAATTTTGTCAGAGAATTTAGGATCAAATGGCATGATGTCTATAACTTAAAATATTCCAGCAAAAAAATAAAAAGGAGGCAAATATGGCAAAATGTTAATAATTTTACCATATAACTGTTAAATTCAGTGATGGGTATATATATTGATAATATTAGTGTCCTGATATTTTTGTAATTTTTACATTTTTTGAAATAAAAAGTAAACTGCAACCTTTGGCTGTAACAGATTCTGTCAAACAGGGAGTACAGCTTTGATTGGAGCAAACAATTTTTTATGATTAACAAGATCCTCCTTGACTAATACTGTCATCACCTATGCCCAAAAGATACACAACTATCACCTTGGAAAGGTTCTCGGGCTTTAATGTAAATTAAGAATCACCTGGAAATCTTGTTAAAAACAGTTTCCCATGCTAGCAAGTGGCCATCTAAGACGCATCAATTGGACTCTATCCACCAGGAGCAAAGGAGAATGAAGAATACCAAAGACATATGGTAAAAACGAGCCCAAGAAACAGAAAGAGCCACATAAACCAGAGACTCTATCAGCCTGAGAATGGAAGAACTAGAGGGTGCCTGGCTACCACTGATCACTGCCCTGACAGGGAACACAACAGGGAATCCCTGATGGAGCAGGAGAACAGTGGGATATAGATCTCAAATTCTCGTAAAAAGACGAGGCTTAATGGTCTGACTGAGATTAGAGGTAACTGGGAGGTCATGGTCCCTGGACCCTTTGTTGTTACTCCAAGATTCGAACCATTCCTGAAGCCAACTCTCCAGACAGAGACGGGACTGGACTATAAGATAGGTAACGATACTGGTGAGGAGTGAGCTTCTTGGCTCAAGGAGACACAAGACTATGTGGGCAACTCCTATCTGGAGGTGAGATGGGAGGGAAGAGTGGGACAGGAGCTAGCTGAATGGACATGGGGAATAGAGGGCGGAAAGGAGGAATGTGCTGTCTCATTAGGGGGAGAGCAGTTAGGAGTACATAGCAAGGTGTGTGTAACTTTTTATATGAGAGAATGACTTGATTTGTAAACTTTCACTTAAAGCACAATAAATAAAAAAGGAAAAAAAAAAAAAAAAAAGTTTCCTGGGCCCCATTCCAGAGATGTGGATTCAGTAGGTCATAGCCTACACATCTCCATTTCTAAGAAGTGTATACACACCAATGCTGCTGGTCTGAGGACCACACTCTAAGACTCATTCCCTTAGAGGGATCACAACCACATTTGACTTTGCTCAGTATTCTGTCTTTGACAGTGATATCAAGGAAAAGTTTAAGAGCCTGATAGTGCAGATAAGGCAAAAAAATACAGATAGAGACTATGCTAGGATGTGTTCCCCAAAGTATGAGCAATATGATAAGATACTAAAAGACAGTAACTACTAGCAACAAAATTCTAATTCAACCCTTATCATTTCTAGCAAAGATTATGGACAACTACTCATTTGCCCTAAATATCATTATATTTTTCTTAAGCTTAATTTATAAGCAAACTCTGAGAAAAGTAAGAAGTAAAGGATAGTTGACTTGAGCCCTATATTGGGACAAAGAGGGTTTCTCTAATCCCTTGGCATTCTTACTGAGAGCCTGAAATGATCCCAGACTCAGAGCAAACAGCAGGAATGAAAATTAAAATGGCAACAGACACACAGTTATGAAAAAGGGGCTAGACCTACATATTATCAGCACTTAGCATATTTCCTATCTGGCACATGTTGTTGTTAGCTGCCATCGAGTCAGCCCCAGCTTCGTGGCAACCCTATGCACAATGGGATCAGACCACTGTGATCCATAGGGGTTTTTTTGGGGGGGGCTGATTTTTTGGGAAGTAGATCACCAGGCCTTTCTTCCTATTCTGGAAGCTCCACTGAAATTAGTTCAGCATCACAACAACACACAAGCCTCCAGTGACAGATGGGGGTGGTGGCTGTGCTTGAGGGGTACTGGCCAGGAATCAAAACCACATCTCCTGCATGGAAGGTGAGAATTCTATCACTAAACCATCACTGCCCCATCTGGCACATAAACCAAAAAAACCAAACCAGTAGCCATTGAGTTGATTCCGACTCATGGTGGCCTCACATGCTGCAGAGTAGAATTGCGCTTCACAGGGTTTCCAAGGCTGTGACTTTTCGGAAGCAAATTGCTAGGCCTTTCTTCAGAGGCACCTCTGGGTGAGTGTGAATGGCCAACCTCTCAGTTACTAGTGGAGTGCTTACCATATTTGCCTCCTTCTATTTTTTCCTGTAGTATTTTGAGTTACAGACATCACTACATTTGACTGTAAATACTCTGACAAAATTAAATAGTGTACCACACAGGGAGAAACCCTGGTGGCGTAGTGGTTAAGTGCCACTGCTGCTAACCAAAAGGTTGGCAGTTCAAATCCACCAGGTGCTCCTTAGAAACTCTATGGGGCAGTTCTACTCTGTCCTTTAGGGTCGCTATGAGTTGAAATCGACTCGATGGCAACGGGTACGGTACGGTACCACCAAGGGTATTAAATAAATGTACCTTGAACGTAATAATAGTATATGACAGATCATCCTGATACCACTCAGTTACTAATTACTGCTTTTCCCTTCCAAATGAACCATTATGGTGATACAGTATGAAGTGTGGAAGTACTGGTAAACATTTGGCAATATAAAATAGAAGTGTCATTATATTGTTTATTAGGCCAGAACATCACAAGAATAAGCTGAATATAGAGATTTGCAAGGATTCCCTTCTGAGACCATTAGTTTAACTGCTTTTTGATCACAGATTTTCAAGTACTTGATGTCTTTATTTCCTCCCAGTTTATCAGCTCTCCATTACATTTTCTCCTTTGACCAGTTAACCAAAGTACTGTCTTGATAGTTCCCATCACTTATTATCTTTTAATATATCTAATTCATATGTCTCTTAATTCCAGATCAACAGAGAATCTACGTTTTCTGCTGCTACCTAGAGAGCTGAACAAAAGCTGAAGAAAAAAAATCACACAATTATATAGATTGGTCCCACTACAAAATGTGTGGTTTCCTATCTCAGTTAGGCCCTGAATGCTGTTTGTTAGTCCTTTGCTTATCTTTGGCAAGCAACCTCTCCTGCTTGGCTGTCATTACCAACCTTTGGCATTCTCCTTAATGCCCTAGTCCACCCCCTGCCTCTCACTTTCAAGAGTACAGTTTTTTTCTTCTTCACTGACATAAGTCCTAAGATGAAAGCTACTTAACATTTCATCTATAAACTTAGTTGAATCTATTATCTTTCCTTCCTCTTTCTGTTTAATTACAGAAAGTACGTCAATCCCTTATTCAAGGATAATCCCTCTAAGTGTGGCCATGATCCCAACTCCTCTAGAACCCTGTTCCTTTAAATATGCCCAAGTCTCTGCCATCCTTAAAATAAAAAGACATATATACCTCTACCTCCTGTTAACTGCACTACCCACCCACTTACTCTACAGTAAAGTCATCACTGACCCTTTATCTTCACATTCTTCTTACAGCTTACCATCTGTCTGCATCACCTGATATCAATGACCAATCCCTTCTTAAACTTGCCTATCTTGCATTCATGATATTTTCTATCTCTTTAACTATTCCCTTGGATTCTACCTTTTGACATCTTTTCAATATTTTTAACTCCCAAATCTATACTGGTAGTTTGGATCTCCCATATGACCCTATGTCTATTAGATATCATCACGCTAATAAACATATCCAAAAGAGACTCACTCTCCACCCTACCCAACCTGCTTTTCCTTCAGTATTCTCTATACTGACTGGTAGTGCCAACCATTTAGATAGTTTCTCAAGTAATAAATATGGGTGTTATCTTAAAAGTACTTTTTCTCATTCATTCCCCACTCACTCACCAAAGTCTACTGATCTACCAAGTCCAACCTGTTCATCCCTATTAGCAATGCCTTGGTTAGTTCAGTTACTATTTCTTAGGATGTTCTTAATAGGTCTCCCTGCCTGCAGTCTATACACCATATAGGGATCATTTAGTGACAGATTAATTGTATTTCTCCTAGATCTAAAACAATTTGGTCTCATCTATACTTGTGTAACCACACAATTTAAAAGAATGTATTACTTGTATAATTAAAAACCAACAAAAAAAAAAAACCCAAACCAGCACTGTTCAATAGCTCCCTATCACCTACAGATGAAAGTTTAAACTCCTTAGTGGGATATACAAGATCCTCAAATTAGCCCCTTGCAACTGTCCGGCTTCAACTCTCACCATTACGTGTGTCACCTTCTTGCTCTAATACTGACCTACTTAATATGAAAAAATAACTGAGCTTAATAAATGTTTACTGAATTGAGCAATTCATTTAAGTCCCCTGTTAAACTCTGAGCTCCACAGGGTGACCAATCATCCCACATGGGACTTTTGTATTAAAACCAGGACAGTTCTGTATAAACCTAGAAGGTTGATCACCCCATGCCATAAGGACAGGAAATGTGTTATAATCATTCCATATTCCTATACAGATATTGTCTGTTAAACAGAACTGAACAGAAATGTTTAAAACAATGGGCGAATCAGACACAGATGGATATAAATAGCCCAGTTACCTGAAGAACCAAATACTGGGCTCCTCTTTACCCCTTAATAGGTAGGGCTTTACAAAAAACAGAAAAAAAACTAGAGCAAATAATTCTTCAGACATCATCAAGGCAGCAAATGACTACTGAGGAAGAAGCAGATGATGAACACTTCTGAAACATTCATACCTGTTCATCACCAAATTCTTGTCTGTCTATAATATTAAAATCTAGGAGTAAGTGTTGGACAGAAGGGTCAGTCACCAACTACACCTGTATTTACTCTGAAACGTGTGAGAAAGGCTCAAGAGCAGTTAAAGGAGCAGGCATACTCTCCTCCACTAAGTAACGGGGAATATCACCAAGGACTCAATGTGTGTTTGATTTTGTTTAGGGCTACAACAGTATTATTTACTAAATACGGCAAAAGCTTTCTGAACACTGTTGCAGGATGAGTGATTCCCTAGAATACTTGCATTTAAAAAATTTTTACAATCCTGCCTCTGTTAATTCCTTACCAAAACTGAGTCTGGAGGCTCTGGTGATCACAGTACCCTTATCCTAAGTTATTTCTCAAGTAAAACATCAGGTGTTTGTAAAAGCAAAAAAATCTGCACTACCAGGTTTATCTATAATCCCAAATAACTAGTTAAAACTAAGGGCGTTAGAGGAGAGGAATAAAAGTGTTTAACCCCATTTGGTTACTATATTACCTGTTGTTCAGCAAAATGTTAGAACACTTAATATCTCGATGCAGGAAATTCTTTTTGTGACAGTAATCCAATCCTTCCATTAGCTGTTTCATGAATGACTTGATATGATCCTCAGAAAAGTGCACCAAACCAGATTCTAATAGTCCCATTAAGTCATGGTCCATATACTCAAATACAAGGTAAAAGGCACCTACACGAGATGAAAAAAAAATTACAAATAAGACAAAAACAATGCTAAAATAACAATATCTCAAATTTTAATACAATTTTAAGAGTTGTCCCTAAGACCATAAGACTCTCTGGGACAACCTTTTAATTTTATGGGTGAAGAAACTGAATGATCTGAATAACTAGCTCTTCTAAGAATAAACAACAGCACAACTATTTGAATTAATCTGATTACTAGTCCAGCGCTTTTTGGACTACTTATGTCTTAAGGGGACAATTGCCCTGATCAGATTGTACTGACTTTTATGATCTAAACAAGAGGTTAGCAAATTATGAACCTATAGCCAAATCCAAACAACCTCTTGTTGTTATAAATAAAGTTTTATTTGTAACACAGTCGTGTCCATTTGTTATGAATTGTCTATGACTACTTTTGTGAAGGCTTTACATTAGTTAGCAGGATACATAAAATGCCAGGCCCATCATGGTATATAGATTATTAGTGAAATTCATAGTATTTAAAAACTGAAAAAAAAAAAACAAAAAAAACAAAAAAAAAAACCTCATCTAATTTGGCCCCTTAATTTAGAAGTAAATACAAGGAGTAAGAAGTGCTCCAAACAACTGTGAAAGATATGAAATCCACACTATCTTTCCACTTTTGGCAGGGAATGTGATAGCAGCGGAAGCCCTAGTGGCATAGTGGTTAAGAGCTACAGCTGCTAACCAAAAGGTTGACAGTTTAAATCCACCAGGCGCTCCTTGGAAACTTTATGGGGCAGTTCTACTCTGTCCTACAAGGTCTCTATGAGTCAGAGACAACTCGATAGCAACAGGTCTTTTTTTTTGTTTATGATAGCGGCAACTTTTATTACATAAGAAATACTAGACCTGGTCAGACAATGATCTAATTAGTCCAAAATTGTCTTATAGTAGCATAAACAAAGAACCAAAAACAAACCCATTGCCATCAAGTTGATTCTGACTTATAGCGACCCTGTAGGACAGAGCAAAACTGTCCCATGGGGTTTCCAAGGAGCGGCTGGTAGATTCGAACTGCCGACCTTTTGGTTAGCAGCCGTGCTCTTAACCACTGTGCCGTCAATAATTCCTACTCTAGGGGATGAGCTTCAAAAAGTCTGTAAATTCTCTAAAATATTATGTACCATTTTAAACAAATGTGCATTTTTTAAAAAGTGTGAGTCCATAGCTTTTGCAAAATGTTCAAAGAGATTCATGATCTCTAAGAGAAATTCACCTAAGACGTCATACAAATTAATAAGAAAAACAGTAAGATTGGAAAGAAGTCAACATAAAACATAAAAAGACAACTTAAAAAAAAAGAAAGTAAATAAAACTGATAAACATATAGGGAGAAAACTCAGAAAATAAGAAATTCAATCCAAAATAATGGTATCATACCTCATCTATCAAGATGTTGGGGAGGGTACAATGATGGGCATTCACTGGTAGGACATAAATTGTTACTATCTTGCTTCTAGCAACCTATCATTAATATGAAATTCTACTTCTAAGAAGCTACACCAAGGAAATAAATCAAAATGCCAAGATTTATGCACAAAATGCTCAATGCAATGTTGTTATAATATTAAACCAAAATTAGAAACAAAATGTTTAACAAAGGAATGGTAAAGCAACTCTGGGTTCATCTATCTTTATTTGCAATCATTAAAACACATTAATAATATTGGAAATTATGACATATATTTAGTTATAAAACACTAAATATACTTTGAACTCAAAAAACAAACAAACCCATTGCCATTGAGTTGATTCTGACTCCTAGCAATCCTATGAGATAGAACAGAACTGCCCCACAGGGTTTCCAAGGAGCAGCTGGTGGATTCAAACTTCCAACCTTTTGGTAAGTAGCCATATCACTTAATCACTGCACCACCAAAGCCCACTTTGATCTCAGTTATATTAAAATAATATAATATGTATAATATAAAGTAGTGAAAGGAAATATGCCAAAATGTTAATACTACAGTGGTTTTCTATGGATGATGGTATATTGAGTCGAAGTGGGAGAGAAGTGATTATTTTTTTCTTTTTCTTACTCTTCAATTTTTCCGCAATGGGAATGCATCACATCCAGTTGTTCATGATTTTATAGCTTAAAAAAATTTTTTTAAATTTAAATAGTACAGAATCCAAGGATTAAAAGTAAACCCCTTTCCAGAAGCAACCGATTAACAATTTCTTATGAATCCTTCTAAACACTATCTACACATTGCATTATTTTTATAATCAGGACAAAAAAAAAACTGACACACACCCTGAAATGGGTCCAGTATTCTTAATTCTATTCAGATTTGACCCTAAGTACTGTTGTGTAAGCACTTTTCTTTTTGTTTGCTTTAAAACTACTTTTCTTAAACTCAAGGGGTGTCGCTCCCCTAGTGCTAATATCCTTGAGGCTCTGTAACTCTATCTTCACTTTATCCCTTACTGTCCTAATTTTATACATCTCAACCACACTCTCTTTTAACATTCCAAACTATATTTACAGGTGCCATCGCTTCACTTGACCCTAAAAGCTCTATCTTCAGGTGCCCATCTCTAAGCCCTGTTCAGATTTGCTTTATAAAAGGCAGGTTGGATGATATCAAATTATTGTTATTACAATACAATTTCTTACCAAAAAAAAAAAAAAGACTTTAAAAACCTACGGACAGTTGGTTGGAAGATGGTCTTTTATCATTTATCTTGTCTTATTAGATGTGACAGCAGACCCTACCTAATGCATATTTTAATGATTAACAAGGATTTCTAAAAGTATGAAGAGTACACTGACAAAGAATAAATATTAAAAAAAATAAGCACTGCCCAGCACAAGAGCAATCTGCCAACATCTTAATTCTGGCAGGGAGTACAGAAAGAAGCTATACTTTAGCACTACGTATTAAAAAATTATAACAAGCAAAAAAGTTAAGGAAAATAAGATCATTATCAAACTACCCTGTAGAAAGTTTTCTGCTAGTACCTTTGTCCTTCTTGAAATCCAGTGCATCTTGTTTATCTGTGACAATTTCCTTCATGTTAACAACACTTCGATGGATCAACTGACGAAGGATTTTGATCTCACGAATGGCTGTAATTGGGAAGCCTTCTTTCTCATTGTCTAGTCTCACTTTCTTCAAGGCCACTAGCTCCCCTGCCAAAACAAATTCAAACCATCACCATCAATTAGCATTTCTTGGCGACCATCATGAACCAGCCAAATATATGCCTCTACTCTGAAAGACAGATTTAATATCTACTTAAATGCTTATTTAAGGAGATCTGGTGGTGCAGTGGTTAAGCACTCAGCTGCTAACCATAAGGTTAGCACTTCAAACCTGCCAGCCACTCTGCAGGAGAAAGATGTGGCAGTCTGCTTCCGTAAATATTTATAGCTTCGGAAACCCTATGGACAGTTCTACTCTGTCCTACAGGGTCACTACGAGTAGGAATTGACTCAACAGCAAGGGGTTTTTGGGTCAATGCTTATTTGCCAGATGCTTTTACACCTTAAAGAAAAAAAGTCCCTATGCGCCTTTCAGCTTTCATATTTAAGACTTAGAATTAATTTTTAACAATATTCAGTTAGGTCTAAAAAATTCAGAATATTAAAATAAACTAATAATTCAACTTCATTTATCTTTAAAGACTTCCCCCTTACCAAATGAGTAACATAAAAATTTTATTTTTACTATCCTTGAATTCCCAAGAAGCTATAAAAATGTTTAGAATGGGCAACAAGGAGAGGAGGGTTTTAAAACAGTAATAATTATACTCTTTGGACAACTTTAGACTATGCAGTAACTTTTGGAGATCAAATTAGATCTCAAAATTTATTTTTGCTAAATCCATTTAAGACATTTCCCGCTGCCATGGAGTCAATTCCAACTCACAGTAATCCTATAGGACAGGGCAAAACTGCCCCATAGGGTTTCCAAGACTGCAATCTTCATGGATGCAGACTGCCGTATCTTTCTCCCACAGAGTGGCTGGTAGCTTCAAACTGCCAACCTTTCAGTTAGCAGCAGTATGCTTAACCCCTGTGCCACCAAGTGTCCTTTTTTAAGACATTAGTATTGCTAAATTACTAACCTTCGGACATCCAGAATTTTGTGGCAAAATTTTGTTATTGTTGGCTGCTGTGGAATCAGCCCCCAGCTGACAGCAACCTCATGCACAACGGAAGAAACTGCTGCCTGGTCCTGTACCACCCAGGATCCATTATGGATCAGACTGCTGTGACCCGTAAGGTTTTCATGAAATGATTTTCAGAAGCAGATCACCAGCTCTTTCTTCTTTCCTCCTTTGTCTGGAAACTCTGCTAAAACCTGTTCAGCATCATAGCAACATGCAAGCCTCCACTGATGGATGGGTGGTGGCTATGCATGAGGTGCACTGGCCAGAAATTAAACCCAGGAATCGAACCAAGGTCTCCTGCATGGAAGGTGAGAATTTTACCACCGAACCACTCCACCCCCATGGCAATATTTACCTGTGTCTTTGTCCTTGGCTTTATACACTTGACCATAGGTTCCCTCTCCAATAATCCCAATTATGTCAAACTTGTCCACACAGCGTTTCCCCCAGTCACTTTCTGTTTGTCTTCTTTCTCCGTAACGAGGGCAACAAATTCTAAACAAAACAAAACAAAATAAAAACAACAAAGAAGTGACTTTAAAAGATTATATCTATTGAAAGAAGAAAGCAATTCTTTTACACTGGCCCTTGCATTTTCTGAATTTTCTTATTAAAAAGGCAGGAATCAAATGGTATGAAATAGTTTAAATAGTCTCTCACAATGGTTAAGACAAAGATATTAGCTTCAGAAAGCCTTAAGATCAAATAACAGTTTTGCTGCTTACTTTCTGACCTCTCTTGAGTATCAGCTTCCTCAGCTATAGAACAGAAAAAGAATCCTACATCATGGGGTTACTATTAAAAGAAAATATAAAAATCTCGCAATAAGATGTGCTTAATAAATGGTAACTATTTTTATTATTAAGAGAGGAATGTTCATAATCAGAAGATCAAACCTGGATTCTAGTACCTTAATGGCATAGCAATTTACGTGCTTTAGGAAAAAAAAAATCCACACCCATTGATTTTTCATTAACCTATGCATGGTGGACATGTCCTGAATAAAAGGTCTTTTTCCTTCTTTAATACTCTTAGCATTATGAACTCAAAAGACAAGATGAGATCAGTCAGTGTGCGCTGTATATTTTGATTTGGGAAATTACTCCTTCTCTGAAAGCACAGCTAGATATCTGTGGGTGCAGATGAACAGTTGTCTCCTAGAAAAGTTTTTACCCAATGAAATAAAAGACAGGGGCAAATTTCTATGATCTTTCTGGCATGGGTTGTGGAAGAGAAGTAGGAGGTTTAGGTCCAAAGGTAAGGAAGAAAGCTGTAATTAAGGATAAGTAGCTGCAAAAACTCACTTTGGTCTCTTTTTATATGACTGCTGAGGTGGTGTGATTGCCTTTGGTTCTGGAGAGTCTGGGGGAGATGGATCCCCACCAGGGAGCTCCGGAGGGAGAGGGAGGTCCATGAGTGAGTGACGTGTCCTCTGTTCCTTCTCTTTCTTTACAGGTTTTGAAGGAAGAGTTTCTTTTGGACTAAACAATGGAAAGGAAGAGAAGAAATTAATCACAATTATGTAAGGGACAGGCAAATAAAACTTTTCAAAGAGATAATAACACCTGGCTATTAAAAGATTACAAGGATTTTACTTTTAAGGGAAAAAATCCATAATAAAACAAAGAAATGGACTTTATCACAGCTACAGGTAACTGGACAGAAATCTATAGCATGCTAAAGGAACAATGAAAAAGTAGGATATTACTTATAGATCCTTTATCAAACTCTTTAATGTCCTTCCTAAGATTTTTTGGATATTCACTGAGATGAAATAAAATGCAGGAAGTAATCAATCAAAAGGCACAAAGGACACTACAATTTATGGAGTTCATTAACCCTACTCTATTTTAACCAGCAAAATTTAAATAATGAACAAGAGCTCAACAATTTAACACTACTGTATTACCAAAGATACGGAGAGAACTTGGAAAAAGGAAATGCTATTTTAGAGTTTTGTTTTTTTAAACAAGAAATACAGTTAAGCTAAATGTCAAAACTAGTGAAAATATATTGACTTATTCTATCTACTTGGAAGGAGAAAATCATCTCTGACCAGCAAAAATGGATAAATAACCCTTAAACTAAAAATTTAAGGGGAAAGAATCGCAAACAACTATCTCAGAATCATTAAGGCAGTTGGTAGCAGAAGTCCTCTCATGATAATCAACAAATTAATATAGTCAGTGGGGGTGGGGATAGCTCTCCTGGAATAGATAGGAAAAGAAAGTTTTCAGATCCAATTTTTGAGTAAAATCTCATAATTATTTATGAGTAAAGGAAGGACTCAGTGTCATGCACACCCTCAGAAAAGACAGAAACCTTAGCGCAGCATACTAACACACGCCTACAAATAAACCACGCTAGACCGTCTTTTCTACCTCTTCATACTACCAGGTGGTTGAAAAGGATCTGAGAATGCTAATCACATTAGGATCCTCCACTTTTCTGACGGTTGATTATAAAAAGCACATATATTCTTTGCCCAAATACCATAAAGAACAGATCTACTTCTTAGCAAGTCACCTTTTTAAAAGCATGTTGCTGCCCTTTGTGTATGAAATTCTAACTCTTCTCCAAAAAGTATTTTTTCAAAATATAAGAATACAATCTCAAGAGCTACTACTTCCTACCAATTTTTATCATTTTAATTTCTTGTAAAATCAGACAGAATAAATAATTTAGGTTAGTTTGTACCACACATCAACCAGAACTGGAATAGTTAATAGAATGTAAAATGAACATCTGAAATTTTCTGTTGAGTTACTGGTAGAGACGGACATACAACATTATTATAATGTATTTGCACCAAGATTTTTCTACCCTGGGAACATAGTACATTATCAAAAACTCTTGAGTTAGAATGCAATAGGAATGAAAAAAAGCCCCCAATTTCTAAGACGTTCAGGAAAGAAAAAATCCGTAATTTCTCAACTACTAATGTCAGAATACTCTTTATAAATCTCATTTCCTCATGATTCAAAAACAGATTTCTTCTTGGTTCTGCTTCACTAGAAGAACAAGAACAAAAGTATCTGGGTTATCTCACCATCATTTCAAGTAAGTTCAAACAGTTTTATATTTAGGTTTTGTTTTCTTCAAGGGTTCAAATAAATATTTGCTACTAAGAAAACGTACGTTGCTTTTGGGAAATTACGTTTTTTTGCTTGCTTATTTCAAGAAAGAATGAGTGTTTCATAGGAAAAGTACTACCAGTTCAGGGCAAACAATTTGAATAGAGGTCAAATGCTCTTCAAACCAATTTCACTGTACCAAAAACTTTGAAATAATGGTGGCTCATAAATCCCAATGTCTAAGAACATTATGGACTTTACCCTTTAATGTAGCACACTTACTGCTCCACTAATAGCCAAAAGGTTGGCAACCGGAACCCACCCTTAGGCACCTAGGAAGACAAGCCTGGTGATCTGCTTCTGAAAGGTCACAGCCTGGAAAATTCTCCGGAGCAGCTCTACTCTGCACACATGGGGTCACCACGAGTCAGAACTGAACCGACAGCAACTAACAACAACATAAAGTGTTGAGGATATGTGGTAGATGCAAAGAGGGTCTAACATGAGGGAGTGGATACTATTATGTCAAAGCCCTTACTTGAAGATTCAGTACCAGGAAGTGATGATTTCCCGTATCAATATCGGTAATTCCTTGTTCCCCATTTAGGTCTGAGGACAGGTTCATATGTGGTGAGTGGATTGCACTCTGCACAGTAACTAAAAAAACAAAACCTATCAAGTTCTAGGACTGTCCAAATTTTAGAATCTAGGTAGTATCTTGGAACTCATGAAAATGGAATCTGATGTGTAGATACAATATAAATACCTCTAATAAGTCTTTGTTGTTAATAAAGAATATGGAATTTACATTTAAACTATTTAAAAAGAAATTTCTCAGTAATTTTTAAATTTCAACTGCATAAATTATTTTAAATATAGCTATTTAACTCAACCTTAAAGCAGGTTGTTTAAAAAGTGATTTCACGTATATTTACAAACTTGTATTAAAAATTTGAATACATAAAATACAGAAGCCAAGCATCCTACTAGCAAAATCCTAAATCAAACTGGAATCTCAGACGGATCCTTACTTTCTTTTCTACACAGAACTCAATACTTCTAGAGGTAGTCTTTTAAAATAGTGTGGAATGTAAGTCCAAATGAGCAAGGCTTTCAGAAAAATAAGGCAGAAGAAAACAAGATTAAAAAACCTAGGCGGTTAACTGAAATTTCTAAGAAAAGTATATAGATGATCTTCTTAAAAGCAAAGAGATTCCCATGTGCAGTCTTTGGCTCTTGACATTAAGAACTGTAGACCAAGAATCAGAAAGGTTTTTGCAATGTTGGGTTGAAGCTGTCAACCTTTCGGTTAGCAGCCAAGCACTTAACTGTTGCGCCCTAAGCTAAATTCACTCTTCCATTTGATATCTGGATTAATACAGGCTTGACCAAAATATATGTTTGAAAGGAAATTTTCATTCTTTTCCCAAAAGGACTCTAAAAGAAAGACAAATTCTCTAATACAAACTTTACATCATCCATATGTCAACTAATTCTTAATCGCATAAGCCCAGTGTCATTTTACATTGGCTCCTTCAGCAATTTTACTTACTCATTCAAACAACCAATATTTACTGACTGTACTCTGTGTTCTATGTTTAAGGTACTATAGGCAAGAAAAACATGTGTAAGTCACATTCTCAGTATTTAAGCTGCTGCAGACTTAAGTGAAAAGATAAACTAGAGAGAAACATAAGTGAGCTCCCTATACAACTTTCAGATTTCTTTCTGAAAAGTTTTCCAACATAAAAACTATTTTTCATGTAAAAGACAGGAGCAGCTGGTACGTAGACAGAGGCATCAAAAAAAATTTTTTTTAAAAAAACAAGATTAAAAAACCATCTAGAATATAAAATTGAAAAAAAGAAAAATTAAAATTAATGGAAGAAGTCTTCAGTTCCATTATTCTACCTTTAAAAATTAGTATTGCATGTAGTAAACAATGAAATAGTTAATAATCAACTGATATTAGTCATATATTTAAAAATAATTACACCGGGCTAGGAAATTATAGTATACTTTCAGAATCAGAACCGATGTATAGCAAAAACAGTTTTGTTCACTTCATTCTCTCATACACATTTTTAAAGACAGCCACATATCCCCAAACACTGAATGGCCTTACTTTACTCTTCATCCCTGGGCTGAAAGATAAAAATCTCCAATTGCCTTCTATTAAAATTATCCCATCTCTGGAAATCTACATTCTACACTGACGTATGATAAGTTCAACAATTATTTGTAGGCTTGGATAGCCAAGTAATTAAGAATTCAAGACCCTTAGCCACACTGATACTGTTCTACCAACTGTGTAAACTAATATTTAAATAAGGTTCCTGTGGATAGATAATGGGCAAGGGTCCTTTTGGATAATGCTCAACTATTTCCTTTTCCAGCAAAACCTATAAAAACAGTTTTTATCTATGAGAAGTACACTGTGTACCTCAAACAAATTTTTCTACATAAATGTCAGGTTCTGTTCTTCTCCTTTGTAATTCTGAGGATGTGGCGGAATTCATAAATACCTATTAATATTAGAAAGAGCATGCGGAATTTTTCCTTAACATCAGATTTATCACTATGAATAGGAATGAAGCCATTTTTTTACATAGTCTCTCTCTTTTTTCATTTAATGCACTTGTACCTTCGTGAAAGGCACAGAGAGTAGTGTCTAGGATATAGACCAAAAGGGCTGAGCTGAAATGTATCCTCATCCAAATTATTAATGTCATCTGCAAAGGAGAGAAGGCATGAGAAATGGTCTGGGATGAAAGATAAGTGGTACTTTTCTGCTTCAAGCTTACTACAATAAATGCAACTCATATTCTAGAAACTTAGAGGGCAGGATCTCAGTAGTAAGAACAGTAACACAAAGACTGTCACGGCATGTGTCATTGCTAAAGTATGTTTGGTTGGTGGTACTTGCCTGGCTAGTCCTGCCAAGAAATTAAATAAATACATTTCTGAATGCCTACCATAAAATCAGATTCATGCCTCATAATCATTCTCAATACTCAGAGAACTTACTAGAATTAGAGCATTTCCCATCATCCCATTGTCAATTATATTCCATACATAGTTATTTCACTTCTTATGTGTGTATACATATATATATATATATATATATATATATATATATATATATATATATATATATACACACATATGTATACATTTTTAAAACCCTGTTCACAATAAACATGGTGGGGCAACCCTATTCATAATAAACATGGTGGGGAGCCTGGATCAGGAGGGAAAAAAAAAACCTTCGGTAACAAAAGACATTTTGAGGACCACCAGGAATACCTGTAGGAGCCCTGGTGATGCAATGGTTAAATGCTTGGCTGCTAACCGCAAGGCTGGTGGTTTGAACCTACACAATGGCTCTGCAGAAGAAAGACCTGGTGATTTGCGTACAGCCTAGAAAACAATAAGGGGCAGTTCTACTCTGCACATGAGGTCACTGTACGTTGAAAATCAATTGATATTATGGTATCGATATGATTTTCTTATATAATTAAATCAACATTAATTTTTTTTTTAGGGTGGTGAAGGTAGTGTGGTAATAGAGAAAAACGTTCTTATTCTTAGGAGAGATGTTGAAGAATTTAGGAGTGGAATGTCATGATATCTTCAATTAAAGCAAATGTGGCAAAAGTTAACAGCTGTTGAATCTAGGTAAAAAAATATATGGCTGTTAATTGCATGGCAACTCTGGTGGCATAGTGGTTAAGTATGACGGCTGCTAACCAGAAGGTCAGCAGTCCGAATCCACCAGGCGCTCCTTGCAAACTCTATGAGGCAGTTCTACTCTGTCCTATAGGGTCACTATGAGTCAGAATCAACTCGATGGCAGTGGGTTTGGTTTGGTTGGTTAACTGTGTTATTCTTTCAATTTTTCTCAAAGTATCAAAAATTTCAAAATAAAAACTTAAGTGGAAAAATTCTGATTTTTAAAATCTGAACCAAAACTAACCTTAGCAATAAATAAAATTATGAGAAAATGAGGTTACTAGGCCACAAATCCTAATTCTCTCTTCTCAAGTAATAATGTCACAAATAAGGACTCTTGTGCTGATAATCAAACATCAAAGGAATGTCCTGGTCATAAAAGCCATGCACTAGAGTAGTTTTGACAAAGTTTGAGCATAGAAGATACATTAAAAGGGTTAATTTTTTTTTTAGTTAATTTTTTAAGGGACTTACCTATCCATGTCATCGTCTCCAGGTAATAAGGGTGGGAGGGGCAGAGGAGGCAATGTCGAAGTTTTCAGGTGTGGAATAGCAGCTGTTACAGACACTTGAGTCTTCACAGAGACCTGTACAGAGGGCTGAGAATTTGTCTGAGAGGACAGAGTAGATGTCCTTGGGTGAGTAGAAGGGGGCAAAGTTGAAGTACTAGAAGCAAGAACCTGACTAAATGCTGGTTGGGGAGGAGGCAGAGGTGGTTGCTGTGGAGTAGCTGGTAGTGGAGGCAAAGGCGGCAAAGGGGGTGTCTGAGGTGGAGGGGTAGTAGTTGGTAAAGGTGGCGGAGGAGAAGTAATCGTGGGGAGAGGTGGGAGGGTTTCCTTTTCTGATGTCTCTGTCTCCTTTGGAGTAACAATCTCCTCTTTCGATGCTATGGGTTTAGAGTCTTTTGTTCCCTGTGCTTTCAAATCTTTAAGAATAGGATGTTTCTCAGAGTTCTCATCCAACTTTACTTTCCCTGTATCTAAAGAATTTTTGACCTCAGTGTTTAGATGTGTTACATTCACCAGTTCAGTATCTGGAGCAGGTTTTTCCAATTTTACAACTCTGGGTAACTTTTTAGACTCCAAACCTGAATCCTTAGCCTCTACTGAACTGTTCTCTTTTTTAGGCAAAAATATAGGTGAACCTTTGGATTCCTTTCCATCCGCTTTTGCTGCTGCAGCAGCTGCTGCTCTTTCCTTCTTTTTCCTACTGAGTTCAGCTCCCAGGCTGGAGTTCAATGGAAGCCTGACAGGTGAGATACTGGAATGCCGACTGCGTGACCCGGATCTCTTTTTTTTGCTGTGAGAAGATGAATGTCTTGAATATGCAGGACTTCGACTTCTGGACTTCATGGATTTCCTACGGGAAAAAGAAAAAGAGAGTTTAACATGGATAGGCTACAGCCATATATGGAGGAAAACAGATCAGTAAAACAAACTATGGAGAATTGTAATAGGTGTCATCAGAAACAAGAGAAGTCTGAGAAACTGCCACGGTCAAGAAAACCCTAGGGAGCCAGGATGACTAAATGTAACGTGGTATCCTGGACCGGCAGAAGCCCTGGTGGCACAGTGGTTAAGTGCTCAGATGCAAACCAAAAAATTGACGGTTCAAATCCACCAGCCACTCCACAGGAGAAAAACAGGGCAATCTGTTTCCGTAAAGATTATAGCCTCGAAAACCCTATGGGCAGTTTATCCTGTCCTACAGGCTCACTATGAGTCGGAATCATGGCACATAACAATACTTGACAGGATCTGGGAACAGAAAAGGGACATTAGGTAAAAACTAAGGAAATCTGAATAAAGTATGAATTTTAGTTAATAATAATGTATCAATATTGGTTTATTAATTGTAACAAATGTACCACACTAATGTAAGATGTTAATAATAGGAGAAACTGGAATATATGGGAACTATTATCTTTATAATTTTTCTGCAAATTTAAAAATGTTCTAAAAAATAAAGTTTATTTAAAAAATAAGTTTAGAAGGAACTAAATCCTGTGTGACAACACACTTCAATCATTTATCACTAAAAATTATCCATTATGTATTCAACTGAAGGAGGCTGGATCAATACTTTTTTCTACTTTGGAAAAGAAATAGCCATTCACAATTATTTCTTTCATAGTTTTACTTTTAATCTTCGATAAAGTGAAAATATGATAAAGAAATCATACTCTATACCAAACATGGTACGTATCAATCAGGAAGTCAAAAGTAACTAGTATGCTTCACCAAAACTTAAATTTTTTAATTAGAGAGCTACTTAATTGGATCCTAGGAAAATCTTTTGTTCCTTGTACCATCAGTTTCTAACGAAGTTAGAAACTGGTACTTTTAATACAAAATGATTCCCAATCAACTTTTTAGAAACTCATAGAGCAAGGTATTATTGTTCTATCAATTTATTTTCTTCATAAGGAAGAATTGGGCAGGAACATCTGAGAACCTATGAAGCAGATTATTCTAAATTGAAACCCAACTCTCGTTAATTCTTTTTACTAAAGCCTAACCTGCACAGACCTCAATGTGAGAGCGAAAAAAATTTAACACTTAAAACATGACTGGACAAAACATAATTTGTCCAGTAGTTTAGAACAAATTGTTCCCAGTCCAGGTCATCAATATCTCCTTTTATCTCTGATCACTGGTAAGACAGATTTGAATAAAAACGCTTGAAAACAAACAGCGTATGTGTGCAGGAGAAACAACTCACATGATGATGGCCGCCATCGTTTTCTTTTACCTATACTGCTTTTAGAAGTTTGCTCCAAAAATTTAATAGTAGAAATATAAAGTCATTATTGGAATCAACAGTATTGAAATGAAAAAAATACATATATGAGTATGAAGATATGAAATATTAAAAGTAGTTAAGCGGAATTACCAAATACAGGTACCTGTAAGAAAATTACTATTTCTCTTGTAAAATTTGGATGAAACAAAAGGTTTTCCCTGCTTGAATTGTGGCTAGGATAAAATAAATGACATCCCTATCCCAGGGAAAACGTCTAGAACCCCAAACACTAGAAATTCTAGAGACCGTGTACTTATTACACACCATTGTTTCTTTACTCTTTCAGCATGACCAAATCTTCCTAGAAAACTCTGCTACAAACCCTTCAACTTTTGAACAGAAACAAGCCTACTGTTTGTAAGACATTTGGATGGCCACATAATATGGCATTTTTAGCGATACAAACGCTATATTTGAATTTCAGGTCCTTTCCTCAAGAGAAAAAAACGGGAGGGGGGCAACAATAGGTAAATGTAGGCAACAATACATAATTTGTCTTCAAAGTTAAATGCATTTCTCCTCCCAATTGTTAGGTTCCACCCATCTGAAATGAAACTGCTACTACTAATCCCTACTACTATGCTGGATGTTAAGACATTTAATTTCTACCAAAGCATTCAGTCTTTTAAAAGGATGTTGCCTGTTTCATTTTGACTGTGCCTCCCAAGAAAATAACAGAAAATACCATAGAAGGAATCTGTATGTTCCTCTACTCTGATGAATTTAACCCAGAATTTTTTGTACTTACTGTTTGGGATTCCAATGAATGAGGAATAACATGCGATGTACATATACAAACATATAATGCTCTCATAAGCCAACTAAAATGTACTCATGACTCCAGGAACACTACGTAGTTTTTATATTTGCACTACTGTATTGTGTCTCCAATTCTTTCCTGATTTATTTTTATCATTGCCGCACTGGTTTCAATTAAGTGAGTAGAGGAAGGGAGAACTTGAGATGTGCTGTTTTTTCTAAGAATCCAAAAGGAGTCATTGCAAAAAAGCAGATGTTACTGAAACTTGTTTTAACATTTTAGCCTCAATGTACTTCTGTATTCCCAAACCTCACAGCAGCAAAAATTCTCAGCTTTAATGAAACTACTCATTCGAGAAACACATATTCTGAAAATATTTCTTAGGCTTCCTTAAAAATCTAAGCAACTTTACAAATGGTGCAAAAATTACTTAAACTGACATATAAAAGACAGGCATGGATTTTTGAAATCAGCATTTCTCCACTAGTGTTCAACAACATTATCCTCATTCATAGATAGAAATTACTGAGTGGTACTATGTACAGGCAGTATGCTGTGCACTTTATATTTACTAATTTAATTCTCACAACAAACCTAGGAGTAGGTAGTTATCATTCCCATTTTAAACATGAAGAAACTCAGGCATAAAAAAACAAAGCAACATTTGGATTCCACTTTGGGTCTAACCCCAAATTCTGCTTCTGCGGACAGAAG
Source organism: Elephas maximus indicus (assembly GCF_024166365.1). Lineage (NCBI taxonomy): Eukaryota > Metazoa > Chordata > Mammalia > Proboscidea > Elephantidae > Elephas > Elephas maximus. The sequence goes on along the minus strand of NC_064837.1, from coordinate 46,815,352 downwards.
TGAGTCCACAAAGAGAGAGGTACATCTCACCACCTGGGAATACAGTTTTCCATAGATAATTCACTTAATTAAATTTCAAACTAACAGGCCTTTCTCACAAGAATATCTTCATGAAGAAGGCATTATTGCCGTTTTTTAAGAGAAAGATTTTGAAAATTGCCAGTGCTCACAAGGTAGCTCAATAGTGGTGTTAAGAAAACCAAATTGTCTGGAATATTACTTAGCCATAAAGAAAAATGAGAACCTTGAAAACATTATGCTGAGTGAAATTAGTCAGTAAAAAAAGGACAAATACTATACGATTCCACTTAAACAAAACATGTAGAGAGGGCCAATGCATAGAGAGCAAAGTTTGCTGGTGATGACCTGAGGCAGGAGGGAAGAGGAAAAAGGGAGTCACTGCTTAGGGGGCACCGAGTTTGTTAACAGTGATGGAGTAATTCGGGAACAGATAATATAATGGTGATGGTCGCACAACATGATGAAGGTGATCAATATCACTCAAATGTACATGCAAAAAATGTTGAAATGGCAAATGTTTTATACATATAAATACACCAAAAAAAAAAAAAAAACCGTTGATGTTGAGTTGATTCCGACTCATAGCGACCCTATGGACAGAGTAGAACTGCCCCATGGGGTTTCGTGCCTGGTGGATTCAAACTGCTGAATTTTGGGTAGCAGCCGTAGCACTTAACCAGTACGCCACCAGGGTCTCCATATCCGTACATGTTATATACATATACACACATATATATTTATAATTTAAATAGAAAACCAAATTGTTCTTGGACCCAATTTCTGCTGGGGTATGCCATCGAAAGTAAAAAGGACTAACTGGCTGAATTTCCACTAGAAACATCAGTTAAAAAGATGGGAATCTTTAAAAAGTTATTAAAACATCGTCAATTAAGACATGAATAAACTTAAAGGTTTAGATGACAGCACATATGGTAGGATGGCTTAGTCAAATAGCCTCAAGACAATACAAATGAGAATCTATAATTGCTTAATTTCCCAGTCAGGGTCAATAAAGTCTAAAGCACTAATACCAAGGTGATTAAAAAAAAATTAAGACAAAGCAAAAGAAATAGCTAGACAAGCTCTGGGAACCAGAACCAACTCTATGTACTCAGTAGGCATAGCTGTATGATTTTCTCACACAAAACCATGCAACTGAAGAGCCCACCACTGGAGAAGTACCTACCTTCAGCAGTTTTAGACATGTGAACTCTCCACTTCTCCAATTTTAGGTTATAAAAAGAGGCCAAATCCATCTACTTGCAAGACTAGCCAAAGCAAGGCGTCCTAGTCAATGACTGCTAGAACGCTAGGGGTTTCAACAAAATGTAAGCAAGCCTAACTTCCAGTTCCTCATACCCCACCCTCAGTTAGAAAGGGCTGTTGGACAAATAACTCACCTGGGAAGTGGACTCCGACTCAGAGACCGTTTGCTCATGAAAGGGCTGCTGGACCGCCTTCGACCATAGGGACTCGGTGACCTACCACTGTAAGAGCCACTCCTTTCATAGCTGGATGAGCGTCTTCGGCTATAGGGACTCACAGATCTCTGGCGTCTACTGTAGGGACTGGGTGACCGGGTGCTGGACTGGTAGGCTGAGGGCTCCTTGTAAGGAGGGCTAATTGACTGCCTTCTTGAGGTACTTCCAGGACTCTTCTTGTAGGAATCATAATTGCTGGAGGTGTGAGATCTTGGGGGACTAAGGTCATAATCTTGGCTGTAAGAAGCCCCTGAGGGGCTATCATCTTGCTTGGGGCTGTCAGACCACTTCCTGTGGGGACTCCGTGACCTCCGTTTGGGGCTGTCCACTGTTTTGTAACTTTTGGGTGTTTCCCTTTTCCGATGACTTTTACTCCGATCTTTGTGCCCAGATTTCAACTCACGTTCTTTCCGGGTCTTCTCTTTATGGAGTTTAGATGACCTGGATTCCTTGTTGCTGCTGCTTTTGGATGACTGTGTCTTCCCATAGTCATCATTCTCCTCATTTGAACGCTTTGAACTTCCTGATATCCGGTCCTTCATCGATCCCGACTTGCTGGAGATGTCCTGGTTTTTCTCTTTTTCTGTCTGTTTAGTTTTTACTAAGTCCCGGGAACGTCTGTGCTGGTGGTGACGATGTTTGTGCAGGCGGTCACTCCGATCCGTTCCACGGCGTTCATCATTCTCTCTCCTCTCTAGTTTGAAGGCCATGTCATCGGAGAAGGTGTCGGAATCAGAGCTGATGTCATCATACTCCACCAAAGGTTTGATAATTGTACCCAAAGGTGCTGCTTCAGGGGTCACCAACCCCATGTCTTTGGAGTGCTTGGACTTATGCCGTTTGTGCTTCGACAGCAAGCGATGACGCTCTCTGCTGTTGGAGCTGCCACCTCCCGATGACGGCTGCAAAGTTCCAGAAGCTCCTCCACCCCCGTCCTTCTTGCCCCCATGTCTCTCTGAATTGGGCATTCCCTTTCCCCTGGCCTCAAGAAGGGGAAAAAGTTCCCCAGCACTCCAAAAAGTAGGCCCCACCCTCCCCCCAGCCCCAAACCCACACCCACCAAAGTGCCCCTAGAAGGGGGTGGGGAGGGAAGGGGCGGTAGCCCAGGCTCCTCCTCCCTCCCGACTCCTCAGCACCCTCCTACATGAGGTGGGGGTGAAGGAGCGAAGGGAGAAATGAGAGTTCCTCAGCAAAGGAGTTGCGAGACCAAGGGGTAGCTGCTCAAGTCTGTTTCCCCTCCTCCCCCCGCCGAGCCAACCTCAGGCCCCGGCGCCGGGGAAGTCGAGGAAGTAGTAAGCCGACGGCCCGGGGCTGCGGGGCCGACTCCGGCTCTGGGGCCCTGTGAAGACTGCGCGGCTCGGGGCGGCTTCCTGTCGCTGAGATCTTGCGGCCTAGGTGCCTCACGCCCCTTTTGTCCCTCGCTCCTGAGGTAGCCCCTTTCCTTGCCTCCGCCTCACCTCAACACCTCACACACTCACTCGCTCCCTCAGACTCAGAGTCACACACTAGGTTAAACCGAAACGGCACTTGGAAGAGGGGGGAGGGGGCAATTCCAGAAAGTATCGCGACAATCTGGAGTGCTCTCGCGATGCTTCGTGCTTCCCTTTTACCTCTCACCTCTGTTATATCAAACGACGCGAGAGTAGGTTCCAAACAAGAAAAGCGTTTCGGCAGGCTCTCGCGATACGTATTCTTGTTCCCCCGCCCTACGCCCCGTTTGAGAAAAGCTTTATTGAAACGGAACTAGCCGGGTTTTCTTTTAATCAAAACTTTATTGAACAAATACAAACTCATTGAACAAATACTCCCAGGCTCCGGCGGAAACTAATTTTAGCATACTTTGTAACAACTCATTTAACTACCAGGATGAGAAGATTGTTAGCAGGGCAAAGAGCGAATGTGGGGACATGTCAATGCTTCCCACTTAAAAAAAAAAATGGCACATATTACATGCCACGCATTTTAGATACATTATCTCTAATTTTCACAGCCACCGTGCAAAACACGATATACCTATCCCTCTTTCACGGTGAGTAAAGCGAGGCTTACAGACTTTAAATAACTTACTTAAAGCTGTAATTCAAACTCATGTCTGTTTGACGTTCAAGCGCTTTCATTATGTGGCACTACTTCACCCTTTGCTTCAAACATAAGAACCTGAAAGCTCATTCCCGCTTGGAATTGTCTCATAGCTCTTCTGGGATCATTAGCCAATAAGAAAAGCATAGTATTCTTGACCAAGAAAAAATAGAATCTTAACAGTAGCCTCTCGTACTTTTCAAAACTCATTCATACACATTAACTCTTTCCATCTTCACAACAACCATATGAAGTAGGCTTTTATAAATGAGGAAACAGGCACAGAGAAGTTAAGTCCGAGCTTCTCCATTCTTCAACAATTCGTGAGGATTTAAGGCCCTCCTTTGTGGACATGTGGCACAGTGGTGAAGGGCTTGCCTGCTAACCAAAAGAGCAGCAGTTTGAATCCACCAGCTGCTCCTTAGAAACTTTATGGGGCAGTTCTACTCCGTCCTATAGGGTCCCTATGAGGCCGAAGCAACTCAACGGCAAGTTTTTTTTTTTTTTTTTTTTTTTTTTGTGGATAAGAAGAGCCATGGAAGTGCAGCACTAAGCTGCTAAGGGATTCCAGCAGTTAGAACCAGGGCTTCTAACTGGTTCATACCCCTGATGAAAATTTGCATTTCCAACAAGTTGCTGAGAATTTGCATTTTTAACAAGTTCCCAGGAAGTTATACATAAGAATCACCTGGGGAATCTTATTAAATTGTAAATTCTGATTCAGTGTATCTGGGGTGGATATGCAAATTCTCAGCAGGGATTTGAAACAGAACAAACTGATTCCAAGCCCTGGACTTCCCACTAGAAAGATATATGGCAGTCTTTCTGTAAAGATTTAAAGATTTACAGCCTTGGAAATGCTCTGGGGAGAGTTCACCTGTCCTATAGGGTCACTCTGAGAAGGAATCGACTCCATGGCAATGGGTTTTATGGATATAATGCACACTCAGGGCCCTCAAATAAACTACGGACAACCTGTTCATACTACTGAAATCCTGGTGGCATAGCGGTTAAGAACTACAGCTGCTTAACCAAAAGGTTGTCAGTTCAAACCCACCAGGCACTCCTTCAAAACCCCATGGGGCAGTTCTATGCTGCCCTGTAGGGTGGGAATGAGTCGGTAATTGACTCAATGGCAACTTTTTTTTTTTTTTAATTCATACTACAAGATATAAAGGTGATATATGCTGTAAGAATGATACGAAGCACTGTGGAGGTTCAGAGGAGGTTGTGTGTTGAGAAAGCATTATAAACGTAGAGGTGTTTGAGTTGGGCCAGGAAGAGTATATTCAATTTGTGCTGTACGTGCAAATCTTTTAAAGAATTATGTACATGGGAGGAGCCCTAGTGGCGCAGTGGTTAAGAGCTTGCCTGACAAATCAAAAGGTCGGGGGTTTGAATCCACTAGCCACTCACTGCAAACCCTCTGGGGCAGTTCTATTCTGTCCTACAGGGTCGCTATAAGTCAGAATAGAGCTTTTTTTTTTTTTTTTTTAAGTGTATATGGGAAGGAGTCCTAGTGGTGCAGTGGTTAAAGTGCTTGGCTGCTAACCAAAAGATAGGCAGTTCAAACTGACCAGCCACTCCTCGGGAGAAAGATGTGGCAGTCTGCTATGGTAAAGTTTTTTTTCAGCCTTGGAAACACTATGGGTCAGTTCTACGCTGCCCTATAGGGTCACCATGAGTCAAAATTGACACAAGGACAGCGGGTTTGGTTTTTACCTATATGGGATCAAACTGACAAGAGCAACTCAAAAGGTTGGAGAAAAAACTTAGGGGGCAGTGAGTTCACATTAATGGTGGGGGAGTAACTCATAAAAGGAGGGTGAGAAGGATTGCACAACTTGAAGAATGTAATCAATGTCGCTGAACTGTACATGTAGAAATTGTCGAATTGGTGTATTTTTGCTCTGTATGTTTTCAACAACACCAAAAACAAAATAATTTAAAAAAAAGAAAAAGAAGCAATGGAAAGATGAGCCAGTAGATTAGACACCAGAAAACACTGTGCATGAAGGCAAGAGAACCCATTCTCAATATTTCTCCCTGAAAATGTTCTTGTTGCTTTTGGTCACACAGGTACCAAAAGTCTTTTACCTAAATGTTTGAGTCCATAAATCTTGGCTATAAATTACAAAGACCAAAGTTAAAAAAAAAATTGTTGTTAAAACTATACACAACAAAACATGGTGTTGTTGTTGTTAGGTGGCATCGAGTTGGTTCCGACTCATAGCGACCCTGTGCACAACAGAATGAAACACCGCCTGGTCCTGAGCCATCCTTAGAATCGTTGTTATGCTTGAGCTCATTGTTGTAGCCACAGTGTCAATCCACCTCCCTGAGGGTCTTCCACTTTTCTGCTGAACCTGTACTCTGCCAAGCATCATGTCCTTCTCCAGGGACTGATCCCTCCTGACAACGTGTCCAAAGTATGTGAGACGCAGTCTCGGCATCCTTGCTTCTATGCAGTATTCTGGTTGTACTTCTTCTAAGACAGATTTGTTTGTTCTTTTGGCAGTCTGTGGTATATTCAATATTCTTCGCCAACACCACAATTCAAAGGCGTCAATTCTTCTTCGGTCTTCCTTGTTCATTTCCAGCTTTCACGTGCATATGATGCAATTGAAAATACCATGGCTTGGGTCAGGCGCACCTTAGTCTTCAAGGTGACGTCTTTGCTTTTCAAAACTTTAAAGCAGTCCTTTGCAGCAGATTTACCCAATGCAATGTGTCTTTTGATTTCTTGACTGCTGCTTCCATGGCTGTTGATTGTGGATCCAAGTAAAATGAAATCCTTGACAACGTCAATCTTTTCTGTGTTTATCATGATGTTGCTCATTGGTCCAGTTGTGAGGATTTTTGTTTTCCTTATGTTGAGGTGCAATCCACACTGAAGGCTGTGGTCTTTGATCTTCATTAGTAAGTGCTTCAAATCCTCTTTACTTTCAGCAAGCAAGGTTGTGTTATCTGCATAATGCAGGTTGTTAATGAGTCTTCCTCCAAGCCTGATGCCCCATTCTTCTTCATATAGTCCAGCTTCTCGGATTATTTGCTCAGCATACAGATTGAATAAGTATGGTGAAAGAATACAACCCTGACGCACACCTTCCCTGACTTTAAACTAATCAGTATCCCCTTGTTCCGTCGGAACAACCGCCTCTTGATTTATGTAAAGGTTCCTCATGAGCACAATTAAGTGTTCTGGAATTCCCATTCTTCGCAATGTTATCCATAGTTTGTTATGATCCACACAGTCGAATGCCTTTCGTAGTCAATAAAACAGAGGTAAACATCCTTCTGGTATTCTCTGCTTTCAGCCAGGATCCATCTGACATCAGCAATGATATCCCTGGTTCCACATCCTCTTCTGAAACCAGCCTGAATTTCTGGCAGTTCCCTGTTGATACACTGCTGCAGCTGTTTTTGAATGATCTTCAGCAAAATTTTGCTTGCACGTAATATTAATGATAATGTCCTATAATTTCCACATTCGGTTGGATCACCTTTCTTGGGAATAGGGATAAATATGGATCTCTTCCAGTCAGTTGCCCAGGAAGCTGTCTTCCATATTTCTTGGCATAGACGAGTGAGCACCTCCAGCGCTGCATCTGTTTGTTGAAACATCTCAATTGATATTCCGTCAATTCCTGGAGCCTTGTTTTTTGCCAATGCCTTCAGAGCAGCTTGGACTTCTTCCCTTAGTACCACTGGTTCCTGATCATATGCCACCTCTTGAAATGGTTGAACATCAACTAATTCTTTTTGGTATAATGACTCTGTATTCCTTCCATCTTCTTTTGATGCTTCCTGCATCATTTAATATTTTCCCCATGGAATCCTTCACTGTTGCAACTTGGGGCTTGAATTTTTTCTTCAATTCTTTCAGCTTGAGAAACGCAGCGCGTGTTCTTCCCTTTTGGTTTTCCATCTCCAGCTTTTTGCACGTGTCATTATTAGTACTTTGTCTTCTCGAGCTGCCCTCTGAAATCTTCTGCTCAGTTCTTTTACTTCATCAATTCTTCCTTTTGCTTTAGCTGCTCGACATTCGAGAGCAAGTTCCAGAGTCTCCTCTGACACCCATCTTGGTCTTTTCTTTCTTTCCTGTCTTTTCAGTGACCTCTTGCTTTCTTCATGTATGATGTCCTTGATGTCATTCCACAACTCGCCTGGTCTTTGGTCATTAGTGTTCAATGCGTCAAATCTGTTCTTCAGATGGTCTCTAAATTCAGGTGGGATATACTCAAGGTCATATTTTGGCTCTCGTAGACTTGCTCTGATTTTCTTCAGTTTCAGCGTGAACTTGCATATGAGCAATTGCTGGTATATTCCACAGTCGGCCCCTGGCCTTGTTCTGACTGATGATATTGAGCTTTTCCATCGTCTCTTTCCACAGATGTAGTCAATTTGATTTCTGTGCATTCCATCTGGCGAGGTCCATGTGCATAGTCGCTGTTTATGTTGGTGAAAGAAGGTATTTGCAATGAAGAAGTCGTTGGTCTTGCAAAATTCTATCATTCGATCTCCAGCATTGTTTCTATCACCAAGGCCATATTTTCCAAGTACTGATCCTTCTTCTTTGTTTCCCACTTTCACATTCCAATCACCAGTAATTATCAATGCAACAAAACATACACCAATTCAATTTCTACGTGTACAATTCAGTGACACTGACTACATTCTTCAAGTTGTGCAGCCATTCTCATCCTCTGTTTCTGAATTGTTCATCCCCCTTTATCATGAACTCACTGCCTCCTAAGCTTCCTATGACTTTTGAGTTTCTGTTAAAAAGAAGACCAAAGTTTTTCAAGGTAACTTTTTAATTGTCTATGGAAGTAAAACTAATGCTATCCAGAAAGAAGAAAAAAAAAAAAGATGACTCAAGGACTGGAATCCAGGTGTGGTAACTTCTCATTTGCTGCTTCGGGAGGGCCTGGATGTAAAAGCCCCCACTATATACCTGACAGGATGGCAGATGGCACAAGGCTTAATGGGCTGATGAGACAAAGTGACTAGCCCACCTCGAGTTCAGCAAAACTTACCCCCCAATTTTTTTTTTTTTTTTTTACATTTTGACAATTTTTATTGTACTTTAGATGAAGGTTTGGAGAGGAAATTAGTTTCTGATTAAATAACACACATATCACTTTGTGACATTGGTTGCCAACCCCAGGACATGTCGACACGTTCCCCTTCTCAACCTTGAGTTCCCCGTTACCAGCTTTCCTGTCCCCTCTGCCTTCTAGTCCTTGCCCATGGGGTGGTATGCCCATTAAGCCTTGTTTTGTTTTATGGGCGTCTCTAAACTCTAGCTGAAGGGCGAACCTCAGGAGTGAGTTCAGTACTGAGTTACAACGGTGTCTGAGGGCCATACTCTCAGGGTTTCTCCAGTCTCTGTCAGACCAGTAAGTCTGATCTTTTTTTGTGAGTTAGAATGTTGTACTACATTTTTTTTTCGCCCCAGCTCTGTCTAGAACCCTTTATTGTGATCCCTGTCAGAGCAGTCGATGGTAGTAGCTGGGCACCATCTAGTTTGCTGGACTCAGTCTGGCAGAGGCTGTGGTAGTTGTGGTTTAAATCTTTTAAATGAGATCAAATTTTTGACCTAGGATGCACTCAAGGTAAAATGAAAAAGTGAAGATTGCAGAAGGCATTATGGGGATACATCAAATAAAATTTGAAAGAATAAAATTCATAATTCTAGATTAAACAGCACTAGAAACATTCCTAATTATGTTAGTTGCCTCTTGAAGTGGACTAGAGACCACCTACGAATGAGTGAAGCTTTTTACCCAATCTTTGAACATTTATAATATGTACCTGTAGCACTTTTCAATTTTCCACAGAACTCTTTTAAGCCTATCAATAAATATCAGTTGAACAAATTAGGAACCTGGTAAGGTGGCCAGGATGAGTATTATATCCATCTGATAAATGTCAAAATTGAGACTCAAAAGGAATATGATTTGACCATGTTTACACCAAGTCTAGGAAGTGCCAGGAGGAGGATCAGGTCTCTCCTTAATCCTAAACTGGTATTCTTTCTTCTGCATACTTCCTATTTTTGCTGAATAAAACTCTAATAAATCTCAGGTTTTCCCAAATTTTTAAATAGAAAATCTATCCTAACTACAGCGTTTGGCCCAATAACTGGTAAGAATAGCGCTTTTGTAAAATAAACTTTGAACTCAGAAATTCCAGGTCTGTGCGGTTCGCATTATTTGCATAACCTCCTAGGACAGAGGTCAGGGAGACTCTGAACCTGAAAGTGTCAAGTCAAGTGGTGGCAATACTTTTTCTGTAAATTCCCCAAAACAGGTCAGAAAGTTTCCTTTTAGGTTGTACACATAAGAAATATTTAACTAAAGTTACAATACTCCTCCTCCACCTCTCACAAACCAATTGGTTAGTTTAGATTTCAGATTTAAAGCGTCCTTTGGAGTCTTCCTCAAAGCTTTTCTGGATAAAATTTGCCCATCATTCCCATTTTGCCATATTTATGAAGACTGTTTCTATGACTACTGTGAATGCTTTTCTTGTTCAATGACTGTCCTATCTTTCCTCCTAGTGTACACATTTTTTAACACTATCCTTTCATCTGCATTTTCAGTCGATAAAGTTTATAACTTTTCATTCTATTCTGTGACTAAAGTTTGATAAAAGTTTCTGTATTTACAAACTTTGTAAATTTAAAATTTCCCCTACGCTTGGTACAGACATTATTTTTTACTTGTATAGCCTCCAGGCGAAAGTATGGCTATATATCTGACATTAATGCTTTGGGCATAATAATTAATTAACAAAGATTTTAAAGCACCTATTTTTTATGATTATAGTGAGGTCCCTGGGTGGCACAATTTGTGCTCAACTACTAATCTAAAGGTTGGTAGTTTGAACCCACCCAGCAGTGCCATGGAAGAAAGCCCTGTCAATCTGCTTCTGTAAAGATCACAGCCAAGCAAACAACATGGAACAGTTATACTCTGTAATACACTGTGTTGCCATGAGTCAGAATGGACTCGCTGGCAATGGGTATGGTATGGGTATGATAATGGCCAACCATATTTTCAGAACTCTAAATCAAGTGAGGCCATCAAGGGTTTTCAAGGGACTGTGTTTTCATCTTTATATCACTAGCTCCTAATACATACATATTAGACCACATAGACGCTTGTTAAATGAAGAGCACTTTGACAGCAAGAAAGGATAGAGCATTTTAAATATGAACTATCTTGAAAAATTCTTTTGAATGAATGCTCTCTGTGTTCATCAGTTTTAGGGTTGGCAGATTTATACAATATTCATATTACATAATATTTGGGACATACTTTCACATTAAAAAAAATTGTTTATCTGAAATGAAAATTTAACCAGGCATCCTATATTTTATCTGACAACCCTATCAATTTATTCTAGAAATATGCATTGCATCCCTGATGTGTGTTAGGAGCTGTGCTAGGCACTCAGGAGACAGCAGTGAAGAAATGGACCCAGTGCAGTACTCCTGGAGCTGACAGTCTACCAGGGAAGACAAGGCATTCAACAAACCACACAATTAATTTTGATGGTGAGAATGCTATTAAAAGAGAACTTTGAAACAATATAAGAGTACCTGATCAGGTCAGAGAAGGCTTAAATCGAGATCTGAATAAGAAGACCCTAGGTATAGTGGGGAAGTAAGGCCTATTTGAAGCCCCTGGGGGTGAAAGGAGTGCAGGAATTTTCTGGAAATGAAAGGTCACTGTTGCTGGGGGTGGCAATGGGGTAAGAGCTGGGTCTAGCAAGGCCTTGTAGGCTCAGTAAAAGATTTTCCTATTAGATCCAAGTACAGCGCTAGGCAGTGAGGATTCAGAAATGAGGGACAATTACTCCCCCAAGAAACTCACTGTGTAGTGATTCAAAGGTATGAGGATAAGAGGACTGAACAAGAAATAAAGTTTGAACTTCATTTTCAAGAAGCATTGTTAGAGATAAATCTTTGTGGCAATAAACACATCCCCATACATTTCCAAGTATTTGTTCTTACTAAGTTTACACTGCTGTGCCTGCTCACCTGAACTGCAGTATCTGTTGGGATGGCTTTGGAAGATGTCTGAATAACATTTTTGAAAGGTGGGAAATGCCTGAGACTAGAAAGCCTGTATTAGTACACTGCTTAATATTCTTGTAGCGAACTAGGTAAGACCAACTTTTCAGTGGTAATGTTATTTTCAAAGATGTGTGTATAGAAAAAATACATTAAAAAACCTTAGTTTTAACTACTTTAAGAACTTTCCCTTAATGCTAGCCTTGTTGTATTTTAGCCTGGTTCTTCAGTTCCATTGGCCAAGACCTTCTTATCACTGTTGCAAATTTCTCTTTAAGATTTACTGTATACAAAAGGTACGACTACATATTCTTTGTGATTTAGTGTAGAGAACTAGTTAAGCCGCTTGTTTTCACTATGATTACAAAGACAGGGCAAAATCAATTGTGATCCCATTTGGGACCTTAAATATAATTAAGACCAGCAGAGACTTCGCTGCAAATAAATTTACCTTATCCCAAAATCCCTCAGATCTTCAAAAATAGTGGAATTGCTCAAGAAATATTTCTGAAATTAAAAATGTAAACAAACTAGAATATGTGAATTAAGTATGTTGGGCTGACTTCGAACACCGTGTTACAAAATGCCGATATCTTTTAACAATTATTTCATCTAGCAGTTCACAGAAAAGGTATTATCTTTAATAAAATCTGATACTAATGTTTTTCGAAGAAATAGTCTTTCAGTAAGGAAAGCCGAAGTTTATAATTTGTGAACTGTTCAACTGCCAAAGTGGAAAGAACCTCTTTACTACCGCAGCCGGAGGCTTTCCGCTCGCAAGCTCAAGGCCCCGGTACGTGAGATGTGAAAGAGTCAGGAGTGAAGGAAAGGCCGGGCCACAAGAATCTCGCGAGGAGCGTGAATTAACTATTTTTCGCGACATTTTGATGCCCTGCCCCTTCTCTCGCAGGATCCCGGTTAGTCTCGCGATCTTTGGGAAGTTCCGTTGGGGAAGATGGCGGCGGCCGCGAGCACCCTTCACTTCTTGCCGCCGGGGACTTCGGACTGAGCCTTCCCGGGAAGAGTGGGGACTACTGGTGCCCTGCGTCCCGGGAACCGGAACCAATTTGGTTCCCCCGTTGGTGGGGAAGGACTAATCCTCTTGTGTGGCAGACTCAGGCCTTCCCCACCTCGAGGATGAAGGCTCAGGGGGAAGCCGAGGGTGAGTGAGGGGGAGAGAAGAGGGCGGGACACGATTGGAGGAAGCCAACCGGTGAGAGGGGCTGAGGCCGATGCCCCATGGGCGCCACTCTCCAGAGGGCTCAGAGTCCAGGAGGCAAGATGTGTATGAGTTTTAGACTGACCGTGCTTTCTCAGGTGATGGTGAAGTTCCAACTTTGGGGTGATGGGGGCTTCCAACTTCTGTGAAGGTTTCCTGCTCTACTGGGGCAATCATTTGGGTCTCAGGGCACTTTTAGCCTAAAGTGGTGGGAAACCAGGTGAGTGAATCTAAAACTGCTTTTACCTGGTGCAAGAAGAGATGTCTGAATAGCGACATAAAACTAACAATACAGAGCTGCATGTAAAAGTACTGGAGGATGTTTTGGTGTGAGTGGGATGATTAGGATCTTATGATATTAAAAGCCAGCAGTTCCCTAGAATACCACAGTGTTCAGACCTCGTGCTATTGTATATTTTTAAAATGCTTTGAATTTCATCCTTCCAGTGGCCGGACTAACTTACAACTGCTGAAAAATAACTTTTCTGTGGAACCTTACCCAGCCCCTCTAAAGTTCCAAGCTCCAGTTTAAATTCTTCCTTAGCATTTTGGGCATAGTTCTGCTAAAACAACTCCTTGTGTTATTTTTGTTTACTTATCTTCTTCACTTTATCCTAAGCTTTGTGGATTAGGGACCCTGCCTTCCTCATCTTTATGTAGTCCCTGGCATAGAATAGCTGCTTTAAAAAATGTCGATTTGAGCATCCAAGAAAGACGGATCTTGTTTTAGAAGATCTTCTCCCTCTTGCATCAACTCTGATTGATGACATTCTATTCATTTTTCAATGCTAGCATCAACTGTTATCTTTTTTGTAACATCCCCACAACTGATCATGAACTTTTTTTCCTTTGAATTTCAGTAGTGATGTGTTTCTGTTTTTGAGAGCATATCTCACTTTGCTTTGTGTGACTGTTATTTCCACGTTAACTTATCCACATCCTTCACATATGTCATCTCAGACATTTTATATGTTTTTGCTTTTCCAGTGGTCTTTAGCACAGCTCCTTGCTCATACTGGGTAGCTTAAGAATTAGAGGAGGGTTGGAGGGCACATACTTAGTCCAAAAACCACTCTTGTCTACCTTTCTCTTAGCTCTGCTGGAGATTCATCCTCTGGTCATAGATCTTTTCCGTGTCCATGTAGTTTTAGTTTAAACTCAAATAAGAAATACCTGAATGGCTAACAGAGCCTGATTTCTTTTTTTTCATAATTTATTTTATTTTCTTGTTGTTACTGTTGTTGAGACTATATTCCGCAGAACATAGACCAATTCAACAGTTTCTACACATACAGTTCAGTGACATTGATTGCATTCTTTGAGTTGTGCAACCATTCTCACCCTCCTTTTTTGAGTTATTCCTCTGCCCTTAACATAAGCTTACTGCCCCTAAGTTTCCTACCTAATTTTTCAGGTTGCTGTTGTCAGTTTGATCCCATATAGATAGATCTTCAAACAAACAAACAAACCCAAAAGAGCCTGTTTTTTTGATCCCGTTGCTGTTGAGTTGATTCCGATTCATAGCGACTCTATAGGACAGAGTAGAATTGCTCATAGGGTTTCCAAGACTGTAAATCTTTATGGATGCAGACTGCCGCACATCTTTCTCCCTCGGGCTGGCTGGTGGATTTGAACCTCTGACCTTCCAGTTAGCAGCTGCGTGCTTAACCATTGCACCACCAGGGCTCCTTTGTTTTTTTGATAGCACCTACAAATTGATCTCTCAAAATTATGTCAAAATATTTAGGAAGTCAGTGTTTTCACATTGAATACCAATTAGCCATAGTAAGGCCATGTTCAAATGTATGCTCTACATCTGTCATGCAAGGGGTTTCGTGCATATCATGAAATGACTTTGTCACTGAATTGTAGCTTAATCCTGAATCGTGATTAGAGATGGACCTTCTTTTGATTACTCTTAAATGTTTAAATAGAAAACAGCCCTGCTGTATGGTATTCCTTAGGTCAGACCCATAATTTGTGTCTTCCCACCATTAAAAATACTTTGTATGTTTTGAAGTAAATAATAATGAAAAATATTTCAACTGAGTTTTTGCTGGGGTGAAGTTGGAGTTTTCTTTTGCAAGAAAAACTGTGGAAGGGCCTGGTAAAAGAGTTTCTAATTATTCTTTCTGATTTATGTCATAGAGTCAGAAAAGCTGAATAAGATGAGTTCTCTCTTGGAACGACTCCATGCAAAATTTAACCAAAATAGACCTTGGAGTGAAACCATTAAGCTTGTGCGTCAAGTCATGGTGAGGATTGTGGTAAAGTGGTATGCTTAAATAATTATTTAATAAGCTGACATCTTTATGTGGGCTTGTTCAAACTATAGTCCTTATAGTGTGTCTTCAGTTTTATTTATCATCAAACACTGAGTACATGGTGGCTGTCAACATTAGGAATCTTCCTGAGAAGGAGGTGTATTTATAAAATTGTGTTAATCGTGAGTACACTGGGGTATTTCAGGCAAAAGTGCTAAGTAATGCACCTATAAGGGGCACATTTGATGGACTGGTATAAGGAGATTTTATTCTTCACTTCCCATGAAGTTCCCTTATACTGATCTTATAGTACTTTTGATGTGTCTGCATTGCTAGTAGAGGTTGTGATTTCATTACTAATAACAGGCAAACCCTGGGCTTTCGCTTGTCTACTCTTTCAAACTCTTTCTCTGCAATACTGCTACTTCTTCCCCTGATCATTCACCAATATGAGGAGCCCTTAGCCAGTTAACTGGACCACAAGGGGCCAGTCTCAACACAGGATGTTATGATTCCAGTGGTAATCAAAATATAGGAAGACTTTACTCCCCTTTTTTTAAAGCCTGGGTGGTGGTTGTATAGGTGTGGTCACTTTGTGTTAATTCGTGCATCTATTCACTTATGGTTTGTGTACTTTTCTGTATATATGTTGTACTTCAATGAAAATACCCCTTGCCCACATCTTACTTGAGTCCAGAATAAGTTCAGTATGATAGACTTTTTAGTGTTTAAGATGAATGTATTAGTGATACAGCACTAGCAGAACAACTGAATTTAGCGTCAAAAGACCTATATTTTAGGCTTAACTCCAGCACTTATTACCTCTGTGACCTTGGAACACTTACTGGATCTCTCTGAGTCTCAGTTTTCTCATCTGGAAAATGGAGGCATATAATACCAGTTTGCTTTACACATAGCTTTGCGGTAAGGATCAAATGAGATAATGGACATGAAAATGTTGTGTTGCTAAAAGATTTCAGTAATTGTAAATTCTACAAATGCATGTATATCTTCTGACACGCGTGTGTGAGCATAGACGGTATCTTATAAAAAATGTCTCAAGTGAATAAATGGAAAATTTTCCAGTCCGGGAATTTAGAGGATGTTATTTTTTGTACTCCAAGCCAGCCATATTCTAGTTTGAGATATGTTTTATTAATGATTTTGTAATTAGAGGAGTCCCAGGAGGCTATTTGGGTGCTCTGTTGGGGTACCAGTATCTTGGTTTGGTCACCGTGGCTTCCATTGTCTACTTAACAGTTGTGTAGGTTCTGAAACCTAGTTTTATTGATATGTCAGGCCTTTAAAACCTTTCAAAACAGGCATACTAACCAAATCACAGAAGATTAGCATGTAACTCAGAACATCCATTTATTTATAATAGAAGGTTTATCTTGCTAGTTACCAGAATACTGGTATCTATTATCCAGAGCGTCCCTTTCTTAATTTAGGGTATAAGGGAGGTCAGATTATTAACTAATGAGGCGTTTGTTTTGTACCATAAATCTGTTCACTTTTCTGGGGACTGGAATGTTTTACAGAGAGATGCTTTCCTGGATTGAGTTAAAAAACTCTGCCAAATTATTTGTTCTTTGGGGGTCCTGCTCATGTACTACATATTCTATTTCTTGGTGAGGGTTTAATACAATTGAGATTCAGCTTGAATCTAGTTTGACTAAGGTTTGGTTGCATTTCTCAGGTTATATGCAAATCACCTTGTTAGATTTGGGAATTGCCAAATCTCCTGAGCTACCCCATTTAAATCTTATAATGCAGTCACTTCTACAGGAGGCTGATCTCATCTGTTACGTTTTGATTCTTCCTAATTTTTTCCCTTATTTTAGATCTGAGAATACCCTTTTTTACCCTCGTGGATATGGATGGACAGAGTAACAGTTAAGATTCTATAGACTGTCTTGAAATATTACCATTAGTATAATGCTTATATTTACCTGAAATACTGTAGGTTTGATTAATTTTCACCTGGAATGTTTTCCCACTTGACACACAGGAGAAAAGAGTTGTGATGAGTTCTGGAGGGCACCAACATTTGGTCAGCTGTTTGGAGACATTGCAGAAGGCTCTCAAAGGTTCGTAAGCACTTTTAAAATATGCTGATTTTTTTAAATTCCCAGTTTAAGAACTACTGTTTTATATTTACACTGGAAATATAAATTGAGGCAGGTCAACTTTCTATGCTGTGTGTTGCTTTTGCTTTCATATATGGAGTCGAAATATGAGCTCTTTCCAGAACTTCTAAAATATTTATTTTTGATCCTCTTTTGGAGGTCTGGTAGAGACTTAAAGATAATTGATGGCAATAACTAAGATAGCAGGGGAAAGCTCTTT
The DNA here is from genome assembly GCF_024166365.1 of Elephas maximus indicus. Classification (NCBI taxonomy): domain Eukaryota; kingdom Metazoa; phylum Chordata; class Mammalia; order Proboscidea; family Elephantidae; genus Elephas; species Elephas maximus. The sequence continues at coordinate 46,797,856 of NC_064837.1, read as the reverse complement.
TTTTGTCACATGTTCTAATTAGCTCTTAAGAAGAAGGTGGATATTTTAACTTACTTGAAAGATTTTTACAGTGTTTATGGGCAGTATTTTCAATAGAGCAGATCATAAGGTTTTGAAATTTGTTATTCATGCTCATAATTACTAAATTCTATTTTGGGGGAACAATGAAAGTAAAAATAGGTTTTACTTTGATTCTAATTCAACTGAGTATTTATGTTGGTTTTGATGTTAATCTTTATTCTAGCATTAGCAGATAAGCATGTCTTTTTTAAGTTAAATATAACTTGTAGCAACTAAGGGGCAGTGAACAAAGGGAGAGGAGAAAAGCCCAATTTTTCAAAGTACTTAGATCCTTTTTTGGACAATTTTTATTGCCTAGGCCACAGCTAGGCTTTACTAATAAACTTTGTGCCCATTATAGGCATTTGAATTGTTAAATATGTTATGACTTTGGAAAGACAGATATACTCCTCAGGAGGTTTTTGTGTTTCAAGAATACAATTATTTGGAGAATGCTTTGTGATTTCCCTTTTTGTCCTTTCATAGTAACGTCTTTACCAGCAATGACTGACCGTTTGGAGTCTATAGCAAGACAGAATGGGTAAGTAGTCTATCTGTAAGCAGAGATATTAACTTAGTGTTGACTTTGGGTGGCTTTATTTATGTAAATTGTATTAATTTTTTGTTTTGATTTGTTCCTGCTAGACTGGGCTCTCATCTCAGTGCCAGTGGCACTGAATGTTACATCACATCAGATATGTTCTATGTGGAAGTGCAGTTAGATCCTGCAGGACAGCTTTGTGATGTAAAAGTGGCCCACCATGGGGAGAATCCTGTGGTATGTATTGTTGATATTTCTCTGGAATCTCTGGGGTTTACTTAGGGACATTAACTTAAAAACGAACTGTTGGGGTTTTAAATAGCTTGGGTTTAGTTTTTTTCATGAGCCACTATAAAGATGATGGGATGGGCTACAACATCAATAGCTAGAGTGGAATATAGAATAATGTGGGTTCATTTCTGACATCATCCTAGGGCTTTCACAAGTGGAAACACTGGAGGAACCCTTTTCATTCCATATCAACAGACGTGAGCGCAAATTAACAGTAGGTGCTGGGGATAGGAAGATAAATCATTTGTGATTCCTATCCTCAAAGTGGAAACCCTGGTGACGTAGTGGTTAAGTGCTATGGCTGCTAACCAAAAGGTCAGCAGTTCGAATCCGCCAGGCGCTCCTTAGAAACGCTATGGGGCAGCTCTGCCCTGTCCTGTAGGGTCGCTGTGAGCCGGAATTGACTCGACGGCAGCGGGTTTGGCTTTTGGTATCCTGAAAGCACTCATACTCAAGTAGGACAGATAATCTTGTACATAGCTAACGTCTCTGAAAAAATCCTGTAATAGAGATGAAGGTAAAATGTTATGTAACCAGATAGTTGGTGTGGATTCCAAGGATGACATTAAAGAGAGGTCCTCATGTTTCAAACAAGCTACTGAATATTTATTCCTTTATGAACTACATATTTTTATTTTTAATTTCCCATCCTAAACCCCATGCTTCACCAAGTAGGAAGAAGATGCTTTCTGAGCTTTTAATATAGGGACTTTCTGTAGTTTTGATGTTTTTGTTACAAAGCATGTGCTATTATTAAAAGAGAAAAATTCCTGGTATCTTCAAGGTGTTAAAGTGGTTTAACATTTTAATATAATTTCTTTAATTTCAGAGCTGCCCAGAGCTTGTGCAGCAGTTAAGGTGAGCAAATGATATTTGTTTTATATTGACAGACAGTGTTTTTCTTTATCGCTAGGGTTTGAGACTAGGAAGAAGTTACTTTCCTCAAGAACACGTTTTTCAGACTCTGTACTCGTTCACTTTCAGAATCGTCTTAGCTTGGTTTTTTACCCTACTCAGTCTATGCCAGGGTTTCTCAATCTCAGCACTATTGACATTTTGGATCGGAAAATTCTTTGTTGTGGGGGCCTACCCAGTGTGTTGTAGGAAGTTGTAGCAGCATCCCCTGCCACTCCCCGCTAGTTGACAGTAGTCTCCCCCTAGTTGTGACAGTCAAAAATATCATCAGACAGTGCCAAATATCCTCTAGAGGGCAAAATCTCCCTTGATCTAGCTTTAGGAATTCTGTGTGGAACAAAAATAAATAGAACCTAATCATTGAATCGGAGAGAGTTTGAGAAAATTTAGTCTATACCATGAAAATCTTTTCTCCTTTCATTTTGAGAACTTATTTTACATTAAGGCATATGTATGATAAATTCCTGTCATAGTGGAAGTGCTAGGCTCGACAGTTAAACTTTCAGTAATTGGTAGCTTTTTCCACTAATTTATCTTTTCCCTTTGAATTGTATAGAAATTTCTGTCCTTAAATTTAAACCCAGAATCAACTTCCTGGGAATTAGACAAAGTCATTGCATCAATTTTGCGTTTTAAACATAGCAGAGTTCTTAGCTATAACATGGAGATGTCTTAGAAAGGGTGTGATATTGAGGAAATAAGTTTACACTCAGCCTTCTCAATGATCAGTTTAGTATAGCCAAGTGTGCACCAAACTTGAACCAGTTTTAAAAGAATTGTAATACAATGTGGGGGGAAGAAAAAACCTTTTTATAATTTTATTGAATTGGTAAGTCTAGCAAAGGTGAATTCCTAGACTACTTCACAAACGGCCAATATTTCTGGCTCTAAAATGGAGTAAAGGAGTCCTAGTGCTACAATGGTGAAGCACTTGACTGCTAACCAAAAGGTTGGCAGTTCAAACCTACCAGTTGCTCACCGAAGGAGACCTGGTGATCTGCTCGTGTAAAGACTGCAGCCTAGGAAACGTTACGAGGCAGTCCTACTCTGTCCTGTAGGGTTGCTATGAGTTGCAGTTGACTCGATGGCACAAAATAAGAACAACAAAATGGAGTAGGAGCCACACCAGCTTATGAACTGATGGTGTTTTAAAGTTAATTTGTCAGCCTGTTTGGAAGTGGAAACTTCAGAAAGAAAGTTAAATTTTACACCTTTTTTTTATTCACTATGTACAGATGATAATTTTAAGGCAGGGAATATATTTTGCTGTTGCTCTAGTTTGTTACCATCTTCATGTCTATATGTAGTATGTGCTCAATACGGAAATTTTGAAGTATCCTTCCAGAGAGAGAATATCACTGAGTTATGTTAGATTTCTGAGCCTGCCCATAAGAACACGCATTTGATTAAAGACTAAAAGTCAAAGCCTGAATATCTGGTCCTGGATGGCCAGAGGTTATAGTAGTAGGGTTTTTTTTACCCTTGAGGCAGGCCTGGTTGTAGGAATATTTTGGAATATGTGGGGTTTGTCTCCACCTCTAGGTCTCCCATCTGTCTCCTAGCATTCATTTTTCTCCTTAGCTCTCTGCTGTCACGTTGCCATATACCTGCAAGTGTTCTGTCTTCTCAGCTTATTTCCCATTACCTCTCTTTTAATAAAAATTTTATTTCCTTATGATATCTAATCTCAGTTACATATAAGATGAAAGGAAAGTGACTTATTAAAACCAGGTCTCCTTATTTAGGAGCTAATATGAATTATTGGATCCTTTTGACCTCTGTCCAGCTTATTAACACCATCTACAGAAAAATGGGGCAGAGAGAGAAAGGGAAAAATTTCATTTCTTTTGTACTTCTGGTTAAGTCTAGAAAACTTTGGGGATAAAGATTAAAACAAATGATTAAAACCAGAGTCTTATATAGCAATGATTTTTGATTCTTTTCTGTAAGATCTAGTTTTAATTATTATGTTGTATTCTCCCCCTTTCCTTGAACTCCCTATAGGGAAAAAAATTTTGATGAATTCTCTAAGCATCTTAAGGGTCTTGTTAATCTGTATAACCTACCAGGGGACAAGTAAGTATTTTGATTTTTTTTGCTTTTTTGGGAAAAATCAGTATAAATCTGGATGTGATTTTGTGCTTAAAAATTTGCCAAGTTTTCTGCCCGACCTCATTTGTTGATTTCTACTCATATTGACAAAATAGCTAAGTTTCTGACTTTATATCTTTTAAATACACAATATCTGCATTACTGGATTGTAATATCAGAAGACGGATGACTATAATCTTTGAGATGTCTTCAGCATATTGATTTCTAGGCTGAAACAAATTAATTATTGTGAAACTGGCTTGTCTTTTTTATTGTTAACCTACTGGGATCTTGTTAACGTGCTTGGGTCTTTAAACAGATAAAAATTAGGTTTGGTAGATCATTATTGATTATTTTTTTTTGTATGTTTTAGTTGCGTTCAGGATAGACTTGCCCCTTATTTAGGCTTGCTATGTCTCTGTGTGTGTGTGTGTGTGTGTGTGTGTGTGTGTGTACGTGTGTGTACTTAACTCTTGTTCTTGTTATCCATTCCCCAGCAAACTGAAGACTAAAATGTACTTGGCTCTCCAATCCTTAGAACAGGATCTATCTAAAATGGCAATTATGTACTGGTAAGACTGACTAAAGCATCGATTCTGTATGACCCTTTTAGGTACCTTGTTTTTTAAAAAAGTTTTTCATCCTGGGAATTACTAGGATCCTATTTCACTGTGTATCTTGTCCATGTCTATTCTTTTTCCAAATAATGATTGTATTCCATCTTCTGAGTAATAGTATCACCAAGTTATTGGTTGGTATTCCATAGGTTTTATCTGGATTTGTCAAATCTGATCTCTCATCAGATAAATAACAGTCTAGCTGTTACTTTTGCTCACAATGTTACTGTTGTGTACTTGAAAATGATCCCTTTTCTTTGAAGGTGAAATATGTGTGCTATATGCCCAAATAGAGAACAAAGTTGTTAGAAAGTATTATAAGACTTTTAAGAATTGAACTCAGTATGAAACTGTACTAAGACCTTCAGGGTTTGCTTAAAAGCAAACATAGATCTTTTGTCTTGCAGGAAAGCAACCAATGCTAGTCCCTTGGATAAGATTCTTCATGGAAGTGTTGGCTATCTCACTCCAAGGAGTGGGGGTAGGTGATCATATTTTGCTTATTTAGAAAAATGTCTAATTTTAGTTGGGGGGTCATTACTAATAATTTCACCTTGAGTATATAAAGATAGTGGTAGAAAACTACCAGTTTCTATTGGGATTTGTGTTTTTTATAATGGTTTCTAAGGTGCCAACACATGCCTTCCCCCAGTTTTTTTGTTTGTTTTTTTAAATTGTGTGAAGTAAATTATTCTAGAATCAATACTTCTGCTTCTGTCATACTTCATAACCTGCTTTGGAGCATGACTTCTTATATCTGTGAAAATCATTCTTTATGTATATATTTACAGTAATGTGAATGTTTTTCTTTATTTGTAATTTACCTGATAAACGTGCATTGATGAGTGTTATTTTTCATAGGTCATTTAATGAACTTGAAGTACTATGCCTCTCCCTCTGACCTGCTGGATGATAAGACTACATCTCCCATCATTTTGCATGAGAATATTGGTAAGACTGTAACTGAAGCAGTTGTCATTGTTATTAGGTGTTGTCGAGTTGGTTCTGACTCATAGTGATCCTATGTACAACAGAATGAAACATTGCCTAGTCTTGCATCATCCTCACAATCGTTATGCTTGAGTCCATTGTTGCAGTCACTGTGTCAGTCCATCTTGTTGAAGATCTTCCTCTCTTTTGCTGACCCTCTGCTTTCCCAAGCATGATATCCTGGTCCCTGCGATAACATGTCCAAAGTGTGTGAGACCAAGTCTCGCCATCCCTGCTTCTAAGGAGCATTCTGGTTGTACTTCTTCCAAGACATTTGTTAGTTCTTCTGGCAGTCCATGGTGTGTTCAGTATTCTTTGCTAACTCCATAATTCAAAGGCGTCAATTATTTTTTGGTCTTCCTTATTCTTTATCCAGGTTTTGCATACATATTAGGCAACTGAAAATACCATGGCTTGGGCCAGGTGTACCTCAGTCCTCAAAGTGGTATCTTTGCTTTTTAACATTGTAAAGAGGTCTTTTGTAGCAGATTTGCCCAATACAATGCATTGTGTGATTTCTTGACTGCTGCTTTGTTTTTAAAAAATATTTAAAAAAAAAAAAAAAAAGTTTTGAGTATTGGCCCTGCCTATACTCTTTGGTTTGCCACCTAATGAATTCACCATCCTTAAAAAAAAAAAAATCATATTTGTGCCCTTATGTCCTGATACACACATGCAGTTGATCCTCATTTTTCATGAGTTTACCTACTCGATGACGTTTATTTGTAATCCCAAAATCAATACTTGTGGTAGCTTTGCAGTAATTTGCATATATGCTGTAAGGACAAATACAAATTAGAAGAAATCTAAACAAGAAGAGGCTTACCCTCCTTGTTGGAAAAAAGAGAAGAGACTCTCCCCATCCCTTTTCTGAAAAGTATTTATTTTAGAAGATTTGTAATTGTTAGTTATTTCTCTGACTTTTTGAAACATACGTAAATCTTTTTAAAGGCCAAAAAATAAATAAGCCTCTTGCAAGTTTTACAACCCAGGAATTTTTCCTCAAGGACCCGAAAGCTATTTTTTTTTTGAAATGTAATTAGTTAAGGAAAATAGCACCCCTAATCTTCTCGGGCAGGAGCCTAACTTATAGCTCGTACAAGTCTCCAAGTTGCAAACATACCTCTGGTCATAAAGACATGAGAAATTGGCTCCAGACAGAGTAGGGCAGGAGCCTAACTTTTAGCTCGTACAAGTCTCCAAGATGCAAACATACCTCTGGTCATAAAGATATGAGAAATTGGTTCCAGACAGAGTGGGAGAAAAATACAGAACAAAATTCAAATTCATAGGTCGAGACCAGACTTACTGATCTGGCAGAGACTGAAGAAAACCCTGAGACTGTGGCCCCTGGACACCCTGCTAACTCAGAGCTGAAACCACTCCCAAAGCCGACCTTTCAGTCCAAGATCAGACAGGTCCTTAAGACAAACAGTAACAAACATGAGGGATGAGCTTCTTAGTCAAATATAGAGACCAAATGAGCAACACCTGTCCAAAAGCAGAGACAAGGCAGGAAGGGACAGGAAAACTGGATGGATGAATGGACACGAACCCAGGATGAAAAAGGAAAGGGGGAGAGTGCTGACACAATGGGGATGGCAACCACTGTCACAAAACAATTTGTGTATGAGTTTTTGAATAAAGTAATTTGTGCTGTAAATTTTCACCTAAAACAAAATTTAAAAAAATATGGTAAATTTTTTTTTTTTTTGGATATAGGCAATTAACAGACACAGGTAGCTATCCCAGTAGCCAGGTAAATTTAGGTTGAACTATGTGTGACAAGGAAACCCTGGTAACATAGTGGTTAAGAGCTACAGCTGCTAACCAAAAGGTCGGCAGTTCAAATCCACCAGGCGCTCCTTGGAAACCGTATGGGGCAGTTTTGCCCTGCCCTATAGGGTCGCTGTGAGTCGGAATCAGCTCGACGACAATGTGTTTTTACGTGTGACAAGGAGTCCTTGGGTGGCACAAATGGTTAAGCGCTTGACTACCAGTCAAAAGGATGGTGGTTTGAACCTATCCAGAGGAACCTCAGAAGGCAGGCGTGGTGATGTACTTCCAAAAGGTCACAGCCTTGAAAATCCCATGGAGCAGTTCTACTCTGCATACATAGGGTCACCAAGAGTCAGAATCGACTTGATGTTGACTAACAACATGTATGACAAATAGTGCCGTTAGGTACTCTTAATTGCGGACTAGTTGTCATTTATCTTGTGAACGTGTACGAAACGAGTTGCATCTGCTTGGCTGTATGAAAGGGTAAAATTCTGTCTTCTCAGTCTCTGGCAGATTGACTATGATATACATCACACGTGGTTTAATGCTTATTCAATAATAAAACTATTCTTTCTCTTCCACTTTTGTGGAAAGTTTATCTGCAGTCGCAGGAGATTTTAATTATCCTTCCCCAACAATGCATAGAGTGGTGAAAAAATTGAGTTGCTCCATGCATAGGTGTCCAGCTGAAGTTGAACAAAGTGATTCTGCCTTCTTGTTTCAGCTTTCATACTGTACCACAGGTGTCCTTTTTACAGTCCATTTAGTGCCACATTTTTCACATTTTTGTGCTTTTTGTTGATGATTTTGCTGTTTAAAATGACTCCCAGGTGTAGTGCTGAAGTGCCATCTAGTGATTTAAGTGCAAGGCTGTGATACTCCTTGTAGAGAAAATAAGTGTGTTAGATAAGCTTCATTCAGGCATGAATGATAGAGCTGTTGGCTGTGAATTTGGTGTTACTAAATCAACAATATAAATTAATTGGTCCCTGGGTGGTGCAGATGGTTTGCTCTCAGCTACTAACCTAAAAGTTGGCAGTTCAAACCCATTCAGCATCACCATGGAAGAAAGGCCTGGTGATCTGTTTCTGTAAATATTACAGCTAAGAAAACCCTATGGAGCAGTCCTACCCTGTAACCTATGGGTCATCATGAGTTTGAGTTGACTCAGTGGCAGTAGGTTTGGTTTTTTATGTTAAATAAGGTTTCTTTAAACAGGAACACACATAAAATGAGGTTATGTATTGATCAGTCGATGAAAATGTTGTGACCAGAGGCTCACAGGAATCTAACCCTGTGTTTTCTCTGTAGCATTTGTTAAGTATTCATTAATTCAGTGTTTTTGGCAACTTCATAGAATGTACCTCTTGGGAATAATGAGAATCAACTCCGTGTATATAAGATAGACTAGGAAAAAAGGGCTGGTGATCTACTTCTGAAAATCAGCCAATGAAAACTGTGGATCACAACACTTTGATTCCATTGTGCATGGCATCGCCATGAGTTGAAGGCTGGCTCTACCATAGCTAAGAGGAAAACAACAACCCAGGGACTACACACACACACTCTCTCCCTCCCTCTCTCCAAAGAGTTAATGCACTTGGTTACTAACTGAAAGGTTGGAGGTTTGAGTTTTCCCAGAGGTGCCATGGAAGAAAGGCCTGGTAATCTACTTTTGAAAAATCAGCCATTGGAAACCCCATGGAACACAGTTATACTCTGACACATGGACATTGCCATGAGTTGGAACCAACTTGATGGCAACTGGCTATATATGCACATAAATCTGTTGCTGTCTAGTTGATTACGACTTATAGTGACCCTGTAGGACAGAGTGGAAACCCCAGTGGCGTAGTGGTTAAGTGCTATGGCTGCTAACCAAAAGGTCTGCAGTTTGAATCCACCAGGCGGTCCTTAGAAACTCTGTGGGGCAGTTCTCCTCTGTCCTGTAGGGTCACTATGAGTCGGAATCGACTTGACGGCAACAGGGGTGGTAGGATATAGTAGAGCTACCCCATAGGGTTTCCAAAGCTGTAATCTTTACAGAAGCAGACTGCCACATCTTTCTCCTGCAGGGTGGCCGGTGGGTTCGAACCACTGACCTTTTGGTTATCAGTTGAACACTTTAACCACTGTGCCACAGAGCTCGTGTGTGTGTGTGTGTGTACGCAGACACTGCCTTATACAGTTTTCTAGGCTGTGATCTTTATGGGAGCAGAGGACCAGATCTTTCTCCTGCAGAGCTGCTGGGTGGGTTTGAACCTGCAACCTTTTGGTTAGCAGCCAAGCACTTAACCATTGCACCACCAGGGCTCTCTACATATGTATATACACCCATGCATGTACATATATTCACATATACACACATACATATATAGTAAGAACTTAAATGCTTTTAAATAAGTCAGTCAGTGAATGAATGAAAAGATATATACCATCTGACCAGGAATCATCAGCTTTATTCATTACTTCAAAGGTGAGAAAATTAGCTAACTTATTAAAGAAATATAGTAACGGATTTTATCTTTTATTTGTATTTTTATATGCCAAAAAAGATAGTGAGAAATGGCCTAATACCTCATTTGCTTCCCTCTTAACATAAGTCATTGACTCTATCCCATAATCATAATTCCACCTAAATGCCTTCTTAAGTTACAGAAAATAAGTAAATATTGGTAATGAACCTTTAAAAAATTTTTCCTTGGCATCCATTGTTTTCTACGCTCTGTTTTACTTAATGATAAATATTGGTTGTTTAGAAAGGCAACTTCTGGCATTTCTAAGGTAGATATTACAGTATCTCATAAAGAAATTATGATTAATAAACTTTTATACAGAAGCTATTCTGCATATTTTTTGCTTTTTAATGTTGAGAATCCCATAATTTGTGTTACTTTGGCGAACACCCTCTTTGTTTCTTACTCTCAGTTCCTCGATCTTTGGGCATGAATGCATCGGTGACAATTGAAGGAACATCTGCTATGTACAAACTCCCAATTGCACCGTTAATTATGGGGTCACATCCAGTTGACAACAAGTGGTAAGTTAAATATAATTCTAGGGTAGCAAGTCTATGTTTTCAGTTTCAAGTCCAATATGAAACAAGTGTTACTTTCACTTGGCTCTTAGCCCACTTGAATTTCTAGAGACTGGCTTTTTGTTTTATCCATGTAATTTCCCTTTTGTTCAGTATCTATTTGAATGCTTATCTCCGAACTTTAGTCACAGAACACGTTCCCTGCCTTGAGAGAGAAAACAGAAAACTCTGTGCTAATTCTCTGGTTAAGTGGTTGCTCCCTTTTATCTTTTGGGACTTAAGATGTTGATTTGGAGTTATGATAACTGGAGAACATGCCTCAGGATAAATATTTGATTAAATACTTCCAGATTAACAAATAGGATGTTTTAGAAGTAGAGGAAGCAAGTTCAAAGATTGAGCTTTTGATAGACTTTGTAAGTATGTGTATATGTGATATATATGTGTCTAAAAATGGGGGTTTGGGTTTTTCATTTTCATATCAAGTCAAAATCTAACCCTCTCCCTTTTTTTTTAAGGACCCCTTCCTTCTCCTCAATCACCAGTGCTAACAGTGTTGATCTTCCTGCCTGTTTCTTCTTGAAATTTCCCCAGCCAATCCCAGTATCTAGAGCATTTGTTCAGAAACTTCAGAATTGCACAGGTGAGTTTTAAGCACCAGGAGCTAATACTTGTTGTATTTTGAAAAGGAAACTTCAAATTCATATTATCTTAGACTTCTTCCAGTCTTATAACCCTCAAAAAAGTACTGATAAGTGTAGATGTGATTATGCTATATGCTAATAATGCTCAGTAAATACTTTTTGAATAAGTCAGTGAATAAATTACAAGTCATGAAGGGAAAACTGAGCTCTCAGTGTTTTGTTCTCAATGTGACCATTACCCTGATCCTTGGTTCTCTAGGAATTCCATTGTTTGAAGCTCAACCAACTTATGTACCCCTGTATGAACTGATCACTCAGTTTGAGCTGTCAAAGGACCCTGACCCCATACCTTTGAATCACAACATGCGGTTTTATGCGGTAAGTAAGGCACTATGAAGGTCCCTGGGTGGTGCAGACAGTTTGCACTTGGCTAATCAAAAGGTTGGTGTTTCAAACCCACCCAGTGGTGCCATGGAAGAAAGGCCTGGTGATCTGCTTCTAAAGATTACAGCCAAGAAAATCCTACGGAGCTCAAATTTACTCTAACTCATGGGGCTGCCGTGGGTTGGGATTGACTTGGCAGCAGGTGGGGGGAAAAAATCCCTATGCAGCTAGAATGTTGTAGGTGGTGATGGGATCCAAGCTCAGATTTTCCTTTATAGGATTGTCGAGGTCAGATAATTTTCTTTTGGAATGCTGGTCCTATTTGCTCGGTCAGACAAGAGATTGTAGAAATCTTTGAAAAATACTGAAGAAAGAGGGCATGAGCTTTCAAGCCAGGAAACAACAATGTATATTTCATTGTGTAAGTCTCAGATTAAAGCTACTTAACATTATTTGAACTTTTACCAGCTTTTAAGTGAGTTTTAAGAATTCCTATTCTTGCAAATGTCATGAGTTTATAACCTAGAAAGGTCTTTAAGTACATACAGAGAGTAAACTATGAAGGTTCTAAACCTCATCTGGGCTTGAATTGATTTGAATGTTTTGCAGATGGTCTGAAGTTGTAGTTCCCAAATTTTGTCTGCATTATAATTATATAGGGTGTTTATTAAAAATACAGATTTTTCACTTACAGTACAGGAAGCGCTTTTATACAGTTTTTTTTCCTAAATTTTATTTTGTTGTTATTGTTGAGAATATAATTTTTAAAAAAAAATACCGTATTTAAGGTAAAAGTTTACACAGGAAAATTAGGTTCTAATTTAACAATTTGTACACAGATTATTCAGTGATATTGGTTACATTTTCCACAATGTGTCATCATTCTCATTGATTGCGTTGTGGTTATACCATTTCCAGTACTCTAGTTTCCATGTCCTCTTACCGTCTTATCTTTACTTTAGAGTAATTGTCCATTTGGTCTCATAGAGATGATTTTTCAAAGGAGCACACAGTGCTCACGGGCATTACTCTTCATTTTATGACCCAATCTGTTATAAGCTAATAGATGACCTCAAGGGATAATTTTGGTTTAAGGAGTATCTCAGGGCAGTAGTCTTGGGGAAGTCCTCTAGTCTCAACCAGTCCAGTAAGTCTGGACTTTTTAAGAATTTGAGTTCTGTTCCACAGTTTTCTCCCGTTTTTTTATTAGTATACATCTATTGTGGCCCTGATCAGAATGGTTGGTAGTGGTAGCAAGGCACCATCTAGTTCTTCTGGTCTTAGGGTAGATGAGGCCATGGTTCGTGTAGACTATTAGACTACTTTCTTCTCTGAGTCTTTGGTTACCTTCTTTCTCTTTTGTTCCTGTTAAGTAGAGACCAATAGTTGTATCTTAGATGGCTGCCCACAAGCTTTTAAGACCCTAGACATTACTCACCACATTGGGATATAGAACACACACTTAATGAACTATATTATGCCAATTAACTCAGTTGTCCCATGCGGCCATGGTCCTAAGCCTTCAAACCCAGAAAACCAGTCTCGGGAGGTATTTGGTTATGTCTAGGAAGTATCTGTAAGTCCTCTATGTGGTTTATTTCGTATGTGAATATACATGCATATACACACATATCTGTATGTACATATGCCTACAGATAAATCTGTCTGTGCACACATATATACCACACATGTATTCCTTTGTTGTTGATGTTTTTACCCAGATTTCTGAGGTATTTTTTATGTTAGTTTAGGAAACGGCTAGCATTGAGCATTCACTAAAGGGGTTTGTTATGGATTGAATTATGTCCCCCCAAAAAATACATGTTATAGATCCTAACCTCTAAACCTGTGGTTATAATCCCATTTGGGAATGGGTTGTCTTTGTTAATATGTTAATAAGGCAGGATCAGTATAGGGTATATCTTGAGTGAATCTCTTTTGAAATATAAAAGAGATTAAAGTGAGCAGAGGAGAGATGGGGTAAGATAGATGCCAAGACACATGGAGATCTCCAGGGAACCAGGAAGCAAAAGCTAAAGAGACAAGGCCAGAGCTGACAGAGAAAATCTTTCCCCCAAAGCTGGTACCCTGAACTCAGACATCCAGCTTCCTAAACTGTGAGAAAATAAATTTGTTTGTTAAAGCCATCTAGTTGTGGTATTTCTGTTGTAGCAGCACTAGATAACTAAGACAGGGTCTTTTTAGCCAAATGACTAATTGGCATTTGTAATATCAGCTGACCAAAGAATTCACTATGGAGTTTTGTTTTTCCCCAACATGTTGCTGCCCCTTTTTTTTTTTTTTTTTAAGGATAGTTTGTGGCTGGAGTACAATGGGCGAGTGACATTCTTTTGCTTTGTTCATTTTTGCCCAGGCTCTTCCAGGCCAGCAGCATTGCTATTTCCTCAACAAGGATGCTCCTCTTCCAGATGGCCGAAGTCTACAGGGAACCCTTGTTAGCAAAATCACTTTTCAGCACCCTGGCCGGGTTCCTCTTATTCTAAATCTGATCAGACACCAAGTGGCCTATAATACCCTAATTGGAAGCTGTGTCAAAAGAACTATTCTGAAAGAAGGTACTGCTTTTCCTTTTGATATATTTACTAGCAGATAGACACCAACTACTAATTTGGTGACATCAAAATTACTGGTGGAGCTTTTAAAAATATGGGTGCTTGGAGCCCTGGGGGCACAGGAGTTGAGAGATTGGCTGCTTACCAAAAGGTCGGCAGTTCGAATCCACTAGCCGCTCTTTGAAAATCTTATGGGGCAGTTCTGCTCTGTCATGTAGAATCGCTATGAGTCAATGGCAATGGTTTTTTGGTTCCCACACTCATGGTCTGGATTAGAACCTCAGTGGGAGGAGTTGGGAGTCTAGTTTAAACCTCATGAATACTGTTGATGGAACCAGTCTATAGATTGGCATTTGGGAACCACTGTATTATTGTATATTATAGTGAGCATATGGTTTTTCTGCACACAGTAATATAATTGGGTAGCTCAGCATCTGTACCTTGCAGTAGATATATTAGGTAGAAGTTAAGATGCCATTGTGACAGAGGATTTCTTGATAGCTAAATTTTTGATTGTTGGGACAGTGCTCTCCAGCTTTAGTCCCAAGTACACTTCCCTTCCCGTTCTTCAGTGAACTTCACTCGTATAGCTTGAAACAGGGGTACCCTGTGCCACTGTGCCACCCCCCCACCTCCACCCCCAAATACTGGAATGCTTATGTTTCTTAAACACAGCTGGCCATTAGAAGCCTTGATGTGAATTTTGACTGCTCCAGCTATCCAAAGTTAATTTTTTACCTTTAGTTGTAAAACACGTCAGTGATAGATATGTATCAGTGCAAATTGGTAGGCAAGCAGAAACTGGAAAGGTAAATCAAGATACCTTTCATGGGAACAAGAATTGCTTTAGAAATGAGAAACTTCTGAGACGTAGAGCATATGCAAAAGATATTTGTGGGCCTCCTATCTCATGTGCTTGCGCCCTAGGAGGATTTTCAAATAGTTTCAGTCCTACAGAGAAGCATGCTTTTCCTGAAGTAGTATATGATCCTCGTCTCTGGGCTGCCAGAGCATTTTGATTAGGAACTTATGTTGATAATTTTAGATTGTAGCCTCTACATCCCTTCTTTACCAAGCTATAGGCTGCACAACTAACAGCTGCAAATACTGATAGAAAGCAGGGTTTATGGCAGTGAGTCTGGATGTGTGTTTTTCAGATAGAATGAGAAACTCCTCTTGGTCACTTTATTTTCAGAATTCACTTTCAGAACAGGGTGTTTATATTTGCCAATGACTTTTATATTTTAGGGGTTAAATCTGTCTTGAGAAAATTGGTAGTTTCTTGTTTTGGAGAAATTTACACCATAAACTGGCAGATTCCTTCCATCACCTCTGTGCATAAAACGGTAGATATGGAATGTGAAAAAATGTGGGATTTAGTTTCCAGTGAGGGAAAGAATTTCACTCTGTATATTTAGGGATTATTATTTATTGTCTCAAGTCTTATATTTGGTTGATTGTTTTATGATCCTTTTCTTTGCCATTTAGATTGTCCTGGACTCCTTCAATTTGAGGTGTGTCCCCTTTCAGAGTCCCGTTTCAGCGTGTCTTTTCAGCACCCTGTGAATGACTCCCTGGTGTGTGGTGAGTTGTGTGGGTGGCTTGCTCATGAGAGAAGTTTTGTCCTTGTATCTTTTCTGGAAAATCAGAAGCTGCATCAATTCCAAATATTTCCTGTATATTTTGTCTTTCAGTGGTAATGGATGTGCAGGACTCAACACATGTGAGCTGTAAACTCTACAAGGGGCTGTCAGATGCACTTATCTGCACAGATGACTTCATTGCCAAAGTTGTTCAAAGGTAGCACTAGTCCTTTTCCATCAGAGTCCCGTTAAGGGATTTATAAGGGGTGCTGTTTTCAGAATTAGGGTGAATTGGAAATTTAAGCGGAAAGCATTAAAGTCACTGGTTTGACTTTACCCTTTTCTTTCAAATTCAAAAGTGATATAAGCTCTGCTTATTTATTTGTTGTTTATTTATCCATTTGTTGTTGTTGTTGTCAGTATCATTATGAGAGTAACAGGAGGTAAGGTAGGTAACTTCAGGCCTGGAACTAAGGTACTTTTAGGAGAGAGAGAGTGAAATAAGGTGTAGATCTTTTTTCACTTACCCTTTATGCCACTTTTAATATATAACTTCTCAAATGGTATTACGTGGGAAGATACTTAAGCCGGTCACCTTCCCAGAAACATTAATACGTAATTTTAAGGTTTTCTAGAGCAAGGGCCAGTGGCCTCTTTTTATACATAAATTTTATTGGAACACAGCCACTTCCATTCATTTACATATTGTCTATGGCTATTTTCTGCTATGACAGCAGAGTTGGATAATTGTGACAGAGACCATATGACCCACAAAGCCTAAAATATTTAGGACCTTAAGAAAAAGCTTACTGATACAAGTTCTAGAGCAAAACATTTTTAAATACGTGCCTATAAATACAAATTTATCTGTAAAACAAAAAGTGCTTTGCCTTAAACGGGATTTCATACTAGCATTGTTATTGAAGCCATTAAGGTTTAGAACTCGACGGGTCAAGAAATTTTTCTAGTGGTTCATTAGTTAAAATAAATCATATATCCCATTAATTAACATGTGAAGCCTCAAAAGGAAGGCATTTTCTCATTGAGTTCCATTATTACCAGTGTTGGGTTTTTTTTTTAGCTTCATTATAAAATTAAATTATTTGGAATTTTGTTTGTGTTTTCTTTTTGGTGAGTACTTCATAACGAAGTTGATGATTGCCTACAGGGTCAGGGTTTTTTAGAATGAACTTACCCAAACCTCTGCATTTGATAGTACTGCTTCTGTTTTTCAAGTTACTTGTATCACCTGAAAAGTGTGTACTGAAAATCTCTTGATGGTTTATCAGACAAAATCAGAGTCTGTTTTCCCAAATGAAAAATTGGTTTCATTCAGTAGCTGGTGCGAAGTTAACTTGGTTTTTTCCATATTGTCTTACAGATGTATGTCCATCCCTGTGACGATGAGGGCTATTCGGAGGAAAGCTGAAACCATTCAGGCCGACACCCCAGCCCTGTCCCTCATTGCAGAGACAGTTGAAGACATGGTGAAAAAGAACCTGCCCCCGGCTAGCAGCCCAGGGTATGGCATGACCACAGGCAACAACCCAATGAGTGGTACCACTACACCAACCAACACCTTTCCGGGGGGTCCCATTACCACCTTGTTTAATATGAGCATGAGCATCAAAGATCGGCATGAGTCGGTGGGCCATGGGGAGGACTTCAGCAAGGTGTCTCAGAACCCAATTCTTACCAGTTTGTTGCAAATCACAGGGAACGGGGGGTCTACCATTGGCTCGAGTCCGACCCCTCCTCATCACACGCCGCCACCTGTCTCCTCGATGGCCGGCAACACCAAGAACCACCCGATGCTCATGAACCTTCTTAAAGATAATCCTGCCCAGGATTTCTCAACCCTTTATGGAAGCAGCCCTTTAGAAAGGCAGAACTCCTCTTCTGGCTCACCCCGGATGGAAATGTGTTCGGGGAGCAACAAGACGAAGAAGAAGAAGTCATCAAGATTACCGCCTGACAAACCGAAGCACCAGACTGAAGATGACTTTCAGAGGGAGCTATTTTCAATGGATGTTGACTCACAGAACCCTATCTTTGATGTCAACATGACAGCTGACGCTCTGGATACTCCACATATCACTCCAGCTCCAAGCCAGTGTAGCACTCCCCCAACAACTTACCCACAACCAATACCTCACCCCCAGCCCAGTATTCAAAGGATGGTCCGACTATCCAGTTCAGACAGCATTGGCCCAGATGTAACTGATATCCTTTCAGACATTGCAGAAGAAGCCTCTAAGCTTCCCAGCACTAGTGATGATTGCCCACCCATTGGCACCCCTGTTCGAGATTCTTCAAGCTCTGGGCATTCTCAGAGTGCCCTCTTTGACCCTGATGTCTTTCAAACCAATAATAATGAAAATCCATACACTGATCCAGCTGACCTTATTGCAGATGCTGCTGGAAGCCCCAGTAGTGACTCTCCTACCAATCATTTTTTTCCTGATGGAGTAGATTTCAATCCTGATTTATTGAACAGCCAAAGCCAAAGTGGTTTTGGAGAAGAATACTTTGATGAAAGCAGCCAAAGTGGGGATAATGATGATTTCAAAGGATTTGCATCCCAGGCATTAAATACTTTGGGGGTGCCAATGCTTGGAGGTGATAATGGAGAGACTAAGTTTAAAGGCAATAGCCAAGCTGACACAGTTGATTTCAGTATTATAACAGTGGCTGGTAAGGCTTTGGGTCCTGCAGATATTATGGAGCATCACAGTGGTAGCCAGAGTCCTTTATTGACCACTGGGGACTTAGGCAAAGAAAAGACTCAAAAGAGGGTAAAGGAAGGCAATGGTACCAGTAACAGTAGTCTGTCAGGGCCAGGATTAGACAGCAAACCAGGGAAACGCAGTCGGACCCCTTCTAATGACAGCAAAAGCAAAGATAAGCCTCCAAAGCGGAAGAAGGCAGACACTGAGGGGAAGTCTCCATCTCACAGTTCCTCTAACCGACCTTTCACCCCACCTACCAGTACAGGTGGATCCAAATCTCCAGGCAGTTCAGGAAGATCTCAGACTCCCCCAGGTGTTGCTACACCACCCATTCCCAAAATTACTATTCAGATTCCCAAGGGAACAGTGATGGTGGGCAAGTCCTCCTCTCACAGTCAGTACACCAGCAGTGGTTCTGTGTCTTCCTCAGGCAGTAAAAGCCATCATAGCCATTCTTCTTCCTCTTCCTCGTCTTCTGCTTCCACTTCAGGCAAGATGAAAAGCAGTAAATCAGAAGGTTCATCAAGTTCCAAGTTAAGTAGCAGTATGTATTCTAGCCAAGGGTCTTCTGGATCTAGCCAGTCCAAAAATTCATCCCAGTCTGGGGGGAAGCCAGGCTCCTCTCCCATTACCAAGCATGGACTGAGCAGTGGCTCCAGTAGCACCAAGATGAAACCTCAAGGGAAGCCATCGTCACTTATGAATCCTTCTCTAAGTAAACCAAACATATCCCCTTCTCATTCAAGGCCACCTGGAGCCTCTGATAAGCTTGCCTCTCCAATGAAGCCTGTTCCGGGGACTCCCCCATCCTCTAAAGCCAAGTCCCCTATCAGTTCAGGTTCTGGTGGTTCTCATATATCTGGAACTAGTTCAAGCTCTGGCATGAAATCTTCAGGGTTAGGATCCTCAGGGTCATTGTCCCAGAAAACGCCCCCATCATCTAATTCTTGTACAGCATCTTCCTCTTCCTTTTCCTCAAGTGGTTCTTCCATGTCATCCTCTCAGAACCAGCATGGGAGTTCCAAAGGGAAATCTCCCAGCAGAAATAAGAAGCCGTCCTTAACGGCAGTCATAGATAAACTGAAGCATGGAGTTGTCACCAGTGGCCCAGGGGGGGAGGACCAGATGGATGGCCAGATGGGGGTGAGCACGAATTCTAGCCATCCCATGTCCTCCAAGCATAACATGTCAGGAGGAGAGTTCCAGGGCAAGCGTGAGAAAAGTGATAAAGACAAATCAAAGGTTTCCACCTCGGGGGGCTCAGTGGATTCTTCCAAGAAGACTTCAGAGTCAAAAAATGTGGGGAGCACAGGTGTGGCAAAGATTATCATCAGCAAGCACGATGGAGGATCCCCCAGCATTAAAGCCAAAGTGACTTTGCAGAAACCTGGGGAAAGTAGTGGAGAAGGGCTCAGGCCTCAGATGGCCTCTTCCAAAAACTATGGCTCTCCACTCATCAGTGGTTCCACTCCAAAGCATGAGCGTGGCTCTCCCAGCCATAGTAAGTCACCAGCATATACCCCCCAGAATCTGGACAGTGAAAGTGAGTCAGGCTCCTCCATAGCAGAAAAATCTTATCAGAACAGTCCCAGCTCAGATGATGGTATCCGACCACTTCCAGAATACAGCACAGAGAAGCATAAGAAGCACAAAAAAGAAAAGAAGAAAGTAAAAGACAAAGATAGGGACCGGGACCGGGATAAAGACCGAGACAAGAAAAAATCTCATAGCATTAAGCCAGAGAATTGGTCTAAATCGCCCATCTCTTCAGACCAGTCCTTGTCTTTGACAAGTAACACAATCTTATCTGCAGACAGACCCTCAAGGCTCAGCCCTGACTTTATGATTGGGGAGGAAGATGATGATCTTATGGATGTGGCCCTGATTGGCAATTAGGAACTTTATTTTCTAAAGCAAAAAACATGGCCAGAGAAAACCTAATGATATGTTTGTAGGAAAACCACCATAAGGGGTGAGTCAGACAGGTCTGATTTGTGTTTAAAAATTTGAAATGGCATGGCTTTGACACGAGCTGGGTGAATTGAGAAAGGCATAGCCAGACCCTACTAAAAAGACCACAGGGTTTGATTCTGGTTACCAAGAATTCCTTGTTCTTTGCCAGAAAAAATAAAAGTTAATATACTTCCTTAGGAAAGGGTAGGGGGGAGGTGGGAGGGGTATAGGGAGAGGGAAGTGTGGGAGAATTTTGTGGGAGATAGTCATATATTTTTTTCTCCCTTTTTCCATTTTTTAGGCCATGATTTAAACTCATTTTAGTGCATGTATTTGAAGGGCTGGGCAGGACATGAATAAGCAATACATTCCTTGATGCATTTGCACGAAGGTTGTTCACCTTTGTTTGGGCAGTTGTCCATTTGAAGCATGGGCAAATGAAGGAAGGACTTTGGTCATTTTGGACACTTACATAATGTTTGGTGTCTGTTTCTTAGGAGTGATTGAGGGTGGGAAAATTATTTTAGCTATTTATTTGTAATATTTTAACCCTTTTATCAGTTTGTTTTTACACACTGTTTCTGAGGTTCAGGGTTCAAAATGATAGGAGACAGAAGAGCAAGGCTTATGTGGTAGTCGGGGGCTTATAGCTTGTGCTGATACTGTAGCATCAAGCCCATGTATGTTAGAGCCCACCTTTGGAGTTAAATAGAAAAACCAAAATGATATTTTTATTTTTAGGAGGTTTTTCATAGGGTTCAGACATCATAGGAATATTAGGAGTTACCTCCCCTAGAGGTATTAATTTATATTCACTTTACCTTAAAAAGAAAAGTGGGCTGGCTTTTTAGGATGAAGACATTTTCAGATGAAGCAGGGTTTAATGTGGGACAGCCTCCCCAACCCAGTGGCATGAAAACCATTACAGAATTAATAGTTCTTCTGTTCCCACAATGTGCCAAAAGTCCATATCCCAGCATTTTGTTTGTGGGAGAACTGATGCCATTCCTGAGAGCTGGGCTCCCTGTTTATCTCCATTGCAAGGAGGAGTCCAGACTTTAATCACTCCACAGTATGTTCCCTAAAATAGTTAAAAATTTGCAGCCATAGTTCACTTAAAACAATTTCAAACTCACTTGAAGAAGTGGGAACCTGGAATGCTAGGTGGGCATGAAGATAAATCCTTGCTACTATGTAGCAATACAGTTGGACCTTTTGGAGAAATAGGTCTGAGTCTGGATTCTGGGGGACATCATTAAGAAGCCCTTTTCATAAATATAGAAATCCAGGAGACCGTTTGAGTGCAACACAAGTTCTCAGTATTTGGAGGGTCCTCTCAAAATTCCGCGGCCTTACTTTGATTTTGACACCTGCACTGTGCCATTCCTGATAATTCCATTCAGGATCTGTATCAGCAGGATGGGGCATGGTCCCCAGCACAACTCTTCTGGATTAAATAAAAAAAAAAAAAAAAACCCAGGTGATTCTTTTTTTTTTTTTTGTATGTGTGTCCTAAATGGAGTGACTTCATCAGACATGGAAGAATATTTCTATACTCAGATCTTTCTGCAGGTTGGAGTTAGCACAGAGTTGGAAAATCAGTTTTGCCTTTCTTTCCTGGATTGTCTCTGATTTCCTCTAGTGTTCTCCCTTTTCTGGTCATCAGTCTTAACAACTCTGCCACTTCTGTATCCCAAAGTAATAAGTAGGAAATGAAACATTGCAAAGTGGAGCAAGAAAAGTTATCAGTTACCGTATCAGAGTCAAATGTCTTAGGTGACACTAAAGAGAATATGGGCAAGGTGATACCAGAGTGCTTTATCTTGTGATGCTGATACAGTAGCAGCTTCTCAGTCATACAACAGGTTGAACTTCTGAAGTTTGTCACCTAGTTTTGAATCCTATCCCATTGGTTTCTGCAGGGAAAAAAAAAAGTTAACAAGGTTTTAAAAATTTGTTCTGGGTGGGGAAGATCTTAATGGGGAATGTACTGCATAATATCAGGGGCTCAGTTCCCCCAAGCAGAGCCAACAAATACCAAAATGAGTAAACTGGGAAGCTTTTTCTCTCTTTCTGTCTTCATCCCAGATCAGAGAATCCCGAGTTAGGATCTGGATGAAGGATAAGCCCCTGAATTGTCGATGGGCACACCCCACACAATGACCCAGCATCTGAACTTGCTTAACAGGGAGCCGGGGGTAAACTGCTTCACCCTGCCTGAGAACCAGGGAGCACTGCATTTCTCCACAGGGTGGAGGAGAAGAGGCAGAATAAACCAAGCCTGGGACACCTCCCTCCTGTCTAGGTGTACTCCCTCTCCTGTTGCAAAAGACGACAAGGACACGAAGTCAACATCCACCTGTCTTCTGCTGCTGGTGTCTTATGTATTCTTAGTTTGACCTGATTCCTCTTTTTCTTTTAGCTTCATGTTAGGGGTTCTTGGTCAAAACGTGCTCTGATGTACATGGAGATTTCAGGTTCAAAATCATTGTTTTAAAGTATTTTAGAGGAAAAATATGAAACAGGTTATCACTTGCCAAAACCAGGCTTGAAGTTGGTGACTCTTGAAAGGATTTTCCTTTTTAAGGCCTAGGTCTGAAAATTTAGTACAGCAATATGAATTCTCAGAAGAAACCCTTTCAGGGAGTCAGTGGGTCATGCAGTATCCACAGTTGAGTCACTTAACCATACTATATGCCAGTATAGGAAGCACTCACAATCCCTGGGCAATTTTTTTTTTTCTCCTTTTCCATTCCCCCTCTTTACTTCTACCCTTGAGTTAGTTTTTGAGGGGAAGCAGGTATGTAACATCTCCATAGCTAGGTAGGGAAACATGCTCAGATGAGATTTAAATTTTGAGTTTAAAATGTACATCAGGAGCAGTTGGGGAGGGTCTTTTCTAAAAAAAACTTTCAAATTTGATTTTCTGTGTGTATGGCCATTCTGTAAATAGTTTGGGGTTTTTTTTAAAAGTAAATCTGTGGGATTTTTTTCCCCAAAACATTACAAAACAACCTGTTTATTTACATGCAAATAAACTTCTTTGATAAAAAGTAACAAGCCTATGTGTAATGAATAATTTACATTTGATATTCAGCTTTTTAAAAATTCAGTCAAAAAGCAAAAGTTTTCCCTGGGTAAGTAACACTAGAAATAGATCCAGCCCTGGTATGGGAATGGATAGTTAAAATAGGAAAACACCTGTGAAACAGCTTGTCTTCATTATATTTATCTGTTTGTGCCCGTCTATTTTCCTTAGTCACTGATCACCAAATTCATTAGTAATTCTTGGTGGGAAAAAAGTTATTTGATGGAACTGAACTAAAAGGCTGTTCTTATTCCACTGGCTGAAGTGAAGCAGTAACATTAAAAGTATTTGGACAGGAGGAGAATAATACCGTGGTGGTTGTTAGGTGGAGTGGGTTACCACTCATCGCGACCCTATGTACAACAGAAGAAACACTGCCCGGTCCTATGCCATCCTCACAAAATCGCTGCTATGTTTGAGCCCATTGTTGGAGTCACTGGGTCAATCCTTCTGGCTGAGGGTCTTCCTCTTTTCCGCCGACCCTTTACCAAGCATGATGTCCATCTCCAGGGCTTGAGAATGAGTTTATGAGGCTAGGTTCCTTGCCTAGGAAGCCCTCTCTCTAGGATATTTAAAAAAAAAAAAAATTTTTTTTTTCTTTAATGCTTTAAGGGTTGGGTAATAAGCCTTCCAGCTAAAATATGCCTATTAAAGATCGCCAGCGCTGTTTGCTCTTAAATAAGTTCATTATTTAATCAGACGTCATAACAAGCCAGTCACTGCTAATTAAAAGGGGTGTGAAGACATACTGCTTTGGAAGCATACAATTAGGAGTAGTCCTCCCAGGAACGCTGGAATTTATGATAGTTTCCAATACTTCATCTTTGGGATATCATTCTGTAGTTTGCTGTTTGAATGGTAAGCGCCTGTTTGGATTGTTTTTTAATTCGTGGAAATTCGGTCATAAATTCCGAGCCCATAAAAGCCAGAGTTGCTTAAGGGAAATAACCCGATGACAAACTGGCTTCCATAGAAAGAGCCAAGGAAGCAGATGAAAATAGCAGTTTCCGCTCAGAAAATGCCCCCGCTTACTCGCTGGGACACGCTTGTTTCTCCCGCCAAAGTGGCGTCATGATCAGGTTCTCACCAACCACCGCCCTGATTGGAGGGCGAGTAGGTACTGCAGCCCATTGGGTGTTAGACGGCGGCCGAGCAGAGGGGCGGGGGGAGCCAAAGGCTGTCCCCTTCTGCTTTGCCCGCCCCCCCAACGTGCTCCCCTCCCCCAGCCAAAAGAATGGTTACCCGGCTCCAGCACTGCACCTCCTGACCCCAAGACCCAAGGTGCGGCCTCCCTGCATATCCCCGGACCGGAGCGGGGCTCCTGGCCTGCCCCTCAGCCCAATGGGCCCCCAGCCCTCCAGATCCGTGCACCAGGAGACACACGCCCCGCAGCAGGCCCCCAGGCCTCCCTGCATCACCCCGTAATGCAATCCACGGGGGCGGGGGAGGCGGCGGCAGCGGCAGCGGCAGCAACAGCAGCAGCAGCAGCAGCACTGCCCCAATCTAGAGACATCCAGAAAGAGGAGGAAAATGGCTCCGAGCAGGGACCGCCTGCTGCACTTTGGGTTCAAGGCGACAGTGAGTGATAGGGGAAGGGAGCTGGGTGGCCGGGAAGGATGTGTGTGCCAGCACAGGCTACCGGGGAAGAAGCGAAAAGACTTAAGGAGATGGGGGAACTCGACAGAAAGCTCAGGTCCTCTGTGGGTAGGTGCGTGCGTAGGGGAGAAGAGGGGTGCGCCGGACAGAGTAGGGGGCTCCCGTGTGTGTGCAGTTCTCCCGCTTTCCTCTTCCCCACCCGTCCGCGAGCAAAGGCGCACTCGCACCCTCCAAACAGCCCACCCCTCCCTTTACACAAATACACCCAGACATATAGGCACTTCCCTGCCTCTCCTTCTCCTGGTGGGCTCGCCTGCCTTGAAGGCGAGGGAGGCTCGTGCAGCCGCCGCCGCCGCCTCTGTCGCCGCCGCCGCTGCCTCTGTCGCCGCCGCCGCCGCCGCCGCCGCCGCGCTCGGGCTGCTCCGGGCGGACTGTCAGGGGCTGCGCGGGGAGTGGGGGAGGGGTGGTCTTGCGCCGCCGCCGCGCGCTCCTCCTTCTCCCCCTCCCCCCGCCGTTCCGAGGTCCGGGCGGCTCTGCCCAATGAGGAGCGGCGTTGCTGGCAGGTGGGGAGTGTTTTTGTTTTGGGTTGAAGTTGAGGCTGAGGAGAGAGAGAGGAGCTAGAGCCGAGCAGTCGCTGCCGCCGCTGCCGCCGCCACCGCCGCCACCGCCGCGGGAGGTGGTGGAGGCCCTGCCCTAGTGGAGCGGCCTTCCCTTCCAGTCCGACGGCCACTGCCCTGCCCTTCCTCCGCCTCCTCCCGTCCCCGGAACTCCTGGGCCTGCCCTGGGCCCCCTATCTCTGCGCTCCACACGCCGCAGCGCCCGGCCCCGGCCGCACCCGCCGGCCTCATGAGGAGGGACGTGAACGGAGTGACCAAAAGCAGGTTTGAGGTGTGAGCTTGGGGGGGCTGGGGCGGCGTGAAGAAGGCGACTCCCGCTCTCTTACCCTGAAAAATTAACTCCGCACACAACCTCCTCCTCCCTTGCGGGCGCCGCCACCCACCCGCCGATGGGGCTGCCAGACTTCTGTCCCCTTTCTCCCGACCCGAAAGCCCAGTGCAGCTCGGCTCCTCCAGCCCCGCAGACTGTTTGCCTCCTGTCCCTTCCCACCAGCGGTCCCCGGGCCCGGCCAGGGGATTAGCCCTGGCGCCCTAATTCCCCCTCCCCCCGGATCGCTCAGCTTTCCATTCTTTACACAACCCTTGGCCTGCCTCCTCCTTCCAGCCGGCAGAAGCAGCATCACAGCTCTGATCGACCAGCGCTGACTTCTTTTCTTTCTGCCTCTTCCTTCGTGAAGCGTTTGTTGTCTGTAGAGGGGATAGATTATGGGCCGGGTGGGGGAACATTTCTCCGAGTTTGAGAGACCTTGAAAGTAGGGAAGTGGAGGCTGTAGACTGGGATGATGGAGACGACCGCGGGGATTTCAGTACTGTGTTTGGTTTGGGTATTGTTCTGGTACTTCCTCTTCTTTCCCGTTTAAGTCTCTACTTTTGTAGCTGATTGTTTCTGTGATGTTTTAGATGTCTCCATGCTTTGAGATTAGGATGAGGGTCTGAGAGACTTAAAACCCATTCAGGTCTGTTTGTTAGGAACTTTTCTCTGGCGAGGAAGTTTACACAGTAGTCATGGAATTGAGGAATGGAGGAGGAAATGAGAAAACATCATTTGAAAGCGCCTTTAGAGAGTAGTCACCGTGTAGGGAAGTGATTCCTTTGGGAAGTGAAGTACTGTAATTACTGATGACTAACAATATTTTTTTTTTTTAACAATAGTATAATAATATACAGAAAGGTTCATTGAGGGGATGAGAGAGAGACTGCTACAAGAAGAGTAGATGTTACCTGGCCTTTTCTGGCAGAGAATCAGGCTGACCTGGGATCACTCACAGTTCAGTGTACATCTCACCCTGGTGTTTTTCTTCATTTCCATTTGAAGGATGAAATTGTAAGACGATGAGACAGAACTTTCAGGAAACTTACTAACTGGGTGCAGGAGGTGAATATTTTAGTTAAGCATCTTCAGTTTAATCTGTTCCTTGATTTCTTTCTATGCTTATGGGGAAAATATTTGAGTTTACCCAGGTAGATCAAGATACTAAGAAGTGTTTGGGGGAAGTTTAAATTCAGAACTACAGTAGTAAGCAGGTGGAGTGGAGAAAATCAAGGAATTGGTCTCCTTCTTGGAATTTTCATGGCTGAGTTAATCACAGGAAGAAAGTATTATAGTAGATTTGATTTGGTGTTTACTTTCATAGAACTTTGGGTTGTCCTAATGTAGAGAGGCTCAATAAGATTAATTTATGGTGGTTTCATATTCAGTACTACTGTAAAAGTCCAGACTCATTAAAATTACTGAATAGACATTTAGCAATTGACAGGAATCTTGAGAAGAAGCCCAAATACTGATTTGAATGGAGTGTACTGTTGTGCCATTCCAGCTAGGTCTTTATCATTTTGCTATTCACTTTAGGTAGGGTGAGTAATTGTTGGAAACAAATCTTTTGTGATATGTGCTTTAAAATTACATTGTTATTTCCTGTTTTTATAATTGTTGCGTATTTTAATTTATAGTTTATCTGCAGCTGTGATGTACTTAATGAGAATAAGAAAATTTATTGCTTTATTAAGCATATCTGTGTACTTTGATTGGTATGTACCTGGCAACTCAAGCTTTCTAAATACAATCTGAGAAGGTGAAAAAGAGTAAGGGGGAAACCTTCTTGTACAGTGTTCACGATTAAAGTGTTTGTTTATAAACCAAAAGCTACTCTTCTATTATGATGGAAGGTGTTCCAGGGTAGAGTAGAAATGAGAAAGACTGAAGATGATGTGTGTTAATAAGTTTCATTACCTGAATATTTCTTTAAAGCATTTACTTCTTTATTGACCTAGTATACAGATAGTAAAACAATTAGCAAACTGTTTGGCCTCTTATAAAGTAATAAATTTATTGCTGATTCATTGAAAATATTTCCTTTCAACTGATAAAAGATATAGTTGAAGTAAAACACCCTTTTCGTATCTAAAATTTTTATATCAAGTGATTTTTTTTTAAATCCTCAAAATTATAGAATGATTCTTAAAAGGCTGCTGATTTATGATTGTAGGCAGGTAGCTAGTCTCTGAGAATTTTTATGAGTGCAGGAAATCTTTGTAGCAAATAATAGTTAATTTCAAACTGTGGTCATGGTTAAGATAAAAAGTGAAAGATTTCTTTTTCTTGATCATGTTTTTTCTGGGGGGAATGTAACTGAAGTTTATGATCTTTTTATGGTAAGTTCATTAAAAATCCCTCTGTAAGGGAATATTCTTTGTGGTATGCTTTTGGATGTTGTACCTGGAAGCCACACTAGATCTCACACTCAGAGGTAGGGCTGTAGAAAAAAAAAATTTTTTTTAAGTTAAAGTCAAGGGAGAGTACCTGTTAACTAGATATGATGCATCCTGTGGAATAGCCAGAGTAGTTAAGGAGAAACAGAGATGTGAAAATTCTTGTTGTCCCTTGCTGAATCTTGTTGGCCTTAAATCTATGCATAGATTAATATAGTGTGTGGTGAATTGCTTTAGTCTCTTAATTGAAATTCATTATTCAAATACTTTTTATTATATTACTTATAGTGACCTTTGCTTTGTGGCAAATTTAAATAATTTCCTTTCAAATTTAATAATGGTTATTTACTGCTTATGATATGCCAGACACTGAGCTATATGTTTTACCTCAGTTACTTCTAATTCTCACAATTAATCCTGTTTTACAGCTGGGGAAAGTGAAGGCCTGAGAGGTTAAGGTGTTGAGGTTGCACACCTAGTGAGCCAAGATTCTAATCTACATTTTAAAAAAAATCTGTTTCATCATCCTTCTCTGTTCTTAGCATAATTTAGCATAGAAGCCATGAAATGTGTGGAAAAGATCTTTTATAAAGTTCTTCATCCAGTGTATTTTATTTTGTCTTTGCTATTGAATGAATCTATCCTTCATTTTAAATACTGTAACCAACATTATCTTCACACTCAGTGAGATTAGTGAGAGACACGTGTAAAGGCTAGCAATGGAATCCAAGTTTAGATTTTTTTCAGTTAAACTTCTCCACTTTGTCTTATTCTCTTAGTAGTTCCGTTATGATGATGATGTGCTACTGGAGAAAAAGGTCTAGTTTATTTAAAAAATCTAACTTTAGAAAATGTTATAATGGTAACATTAACTGACATTCAGATACCATTTTACAGTTTAATCAATGACTGGAGATGTTAAGGCTCATAAAGTTAGGAAGTGATAAACACCAATTTAAGTATTTTGAATCCATATTCATTGCTGGAATCCATATTAGGTATTTTGAATCTGTGTTTGTTGTTGTTTTTCAATATACCTCACTGCCTCTCTTACAAATGTATAATATTACAACCTGGAAGGTAAGGTTGTAGTATTTCTTTGCCTGTCTGCTTCATTGTATCAATTCAATTTATCCAAAACAACAAAAATGAGAAAATAATGTTATGCGACATAGCAGAAAGAGCATGGTGCATTGGGAGTTAAGGACCTGGATGTTAGTTAATCTTGATTTTCCCAACCAACTAACTGGCTTGGTCATTTTCTTCCCCTGGGAAAAAAGGTAATTATAATCAATCATTAAGGTTCCTTTTGCTCCAGAATTCTACGAACTTGTGTTTTGAATAAAAACAGAAGAACATATTTCCTTGGCAGGCTTAGATTCACAGTACTATTAAAGCTGCAGTAGTGACTTTTTTTTCCCCCGTAAGGTTTTATTCTCTAACCTTCTGCATAATAAATAACAACGTTTTTTAAATAAGTGCATGTGGAAAATGTTACATATTTTCCCAGTGGGTGAGAGTCATTTGTTTTATTGTATTTGAAAAGCCTTGCAATGGGGAAGAGTACTAGTAAAACTAAGGAATTTTGTTTTTACACTCAAATCAGTCTTGGAAAAGGTACACCCAGAATGCTGCTGAGAAGCGAGGATGGCAAGACTTCGCCTCACGTACTTTTGGACATGTGTTCAGGATGGACCAGTCCCTGGAGGACATCATGCTTGGTAAAGTAGAGGGTCATTGAAAAAGAAGATGACCCTCGACGAGGTGGATTGACACAGTGGCTGCAACAATGGGCTCAAACATAGCAATGATTGTGAGGATGGCGCAGGACTGGGCAGTGTTTCGTTCTATTGTATATAGGGTCGCCGTGAGTTGGAACTGATTTGATACCACCTAACAACAGCATAGAGATTGGTTTGAAAGCAATTATAGAAAACCAAAATGAGAGGTCTAGGTATTTTAGGTCCATTCAGGGAATCTCCCGTTTTTGAATAGTTATCGATGTTTCTTTATTGCACAATTACGATTCCTTTTACATTTTGAAACATGGTATATCATGTATTTATATTGTAGTCATCTGCTATTGAAAAATCAACATGTGTATGAAAAACAGTATCTTTGTATAACCTACATAAGATAAACCATTGTGGTTAGCTGCTGAGGAATTGGCCCTTGACTTTTTTTAATGGTAACCCCATGCACAATGGGATTGGACCAAGATAAACCATTACATATTGAAAATTATTGTTTCCCATTAAAAGTACTGTAAAATTCTTTAGTTTGATAAAGACTTTACAAAATTTATTCTTGCTGTTTAAGGCTTACATTCTTAGGTGTAATCTGTTTTTACACTGAAGATTTTCATTTATTAAGTCAGTATTTCTATTAGAAGTATTAACACTTTTAAAGTCCTGTATTCTTATGTTTTAGGTCAGCTGTCAGTTATAACTGTTAGTGTTGGTGATGCTTTTTAATTTTAATAAAATATCCGTCTATGTTCATCCCTAAGACCTGCCTCTTTTTAAATCTTGGTCTCATTTTCTTGCAAAATACTGTTTTTGTTACTGGCCAAGGATTCCATTCCTAGCCCTTAGGTTACTGTTCCCAATTGGTGACAGATTGGAAGCTGAATTAAATTTTTCAGTAATCTAACTAATACTGCAGTTTTGGAAGGATATTTTTATTTCTTCCCTTTTTTGGAGGATATCTTTAGATGTTCAAAATAAAATATTCTATGACACCAAGAAAATCCAAGGAAGGGAGGGAGGGAAAAGGAAGAGTCCCGTCCAGTCAGTTCATTCTGGTTCTAACCCCTGCTGAGAATTTACATTTCCACCCCAAATATACTGAATCAGAATCTACATTTTAACAAGATCCCCAGCTGATTTTTATGTATAATTTTGAGAACTGCTCTCTACTAGTGGTTCTCAGAATTGGTCCCTAACCAGCAGCATTACCATTGCCTGGGAACTTTTTAGAAAAGCACATTCTCGGCAGGAGTTGCAACTGGAATGAATGGATTTGAAGCCCTGCCGTAAACTGACCAGATTTAGCTGCTTATGCATACGTAGTTGTCTCCACATTGTTTTGCTACTTGATCTTTCGGACTTAGTGAATTCTTTGATCAGGACTCCACTCAAAAATGACTCAAAAAACTAAGGCATTCAACTATAGTTTTATGTCTTAATACACAGACGGACCCGTTTGATAAAAGACTAACTTAATAGCATCTAGCAATAGGTGGTGGTAGTGAACTACAAAAAAATTCTTCTTGCTAAATTATGTAACTTTAAAAAACAGATATTGTATTAAAAAGATAACTTGCATTAGCTTTTGATGACTTCTTAAAAGAATGGCTTTGGTTGGTAATTATTTTCAGCAAATATCGAATAACTATTTAGCAGCCATGTGAGTTACAGCTATAGGTAGGTAACTTCTTTACACCCTAATCACGTTTCCTCGAACTTGATTTTATGGTATCCTGTTGGCTTTAATAAGCCTCATATCTGTAGTTGTAGTTGGATGGAAATGGAATTAATTTAATCTATTTTTGCTCAGTTGCTAAACTGAGGTTAAAATCACCAATTAGATCATGGTGGGCAAGGATTTAGTCAGATTATGAGACGGATATTGGCAATTCCTTCTTTCATTTTTGTCCTTGATCCCAGGAATTTCTACTAAAAACTAAAAAAGGGAAATAGAACACAGTGAAAGTGAGTAGTAAATTAATTTTATTTTGCTTTGGTGCTAAAACTGAAACCTTATTTAACAACATGGAGATGAAGGTTGGCAATATATCACTGCTTGCTCAAATTTATATAATCAAATGTACCATGCAGTATGGTATTTGTTGGTGAGTGTGTCTTTCTGATCAACTGAAGAATGCAGGTGGATATAATTTCATGATCATTTAAAAGTAAAACTGGAGAAACATTCTCAATTTTACTTATAATTTACAATAAAAATAGGTATAGCTGTTCTGGGTGCTTTACTACCTGTAGATAGTAATAAGGGGGTGGGCAAAAAGGAAACTAAAGTTTCTAGATTAGGGCAGGTTTTTAAATTAGAGTACCTGTTCTTATGCATAAGTCACCATTTATTGATAGTTTAGGCTCAGGGAAGGCCACTGTCAACTCACTGCATCCTGAATTGTAGTTACCAACAAAGAACCTGTTTTGTTTTGTTTTCCCTTTTAGAGGCGGGTGGGGAGAAAAAAAAAGAGAGAATGGATTTGCAGTTCCCTGCAAATGAACAATGGGGTCGCCATGAATCAGAATCCAACAGCAACTGTTGGTAATAAATGTTAGCTGCAGGGTTTTCCAGAGTTCTCTGTTAGAACAGAAAATCTTCATTATTTTATTTTTAGTCATCTTGTTTTTTGAATTGGATCATCTATGTATTTTAATGTTTTAATTTTGAAATTAATTTGAGAAAGAAGAGAATGAAAGTATTAAGGCGATGTCATCAGGGTTTTGCAAAGGGAAATAATTAAGTTGTAACTATAAAACAAAAGTACTCTTTGTAGTTGTATACTTTGAAGATTTCTGGATATCAAATGATGACCATCTTGAAAGAAAAGCACATTTAAGGCTTATTGTTTTAGAAATTAGTACCATTTTAGAAGCAGCTCTGTTACTGTCTAAAGGTTCAGTTCTTAAAATCTCTCTTATGTGTGTGTATTATACATATTCCAGTGAAGTTGTAGTATTACTGGTACACGTGTGACCCTTGGGTGGATTACCTCCCTGGACCTCAGTTGTCTCAACTCTAAGATTCCTATTAACATGGAAATTCCGTGATTTTCTGTAAATAAACTTGCCAACTTTATGTAGGTGAGGGATTAAAAAAACAAAAAAGCCAAACCCATTGGTACTGAGTCGATTCTGACTCTCAGTGACCCTATAGGACAGAGTAGAACTGCCAGATAGGGTTTCCAAGGCTGTGATCTTTATGGAAGCAGATGGCCACATCTTTCTCCTGCAGAGCTGCTCGTGGGTTCCAACTGCTGACCTTTTGGTTGGTAGCTGAGCACTTAACCAATGCACCACCAGATCTCCACGTATAAATATGAGCACAGACAAGTAGGGGTGCATTTGTTTACATATACATTTAAGAGCATTAGATTTGAAGTCTGAGTTTGAACCCTGGCTTTGCTACTTACCACCTATGTGACCTTGGACAAATTATTTAATCTCCAAGCTTCAAATTTTGAGTCTCTAAATTGGGTATAAGACCTTCTGCACTGGATTATGAGGGTTAAATTCTATACTGATTGTATACCAAAAAAACAAACTTGTTGCCATCTAGTCGATTCTGACTCATAGTGACTCTATAGGACAGAGTAGAACTGCCCCATAGGGTTTCTGAGGGGTGTCTGGTGGATTCGAATTGTGAACCTTTTGGTTAGCAGCCAAACTCTTAACCACTTTGCCACCAGGGCCCCCTGTAATGTTCATATAGCATTTAGCAAATTGTCTACCATAAAGTAAGGGCTCAATAAATGATGGCTTTTATTATATTACCTCATTGAGTCTACCACAAAATAAGGACTCAATAAATGATGCCTATTATCACTTTGTAGAGTAGAAATGTTTGTAAAGAGACTTTTTGTAAATCAATATTTTAAATGTTTTAAAGGAACTTACAATTTAAAGGGAAAACCCCATTATAAAGGAAAGAATGAAACTAATCTTTTTATTCATCTGATTCAGTTTTATATATTAGATTTATTAAACAAGGATACCTGTGAATTTTAATCAATCTGGTTGAATAGTAATAATTTAGCAGTGTTTCAATCTGAAGTTTATACTCCAGCCATTATTGTACTTATTGTTTGGCAAATGTGGGTAAATGTCTCCTAAGATGAGCATCTGGCAGCAAATTGTAAGTTGACATTTAAAATGCTGGATCATTCAGCTTTCACCTCAAAAACTAGTCATTCTTCCTTCTCTGATTTGTAGACAATAAAGCTATGACATGATTGAGCACAGACAAGTAGGGTTGCATTTATTTTGGGAAAAAAAAAAAAAAGAGCACTGGTTTGCTAATAACCTCCCACCCTTGTCATTAGGAGTTTTTTTGAAAATTTTTTGTATGACTTCATGTATACAAATTCACACTGAAAAAAAATATATCACAACATAACTCATTTTGGTGGCCTAGTGGTTAAGAGCTACTGCTGCTAACCAAAAGGTCAGCAGTTCAAATCCACCAGGTGCTCCTTGGAAACCCTGTGGGACAGTTCTACTCTGTCTTATGGGGTTGCTATGAGTTGGAATCTACAGCAACGGTTTTTTTTTTTTTTTTTGGTAGAAGAGCCCTGGTGGTACAGTGGTTAAGAGCTATGGTGTGCTAGGCTGCTAACCAAAAAGGCTGGCAGTTCGAATCCACCAGCCACTCCTTGGAAACCCTGTAAAGTCTGGGCAGTTCCGCTCTGTCCTGTAGGGTTACTATGAGTCAAAATTGACTCAACGGCAATGGGTTTTATAGAGGAGAAACCTGATGTATTTTGGAATTCTCCTTGGATAGGTTAAACTGTTTGTTTAATGCTATAACCTTCCTAACACTACCATGAATGATAACTTCAGGAAGATAAGAGACCTCATTAATATTCAATATTCTCAGCCATAGCTGACTGAGACACTTCCCAAATCTAGATCTAATTTTGCCAAGTACAACAACAAAAAAATCCTGAGGTCAACATATTGCTTAAAAAAGAATAACTGTATTTAGATTATATGTGTCAAAAGGTAGATTATAGGTCCTAAGTGACATAAATTTCATCTATGCTCATCAATCTTTGGTCCAGACAGATGTTTGGTCTAAATGTAGGAATCAAGATGTCAAGGTGCAACTGTGAACTCACCCTGAGCCCTGGGGGAAGAAGCCACTTTAAACCTTTCTTTGTTTTTATAGCTCTAAAATATGATCTCTAATATCTGTTTCCTTATCTTAATACAAACTGGATTAATGTTAAATTTTAGGTTAAACTGTTATGCTCTAATAGTGTTCCCTGAGTTAACAGAAATGTTATAAAGGAGAAAGGAATGAAACTAAACTTCATTTATTGCAACTGAAGCCCCTGAAACCAAAAAACCAAACCTGTTGCCCATCGAGTCAATTCTGACTCAAGCTTCTACTAGAGGTAAATAGTTAACAACCTGAATGGCCATCAGACTCACCAGGGAACTTTTTACATTATACCAATTCCTTGAAACCACCCTGTTCACTGAATGGGAGTAGATCTGGACATGCATGTTTCCTAAGAGATAGTGATGTAAATTTCTGTTACAGAAACGGGATACCAAACCAACCATGTGTATCAGAGTAGGACTGTGCTCCATAGAGTTTTCAGTGGCTGGTTTTTTGAAAGGAGATTGCCAGGCTTTTCTTCTGAGAAGCCTCTGAGTGGACTTGAACCTCCAACTTTTCAATTAGTAGCTGAATGCAACTCTTTGTACTGCCTGAGGACTCCTAAGGGATACAAAAGTAACTTATATTTGCAGTCTGAACTCCAAGGGGAAATAGATTTATATATCATGAATTTGTCATCTTATAAAATCAATGCACTTTAGGTTTCTACTCCTTCATGTTTGAGCCCTAGAAAAAAGGTGTGGCATCGAATGTACAACACGTTAAAATGTAGTTATTTTACAACTTGGTACATTTAACATTATCAAATGCATCCAGCTTCAGTGTACCACACTACACTACCTCTCAAGCTACCAAGAACATGTATGTCTGGGAGCTCAGCAAAGTTTTTCTGAACTTGTCTAGGGCTCAGAAAATATTGGTACAGAAAACCAAGGCATACTATTAGGGAGAGTTCAGTTGTGTTGGACATATATTTAGCACCTGCTCTGTGCCAGATATTGATAGGTCTTAGAGGTATGAAGCTGTTCCAAGACATTGTCTCTGCCTCAGGGAGTTGCAGTCCAGTTAGGAGGAAGGGTATGTGAGAAAATAATTTAGTGGATTTAAATGTAGTGATAGATGTACGAGAGAACAATAACCAATTACATGAAAAACATTCACATTTCTGAGATCCTCATATTGCTTGTGTGAGATACATTAAATTATATTTAGTGCCTTTAGAAGAAAAAAACATTAACCCTGCTCTTTAAAAATATTGGTACTTTACTATCAGGTGTAAGAAGTTATTTTAAAAAAATATAAGTGCGAATGACTTTATAGTCTCTGTGACATTCTCTCTATGGATACGAGGGAAGGCCAAGAAAAAGATAGGCAAGTATTTACTAATTTGTTTTCAGTAGTAAATCCTTTGGTTTTACTGATATGTCTTTAGGGGAACAAATCAGTAGCACTACTGTTGATTGAGCTAATCAGAGTAGCTGCTGTACTCTAAAGATGGCATTCACCTGAGATATAAGCAGACATTAAATAGGGCTAGAAAAAGAGTCCATAAGTAACAGGAAATAACCTTCACCAACTGTTCTGGAATTCATTATGCAGTATATAGTTACACACATAGTGTTCCATTTGCTTTTAAGGCAAAGAATAAGTCTTGTTAAGGGGATTTATGAATACTCTGCATAATATTGAACTTATGTAAGGTATCCTGCTGACCCTCTGCAGTAGGACGGATGCTTTGAACTATCTCAAGTAACGTCTTTAATATAGTCTTTTACAAATTAAAGAGCATACTAGTATTTATGATTTTATTTGAACTTAAAGAAAACTTGTATGTGAGGTAGAACGTATTTCTCTATTTTAGATAAGAAATCAAGCTCCAAAAGGTTGTTATTTTTCTAACATTAATAGTTAAGTAAGTATAAGAGCCAGAATTTTAACCCAGTTGACTTGAAACCTGTTGTACTTGCCCCTAGGGCTTGCTGACTGAGAATGGGTTGTTTTGAACTATTTATCCTTGCTTACCCATTCTTCCTTGTGACCCATAGCAGGACTTTATAAGGTGTTTGGTTAAGATTGATTAACGCCTTATCTGCATGAACCACTGCCTCCTCCCCCTTGAGACCAGGAGAACTAGATGATGCCTAGCTACAGAACATTCTGATCAGGAACGATAGATGAATCCTAATAAAAAGGGAGAAGAATGTAGAGCAGAACTTCACATTTTTGGGCCTATTGAGGCTGGAGGAGTCCTTGAAACTATGGCCCTGAGTTGCTCTTCAAACCTTTAATTGAAACTATCCCTGGAAGTTACCTTTAAACTAAACACTTTAGAACGAAGAGTAAAGATTGTCACCCTTGAGTTGCCTTTAAAAAAAAAAATTGTGTAGGACGAAAGGGTCAACAGTGATTTTAAAGCATAGATGAGAAGATTGGGGGTCAGGTAGTTTAAGTAAATGGAAATGAAACAACTGGAACAGAAAAACGAGAGTGTTGACACAATGAAGACTATAACCAGTGTCACTGATCATTATGTCTAGAAATTGAAATGGGAGCAGATTTTGCTGAATATAATTTCACCAAAACAAAATAAAAAATAAAAAAAAGATTGATTAACACTAGAGTTTGTGGCCATGGAACGGAGCATAGTTAATTGAATATTATGGGGATTAAACCTGTACTTTGGCTTATTAGGCTGATTTATTAGGCAGTTTAAGTAACTTTTCTAAATATCCGTGAACAAATACCCTGTGTAAACCACACCACATAGTAAATTTCTTTCAGACGCTTGTGCACTGAATCACTGTGGGACCAAAAGCTGTTAGTGTATCATCCATATGTTAAATGAAACTGATCTGATTATCTTCTTTAGTGTAATTCTTCCTCATGAAGATTAGGCGTGAGAGATTAAAACAGTTTTACAATATTAAGTATTTATAGAGTTTTGAGTATAACTTTTATAAGGCTTCATCCTTTGTGCAGTTTTGTAAGTTCTTTGGTTTATAAAGTCTGGGCAGTATTTTGATTTCAAATAGTGTATTATTAAAGATGAAAAGGAAGCAAGTATATTACTATTGAGTTAAAATAATGAAAATTTAGGATGTTGTATTTTTATAAATAAGGAGGCCTGGTGGTGGAGTGGTCTAAGTTTAGTCTATACTTGGAATCTTTCTTTGTAAATGTAGACATTTATACCTGTAAATTTCCCTGTGAACACTGCTTTTGCTATATCCTGTAAGTTTTGGTATGTTAAATTTTTTTTTCATTCATCTCAAAGTGTTTTCTTATTTCCCTTGTGATTTCTTCTTTGATCCATTAGTTATTTAGAGTCTGTTGTTTAATTTCCACATACTTGTGAATTTTCCAATGTTTCTGTTATTTCTCATTTCATTCCATTGTGGTTAAAGAAGGTACTTTGTATGATTTCAGTCTTTTTAAATTTATTGAGACTTATTTTATGGTGTAACATATGACCAATCCTGGAGGATGCTGCATGTGTTTCTGAGAAGAATATATACTCTGCCATTTTGGAGTGCAGTATTCTGTGGATGCCTGTTTTGACTAGTTGGTTTATATTGTTGTTCAAGTCTTCTATTTCCTTGCTGATCTTCTATTTGTTGTGTCCATTATTAAAAGAGAAACCCTGGTGGTGTAGTGGTTAAGTGCTATGGCTGCTAACCAAAAGGTTGGCAGTTTGGATCTGCCAGGCGCTCCTCGGAAACTCTATGGGGCAGTTCTACTCTGTCCTATAGGGTCGCTATGAGTCGGAATTGACTTGACGGCAGTGGGTTTGTTTGTTTTTTTGGTTCATTATTAAAAGTGGGATGTTGAGGTCTTCAGCTATTATTGTTGAATTGTGAATTGTCTGTTTTCCCTTCAGTGCTTCAATTTTTTAAAAATTTTTATTGTGTTTTCAGTGAAAGTTTACAAATCAAATCAGCCTCTCATACAAAAATTTATATACACCTTCCTATATACTCCTAGTTCCTCTCCGCCTAATGAGACACCACACTCCATCTCTCCACCCTCTATTTTCATGTCCATTCAGTCAGCTTCTGACCCCCTCTGCCTTCTCATCTCCCCCCCAGACAGGAGCTGCCCACATAGTCTCATGTGTTTACTTGATCCAAGAAGCTCACTCCTCACCAGTATCATTTTCTGTCCTATAGTCCAGTCCAACCCCTGTGTGAAGATTTGGCTTTGGGAATGGTTTCTGGGCTAACAGAAGGTCTGGGGATCATGACCTCCAGGGTCCTTCTAGTCTTAAACCATTAAGTCTGGTCTTTTCACAAGAATTTGAGGTCTGCATCCCACTGCTCTCCTGCTCCCTCAAGGGTTCTCTGTTGTGTTTCCTGTCAGGGCAGTCATCGGTTGTAGCGAGGCACCATCTAGTTCTTCTGGTCTCAGGCTGATGTAGTCTCTGGTTTATGTGGCCCTTTCTGTCTCTTGGGCTCATAATTACCTTGTGTCTTTGGTGTTCTTCATTCTCCTTTGCTCCAGGTGGGTTGAGGCCAATTGATGCTCTTAGATGGCTGCTTGCTAGTGTTTAAGACCTCAAATGCCACTCTTCAAAGTGGGATCAGTGCTTCAATTTTTGCTAAATTTCTTTTGAGTCTCTGTTGTTAGCCCTGATGGTGCAGTGGTTAAAGTACTTGGCTGCTAACCAGAAGGTTAGAGGTTCAAATCTACCAGCCGCTCCATGAGCGAAAGATGTGGCAGTTTCTGTAGAGATTTACGGCCTTGGAAACCCTGTGGTGCAGTTCTACTTAGTCCCGTAGGGTCGCTATGAGTTGGAATCAACTTGATGGCAGTGGGTTTGGTTTGGGTTTTTTTGTTGTTAGGTGTGTATATGTTTATAAATATTATATTTTCTTAATGGCTTGACCCTTTTATTTTTATATAATGTCCTTCTTTGTAGTAACAATTTTTTGTCTTAAAACCTATTTTGTCTGATATTAGTATAGCTACTTCAGCTCTCTTAGTTACTGTTTGCATGGAATCTTTTTTTATCCTTTTACTTTCGACCTATTTACCTTTGAATCTAAAGTGACTCTCTTGTAGGCAGCATATAATTGAATCATATTTTTTAATCCAGTCTGCCAATCTCTACCTATTAATTGGAGAGTTCCATCTATTTATATTTAATGTTGTTGCTAATTAGGAAGGACTGACTTGTACCACTTTGCAATTTGTTTTCTATATGTCTGTATCAGGTTTTTTGTTGTTTTTCCTCAATTTCTCCGTTACTGCATCTTTTTAGTGTCCCATTTTAATTCCCTGTTCTTTCTTTTACTATGTATATTTGAGTTCTTTTCTTAGTGGTTGTCCTGGGAATTACCATGGCAATTTACAACAATGTAGTTTCAATTAATACCAACTTAATTTCAATGGTATATAAAAACTTTCTTCCTATATAGCTCCATTCTTCCCCTTTATGCTGTTATTGTCACAAATTGTATTTTCATGCATTGTGTGTCCATCAACATAGATTTATAATTATTGTTGGATGCAGTTGTCCTTTAAATGAGATAGAAAGAAACTGAGTTAGAAACAAAAAATATATTTATACTGTTCTTTATTTACCAGTGTCCTTTATTTTTTCGTGTGGATTTGAGTTCCTGTCTAGTTTTCTTTCATTTCAGACAGAAGGACTTCCTTTAGCATTCTTTTAGGGCAGATTGGCTAATGAGGAACTCTCATTTTTTGTTTATCTGGCAATGTCTTAATTTTACCTTCATTTTTGAAGTATAGTTTTGCCAGATATAGAATTTTTAGTTGACAGTTTTTTTCTTTCAGCCCTTTGAACATGTCATCCCACTGCCTTCTGACCTCCATGGTTTCTGATGAGAAATCAGCTGTTCATATTATTGACAGTCCGTTGTACACACAAGTTGCTTCTGCCTTGCTGCTTTCAAGATGCTTTGCCTTTGCCTTCTGGCAGTTCGATTATGATGTATCTAGGCATGAATCTCTTTGAATTTATCATACTTGAAATTTGTTGGGCTTCTTGGATGTTTTAGTATTTTCATCAAATTTGGAAAGTTTTCAGCCATTATTTCTTTAGATATTCCTTATGTTATTTGAGGACTCTTGTGTGTGTGTTGGTATAATATATGGAGGTTCTCAATTCTCTGAGGCTCTGTTCATTTATCTTAATTCTTTTCTCTGTCTCTTCCTAAAACTGGATAATCTCAATTGATTTATCTTCAGGTTCACAGATTTTTCTTCTATATGCTGAAATCTGTTTATATGTTACTTTCAACTCCAGAATTTCTATTTGGTTCCTTTTTATAGTTTGTATCTCTTTATTGATAGTCTCTATTTTTCTACTG
Source organism: Elephas maximus indicus (assembly GCF_024166365.1). Taxonomy (NCBI): domain Eukaryota; kingdom Metazoa; phylum Chordata; class Mammalia; order Proboscidea; family Elephantidae; genus Elephas; species Elephas maximus. The sequence continues at coordinate 46,756,454 of NC_064837.1, read as the reverse complement.
TTCTCATGCTTTTCTTTAGTTCTTTAGACATGGTTTCCTTTAACTCTTGGAACATATTTAAAATGGATGACTTTAAGTCTTTGTCCAGAAAGTCTTTGTCATGTGTGGCAACTGAAGCTTCTGTTCATTACTTTAGTAATCAGCTAAGGACTGGATAGAGAGTTCCTTAAGCTCCTGGAGCCAAAAAACTCCCTGTCTTTGTCCAGTGGCTTCTTTGTATGTATGGGAGCAGGCCTTCAACACGAAGCTAGACAGAGCCTCAAGGTCAGCCAGAGATGAGAGGTTAGGCCCTTCTCAGGTCTTTCCTGAGCATAATTACAGCCCTGGGCAAGCAAGATTCCCAGGAATATCAGAGCTTTTCAAAGTCTGAATGAATATCCTATTTCCCAGCCTTTCCTCCCAGCTTTTTGGTTAGTCTGTTGTTTGCAATTGTTATCTGTCACTTTAGGCAGCAGTGACTAAAACGTTTGCCTGTAAATATTTTTGACCAACCCCCTAGATAGCAGCTTTAGTGCTAGACTAGTTCTGAGTCAAGCAAAATAAAGACAGCCTTTTTGAGATGGTCTTTCAGGGAGCCACCAGACAAGGTCAAAATAAATAATTACAATTCTTTGGGGATGAGATCTGTTCTACTCCCTCCACTCCCGAGAATGCAGGCTGCTGCTGAGCTGGGAGATGGGGTTGGGGTAAGTTAAAATGCTACAAGATTCTGTTCTTATTGAGATTCAGCTGTTTTTCTTGAATATGTGTTCCCCAGGTTGCTGTAAGCCTCTGTTTCAGAGTTCCAAAATGTTTTTATTTGGACTTTTTTTTTTTTTTTTTAATTGTTTTTGTGGAAGGACAGAATTTCGGAGTTCCTTACCCTGCCGTTTTCACTGACATCACCTCTGAGTACACTTGATCTGAGATTTCTGAAGAGCCCCAATTCTGGATCCTTTATTTTGAAATAGTCCAATTATGCTAAAAACGTATTTTCTCAATTTCTAATTTTTATTCTGCAGAAGAGTGGCTGTAGCCACTAGTTTGACCATGTCTTCTTCTAATCATTTTTAATACTGCTTATTTCTAACCTCCATAGCCTCTCTGAGTCATCCCTAGGTGGTGCAAATGGTTAAGCACTCAGCTAGTAGCCAAAAGGTTGGTGGTTCGAATGTACCCAGAGGTGCTTCACAATCTGCTTCCAAAAGGTCGCAGCCTTGAAAGCCCTATGGAACTGTTCTACTCTGCACACATGGGGTCTTCTTGAGTAGGAATTGACTTGATGGCAACTAACAACAACATAGTTTAGTGGTAATTGTCTTTATTTTATATTATGAAAAGGTAACTTGATATATCAGCTCAGATTCTGTCTTTTCATTTGAATTCCTTTGGCACATTTGTCTCCTGAGAGTAAACTGAGTTTTTTTTTTTTTTTTTTTTTTAGGTTTATAGGATGTATAGTTAATTTCCAAAAAATCTAGAGAATATAGACAACAGAGGGGGTGATAATGACCCAACATATTGTAGTTATAAGATTAGTTATCATCTAGGAATATTGATATGTAGCTGCTGTGCCTTAAGAATGAGTACAACCTGAAATAGAAGAAACCATAAAATCTTTGTTTTTAAAGAAGTATTTAGTCTTTTAATCTTTCCATCCAACAAACATCTGTTTTGTGGCTTGCCATGTGCAAAGCATTATGATTAATCCATCTTCTAAAATTTTGTAGACTAGTAGGTCAGAAGAGAACATGGTATAACAAAATTTAAGCTCTGTAATAGAAGTTTAAGCAAAGTGCTAAGAATTACAGAGAAGTAAGGGAATGTATCTACCTAGAAAATATTGAGATTTTTGAAGAGACCTCTGGTAAAAGAATCTTTCATCCTTACCAAAGTTCTGAACAAACTGAGAAAACAAAAGAAGAGATGGGGATCAAAATATTACCTTTATTACTGATAGAGACCAGGTTGAATGATATGTAACTTTCAGTGTTTGAGCCAAATTGTGCCTGCTAACTGAAGTCCATTAGGCAACCTACCTGGTTCTAAGCAATGCTACATTGGATGTAGCTAACCTACATGGGGTAGGGTCTGGGCCTAAAGAAGTAGAGAACACTTGTTTCTAAAAGGTGGAAACGCAGAGCTCAGCCAAGTTTGTGCTTCATTCTTCTAAGATTTACCAGTCAGGTAGATTCACATAGTCACTTCATCTCTTTAAGTAAAAACGTACAGAGAAGGCAGGAGTGTGTTTAGAGAAAATTCTTCTTGTAAACCAGAAGTGCGGAAGAAGCGTTCCCCTCTTAACAGAGAGGATCAGAGAAGTTTTCATGGAGGATATGATATTGGAGTTGGGCATCAAGAAATGGATAGAATTCTGAGTAGAAGATATAAAGCTATAGAGATGAGAAAGTATAAGTTGTGTTTGAAAACCAAAAAGTAGTCTAATTTAACCTAGCATTTGAGTTCTTGATTTCAGTTGTGTTATTCTTTGGGAGTTAATTATCAAACATAAACATTTAGCCCTTGAACAGTAGTTGACTCATTCTCAAGGTTATTTACTTAAAGAATTACAAAAATCACTGCTTTCTGGTTTTAAGACAACAAAGTAAAAACATTTCCAGGCTCTTCTCTTTTTGAAAATCACCAAAAAACAGAAATCTAAGCTCCATCTTTCATGAAACTGTAAGACGTCTGTAAAACCCTTTCTGTGTGAGAAAAGAAGCAGGAAAAGAAATAGCAAGTGACTTAGCAGAACAGATGAAAGTCAAATCCAAGTGCCTGTAGAAAACGTTGACGAGAGGCAGGTTGTAATTTGTCTGCAGGACCCCTGAAAACCTCCTGGAGGTGCCACATACCACAGAGGCAAGCCAGTTTACACCAAATCTGAAGGATATAACCCCAACATTTAAAAATGAAATACATATAGATTTATGAAAAATGTCATTTTGTGCTAACTTCTTTTCATTTTGCTTTGGATTACCACTGGTTTGGGGGCAGGATTGAGCAGTTACTGCCAAAGAACAGGGTTATCAAGACTGTATTCTGGGTTGTTGTTGTTAGTTGCTTCCAAGTTAATTCTGACTCATGGTGACCTATGTACTAAATTTATTCATATATCTAATAATTACGTTGGCCTACTTTTTCCTCAATCTTGATTAATCCTTTTTTATGTTAATTTTAATTTTGATCCTTTTTATGTTAAAGAAAAATAACTATTAATGTAAACCTATTTTACAACATTCTATAATCCATATGTAAATTATGTTTTTTAATTTCAGTTGGTTCCCTTATTTATTTCTGTGGTTGGTAGGAACTTTAAGATCATCTAGTTCAAGCTCCTTCTCAATGTAAGAATCTACTTTATGGCATCCCTGGTATTGGAAAGCCTGGCTGACCACTAATAGGAATAGTATATTGCTCTACAAATGTATTTAAGCCAAAATCTTTCAAACAGTATACTGCTTTACAAATGTATTTAAGCCAAAATCTCCATTTCTTCTGTGTTGGCTGTCTCAATATAGAATTACTTTATTTAAAAAATTTTTTCAGATATTTGAAAGCAACTGTAATGTTCTGCCATATAAGACTTTGAAAGTCCCTCATATCTTTACCATCTTTCATTAACCTTAGTTTTAGAACCTCTCACTATCCTAGAATCCATTCTCTTAATGATACTCATAACATTTAGTTACTTTTCTCAAATGTGACATTAGAGTTGTTGTCAGCTACCCAAAATATATCCACCACTCGTCTGTCAGTTTGTCATACTGTGGTGGCTTGTGTGTTGCTATGATGCTGAGAGCTATGCCACTGATATTTCAGATACCAGCAGGATGGACAGGTTTCAGCAGAGCTTCCAGACTAAGGCAGACTAAGAAGAAGGACCTGGCGGTCTATTTTTGAAAAAAAGAATGGCCAGTGAAAATCTTACGAATAGCAGTGGAACATCGTCTGATATAGTGCTGGAAGATGAATTTCCAGAAGAACAAACAAATCCGTCTTGGAAGAAGTACAGCCAGAAGGTTCCTTGGAAGCAAGGATGGCGAGACTTCCTCTCACGTCCTTTGGACATGTTATCAGGAAGGGCCAGACCCTGGAGAATAACTTCATGCTTGGTAAAGTAGAGGGTCATCAAAAAAGAGGAAGATCCTCAGTGAGATGGATTGACACAGTGGCTGCAACGGTGGGCTCGAACATAGCAACGATTGTGAAGATGGAGCAGGATGAGGCAGCGTTTTGTTCTGTAGCACATAGGGTCGCTGTGAATTGGAACCAACTCGACAGCACCTAACAACAGCAAGTTATCTCCCTTAATCTGGTCCTTTGCCTCCCATTACTGTATCCTAAGACTGTAGTTTTCTTTTTTAATTCATTAAGTACATACTGAATCACTATAAAATTCCCCAAGTTTGTTGTCAGACCAGATTTCCTGTTTTGTATTTAACTTATCCCTGCTCGGTTTCCTTTTGATACCATCCTTTTGAAATTATTTTGAATCCGATTCTGTTACTTACCCTAATGAGCTTTATGGTCTCCATAACTTTAGTACATATACTTTTTATGATTTTTATCCAAAACATTTAAATGTTGCATGGGCCTTTTGGTTAAATATAGGAATTTGGCCCAATGCATTTATATCTTTTTTTTCTTCTTCAAATGATAGTAAAAAAATAAAAAGAGACATAAGGCCACAGGGACAAAATAGTAGAATAAGAAACCACCATAGATGAGAAATTTCAACTAATTTTTGGAAGACAGAAAATGGTGAAAGAATGGTTAAGTGATTTAGCCAAATGGAGGAAGCTGTATCCTATGTTGTATGCAGAGAGGACTGTCACTGAGAAGCAAGCAAGTTTACCCAATAAAACCTCCAAAAAGAGCCAGGACTTGGTGGCAGAGGTTTCTTAAAAGACCAGGGTGAGGTTTGGGATTAAAAGCAGGTATTGATTGAAATTCTTTTATGAAGTTATTAAATCCTGTGCAGCCAGCAAACTACTTCTTCCCCCTCTAGAAGACTAGAGATTTTTTCTGGACCCAGAAGCATCAGATACATGAAGAGCTTAGGGATATGGAGCCAAGGAATTATATGAAAATCTTTATACAGATTGTGGGGGGGAAGGGGGGCATTGAAATTACACAAAACTTCTAATTACCGTCTTAATGTCTTAGAAATGAATGGACAACTCAGGATGACCTGATAGTTAGGAAAGCCTCCAAAATGAGAGAGGCTAAACAATCAAACAAAATAAAAGGAACTCAGAAGAAAAAGGAATAGAGAAGCCAGAAAACAGAAGAAAAAAGCTAAGGGGGAAAAGATACTAATCTCTGAGAAACAAGTTGATGTTGCGTCTTCAAAAGAACAGGATGCTATTAAAAAAAAATTTTTTTTCAAAGAATAAGAAATAATTCTTGTGAATAAAAAATATTATGATAACTGCTCCCCCTAAGAAAAAATGGATAAAAGGTTTGGAAGATATAGTTGAAGCAGTTTCCTGGGAACTGCACAAAGAGATGGAAATAGAAAAAGAATTTAAAAATTAAAGATAGACCAGGAGGTCCAATATTTGAGTACTAGGAGTGCCAGAATGAAAAGACAGAGAAAACAGTGGGAAATGATATAAAAACTTCCAGATTGAATGATAAAGATTTCTAAATTGAAAGGGTTCATTGAGTAGTAAAGACTCAGACCAAGAGGCTTGATCATGAAATTGTAATAAACTGAGAATAAAGAGAATATACTAAAAGCTTCCATAAAGAGAAACTAAAAGTCACATACAAAGGACCAAAAATCAGAATGACTTTGCATATAACAGCAGTCACACAGGAAATGAGAAATGTGTTAAGCTGTGTTTTCAGATGTCTTGAATGGAAAGAATTTCCAACCTCCAATTTTATTCCTAGCCAAGCTATCAAACAAGTACGAAGATAAAATAAAGATATTTTTAGACTTTCAAAGACATTCAAGGACTCAAGAAAAATCCAGTTTCCATGAACCCTTTTTTCATAAGCTACTTAAGCAAACAAAGATTGTGATAAAATTATGTAGGAGATGGAGTTGAAGGTATAGGTTGAAGTTAAATACTTACCTTCCATCACAGGATGTTGGTTGATAATATCAAAAGTTGATAAATCAAGTGTATTTGGAAAAATAGAGGTAAATATCAGGAGAACCCCCTAGAAGATTTGGAAGTGTGTGCACAGAAGGGATATAGAGGAGTCTGCTATTTCTCTAAAACCCTTTTGTCCTATTTGATTTTTTATTTAAAAATTCGCCTAAGTTACTGTTGGGCCTAGCTTTTAACAATGGATTATCTAATATAACAAAAGCATGAATAGCAAAAGACTAAATAAATGGTACCTCATAAAAATTAAATGTTTGTTCATCAAAAGACTTTACCAAAAATTGAAAAGACAAGCTACCAATGGGGAGAATATCTTTGGAAATCATATGTTCAATAAGAATCTAATAACCACTCCTTTGCCACGAGACTGGGAGAGCTGAATGATGCCCAGCTACCAATACTGAACATTTTGACCAAAGAATCTGTAGAAGAATTGTGATCAAAAGGGGGAATACGCAGAACAGAATTTCAAATTCTCACAGACTCCAGACTTTCTGGAGCCATGAAGACTAGATGAACCCCTGAAACTATTGCCCTGAGATAATCTTTAAACCTTAAGCCAAAAATATCCCCCGAAGTCTTCTTAAAAACTAGTAAAGAATGTCTGCCTTGAGCATTGTGCTCTTTCAAGATTTATCTATATGGGATCAGATTGATAACAGTAACTCAGAAGATCAGATAGGAAACTTAGGGGGCAGTGAGTATTATGTTAATGGGGGAGGTACAATTCAGAAAAGAAGAGTTAGAATGGTTGTACAACTCAAAGAGTAATCAGTGTCACTGAGTTACGCATGTAGAAACTGTTGAATTGGTATGTGTTTTGCTGCATGTATTCCCAACATCAACAAAAGAAATACCATTTTTTTAAAGAATCTAATAACCGAAATATATATAAAACTTCAACAACCTAACAAAAAGATAAATAACCCAGTCAAAAAATGGGCAAAGGTCTTGAACAGACATTTCACTAAAGAAGATACTCAAATAGCCACCAGACACATGGAAAGATACTCAACACCATTAGCTATCAGAGAGATGCACATCAAAGCCAAATGAGATACCGTTTCACTCCCATTAGGATAGCTAGAGCCCTGGTGGCACAATGGTTAAGTGTTCAGCTGCTGACCAAAAGGTTGGCAGTTCAAATCTGCCAGCTGCTCTTTGGAAACCCTGTGGGACAGTTCTTGTCTGTACAGTATGGTTGCTGTGGGTCGGAATTGACTCAACAGCAATGGGTTAGGATAGCTAATATTAATAAAAAAAAAAAATGTTGGTGAGGATGTGGGAAAATTGAAACCTTTATACATTGCTGGTGGGAATGCAAAATGGTACAGCCATTGTGAAAAACAGCATGCCAACTCCTCAAAAACTAAAAATAGAACTACCATATGACCCAGCAATCCCACTGCTACCCCTAGAACTTGAAAGGAGTGATGCAGAAAGGCATATGTACACCAGTGTTCATTGCAGCATTATTCATACAGCCAAAAGGTTGAAACAACCTAAATGCCCATCAGTGAGTGAATGGATAAACAAAACATGGTACATACATTACATACAATGGAATACTACTCAGTCAGAAAAAGAAATGAAGTCCTGATACATGCTACAACATGGATGGAACTTTGAAGACATTATATTGAGTGAAATAAGTCAACCATAGAAGACTAAATATTGTGTGACCTCACTTATCTAAAAAACAAGAACTGGCAAATGTATAGAGGCCAGAGTTTATTAGCAGTTACTGGGGGAATGGAGGAGGTTATTGTTTATAGAATACTGAGTTTGGGTTTACAGTGATGATAAATTTGCATTGATTAAGGATAAGGATTGCACAGCTGATTAACGAAATTGATGTCAATAAGTTGTACATGTGCAAATAGTTGAATTGGCAAATGTGTGATAGATATATTCATTTAAGGAAAAAAAAAAAAAAAGAGCAGCTGCTGAGGCTTTTTATGTACAGCCGAACACCTCATGGGATTTGGTTTCTTGGTTTGGAAGTTTAGTGTTTTGGTTTCATGGGACATCCCAGTTAATTGGCCAAATAGCGTGTTTAATGCTTTAGTTCATTTCGTAGTGTGTGGGGTCTTAAAACTTGAAAGCAGCCATCTAAGATACAACAGTTGGTCTCTATCCATCTGGAGCAGCAAAGGAAGAAGGAGAGTCAGGAATAGGAGGAGAAAATGGAATGTGTGGCTAATTGCCATGAGACCAGAAGAACTGGATGGTACCTGGCTACCACATTTGAATGGTTTAGTCAAAGATTCTGTAAAAGAATTCTGATCACAAGGGGGAAAATGTGTAAGAGAATCTCAAATTCTCATGGAATTCAGGTTTTCTGGAGCCATTAAGGCTGAATGAACCCTCAAAACTATTGCCCTGAGATGATCTTTCAACTTTAAGCCAAAGATGTCCCATTAAGTCTTCTCTAAACCAAACAATAACCCATTGCCCTTATGCCAATTCTGACTCATAGAGACCCTATAGAAAAGAGTAGAACTGCCCCATATGGTTTCCAAGGCTGTAAATGTTTTTCCTGGGGAGACTGCCACATCTTTTTCCTGGGGAGCAGCTTTGAACCACTGACCTTTTGGTTAGCAGCTGAGCACTACCAGGGTTCCTTAAACCAAACAATAGTTTAGCTTAATTAGTAAAGATTGCCTGCCTTGAGCATCTTTTCTTTTAAAGAACTATCTATAAGGGGTCAAATTGACAATGGCATCTCAAACGATAGGAAACTTAGGGGGCTGTGAGTTTGTGTTAATTGGAGAGAAACAGTTTGGAAAAGGACAGTGAGCATAGTTGCACAACTTGAAGAATGTAATCAATGTCACAGAATTGTACATGCAGAAATTGTTGAATTGGTGTTTTCTGCTATATATCTCCTCAACAACAAAAAAGGAAATAAATTATTAAAACAAAAAAAATTCACTTAAGTTAAATGACATATTCTAGAGGCCTCCTTCCAGATACCTATCAATTGGAATGCTAATTAATAGCTAGCCAAAACATAGCTGTATCATGCATCCTTTGTTTATCTGTCTTCTTCATAATGGCACCACTGTTTTGTTCATATCATGTCCTAAGAGGTCTAATAGATTTCCTTGTTCTATTTATTTGGTAGAGCTTTTCCTTTCCAACTTTCTAAGTTATTTCTTTGGTTCCTTTGGATTCCTTTATGAACCTAAAATGTGATTTTGGGCATACAGGTAGGAAATTTAGGGTCGTCTTTGTTTCTTATCTCTTAAAACCCTGTGCCCATTACCATCAAGTCGATTCCAGCTCGTAGCAACCATATAGGGCACAGTAGAACTGCCCCCATAGAGTTTCCAAGGAGCGGCTAATGGATTTGAACTGCCAACCTTTTGGTTAGGCACGGTGCCACCAGGGCTCCGCTCTCTTTCTAAAAATGGGCATGCAAAGAAATAGACCAGGTATAAAAAAAAAAAAAAAGGTATATTAACATATTATTGCTTTGGAAATATTTTCATAGCGGTAAGATGGTTTAGGTTATATGTGTATGGGTGAAATGTAAAATTACTATCTGACATACTGCCATTTTTGAATTTCTGGCATATCACCTATAATCTGTACATGAGAAAATCAAACTCTGCTTTCCCTTGATTTACAAACGCCTGTGGCATTTTGGAGCCTGGAATTGGATTAAGTGTTTGCTAATCCCATGTCAGATCCCATCATTGTCTTGCACAGATATCTGCCTTTTAGTTCTTTTGTGTGTATATGGATAGGGTGGGACTAGGAGAAGTAGAGGAAAAGGAGAGGTGGACATGAAATTATATTCCCACTTTGAATTTTCAGTTCCATCTTTTCATTTCATAACTTCAAAAGAAGTTTTCAGTAGGTCATGTGCAGCACTGGCCCTGCTGGCCATAGCCTTTGTTGTTGTTAGGTGCTGTTGAGTCGGTTCTGACTCATAGCAACCCTGTGTACAACAGAATGAAACTCTGCCTGGTCCTATACCATACTCACAGTCTTTATGCTTGAGCCCATTGTTGCAGCCAATGTGTCAGTCCAGCTCATTGAGGGCCTTCCTCTTTTCGCTGACCCTCTTACTTTATCAAGTATGATATCCTTCTCCAGGGACTGATCCCTGCTGATAACATGTCCAAAATATGTGAGACGTAGTCTCGACATCCTTGCCTCTAAGGAGCATTCTGGCTGTACTTTTTCCCAGACAGATTAGTTCATTCTTTTGGCAGTCCATGGTATAGTTAGTATTCTTCGCCAACATCATAATTCAAAGGCATCAGTTCTTCTTTGATCTTCCTTATTCATTGTCCAGCTTTTGGGTGCATATGAGGCGATCAAAAACATCATGGCTTGGGTCAGGCACACCTTAGTCTTCAAGGTGACATCTTTGCTTTTTAACATATAGTCTCTGTGGGACTATGCAGATAAGGTGCTTGTGGCCTATCAAGTGGGTTGGACAGCTTGCTAATAGTACAGATAAGGTATATGACACCTTGTGGGGGGATGGGACGATGTATTTGGAATTCTAATGGGGGAATTGGTCAGTTTTGCCATCCTGGTAGGCTTAAAATGAGCCCTACCAGAAATGGAAAGGGGGGGACCTCTCTACCACCAAGAAAGAAGAGCTAGCAGTGACATGTGTCCTTTGGACCCAGGATGCCTGTGCTAAGAACCTCCTAGACCCAGGAGACAGAGAGAGAGTTGTAACACTGAAGGCAGTGGAAAGTAGTAGTAGAGAAGCTGTGGCAGTAGAACCAGGAGACCAGTGTGAGACAACACGATGAGCGTCCCGGCCCACGGAGCAAGGCTGTCAGTGGTTGTGCTGACTCAGAGGGAGCAAGCTGAGCACCTTTGGGCAGGAGGCTTGCTGGCAGAATGGCGTGCCTCTGGGTGCTTGGTGGAGCTAGGCTCGCTGACCCATGGAGCTAGAGAACTGAGTGCCTTCCAGCTGAGGAGCAGGGTGCCCTTAGGTACTTATCAGTGGAGCTGCAGAGCTTTTTTACACTTGCCCAAGCAGGGCAGGAGCCAGACAGAGGGGCCAAGGGCCTGAGAGAGGCCTACCTGCAGGCATGGCTGAGAATAGGCTGTCCTGACTGAAGAACTGTATCCTGGATTGTAACATGTTAACTTCCTTAATAAACCCCATAACTGTGAGCTCTCTGTGGCCATTGCAACAGATTATCAAACCTAGCAGAGAAGTAGAGAGTGCTGTGGGAGGGATAACTCAGGTGTCAGAATTGGTAAAAAGGTTGGAGAGGAGAGACATGTCTGACCTCTGCCTCATAGGAATCAGCCTTGGGCTGTTGATGCTGATGGTGATTCTCTCTCCCCCTCGTGAAGTTACTGGAGGTCAGACACCTCCTCCATGCCATTTTTACAGCTTGGAAGATACCCAGGATTGAGCAGCACCAGTTAATATGAGAGCCAGTCACATCAAGGGTTCTCCAAAGTTCATGAGAGTCCTCAGAACCCTAGGATGTTGGTGGGGATGGTTAAATCTGTGAAAGTAGAAGAAATACTGTAAAGAGAACAGAATAAAAGTATACAGATAATTATGTAGGACTTAGAGCAAAGAACTGATTGTAGTGGATATAGATTTTGGTTAAGTAAACAGAATTTAGCGTAAAAGAAAGCTCGAATATTGAGTCAGATGTTAGAAGGTATCCAAAGCAGAAAGTTTGACCTATTAACTAATGTGTCTGTTTCCTAAATGTACCCCTTCCTTGGTGCTTCTTGTCTAGGGATTTCTTTCCTAAGGAGAAGTTTAGTCATGATATGGTAATGTGCTGGCAGTAGTTTGCTTCTAAAAAGGAATCATATTTCTACTAGAGACAAGATGTTGGGTGGAGGAATTATAAACTTATTTTGTTTAAGGTTTATTTAGCCATACAGAAATGTTTTTCTTCTTAGATTCTGGCAAAAAAACTAGGCAATTGGAAAAACATCTGGTGTTGGTTGAGTAAGGGAATAGCATAATCAGTAATGATTACTTATAAGAAAAGAGGACTTAAAAAAATGTTCTGCAACTTCAACTCTCGATTTCTTTATGAAAATTCATTCTTAATCCCTAAAATTTTCCTCTCACCAAAAGATTTAACCTATGTCAGGCTACCTTTGTATGTCATAAGTTTTGTTCACATCTGTGAATTTAGGTAGTTAAGTAAGATAATGAGTCATAAGCTTTTTCAACTTGAAACCTGTTTTAGTAGCCTTTGCTGTGCAACCATTCTATAACTTAGTGATTTAAAAACAACATTTTATTTCTCACAATTCTGTTGGTTGGCAGGACTCCTCGCCCTGACAATTCTACCAGTTATCTCCAGGGGTCATTCATGAGGCTGTAGTCATCTCATCACTTGACTGGGGCTGGAGCATCTAATAGGCTACACTCATAGGCTGTTAGCTGGTTCTTTCTTCACATGATTGCTCATTCAGAAGTTTACCCTAGGCTTCCTTACATGGCGGCAGGAGTGTTTCAAGAGATGAAGCTGCAGTGCTTCTTAAGGCCTAGCCTTGGAGATCAAGTCCCCATGTTAACTCAGTTTCAAGGGATGGGGAAATAGACTCCACCTTTTGAAGGGAGGGGCAGCCAAATCACATTGCAAAAGGGCATTGACAGGAGGACGTATGATTCATTTAGGGCCATTATTATAAGGATCTACCACAATCTGGCCTCTGGCTCCAGTGATTCATATTCTTGTTAGCTGTTGTCATGTCAGCCTGGACTCATGGTGACCCCATGCACAATGGAGCAAAAAGCTGCCTGCCCCATCCCCATGACTGGTTGCAGATCAGACTGTTGTGATCCATAGGTTTTCACTGGCTGATTTTCAGAAGTAGATCACCAGGCCTTTCTTCCTCATCCTTCGTAGTCTAGAAGCTCCAATGAAACCTGTTAAGGATCATAGCAACACACAAGCCTCTACTAGCAGACAGGCGGTACCTGTGCATGAGGTGCCTTGGCCAGAAATTGAACGTGGGTCTCCTGCATGGAAAGCAAGAATTCTACCACTGAACCACCAATGCCTCCCATTTCACATTCTTACCACATGTAAAATACCCCTCCAAAGACCTTCAAAGTCTTATCCAAAATCAAATTAGTTTGAAGTCTTGTTATCTGCATCAGGCTCAGATGTGAATGAGGTGCCTCAAGGGCAGTTCCTCTTGATCCAGAGACCTGTGAACTAAAAAAAAAAAGTTATCTGCCCCACACACCCAGCCTACAATGGTATGTTCCTTGATTAAAACTCAGTTCTGCTCCTTGGAAATGGTTCCCTAATTCATTGTTCTTTGTGGTTCTTCGCTCTGCCTTCTGAGAGATTTTTTACATTAAAAATGTCTGAAGAAGCTGAGTAACTTTCTCAGTGTGTTTCCTACCTATAGAAAGCTGGAGGTCCAGAGGTCTCTCTTCATTTTGAGCTGTCTCTGTCCCTGTTAGTCCAGCTGGCACAACTTCCTTAAAAAAATTTTGGATTTTCTATTAATCTAATTGGGTTTATTCCATGTCCCAAAAGCTGTATCCATAATTCGTTTAAAGATGGATCTTTCTCTACTTTGGTTTTGTTAGGCAGCTGTGGCATAATGCCCTTAAGCTTCTTAGAAGCTCAGTTGTCTAGCTGAGGGTCAACTAGGCATCATCTTAAATCTTACTGAGTTCTTAAAAGGAACTTAGAGCAACATCCTGGATTTGGTATTTCCCCTAAGGTCATTTCTTACTTTGAGGTTCTTTTATTGGCTTGAGAGACAGAAATGGGGACAGTTTTATTGATCAATCCAGCATTTCCTAGGCTCTAGATATTTCTTCTAATTTTACTTGTAAACTGTGCAGTTCTCTTTCACTTACCTCCTCTCATACATTATCATATGCAGCTGAAAAAAACCAGTTAGCACTTTGTGTGGAAAATTTCCATAACCAGATCAGTATACTAGTGAACTGCAGGTGATATTTTTTCCACTTGTTCCCCAGCTTCATAACATGGGTCACCCTTTTTCCAGATTTCAATAGCAATTTCCATTGTTCTCCCAGCTTCCACCAATAGTTTCTTTGCCACCCTTTTGGCCTCTCTCAGCTGCCCAGTCCCAAAGCCAGTGCTGCATTTTAGGTTTTTATTATTGCAGTGCCCCACTTTCAAATACCAGTTTCTGTATCAGAGTTCAGGTAGAAGAGCAGAGTCACCTGGCACATGCTACAACATGGATGAGCCTCAAAAACATTATGTAGAGTAAAAGACACAAAAAATGACATATGATTCCATTTACATAAAATGTCTAGAAAAGGAAAAGCTAGAAAGAAAGCAGATTAGTGGTTTCTTGAGGCTGGGGGTAGGCACAGGAATTGATTATAAATGGGCATTAGGAATCTCTTGGGGATGATGGAAATATTTTGAAACTGAATTGTGGAGGTGGTTGTACAACTTTATAAATTTACTAAAAACCATTAATGTGTACACTTAAAATTGGTGAATTTTATGCTATGTGAGTTATACCATAACAAAGTTGTTAAAAAAAAATGCTATATGCAGGTGAAATTTCATGATAGTGAAAATTTAACAATTGTTATTTTTTAAAAAAAAACATGAATTTTATTGTGGCTAAATCCCTTCAAATAAATGGGCTATATATAAATTGGGTTCCTAAACTTTTGTTTCTTCAGATAATTTAATTGTTGTCATTTGTTGTAATGGTATTCAGTCTGTTTGTTCCCGTGCTGATGTCATTTGTATCTCATTCACTAAGTGTATAGCACTCAATTTATTAAATTTTTTTTTCACATTTTTTGCAAGGCACTCTACTATAAAGATACAAAGTGAAAAAGCCATGGAAGCTTCCTGGGAATTTACAGTCAAATAAGAGAAATTAGATCAGAGCCCTATAGAACAGGTAGTTCTCAATTTACGACGTATCCGAGTTACATTAGTAATAAGTACTACATACAGTGTTGCAGCATGTAATTTGCTGATGTTATCTTAGATGTTCATTTGTAGATGTTCAACGTTGTGATTTATTGTTCCAAACACTGCTGTATAGCAGGCAGTAATAAAAACTTAAAAAAGGTATTTGATTTACATCAGAACCAACTTAAGGCGGAGTCATCAGGACAGAAACCTGTCACAAGTCAGGGACTACCTGTATAAATAACATTCATTCTTTGATTCAGCAATTTCTAGGCACTGTCTTGGGTGCTAAGTATGTTGTGGTAAACTAAACAGACAAAGTCTCTTTCCTGCTGGACCGTACAGTCTAATATAAGGACACCATGCTAGCTTGAACTGGAGTTCCGAGCTTTGGGGTTTCATAGGAAAGAGAGCAGTTACATCCAGTTAGGGAGATTGGGAAAGACTTCAGGGAATAGATAGCATGTCCAGTGGGCATTAATCTATCTCTGTTTACAGCACAGGCATGTTTGGTTGCACGGGTGCTTTAGAGAAAATAGCATGAGCAAAAGTGCAGAGCATGTGTGGGGAGTAGCAAACAGTTGTTCTATTTTATTTATGTTTTCCTCCTATACTTTATGTCTTTAAATCAAAGATTCCATGAATTATAAACTGTACCATTATCTTATAAAAACCCACACTACTAAAAAATGCTTTTGAGTTTAATCATAGGATGCTTCCTAATTTCAGAAATGTGAAAAAGATGCCTTTTAAAATTAAAATATATTACAACAGCATATTAATAAGCTTAGCTGCATATAGAAGAGACCCAGATTAAAAGTGGCTTAAACAGGATAGAAGTTTATCTTTCTGTCATATAAAGTCAAGATGTAGACAGTTCTGAGCTTCTGTGGTGTCCCCATGGTCACCTACAGCCTTTTCCTTTTTATCTGCTTACTCAGAAACTGTGGCCTTCGTGATAAACATGGAATTCCAGTTATTCAAACCACATTCCAGGCAGTGGAATGAAGGAAAGAGGAAGAAAGGGGCACACACTCTCCCTTTAAGGGCACACCCAAGTTTCACATGTTCACTTTTCCTTACATTGCATTGGCTAGAACTTAGTCACCTGGCCTTATCTAGTCACAAGGGAAATAAAATCTTCCTTCCACACAGCCAAGTGCCAGCTAAAAATTGGGGATTCTGTTACTCTAGAAGAAGAGAATGAATGTTGGGAGATAACTAACCTATTGCCGTCGAGTCCATTCTGACTCATAGTGACCCTATAGGACAGGGTAGAACTGCCCCATAGAGTTTCCAAGGAGTGCCTGGTGGATTCGAACTACCAAGCTTTTGGTTAGCAGCCGTAGCACTTAACCATGACGTCACCAGGGTCATGGGAGATAACTAGTATCTGATTAAATTTTATATATCATCTGTAGAACTTGAATATAGATCAGATCCTTTACTTTCCTGTTTTGGAGTTGATAACTTTAAGCAGCAGGAGTTGCTGTTTAGTACGTAAGTATTTCTTTTTTATCGTCTTTGTTCAACCTATCTTTCTGTTACTTTATAGCCTATGAAATGGTTTCCTGTGTCTTGTGTGCTAAGCATTTAAATTCATTATGTTAGTGAACTAATCACTAAAATGTGTCAAACTACATTTTAAAAGTGATCAAAAGGGCTAGAATAATAGCCAAAAGATACCTATTAATACCCAGAAACTCTCTTGAATGATGTAATTACAATTTGAAACCAGCAGTTTAAAAGTCATATTCCTCAGCTTTTTAATTTATAGAAAGACAATTACAGTTTTATACAAAGCAGCAATCTATGCTAATGTATGACAGACTGAATCACCAAGACTTTTGCAGTATCTGCCTGTTTGTCTAGGTGGTTATGTCCTATACGGTCATTATGAGTCTCAATCGACTCAACAACAACAGGCTTTCCTACCTTGAAACAAGTAATGGAGAGCAATAAACTTCTACCACCTTTTCCGCCTGACCACTTTTTTGTAATTGTTTGTGGATAGATTACAAAAATGCATAATGATATATCCCTGTGTTAATATAAAACCAGATTACCTAAGAACAGTCACTTTCTCTACTGCTTATTGTATCTAAATTGAGGCCCTGGTGGTGCAGTGGTTAAGAGCTGGGCTGCTAACCAAAAGTTCGGTAGTTTGAATCCACCAGCCGCTCCTTGGAAACCCTATAGGGCAGTTCTGCTGTGCCCTGTATGGTTGCTATGAGTTGAAATCGACTCAGCGGCGGTGGGTTTGGGTTTTTTTTTATTCTTATTATATCTGAAATCCTTTATAACTTTGGAGTAATTCATCATAGCCTTGATCTAATTGGTTTTGACATCCTTTATATTCTTATGTGAGAAACTTAGAGTTTAGATTGAGCTGAAACTAAAATATCTAAGCAAATATATTCTTTTGCTTCTGTGAAACATTTGTTTTATAAACAATAGCATGAACTAGAGTAGAAGCCATTTGGGTTTCCTAGAAAACATCTAAAATTATGTGTTGACCTCTAGGATTATTTTCTAAGCTACATTACCATGTCAGTTCATATGATAATAAAATATTCTGATTATGTTTAAAAACAAACCAGTTGCCATGGAGTCGATTCCAACTCATGGTGACCCCATATATGTCAAAGTAGATCTGTGCTCTTTACGGTTTTCAAGGGGCACCTGGCCATCAAGGGCAGCTCTTGGACTTTAAAGGGAGGCAACTTTATTAGTTTCTAAGACCCTGACGGAGTGCCAAGGTGGTACAAATGGTTAATACGGTTAGCTGCTAACTGAAAGATTAGAGGTTCAAGTCCACCCAGAAGCACCTTAGAAGAAAAGTCTGGCGATCTGCTTCCAAAAAATCAGCCATTAAACCTCGATGGAACACAGTTCTACTCTGACACACATGAGATCCCCGTGAGTTGGAATTGACTCCATGGTAATCGATCTTTTGTTTTTTCTTTTTATTTGAGGCATTGGTGATTCAGTGGTAGAATTCTGAACAGGTTGCAGTGGTGCTTCCAGACTAAGAAGGAATAGGAAGAAAGGCCTGGAGATCTACTTCTGAAAATCAGCCAGTGGAAACTCTGTAGATTATAACAGTCTGATCTGCATCCAGTCATGGGGATAGCACATTTCATTCTCTTGTGCAGAGGGTCATCATGAGTCGGGGTTGACTGCACAGCAGCTAACAACAATAAGCTTGTTTAGGAGGAAATATGGTGGCTTCATTTTGAAAGACTGCCTTATAGAGGAAGGTCTGGATTTTTAACAACTTCCACTAATTGGTATAAGTTATAGGGAAGCCAATTATTCTTTGCTTTGAGATAATTTTCTTAAAAAAATATGTAATTGTCAGGCAATAGAATTACTTTTATTAAAAAATAATGTTTCTTGCACTGAAACTTGTAGCCACTAAGTCCTGTTACTTACTTAAAAATCCTTTATGTCTCCAGATTCTTTTCTTGATTCCCACCGTCCTTGTAATCTTACATAGATCTGCATCATCTTTTACTTGGGCTGTAATTTCAGTAGATTCCTGACTAATCTCCTTGCTACCAGTCCAGAGTTTAATTTCTTCAGGTTCCTTTTCCCTGTAGTATTGTTTCAAATTCTTTAGCCTGGTACACAAGTTTCTTTCATGACCTAGCCCTGTCACCCACTTATCAGTTCATTTAGCAGATAATAACTTCCCTCCATTGTCAGGCTTTGTGCTCACCCTGAAAATCTGGTGGCAAACGTGACAAGCCTGAATCTTGCCCTCACAGCGGTTTCTATGTAGCTGGGAGTTAGGTTTTTGTAATTATTACAAAATATTTATTTTTGTAATTACTTAAATGTCTGAAATGAAGGGGGAAGTACATTCTCTCTACTACTTTCCCACCCCTTCCACTTCCGTTACTTCCTCTGCTCTGAAGGAGTCCCAAGGCTTTATCATGTATGTTTCCATGCTTTTGTATCCATTAAAAGCAAAAACCAAACCTGTTGCTGTTGAGTCAATTCCGACTCATAGTGACCCTATAGGACAGAGTAGAACTGTCCCTGTAGGTTTCCAAGGAGCAGCTGGTGGATTCAAACTGCTGATCTTTTGGTTAGTAGGTGAGCTCTTAACCACTGCACCACCAGGGCACCTTGTATATGTTATCTCCCTTTCTTTCCCTGGTAAACTTCTGGCCTGCCTTTAAGACCCAGTTTAGATATCACCTCCAAGCAGAATTAGTCATTCCATCCTTTGTTCTTGTTGTTAGGTGCCATCGAGTCGATTCCGACTCATAGTGACCCTATGCACAACAGAACGAAACTTTGCCTGCTTCTGTGTCATCCTTGCAAATGTTATGCTTGAGCCCACTGTTGCAGCCACTGCGTCATTCCACCTTGTAGAGGGTCTTCTTCTTTTCCGCTGACCCTGTACTTTGCCAAGCATGATGCCTTTCTCCAGGGACTGATCCCGCCTGACATGTCCAAAGTATGTAAGACGCAGTCTCGCCATCCTTGTTTCTAAGGAGCATTCAGGTTGTACTTCTTCCAAGACAGATTTGTTCTTATATGTTTTATATGCCTCTTGTCATTTCTCTCTGATAATTACTAAATAATTTGTCCGTTTCTGTTTTTGTCATTGCAGAGCAAGAGATTCTTAAGGACAGAGATAATTTCTTAGCTTCTCTGTATCCTTTTGACTAGAAAAGTGTCTGATATTTACAAGATGTTCAGTAAATGTTTATTGCGTTAAGAGTAGTATCTGCAGTACTTGATAGCAGAGACAACATACTTCTCTTAGCTTCAGTGACATGTATATTTGTTGTTTTTACTGTGCTTTTTAGGGTATAGGCATTTCTTTTTATACATAGCTTAGCAGACAGACTTACAGTCATGATCTTTGTGGCAGAAATGGTAGCTCTGTTTAAAAGTAGTATTGTGAGTAACTTGCTAAATGATTATAATAACTAGTATAATTATATTTGTTATTAGTTGCCGTCAAGTCGATTCCAACTCATGGTGACCCCATGTGTGCAGAGTAGAACTGCTCCATAGGGTTTTCAAGGCTATGATGATTCAGAAGCAGATTGCCAGGCCTGTCTTCCAAGGTGCCTCTGAGTGGGTTTGAACCACCAACTTTCTGGATAGTAGTTAAGCACTTAATTATTTTTGCTACCCAGGGACTCCATAATTTATTTACTTATATATTTTTACATAAGTAAATGTATGTAAGTTTTTTATACTTATATGCATATATTTCATAGTATATAACATATTAAATTTATTAATATAAGTATAATAATTGTTTAGTGAACACTTGGATGCATTAAGAATGCTTGTAGTGGTGGTTATGAAGCATTATTGTTTTTCTGCATGATATATAAAGCCCAAAAGAGAGTGTTTCCTCTCAGGTTTCTGAACACCTCCCTGAATGTGATGGAGGTTTGAAGAATCACTCTATCTTAATGGCATTTTAAAATAGTCACCCAGTAGTGACCTTGTGCAGGTAAACTTGTTTGTAACTCAAACCTTTTATAACTCAGCTTCCTTATCTGTAGAATGAAGATAATAGGGCTGTTCTAAAGATTAAAAGCATTAATATATGAAAAGCAGTTCCTGACTCATAGTGTTATCCTTCTGACTGCTATTCTTTTTCTCTGAAGACAGGGAATGAATTAAATGCCTCAAAGACATTTTTCATCCTAAGAGTCTCTGAAAATACGACTTTGGCTTGTAATACCACTCTACTTACTTTCTTCTCTCCTAAGAGGATTGCCTGTAAACTGTTTAGTTGAACATAATAAAATGTTCAGTAGCACTTGACGCATCATGACATAATGATTTTGTTTTTGCAGATGTTCTCAAACAGTGATGAAGCTGTAATCAATAAAAAACTTCCCAAAGAACTCCTGTTACGGTAAGTCTGTGAATGCTGATTTTATGTTGGAGTTTTTATGTATATCATATTTGTGTATTTTAAAATTATGGTCATTTCTCCATTACTGGCATATGTCATTTGTTAGACAAATTTATTCTGCTGCATTAATTATAATTTAATTTTACCAATAAACTAGTTACCTATCAAATTTATTGATTGCTTTGTGAACTTTTAGGCTTATTGCTAGTTTTCATATATATAGTATCTGGGTTATCTGAATTTTTAATTTGTCAGTTCTTTTGTTAAATAGTCTTACTCCGTATTTTCTAGATATGAATCAAGATATTTGAAAGTTTAATTTAGTAGCAGTTTTCTCCCTCCCAAATTATACCTATATATGATTTTATTTTCTACTTTTCCATTGCCCTATTTATTATTGTATATAATATAAAAGAGGTAGTGTTGGAAAAAAAAAAAGAGGTACTGTTTTTTATTTTACAGTATCAAGTCTTTGAGGAATGATTTTAGTGTATCCTTTCCCCTACACTCTCCATTCCCTATATGAAAATGTGCCTATAAAATCACTTATGTTTAGAACGGAAACCCTGGTGGCATAGCGATTAAGTGCTATGGCTGCTAACTAAAAGGTTGGCAGTTCAAATCCACTAGACCCTCTTTGGAAACTGTATGGGGCCATTCTACTCTCTCCTCTAGGGTTGCTACGAGTTGGAATCGACTTAATGGCAATGGGTTACGTTTGAAACAAAATATTACAAATACTGAGGAGCTTTGTGGAATAATTATTTTAAAAGGCAAAGTTATTTGAAACGCCTTCCTTTTCAATATTGAGGTTAAGATTTTCCCATCCTCATTTTTAACCCATAGAAACTGCATTTGGGTTCATCCATAACATAAAACACAGAGCTCCATTTTACAAACATCTAATTTAGGACTCACCTAGGTAGAAACTGGGATCAGGGGAGTTACTTTCAGAGCCCCTGCACTGTTTGGGCCCCTGCACTATTTGGGCACTTAATCATAACATTCTTTGTTCACTTATGTGGAATATCATGACTGAGAAATGTATTTTGCAGATGTTGAAAATTAACTAGTTGTATATATATATTCAGAGGCATCTACTTCTTCCTCTTAGGACCTACAGCAGTCTAGCTCATAACCAGTTCCGTTACTGATTAAGGGTAGAAAATAATCTCTGACCTTACTGCTGGTAAAGGGCATTCCCTAAGTGTGACCATGTCTGAGTCCTCCACCATAGCCTATAAATCTTTATGTTCCCTTAGTACATTCACACTGGAGATACTAAGAAAAAAATAGCTGAATTGAACTTGAAGTACATTTTTACATAGAAGCAATGCATACGTGTTGGTTGGCTATAGTTGAAATAATAACAATAAACCCTGGACTACCCAGAGACTGGAGAATGTGTCTTTCTGAATACCTTGAGTAATTTCAGCAACATCTTAAAGAGAAATATTTTTAAATGGGCTATGTTCTTCACTGTTACCATAAACTGACTTTAATAAACTGACTTCATTAAAACATTTTAATTCTTTGATGATAATGCCATTGTTTTGGACATTAAATATTATTCTGTACTATAGTGGTTTATGTTAAGACTCATCAAAATTTGGGGAAATTACTTGACTCTGTGGTAAATGGCCTCACCCTGCTGTTGATTTACATTCTTACATTTATATTTTTATATAGTTGCTTTTCCAGTTTTTCAGTTTTACACCATGAAACCCAAATTCCTTAGACCTACAAGGGCCCTCATGATCTGAAAAGGGAATAATATGATTTAGTTTACAATTTTAAAGGATTAGTCTGGCTACATATTAAAACCAGATTGGGAGATACATGTGGAAGGCTACTAAAGAAATCCAGGCAAGTGATGAGGGTAACATAGGTAACAGTTTTTGTAATTCTTTAGACTTCAGTATTGCCCTACCTCTCCCCTTTCTATTTTTAGTCTCTGTTTATGACCTCACTTTGGTACCTGTGGATGAGGTATAGGTCTATAGTGGCCAGACAGATGGCATTGTTCAGGAAATTGGTTGAAGAAAATTCCTGTATTAACCAGCTTTTGTTACCACAAATAACTCCTAAATCTCAGCACATTCTCCCTCACCAATACATGAGGCTGTGACTCTCTTCCAGCCAGTGGTTCGACTGTAGCTTCTCATTCCTGGACTCAGACTGAAGGAGTAGCCCCTATCTGAGGCTGAGGACAGGTACACAAAAGGCCAAGGCCAGATCACCTAAGTGATTTTAAAACTTTGCTCGGATGTGGCATCATCATGTCTGCTTACATCCCATTGGCCAAAGCAGTTCACATGTCTAATAGTGATGGAATGGAAAAGTATATGGAGGAGAGGCTGTGTAAATATATGCTAACAGAACTGATGTGAGGTGCCTTCAAATCAGCTCCCACTTACAGCAAAACATTGCCCAGTCCTGCACCACCCTCACAAACATTGCTGTGTTTACAGTTTACCACACACATGTATATTAAACTGTCTCTCCTCAGTTCTGCCTTTCCTCCTCACTCTTTGGCACTGATTGCAATGAAGAGTTGTGTAGTCATATCCTAGCACTACCACTGCCGCTCATATTGACACACTACCATTCTAGGGTTTGGGCATGGAGAAGATTAGGAGTATTTGACTCCTTCTTTTTTTTTTTCTAGTTAATGAAATAAACAGCCATGAGTTGGAAGGTTGGGAAAACAGAGATTGAAAAAGGAAAATAAGCATCTTCTTTCTCAAGTTAGAACACTAGAGATATTTTATCCCTGTCAACATTTTTATCAATGATAATTTGATTCTAATCTATATGTATTATGTTGGAACTTACCCTTGCGTACGTTATAGATTAAATTGACTCATTTCTAAGCTAAACAGGAAATCTAACTACCACATATATTATTTCTATGGGAAAATGAGCTTGAGTTCCAAACAACCAATTCTATATTTTGTTTAAATCATTAAACCCTAATAGGAAAGAGGATTTCTTGATATCTTTGACATTGCACTAGAGAGGCAACAATTGATCAGTATAAATATTAATAAATTCCATCTGGGCATTTATAATTTATAGACATGCATGGTGTGAATTCCCTAAAGTTTAAATTTGGTTTAAAGCATACAGCTCAAGACTGGAAACAGCACATGCCTCTGGGAAGGAAAACTGGGTCGTTAGAAGACAGGAATAGAAGAAAAACTTACTTTTCAGTATGCTTTTCTGTACCTTTTTTTAGATATTTTTATTTTTAACTTTTCATCTTGAAATAATTTCATACTTATAAAAAGTTCCAAAAATAATGCAAAGAATTTGAGTATACCCTTCACCCGGCTTCCTGAAGGGTTAATATCTATCTTGTGTAACTCAGACATTTAGTTATCAAAATCAGGCAATTAACATTGTTGTTGTTAGGTGCTGTCAAGTTGATTCCAACTCATAGTGACCCTATGTGCAACATAATGAAACACTGCTTGGTCCTGCACCATCCTCACAATCGTTATGCTGGGGCCCATTTTTGCAGCTACTGTGTCAGTCCATCTCATTGAGGGCCTTCCTCTTTTTTGCTGACCCTCTACCAAGCATGATGTCCTTCTCCAGGGACTGATCCTTCCTGATAACATATCCAGAGTATGAGATGAAGTCTTGCCATCCTAACATCTAAGGAGCATTCTAGTTGTACTTCTTCCGAGACAGATTTGTAGGTTCTTCTGGCAGTCCATGGTATATTCGACACTCTCTGCCAACACCATAATTCAGAGGCATCAGTTCTTCTTCATTCTTCCTCATTCATTGTCCAGCTTTCACGTGCATATGAGGGGATTAAAAATACAATACCTTGGGTCAGGTGCACCTTAGTCCTCATAGTGACATCTTTGCTTTTTAATACTTTAAGAGGTCTTTTGCAGCACATTTGCCCAATGCAGTATGTTGTTTGATTTCTTAACTGCTGCTTCCATGGGTGTTGATAGTGGATCTGAGTAAAATGAAATCCTTGGCAACTTCATTCTTTTCTCCGTTTATCATGATATTGCTTATTGGTCCAGTTGTGAGGACTTTCGTTTTCTTTATGTTGTGGTGTAATCCATATTGAAGGCTGTAGTCTTTGATCTTTATCAGTAAGTGCTTCAAGTCCTCTTTGCTTTCAGCAAGTGAGGTTGTGTCACCTGCATATCGCAGGTTGTTGTTAATGAGTCTTCCTCCAATCTTGATGCCCCATTCTTTATATAGTCCTGCTTCTCAGATTATTTGTTCAGCATACAGATTGAATAAGTATGGTGAAAAGATACAACCCTGACATACCCCTTTCCTGATTTGAAACCACTCAGCATTCCCTTGTTCTGTTCGAACGACTGCTTCTTGGTCTGTGTATTGGTTCTGCATGAACAAAATTAAGTGTTCTGGAATTCCCATTCTTCTCAATGCTATCCATAATTTGTTATGATCCACACAGTTGAATGCCTTTGCATAGTCAATAAAACACAGGTAAGCACCTTTCTGGTATTCTCTGCTTTCAGCCAAGATCCATCTGACATCAGCAATGGTATCTCTTGTTCCATGTCTTCTTCTGAATCTGGCTTGCATTTTTGGCAGTTCCCTGTCAATGTACTGCTGCAACTGGTTTGGAATGATCTTCAGTAAAATTTTACTTGTGTGCAGTATTAATGATGTTGTTCGATAATTTCCACATTCTTCTGGATCGCCTTTATTTGGAACGGGCACAAATAATGGATCTCCTTCAGTTGGTTGGCCAGGTAGCTGTCTTCCAAATTTTTTGGCATAGCTGAGTGAGCACTTCCAATGCTACATCCATTTGTTGAAGCATCTCAATTAGTATTGTGTCAATTCCTGAAGCTTTGTTTTTCACCAATGCCTTCAGTGCAGCATGGACTTCTTCCTTAAATACCATCAGTTCTTGATCATATGCTATGTTCTGAAATGGTTAAACATCAACCAATTCTTTTTGGTACAGTGACTCTGTGTATTCCTTTCATCTTTTGATATTGCCTACGTCATTCAGTTTTTTGCCCATAGAATTCTTCAGAATTGCAACTCATGACTTGAATTTTTTCTTCAGTTCTTTCAGCTTGAGAAATGCTGAGCATGTTCTTCCCTTTTGGTTTTCTAACTGTAGGTCTTTGCACATTTCATTATAATAGTTTACTTTGTCATCTTGAACCACCCTTTGAAATCTTCTGTTCAGCTCTTTTACTTCATCATTTCTTCTTTTTGCGTTAGCTAGTCTACATCCAAGAGCAAGTTTCAGAGTCTCTTCTAACATCCATTTTGGACTTTTCTTTCCTGCCTTTTTAATGACTTACTGCTTTCTTTATGTATCATGTTCTTGATGTCATTCCACAGCTCGTCTGGCCTTCAGTCGTTAGTGTTTAGTGACTCGAATCTATTTTTGAGTTGTCTCTAAATTCAGGTGGAATATACTTAAGGTCATACTTTGGCTCTTGTGAACTTGTTCTAATATTCTTCAGCTTCAACTGGAACTTGCATATGAGCAATTTATGATCTTTTCCACAGCCAGCCACTGGCCTTGTTCTGACTGATGATATTGAGCCTTTCCATTGTCTCTTTCCACAGATATAGTCAGTTTGATTCCTGTGTATTCTTCCTGGTTAGGTCCATGTGTGTAGTTGCTGTTTATGTTGGTGAAAAAAGGTATTTACAATGAAGGAGTAGTTGGTCTTGCTAAATTCTATCATGCAATCTTCAGTGTCATTTCTGTCACCAAGGCCATGTTTTCCAACTACTGTTCCTTCTTCCTTGTTTCCAACTTTCACATTCCAATCACCGGTAATTATCAATGCATCATGATTTCATGTTTGATCAATTTCAGACTGCAGAAGTTGGTAAAAATCTTCAGTTTCCTCATCTTTAGAATTAGTGGTTGGTAGGTAAATTTGATTAATAGTCATATTAACTGGTCTTTTATGTAGGCGTATGGATATTATCCTATCACTGGCAGCATTGTACTTCAGGATAGATCTTGAAATTTTTTTTTGATGATGAATGTGATGCCATTCCTCTTCAATTTGTCATTCCTGGCATAGTAGACGATGTGATTGTCCAATTCAAAATGACTAACACCAGTCTATTTCAGCTCACTAATGCCTAGGATATCAATGTTTATGTGTTCCATTTCATTTTTGAGGACTTCCAATTTTCCTAGATTCATACTTCTTGGATTCCGTGTTCCTATTATTAATGGATGTTTGCAGCTGTTTC
This sequence comes from Elephas maximus indicus, assembly GCF_024166365.1. Taxonomy (NCBI): domain Eukaryota; kingdom Metazoa; phylum Chordata; class Mammalia; order Proboscidea; family Elephantidae; genus Elephas; species Elephas maximus. The sequence goes on along the minus strand of NC_064837.1, from coordinate 46,729,332 downwards.
CTCTCATTTTGAGTTGTGCCACATCAGTAAATGAAGGTCCAGAAAGCTTGACTCCATTCACGTCATTAAGGTTGACCCTACTTTGAGGAGGCACCTCTTACCCAGTCATATTTTGAGTGCCTTCCAACCTGGGGAGCTCATCTTCCGGCACTGATCAGACAGTGTTCTGCTGCTATTCATAAAGTTTTCACCGGCTAATTTTTTCAATAGACCGCCAGATCCTTCTTCCTAGTCTGTCTTAGCCTGGAAGCTCAGCTAAAACCTGTCCACCATGGATGACCCTGCTGGTATTTGAAGTACTGATGGAATATCTTTCAGCCTCATAGCAACATGCAAGCCACCGCCATACGACAAACTGACAGACGTGTGGGACTTATTTGCATAGTCCCACCTAATCATTTTGTGGGCATCACAAAGGTTATGGCTTTACCCACCCATTGCCATCGAGTCCCATAGGGTTTCGAAGGAGCGCCTGGTGGATTTGAACTGCCGACGTTTTGGTTAGCAGCTAAACTCTTAACCACTACGCCACCAGGGCTTGCAAGGTTATGGCTAGAAGGGCCCATATTAAGTAACTCAGTGCACCACACACATTTTTCCTCCTTTTGATTAGAATCCATCTATTGGGTCCTTGACCAAAACATTCAGTAACGGTAGCTGGGCACCAACCATGTCTTCTGGTCTCATGGCAAAGGAAGTAGTAATTCATGGAGGCAGTTAGACCCGAACTTCATTTCCTTCTCGATCCCTGGGTCTCCTTCTTCTTCTACTGCTCTAAGCAAATAGAGACTAATAGTTGTAACTTGAGTGTCCTTTCTGTATCTTCTAAGTGTGTGTGTATCTTTTGAATTTCATATCATGTATATGTATTAGCTGTTTATAAAAATACCATTTAATAAAAAATTGTACATTTGGTTTGATTAGATTTTAAGTTACATACAAGGAGAAAAATTGTATTGTCAAGACCATACTATTCCCTTGTCTATGCAAGGCCACAGCCAAGTTACCAATGAATTAACCAAGTGTTCTTGTTTCCGCTTAACTTTAACTTACTTGTAGCTCACATTGGAAATAAAGTTTATTATTAATGATCTTGCAAGCTGGGTTATCCACTGTTGGCATAATGTGAAATTCAGTTAGCAGGATTGATAGTACTCCCTGTCAGATCAGGACCATATGCATTTATTTAAGGTTGCCTCTTGAAAAATGAATGTCAATGTTTATAAGACAAAGATCTTGTATGTTTTCCAAGAGCTACTGTGAATTGGCTTGTTTCTAAAGATTCCTTCTGAGGATGATACTGATAAATACAAAAAAGACTTGAAGTGATATGATTTCTTGAGCTCACACATGCCCTTTTAACTATAAGACAGTGCACTTTCAGAATGAGGGTTGTTATTATAAGATTCTGAATTTTTTTTTTTTTAACTCTTAGGAGTGTTGGATTATAAATATGACATGATATACATGTATGTATGAGTAGGAGATGAACTTTTTAAACTCTGAAAGAATGGATTCACAGGAGGTTTTGTTTTCTGGTTTTTTTTTTTTCCTTCTTCCCTTTGTCTACAGTAAAAGCCCCTAGGTGGCGCAAATAGTTTGCACTGGGCTTCTAACCTAAAGGTTTGGTGGTTTGAAACCCCCTCTTCCCTGCCAACCACACTGTGGAAGAAAGACCTCACAATTTGCTTCCATAAAGATTACAGCCCAAAAAAACCCTTTGAAGCAGTTCTTCTCAATAACACGTGGCATCACTATGAGATGGAATCGACCGGATGGTAACGGGTTTTGGGGGGGGTTGGGGGGGGTCTAAAATAGTAGATTACCATGCTGTGTTGGGGATCCCCAAGACCACTCCCAGGTTCAGTGATTGACTAGGAGGACTCACAGGAATCAACATACAGTTGATTCTTATGGTTATATTTACTACAAGGAAGGGATGCAAAGCAAAATCAGCAATGGGAAAGAGCACCTGGGGAGGAAAAATCCAGAGGAAACCAGGTAGAAGCTTCCAATACTCCCCTTCCAGTGAAGTCACACCAACCAAAAACCAAACCCAGTGCCGTCGAGTTGATTCCGACTCATAGCGACCCTATAGGACAGAGTAGAAGTACCCCATAGAGTTTCCAAGGAGTGCCTGGTGGATTCGAACTGCTGACCTTTTGGTTAGCAGCCATAGCACTTAACCACTACACCACGAGGGTTTCCGTGGAGTCATACAGGATGCACTTAATTCCTCCAGCAATGAGTAGTGAAACACGTGTGAAATGTTTTCTACAGGGAATATCATCAGGCAGTGGTGGGAACTCTCCTAAAATCCAGGTTCTCAGACATCATCCAAGGGCCAACCTTACAATCAAGACTTTATAAGGATAGCAGTCTCAGACTTGCTATGTTAACTCTTCCGCACACATGCTGTCTCATATTCTTTTCAGGAAAGCTCATAGTATTGATGATTTCTTGTAGCTTTTCCTTCAGTTCAATTGCCAGGAGTTCAAGATGGAGGGGTGTGTGGGTGTGTGCGCTCCTTCCTTTTAAAGGCATAATGGTTAAAAAACATGGACTCTGTAATCTGACTACCTAGGTTCTCTCATTTGCTAGCTAAAAATTGAGAATAATACTAGTACCTACCTCGTAGGGTTATCACAAGGGTCAAATGAGTTGATATATGTCAAGTGTTTAGAAGAGTGCCCTGGCATATAGTAAGTGCTATAAAAAGGTATGTATTATCGGTATTGGTTCTGTTTTTGACTCAGAGACTACAAAATGATGTCATCCGATTCCAAGACTATCAAAAGTGACCATCTCTCAATTTTAAGGTGCAAATTGGCATATGTTCTTATGTCAAAGTATGGAACAATATTACCGTTATCCAGCATTTAGTTTTCTGGCCTTCTCAATTATCCAGAACAAAGCAAAGAAACAGGAGATAAGCAGAAAGCTCAAAGGATGCATGCTAACTATTTTCTCAGGCCCTATTTACTCTTTTTTTTTAGGCATAGTTCTTACAAATTTGATTATGAGATGCAGTAAATTAAAATGAGATCAGAAGGTTAATGATGATAGGGCCCCCCGAGTTTTAAAAAGTGGCAATCTGACAGTAAGGAAGAATATATAAAAACTAACATAGAAAGTTTCAAAACCATAGCAGGGCTGTTTAATGAAGAGACAAAACAGATTTTAGTTATCTGTGAGGGTTTCACTGTACAGGACAAAAATTAATGTTTTTTACAAAGGCCATGAGATGTCAGGAAATATTTAAATTCTCTTCCCTTAAACCTTTATACACGAGCAAACATTTATTGAGTGATATAATGTTTTATGTTGTTTACAGAAATAATAGTCACTGCCTTTAGGAAGCTCACAGAGTGGCAAAGAACCATTTGAGAGTAAGTTGCAGACATGATGCTCTTTGTCCTTAAAGACTTCAGTGTGTATTTTCTAAAAAAAATGAAGATTTTTCTTATTTAGCCACGGTAATCAAAATCAGGAAATGGACATTGATACACTACTATTATCTGATTTACAGACCGTTTTCCAGTCTTAATAGTGTGCTATTAATGTCCTTTAGAGTAAAAGGAAAAAAATACAGATTTTTCTTCCTGATTGAGGCTCCAGTCAAGGATCACAGATTGCATTTAGTTATCACCTCTCTTACCTGGCACGGTTCCTTAGTCTTTGTTGTTCATCGGCATTGACAGTTTTGAAGAGTACAGGCCAGCTATTTTGTAGAATGTCCCTCCTGATTAAATTCAGGTTTTGCATTTTTGGTAGGAATGCCACAGAAATGATATAGTATCCTTCACAGTGCATCAAATCATAGACAAACAATTTACCCCAAAGCTTTTTTATGTAACCTGGTCCCTGTCTGACTCTCTGGACTTTGCTCAATGTCCTCATCTGTAAAATGGAAATGATAATAGTACCTGTCTATGAGGACTATTGTGAGAAGTCATTGTGTTAATGTATATAAAAAAAAACAAAAAAATAATGCCTGACACACAATAACTCAATAAAGGATTGTTAAGTTATTATATGCTGCTGCTATAGTGCTATACTCCATCCCTCACTGTCTCTTTGTTATCCTCAAACAGGCCTTCATCTTACACCATATACCCATTTCCTCTACCTGAAATGTTCTTTTCCCCAGATCGTGGCAATCCTAGTTTCTTTGATCGTTTAAGTCCCAGATCAAATGTCTACTCCTAGAGGAGCCTTCCTGTGACCACCCTTCTATCACATTACTTTGCTTTATGTTCTTCATAGCACTCCTCACTATCTGAAACTTTCTCACACATTTTACCTATTTTGTGTCTATCTTCTGCCCTTAGACCATAAACTGCACAATGATAGCACCTAAAACAATGCCTTTTGATAGTAGGTGTAAAAATATACACCCACTCCTCAGTTATTGACATGGTTAGGTTCCAAAGACCAGTTCGTTATGCAGAAATTGACATAATGTGAAAATGGAGGATGACCATATCAGATCACAAAATGGAGGATGACTACATCATTACATAACTGCCAAATTACATCATTACATAACTGCCAAACCACTGAGAATCATGGCCTAGCCAAGCTGACACATAACCTTAACCATCACAGAGGACGTTACTCTCACCTCGTACCTCGGCATTCGTTACTGCCAGATGTACGTTGTTAATGCATAAAATAGATTTTTTACTATTGCCGTCAATGCGAAATGTCAGATAATAAGATAGCCGATAAATGACGAGTAGCTGTATTTTTTTTAAATAATTTTTATTATGCTTTAAGTGAAAGTTTACAAATCAAGTCAGTCTCTCACATATAAACTTACATACACCTTACTACATACTCCCACTTACTCTCCCCCTAATGAGTCAGCCCGCTCCCTCCTTCCAGTCTCTCCTTTTGTGACTGTTTTGCCAGTTTCTAACCCCCTCTACCCTCCCATCTCCCCTCTAGACAGGAGATGCCAACATAGTCTCAAGTGCCCACTTGATACAAGTGAGTAGCTGTATTTTGAATGAACACTTGAAACTCACCTCCTCTGTGTTCATGTTTCTTTTCCTTTCTGGCAAGCCGAAAGCTTATAGCCACAACTTTTAGAGATGTTGCCCATCATTGTAACTAGACTTTCCCCCCCTTCTTACCCATCCGTCCAGTCCTCCTGAGAGAATGCGGACTCTCTAGACATCACTGTAGATTGCCTACAGCTACCTATTTTCATTTTATTATTTGCACTGTAATTGTTTTCTGGGCTTTTGTTCAGGGACTTCCCTGCCTCTGGCTGGTGTCTTGTTGAGATTGCAAGATATAGATCAGTTACATTTACTCACCATGTTCCCCATCTTAACCCTTCCAACTCATTTAATTTATCCTCAGTTTTAATCATTCCCTTATGGGGACCTCTGCAGTTGGAGAAAATCAAAACATGTCAGCAATCTGTTAGAGAAAGTAAATGTGTAAGAAAGCATTAGGGAGCTTTCCTGTAAATGACTCAGCTGCCGTTACTTGTTTTTCTGACATCATGCAACTATTCCAGTCACCAAAAGCACCTTTTCCAAAACTTAACATATTTATAAAATGCACACAACTTTCTGTCTGATGTAAGTATTAACAAAGGTTATACCAACTTCTGAAACATGACTGATAAACTCTAATCGCTAAGCAGGAAAATTTTGTTCGTTTAAGCTGACACAATTTACAATGAGAATGACTGTAGAATAGTAAATCTAGCCTCAGTCTTCTCCAAACAAATGATTCCTGATCTCCATTTTGTAACACTCCAGGATCTCCAGTTATCTCAAGTGATGTCATAAAATTCTTAAAGCAAAATTAACTTTAATCTCTTAAATCTTTAAAGCAAATGCTACATTGTACTTTTTTCCACTTGCAGAAGAACTTAGCTTGTTATTCAGATCAGGGTGACCTTTAAGGATGTTCATGAGTGAAGAGGGCTTCAAGAGAAGTAACCCATTCACTTTACTTCCGCGCCGCCCAAACCTATGTATACAGGTGGCTTGTGGTATTAGAGTTTATCAGGGTGTAAGCAAATAAATTCTTGGTCTACTTCAAAACAGGTATTTATTTGACCTTTATAAAAGAGCGAAAAAAATTGTAGGCGGTAAATGTTTCCTGACGTTGATGTGTGTTACATTAAATCAGTTTTAATTTTCTAAATTCGAATTAAGTATTTAGAGATTTAATATTTTATAGATATTACAGTATTATTTTGTCCTACATTTTCTATAACTGCAGAATTCTTTATTCAGATATTCCTCCCTTAGCCTATTTCTTTTGATATCCAGAGGTGGGAAAAATTGTTTATTTTTTACATTTATAAAATTATATCCGTTATCACCCCTAATGCAAGTAATTACATTTATATGATACTTATTCTTATATTATCAAGTGAAAGATTGCTTACTCTTCCTATGTTTTATATAGGCAATATCTGTAAATTGTTGGAAGTTTTTTGTGTGTGTTTGCTTGTTTGAAAGAGCTGCTTCTTTTTTTTTTGGTTTGTGTTAATGTAGTCAGTTATTTATACACAAAAATCAAGAGAAACTTTGTCATATAATAAAGTTTGTCTCTCTTTTCTTTTTAGAATATTCTCTTTTCTGGATGTCGTTACCCTGTGTCGCTGTGCTCAGGTCTCCAGGGTAAGAATGGTTGACATGATACAGGGGAATCTTCCTGACATTCATGATGTCAGCCTCTGTATAGTAGGCTAGCCATTTACTTCAGGTGTTATTTGTATGTTATGTTTCAAAGGATAGTATTTGAACCATGGCATACCTAATTCTACAATGGGATTATATTTAATTTTTATAACACTTAACAATTTACATAGTATAAACAGAGGAAACTTTTTCAGTGCAAAAAAAACATTAAAAATTAAAAGGCTTGGCTCAGAATTATGATGGAATAGTGTTTTATTATGTTTTTCTGGTTAAGAATCTTGTACATATGAAACAATACTAAGAGCTATAAGGATTTCTTAGTATGTGAGAGCAAATGCAATATAACTAATCAAATATATTTTCTTTTGGTACAACTCAGAACATTTTGCAAGGAGGGCAGGAGAGAAGCAGGGAGATGAGGGAAAGAAACCTTTTTTGACTTATATGTTGTGTTATGTGTGCAGCCTTATAAGGATCTTTCAACAATGTTGGATTTTACAGTGGCAAATACAATAAATTTATCCAAGTCCCCAGATGACCTTTCTTCCATTTAGCAAAAGAGTCGATAGAGGGATGGGAGGGGGGAGAGAAAGGGGAAATTACTATCTGGGAAGTAGTGAGTTTTCATCTATGATGATGGGGAGGTTGGCATCGACTAAGGTAATGATTACACAATCTGGCTAATGTAGCTGTTATCACTAAGCTGTACGTCAGCAAAAACAAAGGTGAAATGGCAAATAAAGTGTTTTATATAACTTTACAACTACAACAGCAGCCAAAAAAGGCTGCACCTATTGATACTACTTAGGTACAATTAAATGCTTCATGGGATTAGTTTTCTTGGTTTGAAGGTTTAGGGTCATGGCTTTGTGTGTCTGTGTAGTCAGTTGGCCTAAAATCATTTTGGAGTTTCTGTCCTACCTCCTAGTTTGGTGCATAGCACCTGGGGCCTTAAAAGCTTACAGTTGGTCAAGAGACCTCTTGAATTGGAGAAGGAAATGAACCGCAGGTTTAATTTCCTCCATGAACTACTTACTACCTCCTTTGCCATGAGACCAGATGAAATGGATGATGTCCAGCTACCGTTACTGAATGTTATGATCAAGAACCCAATGGATGGATTCTGATCAAAAGGAAGAAAATCATAGAGCAGAACTTCAAATTAATATGGAAACCAGACTTGCTGAATCCGTTGAGATAAACAACAGTTTAGCTCCATTAATAAAGAATGCTTGCCTTGAGCATTGCAGTATTATAAAGAGTTCAGACTGACAATAAATTATCTAAAGCATATGTCATGGATTGAATCGTATCCCCCAAAAATAACTTGATTAGACCATGATTCCCAGTATCATGTGGTTGGCCTCTGTTTTGTGATTTTCCTGTGTTATAAATCATAATCTCTGCTTGTGGTGAAAGAGGATTAGGGTGAGATATAACACCTTTGCTCGGGTTACATCCTTGACCCAGTGTAAAGGGAGCTTCCCTGGGTGTGGCCTACACCACCTTTTATCTTACAAGAGATAAAAAGAAAGGGAAGCAGACAGAGAGTTGGGGACCTCATACCACCAAAAAAGCAGTGTCAGGAGCAGAGCGCCTCCTTTGGACCTGAGGCTCCTGCACTGAGATGCTGCTAGACCAAGGAAAGAGTAGTGGCATCACAAGGAACTTCCTCCAGAGCCGACAAGGTAGAGAAAGCCTTCCCTTGGAACCGGCGCCCTAAATTCGGACTTGTAGCCTACTGGGCTGTGAGAGAATAAACTTAGCTTTGTTAAAGCCGTCTACTTGTGGTAATTCTGTTTTAGCAGCACTAGACGACCAAGACAACATAGATGAGAACTTAAAGGGGCAGAGAGTTGAAATTAATGGTGATAAAACAATATGGGTAGAGATATTGAGAATGGTGACACAATGTGACATATGTAACCAATGTCGTTGAACTGTACATGTAGAATGGATGTTTGGTTATGTATATTTTCACCAAATATACATAACCAAATGTTTGTTTGTGTATATTTTCACCAAAAAAATAGGATAGATTGATGGCTTCAACAATATTTTCTCTCAGATGACATGTGCCTGGATTTATCATTTAAAAAAAAAAATTGTTCTTATTTTAATGCTTTTATGGTTATTGCCAAATGATTGAAAAAAATCGTTAAAGTTCATTTTTATTTTAATTATAGGGTATCAGTTAAATGCCCAATAATGTATTTCTCTTTATATATTTTGAAACAGAAAATATGCTTTCAACAGGTATTTTTCTAAGTAGAAACCTATTTTTACCTTAATTATAATGAACAGTATTTAATTAAAAGAGTGCCTAAAATGAGAGATATTACTGCGCTCTTTGCCTCTTATTTTATCTGTCCCTTTACTATTTTCCCCAGGTAGGCCGTGTTTTGACTTCAGTCATATCACAAAACTATTTTAAGTAGCCTCTGGCTTCAAGCCCCCTCTAAATGAGATTTAGATGATCTAAAGCCCTGTTAACCTTTATTACCATTTTGATTTTTAACTGTCAGTAATATTTTTTAATAACATGGCTTTGTGTCATTAACAAAGGCTCTTGAGAATGGTGCATAAAAGTCTAATTTTCATGTTATTGTCCCTCGTTCTTTTCTTAAAAGATATTTGCTAGAATTAAAAAAAAAAAAATTATGGAGAAAACCAAAGTTCATTCACAGAATCAATTTCTACATTATACTTATCCATTTTTGTTAGTTGATATTGATGACAAAATGGTGAGACATAATTAACTGCCACTGATATAAAGTGTAGAATTATTGTTATTAGAAAATTGCTTTATGAACCATTCCTAATCTCTTTGGTAAGGCACTAGGAAATGCAGAAGTACCTACAATTGTCATTTCTTTTAACAAACTGAACAGTGACTTTTTGTTCATTCATTAAAAATTTTTATTAAGAACCTACTATGAAAAAAAAAAAAGAACCTACTATGTACCAACTACGTCCTAGGTGCTGGATGTATGATTATCTCATAGAGCATTGTGTTACCACGATGTTATCTGTGTAGGCCGACCCAAGTGTCCCTTCAAATCACCATCATCACATACCCTTAAAAAACAAATAAAAAAGGTCTTACTGTAGAAAATTTGAAAATTCACCATTTTGCTACCTTTAAAGTTGTTTTTGCATCTAAAAAGCCACGCTAAATCTGTGTGTCAGCTGTTTTGGAAACAACCAGTAATTTTTTGGCGATTTTTTAAAATGACATTTCTGTGGCTGGTACTTCTGTGGTCTCTCTGGACATGATTATTACATTGCTCTTACAAATGAGTAGGTTTTCCTTTCTGTTGCCATATGAAGCTGAGATAATCACTGTGGAATAAAATACACAGAGCAGTGTCTAAATCTGTTTAGTTGCACATCTTCACCCCAGAAATGTTGTCTTCAGTGAGTTTTAATTGTTAGTTTCATTGCAGGTCCCTCTTTCCACTTAACAGGTGTTAACTTAAAAGAATGGAATTCATAATGCCAGTATACATTAAATCTAGATAGTTGGTACATCGATAGTTATCCTATTATTCTCTGTATTTGAAATAGTTTATTCACTTACTTATTTTAAAAGCAGGCTCTAGAGAGGAACCTGTCATTCCTAATTTTAGTCTGAGTTCTGCATATTTATTGCTTGCTGGAGAAAGTAGTATAAAGAAATGAGAAACACCATACCACTTCAGAAGTTTATTTGCTCAAGAATCTATTAAACATATCATCTTTAAAATTTTTATCTGCTGATGAATGGATAAACAAACTATGGTACATACACACAACGGAGTACTACGCAGCGGTAAAGAACAATGATGAATCTGCAAAGCATCTCACAACATGGATGAATCTGGAGGGCATTATGCTGAGTGAAATAAGTCAATCACAAAAGGACAAATATTATATGAGACCACTGCTGTAAAAACACATTAAAAAGTTTACACACATACACACACACACAAAAAGATTTTTTTCACCTGTTGGCTAGCAACTTAAAAAAAACATTGGAAAAATATGAGGCCACTAAAAGAAAAGTAGCATTGAATTCCTCACAAAACCTCAGATATTTCTAGAATGATAAATGCTTGCTTACCTTCTCTCCATGTTTCTGACATATTTCTTGCTGAATGTGTGGTAATTATCCTGGTGCTTATAAATATATCAAGAATTTCTGTTTCACAATTTCTGAGAAATGCCAATAAGTATAGCCAATATTGAATCTTTGATTTAATTTGTTGAAGATGTAATACTCTAAATTTATAACAGCACTAAGAGTTTTGTTTACATTTTAAATTTTACAGGCAAACTTTTTTGTGTGCTTTAAGCAGAAGTTTGCAAATCAAGTCAGTCTCTCATACAAAAACTTATACCCACCTTGCTGTGTACTACTGGCTGCTCTCCCCCTAATGAGACAGCACACTCCTCCTCTCCACCCTGTATTTCCCATGTCCATTCAACCAGCTCCTGTCCCCCTGTGTATAGATAAACTTCTAAAAGGTTTCTGATTAAAATACAGAATGATCCACAAAAAATTACCTTCTACTGAAGTTATTTGTCACCTAATCCTGAAAAGTTGAAAAGCTTAGACACTTTCTTGCCTCCTTTTAGCTTGTCGAAGCTGAAGTATTATCACTATTTTAAAATAACTGCTGAATCAAGTTAGAGGGAGTGGTGATGAATTGAAAAACATGCTTGAGTGAGCAAATTGATGAGGAGGAAAAGCATTAAGGTCCTTTCATGTATACAGAGAGATGATATTGTCTTTTCTTAGTTGCAAATCACTGTATCACAGTTTCAAGTCTAACCAAGTGATAACTATGGATAACAAATACGTATTGAACACTACTGTGTTTGGAATACTGTCCCCTTCCTTTGGTTTCAACCTCATCTTATTCCCAGTTTAGGGATAGATCAGGAGACTTTTCATCAGCTTAACTTCTATCTCATTTTGGATAGAAACTACAGTCTTCCAGTTAGAAAACAGCTTCTGCCTGATACTTATCACAACTTTGTCCTTTCCCCAACTTCCCTAATCTAAGAGCCTCCTTAACTGTTAGTTTCTGTACCTATTCATTTATAAGATAATCTAACTGGAGAATAAAGTATGGGTCAGGAATAAGGCAGGTCATTGGGGAGTTAGTGGTGGGGTTGAGAAATTTTTTGGCCCATTTCATACATTAGTTGGTTGTTATTAGGTTAAATTGTGAATTTAAATAATTCTGGTTTTTCCCTTTCATTTCAGCTCTTGTTCATTTTTTTTTTACTTTTTCTTCAAAATAGGCCTGGAATGTTCTGGCTCTGGATGGCAGTAACTGGCAGCGAATTGACCTGTTTGATTTCCAGAGGGATATTGAGGTATAATTATGTGGTGTGTGGCCCCATTTCTCTTGTTAGAATGTAATTACAGCATGGAACAGATTAACCCCAGCCATGCAAATCTTCTCCTTTTCCCTGGAGAGAAAAACTATTAATTTCAGTGTATCTTAACTTCATAAGAGCCTTTGAAGTTCCCAAGAGCTTGTTTAGTTTTTGAGAGTGAACAGAATTATTTCACTGAAACCGGAATCAAAATTTTTATTTTTGCTTTTGTTTTTGCAGTGGAAATGTGAACCTGTGTTTGCTTATTTAAGGAAGTCATTCTGTATTTGTTTATTGAAGAACAAGTAGAGCTAAAACTTGTTGGGGGTAGTATTGGCATATATTCTTGAGATGAGCATTTCGGTTCTTGGGGAGGCTACAGATACTTTTTGTGGAGAATGAAAAAAAGAATAAAGCCAAAATCATTTATTGAATTGTTTTTGCTGTTCTATAGTATAGCTTCACTTAGCATAGCCTGTTATCTCTAAAATAAAGAAACATAATGGGTTTTGGAGTTAGATAAACTTAAAGCTTAACCTGAATTTGAGCTCTCTGGTCCTTACTTTTTTCACCAGGAGGGTGAAAATAATAGCTCCCTCGTAGTGTTATAAGAATTAAATTAGACACTTTTTTTTTCTTTTTTAAGTTCTAGTGGAAATAATTCTCTTGAGATAAGAAGTTTAAAAAAAAAAAAAAGCACACGTACTTTTCATTGTCTTCAGAAAAATGTTTTTAAAATAATACCCATTGACGTTACACTGGGTTTTTATGTTTTTTGCACTTCTCTAATCTTCATGGATGTAAATGTTTATGCCGATACTGCCTGCAAAATCATTCAGCAGGGTTTTGTTGAGACTCTTGTTATATGCAGAGTACCGCAGTAAACACATTAGAAGGAATACAAAAATAATAAAAACAGTTACTGTCTTTCAGTAGGTGTGGTTTAGCCAGGAATGCAGTATACATGTATATAGTAGCATAAGAGCACTATAGGGCACCATTTCCTCAAATGCAGAATATCTTACAAATTAAACAAGATAAATAAGGATACAGAGTTTAGGCACGTTTCAAGTAGATGGATTAATCAGGAGAGCTTTCTTAAAATATACCAAAAACCAAACCCGTTGCCATCGGGTCGATTCCCACTCAGAGTGACTCTATAGGACAGGGTGGAACTGCCCCATAGGGTTTCCAAGGAGAGAGTAGTGGATTCCAACTGCCGACCTTTTGGTTAGCAGCCAAGCTCTTCACCACTGCAACACCAGGGCTCCAATAAATTAATTAGGTCTTTAAAATGAGAAGAAACCTTTTCTCTTTGTTTATAAATTGTTTTTAAAAAAATCAGGTGTGTTCTTTTCATAAATAGTGAGATAACTTATCTTTTTGTTTACCTGTCTTACAGGGCCGGGTAGTGGAGAATATTTCAAAAAGATGCGGGGGCTTTTTACGAAAGTTGAGTCTTCGTGGCTGTCTTGGAGTAGGAGACAATGCATTAAGGTAAGACCATAACTGTTGATTAACTAATCTCATTGAACCATCCTACCCAGAATAGCATCATCTCACCCAGAAAATACTAAAATAGCTTTTAAATGTCTAAGATCTTTAGAACCCAATCACATATACGTTACTTAGAGCACAAAAATATACAGTAATGGGAAGCATGGGCTGGGGAATAAAACAAGTGCCCCCCGCCAAAAAAAAAAAGCCAGATTCCCCATCATAACTGGTTCTTTCTAGGACCTTGAGTATGTTTTTTTTTTTTTAATTTTTATTTTTATTATGCTTTAAGTGATTTTTTTTTTTTTTAAACATTAATTTACTCAAAGATAGATCATTTGAACTTGGTTGACATACAGATCAGTGTTTAAGGGTTTTGGGTTGAAAATTTATGGATAATTGTGAACCACTTTGGTACCAACAATCAATATTGCCAATAATAAAATCTCTTATTATTATTATTTTTTTGCCTGGAGTGGTGCCCATTTCACCTGAGAGCTTTTACTTTGTTTCTTTCCTATAAAGGACCTTTGCACAGAACTGTAGGAACATTGAAGTGCTGAATCTTAATGGGTGTACAAAGACCACAGACGCGTAAGTATCGTATGTTTTAGAAGGGTGAGTCATAGCCCCTTGTGTCTGGCCTACACTAGCTTTAAATGCAGGCTAGTAAATATATTTAGCAAATTTCATCCTGTTTTTACAGAGGAAAGCTACTTCAAAAGGAAAAAACAACATTAAGGTAAAAATTAAATAAACTTATTTTGGATTTGGCCTAAATCCTGTTTTGATATTTAAAGGAAAACTTAAAAAAAATTGTAGTTGATGTATATGCAGCAGGGATACTAAAAATATAGATTACTAGGATTATTTTTATTTCAAAAAGATACTAGTAACTATATTTCAAAAGCCACAGTAAACATATAATTCTATAAAAATGTGTAACATCTTAACCACAGGACTAAACAGCTTACGATAACCAGTAATGGTGGCATTTATTAAATGGCTCCTTAAATGTGTTGTGTCTGTGTCAGTTGCTGTATAAAAAAACTAGACATATCGTCCATCCTTGAGAGGCTTGCAGTTCCAGATATAGTAGACTTAAAAAGTAGATATAATAAACCTTCAGCCCAAGGATGTGAGTTGGTAATTACATGCATCAAATAACATTTGAATATTATGTAGGCATATTGTTGCTTATTGTAAGGTGAAATGAAGTCATTGTAGAAGCATATTTGCACAGGGAGGAGCCAGGGTTATTCACCAAGCCTTTCTGTCCAGAAAAGCCTCATGAAAGAGATGGGATCTTTGAAATTGCTTGGATCAGGGAAAGTAGAAGACAGTCTAAGCATAGGGTAAAAAAAAAAAAAATTTTTTTTTTTTTTTTTAAGCATAGGGTACACATTGTTTATTTACTATCTTCTTTGAGGTCACAACATTGTTAATGTTTAATGTAAGAAAGTGTCTGAAAGACAAGGACTGTGGTTGTTAATTCATTCTGCTAGTAAGTATTATTCATGTGGATTGATTTGGAAACTAATATGAGAGACAGATTTACTGGTACCTTCTTCTCACTGCTGCTTTATATCAGTAACTCTACATTTCTTTTAGATAGATTACCTTTTGATTTTCTGTTTTCTTTGAATACTTAGTGTTACAGAGATTAAAAATTCAACCATTTAGTATCTAGAAAAGTTAAATATAATTTACACTTTTTTCTGGGAATTTTTCCTATCCCGAAGATACACTGGCAGAAATATAGTATATGTCTAAGGTTGTTCATTTGTACTGTTTCTAATAACAAACATTACATTATTTGTAATAGCAAGACTAGAAACAACCCAAATATGTATTGGTAGCAGAGGGTTTAAAAGAAATGAGAAAAATCTCTATATAGTACTCAGGAGTGAACACAGGACATACTATAAAGTGAAAAAAGAAGTTCGTATAATATAATACTTTTTGTAGGGGCAGAGGACTTACTGTATTTTTTGCCAATAATGCACATTATTCGTTTTTTCCCAGCTGCATAACCCCCCACGTGTTATTTTCCTAAGCACGCTATGCCATTTTTTTTTTTTACATGTTACTGACTTTAATTAACACTAAGAAGACAAAATTAAACTGTGAAATGAACAGACCTAACATAACCTAACGGTTTCACTTAAGACGGTCTGATAAGGTTTTTGCATTATAATTATCAACTTAAATTAATAGAAACACATGCACAGTTTCGTTTGCTTATTTTCTGATTACTGGGGGACTACCAGACTCCACCCATGACTTCTTGACTGTGGCTTATACCTTTATTATACAATTATGATCCAAAGTAACATTTTCAGGCTGTTTTTATTCATATAAGCAGGAGATTAAAGAAAATGAACAGAACGGTATGATTTACCTATAATATGGAGGGTGGGTTAATGAGGCCGAAATTTACTTCTGGAAATGTCACAAGACATGCACAGTATATGCATAGATATACTATACCAGGAACTGTTTTACAAATTTCATTATTTCTGTGCATTATATGTGTTAGCGCATTATTTGCAGAAAAATTCTGTAATACATATGTGTGTGTGTGTGCATATATATATGTATATATTTTTTCCCAAAAAGAAACAATGGAAATATCAGTCAAAAACTAATAAAAGTGTTTATAGGGGAGGGAGGAAACATAGAGATAAAGAAGAGAGAACTCTGAAGTGTCCTGTTTTATAGTTTTACTTTAATAGCCATGTAAATTGTTTACATAATTAAAACAAATTAAGTAAAAAAAGAAAAAAATCAAAACAGTCCCTAAAAACTGAAAACAACATAAAACACATAAACTCAGCCATATCAAGCTGGAGCTATAATCACCCAGAGAAAAATTTCTGACTTGTTTCCTTTGGAAAACTTAAAACATATACAGAAGTAAACAAAATAGTATAATAAATCCATCACTCAGCTTCAGTATTATCAACTTATGGCCAGTCTTGGGTCATCAATACCATTGCCCCCTTACTCCTCTCATTTTATCTTATTTTGGAAAAAAAAAAAAAAAGCTCCAGACATCATGTTATTTAATCTGTAAGTATTTTATTATGAATTTATAAAAGGTAGACTTTTAACATAGTACATTAAGTGTCACTCATATGAAAAAATACCTTAATATCATCAAATAACCCATTTATCCATGTTCAGATTTCCACTGTTATAGTGACTTTAAAAACACAATATAAAAGAAAAAAAGATACAGATTTAAAAATCAAAGAAACAGACTTCTGCTTCTGATCATGACAAATATCAGACTTTCTCTCTTGCTGTAAACAACTAGAAAACCGGGCAAAATATATAAAACAATGAGTTTGAGATGTTGGATTATATGTAGCACAGGACTGAACCCTAAGAAAAGTGAAATAAGTGAAGTGAGCCCTATCATTACCCAGGCTTTTTGCCTGGAGGCATCTTCCAGATAATGGGCACAAGGAGAGGATACCCAAGCAAAGCACAAATAATCTTCTGAGAAAGAGATTGGCGTTCTGAGAGACTTAGATGACTGGAATCCGTGACCGGCGAGGGGGAGCTAATCAAAAAACGGGCTACAGAAATCTGCGTAGATTTGGCTGAATACTGAATTATTTTATACATGCTCAGGGTGAGACTCTACAAAACTGGGCAAAGAGCATCTCATTAGTAAAGAACAATTACCAGGAAGCTGTGAGCTGAAGAACTGCAAGAGCTCAAAGAGGCTGGGAGAAGTCTGAATCATCCAAAGTAGAGAAAGCTCATTGAACATCTGGAACATTTGGTAGAGACTCCAGAAACGTCACACCTTGTTAAAACCAAAAAAGCCAAACCCGTTGCTGTCAAGTCAATTCCAACTCATAGCGACCCTACAGGACAGATTAGAACTGCCCCATAGAGTATCCAGGGAGCGCCTGGTGGATTCAAACTGCTGACCTTTTGTTAGCAGCCGTAGCTCTTAACCACTGTGCCACCAGGATTTCCCATACCTTGTTAGCAGGGCCAAACTAGACTTGCCCTGATAAACATTAAAAACAAACCTCAAAAGGACCAAATTGAGCCACAGTTAACTTCCTGCCAAAGCAAACCTCAACACTCTTTAAAGGAAGACAACAAAATCATTACAAGACATGCAAAAGAAGCAGGAAAATGTGGTATAGAACCAGAAGAAAGACAAGACCAATAAAGAGTTTTAAAATAGCAATTATGAATATACTCAAGAATTTAAAAGAAAACCTAAACATAATGAGATTAAGAGCAAAATGAGGAGGGAAAAATACACTATTGCAAATACTAATCACAAGAAATTTGGAGTAGGTACTAATAACAGATGAAATAAATTTCAGAAAAAAGAATAGATGAGAAAAAGATATTTCATAGTACCCTTCTCAAAGTTATTGTTAAAACAAGTAGGCAAAAGAAATGGTAAAGCTATAGAAGACTTGAACAGCTCTATCAGTGAACTTGGTCTATTTGGCATTTATGGAATGCTACACTGGAAAGCACCAAAATAAATATTCTTTTCAAGTGCACTTGGAATATTCACTAAGATGTATCAAATAATGGGCCATAAAATAAGTCTCAATAAATTCGGAAGGACTGAAATCATACTGAATACCTTCTGTGGCCTCAACAGAATTAAAATAGAAATTAATAACAAATATCTGGAAATTTTAAAAGTTAAATAAGATACTTACAAATAACCCATGGATCAAAGCATAAATTACATGGAGAATTAGAAAATATATTTTACTAAGTGATAATGAAAACTCAACATTCAAAATTTGTGGAATGCACTGTCAAAACTCAGCCACAAAAAGACAAACAACCCAATCAAGACGTGGGCAAAGGATATGAACACGCACTTCCCTAAAGAAGATATTCAGGCAGCTAACAGATACATGAGAAAATGCTCTCGATCATTAGCCATTAGAGAAATGCAAATTAAACCTACGATGAGATTCCATCTTACTCCAACAAGGCTGGCATTAATCCAAAAAACACAAAATAATAAATATTGGAGAGGCTGCGGAGAGGTTGGAACTCTTATACACTGCTGGTGGGTATGTAAAATGGTACAACCACTTTGGAAATCTATCTGGCGTTATCTTAAAAAGTTAGAAATAGAACTACCACACAACCCAGAAATCCCACTCCTCGGAATATACCCTAGAGAAATAAGAGTCTTCACACAAACAGATATATGCACACCCATGTTTATTGCAGCTCTGTTTACAATAGCAAAAAGCTGGAAGCAACCAAGGTGTCCATCAACGGATGAATGGATAAATAAATTGTGGTATATTCACACAATGGAATACTACACATCGATAAAGAACAGTGACGAATCTGGGAAACATTTCATAACATGGAGGAACCTGGAAGGCATTATGCTGAGCAAAATTAGTCAGAGGCAAAAGGACAAATATTGTATAAGACCACTATTATAAGATCTTGAGAAATAGTATAAACTGAGAAGAACACATACTTTTGTGGTTACGAGGGGGGGAGGGAGGAAGGGTGGGAGAGGGTTTTTTACTGATTAGTTAGTAGATAAGAACTGCTTTAGGTGAAGGGAAGGACAATACTCAATACATGGAAGGTCAGCTCAACTGGACTGGACCAAAAGCAGAGAAGTTTCCGGGATAAACTGAATGCTTCAAAGGTCAGCGGAGCAAGGGCGGGGGTTTGGGGACCATGGTTTAAGGGGACTTCTAAGTCAATTGGCAAAATAATTCTATTATGAAAACATTCTGCATCCCACTTTGAAATGTGGCGTCTGGGGTCTTAAATGC
This sequence comes from Elephas maximus indicus, assembly GCF_024166365.1. Taxonomy (NCBI): domain Eukaryota; kingdom Metazoa; phylum Chordata; class Mammalia; order Proboscidea; family Elephantidae; genus Elephas; species Elephas maximus. Next base: position 46,709,993 of record NC_064837.1, on the reverse strand, counting down.
TAACAAGCGGCCATCTAAGATGCATCAATTGGTCTCAACCCACCTGGATCAAAGGAGAATGAAGAACACCAAGGTCAGACGATAACTAAGAGCCCAAGAGACAGAAAGGGCCACATGAACCAGAGACCTACATCATCCTGAGACCAGAAGAACTAGTTGGTGCCCGGCCACAACCGATGACTGCCCTGACAGGGAGCACAACAGAGAACCCCTGAGGGAGCAGGAGATCAGTGGGATGCAGACCCCAAATTCTCACAAAAAGACCATACTTAATGGTCTGACTGAGACTAGAGGAATCCCGGCGGTCATGGTCCCCAAACCTTCTGTTGGCCCAGGACAGGAACCATTCCCGAAGACAACTCATCAGACATGAAAGGGACTGGACAGTGGGTAGAAGAGAGATGCTGATGAAGAGTGAGCTATTTGTATCAGGTGGACACTTGAGACTGTGTTGGCATCTCCTGTCTGGAGGGGGGATGGGAGGATAGAGAGAGTTGGAAGCTGGCAAAATTGTCACGAAAGGAGAGACTGGAAGGGCTGACTCATTAGGGGGAGAGCAAGTGGGAGTATGGAGTAAGGTGTATATAAACTTATATGTGACAGTTTAACTTGATTTGTAAACATTCAGTTGAAGCTCAATAAAAGTTAATAAAAAAAATTTGTGGAATGCAGCTAAGGCAGTACTTAGAGCAAAATATATAGCTTTAAATGCTTATATTAAAAAGAAAGTTTTAAAATCAAGGATCTCAGCTTCCAGCTGTAAAAAGCTAGAAAAATAGTGGCCATCTAAGATACATTAATTGGTCCCAGCCTACCTGGAGCAAAGGAAAATGAAGAACACCAAAGATACAAGGAAAATATTAGCCCAAGAGACAGAAAGGGCCACATAAATCAGAGACTCCATCAGTCTGAGACCGGAAGAACTAGATGGTGCTGGCTACCACCAATGACGGCCCTGACAGGGAACACAAGAGAGAGTCCGTGATGGAGCAGGAGAAAAGTGGGGTGCAGAACTCGAGTTCTAGTAAAAAGACCAGACTTAATGGTCTGACTAAGACCGGAGGGACCTCAGAAAACCTGACCTCCGGACTCTTCTTTAGTCAGAGCTGAAACCATTCACCAAGGCACCTCTTCAGACAAAAATTAGACTGGACTATAAGACATAAAATGATACTGGTGGGCAGCTCCTGTCCGGAGGTGAGGTGAGAAGGCAAAAAGGGACAGGAGCTGGTTGAATGGACACGGGAAATCCGGGGTGGAAAGGAGTGTGCTGTCACATTATAGGGATTGCGACTAGGGTCACACAACAATGTGTATATGAATTTTTGTATGAGAAACTGACTTGCACTGTAAACTTTTATTTATAGCACAATAAAAAAGGGAAAAAAATCCAACTATTACCAAATGAGAACATTTGTATTTAAATTGGGAATATTTGTTACGTAATCAGAGAGATTAAAATAAAATAATTTTTTTTATTTATTTTAATCGGAGAGAACTTCCCTAAGCACCCTATTTGGAAATAGCACTGCTCTCCACCACCATCCAGTTATTCTTTATCCTTAAACACCCAATGAATTTCCTTTATATCAATAAAAATAATAAGTTTGTTTTGCTTAAAAAAAAAAAAAGCTAGAAAAATAAAAGTAAGTTATATCCAAAGTAAGTACAAGGAAGAAATAGTAAAGACAATAGCAGAAATCAATGAAATAGAAAATAGTGAAACCAAAAACTGGTTCTTTGAAATAAAATCAGTAAGCTGGGTTCAACCTCTAGTCTAGTCAAGGAGAAAAAAGGTGACACAAATTGCAGACACCAGGAATAAAAAAAGAAATATCACTACAAATCCTACAGACATTAAAAGGATATTAAGGGAATATTATGAATAATTTTATACTGATAAATTTGACTGCTTAGCTGAAATTGGACACATTCTTTGAAAGACACAAATTACAAAATAAAAAAAAATTTCCAAAACTGACAAGAAGAAATAGAAAACCTGAGTAGCCTAGCCCTTGATCTTTGAACAAATTGGATTGATATTTCAGATCCTTCCCACAGACAAAAACCCTCCAGGCTTAGATAGCTTTACTATTGAATTCTGTCAAACATTTAAAGAAAAAATAATATTAATCTTACAAAAAATTGTTCAAAAAAATATTCATTGTGTGCTGTCACGTCGATTCCAACTCATAGCAACCCTGTAAATGAAAGAGTAGAACTGCCTATAGGATTTCCTAGGCAGATCATCAGGTATTTTTCCCATGGAGCCACTGGTGGAGTCACACTGCCAGCCTTTTTATTTGCAGCCAAGTGCTTAATATTGCACCACCGGGACTCCTCTCAAAAAATAGAGGAGGAGGGGAAACTTCCTAACTCATTTTATGAGGTTATCATTACCTTAATATCAAAACCAGACAAACATTACAAGAAAAGGAAACTACAGACTAATATCGCTCCTGGACATGCAAAAATCTTTAACAAAGTATTATCAAATTGAATCCAGCAATAGAGGAAAAGAATAATAGATCATAACCAAGTTGTGTTTATCCTTGAAGTTAAGGTTGTTTTAACATTCAAAATCTGTCAGTGTAATCCAGCATAATAACAGATGAATGAAGAAATATCATACGATAATTTCAATAGATGCAGAAAAAGCTTTTGACAAAATTAAACACCCATTAATGATAAAATCTCTAAACAAACTAGAAGAAGGGAACTTTTTCAACCTGATAAGTTGCGTATATGAAAAACCTACTACTAACATCATATTTAATGGTAAAAGACTGAACGAACACTTTCTACCTAAGGTCAGAAACGAGGCAAGGATATTGGATCTCACCGCTCCTATTTAACATTGTACTGGAAATCCTAGCTAGTGCAATAAGGCATTCAAATTGAAAAGAGGTAAGTAAAATTGTCTTTATTCACAGATAACGTGATAGGGTTCATAGGAAATCCCAAGAAATCTGTAAACAAGCTACTAGGACTGTTGAATGAATTTAGCAAGATCATAGAAAACATGACCAGTATTCAAAAATCAATTTTATTTCTGTATACTAGCAATGAACAATTGTAAAATGAAATTTAAAATATAATGCTATGTACAGAAACATGGAATACTTAGGGATACACTTAAAAATATGTGCAAATCATGTATACTGAAAATGATCACTAGAAAAATTAAAGAAGACTTAAATAAATGGAGGGATAGCCGTGTTCATAGATTGAAAGATTCAATGTTGTTAAGATGTCTATTCTACCCAAACTGATCTTTTGATTCAATACAATCCAATCAAAAATCCCAGTAGGATTTTTGTAGAAATTGAAAAGCTGATTCTAAATTAATGTGGAAATTCAGAGGACCTGAAATAAGCAAATCAGTTTTGAAAAAGAAAGAAGTTGGAGGAGTTATACTATCTGATTTCAAGGCTTACTGTAAAGCTGCAGTCATCAGGACATCATAGTCATGGTGTAAGTATAGACATATAAGTCAGTGGATTAGAAAAACGTTTCTAACAACCAGCTTACACATATATAAATCATCTGTTTTTTTTTTTTTTTTTTTTTTTACAAAAGTGTCAAGGTAATCCAACGGAGAAGATTAGTCTTCAGAAAATGGTGCTGGAAGAACTAGAGTTCATTGGCGGGGGAGGGGGAATGAATCTTGACCCTTATCTCACATTATATGCAAGAATTAACTCAAAATGGATCATAGACCTAAACATCAAAAGCTAAACTATAAATCTTCTAGAAGAAAACATAAGAGGAAAAAAAAAAGCGCTGGCCATAACAAAAAATTTTTTTGATAAATTGGACTTGATCAAAACTTAAAATTTCTGCTCTTTGATAGACACCATTGAGGAATTAAAAGGCAAACTACACACCGAGAGAAAAGAATCCCATTATCGCTCCAAACTGGAAATAACCAAATGACCAATAGCAGGGAAATAGATATACATATTGCAGTATATTCATACCCAAATACCACACATGATATAATACTACTCAGGAACAAAAAAATGCAATAGTATGGATAAGTCTCAAAAACATGCTGAGTGAAAGAGCCCAATTACAAGAATACATACTGTATGATTCTATTTATCTGAAATTCTTGAAAAGGAAAGCTATAGTGTTAGAAAGCAGATCAGTGGAGGCCTTGGGCAAGGGTGGGAAATTGTCTGCAAAGGGTCATGGGGGGATTTTGCAGGGTTATGAAAATGTTCTATGTTTTGATTGGGGTAATGGTTATACCTGTTGCCATCGAGTCGATTCTAACTCATACCGACCCTATAGGACAGAGTTGAACTGGCCCATAGGGTTTTCAGGGCTGTAACCTTTATGGAAGCTAACTGCCACATCTCTGTCCTGCATAGTGACCGGTGGGTTCGAACTGCCAAACTTCTGGTTAGCAGCCAAGCACTTAACCACTGTGCCACCAAGGGTTCCTTGATAGTTATACAGGGGTATACATTTGTTAAAAGCCATTGAATTGTATACTTAAAACGGGTATATTTTAATGTATATAAGTCATCCCACAAATAAAGCTCATTTTAAAAAACTATACAGTGTGTATTGGTTGTCTGTGTCCACCCCAAAACTTAGTAGCATAAAACAGCAGCAGTCAGTTGGGGATTTCCAGTACGGTAGAGTGAGGAGGTCGACAAATCCTCTCACAAAAAGCAGCCGTAAAGCTGGACAGAACTATCTAAAAGAACCATTTCAGAACTCTGGAAATCAACTAAAGATATATAACAAACTAAGAGGTGTTTATTCATGAAAACTACTTTATTTTGGGTAAGAACAGCGTGAGTCTGTGACAGTTTTGCCTGGGGCTGCTCCCATGCCCTCTCAGCTCTTTCTGTATAGTAGTTCACCAGGGTGGGGCAAGCTGTGAAAACCAGCAGCTTTGGTGCTACTGCCAGAGTAGGCTCTCTTGATTTAGAGAATTTTCAGTTAAAGTGATGATAAGGAAGGCCAGTGGCTCTTCTAGCCTGAGGTTAAGGCCCGCAGAGCCCAGGATTTAACAGGGAGTTCTAGGAGGTGAGACAACAATAGGAGGCTTATAAGCTTATCACATATCCTGGTTTGACCAGAGGCTGTGCCCATGCTCATCAGAAACCAGAGTGAGCTCAAGCCAACCATATATTCCTGGCCAGCAGAGGTTGCATGCATGCACAAAGAGGTACAAAAGAGCTGAGCAAAAAGTAAAATCTAGGGGCAGCCTTGAAAAGAGCCTACACTTTTAATGTCCTCCGCAGCCCTCACACAGATCCATCAACATAAAATAGAAGCTTACTTACTTAACTGAACACTAAGCTATGAAGACTCAGGGTTCACATCTAGGAAGTTGACACTTAGAAAATAAAAATAGGAAAAGGTATCTTATACTAAGGAAAAAACCACTTAGTAGAGACTGTCTCAGGGTGGGGTAAGATGGATGTTGGACTTAGTAGGAAAAGATTTCAAAGCAGCTGTCATAAGTATGTTCAAAGAACTGAAGAAGGAGTCCAGTTTTTTTCAAAATTAAAGTATGATAAACATGGCCAGGGGCCGACTGCAGAACAGACTGTCAATTGCTTATATGCAAGTTTAAGCTGAAGCTGAAGAAAATTAGAACAAGTCCACAAGAGCCAAAATACAACCTTGAGTATATCCCACCTGAATTTAGAGACCCTCTCAAGAATAGACTTGATGCGTTGAACACTATTGACTGAAGACTAGACAAGTTGTGGGAAGGCATCAAGGATATCATACGTGAATAAAGCAAAAGGTCATTAAAAAGACAGGAAAGAAAGAAAAGACTGAAATAGACGTCAAAAGAGACTCTGAAACTTGATCTTGAACGTAGACTAGCTAAAGTGAAAGGAAGAAATGATGAAGTAAAAGAGCTGAACAGAAGATTTCAAAGGCCGGCTCGAGAAGACAAAGTAAAATATTACAATGAAATGTGCAAAGACCTGGAGTTGGAAAAACAGAAGGGAAGAACATGCTCGACATTTCTCAAGCTGAAAGAATTGTAGAAAAATTCAAGCCTTGAGTTGAAATTTTGAAGGATTCTATAGACAAGATTCTGAATGAAGCAGGTAGCATCAAAAGCAGATGGAGAAAAAGACTGGTCAGTGGGGGGGAGAGAGATGCTGATGAAGAGTGAGCTAATTAACTCAGGTGGACACTGGAGCGTGTGTTGGCAACTCTTGACTGGAGGGGGGATGGGAAGATAGAGAGAGAGGGAAGAAGGTAAAATTGGCACGAAACGAGAGACTGTAAGGGCTGACTCAATAGGGGGAGAGCAAGTAGGAGAAGGGAGTAAGATGTATGTAAACCTACATGTGACAGACTGATTGGAATGGTAAATGTTCACTTGAAGCTTAATAAAAATAAAAAAGAAAAAAAGATCAGACTGGAAAAAAAAAAAAAAAAGAAGATGGAAGGAATACACAGTCAAACCAAAAAGACAGCTACCTGGCCAATCGACTGGAAGAGATCCGTGTTTATGCCTATTCCCAAGAAAGGTGATCTAATTGAATGTGGAAATTATTGGACCAGACAATATTGTTAATAGCCCATGCAAGCAAAATTTTGCTGAAGATCATTCAAAAGCGGCTGCAGGAGTATATCAACAGGAACTGCCAAAAATTCAGGCTGGATTCAGAAGAGGACGTGGAACCAGGGATATCATTGCTGATGTCAGATGGATCCTGGCTGAAAGCACAGAATACCAGAAGGATGTTTACTTGTGCTTTATTGACTATGCAAAGGCATTTGACTCTGTGGATCACAACAAATTATGGATAACACTGCAAAGAATGGGAATTCCAGAACACTTAATTGTGCTCATGTGGAACCTAAACATAGATCAAGGGGCAGTCATTTGAACTGAACAAGGGAACACTGCGCGGTTTAAAGTCAGGAAAGGTGTGCATCAGTCTTGTATCTTTTCACCACACCTATTCAATCTGTATGCTGAGCAAATAATCTGAGAAGCTGGACTATATGAAGAAGAACGGGGCATCAGGATTGGAGGAACACTCATTAACAACTTGCGTTATGCAGATGACAGAACGTTGCTTGCTGAAAGTGAAGAGGACTTGAATCACATACCGATGAAGATCAAAGACCACAGTCTGAATTATGGATTACATCTCAATATAAAGAAAACAAAAATCCTCACAACTGACCAATAAGCCGCATCATGATAAATGGAGAAAAGGTTGAAGTTGTCAAGGATTTCATTTTACTTGGGTCCACAATCCACACCCATGGAAGTGGCAGTCGAGAAATCAAAAGACGCATTGCATTGGGCAAATCTGCTGCAAAGGACCTCTTTAAAGTGTTGAAAAGCAAAGACGTCACCTTGAAGACTAAGGCGCACCTGACCCAAGCCATGGTAATTTCAATCACATCATATGCACGTGAAAGCTGGACAATGAACAAGGAAGACCGAAGAAGAATTGACGCCTTTGAATTGTGGTGTTGGCGAAGAATAGTGAATATACCATGGACTGCCAAAAGAACAAACAAATCTGTCTTGGAAGAAGTACAACCAGAATGCTCCTTAGAAGCAAGGATGGCAAGACTGCGTCTTACATACCTTGGACATGTTGTCAGAAGGGGTCAGTCCCTGGAGAAGGACATCATACTGGTAAAGTACAGGGTCAGTGGAAAAGAAGACCCTCAACGAGATGGATTGACACCATGGCTGGAACAATGGGCTCAAGTGTAACAACAATTGTAAGGATGGTGCAGGACCAGGCGGTATTTCGTTTTGTGGTACAGGGGGTCATATGAGTCAGAACCGACTCAATGGCACTTAACAACAACAATTGCCATTGAGTCGATTTTTTTTAATTGAGCTTTAGGTGAAAGTTTACACATCAAGTTAATTTCTTATTCAAAAATTTATACACACATTGTTTTGTGATATTAGTTGTGATCTCCACAATGTGACAGCATAGACTGTAATCTTTATGAAAGCAGATCGCCAGGCCTTTTTTCTGTGGAGCCACTGGGTGAGTTCGAACGGCCAACCTTTAGGTTAACAGCCAATTGCAAACTGCTATAGCTCTTAAAAAATTAAAACAAAATCCTCTTGAACTAGCCTCCTCTCCAGAGAACCACTGTTTCAGTTTGAATATACCGTTCTAGACTTTTTTCTGTGCATTTACAGACATATATACACACAGTATATATCCTGCCCACCTCCCATCTGTCAGTTGGTCATACTGTGGTGGCTTGCATTTTGCTATGATACTGGAATCTCTCCAACCAGTACAGGCAACTGACTTTTTTTGGAGGGGGGGCGGTGGTGGTGGTTGGTCAGGGAAGGCCTCGCTAAGTTGATGCTTGAACACAGACCTGAAGAAGGTGAGGGAACAAACACGGCAGGTGGGTATCCGGTGGAGAAGCATCTCAGGCCAGTGAAGCTGAGTCACCATGGTGGACAGGTTTCAGCAGAGCTGCTAGACTAAGACAGACTAGAAAGAAAGGCCTGGCAATCTACTCCAAAATATTAACCAATGAAAACCCTATAAATACAGAATATCATCCAAGGCTTCAACTTACTTACTTTGGATGTGTCATCAGGACAGACCAATCGCTGGAGACGGACATCATATTTGGTGAAATGGAGGGCCAGCGAAGGTAATGGAAACCCTCAATGAAATGGATTGATACAATGGCCACGACAATGGGCTCAAGCATACCAATGATCATGAAGATGGCACAGGACAAGGCAGCATTTCTTTCCATTATATATGGGGTCATCGTGAGTCAGGGGCACCTCAAGAGCAACTAACAACAACATATATCCTGTAAAAACATATAATATTTCATGAGTCATTTTCTTTTACCTAACTGACTTTGTACAGTATATATAGTTCTGTAATTTGATTTTTCATGAAAAAACATGACCTGGTGAAATTAAAAAAAAAAAAGCAGATGGAAGGAATATAGTCACTGTACCAAAAAGAATCGGTCAACATTCAGCCATTTCAGGAGGTAGCATATGATCAAGAACCAGTGGTATTGAAGGAAGAAGTCCAAGCTGCACTGAAGACATGGCAAAAAACAAGGCCCCAGGAATTGATAGAATACCAATTAAGATGCTTCAGCAAACAGATGCAATGCTGGAAGCGCTCACTCGTCTATGCCAAGAAATTTGGAAGACAGCTACCTGGCCAGCCGACTGGAAGAGAGCCATATTTGTGTCCATTCCAACGAAAGGCGATCCAACAGAATGCAGAAATTATCGAACAATATCAGTATCGCACACAAGTAAAATTTGGCTGAAGATCATTCAAAAGCAGTTGCAGCTGTACATCTACAGGGAAGTGCCAGAAACTGAAGCCAGATTCAGAAGAGAATGTGGAACCAGGGATATCATTGCTGATGTCAGATGGATCATGGCTAAAAGCAGAAAATACCAGAACGATGTTTACCTGTGTTTTATTGACTATGGAAATGTATTTGATTGTGTGGGTCATAACAAATTATGAATAACAGCGTGAAGAATGGGAATTCCAGAACCCTTAATTGTGCTCATTCAGAACCTATACATAGACCAAGAGGCAATCGTTTGAACAGAGCAAAGGGATACTGCATGGTTTAAAATCAGGAAAGGTGTGCATCAAGGTTGTGTCCTTTCACTGTACTTATTCAATCTGTATGCTGAGCAAGTAGTCAGAAAAGCTGGACTATATGAAGGAGAATGGCATCAGGATTGATGGGGGACTCATTAACAACCTGCAATATGCAGGTGACAACCTTTCTTGCTGAAAGCGATGAGGACTTGAATCACTTACTGATAAAGATCAAAGACTGTAGCCTTCAGTACGGATTACACCTCAACATAAAGAAAACAAAAGTCATGCATGCGAAAGCTGGATAATTCATATGAAGACCCAAGAAGAATTGATGCCTTTGAATTATGGTGTTGGTGAAGAATATCGAATATACCATGGGCTGCCAGAACGAGCAAGCCTGTCTCAGAAGAAATATGAAAGAGTGTGCCTTGAAAGCAAAGACGGTGAGACTTCGTCTCATGGACTTTGGTCATGTTATTTCACAGACTTTGGTCATGTTATTAGAAGGTACCATTTCTTGGAGAAGGACATCATGCTTGGGAAAGTAGAAGGTCATCGAAAAAGAGGAAGACCCTCAACGAGCTGGATTGACATAGTGGCTGCAACAGTGGGCTCAAACATAACAATTGTTTGAGGGTGATGTCGGACCGGGCAATGTTTTGTTCTGTTGTACATAGGGTCGCTATGAGTTAGGACTGACCCTGCAGCATCTAACAACAACATGGTGATGACATGTTAAATAGAGAATATCAATAGGAAAAAAAAGTACCCGCTGGAAATCGTGGAGCTGAAAAGTTCACTAGCAGTCTCAGTGGCAGATTAGAGATAGCAAAACAGATAACAAGTGAACTTAAAGATGGATCAATAGAAATTATCCATCTGAAGAACAAGGAGATAAAAAGATAAAGAAAAACGAACAGAGCCTTAGAGACTTGTAGGACAACATCAGGGGTACTCAAAAAAAAAAAAAAAACCATTGCCATTGAGTCGATTCCGACTCATAGCAACCCTAAAGGACAGAGTAGAACTGTCCCATAGGGTTTCCAAGGAGCACCTGATGGATTCAAACTGCCGACCTTTGATTAGCAGCCATAGGTCTTAACCACTGTACCACCAGGGTTTCCTCAGGGGTACCAGCATACACATAATGGGAATCCTAGAGGATAGAAGAGAGAGGAAGGCACAGAAAAAAGTTTGAAGAAATAATGACTGAAAAGTTCCAAAATTTGATGAGAAACATTAATCAACAGCTCTAAGAAACTCAGCGAACCCCAAGTAGAATAAACACAAGGATATCCACACCTAGACACTTCAGAGCCAAACTATTGAAAGCCAAAAATAGAGACATTTGAAAGCAACAAGAGAAAAACAACTCATCACATGCAAGAGAAGAACATACAAATAATGAGTGACTTATCAGAAACAGTGGAGGCCAGGCAGTACTATGACATACTCAAAGTACTAAAAGAAAAAAAACTGCCAACTAAGAATTCTATATCTAGCAAAACTGTCTTTAAAAAAATTAAGCCAAAATAGACATTCCCAGATAAACAAAAACTGAGAGAATTTCTTGGTTGCAAATGTGCCTTACAAGAAATACTAAAGGAAGTCTTTCAGATTGAAAGGAAATAAACGTCAAATGGTAACTCAAAACTACAGAAACTGATAAATGAAGTGCACCAGAAATAGTAAATATGTAGGTATATCTAAACCCCCAAAAATGGAACTCATTGCCATCGAGTCAATGCCAATTCATAGCAACTCTATAGGACAGAGTAGAGCTGCCCCATAGGATTTCTAAGGCTGTAACCTTTACAGAAGATGACTGCCACATCTTTCTCCGGTGGAGCGGCTGTTGGGTTTGAACCACTGACCTTTCACTTAGCAGCTGAGCACTTAACCACTGTGCCACGAGGGCTCCTTAGGTATATCTTAAAGACTATATGATTATGATTTTCTCATCTCTCAAACTTTTTAAACACATAAGATTATATAAAGCAATAATTATAACACCATATTGTTGGGTTTATAACACATACATATGCAAGTAATACATATGCAAGTATAGCTTAAAGCAGGAAAAGGTGATACATTGGAGGAAAATGTGTTTTGTGGGAATTAAGTTATTCTGAAAATGATTGTGATAAATTTAGATTGTGTGTGGCTTGTTAATCCACAGAACAATCTGTAAGAAAATACCTAAAAAAAATTAACAGAGGAATAGAAATGGCACACTTAACATAAAAAAGACAGTTACTATGCAAACAGAACACTCCACCCAATGACTACAGAATAGGCATTCTTTTTAAGCACTCTTGGAACATTCCCCAGGATAGACCGTAGCTTGGGTCACAGAACAAGTCTTGATTTAAGAAGACTGACATCATACAAAGTATGTTCTCTGAGTTAAATTCGAGATCTACAACAGAGCAAAATCAGTGAAAACCCCCAGAAATTAGAAATTATTTTGAAATTAAGCAACACACTTCTGAATAACCCATGGGTTAAAACACACACACACAGGGAAATTTCTGTATTTTGAACTGAATGAAAAAACCATGTCCAAATCTATGGAATGTAGCTAAAACAGTAATTACAGAGAAATTTATAGCTTTGAATGTCTATATCAGAAAAAACAGTCTCAAATCAACAACATAAGCTGCAGCATTAAGAAAAAGAAGCAGCTAAGCCCAAAGCAATATAAATAAACCCTTATATTTATGGTCAATTCATTTCTGACAAATAGCTAAAATAATTCAATGACGAAAGTATGATAGTCTTTTGAATAAATTATACAGGGACATTCAGATACCCCAAGCCAAAAAAAAAAAAAATCTTAGACCCTTAATTCACACCATATACAAAAATTAACTCAAATGGAGCAGAGACCTAAATGTAAGAGCTAAAACTAAAATTTCCTAGAAGAAAACATAGGGGGAAAACTTCATGATCTTGGTTAACCAAAGAGTTCTCAGATACACAAAGAGCACAAGCTATAAAAGAAAGAGCTGGTAAATTGGACTGCATTAAAATTAAAAACTTTTGTGCTTCAGAAAGCACCATTAAGAAAATGAAAAGACACAGACCAGGAGAAAATATTTGAAAATCATACATCTGATAAAAAAAATATTTGTATCAAGAATAAATTTCAGTAATAAGAAGACAAAAAAGCCAATTAAAAAACAGGCTAAAGACTTGGGTAGACATTCCTTTAAGGAAGAAGTGTGAATGGTTAATAACTTAGTGACAAGGTCTTACAAGGTCATTAGTCATCAGGGGATTGCATAATAAAACCACAATGTGATTCTACTGTATACTCACTGAAATGGTTATAATAAAGAGCAATACCAACTTTTGCAAGGATGTGGAGAAACTGGAACTTTCATATATTGCAGCTGGGAATGTAAAATGTACATTTTGGTAGTCTCACAGAAAGTTCAACCTACTCTGTTGTTAGCTTCCATTGTGTCAGCTTGAACGAATGGCAACCTTGTTACAACAGAACAAACATGGCCCAGTCCTGCATCATCCTCCAGTCACCAGAATGTTCAGGTTCATCGTTGCAGCTACTATGCCATTCCATCTCACCAAGGGTCTTTCACACTCCTGTTGGCCCTCTACTTCACCAAACATCATGTTCTGTAGCAATTGATCTCTCCTAATGATTTTTGAAATGATCAAAGTTAAGACCTTGGCTGCTAACCAAAACGTCGGCAATTTAAATCCACCAGCTGCTCCTTGAAAATTGCATGGGGCAGTTCTGCTCTGTCCTATAGCATCACTTTGAGGCAGAATCGACTAGATGGCAGTGGGTTTGGTTTTGATTTGGTTAGTGATCAAAACAAGTGAGTTGGACAATGTTCTGTTGTGATCCATAAGGTTCCATAGGCTGATTTTCAGAAATAGCTTACCTGAAGAACACCAAGGTCACAAGATAATTATGAGCCCAAGAGACAGAAAGGGCCACATGAACTAGAGACTTACATCATCCTGAGACCAGAAGAACTAGGTGGTGCCCGGTCACAACCGATGACTGCCCTGACAGGGAGCACAACAGAGAACCCCTGAGGGAGCAGGAGAACAGTGGGTTGCAGACCCCAAATTCTCATAAAAAGACCAGACTTAATGGTCTGACTGAGACTAGAAGAATCCCGGCAGTCATGGTCCCCTAACCTTCTGTTGGCCTGGGACCGGAACCATTCCCGAAGACAACTCATCAGACATGGAATGGACTGGACAACGCGTTGGAGAGAGATGGTGATGAGGAGTGAGCTACATGTATCAGGTGGACACTTGAGACTGTGTTGGCATCTCCTGTCTGGAGGGGAGATGGGAGGGTAAAGAGGGTTAGAAACTGGCAAAATGGTCACGAAAGGAGAGACTGGAAGGAGGGAGTGGGCTTACTCATTGTGGGGAGAGTAAATGGGAGTATGTAGTAAGGTGTATATAAGTTTATATGTGAGAGACTGACTTGATTTGTAAACTTTCACTTAAAGCACAATAAAAATTATTAAAAATAAAAAGAAATAGCTTACCAGCCTTTCTTTGTAGTCTCTCTTAGCCTGGGAGCTCTGTTGAAACCTGTCCATGATGGGTGACCCTGCTGGTATTTGAAATACCAGTGACATAGTTTCCAGCATCATAGCAACACACAAGCCACCGCAATGTGACAAACTGACAGACGAGTGGTGGATAAACTTATTATTAAAAAAACCCAAAACCAAACCTGTTGCCATCAAGTTGATGCCAACTCATAGTGACCCTAATAGGACAGAGTAGAACTGCCCCATATGGTTTCCAAGGCTGTAAATCTTTATGAAAGCAGACTGCCACATCTTTCTCCCACAGAGCAGCTGGTCAGCTTGAACCACTGACCTTTTGATTAGCAGCCAAGTACTTACCCACTGTGCCACTGGGGCTCCTGACTTAGTATAAAACCTAGCAATTCCATTCCTAGAAACCTAGACAAAAGAAATGAAAACATGTCCACACAAAGACTTAAGAGATCTATCAGCCAAACATAATGTACAGATAGTGTCTGGATCCTAATTTAAACAAACAATTTGGACAAAGGCACTCATGAGATAATAGGGAAAAATTCAACACAGACAGGGTATCAGATGGTATTAAAGAATTATTGATTTTGTTGGGTGTAATAATGCTATGGTTGTGTTTCTTTAAATGTCCCTATCAGAAATATGTACTGAAATATTTACAGGTGAAATAATATGTCTACAATTTGCTTTAAAATACTAGAACATAAACAGGAGGAATGGATGAAACAAAAATTCCAGAATATTAATAAATATCAAAGCCTAATGACAGTATATGTGGGTTCTCTATACTATTTACCCTTCTTTTGTGTGAAATCTTTCATGATACTAAATTAAAAAACTGAGAACTTGACCACTATGGAAAAAGAGCTTTTAAGAAATTCATAAAGGAAAGTGGGTAGCAGTATTTCATAACTCAGTTTATTTAAGCCCAGTACCAGTCTGTCCTCCGTATACCTTGCAAACATCCAGTTCTTTCCTTACTGCCATGCAAAAGGTTACCTTGGATAGAGATTTAAGTGAAAGAGCAGAGACAAAACTTGGGGTCTTCTTTTTTGACCAGATGATGGCAGGTACTAGCTAGCTTTCTGGTATTCCTGGATTTGCAAAATGCATGTAGCTCTTCTAGAGCACACATATGTAGTGTGCTCTTAATAGCTATTAACATTTCCAAATGTGAATCAAGCACTACCCCGCCCATGCAAATTCTTACACACAGTACAGCCTTTCTCCTATGTGAATGACATCTGCTTCTTCCTGAATGTGAAAGGTTTCAGGATATACAACTGCTTTTATTTGGGGCATGGGAATTTTACAGTTCTTACATATGCAAACATGTTTAATCAGGATGGTGTGTAGTATACTAAGGATGTGTTCTGATTTTGTTCGTTTTTTATTTTCTCCTTTTTCCATTTTTCAGTACATGTACTAGCCTTAGCAAGTTCTGTTCCAAACTCAGACACCTTGACTTGGCTTCCTGTACATCAATAACAAACATGTCTCTAAAAGCTCTAAGGTAACTTTCTTATAATAAGCATGTTCAATAATCAGAAAAAATGCATTTTTTAAAATAACTGAAATTAAGTTGAAATTAAGGCATCTATGTTTTGTTTTTTTTTTTTAATGTTTTCTGAATATGCACTGTAGTTCAGAATAGATCTTTTATCTTACTGCTTGCCTAAGTTACAGGACACCTCTAGATGAAATGACTAACTAGGATTTCTGAAAAAAAGTAGTACAAAATAGTACAGTTATACATGAAGGACTAGGTTTTTCTGATAGCTTTTTTTTTTTTTTTAAAGTACACATCAGCATAGTGATTAAAACAGAGTTTAGGAGTCAGATTATTAACCAGGTACCTTGAGCATATGTAACCCTTCTGAGCTTTTCCTCATCATCTCGTATGGCTATTTTTGGGGTTAAACAAGATAATATTAGACTGAACCATATAAAGTTGCCAATATTTGACAGTTTGGTCATATAAAAATGGCTCAACATAATGTATATAAAGTATTGAACATGTTACCTGGCATATAGTAACCATTGCCATCGAGTCGATTCCAACTCATAGCAACCCTATAGGACAGTAGAACTGCCTTACAAGCTTTTAACCACTGTGCCACCAGGGCTCTAGTAAAAAAAATAAAAATAAAAATAAGCACTCAGTAAATGTTAATTATTTTAATGTTAATGTGTGTTTTAAAGTATATTACAGAAAGTTTATCTTAAAAGGAGGGTGAAATGTTCATTCTCTTTAGAACCTTATCTTTTAATCAGCCTTTTATAACGGATTATGGTCCCGTGTATTGGTTCCATTTATGCATAGTAAGGATTTTTTTAAAATGTAAGCTATTACAATATTCAGTTTAAAAAAAGAATATAGATATAGTTAAGTATAAGTTATCTAGAAGCACTACTTCTAGATCTTCCTTGTGAATATTGAGCACATATTTAGAACAATTTTTTATAGTTTACAAGATATTTTTATATATGATCTCATTTATGTAAAAAACTTATGCAGTAGATAAGACAGACATTTTACAGATGAAAAAAATCTGGATTACGTTTTCAAGTGCCAGGTACTGTGATCCAACCATGGTATTCAATCAAATAAGGTATTATTGCTGCCCTTAAGTTGCTCGGTATCTAGTGGGAGAAAAAAAAACAAACTCTAAACATGTCATCATATTACTTTGTAATAATAGTAGCAAGTACATCGATTTTGGGAGAATACAGAAATAGTACCTTGGCTAATCTTGGACTAAGGGAGGTCTAGACAGGCTTCCTAAAGTGATTTGCTTGAGGTCACACCGTTAATGTTAAGGAACAAAGGACCTAGATCTCCTGAATATTATTACATATTTAAAACAATTTAAGCAATGTTTTCCAAAGAATGTCATAGAAAGCTTGGAATTCTTTTATGTCCCAAGTGTGAAACTAAACTAATAAGAGCAGAAAGGGTAAAAGTGAAGCTAGTATTTGATAAAAGGCAGAAGTTGAACACAAGATATTCTAAAGTCAGCTTACAGAAATAATACTCTAGAAACATCACAGAGAAGGAAATATATAGATCCTTTGTAATCTATTTAAATAAAAGTTTAAAAGTCCTTATTATTACTTTGATAAGTAAAAGAATTAATTGATAGGGAATCTGGATTTGAATCTGAACTCTTTACTAATTATACTCTGAGCTTAAACAAGTCATTTAATTTTATTCCGTATCTACAGACATTGAGATACATGATCAGTGCAAAAAGGATACAAATATATTTTGAAAAGTATAAAGCTCCATAAAAATCTAACACATCTGAAAAACAATATTATGCTTTGTGCTAACTGGTTAAATTGGATTTGAAATGACCTCACTAGTGATGTAGCACACATGAACACCACATTGGTGAATTAGCTTTTCTTTTTGCTGTAGAATTGCCTATATTCTAAATCTATATTAAGTATGTATGTTCTTGTGGGAAAGAATGGGCCTGTATCCATTCCTTGCTAAATGGCCAATAAAATGAAACTTCAGTGCCTTTGGAATTGAATTTAGTCATACGTTTGTCTCATTTTGTTTTATCCTAAGTGAGGGATGTCCACTGTTGGAGCAACTGAACATTTCCTGGTGTGATCAAGTAACCAAGGATGGCATACAAGCACTAGTGAAAGGCTGTGGGGGTCTCAAGGCCTTATTCTTGAAAGGCTGCACACAGGTAATACTCCATATAGTGCTTGTGAAAGTCAGAGGAGCCTTGAGTTCAGGGTCTGCAGCCCCAAGGCTTGAGAGAAATGTTAGTTGTTGTATATTATTGACCAAAGACACATGATTACTGAAAATTATTTTCCTTGGAATAAAAGAATATAAGAAGAATTAACATCTGACTCAAAATGAATATCTCCTTGCAGAATTGATTTTTAGAGAGAGGCGAGGTGAGTAGATAGAAATCACACTGAGCATACACCATAGGCGAGAAGGGTTTCCTGCAATTTTATCTGTACTGAAAAGAAAACCTGCTATGTTGTTACTGCCTGAGACTTTCAACTATAGGCAAGGAAAGCAGTCTTGGCAATTTCCATTAGTTGTTTAACCACCAGAAGTTTGTCTGAAATGTGCCAAGTACATAGCTACCTACATTTTACAGTGTGGATGTTTATTTCCTGCCCGTCGCATTACAAATCCAACATAGTTTGTCGTTAAAAATGTTATTTTCTCGGTATTTTACAGTGAAAAGGGGGAACTGACTAGGTAGCATCTGAAAGGAAATGATGAAGAGTGGATTTAGAAGTGATTGACAACATAGGGCTAGATTTTTATTTTATCAATGGTTTCTCAGATTTCATGCTTTGGTTTCCATTAAAAATGTCCGCATTCTTTTGCCGTGGTAGAAGGGGCCCATTATTTAAAGCGGGGCTTTGGAAGTCTGCCGGCCTTAGAACCACAGCTCGAGCTTCTGGTTATTTATGGGGTCCTGGAAAACATTGACTGGAGTGCGTCATTATAATCAATTAGTTGCCATCTGTTCCTAGCACTGTGAGCATGGCACTGATCTTCCAGCAGCAGATAAACACTGTGGATTCCTTTCTCAGCTCCTGTGCCCCAAAATTTGTTTATAAAACACTTTATAGGAGGTATAAAAATATGAAAATTGTCATACTCTTCATAATTCCTCAGCAAAAATGCTACGAGGCATATTTAATTTATCAGAAGCAAAATCCATAAACAATAGGCAGTGTTGATTTAATCTTTTCCTTAATTTGGTGGTAATAATATGATTTTTATATGGTCAGAACTGATGAAAAAACTGATAGCCATAGTAATGTTTCTGGCTCATTGTTCCTTTTGAAATTTGGTTGGCTATAGTTAGACTGTATTGATGAAAGTATTAATTCTGAAATATTTCTCCTTTAAAACCATGTCAGTGATTTTTTTTTCTCTCTTTTTTATCTTTCTAGCTAGAAGATGAAGCTCTCAAGTACATAGGTGCACACTGCCCTGAACTGGTGACTTTGAACTTGCAGACTTGCTTAGTAAGCAGTCATTCCCATGACTATACTGTATTAGTAATTCATTTCAGTAGTATTATTGTAAGAGTTTCAGTCAGTAAGACCAGTGGTTTTTCCACTGAAACCCTTGGGGACACAGTAGACACACAAACGACTCTTTACCTGCTTGACAGTAGCCATGTCTAGGGTCTTTGACATAGATGAGATAAACAGTATGGTAGGTAGATAAGACAGAGCTAACTGTAACTTCACCCCTTTCTTTTCTGCTTAAGAACACTATCTACTTTTTAAAAATAAATCCTTCACAAACTCTAGTATTTAAAATATTTTGGTAACAAATTATTTGCAATCATACTTTATAATTGATTAAGATGTGTCAGTGTGTCACAACCCTACTCTTGGAACTACTGATCTAAACAGATGGCAAGCAAACTAAAACCAAAAAACTAAACCTATTACCCTTGAGTCGGATTCCAATTCATAACAACCCTCTAGGACGGTATAGAACTGCTGCATAGGGTTTTCAAGGCTGTAAATCTTTACGGAAGCAGGCTGCCACATCTTTCACCCATGGAGTGGCTGGTGGATATGAATCGCTGACCTTTTAGTTAGCAGCCTAGCACTTAACCACTGCGCCACCAGGGCTTCTTGGCAAGCGAGCTATACCCTTTAAATGATTGTCAGGTAGCGTTACTAGTTAGCGTTTGGCTTTGTTCAGTCCATACACTTTTTTTGTTTACCCCCAAGCCTGTACATTTTACTCAGAGAACTTGCTGGAACTACTCAAGGGGCCCAAAACATTGGCAGTAAACGTTTAGCTTTTCTTTCTTGCCTTGAACATTACCTGTGGGTGAGAGCCTCTCATTGCAATGAAAAAAAGTTGATAAGGGTTTTTCTTGTTTGGGCTAAGCCTTCTGCTTATACCTTCCCCTTTTTATTTGATCACTTGAAACTTGAGAGCATAGTGGTTATTTAGTTTAAGGGTTATATATAATACCAGTACCAGTTACTTTCAAGTCACCTCCAACACATGGCCACCTCATGTGTGTCAGAGTAGAACTGTGTTCCACAGGGTTTTCAGTGGCTGATTTTTCAGAAGTAGATCACCTGGCCTTTCTTCCAAGGCGCCTCTGGGTGAATTCAAACCTTCATTTCGTTTAGCAGCCAAACATGTTAACTGTTTGCACCACCCAGGGGAAGAAAAAAACCCTTTGCCATTCAGTTAATTGTGACTCGTGATGAGTGCATGTGTCACAGAGTAGAACTGCCTCATAGGATTGTCTTGGCTGTAATCTTTATGGAAGCAGATCATCAGGCTTCGAACCACCAGCCTTTAACCTTTAGGTTAGTAGTGGAGTGAAAACTATTTGTGCCATCCAGGGACCTTTGCACCACCAGGGACTGTGATATATAAAGGTCCATGTGTTATGCAATTTAAGTGACCTGTCCTTTTGGCCCTTGAGGGATGGTGCTGATAATGAGCTGCTTAGGAGGCACCTGGAGATTGATTTAAAGGGGTGGCATTCCTTCTTATTAATTCTGATCACCATAAATATTACTACCAAAATTTGCCTAATGTCATTTATGGGACTGAAATACATGCCTCTAGATAGGAAGTTGTCCATGGGTAATGCCAATGGTTAAGTGCTTGACTACTAGCCAAAAGGTTGTTGGTTCGTATCCTCCCAGAGGTGCCTCAGGAGACAGGCCTGGTGACCTGCTTCCAAAAGGTTACAGCCTTGAAAACACCATGGAGCAATTCTACTCTGCACACATGAGGTTGCCATGAGTCGGAATCAACTCAGTGGCAACTAACAGTAACAACAGAGAGGAAGCACAACTGTTGTAAACATAATCTTACATCATCTTGCAGTACTAGAAAAAACTTAACTTGGACATCTTCAGATGATATGATTAATTTTTATTTTATGTACATGTATATATATGAATTTATATAAATGACACACTATCTATATAAGGAGCCCTGGTGGCACAGTGGTTAAGAGCTTGGCTGCTAACCAAAAGGTCGGCAGTTCAAATCCTCCAGCTGCTCCTTGGAAACCCTGTGGGACAGTTCTGTTCTGTCCTGTAGGGTTGCTGTGCGCTGGAATCGACATTGATATACACCATGCACACACATATTGCATAATGTGCATGCACACACACACAAATACATACATCCCATTTTCAGGTTTAGTTTGGTTTCTTTTACTTTTCAGCAGGCAGGAATCACAGTTGGTAAGCATAAAGAACTAGTTCTGTCATATATATTTTATTGTTTTCCTTCACCCAAATCTTAGTACACAAGTCATTCCTTCCCTACAGTGTGATGAATGATTCTCAACATGCATGAGACTTCATGTTGCTGCCCAAAATTATTGAAGTGACTTAAGCACATTCTTCAATCTCTTCTTCTTAAAAGTAATTTTTTTTTTAATTGTACTTTAGGTGAAAGATTACAGCTTAATTTCCTTTACAAAAATTTATTTGTGTGACCCTAGTTGCAACCCCCATAATGTGACAGCACACTCCCCCTTACCACCCCGGATTTCCCATGTCCATTCACCCAGCTCCTATTCCTTTCTGTCTTCTCATCCCTCCTCCAGACAGGAGCTGCCCATTTAGTCTTGCGTATCTACTTGAACTAAGAAGCACACTCTTCACAAGTGTTATTTTATGTTTTATAGCCCAATCTAATCTTTGTCTGAAGAGTTGGCTCCTGGAATGGTTTAAAAGTAAAATTTTAGTAAATTTTACTATATTTAATATTTAGGTTAAAGTATTGGCAGTGTGACTTCCCTCATCATTCTTCCTCCGTAATGTTATAGACTTTAAAACATAAGAAGAAAAAGGCAGCAGGGCCCTATAATGCTTTTCTCATACTGTGTGGCATAAGGCCTGCTGACCTGCATGCTTATTGATTGCTGCTTCTCCCTTTACCTCTCGGTTATCCCTGTCTAGTCGCATTCGTTTTGCACTTTTTCAGGTACTTCCACGTGTGTGTGTGCTTCATTGGTATCTGTTTTATATTTATATTTTGGTTGCATGATACTGAGAACATGCTGATGTAAGCCGTGAATGTTTAAAGTTTGGGTTTTTGTTTTTGTTTTCAGTTATCCTTGAAACCTAAGGGGATACTGTTTGATTAAACAGAAATGACAGGAGAGCTTTATTCTGAGGCCTATACAAAATCAGTGAATCATGCAGGACAAATAAAAGTGCTCGTAGTATCCAACGTATTAAGAGGTTTATATGTAATATCTTTTAATGTGTGTTCTTTTTTCATTTTAAAATATTTAAAGCATATACAAAAATGTATTTTGTTTGGATACAACTGTTCATCCCCATAAAATAGGATGTTCTTTACATTATAAAACTAAAATATAGGAATAAAATGGATGCTCTGGCTGATACAGGAATGCAATTGTTTCATTTTTTTCTCTAACTTATCGTATCAATTTAAACTTGTAAGTATATTTTTACTATTAAAATGCTGCTTTTATTACCTGTATTCTAGACAAGGGTTCTACTTTTAAAACACATACACACACAAAAATTTTTTTTAATCAATTAGCTGAGCCTACGCTGTGATGCACCCTGTGCTATTTCCAGTCCCATTAAGTTAATGGGCCCCATTACAGCTTCTTGCCTCTACACCAGAAACAGATTCTCTTGGAGGCTAAATCAAAAGGAACTGAAAGGAAGAAACAAAGTGCATTCATCTTCTATTAGGTCTGCTACATGACTAATGGTAAACCTGCCCTGATTTCTTTTTGGTGCTTGTTTTCACAGATGTAATATTTTTCCTCTTATTTCTGCTGAGTTACTAAAATCTATGGTTTTTTTGCTCTTGTCTTTTAGCAAATCACAGATGAAGGTCTCATTACTATATGCAGAGGGTGCCATAAATTACAGTCCCTCTGTGCCTCCGGCTGCTCCAACATCACAGATGCCATCCTGAATGCTCTAGGTCAGAACTGCCCACGGCTTAGGTAAACATTTTTTGTTTAGCTCAAAAAATAAGGAAAAGGAACAGAAGCCTCCCATCCATATTTATTCCTTGGGTCCTTGAAATTTTAAGGTAGACACTATCAGGTGACTTGTTTCAACTGCCCATCTACGTCCATTGTACCTTATTTGATTACATGTAATTGGTATGAACCAAGGGGTAGCAATCCCTGTATTCTACTTGTTGCAATTCATACTAAAGAAAAACAGTGTTTTATTTCATTAGTGAAGGAAGTAAAGGCATTTTCTCTTACTACTGCTTTCATAGATTTCATGTATTTCACCTTGTGGTCATTTATATTGTAGTAATGATGCCAATCTACAGCACTGGGTTGGGTTTAATGATGCCAAAAAACCAACCCTGGTGGCACAGTGGTTAAGAGCTACAGCTGCTAACCAAAAGGTCGGCAGTTCGGATCCACCAAGCGCTCCTTAGAAACCCTATGTGGCAGTTCTACCCTGTCCTATGGGGTCTCTATGAGTCGGACTCGACTCAAGGGCAACAAGTTTTTTTGGTTTAATGATGCCAGGTACGTGGGTTTTTTTTTTTGTATGTGCCATTGAGCCAATTCCAACTCATAGCAACTCTACAGGACTGAGTAGAACTGTGCCATAGAGTTTCCTAGGCAGTAATGGAGCAGGTCGCCAGATTTTCTTCTCTCATGGAGCAGCTGGTGAATTTGAACCACCAGCCTTTGGTTAGCAGCTAAGCATTTAACTGTTGTGCCACCAGGGCTCCTTGCCAGGTACATAACAATGGGGTATTTAAAAAGAAAGAAAAAAAAAAAAACGTACAGGAGGATCTTTTGTGCTGGTGATCTTTTAGTAAAATAATTTTTTTTTTTTTTAACTAATACTAAGCCTTATTTCTCTATGGCTCTTCAATATGGTATTGGCTGAATATTTATGAAGAATGCTGTGTAGCATGTACATGATTTCAATCCCATATTGATTCTGATTCTGTAGGAACACAACATACTATTTTGTAATGAGTAGGGATGATTCCCATATACCTTTTTGTCTTTTAAAACTAAATTTATGTAGTATTTATTACAATAAAACCTGCAAACCCTGGAAACCGTGTAAGGCGGAAATTTGTCAGAGAAGGAAAACTCAAATATTTTCCACTGAAATGAGCAACAGAAAAGTGATAAAGCTACATGCTGTCAAAGGTGGAAAACTTCCAAGACCTGGAAAAAAGAGGCAGTCCTTTCAAGTTCCAGCTCTCACAGCTTTCACTGTGTACGTCAGGCATTGTTTTAAGTACTTTATGAGCATTAATTCATTTAATCCTCATAACATGATATAACCATTATTTTCATCTCCATATTATAGATGAGGAAACCAAAGCACCAGGAGGTCAAGTAACTTCCTCAAGGTCTTATAGCTAGCTAGTAAGTGGAGGAGCAAGGATTTGAACTCCAGAGACCAAGAAACCATTTGTCTTACATGTAATAAGCATTGTAAACCAATAAAAGTTTCTAAAACTTTTTTTCATAATCACTTTGTCAGTGGGCCTAAACATAATTGTCTAAAGAAGCTTTGCCTACAGTGTGAAAACTCCTTAATAGAGCATAGACTTGTTGGTCACAATTAGTAATATCAAAGCCTAGAGTAGAGTACTTTTCTGGGGCTAAGAAAGTAACCATTCTACTCTAAAAATACTAAAATCAGTTGCCGTTGAGTCATGGCCACCCCATGCATGTCAGAGTAGAACTGTACTTCATAGGGTTTTCAGCAGCTGATTTTGTTGGAAGTAGATCACCAGGCCTTTCTTCCAGAGTGCGTCTGGGTAGACTCAAACGTCCAAACTTTCAGTAGGCCAAGTGCATTAAAAATGTTTGCACTACTCAGGGACTTCCTAAAAATATTACACCTTACCTTTTTTAAGAGAGGGGGTCTTCAGTTCTGTCCTCCTTTATAGTTCATTTTATTGTTAGAATGGAAAGGTTCTCAAATATGATACTTAACTAAAAACGTGTATTTCATTCGGATCATGCTTTCCCATTAGATATAACATTCATTTCTTATTGATTTTTAGTTGATAATGATTTCTTATAATTTAATCTTTTTCAACTTCTGTAGTAAGTAATTTGTAAGCAGACATGTAAGTGTTCTTTGGTATGGTTGTGTAGAAGTCACCAAACTTTTCATGGAAAAGAGCTACTTTTGATTCCCTGATCCTGTGGTTGGCATTTAGGTGGTGTTTAGCCGTTGTTGAATTCAGAAAGTGGCTGCCCGCTTAGTTTCCCTCTCCTTTGGGCCTCCCTGAGAATCTAAAGGAGGCAGGAAGCTTAAGTGTGTTTTTTATATATAAGTATGGAATTTCATATTTGGGACAGACCTTTAGTTAAGCAGCCCATAGCATCTTTAAGAAGCTGTTGAAATCTGAATGAACCTACATGGTAAAATAGGGAAAAAGAATAATTTACTTCAGCAACAGATTAACTGAAACAGAGTATTTATCTCCATTTCCTTTGTTTTCTAGGAGCAGGCTGCCCTCTGGGGGTGAGGAGTATGCCATCAAGAAGGCTTTTAAATGGCATTTCTCATGCATTTTGGCATTAACTACAAGCTTCCTTTATGTTCTTCTGTGTTCTTTGATTGCATCACCCTGAAATGTGGTGGTATTTACAGGACTCCTTTATGATGATCCCATGAAAGTGAACGGAGAGATCTATCTGTATATAGACTTGCTTAGCTGTTAATATCACTCTGTAGTATGTAGTCCTTAGGGAATAGGAGGTTGTTTTCTTAAATTCTTGCTGTTTTAATAAACTCAGTTTTCAGTGACCAAGGACTTGACTTGCACTTTTTTTTTTTTAACAGAATATTAGAAGTGGCAAGGTGTTCTCAATTAACAGATGTGGGCTTTACCACTCTAGCCAGGGTAAGTATTTTCTCCAGGCTCTATAGATTTATTTTGAATTTTTATTTCAGAAGAATGAGCACCAGGGGAGATGAGGAATGGCAGCATGAGACGTGGGTGAACCCCCCTACGGCCAGTGTTCCTAAGCATTCTCATGCTACTCTCTGAAAATGCACACATGCCTTGGAGAACATGCTGCTCTTTCATGAGACTTGATTCTCCACAATTTCATAAGATAATAAATTAAACTTAGAAGTGACTTCCTGGTGTTTTGTGAAAGAAATAGTCAGTTTACTTAATTATTTGATATGTGTGTGGTGGATGAGACTGATGTTGAAAAAAACAAAAGCCTCGCCTTAAGTGGAGAGATTTTAAGGAATTTTCTATATTCTCCAGGATATTTTAATACTTAGAATGGTTTATAAATTATTGTATAATAGTATTTAAAATTATACTAATTTTGACCAATGTAATGAAACATGGGGAAGAACATTTGCTTTCAGGCAGACTAATGGAATGCCAGTTGGGTGGGGCCTGCACGTGGCATAACTAAATGAGGACATAAAGCATGCCTTCCTCTCTCTCAAAGAAATAATTTTAATTAAATATAGTTGAAAGGATTCTCTATTAGCCCAGTATTAGCATTCAGCAAATTTATTCTCTTGGACTTATAAGATGTTAGATACTTTAAATATGGAGTACTTGAGAAATCCCACTGTGATCAAGGTCTTTTAAGGCGTGTTATTAATGGAATAAGACAGAGGAGACGTTAGAATGACAGCAACTCTGAAATTCATCAGTATATTTAATACTACCTCTTAGTTTTCTAGCCTTGAATTTTTCTCACGTTTTAAAATGTTTGCACTGTAATGTTTGGTTTTATACTTTGTAGAATTGCCATGAACTTGAAAAGATGGACCTGGAAGAGTGTGTCCAGGTAAGATTGTGGATTTTTACTCAAAAATATACTGTGATAGAAATATGTGTAATACATGCGTATCAGAACGTTCAAGTTTCTACTCTAGGGCACTGTGTGTAGTTCTTGTAGCACTGCTGAATCTCCACTCAGTGAAGTGCCCTCCAGACATACCAGGCAGGGGTGAAATGCTCATGGTATATGTTAAAGAAGTATAAAATCCAGACACCCTTTTAGCTCAGTAGTGAAGTCACTCCTGAGGTTCATCCTTCAGCCAAAGATTGGACAGGCCCATAAAACAAAACAAGACCAAAGAGGCACACCAGCCCAGGGGCAAGGACTAGAAGGCAGGATGGGACAGGAAAGCTGGTAATAGTGAACTGAAGGTTGAGAAAGGGAGAGTGTTGACATGTCGTGGATTGGTAACCATGTCACAAGACAATATGTGTACTAATTGTTTAATGAGAAGCTAGTTCTGTAAACCTTCACCTAAAGTACAATAATAAAAAAGGCGTAAAAATGTTGTTGTTAGGTGCTGTCGAGTCAGTTCCAACTCATAGTGATCCTGTGTACAACAGAACAAAACACTGCCCTGTCCTGCTCCATCCTCACAGTCGGTGCTGTTTAAGCCCATTGTTGCAGCCACTGTGTCAGTCAATCTCCTTGAGGCTCGTCTTTTTCGCTGGCCCACTACTTTACCAAGCATGACTGACCTTCTCCCGGGACTGGTCCCTTCTGATAACTTGTCCAAAGTACATGAGACAAAGCCTCACCATCCTTGCTTCTAAGGAGCATTCTGGCTGTACTTCCTCCAAGACGTATTTGTTCATTCTTCTGGCTGTACTTCCTCCAAGATGTATTTGTTCATTCTTCTGGCAGTTCATGGTATATTCAATATTCTTTACCAACACCATAATTCAAAGGTATCAGTTCTTTGGTCTTCCTTATTCATTGTCCAGCTTTTGTATGCATATGAAGTGATTGAAAATACCATGGCTTGGGTCAGGTGCACCTTAGTCCTCAAAGTGACATCTTTGCTTTTTTACACTTTAAAGAGGCCTTTTACATCAGTGTTCCACTGCTATTCATATGGTTTTCACTGGCCAGTTTTTTTTAGAAGTAGATCACCAGGTCCTTCCTAGTCTGGTTTGATCTGGAAGCTCCACTGAAACCTGTCCACCATGGGTGACCCTGCTGGTATTTAAAATACCAGTGGCATTGCTTCCAGAATCACAGCAACACTTAAGCCACCACAGTACAACAAACTGACAGACGAGTGGTAGAAATGAAAATATGTGCCTTCAGTAAGATTGCCATTACAGAGAAAAAGGCCCAAATGTTCAGGCCATGAAGAAGATGTTTGAATGTTTCCCTTGACCTGGAGAGTTTTGATACTAGTAAATAAACAAAGCTCACCTAACTTGGTTTGTTTTCCTCTTTTTTAATCTAGCCAGTTTAGTGGCATGAAGTATTTTATGATTTTGATTTGGCATTTCCTTAATGACTAATGATGTTGAGCATCTTTTTATTTGTTTATTAACCATTTTGAAGGAGCCGTGGTTGCACAATGGTTAAGCGCTCAGCTGCTAACCAAAAGGTCGGCGGTTGGAACCCACCATCAGCTCCACCAGTGGTAGAAAAGACCTGGCAATCTGCTCCCATAAAGATTACAGCCTAGGAAGCCCTAGAGGGCAGTTTTACTCTGTCTTCTAGGGTCTCTATGAGTCAGAGTCGAGTTGACGGCCCAAAACAACAATTAACTATTTGCAGTCTTCTTTGGTGAAATGACTGTTCAAGTCCTTTGCCCATTTTTTGTTTGTTCTTCATTTTTTGTTTTGTTTTCTTTTTTTTTTAAATTTGTTTTTATTGTGCTTTAAGCGAAAGTTTACAAATCAGGTCAGTCTCTCATGTAAAAATTTACATACACCTTGCTATACACTCCTAATTGCTCTCCCTCTAATGAGACAGCACAGTTCTTCCCTCTACTCTCTCTCCTCGTGTCCATTCAGGCAGCTTCTGACCCCCTCTGTCCTCTCATCTCCCCTCCAGACAGGAGATGCCATAGTCTCGTGTCCCTTGATCCAAGAAGCTTATTCTTCACCAGTATCATTTTCCATCTCATATTCCAGTCCAATCCCTGTCTGAAGAGTTGGCTTTGGGAATGGTTCCTGTCTTGGGCTATCAGGTCTGGGGACCATGGCCGCCGGGGTCCTTCTAGTCCCAGTCTGACCATTAAGGCTGGTCTTTTTATGAGAATTTGGGATCTGCATCCCACTGCTCTCCTGCTCCCTCAGGGGTTCTCTGTTGTGTTGTTCCCTGTCAGAGCAGTCATTGGTTGTAGCCGGGCACCATCTTGTTCTTCTGGTCTCAGCCTTTGCCCATTTTTTGATTAGATTTTTTTGTTATTGAGTTGTAGGAGTTATTTATGTATTCTGGATATTAAATCATTATCAGATACATGATTCACAAATATTTTTTCCCATTTGCAACAGAATTTTTTTAATGGTAAAAATAAAGAAGGGAAGATACTTCTGGGACTATAAACCAAAAAAAGAAAACATTGCCTTTGAGTCAATTCTGACTCATAGTGATCCTGTAGGACAGAGTAGAACAGGGTTTCCAAGGCTAAAATCTTTACAGAAGCAGACTGCCGCATCTTTCTCCCATAGAGCGGCTGGTGGGTTAGAACTACTGACCTTTTGGTTAGCAGCTGAATGCTTAACCACTGTGCCACCAGGGCTCCTCTCTGGGACTATAAAAAAACCAAAACCCATTGCCGTGGAGTCAATTCTGACTTACAGTGACCCTATAGGACAGAGTAGAACTGCCCTATAGGGTTTCCAGGGAGTGGCTGGTGGATTCAAACTGCCTACCTATTGGTTAGCAACCTGAGCACTTAACCATTGCTCCACCAGGGCTCCTCTGGACTGTAGAGGCCACTTTTTACTTTTTAATTGATTGCTGTCCAGACACTACTTAGCAGCTAACTAAAACATCCCTCCATCTCTTACACATGGCTGAGTGTCCTCTGTGCCCTTCCTAAAAGTCTTTGTCCTTCTGAGTGATGCACTTAACCTTTTCATGCCCCCTCCCTCCATTTCTTAGTACCTGTGAAGCTATGTGTAGTAAAAATTAATAATCTCAGCATTGGAGAAAATCTTGAAAAGAAACAGTGATTTACTTTTAGTCATAAGATAACTGTGAAAGACTTCCTACCTGGGTGTTCCAGACTCCAGTAGCCCCTTTCTACCATCCATGGGGAAAATAATTGCCACCCAAGTTATCAATTCTGAGTTGTTGCGTACTTTATAAATACAGGCCATATATCTAAAGATTTAAGAGTGTTCCTACATTAATTTTTTTTTTTTTTTCAAGAAACAATATCTTATCATTCTTTTCTGTGTTGGTTCTAAGGAGGTAGGACAAAGTCCTCTGGGTGGGAGTTACAATGGGACAGATTTTGACTTATTTCAAAAACAGAAGAATTTGGAACAGGTCTGTCCAAAGATGAAGACCAAAGATGACTGGATGTGTTTATGCCTAGTGTGGGTGAATTCTTACAGAACAGGTTCTCAATCTTAAGATTCTGTTATTTGATGATTGATTATCGGGGGGGCCAGGATAGAAATATAGTCAGGAATGAGGGTAGGACCTATGATTTTATTTGAAAATATACCTAAAATAAACTTTTTTGTTTCTCTCAGATAACAGATAGCACGTTAATCCAACTTTCTATACACTGTCCTCGTCTTCAAGTGTTGGTGAGTTTGACTTTGAAAGTTTCATGTGTTTATTGGATTTAATCAAAATTATCATTAGTTATAGTTAGCTCTTGCTTTCTTCTTAGTGTCTGGCTACAGTTTTGGGAAGGGATCTTTCTCAAATTGTCAACTTAAAGAGAACCAAGGGAGGACCTAAGTGAAGAGTGAAGCAGAGATAGGAATTAGGAATATTCTGTGTTTTCTATACTAATGCTTGGAGACTAAAAACTGATGTGGAGAGTGTGAGTTCCCCCCCGCGCCATGAAATACACCCCAACCTGAATGATCCTTAAATTCCCAGAGACCCAGGGCATGAGATGGCCCAAAATACAATTTGCTTTACCTTGTTACCAAATATTCGTATAAAACAAAACCAACTAAGGCTTCAGTAAAGGGAGTTCTGTTTTCTGCTCCTTCCAGTGACACTATAGGAATGCATTTCAATCAGCTATTCTGTATCTTTTTTGGGGTTTATTCTGTATCCAGACTTTTGACTGTTTGTTGGCACCATAATGTACAAGATGGAGTCAATCATTCTGAGTGTCACATGAAGGAACCAAAGATTTAAAGAAAATTGATGAAATAGGACTAGAAGAGATTATGTAAAGAGATGGCCACACCTAGTAGCTGTAAGAATCATCTTCAGTCAGTGAACTGTGGGCACGCCCCTGTACCAGGGATTCAATACTTAGTCTAAATTCCAGAAAATTTTGTGCAGGGAAAGTTTGAGCCCCACTAGTTCCTTTAGAAGGAGCCTTGGTGGTATTTTTTTTTTTTTTTTTTTTTTGGTGGTATAGTGGTTAAGTGCTTGGCTGCTAACCTAAAGGCTGGCAGTTTAAACCCAACAGCGGGTCCATGGGAGAAAAGACCTGGCGATCTGCTTCCATAAAGATTACAGCCAAGAAAACCCTGTGGGGAAGTTCTACTCTGTCTTATAGGGCCGCTATGAGTTGAATTGACTCAACGACACACAACAGCAACAGTACTATAGAAAAGAAAAATGTTAACTTTTATTTTTTTATAATTTATAATTTTTAAGGCTGTCTTACTTGTTTGTGAACTATCTCACAGTCATTACATGAATTCACAAAATATACTCAGAATCACACACAGAAAAGGTCCAGCATTGATTGCCAAAAGTAGAACCCCAGAATTCTACTTTGCTTTCTTTTTTCCACCAAATGGATCTAGTTATGGCTCCATATTCATCAAAATCAAACTAGAAAGGTATCTCTTCTGATTTAACACAGACTTCTTGCTAGAGGAATGCCATAAAATATTTCAGCGTCCTTCCTTGCTCTGTTTGGCTGCAGAGTCTGTCTCACTGTGAGCTGATCACAGACGATGGAATTCGTCACCTGGGAAATGGGGCCTGCGCCCATGACCAGCTGGAAGTGATTGAGCTGGACAACTGCCCACTAATCACAGATGCATCCCTGGAGCACTTGAAGAGTTGTCACAGCCTCGAGCGGATAGAACTTTATGACTGCCAGCAAATCACACGGGCTGGAATCAAGAGACTCAGGGTAAAGATGGCTGCGTCACTCTCTAGTTCTGGTGTTTTCAGCACTTTTTCTTTTTTTGTTTCGTTTCTTTTTTCTCTTCCAGATTTAGATTCCTGGGATTTTTGTCTTTACTTAGACATTTAGCAAGGAGAGAAAAATGGAAAACAAACCTAAAGGTAGATAGTTCTAGCTGTGATTCAGATGGAAATTTCTTATGATATACAGGGCTTAATAACATCCCCAAGTCAAAAAAAAAGCACATGCCAAGAAAGAAGGAAATAACATAAAGAAGATATTTGGTTAAGTGGGATTTGAGAGTTTAGTGTGTATTTCCTTTTACATCAAATCAAACCCTTTTCCTGGCCTTTTTTGTGTGTGTTTTAAGACAACAAATGGATCAAGTAGATTTTTACCTTTGCTTTTGCCCCATCCTTCATACTGGAGAGATCCATGCTCAGCGAAAAGGGTTGTAAAAGGCTGGATGACTCTGTGTTTAGATCATTCAGTTCAGCAGACATTTACTGCAGCATCTACTTCACACCTGCTGTGGGGAAGGCACTGTGCTTAGTTAGGCCCTTACCACCGACCTCTGAAAAATCCACAGTAGTCGTGTGATCCCAGAGCACATAAAGGAGCACCAAGCCTCATCTTGAGTTCCACTTGGCCTCCGTTCCTCCTCTCACCTCAAACGTAAAAGACAGCGCTAACTACAATGGGAAAGCCATATTTCTTCCACACCAAAAGAGAAGAGTCACAGGTCAACCAGACCCTCATATATGACCTACTTACACTAGGGTTCCTGGACCTGCCAGGCTGTCAAGAATCTCTTCAGTCTCTGAATTCCCGGGAGTCTTTAACTGGTTCTTCAAGTCACTTAGCACTGTTTCACTTTGATTTAGGTATTTATATGCATGTATAAACTATACTCCCTAAGAGCAGGTTCCTCATCTTGACCATCTTTGTACCCCTCTTATTTACAACTAGCACTGTGCCTTGAATATAGTAGGTATTCAGAAACTATTTATCTAGTAAAGACTAGAAGCATGTTATTAAAAGAGGATAATGAGTTTTTTTAAATAGAGAAAACATTGTCTACAATGACGTGGAAAAAGATAATTTAAGCTTTCATAGTTTCTTTCAAGTTGTGTCTTTATCCTCTGTAAATCTCTTTGGAATAGGTGTGATATTTTCCCCCAGTTTTATAATTATGGAACCAGGTATCAAACAAAGTTATATGAGCTTGATTTAGTCATTTAGAATAACTTGGCATGGTACAAAGTAGAGCGCAGGCCTCTCAACTACCTGACCGTTGCCCAGCCTCTGCCCTGCTTTCATGTCTATTCATCCCCTTGGTGGTTTTTCTGAAAAGCAACATTGCTCTTTTTTTGAAACCCTCTCTCTTAGTAATGTTTCTGTCTTGTTTCAGACCCATTTACCCAATATTAAAGTCCACGCCTACTTCGCACCTGTCACTCCACCCCCATCAGTAGGGGGCAGCAGACAGCGCTTCTGCAGATGCTGCATCATCCTATGACAATGGAGGTGGTCAACCTTGGTGAACTGAGTATTTAATGACACTTCTAGAGTTACTGTGGAGTTTCTCCAGTGGAAGCGACCCCAGCGTTCTGGGCAAAGGGTTACAAAGTGAGGGCAATGTCCAGATCCCCAGAACCACACATACGTACACATACATACCCTCACCCCCTTCCACTCTAGCTCTGTGACCATGGGACTGAAGTCCGTGCTGGTTTATTTATCAAGTGGATTGGTAAAACTTGACCATTCCTGTTGGACGTACCCAGAAGAAAATCATAGGCCAAGGTAGAGGGAAGGGGGCATTCCAGCAAACCCAGTGTTACTGCTACTGCATTTTCTTTATTTTGTTGAGGGATTTCTGGGATTTTGGAACAACAGCTGCAGTCCTCCAGGGTCAAGGAAAGCATGGAAAAACAAGATATGATGTATCCAGGGACCAGAGAGAAATTTCTTTGCATCCTAGAAATGGCAGCCATCCACTGTAAAATGACTGCAGAGCTTTTGTGGTTCGTTGTTCCCATGCCAACATGCTAAGCATGCTCACAAAGAAGGCCCATCCATTCCTCCTGTGTTTTAATATTTGGCCCAGAGGTTTCTTAAATGGTTGCATTGAAATCACTGTGGTCCAAATGTGATTACTTATTCACTCAAATTGTCACTCTCCAGCACACTTGTGTACCTGTCTTCCATTCTCTGTTGCTCCCTCCTGCACTGTTGCTCAGTCTGCACCTATTCAGTCTGCTTACTCACATTCAATTGTTACTCTTTTGCTGTTGTTGTGTTTACAGTTTGCATTTTGGATGATTAGTTGGGGTTACCAGACATTTTTAAAAGAGACATATTCAATAAATATTTTTTTAATTCTAAATTTTACCACTAGGGGATCTTGCCTGAATCTTTGCCAGTCTGAAGGGAAACCAACAAAAGCAAGAAAGATTATGAGAAGAAATTTGAGCTAAAACTATTTTGATGAAAACAAACTTCACTTTCTGGTTCCTATTAGATCTTGTGATATATGATATATGCATGATATGCCCATTATTCTCTCAAACTCCACTAAGAATAAGGAAAGAGAGAAATGCATTGTTAGTAGAGAGTATATTGGTAAATCCCAAAACTCAGCTTGACAGCCTCCACCACCCAAGCTCAGACTTTAATGATTAACTTTATCTTTCCCTGAAATCTAGGTATGATCAGTGGCATCTCTGACCTGTGTCTGTGAGGTTAGATTTTTTCCTTTAGCAGGAATACTGCTAGAGGAGCTGTACAGTCTAGCCTGTCCATTTCTCTCCATCCTCCCCCCCCCCCCCCATTTCAGCTCATCACAGATATAGAAATGGCCCTATAACAACTGGGCAACTGTATTTCAGTGTTGACGGTATCATATCCAATGTTTGAGCCTCAAAAGGCCAGAACCTTTTCAGGCCTGTCAGCCATAGCTCTCTTCTGCTCCAGACTTCCCCTGAATGAAATACAAGGGTAACTAGGTGAAGATATTGGGGCAGCTGTGAGAGAACATTGAGAGGAAGCAGAGGTTCATTGTTCTGTCCAGCCTGGTCACCTGGGCACCAGAGCTGAAGATAGAGTATTCAGTGCCCATGGCTCAATCCAAGAAGAAGCCTCCCTACCAAAAAAAATCATGGACGGTGAGGGAAATATAATGAGTTTCTAAAGCACAAGAAATAGATTTCTAAAGCCTGAGGTTAGAAACCTTGTGTGATTTTTAATAGGGTAACTGGGGTGGGGAGGCTTTTAAGACATTAATGTGCAGTCCACCATGTTTTTTGATGCTTGCCCTTCGCGATCAGGGCTTTTAAAGGGTTTGTTTTAATGCTTCAGGTCCTTGTTCTACCCACATGAGAAGCTCAAATTACTTTTTTTTCATTCCCCCTTATCCTTATCTTCTTCTCAGATTATCTTATAAGGAATATACTTTTTAAAGTAAGACTCACTCTTTTTGGCTATACCTCACATGTACAGATACACACACACATTTTTAGATGTGGTTGATAATATTAGATGGCCAGATCACTCATTCAAACAAAACTAAAAGAAATACTAAGGGACCATCTGCTCTAAAGATTTTTTTTTAGTGCCTGAAAAAATTGACCATAAAACCCTGATTGATTAGTGAGTAGATTTGAACTGTACATTAGTTAAGGCTATTAAGGTAATTCTTTACTTAAAAGAAAAAAGTTTAAAACATCCTGTTCACCCATACATGAGGGGCCTTGGGAATTCTGTTTCAAAGTGTGTACCCACATGCAGGTCCATGTGGACTTGTCCAGGTGATCCCTGCTTTTGAGGCAAAGCCCAGCCTATCAGGGTCAAGGACAGATCCAAGTGAGAGAGAGAGAGGCCCTGGGGTGTGCAGCACTGACTTATATGTACGTAGTCAGGCAGGAGGCTTATTCCTTTCTCAAGAAAACTTCAGGCCTATCAAGCTTGGAAGAAAATGTATTTGTGTGCCAATCTGTACCCTGTGGCAGCTGATGAATGGGCTAAGACTTTGAGAACACGGAACAGGGTAAGTTCCGGTCAGGTGGAAAGGGTCCTGAACATAATGCTTCCTGTCTCAACATCTGGAATACTTTTGAAAATTCAGTAGGGCTTAACAGGTGTAGAAAAATTTCTCATTAGGGGTAGCATATTGGTGCATTTTCTGGCTCCATACCCCCTGCAGAATATGCCTTCTATAATGAAGAAGCAATGTGAATGACGAGAAGAGATTTGGATAAATAAAAAGGTACGCTCAGAGCTGTGTACCCTCAAAGCTGTTTCCATAGACGTGCAGATGGCCAGGAGGCATTGTTACCGTGTCTCTGGAGAGAGTTTTTGAACATCTAGATCCTCCCTTTTGTAAGCAGCCTTTTCCCCGTACTCTCATCCACTGTGTGTTCCACCAAGCATCATTTGCTGCAGTAGTCTTTGTTACATCCTCTTCTGCTGGCCCCATCGTGGTGATTCCAGCTTTGTTTTGTTTTGTTTTTTTCTTTTTGCACAGACTTCCCCCATTTCCTTCCCACACCCATCCTCTACTGAAAGCCTCCATCTCACTCCCAGTGATGCTGCTGATTAATTCTCATATCTCTCCAGTGTAGCTTCCTTTTTGGGTCCTTGTTCTGATCCAGGAAAACTGTCCTGGGCAGCTTTGAATTCAGTCATTGTCAGGTGGCTTGAGCCATTTTTTCATTGGGTGGTCTTTCATGCTTGTTCATTGAATTTGAAATCAAACTGTTGGATATGATGAATAAGGGGATCTAGCTTCAGCCTTTTTTCCAATATTTGGAATATGAAAGCACATTGTTTTTTTTTTAATATGGAAAAAATTTTTCTCCTCCTGTTCCGCTGTAGATACAAAAGGATTCTTTAAATAGTTTTTGTAAATTTTCACGTCCATTTATGGTACTTGATTTAGCAAAGGTACAAGTCAGAAATTTTACATATTTGTATCATACATTGTAGAGGGAAGGATACCTAGTAAATATTTTTATGATGCTTTGTTTTAGGCTTTCCAAAGTGTTTGAACAGTTCAGTGTAGCTATAATACTACAGAAGCCAAGTTCTTTCACTTCATCTAAAGCCTTGTAAGATGCATTGTTACTTGTTTGATAGTCCTCTACCATGGGGGGACTAAACAAAGTATGCGATGGAACCTGTCTTGGTTTGAAGTTGTTAGGAGGTGTGAAAGTGTTACTGGAAAGAAGAGAGTGGTTTGCTGCCTGTGTGGGCAGTGTATCCTTAGGTGACTACGTCATTTGTACAAAAGGAGCACTCGTGGATCATGGTTGACCCTTGGCTATTTCATATTTATTGTGCCAAAAATCACAGACTGCTCATGCCAGTTGCCCCAAATGAGAGGAGGCATTTAAAGGAAATTGGTCCAATCTGTTTTTCCCCTCCTTGTGTGCATGATTTAAGGGTAGGTATCCCCATTTTGCATCCTGGCAGAAAGACTCTTTCAGTGATATGCTTGCTCTGGAATTCTAGAACGTTTTGTAAAAAGATGGCCTCTCTCTTCCCGCCAGTTCTAGGATCTTTAACCACCTCAAACACAGGCAATGTTTATTAGCCAGGTCTTTGAGAAGAGGTGTAGGATATTTCTTTGGTAGTCTTGAGGCAGACCTCCCTCTCCCCCTGTTTTACAATGACCTTGGACCAAACAACTCCAAAGCAATAGGAGACTGAGAGGAAGTATGGAACCCCAGCCCCTCCTCGCCTTTATCCCTTTATTTCTATCATAAGTTTTAATTGTAAGATTGGAAAATGCAGAAGGGTGTGTAAGAGCATGTGGACAGGGTACGTACGATTAACCCAGGTAATTTGGGGATAAAAATTTGGCTGTGATTGCTATATCCAAAAGCCCAAACTTAACATCTTTCTTCTCTAGCACAGAACGTAGGCTGCTTAAGCACCAGCTACTCTAACCTTATTCTCTCACTTACCAGAGACTTTCTACCTGCCCGGAAACTACCATATGAGACGAACTGAAGGTCTCTGCAGCTTCCCTCTCAAGGTGGCTCCTATGTTGTCTGTTTTTATTCTTTTGAACATCAGTTCTGCTCTGGAAGCATTTGTTCCTTAGGAAAGTCAGTAAGCAACCCCATAAAGGAGTCTGAGTGAATCTTTGGAGCCTAAGAGAGTTACACTTAATTCTCAACAGAAAAAAAAAAAATTTGTTGGACAAGCTCACATGTGGAATGTTGGTAAGAAAATCCCGTATATGCACTTCTTCCATCTCTGCCTCACATGGTGTTGAATGAACCCTTGGTAGAGCTGGGTTCACAGCTGTTGAGTCCCAGTGCTTCCTGGGCCAGAGTAGCCTACTGTCCTTTCAGGAAGAGGAACCAGGAGTACCCAAAACTTAATCAAGTTGGCCTTTCTATTTTGTATGTTTTCTGGGGTCTTGTTTTGAAGAACTGGGGTAGGGAAATAGTGGATGAGGTTCAAAGTAAAGGAGATAACCAGTTACAGAACTCAGGTAGAAGCATCTATCCTGACTGTTCAGGCACAGCTGCCTCTCATATGGTTAGATTTAACTTTCCTCTTAATGTGATGAACTCCATGCCCTTCTTACTGGCAAGGACTTAGAGCAGTTCTGGAGAGGACTTCTACTTCCCACACACGTAAGCAGCGTCGACCAGATGCGGATTAGCACCACTGAGAGGATCACCAGTGTTTCACAGCTGCCTCCGGGGGCTGGGGGCTGGTTTTGGTACCCAGGCAAGAGCGGATGGGAAATAAATGAGAATTTCACCCCAAGAGACTAGATAAGAGAGATGTCTAAACACAAACCTTTTCTGTTCATGCCCCCAGAGCCCAGGGAAATCTTTGAAGTAAAATCTTTTTTGCTAATGGAGAAGAAAATTTTATCCCGCTAAGTTTGTCTTGTCATTGTCTCTTACTACTTACACCTGTTAATTTTAATCTGCACGACACTGCTGCTCACATATATGTATGTGTTTCTTAGCCCAACTCTTCTCAGCCCCTGAAGTCATTATTCTGTTTTGTTTTGTTTTGTTTTTAATGACACTAGAGAATGAGAACCTAAAGTCTTCAAAAACCCTAACTTAAAAAAGAGTCTGTAACTGGCATGGTTTGATTGATTACCTTTTTCCCCCGAAAAACTTGATTTTCTTTCCTAGTGCTATATAATAGATCTGTAATAAGCAGAACCTTTGCTGCTACTTTCCTGGGTTTACATCAATTTTTTTTTCCTCCCCTTAAGAGTAATTTCTTACTTGTGCTTCTCTGATGACTGTTTATTTCTAATAAGTGCAGGAAGAGGTAAGCCTGAGATCTCTTAACTCCCCTCCTCACCCTACCCCCAAACTGCATACTAACCTCTGACTCCTAGAGCCTGTTGGCACATGTACAAGATCCCTGGGATGTGGCTTATCAGAAGCTACTAGTCGTCTTTCTCACCATGCTGCTGCTCTCAGAGCTGGCCCCTGAGGATCTGTGACTACCCACTCCAGAGGGTTATTGTAGCAGAAAAGAGGCCTTCTTACTTTTGCCTGTCTCCATTCCTGTTTTATGACTTGGCCTTCAGATGCCACCCACTTTCCCCACCTCTTTATTCCTCCCAGGAAACTGTGAGGACTGCCCCTGTCTGTCAGACTCTGCTTGGGGACAGAGATGGATGGGTAAATGGTGCTGTTGGAGAAATTTTTATCTTCAAACCAGGCTCTATTTCATCCCTGAACCCCTGCCTGGAGCCCACTCCCCTGAGGGGGTAAAATGCAGAAGAAGGCGGTTAGCCAGCAGGATCTGATCCCAAGTATCTCTGTCTTTGGCCTAAGCCTTCCCCAGCTGTTGGGCTCACCCTGGAGTGCTTCATTGTGGGAGCTGCTGCTTGCTTGTTTCTCTGTCAGGCCTACTCCAGAGCTTAGCCCATCCCTGGGGCTGACACAGTTCCCTATGTGGTGACTTAACACCAGGCTCCATCAGCTGTCCAAGTGACTATGTTTCCACCCCATTACGTGGAGCTGGAGGGTGGGGGGAGGGAGGGTTATTTAAAATAAAATCCAAGGTGGCAGTAGAGGATTTCTTTTGCTTTAAAATCTTTGGACTAAAAAAAAAAAAAAAGTTTTTATATATAAATATATAAAGTAAATTGTTATGTAACTATTATTGTTTCCTGTATGTTCTAATTTTGTTTTATGGTGTAATTAAAGGAAATAAGCTGTGAAGACTTTTCGTTTTGCTACAGAAATAGCCTGACTTGGAGCTGTGAGTCTTAATTTCCTTGAACACTAGAACTACAGAGGCTCCTGAGGCTTCTTTCAGGCATCATCACACCCTAGTCTTTATTTAATACCCTGAACTCCTTTTGTCCCTGAGAAAGAGAAGACATAATTATGTTATAAATCAGAGTTTCTAAAAACTTTTGCCTTAATTAATTTGATAGTAAAATTCAACCCAAGTCCCTGATGTGTGCAGAACATTGCCCGTACCTTGACTAGGAGAGGGTGAAGATGGGGAAATGTAACGGTTAAACGCCAAGCTCCAGTATGACCTCAGCCAATTAACCCCCCTGTTCCAGTCTTCATTGGTAAAATGGGAATAACAGTACCTACTTATATAGAGTTGTGAGGATTAAATGAGGTAATACTGGCACATAGTAAACACACATAGTGTTAACTGCTTTTTAATCCCTTCGTTTCAACAACTATTGCAGTCTGCCAGAGGTGCTTAGTGCTGAGAGATACAAAGGTAAATGCAGTGAGGTCCCTGACCTTTTGGTGGAGATTAGTAGTAGAACTAAATCAGTCATCTCAAGGTATCTATCCTCCATCTGGGAGCCTTGGAATCGTAATCCTCACTTGGCATCCACTCATTATTCTGTGTAAAGTAGAGACCTAGTCTGGATTAGTCATCTGAGGCAACACCATCCCTCCAGGGAATGCAAGCAGTTATCTGCTGCGTTTTCCTTCTGATCTGAGTCAGCTCTGGACTGTTGTGGGAGGCACTTTGTAGGTCTTTGAACTTCAAAGGATAAACAGGCTTTACTTTCTCCCATCTGTTGTTAGCCAGTGTCAGAGCCTTCCTCCTTCCTACCCACCCCTAGTCAGAGACCATCTGGTTTAAGACTAACCAAAGATAATAAATAATAACTGAGGTAAGTAATAAATAATTATGGAGTTATTTTTTAAGAGGTCACCTCGGCCCATGCATATAGGTTTTCCCTGTACAGCCTCAACATTTTTGTATGTTTGAAATTTTTCACAATAAAATTTGGGGGAAGGGCCCCAGAGCCAGAAGAGAGAGAAAGCCTTCCTCTAGAGCTGGCACCCCTGAATTCAGACTTCTAGCCTCCTAAACTGTGAGAAAATAAATTTCTCCTTGTTAAGGCCACCCACATGTGGTACTTCTGTTATAGCAGCACTAAGACAGATCGCAAAAATACATTTTCATGTACATCTGCAGATCAGTCAGAAAAAAGGGTGAATGATTTTACAAGTGTATTAACAGAAAAGTATACTTGAAAATAATAACACTCTAGAAGCATTACTGTTACCAGTAAAAAAAAAAACCCATTGCCGTCAAGTCGATTCCGACTCATAGCGACCAGTAGTTCTCTACAAATAAACTTCACAATGACTTGGAAAAAATACAAAATTTAATAATTTATAGAATAAAAATAAGCTCACAAAAATGAAATAGAAAATGACCAACAGGCATAATTGCAAAAAAAGTAAATGTGAACTGAACATCCAAACATCATTCAAAGAACATTTATTTTTGTGAGCAAAAAGCATACATTTTACTCTATCTTAAAACCTGTGGTAGGCAGAAAAATGCCCCCGTTCTCCAAAAGTGACCACATCCTTTTCCCAGAAAAAAAAAAGAAAAAAAAAAAAAAAATTGGGGGAAGGGGGATGAGAAAAAGAAGGAACAGGATTAAGATACGGCCCAATACCATTTATCTTTTTTAAAAGGGCTTATTTAATAATAAAGTTGATTATATGAAAAAAGACCAGATCACTACCTCACAATATATACAGATCAATTTCAGATGAATTACAGACCTAAAAGTGAAAAACAAAACAAATTTAAACTTTAAAAAAATATGCATAGGACATCAGCCTGAGACCAGAAGAACTAGATGGTGCCCGGTTACAACCAATGACTGCCGTGACAGGGAAAACAACAGAGAACCCTTGAGGGAGCAGGAGAGCAGTGGGATGCAGACCCCAAATTCTCGTAAAAAGAGCAGGCTTAATGGTCTAACTGAGACTAGAAGGACCCTGATGGTCATGGCCCCCAGACCTTCTGTTGGCCCAGGACAGGAACCATTCCCAAA
Source organism: Elephas maximus indicus (assembly GCF_024166365.1). Lineage (NCBI taxonomy): Eukaryota > Metazoa > Chordata > Mammalia > Proboscidea > Elephantidae > Elephas > Elephas maximus. The sequence continues at coordinate 46,667,457 of NC_064837.1, read as the reverse complement.
GCCAACTCTTCAGACAGGGATTGGACTGGACAGTGGGATAGAAAAAGATGCTGGTGAAGAAAACTTCTTGGATCAAGTAGACACTTGAGACTATGTTGGCATCTCTTCTCTGGAGGGGACATGAGAGGGCAGAGGAAGTCAGAAGCTGGCAGAATGGACACAAAAAGAGAGTGGAGGGAAGGAATGGGCTGTCTCATTAGGGGGACAGCAATTAGGAGTATATATAGCAACCCAAAAAAGGTGTATATAAATTTTTATACGAGAGACTGACTTGATTTGTAAACTTAAAGCACAATAGAAATTTAAAAATACATGCATAGGAAATTAGGGATGGATTTCTTAAGACCTAAAAATGAAATATTAATACAGCTAGATTTTTAATAAAGACCACTCTATAGCCCTATGAGCATAGCTACAGTATTTTGGAGGCTTTGGTAAATAGTTTTTGCCCAAACTAATTGAAAAATTTCTTCCTTTGTCCCAGATCCCACCCCTTGCTTAAGTCTATAGTTCAGTAAGAGGACATTTCTTCTTAAGCAAAGTACAACACATTGAAAATATATACCTTTTAAAAATTAGCTTTTAATTAAAAAGGGATTGGTAGATAAAGTTTTAAATAAACATGAATTAGCATACTCATAGTGTCCAGTAGCTAACACTGCACATGGCAAAAGCTCTTTCTCCATATAGCCAGGATTTTGGGAGGTTTTTTTTTTTTTTTTTGTCTCGTTACCCTGGTCAGCTCAGTGGAGTGGGCAGAGGAGGCTGGCCAGGGTTCCAACAACCACTGACGCTGAGTTGAAAACTGAGCTTGGAGGCTGCTGGTCAGTCAGCGGAGCATCTCAAAACTTCTGGTGGACGTGGCCACAGAGGGCCAGGCATCAGTCTCCTTTTGTGGAAGTGCTCCCCAGGCCTAAGTCAGAACCAAGTAGTAGCCGTCTGGATTCTGCACTGGAAAGAGTAGAAAGGGCACCACTGGGATGAGGCAGGCTCCCCAACTGCCACTACCACTCTTCCCACAAGCCTCCAGCAGCCTGGAATGCATCTAGCGCACCCGAGAGTTCTTCCAGTTCCACCTCAAATCCACCTCTTTAGGAAGCTTTCCTATGTACTGAACCAGGCTGACCAGCTCTGGCAGAGCCGGAGGGAGATAAGGCAAACATCTGCATAACCAGACCACAAAGGGCTGGTCAGAGGTGCTCATGGGAGGTGATGTGCAAGCACCTGCCTTCTACCCTGTATGATTGTTTCGGGGTGGAGAGCAGAGTGTCTAAATAATAAACTTCCTGACAGTAGAAACTGGGACATTTTTCTCCTCGTAAGAATGCGTTTATTCAGTCACATTTTTCCTATGCTATTTTTTATATAAGTGTCTTTTAGCTATGTGATCCCTGTCCCCCTGCCACAGAGCTGGCACTCAGCAGATTTTACCAGTTGGTTGGGACAAAGCCTCCACCTTCACACCTTCAAAGAGCCTTTTAATCTCATTTAGGAGATGGAAAATAAGCATAATCTTTTCACCCTTCTGGGCCAGCCAGACACACCACCCCCTCTAAAACCCCTACCTTTCTTCACCACAGCCACAAAGTATGATTCATCCTTAAGATTCTGGACCACCTACAAGGGAGAAGGGGTCATGGGCTTGATAAGGGAGGGAGAGATCACAAAACCAAGCAAAATAAACCAGGACCAGGACAGGGAAAAGGATCCTGGGCCTGAAGAGACCTATCGTAATTCTGAGGTGGAGTGAGCCAGGCGTCCATAGGGCCTTGGTGCAGGAGAACGCCCTTTTACCTGGTCGCTGAGGAGAATGAGGATGCCCCCAGGGCCCTGGTGAAAGAGGCGGCGGATCTGATTGGCTGGGAGGGCCAGGAGCTCAGCCAGTTTCTCCATGAGCTCTGTGGCGCTGAGTTCATCCAGAGAGATCTCTTGATAAAAGCCTGGGGGTGTGGCAGGGGTCAGTGGGGGGAGGGAGCCCGGGATGCCAGGAGAACAGGTCATTCCCGGAGGAAGGAGGGGGGCAAGTGATGGGAGTGGGAAGGCAAGATTAAAGAAGGAAAAAGGCTTATGGACGCATCGTCTTCACCTCTCATTCCTCACCTTTGGGAAAACCTCAGAATGAGGGGAGAGACACAGCCCCTGACCTCATGGGGCCCCCAGTATGAAGAAGACATGGAACATCTACATACGAATAACTGAAACCAAGTACAATAACAGATGATGTACTAACCCCACATATGAATGGAATGACAAAACCAGTGGTGAGGGAATAGAACGTGGTGGAGTAAGCCCAGGGAGACATCCTGGAAAGAGAGAACACTAACTGGGTCATGGGAGGCCGGGAAATGCCAAGGTGGGCGTCCTGGGTCCCAGGGATAGTGGGGCATTACCCCTCCCCAGAATTTTCAAGCAACCACACGTGAATTTCTCATCTTCAGGGAAGAAAGGTCAGAACCTCACCTGAGTCGGAGTTCTTAGAAACCTCATTCTCTTGCCTAGAGGCCTCTTGAGCCACATATAAAGTCAGGCGATGACGGATGGGCCTGGGCCAGGAAAACAGTCTAGGTATCAGCCCTTCATTCCTGAACTCGATTGTACTTGTACCCCCATCCCTGGGAAAGTCCCTGGCTTCCTCCCAAGTCTCTGGGGAGGGAGGTCACCAAGCATTTCTTAAGTACTTAATGAACGTTGGACCTGGAGGTAGAAAAGATGAGAAAAACCTATTCTCTGCCCCCAGAAATTATGTGAGGTAGATGGAATGGCCACAGGAAGGTGGGGGTCACAGGAGCCTGACTTCAGCCCAGTCTTGCCAGCCTTGCACTATGACCTCAGGCAGATCACTGTTCTTGGCCTGAGTTTCTTCCTCCATAAAAGGAGGAAGTGTTACTAAGTGGTCTTTAAAGTGCCTTGTGACCTGATCATAACTATGCAACATCCTTGCTAGCTGAGTTAGTAAGGGCCACTTCAGTGGGAAGAGGGCATGTTTGGCAGTGCCCAGCACCTGGCTCTAAGTGTATTGAAAAGGCGAATTCCATCGGCAGCTCCACAGATCTGGATAAGGTCCTGGCGGGTAAGCTTCAGCAGATCAGTGCCTGCAGAGTCAGACAGGGCCAGACTGAGGGAAGAGGCCTGGGATCAAGGACAGGAGGCAGCGAACACAGGCCAGCAATAGTCTACAAATAGACCTAGTATTATGCCTAGACATAGGAGTCAGATTTGGATCCCAAATCCCAGCTCTGCCCCTTGTTAGCTGTGTGTCCTTGTGCAAATTATCTAACCTCTGTAGGCCCTTTCCTCAAGAGGCAGTGTGTAAATTACATAGGCTAGTACATGAGGAGACAGACTGGCACAGTGCCTGGCATCTTGTAGTCCTCAAAAAATGTTAGTTGAAGGGCACACAGCAAGCCAAGACAGAGACAGGCTTCCTGCCTCAGTATCCCACCCTCGGTCCCCTACAGGTTTGGCCTACCCGGCAAGCCTCACCAGTGAAGTTGGCCAGGATCCGACAGTAGCTGGAGAACCGATGCCGATGTAACCACTGCTGTGTCTCTGGGATGGAGGCTCCAGGATTCAGATCCTGAGGCATAAAAAGGGCCGTCCAGGTAATGCCATAGACACTTCCCTCAGGTAGCCCACAGACTGAGAACAAGAAAGAGGAGAAAAACAGCCCCTGCCCTTGGGAGCCCCCAAGTCTGAGAGGTGAGGCCCCAGTCCTATCAGGAAACAAAACTTACAATCTGTGGCCATACCACATCTTTCCACCAGGGGGCAGGGTAACCCTGTTCTGGAGAGTGCGATGAAGCCACTGAGAAGACTTTGGGGCAGTGGTTGTGGTGTTGGAAGGGATGGACTCACCTCAGCTAGGCTGCCCCCTAAGGTGTCCAGAGTGTATGATGGTGAGGCGCAGAGCCTGCAAGGAAGAGCAGAGACTCAGGGGCTCTGCAGAGCAGTGGAGCCAGTCTCCCTCCCCACCCGCTTCGGGAGGCCTGCCCTGGGAGGCAGAGCCTGTCCTGTCTCAGCCGTCCCATTCCACATGAGCCTCTTCCTTCACCTCAGCTGCACCCTCAACCCTGCCTCTTCCCCCATGCCTGGGCTGAGGGGGTCTTTACTCTCACCCCAAAACCAAAGGGCTGACAGGACAGTGATCATCCAGCCTCACCTCTCAGGGGACAGGAGCTTGCAGGGGTGAGGGGAGGTCAGAGCCAGAGGGCTGAGAGGTGAGTGGGGCCCTGCAGTGGGTTCTGGCCAGGGTGAACACTGCTGGCAAACAAAGGAAAGGTCAGCCTGGATGATCCAGGGCAGTGGTGGCTGTTCACACAGCTACCCCCACCCCCCACCACCCCATCCGTCTATGTATAAAGACCTGGCAAGGGGCTTGCCCTAAAGGGAGGCCCTGACAAGTGGACTGAGTTTCAATACAAGGGAAGACAGTACAGTAGCCTGCAGGTCTGGGGCATTTGGAGAAGGCTTCCTGGAGGAGCTAGCCAGGACAGCAGGAAGGGAGGCAAGTTTACAGAGCCGTGGGTACAGAGGTGAGGAGAGGCAATGGCAGACTCAGGAGGGGGAGCCTGGAGGCGTGAACGGCAAGGCAGGTGTCAGCTCCTGAAAAAGTGCCGAGTTTGTCCTCTGAGGGGGATGGGTAGAATCACGGGGTTGTGTTTATCCTGGAGCAGGCATAGCCCTGAGGCCTCACTTTTCCCATCTGTACAATGAGAATCTTTCCCCCAACCACTGCCCCGACACACACACCTCCACAAAGACCGTGCTCTCACAGGCAGCCTGGTACTTGTCTCTCTCGTGCAGAGGCTGTTTCTCAACCTTCTCCCGGTCAGTTTTTAGTTTCCGGTCAGCTCCTTTGGGCTATGAAGGGTGACCAGGAAGCTTCAGAGGCTCCCTCTTTACCCGCCTACCTCCCTTTAGGAGGCTCCATGGGCTCTAAGAAAAAGATCAAGCCCCATCGCTCTGTGTACAGAGAAGGGAACTGTCCCAGAGAGGGGATGCACTGTCTGGGGGTCTACAGGGCCAAAACTTAGGCAGCCAGTGGGGCAGGGTGACAGCTCTGGAAGGAGAGAAAAGGGGCCTTGGTGCTGCCTGTACCTTGAACACCTTGATGAGGCAGCCAGCTGAATGCAGGTGCTCAGGCGGAAGCTCCTTGTCACTAGGCTTAAAGGTGTCAATCTGGAGGCGGAAGGGAACGCCTTTCTCTCCACCTTTCTTTCGGGGAGTGAACTCGGTGCTAATGCAGTGAACCTGAGGTCAAGAAAGGTAAAGAGAAAACAGGATGACTCCAGACTCCACCCACATTCAAGGGATCCCACCCAAAATCTGTTAGTTACCGCCCTGTTACCTGTTAGCCACTTAGCCACAGCAACGTTTCATCCCCAGCCAGCATCTATTCTTAAAACATCAGTTTATTAGATTCTTTCCCTTGTTCAAAAATCTTCAGGGTCTCTCCATGGATATAAGAGGAGGAGCAAATTTCCTGACTGGCATTTGAATGTGTTAATGGGTCAAGACACATCTTCCGGCCCGGCTATTCTCCCTCAACCATCAAGGAACCACTGACCCCCAACACACCTTCATAGTTCTCCTTAGAGTCCTCTACCTCGAAAGCTCTCCCCACTCAATCTGAACCCCAAGTCTTTCTTTCTAGGGTAGGGTTTCCAGACAAAATACAGGATGCCTCGTTAAATTTAAATTTCAAATAAACAACAAATATTTTTTAAGTATGTCTCAAATATTGTATCAGACATAGTTGTTGTTCATGGCAACCTTATGCATAACAGAATAAAATGCCACCTGGTCCTGCTCCATCCCCATAACCGTTGCATGTTTCAATCCATTGTTGTGGCCATAGTGTCAGTTCATCTCATCGAAGGTTTCACTCACTTTTGCTGCCCCTCTACTTTACCAAACATGTCCTTTTCTAGCAATTGGTCTTTCCTGTTGTGTCCAAAATAAGCAAGCCTAAGTCTCATGATGCTTGCTTATCTAAAATTCCAATTTAACTAGGTGTTCTATATTTTATTTGCTAAATCTGGCAATCCACTCCAGGGAAGTCTCCTTGCCCTGCCATCCTGCACAGGCTGCAGCCTCCAGGCTCTGGCTGGCACCAGGATCCTGAGGACAAGTAGGACCTTCCCCTTCCTTCACTCCCATTGCGCATTGTAGCCCTCTCACAATTCTGTGAAAAGCAGTAAAAGGGTCTGCCTTCAATAAGTGAGGAAACGAAGGCTCACAGAGATTATGTGACCTGGGCAAGGCCCATGCTAGGAAGTGGTGGAGCTGGAATTGTGCCATATCTCCCTGGTTCCTAGTCCAGGTGCTTAGAACGTGGTGAGTACTCAAAAACAGGACTTACAAACAAAATACTGTTTGACTGTAAAGGTAAAGGTATTCATTTGGAGAACACTGAAAAGATATAAAGAAGAATATAGGCATCTCTCATCACCCTACCTCTCAGAGGTAACATTCGAGAATTGTTTCTTCCCATCAGTTCTCTGGGAAATTACATATGTATAATTTCACACACACACACACACATGCACACACACACACATACATACACACAGTTTTTTTACTAATAGGAATCAAATTTTAAATCAAAATTTGTATTCCGCCTGTGCTTATAGGAAAGCAGTTTTCCCTTGCCATTAATTATTTTGCAGAGACATCATTTTTAATGACTACATAACTTCCATTGTATGTCTCTACTATTTGTTGTTAGGTGCCATTGAGTCAGTTCTGACCCATAGCAACCCTATGTACAACAGAACAAAATACTGCCCATCCTGCACCATCCTCACAATCGTTGCTATGTTTGAGCCCATTGTTGCAGCCACTGTGTCAATCCATCTCTTTCAGGGTCTTCCTCTCTTTCACTGACCCTCTACTTTACCAAGCATGATGCCCTTCTCCAGGGACTGGCCCATCTGATGACATGTCCAAAATATCTGAAACAGTCTCACCATCCTCACTTCTAAGGAGCATTCTGGTTGTACTTCTTCTAAGACAGATTTTCTTGTTCTTCTGGAAGTCTATGGTATAATCAATATTCTTCGCCAACACCAGTTCAAAGGCATCAATTCTTCTTCAGTCTTCTTTATTCATTGTCCAGCTTTTGCATGTATATGAGGCAATTGAAAATATCGTGGCTTGGGTTAGGTGCACCTCAGTCTTCAAAGTGACATCTTTGCTTTTTAGCACTTTAAAGAGTGTTTCTATACTATAATTATTTAAAAGTCAATCCTCCTCTGATGGTCATTTTGGTCACTTCAAATCTTTTAATATGAAAAACAGTGTTTCCATGAACAGCTGATAAATATATTTGTATGCGCTTACTTGAACACCTGCTATAGGATAAACTTCTTGGAGTGGAAGTACTAGGTGAAAGAATGTGTACATTAAATTTAATAAATTTTGCTTAAGTGCCACCCTACAGAATAGGGGTAGGAATTTGTATTCTCAGGATATGAGAATTCCTATTTCCCAAAATCTTACCAGTAATAATTTTAAGACTTAGCATTTCTCTGACTGAATTTTATAAGTTTGAAATATCTACATTTACTGGTAATTCATATCCTTCGTATATAAATTGCCTGGTCATATCTTTTGCCTATTTTTCTTTTGAGATTTCCTCGATGTTTTTCTTATTGATATGTGAGAACTTTTTGTATCATAAATATCCTTAATATAACACATTGTGTGCCATACACGGCAAATATTTTTCCCATTGATGCCTCCTTTTAATTTTGCCTATTATTGGCAGACCATTTCTTTTTATGAAGCTAAATTCTACCCTGCTTTTTATAGCTTCCGCCATTGCTTTAGTGTTTAACAAGTTCTTTCTCCTGCCGAGATTTGATAAACATGTATCCATATTTTTTCTTCTAGTTGCTTTCTGGTAGTGGTTCATTCTTATGGTCCCCTCCCTGCCCAAACTTGCCTTCCTTTCCTACTTAGGCTGCTGCCACCCCCATAGGACCTGCTGCCTCCTCCCAGTCCCAGCCGCAGATTCACCTGCAGGAAAAGGGAGGTCTTCTTGGTCGGGTCCCAGTGAAACTCCACCGTGTTGAGTTGTGAGGGCAGTACCTGGGGTTCTATCAGCCCCACGGACAATGGCACATCTGCAGAATGGCAATGAGGAAGGGCGGCTCAGCCCTCCCTGTCCATAAGGGCTTCCAAGCCAGAAAGCAATCCCAGAAGGGTCCTGGGCCCTCTCACCAATGTCCAGGATACGATCTCCAGGCCGGCTCCACTTCCATCCATCCAGCTGCTGCTGCTCCGTGTACTGCAGGCGCCGGTCATGGAACACCACGCGCACCACGCTCTTCAGGCACAGGAGGGCATGGCTCAGGGGTCAGAGGGTGCCTGTCCCTCTACCTGCGATACACCAGCCATCCCACCCTCTCCCCTACCTTGCTTCCCATCCCTGGGAGGTATGAGGGACTGAGAGTCACTAGATCTGTGTTCAGATGCCCATCTGTGGCTCACAAGCTGTGGAACTAGCGAAGTAACCTAGAGACCCTGAACCTCAGTTTCCTCATCCGCCAAATTGGAAGTTAATCCCTTCTCACCCTTGGTCGCTCAACTCTTTCCTTTGCAACACTTGTCACCGTTTGTAATTGCATATCATGTGTATAATTTACATGTCTGTCTCACCAAGTGGAGTGCAAGTTCCCTGAGAAATGGACCTACATCTGTCGAATCCCTAGCTCGGAAAACAGCTTCTGGCCAAAATAAATATCTTTTGAGAGAAAGAATTGCCTGAGTGAATAATACTGTGTAAATATATTTCTAATCTCAGTTCTATTACTTCCTGGCTGTGTATCCTTGAGAAAATATTTAACCTCTCTGTGCCTCAATTTCTTCAAGAATTTCTTCCACCATTGAGCTGTTGTGAAGGTCAAATTAAATGATGGAATAGAGAGAGTTCTACTTGACAATGACATCACAGTGATGACTTTGGCTACCTGCTCAGAGGGACAGTCACATCCAACCTTTGCCAGTTCTGGGGATAGGATACACCTACCTTTAGTAGCCGGGGACACTGGGCGGCATCCCCCAGCTTGGGGTTGCAGAGCAGCCGCACCTCGTAGGACTGGCCTGGGAGGAGGTTGGGGGATGTGTGAGCCCCACTGAGAGGCAGAGGTGGTGCCTACCACCCGCAGCCCACCCTGTACCAGCCTCCAGAGCTTGCTGCTCCTCCCCAGCTCCTTCCCTGCCCCAGGCCCAGTGTACCCTGGTTCAGGTAGGTGAGGGTCTCCTCCTGCTGCTTCACAGCCGGTGAGGTGGCAGCACACAGAACATACTGGAACATGGAGCAGGGCAGATCCGCACTGGGGATGTTAGGAAGCTCTTCCTGCTTCAAGTAGGGCAAGGGCAGAGGCTCCCTGCGGGGACAGGAGGGCACTGCAAGCCTTCTGCCCTGTCCAGCCCATCCCCAAGGAGTTTTGACCCTCCTTCCAGGGAACCCACAATTTCCTCTAACAGGCATCCTATTCAGTCCCTCCACCCTCTGTGAGGCCTTCCTGGAGGTGCCAACCCCAGATGTGTGGCTGTCCTTCTAAACAGCTGCCATCAGCTGCTTGTGTTTGCAGCCTCAGGACTTGCCTGATACCCAGTACACACCCAACAAAAATGTCCTGAGCGGGTGGGTGGTCAGGTTGTTTGGAGATGTTCCAAACCAAGCCAAACCCAGTGCCGTCGAGTCGATTCCAACTCATAGCGACCCTACAGGACAGAGTAGAACTGCCCCATAGAGTTTCCAAGGAGCGCCTGGCAGATTTGAACTGCCAATGTTTTGGTTAGCAGCTGTAGCACTTAACCCCTATGCCACCAGGGTTTCCGGAGATGTTCCAGGACCTACTAAATTCCAGGTACATTCAACCACTTTTCCACCATCAAAGGAACTCAAGAACAGGAAGCCCACTCTCCTCAGCTTGAAACACATGGCCTTATCCGTGCCTACCCACCTTCAGATCAGGGCCTTACCTGAGCAGGCTGCTGGGGGGGCCGGGGTACATTTCCCCGGGACTGGGCCACAGGTGCTCCTGCTGGTTGTGCCAAAACAGCATCTTGGAGAGGGAGCAAAGCCAGTTGTGTGACAGTAATCTTAACACTGGGTTGGGCTGGACCCACTGGGCCACCCACCTGGAGCCTCAACCTTTATACACAGAGGCACACTGACTGGAAGGCGGGGCAAGGCCTGGGGCTTCTCATTGGCTAGGCACCAGGAAGCTTAGAAAACTTAGGACCTGAAGGGGCAGCCCAGGCTTGGGAAAATCAAGAGCCAGTGTCCCCAGGGGTCCCCACCAATCATTAACTTGAAGGGGAGATGTTGGTGAAGTAAAACAAAGTCACAGAGATGGACTTCCACTTCCCCATCCATCCCCAGAGGCCCAGGGACATCTCTCAGACTTCAAGACTGGCCCCAGATCCATGGGCCTTACAGAGTCCTGGGGACCCCTGGGCAGAGGCCCCTCACATGACCCCTGTGGGAGGAGCCTGTCCACTCTAGGGGACAGGAGAAGCAGGCACACAGCATTACATGGACCCACAAAGGGCCTTTGCTCAGTATGGGCCTTCTCTACCCCCACGGTGAGTGCACACACACATACAGGCGTGCACACACATACAGGCGTGCACACACACACAGGCACACAGGTGCAGTAATGGCAGGACACCTGTCCTTTCACTGGGAGCTGCCTGGCTAGGGGACTGGAGTTTACAGAACACAGTCCAGCTTGTTGTGGAAACACCTCAGGAGTGGCTGAAGGGGGAGCTGCCTGCCTGAGGGGAGGATGGGAGATGCCAGGAGTGCCCCCTCTGGCCAGGGAGGGCCAAGGGCAGTGGAGGAGCTCCAGTGGGGGCTGGTCTCTGACCCTTCACTTCCCTGGAGCACGGGATGGGCTCTGTTTATGGACAAATGCAGTCAGCCTGGGGGAGGCTTTCCTTCCCCACACCAGCACCTGTTGTCAATGTACACAGCCCCAGCCCCCTGCACTCACCCATCCCCACTAGTTTGTTGGGTATAAACAGACCTAAGGGTTTGCAGAAAGCAGAGACAGGGCTCTGACAAAGTGGCCTGACCTGATGTGACCCTGGCTATCTAGTCTTCATGATTCTGGGGAGTTACCTGGGGGAGAAGGAAGACCAAAGAGGTTTCCCCCTCCATGTGGGCAGGGCACCTACCTCCATCTCCAGGTACTAGGCCCTTGGTCCTGTACATGCTTTCTCCTCCCATGAGACTATACTAAATGGAAAATAAACCCAAACCAGTCACCATCAAGTTGATTCTGACGCATGGCGACCCCATGAGTGCAGAGTAGAACTGCACTCCATAGGGTTTTCAAGGCTGTGACCTTTTGGAGAGGGGAGAAAAAGGAGTGGCAGTCCTGCCAGGGGGGGCTAAAGAAGCCTGAGTCCCCAAGATGTTTAAGCCCCCAAGATGCTCCATGATAAGTTATCCTCAGGACTGAGAGGACAGGCCCACTGCCCAAACTGAGAGTTGAGGCCAGGAGGCACCCACAGAATCCTCCATGAGAGGGCAGAGAAGGATCCCAGAATGGACTGAGGAGAGGGAGTAGGCGGGGTCCCAGAAGGGGTTGGTCCTTGCCTGGGAGGAACAGGCAGTCTTGACTGGGGCCGGAGGCCAGGAGACCAGCAGACCAGGTGGAGGCTTGTGCAGGGTGTGGAGGCAAAATGGGAAGAGGCTGGTGTGAGTACCCTGCAAGGACACCACCAGAAGCTGGTATGGAGAGTGGGACATCAACCCCAGCCCCAAAACCCAGCCCTTCACCCTCTCTTCCTCCAACTCCCTCTGTTGCTGCCTCCTCCCATTCCACCCAGGAGTCAGGGCTTCTCTTCCCATCTGGGTGTGGCTGGGCCTGCCCTCGTGGTGCAGTGGTTAAGAGCTTCGGCAGAATCCACCAGCTGTTCCTTGGAAACCCTATGGGGCAGTTCTACTCTGTCTTACAGGCTCGCTATAAGTAGGAATCAACTCAACAGCAATGGGTTTCAGTTGTGTTGTTTTGTTTTGTTTTGTTTTCTCTGGAAGGGAAGAAGCCAGGGCTTGAGGCAGATGGAGCTGGGACTGGCGGTGGCTCTGGACCCGCCCCATTCCTTGGTACTCCCTGGATCAGGCACAGGGCAGGGTCTAAACCACCCTCAGGGGCCTCAGGAAAATTCTGATCTAGCCCTTCACCTTGCAGAGCAGTCTCAGGCCCTGGGAGGGTGTGAGGCTCCATGAGGCAAGGGTGCTGCCCATTCTCCATCTCTTCACCTTTCTGAACCTGTTTCCTTATCTGTAAAATGGCGGCAAGGCCTTCCTCTCACTCAGTGTGGCAATGAGTATTAAAGAAAATCCTGTGGAGCTGCATATCACTCCCAGGTTTAATCCTCAGGAGCTTCCCTCAGGGCAGCTGGGGACACCACAGAGGACCTCAGTTCCCTCACCAGAGTCTAGTAGTGGGAGTACAGACAAGACCTCCCCAGAACCAGAAACACTTCCACACACGGGTCATTTCAAGGACAATTTTTGGGTGTGATTTTTTTTTTTTAAGATTAACTATTTTTAAGTGAACAACTCCGTGGCATTTAGTACATTCACAATATTGTGTAACCACCACCTATCTAGTTCCACAACACTTTCTTCACCCCAAAAAGGAAACCCCCTACCCATTAAGCAGTTGCTCGTCCTCCCCACCTCGCTGTAGGCCTTGGCAACCACTAATCCATAGTGATTTTTTTTTTTTAACTGCAGTTTTTCCCACCCAAAATGCTCTATCATTTTCTAGGTCATGGCATAACCCACTCCTGATAATATGCTTTGGGGTTCCCTAAGCCAACAAAGTAATTTTCATCTGTAAAAATTGCTGAGAAATAAAAATCCACTGTCCTTCTCCTCTAACCAAAATGTTCTGTTTTGTTTTCTATCCCCAGGCAATGTTCCAACCTGGAGAGCTGGAGAGTGCGGCCTATCCTTCCCCCAAAGAAAGAGGGGCTGAGATGAGAAGCATGTCTCATCCATTCATTCAACAAGATGTTATTGAGGGCCTACTAGTATTGAGAGCTGAACAGAAGATTTAAAAGCATAGCTCAGCATTTCTCAAGCTGAAAGAACTGAAGAGAAAATTCAAGCCTCGAGTTGTAATATTGAAGGAGTCTATGAGCAAAATATTGAATGACACAGGAAGAATCAAAAAAAGATAGAAGGAATTGTACCAAATTGTACCAAAAAGAATTGGTCAATGTTCAACCACTTCAGGAGGTAGCATATGATCAAGAACCAATGGTATTTAAGGAGGAAGTCCGAGCTGCACTGGAAACACTGGCGAAAAACAAGGGTCCAAGGATGGTGGGATACCAATTACGATGTTTCAACAAACGGATGCAGCTCTGGAGGCGCTCACTCATCTATGCCAAGAAATTTGACCAACCAACTGGAAAAGATTCATATCTGTGCCCATTTCAAAGGAAGGTGATCCAAGAGAATGCAGAAATTTATCAAACAATATCATTAATATCACACACAAGTAAAATTTTGCTGAAGATCATTCAAAAGCAGTTACAGCAGTACATCAAAGGAGAACTTCCAGAAATTCAAGCCAGATTCAGAAGAGGGCGTGAAACAAGGGATACCATTGCTGATGTCAGATGGATCTTGGTTGAAAGCAGAGAATACCAGAAAGGTGTTTATCTGTATTTTATCAACTATGTAAAGGCATTTGACTCTATGAATCATAACAAATATGGAAAACATTGCAAAAAATTGGAATTCCAGAACACTTAAATTGTGCTCATGAGGAACCTGTACATAGACCAAGAGGCAGTCATTCAAACAGAACAAGGGGATATTATGTGGTTTAAAGTCAGGAAAGATGTACATCAGGGCTGTATCCTCTCACCACACTTATTCAATCTGTATGCTGAACAAATAATCCAAGAAGCTGGACTAGATGAAGAAGAACTCAGAAGCAGGACTGGAGGAAGACCCATTAACAACCTACAATATGCAAATGACACAACCTTGCTTGCTGAAAGTAAAGAGGACTGGAAGAACTTCCTGATGAAGATCAAAGACCACAGCCTTCAGTATGGATTACACTTCAACACAAAGAAAACAAAAATCCTCATAACTGGACCAATAAGCAACATCATGATAAATGGAGAAAAGATTGAAGTTGTCAAGAATTTCGTTTTACTTGGATCCACAATCAGTGCCAATGGATGAACCCACCCAGTCAAGAAATCGAATGACGTATTGCAGTGGGCAAATCTGCAGCAAAAGACCTCTTTAAAGCATCGAAAAGCAAAGATGTCACTGAGGATTAAGGTGTGCTTGGCCCAAGCCATGTTATTTTCAATCCCCTCATATGCATGCAAAAGCTGGGCAATGAATAAGGAAGACTGAAGAAGAATCGATGCCTTTGAATTACAGTGTTGGCAAAGAATATTCAATATACCATGGACTGCCAGAAGAACAAACGAATCTCTCCTGGAAGAAGTACAGCCAGAATGCTCCTTAGAAGCGAGGATGGAGAGACTTCATCTCACATACTTTGGACATGTTATCAGGAAGGACCAGTCCCTGGAGAAGGATATCATGCTTGGTAGAGTAGAGGGTCAGTGAAAAAGTGGAAGGCCCTCGACAAGATGGATTGACACAATGGCTGCAACAATGGGCTCAAACACAGCAACAATTGTGAGGATGGTGAAGGACCAGCGTTTTGTTCTGTTGTACATGAGGTCGTCAGGAGTCAGGACCGACTAGATGACACCTAACAATAGCAACAACATCTGCTTCCATAAAGATCACAGCCTACAAAACCTTATGGTACAGTTCTATTCTGCCACATGGGGTCACTATGAGTTGAAAGCAACTGGATGGCACCTAACAACAACAACCTTATAAGTTGTTGTTAGGTATCTGTGAAACATTTCATAACATGGAGGAACCTGGAAGGCATTATGCTGAGTGAAATTAGTCAGTTGCAAAAGGACAAATGTTGTATAAGGCAACTATTACAAGAACTTGAGAAATAGTTCAAACTGAGAAGAAAACATTCTTTTGTGGTTACGAGAGGGGGGAGGGAGGGAGGTGGGAGAGGGGCACTCACTAATTAGATAGTAGATGAGAACTACTTTAGGTGAAGGGAAAAACAGCACACAATACAGGGGAGGTCAGCACAATTGGACTAAACCAAAAGCGGTTTCCTGAATAAACTGAATGCTTCGAAGGCCAGTGTAGCAGGGGCAGGGGTCTGGGGACCATGGTTTCAGGGGACATCTAAGTCAACTGGCATAATAAAATCGATTAACAAAACATTCTGCATCCCACTTTGAAGAGTGGTGTCTGGGGTCTTAAACTCTAGCAAGCAGCCATCTAAGATGCACCAATTGGTCTCAACCCACCTGGATCAAAGGAGAATGAAGAACACCAAGGACACAAGGTGATTATGAGCCCAAGAGACAGAAAGGGCCACATGAACCAGCGACTACATCATCCTGAGACCAGAAGAACTAGATGGTGCCTGGCTACAACCGATGACTGCCCTGACAGGGAACACAACAGAGAACCCCTGAGGGAGCAGGAGATCAGTGGGATGCAGACCCCAAATTCTCATAAGACCAGACTTAATGGTCTGACTGAGACTAGAAGGACCCTGGTGGTCATGGCCCCCAGACCTTCTGTTGGCCCAGGACAGGAACCATTCCCGAAGCCAACTCTTCAGACATGGATTGGACTGGACAATGGGTTGGAGAGGGATGCTGGTGAGGAGTGAGCTTCTTGGATCAGGTGGACACTTGAGACTATGTTGGCATCTCCTGCCTGGAGGGGAGATGAGAGGGTGGAGGGGTCAGAAGCGGGCGGAAAGGACACGAAAAGAGAGAGTGGAGGGAGACGGCAGGCTGTCTCATCGGGGGAGAGTAATTGGGAGTGTGTAGCAAGGTGTGTATGGGTGTTTGTGTGAGAGACTGACTTGATTTGTGAACTTTCACTTAAAGCACAATAAAAATTATATTAAAAAAAAAAAAAAAAGCTGTTTTTAGGTGCCGTGGAGTCAGTTCCGACTCACTGCGACCCTATAGGACAGAGTAGAACTGTTCCAATAGCGTTTCCAAAGAGCGGCTGTAGATTTGAACGGCCAACTTTTTGGGTAGCAGCTGAGCTCTTAACCACTATGCCACCAGGGCAGGTAGATGCTAATTTCTTTTAATTGAATTATTATCTCCCGTTATACAGAGGAGAAAACTGAGGTTTAGAGCAGTTAAGTAGCTAGCCTAAGGTCACACAGCTAAGAACAGAATCAAGATTTGAATTTAGGCTGGCTGGGTGGGTCATTGGGTTTGGGTGGGTCATGCATGATCCCTGCTTTTAATCACTGACCCAGGCCTCACTCAGCCTGATAAATGTGTGGGATTTTAAAGCAAATCCTCAGTCCATATTCCAACTTGAAGAGTTGGAAAGTGAGGTTTAGCCCTCCGCCCAAAATATCCCTCTTTCACACATTCATTCAACAACTTCCAAAAAGACATTAGACCTAGGAACCTTGACTCCTGCTGATGGTGTTGATCTCAGGCCTTTCTGAGCTTCAGCCTCCCCAGATTTGAAATGGGGATGAAATACTTTCCATTCCAATCCTAGGCTAGGAGCCCTGAGGGTAAGTATTATGAGTGATAGTGGCTGGGCAGCTGTGGGTTTTAATACATGCGGAGGGGCTCTAGTGGGAAGCAGGGATCTGTGACCTCATCATGTCTGGCTCTTGGGGTCCTGTTGACTTGGGAATTCCCTTGGGATGAGCAGCAAATGGAGCCTGCAGGTGTAAGAGAAAGGTATTACAGGCAAGATAAACAGCCTGCCCTGAGAGAGGGTGTCCATGCTGGAGGTAGGATTGTACCATCCCTGCAGAGGCCCAGTCCCATTTCACATTTACAACCACCTGTGAGGCAGGGCAGTCCTTGTTTCCCAGACAAGGAAACAAAAGTATGCAAAGTGCCCAAGTCATGAGCTAGCAAGAAGCAGGCTTGTATTAGACCCCAGGCCTTCTGGGTCCAGAGCCTGAGTCACCTCTATGCCCTATACCCCCAGGCCAAAACACAGGACTCCTTTCTGTTCATCGCCACTGCCAAGCCTTTTGCCAGAAGGATGCCAGTAAGTGGGCTTAACTAAGGTAGGGCAGGTATGGAGCATGCTCTGGGCGCTGCTAGAGGAGGGGGGCTAATGAGCAGTTTCTATTGGCCATCACAGTTTGCATAGCCTGCTGTAAGAGATTATTCAGTAATTTAAAGCTGATTGCCACAGGCTCTATTTTCCATAGATAGGCTGCTGCCAGGAGCTCCCTACTTGAGCTTCCTGTATGCTGCCCCACAAGCGGTAGGCAGCCAAAGGGAGCTCCCTAAAACAGCAAGGACGGAACTACTCTGCAGAGAACACTCCATGGCCCTTCGTCGCCCTCACTGCCATTCTCAAGCTGAGCTGTGAGCTGTGGGAGCCCCTGGGTGACCTCCACGACCATCTTCCAGGGCATCAGCAACACACAGCCGTTAGTGGTTAAAATCATTTTTTGATAAGAAAACCAATACGAATATTCCTGGAGTCGAATGTAAAGTTTGCACAAACATTTAATACAGAGTTATGTCTTTAAATTCCTTTCAAATTCAAAGCGAACAGCTTCGCCCTCTCCTTTGGTACCTCTGGCCTGCTCAGCTGGGCTCCAGTGAGCAAGTTTGAGAAGCCCCTTTGAGCAGAAAAATTCAGCTTCCTGGCCTAGCATTAGGGACCCCTGGTGGCTCTCGGTTGCTAACCAAAAGGTCAGAGGTTCGAACCCAGCAGCCGCTCCTCAGGAGAAAGACGTGGCAGTTTGCTTCCATAAAGATTTATAGCCCTGGAAACACTATGGGGGCAGTTCTACTTCGTCCCATATTGTCGCTACGAGTCAGAATCAGCTCGACGGTCGTGGGTTTGGTTTTGGGTTTTTTGGTCCAGCGTTCAAGGCCTTTGTCCACTTTTTTTTGCCTTCCATTCCTATCACTTATTCCCACACACACCCTTGCTAGAGTCACACCAACTTATTGGCGGCTTCTAGAACAAGCTGTTCTGTTTCACATCTCTGTGCCTTTGCCCAAGCCTTTCTTTCTGCCTAGAATACTCTGATCCTCTCTGCCTTTCAGTCCACTTGGTGGCTTCTGCCAAAACTCAGTTGGAAGCGCACCTTCTCTGTCCTCACTACTCCCCACCCCCAGGTGGGTTCAGAGAGGCCCTCTCTGTATTATTGCATTCTTTGAATTGGGGTCTATAGGACGGCCTTGAGTGCAGGGACCGGGCACCCCTTGTGCCCAGAGCCAGGCCAGGCACTAAGTACAGCCTCACAGTTTTGATGTCTCAGATGTAGCCCCTCAAAGGCCCCGCCTAGACGCCTTCCCTGAGGGATATTCTGCTGCTTGCTTTGCCATCCGCAGGGGCAGTGTGGGCCCAGGCTCCTTCCAGGTTTCCCCAAACTGCTTCAACTGCTTCAACTGGGTCTAGACTTCCCCAACCAAAAAACCTCACCTTAGTTTTTTTTTTAGAAGGAGTTAACAAGCTGGACCCTAAAAGGAGTGGTTCAAGACAGGCTTCATCCTCTCTGCCTCAGTGTCTCCTTGGCTTCAGCACCTTTATACTCTCCTCCCACACAGTAAGCCAGGCACACCCTCACCTCTCAGTCCCCAACCCTGTTGCATTCCAGACTTCACCCTTCCTTATTGCCACCAGCTTTCAGCAGCACCCGCACCCTGATTTGTGCCTCTCCGGCAAAAGATCCTCCTTTAAAAGTGCCCACAGTGCTCATCTCTTCAAAATTTTAACCCCTAACTCACACACCCCAGTCCACTGGGCTCCACCCCCTCACTTACCCCAAAGTGATGACATTGCTGTCACCTTAGTAACAGATGCTTCATGGGTGGGTAGGGGGAATGGACTAGATAGAGAAAGTAAGCAGTGGCTCAGGCCACTATCAGGCATGGGGGAGGGGCGGGCAAGCTGGCATATGGCTTGGGGAGGGGCAGGCAGAGACTATGGCCCCTCCATGGCTGTTGTCAGCCCTGTGTCCCCAGCCTCAAGAGGAAAAGAAAACAGAAGGGGATGTCTTCTGGAGAAATGAGTTTTCTTCATTGAGAGAGGGAAATATCCCCAAACCTTTACCCTCTCATGTAAGAAGAGGCCTTCCAGAGAGAGCCTTGGTTTTGTGAGGGTGTAGGGGTTGTGTGCACTGGAGCCCATGTTGTTCCCCTCCAGGTAGCCTGGGGCAGAGACAGAGAACTGCTCACCCAGGATGTGTTAGTGACAGTGCCAAAGGCAGTGGGAGGGTGGCTCAATGCCAGTGTCCCGAGCTCCAGGGTTTGGTGGCAGCAGGGGTGGGGGGGCCTTCCTCCAGCCCCTGGGGACCTGGCTGTCCCAGATGCCACAGCCGGGAAGTGTGTCAGGCACTTGCGTAAGTGCTTTCTATATTTCCATAAAATCATAATTACCACTGCCTGCCATGGGCCTTAGCTCATCAGAGCGTTATTCACCTCTAGGGCCCTGGAGTGGGCTAGTGGCGGGGGAGGCGTGGGAGATCAGGGCAAGGCCAGGCCTCTTGCTGGGATCTCCACATCCCCAGCACCTCCCCCCCTCCCAAACTGAACTGGGCCCTCTCCCTGCTGGGAGATGAGAACCCAGACTCAGCTCCCCACCAGGATGGACTCCCCTACTCTTGGAGCTCTGATTCTACAGCTGGAGGAAAAGCCAGTCACTCTGGTTTTCAGCTTGGGCTGTTCCTGGCGATCCATGGGGCAGAGGCTGAAGCATGGAGGGGCTTGGGCTGGAGGTGTTTCTGGGAGAAAATACGTCAGTCTTAATGGAAAGAGAAGCAATCCCTCACATCTAAGAATCTCAGTCAGTCAGGATAGCAGGGCTCTGGGGGTTCATCCAGGCCAGTGGTTCTTAATCTTTTGGGGATCTCAGACTCTCTGAGAAGCAGGTGCAAGCTCTGGACTCTCCCCCAGAAAGTGCTCATCCTCCAAAATTTTACGCAGTCTCAAGGGGTTCATGGGCTCCTTGAAGCTTACCCACAAGCCCAAGGTTAAACTTCCCAAGAACATAACAGCATTAATAATAGCACCTGTTTCTTGTCCACTTGCTCTGTCCACCACTTTATGTATATTAACTCATTTACTTCACAAAACAACACTAAGAGATATACTACTATTATCCTCATTTTCATTCAACTCCCCATTTCACCTAATCTAGTGAGCGACAGCTGCTAAACAAAAGGTTGGCAGTTCAAATTCACCAGGTGCTCCTTGGAAACCTAATGGGGCAGTTCTACTCTGTCCTATAGGGTCCCTACAAGTCATAATTGACTCAACGGTAATTTTTTTTTTTTTTTTTTAAGTCTAACTATGTCAATCTAAAGGAAGAAAACTGAAGCCCATCCAGAGATGGACAGCTTTTTGTCCAAGGTCATACAGCAGGAAGATAAGGCCAGAACTGGGATGAGGACCAGGCTTTCTCAATGTGCTAGACATTGTAGCACATGCGGGTTTGAAGTCATCTTGTCCATCCCTCTGTCCCCAGTGCCCGGCCTCTCACTCAGCTTTCCTAAGAAGAGGCAGACCACTTCCATGGTCTGGGAATCCCTCCTGAGTGTGTGACTGCCATCTAGCCTCCTGTAGTACCTGGCTCCTTGTGCTGCCCACCCCTCATTCCTGTCCCCCAAATGAGATGGGACCTGACCCTCATTCTCCAGGAGAAGCTAGCCCAGCTGCCCCTGCCATTTCCCCCAGCCTCTGCAGTGGGAGTTGTTGGCACTGAGAGCAATGACTCAGACTTAGTTTATGAAAGACTGTTCTGAAAGACAAAGGCTGCAGGCCAGAAAGGACATCCAGAGGTCATGGAATCCAGCCCCCTGCCTCCTCCACATACACCCCACCGCAGGCTCCTGATGCCCAGACTAGAGCACCCAAGAGTCCTCCAACTTCCTCTGCTTTTCTTGGCCACTGGAACCACTGATTCCCCTGGGAATTCCTTCCCTGACTAGTCAGAGTCTCTTTGTCCATGGATAGCCACTTCTTCCGGGTCAGTTCCTCCATAGAATACCAAGTGCCAAACTGCTGAGGAAAGTGAGTGAAGGAAGGTGGACAAAACTCCGAGAAGTAATCAGGGGAAAGGAGAAAATTGACCATCCCTGCCTGGCTTCTCTGGGCTAATTGCCCTCTGGACACTATATCCCTCATTCTACCAATACCCCAGTGGGGTAGGTCAGGGGTATAGTGAGGGTAATGAGTGCCCAGGGGCAATCTCTAAATTGCCCCCACCCCCAACTGCAAGATGAATAGACGTTGAAAGCACTACACTCAGCAGAAAGTCCTTCCCCCCTCTTGTCTGGCTGCCACAGTCAGGTGCCTTTCGTCTTTGTGGCACCTCAGAAAGTCATTCCGTGCCTCATCTGGTGCCCCCTTGGACTCGCTTCTGGGGCAAGTGCCACCTCTGTCTCCCCCCTCGCTACACTCTGGGGTAGGTGCAAGCTTCATTTTGCAGATGAGGAAACAAAGGCGTCGTCGCCTGCCCAAGGTCACACAGTTCATTGGTGACTATATTGGCATTGAACCCTAAAGAACCAGAGCTCTTGCTCTTTTGGGGGAAAACTGGGGTGCCTTCCCCCAGGAGGTCTTCAAACACAGAACAAGCCCCTGCTTGTTCCAGCCCAGGGTAACTGGAGAAACTGATGACCCTATATGGGGGTGCCCCAAGCACCCCAAATCTGCACAGTGCTCAGGGAGGAGAAGTGGGGCTGGCCTGTGCTGGGTGAGCAAGAGGGAGGAGGGCAACCCCAGAGGGTGGAGAGAAGGCTGGTAGGAAAGGGGCCGTTGGCGAGGCTGGTCTGAGGGCTGAGGTCAGGGGCCATCTCCACTGCCTTCAGGAAAGTTAGGAGTCTGAGGGAGTCTTTTGCTGCAGTGGGTGGGTCTGGAGGGGAGGGGACCAAGCCTCTGTCAACCACAAACCATCAGGGCTGCCCTTGCCCTACTTCTGCCACTGGCAAATAAGTACTCCTGGACACAGTAATGTGAGAGGGCTCCAGTGGTGAGCGCATCCTTGGTAAGACAGGGATGGCATCAATGGGTATGTGTGTGGGGGCAGGGCAGCCCCCGTCCTCCAGGGCTGGCATCAGGCAGGACCCTCTCCATCACCTTAGCTCTCCCTGGATTCCCTACCATCTCGCCACCCACAAAAGAGGAGCCCCTGGAGAAGGAAGACTTAGACCCAACCATATCTCCACGTACTCCCAGGGGAGGGTTCCCTCAACCCTGAATCTACCTCCTTTTCCTCGGAGAGGCCAAGAGTTGAAGCTGCACCTGTTGGTCAGGGCCAGAAGCAGCGCAGCAGGAGGAATTGGGGCTGGAGATGATGGAGGGAGGTCTGGGGAAATGGCTTCCAAGCAAGTATCATGCATTAGAAGAGGCACCTTCAGGCCAAGTAAAGAGTGGACACATTGGAGGGTGAGAGCTCTCTCCTCCCCAGCCCTGATCTAATTCCAGTTGTGGTAGGATCTTTAGGAGGCGAGGTGTCTTGGAGAGATTTGGGGACCTTAGATGTGGGGACTGCAGCCCCTTCTCTGTTGAAGTCCAGATAACAAGGAATACAATTGTCCTGCTTTCTGTCCACAGAGGAGGAATTATCTGACCTGGCCTTTGACCCATAATGTCAAATTGTCCCTTCCCTGTTTGAGGAAATCCCTACCCCATAGCCCAGGGATGTGTATATTTGTGGAAAGGGCCTCTCCAAGGCAGAGGGACACCCAGTGAATGAAGCAGAAAGGGCCCCATTCTTCCTCGTCCAAGGCAGGGTACCTTGCAATCTTTGCTATTAGGAAGTCCTAACTTGGATCTCTCTCTCAGCTATCCTGCTGCAGTTCCAAACTATTTCTATTCCCCTCAGCCCATTCAGACTCTAATATGACCTCTGGTCCTTTTCTCAACCTTGTTATGCTTCCGCCCAACAACACACCCAGTGCCGTCGGCCCCCATGCCGGGTTTTTCAGTGTAAAACTGCCTCCCCCCACTTCTTTCCCCTCCAAATCCCTCCCCATCTTGCCTAGCCCCCCCAGACTCCGCCCCGCTGGCCACCACGGCAGCCAATGGCAGACTATTTGCATAGCGGCGTGGGGGAGCTTCGGAAGGAAGGGGGAGGGACCAGGCGACCTCCTAAATCAAAGTTGCAAGGCAAGGACTCCGCGGAGGGGCAGCCCGCTGCCCGGCTGGGACCCGGGCGGGGGGGGAGGGGGAGGGGCTGGGGGGAGGGGCTGGGGGTAGGATGGGGGGCGGGCGCAGAGGACGGCGGAGCGGGCCGGACACTGACAGCTCCGGCGCTCCCTCCCTCGGCTCAGCCCGGCGTCCCCGCTTCCCTCCTCCCCTCGCTCTGAGCGGCATCCTTTGCCGACCCTCAGTCCTCACTCCCAGGGTTGTCCCGCTCGCGCCACTCGGTGTAATTCCCTCCCGCTCCCCGGCCGACCTCGGAACTTTCTCCTCCTGTGCCCGGGAGTGGGGGGCTGCCTTGCCTAGGCGGGTTCCTCCTGGGGTTCGCTGGGAGCCAGTCTCTGGAAAAGGGCTTCAGGGTCCCAGAGAGACTCCGCCACCGGCAGCCTGCCCCCAACCCGACAGCCGTCGGGTCTCGGCCTCCTCCCTTCCTCTCTCCCCCAACCATGACTGAAATGAGCGAGAAGGAGAACGAGCCAGATGACGCGGCCACCCATACCTCCCCGGGGACCGTCTCCGCCCTCCACGAAACCAAGGTAACTCGAGGGGCACGAAGCCCCCCCTTGTGCCCCGGCCTTAGCGCGCGGTCGCCACCGTGAGCTAGGGGGCAGTGGGTCACTGTGGCGGGGACCCGCGTGATCCCTAAGGCTCGGCGCGCTACCCAAGGGAGAGGCGTGTGTTGGCAATGAGCGGTCACAGGAGCCCCTATCACACAAACACAGCACGCCATGCGCGCGTGATGAGGGACGCGCTACCGCGCCCCGCCAGCGAGACCGTAACTCGGCTTTGTTGGAGGGCATCGGCGCAGCCAGGGCGGGGGGAGTGTGTGTCGGTGTGTAGCGGGTGTGTGTCGGTGTGTAGCGGGTGTGTGTCGGTGTGTAGCGGGTGTGGGCCGGTGTACGCACCCGTGCCTGCGTGCCAGGCGCACCTCCTTTCGTGCCCACCAGCTCTGTCTGTGACTTTGTCTCTCACTCTTTGCATGTGTCTTTCTCTGGATGTGTCTCTACAACCTGTTTATCTCTGTCTTGATGTCTCTGTCTACGTACGTCTCCCTCGGTTTCTCTCGGCGTCTCTAAGCATTTATCTCGGAGTGTCTCTGGGTGTCTCTCTCTGACCCACCGCAGTCCCGCATTCCCCTCTCCCACCTGGGTTAGGTTGGGGGACGGAAGACGCGGCCAGGGGTGCGCAGCTTCGGAGTCCGCGCTGGGGGCTGCGGCAGCGCCGGCCGTCGCTGGCGGGGACCGGCACACTGTTGTTGCGGCTCCTGAGCAAAGAGACAGGCAGCCCCACCCCCACCCCTGGAGCGGGACGAGAGGGATAGAAGCAAAAAGAGGAGTCATCGTAATTAATGAATATCATAATTAACCCAAATTATGCATGATTGTTACTCCTGCGGGAGTCACAATGAATAAATTATTCCCCAGTGAAGGCAGGAGGAGCCCAGACTCCTGACTCTGAAGGGAGTGGCGGGAGGCCACTGCTCAGATTCCATCCCCCATCTCCAACCCTTCAGCTCGCTTCCCAAGTTCTAGGTGCTCTGGAGCTACCTGCAAGAAATTCTGCAGAAAGCAACCTGGGTGGGCTTGGGGGTGGGGAGAGAAGAGCTGCTGTTCCAAGGGGCTCCTTGTCCTCTCCCCAGTTTCAGCCAGAACTCTTTTCCCCTCCTTCCACCCTAGTGTTTTGTTCCCACCTTGCTCCTTGTCATTCAAGTGAGGAGGAGACCAATGAGTACCCAAAATGGGCGGGGTCTGTTGTTCCCCCTTACTCCCTAGTATCTCTAGCTTCTTTACAGCTCTTTCCAGCTCCTTTTCCTCCTCATTCTGTCCAGAACACCCCTAAGGATATAAGGTTAATTCAAGGTCAAGGTCATCAAAGGGATGACCAAAGGGAGATGAATAGGGCCAGGGTGGGTCTGACTGAGGCACCCCTCCCTAAGCCCCAGAGACCCATGGGGCCTCCATGTTCAAGCCTTCGCATCCATACTAGACCTCCTTCTGCCCACTTTGAGAATGAGGCCCTGGCCTCTGAGAGCATGGAGTTAACCCTCTTTAGAGAGCGAAGTGTGTTGGGATGGGAGAATAGTGCTTGGAATATTTGTGACAGCTTCTTTCAGGCAGAGGGTTCCAGGAGCTGAGCCTGACCTGAGTTCCAATGCCCCTGACTGTCTCAGTTGCCCTCTGGTTGTCGTGGGCAGACATACACAGTCCCTATGCTTGGTTCCCTGGGCTTGAGGGCCTCCTTGCTTTCCACAACAAAGTCTGTCTGCTCCACCCCCTCCACAGGAGCCTCAGCAATCCTGTAGGCTGCAAGCTCAGCTGTGTGTGGGGGGGGGGCGGAGGAGGGGGGCGTCAGGACCTGGCAGGTCTGTACCTCCCTTCTCTCAGCCCAAGGACCCTCCAATGCCATCACCTCTGGGTCTGAACCATGGAAGTCCAAACAGCAGGAGAGGAGGGGGATTGTACACCTGACTTGGCACATTGATGCCAGGCCAGTTAGAGCTCTGTCCCTTTGACCCTCCCCTATACCTCATCCTTCTAAAGGGCTGACTTAGTAATAATAACCATACAGAATGGGCAGAGGGATAGGGCTGGGCGAGGTCATAGGTGGGCAGAGAGAGAACTCAGGTCCCTTGCCAGCCTCCTTCCATCTCCCTACTCAACCTAGCCCAAAGTAGATTCTGTCCCAAACTGTAGAAGAGGGGGAGAGAAGAAGGTTGGTTGTTGCCTACTCAACTCGGTGTGAACCAGGTATGACAGAGGGGGCTGGTGCCCCTTGGCTATTTCTTGCCAGCCCAAGAGCCCAACCTCCTGCCTACTCTAAGGCTGGGTCTCACTCCTGCCCCCAAGTTACTCAGCGACCCTCCTAGGGTAGGCATAGCCTTCCCAGAGCCTACCATGTGGGGCCTGTCCATCACCCCCTTTGGTGCCATCCTTGGGAGACCCTGCTATACCAGATCTACCATCTGAGTCAGCTTGTGCCACACCTGCCACCGCCCACCACCAGCTGCCTAGTGCCCTTTCAGGAACTGATGGGAAGTGAGGTGATGATGTCAGGAATTGAGGAAAGAAGGGACCGGACTGTCCCTGGGGTGGGGGGGGTGGGGTAGAGAGGAAGCAGGCAGGCCAGGCCTTGCTTCTGAGGAGGGATTCAGAAGAACAAGCCTGGTGGTCCAAGCTCAAAGCTAGACAAGCTCTTGGTGCATTGGAAAGGAATAAGATCCAAGCAGGCCAGCTTGCCAAGGCATATGGAAACTTCTCTCCATGCCCCATGTTCCAGGGCAGTGGAGGCACCAAGAAGATAGCTGGTGGGGAGATGGGGAAAGGTCCTCTCTGAGAACTAGGAATCCCAAGAGCAGGAATATTTGGCTACGCTGAGCCAAGATGAGGTTTGGGTAGCCAAGTCAGGTGTCTTTGGAGTGGGCAGGCATTAAGACACTTGGCAGAAGTGCCCCCATCCTCTCCTCCAGCCACAGCCCTTAACATCTGCCAGCTACCCCAAATGGCATGTCATTCCTTCCTAATTCTCTATCCTTTTGGGATCTGGGGCCTACAGATGAACCAGGGAGTCAGTAGGTAGAATCCGGGTTGCCCTTCACTCTGGTGCTTGAGAACATTCTGTTCCAGAGAGGCCTCTGGTACCCTGAAGAGAGGTGGTTCTTGGCACCAAGGCCAGGGAGTATCAGGAAAGGACACAGACTGGAATGTGGGAAAGCTGAAATCTCATCCTATGAGGATTACTATTGAAACGTGGCCTTAGGAGTGGGGGGTCATGATGGATGTCTTCAAATATTTGAAGGGCTGATGTGTGTAAGAGGGAGTAGCCCTTTCCGGAGCCAAGGGAGAAGCAAGGATGGATAGGCAAAAACCACAGGCAGGCAGGTTTCAGTTCTATATAGGGAAGCACTTCCCAGTGATTGTGACTGCCCAAAGATGGAATGATTGTCCCAAGAGAGTGTGCTTCCCATCACAGGAGGCAACCACAGAGTTAGATAGCCATGCATCGCGGAGCGATGGGGTGGGGACTGCTCTAAGTGACTATTCTTTAAGATCTCTTCTAACCCTAAATTCCATGGTTGACCTGGTAGACAGGCCCCTGGCACAGCAGAGCGGCAGGGGTGAGGGCCAAGGCACGGCCCAGAGCAGTAGGATGCTCCTGGTCATTTGGGCTCAGGAGTTAAGCCACTGGTTCAAGTCCTAGGTCTGCTACTTACTAGCTGAGGGCTCATGGGTAAGTGACTTAACCTCTCTGAGCCTCAGTTCCTCATCTGAAAAGTCAGATGTTAATAGTCACCACCTCAGAGGGTAGTGCCAGGATGAAATGAGATGTGGTGCATAAAGTGTTAGCTCAGTGCCGGTGCTCTGGAAATGACAGCCCTTCATAGATGCACGTTTCCATTTTTGCTTTTTGGCCCCAGAGTCTTGCATTGCTTAGAGAACATTTAGTCCCTCTTCCTCTCCCTTGGAGTGGGGAAATTGAGGCTCTACAGAGGAAATGACAAGACTTGCCTACAGGCACTGGTTTAGCTTTGCCTCCACCTCCAGCACATCCTCCCAGAGACCTCATGTTCTCCATCCCTGAGGTCCCTGGCAGAACACCCAGTGGTTCCCTCACCTCTCAAGGGCCTCATTCCACCCTGGATGGCCCCTGGCCTGAATCAGGCTGGTATTTGTGTTCTAATTAATTGTCCCTCTGGCCCTCCATCCAGGCATCTGAGGCCCAGGGCCCTGCTTCTCACAGACACACAAAGAAGCCCACAGTGGTGTCCAAGAAGCTGGGTTGGGTTTGGAAGGAGCTGGGCAATTCAGAGTGCCAGATACCCCAGGGCTCTAGCCTCTCAGCTGGCACACCCAGGCCTTGCTTGTGCCCAGACACCCCTCCTCCATGCTTCCCCTCCGTCTTGCTGCCTGCTGGCCTCCCTGAGGCTGGAGGGGCCACCACTTCCATCCCCTTGGCACGGTGGCCAGTCTGGCAGCCCTGGCGCACAGGCTGTCTGATATGCCAGCTGGGAACGACAGCCTAATCTCCCTGCCAGGATCCGGACTGCTGGCCCCTTTTCTCTTATCACTGGAAAGGAGTGGGCAGGAAAAGGGGGCTCTCAACAGGAGGGGAGAGGAGCAAGGCTCTTGGTAGAGAGGTTTCCAGACCTCGCTCTGGGCAGGCCCAATAGCCAACTCTGGTCTCCCTTCGGAGTCAACCCTGTGCTCCAGAACATTGGCTCTGTTTAGGATTCCAGCCACTTGCTCATCATTTATTCAATACACATTGACTGAGCGCCTACTCTGTGTTTAGACCCTGTGTGGTGACCTGAAAAAATTGTCCCTGCCCTCAATGGTCCCCAGGTGGCACAAATGGTTTTTGCTCCACTACTAATCAAAAGGTTTGTGGTTCGAATCCACCTAGTCATGCTGCAGAAGAAAAGCCAGTGATCTACTTTCTTAACATCACAATTGAAAACCTTATGGGGCACAGTTCTAGTCTGAAACACATAGGGTTGCCATTAGTAGCAATTGACTCCATCGCAATGGGGTTTTTTTTTTTTTTTTTTTTTTCTGGTCCCTGCCCTCAAGGGGCTCACAGTCTCCTAGGGAAGTGAGGAGCAAATGGCAAGGTAACCTGATGGGACTGTAATGGAAGTCAGCGTCGGGTGCTGGGGACAACAGGAGAGGGAGTGATTCCATGAAATGGAATTCTTGCGGAAGGAAAGACAACTTCCCAGAGGAAGGACCCTTGGAACCTTAAAGGATAAGAAGAGTACTAATTGGACAAGGGAAAGAAGAGAACAAGCACGCACAAAAGCTCAGAGGCAGAAAAGCACTGAATTCAAGAGTCCTCACGTCTGGGCTGCAGGTGGAAAGCGGGCAGCTGGGAGGACATTTTTGCCAAGTGGCGTGGAAAGTCCCATGGCCAGGGTGAAGGGCTTGGGTTTGTCCTGAGGAGCCATTAAAGGTTTTCAGGAGGACCAGGAAGCATGTTCTGGCAGCTGTATGGAGGGCTGGTGGGGATGTGCAACGGGAAGGCACAGGGGTTGAATAGGGGGCTGTGGCTCTGAATCAACCTGGGGGTGTTGGGGCCTGAACTAAAGCAGGGCTGGGAAGGTGATAAGGTGATAGTAGGGGATGGATTGGAGGAAGAATCAGCTGGACTCCCTAAGGATAACAGTCTAGGGTGGCCACTCCCTTCCCAGCCTGCTCCAGAATACAGGTGGGAAACTGCTTTGTTTGGCCCCTGAAGTGTTACTGCTTTGTTTTGTTTTGTTTTAACTTAAGTAAATAGTATACCCATACAATGAAATGGTATGTAGCCATAAAAAAGAATGATGAAACTCTTTATGTATTGGTATGGAATGATATCCAAGATTTATCGTTAAAGTGAAAAAAGCAAGGCACAAGAAAAATAATATATTACCATTTATTCAAAGAATAAGGAAATAAAACCTCCCAACTTCACATAAAAGTCTAGATTTCTTTTGAAAAATTGGAAAAGCCAGCAACACCGAGCTGGCCTTTTGGACTAGTCTCAGCTGGCCAGAGGGAACTGCAGCTGCTCCCTATAGAGAGGGCATATGCCAGTTTGCCATAGTTCCCACTGTCCCGAATGATGCGCCTGTCCAACCAGAATGCCCTTCCTCATGGAGTTTACCTGCCTGGCTCCTGTAGGCATTTGGGATTGTGGCCCACGGCCTAGGACGTAGGAGCCTCTGTCTTAGTACTTCATCTCAGCTCTGGCCCTCGGCCCCCATACTTCTGCTGCTGAGGGAGACATCCTGAGAGGAGCCCGCCTTGGGCCAGCCCCCTCTGGGCTCACACTCACAGCCCTTCTTCCTCTCTCAGCTCCAGTGGTTCAAGCGCTCCTTCTCCCTCAAGACCATCCTCCGAAGTCGAAGTGTGGAGAACTTCCTTCTTCGCTCGAGCTCTGAGCTCAAGTGCCCGACGGAGGTGCTGCTGACACCCCCAACCCCGCTGCCCCCTCCCTCCCCACCACATGCATCCACAGACAGGGGGCTGCCCACCCCGGCTCCGTCCCCCTGCCCAGTCCCACATCCCCTGGCACCTCTCAAACCAGTGAGACTGCACAGCTTCCAGGAACATATCTTCAAGAGAGCCAGCTCCTGTGAGCTTTGCCACCAGCTCATTGTGGGTAGGTGCTTGGGTGCTGAGGTGGGCAAAAGGAGGGGCCGAGGTGGGCACTGGGGAGTGGGCTCATGGAACTCCCTGATATTGAGCCCTTGCTACTGGGGCCTCTGATCTTAACTGCGCCTTTCACTCTTGGCAGACAAATGAGCACCCTTGGGGGCTGGTAGGTGCCGGCGTTGCTGTCTCTGTGTTTACTAGTGACTCCAGCTTCAGTGCCAGTTTCCACCCTGACTCTATGAGGGATAATCCCCAAGGATGGTGTGAGGATGCCTAACCCTTGCTCTTTCCCCGTGCGCCAACCTGCCTCCTTTGCTCCTTGCCCACCAGGGTACCCTCTCCTGACTAACCCCACTTGCCAAACCCAAATTCTTCCTAGGAAACTCCAAGCAGGGCTTGCGATGTAAGACCTGCAAAGTCAGCGTCCACCTCTGGTGCTCTGAGGAGATTTCCCATCAGCACTGCCCAGGCAAGATGGTGAGTGGGGGCCATGTGGAGGCAGCTGGCTGCGAGGTGCGCTGGGATTGGTACTCTGAGGGAGTGAGTGTCCCTCAAGGTTGGCTCCCCCTGTGGAGTGGCCCCTGGGCTTGGGGAGGGCTGAGCTCTCGATGGGTGATGAGCTTCTTGTGCACTCTCTCTGCCCCGTCTTGCCACAGTCCACCTCGTTCCGCCGCAACTTCAGCTCCCCCCTCCTAGTCCATGAGCCACCACCAGCCTGTGCCACAAGCAGAGAGTCCCCTCCCACTGGTGAGTGTCCTCCTTTGCCCCTGCTTCCACTGTGGTGCGATGAGAAACTCGTGCACCTCTCAGGTGAGCACCTGAGTCACACTGCCACTGCCAGTTCTTGGCACTGCTACCACTTCCCTTCTCTGGAGGCACCTGTACTGAATGTCAGGTTCATTCATTCATTCATTATTCAGCAAATACTTTATTGAGCTTCTACTAAGCACCAGGCATTCTGCTAGACTCTGGGACACAACACTGAAGAAGGTGGAGTTTACGGTCTCAAGGGAGATAGATGTTAAATATAATTACGCAAATAATAAATTAATTAGCATTAGGATATGTGCCACAAATGAGAAGGGTAGGGAATGAAGACAGAATGTGAAAAAGACACTGGCCTTATCTGCAGACCCAGTGAAGGCTTCCTGGAGATGTGAAGGATGAGGAGTTAGTCAGTTGAGGATCTGGGGGAGACTGGTACGGGCAGAGGGAGGCTTGAGCCAGGAAAGGGCAGGGACTTAAAGAACAAAGTGACTAGAGCAGAGGGGGTGGGAGGGAGAGGGGGCAAAGGGACATGGAGTGCAAGGCATTAGACTCAATTTAGGATTATTTTTTGGACTTTATTCTAAGGACAATTTCTTTGTCTTTACAAGAGCATCCTGGCTGCTGTGTGGATTGGATGAAGGGGCTGCAGTGGAAGCAGGGAGACCAGTTGGGAGGCCGTAACATTGCAGGAGAGAATTTGGTAGCTTGGACCAGGCTGGTGGTAGTGGAGATGGAAAGAAGTGGGCAGATTCAAGAGATGTTTGGGGAGTAGGACGAGGTGATGGATTAGATGTGGAGAGGGGGAAATAAAGAGTCAAAGATGCTCCAGGTTTCTGCATGGTGGAGCTATCACTGAGATGAGGAGGACCTGGGAAGGGGAGGTAAAGAGGGGCATGGCAGGTTCAGCCTAGGGCAGGCTGAGAGGAGGTACACCATGGGGCATCCCAGGATGGAGATACAGGGTTTCGGGCTGAACAAACCCAGAAGCTGGGTGCTCAACAGGGGCCATGGGGAAGGTGGACCCTGTCTACGAGACCCTGCGCTATGGGACCTCCTTGGCACTAATGAACCGCTCCAGCTTCAGCAGCACCTCAGAGTCCCCCACACGGAGCCTGGTATGGTGGGCACCGGAGGGGGGCTTTGGGGGGAAGGGCCTCTGAGGATGAGGGCCATGGGGTTGAACCCTCCCCTCTTTCTGCCCCCAGAGTGAGCGGGATGAGCTGACTGAGGATGGGGAAGGCAGCATCCGCAGCTCAGAGGAGGGGCCTGGTGACAGTGGTGAGTGGGGTGGGGTTTAGGAGCAGGTGTGGGGCACAGTGGGGGGTTCTCTCCCGGCTGCCTCACACCCTGGTCGCAATCTGGTATCTCCAGTATTCACAGCCCCAGTGGAGAGTGAAGGGTCAGGATCAGAGGAGAAGAGCCCTGGGCAGCAGGTGAGGTTCCACTGGCACTGAGCCCTACCCAATTGCTTCCAGGGTTGGTCAGGCTAGGGTGGAGGGCTAGGGGTGTCATTTCTCCTTGTCATTGATCCTGAGGTGGGCAACAGCATGGGAGTGGGCATAGTGACTGTGGTACGGCTGCTCCATCATTCATCCTCAGGCTACAGGGATGGGTAAGGCCAGAATGAGTGGGTACAGCCGGCAGGAGGGTATTACCCCTCCCTATCACAGACTCAATGTCTACTGCACCTACTCCTCCTCCCCAAGGGTGGGCAGTTCCAGGGTGCATCAGGCAGAGCAATACCTCCCATCTTCATCCCTGGCCCACCCGGGGTGGGTGAGCATAGCAGGTAGGAGAGTCGAGGAGTGGGTCCTTGACTCAGGACCCACTGTGTCCAATTCATAGCTCCCCATGGTAGGTACAGTCAGAACAAGGGGATAGTGGGTGGAATGAAGAGTCACCCTGCCCCATCACTGACCCAGAGTTCTTCTCACAGCCCCCCAAGCCTCCTCTGCGGAAGGATGTGGGGCCCATGTACTCCTATGTCGCACTCTACAAGTTTCTGCCCCAGGAGAACAATGACCTGGCCCTGCAGTAAGTCCTCTCTGTGACCAGCCCACTGGGCAGCTGCCTGGCTCCAACCTCAGGGCCCTGCTCTCCCAGACCTTGAGACATGAGAGTGAGAGGGACCTTCAGGAGCCTTCTCCCTGAATGCTTGAGGCTGCCGTGTCCAGGCAGGAACTGGAGCTGCCCAGGATCCAAGAGCTAGTCATGCTAATGCCGTGTCTCCTGCCCCCTATCCAAGGCTCTGTCCTGGAGGGTGTACCTATGGGTATGCGGTGTCCCCTGAGGGCACCAAACATCCCGTCCCAGATGAGGGGGCACGAGGGTATCTGGGTGCCCAGGGGCTGTTGGCCCACATGCTACCCCAGCTCTCTCTTGCCCTAGGCCTGGAGATCGGATCATGCTGGTGGATGACTCTAACGAGGACTGGTGGAAGGTGACTAGGCAGGCTGTGGCCTTGGCAGGGTGGGGAGCAGAGGGGCCCTGATAGGCACCTCAGCAGCCCTCACCCTCAGTGGGCACTGCCCCCACCTTCTCTCAAGGTCCCAAAGACCTTCCCTCTTAGCCAAGCCTAGGATCAACCCTCGGGCCTTGCTCTCAGTTTTGATCTTCCCTCCTTCAGCCTTGCTCCTTTACCCCATGCTCTTCCCAGCCCAGAAGCCAACCACAGCTCAGGGCTCATACAGAGAGCCCAGGCATCTGAAGGATGATGGTGTCACTCCTAAGTGGAATTAGAGCAGTATGGGGTGGGGCGGGCACTGGTGTTCATTGTCAACCTCATCCCCAGGGCAAGATCGGCGACCGGGTTGGCTTCTTCCCAGCCAATTTTGTGCAGCGGGTGAGACCAGGAGAGAATGTTTGGCGCTGCTGTCAAGCCTTCTCTGGGAACAAGGAACAGGGCTACATGATCCTCAAGGAGAACCAGGTGAGTGCCTGGGGGCCCAGCCTAGGCTCTTCAGCGGTGGAGTGTGGGCATGGTGACAGAGGCAGAGGGGGCACAGTTAGTGCTTGGAAGAGGATTCTTGCTGTCCCACAGCAAGAGAGAAGGAAACTTAGAAAAGAAGGGCTCTCTTGCATCCTCTGTTGGGAGGTGGGACTGGTGGTCCACACGGACTTAAATTACTTTAGAGGAAGGTTGGGGAGGGGAGGGACACTGGATCAGGAATCTAGAGGCTTGGATTTGAACCCTGGCTCTAGTCCTGGCTTGCGTGTAGCCTTGGGCAAGTCCTTTTCCCTCTATTACCTACTCTGAGAAATGGGAGTAGAGTTGGACCAGCTGATCTCAAATGTCAGCTCTCAGTGCTGCTCCATGTCTGTTGATGTCCCGGTCTTGTGCTGAGCCCTGAACCCTCATCGGTTCTGCTCCCATCCCCTCAGCTGAGGGCCCCATCCATATCTGACACTGGTCCCATCATCCTCTGGGGCGGGTCCCCTGGGGACCACCACCCTGACTTGGGGCCAGGGCTGCAGACAGTGCCAGACCTCAGCTCCGTGTCTGTCTCTGCTCAGATTTGTGTGGGCATGGGCAGAAGCAAGGATGTTGATGGCTTCATCCGCGTCAGCAGCGGCAAGAAACGGGGCCTGGTGCCAGCCAACGTCCTGACTGAGATCTGAGAGGAATCAAGAGAACCCAGATGCCACTCCTGCCCATGCCTGGCCCTTGCTTCTGGTCATAGGAAGGAAGCAGGCATCCTTGTCCACACCCTTCCTCCCTCTGCCTCCTAGTACCACTCACCATGGTTTAGGAGCCATCTGTCCCAAGGAAGGTTTTATTTCTTGGGTGGAGGTGCCCTGAGTGGGTTGCTCCCCTGAGACTGAGGGAGAGGGGGGAGAAAGTGGGAAGGAATGGGGAAGCCCTGAGTAGATCCACCAGAGCCTGGGTACCCCTGTCCAGTTGCCAGCCCTGGGGAGCTTCTCTGCTGCTTCTTCCAGACTCTTCCCCATGCCCCAAACTACCTTCGCATGCCTGACACATCCGTCCTTCTCCCCACAGAGCCTCTGCTTGGGTCTGTGTTACTGACTGTGCATCTGCCCCTTTGGAAGTGGGGCCTTGGGGGGAAGCCTTCTCCAGTCCCTCAGCCCTCCACCCAGGGCTGGAGGGGATCTAGTGCTGAGGGAGGGTTCTGGGTCCACCTCCTAGACTCACCACCTCTGTCACGCCATCAATTCTCAGGAAAGTTTTTTGGGAATATCTCCCATTACTTGAAACCTGGGCCAACGGAGGGGAAAGGGGGGGCGGGTGACAAATCAAAGACTATCCCCTCTAATAGAACAAGTAAAGTGGCCTCACCCTTACTCTCTACTGGAAAGACACCCAAAAGCAGCCTGAACACAAAAATCAAACTAAGAACAAAAATCTGGCTCATGGCTTGGTTGAAAGAACTCCATTTCACTGAGATTGGGTGAAACACCCCCACGAGGGGAGCCTGTAATTATCAGTTCCTGTCTGCAGCAGCCCCACCTCAGGGCTGGCTGAGCTGACTCCAAATGGCACTTCCTCATCCCCTTTCCCCAGGGCCCTGCATGGGACAGGGCTGCTCTTTCAGGAGTACAATTTCTGACTGCATCTGCTCCCTTGTCCTGGACACAGCCCTGGAAGAAAGATTAGAAGAATGGAACATTCTGTTTAGCCACAAGAAAAAGAAGGGGGTGGGCACCCCTAGTGGTGGGGTGGGCACCCCTAGTGGTGGGGTGGGCACACAAAACAAGGACCACTCCTTTGCAGGCTGCTTTTCTCTGGTGCCACCCCCCCCAAGTTCAGAGCCTCCCCTCTTGTCCTTGATTATGCCAGCCAATGCCACCCCCACCCCGGGCACAGTCACCTCCCCATGCAGTGGGAGGGATACAGATCCTCCTACCCGAAGGCCCCTGCCGCACTTCTCCCCTGCGGAGCCGGGGTCAAGCCACACTGCCCTGTTTGCTGCCATGAGGTCCCCCCCCAGCAGTATCCCCGGGGAGGGCCCACTGCCCGCTGTACGTGAGGCTGCATGATGGGCTCGCTGGGGCTTTGCTAACCCCCAGGCCCCTAATTAAATGTTTCTTGTCCCAGCCTGTCTGCTGTGTGTATGTACTTGGGGTAGAGGAAGGAAAGGGGCTGGGAGGTGGAGTAAGGACTGGAGGAATGGGACAAGGACAGGTCTGAAAACAAAATCCGTTTTGGCCCTACTCATAGGGACCCTATAAGACAGAGTAGAACTGCCCTATAGGGTTTCCAGTGAGCGGCTGGTGGATTCAAACTGCAAACCTTTTTGTTAGCTCTCAAACACTTTGCCAGACAAGTCTGAGGGTGGTGGAATTTGTGGATCCTTGAGAAGAGGGGTCTTGGGGCTGGCGCTGACGTGGCAGGGGTCCCCAAGCTTCCTCACTCCCTCCCCCCCGCCCCCGCCCCGGTATCCTGACAAGCCGGGATCTGCGGAGGTTTATGACAGAAGAGGCTGGGAGAGTCAAAAGGGGAGATGCAAGACCAAAGGATCTAAGGAAGGGGGAGGAGGAGTTTGGGGAGCGCGAGAGGGGAGGGGGCGGAGCTGCCGGTCACTTCCCGGTTGGAGGAGCACCTGAGTCTCCCGGGGGCCGCCATACGCCCCTGCCCGTAGTGTCAGGACTATGCCCGATCCCGGCCAGCCCAGAATGCCCCACCCCCCAGACCGACAAGCTGAGAGCGGCCTCGTCCCCGCAGCCCCCCAAGCCCGAGTAGAAACGCTGGCAGCGGGGACAGTCGCGGACAGCGGGGCCCTGAGATGACTCAATCACGCCCGTCACCGGGATCCTGCACGGAGGGGGCCGGCGGTGGCGCGCCCCTCCTGGGGCCGTGCCAGCCGCCCACCCGCTCCTTCGCTCGGCGGAGCTGTGTCTTTCCCCTCCGCCTTCCCAGCTGCGTCATCGCCACGGCAAGCAAGTCTGTGCTATATATAGGCGAGGGGGGCTGGGAGGGAGGGACAGGAGGGCTGCGGGGGTGCCAGGGCAGCGCCAGGCTGCCAGGATGCGGAGGGGTGGGTGCCTGCCCTTCATAGTAGGCACTCTCCCTCCGTCGGTTCTGGTTTCCAGCCCCCAGCCCCAAACAAGGTAGCCCAGGTGGGACAAGAGCCTGGATCCGCCTACCTGAGCTTTCTCTGAGCTCCTTCACCCAGGGAAGGCCCTAGAGGTTAAGAGGGCAGGATGAGCAAGGGGAACAAAGGCAGCCACCCTCCTTCCTAAGAACTCTGGTGGTGGGAATGCAAGACGGAGTCACAAACTCAGCCTGAAGGCTTAGAGTGAGGGGAATTCACGTAAATTCGCACCTACTGTGCCCCGGGAACCATGCCAAGGTCTTAATTTTATTTAATCCTCTCAGTAATGGGTGAGGGAAGTGGTGGGTTCCCTTTTCACAGATGAGTGAATGAGGCACAGAGATGTTAGGTGGCTTGTTCAAGGTCATGTAGATTATTTAACTCAACCTTGCCCTTTTCATAGATGACCAAACTGAGGCCTAGAGAGAGCTAATGACTTTGACTAAGGTTACCCAGCAAATCAGTGGTTAAGCCTGTCCCGGAAGTCATGACTCTTGCCTCCCAGCTCAGGCCTTTCCCCATTCTACCCTGGTCCTTCAGTGTCTCTAACCAAGAAGATGGAGACAGAGACATGCTGAGATGCTGGGCCTGGGGCTCCAGGGATTGAGACCTCACCCCATTGGAGAAGGTGCAAGCCTTGCAGCCAACCCTTCAGCACACTCCCATTTATGTGGGCCACCAGCCAGCAGCTGGCCTGGACCCCTGCCTCCTCCCCAGCCATTTGCTGCACTGCTGAGCACAGCAGCTTTGTCGGGTGGCTGAACCACTGATGGCAGGCTCACAGCCTGGGGGCTGGGAACAGCTGGTGCCCCCACTGTAGCCTCTGCCTTCCTCTGTGCCCAGTCTGGGGGGAGGTTGGCCAGCAACGCCATTGGCCTGTGGCAGACGATGCCCAGGAAACTGTTGGTGGTGCCAGCCCACCATTTGGCTCTGTTGTCTCTCTGACCCACACATGCCCTCCATGCCCCTACCTCAGCTTGAGCTTAACCTGGCATGGACTGCATAGGATAAAGGTAACCTAGCCTTAGGGAAGATGCAAAAAGAGGGGAGAGTCTGAGAGCCAGAGACAGGGAGGCCTAAAAGGGCAGAGGGATGGATACCAGGGGCATGAGGACACAGGCAGAGTGAGCCCCTCTGTGCAACTTGTTGGAGCCACTCCCTGTGGCCCCTTCAGCCTTTTTTGCTGAGGCAGTGCTTGGCGGTAGGCTGGGGGCACCGCTGAGAGTGCATGGAAGACAGTCGTGTGCTTTCACCCTCAACCTTTCTTGTGCTTTGGGAAGAGCTAGCCCCTGGAAGGCCAGAGAATTCTGTACCCCCTTTGCCAGCTCATGGCCTTACAGCAGCAGCTGTGCTCAGCATCTTCATTGCACCCCACTCTGAATCACACCCTCCCACGTCTGGAGACTGCAGACTGGGAATGAGAAGTGGGTGCTCACTTCGTGCAATGCTGAGATTGGGCGGAATCACTGCCTGACTCAGGCCTCAGTTTCCTTATCTAAAAATGGAGAGTTATGCTTACTCTGGGACTCTTTACCTGGGGCCCACGAACCCCCTGAGAGGGTATGTAAAACTATAGGATGGGAACAGTTGTATGGTGTTGAAAGAAGGAACCTATCTTTTAATCAGATTTTCACAGGGTGCCATGACCTGGAAGAAACCCAGTGGTTACTTTAGTCTCTGGTGGGAATGGGCCCCTCCCTGGCACTGCCCTGGGAAGAGGTTGCAGGCCAGTGGTGGAAAGAGGTTAACCTAACCAGAAAGAAGTTACTGAACCCAAAGTTTCCCAAGACGTAGGCTCCCACACTCCAATAACCTCTCCCCTCCCCCTCCAAAAAAACCAGTCGTGGGTCAGTGTCATAACATCTGCAACGGCTAATGAGAGAACAGCGCCATCTCCTGGTCCAGGTTAGAAGTGGGTTTCTGTATGTGGGCTCAGGAGCCAATGTGAGAGGTTGCTGGGGTTGCTTCATTCTCCCTCCTGTCTTCCTTCTGCTTGGGGGTGGAGGGGATGGGTTGGCCTCCAACACCTTCCATCTTCCAGGCCAGACTGGGAAGGAAGTGTCCTATGCACCAAACTGGGATCTTTGTCAAGGCCTTTCCCCATCTAGGCCTCTGATCCCCATCCCTACTTCGAATGGCAAGGTCTTTAAGAGGTTAAGGATAAAGTGCCCACAGGCTGCTGTGGTGGCAACCTGGGAATCCAGAAACTAATGTCCTCTAATCCCAAATTCTGGTGCACACTAGGCGGAGACAGGCGAGAAGTCCTCTGGACATTTCTCACTGAGCCTGGTTCTCCCTCCCTTTGGCTATCCAGTTTCCCTACCCTCCAGGCACAGAATTGGACAAAGAGGACACCAGAGGCAGAGCTAGACTAGGGTCTGCTGCCTGCCTCCCGCCCTCCCACCCCCCACCCCAGCCCGCTTAAGTCCTGCCTTTCCCACTTGGGTGCAGCCCTTTCCCTTCTGCCCAGTACAGCTCCAGAGAGCCTCCTCTATTCGCCTTCTCATGGGTCACCTTAAGAAGACAAGAGTGCCCTGGGAGAGGGATGGAGGGCAGTCAGGAGAGGGCATCCCAGTCCCAGGTGTGCCCAATAAGGTGAGGTGCCTCCTTTACCCAACTTTGCCCAGTCTGTCTCTTCAACCCAGACCTTACTTGAGCTGACACCCTTGTATCCTGTCTAATCCCTTCCACCTGGATGTCTGCTTCAAAAAACTAGCACCCACTCAACATAGCCAAAACTCCTCTAGCCACTCTGCCCAACCCAGTCAGTCCCTCTGATCACCAAAAGATCTCTGGCCTAGTCTTCTTAAGTGTGAGGCCTAGGGATCAAGCCAGACTTCTTCCCTAGCCCCCTTGGTCAATGTTTTACCAAGCCCTATTTTACTTCCTCAACATCTTGAACCCATTTTTCCAACTTCAATACTCTTAATCTTTGTTAATTTGATACATCACTTCGCCCACGTATCTGTAAAATAGAAATGGTTATAACCTCTAATTTACAATATTATAAAAATTACAAATCAATGTAGATCAATATAAAGTGGCGAATAGTATTTGGCTCCAAGAGCAGGTGCTTTATTGAACAATTTATTGGCAGTTATTACACCAAATGTGTTAAGTGGCAAAATAAAATCCAGTTCCTATTTGTAAAAGGGAAGACAAATTCATTAGGCAACTCAATGGCTGTGACAAGGTTGGCTTTAGTCCTGTTTTCATTCATTTCTGCAAGTTGATACATCTTTGTGCCCTAGGTGACGAGGTATAAACCAAAGAGGGGAATAAAAGTAAAAAAACTATATATATTAAAACGGGAAGAAAGTTTAGAAGTTGGGTGGTTTAAAATAAGACAGCTTCAATTATACCTCAGTAAAGCTGTTCAAAAAGCTCAGGTCTCTTAGCTTCTGGACTGGTGGCAACTGGAACCCCTCCTCTCCTGGACTCTTAGGGCAGATTTTAAGCTAAGACTTCCACAGCAGAGAAGTGTACACATACTAAGTGGTTTATGCTGAAGTTCTTTAAACAATGTGACCTCAAATGATGTCACAGCCAATGCTGTTCTCAACCAACATTTGAAAGCACTTCCTAGATGCCACTCATGTTGTGCTCTCATAGGCAGTTTTAAAGCATATTTGAAACTTGGGTGGAAGCCACTCTTTCCTTCCCATTAGACTGCTTCACCTCACGCTAGAACAAAGTAAAAAACCTCTTTCATGGATAGAGGGGCATGAGCCTGACTTAAGGAAATGGCATTAGTGGAAGGGAAGGAATACAACAGGTAGCTTGGAAAGGGCCTACATCCTAGCGCCATTGTGTGGCCAACTCTGACCCTCTAAACAGTGAATATCCACAAAGCAGCCAAAAACCTTAAGAAGAAGCCAAGAGGCAGGCAGATAAAGGCTTGTTTTATTGAACAACTGATCTATGTGACTGCCAAGGCCGTTATGTACAGACAAGAGATGGTGAGCAGCTTTATTTCTTGGTTTCCTCCTCCTTGGACAGAGTCTTGATGATCTCTTCTTTCTTGGCTTGGAGCCGCTCCTCACGGCGCTTGCGTGCTTCCTTGGTCTTAGACCTGCGGGCCTCAGCCTGGTCACTGGGTAAGGGAAGAGAAAACATGACCTGCTGGGGAGATGGAACCACGTTCCCAACCCTCTCCTTTGGAGACTATTCAGTGTGAGGAATGCAAGTTGCTGGGGCCACCAACAGCTCCTGCTTCAATTAACCTACTGTTCCTGCCCCAACAGTGATGGGTCAGGTGGCATGTGGATATGCGTAGGACTGAGAAACATCGGTGTCCTGAATAAAGATACATGCCTCTAATAAAACTATTCCTAACAGACTGCATACAAGTCAAGATTCAGGCATATGTGTATTTTAAATGTTTCCAGAGAACTCATTAAAGCCCACTCTGATAACTAAGACCAACTTTTCTATCCCCATAGGTCCCATTTGGACTTCTGATCTAAACTGTGGCAGGCTCTATGGCCAAGAGTGCAGAACCACCTCCCAATAGACCTCTGACCCCTACAATAAGGGTCAAAGAAACTGCCCCCACGACACTGAGATCAACCTCTCAAGAAACTTACGCCAGAAGCTTCTTGCGGGCCTTGTCTGCCTTTAGCTTGTGGATGTGTTCCATGAGAATCCGCTTGTTCTTGAACACATTCCCCTTCACCTTCAGGTACAGGCTGTGATACCTACAGGCAGGAGAAGCAGAGGGTCTGGTCAGTGATGGGTCTGAGGCTGGCCCCTCTGAGCTGCTCCTCTACTCAGCTTCTAGGCTTCCTTTTCCCTCTCCTACAGGTTCAGGTACTACTTTCCTCCAAACCAAGACTTTTCATGCAGTTTCTAGGCAGAAGACTTAACTGGCAGACAATCAAATTTTTAGGCTATCCTGATGGTGTATGGGGAAAACAACAACAACAAAACAGGCCAGAATGGAGTAACTTTCCTAGAAAAGCTTAAGGCACATGGCTCCCTTCCCAAGGCCAAGGAGATAAAGCTCATGTCTGTGCAAGAAACAAACCACTGAAACAGCAAATAAGTCTTGGTGGACCCAAGAGGAGGGTGTGCTTACATGTGGCGGTCAATCTTCTTAGATTCACGGTATCTCCTGAGCAGCCGGCGCAGAATTCTCATCCTCCTCATCCAGGTCACCTTCTCGGGCATTCGAGCATTGGCAGTACCCTTTCGCTTACCTGTTAAGGAAGATGGGTTAGGGATCAGCATTGTCCATGTCCACTGTCAGTTACTAGAGACAGCTGATAGGTCAAAATGGTGTAAAAATACCAGATAAGGATTCCAAATGTTTAATTCATTTATCCTACTTTTGGTAAAGCACAAAGAAAACAATCATTTCACATTTCCATAATGTGGATATGTCAGGGTATGCACAAAGGCAGTACAGTATGCTAGAAGGGGCTTTGAGTGGCCTTTGTCTCCCTAAATCATCCTTACCCTAGGATTAAATGGGACGTTTTCAAGATCCCAGTACAGCCCATGGCAGAGTAGGTGCTCGATAATATAACTTCCTTCTACCAAGAATATCTTCAACTACAACAGTAGTGCTGATTTTCTAATTTGTACACAGGCAGGAAACATCAAATATCAAGAAAAAGAGTCAAGACGAGACACAGTAGAAAGAAAAAAAAAATCCCAAATACCTGACTATATTCTCAGCCCAGGCTCAAGCATTTAGCATTTAAGTTACAGAGAAAAAGGGAGGACCACACTTACCTATGCCCATATGCCTGCCCTTGCGGCGGGCTAAGGTATTTTTCCGGCATCGAGCCCGAGAATGGACGGTCACAGGCTTGCGAATGATCAGGCCATCTTTGATCAGTTTCCGGATTTGCTGACCTAAGGAAATAAAGCACCTGGTCAGTCATAGGGGCCCAGTCCCTAGGGCACAGACTACAACCCAGAGTCCAGATAGGACAGGGCAGAGACATTGATTACATCTTTTCGCTAGTGTTCCCATAAATGGCATAAAGACTGAAACCTTGTTAAATTCTCTAAGTATTTCTAACTTTTAAGTGCTTTATAAAAAAAAATTATAGCACACTCAAAATACATTATTTGGGTATGTGATCATAACTGTATACACATACTTCCTTGTCCTTCAAATTCTGTCTAAACTATTACCTACTAGTCTAGAAAATAATCAAGATTTTCTGAGCACACATTATAACACCACAAAGCCAAACAGGTAAAGAACTTCCCTGATATGTGGAAGTAACGTGCACGTTTGTGCTATCTGCATGGCTGACATCTGTGTAACTTTCTTGAATACTCATATGCCTAGGGTACTCTACTAAAGGTCTGAGGCCCAATTCATCATCTGTTGGGTATCTCTACTCCCCAACCCCAAACTAAGACATCCACTCCAGAAAGTCATTAACATAGCACTGGGTGGTCCCATTAACTTCTACCCTGTCCTCTGAAAAACAGCCAGAAAAGGAAACCTCTGATATCTCCATTATTTTTGCGACTCCTTCATTTTATAGGAACCCCAAACCATGAGCTTTCCCAGGTTTGTAAAGGGTCACCATAATTCTGTAATCTTTACCTCACACAGGCAGAGGGAAGGGGTAGTGTGGAGAAGGGTCACAGGCTCCAAGTACTCACGGGAGTTGGCATTGGCAATTTCATTGGTCTCATTGGGGTCCAACCAGACCTTCTTCTTGCCACAGCGGAGGACACTGGAGGCAAGCCTCTTCTGAAGCCTGAGCATACTGTGGGACACAGAAAACACTATCAGGCTCTGAAAGCCACTCATGGGCAATAATGAGCATCCTTAGCAGGACCTGCCCTCCAAAGCGGGCTTGCTAATATTGTGAAACCACACACACGGGAAAGTGGATAAAGTATGTACGGGTATGTGTCCCCCACTCAAGACTTTTGTCTCCCATACCACAACGTCTCCAGAATAAGGATCCTCCCTAAATCAAAATCTTTGTTAAGGTCTTGGGCTGTGCCTCCCTGCATGGGGCAATTGACCACTCTAGAATGAAATCCAAGCAATGCCTTTCTGTGCCTGTTTCCTCATCTGGAAGATGAAGTCAATGATAAAGAGGCTTTATGCCCCTTCTGGAGCACTGTGGTTAAGGGTTCGGCTGCTATCCAAAAAGTCGGCCGTTCGAACCCACCAGCTGCTCCTTAGAAACCCTATAGGGCAGTTCTACTCTGTCCTATACGATCGCTGAGTAGGAATCGGCTCAAGAGCAACGTTTTTTTCCTTCTTTAAAGCCCTTTCTGGTGTTAAGTCCTAAAAACAGTATTCAAAGTTAAGTGTCCGCGGCCAGTGGACGGGATTTCTAGCCTGGGGATCTAGGCAAGTTACACTGCCTTCTGGACTCGTTTGCTTTATCAAGGTAATAAACAACATCCGGGCAGATCTGGAGGTGTTATGAGTTGCCAACAAATTGGAAGGGGTCGAAGATCTGGAGATTGCCTCAACCGTGGCAGTCGGAGGCCTGGGGCCTGCGCGGTTTGCCCTACGTCACATGGAAACAGAGATCGGCTTGGCTCTACACGGACCCAGCGAGTAAGGGGGCCGCGGCCTAATCACCCGTCGCCGCCGCCTTTGCTCCGCTCCCGTGGTTCGCCCGACACCTGTGGGGCGCGGCACGCGCGGGGCTACCCTTCCAC
The DNA here is from genome assembly GCF_024166365.1 of Elephas maximus indicus. Lineage (NCBI taxonomy): Eukaryota > Metazoa > Chordata > Mammalia > Proboscidea > Elephantidae > Elephas > Elephas maximus. The sequence goes on along the minus strand of NC_064837.1, from coordinate 46,622,585 downwards.
CGGTCTCGAGTTCCCGGGACGCTTCCCCACACCCATCCTCTCGAGGCTGGGGCCTAGTGTGCTCCGGCCTACCCCAAGCTCTAGGACCGATCGTTTCAGGGCTGCCGCCAGCCCATCTCCCTTCTCTGGGGCCGCGGCACCGAGCTCCGCCGTCCCCGCCGACCCAGGTAAGCCCACAACAGAGACCCACAAGCCCTCACCTCATGGCTGCGGCCGCAGCGCCGAAAGGAAAGAACTCGCTCTGGCCGGGCTCCTCCCATTATCTGTAAAGGGGAAAGCCCATCCCCCGCCCTGCTTTGCCTGTATTCCCATTCCGTCCTTCGGCCTTCCGCCACTCCAACTGCACTCATAGTCTCAGTTCAGACACGAGATAATAGGAGCCCAATATCAGGAATCAGTTTTACCCTTTAAAATATAGAAGATATGCCCCTCCTGTACAGCAAAGTGGTATAGTCCAATTTCCTATTAGGCATGCGCAGCAAGGCCACTCGATCACGTGGGTACTGATAGCCGGAAGTCAGCTAGATTGCGCAGGCGAGGCGAGAGGGTGTCAGTGGCCTAGTCTTTGCAGGCGTCCGGGATTCACTGGAAGGATGTTTTTATTCGCACGGGGAAAAAAAATTAGTGAATGGAGCAAGTGAGAATAATAAGGACCAATATCAGGCAAAACCGACCTCATAATCACTCTCACAGCAGATTGAGAAACCCTAAAGCGAAGAATAGATCACCAAAAGATGATAGCTGGTGTCTTTGACCCACTGCAGGTCCTTAATCTCTTGGTTCCTCAATTTCATGCCCTGTAAAATGGAACCTAATTCTAATATTTCCGTCATCCAGTTGTGAAGATCACATAGGTTAACGTTTGCAATTTACAGAGGAAGGCAGTAACAGCAAGCACGGTCCCTTGCATATAGGAGGACTTGAGAAATGCTGTATTGGCTGAATGATTGAGTGTAAAAAGCAAAACAATTCGAATGAACAGACGTCCGTATTTCTTTCCTGCTGCTCAGGAGCACCCAGTGCAAAAATCCAAGGAGGGCATCTCACCGCCCAAGAAACAGATCTGAGTTCTGGCTCTAACTTCTTGCCTGGCTCCAGCTGATCACCCCATCTCTTTCATCTGAACTTGTGGCTGCTAAATGGAGCTGAAGGTCAAAAAGAGAGGAAGGGAAGCAACATTTACCGCCATTTCATTACAGTTAGTATCATCCTCCTTTTACAGATGAGTGCCACAACAGAGCTGGAGAACCCAGGTCTTTGCGACTGCAAAGCCCTTTTCTTCCCTGTCATGGCAGGCTCTTGTCCCCACCAGGCATACAGGAACCCTGCTCAGGGTTGGAGCTATTTGTCAACAAGCCCTGGAACACTGCCAATATGTGCACCCTGGTGGCATAGTGGTTAAGTGCTATGGTTGCTAACCAAAAGGTCGGCAGTTGGAATCCACCAGGCTCTCCTTGGAAACTCTACGGGGCAGTTCTACTCTGTCCTATAGGGTCGCTATGAGCTGGAATCTACTTGATGGCAGTGGGTTTGGTTTTTTGGTTTTGGGTTCATTTTATTCTTTCATCCCCACTCCTAGGCTGATTATTCACTGGTAATCATATCCTCCTTAAGGAGGAGGAGTCAGCATATCCCACAGTCTCCCCTCCAACAGAACACAAAGGGCTGGCTTTATTTTAGGGTCACTGGGAGTGGGCAAGTCTTATCCATTCTGCTTCTCATCTCTCAGCCTGTGTGGAGAAGGGGAAGGGATGGTGTACGGAGGGTATGGGTTCCCGTGTCACGACTGACTCTTACACAGCACTTAACAGCATCTATCTCCAAACCCCAGCAATCCATCATTTAATTTTATTCTCCTTCATCCTCCCAATAACCCCAGGTGAAGTACCAGCAACCCCACTTTATAGGTGAGGAAACTAAGGCTCAAAGAGGCATAGTGATTTTTCCAGGGCCACACAACCCAAAAACCTGAGTCAAATTGACACCAAGGTCTCTTGCCAGAATCAGTCATTTCTCTTCTCTGAACCAGTAATGGTGGGCAGAGTGCAGGCCTTGGACATTTGTTCTCAAATCAAAGATGAAAGGGGAGCCATTTAAGTCAGAGATCATGATATCTGATATTAACCAGTCTCTCCTCTTCTCTCAGCTTAGCATTTCTTCCTCCACTTTTCTCCCTCTTCCAAGAAATGGGCACCTCCTCGCCTGGACTTTTGGAACGCCCTGGGGGATCCCAGCTACTGACTAGGGCAGAAGACTTTGGGGTCTCTGGGGGACTGCTTCTTGATGCTGTCTCCGTAGAGATCTCCCTCTGGCCACCCTCCCCACTCCAGCCTTAGTTCCCAGGTGGCACCCCCAGAGGCAAGTTGGTGAGGGACCTTTCTGTTCGGTTCAAGGCGGCTTCAGCCCTACGCTGGGAAGAAAGGAGTTAAAGCCAGGTCCCAGAATCACGGGGACCGGGAAGTTCCGGTGGCCCAAGCAGGAGTGGGCTGGGGAGACCCACTAGAAGCGCGGTTGGGACCCGGGGTTGGGAGGGACGACGGTGCCAGCTATGCCAATCCGAGCATTTCCCCCCATCAGCACTTGGCATGCACTGGTAACACCGTTCCACCTACCCCCCCCCGCCCCCGCCCCCAGCGGTTTTGTCCTTCTCCCCAGAGCAGGCGGCCCGAGTCCGAGACCAGTCCGAGGCCAGCGATCGGCCCCCGCCCGAGCCGGGAGGGGCGTGTCTGCTTCCCGCTGCCCTCCTATTGTCTGCGCGGAGCCAGCGGAGGGGCTGCGAGGGGCGGGGCCGGCCGGGCGGAGGGAGGGAGGGAGGGAGCGAGGGAGGGGCGGGTGGGAGCCCAGGGGGCGGGGGGAGATGCGGAGCCTTCAGGGGCGGAGGAGGCGGCGGCGGCTGAGGGAGAGAGGGAGGAGGGAAGGAAGGCAGGAAGGGGGCTGGCGAAGGCCAGGCTGGGTGGCTGGAGCCGGTGCTGGCTGCGCTGCGCTGCTCTCGACTCCGACGGCTTCTCCCATGCGCTGAAGGCGCCCGGCTGGGCCGGGCCGGCGGCCGGAGGAGAGGCTCCTCTCCATGGTCCAGAAGGCCAGCATGTCCCGGAGCCCTTACCCACCTTCCCAGGAGATCCCCATGGAGGTCTTCGACCCCAGTCCACAGGTGAGACGCGGTGGCCAGGCCGGCGGGAAGGGGCCCACTGCTGCGGACCTTGATGGGGTCAGCTCGAGGGGCGCCGGGGAGGAAGGGGTTATATGTTCGGTGTGGAGGGGAGAGGGGCGCCTGCGCGTCCCCCAGCCCCGCGGGTTAATGATTGATAGACAGTTGGCCCGGAGTTGGGCTGCGGGTGCTGTGGAGCGGGGAGGGGGCAGTCGGGCCGCCTGTCACCCTCGCCTCCTTCGCGTCAGGGTCCCTGCTGCTCGGGTACCGGTTCCAGTGAGATAACAGCGGGGGCTGTTGACGGGGGAGATCCGGGCCTTGAGAAGGGGAGGTTGAAGGAGGCTGGACAGCGAGCTCAGACAAGGAGGGCGACGCAGAGCACGTTCTGGGGCGCTGGGCGAGTGTGGGTGGGACGGGGGTAGCACTGGGAGATGGCCAAGGCAATGGTCAGAGGGCGGTGCCAACAGGGCTTTGAAGCCACGGACACTGGCCCTCGAGGGTGGGGGAAGGGGCCAGCTCCAGGCCAGAATCCCTCCCAGGCTCCTCTGTCCCCCGGTAGCTTGGACCAACTCCCCTCCCCCCACGCCCATGTTGGCTTTCCAAAGTTTGGAAAGTTGGATGCAAGCCAGCTCACTATCCTGAAGGAGAAGAAGCTGTATTACCTGAGGGAGGGGTCTGCCACTCTGCCCCCACTCACGCACTTTTCCCGTGCCCTGGATTACCCCCAGGAAGGGGCATTCCTGGGTGTGGTGGATGCCCGTTGAGTGACCAGCAGGGCCTGGGGTGGTCCTACCAGGAGGTTTCTCTGAGACTTTTCTGTCTCCAGTCCAGCAACACCCCAAGACTAGGATAGAGTTAACCCTTCTCTTGCTGTGGAACAACTGTAACCACCATGATAATGTGGCTGATGCGTATGTAGGGGGGTCAGGTCAGACCTAAAAATACCTCTCTCCTCCACCCTAGGCCCCTTGGAGTCTGGGAGGCAGCTGACTGGGGCCTTCCTTTCAGCTGTCCTCTGTCCTCTGGGTGCCACTCCCTTTTCCCAGCCTGGAGTGGTAGCATTGTGAATGAGAGTCTGGGGTTCACTGGAAGATCCTCTTGGGTTTGTAGGGATCCTCAAACCTAAAGTTTGGGTATATGTCTAGTTTGAAAGAAGAGAAGAGAGGAGGACCCTTGAAGGGTCCCCAAGTGCCCTTCTCTTCCATCTATCCCTCCTCCTTCCTGTCCCCAGGTCCTAAGAGCCAGAACCCCTGATCTGGTCATGGTTCATCCAGGTTATTTGGCCAAAATAAAACTAGGATGGAGGCCAGGGGGAGGGGCTTGGAGGGAATGAACTCTCAATCACAACCCCCCCTCCATTCTGGACTGGCCTGGGGCCAAGTGTGTATTTGTGAACTGGGAAGGGCAAAGAAGCCCCGTTTCCAGGAGGCCTGGAAATTCCTGAAGCCTTTAACTTGAATTTGTGGCTGCCTGAGGGGGGTGAGGCACAGTGTCCACTCCACCGAAGGCAGGAGCCTTGGTCTGTGTGATTGAGCCATCCTGGTTCTGGGAGACCTGTGGGGCTAGACTTGTCCTAGGCTCAACTTGGGATGGGACTCAGGGGCATTTAGATTAACATAGCCTGGTGGATACCATGGGGATAGGGTGTGGGCAGTGGCAGCTGGGATGGAGGGTGGAACCTTGATCACCCTTGTCCCCCTTGGGGAGAGGTGTGGCTATTGTGATTGTGAGATGGGGGTGGAACGAGGCCCTGCCGGGGCCCAGCTAGGAATCTGCCCCCATGGTGCTGGGCCAGGGTTGGATGTTGATTTCCTTTCCAAATACCCTCCCAATCCTCTCCTCGGAAATCTTGCATTGGGTCTCCAAGTGCTCAGAGCTGCCGCTCCCCTCCCTACTCTGCGGAAAAACGAAGGAAAGAGTTGGGCACAGGGGTGAAGCCCAGCCGGGCCCTGGATTGGCTCTTCCTCCTCTTTGGGGACCACTGGCACATTCAAGCCTTCTCTGGAGGGGACTTTCCCTGGCTTTCTCCACCACCCCCCGACAGCACTGCAGGCAGCCTTTTCCTTCCCCTGAGGCCTCTGCAGCCTGCCCTGCATCTTAATTAGCTTTGCTGCCTAATGAGCCGCCAGCTTCTCAGCACCTCTCCTTTTTTAGCCTCCTGGCTTGTTTCAGGAGTTTCTGTGTGTGACCCCCTAAGCCTCTCTTGCAGTGTCCCCCACTCCCTGGCTGTGGTCTGCGCCCTCTCTGGGAAAGTGGGAGACCCTCCCTCCCCTTGGACTGTACCACCTAAGGAAGAAGATAGGGGCAGTGGGGAGCTGTTCAGATTATGGACAGAGGGTTGGAAAAGGTCCTCCCTGATTCCACTTTTGTCCCTTCCCTGCTTTTCTAGGGCAAATACAGCAAGAGGAAAGGGCGGTTCAAAAGGTCGGATGGGAGTACGTCCTCAGATACAACATCTAACAGCTTTGTCCGCCAGGTAAGGGGGGGACTGGGCTGAGAAGAGGGAGGTGGCTGGCTGGTGGAGGCCAGCATGGGTGAGCTGGGTCTGAGGCTTTCTCCAGGTACCCTCCCCCACATCATTTGTCACCTGCCTGGAACTACCCCATCACCCTGGCACCCCATGACCTCTCCTGAATGTGCTGTCAGCTGCACCCACTCCTTCAGTCCCCGCCCCCACCCTCCCCCTCCCCCAGCACCAGGCACCAGCCCCTGCTGCCTGCCTGCGTCATCTCATTCAGGGACAGCCTGGCCTGCCTCCTTCTAGCTTGCTTCGGGCTGTCACCCACTCCCCCTGCCGGCTGTCTGCTTCCATGTCCTCCCCCAGAATCTGGCAGGGTGGGGAAGAGGCAGTTCCTAAGAAATGAGGAGCTAGGACATTTGTGTCTCTGGAGCCCTGGTTAGGCATGGGTTAGGGAAATGCCCTCTTCACACCCAGATACAAGTGTTCTTTAATATGCATGGTGATAGTGGCAGAAGGGAGTTGATTTTAGAGAGGACTTTAGTCCAGTACCCCTGACTAAAGGGGGAAAACTGAGAATGGCTTTCTCTGGTCTTCTCTTCTCAGCCAGGAAGCTGTTACCCTCATCTCTATTCTAACTCTCAACCCCAGGCCATCTAGGCTCTGGGAGAGGCAGTGAGAGAGACATGTGGTTGCTATGACTACTGAATATCTCAACAAAACCTGGTACCTAAAAAAGGAGAGATGGGCCCAGGATCAGACAAGGGAAAGGAATGAGTTGAAGAGGAAACAGGCTGGGTATATGAGGGCAGAGGACAGTAGAGAGGAGGAGGCCCCTGGAGGCCAGCTTCCCTTGGGCCAGGAGAGAGAGGGTGGTGCCAGGCAGATGAACCACGAATTGGAGTGAGGTCCTTCTTTTCGATTCTTCTGTCTCCACACTTGCCACGTGTGAGCCCAGGCCTGACTTGAGAGGATCAGAAGGGGCCTTCCTCCTAGCATTTCCTAAGTACACAAACAGACCAGAAGTCCTCTCCTTCCCTCCTGTTGCAGTGCTGGGCTAGGGCCAGGCCCAGGGCTGGGCAGAATGACACTGTTCTTCATGTCGCCCCTTGTGGAAGAAGAAGACCTTGGTTCCTTCAGGGACTCTCAATCCTGGGAGTCAGATCTGTTGCCCTACCTCAACCTCCAGCCCTTCCTCTTCTCAGCTCCCAGGCCTGACCCCCAGTAGGTGGCAGCGAGTGGGGGGAGCAGTCCTTGCCACATCCCTGAGCTAAATATACCCTAGCAGCTTGCACATGTAGCAACTCTGCTTGTAACCTGAACCCCCTGGGGGGGACGGGCAGTTTGGGCTACCCCCTAGGCCAGCAGGGCCAGGCACCGAGGGCGCCGGGATGGAGGCGCCCAGCCGGACCCTCATGGTGGTGAGCTGGGGTTGGGGAAGGAGGGTGGGAACAGCCCCTCAGGAAAGCTGGAGGGGGGCCTTCACCCCAGCCTGTCTCTTTGCCTTCTCACCATTTCCCTGCCTCCCGCCTTTTCTGATGCGTCCTTGTATGTGTGTGTGTTTGTGTATTTGGGGTCAGTGAACGCCTCTCCGGGCCTCTCAGATTCTCTGCTACCTTATCTCTGGGTCTGTTTCTCTGGTTCTCTGTGCGTCTGTCTCCCCGACTCTGAGTCCTCCAGTCAGGAGGGCCAGAGGGTGGCAGATTAGCTAGTTTTCGCTCTCCTTCATTCATGTCTCTTTTCCACCATCTATTAGTGAGTCCCCCACCCCAACTTTTCCCCCCACAAGTCTTCCATTTTCATGATTTGGCTGGACAAGGGATGGACAGCTGTGCTAGCTAGTGCCCAGAGACATCTGAGAGAAAGTGAGACTTTGTCTGCTCTCCTTCCTAGCTCCCCTCCATACCAAGCTAATGGGCACTCCTGACCAAAAGACTGTTTGATGCCCTCAGGAAAGAGCCCTCACCTCTCTGCAGTCCTGCTCTTCCCCACGTTACCTTCCACCTCATGTGGCCACACCACCCCCACCCAGACACACACAAATCCTCCCTGCCCAGCTCCGGCCCTCACATGCCTCATACTCACAGGGACAGAGACACCTAGGGCTCCCCCTCTCATGTGTACCTGTATGCACCCTGTCATGTACATACAGCACATTCCAGGAAACACACCCTCCTAAACACACTTGGAGTTGCACATCCAAGCACACGCATGAATAAGCATGTTCATTCACTCTAGAGATGCATACAGGCTACACGTGTCTTACACACACGTGTGCATCCCTAAAACAGTTCCCTGGGCTTGGGGTTGGTCAGTGTGGTCAGAGCCAGCTTCCTGGAACACCTAGTCTTCTGAGCCTGCCTTCATCTTGGTACCCGGCAGCCCCCATCTTGGGGAAGGGCCTGCCCTATCTGCTGCTCTTGTCTCTTCTGCCTGCACCACCCCGAGACTCTTGGGTTCTCTTTTGTGTTTTCTGAGGTCCTAAGGGTTGGGGCTCTGTATGGGTGGCCTGATTCTGGCAATACCAATTCGAGGAGCAGGGGATAGGCGTCTATCTCCAATAGTACAGCAAGCTCAGGCCTAAGCTGGTGGCTATAGTCCCTGGAAGGGACACCACTGGGCCTCTGCTGTGTCTGTTTAGCCAGTGCTGGGTTAGGGGAGGGAAGGAGGAGCAGGGAGTGGAGACTCGTCCCCTGGCACTCCTCTCCTACATCGTGCCCCTATCAGGTTCCCACCCCTCCCTGGGCCCCAAGCAGCTGTCCTTGGACCTGCCTTAACCCCCTGCTTACTTTTGTCACCCTTCCCAGGGCCACACTCTTCCCAAGGGCCTACAAACATCGGCCCCTGGCCCCTTCCATCTAATACCACTTTCTCCTAGCCTTTGTGGCAACCTGCTGGGCTGGCTGGGGCTTGAACCATCCACAGTGGGTGGCACCTCCATGCCTTTTGAGATCCTGGAGCAGGGGGAGGAAGGCAGCATTGGCCCTGACCTGGTCCTCTCTCCCTTCAGGGCTCGGCGGAGTCCTACACCAGCCGTCCATCAGACTCCGATGTATCTCTGGAGGAGGACCGAGAAGCCTTAAGGAAGGAGGCAGAGCGCCAGGCATTAGCACAGCTTGAAAAAGCCAAGGTGGGAAAGAAGCGGGGAGGGCCTGGGCTGGCATCCTTTCCTCCACCCTCAGGCCTTAGAGGGAGCCCAGACAGACCCATATCAAATCTAGGCCCAGCCACGTCCTAGCTGTGTGCCTCTGGGCCTTAATATGTCTTTGCTTCTTCACCTGCCTCTTTATACAGTATAATAAGTACAGAAATACTGTTTCTAACACATAGTAGGAGCTTGATAAATGGCTCATTTCCATTTCTTCCTGGAGTCAAACTTTCTGGGCCAGAATCCCAGCCCTGCCTCTTAGGCGTGTGATCTTAGACAAGTCACTTAACCTGTCTGAACTTCGGTTTTCTCGCTCATTAAAGTGAAGATGATGATAATATTTAACTTCATAGAGTTTTGTGATGAATGAATGAGATAACGCATGTAAAACACGTAACACAGTACCTGGCATGCCAAATGATAAGTGCTGTTGTTATTATTCCTTTTTGGTGTCAATTTGGGTTCCTCCACCACAAATACTTACCACTCAATGCCTCCCTACATCCTGAGAGGGCTGAATTCTATTTTTTGCTTTCTTTTTTTATCGTGAAATTTAACTTACGTTCAGAAGACTACACGAATCACATGTGTACATTTTAATGAATCATTTATAAAGCAAACATCCGCATAATCACCATCCCTATCAGGAAGTTGTACGTTGCATTGTGGTTTAACCCTCTGACTGCCATCCTCCCCCATGGACCTCCTCTAGACCAAGCCGGTGGCATTTGCTGTGCGCACGAATGTCGGCTACAACCCATCTCCGGGGGATGAGGTACCTGTGCAGGGAATGTCCATCACCTTTGAGCCCAAGGACTTCTTGCACATCAAGGAGGTGGGGAGAGCACTTGGCATCTGGAGGGAGGGCCGGGGAGTGGGTACCACGAGAGGGGCAGCCAGAGCTGTAGGGAAAGAGACTTCTGAGCCAAACAGAGCTGGGTTGAATCTGTTGTGTGACCTTGGGCAAACCTTCACACCTCTCTGAGCCTCTGACTTCTCATTAGTAAGATAGGTGGTAATGCCTAGGTCACAAAGGAGCCCTGGTGGTGCAGTGGTTAAGCACTTAGCTATGAACTGAAAGGTCAGCAGTTAGAACCCACCAGCTGTCTGCAGTAGGAATATGTGGCAGTCTGCTTCCGTAAAGATTACAGCCTTAGAAACCCTATGAGGCAGTTCTACTCTGTCCTATATGGTCGCTATGAGTTGGAATCGACTTGTCGACAACAGGTAAATGGATAGGCCTAGGTCGCAAGGTTGTTGAGAGGATTTGTGATGAGGCCTGTGATGGGGGTGTCAGCATTTGCACCTTTCCCTGCCTTTTCAGGGTAGGGTGTGCACATGGGGGCGGAGGATTGAGGAGGGAGGACTCTCAGAACAAGGTTGTGTTGGGGGAGGGATGCTCCACGGTCAGAGAGGATGTGAGTGGTAGAGTTGTCCTGAGAATTGGGGCATCAGAGCCTAGAGCCTGGTGGGGAGGATTCTCTGAGGGCACTACTCCCTGGACAGGGTGGGCAAGTCTGGGGGAGGTGGCTGGAGGGTGGCTGCTGGATTGCACCTCCAGTTCCCCTGCTTGTCTCTGCCACCCCACCCACTATTGTGGTTTGCAGAAATACAACAATGACTGGTGGATCGGCCGGCTGGTGAAGGAGGGCTGTGAGGTTGGCTTCATCCCTAGCCCTGTCAAACTGGACAGTCTGCGCCTGCTGCAGGAGCAGAAGCTGCGGCAGAACCGCCTCAGCTCCAGGTATCTGCCTGGGGGTGGGCCACTCCCAATCCCAAGGAGAGGCTGTCAAGCCAGGACTGTACCTCAAGGGCTGACCTGCAGCCCTGAGGGCACGGAGTCGCCTGTGGCATCACCAGTGGGGCTGGAGAATCTCCAGGGAGGGTGCCATGTGAGAGAAGAAGATACCCCCACGCCCACCCCCACCCTTACCCCCACCCCTTTGCTCACAGCTCTATTTGCCTCTGTGCCCACACAGCAAATCAGGTGACAACTCCAGCTCCAGTCTGGGAGATGTAGTGACTGGCACCCGCCGCCCCACGCCCCCTGCCAGTGGTAAGAGCTGCTACCACCCCAGGGGCCTGGGGGGGTTCCTGGGTGGATGATCTCCTCACTACCTGCCCCCTCCTTTCCCTGCAATAGAGGGCGCCCCAATCCTAAGTCCACCAAACACATCCAGTGGTACCCCCTCCATGAAGAATAGGAAACCCTACAAACTGGGCACGTCAGCGCCCACCCCCTCATGTCTCTCCTCTCCCATTTCTTTGGTAGCTCCATCTCTCTGCCTGACTCCCCGCCCCCTGTTCATTTCCCCCAGCCCTGTTCCATTCACCTCTTCTTCTTTCTTTTTTCCCCATCCCCATCCCTCCGTTCTGTACTTGTGTCTCCACGTCCATCTCACTCCTTCTCCCCACCTCGCCTCCTTCCTCCCTCTCTCCTGATCTCTCTCCGGTTCAGGTAACGAAATGACTAACTTAGCATTTGAATTAGACCCCTTAGAGTTAGAGGATGAGGAGGCAGAGCTTGGTGAGCAGAGTGGCTCTGCTAAGACTAGTGTTAGCAGTGTCACCACCCCACCACCCCATGGCAAACGCATCCCCTTCTTTAAGAAGGTAATTCCCACTGGGGTCTTGAGAGAGGGGAGGGGGTCAGGGCCCAGGTCTTTGGTGGAGGGAGGGAGGGAACTAGAATGGACTCAGCTGTGATACCAGCTTGACCTCCTCGGGAATGAGGTTTTCCTGCTGAGGAGGAAGGGAGGGGTAGAGTGACACACAGAATGGGCACCTCCATCTCCATACACAACCCCACCTTTGTCCGCCCTCTAAAGGGATGGTCCTTGCAATCACAGTCCCCTTTCCCTTGGAGGGCTGCCCCAACCTGAGGAAGTAGTGTCTGGTGATAATGAAAGCTGACCTTTTCCCTCACTACCAATGGGATGTTCCAGTGTTTGCCCCTGCACCCCTCCCGTGTAAAGGGAAGTTGCTCCTTCTTTGCCCTTTTTGGACTCCCAACGGGCTGTGGTGGACATGTGGGGGTCTGCTGGCTGCAGAGCAAGACAGTCAAGGGAATCATTAAATTGGGCAGGTTGGCATGCACTGTAGCAGAAGTGGGCACCAAATTAGGGTCGTCACTCTCCCAGTTCTTTTCCAAGACCCAGAAGAGGGGTAGGGCATGTCTAAGTCTTCCCAAGTCCACTGGACTGTTAGTCCTGCTCCCAGCCCCAATCCAGGGCTATATCTGGCTCCCCCTTGGCATGGGGTCCCGTCCCCTCTTTCTGGCTCTGTCTGTCACTAACACGCATGCCCTGTTATCTCTCCTCGTCTGCCCGCTTTCCCTCTCTTGTCCTGGCTCCTTCCTTGCCCTCTGCCCCTGCCTGGGTACCCTCCCCTCTCCCCTCCCCTTTCCCTCTTGGCAATCTCTGGACCCAGCCAAACAGAAGCAGAAGTCGGTGAGTATCACAGCTTTCTGTGTCCCCCTCCTTGCCCCCCGGGATGAGCTGGGGAGCCTTCTAACATCCATTCCTACATCTGCCTCCCATTTTCCCCTACTCTTCCTGGTTCTCCCCGGACATCCCTCTCCACCTCAACCCCAACCCCCACATCTGGGCTCTGGGACAGCCGGGGGTAGCGGGGGAAGGATGCATGGGGGAACCTGGAGACTGGGGGAGAAAGGCTAATGCTATCTCCACTGTGGGGTTTCCCCTTCCTGCTTCCCCCCCAGACAGAGCATGTGCCCCCCTATGACGTGGTACCTTCCATGAGACCCATCATCCTGGTGGGACCGTCGCTCAAGGGTTATGAGGTAGGAGCCCCTGGAGGGGAATGGTCCCAGAGGGGTCCAGACCTCCAGAGAGACTCCACTGAAAGGTTTCCAGGCTCCAGAGAAATTGTCCAGAAAAGCCAAGGTCCTCAGGGTGTCCTCTCCAGAGTGCTACAGACCTTCAGAGAAACCCCCCAAAGGGGTCCAAACCCGCAGGGAAACCCACCCAGAGGGGCCCAGTCTCCTACAGAAACCCTCTAGAAGAGGCCAGACTCACAGAGATACCACCTAGAAGGGCCTTTGGAATCAAAGACCCTGTTAGATGCCCCTCAGACCCAAAGAGAACCCCATCCCCATTGAGGCCCATTCAACCTGGGAATTTAAGTGGAATGTGAGGGTGCAAATGCCAGCACCCACCCTTCCTGAATGGCTTTAAGTGCCTGACTTCTCCTCTGTCTCTCCTCTGCCCCCAACTTCCAACCCCAGGTTACAGACATGATGCAGAAAGCTTTATTTGACTTCTTGAAGCATCGTTTTGATGGCAGGTAAGAGCTTCCTTGGGAGCTGGCTTCTTTCTCCCACTGTGGCTCTCTGCTGGGGATGAGATGCAGGATGGCTTGAATGACAATCCTGGGACTCTTGAACTGAGGGGTAAGAGTCAGGCCTGGAGAGTGGGCAGGGCATCCCAGCCCACCCTGACCCCTGGCCGCCCTTGCCCTCTCCCTCAGGATCTCCATCACTCGTGTGACAGCAGACATTTCTCTGGCTAAGCGCTCAGTCCTCAACAACCCCAGCAAGCACATCATCATTGAGCGCTCTAACACACGCTCCAGTCTGGGTGAGGAGGCCACCCCCTCGTCCCCTCAACCCTCCAGCCTCTGGGCCAGATGTGGGAGGGCTGGGAGGTGGTAGGCAGAGTCTTCTCCAGAAGTTCTCCACCTATCCACTGCCTTTTGGGGGACCTCCTTACATTCCCCCCTCCCCGTGACTCCCTGCTCATCAGCTGAGGTGCAGAGTGAGATTGAACGAATCTTCGAGCTGGCCCGGACCCTTCAGTTAGTGGCCCTGGATGCCGACACCATCAACCACCCAGCCCAGCTCTCCAAGACCTCACTGGCCCCCATCATTGTTTACATCAAGATCACCTCTCCCAAGGTGAGTATAGGAATTTGACCCTATTGGGGGCCCAAAACCAAAAACCAAACCCACTGCCGTCGAGTCGATTCTTACTCATAGCGACCCTACAGGACAGAGTAGAACTGCCCCATAGAGTTTCCAGGGAGCGCCTGGCGGATTCAAACTGCCCACCTCTTGATGAGCAGCCGTAGCACTTAACCACTACGGGGGCAGCATGGTTTAAAAGGAGTGTTCTGGAGTTGGACTGCCTGGGTTTAAATCCCAGCTCTACTGCTTACTAATTATGTGATTTAATCTCCTTGAGGCAAAATTTCCTTCTTTGTAAAACTTCATCATGTGGATATTGTGAAGATTCAACCTAATGTGAATGGATAGCACTTAGCAAAGGACCTGGTACAACATACCTCATCATGTATTAGCTATTATTAATATGATTATTAGGATCATTCAGTCCAGTTTCTTGTCTCCACTCTGGTTGGCCTCTGGTTCCTAGGCCAGAAAACTGAGAGAATTCTGTGCTTTTTGTCCCAGTGTCATTCAGCTCCTTGGCAGTTGGGAGGTCTTTTCTGTCTCCTGATTTCAGATCTTTTTGCTGCATTGTCCTCATTTGGACCTTGATAGAGAGGAAACCAGTGGAAAGGCTGATTTACTTCTCTGTCATATTGCAGCTCCATTAACTTTCCTTTCTAGATGAGAAACATGGAGGGAGAGTTTAGGTGGAGAATTTGAAGTCAGAAGACAGCCTGGGGTTCAAATCCGAGCTCTGTTTGTTGTTGTTATTTGAATGAGCTTGGGATCTTGAGGGAATTATTTAGCGTCTCTGAGCCTCTGTTCCTTGACCTATAAAATGGGGATTATCAAACAAAGCAGAGAGAGGGACTCCTCAGAGAGCTCCTTCCAGCTTCAGGTTATGTGGCATCAAACACTGACAACAGATTTTTAGGTACAAAGAATTACAAGCATGTAAATTGTCATTAGTAACAGCAAGATTATTTGATTTCCTGTTTTGTATGGTGGGTAATACCAATATCCAATGGAAGACTAAAATGGACTCCCACGACATATTGTGAATGAATAAATCAGGTTATAGAGCAGCGTAATTATCTATAATTATACATATACACTCTGGGTGTTTATGGCAGTATGTTCATCAAAATATTAAAAGTTGTTATTTATGGAAAACAAACAAAATGTGTTATTGTTGAGAGAATTGAAGGTGGTTGATGTATAGAGCCAGTATACTGCCTGATTCATAATGGGCACCAGTGGTGGTAACTGTTATCATCTCATGATAGCACCCTGTGAGCTGAGCACCCTGGACCAGTTACTGAAAGTTTCTGAGTCCTAAGTTTCTGATGATATAAAAGGGGATAGTAGAATTTAAGTAGTACTTCCTGGGGTGGTTGAAAGGACCAAATGAGATAATGGATGTGAAAACACTTTGTGAACTAGAATAGAAAATAACAGATGCTTCTATTTTCCCCTTCCATAGAGCACTGAGGATAAGGGCGTCGACTCTGGAGCCAGATTGCCTGGGTTTATGTCCCAGTGCTGCCACTTCCTAACTTTGTGTTCCTTTGGCAAGTCGCCAATTTCTCTATGTTTCAGTTTCCTCATCCGTAAAACAGGGGTAATAATCTTCCAAGGGTCACTGGGAAGATTAAATAAATGAATTAACCAGGCCAAGTTCCTGGTACCTACAAAGCATCTATTTTTTAAAGTTTTAGAATTTGAAATAATTTAAAAGGTACAGAAGAGTACAAGAATAGTATAAAGAACCCCTGTTCTCTGAACACCCTTCACTCAGATTCACTAATTTTTTTAACAACTTTATGACCCCTGTTCTCTGAACACCCTTCACTCAGATTCACTAATTTTTTTAACAACTTTATGGAGATATAATTCACGTACCATACAATTCAGCCATTTAAAACGTACAATTTCAGTTCATTAATTTTGAACATTTTGCTACATTTGTTTTGTTTTTTCTATCTTTATGTATGTTATGCATTTTGTTTTCCTGAACCACTTGAGAGTAAACTGTAGCTATTATAGGTCTTTATCCGTAAATTCTTCAGCATGCATTTCTTAAAAACAAGGACCTTATATAACCATAGTACAGTTATCAAATTCAAGAATTGTTATTTAATTTAATATTCAGTCCCTCTTCAGTTTTCACCAGCTGTTCTCATATTGCCCTTTATGGCAGTTTTCCCCCAATCCAGAAACCAGTCTAGGATTACATGTTGCATTTAGTTGTCGTATTTCTTTAGTCGTCTTTAATCAGGAAGAGTTTCTTGGTCTTTCTTGGGTTTTTACGACACTGATGTTTTTAGAGAGTATAGTTATTTGTAGATTGTACTTCGATGTGGGTATGTCTGATGTTCCCTCATGACGAGATTTAGGTTTTGTATTTTTGGTAGGAACAATAATGTCAGTTTGTCGCATCACTGATGATAAATTTGGTTACTTAGTTAAGGTTGTGGCTTTATGTGTTAGCCATTATTATTATTATTATTGAGATGAGGAGAATAATAGTATCTTTATGACAAAATTATTGTCAGAATTAGGTGAACTGATCATGTAAAACAGAACAGTGCTGGTATATAGGACGGCTGTTGCTGTTTTGTTGTTAGCATGGGGTTGGGGGCTTGGCCTGGAGAATGAAGCCTATAAACAAGATTAAACAAAACAAAAAAAAACCTGTTGCCGTCAAGTCGATTCCAACTCGGCGAACTTATAGGACAGAGTAGAGCTGCCCCACAGAGTTTCCAAGGAGTGCCTGGTGGATTCATACTGCCAACCTTTTGGTTAACAGCCGTAGCACTTAACCACTGCGCCACCAGGGTTTCCATAAACAAGATTAGAGGGGTTGAGAAGGAGAATCACTGCCCTTCATATGGACACCGCTAGATCTAAAGAAGAACTTCCCAGGATAGGCCACCGTAAGACCCAGGATAGAATCTGTGCATTGTGTAGGGTGAACACAGGGCCTGTGAGGTCAATTCTGCAGGGGCTGAGAGTCATTGAACGTCCCCTGGCCCTGACACTGGTGCTTTGTACTAACTCCAATCAGGTCTTGTCCCTCTGACTTGGCACATTGCTGGGTGGTTCTATCTCCTCTTCTCCCCCCGTCCCCCCAACCAGGTACTTCAGAGGCTCATCAAGTCCCGAGGGAAGTCTCAGTCCAGACACCTCAATGTCCAAATAGCAGCCTCGGAGAAGCTGGCACAATGTCCCCCCGTGAGTTCTTGGGGAAAGGGGGCGGGCATTTGAGTTCTCCTGGTTTCCTCTGACCCGCATGGGAGAGACAGTGACCAGGAACACCTGGGCCAGGCCCATAGGTGCAGGCTGGGCCTTGGGGAAAGAACACTGGATAGGGCATCAGAGACTGGCTTCAAGCCCCAGAGCATCCGTTCTCCGAAATGGCGAGTCAAACCCCCTATCCAAGCTTTATTTCTAGAATGAGGGAGTTGGATTGAGTGTTAGGACCTCTTGCAGTTCTGCCAGTCTACAGATGTAAGAGCCCTCCTTCCCCTTCCTGCACATCCAGATGCCTCTTTTTAACCTTGTCCTTCAAACCCGTCGGCTCTACCCACTGCACCCAGGCCACACCCCCAACCCCCTGGTCATTCCTTGGCTCATCCCAGGCCCGCCCCTAACCCCACCTCCACAGGAAATGTTTGACATCATCCTGGACGAGAATCAATTGGAGGATGCCTGCGAGCACCTGGCCGAATACTTGGAAGCCTATTGGAAGGCCACTCACCCGCCCAGCAGCACTCCTCCCAATCCGCTGCTGAACCGCACAATGGCTACCGCAGCCCTGGCTGCCAGCCCAGCCCCCGTCTCCAACCTCCAGGTACAGGTGCTCACTTCGCTCAGGAGAAATCTCAGCTTCTGGGGCGGGCTGGAGGCCTCGCAGCGGGGCGGCAGCACGGTGCCCCAGCAGCAGGAGCACACCATGTAGTGGGTGCCCCACCGGTCTTCTTTCCCACCCAGGGCTTGAACTGGAGTGCAGGGAACATGGGGGAAGGAAGGGAAGAGCTTTATTTTGTAAAAAACGTGGTGAGCAGCAGCTTCTGGTGTCTGTGGTTTTTGATCGGACTGGGGCTGGCTAGTGATGCCTCCCTGGGCCTGATTCTATAGGGCTACATCTGCTGTCTTGGGGCTTTTGGATATGAGGCCTGGTTGGGGGCCTTATAAGTGACTAGGAAGAAACCATGAGGAAGACTGATAGACTCAGTTGCTGGGGTTCACACCTGTTTTAGACCAGACACAGAGGGCTGTCACTCAGAAAGTACCCACAGAACAGGGGCCCTCAGATCCAGAGAAACCCACAGAGCTGGGGCCGTTAAACCCCTGGAGATCACCTCCACCCCCAGAGCCCTGACCCCAGAGGGGACCCAGAATGTAGCATCATCTGTGAGTTGATGGTGTACCTTCCACCCTCCTCCCAGAAAAACAGATTCCAGAAAAGGCCCTCTTGTAGGTGCCCCACCCTGCCTACTCCCTCCTCCCATGGGAGCCACAGTCCATCTCAGAAACCACACCATTAAGTATATGGTTCTAGGTTAGAGCCAGAGGCACCCGTGAAATCATTCTAGACCTTTGCTTTTCAAATCCGTTTCAGCCACAGAGCTGGTTTGTCTGCTGAATCTTGGGCGGAAGCTCAGTATGGAGACAAAGCACCCTTGCTCTGCTCAGGGGGAACTAGTGGCTTAGGCTCTCCTTTCCCCCCATGGGAGCTACTGAACCACTACTGTGTGCCCCCACTCCCTCCCTCCCCCACCCCAGACCTTCAGGGAACAGTTTGGAAACTGCTGTTCTAGCCTAACCTCTGTCCTCATCACAACTGAGAAACTGAGTCACAGAGAGGGGAGTCATTTGCTCAGGGTCACATAGCTTATAAGTGACAGGGGCAGGACTAGAACCCAGGCCTCTGAACTCCCTGCCTAGGGCCCTTTTCATTCCACCCAGCAGCCTCCATGGTGGCAGTGATCATGAGGTCACCTTCACATGGTATTTGGTGATGAGAACATTGGACCACTCATCCCCCATTGTCTCCGGATGGAGACCCATCAGCATTTACCAGCAGCTGCTTTGATGAGTCCTTGTTGGAGGCAGGGGAGGGTTCAAACTTAGAGGGTGCCATCTGACTAGGGAATGCGGGGAGAAGCCTGGGGTTCTAGAAATCTGTGATTGGAGTCTGGTGTGAGCTGAAGGAGCTTGAGTTTGGGCTAAAATTCTCCATTAACATATTGGAAAGCTGGGGGCAGTGACTAACCCAATCAACCACTAACGAGGGGCAATACTAATGAGCTGTTAATGATGATGAACCCCAAGACAGCATTAATGTTGTGCATTGAGGAAGTGGTGACTAACTCCACAGGCTCTGCACCATGGTTACCATGAGAGTTCACACCTCATGCCTTGTCAAGGCTGAGCGCCCCTTCTCCCACTAAAGGAGCAAATGCCCTGAAGTCCATCTTCCAGCTAGAGCTGTTTGCCCTGCTGCCCATCCACTAGAGCCAGCACCCTCCTCCTTCAGCCAGGCTGGGTGTCTTGGTGCTGTCACTAACCTACCTTGCTTTGTGTTTCTCTTACCCCTGCCTGATCTGCATGGTGTGTGCCATCTGCCTGCTAACCAGGGACCCTACCTTGCTTCCGGGGACCAGCCACTGGAACGGGCCACCGGGGAGCACGTCAGTGTGCACGAGTACCCGGGGGAGCTGGGCCAGCCCCCAGGCCTTTACTCCAGCAGCCACCCACCAGGCCGGGCGGGCACCCTGCGGGCACTACCCCGCCAAGACACGTTTGATGCTGACACCCCTGGCAGCCGAAACTCTGCCTACACGGAGCTGGGAGACTCGTGTGTGGACATGGAGACTGACCCCTCGGAGGGGCCGGGGCTTGGAGACCCTGCAGGGGGCAGCACCCCACCAGCCCGGCAGGGCTCCTGGGAAGATGAGGAAGACGACTATGAGGAAGAGCTGACTGACAACCGGAACCGGGGCCGGAATAAGGCCCGCTACTGCGCTGAGGGTGGGGGTCCAGTTCTGGGGCGCAACAAGAATGAGCTGGAGGGCTGGGGGCGAGGTGTCTACATCCGCTGAGAGGCAGAGGCAACAGGACTGGGAGGAGGGCTCTGAGCTCTGGGAAGGGCGGGTCAGAGGGGTCACTACCTGCGATGTATCTTGCTTCCAGGAGATACTGCCTCCCTCCTTTCAGAGGCCTTTGCTCAATGTTTGGGGTTTCTTTGGTGGTATCCCAGCCTCTGGGAGGCCCATAAGCCCCAGCTGTAGGTTTTTCCTTGCCTGCTGTGGATGAATGGGGAATACCCACCTTTCTGCAGTGTCCTCTTTCCCCAGCTCAGGGGACTCTCCCTCTCTGTCCCAGAGAAAAGGTGCACTTCCTTAACTCTTTCTACTCGGGACTCTAAGTGAGGGACCCAAATGAGATGGCCCTTTCTTTTCCTGGAGACAGAGGCCACGGCATCTTTCCCACGAGGCCTCTCTCCAAACCACAGATCCAGTGCCCCTCACCCCACCTGCCCTCTCTCCCCAGCTTCCTGGCAGCATTGTCTGGTAGGTGAAAGCTACAGCATGGGTGCTTCTGCTTGGGGAGGGCCTGGGTACAAACTGGCAGGCATCAGTACTGTGCCCACTCATGTCCCATGGCCATGGCAATGCCCAGAGCCTAGAACCCTGAGGAGCAGGCAACCTGAGATGGTTCTACTCACCCTACCACCTCCATGCCTGAGCCTTCACCTGCCCCAGGAATGAGCTTTGCCTACAACATCCCCTGCCTGCTGCCATCAAAAAAGGGGGCCTTCTGCGTCCTAGCCCCCCATCCCTGTGCCACCCGAGTGTAGAGCCCATGTAACACTGGCCTGCCTCTTTGAAACCAAAAAACTCCACTTTGACCCTGAGGCCCCAGGGGAGCGGCCCTGTGGCTTGGTGCCCAAGGGGTGATCACCACCCCAGGGGTTGCCTTGGGACCTCGGATCTCCCCTGGAGGGCTTGACTGCTGCTGTGCTCTGTATTTGCCTCTTGTGATCCTGTCTCTTACCCATGTCTACTACCCCCAGGAGAGGCCTTGGTGCCCCCTCTTCCCTGAGGTACCCCTCTGCCTCAGTATCCCTATCGCCCAGCAGCCCTGCCCCTCCCCAGCATCCCAGCTGGGCCAGAGAGAGCCGATTGTGCCAACGAGGACTGGGCTGTGCCCGGCTGCCCACCTCAGGGATGGGCAGCTCATGCCTGTCTCGCCACCTCCTGTGCCAATGTTGTCCCACCTCCCACCTGGGGGGTGGGGTGCAGCTTCCACTCACTGGTTAGAAGACACCACTGCCCAACCCTTTCCCCTCCCTGTCTTGTGTCCTGCGCCCCTATCTGTATGTCTGTCTGTACTCCCTTAGGAGAAGTATTTTGCCATATATAAAACTGCTGTCCTGTCCTTTGTGGCCGCTTCCCGAGCCTGCTTCTTTGTTACCGCCACATGGTTGCCAGCCCAGGCATGTAGGAGGTGCTGATGCACAGAGGGGGCGAAGGGGTAGGTGCTGAGAGTCAGCTTAGATGGAGATGTGATTTGTTTTGCACCCTTTGATGCATCACGTTCAAGTCCAGCAGATCTGTGTGGCCAGTCTCAGCTTTCCACTCAGGCCCCAAGCCTTCCACCTTGCCCATCTTCCCAGAAGTAGGGCCAGGGGAGATGGAAGCTGGGGTGGAGCAGGTGTCACTCAGCAGCAGGTGTCACTCAGCAGCAGGTGTCACTCAGCGAGAGAGATCCAGACCCACTGGCACAAAGTCTTAAAGACACATGCTTGTTTTTCTCCTCCTGTGGCCTCAGCTGTCCCCCCACAACCTGAGGGGAGGGAGGGTCTGAGCTTTCAGCTCCCTGCCCCACTGATGCTCTTAATGACTGACTGGAATGATACCCCCACAAACTTCCCCCACCAAGGCCTAGCCCCTGGTAACTTTGGGGGAGGGGAGGAGACATGCTTGGGTAGAGGACAGAGAGAATGGGGTACACCCTGCCCCCAGTCCCGTCATGAGAGAAAGCTCTGTCTCTCAAGGGAAGAAAGTCAGCAGGTGACTGCCTGTTCCTGCCATCCCCAGCTAGCAGGATGTGGATTTCTGCCAGCTGTTACTGCAGTCACCCGTATCCAGCGCCACACAGCTTTCACCAATCACGTCTCCATTCCGGTTGTTTCTGGAGGGCTAGAGATGGGTCCTCCACTTGAGCGCTTTTGCCCAACGTGTGTGTGTGTAGGGCAGTAGACATCCTGAGGTCCTCCAGATGAGGACTTGACAGGTCAAAGAGATGAACTGGGCAGGCCAGAGGTCAAGTGGCTGGCCCATGGTCACCAGGAAATTGATGGCAAAGCCAACACTGCTGGGATTAGGACCCGGTCTCTCAGTCTCTGCCTTCCAAAGCAGTGCTCTTCCACTCCCTTTCAATGGAATTAATCACTCATTCCCTTATTTATTTACTGAAAACAACAACAACCCAGAACAATTATTGAGCATCTATTGTGTACCAGGCACATGTCTGAATGGGAGCCACAAATTCCAATTCAGAACAATGAGCTCTCTGATGTAGGAAGCACTGGACTACTGTGGTAACCTGGAAAGCTGGGAGAAGCTTTCTGGAGGAGGTGAGTCTTGATGGAGTCTAGAAGAATGGTTAGGAGTTACCTGGGCAGATAAAGGGGCTAAGTGTTCAAATCAGAGGAAGCAGATGACATGCATGGCACATTCTGGGCACTTCACTAGCAAACTGTGCTCTCAGGCAGTGGCCAGAGAGGGCTAATGGGGTTGGCAGGAGCAGGTTGCCGTGGTTCTTGGGCCATGTTAAGGAATCTGGACTTTTGTCCTGAAGCTGGTGTGCAGACATGGAAGGATTTTAAGCAGCAATGGAAAGATTGCCTTGGTTGCAGTTTGGAGCATAGATTGGAGAACCTAGCCTGGAAACAACTGCAATGCACCAGGTGAGAACTGAGGAGGGTTTGCATTAGACCACAGCAGTGGCAGTGGGATGGGAAAGGAGGCAATGACTGCCAGAGGCAGTTACACTCGAGATATCTTGAAGAGCAATTGGAGGTGTCCAGTGAGAGAGAGGGAGGAGTCTGGGATGACTGTGGGTGGTGGTCTTCCCAGATATAGAGGAAGCAGGTGAGAAAACCAGGTTAGGGTCAGAGATGCTAAGTCCAGCTTTGAATGAGGTGGGTTTAAGGTGCCTGTGGCACGTTTAAGAGGAGATGAGCAGAAGACAGTTGGGTGTATGATCTGGAGCTCCACAGAGAGGTCTGGGCAGGAGCCTGACATTTTGAATCAAGGACAAGGATTATTAACTCCAGTTTACAGATAAAGCCCAGAGAGGTCTAAGCTACTCGTCCACAGTTACAGAGCTGCAGAGCAAGGACTTAAGCTCAGATCTTTTAAGTTTTGTCATAGCTGTTCCCCCTTCAAGACGAGTGCTGATTCCCCTGTTCCAGGATGCCCCAGCTTCTGTGTGTGTGTGTTTTGGTGGGGGGAGGGGGGTGTTGGGGAGAAAGAAACACGTGTCCAAATATGTTTCTGCCTCCTCCTCATGTGCCTTCTGCCTGAAATTGCATTTGCCCGAGGTTTGCAGGCAGGGGCATTTCTAGCTGGCTCAGAGAGATCGAGAGATGGGGAGAGAAAGGTTCTTGTTTCTTGGTAACCACAAGCCCTCAACTGACTCTGGCTGCGCAATCAGCACTTTGGTGGTTGTCAACAAGTGAGGATTTCAACAGCCATGAAGTGGGCTGGGGCCAGGCCCACAGAGGCTGCTACCACAGCCATCTCAGGGATTCCTGAGTGGCGGGTGTTGATGGGGACTGAGGTGGCTGGGGGACCTCCTACCTGCTACCTTTTGCCTCTTTCCCTGCTTAGCTGCTTCTTCTTCCACTAGGCTTTGAGTGGGTTCTGCCCAGAGTGAGCTGAGGTAGGAGAGGGCTCAGGTCCTAGATGTGACCAATGGCTTCCATTGTTCTAAAATAAAGTGAGCTGAGCTGGGAGCACCAAGGCTCTGGGGTGAGAGGGATGTCCCAGTCTGATATCCTAGAGAAAAGTCTTAGCTCCAGTAATCTCCTCCTCAGAGAAGTGTGCCTTGGCTCCCTTCTAAATTAGACTATCCCACCTACTGTCTCTCAGGGTTTCTTTGTTTTTTCCCTTCTTAATGCACACCACATTTTGTAATATATACTTGTGTATTTGTTTCCCCCACTAGACTATGAGCTCCCTGAAAGAGCAGGTTTCCTGATTCCTAACCCATATTTGTCCAATAAATGAATAAATGAATGAATGCCCCGATGATCCAGGCTCTGGGCCTTGAATGGGAGGTGGCTTCTTGACTGTTTACTGAATGTGCTCCCAGCTAGCAAGGTGTCACTTTCAATTCTGCATTTGGAGGCAGGGGGGCAGGATGCACTAAGAAGTTCCTTTCCCCCAGGAAACAGATGGTTAAAATGCTCAAAGCACTGTAGCTTCCCCCAGCACCGTCTGTACCCTGACCCTACCCCAACCATGCACAGCCCAATGCCTTATCTCCTAGGACTGGAAGGGAATCAGCTCAGATGGACTCTGGAGGTCAATGCTCCAACCTTCTAACTTAGGGCACCAACCTGGGTGGGATGAAAATTCTGTATGTAGTGAGATATTTTTCCTCTTCTCTCCGTAAACTTTCCAGCCTTCCTCACTCCTCTTAAACGTGTGCTCACACTCCTTTTTTTAAATACTCCAAACACCATTCTTCAGGCTGTAGCTTAACTCATTTTACTTCAGTCCCACAGCAACAAATCGCAACTGTGTGCCAGACACTGGACTAGGCATGGGTAGGGGGGTGGGTACGCAGACCAACAAGACATGAACTCTGTCCTCTAGGACTCACAGTTGATTGGGAGAAGCAGATACTCCAGACTACAGCCCCAGTGTACCTAGAAGCCCTATCTGGCTGGAGAACCAAGCCAGGGCTTGGGAAGTAGGTGGCTTTTATAGCACGTACCAAAGGGTCTCAGGAATCCTTCTGGCCGAGAAGATGGTGAAAGGCATTCCAGGTGGAGGAATGCAGAAGCAAAGGAACAGCCAGAAAGTAGGCATGTGTGGGCCAGGACCAGTGAGTCATCCCATTGGAGGAGAGCATTGGGTGGTAACCTGGGAGATAAACCTTCAAGGCAGGTGATGGCTGTTCATGGAGGCCATTGAATGTCAGGTTAGGAGACTGATCTGAATACAGTGGGCAATGGGGGACCGTTGAAGGTTTATGAGCTGTGGAGTAACAGACTCTGAGCTGTGCTTTAGGAAGGCTAATAGGGCCATGAGGAGGATGACCTGGATAAGGGGGAGGCAGAATCAGGGGGACCAGTTATGTGAGTCTTACCTTAGTGGAGGGGGACAATAACTGTAGGAAGCCAGTGGCAGTGGGATGGAAGGAGCCGGCTCTCCTGTGTGGTGACTGCCCTCCTTCTAACCACCTCCTCAGTCTGAGGTTGCTTTGTCTCCCCACTTCTCTTTTTGTTTCCTGGGTTTCCCCAGTTTAAGCAAAGAAGGAATTTTACAAACAACAACAGCGTCTCCCTCCTCCATCCTGGCCTCCTGGCTCTCTCTCTCCACCCAGTTCTCCTCTTCTGGGTTTTAACATCTGGGGGCCCCTCCGTAGGGCCTGGTGGCGGATCTCTCCTTGATCCACTCCTGTATTCAGATGCCCACCCCCAGGATCAGGGAGCTGCGCCTGATCAGTCAGTGGTTTGGGGAAAAAAAGAAAAAGGGGAGGCAGTGCTAATTTCTCCTCAGTCATTGGCACCATGGGACCTGTGAAAGGAGGGGAATCTTTCCCTCTCCCCAGGGAATTCACTCTGAGTCAGCCCACAAGACCCACACTACTGAAACAACCAGAGAACTGTTGAGGGTTAGAATATTCTTCCAGCTCAGAGAAGCCCAAGTGTAGAAGATGGGCCGCTAGGGGCTTTGCCTCAGTCTAGGGCCCTGGGAGGAGGGGGAATTGGGATGGGGCAACTGCTCTCAGTCTCACTTGTTTTGGGATGGGGAGCATTGCATCCAGAGAGCTCTTTGGAGTTTTCTCAGGGCGAGGAAGAGGGCCTGACAGTCCAGGACCCCTTTGCCTTGCATCTCCAAAGCCCTGGACAGACGGCTCGACATCACCGTGATGTCAACGGCGCTTTGAGGACCAGCTTCCCAGGGGATTCCCAAGCCCCACAGATAACACGTGTGGCTTCCGTGACCTCACAGGCTAAGCCCCGCCCGACCTTCTCCAGGGGGCGGGGTTCCGAGCTCCGGGCCCTGACCCGTGTCCCCCGAGGCCACCAAGCTCTACCTCTGCCCGGTTCCATATGCGCCATGGGACAGCTGATCTCCAAGTTGATGGGCATCTTCGGGAACCAAGGTAAGGGGTGCACAGGGCATCCCAGCGATAGCTCTGATCCCGCTCCCTCTTGGGCTCCCCCAGTCTGGGGTAGTCCGGGCGGATGCGCTGGGAGATCCGGGCTCCGAGGGTCCTGCGTGAGCACTCCTCGTTCAGTCCGCGGTCTCCCCTTCCTCCCTCCTTGCCCGCTGCGCCATGACGCAGGGGCCTGGGGAGCCTCTTTCCTCTCAGCTGAATGCCACGGCCGGCGGGGTAGGGGGCCTCTGCCGGTGTCTTGCAGTTGGGACTTGGTGCTCAACTCTTCCCCAGAAGATGCTGGACCTTTCATACAATTACTTTTCTGGAACTGTGGAGCGGGAGCTGGAGGGGGGCTCTCAGCTCTCATTTCCACTGTCCGGGAGTGGAACAGGTGTCTGGGGCTCCGTGGGGAGGGCATCTGCCCTGTTGTTTTTTTTTGGGGGGGGGGCGGGGGAGCAGAAGAGGTATCATGGGTAGACGTCCCCCACCGTACTCGGAACACTTGTCTCCTTCCTGGGAGGCCTGATGGAGGCACACAGTCCCTTGGTCATCGGGATTGATCCTGACCCTGCCCTTCCTCCGGCTGCCTTCAGAGCACAAGGTTATCATCGTGGGGCTGGACAACGCAGGAAAAACCACCATTCTCTACCAATTGTAAGTGACTCCCAGGGGGACAGGAGAGGGCTGGGCCTTTCTGTCAGACTGACAGGCGTTTGGACCAATCGGGAGCTCTTTTTTGGGTTCCTAGGTTCCTCCTGTAGCTGATGTGACCTTCCTGGTATAGGGGCCCCTCAGTTCAGTGGCCCCTGGACCTGGCCTTCGAGGCCTTGCAAGGTCTGGGCAACTTCAGTTCTACTGCTCCCGCGGTCTCCCCAGGCCCCTGCAACAAGCAGTTGCAGGCCTGTCAGGTGTCCGAACCGACCTCTTCTTTCTGCCTCTCTGCTGCTCTCTCCCCCTAGCGACAGGTCCTTCCATTCCAACCCCTCTGCCTGCTGCCTGCTCAAATTCCCCAGTCTTCAAACCCAAAGGCCGACCGCGAGCTCCGGGAGGGCCAGATTTGGGTCTGGTTAGGCCTGTGGTTCCGGGGGATCTCTCACCTGGGGTTGTTGGTGCTGAGTAAATAAATACCCATAGGAGCTTTTCCCTGTTCACTCTGTGGAAGGCTTCTCTCTCATTTTGGAGCCTCTGAAGTAACTTATTGCCTAGAACAAATTTTCCTCTGAAAAAGTAGTATATGTAAATGGTTTTAAAAAAAAATTCAAACAATACAAGAGTGTATAGTGAAAAGTTTCTTTCTTACCCTAAACTTCCAGTTTCGATCCGCAGAAGTACCTTCCAGAGACATTCCTTACATGTAAAAGCATATGTTTTCTATGTCACTTAAAACAAAGCACCCCTCTGATGGCCCTTGTCTGTGTCTGTCTGGTTCTTCTAATTTATTGCTACTCAGTGTGGTCCACAGACCAGCAACACCACATCATCTGGAAGCTTGTTAGAAATGCAGAGTCCTGGGCCCCAGTCCAGCCGCACTGATTCAGAATCTGCATTTTAACAAGACTCCCGGGTGATTCAACTGCATATTAAAGTTTAAGAAGACTGCTTTAGTTTCCCTTCTCTGGACCCAAGCCAGGGCAGGGCTTTATCTCACACCTGCCTGCCTCTGCCATGCCCAGCACATGGCCTGGCCCCTAGCAGGTGCTCAGTCAACCTGGGCTGCGTTGGTCTGAGTTAGATTCAACCCACCCTGGGAACAGAGGGCTGGGGGCCAGGGCTAGGAATGGCTGGGATGAGCTCTGGGTACCCACTCTTACCTCTCCAGCCTGACAAATGAGGTGGTCCATACGTGTCCCACCATCGGTAGCAACGTGGAGGAGATTGTTCTGCGAAAGACCCACTTCCTCATGTGGGACATAGGGGGACAGGAGGCTCTGCGCTCCACCTGGAACACATACTACTCAAAAACGGAGGTGAAAAGGGCACTGGGGCTGGAGGAAACTCCAAGGCAGCTGTGTGATCTTAGGTCAGCCATTCACCCTTTCTGAGCTGAGTTCTGTCATCTGTGAAATGGGGAGCATTATAATGACCTCCTGGAGCTGTTGTGAGGATTAAATAGTAATAAAACAATAGCCAGTTCGGATGCATCAAGTACTCAGTGCAGCATAAAACAAAACAAAACAAACTCATTGCCACTGAGTTGATTCCAACTCAGAGCAACCCTGTAGGACAGAGTAGAACTGCTGCATAGGGTTTCCAAGGAACAGCTAGTGTATTTAAATTGCCAAACTTTTGGTTAACACCTGAACTCTGGACCGCTGCACCACCAGGGCTCCCAATGCAGCATAGTGCCTGTTAAATTTTTTGAATACTTCCTGGCAGCTTTGGCTGCTTGCTGGGGGCCCCTTGTCTTGGAGACCCTTCTTTCTTACTCTGGCAGCAGTAGGATTCAGGGTTTAATTCCTGGAATGAAACAAACCTGAATTCAAATTCCGGCACTGCCTCTCACCAGCTGTGTGCCTGAGGGCACGATACTTAACCTGGTCCAGCCTCAGTCTCCTCATCTGTAAAAGGAGATAACAATAGTACTACTTCCACAGGGTTGTGATGAGGACTAAACGGAGTAATGGTTGCCTAGTGCTTAGCACAGCCTCTGGTACAGTCAGAGGTTGTGCCCTGTACTCCCCTTGTCTGAATGGAAAAGGGGAATTAAAATGGGACTAGGCGGTGAGATCTTGAGACTGGACAGTGTCTGCAGGGCTGACATCAGGGCAGTGCAGAGGCCAATGGGGGAGCACAGTGGGTAGGGAACAAGCTCACCAAAGAGAAAACTCACCAGTTCGGCTCTCTCTACTGCCCAGTTCATCATCCTTGTGATTGACAGCACAGACCGAGACCGGCTACTGACCACTAGGGAGGAGCTGTATAAGATGCTCGCTCATGAAGTAAGCACCCCGGTTGGGAGAGGGGCCAATGATACTAGCTGTGTGTTCTTGGGGTAGCTGCTCAGCCTCTCTGAGCTTCATTCTTGATGTCTCAGCCTCTGGGAGCCCCATTTCAGCAACCCGAGCTGGGCTAGTTTATCCCAGTGAAGAGCTACAATGCCCTCACCATAATTGATCATGGAAGCCAGAGTTGCTGGTTCTAGTTCTGACCCCATCTCTTACTCATTGTGGGACCCTGAACAAGCCATTTCACCTCTCTTATCCTCAGTTTCCTCAGGTATAAAATGGAGAGGATCTTCTAATACCTACTCCATGTGGGCATCATGGAGATTATGGGCACTGCTTGGGAGGGGTTCTATGAGCTGTCAGTGTCTCTTGGTGTGGCTGTTACTGTTGGGGTAGGGCCTCCATCTGGCCCCTCCTGGGCATGGGCTTCTCTCTCCTGGGACAGCTGGGGAGCCAGGGAGGATGTGAGAGAGCCATGGGAGGGAAGGCTGACCCTGGCAAGCTGACTGGGGCTGGACTCCTCTGCCCACAGGCTCTGCGAGATGCCTCAGTCTTGATCTTTGCCAACAAGCAGGACGTGAAGGATTCTATGACCACCATGGAGATCTCCCGATTCCTCACTCTCAGTGCCATCAAAGACCACCCGTGGCACATACAGGGCTGTTGCGCCCTCACTGGGGAAGGGTTAGTGGCTGCCCCACCTGGACCTCCAGGACCTGGCCCAGCCAATGGGTGACTGACCATCAGAACACTTCTCCTGTCTCTCTTCTGTAGATTCTGGCTCAGAGTTGGCTCCTGGGCTAAGCCAGTTGAGCACCTACTCACAGCTGAGATGTTGTGGGTATGCAGTGAGCAAGACAGTCCCTGCTCTCAAGGGGCTTATTCTAGTGGGAAGAGAGGTAACACTCCTCCTAACTCCAATAATTGCAGGTGCTGATAAGTGCTATGAAAAAAGTGAAATTGGATAACAGTAATGGAGAGTTTTGAGGGTGAGAAGGGGTCTGATTTAGCTCTGGTGGCCAGGGAAGGCCTCTCCTAGGAGGTGACTTTTGCACTAAGGCCTGAATGAAGCGGAGACAGCCATGGGAAGACCTGGAAGACAAACCTCTAGGCAGAAATCACTGACTGTTTCTGGGCATTAGTTTCCTTATCTCCAAAGAGGACGGCAACTGTGCCTACCCCCGTCAGAATTCCTATAGAGATTAAATGACACAATTCATTCTACAAACATTTATGGAACACCTCCTTTGTGCCAGGCATTGTTCTAGGTGCTGGGAATGCCGCAGAAAACAAAATAGACACAAATCCCTGCTCCAATCCAAGCTTACTCTCTAGTGGGTGAGACAGTAAATGAGAGACATATATAGTAAATTGGTGATAAGTGGTAAGGAGAAAAATAAAGCGGGAAAGGGGGATTGGCAGTATGTGGTGGTGGTGGGGTATGTTGCAATTTTAGATAAGGTATCCGGAGAAGGCCACCAAGAAGGTAGCTATTGAGTAAACACCCAAATGACACAAGGAGGTCAAGACCTGTTGAATTCCCCTTCCTCTCAAGAGGCATTTTAGCAGGTTGGGGAGCTGGATGCCTGAGTTGAAGAAAGGGAGACTTTAGGACCACACATTTCAGGCAGTGTCCCTGCCACCCGCTGGGTCAGGAGGAAGCCCTTCAACCCATCAAAAAAAAAAAAAAAAAACCCTTTGCCAACCCAATTCATCTCATAGCTACCCTATAAGGCAGGGTAGAACTGCACCACAGGGTTTTCAAGGAGCAGCTGGTGGATTTGAACTGCAGACCTTTTAGCTCACAGCCAAGCACTTAACCACCGCACCACCAGGGCTCCCTTTAACCCATAGTCAGTTCAATTCAACCAGCATATCCCATGTACCCCCCAGGTTCCACGCACTGTGCCAGGTGAGTGGCTGCTTATTCCTGGGCTACGGCTGGCTTAGCCCAGGGGCGAGAGATGACACATGTATAATCAAGACTCCATCCTGGCTCTGGACTTGCTCACAGTCTAGGGGGGCAGCTTGCTTATGAAGCAGTGCCCTCTGTGATGGAGTGGGTGGTGATGGAGGCATTGGCGCCTTGCCCAGAAACATTGTTAAGTGGTCCAGAAAGGCAGGTCTCCAGCCTCTTCCTCAGAGAAACCCTCCCTGACTCCCAGATGTCCAGAAAAAAAAAAAAAAAAATTGCTGTCAAGTCCAACTTATAGTGACCCTGTACCATAGAGTAGAACTGCCCTATAGCACCTCCAAGGAGTGGCTTATGGATTCGAACTGCCAACCTTTTGTTTAGCAGTCAAACACTTAATCACTGCACCATCAGGGCTTCTATAAGTCTCTTTCTTAACCTCATCACCATATATAAAGAATCATTTGCTGGACCATTTGTTTAATATCTATTTCTTCTGCTGGACTGTAAGCCCTAGAGGTCATGTCCTTTTTTTTTTTTTCACCAGTAACTCCAGCCCCTAGCACAGTGACCTCAGGCAGTTCATGTTTGTTGACTGAATAATTTGATGTAACTTCGGCTGCCCCTCAGTCTGCTCCTGGAAGGGGCTGGGAGCTTGAAAGCTATCATCCTCATCAGTACTTGGATCCTTGTCCTGTTTCTCCCTCTCTGCAGGTTGCCTGCTGGGCTCCAGTGGATGCTGTCCCGGACCACTGCCAACTGATACCCCAGCCTGAGGCCAACGAAAGACTGAGGGGGTTTTACACTGACAACGTTGATGGAAAATCCAAGCGATTATGACTTTGCTATAGTTATCTGGTGGAACGGGGCAGCTACGGCCATTGCCACTGTCCTCCAACCCCCACTGAAGAGCTGACTGCACACCCTGAATTGCTGTAGACAGGACGGCAGAAAAAAAAATGCAGGAGTCCTTCCTGGAGACACAAGGCAAGGTGTTGGATATGTTGGGGGTTAGGAAGTGGAGCCTCCTCCCCTCAGCACTCAACCTCTCTGTAGAAAAAATGTACAGGACCTGTTGGGGGCAGAGTAAGAGGCCCCTGGAATTGATCTTTCTTTCCTAGAACTCTGTCCACCCAGCTTTGTGGCCCCTCAGCCATCTTCGTCTCATACCCTTTGGGCAAAGGAGAGTCCAGAAAGGTGAAGGAGTTGGGCCCAGGAGGAGGAGTGCAGAGCCAAAAGCTGGGGGCGGGGTGGGGGGAGGGGCGGGGGCGGGGGGAGGGAGAGAAGTCAAGGAAATCTGATGGTGCCTTCACACTGCAGGGAGTTCCACTCCTCTCTCCCTTCCCCTTCCCTCTGAGATGCTGGCTCTGGACGCCACCCCCATGGTATCCCCTTCACCCTCAGTGCCTTTCCAATGTGAATTCTACTCTTTCCAAATGTCCCAGATTCCTACAAGGCCTGACCATTTTGTCTGTCTTTTTGTAGCGATTTTTTTGCATTGTATTAGGATTTTTTTTTTTTTTTAATAAATGCCGTTGAAAACTGCTCACCTCTTATCTCTTACCCTCCCCCTCTGCCTATTCCTCAGAGTGGCTTTTGGCTTCTGTGCAAGGGGCCCGGGCAGGAATAACAAAAACCCCTGGAAATGGGAGCGACCTGCCTCAGGGATCCATCTGCCTAAGGACTGGCTTCCTGGCCTTGGGCTCCATCACCCGCTGCCAGGTTGGGGAGGGCTGGTACCTGGCGTGCCAGGAAAGGGGGTCTGAGCTCTGCTTGGGCCTAGCGGATAGCAAAAAAAAAAAAAAGAAAAAGAAAGAAAAGAAAACCAAACCCGTTGCTGTGGAGTCGCTTCCGACGAGGGGGTGGTTTAATATTGACTCACGGAGGAAACGGGTAGGGTCCTTGGGGGCTGGAAAAAACCAGGAGTTCTATCTAGGTAGACCTGGAGGCAGGGTGGAGTCCCAAGCTGCCTATCTGTGTACAAGGAGCAATGCTATCACCTCAGAAGACCTAGGATGGTCCTGGTGGCAGAGGGGACCTCCCCTTCCCAAACCAGGCCGTGGACATCTAAGGGTTAACCATGCGTTTTTTTTTTTTTTTTTTTTCCTGAGGTGTGATTATGGAGGAAGAACTCAGAAATTCTAGCTATCCCCACCCAGGGTCTGTGTTCTTTGTACTAAGTTATCCTGATACATTAACAAAGAAAAATTAACAATAAACCAATAAAAAAAGCAGTTATCCTAGGGTTGTTAGCAACGCCCACTCCCTGATTCCACAGAAATTTGTTCTAATGAAGCGGGAAGCAGGCAGCGGGGGTATAGCTCAGTGGTAGAGCATTTGACTGCAGATCAAGAGGTCCCCGGTTCAAATCCGGGTGCCCCCTGCATGTCGTTTAGTCCTCACGTTTTTGTAGTTCTCCTGTCCGCCTCTCAGGCGGGCCTTCGCAGGATGGAATAAAGAACCCGGCCTGGCCAACCCTTTTTGCAGTCGGGTTGAGGATGGAGTCCCTGGCCCTTCTACTCCGTGTGTGAATCTGTTTTTCTGTCTGTGGGCGGAGTTTAGGGAGGATTGGTGGACAGGAGCTCTGAACTGACCTTTCGTCGACGGGACGGGCAGCACAGGGATAGGGCGGAGGCCGGCTCACCCCCAGGTTGGCCTGTCAAAGACCGTGACGGCTCTTCCTCAGGGAGGAAGGCTGAGTTTCCAAGGACGGGGCTTAGGCTGGGGAAGGAAGGCCCGGAAAAGCCCGGGTGAGCGAGTGGGAGGGAGAGGCTCCCAGAAGCAGCAAGTGGGCTCCAGCAGGTTAGGTCAGGGGGACCCCGGCCCAGAGGAAAGCCCCTGAAGTGAAGGATCTTGAAGGATCTCGAGGGACTGCTCCTACTATATCCCTAAACCGCATTTGTCTTACACCATCAGTAGGAATTTTTGGCTCAGAGCTTCCGGAAGCAACCTCTACCCCCTTGTCATAGTCTTTCGCTTTCTTGTAAAAGTCCGTCCCCACTTCTCATAAAGTTGTGATGAGTCGGAATCGGCTGGACGGCAGTGGATTTTTTGGTTCACTTTCTGCACGCGTTAATCGAGGCAGCACAGCGCCTGCGCAGCAATAGTCTTAGGAAGCTATCTGAAGGCGAAGCACCGGCAGAGGGGGTATAGCTCAGTGGTAGAGCATTTGACTGCAGATCAAGAGGTCCCCGGTTCAAATCCGGGTGCCCCCTGACTGTGCTTTTTCCGAGGCGTAAAATTCGTTGCCTCCGCAAGTTATTTCCTTTAAAGAGGTGTTTTTTCTCTTTTTTCCCACAATTTCATGTTGACATTTCCTTCTTCCTTCTCTTATATAAGGCAGGCGGGGAGCAGTGAGGGAGTGCAAGAAACTGGGGAATTTTAGAGCAGTAATTTTTAAAATGTGGGCCTCTAACCAGCATCAGCACCACCCGGGAACATTGTTAGTTAGAAATGCAGATTCTCGGGCCTCATCCCAGGGCTATTCCATTAGAAACTTGGGGGTAGGGTCTAGAAATCTGTGTTTTAATAAGCATTCCGTGTGATTCTGATGAACGTTTAAATTTGAAGACTTAAACTTTTTTAGTTACACGTCATTTTCTTATGTTTACAAGCTGCTGTCTCAGTGTGAGACACTTTATAAGACAGACCGCGGGGCACCCCAGACGGGGAAATGCACAAAGAGACCGAAGCTAGAATTCCATCCTAGGACCTCCCAGCCCGACCTCCGGTAAGGAACGAGATACGAATCCGCGAGACCAGGGCCAGCAGTGGGGGACAGCGCTTGGGCAGGTCCGAAAAAGCGAGCGAAACCTCAAAACACGAGCGTTGCTGCTCACCATGTGGCCACTAGAGGGCAGCAAGAAACCGCAACTGGAAGAGGCAGCCTCAGCTCCTGTTCGAAAATCGCCCAAATTGGGATTTAACTTAGACATCAAGAAGAATTCACAGACAGGCTCTGCCTTGTCCCATAGTAAGGTGATGGAGAGTACAGGGCTGGAGAAGCGCGTCTCCGGGACGACCTGGGTCCTGAGGAAGGAGCAACTGGGATTCTGAGAGATTAGAGAACCTTTTGTTCTTGATGCCTTCCCGTATCTCCTCTTTGGCCTCAGGGACCCTTCCTCTTCCAGCCCATGTCTCTCCTCCTGGGTACTTCCCCAGTGGCACTCAGCATCCACACCCTCCCTCTCTCCCAGCTTTTAGAAACCCTACCCCCTCATCTCGTGGAAGCTAGGGTGTCCCCTCGCTCCTCACTCTACCACCCTGCAGCCCCGCAGCTCCTTCTCCACCACAGAAGTAGGTCAGGGGAGGGAAGACGCACCTTTGAGTCCTGACCTGGTTTCCAGCCGTCTATTAAATCTCCTAAATTGCGGGTATTTTTATTCTGTTCTGTAAGGGAAAAAAAAAAAGATGATCTATCCCCAGAGCCTGTTATAAGGTGGTGGCAGGTGGGGTGCGACGTCTCCTTGCCTGGGTCAGGCCCTGAGTAGCCTTCGAGCCCCATCGAGGGGGGTCTTGGTTACCTTTTGCGGGATCCAGGCTATTTCAGGCCAGGGGTGAACCAGGCCCCCTCCACCCTTTTAACTGCTGGGCTGGGGGACACAAAGCAAGACAGTGTTGTAAATGGGGGGGAAGGGATAAAGTGGGAAGTAGCATGACAGGGGGCGAATTCAGGCCTCTGATGGGAAGAAAAACTGGGCGTCTCTGCTGCAAAGGGAGAGTCCTGCGGCGGACAAAGAATCAGAAATCTGCAAAATACGAAGAAACAGCCCAGAAAGTCGGGAAGCCTGAAGGAACTGGAAGGGGGGACCCCCAGGAGCCCACGGCTGGAGGAGGGAGCGCCCGTCCCTTCCTGAGATCTGGACCTTCTGGCCTTCACTGAGCGCACAGGGAGCGGAGGTGTGGGGCGCCGGGCCGAGCGCTCCCCGGAGGTCCACCCCGCCCAGCCCCCCGCCCCCCGCCGGGCCCCCTCCCCTCGCGCCCGAGGAGCGGCGGGGCGCGCGGGGCGCGCAGGGCGGGCTGGGGAGGCTCCCGCGCGCCGCGTCCCGCCCCTCCCTTCTCCCGCGCTCCCGGCCGCCGCCGCCGCCACTCGGCTCGCTCGCCGCCCGCTCGCGCTCCCGCCGCTCCCGCTGACTAGCCAGCCCCGCGCCCCGCAGCCGCCCCACCGTCCCTCGCAGTCTGCCAGCCCCGGGGATTGCACCGCCGCCGCGCCCGGGCCCCCTCCCTCGCCAGGCCGGGACAGCGAGCGGGCCGGGGGCGGGTCCGGCTCCGAGGCGGGTCCTGGCACCACCATGAGGGGCGAGCTCTGGCTCCTGGTGCTGGTGCTCAGAGAGGCTGCCCGGGCGCTGAGCCCCCAGCCCGGAGCAGGTAGGACTGGCCGGAGGGGGCCGGTGACCGGTGACGGGGGCGGGAGGGACGGGCAGGTGTGGGCAGGCTTGTGCCGACCAGCCGGAGATGTCCGTGTTGGGGTATTGTCTGCGGGGCCAGGAGCTCTGTGGGCTGCGGCCAGGTGGGCAGGGACCCACTGCCCCAAACACATAGGGTGCGTGAGTGAGGCTAGAGGCTTCGGACTCCTTTTTCCCTCCAGGAAGGAGGCTGGAGGGACCCCAGGAGAGGGGGCTCCATGAGGCAGTGGACAACGGTGGAGTCAGGGGGACTCCTGGCCATCCCAAGCGAGGCTGGGGTCTGATGAGCAGATGGGGAACCTGCCTGAGGTTCCTGCTCCAGCTTTTTCTCCCTTTTCTCTTCCCTGCCCCCACCCCCAGCTGACCCAGTCCCCTTCTGAGTCGGGTTTGGGGGCTGGGTGGGACAGCCAGGGGAGGGCAAACAGCCTAACTCACCTTCTCTTGGTTTGGTACCAGGAGAGAGGCCTGTGCAACCATGAAGAAGCAACTTACTGGTCCCTTGTCTGGCCTGGAAGGTCCCCCTGTCACTCCTGCTTTGCCCTTCTGGGCTGCTCTGGCTCTAGTTGTGGAAGGGGGGGCTCCTATCCTGCACACTCTTCTTTTCCCCACACCAGTTCTCCAACACCTCTCCCACCTGGAAGTCCTTTCTGAGATCTGTCTTGAATCCCTCATGTTATAGAAGGAGAACCATTTTTCAACACATAGTTTTCATTCTCTCCTCATGCACCTAGACTTTCTCTGGGGTTGGGAAGATGGTAATTTGCAGCCAGGCCTCTTGACAGAGAACTGGGAAGAAATCTGTGCTTTATCCATATAGGTGCCCTTTGGATAGGATGGGGCAGCAGAAGGGAGAGGTTGGCAGGGGGAATGCTGTGGCTGGGCTGGTGTTTAAGTGACAGAATGAGTCAGGGACAATGTTCTTAATTTGAATGGTCCTGGTATGTAACTGGGACAGGCCTGGGTCCCAGCTTCTGGGGCACTGAGAAGGGAGATGGAGGCAGGGAAGGGCAGTGATGGCTAAAGTGTGGGCAGAGTGCAGAGAAAGCTGATGCAGCAAGAGGCT
The DNA here is from genome assembly GCF_024166365.1 of Elephas maximus indicus. Classification (NCBI taxonomy): domain Eukaryota; kingdom Metazoa; phylum Chordata; class Mammalia; order Proboscidea; family Elephantidae; genus Elephas; species Elephas maximus. The sequence goes on along the minus strand of NC_064837.1, from coordinate 46,585,189 downwards.
GCTGGTGCAGAACCACCAGTGTGGGGGAGATGGCACAGAGGGTGGCCAGAGACTTGGCTTCTAGTCTCACCACCTCATTTGCTGTGTGACCTTGGGCAAGTTAGTTTCCCTCTCTGGGCCTGTTTCCTCACTTGTAATGTGAGGCTGTTGGCAAAGTCTTTGACTCTTGGTGGTGGGATTATGGGAGATCTTTTTTCTCTTTTATGAATGTCTTTCCTTTTTAGATTTGTTATAATGTGTATGGGTGATAATTAAAAAAAAAAATCGTGACCATTAACAGAAAGTGGTTGGAGTTAATTTTTGAGGTTCTTTGCAGCTCTGACCTGGCATGATCTTCTGAACTTGGGGCATGGCTGGGTTGATGAGGGAGTGACCTAACTCCAGACTGGGGTTGCGTGAACGGTAGAGGGGGTTGGAGCAGGGGAATTTTGAGGTAATCAGGAGGGACAGAGGGCTGGTGGCCAGACCTAGGCCTGGCTGAGGGCTGCTCCCTCTGTCAGGTTGAGACTTAGGCACTTGGGAAGGCCAGGAAGAGGGGGGTAGGTGGAGACTTGAATCATATCTCCAAGTAGAGAAGATCCTGTCTCCTTGGCTTTGACAGAGATTCATCCAGGAGAAATGGACTTTCTTTAAAACAGGAGGGATTGAGATTACACCTAAGGAAGCTGTAGGAAGTCAAAGGGGGCAGCTGCTGGCTCTGCAACCTCCTTCTTAAGGTGGGGGAGGGGGAGTAGAAGAATCTCAGAATGTCCGAGTTGGAAAGGACAACAGCACTGAGCTCAAGATCTTCATTTTGCAGATGAGGAAACTGAAGTCACACAGGGAGTAGGAGTCTGAGCTGAGGCGAGACTCCAAATTTCTGGACTCCCAGTCCAGTGCTCTTCTCACAAGGCCAGGCTGAATTCGAAAGAAGGCCTCTGTGGAGGTGTGGGGTGGGATATTCTACAGGAGGGAAGCTAAGGAGGCTCTGACTGATGATGAAGCCCTGTGACCAGTGAAAGAACAGCTGGGAACAGGACCTGAAGGTGTGCTGGCATCCAGCCCCAAGGCTCAGCATCCTGGCCGGGGTCATCTGGAGGGAGCTGAGGTCCCTCGCTCCTTGATGGATGGGGCTTGTTTGGTGGAGCCTTAAAACTTCATCATTCAAACAGGAGCTGGAGAAAGAAGACGAGCAACCTAGAGATAGAGCCAGGTGGCCTGGGAGACTGGAAGAATCTGGCAGACAGATGAACAGGCAAGAACGGTGTGTAAAAACAGTGCAGGGATGGCTTCTGATGTCCTCTAACTTTACAAGGGGGAAGGAGAATCAAGATCAACAGCCCAAGGCTGATTCCTATGAAGGCGGAGGTGAGACATGCCTCCTTTCTCCGCCATCTTTACCGATTCTGATACCAGCTGTCCCTCCTATAGCACTCTCTACTTCTCTGCTGGGTTCAGTAATTCATTGGATTGGCCACACAGAACTCACAGACAATACTCATGATTATGGAGATTATTAGGGAAGTAACAGGTTACAATTCAGGTTGAGAAACGCTCAGGATACAGTTCTTCCATCAGGACAGGCTCTTCTCAGCCGTGCTCACAGGCACTTCTCTCTTTGGCCCTCAGCCTCTGGCCTGCTTGGGCAAGTGTTACAAAGCAATTTTAGCTCTGCCAATAAGTGCCCAGAGGCACCCCACTCCACCAGTAAGCCTCGGCCCAAAGGTACTCAGCTTTCTCCCTCTGTGGCTGGGAAGCCTACTGTGCTCTCTCCTGCTGGTCTCTCCTACCACTGTTAGTTTACCACCACTTCTTGCCATCCCCAGTGTTACAGCTCTCTCTTGGTAGCTTCCCAGTGCAGGGATCTTGGGTCCAAAGGACATGCTCCGCTCTTAGCTCTGTTTCTTTGATGATGGTGGAATCTTCTCTTTCCTGCCTCTGGGGTGGCTCATTTTAAGCCCAGTGGGATGGCAAAACTGACCAATACCCTTGGTGGGCCACAATCACCCTATTTACTCAGTCCCACCCAATCACTTGGTTGGGAGTTATAAGACCATGGCAAGAATGACCACATGAAAGTGATCGATTGCACTGCAGCGTGCACAAGAGAGGGGGGCACTGAGTGTCTCACCCATGTAGAACTAGAGGCACCTAAAACAAGCATAGAAGGAAGAGGCAGCTAAGGGTGACCTCTTGACCTGGAAGTCTGAAGGCCAGGTCCAGCACCAACCCATAGTGACCCTGGCAACTTCTTCCTTTCTCTGAGCCTTGGCTCCCCTTCTGTAAAATGGATGTTGTCTCAAGGGCCCCTTCCAGCCGTGATTCTGCTTTCAGCCTTCTCCTTGCCCACTGGGGACTTCTCAATGAACTGAGGCTACATTCCAAACTTCTTATGGGGGCCACCAGACTCTTTCCCATTTTCTCTTGCTCTTCCAGGTCATTCATTCTTTATACCCCAGCCACCTGGCCTTTCCATCCCTCAGCACACCCCAATTTGCCATCCCCTCTGATCTTCAGATAACTGACTTCTTCTCTTCATCCAGGCCTCGGCTCAGGGGCCACTTCCTCAGAAAGGTCCACCCTGGTGGCTCTGTCTAGAGTATCAACAACCCTAGACACTTTATTTTCTTCATAGCACTTCCCACCATCTCAGATTGTTTTATGTGTTGCATTATTCATTTCGCAATATGTCTTTCCAACTAGAATCTTCGTGGGCACGGGGCTGGGTTCTGTCTTGTTCCCTATTGTATCCCGGCACCCAGCACGGTGCCTGGTACACAGTAGAGTCTCACTAAATGTGTAATGAATGAGTGATCATGTGAATCAGGGGTGGTAGCAGACTCTAGGCTGTCCCTCAGGGAAGGCCACTGGGAATGGAGCCCTTCTCTCTGATCCTTTCCTCTCCTGAGCTACCCTTCCCTGACCCTCCCTCGTACCTCCCTTCCCCTCCAGGCAAGCTTCCTCCATGGGTCCCGGCCTGCCAGTGGGAGGGGAGGGGGGTGCAGTTGGGGCCTTTGTAACTTTGAAGCAGGGTTTCAGCTCAGGGTCCGGAGCCTTCCCCAGGCCCCTTGTAAAGTCCATCCTTGCGTGAAACCCAGAGGAGACAGGAGGACTTTGCTGGGTGCTTTGTGCATGTTATTTTGTTAAAGACTCAAAAAGATCCACCAAGCCTAGGTTTTTTCATTCCCATTTTACAGGTGAGAAAATGGAAGCCTAGAGAGAGATTTAATCTGTCCAATGTCACAGTCAGTAAGTGGTAGATTTAGGGTTCAAGCCTGAGCTTGTCTAATTGCGAACCTGTACTCTTTTGTTGCTGTGGTATCGCAGCGAGGATTTCCAGTGGGGCTGTTCCCCAAAGGAGGGGTCTTTTCAGCCCCTGTGAATCTCAGGTGTCAGGACATTTAAGGATTCCTTCCTTCCTTCTTTCTGTCATCCGTGTGTACATACTGAGCACTTGCTATATGCAAGTCAGATGCCCAGAGTGTCACTCTCCTGGGGCCTTTGGATGCACAGGCAGCGAGAATGCGCCTGGATGAGAGCTGGGGTGGCGCTTGGGTTAAGTGCCCACAGAGCAGGGACATCTAGCATTTGGGCAGAGGGGGACAGGTGTCAGGAGAGGCTCTGGGAAGAAGTGACATCTCATGAGACTTGAGGGATAAGCAAGAGCTCATCAGGAGAAAGGTTTACAGAGCAGAGTGGTCCTGGCTGAGAAAATTGTGTGTGTGAAAACCCTGCAGCTAGAGGGAGCGGGGCTGGGTCATGGAGAGGGCTTAGGGAGAGAGGAGGCTGGAGGATGGACAGGGATCCGGTCATGGAAGGTCTCGAATGCCAGACAGGAGCTGGGGCTTCAGCCAGAGGGCCGTGTGAGTGAGAAGCCTGACAGAGGTGGAATCAAGTTTGTCTTCTAGACCATTGCTCTGGCCAGAGTGTGGGAGACTGGCTTGAGGTCATTAAGGGTGGGAGCTGGGTGACCAGTTGGCAGCTGAAGGAGAGAGGCGATGGTGGCCTGGACTGAGTGGTGGCCGTGGGGCTGGAGAGATTTAGGAGGCTGAAATGACAGGTTTAGGTGATAGGTGGGATGAGGGTAGTTCCACCTAGGCTCTAGGGTGGCACTGCCTGGCCTCCTGGACATCAGTTCCATTGCCCCCTGCCCCAGAGCAGAGCAGTGCCACAATAGAGGTCTGGGGCACTGCTGCTGGGCTGCCTACTGCATGCCAGGGGTCATAGTCTCTGGGGCAGCTCCCAGGATCAGGCACAATGGCCCCCAGCGCAGGACCCTCCAAGAACCCAGCCCACATGCTGGCCTGGCTTGGGGCTGCCCCTGCACATTAGCAAACAGCGTGGGGTTGCTGGTCACTTCTTACGGAATTTTCTGTGATTGCTGCAAACTCTGGAGCAAGCAGGCCTGAGTTCAAATTCTGCCCTGAACTAGTTATGTGACCTTAGGATGTTCCTTAACTGCTCTATGCCTCAGTTTCCTCATCTGTAAAATGGCTTTAACACCAGTACCTATCTCATAAGAATACCCGGGTGGTGTAAATGGCTAAGCACTCAACTACTAGCTGAAAGGTTGGTGGTTCAAACCCATCCAGAGGCACCTTGGAAGACAGGCCTGGCAATCTGCTTCCGAAAGGAAGCCTTGAAAACCCTACAGGACAGTTTTATTCTGCACACATAGGGTTGCCATGAGTTGGAATCAATTTGACAACAACTGACAATACAACACCACCACCTATCTCATGGAATTATTGTGGGGATTAAATGAGTTAATGTGTTTTAACACTTGGAATAGTGCCTGGCACAGAGTAAGCATTCTTTTAAAGTTGGCTATCATTTTTGTTATCACTATTATTATGACATCCCACTGGTCTGTACTCTATTTGAGGCCATGAGTGAGTGAATGAATGGATGAATGAACTGCTTGTGTTCCGGAAGCTCCTTTCCATTCCACACAGGTGGGTATACTCTCACACACACAGGCATGGAACAGGTGCTGGGAAGATGGCCCTCTCTGAGGCAAGGCTGAAAGTGAAGCAGGTGGTGGCTGAGGGTGGATAGGTGTGTAATGCGTGTGAGCATCCAGGAGGAGGGCCAAGGCCTTCCAGCAAGTCTTTGTGGGTGTGTGCACGGGCACGTGGGCCCCTACACATGCACACGTGAGTGACCAGCTGTGTTGACTCCTCTCACAAGTTGTCGGGCTGATGTCCTTTCCCAGCCAACTGGGAAAGGGAAGGGTGGCAGGGGACAGATGTGGTATGGGTCAGGAGGGTAAGAGTCAGGGCTGGGCCAGGATAGGGCCAACCTCCCTCTCTCCGCCTTGCCCTGCCCTCTTTCATGGACTCTTTACCTCTGACTCTGGTCCTGAGTTCTGTTTATAAAACAAAACTCATGTTTCTTACTTGACACTCAGGGCAGCCTGTGCCATAGCATGAATATCATCCCCATTTTAGTGATGAGGAAACTGAGGCTCTCTAAGTCAACTGATGGGTCCAAGATTGCACAGCTTGTGAGTGGCAAGACTGAGAGGTCACCCCGGGTGTCTTCTCCCTGACCCCGCCTCTGGCTGGGCTCCCCCTTCCTGCTCTCTCCCCAGACCTCCACCATCCAGGCATCCCCTTGTCTCAGTTCCAGCTTAGCTGATGCTGATAGATCTCTTTGGGCCGGCTGAGCTTTTCCACTTGTTCTGCACATGCTTCTTCCCTGCCCTGGCTCCTGCCCAGGCCTGAGGGCTGCTCGCAGGAGGACCCGGGGAGCCAGGCGGACCAGTCCAGCACAAACAGTTCTGTCTCCAGAGGCAGCTGTGGGCCCCACCCGAGAGGGGCTAGCAGCCCTGGCTTGGGGTCTGGGCAGTGGGCAGGCTGCCTTCCCAGCACTGGCTCAGGTTCATCTGTGGACAGCCAGTGGGCATCTTGGGGAGGGGGCCTGGAGACCATTCCTTCTCCCCACATTCTCTAGAAGCATCTGGTTGTAATTAGAGGCAGAGAAGTAAGAGGGGGCCGGCAAGGGCCCAGCAGGCACCAGCAGCCAAGAATGACTTAATTGGATAAAATGTCTAATGACAAACCAGGGCCCCACAGCAGAGTCCTGGCCCCAACCCCAGGCCTGGTCCTGGCCACACCTGGTTTCATCCTCTGTCCCCCAGTATTGTGCTCTCAATCATGCAGTGACTGAGCACCTACTGCTTGGTAGGCAGTGAGGGTAGACGTTTGAAGAAGGTGGGGAGAGTCCTGGGAACTCAAGCCTACTGGGGCAACAGGCACAACCAGTGGGCACTCAGAGGGAGATCACCACATCCAGAAGCTCTGGCGAGTGAGTGTGGCAGGCAGGGGTGGAGAAAGGCATTTTCCACAGGAGTAGGCCTGAAATTGATTAAGGCCACAGGTGGGGTATATCAGATCCACCTCTCTGGTGGTCCATGTCTCATACACACATTCATAGTAGGTAAATGATATTGCATGTAAATTGGAGTGACAAAATAAAGCACATCTTTCTGAAATAGAGAAGAATGGTTTTTGTGTCATTGAGAATAAGATTTATGACCTGAAGGAACTGGAGAGAACACCCCGTTTAGGAACGGCTACTAAATAAATGGCCTATGCATAGCCCCCTTCCAATTCTGTGCCCACAGCAGACATTGCTAATCGATCATGACAATCTTTCCTGCTAAGCACAAACAGAGCCTCTGAATTCTCAATTAAAGTGCTCCTGGTTGTCACTAATTGATTGGAGGTGGCATTTGAGATGTATAAAGAGGTGTCTGTTTCTGTCTCGGTATTCACTGAGGCCAACTGGAGCTCGAAATCTAAATGTCCTCTCTGACACCAGCCGCAAATGCAGCGCCTTTTCCTCTCAACCACCAGAGGTGGGTTAGCTCCCACAAGTTAAAGGGCCCAGTCCTCCAGACTGCCAAGTCTACCCATGACTTCAGACTCCAGGCACAAATTTGGGGTCCCCGCAGACTTTCACTTCTGACCCATTGGACACAAATTCGGGGATTTCCATCACCCACTGTTGTTGTTAGGTGCCGCCGAGTCAATTTTGATTCATAGTGGCTCCGTGTGACAGAGTAGGACTGCCTCATAGGATTTCCTAGGCTGTAAACTTCATGGAAGCAGATCACCAGGTCTTTTTGCCCACAGAGCCACTGGGTGGGTTCCAACTACTAATGTTTCGAGTGCGTAACTGTTGTGCCACCAGGGCTCCTTTATCACCCGCTAGGGTTTGATAATTCAGAAGCGTAACTCATAGAACTCAAGAAAGTGCTATACTTATGATTACAGCTTTATTATAGCAAAAAGGATACAAATGAAGAGACCCATAGAGCAAGATCCATAGAACCCATGGGGAGGGTTCTCAGTGTGGTGCTTCCATGCCACAAAAAGGGACCCATCATCATTGCCTTTCACTGATGTCTTTCGCCAACCAGGAAACTCACTAAGCTTCAGCATCCAGAGCTTTTACTGGGGTTCTATTATGTAGGTCCTGGTGGCACTACTCTGCTCTCTGGCTTCTAGTCCTCCGAGTCCCCTGGAATATGGAATTATGTGCTATTTCTGGCAGAGAAATAAGGAACTGGTTTGGAAAGTTCCAGGACAGTGGTTCTCATCCTTGTCTGCAGAGCTCTTGAACTCCAGGGTTTCTCAAAATCTCCCCTGGGGAGCTTTTAAGAATCCTAATGTCCAGTTGACACCACAGATGATCAGTTACATCAGAACCTCTGGGGTGGACCCAGACATGAGGATTTTTAAAACTCCCCAGGTGATTCCAGTGTGCAGCTGAGGTTGAGAATACAGTAATCACCCCTTTAAAGGCAGATCAACTAGGTTTGAAACTTATCTCCATCCCTAACTAGCTGTGTGTGATCTTCTTTAACATATGTGAGCCTCTGTTTCCTTGTCTGCAAAATGGGGAGAATCATATCTACCTGAAGGACTGTTGGGTTGATTAAAGGGTTGTGCATGCTAACAAGGTTTGTTAAGAAAATGTTCTGCATCTAACTTTGGTGAGTGGCGCCTGGGTCTTAAAAGCTAGCAAGTGGCCATCTAAGATGCATCAATTGATTCCAGCCCACCTGGAGGAAAGGAGAATGAAGAACACCAAAGACACAAGGAAAATATGAGCTCAAGAGACAGAAAGGGCCACATAAACCAGAGGCTTCATCAGCCTGAGACCAGAAGAACTAGATGATGCCTGGCAACCACCAATGACCGCCCTGACAGGAAAGAGAGAGTCCCTGACAGAGCAAGAGAAAAGTGGGGTGCAGAACTCAAATTCTAGTAAGAAGAGCAGACTTAATGGTCTGACCTGGACCAGAGGGATCCCAGAAGACATGGCCACCAGACTCTTTGTTACCCCAAAACTAAAACCATTCCTGAAGCCAACTCTTCAGACAAAGATTAGACTAAACTGTAAGAGATAAAATGATACTTGTGAAGAGCGTGCTTCTTAGTTCAAGTACATGAGACCATATGGAGGCCAGATGAGAAGGCAGAGGGGGACAGGAGCTGGTTGAGTGGACACAGGAAATATAGGGTGGAAAGGAGGAGTGTGGTGTCACATTATAGGGAGAGCAGCTAGGGTCACATAACAATGTGTGTATAAATTTTTGTATGAGAAACTAACTTGAACTGTAAACTTTCACTTAAAGCACAATAAAAATAAATGAATAAATAAAAGGGTTGCGCATGCAAAGCGCTTGACATAGAGCTAGGCACATGGCTCTCAGTATATGTTGGGCATATCTTGTCCTGTTGCTCGAGTATGACAAAAGTCAATAGTGGCATGCTGCTGGGACTTCTGCAGAGTAAGTGGGTTGGTGATTCCTCCTGGACCTTCACTCTGAGCTGCTGGGACGCCGTTTTCTCTCTCTTTCCCCCAGGTCAGGATGCAGGCCAAGGCTCTGGATGGGCCACCAAGGGGACCATGCAGAGCTGGAGGCGGAGAGCCCGGGAGAGCCCTGGGCTGATGTTGGAGCCGGACAGGACCCAGCTGAGCCAGGATCTGGGCGGGGGCACCCTGGCCATCGACACACTGCCAGACAATGGGACCAGGGTGGTGGTAAGTACTGGAGGAGCACGGAGGGGAAGGGAAGCCAGGGGTGTGGGGCTCCCCTGTGTGGCATGTGTGCCTGTCAGACACACAAATCAGAAGTCCTTGAAGTGGAGAGAGGGATTCCAGGGGAGGGGATGGAAGCAAGGCCCAGCCTGGTCATAAAATCATAGCATCTCACAGCTTCATAGGCTGCCTCCCTCCTCCTGACCCAGAGAGGTGAAGTGACTTGCCAAGAACACACAGCATGGTCATGGCAGGGCTGAAATCGGAGCTTGGGGTTCCTGACGGTGGACTCTTGCATTTCCTAGGGCTTTGACTAAAAGCTGAAGGTGACGTGATTAGTCACATCCCCAGCTGCCAGCTCTGGCCCCTCCCTCATTCCATTTCTGCCCCATCTACAGACGTGGTCCAAGAGGGTCCATGGCTGCAGAGCCACAGGCTGCCTAGCCTAAGGGAAGGGCGCTCTGAGTGGGAGAGAAGAGAAAGTGATGAAGGTGAAGCTGGAGGAAAGAACTCCCTTTGTCTTGGGGCTGTTCTGGGTGGGAAGTGCAGGGAGGAGAGGGTCAAGGGCACCAGAAACCGGGAGGAATGCCATCCTTGCAGTGCCTGGCCATACTTTCTGGGAGACTGACAGAGGCCTCTGTGTGTCTGTGGGTAACTCTATTATCGTGTGTTCTGGGGGTGTGTGTGCATATCAGTGAGGGTGTGTTTGCACGTGTGTCTCAGGGTTTTGTGTATTCTGCACCTTTGCCTGTGTGTGTCTGTCACTGTGGACTGTTTGTGAGGGTCTGTGGTTAGTGTGAGGCCCCTGGGTGGTGCAAACGGTTTGCACTCAACTACTAAACTAAAGGTTGGTGGTTCAAACCCACCCAGCAGTGCCATGGAAGAACAGCCTGGTGGCCTGCTTCTGTAAAGATTACAGCCAAGAAAACCCCATGGAGCAGTTCTACCCTGTAACACATGGGGTCGCCGTGAGTTGGAATCTACTCGATGACAGTGGGTTTTTGGTGATGAGTGTGTGTGTGCACATGGCTATGTGTGTAGGCAGGGACCAAAGAGGGTAGATCCTCAAGACACAGAAAAACTGTGAAGCGAGAATAAGCAAGGGGATATGCTATTTGCTATGTATTTCTTTATGTTTTAATAGCTGTCTTTTAAATCAAAGAAATGCATGCAGATAGCCACAAAACCTTGGCCCTGAAAGAAGAGTCAGAAAGGCTAAGAAATGTGGAGGACAATGACAGGCTAGAGCAGGAGGAAGGAGAAAAAATGGAGGGGAGGCCTTCGTACTGACGTTTTCTTTTACCTCAGATGCCAGTGTGGCTTGACACAGCACTGTTATTTTAAAAATTTGTTTATTTAAAATTTTGATATTTTGTTCATCATGGATATTTTTGCATTAATTTTAATTTTTAAAAAATATTACATTCAAATGTTATTGGTCTTGATTACTTAGTTTTTGGGAGCCCACTTCAGTGTTACGCCTGAAGTAGGTTTCTCATCTGCCTCACCTTAGTCTTGGCCCCAAGATGGAACCTCAGAGAACGCAACCCCGTTCACTTCCCATTCTGCCCTGTCTTCTCAATCTCATAGAACCGAAGAGCAGGACAGCCATGGTGGGAGGATGGAGTGGAAGACCAGGGAAGGAGAGGGGCTCTGAGTAAAGGGCCCTGGGACTCCCCCCACCCCCTGGGCCATTGGTTGAATAACTGAGCACTTGCTCAGGGCCACATACCATGATCAGAAGGGGTATGGCCCAGATTGTACAGAGAGGACCTTGCAGAAGAGAGCCACAAAGACAGGGCATTCTGGAAACAATTGCCTGTGGGCGTTCAGAAAGGGAAGTGGGGATCATTGTGACGCAATATGGATTCAATAACACCAGAGTTTAAAAACTAACACATTCTCCAGCTCCAATCTGGATTGACTGGTTCAGAAACATTGGAAATGGAGCCTGGGAATTTGTTTCTTCAAAAGTTCCCTGCGTGATGGAGCAAAGGAGAGTGAAGAACACCAAAGACACAAGGTAATTATGAGCCCAAGAGACAGAAAGGGCCACATAAACCAGAAACTGCATCAGTCTGAGACCAGAAGAACTAGATGGTGCCCAGCTACAACCGATGACTGCCCTGACCTGGAACGCAACAGAGAACAGGGAGCAGAAGAGCAGTGGGATACAGACCCCAAATTCTTGTAAAAAGACCAAACAATGGTCTGACTGAGACTAGAAGGACCCCAGAGGTCTTGGTCCCCAGACCTTCTGTTAGCCCAAGACAGGAACCATTCCCAAAGCTAGCTCTTCAGACAGGGCCTAGACTGGACTACGGGATAGAAAATGATACTGGTGAGGAGTGAGCTTCTTGGATCAAGTAGACACGCGAGACTATGTGGGCAGCTCCTGTCTGGAGAAGAGATGAGAGGGCAGAGGGGGTCAGAAGCTGGCCAAATGGACATGAAAATAGAGAGTGGAGGGAAGGAGTGTGTTGTCTCATTACAGGGGAGTATATAGCAAGATGTATATAAGTTTTTGTATGAGAGACTGACTTAGTTTGTAAACTTTCACTTAAAGCACAATAAAAATTGAAAAAAAAAAAGTTCCCCGTGTGATTCTGATGGTCACCTAGGTGTGGAAGCTTCTGATCTATAACGTCTCAAGCTGATTTAAAGGCTGACTCCCAGAACATGAGGACTTCTCAGGCATTGTGTGGCTGTCCTGGCCCCCGAGGTTCCCACCATTTCCTTTTAGACAAGATGGAGAAATGCCATTGGGGGATTTCATGACCCCTTCAGCAGTCACACACCCCTGGAAGGAGGCCCCTCTGGCTGCCTTTGGGGTTGTCCTGAGCTCTGCCCTTCCCACTGCTTTTACTGATGATGCGGAGGAAGCCCAGGAAGATAGGAGGATTGGGCTTTCAGAGGTAACTCAGCTGGAAGAGAGTTCAGATGCCGTATCAGGAACCTGGAAGACCCTGGAAGGCCTTCTTCCCAGGCTGGAATGATCGTCTGTTTCGAGTCAGATGAAACTACCAGGATAAATATAAATTCTGGCACTGAGGTTTAAAATGAGTTGGGAGAGATGTGATTTAGCAGCAGTTCATAAGGAAAAGACTTGGAGGTTTTCGTGGCCTGTGGGCTGTGCATGAGTCAGGAGTGTGGAGTGGTTGCCAAGAACGGAGGTGGGAAAGTCCGCTGAGCTCATGGAAACCCATGGAAATCAGGGACCAGGGCTGGGTCTGTGGGAATCCTGTGGTGTATTTCCTGGCCTGACCATCGCTGGAGGTTTGCACCCCTCTGTCAGATGGTTTTCTAGAAACCAGAGGAGTCCAGGGAAGGGCAGCCAGGATGGTGAATAGACTTGGACCCTTGACCCAGGAGGAACAGTTGAAGGAGTTTGGAGTATTTAGCCTGGGTAGAGAAGGCTCTAGTCATGGCTGTTTTCTAATAGCTGCAAGGCTGTGACTGGGGCAGAGGGATTAGACTCTATTTTTCTCCACAGCATTTATCACTCCCTGCACTGAATTATCTATTTATTTATTTGTTTGTATTGCCTGTCTTCCCTCTGGAAGGTAAGCACCATGAGAGCTGGGGCAGTGCCTGGCACATGGTAGGTGCTCCTTGTTTGAAAGAATGAAAGAAATAGGAATCACCCCCTTCAGCGAGGCTTCCAAGAACAGGGTTGTTGAAGAGAAGTTCTGCACTGGGTAACTGTTATTGAAGAGGAGGTTCTGCATTGGAGTAGCTGTTGCTGAAGAAGAGGTTCAGCATTGGAGTAGCTGGTGTTGAAGAAGAGGCTCTGCACTGGAGTAGCTGTTGCTGAAGAAGAGGTTCTGCACTGGAGTAGCTGTGGTTGAAGAAGAGGTTCTGCACTGGAGTAGCTGGTGTTGAAGAAGAGGTTCTGCATTGGAGTAGCGGTGTTGAAGAAGAGGCTCTGCACTGGGTGGCTGTTGTTGAAGAAGAGGCTCTGCACTGGGTGGCTGTTGTTGAAGAAGAGGTTCTGCACTGGAGTAGCTGTGGTTGAAGAAGAGGTTCTGCACTGGAGTAGCTGTGGTTGAAGAAGAGGCTCTGCACTGGAGTAGCTGTGGTTGAAGAAGAGGTTCTGCACTGGAGTAGCTGTGGTTGAAGAAGAGGTTCTGCACTGGAGTAGCTGTGGTTGAAGAAGAGGCTCTGCACTGGGTGGCTGTTGTTGAAGAAGAGGCTCTGCACTGGGTGGCTGTTGTTGAAGAAGAGGTTCTGCACTGGAGTAGCTGTGGTTGAAGAAGAGGTTCTGCACTGGAGTAGCTGTGGTTGAAGAAGAGGCTCTGCACTGGAGTAGCTGTGGTTGAAGAAGAGGTTCTGCACTGGAGTAGCTGTGGTTGAAGAAGAGGTTCTGCACTGGAGTAGCTGTGGTTGAAGAAGAGGCTCTGCACTGGGTGGCTGTTGTTGAAGAAGAGGTTCTGCACTGGGTAGGCTATTGGACTCAGTGGCCTCTAAGGATCCCTACTCTCTGGCTCTCGGATTTGCACACATGTAAGAGAGCACTGGTGTTTGCACACACGCCAGAGCATGTGTGTGGTCACGCCTGCAATCTGGGTGGTCTGCGCCTGAATCCTCAGAGGGGCCTGTGTTTCAGCCCTACTCCACCTCAAACCCATTAGGCCTTATGTGAGCACTGATGATCACCCCCCTTCAGCACAGCCAGACCTCGCCACCACCGCCCCCACCACAGCTGTTTAAAAAAAAAAACAAGGCAAAACAAAACAAAACAACTCAAAGCAGTTGCTGTGGAGCCCATTCCAACTCATGCTCGTGGCAGTCCCCTGTGTGTCAGAGTAGAGCTGTGCTCCATGAGATTTTCAGTGGCTGATTTTCTGAAAGTAGATCACCAGGCCTTTCTTCTGAGGTGCCTTTTGGTTAGCAGCTGAGCACATTAACCATTTGAAGCACCCAGGGATTCCCTCAGCTGTCTATCCACCCCCAAACTGGGTAATGGGAAGCCATGGCCTTGGCAGGCACCCAGAAGAGGGGCCCAGAGACTCCTGCTTCTTGGCGTCTCTGGAAAGTGTCCCTGGTCAGCATCTCTGAGAACTGGGCAAATCTTTGTGCCAAGGAAATCTGATCTAGACAATGGCTTAGCAGCAAGGTGTGGGCAGTTGGAGAGGAAAGTGGCAGGAAGCGGTGATTTCAGCCGGTTTGATTTGGTCTGTTTCAGAGTTTTCTTGTGACTCAAGAGGAAAATACTTGCACTGTGCATCCATATGACAACCTGCTTTGGGTCAACAGGAACCAACGCTGAGTCCCTCTGCTCTGGGGCCACATCAAGGGGCTGAGGGCCCACATCAATGGGGTGCCATTCTTTTTACCTCACCTCCCCCACACCCACCCCAGAGCCCCCTTACCTCCCATCCTTGTTCCTCAGTACATCCTCCTGGCTGCCTAATAGGGCTTCCCTTCCAGCCCAGTACCTCTGGCCCAGACCCTCAGCTCAGCCCCCCACTTGGTCCCTTCTGTCCAGTTCCTCTGCCCAGTTCCACGCGTAGACCTTCTCTAGCCCAGCTGTCTCTGCCCATCTACCTCAGCACAGTGCTCCTTTCTAGCTCAGAGCCTCTTGCTTTGGAGGCTTTGGGGCTTCCAGCCCTGCCCGCTATCCCAGGTTGAGCTGGCAGCTCTGAGGCCCCTAGTCAGAACCATCTCCTCCTCAAATTTTATTCCCATACCCACTCCACCACCACATTCCAGTGGAAATAAGACTCTTGTCTGAACTCAAACTTTTCAGAGATTTTCTACCAAGACTAATCCTGAGGCCCTGGAGACACTGGGGTTTTTTTTGGCAGAGGGTTGGAGGGGGGTGTGGTTATAATGCTAAGTCAGAGAGACCCTGGAATGTGCTGCCACTTCTCTGAAAGGGGTGGCCTTGGACAAAGTTTCTTTTCCAGCCTGGAGATTTCCAAATCCTGCTCCCAGGTTTTCTTGGTTTTGTGGTTCAGGTCTGGGGCCAGAGTTTGGGAGGAACCAAGCTTAAGGACATTCCGATTTGGAAGGTCCCTTCCTTTACTCCATAGAAGACTCCTCACCTCCCACCCCCATTTTCCCCACTGACCCAACTTCTCTGAATTCCTCTCTCCTCTCTGGCCCAAGTAAAACTTCCCAGCTGGTCCATTCACCATGGAAGGGCCCAGGAATGTGGAGGGACCCCACATCGGGGCAGGCGTCATGTCATCGAACGCCGGGAGAGGGTTAAGTGAATGCAATGCCTGGTTGATTTCTACAGCCTTCCAAGGGTGGCAATTCCATAGCTCCTACAAAAGGAGACCCTCAGAAGCCCTCCCACCTACTAGATCTAAGGACTTGGGGAGATGGTACAGACAGACAGACCCTTAGCACACAGATACACAAAGGGCAAGCAGTACACCTTGAAGAGCCCTACTATACCAGTGTGCTCAGGGAAGGGGATCTGGGTGAGGAGGCTGCTACAGGTAGACTTCTGGAGCAGAGTGTGGGTTGGTTGGAGGGAGAGGAAAGTTGTGAGCCAAGTTTTGAAGAGAGAGAAGATCAGAGAGTTTGTGAGAGGAAAGGACGTCCAGGGAGGTGGAAGGTGGGATCCAGACAGCCAGCCTCCAGCGCTGTGGAAAGAGTCCCGGCGTCTGGCCTCCGATCTTGGCTCTGATGTGTACCAGCTGTGTGGCTTGGGACCAGACACTTAACCCGTCAGTTAATTGCGTCCAAAGCCGTAAGGCTCTGCTAGCCTCAGTTTTCCCAAATGGGGTGGCAAATATTGATCTTCCAGGGTCAAGATGCAAGAGCAAAATGTGGGGCACATGTTGGTTGGGTTCTCAGGCCATGCTAGCTGCCCCTTCCCCTCTCAGTGCTCTGGAAGGTGCCAGCGCCTGTCCTGGCTGCTCAGCCCCAGGTGATTTGTCTCCCATTTCTGGGCCCTCTTACTGACCCCTTTCCTTTCTCCTGGGACAAGTTCCTTAAGCCCTCTGAGCCCATTTCTTCGTTGTCAAACAGGGATACTGTAGTCTGAGTGCTATTGGGAAGCTGTTGACCAGTAACATAAGCAGGTGGCCTGGCACAGGGTCGGGAATGATAGACGTTAGCTGACGCTGAGTCAGGCTTTGGTCTAGGGTGACTAATCGTCCCAGTTTTCCCAGGAAGATCCTGGTTTTTGTCCTGAGCGTTTTGAGTCCTGGGAACCCCTTCTGTCCTAGGCGAACTGGAACATTTGGTCACCCTGCCAGGGTCCCAAGTAAAATAGATAATGTTCATCCTTGTCAAGTCATCGTTCTGACCCTCAGTTTCCTCATCTGTCAAGTGGGACTGATAATACCTCGTACAGTTGTTATGAAAATCGAATGAGCTAATTGGCTGAGGAAGATAACCAAAAAGGTCTAGAAACCATACTTAATGGTCTGACTGAGACTAGAGGAATCCCAGCGGTCATGGTCCCCAAACCTTCTTTTGGCACAGGACAGGAACCATCCCCGAAGACAACTCATCAGACACGAAAGGGACTGGACAGTGGGTGGGAGAGAGATGCTGATGAAGAGTGAGCTAATTATATTAGGTGGACACTTGAGACTGTGTTGGCATCTCCTGTCTGGAGCGGGGATGGGAGGATAGAGAGAGATGGAAGCTCGCAAAATTGTCACGAAAGGAGAGACTGAAAGGGCTGACTCATTAGGGGGAGAGCAAGTGGGAGTACGGAGTAAGGTGTATATAAACTTATATGTGACAGTCTGACTTGATTTGTAAACGTTCACTTGAAGCTCAATAAAAGTTAAAAAAAAAAAAAGGTCTAGAAAAAAAGGTAAGATCTTTTTCTCCAGGCCTTACCTGGGAGTACAAAAATAGGATCATGGTAATAAAAGAGACTTTCCTGGCCTTGAAGCTTCAGGTGCTACGTTTGATATCCTCATGACTCCGCAAAGTGTGATGGGGACCAGCAGCATGGCAAGGCCTGGGAGCTTGTTAAAAATGCAGAGTCTCAGGCCCCTCAGATCAGCAGGGTCAGAGTCAGATTCTCAGGTGATTTATATGCACATCGAAGTCTGAGAAGCATTGCCTTATGCCAACAGCTTCAAAGCAAATGAAATAATTCAGGACATGGAGAATGTATATATAAAGTCATCACAGTAGTATTTATAAGAACATAAAAACTGGAAGCTACCTAAAAGTTCAACGATAGGGAAGCAGCTAAGAAAATTGTGATTTTTCTTCTCAATGGAGTGTCATGAAGCCATTCCAAATTATGGCTAGAAAAACCATGTTAACACCAAAAACTGCTTAAGACATCATGAAAAGCAACAGAAGCAATGCTAAAACTATAAGCTCAGTAGGATTATAACTGTGTAAAAATATATGCATAGGAAAAAAGACTAGAAGGAAGTACGCCAGCATGGGACCAGATGAGGGATGGGGGAGATGTGTTTTTGTATTTCCTTGTCGTCCTAACTCTCTGTGATTACACGATATATATTTTGCTGTCAAAATCTCTGGTTGGCTGATGTCCTTTAGAAAGTCCACATGTTGCATCAGTGCCAGGATAAGATGAATCTCCCATTTCCATGATGTATTGTCTAGAAAGCCACTCCACACCCTCCTTCCAAGCCTGGTCCAACACCCTCCCCACTCCCCATATCCAGGGCCTTCTTAGGTCAGCCTCACCCAGCCTGATACTTCCCATCCCAGGCCCTCAGCATCAGTGCAAGGGACCTGTCTTAGTCATCTAGTGCTGCTATAACAGAAATACAAGTGGATGACTTTAACAAAGAGAAGTTTATTTTCTCATAGTCTCGTAGGCTAGAAGTCCGAATGCAGGGCGCTGGCTCCAGGGGAAGCCTTTCTGTCTCTGTCATCAGTCCTCCCTTAGTCTGGAGCATCTCAGTGCAGGAACCTCAGGTCCAAAGAATGTGCTCTGCTCCCAGCGTTGCTTTCTTGGTGGTATGAGGTCCCCTGTCTCTCTGCTGGCTTCTCTCTTTTATATCTCAAAAGAGATTGGCTTAAGACACTATCTAATCTTGTAGACCTCATCAATATAACTGCCGCTAATCCACCTTATTACATCATAGTGATAGGATTTACAACATATCGGAAAATCACATAAAATGGTGGGTAATCACACAATACTGAGAATCATGGCCCAGCTAAGTTGACAGATATTTTCGGGGGACACAATTCAATCCATGACAGGTCCCTTTGTCTTGTCTGGGTCCCTCCCTCTCTAGGTAAACCATCATTTGTAATGGTTTCATGACATTCCACTGAAAAGAAAAATCACATGAACACTTCTGTGATGACAAGTGTTCTGTGTGGGTTTATTTTAACCTGAGGTGTGAACACTTCCAGAGGGCAGACAGGGGATTATTGGGCAGATACAGGAGATGATGGAAGGTAATAACAACAGCTAACGTTAAAGGAGCTCTTTCTGAGGGCTGGCCCCGTTCTATAGCTTTATATTTAATCCTGCCATGAGGTAGGCGTTTCTAATACTTTATCCCCTCCTTAGCTGTGAGGGAACAGAGAGGTAAAATTTCTTACTCAAGATCACACAGCTAGTGAATTAAGAACCCAGGTCTTACTGTCTTCAGAGTCCAAGCTCTTACCCACCATCTCCTTGGGGATAAAAAATGAGTGACATGATGGTCCAGACAGAGCAGTGCTTCTAGACCAGGGCTTCTTAAACTTTAATATGCATAAGAATCCCCCTGGGAAGCTTGTTCAAATGTAGGTTCTGTTTCAGCAGGCTTGGGGTTGGGCCCAGGATTCTGCATTTCTAACATACTCCCTGGTGATGCTGATGCTGCTGGTCCCTGAAGCACTGTTGGTTGGTCTGCTGGTCTTGTAAGGCCTCATGGAACGGCAGAGGCAGGGATTGAGAGGCTGCCTCCCCCCAGTAATCCCATGATTGCCTCCTGGGTTGGACCCAGCTGCTTGGAGCGCCATTCTGACAAGCCTCGCTGGCCAGGCCCCTCCAGCAGGCCCTGCAGGGCGCCCTTGGTTGCTTGCCCCAGCATTTCCACCTGCCAGTTGGCTGGCAGGTGATGGGCTGATGGTGACAGCTTAGCCAGAGTTCCTGTCCAGAAACGTCTTGAGCTCAGCCAAGGTAAATGCCTCCCTGCTGTCAGAAATGAAGTGCCTGGCAGGCCTCCGGGCATGAATAATTGAGGTGGAAGAAGCCTTGTAAGAGCAGACATTTAGGATGTAGCTGGGGATCAATTTGGGGAGGCAGCCTCCATAATCAAGACCTTTCTTGGAAAGGTCCAACAAAATCATCATAATAACTCCCACTTACCTAACACCTGCTGTGGGCCAGGCACTGGGCTAAGAGCTTTACATTAGTATCTTTTATCTAATTCTCACAAGAACTCAGCAAGAAAGGTTACTGATGAGGGAACTGAACCTCTGAGTGGAGAGTAATATTTCTCACCAAACTACTATGTCAGGAATGAGGGCAGTAGTGGTTCAGTGGTAGAATTCTAGCCTCTCATGCAGGAGGCCTGAGTTCGATTCCCAGACCATGTACCTCTCAGCCACCACCCATCTGTCAGTGGAGGCTTGTGTTTTGCTATGATGCTGAACAGATTTCAGCAGAGCTTCCAGACTAAGACAGACTAGGAAGAAAGGCCTGGCAGTCTACTTCTAAAAATGAAAACCTGTGTATAACAATGGTTTGATCCCATTGTGCCAGGGTCCCCATGAGTCAGGGCCGACTTAACAGCAGTCAATAACAACATGATGTACGGGAGCCTGTTTTTGAGCTCGAGTCTGTCAGACTCCACAGCACATGCATTTGGTCCTGTAGCAGTAGTTTTCAAATTGCTGTCCATGGAACCCTAAGCCTTCCCAGAGCTGTTTCACAGGCTGGGGTAGAGGGTGGTGGACAAGGAAGTAGCCCAGCAGGCAGGGCTCTAGGCCCCTCTCTTTCCTTCTGCCAGAGTGACTTTGCTTTGATAAGATTTATGTACTGAGCTTTCATGGAAGATTATTTAGCAGATAGGATTTCATGGCGAAAAATGTTTAAAAACCACTACTCCACATCATGCCGCTCCTCAAAACGAATGTGGGTTATTGACTAAGGGTTCTCACAGGCATCTCAAGGAAAAAGTGGCTCCCTTCAGTGGACTTGCCAAGTGGTCTGGTTTGTGCTACGCTTGCTCCCTGATGCTCAGCAATGTCAGGTCTCCCAGTTACATCTTCCAGCTGAGACTTCTAGCCTCCAGTCCACAGAGCCTGGAGGGCTGCCCGCTGGGGTCATAGGACTTCTCCACAGATGGCAGGTGTCGTGTGGTGATGGGTTGTGAATCGTGGGAATTCCTGTCAGGTTCACTGCCAGGCACTAAATCCTTTAATTTTTTATTTTACTGTTTAATGAGAAACACGCTTGCTCTGTAAATCTTCATCAAAAGTACAATAAAAAAAAATTTTTTTAATTTCATTGTGGGAAAAATATGCATAACAAAACATACACCATCTCATCAATTTCCACGTGTACAATTAGAACGCTGAGCACATCCTTCTAGTTGTGCAACCAGTCTTGATATCCTTTTCCAAATCATTCTACCACCATTAACATAAACTCAATGCCCCCTAAGCAAAAACTCCCCCTTTCCTGCTTTCTCCCACCCCTCGTAACGACTAATAAAGGTGGTGGCTTCAGCCCCTGAGCCTCTAAGACATTTCAGCTCAGCGCCTCACAGCTCTCCTGCCACCAGTTTCTCTGTTTCCCAATACCACCTTCCCAAGAAAGGAATGTGATTGGCTCAGGCTGTACCAGCTATAGGTTGTGGCCTTCCAGTAGATTGGCTGCCTTTGTATCAGGTGACTACCTATGTCCAGTCATCCTGGCTGAGGAAGGACAGGGTCATATGGGACAGACTGAAAGGTTGTCATTACTCAGCAGAGCCTGTGGGTGGGCGGCAGAGGTCCCTGGATTAGAGGATGGGGCATCTTAAAACATGTCTGGTACAAGGACTTCATTCTGAATATGATGCCATGTCCGGAATTTTAGTAGGCAGGGTTCTGTGTAATGCTGGTATTCCAGGAGCATCAGAAATTCCAGACTGAGAGGCTGGTTCCAGAAACACCTAAATGGATAGGGACATTTTTAATTGCATCACTGATGCTCTGCTGTGAGGAATTTGGGTAAGGTCTGGTTTCACAAAAAACTAACCAAAAAAACCCGTTGCCCTCAAGTCGATTCTGACCCATAGTGACCCTATAGGACAGGGTAGAACTGTTCCCTAGTTTCCAAGGAGCAGCTGGTGAATTCAAACTACTGACCTTTTGGTTAGCAGCCATAGCTTGCTGTAGCTCTTAACTACTATACCACCAGGGCTCCACCACAAAGAACCGGGCAGAGACAATTGATATAGGCAATAGATGACCCCCACCCCATGTGGGGGCTCTTCCTTTTTATTCCACAAGGCTTGAGTAGTTGGCAGAATTGTGACTCCCTGGGCATGTGGAAAAGGAGCCCTAGTGGCACAGTGGTTAAGCGTTTGGCTGGTAACCAAAAAGTTGTCAGTTTGAATCCATTAGCCACTCTGATGGAGAAAGATGTGGCAGTCTGCTTCTGTAAAGATTTACGGCCTTGGAAACCCTACAGAGCAGTTCTATAGGCTTGCTATGAGTCGAAATTGACTTGACGGCAGTGGGTTTTGGTTGGCTGGGCATGTGGATAGATTGAAGGATATTGGCCAGACAGTCAAGCCATTACTCAGCTTTGGACATTGTGGTCGACTCCCCAACATACATTTCGCCTAACCCCCTGGTACAACAGGAATGGGATTTTGGAAGTTGACCCCATGGTAACCCCATCCCCTAGATAATATTTGATTGCCTGGTGTTCCCCTGGCAATAAATTAGTCCTGAGATGAGCCATGATGCAGGTCGGACCAGTCATCCTGAAAGGAAATACATTCAGTCAATGGTTGGGTTGTTGTGTAATTTCCCTCTCCTGCTGTCCGTATACCTGGATGCACAGGGTCAGTTGCTGCTGTCAGCCATCTTGTGACGAGAAGGTGAACCAGCCTTATAATGAAGCCCATGCTGTACAGAACAGAGGAGAGAGACTTAAAGAGCTTGTTCTTTTTTTAATTTTTTTTTTTTAAGAATTGGTTCTTGGTGATTATTAAGCCACATTCCCAATCAACCCTCCTGTCATGAACACTGGCTTTTGTCCACTCAACTTCCATTTGCCCTTCTTAACTGAACCGTAACCCTTGGTAGTAGTGTGGGATATGATTGATTTAAGCCAATTGGGCATGCCTGTCCCTTCTGATAGTCCAGGGGTGATTCAGATGTCCCAATCAGACTGAAGGGAAGGTCATATATTCCACGCTTGGTTGGAGGTTTTTTTTTTGAACCTGAGTAGGTAGCATGTTGTCTCGGTTGCTACAGGCAGCCATCTTTGGACCATGGGGCAGTCAGAATTAGGACGATGCCTTGGTAACATCAGAGTCATCGGCATTCTGCACCTGCTGCCTCTCAGTCATTTGATGTAATAAATTTTCTCCGTATTTAAGCTGGGTTGGGCCACAGTTTCTCTTACTTGCACCTGAAAGCATCCCCTTTATCAGCTCAGAGAAGAGCGTGTGGGATCTGGAAACATCTTCCTGTGTCTAGAATATTCTCACTATACGAATGCTGTCATGGACGTGGAGTCCCCGAGGAGACAGCAGATTCCTTCATAACTGACTTTCGTGTCACCTGCTACCAGTGATGGGGAAGCATGTTCTTGTCAGGGCCACACTTCACATTTTCAGCACAGCCTCCAGCACCATCAGCTGAGGAATCCTTGTGATTCAACTTCATTCATTCCAAACACACACAGTGTACCAGGGCCCAAAGCCTCCCCTAGGTAGGCACCAGGGGTGAGGAGATGAACCTGACACAGTCCCTGAGCCTCATCCTCCATGAAGAATGTGCCACAACCCTTTCAATGTGAGGGGCTCTGGGGAAGGGACTTTAACCAATGACTGCCAAGTGGGCAGTTGATTAAGGACCTGAGAGACAGTGAGGGAAAGTCACTGTCTTTGAGTGTGACTAACCTGGTTCTTGTCACAGCCTTACCACTTATAGTCACATGCTCTTGGGCCTCAGTTTCCTCACTTATAAAATGGGGCTTATATTAGTACTGACCCCCAGGGCTATCATGCAGAGATGAATATGGAATGCCTCGCCCATGGCAGTTGGAGCTCTGCAAATGCCGGCTTCGCTTCTTCTTCCTCTCAATCTCGTGGGTGTTCCCTCCATGAATTGATCGGTCCATGGTTCTGCCCGGAGGTGACCTCCTCTCCAAGTTGCCCTCCACCTCTCTAGGCTGCACCCGTCCCCATGTAGCCTCCCTGGGCAAGTGCTCTGAATAGATGGAGCACCTGGCTTCACTCTCCTGGGCATAACCAAAGCCACCCTGGGCCAGAAGAGGTGGTTTTTTGGGGTCTGTTTGAGGCTTGTGGCAGATTCTGCATGATGCTTCCCCCTTGGCAGGCCAGCTGCACTTGGCACTTTTGAGGCCTAAAATAGAACCTCTGCCCTGCTCTGCCTGGCATGAACAGGGGGTCCTCAGGTGTGGACGCCCTCACTCTCCTTGGCATATAGAGGTCCTTGCTTTCCTTGGCATATGCGAACTCATTGGAAAGATTCTCTGCCTTGGAGGTAGAGGCAGCAGTTCCTTTAATTTCTGACTTCTTGAGTCAGAATAGATGAAAACTGTGGGTCAGTTAAGAGGTGCCACTGGAGGGCTCCTTGGGGAACTCTAAGAATGAGAGGATTCTGTCCAAGAACCTCCCAAATGTCAGCGTTGAGGCACATGGCTCAATAGATGGCTTCTTAGGTGAGGCAGGGGCAGGAAGAGACATGTCAGCATCTGCTCAGGCTCCACAACCGCGAAGAGTGGCGTCTGTTCAGGGCCCTCGAGTCAGATGGTTGGTTTGGCGAAACCTCTCACAATGTGAGTCCCAGGAAGCAGGACTGACACCAGACCCTCCCCTGAGCCTCCAAGCTGCTGCTTTAAACACAGGCACGCTCCAGTTCCAAGCTGTCTTCAGTGGATCTCAGCCATACCTGAGAGCACCTGTCCACCTTCCGCTGCTGTCCTGCTAGGTTTGATAACACGATCCCCTTCTGGTCACCGGAACATGTGGTGGAAGCAATAAAACAGGCAGAAGACTAGCAGGCTTTCAGCTAACTATGCTTTGTGGTCATTGATTTGTTCAAGTCCTCCAGCTTAGCACGTACTCTCTTTAAAAAGACACGCTAAATAGCATCTAAACCTCGTTTCCTTTCTTCAGACAAAATGTTTAGGCTAACTGATTGTTATGGATTTAATTGTGTCCCCCCCAAAAATATGTGTTGGAATCCTAACCCCTATACCTGTGAATGTAATCACATCTGGGAATAGGGTTTTCTTTGTTATGTTAATGAGACAATGATCAGTGTAAGGTGTGTTTTAAACCTACACACTTTTGAGATACAAAAAGAGCTAATTCGGCACAAAGAAGTAAGCAAGCAAGCAAGCACGAACGGAGGGGAAGATACCTGCCGCGTGGAGATCACCAAGGAACACCGAGAAGAAAGCTAGAGAAGCTGAGACATGGATTTTTCTCCAGAGCAGACAGGGAGAGCCTGCCCCTAGAGCTGGTGCCCTGAACTCAGACTTCTAGCCTCCTAGGCTGCGAGAAAATAAATTTCTGTTTATTAAAGCCACCCACTTGAGGTATTTCTGTTATAGCAGCGCTAAGAAATTAAGACACTGATGCCCTTTAATAAAACACTCTTTTGTTTGAACTGGCAAAAAAAAAAAAGATAACTCTTTAGCAGTGGCTGTGGCAGGCAGTCCCAGCTGAGCCTAAAGTGGCTTCAGAGTTGGGGTCCTGCAGAATGTCAGATGTACTGTGTTTGTTCAGGACTCTCTATGCTTTTTGCTTCAAGGTGAATCCATGTGAATCCCAGGAAGCAGGCTGGGAACATCAGACTCTTCTGGGGGTCTTTGTGGGCCTCTCTTTGTATGATTTGTATGCACAGAGTTTTGTTTCTTGGCAACCAAAACGAACCCATTCCTGTCGAGTCAATTCCAACTCATAGCGACCCGAGAGGACAGAGCGGAACTGCCCCATAGGGTTTCCAAGGGTCACCTAGTGGATTCGAACTGCCAACCTTGTGGATAGTCTCCGTAGCTCTTAACCACTATGCCACCAGGGTTTCCTGTTCCTTGGCAGGTGGGTTTTTTTTGTGTCTGTGTGTGTGTGGTAGATGTCTCTAGCAGAGATAAGTGGAGATAGGAACGATGGAGATCAAGGAGGAAAAGATGTAGCGCCTGGAGTGAGGGGGTGAGAGGCAGAAGCTGAGGAGCTGCTTTCCCGAGAGAGGCTGTGAGCTCTGGGACAAGCTCTGCTACTTTGGTGCCTGGGGACAGAGCTGGAGGGCAGTGCATCCACTTGGAGGGCTGGTGGCTATATCAGCAATAGGTGGCAGCACCCTTGGGATGAGTGCTTGCCCTCCCCCCAGGGACAGTGGCTTCAGGGTGGCTCCCTTCATAA
Organism: Elephas maximus indicus; assembly: GCF_024166365.1. Lineage (NCBI taxonomy): Eukaryota > Metazoa > Chordata > Mammalia > Proboscidea > Elephantidae > Elephas > Elephas maximus. The sequence continues at coordinate 46,559,642 of NC_064837.1, read as the reverse complement.
GTAGAACCAGAAATCCAACAAGGGTGGGGCCCATGTGACGCTCATGACTAGCTTGTTTGTGAGCATACATGAGCACAAGTGGTGGGGGCCATCTGCAAGGAGGAGCAGAAGGTCAATAAGAAGGTGGTATTTAAGCTGAGCCTAGAAGGAGTAGGTGGAGAAGGCAAGGAAGATCATTCCAGGCAGGAGGACCAAAAAACCCATTGCCATCAAGTCGATTCCAACTCATAGCAACCCTTTAGGATGGAGTAGACCTTCCCCACAGGGTTCCCAGGGCTGTAATCTTTATGGAAGCAGACGGCCACATCTTTCTCCAATGGAGCGGCTGGTGGACCACCACCTTTCAGTTAGCAGGCGAGCGCTTACCCGCTGCACCACCAGGGCTCCTTGCAGGAGGACCGGCATATGCAAAGGCATGAGTGATGGATGGTGTTCTGGGGATGGGCAGGGGCACAGTCTGGCGGGTGGGTGCACAGGATGCACAGCGGATTGAGAGGAGGGGCAAGAAGTGAAAATAGAGGGACTGTGGGGGTGGCTCATGATGGGACATTGCACTCCAGGCTCAGAGGTTTGGGTTTTGTCCTGAGAGCAGTGGGGAGCCACGGATGGCTTGTCAACAGAGTGATGTGACCACACACGTGTTTCAGATTTGTTTGCCAGTGCTGTGCAGAGGATGGATTATAGAGGGGCAAGCAGTCTGGAGGCAGGAAGGTGGAGGTTGAGGCAGTAACGGTGGGAGTAGCTCCTCCCCCAGTTTCTTAGCCCATTTCCCTCCAGCCCTGCTCCAACCCCAGGTCCCTAATGTGTGTCACTTGTCACAGCAGAGTCTGCCTCCTGGCTGGTGGGGAGGGCAGGAACCCTCCATCCCGGCTCATGCTGGGCCCAGCGCAAGGGCTGGCTGGACAGCTGGCAGCTTGGCAGGGAGAACATTTTCTGCTGTGCTGTGTCTGCATCTGCTGCCGCCAGGCAACCTGACTAATGACCCATGAAGCCCAGAGCTTCTCATGGGTCAGCAGCCCCAACTCTGCACAGCAGTGGCCAAAGGAGCCTGCTGCCCCTGCCTCCTGCCCTCCTGTGGCTGGCACCTGAGAGTGGGCTCTGGCTCTGACATTCCAGGAAATGTGGGCATTCCCCCTCCAGTAGCTCTTCCACCTTTTTGGCTAACAATTCCCCCAGTCTCTTTTAAATCCTGGCCCCAAATGCTTCTCCACCAGAGAGACTTTATGGAATTCACTGCCAGCCCACTGTGTTCTGGCTTGTTCTTTATTATATCCCCAAGGCTGAGCTTTGCATCAGGCACACAGTTGTCGTTAGCTGCCTTTGAGTCAGCGACTCATGGGGGCCCCATGCACAAGGAGATCAGACTGTTGTGATCCATAAGGTTTTCACTGGCTGATTTTTGGAAGTCGATTGCCAAGCCTTTCTTCCTAGTCTTAGCCTGGAAGCTCCCCTGAAGCCTGTTCAGCATCATAGCAACACCCAAGCCTCCACTGACAGATGGATGGTGGCTATACTTGTGGTGCATTGGCCAGGAGTCAAATTCGGATCTCCTGCATAAACCAAACCAAACCTGTTGTCATCGAGCCAATTCTGACTCGTGGCAACTGGATGGCACAAATGGTTTGTGCTCAACTACTAACCTAAAGGAATCCTGGTGGTGCAGTGGTTAAGAGCTCAGCTGTTAACCAAAAGGTCGGCAGTTTGAATCCACCAGCCACTCCTTGGAAACCGATGGGACACTTCTATTCTGTCCTATAGGGTCGCTATGAGTCAGCAGTAGGAACCTACCCAGCAGTGCCATGGAAGAAAGGCCTGGCAATCTGTTTCTGTAAATATTACAGCCAAGAAAATCTTATGGAGCAGTTCTATTCTACAACACATTGGGTCACCATGATCTTCTACATAAAACCCATTGCCATTGAGTTGATTCCAACTCATAGCCTCCCTATAGGACAGAGTAGAACTGCCCCATAGAGTTTTCAAGGAGCAGCGGGTGGATTTGAACCGCCGACCTTTTTGTTAGCAGCCAAGCTCTTAACCACTGCACCACCAGGGCTTCTGCCAATCTTCTTTCTACACGGAGGATGAGAATTCTGCCACTGAACCACCATTGACCTCAGGCACACAGTTGTTGTGTTATTAGGTGGTGTAGAGTCGATTCAAACCCCTAGTGACTCCATGTGACAGAGTAAAACTGCCCTATAGGGTTTCCTAGGCTACTATAGTCTTTAAGGGAGAAGATCATCAGGTCTTTTCTCCTGTGGAGCGGCTGGTGGGTTCGAACCACCAATCTTTCAGTTAGCAGGCAAGCACCTAACCATTGCACCACCATGGGTCCTTTTCATTACTAATTTTTGTGTGTGTGTGCTTTAGGCGAGTCAAAACCGACTCGACGGCAGTGCGTGGTGTGCTTTAGGTGAAACTTTATGGAGTAAATTAGTTTTTCATTTAACAACTTATACACACATTGTTTTGTGACATTGGTTGCAATCCCTGAGATGTGTCAACACTCTCCCATTCCACGCCCCAATTCCCAGTTTACATTCGTCCATTTTCCCTGTACCTTCCTGCCTTCTTGTCATTGTTTTTATGCAGGTGTTGCCCTTTTGGTCTTGTATAAATGACAGAACTAAAAAGCATGTTCCTCACGTGTGTTATTGTTGTTTTATAGACCGGTCTAATCTTTGGCTGAAGGGTGAACTTCAGGAGTGGCTTCAGTTCTGAGTTGAAAGTGTGTATGGGGGCCATAGTGTCAGGGGTTCTCCCAGTCTCTGTCAAACCAGTAAGTCTGCTCTTTTTGTGTGTGTGTGTCAATTTGTTCTACATTTTTCTCCCACTCTGTCCAGGACCCTCGATTGTGATCCCTGTCACAGCTGGACACCATCTAGTTCTTCTGGGCTCGAGCTGGTGGAGGCTGAGGTACTTGTGGTCCACTAGTCCTTTGGACTGATCTTTCCCTTGTGTCTTTGGTTTTCTTCATTCTCCTTTGCTCTGGACAGGATGGGGCCAGTAGATGTATCTTAGATGGCTATTCTCAAGCTTTTAAGACCCCAGACGCTACTCACTGAAGTTGGATATAGAACATTTTCTTTATGAACTGTGTTGTGCCAATTGACCTAGATGATCCCTGCGACCATGGTCCCCAGCCCTCAGCTCCAGTAACTCAGTCCCTAAAAGTTTTTGGATGTGTCTAGGAAGCTTCTATGACTTTGCCTTGGTCAAGTTGTGCTGACTTCCCCTATATTGTGAGTTGTCTTTCCCTTAATCAAAGTTACCATTTATCTGCTATGCAATTAATGGTTTCCCCTCCCCAACACTCTCCTCCCTCATAACCATCAAAGATTGTTTCTTTCTGTGTGTAAACTTTTTCATGAGTTTTTGTAATAGTGGTCTCATATAGTATTTGTCCTTTTGTGATTGACATTTCACTCAGCATAATGCCCTCCAGATTCATCCATGTTGTGAGACATTTCACAGATTCATCATCCTTGTTTATCATTGTGTAGTATTCCATTGCATGTATGTATCATAATTTGTTTATCCATTCTTCTGTTGATGGGCACTTAGGTTGTTTCCATCTTTTTGCTATTGTGAATAATGCTGCAGTGAACATGGGTGTGCATATGTCTATTTGTGTGATGGCTCTTATTTCTCTAGGATATATTCCTAGGAGTGGGACTGCTGGATCATATGGTATTTCTATTTCTGGCTTTTTAAGGAAGTGCCATATTGTTTTCTATAGTGGTTGGACCATTTTACCTTCTCACCAGCAGTGCGTAAGAGTTCCAATCTTCCTGAAACCTCTCCAACATTTGTTATTTTCTCTTTTTTTAATTAGTGCCAGTAATGTTGGGGTGAGATGGTATCTCAATGTAGTTTTGATTAGCATTTCTCTAATGGCTAATGATTGTGACCATTTCCTCATGTGTCTGTTAGCTGCCTGAATGTCTTCTTTGGTGAAGTGTCTGTTCGTATCTTTTGCCCATTTGTAATTGGACTATTTGTCTTTTTGTTGTTGAAATGTTGCAGTATCTCGTAGATTTTAGAGATTAGACCTTTGTTGGATATGTCATAGTCAAAACTTTTTTTCCCAGTCTGTAGGTTCTCTTTTTACTTTTTCAGTGATGCCTTTTGATGAGCATAAGTGTTTAATTTTTTAGAGCTCCCAGTTGTCTAGTTTATCTTCTGGTGCTTCTGCATTGTTAGTTATGGTTTGTTTCCTATTTATGCCATATATTAGGGCCCCTAGCATTGTCCCTATTCTTTTCTTCCTTGACCTTTATAGTTTTAAGTTTTATATTTAGGTTTTGGATCCATTTTGAATTAATTTTTATGTATTGTGTGAGGGATGGGTCCTGTTTCATTTTTTAACAGATGGACATCCAGTTTTCCCAGCACCATTTGTGAAAGTGGCTGACTTTTCTCTGTTTAATGGACTTTGGGCTTTTTAATTTTCTGTGTTTTCAGTATTGGAATGCATGCTTGCTAATTGAGTGTGTTTAAATTTTTGGTTGGTAATATGGATTTTGAGAAATATGATCTAGTAATGCAAGCCACCAATAGGGTGAGTGGCACTCTGGTGCCACTTATCTGTGGTATGACAGTATACCAGTAAGAATGAAATGGAGAATTTATTGTGGGTGACTTTCCATTAGGTTACATGGGGAACCTCTGGTTTTCCAAATATGACACAGAAAAACCAAAACAAACTCATCAGGGCTCCCTAACTATCACACAGGAAAGCCATAATTATGCTTGCAAGCCTTATCTCACAGAAATAAAGGAAAAAATGCTTATAAAACTAACACATTCAAGAAGCATCACTTAATGGAAAGCTCAGCCTACACAACAGTGAGGTTCCAGCTCAGGTCTGCTGAGCTTCACGAATTTCAGAAGGGACCCATTTTGACCCTAAATGCGTTAGAACCAGAATAATGCACAACCTACGTGGTACAGAGGCATAAAAAGTGACTGGTATATTGTTAAACCAATAGTAACTAAAGAGTTAAGGCACACACTAGGGCTTCAAAATTATATCTTGAAGAAGTCTGTGTGCCCAGCTACAACCAATGACTGCCGTGACAGGGAACACAACAGAGAATCCCTGAAGGAGCAGGAGTGCAGTGGGATGCAGATCTCAAATTCTCATAAAAAGACCAGACTTAATGGCCTGACTGAGACTGCAGGGACCCCGGAGGGGACCTTCTGTTAGCCCAAGACAGGCACCATTCCCAAAGCCAACTCTTCAGACAGGGATTGGACTGTACTATAGGACAGAAAATGATACTGGTGAGGGAGGAATGAGCTTCTTGGCTCAAGTAGACACATGAGACTATATGGGCAGCTCCTGTCTGGAGGGGAGATGTGAAGGCCGAGGAGGACAGAAGCTGGCTGAATGGACATGGAAATGCAGGGTGGAGAGAAGGAGTGTGCTGTCTCTTTAGGGGGAGAGCAACTAGGAGTATATAGCAAGGTGTATGTAAGGTTTTGTATGAGAGACTGACTTGATTTGTAAACTTTCACTTAACGCATAAAATAAAAAAAAAGAAGTCTGTGCTTTTTCTCTTCCCTTTTTCCACCCTTGGGGAACCATAAGTACGGGCCCTGTATTATCTCTTTGCTTGAGTGTCTGTATCTACATTTTCTGTTTGCGTAAGTCCCATCTCTCGCATCAGACTAGCAACTCCCCAAGATTGAAGATATGTCTCCTCCTTTAGACTGATTGCTTCTAAGGTCTAGTTTTTCTTTTCCCTTAAACAGGGTGCTTCCCAAGGACAGGGACTGGGCATCCCCCCCAATCTGGGAGTTCCCCAAAGTGGAGGGTTCTGTTTGGGACTGTCTGTCTGTTTCTCCTTTACCCCAAGCCAAGCTCTGCCTTGGATGGGCTCTAAAGGGCCTCAGGGGCTGCAAGATAAGCTTCCTCTTGTCTGGAAGTGATAGGGCTGAGTTTAGGTATAGCCTGTGTGGATTTGCCTGGGGCCAGAGCTCTCAGAGCCTGACTGAGCTGTCTGGGGCCAAGGGAGCCCAGGGACTTCTAGCCCTAAACCAGCCATCTGGGCACAGCCCCAGCACCTGAAAAGTGGTGGCTTCCCTCATCGAGAAGTCTGAGTGAGGTGGGCAGAAGGATGGTTCCTGGCCAGCCGACTGACTCCTCATGCCTCCCGTGGGCTCTGTCTTGGGTGGCGGCAGGAGGACAACCACAGCTACTACGTGTCCCGCCTGTACGGTGCTGGTGAGCCCCGCAGCCGGGAGCTGTGGGTGGACGTGACCGAGGCCAACCAAAGCCAAGTGAAGGTCCACAGAATCCTCTCCAGCACCCACCGGCAGGCTTCGGTGAGTGCCCTGGTCCCGGCAGCGCTGCCCTGGGCTGGGAGGCTGGGGGCCAGCCCACTGTCTGGTCAATGGGCACACCTGCAGGCTGGGGTCTAGGAGGTGGCTTCCAGGGGAACCCAGGGCGCTTGACCAGAGCTGGGGTGTCCACCTGTGGTCCTGGGAGTCTGTCCTAGGAATGCCTGTCCCTCACCCTGTCCAGACAAGCATGAAGTAGTGTGGGTTCCCAGCCCCTTGGCCTTGACCTCAGCCCATGCTGACTCTCTCCCATCCTCTGCAGAGAGTGGTCTTGTCCTTTGATTTCCCTTTCTACGGACATCCTCTGCGGCAGATCACTATAGCAACCGGAGGTAAGACCATGTTAGTGGAGCCAGGGGAGGATTTGGAGATCTCAGCCAGAACCTGGAGGCCTCCCTGCGGGGTTCATGGGAGATGGGATTGTGTGGTTGGGGTGGGGGAGAGACCCACATTGCTCTCTTGGGAGCCCTATTCTCTGTTGGGGGGGAAGTCAGTGAAGGCCTTGGACCACCTTGCACACATTGGCTGACTTGCTCTTTAGGGAGAAAGATTAGATATAGAGATAGAGATATGTAGTTAGGAGCCCTGGTGACATAATGGTTAAGTGCTTGGCTGCTAACTGAAAGGTTTGAACCAACCAGCTACTCCACAGGAGAGAAGACCTGGCGATCTGCTCCTGTAAAGATTTGTAGCCTAAGAAACCCTCTGTCATATAGGGTCGCTATGAGTCATAATCAACTCGATGGCACACATTTTTTACGAGTCATAATCAACTCGATGGCACACAAAAACAAATGAATATAGACACTGTGTGTGTGTGTATGTGTATGTGTGTGTGTGTGTGTATGTGTCTCCCCCCCGGGCCAGCACGGGCCAGTGTAGATGGTCCTGTGGTCCCTGTGTTTCTGAGTCAGTGAATGAGAGGGAGACAGCACTGAGAGCCTGGGTTCCTGGGACCAGGGTCCCTAAACAGCTCCCTGTTGACATGATTTGATTCCTGTGCAGCTCCCCAGGGACTGAGATGAGGAGAGGTGGGGGTTACGTCCTCTTTCTGCCCGTTCCCTTTACTCTACACTCTGTGCCCTTCTCTGATCTGGGGCCCTTTTGCTGCAGGCCCAGAGCCCACCAGGACTAGAGATGGGGGTGGGGGCAGAGGTCTGAAGCTCATTTCAGCTTCGTCTGCACTGCTCCTTCCTGCACTCAGGGCTCTTTATTAATCCATGTGGGAAATACCCGGGAAAGCAGCCCCTCTGGGTCATCTCTAGTGACGTCTCTGCACCTCTCTCCACCCCAGGCTTCATCTTCATGGGCGATGTGATCCACCGGATGCTCACAGCTACTCAGTACGTGGCCCCTCTGATGGCCAACTTCAACCCTGGCTACTCTGACAATTCCACAGTTGCTTACTTTGACAATGGTGAGACCAGAGCTCAGAGTTTGAGTCACCCAGCTTCAGGGTTACCTTAATCCAGCCCTTTTGGAGGAGCCCAAGGCCCAGAGAAGGCAAGGGATTTGCCCACAGTCACACAACAGCAAGGCAGACATCCCATGTTTCTGTGCCGTTTCCTCATCTATAAGATGGGAACAAAAAATGCCTGCTACCTCATGGGCTCTGAAGAGACAGTGAACTGAAAGTTCTTGGCTCTTAGTAGAAGTGAAATCAATATTAGCGTCCTTTATTATTTCTCACTCTCAGCAGGTACCCCTTGAGCACCCACACCCCAGGGGAAAAGACCTTTTCCCCATTTCTTTTCCTTTTCATGTCGAAGGGTAGGGATAGGCCAGAAGGAAGCAAGATGCCTGGGGTAAGAAATAGTCAAGTATGCTGTCTGGGGGCTAAAGCAGGATCTGGTTCTTCTCCAGCTTGGGAGCCAGGCTCATAATCGTGGGCTGCTCAGCCCCTGCCTCCAGTCAAATTTGTAGACTGCCCCGTCACCCCTAAGGGATCCAGCCTGTGGCCACTCCGCACTGGTCCTCGTCTTTGCAGGGCAAGCTCCCTGCCCCACCTCCCCTTCCAGCCAGGTGTCTGCCCTTCTCCCCAGGGACAGTCTTTGTTGTTCAGTGGGACCACGTCTACCTCCAAGGCCGGGAAGACAGAGGCAGCTTCACCTTCCAGGCAGCCCTGCACCATGACGGTCGTATTGTCTTTGGCTACAAAGAGGTGAGGGGGCCCAGCTACAGAGACTCCTGTGCTCAGAGCCTTTCTTTCATTCCACAAATATTGGTACAGAACGGGGCTTGGTGCTAGGATGCGGCAGGTGATAAGATGGCTGTGGGCTCTGCACTGTGGAGCTTACGATCTGGATATATAACTGCCACTGTGCAAGAGCTCTGAAGTAGAAATGCCTGGTGCCAAGAGGGCCTCTTGCCTTGGCAGGGTCAGGGAAGCCTTCGCTGAGGAAAGGAGCTGAGATCTGCAGGATGAGTAGGTGTTAACAAAGCAAAGAGGAGAGGAAAATGTGTTCCAGGAAGCGAGAACAACATGTGCAAAAGTCCTGTGGCAGGATAGAGCATGACTGATATAAAGCATCGAAAGAAGGAATCATGGCTGGAGGGGAGTGAGGGGTGGGGGTGTGAGCTGAAACTGGAGAGGTAGGTAGGTGAGGCCAGCCATGACGGCCTTTTATTCTACGAGCTGAAGGAAGTCACTAAATGGACCTAAATGGTAGGTGGAAGGTGGGTGTTGATGAGGTAGGAGGGTGGATTACAGGGACGCAGCCAGATTTGCCTTTGAAAGGGATCACTCTGGCTACAGAGTAGAGAACAGATTGGAAGGGACTCAGACGGCTGGAAAATGAGGCCCTTGCTGAGGTCTAGAGAGAGGTCATGGGAACCTAGAGTGAGGTGGAGGGGTTAGGGTGGATGGAGAGAACTGGTCAGATGTGAAAGTCACTTAGGTTAATTAACAGAATTTGGAGATTTATTAGGAAAGGGAGGGGCCTAGGATGACTCCCAGGTTTTGGGCCCTCTTGGAGATGCTATTCACTGAGATGGAGAAAAGAAGAAGGAAGTGTGCTTGAGGTGGTGTGGAGAGACATGGAATTGGGACTGGGGCATTGGGCTTGTGGTGTCTTTGAGTCCTCCAAGGGGGCCAAGCAGGCAGGTGGGTCTGGATTTCTAAGAGGAGGTCTGGGCAGGCCTGAGAGTGTTTGGGGGGTAGATGGAGCTCCTTCTCCCCCTGCAGATTCCCATGTCTGTCCTGGAAATCAGTGCTTCCCAGCACCCGGTCAAAGCAGGCCTGTCAGATGCCTTCATGATTCTCAACCCGTCCCCAGACGTGCCAGGTGAGTCCACAGAGACCCAGCTGGGTGCTCAGCTGAACCCAGGCTGGTGGGGAGATGGTGGTGGAGGTGAGGGGATGTATGGAGGAGAGTTGGGTGTGAGCTGAGGGAGGAAAGGAGGTGTAACAAGTATTCCATATTTTCTTTATTCAAGTAGAGGAACCATTTTTTCCTATAAAATCTTCAGTGGGAGGCACTGGGGGAGCCAGGAGCTTTCCGCTCAGCACCTTCTCCACTTCAAAAATCTCCAAAGACACCAAATTAAAGTTCTCGAGTGCTCCCAGAACATAGCCACAGTTTCTTCCCCACTCAGGTGATAGGAATAACATCACAAAGGAGACCAGGAAACAAGAATTCATTCTCAGCCATGTCATTAACATTCTGTCCTTGGTCAAACCACAAAGTTCTATAGCCTCAGTTGCCTCATCTGTAAAATGGGGGAGTAGCTAGAGGAGTATTTCCTCCTCTCAGGTCCCCTCCAGCTCTGACATTTTAGGGAACCACAAGTGCTTTCTATCCCTGTGCCCCAGTTAACAGTCCTGCTTCTGTCCCCACTCCTCCTCCATGAGGGCCTTGGATTCACACTGCGGGGTAAGTTGTAGGCACCTACTTCACTGCTTCTGGGCCCTTGGCTCAGAGACTTTTGAACTTGGCCTCTCCTGCTGAGCTGTGTGTGCATAAGTTCTGCCTCGTAACCTGGGAGGATCCTGCAGGCAGGTCTGGGAGGAGACTCTCGTCTGCTCTTCTCCATCCCTACCTGTGCTTGATGGGGTCTGGGGACGTTCTGAATGCCACCCTAGCCATGCCAGATCAGATGAGAGAAAGTGTTAAAGAGAAGCCATCCCTGACGCTTTCCTATAGAGCAGCGGGGGACTGCCATTCTGTGAGAGCTAGAGCTACCGGGGAAGCACATTTACTTATGTCTGTTGGTAGAATGGGATCAGTACACATGTCCTCAGCTCCTACTATATGCTAGGCCTACTTCGTGCTGGGTGCTGTTGAGATGCAATGAAGAGGAAGACATAGTCCTAACCTTGAGGATTCATCACCTGAGAAGAACCTCGGTCCTTAACGGAAATCTGAGGGAAAGGACCAGGTCTCACATTACAAGCCTTTATCTGGCACCTTCTATAGGCAAGGGAGCTTAGGTTGGAGTCTAAACTCTCCATAAGCTATCTGAGCTTTGGCAAGTCACTTAACCTCATCTGGTTTATTTCTTTATCTGTAAAACGGGGATAAAAGTGGTCCTTTGCCCCCTGCAATTACTGTGAAGATGGATGTAATTATATATATAAAGTGTTTGGCCTAATGTCTTGCACATCACGCCTGAGTCCTGCATTAGAATATCTTCTTATGCTAGCCCTTGGCACATAACTCAGTCCTTTATCATCCAGCAAGACATCTGGTGCTATAGCAAACACTACAGGGACAGAGGTATTGGCGTCCTGATACTGATGTGTCACAGGTCGGAGGCCACAGCCGCAGCATTTGCATGTGGCTTTTGTGGCTAATGGCAAAAAGCCACATGCTACAGTGGCAGAGTTTCCCAAACTTGAACCACTTGCACATCACCTTTGGGATTTTTGCCATCTCCATGAATCACTGTTCTCTTATTTATTAATGCTTTTCTTTAGACTAATTTCTTAAATTATAGTTTTTATGAATAAGCATGTCTGGTCAAAAACTCAGAGGATACACAAGAACGTGCAGAAAAAATTAGGTTTCCCTCCTGCCTCTGCTCTCTGTCCCCCACAGTATGTTATTGGATCCTCTCCCCAACATTGTGAGTGAGATCTATAAGTTTATCGCCCCTTTCTGAATGAGGATCCAGGACTTCAGAAAGGTGGAGTGACTGGCTTGTGGTCACAGAGCTATGAAAGGGAGAACACAAACCCAGATCTCATTTCAGTTCCAGGGTCCACTATCGAGCCTTTCTTCATCTCACCCACCCCCTACTCCACCCAGAGGGATGAATCCTTCCCTCCTCATCTCCCCCAAACCCACAGCCCTTTGCACACACCTCCAAGGTGTTGAACAGGACAATTCTTTTTGTTGTTGTTGATTTCATGTTATGCTTTCTTTTCTTCTTAGAATTTAATTTTTTATTGTTGTTGTTGAGAATGTACGCAGCAGAACATAGACCGATTCAACAATTTCTCTGTGTATAATTCAGTGACATTGATTACGTTCTTCAAGTTGTACAACCGTTCTCGCCCTCATTTTACAAATTGTTTCTCCCTCATTAACATAAACTCACTACCCCCTAAGTTTCCCATCTAACCTTCTAGTTGCTGTTGTCAATTTGATCCCATATAGATAGCAGGACACTGCTTAGTGTCCAGGCTTTATTCTACCACACCCTCGCCATGGACATCACAGGACCTGTAGGGACAGGGACTGCTCTGTTCCATCTATGTCTCCCACAGGGCCTGTGCATGGCAGAGTCTCAGGAAGTGTGTATTGGATCAAGCTGTTGAATGAGGGTGAATTGGAGGAAGTCCGATCCCCTGGGAGTATCTGTATCTGAGACTCCTCTGTGATTCTGGAATGAAAGACTATTTTAGAGCAAGGGCGGGTAAACGGGTTGGGGAGGAAGCACAGCCCACCTGAAATAACATGAGGGAGGCTGTGCCTGCTTGGTGAGGCCAGGAGAAGACGCAAGCGCTCTATCGTGGGAGCTGCTGGATTCTATGACACCAGGCTCTGTATGCTGAAGTATCAGGTGCACCCACCAGGTGAAAGCCAGGGCCTAAACCCAGACACTGCCCAGGGGTTCCTGCCTCTAGTTTCCTTTCCTTCCACTGTCCATTTCTTCTTATCACTCCTCTTGGCATGATCTTTCTAAAACCAGATCTGGTCATGTCATTCATTCTCTGTCAAAATCCTTAGTGTGGCATTCAAGGCCCCTTAGCTGGGCCCAGCCTATTATAAGCTCATCTCCATACCTTCCCTTCACCCACCACTCACTGGTCTGCATACCCTCTGTTCCCCAATGTGCCAAGGGCTGCCCGCATCTCTATGACACAGTTCCCTTATATACAATGCCCCACCCCCACCCTTTTACCACTTGGCTAGACTCCACCCATCCACTGGTCCAGCTCACACGTTGCCTCCTCCACGCTGCAGAATCATGCTGTCCTCCTCTGTCCCCCTAGCACTGTGTTGGTACCGTTAGTGTAGAACTCATCACACTGCTCTCATCATCTGTTCACTAGCTGTGGGCTCCTTAGGGACACGCTGAGCCCATGCCTGGGCCATGGCAGGTGCTCAAAAAATGAATAACAGTGAAAGAATGAGGTATGGTTACATTTGTTGGACACAGGGTGTCACTGAGGGATGGTTGCAGCAGAGACCCTGTCCTCTGCCCTATGGTGACCCTGAGAACAGGGACCTAACTCCACTTGAGTTGAGGGTAAGTGCTTTGATAATCGCAGCCCTTTTTGTCAGCAGCTTTTAACTTGGAGGCTCAGGCCTAGACTTTAGGAGATCTGTGCACTCCTCAAACTGTATACGCAATACTGTGGTGTGGGGTTCAGTGTATTCAGAACCATGCATTTACCTGAGACAGGGTCCATGGCTTTCACTGGGCTTTAAAATGGGCCATGACCTTTGCTTTAGCGAATGGTATAGCTTTTATGTGGCTAAAAGGTCAGATTCCTCTAAGCCATCTGATATTCAACCCAAAAATTAGGGAATTGGCTTAGATTGGGTTGAGCTGCAAATAACTGTAAACCCAAATCAAACCCATTGCTGTCGAGTCAATTCCGTCTCCTAGTGACCCTGTAGAACACAGTAGAACTTCCCCCTAGGGTTTCCAAGGCTGAAATCTTTACAGAAGCAGACTGCCGCATCTTTTTTCCAAGGAGACGCTGGTGGGTTCGGACCACCAACCTTTCAGTTAGCAGCCAAGGACTTATCCACTGTACCACCAGGGCTCCTTTCTGCAAATAACCAAAAAAAAAAAAAAAAAAAAGTACCCATTGCGGTGGAGTCAATTCCAACAGCAACTCTGTAGGACAGAGTAGAACTGCACCATAGGGTTTCCAAGGCTGAAGTCTTTATAGAAGCAAACTGCCACATCTTTCTACCGCAGAGCAACTGGTGGGTTTAAACCACCGACCTTCCTTTAGCAGTTGAGCACTTAACCACTGCGCTATCAGGGCTCCTTCTGCAATAACAGTAAACCCTAAATAAATCAGTTGCCATTGATTTGATTCCAACTCATGGCGACCCCATGTGTGTCGGAGTAAAATCGTGCTCCATAGGGTTTTCAATGGCTGATTTTTTGGAAGTTGATTGCCAGGCCTCTCTTCCAGGGTACCTCTGGTAGATTCATACCTCCAGCCTTTCGGTTAGCAGCCAAGCTCTGTAACCATTTGCACCACTCAGGGACTCCATCTTATCTTACTTCCTTATATAAACTGCTAAGCACGCTTTTGAGCAGAGTCACAGGGTATGCATTGATGAAGAGAAAAGATTCCTGTGCCATGTAGCATCTTTTTGCAGGGGTACTCCGAACATGTTCTACATGGCTGCAGGGGCCCCCAGAAGTCAGGTGTAATTTCCTTTGCTCATTTGTTTAAGAAACCCTTTATTTCACAGACAGTATAAAAGCAACTTTAGCATAGCCAATGGCAAAACTGAATTAGTAGCAACAGTTAAGCAGGATTTTATTGTATAAAGAACTGCAGATTGTAGCCCGTCCGTTGGATGGCCCCAGAATGGCCTCAGATGGCCCCAACACTCTGGTCCTTCTCCTTTACCAGAACTTTCTTTTCTGGGAGGCAGACTGGAGTCCAGATACGTATCAGAGGCCTGCACGTGGGAGAGGTGGGAGGCTAGGGAGTGGGTTGAGGAAGGGTGAAGACCAGCTGAGGGAGGGGAACCGGATATGGTCACTTGAGTGGCTGACTTTGTCTTCCAGCCTCTCCTGATAAGGCATTTTTCAAAGTGCTCTTCATTGCAGCTTTTAATCCGTTTGGCGCCCTTCCTTCCCCTTTTTCCCTTTTCTCTTCCATTTTTCTCTCCACTTTGCGTGTAGGGTCGCTATGAGTCAGAATTGACTGCGTGGCAATGGGTTTGGTTGGTTTTTGGTTGCTCCTTATGTCTTGTCTTTTTGGCCTCTCCTTCCTTTTCTCTGCCCTTTTTCTACTTTGCCTCAATGCTGAGGAAGAATCTTCCTGGGCTGAAAACTCCTTGCGGTGCAAAACCCTCACTGTGTTTATCTCTGGATCCCTTGCTGGGGGCTCAGCTCATGATTATTGAACGAATAATCAAATAAATGAGCTAAGGAAAGAATGAATGAAAACTTTTCCCCAAACAACCACGTTGTATTTTTAACACTGTAAGCACCCATTCAGGGAGGACTTGTGGCTGGACCTGTCAGTCTCCTGATTTCTTCTGACCAGCCCAACTCCCTCCCACAGGTATCTGGTATTGAAACAAAACCAGACATGTAGACCTCTGTTTTAAACCATTAATATTTCTTGTTTGGGCATCAGGGTGTTCTAGGTCTGGACCTCAGGATTTCTGAATCTTTGATAATTGGAAGCAGAAATAGAACATCTCAAACTGCCAGAAATGTGGTCGTGGGGTAGCCATGTCTTGGTTCAGGGAGGGATCTCTCCGGTCACGCAGACGGAGGTTATTGTCCTCGGGTGAGCCCCAGACATTGACGAAATAATCCAAAAGCAAATAACCTGGGCGGGGATGTTAAAGATTTTGTTTATAAAAGAATAAAAGTATTATAAAAGCCCCACAATCAAAGTCCAAGTTGGCAGCTGCAGTGAGCAAATATTTTAAATTAGAACTCTGTTTCCACACACCCACCTTCATCCCCTTCCCTAACATCACTCATCTTCCCCGCCCCCTGCTGGTAGGACTCTGGTTTTAGAGGACATCTGACCATCTGTGGCTGCACCCCTATTTGGGGCACATCCCTAACTATAGAAAACACCCCTAGATTCTGGTGTGAGTTTTCCAGAGTCTCTGAAATCAGCTCTCTTGACAAGTCCATGCCCCAACCCTGAGTCTCCTTTGTCTTTGCCATTTGACCTTCTTTGTGACTGGGGGTGAGCCCTCGCCTACATCCTTGCAGGTGGAGAAATCCTGAAAGCCTGTTGTTGGGCTCTAACTTAGGAAGGGCATGTCCGGCTTTCTGTGGCTGTTTGGGGGCTGCCCTTTTGAGGAAGGCCATAATTCTGTGGTAGGTTGAGAAGGAAGGGCGTTCTTCCTTTGGGCTGTGGGCTGAAGTTTTAATAAGATGCTGAGGTTTTCATGACTGTAACCGCATTCTTCACAGTCACTTCTTGAGGACCTGTTAAGTGCTAGGTCCACTGCTAGAGGCTGAGGGTACAGAGACAAATAGCCCACAGACTTGGCCTTTAGGGAGCTCACAGCTAGGTGACCAGCAGTATAGCAGGGTGACATTGAACATTGCACAGGGGGTTGTGGAGGTGGCCACTAACTCTGCCCAAGGGTGAAAGAAGGCTTCAAGGAGGAGATGTCTTTTGATCCAAACCTTGAAGGATAAGGCAGATAACGGAAGAAAGATTTACATTAGATTCTAGACTCCATGGCCTCAGGTACTGTTTTAGTTATCTAGTGCTGTGACAACAGGAATACCAAAAGTGGATAGCTTTAACAGATTTATTCTTTCATAGTATAGGAGGCTAGAAGTCCGAATTCAGGGTGCCAGCTCTAGGGGAAGACTATCTCTATATTGGTTTTGGGTGAAGGTCCTTGTTATCAATCTTCCCCTGGCATGGGAGCTTCTCTGTGCAGGAACCCCAGGTCCAAAGGACACGCTCCACTCCCAGTGCTTCTTTCTTCATGGCATGAGGTCCCTCTCTCTCTGCTCAATTCTCTCTCCTTTTACCTCTTGTAAGATGAGAAGTGATGCAGGCCACATCCCAGGGAAACTCCCCTTTATATCTGACCAGGGCTGTGACCTAAGTAAGGGTGTTGTATCCTACCCTAATCCTCTTTAACATAACCTAATCTTGCCTCATTAACGACAGGCAGAGATTAGGATTTACAACACGTATGGAAATGACATCAGATCATAAAATGGAGGACAACCACACAATTCTGGGAATCACGGCCTAGCCATAGCCAAGTTGACACCTACTTTGGGGGAATACAATGCAATCCATGACAGTCACCTTGGAAAGCAAGAGATGGGAGACCTGGAGCTTCACACTTATTTTTTATCCTATTATATTTTGGTGCTAAAAGGGGTGATTTTTCAGAAGGGGAGATGGTGGGCAGGGATAGAGCTGTGGAAGGCCAGCTGGAACTTTCCCATCCTCCTCCTAGACTTTTACAGCTGCCCAGCTCACTCAAGGCCCAGCCACCTTCTCATAGCCTTGGTGTGTCATACAAGGAGGGCTCTGCCAGCACATATCGGTCTTTGTGCAAACTCAAAATTGGTGGCCTTTCTGGGGAGATGAATAATGAAAAGGTGCTCTTCCTCACCACAATCTATTTCAGACCCCACTCCACCCTTGGTAAGGGGCTTCTCCTGCATCAGAGATCTGTATATCTGTGTGTGAGTATGTCAGGGAGGGGGGTTCTGTGAGCCTCACTCCCTAAGCCTTTGATGAAGGGTTCTTTCCTCCCTAAGACCAAGATAACCCTGTAGACATCTATCTCTCTCAGACTGGGGGTTGTTGGGATGTTGGTGTAATTATTTATTTTTAAAGGGAAAAGATGTAAATATTTACTTTGGATACTTGTTAGAAACACTAACAAGGATACTACAAGCAGGGGTGTGCTGGAGATGTTTGTACAAATTCGAGAGAGCTGACTGAGCACGTCTCTTCCTAACTCTGTGTGCAGTGACTCCCATCTGGTAGCTTGAAATTGAGCATCACAGGAATATTTACACTACAGAAATTGGCAACCACTATAAATCAAGATCCTCCATCCTCTAGTTGTTAAACATTTATCTACATACCACTGACCATAGTCTTCTATGACTTTGACTTTCTGGAGCTGCACTGAGTGTTGAGGCCTGAGCCTCTGCCAAAACAAAACAAAAAAAAACCACCACCCCATAAATGTAGTATAATTAGTCCATTTTTGGATGAGGCTCACAGAACTTGAGTCTCTTGTCCAACATCACACAGGTGATCTGACAGCAGCTACTCTGGGCTTCCCTATCCTGTGTGGACACACTCTTGATGTAGGCTTCTCTTTCCCCGTTCTCTGGTAGTAGATGAGCCCTCTAGTGGCCGGTGAATGGGTAGGGCCGCGTTTCAGGCCCGGGCCTGGAAGCGGGGCTGGGCAGACCTAACACAAAGTGGCTTTTTTCCCTGTGGAAAAACTCATTCACAAGGCTCAGAAGCTGGCTAGCTGCCTTTCAGATTTGAAGGAAACCTACTCCAAGTCCTGGTTTCTTGGGTGGGTGTGAGTGTTGTGTTGGGAAATGTCAGAGCATCTCAGGTTGCTGTTTTAGCGAAGGACTTTTCATTTATAATCCCAGTTTTTTTCCTCCCAAGGATGTTGTAGCATGTGTTCCTGTCTCTCCACTTCACAGACAAGAAACTGAGGCCCAAATGACTTGCTTAAGGGTATTCAGCAAGTCAGGAGCAGAACTGGAATCAGAACTTGGGCCTCCTGACTCTGAGGCCCAACAGGAAATTCCTGCAGGGACCAAGGCAGGGCTTAAACGTGGCCTTGGATCTAACTTGGGCCTCTATCCAGGGGGGTTGAGGTGCTCCAAGGTCAGCCTGTCCATCTGCAGACATATGCAGAGTGCTGACTATGGGCCAGGTTCAGGACTAGATGCTCACAGTCCAGGGTTTCCCACCCTCCATACAGACCCTGATGTCCACACAATGTGGTAAGTGCTGTGGGAGACGGACCTCTAGCATGAGTGGGGAGGAGAAGAGAGCTGGTTGAGGAGGGTTCTCAGAGGAAGCAGACCTTGACCTGAATCTGGAAGGACGAGTTAGACAAGAAGGGAAGGGGTGGAAGAACATTATGGACCAAGGGAACAACAGTGTGAAGGTACAGAAGCATGTGGAAACATGGGGTCCCCTATGTCCTGACCCAGGAGCAGCCAGGCTTCTGTGTTGAGTAGGTTAACCTGCTTATAACAACACTGTCCTTTCAAAGTCAACTGGCCAGTCCTCCTGTCTCCATGCAGCTTTTCAACATCATTATCCCAGACTGATGGGTTGACTTCCTGCCCTCAGCGGCTACATACTAACCCTGTGTTCCCCTTGCTGTAATCTCTTGCTCCACTTTTCAGGCTTCAGGTACAGGCCTCAAAGACCCGTGGCCACAAGATGCCCCTGATGACAGGCTGTGCTTCTGTTTCAGAATCTAGGCGAAGGACCATCTTTGAATACCACCGTGTTGAGCTGGACCCCAGCAAAGTCACTAGCACATCAGCTGTGGAGTTTACCCCGTTGCCAAGTGAGTAGGGTCATTCCCACCGATGGGAGCATTCTGCTGTCCTAGAAAGAGTGAGGACTTTGGAGCCAAGCAGACTAGGCTCAGTTCCCAGGCCTGCTACTGCTCCTTGTGTGGGTGCAGCCACTTAATCTTTTCTGGACCTCCATTTCTCATCTGTAAAATAGGTCTATCAACACCTCCCTCCCAGAGGAAGTAAGAGTTAGAACCACATTAGGTAGTATTCAGAACGTAAATGGCATCGCTGACACTGATACATCCCAGGCCTGAAGTATGGTTTGTGTGTGATATATGACAGGTATTATTACTATTGACACATAATTGAAACCCAGGAAAGGTATATTTCTGAGAACCACTGGACTGAAACTCCAGGAAAAGTAGTTCAGGAAGAAAATCAGTCCATGTGTTTGTCACTGTATTTTCCTTAGATAGGAAGGGTCTGCGTTACGGCAGTGGGTTTTGGTTATGGGAAGGGAGGGACACTGGAGTCCACCAGCAGGAAGCAACGAAAGGATTTAGTCAGCAGCCCTCTAAGACCCATGGCATCCCTGGCCCTCTCCTCCCTCTGCACCCACTTACCTACGATTGAAGGTACCTGCATGCCCTCACGGCAGAGGTTTCTCTGCTGGTGTAGACCTTGAGGAATCGGGGTTGAGTGGTCTTTGGGGAGTGGTCACAGTAGCTAGGGAGAGTGAGGGAAAGGAGGATGCACTCCCATTTTCATCTTTTTTAAAGAGCATTTTAATTTCTTCTCCTGTCTCGTGGAAATGCCAGCGTTGCTCTGAAGCCATGGCCTTCTCCCTGCTTTCTGTGGCGTTTCTTGCCTCTCTTTTTCCCCCTTCTTCTTCCCTGGAAGTTCTGGGAGCAGGGGGATGGAGAGACAGGAGGAAGAAATTCTGGAATGTTAGCCCTGTCCTTGGTGTCCTCCCTGGAGAAGAGAATGGACCCAGGTACCATGGGGTCACAGGGCTGAGACCCCGTGCAGGTCACAGCTGCCCCCCAGCCCCCAGTCACCCTCCATCTAGGCAGGAGGCCAGAGAATTAGGGGTTCCTCAAGGACAGATGAAAGCAAACCTCAAGTCCTAAGACTTGAATGAAACTGTATTTAGGAGCAAGGACATCCAAGGGCAGGGCTAACTGCTGGGCAGAAATACCAAGAAAGATGTGAAACATCCTGGGAATGCATTTCTGGGACACTCTGTCTGTACATCTAAGCCACTTGCTACCCCCCTAGTGGATTTTGAGAGAATTTAATAGCATGCAGGATGTCTGAAATGCAGATGAGAAATAAAGGTCAGTGGGTTTTATGATACCCCTTGAGCTCCCAGTACTTTTTCTCACGGCCAATTTCACTGGAGCCTTTTAAGGAGCCTCCAGAGTCACTGGAAATGACTAGGTTGTGGGTGCAGCTGGTTGGGGAGGGGAGGTTAGTGCTATCAAGATGGTGATTTAAGTCCCTGGAGTCCAGTTAGCTTTGCCCTGAGAAACCTCTCTGAATCTGAATCTTTCCCCCTTATCATTGGGGGTGAGGGGAGGAATTTAGCCAAGATGCTTGGAATTGTTTCTCCACAGGTGTGGCTATGTTATCTCTAAGCCATCACACTCCTTAGCTGATTCCTCCTGGTCCCTCCTCTAAGTAAGAGGCCTGTGAGACAGTACCCTGGGGTGAGGGTGGGATTTGGGGCAGGGAAACCTCCAAAGAAGCCTTAAGGCTAAGAGCTCAGACTCTAGGCTCTGACAGACCTGAATTCACACTCAGACCTGCCACTCTTCACTCCATGACTCTCTCCAAGCCTCAGTTTCCTCCTCTGTGAAACACGGATAACAAAAGCATCTATGTGTCATTTCAATAAACATTTGGTAACTGCCTGCCATGTACTGGGCACTAGTCTAGACTCCCCAGATACAACAGGGAAGAAAATAACCAGAGAGCTCTTGTTCAGGTCAATCCCTGTTTATTTCCTGCTGATAACTTTCCATCAACCCTTCCAGGGTCTCAAAACCCTGCTAAACAAAAGAACATGGTGTGACCAACAGCCAAAGTCTCCCACAAAGCTATAGAAGGTGACCACACCATGCCCACAACAGTTTTTCTCCTACTTAGCAAGTGCTGGCTCCCAGCCACCATCTTGTTGGGGGTCCGTGGAATGCAAATTGGCCTCCCTAATGAAGGGATTGTGGCATAGCTGCGTGGAAACTCACACCCAGTAAAAGAAATGCATGTAAGGTGCATGTAAGGCTAATTGAATGAGAGGTCATTTTTCTGTAGTTAGTGGTCACTTCTTGCTGCTATTAACATGCTCTGTTCTGCTGCATGTAAGATGAGCCCTTATTATATAAAATAGCACACAGTTATTCTGGTTGAGCCCCTGTCTGTCCTTGCAATAAAATGCATGGGCTTTATGACAGCTCTTGCCACTCAGAGGTCATCCTGGTTCCCTTAATTGGGCATCATTCAAGTGCAAGTGAACAACTCTTCAAATCCAATCCCCATGCCACCTGTTCCCTGGGCCTCTCTGTTCCTTCACTGTCAGGCTGGTGCCAGAAGGGGTCCATGCACCCTCCAGCAACCCGCTCCCCTGCCCTGATGCTCTCACACTCGGTTCTGCCCAGGTTGGGCTCCAGCTGTTGTTGCTCCCTCTTCACTCCTACCGCCTTCCCCCCTCTCCACTCTCTATTTTCAGGAACACGCCTGGGACATGCTCCTCCCCAGACCTCTGCACACAGGGTCTCTTCTGCCTGGATTTCTTTTAGGAGAGCTGCAGGGCTCTCTTGTTCCCTTCTCCTTGGTCTCTGCCCAAATGTCACTTCCTCCAAGAGGCCTTTCTCAATCTGTGCCACCGCATCCCTCACTGCCATCCTGCCTCCCTGTTCTGTTTTCTCACTGTCCTTCTCCCCACTAGACACCCTAGTGTAGATTTATTTATCTCTCAGTGTATGTGGTGACTGTCTCCTCCATGAGACTTCAGCTCCATGTGGGCAGGCCTTCTGTCTTTCCTGTTCAACACTGTAGCTTCCACACCTGGCAAAGTGCCTGGCCCATGGTAGGTGCTCAATAAATACTCATTGGATGAATGAATGAGTGAGTGAATGAAAACTATTTCGGTTTATTGAGTGGATTGAATAAGACAACAGTCAGTGATAACCAGTAACGTTTATTGGGCACCCACCATGAGTCCAGCACTATTATGCTCTCTAGGTATGATCTCATTTCACCCTCACAACAATAGATAGATGGACTGATAATATCACTATCCCTCTTTTAAAAGTAAGGTGGCTGAGGCATTGAGAGGACAAGGAACTTCCCCAAGTAAGACTTAGGCGTGGAAGAGCAGAGGTCAAAGCACACTCCCTGTGGTTGCTCATTTCCAAGAACAGAGAAAGAAGAGAGGAGTGGGACTGCGTACACCTAGTTTACACACAGAGGCTTAGCTCTCCAGGAGAAGGGCGTGAGGAGATGGGGAGAGACCAGGAGTGGGATTCCGACAGCAACCCCTCCACGTGGACCTCCGCTCTGAAACATTAGGAGTGGGAATAAGTGCTCCCAGCTAGCAGGGCTTCATGCCCTGGATGGGGTTAAAACCAGATTTTTTTTTTTTTTTGGCTTTAACAAAGAGAAACTTATTCTTTCACAGTCTAGGAAGCTAGAAGTCTGAATTAGGGTGCCAGCTCCAGGGTAAGGCTTTCTCTCTCTGTCGGCTCTGGGGGAAGGTCCTTGTCATCAATCTTTCCCTGGTCCAGGAGCTTCTCTGCACGGGGACCCTGAGTCGAAAGGATGCGCTCTGCTCCCAGCTCAGCTTTTTTGGTGGTGGGAGGTCCCCTAAACAAGAATATCTTAAAAATTCCCTTTCAACCCTGTGATTGTAGCCAATTATTTGGAAATATAATGATATTTCCCATATGAGATGAAATCCCATTGTACATGCTATAGCACCCTCATGTGATAGGCCTCATCACAATTATAATTATGTAGTTATTTTTATTAGATTATCTGTTTATGGCCTGTCTGTCCACATGATTATAAACTCCAAGAAGGCAGGGACCAGGACTTTTTGCTGAATTCCTAGCACCAGCTCAGGGCCTGACCCTCTGGTGACTGAAGGAAGGATGGATGGATGGGTGGATGGATGAATGGGTGTGTGGGTGGGAGGGAAGGAGGGATGGAGGGAGAAAGGAAAGGATAGATTAGGGCTGGACTCGAGTAAAGTTGGCATTAATGCCCTCTAAGGCCCCCGATAGAGCCCTGGTGGGGCAAGGGTTAAGCGTTTGGCTGCTAACCAAATGGCTGGCAGTTCAAATCCATTGCTCCTTGAAAACCCAAGGGGGCAGTTCTGTTGTGTCCTATAGGGTTGCTATAGGGTCTCTATGAGTTGGAATTGACTCTATGGCAACGAGTTTAGTTTTTTTGTTTTAAGGCCCCCAGTAAGTCAGAGGCTCAGTGAGCACCCAGCGTTTGGGAAAACTGTGCCCTTTGTGCCTGTGAGGGAGTGGAAGAGAACCTGGCATTGAGGGTTCATTGCCTTCTCTCTTGTAGCCTGCCTGCAGCATCAGAGCTGTGACGCCTGCATGTCCTCGGACCTGACCTTCAACTGCAGCTGGTGCCATGTCCTCCAGAGGTTAGTGCCTGGCTTGCCCTCTGGTTCCCACAGGCAGACTGTGGGGGAGGGGCAGAGGGTGGCACAGTTCCACTCCCTGCCTCGACCTCTTGGCTGGTCCCATTGTCAGCGGTTTGCCAACATGAGGGTGTCTCTGGCCAGTGCCACCCTGACCCTTAGGATAACAGTGTCACAGAAGTGGACTTCTCCCTGAGGCATGGACTTATCGAGGTGGTTGTGTGGTAGAGTGTGGCCTATGGCAATGCCAGGCTTTTGGGAGATTCTCCTCACATCTGGGAAAAGGGAGGGATGTCCCTCCACAGGGCATGGTTTCTCAAAGAATGGTCCACAGCTACAGGCATCCCAGAATCCCATGTTAAACATGCTGATTCCTGGGTTCCACTCCAGGCCCTTTGCATCAGAATCTCATGGAGAAAACCCCAGGGGCCTGCGTTTTAACACGGTGCCTCATCTGCAAACAAGCGTGAGAACCATAGCCTTAGAGACAGGGTATGAGCCAAAGAGCCACTGCCTCTGGGCTAGAGCCCCATGAGTGCAAACCACCACCTCAAGATTATTCTCAGGTTGCAACAGGGTTTCCTGAAAACCAGAGGATGGAAATTGCAGGCGTCCATGGAAAGTTGGGGGAAGCTACCAAGTTGTGTTTGCTTGGTGTGGGGAACAGAGAAAATTCTGGATGAGATTCAAGTTCAGGGATAATGTTCTGAAATCCAACTCATCTTCCACTTCTTGATCTGAAATCACTTCCTCACAGATTAGAATCAGAATTCAAGCTCTGTTCTCCTGGCCAAGATGAATAAATGGCAGGAGCAAAAAAAAAAAAAAAAAAGTTTCTTTTAGGACCAGGACTCTGGTGAGAGTGGGAAGCCCTATGAACTCCAAGAGCATTTTAGGCAATCTTGCAAATTGCAAAATTACAGAGTCTTCCAGTTCTCATGCAGCTGCCATTCATCCGTCAGCATTTCCTTTGCTCCTCTCCAATCTCCTGGTGCACAAATAGAAGCTCTTGCTGCTCCAGGCTGCCTGCCTAGCACACGGGACACAGCACTGGGCTGGGAAGGAAATGGTGGGGGGAGGCTCAACTTAGAACCCCAGTGTTCTTCCCACCAGCTGTGCTTATATTCACTCTCTGGGAGCCTCAGTTTGCTTTCCCTTTAAAGTGGGCTGAGGTTATGTGGTTAAGGAAAGGTGGGTGAGGCATGCACCATTATTTTAATTCCTCAACTACCAAGCAGCATATCTGCAAAGCACTCAGGACCCTTTGCATGAAAGATTCGGAGCCTCAGAGAAGATACATAGGGCAGACCTAGGTTGGTTCTTCATGGAGCAGAGTTTTTTAAAGAGTGGTCCGAAGACTGCAAGCATCCCAGGACCATCTGGAGGACTTGTTAAAAATGGGGATTCCTGGGCCCCATCCCAGACCCACTGAATATAAACTTCTGGGACCAGGATTCTGAGAATCTGATTTTTAAAGTAGTTCATCTTGTGCACTTTCAAGTTTGAAAACGATTGTCTTAGCGACAGAGAGATGACCTTGGATGAGCCCTGGAATCCTGGGGCTGGCTGCCACTGCGTGACTCAGCATCCAGCAAGAGCTGAGCCATGAGAACCATGAAATGGGTCAGATGAAAACAAAATCCTCACATTGACACAACCCCCACTTAACATATCTGCCCAAACCCAGGGAATAACCAGAAGGAAAACGGAGCCAGACACCATGACAGTTTCATCAGTGTTGAGTTCAGCTCAACTTTAAGAATTTGGTCAGCTGGGGGAAGGCCAGGGCTTCTAGCTGTGGATCTGCCTTTGCTGTGGTTGTCAGCACAGGACAGATGAGCTCCATCAGAGGCAGGGAGTGCAAGGCTCACACCATGCTGGAAACCATCCCACCGCCCCCCACCACACAACCCCCCCCCATCAGCCTATCCTCACTCCAGCACATACCCCTCCCTGCCAACTCTCTAGAGCTCGGCTGCAACAGAGAGCTGACTCCAGCAGGTCCCTAAAAAGCCAGAGGGCAGGACTGTGGGGCCATACAATGTGGTGTCTCCCACCAAAAGCTGCTTCCAGTCACAGCCTGGGTCCTCTGCTTTCCCATTTCCCTCCACTCATTGCCCTCCGCAGCTGCCCAGGCTTCCCCTCCTTACTCTGCGGCCAGATCTGATTCAAACAATTTCACTCCCATGGAAGGTGTCTTCCTTTCCTCCTAAGTTTTCCCCAGTGGTCCACCTTGGAGTCTAAGGGCAACCTTAACTCTGGGATTTGGCTCAGGAAATGAGAGTCATGATCCCTGTCTTAAAGCCATTGTGAGGGTCCTATGAGATGGTGCAGGAGCCTGTGGCTGGGACAGCACTTGGCACTCAGGAGGCACTCAGTGGTTGGTCATTTCACATGCCCTTCATCTTTGAGTTTGTGTTGGTTGGTTCAGGGTTTAGAAGGTGATGCTACACTGAAGGCTCAACCCATCCTTGAAAGAATCAGTTTAAAGTGCCTAAAATACCCTTTAGTCCCCCAGCCCCTAGTAGCTCCCTGTTCTGCCATTCCCCCAAGTAGTGGGCACAGAGGGTCTGAGAGAGAAGGAGCGTGTGGATGGCTCAGTCCAGCCTCCCTGCTGCAGGAAGAGCACCTCTGGGCCAAGGAGACATCTTCAGAAGGAAAGGTTGGCAATCCTTGGAAAGTCTCACCCTTTGGCCTCACCACGTCTCCCGCAGACAGGCAGGCAGCTGCTGGTGCAGGAAGCTGATGTGCCCCGCGTTGTTTCTCAGCACTGGTGGCTCGTGATGTTATTCTTCCCACACACATGTTGCTGAGCTAGATCAGGACTCGGTGGATTCCCCTGCCACCAAAGAGTAAAGAATGGAAATATAAGCATGATGCCATGAAGAGCATGCTCTGGTCCATGCTCATGCCCCTACCCCTTCCCTAAGGAAGTGCTTAATGTCTTCCAGTCCCGCTGAATCACACAGTGTCCTCTCTGGGGACCAGAGTCAGCAATTTTTAATCCCTCTAGCCTCAGGCAGGAGCCTTATTTCTGTCCTTTAATGATTGCAGTGACATGTTGGCTAAATCTGTTGATGCCCAGCTGAGTGAAGCCCAGCCAATCCCACCCCAAGCTTAGAGTGGAGCTCTGTGAATGAGCGAGTCTTCTCCAGATGAAAACATGTGTATGAATTCCTTAGATTCCCTGGATTCTTGGGAATGTCATGGCATCACAGAGTCAAAGGAACCTCAAAGGTCATTAGAGCCATGCAGCCTACCTACCACCCCACTCCCCCCATTCACCATCAGAAGCTGGGCCAGAGGGAAAGTGGGGTATAGTAATACCTCCTTCTAGAGGTTGGGTAGAGGAAGCAGGAGATCTGACTCCCATTTCTGCAGCTGCCTGGCACCAAGGGCACATGTCTAGTGGCCTTGGGGAGCTTGACCACTCCAGCCCTGAGAGGTTAGCACCCCCACCACTATTGGAGAGCTGTTACTTCAGCATATCTGAGTCAGGTGAAATGAGGGGGAGGGCTCCTCTGTCACATCCCATCACATCTCTGACTTTTTGGTCCCTCTGCAGATGCTCCAGTGGCTTTGACCGCTACCGCCAGGAGTGGCTGGCCTACGGCTGTGCCCAGGAGGTGAGAGGCAGAAATGATCTGCTGTGACCCCTGTGTCAGGCTGTGGCAGAGCAGGAGGGCTGCCAGCGGGCCCCTCCCCAGTTGGCTTTTCTGAAGGCATCTGGCCCTTGGTGAAATTCTCCCTCCACCTGGGACTTGTTTTCCAGATTGCTCTGAAGCCAGTCAGCCTTGGGAGGTTTTGGAGGCTCTGTGGGTCCCTGGGAGCCCTGCTGGTGCAGTGGTTAAGAGTTCAGCTGCTAACCAAAAGACTGACAGTTCGAATCCACCAGCCGCTCCTTGGAAACCCTATGGGGGCAGTTCTACCCTGTCCTATAGGGTCATTGTGAGTCAGAATCAACTCCACAGAAACAGGTTTTGGAATGGGTGGTCCCTGAGGAGGCCCTGGGTGGTGCAAACAATTAAGTACTCACCTACCAGCTGAAAGGTTGCTGATTCAAACCCACCCAGAAGAACCTCAGAAGAAAGGCCTGCTTCTGAAAGATCACAGTCATGAAAACCCTATGGAGTACAGTTCTACTCTGCAACACATGGGGTCACCATGAGTCAGAATCAACTCAACGGCAGCTGGGTTTTTTCTGTGTGTGTGTGTATTCCCTGAGATAAGCACTTCTGGAGACTTGGCCTTAACCGGGCCGTGCTCCGGGAACTTTGCATCTGTGCAGAGGGTACACTGGATGCGGTCTGAGCCACAGCTGGGTCCTCTGGGGAGGCTGTGCATCTGGTGATGTTAATGAAATGCTGGCCACGGCTCCAGCCCTCAGGCTTTTGAGGGAGGCAGTCATTCTGGGAGTGAGCAGAGTTGTTCAAGGCACCTCCCATTTAGATACCCATACAGGTTCCTTCTCACTGCTGGAATTTTCCAAAAATTTCCACCACTTTGATTGTGGGTGGGGAACCGCCTATTCTTACACCTTATACTAACACAGACAGATCCATTCATCCACGCGTCTTTTCTTTCTTCCCTTCCTCTCTCCATCCCTTCTTTTCTTATTTGGATATTTATTTATCAAGCATATTACATGTGCCAACCATTTCACTGTGTGCTGCGCCACACTTGCTCTTATTTAATCCTAACACAACCCCAAAAGCTGCACTGATCAGAGGGGAAAACTGAGGCTCAGAGAGGTTTAGTGACTTGGCTTGCGTCTCATAGCAAGAAGGTGCTGGGCCCAGCCTTTGAACATAAACCTCTGGACCCGCAGCCGTGCTGTCTTTTTGTGGCCTTAAAAAGCATCTTGTCCCGCAGTCCACCTCTGATGCTGGCTGTTGGTACATGTTCGGATTTGCTCCATTTAAGATTGGCATCTCAGTGCCTCCCTTGAGGAAGAATTCGGGGCAGCTGACAGATAAATTGCCCTGTAAGATAAGGCGCTTTCAGGATAAAGTGGAAGGCTTAAGCGCATTCAGTGCCTAGCTTTGGTTGGATTACCATGCTTGGACCATGCACTAGAATCTCCAGTTTTCTGGCCACTGAGGGATGAAAGCGCCTCACGGTCCTCCTGCTTGAGGGCTGTTTGCTGTGGGTGGCCCTCCCCACTGGCGAGGCCTCTTTCTGGGGCAGCAGTGCTGGGGTCTCTCTTGCAGGCAGAAGGCAAGACATGTGATGACTTCCAGGATGAGGACCACTACTCATCCTCCCCCGATAGCTCCTTCAGCCCCCTTGATGGAGACCTCACCACCACCTCCTCCTCCCTCTTCATCGACAGCCTCACCACGGAAGGTGAGGCCTGAACCCCTGAACCGCAGGGGTGAGAAGGGGAGGGAGAAGTCAAGGGGAAGGGCTACCCCTCTGGAGCACTCACTATCCCTGACGGGGATAGGAATAGGAATTATCTCATGGAATTAATTATCTCATGAAATAGGAATTGCTCCATATTTTACAGATGAGGGGCTTGAGTCTCAGAGAGTTTGGTCACTTGGCCCAGTCCACCGAGCTGGTGAGAAGCAGAGCCCCCTGTAGAAGGAGTGTTGTTGCACCCAGGTGCTAACCACTGTGTGGCCTATATCGTGGTGGTGGGACAGAATTTACTGTGGTGGCACAAGTACTTTTAGGGGCAGGTAAAGGGAAAAACTAATGTCCCAGCCCAGTGCCAGACATTTTGTATACTTTATCTTAGTTAATTTTAATAGTATCCCTCATAGAACCCTGTGAGGTCTTATCATCCCTATAGCAGATATGAACTCAGTCCACACACTCAGATGTGAGAGAAAAAGATTGCCTGATTTTTCTGTAACTTAACCTCATTTCTGTTTCTCAGCCCCTTCTTGGCTAGAGTGGTGGGAAATTCCACCTCAGCCATTCATTCTCAGGCTGGCTCCCTTCTCCTATGACCTAGCATAGGCGGAGGGCCAGGGTGGGGCCACTGTGTCCTCCATCTTGGATCAGTGCTGATCTACCCCTGCGTCTTCAGGCCTGGCTATCCCCAGGGGCTTCTCTGCCACCTCCTAGCTTGGGGGTCTAAGTTGAAACCACCTGAGTTCCATCGCCTGGAGACAGCAGGCAGCACCCCATCTCAGGGAAGCCCATGCCTACCATTGGAAGGCCCCACACAGGCCCCTCCAGTCCTAGGAACCTCAAGTCTCTCCCTTCTTCCTTCCTCCCCACCCCAGGATTCTTTGACTTTCTCTGGGACAGTACTCTCTCTTAGGCTTTTTTGAGGCACCACATCTAGATTTGAAAGCCAGTTTTCCTTAGGCTAAGACTGAAAGACACATGGGCTCTCACCACCTCCTGAGGCAGTGAGCACAGAGTCAAATACCTGCTTGGAAGGGGTGAATGGAAAAGAGGACAGGCGAGAAGAAAAAATTAGTTAATATTTCAAAACATTATTCAGTCACAATCTCATTTCATAGATAAAGAAACAGGCTTATAAGGGGCAAAGTAGGTTATCAGGGTCACATGAGAAGTATGTGGTGGGATGTTCTTAATGTTCTTTCCTCAGCACCTCCTGCCTTTCTAAAGGGAACAGGAGAGCTAGAGCAGGAACCGGTAGATCTGGCTGGAGGGAAGCTGTGAAGGAGGGTGAGCAAATGATAGAAAGCACTAACATTTTGGGGAGACTTACTCTGTGCCAGGTAGGGTGCTAAAGTTGTGTATGCATTAATACTTAGTCTTCCTGGCAGTCCTGTACATTGATAATATTTTATTGCCATTTTATAGAGGACATGGAGCCCTGGTGGTGCAGTGGTTAAGACCTCGGCTGCTAACCAAAAGTCAGCAGTTTGAATCCACCAGCTGCTCCTAGGAAACCCTATGGGGCAGTTCTACTCTGTCCTCTAAGGTCACTATGAGTTGGAATCAACTCGATGGCAATGGGTATAGAAGAGCCACTAAGGCTCAGAGAGGTAGATGACTTTCCCAGGGTCACACAGCCAGGAAGAGGAGTCCAGTTTTGTCTGGTTCTAAAAACTGAGATCTTTCCCCTCAACCCACTGCCTTTCTCGGTGCTGAAAGAAATGAAACAGGGTCTAGGTGGCTTCTGGAGCAGGGAAAAATAGAGAAGGAGGAACAACTGAGGCACATTGAAATGACTCCCCTCACTCTGAAGCTGCTGGTTCTGGCACAGGTATGGACTGTGCTGGTGCTGTCGGGGGAGTAAAGGAAAAAAGAGCAGGAGGAAACCTTGCCCTTGGGGGCTCATAACTGGGTCCAGGGGTGACCTTCCAGGTATGAGAAACTCCACCTGGAAGGAAGAAACCCCTGCTCAGTCACCCCTCAGTTTACCTCGTGCGTTTATTGAGGCCACGTTCTGTGCCTAGAACTAGGCTGGTGGCTGCAGACACCCTTAAAGGTTAGAACCCAGTCTTTACCTCAGGGAGTTTACTGTTTGGCTCAGCCTGAGCGTCAGAGGCCAGAAGGGTGGCTGTGGTTGGGTGTGGAGAGCTCAGGATGCAGCATTTGAGGGCCAGGTTCAAATCCTGACTTATTACTTCTAGGCCATGTGACTTTGGTCAATTACGCAGCCTTCCCAAGACTCCATTTCTCTCATGTCGCTGCCTTGATGGCTGTCCCTACGTAGAAGCATCATGTCCTGTTTGCCAGTTTTATTATCAGTGTGGGTCTCCTGCCAAGCCAGGAATGTGTCTCACCTCTGTTTTGCTGTGTAATAGTCCCCAACAGAACACATTCATTAGAATAAGGGAAGACAATTATGGCTCTATGTCCTCCCAGTCCTGCAGGAGGTGGCATAGATTATCCAGTTATAAGGGGAAATTTTTAATGAAGTTTTCCACACACACATCCAACTCTAAGGTGTCTTGGGAGGACAGGTTTCAGTCATCATTCTGTCTGTGCCATTGTAGCCACAGAGGCAGCCATGGGGTATACAGTCTATAACAGGATGATGTTTTCAATGAAGGATGCAGTGTACCACCCAGAGTACAGCAGAGTCAGAAGGCATCAGGGTGGGAGGAACAGGTTGCTGGAGAGTGCCTGGACCCCTTCTGGTACTAGCCAGGCAGGGAAGCAGAGAGGCCCAGGGAGCAGGAGGTATGGAAGCTGGATTCTAAGAGTTGTTCACTTGTAATCAAATGCTACTCACTGAAGTGACCCAGGATGTCCTCTGAGTGGCAAGAGCTGTCATAAAGCCCATGCATTTTATTGCAAGGACAGACAGGGGCTCAACCAGAATAACTGTGTGCAATATAAGGGCTCGTCTTACATGCAGCAGAACAGAAAATGTTGATAGCAGCGAGAAGTGACCACTAACTACAGAAAAATGACCACTCATTCAATAAGCCTTACATGCATTTCTTCTGCTGGGTGTGAGCTTCCATGCAGCTATGCCACAATCCCTTCATTAGGGAGCCTGATTTGCATTCCATGGACTCCCAACAAGATGGCAGCTGGGAGCCAGCTTTTGGTGAGCAGGAGAAAAGCTGTTGTGGGCACGGTCGCCTTCTGTAGCATTGTGCGAGGGACTAGCAGTTGGTGGCGCCATGTCCTTTTGTTCAGTGGCAAGCGAGGACTGAGCTGCTACTGATCTCAGTGGTCTAGATTCGAAACAAGTTGATTCTAATCAAGTTAATTTGCCGAATGATATTTAGGGTTACTTTGGTCAGCTTTGATTACCCAATTCATTTCAACGTGCAGTAACAAAATAGACCCAGAGCTGTGTTTAAATACCATGGTTATTGAAATTCCTGACAGAAATGTACCCAAGTCTACAAATCTCTATTTATTTTGTTTTACATTCAATTTTGGGGGGCTGCTTTCTAGATTTTTTTTTTTTTATAATTATACGGTTATTAAATAATGATTTACACAGTTCCAAATGCAAATCTACAAAACCAGGTGTATTCAAAGTTTAGTTTCTAGTTCTTTCTTCCACCTTATTCCCGCCTTCCTTATAGGGAGGCAGTTAAAAAGCCAAAAAAAATTTTTTTATTGTGCTCTAAGTAAAAGTTTACAAACCAAGTCAGTATCTCATACAAAAATTTATATATACACCTTGCTATGTACTCCTAGCTGCTCTCCCTTCAATGAGACAGCACACTCCTCCTCTCCACCTTGTATTGCCCGTGTCCATTCAACCAGCTCCTCTCCCCCTCTGCCTCCTCATCTCGCCTCCAGACAGGAGCTGCCCACATAGTCTCAAGTGTCTGCTTGAGCCAAGAAGCTCACTCACCAGTATCATTTTCTGTCTTACAGTTTAGTCCGATCCCTGTCTGAAGAATTGGCTTTGGGAATGGTTCCAGGCTTGGCCTAACAGAAGGTCCAAGGACCATGACCTCTGGGGTCCTTCTGGTCTCAGTCAGACCATTAAGTCTGGTCTTTTTATGAGAATTTGAGGTCTGCATCCCACCAGTTTTAAAATTTTTTATGCTTTATTCTTCCATTATCTACTGTGATTTTTTTTTTTTACATTGTGAGATTGACTGGAAATGTATAACAGAGCAGGCACCTTGAGTGTAAACAGGTTGAGTGTAGAGGAGTGCACGGTTTCTAGGGAAACAATGGCAGCCAAGATGCTACAAAGGATACAGGTATCAAGTGCAAAGGAACACAGAGGAGGACGCAGCCATCTCTCCTCCTGGAAGCGACAGGGCCACAGCCAGGACTATGATGAGGTGAGTGAGACATTCGCCTCAGGCACAAAATTTGAGGAAGTGCCCCTCGAAAACCCCAAAAAGCAATCATTGAGGTAGATAATATTCTAATGCAATTTTTTTCTTTTAAAAAAATTTATTTCTTTTTGGCGGCAATATACGTATCCAAACTTAAATCCATTCATGATTTATACATGAACGGTTCAATAATATCGGTTACGTATGCCACATGTGTCACCATTCTATCTCCGTATTATTTCATCACCATTAATTTAAGCTCTCTGACCCTTAAAGTTCTCATCTGTGCTTTTAATGCAATATTTAAAAAAATCAAAATTAATGCCAAAAAATTCTGTTATGAACAAAATGTCAGAATTTTAAATCAAAACAGGATCCAACCCTGCCGGAGCTTAACCCTCCCTCCCTCTCCTCAACCTAATCCCAGCTCTTCGGAGTTTTTTCAGTGGTGGGACTGTTTTGAAAGGGGAGTAGTGATGGGGAGAAAGGGCGCCCCCTGCAGGAGGAACAGTATATACAGCAACTCAGTTATGAAAGCAAGGGGAGGGGGGTGGACAGAGCCTCAGCTTGTTGTGGCCACAGTGTTGGATTGTGGCAGGTGACTCTTGGAAAGAAGATCAGAGAGAAACTGTGAAGGGCTTTGAACACCTGTGAAGTTCATGAGCAGAGGGGAACCAGTAAAAGTCTTTAAAATGACATGGATGCTGGAGGTGCTGGAAGGGGAACAGAAACAAAATACACACTGCAGGCCGTGAATTGTGGAATGGCTAGATATATTTAAACTTTTGGTACTTAAAGCAATAATCTTCAGTCATCTAGAGCTTTCTCCTGACGTGGAACTCTTCTTTTCCTTGCCCCTATGAGTCTGTGGGGAAAAGAACAGGAAGGGTCAACCATTGGAACTTATTTAGAAAGCCTCAGGATACACACCTTAGGGTGTAGATAGTGTGTTGGTGTGGAAATCTGTCCTCCACAATGCAGCCCAGAGGAGGTCACCCTGCAGATATGACCTCACACACACACCCTCCTCAAACCTTTCCTTAGCTTCTCGTTGCCCCTTAGGAGAATGTGCAAAGTCTTCAACTTGGCTTTCCAGACACCCTACTCTCCTGCCAACCTCATCTCTCATCAGCTCCCATTCACGTACTCTCCGCCTTCCAGCTACACTGAACTGCTTTTTATTTCTCAACTGGCCAAGTTCTGTGTGACTCTGGGCCTTTGCCTGTACTCTTCCCTCCGTCTGGAAGTCTTTTTCCCAGACCCTACCCTAGCCTCCATCTCAGTTTAGGAATCACTTCCCTCAGGAAGCCTTGACCTCCTCTGTCTGTGTAAGGCACCCCAGGCAGAGCCTCATCATGCTGGATTTTAATTACCCCCCACGCCCCCATACCTGTTAACTTCTTTAAGACAGAGATGACATCTATTACCCGCTGTATCCCCAGCACCTACCCCTCGTGCCCAGCCCATAGTAAACACTCAATAAATATTTTCATAATGGATAAACACAAGACTGGGAAAAGTTGGCTTGTTAGTGGACAGCTACCATTACCTTACTGTGTGATTTTGAGCAAGTCACTTCCCATCCCTATGCTTCAGTTTCCTTGCCACTAAAATGAAAGTTTGGACTGAGCCTCCCTAAAGCGCCATTCAGACTTAAAGTGACAAAGGCCATAATGACTGCACTAATCCTGCTCCCTCTCTCCTCTCTCTTTGAGATGACACCAAGTTGAACCCCTACGCAGGAGGAGACGGTGAGTACAGAACTGCCTGCCCCTCTTGACCAGACTCGCTGCCTCTTGGACCTACTCCATAGGAGGGTGGAGCAACCACCTGGCCTCTTTATTTTTATTCCAAGTGGGGGAGGGGAGGGAGCAACAGCAGCCTAAGCATTCCAAACCTTGGGCTGGGGGGGAAGGCAGGTGGGCTTCTGGGCACAGGCCCCTAGGTTGAAGGAACATTCTACACCTAGACATTTCTCATCTCAGCCAAGAACCTCTTGTGGTTCTTCTCCCACCTCTGCCCTTGAACATTCACCACCCTGAAGTGAGTGGGAGGAGGAGGAAGGCCTGAGACAGAGCAGGTGTGGCAGTGTGGGGCATGTGGCTACAGCCTTTTATCCCCATGGGCCTCAGAGTCAATGAGGGTGTAGAGCAGCTTGTCTCCTATCAAGCTTCCTTTGATTCCCGACCTGGGTTGGCAGACAGTGTACAAAAGTTATCCACTGAAAGGGTTTGCAGGGCACCAAGTGGGATTCCCCTACCCCAGAATTACCTGGAAAGATGATCTCTTCTCTGGTGACATGAGACAGCCCCATCTACCCTGCCCTTTGCCCAGAGCCAGCTCAAGCCCTTGCTGCAACCACCAAGTTGAGTGGAGATAGAGATGGACTGGTGGTGGAGTAGAGTGGAGATGGAAATGGCCTTCACTTCCAAGTGCTGGGGACTGTTATGTAAGGGTCCAGTGGGGAAGAAAGGTTATTAATGAGGCAATTTGATTGGGTCTACCACCAGAGATGAAGCCAAGACTTCTCATAGACAGCGGTTTTGGGTGTGTGTTTGGATGGTGGGGAATGGCTGGGCCGCATTCTCCTCTGCACCATGTGCTCACCAGTGGCAACCCTGATCATCAGATCACCAGAGTCAATGTAGGCAGCAGGCTGATTGCTGACCACGTTGGAGAAGGCTAGCTTGGGGTGTGCCACCTCAACTCTCCTACTTGTTGGCAGGTAGAGGTACTAACCATGCACTGGAGTGCCTGGAGATAGGTTCTTTCCTGGGTTTCCTCTGCTCACAGAGTCCCGAGCAGAAAAAAAGGGGTGGGGAGGACAGTGATTTTGAATGCATATGATGTCCTACTAAAAATCTCCACCCCACTGTTGACTTCCATCCCCCACATTAGCTGTGTAAAAAGAACCCAATATTTCTGTTGCATACATAGTGTTCTGTCTTCTCCATCTCATTACCTCCATATTCCTTTAGGGTAGGGTAAAGAAGAAAGTAACCACCTAGGTAATATCAGGAAAATAGGCTTCTTAGTGGCTGGCACTATATTTGCATATTCTTGGGCAAGTCACTTCGCCTCTCTGCATTTCCATTACCTCAACCATGCAAGAAAGGAGTTGGACTTGATGATCTTCCAGGTTTCCATTCAGTCTATGTAAAATACTAAGCCTCCTCTTTGGGATGTATTTCAAATACTTTGGGATGTTCTTAGAGAGTGCCTGCTGGTTTATTAGCTTCCAGAGAACCTAGTTCATTCCATGGACTTTTATTGAGCTCCTACAATGGGTCCATCATTTTTTCTAAGGGCCAAGAATACAGAGATGAATAAGACACTGTCCCTGCTCTGTAGGAGGTCCCAATCTAGTGGTGGACAGTGACAAGTAATAATATGATAATTTTGATATCATAACAGCTAAGCTTTCTGTAGGTCTTCCTAGATGCCAACCATTGTCCTGAACACTTGACATGAATTATCCCATTTTAACCCCCACAAGAACCCTATGAGGTAGTTACTATTAGTGTCCTTGCTTTACAGAGAGGTTAAATAATTTTCCCAAGGTCACTCAGCTA
This sequence comes from Elephas maximus indicus, assembly GCF_024166365.1. Lineage (NCBI taxonomy): Eukaryota > Metazoa > Chordata > Mammalia > Proboscidea > Elephantidae > Elephas > Elephas maximus. The sequence goes on along the minus strand of NC_064837.1, from coordinate 46,522,716 downwards.
ATGAGTGATAGAGCCTGGATTCAAACCCAGGCAACCAGACTCCAGAGCCAAACTCTTAACCATCACATTCCCTTTGTGAATTCCTTAAAAGCACTTACGTGGCACGGGTATCATTGAGAACTTCTCTTACCACGATCCTTAAGAAACCTTTGGGCAACTTTTAAATGATTTTGGAAAATCACCTGAACAATGCCAAGAACAATGTGTTATGTCATAATGTTGCCACCAACTCCTGCCTTACCTTTTCATGTACTTGAAAACTAGATCCAAAGGTTCGGTCAGCTTTCATCTCTGGGACTTTTTTAGAACCCAAGACTCCTTGCCCAGCCATGCCCCAACCTTCCTTGCTCATACATTACCTCCCTGCCCTAATGGTCTCTCCACAGGCCTTCAGAACAATCTATCCCCCAAGACAAACAGTCCCCCAGTGCACCTGGGCACCATCGTGGGCATTGTGCTGGCAGTCCTCCTTGTGGCAGCCATTATCCTGGTTGGGATTTACATCAATGGCCACCCCACCTCCAATGCTGCACTCTTCTTCATCGAGGTCAGTATGGAATTTGGCCACAGGTCCTCCATCTTCTACATCAGCATGCCCAGGGCCCTTTAGTACCTGCCTCTCCCTGTCTCATCCTCACCCACCCTCTTCCTACCTGGGAAACCATCAACTTCATCCTGGCACACCTTGCACTGACTGGTGCCTTTTTAGTCATGTTAGCATCGGGTTAGTTAGGTTAATCTCAGGGCCGGCACCTCAGAACTACCTCAGCATGCCTGTCCCTGTTGAACAGCCCATCTGCTTTTGCTCCCCCATTTGTGAAAACAGAAAAGTCCACAGAGGAAAGAAAGAAGGCCGAAAGTGCCACACAGTGACCATTTAGTGACTGTGCAGCCTGTTCCTAATAGTTTATGGTCTCTCATCCCCGAATTCCAGGCTCAGTGCTTCTTCAAAGCAATAATGGAACCGAGGTCTCTGTCTTTTTGCCTGCTGTGTGGCTTTTTTAGATTGGAATTAACAATTTGTAACTGTAATGAGCATTGTGCTCCCTGGGAACTTTGATTAAGGATGCTACAGTTTTGAATGTCTCAGAATTCTGAAGAACTAGCCTGAGGTGCAGCATGGGAAGGTGGTGCAGCCCCCTTCACTCGGGCCACAAAGCTCAGCAGCTCCTGCCCCCAGACCTCCAGGCTTGGCTTCTTCCAAGCTCTTCTCATGGCATAGCTGTGGCACCCTCTATAGTCCCCTCTGCATGGCTCATGAGCCACTGACCTCGTTACTCAGAGGCCTAGTTTTTTCCCTCCCCTTTTTTTTTTTTTTTTTTGCTTAGGTGACCCCCATTTCTTGTGAGTCCTAGCCAATCATTCTTAAGTCTTAGCCTACCTGGGAATCACCTGGGGAACTGTAGATTCCCAGGCCACAGGGATTCTGATGGGGCAAGTCAGAGGCAAGCCCAGGAATCTGCATTCTAATAAGCCCACCAGACTCTGATTAAAAAAAGAGTCGGCAGAACCTATATTGTCTGGCGGATTGTCTTGGCATAGCCATGCGGTCCCAGATCATTCAGGCCGTCTCCCACTCCTTCACTTGCCACAGTCTTGGGTCTCTACTCAGCAAGTTGTTTTGCAGACCATGCAGTGAGGGATAAAAATGTTTTCCTTTCAAACTTCTCCCACTCCCAGCAGGTTTCTTGGTGTTCCCGGGATCACAACAGGGGGTCTTTTAGGAAGAGGGGGCCCTGTCCTTCACCTGGCTCCCAGTAGGCTCCCAGCGCTCTAGGGCCCATGTGAAAGAGAGATGCTTGGCGCTTGGTGCTTTATGCTGTCCCTCAGGGGGTGGGGTCTCTGGTGGGTGCACTCACACCGCTGACTTTGTGCCTTCCACAGCGGAGACCTCACCACTGGCCGGCCATGAAGTTCCGAAACCACCCCAACCACTCCACCTACACGGAAGTGGAGCCCTCGGGCCACGAGAAGGAGGGCTTTGTGGAGGCCGAGCAGTGCTGAGAGCGGCCAGGTCTCCCCTTTGAAGGGTAGGAAAGGAGGAAGACCTGGGGACCTCAGAGCAAAGAAGAGAAGCGGCTTTTCTTGGCCTCCTCTGAACATACCCGAGACTGGGAAGATAAGACAGTGGTGTATAGGGGCCAGAGCTACAGTGTGATTGTCACACCCCAGATATTCAAGCAGGAGGGGAAAAGCAGCCCCTGATTTTGAAGCAGGGTTGTTTTTAAGGAGCAATAACTTAATCTTATCCTCTTTTGATGTAAGAGGTCTCCCCCTTCTAGGTCCCTCAGTGGTCTATTCTGCACCTGACCCAGAGGGCCCCTCCCACCTGGAGATATTCAGACACCCTGCTCCTGGTCACCCAAAGCCCCTGCATATGGCATAAGATAAATAAAATCCAGATTGGGGCCGCTGCATCCCAGGGTCCATAGACTTGAGAGCTGGTCCTCTGGCTATGGACTCAGCGTATCTAGCTCCAGCTTCTGTTGCCCTAAAGGCCGAAGAAAGAAATCTTTCCATCTGCTAACCCCAGGTACGGCTGCTGTTAGCCCTGTGGCAAACCGCTGAGTGGCCTGTCGTCTACCAAAAGAAAGCCAAATGAAAGGGGAGAAAAGAACTTGTGGGGAAAATTGCATTTTTAGGCTTTGCTCTCTCACCTTGTCCTTTCTGCTGAGAACCAGTACTTCCGCCTGCAACACGTGTGTAGCTGGCAGCACAGGCATCGCCCCCACCTGCAGCCCAGCCTCCAACCTGCGAGTCATGCTGTGCACAGCCCCAGAGAGTCAGTGTTTGATGGTGTGGGGCTCTTTATTTCAGTGTCACACTGGGTGGCCATTTTACTTAGGAGCCCCTTCGGCTGTCGGTTGCGGAGAGGACCACCAAAAACCAAAAGACCCAAACCAGCTGCTGTTGAGTCAGCTCCCACTCATGCTGACCCCACGTGTGTCAGAGTAGAACTGCGAGCCATGGAGTTTTCAGTGGCTGGAAGTAGATCACCAGGCCTTTCTTCCAAGGCACCTCTGGGTGGACTTGAACCTCAAACCTTTCGGTTAGAAGCCAAGTGTGTTAACCCTTTACACCACCCAGAGACTCCAAAAACAGGGCGTGCCTAATTGATGTTTTTCCTCCTTTGAGCTGGATTTTTATAGCACTTCAAGAAAAATAGGGTGGCTAGATGGTTTCTTGAGACATACCAACAAGGGCAGTTCAGTTAGATTCTGTTGAGAAGCAAAACCTCCCAAAGTGGATGGGACAGAAGAAGCTGATGAGGGAGTTTCATTTAGCAGGAAATCTCTGCCTCTGCTGGAAGGGACTTCCTACACAAGCCCTTGACCTAGAAAGTTGCTTCCGTCTCCCCAGCTCTGCAAGAAGGTTTCGGTGCAGGGTGTTCAGGCTCTGAAATTTAACCTGGTTTTAAGGGAGTTCTGTCCCTGTGAGAAGTTGGGGCTCCTCCTGAAGAGCATTTAAAATTGAAATCTACAGCTCATCCTCACTCAGAGTAAAAAATATCAGCAGCAAACAAATGTCAAATCGCAGCCTCTGCTTAGTCATGCCCTCTCTATGCTGTCATGAGGGACACTGCAAAAGAGAGAAGTCAGTTTAAGCACAAGGCATCCCAGGCTGGGGGTAGGCAGTCTGCAAACAATCAAGACACGTCCTCAGGAGGACGCTATTGACAATCAGAGTAGGATAGGTGCTGGACCTCTCAGATAGATGCTTCATGGATCAGAGGAGGGAGAGCTTCCGGGAGAGGAGCTAGGGCAGGGGAGCAGAAAAAAGACAATGCCCCAAAGACAGTGGGGTTCTTTTCAAGCTTCTAAAGAAAACCCTGGTAGCATAGTGGATAAGTGCTACGGCTGCTAACCAAGAGGTCAACAGTTTGAATCTGCCAGGTGCTCTATGCGGCAGTTCTACGGCAGTTCTACTCTGTCCTATAGGGTCGCTATGAGTTGGAATCTACTCGATGGCAGTGGGTTTAAAGGACAAAAGGTCTGTAACAGAGCTCTTGTTAGGAGAGACGCACAGTCAGTGACCTGGGCTCCTAGCACTTCCGGCCGGAGGGTGCTCTTTGCTTTTGCCCTACCAGCAAGGCATCCGTGACCTTTATGTGTCTAAAATGGCCAGTGGGGCAGTTCCTGTTGTGGCTAAATGCAATGCATAGCCCCATTTTTCCCTCTCCCAAACTCCATCACACCTCTCCCCAATGGGAGCTCAGCCAACCATCCCGGATCCTGAAGGGAAATAACACAGAGAGTGTAGAAAGGCTCAGTGATGTGGCGAGGCCCCTGCCAAAGGCCAGTACCCACTACAGGTGGAGAAGGAAAGTGCTTGGTGGCTCTGGCCCAGGCCAGAGCAAGCCTGGATGATCCCGCAGTACAAGTGGCCTGAGAAGCAGAACTATTTGACAGCTGGCAGCCTGGTTTGTTTACAACAAAAAGAACTAAAGATGTATCACTAAGAGAGGCCTTTGGACATGAAAAGCCTCTGGATTTCTCTAGCCAAAACACTTAGACCCAAGAAATAGAGCCAAACATAGAGTTAATGTCTTCATGATCCCTGATGAGATATGTGTTTCTGAGACAGACCTGAGTTTTACTCTAAGGTTTATAGCAGGTGAACTGGGTAGCTATGGAGAGTGACTCATTTCTAGAGTGAGTAACCAGACGAAGATGCAGGGGTCTTGTGGTCAAGCCTCCAAGTTTGGCTAAGTCTAGCAAGGCAAAGTAGTACTTCACATACTGTGGATGGTCAAGTGCAGAGCATTTCCAGACTTCCAGGCCTCTCACCCCTACAGGCACGTACCATCTCCAAAAGGAAAGCAGGTGGTTGGCTGGCAGCTTCCCCACACGGTGTCTTATAAGCACCCTCACAGTGAACCCACAGTGGAAGGTTGGGGACCCATGATGTTCATCACTGGGACAGGAAGCTTCAACGCTGTGAAATCGGACTGTGGGGAGTTTTCCTGTTGTACAGAGAGATCAGAAGGTCTCTGGAAGGCTCTGTTTTGTATCAGAACTCAAAAGAACCAACAAAAAAATGGGAATGAGAAACACAGAGGCTGAGTACGAGAGGGGACTCCATGGAAAAGGCTGTAAGCACAACTTCATTCTTCTTCGACTGGTTACTCCTAGATTTGTGGACCTGTTCATTGAAGTTCCAGGGGTTTCTGATTCTAGAACACGAGCATGAGCCCAGTCATCAACCCCAACACCCAGGAGTGCCCCGGGTAGCAGATGGGCTTTCCAGGCTTGGCCAACAGGCCACCTCCCTTCAGCCGTAATTAGGCATCACCTGATTACCCCAGCAGGCCTCAGGACTCGAGGTCACTCCAGGCCTCAACCTGGAGCCTGAGCTCAGAAATGTCCTTGGGTCACTATTAGAGGTTCTTGGTGAACCAATTAAAACAATTTTTTTGTAATTTTTGTGTTTTACCATAATGTATCATGCACATACATACGCATACATTTTATAGCTAAAAACGTTGGACAAGGCTGTATCTATGCTCAGCCTGTAACTTGATTTGTTAAATTAAGACAGTGGCAAAAGCTGCCAGCCAACCACACTGTAAAGCAGAGTGTTCACCACTTTAGCTGACCATTCATCTGGTTGTAGGCAGGGTTAAGACCCTCTTCTCTGGGTCCTGGAACAGGAGCATTGGAGTTGGAGGCTTGCACAGAGGACTGACCAGAGGCTGTGCCCAGACTCCATGGCCATGAGAACGGACACCAGGAGTCAATGTCACAGTTAAAATGCATTCTCTCACCAAAAACCTACCTGAACTTCCAGCACAATTAGAAGGATCTGGGGACTGAGGGCACTCTGTTATTGTTAGGGGCCATTGAGTTGGTTTTCCACCCCATGTGACAGAGTAGAACTGCCCCATATGGTTTTCTAGGCTGTATCTTTATGGGAACAGATTGCCAGGTTTTCCCCCACAGAGCTGCTGGGTGGGTTTGAACCACCAACCTTTCATTTTGGTGGCTCTTAACCGTTGTGTCACCAGAGCTCCCTGAAGGCACCCTAGTTGTCCTAAATGCTGTGTATTCACATATTTAGTGTGAATTCTCTGCATGGGTTCTCAGTGTTAATAATAAAAGGAAACCTTTTTCCACTGCTGCTGTGTGCAAAATAAAGTGCAAAGGATTTGGGGTGACATTCTGCAAATTGCTGCACAACCTTAGTCCTGGTTATTGCTCATCTCTGACATTCTCACTAAGTACCTGCCCTTAGGAGGACAGGAACAACCTCCAGCAATCCATCCACCAGGAGCGCTTTTCCCAACCACCTGCCCCCACCTCCATCAGAGACACCTGGAAAGAGATCTCAACTATTTGCTTATTTGGGTTTGTAAATCCCTAGAAGTAAACCTCATGGATTTTTAATCCCCTATCTAAAGATACAAAATAAATCTGAGTAAAGTGATGATGTCACATTTCTGGGTACTTTGCATTCAAACAACTTTAGCACCCTCATTTGTTTTTATTACTTTGCGTGCGTATTTTGCTCACGAACCATGAGTATGCAAACCAAAACAAAAAGAGGAAAACTTTGAATCCCTCACAACCAAAATCAACTATGCCAAACTTCAGGCTCCAAACAAGCCAATTAATAAATGAACATACTGTGTTTGCCAAGTAAAGAGGAAAGTGTCGGGAAAGACGATGTGAACTCGTGGAGAAAGCACTGCGCTACGCAGGGAGTTGGCGTCAGAGACCAGGCTGTGGCCCCATCTCTGCCCAAGTAGCTGTGTAATGGGGGCCAAGTCAACGAACTTCTCTGGGCCTGTTGCCACCTTGGAAACCCTGACAGTGTAGTGGTTAAGAGCTACAGCTGCTAACCAAAAAGGTCGGCAGTTTGAATCCACCAGCTGCTCCTTGGAAACCCTATAGGGTAGTCCTACTCTGTCTGTGAGTCGGAATCTACTCGAGGCAACAGGTTTGGTTTGGTTTGTATTCTCGCCTCTGTAAAACACGAAGGTGGGATAGGACTCATTGGTCTAAGCTTAGCAAACAGCTTCATCTGTTTTTGTTTTGTTTTGTTTTTCAGTTCAAGCAGCAGCTTAGGCCAAAGCTTCCCTTTCTTCTTCCACTGTCCAGATAGGGTGACCAACTTATTCTAGTTTTGCCAGGACTCTCCTGGTTCTAGAGCCCTGTTGGTATAGTGGTTAAGAGCTCAGCTGCTAACCAAAAAGTTGGCAGTTCAAATCCACCAGCCACTCCTTGGAAACCCTATGGGGCAGTTCTACTCTATCCTATAGGGTCACTATGAGTCAGAATCGACTCGACAGGTCCTGGTTCTAGTACTCAAAATCCTGCATCCCAGGAAACCCCCAGTAATGGGAAAACCGCGAGGATTGGTCATCCTGTCCTTGGAACAGACTTCCCCACCCCCAACACCCTATGGCTGAAGAAATAATGTTAATAATTCTAAGCACTTGTAAAGCACTTTAGAGTCTAAGACCTTGCTGCTCCAAGTGTGGTCTGGGGATGGCAGCGTCAGTATCCCGTGGGAGCTGGTTGGAAGTGTAAACTGTCAGCCCCATCCACCCCAGACCTATCGAGTCAGACTCTGCACTTGAGCAGCTCCCCAGGAAAATTTGAGAAACACTGTCCAGGAAATAGTTTTACCTACATTATAGCAGCCGGTTGGGGAGGCATTATTCCCCTGTTTTCCAGGTGAGGAGACTGAGGCTCAGACAGCGGTTTGCTTATTTATTCATTTGACCCATATTTATTAAGTACCTTCTGTGTACCAGCCACCATGAAGTGACTTGCCCAAAGCCACACAGCTAGTAAGAAGCCAAGACAATCCCCAACGCAAGGTCTTCAGATTCCTATTTGAGGTTGCTCCCTGTCTATCATGGGGTGGCACCAGGACTGGCTGGCCACAGTTTAATCTAGAAGCAGATTGTGGAGTATAAAAGCCATCCAGGCCTGAAGAGATCCTCAAAAAGATGCAAGTGATAATGTCAGACACTAGCTCTTAAAAATTAGCTCAGGAAAATATGAGTTTAGCATCTATTTATTTATACAGTCCCAAGAGCATTCAAATGTCTTAATTTTTGCTGCCTCCTTCTCCCTTACTTCAGTGGCCCTCCCACAAGAAAATCTGGAAGCATCTTCTCTCCATGAAGCTTCACAGAACACAAACGTGATGGCTCCCTGCTATTGATCTTCTTGAACACAGGACAATGGATTACTTCATTTGCTGCAACGGGGCTGAAGGGAAGGGAGAGTCCTTGCTTGAACTGCTGCAACCAAAGAGCAATTCTTTTGGGGATAGTTTTCCTGATGTTCATAAAACATTTTTACATTTGGTCCTGAGAGATAGATAAATTATATCCATAGTTTTCCACAAAGCTAAAAGCACTGAAAAAAGACGCATCTGAATATAGGCCAATAAAATTTCATCATAAATTCCCAAGGTCTTGGGTTAAACCTTCCCTTCCAGCTTCAGTCTTCTCTCTTCAAAATTCTTTATTCAGAAAGTGACTGTAACCATCATGGGATCTGATGCAGTGTCCAAAATGTATAATAAAAGACTCATTGTGTCCTGCTAAGCCAAGAAAAGTCTGAAAATCCTCAAGAAATAGCAGACCAGGGTTCTCCTCCATTGACCTGCCCTCTAGTCCCCTCAGTGTAGACTCCATTTGAATTCAGACCAGATATGCTACTTTTAATAAACCTCAGATGCAGTGGTTTGGTTCCTTTGCCTTGACTCCCCTCTCCCAAGGAACGGCTATTCTCGGGCCTTCCATTAAGTAATCCCAAGAGCCCCTCCTTGAGGCCAAAAGGGTGGCCTTTCCCAGGACCAACTTTCTCCCCTTTCTTTCCCTTATCTCTGCTGACACCGCTCTGTTCCTTGGGGTTCTCCACCGAGCCTGCTGTGGTCTGAGACAAAATCTTCCCAGCTGCACTCTTCCTTTTGCCTCCAGAGATAAGCATTCAGCACTCTTTCATTGTGAAGTAAGAACCAAAACTAGCAAAAACGGGGCAGTAGCAAAGCTTTTTTATAGCCAAGGGCCCTGATCTATTTACTTTGATGATATGATGATGACAGCTTACATTTACTGAGTGGGTACTATGTTCCAGGCACTGTTTTTTTTTTTTTTTTTTTTCCCAACTTCTAAGTTTTTTTTAATTTTAAAATTCACTCCCAAATTCAGCAAAGTTCCAGTTACGTGAGAAACACATCATATAGTTTTGAAGGTTTACTGCTTAAAATTCCCTTCATGAGACCCTTACCTAGCTTCTTTTTTTTTTAAAATAATTTTTATTGTGCTTTAAGTGAAAGTTTACAAATCAAGTCAGTCTCTCACACAAAAACCCATATACACCCTGCTAAAACCCAGTGCCGTCAAGTCGATTCCGACTCATAGCAACCATATAAGATAGAGTAGAACTGCCCCATAGAGTTTCCAAGGAGCGCCAGGCACTGTTTTAAGAGATTTTCCTGTATTATCGCCTGTCAGGTAGGTGTTATTGTTATCCCTACCTTACAGAGGAGGCCAGTGGGGTCACCAGGTAGACCCCTCAGGCAATGGGATTGTATCTAGAAGTCAGTTGCCCTCAGTTTAGGTTCCTAAGGTTCTTACCCACTATTCTACCCTAAATACCTTTGACCATCCCTCTATCAAAGGCACTGTGGGCTCTCTCCTCCATGGAAGCTTTGCTTCCCAGTCAGGAAGTAGAATTGAGTGGGAAGAGGCATCATTGCTTCAATTTCGAGTGGAAACTTTTAATTTCTTAGGCCCAAGGACAAGGTGAACCGTGTTCATTAAGCGCTAGCCCTGCCAGGAATGAACCTCTCAGGGCACAACTCCCATCCTTTGGGCCACAGATCTGAGAGACTGTAACCTGTTGTTTTCCAGCCTATAAGAGACATTGAATGGCTGTCTTGTTCAATCCCTTCATTTTACAGCGGGATGAGGCCCTGTGATGGCCAAGACTACACAGAATTAGAGCCTAGGCTGCTGGCTCTTAGAACTAGTATGTTTAGTATGTGAACTCTGATGCCACAAGGTCTGAGTTGAATCCTGGTGATACCACACACCATCTCTGTGACCTTCCTGAAGTTACTTAATATCCCTGTCTCACTTTCAGCCTCAGTTAAATGGAGGTGATGAAAACAAGAGCACCTGCCTCGTCAGGCTTTTGTGAGAATTAAGCATTCCACAGTGTTTGGAACAGAGCATAGCAATCAGTAAGTAGTCCAAAACGCTTGGCTTCTTCTTTTTAACTTTTGAATTACTGAATGCAACACAGCTTCTTGTTCAGGGCAATAAATTATCTGGCACTTCCTGCTGTCTTTATGTTTAGACAGTCACTTCAACCAGAAGAAGGTGCTCTGCTCGGGTGGAAGCATCCCATTGACCACAGGATGAGGACAGATACCCACTTATATCCCCTTGGCTGGGTGCCTCTCGCTGCTCTGAGGGAGACAGGCACTTCAATGTTTAATCACTATTCAGCCTCAGCTTTCTATATTTATCTTCTGAACACTTGCTCATTCTTTGGTTCTTCATAAAAATGGTGATAATAATAAAGATATTAGAAAGGGATTCTGCAGAATTCATCTTGCAGAAATCAAACTCTGGAAAGTTTTCTAAGTGATTAGCTTTAAAGGAGAGTATATTCATTTCCTCGGGCTACCGTGACGAGGTACGGAAAGCTGAGTGGCTTAAAACAACAGAAATTTATTTTCTCACAGTTCTGGAGGCCAAAAGTGCAAAATTAAGGTGCCAGCAGGGCGCTCTCCCTCCAAAGACTCTAGGGGAGAATGTTTCTTTGCCTCTCCAACTTCTGGTAGCTCCTAGGGGCCCTTGGCTTGTAGGCGCATCACTCGAATCTCTCCATCTCCACGTTGTCTTCTCTGTGTCTCTCGCTCTGTCATCTCTTCCTATAAAGACCACTCGCTGGATTTAGAGCCCACCCTAATCCAGAATGATCTCATCTCGATCCTTAACTAGTTATATCTCCAAAGACCCTATTGCCAAATAAGGCCACATTCTGAGGTTCCAGGTGGACGTGAATTGGGGGGTGGGGGGGACACTATTCAACCACTACAGGAGGTATCTGTACCCAAAGCTGACTGCTTTGTAAATAGACCAAATAAAGCCCTGGGTTTATTTTTCCATTTCCTTTTAAACCTAAATTACATTAAGTGTCACAACTACTTTTTAAAACCAGGTTAAACTGATAAAGCACCTACAACTGGGCCTGGCACATAATAGATATTCAGTGCACATTTGTAGGAATAATGAGTGTACAAGAGGCGTGCAGCTTAACCCAACCAGAAACTCTTCTTTTCCTCATCTGAAATCCCTCTCACAGATACTTTGATGGAAAGAAAAAATGCAAAAGGCTTTCATGTTTTTGCAAAGGCATGTAAGGCCAAGATAAGTCCACATGTGGCCTTCTTGCAGGCTGGTAAGTTCAGAAGGCAGTGGGCTCACATGCCTGCAGAGAGGTAAGGTAAATTCTCCACGCCTGGCTGCTGAAGAGGGGATTTCTAATCCCTTGGCCTATGGAATAACCAGAAAACCTGAATTTTAAATCTTCACAATCTCCCCTTGCCTGCTTTCTCTCCTTCAGGAAAGGAGAAGGTTGTCATCCCCTGAGGCCCACAGAACAGGGAAAACAGAACAGTGGATTTGCCCACTTTCCAGTTGTTTGACAAAAAAGCCCAAATTAACTCTCAGTCCTCAGCACCCAAATATATGACTCATAGGCAGCCACACTGCACAAAGAAAGGACACAAAATGAGGAAATGCAGAGCAAAGTGCCAGAGGCACTGTGAGTGTTTCTGGAACAAATCCCTCCCTGGCCCAGGTTCCCTAATCTAAATTCTCAGTTTCTGGGGAAAATCACTTTCTGAGAAATAAACACCCGACAGGAGAGTGAGAGGCACGGGATCATGGCCTGGGGTGGATTAAAATCAAGCACCAAAGGCTATAACGAAATTTCTCCTTTCCTTTGTTCATGATGATTGACAAAAGGCCCTTTGAGGCTATGACTCACCTTCAAGACCTCAGAGAAGCAGAAAACCCCAAGAGGGCCTCCTCCAAGGTTTCTCCCAGATCTACTAGTATCTGAGGGTTAAAGAAACATCCAGCATGGGTTTCTGTGACTTCCATCTTAGTTTTCTTTTCAGGCAACTGTGTGGATTTGACAACTAGCAATTACAAGAACCTAGACGAGTGCACCAGTGTATTTCCTACAGTCTAGTAAAACAAAGCTCCTCATCAGTTTGGCATATGCGGGGCTCCCATTCCGCCTCCACCTCCCACTAATAATAAAAGGATCCCTTGTATAAGGTTTTACAGCTTTCAAAACACTTTCACACATTCAAGACTTAAAAGAAAGGCAAGCAGAGTTTATGCATATGTAGGGCCATGGGAACACTCCCGTTACTGTCCCTCCCCAGCCTAAGCCCCAAGCACATTAAGTGACTTGCCCGAAGCTATCTACCTAGCTAGCTGCAGAGCCAGGACTTGAACGCTGGCCTATGATGACTCCAAGCTCATGCTCTTACTGCATGAGAGCCTATAGAAGTAAAGAAGCTTTGGAGGGCCTAAGAGCCAGACATCCACCCCTGTCAGGTCTTCTTTCTGTAATATCCCAGGAAGGTGGCCAGCTGGCATCTGCTTGAACACCTCCAGTAATGAGGGGTTCATTACCTTCCTAGATAGCATGCCCCATTGTTGGCCACCCGATTGTTAGAAAGTTCTTCATCAGATGAGCAGCAATCTGCCTGTCCTATGTTCTGCCCTTGAGTTCTGGATCCTCACAGAGGAGGTGGCCCATTTGAGCTGGGTCAGAAGGACAGGCTGGCTTGCACTGGCTTCTAAGGGGGAGCTCCAGGTACAAGTCCAGCCTGGCATAGGTTTCACACTGTCCCATGAGGGAGGGAGCCCCAATCCACCCTACAGTCCACTCTTACCACCTCCACGGCCCAGCAATTCCTGCAGGCTGAGCCAGGCAGACCTCGCCTGACTGCTGTGCACTGCTTCAGTGAGGTGGCTTTGTGGCCTCAGCTGCAGCAAATGCCTGGATTTCCATTCATGCTAAGGCCTCCCACTGCCTGAAAGGATAATTATCTGCCTGCTGCGCTGACAGGTTCCCATCTGGTGAGGACTGACAAGGTGTCTTTAGAAAAGACACCAGAAAAGGCAAGCTTTTGGCCTGACATTGACAGATTCCCTCAGCCACTCTATGAAAAAAAATTGCTGGGGGGTGTGGAAGGAAGAAAGGGGGCGAGAGAAGGCATACAAGGAGAAGAGGAAGAATCCAGGATGCTAATGAATTCCCTGTGATCTCACTCTCTCTTATTCTAGCACATGCTCCTCTGCAAAAATTGGTGGGGCAGCCTTGCCAGCTGGAGCCTGAAAATGTGCCCAGGTTGACAAAGCTTGAGGCCCAGGATGGCCTTGGAGATGCTGGCTGCCTATTAATGAAAAAACAGCTGCCGTTAGGTCAACCCTAACTCATGGCAACCCCATGTGGGTCAGAGTGGAACTGTGCTCTGTAGGGTTTTCAATGGCTGACTTTGCAGAAGTAGATCACCAGATTTTTCTTCTGAGGCACCTGTGGGTAGACTTGAACCTCCAATCTTTCAGTTAGCAACCGAGGGTGTTAACCGTTTGTACCATGATAAGCAAAAGAAAACCCAGGGTAGAAAACAAAGAGGAGGGATCTGCAAATAGGAACCCCCCTCCCTTGACATTGTATTTCAGGGTTCTGCTTTCCTGTCTGCTCCCCCCATCCCACCTCTGCAGCCCCCTTGCAGTGACAGCAGAGCCATGGACCTAGTGACATTTACAGCCAAGAGAAATGGCATCACCAAACTCCACCATTGCCCCTTCCTCCACTCACCACCACTTTCAATATCAAAAAATAAAAGAAACGCCCTCCAGAAGCCTTAGAAAAGGCTCTGTAGCCTATAATTTGAGTCCCCAGTTCCATTTCATCTCTTGAAGCTCTGTCAGGCCCTGAATGGTCAAGATTGGCAGTAACCACGATTGCAGGCCTGTCCTAAGAGCTGGTATAACTAGTACGGTTAGGCTCAAGTAAACCCACAGCAGCATTACTGATCGCCAGCCACGTTCCAGGCTTTGCCCTAAGTGCTTTGTATACTTGCAGAACATTTGTGAGCCTGGAATTATTCTCATTAACGTTTTACAAATGCAGAAATCGGGCTCAGAAAAATTAAATGACAAGGTCACTTAATAGCAGAGAAGGAATTTGAACCCGAGTCTGTGCTGCTCTGAACTCTGTGCTTTAAAAAATAAAACTTTTTATTCTGAAAAATGTCTAACATACACAAAAATAGAGGGACTAGTACCATAAGCCGCCATGCACCTGTCACCAAGTTACAATAATCATTAACACAAGACCACTCTTGTTTCATCCCTACTCACACCCTTTCTCCATCATCCGGTATTTTGAAGCAAATATTAGACATCATGTCATTTCACCTATAAATAGTTTCACATGTATCTCTAAAAGATAAGGATTCTCAAAATCTAAGCTCCTAACTCACTCAAAATACTGACTCTGCGTGAGAGACTACTAAGAAAATGCCCTTGTTTTCTTTTAAACAGAAAAATTGCAAGACTTCCGTCACCCCCAGAGGAGAATAAAGCATTTCCCCAGTGGCCTGTGAAGTTTTAGCATAATGCTGGGCTGCCAGGTGTGCATTCCTGCCAAGCCCAGTTCTTTCACGGCAAGGTATTTCAGAACTAGTTACCTTGTTTGCAGAGCTAGGGGATCCCATATATGCCAGGAACTTAATACTTGATTTTTGTGGTATAAATTTCCATTTGATTAGGAATTCCATCCAGCACTGGTGTTTTATGAAAGGGACTGTATCCAGGGCTGAATCGATCAATCAGCATTTCTTAAGAATGTGTGTGTGTGTGTGTGTGTGTGTGTGTGTGTGCATGCGCATGCGTGCACATGCGTATGTGTATGTGTAAGGTACTCTGGGGGGGTATCAAGAATAGGATATGGTTCCTGCCCTTGAAGAGCTTACATTGCAGTGAAAGAACTATATTCAAGTCCACGAATACTTAGTGAACT
This sequence comes from Elephas maximus indicus, assembly GCF_024166365.1. NCBI lineage: Eukaryota > Metazoa > Chordata > Mammalia > Proboscidea > Elephantidae > Elephas > Elephas maximus. The sequence goes on along the minus strand of NC_064837.1, from coordinate 46,507,636 downwards.
TCTCCTTTGCTGCAGGGCTTGTGGTCCCTGTCCCAAGGAGCTTGGGAGCCTAGTAGGGTGGCTAAGACAAAGCACACAAATAAATAGATCTACAAGACAGAAAGAACATCCCAACTGTCACAGCCAATGTAAAATAACATGTCACAGGAGTTGAAAGCGATAGTGGTAAAACGTGACTAAGGGAGGTGGCATGAGAGGAGTGAACTGTTCCCTGGCATCTGTGTGGTGTGCTCTGTATGGCCATGTACAGAGACTGTAGAGACCACACTGGGTTCTCCTCCCAGTTTCTCCTCACCAATCGCCCTTAGCCAGTGTGGCTGGCTTTGGTTCTGTCTGTATTCTTCTTTGGCAAGTCCTATATGTCCCCTGACTGCTCTGGGTGCTCTGTCCCTTACCCCTGTTGCTGGTGGTGACGGCTTTCAGTATTTGCTGGTTTGCCCTGGAAAGCTGTGTGATGCTGCAGCTCTCTGCGTCTCCGGCAGATGATTTTGCTCGTTGAATCACCAGTTTCTTGCATGCAGTGAGGATAACGGGGATTTGAAGCACATTGTAAGGAAGAGTCACTACCTGCCGGAGTCAAGGCTGAAAACATGGTTAGGATGTTTACAGGAAGAGGTAATGGGGGCAGGAATGATAAGAAGAAGGTTATAGAGGCAGGAACAGAGTCTTTTCAGAGAACTGCAAGTGGAAGATGGGCTGTGGTGGAGACATGGGGGTTGCATCTGGAGAAGTAGGCTGGGAATTTTGTGAAAATCTATAAAAACATACTGAGGACTTAGGCAATGGGGAACAAATGAAGGGGCCTGACAAGATTTTCATCCTACTTTAGGAATGTTAACCTGGCACAGCAAGTAGCATGGACTGGAATGGAGAAAGAAACAGAGGCCAGGAGACCAGCCAGAAGGCCCTAAGTTCTATTATAATTATCTGCGTATTTATCTGTGGCCCCCACCAGAAGTGAGCCTCTTGAAATTAGCCCCTACTGGCTTTAAATTTCTTGGAGAATGGGCCCGGCACTACATTAATTTTTCATTTCCCAGCATTTGGCACATAGAGCTCAAACAACAATGGACTCAAACATACCAACAATTACGAAGCCAACTCAGGACTGGGCAACATTTCGTTCTGTTATACATGAGGTCATCATGAGTTGCAGCTGACTCAATGGTGACTAACAACAAGTATATAGTTGGTGCTCAATATTTGCTAAGAGGAAGGGAAGGAGAGAGGGAGGAAGGAAGAGAAGGGAGGAAGGAAAAAAGGAAAGGTGGGAGGGAGTGGAGGAGGAAGGAGGGAAGAAAGGAAGGTAGCCAACCAAACCCGTGAGGGGCTCTGGAGATAGTTTGAGGAGAGGTAATGAAGGCCTTTCTGTGGTGGTGGAGGCGGTGGAAATGGCAAGGTTGGGGAGTCACAGATATTTCAGTATAGGTCTTGGGAAGGGACTGGATGTGGGAGGAAAGCAAGAGCGAGGAATCTAGGATGACTAGGAGAATGATGGGACCATTAACAGAAATAAGACAAGCAGGAAGGGAATCAGACTGGTGGGAAAGGCAGTAAGAGGATGACTTTCATTTTAGACATTTGGAGTTCAAGGTATCAGCACAGCAACCAAAAGCTGGCACTGAAGCTCGAGAGGGAGTTTGGAGCTAACCTACACAAACTGCAGAGGCATTTGTCAAGAGGTTCTAGTGGCAATCCTGGGAGTGGGTGAGATCACCAAAAAGACAAGAGAGAAACAACAGCCTTGAGGAATGTCAACACTTATGGAAAGAGGACAAGCAACTGTTGGGGATAAGCGAAGGAAAATCAGGAAACTGCAGAATCACCACAGCCAAGGAGGAGTGTTTCAGGAGGGGTGATGGTCAGCGGGGCCAGATGCTTCAGAGGTCAAGTGAGTTGAAGCCTGCTGGGTTCAGCAATAGGTGCCCACAATAGTCTTTGGAGGGTGCAAAGGCTGGGTGGGAGCAGTGAGGGTTGGATCCAGGCTGTGCCAGTTAAGAAAAGAGTGGGTGGTAAGAGCTGGAAGCAGCCACTTAAAACACTCTTGGAGGGCTTTGGCAGACAGCAAAGAATAAAGGAAGGATCATGGCTTGAGGGGGAGGTGGGGCTCCAGAAAGACTTGTTTTTAGAATGTGCGAGATGGAAACAATTTGTAGGTGGAAGGGGAAGAAAGCAATAAAGAGAGAGAGAGAAGAGAAAGAAGAGAGAGGTCATTTGTGGGACAGAGCAAGGTCCCAGAGAAGGAGGAGCAAACCAAGACAGCACAGTTTTTAAAAAGCCTACAAATCAAAGCAATACATAAACGATGATAATAATAAACCCTTACATTTGAAGAAAGAAGCCCTGGTGTCGTAGCAGTTAAGCGTCCAGCTGCTAACCAAAAGGTTGGTAGTCTGAACCCAACCAGTGGCTGGAAGAAAGACCTGGGGACCTGCTCCCGTAAAGGTAACAGCCTAGAAAACCCTATGGGCAGTTCTGTTTTGTCACATGGGGTCACTATGAGCCTAGTAACAACATGTGAAAAGTAATTGAAACGCGATCTACAAAATATTCTTCTAGGCTTGATCTCATTTAATCCTTGTGATGAGCATATTATTATTATCTCTACTAAAACACAAGGAAGTTAAATGACTTACTAAGGATCATACAGCTAATAAATAAAATATGGGGTCAAAGAACTAATCGACAGATATTTATTGATTAAACGCCTGCTTTGCTAGCACTGTGTTAGGGCCCAAGCATCTCCAAGATAACAGGATATGGCCCCTGCCCTCAAGAGGCTCACAGCCCAGTGGACTGAGCTCCACTCTACTGAAAAAAATGTGCTCCGAGACATAAATGTGCACAGAGGAGGGCACCTAATTCAGACCAGGAAGGGAAGAGAGTAGGAGTCAAGGGAGTTTTTCAAGGGGAAGTGATATTTGAGCAGTCTAGAAGGACTAACCCAAATGAGCTGGCTGAGAAGTGGATGACAAGAGGAAAGGTGTTCCCAGTAAAGGAGATTGGTGTGCGAAAGCCTAGAGATTTGGGGGGTCTGTAAACAATTCACTGCTGGAGCACAGGATACATGTGGCCCAGCAGCAGGAGAAAATGTGCCAAGATAGGTTGGGGGTGAGGGGAGCGAGGCATGCTACTCTGCGGAATTCCAGTTGTGTCCTTAGGGTGATAGAGGACAAGCGAAGGGGTTTTTAGCAAGGAAAGTTACAATTAATTTTGCATTCTAGAACAATCATTATGGAGGACACCTGGAGGCAGTGTGGAGAATGGATTAGAGGAGGATGTTATGGGAAACAAGGAGACTAGTTAAGGTGCATACATATGCATTAGCCCAGGCAAGAAAGGATGAGAGCTTGGACCAGGGCAGTGGCATTTGTAATGGAACAGAGAATGAATATATACACTTACATGTAAATATACATATTTTAAAAATTGACCAGCCTTAAAGGAAGAAGGAAATAAGTAGCAGGAAGGGTCTAGGATGACCCCCAGGTTTCTGGTTTGAACAGAAGCAAGAAGAGAAGCAAATACTGGTGGCAGCAGAGAGTTGGGTAGAAAAATGAGTTCAGGACATGTTGGCTTAAGGAGTCTGTGGGACATCCAGGTGGAGGTGCCCAGTAGGTAGTTGGATATGGTGGTCTGGAGTTCATGGGGGAGGCTGACCTGGAAATACATCTTTGTGAATCACCAATATAATGTAATGGTTGGAGCCACTGGCAGTGGATGGGTGGTGAGTATTTGGAGGGAGAAAAGAAAAAAGTCCCTCAGACAGCCTTGAGAAGAATTGGCATTTAAGGAGTAGGTGGAGAAGAAGAGATTTGGGAAGGAGGTGAGGAGAGGCCAGAAAGGTAGGAAAGAAAATGGAGAAAGTGATGTCCCAGAAGGTTACCTGTGAGGGTGCTAGTGTGTGAGTACAAGAACAGAAGAGTCCCATCTTTGTTTGCTTTCATAGGGTAGGGGAGATGGCTTCCTCCGAGATGATCAGAGAAGGTTTTTGGAGAGAAGCAAAAAAAGGAAGGCCCTTTCATGCTGAGAAATGGAAGAAGGGAGTGTTGAGTTCCTCTTCTCTCCTCTGTGTCATGTTTTCTTAACTCTTGCTGCAATAATCACTGCATTCATAGAAAAAAAAAAAAAACATGGTATTTAATGAAACGTGGAGAATCAGCTGTTCAAAATGTTTCTATTAAGTGCTTCAAAACCAGGCATGTTGAAAATGGAGGCCATCCAATCTGATCGTTCTGTCCTTAAAAATGTTCCTTTGATAAACATTAAACTGTTCTGTTTACCAGAAATGTTAATGAGGAAAATAAACAACTGGGCTATTTACAAGTGCTTTAAAATTGAAGTTTAAACCATAAGAGAAAACAATAGACAAAACAAGAAAAAAAAATCCTAAACTCCATGAACATTGCAGCCCTCAGCTGCCCTTGAAATCTTTTCCTCTGCCTAACATTACATAAGTTTTCATCATCCAAAGATATCAGTTTCACATGTTAAAATTCAGTGAGTATGTGTCATACATAAAGGACAGGGTATTGAGAAGAGAGAATAACTTAAGGAGATATAAGAAGATTTGGCAATCAAGGCACATATAAGCCTGAATTTTTTTCTAGAGAAATGTTAAGAATACTATTAGAAAGCAAGTGATGCAGACTTCCATTTCAGGCAGTATAATGGACCCAAGCATCCTGCTGACTCTCCTGCTGAAAACAACTAAAAACATCTTCTTTTAAATACATCACTAAAAGAAAGAACTATTCAGCCCAAAACAAGTGACAGTAGGAGCTCAGAGAGATAAATGGAGCAATCCCCAGTCAACAGTTAGCCTTCAGTTTTCAAGACTTTAAGGCAATGCAGAATCTGCCCAAACTGAAGATTCTAACTGATACGCTCTGGTGGTGTAGCGGTTAAGTGCTAAGTCTGCTAACCAAAACATTGGCAGTTCAAATCCACCAGGCACTCCTTGGAAACTCTATAGGGCAGTACTACTTGGAATCAACTTGATGACAATGGGTTTCATTTTTGTTTTGGTCTTAGGCTGGGTTCTCTAGAGAAACAAAACTATTGAAGAATATGTATAGAGAGATAGAGAGAGAAAGAGATTTATCTCAAGGAAATGGCTCACACTGCTGTGGAGACTGGCAAGTCCCAAAGTCCAGGGGTCAGGTGTCAGCTGGAGGCTTCTCCTGACTCACGTGGCAGCAGGGACTGACAAACCCAGAATCAGCAGGTCAGACAGCAGCCTGCTGGCTCATGGGGCTGCAGAGCTGGCAAATTCCAAAGTTGGCAGGTCAGACGACAAGTTGCTGGCTCAAGCCCCAAGATCCAGAGGTCAGATGATGACGAGCTGAAACAGGATCCAGAGCAAGTAAGCAAGCTTTGCCAGAACATCCATATATATACTGAATGCAGGCCACACCCCTGAGGAAACTCCCCTTGCAATTGATTGGTCGATCACATCAGATCATATCATGGAGGATGACTACAATTTTACACATAACTGCCAAATTACATAATTACATATCTGTCAAACTACATCATTACCTAATTGCCAAACCACTGAGGATCATGGCCCAGCCAAGTTGACACACAACTGTAACCATCACACCCTCCCACACTGGTGACACACTAAGGGCTATACTCTCACTGTTAGGCTAAGTGAGAAATAAATCTAATGGAGGGCCTACAAACAAAGTGTCTTGTCTTGAATCTTGGTACCACAAGAAAGTGAGAAGAAAACAAACAAACAAACAAAAAAACCTTCTGAAATTTTGTAACCAAAAATTGGCCCTAACACAAGTGTACAGCTTAGATCCATGTTGTTTGGATGGTCTGAAAAGTCTCCAGCAAAGAATTTAATATAAAATGGTCAAAAAAAAAAAAAAAATTTTTTTTTTTTTTTTTTAAGTGCCTGAGTTTCTGGAAGAAGCAAATGCAAATCCTCTTTAGAGGAGCCCATCATCATCTCAAGCAACAAAAAATTCCCACGGATGAAGTTTTTTTGTTTTTTTCAGGGAATGAATTACTTTAACTTTTTGTATAGACAGGAAAGAAAGAAAAGACCAAGATGGATGTCAGAGGACACTCTGAAATTTGCTCTTGACTGTCGAGCAGCTAAAACAAAAGGAAGAATTGATGAAGTAAAAGAACCGAACAGAAGACTTGAAAGGGCCTCTCAAGAAGACAAAGTAAGGTATTATAATGACGTGCAAAGAGCTGGAGATGGAAAACCAAAAGGGAAGAACACGCTCAGTGCTTCTCAAGCTGAAAGAACTGGGGAAAAAGTTCAAGCCTTGAGTTGCAATAGTGAAGGATTCCATGGGGAAAATATTAAATGACGCAGGAAGCATCAAAAGAAGATGGAAGGAATACATGGGGTCATTATACCAAAAAGAATTAGTCGATGTTCAACCATTTCAGGAGGTGGCATGTGATCAGGAACCAATGGTACTGAAGGAAGAACTCCAAGCTGCTCTGAAGGCATGGGTGAAAAACGAGGCTACAGGAATTGACGGAGTATCAATTGAGATGTTTCAACAAACAGATGCAGCGCTGGAGGTGCTCACTCGTCTATGCCAAGAAATATGAAAGACAGCTTCCTGGCCAACTGACTGGAAGAGATCCATATTTATGCCTATTCCCAAGGAAGGTGATCCAACCAAATGTGGAAATTATAGAACAATATCACACGCAAGCAAAATTTTGCTGAAAATCATTCAAAAACGGCTGCAGCAGTATATCAAGAGGGAACTGCCAGAAATTCAGGCTGGTTTCAGAAGAGGACGTGGAACCAGGGATATCATTGCTGATGTCAGATGGATCCTGGCTGAAAGCAGAGAATACCAGAAGGATGTTTACCTGTGTTTTACTCACTATGCAAAGGCATTCGACTGTATGGATCATAACAAACTATGGATAACATTGCGAAGAAAGGGAATTCCAGAACACTTAATTGTGCTCATGAGGAACCTTTACATAGATCAAGAGGCAGTTGTTCGGACAGAACAAGGGGATACTGATTGGTTTAAAGTCAGAAAAGGTGTGCATCAGGATTATATTCTTTCACCATACCTATTCAATCTGTATGCTGAGCAAATAATATGAGAAGCTGGACTATATGAAGAAGAACGGGGCTTCAGGATTGGAGGAAGACTCATTAACAACCTGTGTTATGCAGATGACACAACCTTGCTTGCTGAAAGTGAAGAGGACCTGAAGCACTTACTGATGAAGATCAAAGACCACAGCCTTCAGTATGGATTGCACTTCAACATAAAGAAAACAAAAATCCTCACAACTGGACCAATGAGCACTATCTTGATAAACGGAGAAAAGATTGAAGTTGTCAAGGATTTCATTTTACTTGGATCCACAATCAACAGCCATGGAAGCAGCAGTCAAGAAATCAAAAGACACACTGCATTGGGCAAATCTGCTGCAAAGGACCTCTTCAAAATGTTGAAGAGCAAAGATGTCACCTTGAAGACTAAGGTACGCCTGACCCAAGCCATGGTGTTTTCAATCACATCATATGCATGTGAAAGCTGGACAATGAATAAGGAAGACCAAAAAAAAAAAATTGATGCCTTTGAATTGTGGTGTTGGTGAAGAATATTGAATATACCATGGACTGCCAAAAGAATGAACAAATCTGTCTTAGAAGAAGTACAACCAGAATGCTCCTTAGAGGCAAGGATGGCGAGACTGCGTCTTACATACTTTGGACATGTTGTCAGGAGGGATCAGGCCCTGGAGAAGGACATCACGCTTGGCAAAGTACAGGGTCAGCGGAAAAGAGGAAGACCCTCAATGAGATGGATTGACACAGTGGCTGCAACAATGAGCTCAAGCATAACAACAATTGTAAGGATAGCTCAGGACAGGGCAGTGTTTCGTTCTGTTGTACATAGGGTCACTATGAGTTGGAACCAACTTGACGGCACCTAACAACAACAACGACAATAGTACTGGTCTTTTTAAAAATTATTATTTATTGTGGTGAAAATATATACACCAAAACATTCACCAGCACAATAATTTCCATATTTACAATTCAATGACATTGATTACATTTTTCATGTTGTGCCAACATTACTGGTAACTTTTCCCAAAATATTCCACCACCATTGACATAAACTCAATGCCCCCCAAACAAAAAGTCTCCTTTCCCCCTCCTTACCTCCCCAATCACCATTAATAATCTTTGATTTCTATATATTTATTTCATGTAAATGAGATCATACAGTATTTGTCCTTTTGCAACTGACTTATTTCACTCAGTATAATATTTTCAAGGTTCATCCATGTTGTGGCATGCATCAGAACTTCACTTCTCTTCACAGTTCCATAATATTCCATTGTATGTATATACTACATTTTGTTTATCCATTCATCTGTTGATGGATATCTTGGTTGTTTCTACCTTTTGGCTTTTATGAAAAGTGCCGCAATGAACATTTTAAGAAATATAACCTAATAGTCAAAACTCATAAAAACCAAAGAAACAAGACACCATGAGCAAGAGAGCAGAAATAACAAACAGCAAAATCAGATCTACAAAGATTTTAGATGTAGGGATTATCAGAAACATAATATAAGTATATTAGAGCATTTAAAGAAATAAAACAAGGAATTAATAATTTAAATAACTAATAATAGGCTACAGAAATGATCGAGCAGTTTTTAAAAAATAATTAAAATTCTGGACATGAAAAACGTAATAATTAAAATTTATAACTCGGTGGACATATTTAATAGCAAATTAGACACAACTGAAGAGATAATTAGTGAACTAGAACACAGATCTGAAGAAATTTTTCGGGCTACAGCACAGTGAGACAAAGAAATGAAAAATGAAATGACACTCAGATTTAAGAATCCCAGTAAATTCTCAATAGAAATAAAAAGAAATCCATATTTCAACACATCATAATTGTGACGCACCAAAGAAAAAGACAAGATCTTAAAAGCAGAGAGAGAAGTCGGATAACTTCAAAGACACAACGCTTAGACTGACAGGTGATTTCTCAAGAGCAACAACAGAAATAAGAAGACAATGGACTAATATCTTCAATGTACTGAAGAAAAATTACTGTCACCCTAGAGTTCTCCACACTGAAAATATCTGTAAAGAACAAAGGTGAAAAAAAAGGAATCTCAAACAAACAAAAACTGAGAGCATTTGCTATAAAAGATCCTCACCCAAGGAAATTCCAAAGGATGCGCTTCAGGCAGAAGCAAAGTAACCTCAAATGGAAGAAATAAAGTAAAGAAGAAATGAAGGTGGTAAAATAATAAATCAAATGTTGGCTATATATTTTATCTAATCTGATAGTGACTATATGGAACTATAATAATGTCTTATGGCATTAAAAAATAATAAGATAGAACCAAAATACATAACCCGATAACATGTAAATCAGAAGGGGTTATTAGAATTAATATGATCTAAGTAAAAAAAAAAAAATTTTTTTTTTAAGGTTCTTACAGTGTGTGGGAGAAGGTAAAGGGATAATAATTCAGTTTGGACTTCAATAAGTTAATTATGCGTGATAAATTTGTAGATCAATCAGTAAAAGAATAGGAATAGAATATTTAGCTTCCAAACTAGTAGAGGTGGAAAAATAAGGTCATACAACATAATCAAACAAAAAAGAAGGTAAGAGAAAGAGAAAAAGAAGCATTAAAAGGGATAATCAAATAACAATAACAAAAAATAACATACAAGAAAGCAATGTATCAGTAATTGCAATAAGTATAATGGAATAAATGTTCCAGTTAAAACATTGTCAGATAAAAGCTAACAAGTGGACATCTAAGATGCATCAATTGGTCCCAACCCTCCTGGAGCAAAGAATAATGAAGAACACCAAAGACATAAGGAAAATATGAGCCCAAAAGACAGAAAGGGCCACATATACTAGAGACTCCATCAGACTGAGACCAGGAGAACTAGATGGAGCCCAGCTACTACCAATGACTGCCCTGACAGGGAACACAGCAGAGAGTCCCCTGATGGAGTGGGAGAAAAGTGGGGTGCAGAACTCAAATTCTAGAAAAAAGACTTGATGGTCTGACTGAGACTGGAGGGACCCCAGAAGACATGGCTCCTGGACTCTCTGTTAGCCCAGAACTAAAACCATTCCCGAAGCCAACTCTTCAAAGATTAGACTGGACTATAAGACATAAAATGATACTGGTGAAGAGTGTGCTTCTTGGCTCAAGTGTATGCAAGTGTATACATGAGACTAAATGGGCAGCTCCTGTCCAGAGCCGAGATGAGAAGGCAGAGGGGGACAGGAGCTGGTTAAATGAACACGGGAAATACAGAGTGGAGAGGAGGAGTGTGCTGTCACATTGTAGGAAGAGCAACTAGGGTCAGATAACAATGTGTGTACAAGTTTTTGTATGAGAAACTGACTTGAATTGTAAACTTTCACTTAAAGCACAATAAAAAATAAAAATAAAAAGATCATCAAACTAGAGAGAAGAAAAAAAAATCAGCTGTATAGAGTTTATAAGAAACACATCTAGAAAGAATGTAAGGATACTGAAAAACTGAAATCGAAAGAATGGAAAAAGACACAACCAAATACTAAGTAAAAGAAAGCTGATATAACCGTATTGGTATCAGACAAAATGGACTTGAAGGAAAAAACATTATTATATACGAAAAAACTGGTATTTTTTCTTTTTTTTTTTTTTTTTATTGTGTTTTAGGTGAAAGTTTACAGCTCAAGTTAGTTTCTCATACAAAAATTTATTCATGTATTGTTATGTGACCCTAGTTCCTATCCCTGTAATGTGACCCGACATTCCTCCTTTCCACCCTGGATTTCCTGTGTCCATCCAACTAGCTCATATCCTTTTCTGTCCTCTCATCTCACCTTCGGACAGGAGCTGCCCATTTAGTCTTTTGTACCTACTTGAACTTGAACTAAGAAGCAGACTCTTCACCAGTATCATTTTATGTCTTACAGTCCAGTCTATTTGTCTGAAGAGTCGGCTTCAGGAATGGTTTTAGTTCTGGGTTAATAGAGAGTCTGGGGGCCATGTCATCCGGGGTTCCTGCAGTCTCAGACCATTAAGTCCAGTCTTTTTCCTAGAATTTGAGTTCTGCACCCGACTTTTCTCCTGCTCCATCAGGGACTCTCTGTTGTGTTCCCTGTCAGAGCAGTCATTGATGGTAGTTAAGGCACTATCTAGTTCTCCTCAGGCTGATGGAATCTCTGGTTTATGTGCCCCCTTTTGTCTCTTGGCCTCATATTTTCCTTACGTCTTTGGAGTTCTTCATTCTCCTTTGCTCCAGGAGGGTTGGGACTAACTGATGCATCTTAGATGGTCACTTGCTAGCTTTTAAGACCCCAGGCACCACTCACCAAAGGGGGATGCAGAACAAAAAACTGATACGTTTAATGATTAAAAATATACTGCAAAACTAACAGAATTAAAAGGGGAGACTGGAAATACAATGTTTTAGGCCGGGTACCACTGAAGCATACATATACAGAGAGATTTATCTCAAGGAAATGACTCATGCGGTTGTTGAGAATGGCAAGTCCCAAGTCCATGGGTCAGGTGTCAGGCTGGACGCTTCTCCTGACTCACATAGTTCTGCAGTGGCCGATGAACCCGTGATTGGCAGGTAAGATGGCAGGCTGCCAGGTCACAGGCTGTGGAGGCCAACAAATCCTAAGATTGGCCGGCAATATGGTAGGCTGCTGTCTCAAGTCCCAAGAACTGGAGGTCTGATGATGATAAGCCAGATGCAGAAGAGCCAGAGCAAGTGAACGAGCTTTGCCAGAACATCCATCTATACATTGGATGTAGGCCACACACCCAAAAAAACTCCCCTTACAACTGATTGGCTGATCACATCATGGAGGATGACTACATCATTACATCCATCGCTGCCAAACTATATCATTACATAACTGCCCAACTGCATCATTCCATAGCTGCCAAACCACAGAGAATCATGGCCCAGCCAAATCAACACACTGAGACTCATGGCTCAGCCAAGCTGACACAAAACTTTAACCATAACATCCATCATTATAATAGGAGATAGTGATCTCAGTGATCAATAAACCAAACAGGCAAAAAAAAAAAAAAAATCAGTGTTTATGAAATTTGAATAGCACAATTAATCTAATGGACACATATAGAACAATGCCAAGCCAACATTCCAAGACCTTACAAGGACACCATGGGAAGGAAAGTATATGCCAACCTCACTCATAAACATAGATGCAAATATCATAAGTGAACTATAAGCAAGCTGAATTCAGCAATATTCAAAACGAGTAATACATTATTACCAAGTTGGATTTATCCCAGGAATGCCTTGTGAATTTAATATTAAAATATGAATTAATTGTTAATTTTTTTAGGTATGATAATATGTTTTTGTAGAATATCCTTATTTTTAAGAACTGCATGCTGAAGTATTTTATAGGTGGTGTGTCATGGTATCTGCAGTTTACCTTCAAACAACTTGCAAAATACAATATGTAGATACATAAGGCAAAAAAAGATAATTGCTGTACCTAAGTGGTAGGTATATGGGTGCTCACCACACTATTCTTTCAACTTTATGTATGTTTAAAATTTTTCATAATGAAAAGTTATTTAAAAAAGAAAACCAAGTAATAACATTTACCACATTAATGGAGTAAGAAGAGAAAAGTCTGATAAAATTCAACGTCCATTCATGATTTTTAAAAAAGCCTCTTATCAAACATAAAAAACTATAAAAACCAAGCCTACTGCCATCGACTTGACTTCAACTCATAGTGACCCTGTAAGACACAGTAGAACTGCCTCACAGGGTTTCCAAGGCTATAAATCTTTACCAAAGCAGACTGCCACATCTTTCTTCCTTGAAGATGCTGGTGGGTTCAAACCGCCAACATTTTGGTTAGCAGCCAAGCACTTAACCACTACACCACTGATATTCCTTAGCAAGCATAATGGTGATACAAAGTATTTCCTTTAAGATAAGAAACTGGAAATGCTTAAGATCATTAGCCATTCGGGAAATGCAAATCAAAACTACAATGAGATACCATCTCACCTCAACAACAACAAAAAAGGCTAGCGTTAATCCAAAAAACACAAAATAATAAATATTGGAGAGGTTGTGGAAAGACTGGAACATTTATACACTGCTGTTGGGAATGTAAAATGGTACAAACACTTTGGAAATTGATTTGGTGCTTCCCCAAAAAGCTATAAATAGAACTACCATAAAACCCAATGATCCAGGAATTCCACTCCTTGGAATATATCCTAGAGAAAAAAGAACCCTCAAGGGATAGATACATGCGCACCCATGTTCATTGCACCACTGTTCACAATAGCAAAGAGATGGAAACAATCTAGATGCCCATCAACAGATGAATGGATAAGCAAATTATGGTTTAGTCACACAATAGAATATTACGCAATGGTAAAGAACAATGATGAATCCATGAAACATCTCATAACGTGGATGAATCTGGAAGGCATTATGCTGAGTGAAGTTAGTCACAAAAGAATATCATATGAGACCATTATTATAAGAACTCAGAAAAAGTTTTAAACACAGAAGAAAACATTCTTTGATGGTTACAAGGGTGGGGAGGGAAAGGGAGGAGAATTGGCTAACTAGATAGTAGGCAAGAACTATCTTAGATGAAGGGAAGGACAACACACAATACAAGGGAAGTCAGCACAACTGGACTAGACCAAAAGCTAAGAAGTTTCCTGAATATAACCAAACTCTTTGAGGAACAGAGTAGCAGGGGGCCCGGGAACCATGGTTTCAGGGGACACCTAGGTCAACCGGCATAACAAAGTTTTTTAAGAAAATGTTCTGCATCCCACTTTAGTGAGTGGCATCTGGGGTCTTAAAGGCCAGCAAGCGACCATCCAAGATGCATCAATTTGTCCCAAATCACCTTGAAAGGAGAATGAAGAACACCAAAAACACAAGGAGAATGTTAGCCAAAGAGACAAAAGACCACATAAACCAGAGACTCCATCAGCCTGAGACTAGAGGAACTAGATGGTGCCTGACTACCACCAATGACCGCCCTGACAAGGAACACAACAGACAGTCCTTGATGGAGCAGGAAAAAAGTAGAGTGCAGAACTCAAATTCTAGTAAAAAGACCAGACTTAATGGTCTGACTGAGACTGAAGGAACCCCAGAAGACACTGCCCCCCAGGCTGCCTGTTAACCCAGAACTAAAACCATTCCCAAAGCCATTGATACATGAGACTAAATGGGCAGCTCCTGTCAGGAGGTAAGATGAGAAGGCAGAAAGGGACAGGAGCTGGTTGAATGGACATGGGAAATCCGGGGCAGAAAGGAGGAGTGCGCTGACATATTATAGGGATAGCAGCTACGGTCACATAACAATGTGTGTATACATTTTTGTATGGGAAACTAACTTGAGCTATAAATTTACACTTAAAGCACAATTAAAAAAAAAAAAAGATGAGAAACAAGAAAAAGATGGCTGATTTCCAATATTGTATTAGTGGTCCTAGCATTAAAATAATGCAAGAACAAGAATTGGAATGGAAGAAACCAATCTAGCTTTATTCATAGATGATATGCTTATATACATTCAAAACCTCAAAGAATCTATAGATATGTTATGTAAATTAGAAGAAAATTTAGCAAACAAGTTTGTTAGATACAAAATCAGTAAATGGAAATCAAGTGCATTTCTATACACTACAAATAGAAATTACAATAAGACGTTTATAATAGGACCATTAATACGAAATATCTAAGAATAAATCGGACAAAAGATATGCCAGAACTCTACCGGCAAAAAATTGTAAAACTTTACTAAGAGATATTAAAGAACACTAAAATAAAAAGAGGGCTATATTCTGTCCAGAGCAAAGAAGAACGATGAAAACCAAAGACACAAGGAAAACATTAGCCCAAAGGACTAAAGGACCACATGAACCGGAGACTCCACCAGCCTGAGCTCAGAAGAACTAGATGCTGCCTGGCTATCACCACTGACCCCTCAGACAGGGGTAACAAAAGAGAGTTCCAGACAGAGTAGGAGAAAAAACGTAGAACAAAATTCAAATTCATGAAAAAAAGACCAGACATACTGGTCTGACAGAGACTGGAGGAACCCCTGAGGCTATGGCCCCCAGACACTCTGTAACGCAGAACTGAAGCCATTCCCGAAGCCCACTTTTGAGACAAAGATTAGACAGGCCTATAAAACAAACACTAACACTTGTGAGGAACGTGACTCTTTAGTTCAATCAAATATATGGGACCAAATGGGCAACTCTTGCCCAAAAGCAAGACAGGAAGGCAGGAAGGGACAGGAACTAGACGAACAGACACAGGGAACTCAGGGTGGAAAGGTGGAGCATGCTGTCTGTCACATTGTGGCGATTGCAACCAATGTCACAAAACAGTGTGTATACACTGAGTGAGAAATTAACTTGAGCTGTAAACTTTCACCTAAAAAAAAAAAGCACAATAAAATTAAAAACTTTAAAACTCAAAAAAAAAAAAAGAGTGGCTATACTATGTCGTAGACTGCAAAACTCACATTTGTAAAAAATGCCAATTCTTCCCAAATTGATCTATATAATCAATGCAATCCCAATCAAAATCCCAACAGAGTTTGTCAAGAATCTGATAAGCTTATTCTAAAATGTAAATGAATGTGCACAGGGCCAGGAAGAGCGAAGACACTTTTAAAGAAGGACAAAAAGGACTTCCTTACCAGAGCTAGTTTCTTTAAGAGGCAATAGCAATTTAAGGCAGTGTGATCTTGGAGCAAGGACAGAAAAATAGAGTAATGAAAGAATAAAGAGCCCAGAAACAAACACCTGCATATAAGGGCACTTGATATATAACTGAAGGAGCCTTGCAGATGAGGGAAGGAAAGATGAGCTTTTCAATAAATAGCATGAGGACACTGAGTATCCAAATGAAAAAATAAAATTGGGCTTCTACTTCTCCCCATACACCATCAAGTCCAGGTGGAGCAGAAGCCTAAACGAGAAAGGCAAGACCATCAATAAGGCATCTAGAAGAGTAGAGGAGGGTTTCTGAAATAAGATGCCAAAAGCAGTGAGCCAGTGGTTCTCAACGGGAGACAATTTTGCCCCCCAGGACATTTGACAATGTCTGGAGATATTTTTGGTTGTTGCAGCTTGGAAAGGGGAGAGGGAATGATGCTGGCATCTAGTGAGTAGAGGCCAGGGATGCTGCTAAATGCCCCACAATGCACAAAACACCCTCCAACAACAAGAGTTATCCAGCCCAAAATGTCAATAGTGCTCGAGGTTGGGAAATTCTGCAATAACCTTGAAGGAGAAGACTGACACTCTACTACATTAAGAACATCTGCTCATCAGGCCTCAAATTCTCATAAAAAGACCAGGCTTAATCGTCTGACGGAAACTAGAGGGACCCTGGAGGTCATGGTCCCCAGACCCTCTGTTAGCCCAAGACAGGAACCATTCCCAAAGCCAACTCTTCAGACAGGGATTGGACTGGACTACAAGACAGAAAATGATACTGGTGAGGAGTGAGCTTCTTGGCTCAAGTAGACACATGAGACTATGTGGGCAGCTCCTGTCTGGAGGCGAGATGAGAAGGCGGAGGGGGACAGGAGCAGGCTGAACGGACACGGGGAATACAGAGTGGAGAGGAGAAGTGTGCTGTCTCATTAGGGGGAGAGCAGCTAGGAGTATATAGCAAACTGTATATAAGTTTTTGTATGAGAAACTGACTTGATTTGTAAACTTTCACTTAAAGCACAATAAATTAAAAAAAAAAAGAAAAGAATGTCTGCTCATCAAAAGATACCGTAAAAACCCATTTCTGTGGAGCCGATTCCAATCCTACGGAACAGAGTAGAACTGCTCCCAATAGGGTTTCCAAGGAGTAGCTGGTAGATTCGAACTGCTGACCTTTTGGTTAGCAGCAGAGCTCTTAACCACTGCACCACCAGGGCTCCAAAAATACCATAGACTAAAAAAAAAAAAAGCTAAAATAGAGAAACAACTGTCAGTGAATAAAAAAGACAATAGGAAAATGTGTCCATGGAAAGACATGAACAGGCCCTTCAGAAAAAAATGAAATCCAAATGGCTAATGTTGTTGTTGGGTGCCATCAAGTCTATTCCAACTCACAGTGACCCCGTGCGACAGAGTAGAACCCCCATAGGGTTTCCTAGGCTGTAATCTTTATAGGAGCAGGTCACCAGGTCTTTTCTCCCACGGAGCCGCTGGGTGGCTTTGAACCGCCAACCTTTCAGTAAGTGGCTGAGTGCTTAATTGTTTTGCCAGCAGAGCTAATAGAAACATATTTTAAAAAGGATGGTCAACCTAATTAGTAATAAAAGAAGTGTAGATTAAGATCATAATGAGATACCATTTACACCCACCCAATTGATGGTAGCAAGTGTTAGGCAAAGATATGAAATGGCAGCAACTCTCGTACATTTTGATCGGAGTGTAAATTGGTACAGCCACTTTGGCAGTTTGACATCACATGGTAAAGTTGAAGACGTTCATATCCTTAGACTCAGCAATTCCAGTCTTAGCTATATATCCCAGATAAACGCTTGCACGTTTGCACCAGGAGACGTAAAAAAGAATATTCATAACAGCATTGTTTGCAGTAAAAAAAAAAAAAAAAATGTAAACAAATCTTATGTCCCTCACAGAAGATTGGATAAATTGTGGTACATTCATACAATGGAGTAGTACATCAGGAATAATTAATAATCTTTTTATGTCAATATGGGGAAACCCTGATGGCGTAGTGGTTAAGAGTTCAGCTGCTAACCAAAAGGTTGTCAGTTGGAATCCACCAGGCACTCCTTGGAAGCCCTATGGGGCAGTTCTACTCCGTCCTACAGGGTTGCTATGAGTTGGAATTGACTTGACAGCAATGGGTTTGGTTTTTTATGTCAATATGGAAGGTTCTCAAAAACATAATGTCGAAGAAAGAAGCAAGTCACAAGAGAATTTACGCTGTGTAATTAGATTTATAAAAATTTTCTAAAACAGAAAAATTCAACAAAAAACTGATTAGGGATACTCTACAGAACCCCTGGTGGCATAGTGGTTAAGTGCTACAACTGCTAAGGTCAGCAGTTCGAATCCACCAGGTGCTCTTTGGAAACTCTATAGGGCAGTTCTACTCTGTCCTATAGGGTTGCTATGAGTCGGAATCGACCCAATGGCAACGAGTTTGGTTTTTTCGTTTTTACAGGAAGTAAGGAGACCTTGGGTGGTGCAAATGGTTAGCGCCCTGCTAACTGAAAGGTTTGGTGGTTGCAATTCACCCAGAAGTGCCTCAGAAGAAAGGCCTGGTGATCTACTTCGAAAAAACTAGCCACTGCAAACCCTGCAGAGCAGAGTTCCAGCCGGATACACGTGGGGTCGCCATGAGTCAGAATAGATCGGACCACGACTGGCTTGTGTTTTTTGTTTTGTTTGTTTTTGTTTATGGAAGGTAATATGATTTTCTAAAAAACGATGACTATAAAATTCCAGATGATAGTCATCTCTGGGATGAGGGAGGGGGATGCAGTTGAGGAGGAATGCACGGGGGGCTTCTGGGGCCTGACACTGTTCTCCTTCTGGGCCCGGGTAACAGATACACAGGTGTTTATTTTACTGCTGTTCCTTAAACGGTACAGATATTTTTCATGCATGATTTTGAATGCATGCTAGATTTATGTTAAAATTTTAAGCATATAAGCACTTATAAATACACATAAATATTAGGAATTTGAACACGGGTGGTAAAACTGTCATGAAAAGTGAGGGAATTTATAAACGTAAATTCAGGATAATGGTTACACCCGAGGGGCGAGAGAAGGAAGGGGATGTGGGAGGGAGCCCCAGGGGACTCCAGAGGTCCTGATGATGCTCTTTTCCTGAAGGTGAGTGGTGGGGTCTCCGTAGGGGTCCACGGCATCTCGATTCTTTATTCTTTACATATAGTTTGTAAATACTCTTTTTAAAAATCTACCTAATAATAAATGTCATTTTTAAAGAAAATCATAACGCTATATATTCTTAGGTTTTGGCATTATTTGTAATCTGGCACGGTGTCAAACACTGAAGCCATCTGCTTACTTTGTCAAGTCTACTTTTTTCTAATACATTTTTGGTGCCGTATTGTGATGAACAGACAACTTTAGTACATAATAAACTATAATTCTCCTTGCTGCAAATGGGTAGAGTGGGAAATGTCCCCCTTTGGGGGCATATGAAAGTTTTGCTAAGTCTCCTCCAGTTCTTCACAGGGTACAAAACTGGGCCACTGTGTCCTCTGGCCACATTCAAGCCATTGGCTCCCTCTGTCTTTTCTCCAGCACTCACAAAGGAACAGTACATAAAATATGACCACATAAATCTATTGTCATATTTTGAGAAGGAACACATTTTTCTAGGATAAAGTACCAAACCTCTACTATTATATTAGACAAAGAGTAAGAGATTTCAAGGGTGGGGGGTGCAGAGGGCCATTTTGCTGTTTTTTTTATCACAGCCACAAAGGGTCTCAAATTTTGACTGTCGACCTTTGACCTTATCTCCAAATGAGATTACAGTACAGTCACCGAGATTCGCAAACCAGGCTCAGTGAAGACACTTGTTATAGCATATGTCCCAGTTTCAGACCACATTTCTTGTAGTTTCCTGTGAATTAGTCTGGAGAGGAGATGAGAGGGCGGAGGGGGTCAGAAGCTGGCCAAACGGACACGAAAATAGAGAGTGGAGGGAAGAAGTGTGCTGTCTCATTAGAGGGAGAGCAACTAGGAGGATATAGCAAGGTGTATATAAATTTTTGTATGATAGACTGACTTGATTTGTAGACTTTCACTTAAAGCACAATAAAAAATTTAAAAATGGGGGGAAAATTGGGGCTGCCAGATTTAGCAAATACAAATATATATTTTAATTTCAGATGAATAGTAAGTCATTTTTTAGTATGGTTATGTCTTGTGCCCTGGTGTTACAACATTTAAGCACTCAGCTGCTAACTGAAAGGTTAGCAGGGCAGTTTGAACCCACCAGCTGCTCCACAGGAAAAAGACCTGGGGATCTGCTTCCATAAAGATTTCTTGCTGCTAACCAAAAAAACCAAACACAGTGCCGTCGAGTGGTTTCCGACTCATAGCAACCCAGTAGGACAGAGTAGAACTGCCCCATAGAGTTTCCAAGGAGCGCCTGGTGGATTCAAACTGCCAACCCTTTGGTTAGCAGCCACCGTAGCACTTAACCACTACGCCACCAGGGTTTCCTTCTTCCTGCTAAACCAGAAACCTAAAAAAACCAGAAAGCCTAGGGGCAGTGAAATCACTTCTGATTCCTGTCGACCCTATGTACAGCAGGAGGAAACACTGCCTGGTCCTTTGCCATCCTCACAATCGTTGTTATGCTTGAGCCCATTGTGTAGACACTGTGTTCTTAAAGATCACAGCCTAGGAAACCCTATAGGGCAGTTCTTCTCTGTCATACAGGGTTGCTATGAGTTGGAATCAAGTTGACAGCACACAACAGCAACAACAAATATCCCATGCCATATTTGGGACATATTTATCCTAAAAAATTGTTCTCTGTTTATCTGAAGTTAAAATTTAGCTGAGAGTCCTGTATATCATCTGACAGCCCTATTAAAAATGGAAGCATCCAGCCTCTCCCCAGAGTGGGTGGAGAAGGAATCTACCTTTAGTGTCAGATACCTTTGAGCCAAGTGCAGCATAGATATGATCTTGTTTAAAACTCACAATGACCCCATGAGGAACATATTATTACTTCACTTCACAAGTGAACGCAAAGCTTGAATAATTCATTCCAGGTAAGACGGAGGCATGACACGGGTGAGGAATCAAATCCAGGTTTGCTTCCCAATTCTGTACTCTTGCCTGGTCAGCACACTCCCATCAGAAAGCTTCCAGATGGCCTTTTCTTTTTTTTTTTTTTTTGGGGGGGGGTTAATACAAAAGGGAAAAAGAGTTCTGAAAATACTTCAAAGGCTTTTCTGTCATAGCTTAATATTTTATGTGAAATACAATATTTTTCATATCTAGTTAAATCTGCTTGCCCTAAGTGTACGTAATTATAAACGAAATTTGCATAGTCCCAGCATGTCTCAAGGAATTTACTTTAATGAAGAGTTTTGCCTTAGGAAATCTAGGTAATCTCTTCGGAGCTCAGTTTCCCCATCTGTAAACTGAAGATGTTCTGTGACAGCTAAAGTGCTTTTCATTTCTCTGCCTTTAGAACGTCCTTGCCTCATTTGAGAAAGCAATGAAATCTAAGACAGCTCTCTGCTGCCACCTGCTGGAAAATTAGAGCACCCATTGCTGCTTGAAACGAAATCTATTCAGGAACCAGTCAGTTGCCTTTTAACAAATTCACTCAATGAGAATGATAGCTTTCTGGGTTTTCCAAGTTTCAGTGTTTTCAATTTGTAAAACATTCCAAATGAGTCAAGCCTGAACTTTAATATATCTCTGACCATCTGGAAATTAAAATTTTTAGTAGGTTTTCCCACAGTGGAGTATTTTTTATATTTGTTTTCCAACAACTGTCCTGCCAAATCTACTCACACAGAATTTGCTTCAATAATTGTTTTTAGTGCTGCATGTATGAGGTATGATTTTAAAAAATCTCCAATATACTAGAAAAAAATATTTTTACTGAAATGATTTTTTAAGATTTCTGAAACATTTAATTTTTGTGCTGTGAGAAGACAAGACCCACAACACCTGTCCACATTTAAACACGTACACACACACACCCTGGAATACGTGTGCTTATTTTTTAAAAGTCTGACTGCTTCATATCTATAAAGTCTAATTTTTCCCCCCACTGGAAAAATGTTCCCTGAATTAAAGGCTAACTATTGATCTTAATTTTTAAAATCTGTAAAAACCCCTTTCCAGAATTCCCATGATAGCACTAAAAAGGCAGTCCAAATAATTCAATCATAAAATATAAAATAGGAGATGGAATTTATTGGCAGCTGGGGCTGAGCCAGCTTGGGAGGATTGCAGCCAAAAGCCAGTCCCTTCATATCTGAGTTCACAATTATATCCATTTTGTTGTATAGTTGCCTGGAGCATGATGCAATCTAAGCAGTAATAAAAAAAACCAGAATCCTATACTCTTCTGGAAACTAATCTTGGGGGAGGGCTTCTTTTAAAAGAGGTCAGGAAAAGAGTCTGATGCCCCTGTATTGCTGTACTATTTATTGCTTCTGCTTGTGATTCCCAGACAGAGCTATAAACCGACTTAGATATTTGAATACGTTTACTTACTGCCATCTTTTGGTTTATGATGAAACTCACTTAAAAAATATCCAAAACTACTTTCCAATCCTTCTGCATCTCTTCCATTTGTGGTACAGTAATATACAACAGTGCATTTTTTTTTTTCTTGGCTGTAATCTTTTTTTTTTTTTAATTTTTACTGTGTTTTAAGTGAAAGTTTACAAACCAAGTCAATCTCTACTACAAAAACTTATATACACCTTGCTATACACTCCTAGTTGCTCTCCCTCTAATAAGACAGCATACTCCTTCCCTCCACTCTCTATTTTCATGTCCATTCGGCCAGCTTCTGACCCCCTCTGCCCTCTCATCTCTCCTCCAGACGGGAGCTGCCCACATAGTTTCGTGTGTCTACTTGATCCAAGAAGCTCACTCTTCACCAGTATCATTTTTATTCCATAGTCCAGTCCGATCCCTGTCTGAAAAGTTGGCGTTGGGAATGGTTCCTGTCCTGGGATGACAGAAAGTCTGGGAACTATGATCTCTGGAGTCCTTCTAGTCTCAGTCAAACCATTAAGTCTGGTCTTTTTATGAGAATTTGAGGTCTCCGGCTCCCTCAGGGGGTTCTCTGACAACAGTGCATATTTTTAATATCATTGTTTCTAATTATACAGATAATAAAGGCTCAAACAGAGAGCTTGGAAAACCCAGAAATGTACAAAAGAGAACTTAAATCTCCTTTAGCCTATCTGTTGAAATATAACCACTGCTGACACATTAGTAGTGTCAGTCCTGTGGTGCAGTGGTTAAGAGTTCAAATCCACCAGCTGCTCCTTGGAAAGCCCACAGGGCGGTTCTACTCTGTCCCATAGGGTCCCTAGAGTCAGAATTGACTTGACAGCAACAGGTTTTTTTTATCTGTATGTTTTTCTTTTTTAATATAGCAAAATATTGTACATATTATTTTTTAGTTGACTTTTTAACATACCATTTTCTAGGCAAAATTTGATCTGACCCAAATGTAATTACTCAAACTGACTTCACGTCAGGATCACACTGCCGTCAATTCCAAATCATAATGACCTTTTAGGACAGGGCAGAGCTGTCCCATAGGGTTTCCAAGGCTGTAAATCTATACAGAATCAGACTACCATATCTTTCTTCTGCAGAGGAGCTGCTGGTGGGTTTGAACCGCTGACCTTTCAGTTAGCAGCCAAACTCTTAACCATGGCACCACAAGGGCTTCTTCATGTCAGGATGCTGAGGTTGAAAACGTTGGGAAAGATACCTAACTTCTTTGGGCCTCGGTGTCCTTGAAAAATGAAGAATTTCTTTCCAATCCTACAAACCATAATACTACTACCAAAGCCTGTCTTTGAATGAAATCTCATCACCATATTACACCCTAAAGACTCTATGCAACAGTCCCACACGCCCTTAGTTTATACATACACACACACACACACACACACACACGTGCACACATACACACTAAGTGCACATATGTTATTTGTGTATTATATATAATTTTAGCTCTTTTTTTCCAACTGCCCTATGCAAGCCTCTTGAATGTGCCTTATTTTTGCTAGCAATTTTTATGATTCAGCTTCAGCTAACTAGTCTTTAAAAATAAAAAGTAAAAAGAAAATAACCATCTTTTCAATAAAATCAAGGATGACAAAGAAAGGGTTAAAAAAATCAATTTTGGGGCTTTACTCTTAGTATTTAAAGAAATAAATTTCCAAGAATATGAGATGAAATCACTAACAATTATGACTTAGTAGGAAGAAAAGGTAACAAACTTGGGGGAAAAAACAAAGCAACATCAATAGGAGATGAGAAATAGAAAGATAGCGTAAACCAAAAAACCAAATCCATTGCTGTCGAATCAATTCCAACTCATAGCAACCCAGGACCTAAGAAAGCCAAACTAGAAAGGAAATGAATTTATCTAAAGAAGGAAAGTAAGAAGGTGGATGTAATTATGTTTAATTATATAAACAACATGAGCAAATTATGTTTCATCTCTGTCAAGGACCAAAAAGGAAATTGGTTCAGGTTGTTGTTAGATTAATTTAGACATTAGAAAACTGCTCGTTAAAAGACGGGGAAACCAGAGGCAAACATACCAAAAATGGAAAACGCACTTTAGCTTTTGTACAGGGGCTGTCATTGTGTCCTGATACCTGCTCTTCCCTTCTTATACAGGAATAGAATCCCCTATTTTTAGCTGGGCACATGATCTCAAAAATAAAGACTGCATTCCCCAGTTAGGAGTGACCACGTGACTAGGTTCTGGCCAGCTTGATGTCAAGAAAAGTATCCTTGAAGTGTGTGGTGGGCTGAGTCTCTTTTCCCCATTTCCTTCTTCTTGCTGGCTAAAATGTAACTTTGATAGCTTAAGCTCAAACACCCACCTTGGACCATGAGGTGGAAGCCACAGAGTGAAATGAGGAGCGACAAGATAGAAGGAGCCTGGGTTCTGGATGATTGTGGAGCTGCCTATCTGTGGACTTTATTTAAATGAGAAAAATAAACTTCTGTCTTGTTTAAGCCACTGTAAGTTCGGGTTTTCTATTACTTGCAGCCTATCCTAATTCTAAGTGATATATCCTTAAAACCAGGCATTAACTTTTTAAAAAATGTATCTTATGATGCCTATACAGCGTGTTCATTGGTAGCAAAAAATTGGAAAAATCTAATGATGCAGGACCAATCTAACAAGTTTGTATGATATGCCCTTATAGTAGAATACTACGTAACCAGTAAAAATAGTGACATAAGTCTATATATATTGACCAGGAAAGATCTCATCTGGAAAGAAATGTTCTAAAATGTTACTAGTAGTTACTTGTGGTTAGAAAGATTAGGTTCATTTTTTTTTTTTTGGAGGGTGGAGGACTCGTAGGTATTTTTACTGTAGTTTCCCAACAATTAACATGGTCTGGCAGAAAATGGGCATGGATCAAATAACAAATGAATGAATAAATGTGGGGTGGGGGAGAAACAGACTATGGAGAATACTAAAGAAACGGCAAAGGGGGAGTTTGATGTGATTGGCAAAGCAGTCACTGTAGGTTCATGAAATGGGAAATGACAAGATGGACCTATAGAATTTATACCTAAATGGGATTGCCAAATTCAGTGAACACCTTGCTGAACTCAGCAGCACGCAGCACAGTGGACCACTCCCCATCTTTAAAGCACCCTGTTTCAGGCTTCAGTAATTCTGTCCTCTCCTCGTGTTCTCCATTTACTTCACTAGATGCTCCTTTTTCAACCTCCTTTGACAACTCGTCCTCCTTTTCCCAATCTCTGAATGTCAATAGCCCTCTAATGCTGAAAACTCCCCAGTTTATATCTCCAGACAAGAGTTGTTCCTCCAAGCTCCAGATTCATAAATACAACTGCCTTCTTGACATCTCCAAGTGGATGTCTCATGAGCATCTCAAATTTAAGTAATGAAACTCTTGATTTCCCAAAAGAAAAATATATACATATACACACTTGTACATCTCAGTAAAACAAAAAATGCTTATTAAAGTCAGAAACCTGAAATCATCCCTATCTCCATCCTCTCCCCACATCCAATCCATCAGCTAATTCAGTTATCTCTATCTTCAAAATCGATCTCAAACTCATCTGTCCCAAGCCACCACCCGGGTCTGTAGAACAGATCCTGGCTACCCACCTCATTCACTCTCCACATAAAAGCCAGATAATCTTTTAATGAAGTAAATCAGATCATATCACTCCCCTGCTTAAAATTCTGCAATAACCTCCCATGGTACTAGGAATAAAATCTAAACTTCTTATCATTCAGGATCCTTGTATTCATTAGGCACTTCTGGCCCACTGCCTAGGGGCTGAGACCTTGCCTCTAAAAATGTTTGAGACTGGGGGAAAAAAGAATTGGCTCCCCTAAACTACAAATTGAAATTTCAAGTCAGCTTTTATGTATTTACATATTTTATTTGAATGCAGGATGTGGGTGCATATCCAATTTGTTGGATATAATATGGAGTGGGCTTCCCAAAGTAGGAGCGCACAGGGCCCATACCTGTCCCAAGGAGCAGGGCTCCATGTAAGGTCTATAAGTTTTCTAAAATGGCCCTCTCTGCAGGTCCAGTGGAGCCCTGGAGGTGCACTGGCTAAGAGCTATGGCAAGCTATGGCTGCTAAGCAAAAGTTTGATAGTTCGATTCTACCAGCTGCTCCTTGGAAACTCTATGGGGCAGTTCTAATCTGTCCTATAGGGTCACTATGAGTTGGAATTGACTAGATGGGAAAGGGTTTTTTTTTTTTTTTTACAGGCCCTGCATATCCCCGTCTGTGCCTACCTCTCCCTGTTTCCTACTCCTTGCTCACAAACTCAGCCAGCCAGTCCTGGCAAATTCCAAAATCTTTCCCACCCTCAGGGCCTTTGCGCTTGCTGTTCCCTTTTCCCTCAGTCCTTTTCCTAGCTGGCTTCTTCTTCATTAGTTTTCGGATTAGATGTCACTTCCTCAAAGGAACCTTCCTGACCAGTCCACCTAAAGAAGCTATCCCCCCACACCGAGTTGTTCTCTCTCTCCTTATTTCCTCCATAACACTGCTCACAATCTGTAGTTATTTTATTTTAATTGTCTGTTTATTCTACCGTCCTCATTAGACTAACAATAAACTCCGTTAAGGCAGGAAACTTAAGTGTTTTGTTCTCTGTTGTACCCTTAGGGCCTACTCCATTGCCCAGCACAGAGCGGACTCCAATAAATAGTTACTGAATGAATGGATAAATGAATGAAAACCTAATCTTCAAGGGAGGAGGGCCAAGCTGGAAACATTTGCCTTGGACTCCATCTTGAGAAGCTGATGGCACTCATCATCCTTTGATTCTAGGCACCCAGATAGCTTTTCAAGACGAATGCTTGGAGATTTTTTTCCCACACAAGTTATGATGAAAGCTCGAGTAACTTACCCGACTGGGGTTGGGGTCGGGGGAATCATAAATTTGCTCAAAACTAGGTGAAGGGAAACGAAGTGGTTTGGAGCAGACATAATGGCACTCCTGGTTTGGGTTCTTCGTTTGCACCCTTCCCTTCCCCCCTCCACCCCATCCCCCGACTCCAACGGCTCTAGCCTCTTCCTGTCTTCAGCTTGAAGCAAAGGGTGGCTTTAGCCTCCGATTCAGAGGTCAAAAAGAACCCCACCTCTTTAATTATTCATAAGGAAGGATGGGGGCGCTACAGGAGCCGAGGTTGTTTGCTATTCATGAGGGGGCGGGATCTCCTTCCCGTTGGAGCTTCCGGGAACATCTAAATTATTCATAAGGAAGGAGGGGGGGCACTACGAGAGTAGGGGTGTTTGCTACTCATAAGGGGGCGGGGCCTTCTCGCTGGGGCTCCCGGGAGAGTTCTAAATTATTCATGAGGAAGGAGGGGCCCTACGGGAGGCGGTGGTACTTGCTATTCATGAGGGGGCGGGGCCTACTTCCCGCTGGGGCTCCTGGGAGTGTTCTAAAATGTTCTTGAGGCCACGGGGGCGCCTGAGAGGTGGGAACGCAGCTCCAGCGCGGACCGGAGCCGGACCCTACTTACCCGGCGGGAAATCTTTGAGGAAAAAAAAATTTTTTTTAAACGTTAAGAAATTTGAGAATGGTGGGGCAAAACGACTAAATCCCATTTTCCTGTGAATCTTTAGCCGGAAAACTGTCAAAACTTGTGGTAAAAAGATTTTTTCCCCCAGTATTTTCTTGAGGTGATAGTTTCATCTTTACATGGCCTGAAAGGGGGTAAAAATACGTATCGTAATGTAGTTGGATTCTTATATTGGCCGATTTCTCTTTTATGGTCCCCTTAATTTACCTCTTTGGAGATCTTTTGGGTTAATAACCGAGCAGATGGGGTGGGTCTCTTCAAAGGATTTTATTTTGTTAAAACAAATGAATTGCTATTTGACGTTTTTTCTCTGAAGAAGGGGGGGGGAAGTTCATCATTTAGGGCCTCCAGTATAGCCAAAAATCAGTGGGAAGGAACAGGGGCATTGAAACATATGTAACTTTGGCTTGTGATTTTCTTCCTCCTAGAAGGGTGAGAGAAAACTAGAAATAATTTGAGATTACACCTTTAGGATTTTCAGAAAAGCCTGATGTTTCCCCCAAAATGTTCTCGTCTGAGTGAGGAAGATAAAAAATTGTTAAGAGGAGCCATTAGTTTTAAAGAATTTGAGGCCTATTATTTTTTAACCCTTTTAAAGGTTTAAAAAGTATATAAACTTAGTGGCTGACTCTAAAGTCATCCTAGGAACCAGGTATCAGTGAGTCTCTGAAGACACAGACCCTGTTTGAGTACTGATTTGAGAAACAGGACAAATCGTAGGCCAGATTTATATTTTATTGTAATGAAAATGCTTCAAAATACCTGCTGTGAAAAATTGAAAACAACCTCATGGATTAAATAAGATTCTTCCATTTGGTGGAATTATACACAGCCGTTAAAGTAGATATACTTGTAGATGTATATTTATTGACATAGAAATTACAATATAGTGTTAACTGAAATAAAGCAGATTACAAAATAGTATGAATAGTGTGACCCCCCCCACCCTTTTATGTTAAAAATGCATATTTATATACATGTAAAATTCTGGAAGGGTATAAACCAAAGTGTTTATAGGTGAATTTAATTTTGTTTAGCTGTATTTTGTAAACTTTTCAACAGTAAACATGTTATTTGTGTAATTTTAATGATAATTTAAAGTATCCACTAATTTAAATGCTCATTGAATGCTGAAGGAAAGTACTGTAGTATTTTTGTAAAGGAGTTTCAGATGATGCTTTTCACTAAGCACTAAATTTCTGTGTCATGTTTTCAAATATTTCATAGTGTTAAATCAGTATAAGTTGATATGTAACCTTTTAAGATGAGTAAGTAACAAAGTGATTTTAGTAATTTTGTGCCCAAAGGAAAAAAATGCTTTTTGGTCAGATATATTTGTAACTCTTTGATGAACTGTCTTAGTTGTTACTTCAGAAACAAGGTGCCATATACATATATATACATATATATATATATATATATATATATATATATACACGTACGTACATATTCGTATGTACGTACATATATGTGTATGTATACATACCTATACAAAAGACAATGCTTTTTAATTGAAACAATGAAATGATACAAAGTCATTGTGTGTGATGCATAATATATATATTTTAAGAATTATTGTTTAGTGTAAGTAAATACAAAACCCTGGTGGTGTAGTGGTTAAGTGTTAGGGTTGTTATTCAAAAGGTTGACGGTTTGAATCCACCAGGTGCTCCTTGGAAGCTCTATGGGTCAGTTCTACCCTGTCCTATAGGGTCACTGTGAGTCGGAATCGACTCAATGGCAATGGGTTTTTTTGGTAAGTAAATGATCAGTAATTTTAATAAATTCTTTTAGGAAATGTTCATCTTTGCAATCAAGTGATGCAGGCCCTTCCTAAGATTTATCAATAATTATTATTAACAAAAAGTGGAATAGATGGAAGAGCTGTTATTATTCATTTACTTATCCTAGTCTTATAATTTTGAAAAACTTTAATTTCACTGCTCATTTGTGTATGGTAGAGCCTGTAACTGGTAATAGCAATATGACCTACTTAAGCTATTAGAGCTAGTAAATTGAAATAGCTCTAAACTTAAAGTCTCTATTTTTTTTATTTCTTTGTTTTTATTGTTTCTAACAAAAGACAATGTCTACTCAGTTTTAAAAGAAAGAACATTACTACAAAGTTTAAAACTACATTAATACTTTGATTACAATATAAAGATGGCAAAAGTAACATACTAATTGATAGATATTGAATGTATTTTATATTATTGCATTGATTTTTATGTTAAATCTTTTACTTTTTTTCTGTTTTGCACATTTCTTAGACTCTCATCCAAATACACACATATGTATGTCTCATTTTCAACCAAAACTCTTTTTCTGTTTATTGTATTTGAGCAAGCAATAAAGAATTTTGAAGTATTTCAAATGATGCTGAGATGGAAGGTACTGTTGGAAAATTCCGTATATTGGACATCATATTAAAACTTTTGTAAACATGGAGAGACAGCTATTGCCCATCCAAGTAGCAACTTCTTCATTAAAAAACAATAGCTCTTTATCGTTTTAATGTCTTTCCTTCTTTGTCTTTTGTGCTTTGTTTTTCTAACCAGGAGAGATTTATGAGATAAGAAAAAAGATGACATCCAGAATAAATACCAACTTCACTTTGATCCCCAACCAGAAATACAGACGAAGTAATCGTCAATCCAGCTATCTTTCCAAAGCCTTTGACTCTGATTCTCAACCCTTATCAACTCTTGGAAATTTTAAAGCCTTACCATTGGAAATATTTCAGATAATCTTAAAATATTTGACAGGTGAGGTTTGGGGACTATATGAGTAGGCTACAGAAGACTAATATTTTTATTTTTCTGAAAAACTAGTCTGTCATCTTTGGTCCTGCTAAAATGTTAATGGAGTTCACATTAAGTTTATTTTCTAATGTTTCAGCATTGTTAGCTAAGGGTGCAATGAGAAAGCATGTTACTCAAACTCTTGAAAGCATGCCTCTAATTATAATGACATGGTAACTTGGTTTTTACTCTCAAAATAGTTCTAATTCATTGGAAACTGGATTTAAAATAATTTTAAAGATTATTCTCTTTCCCTACTGGGCTTATTATTTTTACTATTATTACTATTAATGAGTTAGTTTGTAAGTTAATAGATTGTTCTAATAGTGATATTCTTGCATGTAAGCCATTCCTTTTTCCCCCTCTATGGTAGTGAAAGAAATCAGCATGCTAAGCATGGTGTCCAAAACAGTCAGCCAGCACATTATTAATTATATCTCAAGCTCATCAGGAAACAAAAGACTTTTACTACAGGACTTTCATAAACTTGAGCTGTCTGGAAGGAGACAAGACTCTGCTATATTGGAACATTACAGATGTCTAGGTAACTTGTATAATGAGATTTGCAACAAGTAAAGAGCTATGCTTAATTAAGGGGATTTTATCATACAATTCTGTAAAGCCAGTGGGAAATGGACTATTTCCTAAGATGTGACTATTTCCATGATGCTTTTAGTCTTTCCAGTGTGAGAACTTTGTCTTAACAACAGTCCCTTGCGTTTATCTGAAAAGATGAAAGGATGTACTTTAATGTAGTGTCAGTCCTTGTGATTTCATGTGGATGCAGTGTCACGTATGCTTATTGTCTTAGGTGGTTTACCCATTTAGGAAACTGATGTATTTTCTTTGCTTCACTTCCTGTGGGTCTAGTGAGTTTATTTCTATACCATTTTCCCTTTTAATCATAATCCAGTCCTTAAAAATAAAAAAGAAATTGAAATACATTATGGTAGAAGATCATTTATTCTTTTATCAGAAACTATGGTTTCCTTTTTTTTTTTTTTAAGCACTCTAACATATTTACTAACATCATTATGCTGTAATTAAATTGACCTTTACCACGAAGTTCTGTATAATCTTTCTTCCCTTGGTTTGTAGTCATTTATGTCTTTCACCCCATTCATTGATTTCATTTTCCCTAAGAGTGTGGAAATAAAATTCTATTTTTGACTTAACTTATGACACCAATTTAATTACAAAACCACCTTATAATTAACCAAAGCATGACAATACAGCCAAATATCAAGGTGATGTTGAGATAAAGGCATAATAGTAAGCCAAGTGAATACTGCCTTATAGTGGCCCAAGGGTGCCTAGCTTTAAGACAATAAAACTAGACTACATAGATGTGTATATACATCAAACTATATTAGACAAGTATGTTTAATAAGGCAAAATGAAAAGTACGTTATCTGATTAACAACGTTGATAGTTTGAGAATTTATGATTAGGGTTAGTCATCTAAGTAACAGAATATGTCAGTTACTTTTTGCTGTTTCTCATTGTGCCTTTTTTTGAAACACTCTTAGTTTCAGGGGAAGTGGTTCTTTGGTAATAGAGCTTATCTTTTGATTTTTACCTGCAAGAAAAAACTGATGATTTTTTTCTCTGAGAGCAAGTCTTAATTGCTTAAACAAAATAAAGCATTAAGACAATTATGTGGATAATTCAGTTAAAATTACAAATATATTGACCTTAATAGCTAGATTTTAAATGGTTTTATTCATGCAATGACTTCAGCCTTCCATTTAATTTTGATGTGGACATCTGGCTTATTACTGATTTTTCAGGTAAATGTTTGATGTACCTACCGTTTTCTCATATTGCCATTCCTGTCTGATTTGTTCTTGTTTCCAGACAATAAAATAACATTTCAGAATCCTGCACTCTGAAGATTATAAATTTTAATTGCTTCTTCATATAAAGCAGAGCAGATGGCCAGTGTGGAAAGAACATTACGTCTGACTCTATTTTTGTGAAGAAGAAATTAAAGAAGCTGGTCTCTAAAGGGTATAGCAGAGCACCTGTGTTAAAAAAAAAAAAAAAAAGTCATCCAGTATTGGTTTTCATGGCAAGTTGCAACGCCTAAAAATAGGAGTTTTACATTAGAAAAGGCAACCAATATACAATGATAGCATACAGTCCCCCAGCTGTGAGATGACATGGGACTGGATGCCAAAGTATGAGAGAAAAAGAACTCGACAACCTAAAAACCAAACACTGAAAAGGTCTTTGTATGTACAAAAATAAGGAGGATTTATGTTTAAAACTCAGTTCTGGTCATGTGTTATCCAAACATAGCAACTTCTAAAAATATGTTCCCATAGATTCTACAGAACTGTATAAAATCATATATTATGTAAAATGCAGAAAAAAAGAAAGCTCAAGAAAGTCACAATATTCAGATATATATTTTCCTACCACATATCTTATTTTTAGTTTGAGGACGTTTGCTCTTATAGGAATGTTAGCAGTGTATTGCCATTTTAGGAAAACAGACCACTTAAAGACAGAGGAAACAAATCATACACTTCCTGTCACTGTAATTCAAGTTACATATCTCACTGGGAAACCAAGAGTTTTTTTTTTTTAATTACACATACTTAACATGAAAATCCCATAAAAGGATATTTTTGAAGAAAGAGATACTTAATCTAAACTGAATATTTTCTGTGAATAAAAATGACTTCAAACTTCTGAAATTTTAAGTATTTATGACTTTAAATTTTTGTATTTGGAAAAAAGAATACAAGATCTCTTTTCTCATTCTTGCTGTGTTTTACATTAGCCACTCTTAAAACAGTTTCCGGACATGAGGTCAATTTCAAGAGATACTAGAATCTGTTTTCTATGGAATGAAGACAAAATCAAGTTTATTTTTGTAGTTATTTTCTTATCAAGTATGTTTTATTACTGTATCTTTTTTTAATCTAAATATGTTTCACATCTGTCCCATATTATCAATTTCACATTTTTTATGAGGTTTTTGCCAATGCCTCTTAGATGGACATCATAGTCACTTGGTAAACTTCATATATTATTAGGGCTTTGCTCCTTTCCTCCCAAATTTTCTCTTATTAAAAACCGTATCCGCTATTATTCATCCATAAAGAGAAATGAAGTTCTGATGCATGCATGACATGGAAGAACCTTGACAACATTATACTGACTAAGTCTGACACAAAAGAACAAATATTGTATGATCCCACTTATATAAAATATCTAGAATAGGCAAATGCATAGATGCAGCATGTGGGAGGGGAAGATGGGGAGTTACTGATGGGGGGTAGTGAGTTTTTGATGAAAAAATTTGGAAATGGATAATGGTGATGGTTGCACAATGTGGGGAACGTAATTAATGTCACTGAATTGTACGTGTAAAAATGGTTGAAACAGCAAATGTTTCATTTTATATATTCTACCATAATTAAAAAAAAAAATAGATATGAGCTAGAGCCTACTGTGATATGCCGTACCTGATTTTCAGGAGAGGTTTTGCTGTGCTTTATATTCTCAAATTAATTGCATTGTTATTTTTTCACGTGTGTCTCTCTGCTTTCTCAGGTCTGCTATTTAAAAGGTGCACGTTGCTGCTACCCACGAAGGAGAGGCTCAAGTACATTCACAAGACTCTTGCAGAAGTAAGATCACACTTCTGAATAAAATTACAAACTTTGATTTCCAATAAAGGTGTTTTATTAAGATATTAGACTAATTTTAAATCTATCTTTAATTAGAATTTTAAGAAATTAGTACTAAATAATCAACTGATGGTAATCTAAGACTTTATCAAGTACTTAGAGATTATAGAACACCCAAATATGGTATGCTATTTGCCATCAAGTCCATTCCAACTTATAGTGATCCTATAGGACAGAATAGAACTGCCCCATAGGGTTTCCTAGGCTGTAATCTTTACAGGAGCAGATTGCCAGGTCTTTCTTCCCAAGGAGCAATTAGCATCTAAGCAGTTAACCACTGTGCCACCAGGGCTCCTTAAATACCGGATAGTAGTCTTACTTATTATAAAACAAATTTTATATAATTAAATATATCATTCAATTTTACTAGGTTTCTCAGAATATAAAGATATTTTTACCCCACATGGGAATCGTGTGGAAGTTTTAAAGTGGTGTTTAGGTATTCTATTAAAATGTGATAATTTCTGAATGTTAAAATCTTAATTGTTTAAATGTACTAAAACGTAAGAAAGTATTTTTTAATGTATAAAATGACAAACCTCTTTTGATAATAGACTTGAAAATTTACATCATTGTTTGGGCATAGTCTCTGTATAAGTTTTACTGTACAAACCCAGACATCCAACTCTGATGGCTCAGTTCTGCACTCAATGCTATGCAAACTCTTTCTGGTGCACCAGCTGTTTTCATGTCAGTATTTGCATGGAGTTCAATTCTGTGGTATTAAAACAGCTTCCCAGCTGATTTTCTACTATCCGTTTCTTCCCACCTCAACTCATTCAGTACTCTAAATCAAGATTATTCTTAAAGCATCACTTTCATGAAGTTAACTTTCTTGCTAAAAAATCTTTCAGTGACTGCTTACTTTCAGCAAGATAAGGTCTAAGCTCTATAGCAGCATATAGGGTTCTCCCTGATAATACAACCTTACTTCCTCCTACTTGGAGCCTAATTAAGCTGCTCAGATCTTCCCTCCCTGAAGAAAACTTGTTTATTCCTACCTCCATTTCTTACCATTTCCTTCAACAATTCTTTCTATTCATTTGATCCAGATCCTACCAATACTATAAGACATCGCTTGTCTCGTATCTGTTGTAGGGGAAAAAACATCACAAAGTTTAGTAAAGCAAAAAGAAAGTTTTATTTGGCATATATTCAAAAGACAAAAGTTGAAAAGCAGACAAGCATGCTGCCAGAGCTAATGTCTGCCTGAATCTAAGGAAATATTACAGAACAGACAATGGTGGGAAAACAGACAAGCATGTTACCACAGTCATGTCTGCCCAAGTTCAGAGACTTTTCCATAATAGAATAAGCAAGAATGGGAAACCGGCCATGACTGTCTGAGTCCAGAGAAAGCTACAGAGTCATCAGTGTATATTAGCATTACAAACGGGCAAAACCATTGAAAGCTTCACCTTTTCACAGATTGACCAGAAACATCCTACATTTTGAATCGTCTTTCTTAGCAGTCATCCAGTCATCGGTACAGGTTTCAGTAGACGGTCAGGAGGGTCTTCGTTGGTCTAACAAATTTTCTATTCACTAAATACTAATAGAAAAAGATAAGAGTGGAAAGTCTTTTGTGTTCTGGCTTATGTGAAACAAACAAACAAACAAACAAAACCAAGCCCATTGCCATGGAGCCGATTCCAACTCATAGCGACCCTATAGGACAGGGTAGAACCCCATAGGCTTTCCATGGAGCACCTGGTGGATTTGAACTGCCAGCCCTTTGGTTAACACTTGTAGCACTTAACCACTACACCCCTGGGTTTCCAGCTTATATGAAAGGTTCCCTAAAAGATATTTTCCAAGATTATTCTATCTATTGTCTTTGTACCTCAGGGCCCAGTTGATGTGTCCTTGTGAGTCCTTGTGAGCCCTTGTGAGCCGAACTCCAGCTGGGTCACATTCCCTATGCTCAAGGACAGGAAATAATGACTCCAGTATTATTTCCTAAATCATATCCTTCATAACCTTTCTTGATCATTTCCAAGTTTATCTTTTCCCTGTTTATATACGGTGTCCAAAGTAGTGTCTATTCAGTCATTTTAGCATTTATACATTATTCTAACTGGATTATTATAATAATTTCACCTGTGTATATCTTCCTAAATAAGTTGTGAGCTCCTTGAGGGTAGGGGTTTTGTTTTACACTTCTTTGTTACCCCAATTTATGTAATATAATGCTAATCAGAATATGTACTGAAAAAAAATCTTGCTCATTTCCATTAAATTTGAATGTCGAATCATTGTAGAGTTCCACTGAAAGGGAAAAATTAATAGTTGTTCTCTTTACAGGTTTCATGTTTTAAATTCAGTGGCTGTGCAGCTCCTATGCAGTGTCTAGGATTACCATGTTATGGCATGTTTTTACAGGTATTTTTTTTAATGAAAGAAGAAGAGAAATGCTTTTTGAACTGTTAGTAAGTACAGTATGTAAATCCGTCTTTCCTTAGGTTAATAGAAGTCATAATAATCTCAAAGAGTGCAAAATAAAATTTTAAAGATTTGAGAATGTATTAATCTAACAGTGTGTTTGCTACTTCAGTTTTTCTTCTTGGGTTTTGCACTGGTGAGAAATGTTTAACATTTATTTATTCTACGCCAGTGTCCTCTCTAGATTTCCAAAAGTCTTGTAAAAACTAGAAATATTGTGGATTTTTAAAAGAATCTGTAAAATGAGTTTAAAGACTTGGCCTAGTTATTTAAGGTGTGATTTTAGAAATCAACTATTAATTTCAAGAATATTTCTGACTCCCCTTTTATTGTAAGTAAAGAAGATAATAATAACTAGCATTTATTGAGCCTTGCTATGCTTTAGATGCTGTTTTAAGCAGTTTATATGTATTAATTAATTTAACACTTTTAACAACCTTATGAGGTAGGTAGTTATCATCCTCATTTTGCAGATGAGGAAACTGCACAGAGAAGTGAAGTAATTTGCCCAAGGTTAAACAGCCAGTAAGTGGAACTCCAGAGACAACACTTTTAACCGCTACCATGCTTCTTCTCAAAGTAAAAACTATATAAGTGTAGGGACTATACTTAAGGACTTATTTTCTTTAAAGTTGCTCTAAATAAGAAGAAAGTTATACTTTACGGAGGAGGGGGATGTTTCCCCCTAAATTCTCAAATTTTAGGGGTTCTGTGGATTTATAGTTTTCAGCCCTCCAATGGCCTGCCTTCTTCTTTGTGGTCTTTCTTAGCACCAGAGTATCTTTGTATCTCTCCTATCATCAAGCATTGGAACATGGGAAAATTTATCTCTGTATCTCAGCCTGTCGTTCACCATCTCCTACAGGTCCAGATTCCTGGAGCCTAGGGCCTCCTACCAGCCTACTTTTCCAAGTCAGATTTTAGTTTTGTTTTTTATTGCTTTGGGACAAGTAATACATGCACATGTATTCATGTAAAATTCAAAATGGTATTCATATAGAAGTATAAAATGGTGTAAAGTGAAAAGTTAGCCTCCCTCCTAGGCCTGTCCCTTGTCTACCGAGTTCACTGCACCAGAAGTTACCACTGTTACCGGTTTCTCGTGTATCCTTACAGAGAGAAAACGATTAACTTTTAAACTGATGGAATCCAATTCAACTATTTCAGGAAGAATCTACGTGATTAATAACCCTTTCAGAATTTAATTATATTGGCTTACCATTTGAACCTCCTTTTCATATATGTTTGTCCATTCTAGTTTGCTCAAAGATAATAAGTTTTGATCTAATAAGAATGTATTTGCTTATTCACATCCACATGTCATAAATAAGTGCTAATAATTGCCACATTAAAATGATGTCATCATCATTTGTAAGCAGTATCATAAATGATAGCTAAAAAAAAAAACCAAACCCGTTGCCATCGAGTTGATTCTGACTCATAGTGAACCTAAAGGACAGAGTAAAACTGCCCCATAGAGTGTCCAAGGAGCACCTGGTGGATTTGAACTGCTGACCCTTTGGTTAGCAGCCATAGCACTTAACCACTATGTCACCAGGGTTTCCAAATGATAGTTAGAGGGCGTTAAAGAGGTTCTACTATAGTCACTGGTGCTTTACTCCAAAACTAAGCTACAGTATGGTTGTGAGTCAGATGCCTAAAGCTGTCTTCAAGGCTTTGGCTTTACTTTGTTATTTTCTTTGAACTGTCAGAGTTCAGGATTGAGTAGCATTAAGAAGTTCTCTGAAAAGATACTCCCATTTCCAGCTAAAAGTAAACTGGATTTTGGAGCATTTCTAGATCTTATTTATGTAAAATTTCTTATTCATTTGAACAGCTCCATAAAAAACTTGTTGATGTCAAGTTGATTCCGACCCGTAGCCACCCTATAGGACAGAGCAGAACTGCCCCACAGTTTCCAAGGAGCGCCTGGTGGATTTGAACTGCTGACCTTTTGGTTAGCAGCCGGAGTTCTTAACCACTATGCCACCAGGGTTTCCAAACAGTTCAGTAGTGGATGAAAATTGAAGTTATGCTCATAACGCAGTAGTGATTTACATTTCAATTTGATGGTCTGAACATCTGCAATATTTCCTTTATTTTATTATCCTCAGACCTTAACAGCAGGTTGGGATGAACTCGAGTGTCATCGTGTTTATAACTTCTTATGTGAGCTGACCAATCTCTCCCGCAAGATGCAGACTGTTGTCTGCAGTAAACCAGGTAAAGAACTACAATTCGCAGAAAGTATTATACAGAGATTAAAATAGAAAAAAGAAAAAATACAGAGTTCAAAAGTATATTTAAAAATAAATGATGGCATACATATTTAGTAAAAGGACAAAGAAATATAAGGGAATTATAAACACTAAATTGGATAGGGTGCAAAAAAGGGACATGTGATTGAGGAAAGAAAAGTGTTCAGAGGGCTTCAACTGTATTGATACTACTGTATTCCTTAAACTGGGTGGTGGACACAAAGATGTCTATTATAGTACCTTTTTTTTTTTTTAACTGTGGTTTAGGTGAAAGTTTACAGAGCAAATTCGTTTCACATTCAATAATTTATACACAAATTGTTCCATGGCATTGGCTGCAATCCCCACAATTGTCAGCACTCTCCCCATTACCACCCTGAGTCTCCATTTCCATTTGTCCTACCTCAGTGTCTTCCCCTGCCTTGGTCATGTTGTACTAACTTCCCCCGTATTGTGTATTGCCTTTCCCTTCATCAGAGTTAACGTGTTTACTAGCTAGTTAATGATTTTCCCTACCTCCACCTCCCCTCCCTGGAAACCATCAGAGAATAAATATCTCTTTCTGTGTGTAAACCTTTTCTTGACTTTTTATAATAGTTGTCTCATATAATATTTGTCCTTTTATGATTGACCAGTTTCACTCAGCATAATGTCCTCCAGATTCATCCATCTTGTGACATGTTGTGTAGATTTATCATTGCATGGTATTCCTTTGTGTGTATGTACCACAATTTGTTTATCCATTTATTCATTCATGGGCATTTAGGTTGTTTCTGTCTTTTTGCTATTGTGAATAATATTGCAGTGAACATAGGTGTGCATGTGTCTATTTGTGTTACAGCTCCTATTTTTCTAGGGTATATACCTAGGAGTGGGATTGCTGAATCATATGGTATTTCTATTTGTAGCTTTTTAAGGAAGCACAATATCATTTTTAATAGTGATTTTACCATTTTTACATTCCTACCAGCAGTGTTTAAGGGTTGTAGTATCTCCACAACCTCACCAGCATTTGTTGTTTTCTGTTGTTGTTGTTCGTTATTAAATCAGTGCCATTATTGCCAGGATGAGATGGTAGCTCATTGTAGTTTTGATCTGCATCTTTCCAATGGCTAATGATCGTGAACATCCCTTCATTTGTTTGTTAGCTGCCTGAGTGTCTTCTTTGGTGAAGTGCCTGTTCATGCCCATTTTTTAATTCGATTGTTTGTCTTTTTGTTATTTAAATATTAAAGTTTTCTATAAACTTTAGAGATTAGACCCTTGTCAGATACGTCATAGGCAAAAAATTTTTCCCACTCTGTAGGTTCTCTTTTTACTCTTTTGGCGAATCCTTTTGATGAGCATAACTGTTTAATGTTTAGGAGATCCCAGTTATCTAGTGTCTTAGTCATCTAGTGCTGCTATAACAGAAATACCACAAGTGGATGGCTTTAACAAAGTTTATTCTCTACAGTCAGTAGGCTAGAATTCTGAATTCAGGGTGCCAGCCCCAGGGGAAGGCTTTCTCTCTCTGTCGGCTCTGGAGGAAGGTCCTTGTAATGCATCCGTCTTCGCTTGGTCTGGGAGCATCTCAGCGCAGGAACCTCAGGTCCATAGGACATGCTCTGCCCCTGGTGCTGAGTTCTTCGTGGTATGAGGTCCCCATGTCTCTCTGCTCCCTTCTCTCTTTTATATCCCAAAAGAGATTGGCTTAAAAAACACCACCTAATCTTGTAGACCTCATCGATATAATTACTGCTTAATCCATCTTTTACATCATAGCGATAGGATTTATAACATATAGAGAAATCACATAAAATAGTGGACAGTCACACAATACTGAGAATCATGGCCCAGATAAGTTGACAGATAATTTTGGAGGGGCACAATTCAATCCATGACATCTAGTTTATCTTCTGCTATCTATGCATTGTTAGTTATGTTTGGTATTCTATTTATACCATATATTAGGGCCCCTAACATTGTCTCTATTTTTTCTTCTATGATCTTTATGATCATAGAGACCTCTTCTATGATCTGTGTAATTTTAGGTTTAACATTTAGGTTTTTGATCCATTTTGAGTCAGTTTTTGTGTGTGGTGTGAGGTACGAATGTTGTTTCATTTTTCTGCGAATGGATATCCAGTTTTGCCAGCACCATTTGTTGAAGAGACTTTCTCTTCCCTGTTTAGGACTTCAATCTTTGTCAAAGATCAGCTGTCCATAGGTGGATGGATTTACTTCTGGGTTCTCAATTCTGTTCCATTGATCTATTATATAGCATTCTTTTTGCGGGGGGGGGATATACCTAAAATATGTTATATTCTTAAAATTATGGAACCGTACAATCTAGCATTTTCACTCTAAAAACGCCCTCAGTGTGCACAAGGAGACATGTACAAGAATGATCATTGCAGCATTATTCGTAACAGCGAAAAATTGCAAACAACCTACCTGCCTATTGTCAGGAGACTAGATGAATGAATTGTTGTATAGTGACACAATTAAAACCATCAGCAGTTAAAATGAATTACAGCCATGTATATTAATGTGGATAAATCTCAAAACATAATGTTGAGGAAAAAAGGTTGTTGGAAGATACTTTCAGTATACCGTTTATATACACATTCAAAACAATACTATATATTCTTCAGGGTGACATATACTATGTATTTTTTATGGTTACATACATACGCAAAAATGTATATATAAAAACATAGTTGAGAGTGATAAAACCCAAGTTCAGTTTAGTGATTACCTCTAGGGAGGAGGATAATAGGATTGGGAAGTGACATATGAGAAGCTTTAATTGTGTCTGCAATGTTCTGTTTATTTTTAAAAGTATGAAGCAAATATAGCAAGAAGGAAAGCTTTGACAAAGCTAGGTGATTGGTATACAGTATTTGTTATAGTACCTCTGCTTTCTGTCAGCTTGAAATATTTCATTATAAAACAAATTATGGATCAAAAAGGCAGATTTAGAAGCCCAGTGAAACAGTGGCAAAATTAATTTATCATGTCCCTTCCTTGCTTAAAAACTTTTATAGCTCCCTGTTGCCTTCATAATAAAATCTAAACTACTTAAACCGGCCTTCACATTCTACTTTCAACCTACTTTGTCAAACTTATCACCCACTACTCTCTGTATCAGTATGACATAGTCATATTGTTCTACTCACTGTGTCTCAGACACACCTTACACATTTCTACCTCAGTATCTTTGTCCATTCTATCTCTGTTTCCTGAATTACCATCCCTTCTCATCCTTTAATACCCAGTTTGCCTGGTCACCTCCGTGGAGGCTTATTTGATTTTCCTAGGACTGCAGTAATCTCTCTCCTAAACTTCTGTGTCGTTTGACTGAACACACCAGGGGGTACTTATATACAGCCTTAGACCATTAGGAGACTTTTCATTTATACTTGTCTTATCTACCTAACAAAATTGTACACTCTTTGAAGAAAAGGACTTTGATTTATGCTTCTTTACAACTTGATTCACTGAAAACAAAATAAAAGTTTAGTAATCTGCATTCTTCTAAATAGTGCCTGGCATATCTGTTCATTCAACAAAAATTTCCTGAGAGCTACCACATGTTAGGCTTTATGAACAAGACAGACCCAGAACCTCTCTTCATGGAGCTTGCATTTTAATTGGGAGAAAAACAATAAAAAAAATAATTTATAGGTTGTGGAAAGTACTGTAAAGGAAGTAAACAAGGTGCTCTTTACATAAAAACCAGAACGAAGAAGTATTAACTTTAGCTAGGGTTGTCAGGTAAGATCTTTCTGAGGAGGTAACATTTAAGCTGATGCCTAAAGATTAAGAAGGAGCGAGCCATCATGAAAGCTCAAGTACTGTACAAATTCTAGGCATAAGGTACATGAAGTACTAGACTCTGAGGCATAAGAGTTTGATGTACTGTGCTGAAAAAAAAGCCAAACCCATTGCCATCAAGTGGATTCCAACTCATAGAGAGACCCTATATAACAAAGTAGAACTGCCCTATACGGTTTCTTTCCAAAGCTGTAATCTTTAGGGAAGCAAATTGCCACATCTTTCTCCTGTGGAGCAGCTGGTGGGTTTGAACTGCTGATCTTTCAGTTAGCAGCTGAGCGCTTTAACCACTGGGCCCCCAGGGCTTCAGGTACTGTCAAAAGACCAGGGTGGCCAGGGCAGAGTAAGGGAGTGGTGAGTGATGAAAGATTGGATCACCAAAGGTCTTGTGACCATGGCTGAGATTTTATTCTAATTCAGAAAAACAGAATGGATCCAACTTATATTTTAGAAGACCACTCCAGCTGTTGGGTTCAAAATGGATAGGAGAGGGGCAAGAATAAGGGAAGCTGAGTAAATAGGAAAAAAAAAAAAAATAGACCCTTGAAAATCCAAAATTTTTCTGGAGAAGAATGAAGTAACTCTTTCAATACAAAACACATTGATGATATATGTCTTTGACCTTTCTCTGCATTTATTTCTTTTAAAATCCAAACTCTTATATGAGATTCTGGTAAACAAGCATATCTTTTGATTAACGTATATTCAAAGTATCAAATATAAAACAGAAAGCGAAGGGTTAAGTAGATAGTTAAAACCATGAAGTTAGGGCAGCTTAACAACAGATAATCTCTTGGTTACTTCCTGTTTATAAGATCACTAACCACAGTGGTTCATACTTACTCTAATCACTATCGAATATGCATATCAATCCTTCTAGGAAGATGCATTTACACTGTGTTTTCATAGGAAGCGCCCGGAAACTGGAATTAAGGATCAGGCTGTTCTGTAGGAATGTCCTGCTTGATCATTGGACACATCGAAGTGACTCTGCTTTTTGGTTAACTCGTATATTAAAACCGTGGCCTATGGTGAATCAGGCAAGATTACTATATATCATCTTCGGGCCAA
This sequence comes from Elephas maximus indicus, assembly GCF_024166365.1. Taxonomy (NCBI): domain Eukaryota; kingdom Metazoa; phylum Chordata; class Mammalia; order Proboscidea; family Elephantidae; genus Elephas; species Elephas maximus. The sequence continues at coordinate 46,463,641 of NC_064837.1, read as the reverse complement.
TATCTCCTCAGGATGGTGAGCACCCATTTTTCAGGGATGTATGTTATGTCACTGGTTAATTATTTTCACTTAAGGAAAAGTATCTTTTTGTACCTGCTCAGTTTCATCATTTCTAATGACTTAACTGTGTTTCATGATTTCATGGATATATGCTGCATTAACTAGTGCATTTCCTAAGCTTCAAGGCAGAACTTGTTCAGCTGTAGGCCATTACCAAATATATTCCCATCATCTCTGCAGTTGTTCTCATTAAATTTGGCTTAGATTAATGTTAGAATTAGCATGAGTATCTCTAGTTCACATTGATTTATGTTAGGAGGCAGCCAGTTTAAATATTTAACTCGCAGCAGGAAGCCAATCTGGGATTAAAATTTTGTTCTGTGTAACCCACAGAGAAAATCGGTCATAGTTGAAGAATGAAAAAATGGACTGAATTACTGTTTTTTGATATAAATGTTTGGAAGATTCTTAAATATATCATGCTGTCTTTTAGGAAGGATATCAATAAATTTTCATTTATTTTAGTAAGATTACATCAATTGTTTATACCAGTTTCTGGTATGGAGATAGTGTTATCTCTGAACTAGAAGCACTATTCTGCTTGGTGAAACTACCTTTTTTCTTCATTTAGCTTTTGTTGCTGTGCTTTGTCACATTAATAACAGGCATTAAAATGTATTATAATCAGAATTGACTTTCCATTATGAAAGTTAAAGTGAAAGTAGTAGTATTTGTAATGGGATTCCATTTTCCAATCCAGTTCCCTTTTTTAAGTAATTCATGAAGTTTTTATCACAAAGCCAATTATTCTGTTATAGCCTAGTTTTTATTTCAATTATCATTCAGGACAGGTGGTTTGGCAGAAAATGGTAGAAGGACCTACAGATGAATCCAGTCTAAAAGGTTTGGCTGATGCCATTAAGTTACTATATGACACGGGCACTAAAGAGTGGACAGCAGATGATGTCATCAGTCTTGTAGATGAACTTTCAGGTAAAAATATATCTTTACCAATGTAGAATGATAGAAAATTTTTATTAGAATAGAATTATAAAATTGTAATGATAATTCTACACGTAACAAATGAATTGCCTATTGGAAATCACTAAATGCTCTAAAATATTTGAAAAGTTTGGCTTTATGTTTGAAGAGAATGCATATAATCAGTGTATTGTTGTTGTTAGCTGCCAGCGAGTCAATTCTGGCTCATGATGACCCCATGTGACCCAGTGTGTGCAGAGTAGAACTGCTCTGTAGGTTTTCAAAGCTGTGACCTTTAAGAATCAGATCACCAGCCCTGTCTTCAGAAGCGCTTCTGGATGGGTTTGAATCGTCAAGTGCTTAACTGTTCGTACCACTCAGAGAACTTAAAATCGACTTACTTTCCTTCCATTACCAATTTTATATCTATCTGTATTATTACTATTTGAAAGCTTCCTACTTTAATTAGCTTACTTATTCCCGTTTTACATGTTTTCAGAAACACCCTCCAAGGTAATGTAAGAAAGAAAGCCTTCTCCTGTTGGCACAGGAGAGGTGAAACAATGCTTCCCATCCCTGAATAATCCTTTAGATTCTAAAGTGTATAAGGTTTCTTTCCTTACACAGCATTAGACCATCCAGCCTTCTAACCTATGGGTAGGTGAATTGCTTTGACTATATTTCTAATACATTTGTAAGAGCCACCATAACATGGCAATAATCTCTATCTCCGGTTGAATGCTGTAATTGAAAAACTAAAGCATTTTATCTGAGCTTTTCCCTTGGCACTAATTGTATTTCCAATAAAGTGATATAATATTGCATGTATTTAATGATGGTTACTATAGCTATTGTGTGGTTTCTCATTGAATAACTATTGTTTCTCTAATAAAAGTGGTTCCCCGTGAGTGGCTTCTGGAGAATAATGCACGCCTCCTAATCCTATGTGGGAACAACATCTGTTTCACTTTCATGGCTAGTAAAGCTGTGAATGGACGGGCCATTGAACTGGCAAGGCTGATAGTCTTTTTGGCTTTGGTAAGTAAAAACAAAGTTTTTTCTAGTATGTTGTTTACAATGACAGTCAACTACCAGGAATGCTCCCTAAAGGAACTGAAATACGCACAAAACATTTTGAAAGAATGAGTATTTAAGTATAAATTTTTTAATATTCCTTTTTCAAAATATTAAAATATGTGTAATAAACTACCCTATTTAGAAGCATTCCTTATATTATTCTCTCCCAACTTCATGTCTGGATTGTCATTATACAGCTCTGCCAAGTTACATTCTTTTTAAAAATTCTTTTTTAAACAAGCACCGTATTTGATTTGCTTTAAAATAATCAATGTAGGGGAAATGTGGAAGTAAATGAGGGGTTGAGCTGAAACAAGATTGGTAATTGTTGAAGCTAGGAGGGTGGGTACTAGGGATTCATTATACTATTCTCTACTTTTGTATAATTAAAATATTTTTCAAAATGAAAAGTTAGAAGTAGATTTAATATTCATTTAATGCAAATGTATTAAGTGCTTACTGTAAGTGTAAACTGTATGGGATTCTAGGACTGTGGAAATTAATAGAACACAATCTCTGACCACAAGCTGCTTACAGTTTTTAAGAGATAGCAAGGTATATATAAATAAATTGAAATTCAGTGAGATAAGTGGAAAAATATATGTTAAAAAAAGGTACAAACACTTTGGAGAATGGCATCTGGGGTCTTAAATGCTAGCAGGCCGCCATCTAAGATGCATCAATTGGTCTCAACCCACCTGGAGCAAAGGAGAATGAACACCAAAGACACAAAGAATTATAAGCTCAAGAGACAGAAAGGGCCCCATGAATCAGAGATTGCATCAGTCTAAGACCAGAAGAACTAGATGGTGCCCGGCTACAACTGATGACTGCCCTGACAGGGAACACAACAGAGAACCCCTGAGGGAGCAGGAGAGCAGTGGGATGCAGACCTCAAATTCTTGTAAAAAGATCAGACTTAATGGTCCAACTGAGACTAGAAGGACCCCAGAGGTCATGGTTCCCAGACCTTCTGTTGGCCCAAGACAGGAACCATTCCCAAAGCCAACTCTTCAGATAGGGATTGGACCAGACCGTGGGATAGAAAATGAAGCTGGTGAGGAGTGAGCTTCTTGGATCAAGTAGATGCAGGAGACTATGTGGGTGGCTTCTGCCTGGAGGGGAGATGAGAAGGCAGAGGGGGCAGAGGCTGGTTGAATGAATAGGAAATGCAGGGTAGAGAGAGGGAGTGTGCTGTCTCATTAGGGGGAGAGCAACTAGAAGTGTATAAAAAAAACAAAACAACAACAAACCCAGTGCCATTGAGTCGATTCTGACTCATAGCAACCATATAGGACAGAGTGGAACTGCCCCCTAGAGTTTCCAAGGAGCACCTGGCAGATTCGAACTGCCGACCCTTTGGTTAGCAGCCGTAGCACTTAACCACTACACCACCAGGGTTTCCTAGAAGTGTATAAGCAGGGTGTAAATAAATTTTTGTATGAGAGACTGACTTGATTTGTAAACTTTCACTTAAAGCACAATAAAATAAAATTAAAAAAAAGGTACAAACGGAGGTAGCAGAGAAGAGGGACTATCTGGGGTGGAAAAAGAGCACGGAGAGGGCTTCCCAAATCCCAGTAGATAATGTTTTTTTAAAAAAAGAACAGGAGTTTATCACCAGGCAGATGGCAAATTATCCAAGACAGCAGGAACAGTATATGCAAAGACCCAGAGAAGTGAAACAGGGTGGATATATTCAGGGGACTGTAAAATGTGCAGAAGAGGAGTAGCAGGAGGTGAGGCTGACAGGGAGGAAGAGGCTAGGTAAGGAAGGGGCTTGTAAGCCATTCTGTGGAGCTTGAACCTGTCCTCTAATAGGGAGCTATTGAAAGTTTAAGAAGGGGAGAAACATGATCAATTTTGTGTTTTTTGAAGGTCACTTTGGCAGTATAGCAAAAGGAATGGAGAAGAAGTGACTAGGAGTGGAAAAGCCTTCTCTAGATATCCAACTCTGATTAACATCTCAACTCTGATCATTAATTTTCTCTCAATTGCCTCAGATTTGTCTTCTCTTTGTCTTCATTTACTAATAGTGTTCTTTAGTATGTGTAAGGTAAGGCCATCTCTCAAAATAGGTTGCAAGTTCTTTGAAATCTAGGACTGTCATTTATTTCTTTCATAGTGCCTGGGACAGTGCTTTACACATAATAGGCATTCAGTAAATCTTCCTTGTCAGGTTGATATCTCGTTATACCACTATATACTTTATTTTCATGCTGTACCTTGTATATTTGACTGTATGAGTTAAATGGGTCACTTAGAATGTTAGTGAATAAATCTTTACCTTTCAGTCAGTTTTAGCCATGAACACATAATCTTTAACTGTTTAACTTTTAAATAATGGAGAGATAAATATCCCTTAAAATTCTGCAGATAGAACGTTGGTAATACATATAGTTCTTCTGCCTATCGAAATTACTCATTTATCTATCACTCTCACTGGACTCCTTGAGCATAGAGGCCATGTTTTATGGTTCATTCTTGTATCTCCAGCTTTTGGCAGGTGCTTAGTGAATATTTTGGGAAACCCTGGTGGCATAGGGGTTAAGTGCTATGGCTGCTAACCAAAGGGTTGGCAGTTCGAATCCACCAGGGGCTCCTTGGAAACTCTTTGGGGCAGTTCTGCTCTGTTCTATAGGGTCGCTATGAGTCAGAATCGACTCGAAGACACTGGGTTTTTTTTGGGTTAGTGACTATTTATTGAATGAATGAATGAACAGGAATCTTCTTTCTCATATGTCCAATAATTGTTTTAAATATTATTGCTTCCATTAATAAATAATAATACATGACCATCTTGAACCAGAGTTTTACTTACTCCACACATTTTCCCACTAAAATTGCATCGTTTGAAAGCAAAGGAGTATTGGATATAAGAGATTTCCATTCATAGACCCAATAATGTATCATGTTTAATAAATTATGTGGAATCGCAAACCATCGTTGTCAATACCATTTTCACATTCTAGAGCTTGTTTACATGCAGGTTTACAATAATGCTTTTTATATCTAAATCAGGTGTGCGAAAAAGAACTATACTGCATGGACTGGACAGTTAAAATGATGCAAAAAGTCTGTAAAGTCTTTAGCACTCCAATGGAAAGAAATAACTTCCTGCAGAGTGTGGCAAATGCATTTGCATGTATTATAATGGAAATGATGCAGTCAGTTATGTCGGGTGAGTATGCGAATAGATGGTGCACAGGTGTGAGCTAAAATGCATTATAGTCTCTGCTTAAGACACTAATTCTGTGTAGACTTTTATTTCTGAACTAAAAATAGAAGGAACAGACACATTTTGTTTTGCCATGAGATATACTTTGTTCCTGGTTCTTGTCATTTTCAAAATCTTGTAGTGATTTTCATGGAAAATGTAAAGATTATGAGTCTTCTTTGAAAGGAATCAATTTCAGTTTTGCACAGGCAGAAATTTAACTGCTCACTTGTAACGATCATAACTGTCATTAACGATGCCTTAGATTTGTACAGTTTTCAGTGTATTTTGCATACATTATTTTACAGTTTTAAGTAGCCAACATGATAATGGTCCCGATTTAAAAGATAAGAAAACTAGGACTTAGAAAGATTACTCGACTTGCCCAGGGTCATAAAGTTAGAAGCAATAAAACATGAACCAGGAGCCTATTCTGTTTTCTAATCCAGTATTCTTGCATAATTCTATGATTTCAATGGTTAACATCTGACTTAGTAAAAAAGGGCACTATTAAAGACTTAGTAAAGGTCTTCTATTAAAATATCACTAGGGAAAATTGGAACATCTTATGTTTCAAATAAATCATATATATAAAAATTTAACTGTCATTTTCTTTTTCCTACTGTCTATTCTGTGTGTTTTTTTTTTTTTTTATTCTGTGTGTGGCATATAGGAGATCGCGATGAAGATGACAGAAGTTTTTTGAATTTGTTCCATCTTGTGCATGCGCAGGCTAACTTCCATAAAGAGATCCTGTGTTTGACCATGAATACTCTCTCTACCTAAATACTCAGAAGGCCTTGTCTTTAGAGAATACCTCACTGAACTAACATTTAGAAGAGTGCTACTTTTTCACACCCAAAGGATAGCATCTATGGGACTTGTACTGTCTAAGTAACCTATTAATTCACAAGGTGCATGGAACTTTAGAAGCAACTGCTTACACCATTATTAATGTAAAAATAACAGGCAAATTCAAGAATGTATTGAGGTTCTGTGGAAAACAAGCTCTGTCTTTTCAGTTTTTTTTTTTTTTTTTAACCAAACTGAAATGGAACGTTTGTTAGCTGTCCAAGAATTTGGGGCCAGCTCAACCTGTATGTGTGGATTGTTGAAGCAAGAGAAAATTCTGTTTTATAGTTAGAGCAGACCCAAATTCACTAAATAGTATGTATCTGTTCACTTAGGTTGTGTAGACATAGCCTAATGTTTTGTGAAGATTTGCAATATGGTGTTTTGGAATGTGTAGAATATAAATCACATTCTTTGCCACCTTCTTGGCATATGATTACAAAGAACATTATATTTTGTCCATGTTTGCAAGAATCAAAAACCAAAGGAAGTGTGTGTATGTACATACATATATGTGTGTGTATGTGTGTGTATATGTATATATCCTTTAAGGTGAATCATACAAAAGGTCTACACATAGAGGAAGGTATATATTGTCTCAGTATAATAAAATCTTTTATACTTTGCTGAGAATTAGAGTAAAATGTTGCAAATAAGGGGAAATATAAAATGAAAAAAAGCTATTCTGCTGGCAGAACAATCTTCATAGGTAATTTGCACTTCTTCCTGAAGGTTTTCTCTCTATCTCAGAAAGTGGAACTTGCTGAAGCAACTGGAAGCATGAATGGTTAGAGCAGCACAGGAGAGAGAGGAAGCTCTCGTCACTGAGTTAAATGGACTCCAAGAAGCTCCAGGACTATCTCAACCTGGCTAGCATCTGCCACCGCCACTTTTACCACTGAGGTAAAAAATAACACTGCCCAAGGGGTTGAAATAATTCTGGAGCCCTCCTGGATCTCCTGTTTTTTTCTCCTTGGGTTTGATTGCTTTGTTTTTGCTGAAGACACACCCCTTCCCACTGGATTTATCAGAAACTGACTTTCTTTTTCCTAAGCTTTTGCTTTGACTCATCCCTGGAGCTGATGAAAGGAAGAAATATTCTAAGATACGGAAATTACCAGCAGAAGTGGGGTGTAAATTATGGGCAATTCTCAAGCGTTTGGCAAGAGGGGTTCAGTATGTTATGAAAGTGAGAGTTTTAATTGAACTGAGGAAGAGTGAGAATTGTGGAGAAAATACAATTTGCAGTAACAAGATTTTACTCTACTTTCACTTTTGGAGGGTCAGAATTAACTCTTTCATTGATGAAAAGTTTGTCTGAAAATGTCTTAGAGCATTTCAAAGAGAGAGAGAAAAGATTGTCCAACTATAATTCCATTGGTAGCAGGAATTTTTCCTCATAGTTTATCATTTGCATTTTTACACATAAGGAAAGTTCTTGCTTTCATCCCGGTTTTATTGTCAATTTAAGAATTAACCCACAACTAAATTATAAAGACTAAAAGTTGGCAGATGCCAGGGTACAAAATAGACCTTAGTTAAAATTTTCTTCTCTCTTCTCTTCCTTCCTCCTGTTTCCCATTTTTCTCCTCCGTCCCCTCCTCCTCCTCTCCCTCCTTCTTTGTCTCTCTCGCCTTCTCTGTCTTTTTTTTTTCTCATATATGCTTTGAAAAGCCTAATAGCTTTATTTATCAAAACAAGTTGAGAACAGACCCATTAGCTTATTTGGGGGGAAAAAATAAAAAAGTAAACATTTTAGAATAAATAGTGAATATTTTAAATATTTTACTAAAGAGATGTCAAGTTTCATTCTCTTAGAGAAAGAAATTTGGCATTGTGAGGCTGCCTTGAATTATCATTTAAAATTATTCAAGTCTTCACAGCAGTTATTTTCAGCAAATATACAAAAGCAGCATGCTTTAATTTTAAACATTTTTAGTCTAGATTTTGAATCTCATTACACATTTGAACTGACATGATAGCTACTGTAGATTTTTTTAAACTCACATTTCATTATTCTTAATAATAGTGAGATTATTATCTCACCCTCCCCAGAAATTTAGAACATAAAAAATTTGATTCATTCTTTGAATGCAGTAGATAAATGACATAATTTTGCTACCAATAAACAGTAAACTGACAAATTCTTCATTCTATTATTGATAGATAAAAACATTTGAAGTCAAATTTGCAGTTTCCTCAGTTCAGCAGTCCAGTTTTTTGCTGAGTACATTTGTCACAGAAATAAGGTGTGATATCAGATTTCAAAGTGGGAGGTTATGGCACCTTGCGAAAGCATGTATTATTATTATTACCATTAGTATTGATGTTTAAGTGATGGTATAGACAGTCATATTGCCACACAAAAAAATGAGCATTTACAAAATGAATAGCCCACAGACACGGGGATATTGTCAGTTTCTACCTCTAGAACAGTCATAATAACATAAAGATGTAAACTACTAACAGGTCAGATAATGTAGCTTGTATTTTTTTTTTTTTTTAATTTCCTCAGTCCTCATTTTTTTTTTTTTCTTTGACTTCAATTTGTAGGGTGATTTTTACTTCAACTAGAAAGCAGGCCCCACAGCACATCATTATATTTATCATTATTATTGTTCTTCTACACACACATACCACACCCTAATGGTACTAATAACAAACTAATGATGTGAGTTTTCTTAGAAACTAAAGTTTATGTCTTGTGATAAATACTCAGTACCTTATGAAACCCTAGAACATCTACAGTTAACACTTCCAGTGATTCCTTTTTATGCCCTTCTGTCCCCCTATTTTTATCTATTCACAACACAGGCAGTAAATTCTTATGATTGGGAATTAATCAGTTCAAGATGTTGTTTAACCAGGATGCTCTCAATAGCCAGAAAAATAGGCACCTTATTTCACACTTTTCCTATCTTATGATGACTTAGTTCATGCTTCCAGTTCTTCTATTGATAACAAAGATTTTATCGCCAGGACAATTGCTCACCTTCGGAGACTAGAGCAGCTATGAGGTGCCCAGCCGAAAGTTCAACAGGAAGAATCACCTCATGTCAATAAAAAACCAACATTAATCTCTTATCTGATTATTATTCAAGAGTCCCCCACTTTATGTGAATGGAACTCAATTACATGATTACAGATTTTTATGTCAAATGTTGTGACAGGTAAAAACAAATCTGCTACAAATGCCACTTCCGTTATTGGACACCTTACTAGCAATGTGACTTCTTTAACAATTCCATTGGCAAGTAGCTATAAAACCTGTCAAACATCAAGATACAGACATATGCACCTTGGCTTGTTGAGACATCACTAAGATAGGAAAGATGACTTGAAAGGCACCTATATGGACAGTCTTCTCCAGGTCTCAGGTTAAAATAAATACATGTGCTAAAGGACTAACTGCACATTTTTTTTTCCATCAAGAAAGCAAGTATAACTACAGAAAATGCCTCAAGCAACTGGAGACTTTTTAAACAACTGTTTAGGCCTTACCAGGCTCTTAAATTTAAAAAGAAAAAAAGGTTAATACTTACAGACATTCTGAGATCACTGCTTTCTTAAATGTGCATAAAACTGAAAAATATGCATTGTTATTTAAAAAGTTTTATATTTATAGTAAAATGTCTGATGCCTAAATAATACTTGCTAATTTTATTCATCATTTATTCATATTAATAAAATTAAAATTAGAAACATTTCCAACTTGTTCAAAGTTTGTTATTATGAAAGTCACTGAGTATATAATTCCTTTAGAGTATTTATTTATGGGGGAATTTATATAAACTAATTATAGCTCTGTCATAAAAAAATGTTTTAATGTAAAATAATGTCACAGTTAACCATATATTTATGAATATACCTAATATTATAGTGTGTAAAAATAATTTGATCTACTAGCAATAACTCATAAACTGAACAGTCATCTATAAGTAGAACACTAATCTATATTCTGCTATTTGGAGACCAAATCCTCAAGCAATTAATATTCCAATTGTTACTAAATTAGAAATGCTACAGTTATCTTAGTTTTAACACCAATTTATAAAAACAAAATACGTAATTGCAATTTCCCATTACTACAAGTTTTTGCAGTATTTCTCTAAGAACAAAAAAGTTCTTAAATATTTCTAAATTGATCTTCCTTAGCATGTTTGAGGAAATCGTGGTGGTATAGCGATTAAGTGCTACGGCTGCTAACCAAGAGGCTGGCAGTTCGAATCCGCCAGGCACTCCTTGGAAACCCTATGGGGCAGTTCTGCTCTGTCCTATAGGGTCACTGTGAGTTGGAACAGACTCGACGGCAGTGGGTTTAGCATGTTTGATTTTATAATGGGAGTTGTGTCAATGACTTCTTCTGCTTCCTTCTTTATATATAACTTTGATGTCATTTTTGTTTAAAGTAGATGGAGCAAAACTGATTTAGAAGAGGCCATTCTACGCTTAGCAAATATTTGGAGTTTGATAAAGTCATCTTATTTCAATAATTTATAATTCAGCCAGGGACAAAAAATGCTTTGCAAAGCATATCATTTGCAAAGACAATTTACCACTTCAACTATGCTTCCATACTTTATTAAGGGAAATGTAATGCCCATTACCTTTGAGTAATTTAAAATTAAAATTATATTTTAAGGGCTTTGGAAGTCTAATCAGCACTAAATTTTTTAAGCCTTTCGAAAGCAAGCAAATTTTTCAGAATTCAGTAAATCATGTCAGGCCAAGTTTGCAACTCACACAGTTTGGTTGATTCCATATACCCAGAACAATGAGTCTTAGACGGTTCTAACTTAGTAACATTTGCCTTTCTATTATTTTACTGTTTTCCAAAATAGATCCCCTTGGTAATCCTTTCCTCTGAAACAAAATATATCAGTTTTCCACACTTGTCTCATCAAGAAAGCAGGTATTCATGTAATGATTCTTAGCATTGTATCCCGGTAATTTTTAAGAAATATGCAACCATTCAGAAATGTTCTTACAACAATGCTATGAGCCAAGTACAATCCCCATTTCATAGACATGATTGCTCTAAGATACAGATTTGTAAAATGTATGCAAACTTTATATTCAAGAAATAACTTTTATGTTTTAGGATGCAATATACAGATAGTTTAAATGTGAAATTAAAAACAAATGAACATAGTAAAACTTATAAAATGGCATATTAAGTAATGGGTACAGACACAAAGTCAAAAAATTCAAAGTGTAATTATTTTTTAAAACCATGATATTTCACAAATAACTGAAATCTTTCCGCTTATGTTGTGCCCAATACCAGTGATGTATATAATTGGCGTATAACTAAAATTGGCTGATTTTTCTTCCACTGAATTAGTTATTTCAACTTTGTATGGCTATAGACTGAAGAGCCTTGACCTCGTAAAAGACTCCAAATCAAGCTTGGTTACTTAAAGACTCTACCATGAAGTTCTGTGTACCATAGCTAACTGTAATATAAACCAAACCAAACCTGGTGCCGTCAAGTAGAAGTGCCTCCATAGGGTTTCCAAGGAGCGGCTGGTGGATTTGAATTGGCCTTTTGGTTAGCAGCCAAGCTCTTAACCACTGTACCACCAGGGCTCCAACTGTGTCATACGGACCCCTCCAAAATATTGCCACTTGCCTGAATCATTTCACAGAGCTGATATCTTGGCTTGAATTGGAAAATTTTAGGTTGAAACACAAGGTTATACCAAAGAATCAGAGGAATATTTTAGCAGGAAAAGTCACACCAAGGACCCCACAGATAACTGAAGATCATTCCTGAGTGCATTACCTTCCAGAGTCAGGCTTCTTCCATTAACGTATCTGTCAGATTACCTATCTTTTGTCACATACTACCATAGAGTATTATCCCCAAAAAACCAAACCCATTGTGACTGAGTCTATTCTGACTCATAGTGACCCTATAGGACAGAGTAGAACTGCCCGCAAAGGGGTTTCCAAGGCTGTAAATCTTTACGGAAGCGGTCTGCCACATCATTCTCCTGCGAAGTGGTTAGGGGGTTCGAAACTCCAGTCTTTCAGTTAGCAGCCAAACACTTAACCACTATTAAATATTATATAGGAGTCACCAGGGCTCCTATATAATATTTGTTAATATTCTCTAAAAAAGAAATTTACACAAATTATCACTGATGTAATATATATGTTGTCATTTTCTCTTCACAATGTGGCTGTTGGTGCCAGAAAAGATGTTGAGTTTTTATTATAAAGTGTCATGCTGGGGAGATCAAGCAGGAAAAGGGACTACTGGTAAACTATTACGAGTTTGTCCCATGGGAATTCTGCTCTCAAAAATGTAGTTTCCAAAGACAATTCACCCTAGAATTCTAGAATTTTAAAATGGAAAGGGACATGAACGATTTTCTAGTCCTTTTTATTTCGCAGAATAAATGGAAGCCCTAAAGGTTAAATGACTTACTGAAGGTCACATAATTTGTTGCCGATACAAAGCCTCCAGATCTGTGTTTTCTTGGCTATAATTTTAAAATGCAAGTCTTCTATTTTAATTGTGACACGTCATATTGCCTTAACCGTATTTCTTTTTAAAACTTGGAAATTGGACACAGTGTTATTGATAATAAAAACTATTAATTTCATCTTGTTTAAGCTAGAAGGGAAAAGTAAATGTGGAATAATTACGATGGGCTTTTCAAAGGAAAAGATACCACATATTTGGAAGCCAATTCTACGCTTAACCGCAAATTATGGTTTCTTCCACCCTAATTGGACAAATATGCTGAAATTTTTTTCTAGAAAAAGAACATTTGACAATATAAAAAAACATTCTTTTGGGGGTAAGAGAGATTTTTCCCAAATAATAAGTGTAGCCATCTCATTTCAATAATTTATAATTCAGCCAGGCACAAAGAATGAGGACTATACAACAACTTCTCTCTTTAAATAAAAAGCTGGAGCACACGTGGTATGAGGTGGAGGAAGAAATGATAAATCTTAAAAACTCAGATGACAAGTTCATTCTGGCTAGAGAGTGAGACAAGGGAAACACACAACCCCAGATTGTGCAATCTGTAAAACAGTGATAAAGTGACCAATTCATAGATGAACACAGACAACGTGGTCTTGAATTTACAAGGAAATCCCTGTGTGTGCCAAAGGAAAGAACATTTTAGCATAATACGCAGTTGCACTTAGACCTAAGGAGAGGCTATCAAAATGAATTCGTGAGCAGTTCTCCATGGTAACTTTAATGAATCTGTATTTCAACTCTCTGTGCTCTTTATCTACAGCTCAAATGCACGCAGCATCTGCCAGCCTTGTCCATGAATTCCTGATGTTCCAGCTGTGTGCCTCTGCCTCTGAGCTCAAAAAGCCCGTTGCTTGCCAGGGGTTAATCATATCCAGAAGGCTCTGGGAGAGGTCTGCTGGGCAGCCCAACTGCTGCTGTCGATAAGAGGCCTCTCTGTTGGACTGGAGACCAGGAGCTGTGGGAAACCCATAAACAAAAAGGCTCAGATAGGAATAGCAATAAAGGTCTGAGCTCCCAAGTACTGGGCACGGAGTAGGAAAAAAATTAGACATTCCTCTTTCCTCTCCGCCAAACCTTACAAAAAAGAGTGGGTATCTTCCTCAAACCGCACCCCCAAGTAAATTTCATTTGCTGTCTCATCCTTGAGTGGGAATGAGTTACTAATAATGCAAACACAGTGATAAACCGCTGTGCTGACATCTAAAAATGTGTTTGCCTTTAACCACTGGGAGAAAAAGGTCACTATGTAGTCTGAGCACCTAATTTGACTAAGAAACTAGGGAATAATGGTCCCTGCTTGCCATGCACACCACTCCCAACTCACCTGACTAAACACCCTTAGCATTGTGGGTTTTATTTTTAACTTAAAAAATCATATTTTAAATTAGGTCCCAAAAAAAGAATTTGCTATTTTTTTTTAACATTCTTTTCCAAGTGGTCTGAGAAATACTACATCAATGCATTTGAGAAAAAAAGAAAAACAAGCTCTCTTTTAGTTTTGAGTCAATACCCGGAATAATGACCAGAAGCACAAATCCACCGTTGCGTCCGCAGGCGGGATGCTCGGGCCGTTTAGCTTCATCCTTCCCCTCCAAGCTGCTCTCTTGAGGGCTCCGAACCGCAGATTCCAGGCCACTAGAGCAGATAGATAATGTAGGACAGAATGACCAGGCCTATGATGGCAAAGAACATCAGGATGAAAATATCCAGCATTATGGAGCCCTTGGCCGATGAGGCCCCTGGATTCCAGGGAAACGTGAGCTGTGACAGGGAGGTTGCGGTCGGCGAAGAGAAATGGCTCCCTCCTGCCTTCACTGCTCACCCCTCGTTCTTTCCCCTCCCCCTCCCGAGGCCTGAGACTAAGGGTGCAGCAGCTCCATCAGCAGCTTCCTTCCCTCCCCTCCATCTCTACCTCACAGTCAGCCAATCACAAAGCCCCGGGGGTGAGTAACCAGGGAACTGCTAGATTTAGACCAGGCAGAACTGAAGAGGTTCACATTCTTCCCAGGAACCCTACCCACCAAATGTAGTCTGTATCTAAATGTAGTCTGCATGATATGGATGTAGGAGGGGGTGTATCTCTATCCAGACCTTGAGATGCTTTTTTTTTTTTTTTAAATTGTGCCTTATGTGAAAGTGTACAGAGCAAATTAGTTTCCCATTCAGCAGTTTATACTTAAAGTGTTCCAAGACATTGGTTACCTTCCCCTCAATGTGTCTGCACTCTCCCCATTTCCACTCTGGGTTCCCCATTTCCTTTTGCCCGGATTTTGTACCCCTTCCTGCCTTCTCATCTTTGCTTTTGGGCAAATGCTGTTCTTTTGATCTCATATAATTGACTGTTCTAAGGAACATGTTTCTCTTGGGTGTTATTATTTATTTTATGGGCCTGTCTATCGTTTGGCTGAAAGGCGGTCTCCAGGATGGATTTAGTTCCAGGTCAGAAGGGTGTCTTAGGCCGTACCCTTGAGGGTTCCTCCAGTCTCTGTCAGCCCAGTAAGTGGGGTCTTTTTTGTGAATTTTATTTTTTGTTCTACATTTTTCTCCCGCTATGTCTGGGACCCGAGTCAGAGCTGTCAATAGTGTTAGCCAGACACCATCTAGTTCTGGTCTTGGGCTAGTGGAGGCTGTGGTTCATGTGGTCATTACTCCTTTGGACTAATTGCTTCCTTGAGTCTTTGGTTTTCTTCACTCTCCTTTCCTCCAGGTGGGAAGAGACCAATAGTTGTATCTTAGATGGCCATTCAGAATGAATTCTCTTGACTGCCTCTCTGCGTCCTTTTTCCTTGCTGGCAAATTGTGGCCAGAGAATAATAATAGTTGGGAATTGAATGGGTCATTTGCAAGGTCTAAAGTTCACTTTCCAACGCCCGTCTGTTAGTTTGTCTTTTTAGTTTATGGTGGCTTGCATGCTGCATGCTGGAAACTATGTCCCCAGTATTTCCAGCAGGGTCACTCATGGTAAACAAGTTTTAGCAGAGCTTCCAGACTAAGATGGTCTAGAAAGAAAGGCCTGGTGATTTACTTCTGAAAATTAGCCAATGAATATCCTGTGGAATACAACAGAATATTGCCCCAATACAGTGCTAGAAGATGAGCCCCTTAGGTTGGAAGGCACTCAAAATACACAGTGGCCACAACAATGGGCTCAAGCACATGAACGACTGTGAAGACAGCCCAGGATCGGGCAATGTTTCATTCTGCTGTACGTGAAGTCATGAGTCAGAGCTCACTTGACAGCAACTAACAACAACAACAGTAAAGGTCACTTTAGCGGGGCGGGGGTGGGGAATAAAGGTCTCACCACGTGAGTGTCAGCTGGCATCCCTGGTGATGAAGCTAACATTTATGGGATATCTGCACCAGATATCACACACATGGTATAATTTCAACCTCCCTACAACTCTTCTATCGAAAGGCTCAGAGATCCATCAGTAACTTGCCTTATGTTCCACAGCTTTGAAATGGCAGCAACCAAGATTCAAACCTAGGCTTGGCTGACTCCACAGTCCATACTCTTTCTATTGCCCACACTGGTCTGAAAGGCCCGTCAACCCTACCTGTGCTGCTCAGTTTGCCAGGCATTTTGCTCACATCCATTTACAGTACGAGTTTGGCAGTCTTTCCATCTGTTCCTTCATCTCTTTGTAGCCATAGCCCATAGGCTTGTTTTGTTTCCTCTCTGGAGAGCTCAGCAGTGTATACATATAGAGGACACTGAAGAATTCCTTTAGCCCCATACCTGTGTAAGTAAGAGTTATCTAGACGTGAAAATTCAAGATAGTGGTTTCCTCTAAGGGAGAAGGATTGAGTCTTTTTTAAGCTGGATGGTGAGTATTCAGTTATATCTTGTGTTGTTTCTTGTTCTTATTTCAAGTTAAAAAAAATTCCCAGTGACATATCTGAGGCCTTCTCTTTGGCTCCAATCCAAGTAGTTTTTTTTGGAGGTCCTGAGGGTAACGGTATTAGTACCCACGCACCGCCCCCCCATGCCAGGCCTGAGGAACTTAGGCCACTTCTAGTAGGGTGTCTAGAGACTCTTCCCATTGGCCCACCTCCAAGAGGCAGAGAACAGAGCTTTCTGTGAGCTGGGAGTGAAGACTTGGCACCTATGCTCTCCAAAGCTTCAAATCTCTCTGATAATGAATGAAGCCTCCTGGGGAGAGTGGGCTACAGCTGCAGACAAAAGGGGGCAGGTGACAGAAGGCACAATTTGCCAACTAATTCCCCTTTATTGGGAAAATATTAGGCAGCCAGCTCCTTTGGAGGGGAGCAGTGTCAGTATTGTCTTTAATTATACCACCCAATGACACAGACACTCCCACACTCCTTCAGTTCTGCTGACTCTGTACATATCATTCTCCTGATTACAAACGCTCAGTTCAAGGAAAACCCCTCTCTTCTCCCTGCTGCTATCCTGAGGCGAGAGAATGCCTTAATTCTGAGCCGAAAACGGGAAATACCCCTCTCCACAAAGCAGCTGGATGTGAGGCTAACTGGTGGCACAAGGCTGGAGGGGCTGAAGGTGGAAGGGACTGAACTTCTTGCCCTACCCGTACTTCCAACCCCACACAGAAAGAGGGGAGGTACCTGGCCTTCTGGGCAGAGGTCACAGACCCTGGGCACCTGGGGCAATTGGTGCTGATAGCAGAGCTGCAAAAGGCATGAGCACACAGGGAGCGTAGCATAAGACTATGAGTGCTGCCCCGGCGATCCTAAGACCCACAGCTCTGCTCTTATCTATGCAACTGCCACCAAACCACTTCCCTTTTCTGAGTTTTGGTGAACCTCATCTGTAAGATGGACATCGCGGTAGTTACTTCTCCCACAGGGCTGATTTAATCACAAGATTAAATGAAAGAATGTGAGTTAAAGATCATATTCACATGGCACTGTGGATACTCCTTTGGGTTGCCAGACCACCCTAGTCGGGCTCAGGCCTTATCCATGTTTTATCCCATGGCAAATTGTCCCAGTCTGTCATTTCTTTAATTAACCAGGCAGTGGTAGAGAGTTCTATAACCGTTCCATTCCCAAGCTGAGCTCATTAGTTAATTGAATAAATATTTATTGAGCAGGTATGTGCTCGTCCTTGGGTAGGTTCTGGGGAATTAAACCCATTACCTGCCCTCATGGTCCCTTGGGTGGCACAAAGTTTAAGTGCTCGACTACTAGCCAAAAGGCTGGCAGCTCGAATCCACCCAGAGGCACCTCTGAAGAGCCTCAGCAATCTGCTCCTGAAAGGTCACAGGCTTGAAAATCCTATGAAGTGTTGTTCTATTCTGCACACATGGGGTTGCCATGGGTTGGTATCAACTTGATGGCAACCAATAACCTGCCCTCATGATCGTTTGGGGAGACAGAAACATAACTAAGTCAAAACACTAATGAGATTACAGGAGCTAAGGGAAGCTTCTGGCAGCATCCACAAGCTGGGCAGAGAGGGATGAATGGGCCGTAGCCAGGAGCAGGCTGCTGGGAAGAGGGTTCACAAAGGAGGAAGTAGGTACCAAGGCCTCAGTAGGGAAGGCAGGCAAGCTGCTCTTTTCTCCCTCCCTCCCAGGCTGAAGTCTTCCAATGGGCTTGTTCTTCTCGCTGGAGGGCGTCCCAAGCAGACAGGGTAGGCGCACACACACCAGAACCTCAGAGCCAGAGAGGAAACCAAGTCAGCAGGTAAAAATTATACTTTTATTTGAGTCACCAGGAGAAAGATTCACTTGTGGTTCAAGTCAAATGTTCAGAATAACAGGCCAGAGAGATTTGATCCCAAGCACAAGCCCACAAGGGAGGGGACCAAAACAGACCAAAAAAGACAACAATCCCATATAAAAAGATGAATGGACGGCGTCACACACACAGATGAAATGTTTAGACAGAGGCAAATTTTGCATGGTCGTTTGTTTCTTTTTAAATACAGGTTTGTGGGGTGGCATTTTTTTTTCCCAGCTATAAAAAAAAAAGGCCCAAAAGTGCATATGTGAGGGGAAAAAGGCAGAAATTAAGCAACCGTATTCCCTGGAGGGACATGAGGGAGAAAACAGGAAGCAGTGCTAGGAGAACTCACTTTTCTCACCATTGGGCTTCTTGTATTTTATTATTGGTCCACTAAAGTTATATTCACATTCTAGCTTTGATGAATCTTTTCTGGGATTAGATTTTGGCTAAGAGACCTCTGTGAGCTGTAAGAAAAGACCAGGGACTCGGCCCAGCCCTCAGGGTTCTGTGCTCTTCTAGGCATGGAAGGTTCTGGCAAGCAATAAGGACTCCCAGCAGCCCCTGGGTCCCTCAGCACCAGTGCGTCAGTTCTTCCTCTCTCTGGGGGTGTGTAAGAAAACGTTACCTCTATTTTTAGGACAGGAGGAGTATAAGGGCAGGCACCAAGATTCCAACGGCTGTCTTGCCTTGTTTTGGAAGGAAAATTAAACTGAAGGAAAACAGGTTGCTTCTTGTCCTCCAAGCCCTCTCTGTGAGGGGAGGTGGAGCTCCTCCCATCCACTCACCCTCCCAACCCCAGGTCCTCCTAACAGATGTGTGCCTGTCCTTTGGTCCCAGAATCCACATTGTGCTTTGAGATCAAGAGGAAATGGAATGGACCAACCTCCCCCAAGGCTCCCAAGATTGCTTCCTCCTGCTTCCCTCACCCCCCAAATTGCCCAATATAAGATACGCCTCCTGCCCTCACCCCCATCCAAAAAGGGAAAGGGGATTGGTCAGGCAGGGGCTCCTCCCCCAGCAGTCATTTCCTAAATGCTCGGATTTGGGGAGAATATTTCCACATCAACTAACACACCGTTGATAAAAATACCTGTGATGACTTGGTTGGATAAGCCCCCCAGTACCTTCAGGTCTCCTCCCTCATCAAAGGCCCTGCTGGGTACAAGTAGGCAAAGGGACAAGATGTTAACTGTAGAACTTGGTTGGCCTCAGGGTTATGATAGTGGAGTAGGGGGCAGAAGGGTGACAGGAAAACCCAGAGATGAATAAAACCAAGAAAGGGCTGTCACAGCTGCCAACAAGCAGAGAGAAAGAACTTGGGTATAGCACCATCTTTTTCTTCCTCATCTCGGAGTCTGTACTTCCAGTTATGTAGCCCTGGGACCCTCTCCCTCTGCTCCAAGGGGGCTTTATGCAAGCAACGGAGAGGCCTGAGGGGAGAGCCCACAGAGTGAGGCACCCAAGAGGAAAGTAGGAGTTTTCAACCCAAAGAACACAAAAGGAACTTTGCTTCCCAGGGCCCTCCCCTCTCACTGTGGGTTTTGAGGAAACCTCCTCACTGTGGGTTTTGAGGAAAGTATCAGATGGCGGCTCCAGGTACCCTCACAGGTACCCACCTGCACATAACCCTAGAGATACCTGCAGACACACCCCTTTGCCTCCCTTTCTCACATTCACACACTCGCCTTTCACAGACACCTACAGACAAACACACTCCTTCCTCCCCACATACTAGGTCCTGGAGACACACAAGTTCCTGCTGGCTTTGCACAGCACCAAGTCTGTTTGGCTTTGGGCCAGAAGGGAAGGCTATGGAAGGCCCTGGGCATCTTCCCATGAGTAGTAGGGAGGAGCAGCTCACCTAACCTGATCACAGGGAGCTGGGGATGGCATGGGCAGAGAGGCCCCAAGCCTTCCTTGCCCTACTCTTTAGGACTATGGGCTTCTGGCCAAGGAAGCAAGCCAAAAGGTCCCTGGAGATTGAGAGTGGGAGGGAAGAAAAAGGGCTACAGGAGAGAACACCCTGTTCCCCTCCTTCGTCACAGCTGTCCCTAAAATTAAGAAAGGCAAGAACTTAACCCAAGCCATGCTTCCCAGCGAGCTTTTCACCTACACCAGGTTTGCGTGGGTAGGAGGGCAAAAATCACAGTATGAGAAGGAAACACATGTGGGGAGGGGAGTGATTAACCCCAACACAGGAACTTTACCCTCCTTTGCTGTCCTTAAGAAAGGGAGACGGCAGTGAGGGAGACCCACTGGTGAGCCAGCAGCCCCATCTTTGAGAAGTAGAGATAAAGCCCATCGGCCTGGTCCCTACACAACAGCAGCCCCCTGTCCCCATCCCAAGGACAAGGAGGTAAGGTTCCACTCCCCAAAATGTGTGGAGCCCCTCCCTCTGGGGATCCTGGGACTCATCCCAGTCCTGGAATGTTTGGGTGTGTGAGGGGGTGGGCAGGAGGGTCTGAGGGGACAGAAAAAAGAAAAGGCAGCCGAGGCCTGCCTCCCATTCCACCCAGCCCTCCAGGCCACGCCCTCCCCCAAAGAAGCCCACACCTGTTCCATCCAGAGAAAACCGAGAAGTTGGTCAAGGAGAAAACTGGCCAGAGGAAGGAGCCTGCAGGAGTGGCAGAACAAGGCTTCAGTTGGCAAAAGAAGCTGGGGCGCCGGGGGGGAGAGAGAAACAAGCTGCTGCAGATTGAAAATAACAGAGACTCCTGAGGGGCGGACAAACGGATGGCCGCCTCAGGACGGATGCAATGCTGTGGAATGCACTGAAGACGGAGGGTGGGGCAGGGGCGCCACTGGCTGGCAAAGCTCAGATGGCCTCCACGTAGTTGGCTGGCAGCATGCCCGTGTCACCGGTGCGCTCCACGGTCCCGTACATCCAGCCGTCGTCGATCTGCTGCACGTTGACGATGGTGTCCCCATCCTGGAAGGAGACCTCGTCCTCGTCGGCTGCGCTGTAGTCATACACGGCACGGTACCGCTTCTACAGAAGGGAGCATAGTCAGCCCAGTCCCACAGAGCCATTTCCTTCTGCTACCCTAGGACCCCCAGTAGAGCCCTGGGTCAGGACTGAGCCACGAGCTGGGAGACCAGGGCTGAACTCTGCCACAAATTTTCTTAAGTTACTTAAGCTCCATGTCTCTCTTTCTAAAACCAATCATACTTTTGACAATGTAGGGTCGCTGTGAGTCGGAATCTACTTGACGGCATTGGGTTTGGGTTTTTTTTTTTTTTTTTTGGTTTATGAAGGAGCCATTAACCTGGTGGTGCGATGGTTAAGAGCTTGGCTGCTAACCGAAAGGTTGGTGGTTCAGACATTCAAATCCACCAGCAACTCCGCAAGAAAAAAGACCTGGCACTTTGTTCCCGTAAAGATTACAGCCTAGGAAACCCTATGGGCACCTCTACCCTGTAGAATCCACTTGAGAGGAATCATTTCAACAGCACTCAACAACAACATGGGCCAGACACAAGATACATGCTGAGCTCACAGTCAGTTCTGCCCCACCACCCAAACACCAATGCAGTTAGGTTCAGTGGACATGATATGAACGAAATATTTTTAAAAAGACGACACGCCGTATAAACTACTGTTTTTATTATTATAAGCACCAACATTTTCTTTTAGAAGCGTAGGGTCTAGCTTCTCTCACAAGTCAGGACAAAGACCTTTTCTTGGAAGAAGAGTCTCCAGGTGACACAATAGGTGTCTAATAGGTTCTACTTTCCAAACCTCAAAACCAAATAACCTGTTTCTAGCTCCAGGAAATGTCTAGTAAACGCACCCGGAATCCATCAGTTGTCTCGGAGGTGGGCGTGCGTCTAACGTCCTCTGACCTTCATTGCCTTTGGCATTGGCTTGTCTCTGGGATCAGCTCAGCCTTTGTTGCCCCCCAAGTCAGGCCCTGGGATCTGTATGGCGTGAGGCAGTAGGGCAAGTCCCTCAGGAACCTTCTCAATCTGCCCCTACTCTCCACCCCCACTGATGGGACCTAGGGAGGGAGGGTCTCTGAATTCAAAGTTCTCATCTCAATACCAGGCCAGGGCGCTGACCACTACACCACACTTCCGCTCAGCTCAAAAGGCTGAGATTCCTCTCACCAGCAGATAGATAACAGGGGCCAGGGTCAAAGATCAGGAGAAGCCAAGCCTCCTGGGTGGGGTTTTTAAGGAGAATCCACGAGCTCTGTCCAGGAACCCTTCCCTGAGGCCAACCACCTCTGACCTCTAGGATCCCTCCCCTACCCCAGGATGGCTACTCACCCCACCACCGCCTGAAGAACTGCGCTGTGTGGACACTGGGGCCGCAGGCTCCTTGTAGCCACCGTAGGACTGGGCCATCTGCTGCTGCTGGGGCTGCTGGTAAACTGGAAGATGGGCGGAGACAGGGCCTCAGAAACTGTCCTGCCAATCCCTCCCTCCATGAAGCCCACATCACATACTTCCCCTGAGGCAAACTACACCCTGCAAGCCTCATCCCGCACCCATCAGCCTGTGATTTATCACTCTTGCTCAACCTCCACTTCTCAAAGGTTTATATCTACGTGGGCACATTTACATGTGTTGTGGATTCTCCAGAGGGACCGTGTCCCCAGCACACAAAGACCTCCGAGGTGGAGGGGGAGGCTGTGTGCCCCTATCACACTGGGGGCCTGTCTTTCTGCTCCCCTGGCCCCAGCACAGGCCTGACCTCAGTTCTCACACCCTTGGTGGGGTGGGACCTAGGGGTTCTGAAGCAGTGGTCCACCTGTGTGTGGACAAGGGTTCTCTCCGACCTCCCTCCCACCTATCTGCCCCCACAGGCTGGCCCTCACCTGGGGTGCTGGTTGGGACGTGGTGTGGCTGCTGCTGCTGATGGTCCTGGGGCCGCCGGTAGCTGCTGCTGTCCTGGGAATCCCGGCGCTCTGGCTCTATGCCCTCGCCCCCACTGGGGCCCATGCGGCTCTTCTCAAACTCCTCATGGTATTTTATCTATAGAAGCAGAAGGTGCTCAGTGAAGAATCCCAAAGCAAACCAACCTAAGCACCCCTCCTATCACTGCTCAAGACGCTGGGATAGAGGAGACTCCCAGGGGGGCGGGGGTGGGGGAGGGTTGGGTAGAGAGAGCTAGCTGAATTTAACATTTATCCCCAAAGCCCATTGAACAGTGCTGTGATATATATGGCCAGTGTCCCCCACTCGGTGGCAGCTCCTGGAAGGTGGTGAAGGATCCTATCTTTCTAATCCCCAGGTCCAGCCCTGCACCTCCCATGGCACTGCACACTCCAGGCACTTGGCAAGGGTTGGCTGAATTGAACAAACCAGAACCCTGGAGACCCTCCAGAGCTGGGTTCTTCAAGGACTCGTCTTTGGACCAATTCTTTCTGAAACACCTGTGATCCTTGTTTGAATGCAGGTTCTGGGGCTTCCACGGACCTTAGAATCAGTGCTGGGGTTATGAAATATGCATGATTGAAGCTTCCTAAGTGAGTGTGAACCAGGCTCAACTTTGAGAACCGGTGGCCTAGAGCAGAGGTCAGCCAACTATGGTCCATGAGCCAAATCTGTCCACTGCCTCTTTGCATAAGGCCCATGAGCTAAGAGTAGTGTCTCTATTTTTTTTAAATGCTTGAGGGAAAACAAATCAAAAGAATATTTCATAACAAGTGAACTTTCTATGAAATTCAAATTTCAGTGTCCATAAGTAAAGTTTTATTAGAACATAGTCACACTCATTCATTTACCTATTATCTATGGCTACTTTCATGCTACAACAGCAAAGCTGAGTACAGTCATGAGCCGCGTAACATCCGTTCTGACAGTGTCTGACCACATATATGTCCGTGGTCCCATAAGGTTATGACAGAGTTCAGAAATCCCAATAAGAGGACAGAACATAGCGGATGTAACCGGACACAGCGAACACAACAGCTTCCTGCACACAATACACGTATCTCATGTCTCTTGTATACAAAGTGACTGCACTGCTAGGTACACTACAGTATCCCATATAACTTTGCTAAGTGTATAATATGGTGTCTGCACAACGTCCAAATTAAGCACCGTCCTGTTTCCTTATCATGGATGTTATTCGATGCATGACTGTACTTGCATCAGAGACAATATAGCCTACAAAGCCTAAAACATTTATTATCTGGCCCTTCACAGAAAGTTTTCCAAGCCATTTGCCTGCATACGCCTATTGGTAAATTATTTTTGAGCACAATTTCCAAAATGATGTAAATGTTATACATTACATATATGTATCGCTTTACAAATATGGAACGTATATTGTAAAATTTACACAAACAATATGAATTAAAAAAAGGATGAGATGAAAAAGAGCCAGAACCAGGAGTTCTAAGGTTTTCTTCCTGCACCCTCAGTGGGAGATGTTGCCCACACCCCACTTTGAAGACCCCTGATGGGGTCTATTCTCTACTTTTCAGAAAGGAAAACTGGTGTATGGGGAGTGGGGGCTGGGGGCGCAACCAAGGAAAGGTGCTAAGGCCCACAGTTTGAGGCTCTGTGGGGCAGGTGTGTTGGGCTGGCTGCAGGCCCTGGGGAGGAAGTGGGATAAAGAGTGACAGGTAGAATAGCCCCTCCTCTCCCCTGCCCAGGGGAAAGTTGGAAAGCAGGACACAGCAAGAAATCAGTCCTGTTCCAGGCAGGCCCAGGCCCTGAATCCCCTCCAGGCGTTGGGCCACTTGACTGGAACCTCCCTTCTCACCTCCTGTCACCAAGATCCTGCCCTGTGACTCTCCCAGTGGAAAAACGGATGGGGAGGGATAGGAAAAGGAGGAGGGCCAAAGCTTTCCTAGAGCAGAAGGAACCAGTGACCCTGTGCCCCAGGAGCCTCTGGCCACAGCCTGACCCAGTGCTATCCAGCCCCGGGGGCAGACCCCTTGGCCATCCACTCCCCACTTTCTCTGCTGCCTTCTCTCTTCCTTGCTATTCACTGTGCAAGGACAGCAGGAGTCAACACTCGGCCAGGCAGGGCTTGAACATGAATAGCTGGGCTGGAGGTACAGGCCAGGCTGGATTGGGAATGCCTGCATCATTTTGTCTCTGCTGGCTAAATGGCCGTTATTTGCCTCCTTGGGCTGACAGGTCATGCAGAACAGCCACAAATCCCAAGACAGAGTTGGGGAGGGGTCTGGACTGGAGGCAGACTGTCTCTCTTAAGAGTCTGGATCAAGACCAGCCCCCTCCTGTCCCTGCCCTTTCTCTTCATGACCAAGTGGGGACCTACCCTTAAACGGCAAAAAGATTTCCAGGTGAGCCTAATCCTGAGGGGGAGATAGTCAGTCCTGGCCAGTTTGAAGACCCATCTGTGCCCCCAACTCCCACTCCCACTGAGAAGGGCACCAGGGGTGGACTTCTCATGGACATAGGGCCAGTACCCTGCTCTCAGATCTTTAAAGACAAGGACAAAAGGTTACTCTCCCCAGCCCCACTCCTAGTTTCTCCTGTCCACTGGCGGGGGAGAGGAGGTGATCAGGGAAGAGGACATCCCTCCAGAGGCCTATCTGTGTCACTTCTTGACTCAGAAGGCAAACTGTCCTTCTGACTTTTGTCCTAGGGGTGGGACAGGTTAGTTTCCCATTTACTTTCTGTTAATGAAAAGACCTGACCCCTGAAGCTGGTGACCAGGGAGGAAGGTGCTCATGTGAAGATGGGTGGAAGCCTGCACTGAGCCCTGAGGACTGAAGGGACAACTGATGCTGGGGCACAACTACCCTAGGTGACCCAAAAAAAAAAAAGACGCACCGTTGAGTCCATTCTGATTCATGGCAACCCCATAGAGTTTCCAAGGCTGTAAATCTCTAGGAAGCAGGCTGCCACATCTTTCTCCTGTGGAGCTGCTGGTGGTTTCAAACCACCGACCTTCCAGTTAGCAGTCAATCGCTTTAACCACTGTGCCACCAGGTCTCTTTACTGGGGGACAGACCTTTTTTGGGTGTCTGCATTACTGAAGGGGTGACAGGGAACCCTGGGAAAGAGCACATGTCTAGGCCCTGGCTCCTCCTCCTTGCCAAGGGCGCAGGCCAGCTAAGGAGCCTAGGCCTGGTTCTATTCCCCATCATTGTCCTGCAGACTCAGTCCTTAATCACAGGCTGTACCCCTCTCCCTGACCCCCAACTCACATGCCTCATCCCTCGGGGATCTGAGCCCTTCGCCTGACTCATGTGACCTTGGGTGAGTCCCTTTTCCTGCTGGGTCTCAGTTTCCTCATCTGTAAAAACAGCCATGGTACCATCTGTTCCCACACGGTCTTGAGGATCCTGACCACTCTAGGAACCTAAGCAAACTCTAGAGCTGAAAGTAAGTATGGACACATGTGTATCTCCACAAGTGGCTGCTGGAATCGATCTTGCTCCTTAAAAAGTCACTATGCGTGGAAGGATATATACATAAAATTAGAGCCAGTTGACTCAGGTGGACCAAGCTAGTAGTAGCTTGAATACAGACGACACATACCACTGATGTACACACCACCTGTTATAAAAATAATATTAGTAACCCTTCATATTGGCACAGCTCTTCACTTTGAGTTCACAATCACGAAAGCTCCTCTCGTTCTCTCCCTTGATCCTGGCAAAAATCACCCTAAAAAATAAGTCAGACATACACACTTTAATTCCCGTTTTATGGAAAAGGAAAATGAGGCTCAGAAGTTAAATAATTCCCAGGCAGGGCTTTCATTACTCAACAGCTGAGGATGGAAACCCAGGGACAAAGTCCCAGCCAGACAAGCCCCAGTTCACACCTGTTGTTCTAGAATAAATATTAAGAGCACCCCCTTTCACTCACAAAAGGGATGATAATCATAAAATCACCCTAATTTGAGTGAGAAGGACGCCGGGCATGTGAACCCAGGAAAGGCAGAGTGGGAGGATCAGTGGACTGAGAGGGGTGACCTGCCGGTCCCTTCTACCTGAGCCCACCTGGATAAAATGTCAGTACTCTTCACTTCTTCACCCTCTCCTCCCCAGCAAATGAGGAAATGTGTTATTATTTTGCTGGTCAATTTAATGGCCTATTAAAAAAACAGGCACATTAGAGGGTGTTAGCACATCAAAAAGGTAAAGAAACATTTTCCGGACTCCAAGGGTCTGGGTGATCCCTGTTTCAAGCTTCTCAAAGTTCTGATCTTCTAAGAATCCTGAATGAGGGGCCACAAGCCCAGAAATGTCAGGAGAGCCTTGGCTTATCAACAGAACAGTCCCAGGCCTCTGTGGAAGATACCAGAATCTAACTGTGCCCGTGAGATTCAAGTGCACATGGGTTTGGGGGCTCACTTATGACAGGAGCAGACGCTGAAGGTCCTCACCCAGCCAGGCCCCTGCTGGCTGGAACTTCAGGACAACTAGGTGCGGGTCCATTCCAAAGCTAGAGAGACCTCATTTTCCATGCTAGCTGCTGCTCTCAACACCCTGTTCTCCCGACTCTGGTGGAAAACAAAGGTCTGACCCTACATGTTACTGCCCACGTGATTGAGCATCACAGCTAACAAAGGGACATCAGGCTTTGAATGGAATAATCAACTCACCAGCCACGAGCTGTTTTTACAACAATATCTTCCATTTGCCAAGGGCCTATTTGGTGCTCTGATATGCTTATACTCATTTCCTTTTCTCAGCCACGCCAGGAGCAACACACCATTATTATCCCCATTTTACAGATGGAGAAATCAAGGCTCAAGAGGTAAGTGGTGGCTATGTCAGAATGCCGTTCTAACATCAGATCCTTAGTTCTCAACCACCGTGCAATACCCCCCCCATTAGAGACTAACAGTATTTTATTTTTAAAACAAATTTAAATCTGTGCTCCACTTCATTAGCAATCAGAGAAATGCAAATTAATACCATAACGAGATACCATATGCACAGCAAAACGGCTAAAATTAACTAAGTTTGAGGATGTAGAGCAGTGGTGGTGGGAGGGTAAATCAGTAAAGCCTCTTTGGAAATTATTAATCCAGCATAATCTGGTAAAGTTGAAGGAATATAGACTCTAAGATGCAGCAATTCTACTCCACATAAGCACTAGGACACATATCTTATTTTTATGCAGATAATGTGTGTCTTCTACGTTTGTTTACCAACTGCACCCTTCCACCCTGAGGTATTTTTGTAAGCATGCTATGCTAATTTTTTTTAACAGCAGCATGTAAAAAAAAAATTGGCATAATGGCACTTAAGAAAATACCTCATGGGGGGAGGGCACGGTTGGCAAACCAACGCAGAAGACCTGCATTATTTGTGTAAAAATATGGTATATGAAGATGTCCATAGCAGTGTGGGTACACCCAAACATTCATCAACCTCAGAATCAATCAACATGGTATATAATCAGACAACTGAATAATACATAGCTACAAAAAAGAGTGAACTACAACTACATGCAAAAACATAGATGAACCTTCAAACCCAGTGTTACAAAAAAGCAGACAGACATAAAAGAATATATATTACATGTTCAAAATAAAGAAAATCAAAACCATATAGTGCTTAGGGATATGTACTTAGGTATTAAAAGCATAAAGAAAAAAAAGCACACACTTTCCAAGTCAAACTAAAGGACCGTCTAACAAGTCTGCCGATAGGCCATCTGACTCTGGAGAATGACCTTTGTTTGACTTAAGTATTTAACTACTGATTAGGTTCACACTCTGAAGGCAGAATCTATCTTACATAATAAAAAAATAGTTGCTGTCAAGTCAATTCCTACTCATGGCAATCCCATGTGTGTCAGAATAAAATTACACTCCACAGGGTCTTCAATTCTTGATTTTGTCAAAGTGGATCACCAGGCCTTTCTTCCGAGGTGCCTCTGGGTAGACTCAAACTGTCAACCTCTTGTTTAGCAGGCTAGCCCTTTAATCATTTGTACTACCCAGGGACTCAGCTTGTAGAATATAAGCTGCTAATTATTTTTGACTAATAGGCATGCAAATAATTTCTGCCTGTAGAAAACACAGCTTCAAGGTTTATGGTTTCACTGCTTCGTAGGGCATTAACTAGTTCTGTATCTAATCGGATCCAGAACTTTCTTTTGCTGACTAGGCATCTGCCTCTGCCTCCCATTATCCAGCTTTATTCCGCCAGCTGGTTCCTTCGTTAAGCGCTCACTACATGAGTGTTGTTTTTTTTATTGTGGTAAATATATATGTAATGAATTGTTTCCTTTATAGCATTCTTCACAAGCCCAATTCCGTACATCAGTTATGTTTATCATGTTGTTCAACCAGTACCATTATCTGTTTCTAAATTTTTCCATCACCCTTAACAGAAGCACAGTGAACTCTAACTAGTGAGTTCCCCTCCCTCCCACCCACCTCTGGTAACTACTGAGATTTGAAACCTTTTCTTTTTAAATAATTGCTGTGCAATGGATCGCTTTTTGAGGCCTTTCTCACCAAGGTCTTGTAACTCACCCAATCATAATCACTTGGGTGGGACCATACAAATAAGGTCTATGGAACTCTAACAAAGGGCTGGGTCAGTTTTGCCATCCCACTAGGCTTAAAATAAGCCATCCCAGAGGCAAGAGCTCACCACCACCAAGGAAGAAGAGCCAAGAGTGGAGCATGCCCTTTGGACCTGGGATCCCTGCACTGAGAAACTCCTGGAACCAGCAGACTGAGAGAGAGAGAGAGATCTGTAACAATGAAGACGGTGAGAAGCAGTGGCAGAGAAACAGTGGCAGGAGAGACCAGCAGGAGACAGCATGGTGGGCAGGGAGCGAGAAAGCTGAGTGCCTTCGGGCAGGAGGATTGCTGGCAGAGTAGGTTGTCTCTGGGCACTTGGTGGAGCTAGGCTTTGCTGACTCAAGGACCTAGAGCTGGGCACTTCTGGCTAGAGGCTTATTGACAGAGTGGGGTGCCTCTGGGCATTTACTGGCAGAGTTAAAAGAGCTTTGTAACACTTGCCTGACCAGGGCAGAGGGCAAGAGGCCAGAGAGAGGCCTGTCTTCAGGAATAGCTGAAAAAAAGCTGTCCTGATGGAAGAACTGTACCCTGAGTGTTTCCGAACCTGAATTGTAACCTATTACTTCCCTAATAAACCCCGTGAATATGGTCTGTGGGTTCTGTGTGGCCACTGCAATCAATTATCGAACCCAGCAGAGAAGTAGTGATTGCCATGGGAGGGACAGTTGGTGGCAGAACTGGTAAAGACGGCAGAGAGGAGAGGCATGTCTGACCTCTGCCTCATTGGAATCAGCCTTGGGATGCTGATCTTGACTCTCCTTCCCCCACGTGAAGTTAAGGGGGTCAGATGCTGCCACCAGTCATTGCTGCAATAATATTTTATTGTGCTTTTGGTGAAAGTTTACACAGCATTTTAGGTTCCCATTTAACTAATATCACCGAATAATTTCTACACAAATTATTCGATAATATTAGTTACATTTTTCATAATGTGTCAACATTTTCTTTAATTGCATTCTGGTTGTTCCGTTTCCAGTACTCTAGTTTCCTTGAAAACTATATTTTGATCAGGGTATAGGAGTGTTCTATTTCTTGATCTGCATGGTGAATACACAGGGTTTACTATATGTGTGCTACATTTCAGAAAAGAAAGTAAAAAGTTACAGAACAAAAATTGTCTATAAAAAACAACCTGTAACTAAAAAAAAGGGAGATCCTCTGCCTAAAGGGAGCGCTGAACCTCTCTCCCCAGGGGCTCAAAGTGGCTCCAGCAACTCAAGTTTCCAATCCATTTAAGCCATTAGAGCTCATGACCAAAGACCAGGATTCCCAATGTATAAACTTGCATCCCATAACTTCACGCACAGGCCTTTCAACTCTATAGATGCCTAATGAAGATACAATTACCACAAATGTATATAACTTACTAGCATAGCATCTTTCTTCAAAATTTTCCACGTTTTCTGTACTGGACAATGGCCAAACTTTAATCCATGTCCCTACTTTGGCCATGATGTAGAAAGCAGACAGGTCTGCCTTTAGAGTAATAATAATTATATTGATAACATTTATCATATGCCCAGTGCTGGACATTTTCCTTGCAACCGACTTTCAAGGCAGGGCCTATTACCCTCCTAGATGGGGAAACTGAGGCTCAGGGAGACCTGCCCCACAGCTGAGTGACAGAAGGTGGGATTTCTGCCTTTGCTGTCTCCTCCCACCTGCCATCTTGTCTCTTGGCAGGGCTGACATCACACACGTCCAAAGCACACACCACCTAGGGAGACCAGACACTTGTCTTTTCTAATGCTCTCACTGGTTAAACCTCTGGCCTGCAGCATATTCCTCCAGGGAAGCAAATCTTCATTTCTTTTCAAGACGGTCTGACCTTTGGAAACAGCTAGGAATTATTTGGTACCAATCTGGGAAGTGAGTGGCAAGCTATATACAGAAACATTATTTTGGATACAAAACAAAAGGTGTGGCTCTAAACAAACCTTTTCCAAAACTCTTCTGGAAGCTGGGATAACTTAGCAATTGTTCTAAGTATGGCTTAAAGTTCCCTGGGGGTTCTGGGACATGGTCAGGTCTGGCACTGACTTCGGGGTTGGCAAAGCATTTTTGGACTTCAGTGTAACTCAGGGAGTGAGTTTTAAATGCTGGTTCCTGGGCCCCGATTCTGGAGAAGCTAATTCAAGCAGCCTTGGGTTTTTTTAGGGGAGGGGAATCTGTGAGTCTGCATTTTCAATAAACTCTTCAAGTGACTCTGGTAGAATTGTTTGGAGGCTCACATTTGACAGATTCTAAGTGCATTCACTAAAACCAAATCTTCCAGCCTTGTGGTCACACCTCACAGGGACCAGCTAAAGCTGCAAAGCAGCTCCTGGGTCAGGTTCAAGTCACCTCCCCCACCTCAGAGCAGAGGAGGACAATCAGCTAATTGCCCTGTGGTTAACTATAAGATGGTTATCTTCCTAGGTGTGGATGTCTTGGCCAGAGTGAGTTTTGTTACCAGGGATCTCAGACATCAATACCTCCAATAGCTAGGGAAGAAGAAGAAGAAGAAGAAGAAAAAAAAAAAACAAAACACACTGCCACCGTGAGTCAATTCTGACTCATAGTGACCCTATAGGACAGAGTAGAACTGCCCCATAGGGCTTTCCCAGTTGATTGTTTTGGTTAGTAGCCACAGCTCCTAACCCACTGTGCCACCAGGGGTTCCAGGGGAGAAATGTAGGTAGAATAGGCTAGGTATGGAGTTTTCTGGAAGCTTTCCAGAAAGGGAGGCAGAGATGACTGGGCTTCCTCGTTAGTCCAACCCCCAGCCCCCCAAGTCTGAAAGCCCACAGGCCGGAAGCATGAATGAGTGTGTTGGAGGGTGGGAGGTGCAGACCTGCAGAATGGGGGCAAATGTCAACCAAAAAAAGACAAGAGTCTTCAAAAGGAATAGCCACTGGCTGAAAAGTCCAGATTCCAGTTTTGTGAGCCATTCCAGGTTTTCCCCATTACCCAAGGCAACCCCCTCCTAAGGAGTCACTGGATGGTGACTACTAACCAAGAGGTAGGCAGTTCGAACCCACCCAGAGGCGCCCCAGAAGACAGGCCTGTGGATCTACTTCCTAAAAGTCCCAGCCTTGAAAACCCTCTGCACACATGGGGTAGCCATGAGTTAAGAGTACTAGGTAGCAACTAACAACAACAACAACCACCTCCCTTCCATGTTAATAGCTTTAAGGCTCACCTTTTGTATTCTCTTGGTTGGAGCGTGGGGGGGTCTAGGGTATGAGCCCAGGCCTTTACTAGGCCCTGATTTATAAAGAGATCTTTATAAATGTGACAGGTTTTTTGGGGGGAAGAGCCCTCGGAGGTATGCCCTCCTAGCCAAGGGAAGCACTCCACTTCCTCAAGCCCCTTTTTTCAAGCTGCAGGTCAACAGCCAGACTGCGAAACTCATTTAGTGGCTCTGCAACCAGCATCTTTAAAAATAAAATAGAACAGAAAATATCTGAAAGCCCTCCAAGTTATAAGTACTCTTTGGTGAAAACTTTTGATTCTGTTTTCTCTCTAAATAAATACATGCCTGTTTGGCAGGTCACAATGTAAAATGTACTTCTTACTGTAGGCTGCAGTCAAATGAAGTTTGAGAGCCACGGTCATAGGCATGGCTGGCCTGCTGTCTGCCTGGCTGCTCCAGCTTCAGAAATCCACCTGACCCACTGCTGAGGTCCACCGGAAGCACGGTCTAGCCACCCTCCAGAAGGAGCACCTCACCAAGGAGGCCTGGTGGAGGGGTAGAGAGGGGTGCGGAGCCTGGGGGTGGATGCTGGGGGCCAGCTGAAGCCTGGGGCCCTTATCCAGCCTCCATCCTCCACCCCCCAGCCCAGAGTAATACTGGGCAGCTTGCCAATCCCCTCCTGTTACAGTTGTGAAGACAACTACTTGCCCAGTCCCTCATTGTGGAGGGCCTCCTAGCACAGGCTGGCTGGGCACACCCTGCCACTCTGTCCCCAGGCCCTGTGCACGAGGCCTTGCCCTCTGTCCTCTGCTCACAGCAGCACCGTGCCCCACAAGCCTGGGGCCACAAAGGGTGCTGGTCTGTGGCTCTGCCAAGCAAGAAACTGAGGCCTGCTCTCCAGTCATGGGTGCCACGGAGGGTGCATGATGCTGGGGGCTGTCACAATGCCCACTCTCCACTTGCACTCCAGCTATAGCCATGCCCTGCTGACCATCCCAGGCCCAGGAGGGGCCAGGCCAGGGGGTGAGGGGAAGAGGGCAATGTAGCCTGGGGTTTTTACACAGGAAGGAAGAGCAAGCCAAGGTGGGGGAGGAGGTCGAGGGAGGGCGGAAATGACTGCAATGTCAGCACCCAGAGCAGACAAGGAGGAGACTGGCCCCTCCCTGCCCCTACACCCAGTTTTGACCTTTGTGCTAAGATGAAACATCCAGCCTGCACCCTGACACCCACGATATCTAGGGAAAAAACAGCTTCAGAGAGAGTGGGGGTGATTTCACCAACAGCCCTCCTACACACCCCCACAAAAATCCAGTACCTTCAAGCGGGACATACTCGGTGGACTGAGGGGGCAGTGAGAGGGAGTCTGGGGGCACACAGAGAAAGGGTGTCTGGAAACTCCAAACCTTTCCCTTTCCTCTGCTCAAGCAGCAGCCAGCCAGGCCTACCCAAGAGGGCAGGGGCAGCAAAGAGAATTGGCCCCATTCATGTCTGCCACGCTGGTGGGAGGGTAGGAGCAGAGAGGATAGTGGGTCAGGGTAGGTACCTCAGGGGCAAGGAGCTTACATTACTAATCTGGTCCTGGGTCTTCTTGATTCTCTGGAGTTCCGGTGTGTCTGCCACCACGCTGAAGCCTTTGCCCTTGTTCTTCTCAAACTCTTCCTTGTAGCGCACCTGGAAGACCCAAGAAGTAGGGAAGGGGGACTGGAGTCAGGCCAGGGTCAGCAAAAAGGGCTTCAGCCCATGGCTACCTCTGAGGCAGCAACCAGCCAAGAAACAGGCACAGGGAGCCAGGAGCAAGATGCTGACCAGAAATCCCCTCTGTAGTAATACCCACCCCAACTCAGAACAGAAGCCCTAGCCAAAAAGCATTAGATCAATAATAATAGCCCACTAATATAAATCAGGCAATGAAAACTCTATGGATCACAACAGTCCAACCTGCAACCCATCACGGGGATGGCGCAGGACCGGGGAGCATTTCACTCCCTTGTGCATGGGGTCACCATGAGTTGGGAGCTGACTCAATGGCAGCTAACAGCAGAAACATTTATTGAGTGCATTCTGAATGGCAGCACAGTGCCAAGTGCCTTACATGAATTATCTCACTTAAGTCTTAGTATATATTATTATTAGCCCCATTTTACAGACAAAGAAACTGAGGCACAGAGAGGCAAAGTCCCCTATCCAAGATCACATAGCTTAGTAGCAAATGCCCAGAGCCACCAGGATGCAACCCTTGCCGGCCTGACTGACCCTTCACTACTGGCATACCCTGCCCGAAAGCTATAGGAAGGCTCTTCCCAGCACTCCTAGGACTGCCTGGCCCTCACCACAGCCAGGATGGGGCCCTACCCATGGGGGAGGTTTTGAGAGGCCAGCTGAGTAAAGGCTGTGCCAAGTGACAAAGTTGGCATCCAGAAAGGAGGGCACTGAGACAGCCACAGGAAAACTCAATCAATGAGCTTTTGACAGGCTCTGGCGGCTTCCTGGAGCCTGCCAGGCTGCCTTCTGAGGCCACCACCACAGGAGGGGAGGCAGCTGGTGGGGGATAGACAGCACTTCAGAACAAGATTCCAAGCTCCAAGGAAGAACCAACTACTCCACCCACTGCCCTCGGCTTCTGAGAATTTCACGAAAAACCTGAGTACTAGAGGGACTAAAGGCAGATAACAGAAAGGACTTCCCTGTTACTAAAGGAATTAAAGTATGAGAAATAACTTGTCCTCCTCTGGGGGTTCTGAAGAACAGAATAGAAGCCAGGAGATGCCCACGGGACAGGAACTGTTTCTTGGCTTCCAGAGACTTCACTCTCCACCTCTGTAGCCAGCTGTTCCAGACTCCCCACCCCCCACCCCAGCTGCCTGGATTTCCTCCATGGTGGATGCACTGTCCTGGAAGGCAGGTCAGCCCAGGACATGAGGCCCAGGCCCTTGGGAGTTTCCAGGATGACGAGCCCAGGCGGCTCCTGGGCTTCGAGTCAACCAGCAGCTGTGCTGAGCTGTGCCCCTGACCCCACATGTATGCTGCCAAAGCCACACCTGCCAGTTCCTCTGCACAGCCCTCAGGGCCCCAGCTCACCCATTGTGGGGTTCTTCTTCCTAAAAGGTTCTGGAAGAGAATGGCGGAGTTGTGGACCTGAAGGCCTGAATATGCTGGTTCCCATCAGACTAGAAGTTAACAGTGGATACAGGCACCAAGCCACACAAGGGCCGAGAACCTGCCCAGCGTTGGCCCTTCCAGGAAGCCCTGGGTCAGCACGGTGACTTTTAGTGGGGAGCTAGGGGGTCCTCAGGGAAGAGAAGGCACCAGTCAGAAAGACAGTACTCCAGATAAAGAAGTCCTGAATCCAAGGCCTCTGGCTTCAGGTTGCTCATCTGTAAAAAGGCTGTCACAGGAATCAAAATGTGGGGAGCCCTCCTATCACCAAGTGTGGGCATAGAGCCAGACGGAGCTGATAATCACGCAGGCTCCGTCTCCCATTTACTGAGTAACCTTGAGCAAGTGACTTAACCTCTTAAGCCTCAGTTTCTACATCCATAAAATGGGGATCATAACACTAGTCATTCCAAACCAAGGTGCAGATTATAGACACGGGCTCCAGGGCAGCAAATGTACCATGGAGCGCACAGTGGGGCTCAGTAAACACTGCTAAGAGGGGTGTCAAAGTGCTTCATCAACATTTAAGTGCTGGGCCCATGGCAGTCCCCACTCGTTCCTCTACTTTCCAGCTTCAAAGGGTCAGGCCTCTAATCAGGGAACAATCACCATGGCGACACTGCAATGACATCAACTGGTTCCCAGGCTCAGGAAGTGCCTCTGCCTCCCTGCTGCGGAAGGATAATACATTTCACTCCTGGCTCTGCAGGCCCAGAGGGTGGGGCTGGAGGCCCAGGGCATGAGGCTGGGCGGAGTGGGGCTGAGGAAGGAGGAGGCCTAGGCTCAGCACCACTTTGCTGTGTGTCCCTGGACAAGTGAATACCTCTCTCTGGGTCAATCCCCTCGAGGCGGGCTGACTACTTGATCTCTACAAGTCCTCTAGGCTCTGGAGTATGGAACCATTTTTAAGCACTTCCAGGCCCTGACTATGGAGAATCCAAATGAGGAGTCTCTGAGTGGCCTTTGGTGCTGGTGGGAGTGGCAGAGTTAAAGGGTGGGAGCCAGAGAGAGGTACAGGGAGGGCCCTGCCCAGTGCCCACCATCAGGGCTACTGATCACCCAAGAGGGAATATTTGCCTTCCTTGCCTGGGATGGCTCATCAGGATGTGACGGGGGTGCCTGTGGAGGGAAGGGACCTCCCCAAGGTCATGTGACCAGTTAGAGGCAGGGCCAGGACAGATGCCCAAGGGTTCTCGTCGCCCAGCCCAGTGCTCCCTGTAATAGCGACCGTTGCCCATGAAATCACTCTACTTTCTACATGTAGGTTTATTTCATCACCCTCCCTAGATCTGCCTGCTCATCACTTATCCCAGCACACAGTAGGCATGAACACATGTTGGTGGAATGAGGAATGAATTAATGCAGACAATCTCCCAACCAGGCAGCATAATTAGTTGCTTAAATAACTGCCCCTTGCTGACCCAACATAAAACGAAAGACCATGGCTTAAAAAACATTTATTAAGCAAAATACAATACTAACAATTTCCACTTACTAGTGCCTACTATGTGCTGGGCCCATATAATACATAACCCATCTCTCCTAACAAAAAAGAAATCAGTTTTAGACTAGACACAGTCACATCAGCGGCCACCCAAACGTGGAGGACATTGTGCCCATTCCCCACCAAGCTCCATCTTTTCTCCTTTCCAGGAGATTAATAACGGCAAACATTTTTGAGTGCTTACTCGTTGCCAGTGACTTCCTCCAAGTGCTTAACTATACCAGTAAACTCACAACCACCTTTTGAGAGAGGCAATACTATCCGCATTTTACAAATGAAGGAACTGAGGCACAGAGAGGTTAAATAACTTGTCCAAGGCCATACAGTTAGTGGTAACAGACCCGTGATTTGACCTTAGGTCAGCTGGCTCGGGCAGGCATCCACACTCTTAACCAGTGTGCTGTGTCCCTGAAGTCAGAGGTGCCACGTGGGGAGGAAGGGAAGAGAGGGCCCAATGGACTACAGGGTTCTCACGGCACCCTCTTCCCCCTTCCAGAACAGCACCATGAAGATGAAGGGCACTCTCCTCACAGTTCTGCCTGGGCTCACGGGGCCACACAGGCACCCCTAACTTGGTCCTACCCCAAAGCTGCTGTCACCACTCAGCGTGGTACTAGGGGTGAGGAAGAGGAGAGCTGGGGCCCAGCTGCCAGCTTCCTGCCTTGGCCAGGCCTGGGCAGGGCCACCCAGAGGGTCATTTCTGGACAGTACTGTGGTTACTTCCCCCACAGGGGAGGTTCCAGGTGTCCCAGACACCCAAAGTGCCACTTTGGGAACCAATATAGAGACTGGAAAACAAATAAAAGTTGAAATAACACAGGTAGCTTCCAAGAGCCAGAGAAGTGCTGAGACACATCAAGGCAGGCCCAGGAAAGGGGCCCTGGAAGGATACCAGCTGACACCCTGGTGGGTGGGATGGGCCAGGGCGGGCAGAAGAGCCTTCCACTTCCCCTCCTGCCAGCCACAGGCAGCTCTAGACAGCTCTGCCCCCTCAGCGGCCACAGGAACCAGAAACTGTCACCATCCACAGCCAGGCCAGCTCAGCACCTGACCTCTAAGCAACTGGGGTTTGCTGTCTCCATTACTACTCTTGAGGAAATGGACCATGGCCTAGAGAAGCAAGCAGCCAAACCAAATCACACAGCTCTTAAGAGCTAGAAGAGAGACAGAGCCAGGCAAAGAGGCCAGACCCTAATCAGCCACCTGTCCCTACACCTGTCCCCAGCCCTCGAGGACCAGAACTTCAGGGCATGAGGGCTATGCCCTCAATATAAAGCCCTAACTTTCATAGCGCATACCCCTCAGAACAGAGACAGGATAAGCCTGGTCTGTCTGTTCCTGCTTGCCGCCCTCTCCACCCACCAGCCTAGATCCAAGTCTGCCAAAAGGCCTGCATCAGAATCACCAGGGGAGCATGTCAAAATGCAGATTCCTGGGCTTCACTCAGAGCTGCCAATCAGAAGCCCTTTGGGTAGGGGCTAGGAATCTGCATTCTAGCAAGCCCGTCCTCCAAACCTGCTGGTAATGCTGGTGCATCCTGCAGGTTGAGAACACAGGGCCGTATGACGCAGCAGACTGCAAAACTATTAAGAATAAGACCAGGTTTTAAATCTGTCTCCCACTGGGCTGTGGACAAATGGTGTAGCCTCTCTTAACTTCAGTCTTCCCATCTGTACAATGGAGATAATAACAGTCCCTTCTTCATCAGGTGGTTGTGAGGATTAAATGAGATCAGGTGTACGTGCAGGGCCTGGCCCTCCCCAAGTACCTAAGAGTGGCTGCCGGTCTCACAATTTCCCCAGCCTACCCAGGGGAATGGAACCTGGCAACCTGGAAGCCCCAGGGGTGAACTGCAGGCCGGTTCCCTAGGGAGCAGAGGGCACAGGTGGGGCAGAGGAGCCTTCAGACCCTGTGTGTTGTGCCTGCTTGCCCTATGTGGGAGCAGAAGTGGCCCCTGCCAAGGCACGCCCTGTCTGCCCACTCCATGCTGCTCACCCCTGGGCAGAGGGAATGGCAGAGGTGCTTCCCCTACAGGCCCTGCCTTTTAGGGATTGAGTTCTAGGGGCAAAAAGGGCTGCAGCCGTGCTTTTGTGGGACTGACAAAGGCTGAGGGAATTAAGATCCCTGCCAACAGCCGGGTTTGAATTTCTCCTGAGAGTAGGGTGTGCATGTGTCTGTCCCTTGCCTCTGCTTCTGTGTGTGCCACACTTCAGGACCCACATCTTTTCCGAACACCTGCTGTCTCCTCTCCGTATTTCTTCCTCTAGGTTCCCCTGCCATGGCTCCCACCACCTGGGGTCCTGACTGCTCCTCTCAAGCTGTGGGGAGAGTACAGGCCACCACAGGATGCTCTGGCCTGCCTGCCCTGTGAATGTCACACACTCTGCCTCTGGCCTCAGTGGGCTTCCCACAGGATGGAGAGTATGGAATGACAGGGCCTCGCTAGTGTTGGGCCAGGATCATTCCTGTGCAGACCAGCCCCTAGCTGTCTCTGGCCCCTCTTCCTGCCAGCTGGGCCACCCAGCCCTCCTCAGTTGACAGAGGCCTGGCATTCACACCCATACCCCCAGAATTGCCGCTTTCACACCACAGCGGGGGTGGGGTCTGGGCTGGCAGATGTGAGCTGTCACAGCAGGAGAAGCCAGCTTCCCCCACTTCCTCCCTACTTACTCTGGAAAGTTCCGGAGTGGGGGTGAGCCTCAAACTCCACCAGGCTGTGCATGGGCAAAGTCACAATACTTGGGGTGAAATGACCAAAGCCCAAACCCTGAAACCATCACTTACTGTTGTGTGTCACTGGACACAGCCCTGGGCCTCTCCCAGCCTCAGTTCCCTCATGTGTAAAATGGGGACAACAGGTCTTCTACCTCCCTCCAGAGTAAAAAAAACAAACCAAATCCATTGCCACTGAGTCGATTTCAACTCACAGCAATCCTACAGGACAAGAGTAGAGCTGCCCCATAGGGTTTCCAAGGAGCGGCTGATGAATTTGAACTGCCGGCCTTTTGGTTAGCAGCTGTAGCTCTTAACTACAGCATCACCAGGGCCCCTTTCCCCCAGAGCAGGGTCAAGGAAAAACGAGACGTGGGAACTAAAAGCACTTGCTAAGCTGCAAAAGATCTCACCAGCATAAGGGATTATCATTTTTATCATTAGAGTATAGCATGGGAAACTAGAAAGAACAGAAGTGTCTGAGTAGACAAACCTGCGTTCAAAGCTAGCTCTGCCACCTGCATCGGTGTCCTCATCCGTAAGGTAGGGGTGATACTGCCAACTGCATTGGGCTGTTGTGAGAATTAAACACGCTGATACGTGCAGAGCATTAAGCTCTTGGTACGTTTATATGGTTAATTCCTCTGCTGCTACCTGTTCAATTTTAGCAAGTCCCTTAACGGCTCTGAGCCTCAGCTTCCTCATCTGTACAATGGGAATAACAATACCTTCACCACAAGGTTACTGGGAGTATTAAATAAGAGAACTATGTAAAGCCCTATGCAGTCAAGTCTGGTTCTCCCCGATGGGGCCTACTGGGAGATGGGGACCCAGAGATGTTGTGTCAAGATCGGGCACCAGAAGCCCCACACTGGAGGGATCCAGAGAGATTCTCTCCTCTGTGGCCAGGGGGATCCTCCACATTTTCCCGACCCTGAGCACTGTGCCTTCTTGGCTAAGTATCCAAGGGGTCTTTCATGAAGCCTAGGCTCACCCTGTCCCACCGTTGGTCCAGGCCAGGCTTATCCCAGAAGCCCTCCCTGACCCCTAGGCAGGGTTAGTTGCTCTGGGCTCAGGATCCTGTGTTTATCCCTCAGTGTCCCCTAACGACAGACAGAGTCCTCCCTGGGGCAGGAACCTGTCTCCTCCCCCAGGAAAGAGGCATGCCCCTCTCCCCACTCAGTGGGTGCTCAGGGAAACTGGGCCCAAAGGAAAAGGCAGGGCAGGCCGTGGCAAGGCCCCCTGCACTCTGCCCACCGAGCGGGGCAGGAAGTCTGGGAATGTGGCCATAGAGAAGCGGCTGTGTAACTCGAGGCTGGCATGAGACTGGAGAGGGGGGTTCTCTGATCTTCCCCAAGCCCCTCCTTTGTGGGTAGGTGGAAGTAGTGAGGAGGAGAAGGGGTACTGCTTCCTGGAGGAGGTGGGCTTTAGGGGTCCACAGAAAAAATCAAGGACGACTAGATACCTCCACCTCCCCAACCCAAAGGAGCCCCAACTCCTTTGCTAAAGTCAGGAAGCATGAAGTAACTGGGTAGGGGGGTGGGGGCAGGGAGACAAGGCAAAGGCTAGGATTTTAGCACCTTGGTCCTGCTGAATAACACAGAGGGAGGGAGCCCTTGCCAAATCTGGGGGTTACAACGGCCTCCCCACTGGGCCTTTAGCACTGGCCCTGCCCCTCACCTGACTCTGGAGCTCGCTCTGCTGCTTGAGGCGGAGGTTTTCCGGGGTGTCAGCCACCATGGTGAAGGACTGCTTGGGGTAGTGTCTGCAGGACAGAAAAAACAGTGGGGGTCACTCTAGGGAAGGAGCAAGAATCTCTGGGCTTCTCACAGCCCTTGGACTCACTCCTAAAAAAAAAAAAATAGCTACTTCTTAATCTTGGAAGCCCCTACCCCTGCCCTAGCGGCAGGACCAAGAGCTTCTCAGCCTCAGCCTGGGTCAACCAGTGAGAAGACACATCAAGTTTGAATGGCTGGCAGGCCAGCCAGGGAACACAGTCCTGCACCAAAGGGAGGCCATCAGGATACTCTCTGAGGGTTTCAGATTGCCCTTGGTCAGGAATAATTCATGCCCTAGAGTCCACCACATGGGAGGGAGATGGGGCTGGAACACCTTGAAGGGTCCAGCCAGGTTAGGGCAGAAGATGGGCATGGGAAGAGGACAAAGCTTTCAGTTAAGACCAGAAATGGAGACCTACCAAGCAGAGGAAGACAAGAGGGATACAGAGATAGAAAAAGAGGAAAGGGACATGGATATCTGGGGGTCTTCCTAAAGTAAGTGGTAAGAGACAGTGCACACAACCAAAGCAGTGCTGCAAATGGCTAACATAGTCCAGTTTCACTGGAGGGTGGGCAGGAAGGCTGGCTTGTGGCCAGAAAGATGGTTAGCCACAGGTGACAGACAACAACAATAACAACAATTAATGCTGGCCCTGTGCTAAGGGCTTACATGCCTTAGTTTATAAATTCTCACAACCACCCTAGGTGGCTAATACTGTCATTGTTCCCCTTTGACAGATGAGAAAACTGAAGCTCAGAGAGATTAAACAAAGTGGCCAGGACACATAGCCAATAAGTGGTGGGATTCAAATTTGCAGCCAGATACTCTCTCCAGGGCCCAGCACCCTGAACTAAACCCTCCACTCCCCAGGCACAGGACAGGGTTCTGTCCCCTAGAAAGAGGGCTGGCTTGGGGGTAGGAGGAGCTAGGGTGGCCCACAGAGTCAAGTGTGCAGGGACTTCCAGGGCCACCTGGTCCCACCTCCTCATTTTACAGAGAAGGAAAGAGGATGGTGGCCCCAGGCACTTACCACCTAACGGGCTTCATAATTAACTTATTTATCACAGTGATTTATTGTCTTCTCTCCCACTACTTCTCCATGAGAGGACGGTTTTTTTGGTCTCTTTGGCTCAGTGATTTATTCCTAGAATAGTACCTGGTGCTCAATAAATATTTGTTGAATAAACGAATGTCATATCAGGTGTTAAAGCTGGACTAGGGCTAGAACTCAGGTCTCCTACATCATGACAGGTCCTCCAGCAAGCCAGCTACAGCAGAGGCAGCCCTGAGTTACCATGGTTTGTGTGTTTGTATGTGAAAGAGTTGGGAGTCCTCATGAACCACAGATGGGGGCGCTCTCCAAGCAGGAACTAGAAGTCTGGCCATCTCCAGCACTGAGTGGCCATATCCCATCATAGCTGTGATCCCTGGCTCACAAGCTGCCCCAGGTGAAAAATGGATTACCTCCTGGGACTCCTTTAAGGTATATCCCAGCCCAGTTGGCTATCATGCCCTCTAGCTGGACATGAACTGCCCACCTGTGTCTGTGCTTATGTTTTCCACCCACCTATATCACCCTGAGCCAGAGATACCTGCTAAACACAACTTTCCTCTGGGGGACGGCTCATGGAGGGGCAGGACTTGGGGTTTAGATTTGGAGAACTGAAACGAAAAGGGCAGAGGTGGCTAGAAAATGCAGCGGCTCTGACACTGACTTGCTGGGTGACCTCGGCAAATCCATTTCCCCTCTGGGCTAGTTTCACTGCCCTGGGCCTGGATGATTCTAGCTGTGCCCTTCTCTGCCAGCCACCACAGCCCTGCCAGGGCCCTGCCTCCACCCTTAACCCTCATCAGCCCAGGCACACAGCTCCACAACAGATGGAGGAGGAAACTGAAAAGCAAACACAGGTGCCTGCAGCTGGCAACAAAAAGAGCCCAGGAATGAACGAAGAGCTGAGGCTGTGGGTCCAGACCCCACGCTTGGCCCAGCTCCATGCAGCTAGGGCCACCCACAGATGAGTAGCTCCATTCAAAATTCCTGAGCAGCTCCAGTGAAAGGGAGGATCAACTGGGAATCTGTTTCCAGGGACTAGGAAAAGAACAGCAGAAGGGATTAAAGTGAGATCTCTAGCAGAACTGGCTGGTCCTGAGGTTCTAGAAGGGAGGGTTTGGATATGCCCCTCCTCCCACACTTCTGAGCCATTTGGAAGGTATCGTGGGGCGGGGGAGATGATGAAGAGAGCAACTGTGAGCAGAGACCCATGTGGTGGAAAAGGGAGATTAGGTCCTAAAATGGGATGAAGGAGAAGACCTCTAGACAGCTCTGGGAGAGAGTTTGAAGGGTCAGTTCTGAGAAGACTGTGCTGGTTAGTGTTCAGAGGGGGAGAATGGAGGCAGGCTAGGCAAGCAGATGTCTGTGGGAGCCAGTCTGCAAACCCTGGAGCTTCCCGTTTGCCTGAAGGTATAGAGTTAAAATGGAGTACCAGCTCCCGGGGCCCCAAGGACAGCCAGACATGTGCGCCTGACGTGCCCCACCCACTCCGCAGCTCCTACACACTTAGCATGATTCCCTCACACACAATGAATGTATAGACAGACCCTCTGCAGCGATGCCCGTCTCCTAGACACCGAGGCCAGCAGAGCCACAGGTGACGGCGATCCACAC
Source organism: Elephas maximus indicus (assembly GCF_024166365.1). Taxonomy (NCBI): domain Eukaryota; kingdom Metazoa; phylum Chordata; class Mammalia; order Proboscidea; family Elephantidae; genus Elephas; species Elephas maximus. The sequence goes on along the minus strand of NC_064837.1, from coordinate 46,418,827 downwards.
AGACCACACACTCACCTGCTACACCTACACCCTGCCCTCTGCTACCTCACACTGCACCCAAAGAATCTTTAAAATAGGGCTCAGGAGACCCTCCAACATGCAGCAAGTGCCTCTGGACGGGGCTGACGCGTACCTGGTCATCTCTTTGGAGCCACTGCCTAAGGAAACCACCATTACCCTTAGATCCCAGACCCCACAGCAGGTATACTAATCCCATCAGAATGATGGGGGGGCAAGAACAGCCTGAATGTTGGCTTAATCCAGGGGGAGGGATTTTAATCCTGTATCAGATTAACTAGATTAATGGGAGCTCCAGAGCTCCTACCCTCGCCCCCTAAGGCCCAGCCCAGGCCCAAGGGAGGCAGGTGGACGTGACTATAGGCTGTATTACTCCTGCTGGGTCAGCCCTGTCCCCTCCTTACAGCCCCCAGCCCTGGCAAGACAACCCTGCCTTCCCCTTCCCTTGCTCACTGTGCTTCAGGTTTCCATGGCAACCTCATCCTCAGCTCCAGGCAGGAGAGCAGCACAGAGCAGGGAAAGAGAGAGAGAGAGGTCTATGGGGGTGGGGGAAGAGACACAGACAGCAAGGGTGCCCTCAACTGCGGAGGAGCGCATGAAGGCAAAACCAGGCAACTGGGCCTTCAGGATCCTTGTGGACGATTCAGGAGAGGAAGACAGGTGTCAGGGGTTTGTTTTTAGAAAGGAAGGCAAAAGAACATCAGTACTGTACCCCTCCCCCACTGACACGCTTGGCTTCAAAAAGGGCTCCGATTGATGTGACCTCTTTCCAGAAACAACTGCTGGGAATGCTACCTTTTCCCTTCCTCTCTGTGCTCAGGTTGAAACTTACCCAATCCACCATGCTCAGATCCCAGTGGGTTGGATGGATGGATGGATATGCCAATGTGGGCACTGAGACAGATGAGGGGCTCCACTGGAAGCCCAGCCCCACCAACAGACTGGGCCATGGTGAGGGAACAAGGGGCAGGGTGGGGAGACGGGCATTTCAACCCCAGCCTGGAACTGGGTCCAGAGCACAGCTGTCTTTTGTACTTTCTGTGGGCCAGCCTGTCCCTGGCCTTATGTTAATCATTCCAGGCAGGGGGCTTCTCTGCTGATACCCTCCCCACCCTTCATCCCTGCTATCAGTGAAAGAGGGAGGCATGGAGAGGGCCCACTAGGGCAGGAAGCCTGTGGGAGGCAGGAGGAGCAAGGACCTAGTATCCATGAGGGTAAAACCAGGAAAAGCCTCTCCTGCTGAGGAAGCAAGGCACGGGAGCAGGGGCAGGCAATTAGGCAGCTGTTGGCAGCAGTCTAGGCCTCCAGGAGAACTGACAAGCATGCAAAGCAACTTCTTAATATACTGTAACCCATGCACAGTCTCCCTTGAAAACTGTCACAAGGCTTTGAGCTAGAAAAGCCAGACATTAGCAGTGTAGACCGTTTTACAGATGACGAAACAGGCTCAGTGTCAGGGACAGAGATTGCCTTAAACCACAGCTGTCCAGGAAGCCAAGGGCTGGCTGACGTCTCTCTATCAGGCCGACTCTCATCCACCCCCAGCAATCAGAGCTCTGGGGAAAGATGTGCTTGGCAGGATGACTAGGGAACAAGGTAGTTCACCCTCAAATCCAACCCCTGTTTCCAAACTTGTCCAGTAGAAGAGACCACCTGGGGTCTCTCAGCCACCCCCAGTCAGGAGCCACCTGCTACTTAGAACTTTTCAAAAGCAGGTGTTTTAAGAGGCTGGACAACTACCTGTGAGAATATAGGAGAGGGGGGTCCTACCTCAGAAGAAGGTTTATCTCTGAGGACCTCTGAGGTGCCTTTCTGTTCAGAAGGACTACAAGGGCAGCGAGGATGCCGAGAAGCTACAAGGCTCCAGCTTACAAGGCTCCAGCTTATCGGGCAGTAGGGACAGTTTAAAGGACACCACACCCACTCCTCAGTCCTGTCTCAGCTACATTCCAGAGGCAGAAAAATAACAGACCAGAGACCCTGAGAGCCCAGCCCCCCTTTCTCCATGCCCTTCCAGCAGGCTTGGACCTCTTCGAAAACCACAGCTTTTTGTTCAAGGAAGAATAAAAATACATCAATGAAAGCAACAAGGAGCCTTTGGCTTTACCAAAAGGAAAAAACAAAAAACAAACTCTACATCCAGCCCCTGGAAGGAGCTGCAGATTCTAAAAGCCCCTGCTGGGACCACTGCCGAGGGGCAGGGAAGGCTCCCTTCTAACCCAGTTTCTCACCCCAGTCACCAGGCCTAAGGGGCTGAAGTGGTGGAGGGGATTGGAAGCAACAAGGAGGCATTGTTTGACCAGACAAAAAAATGAGCAGCCAAAAAGATCAAGGCTAGACTTAAGAAAGAACTTACCAGCCCTCAGGCCTTGCAGACAAAATGAAAAAGAAAAGAAAAAAACCTGCAGTGGCCCCTGATGGCAAATGAGGAGAAATGATTCTGCCAAGTTGGGTAAAGCACTGAAGCCTCATGCCTCAGTTTCCTCAGCTATAAAATGGGGTTGTTAGGGTACAAGGTGATCCCTGAGGTTCTTTGAGGCCCTGACATCCTTGAGTGTTAGGACTGGGCAGTTGAGAATGAAATGAGTGGGCATCTGCCTGAAGACTGCATTTGGCCACTTGGGCTGCCCCTTTGAGCTTGCCAGGAGTCCCTGAGTGGTGCAGTTAACATGTTCCGCTGGTAACCAAAAGGTTAGAGGTTCAAGTCCACTCAGAGGCACCTCAGAGGAAAGGCCTGGCAATCTATGTCCAAAAAACCAGCCACTGAAAACCCTATGGGGCACAGTTCTACCCTGACTCACGTGAGATCACCACGAGCCTGAATCAACACTATGGTAGCTGGTTGCTGGTTGAGCTTGCTTTCCCCACCCCCAAACACATCACACCCCCCTCCCAGTTCTCTCCAGCTCCCTAAGACAGTTGATCTCATTTTTCCCTGTCAGAGGCAGAGAATTCTGGGGAAACAGGAAATCCCCAAGCCACAGACCTGGATTTGCCACCCACTGCCCCACCCCCTAAAAGCAGGGGGATTAGAAACAGTTTCCTGGAATCCAGGGACACTTGAGCACCCAGGCCTGCCCGGCACAGATCCCGCCCTGCTCCCAGTTAAGGCCTGGGGGAAGAGGCAGGACCACACTCTGTAGTTCTCTAGAACCATGAACATTTCCAGCCTCCTCAGCCCCTCATTCAAAACAGGAAAGCCAGAGAAACTGAAGGATATACCCTAGAAATACCCACCCCCACTTAACAACCCCCAAAAGCTGGTTCCCTAGGATGCAACCCCACTGCCTATCTTTAGCACCCCCCATATACTCTCACCAAAGAGGAGAGAACAGGCATCTCTCTCCCCTTCCCTGTGCTGCCCCAACCTCCGGCTCTTAGACCATTTGCATGGAGACAAAGAAGCAGGTTTGTACCAAGCTGGGTGTGTGGACCAATCTGCCCCACTTTCAGAAAATCCAGTACACAAAACAAAAAATAATAGAGGGCATAAATATTTCTCGAACAAACAGCAGTCTCACCCCACCCACCTAGAAGCTTCGAGAAAACCCGTTTATCAGTGGTGCTTCCATTGCTGGCTATTGTGAAAAGCAAGCCTGCACGCCCCTATCTTGCCACAGCAATGCCTGGGTGGCCAGGCTGGGAACATGCGAACACAAACGCAGCCTGTTCAGTCTGCCTCCCTGGCGCTTCTGCCTGGCCCCAGCATGTGTGTCTGGGTACACACCAGGCACGTGTGTAAGTGCACGTACGTGGGGGTCCACCACTGCCAGGCGGGCACCGTGAGCCCTTGCCTGTGTCCTCTTCTTCCCTCCCTCACCCCAAACAAACCTGACACAAAGACAGAAGGAGAAAAGGCCTTTTCACGGCTTAAAGTTGCTTTCCAGAACTTAAATCCCTGTTCTGAGAAGCCACAGGGGAAAGAAAGACATTCTTCTTCTCTCTTGACCTCCCTCCTGCAGGACCCTGGCTCCCTTCTGGGCTCAGGGACTGGCCAGAGACAGGCAGAAGCAGATGCCTCTGTGTATACCACACACATTCACTTGCTGGCAAAGTGCCAGGAGAGATCACCTGCCCCTCTATGCCCTACACTGGACAAGCCCAGTGTGGAGAGGGTAGTAATGTGAAAAAGGCAAGGCCCAGACAGGAACTAGGAAAATGCTACATCCCAGAAACCCCAGGATCTGGGATCTGGATGCCGCTGAGGGATGGGGCCAGAGGCAGGAAGGGAATGACAGTAAACGCTTGCCACAGTGCCTGGCACATAGTAGGTGCTCAATAAGTACTCCTAGGTCTAAGGGCCAGCATTCATGCATAGGAATTTTTATTTCCATCTCATCAATGGGGAAACTAAGGCTCAGAAAGACCATGAGGCCACTCTGCAGGGCAGTCTGTATCTGGTCTATACCGCCCCACTTCATGTCTGGCTTTCTGGCTTGCTGGCACAGACACTGCTCAGCAGACGCTGGATGAGTGAGTGTAAGTGCCTTGAGCAAGGTGCTACTACTGCTGGAGTATAAGTAAGCTGGCTCACAAATCTCCCTGGCTCTTCCCAGGTAACATTCCTGCCAGGTCAAAGGTCAACAGGGTGTGGCAGGAGCTGGGCTTAGAGGAAGGGGAGGGTAAACCTGCCTCTTGGGCAGGAGGCCAGGAGAGATAGGGGCACCTCTGTCTCAGCAGGTTGGAAGTAGCATCCAGGGAGGGGCACTTCACCTTCTGCCTTCCCTAGAGCCTCCATAAGGAGCCCTGCTGGTGCAATGGCTAAGCACTCCGCTGCTACTGAAAGGGTGGCATTCAAACCCACCCAACGGCTCTGTAGGGGAAAGGCCTGAAGATCTGCTTCCATAAAGATTACAGCCAAGAATCCTAGGGGGCAGTTCAACTCAGTGGCACCTAACAACAACAGAGCCCCCAGGCCCCTGAAGAAGCCCCCGCACCCACTTGCTGCAGCTTCCTCTGAAGGCTGTGGGAAAGGTACGCATGGACTTTGGCACTAGGCTGAGAAAATGCAGACAAAACAAGGACAAGCCTCTGATTTCTTTCTCTAACTCCCAGTGCTCACTGATTCTAGGCTACTGGAGTCTTAGGAAGTGAAAGGAAGAAGCGCCGAGTCCCTGCCACCCCCTGGGCTGATTTCTGCGGGGGGATGGAGGCTTAAAGGCTGCCCCTAAAGGAGCCTAAGCCCCAGAATCCACTTTGAAGTGGTCCAGCAATCAAGGGGTTAACTGCCCCAGCTTCTCTGAACCCACCCCACTCCCCAAAGAAGGGAGGAAGCAGCAGAGAATCAGGGCTTGTGTGAGCCCTTAAGAATTCAAAGAATGTCCCATTTCCCTTGGGGGGCTGGGAGGGGTTGGTAGGGGGAAGAGGAACAGAGAAGAAGCTAACTGGGAGAAGGAGTAGCTAAAGGAGGGGCTGGGACAGAGCTGTGACCCTTCCTCCATCCGTGGCGACCTTCCCAGTGCCCCAGTCCTTTCCAGAAGGGACAGCATTCATGTTTCTTGGGCTTGAGATTTTATCAGAAATCTGTTTTCCCAGTACCTGGCACAGGTTGGACAAATAGCAGCAGACAGGCAATACATGTCTGATGAATGATCAAACCCCCAAGGAGACAGGGCAGTGGTAACAGCAGCTGGGGGGAAGGGTCAGGTACGGGTGAGACAGCCATCAAAGGTGCTTTAGCCTACAACCCCTTTTAGGCAAGTCCCAAACTTCCCCTCCTGGGTGAACTTTAGCTGTAATGAGCCTCATGACTGAGAATTAAAACAAAAAAAGCACTCAAGTCAGATCCTGAATTTGAAGACCGACCCTGCCACCTACCACAAGTGTGACTTGACCTTCAGAAGCCTCAGCCAGCAGTGCGGGATCACGGCCCTCACCCAGCAAGCAGGGGGGCTGTGAGGCTGTACCTGGCACTGAGCTGACACTTGCTAGGCATGAGGTCAACTTGAAGATGGAAGGTGTGACACTCTGGAATTGGGAGAAAGGACTCTGCATGGGATAAGGGTGTCTCTCTGGGACGGGGTACCCCCGCCTCAACCCCAGGCAGCCCAGGTTGCACGTTGCAGTGCGGAAGGAACAGAGTCTAAGCCAGCTCCACCAGGAAAGGAAGGAAGATCTCCAAAGGGGCCTTTACTAGGCAGGGAAAAGACTTGCTCCAGCCACGCCACGCCCTTCATGGCACCTCCACTTCTCAAGAAATGAACACCACGAGGGGCTTGGAGCCAGGGTTTCAGAGAGTTTTCTGAAGGAGGGAAGCCAAAGTATCTAAAACCCTCTGGTCAGGGAGAGGTGAGGTTAGGAGACAGCCATTTGCTGTGATGCAGAGAAATAAGGGAAGAAAAGGGAGAACAAAGCCCCCAAACCCAAATACAGCTCAACAGAAATTAGCAGAAACCAGGGGAGGTCGCTCATCCTTGAAAAACCCAGTCCCTCTCCCAGCAGTGTGCAGTGGAAAGAACATGCTTGATTTATGGCCCAGAGACTGGGCTTGAACCAGCTCCTCACTTGCCATGTGATCTTGGGAAAGTCCCTTCCCTTCTCCAAGTCTCAGCTTCCTCCTCTGTAAAATAGGGATAGTAACAGCCCTCACTTCACCCAGCTCTTGTGAGGACTAAGTATGATCAATATTACCAAGTAGAGTATGGAAGCACTCAGCAACGTCACCTCGTGGTTATTAGATGGGAAGATGGTAGGTAGGGAAGGAAGAACACAGGGAGGGAGCCCAGGTGCCTACCCAGCCCCCTGCCCAGGGCAGGACTCACGCGTTGCAGTAGGGCTTCTTCTCATAGCCCTTGTAGTTCTTCATGTTGAGTGTCATCTTGCAGGTCTCGCAGTGGAAGCATGCTTTATGCCAAAACTGGGGAAAGAGGCAGAGGGAGAACACCCATCAGACACTAGGACTTTAGGAAGAGGAGCTGAGGACAAAGGCTTAGGTTTGATGAGGGGACATTTGGGAGGGCTCCATCCTGGGGTCTAGCTCAGGCCCACAGCTGTGGGGAGAACATCGAATTATGCTGGGTGGGCTGGGGACATTTCAGGTCACAGGCTCTGGCAGCTGATGACACTGCTCTCCCCTTCCCTGCCCTTCACCAGTCAGCCATTTGAGCTGTCAGGAAGGGGAGAAGGCCCAGACATGATGGGTGAGTGGTGGCAAGCAGCCCCCAAAAGGTCAGCTCCACCTCCCCACACCACTCCTCCTGCCCCAGAGTCAGGAAGGCCTAATTGCTTATGCAAACCTGCACTAGGGTTGCTAAGAAGCAGCTGCTGGACATGAAGGGGCAGCTCCTCTAGCTTGATGGGGCCCAGAGAAGGCGAGAAGAGCCCAGCCCCCACACACTCAGGCACTCTCACCTCCCACACCAGGACCTCACAACGTACACAGAAGCCCCACATAAGCCCTTGTAAGTCCCACTTCCTGTGGGGCTCCAACCAGAGGAGTGAGGTGGGCATCCCAAGCTCTAGCCGCCAACACCTACACCCTTTCTGCCCTTCCCTCATCCTTCTCCCACCCCTGTGTGGGATATCAGGTAGGAGAGCACCCAACAGCCTGTCTCCCATGAGAGGAATGAAGAACTCTGCTTAAAAGTCTTGGCAGTGGACACTCTACAATTGGCATCAACTGCCTTTCCTATGTGACCATGGGCAGCATTCCACACCTCTGGGACTGTTTCCACATCTGTAGAATGGGTATAATAATACCTATCCCTTCTGTCTTGGAAGAAGTACAACCAAATGCTCCTTACTTAGAAGCAAGGATGGTGACAATTCGTATCATGTACTTTAGACATGTCATCAGGAGGGATGAGTCCCCGGGAGAAGGATATCATGCTTGGTAAAGTAGAGAGTCAGCGAAAAAGAGGAAGACCCTCAACAAGACGGATTGACACAGTGGCTGCAACAATGGGCTCAAGCAAATGATTGTGAGGATGATGCAGGACCGAGCAGTGTTTCATTCTGTTGTACACAGGGTCGCTGTGAGTTGTAACTGAATCAACGGCACCTAAAAACAACACATCCCTTCTGGGACCGTTGTGAGGAAAAGCCCTCAGCACAGCATCTGGCACCTTTCAGTATTCAAATATTCAGTATCAGGTATTAGGCATTGCAGGTATGAACCTCAGCCGGGAGCTCAGTGGGTCACACTGGAGGTGTGTGTGTGTGTGTGTGTGTGTGTGTGTGTTGGGATGCAGGTGCGGCTCTGCTGTGCTCAACCAGTTACAATGTGTGCATTCGAGAGTAAGGGAGAGGGGAAGACTAGCAAAGTCCAGAGACGTGCAAACGCTCAATCAGAACCGATCCAGGGCAGCTGATGGAGGGAACATCATACAAGGCAATGAGGAAAGGAGAAATGAAGAAACAGAAATGACCCAATCCCTGAGAAAACTGTGCTCCTCAGCTAATGCAAATGAGATACACATCCTCCCCTGGCACCCCAGGATGAGGGGTCCAGCTGTCCAGACCCTCGAATCCAGGATGCCTGGGTAGCCTGGCTGGCCTGTCCCTAACCCGTTTCCCAGCAGCCAAGGAAACTTCTGACCCCAAAAGGAGGGGGTCAGGAGCCCAGGAAGGGTTGAGGGAGACTTTTTAAGGTATCCAGCCACACAGTTGGTTCTTGGCCATCTGTCAGGGAATTCCCCCAAGACAGTGCTTTTCAAAACGTGTTTCCCAAGCCAAGAGGTGCACTTTGGAGGACGGGGTCGAAAAGAAAGCTGAGAAGTTGGAGTACTACCTTCTCTCATCCCAGTCCACTTCCACCAGGGAACATGGAGGTCATTTAGGAGGGCAATCGCCTTCTAATAGGGTACTTTCCCTGCCAAGAAGACCCAAAGGAATCTCTTACGGTGGACTATTAAACACTGTGATAGGAGGATGACTCTTATGGGAAAAAGGCCAGCTGGAAGTCTGGAAGCAAAGGGATGGCTGGTCTATGTTTGGGTCTGCAGTAGCGTTCACAGCCCCCCACCCCAACAAGTCCTTCCAGGCTTATCCAAGAGCCCCAGCCACTCAGCATCTTCCAGACTCCTCCTGGTACATAACCCAATACACACAACCCCCTGGAAAACTAAAATAGGGTAGCCCCTGCCTCATCAGCCTCTGAAATGACAGTTCCTTTCTCTTCCCAGGACTGTGAGGCGCTGGCAGAGTGCCCCAGCTCTGTCACCACCCAGTCTGCTGGCCTCTGCCTTCTTAGCTGCACATGCCCCTGCCTGGGCCCCTGCCTCCCCCCACCCCCACAGGGGCCTGCCAGGAAAAACATTCTCTGGAATCCAGACCATGACCCAGTTTCACACACATACAAGGGAATATGCACTGTCCTAGGACTGGGGACCTCCAAAGGTTGCCTCTTGATTGACTTGGGGGAGACAAAGACAGACAGACACTCCCTGCCCCAGCAGAAGGCCAAGTCCCCACCTTGGAGCCAAGCTCCTTGGGGGAGGGGGACAGAGTACACTGACCAGGCTGGGGGGTTCCACAAGATGCCTCCAGGTTGCCTTTGTAAAGGGATGGTGCCCACTTCCATCAGTAGCTTTTCCCCACCTCACCCTCAAAGAACCCTTGCTCTCAGCTAGACACATTAGAGACTGTGAGGATGGGGTGTTGGCCACCCGTCTCCTTGCTCAGGGAAAGCAGAACACAATAACGAAATTGAGTGGATTGAGTGCCTTCAGGCTTGCTACTGACTGCAGTCTTCCACATGGGAACAGTGAATCTAAACCCACCATCTGGGAATGATGGCAAGAGTGATGAGGTGATGCAGGCTCTGCACCTAGCGTGGTGCCTTAGCTGCTTCATGTTACTTCCCTCTCCTCTCTGGAAGAGTACCCCAAGACTAGAGAAAATCAGCAGCTCCTGCCACTGCCCTCTTTAGAGTAAGAAAGCAGTGGGGAGGGGAAGCAGAATGTGACAAGTCACTCAACAGCCCCTGTGGGCCAACCTAGGCCAGGAACCAGGGAACTCAAGATTAAAGAGACCCAACCCTGTCTCAAAAATGAGGGGGTCTGATGAAAGACACAGTCATGCAAATAAGTCAGTATGTTCCCACAGTGACCCTCTGCCTGCCTCCGTCCTCTTCGCAAGGCACCCAGCCATGTCCCAGAGCAAGAGTACCCCTTTCACAGAGGCCCCAGGTAAGAAGATTTCAGAGAAGCATTCCTGAAACTTGTGACTCAAGAGAGCAAAGAACAGCTCTGGGTGTGCAACTGTAATCTATCCTGCTTCCTGATAAGTCTATTGTTTCTGTATTAACTGCCCCCAGGCGAAACCTGTGAGGGCTCTTAGGAGCCTCTCAGCCCAGCAACCAGGCTCTAGCTGAGCTTCACCTTCACACTCTGAGGCTCCAAAACTACAACCCACTCCACAGAAAGGCAAACTGAGGCTGATAGAGGCAGAAGCTCTGCATGAGATTTCCCTTAATTTGGGCTGGACTTGGGCCCGCCCCACTCTTTCAGAATCACCATTTGGAGCTAGGGAAGGGTGGCCTCATGAGGTTCTCAATGGTGGGGGGGCGGGCAGAGGAAGGGTAGCAAGCTTCAAGTAGCTGCTTCGACTGCAGCCTGGCTCTTTGCCCTCTGCACCCGAGCTATGACTCAGGGTTGGAGTATGAGCTCTCTCCTCCCTTCCTGTCCACCAGGGTTACAGTTTCTCCCTCCTCCAGGGGCAATACCAGCCCCACCCTGGCCAGGTCACCAGCCTAGCTCAGCTGGCCACCTGGGCTGCTGGCTTAAACGCACAGACCCTCTCTGAAACTTTGCTGCATCTCCACAAATTCCAAGGGATTTTTATTGCTAGGGTCCCAACTGCCCAGGGTCAGGAAGAACTGGGACCCACTTCTGACACCAAAGAGACAGTGTAACTAAACATACTTTTTTGCAAACATACTAGGCAGAATAACAGGGCAGAAAGAAGTGTGGAAAGTCAAGCCACATTACACATCTGAGCCTCAGTTTATCAGGTTCATAATTTACAGTTGCAGTAACACCTGCTTTGTGAGGTTGCTGTGAAGACCTGGCACCTCATAATAAGTAGTAGCTATTGTGAATGGAGGGTAATCGTGGGGTCTTCTTAGCTTCAACTTGGAAAATCCGGTACCACAGCTCCAAGGACCTGTCTCCTTTTCATGTCCTTGAATCCAGGGATCCCACTGTCCAGACCAGCCTCCTTCTACCTTGCTGTCTCCTGCCCAAGGGCTCAGATAACAAGAGGCAGAGAGCCCCACCCTAGTGGGGATTCCAGGGGAATTATGGGCAGACCAATCTTCCATCTATCTTCCCAAGTGTCTCTACCTGTTTCCACGCACCTGGGAAAGCTAGGGAAGAGGGGCATGGCAAGATTCTTGACAATGTAGGTCTCCAGAAACAAATGTTTCCCAAAAAAGGCTTGTGACAGAACTTTCCACCTCAGGCAAAACGTAGAGGACACATGGCTGACAGGAAAGAAAGACAAGGCCTCTCTCCCTCCCCAAAGGCCCTGTGGCAGCCCTCCAGAGTGCCTGACACAAAGTAGGTGCTCAATAAGTATTTGTAGAATGAATGTGGGAATGAGGTCACCTTGTTTCTCCCCCAACCCTAATCCCAGAAATCCTCTGGGGAAGAAGTAAATCTCAACCTCCTTCCTCAAACATAGTCATCAGCGAATACATATTTATTCACCGTGCAGAGCACACTGGGTACTGCAGGTTGGGGGCAGGGTGGCCAGTCAGAGGCGACAGCATTTACCCACCTATACCTTGGGGAGATATGGCTCAGGGAGGAGAAAAGGCTAATCCAGAGGAAGTAGCTTGTGCTTTGGGCCCCGTTGGGGATTAAGTGCTGTAGGGGACTTGTAGAGGAACGGCCAAATCTAATTTGATTTTCCTGTTGTAACAACCTCTTGTTGTAAACGGGAAGCCTCAGGAACTTGGCTAGAAACAGTGCTTATGGGACGGAATTTTCCCCCATCCCAGGTCTCAGCACAGTGTCCTCCAGCACCAGTTCCTGGGTCCAGGTGCCTGTCCTTACTGCCAGGAGGGGGTTGGGAAGAGTAAGTCTGATACCTGGATATTCCAGGCCTCCTGCTCAGTGCAGGGGGCGAAGTCTTCCTGGGGTCACCTCCTGTAGGGAGAGCTCTAAAAAGAGGGAGGAATCATCAGCTCCCACTCCCCTGGACAACCCCCACCTGACTGTCCCCTTCCAGCTTGGGGAAGTGAACAGCTGCGGAGGGCACCTTGAGGAATCTCTGCCCCCTCTCCCCTTTGACACACAGCATCAAAAGTCTTTACAAGGGAGCTGGGTGTGGGGCTAGACACAGGATCTCAAAAGGTAGGGAGGGCATAGCCTACCACAACCCCTTGTGGGCACTTTGGCAGGTGCTTTCCAAGTACACTGCCCCACCTCCAAGGAAATGCCATCATCATACCCATCTGACAGATGGCAAAAACTGGAGCCCAGAGCTGTTCATAAAGCTGACAGGAGCAGACTAGAACTAGGACCCAGTCTCCCAACTCCCAGCCTAGTAAGTCCTCCATCATATGGGCCTTACATGGATAAAATTGTCTACTGCCTCTTCCCAATTCATGACTGTGGAGAAAAAGGGGGCACAGGGAATTCAAAGTGCAGAAGCCAAAATCTCTACCTCCAGAGAAGAGCAAAAAACCCAGGGTGCAAAGACAGATAAACTTCTCAAGGGAACAATTCTTGATCTAGCCCTCCAAGCTCAAGTCCCACCCTCCAGAGGCTGGAATGGTCATTGGGAAGGTCAACAACTTCCCCTTCTGCCCACACATCCCCCCCTCTCCCCGCCCAGCCAACCCAGGACAGACAGTGAAACAGCAGCAGTCTTATATGCCCTCTTCCCCCAAGAGCAATTTCAAACGTATTTCTGAACCTCAGAATCCTATCCCCTCACCCTGATCCAGAACCAAAGGTCACAGAGGAAGTTTCAGCCCCAAAGGGGAGGAGAGACACAAAGTATCCAATGAGCTATTCTTTCCCAAACAAAACCAGCTTCAGGTCGGCAATGAACTTGGCCCCAGGGCTCTGCAGCCTTCTTCCACCCTGAACCCCCTCACCCCTGCCAATTCAAACAGAAAGGTGGGAATATTTGCACTTGGGTCCGCTTTGGGAGGTGGGTGGAAAGGCACAATGGAGAGAGGAACAAAATCCCAGTGGCCTCTGCTCCTGTCTGGGGAGGGGATGTGGAGGGGGTCAGATTTTGCCTTAGGGTCCTAAGGAGCTTCCAAGAGGACCGGATCAGACCCAAACTGTGCTGGAAACACCCAATTCTATTCTTCTCCCCCCCCCCCGCCAAAGTATAATGGCAACCAGATGAAGGAGTCTAGGATGGGGGTGGCGCGTATACGGACCCCCAGGGGACAGTGAATTTCCAAAAGGCCACCTTCCTTTCCCCCCAAATACCTTCCCTTTTCCTTGGATTCCTCTGAACTCAGCCAACCCCACCCTCCATTGGGGAAACCTGCTTTGAAAAGTTAGCTCTTTGTTCTACAAACCGGTCTCCAAGCTCTGAGCACAATTTCTGGAGATCTCTGTGAAATATTCCCCACACACACCCCACTCCAGCACCCGACCCCGCCCCGTTCAGGCTGGGCCTCACAGCACCCGGAATTGGCTTTTAATTTGAGGTGGGGGTTGGGAAGCGAAAGGAGGAGGTCTGATAGTTCATTAACCACCGAATCACCAAAGGGACCGCATGTCGTGCAAAAAGGGGGTCCCGCTGTGGGGTGCGTGTCCTTATCCGAAACCCCCTTCACCATATGCAACACTCGCCGACTCATATTCGCCGCCTCCCAGTCTCCAGCCAAAAAGCTGGGCCATCCGCGACCAGAGGGGACGTCTTCGCATGCCACCCCCCGTCTCTGCCCCGCCCCCTTGCCGCCCCCTCCCCCAGCGCCCAGCGCTTCCGCCTACTTGGCGCTCCGCGCAACGGGGAAAGGGAGCGGCCGTCTCCTCTCACTCTCCCGGCCTTAGGGGGTGGGACTGCACCCCTAAATACCCGCCACACACACAACCGGCTTCTCCGCTCCCCTTCCATTCTCCCACCCCCGGCGCACAGAGCCCACTCTTCTCTTGGAGTGGTCGCCCGCCACGCGTGGACTCTCCGTCTCGCCTCAGATCTCCTGGATTCCAGACTGGGGTCTGCCCCCATATCCCATGACACCGCCCTCCCTCCCACCTCCCGGGATCGCCTTAGACCCGGCCCCTCTCTCCTCCCCCAACCTGAGCACTCCGGGATTGTAAAAACGCGCCTCCGGTTGCGGGCTCACCTTATCCAGGCAGTTCACCTTCTCCGTGGGGTACACGATCTTACTGCACCGGGCGCAGCTAGGGTTCATGGCTCCGGGAAAGGCTGGAGCGGGAGCGCCCGAGCTCGCGCGCGTTCTCTGTCCCCGGCGCGGGCTGGCGGGAGGCGGCCGCGGCTGCGACTATGCAGACAGCGACGACGGCGGCTGGAGCTGGGGAACTGGCCTCCGCCTCCGCCCTCCTTCCCCTAATAAACACGGCGAGGAGGAGGGGCTGCACCGGGGCGGGGACGCGCCGCAGGCGCGAGCAGGGGCGCGCGCGGAGAGGCGCGCTCCCCGGGCGACGTGGGGCTGCGCGGGGGTGGGTTCCGGGGAGGGCTGCGGGGCTGCGGGTGCGCGCCTAGGTGTGTCCCAAGGGCCCCCGCGCCCCTGCATGCCCTGGCAGACATCCCCGGGAGAGGCGCCCCCGAGCCATTCTAGCGCTAGGAGCAGTGCGGAGCGCGTTTGGGCGCACACCTGGGGCGCCCGGGCTGAGGGAGGTGGCCAAACCCCGCGCACCTGTCCTGAACGCCCGACCAGATTCACCGTAGGGCATTATTCGGGGACTTTCCTTGTACCCGTCGGTACCTGGTGTGACCCGCAGACTGAGCGGGAACCCTCCCCGCCCCGCCCCTCAGTTAGCACCCCTCCCCCATATATCCGTTCCCACATTTGTAAGGCGGGACCTGTCGCTCCCATCCCAACTCTACGCCTGGCGGCCCTGGGTGGTTCTTCCCTCCCCGCGCCTCTGCCTCGTAGCTTTCCCCCGGGTTCTTCGGATTCGGGTACCTTCTGGTTACCGCTTCGCCCCCATTCCTCCTTCGTTCCTTTCACCTAATCCCCACGTCTCACGCTCAGTGTAGTAGCCGCAAGTGTATCTTAGCACTTAAAAGAGCGAATTTCAGGCGGTGGAACGGCGCGGGGGTATAGCTCAGTGGTAGAGCATTTGACTGCAGATCAAGAGGTCCCTGGTTCAAATCCGGGTGCCCCCTCTAAAGTTTTTCTCTCTCCCTTCCTTATAACTACTGTAACTTTCTTTTTAGTTTTTCCTTCACTCTCATATTTTAACACTGGGTCCTAGGTTAAAAGAAAAAAGCCCCTTCCTCATTTTCCAGCCTCAGCGGAAAGCCTTCGGTTTTGCTTTGTGCTCAGCGGAGGGGGAGGGTGCGCGGACAAATCAGGTACAAAAGCTGCCGGAGGGGTCGGGATTTCTGCGGCCACAGCTGCCAGCCCCAGATGTGTCAGGCAATTTGAGGTGCGGGATCAGAGGACAGGATGACTTCCCCAAGTTGCCATTCCGTTCCCAGTGGGGTGTAGGGAGGTGGGTCAAGAGAGGAAAATCCACAGAGACAGCCCTTCTCCAACTTCAACTTCCTTTATTATATCACCGGAGACAAGGGCGTGCTGTGGTCACCCTTCCCTATTATTCATGACACAGGCAGTGCGAAACCACTTCGAGAACGTTAAAATGCCCAATGCACACCCCTAAGCTCATTTTTAAGTACAAACTTAAAAGTTTTAATCTGATGCAACCGGATACAAGCTAATACAGTGGTTCTCAAACTTCAGCGTGTATCAGAATCACCCCCTGAAGGGTTTGTTGTTTGAAAAAAAAAAAACAGTTTAAATATCCCCAGAAAAGCACTTTTCTTTTTTTCCTGAGCACCCTAGATCTGATTCGGTAGGTCTGGCCCCGATAATTTGCATTTCTAATAAGTTCACAGGTGATGCTGATGTTGCTGGTCCCCGGGGGTCACCCTCTGAGAACCACTGAACTAATAATAATACCAGGCCATCGAGTTTCATAACCTAATGGAAACATATCTGCTGTCTGCCTCACTGACAGTATCACCGTTGGGCAGGAGGGAAATGTAAAGTGTGAAAAAAGGAGAAGCAGGAACGTCCCTCTCCACTGGGTTTTGCCCAAAAAAAGGAAAAATAAAGGAGAAAGGGAGAGGCACGCTGCCTGGGTCAGGGGGCAGCGGCAAGATATTTTAGATCTGGAATCTGGTTGTGTCATGCCTCCGGCCCCGGGGGAGTACTCGGGAGCCTTTTTTTTTTCTTTTCTTTTTTTAACATGGTTTCCATTACTGTGAGCTGCGTGGCAGAACTGGACATGAATAGAGAGCGAAAATTCTGTCTGATACCAAACACTCAAAGAATAAACTAGTTTTTGCTTATTTCCCCAAGACCAGGCCCCGAACTTAGAGCCTACAAGTTACGCAGGCAAAAGCTCTAATCTCCATGGCAATGTAAAGAACGGAGAGTATGGTCTTTCACCTTGTCTTCCATGTGTGCTGTGTCCTCTTAACGGGTGTACAAATCTTGTAAGTTTGGATTCGTTCTTTTAGTTTTCCTGGTTAGAATACAGGCTAGGCAAAATAATACTATTTCCCACCACGCCCTGCTCCCAACACGCCATTTTCATCCAGAAACGAAATTACAATTAACATTAAACCAGGTAATAACCAGTGGGTTTGGATCAGCCTCGGAGTTCGCTCGGCGCCTCGATTCTGCTTTGAAACAGCACGCGTGGATTTCTCGCCGGCGAGTCGGGGTACGCGGCTCAGACTTCTGGGTTGCTGCTCTGGTTCTCTGGCTCGGAGAACATGTGAAAAGGTAAACCAGGTGAAAAACGCTGCTCACGGATCGAGAAAAACGTCGCATCTGTGGGCACAGATTCAGATTCTGAACTGGCTGATTTTTAATTCGAGTTTTTGTTGTGACTAAATTCCTGCCATAAAAGTGAGAAGAGGGGGCACCCGGATTTGAACCGGGGACCTCTTGATCTGCAGTCAAATGCTCTACCACTGAGCTATACCCCCGCTCTTGGCAACCGTCTGGTAGATTCTTTTTACACCAATTCCAAAACCCCTTTATGCTGGAGATTATTTGTAAAAAGTAACTTTCTTCTTTCTCATGACAAGACACAATTTTAGACATCAAATTCAAGACATGGTAGTTAGAAAACATGAATTTATGTACCAATCTGCCTTTTCTAGGCTCAATTCTTTATCCACAATCCCATTCATCTCTCTCCCCTAACAAGTCAGAGAACAACGTCTTTCAAAACTAGATAGGGAATGTTTTCCCCTAATCTCTCTAAAAAGAATACAAACACCAGCTTAAAAAGCATCTCCGTTTACACTGAGAATAATTCCCTGGCCATGTTCTCTAGTGGTCTCCTTTCTTTCTTTCTTTTTGGAGCACTTATGTGCACGTTTAGCTCTAGGCGCAGGAGTTACTTTCAACAGAGAGAAACAAGGTTCTCATTCTCACTGCCTTAACAGTCTAGTGAGGAGTATACATTAGAAATAAATCCACAAATAAACGAGAAAATACCCGGCAGTGATAAGGAAAATGACTGAGGAATCTGGCCATCTGGGGAAAGTGTGGCATTCAGGTAGAGGAAATGACTACTACAAAGGTTCTAAGCCCAGAACGGCTGGAGAAAGGCGGACAAGGGGGAGAATGATTCAGGAGAGCTGGAAAAGTAGCAAGGTCTGTGGAGGGCCTTGTAGATCTCAGTAAGGAGTTTCGATTTTATTCCAAATGTATAGAAAGCCACTGGACGGTTTTCAGCAGGAGTTTTTTTTAAATCGTCACCTAGACTGCTAGAGATAAACACTCAAAGGGAAAAAATAACATACCACGAGAAAGCAAATGCAGAGGGTAGTAGAACTGGGGAGACAGGCCGTTGATGAAAAGGGAAAAAAAGTCACAGACTTTCTTAAAATTTGGCATTGAGAAAGAAACCAATGGGGAGGCAATCACAGATAAAACAAGAATTTCCCAATCTAGGAACCTGTTGACACTGGAAAGAGGTGGAGTGGTGATTGAAGATACCGGGGAGAATAGAGACAATGGGGGCAAGTCTGGGATGGGAGCAGAGGTGGTCTTAGGAAAAGCGAGAGAAACACTTCCTCTTGTGTGCAAATCACTGGGTTGGGGATTCAGTGTAGATCAGGTTACATGCAGAGAGGATGGAAAGTAGACTTAAAGAATTCCCAGGTGCCAGAGTAGAAAAGGCTGTAGTGATGGCGGAGAGACACTCCATTGCACATGGCACGGACCTTTAAGCCTGGGTCAGAAGCGACTTCTCCCTACTTTCCCACCATTTGGGCCCAGATTGTTTAGTGACAAAAGCGTAACAGCCTCTGTGATTTTTTTTTCCCCCCTCCAGCATCATCCGCTCTTTTTTCTGGCCCTGGGAAACCTGAAGTAGTTAATTATAGCCAAAAATCGAAACAAAACCGTTGCTGTTGAGTCGATTCTGACCAAGCGGCCTCTTAGATCAGGGTTCCCAAGGAGCGGCTGGTGGCTTTGAACCGCCAGCCTTTTGGTTAGTAGCCAAATTTCTAACCACTTGGCCACCAGGGCTACTTGTATTAAGCTGCTATCAATTACCAGAGGCACTGTCCGTTCAGGAGACATGACAATTAAGCTGTAATCTAACGCTTTCCAGCAGAGGGGGTATAGCTCAGGGGTAGAGCATTTGACTGCAGATCAAGAGGTCCCCGGTTCAAATCCGGGTGCCCCCTAAAGCTTCAAGTTTTATAAAAGACTACGTATCTTATCTACCCTCAAAGTGAGCCCTGGCAGTGCAGCAGTTGAGCGCTCGGCTGCCAGGTGACAGGTCCGTGGTTTCGGTAAAGATTTACAGCCTGGGCAACGCAATGGGGGCAGTTTTAGTCTGTTTTATAGGGTCGCTATGAGTTGAAATTTGATTTGGTTTGGGGGTTTGGTTTGCTTTTGGTTAGTCATCCTCAAATGAACAAAATGGAAGACAATGGAAGATATTGAGTGAACGCAGTTTAAGGCAGAACCAACTAGAAATTCTGGGAACAGAGAAAAGTTAGCGCTGCTTACCCCGCTGACAATTTTACAACCAAAAAAACCCCCAAAAGATCCTCCAATCCAGGAAACAAACTTCTCCATCGCCCAGGTGTATACAACTGAGCAAGTATTCTGTTTCAAACACTCTGGGAATACAGAAAGGAATAAAAATGCCTTATCCTCCTGAGCTTCACCTTCTAACATCAGATCAACATACAACCAAATAAATTACTGTACAGTGTGGTATCTCTAACATTTCATTCATCCTCTAAATCACTGGTATCTCAAGTGTGGTCTGAGAACCCTCAGGTATCTCGAGACTATTTTAGTGAGTCTTCCAGGAAAAAGGAGCTATTTTCATAATAATACTCACCCATTATTTGCCTGTTTCATTCTTTCATGAGTATACAGTGGTACTTCTACGTGAAGGGTGATATTGCAACAAATTAACTGTAGAAACAGATATGAAAATCCAGCTGTTTTTCATTAAGCCAGACGTTAAAGGGATTCCTCGAATATATAAAGCAATGCCACTCTTCTCACTAAATTATTTTTGTTTAGAAAAATATTATTTTCACTCAAAAATGTTATTTAGATTAACAGGATTATTGTTATCTTCAATTAATAAATAAACGTTTAAGCATTCCTCAATTTTAAACTCTAATTCAGTAAATGTCGATAGATAGAACCCATATAAACCAAAATTCTTTGCGGCCCTCAATAATTTAAGAGTGTTAAGTGTTTTTAAGGTCAAAATATTTGAGAACCGCTGATCTAAGAGGTGGTTCTGGGGGAGAGAATGCTGGGTTTGTGAGATGGCAAAGGGAAGAGGTGACATTTGAGCAAAGTGTTGAAAAACTCATAGTGGGTAAAGCAGAAAAGAGCACGCACAGATACAAGGAGGTGTGAAGCAGAAGAATGTGTCCAGAAATCCTAGGCAGTTGGGGGTTGCTAGAGTATGAAGTGTGAGAGGCAGAATGGAAGATGAGGCTGGAGAGACAGACAGACCAGTTCCTGAACAGACTCCAGTGCTATGCTAAGGAGCTTGGACTTTTTTCCCCAAGCACTGGAGGGCCAGCACAGGGTTTTAAGCCAGGGGAGGTTATGGTCAGACCTTTCAGAGGCAGTTGCGATAGTTCACATGAGAGCCTGAACCGAGGGCAGATTGGGAGTCATGGACAGAAAAATTCAGGAAGTAGAGTCAAGTAAACACCCGTGGAGACTAGCTCTGGGAGCCTAGGGGGAGAAAACGAGAAGAGGACAACCAGTCATGTCCTAGGTTTCTGAACAGTAGTGGTAGCACCAACCAAGAAAGCTAATACAGGCAAAAGAGCAAATTTTGGGAGAAAATGATTCTTCCTGTTTTGGTCATGGTACGTCTGAAGTGCCTGAGCAGTGGAGATGTCCCAATCAACAATTGAAAATATGTGTCTAGAGCTAAGCAGAGATGTCTGGGCTGGAGAGGAAGACTGGAACATTTTTAACACCAAAAAAAACCATAATCCCAAATAAAAGTGAAAACTTCTTAGAAGGATGCCGATGTATGGAGACCATTGAGGTAGACCTCTCCATTTATTAAGCAATCATTCAACATAAATTTATTGAGCGAGGCCAGGCCCTACGCTAAGAACTGGGGAAAGGCTGTTGACCAAAAAAGACGTGGATCCTGCCCTTATGGAGCTTATAAACTTAGTGGGGGAGTCATTAAATAAATAATCACCGAATACATATTTAAGAATTGTAATAGATGATATGAAGAAAAAATATAGGGTACTAAGAGCTTGGAAACCCTGATGGTGAAGCGGTTAAGAGCTACGGCGGTTAACCAAAAGATCGGCAGTTTGAATTTATCAGGCGCCCTTTGGAAATTGTATGGGACAGTTCTCTGTCCTACAGGGTCACTATGAGTTGGAATCAACTCGACAGCAACAGGTTTTTTTTTTTGTTGTTGTTGTTTTTAAGAGAGCTTATAACAGGGGAACCTGAGCTAGTATAAGGATCAGGGCAGGTTTTCTAAAAAAAGTGACATTTAAACTGAGATTTCAAAAATGAGAGGATGTGAAATAGGTGATAGGGGTAGGCAGGGTAGTGTATCGAGGTAAAATTATATATATGTCTTCCTTTGCTTTTTTTTTTTTTGCCCATTTTTGAATTGGGTTGTCTTTTTGTTGTTGAGTTATGAAAGTTCTTTATATATTCTGGACACTAGACCTTTATCAGTATATGATTTGCATATTTTTCCACCATTTTATTTTTTAGGTTTGTCTTTTCTTTTTGATAATGTGCTTTGATGTACAAGTTTTTAATTTTGGTGAAGTCTACTTTTTGTTTCTGCTGTTATTGTGTTATCTAAGAATCCATTGCCAAATCCAAGGTCATAAAGATTGACCCTTATGTTTTCTTCTAACAGTTTTATGATTTTAGCTTATATTTAGATCTTTGGTCCATTTTTTGAGTTCATGCAATGTATTTTCATTTTTATTCTAGAAGCAATAGAAACAGAATTTTAAGAAAGCAATATGGTAATAGTTACATTTTTGAAAAATTATTCCTGGCCACTGTATGAAGAATGAATGGAGCTGGAGCGCTACAATGGCACTTCTCAATTTTAACACTTTCTAATGAAACTGCTTAAAGTTCTCCCCCTCCTACGCCCTAATTCACAGCACATATAGCCTTTTAATCACTCTAGTGTCTGGAGAAGTGCCTGACGTATATAAAGTTCGCAAAAGAGTTGTTGGATAAATTAAGAATGTTTCTACGTTCCCAACTACTTTCGAACTCGTAGAGTTGATCTCTACCAGGTCTCAACAGCTTCCGCAGCTCTTAAAACCTGCACCCCCTACTTCCCAGGGAGGCTTAGTCGCAGGTCCAGGACTTATTACGTAATAAGGCAGCGCCCTGGGGAAAGAGGCGGGCCTAACAAGCTCCGGTTCACGTGACAGGAGAGTGGGTGGGACCTTAAAGTTCATATCCCAGTGTCCTTTGTATCTACTTCCTTTCTGTCTTTTTCCGGCGTCCAAGATGTCGAAGCGAGGTGAGGATTCGTCTTTTCCCAATCTTCCGCCATCTGTCGCACAGTGACTGCTGGCGTCGCCAGTAATGACGGCCCTGGGCAGCTGGGGCACTCCGCTCTCCTCGGGCCGGAGAGAGAGGCGGGGCCCCGCGAGAGCGCTGGGGAGGGCCCCCGAAAGTGGCT
This sequence comes from Elephas maximus indicus, assembly GCF_024166365.1. NCBI lineage: Eukaryota > Metazoa > Chordata > Mammalia > Proboscidea > Elephantidae > Elephas > Elephas maximus. The sequence continues at coordinate 46,396,502 of NC_064837.1, read as the reverse complement.
CGGGGGCAGGGGAGGGCGTTGTGGAGCGTTGACCTAAGTAGGATCCCGACCTGATTCTAGACCAAACCTAGCGCGATGGTCACGACGCTCGTAGCGCTGAAGTAATGAGGCTAAAGTTCGACGATCGTGATTCCCAGATGGGGCGACCTGTGGAGTCTCCCGTCTTACTGAAGGGACTGTGTGGTGCAAAGGTTGGAGCAAAGATTCAGTTGTCCAGGCCCTCTAAAATTGATTAAAAGTGTTAGTGAGGAATCGATTATTTGCCATGAGAACAGGTGGCACATGGGGAGGGGGCTAGAGAGAGCCAACCTATAGTGTACTTGCGCGGGCGAACCTAAAACGGGAGAGTGTGAGCCTAAGTCTGAACCGTGTCTTCTCAGTTATCTTTCTCCTGGTTCCTTTCCCTTCCTATTCACAGGACGTGGTGGGTCCTCCGGTGCAAAATTCCGGATTTCGTTGGGTCTTCCGGTAGGAGCTGTGATCAACTGTGCTGATAACACAGGTGAGAGCTTAAGCACGCCTTGTTGCACTCCCCCTTTTAAAAGCACTCATTGGGGCTTTTGCCAGTGACCCACTGAGCCGTCAAGAAAGGGCAGAATAAAAACACTGCTTTTGGGTGAAGCGGCAATATCTTGTGTTGTTTTGCTTCAATCGGTGGTGTGACAAGGTGTTCCACCTTGGGGACTAACTGCTGTGTGAACGGGTGGAGAGGCTTTGAACTGGGTGTTAGGAAAATGTTACATAGGCCCTGAAAAAATGGGATTTTTGTTTACATTCTTTTATAGGAGCCAAAAATCTGTATATCATCTCTGTGAAGGGGATCAAGGGGCGACTGAACAGGCTTCCTGCTGCTGGTGTGGGTGACATGGTGATGGCTACCGTCAAGAAAGGGAAACCAGAACTCAGAAAGAAGGGTAAGTAAAGAGACAGAATCGTTCTCATCTCCTGGTAGACAATTGAAGTACTACTCCCTTTATTGGGAAATGAAACAATATAGTTCTTAAGACCTTTTAACAATTTGATTTCCTTTGAAGAGAAGCTTAGTAGACTTAATTGATCCCCTCCTATACTTTTACAAACAAAAGCCCTGTCTCTTGGGATTCCCACTCCAGACCTGTACTTCCAGCCTCAGATCCTTTGTACTTGCCGTGCCTCCTACCTGGAATACTGTAATCCAGTGATTTTTCACTGTTAAATCTATAGCTCACTTTGGTATTGACATCTCCCTCACCAACCCACAAAAAACTGTTTGGTAATTACTATGGTATTTTATGATATTTGTCCCTAAACAGTTATACTTAAAGTTCCGTGAGAACAGATGACTAGTTTATTCTTTGGTTATAAACATTGCTTAACACATGGTGGGTATTTTAAAAAATATGTAAAAAAAAAAAAAACCCTAAGCGAGACCCACTGCCGTCAAGTCCATTCCGACTCATACTGACCCTATAGGATGGAGTAGAACTGCCCCATAGGGTTTCCAAGGAGTGCCTGGTGGATTTGAACTGCAGACCTTTTGGTTAGCAGCCATAGCTCTTAAACACTAGGCCAGCAGGGTTTCCAATATGTATGCATACAGTAAATACGTGTCCATATTTTTGATTGGTAGAAGATTTAGAACTAAATGGGTGGAATCACAGCTTTGAGACTTATGTCACCGTAAGTGATTTTCTGGAATTAACTAATTTTAAAAAGGATAGTGATTCTTTCTCCAGTGGTTGTGAGAGTCACGTGGTGAACTGCCAAGCATGTAGAGCATCTGGCCTGTTACCTAGCATTTTTAAGTCCAGAGTAACATGCTATTCTCCTTGCTGTAACACAGGTTTTACTTATAGGTGAAATCAAGATCGTGGCTTGAAAATTTGGCATGATGTGTTTCAAATCTCTTCTGATAGAAACTAAAACAATGAGCTGTTCATTGCCTTATCATGGGCTACGATCCAGAACAGCTTTTCTTGCCAGATAGGTAAATTTAAAAAAGGGGGAGGCATGGGAGCACTTCTGACTTGTGATGTCCTATCTGGCTTTAGAGTTTTAGATGTTTAGTGTTCTTTAACTTACCAGCTCCTGAACTTTTCTGCCTGGCACAGTCTGTCTCTGCCCTGGAATATCTTGCCCTTACAGAGAAGTCCTAACCATCCCTGACATACAGGACAAGTGTGACTGTATTGTAGTTACTCCTGTATACCTGTATTCTACCACTAGACCGTTAGCTTCTTGTTCAGAAATCTTAGTTCATTCACCTTTAGTATTCTCTTGAGGGTTTGGCAGGCAAGGAGTAAGTAGCATTGGAAGAGTCAGTGTGTTGAGTTAGAATCAGGATGCAACTGGACAGGCTTTCCGCTTTTCAGAACACTTGCTGGGCCTGATTGGTGGCCTGGATAGCCGTCAGGGAAGACGACCAGTGCTTTATGGGTCAGATGGCAGCAGGATGTGCTGTTGGTCTCAATCGGTGGGACAGGCCAGAAAACACATAACAGTCTTAAAAAATACTTGTGCATTTCCAATCTGTTAATGTCTTTTTTGGTTTTTGTTTTTATAAAATAAATCACATTACCTTGGTGTTAAGTAGAACAGTCACAGAGATGTGGAAAGGGCAGGACTGGAAGTCCAGAGACCTGGGGTTTTGGCCTTTTTTATCTACTTAGGGCCTTTGGTTAGTTTGTGAGAATTAAAAGGGCTATAAGTAGAAAAGAATCCAACAGAAGAGGTTCTTGGTAAATATTAGTTTGCTCCCACACAGTGTGTATCCCATGATTAAAAACTTGATCAGTCCATTAACAGATGAATGGATTCTTTAAATGTGGTATATACATACAGTGGGATATTATCTAGCCATAAAAAGGAATGAAGTTCTGATATATCCTACAACATGGATGAGCCTTGAAAATAAATAAATGAAATAAGCCAGCCATAACAGGACAGATGTGGTATGCCATTTAACATGAGATGTGTATAGTAAGCAAATTCACAGAGACAGAAAATAGATTAGAGGTTACCAGGGGTTGTGTGCAGGCTGGGTGGGCCTGGGGAGTTATTAGTTAATGGGAACAGAGTTTGGGGTGATGAAAACATTTTGGAATAGTGGTAATGGTTGCACAACATTGTGAACGTAATTAACGCCACTGAATTGTACACTTAAAAATAGTAAATTCTGGTATGTATGTTTTACTGCAGTTTTTTTAATTTTTGAAAATTTCATTAGACTGTCTACTTATGTAGCTTTTTGTGCAGTACTTGCCTGAAGAATAGCCAGGATCCTTGTCCTCATGAAAATACTGCATTTCCAGTGTCTGGTCTTGAATGTAATTGACTCGACGGCACTGGGGTTTTTTTGGGTCTTGAATGTGGAGGTGTAACTATTATCCCGATCTTACAAGAGGAAAACTTTAACATCCAAAGATTAAATAACTTGCTTAAGGTCTCCAAGCTAGTATTAATCAGGCTTTGAACCCAGACATGTGAATCTAAAGTTCCTTCGACCGCTGTCATCTACTGCATTCTTTTTTAGGGAATAATCTGCTTATAATTGCTTTTGGAGGTCTGGAAAAGTGTCCTGTTCACTTCAGTGCAGGTAGTTTTAAAACGTTACTTTTGACAGACACATGGCTCAATGAAGACCCATATTTTTTAGGTGTTTCCCCCCTCTCTTCTGGGTATAGATCTAAACTTCTATCATGAAGTAATTTTAAGCATACTAATAATAACAAGTCTTTGTAAATGTCTTAGTAACAACTCAATTCTTGTTTAATTATGTAAGAAATACTGCATTTCACTCACGCGACTCTTAGACCTCTAAGAGATGATCATTAATATTTTTGCTTTTCTTTCCTGCCTCTTATGCAAAAAAATGGACTTGTAAACTATCGTATATAACCATCACCATTACCATCCATCACCTGCTCTTCAAAAATATGATGGTCCTTACAGGAAAACTACAGATGTGGATAATTATTCTAATGGTTTGTACAGGGTCCATTGTATACTACGTGTGCCACAGGATCGTTCTAGCAAATTCTTGGAAGCAGTTAATTTTTAGATAAGGTGTGTGTACAGTTGGCCCTCCGTTTCTCCAGGTTCTCCATCGTCAGATTTAACCACCCACGGATTGAAAATATTTTGGGAAAAAAAGTGATGCATAGGCATACCCTGCCGTAGCCTCTAAGTGTTTCACAAATCCTCAGTCTCTCTCCAGCACCCATTGTTGGAGCATTCATCCCCTCGCATCTGACGTGTACTGTGCAGTTAGGCCTAAGATGGTTACATCTGTACTAAACGTGTTCAGACTTTCCTTGTCATTTTTCTCAAAACAATACAGTATAACTTTTTACATCGCATTTATATTAGGATTATAAGTAATCTAGAGACGATTTAAAGTATGTGGGAGGATGTGTGGGGGTTATATGCAAATAGACGATTTTATATAAGGAACTGGAGCATCTGCAGATTGTGGTAACTGCAGGGTCAGGGGGAGTCCTGGAACCAATCCCCTGCGGATACTGAGAAATTGAGAGGTTTGGGTACCTACTGTACTATTGCAGTATACGGAGTATTGCCTCGGGAGGGGTTAATAGCTTGGCCTCTGGATTCGTTGAGTCTGGGGATCCCATATCCAGTTGATCATAATAGTAGCCGCCTATTAGGTGAAATGGCTAAAAGTATAGGCAGTGTTTGGCAGCTTTCCTGCTGTTATGTTGTTAATTGTTCTCAAAGAAGAGAGTACAGTTTCACACTTGGGCAAAGATGCCGGCAGTTTTGACAACACGTGAATAGGGTCTTTGAATAAGAAGTGATTTTATGTTTTAGTGTTTTCGTGTGCTTTTAGAAAATGAAAAGCTAATGTGAATACATTCTGTTCAAACAGGGAAAGGAATGTGGGAGAGTTGGTCAAGGTGTAAACTGCTTTTGTGGTGGCACTGGGACTTGACAGGTTAATGACTGCTGTCCTTTTCCCCCTCTTAGTACATCCAGCAGTGGTAATACGACAACGAAAGTCATACCGGAGAAAAGATGGTGTGTTCCTTTATTTTGAAGATAATGCAGGGGTCATAGTAAATAATAAAGGCGAGATGAAAGGTAAGAAAGCAGTGCACATTATTCCTTAGGTCTCTGAGAATGGATAATTTGACTCCTTGGTCTGTGAGTATAGGTAAAGGACCCTCTGATTTACCCTTTGATTCCCACCTCCCTTTTCTTTTATGTAGGTTCTGCTATCACTGGACCAGTTGCAAAGGAGTGTGCAGACTTGTGGCCCAGGATTGCATCCAATGCTGGCAGCATTGCATAATTCTCCAGTGTAATTGTAAAAATAACATCCACCTTGTATGTTTATTTGCCAACCATGGTCCATTATAAGGTTGGCAAACAAATATAGAAGCAGTGTTATTTGTGTAAAAATGTGGTACAGCTATTAAAAATTATTCTTTCCCAATGTTTGTCTTCCTATTCATTTCTACATGTCACTCTTAAAACCACCTAAATCTTGCCTTCTTTGTGAAATGAAACTATACCCACTCCTTGCTTACTGGACATTGACATGGTTAGGGTCCAAAGACCAGGTCATGCAAAAAATGTAGGATAACTACATCGTTACATAACTGCCAGACTTCCGAGAATCATGGCCCAGCTAAATTGACACACAACGTTAATCCTTACAGCCAGCGTAACTGGCCTCATACCCCAGCCAGGTAAGTTGCAAGTGCCATCCAATAAGTATATCCTGAGGACGATGGCTATGGTTTTAAAAGGCTGTCTGGAGCCCTTGTCCCCTCTGCTGATGCATTCTCAGGGACCCTCACCAACCGCCTCCTCCCCCACCAATTTCATCGGGTGCCCTCTGGACCATGGCAGGCGGACAAACAGCACAGACCCAGCTGCTACCCTGAGATTTAAAATGCAAGTTCTGGACCCCAGCCCTAATGCTTCCCCGAGGCCACTCACTTAACATGCTTATTGGTCCCACCACCCTTTGCTACACTTAAAGAGTCTGCCTCACAGGAGCCACTACCAAAGTTCAAGGAAGAATTCTACCCCTTAGTTCTACAGAACTAGCTTACAATGGGCAATGCCCAATCACTTGATTGGGAAACTTGCGCCAGCCCTGTCCAGCCTGTCCTGCAGACTTCTGTTGAGGCAGGATGCCGTTACTGCCTGTGGAGACTGCCAAACCTCCCGGGCCAATGCAGAGGGGGGAGACTACAGGCACTGGCCAATGGCAAGTGAGAGCTGCCTATTATTAGGCAAAATGTCTCCCGATAACTGAGGCAGGGAATTGCTAAACTTGATATGTTAGCAATTTTAGTCAATGAGTGCTTGGGCCAGTGGAAGTGCCATGGCCAATGCGAAATAGGAATAGGATGGTAAATTTAGGGGCAACCATGAAAAGTTTATCATACCCATAGTTACTAGAGGGGTGGATACGCAGGACTACAAGGGAGCACTCTTAACCATTCCTTGCATTCCTTACTGCCAGAGGTACGTAGTTAATGTGCAAAAAAATAGTGGGATAGTAAATTTTTTATTGTAACTTAAATATATAAGTAGACAATCACAAGTGAGGAGTGAAAACAGCATTTTGGTTTGTTCTAAAGCCCTTAACCCCTTGTTAGCTTACAGAGCTTTTGGGACTTATAATTTCTGCTGTAAAAAAGATATTTGAATACAGATAGTAGATGGTACCTGATAATTGGTAACCAAGTGCCCTACAGTTAGGTATTTGAAAGAAATTACCGTGTAGGTTCAGATCCCGGACACACTCGTGGAGTTAAAGGAATAATGTGGGTAGGAGCCAGGCATGTGTACATAACACATAGCAATTACAGATTTCCTTTGGGTAAAATGGTATGTAAATGAGTCAATACTTGTAAAACCTAACACGTGGTAATTGCCAGGTAAGTTTACTCATCTTAGGCCAAACCCACTGCTGTGTAGTCGACTCCAACTCATAGTGACCCTATAGGACAAAGTAGAACTGCCCGATAGAGTTTCCAAGAAGCACCTGACGGATTCGAACTGCCAACCTTTTGGTTAGCAGTCCTAGCACTTAACCAGTAAGCCACCAGGGTTTCCCATCTTATGGCAGATGGTCAGATTGTTAATGGTACCTGCGTGTTATCCGTATTTTCTGACTCACAGGTAGGATGACTATAATTTATCCTTCAAACCCTCATTTGAAAAGGAAAAGGGATAGAATTATGCCTTCACGACAGGCATAAATCCTGTTGTGGACCAAGGTGGATGGTTACCCTGCGAACAGGTAATTCTGCCAGATTGTGTTGAGATTGTCAACATTCTTTCCAAACCGTGAGTAGCATATCAAAAAAAAAAAAAAAGCATATCAAGGGCCTGGTTTAAAAAACGGACTCATCCAATTTGCATCAATGTCACCACTGACTCGTGGTGACCCCATGTGTCAGTAGAACTGTGCTCCATTCGATTTTCGATGGCCGATTTTTCAGAAGCATATCACCAGGCCTTTCTTCGTAGGCACATTTGGGTGGGCTCCAAATTTCCTGTTAGCAGCTGGGCATGTTAACCCTTTGCACAAGAAATTAGCTGTAAGAAAAATTTAGTAATGTGTCAAACTACCAGGACTAACAGGAATACAAGCGGAAGAAAATAATTGAGGATGGGAAGGCGTGCTACTAGTGGACTGACTGGAAGTCAGGAGACCCGAATTCTGGTTCCGGCACTGCCACTGACGGGATTTGGGGAGTCTTTCTTAGCTTCAACTTCCAGCTCTGTAAAATGAGAGTTGGAAGTAGATGCCGTCTGTACACTGATGCATACTGAACATAAACTTTTCAAGGGAACTGAGCTGAGGAGAGTGGAAGGGAACACCATCTTGCTCGTCTTAAAGGAAAACTTGAAAAGCTGGGCCCAGTTACACTTAAATTTCCCACATTTATTGGTTCCCTCCCTCCCCCCCCATCTCCCACTCCTCGCGCATAGTTGGTCTCCTGGTCACCGCTAACCTAAAGGTCCCCGACTGGTCAACCCAGAGGGGATGAGAACAATACCGTTTGTGTTGCTGGGGCCTCAACAGTGGCATCACGTAACAATGCGCGCAGGTTCAGAGGGAACCCCCACCAGGGCCCTCATTCCCACCAGAAATACTTTCCCGGGTTGCGGTAGTTGGGATGGCGCACTTGTGCGCGTGTCCTCTGCGGCTGGAAAAGGGCTTCATTTTGGATGGGGTGGCCGTGAGCAGCATGGCTCGAATCTATGAGCGCACGAGGCCCAAACTCTGGTCTGCAATCCCGCCTTACAACGCGCAGCAGGACTACCACGCCCGCCGCTACTTCCAGAGCCACGTGGTTCCTCCCGTTTTGCGGAGAACTGAACAGGTATAGGAGCGCCCGAGGACCCTGCTCTCTCCTGCAGAGGATGGCCCCGGTGGCGGGGCCGACTTCCAGTAGCCCAGTCCCCAAATCCGAGTGTCTCACTCCAGTGCCCTCACACCAGGGAGGCTCTCCTATTCTCAGCCCTTCAGTTTTCCTAATGAAACCCCGGGACTGGAAGAGGGAGGTGACAGGTATTGCCTTGGAGCTCAACGAGCTCACAGGATCACCTTCCACCTCTGAATTTCAGAAAAATCTCCCTGGGGTTTCTGCAGGGCTAAGGAAAAAAAAAAAAAAAAACTGTTCCGTCGAGCCAATTCTGACTTACAGTGTGACCCTATACGAGAGAGATACAATTACCCTATAAGGTTCCCAAGGAGGGTTTGGTGGATTCAAAGCACTGGTGTGGATTTGAACTGCTCACCTTTATGCCTAACAGTCATAGCTCTTAACCACTAGGCCACCAGGGGTTCCCTGAATCAAGGAGCCAAGCTCAAAACCCATCTCTCCCAAACCAATCGGTTTCATTGTCCTTTGTGACGTCACTGACTTGCCCTACCCGGTGACCTCCTGCTGAAAAAAAAAAATGAAGATCCCCTAAAAACGCGAAAACCCTTGTGACGTCAGTGGACAAGACAAAGTGGCCTGACTTGACCCGCCAGTCCAGGGGCCTTCCGCCCTGTGACGTGATAGTTGCAAAAATGTTCTTGGCCTCCTGCTTGTCTAGGGCTTCATGCTGCCTCAGTTCTCACCCAGGCCTTTTCCCTCAGGGTGCTGGACCATTTCTAGCTGAGTACTTTCACAGGATCAAAGATTCTGAGACCATTTGCTGATGGTTCCAATTTTTTTCCAACACTTTTGCCTCCAATATTTGTGTTTTTCTTTATGTCAATAAGCAGCTCTGGTGGTGCAAATGGTTAAGTGATCAGCTGCTAACCAAAACGTTGGTGGATATAAACTGCCCAGCCATTGCTCTGGAGAAAGACCTGGTGATCTCCTTCCTTAAAGATTAAAGCAAAGAAAACCCTATGGGTCAGTTCTACTCTGTCACATGGGGTTGCTATGAGTTGGAATCAACTCAGTGGTACCCACCAGCAATGACATATACATCAATGGTGTGGAGAGGCAATGGGGTATTAATAGGGCTGCTCTGTGAACAAATCTTGGAGCGTTTTGTAGTCCAGGGAGTTTGTGTGTGTTCAGTACCTGTATATGGACATACAACCTGTGTGTGCTGTACTTGTGTGTACCTGCTGTCTACTCAGGTAACTTTTATACACAAGAAAGGAGCCAGAGTCTGGGAAAAAAGGGAAGAACTTGAGTATTTAAAAACTTTTAAAAAGTATGTTGTACACACTTTTGAGACTTTGTATGTTCAATTTTATAAGCAACCTTTAATCTGCACAACAACCATTGTGGTAAGTATTGTTTTCATTTAAATAAAGATAATGTTTACTTTATTTACAATGCCAGGCCCTTTATCTGAACCACCTCATTAAAGTCTCACAGCAACCCTCATTTTATTAATAACAGGACAATAAGCTTCCTTTTCACATATACATGTCTCTCTAAGAAAAGTTACAAAATTGTGGAACATAATTTGGTCATATTCTTAGATCAAAACCACAATAAAACAAAAAGAAAGGCATTTTGAAGTAACTAAAACTTACAAACTATTAAATAACAATATCATTTTATTAATGAAGAAACTGAGGCCTAGAAAAGCTGTGTAATTTGCCCATGAAAATTACAATTTGCCACCCAGCTTGTTAGTGACAGAGCTGGAACTGGTACCCAGCCTGTGTGGCAGCAGAGACTGAACCTTTAACTGACAAGGTATTCAGCCTCTCCTCTTCATATGTCAAAATGTGTATTTAATCTGTCTAGCTCAGTTTCCTTGGACCGAAGCCTCTTTCCCCTCCTCCCATCAAGCCCCAGGGGAGTTTGCTACTGTGCACCTCTCAGCAGCACCGAAGCTAACCTCGTCTGTGTTTTTTCTCTCACCTTCAGGATCATGGTGGTACAGGAAGGGACGGCTGGATAGTAGATTATTTCCATATCTTTGGGCCAGGACAGAGATACCTCAACAGGAGAAACTGGGCAGGGGCAGGTAAGTGTGCTCTCACCTGCCAGCCTCACCATGCTCCCAGCTAGGAAGAGTGATGTGTGTCCCACAGTTCAGAGAGAGCAGCTGGCCAGAGAGGCCTGGTTAGGGGGAAGAGGCCCAGGGACCTACGTCCTCCAACTTTTTCTTCTCATCCATGAGAACACGGCCACAGTGCTCCCTAATACTTAGCTATTGAGCACCTACACTATGTCAGGTTTTTTTTACCCACATATTTTTCCCATGTTACAGCTGAGGAAACTGACATTTAGGAAGTTAACATGATTCATTAAGAAGGCTAAGCTGGGATTCTGATTCCACTCTTTTCAACCCCAATGCCTGGGCTCCATTCGTTGCTCCATGAGCAGGCTGAATTCTGCCCATTTCCAGGCCTGATTTAGCAGCAAGGAGAGAGAGTTGAGAGATGTTCTGAAAGGATGAGCCCTCCTCCCACCCCAAGTCCACCGCCCTTCTGCCATATCGTTAGTCACATGTTCCTTTGCACCATTTGGCTAAATTGATCTCATCCATTTTGTCCAAATGAGTCAGAAGCACGGGTGAGGTTTTCTTAGTTCTCCTGGGAGTAAGGCAAATTCTGCAAGCCCCGAACTTTCTGGCACCTTCTGCCTCAGCACAGACCATTCACCCTCCTCCTGCTTCTAGTCCTAGTACAGGGTTTGGTTTCTAGGAAGTCCTCTGTCTCCTTGACCTTACCAGCCTTGGCTTTTCAATCAAGAAGCTGGGGAGATTTGAGGACTGAGGATTCCACTGTGGGCTTGAGGACCACAGTGACTGACTGTAGTTGGGTTGGCATCCCATACTGGCCCTTTGAGAAGGCAAGAAGGAAGGTGAATTCAGGTTCAGGTCTCTATCTTTGCCCCCAAGGGCATTCCTTCCAGCAGGTGACTGGGCATGACCACTACAATGCAGATCTGAAAATGTTCAAGGGATTCAATGGTCAGTTTGGCTACCGACGGAACACCCCAGCCCTTCGCCAGCGCACATCCGTCTTTGGAGAGGTCACCCAATTCCCTCTCTTCTAACAACATCTCTTCTCTTCACAGCCCTCAACTTGAATTTCTAAGACAGATGTTTAGATAAGCTCCAAACGTTATTTTATATTAAAAAAAAAATGTTATTCCTGCCTCCAAGTGTGCAGTTTCTTCCTTGAGGTTGGGGTGGGGACTAAATTAGTTCCAACATCCTCAGCTTCTGTACTCCATGGAGATGAGATGAGAGCAGAGATGGCTTCTCAGGCCTACACCCTTACACTGCATGACAGGCTTGAAAGGAGATGCCTCAGTTCTCTCCCGCCTTGTGATAAGAAGAAACAATACTACTTAAATCCATTGCCCTTGAGTAGATTCTGACTCATAGTGACCCTATGGGACAAAGTAGAACTGTCCCACAGGGTTTCCAAGGAGCAGCTGGTGGATTCAAACTCCTGACCTTTTGGTTGGCAGCCAATCTCTTAACCACTGTGCCACCAGGGTTCCCAAGACTGCTTAGTCCTCAACAAAGCACTTCCCAGTTTTCAGCAGGGCCCCAGGTTGGAAACTGGCTACTGTTTCCACCAAGAATAGAATAGGCAGCACAACTGCAGGGATTGGTGTTGGCTGCCCTAAGAAGGATTTCCTGATTTTCCCGATAGGGTATTCCCACCAAAAATAACTGACATCTTCCTTTTCCTTTCCACCCTCAACTCATTAGAAGGCAGGGGATGAACAAGATGAAATCTAGGGGTGCTTTTTTGCCTAAGGATTCTGACACAGTGATACTGTGCTTGTGGGTAGCTGGGGACTGTGGAGTAAAATCTCTCTGCTATGGTAGTTTCCTTTTCAGCTAGTTTCCAGGCTGTCACTTTCCAGGATGTCCCTTTTCAAGCACCCCCACCCAGTTTATTGGTGGCCAGGAGAAAAGCCAAAGCAGATGATGGATACAAAAGAAGGTGGAGCTTTAGAACACAAGCTTGCCAGAGTCCCAGTGTGGGTGGAACCTGATTGTTTTGAGTCACCATAAATAGACAAGGAGGAGACCTCTAGAAGGACCTGGGGGTATAGCTCAGGGGTAGAGCATTTGACTGCAGATCAAGAGGTCCCTGGTTCAAATCCGGGTGCCCCCTCCCTAGTACCTTTTTCCCTGACGTCCTCCACCCAGAATATCACTAGAGAGAACAAGGAACTTTCAACTTATTCGTGTCCTGAAATACTAGTTTTTCCCACATTCCAAATGACAGCTTAGGACAGGCCCCTTAGATTGCCCATCCCCCACTCCACCACACCCAGGACTTCAATTAAGACAAAGTCCCTGAGGCGATTCTAAATTTAAGATTAGATTTGAGGGTTGTGAACATAATTTGGCCATCTCTCCTGTCCCTGTAAAATTAGAGATGTTCATTCAACACATATTTATGAGAGCTTAGGGTTCTGGGTAGTAGATACAAGATGTATTGAACCAAAAATTAAAGAGTATCCCTGTCCTCTGGGAGTTTTCAGTCTAGTCCAAAAAACCAAACCCACTACCTTAGGGTCAATTCTGACTCATAGTTTCCAAAGAGTGGCTGCTGGATTCAAACTGCTGACCTTTTGGTTAGCAGTTGAGTGCTTAACCACTGCACCACTAGGGCTCCTTTCAGTAGGAGTTGACGTATTCTCAGGTGGCTGTAAGATAAACTCAACAAGAGCATTTGAACCCACCCAGCAGCTCTGCAAGAGAAAGACCTGGAGATCTGCTCCAAACCCATGGGGCAGTTCTGCTTTGTCATGTGGGGTCACTATGAGTTGAAGTCAACTCTGTGGTGCCTAACAACAACAACTACTCAAAAATAAGAGTTGCCCAATCTTCCGTGGAAACCCTGGTGGTGCAGTGGTTAAGTGCTACGGGTCCTAACCAAAGGGTTGGCAGTTTCATCCATCAGGTGATCCTTGGAAACTCTATGGGGCAGTTCTACCCTATCCAATAGGTCGCTATGAGTCGGAATCAACTCAACGGCGATAGGTTTGGTTTTGGTTTTCAAATATTTTCCACCACAAAACTATGGCACCACTGACTTTTGGGACCATTTCTTTCCTTCTAATCTCTGGTGTCAATCAGGATGGAGCCCTGGAGGAGAAGTTACTATGGGTATTAATAACATTGTAGATAGAATTGTTATAATTTATTGAGCACTTACTGTCTGCCAGGCACTATGTGCAAAACAGTATTGAATCTAAATCCCACAACAACCCTGGACACTAGGTTGTATTATGCTTATTTTAGAGATGAGAAAAAGTCCTCAGAGAGGTTATAAACCTAACTTATACATGATAGAATGGGAACTCAAACTCAAATCAAAGCCATTGCCTTTTCAAGTACACAGTTCTCTTTATTATTGTACTATTATTAATACTATATTAATGATTACTACTATTTCTAAGACGTTATGCCCCAAGGAAACACCGTGGTCAACTTTTGACTCCAAAACACAGGGCCTTTAAGGATGCATGCATGCGCATCCATTCATTATTTAACAACACTTCATTGAGCAACTACTACGTGCCAGAAACTGTACTATGTGCATAAGGGACACAAAGTGAACAAAGGTCTCTACCCTTATGGAACGCACAGGGATACAAACAAGTGAACAGGCATATGGTGTGAGAAGACCTAAGAGAACCTAAGAGACAGGATAAAGAAAAACAAAAGTATCCCCTGAGAAGGGTACAGAAAAGTAAAAAGAAAATCAGGAGAATGGTAGGGAGAAGTCAAGGAAAAAGTGCTTCAATAAGAAGGGAGTGGTCATCAATATCAAAGGCTAAGGGGTGTCAAGATGCAGATGAAATATGTCCTTTTGGATTTAAATACAAGGGATTAGTGAAGACCATGAGGAGAATCAATGAGGTTAAATGGAAGATGAAGCAGAAGCAGGCCCTGAATGGAGATAATTTCGCTTGGCTTGGTTAAGTTTGATTAAGAAGGAGAGGATAGGGCAGCAGCTGGGGGGAAGAAATAAGTATTTTTTTAAGGATAAATTGAGCACGTTTAAAATGCTGAGGACAAAGAACCAATATGGAGGGAGACTGAAGATATAGGAAGGAGGAATCAAGCAATAGGGAGGTCTCCCAGAATGGGAGGGATGGGATCTAGAGCACAGATGAGCATTCGGGCCTTAGGAGACACGCCTCTTCCACTGTAACTGAAAGGAAAGAAAATGGGGACATTGGCAGATTCTGCGGGTTTGGTGAACGCAGGCTGATGGAAGTTCGGCCTGATGGCTTCTATTTATTTTTGTAAAGTAGGCCTGAAGTAAGGGGTTGACCGTGGGTCGAGGTTTAAATAGAGCGCTGGCTTGAAAAGCCGCTTTGGAGAACCGGGGTGTGTGAATGTTGCGGATTATAGTGGGGAGGTGGCCTGGGCTGGTGCACACCGGAGTCTAGCCAGGGAGATACTGAGTTGAGCTTCGAGAAGGAGGCCATGGTGCACTGTCATGGCAACAGAACCGGGGGAGAGGCCCATCGCTTCTGTAACTGAACAGAGCTGTGGCATTTAAACTGACAGTCCAGGAGAACAGCTGCAGTACGGATCCGAAGTGGCCAAAACGTGATCACAGAGATAACAACATAAAGACCTCAAACTCTGCGTGACGTCACCGTCATATAGCGCGACGGAGAGTACTAAACGCCATTGTTCAGCGACGCAGACGCGGAAATATGACGCACTCCCGGAAGTGGTCTCTGTATCGGTCAGTGAAAGTAGCTGTCGGTAGCCTCCGGGACCACACTCCGGGAGGTCGTACCTGAATTATTCTGTGCGTTTCCTCTCGATCGTTCTTGAGTCTTCCGTTTCCGCGTTGTGAGGAAAAGTCTTCACCGACATGGGGGGCGGAGACCTGGTAAGTGAAAGGTTTCGGCGGGGGAGGACTGAGGCCGGAGACCCACTGGGGCTGGAGTCCAAAATTGGCGGGGAGTGGATAACTCTGGCAACCGAGCCTTGGTTTCGAGGGGAGGGGACCGTAGCCGTGAAGACAGGGATGGAAGGCTAGGGCCTCGGGGGGGACCGGTCCTCGGTTCGCGATACTCTTGAATAAGGTGTGCGAGGTGTGTCGCCAACCGCGGCAGGTGATTGTGTTTGTTGGCGGCGGGGGCAGGGGAGAGGGTGGTGGGACTCCCAGCTGGAAATTCTGGGAACGCCGGGGAGGGTGGCCGCTGGAACCATTGCTTGGAAAGCAGGCAGATATCGAGGCCTTATCACGTAGACTTTGTTTTGTATGTCTTATTTTGGGACACATCGCTCTTCCACAATTAGGAGTTCAGAGTCTTGTCCTGAGCCATAGCAGGGGTGGTTGGTGCCCCAGTCTCCCAGTCCCTGAGCTATGCCTCGGAGTCCACTTTAAGTCTGAAGGGATCTTTTTCACGTCCACCTTTCTTACCTGGTTTGTCCTTCAATGCTGTATCCTGATTTGTCCTGACAGAGCTTTATTTTGAGTTCATAGCACTTAAGTTATGTGGCAATTTCTCTTAAACTGTGTAGTTTATTTGTAGGAGGCTAAGATCCCAAATAAGAAGCCCTAGTAGCGTAGTGGTTAAGTGCTGGGCTGCTAACCAAAAGGTTGGTGGCTCAATCTACCAGGCCCTCTGTGGGAGAAAGATGTGGCACTCTGTTCCCATAAAAATTACAGTCTTGGAAACCCAATGGGGCAGTTGTGCTCTGTCACATAAGGTTGCAGTGAGCCGGAATCGACTAGACAGCAACGGGTAAGGCCCTAGATAGGGTATGCGTACCCACAAGAGTGTGTTGCAAGATAAGGAAAATACTAACCTCCTGAAAGTCAACTAATTGAATTAGCAAATAGATCCCTTTAGTCACCTGCCCAAGTAATTTGTTCTATCAGAGCTTGTCAGGTATTATCAATTCAAGGGAGTTCTAAGACTATCAAAATTTGTCTAATTTAGTGTTTTCTTCAAGCAACTGCCCTCGAGTTAATTGCAACTTATAGCGACCCTATAGACAAGAGTAGAACTGCCCGGTAGAGCTTCCAAGGAGCGCCTGGTGGGTTTGAACTGCCAACCTTTTGGATAAGCAGCTGTAGCATTTAAGCACTACACTATTTAGGCACAGGGAAGCTCTAATCCAGGATTTCTCAACCTTAGCACTATTGACATTTTAGGCTGGATAATGTGTTGGTGTGTGTTTATGGCGGAGTGGTGGGGAGTGTTGTCCATGCACTGTAGTGTTAGCTGCATCCCTGGCCTTAGCCACTAGATGCTGGTAGCACCTCCCTCCCCCAGATGTGACAAGTAAAAATGTCTCCAGACATTGTCAAATGTCCTAGGGGACAAAACGTTTATGATTGAGGACTACTGCTCTAATCTATTTAGTGATGACATGACCCAAGTTAAGGATGTGTTAACCTGAGCATAGACTTGCCAGATTTAACCTCCTCCCCTAAAGCAAAACAAAAATAGCAAAGAGTGAGAGAAGAGGGAAGGAAAAAGGCAAGGAGGAGGGAGGAGGGGAGGATCAGGAGGACAAGGAGAGGTGGGGAGGAAGGAAAGAAGGAAGGAAGAACAGAAGGATGGACCAAATGAGGGGAAGGAAAGACAAGGAAGGAGAAAGAAAAAGACAAAAGGGAACTCTCATTGACCTTCCTCATGCCAGATACCTTGTGTTCACCATTTAGACTTCTTAGCTGGTCTCCTGGTCTCCAGTCTTGGCTCTCTCCAATCCCTTCTTCACATGATATCTAGTCATACCACTCAACTGCCTATGACTACTCAGCGTTTCCTACTGTCAACAGGATAATGTCCAACCCTGTAGCATGGCTTATAAGGCCCTTAATCTGTTCCTTTCTTAGTTGACTTCACTTTGTGCCCCTTCCATGTCAGTGTACACTGTATCTCCTGCCATGCTGAATTATTCGTTCTATGTTCTTTCTCACCACTGGGTCCTGAGTTGCATATCAGGATACAGCTGTTCCCTCTGTTTAGAAATCTACCCTTACTCTCCCCTTCCCATATCACTGGGCTATCTTATAATCATTCTTAGATGTTACTTCCTCCAGGAAACCTTCCCTGATTGGGAAGCCGAATTAAAACAGTGATTGATAGGGTGGAGGAAGAGGAGAAGCATTCCTTGAAGGTGAAAGGGAGATCAGAACCAAGGGGAGTTACCTGGTAAGGGAAAAAAAGAGAACTTGTACATTGAAGGTTGAAAGAGGTACTATGTGGGGTTGTAAACTCTGTAAGTTTAGGGCAGGTTAAGTGGATTCAAGGAAAAGAAGGCTGTGTTCATAATAGTGAATGTCCACCAATGTCCAGTGAATGTCCAAAGGTGCTTTGAGTTCTCCTGTCTATCAGAATATATACCTTTCCACCTCCTTGTCGCATTCCTCCTGTATGGTCATCACCAACCCCCACCTCAGACATGGCCAGTAGAAGTCAGATTCATATGTTTTCAAGGTCAAAACTTTTTGAAGGGAACCCAGGAAAGACCTATCTGATTCTGTAACTTTATGGACTTGAATAAAAACTTCCCAGATGTGTGGGAGATTATTGGGTACAAACCTTGCCATTTTAATGACTCCTTGTCCTTTATGTGCCTGCCCTGGCATGAATGGGGTACAGCGAGGTGAATGAGGCAGAGCCAGTTATACTCACCACCCACCCACTCCCAAATTATTCTCTCCCTCCTTTCATTTACCACAGAATCTGAAGAAGAGCTGGCACCCGCAGACCCTCCGCAATGTGGAGAAAGTGTGGAAGGCCGAGCAGAAGCACGAGGCGGAGCGGAAGAAGATTGAGGAGCTTCAGCGGGAGCTGCGAGAGGAGAGGGCCCGGGAAGAGATGCAGCGCTATGCAGAGGATGTTGGGGCCGTCAAGTAAGCCAGAAGCTGAGGGGCAGCAGGGCAGTTTGGGCTGGGGGTGTCCTGTTGTGTAGGGAGTTGCTGCAGATGCATCATCCTACTTGTCTCATTGCAGCAGAGCTGAGTGATTAAGAGCAAGGCCTTTGGCCCCAGACTGACCTGGGCTTAAGCCTGGCTTTGCATGTATTAGCTGTGTAACTGGGAGTGAGTTTGGGAGTCTTGGTTACCTCAGTAGAAGCATGGAGTGATATAATACCCAATTCCTTAAGGTTTGTCGAGGATCAAGTAACAGGTAAAGGACTTGGTGTAGGCCAAGCCCATAGTAGGTGACTGATCAATAACTGTGATTGAAGATAACTTAAAACCCAGGCTGCCTTTACCTCGCCTCTCAGAATGCGTCGGTAACTCATAGTCCTGCTTTGTGTTTATGTACTGCAGGCTTATTTTAGGGGGCAGTGAGGTCCCAGGGAAGAATGTGTGAACTAGAAGTCAGATGTAGATTCAGATGGCGTCTGTCGGTAAAAGCTGTGTGACTATGAACAACCTTACTCAGTTTTACCCTGCTTTGGTTTCCTCTCGTGTGTTTCAGAGGTAGTTGTTGTTAGTTGCTGTCGAGTCGATTTTGACTCATGGCAACCCCACGTGTGCAGAGGAGAACTGCTCCATAGGGTTTTCAAAGCTGTGACCTTTCAGAAGCAGATCACCAGGCCTCTCTTTGGAGGCACATCTGAGTGGGTTCGAACCTCCAAACTTTCGTCTGTTAGTTGAGTGCTTAACTGTTGGTGCCACTTAGGGACTCCATTGATTTAGAGGTAGCAGATAATAATCACCCTACCCATTCTCATAAAAGGAGATGGCAGTAAATGTGGTCTAAGAAAATAAGAAACGTAAACCATGCAGTGCATTCCTAAATCAGAATTAAACACAAAACAACAGATAGACTACAACTGAGTAATCTGTAGTATTGTTCTGCTTTTTCTTAATGCCCTCGCAGGCAGGTCTTCGTGGTGATGTATGGGATACTTTCTCCATTGGATATGCAAGGGCTTTTCCTTATTAATTTTATGACACAAAGACTTGTGATATTTATGTTTTTTTGTGAGACTTAGTTTCAATTCATGGAAATGGCATTATGGAATTTCAGGGAAAAGATCACGTTCTTCCAGGATAGTGGATGGGGGAGAAGGTCATTCTGACTTAAGTATGAAATTTGGGACTTTAAAAAGAAATGGAGTTTTGGATTTTTTAAACATAACACAGTACATCTAGAGCATTAATAAATAAAGCAGGATGAGACATTGAAATTTTATATATATATACATTTTTTACCATAGACCCACGTTAAATAATTTTACATAATTTAATGTAAATAAAAGATCTTCCACACATTAGAATTAATTCCTGAGCCGCTTATAAGGCGAACACACATTGTGATACATGAAGTTTTAGATTTTATGAACCCTTGATTTTAAAATGGCAGTTTTAGACTGAATGCCATTTAGTCTTAAGAGTTTATTTTCCTACTAATTTGAAGGATAACAGATTATTTGGAAGTTTTTATTCAGCACGTTGTTACATTTCATGTGCCTGGCGTGTCAGAAGTTTGGGTTTTGTAGAGCCTGACCAGTGAGGTCGGAGTGTAGCTGGACGGCTTCAGAACTGGCAGTCAGATGCACCCCCTGTAGCTGACCCTCATCCTGCTCATCTGCAGTGAATGGGGGAAGGGGATTTTATATTCTTTTGATTTTTATTTATTTATTTTTGTTGAGAATATACACAGCACAACAGTTTCTACATGTACAATTCAGTGACATTGATTATATTCTTTGAGCCCTGCAACCATTCTCACCCTCCTTTTTTGAGTTGTTCCTCTCCCATTAACATAAACTCATTGCCCCCTGAGTTTCCTATCTAATCTTTTGAGTTGTTGTCAGTTCGATCCCATATAGATATACCTTTTTTTTTTCAATTCTGCTTTAAGTGAAAGTTTACAAATCAAGTCAGTCTTTCATACAAAAACTTATACATACCTTGCTATGTAGTCCTAGCTGCTCTTGCCCAACGAGGCAGCACAGTCCTCCTCTCTACCAGGTATTTCCTGTGTCTGTTCAACTAGCTCCTATCCCCCTCTGCCTTCTTATCTCGCCTCCAGACAGGAGTTGCCCACATAGTCTCTTGTACCTTTGAGCCAAGAAGCTCACTCCTCACCAGTAGCATGTGGCTAGATCTTAAAAGAGCATAATGCTCAAGGCAGACGTTCTTCACTAGTTGAGCTAAACTATTGTTTGGTTTTAAGAAGCCTTCAGGGGATTATTTTTGGCCTAAGGTTTAAAAATGGCCTCAGGCAGAAAGGGCCACGTGAACTAGAAACTTAAATCATCCTGAGACCAGAAGAACTAGATGGTGCCCTGCCACAACCGATGACTGCCCTGACAGGGAGCACAACAGAGAACCCCTGAGGGAGCAGGAGAACAGTGGGATGCAGACCCCAAATTCTCATAAAAAGACCAGACTTAATGGTCTGACTGAGACTAGAAGAATCCTGGTGGTCATGGTCCCCAAACCTTCTGTTGGCCCAGGACAGGAACCATTCCCGAAGACAACTCATCAGACATGGAAGGGACTGGACAATGTGTTGGAGAGAGATGCTGATGAAGAGTGAACTGCTTGTATCAGGTGGACACATGAGGCTGTGTTGGCATCTCCTGCCTGGAGGGGAGATGGGAGGGTAGAGAGGGTTAGAAACTGGCAAAATGGTCACGAAAGGAGAGACTGGAAGGAGGGAGCGGGCTGACTCATTAGGGGGAGAGTAAATGGGAGTGTGTAATAAGGTGTATGTAAGCTTATATGTGACAGACTGACTTGATTTGTAAACTTTCACTTAAAGCACAATAAAAATTATTTAAAAACAAAATGGTCTCAGGGCAATAGTTTTGGGGGTTCCTCCGGCCTCCGTGGCTCCATAAAGCCTGGATTCCATGAGAATTTGAAATTCTGGCCTGCATTTTCCCCCTTTTGATCAGGATTCGTCTATAGAATCTTTGATCAAAATGTTCAGTAATGGTAGCCGAGCACCATCCCTTTCTTATGGTCTCATGGCAGAGGAGGCAGTTGTTCATGGCTACGCTTTTGGTTTTTGCCCCCTCACATAGCCTCCAACATTAAAACACAAAGGTGAGGATGTGGGTTCTTTGTCTGTCTTTCCTATGGGTGTATTTAGATAATGTGCTTGAATATGACAGAGAATTGTCCATCTGGTAGGTTTGTGTAGTTCTTTGCATGGTATCTTGCTTTTAGAATAATTTATCAAATAAAACACCAATAAAAACTCTTTTACAATTTCCCTCTACTGTGGCTCAGAGCATCCTCTATGTTTGTAATGTGTCTCTTTTAGAACATTCTTAGAACAAATAGAAACCTTTAATACATGTGTTATCCTAAATCTCCAAGTCTCTCTGCAATAAAGCACTGCTCTAGCATTTAATGATGATGTTAGGAAATGATGTTTCCTAGACAATGGTCTATATTCGTGTTTTTCAACCCTTGCACAAAATGGGCTTGGAAGCTTAAAATTAGGATGGTGGCAATTCCAACCCCAAGCTGACTCCCTCAAATGCCAGGGGGTATATGGACAAGGGCATTTGTATGTTTGAAGAGCTCCCCAGGTGATTCTAATGTGCAGCCTAGACTGAGCACCTGGTCTATATCCTTAATGGTAGCAGCAACAAAAATCTGTAGATCACTTTGTTTTTATGTGGCTTTCCCCCAGAAACTTAAAACTCAGAGTAACAAGGAGAGGCAGGCGTGATTAGCTTCATTGTAGAGATGAGGATGTCAAAGTGCATGGAAGTTATTTACCCAGAGTTACTCAGCTGGTTAGTGGTGGAACCAGAAGCCAAATCCTGTGGCCCTGGATCTCAGCTGTGTGACATGTTCTCTTACTAAAGGGCCTGAGAGAACTGGTTAGTTGGGTCTTTTTAAGACTAGATTCTCTGGATTGTGCAAATGGTTTGTGCTTGGCTATTAATCGAAAGGTTGGCACTTTGGCACCACAGAAGAAAGTCCTGATGACCTACTTTCATAAGATTTGTTGTTGTTGTCTTGTGCTGTCCAGTTGATTCTGACTCATAGCAACCCCCTGTGTTACAGAGTAGAACTGTTCCTGTCTTGGTTATCTAGTGCTGCTATAACGGAAATACTACAAATGGGTGGCTTTAACAAACAGGAACTTATTTTCTTACAGTTTAGGAGGCTAAAAGTTTGAATTCAGCATGCCAGCTCTAGGGGAAGGCTCTCTCTGTCCACTCTGGGGAAGGTCCTTGTCTGTTTTCAGCTTCTATTCTTTGGCTCCTTGGTGATTTTCATGTGGCATGGCATCTGTCTTCCCCCATCTCTGCTTGCTTGCTTGATTGTTTGCTCAATCTGCTCTTTTATATCTCAGAGGAGATTGATTTAAGACATACTCTACACTAATGGAAACCCTGGTGGTGTAGTAGTTAAGTGCTATGGCTGCCAAACAAAAGTCAGCAGTTTGAATCCACCAGGTGCTCCTTGGGAACTGTATGGGGCAATTCTACCCCGTCCTATAGGGTCACTATGAGTCAGAATCGCCTCGACAACGTTTTTTTTTTTCTATACTAATAATGCCTCATTAGCATAACAAAGAAAAACCATTCCCAAATGGGATTATAACCACAGGTATAAACTCCCCCCCTCAAAAAAAATTAAACCCGTTGCTGTCAACTCGATTCCTACTCATAGCAACCCTATAGGACAGAGTAGAACTGCCCCGTAGGGTTTCCAAAGAGCAATTGGTGGCTTTGAACTGCTCACCTTTTGCTTAGCAGCCAATCTCTTAACCGCTGTACCACCAGGGCTCCAACCACAGGTATAGGGGTTAGTATTTACAACACATATTTTTGGCGGACACAATTCAGTCCATAACATCTCCATAGAGTTTTCTTGGCTGTAATCTTTACGGAAGCAGATCACCAAGTCTTTTTTTCATGGTGCTGCTGGGTGGGTTTGACCCGCCAAACTTTAGGTTGTCAGCTGTGAGCAAACTATTTGCTACCCAGGGGCCTTCCATAAGATTACAGCCATCGAAAACCCTATAGAGTACAGTGCTACTCTGACACACTTGGGGTCAACATGAGTTGGAATCGACTCCACAGCAACAGGTTTGGTTTATGGTTTTTTAAGACTAGATAGAGCCATGCAAATACTGTTTTATGGAGGTGTCTGTCTCCATTTTTTGTATCTTTTCTTCTGTATTTGACCCCATTAGCCTTGAAACTTTCTCCTCCTTTGCCTACAAGTTCCTGGTCCTTCAAGCTCTTTATATCATCCTTTCTCTTTCCTTCACTTACTTAGCTTCCATCTTCTCATCCCTTAACTGCGAATGCTCTCCAAGGCTCGCTGCTCTTCCCCTTTATTCTCTCCTTGAAGAGCTCCTTTGTTTTCCTGCTACCAGTTATTTATTTCGTGCTGATACTTCCAAATTTGTTACATACAAACTTCAGGCTGTTCTACTTTGGGTCCCAGAGTTACCTCATCTCAGCATGTGCCAGCTCTCGGGAGCACCGTTTTGTGATTTGTTCGCCTATGTTCCTCATCCAGTAGCCTATAAACATCTCAGCTGCCTCTATATTTTTCATTCTTCTGGTCTTACTCATCTGCCTGGCACATAGGAAGGGCATTGAGTAAATGTCTGCAAACGAATAGGCGAATATTCATTCCCAACCTTTAGTGTCAGGCATGGTCCCAAGAGTCATCTTTAGTCACCTTTGATGTGTCCTTTTAAAATTCCCTCACCCAGTCACTAAGACCTGCTTTTCTTTAAAAAAAAAACTACCGCCTAGTTCCATATCCATTGCCATGGAACATCAAACACTGGACTCATGGTAATTAAGCAGTTGTCTAAACTTGCTGGCAGACAAACACATACATAAATAACAAAAAGAACAGCTAACATTTATTTAGTACTTTGTGCCGTGGAGTCTTCTGAGTACTTTAAAAATCCATGCACTTAATTGTATGTTATGTGAATTTCACCTTGATTAAAAAAAAAAAAAAAATCCGTCGATTTATTTAATCCCCAACAACCCTGTGAGGTAGGTGCTATTTTATTTCCATTTTAGAGGTGAGAACACCAAGTCCCAGAAAGGTTACTTGGCTTAATTTCCCTTGAGCTGGTATGGAAATGTTGCCTGACTTCCAATGTTGTGCTCTTAACCATTGTGCTGTACTACCTCTCAGGTAAGTGAGCTTCCCAGAGTATTCTAATCACCATTGATCTTCCTCCTCAGACCTCCCTAGGATCTGATGTAGACTGTTCTTCAGAATCAATTCTTAGGTATTAATAGGTTTTGGGGATTTTTTTTTGGTTTTTTTGTTTGTATTTATTTTATTTTTCATTTTTTTATAGACAGTAGTTTTAATCAAATTGATTCTTTTGATAGGAAAAAAAATTAAAAGGTCATAGACCATCCAGTGTTGGTTTTTATTAAAAATGCCTAAGCACGCAATAGAAAGAAATTCTCTATCCTTATAACAGTTCAAATCCACCAGGCGCTCCTTGGAAACTCTGTGGGGCAGCTCTACTCTGTCCTATTAACCTTAAAACAAAAACAAATACACAAATTAAATTTAAAAAATAATTTTAAAAAATGTAATGTTATGGCTGGTATTGTTTTGATGAAATGGCATCAGTGTTTCCATCATGAATATGATACGGGCTGCATCACCACATGCCCTTATGAATTCATTATGCCTTTACTGCCTGTTGTGTGAGGATTCAATTGTTGCAGCCCTTTTTTCTCCCAGAACCACTGGCATATATTTGTTGGACAAGATGTTATGACATAATCTGCCCCCTCCCTTTTTTTATTCAAAAGCATTATTTACTTACTAGGCTATCTCTGTTCTCTTCTCATTATCCCCCTAAGTGCCACTGGTGCCAAGTGACAATAAGCAACAACAAAAAAAACACAATAAATACAATTGTGTATGTGATCACTGAAATTGTTCTTGATAATACAATGATCTAGAATATGCTTATTGTTTTAGATTACCCTTGAATGAAAGCATAACATAAAGACTTTCTGAAAGAGACTCAAAAAGCCCTGAGCAAGGATCCTTGCTCTAGATTAAAGAACATTGTTTTCCTCATAAATTGCTTTGTGTGTAAGAGAATTACCACCTTAATAAATTACAAGCTGCATGTAGGCAAGCTTGCGTGCCACATGGAGTCCCGTGCTTCACCCTTGGAAAGTGCCAGTAGAATGAGTCCTGCTCGGACTAACTGTGTTTATCTACCCCTTACGTTCAGGTTTTGTGTGTAGGTTTGCAGGAGCCTATTTTCGTTGTATTTTTTTTTCTTTCTTTCTTTTTTACTGTGCTTTAGGTGAAAGTTTACAGTTCAGGTAATTTCTCATATGAAAATTGGTGTTTTGTTTTTTTTTTCTTGAACCAGGAAAAAAGAAGAAAAACTAGACTGGATGTACCAGGGTCCCGGTGGGATGGTGAACCGTGATGAGTACCTACTGGGGCGCCCCATTGACAAATACGTTTTTGAGAAGATGGAGGAGAAGGAGGCAGGGTGTTCTTCTGAGACTGGACTTCTCCCAGGTTCTATCTTTGCCCCATCTGGTGCCAATTCCCTTCTTGACATGGCCAGCAAAATCCGGGAAGACCCGCTCTTCATTATCAGGTACTGATGAGGGGTAAGGAGGAGGGTTTTGTTACAGAGACGCTTTGAGACTGTGCTAAGGCCACTCAGTCTCTGCTTTACGGTTGGTTTCCCCTGGGCTCTTATCTGCCATGCAAGAGGACTTGTTTCCATTTGCTTCTTATGTTGGGCAGGAGGCTCCATTAAAGGTGCCTCATCTAGGAAAGGGCCACATGAACCAGCAACTACATCATCCTGAGACCAGAAGAACTAGATGGTGCCCGGCTACAAACGATGACTGCCCTGACAGGGAACACAACAGAGAACCCCTGAGGGAACAGGAGAGCAGTGGGATGCAGACCCCAAATTCTTATAAGACCAGACTTAATGGTCTCAGTGAGACTAGAAGGACCCTGGTGGTCATGGCCCCCAGACCTTCTGTTGGCCCAGGACAGGAACTATTCCCGAAGCCAACTCTTCAGACATGGATTGGACTGGACAATGGGTTGGAGAGGGATGCTGGTGAGGAGTGAGCTTCTTGGATCAGGTGGACACTTGAGACTATGTTGGCATCTCCTGCCTGGAGGGTAGATGAGAGGGTGGAGGGGATTATAAGCTGGCGAAATGGACATGAAAAGAGAGAGTGGAGGGAGAGAGCAGGCTGTCTCATTAGGGGGAGAGTAATTGGGAGCGTGTAGCAAGGTGTATATGGGTTTTTTTGTGAGAGACTGACTTGATTTGTAAACTTTCACTTAAAGCACAATAGAAATTATTTAAAAAAAAAAAAAAAATGTGCCTGATCTAGGCCATATGGAAAGATACTGGCAGAGGTACTGGTCTAGTCCACATTTGTTCATTTACTCTTGGCCTTTAAATAAAAATAGGGGGCAGAAGCAAGATGAGAAAGGCTAGCAGCTTCTTGCAGATTTGCTGACATGTATAGAGCTGGTTAAGTGAGTGCACAGGTCTTCCCTTGCTTTTTTTCTGACAGCAGAATCCTTTAAAAAGAAACTTTAGAACCTAGCTTAAAACCCTAATATATAACAGATTAAAGTCCAGCTGCTCCTGAGGTACTAAGTGGGATCATACTGTGCATATTTTTTAAGAATTTCTTTTTTTCTACCTAATCATATATTTTGAACATCTGTGTCACTAAGTATACTTCTGTAACATCATTTTTAATGTCCATATTATACAGATATATCATGATTTATTTTATTAATACTTTCTTGTTGGACCCCTAACTTGTTTCCAAATTTTCATTGTTAGAGTATGAACAACTTGGTAGTGGCCTTCCTTGATTATCTCCTCACAGTAACAAATTCTAGTGATAGAATTTGGGGGATCAAAGAGTAAGAGCAGGCTGTGATAAATGCTGCCAAATGGTTCCCCAGGAAGGCTGGCTGATTTATTACTAGCAGTATATGGGAGTAAGACTTCTCAAAAGAGGAATCCTCTCTTTATATTTACTAGCTGGTTATCATGCTAAACAGCATAGGTAGTATTTGAGATATTGCTTTTCAATAAGCAATTGACACACAGGATGACACTCGTTTACCCAGCCAGTTGGGGATCCCTGAGCATGAGGCCTGTCAAGAAGCAGGCCAAGCTCTATTTCTTGCATAGAGGAGAACCAGTCTGGACTCTCCTCCTGCCCCCTCCAAATTCAATCTCTTACACCGGCCTGGGAAAGATTTCTGACTTCCCCAACATCAAGCAGACTTCAGCGCAGAACCTGTCAGTGTGCATTTGGAATAAAGAGTGCTGTATAGACTTGTGGAGAGTACAATGACTTAATCCCCTTTGCCAAAGAAATTGTCATGATTTTCTTAATATCCTCTCTTTAGGAAGAAGGAGGAAGAGAAAAAAAGAGAGGTATTGAATAATCCTGTGAAAATGAAGAAAATCAAAGAATTGGTAAGCAGTGCAGCAAATAAGCACCAAGAATAGCTTCCAGCTACTTAATATGAGAATTTCTCTCTACTTACTCTTCCCTTACAAGAGGGAAAACGGAATGGTGTTTTCACTTTTTGTCTGCTAGAGATCATCTGGTGGTTTTATGCAATTCTAATTAAGCTTCATTTCCTCTTTTATATCTTTTGGTCGGACAAAACACTATGTGCTGTTATTTTTCCAGAAAAAGAGGGGTATGGAATATGCTTGTGTAGAAAGCATGATCATTTAGTATCTTCAGAATCTCAGAGTGTGTCCTTGGTTGTGATATAGAAAGCCTCTAGGGCTTTCATGTGGCATGAAAGTATTTCTTGCTGCAGCTGGTAAGGAAAATGTAAAGATTAGCCTTGCTTTCAGTGGAGCTGAGCTACTCTGACATACAATGGAAACTACTTGGCAGTGGTTCTGGGGACTGTTTAAAAACACAAATTTCGAATCTGATCCACTGGAGATTCTATTCAGTAGTCTAGGCCGGGCTTGTGTACAACCAGGGTTGAGATCCTTTCACTCGTGGTCAGGGAACCCCTGATAATGTCCTGGACCCCAGTAGACCCAGAGGCATATAGTCAGGCAATTTTGCTTGACACAAGCAAAATCCTCAAAGGGGACTGAGGGAGGGTTTCAAGAATCTTACGTGGGCATGTTCTGGGCATTTTCTAGTTGCAAATGAGTCTGGAAAAAAAGGAGAAGAAGAAAAAGAAGGAGAAGAAAAAGAAGCACAAGAAACACAAGCACCGAAGCTCGAACAGTGAGCGTTCCAGTAGCGAGGATGAGCGTAGCCGGGGGAGGTGAGCATGTGGAGACAGGCCTCCCTCATTGATTCACTTGCACGTTCGCTCATTCATTCCACAGATATTAACTGAATGCCTGCTCTATGCTGGGAATTGTCAGCCACTGGGGTTTCAGTGGTGAACACTCGGACATAAGCCCTGTGCCCACAGAGCTTGCCATCTAGCCCTGGACTTTCTTGGAAATGTTAAATGTGGGTGGGTAGCATGCTGCTGGAGAGAGACCCCTAAGAGCGCTGACGTTAGCCTTGTAGATCTTAGGTCAGACATCTTTGGTGTGATTCCTCCAGGACCGAATTGGGTTTTGTGTCAGCTTTTTTCTCTTTTTAATGGATTAATGGGCCCATCTGGGCCTGTTCTATGTGTCTTCCCCATGGGAGCAGTCGTCATTGTTGCTGCTGACTCACTATTAGTCCCCAGAATAGCAGCATGAGGTGAGAGGAGAATGTATTCAGGGCTTGGGGCTGAGAAGCTAGGCCCACGGTTTTTCACAGGAAAAACATGACTATGCTGATGGATCTTCCAGCAAAGATGGTCCAAATAGAGTAGAGCACTCCAAGTAACAGCTGGGGGAGGGGAACAGGACTAGGAAAGGTCACACGGGAAACAGGAAGTGTGTTTCACCACAGGAGATTTAAACTGGACCTTTATGCAGTTTCTTTTTCAATGAGTGTGTGTGTTTTCATCATTTGTTTTGGGTGTGTGTTTTGATCTCTTAGATCTCAAAAGAAGATGGCCAATTCCTCCCCCGTTTTGTCCAGAGCCACTGGATATGGCTTACAGGTAGGGATGTGGGCTTCCCAAAAGAGGTGGATGTAGAATGTGCCAGCTGGACAACGTTTTTGGCTGTAGGGCATTTTTAGCAGCCAATCAAACATCATGTGGATGGCATGGCCGGGGATACTGGGGAATAGGCCGACTCTTTTCCCGGAGCCTCTTACTGTGGCTGAGGGCCCTCTGAACAGAGAAGCTAAACCTCCAAGAGGGCATTTGGGCTCTCTACTGGGCATTTTGCCCATCCCTCTGCAGATAATTTATATGAAGTGCACACATTTTAGGTATACAGATTGATGATTTTTAACATGTGTACATCCTCTGTATTGTGAACCTTTGGTCCCATCCTCCATGCTTCTAGCTCTTGTTCCTTATTAGGGTGCAGGGAAGAGCCAAGCAAAAAAGTCATTGTAGATGGCTGAATGGCTGTGTCCTTTTAGGGGATTCTAGAAATAGCATTTATCAGTTTGTATGGTTCTTGGCGATAACTCGGTTATTGACGTGCCTGTGTCTGGCGTCTTACATAGCCCCAGTGCTCATTCATTTCCCTGTTTTACCACACTCTTTCCTGAACTGGTGGCCTTTCTTATGAATAGTTTTTCTCTTCCCTTTTTTTTTTTCTTAAATGAATAACTTTTCTACTTTTTGTTAATGTTATAGATCAGGGACTCCAACCATAGCCAGAGACTGCAGGGTCCTCTGATGGCTGAGCCAAAGGGAGTGCACAACTTGAAGAACCATTCCAGGTCCAGAAGCTCCTCCCATTCACCTCCCAGACATGCCAGCAAGAAGAGCACCAGGGAAGCAGGGTCCCGGGACAGGAGGTCTAGGTCCCCAGGCAGACGGTCACGGTCTCCAAGGCCCAGCAAACTGTGAGTGGGGGAAATAACTGGTGGATGTGGAGACCTGGTCACAGCAGGCATTTGCTTGCCATGATGTCCATTCATCGACTTTTCCAGATGTCTTTGCTTTGTTATTTCCTTTATATCATTTTTTTTTTAAACTGCAATTTAAAGCTCAGGTTCCTGGAACGATGTATTTGTAGGTATATACAGTAAAACCTGTGAGAGCCAGAACTTGACGAGATTGCCTCGGTCTTGCAAGTCTCCCGCCTTTGACAGGGTGCAGTCTTCTATCGCCATTAGTGGAAAATATTCAAGTTTTCCTTCTCTGACATGTTTCCGCCTTACACAGGTTCTGGCTTCTGTGGCTTTTACTGTATTATGCTAATGGAATCTCTAGGGTCAGTTTAATATCAAGTCTTATGTATCCCTGTGCCTTTGTTTCACTTCCACTTCTGCCCTTTACTGTCCTCAATTTGGATTATAGTTTTGAGACTATTAGCTCTTATTCCAGTGTTTGAGGAGCATAATATAAGCCCCTGTATTGAAAAGGCTTTTCTGCCTTCTGTTCTCTGTGTCCATTACAGGCACAATTCTAAGGGAAACAGGAAAGAGAGGGGCCGAACTAAGAGCCCATCACCTAAAAAAGAGGTCTACCAAAGGCGGCATGCTCCCGGATACACCAGGTAAATCAGGAGCCCAGTAGATTACCTTTAAACTCTACAGGCCTGAGTCCAAGAGTGGCTCACACCAGGGCGATGGATAATCTCTATCACTTTTTTACCATACCAACTTTTACTCATCTTGCCAGCTTTTAGTGGTCTGGTCCCAGTGTCGTGCCAGGCAAACCGTAAGGACAAAATAAGTAGTTTTGACTTAATGAACAATTGACTAAGTGACTTGTCTCTCAACATCCGTGAACATGTTAATTCTCACAGAGATTTCCGCAGAGAAGCTTTTCTTAAGAGAATATTCCTTTCTTGAGGCATCAGCTAGAAGGGAAACAAGATGCTCTCCTTGAGGGCAGACATCCTAAGGCTGACTGTGTGCTTTTGTCTGGGGAGGGGGTCAGACAGAGACAGGGGCATACATCCCTGGGACCTGAGGAGGGAGGGTTGGCTGTGCCCATGTAGGCTGTCCCTGAGGGTCTAGGTTGCTCTTAGTAGAAGTTTGGATGAAGCGGGCAACCTTTGTGAACTTCGTTTTACTCCCCAGTGGGATGTATAGACTCCTGCGGAGATTAAAAAAAAAAAAAAAAAGTCCACTACCTGGCCATACACCAGCCCAATTACATCAGATCTAGGCTTCAGAGTTTTGTAAAACTCCAGTTTGCAGCCAACACTGAGAACCACTGATGTCTACAATGTCTTTTGTATTCACTATGTTGTTAGAAAAGAGGCGGACCCCTAAGGTCCCTTTCAACTCTTAATTGTCTAATTCCCTGAGTTTTCAGGGAACGGAAACTTTTTAAAAAGGTTTAAGTGTTTTGATTGGTAATCTTTAAGATATGTTACATATTTCCCTGCTTTCACAGACAGAGGTTATTGAACATAATTTAGTCTTCTGTTATCTTCTGTTGGTGGCTTGGGGTCAGTTCTTTGGCTGTGCTGTCATTCATGCTGTCCTTGGGAATGCTAATGAGTGTATTTTTTTATATTTTTGTCTAAGGCTGTTGGTCACTACATGACTGTGCTTTTTCAGATCCTGCTTTATATTTTGTATTTTTTGAAAGAGAAATAGTACAAAAATATACCATAAAGCACAGTCTTCTGACCTACATGCCGCCACATGAATGAGCCTTGAAAACATTATGCTCAGTGAAATAAATCAGACACAGAAGATCAACTGTCGTATGATCCCATTTATTTGAAATATCTCTAATAGGCAAATGCATTGAGACAAAAGTAGATGAGTGGTTACCAGGTGCTAGAGGAAGTTATAATTTAAAAAAAAAAAGATCACCAATAAAAAGAAAAAGAAAAAAAAGCTGAACATACTATATGTATGAGCAGGGCTTGTATACTGGTGATTGGCTAATTACTGGCCTTTTGGCTCAGGGACACTTAGGACTCAGTATTTTTGGTTCTCTTGTCTGGGGCCATTCAGTTTCTTGAGAGAAAAATCATCTGGTTGCCTGATGACGGGCTATAAGTCTGGCTGCTGGCATTTGGGAGGCAGCATAGATCCCAGTGGGGACTCAGGTGTCAGTGTTGAATATGTGGACTTCTTCATCCCCTCTATGCAGTCTGGTGGCCCTGCCAGCCCCCTCTGCAGTGCCTGAAACCTCTGCATCCTCTCACCTCCTGCCTGGTTCATTTTCTCCCAAGGGTGAACCTCATGTCTCCGGTAGAAATTGGGGAGAGTTGTCCTCTGGCTTCCCCTGGCTGGGCATTGCTCCTTATAGAGCCTTTAAACTAGTTCCTTTGTCTTCAGCCCTGTACCTCACCATCATCCTTCCTGGTACTCGATGGCTCTTGTCCCTGAGCCTGCCCTGCATTTTCATCGTGAATCCGTTTGCTTCTCATCAGTATGAGCACTTAGGATTCAGCTTTCTCTGATCTGTAAAAGTAGTCACCACTCCTTCGTCCATGTCCATCTTCTAACAATCTGTTGACATCACTTATCCAATGTTCTCTCTTCTCCCATTCTCTTTATGGTTTTGTAGCTTTGATTTAGTGCAGTTTTTGAACAGGGTTCACACTCCCTTATGGAGCTCCGATAATTATTGTTCTTTTACAAGGGGGATCTGTACCTCACACCCATTTGAAAAGCAGTGGATTTGGATGTCTGACATTGTTAAACAGTGATGGAGCTGCTTCATCTCTCTTCTTCTGGCTCTCTAACTTTATTTGGAGCAAGTGACAGGGAAGATCGACCTGTTACTTTTTGAGGTTAAGTTAAATTCTTCAGGCATTCTGGCCTCTAGCTTCACCCTGAAGTGGGGTACTCATGGGCTGCATTCATGAATTTCTAAGCATCTCCAATGGGTAGATAGATGGTAGATGTCAACAGTCACGTATATAACCTAATCTTTTATTCTGTAACTTGTTGAGCTTCTGTAAGTCGTTGGGATATAATTGCTGTAGGTTTATGCTATTGATTAGTTTTCAATTTATCTCATATTTAATGTTTCAGAATAGTTATTTCAGAGATTACTGAGAGTATGAAATCCTTTACTAAAATTCTTTGAAATTTGGATGAAACCCCTTGACCAATATGTTAAGAAGGAAGGAAACTTATGCTGCGCTTGACCCTGAACTGGGCGTTTCCTTGGAAAGAGCAGTGAGCTGGAGATCCTGGAGTTCTATCTGGTTTCTGTTCTCCCTGTGCTATTTCTGTTCGTTTGTTTGTTTTTTGCTGGGAGAGAAGACTTGATAGAATGGTTTTGTGTTCAACAGAAAACTCTCAGCAGACGAACTAGAGCGAAAACGGCAAGAAATGATGGAAAATGCCAAATGGCGGGAGGAAGAGAGGCTGAACATCCTCAAGAGGCACATGAAGGATGAAGAGCGGGAGCAGAGGCTGGAGAAGCTGGACTCCCGGGACGGGAAGTTTATCCAGTTAGTGCATCTCCTTTCCACCCAGGGGCTTTCACGGGGACGAGCTCCAGTAGGCAGCTTGGCAGCTGGCTCTTTGTGTTCTCAGTGTTTCTGTGCCAGTGCGGAGAGAGCACTGCTCCCAGCACTGAGCTCAGCCTCCAGATGGCTTCTGTTACTACTCCCAGTTTCTGGTCAGATAGTGGGGTGTTTTTGAGGAGGGGAGGAGAAAGGAATTGGTATTTTCTAAATCACTGAAAACTCCGAGGCCTTCCTTTTAAATAAGAATTTATGGCTCAGGAAGCCCTTTTCCAAAGGCCTTGACTTATTTTCCAAAACAGGTAAATTTCCCCTTACGGACACTATTTAAAACAAATTTAGATACGGATGGAGTGACTTGAACGTTATCTACGTGGGCTTAAAAGTGCTTGTGTTTATATAGCTGCTTTAAGGCTAGCAACCTGTTTCTTTGAATTCTGCCCGACAGTTGACCAATTGAAAACAAATGGTTTTGACTTATATTTGCCTTTTGTTCCTAGCCGCATGAAGCTAGAGAGCGCATCTACTTCCTCCCTGGAGGATCGGGTGAAGCGAAATATCTACTCTCTACAGAGAACTTCAGTAGCTCTGGAGAAGAACTTTATGAAAAGATGAAAGTCATCCCCTCTCTTGCTGGTTTTCCTGAGTTTTCCAGGGAGGCTGCTGACCCCTTAAAAATTCTCTTTATAAGAGTTCAAATGACTTCTTCCAAAGATGTCAGACCACCACTGTTCAAAGTGACCCTCCTCCATCGATTCCTGGCACAGCTCACTCCCTCCGAGAACAGGTGTGACTTGCTTTATGGGACCTGTCAGTCCCTCAGGAGCTTTGGCTGGGTGTAGAGTGAGTTTGACTGAGTTTTTTGATGGGTAACTGTCTTGGTGTGAGTACCTGTCCTGCTCTGGAAGGCTGCTGCCTGGGGTTGTCACACTTACCTGGACCACCTGTGTGTCCAGGCCCATTCCACCACCTCTGTAGACCGGACTTTTCAGAAACCTCTCTCTCCAGAGTCACCCAGGTAGCTTGCACTTAGTAGTAATATACCGCTTAGCTGGGGTAAATGAAGATTCACTTGATTCGTTAGATAATGTGAGACTGATGTCAGGTTAAGGAAGAGTGAAGAACCATTTGGAAGGGAAAATCATACCAAAAAAAAAAAAAACCTCTGAATGGACTGTTAAACTCAAGTTTGGTCTTTCTTTTGAACTGTAAAAGTGTAGTGTGTATATGTGCGAAAGTATAATTTTTACATGCTTTTAAAACATTTTAATTCTGTGAGAATATCTTGTTTGGTAAGTACTTTAATATGTAATGGAATCACACTGAACCTTACTAGTGAGTAGTACAGTAAGGCAGTCAGTTTTTTTTTTTTTCTCTCTGAATCTGGCTGGTTTAGGAAGTAGTGTATCTGTCCTTTCACACAGCACTGTGTAGGGTCTCTAATGTGGTCAGTGCAGTGGTAAAGTCAAAGGATTTTAGGAGTCAGGACCAAATTACCAATGTGGACCCGAGTTCTTAAAAGAAAATAAAGTAGAAGCTGTTTATTTCATGGTTTCCCTTTTATCGTGTAGTAACCTTATTACAATTTTAGGATTTCAGAAGTTGTTGGCAATTTTTTAGTCAGATATTAAAAAAAAAAAATCCTCAAGGGACCAATCTCCTGTCTTCACTCCTTTCTCTCCTCTATTCTTTCACTAGGAGTTGGCACTTGACTAGGGAACTTCTAGGCACTCTTGACTAGAATGACTGGGAGGATTCATGTTTTTGAGCATTTATGATGTCAGCCACTTTCATACTTAAAACCAAGTCTTCCCCAGAATGTAACATTGGCTTGTTATTCATTTAATCACCTCATCCTACTTCCCTATTTTAGAGTTAATTGCTTTTATTTTACTTGGCAATAAATGCTACATTTATTTTTGTAACTGTTTAAAGAGCAACTATGCCATCTCTGTGCAGACTACCGACTTTATGAAATCCCGCACAAAACAGTGTTGACGGGTAATTTGTACTAAATATACGGAGATATCTTCATCCAAGATGAATTATGTAACAAAGCGTGTGCAGTTTACTCAAAGATTTCATGAAATGAGCTAGAGAGAATAAGACGGTTATAATTCTCGGCTGTAGGATGGGTGTCCTAAGGTGCTAGCGGCCTCTTAACACGACCCTTTGGCGGGAGGCGGCCTGGCGGCAGGTGGGTGAGTGTCAGACCCATTCATAAAACCCAGGGTTCCCGGCCGGCTTCTCTCATTGGCCCTGGAGGAAGGGGCGTGCCCTGCGGGCGGACCGGGCCCTAGGCCCAGGGGAGTGGGTAGATCCACGCCTGGGTGGAGCGAGGGGGCCGTTCCTTGGTTTTCCAGGCTGGACTTCCTTTTCCTCTTGCTGCGTTCCTACTCTGTCCCCCGGGTGGGGATGGTACGTCCCACCCTCCTCGCATTGCCGCCCCTCCTCCCCTCTCGGTGCCTCGGTACGGCCGCCATCTTAGCACGTCAGGTTGGGGGAAAGAGCCAAACCTTGGCTTTGGGGGGCCCGGACGGGAACCCCTTTCAGTGGTACACAGCGAAACCTACCCATCCCCGTTCCCCTCCCCGCTCCGCCGCAGGGCTTTGAGGTGTGCGGCAACCAGCTCGGCTCGGTCCGGCTCCCGTCAGGCCCGGGGAGGAGGGCGGGCGAGGCGGCCGCTGCCTCCCCGGGACGGGCGGTACCATCTAGGCGGGGAGGACACGGCCTGGTGACGGCGGGACGGCACCGCCCGGGGGCGGGGTGCGGAACGGCACGGCCGGCTCTCTGGGGCGGGGCCCCCGGGCCGGGAGGGGCGGAGCGTGGGGCGGACGGAACCACCGGGGCGGGGTGGGGAGGTAACGGGACGGGCGCGACCATGGCGCGGTGAGAGAGCGGGGGTGGGGATCGGTCCGGGGGAGGCCTGGGGCCGCTAGGTTGTGCGCGGTCTCCGCCGCCCCCCCTTTCGCCGCCGCCGCCGCCGCCGCCCCGGGCATGTCGTCCAACTGCACCAGCACCACGGCGGTGGCGGTGGCGCCGCTGAGCGCCAGCAAGACCAAGACCAAGAAGAAGCATTTCGTGTGCCAGAAAGTGAAGCTATTCCGAGCCAGCGAGCCGATCCTCAGCGTCCTGATGTGGGGGGTGAACCACACGGTAACCAGCTCCCCCGCGCGCGCCCCTCCGAGCGCTGCCCCGCGCGCTCCCACGCCCCCTGCAGCCCTGGGCCCTCGCCCCGCGGGCCGTGCCAGTGACGGCTGCAACCCTTTGCAAAGCCGCTTGCACGCCCACCCCACCCTTGCACGTCGTCCCGGCCGAGTGTGCATTCCCCGCGCGCCACGCGAGGCCTGGTGTCTCCGTGGTACGCGGTCGCCTCCTCCCCCGCCCTCCAGACCCTCTTGCTTCCTGCGTCTGGTATCCTCGCTTCGGGCAGCCCCTGAAGTGCAGGGGGAAGGCCTGGGTGCGGTGGAATAGCTTTCATCCCCGTGCCCTCTCTTCTCCGCTCACCCTGTTTGCTGCACTGTTTGCTCTCTTGTTCCTTATAACAGCCTGCTAGCTCACTGTCCAGTGAATGAGGCTGGTGGCATTGGCCTCCCTGAATATTCCTCTATTTCTGGTCATTTTGGTTAGTGTGGCTGCAAAGTTTCCCACCCTCCAGGCCTCCTTACCCCCGACTGTGGATATTCTCCCTGGATTTCCTTTTTTTCTTCTTCTTGAACAAGATAGTTGTACCAGTTGGAGAAGCACAGGCTTCCTTGACTGCTCCTCCTAACCACAGACACTTTATCAGAGTCTCCCTGGGTTAAGGAGAAGAGGGAATGTAACCATTTCAGAGAAGGGGAGGCCTGATTATAAGGACTATTCATAGGAGAAATAATGTGTCTTCCTGTGTTCTCCTATGGTGTTTGCCTCAAAGACTTTGACTTCCCATTTGTTGAACTCTATTTCGTGTGGTCCTGAAGGGGTGATAATGGGTAGTAATTAAGATGAGTGAGAGGTTCCCTGGATCCTTGGAATGCTTTGGGATTGTCCAGCAGCCCCTGCCAGGAAGTCGGAATTCCAGCACAGTGTTTGAGCTGGATGACTTTGTTCACGTGCTGTTTGTTTAGGATCCTTCTTTCTCTTCCAACCACTTGTGCCTTGCTTCTGCCCATTTCATTGTCTGAGAGTCCCTACACCAGAAATGAGCAGAGGAAGTAAAAGGACCTGAAAATACAACTTCACCAAAAAAGTTTGGAGTGAGGAAGATGAACCTAATGGCTTTGAGTGGCTTGAGTTTTCCATGGATTTTAGCCTCCCCTGACTTTTCTGAACACTTGAAATTGCCCACAAGACCAAATCAATGGCAAGGAGCCCAGGGCCAGCAAGACTTTTCACTTAGCTTTGGTAGA
The DNA here is from genome assembly GCF_024166365.1 of Elephas maximus indicus. Lineage (NCBI taxonomy): Eukaryota > Metazoa > Chordata > Mammalia > Proboscidea > Elephantidae > Elephas > Elephas maximus. The sequence goes on along the minus strand of NC_064837.1, from coordinate 46,358,227 downwards.
CATACCTTTGGCTGGATATCGGTGTACCATAATCTGAGAGAGCTTTTAGGTCTTTACATCTAATGTAGAAAAGCACACATGAAGCCTTTGTTGGTTTCTTGATCATGGGCTTTTTACTGTTTTCAGTGTCATCACTAGGGTTAGTGAGGGTCTTGGCCAAGGTAGGGAATACCACTCATGTAAGCCCCAGGCCTGTAGGAGCTGCTTTGGACCACTAGTCCAACAGAATTTGCTCTTCCTGCTTCCTCTTGCCTCAAGGGTCATCAGACAATTTTGCAAAGAAAACCGGGTCATCAGAATATGAACTCTGTGTCCCTGCCTGGAAGTCAGTCCATGATTTTGTTCTGCAGTCTGCTTCTCACTAGAAGGCATCCTGTCTGTATAGTGAACTGACTGGTTGGAGAGTCAGGAGTGGTGCAGCTAGCTGGAAGGGACCATGGGTCCCTTGTTTTACACGTGAAGAGATGACAGCCCCAGGTAGAGGATTAACTTGTTTGTAGTCACATCCAAAGATGCAGCTCTTTGTCCAGCACTGTGGGGCTGTGTTCACCAATGGTGGTGTTGAGTGGCAAGCCTCATTTTCTTTGGCTCCACTTCCCTGTCCCACCTCTCAGTCAAGTCCCAAGACAGATGGGAATTATGGCCTTAGTAGAGAACCTGAATGTATGTTCCCGTGTGTGAGCCTGTGCATGCCAGTTCCTGGGAGTGTGTGGTGCCTGCTCTCCTGATAGGCAAGCAGTGGACCTGCCCAGGTGTGGGCATCAGATGGAAGCCTCTGCCTGAGAGATGGATGGGAATCTGTGATTCCGGCTCTTGTCATGGCTTATTGGATGAGACGTTCATCTTCTTTTTTAAGTTTGTTTGAGGGCTAGCTGCAAAAGCATTGACTTGAAGCAGGACCCATGCTTCTGGGCATAATGAGCCAGTGCCTCAGGGGAAATGCACAGAGTACCACTGCCCTAGACAGGCTGAGCTTTGGAGGGCAGTTTGTCCCAAGTTTTATTGCTTCATTTTGGTCTGCAATAAGATCTAGTACTTCGATGTCCCCATCTGGGAAGTGGAGACATCTCCCCAGAAGAAGAGTGTAAAATCTTGCAACTTTTAGGGAGTCATGACCACTCTGTTCTTGGTGGATTGCTACCGTTCCTTGGGGGTTACTTTCCCTCAAATGCCCACTGTTGTTAACTTTTTGAAATTTAAGAAGGTTTCAGATATCACCTTTTCTTTGATCTTTTTAGTTTCTTACCCATTTAGGGATTTGGCTGTGGTTGTTGTTTTTAGGTGCTGTCAAGTTGATTTCAACTCATAGTGACTCCATGTGACAAAGTAGACTGCCCCATAGGATTTTCTTGGCTGCAGTCTTTGCAGAAACAGATTGCCAGGTCTTTCTCCCACAGAACTGCTGGGTGGGTTTGAACCGCCAACCTTTCGGTTAGCAGCCAGGTACTTAACCATCTGCACCATGAGGGCTTCTTCAGACCCTGGTAGTCTATGGCTAATGGTGTATGTGTTTTGAAAAATATGTGGATATATCCTTACCTGCAGCAAAGGCCAGCTACTTGTTCATGAGGTAGTTATTTTACTTCTAGGTGGAAAAAAAGAAGCATTTGAGCTCAGTGTTGTCCTAAGAGCCCCTTTTGTGGACAACAGATGTAGTCCATGGACTTCGTGGAGGAAGCACCCCAATAACCAAACTCGTTGCCGTCAAGTTGATTCCGACTCATACTGACCCTATGGGACAAAGTAGAACTGCCCCATAGGGTTTCCAAGGAGCAGCTGGTAGATTCCAACTGCCAGTCTTTTAGTTAGCAGCTGAGCTCTTAACCACTGCCTGCACCACCAGGGCTCCTGTGGAGGAGGAATGTGTAGGAAACTAGGAAAGAAATCAGAATGCTTTGAACCTGTCATGGGAGAGCTTGTAAAGAGAGAAAACTGCCATTCTAGGTAATGAAATACAGTTCAGAGGATCTGGAGTTAGGGAAGAGATGGCCTTAGAGAGGAGAATGGAGACTAGGGATGACAGACCAGGCTTGATACCTGTGGGCCATTTTAGGAGCAGTCGATGGTAACTCTATGTTTAACCATCTGAGGAACTGCCAGGCTGTCTTTCAAAGCGGAAGTACCATTTTACATTTCCACCAGCAGTGTATGAGGGTTCTGTTTTCTCCACATCCTCACCAACACTTATTACCCAGTGCCGTCAAGATGATTCCGACTCATAGCTACTGTCTGTCTATTTTATTATGGCCATGAGTTAGAATGGGCTTGGCAGCTGGCCAAGTGGTTGTGAAGTGGTATCTCATTGTGATTTTGATTTGCATTTCCCTGATAGCTGGTAGTGTTGAGAATCTTTTCATGTGCTTATTGGCCATTTGTATATTTTCCTTGGAGAATTGTCTATTCAAATCCTTTGCCCATTTTTAATTGGGTTATTTACCTTATTATTATTGAATTTTAACTGTTCTTTGTATGTTCTAGATACAAGTCCCTTATCAGATATATAATTTCCAAATATTTTATCCCATTCTGTGGATGTCTTTTTTACTTTCTTGATGGTATCTTTGGAAGCATAAAAGTTTTTAATTTTGATCAAGTCCCATTTACCTATTTTTTTCTTTTGTCACTTAACGCTTTTCGTGTCGTATCTGAGAAGGTTCTGCCTAACCCAAGATTGTGAAGATTTACTCCTACGTTTTCATCTAAGAGTTTTATAGTTGTAGCTTTTATATTTAGGTCTGTAATCCATTTTGAGTTAATTTTTGTGTATGGTGTGAGGACCAAATTCATTCTTAAATCTTCTTCCAAATCCTCTCCTACGTTCCGCCCCCATTCTGTCCATTTTTTTTTACTTAAGGCAGACCCAGAACTTCCTTACCTACCTCTTTCTCTTGCTCTGCTGCTTGAAGAATCTTTAGTAAATATTGCTGTTCTAGTAAGGCCGATGGATAAATTTGTCCTTCAGCAGGCCTTCCTATCTCTCAGAGAACAATGGGACTCAGACAGGAGGAGAAGGAAAACCAAGGTGTAAAAAGGAGGAATACACACGGGGTGGATTTGTTGGCACCTGTGGCTTTCTGTTCTTTCACTTTTCCCCTCTGGAAAAGTTTCAGGTCTTGGTTGGAGCTCCTTGGTCTCACGAGTGTATTTCCCATCATGTTTTCTGAGGGTAGCACGTGACCAATGATCACTAGTGGCGACCAGCCCGTGATGGAGCTGCTGCTGTCCGAAGCCCCGGACATGCCGGGAAGGCTGCATGTGCAGCCTGTGCTTTCTGGCTAACAGTTCCTGGGAAGGTCACACGGGGAAGTAGAGGCTTCTGGAATCAGATATTCACCAGACTAGAACTAGTGACTGACTTTTCATCTCCAGTAGGGTAGGCACAGAGTGAACTCTGCCCCTGTGTTGTTCCTCACTCAGCTTGTTTAGCCTCTTCATTATTCATGCCGATGATGCATGCAGTTAATCATGTGGATAATCCAAAAAGTACTTATGTGATACAGAAGACTTACCTGCCTGATACGTTGTGCTTAGCCTGATATTCCAACGAGTTTACATTCCACAAGTGCACTTCTGTTGAAGGTGAAAGAGATTGGCCCAGAAAAGTGCTAGATAATAAAGGAAAGGCAAATCTTCCAGCCACGACCTTTCATGCTTCAGAACTTTTAGTCACTCCTATTTGTTTACCACACAAAGCCCATTCTTCACTTCTTCCCATTTAAGACTCTACAGCCTCATAGATGACTTTTCTTCTTGCCCTCTCCTCCAGACCATGAGCCTTGGCACACTCACAGCAGCTTTGCTGTCTCTTTTCTTTGTTTATCCTAGTGTGTTATTTGTCCTTTGATCCCCAGCTTCCTCCTTTTTTTCCATCCACCCCCCCATCCAGCTTTTATTGAGCAGCTACTTTGTGCCAGTCATTGTCATTGTGCTAGAGACATAAAAATAGGTATGATAGAGTCTCTTCCTTCTGGGGACTCACCACCTAGTGGAGAAGTCAGATAATATAAATAAGTCATTACCCAAGTGAAGATGATACTTGAAAGTAAAGCTGTGTAATGTAAAAATGTGTAATTAATTCAACCTGCAAGAGATAGGGACACTCTTACAGAGGTGTGTCATTCAGCCAGGTCTTAGATGATTCTCTTAGTTTTTCTCTTTTATTCCTGCTGCCACACTCTATCACCTGGACTATTGTAATGGCTCCATAAATGATATCTTTGCCCCTTCCAATCCTTGCTGGATTTTGATTGGTACAGAATTACCTTTCTGTATCACCCATCTGATCATGTGAATTCCCAGCTTAAAATTTGAGAGGGCTCCCCATTTCCTACATAGTCAAGTCCAAACTTCTCATACAGTAGACCAACCTAAATTCACATCCAGACTCTGCTACTTAGTAGTAGTGTGGTTTTGGAGTAGTAATTTTTTTTCTCTGAGCTTCGTTTTTATTTTCTATAAAATGGGCATGAGACTTTCCTTGCAGGATTATTAGGATAGAGGAAAAATGGAAAGCATGACCTCAGTCAGGGTAGCTATCCAGAGGAAGGGTTGCACAGCACGGGATAAAGAGCCAAAGTTTGGGCACCAGACAGGCCTGGGATCAAATCCTGGTTCTGCACATACTGAATGTGTGACCTCAGGCAAGGTACCCAGCTTCTCTGAACCTCTTTTGCAAAATCAGATTAATATAACTATTGTAAGTTTTAGAAATAATAGCACAGAATAGAATATACATAATACATATGATATATAATAATATACTATAAAGCATCGACCATTTAGAGGCAGTCAATAAATAGAAGTGGCTGTTATTTATTAATATTTATAATACGTGAGGCCATCTACCTATCTTTGCAGTATTACCTCCCTCCACTCCCCGTTAACCTCTGTCTTACCCTGCCATCCTCCCTCCCCCCAACACTAACCATTCCTAAAATGGGCATTATGCTTTTAAACTCTGAGACTTGATTCTGAACGTTTCTACAGCCTGGAATACCCTTCCCCACATCTGTTTGAGAGCTGCCATCCTAGGCCTTATTCATCTATATTTATCTGTAGTTTCCTCTAGCATCCAACTTGCTCACTCCCACACCCAGGCAGAAGCAATCATTTTTTAATCAGTTTTTCCACCTTCCTTTATATGGAAACTCAATTATAGTACTCATCACGTTGTACTGGAGTTATTTGTTGTCTGTTTTCCCAGCCAAATGTAGACTATGTCATTTTGTTGTTTCATTCCCAGCTTGTAGCACAGTACTGGCGTAAGATAAGGTCCTCATTACATTGAGTAGAAGTAAATTGAAGTTTGGCAGAGTAGGGCTTCGAACTGAACTGGTTCATTCCAGTTGAGCCCCTGCTGAGAATTTGCATTTCCACGCTATATATAATGAATCAGAATCTACATTTTAACAATGTGATTTTTTTTTTGAGGGGGTGAAAATCTTTATTTGCTTATATTTTAGGTATTGTTTTTACTTGGAAAACACACACGAAGTAAAAATTGACACAATCCCATCATTTTTTTTTTTTTTTTGGTGAAAAATTCTCCTCTCTACCCCTCCAGTTTCATCTTCTATAGGATCCCTATGAGTCGGAATTGACTCAATGGCAACAGGTCTTTTTTTTTTTGGTTTTATGGCAAGGGTTGGCAAACCACAGCCTGAAGGGCAAATTCAGCCCGCTGCATGTTTTTGTACAGCCCGTGAACTAAAAATGTTAATTGCATTTTTAAATAGTTGAAGAAAGGATGATCCTTATGTATAACAGATTTTGAGAACCACTGCTGTACTAGTGGTTCCCAGAGCTGGTCCCTAACCGGTAACAATCGCATCACCTAGGAACTTGTTAGAAGTGCTTGAACCATTTCAAGGCCCTGTGGCAGAGTCTGAGCGAGATCATGAAAGACCTTGAATGCCAGGCAAAGGAGTTAAAACTTTATGCTGAGCTTGGTGAGGAGCCATGAAAGAATTTTAAGCAGGAGTGCAACATGATCCTGTTGTAGATTCTTCCAGTGTCATTGGGTGCACTGTTTCTCGCTTGATGTGTGAGGCCCTTGGGAATCTGATGGACCATGCTAACCTTACCCTTCTTGGAAGCTCTGCTGTTGTCGATGTCTGTATCCCTGTATTCTCACTTACCTGTACACTGCTTTGACTTGGAGCTTCACTGTGTCATGGTTTGCCTCATGTCCCTGATAAGGGTGTAAGCCTCCTATTTCTTTTGTGTGTGTAACACTTTCCGCCTTGAGTCTTCCTCCTCCCATACACATACCTAACACAGAATAGAGCACATAGTAGGTATTTCAGTAAGTACTTGTTCAATTGAAATCAAATAGAGCTCTCTGGAGTTATAAAACACAACTAAAAAGCCATGCAGCTAAGCCCTAGAATGATCTCCATGTTGCCTAATAGAAATGAGGGATAAATTAATGAGTTTATCTAATTCAGATATGTATTTTCCAAGTGAGAAGTGTCCTGCCATTGGGCTGCATAATTAAGAATAGAGGTGAGATGAGCACTAAAAGCTGACCAACTTCCAGCCATTCACATTGTGCTGCACCAGGGCTTACAGAGGGTGAATGCAGAGGGCATTCCTGAATAGGCCCTGTTAGAACAATTCATTCTGGCAGTTGGCCCCTCTCAAGCTGGTGCTGTAGTGTCTTCTAGTTCCCCCAGTGGCAAGACATGACTTTGGTACCAAGTCTGGATTTTGGGCTAACCCAGAATGGGTTTGTAGCAGATACTATAACACTCCAGTATACAGCCTTACGCTTTGAGCCCTGAACCTCTTTGTCCCTATTTCCCTTTAACTCTCAGAGCTAGGCTTGATATGCCAGGAAAAAGGAAGTGGGACAGCTACAATGAATTATTTCTGTTGGCAGGGAAAGGAGGAAGTGGAATGGTTTCCTCCGTAGGCACCAATGTAACAATCAGGTTCTCTTGTGAGCACCCCCTGGAATGGGAACTGGCATGCTGACTTCCCCCACACCTTCCCCCCACCTTGCTTTTTCAGCTGTTGGGAGAGTTTGGCCAATGGAAAGCATCATAGCCCTGGATGTGGGAATATTTTAAATCAACTTTATTGAGAAATAGTTTACATCCAATAAAATGCACACATTTTAAGTGTACAGTTTGATGAGTTTTGACAAATGTATCCACCCATGTAACAATCACCCTAGTCAACATAAAGAACATTTCTGTCACCCTAGAATGTTCTCTGATGTCCCTTTACAATGATTTCCCCCACTCCAGCCCAACCCAGACAATCTCTTACTTGATTTCTCTTATGTAGATTCCTAGTCTGGAATTTCATACAAATGGAATCATATGATATATACTCTTTTGTCTGTGCCAGTCTGTTTTTGCCAGCACTTTGAGTCTCTGCCCCATTGCCAACTTATAATACCACCCACTGCCCCCCTTCCTACACACACACACACACACACACACTCCTGCCCCTTGCTTACACACACACACATACACACACACACACACACACACACACACACACACACACACATACTCCTACCCCTTCCTTAATTTCCCCATGAAGAAGGTATGGTTCTTCAAGCTCCATTACTACATTAACATGGATGTCCTCCATCCTCCCACATTTCTAAAGAAAAAAGGTTTGGAGCATAAAAGCGGCAGCAAATTAAATGCCGTTTCCCCCATTGATGCTCCTGGAGGAGTCCTAATGGCTCTAGGTTATTCCCTTTCTGCCACATGGGGCCTCACTGAGATAACAGGATTTGCAAGGAAAGTATTTGGGAGACACAAGGGTGTGCTCTCCTGCCCCCATCCATTAAGTCAGGGCTAAGATTTCCTTTCTAAATCCTGGATGCATTAGTGGCAACTGGGTTGAGGGTCAAATGTCAAATACTCTGCTGCTATGGGAGAGGACATCTGTGGCTAATCAGACCGCTAATTGGCTAAAATGGGGATGGGGAAGAGCAGGGTTCACCCTGTCAGCTCTGCACCAATGGGAAGCCAGCTCCCCGAAGGGAGATGAAAGACAATGAGGAGGTTTGTTTGCAGCCAGGGCAAGGCATGGTGCCCGACTCCCCCAGCTCAGCATACGGCAGGACATGAACGTCGAGAAGTGGCCCTGCTTGCATCAGGAGAGTCAGAGTGAGCCAGTGTCAGACGTCTACCTCTTCTCCCCACATCAAATTCAGTCCTTTACTTTGAAGATGAGAGTTACACACCCACACATACTATTCAGCCTTTTTTGCTGCCCCAAGCTGATTTCTTAAATGACCTGCAATTTGTATACAGACAGTCAGGGAGTCCTGGATTAATACCAACTTAGGTAGGGTGATGTTTATTCATCCGTTTATGACTCCATTTGATAATTTATTACTTGCCATATGCAAATCATGGTGCCAAGCACAGTAAACCCAGTGCCCTTCAGTCGATTCCGACTCATAGCGACCCTATAGGATGGAGTAGAACTGCCCCATAGAGCTTCCAAGGAGCACCTGGCGGATTCGAACTGCTGACCCTTTGGTTAGCGGCCGTAGCACTTAACCACTACGCCACCAAGCACAGTGGAGCTCCTCAAATCAGATCATCTTTGCTTTACGAAGATCAGAAATACAGTCTTGCCTGCTTTGTAGTCTAGAAGGGGTATGAGACTTACTAACTACAATATGAGGGAGGCTGTGAGGTGGCCAAAGAATGGATACAAACAATGCTTCAGGAGTTCCAAGATGGGAAAGAGCACTTATGGTCTAGAAAATTGTGGAAGGCTTCATGGAAGAGGTACCTTTTGAGCTGCACCTGATCAGGTAGGGAGAATTTAAATAGGTAGAGATGAGGTTGGGGACTTTCTTAAGAGACCAGCAGAAATAAAGACAAGGAGAGAATTTATGGATGTGTTTTTGGCATGATGGTGGCATTTATATTGTATCCCTCTTAAAAAAAAACGTCTCCCTGAGGCAAGCAGCCCCCTGGCTGAGAACCTCACATTCCTCTTGATTTGCAGATCAATGAGCTGAGCAATGTCCCTGTCCCTGTCATGCTAATGCCAGATGACTTCAAAGCCTACAGCAAGATCAAGGTGGACAATCATCTCTTCAATAAGTAAGTTGCCTGCTGAGTGGGCTTAGGTTTTGTGGGCAGTTCTTTCCCTCAGCCAGAGAGCTTCTTTAGCCCCCTCTGTGGTGGTGGTGGTAGGGGGTGCAAACAAGCACTTGGCAGGGTGTGAGAGCAACACACCTGGATCACAGAGCTGATGAACTGGCTGGGAGAATGGATTCGTTATGGGGCTCTATCCCTGGCTTTGTCTTGTCATCTCACTCCTTTATCAGCCTACCTTCAGTGTCCCTTGGGGCATGTGTCTGGGTCCAGTGTAGTTGATCTCGGGTCAGCTCAGGTAGAACAGAGCTGCCCAGGAGCTGAGGTATCTAGTATGAGGCTGGCAGCAGTGGTCTTATCTTGATCTCAGTCTGAGGCAGGAAGCTGCCAGGCATGTTCCTGGTTTGAGATGCAGCCAAGCTGCTATTTTCTCCAGGATGAACACCAGGCCAAGCCTGGTGCCCAAGTGCACTATCAAGAGTAACTTTGCCTGTTTGTGGTTTCTTGGCTGAACACCAGTGTCTGGAAGTTGTCTCAGACTTTGTTGTAGATGTTCTGGTAGCCATCTTACCTGGCACAGTTTGGGGGCCTGCTCTAGACCCTTTCTAGGCCTTGCTGTGGGTCACCTGAGGAATCATTTGCTGCTCATACCCTCCTCCTTTCTGCATTTGAATCCTGGTTCCACTCCCCATTGTCCCATTGTTACCACCTGTCACCCAACCATTCCCAGACTGTTAGCCTGGAGAAGCCTGATTCAAGAACATCTCTTAGCAGCTTCTCTCTGCCATAAAGATAGAAGCTGTCTACCTCTGTAGCTGCCACCTGCTAACTGGCCGCCCATGGAAGGAGAAGCAAACCTTGACTCAGAGGCAGGAAAGGAGGTTGTTCTGTCCAGAGGTCAGGGTTACAGAAGTGGGCGTTATGCCACTGCCACTTGCGGGATCCGGGGCCTCTTGTGAAGTTCCACCACGTTAACATCGTGGCCTAAAGCAGGCATGCAACCTCTGATTTACTTTTCCCTTTCTTTATTCCTTTTGTCCTTTCAACAAATGCTTTTTGCTATTTATTAGACTACAATGCTGTTTACTAGGAGACAATGGTAAATAAGGCAATTAGACGCCAGCCTTCATGAGAAGCCATTCCTTTTCATTTCCTTGAAGTCTATCATCCTAGGGCCAGAGGGACATATTTCTGAAAGTGAGTCCCTAACCAGAGTGGCAGTTGTAAAGATGAAGGACTTGGAGGAGCCGTCACTTCAAGGTGATTCCCTCCTATGAGTCTGCAGATTGGCTAAAGAGGTGAAAGAGTGGAGATTGGTGCCAGCACCCAGCAAACAAGGCTTTGTGAAAAGATGGGATCGCAGTCAATTGACTGAGGACCTTGTCAGTGTAAAACACCCTCTTCCTGTATCCCAGTGGAAGCCAAGGACAGGGCTTCTTGGATGTAACCATTGTCAGGATGTTTTGATAGGAATATCCCTGGAGGAGAGGGACCCTTTGATGAGAAAAGTCTTTTCTGTTAGCAACCAGGCTGGTATGAGCAGATGTTCATAGGCAGCCCCCTACCTGTAGCAAGTTATAGTGCTGTGGGGTGGGGGCTCACTTCCTGATGGGTAAGGCTTTTTTTTTCTTTAATGTAAATTTTATTGAATGCCAACATACACACATAGAAAAGTCCACAAATCATAAGTATACAACTGGATTAATTTTACAAAGTGAACATACACATACATAAACCAGTTGTCGTGAAGTTGGTTCTAATTCATGGTGACCCTGTGTGTGTCAAAGAACTGTGCTCCATAGAGTGTTCAGTGGCTGTGACCTTTCAAAAGTAGATCGCCTTTCTCCCAGTGTCGAAGAACTGTGCTCCATAGAGTGTTCAGTGGCTATGACCTTTCAAAAGTAGATCGCCTTTCTCCCGAGGAGCCTCTTGGTAGATTCAAACCACTAATTTTGTAGTTAGTAGCTGAGCGCTTAATGGTTTGTGCCACCCAGGACTCCAAAGTAAACACAGCAGGTGTAAATTTTTTAAAACTCTGACATGCTTCAGCAGCTCCTGGAGTGTTTGATAAAAATGTAGCTTGCCAGGATTTCTGGGGCCTAGAAACCTATGTTGTGGGCTTTTCAGATCCAGGTGATCTGTGGCCCATACCAAGAATTAGGATGAGCTAGGAGAGGTTCACAAAGACATTTCTCTGCTTTTCCCTAGGGAGAACCTCCCCAGTCGCTTTAAGTTTAAGGAGTACTGTCCCATGGTGTTCCGAAATCTCCGGGAGAGGTTTGGGATTGATGATCAGGACTATCAGGTATGGGGTGTCTTGGCAAAACCGGAGGGGCTAGGGAGTGGGATGGGGCCAGGAAGCCAGAGGACAGGTAGGAAGAAGAAGTATCTGCTGTTCTTGGGCCGTGCCTTCTTGTCACTGTCAGCTCCAGCCCCAGGGAGTCTTCCCCAGTACATGGTGGGCTTTCGGAGGGGCAGAGGCCTCAGAAGTGCCTCCTAGGCTAAGGCTCCTCTCTCTGGGAGGGCGAGCAGGGGGAGGGAGAGGGGCTGCGGAAGCCACTGCAATGTAGTCTGACATTCCCAGTCTAGGCTGAAGAACCTTCTCGTTCGTAGTTTGACTTAAAAGAGAGAAAATTGTTGCCAGCGAGAGATGAGGCCTCTTAAAGCAGATAAGACAGATTAGAAAAGGAAGACTTCAAGGGTAGTGTAACCCCTTGCCAGGTATGAGTGTCATCTCCTGAACTTGTCCCCTGTCCTGGTGGTAGGAGGTGGGGTAGGCATGCCAGAACAGCTGTCCCCTACTGGGGATGATGATGACATAAGACTCTGGGTTGATAGAGTCAGAGGCCATTGGTTTATTGAATGGGATCAATCCCAGTATTCTGGAAATTATAATCTCACTCATAGTTCGCGGTTTCTGTTACTTCTCCACTTAGCACCTCTTCTTGGACCTTCTTCCTCTGGTATATGGCTTGGTGGCAAAGGTGGGAGAGCTTTCCACTTCACCTGTATAGCACTAAGAAATATAGCTGACTTGCAGTTGTCTGTGGGAAAAAAGAAGTGCAGAGCCTAGAGAAATCTAAAATTGATGCCCGAATCTTTTTAAATACTGTAATTCCTCCCACACCACTCCCAGTAAGCCTTTGACAAAGTAGTTTACAAGAAGCAGAAGGGACCTGGGCTAAGAGTCTCCCTCCCTCTCTCCTCCACTCAGGAGGACCTACACGCAAAGGTATTTGTCCTTGTCCTGAAGATGGGAATGTGAGGAGACGAGAAGATACCAGGGGCTTGAACGATTAGGAATGTCTTTGTCTAAGAGATATTGGGAGGTCCCTCCAGTCTCCTCTGTAGGACCAAACCCTAAACTAGACCATGACCTGATTGAAGCCTGAGGTCTTCTGAAGACTTCTTGCCATTGTTGCAACCCCAGGTTGCTTGGACGTCTTCCTTTCTCCATGTTTACTTCCCTTCCACTTGCCAGTTTAACCATATCTTCTCAGTGCCCGCGCTCTGACTCTAATAGCTTGTGAGCAGATGACTGTGCTCAGCTCTTCAGTGGGGCAGGGGAGGATGGTGTTAAGGGAGGGGACACTGCTCTTGAGCCACCAGTGACTTAAAGAGTTAGAAAATGCTACCTGGAAGTAAGACAGGGCTAGAACTATACTTCTCAACTGGGCTTGCAGCATGTAAGTCTTACTGGTAGAAGGGCGAGGCTGGGACAGAGAGACACTCATTCACATTGCCTACTCAACATTCTTTTTGGGGAACACCGTGTTTGGGAAAAAGGGGCATGTTCCTTTAATTTAGTGCCTTTGTGAAGAACTCCCAGAGGCCCTCCCCACTTCAGACTTTAGTTTCCCCTGGGAAGGTAGTGCTTCCTCCTCCACCAGGTTTCATGAGGAGACATTAGGAGAAGGATTTAGAAAGAGCAGGATCCTAAGGAAGCAATGGGGAGAGGGCTTGGAGAGGAGGCATTTCTGTGAGCAGAGCTCCATGTGTGTTTTCTTGGGAGTGGGGACATCTGGGATCTCTCCCACTGCTTTGCCTCCCAAAGGTCTTCTCCTGGCGTCTGCGGGATGAACACATCCCTTTGGTTTACTCACACCTTCCCCCACCCTCCCTCTCGAGGCTTCTACTGCTCTCTGATCCTAATAGAAATGGAGCCTTGAGGAGGAGCAGGGACAGAACCAGAAAAGCTCCCCAGAACTGCCTCATAACCCTGCACTGACAAACCCCAGGCTGAGTTGAGGGGAAGGTATCTGCAGAGATGAGGCTCAACTTCCTTCTCCTTTTCCAGCATCAGGGCCTATATAGGGAAAAGAGATGTCTGTGTCTGTTGCTTCTTTTATGCTAGGTCTTTTAAGTACTCCCTAAGGTTCATCTTTGTCACCCAAGGGACTGGGGAAATCAGCCTCTCCTGCCTCCTTGTGTTCCAGATGAGGACGCTTAGGGGTGGAGATGTTAAATGGCTCACCGGGGTCATAGTGCATGTGAAGGTCAGGAATGGAATCCAGTCCCTTAACATCTTGGGCAGAGTTTTAGCTCGTAGGGCAGCTCCCTGGGATCAGAATGAAAGCAAACTGGTTCACATCCCAGTCTAGGATTAGGAGCATGTGGTAAAGAACAGCTCTTGCCACTCTCGAGGAAGACTTGTGGAGGGATGTGAACTTCCCATGAGAAAAAGGGTAGATGAGGTCCCATCTGAGAGTCCTGTCTCAGCACCATTGGTTTTAAAGCAATCCTGCCTGTAAGAGAAGACTCAGAATAAGTCAGCACCCTTGTTCCCCTCCCAAGACCAGTCTGCTTTTGTCTTGGTCCCTCAGAATTCAGTGACACGCAGCGCCCCCATCAACAGTGACAGCCAGGGCCGATGTGGCACGCGTTTCCTCACCACCTATGACCGGCGCTTTGTTATCAAGACTGTGTCAAGTGAGGATGTGGCTGAGATGCACAACATCCTAAAGAAATACCACCAGGTATGGTGAGTCCCAAGCCTGGGCAGTAGAGTGGACGGGCAGGAAAAGGGCGAAGAGAGCCCCAGATGGAGCTTCTTAGAGAGGGATTTGATTTTTCCTGATAACCAAGCAGTTGGCCTTCCCCTGGCATCTTATTTCTACGAGGTGAAATGCCTACCTTTCAAAAAAGGAGAAAGGAAACCACATTGCTGATTCAGCCCCAGCTGAACAGCTGTTCCCTTGTCAGAGTTGGGATGTTTTCACACTCTGGCACCTGCCTCATTCCTTCTAAAGGAGGTCCTGTCAGCTCGGCAGGTTCGCTTCTTTTCCCCTTACTTCTCTCCACTCATCTGGAACCCGTACAGGAGGAAAGCAGGCAGTGGTGTGGCACCATCTGAATGCCTGTTCTAAGCCTGCTCTGGGTCTTCAAAGAAAGCTGGCTCATTTCTGGGGCACCTGAGAAGTGGTGAGGGGAACTTCTGGTGTCTTGAGACTTACTGCGGAAAGCCCTGGCGCGTGGCATGGGTGGGAGCTTTTAGTGTGGAGCCATTCCATTTTCCCAGACTGCTGCATCACATCCTTGCCCCTGCGTCGCCTTGCTGCCTTTGGCTTGTCCATAGCAGACCCAGCAGGGGAGAAGAAAGGCCTGGATCAATTGATTTTCCTGTGGTCAAATCCTATTTCAAACAGAATCGTAGATGGAATCCCAATAATATGAAACCAGAGGGGCTCTGCACCACTTGCTCAGCTCACTTCTCACTCTGCCAGGCCAACTGGGGTGAAGGGGGTGGCTCTTACCCATTGTATCTCTGGGGAACCCCTGTGTTTCAGGCTGGGTTCTTTAGAGCAAAACCAATAAAGCGTGTATATATAAATAGAGAAATTTATTTTAAGGAAATGGCTCACACAGCTGTGGAGGCTGCTAAGTCCCAAATCTGTGGGTCAAGCATTAGGCTGGAGGCTTCTCCTGACTCACATGGTTACAGGGGCTCACAGACCCGAAATTGGTAGGTCAGGCAGAAGGCTGCTAGCTCACAGGGTTGCAGGAGCTGGTGAATCCCACAATCTGCAGGTCAGGCAGCAGGCTGCTGGCTTGTGTCCCAAGAACCAGAGGTCAGAGGATGACAAGATGGATGCAGGATCGAGAGTGAGCAAGCTTTGCCAGAATATCCATATATATTGGATGCAGACCACACCCTCAAGGAAATTCCCCTTATATCAGACCATGCAATGGAGGGTAATTACATAACACTGGGAATCACGGCCTACCCAAGTTGACACATAACTTTAACCGCTGTATCCTGTTATGCCATAGAACCCACTTTCAAAACCATTAGTCTAGAAGTTGGCATTTCAGGGAGCCAGGGAGTATTTTAGACGAGGGAGAGCCCGTCCATCCCAGGCACCTTCATGTGTTCCTTAGCGTTCCTTCTTCTCTTTCCGTTCTAGTTCATAGTGGAGTGTCATGGCAACACCCTTTTGCCACAGTTCCTGGGCATGTACCGCCTGACTGTGGACGGTGTGGAGACCTACATGGTAGTCACGAGGAACGTGTTCAGCCATCGGCTCACTGTACACCGCAAGTATGACCTCAAGGTAAAAGGCCTGGGGTTTCCCAGCTCTGTGACTTCCCTCCACCTGGGGTTTGCAGGGGCCACTACTCCAGCTCCCACATAATTGGGAGGGCCATAGTGTTGTTTTGGGATGGACAGGTGACTCTCGAGTTGATATGCCTATTTCCTGTGGACCAAAGGCTGTTTGAAGTCCAGATGATGGTGACAAGAGGTTACTTAAACCCTAAATGTACCATGTTTATGTAACAGTTACTGCACCTCAGCTCCTGTCAGAGGGATGAGCATGTGGAGGGCAGCAGTATGGGGCCAGGCTGTGCTGATGCATGCTGGCATCTGCCCAGGCCTCTGTCAACTGACAGCACAAGTGTGTTTCTGGGCACCAAGAAGGACACACTTTGACTTGTGAACCACGGCGCTCCATTGCCATTGAACTCAAGACCTGGCTTCTGAGCTGCTTTCCCCTCACTCTCTTCCCCCTTGTGTTCTGTGCTACAGCTGTGTTGGTTTCCTGTCTGTTGCTGCAGTGCTCCTGTTCCTTCTTCTCTTCCCCGAGATTTTCACACATGCTTGTTTTTTCTGCCTGGAATGTTTTCTTTCCCAGCCTTGCCCTTCTCCAAGCTACCTTCCCCATCCTCGCCTCCCTGTCATGTAATTACTTCCTACTAACCCTTCTGAGCTCAGCTCGAATATCATTTCTTCCAGGAGGTAGTCCCAGGCCATTGCCGCTCCCCAGTCCAGACCAGGTCCCCGTGTTATCCGCCGCCAGGCTGTCCTAGTTCCCTAGTGCTGCAGTAGCAGAAATGGCACAGATGGGGGGCTTTAACAAACAGAGATTTATTTTCTCACAGTTTAGGAGGCTAGAAGCCCGAATTCAGGGCACTGGCTCTGGGGGAAGGTCCTTGTCTCTTTTCAGCTTCCCTTGGTTCCTTGACGATCTTGATGTGGCATGTATCTTCCCCTCCTCCGCTTGTGCTTGCTTGCTTCTGTGTCTAATCTGCTCCTTTCGAATCTCAAAAGTGATTGGCTTAAGATACAACCTATACCAATATGGCCTCATTAACATAACAAAGAAAACCTTATTCCCAAATGAGATCACCCCTACATGTGTAGGGGTTAAGATTCCAACATATTTTGGGGGGACACAAACACAGGGTATCCAGTCTTCTTCCTTGTGTTGCTTACCAGTTGCCATCAAGTTGATTCTGACTCATAGTGACCCATGTATGTCAGAGTAGAACTGTGCTCCCTAGGGTTTTCAGTGGTTGATTTTTCAGAAGTAGATTGCCAGGCCTTTCTTCCAAGGCACCTCTGAGTAGACTTGAACCACCAACCTTTCAGTTAGCAGCCGAGCACATTGATTGTTTGCACCACCCAGGGACTCTCTTGTAATGCTTAGCACCTTTGTAATGAATTAATTGTGTGACTACTGTTTAATATCTGGCTCCCTTGTTAGAAGGAAGGTTCCCTAAGGACAGGGACAGTGTCTCCAGTGCAGTCCTGTTTCCTGAGCACCTAACATGTGTCTTGTACATAGTCAGAGTGCTCTCAGTGCTCTGTGATTGAGTAAATGGACAAGTTGCTGCCTCATGGCCCTTGTAGGAATCTAACCAGCCTGCTAACTTGACTAGCTGGCTCACCTCAAAGACTAGCATTTGTTTTCTCAATCAGTGGAATTTGCTTCAGCTACACTTTTCCTAGGAGCCCTGATGATGCAGTGGTTGAGTGCTACTGCTAACCCAAAGGTCCGCGGTTTGAACCCACCAGCCACTTCATGGTAGAAGGATGTGACAGTCTGTTTCTCTAAAGATTTACAGCCTTGGAAACCCTCTGGGGTGGTTCTACCCTGTCCCCTAAGAGTTGGAATTGACTCGATGGAAATGGGTTTACGTTGAGGCACTTCTCCTAATGGCTCTTATTCCTTTCAGGGTTCTACTGTTGCCAGAGAAGCAAGTGACAAGGAGAAGGTATGCTGGAATCTCTGCTGATCGTCTGGAATGGGTTGCTTGAAACCAGAAACACCTTCTGTTGGCCATTCTGTCGCTTCCCTACCTCAGCCCCTAGCCCAGCTCCCCCAGACATGTGACCTGTCACCATGAAATCCTCTGTCACCAAGCACCTTCCTGTCCTCATCCTATGCCTAGGCTTTGATTTCCAGCCGTTTACCTTTGCCCTCGCTAGGCTCTTCTTAGTGCTGAAGGGATGGTAGATAATTTCTATTTCATAGTCCATCTGAGTCAGCTGGTGGCTGCCTGAGCCCTGCATTAGTCCAGGCTCAGCAGGAAAGAAGCCTTTGGTCAGTCCACAGTGTCTGGTGTATGCCATGTATTTGCCTTCCTTGCCTCCCCAGAGCCTGGGACTGTAGCCTTCTGTGCTGAACCGTTGTTGATTTGGCAGGTTGAGCATCTGTGTGCTAAAGACCCTTCCCCTTCCTCCACCGTTGCCCCCAGCAGAAGACTCCCTGGGGTGAATGAGCCAGGCCTACCCAGGCTAACACTGCTATTGCTCTCCCAGGCCAAGGACTTGCCAACATTCAAAGACAATGACTTCCTTAACGAAGGGCAGAAGCTACATGTGGGAGAGGAGAGTAAAAAGAACTTCCTGGAGAAACTGAAACGGGATGTCGAGGTACTGACTAAGCGTCGTGTTCACTGTGGTTGGGCAGGGCCCCCTCTTGTACTCAGAGCAGGAGCCCCTTTAACCTTAAGAAAAATTGAATTCATTCCTTTCCAGAAGTGTGGACAAAACGAAGGGTTGTGATCTGGGCAGTGCGAGTACTTATTTGTGCCTAAAGCTAGTGCAAATGAGCATCCCATTTTAGGGACGCAGTTTGTGCCAGTAGAACCTTTGTAACTCAATTTGGGAAACTTTTTCCTCACTTCTATAATAATCCATCCCAAAGTCTTCAAATTCCCCTTCTAGCTCACCTTGTAGTGGTGTCCCTACAGTGGAGGGGTCATCAGACCATTGGAGCGGCAGGTCAACAGCCATTAAGATCAACTAACCAGGCCAGAGCATTGGTCCAAAATCCTGTTGTGAACCAGCCAGCCAGCCACTGTCAGCCATGTGCCAGGCGTTTGGCCCTGGACATAAACTAGTCAAGTTGGAGTACAGGTTGGCCATTTCAATCCAGTATCAGTCCCACACTCTTTGCTCTTCTCCAAGTCACGGAATCCCAAATGAAGGGACCTGAGACACCATGTGCTCACAGCACCCACTAGATAGCTGAGAACTCGGGGGCTCTGCAAGGGGAAGTCATACAGTGCCAGGAAGGGTCCAGCCTTCTCCCCCCGCCCCGCACAGCCTATTTTGACTTTCAAGGAAGGGCTTAAGAATGTTGGTTGGCTCTGGCTGTCATTCTTATGTGCTGTTCTGTATCCCCTCATTTTTATCCTGATTGATAAGGAAGCTGAATTGCATAGTTTTTCAAACTTTGACTGTGACCCTGGTAAGAAGTACAGTTTACCTTGCAACTCAATACACATACACATGTAACTGAAACACTATCTACCCTTCATGTGATGCACTTTGATATTTTCTTTTCTGTTCTATAATATTTACTAGAGGGTCGCTATGAGTCGGCACAGACTCGACAGCAGTAGGTTTATAGACTCAGCCAGTTCAGTTGGGTTTAGAACTCATAATGGGTTGAGATTCGTGTTTGAGAGACTGCTATGTTGCATCCATCTCTCCAGCCTCTTCTGCAGTGTAACACTCCATTATTTGTTTCCTCAGACTTTCCGTGGCTTCTCCTGATTCCAGGCCTTTATGGGCTGCTCTCTCTTCCTACCTCTACTCCTGACTTGTTCCTTCTCCTCTTCCTCCTCAACTCCTTTTCTTAGGGAGGCCTTTTCTCAGTGCCTATTGTAAAAAAAAAAAAAAAAAAAAAAAATTGTCATGTCCCATAGCTCCTTCCCTTGTTGAATAACTGTCTTTCCCATTAGACATTGAGCTCACTGAGGGCAGAGACTCTCGTGTCTTATTCTGTGTTGTATCTCAGAACTGTGTGTAGAACTGAGTGGAAAGGAATGTCCCTTCCCCCTTTCTAGGTGACACTCAGCTGTCCCACGTAACTTCTTTTCATCTTTCCTTCCCGCTCCTCCCCTAGTTCCTGGCCCAGCTGAAGATCATGGACTACAGCCTGCTGGTGGGCATTCATGACGTGGACCGGGCAGAGCAGGAAGAGATGGAGGTGGAAGAGCGGGCAGAGGATGAGGAGTGTGAGAATGATGGGGTGGGCAGCAACCTGCTCTGCTCCTATGGCACACCTCCGGATAGTCCTGGCAACCTCCTCAGCTTTCCCCGGTTCTTTGGCCCTGGGGAATTTGACCCCTCTGTTGATGTCTATGCCATGAAGAGCCATGAAAGTAAGTAGGAGCCTGTGCCTTCCCTAACCACCCTAGTCCCCATCCCACCTCCTTCAGGCCTATTTCTTTAACAGTGCCTTTGGGTGTCTGGTCTCTACCCATGGCTGAATTTGGCCTCATTCTACCTCCAGACTCCCTTATTGGGTCCCTACCAGTAACTCTCTTTTCTGGAGTTCCCTCCCCTCTTGGCCTGTCTTAGATGATGAGGCCTGGTAACTGCTATGGTTCATGGGATGGACAAAACCTTATATAAATGCTATCATATCAACCCCACAGGGTAGCTGTGAAGATCAAGTAAGAGCTTTGAAAGCTCCTGAGAAGGGCCCAGTTGGTCATTCCTTTTCTCGGATCCAGAATTACAGGGACGGATCTAGATTTCATATCTGAGGTGTAATGGGTGTGGCCCACACTACTTTCTGCCCTTCTCCTTGGCACCCCTTCCTCCTCTCCTGCTCCCCGCTCCCTCCAGGTGCCCCCAAGAAGGAGGTCTATTTCATGGCCATCATCGATATCCTCACACCGTATGATGCAAAGAAGAAAGCTGCACATGCTGCCAAAACCGTGAAACATGGGGTGAGCTCTCCTGTCTTTGTCCAGGGTGCCTCAGTCCTTCAGGCAGGCTGGTCCAGGTCTCCTGTCTAAGGAAACACTCCCCTCACCCCCTCCTCCCCAGGCAGAGAACAGGAAGAGCAGCCTGCCTGTGTCACTTTGTGTTATCTGCTGTCCTACACCCCACCCCCTCCCTGCCAGTGATATGCCCAACTTGTTTTTCCCCCAGTTCTCTGGCCCTTGGGGCCCTGAGCCCGCCAGCTCCTTTCCCCAGGGTTGCTAGGCACATTGTGCATCTTGTTGAGCGGCCAGTAATAGCTTTGTTTACGTGCCCACACTGCTCCTTGCAGGCCCGTTTCCCCATGGACTTCAGTCTAGGGTTCCTCAGACAGGGGTCCCCACAGAGATGCAGATCCTCCACCGCCTCCCCACTGCCTCTCCCCTACTTCTGTGGCTGCGGGCCTGGGGTTGTGAATCAGGCGAGTGAGGCCAGAGCAATTCTGAGACATGTGAACCACCTCCTGAGGTGTCCTGCCCAGGCTGGAGAGGAGTATTCAGTTCTTATGCCTACGCTGTGTGGCAGATACCCAGGCTTCTACCAGATGTTTCCTGACTGGGGCCAAGGAACTTGACCTGAATTGATCTCTTGTGTGTTACAGGCGGGGGCTGAGATCTCGACTGTGAACCCTGAGCAGTACTCCAAACGCTTCAACGAGTTCATGTCCAACATCCTGACGTAGTTATCTTCTACCTTCAGCCAGAGCCAGAGAGCTGAATGTGGGGTCGGGGATCGGGAGAGGGTGTATTTGTGCTAGATGAGAGGGTGGGGAGCCAGAGTGGGGGGAAGGGGAGGGCTTTAGCAGTGGGGCTGCAGCCTGGGACACTGAAAGAGACACTAGCTGGGGGGAGGGGGGCATGCTATTGTGTGCACATGCTCACAGGATGTAACTTTGCCTTCTGATCACCCTTGAATTTTTTTTTTTTTTTTTCCCTATTTGACCCAGCTTAAAAAGGATTCCCTTTTTATTACTAAGATACCTCGGGGCTAGAGATGGTTTTGTGGGTTTACTTGGGTTTTGTTTCTACAATTTTGTTGCTCCAGGTTTGCTATTTATAATGATGTGTGTCATCACCCTATATGCCCTTTCCACCCCTGCTCAGCTCAGTTCCTGTCAATTAAAGAGGCGCCCCACAGACCCAGCACCAAGGGCCCTCTCAGAGCAAAGTTCTCTCTGACGCTGGAGAGGAGAGGAGAGGAGGTCAGACATCTCAGCCCTGCTGCATTTGAACTTGTCTAGGTTAACGTTTTAATTTTATGGAGTATTGTGCACAACTTCCTCTACCTTTCCACCTTGGATACAAGTGAAATGTTATATTATTTCTCCATCTAAATGCTATCCTCCTGAAGGAACATTCTAGGTCCACATCAGGCATCTTGAATCAGAATCAGAGATCTCAGAGGAGAGCAAGTTCACCCACATGGGGTGGTAAAGGATGGGGAAGCTGCTGGCTTCTCGGACAGCTGGTTCTCAGAGAACCCCATGATCATCACCCAAGCCCCTGGGCTCTTGCGGCCCCTGGAGTTCAGATGTCCTCTCTCTAAAGTCAGACTCCCACTGGGTCAAGAAGAACTAGAAAGCACCTTGGATATAATAGGACGCTGGTGTGTTAATGGTGATTTCCCCTTGGGAAAATCCTGAAGCCGTTGGGTATCCATGAGGCCTGTGCCCTCCGTCCATTTACTTCCTCTGACCTCCTCCCAGGCACCCTCACTCGTGTGTGAGCTTTTAGCAGGGGCAGAGCTCTGACCACCCAGAGTGTCCTTTGCAGAGATACCTCCTCAAGCCCCATAGCTACCACATAAGACATCTGGCTCCCTGTGCCTATGGTTTGTCACCTGGATGGTTACAGAGTCCCGGAACTCCTAAGGTCAGCCAGTGAGGAGTGGTGTCCCTTCTCCTTGGGGGAGTGTAGCACCCAAGCCTGAAGTTGCTTCTGAGTCCCCAGGAAATCCAGTCTAAAGGTTTGATGTGGGGTTTGACTTGGCCCCAGACTTTCAGCAGGTTTGCTACCCACTGGCTGCTTCAGGAGGAGTGGCATCCTGCAGGTTCTTTCAGGGTATCTACCTACCTTCAGAGCTTGCTGCCCGGGCCCTCAGAATTGAGCTCTGTGTGTCATTCTGTGATGTCATCAGAGCAATCTGGCCTGGCAAGGAATGAAAAAGGCCCTGTTGGCTCTGCACTGGGGAGGTACATTCCTGCATCTTCTCACCCCAAGCCAGGAACTGGATATTTGGGGCGAGATACGGTAAAACTTGTAGATATCCCAGAGATGCGAAGATGGTTTGTGGAATCATGAGTGGATGGATTGGTTTCCTGTGGCTCCCTCCAAACCTGACCAGGTTGAGCTTCCAGAGCAGGAACCAGCACTGTCTCTGTGCCGTACCTTTGGGAGCCTTCCCATAGCATCTAGGTCAGGAAAGAATGGAGACAGCATTCTTGGACTCCACTGGGGCTGCCAGATGGGTTGGGGACTCTTCTGGAAGAGGCAGATGGGGTCAAACCACTGCCCTGGCCCTACACATGGCTGTAGGAAGCTCTGAACATACGCAGCAAGACCACTAAGTGACTTGGGGAAGAACCTGGAACCAAGTGGATCATGGAGAAAACAAATTCGACTTAGGAAAGGGATTGCGTAGGAATACTCTTTGGACTTGATTTTCCCACCCCATAATCAAGAATGAAAATTTGGGTCTGCTCCTAGTCAGGCTCAGTATCTCCAAAGCTTGGAAGGCTGCCCTCCAGCAGCCTCCACAGCCTTGGGCTCCCACCAGTTCTCTGCATTTGGTCTGCTGATCATGTTGCCATAATATGTAAGAAAAGTGTAACGCAATCTTACCATTTAAAACAACTACCAGGTATCTAACTTGTTTAACATTGAGTTCTTGGGTTTTTTTTTGTATATTGTTTACATTTTGAGAGGTAGCATTCTGTTCCAAGTGCTGTTTTTGTTGTTCTGACTGTATTGTTGATTGGGTCAAAACATTGAGCTATGGTTTAGTGGATTTTTAAAAAAAGTCATTCACCTTTTTCACTCTGTGCTGTATTCAAGACCTTGGGTTTGGCCTTCTAATTGCTTTGGCATTCAGATCTTGAAAAGCTATTTATCTTAGTTTATACAAGTTTTTTTTCTTTTTCTTCCTTTTATAATGATATTCTATTTGGTTTGCAATCTGAACGTAGAGAAAGCAAACTTATCCCCCAAGGTTTTGTCTCCCCCAGTCTTTTCTCCTTGAGCATCCCACCATTCCCTTCCTGTAAAATGCTTCTGAGGGCAAGTGGCTATCCTCAGTGTCACTCCTTGGGGCCGTGAAGAACAGCTAAGAGTGCTGCAACATCCCAGGATCATTCGAGGTCTCTCGACAACAGAGGTGTAAGAACAGGACGTGGCTGATTGGCTACGTCCTGGATGGGATAAGACAAGGATTCCTCTCCTCCTTTCTCACTGTACCCAAGGAATAGCATCTAGTCACGACTTCCCCCATTCCCATCCCTCTCTGAAAGCCTGCAGCTGAGAAAACTATAGTTTCCCAGCCAAAGTTAGGCATTCTCTGAAAACTCCTCCGAAAACCACTAGATGAAGGCCTCTGGCCCTTCTTCCTGTTAACCGCCGAGTCTTTGTGTTCCCCGGTACACACTCCTTCTCTGTGCCTGGTGATTTGGGGGTTCCAGGCCATGCTGGGAAGCAGCAGTTCCAGGAGCACAGAGTGAAGCCACGCTCAGTCTCTCCTTATCTAGCTCAGGGGTTACTGGTCTGTGGCAGTTGCCACGAGTCGCCCCTGGGGCTTTCCTCAGTGGCACTCTTTAAGTTCCCACCACAGGCAGCTCTTCCTCTTTCTCTTCCAACTTCACTTTCTTTCTTGCCTGTGCTTGAGGCCTCAAACAGTCCCTGGTAGTGCTCAGGGTATGAGACTAGACTCCTGCCCTACTTTCCCCTCTTCACAGTCTGCCAGGGCCTATCCTGGGGAGGTGGACCAAAGACCCAGGACTTTCTCAGTAGCCACTCCCACCCCCCAATTGTGTTTTCATCAACTCAAGTTGGAAGAGGGAAAGAACTTGAGCACCTCCCTGCACCCCTCTTCTCACCCCAGCACTTGAGTACTCAGATGTTGGGGGCTGGAAGGGACAGTGTATTTAAATAACCAGTTGGAGCCCTGGCCTTAGACCTATGGCTCCCCCCAAGTCTAAAGAGCTCACCTCTTTCTGGCAGCAATGTGGGGAGATGGGTCTGGCTTGGCACAGGATCAAAGGGCACACAGTACTCAAGACAGCTGTCCAACAACTGCCCCCAGGTCTACCAGCTGTTCTGCAGGGAGCAGTGCAGGCCCTAGCCTTCCTTGGAGATGTACCGCTTATGAATAGTGCCCCCTAGGGGAAGGGGAGACTAGGTGTCCTTCCAGGGGCTGTGCTGAGATCCCAGGAAGGAGGCTCAGGAGGAAACTTCTAGAGGAGCCCCTTCTTGCTCAGAGCCATTTTGTGAGGTGGGAACCAGCAACCTTTAGGGGGAGGCCTGGTGCTGTTCAGCACACCTTAGCAGCAAGTCGGATCATTGCAATCAAAAATGTGAATGAAGTTTAGATCAACTTTTGGGGGAGCAGGATATACCCTGCCACATGTGTGTGACTTCTCAATTTCCCACTGCAATCCATTTTTTAAATAGGAATTTTCAGCCCTTTGTGTTTGTCTAATGTCTGCTCGGAACAGTTCGAGACCCCGTTACTGTTTTAAAAATGCATGCATGTTAAGATGAATCTCCAACCCGAGGAAAAAATAAAACTCAAAAAGCTTTGTGTATATCTATTACGTGTAAGTCCTTTGCAAAGGAGCCCTTTTTTTTTTTTCCAGAATGAAATTTTGGTCCCGGTTTTCAGAGGCAGCTTGGGCTAAAGCAGTGTATGGCTTGAGTTTGGAGGAAGAATGTGGTCAGTGACATCCCAGTTTCATTTATAAACATTTGAGAACCACTACGCTAATACAAACTTTCCAGGTTGTATGCTGGAATCATTTGGTGAACTTTAGAAAAGACAGATGTCCAGGCCCCTAATAGGCCATTTAAGTCAGAATCTCAAAGGATGGGATCAAGGCATCAGTAGAAGCTCCCCCAGGTGACTTGTCTGCAAGCAGTTAAGAAACAGTGATTGAAAAGAAAATAATTTGTGGGACCTTGGTCATATTTCTACTTGAACAATAAAGAGACTCAGGGGTTTTCCACTACAGTTCAGTAAAAAGGATTCTAGGCCTTGGAGTCAAACAGGCCAGAGATTTCTATCTTTGTTCTACCACTTATTAAAGTGGCCCTGGGTAAGTCATTTTACAGTCTCACTTTTCACATCTGTGAACAAGGATAATGCCAACTACACCCCAAGTTGTTACAATGATTAAGTTCTAGTATGTGTGAGACACTCTGCGCAGTTCCTAGCACACGGCAGGCATCCAACAAGTGACTGGTCGATTACGCTCACTGGGGTACCAGGAAGAAAACTCAAGGGATGCAGTAAGCCCTGAGCAGCTATTTGTAACTGCCCACCTGGAGGGACAGAGATCTGTGGTAAAACCATCAAACACAAAGAAGCAGTAGGTAATAGTGAAAGAAAAACTATTTTATTAAAAAAAAAAGTGGGCTTAGGGTGCAGGAAGAAGAGAGGGTTAGTCCATCCGGGCCTTCAGCGTCCTGGTGGTGATTTTGTCTTTCTCACTGCAGAGGGAGAAAGTCACAGGAAAACATCTATAACCAGCAGTCTAGCCAGACTGCCTCCACCTCCCAGCCAGCCCCTGGGCCCAACACCCCCAGTCCCACATCTGTTCTAGGAAAGGGAGCCACCACACACGGCTGTCCTGCTAGCTCTGGTTTACCTGTTTTGATCATATTACATTAATATTGCTATTTCCTCAGCCTGTGTTAGGGGATCAGGGGGATGGACAAAAATGGAGAAATGGGGGGACTCTAGTGAAGGTTTTCTAGAAGTAGAAAAAGAGTCCAGATGATACAGGCCTGGACTGAGAAGCCCTCCAAAGAAGGGAAGGAGCTCCCCTGGCCTAGAGAACAAAAAACTTAAAGGAGAAGGTGTGAGAAGCTTCAGCCCAATGTACATACAAGGACCTGGGTGGTAAATTCTGTGTCAGCACCTATCTAATCATCATAGGAATTAAGCAGGCTGTTCAATAAGAAAAAGAGTCTAAATGCTTATTCTGGGATATCCCCAAGGAAAGCAGGTGGGAGGTCACTTTCTACTCCATCCAATCAGGTCCCTGGTAACAGCTACAAACAAGAGGGGGAAAGGGGTGGCACTTAGGGAGCTGGTTGGGCGTTGGAAAATTGTTCCCAGAGCTCAGCATATCACAGTTCTGGGTTCCAGACTGGTGGGAGTTGGGGAGAGAATGGGGACACGCCTAGGATTTCAGTCAATCTGCAGCAGCTCTGCCATGGCTCATTCCCACACAGATCTGTGACTTTGGGGACACTGTTAAGGAAGCAAAGAAATGTCAATTGTCAGGAAGAGCCTCAGGGTCATGGAGGCTCCTCTGACAGGGGCATGGGAATGTCGCCCCTAGCCAGCCTGGTCAGCTCCCAGCTGCTACCCCTAGGGAAGCATGGATCTTTGCTATCCCGTGACTGCCACAAGCGCCTTTCTTACATCATACCTATCCAGTGGGCTGGGAAGATTGGGTGTGTGTTTGTGAGGGAAGAGGAAGGTGTCTGCAAAGTTCTAGACACCTCCCAACTCATACTCACATGATGTGGACAATGACTCCCATCCCGGACACTGCATCCCGATCCACTGCGTTCAGCATGGCTTGGGAGATGGTTTCAAATAAGTGTTCTGGGTCCTGCCAACAGAGGAGAACCCTTTCAAATCCCAGGGCCTCAGGATCCTAACTCCCTTTTTCTAGGCTCAGGGCCCTCTGGGACCTGAAGTGAAGGATGGTTCCCTGGATGCGGAAGCCCCCTCACCTCCTTCTTTGGAAGGGAACAGGGTTATATAAAGGAAAGTGAAAGAGACCTAGATTTCAAGCCCCAAATTTCTTTCACTAACCAGCGGTGTGACCTTACACAAGTCACGTGTCCCTCACTGAGCCTCAATTCCTCTTCTAAAAAACAGGGAGACGACTCCCTATTTGGCTCTCATGTGCTTTATCAGTTTTCTGATGGACTGTCCCCTTGGATGTCTCACAGGTACCTCAAACTCAACCTGTCCAACCATGAGCCCATCTTGCCCCAAACCTGTTAGCCAGAAAACTCGGCCCTCTTCATCATCTCCACCTCCCTCATTCCTGTCCACTCCCTATTGCCAATATCTTCACTCAGGACCTCAGCTCCTCCTGTAGGTGACTGCAACAGTCTGTCTCATCTACCTGCAGGCCTCTGGTTCTCCTCGCTCCTTACTTCCTTTGGCACCATGCCTAAGGACAAACTCCAAACTCTTTGGTATGGCATTCAAGGCCCTTCAAAGTATCATCCCAATCTTGTTCTCCATCTTACCCCACATCCACCCACATTCCAGCCTCATGGAGCTCTCCTCAGTCACTACATACACCAGACCACTCCTGTACCTTTGTATAGGCTGTTCCTTCTACCAACAAGGCTCTTGCGTCGTTAGACTGCGGTATGCTCCTGGAAGACAGCCTGTACTGGTTTCCCAGAGCCTGGCAGAGTGGCACTCAATGGTAATAAAGCCAACCTTCACTGTCAGGCACTATCCTAACCTCTTCTCATGTGCTCCCCTCACAACACTTGTAAGGTAAGCTCTATTATTATCCCCACTTTACAGTTGAGGTAACTGAGGCACAGAAGGTAAAGTGACTTACCCAAGAACTTAACTAAGTGGTCTGTGGATCCAGGTTTCCAACCCACACAGCCTGGCTCCTGAGCCCCTTGGTTGTGTTGCCTCTGACTTTACACACCTTGCTAAATGCTCCCTCAGTGAGGGGATGTGAGAACCCTGTAAACCCAATGTGAGGAATTACTTGGTGTTTTAGCAAATATCTAACTGGGGCCTCCTAGCAGAAGGTGCTCTCCTCTGGAGCCAGCCAGCCAGCCAACCAGCTAGCACCAAGGCCCTGGACAGACGGTGTTTCTGCACAGACACTCGGGTATTAACAGCTGTGGCTCTGTCGCCCACCTGGGTCACTCTCCCCATTACCTGCCATGCAAACACATTTTTTCCTGACGGCCAAGGAGTGGGTGCCTCAGCATCCCACCCCGCCCCATACCACCAACTCACCATGTCAGGCTCCCAGAGGGACTCGCACATCCCGTACATTTGTTCGGCACAAGTGCCACTGACCACAAAGTCGTCAGTCACCATGGGGCAGCCGATCAGGTCCAGAGAGCAAATGAAGGGCTTAAAGGTCTTGGGGTCCAACCCAGCGATGACGGGCTCAGTGTAGTAGGGGCCAAACCTGTGGGGTCCAGAACCGGAGAGGGAAGCCTGACTCAGGAACACTGAACTCCATGTTAGGCCTACTAAGACAAGGCTCCGGTCCAGACAGGGTGAGGAAGACCAAGGACCTGCTTGGGAAGAACACCTTTCCCTCTCTCCTGGGATCTTGCAATGCTCTAAGACTTCTTTTCTCTGACACTTACCTTCATATCCTTCTCACCTGACCCTCTACTCCTCCTTTCTTTGGGAATTCTGCTTTCTTCTAATCCTTCCCATCCTAATCCAAGGTCCTACCAGTTATCAACCCTCTATTTATACATTTACAGCCCTAACTCCTTTCCAAAAAGGATTTGAACTAGTTTATAGGAAAAACACTACAAAATAAAACTAAACCAATAAAACAGAATACAAGACACTTCAGTGAAGACACAGTTTTGTTCTGAGCCTCCTAGCAGGCAAGGTAAAGAGGGGTTCTCAGTGGGCTGGGTTATTCTCATTGTCCACCAGAAGAAAACAGCAGCTCATCAGAAACTTATTCTAGACCCGAGCTTTGAAAAGAATCAATCATAGGGAACTTTTTGTACAAAATACTCAATAGGAACAAAATAAAGAGGCTGATAACTGAAAGGTTGGCAGTTCAAACCCACCCAGCAGCTCTACAGGAGAAAGACCTGGCAATCTGCTTCTGTAAAGATTACAGCCAAGAAAACCAGTTGTACTCCGTCACACGGACTCGTTATGAGCCAGAACCAACTTGATAGCCACCCATATGCGATGTCTTGTATCAGCTCAGAAATTTCTAAGGGCATGATCTGGAGTTACAACTAAAAAAAAAAATTCTTAAAAAAATAAAAAAATGATTCTAAGGTGAAAGAGGATTAGGGGTAGGGTGCCTTGATTCACTGTTTCTCAAACAGATCCCTGTATCAATTTCTATTAAAAATTTAAAATTTTGTATTTTCCTCTCAACTGAAAAAAAGTTAATATAAGAATATCCTGGATTATCCAAGTAATAACCTTAAAACCGAGTACTACTCGGGAGACATCTATGTCAACTAGCATAACATAACTCATAAATCCTACTTTAGTGAGTAGCATCTAAGGTCTTAAAAGCTTGTGGGCAGCCATCTAAGATCCAACTATCGGTCTCATCCTGGCCGGAGCAAAGAATAGCAGAGAAAACCAAAGACTCAAGGCAGCAATTAGTCTAAGGGACTAATGGACCACATGAACCACAGCCTACATGACCCCGAGATCAGAAAAACCAGATGATGCCCAGCTGCCACCACTCTGAGCAGGATCATAATAGAGGGTCCTGGGCAGAGTGGGAGAAAAATGTAGAGCAAAAATCAAACCCATAAAAAAGACCAAACTTACTGGTCTGATAGAGACTGGCAGAACCCCTGAGACTACGGCCCTAAGACAACCTTTTAACATGGAACTAAAGCCATTCCCAGAGACCACCTTTCAGGCAAACAGTAGACAGGCCTACAAAATAAACAGTAACACCCAAGAGAAATGACCTCCTTAGAACAGTTAATCATATGAGACCAAAAGGGCAAAATCCACCCAAAAGCCAAGATGAGAAGCAGAAGGGATAGGAAAACCAGATGAAAGGTAACAGGAAACCCAGGGTGGCAATGGGGAGAGTGCTGACACATTGAGGAGACTGTGTCCAGTATCTTGGAACATTCTGTGTACAAATTATTGAATGGGAAACTATTTTGCTCTGTAAACCATCTAAAGTGCAATAATAAAATATTAAAAAAAAAAACAAAAACCTCCCAGAAACAGCAAACAAACAAAAACCTGAATACTATAACACAGTTCTGGGCCTGCATCTATACTTCCAAGTTTTCAGTTTCAAGGCACCACCTGAAGACAGGCAGTGTTGAAATGCTGTGTTTCACAGACAGGCCTCAGTGGATTCTCTGGGGCCCATGGGGAGTTTTTTCCTGTGAAAAGGGTCTGCTCATTGGTCAACTTTGCAAATCACTGCCTCAGCCTATCCTGCTGGAAAACCCATTATCTCAGCCGGGCTTGTGGAAGAAGCTCCTGACTATAACAGCTATGAATCCAGAATTTTCCAGGTCAACCTCAATGTCCTATACTTTTATTCTTTTCAATAAACACGAGTTATTAAATATATAACTAAATGAGAATTATTTTTTACAATTTTATAAGACCCTTTTTTTTTTCCTCCTTAAAAATTCTTAAGCCCTTCTCAATTTGGGATTTTTGGTAAACGTGATTACCACATACGTGTATCGAGCAGACAATTCACAGTTGAGAATATTAACCAACACTTAAAGGACCAAACCAAAAACCAAACCCACTGCCGTCAAGTCGATTGCAACTCATAGAGACCCTACAGGACAAAGTAAAACTGCTTGGTAGGGTTTTCAAGGAGCGGCTGGTGGATTCGAACCGCCAACCTTTTTTTGTTTAGCAGCCGTAGCTCTTAACCACTGCACTACCAGGGCTCCACTTAACGGACAGGTAGCCCTTTTTTGCTTTTAACTTTTCAATACTAAAAAGACAACGAAACTGCTCCAGCTATGGAGAATTCTTTATGGAGATGGCGAAGACTTTTAGTTTTGAAGTAGCTTAAGATTATTTTCGTAACTTTTCCGTTAAGTCTAAAATTATTTCAAAATAAAAAGTTAAAAAAAAAATGTTATGCTCTTGCCACCAGCTTTGGTCCAGAGATGAGTGAGGACAGTATGTACAGAGCTCTCCCTTCAATTCCATGCCACCCTCTGCACTGAATTCCATAAAGCCCCTGCTTTTCTCTTCGTCATGTCCTCGAAGAGAACGCTCAAAAATTAACACAGCCAATTCCTAGGTTCCCTGCCGGTCCACGGAACCTAGTGCTGACAGAAGAGCCCTGGAGTAAGGGCAAGGCCATCTGCTATTCGCACTTCCTGCCTTCCTTTGAAGTAAGCCCTTTCTTTCCTATTTGGTTGTCAGACAGGCCCAGAGAGACCAGGCCCATAAAATAAGGATATCGTCTTGCAAATAAGTGGGAGAACAAGAAGGAATTCCTCCCCGCTCCGTGACCAACACTACAGGCCTACTTGGCCCCCAGTCAAGATTCCTGGGTTCCTAGAGTCCTGGAGCCATAGGCTATACTTCTACTCACCGTTTCTCATATAAGAGGTTGGCCACCATGCTCATGAGAGTGTAAGGTTTGATCTGCCGACCCTCCTTCAGCTCATACAGGTTCAGCCGGAACTTGAGGCGCTGGGCACTGTGGTGGGAGTAAAAAATGAAGTAGAAAGTCATTGCTGAATGTCTCCTAGTGTCCACCCTGTGGAAGTCAGGAAGTAAGCAGGTAGGCATACAATCTCAATGCCTGCCAAGACTCCTCTCTTCTCCTCAATTTTTCTCACCAGAAGTCTAGTCTCACTTCCATGTTCAGGACTCCATGCCGCAACACTTACCCCTGCGAAGATGCTGCTTTGCTAACCTTTCTTCCCATCCTTTTTTTTTTTTGGGAGGTGGGGAGGTAGGAAATGAATTTTTTCCTCTTTTTTGAGGTACAATTTATCTACAATAAAATGGGCAGCTCCTTCCACGCTTTTATGGGGTATGTGCCTGCAGATATAAAGTCACAGAAAACTTATACTGGTAAGACCAATGGATAAGAGAGCACAGACATAGGCTAAGCCTTCATCTTCCCACTTAACCTTTTTATCCGTAAGGAAATGGAATAAAATAAATACCCTGGCAGAGAGATAATGTATGGGTATATGACAAGGTACTGGAAAACTGCAAAGTCCTATGCATATTAAAAACAAGCAGCTGCTGCATAAATGGGCTGGAAGGGAAAAAGGATCACACCTCCTCCCTCCTCCAGCACCAACTCAGAGCCCCAGGACAGTCCCCTGCACAGAGCAGACCAAAGCCATACCTGCCAGAGGCAAAGCTATGAGCTGCAGGACACTAGACCTGGAAAGAGCCCTGGACGTGACTTTAGCATCATCTTATAGGTGAGGAAACCGAGACCTAGAGAAACTAGCAATTACTGCCCGCAAGCAACCAAACACATTGAGAAAACCCTCCTGAGGAAAAGAAAATGGCGTGAGAAGAACAGCAGGCTGGAGAGAGGAAGGCTGATGGGGCCTTCACACTGGAGGGAACCCTAAACTGTAATTCTCTGATTCTACCGAGGAAAAAGAGCAGGTTAGGTTAGGTTTTGGGAAGGACTTCAAAGTTATATACGTTCCTGATACTTAGGGAACTTTAAGAAAATGAGAGAAAATTTTCCGTCAAGCTTCCACTGACATTAGTGAACCAGTCTCTTGACCTTCTACGAAAAAAAGCCCAGGGACTGCTGCTAATCCTTCCTGAAGCACCTGACACCTGTGACCACATCATCCCCCTTGAAACCCTACCCTGATTTTTTCCCTCACCTTCTCCTCTGGCTTCTCTTCTTCCTCCAGTGAAATATAAGGTCCAACTTTTGAACTGCAGCTTATTTCTCCCTCTACATACTTTGTCTCTCTAGACTCTGCTCCCATAGATTTAATAAATCATCAATGCCTCTTTATTCCTGAGATATAATTTCAAAACTCTGCTTGCAAGACGTTTCTACTTGGTTTGCCTTGTCACCTCAAAACTGGTGTCAAAAATCAAAGTCATCATCTTTCCCTCAAACTAGTCCTCCCAATTCCCATATTTCAGTCAACATGCTCAAAACAGAAATCACCTGTGAGAAAATTTATGGATTGTCTATATACCAGGTACTGTTCTACACAGTAAGAATACAAAAATAATAAAGACATGGTTCCTGCCCTTAATAAATGACTTTCTTTGGTCTCAAAACATCCAAGTAGCCACTAAGGCTTGCTAGCAACAACTCTCAGAAACCCACTCCTTTGCTTTTCTGCCACAACCACCCCATTAGGACCATAACCCCCACATCTGGGCCATCACAAGAGCTACCTATTTCACCTCCCAGCCTCCTTCTCTCAAGTCACATAACCACTGTCAACTAAATAACCTGGTAATTAGTATGCGCCAACTCATCATGGGTTAGTTACCTTTCTGTATTGTCTCTCAACTAGATCTGCAGTTCTTTAAGGACAGGCTTTGGTCTCAGAGAGGCCTGCCTTAGGACCCTGGCTCTGACACTCATTAGTTTGCATCATCTTTACAGGAGCCGACTGCCACATCGTTCTGCCAGCAAAGTGGCTGGTGGGTTCCAACTGCTCACCTTTCGGTTACTAGCCAAGCACTTAACCACTGCATCACCAGGGCTTCTTCATATTGCTAGGATGTCCGCCAAAGTCTCAGATACTGGACATGTTAAGTAGATAACGGACACCCAGACCACTCAAGGCGCTAAGCAAGGCTGGTCCTAGAAAAAGCCTGGGCGTGGGCAGGGACCCCGACACTTACACAGTCTGGACGTCAGTGGCGAGCCCCGCCAGGCCGATGTACAGACGGTCTCCCATGGGAAAGATCTTCTGGAAGTCTGTGGTCACCATCTGGGCCTGAATCCCGAAGCGCCTGTCGGACGCGATGGCCACACAGTTCTTCCCCTTCATGGCCATGACGGCCCCTCCGTTATAGGACATAATAGACTGGAGCAGACAGGGGCGAAGCAGCTCAGGCTGGGGGGCCTGATGTGACCATAGCCCTCGATCCAGCCCCTGCTCCGGAGGCTCCTATACGCCCCATCCTCCACGGTGGGGGCGGCTGGACGCCTCGCACTCCAGCTCTGAGATTACCCTGCGTGGCTGCGAGAAGCCACACTCACCCCCCTTGGTCTTCAACGCGGTCCGCTCCCCTTCAAACTGGAGCCGCTTCTGTCCGTCGACCACCAGGCTCTCTATGCCTCCCAAGCCTCCCTTGCCCCCCTCCTCCTTCCTCAGTCCCTACCCCGTATCCCTTTTCTTCGAGCCCCATCTCACCATGATTGCGGTGTAACAAGACCCCCAAACTCCGCCGTGAGCCCAGTAAGCCCGCAGCAGTCCTCACTGAGCAACCACTCTCGCTGCTTTCTTTCCATTGGCTAGAAGGCCAGCTCTTCCGGGCCATTTGGGCTTCCGGTTGGCTCTGGATCCTTGTCACTCACCAGCGCTACGTAGTTTAGTTGAGAGGCCAAAGCCGGGGGGAGAGGAAAGTGAAAAGTCACTGTTAGTGCGGAAGAGCCTTTGCGTCGCGGTGCGTGCTGGGATCGCGGCGGACCCGAACTCTGGAGCCTAAAGCGGGGGGCGGGACCCACGCCGCACGTGGGCTGGGGTAGCAAGGATTTGGTAGGGCCGGGGCGGGGCGGGTTGGGGTGGCGGGCTATGGGGCCAGCGGAAGGACCCCCGGGTAACGTTTCTCGGCATGTTGTGTGGATCCGGGGTATCACTCATTCCAGAAATTCTTACTGAGCACTTTCGTGTGCCAGGCACTATGCTCAACACCCTAAACTTACTGCCGTTGAGTCCTAGCGACTCTATAAAATAGAGTAGAACTGCCCCCACAGGGTTTCCAACTGTAAAATATGACCCTTTACGGAAGCCGACTGCCACAGCTTCCCCCGCTGAGCGGTTGGTAGGTTCGAACTACCCACCTCTGGGTTGGCAGCCAAGAGCTTGATTACTGCACCACCAGACCTCTTGGTGCTGTGTCAGGCTTTAGACAGTCACTGGCTTAGAACAGTGCCCAGGCTGTAGGAGGCGACTATTAAATGCATATTTAATAGTACGGGGTTAGGGGGGTGTCGGGAGTATTTTGTTGCTGCAGGTGTTCAGCTGCAAAGGAGAGGTTTGGAGTCCGGAGGTTGTTCCGCTTTTCGAGACCCCCAAGCCAGCCGGCTTCACATGTCCCCAAGTCTCAGGTTACCCTCAAAAGGAACATTCCGGGTCTCCTCACGTCGAAGGTAGATTCCGGGGGTAACTGATGCCGACCCTGCCCGGGGTCAATGGAGGAGAGGTGTGTACGTACCACCTCCTGCCCTCCCGCCGCCGCCCTGTACCAGGCCCCTTCCCCTTTTCTCCTAGGTCCGGCTTCCTTTCACCACATTACCGGGCTTCAGGTCTAGCTTCTGCGCCGTCACAGCCTCGCTCCCATTGACTTGACTCACAGCCACTCGATAACTACCGCGGTCTCTGTGGCGCAATCGGTTAGCGCGTTCGGCTGTTAACCGAAAGGTTGGTGGTTCGAGCCCACCCAGGGACGCTTCGGTTTTGTGGGGTTTTTTTGTGTGTGTGTATTTTTTTCCCCCCTGTTTTCCGAGTATACATACTCCTTTCCACTAAGAGGGGGGTAAAAACTGAGCTTTTTGCTCCTAACTCCTGAAGAATGAAATTTCATACTGAAACGACAAAGGCAACAGTTTTCATATAGCAAATCAGAGAATCATTGTTGAAAATTCTTTGTTGTTCAATAAGTAAATGGGATAATTTCTCCGTCACTTCCCTCCACCGCACCCCTCCCTCCCCCAAGCTGGATTGCAGGAAAGGCAAAGACAGAGGTTTTTGTCTGGCCGTGCAATACGTTTCAGGTTGTATTTTTCATAAGAATAAATTTGCACTGGAGGCTGAACGATTTCCCATTGTCTGCCTCAATCGATGTTACAATCTCCAAATATTACATTTGGAAGGGAGGAGACTAAGGAGAGAGAGGTTGGCAGAGACAAACTGAGGCAAGAAGAGAAAGGTAAGAAAGAACACAGCTGTGATATACAGAAAGAGACACACAGAGAGAATGGAAATAAGCAGGGTGAATGAGAGGAAGCCCCACGGAGAAAATGGAGAGAGGGAAAAGAGAAGCATTTAACACAAGCATCAGAAAAAGGAAAACAAGAGTAACAAAATGTTTTTTTCCCCAGAAATGTGCACGCAGAAGTGGGGAGGAGGACGGAGAAATAGAAGCAGAAACTGACAAAGGATATTGTTTTGGGGAGACAGAAGGATCTACCTAAAGCGCAAAGAGGTAAAACCTAAAAAACCAAAGAGTTGGTTCTGACTCATAGCGACCCTGGAGAGAGGTAGACAGTCAAAACAGAAGGAGAAGCTGCCCTTTCCTGACATCATCACCATCTTGAAGGGGCCTTCACCTTACGGTAGCTCGTGGTGTGTGCTGGAAATAATTACCTAGACTTCCTGGGTTCCTGTCCTCTTGGAGTTTCTAATCTGACTGACGCAGTGACTCTTTTGATGAATAATTGTCAGCACGAGGACCCTGCGAGGTACTACGACTAACACAAAATCAAGAGGGAAGCATTGGCTCTTAATGTCTGCCAGAGGCCATCCCAGGGCACTGGGCAGGAGGACCAGATTTGTGGGGGAGAATACAACCAAGGTCTCTCTCAAGCAGTTCCCTGTCAAGTGTTCCCTCCGAAGATGTACTTTCTCAACATGTTGCTTAAACCGCCCTCCCAGTGCTCATCCATGCTCATTAAGATGAGGGTCACTCTTCTAAAGGCCAGCAATACAGCCCTCCCCATAAGCTCCAGTGGCACTGTGTATCCCTCCTGTGTGTCCCCTGCTCCTAGCACAGTGGCTGACATTGGTACATGACAGGTGCTTCTATGTCAGTTAATGGAATAAAGACTGGAAAACCAAAGAACTTCATGTGTGGGAAGGGTTGGGTCAGAAGGTTCTCCTGCTAAGCCAGAAAGGCCAGTGACCTGGGGACTGGTCAATGAGGACTGGAAAAAAAAAAAAAAAAGATTAAAAATTAGGTTTGGGTAGTGGGAGGTCTTCAGCATACTCCTCTCTGGTGGCGGTTAATGATTGTCTGCAGAATAAGAGAATGGACCACCAGTAAACTCTGGCCCCCTCTGGCGGCCCTCCAGGATTAATGGACGATAGTGGGGACGCACAGGGACAGTCAGCCCCTTTCCCACTAGCTAATACTCTCCCCAGGGGCAGCCCCTAGGTGCCCGTTGTGGATCGTAGACTGAAGTCTCCCCAAGGTCCCTACAGGTTTCTCTTAATCCAGTCCCCTTCTAACTCCAAAGTGGGGGCAGACCGGGAGTCCTTGCCGCACCCAGTTGACCCTTACAGAACGACTGGGGACAGAGCAGGATTCGCGAGTCTTCCCTGGCAGAGTCTAGGATGCGGGCAACACACTTGCCGTGGGGACAGTGGGAGTGCCCACGCCAAGAGCCCCCTCTCCTGTGGGGGCCGGTGAACTCGCGGCCCCCCACCCGGTGTAGTGACAGGGGAGCAGGTGACCGGATCCTTCCGGGCCCTTCTCCCGCGGGTCCCGGGCCACCTACTCTGGACGGATATCTCTCCCGCCCATCCTTTTCCTCCCCGCCCCCATTTAGCCCGTGTGGGCTGAGGTTGACGCTGGGGTCGCTTGGCGGCCGGTGTCTGCAAGTCTTCTGGTTGCCGACCAGAGGGTGAAAGCATTCGGTCCGGGGCCCCTGGGCTGCGAGCAAGTAGGGAAGAAAAGGAGTAGGCAGACGCTCCGAAGCTTCTTTTCCTAATTTCCTGTAGAGCCACTAACCGCCGGTGCGCTTAATGGCGCTTCTGGGCGGATAATCCAGCTCTTTTGACCGACAGACACGGCGTCGAGCCCTGAAAAATCTTGAATAAAGAATCGACCGTCTTCTTGAGCCCCACGGACCGTGGCCGTAACATAATATCTATGCGGTTCCCCGGCGCCTGTCTCAGCAGCTCCTCCTGGCTTTTCCAAGCCTCCCTGCTCGCTCTCTTCCCGGGCCGGAGCCTCTGGGGACCCGAGCCCGAGCGCTGAGTGGAGCCGGGAGCGACGGTCGGAGTCAGCTGGCTCCAGCCGCCTGGGCGCTCCCCGGGCTCCTCCCGCCACGGCGGCGAGGAAGGCGCACAGAGCGCACAGCCACCCCGCGATAGTGCGCGGGCGGAAAATGCGGGAACCGGTGCTAGGCAGGAAAAAGCGCGGGCCCAGCCTCGAGCCCCTGCGCCTCGTTTTCTAGCCATTGTGGCTCTCGCCTGCGCCCGAGTTATTGTATCCCGGTCCGTTTTCAGCTAGTTGGTCGCCCGGGCCCAGATTGCGTTCCATTCTTCTCCGCCACTACAGCTAACCGAGTCCCAACCACGAGACCTCCTCCCTCGGGCCAGAGCGTGCTAGGACCTCGCCCCTTTTCCCCCGCGGCGCCACACAGGTAGAGAGGGGACCCCACAGCGCCAGGCCTCTTCCCCGAGGCGCCCTGGCTGGGACCCGGAGCAAGGTGTTTTAGAGCCACTGATCCAGCTGCTGAGAGGGGCAAAAGGGTGCGGAGCGGACAAGCTCAGTCTCATAGATGCAGTTATTAATTTTAAAGCAGTGTCAACTTGGAGTGAATGAAAATAACCTGGACGCGTGGCGGAGGCATCGCGTCCACTGCCCAAGGCCCAGGGCCCTTAGGTCGAGGCTGAGGCTTGGAAGACTGCGGAGTGAGCCACAGTGCAGCCTAGTCCTCATTTCACTATATCCCAGGCGCTCCAGCTCCGGGCGGGGATCGCAGGGCCAGTGGAGGGGAAGAGGCACACAAATTTTGGGGGGAGGGGGTTAAGTGCGGGGGGTCACAGAGACAAGGATTCATCCATCAGTCGCAGAAGGGGGCTGTTTGGGAAGGGAGGGGTCGTGTCCGTACTTGCGAGGGGGCCAGCACCGGGTGGGGAACCGCCGCGCTAGCCTCTCCCCCTCCTCTTCTCCTCTCCGCAAACACCCTGAAGGAATGAGGTCACGTGGGTGAGTAGTGGGCGGGACCTACTCTTGTCTGGAGGAAAAAAAGCCATTTTGTCCCCCCTCCAGCCCCGTCTCTCCCCTCCCCCCTTCGTCCCCTCCCCTCCCCTCTCGCCCTCCCACCCCAAGCCGCTTTCACAAACTCCTTTCTTACGCTAGGTTTCTCCCCTCCTGCCGCCAGAGCGGACGACACGGCTGCGGCCCCCCTCCCCTCCCTTCCCTCCCTCCCTCCCATCCCCCCCTCCCCGAGACCCACCGGACCCCGAACCCAGGTAAGCGGACGCGGACTCCCCTTCCTTTCCTTCTCCCACTCCGCAACAATCTGGGGACCGGGATGGGGGGGCCGGCCTAGACTTCCTTCCAAACCCTTGTGGGAGGGGGGAGGCTTTGAGCGGGGCCTTCTTCTCGCGTCCCCCGCCCTCCCAACCCCTAGCCCAGATGGCCCCGTCCGCCTTTCTTTCTCCCTTTTTCTCTTTCCTCCCTTCCAAGATGGCCGAAGTGGATTCCCTCTTTTAACGATTTGGCGTCTCCCCTCGACCACCACCTCTTTGTGCCGCAGCCCCTTGGTACCCCTGCCCCCTGAGGTAGCGAGGGGTAGGATCCGGGGCCGCCATGAGGGCTTTGGGGGTACGCGCGGGGGTGGATCTCTGTCCCTGCAGCCCTCTTCACGAGCCAAGCAGCCCGTGGCTCTACCCGATCCACCCCCTCGGTCTGCGGAGGGCTCGCTCACTGCCTCTCCCTTGGGCATTGGGGCGTCGCGGACGCCCGAGGACTGGAGCCCAGGAAGCAAGGGACATGCTTTCTGATTGCTGCGGGGCCGGGGGGCGCCCCTTCCTGCCGGGGTCCACGTCCTCTCGGGCACCTCCCCCAGCCCGTCCCTTTTCCCCATCCCAGTCCTGGGCGCCCCGCCCCTCTCCGAACCACCTCAGCAGCACTTCTTTCAGCGGAGTTCCCCTCTTCGGGCCCCGCCGAAAGTTTGGCTCTAGGGAAGGTGGGAGCGGCCACCGACAACTGCGGTCCCCGATGCTCAGACCCAGCCTCTGGGGCAAGCCCGAGTGGAGGCGTGGAGTGGAGAGGTGGCGAGATGTATCGCGATACTTCCCACGCCCGCGGAGGCAGAAGGGCCTGGTGCACTGGCCCCTCTCCTACGGCTCTCCCCAACCGCGGGCCCTCCTGCCGGTTAGCTGAGGGGGTGGGACCCCTTGGCCGGCAGACGCCCCCTGCCGCTCCTCTCTCCTCGGTGGGCCTAGGCATTCCTCTCCCATTCCCCTACTGCCCCCAACTGCCTAGAATTGCTCTGGCTGGCCCGAGGTGGGGAAGGAGGTAGCCTGGGGGTGGTGGATTTGCCTATAAATACTGTGGCAGCGTCACCCTGCACTTCCCCTTGTCTTTGTCTCTGAGTGTCCCCCTGCTGCCTCAGTCTCTCCGGGGTTCCCTGTCGCTGGCAGGGTCTCCTGGTTGTCTCCCATTCTGTTCTTATGCCTTCTCTGGAGCTCTTGCAGTTTGTTTCTGTTCCTGAAACTCTTGATTTCTCTCCCTCCTCCCCGGCTCCACTGTGTTCCAAGGTGCTATTGCTTGGAGAAGGAGCATTAAAGCCAGCTTTGTTGCAGCTTCTTGGTGGGGAGGTTTTTTCCCAGGGGTTCCCCTGGTTTGGGTTTGGGGGCTGAGGCCTTAGAGCTGTCTTTAAAAATGAGGCAGGAAACAGATCCCAGGTGAGACCAGAGCGTGTGTGTAGTTGGGTGGGGTTCAAGGGGAAGTCTTGTCTGGGGGCAGGAAGGGGGGCTCTCTGCTGTCCCTGGCGTTGCCTGATAGCTCTTGGTTGGTGGAACTGTTGCCATGGGAATGGAGAGAGCCAGAACAGTATAAGAGATTACATTTTTGTGCAGGTCAGATGTGGAGGACTTCCTTGGTCAGATGGCCACCCCTTCCTCCAGCCTTTGGCTCCTAGAGTGGAGGTTGTGGGCTGTGCTGCCTTTGTTGCTGGGAGACTTATAATTTTCCCTGGGTGGACCAGGGAGGCACAAAAGGTTAATGTGTGTGCAGGTCTGGTTTCAGGCAGGGATGTCAGACTGTGTGTCTGGTTGGGGTGGGTGGAGGTGGCTTGTGCATCTGGCAAGCGTGGGCCTGGCTCTGGTCTGGCTGTATGTGTGATGGGGTGTGTCTGGCCTCCTGTGTGTGTGTCTGGCCAAGTGTCTGTCTGGCCGTGTGTGTGCGCTTGCACGCATCTGCTTGGTTGTATAGTGTCCGGCTTTGCGTGTTGAGTGTGAGAGATGGATGGGGTGTGTCTGCCCCTGTATATGTGTCGGAGGGGGGGCAGCAGTGTGCAGATCTGTGTATATTTTGGGTTTTTGTTTTTGATCTCAGGAAGCTGAGAGGTAGGAAAAGGGGGGGAGGGTAGTAAGCCCGGCTTTAGGAGGGGCTAGAGGCCGTTTTAGTGCTAGGGAGGGAGGTCACGGTCAAGGATCCGGAAAGGTTGAGAGGTTGGCAGTGTCCCCAGGAAAGCAGGCAGGCAGGCAGACCCGCACACACACACACACACACACACACACACACACACACACACACACACACACACACACACGGCTTGCACAGTTGGACCCATGCAGAAGGGAGAGGGAGGGGGTCCTGGAACTGAGGGTCTGAGTCTTGTGACTACATTCTGGCTCACTGTGCTTCCATGGAGAAGCTGTTGCCATTCCAGCAGCCTCAGTTTCCCCATCTGTACCATGAGGTGGGGTGAGGCAGTTAGTCTCTGTTCCCTCTTCCTACATCAAGGTGAGAACACTGATGCTTACGGCAATGTTTTGGCCAGATTTTGACCCCCTCCCAGCAGGCTCACTGAGTGCCTGTCCCGTTTCCCACCTGTCTGGGTAGGGTCAGGCCAGGTTTATTGGTTCTTTAGATGAGTGAGGAGCCTGGCCTTGGTGCCAGTGTGAAAAGAGCACTGGAATGCAGTCAGGAAGCTTCTTGTCCCAGGCCTACCACTGCTTTGCTGTGTGACCTTAGGCAAGTCATTTCTCTCTGAGTTTCTTTGCCCGTAAAATAAAAGGATTGGACAAAATGCTTTCTAAGATCTCTTTCGCTTCTGCAATTTTAGATGTTTGCTTGTGACCTTGAGTGACTTTTCCAAGACCCGAGGAGTTCCTAGTGAGGGAGTTGGGCTAATTTCATTTGGAGGGGAGGCCAAGCAAAGAATATTGTTGCTGGGCATCTAAGTAAGCAGAAGGGCCTCCGGGTTGTCAGAGACTAGTTATTTCTGCAGGGGAAATGGAGACGCTGACAGCAGAGGGGCCTAAACTGGGAGAAGGGGGCTTCCAGAAAGAGACTACTAATTAGAAGAGAGAGGTGGAAGTGGTCTCTTAGCTAGGGTCTTTGAGGTCAGAGAGATAACTGCCAGGCTTGGACTGGGTACTAGTCAAGCTCCTTTTTTGCCACTCTGGCCAGAACCTGGGCCTCAGGGGCCACTCAAGGGTTAGCCCTTAAAAGACAGTGAATTGGGGACAGAAGGTACTGAAGAACTTGGCCCCTGGTTGGGGGAAATGTTGTGTCGGGGGTGGGAGACAGTGCCCAGGCCCACTGTGGGGGCACAGGTGGGATTGATCTGTTGAAGCCCCTGAGCTCTATGGAGGCCACCTCTGAATGGCCCTTGGTCTCCCTTTTCTGTTTCTTGGGATCTGTCTGTCAGTCTTAGGCTGTTCCCATCTCCCAGCCTCCTCTCTAAAGTGATGACAGCTGGAGATCCAGCGCCCATTGTCCCTCTTCACTCTCCCTGCTCCCACCACACACCAGCCCCATGAGCTGGAGAGGAATTGGGTGTCAGTAACGTGGGCCCTGAGCTTCCTAGGAAGGGGATGGGGTGGTGGTGGTGGGGTGCTGTGGGGAACAGAGCTGCTGTTTACAGTTGCTCTTGGCACCTGCTGGCAGGGCCCTGCATGTAACCATGGCAATCAGGTGAGGAACCAATCAGTGCTTCTCCCCACCCCCAGCCCCAGAGGTAATAGTCTGAGGCCCCTGGGAATGGGAGGGGGCAGGGAGTATGACAAGGGGGGCTCATTTCTTAAAGGGGAGAAGGAGGAACATTTCATTCAACAAAGCACCATAGCCCTTTTTTCCCTTACATCCAGAAAGGGGCTTGAGGGATGGTCTTGGTCTGAATTCCCACAAATGCTCAGGGAAGTGCGAGGTGCCCCTGGGTGTGAAGGCTGTACAGTCTGTCTGGCTGGAACTGGCCCTGGTGGGAGGTCATAGGAGCAAGTGTCTTGTTTTGAAAACACAGCAAGTATGCGAATGAGATGGCAAAGGCAATGTGAGGAGACTGTGCGTGCGTGCATGCCTGCGTGCGTGTGTATATCTCAGAGAGAGAGGAGAAAAGGGGGCATGAGTTTACTGATAACAACCTGCATCTCCAGCATGATCAGACCCCAACATGTTTAGTTTTGGGATGTGGACACACTCATACACATTTGAACACATGAGTACACAGGACAAGCAGTCACGTGAAGTACCTTTGGCAGCCCAGAAGCGCGGACACATACGATGGCTATTACACAC
The DNA here is from genome assembly GCF_024166365.1 of Elephas maximus indicus. Classification (NCBI taxonomy): domain Eukaryota; kingdom Metazoa; phylum Chordata; class Mammalia; order Proboscidea; family Elephantidae; genus Elephas; species Elephas maximus. The sequence goes on along the minus strand of NC_064837.1, from coordinate 46,314,061 downwards.
GCTCCACAAGACAGCCACTTGGAGTTCTCCCTCTTTCCTCCTCTGGATGGTTGTAATAATATTTGGGCATCTTGCCAGGGACAGGGTTACTATGGAAACAACCAAACAGTGGAGTAGCCAGCAAGCCTGAGTAAATGTGAAGGGGGGACCATGCAAGGAGGACTGACCGAGGCTGCCCTCTGTGGGGGGAGCCCCTTCCCTTCTGCAGGTCTTGAGGCACCGCATCTCCTCAGGGTCTCCGGCTTGCTCTGGGCCTTGCTTGTTCCTCTGTGTCTGCCCTCTAACTTGGTATCTCTCCCAGTGTGGCCTTTGTGTCTCTCAATCTCTCTTGGTCTCTGGCCAGGCTCCCTGTGCCTCTGCTTGCTGTTTGGGTCATGGCCAAACTCAGCCTGGGGTCTCTATAGAAACTGCTGATCCCGGCTGTGAATTTCTTGTCCTGGAAAACTCAATGTGGTTGCTTTAGAAATCCTTCTGGAAAGGAGAGCAGGGTGTGAGGATGTTGTAAAGGAGCTGTTGGGGCTTGGCCGTCCTCCCAAGCCCCACTCCTTGGACTTTTACTCTGGGAAAGAGGAAGGGAGGGAGAGGCTGTCCCTTCTAGGTGCAGGTTGATTTGTATACCTAGAAGTGAGCACATCAGCCAGTCCAGACGTGGACTTGACTGGCCTCCCTAGGCCCTGCTGGGGGGCCTAACAGGGTGCTCAGGTGGGCTGAGGCATCCATGGTGCCTGTAGTCTGTCACTGGGCAGAGGTTACAAAGGTGTCGCCACGTGGGAAATGGTGGCAGTGCCCATATGGGGAAACTTTCCTGTGTGTCCACAAGAGGGGTCCTGGAGCATGTGTGGGCTTGTGGGCCGTGGAGGGGATTCCTGTGGAGGGGGTGGTAGCAGTCTTCTTGCCCTGGTTCTTTGACTGCCTTTACCTGCAGAATCTGGGGGTGGGCCTGGGGTCAGGCGGGAGCTGTGTGTTCCCAACTTCAGGCATGTAGAAATCATCTTCAGTAGTCCCTGCCTGAGGACCAGGCCTGGACCCGAATGATCAGCGTATGGTGGGTTTCGAGGAAGCTTCCTGTCTATCCAGTGGCCCTTAGAGGAGAGAGATGCTCCGGGGCCTGGGCAGGATTCAGAGCCAGAGAAACATATGATGGGTGCCCTCTTCAAATTTAGGCAGCCTGTGCCCATAGTGTTTCCAGGAAGGGCTTCCTGGAGGAGGATTGGATGGGCTAGAAGAAGGTAAGGATAGAATAGAAAGACTTGTCAGGGGGTTTCACACCTGGTTAGAGGGGCTGAGGAAATCCTGGTGGCATAGTGGTTAAGAGCTATGGCTGCTAACCAAAAGGTCGGCAGTTCTAATCCACCAGCCACTCCTTGGAAACTCTATGGGGCAGTTCTACTCTGTCCTATAGGGTTGCTATGAGTCGGAATTGATGGCAACAGGTTTGGGTTTTTTTTTTTTTTTTTTTGGTTTAGAGGGGCTGAGGGGGGTGGTTTCTTTTCCTTTTATCTAAATTTCCTCATAGCACTTGTTGTTAGTTGCCTTCGAATCAATTCGAACTCATAGCAACCCGATGTTGACCTCATGTTGACCCTGCGTGTGCAGAGTAGAACTGCCTCATAGGGTTTCCAAGGCTGCAATCTTTACAGAAACTGACTGCCACATCTTTCTCCCGCAGAGTGGCTGGTGGGTTCAAACTACCCAACTTTCGGTTAGCAGCTGAGTGCTTACCACTTCAGCAAATATGGATTGGGATCAGGGAGATTTACAGAAAATGCATTCTCCTATTTTCCTACCTTTCCACATCCTCTGGAGAGTTGGGTAGTGTTTCCTGTGGTCTAACCTCAATCCATCCTGCTGTACCTGCAATGGAGCCTAACCTTGTTACTCCAGGTTGCATGGGTCTTCAGAGCCCCCAGCATCACAGAGGGTCAGAAAGAACCAGCCACATCCGTGTACCCCATCCCACCTTGAGGCCAGAGAGGACGAGCCTTGGGCTCAGGGAGAGATGTTGCTTGGGTGGGTGCGAAGTTAAGCGTGTGAGGGGCTGTTGGATCTCTGGGTTTCTAACTGCACTTTCATTTCCCAGGGTAACGCTCCCCAGTCCACCCACCCCCTACCCCGGCATCATGCATCGAACCACACGGATCAAAATCACAGAGCTGAACCCTCACCTCATGTGTGCCCTCTGTGGGGGGTATTTCATCGATGCCACTACCATCGTGGAGTGCTTGCATTCCTGTGAGTTGGATGTGGGGTGTTTCTCAGGGTGGGCAGCTGGTTGGGGGGGGCTGTGCCCAGGGAAGGCAGAAACACAAGCCCCTGCCCTAAAGAGCAAGCATGGTCCGTGTGTCTGATGGGGGTTCCGGGTCACAGAGAGGGTGTCTGGGAGGGAAGATCAGGTGGTTTCAGCCCAGGAGTTCATTTCAGGCACTTTTTCCTGAAACCTCAGTTTTCGTCTGTGGCTGAAATTCCACTCCCTGAAAAGGCAATATAGACATGGTGGCCAGGGTTCGGGGACCCAGGGAGGTGTCTAAGAGGTTAGCTCTTGTTTTATACTCCATCAGTGGGGCTTGGGACTCACCTTAATGCATTGTGCATGACACCAGTCTGCTGTCTGTTCGTCTGTCTGTCTCACACATACACACAAACACAGGATATCTGTCCTCCCCTGAGAATGGATAAGGAGCTTCTACCTGTACAGACAGACATCACATGTTGGGTCTTTGAACAGGTTAAACTGTGGGGACAAGGAGGAGAAGGAGAGATACCTGAATCTTAGCAGAGAGCATAAGGGCTGTGCCTGGGTAGGGAAAGGGGCTCTGATTCTCCTCTTTCTCTCCACAACCCCCAAGTCTGCAAAACCTGCATCGTGCGCTACCTGGAGACCAACAAATACTGCCCCATGTGTGACGTGCAGGTCCACAAGACCCGACCTCTGCTGAGCATCAGGTGGGTGGGCCTGGCACTGCCCGTGCTGACCCCTGGGTCCCCCGGGTGCTCCCTCACATGCTTCCCCTGGATCTCTCACCTGCCTTTGTGTCCTATAGCCAACGTAGCTGCTGTGGGAGAAGCATTGGCTATGCATCTGGGCCCTTTCCCTCCTTTTGGGTTGCATCCAGCTTGTCATAGGCAGAGAAATACCTGAGGGGTGAAAACAGACCTACAAGGACCCAAATGCCTGGGTCCTGGGTCTCAAGAAGGGAGGAGGGACGGGGGTCCCTTGGCTGGGGAGATGGGGTGGGGCAGCTGCTGACAGACCCCACCTTTTTCCAGATCTGACAAAACCCTTCAAGACATTGTCTACAAGTTGGTCCCTGGGCTTTTTAAAGGTATCTGCCACCCTTTCCCCTTCTGCCCGCACTGTCATCTCCTAGCCTACCACCTTCTCCTCACCCTGCTTCCCTCTTCCAGATGAGATGAAACGACGACGGGATTTCTATGCAGCTTACCCCCTGACAGAGGGTGAGTGTGTTCATGTCTGTGTGCTCACAGGCCTGGGGCTGAGCGTGCGAGTATAGGGCTGCCACCAGCCACAGGGACTGCATGTATTGTGCTGTCCACCCCTCACTCGCCCTGAGCATTGCTGGACACCCCACCCCTGCCCTGCTACATGACCCCTGGGTCCTTAGTGGGGTGCCCTTCCCCCATCCTAAGCCAGCTCCTCAGAGCTCTCTCCTTCTGCAGTCCCCAACGGCTCCAACGAGGACCGTGGTGAGGTCCTGGAGCAAGAGAAGGGGGCCTTGAGTGATGATGAGATCGTCAGCCTCTCCATCGAGTTCTACGAGGGTGTCAGGCAAGTCTGGCCCACACTTGGACCTGTTGGGCTCCCAGAGTGGGCCGCGCACATCTTCCACCCTGGCCCTGCTCCCCTAGGAGGAAGGGGTGCCTTTGGGAAGCCCCTCTGAGTGTGTGAATTAGGGGCATCCTGCCTACTCCAGGGTCTCCCTAGCTTCATTGTTTTTCCCTACAGGGAGCGAGAGGAGAAGAAGGGACCCCTGGAGAATGGGGATGGGGACAAGGAGAAGGTGAGTGCTGGACCTGCTGAGGAGTGGCATGTGGGTGGGAGAGAGGGTCCTGGGGTGAAAGCCCCCATGGGTGCCTGTCCCCCAGCAGACAGGGGTGCGCTTCCTGCGGTGCCCAGCAGCCATGACGGTCATGCATCTTGCCAAGTTTCTCCGCAACAAGATGGACGTCCCCAGCAAGTACAAGGTGGGTCCCAGGCCTCTGTGCCCTTTCAGGAAGTAACTGCCTGTGTGGGACTCTGTCTGACAGTCCATGCACCCCACCCTTTGTTCAGGGCTGGCTGGTGGCACCAAGGGCCTGCATAGATTATGATTGAGCCCGTGCAGAAGGGCAGTTAAAACCAAGATTAGGAGGGGACAGTCTATATCTGCTGAAGTCAGTGTTCCAAGGTACACAGAACCAAGGGCGGTGGTCTGTGTGTGCACACATGCTCGTGCACTTTGAACTGTGGTAGGGTGTGTGTGCAAAACCACAGGGCCTTATTTGAGGCCAGCTGGCTGTGGGAAAGTCTAACATTCTGAAGTAGCCCTAGGACAGTGCTTCTCAAAGGTGAACGTAGACATGAGCCCTTGGAGGGCTTGTTAAAATGCAGATTCTGATTCTGAAGGTCTGGGGTGGGGCCTGAGAGTCTGCATTTCTAACAAGCTTCCAGGTGATCCCTAGTGATGCTGCTGGTCCACAGGCCCACACTGTGAGTAGCAAGGCTCTAAGACCAAAACCCACTCACTGCTGTTGAGTCGATTCTGACTCACAGTGACTGTTTAGGACAGGGTAGAACTGCCCCATAGGGTTTTCAAGGCTGTAAATCTTCACGGAAGCAGACTGACACATCTTTCTCCTGTGGAGCTGCTGGTGGGTTTGAACTGCTGATCTTTTGGTTAGCAGCTGAGTGCCTTAACCACTGCACAACTAGGCCCCTTCTAAGACCGTGGATCCCAAACTTTGCTGCATATTAGAATCACCTGGGGAGCTTAAGGAGCCCAGGTGGCACACTGGTTTAAGAGCTTGGCTCTTAATCAAAAGGTTGGCAGTTTGAATCCACCAACCACTCCTTGGAAGCCCTATAGAGCAGTTCTACTCTAATGGTTGCTATGAATTGGAATCAACTTGACGGCAATGGGTTTGGTATTTGGTTTGGGGAGGTTTAAAACTCCCAGTGCTCTGTCCTAACACCATCCCAGTTAAGTCAGAATCTGCAGGGGTGAGAGCCAAGCATTGATATTTTTTAAATACCTCCTGAGTATACCACTGTGATTCCACTGGGGGATTTCACCAACAACCAGGGGTGAGAACCCATGCTCAAGGAGATCCTTCTCACCTGGGGCCTTTTCTTTGCCCATTAGCTCCTCTGGGAGGCTGACCAAACCACTATGTGGATGGCTTGTGTGGGGAGGGGGTTGTTTACAATGTGGATCCCTTCCCATCTGGCGGCCAGGAGTTATGTCTGGGCAGCTCTGGTAAGGAAGTGAAGTCCACAGTGAGAGTAAGGAGGGAACCACATGGCAGTTCACCCTCCCCATTGCTCCCACCAACCCCCAAGACTCAACCTGGATTACCAAATAGCCAGAGCTCTGAGCCCAACCAGGGTCATGGTGTTAACTCCCTTCCCTCTCCCAGGTGGAGGTTCTCTATGAGGACGAGCCGCTGAAGGAATACTATACCCTCATGGATATTGCCTACATCTACCCTTGGCGGCGGGTGAGCCAGGCTGGGTGCGGCCGTGCATGATGGGGGCAGATGGGGAGGAGACCCCTGCAGGGTCTGGCATTGGTCTGTGGCCACAGGTAACCACATGGGCCACCCTGCTTTAACCACAGACGGTCCATCCCTTGCCCCATCAGCTGGGTGTGCCCAGGTGCCCCACTTCCTGGCTGTCTCTCCCAGATCACCTCTCACACTCAGGAGAAAAGGATCCTTTGGCATGTGTCCTAGTTTGGGGTCAGAAAACAGTTTTGTGGCTGTGGAGGAGTAAATGTTGTTTCTGCTCTCCTGCCTTCCTCACTGTGGCTCTCCTTCCATCTTTATCTTTAAAAAGTTCAGGTGGTTTTCCTTCTGTCTTGCCCTCTTTCTCTCCAAGTTTCTCTATCTTTGTGGTCTCACATTCTGTTCTGTATCTCTGGTCTCCTATTATCTGTCTCCTCTTCTTTGCCGAGTCTCTCCTCTCCAAGGCCCTGTACCTTTCCTTTTTTCCTCCTTTGGGCAACTGTGGGTTGAAGCTGTGTGATGGCCTGGTTAGCCTTTTCCTCCTGACACTGCCCCCCTGCCTCTCTCCCCACCTCCTCCCTGCAGAACGGCCCCCTCCCCCTCAAGTATCGTGTCCAGCCAGCCTGCAAGCGGCTCACCTTGCCCACGGCGCCCACCCCCTCAGAGGGCACCAACACCAGCGGGGCTTCTGAGTGTGAGTCAGTCAGCGACAAGGCTCCCAGCCCTGCCACCCTGCCGGCCACCTCCTCCTCCCTGCCCAGCCCAGCCACCCCCTCCCATGGCTCTCCCAGCTCCCACGGCCCCCCGGCCACCCACCCTACCTCGCCCACTCCACCTTCGACAGCCAGTGGGGCCTCCACAGCGGCCAATGGGGGCACCTCGAACTGCCTGCAGACACCATCTTCAACCAGCAGGGGGCGCAAGATGACGGTCAATGGAGCGCCTGTGCCCCCCTTAACTTGAGGAAAAGGACCCTCCCTTTCCTTTTCCAGCCATGCCTCTCCACCCCTCCACTTTTTCTGGGCTCTTTTTTCCACCTCATCTACTTATTCCCAGCTCCTCCCACCTTAGGGGTGGGGGGTGGGTTTTATAAATAAATTTCTATATATATGTACATAGGAAAAACCAAATATACATACTTATTTTCTATGGACCAGCCAGATTAATTTAAATGCTACAGGAAACAAAACTTTGTGTGTGTGTGTGTGGGGGATGGGGTGCTTATTTGTAGGGGGTCTTGTGTAATTTGCTGTTCTTTTCTGGGGTGCCTGGAGGTGGACAGGAAAGGCCACTTGAGGCTCAGTAAAAGCCTGTCCCATCCTCCCTCTGTTCCCTAAGGTAGATGGGGTGTTGGGGGGCCCCACCAGGCCCCAAAGCTTTAGGCACAACTCCTAACTGGGTATGTATAGGGGTCCACCCAGTTTTCTCTACCCATCTTGGCTGCTGTCCTGCCCCTGACCAAGTATGTCTCTCCCCCCATTGTTGAATGTTCACAGAGAATTGTTAAGACAGTGCCTTTTACAACTGCAGTTTATCCCCTGGTTCTGAGGAGTGGGTGGCCTGTGGGGGTGGCATCTCCTTCACCTTCTCCTCTTGCAGTGGAAATTTTGTGCAAAGAATAGATAGTTCTGCCTTTTTTTTTTTTTTTGCCCCCTTGTGTGTGTGGCCTTTGTATCATTTATCTTGTGGAAGAGAAGATTCAGGCCACCAGAGGCCTCAGCCCTTGAAATTCCACTGTGGCTTTACATTGTGAACAGCTTCATCCCCTCCTGCCCTCCTTACTTCACCCAGGAACCCTCTCCAGCAAGGCTGATGGTGAGGTTTCACTTGGGAGCCTGCAGTGGCAGAGGGTGGGTAGGGGTTAACCTCAGACAAGCACAGACCCCACGTTTTGCCCTCCAGTCCTTCCTCCTCACCCCCGCTGAGACAGAGTCAGGACAGGGGGCGCCAGGGGCACCTAAAAGCACAAGAAGATGGAAACCTGTGAGCTCTGACTCACCTCCATCCCCTGAGGAGGCAGACCCCAGCAGACCCCTGCCCACCTGTTTTTCCTCCAATGTACATAGACTGGGAGGAGGTGAGGAGGGAAGACTCTAGATTCTATCACAACCTAGGTGTGTGGGCTTGGGAGCCCTCCAGGGCATTTTTGTCTGTGTTTGCACCTTGTCCTGTGTCTGAGGTCCTGTGACTGTGCCCTCCTGCCCTGGGACATTTGTATCTCTTGGCTTTGTAATAAATGCTGCATACTCTCCAAGCTTGTAGTTCTTTGGGTAGAGGGGGTGGGGGAGCAATGAAATGTGTCCCCTGACCTCATCATTCCTTTTGTCTCTGGGCCCAGTCCTGTCTTGGGAACCCCATATGGCATGGATCAGAACTGCCCTCTCCCTGTGGCTGCTCAGTTGCCCTTAGCCCACACACAGAGGTTAAATCTGGAGCAGGGGGTGGGGCAGGTGCCTCACACCAGTGACCACAGGACTACCACTTTCGATAGGTATGCTTTCTTCGTGCCATCTTCTCCACCAGCAGCTGCTGAACCCAGGGGCCTGCTCCTGGCTACCCGCAGATTAGAGACCCCAGGTTATGGGGGTCCAGGTGTGGGTACCAGAGCTCTGGATGATCTCTTCTTGGGCTACGCACTCAGCTTTCCCCCTCACAAAGGCAGTGCTTGTCAGAGACACCTGGGGCTTGGCAGCAGCCACCCCCTCAGAGCGGAGAGCCCACTTCTGCCTTCTGCACCCGCTCACTCTTGTGGGTGCCATCACAGTATGGGGGCCTCTGGGTGGCCTTGCAGGTACAGAGGGAAGCTGTGCGGGTCTCCTGGACCTTGAACTTGAGTGGGGCTAGGCCAGTGCGTTGGAAGAAGTGGGAGCCGTCACAGAAGGGCTGGTAGAAGAAAGAAGGAGTCAGAGACCCGGCCCCACCTACTCCAGAGTCGAGTCAGACATCTGGGTTCATGTTGACCAGGTGATTTACCCCTCTCAGCTGTAATGTGGGGGTAATAAATATTGACCAGGTGATTTATCCCTCTCAGCTGTAATGTGGGGGTAATAAATAGAGTTGTCAGAGGAAACAGAATAATTGACAGTCATTAAGCACTTCGTCCATGAAAGCGCTCAGGGATGAGTTTTTACAGCATGAGTCTCCGAGGGACCAACGGGGGCAAGACTCAAGGACAGAATTTTTAAAGTGAAATGCTTGCAATGTTTACACGAATCTGTGGTGCTGGTTTTGTTTTTTAAATGGCTCTGAGTCTCCACTGGTTCATGAAATACATTCCCTCCCCCATGTTCTCAGAGTGAAACGTTCTCTGGGTTGGAGAGGGCCCAAGTGCATCACAACACTTTGAGGCTGTGGCATCAGTTTTGTTTGGTTCCAGGAAACACCTGGGCATGTGGTAGGGAATGGATGTTACAGGGAGGAAGGGGATGTCCATAGCGAATGGGCTGCCTGGTACAGAAGTAAGCTCCCCGTCCATCCTTGAAGCTGCTTAAGCAGAGACTGGGTGATAGAAACTGAGGCCCAAAGAGGTGATGGGACTTGCTGGTTAGTGGCAGAGCTGGAGCCAAGACCTGGCTGCTAGTCAGGGTGGGGTAGGAGGAGAGGAAGCAGGAGAGATGAGAGAAGTGTGCAAATGAAAATTAGCACCCTGTCCGAGGGGCACAGAGTGCCTCCTTATGCTGGGCCACATTCCTTCGAGCTGGTACCTTCAGCACTGTCCCACCCTCATGAGGATCAGCTTAAAGTCCACAGCACATCAGCAGCAAAGTGGGCATGCAGGACTCTGGGCTGCTGATACCATGCCACACCACTTGGAAGCACACAGTTCAGAGCTCAGCTCAGGAAAGAATGGGGGTTGGGAGGCAAAGAAAATGGGGAAGGTTTCTGCTGGGACAAAAGGCTCCTGAGACCCAGGCAGCCAGTTAGAAGAGATAGCAGGCTGCAGCAGATGACGAGGAGAGTCATATGAACTGAGAAAGGGGAAGGTTTTCTAGAAGCAGAGGAGCGGGAAGGGATATGGGAGCAAGCTGGGAAGCTTTGGGGACCAGGAGAGCCTGGACAGAATCTTCCCAATGTTGGGAGTCCAAGGCCTGGGAACCTTTGGCCCAGATGCTTCCTGGGAGGAGGATGGAGAGAGGGAAAGAGGCAGGTGAGCATCAATGCCTTGGAGCTGCAAAGGAGGAGCACCAGGAAATGAGCTGAGCCTGGTCTCTACCACTCTGGCTGTGTGACTAGTGTCAGCCTCTCTGGCCTCATTTCAAAGGATTGACACACAGAATACCTGAGGTCAAGGCCACAGGTGGAGTTGGCCTGAGAATATTCTTTCACCTCTGTCATGGACTGAATTGTGTCCCTCAAAAATGTGTGTCAACTTGGCTAGGCCATGATTCCCAGTATTGTGTGACAGTTCACCGTTTTGTCATCTGATGAGATTTTCCTGTGTGTTGGAAATCCTATCTCTATGATGTTAATGAGGTTGGATTAGAGGCAGTTATAGTAATGAGGCAGGACTCAATCTACAAGATTAGGTTGTATTTTGAGTCAATTTCTCTTGAGATATAAGAGAGAAGTGAGCAGAGAGATAGGGGACCTCCTACCACCAAGAATGAAGAACCAGGAGAGGAGTGCATCCTTTGGACCCAGGGTCCCTGTGCTGAGAAGCTCCTAGACCAGGAGAAGATTGATGACAAGGACCTTCCCCCAGAGCTGATAGAGAGAGAAAGCTTCCTCTGAAGCTGGCAGCCTGAATTTGGACTTCTAGCCTACTAGACTATGAGAGAATAAATTTCTCTTTGTTAAAACCATCCACTTGTGGTATTTCTGTTACAGCAGCACTAGATAACTAAAACAACCTAGAATCTCATTTGTTGATTTCACAGACATGTGTGGGAAGAAGAAGAATATCTCGGGCAAGAGATCTCAGGAAACAACCATGCTGTCTGCAACTAGGAGATGTCATATGTAATAGAAGGGATAGAGGGGGTTGGGGCCTCTCACCTGCTTCTTGCTGCGACCACACACACACCATCTGTATGTGGTCCCAGCCACCAACTCCACCTTGATGGGCGTTTTCTGGGCCACTACAGCCTTGGCTGGGGCTTTGGAGAACCACTGGGTCTGTGGAAAGGGAAGACAAGAGCTCAGGGTCAGACCAAACCCTGGGAGCCTTTTCCTGCCTTGTCTTGTCCAGTTACCCACTGGCCCTGGCTTGGGCCAGGCTTCCACCTCAGGAGGCTAATCTAATGCCATACTGCAGGGACAGTCCCCCAGGGCACCATAAGAACTTTAAGTCCAGATGGGGAGGAGATTCCAACGCACTGCAGGCAGGTTTAGGACTCCAGCTGCCTTCCTTTCAAACCCTGGCTCTTCCAGGGTGCTAAGGCAGGTAGGGCGGGGATCCCATCAGCCCTAAGGCAGGGCCAGCCGCACCAGGGGCTTCGTTTGGCAAGCACTGCTGTTTTCAGCCTTGGCTCCCTGCCCTGTGCCCTCTGATCCAGTACATTTTCTGGAGCCATAGTGGTTACAGGAGGTGGGGATTGGCAGACCCAGCAGCGCATACGGAGGCGGGAGTGTAGGCAGCAGGATTGTACCCTCTTTCAGTCCCGTTCCCAGGTCCTGGGGACTTAAGCGAGGGGTGGAGGCTGGAGGTACTTACCAGCCAGGAGAAGTCCCGCCTTTGGTTCAGCTTTTGAGAGGCACGCAGGCATCACGAGACGAAGTCAGTGGTTTGCAAACAGAAAAAAAAAAAAATCAGTGGAAAGGGAGGACATGGGAAACTGGGAGGAAAGGGATATGGGGGTTAGAAGGGTGTGGGGAGGTAAAAGGGTAAGGAAAAGGAGTAACGAGCGGAAGGAGATGGTGAAGAAGTCCTGGCACGCAGAAGGCGCGCAGGAAACGGCTGCTGATGGAACTCGCTGAGAGGAGGGCTGCAAGGGATAAGGCGCCGCGGGGCTGGCGGGACACTCTGCAGAGGGGCAGGCGGCCAGGGCGGGGCGCTGGGCAAGGAGAGGAAGGACTAGGGACCGGCCGCGTCTGGGGAGCGCTGCTTACTTACTCCTGCTCCGCAAGCCGCTCGCCGCAGGGCCGCCCCCACACCGCCCATGTCCGCGCTCCGCACAGCTCCTTGCCAGGTCACCTTCCCGCTTCCCTCTGCCTCCGGCCGCCCCGGCCCCGCCTCGGCCCGGAAGACGCCGCCCGGCTCTGCTGGCCTGCGGGTCCGGCCCAGGCGCAGCCGCCGGAAACTGTGCCGCGGTACCTAATCCCAGCAGCTCCCCGCGGTTCCGGGTGTGTGTGCGAGGGGACTCGCCTGGCGCCCCCTCTGGTCCCAGCATGTCTGCGGAATGGCCGGCGCAGAGCATCGTCGAGTGTGTGTGTTGTGTGTCTGTCTCTAAAAGTGCAGCCTGGGTACATTCCATCATCTGGGGAGCTTGTTGAAAACAGATTCCCAGATCGCCCAGATCAACAGATTACACTCTTGTGCGTGGGGCTCAGGTATCTGCATTTTCACTATGTAAATCGGGTATTTTTGTGCACTCTGGTTTGAAAGAAAGGTCATAGACCAAACCCCCACCCTTGTCTTCTCCCACAGTTGGCACCCCACTCCCCCCTCCCCCTTTTCAATAAGCCATATAAAGCAGGCGGGGTCTCTTTGGCTTTTTTTTTTTTTTTTGAAAACATTCTTTTATTAAAAGAACAAGTGCTGTTTACGATTTGCCCTTCGTACAAATAACATCCGTTATACAAAGATACAAGATCCGGGTTATGCACAATTCCAGGCTTGGAGGTGGCAGGGGAAGCCATTGCCTTTTGGGCTGAGGATTTAAAGGTTTTAGAAGGAATGAAAAAGGAGCCCCTGGGTTTGCAATCCGTGGCTTTCCCTCCCTGCTCCTCTAGGATGGGGCTGCTACATCTAGACAGGCTGGGGTGGTAAGGAAGGAAGATGGGGTGAGAACCTGGGTTCCCGCCTCCAGTCTCACCACCCAAGACCCAAGTTGGGCTGGAGGAAAGGAGGAAGTGAGCAAGTGGGGATGAGGGCACCATCCAGTCCCTGACTTTTCAGTAGATCAAGACGAATTGCTTGGGAGCTAGACACACTTTTAATCCGAATGGCTTCGGCTTGAGGGAGCCAGGGCTACTGTTCCCCACTTTGCTCCAAATTCCCAGTGGAAGTTACCTCAATCCCTTCAGGTACCATTTCCCAGGAAAAGAGTTTGGGACAAAGAATTGGGAGCAAGCTCCTTACCCTTAACTGTGCCCTCCCCGCCCCCACACACACCAAGAAATATGCTGGAAGCTGGGGGCAGGGAGGGGTGCTAGACCTTTGAAAACTTGTCTGTATTTCCAGTTTGGGGAAGATGTTACGTTTTCTCAGAGCTGGTCTTCACTCTGGCTCCCCTCTGTTGTCTAGGCCCTTCCTACAATCCCACCAGAGTCCCAGGTGAGCATGTTCTTAGAACTTAGTACAGGAATAGGCAAGGAAGGACGCCTTGGGGTGCCCATCAGCCTCAAGGTAAGGCCACCTGGAGGCAGCAGTAGACCCAGGAGCCTGAGGAAAAAAACCCACAAATGGAAAAACTAATGATATAGTCTTAAAAAAAAAAAAGGCAACCTTTAAAGTGTCATTGTCTATGGAGAGGATCCATCAGCTCTGAGCTAAGACAGTGCTACATAGGCACGCTCCCACCCTAGGCACAGCCCTGCACTCAAACCACACGTCAACACTCGGGGATAGACAGCCATTTGGAAATGGTGAGGAGGGGTGGGAGAGCTAAGGACCAGGAGGCCAGGATCCTGAGGGCTGGTCCTGGCTCTGCCACTGAGCCCCTTCCCCTCCAGGGTTTGAAGCTGTCACCTGTGAAGTGAGGAGCTGGCTCAAACAACCCCTAGACAAGTCCCTGCCAGCTCTGACATTCATGCACAGTCGGGACTCCAAGGCCAGACACTCAAATCTGCACACGTCCCACTCACATCTTGGTGCTATGATAACACGGCAGCTCTGGGCACTCATGCATTTTCAAATTCTGCTTCTGGCTTCCCTGCAAACCACATCCTCCCTTCCCCCAGATAGAAGACCTACAAATCTACAAACTTTCCCACCCCCATCCAAATCCATTCTCAAAAAATGGGCTGAGCCTGGGGGAGGGGGGTGAGATCATTATAGCCATCCCCCTGTGTTGGTATCCTGCTCTCTCCTGAAAATGGGCAAACCTCCAAAGTAGGAAACCTTTTGTTTCCTTTATGTTCCCCAAAATGGGGAAAGAGGAGGACAATCCATACACAGCCCTGGTCCCTTCAAATCCAACTGGTCACTGCCTGCTGGCCTGGGGAATGTGAAGGGCTTGGGAAAGCTAGAAAGCTTAGACTGAGTGTTAGGACCCCCAGACTCTCCAGTTACAGGAGGGGAGAAGCGTGCTGGGGCGGGGGAAGGGGGGAGTGCTCCAGCGCACTAAATCTTGTGGACTTCTCAATCTCAACCACAGCTGCCTTGGGTGGACTCACTTCCCTTACTATCTAGAACAGTAATTCACTTCAGCTCTAAGTGGGCCAGCCTTGGGCAAGGGCGTGGGTGTGAATGAGCAACTCTTCCAAGAATCTCTGAAGGTTTTTTGTTTTTTTCCCCAGCGGTTTAAGTACAGGGAGTTAAAGAGCTTGGTAAGATTAAGACACATAAGATGTCCAATGCTATCATTTCTAACTGATATTTAGCATTAAAAAAAGGTGAGTATTTCTGAGGTCCTCACAACTGCCCCCCACCCCCAAGCCCTTACAGGTGCCTAAGAAATTGCCTCTGAAGGATCCCACCCTATCATTTCTAACTGATATTTAGCATTAAAAAAAGGTGAGTATTTCTGAGGTCCTCACAACTGCCCCCCAACCCCAAGCCCTTACAGGTGCCTAAGAAATTGCCTCTGAAGGATCCCACCCCAACCCCTCCATTATCCACTCCCTAACATATTTTTTTTAACATATTACAAAGTCTTATCAACAGGAATATTAATATTATTTTCAGTATCAGAAAAAAACCAGTTGAGCAGCACAGGCAAAAATATATCTGCACTACGTTTCTGTCGTTCCCAAAAATATACACGTCTTCTTTTCTTTATTTAAAAAAAAAAAACCAACAACAACAAAAACCCAAACAGAAACACACAAAGAAAACCCACACATGCAGAGACTGACAAGACAAGAGCCTGAGGGAAGGCGGAAGTGCCTCCCCGGGCTCCAACCCCAGTGCAACTGAAACACATACACAGTCTTCAACCTGTCCTCTCTCCTGCCTGTCCCACCGGCCCCTCGCCTTTGGTGGTCCTGGGCAGGTGGGGGCTCTTTAAGGTGAAAAATGCCCACTATACCCCAGGGGAAACAGCTGGTGGGTGAGGGAGCAGTTGTTAGAAGTTCTCCCCTGGTTGGTGGGGTGGGGATGGGGCACAGGAAGGCAGGCTAGCTGATTCTGGGAGAGGCTTTTGCTACAGGAAGGGGCACTTTACACTCCCTGGCCCCACCCCCAATTCGTGGGGCTCCCCTGTGCCAGGGAAACAGGACCGAACTCTCAGTGGGGGAGGGGGGCCCTGAGGGAGCACTGAGACCATGTGGGTCTGGGGGAGGAAAGGTGGGATATTACCCTGATTCAAAGCCCCCAGCCTCCAGTTACTCTCCAATATTGGAGTACTGTTCTGGTTTTTGTTAACCGTTCATGCCCCAGAATGGGACCAAAGTTGGTGTGGTGGAGAGGGTGCAAACAAGAGCTGAGAACTCCCTGCTCTGGAGCTGCCTCATCAGACCATTGCTCCTATGCCTGCCCTCAACTGGCACAGGTCCAGGGGGAGACGGACCAACACTGACACACACACACACACACACGCACACACACGCACACACACGCACACGTGCTCTGTGAGTCACAGCTCCACTCCCCACCCTCAGCACTCCTAAATCCAATAGTGCAAACAAGGGACAGGGGCACCAAGGACAGCGGAGGCTTCTCCCCACCTGCTCTCCCCTGACTCATCAAGGGGGCCCCAAGAGGCGGGGAGGCTTGGGCTGACTTTGATGATATCCTGCCACTTCCTCAGCCCCCTACATCTCTAGGCTTTTACAAGCTCAGCTTGTGACCCTTGTTGGAGGTATAGGGGCAGCAAGAAACAGTCCAAGGGATCCCTTCTTTCGCCATCTGCGGAAGAAATGGCAGGAAAAACCGGGCTACCCTTCTTCCATAAAGAACTTCTGTGCTGGGTCAGGGACTGCCCAAGGCCTATCCCTCTACTTGTCCCCACTCAAGTGCTGATCCATTTTATGTGGAGGGGTTAACTGAACCCCCACTTATGCCATGGCCCACCTTGCCCTCTGGGGGACCCCAAAACATTTGCTGAGGGTAGGGGCTTCTAGGTGGGCTTAGAGCCTGCCCTCCCTCCATGCCCCTCACAAAGGGGCCAGTGCAGAGGAGGAGGGGACCAGGCGGGCAAGGACTCCCCTCTCACTCTCAGTCCTTGGCACCAGGAATGGCCACTGCTCCCTGAGCCTCCCCAACACATGCTCTGGGGCAGGGCTCTCCAGTGTCTGGGTGCAGGTGCCTGCTCCAGGCTAGGATTCCTCAGGCCAGGATTGCCCCCTCCACCTGGGGGCTCAGGAGGGGTGTGGGTGGATTTAGCCTTTTTCCTGGTTAGCTGAGGCTCCTTTGTCAGTGGTCTGGAAAGAGAGGAAGGCAAGCTGGGGTTTGGGAAGGTGTCCGACCCTGACGCCCCAGTTGGAAACAGCTTCCTGGACCAAGAAAGCTACAGTAGGGTACAGAAATGGAGCCTGGCTGAACCTCTGGTCTAGGCTCTGGCAGGTGCATGCCAGGGCCAATGTGTAGGAGTGGGGAGGGTACCCTGTACAGGGCACTCAGCTGAGCAGGTATATGCCAGCCAAGGCCAGCGCCCTGGCTCAGGCTGTGCACCTTCAGAGAACAGAAGGCTTTTCTCTCATTGGTCTACCAGAGGGTCTTTTTCTAATTGGTCTGCTTAGACAGGAAACAGCCTTTTCTAATTGGTCTTCCCAGAGGAATGCCATTTCCTAATTGCTGCTTTTACTACTAGCCCATGCTCAGAGTGTATCTCTCTTGGATCTGCATGAGGGCACCCATGTGCTAACAGAGGCATGTGCTCCAGAGGGTCTGGACAGGGTACTTTGCTGACCTAGGGGTTGCTTCCGTTCTCCTTCTGATGATGCACCTGAAGCCACCTGCTTGAGACCTGTCTTCCCAGGGGGACAGGAAGGCCCTGGACCTCATACTCACCCCTCCTTTGGGACCACTGCCACTGCCGTCCGCCCCCGACAGGCTGAGGAAGGGGTTGGTCTGGGCAGTGAGGACTGGAGGTCCGCCTGCTGCTGCTACTGCTGCAGCCGCAGCTGCTGCGGCCATGAGGCTTGTGTTGTTGCCTAGTGAGGGGGCCACCAGAGCTCCGGCAGGCAGCAGGGGTGGTGCAGACGCTGTGGGCAGCAGGCCAGGGGTGCCTGCAGACAGCAGCGGGGTTGAACTTCCTGCCAGCAGACTGGCCATGGGCAGCTGGGAGCCCCCGGCCATCTGCAGCCGCTGCAGCTCCCGCTTCTGCTGGATCTGCTGGATCATCTGGTAGATGACAGTCTGGTGTTCCTGCAAGGGTACCAGAGAATGCACTGGCTGGGGCTCCCCACGGTTTCTCCCTACTGCCAGACTGGCCTGCCTGGCCCAGGCCCCATCCCACAAGGCAGGAGACCTAGAGATAGTCAGGGTTCTGTCTCTAACTTCCCACCCTTGGCCTCACTCTCCCCACCAGAACAAGAAAGTGGTTGCCCTTGCAGTACCACAGGCCAAGTGCAGGACAGTCAACATCCCTGTCCCCTGCCCACTAAAGTGCAATCTGTTCCCCGGTCAATGTGACAACCATAAATGCCCCCAGGAGTGGTATCCCCCCAAGCTGAAAAACACTAACCTAGATCAACGCTTTTCAATGCCCCCCCATTTTTTATTTTGTCTATTACACTGAAGATTCATTTCTTTCTGTTTTGCTAGACAGAGTATTCTCAGTGTTTTTAAAACCCAATGTATCAAGGTCTACATTATGAAATCTTGCTCCTATCCCTGTTCCCATTTGGTCCCTACAGAAAACCAATTGAATTGGTTTCTTGTGTACCTTTCTAATGTGCATTTACAAAAAGTGCTTTTTTTTTTCTCTATTTTTTTTTTTTAACTCCTTTGTTTTTAAAAGGCAAAACTTCTTTTCTCCAAAGGAAATCTTGGCAGAATCCCGCATGAGACAGCCCAAAGGAAGCTGCTCCTGATGGGGGGGTGGGTATCACCTGCTCAGCCACCCACCCCCCACAGACCACGAAGTTCCTCCCTGAAGATTCTAGAGGCTGGGGTTAGAAATACTCAGTAACTGAGGACTCACCACCCTCTGGATCCCCTCGCTAGGCTGTGATCTGGGACCACTATGACATCCCTCCCCCAATGCCCCAGGGGTGCCTTGATAGCAATCCTTAGCTGGGGGCAGGTAAGCAGAGTGGGCCTCTAAGGTGGCCAGGGAGGGAGAGGCATTACCGGGGTCAGCTGCGGGGAGGCCAGGAGCTGCTGGAGCTGCTGGAGCTGCTGCTCTTGCTGCTGAAGGAGGTGTCTCTGCTGCTCGGTTAGGCTGAAGAAGGGGGACAAACACCAACTATGGGGAAGGGGCAGGGAAATGTTCCTGTCCCCCCACCCCACTCTACCCGCCAAGCTCCCAGACTCCTCAGACCCAGATGGAGAGAAGCAGGGATGTGTAATTTTAGAGATCTAAAGAGAAAGAGACTGAACTCAGAGTGCACAGACGGAGGAACACAAGTTAGATGGAAAAACTTCCTCAAAAGGTAATCCTAGATTGGGTAGAAGACTACCATCCAGAGGGCACTCACATCCAGTAGTCTAGGGAGTGACCATGTCTGTGCCTAAAGGCCAAGAAAGGACTAGGGTTCTCTATCCTATAAGACTAGAAAATGTTTTTCCTTTTTGGAGATTGTGGATATTAGGGGGGCAATCCCTTCCAGAGCAGCCTCCCCCCTTCCCTTCCCCAGGGCTAGCTCTCCCCTCACCTGTTGAGACAACCTGGCAGCTGCAGCGTGGGGGCCCCGCCAGCCTGGCTCAAGCCCGCAGGGTTGGGGGCGGCAGCCCCATTCAACCCCCCCAGGAGCCCATTGAGGGGCAGGGCCCCACTGCCCGCCAGCCCTCCCAGCAGCCCCTCAGCCATGGGCATGGCTCCCAGCCCTGCTGCCCCAGCTGCCCGGCCCAACCCGTTCTGCGGTTGGGGTGGGAGCGAGGCAGGGGCCCCAGGCAGGGTCAGGGGCAGAGTAGCAGGGCTCTGCTGGAGCAGGGGCAGCGGTGGGGGCGTGCTGTGGAAGGACAGCGACGAGCTGCTGCGGCTTGGGCAGCCTGAGTGTGGGTCCTGGGGAGGGAGGGGGAAGGGAGGGGTCAGAGGGGCAAGGGGCCAGCATGCCTTTTCTGGCCCCCGGCCCAGCACCCACCAGCATTCTCACAGAGTGCAGCCACCCATGCCTCACCCCCCAGGCAGGGCCACCCTGAAGAAAGAAGCAAGGCCCAGAGATGAAGGCTAAGAATTCAGTCTTCACAAATCATGTTTACTGAGCACTTCCTAGGGATCCAGCACCCCTCATCACCCTTGTTTAATAATAAAGGACAGAGATAGTAACCATCTAGTGAACTAAACCCAAGGTTTAGTGCTTGGCCTGTATTATCTTGTTATTCTCCTATGTTCTGGGTGAAGCTGTTGATTCTTACACAGGTTAAGTAACCGCAGACAAGAGCATGGCAGCTGGAGTGAAAGGCTCAGGTTCAAATGCCACCTCCACAATGCAATGGTATGTGTGGCCTTGTCTTGGTTTCCTCACTCATAACACGGGGGTAATAGTGCATATTCTACAGGGTTAGTGTGAAGACTAAATAAATCAACAAATTAAAATCTCAGCGTGGGGCCCAACACAAGGTAAGTTTCCAATAAATGTTAGCTATTGTTAGGATCATTATTGTCCAACCACACACTTAATAAATAGCAGAGAGAAAATAAGAATCCAGTCTGTTTGATTCCAATAATTACCACAACACAACAACAGCAACTGCTCCCCCAACCGCCACCAATTATAGCGGGGTGATTTGGGGTAAGGCGCTATAATGAACCCTTTATCAGCACTTCTCAAAGAAGACTTCTGTATCCACTGTATCTACAAAACAATCCCCCCCGCCCATTCTCCCTCACAGTTCTCAGTTTATTTCCATCTTAGCACTTCTCCCAGTTTGTAATTATTTACCGTCTCTTTGGATTTGGTCTACCTTTAGAGGCAGGACTATGTTCGTTTTGTTTACTTCATGCTTAGCTAGCGCCTGGCACAAAGTAGGCACTTGATTATTATTATTTGTTTAATGAAGGAGCCAATCGAGCAATCACTTGCTCAGCCAATCTCTGCCCGGTCCAGCCTTGGATAGCGGCAGCTGCCCCAGGGCCCCCTCCCTCTCCCCACGCCCCCCGCAGCGGGCGCCCACCTCGGAGGACGTGGACAGTGAGTTGTCCAGGCCAAGACTGTTCTTCCCTGGAGGGCTCTTGCTGGTGCTCAGGGAGTCGTTGCTGCCAGCTGAGGGAGGAGGATCGAGGAGGGAGGTCAGAGATTGGGGTCGGCCAGTTCAGACCAGCTGGCAGCATCCTCCTGCCCCAGGTTGGCGAGGTCCCTTCACCTTGAGGAGGCAGGCCGTAGGGGCCGGGGACAGGGCCGTTGGCAGCAGGCAAGGCAGTAGGCAGGGCAGGGAAGGGTACGGAGAGCTGTACGTTGAGAATCTGCAGCCGCTCCTTCTTGGCCGTCAAGCTCAGGATCTGCTCCTGCAGCCGCTGGTTTTCCTTTTGCAGCGCATGCAGCGCCTTCAGCATCTCCACAACTGCGGAAGAGGGCGAGAGCTGAGCGCCTGGGGCCGGAGGGATGTGGCACCGCGCGACAGGGGGCGGGGCCAGGGCCCACGGCGGAGCAAGGGGCGGGGCCGGAGGGCCCTGGAGGGCGGGGCCTGGCGGGGAGGTGGGCCTAGCGGCGGACACAGGTGAACTCCGAGCCAGACAGCCGCGAGGGCCCCGGCAGAGCAGAGCCTTGCTAGAGGTGAAGGTGAGGTCTGGGTTGGGTTAGAGATCAGGCTGGGGGCGGGGCCTAGGGGCGGAACCTTAAAGACGTTTGGGGACCTCAAGGAGAAAAGTGACAGGGCCCGGGGGTCCTAGGGGAGCTCTCCCAGGCCGGCGCCACCCCTCCTCACTGTTGACGCCGGCCTCGCCGTCGCTCTGCTTTTCCAACAGCTGCTCCATGTTAGTTGTTCCGGGGGCCGCGGGGTCTAACTGGCCGCTCCCGCAGGGCGCAGACGCTGTCTGGTCGAAGAGTGCGGGAAGGCTGCTGATAGGGGACCTGGGTCAGAAGGGAAGACCAGGCTCAGGCTTACCTCACACCCCTACTCCAGTCTCCCCTCCTCCCAGGGATTCCATCTGTCCCCTTGATCCCCTCCTTCCCCCGGTGCCCGCATCTCTACCCCTTTCTCCCCCAGGTGTCTCTCCAGCCCTCCTCCCCTTCCCTCCCCCAGCCGCTGCCCCCTCCCTCACATGGAAGACAGACTCTCCTGGGGGGAGGTCCCCCGACACCGGAAGCTGCAGTCCTCCAGGTCTGGCTCTTGGAAAGAGAAGGAGGAGCAGGGATCAGTAGGGCTAGGATGCTGTCCGTCTCGCAGCCCCGTCCCGGAGGTGGGTGCGTGACCAGGGACCTCACAGCAGACCCCTTGACCAGGATCTCCCAACCCCAGACCAGAAGTTCAAGGTGGAAGGCGCTGGGAAGCAAGGTCTAGGGATCCGATCTCTTCCTCTTTCTCTAGGTGAAAAGCTCCCACTACTTGGTTACTTTCAGATCCACCTCCCAGTTTCTTTCCAGGGAGCCTCAGAGATATAAAAATCTGAGGTTAAAACAGACCTTGGGTCTGACACTGTGTGATGTTGGGAATATACCTAACTTCTCTGAAGTGACTGTTATGAGAATTAAACTAAGATAATAAATGTGAAGCATTTAGCTGGCATGAAGCAAGCCTGTAATTGTAGCTATTATGATTAGTTTTGTGACTTTTTATACTCACAAAACTCTTATATTCACAAGTCGGAAGGCAAAACCCATTTCTGGGCTCCAGAATCCCAATTTGTGTTTTGGGAAATACTATCACCCTTTTCTTTGGGTCTTAAACCTGGAGTTGGATTCGTTCTCTTTAAGAAGGCCTACCCGAACTGGAGGCCAGTCAGCAAACCTTGCCCCCCAACCCAATAGTTGGTGTGGTGTCTTCCACCAATGAGCTTTCTGCAGCTGGGCTGACTCTCTAGGAAGAGGGAGGGGAGCTCGAGGTCCACCCCTTTAACTCCTAAATACCCGATGAGCAGGTTGCCCAACTGATGGGACCTCTGGAAACACTGATCCCAAGGACATACTAAGAGGTCACGAAAAGGTGAGGGAGGAGCTACACTGCAATGGTTAAGAGCACTGTGCTTGGAGTCATGAACCCACAATTTGAGTTCTGGCTCTGGCATTCTCTACCTCAGTTCCTAGAGCAAGTCATTTCTCTCTACTTCTGCCCAGATGGAGCAGTGATTTTGCCCTGCCCTGCCCCCTCACCAGGCTCTAAGGTGAAGCAGTATCCTGGTTTGTTGTGTATGATGTTATTGTTTTGCAGGGTGAACAGAGGGGGGGGCAGCCAGAAAGCCCTTGCATCTTTTCTGGGGCCACATGCAGGAGTGCCCCTCAGACCTTTGGGAAGGAAGAGTAATGGGGTCAGAAACTGGCATACCTGTGTGGCTGCTCTCGGCTTGAGTGAGGAGGGAGTTAACAGCGCCCATGGGGGTTCCAAAAATGTGGGTAGAAGGGAGGCTAAAGGTAGAGCCAGCCAGAGAAAACACCTGAAAGAAAGGAGACAGAGTCCAGCATGTGGTTATTCTTGGATCTAGGGCACAAGTGTGTGTACTGGGTTGTGGGGATGAAGTGAGGAGGTGTGTCAGAGAGGAGAGCAGGCAGAGGGAGATGTTCTGGTAGTGATTAAGCCCAATCTCTCAGACTAAAATACCCATGGAGGGCTGGGATGCTCAGCAACCCGCCCCCACTTGCCCAATGAAGGAGCCCAGGAGTGTGGCCTCACCTGAGTGGTGGAAATAGAAGCAGAAGAGGAGGGGAGGGTGCTGGTGAATGGGGAGCGACTGAGGCGGGGCAGGGCAGAGGTTCCTGGGGGCCCCAGCAGGCTGGAGGAGAGGGGGGTGCTGCAGACAGCCCGCAGCATCCCACCACCGTGGGAGATAGGGTCCTTATTACTGGTGTAGATGCCTGTGGGCACAATGAGGGAAGCTTATGGTCACTGCCCCCAGGCCCCTCCTCAGTCAAGTGTTTGGTGCAGCCCCTTCCCAGGGAGAATACTCCCCTGGATCTGGCCACACACATCACTTTAACCATCTGGCTGCAAAAATGTCACTTTTCACCTGGGTGACGTCAGCTTGACATGCCTCCTTATTAAGCTGCCCTGCCCTGGGGAATTCCTAGGTTTTCAAATTCCCCTCCCAAAACTTGCTAAGTCCTACTGGCAATCTACCCCAATCTCTCCCACTATAGCCATGTAAAAGACTGGTGTGGGGAGTGTCTTGGAGGCAACTGTCGCCTTCATCCTTTATCCCAGTTCTTTGGAGCAGTTAATATCACATTTCCCTCTGCCTGTTTATGCCTCTGTCCCCTCACTAGACTGGCTGGGCCAGGATCTCCCTCTTCCTGAGGGGTCACTAACCTGCCCCCAGTAAGGGGGACTCCAGGCTTAGGCTGGGCAGACTCCCAGAAGGCCCAAAGGTGCGGGAGGCCAGACCACCCAGGCCGGAACTGACCAGGGAGCCTCCAGAGAAGGGTGAGGCGGCTGTGGCGGTGAAGCCAGCCAGCTGGGCACTAGGCAGGGAGGGAACAGCTGGGCCCCCAGTGCCCTCCTTGTTCCGGCTGCCCTTGGGACGGCCTGGTCCATGTCGGCTCCTCTTGCTGGCTTTGTGCTTCTTCTCCTTCAGGCCTGTCTCAGGGATCTCCTCAGCAGGCGCAGGGGCGGCGCTCAGTGTGGGCATCCGCTTGTGAGTGCCTGCTGAGGGCCCAGACCCAGCAACATGGGGAGACTTATAGTCCCCAGGGGAGGGAGCCCGGGCCCGGCCTGAGCTGGAGGTGGTGGTGGAGAATCGCATGATGGGCCCAAAGCCAGAGAATACCACTTTCTGCTCAAAGAGGTCAGCCTTGGGGGGCTCAGGGGCTGAGGGAGAGGGTGGGGCTGAAGGGGTGGGGGCCGTGGGCTTGGAGTACTTGTCCTCCTCTGGCTGCTCCAGCTTGGGAAATGCAGAGAAGTCAGGGGAGCTCTGCAGGGATGAGGCTGTGCAGAGGAAAAGCGAGTTATAGCTAGACCCCAGACCCCTCACTTGTTCCTCTCCCCATAGACAAGGGTGGAGAGAACTCTGGTTGGAGTAGGGGGCAGAGGGGGCAGCCTGCTTTCCTGACTGAGCTCTGCTGTTAACTGTTTCTGTGTCCTGAGCCAAGACCCTCTCTCCAGCTTTCCCACCTGTAACAAAGTGGGAGGAGAATAACTCCCACACTAATGACTTCCCTGGATAACAGCAGGGTATAAGAGGGAACATTAGTGTTGGTGCTTTCAAGATGGCACCTAGCAGCACAGTGTGGAGGACAATGAATAAGGTTATGGGGGTGAAGGGGTGAGCCCTGAGAGGGAGGGAAGGGCTGAGGGGAGGTTCAGAGAGGAGTCATTGGTGGGGATACCCTATCTTTATCCTGAACTGACTGAAGAAGTAAATGAGATGCAAATTAGGTATGCAAAAGCGCTGGTGAGAAAGCTCAGGCCAACAGGCTGTTCCCCCCTCCCAGCCTCCTCCAGGACCCCCATACTCACCTGCAGGCTGGAAGGGACCCCCAGAGGAGGAAGAGGAGGAAGAAGAAGAGGAAGAGGAGGCGGAGGTAAAACTGCTCACACCTTTTCCACTGCTCAGTTTCTTCCCCTTGTGACTCAGGCTATGGCTGGAAGACTTTTTCCCCTTTGAGTCCCTGCTGCTCTCCGAGGTCTCCTGACTGCTGGCCTCGTGGTGGGAGGAGGAGGAACCCGAGGAGGAGACCTGAAGGCGGGAGAAGAGAGGAGAGAGGAAGGCTCTACAGGGCTGCCCAGAGCCTGGGCTTACCCCTACTTGGGGGCAGAGCAGGTGAGCACAAGACCTGGGGTTCGATTGGAAGAGCCCAGAGTTAGCTTCATGAAGGACTTCCAGGCCCAGAGCTGGGGTACTCCTGGGTATGAGGTAGAGGGGAGAGCTCTGAACTCAAGAAGGTGTCATTCCCCCTAAGTAGGGATGATGCTGGGCAGGGAAGAGATGAAAACAGTCCCAGAGTCAGTACTGATTTACTCACATATCTGTTCATTTGCTCTTTCATTCAAGAAATATCTGCCCATACTGTACCCATTGCTGTCAAGTCAGTTCTGACTCATAGTGACCTCAAAGGACAGAATAAAACTGCCCCATAGGGTTTCCAAGGAGTGGCTGGTGGATCTGAACTGCCAACATTTTGGTTACCAGTCGAGCTCTTAAACACTGCACCCCCAGGGCTCTGCCAAGAAGTATCCAGAGGGGCCTGAAAGGGCTGGACCTGTGCTGGAAAGTGGAATGAGCAGGGAAGAGGAGCCACAGGGAGAATGGGTTTCCCTGGCCCCATCCTTGGGCCCTCTAACTCCTACTACTCCCTCCCTGCTCATTCTGAGCTGCAGCTACCTGGCTCACTCCCCATCCGCTGACTAGTTAGGGCTCTTCCTATACAACCTGAACTTGCATGAGCTGAGCTCTCTGCCAGGAGACCCTGGCCTTACTCTTCCTAGGCAACTTCTCCTTATCCTTCAAAATCCAGCTTGGAAGTCCCCTGGTCTGGGAAGCCTCCCTGGATACCTGGGGTGGAACAAGTCACTCTGTCCTCTTATTTCCACGGCACCATGTACCCATAGGAAACCCTGGTGGTGTAGCGGTTAAGAGCTACAGCTGCTAACCAAGAGGTCGGGAATTTGAATCCACTAGGTACTCCTTGGAAACTCTATGGGGCAGTTCTACTCTGTCCTATAGGGTCTCTATGAGTTGGAGCTGACTTGATGGCAATGGGTTGGGTTTTTGTTTTTTTTTTTAATGTACCCACATCTGCCATGTCAACAGTTGCCATACTGTACTGAAATGAACTGTCCCTGAGTCCCAGGCCAGGGACCCCTGTGAGGGCAGCAGGGCGGTGGTGGAAGAAACATGGCCCCTGCCTGAAGTGGGACAGAGAGGAGCTTGAGCTGGCTGGCTCTGCCATTTACTGGCAAGTCTCAATCTCATTTAAGTTTCTTCAGTTTCCTTACAGGGCTAATTATGCTTAATTACAGACTTATAAGTAACATAATGTCACACACGTAGTATAGGGACAAAAAATGGCTTGATTCTAACTAATAACTGCTATTAATATACTGCAAAGAACAGTGTTCTATGGTAGATAAAAGTATAGGCCCTTGAGTCAGGCTGTCTGGTTCAAATCTCAAATGCACCACTTACTAGCTGTGTGCTTTTAGGCAAACTACTTAACCTCTCTGTGCCTCAGTTTCTTCATCCATTAAAAACAAATTAAGTAGAGTTAATACCTACTTTACTACATTGTCTTGAGGATTCAATGAGCTAATCCCTGTGCACCCTTCCATCCCCACTCTAGCCTAGAGAGCCTGACATGTGCTGAGTGAGCTAGCACTTGTTGTTATAGCCAGGGATGGTGCTTTTTGTCCTGGGCTTCTAGGACCTGGCCCACTCCCTGGTGGAGGCCAGTTCAGTAAACATGTCCTGAATGAACAGATGCTAGAAGGAGAATGGAGGGGGAATGAGAGCCACCCTATGCGGCCCTCCCTGGGTGGAGCCCTGGTCTGTCTTCCTCTTTGTTCTTTTAAACAGCTGGAATGGGAAGAAAGCCAGATGTGGTCCTGAGAGCTAGAGAGGAGAGGGGCTGGGGGGAGGGGTAGCTGAAATGCTGGGGTGTGGAGGGTGCTGGGCAGAGTGCTCCAGCATGTCCAAGGGGATACCCAGCCACTGGGGGAACTCCCAGGGCTCTGGCCCTGTCTCTCCACCTGTCCGCAGCGCTAATGCAGGGCTGTAGGCCCCTGGGAAAGGTCAGAGGGCATGGACAGCAAGCTCTGCCAGGTGAGCCCTGGGAAGCAGGGAAGAGAGACAGGGTTACTGGGACAGTTGCCACAGCAACATCACCCTAGAAACCTGATACCTGAGCCTCCTGCAAAGATGCCCAGGGCTCTGCCAACTGTCTGGGGGTTGGGGGGAGTGTGGAAGTGAACGGGGCAATAATAGGCGACAGGAGGAAGCATTTTCTCCAGCTCCCAGTTCTTCTATGGGGAGGGCAGGTGGGAAGGATGGCTGCTCTGGCTTGGATTAGAGACTCCCTGGCCCCAGGTAGGGCCTTCTGGTTGCTAATCCAGATGTTGCCCATTGCTGGAGACAGACCTGACATACCATAGCCCTGTGGGAGGGGTGGGATGGGTAGAGGTTGGGAGTGTTGGATAGAGGCCTGTCCCTGTCCCCCTTGCCACCATGGGTGGAGGTTGGAGGGGTGTTGGGTAGAGCCTGTCCCCGTCCCTCTTGCCACCATGGCTAGGACTCTCAGTTCCGAGCTGCATGGGGTGGGATTTTGGGTAGACTACAGGCTTTGGTTGTCTCCCTGACAGCAGGGAAGGGGTGAGAGAGAAGGGGCCCTCTCTGCCTATCTCTTGGGGAATGGGACCAGGAACTTGGAGAACTGGTCTGAGTACTGTACCCCCATCACAGAGAAGAGCCCAGGACAGAGACCAATGTGAACAACTAGTAACCAGCAACCAGGGTATCCTTCAGCCCACCCCCACCCTCATGACTGGTCAATGATTGGCAAGGCTGAGAATCATAGGCCTTTCTAGGCTGGAACAGGGGACTGGAAGAGGTACGTGGAGGTAGAGACGGTGGGAGGGGGTCACTTTAACCTGAAGCTTCAGGTAGAGTGCCCAGGTCCCTGAACTACCCCTGGCCCCTCACACCTTGTCTCTCTCCCTCTAGCACTGCCAGACCAGGACCCCATCCCTCCTGAATGTGGGCAGCAGTACCTTGTCAGCAGCGGGGACGACAGGTGGGGTGAGGATGCTGGGGGGTGACTCAGGCCGCTTCTTGTGCTTCTGTTTAAGGCGTTCTTTGTCTTTCCGGCTCTGGGGAGGAAAAGGTGACCAAATATTGGAGTTAGGGTGCTGTTTGGGTGAGAATGAGTATGGTAAGTGGACGTGGGGAGCTGACGCCCTTTCAGGGATGGGTCTCCAGGGAGTCATCTCCCTCTCTGGAGGAACTCAGGACTTTGGCTGGACAGGAGTGGCATAGACAGGTTCCTACGAGAGCCAACAGCCCCTCCCCTGCTTCCCCACTGCCTGCTAAAAATAGCCTGTCCCATTATCACACCAGTGACAGAGAGCACCACACACACACACACACACATGCCCACCTGCAAGTGCATCTACCCGGGTACATGGAACTGTGCAGAGAGATGGGAACCAGGCAGGCTGTGATGCGTGGCATGTGCGAACACAGGCAGGTACACTTACAAACCTGGCTGACACAACGCTCGACTGTGGAGACGTGTGCTAACGTGCTGGGCTTTGGGGACACTGTCCTGCCGCTGGGAGGGTGCAGGGGAACCACACAAAGAGCCACAGGGAGGCCAGGCCCTTACTTCGCCCTCCACAACTCTCATGTTTCACTTCCTCAGCCCCCTCCTGTCCCTCAGGGGCCTCAGAGGAAGGGAGGGTACAGGCTCCATGCCCTTGGGGGCACCTTGTGGTCACTTTTTGAAAGAGGTGCGTGTTTATGAATGTGGGTGGGAGAGGGAGACGACTTTTACCTTCTTCTGGCCCCTCTCGTGGTGTGTAGGGTGCTTCTCCTGCTGGGTGGACGGCGAGGCTGATCTGCTTCTCCGTCCAGTGATGAAGCCACTGCCACTGCCCCCTGTGCCTCCTCCTCCTCCTCCTCCTCCCCCCCCGCCAGTGTGCCTCGATGTCTTCTAGGGGAGAGAACAAGAGGAATTACCAAATCCTCCTCTTACTAGTCTAAGAAAAGTTTCCTGAAAGTCAAATGATCCTGGGGCCAGTTCCTGCTCCCCTCCCCGTCACCCCCAGCCCATCACTAAGAAAACTTCTTTTCTTCAAGGATTCTCTGCTCAGCAGGAGGGGACCGTCAGCCTGAAAAGCCCAGTGCTTCCTCAACTGGCTTATCCAATGTACAGATTTGGCAACTGAGGCCCAGAAGAGGCAGGACTTGTCTCGGCCCCCTGGCAAGGTACAGTCAGAGGTAGGGCAGGGCTCGGGCCACCTGTTCTCCACCTGCCATTCTTTCCATGGGACCCTCCTGGCCCATCTCAGGCTGACTGGGTCAGAGACCATCTCTGCTCCCCTCCCTGAGTAAAGGGGTATGCACGGACCTTCATGGGGAGTCCCTGCTTTCTGCACCCACATCTCCTCCTCCCTCCATACACCTCTCTCTAGCCATCACCCCCTTCTCCACTGTTCCTGGCCCATCCCCTCCACCAAACACAGTGGTTCCTCTATCCTAAAGGGCATGCTGCCCTTAAGGAGGAGGAAGTAAACAACAACAAAAATGCAAGCAACCCTCATGCTGCCTCTCCTTCCAGCCAGAGCCTGGCCTTCTCATCTTCACCTCCTTGTCTTCACTTCCTTCCCTTCACCGCTGACACACTCCCTACTGCCCTGGCTGATGGCTTCCACCTGTCCCAGGGCTGCAGCTGCTCCCTCTCTGGTCACCAACCACCTCCCAACTGCGAAATCCAAGGGCTCATTCCAGGCCTTATCTGACCCAATCCCTACCCAGCATTGGGCACCACTCCTGCCCTGCCAAGCCCCGGACCCCCTCTCTCCTGGCTCTCCTCACACCTCGGCTAACCCTACCCATGTGGACACCCTGGGGACTCCACCCCCAGCCTTACAAGCCTGGGGCTGCCACTACCACCCCCTAGGGGCCTGTCATCCACCAAATCTGAATGTTTCCACTTGGGGCCTCCTGTAAACCAAACCAAGCTCCCCATTTGTCCTGAATTATCATCAAACTGTGAAGCCAAGGTGACAGTCTAATTTATGCTCCAAACTAGGATACTGTTGGAAACAAAAGGGGGAGCTATTAATAATTACACCAGAGCAACAAGCATAAACCAGGA
The DNA here is from genome assembly GCF_024166365.1 of Elephas maximus indicus. Lineage (NCBI taxonomy): Eukaryota > Metazoa > Chordata > Mammalia > Proboscidea > Elephantidae > Elephas > Elephas maximus. The sequence goes on along the minus strand of NC_064837.1, from coordinate 46,284,013 downwards.
CCATCTAGGGCAAACCAGAACATGTACTCACCCTTACTGAAGCTAGCTGCCTTCCCTGCTCACAGTACCCTTAGGTATTCAAGCCCCACCCACCCAGTGTCTAGAGCCTGGAGCCTAGGTGTCACCCTTGATTCTTCTTCTCCACCACCCCCACGCTGAGGCGAGTCTACCTAGAAACAGTCCTGATGTCTACCTCTGCAGGCCATCAACCCCCTCCTGGCAGCTGTCTACCAGCGCCAGCCCTGGCTCTCTGATCCAGCCTCCCAGCGGCTGCCAGGATAATCTTCCTAAAACACAAATCTGATCATGTTACTCCCCCACTTACAAATCTCCCGGCTGCCTGTAGCGAGAAGGGGCGGGGGGGCGGGCGATGTCCAAGCTGCTTCCCGGTCAGGCTGTAGCCTACTCACCAGAACACCTCTCGCTTCTGGAACACGCTGGTCTCTCCACAAACGCGGGCCGGCATGCCTTCTGGGGCCTCTCCGCGGGCCCCACAGGCCTGGGGCAGAAGCCAGCCCAGATCTGGCCTGGCCTGAGCTCCCTTGACTCATCTCTTGCCTTGTCCCCACCAAACACCCTGTTCTCTAATCACTCCTGCTCTTTCTCATCTCCAGACCTGTGTCCATGCCAGTCCCTCTGCCTGGAACGAGCTTCTCTCTGTTCCTGCTTGGCAGGATCCTGAGGAGCTTTCAAGTCAGACTGCCTATTCTAAACCCTATATACCAACTGTGAGATAAGTTACATAACTTTGGTGGGTCTCAGTTCACTCATCTGTGAAGCAGGGAAAACGCAGTACACCTAGTCCTTAGGATTGCTGGAACGATTACACAAAATAACAAGCAAAGCATTTGGTACAGAGACTGCGACACGGTAAGTCCCAAAAAATGTTGGCTCTCATTATATTTCCATTTCAAGACTCAGGTTAAGTGCCACCTCTTTGGAGCCTCTCAGACTCTTGACCGGCAGGGTCTGCACTGTGCTCTGGGACAGACTGCTTGGTTCAGCTGATTCACACCCCTGAGGCTGTGATTTAACTTGTTCCTCATTCAGTAGAGACCTCTTCAAGGGCAAGGACTGATCCCATCCATCCCTATCCTAGCACCAGGCACCGGGCCTGGCCAAGCCCACACCCTCTACACAATAGCTGACTGGCCGGCTCATACCCTGAAGATGAGACTCACCATCTTGCTGAAGTGGTATTTGCAGTAGCCACAGTACTTGACGTTGTCGACCTCCAGCACTTCCTCCTCACATAGCAGGCCTGCCATTTGGGCACTAACCGGGAGAGGAAGAGGCCAGCCCGAGAACTCAGCTACAGACCAGACCAGCCACCTACCTCCCGCCCTCCTGAACCCCTGCTGGGGTGGGCTAAGACCAGCCAAAGAAGCAGGGCTGCCATCATGAAAGAGACTGCAGCGGGGATGAAGGCTCTTAGCCGTCCATGGATAACCTCCAAGGGGGATGGCACAGCTGGCCTTGGTTTCTGAGCACCCTGGGGGGAGGGCAGGTAGGCAGGGGTCTCACCAGGTGACATGGAAAGCTTGTCGACATCCATGGCGGTTACAGGTCATGCAGGCTCCAGAGGCTGCCTTGCTCTCCCGGCCTTGCTCCTCACAAATGTAACATGTCTGCAGGACATAGGACAATCATCCCCTTCTCCCAGGGTACTCCGTCCTTCTGCCCAAGGAATCCTGTGGCCTTTCCCTCAATTCCTACCTCTCCCAGAGATCCTAGATCAGTGCTGTCTAATAGAATTTTCTGCTATGAAGGACACTGTAACCTGCACTGCCCGATACAGCAGCAACTAGTCACAGGAGCTATTACGCATCTGAAACGTGGCTAGTGTGACTAAAGAACTGAATTTTTCGTTTTACTTAATTTTAGCTAATTTAAGTAGTCACATGGGGTGGCGGCTACTATACTGGACAATGCAGTCCTGGACAATGAGCTGTGTAAAGCCAGGGACTGTCTGCCTTGCTGACTGGTGACCTTATTCCTAACCGAGGGCCTTTACACACGCTGTTCTTTCTGCCTGGAACCTGTAACCTCCACCTTCCTTCCTCAAGGCTGGCTCCTTCGAATCCCTCCGGTCTCAGTCTAAATCTCTCCTCCCTTGACTACCTAAAGCAAGCCCCCTCACCAGATATTATTAATTTTGGTGCCTTGTTTGTTTTCTTCACAGTACCTACCACACTTTGCATTTACTTTATTTGTCTGTTTATTGCTATTTACAATCTCGTCACCACAAAAATGTATGTTCAGCAGAGGCAGGATGAGCTGAGGGAGAGATGGCGTTGCCAACAGCAGTGATGGAAATGAGAAGGCCTGTGTGACAGAACTAAATTCCACCCTAGTCAAGCACATCTGTCTGATCCACACTGAACGTTCTGTGCCTGGCACCTGGCACCAGGCCTAACAGATAGTAGACACTGAGTAAAATGTATTCCCTCAGGCCACAGAGCCTACTGTCTTGAGTTTTAGAGCATGACACTGTGTGTATATGTGTGTGTGTATCTGTCAGTGGGAGGACAGTTCACTGGTAAGTGCCCACCAACTTCTGTGGTCCCTGAAAGTGTTGTTTGGGTGGAATCAAATTACACTAGATGAAGACAGCTGGAGGAACCCAAGGATGGACCAAGGAAGGGGCCTGATAAGGAAGCACAGCAGGGGCCACTCACCTTGTTGAACCGATCATGAGGCACGTATTGCAGGACGATGGGCTCCATGGTGAGTACGTTGGCAAACTGCACCTCGGGGATGTAGAGGGCACACACCACGTGGGCCCAGCCTGGGGCAGTGTGGGGCCAGCCTCAGCTGTGGATGGTGAGCCTGAGACCCCCCACCCCTTACTGCCCACACTGTGAATAGGCCCCTCCTCCTCAGCCCACCCATCAGATTCCAATGCCACCCAGAGAAGGGCAAGCCAGCATCCATTCCCACCCCAGTCCACCCCTGCCTTCTGAGACCCCCGCTCTGGGGGCCTTGCTGACCTCGACAGATGAGCCCTGGGGCTCGGGGGCTTCCTCACCTCCATTGTCTGTCCTCTTCAATGCCCCATCTTTGTGTGGGCACAGCTCACACCTCTGCCAACACAAGGAGGCACAGGCGTTTGAGGGAGGTGCTTTTCAAAAGGGGGTGGCAAGCTGCTGAGCTGGGCCCTCCCCAAATACCTTCAAAGGGCCCCAGGATGAAATAATAAGATGTCTGTGGAGAATGGGAGACAGTATAGGGGAGACAGAATTAACCATGAATTGATACTTGCTGAAATTGAGGGATGAGGACCTGAGGCTCATTATATGACTCCCTCTACTTACTTACAGATTAGAAATTTTCCATAACAAAAAATACAAACAAAAACAAAAGGCCCCATGCCTGAGGTGGGGCAGAGTAAGGGATAAGCTGAGAGAGATGGGGTTGGTGATAGGTGTGCTGGAAACAGGAAGTTCTGTGTGAGAACTAAGTCCCACCCTACCTAGCCTCAGCCAGTCTCCTTGCTCAGCCAGGAGGAGATGCTCAGGTGTGTGGGAGGAGAAGGGGAACAGTGAAGGGGAGTCTTGAACTCACCACCCTGGCTGCTCGCTCCTGAGATTCACACTTCCGGCAGAACCAGGGTCCTGTTGGCACCTGGACGATGCCATAGCAAGCTGGCGGTGAAGGAGGACAGTCATGGAGCCAATCTGTCAGCCAACAGCTTTTTCCCAGAGTAACCGGGGGATGAATGGGGGTGGAGGTGGGGGGTACTCTAAATGGCTAGATCCACTTCCTGCAGGGGGGATGCTCCCTAGCCTGGGGATCACTCACTAGACAGGAGGACCACAATGAATGCCCAACAGCAAACGGCCAGCCTTCAGCCACACAACCAATTCAGCCAGTACTCCCAAACAGGGGGAAGTCTGAGTCCTTGGCCTTAAACTTCTAGAAAATCCTCCCTCCACGCCCTTTCTGGACCGGTTTTCCAGCTCCAGCCTAGTCCCAGTCCTCATCATCAGAACAGAGGAAACTGGAAGGATAAGTCACTGATACCCAAACACGTTCTGTTGGGGGGGGGGGGCGTTTCTTAAAGGGCCAGTAAGGGAAGAGGCAGGAAAGTCGGGGGTCCAGGGACCTCATCTTCTCACCCTAACTATCATAGATACAGGTTAAAAGTCAAGGCTGAGGGCGGGTACAGAGCAGGTAACCAGAGAAGAGTGGCGGGAAGGGCAGACAGCCACAGGATTAAGGTTGTCCCAGGAAGGGGGGCCCAGCTGGCTGTGCCAGGCAGGCAGGAGATGCCAGCCTGCGCCCTGGGCAAGATTCCTCAAGGAGTTAACTCCCGAACCATGTGCTGCTGGGGGAAACTCCAAGCCTCCCTCTTCTCCATTCCCGGCCCCCTGCACAACCTCCCTTCTAGCTTCAGCTCTTCCCCGGAGAATGTTAGAAGTCCCTTCTCCTCTGGGACCCTTCTCCTCCCTTCCCAATTCCGCTCCTCCCAGTATCCGGAAGCGGGAGGGGGGTGGCCCCCCTTGACCTCTCCTTCCCGGAGCCAGGACCAAAATAACCGGGCGGGAGGGGACACCTCGCAGGTAAACATGCCCCCAGCAGCCCCGACACAGGCGCTGTGGGGCACTGGGAGTGGACTCATTGCCCCCTAGACTCTCCCCAAACTCCCTCAACTTGGGGTGGGGGGCGCAGGACTGGAACAATAGGCAAGAAAACAATGCCTGACCCGGTCCTCCTAGGACGGGGCGGGGGGAGCCCCCACGCCTCCCTTCCCTTCAGGTGGAGTGGGGGAGGGGCGCCCGAGCCCCGGGAGGTCTCCCGAGGGCGCGGCTGGGGGTGCCCCGCGCGCGCCGCCCCGGGGTCCCGCCGCTCCCCGCGGGCCACCCCCGTACCTTGGTGGACGGCCACGCTGCACGCGTGCCCATCGCAGTAGACCAACGGGTTCTCGGCCCAGCCCCTCTCGTCCGAACATACGCAGCAACCTCCTACCATCTCCTTCATACTCCCATGAGCTCCCTCCGGGGCTGGGGCGGGGGGCCGGCCGGCAAGGGTCGGGGGTCAGGGGGGGAGGGAGGGAGCGGGGGGCCGCGCGCCTCCTCGCCCCCTCCTCCTCCTCCTCCGCCGCCGCCGCTTCTTTTCTTTGCCTCCTCCTTCCTCCTCCTCGGCGTCCTCCTCCTCCTCCTCCTCGCTCGCTCTGTCTGGCCGCCCCCCCCGCCGTGCTCTCGCCCTCATGCCCCGACGGGCCCCCCCTCCCCAACAATGAGACCAGCGCGCCGGGCTCGCCCCCTCCGCGCCGCTTGCCCAGCTACCCGGGCCGCCCGGCCGCCGCGCAGCCCAAGCCCGGCGGGGGAGGCGCCGAGTGGCACCTCGCGGGCGCCCGCCCGCCCGCCCGCTCACGCGCCGCCCCCCCGGCCCCCCTGCCCGGCCGCGGCAGCCATGGCCGCGCGCCTCCGCTCGCTCGCTCCCGTCCCGCCCGCCGCCCGCCGCTGGGTAAAGTCTTAGGTTCAGGGAACAAAGCCTGGCTTGGTAGGGAGCTTTTCGCTCGTTCGCTCCGTGCTGTTTTTCCCTCTTCTTCTCGCTTTGAGTTGTCACTTCCGAGCCCTACCCTGCCTGCCCTTCCGTCTCGGCCCGGCGTTTCCGACTCTCCGGCCCCCTCAGCCCGGGTCTTCCTCTCTGCGTCTGATTCTTCCACCCCAAGGAAACCTGAAGGTGGAGATAAGAAGCAGGAGCGACGCGGGCCGCTTGTCCCTTCGTGTCGGGGAGTCTCTTTTGGATGGCCGCTTCTGGGCTTTTTTCTCGGAGGCCCCTCTGCAGGATAGAAACACCCTCTCACGCACATTTATTCTTTCGCCAAATATTTATTGAACGCTTAAGTATGTGCCAGCTGGTGGGATACAGCAGTGAACGAAACAAACATCCCTGCTCTTGGGGGGCTTCCCGTCTAGCTCACAGACACACACGCACTCGCACGCCCAGGGGCTCAGACCCCTTAGAGGCACACCGAGGCGTCCACAGACCAACTCCCTCCCCGTCCCATTCCGCCACACCACCTGACCCTCCCTCGCAGAGACACAAACCCCAGCCTCTGCCTCCCAGGCGCGCTTAGAGACACACACGAGTTAGAGACCCCCGACTACGGAGGGGCTCACGTATACACTTGACCTCTGTGTCGCACACAAACAAAATAAACTCACACACATGACTCCAAAGGATTAAATTTCTGAAATTGGGTCTGGGGGAAGAAGCGAGGGGGCGTTACCTCAGAGGTTTCATCCCCAACACCGGTGTGGGTAAAGGGGACGAAATCTGCGCCCCCCACTTCCTAAAGGGGGGTCGGCGCCCGCGGTGACCAAAGGTCAACCCCCCAGCGGGAGATGAAGTGGGGGAGGGGAGAAGGCAGCCCTGGGGGCTTCAGCGACACTTCAAAGACCTGGTGGCCGGAACGCTTCCTGCGGGGGAGGGGCAGATGGAGAGGAGAGGGGAAGACCGGGGGTGGAGGGGGCTGCCCCCCTTCTGCTGCGCTGCCCCCGGCAGACGCTTCCGTCGGGTCCGCCTCCTTTTCACCAGCACCTGTTCAACCGGAACATCAAGAGGCTGGGGCCCGCCGCCCCCCCTCGCGTCTCTTTAGTACCTTTCATCCGGGAAGGGGGGTGAATCCCCGCCCAGGAGGGGGAAGTAGGGCGGGGGAGAACTTGTCCTTGACCTGGCCTGTGGCGTCAGGGATTTACTCCCTTAATCCCAAGGAGAGGCGGGAGTTTGGGGAAATCGGGGAAGCTGGACTCTGGGCTGCAGCCCCCACCTCCTTCCCCACCGCTGCGGGGAATCCCGAAGGGCCGCGGGGAGGAAGGCTTTAGGGGTAAACGAGCGGGACGGGGGGGCTACCTCTTCCTCGCCGGAGGGAGGGGGGCGGAGAACCAGCGGATTGTCGGGGACGCGTCCGAGGGCCGGGATCCCGGCGAGGGCTGCCACGCGCCAGGATCTTGTTATGACTTAACTTCGTTTAGACGAAAAGTTTAACAAGGCCCGGGCGAGAAGTGTCACTTAGGCGTTTCTAACGAATTACCTTTACTAAAAAAGAATAAAACTTCAAGAAAATGATAGGCAAAACTGTCGGTCCTAACCACGCGCCAGCTTCAGAATGTTTGAGTATTTGCCCTCCCGACTGACCAGGGCCGAGGTGGCCAAAGTTTCGGGTTTCGTGGGACTGGGGTCACTCTCGGTTCCGTCGGTCCCTGCGCCCAGGAATGGGTGACGTGGGTGTAGGGACCGGGTGCCTTGTCTTTGGTCCTCACCCGATGCCCGGTGCCCCGCCTGTGGAATGAATGGGAGACGGTACCTGCGCGTTTTGTGTTTTAGGAACATTGTTTCATTTAACCCTCCCCACGAACTTTTGGGGAGGTGTTAATATCCCGATTTTAGGATGGTGCAACTGAGGTTCCGACGGATGCAGTGACTTGTCCAAAGTCACCCAGCCCGAAGGCGGCATAGCCAGAATTTGAACCCAATCTGCCCAGCTGCGGCTGAAGCTCCGCCACAACGCGTTCGTCGAATGCCAGTGCTAAGCCGAGGGGCCGGGCTATTCTCTATGCATCCATCCGCAGATGTTCAGAGGTCTGGGGAAGCCCGGTGCCCCGCGGGCCGAGGTGGATTCGCAGCGGAAACCCCCCAGAGCTGAGCTGCCGAGCTCCTTCTCCAGCTTGCAACATTTTGCTGAGCATCTACTATGTGCGGACCCACAAGAGCGAGAGCAGGACTGGGCCAACAAGTCGGTTCAAGAAGCTGGCTCAAGTTCATCGTGCTCTTCTTGGCGTAACTGAGCAATACTTTTGAGAGTCACGCAGATCCTGGCTGTGCGACATACGGCGAGTGACTTCATCTCTCCGGAACTCAGCTTGCCCCTCTGTAAATGGGGGCGTTAAACCCTCTTGTAGTGAAGATCGGATGAAAAGCATTTTGTACAGCACCAAGGCACACCGCAGGTGCTCAGTCGCCGCTCGTCCCCCTGCCGCCCCACTATGCGCGTCAAGGTAGCGCATTCCCGTTCCCGCTTCCCGCATCGGAACCCGTCTCGCGCGTCCCGGTTTTAGGCACTGGGGCAGCGCCGACCAAACAGAAAATTATTTCCGCCTGCTCGGCCCGCCCCGCCCCGCCCCGCCCCGCCCCGCCCCGCCCCGCCCCGCCCGTCCCCGGAGCCAGAAGGGGATTGTGGGGCCGCGGCGGCTGCCGCCGGAGCCGAGCGGGGCGGAAGCGCGCGCCGCGCTGCTGTTCGGGCCCGACCGCGCCGGCCCCCGCACCTCCTGGCCGGGGCTGCGGGCTGGGGTCGGGGCGGTCCCGGGCCCGGGGTGGCTGAGGCCGGGCGCCTTTCCGCGAAACCTGCCTCGCTAGTTCCCGGAACAGAGCGGAGGAGGCTGGAGGATGTTGAGGTTTCGTCGGTGCTGGGGACCAGGGGCGCGCCCTCCTCACCCAGCGTTAGAAAACCCCGGGGCTGGGGGGAAGGACCGCGCCGGCGTCTCCGGGTTTGCGTCTCCTTTGCATTGCATTCGGCTTTCTCCCGCGAAAGCAAAGCTTCTGACCTTGGGAGCGTTGAGAGAGGTTAAATTACTTTCCCGAGGTCACCCGGCGGGTTAGTGGCTTCGCTGGGTCTGCCTGCACGGTAGGCGTGGCCGCTTAGAAAGACCAGGCGCTGGAGTCGACCGACCTGGGTTTGAGTCCCAGCCCTGTCACTTACGCCTTTGACTATGGTTAGTAGTGTCTTATCAGGAACTCTCAGTTTCCCCATCTCAGAATGGGGACAGCGGTACTAACCGCGGAGCTGTGAGAAGTGAAGCTGTCAAGTGTTTAGAACGGGGGGAAGGGTGATTTCCCTGTCAAAGGTTATGACGCCGCGGTGGCCTCTCCAGCAGGCATGGTTGGGGCTCAAGGGTGGGTGTTCAGGTTCTTTCCTAAGTCAGACATCCTGAGTAAGAGGAATAGAGGACCGATCTAAAGAGGAACTGGTGGGAGTGAGGGGATTCCCCAGGCATTAGGCGGGCAATAGTCCTGGTTATTGTCAACAATGACTGTGCATGTGTGGGAATTTTTGGCTGTTCAGATCATTCCACAGGAAGAGCACGGTACTTACTGTCAAGTCCTCGCCTGCCATTAGCTAGCATTGTGACTCTGGGGAGTCTCTGCCTCTCTCATCCTCAGTTTGGCAATCTGGAAAATGAGGGTAATTGGATTCCTGCTCAATCTGGGTAGTGTGAATGGTTAAGCACTAGACTACAAACCTAAAGGCTGACAGTTGGAACCCACCTAAGCACCTCGAAAGAAAGGCTGACCAGCTCTTTCCAAAAGGTCACATCCTTGAAAACGCTGTGGAGTGCAGTTCTACTCTGTACACATGAGGTCTCCAGGAGTCGAAATCAATTGGAGGGCAACTGTGTTTTTTTCTTTCTTTCTTTCTCTCCTCCAATCTGCCAGGGTTTGTGCAGCTGTAGCTAGCCAAAGCCTAAGTAGGTGCTGTAAGACCTGTGAGTGACCATGTCAGGGCATCACCTAGGGACTTCCTTCAGAGAGTTAAAATGGGTAAGAAGGGAAGAAGTTCATGGGGTGAGGCAGCCAACTGCTCAGACTTTTTCCAGAGTTACTTGGAGTTTAAGGAGCCCTGGTGGTACAATGGTTAACCACTCAGTTGCTAACCGAAAGATCTGTGGTTTGAACCCACCAGCTGCTTGGCCAGAGAAAATTTACAGCCTTGGAAACCCTATGCAGCAGTTCTACCCTGTCCTATAGGGTTGCTATGAGTCGGAATTGACTTTATGGCACACAACAACAACTTTGAGTTTAGTTTCAGCTCTGCCTCTTGCTTACTGTGTGGCCTTGGGCAAAGCAGTTGCTTTCTCTGGCATTTGGGTGGATGACAAGGTCTTGGAAGTCCCCCTGGAGCTAACATTTTGTGGGCTGATGACTCTGCTCCTGGGGAAGTTTCCAGGCTCTAGGATGACAGATGAATAGCACCTTTGCCTTGCTGTAATCCTCTTTTCATCCCTCCTGTTACCATCAGAATAGAAGCTGAGAAAGTTGTATTCAGCATTTTAACAAGTACTTCATTGAATTATCATGGGCCAGCCATGGGAGATACACAGTTAGCTCCCGGACTCATGAGAGTGATGGACATACAGAGAAATAACCTCACTTTAAGATCATAAGGGCTATGATTGTGCTAAGAACAGTGCTGACACTGGCTGGGAGGAAATAATTGTGTTTATGGGGTCAGGGAAGGCCTCATCTGTGATTAAGTGGGTGAGAAAGGGGTGGAAGAACATAGCAAACAAGAAGAATGGCATCTGCAAAGGCACGGAGGCTGGAACCAGTGAAGTGTGGTATTGTTCCTTGTGGCCACCACATGGTGGTACGTGTGGTAGGAGCAAAAGAGGGAGTTAGAGGGATGGCGATGAAGAAAACACCAGTTTAAGGGGACCTTGAATGTCTTGCTAAGGAGCTTGGACTTCATCCTGAGGGCAGTGGAGAGCCACTGATGGCTTTTAAGTAAGGGATGCATGGCCAAATTTACTCATTGGTTATGGAGTCAGGGACTGCTTGGGGTTGAGGGGGAGGCTAGAGGTTGGGAAATTGGTTAGATCTTTGTTTCTCAACTTTTAAAATGCATGTCAGTCGGTTCCCTTGGGGTCTTGTTAAAATGCAGATTCTGATTCTAGGGTGGGGCCTGAGATCCAGCATTTTTAAAGCTTTTTTAAGAACTGTTTAAACTGTGGCCCAGTAGTTAAGCATTTGGCTGCTAACCAAAAGTTCAGTAGTTGGACTCTACCAACTGCTCCTTGGAAACCTTGTGGGGCAGTTCTACTCCACTATAGGGTTACTATGAGTTGAAATCATGGAGTTTGTCTTCTGGACAGGGAGTAGTAAGGGTAATATCCAATGATCAGAATAAGTAAGTTAAAATTGTCATAACTTAGAGATAATACCAGGATATGGTGAGCAATAAAAAAGAGAAGGGGAATGGGTCAGGAAGGGAGTGCACTAATCGTTATTATTGCTCACCTATTATTTGTCACATTTGAGTATTAACCAATCCTGGAAGCTTGCAGTTGGCTGGGCCATTTGACCAGGTCTGCACAATAAATTTTCTATAAAAGGGACATGTGCCACTCTGATTTATAGTATTTAATAGCCAGCAAGGGCCCAAGAAGAGATCTCTGGTTTTCTTTCTCCCATGACTGGCAAAGTTAGAGAACTTCTGCGCCATCAAAGTTCTAGTCTGAAGGTACTGACAGGGCTGAGAGGATCCCCACCTGACCCCCGAACGTGTAGCACAAGCAAGAAGCAAACTTGTAGTTTTTAAGTTATTGCAGTTTTGGTGCTTTTTTTTTTTTTAATCATTGTTGAAAATATATACAGCAAAACATACACCAGTCAGCAATATTTACATGTTTAGTTCAGTGACAAAGATTATATTCTTCAAGTTGTGCAACCATTCGCATCCTCCTTTTCTGAATTGTTTCTCCCCCATTAACATAAACTCACTGCCCGCTAAGCTTCCTGTAAGATCCAGCATTTTTAACAAGTGAGTCCGAGGAGCATGCACTATCCTCCATTTTCACGTAATGTCCATCTTCGCGTAATGGCCTGGTCTTTGGAAACTAACCATGTTGATAAGTGAGGAGTGGGTGTACTTGAATGGCAAAGGGTTAGATTTCTGAGTGTCCAGGTGAGAGAGGATATAAGAAGGAGGGCTCAATAGGGCTGGGACTGCTTGGCAAGGTGAGACTGTGGGACAACTCCCAGGGGTGCAGCCTAGGGGATTGGGCAGAGGAGGTCTGTTGGTCCACTCTCCAGTAGAACCAGGAGTGGGGCTAGGGAAGGAGCACTGTGGACCATGGAATGGCAATGCTCAGGGGCTGTCGATTATTTGGGCCTGGATCAGCAGAGAGGGCAAGAGGGCTGTCTTGAGAAGCAGGAGACTTCATGTCACAGAACATGCTGAGCAGACGCATGTTGGAAAGTTCACTGTGGTCACAGCAGGGCTGGTGGTCAGAGGCGTCAAGGAGGAAGGCAGAGAGGGCAACCTTTGAGATTATTGCAAGTGCTAGATTGTAAATTCCATAGGGCGGTGATCTTTACGTGTTCTGCATACTGGCATATTTCAAGCACCTGGACCAGTGTCTGGAACATAGTAGGTACTCAGTAAATATGTGTTGAATGTTTGGACATCTCCCGGAGTGAGGAAGAGACTTGGACTCTGGGAGTGTTGGTGTGGGTGGAGAGGAGCTACATAGGGGGTAGAATCAAGAGAGGGGGATAACTGGCAGTCGTGGTCATGGAGTGGGAGGGTGACCCCCAGATTTCTTTCTTAAACCCTGGAATCCTGAAGGTGGGAGGAAAGAGCTGGATTGGGAGAAGGTTGATGAGCTCAGGTTGGGGCTTGCTAATTTCAGGTCCAAGTGGACTGTCTGAGACGAGGGTTGAATATGTGTATCACATTAAAAATTATAAAACACTTTTGAAGTATATGTAATATCCTATATCTTCTATCATATCCTTTGTATCTTGGAAAAATATTCAGAGAGATCTTTGAGCATTGTCGCAATAGACGGTAACTGAAGCCTGGGAGCGGGTGAGATCACACAGGGACAATGTGCAGGTGCAGAAAGCAGAAGGCCAAGGCCAAAGCCCGAGGGCACACAGCATTTAAGAGGGGACAGAGAGAGGAGCCAGGCTAGAAGCATGAGAAGTAGCCAGAAATAGAGGAGGAACCCCAGAGAAAGTGGTGTCATGGAAACCAAGGAGGAGAGAGGAAGTGAGTGTCCTGCAAGGCAGATGTCTCAGCCAGGGGTGACTAGCCTGGCAGGGTGGAGGAGTGGCAGGCCGATTGCAATGAGAAGGGAAGACACTGAGTATAGACAGTCCTTCCTAGGGGATGGACTGTGAGCTGGAGGGAGACAGGACAGCAAGAGAGGGGATGCCAGGTCAAAGGAGGCGTGGTGTGAGTTTGTAGTGGGGTTGGTTTTGGGCCTGTGGGTATGCATAACAATAGGGATGCTCTGGAGGCAGAGAGAAAGGGAGGAGGAGAAGGATGGAGACATGGTGCACGTGTACGTGTGTGTAGGACTTTTTTGCTTGCTAGCATGTATTTTTTTAAATATTTCAGTTCTCTGTTTTTTAAAATAAACATTCAAGTACAATCTACGTACAATAAAGTTCACACATTTTTAGTCTATAGGTGACGACTTTTGACAAATGTATACAGTACAGCCCCATAACCAATAAAGATAGAGGACCTTTCCATCCCCCCAGAAAATTCCTTCATGTCCCATGGCAGTCACTCCCCGTCCCCCTAGCCCCAGGCAACCCTGATCTGATATGACTTCTGTCACTATAGATCACAATAGATTCATTTTGCTGGTTCTAGAACTTCATAAAAATGAAATCTTACAACATGTACTCTTTTTGTGTCCAGCTTTTCTTGCTCAGCACTGTATTTTCTTTTTGAAATAGGAAGCAAAGCCATTGCTGAGAAGGGAGCTTGGGGAGAGAGCAGGAGAGGGGGCCACTGGGACTATAAGATAGAAGGGTCTGGTGGGCTGGGGTCAGCAGGTGCTCAATGTCGTGTCCCCCTCGCCCCCCCCCCCCCCGCCCCGCCCCGGCTTGAGGCCAGTGGCAGAAGTGGAGAAAGCAGCCATGTGTATTTGAGTGTTCAGGTCAGAGGGTGGAGGATTCCGGGGTGCAGCAGACCTCTGTTATGGCAGGGGAAGAGTGAGGCATGGGGAGTGGGGGCAGACATGTTATGAAGATGCGGAAGCGTGGACTCAAGGTAGACGTGTAAAGCCTTCAGAATGATGGCAGGAGTTGGGATTCAAAATGCTGGAGTCGCACCTGACTCCTCCACTCTCCAGTTGCCAGTCCAGCCACGTCTTTTGGAATCCTTCCCTCTGTTCCCTGACCCTGGTCCGGTCCCTCAGTGCCTCAAGCTTGAAACTCTGTTTTTCCTGGCCAAGCCCTGGGACCCATCTCTCCTCCCTCTTGTGGAGTCTCTTTATTTTGATCTACAGTCTCTGCCTCCCCTGTGTCTTTCCCCCAGCCTCCAGATGAGCCTGGGCCTCAAAAAGCTGTCCCTTTGGCTTTGCTTTTGACCTCTATCTCACATCCCTTTGCCTTGTAAATCAGGAGACCACAGCGCTGTCTCCACACGCACCACTCATGTTTCTTCTTTGGCTCCACCTCACTGCTGCTGAATTGTTCTGCCAAGGGTCATCAGGAACAGCCTGTCATGAACACCTTCTAGAGCTTGTGGCTATTCAGCCTCATTGAGTGAGCTCATTCAGTTTCATGGCTTTAAATACTATCTAACATCCAAATGTGAATCTCCAGTCCTGGCCTTTTTCTTGAACTGCCTACTCAACATCTCTACTTGGATGATTTAATCTATATCTTGAACTAAACATATCCAAAATAAAACTCTTGATCTACCCTCCCACCTAACTGCTTCATCCAGTCCTCTCCATCGCAGTTGATGGCAGCTTGAGCTTTCCAGTTGTTCAGGCCAAAAACCTTGGAGTCATTCCCCACTCCTCTCCCACATCCATTCTGTCAGCGAACTCTCTGGGCTCTACCTTCAAAATATGTACAGAATCCTACGGCTGCTTCCCAGCATCTCCACCATCATTCTCCTCCCTGGATTGTTGTGGTAGTCGCCTAACTGGCCTCCCTGCCTCACTCCTTGCCCCTGAGTCTATTCTCTACACGGTGGCCACAGTGATCCTATTAAACTCTTAAGATATCAGGTCACCCCTAGGTTCAGTGTCCTCTAGGGGCTCCCATCGCACTTCGAGGGAAGGCCCAAGTTCTTACCCAAAAACAAAAACCCAGTGCCGTCGAGTCGACAGGGCTCTACAATGTCCTCTACAATCTACTGCCCCAAAACCCCTGGCTTCATCTCCTCCATTCTCACCCTCGCTCCCTGGGCTGCAACCAGACTAGCTTCCTGGCTGTTCCCTGTGCACACCACTCGTGCCTCTGCCTTAGGGAGGATGCTTCTGCCTCAGAGCCTTCACACCAGCTATCCTGTCTGCCTGGAACACTCTCCCTGCACCCAGATGACTAACTCCCTCACCTTCTTCAGGTATGTGCTGAAATCTATCTTCTCATCAGGCATTCCTTGACCACCTTATTTCAAACTGCATCCTGCTTCTGCCCTGGAACTCCCCATCTTCTTTATCCTTCACCTTCTACATTATTCACATACCTATGTCTGTTATCTGTCTTTCTCTTCTAATGTAAGCACCACCACAATGGGATCTTTGTGGGTTTTGTTGCTGTTATGAATCTAATTGTGTCCCCTGAAATATATTTTGAAGTCCTAGCCCCTGTACTTGTGAGTGTGGCCCTGTCTGGACATAGTGTTCCCAACTTTTGTTATGTTAATAAGGTCATACTGGAGTAGAGTGGGTCCTAAGCTTCATTCCTTCTGAGTGGTGTCTTCTAAAGGGGAGTATAGACACAGAAAGGAGCGCTGGTGGCACAATGGTTAAGCACTTGGCTACTCACTGAAAGGTTGGCAGTTTAAACCCACCAGCCACTCTGTGGGAGAAAAGACCTAGCAATCTGCTCCCATAAAGATTTCAGCCTAGGAAACCCTATAGGGGGCAGTTTTATTCTGTTTTATAGGGTTGCTATGAGTTGGAATTGACTCGATGTCACACAACAACAGCGTGGACACAGAGCGATAGACACACAGGTGGAGATGCCATGAGATGGTAGAGATGCATCCGTAAGCAGCAAAGGAACACCAAGGATTGCTGGCAGTCACTAGAAACTAAAAGAGAGACCCACAAAAGGAATCGATGCGGCCAAGACCCTGACTTGGACTTTTAGCCTCCAGAACTGTGAGAAAATAAATTTCTGTTCTTTAAAGCCACCCATTTGTGGTATTTTGTCATGGCAACCCCAGGAAACTAAGATAGCTGCTCCACTGAAGGGTCTAGAACCGTGCCTGGCAGATAGAAGGTCCTCAGTAAATTTTTACTGAAAGAACTGAAGGAAGGTGTCAATAAATTCTACACCTACAAAAAGTTGAATTGGTAAAAGTTGTGTGATAGATATATTTACAACAATGACAAAAAAAAAAAAAAGTTGCCGGGGCTGCTTATGTACAACCAAAAACCTCATGGGATTTGGTACCTTGGTTTGGAGGTTTAGGGTCATGGTTTCATGGGATATCCCAGTTAATTGGCTTAATAACATGTTTAGTACTTCTGTTCTACCTCTGAGTTCCTTGCATAGTACCTGGGGTCTTAAAAGTTTGCAAGCATCATCCAAAGCAAGACAATTGATCTCTATTCACCTGGAGCAACAGAGGAAGAAGGAAGAGTCAGGAATAGGAGGAGGATATAGAATGTGTGGCCAGTTGCCTGCATGAACAACTGTCTCCTTTGCCATGAGACCAAAAGAAGTGGATGGTGCCCTGCTACCATTACTGAACATTTTGATCAAAGATTTTATAAATGAATCCTGATCAAAAAGGGGAAAATGTAGAACAGAATTTAAAATTCTCATGGACTCCATAGTTGCTGGAGCCACGGGGGCTGGATAAAGCCCCGAAACTATTGCCCTGAGATAATTTTTAAACCTTAAGCCAAAAATGTCCCATGAAATCTTCCTAAAACCAAAGGATAGTTTAGCTTAACTAGTACAGAATGTCTGCCTTGGGCATTATGCTCTTTTATGAACTATCTACATGGGATCTAAGTGACAACAGCAACTCTAAAGACTAGATAGGAACCTTAAAGGGCAGTGAGTTTATGTTAATGGGGGAGGAACAACTGAGGAAAGGAGGGTAAGAATGGTTCTACAACTAAAAAAAAAAATGTAATTAATGTCACTGAACTGTGCATGTAGAAATTGGTGAATTGGTGTTTGTTTTGCTATGTATGTTCTCAACAACAACAACAACAAAGAACTGAAGAAAACAACTCTAAGCATCTGTCTTCATGCCCCAGGCAGCCAAGCTGTGAGCCTGTAACCCAAGCCCTGCCAACCTGATGTGCTCTTGCTCTGCTCTGAGGAACAAACGCCCAGGACAGAGGCTGGTGGGGGTCACTCTTGATGGCTTTGCTGGTGGTGCCCAGTGGGTGCTGTGTCCAGTGCCAGCCTATTCCTGCTGAGCGACAGTGTGCTTTCTTGGCTCCCAAGGCTCCTGCCTCCAGGTGAGTTCCTCAGCTACTAGCCAAAAGATTGGTAGTTTGAATCCACCCAGCTGCACTATGAGGAAGTAAAAGATGTAGTAAAATGATGAAGTAAAAGAACTAAACCGAAGATTTGAAAGGGTGGCTTGAGAAGACAATGTATTATAATGACATGTGCAAAGAGCTGGAGATAGAACACCAAAAGGGAAGAACCCACTCGGCATTTCTCAAGCTGAAAGAACTGAAGAAAAAATTCAGTCCTCGAGTTGCAATAGTGAAGGTTTCTATGGGGAAAATATTAAATGACGCAGAAAGCATCAAAAGAAGATGGAAGGTATACACGGAGTCTTTATACCAAAAAGAATCAGTCGATGTTTAACCATTTCAAGAGGTAGCATATGATCAGGAATTGATGGTACTGAAGGAAGAAGTCCAAGCTGCACTGAAGGCATTGGCAAAAAACAAGGCTCCAGAATTGATGGAACATCAATTGAGATGTTTCAACAAACAGAAGGAGAGCTGGAAGTGGTTACTCATCTATGTCAAGAAATTTGGAAGACAGCCACCTGGCCAACCAACTGGAAGAGATCCATATTTATGCCTGTTCCCAAGAAAGGTGATCCAATCGAATGTGGAAGTTATCGAACAATATCGTTAATATACACACGAGTAAAATTTTGCTGAAGAGCATTCAAAAGTGGCTGTAGCAATATATCGACAGGGAACTGTCAGAAATTCAGGCCTGTTTCAGAAGGGGATGTGGAACCAGGGATGTCACTGCTGATGTCAGATGGATCCTGGCTGAGAGCAGAGAATACCAGAAGGATGTTTACCTGTGTTTTATTGACTATGCAAAGGCATTCCACTGTGTGGATCATAACAAATTATGGATAACGTTGCGAAGAATGGGAATTCCAGAACGCTTAACTGTGCTCATGAGGAACCTTTACGTAGATCAAGAGGCAGTTGTTTGGACAGAACAAAGAGATACTGCATGGTTTAAAGTCAGGAAAGGTGTGCGTCACGGTTGTATCCTCTCACCGTACCTATTCAGTCTGTATGCTGAGCAAATAATCTGAGAAGCTGGACTATATGAAGAAGAATGGGGCATCACGATTGGAGGAAGACTCATTAACAACCTGCGTTATGCAGATGACCCAACCTTGCTTCCTGAAAATGAAGAGGACTTGAAGTACTTACTGATGAAGATTAAAGACTACAGCCTTTAGTATGGATTACACCTCAACATAAAGGACACAAAAATCCTCACAACTGGACCAATGAGCAACATCATGATAAACGGGGAAAAGATTGAAGTTGTCAAGGGTTTCATTTTGCTTGGATCCACAATCAACAGCTATGGAAGCAGCAGTTAAGAAATCAAAAGATACATTGCATTGGGCAAACCTGCTGCAAAAGACCTCTCATAAAGTGTTGGAAAGCAAAGACATCACCTTGAAGACTAAGGCGCACTTGACCCAAGCCATAGCATTTTCAATCGCATCATACACATGTGAAAGCCGGACAATGAATAAGGAAGACCAAAGAATTGATGCCTTTGAATTGTGGTGTTGGCGAAGAATATTGAATATATATATATATCATAGACTGCCAAAAGAATGAACAAATCTGTCTTGGAAAAAGTACAACCAGAATGCTCCTTAGAAGCAAGGACAGCGAGACTGTATCTTACATACTTTGGACATGTTGGCAGGAGGGATCAGTCCCTGGAGAAGGACATCATGTCTGGTAGAGGGTCAGCGAAAAAGAGGAAGACCCTCACTGAGATGGATGACACGGTGGCTGCAACAGTGGGCTCAAGCATAAAGATTGTGAGCATCGCGCAGGACCAGGCAGTGTTTCGTTCTGTGGTACATAGGGTCACTATGAGTTGGAACTGACTCAATGGCACCTAACAACAACAACAGCTGTACTATGGAAGAAAGGCCTGGTGATCTGCCAAGAAAATCCTATGGTGCTCAGTTCTACTCTGTAACACAGGGGTTGCCATGAGTCAGAATTGAGTCCACAGCACTGGACTTAGTTTTTTTTTTTTTTTTTTTAACGTCTTCTCAAGACATTTCTGTTTTTGCTTAAGAAGTAGAGTCAGTTTCCCAGATACCCCTCACTGCTTCAAGTCAAAATCACCAAGGCCAGTAGCTCCCTCAGTCATTGTCCCGTTTAACCTCTCTGTGGCATTTGATCACGTGGCATTTGACCATCCTCTTCTGCAGAAAACAAAAACTCTCTTCCCTTTGCCCTCTCTGTCTCATTCCCTCGCATTTCTCAGCTGCCTTTGCTTGGGGTCCTTTTCCCCTGCCTACTCTGTGGGGGTCCTCTTCTGGATCCACATGCTTTCCCTGGAAGTGCTTATCTGTGCCTGTAGCTTCAACCTTGACCTGTGTGCTGGTGACTTAGTCCTGACATCTGTCTAGGCCCAGGCCTCTTTTCCCCAGTCTCTCAGCCAGCCACACCCACTTAGATCTGGCTTATTTGAACTGTGCCCAAAATTGAACTTGACGTCATGCCACCCCCGGACCCGCCCTTCCTCTTGTAGGTCCCACCTCAGTTAATAGCTTTCACTCTCCTTAGACAAAAACCTGGCCATCCCTCTCAATTCGCTATCTCCCTCACTGCTCTGAATCAGCTACCAAGTCCTTTTTTTTTTTTTTAAATAATATTTTCTTGTGTTTTTGGTGAAAGTTTACACAGCAAATTAGTCAACGCGTCTTAAATCCAAAATTTCCCGTTTCCCCTAAACACTGTCCTTTCAGCTCTAAGCAGCTTTGTCCTAGACCTCAGCAACTGCCTCCCAACTGACCTGTCTCCCATGTTCTTTGTCCCTGCATCCTCCACTTGGCTGGCTGCTGAAAATGACTCTCTGGGCCACACTGTTGCTGGGCATCAGTGCAAATCCCACCCTCAGGCCGCTCACCCTAGCTGAGAGAGCACACAGGCCACCATGTCCCCCACTGCCTGATTTCAGTCTCTGGCCCACTTCAGTCAAGAAAGAGACCACACAGCTCCAGGTTCACACCCCATAACACTAACAGAAAACAGGCCTCAGAAGAATGAATGGGATATTGTCCTTATTTTGAATGAAGTGTCAATGAAGGATAACTTAAGCTAATTATCAAGTTATCCCGGAAGCCAAATTATAGACATTGTCCTGTTATAAACACCGTGTCTCAAGAGAGCAGCATGGAGACATTTGGGCAGCTGGGAGCCTAAGCTCATTAGCTTTCCTCCAACTTGCTCTGTCTTCTCCTTCGTCCCATGCTTAAGAGTGGGAAACAGCTTCAGTGGGGCTCCTGGCTCCCTCTCCTCCCCACAGCCAGGTGGTTTTACAAGTGCTACTGATTCTCCTTCAAATACCTGTCCACCCCTGTGGTCACCGCCTGCGTTGGGGTCATCACTATCTCTTGCTGTGCAACCTTGGACAAGTGACTGAACAAGTCAGAGCCTTCATTTTCCTCATCTGTAAAAGTGGAATTTGTGTGTGTGTGTGCGGGTGTGTGGTAAAAACATACACAGCAAAACAGACACCAATTCAACAATTTCTACATGTATAATTCATTGACATTGATTACATTCTTAAAGTTGTGCAACCAGTCTCGCTATCCTTTTCCAAATTATCCCACCACTGTTAACTCTGCCCCCTAAGCAAAAACTTTCTCTTCCTCCCCTGCACCCCTAGTAACCACTCATAATCTTGTAACCACTAATACTTTTTAGTTTCTATATATTTGTTTGGAAACACTGGTGGTATAGTGATTAAGAGCCATAGCTCCTAACCAAAAAAGGTGGGCAGTTCGAATCCACCAGGCACTCCTTGGAAACCCTATGAGGTAGTTCTACTCTGTCCTGTAGGGTGGATATGAGTCCAAATCAGCTCCCTGGCAACCGGTTTGTTTGTTTTTCTGGTATATATTTGCTTGGAGCCCCAGTGGCACAGTGGTTAAGCACCAAAAGGTCAGCAGTTTGAATCCACCAGATGCTTCTTGGAAAGTCTATGAGGCAGTTCTACTCTGTCCTATAGGGTCACTATGAGTCAGAATTGACTCAATGGCAATGGCTTTGGTTTTTTTTTTTTTTAATGTATATATTTGCTTAAGGAGTTCTGGTGGCGTAACGGTTAAGCTCTCACCTGCTAGCAGAAAGGTCAGTGGTCAGACCCACCAGCTGCTCTGCAGGAAAAAAGACCTGGCAGTCTGTGCCCACAAAGATTATAGCCTAGGAAACCCTATGGGACAGTTCTACTCTGTCCTGTAGGGTCAATAGGAATCTGAATCTACTTAACGACACACAACAACAACATACATTTCCTTATTTGATGTAAGTGAGCTCATACAGTATTTGTCCTTTTGTGACTAACATTTCTCTCAGCAGAATGTTTTCAAGGTTCACCCGTGTTGTGGCATGTATCAGAACTTCATTTCTCTTTAGGGCTGATATCCCGTTGTATGGATATACCACGTTTTGTTTATCCATTCATCTGTTGATATTGAAGTTGTTTCTATCTTTTGGTCACTGTGAAAAGTGCTGCAGTGAACACTGGTGTACACGTGTCTGTTCGAATCACTGCTTTCAAGTCTCTTGGGTATACACTTAAGAGTGTAATCGCTGGGTCACGTGGTAGTTCTATGTTCAACTTTTTGGGCGTAAAATAGGAATTTTTTTTAAAAACATGGCGAAGTTTAACTTCTATCAGGTATACCAAATGCCTTGCATAGTTGTTGCTGTTAGTTGCTATCGAGTCAGTTGCGACTCATGGTGACCCCAAGGGTGCAGAGCAGAACTACACTCTATAGGGTTTTCAAGGTTGTGACCTTTTGGCAGCAGATCGCCTGGACCCACTTTTGAGGTGTCTCTGGGTGGTTAGGAAACTCTGGTGGCGTAGTAATTAAGAGCTACGGCTGCTAACCAAAAGGTCAGCAGTTTAAATCCACCAGGCTCTCATTGCAAACCCTGTGGGGCAGTTTTACTCTGTCCTTTAGGGTCATCAACTCAACAGCAACTGTTTGTTTTTTTTTTTTTCCCCTGGGTATGTTCGAACTGCCACCTTTGGTTAGCTGTAGACCACTTAACCATTTTCACCACCCACAACTCCTGCCTAACATAGAGCTGAGTTCAAATTAAGCATTCAGTAAATGGTACTTTTCCTGTTCTCTTCTTGCTTCCCCACCCTTCCTCCTTCCCAATCCTGAACATATGTTTCCCAGGCTTAAAAGTGGTCCTTACTCCCTCATCTTACAGGATAAAGTTCAAATGTCTTATCGAGGAGGCACTTAGCCTTTGAGTTCTGGTTCCACCCACTGTCCTCCCCACCGTTGAGTCACGCTACCCTCCTCCATTCATTTATTAAAAACATGATCATTCCAAAGTCTCCCCACAGATTACTTGCTGGTCCTAAAGGAAGAAAATCCATCTTCAGTATAAAGCTGGAGCTGTCACCAGCTAGAGCCACCAATCTGCATTAGCATCACTAATGGTGGAACTCCAGGCATTGAAGACACCCTGATGTAGTGCCATAAACAGCCAGAAGTAGCACCCACGGAATGTTCTTGCCAGAACAGTCAACCTGAATCTAATCAAGCCTGTAGATCTAATTTCCAGTTTACAGGAAATAGAGGGTAAACACCACCATGAGGAAGCAATCAGAGAAATCTAGAAGGTGGGACATGGATGTCTGTAATTTACGTAAAATGTTTTAGTCATTCAACAAGTCGATGGCATGGGGGAAACAGGTTACTGTAGATTTAAATGAGACTTGAGAGACTTATCCAAATGCAGCATGCAGACCTTATTTAGATCTTGATTGAAATAAAACAAATGTTAAAAAAAAATTGGGGGGGGACAATTATGGAAATTTCCATATAGACTGGATATTATATGATTTTAAGGAATTGTTAATTTTGTGAGGTGCGCTAATGATATTGTCATAAGGAAGAAAACATCCGGAGGTATTTAGGACTCAATTGTCCTGCAAAGTCTAAGTTACTTTTAAATATAACAGTAAAAATAGTAAATATGCTAATATGTTAATAATTATTTAATCTAGAAAATTGGTATGTGGGAGTTTGTTTTACTGCTCTCTGCTTTTCCCAACCACTCCCCATCTTTCAGTTTGTCTTACTGTGGTGGCACGTGTGTTGCTGTGATGCTGAAAGCTATGTTACCAGTATTTTAAATACCAGCAAGGGCACCCATAATGGACAGACTAGGAAGAAAGACCTGGCAATCTACCTCCAAAAATTAGCCAAAGAAAATCTTATGGATCACAACAGAGCATTGTCTGACTCACTTGCTTTGGACACATCATCAGGAGGGAACAATCACTGGAGAAGGACATCATATTTGCTGAAATAGAGGGCCAAGGAGGGCAAGGGAGACCCTCAGTGAGATGAATTGGCATAGTAGCCACAACAATAGACTCAAACATGCTGGCCATTGTGAGGATGACACAGGACTGGGCAGCATTTCCTTCTGTTGCACATAGGATTGCCATGAGTTGGAATCAACTTGAGGTGCTGTCTACCTATCTATCTACTTTTCTCTATGTTTGAAAATGTGCATAATAAAAAAGACCTTTAAAAACATCTTGGACAATAAAAATTAAAAAAAGAAACAAACATCTTTGAGTGCCAACTCTGTGTCAGCCACTGAACTAAGATCCAATGTGGTCCCTGCCCCCAGGAAACAGAGTGTGGTAGGAGAAAGATGAAAAATCAGATGATCACACTAATAAATGAGTAATAACAAATGGGTAAAACTAGTTTGAAGGAAAGGGACACAGTTCTTGAGGGGGTAGTGGTGGAAGCTGGCTGTCAGAGTCTGGAGGGGTGGGGAGCGCTTCTCCCTCAGAAGGGAGAACTGGAGCTCTGAATAGAGTGGGTGTTAGTCAGGCACAGAAGCGGGAGGGGGAGAGGCGGGGTGGGAGTGAGGGTGGGAGGAGTTTGCAGTCTGAAGGAACAGTGTGTGCTAAGGGAGCGAGAGGAGGGGAGGGAGCTTGTTGCTTTAGGGATTCAAGAAGATCTGAGAGACTGAAGGGAGAGGGCAGCACAGGGGACTTGAAGATGAGGAAACCTGCTCCCCTGTGCCCAGGAAGACCTGTGGGTAGGGTTGCCAGATGTGAGCTAAGTATTTCAGTCTTTATCCCGAAGCAATGGGAAGCCATTAAAAGGTTTTGAACAGGGATAACATGATCCAATTTAAGGCTTAGAAAGACAACTCCGGCTGCTGTGTGGACACCACAGTGGGCTGTGGGGGCCTACTTAGGAGCAATCACAGTGGTCCAGGGTGGGGTGGTGCAGGGTGGAGGTGGGGAGCAGTCATGGGGTATAATAATGACATAGCTGAGATCCTGACTAGGAGATGCCAGGATGACTCCTGGGTTTCTGGATGTGGAAGTGGGTGGGTGGGTGAAAGAGCCAAACATTGGAATAGAGTCACTGGAAGTAGGCTGTGTGGCAGAGGAGGCGGTGCTGATGGCTTTGGACAGGTTGAGTTTGCAGAGTTTTTGAAATGCCTGAGGTAGACGCTGAGTGGGCAGTGGGTGTCTTGGTTAGAGCTGAGAGGAGAGGTGTGGGCCAAGCCCCACAGGGATAAATGGTAATTACAGAGTGGGTATAGAAGTGTCCAGATAGAGAAGAGAGAAGAGAGAAGTTCTGTACTGAGCCTTGAGGAACCCCAATAGTTTAGGCTGAGGAGGGGAGGTTGAGCCTGTGCTGGAGACTAAGAGAAAGCAGCCAGTGAGGCAAGAGGGCGCAGGAGAGTGTGGTGCCCAGAAGGCAAGGGACTAGAGAATTTCTAGAAAGAGGAAGTGGCCAACCATGTGGAATGCTGCTGAGAGGTCAAGACAGGAGGGTTGACAGGATTCTGCCAGTTTCGATGATGTCAAGGCCATTGGGACCACAGTGAGAGCTATTTCAGTGGTGAGTGGGGGTGGAAGCAGATGGAAGTGGGTTGAGGACTAAGCGGAAGTGAGAAAAGGAAGACGATGTG
Organism: Elephas maximus indicus; assembly: GCF_024166365.1. Taxonomy (NCBI): domain Eukaryota; kingdom Metazoa; phylum Chordata; class Mammalia; order Proboscidea; family Elephantidae; genus Elephas; species Elephas maximus. The sequence goes on along the minus strand of NC_064837.1, from coordinate 46,258,847 downwards.
TGTAGACAGCTCTTTGGGGAAGTTTGACTGTGAAAGGGGAGGAGAGAGGGATGGGAGCTGAAGCCTATGGAGTCAAGGGAAGATTTGGCTTTTGATCATTAGTTTTTATCAGGGGTTTAGAAGTTTTTCTGTTGGAGTTGTTGATGTTCATGGCAATCGAACCGATTCTGACTCAGGGCAAGCCCATGTGTGCAGAGTGGGATGCCCCACAGGGAGTTAAGAGACATAGCAACCATTTGCAGTCCTTATTTGGGTTCTAGTTCAAATAAACTAAGAAAATTGTAAAGAAAAAATATATATATAATTGGAAATTGGAGCACTGACTGGCTACTTGATGTTAAAGGACGATGTCAGTTCTTTTAGGTTTAATAATAACATTGAGGTTATGTTTATTTTTAAAGAGTCCTCATTTTGTAGAAATACATCCTGAAATATTTAGGAATGATATGATATCTGGGATTTGCTTCAAAATAATAAGGGGTATGTTTTGTGTTTTATTTATGGTGGTTATGAGGGTGTATTCATTTATCAAAACTATTTGAGCTGTGCACTTAAAGTGTACATTTTGATTGTATGTAAATCATACAATAAAGTTGGTTAAAACAAAAAGAAAGAGTCAGGGAAGAAATGAATAGAGATGAAGATGAAACAAGATAGGTCATGAGTTGATATGTATTTTAAAGCTGGGTGTTGGGTACACAGAGGTTCATTAAACTCTTTTGTTTAGGTTTGAAATTTTCCATAATAAAACTTTTTTTTTCTTAATTGCATGAAGGAAGATGCTATAGTTACTCCTGTTTTACAGATGAGGAAACCAGAACTTCCAGAGGTTAATAACTTGCCCCAAAGTGTCACAGCTGGCAAAATGATGAGTCCAGAATATGGTAAGACCCATCTGAATACAGAACTTAAGTTATGAGCCCTGGCTGCAAATTTCTAGAAGAGGTAGAGCAAAGTTTAGGTGTCAGTTAAGGAATGATGGAGCTCTGCTGGGTAGCAACAGAGTCAGACTCAGGGAGTTCTGGAAGCAAAAAAGGCAAAAATGGTGATGGTTGAGAAATGGATTCCCTCTTAGATGCAGCATGGTGGGGGGCAGACTCATGGTAATAAAGCGGACTTGGGACACAGTTGCCTGGGTTGAGTCCTGATTCTCCCACTTGCTAGCTGTGTGACCTTAGGCAAGTCACTTAACTTCTCTGACCTTTAGTTTCCTCACTTATAAAATGAAATACTAAGAGTATCTACCATGTGAAACCAGAATCCTCATGCACTGCTAGTGGGAATGTAAAATGGGGCAGTCAGTTTGACAATTTCTTAAAGTTAAATGTAAATTTACCATATGACCCAGTAATTCCACTCTTAGGTATCTACTCAAGAGAAATGAGAACATATGTTCACAGAAGGACTTGTATGCCAGTGTTCATAATAGCGTTACTCATAATAGCCAAAAAGTGGAAACAACCCAAATGTGATTGGATAAACAAAATGTGGCATGTCCATGTAATGGAATACTACTAGCAATAAAAAGGAACAGAATACTAACATACAATACAGCATGGATAAACTTCAAAAACATGCTAAGTGAAAGAAGCTGGATGGAAAAGACCACCTATTATATAATTCCATTTGTATCAAATGTCCAGAAAAGGCAAATCTATGAAGACAGAAAGTAAACTACAGTAGTCACCTGGGGTTGGGGGTGGGAAAGGGAAGTTACTGTGAGTGGGGGTGAGGGATCTTTTAGGAAATGTTTTAAAATTGGATTGTGGTAATGGTTGTACAGCTTGGTAAATTTACTAAAAATCATTGAATTGGACATTTAAAATGGGTTATATATGTATGTAAAATTAAAAAAATATAGAATTGCTATGGGGGTTAAGTGAGTTAGTATAACATAAAGTGCTTAGAACAGAGCCATTGTCCTTCATTCATGCGTTTATTTAAACATATTTGTTGAATGTTTACTTTGCATCAGACACTGCTGGGCATCAGGCAGCAGTGATCCTTGCTCTCAAGGAGACTGTACCTTAGTTGCAAACTAAATAGTTGTAAGCTGTGGAGAAGAATAGCAGGGGTTCCTATATTAGACTAGTTGTCAGGTAGGGCTCTCTGAGGAGGAGAAATTGAACAGGCCATGTGAAGAATTAGAGACACAGCTGGTGCAAAGGCCCTGAGGCAGGCAAGAGTTTGGTGGATTGCAGAAACTGAAAGAGGTTCAATTTGGCTGAAGCAATGTGAGAGAGGGAGAATGGAGCACGAGATGATGTGGGAGAGAGAGGCAGGGGTTAGATCATGCATGTTGAGACAGGCTTTTGGGGGGAAATCAAGAGTTTGTTGGGGATGGGTGGAGTTACCTCTTCTAGGACTTGATGGGAGTTTCAGGCTCTTTCCACCCTGGGGAGTAGGTTGGGGATCAGCCACAGAGCTTCAGGCTGTCCTTAGAAACCATGTCACCTTTCAGTGAGGGGAATTAGAGGCTCAGAGAGAGAGAGAGAGAGCTGCCCAAGGTCACTCAGAGAGGTGATGGCTCGGCTCGGCTCCGTATCAGCCTCTTTGTGGCTGAGTTGCCTGGGGAGGGGGTTCGGGCCCCATCTGCACGAACAAGGTAATTCCTCTTATCCCAGAGAGGCTCCAAGAAAGGAACCCAAGAAACCTTGGGTGTTTGTGCTGCTTGCTGCCTCCTGCTGCCCAGTCAGCTCATCCCACAGCCACCTTTTCCTTCAAGTCCCTCTCCCAGCTCCAAGGGGCCCTACCTACCCCTCATTCCCTGAGGCATCACACGGGACCCAGCATCCAGTCTTGCCCCTTTTTTTCTCCCTAGGAGAGGAGAGGTTCCTGAGAAGGGTGTTGCCTCTCCGGCCCATAGGCTGAGGACGGGGTCTGGGGCCCTCTACTGGGAGTAAAGGGAATTGCAACAGCCCGGCAAGCCGGAGCAAGTAAATCATGTTTCAACCCTTGTGACTACGTTAAAGAAGTCAGTGTGGTCCCCTTTTCGCTGATGGGGACATAGAAGCTCAGAATGTGTAGGTGACCTACCCAGGGTTGTACAGCTGTGGGGCTTTTAGTTTTTTAGTTATTCATACTACCATAATCCCTACTGTTTGTAAATTGTTTCGGTGCCCACAAAGTACTTTCCCATCCTAGGTATATTCTGGGGTGCCTGATTAGAGGGAGGAAAGAAGAAGGTGGAGGCAGAGGGAATTCCTTCTGCAGTGAATGACTCCCAAAGTAATGGCCCCTCAATAAAGTTCCTAAACTCAGATTTGGTGGGCTGGTGGCTTTCGGAGTCGGAGAAGGAAGAGACTATTGATCTTGATTGTTAGGTAATATTCACTCCTTTATTCATACTGAAAAGTTTCTTGGGTGCTTTCTAGTTGTGTCGGCACCTTGGAGGCACGAGAATGCAAATGTAAATGAGCCTCTCTGGGATAAAAGGAATTACCTTGTCCAGGTTCATGCAGATGGGGCCCGAACCCTCTCCCCAGGCAACTCAGCCACAAAGAGGCTGATACGGAGCCAAACCGAGCCGATTGAAGCGGATGCCCCTCAGCCCCACAAGCAAAAGGAATCAGGTGCTGCTGTCTCAGAGTAAGAGTTGTCAGCACTCTTCCCCAGAGGAGACAGCCGTGAAGATCATCATCCTTCCAGAACTTTTCTCAGGTGGAAAGGGTGTGTGTGGAGGGTGGCGTCAGGGCTCTTGGGGCAGTTGGGAACTCAGGACTCTAAACCCAGCTCAGCTAGGTGACCAAACAGGAGCCCAGGAACTCCCCGCCACCAGCTGCCCGGGGGACCTCTTCTGCAGGAGATGCCAGGGTGTGGGTATTCTGAGCAATGGAACACCACACACCCTCATTCCTCACACCTGAGCCCCGCCTTGGGGGCTTTGCCTCTGGCCTCTGGGAAAGGAAGGTGGGGGAGGCAGGCCCTCTTCATCCTTTTCTTCCAGATGTTACTTGGTGACATGAAGGAAAACAATGCCTCTGTTGTCACCGCCCAGAGGACCAAGATACAAGCTGCATCGTTCTTGCCCTTACAGAAACTCTGTCTTGCTCCAGCCCCAGAATGAGACATTCATCTCTCTCTGACTCCCCAGTATCCTTCTGCACCCTTACTCCAGCCATCATACCAACCTCTCCATATATACCTGGGGATAGGAGGCAGCCATATGCCAATAACCTAATCAAAAGAGAAATAATTCGAGGATTCATTCATTATTTATTTAAAAATGTTTATTGAGCACCTATTATGTCCGGGACTGTTCTAGGCAGAGGGAATGCAGCTGTGATTAAGACAAGACCCCCATCAGTTCATTTCTAGTGGGAGACATAGGAAATAAATACATTCATAGACTTTCATATAAGAGTAAGCTCTGCAGGAACTAAAGCAGGGAAAGGGAATAGAATGTGCTGGGGAGAGGAGTCCTGCCTTATCAGGATTTTACTGGGAATTCACTTTTTCTTTGCTTTACTTGCCTTGGGGAAGACGAGAGTGAAGGCCTTCGTGTTCTCTTCTCTGGCTTCCTCAACTCATTTTGGCAGCTCAGGCCTCAGAGGGCGGCGTCTTGGAATTTGAGAGGGTTAGAATGAGAGACCCTCCCCCTGGAAATATGGTCAAGAGGCGGGACGTTTAGAAACTGCATCAGAGAAATGGAAATAGGTCCTGAGAAATGGAAATAGGAAGTTTATCTTCTTTCTATAAATAATAATAATACTTGAGTTGGAAATGAGTGGATGGCAACTAACAACAACAGTAATACTACCCCCTCCTGCGAATTTATCTTTTTCTTTGTTCATTTTGCACACACTTACTGAATCCCTAACTACTCATTCAACAGACATTTTTTTGCGCCCGCTGTGTGCTCTTGTTGTGTGCTCGGCATAGTTCTAGGGCCGGGAACAGGGAGGTAGAGTCCCTGCCCGCGGGAGTCCCTGCTGTGCAAAGCTCATCGACAACCACAGCTTCATTTTATCTTTTCCCTCAACGTTGTTTTTGAGATTCATCTATGCTGGTACATGGAGCTCCATTAGCTCCAACAGGGCAGTTATGAACGTTCCCATTTTACAGATGTAAAAACTGCGACTGCTAAAGGAAAGATGAGTTGCTTTCGAGTAAATGAGTCGACGACTCAATCCCTGGACGCCGCCGCGCCACGTGCAGCCGCACCTTTTACCCCTCGCGATCCTACCGGCGCAAGCTCTCTCCTGTCTCCCTCCCAGCCGCGGCAGCGCCGGGTCCACGTGTGTGTGTCTGTGTGCAGAATGGGGACGGGGGCGGTGCCGCCGGCGGGGTGGGGTCCGGGATGACGTCACGGGCAGTGCGGCCCAATCAGCCGCGGGCTCGCGGCCCCGGCGCTGGTATTGGGGCAGCGAGGGGGCAGTTCTCTATAACGCGGTCTCCGGGAGCCAGCGGGGAAGAAAGGAGCAGAGCGGGCGGAAGGCGCCCTCCCCGCCGCTTGGGCCCGGGCACTGGGTGCCGGGCCCGGGGTCCTTCCCGCCTCCCGCGGCCGCCGGCCGCTTTGTTTCCCCAGCCTCTGCGCTCCGGGCCACTCGAGAGGGGTTCCCGCCGAGGCTGCGCCGGGAACGCACGGCAGGAAGGGCGGCAGACCGCGCCGGGACTCGCAGGGACCCAGGAGTCCGGCCGCGAGGAGGGCCGCGTGACGAGATCGAGGAGGGAGCCAGAGCCCGTGGCCCCGGGTTGCGCCCCGGGGGGGAGGGCGTGAGCAGAGACCTCCCCGTCGACGGGGGGCGATGTTCCCCTCGCCCGCGGGGACTCCGGGCAGACAGGGCATCCCGCCGCTGGGACCAGGGCCCCCCCAGTGGGCACCCCCCCAAGCGGCTCCATGGAGACACTGTGCCCCGCACCCCGCCTCTCAGTGCCGGCGTCCCCGCGAGGGTCGCCCTGTTCCCCCGCGCCCCGGAAGCCGCGTCGGGGGACCCAGGAGTTCTCGCCGCTGTGCCTGCGTGCCCTCGCCTTCTGCGCCCTTGCCAAGCCCCGGGCGCCCCCTCTGGGCCTGGAGCCTGGGGAGCTGGCGCCGAGGGCCCCCGTGCTGCTGGGCCCTCACGCCCCCCTGTGCGCCGGCGGCTGGTTCCCGGATGGCCTGAAGCACCTCGGGGGACAGGCCGGCCCGTGCGGCGAACCGAGCTCCCCGGCCGGCGAGGATGCCGCGGTCGCCGTGGCCCGGGGCCGCTGCGAGGAGGAAGAGGGCGGAGGCCGTTTCCCGCACTTCGGCGCTCGCTCCTGCGCACCTCCGGCCGGCGGCCCGGCTCCCCGGCGCTCTCGGGAACCGCCGGCCAGCTCCGCCCCAGCTCCAGCTAGGCCAGCCCCGGGGCTCGAGTCCCAGCCCGGCCGCGCCGCCAGCCCGCCTCAGGAGCCCGCTCCCCGGCCTCCGCCGCCACCTGCGGGCCTCTCCACCGAGGCTGCGGGTCCAGGGCCCGTGCCGCAGCCGCGCCTGTCGGGCCCGCCGGCCGCAGTCGACGAAAACCCGCCGCCCGCCGCCTCCGAGGCCGCCGCCACGAGCCCCTCGACGGCCAGCGGAGCTCCGACCGCGCCCGGCGACCTCCGCCAGGAACATTTCGATCGTCTGATCCGCCGGTCGAAACTGTGGTGCTATGCGAAGGGCTTCGCCCTGGACACGCCGAGCTTGCGTCGGGGGCCCGAGCGGCAGCCTGCGAAAGGGCCCGCCCGGGGAGCCGCCAAGAAGCGCCGGCGGCCGCCGCCTCCCCCGCGCCCCGCGCAGCCCCGCCGCCCGGCCCCGACGCTCCCCACCGCGAGCACCTTCAGCCTCCTGGACTGCTTCCCTTGCCCCCCGGCCCTGGTGGTGGGGGAGGACGGAGACTTGGGGCCGGCGTCCTCGCTTCGAGTGCAGGGAGACTCTAAGCCCCCGCCTGCCCACCCGCTGTGGAGGTGGCAGATGGGGGGTCCCGCTGTCCCTGAGCCCCCCGGCCTCAAATTCTGGGGGATCAATTTGGAGAAACTCTGAGCGTGGAACTTCTTCTGCTAAGGGGGGAAAGTCGGGGCCACTGCCAAACTGAGGGCGCGAGGAGAGAGCCTGGGTCTCACGTTTTACCGGTCCCCTTCCCTTACGTTTTATAGCTTTGGGCAGAGGGACCTCAAATGACAGTGATTTTCAAGCACCTAAGTTATGAAGTGACACCCCCTCCCCCATCCTTTGGAGAGGGACCCAGAGCTGGAGCCGAGAGAAGGCTTAACCAAGAAGGGCTTAGTGATTCCATTCCCTCCCTTCTTCCAGCTTGGATCTCTGGGGGCAAGGCCTCCACCTCAGGGGGAGTAAAGGAGGCCACAGCTTAAAGACCAAAAAAAAAAAAAAAAAAAGAGAGAGAGAGAGTGACTTTGGGGATGGACAAACCGGTTGTTTCTGTGGCCAAGCCTAAGGATGAGGGGTCTGTGGTGGGGGTGGGGAGGTGATTGGCAGCTCCCTGGGGGCATCCCCCACCCCCACCATCCAGGCCTTTAACCCTTCACTCCCCTCAGGCCTTCCTCAGCGCTCCCAGAGCCTAATGGGGGAGGAGGCAAGGGGGAACTACCACCGTCCTGTTCCCATCCTAAATCCTAGGGCTCCCAAATTCAGGTGACCCCTAGTTGGCGGGATCTTCAGTCTTAGCCACCTCCCTATCACTTTGGTCCAGTTTTGGAGTCTCCCCGGCAATGTTCCCTCATTTGCTTTTGGTTTATAAGGTATGGGTGAAAGAGAGCCACCCCCTTGAGGAATCAGACCCCCTCTCCTCAGTTTACTCCTCAGAGGAAAACTGATTAGCTGAGACAGGGCTGAGCCTCCCTCACCCCTCCGAAAGTGTAGACTTTGCCTGGAGAAGGGGCAAGAGACTGTCCCAGGGAAAGTAATGGAAGCTGGAAGAGATCAATAAAATCAGACCAAACAAGTTGCCTTTCGAGCTCTTCTGCACCGATTTATAGACCAGAGTGGGGTGGGGGGTGAAGGTAGAGGACAGGCCTAGGTCCACATCTTGGGCACCTGAGCTCAGCCCTCTGAAAGGGCAGAGGCAAAATTAGCTGCTTTATGCGGATGGGCTTTTCTGCTCTTGGCCTAACCACAAGGGCCCAGTGGGGTTTTATGAAGGGGCAAAGTTGGGGTTTGGGTGGGAACTAGGGTGAAGTACCTTCTGCTTCCTCTCTAGGCCTTAGGCATTTCGGGAGTTGTCAGGGATCTGATGGATCCGAAGGGGGCAGGGTCAGGGGATTATGTTTGGAGCCAGAGGTTCTGTTTTCTGGGGGGAGGGGAGAAATAGGCCTGAACTTTGCCCTCAGGCAAATAAGATCCCCTAAAGTCAAGGAGGGGTGGAGCCCCTTTCTCCTCCACCCAGGTGAGGTCAGAGGAGGTTAACTCAGCCCGTTTGGGAGATTCTAAGTATATAGGTGTGAGGGGAAGCTGGGGGTTGCTGACCTGCTTAGCAATTGAAGGACCCAGTGACCTTTTTGCCTACACTAGTGAATATTCTCCCCTTTCCCCCCAAAATGGGGCAAGGGAGGAACAATTCCCATATACGACACTGGGGAAGGACTTGTCTCCTTTTCTGTGAAAATGCTTTGTAAAAAGTTGTTATTGTTTGTATAGAGCAGATTCTCGAGAGAAACTGTTTTGGACCACAAAAGTTTTGTTTGTTTTAAAAGCTGTCTCCTTTAATTTTTCTTTCGCTGGGGATGAGGGTTGGGGGCGGGGTGGGTGGGCGTGGGTTAGGTACTTCACTCGGTCTCTCTCCTCAACATCTGGCCTTTATGATCCTTGCTGACCTCCCCTCCCCCCTCCAGCTGTGTTGTGGGGAGGAGGGAAGGAGGGGTGAGAGAGTGCTTTCTACTGCTGTGCTTGGGGGCATCCTTCTTATCTTGCCCCCCAAGAACGGAGAAGAGGGGAAGAAGGCAGATGTGAGGGATGGGAGAAGAATAGCTTTTAAGAGGAGGTGATGCTTGTGAGGAGACTTTCGGAAAGGCGGACTCCGTTTTTAAAAAGCTCCTTGCTTCTAGTAATGTGGTCTGGGTCAACTTTGGCCCTTTCGACCTGCCTGGAGCTGGGGGGCGGGATGGCTTGAGCTCTGGGAGAAGGAGGAAGGAGTGGGGGGTCATAAATACTCTTTTCGAAGTCTCCCTCTTCTCTGAGGGGCAGAAGGTGAAGCCGTTGATTTGGTTTTCCCCTCCCCGCCCCCTCCGCAGTGAAAGTGTTAAACCTCAACGTGGAAGGGGTGGGTGATGAGTTAAACACACCTTTTGGCCAAACCTGGGACTCCCTCCTTGTGGAATGGAGAATCTCAGGGCTGGAAGCATCCCTAGAAACTTTTTAGTTATTTTACAGAATAGGAAACTCTTAGTTTCCTAGGGCTGTGGTACAAATTACGTTGGCTGAAAATAACGGAAATGTATTCTCTACCAGTTCTGGAGGCCAGAAGTCCAAAATCAAGGTGTTGGCAGGGCTGTGCTCCCTCCAAAGGCTCTAAGGAAGAATCCTTCCTTGCGTCTGCCGGCTTCCAGGTGTTCTCGGCTTGTGGCTACAAAACTCCAATCTCTGCCTCTCTTCACATAACCTCTTATCACTTATGTCTCTGTTGTCGAGGACACTTGTCATTGGATTTAGGGCTCACCTGGTAAATCCAGGGTGATCTCAAGATCCTTAACTTAATGACATCTGTAAACATGCTTTAGATTCACGGGTTCTGGATGTTAGGATGCTGACTTGTTTTTGGGGGGGCCACCTTTCAATCCTCTACAGAAACTCAGTCTCAGAAAGGAAGGAACTTGCCCAGACTTCCTGGGAGAAGAAACCTTTCTAGGGTGTGTGGGATTGGTGTGTGGTGCACCCTCTCTGGAACTGGGGCCACCAATTTCCTGAATTGGTGCAGCCTGGGGAAGGGCGGAGTCTGGTGCTTTTCCAGGCTGACCTCCATGATGCTGTGACTCCCTCTCCCTCAGGGAGTCGCTCCCTCCCTCTCTTCCTGGCTTCCTTGGCACTCTGCAGGTGGGCGGCTCTCTCCACATCCTCAGTACCCTCTCCCAGATGGTCAGTGTACATCCTTCTTCCTATCCTCTCGTCCTCTGTGTCCTTGTGGCTCTGCCTGGCCACTGTGTGCACTTAGGGAGTACAGTTTGCAGGGTCTTAGTTTCTATCTGGGTCTCTGCGTTCTTTTACTGGGCTATCTCTTTTCCTCTAGTCTCAGGGGGTTTCCTGTCATGATCACCGCCCCCCCCATAACTTGGCCCCTCCTCATCAAGGCCACAAGAACGACCCTGACAGCAAGTGCCTCCTTACATTTTGCTCCCCAGGCGCCTCCCTTTCCTCATCCTAGAATCAGCCTGCTCACCTCCCTGTTCCCTAGAGCCTCAGCAGCCCCTACACCTGCTGCCTTTTGCCCCTTAAATATTTGTGGCCTGACTTCTGCCCCCCGAAACTGCTTTTTCCAGGGTCACCCATGACAACCCTCAACCACAAATCCAATAGCTTGGACCTCTTCTTGGCCTGTGACACTGCTGGACGCTCACCAGGGTCTCCTAGTCTCTCTCCAAGAGTCTCTCCTGTGTCTTCTGCTTCCTCTTCTTTCCATCCTTCATGGTGGTTCTGGTGCCCACCACCTCTAGTTTGGGCTGTTGCAGTAGCCACCTAACTAGTTTCTGAATCTCTGTTTTTTCTCTGATTCTCTCAGATCCGGTTACCTTCTTATTCAGTGGGCTCTTTGATTTTATTCAATGCAATCTCTTTGGCCTGTTATCCGGGGCCCTAGAGGGCAGTGGCGGTTCAGTGATAGAATTCTCACTTTCGTATGTGTGTGTATGGGGGACCTAGGTTTGATTCCCAGCGAATGATCCTCAAGTGGAGCCACCACTTGTCTGTCTGTGGAGGCTTGTGTATAGCTGTGGTACTGAACAGGTTTCAGGGGAGCTTTCAGACCAAGGCAGACTAGAAAGAAGGGATTTGTGATCTACTTCCCAAAATCTGCCAATGAAAACCTGTGCATTGGATTGCCGTAAGTTGGGACTGACTCTACAGCAGCTAAGGGCAACACTCAGTCCTGACCCTCCTGCCCAGTCTTATCCCCATCGTTTCACTTTATGCACCATATGGTCCACCACGCTGGAAGTCCATTCCTTCCTCAGCCACTTGCCATTGTCTCCACCTTCATTTTCCAAAGCCCCTTTAAAATGCTACCACCTATTCCACGAAGCCTTCTTTAAGTCCCTTGGTTGGATGTGATCCATGGTACCTTTTACGTCTGGGGAGACAGGGGCAGTGGAGTGTGATGGAAAGAATATGGGCTTTGGAGCCAAACACTTCTGGCTCCCCTCTCCCTATGGAGAACGTGGGCAGCTAAACCAGGCTCCCCTCGGGAGAGTCACCTTTCTGACCTAAGCTTCCTTTCATTGTCTTGGCCTTAAATGAGGGTCGTTGACACAAAACAGCCACTTCAAAATCACTCCTGCAGTTGTGAAACCTTTCTGAGAAAAGGTAATGCCTAAATGACCATACATAGTATTCATATTTGCTTTAATTTAAGATAAAAAGTTAGGGTATTGATGACGTTATAATTATCTGTGATTTTTTTCTTGTATCCCTCTACAGCCATATTGCATATATCACTTCATATTTTCAGGTCCTGGCTTAGTATTCTTCACATGCATGCACTAATGAATACTTGTCCAACGCAAGATGTATATATAAGAAAGTTTATTTAAAGGACTGCACAGCAGCTGGAGCCCTAGTGGCGCGGTGATTAATAGCTCGTCTGCGAACCAAAAGCCCGGCAGTTAGACTCTACCAGCCATTTCTTGGAAACCCTAGGGGGTAGTTCTACTCAGTCCTATAGGGTTGCTATGAGTGGAAATAGTCTGATGGCAACCGGTTGTTTTTTTTTTTGACACAGCAGCTTGACGAATGGGGACTTGGCCAGGCTACTGTTCCAGAACTGTCCACTAGATGCTGCTGTCTGCTAGCACCAGAAGCAGAGGAGGCTGGAAAAGGGTAGGTGGGAAGGGATTACCTTTTCCTAGCCATAGAGCAGCTCCCAGTGCTGGGTCCTGTGCCAGGATGTGGATGAGAGTGATGGATAAGACATGGTCCCTGCACACAAGGAACTCAAGGCAGGTGTCAGGTGCGTTGCATGTATTATTTTGCTTTCATAATGATGGATAGGTATTATCATCTCTATTTAACAGATGAGATGGTGACTCAGAGAGGTTGATCAACTTACCTGAAGTAACACAGCCAGTTGTTGAGGAACAGGGTTTAACTCTGATCTGTCTGACTGGGTTTTCCTCTAATAGTGGGCATCGTAGCAAACACATAGCACTTGCTCGGAGCCAGGCACTGTTCTATGAACTTATACTTAGTCACTCATTTAATCCTCTAACAACATTAACGAGGTAGATACTATTATTATCCACATTTTGAAGAAACCTCCATACAGGAAGGTTAAGATTACACAGGTACAGAATCTTGCCCTTAGATTTTGTGCTCTTGGTGATCACGTTGCTGCCATGTTTCACCACCTCAGCAGCAAAGAGTTATCAGGAGGAGAGAGCCTCCCACCAATACCTGAAGCAACAGACACAAAGACAGAGCCTGCTCCCAAGGAGTCTACAGTTGCATAGGAAAAGCAGAACATATAGTTCTCTCCGCAGAGTGTGCTCCCCACAGACGTACTAGGTGACTCTGGCTGAGTGGTTCACCCTCTCTGGACCTCAGCATGGCCACATAAATTCAGGGGATCCTGTAGCAGTTAGTGGCTCTCAGACACAGGTGGTTTGTCATCCATGATGACTTACTGCAAAATTGTGTCACTTAAAAAATTTGAGGTAAAGTTGTTAACTGCCATTGAGCTGGCTCCAACTCATGGTCACCCTAATATACAATAGAACAAAACACCACCCGGTCCTACACCATCCCCATGATTGGTTGCCTACTCTAAAATGCACAAAAAGTACAGCTTGATGAACTTTACATGTGTACACAACTGTGTGACCACCACCCAGATTGAGATAATATTTCCAGCCCCCAGAGGCTCCCTTAGGCCCCCTCCCAGTCCATCTTCCCACTCCGAGATAAATACCTGCTGGCCTCTATCATCATGAAATCCTTTGCTTGTTTTTGACCTTCGTAAAATGCAAGGTCATCTTTTGGGCTTAGGAATACCTGAGTGGCACAGACAGTTAAGGATTTGTCTACTAACTGAAAGGTTAGCTGTTCAGACTCGCCCAGATGTGCCTCAGAAGAAAGCCCTGGCAGTCTATTTTTGAAGGGTCACAGCCATTGAAAACCGTATGGAACACAGTTCTACTCTGAAACAAATGGGGTCGTGGTGAGTTGGAATCAAAACCACAGCACTTGGCTTTTCTTTGGGATCTGGCTTCTGCTCAACATTATGCTGCTGGGATTCACGTGCCGTTGTGCGCGGCAGTAGTTCATTCTTTTCATTGCTGTGTGGTATTTCATTATATGAATGTTCCACAATTTATATCTTTTCCTGTTGATGACTGTTTGAGTAGCTTCCAGTTTTTAGCTTCATGGATAGAGCTGTGTGGCACAGTTTTAAAGGAATTGGGAGGGGTAGGGAACAGAAGTGAAGGGGCTCACATTTACCAAACATTAACTGTCTTGGGCAGTGAGCTAAGAAATGACCAAAACCCCAGATTTCTCTCCCAAGAGCTCACAGCCTAGTAGGAGAGAGAGAGACAAGCCAGCAAACAACCCCAGAGCAGGATGACAAGCAGGAGATCCGTGGGGCTGAGGGAGCAATTGAGCAGGTGAGAGGAGCATGGGGGGTCGGGGGGCTCCCCAAAGGAGGAGATGCCAGAATTGAGTCCTGAAGGATAAGTAGAAATTTGTGAAGTGAAGAAAGCCCGAGAAGTGCTAGGACAAAGCACAGAGCTAGCTGAGTTCGTGCAAAGGCACTGAGGGTTGAGCCAGTGGGGTACTTTCAGGGACTCCTAAGCAGATCATATTGGCTGGAGCACATGGCACACGTGACAAGAGATGAGATAGACAGAGATCAGATCACAAAAGATCTTGTATATCGGGCTAAGGAGTTTACTCTGAAGGCAACGGGAACCCCTGAGGAGCAGCCCAATCAGACTTGCAGCGATTATTGTGGTGGCCACAAACTTTCCTTTACTTAGGCATTGTCCAACAAATGTTAACCAAGCAGCTGCTATGCACCAGGCATCGCGCCAGGCACTGGGGAGACAATGGTGAGCAAACAGAGCCCTGACCCTCTGGAGCTTGCAGTGGGGGACAAAGCATCATCTGTAATCATGCTTCAGTGATGAGGGCTACCAAGGAGAGGAGCACAAGGGCCGAGTGCTCTCCCTCATGAGGGCAAAACCTCCTGGCTCGGCTGGGGACCAGATGCTTGAGATGAGCTTGGACTGACAAGGAGAAGGGAGGGAGGGGTGTTCCAGGCAGAGGGAACAGCATGGGTAAAGGCCCTGAGGCCTGAGGGAGCAAAGTGCATGGAAGAGCTGACAGATGCTGGTGTGGTCTGACATGGAATGGTGGTGGTAGTGGGGCGGGGGGGGGTGGCAGCTAGGGCTGGGGCCAGGGCAGATCTTGCAGGCCCTTACAGGCCAAGGTCAGGATTTTGGCTTGTTCTGAGAGCTCTGGGTAACAAGAGAGGGGTTTTAAATAGGGCTGTGACAATCAGATTTATGTTCAGGGAGGATCACTGTGGCATCAGTGTAGATAATCAGGACAAAGGTGGGTATGGGGAGGTTGACTAGGCGCTATTGTCATAGCCCAGGCAAGAGATGATAGTGACCTGGGTGAGGAGGATGGGAGCAGGGGTGGGGATGCAGATGTGGATGGGGTAGGGGGGATGGGGCCCAGAGGTCAGGAGACAGGGCAGGGGATGAGACCCAGAGCTCAGGGGGACAGAGCAGGGGATGAGACCCAGAGCTCAGGGGGACAGGGAAGAGAATGGGACCCAGAGGTCAGGGGGACAGGGAGGAGAATGGGACCCAGAAGTCAGGGGGACAGGGAGGGGGTGGGACCCAGAGCACAAGGGGGACAGGGTGGGGGATCAGACCCAGAGCTCAGAGAATAGGGAGGAGAATGGGACCCAGAGCTCAGGGAGACAGGGTGGAGGATGAGACCCAGAGCTTAGGGGGACAGGAGGGGGATGGGACCCAGAGGTCAGGGGGATAGTGTAGGGGATGAGACCCCAGAGCTTAGGCGGACAGGGAGGGGGATGGGACCCAGAGGTCAGGGGGACAGGGTCGGGGATGAGACCCAGAGCTCAGGTGGTGAAGGGAAAAAAAAGCCAAATTCCTCGGGGGAGGAAACTCTTTACCCTGAGACAGAAGAGTGGGTGAGCATGGAGACAGGTAAGTCAGCAGCTGTGAGTAGGGAGGTAGGGGTACCTTCTAGAGAGCTTTCAATTTCCCTGAGAAGTGGGAGACTAGGTTGAGTGCTGCAGTGGGGGAGGGGAGGTGGTGGGATAGAGGATTGAAGAGTTTGTAAAAAATGTGAAATAGTTGCTAAGTTGAGGCAAGGGCTCTACTAACAGTTCAGAGAGAGTTGGGAAGAGGGGGTTTGTGGAAGCACCAGACTTCTTGGGCTGGGGCTTTTTCCAGCTGAGCTCAGCAGAGGCAGTCTAGGGCAGCAGCAGGCAGGCAGGTTGGTGGGGGGGTGCCCAGGGTTGGAGAGTTTTCCCACCAGAGGCAGAGGAAGTCAAGACCCTGACAGTGATACTGATGAAGTGATTGACCCAGGGGTGCGCGTTGGACAGGGAAGGAAGTTGAAGCCAGAGGTGGGAGATTGGTGGGTGGTGCCGAGAGAATTCAGTAGAAACTTGAGAAGTCAAGGGCTTGGAGGTGTTGGGGCCAGGGAAGAGCAGCTGTGGTGGAAACAGGGAGGCTGAGGAGGTTGGTCTATGAGGCAGCTGCCTCTCTGATTTAAAAAATATATACATATTTTTATCATGTTTAAGATGACAGTTTACACAGCAAATTAGGTTCCCATTTAACAATTTCTACACAAATTATTCAGTGATATTGGTTACATTTTTCACAATGTGTCATCATTCTCATTCATTCCATTCTGGTTGTACCATTTCTAGTACTCTAGTTTCCCTGTTGCTTTGCCTTCTCATCTTTGCTTTAGAGTAATTTTTTACTGTTTGGTCTCCTATAGTTGATTTTTTTTTTTTTTTTAAAGAAGCTCATTACTCATGAGTGATATTCTTTATCTTATGATCCAACCTGTTATTTAGCTAGTAGGTGACCTCAAGGGATAATTTGGGTTTAAGGTTTGAAGTATTTCTCAGGGTGATAGCCTCAGGGAGTCCTCTAGCCTCAACTGGTCCAGTAAGTCTGGAATGTTTTGAATCTGAGTTCTGTTCCACATTTTTCTCCCGTTCTATAAGGATTCATCTAACATGGCCCTAATTAGAATGGTTGGTAGTGATAGCCGGGCACCATCTAGTTCTTTTGGTCTCAGGGGAGATGAGATAGGGATTTGTGTCAATTATTAGTCTTCTAGGTGACTTTCTTCCCTGAGTCTTTAGTTTCCTTCTTTCTCTTTTGTTCCTGATGAGTAGAAATCAATAATTGTATCTTAGATGGCTGCTTGCAAGCTTTTAAGACCCCAGACACTAGTTACCATATTGGGATGCAGAACATACACTTTATGAACTATTAACTGAGTTGCCCCACGAGACTATGGTCCTAAGTCTTCCAACCCTGAAAACTAATCTCATGAGGTATTTGGTTATGTCTAAGAAGTATCTGTACCTGTGTCCCCCATGTGGTTTATTTTGTATAGGGACAGTCATGCATACACACACATACCTGTATGTACATATACCTATAAGTACTTCTATCTGTGCATACATATGTACACACATATTCATACTCATGTACTTATATTCCTACATACATATTTGTGTAATCCCACCCATATTTTTTTGCTTGTTGTTGGTGTTGTTTCCAAATTATATTTGTCCTATCCTTTACCAAAGAAATCCACCTTTCTGGTTTTACAGGGACCCCAAGGCTGTCCCCAATGACAGCAGGACTTAGGCTGGAGAGGAATCCTGGGAATCAAGAACCAGAGTCTTTAAAAAATACAGGGAGGGGTATTGGAGATTGCCCAGGAAAAGCAGGGTAGATGGTGACATGAGCCTCCTGAGGTGATTTTCACCCCTTCTGCTGCCTCTTACCTGTCTTTCTGGGCCGCTGGTCACCATTTCTCCCCTAGTTGAACAACCTTCTGCAGAACAGGATGGGCTGTTGGGAGGCAGAGGTGGGAGACCTCTGCCTACCATATAGACATCAACCGGAAGAATAAATAATGATTTCTTACATGTGTGCAATTAATGTACTCAGCTGCTAACTGAAAGGTTGGAGGTTCAAATCTACCCAGAGATGCCTCAAAAGAAAGACTTGCAATCTACTTTAAAAAAAAAAAAAAACCCTATGGAGCTCAGTTCTACTCTGACACACATGGGGTCACCATGATTCAGAATTGATTTGACAGCAATGGTATGGTATACATTTATGTAGTACCATCTGATCATTTACAAAGGACCTCCTGCCTGTGAAATGAAGGAGGTTGTTGTTGTGTTTTTAAACAGAGGAACAGCTGAGAGAGATTAAGTAAGAAGCTCAAGGTCCCACAGTGTTGCCCTACCCTACTACCTGTGATCTTCACAGACCACGGTCGCATGACTTTAAGCTGTTGTTGGGTGCCGTCAAATTGATTTTCAACTCATAATGACCCCATGTGACAGAGTAGAATGACCTTATAGGGTTTCCTAAGCTGTAATCTTTATGAGGAGCCCTGGTGGTGCAGTGGTTAAGTGCTCGGCTGCTAACAGAAATGTTGGCCATTCGAACCCACCAGCCACTCCTTGGGAGAAAGCTGAGGCAGTCTGCCTCTGTAAAGATTTACAGCCTTGGAAACCTAACGGGGCAGTTCTGCTCTTTCCTATAGGGCCACTATGAGTCAGAATCAACTCCACAGCGATGGTTTTGGTTTCATCTTTACGGGAGCAGACTGCTAGCTCTTTCTCGTGAGGAGCTGCTGGATGGGTTCAAATCGCCAACATTTTGGTTAGCAGCCAAGTGCTTAAGCATTGTACTACCAGGGCTTCTTAGTTGTTATGAAAACAGAAGGGAAATACCCCCTCACTTGGTCCCTATCACGGAGGTACAGGGCTCTGTCATGGGGAAATCACACGCGTGTAGCTTCATAAGGCAGACCAGGTGGAATTAAGAGGGGAGACTGGGGATCCATTTCCAGGTTTGGGACGATCCCTGGGTCCCATGGCCATAACAGCACAGCAGCAAGGGAGCCTGAGGTGCCTCTTTGGATTGATGTTTTTGTGGCCTTAAGGATGGGAACCTGGGAGCAGAAGCTGGGAAGGAGTGAGGAGTCCCCTTGGGGAACTGCGTCTCTGGCTTAGGAGGGCCTGTATGTCTGTCCGCATGTGTCTGTGAACAGAGAGTCCTGTGTGTATTTGTGAGTGGGCCCATGGGTGTGTTCATGAGTCAGGATGACGTCTCTGGATGTGCGTGTATGTGTGCACGAGTGCATGTTTGGGAACGCATGTCCTAAGTTCCTGCGTCCCTCTGTCCTGAGTGCATTGAGTGTGTGCGTTTCTTGGCATATGCATAGCTCTGTGTCTAGGTGCGTGTAAGGAGGTGTCCTTTCTGCACTGAAGCAGAAACTAGGTCAGCCTGGAGACATGCTGGTGGGAGTGGAGTGAGGGATCAATTCTCCAGCAGTAACAGGCTGAGCAGGGGAAGATGGCGGGGGTGGAAGCCGGGAGGCGACAGGAAAGTACCCGTGGTCCTGGGAGCCCCTCAGCCTCTTCCTGACACCTGCTTTGTTGCGAGGGGTCTATGAGAGGGGATAGGAGTAGAGGAAGAGTTATTACTCAGGGAACAGGAGTGTGGTATTGGGGAGGCGGGAGACAGGAGGAGATGTTGAGGGTGTCCTGGCCTGGGGCTGGTGGGGTGGGAGGCCATCTGCCTCATGGAACAACAGTCTGGGGCTTTGCCCATGAAATAAGTCTCTTTTTCACTTGGAGAAAATGCTGGTGTTCCTCCTCCCTGGTACCAAGGTTCCACAGTAACACCCTTGCCTCCATCCTTCCTTCCTCTATCTTCACCTGGGCATGAAGGGAAGCAGCAGGTAGACCCTGAGTACACTTTCCACTTGGTGGGGAAGAGGGTTGAGGGATGTCTAACCAGATGGGATGGGGGAAGGGGCTAGAATTTGTTTAAAAAATGATGGAGGGCATCTAGCTCTAGAGACTTACGGGGTCTTTGCCAGGGACCTGGGGAGGGGAATAGGCATTGTGTTTGGTCCTCCCTGGGGGAGGACACGATGGGGTCAGGACCCCTCTGCCCAGGGACCTGGAGGTATGGGAAGGGTATCCCATCCCTGGGAGTGAGAATTCTCATCCCTCTGAACCCTGAGTCTGCCAACCTGGGAGATGCTTGTTTATTCCACTGACGTTGGACATCCCTTGACCTGGCCTCCATAGGCCCTAACCCTGTAACCTCCCAAGTCCTCCATGTATAATGGGAGCAGGGAGTC
This sequence comes from Elephas maximus indicus, assembly GCF_024166365.1. Classification (NCBI taxonomy): domain Eukaryota; kingdom Metazoa; phylum Chordata; class Mammalia; order Proboscidea; family Elephantidae; genus Elephas; species Elephas maximus. Next base: position 46,239,295 of record NC_064837.1, on the reverse strand, counting down.
TGAATGCTAGGACCCTAGATCGGTCAATGGGCCCTCCCCAATGCCAGGCCTCCCAAGGGAGGACGCGCTTTCCCCATGCCAGGGCCGTGTGACTGCCCTGCCTCCAGCTTCCTACTTCCTCCTCCATCTGAGCTGCTGCAGAAGCAGTACCTTCTTTCTCAGGCAAACTAGGGCCTAGCCAAGTACCACTCAGACCACAGCAAGTGGCTCACCACAGCCCAGAGCTAGCACACTCTGTGACTCCTGCTCCTCCCCTCCCCCAGCCTTCTCTAGTCCCTCCTGTCCCGACACTGCCATGCAGAACCCCTTGCCATATCTGGGGCCCACACTGTGGTCCTCTTTAGGTCAGGGGCTCTGTTTCTGGTGCCATGTCGGTATGGGCTCCATGTCACCCTGGGCCAACGTGGAGGTCCCCTTACTCAGTTCAGGCCCCTGTAGGCACTGTGGGCTCCATCTCACTCTGGGCCAAAGTGGGATCAATTTTCATCTAATCCTTTGTGGGTGCCATGTTAGTCAGTCCAAGCCCCTCTGGGCTCCGTAGCACTCTGGGACCCTGTGAGCTCCATTAGTCTGGAGCCGTGTGGACGCGTTATTCTTTTGGGCTTCTGTGTGCTCCCTGACACTGTGGGCTTCTGGGGGTTCCATGTCAGTTTTGGCCAAAGTAGTACCATATGGTTCTAATTCCTGGACACTCTGGACTCTGTGGATAGACACTGTTTTCCTCAGTACCTGTGGACCTCACGTTGTCTAGGCCTCTTTGGGCTTCAAGACATTTTGAACTCCTGTGGGTTCTATGTCAGTCTGAACCAGAGCAAGCTCCATGTTGTTTTAGTTCCTTGTAGACCCTTGTCACTGACTGGGGTCATGGACCAGCAGCACTGGCATCACCTGAGACTTATTAGACATGCAGAACCTCAGGTCCCACTCCAGACCTACTGAATTAGAATCTGCATTGTTACCAAGATCCCCAGGTGATTTGTGGGCATGCACATTGAAGTCTCAGAAGCACCTATTGTCAACTTCACATCCATCTGGGTCAAGGCAGGAGCCATAGTGCCCTCCTTCCGGGTGAGCCCCAGGTCACTGTGGGCCAGTGTGGGTGCCATATTAGAGTCCCCCTGAGCCTCATGTGAGTTGAGGTGTTCTCAGCCTCCTGTGCCTCTCACCTTTCTTCCTCCCTGAGCCCTTGCCTCTAACCACCTTCCTTCTGCAAAACCAAACACCCATTCCCCTGTCCTGAGCTTCTGGCCTTCTCTGCACAGAATTGAAGCACAAAGGGCTTTTGTCATCCCCCACTCTGAGCTGGCTTTGGGGATCCCCCTAACCCTCCCTCCCCTCGGCCTCCCACCGACCTCAGGCCACCCCAGCTGGAGGCTGCTGTGGTAGTTTTCCATCCCCGCTGTTCTCTGCCTTACACACACGTTGCACAGATAGATCCAAAGTCTATATCTATATATACCTCTCAGCCCCCACCCCCGGACGACGCGTGTCTCGTTTGCCAGGCTGTGGTCGTGCAGTCTGTCGCTCGTTAAGGCTCTGTCTCGGATGTGAATGTTTAATATTTTATCCAGGAAGCGCTCTTGGCTGGAGCTCGGTGGTGGTGTGAAGCTGACAAAATGTCAGGCCCCGGAATGGCTGCTCATGGGTGGTGACGGTGGGGCCAGCATCTGGGGGACTGGAGATAGTGATGCCAGCTCCCAGTTGCTTCTCTGGGCTCCAGTGTTGGGGTGGGAAGACTGTATGGGAGATTGGCACCCTAGCCTGCACAGAGAGAACACCCCTTCCTCAGATCACCAACAACTGGAAGGATGAGCCTGGATTTGAACTTGCTGTTTGATGTTCAGTGGGTCCACCAGGTCTTAGTCACTCAGGGTCTGGGGATTTTCCAGGAGGAAGAAGCCCTCTGGCTCCATAAGGAAGTGGTGAAAAACTTATCCTCTTACCCTCCTCACCCCATAAAACAAAAGAAAACAAACAAACCAGTTGCGATCAGGTCGATTTCAACTCATGGAGACCCCATGTGTGTCAGAGTAGAACTGCGCTCCGTAGGGTTTTCATGGCTATGAGCTTTCAGAAGCGGATCACCAGACCTTTCTTCTGAGGTTTGAACTGTCAGCCTTTTGGTTAGAGTCAAGTGCTTAACTGTTTGTTCCACCCAGGGACTCCATGAAGGAGAACTAGTGGGAGGGAGGAGATGGCAGGAGGACAGTGAGTCAGAGTGGTTGTGTGTGACCTTAGGGAGTCATTGAGCTCTCTGGGGCATAGTGTTCCTATGGGTGACAGGGGAGAACCAGCATCATCTTCCTTCCCTTCCGGAGGGTTAGCAATCTGAGTTAGTGGCAAGCAGTACAGAGCACTGAAGGCAGGCCCTTCCGTTCCCCTATATTTGTAAAGAACTTTGCAGACAGGAGGGGGAAGGAGGGAGAAAGATGAGGCTCTGGCCCAGGGGCAGATGGAAAAATCTGAAGAGGGAATGGAGTAGGGGGAGTGGGGGGATAGACAGACACAGGCCTTTCATTCTGACCCTTGCAAGGCATGAAATGCCTGATTGTGTCTGTGTCCAAAGGGTTCAGTGGGGCCTGGAGGTCGGAGGGAGCAGGGAGAGCCCGTTCCATCCCCCAGGCCCCTGGGGAACAAGATCCCCACACATGCTGCTGCAGTCTGGGAAGGCTTGGCAGAAAGGGCTTCTTAGAGACAAGGGACTGGGGCATGGCCCCCAGGCCCTGCTCCCCTCCCCCACCCTGCCATGCTTCAGGGCCTGGAGGTTTATCTGTGCAGGGTTTCTGGATTCAGCCCTGGTGCACAAGCATGGGCGTGTGGAGAATATGTGTTTATCCCTCAGCCGGTAGGGAGACCTTCCTACCCCAGACTCCTCCTTTTCCACTTGCCAAGTTGAAAAGTTCTTCCCGGTGTCTAGCCTCAGTTCTTTCCACTGCCACTTCAGTGTGATTGCTTTCTGTTCTGTTATCTCAGGGAATTGAGGGGTCTTCATATCCTGGGGTTTGCTGCCTTCTCTACCCTAGGAGCCCTGCTAAGCAAAAGGTCGGAAGTTCAAATCCACCAGCCACTGCTTGGAAACCCTATGGGGCATTTCTCTATGAGTAGAACTTGCTATGATTTGGAAGCGACTCTATGGCACGTAGCAACAACCTGACAGCTGCCCTGGGAAGAGGTTTCATGGTCTGATATACAAGCCTGGTGGCCTGGTCTGTCTCTTCCATTCATTCCCCACACATGGAGGGCTTAGCCTCTATGTCAGATGACACCTTCCTGTTAGCATCACCATCACCCAGTAACAGGGAGCTGGGGAAGGAAGCTCAAAGGGCCTCTGAAGAGCCACAGTGGACGCCACCAAGCTATGCAGTGACATGCAGACAATTTACACGTGAGGGAGCTGTCTGCTTCCTGTAATTTTCCCCATCTAGGTCAGCAGTTGCAAACGCCTTTTACGCTTGGGACTTTTTGTCCAAAGGATCTCATGCAGATTGCAGAAGCAGAGAGGAAAAAACCTGAGAAAAGCTGAGGCGCGGTGGTGGAAGTGTCCATGGGAACCAGAGACCTGCCTGCTCTCAGCCTCTCCCACTCCTCCCATCACCCACCAGTGGCTTCTGAGAGGCCCCTGAGGACTTCCAGCGCCTGGCAGAACACTGAAAAATACTCATCTTCAAAATCTGGTTTCTTAATTACTGGAAACTGTCAGTCAAAAGGAATGGGAGTTCCCAGAGATACTAGTGTAACCAACAGTCCCAAAGGTGACAACTCGAGGAAAAGGGAAGAAGATGCAGAATGACACTAAAGAGCAGGCAGGCAAACCAGAAGGGCTCAGCTAGCTGGATCACTTAGTTTTAGGGGTGACCTTGGTCACCCCTCAAGAATCTCTGGGAGCTGGGCTGAATTATCACACATGTTTAGAGTGAAGGCCGGGGGCATTCAGGCAGGTCTTGCTCTGTGGGAAGGAATTAGATGAGTAATTTGAGAAAGACCCCCTCCATGATGGTTAAAATAGAAAAAGATGGAACAACATGGATCCTTGAAGGTAAACCTTGAATGCTCAGAGAATGTGTTGAGTCACCCACAAGGCTCATAGCCTTTGGGTCTTGAGCAGTAATTCTCAACTGGGGCAATTTTGCCTCCCCACCCCCAGGACATTGCACACGGCAGCCCCCCACAACAAAGAATAATCTGGCCCAAAATGTAGACTCTGGATGATACTGGAATCTTTACAGTATCTATTTCCTCCACTGGAAGGTACATTCCCAGAAGTTAGAAATAATGAAACTTCTCCTTGTCTACTACATCCGCCTGAGCACATTACCCAAAGTAGGTTCTTTACAAGTGTTTGTCAGATGAATGGGTAAATAAACGACTCACCTGGACATGGTAGGGAGCACTCCCCTTGCTGGCCAGCGCCCAGTTTGCTTTGGAGAAGGCAGGTGCTACTTCTCCAGTTTCTTAATAGGCCCTGCTCTGTGAGTCGGAATGGACTCGAGGGCACTGGGTTTGGTTTTTTGTTTTAGGGATCCTGACTCTGGCCAACCTTGGGAGAAAGCAGGGGAGGGCTCACGCAAAAGCCCATGAGCTGTCTACATAAAAATAACAGATGCTCATTAGCAATGCAATTTGCATGCTGCTTTGAATATAATTTACATGCTGCTCCTTTAAAGTCAAAAGGTGCAGATTTCCCAGCCCCTGTCCTGCCTTTCCTACTTCTGCAGGGACCTCTGCCTGTTCCCTTCCCTCTTTGCTCACCCTCTGGGGAACATCCACCTGTTGGGCCTGGCACAAAAATTTTAGGAAACCCATTAAAGGTCAGATGTAAAAGGCAGACAGGCCCTTTGCATTCTGCCCCTCCTTGCTTTGTGGTCAAGATCATGGTCTTTGGTGTCCCATGGGCCTGAGTTTTGACCTGGCCTCTGCTACTTTACAAACTGCACAATGTTCAACAAATTATTTAATCTCTCTGCCTCTCAGTTCCCTCATCTGTGAAATGGGGATACTGACACTTATTTTGTGGAGTTACTATGATATATGGTGATTCAATAAGAAAATCTATTAAAATACCAAGCATTTGGTAGGCACTCAAGAAATAGTAACGTGTACTTATTGTTAAGCTTAGTTTAAGTCACCGCCACCTGGGAAGAATTACTCCCTGAACTTCTTTCTCTGCTACGAACCCTTTAGCTGATCACTCTTCTTGAAACACTTTTCTCTTGGCTTTGAGTTGCCACCGTCCTCTGGATTGCCTCTCGCCTTGGTAGCCACTCCTTCTTAGTCTCCTTTGCTGATGCTTTCTCCTCTGTCCTACCTCTAAATTTTGAAGAACCCAAGGCTTAGCCCCAGGACACCTTATCTTTTCTCACTGCATGTCCATGGCTTTAGACACCACATGCCAGAGACTCCCAATTATTTCTCCAGCCTGGAGATTCATAACCAATAGCAACTTGATATCTCCACTTGGATATATAAAGGCATCTCAAAATCAATATGACCAAAGCAGTATTGTGACTTCTTTCTGACCCTCTTCCTCTCCCAGGCTTCCCTGTTTCAGTAAATGGTACAGACATTGAGCCAGAAGCTCAAGCCCCAAAGCCCAGGTTAAGTCTTTGATTCCTCTCTCCCTTACCCCCTATATTATTTATCTATTGCTGCATAACGTATTACCTTGAACACACGGTGGCTTAAAGTAATAAACATTTATTATCTTAAGTAATAAATGTTTCTTTGGGCCAGGAATCCAAAGTGACTTAGCTGGGTTCAGGGTCTCTCATGAATTTGTAGTCAAGATGTCAGTTCGAGTGCAGCCATTTAAAGTCTTGACTAGAGCTGGAGGATCTACTTTCAAAGGTGCTCACTCACGTGCCTGTTAAATTAGTGCTGATTGTTCGCAGGAGGTTTCAGTTCATTCTATGTGCATTTCTCCATAGGGCTGCTTGAGCGTCCTCAGAATATGGCAGCTTCCTTCCCCCAGAGTAAGTGATCTAAGAGAGGGAGAGAGAGTAAAGAGGAAGCCATAATGCCTTTTATGACCTAGTCTTGGAAGTCACACATGTTACTTCTGTCATAGTCTATTTGTTAGAAACAAGTCACAAAGTCCAGTACACGTTTAAGGGGAGGGGAATTAAGCTCCATCACTTGAAGAGAGGTATGCCAAAGAATTTGTGGACATATTTTAACCCTTCTTCTCAATTCAATCCATCAGCAAGTTCTGCAGATTGCACTGTCTAGATATGTCTTGGATTATCTACGTCTCTCCATCTCCACTGCAACCATCCCAGTCCTAGTGACCCTCATCACTCACGTATGCTATGGCGGTGACCTCCTAACTGGCCTTCTTCCTTCTACTCTTGCCCCCTCTCCAATCCATTCTCCACAAAGCAGCCAGAATGGCGTTTGTACAATGTAAATCAGATGTGAGGTCTTCTAGTTAATGATGATGGATTGCACATGCTTTTGTCCCTCTCCTTTTTCAGATCTCACTAAAATGGTAGTAAAGGAAGAAGGAAGGCATAAACCCGCAAGGACAAAGGAAATGATATCTCAGCAGATAAAGGATTTCAACAATGTTTTGGAAGGTGGAAGTGGTCTGAGGAAGAATCATAGACTTAACCACCAAGGCAGGGGAAGGTACACAATAAGAGGAAGGAAGGCAGACAACAAAGAAGGGAAAGAGGATTTGGAGGCACCAGACTGGGCAGAGGTAAGGCAGAGTGTGAAAGAATAGTTGACCCCCCTCTACCATGACTCTGTGCAGAAAGGCAGGACCAGTGTTCCCACCTCTAAGCAGAAGACCAGAGATTTCTTATCTGGAGATAGTGAAAGGCTCTAAAGAAAAATTCCGTATACTAACATATGGAGGGTTTCCAATGAAACAGCTGGTTCTTTGCCCAATAACTAAAAAACAAAATCCATCAGAGTCGTAGTTATCTAGTGCTGCTATAACAGAAATTGCCACGAGTAGATGGCTTTAACAGAGAAATTTATTTTTTCACAGCTTAGGAGCTTAGAGGTCTGAATTCAGGTTGCCACCTCCAGGGGAAGGCTTTCTCTCTCTATTGGTTCTGGGGGAAGGTCCTTGTCATCAATCTTCCCCAGGTCTAGCTAGGAACTTCTCAGCGCAGGGAGCCTGGGTCTAAAGGATGCACTCTGCTCTTGGCACTACATTCTTGGTGGTTTGAGGTCCCCCCTGTCTCTCTGCTCACTTCTCTCTTTTATATCTCAAAAGAGATTGACTCAAGATACAACCTAATTTTATAGATTGAGTCCTGCCTCATTAACATAACTGCCTCTAATCCTGCCTCATTAACATCACAGAGGTAGGATTTACCACACATAGGAAAATCACATCAGATTACAAAACGGTGGACAACCACATAATACTGGGAATCATGGCCTAGCCAAATTGACACACATTTTTGGGAGACACAACTAAGTGCATAACAATCAGCAACAAGCTTCACTCTTACCTCCAGATCATACAGTCTGCTTTTTTAATGCTTTTCACTTAAATACAAATGGCCAATCAAGGATCGCCCAGCAGATGAAGAAACTCCTGTTTAGTTCAGATCCTTTGGGAAGCAGATACCAAACAGAGTTAGAAGTGAAAGAGCTGTATTGGGAGGTAATGCTTGTGAAGAAGAAAGAGAAGAGGAGTAGGAGTAGACAGGGAAAGTCATCAGGTAATGTAGGTCTGACACCTATAAAAGAAGAAAGGGAAGTGTGATGGTTAAGATTGTGTGTTAGCTTGGCTGGGCCATGATTCTCAGTGTTTTGGCAGTTGTATAATGTGATCACCTTCCTGTTGAAATTTGATATGCGATCATCCCCATGATGGGATCTGCTGGGTGGTACCGGTGGGGGTGGAGCCTGTGGTGGCTCATCACCCCCCCTCAGCCTCCATCTTTCCACCTTCCGCCACCTTCTTCCTTCCTGTTCACCTTGCAAATGTTGGCTTGTTCTGGATCCAGCAGCTGTCTCTTGTCTGACCTCTGGTTCTTGGGACTTGAGGTAGCAACTTATCTGTCCATCTTGGGATTCATCGATCTTCATGGCCTGTGAGCAAGAGTCCTGCTCTCCGACCTGCCTATCTTGGGTTTGCCAGCTCCTGCAGCTAAGCAACTCAGGAGAAACCTTGAGGTCTTGCCTGCCGACCTTGGGGATTCCTCGACCATCACAACCTGTGAGCGGGATTCCTGCTCTCCAACCTGCTCATCTTGGGTTCACCAGCTCCTGCAGCTCCATGGTTTGGGAAAGGACTCTATCCTGATCCAAGGACTTGGAATGTTCCAATCCCTACAGTCAAGTGAGGTGTATTCTTAATATAAATCTCTCTGTACATATTTATATGCATTACTGGTTTTGCTTCTCTAGAGAACCCAGCCTAAGACAGGAAGGAAGGAGGGTTGAGTGGGAAGAACTTCACACTGTGGCCAGAGCTTCGGAGCAAAGATTGCCCATTAGAGGAGACCATTTTGAGAAGAAATGTCCAGGTCCTGGAACCCCCCACCGTGCTCAATAATTGACTGGGGTGGCCTGAGGAAAGCATGTTCTTGATTCAAACACTGCAGTTGACCCAGAAAGTGTTGCAGCTGGGGGCTGTCAGCTCACCCGACTCCTGATCGCAAATTCTCTCTGGAAGTGAGGCCTGGGTGGCATATTTCCATGGCTGCCACAACCCCCAGCATGAAAAATAAAGACAAAATTAAAAAGGAAAATAAAGGCGATAGGAAAAGAACACTTTAAACATACCCCTCCTGATGATTAATATCTGCTGATAGTTATATAAAAAAAAGCTAGAATGCACTGAAAAGGGAGTCATTGATAATAAGAAAGAATTATTGGAAATTAAATATTTAGTAGAAGGATTGGAAAAAGTTTTTAAAAATCACCCAGAGTGTAGCACAAAAATACAAATAAATAAAATTCCTTTTGTCTTTCAAATATTTGTTGAGCACATTATATGCCAGGCATTTTCTGGGTTCTAGGGACAAGCAACAGATAAAACTGACAAAGCCTTTGCTCTTAAGAGACTTCTAAGAAGAGAAATATGTGGAAAAGAAGGATAAAAACACATAGGTGGGTCAGTTCAGTAGGTTCAATATCTGACTAATAGGAGTTCCAGAAAGAGAAGACAGAGATGAAGAGGGCAGGAAATTGACAAACAATTAATACAGGAAAATCTCACAGGATTGGACGTGAATCTCCAAAATGAATGAGCTGAGCTTCCACTTCTGTCCAAGATGGAGTAACAGGAATGGATTTACCCTCCCATCTGAAAAAAAATAAAAAACCAGACAAAGTAAATGAAACAATGGGCTTAGACATTGGACATCAGGCAGCACAGGGCAGTGATACCCGAAGAAGAGAAACAAATGATTAAGTCCCATAATTGTCCTAACTTACTGCCTGGAGTAAGTTTTCAGGCCACATCACAGGGAGGAGGTAACTCAGGCAGAGCCCGCTGGTCTTCCTGAGTTGAGGAGGTAGAGTTGGGAGACCAGGGAGTACCAGGACTTCGCAGAGGAGAAAACTGCATGGAGAAAGAACCCCGGATATCTGCAGAAATCCCCCTTGAATCTTCAGATGATACTGGTCAGCGCATGTGTGTGAGGAAACTGTTTGATGTCAGGTAAAACCCAGTGCCGTCAAGTCGATTCTGAATCATAGTGACGCTATAGGACAGAGTAGAACTGCCCCATAGAGTTTCCAAGGAGTGCCTGGCGGATTCGAACTTCCAACTCTTTGGTTAGCAGCCGTAGCACTTAACCACTATGCCACCAATTACCAGAGCTCGTATAAGGCCAAGAATAGTTTATGTTCCCATCAGAAAGAGGAAAAAACTTTACTTGGTATCACGTGATACTCAGGAAAGTATTGACAGTAGTGGGAAAAAATTAGCCCTATATTAAAACCTGCTCTAGTCCTGCCTAGCAATGCTTCAAAACAAGTCTCAAAGGGATCAAACTATTGCTAGGTAACTGAATTTTGTCCCAGAACAAACTTGAGAATAGTTATTGGAATACAAAACTATCTAGCACCTAACAAGGTAAAATTCACAATCTCTAGCATTTAATAAAAACATAACGAGGCATGAAAAGAAGCAGGTAAACATGACCAATAACGAGGAGAAAAATCAGCCAATAGAAATAGGCCCAGATGATGACAAATAGATGATAGAATTAGTGGACAAGGACATTAAAATGGCGATTCCATTTTTCAAATAACGAAGAATACTTAGGCATATTAAGTAAAGGCAAAAAAGATATTTAAAAAGACCCAAGTTGAACTTCTAAAAATGAAAAATACAATGTTTTAGATGAAAAATACAAAAATTTGTTACAACTGCATGTGAATTTACAATTATCTAAAACTAAAATGCTAATTAAAAATATATTGGATGGGATTGACAGTAGATTAGACCTTCAAGAGAAAAGATTAATGATCTTAAAGAAATAGCAGTAGGAACTGTGATCATTAAGGTTGGGTGTCACCTTGACTGGGCCATGATTCTCAGTGGTTTGGCAGTTACGATGTAGTTTGGCAGTTGCATAATAATGTGATCATCTCCATGATGAGATCTGATATAATGTGATCACCTCCATGATGGGATCTGTTGTGAGTAGCGTATCAGTTGAAAGGGAGTTTCCTTGGGGAGGTGGGCTGTGGGCTTTTGCTCACTCTGGCCCTGACCTCCAGTTCTTGGGACTTGAGCTAGCAGTTTACCTGCCATCTTGCCTGCTGATTTTCGGATTCATTGGTCTTAGAAGCCTGTCAGCCACAGCCCTGCTGTCTGACTTGCCAATCGAATTTGCCAACCCCTGTGGCTATGTGAATCAGGAGAAACCTCCAGCCTAACCCATGGACTTGGAATGTTCCAGCCTCTACAACTGCACAAGCTGTTTCCTTAATATAAATCTCTCTATATATTCGTACACTTTACTAGTTTCGCTTCTCTAGGGAACCTAGCCTAAGACAGGAACTATCTAAAATGTCAGTGAAAAAAAATAATGAAAAGATCATCAGTTAGCTGTGGGATAACTTTAAGTGCTTAATATGCATATAATTGGAGTCTCCAAAGAAGAGAAGAGAGAGTGGGGAGGCAGAAAAAATATTCGAAGATATAATGCCTGAAATTTTTCCAAATTTGGTGAAAATCGACAGACTCAAAAAGCTCAAGGAAGCTCGAATACAAGAAACAATAAGATCTCTACACCAAGGTATAATCAAATTGCTCAAAACCAGTGAAAAAAGAGAAAAATCTTAAAAAGAGTCACAGAAAAAAAAAAGATACATTACATACATAAACAAGTCCAATAAATTTAAAGGGATCCAGGTCAAGAAAAGAATGTTCTTTGACTCTAATGGAATTGAATCAGAAATAAGTAACAGAGAGGTATCTGGAAAGCTATCCCAAATATCTGAAAGCTAAATAACACACTTCTAAATAACCTATGGGTCAAAGAAGAAATCTAAATGGAAGTTAGGAAGTATTTTAAACTGAATGAAAATAAAAGCACAATATCCCAACATTTGTAGTATGCAATTAAAGCAGTGCTTAGAGGGAAATTAAGAGTACTAAAATTCCAATATTAGACAATGTTCTGTGGCTATTCATAAGGTTTTCACTGGCTAATTATTTTCAGAGTTAGACTGCTGGGTCCTTCTTCCTAGTCTGTCTTAATCTGGAAGTTCAACTGAAGCCTGTCCACCGTGGGTGACCCTACTGCTGTTTGAATACCAGTGGCATAGCTTCCAGCATCACAGCAACACACAAGCCCCACAGTACGACAAACTGACAGACAAGTGGGGGGAATTAGCCAGTGAAAACCTTATGAATAGCAGCAGAACGTTGTCTGATACAGTGCCTGAAGATGAGCCCCTCAGTTTGGAATGCACTCACAATATGACCGGGAAAGAGCTGCCTCCTTAAATTTGACCTTAATGACGTGGGTGGAGTCAAGCTTTCGCGACATTCATTTGTTGATGTGGCAAAACTCAAAATAAGAAGAAACAGCTGCAAACATCCATTAATAATCAGAATATGGAATGTATGAAGTATGAATGTAGGAAAACTGGAAACCGTCAAAAATGAAACAGAATGCATAAACATCAGTATCCTCAGCATTAGTAAGCTGAAATGGACTGGTACTGGCAACTTTGAATTGGACAATCATATGGTCTACTATGCCAGGAATGACAACTTGAAAAGGAATAGTGTTGCATACGTTGTCAAAAAGAACATTTCAAGATCTATCCTGAAGAACAATGCTGTCAGTGATAATATCCATATGCCTACAAGGAGAACCAATTAATATGACTATTATTCAAATTTACCTACCAATCACTAAGGCCAAAGGTGAAAAAATTGAGGATTTTACCAACTTCTGCAGTCTGAAATTGATCTACATGCAATCAGGATGCATTGATGATTACTGATGATCGGAAGTGGCAAAAGTTGGAAACGAAGAAGGATTAATAGTTGGAAAAAATGGCCTTGGTGAAAGAAACAATGCTGGAGATAGCATGATAGAATTTTATACACGTGGACCTCACCAGATGAAATACACAGGAATCAAATCCACTACATCTGTGGAAAGAGACTATGGAAAAGCTCAATATCATCAGTCAGAACAAGGCCAGAGGACAACTGTAGAACAGAGCGTCAATTACTCATATGCAAGTTCAAGTTGAAACTGAAGAAAATTAGAATAAGTCCATGAGAGCCAAAGTATGACACTGAGCATATTTCATCTGAATTTAGAGACCATCTTAAGAATAGATTTGATGCAATGAACACTAATGACCAAAGAGCAGACCAGTTGTGGAATGACATCAAGGACATCTTACATGAAAAAAACAAAAGGTCATCAAAAAGACAGGAAAGAAAGAAAAGATCAAAATGGATGTCAGAAGAGACTCTGAAACTTGCTCTTTAATGTTGAGTAGCTAAAGCAAAAGGAAGAAATGATGAAGTGAAAGAGCTGAGCAGATTTCAAAGGGCGGCTCCAGAAGACAAAGTAAAGTAAAATAATGACATGTCAAAGACCTGGAGATAGAAAATTAAAATGGAAGAACGTTCTCGGCATTTCTCAAGCTGAAAGAACTGAAGAAAAAATTCAAGCGTTGAGTTGCAATATTGAAGGATTCTAAGGGGAAAATATTAAATGATGCAGGAAGCATCAAAAGAAGATGCAAGGAATACACAGAGCCACTGTACCAGAAAGAATTGGTCGACATTTAACCATTTCAGGAGGTAGCATATGATCAGGAACCGATGGTACTGAAAGAAGAAGTTCAAGCTGCACTGAAGGCACTGGGGAGAAACAAGGCTCCAGGAACTGATGGAATACCAAATGAGATGTTTCAACAAACGATTGCAGCTCTGAAAGTGCTCACTTGTCTATGCCAAGAAATTTGGAAGACAACTACCTGGCAAACCAACTGGAAGAGATCCATATTTATGCCTATTCTCAAGAAAGATGATCCAACTGAATGTGGAAATTATCGAACAATATCTTTAATATCACATGCAAGTAAAATTTTGCTGAAGGTCATTCAAAAGTGGCTGCAGCAGTACATTGACAGAGAACAGCCAGAAATTCAAGCCAGATTCAGAAGAGGACATGGAACAAGGGATATCATTGCTGATGTTAGATGGATACTGGCTGAAAGCAGAGAATACCAGGAAGATGTTTATCTGTGTTTTATTGACTATGCAAAAGCATTTGACTGTGTGGATTATAACAAATTATGGATAATATTTCGAAGAATTCCAGAATACTTAATTGTGCTCATGAGCAACCTGTACATAGATCAACAGACAGTCGTTCGAACAGAACAAGGAGATACTGCGTGGTTTAAAGTCAGGAAAGGTGTGCAACAGGGTTGTATCCTTTCACCATACATATTCAATCTGTATGCTGAGCAAATAATCCTAGAAGCTGGATTATATGAAGAAGAATGGGGCATCAGGGTTGGAGGAAGACTCATTAACAACCTATGTTATACAGATGACACAACCTTGCTTCCTGAAAGTGAAGACTTGAAGCACTTACTAATGAAGATCAAAGACCACAGCCTTCAGTATGGATTGCACCTCAACATAAAGAAAACAAAAATCCTCACACAACTGGACCAATAAGCAACATCATGATAAACGGAGAAAAGATTGAGGTTGTCAAGGATTTCGTTTTACTTGAATCCACAATCAACACCCATGGAAGCAGCAGTCAAGAAATCAAAAGATACATTGCACTGGGTAAATCTGCTGCAAAAGATCTCTTTAAGTGTTGAAAAGCAAAGATGTCACCTTGAAGACTAAGGTGCCCCTGATCCAAGCCATGGTGCTTTCAGTTACCTCACATGCACATGAAAGCTGGCCGATGAATAAGGAAGGCTGAAGAAGAATTAACACCTCTGAATAGTTGTGTTGGGGAAGAATACTGGAATGTACCATAGACTGCCAAAAGAAGGAACAAATCTGTCTTAGAAAAAGTACAACCAGAATGCACCTTAGAAGCAGGCATGGTGAGACTGCATTTCACGTACTATGGGCATGTTAGGAGGAGGGATCAATCCCTGGGGAAGGACATCATGCTTGGTAAAGTAGTGGGTAGCGAAAAAGAGAAAGACCCTTGGTGAGATGGATTGACACAGTGGCTCTGGAACTTGTCTGAAGCTTAAATAGGTACTAAAAAAAACCCCACCGCCGTCGAGTCGATTCTGACTCATAGCAACCCTATAGGACAGAGTAGAACTGCCCCATAGAGTTTCCAAGGAGCGCCTGGCGGATTCAAACTGCCGACCTTTTGGTTAACAGCTATAGCACTTAACCACTATGCCACCAGAGTTTCCAAGCTTACCACAGCTCACTGAATAGACTGGAAACCCTGGTGGTATAGTGGTTAAGAGCTATGGCTGCTAACTGAAAGGTTGACAGTTCAAATCCACCTGGTGCTCCTTGGAAACCTTACGCGGCAGTTCCACTCTGTCCTATGGGGTTGCTATGAGTCAGGATGGACTCGACAGCAACAGGTTTGGTTTTTGGTTTTGGTATGGCTATTACATAAATTGAGCTTGTAGTTAAAATCTTCCCAGAAAGAAAATTCCAGATCTAGATGACTTTACTGGGGAATTTTACCAAACAGAGAACAATATCAACTCTATACAATCTCTTCCAGAAAATTGAAGAGGAGAGAATATTCCCAAATTATTTGATGAAGCCATCACTATGCTGATATAAAAACAAAAACTACAGGAAAACTGCAGATCAATATCCCTTATAAACATGCATGCAAAAATTCTTAGCAAAATTTTAACAAAACAAATCCAACAATACATAAAAGGAATAATGTATCATGACCAAGTGAAATTATCCCAGGAATATAAAGATATTTTAACATTCAAAAATCAATCAGTGTAGGCGCCAGAAAGAACTAGATGGTGCCTGGCCTCTACCACTGACTGTTCTAATCAGGGCCACAATAAATGGACCCTGATTCAATGGGAGAAAAATGTGGAAAAGAACCTCAAATTGCTAAAAACAAAACTAAAACAAAAAAACCAGACCTACTGGATTGGCTGAGACTGGAGAACTTCCCAAGACTACTGCCCTGAGATACTCTTCAAACCTTGAACTGACTATAAGCCCCAAGGTCAGCTTGTAGCTAAATAACAAATTGGCTCAAAAAATAATGAATATCACCTATAAGTACAGTGTTCCTAAAGTCACCTATATTAGACCAAATTGTCAACAACTACTTTAAAACAAAGGTGAGAATGTAAGAGGGCAGGGACGCTAGATTAATGGAAACAGAACAACCAGAAGGAAAATAATGAGAATGTTCATGCATTGTGAAGAATGTAACCAATGTCATTGAACAACTTATGTAGAAATTGTTGAATGGGTACCTAAACTGTGGTGTGAACCTTCACCGAAAACACAATAAAATATTATTCTAAAAAAAGCAATCAGTGTAATTCACCATATCAACAGACTAAAAAAAAGAAAACTATATGATCATCTCAATAGATACATAAAAAGCTTTGACAAAATTTAATATCCATTCTTGATAAAAACTCACAGTAAATTAGAAATAGAAAGAAACTTCAACTTGATAAAGGG
Source organism: Elephas maximus indicus (assembly GCF_024166365.1). Lineage (NCBI taxonomy): Eukaryota > Metazoa > Chordata > Mammalia > Proboscidea > Elephantidae > Elephas > Elephas maximus. The sequence goes on along the minus strand of NC_064837.1, from coordinate 46,223,175 downwards.
CATTTCTGAAAGCCCTATAGCTAACGTCACTTTGCCCTCATTTTTAAAAATTGTGGTAAATATGTATGAAACAAAATATTTGCCATTTCAACAGTCTTCACATGTAAGGAATAACGTCATTTTTAATGATCAGGAACCAGACATGGACGGTGGCTTTTACCACTTCTGTTCAACATTATACTGGAAGTTCTAGCCAGCACAGTAAGGAAATAACTGGAGGATGTGTTCCATCAAAATGAGAATGACAGATTTCAGAAAACAGTGGGTCATGAGTGGAGCCATTTCAAGACAAATTCCATGAAATCAGTTGTATGCTAGTTTAAAACTGAGTCTATGCCATGGACAACCTTTCGAGTTTTTTAGCTTTAATTTCTCTCAGTAATGTTTTGTAAGTTTTCCATGTAGAGGTCTTGCATATATTTCTTTAAATTATTCCTAAGTGTCTGATGTTTTTTGATGCTATTGTAAATGCTGTTATTTAAATTTTTTAATTTTCTGATTGTAGCTAGTATATAAAAACATAATTTTTATCTAGTGGTTCACTTATTAATTCAAATTAATAAATTTCTACATATATAATTATGTTGTTGTTGTTAGGTGCCATTGAATCAGTTCCGACTCACAGTGACCCTATGTACAACAGAATGAAATGCTGCTCGGTCCTGTGCCATCCTCACTATCGTTTCCCATTGTTGCAACCATTGTGTCAATTCATTTCTTTGAGGGTCTTCTTCTTTTTCGCTGACCTTCTGCTTTACCAAGCATGATGTCTTTCTCCAGGGACTAGTCCCTCCTAATAACATGTCCAAAATAGGTGAGACAAAGTCTCACCATCCTCGATTCTAACAAGCATTCTGGCTGTACTTCTTCCAAGAAAGATTTGTTCATTCTTTTGGCAGTCCACAGTACATTCAATATTCTTTGTCAACACCATAATTCAAAGGCATTAATTCTTCTTTGGTCTTCCTTATTCATTGTCCAGCTTTCACATGCATATGAGGTGATTGAAAATACCATGGTTTGGGTTAGGTGCACCTTAGTCCTCAAAGTAGCATCTTTGATTTTTAACACTTTAAACAGGTCTTTTGCAGCAGATTTGCCCAATGCAACACACACGCACACATATGTAATACAAAGCTAATATCAACATATTTAATTATATATTTTTCTATGTACACAATTATATTATCTGTGAATAATACTGATGAATTTTATCAAATTCTTCTTCTGCTACAAAGGATGGATTTTGTACTTTATTCTATTAAATATATGAATTACATTCATTGATTTTCTAATGCTAAAACAACCTTGTATTCCTGGAATAAACCCAACTTGGTAGTTACATATTATTCTTTTTATATATTATTATATTAGATTTGCTAACATTTTGTTTAGATTTTTTTTCTATTTCTGTTCCTAAGAGAGATGACTTGTAATTTCTCTGCAATATCCTTATCATGTTTAAATATCAAGGTTATAATGGCCTCATCAGTTGGGAAGTGTTTCTTCTTAGAATGGTTTGTTGTGTAAGTTTGATATGTCTTCCTTAAATATTTGGAAAAATTGACTGGTGAAGCCATCTGGGCCTGAAGTTTTCTTTGTGAGTAGGCTTTCAATAACTCAGTCAATTTTTTTTTAATGGATATGGTACTAGCCAGATTTTCTATTTATTTTTTTGTCAACTTTGGTAAGTTGTGTTTTTTGAAGAGTTTGCCCATTTTATCTAAATTTATGTTTGTTAGCATCTGGTCATTCATAGCATTCTCTTATTATCTTTTTAAAACTTGTTAAAAAGAGCTATGACATGCATACAGTAAGGTGTACAAATCTTAAGTGTACAGTTGGATGAAATTTCCATAGGTTTATAGTATGGCCACTCCCTGATCAAGATACAGAACATCTCCAGTCTTCAGAAGGGCCCCCACGTCCCCCAACAGGTAACCATGTTTCTGCCTTCAGTCATCATAGATTTCTTTGTCTTTTTTTTTTTTGCCTAATCTTGAACTTCATATAAATGGAATTGTATGGTCCATGTTCTTTTTGCTTGTGTATGTTTTAGGTGAAAGTTTACAGCTCAAATTAATTTCTCATTCAAAAATTTATGCACAAATTGTTCTGTGACATTGGTTGCAATTCCCATAATATGTTAGCACTCTCCCCTTTCTCTTTACACCCCGGGTTCCCGGTGTCCATTTGTTAAAGTTTCCTGTCCCTTCCTGCTTTCTGGTCTTTGCTTTTGGGCAGGTATTGCCCATTAGGTCTCCTATACATGATTGAACTAAGAAGCATGTTCCTCACCTGTGTTACTGTTTGTTTTATAAAACCCAAAAAACCCCACTGCCGTTGAGTCGATTCCGACTCATAGCGACCCTATAGGACAGAGTAGAACTGCCCCATAGAGTTTCCAAGGAGCGCCTGGTGGATTTGAACTGCCAACCTCTTGGTTAGCAGCTGTAGCACTTAACCACTATGCCACCAGGGTTCATTTTATAGGCCCATCTTGTCTTTGACTGAAAGGTAGATTTTGAAAGTGGCTTCAGTTCTAAGTTATCAGGGTGTAGGGGGCCATAGTTTTGGGGATCCCTCCAGTTTCTGTCAGACCAGTAAGTCTGCTCTTCTTTTGTGAAATCGAATTTTATTCTACATTTTTCTCCAGCTCTGTCTGGAACCCTCTATTGTGATCCCTGTCAGAGCAGTCGTGGTGGTAGCTGGGCAGTCTATTGCTTCTGGGCTCAGGCTGGTGGAGGCTGTGGTTTATATGGTCCATTCATCCTTTGAACTAGTATTTTCCTTGCATCTTTGGTTTTCTTCAATCTCCCTTGCTCTGAATGTGATGGGACCAGTAGATGTATTTTAGATGGCCGCTCGCAAGCTTTAAAGACCTCAGACACTGCTCACCAAAGTAGGATGTAGAACATTTTCTTTATGAACTATGTTATACCGATTGACCTAGATGTCCCCCAAGACCATGGTCCCCAGCACCCAGTCCCAGTAACTTGATCCTTCAAGGTGTTTGGATGTGTCTAGGAAGCTTTGCCTTGGTCAAGTGTTGTCTTCCCTTTCACCAAAGTTAACAGGATGTGTCTAGGAAGCTTCTATGGCTTTGCCATATCATTGTAGTCTTCCCTTTCACCAAAGTTAACAGTTGTCTATTATCTAGTTAGTGATTTCCTCTCCCCACCCTCTTAACCATCAAATTTTTTTTTTTCCTGTGATCTCATACAATATTTGTCCTTTTGTGATTGACTTATTTCACTCTGCCCTCCAGATGCATCCGTGTTGTGAGACGTTTTGCAGATTCATCATTCTTTATGGTTGTGTAGCATTCCATTGTGTGTATGTATCATAATTTGTTTATCCATTCATCTGTTGATGGGCACTTAGGTTGTTTCCACCTTTTTGCTATTGTGAATAATGCTGCAGTGAACATGGGTGTGCATAAGTCTATTCGTGTTATGGCTCTTATTTCTCTAGGATATATTCATAGAACTGGGATTGCTGGATTGTATGATATTTCTATTTCTAGCTTTTTAAGGAGGCACCATATTATTTTTCATAGCGGTTGTCATATTTACATTCCCACCAGCAGTGCAAAAGAGTTCCAATCTCCTTGCAACCTCTCCAACATTTGTTATTTTCTGTTTTTTTTGACTCGTGCCAGTAGTGTTGGGGTAAGATGGTATTTCATTTTAGTTTTGATTTGTATTTCTCTAATGGCTAATGATTGGGAGCATTTCCTCATGTGTCTGTTAGCTGCCTGAATGTCTTCTTTGGAAAATGTCTGTTCATTTCCTTTGCCCATTTCTTAATTGGTTTATTTGTCTTTTTGAGGTGTTAAAGTATCCCATAGATTTTAGAGATCAGACCCCGATCAGATATGTTGTAGCCAAAAAATTCATCCCAGTCTGTAAGTACTGTTTTTACTCTTTTAGTGAAATCTTTTGATGGGCATAATTGTTTAATTTTCAGGAGGTTGAGTAATCTAGTTTATCTTCTGGTGTTTGTGCATTGTTATTTATGTTTTGGATTGAATTTATGCCATGTATTAGAGCCCCTAGCATTGTTCCTAACTTTTCTTCTATGATCTTCATGGTCTTAAAAAAAAAAAAAGGTTTTATATTTAGGTCTTTAATCCATTTTGAGTTAGTTTTTGTGTATGGTCCTGTTTCATTTTTTTTTTTTTTGCAGATGAGCATCCAGTTTTGCCAGCACTATTTGTTAAAAAGACTATCTTTTCCCCCCATTTAATGGATTTTTGTTCTTTGCCAAAGATCAGCTGACCATAGGTGGATGGATTTACATCTGGGTTCTGGGTTCCGTTCCATTGGTCTATGCATCTGTTGTTGTACTAGCTCTAGGCTGTTTTGACTACTGTGGTTTTATAGTAGGTTCTGAGATTAGGTAGTGTGAGGCTTCCTACTTTGCTCTTTTTCTTCAATAATGCTTTGCTTATCCGGAGCCTCTTTCCTTTCCATATAAAGTTGGTGATTAGTTTTTCCATCTTGATAAAGAATGCTGTTGGTATTTGGACTGGGATTGTGTTATATCTATAGATCGCTTTGAGTAGGATTGACGTTTTCACAGTGTTGAGTTCTTTCTATGCATGAGCCTTGTATGTTTTTTCATTTATGTACGCCTCTTTTGGTTTCTTGCAATAGTATTTTGTTGTTTGCTTTGTATAGGCCTTTTACAACCATGGTTAGATTTATTCCTAAGTATTTTATCTTTTTAGGGGCTATTATAAATGGTACTGTTTTCCTGATTTCCTTTTTGAAGTTTTCTTTGTTGGTGTATAGGAATCCAGCTGATTTTTTTATGTTGATTTTATATCCTGCTACTCTGCTGGATCTTTCTATTAGTTCCAGTAGTTTTTTTTTTACTCTGCTGTATCTTTCTATTAGTTCCAGTAGTTTTCTTGTGGAATCTTTGGAGTTCTGTATGTATAGGAAAATATCATCTGCAAACAGAGATAGTTTTACTTCTTCCTTTCCAATTTAGATGCCCTTTGTTTCCTTTTCTTGCGTTATTGCTCTAACTAGGACCTCCAGCACTATGAAATAGGAGCGGTAATAAAGGGGATACGTGCCTTATTCCTATTCACAGGGGGAATGCTTTCAGTCTCTCTCTGTTGAGAATGATGTTGGCTGTTGGTTTTGTAATGATGCCTTTTATTAGGTTGAGGAATTTCCCTTCTATTCCTATTTTATTGAGAATTTTTATCAGGAATGGGTATTGAACTTTATCAAATGCCTTTTCTGCATCAATTGAGATTATCAAGTGATTCTTTTCTCCTAGTCTCTTTATGTGGTGGATTATGTTGATTGATTTTCTAATGTTGAACTGTCCTTGCCTACCTGGTATGAATCCCACTTGGTTGTGGTGTATTATTTTTTTTGATATGATGCTGAATTCTGTTGGATAGAATTTTGATAAGAATTTTTGCATCTATATTCATGAGAGATATTGGTCTGTAATTTTCTTTTTTGTTTTGTGGTGTCTTTGCCTAACTTTGGTATCAAGGTTATGCAGGCTTCATAGAATGAATTTGGGAGTATTCCTTCCTATTCTATGCTCTGAAATAGTTTGAGTAGTACTGGTATGAGCTCTTCACTGAATATTTGGTAGAATTCTCCAGCGAAGCTGTCTGGGCCAGGGTTTTTTTGTTGTTGTTGTTGTTGATGGGAGTTTTTATTATTATTATTACCTCTTTAACCTCTTCTCTAGTTATGGGTCTATTCAAATTTTCTATCTCAGTTTGTGTTAATTTAGGTAGGTAGTGTGTTTCTATAAATTTGTCCATTTCCTCTAGGTTTTGAAATTTGTTGGAGTATGATTTTTCATGGTATTCTGTTAATGATCCTTTTTATTTCAGTTGGGTCTGTTGTAATGTCCCCCATCTCATTTCTTATCTGAGTTATTTGCTTCCTCTCGTGTTTTTCTTTTGTCAGTTTGGCCAATGGTTTGTTGATTTTGTTTATCTTTTCGAAGAATCAACTTCTGGTCTTGTTGATTCTTTCTATTGTTTTTCTGTTCTCTATTTCATTTATTTCTGCTCTAACCTTTATTATTTCCTTTCTTCTGGTGGCTGTGGGCTCCTTTTACAGTTCTCTTTCAATTTGTTTGATTTGTAGGGCTAAAATTTTTATTTTGGCCATTCTTCTTTTTTGATGTGTGGATTTATTGCTGACCTCTAAGCACTGCCTTTGCTGTTTCCCAGAGATTTTGGTATGATGTGTTTTCATTCTCATTTGATTCTAAGAATCTTTTTTTTTTTTGTATTTATTTATTTGTTTTAAAATTTTTATTGTGCTTTAAGTGAAAGTTTACAAATCAAGTCAGTCTCTCATACAAAAATTTATATACACTTTGCTCTATACTCCTAGTTGCTGTCGCCCTAATGAAACAGCACACTCCTTCTCTCCACTCTCCATTTTCATGTCCATTCAGCCAGCTTCTGACCCCCTCTGCCCTCTCATCTCCCCTCCAGACAGGGGCTGCCCACATAGTCTCATGTGTCTACTTGATCCAAGAAGCTCACTCCTCACCAGTATTATTTTCTATCCCACAGCCCAGTCCAACCTCTGTCTGAAGAGTTGGCTCTGGGAATGGTTCCTGTCTTGGGCTAACAGAAGGTCTGGGGACCATCTAAAAATCTTTTGATTCCCTCTTTGATTTCTTTTATTACCCAGTTTTTTTTAAATAATTTTTATTGTGCTTTAAGTGAAAGTTTACAAATCAATTCAGTCTCTCACACAAAAACCCATAGACACCTTGCTACACACTCCCAGTTACTCACCCCGTAAAGAGACAGCCTGCTCTCTCCCTCCACTCTCTCTTTTTGTGTCCTTTTCGCCAGCTTCTAACCCCCTCCACCCTCTCATCTCCCCTCCAGGCAGGAGATGCCAACATAGTCTCAAGTGTCCACCTGATCCAAGAAGCTCACTCCTCACCAGCATCCCTCTCCAACCCATCGTCCAGTCCAATCCATGTCTGAAGAGCTAGCTTCGGGAATTGTTCCTGCCCTGGGGCAACAGAAGGTCTGGGGACCGTGACCACCGGGGTCCTTCCAGTCTCAGTCAGACCATTAAGTCTGGCCTTATGAGAATTTGGGGTCTGCATCCCACTGCTGTCCTGCTCCCTCAGGGGTTCTCTGTTGTGTTCTCTGTCAGGGCAGTCATCAGTTGTAGCCGGGCACCATCTAGTTCTTCTGGTCTCAGGATGATGTAGTCGCTGGTTCATGTGGCCCTTTCTGTCTCTTGGGCTCGTAATCACCTTGAGTCCTTGGTGTTCTTCATTCTCCTTTGATCCACGTGGGTTGAGACCAATTGATGCATCTTAGATGGCTGCTTGCTAGCGTTTAAGACCCCAGACACCACTCTTCAAAGTGGGATGCAGGATGTTTTGTTAATAGATTTTATTATGCCAGTTGACTTAGATGTCCCCTGAAACCATGGTCCCCAGACCCCTGGCCCTGCTATGCTGGCCTTCAAAGCCTTCAGTTTATTCAGGAAACTTCTTTGCTTTTGGTTTAGTCCAATTACGCTGACCTCCCCTGTATTGTGTGCTGTCTTTCCCGTCACCTAAAGTAGTTCTTACTACTACCTAATTAGTGAATCCCCCTCTCCCACCCTCCCTCCCTCCCCACTCTCGTAACCACAAAACAATGTTTTCTTCTCAGTTTAAACTATTTCTCAAGTTCTTATAATAGTGGTCTCCCAGTTGTTTTCAAGCAAGGTGCTGTTCAGTTTCGTTGTATTTTTTTTTTTCCCTTACTCTTCATGTTACTTATTTCAACTTTTATGGCATTGCAATCAGAGATGATGCTTTGTATTATTTTGATGTTTTAGATTTTATTGAGGGTTGCTTTATGTAACCCTGGTGTTGCAGTGGTTAAGACATTGGCTGCTAACCAAAAGGTCAGCGGTTCAGATGCACCAGCCGCTCCTTGGAAACCCCATGCGGCAGTTCTACTCTGTCTTGTAGGGGTATTATGAGTTATTGACTCAATGGCAATTTTTTTTTTTTGTGCCCTAAAATGTGATCTATTCTGAAGAATGTTCGGTGTGCATTGGAAAAGAGTGCATGCTTCGCTGCTCTTGAGTTGAGTGATATATATATACCTATGAGGCCAAGCTGGTTGATTTTGGCCTTTAGATCTTCTGTATCTTTGTTGAGTTTCTAGATGTTCTATCCATTACTGAGGGTGGTGTGTTGAATACTCCTACTATTATTGTGGAACGGTTTCTCTTTTCAGTGCTGTTAGAGGTTGTTTTCTGTTTTTTGGAGCATAGATATTTATTAATGTTATGTCTTCTTGGTGGATTGTCTCCTTAATCATTATATAATGTCCTTCCTTGTATTTTGTAGTTGATTTTGCCTTAAAGTGTATTTCATCTGAGATTAGTATTGCCACTCTTGCCCTTTTTGGTTACCGTTTGCTTGATATGTTTTGTTCCATCCTTTGATTTTTAATATATTTGTATCTTATAGAAAGCATACTGGTGGGTCATTTTTTTTTAATCCATTCTGCCACTCTCTTTTTACAGGCGTATTTAAACCACTTATATTCAGTGTGATTATCGATAGGTATGAGTTTATTGCTGTGCTTTTTATTTTTTGGTGGTGCCGGCATTTTCTTTGTTCCTCTTACTGTCCTGTGCTGAGTTTCTTTTTTTTGTGTGTGTGGATTTTCCTTTCTTTTCTTTTGTTTTTATAGATTTTGTGTTTACTGAGACTTTATTTTTCCTTCTTTTTTGTTCTGATAAGTAGTTTTGGTAGCTTTCTTTATGGTTACCTTGAAATTTACCCTTATCTTCATAAGTTTGAACCAGTCTTTCATTACTTGATATCGCCTTGACTTCCTCTCCTTTTGAAAGTTCTATACCTATGCTGTTTATTCCCCTTTTTATTGTTTTGACATTGTTGTCCTTTACAGATTAACGTCTCTGTTTTCCTGTTTTCAGTCTTTCAGCTTTGTTTTATTATTGAGAGGCTGATGCAGTCCTGTGTTCTTGATTCCAGTTGTTGCCTGATGTTGACTCTCTAACTGAAGAACTCCTTTTAATATTTCTTTTAAGTTTGGTTTGGTTTTGGGTCTGGGTTTTTGGTTTTTACAAGTTCCTTTAATTTCTGTTTATCTGGAAATGTCCTAATTTCACCACTGTATTTGAGAGAGAGTTTTGCAGGATATATTATTTTTGGTTGACAGTTTTTTTCTTCCAAGGTTTTTATATGTCATCCCGTTGCCTTCTTGGCTGCATAGTTTCTGCTGATTAATCAGAGTTTAGTCTTATTGTTTCCTCTTCATAAGTGACTTTTCATTTTTCTCAAGCTATTCTCAGGATCCTTCTTTGTCTTTGGTTTTGGCAAGTATGATTAAGATATGTCTTGGTGACTTTCTTTTGGCGGTCTATCATGTATTGGGTTTGTTGAGCTTCTTGGATTGTCAGCTTTTCTTCTTTCATGATACTTGGGAAGTTTTCTGCCAGCAAATCTTCAACAATCTTCTCTGTGTTTTACATTTTCCTTCCCTGTTCTGGAAATCCAATCACATGCCAATTTTTGCTCTTGACTGTGTCCCATATAATTCTTATATTTTCTTCATTCTTTTGTTTTTCCTCAAACAAAGTGGCATCCGTGGATTTACCTTCAATCTGACTGATTCTGTCTTCCATTATTTCAAACTTTCTCCTAAAACCTTCTATTGAGTTGTTCATTTCTGAAGTTATGTTGTTTATCTTTTGAATTTCAAGTTACTGTTTTTGTATGATTTCTAATGATTTATTCTGATGTTTTGTTCTTGTATTATTTTCCCAAATTCTTCTATTGCTTTGTATTATTCTTGATTTTAGCTATGTTTTCATTGGTTTTGTCTGTGTTTTCCATGATTTTGTCTATTTTCCCCTCGGTTTTGACTGTGTTTTCCTTGATCTCTTTCCTGATCTCTTAAAACCCAAAACCCATTTCCATTGAGTTGATTCCTATTCATAGCGACCTTGTCTTGGAGACCCTTAAATATTAGTCTTTTGAATTCCATATCAGGTAGTCCCATTGCCTTTTCTTCTACCAGAAGGTCATCTGTCTCTTTATATTGGTCACTTGCTACAGTCATCTTGTCCTGCTTTTTTATATGTTTTTATATTGTTTACTGAAAGGGTACTATTTTCTGTATTTATTGATTTTGTGTTTGTTTGTTTTGTCCTGCTTCTTTGTTTTGTTTTGATATGTCAAGATGGGCAGTCTGGGCATGCTTTGCTACTTGCTCATCTGTGGGCACAATAGCTCTCACCACCTTGTCTGGGTGGGCAGGGCAGCATCAGGCAGGGTAAGCCTGCTTCCCTGTACACTGGTTTGGCAAAGTGGCTGAGGACAGACTTGGAAGGCACTGTCTGCCTCCTGGTATTGGTCCAACACTGTGGGAACGTTCACAGCCCCTCACCAGAGAGGTGGGGGTGTCAGACAGAGAATGATACAGGCTTGCGTCCCTCTGTTCAGCAGCTGGTCGAGTGGCAGTAGGGGAGGAGCAGTGTGAGCCCAGTGCAGCAGCAGGCCTAAGCCGAGGATGCTTTAGCTGAAGTGGTACCACAAGGGCTAGCAGGAAGGAAGAGGTGGCATATGGGGCAGGTGCTCTTTCTCCTGTTGGAAGCTCCGTGGAGTTACCTTCCCATACTCCCTGTCTGGGTTCATTTCTGACTGTGCTCCAATATGGCAAAGCTGTGCTGTGTTAGTTGGCAGGTGACCTCCATTCCATATCTCTCCTCCTTCCCTATTTTCATTCAGTTTCTTCTTACATTTGGTGTTTGATCTAGTTCTCTATCCCTTTGTTTGATGCTTAGGGTTCCAGGATTGACGTTTGTATCTTTTTTACTTAGTTTTTCAGGTCTTGCTGCAGAGTGATATCATGATGCGTCTGTCTAGAGTGCCATGTTGACTCCACCCTTCTGGTCCATATTCTTTTGTGACTTTTGCTTAATATTATGCCTGAGAGATTAATCCATATTGTTGCATGTAGCAGTATTTCACTCACTTTCCTTGCTGTATAGAATTCCATTTTATGACTATATCACAATGTATTTATTAATTGATGGACTTCTGGCTTGTTTCTGGTTTTTGGTTATACATTTTTTTGCTGGAAATATATATTCATATTTCTCATGTGTGTACCTAGGAATGGAGTTGCTGGATCAAGGTTAGACATGTGTTTATCTTTCATAGAAGCTGACAGTTTTCCAGCATTGTTATGCCAATCAAAACTGGCTTGTTTGATTTTTTATTATTAATTAATAGGAGTGTTTTGTTTTTTTTTTTTAATGTAGTCTGTGGTTTGTTTTATGGAGTTGTTTGATAAAGACAGATTTTAATTTTCGTGCTTGTCAGTTTTGGTAAGTTGTGGGTTAGGAAAAGCCTTTCTCAGCCCAAATTATAAAAAATACCCTCCTATATTTATTATCATTTCCTCCGCGTGTCTGTCAGTTTGTCACACTGTAGGGGCTTGCATGTTGCTGTGATGCTGGAAGCTATGTCACTGGTAATCAAATACCAGCTGGGTCACCCATCGTGGACAGGTTTCGGCTGAGCCTCCAAACCAAGATAGACTAGTAAGAAGGACCTGGCAGTCTACTTCTGAAAAAAATTAGCCAGTGAAAACTTTATGAATAGTAGGAGAACACTGCCTGATACAGTGCCAGAAGACGAGCCCCTCAGGTTGGAAGACACTCAAAATATGACTGGGGAAGAGCTGCCTCCTCAAAGTAAAGTCGACCTTAATAATGTGGATGGAGCCAAGGTTTCAGGACCCTTATTTGCTAATGTAGCGTGACTCAAAATGAGAAGAAACAGCTGCAAACATCCATTAATAATTGGAACATGGAATGTATGAAGTATGAACCTAGGAGAATTGGAAATTGTCAAAGATGAAATGGAACTCATATATGTTGATATCCTATGTATTAGAGACCTGAAATGTACTGGTATTGGCCATTCTGAATCGGACAATCATATGGTCTACTATAAAAGGAATGACAAATTGAAGAGGAATGGTGCTGCATTCATCATCGAAAAGAACATTTCAAGATCCACCCTGAAGTACAACACTGTCAGTGATAGGATAATATCTATACGCCTACAAGGAAGATCAGTTAATACAACTATTGCTCAAATTTGCACACCAACCACTAAGGCCAAAGATGAAAAAATTGAAGATTTTTACCAACTTCTGCAGTCTGAAATTGATCGAACATGCAATCAGGATGCATTGATAATTACTGGTGATTGGGATGCAAAAGTTGGAAATAAAGAAGAAGGATTAGTAGTTGAAAAATATGGCCTTGGTGATAGAAACAATGATGGAGATCACATGATAGAATTTTGCAAGACAAATGACTTCTTCGTTGCAAGTATCTTTTTTCAACAGCATAAATGGTGACTATACATGTGGACTTTGCAGGATGGAACACGCAGGAATCAAATCCATTACATGTGTGGAAGGAGACGGTGGAAAAGCTCAATATCATCAGTCAGAACAAGGCTAGGGGCTGACTGTGGAACAGACCATCAATTGCTCATATGCAAGTTCAAGTTGAAGCTGAAGAAAATTAGAACAAGCCTATGAAAGCCAAAGTACAACCTTGAGTATATCTCACCTGAATTTAGAGACCATCTCAAGAATAGATTTGACGCATTGAACACTAATGACCAAAGACCAGACCAGTTGTGGAATGACATCAAGGACATCTAATATAAAAAAGCAAAAGGTCATTAAAAAGACAGGAAAGAAAGAAAAGATCAAAATGCATGTCAGAAGGGACTCTGAAAGTAGCTCTTGAACATCCAGTAGCTAAAGCAAAAGGAAGAAATGATGAAGTAAAAGAGCTGAACAGAAGATTTCAAAGGGTGGCATGTGAAGACAAAGTATCATAATGAAATGTGCAAAGACCTGGAGTTAGAAAACCAAAAAGGAAGAACACCCTTGGCATTTCTCAAGCTGAAAGAACAAAAGGAAAAATTTAAGCCTCAAGTTGCCATGTTAAAGGATTCTATGTGCAAAATACTCAACAACACAGGAAGCATCAAAAGAAAATGGAAGGAATACACAGTCATTGTACCAAAAATAATTGGTCAATGTTCAATCATTTCAGGAGGTAGCATATGATCACGAACCGATGGTACCAAAGGAAGAAGTCCAAGCCACACCGAAGACATCGGTGAAAAACAAGGCCCCGGAAATTGGCAGAATACCGGTTGAGATGTTTCAATAAACGAAAGCAGTGTTGGAAGTGCTCACTCGTCTATGCCAAGAAATTTGGAAGATAGCTACCTGGCCAATCAACTGGAAGAGATCCATATTTATGTCTATTCCAAAGAATGGTGATCCAACAAAATGCAGAAATTATTGAACATTATCATTAATATCACACAGAGGTAAATTTTTACTGAAGATCATTCAAAAGCAGCTTCAGCAGTACATCAACAGGGAACTGCCAGAAATTCAAGCCAGATTCAGAAGAGGACTTGGAACCAGGGAAATGATTGCTGAGGTCGGATGGATGTTGGCTGAAAGCAGAGAATACCAGAAAGATGTTTTCCTGTGTGTTATTGACTACGCAAAGGCATTCAACTGTGTGGATCATAGCAAATTATGGATAACATTGGGAAGAATGAGAATTCCAGACCACTTAATTATGTTCCTGATGAGCCTGTACACAGATCAAGAGGCAGTCATTCAAACAGAACAAGGGGATACTGCATGGTTTAAAGTCAGGAAATGTGTGCATCGAGGTTGTTGTATCCTTTCCTCATGCTTATTCAGCTTGTATGCTGAGCAAATAATCCGAGAAGCTGGACTATTTGAAGAAGAATGGGCATCAGGATTGCAGAAAGTCTCCGTAATAACCTGTATTATGCAGATGACACGGCCTTGCTTGGTGAAAGCAAAGAGGACTTGAAGGACTTACTACAACCTTCAGTATGGATTACACCTCAACATAACGAAAACAGAAACCTTCACAACTGGACCCATAAGCAACATCATAATAAATGGAGAAAAGATTGAAGTTGTCAAGGATTTCATTTTACTTGGATCCACAATCAACACTCATGGAAACAGCAGTCAAGAAATCAAATGACACATTGCCTTGGGCGAATCTGCTGCAAAAGATCTCTTTAAAGAGTTAAAAAGCAAAGATGTACCACCCTGAGACCAGAAGAACTAGAGAGTGCCTGGCCACCACCAATGAATCCCCTGACAGGCAACAGAGCAGAGAACCCCTGAGGGAGCAGAACAGCAGTGGGATGCAGACCCCAAATTCTCGTAAAAAGACCAGACTTAATGGTCAGAATGGGACTAGAAGGACCCCAGTGGTCATGGTCCGCAGACCTTCTGCTAGCCCAAGACAGGAACCATTCCCAGAGCCAACTCTTCAGACAGGGATTGGACTGGAGTATGGGATGGAGAATGATACTGGTAAGGCATGAGCTTCTTGGATCAAGTGAACACATGAGACTGTGTTGGCATTTCCTGTCTGGAGGGGAGACAGGAGGGTGGGGGGGGGCCAGAAGCTGCCCGAATGGACACGAGGAGATAAAGTGGAGGGAAGGAGTGTGCTGTCTCATGAGGGGAGAGCAATTAGGAGTGTATAGCAAGATATATATAAATTTTTGTATGAGAGACTGACTTGATTTGTAGATTTTCACTTAAAGCACAATAAAAAATAATTAAAAAAAATCTAAACAATGATAAGATACAATCCCATATATACAAGTTATAATTTAAGAGTACATACACAAAATTTTAAAATAAAATAATTTATTTTGAATCTAAAAAAAAGAAAGCAAAGATGTCACTTTAAGGACTAAGTTACATCTGACCCAAACCCTGGTATTTTCAATCGCCTCATATGCATGTGAAAGCTGGACAATGTATAAGGAAGACCAAAGAAGAATCGATGCCTTTGAATTACGGTGGTGGCAAAGAATATTGAATATACCGTGGACTGCCAGAAGAAGCTCTGGTAGCGTAGAGGTTAAGAGCTATGGCTACTAATCAAAAATGGTCAACAGTTCAAATCCACTAAGCGCTCCTTGGAAACTCTATGGGGCAGTTCTACTCTGTCCTGTAGGGTCGCTATGAGTCAGAATCAACTCAGCAACAACAGGTTTGGTTTGGTTTTTTTGGCCAGAAGAACGAACGACTCTGTCTTGGAAGAAGTACAGCCAGAATGCTCCTTAGAAGCGAGGATGGTGAGACTTTTTCTCACATACTTTGGACATGTTATTAGGAGCGACCAGTCGCTGGAGAAAGACATCATGCTTGCTTGATAAAGTAGAGGGTCAGCGAAAAAGAGTAAGGCCCTCAGTGAGATGATTCAAGACAGTGGCTCCAACAATGGACTCAAGCATAACAAGGATTGTGAGGATGGCGCAAGAATGGGCAGTGTTTTGTTCTGTTGTACATAGAGTCACTGTGAGTTGGCATTGACTCAACAACACCTAACAATGATAACAACAACATAATTATTTATGGTACTTTTATAATTTAATTCTTTATATTTAGATGTTTAATCCATCTGGATTTTATGTGTGTATTATGAACTACCTTAAGCTTTTATATAGATAGATAGATGAATAGCCACTAGTTCAAGTACTGTTTCCTTTCCTTGTTAGTTTGAAATGCTGTTTTTATCATGTGCTAAATTCCCATGCTATGGGAGGTGGACATTGAAAGAAACCTTAGGAGATAAAACTGAATGAGAGAGTCAGGGGGATACAGGATCCACAGCAACCAGTTTTCATGCTTGGGTGAGTGTGTGGAACTGTGAAGAAGGAAGTACAGCAGGGATGTGGGATGGAAGTTGGGAATGGGGAGAAAGATGGTTAGGTCAATTTGGGACATGTTGAGTTTCAGGTGCTTGTGGATATGAAGAACATATTTAGTAGAAATACATGATAAACATTTATATTAAAATAAGTACATGATAGCCGGGGAACCATCCATTTCTTCTGGTCTCATGGCAAAGGAGTAGTTCACAGAAGCAGTCCGTTTCCTTCTCTAATTCCTGGGTTTCCTTCTTCCACTGTTGCTTCAAGAGGATAGAAACCAATTGTATCCCGGGGTGGCCGAAAGCTTTTAAGACTTCAGATGCTACTCACTGAACTAGGAGGTAGAGCAGAAACTCTAAAAGCAGAATTAGGCCAATTGACTGGAGAGGCCGATGAAACCATGACTCTAAACTTTAGAACCAAAAAAAAAAAAAAAAATCCCATGAGATGTTTATTTGTGCTTCAAACCAAACCAAACCCAGTGCCCTCGAGTCGAATCTTTTTTTTTTTTAATAATTTTTGTTGTGCTTTAAGTGAAAGTTTACAAATCAATTCAGTCTCTCATACAAAAACCCATAGACACCTTGCTACACACTCCCAATTACTCTCCCCCAGTGAGACAGTCTGCTCTCTCCCTCCACTCTCTCTTTTTGTGTCCCTTTCGCCAGCTTCTAACCCCCTCCACCCTTTCATCTCCCCTCCAGGCAGGAGATGCCAACATAGTCTCAAGTGTCCACCTGATCCAAGAAGCTCACTCCTCACCAGCATCCCTCTCCAACCCATCGTCCAGTCCAATCCATGTCTGAAGAGCTAGCTTCGGGAATGGTTCCTGCCCTGGGACAACGGAAGGTCTGGGGACCATGACCACCGGGGTCCTTCCAGTCTCAGTCAGACCATTAAGTCTGGCCTTATGAGAATTTGGGGTCTGCATCCCACTGCTGTCCTGCTCCCTCAGGGGTTCTCTGTTGTGTTCTCTGTCAGGGCAGCCATCGGTTGTAGCCGGGCACCATCTAGTTCTTCTGGTCTCAGGATGATGTAGTCGCTGGTTCATGTGGCCCTTTCTGCTTCTTGGGCTCATAATCACCTTGTGTCCTTGGTGTTCTTCATTCTCCTTTGATCCAGGTGGGTAGAGACCAACTGATGCATCTTAGATGGCTGCTTGCTAGCGTTTAAGACCCCAGACATCACTCTTCAAAGTGGGATGCAGAATGTTTTGTTAATAGATTTTATTATGCTAGTTGACTTAGATGTCCCCTGAAACCATGGTCCCCAGACCCCTGGCCCTGCTATGCTGGCCTTCAAAGCCTTCAGTTTATTCAGGAAATTTCTTTGCTTTTTGGTTTAGTCCAATTGTGCTGACCTCCCCTGTATTGTGTGCTGTCTTTCCCTTCACCTAAAGTAGTTCTTATCTACTATCTAATTAGTGAATCCCCCCTCCCACCCTTCCTCCCTCCCCCCTCTCATAACCACAAAAAAATGTTTCCTTCTCAGTTAAAACTATTTCTCAAGTTCTTATAATAGTGGTCTTATACAATATTTGTCCTTTTGCAACTGACTAATTTCACTCAGCATAATGCCTTCCAGGTTCCTCCATGTTTTGAAATGTTTCACAGATTCCTCACTGTTTTTTATCGATGCGTAGTATTCCATTGTGTGAATATACCATAATTTATTTATCCATTCATCCGTTGATGGGCACCTTGGTTGCTTCCATGTTTTTACTATTGTAAACAGTGCTGCAATAAACATGGGTGTGCATATATCTGTTCATGTCAAGGCTCTTATTTCTCTAGGATATATTCCAAGGAGTGGGATTGCTGGATCGTATGGTAGTTCTATTTCTAACTTTTTAAGGAAGCACCAAATCGATTTCCAAAGTGGTTGTACCATTTGACATCCCCACCAGCAGTGTAGAAGTGTTCCAATCTCTCTACCGCCTCTCTAACATTTATTATTATTATTTTTGGGGGTTAATGCCAGCCTTGTTGGAGTGAGATGAAATCTCATTTTAGTTTTGATCTGCATTTCTCTCACGGCTAATGGTTGTGAACATTTCCTCGTATATCTGTTAGCAACCTGAATGTCTTCTTTAGTGAAGTGTCTATTCATATCTTTTGCCCATTTTTTAATTGGGTTATTTGTCTTCTTGCAGTTGAGTTTTTGCAGTATCATGTAGATTTTAGAGATCAGGTGCTGATCAGAAATGTCATAGCTAAAAACTTTTTCCCAGTCTGTAGGTAGTCTTTTTACTCTTTTGGTGAAGTCTTTGGATGAGCATAAGTGTTTGATTTTTAGGAGCTCCCAGTTATCTAGTTTTTCTTCTACATTCTTTATAATGTTTTCTATACTGTTTATGCCATGTATTAGGGCTCCTGACGTTTTCCCTATTTTTTCTTCCTTGATCTTTATCATTTTAGATTTTATATTTAGGTCTTTGATTCATTTTGAGTTAGTTTTTGTGCATGGAATGACGTATGGTCTTGTTTCATTTTTTTGCAGATGGATATCCAGTTATGCCAGCACCATTTGTTAAAAAGACTGTCTTTTCCCCATTTAACTGTTTTGGGGCCTTTGTCAAATATCAACTGCTCATATGTGGATGGATTTATGTCTGGATTCTCAATTCTGTTCCATTGGTCCATGTATCTGTTGTTGTACCTCGAGTCGATTCTGACTCATAGCGACCCTATAGGACAGAGTAGAACTGGCCCATAGAGTTTCCAGGGAGTGTCAGGCGGATTCGAACTGCCGACCCTTTGGTTAGCAGCCATAGCACTTAACCACTGCGCCATGAGGGCTTCCTTATTTGTACTTATGTAGTATCAAAAGCTGCAGCTTTTTTTTTTTTTTTTTGCTGCTGTTTTTGTTGTGAAATTATATATAACATTGTATTTGTCATTTCCCCATCTCTCCCCCTCCACCCCCACCCCACCCCCACCTCCGTACAGCTTAGAGATATTAGTTACAATAGTTAATTGTATAACCATTACCCTTAAAAACCAAAGAAACCAAACCTATTGCCATCAACTCCGACTCCTAGTGACCTTTTAGGATGGAGTACAACTACCCCACAGGACTTCCAAGGCTATAAATCTTTATGGAAGCAAACTGCTACATCCTCCTCCCACCGAACGGCTGCTGACCTTTCCTTTAGCAGCTAAGCGCTTAACCATTGTGCCACCCGGGTTCCTTCCATTACTCTTAGTTCATGCCAATTTTCTCATGACCATAGACAAATACTCAGTGCCTTCCAAAAAATGAGTCTCTGCCCCTGATTGTTGTTGTTAGGTGCTGAAGAGTCGATTTTCGACTCATAGAGCCCCAATGTGACAGAGTAAAACTGCCCCACAGTGTTTTTAGGGTGTAATATTTATGGGAGAAGATCACCGGGTCTTTTCTCTTGTGGAGCCGCTGGGTGAGTTTGAACCGCCAACCTTTCCTTTAGCAGCCAAGAGCTTAATCGTTCCCCCCACCCCTGGTAACTGCTAGTAACTATTGGCTTTTATATATTTACCTATTCTTGTCATTTTATATAAGTTAGGTCATACAATATTTGCCCTTATGTAACTGACTTATTTCACTCAGGATAGTGTCTTCAGTGTTCATCCATGTTGTAGCATGTATCAGGGCTTCATTTTTCTTGAAGGCTGAGTAGTATTCCATAGCATGTATGTATCACATTTTGTTTATCCATTCATCTGCTAAAGGGCACTTGGGTTGTTTCTACCTTTTTGCTATTGAGAATAGTGCTGCAATGAATATCATGTACATATATCTGAACATTTTGATCAAGGACCCAATAGATGGATCTTGATCAAAAGGAGGAAAAAATGTGGAGCAGATTTCAAATTCTGGCTGGAAACTAGACTTACTGGATACACTGAGACTGGAAGAACCCCTGAATCTCTTGCCTGGAAACAACTTTTAAGCCCTAAACTGAAACTGTCCCGGGAAGTCATCTTTAAATTAACAATTTCGTTCATTTAATACAGGATGTTCATCCGGAGCATTGTGCTCTTATAGAAAATCATCTATATGAGATTAAATAGACAACAGTAACTCTAAAACACAGATGAGAACTTTAAGGGGCAGAGTCTAAATTAATGGTGGTAAAGCAATACGGGCAGAGATTGCGAGAATGGTGACACAATATGAAGCATGTAACCATTGTCAATGAACTGTACATGTAAAAATTGCTGAATGGGTGTATGTTTTGTTGTGTATATTTTCACCAAAAAGGTGTCACTTTAAGGACTAAGGTATGCCTGACCCAAGCCAGGGTGTTTTCAATTGCTTCATATGCATGTGAAAGTGGACAATGAATACCGAAGACCAAAGAAGAGTTGATGCTTTTTAATTATGGTGTTGGCGTATTGAATATTGAATGTACCATGGACTGCCAGAAGAACGAACAAATCTGTCTTGGAAGAAGTACAGCCAGAATGCTCCTTAGAACAGAGGATGGTAAAACTTCACCTCACATACTTTGGACATGTTATCAGGAGGGTCCAGTCACTGGAGAAGGACATCATGTTTAGTAAAGTAGAGGGTCAGCAAAAAAGAGGACGATCCTCAGCAAGATGGATTGACACATTGGCTGCGATAATGGGCTCAAGCATATCAATGATTGTGAGGATGGAACAGAGCCAGGCAGCGTTTCATTCTGTTGTACACAGGACCACTATGAGTTGGAACTGACTGGACGGCACCTAACAACAGTGTAACAATTTTCACTGAGAAATTTTAAAAAGAGAAAAAATAACGCTATAAAAAATGATTCTGAGACTGTTTCTGGGCTATTTGTTCCATTGATCTGTTCACCTATTTATTCACTTAGTTATTTCACAAATGTTTGTGGACTACCTACTACGTGTAAAGACAAATCCCATTCTAACTGCAATACTGTTTTATGGTGTACCTGAATTTGTGGTGATGCAAGCAATTCCCACCTGCCCCATTATCTTCTTTTTGAAAACATTTCTTTGCTCTTTTTACCCATTTACTTTTCCAGATGAATTTTGAAATTCTCTTTTCTAGTTTCAGTTAAAGAATTCTACTGGAATGTTAAGTTGGAGTTGTACTGAATTTATAGAGTAATTTGGAGAGATTTGACAATCTTACCAAATTATTTTTCTCATTGAGAGAAAATGGTATACAGCTACTCATTTATTCGGGTTTTCTTGTGTGTCTTTCAGTATTATATTCATTTAGACCCATACATTTCTTGTAAAGTTTATTTATATGTATTTCATAGCTTTAATTAGTATTTCAGATTAGATCTTTTTTCTAACATTTAAAACCTGGTTATTGTTGATTAAAAAAAAAAAAGAAAGCTATTGCGTTTTGTATTTTTTCTGGTAACTGGCCATTTTACTGAACTCCATGATAAAATCTACAAGGTTTCAGCTGAACCTTTGACTTTGAATCTAAGCAGGTAATAATATATCTGCATGTAATGATGGTTTTGCTTTTTTCCAGTGTTTATATTTCACTTCTTTTGACAGATTAACTTGTATTTGACAATTGCCTCTTTTTTATTTACCTTTTTATAGCTTTACTGAAGAATAATTGACATACAATAAACTACACATATTTAAAACGTACATTTGACAAATCCTCGCTTATGAATAAATCCACGAAACTATCACCAAATCAAGATAATGAACACCCTGAAAGTTTCCTTGTACCCCTTTATAGCCCCTTGCTCCCACTCCTCTCCAACCCCCCACCTCTAGGCAACCAGTGATCTGCTGTCTATAGGTTACGGAATCCTACAGTGCATACCCTTTTTTTTTGTCTATTTTCTTTCACTCAGCATCGTCATTCTGAGATTCACCCATGTAGTTGTATATATCAGTAGCTCGTTACTTTTTATCACTGAGTAGTATTCCATTTTGTGATTATACCCCCATTTGTTTAAATACTCACCTAGGAGACCTTTGGGTTGTTTCCAGTTTGGGGCTGTTAAAAACAAAGCTTCTATGGACATTCGTGTTAAAGTTTTTGTATGGTGATACGCCTTCATTTCTCTGCCAAACTGACTCCCAAAATGGCTCCATTTCTCCATATCCTCACCAACATTTGCATTATCAGGTTTTGTTGTTGTTGTTTAATATTAACCGTTCTAATAATAGCATCTCATTGTGATTTTTATTTGCATTTCCCTAATGACTAATAATGCTGAGTACCTTTCTGAATGCTCATTTGCCATTCATGTATCTTCTTTGGTGAAGTGTTTGTTCAAATATTTTGCCCATTTTTAAAAATTGAGTTGTTTGTTTTCTTACCGCATTTGGAGATTTCTTTGAATTGTCTGGCTAAAAGCTGTTTATCATGCTGTCATGGATTGAATTATGCCCCCCCCCCAAATGTGTGTATTAATTTGGTTAGGCCATGATTCCTAGTATTCTGTGGTTGTCCTCCATTTGTGACTTTAATTTTCTGTTAAAGAGAATTAGGGTGGGATTGTAACACCCTTACCAGGTCACATCCCTAATCCAATGTAAAAAAGGATTTTCCCTGGGGTGTGGGCTGCACCATCTTTTATTTCTCAAGAGATGAAAGGAAAGGGAAGCAAGCAGAGAGTTGAGGACCTGATACCACCAAGAAAGCAGTGCTGGGAGCAGAGCATGTCCTTTGGACCTGAGGTTCCTGAGCTGAGATGCTCCCAGACCAAAGGAAGACTGATGCATTACAAGGACCTTTCTTCAGAGCTAACAGAGAGACAAAGCCTTCCCCTGGAGCCGGCACCCTGAATTCAGACTTCTGGCCTACTGGACCCTGAGAGGATAAATTTCTCTTTGCGAAAGCCATCCATTTGTCGTATTTCTGTTATAGCAGCACTAGATGACTAGGACACACACATATACTTTGCAAATACTTTTTTTTCCCAGTCTGTGACTTGTCTTTTCATTCTTTTAACAATGCCTTTCAAATAACAGACTTTCTTAATTTCGATGAAGAACTGCAGGCCGTGGCCTGGAGGGAGAGAAGAGTAGGGGCTTTCGATGCCTTGGGAGAGCCACTTCACTTCTCCAAGCCTCAGTTTGCTTATCTGAGAGTAGCTACCTCATAGGCTGTGTGACCTGGCCCAGGGTGGAGAGTGAGAGAGGGATGAAGTTTGGGGCCTGACTCATTTCTTTGGGAGGGAGCCTTGGCTCTTCTCTGGAAGGCAGTGAGGGAGGAAGGGGCTGGGCTGGGCTTTGGAGAAGAACGAGCCTGTATTCTCATTTCTCTTACAAGCTGTGGGACCTTGGTGAAGAGGCTTTAACCTCCTAAGCTTCAGTTTCCACGTAGATATAAAGGGGAAAAACAAACTGCTTCTTGGGTTTGTTGCAGGGATTAAAATGAGGCAATGTTGCAAAGTAGGTGCTTAGTAGACAAGAGTGCTCAGGTGTCCCCTCTACCAACCTTTCCAGGAGAATCACTTGAAATGCAACCTCCACCCTGACCTTGACCCTTTTAAACTAGCAAGTCTCCAACACCTCTACAAGAAATCCATTTTTCATTTCATAACGTGGAGGAATCTGGAAGGAATTATGCAGAGTGATATTAGTCAGTTGCAAAAGGACAAATATTGTATAAGACCACTATTGTAAGAACTCGAAAAATAGTTAAAACAGAGAAGAAAATATTCTTTGACGGTTATGAGAGTGGGGAGGGACGGAGGGAGGGAGAGGGGTTTTCACTAATTAGTAGATAAGAACTATTTTAGGTGAAGGGAAAGACAACACACAATACAGGACAGGTCAGCACAACTGGACTAAACCAAAATCAAAGAAGTTTCCTGAATAAACTGAAGGCTTCGAAGGCCAGCATAGCAGGGGTGGGGGTTTGGGGACCATGGTTTCAGGGGACACCTAAGTCAATTGGGATAATAAAATCTATTAAGCAAACGTTCTGCATCCCACTTTGGAGAGTGGCGTCTGGGGTCTTAAACGCTAGCAAGCAGCCATCTAAGATGCATCAACTGGTCTCAACCCACCTGGAGCAAAGAAGAATGAAGAATGCCAAAGATACAAGGTAATTATGAGCCCAGGAGACAGAAAGGGCCACATAAACCAGAGACTACATTAGCCTGAGACCAGAAAACTAGATGGTGCCTGGTTACAACCAATGACTGCCCTGACAGGGGACACAACAGAGAACCCCTGAGGGAGCAGGACAGCAGTGGGATGCAGACCCCAAGTTCTCATAAAAAGACCAGACTTAATGGTCTGACTGAGACTAGAAGGACCCCAGAGGTCATGGTCCCCAGACCTTCTGTCAGCCCAAGACAGGAACCATTCCCAAAGCCAATGCTTCAGACATGGATTGGACTGGACTACGGGATAGGAGATGATACTAGTGAAGAGTGAGCTTCTTGGATCAAGTAGGCACATGAGACTATGTTGGCATCTCCTGTATGGAGGGGAGATGAACGGGTAGAGGGGGTCAGGGGCTAGCCGAATGGACATGAAAAGAGAGAGTGGAGGGAAGGATTGTGCTGTCTCATGACGGGGAGAACAACTAGGAGTATACAGCAAGGTGTATATAAATTTTTGTATGAGAGACTGACTTGATTTGTAAACTTTCACTTAAAGCACAATAAAAATTAAAAAAAAAATCCATTTCTCACATTGCTCCCATTCTTCCAATCAAGAGAGGTCACCCTGCCACTGAACTGGAGAAAAAACATGGTCAGGATGGCTGGTGACTCGAAGAGAACTTTCACTCACCCCCGGCACCCTCCTTACGCATAGCTACATGTTCTTTCTGAAGCATGTCACTTTAAAGCCTCCATGGACACTGGCAAGGTGTACTTGAGCTCCATAGCTGGTCTTTCATCATGAGCAGCTCCTCAATGGTAGACTGCCCCTGGCCACCCCTCTGTCCCCCAGCCATGCCAGCTGCAGCACACCCCAAGCGGGCCCTAGCTTTTCCAGTGTTCTACCTTGACCAGGACCACCTGTCCCTGTCTTCTCCATCCAGCCAAGTCCTGCCCCCCTTTCAAGGCCCATCTCAAATCCCAGTCACCTCTCCCATAAAGCTCATCGATACCTCTTTCCCTGCAGAATTAATTGTTCCTTCCTCAGAGCTTCACCTCCAAGCTGGCCGGGGACACTGCTCATGTGGGTAGTGGGACAGTACCCGTAGGTCACAGCTGCTTTGCTCCCTCTTCTCTGGGCAGACATGGATGGTTTCTTGTCCTGCTCTGTCCAAGCTGGACACTTGTCCAGTGCCCTCAGGGGTCCCTGCATGCATGTCTCCAGCAGCACCACCTTGGCTCTGAGCCCCAGAGGTAGCAGGTGTACTCCCCATACTCAGGAAGACTCTGGCTCCACCCTGCTTGGCTGTGTGTGAAGCTATGGTGCAGATGGGGATGTCGAAAATATCCGTGACATATTCCAAACTGGCCTAGTTTCCTATCACGAGAGAGCCTGAGCCTGAGACGGGCGAGGACAAGTGAGATGGGAGTTTGGGACCTGTTCCCATCTCCTTCTTCCTCCCCCAGCTCGGTTGGCTCAGTTGTTACTCAGAAGAGGGATTTGCAGCCTCTCCCAGCAGTACCTGCCCTGTTCTGGGGCTGTGTGGTTGGAGGTGTTGGTGAGGAGGGATGGGTGTGGGGCAGAAGCTTTGGGGAAGTTGTTGGAAGAACCAAGGAAAGAGGCCTTAGGGACCCATTTGGGAAGCTTTGAGTCCAGGGAGGCAGGACGGTGGGTACCACCACACTGGCTTTGGGACTGAAGGCTTGGGTTCAAGTCCTGGTTCACCTGTAAGACCTCCACCAAGTTTTTGTTTTTTTAACTTCTCTGAGCTTGAGTTTTCTCATCAGCAAAATGGGCTACTCATAATCCTTGCTTGCCTTCCTAAAAGGTTTGATTATAGGATTGCTCTGAAGACCACAGAGCTCTGGACTCTGCCTTATTAATCCAGTTGGTGCTGATCCACGGGCTTTCCCTGGCTAGGCTGTGCCCTCACGTGCAAGCTTAAGTAGTCACCTGCTCCAGCCTTTGTCCTCCTGGCAGCCTGGCTTGCTCTCCACCCTTAATCCAGGTTTAATGATCTCTGAGTAGGGTGTCACCCTAAACTTCTCCCCTGGTGCCAGGCCTTCATCAACCCTCCTGAACTGGCAGGAAGTTCACACTCACAGCTAATTTCAGTCTCTCTTGCTGTTATAGACCCCCTTGGTGTTCTCTAAACTGTTTCCTCCTCTGGAGACAAGGTGCTCGTTATTTTAATTTCTCTATTTTCACATTAAGCATTCCCTCCTCCCTCGGATTCTCAAGATGAATAGGTCCTTAGGGCATATTTCTATCTCAGATGAATCTGAGCTTCTTCCCCTTTCAGGTCCTTTTGCCTGACTTTGGATTCTACAGAGGCCCTGCTCTGCCTCAGTTTCCCCAAAGGCACAAAACTAGAGGAATAAGTGGCCAAATCTGGAAAGATTGGTCACTGTGGATCCATTGATCAGGGCAAAAACAGAAATAATGATTCACATTTAAAACACCTTTAACGCACATACTTTTTATCCAGCAATTTCACTTCTAGGAATTTATTCCAAAAATAATGCTTACATTGTGCAAAATAAAGTAACTACCAGAGTATCTCCTGCACTAGAAACAGGCCAAGTATCCATGAACGGGGCATCTTTATATGTGCTGACACAGAGCAATCTCCAGTTTATATTGTTGAGTGTGTATCATACGCCGCCGCCTCGGTAAGAGAACACAGAGAAAATGCTTGTAAACACGCAGGCGAGCCGTGCATAGACACTGAAGAACCTGGGAGTGGTGGTACCTCTGGGGTGGCACCTGGGTGCTGGAGGACCCAGGAGGTGGGTAGGAAAATTCGCCTTCCACTGTATTCCCTTTTGTACCTTTTGAATCTTGCATCACATGTAAAAAGGATTTCTTATTCAAAAAAAATATGTAAACTTTACTTTTAAGAAGTCCTTAAAATCTTGCATATCATTAATTTCTGGCCCCAGAGGTTGGTAGTTCAAACCCACATAGCCGGTCCGTGGAAGAAAGACCTGACAAGCTTCTTCTGTAAAGATTACAGCCAAGAAAACCCCATAGGGCAGCTGTGCTCTGTAACATAAGGGGCACAATGAGTCAGGGCTGACTCAATGGCAGCTAACAACAACATATACCAGCAGCTATTGCTGCGAAGGTCCCACCTCCAGAGAAGGAGGCAAAGCTTGTGGGAGTGAGCTGGGGTGAGGGATGAGGATCATTGGGTTGGAGGCCTTGCTGAGGAAGAACCAGCACGGAAGATGGGTGGACATGGAGGAGCAGCCACAGAAAAGGCCCAGGAGGAGTTGAATGAGGTCAACAGAATGCCCAGAATCCGTGCAGCACATAGTCGGATGCTCCAGAGGATGGAGAGGCTAGAGGCAATCAAGAGGAACAAAGCGAGGAGGAGAATGACAGGCACAAATAAAGCTAATGGTGTTATGAAAGCTCAGGGGAGGGAGAGGGGAATTTGAGCAGAATGTGTTTCTGTGTGTTCATGCCGTGTGGGGGGAAGTAGGGGGTAGGGACTGGGAAGACATTACTGAGGAAATGGAACTTGAGCTGTGCCTTGAAGTGTGTCAGGTATCAACAGGCTCAGATGAAGCAAAGGACCAACCAGTGGTAGGGAAGGGCATAGGCGAAGGCATGGAAGTGGGGAGGAAGATACTGGGCATATTCGTATGTGCGCGGGCCTGTGTGTGGTGGTGCAGGTGGTAGCAACAGATAAGGCTGGATAGATGAGAGCCTCAGATGCCAGGGTAAGGATTTTATTGAGTAGAGCAGGCGTTCTCCCTGAGATCAATGAATCCTTAGGGGTGTACTTCTCAAACTCTCTGTGGTGAAGAACTTCTTTTTTTTTTTATTCCCAATGGACTGTGAATCTGTATTTTTATAAAAATGATCATGCACTTGGCTGTCATGGCAATGACAACACACTCTGTAAAGGTTTCTAAATACTTTCAATTCCTACACTCATCTTGTTATGAACCCATGATGGGCAGTGGTGTGTGCACCATGCTTTGAGTTGCACTGCCCGAGGGTCTTAGGGTATGCTGCAGAGGTCAGCGAAGCCCACAGATTCCTTGCGGTTAGGCATGCATTGTCATTCATTTAGGAAGAGGGTGCAAAACTCTTGTCAGCATCTCAAAGGACTCAGGGACTCCAAGGCACAGTCCCCTGCTATCAGGAGTGGGAAGCCAGTGAAGGTCTTTAAGTGGAAGGATCTAGGTGGGCTTTAGAGCATCAGGAGCAGAGAATGTGGCTGTTTCATCCTGGGATCCTTCCCTGCCCCCTGCACCCAGAGCAGCCAGCCCAGGAGTTAGCAGATGGGGAAGGGAATGTGGGGAATGTGAGATTCTAGCCAGTGAGGGGAGGGGGTCCACTTAGGGGCTGATCAAAATGATCCAGGGTAGAGAAAACCAGAGGACTTGTTAAAGCTATGTTTGGAGTAAAAAGATCAGGGAGGGGTGGGCCTGCTGCTGGGGCAGATGGTGTGATGTTAACTCAGCTCCAGGGCCAGGGCCCAACCACGTGCGTGTCAGTGGCCTCCTGGGGAAAAACCAACCTGAGAGGGAGGCTCCCTTGGAGCGGGAGCCAGGCAGAGAAGGAGGCTGTGCGGAGAGGGGAAAAGTCTGGGTCCCTGAAAACAGCACCCTGGGGTCCTGCTAGCATCTTCCTAGAGGCTTCAGAGCGTGCTCCAGGGCACCAGAAAGGGCCGAGGCTCACAGGCACAAGCTCCTGTTTCCAAAGAAGGTAGACTATGAAATCTGCAGATGGGTCAACTTCCTGAAATTCCCTAACAAAATCCTACTTCCATTACTATTTTTTTGTTGAGGTGAACTTCACATAACACAAAATTCACCATTATGAAGCTAAAAATTCAGTGGCGTTTTGTGCAACCACTACCACCATCTAGTTCCAAAGCATTTTTATCAGCCCAAAAGGAAACCCTGTACCCATCAAGCAGCTGTTCCCCATTCCCTACTCCCAAGCAACCACCAATCAGCATCTCTACAGATTATTTATCTCCTGTGGATATTTCATATAAATGGAATCATATATGTGACTTTTTGTGTCTGGCTTCTTTCTCTTAGCTTGATGTTTCAAAGGTTCATCCACGTGGTAACATGTATCAGTACTTTATTCCTTTTTACAGGTGAATAATATTTCATTGTATATGGATGGATATGCTACAATTTGAGCTGTTTCTACCTTTAGGCTACTGTGAATAGTGCTGCTACGGAACATGCGTGTTCATGAACATGGAATACCAGTTTTCAGCTCTTCTCGGTATATACCTAGGAGTAGAATTGCTGAGTCATGTGGTAATTCTGTTTAAACTTTTCCAGGAACTGCCAAATGGTTTTCCATAGCGCTGAGCCATTTTACCTTTCCCCTAGCAATGAATGAAGGAGATTCCACCTTCATACTTTCATTATTAAACAGGTGACTAAGCCAGCTCTTGGGCAGTTTGCCAGCTGAGCCAGCCACCTGTGCAGGCACAGCTCTAACGTGGAAAGGCAAAAAGGACAGTCCCTATGCGTGGGGTCTCAAAGTGTGGTCCCCAACCAGCAGCAGTAGCACTGTTTGGGAACTCGTTAGAAATGCAAATTCTGGGGCCCCGCCTCAGGTTTATTGAAGCTGAAACTCTGGGGGTGGGGCCCAACAATCTGCGGTGTAACAAGCCCTCCAGATGATTCTGGTTCTGGCTACAGTTAGAGCCACTGCCTTACCCTAAGGGGGAGCCCTTATTTAACGAAAGAGACAACCCTTGCCTTAGGAGCTCCCAGTCTGATGGGAGAGATGGGACTCTGCCAACTGACAGGGAAGACAGAGCCTTGCCATCAGAAAATTCCCCATCAGAGAGGGACACCTAGGCTTCTCCATGCAAGCCCGTGCACTGGAGAGGCCTCCGGCCTAGAAGCACTGGGATAAGGTTCTTTGCAGGGTGGCTGGCTGCAGTCAGGACCCCAGAGAATCCCCCCTTCCCCATTCTTTAGAAAGCAGGTTTGATGTGCTAATGAGGGCATCAATTATTGAGTATCATTAGCATGCCTTACAATAACAAGTGGGGGTGGGGGGCGGGGATCTACAGGGAATGGGGGAGGGTCTTTTGAAATTTACTGCGGTTTGCTCCTCTCCTCAGGGATGGGAGGGGGAGTGAGAGGGTGGGAATTTGAGAGAAGAGGCTCAGGGGTTCTTGGCCGCTGGGTATGGTCAGAAGGCTCCAGATGTAGGCCTGAGTCAGTGGGAAGTGCTCTGTTCCCTGTCAATGCCCCCCACCCACCCCAGCTTTTGCCCCAGATGCCAGGTCACGGCAATTGGTCACTGTGTCCCCAGAACAGGACCAGATCCCAGCTCCCAGTCCCCACACTGCCTTCAAGCCCCCTTGGGCTGCTGGCTTGTGGAATACCCTGTCCAGAACATAGCCCCATTGGCAAGGGGCTTTCCAGAGGCTCTGAGGGCCTCCCAAGTGGCAGGTTGAGTGGTTCAGAGCATCCCAGCCATGATTTCCACATCACCCTTTTCCCTGTGCCTTTGCCCAGATGCTATGAGCCCTTCTCTCCCCACCCCAGGTCCCCATCTCTCTCCACCTGCCCACCTTTGTCCAGGTGCAATCCTTGTCCTCACTGCTCCTAGGAGAAGGAGAGGGGAGCCTGAAAATTCTCATCTCTGAGGTCCTCTCCCATCACCGCCCTCCTGCAGGCTCCCAGGAACAGGGGAGGGGGCTGGGAGGAATGTTTAGGAAAGGTAAGGTAGCCGGTTGAGATCTGTGGTCCCGATGCCCCAAATATGCCAGCTGCCCCCTAGCAACCAAGAGCAGTGTCAGGGATGCAGAGGAGGGGGCCAGAGAGAAGTTACCTGTACAGGAATGAGAGTGGGTATGGGGATGGCACCTGAGACATCTCAGGTGGAGGCAGCTGGCACACTGGTTGCGTCTGGGCACCACGCCAGATCACAGGAGCAATTCTCATCTTGCGGCTGGAGAAGTAATACCTGTGTTGTCCTCACCCTAATCAGTGGAGATGGCATGGCATCCCTAGCCCTCTCCCTGCCCCAGGAGCTCCTCCTTTTGAGGTCTGAGAGGAGGGGAGGAGGCACCTCTCTTCCCTGGGGGGCAGGGAAGAGGATCAGGTGGGGTTAGTGAGGGGTGATGGTGCAAGGCCGTGTGTCCTCTGGCTCAACGTGGGGCCTTGAGGGTTCTTTGTTCCCGTTCAGGAGCTGTATCTCTTCCCACCCGGCCGTCCCTGTCCGTGGGACCCATGGGAGGCAGGTGTTCTCAGTGGGTGGGTATGAGTGAAGTATCTTTGGGTAGCTGAGGGAATGAGGGGGTCAAATGTGCTCACAGCTGTGAAAATAGTCCAAAATGTTACGGATTTACCCTTAAGAAGTGAGCTACACAGAGAAAAAATGCTACCTAGATTTGATTTAACCTTCTCACTGTGGAGAAAGCCCTCGTGATGGTTGAGATCACCTTAGGGGAAGGAAAGATGGATGCTTTGTCCTGCTGACACCTTTGGAACTGTTCCCATTCCCTGGGGCTCCTGGGCCCAGAGGGGACTGGCTGGCTCACAGAACCTCTTCACCTAGTCCCTGACTCAGTTTCTTTGCATCTACCAGTGTAAAGACAGAAAAGTCTTCATCTGATGGGACAGGCACCTTTGCAGTGGTCATCTGGGAGATAATGCCCAGTTCTTTATTACTGACACACTGTGTGTCTTAACTCTACCACGTTTCTGCACCCAGCTCTCTTCCAATGACTGTATGCCATAAGAGTTTGCGTGCCGCGGTTTGTTGCCTGCTTCTGGCAGCCCACAGGGTTAGAGATGCTGGTGGTGACAGAAAAGAGGCTGGGGACTTTAGAGTCAGGCAGATTAGGTTTTGAATTTCACCTTCATTGCTCCTAGATTGGGGAAGTAGCTGTACCTCTCTGAGCCTCAATTCCTTTACCTCTGAAATGGGACTGAAATGCCCACTTCTGTAGAATTGCTGTCAAGAACCTGCTGATCCCCTTCCCCTTAAGGGCACAAAGTAGAAACGGAAAGAGAACTTGTCCCAGGAGGATCTGAGTGGAGGAGCAAAGGGCAGAGGCCTGTGTCTCGGGCTTGAATGGAGGAGCAGTTCGTACCCAAGCCCTGGGTGGCCAAGAGGCTTGAGAGGTGGTGTCCATGCAGCTGTGGGGAAGCCTCCCTCCCCCTCTGACTCCTCCCCTCCACAGGGCTTGCTGCCTCCCATGCCATCCTGGGCAGGCAGCCAGGCAGGGAGCTGGATTGGTGCCCACTGCTCGCTCAGAGGCCAAAAGATGGGCACCGTCCAGTTGGCAGAGGGAGACGCAGCTGGCCCAGGAGGGGAGAAGTCAGGGTGCTGACTGCTGGGGTCGTGTGCCCAGACAATATGTCTGAGACACTGCTGTTGGCTGCCCTCCTGGGCTGTCCAGCTAGAGCTGGGAAGGGCCCTCTCGTCCTCCTGCCTTGAGCTTGAGTTACTGCCACTGGAGACTGGTCTCTAAAGCAAGAGGCATTTGGGGCCTTGCCCCTAGTTGGGAATGTGGCTCGGGGAGGCCTGGGGGCGGGCAGGGAAGTGGAAGAGCCTAGATTAAGCCTGCAACTGGGTAGACCAGGAAGTGGGGAAACCGGTTTGTCATTCTGGCCACTTGGGGTGAGGTCTCCTCTTCTGAGCTCTGTGACTGCCTGCCACTGTGCCCATAGCCCGGTGGCCTGCAGGGAAGAGATGTACTTCGCCCCTTTCTTGCTCATCTAAACTGGCCTTGGGAATGCCGGGAGTAAATAAAAGGGTCAGGGAGCTCAGTCCACTTTCCTCTCCCCAAGAGAGGCTTGGGAGAGAAGGGCTAGACCAGAGTACAGGAGGGAAAGAGGAGGGGGCAATCCCCGCACGAGGAGGGGTCAGTGCGGGTCTGAGATGGAGAAGCCTGCAGAGCCAACAGGTAGGCCCATGAGGGAGGGGGGCTAGGGAGGAGGTAGGGTAGAGATGGCGCGCAGTGGGCTGCGGTGGAGGTGGCAATGGCGTCACCAAGCGAAGTGTGAAAAGGGGCAGTAGTAGGGGTGTCTGGACTGAACCGGGGGTCCCACGTGACGTACAAGCGTAGGCTCTCTCACTCCCAGCACCGCCCCTGCAGCTCCAGCAGCCGCCTGCAGGAGGGGCCGCAATAGAGCTGGGGGTTGGAGGCAGCCCAGCAGGGGGCGCCGGGGGGGGTTCCCTGGTGCTGACCCTGGTCTACGGAGCTAGGGTAGGGGTCGGGAGAGGTGCTGTGGACGCGGGGGGTTGAGGCAGGGGAGGAGTCCAGACTCTGCATAGGTCGGCTATTGCTTTGGGAGGTCACCTTGGCTGAAGAGTGGCCCCCCAGTCTCGCTGCTTCTTCCCCACCTCCCATCCTCCTGCTCGGCCCCAAGTGATTCTCCAACCCCAGGCGCGCACCGGCTTGGACACTGAAGTACTCCACCTCGGAGGTGCCCGCTCTCCCCCCAGCCCGGTTCTCGAGATGCCCCCTCCGCGGCTGGTCGGGGTCCTTATGCATTTGTCTCTATTGTGGCGCGAGGACTGCTTAGGGTGGGGGACGCAGGTGAAGCGTGGAGGGGCCCAAGAGCGCGCTTCGCACCCTTGCCTGGCCGCGCGCCGCGGGGTCCCGCGGTACTGCTGGAGGGCGCGGGAAGGCGCAGTGCCCACCCCTCTCCCCGGTTCCCTGCCACCCTAGGCGGCCCTTTGTACGTTCCGGCCACACGCGCGTGCTCGCGCCGCCCGCGCTCTCGCCTGCAGTGACACACCCGCGCCGGCCCGCGCGCGCGCTCTCACACACACACACACACACACACACTTGCTCTCGCACACTCGGTGACACGCCCGCGCGCGCGCGCACCCACACGCCCGGCCGCCGGCGCCCTCCCAGCTGGTCCACCCGGCGGGGCCCGCGCCCCCGGCCCGCCCGCCTGGTATCGCGCCCCGGGCTGGGGCCGAGAGAGGAGCCCGTGCGGCGGCGAGAGGGCAAGCGCCAGGCAGGCCTGCCCGGGGCTCCCGCCCCCCGCGCCCCCGCCCGATGGGGAACGCTCCGTCCCAAGGCATGTCCCTGTCTCTCTCCTCCCTAATGTGCCTCCATGCTTAAGTGGAAGGTATTTCTGTTTTCTTTGTGTGTTTTCCCCTCGGCCGGGGGCGGGGGCGGCGGCCGGGCCGGGGAGGCGGTGGCCGGCCAGGCCGAGGGATGTTCGGGGCGCAGGTGTGTGGGGGGCAGGGGACTGCTGCGCGCCGGGTGTGGGATAAGGACCCGGTCGAGGGGAGTGTTGGGACCAGAGAAGGCTTCAGGGGATTGGCGAAGCTGGGGAGGGCCTAGAGGTTCTGGGGAAGGGGACCTGGGGGTGAAAATTTAAAAGGGTGTGTATGAAGGGGGAGGGGTGGGAAAAGAGGACAGGGGATGGATAAGGAGACTGGGGGGAGGGGAGTGGTCCAGCGGAGGTGGAGGGAGAGAAGGATGGAGGGGGAGGGGAAAGGCATGAAGAGGTGGGGGGAGCTTCAAAGGCCCCCCATGTCCCCAAGTCCCAGAATTGGGATGGATGGTGGGCCCTTTGCACCTGCCCCCTAGGGAAAAAGGGGTGAGCGCGTTCTGGGGTTGGCTGTGTCGCCTGGATACTGGCCCGCACTCTCCTCCCTCCCCCCGCACTTCGAGGCCCCAGCCCTGGAGACCTTGGAGCCTCAGCAGCAGTTTCAGAAACTGGGGACCCGCTCCCCACTCTGCTGGGCGGATAGGGAGGGGCCACCAGAGGGAGGGGCTGGGAGGAGGGGCTATTTGATCTTAAGCCCTCCCCCCGCAGAGGTCAGAGGGCAGAGGAAGGAGCCCCCAGCTGGGGAAGGCATCTAGAGTAAGTGAGGAGGTAGAGACTGCAGGAGGCAGAGGGACAGAGGGCGGGGCTGGGAAGGGGACGCACCGAGGGGCCCCCTCCCTTCCCACTCACCCCCCTGCTACGTCAGAAGCTCCCGGGCCAGCTCCGATCCCTGTCGGTGGGGGCAGCAGGATGCTGGTGGAGGCCGAGGGGGCCGGCCGGGTGCCTCCGCAGCTCGGCTGGCAGGGCCAGGTGGGGCGTGTGCCGCTGCCTCTGGGTACCTGCCTGCCCCACGCCTCCTCATGCAGCCCTGGCAGTGCCTACGGCGCTTCGCTCTGGCCTGGTGGGAGCGGACAGCCGAGGGCAGTGGCCGCTCTCCCAGAGAGGAGGCTGGACCGAGGGACCACGGGGGCCGAGGGGAGCCAGGTGAGCGGGAACTGGGATGTGTGTGTAAGGAGGAGGTCCTAGGCTGTGTTTCCCAACAACCCCCACCCCCCCCAATACTATGGAACCAGGAGGTCCTGCTGCCTCTCAACTTTAAGGGAAGTGGGTTCCCCTCAGCTGGGGGGGTCCTGACAGGTCCTTCAGAATGAGAGGTAGGAAAGACTGTTTTGGGGAAGGAGAAACAGGTGAGGGCTAGGAGTGGCGGGTGGCTGACCAGGGTTCTAGGCTTGTGGGCCCCAGTGTTCCTTTGGGTGGGGTTTGAGAACTGGGAGGGGGGGGGACAGTCACGAGTGGTTAGGATACCTTCTTCCGGCCTCTATCTTGGGCTGTGTGACCTTGAGTCAACTGCTTTGGTGTCTCTGTCCATGCCTCAGTTTCTCTCATTCCCTTCCCCGTCTGTCTTGCTGGTCTTAAATAATTGATGATGCATTTGATGAAGACTGTCATTCCAAAAATGTGAGGCTCTGTCATCATTGGTGGCAGCTGTGATGGTGGCAGTTTCTGGCATGGCTGTGCGTGTGTTTGTATATGGAAGGCAGCTCTGGTGTTCGTGTGAGGATTTTTGCTGGTTGGTGTTAGGATCACTCAGGGCAGTGTCAGGGCCCGGGGATGACACCGGGAGGGCTCCATGCAAGCTGAAAATTGTTGGGGCAGGGACTTAGCTGGTCGCCTGGTGTAGAAGTAAGGGATGGGGGTGAGGGCTTTGGGCATAAGGGTAGGGAGGTTCCAATTCCAAGAATAAGATCCCCCAGCTCCCCACCCAGACTGCCTGGCACCCAGGCACCATTGGCAGCAAGTGCAAAGGCTTCACCCTGGCTTCCTGCCACCTTGCCTTGGGGACAAGAGGGTCTTTGTCCAGTGCCCCCTCTCCCCCACCCAGCTCTGCTCCTTCCGCCCTTTCCATCGTGGCCTGTTCTCTGCGATGACCCCCAGGGCTGGAATAGAGATGCGGGTCCTCCATCTGACTCCCACTGTCTGTGCTCTGGGGATCTGCGAGAGGATCTGTGGTCCTCAGGCAATGCTTTGTGGAGAGAGGGACCCCACTAGGGGAGGGGTTCTGGGAGTGGGCTCTGTCCTCACCCCAAGCTTTCACCCTACCCCTTCTTGCCTCCTGGCCTAATACAGGGGGGCTGGAGTCTTCGTGGTCTGCTTCGTGCTGGGCTCCAGGCCCATCTTTAAGAAGAGGTACAGGGTACAGGGCTGGGTGCTGGGATGCAGGTCCTCCCTGATGCTCTCTTTCCTTCTCTTTTTCCCTCCTCTGGCCAGGGATCCACCCTGGAAAAAAGGTTTAATTAGAACAATTGATTCCTCCTTTGGCTGTGGACATCGATTGAAACGGTGTGGTCAGGGCTGGGGGGTGGGGGTGGCATGGCTGCTGTCTGCCCAGTGCCAACCTTGGCATCCCCTGCCAAAACCTCAGCTCAGGAAGTGCTCAAGAGGGAGGGAGCAGAATTCTTTGAAGGACCCAGTCTGCTTGTAGCCCCCTCCTTGCTTAGACCTTGGGGAAAGAAAGACGACAGGATTGAGGATTTGAACCAAGGGAGCTGTGTCTGGGGTTTGAGGAAGAACAGTTCCTGCCTCCCGTCCGGAGGTGGGCCTGGGGCTTGGGAGTAGAGAGGCTGCTGTGGTTGGGAGGGGGCCTGCAAAGGGGAGTCAGGGGACAGTTGAGGGGGCCTGTGGGTGCTGGGGCAGGTAGGGAGTTGAGGAGAAGGATCCAGAGCTTGCCATAAAACCTTCTCTTTCGAGGAATCACCAAGCACTTATCTCCTCCAAGCCCTGGCAAGGAGGTCTGTTTTCTCCCTTGGTTTGTGTCCTCGTGACCCACAGAAGGACAGAAACAGCCTCAGAGGCCCAGCCGGCCCTGGGTCTGGTCTTTGAACCTGTCTCCCTGACTCAGTGGCCCCTGCCTGGGCACGGGGTGCTGAGGGTGAGGCTCTAGGCAGCCTGAGATGTGGTCTCTGGGCTCTGTGAGGTAGGGGGCAGGTTGTGCCCACTCAGCCTGCTTGTCTGCCGTGGGTGGGCTAGTGCAGGTGCAGGCTTCAATGAGCCACTCAGACGTTCTTTGAAGAATCCCTCGTTGGCTTCCCAGGGTCCATTCGAGCAAAGATAATAAAAATCTGGCTGTCAGCGGGTTTGAGGGCTGCACTGGCTTCCCCTTCTTTCATTCCAAGCTCTGAAAAGCGGAGATGAGGGCTTTGCATTTGGCTGGGAAGCAGCGCCTGCCTGCCCCGAGGGAGGGGGAAAAGGAGGCAGGGAAAGGGAGCCTGATTTCCTGGCAGCCCCAGGGCATGGCTGGGGAGGTGGGCAGAGAGGCAGGAGCATGGCCCCCAATTCCTGCCAGCCAGCCTTGGGCTTCAGCGCCAGGGCTCCCATGCCCGCTACCCAGGCTCCGGCATTGTCCTCCAGTTCCGGAGGCTTTGAGCACAAGTAGGGCCTGCCCTTCAGCCTCAGGAGCCCCCATCTCCGCTCTGCTGTCCACAGTCCCCTCTCAGACCCTCAATCTCCCCTTCTTGGACCCTCAATCTGCTCAACTCTCAGCCCCTCAGTCTACACCTCTCCCCTTCCCTTGTTTCCTCTGTACCGCTCAGCCTCCTCCACTTTCTGCCCCTTGGTCTCCCCTCTCTCTGTCCCTCAATTTCACCTGCTCTGCCCTTTATGCTCTCTCTCTCTATCCCGCCATCTCCCCCTCTCTCCTCTGTTTGCCCCCTGCCATCTGTCTGCCTTTCCCCGGCATTGGTCTTGCTCTCTAGGATTGTCTGGAAGGTTGAGAAGCCAAGTTAGAGGGTGGCGGAAGGATGGGGAGCTACAGCCGTGGAAGGGATGAGCCTGGGTTGCCTGTTAGGGTCTGTCAGGTGCCATGGTTATCCGAGTCCAGGCGGAAGGGGGCTGCCGAGTTCTTAGGTGTGTGTGTGTGAGTGTATGTGTGGTGAGGCCATCTAGCCCCCTCCCCGCACCACAGCAGGCACCTTGTCTTGACATTGGACTCTTCCTCCCTGCCTCAAACAATCCACTTATCCTGCTTGCTTCCACTGCCGGAGTGGATTTATTCTCTCCTGAAGCTTCCGGCATCCCACTGTCCTGAGCTCACAGCTGCCCTTGCCCACTGTTCCCTCACACCCACCAGACCTTCTCCAGGCTCCGAGGAGGGAGGGAGGGCCAGAGGAGCCTCTTGGCCCCATTTCCTACCAGCATCTCTGATGGGTCTGCCTGGAGCCCCACCCTAGCCCTTGGGCCCTCTTGCCATATTGTAAACCCTCCTTATGAAAGACAAGAGTGTCCTGGAAAGACCAGTGGGCTGAGAGTCAAGAAACCTCATTTTGCTCCTTCCTTAGTGCCCAAATGTCTGTGTGACCTTGAGCAAGTCCCTTCCCAGTGGCGCAGGCCTCTTTCCTCACCTGTGAAATGAGGGAGGTGGGCTGGATGATCTCCAAGGTCCCTCCAGCTCTGACATTCCAAGCGATGTTGTGTCTCTCTTCTGGGTGATTTGCATATGCTTTGCATATATTAATGATGCCTGCTTGAAGGAGGAGGGTGCACCCGGACTGGAGTCCCACCCTCTATTCCAACTCCCCTTGTCCATTGGCCCGCGCTTCCATTGCGCCGGCACATTCCCTGAGGAGGTGGGTCTGGCCCCTGTGTTTTATCCATGCTGTTGGCAGAACCCTGTGTCCTTGGAGTGAGGGGATGGCCTTAGTGGAAGAGATCTCTGCCCCCACCCCTCCTGCCCCAAAAGGCTCAAACAGGGAAACCCCCCCAAAACAAACAAACAAAAAAAACAGCTGCTGTCAAGTATAACAGCTCATGGCAACCCCATGTGTGTCAGAGTAGAACTGTGCTCCCCAGGGTTTTTAATGGCTGAATGGCTGTGCCCTTTCAGAAGTAGGTCACCAGGCCTTTCTTCTGAGGTGCCTCTGGGTGGACTCGAATTACCAACTTATTGGTTAATAACCTAGTGCTTAACCCTTTGTACCACCCAGGGACCCCCCAAATAGGGAAGTGGTGTTAAATTCAACAAAGTCACCTGTAGCTGTGATGGGGTATGTGGAACCCTACTGAAGCCTGATCCTCTGGCTAGAAGAGGAGCTTGGGGGGTCTTCCTCATCCATTCCCAGGGCCCGAGCACCCTCTGATGCCAGGAACTTAGCTAGGCATAAGAGTTCCTCCTCGGGTTCAGCCTCTACTCTTCACCCAGGGTAAGTCCTGCTGTCTTGTCCCGTTGCCCACTTCTGCTCAGGCATCCAGGTATGTGTGGGTTAGAAAATGGGCCTCAGAGGTAGTGACAGGGGACTAGATCATTGCCTCTCTGGGCCCTGCTTGGCCACCACTCTGAAGGTGGGGCCTTTGTGCCCCCCTACAACCGTCACAGACATCACAGAGGGAGAAACTGCTGCCCTCAGTTCTGACCTCATCTCTGACAGCCCTCCTGATCTCATGGGGATGCCCCAGGGCCTCCTCCTCTACCACCTGGTATGCACTTATTGTCTGAAACAGGGCCCTGGGTCCCAGCCCCAAGTCCTGCCTAGTTTCCCTTCATCCCTGTGTGGTGTGGCCTGTTACATGGGGACAAGGCTGGGGTAAAGGCTGGCAGCCTGGAAAAGACGATGTGGGACCACTGAGGAATGGTAAGAATCTCTGAAATGGGCAGCTTTGAAGACAGGGGCAAAAATGCCCTCCACCATCAGGGAGGAGTGGGCCTGAGGAAATGGAGCAAGAGGGATCAAGGTTAGACTTAGTCTTAGGGAGGACTGTCTCAGAGGGCTGATTAGTTTCTGACCATGGAATTGCTGTGACAATTAAATGAGATAGTAGTTGAAAATGGCCAGCACAGTGCTTGTCACATAGTAAACACTCAATAAATGGCAT
Source organism: Elephas maximus indicus (assembly GCF_024166365.1). Classification (NCBI taxonomy): domain Eukaryota; kingdom Metazoa; phylum Chordata; class Mammalia; order Proboscidea; family Elephantidae; genus Elephas; species Elephas maximus. The sequence goes on along the minus strand of NC_064837.1, from coordinate 46,183,226 downwards.
GGGGGAGGGAACACGTGTCTGTGAACCCAGAAAAGACCTTCACTGGGCCCTGAGCCTTACGGTTTTGTAGGGGATGAGGAGTTGGAGGGACAATTCTGAGGACAGCTATTTCTCCACACTGAAGGGATGATTCCCCCACCACTACCCCATGCTGATACTGGGCTCAGGCCCAGCCACCCTGGGACACCCTGCCCTTATGCTCTCTGCTGGCTGTGGGTATGGACAAACAGAATGGTTTGGAGGCCGAGAAACTGCTTTTCTTCCTCTCCATCCATCTCTGCACAGGACAGCTTGAGAGGAAACAGGCCCACGCTGCAGTAGGAGGAATTGAAGCTAGATGGGAGGAAAAACCTCCCTCTGTGTGAAGGGTGGCCACCCTAGGTGGGGCGCTCTGGCCGTGTTTTTGCATTTTTTACCTCACTGATAGGTGTATATGAGCATGAATAAGCTGCTGTTCTGTGAAGGAGCAGAGGACTGGTCTGAGTGACCTTTGAAATGACCTTTGGGCTATCCTGAGTAGTTTGGTAGATTCAGTTTAACCTCTTGTGAAGGTCATGATTGGCAGAGTGCAGGGGCCATGATGGGGAGGGGCTCAGAGCCGCTGGGGAAGAGAAAAGGACAGGAAAGTCATTCTTAGATTCCCCAGGGCAGAGGTGAAGTGCAGTGGAAAGAGCTCTAGGCTGGTATCAGGAACCTGCCTCCCTACTGCTGTGTGACCTTGGCAAGTTAGTTTCCCCCTCTGGTCTTCAATGTCCTTGGTGTGAGAAGAGAGGGTGGGACTAGAGGATTTCTATGCCCCTTCCAGCTGTCACAAGTTTTCTCCACCTCCTCCCCTCCCTGAGATATGTGCCTTGCCACATGGAAGGTGAGAAGAATATTTCCCAGCTCTAAGCTAATCCAGGAAAAAAGGAGATTTGGCCCAAGAAAATATTGGCACCCCTACAAACAGCCCCTCCTGTTCCAAAGGTACACCTTGCCTAAATCTGCCCTCCCACCCAGGGGATGGGTAAGGGAGTGGCTGGAGGATTCAGCTATCCTCTGAATCATGAGCTCACTGTTTTTCTTCCACTCCAGCAGAACTGGCTTTGCCAAACTCCATTCCAACCAGAGATGATGATCCAGCCCATGTTTTCCCCACCAAGGCTCTTCCAGCTAGTGGCTCAGATTCACATAACCTTTTGCCAGCTCCTAGCAGCTTCCGCCGCCTGGCCCGGTTGCCTGCATATCCCGGCATGGATTAATGTAAAATGAAAGGAGTTGGATTTTCACATGCCTGCCTGTCTCACTTCTGCAAGCATCCTCCTCCCAGTGCACTGGCTTCTTTTCCACTCCAGCCACAGAGCATGCTAGAGATCCCAGACCCAGGGATCCACAGAGGACCCCCCCAGACCCAGAGACCCCACAGAGGCCCTGGCTGGAGATATTTGCACAGAGCATAGAAGGCAGAGTGGAGTGTCCTTTGGGAAGTGCCCCCCAGGGTGTGTGATAATTGCAGACACTGCAAGCATCATGGCGTCAGCCCCAGGCACCAGCATCTGCCTCATTGGAGAAGAATTAACGACCCAACGACCCCAGCTTCTCTGGGAAAGCATTCCATGGCTGAAGCCCTTGCAGACACATCCCAGCCCTCTCTGCCTCCTCCCTGGGCCCTGTCCTCTGCTCATCTTGGTCCCCATCCAGGGGACAGGCTGACCTGGTGAGTCCCCCAGTCCTGTCTCCAGAACCCTTCTAAATTGAAAATTAGGGCTATGAAGGGATTTCTGGCTGGTAAAGCAAGAAGGGGCCTCCTCTATGATGGAGGTGGAGAGGCAGGAAAGAGGCTCCTGGAGATCCAGAGTCACCTAAAGATGAAGCTTACGAAAACTAGACCCTACCTCTCCTGAATCTGACACCAGAACCCCTCCACCTGGATCCCTGGTTCATCTGACAACCTGATGTTAGAATTGAGGATGAGGCAGAAAAAACTGAAGAGAAGCCTTCTCTTTCACCTTTTGTCCTTAGGAAATAGTTTATGCTGCAGCATGGAATGGAAAGAGGTTAGACTCTAGGCAGAACTTTCCAGTGGGCACTGAATGGGAGACATCCAAAGACCGAGAAGGGTAGGTAGGACATAGTTTAGCTTATGGGTTAAGAGCTCAGGTTCTGGAGTCCCAGTTCTGGTACTCACTTGCTCTGTGCCTCTGAACCTCAGTTTCCTCATCCGTATATTGAGGATGATGGGGGGGGTACCAGGATTAAATGAGGTAATTTAGATACAGTTCCTGGCACACATTATACATTCATTAAACAGTGGTTTCTTCATCTTCATTCTCCTCCTCATTGTCCAGCTGAGGTGATTGGTAGGGTCAGCCCTTCATGGAGGAAGGGTCATGCATGAGAAAACCCTTTTGAACTTTTCTGAGTCCCCCCTCTCCAAAACCCAGGTCCTCACCTCAGTCTGTCTGGCCTGAGTCCCTGGAGCTGCCACTTAGGGCTTGCGGTGAGAAAGAAGCATGGGGCTCCAGAGTCTTCACTCTCTCATCTCTGCCCTGTGATCACTTGCCTCGCCCCTCCCCCCCACTCCTGCTGCCTTGTCCAGGAAGCCCTCTGGGACTAGGTACGTTTAGTGAGCATTCTTGATTACTTCCTGCTAGTCAATGTCACAACATCTGGATGTGACAGCTGCCTCTCCCTGGGATGTCTGCATCTTGGGTAATCGGTGGGAAAATTGGGACCATGAGATTGGCAGGGGACTCAGAGCTTGCAGCCAGACGTGATGTGTGTATGGATGGGCCTGGGCCACAGAGCGAGGGCTGTACCAGCGGCATGGGTGCCGGGGCCACAGTGTCTCCAGGCAGGACTGGTCTTGATGCCCCAGGGTAAAAGGCAATAAACAGGTATTGCAGCATGAGGGAGATAGAGTAGATTTATTTATTTTAATTTTTATTGTGCTTTAAGTGAAAGTTTACAAATCGGGTCAGTCTCTCATACAAAACCTTATATACACCCATACTCCTAGTTGCTCTCCCCCTACTGAGACGGCACATTCCTTCTCTCCACCCTGTATTTCCGTGTCCATTCGGCCAGCTTCTGTCCCCCTCTGCCTTCTCATCTCCCCTCCAGACAGGAGCTGCCCACATAGTCTCATGTGTCTACTTGAGCTAAAAAGCTCACTCTCCACCAGTATCATTTTCTATCTTACAGTCCAGTCCAATCCATGTCTGAAGCGTTGGCTTTGGGAATGGGGTCCAGTCTTGGGCTATCAGAGGGTCCGGAGACCATGACCTCTGGGGTCCTTCTAGTCTCAATCAGACTGTTAAATCTGGTCTGTTTATGAGAATTTGGGGTCTGCATCCCACTGCTCTCCTGCTCCCTCAGGGATTCTCTGTTGTGTTCCCTGTCAGGGCAGTCATCGGTTTTAGCCAGGCACCGTCTAGTTCTTGAGAAGGAGTATATTTAAAAAGGGCTTCCCTGCAGGGTGAGGGGGGGCAGCCATGATGGGCAACTGAGGGGCCTCTGCAGTCAGAGGGTTGGGTGGGTGTGGAACCAGGAGCTAGGCAAGGGGTCTTTGGGCAGGTCTGGGCACAGGGGCTAGTTTCCTTCTCACAGTGTGATTGTGTGAGTGCTTGTTGCCTGCGAAATGCCTCTGCTTCCTCTCTTGCCGCCGGGGGTTGGGGGGGCTTCCTCAGGACTAGGGTGGGGATTTGTGGAGCAGATGGGGGTCCCCTGGGCTGGGGAAAGGATTGTCGGCAGAGCCATGATGAGAAGCCCCTCTGACTTGGAACCCACCAACCTTCCAGAATGGGTACCCTTGGCTGGGGGAAGCAGATGGGTCCTCCAAGGTGCTGGTATTTGGGATTTCCTATGGGCACCCAGGGGAAGAGTCTGCCCCTATTTCTGGGAGGTACCTGGCCTGGCTTGTTGGCTGTTTGTCTTGGAGACCCAATTCTGGGATCCCCTGTTTTCTGTGTTGTCCTGCTGTCTGTCCTCCTGTCTGTCTCCCACTGGTGTCTCTGCCCCCTCAGCCCCTGCCCTTCCTCTGACACCTGATCCTGCCTGCCCCCTATGCCCCAGTGACTCCCAAAGGTATAGCCCCTAAGGCTCTGCCATCCTCTGTCCCTGCCCCACGCCCACTGCCCCCTACCCCATGGCCCAGGGCCCCTGCCCCCGTGGCTTCCACTTTGGAGGCCTTTGCCCCACTCCCCTCCTCTCTCTAGCTCCTCTCCTCCCTGCCCGTCTAGGCGTTCATTCACGACTTTCCTCCTTTCCTGTCCCTCACCCAGGGCTCCAGCGTGCAACGGGAGGGAAGCCTCCAGGACTCTGTTCCCTCTGTTTAAAGTCTCCAGGTTAGTAAGCCAGGAGGGAGGCCCCACCCACAGTCAAAGCTCCTTAGCCAGACACCCCTCCCCAGCCAGGAGGGCCAGAACTGAGGGAGGGGGTTGCCCCTGGTGGACCCAGGCCTTTGCCAGGGGAGGTGGCAAGAGAGACCTGGCTCTGGGGAGGGCACCTTGCCTGGCAGAGAATGTGTCTGTGTGTGCACGCGTGTGCATGTGAGTGTGCGTGGGTGAGCACGTGTGCATGTACATGTGTGCTGTCTGCAAAGCCCCCCTGTAGTTTGTGGCTGGGGAACGGGGAGAGATGATGCCCTCTGCTGAGGGGGTCAGAGAGCAAGGGTCCCCTCTTGGAGGGAAGCCTATGTTCCAGAGTCGGCCTGAGGGTGGGGGATGGGAGGAGATGGGGCCGCATCCGACTTACACAGCTTTGCTTAATTTATAGGCATTTGCAAATCTGTGATCTAATTTCATTTATTCAAACATTTACTCATTCATTCATTCCTATATTCAACAAAAATTTATTGAGCACTTTCTCTGTGCCAGGTACTGGACCAGGCTCAGGGCTCAACCTTGACCAAGAAAGATAATTTACTGATAAGCAAATAGAGATTAAGGTGTTGGCTGAATTCCCCAGCTGTGGGGACTCAGGCCAGCTGACTGTAGGGTACGTGCCTCCCACCCCAGGGAGGTGACTTTAAGTTCACAGAAGCCCATCTGCTCCCACTTTCCATATTGGTGGCTCCTTTGTACTTTATGTCCCTGCAGTGTCACCCCACGCTGACAGCATCCCTCTCATATTGTGCCCCCCAGGAACAGGCAATGACTGGTGACCCTGGGGACTGGAGAACAGCATTGCTGGACCAGAGCTGAGGCCACTTCAGAGGGTCTCAGCAAGTTCGAATTGGGGGGGGCCATATGGGCAGGGGAGCCTGTCCTCCCACTCCTGTGCCTAGGACCAGCAGCTTGGAGCACGGGATTTGAGAGTCAGCCTAACCCGGGTTCAAATCCTTACTGAAGCCATTTTCTAGCTCTGTAGTCTTGGACAAGCCACTTTCCCTCTCTAAGGCTCAATATTCTGGCCTGTAAAATGGGACAAGAACACCTACCAGGCAGTGTTGTTAAGAGTAAAGGAAAAGCAGGGGCTTGCCCTGAGTCTGGAGCCTGGTGCAGAGCAGAGTCTGCCTAATTGCTGGTTCCCTGTTCCCTGCACCCCCGAGGCTGGGCAGGCTGTGCCCTGGGTAGTCTGGGTGCTGCTGAGGGGGAGCAGAATCCTCATCTTGCCTGTTTTCAGTCTCCACTAATGCCAGTCCCTTTCCAGCTCTCTGAACTGAGGCTTCAACCCAATCCGGGTGGGCAGCTGGGGGAGGCAGCCCTCCTTGCCACTGCCGCCTCTGTGATGGCTTTTTAATAATTTTGCTTGGAGACAATCTGCAGCATGCTTGTTTGTCTGCCTCTTAATTAAAATTAGCGTTTTCCTAAAAGAGCAGCAATGTTGCTACCCTCCCTCACCCTCCTGCAGCTGCTGCCAGGAGGAGACAGGAGGCCTTTGAATACTGCAGTCCTTCCCTTCGGCCACTCTTGGTCACAAGGGTGCCACACAGGCCACCCCTTCCCCACACAAACAGCAGAGATGCTGAGGCTCAGCCCTCGCGGTGGGGTCAGGGGCGGGGAACCAGGCAGGGGGGCCCAGCCATGGCCTCCAGCAGAGACCTGAATGCTCTCCTCTTTAGCCCGGCCTCTGCTGGAATACCCCAATGACAGGGAGGTCAGTATCTTTCCAGATTTATTTCTACAGCTGTTAAAAGGAGAGGCAATCCCTGGGCTGCTTTACCCTTGGGGTGGAATGTGTGGGTGGGCTTTGGGAACGCGCTGCTGCTACATCCAAGAGCTGTGAAGGATTATTGGGGTGCTGTGTGTGTGGCGACATAGGCTGCCATGATGGTAGACACAGAGGGGTGAGCTCCTCTCTGTCCGCCCTGGTTTCGGTTAGAAGAGGCCTGCATGTGCTCCCTGTGGGCTGGGGGAGAGTGAGGGAGTGGAGGATTGGCAGAGGTATGGGGGCTTATTTAGTGGTTACAGTGTTTTGAAAAAAAAAAAAAATTACTGGTTAAAAAAAAAAAAATAGGGAGCCTAGTGGCCCAAATGGCTAAGCACTCAGCTGCTAGCTAAGAGATTGGCTGTTCTAACCCACTCAGTGGCTCCCTGGGAGAAAGGCCTGCGATCTGATTCCGTAAAGGTTATAGTCACTGTGCTCAATACTGTACAGACCTCATTTCTTGCCATCTTCCCAAGGTGGGCACATGTCTCTCCATATTCTGGTGTTTGGGGAAATAAAATGACTTGTTCAGGGTCACACATCTGGGAAGTGGCCAAGGTAGGATTTGAACCTTGGCTTGCTGTGTCTTCCCACCTGCTCTGTTTGGACATGGGTGTGTGTGCATGTGACACATGACATAGGCATGCGAGCACCTGCCCTGGGTCATAGGGAGCATTTATGTGGCTAGGGGCCACGGGTTAACACTCACTGCACACGTTGCAGGGAGGTAGGATTGAAGGATGTGAGCGCTGTAGAAGCAGGGAGAGAGCAGACGCCCCTCACCCCAGTGCACCCCTCCTCCCTCAGCTTCCGGTCTCATCCCAGCAGCCTGAGGATGGCAGCATGGTGACAGGTGCCGAGCCACAGAGATGACAGCACTGCTGATTCCCCATAATTACTGTCTGATGAGATGCCAGAATTAGCCAGCACACAAGCATGGGATGCAGACATAGGGCATGGTGCAGGAAAGAAGCTGGGCTGGGGGAGCCTCTCTTTCTGAGCCTGGGCACTCTGGCAGTGGGGCATGGTCAGCGCTGGCCAGGAGGAAGTACGTTAACAAGGAGGAAGCACTGTGTGGTTAATATGCATCAGACATTATCATGTGGGCTTGTGGTTTTCCAGTTTTCAGAGTGGCTGGGCATAGCCTTGAATGGCTGGCTGCTCGACAGGGCGTCCAGGGCCTCACACCACTAGCCAGAGAATTACAGGCAGAGCAGTCTACTCACCCAGACTCCTGGGAATACATTTGGGGTCTGGAGCTTGAGCCTGCCTTGCTGGGGTTGTAGGGAGCATTGTTGCTGGGAGGAGCTGAGATCCAGAGCAGACCCCTTGAGTCATTTAGCAAGGCCAGGCACTAGAAAAGGCAGATGTAAATGCCAGAAGGAGCAAGGAGGTACAGCCGGCTTGAACAGGAAAGCCATCCTTCTCAGGCAGGAGTCAAGTTGGCCCTTGAGGCCCGAGGTCAGGGGAGGCCTGAGAGTTAGGATCAGGAGGCAAAGAAGGCACGTTCTGGTCCCAGAGCAGGGCTGTCTATGCCCTGGGCACCTATCGTCCCTGCACACATGCTGGGGGCAGGAGGAGGGCTGGCAAGGGCATTTTAGTAGCAGAAGCTGGGAGGAGGCATCTGAAGGGCTTAGAGCTCACCAGGACCATTGGAGCAGTTTTGAAGGCCACCAACTAAGAGGGTCAGTGACAGTGTGGGGCTTGTCCAACAGAGGGCAGTGCAGATGACTACGGGACTGGAAGCCAAGCCACGCAAGGAAGGACCTGAGATGTTGGGGTCAGGAGAAAATATTTGGGTTCAGGAGCCTCCATCCTGCTCTGAAGGGAGAGGTCATGGCCCTCCCCTAGGCCCCTCTGAGGGGAACAGGCATGGACTATGGTTCAGTTTAAAGAAGCAGAAACCACTCAAGGCGTTTGGTGCCTTGGATGTCATGAGTTTTCCATTCCTGGAGGTATCCAAGCCCCAGCCAGATGGAGTTCCTGAAACAGGGAGGCTTGCAGTTCTCTTGTCTCTGCACAGCCTGGGGAACGGGTTAGGAGGACTTTGTACCCAGCCGAGGTGTGTAAAGACCTGTGGGAAGTAGGTCCCCTATAGGTTCTTTGAGGACTAGTGGATCCCCTTCCCAGCCTGGCCTTTTCCAGCCCTGGGGCTGCTCTGCTCCCTGCCCCTCCCCTTCCCCTGGATCTCCATCCCCCTCCCCCCAGCCCTGGGGAACAGAGTCTCCATGGCTCTTCCCAGCCTGAGGTATCCCTTCAAGAGAATGGGGTTGAGGGTCTCTGTCCTCGGCTGGGGGAGGTTGTTTGATTATTCCCTTCTTAGGTAGTTGGCGAGACAGAGGGGAGGTGAGTATGTGAAAGGGCTCTGGCCCAATGGCTTGGGCCAAGACTCAGGGGTGACTTGGTGGTACAATCAGCATCTTCCTCAGGGGCAGCGAGGTGTAGGGCAAAGAAGGAGGATCTGGGCTGAGACCCCCCTCCCACTGTTGAGATCAGATTTCTTTGCTTATCAACTCTGTGACCTTAGATAAATCACCACCTTCCTGTGCCTCAGTTTTCTCACCTGTAAAATGGGGAGAGCAACCTCACAAGATAACTAAACCAAAAAACAAAAAAACCTGTTGCCATCAAGTTGATTCCAACTCATAGTGACCCTATAGGACAGAGTAGACTGCCCCATAGGGTTTCTAAGGAACGGCTGATGGGTTCGAACTATTGACCTTTTGGTTAGCAGCCGTAGCTCTTAACCACTGTGCCTAGGAGTGTTAAATGAATAACGGTTGTAAGGGCCCACTGTGGACCATCATGAATATGTATAGGCTGTTATCAGGAGTGGTATCATTTCATGGCTGGTCCAAGTTTTCACAGCATCCAGCAAGCCCCATGCTGGGTCGGAACATTGTCACTCAAGATGGATGTGGGGGGTGGTTTAATTGAGAAGAGGCTGGAGTCTTTAAGTCTTTAGCAAATGAGACCACCTGTCTTCTAGCCTGTGCTCCACCTTGCCAGTTTCTGCTCTGATGTGAAGGCTCAGGGTAGAAAACAGAGAGAATTTCTTCAAGATGTCCCTGGTATCTATCAGGCCCTGGCTTCCCAGGTCTGCTTGGATGAGCCGAGCAACCAGGCAGGAGACTTGCTTAGTCTCCTTGTGCCCGCTCTGGGCCCCAGGCCCCTCTTCCCCTACCCACCAGAGTTTCTCATGATACTAACCTTGGCATCCCTAGAGAGAAAATAATGGGATGCAGAGCTGGCTGTTTGTTCTCAGTTAGCTGGTAAGGCAATAGAGTAATTAGCCCATGAGGGCTGAGCCTAGGAGCCTAGCAGCTCTGTCCTTCACCCTTCAGCAGCCAGTGGAGCTGGGCCAGAGGGTCTGCCATCCATTGCCCTGGTGGAGGGCACTATGCAGCTGTGGAGGTAGAACGAGGGCTGAGGGTGCCCAGGTCCGAGAAAAGAAAATCTCAATCATTGGATTACCTTGTTGGTTAAGCATTGGTCTGGGTGGGGTAGCCTTGAAGTCCTCAGGCCCATCCCTCTGAAGGCAGAATGCAAACGTCTGAGTGGGGGAATTCTGAACTTAGCAAAGAAGGAGGGGGGGCTGCGGAAGTTGCCTCCCTGAGGAAGTGTAGCTGGACTCAGAATGTACAAATGGGGGTCCAAGCTGAAGATGCATCATGAGCACTTTGGGGCACCCCCAGGTGCACTACAGCCTCTCTAGGGGTCTTAAATGGAGTGATTTGTGTGCAGGACAAGGTGCACTGTCTGTCCACAGGGCATCTAAGATGACAGGGTTATGAGTCAGGGTGACGTCTGTGCAGTGACACAGTTCTGGCTGGTCCCAGTGTCCCCTCTGCATGTAGATGCCTGTTATGAGCACAGGTGAGGTGGTTTGTGACCGGGTATATGTTGGTGAGCATGTGTTGGGCACATGGGCATGAGCTGTGGTACACAGGTGTGACAGTCAGAGTGGGTGCACAGAAGTGTGTGCTTGGAATATGGAGGCGCTGGTCTCTGAGGGTTCTGGTGGCCAAGTGAGTTGTCTGGGTGCCGGAGGGGCTGAGAAAAGGACCCTAAGGGAGAACCTCGACCCCAAGAAGTCTGTGCCAAGAGATGTGTCTCTGAGGAGGATGTCAAGGGGTCCAGGCAACGTGGAGTCTTCTGCCCAACATTTACAAGGCCCTCAATGAATATTTGGTACTGACAACACTTCCCTGTAGGGAAATGGGGTAATGAATGGGGTTTCCACCCCTCACTTCCATCAGAGTGGGGTCTCTCCCCATGGGAAGACGATACGCCTCTCAGTTTTCCACTCTGAGATGTGGAAGGTCCTCACAGACCCATCTCCTTCCTGTCAGCTGAAATCTCACCATTCTTCTGCCCCTTGAGTCCTCTGCACCCAGCCTGGGCATGTCTTCGGTTCCAGGTAGCTTTAGGGGTGTAGTGAAAGTTCCTTTGCCCACACCTATGGGCCCAGGCATGGCACCCTGAGGCTGGAGTGCCCCTTGGGGGGAGGGCGCTCTGGCAGCCTCCTCAGAGGGGTGGCAGAGCCAAGAGGACAGTTGCCCATCTCCCTCCCTCCCCACCCTCCCATGCTTGCTCATTCCCTCCCCCCAGGCCTGTGTTCCTCTTGGCTGCCTCTCCAAGGAGATGTGGAGCTGACAGGACACCTTCCCCGGGCGCGTGAGCGGCGGAGATGGCAAGAAGGAGTTAGCTCCTCAATGCGGGTGCTGTGTGGGCACACGCCAGGGCTGTTCCCAGCTTTGCCAGCTCCGGCTTCAGACTGGGGGTGACATGCTCCCCTCCATATCTCCGCCCCCTCTCTTCCTGACGAAGCCAATTAGCCAGATCTTCATTAGTAGCTGAAAAACAAAACCCCATATCCCTGGGTCTGATAAAACTCTGACAATAGAGTGAAAGAAAAACCAGATCAGGAATGAACCGGCCCCACTCACCCCTGCATGCCTCTCCTGGTGTTCTTTGCTTTTTTTTTTTTTAAATAAATGAGAGGACTGAGGCTCAGAGAGGTGGCTAATCTGCTCAAGGCCATCCAACTAGTCAGTGACAAAGCCGGCTTTGAGCAGTGCTGTCTCTGTTGGAGAATGCCATAGCTTTGCCTGCTCTGTGTGTCTATGGGGGGGCTGGCTTTTTGACCCTTTTGCAAGGTGGGGGTGTCACAAAGCAGTGGCTTGTCTGAGGAGTGGGGTTGGGACACCATGCGGGGACCCTAATTTTTCTTCAGTGAGCATTCCACTGGGCCAGGGTGGACACCTGAGGGGTACTGCTGGGCTATGACCCCCAGCTGTTTTTTCTTTTAGGCCCGGGGTGGCGGGGCATGTTTTCTGCCTACTCTGTGCTCTAGGGTCGCTGTGAGTCACAATGGACTCAAAGGCAATGGGCATGCCTGATCCTCCTGAGAACGTTGTTAGTGTGAGCCCTCCTGGGGCCTGTGGCCTGGAGAGAGGCTCCCCTGGCAGTCGATTTCTGGGAAGTGGCAGAGTGGAGTAGAAACATCCTTGTCCCTGGGGGCCAGGACACCTGGGTTCCATTTCTGGCTCTGCCTCTGGCTCCCAAATGACTGGGTTAGGTTTACTCTCTGGGCCTCAGTTTCCTTCTCATGAAAGGCATTTGGCTAGAGAGAGCCAGGAAGGGGACCAATCTCAATGACATCACCCTCCCTGCCTAAGAGATAAGAGCTGAGGGAGGCCTTACCTTGTCAGGATTAGAGAGCTGGTGCTGTGCAGCTGTGGCCCTGGGGAGAGGGGGGAGAGGGCTACAGGCAGAAAGAAGCAAGGACTCCACAGCACGCACAGCCAGGGCAGCTGGCAGAGATGGCACCAAGGCCAAGCTTGCCAAATTTTCATGCCCCCAGACCCCCCAACCTCACTCCTGTGGTGGCTTGTGGATCTCCTCACCCCACCTGGTTCTTTCCTTGGAGACCACCCAGTCTGGGTGGAGTGGCATCCCCTGCCGTCAGGAGGCCCTTAGTCTGAGGGAGGAAATGAGGGTCTTACCCTGAGGAAGCCCTCAATCTAATAAGGTAAACAGGGTCCTACACTAGCCCCCACCAGAGACGAGATAAAATGCCTGCCTTTAGGGGGTACCCAGTTTGTCCTAGGGGAGGCCCTAGTCTGATGCGGGAGATATGGGCCCTGGGGGTGCTCCCAATCTGAGGGGGGTGTGGGCCCTGCTTTGAGGGTGCGCTCAGTCTGAGGGGGGAAATGGGGGCCCTGCCCTGGGGTGCCCCCAGTCTGAGCAAATGGACAGAGCCAGAAGGACAGCATCAGCCGAGGGATGGAGGAGAAGGAAGAGCTGGGAGAGGAAGCATCTGGCTGGGCAGTGCCCACCCCCACCTCCAGGGAACCCAACACTCTCTCAAATTCTCTCTCCCCAGAGAGCCCCCAGAAGCTCTGTTAGTTGCAGGCAAGGCCCAGGCCCCACCCTCGAAGCTTCTCTCAGGCAGGTGAGCTCCCCTCCCCCAGCCCTGACAAGGCCCTTTAATTAGATTCCGACTCATTTACCAACTAAGTGGCCTTCGGTGGGTTTTAAATCTGCGCAAATTGGTTTGTATTTTTCTGCCTGCACGATGCTGTGACTGGCAGTGCCCTGCACCCTCCCCTGCCTCCCTTAACATTGGCTCTGCTCCCTGCTCCCTCTGGGGCTCTGTCACTTCCCCACCCACCCAAGTCTGGCTGCCCAGCTTCCCCTGGGCCTGTGGCGGCAGCAGGGCTCCCTGGGCATGGGGCCGGAGTAGACCAAAGGGTGGTAAACTACAGTCCTATTCCTCCACCCCACCCCACCTTGGGGGAAGGGAGCCATGCCGTGACCAGTTTCATTCACACACCTTCCTGGCCCTCAGTTTCCCTTGCTGTACTCTGAGGAGATTCAACCTGCCCCAGGCCCTTCCCCAAGGTTACTCTGTAGATCACTGCTAAGGGGCTGGAGAGGGGGAATGGAGCGTGTCACTGGCCAAAGACCGCCCTGCCATGGACACCCTTTTACCTTGCCCACCTCCTCCCCCTGGTATTGCTCAGACATGGACAGGGGATGGGCTTCAGCTGGCTTCGTCCCACTTTTTTATCCTCCTTCTCACATTTTTCTGGAGGGGCTGGCCTTCCTTGGGGACAGCTTGCCTAGCCTTGCCCCTGTCTCCTTCGTATCCTTGCCTTCAGCACCAGGAAGTTATCTTTATTGTCTAACCATCTTCCTCATACTTTTAAGTCAGCTCCTTTTCCTCCCTAAGCCTCCCCCAGAACTGTAGCCCAGCCCTCCCTCCCATGGGTTCCCCACCCCTCTTCTTCTCTGTCTTCCCTCCCAGTCCCAGACAAGCTCTCAGAAGGTAGCCTGACATTCAGGGGGCACGGTGCCAGGTTGTCAGGGAATGGGGAGCCGTGGGGGGTCAAGTGTGGGGGTTTCTGGTGCACCCCAGGCTCTGTGTCAGTATCTAGGCCTGCAACCTTGTCTCTAAAGCTCTGTTCAGCTGCCTTCCGCCATCACCCACCCCAACCTCCGACGCTCTGATTAGAGTGACAGGAAGACTCAACAGGGCACTGGGCATTAGCAGTTTGGGGGGATATGACACAGGAATGTTTACAGAAAGGCAATTGCCCGGAAAATGACTTTGGTTGCAGTGGTGTGGGGTGGAAACGATAATTCTGCTTAAAGGACCGCAGACAGACTGTAGGGACTCAGGGCCATGAGCACATGAGAGTCCTAGAGCCAGGGACACTCAAAGACAGAGAGGTCAGTTCCTTCAAGGAGAGGCCAAGAGATCCCCTCACCTAGTCCAGGTTCCCAGATCCTCTGTTCTTCTGGTGACCTTTATCCTCTGGCCTCTGACCTCCTAGCACAGTGTGCTTTGTGGCTGCGGTAGGCACCCAGCAGAATAGAGTTGTCAGGCACAATTGATGGTGGCAGCCGCCTCAGGGCTCCTCCTGGGTGACTTGGGCTCCTCCTACTGTGGCTGTAGGTGGCGGGCTGGGGAAGCCTGGCACTGTGTGTGTTTGCATGTGTGTGGCTGAGGACAAGGCACTTTGGGGTCTGCAGCAGGCCCTCCAGCCTTCCGGCAATCTCCATGGACCCCTGCCCCTGCCCCTGCCCTGCTCGACAGCAGGCTCATCCATGGGCCTCACTGGCATCTAGCCCCAGGGCCTGTGGGCTCCCTGAGCTGGTGCTACTGTCACCCTCGGTATTTCCTGCCAGGGCTACAGCGCAGCCCCTGGCTTGAGATGGATTGCTGGCTGGTGGCTCAGGAGGGCATACCTGTGACAGCCTCTCAGGTCCCCAGGGAAGGGACCTTGTCCAGCCTCCTGATCTGAGAGAGAGAGATAGGGGCCTGAGCTCCCAGTCCTACACTGGAAGCTGGGGCAGACAGAGACCTCAGACAGGGTCCCTGAGAGAGTTCTGTTCTCTTTCTCTTCTCCCCTAGCTCCCCTCTACTTCCTCCCCCCGCTTCTTTCCCCACCCCCCCCATTCTCTTCCTCTGAAGATGATGTCATGTGTGAACATTGCCCAGCAGCAGCCAGAGGACAGAGTAGTTGGTGACATCTGGGGGTAAAGATGTCGGGGGGGATGAGATGGCTTATGAGATGGTGTCATTAAAACTTTGGGATGTTAATTTTCATCATGAGTTACAGTGATCACATGTAAAAGAATGCAAGAGAGGATAAAAATAAATCAACCCCATAAATAAACGTGCGATTTGGAATGGCTGGAACAAATAACAATGTCACTCTCTTCCCAAGCACCTGCGCCTTTATCTTCAGCTGGCCACTGGGGGGCACCCACTGCTTCCTGGTCACCCCAGTCTCTGGCTACCTTCCTCATTTCCCAGGCTGGAAGGTTGAGCTGAGGGTAAAGGCAGTCTCCGTCCCTTGCTCCCTCCCTTCCCCTCATTCTGCGCTGGCTTTCACCAGTCCTGACCATCCATCCTCCCTGGAGCTTGAATCTCTGACTCAAAAATTATACTGGGCCTTGCACACTAAGGGTCCCTGGAGAGGTGGGAAAGCCTCCAGCCCCTCCCTTACGTCTCTGGCTCTCCCAGACCCCTTCCTCAGGGACCCTCAGCCCCAACACCCCTACCCCAGCGTATCCCACCTCTGCTTCCCTCCAGAGGCTCCCCACCTCTCTCCTTCCTCCAGAGTTCCCTGCCTCTGCCTCTCTAGCTTAGGGCCCTTCAGCCCTCACCCCTTTCCCCAGTAGACAGAGCCCTACTTACCCTCGTCAAAGCCTCTCTGCCCCACTCCTTCCCCCCAGGTGTTCTGGCCCTGCCTCCCCTTCAAGTCCCTGCCCAGTGGTTCACCACTTCCCTGAAACTGAACAGGAAGCATTGGTCTGTTAAGGGCCAGCCCCTGCTGCTTGCTAGATTGGAATCACCTTCTGCTTTTCACTGGACTGCTCAGCCCAGGCAGAAGGAGCCCTGGTAGCACAACGGTTAAGTAGTTGGCTGCTAACCAAAAGGTCTTTAGTTTGAATTCATCAGAAAGACCTGGCAATCTGCTTCTGTAAAGATTACAGTCTAGGAAACCCCACGGGGCAGTTCTACTTTGCTGTGTAAGGTCTTTGTGAGTAGGGATCCACTCGATGGCATATAACAAGCTCAGCCCAGGAGGGTCAGAGCTGCTCTCAGGACTTGCTCGTGGCCGCAGCAGGCTTGGGGGGGCCATCCCACTAGGCCCAACAAGCCCACTTGCCATGACTGTCTTTCATTCATCCGTCTTCTTGCCAGCTTCTCATTCAATGCCCAGGGGCAGGGCTGAGAAGTTACAGACCCCATTTTACAGGTTAGGGAGCCCTCCGGCTCAGACAAGAAGAGACTTGTTGACTGAATGAATAACTAAATGAATGGCTAAACTCAAGGTGTCTTTGGACTGTGATTCTTTCTCCCAGCCTTCTGACTTCCAGTGCCCAGGGCCTGATCAAAGAGATGAAGCCATGCCCGTGCCCGCAGAGCCCCTCAGGAGGCCATTCACTGGCCTACCTCTCCCAAGGGCACCAGCATGGCCCCCAAGTCCCTCAAATATGACTTATATATGGGGGAAACACAGAAGCCCAAGGCTAGTCTTCCCAGCGCCACCAGGCCCCCCCAAAAACCAAAAACCAAACCCACTGCCATGGAGTTGATTCCGATTCATAGTGGACTCATGGCAACCCTATAGGACAGAGCAGAACTGCCCCATAGGGTTATCCGAGGAGCAGGTGGTGGATTCGAACTGCCGACCTTTTGGTTAGCAGCTGTAGCTCCACCAGGCCCCAACCCCAAAACCAAACCACTGCCGTTGAGTTGATTCTGATTCAAACCCTATAGGACAGAGTAAAACTGCCCCATAGAGTTTCCAAGGAGCGCCTGGTGGATTTGAACTGCCGACCTCTTGGTTAGCAGCCTTAGCACTTAGCCACTACACCACCAGGGATTCCCCACCAGGCCCAGCAGGGGTTAAATGTGCACAGGGAGCTAGGAGGCCTGGGTTGCCCAGGCTTTTCATCCCTTTCTCTGAGCCTCAGTTTCCTTCTTTGGTAAATGAATCCATCCAAGGATCTTGAGGATTGTCAAACAGACCAAAGCTCTCTTCCCCATCATGGGTTGTCTCTCCTACCCCCTCGCCTCTCTCTGCCAGCTCCCAGTGTCTAGCTCCTGCTCCACCTCTGACCCCTCCCCAGCCAATGGGCAACTGAAGGGTGATCCCTGACCTTGAGGAGGCAGGGAGGGGTTAGCCAGACCAAGAGGAGGGGCTTCCAGGTGATCCCCTTGTGTTCTCTGCTTTCTGCTCAGGCCTGCTCTGCGGCCCCCTCCCCACCGCCAACCATATGCAATTTATGGGACTGCAGTCATAAAGTGGGCCTTTGAGCACGCCTGCCACTGCTTCTACTCTGCCCTTCCTGATGTTCTCATGGCGGGATCCCAGGGCTTCCCCACACCCATGCCCACCTCAGGCTGCTAAACTGTGTCCCCTGCCTCAGTCACACTGAGATCTCCCCTATGAGCTAGGGAAGGAGGCGCTGCATGGGGGTGGGGGTGGAATGGACAGCTCTTCTGGGTCCAGAAGGGCCAGGAATGAAGCAGCTGGAAAATGAGAACTGGGGACCTGTCCCATTGGCAACTATGTGTGTCCAGAGCCCCAGGAAGGCATGGCAAGTCAGGCTATCTGGCATGAGGGGAGGGTCTCTCTGATCCAGGCAGGGCTGGGGCTACACCCTAGAGCTGGGGTCCAGCAGCAAGGCCATGGGTAGAGTCTACCTCGGCCTGGACAAAGAGGGGGCTATGGATTGTCCAGAGCCCTTGGCCATGGAGGATCTCTGTCCAGCTGGGGGTGAGGGCGGCAAAAGAGGAGGAGATCAAGGGACACAGTGGGCAGCCCCCGGCTCCAATTGGAGCCATTTCTCCAGCACCCAGAGCACCCCCATCCCAGTCCCTTCTTCTGGATATATCATTCAGGTCCGCCCCTTTCAGCACAGCTACTTTTCACCCTGTGCCAGGCTCCCAGTTCTTGGGAGGCCACGTGCTCCTCCAGGGCAGGCACTGGGCCATCGTGAAGATGAGTTCCCAGTCTCATGAAGTCAGGGCTTATCTTCCTGGATTTCCCCCAGGGCACCCTTTTCACTGTGTTAATGTAGTGTTTCTCATCTTTAATTCAACTGTTTGAACTTAAATAATTTTACTTAAAAGGAAAACTTATCTCACTCCCATCTCAAGGAACACTAGCCATGAAGTCAGTGGTTTGACCTTCTAAGTAGAGCTTTTTCTAATCCTTGTGAAAATAATGGTATAACTATTAAGTACAAAACAGTGTTCCTCCCAAAGTCACCTCTTGTGTACCACGTGGTGGGGGACCACCGCACAAGGTGGTGACTGTGGTGACAGGGATGGGTGCCTGAGCGAGGGAGGAGGAAGGAACCTCAGACCCAGCACCATGGTGCGGAGACTAGGAGGTAAACCAGAAACTCCACATAGTGTGCACATGTGATGTTGTGAGTCTGCTTAACATAAATCATCAACTGGTGACAAAACTGTGTGCGCCGGAGGTGAACATAAAAAAGACTGGAGTCAGATTGAGCCTCTGCCCCCCACTGTGGCTTTGAGCATGTCACTGGGCTTCTCTGAGCTACAGTTGCTCCATCTCTGAAATGGGGTCAGAGTATCACCCACCTGGCAAAGGTATTGGGAGCCCCCAGATGATGACGATGATGGTGGTCAGGCCCTTGAGAGCGGTGGAACTCTGTGTCCATGGGAGCTGCTCTTCCTTTGGTTTTGGTGGGAGGTGCTGTTTCCTCTTGGGCTCTGTCCCCCAGATCTACACATCCTGGCCTTAGCCCCGGGGGTGTGTGTGCGCGTGTTGGGAGCAGGGTGGCTTTTCCTGGAATATAGCAAATCTTCTCTTTCCTCCTGTGGTTGGGCAGGGGGTGACTGAGGCCCAACCAGCAGTCTCATGAACAGTGGGTGTGTGGAGGGAGGCTGAACAGAGGCTGGGCTGGATGGGAACTGGCTAGGTCCCAGAATTTCCAGCTTCCTCCCCTGTCACCCCCATCTGCCCTGCAAGGCATCCCTGTGTGTCAGGCAGTGTGGGCATGTCTCTGCTGCAGTGTCGATGCCCCAGTCCTAGACTGCACTTGTAGATATGTGTTTTGGAGCCAGAGGATTGTGGGATGGAGGGTGTGTGTGTGGGGGGGGAGGACAATGTCTGCCTCATGGCGGGGGCTGAATCCTGGGGGATGGGGAGGGCAAATCTAGGTTTTGTGCCCAGGAATATGGCTGAAGTGAGCCCCAACAACTCCTCCCACCCTGGGGGGCATGGTGACCCCCTGGACCTCCTTGGCTACTGCTGGGCTGTGGGATGGTCATCATCGAGGCAGAAGGGTGGAGAATAGCAGGGCCTGGGTCATGGGAGGTGGGAGGTCAGGACTGGGTGGCATTTGGGGAAAGGGTTTAGAGTTCTGTATGGGGACCAAAACCCCTCCCCCGGCCTTCTGTTTTTTTTTTTTTTTTCACTTCTCTGTACTGTCCTTTGTCCCCTGTGCGTCCATTACAGGTCTTGAGCTTGTGTGTGTGTTGGGGGGGTGGTATGGGAGAAGGGGAGTGTAGGGATGAGAGGAGGGTCCCAGGGGGAGGGCTTGAGCTGTTCTGTCTGCTTTTTTTTCTCCTTTGAGTTTGTCCCAAATTCGTCTCTCACTGTTCTCTGTGCCCAGCCCCTCTTGTCCATCCATCTGTCTGTCTCTGGGGAAGTGGGGAGGGAGAGGGGCCCCACTGCCCCAGACCCTGGGCCTGCATCTCCTTGGGAAGCCCTGAGTGTGGGCTTTGCCCTCATTCCATCCCATGCAACATAGCCCCGCCCCTTTCCTAGCCAACCCCCCGCCTTAGGACAAGTGTGGCCTGGACTTGCTAGTCTGAGGTCATCCCTCTCCTTAGAGGATGCTCTTGAAAGCAAAGGGTGAAGGGTCTTTTCGGGAAGCATCTAAAAGGAATCCCCCTCTCCTCACCCGGCCCCACCATCTTTAGGGGGGAGGAAGGGAGTATGTGGCTAGACAGGTGTCCAGGATACTCAGCCCCTCTTCTACCTACCCCCCCCCACAGGACAGCCCACCAAACTCACTAATCCCACCAAACCCACAGGAGGAAGAGCAAGAAACTGGATTCTGCCTTTGTTCCCAACCCTTCTTTGGAACTCCAGGCTCACTTTCCGCCCCACCCACCCTTCCTCTGCCCCCTGATCTTTGTCGGGAAAGAGCAGCCCCTGTCCTCCCCGGGCCCCGCCCCTGCCTGCAGTGACCCGTGGTGGAGCATGGGCAAGGCCAGACCGGGCGCGCAGTGACCCCGCCGTGCCCTCTGCCCTCTTGTAGATCCGGAGCGGAGCAGCCCCCCCATGCTGTCTGCGGACGATGCCGAGTACCCGCGGGAGTACCGGACCCTGGGGGGCGGGGGCAGCGGGGGCAGCGGGGGCCGGCGCTTCTCCAACGTGGGGCTGGTGCACACATCTGAGCGGCGGCACACGGTGATCGCGGCCCAGAGCCTGGAGGCGCTCAGCGGGCTCCAGAAGGGGGACGCCGATCGTAAGCGCGATGCCTTCATGGACCACCTGAAGAGCAAGTACCCGCAGCACGCCCTGGCCCTGCGGGGCCCGCAGGACAGGATGCGCGAGCAGGTGAGCCGGAGTCGTGTGGCGGGCTGGGGCTGCGGGTTGCGGGCAGGGCAGGGGCCTGACGCCACGCCCCCAGGCTCATCCCAATTCTGGACGCGTCTAGGGGCAGATACCAGGGGATGTGGGGAGCTGTCCTTCCAGGGCAGCTGCCCAGGTTGAGAGAGGAAGGGGGCGAGAGCTCAGCCTCTATGCCTCTGCCCGCTGGTCTGGCATTGGGAGCATGTGATTGGTCCGAGGGAGCCCAGCCTCTTTAAACTCGGCTGTTTCACTGGGCAGAGGGGCAAGAAGGCGTGTCTTGGAAGCCAAGGGAGTGGCTGGGAGGCAGGGAGGGGATGACCCTTGGGACTGACATGTCGGAGGCCCTAGGAGTCTGAGGGTTCACCCACTGGTGGTGTTGAGATGTTCTGGGGTTGAAACCTCTGTGATATGACCTCTTAGGGAAGGTCAGGCCTGGGAGCCTCAGTAGGGTGAATACCATCTGTCCCCCAGACCCTACAGGAACAGGAGCCCAGAACTCCTGGGCCATGTTCCCTTCCTCCTCCCCTGTTCCTCCCCCAAGATTCGCTCGCTATATGAGTTTGAACAAGAGGCCTTCTCTCTCTGTGTCTCTGCTTCTCTCCTGCCATCAGTAAGGCTCAGAGAGGAGACAGGGCCCCTGCCTCCGGCCAGAATCTGTCTCCTTCAGTACTGTGAGACACTTCCCATTTAAATCTCCCCCAGAGTCTTGGGTTCCTGCATACATCTCTCCATGAGAGTATTACCTTCTTGTCTATAGGAAAATTCTGTCTTGGACTAGTCTTCTGCTTACAGTCGCACATTGCTGAGAGTTCTTCATGGCTGCTGCATGTGGCTACCGAGACTCAGGCATTGTCCACTCTGGGAGAAGGCACTGGGTGGGGGGTGGTATGTCCCATCAGCATCCTTTCAATCAAGGCTTGGAGGAATCAGCCCCTGCCCCCAGACCTGTCTTGCTTTGACTCCCTTTTCCAGGTACTGTTGGGTGTGATGGGAATGGTGAGCGCTACCCGCACTGCAGGGAACAAAGACATATGGTGCATTTCTGGTGCCTAATCTGCCCTCGATGCCAACCCAGTTCTGCCTGACTTTTGCCATTTCCCCAGCTCCAGAGTCCTGGTGGGTGCATCGCCCAGAGCGGAATGAGGGCAGAGTTGCAGATGAAGGAGATGTGGCCCTCACGCTCAGGGAGCCCCTTGTTCCATGGGTTCCCTCTGTGTGCTCCAGCTTGGGAGGAAGGGGCAGGGACATAGGATCTAGCTGGGGAGAAGGGATGGGTAAACTTGAGTATGAGGGGCATGGTCGGTTGGGAGAAGGTGTAGAGAAGGGGAGATCACAGAGGCAGGCCTAATCAGGACAGGCTTCCTGGAGGGAATGGTGCCTAAGCTAGGCTTTCTAAGATGAAAACGGTTTGCATAAACATTGAGTAAGTGCGTGTCATTTTGGGTAGTGGAGTGGAGCTGCGTGAACATAGGCCTGAGTCTGTTTGGGGAGTGGCACTGAGGTCTACCAGGCTGGGGCAGAGGCTCAGGTGGGAGGCAGTAGAGGGAGGTGAAGGGGCAGATTGTAAAGTGGGTCCAGATGGTGGTGGCTAGGAGGGTTGTATTTGCTTTTGGATGGTGACTAGGAGGGAACAGGAGATACGATGGGGCCAAAGGAAAGGGGGGGATGGATGGGAGTTGGAGGGCAGACCAAGCAAGGCTGGTTTGCTGCCTGGGTCTAAGAGGATCTAAGAGCAAAGACAGAAGAACCTGGACAGGGAGATGGTGCCTTGAAGAGAAACAGGGAGTTGGAGAGGGCAAGATTTGGGCGGAGGGAGTGGAGGAGAGGAACCTAGGAAGAAAAATTTGAGGAGGCAGCAGGGCATGCACAGGGGGTCCATCAGGTACCAAATGTGCAACTCAGGACCCTGAAAGGACCATGGCCTCAGGAAGAGAACTGAGCATGACCAGGGCAGAAATGGAAGAAGGACCCAGGCACAGGAGTGGCCACCCAAGGCAGAATGGAGTTTGAGAAGGGGAAAGGGCCCAAGGTGGTCTCAGGGGGCATCCCAGGAACCTTTCTGCCTCCATGAGGAAGAGGAGAAAGACCTGTGAAGGAGAGGCCAGCAGGACAGCCATCTGCCCTTCATGAGTCAAGAGAGATGGAGAGAGAAACAGCTGTTGGGGCTGACAGGTTCTGAGGCTCATGCTGTGGGAGACAAAGGCCAATGTCAGAGGTTAGGGAGAGGCGGGATGGTGAGGAAACAGGAACCCTGGCCACAGACCTATCTGAGGATTTGGTTAGGAAAAGATGAAGACAGCCAGAGTGGCAGCTTCAAGAGGCAGCAAGCCTGGGAAGGAAGATGTGGGTGTGTCTGTAGCCCTTGCACCGTGTCCACCATGTTCACTGCCCAGAGTAGGCACCCAGTTCATACTTCTGAAGTGAATCAGAGTGCAGCCACTTGGTGGCTTGCAGATTCATTCTGTTATTCTTTTACTCATCCATTCCCTCCCTCGGAGTGTAAAAGTGTAAGTGGGCAGGACCCACAGCGTTTCCCTTGCTTCCCTCGTTGTGCTGTGTTCGGTGTTTAGGATAGTGCTGGCTCAGGAAATGTTTGTGGATCTAGTGGCTGGATGTGAGAGGAAGGAACATGAGGATGCTGAGGAGGAGAGGGACAAGGGAAACAGGTCTTGAGGGAATCTGGAGGGATGGGCTTCAAGCAGGTGTGGTGTGGCCTTGGGGTAGGAGAAGCAAGTTGCTTCCTCTGAGATGGGAGAGAAGAAGGAAGTGGTGTGGGAACTGAGGCATGCTGGGGTGAGGCCACTCCTGCTGAATGGTCCCTGTCTCCGTGAGGCAGGAGGGGACACCCTAAGTGAAGAGGGAATGAAGAACTGGAGGAAGGGTGGGGTTTGGAACAGCTCTGTTGCAGAGTGTACAGGGAGGCAGTCAGGAATTGGAGGAAAGGATTTCAGGGGTAAGGCCTTGCCCTGGGCTCAGGGAACCCCCAGTCTGACAGGAAAGACAAGCATCCAGAAACAGACCCAGACTCTAGGTAGAGACCCAGCCGAGGTTAGGAACTGGCCAGCGTTACTGATCCGTTTGTGGTGTGAGCTCTGTGCCAAGGTTCACCCAGCAATGCCCCTCCCCACCCCCATCCAGTCCCCCAGCGGCTCCTGCCCGCTCCCCCTAATGGGGTGTCCCCCGCTTCGCACACACAGGTTGGCGGCTGGACCGTGGACCCCGTGTGCCTCCTCAGCTCCCTCTGCTCCCACCTCCATGGCGACTCCGCCCCCTCCGGGGCTGGCCAGCCGGCCCAGGTGAGTCACCCACCTCCACCTCACTCCCCAAACCCGAGGAGCAGTTTGGGGAGGATTTTTTAGAGGGGGGATACCCAGTATTTTAATTATGCATCCCTTTCTTCTTTATGTAGGAGCTCCCATTTTCAGGAGCCTTCTACGCCCTGTACTTTCATCTCCCCTTGATTATCTAATTCCCCACCTCTACCTCTCCAAACCTGTGATAGGGTTTGGCTTTGGGGAAGGAATTTTTTGAGGGGGGGATACTCAGGCTTTTTTTTTTTTTTAAGTTTTCCAGTGCTTTCTCCTTTAAACAGGAGTATACCCCCCCACCCCCCCGTAAATTTTGAAGAGTCTCTTAGGTCCTGTATTCAATTCCCAGCCCCACTGGCAATCATCATATTCCCCACCCCACCCCTGCCCTTCCATTTCTGAGCAGACCCAACCTTCCCCTGATGTCTTACCATCAGGAAGTTCTTCATGATGTCTCTCTGCCACCCTTCCTGCTATGTACCAGGCTTTGTCTCACATTTTTTTTTTAGGATCTAACCACTTGTTCTGAACTAGTTCCCCTCATCCTCATCAAGCCTCAGTTTCCCTGATGGGAAGATGGATTTTGACTTAGGCAGGGGCATGCTTAGACCGGCTCCTAGGGGTGTGGGCTCCTAGCTCACTGTAGGAGAAAAAGGGGCAACTGAGGCCCAAACTGGGAGAAGGGGCCAGGGAGTCAGAATTTCAGTGGGGAGGGGACAGCCCAGAGGGGACCCTGACTTGAGGATGCTCCGCTGTAGGAGGCAGAGGAAGCAGAGTGGCAGGGAATCCAATGGGTAGAATGGGGTGCGAGCTTCACTTTCTCACACACCCTGCTTCCCCAAGGAAGAGCAACAAGGTTAGACTTTTTCAAGGAAAATTAAGAGAAAGAAAAATGCAGTAGCTTACCAAAGGACAAGTATCTGAGTGTGACTCAAGTCCAGTCACAGATTGTCACGCTTGGTACAGATTGGCACAGGGCATTCCGCCTGTTTCCTTTCCAGGCCCTCAGACTCATCTTGGCTGAATTTTGGGGAACAGGGATGTGTCTGCCCCAAGGCTGAACAGCACGTGGTGTGGAGTTGTCTTGAGTGGCCAAGTGCATGGTGGAAGCCAGGGTGGGGCTGGGACAGGGATCCTGATAGGGCAGAGGACAGGTTTGGTGTGCATGGGACAGTCCAGAGGCCTCTCCAAGACAGAGCATCTTGGGGCTGTGACAGGGTTGGGGTGATGGCGAGGAGTGAGGCTGCACTTGCTGAGCACAGGTCGTGGGGTTCTAGGCCTGTCCCCATCTGGAATTTGCTCTGATGAAGGAAAGGGGGAAACCTGAAGGGCCTCTGGCCCCAGGGCTTTGTAGTTACTGGAAGTGGTTGTACACAGGACCTTGTCATCACTTGAAAGTTGTCAATTATCATACTTCCTGTCCCCCTTCAGCTGAGGCTGAGACTCCTTTTTTTAAAGGGCAGGACCGGAGAGGTTCAGCGAAAGCCAGAGTCACACAGCTCAACAGGATCAAAGGCCGTCTAGGAAACTTAGACACCCTAGGCCTTCCAGGCCTGGCTGGGAATTAAGTCGTGGGAGAACTAAATTAAGTCGTGGCAACGGTGCACAGCGGAGACCCTGGAGGGGACAGGTTGTGTGCACGGAAAGCGGTGTAGCGGGACGCAGGACACTCCCCTCCCCTCACGGCCGTACCTTCGGGTGGGGGCAGTGAGGACCCCGGGAAAAGGACCGGAAGCCACCGCCCCTCCCCCGCGTCCACTAGGCTGTCTAACCTCCCTCCCTCCTGCTGCAACCCGAGTCCGGGGCGGCGGGCCGGCAGGCCGCCGTATCGGGTGACCGCGGCGACGCAGCCACCAGCCTCCGCCGCTCCTCCGCGGGGCCGCGCCGGCGGGGCCGCGCCCGAGGAGGGGGCGGGGAGAGGGGATGTGCTCGGCCGCGCGCCGCGCCGAGCCAGGTGGAGTCGCGGTTACCGGGGCGACCGGGGCCCCGGCCGGCTCCGCGGCTGCGGCGGCGCTCGCATTGCAGCAAAGGGCACCGGCGGCGGAGGTGGCGGCGGCTGCGGAGGCGGCCGGGGGAGGGGAGAGCCCGGGGGGGAGGGAGTCGGGAGCCGCTCCCCCTCCCCCGCCCGACGCGGGACTCGGGCTTGGGGGCCCCGCGCATACACCTGTGGCCGCAGGTAAGGGGGAGCGGCCGTGGCGGCCAGGGTCGCCGCCTTGGGTTCGGCGGGGGCCGTGCATGGAGATGGGTGGCCGCTTCGCGGCACCTCGGGACCCACCGTCTAGGGTGGGGGACGCGCAGGCCGCTGCGGTTCCCTATCCCTGAGAAACGCCCCCTCCCCTCCCCCACCGCGCTCGCAGCCTTCCGCGTGGACCCCGCCCGCACCCCAAATACGGCTGGCGCCCCCTCCCCCAACCTCGGAAAGTCATGACCTTCCCAGGGTGCGCCCCCGCCCCCAGCCGCAGCACAGGTCCGGCAGCACCCCCTTCCCGACTCTGCATTAGGAGGAGAGGAGGGGAGGGTGTCGGTGGGCACACCTGGGGCGGGGATTCGTGCAGTGCACCGTGTGGGAGGCTGGCACTCGCGGGGGCGCTTTGCCTGGCCCCAGCCTGGGGCAGCCCGGGGGGCCGGTGTTTACGTGGACGCGTGTTCTAGGAGTTAGAGGTGGGTGTGTGCGCCGGTGCACGCGGAGCCAGGGGATTCAGGAGTGGGGGTGAGGATCCGCTGAACGATTCTCCTTCCTCTCCCAGGGAGGCGTCGTCATAGCCCCGAGGTCAAGGAGGGGTCACACCCTCACCCAGCCTAGAGGGACGTTCCTCCCCAGGGAGGGGAGAGACCTCAGCTGGCTGGGCGAAGGCTCCTGAGGGGGCACACCCGCCCCTCCCAGGACCGGGTGAGAGAAAGGAGCAGCAGCAGAGGAAGGGACAAACCCCCACTAAAAGCAGCAGGGGTTGTGGAGTGAGGGAAGGAGTTAACTCCTCAGCCCCGGGAGGGAAGAAACTGTTCTCCTCTCACCGGGGAGTTGGAGCACTCCCTGTCCTGGCTTCCCTGGGTCTCCAGAGAAGCTCCTCCTTGCCTTATCTGAAAGGCTTGTCCCTGGGGCTTGGCTGGCTGGCTTACTTCTTATCCTCCTACGACACCTCTCATTTTGCCCCAGATCCCTTAAGATCCTTCCCCACTGTTGGGCACCGCTGGCAGAGAATCCTACTGGGCCCTGGTCGGCCTCTGGCTATCTTCAGGGAGCGGAGACCCCTGCAGCGGAGACCCCTGCCAGCTTTGCCTTGGTCTTGGATAGTTTGTTTAGGGTGGGGAGCCAGAGCTCTCTTGGGCCCTTCCTGCCCTCCGCCCTCCTTCCAGGGGGCTTTCTGGTTCTGGGAAATTCCAGAGAAAAGGCCAGAAGGCTGAGCAGAGTTGGGTGCCAGGAGATGGAAGAGGTGCCAAAGAAGAGTATTCAGAGTCATCCCTTCCTCCTGTGGGCTGGCCTTGTTTGACTGGCATTCATTCATTGTCAAGTATTTGTTGAAGGCTGACTATATACCAGGTACTGTGTTAGTGGGTGGGTGGGTGTTAGGCACAGCAGGGCCATGAGACAGCCAGGAGAAGAGTGAGGCGGTAAAGAGTGCTGGGTGTTGGATGGGCACTGGCTGAGGAGTGTCCCACCTTAAAGAACAGTGGAGAAGCCCTCTGCTCATTTCCCCAGGGCTGACCCATGGGTTTAATGCCTTGGAAAGAGATAGAGACAGGGAGTAGACAGTATCACCAGGGACCTGTCCCTACTATGATCTCCCCCCTCCAAGGACACTGACTCCCCCAGAGACCATGTGTCTCATTCCTGATGAGGCCAGTGTGAAAGGGGATCATTCCTCCCACTTTCCAGAAGGGAGGACTGAGGACCAGGATTCTCTCAAATGCCCCTGCAGACCAGTTCAGGTTCTCCAAGCACAAACAGCTCTTCTTCCATCTTTCTTCTTTTTGGGTGCTTGGCTGGCCTTTTCTGTGGCACTGCTGTTGTCTGGTCCTCCCCTCTGGCTAGCGAGCACTCCCTTCCAGGCCTGACTGCCCCATGGATGTGCCCAGCCTCGGGATCCGGGGGCAGGCTCATGTTGAAGTCATAGCCAGTGTGGCAGTAGTCAGGCCCTGTCCCTGTCTCCTCCAGGGGGATGAGGTGGGCTCCAGCCATCTGCACGATGTTCCCCTCAGTCTGGTGTGTAAGGGAAATGGAGGTGACCCAGGTCAGGCTGGGGCATCACTCCTCTCACACCGACCCCCTAGAAGTTGACATTGGTGGGGTTGGGGGTGGGACATCTTCCACTGCTTTTGAGGCAGGAGTTCACCTACCTGACACATGATGTCTGGGAAATTATAGGCATGTGGGACAGTGGCCAAGGTGGCCAGAGGCATCCTGACCTGGCTAGTGGGGGGGGGGGGGCGGGGGAGGAGGGATGGACTTTCTCTTTGCGTGAGGTGGCTCTGATGTCATGTGTGAGCTGTGGAGGTACTGCTTTGTGTGTGTTTCTGTAGCTGGTGTGTGTCTGTGTCTCTGCATACACGTGAATACCCGGTATCCATGACTGTATTTCCGCAGCTCTGGCTGTGCCTGTAGGGTTGAGGGTGGATATGAATGGTACCAGGGTCTCTGTGTTTCAGTGTTTGTCTCTGTGACTGGGTGTGGTGCTTGTGGGAGCGTGTGTGGGGCTGCATATTTGTGTGTGTGGGGGGGTGGTTTATGTACAAATATCTCTGTCTCCGAGTTCTAGTAGTTTCTGACTGTGGCTTCTCTGTTCCTGCTCATGTCCCTTTCTGGGTATGTTTTTGTTGCTGTGTGTGTTTGTGGAGATGTACTTACCCAAGAATACTCCTGAGAGTCTGTGCTCGGCTCTGTGCCTGAGCCTGCGTGTTGCGGGCAGCTGAGTGGCCTGTGTATATGCCGCCTGTTCCTGCTGTAATGGGGGTGGTGGGTGAGGGACGCATGGCCCACTCTGCAGAGCCGCCCCTCACCGCCGGATCTGCAGACATGACTCTCAGCATAAACCTCCCTGGGCCCTCCGCCTGGCTCTGCCTGCCCCCACTTGTCCACTCTTTTAGCTACCCCTCCCCTTCCCAAGGCCCCAGACAGCTGTAGCTAGAATCTGTTACTCCAGCCCCTTGCCTTCCCTCCTCCTGGCACCTGTGGGCATCCCCTGGCACCCATGGGTGTAGCACTTGTCCATAGATTGTCCCAGGCACTGGCTGGGGCACAGACTTTGCTGCCCCCTTCGCCTGCCTGGCATGTGACTATTGTTTTTATCTCTTGGAGCCAATGCTGGGGGGAGGATGGGGACTGTGGCTCAGATGGGGACAGTTCTGGCAAGTGAACCTCTTCATCCTGTCCCTGGCCCCCGTCAC
Organism: Elephas maximus indicus; assembly: GCF_024166365.1. Classification (NCBI taxonomy): domain Eukaryota; kingdom Metazoa; phylum Chordata; class Mammalia; order Proboscidea; family Elephantidae; genus Elephas; species Elephas maximus. The sequence continues at coordinate 46,154,263 of NC_064837.1, read as the reverse complement.
CCCCACCCCAATGGTCTGCCTCAGGCAAAGCCTCCATCCCAGCAGTGCCCCTCGACCCAGCCCCTAGCCAGCTCCTCCCTGCATTAAAGCTTTCAGGTGGCACAGAACACCCCAGCATGGTGTGCTTCCCCCCTCCCTGCCCCAGAGAACTTCAGTGTCCCTCTCCTCTGTCAGTGGCTCTGAGGCCTAGAAAGCCTTGTCTGCTTGTGCCAGGCACCCAAGGGCCAGGCCATCTGCTGCCTCTGTCTTCCTGCTGAGGCTGGCACCGGTCAGCAGGGTGCCTTTAGCCTTGCCAAGAATGAACCCGGCCTCAGGGCCACTCCCACCTTGGCATTGGCCATCTGGAAGGGCCTGCTGGTCTCTAGGGAAGGCAGGGGACCCCAGGTTGCTGTCAATGAGGAGGAGTCTGAGGCCCCCCGACCTACAGATGTTAGGAAGGATACAGAGAGCCCTCCTCTCTCACCCACCCAGCCTATGTACCCAGGCTCCCTAGCTCCGTTTGCTGCCCAAGGTACCCCATCCATTCCCAAGTGCTATGAAGTTGCCAACATTGGTCCACCTTTCTCTGTAATCCAGGTCCATCACCTCACACAGCCCTCCCTGGAGTCCAGTTCATATCCTACTCTGCCCCATTCACATGCTTTCTGCCTGTCCCAGTAAAGTTCATTTGCTTTCACCTGGCATTGAAATTTGCTCATCATCTGGCCCCAACCCCCCTTTGAAGCCTAATCTGCTACTTTGCCAGCCCTGACCCCAGCCAAACTGGACTACTGGCTATTTCTCAGCATGCTGTATGCCTGTCTGCCCTTGGGCATTTGCCCATGCTGTTCCTGCTGCTCAACATACCTTTCCTCTCAATCTCCAGCTTATTCATCTTTCAAGACCCAGCTCACATACCACATCTTCCGGGAAGTTTTCCTGGCCTGCCAAAACCAGATGCCATTTCTCTGGGCCCGCAGCTCAGATTTATCTCTGCCCCTCTTTCGACAGTATCTCATGGGCTCCCTAGACCATGATCATCTGTGCCTTTTCCTACCTGTGAACTCTCTGAGGGCAGTTACTGCAGCTCAAATGCGAGGCTTGTAAACCTCTGGAATGGTTCTCCCCTGCCTCCCTCCGCCCAGCAGGCTGGAGCCTGCTCAGGGCCATGCTGGGTGCACCATGGTGTTCAGGGTCTCAGAGGACAGCCTATACCAGAGATTACTTCCTTCCTGCTCCTGGGAGGGTGGAGGACCCACATCCCAGGGCTGTGTGAGGGTCTCTAACCTGCCCCAGCCCGTCCTTTTCCCTCCTAGCCCCTGCATAACCATCTCTTCTCTTGTTTCCATCAGCAGCCAAACTACTGGAGTTTCAAGGTCAGTGTGATGTTTCTGCTTCTGTGACAACTGCATGTGCTTTGCCTCCCTTGACCCTGCTTCTCCCTTGCACATGCTTGGCACAGGAGTGTGCATCTGCACGGGCACCTTCTGGGGTGGGTGGTGGCCTAGGAGTTGCAGGCTGTGGCTACTGCTTGGGGACAGTTGGGTTCGCCTGCTGGGGTCTCTGGATCCACAGTGAGAGTTCGGGCCGCCTGCTGGAGTCGCACAGTTGCTAGGCTTCCTCAGCCTGTGAGGGACATTTTGGAATGAGAGGGGCTATCTGATGTCTCCCCCCTAATCTGGAGAGCGTGCTGGCACTAAGACAGGGGCGTGGACCCCAGGACCTTGTTGAGGGCTCCATTCTATGAACTTGGATCTCACTGTCCAGGGTGGCTCTGTGACTGTATTGGGTTCCTTATGCCTTTCTTACTGTCCACTATAGGGGAGCTGGTCAGCAGCTCCTGGGCAGTGCCAGGCAAGAGGCTCAGGGCCCTGCACCATCAAACTGGAGGTCTCTGCTTCCTAAATGAAGAGCTGAGCTCAGGGTTGGGGGCCTTTCTGCCTTTTCCAGACAGTCTGAACTATCCAGAGCTGGACAGCTGTCTGCCCCCTCCATGCACATCCTAATGAACCCTGGGGGAGCACCCTCAGACACCTCCTCCATCCTCTCTGGCACCCAGGCCAAGAACTGATTGAACCAACCTAGATTACTGCTTGGATCCTGGAGTCTCTGGGCTCCCCAAGCCTCAGACATCATGACGGCAGGGGCATCCATCCCAGAGTCCCCAAGAGTCATCTTGTTCTATGTGTCTTGTTTCCACCCATGCATTCTCCCAGAGCACTGGAAGAAGTCCTGGAATTGGAGAATCACGGAATCAGAGGATCACAGCATCGGGCATGGCCTCTGTGGAGGGGGCAGAGAGAGTGGTTGAATGCCCGAGAGCCAGACTACCTGGTGGTGAATTCCATCTGCTACTAACTAGCTTAGTGGCCTGGAGCAAGTTACAGAGTCCCCTGGGCCTGTTTCTCCTCTGTAAAATGGAGCAACAATACCTGCATCACACCACCACCAGTTGCCATCAAGTCAATTCTGACTTATGGCGACCCCATGTGTGTCAGAGTAGAACAGCACTCAATAGGGTTTTCAATGACTGATTTTTCAGAAGTAGTGGCTGAGCCTTTCTACTGAGGTGGACTCAAACCTCCAGCCTTTCAGTTAGCAGCTTAATGCGTTGTTTGCACCACCCAAGGGCTCTATCTGCATCATAGGGTTGTTGGAAAAAAAACACCAGTTCCCATTGAGTCAGCTCCAACTCATGGCGTCCCCATATGTGTAGAACCGTGCTCCATAGGGTTTTCAATGGCTGATTTTTTTGGAAGTAGATCACCAGACCAAATAAATAATACGACGCATGTCCTAAGCACAGTATCTGGCTCATAGTGAGCCTTGAATGGTAGCTAACCTAATTAGCTGTTAGAATCATGGACAGTGACTTGAGTCCCAAACCTAGGACTCAGAATCACCTCGGTAACTTGTCAAAAATCTTGAACCCCAGGGCCTGACCCCCTAGAGATTCTGATTCAGTGAATCCGGGGCCCTGGAAAGAGTTTTAAAAAGCTTCTGAGTGATTCAGCCCGTCTGTGAACCTCAGATGCTAGTCTGAGCACCCACCCCACAGGAGGTTGCCTTGGTCTGATGTCTGACCAGGAGTCACCAGCTCCTTCGTGAACACTTCTAGTGACAGGTGCTCACTACTTCCCATGGTGGCCCCTTCCTATCTTTGGAAAGCTTCGCTTGAATTACAGTTTTGTTCTCTTGCCATCTCCTCCATGCTTGGGAAGTCCTTCTGGAGGTCTCACTTACCTCTGCCCTATTGTCTCAGCCCAGGGATGGAAAGAAGTACTACGGGAGTTTCCTTCCTTCCTTCGTGGGTTTTCCACGAAGGCTGTCAGGTAGAAAGGTGCCCATGGGGTCAGGATGGAGATAAGAACTTGTGGAGCAGGGAGTGTGGGCATCTCTTTTCCCAGGGTCCCCTGGTCAGGGTCCTGCCTTCTCAGCAGTCTCCAGGATCCCTGATCCCCTGCATTCTGGCATCTGTTCCATCTTCTTATTGGCACCTTACTTGTGCTCCTCCAGGCACTGTGGTCACCCCCTACTCTTCATCCCTGCTAGCTGCCTCATTCTGTCTGAATTCTGTAGCCCCTCATCCGTGTGATCCTGGCAACCACTGACCTTTCAGTTGCCTGGCAACCCCATGACCACCAGCTGGGGCTGAAGGTGAGGGAGGCACATGGCTGGTACCGCTGGTCAGCCTAGAGCTGAGCTGTAGGGTCCAAAGTCTGGGCACAGGCATTCTCCCAGATAGCTTCCATGTCCCCAGATCCAGGCCCACCCACTGCTCAAGACATTGTGCTTGAGGGTGCAAGCCTCCTGAAGTCCCCAAGTCTGACCTTCCATGTCCCCAAGTCGAGGCTGCCCTGGGACAGCTGGGCGTACTGCCCATTGGAAGATGCTCTCGCTTTTTGAGAGTACTAATCCGATTGAAGCATTAAACAGAGTTAATACGAAGATGGAGATTAATTAGGGATTAATCAGGATTTGGGGAAGGAGGGAGCTGAGGAGAATAAATGGTTCCTTTTTAGAAATACTTTTACTGAGTTTTTATTACAAAAGTACGTATTCTGACTGTGCAAAATTCACACAGCAGAGAAAATGTATAAAGTAAAAGAGAAAGTCCCCTCCTAAGCCTGCAATAACCACTGTAAATGGTTTTGAGTGTGATTTTGTTAAAAATAGACAATATATTTTATAGAAAAATACAATTGGGAAATCTTTTTTCTTCTTGAGGATGTATGTGTATATCCTGGACATCATTCCATATAGATCTGAGTCACTATCTTTCTCCCTTAAATAAATGAGTTTCTGTGTAGCAACCAGGCCTGAGGGAAGGGGCTGGAGCAGAATGGCAGAGGCTGTGGCCCTGAGTGACAGACAGACCCAGCTTTCAGCCTAGAGTAGGCTTTTAGAGCATAGTTGAAATGATGGGGGCCTTCCCCACCCTGCAAGGAGAGAACAATCAAGCTGTCCCTGGAGCAACAACAGTCACTGTGTGACACCCTTCCCTGCCCCCAGCCAGATCTCACCCTCGGCTGGAGATGCGGTGCCCACTGCAAGTGGCTGTCCTGCTGGGTACTGGGGGAGGCTCACCAGGCCAGCTGGCTGTGTGGTAGCATGTGCCCTGCAGGGAGAGCTGAGGCCTGTGTCTGTGTACTCATGCGTACCGCACTGGGCTTAGCATGTGCATTGCGTGTGCTAGACAAGTAGTCTGTTTGGAATTGGGGTCCAGTTGGCTTTGCGGGGTTTAGGGTGGTTCTCCCAGTCACCTTAAGTCAAGGGCATACTCTATGCCACCTCTGTGAAGGTCTACCCCCCTCAGAGCTGGGATCCTGGGGTTCCCAGCCCTCCTTGCTTTCTCATGGGCCCTGCTTCCCGCCCCCCCCCCACCCCTCTGAACTCCACAAAGGATAAATTCGCAGTTCACAAACCCAAGCCCGCCGCTTAATTAATGTCTGGAACTAATGCCCTAATTTGCTCAACGATTCTGCTGCTCACCTTGGTGACAAATTCGCGTTGTTGTTTTTCTTTGGAAGCTTAAAATAGCAGGCGTGCCCATGGCTCCCGTTCAGACGGTTTCTTGTCTGGCTTCCCAGGGTGCCAGAGTCTTTTGCCCACTCCTTTCCTGCTGGGTGTCCCGGTGTCCCAGGGAGGCTAAGGCCCTGAGAGGCTGGGGAACACTCCTGCGGCCACACAGCGAGTTTGAAGTCCAGGATATCTTCCTGTGAAGGCGTGTGTGTGTCTCTTGCTGGTTGGTGGGAGCTCCCCAGGCCTGGATGGAGGCAGCAGCCCAGCGAAGGAGTCTCACTCTCCGTTCTTCTCACCCTGCCCTGACCCTGCAGACCCGCAGCTCACGCCACACACAGGGAGCCCAGCCGGGGCTGGCAGACCAGGCGGCCAAGCTGTCGTACGCCTCAGCTGAGTCGCTGGAGACCATGTCGGAAGCCGAGCTGCCCCTGGGGTTCAGCAGGATGAACCGCTTCCGACAGAGCCTGCCCCTCTCCCGTTCTGCCAGCCAGACCAAGCTGCGCTCGCCAGGTACTGCCCTCCCCACGGGTCCTCCCTCTGCCTGCCTGGGCTCCTCCCTCTGCTCTTCTCCCCCAGAGCCCTCTTCATCCCCTTCAACACTCATCTCTCCTCAACCACTTTTCCCTGCAGTCTCCGGTGTCCTTCCCCATACCCCCATCTCTCTCTCACCCCTCCTGAAGACCCCCCTGCTCTCTCCTTCCTCAGCTTCTCTCTTCCCAGCCCTCTTCTCTTTATTTCTCTCTCCCCTCACCTCTTTCTCCATGATCCCTACCCCTCTCTCCCTCAGCATCCCCCAGCCTACCCCTTTCTCTCTTCAAGCCTCCCCTCTTCCCCTTCAGCTCTATCTCTCTCATCCCCTCCCTTCTCCAACTCTCCAATCTCTTTCCCTCAGCAACTCTCCACCCTTCCTGATTCCCTCTTAGCTTCTGCCCCACTGCTTCTGCACCCCATTCCATATCCTTGTCCAGTTTTCAACCTGCCCCGGGATCACGTCAGTGCCTTAAGAGGCTGGAGGCCCGGCCGGCACCGCCCAGCGACCCCAGCATGAAGAGTGCTTGGGTGCACCTGCACTCGGGGTCCGCGTCCGGCCTCAGACCCTGCCGCTGCAGAACCAGCGCAGTTCCTGAAGGCCACCGTCGCTCTCCCGACCGGCGTGGTGGTGGCGGCAGTGACAGTGAGGGCGCTGTCTCCTCCGCAGGGGTGCTGTTCCTGCAGTTCGGGGAGGAGACTCGGCGCGTACATATCACGCACGAGGTCAGCAGCCTGGACACGCTGCACGCACTGATCGCGCACATGTTCCCGCAGAAGCTCACCATGGGCATGCTGAAGTCGCCCAACACCGCCATCCTCATCAAAGACGAGGCTCGAAATGTCTTCTATGAGCTGGAGGACGTCCGGTGGGCGTGGTCCCCGGGGGATGGGGTGGGTTTTCCTGTACCCTCTAAGAGGGGCTCGACTCCGTGGGCCCTTCTCCAGCCCCCTCCTGACCCAACCGCAGCCCTTCCCCTCTCTTCCTAGGGCCCTAGCGCCCTGCCCCCTTCCCCTAAATCATCAGCCCCTGCTGCTTCACCTTGGCTTGAGCTCACCAGAACATGGCACCTGAGGCCGGGAGGTGGACCTGGTGGAGGCAGTGGGGTGTGCGTGTTGGTGGCAGGCAGCCTGTGGCACCAGACCCACTGAACACAGGCGGTGGGAAAGGGCTGGGCTCCTGACGCCTCTTGCCACGCCTCTCCCCCTTGCCAGCGGTAGCGGCCCCTCCCCATCCTGTAGGGCTGGGGAATGGTGACCCTCTGCACCCCCTCTCCCCCAGGGATATCCAGGACCGCAGTATTATCAAAATCTACAGGAAGGAGCCACTCTACGCAGCATTCCCTGGCTCACACCTCACCAATGGGGACCTCCGGGTAAGGCTGGGAGTGACCAGGGCATTGGGGGGCTGGGAAAGCTTCTGGATGGCCAAGGTCACGATGATGCGTGCTGGCTGGGCAGGTGGGGGCCAGTATGGTCAGTTGGCGCCAGTGACCAGGGCCAGCTTCAGAAAAGGGAACATAGGGGCTGAGGCAGAGTTGTCTCCTTTAGTTGTGGGGTTGTGGAAGAGCCTCTCCTCTCACCTGCCAGTTTTTCCCCACCGTCCACTCAGGATTTCTCTCACACATCTCTAGACATTCAAAGGAAGGGACCTCTCTCAGGATTCTCTTCTTCGTCCCCACCCTTCACCATGGGGTAGCTGAGGGCTGTCCCCATTGTTTCTTGTGCCTCTCCATCAGCCACTTCATCCTCCTTGCTGGGAGCCCTGGTGGGAAAGGGGCCCAAGATGCAGCAGAAGAGAGGGAGAGCAGAGAACAGAAGGGACTTCCTAAGTGTCAGGAGGCAGATGCTTGTTCCTCTAGCAAGGGGGCAGGAGTCCCCTTTATGACCAGCCCTGTGGGGTTCCGGGGCTGTCTTCTGCACAGAGAGAGATGGTGTACGCGTCTCGGGAGTCGTCGCCCACGAGGCGCCTCAACAACCTGTCGCCGGCGCCACACCTGGCGTCGGGCTCGCCGCCACCGGGGTTACCGTCGGGGCTGCCGTCCGGGCTGCCGTCGGCGCTGCCACCGGGCTCGCCGTCGCGCTCGCGCCTCTCCTACGCCGGGGGGCGCCCGCCCTCGTACGCTGGCAGCCCGGTGCACCACGCGGCCGAGCGACTGGGAGGCGCCCCGGCAGCCCAGGGCGTCAGCCCCAGCCCCAGCGCCATCCTGGAGCGGCGCGACGTGAAGCCGGACGAGGACCTGGCTGGCAAGGCGGGCGGCATGGTGCTGGTGAAGGGCGAGGGCCTCTATGCCGACCCCTATGGGCTACTCCACGAGGGACGCCTGAGCCTGGCCGCGGCCGCCGGCGACCCGTTCGCCTACCCGGGCCCTGGCGGCCTCTACAAGCGCGGCTCGGTGCGCTCGCTCAGCACCTACTCGGCGGCGGCGCTGCAGTCCGACCTGGAGGACTCGCTCTACAAGGCGGCGGGCGGCGGCGGCCCGCTCTATGGCGACAGCTATGGCTTCCGCCTGCCGCCCTCGTCGCCGCAGAAGCTGGCCGACGTGGCAGCGCCCCCCGGAGGCCCCCCGCCACCGCACAGCCCCTACTCGGGGCCGCCCAGCCGTGGCTCGCCGGTTCGCCAGTCCTTCCGCAAAGACTCGGGCTCCTCGTCCGTCTTCGCCGAGAGCCCCGGGGGCAAGGCCCGAAGCGCAGGGAGCGCCTCGACGGCCGGAGCACCCCCTTCCGAGCTCTTTCCTGGGCCCGGGGAGCGCCCCCTGGTTGGGTTCGGGCCGCCTGTGCCAGCAAAGGACACAGAGACCAGGTGGGCGACCACGCGAGGCCTCTGGGCTGGGGACGGGGAGGCAGCACGGCAATGTCTGTGGCAGGATTGCGTCTTGGACCTAGGGGGACCCAGGGAACCTGGAGTCCTTTGTAGACTCTGAGTAGTCTTGAAGTGTCGTCGAAGCATCTTGGATGTGGTAGGGAGGGCACTGGAGAGAGGGACATGCTATTTTCCTTCTGTCACCAAGTCCTGAGGCTTGGACCACAGGGCCCTAGAAGAGAATTCTGGGGACCTGGGTTTGCATCTGTTCTCTGAGCCTCAGTTTCCTCAAAATTGAGAGCCTCAACTAGCAGCTAGCTCTTTAGTGCTTTTCCAGCTGGGACACAGAATTTGGGGCAGTGAGAGCTGTCCAGCACAGGGCTGGCTGAAGTCTACAGGGGAGAGGGTGCTGGTAAGAAAGAGCGATAGGGACAGAGACACATCTCCCGCCTGGCTGGGGAGCCCTAGCCCATGCAGGGCTGGAGGAGGTAACTGGAGCACTAGCCTGTCCCTCTCTGACCTTAGGCAGCGCTGCTGAGGGGTGAGGAGAAGCGATTCACGTTTGCCATGAGTTGGTTCTGACTCATAGTGACCCTGCAGGACAGTAGAACTGCCCCAGGAGGTTTCCAAAGAGTGCCTGGTGGATTCAAACTGCCGACCTTTTCATTAGCAGCTGTAGCTCTTAACCACTGCCCCACCAGGGTGTCTGCCTTGGTCTAGTGGGAATGAATACTTGCACTTTCCTTGGGAGGTTGCCACAGGTGGTGTGGGATGAGGGCAGTCCCTGAGGCTGCTGGGGATTTTGGGATGGCTTCAGAGAGGAGGCATGGAGAGGTGAGAGTGTGGCCCATTAGGGAGCCAATGGTGAGAGGTGAGGCTGGAGAGAAAATGAGTGACTGTCACATGGAGAAGGTCTTTACTGATGCTAGTTGTGAGCTTGACACTTACGCAGCAGCACCCTTTGAATTGTCTGTGTGCTGGTGGCAGCGGGATGGTTTTTCCTTTGGTTATCAATTTTGGGAATGGTGGGCTGGGCAGGAGGAATCCCACACAGAAAAGTGGGAAGGCTCAGAGCTACATACTTTCCCAGGGAGCGCATGGAGGCCATGGAGAAGCAGATTGCCAGCCTCACAGGCCTGGTGCAGAGCGCCCTGCTCCGTGGCTCGGAGCCTGAGACCCCCAGGTGAGGCCCTCTCTCAACACCACTGCCAGGGCCTGGGTCTAGGGCTGGAGGAAGGGGAGATGAGAATTGGGAACCCTGGGCCTAGCTCTGCCATTGCCTCACTGTGTGACCCTGGGTGAGTCCCTTCTCCCCTCTGAGCCCCCATCCTGAGATCAGGGGGCTGCATGAGTGATGACTAAGGTCTCATCAGCTCTCATGGCCCAGGGCCAGCTGGGACCCCCTAATGGCCACCTTCTTTTCCCTGTGCCACAGTGAGAAGATTGAAGGCTCCAATGGAGCAGCCACCCCCTCAGCACGTGAGTGACCCTTCTCACCCACCCCCCTGTACACAGGTCCTTGCCCTCTCTGAGCCTCAGTTTCCTAGATTGTTAAATGAGGGTTAAACAATAAGTACATCACCAGGCCTTCCCAATGGATAAATGAGGCACCTTGGTCCAAGATGTCTTCGGCCTGGTGCCCTGCTCCCCACAGGAGGGCTGGCGAGCACTTGGAGCAGAAGATCAGAGCCACGTCCTTCTCTGGCTACTCTGTGGGGTCAGCAGTAGGGAGGGCCTTGCCCCGAGCCCTCGCAGGCTTATAGTCTTTCCCCTTTCTCCTCCTCCTCTGCAGCCTGCGGGTCAGGTGGCCGGAGCAGCGGGGCCACCCCAGTGTCTGGCCAGCCCCCATCCTTGGTCAGCAGCACCCCTGCCGGGCAGCCCACCACCATCAGCCGCCTACAGATGCAGCTGCACCTGCGCGGCCTGCAGAACAGCGCTGGTGACCTGCGGGGCCAGCTTCAGCAGCTGCGCAAGCTCCAGGTACTGCCGCGTCCGGTCGGGTCTCTTGCTCTGGCTCGGCAAACTCTGTCCCATCGGAACCCATCCACTAGCCGAAACCCCTTCCCACAAGACCGGCCCCCTCCCCTCCTCTCCCTGAGTTCCTGCGCCAGTCCCTTGCTGCTCAGTGGGCCCCCCACTTCGAACTCTTTCTCCCCTTCCCTGAGCCCTCCTCCCTCACCGAGCCCCCACCTTTCACCCAGTGCCCACTGGCCTTCCTGAACCCCCACCGCCCTCCTTGAGCTCCAGGCCTCCCAGCTGAGCCCCCTCCCCCCGTCAGCACCCCTCAGAGCGGTCCCACGGTCGGGAGCCCTTCCGCCCTTCCCCCAGGCCCCCTCGGCTCCCCTTCCTGAGCCCGCGCAGTTCCCCTCTCCCCGCCCAGCCCCGCTTGGCAGATGGTCCCACCTGTCAGGAGCCTGGCACCGCAGTGCCCGCTCCTCGAGAGGGCCGTTGGGCCCGTCAGGTGAGGATAATGCGCAGAGACAGGCTGGGGATGGCCAGAGAGTTGCCATCTGGGCAACGGGTAATATTTCCCTACCTCCCGCCATCCTCTCGACTCGGGTTTAGAACGGAGTTCGGACACTAAGTTAGTCTTCCCGTCCCAGCCACCGAAATTCTATCCAAGCCCCCTCCCATCCCATCTCGTCCCCATCCAGGGCTGCTCGAAGCCTGTCAGGCAGCCATGTAGCCGTACTTTCGGCTCCCTCCGCCTTCCCATCTCGGTCGCACCCCATCTCTGTACTTCCTCAGAGTTGAGCCCCCGTCGGGCCTCTGCCCCCACCGTCCCACCCCTTGACTGCGGCTCACCGCCACAGCCTGCAGCCGAACCTTCTGTGGGGCGCTGCCCTGCCTTGGCTGCCCTTTGGCTGCCTCCTCCCGGCCCTTCCCCTGCTGCGCGCCTCCTTTCCCTCCCATCCGGGTCCAACCGTCCCCCCGCGCGCCCCGCAGCTACAGAACCAGGAGTCCGTGCGCGCGCTGTTGAAACGCACGGAGGCGGAGCTGAGCATGCGCGTGTCGGAGGCGGCGCGGCGGCAGGAGGACCCGCTACAGCGGCAGCGCACCCTGGTGGAGGAGGAGCGGCTTCGCTACCTCAATGACGAGGAGCTCATCACCCAGCAGCTCAAGTGAGGCTGGGCCCGGCTGCGCAGGGGGGTGGGATGTGCAGCCAGGGGGACACATGTTTTCACTGGGAGGTGCAACTCCCTTCCTTCTGAATCACAGGTGACATTTGTCTATCCTGAAACCTTATTTCATTCTCCTCTGTGGCCTCATGTCTCTGTGACCCACAAACCTTTGACCATCTGGCATAATTCCTGACTCTTTTTCCTGGCTTGATGCCTGCTTTTGCAATGGGCTTGCTTCCTACCAATCCACAGTCTGGCTTCCCTTTGGTCTGCATTCTTACTGTTATGTGGCCAGCTGTCTGATTTCACTGTGCCCGCTGCCTGCTTTCATTCTGGCCTGTGACTGGTGCTAATTGACCCTTAGGGTAGAGCATTCAAGTGGAGTGTTCAGGTGTTGCCATGGCTCCAGCTTGGTGCTAATCAGCTGCTTGCCACCACTCGGTACCCTGATCTCTGAAACTATGTGTATCCAAGGAATATCCTCTTCCTTTTCTTAGTTCAGGGAAACAAGGCTGTAGCTTGTTCAGAAAAATGGGAAATAGAGAACACCTGGCCCTCCAATGCTTTGGGATGGAAAGGCTAACAGGACAGTCTTCTGATCCAGATTTAGCAAATGGCTGCCTGGCAATGATTCGATTGTCTGGCACCATTGAAGGGAAAAGCCTCCTTTCCCTGCGCATCCAGTGGGCACCCCAACCCCACGCTATTGCAGCCTTCCCTTGTCAGTCCTTGGCTTCTGAGACAGAGGCCCTGTTCCTTCTTCTCCCCCCCTCTTGGTGGCACAGGGTACTCGGGGACCTGAGGTCCAGCTCTAGCACTGAGGAGTTTTGCGACTCCACTTCCTCATCTGTGCCTGGTATTAAGATTTTTGCAGGTCTCTCCAGAGAAGGTTTGGGGTGACTCTGGGAGCCAGGAGAGGCTGCTGAAAGGAGCCCGGCTTCCTCACTAGTCTGGGCCCCTTACAAAAGGGCTCTTTGAAAAGGGTCAGGGGTCACTGCTCCTCAGCCGTGGGCCCACACAGCCTGGTGGTGCATGTGCATTTCAGCAAGACACAGGCAAAGATTCCCATGATGCCTTGTGGCTGAGGTGAAATAAGGAGCCACTCCGTGTGGAAATAAGCCAGCAACAGCCACCTCATTACTCTAGGGGTGAAAACTAAGTGACAACTCCAGTCAGATCTCCAAGTGAACCAACAGCTGCCATCCCCCCTCACCCAGAAGGCTCCTGTCCTCTCTCTGCCCCCTTTTAGTCAGCACAGAGGAGCTGCGTTGGAATTTTCAAAGGGAACTTTACTGAGACATTAAAGGAAAATAAAAGGAAATCCAAAAACACAGAGGCGGAAGAGATGAAAGATTAATTTATGCTCCTGTCAGGATGAGTGTCTGGTCCTTGGCTTCCTGGGGGCCTTAGTTCTCCCCAGGAGCACACAGACTCCCCACCCCCTGCCCTCTTATCAGACCCATTACTCAGACTGCTCACTTGAGAGACCTGGGGGCCTGGAATATTGCTTCGTCTGGCAGGATTCTCCAACCTCATCAAATGGGGTTCCTGCCCCATTGGGTAGGGCCTGGGCTGGGCTGTATGCCAGCCTGCAGTGGCTCCAGCCTGGCCTTGGGACCCTCCCTGCCCAGCTCCCATGACCTCCCTGGGCGCTAAATTGGCTGGTATTAATTAACCCTGCAGGCCCATGCTTACCACCGCTCTGGCTGCACTCCTGTGAGACTTGTTCTTGTCTCGCTTCGTCCTGCCGCTCTCTCTTGCCCCAGCCTCTTATAGGGAGTTAAGCCTGGTTCTTATTTCATTTGACTTGGCTCCCTGACCTTTCCATTTCGCCAAGGACCACGCTCTGGCTGGCCATTGCCTTTAGAGGCAGCCTTTGCTGACTGAGACCTTTTGGCCCCTGGAGCCTACTTTTACCTGGCCCAGGGCTGGCTTTGTGGCCGTGCGACCTGTGCAGTCACACAGGGCCCATCTTCAGAAGGACTCTGTGCTTGGTTTAACGCTCTGCCGTCACTGTCTTGAAATTCTGAATAATTTCTGAACAAGGGGCCTTGCATTTTCATTTTTCATTGGGCCCAAATTATAGTTGCTTCTGTCCTGACCCTCCCTTCTCTGCCCCTCCAGGACTAAATCTGGGTCTAGAAAGCTCAGCCACTTCCTGATCCCAATGTCTAGACCAGCTGGTCTGGGACTCATTTGCAGAGCCCAGAGCCTGCGTTAGTTAGAGCAGATTGAATTATCGGAAAATCAAGAAACTGATTGAACCTAAGGAGAGCCTGGTCCCTTCCCACCTCAGTGTTGCAGTAGGCTTGCCTGAGTCCTCCTTTAAGTGAGGGCCTCTTCCTCCTCAGAGTGATGTTTGGGAGTGACCATTTTACAAATCTGGCACACCCTGAACCAGTCAGGTGTCACACGCACAGGCAGAGGAGATTTGTTCTTTCACAATTTGGGGAACAGTTGGTGGCTCAGTGGGTGTGTGTGTGGGTACCGTCAACTCCATGTGGAAGCCAGATGCAGCAGAGCCCAATGGCTGAAGTAGATCCTGCTTTATCATGAAATGGCTGTATAACCTTGCACAAGTTATTCATTCTCTTTGAGCTTCTTTGTTTTTAATGCCAAAATCAGTTGTATTAATTAGGGTAGCTAATTAATTAAAAAAAATTTTTTTAATTAATTAGGATAGCTGCTATAACAAATACCAGTAACCCAGTTGCTGTTAAGTCAATTCTGACACATGCTGTGGCGACCCCATGTGTGTGAAAGTAGAACTGTGTGCCATAGAGCTGTCAATGGCTGATTTTTTGGAAGTAGATTGCCAAGCCTTTCTTTCGAGGCATCTCTGGGTAGGTGCTCACCTTTTGGTTAGCAGCTGAGCACATTAGCTATTTGTACCACCCAGGGACCCTGTTATATCAAATAAGCCCCCAAATTGTATAATGGTTCAAAATAAGGCATTTTTTTCTTTTTCATGGAGCAGTATTGGGTGGGTTAATGGAATAGCCCTCCTCCAGCAGTCATTCAGGAATTCAGGCTGATGGAGTTTCTTCTGTTTTCAACATAAGCCTTCGAAGATCACCCAGGTGTTCATCACCTTTCCAGCCACCCAGAAGGGGAAAAGAGCAAGGAGGAGCTTCCATGAGAGCTCCTGGGGACAGGTGTGGAAGCAGCACATATTCCATTGCCTAGACCTTAATCAAATGGCCACTTCTAACTGCAAAGGAGGCTGGGAAATGTAGTCTACTCTCTGGGCCACTATTCGTCTGTGTGTAGTGGCAGTAATTAGAGTTCCCATCTCATAGGATTTGTTGTGAGGATTAAATAAAGTAATGAAAGTCAAGGGCTGAGTGTGGCATCAGGCAGGCAGTAAGTGCATAATTCAGGATAGCTCTTTAACTGTTAGTGCTAAGTTACTGGAGTTTTCCTTGGCTCCAGCCTGGCCTGTCTTTTTACCTGCTAGTTGGCTGAAGATATATAAGGCACACTGATAAGATTTCCCGATGACATGAAACTTGTAAGGGGGAGCAAATCTATTGGTTGGTAGAACAAAGATTCAAAAATTGTTCCCACCTGGATTGTCAGGCTAAAATCTGGCAACAGATGGGATTGGACAGGAATGGATGTAAAGTCCCATATGTGGGTCAGGGATGTCAGTGTCTCAAGCACAGAATAGAGATGACCTACCTGGGTGGCAGTTCTTGCCTGCATTTATTCATTCGTGTCACAATTATTTGCCATCTACTCTGCACCAGGAACCGTGCCAGACTCTGGGAGTCAGAGGTGAACCCAGAAGACATGGTCCCTCCCTGCCTGAAGTTGGTGTGTGTGTGTGTGTGTGTATGTGTATGTGTGATGGGGGAGGAGAGAGAGAGAGGCAGAGGGAGAGAGAGGGAAAAGGAGAGAGAGATGAAGGGAGAGAGGGAAGGAGAGAGTGAGAGGGAGTGAGAGAAGCTTTCTAGGCAGAAATATCGGCAAGAGAGAGTTCTGAACTGCTCTAAGCAAGCCAGCAGCCATCCAGAGACAGGAGATGCAGCGGGAGGAGGGGAGACAGGGGCAGCTCCCATGGACTGGACTCTTGCCGCACGCTTTCCTGTCTTCACTAACCCATTTAATCCTCACAATGGCCCCATGACTAAGGAACTCTTACCCTCCCATTTTTTGGACCGGGTAGTTGAAGCCTGGAGTAATTAGATAACTTGCCTGAAATCTCTTAGCTGGGAAGGGCAGAGCTGGGATCGAAACTCCCATCTGTTTGACTCAAGAGCCAGGTTTTCAACTATTACCCTTATGCCCTTGTTGGCTGCATTAGAGAATTTGGATTTTAGCCTGAGAATAAAGGGATCCATTTAGGGTTCAATGCAGGAGGTGGTGACTTGGTCTGATTTGCATTTTAGAAAGATGTGGGGGCCTTAGACGCACAAGCTCAACATAAATCAGCTGAAAATCTAAAGCTGTCTTAGGTCTCAAGGAAAAAGGCTGAGTGACTGGATCATTTTAGAAAAGGTAGGTGGACGTGGCAGTGACCTTTCTGGAGAAAAGACCCCTCGGGGCAGGTGCAGCTGCCTGTAGCTCTTGGAAAGACAGCTGAGGTCTCTGCTGCTTCTGTGGCTGACTGAGGATCAGGGGATCTGAGTTACAGGGAGCAGATTTGGGCTGAGCTTGCTCAAGATCAGAGCTTCCAGTACGGATGCCCGGGGCCCCTCGTGAGGTCTCTTCATCTCCCAGAGTTGGCATTTCTGATTTCACCTGGGCATGTGTGTGTGTGTGTGTGACCAGTTCCCTAACAGAAGTCTGAGAAGCATAACAAGGGTGACATCGGTCCTGCTAGACTGAAAAAGAAAACACATTATATACCTATAATAATTAAAGCACCGTGGTGTTAGCATAAGAATAAACTATATAGTCAATGAAACAGAATAAAATGTTCAGAAATAGTTTCAGTATATCAAGAGTGTAGTATATAATGAAGGTGTCGTTCCACCTTCCCTGGTGGATGTCTTTTAATTTGGATCTGACCCATGGCCTGATTTCTTTCCAGCTGCCCAGTGTCAGGGGGCTGGGCTGGGGCCAGAGGGGCTGAGAGGGTCTCTCTGTGGCTACAGTGACTTGGAGAAGTCAGTGGAGAAGATCCAGAGGGACATGTCCCACAACCACCGGCTGGTGCCTGGGCCTGAGCTGGAGGAGAAGGCGCTGGTGCTGAAGCAGCTCGGGGAGACGCTGACTGAGCTCAAGGGTGAGCTTGGGGGCTGGCGGGTGTAGCACATGGTCAGGGAGGGGTGCAGTCCCAACCCCTACCCCGACTGCCCTCCTGCTGCCCATCCTCCCAGCCTTCAGTGCTCCTTTCCTCCCAGTTCACTCCTTCCCACCCTCCCCTCAGCTCACTTCCCAGGCCTGCAGAGCAAGATGCGGGTAGTGCTGCGTGTGGAGGTGGAGGCAGTGAAGTTCCTGAAGGAGGAGCCACAGCGCCTGGACGGGCTACTCAAGCGCTGCCGTGGGGTCACGGACACGCTGGCCCAGATCCGAAGGTCATTATATCCCCGATCTCTGATTTCCCATGGGTCTCAGACTGGGCCCAAATCAATAGATCAGCCTTAATCCTTATCCTGACTTCCCCAAAGGCCACTGATGTGCCGACTGGATCTGGCCCTCCGTGCCAACCTATGACCCCTCTGCATGTTGTAGGCTCGGCTTTCCCTTATGCTGAATGCAGTCATTCCTCCCATGGCCCTTCCGTCTCTCCCATAATATTCCAGAGCTCTCCTCACACCCCATCCCTCAGGCCAGGCTTCTGTCCTATCGGGCCACCCATGCTGAACTCACGGTTGCTCCTAACTCTTACCAATCCAGGCAAGTGGATGAGGGTGTGTGGCCACCCCCCAACAGCCTCCTGAATCAGTCCCCCAAGAAGATAACAGCTGAGACTGACTTTAACAAGAGCTTGGACTTTGAAATGCCACCCCCCAGCCCTCCATTGAACCTGCATGAGCTGAGTGGGCCAGCCGAGGGCGCTCCCCTGACCCCCAAGGGCAGCAACCCCACCAAAGGCCTGGACACTCCTGCCAAGAGAAGCATGGACAAGGCTGTGTCTGTTGAGGTACTGGGGCCTGGATTGGGGTGGGTTGGGGGAATGAGCTAGATTCATGTGTTCTTACCACCACCCTATGGTGGGAAGTGCTGGGCTTGTGGGTACTTTTTCCTGAGGGGGAAATCACTTCTCTAATGGAAATCTGAGAAGCATAATAAGGGCGATATTAGTCCTGGTAGAACAAACATATTGTAAAGCTATAATAATTAAAGCAGTTTGGTGTTAGCATAAAAAGAAACCATGTGGTCAATGCAATAAAATAGAATGTTCAGAAATAGGTCCAAGTATATCAAGAGTATAGTATACAATGAAGGTGGCATTCCAGACTCATGGGGAATGCATGTGTTACTCAAGGAGAAGTTGAGGGTCCTCCAGATGCCCAGATCAAATGTGAGGCTTCCTTTTCCATTCCTTGCACGTGTAGCTGGGGAAGGGGCTGAGGCCGCAGAAACCTCGGACCAGTGCACCCAGTTCAGCCTGACTCTTGCCCCCTCCTCTCAAGGCTGCTGAGCGGGACTGGGAGGAGAAGCGAGCAGCCCTGACCCAGTACAGCGCCAAGGACATCAACCGGCTGCTGGAGGAGACCCAGGCGGAGCTTCTCAAGGCCATCCCTGACCTGGACTGTGCAAGCAAAGCCCACCCGGGCCCAGCCCCCACCCCTGACCATAAGCCCCCCAAGGTCTCCCATGGCCAGAAGGCAGCCCCCCGAACGGAGCCCAGCGGGAGGAGGGGCTCAGGTATGGGGGCAGGTAGGGGAAGGTGGAGAGCCCAGAGGAGGGGACCCCACCCTCAGGAGCTCAGGCTGGTGGGGGAGGCACTTGGGAGTGAGAATCACGGAAATCAGTGTGCCAAAGGGTGGGGCTGGGCGATCAGCAGCTACCCCCTCAGCCCACTAAGGGGAGACTGAGCCCCAGGAGGACTGAGGTAGAGCTGGCCTCCTGACTCCATCCGGGGCTTTCCCACTGCCCCAAGGGCTGCTGAGAGGACCACAGGGAGACTTAACAAGTCTAGGCAGAGAGCCCTATGCCTGCGTATTTTGCCTGAGTTTGTGCTGTTAACCAGGCTTGCGCTAATAGCTACCAACATGGTTCCTGGGCCCCCCAGGCTCACAGGCTGGTAGGGGAGGTAGAAATCTGAACAGTAATGGCAGTTGCCATTCATTCATTCACTCCTGCAGCACACATATTTGTTAAGCACCTACTGTGTGCCAGGTGCTGAGAATAAGGAAAAGCATAACATAGTGCCTGCTTTCAAGGAGCTCAGAATCTAACAGGGGAAGTAATATTTATGTTTACCAAGCACTTACTATGTGACAAAAGGAGCCCTGCTGGCACAGTGGTTAAAGAGCTCAACTGTCAACCGAAAGGTCAGCAGTTCGAACCTACCAGCCACTCCGTGGGAGAAAGATGTGGCAGTCTACTCTTGTAAAGGATTAGAGCCTTGGAAACCTTATGGGGCACTTCTACTCTTTCCTATAGGGTTGCTATGAGTCGGAATCGACCCGACAGCGGTGGGTTTTTGGGTAACATGTGACAAGAACTGTCCCAAATGCTTTCTATGTATCAATCCTTATCACTTCACCAACCCCAGGAGGCAGATGAGGACACTAAGGCTCAGTGTGGTTAAGTAATTTGTCGCAGGCCGTACCTAGTGCGTAATATCGGAGATAGAATACAGGTGCTAAGTGTGATGGCCGAGGTGAGCGTCAGTGCTGTGCAGTCCTAGAGGAGCCCTGGAAAAGCAGGAAGGGCTGCCCAGAGGAGACTTGCACTGGAGTCTTGAAAATAAAAAGGCTCTTCCCTGGTCAGTGAAGGGCATTCCAGGGAGAGGGCAAACGCCTGGAGGCATGAGTTTGGTGTTGCCAGAGCAGGGTACCCAGCCTGGGAGTAGCAAGCAGAGCTGAGGCTAGAAGCCTGGCAAGCACAGATGGTCTGGTGTTGGGTTCTGGGCCAAGGAGCTTGGATGGGGTTTGGGGTGATGGGGAGCCACAGAAGGATCAAAGGTAAGGGAATATCATGGCTAGAGTGGCCTTTTAGCAGATGGCCCTGGAAACAGGGCCTGGGGAACAACTTGGGGAAGGGAGAGACTGGTGAGAGGGTTCAGGCTCTTGCAATAGGAACAGCTCAGCTGAGAAAGGTTGAAGATCCCGCCCTGCAGGGGAGAGGGGCGGGTGGGGAGGAGATGGACTAGAGCAGTGCCTCTCAAGCCGGACTGTGCACAGGAATTGCCCCATCTGTTAAAATGCAGATCTGATTCGTGGATTCCGCAGGTCGCACAAGCTCCCAGAGATAGCTGCTGACTTTGCTGACCCAGAGACCACACTTTGAGTAGGAGGGGTTAGAGCGCTGTAAGAGGAAGGGTTGACAGGACTTGGTGCTGGACTGGATGAGGGGAAGAAGGAAGGAGGAAGGGCTGCTGTGTCCTTCCCCCTGCCCTCTCTTCTCCACCTCCTCTTCCCTGGAGGAAGAAGGAGGGTTTATCCTGGAGTCAGATACGGGAGCCCTGACTTCAGGGTTGTGGGCCCTCTGACGCACAGCTCCTTGGCTGTCTGCAGATGAGCTGACAGTGCCCCGCTACCGCACAGAGAAGCCCTCCAAGTCGCCCCCACCACCCCCTCCCCGCCGGAGCTTCCCCTCCTCCCATGGCCTGACCACCACACGCACCGGCGAGGTTGTGGTCACCAGCAAGAAAGACTCGGCCTTCACCAAGGTACCATCCCCACCTTGTGCAAGGGGTGGGGGTTGAGTTAGGGGAATGCCTGAGATGACTTCTGGAGACCCTCTGGGGTGGGAGTGAGGCCCTTCTCTCAGAGGAAGTGTAAAGAAAGAAGGGGAGTGGCCAGTGGTGACTCTGTACTTGTGGCTTGAGGTCCCAAGGTTATGTATGGATTCCACTTCCAGCCCAGGCCTCTGCTGTCTGGGGCATCCTGGCAGGGGATGGAGGAAGTGGCAGATGGAGCTGGGGTTGGTGGGAGGTGGTCTGGAAGTGATGGGCCCAGGAATGAGCTGGTGTTGAAAGGGGCAGAACCTGTTCTTGATGGGGGCACCTGCCTTGCAGAAGGCCGAGTCGGAAGAGCTGGAGGTGCAGAAGCCTCAAGTGAAGCTGCGCCGTGCCGTGTCCGAGGTGACCCGCCCAGCCTCCACACCGCCCATCATGGCCTCAGCCATCAGAGATGAGGATGATGAGGACCGCATCATCGCAGAGCTGGAGGTAGGTCAGGGACACTCCCTGTCCCCGAGCCTTCAGCCACGGCACATTCCCTTTCCCTGCCAGGCTGACCCCAGGCCCAGGTGGCAGGACTAGGACAAGTGGATGGACTCGCGGGTTCCTGGCTGAACAATGCCTCATTTGGAAGCCCAGCCTTCTCGCCTGGATTTCTTCTCCACCGAAAAATGTGCAGGGGGAGTCTGAAGTGCTTGTAGGTTGGAATTTGTTGATTGTAGTCTCTGAGACCCCCATACCAAGTGTTTTGAGAAGAGAGTGCTCTGAGACCCCCAGACCCCAAAGTGTCCAGAGAGAGTGCTCTGAGACCCCCATACCCAAACGATCTGAGAATACAGTGCTCTCAGACCCCTATACCCAAGTGTTCTGAGAACAGAGTGCTCTGAGACCCTCAAACCCCAGAGTGTCCAGAGAAGAGAGTGCTCTGAGACCCCCCTTACCTGAGTGTTCTGAGAACAGAGTGCTCTAAGACCTCCATACCCGAGTGTCCTGAGAACAGAGTGCTACGAGACCCACCTTATCCAAGTGTCTTGAAAACACTCAGTGTTCTGAGACCCCCATACCTAAGTGCCTTGAGACTCTCCTAGTGCTCTAAGACCTCCATACTCAAGTGTCCTGTGGTGCCCCCACCCTCAAATGCCTGGAGACTGTACTGTCAGGAGCCTCTGGAGGAGGAGAGGAAAGAGAGGGCCGAGTGGGCCAGGGGTCATGGTGAGGGCCAGTGGTCATGGTGAGGGCCAGTGGCCATGGTGAGGGCCAGTGGTCGTGGTGAGGGCCAGTGGCCATGGCGAGGGCCAGGTGTCAGGGTGAGGGCCAGGGTCATGGTGAGGGCCAGGGGTCATGGTGAGGGCCAGTGGCCATGGTGAGGGCCAGGGGTCAAGGTGAGGGCCAGTGGCCATGGTGAGGGCCAGGTGTCAGGGTGAGGGCCAGGGTCATGGTGAGGGCCAGGGGACATGGTGAGGGCCAGTGGCCATGGTGAGGGCCAGTGGCCATGGTGAGGGCCAAAGGGATGAGGCTGAGAGTCCAGTGCTAGGCCAGGTCAACCTCCCTGCTGCCCCCGCCTCCAAACCTGCCCTCACCTTCTGCTCTCCAGGTGTTTGAGAGAAGTTCAGTGTCTTCCCTTCCCCCCACGCCCCGTCGTCAGCCGATCCCCACCTTGCTGTCCCCCCAGGACCTGGGGCCCCCCGGGGGCTCAGCTCCAGGCCCCACATGGAAGGTAACGGGTCTGCTCCGCACCTCTCATGGCTCTCTCTCTGCTTTTCCCTCCACAGCTTCCTCTCCTCACCTCTCACGCTAACCCGCTAACACGCCAGCCATGGTCCCTGCACCCGCCAGTAGCCCAGCTTCACACACGTGAACTCACCCCCCTCACCGGGGACCAGGCACAGGAGCCTTCCTTCCCTCTGGGCTCCTAGGCGGTTTCCCTGGAAACTTCAGCAGCCCGTGGCAGACCTACTGCCTCTTGCCTGGGTACCTGCTGGTACTTGGTGTACACTTGCTTTCAGGCTTGTTCTGAGTCTGGCCCATTGAATTTGGGGTATTTTGTTCTGACCTGCAGCCTGACTTTCAGTCTGGCATGAAGCCTGCATTTTATCTTGGTCTAAGACTGGAGTTTGGGCCTTGCTCACTAGATGACTTTTGGTCTGGCTCAGAATCACTTTGGCTTAGGCCCCTGCCTAGCCCTCACCCCATCTCCCCTGCTGTTCTGACTGTGCCTGGTGGAGGCTCAGTTCCACCCACTAGAATCTGTGTCTTCCTCTGGGGGCCAGGACACCCCCGAGGGAAGGCTCCTCTACAGGCTTCTTCCTCCCATGGCACCATCTTGCCCCCTCTGGTCAAGGAGCTTGGAATGGAAGAAACCCACGCGCTTCCTTGGCTGCTGGTTCTGTCTTTCAGCATTGGAAGTTCTCTAACTTCAATCCCTGCTGCTGTCCTGCTGCACTTATTTCCTCTTTATTCTTTCTTGGGAATTCTGGGGTGGACCCACTGTCTGCACCCCTGAGCGCTGTGCTACTGGCTTGGGCAGGGCAGGGGAGGGGCCTGGGTATCTCTCCCTCTGCCCAGTCAGGCTGGGGCAAGAGGCCCCTGCTCCGGGAAGGGGAAGCCTCCTGTGCCCACACGCACTCACTTCCCTCCTCTGGTTCTCCCTGGTCCACACTGGGCTCCCTGATGGCCGTCACGTGACTTCCGGCCTGGCTTGAGGCCGGGTGGTGCTTTGGGCTCCCTGGCCTGGGGAAGCAGACAGGCACCAGATGGGTGGACAATGCTGTCTGCTGGGCAAAGAATGGGCACAGAGCAGTCTGCGGAGCCATCAGGACTGGGAGCATGGAAGGGGCGCCTCCTGAGCTGGCTGTGCCCTCAGCACCTTGACCCACTGCACCCAGCCCCTGCCTCTTTCTGGCTGTGGGCACAGCCCCATCCCTGGCCTTTTGGGTCTGGCTGATCCTCTGCACCCTGAGGTGCCATCAGGCAGTGGAGCTGGGCAGGCATGGGACCATCCACTCTGCCTCCCCAGCCTGCACCCCCACCTCCAGGTAAGCAGGTAGTGGGGCTGGGTGGGTTGCCTTGGAGGGGAGGGGTTAGGGTCCCTATGGCTCCCCATGCATCTTCCCATGGCCCCATCTAGTGGAAAGAGCACTGGTCTTGGAGTCAGACTTCCTGGATTCAAATCCTGGCTCTGCCACTGATTAGCTGTGGGTAAGTGACCTTGGGTGAATCACTTAACTTCCCTCACCCTCGGCTTCCTCATCTGTAAAGTGAGGACAATGACAGTAGTAGCCATGTCACAGCTCACAGTGCGGATTGTAGTTGAGGACGTATGTGACAGTGCCTGGCACAAAATTGATGCTCAGAGTTAGAGCTGGGATTCCCTGAAGTTGGAGGGGGGACAACTGGGGCTTCTCTCAGCACTCCACTGAGGCCAGAGCCTGGAATGCTCACTCAGAAACAGATGGCCAGAGGGAGTTTGTGCACAGCAGAGGAACTTGGCAAAGTCTGAGCCCTTAACCTTGTGGCTGTGAAAGGAGGTGGCTTGGGGAGGCGATCCTGGCCTGAGACAGAATGATGGCCCCATCCTCGAGGACTCTGCCTACCGAGCTAACAGTCCCAGTCATTGAGTGCATTTCAACTAACAGCTCATATTTCTTGTACTTACAACATGCCACATGCCCACATGAGCTTGCTTCATTCTTCACCAACCCCACCGTGAGGGTGTTACTGTTCTCCCATTGCACAGATGGGCAGACTCATCAGGAGTAAGCACAAGATGTGAACTCTTCCTAGAGTTTAACAGGGGAGATGACAAGTGACATGTATCAGTGCTTCTAGGTAAACTTGCAGCTTTGCCAGAAAGTGGGAGGCCACAGGATGTGGTGGAAAGAGACCTGAGTTCTAGTCCCAGTTCTGTCTCTGCCTCCCCCGCCTCAGTTTCCCCATCAGCGAAAGGAAGGGGCTGGGCTCACCCATCTCTAACCCCCCATCCCAGCTCGGGGCCTTTGGGTTCCAGGGCTCACACTCTTCCTTATCTTCCTTCTCTCCTCAGGCTGCTTCAGGCCCCAGGGCCTTCTGTGTCCCTCGGATCGTCTTGACGGAGTGTGCCCCCAACCCTCCTTCCCTACCAGAGGCCAGACCCGAGAAACCTGGTCCTAGGATGGCCCCCACCCCTCGTCCCCGGACTTTGGCTGGCAGCAAGAGGGTCTGGGATGGCCCACAGGCCTTGCCAGGGGTAGCAATTGAGGCTGTCCGACCCAGGAACAGCTCAGTAGCTGAGAAGGAAGTGGCAGCTCTGAAGACACTGGGTAGCGGGGTCCACAGCCCAGAGGATGGAGAAGCCAGGGCCCCCTATCCTCGGGGACCACCCTTGGATGGGACTCAGGAGTCCTCCACCACAGAGGTCCACCCAGAGGAGACCCACAAGGACTCTGGATGTGATGCCAAGACCTGCAGCAGGGAGTGCCAGGGCCTGCTGGGTGCCAGCCTTGGCTGCACAGTGAGGGGTGCCACGCCCCAGCGGGTAGACAGCCTGGAGGAGATGCTCTGGGAGCTGGAAGCCACCCTGAGCGAGATGGGCACAATCCCCACCACGGGGCCCCCTGGCAGCCCCACACCTCCATCCCCGGGCCCCCAGGTGGCTGCCTCCTCCGCGGTGCTGTCCTCCTGCCTGCACATTCCAGTCTGTCTGTCTTCAGAGCTGGAGGGAGTAGGGGCTGCATGAGCACCACGCCAGCCCCCTCCTCCTGCTGGCCTTCTCTCAACTCCTGCTGTCCTCCTGGGAGCCTGGTGCCGGGTACGGGTTTGCAGGCAGAGCCCAGGGCTGGCTGGGAAGCCGGCTTACCCAGGGGTCTGCCCACCCAGCCCTGGGCAGGGACCAGGTGTCTTCCCCTCTGCTCTGTATCCGTACATGAACAAATAAAGTTCTCTCCCTCATTTCCATCCACATATTCTCCCCCTCCCACTCCCCGTCTCTGACTGTCTCTGTGGTTTCTCTGCCTGCGTCTCTGGGTCCGCAGACTACCTCTGGGCAGGCCTGGTAGCTGGGGTGGTTCAAGGGAGCCGGACTTGATTCAGGTCTCCATTTTGAGGAGACTTCACCCCCATCCTCCTCTTAGGAGGAAGGTAGAGGCCTGGGGCTGCTCTACCTGCCATGTGCTCCTGGGCCCAGGATGGGACCCCTTGCCGGAGTGGGGGTGGGGCCAGAAACCCTCACTTTAGAAGTGACTTCCCTAGGAGGACACCAGATATCCTTCATTCACGGGAGCCACCAGAGTTCTTGAGCTGTTGGGGGGACCTTATGCCTGGGTGCAGCGATCCGACCTGAGTCTTGGACTGGGATGTGGCTTCAGGGAGGGTCTCCAGTGTCCACTGAGGAGGTCCTGACCCCAGAGACTCCACCAAGTCCCTGGGAGTCCTGTGTGATGGCATGTCTCCCTGGAACCCCCAACCCAACCCTGTTCCTCTTCCCGCAGAGTGGCGGTGGTAGCGTGCCACCCATGAAGGTGGTGACTCCGGGGGCCTCTCGGCTGAAGGCGGCCCAGGGCCAGGCAGGCAGCCCCGACAAAAGCAAGCATGGCAAGCAGAGGGCCGAGTACATGAGGATCCAGGCCCAGCAGCAGGTAAGGGTGGGGTTGGGGTGGGGCCAGGCCCAGGCTGGGCCAGCCATTCAAGGTCCTTCAGCACCTGCAGGACCTGTCCTGAGCTACTGTTCACAGGCATCTCCTGCAGGTTTTCACTTGACTGCCACCCCACCTCTGCTGCTCAGAGAGACCCTCCCAGGCCAGGACTGCCCACCAATCTCCTGAACCATCTTCTCCCTCTTGCCCCCAATCCCAACACTCTGAATCAGGTTAGAATGCAAGTTCTCAGCCGGACCCCCTCCCTTGCAGGAGTCCCCTGGCTTCCCATCACCCTGCTCCTGAAAGAGCTCGGGGAGAGGGAATTTTATGCTCCTCCATCTTCCTGCCACCCTGCTCCTCTCCTCTGCTCCCTTCCCCCTGTTCTCTGGTTCCTACAGGCTCTTGGAGGCTCCCACTTTAATCTTAGCCTCCCTGTTAGCTCTTAGGTGAGATCCCTCAGCTGAGGGAGAAATCGATTTCACGTCTGCTTTTCAGCCTGTGGTAGTGTTTCACTGGATTCACAGCTGACATTGCGGGGGGCGGGGGCAAGGGAGAAGCACTTTGGCCCCCAGAAGGGGTGGGGATGCGGAGGGAGTTACAGGAAAACTGCCACCCCTTTCAGATTTAATTAGTGGACTTGGGGACCGCGATGGAGTATCTGAACCTTACCTGTGCCCGTGGATGTGGCTGGCGGAAGGTGCAGGGTGGTCCCTGGCTGGGGTGTTGAGAGAGCCTCTTAGTGCCTTCGTCTGGTTCAGTAACTCCTGTGAGCAGATCCTGGATGCAGGCCCGGTCTGCATGTGCTGCTGCGGTGGGGCAGGGGCCATGGAATGCCTTCATGCTCTGTCTTGAACAACGTCTAGGTTCAGGGGCAGGAGGTTAGAGATGGAGGCCAGCCACCTCCTTTATAGATGAGGGAAGGGACTTCCCAACAGCAAGTTGACATCAGAGCTGGGACCTGGACCCAGGTGTCCCAAAGCCCTCCCTACCACACGGTGCTGTGACAGGCCTGGGCACCCAAAGCCCTGCCTTCCCAGTGGCTCCAGGGAGAATCTACAGAGACTGGCCAGCCAGACCCTGCCTGCCCTGGCCAGCCTCTCCACAGTCTTCCCAGATACATCCTGAGAGTCCCACCCACCGACATCTTCTGCCACTTCTAGTTGCCTCCCTGCCACCCACCTCTATCTACTGTCACTCCCACTCCTGAGTTCCAGGATCTGTCATAGTGCTGCAGTGGTGGCTCCTTCTGTCACCATTGGGTGCCTAGGGAGGCAGTGAGGGGGACAGAATTCCGCAAACATCCTTGCCACAGTCTTGTCAACACCCTACCTTCACCCCTCTTTCCTGCCACCACTGTGAAGGAGCTCCCCTCATCCCTTCCAGGCTGCTCCCTCCTTTGTGCCCAGAAGAGCAGCTGTTGTTTATGGGTGTTCACGCCTACATTATCTTGTCTCACACTCACCATACCTTAAAAGAAAACAAAAAGGTGGAAGAGAAGAGCAACACAGGGCCTCGTGTGTATCAGTTGGAATGCTTTTAGCTGCAGAGAGCAGAAACCCCGACTCAAAATGGCCTGAGCAACAGGGAAAGGTATTATCTAGCAAAACAAGAAGTCTGGAAGCAGGGAGGTTCAGGGTTGGTGGATTCAGCAGTTCAGGGATCTGGGCTTCTTCCACCTTTTGGTCCTGTTGGTCTATCATTGTGACTGCCCCCCCCCCCGCTTCCCTCAAAGCCCCCCACGAGATCCTCCCTCTCTTCTCATTGGCCCATCCCTAAATCAGTCACTAGCGAGGAGAAAGGCATTGCTCTAATTGGCATAGATCCATCAGGGTTCACCCCTTGGGCTAGGGGAAGCCCAGCTTCTCTTGAAGCCCATGGCAGCCCAGTGCCTGATTTGGACAGGATTCAGTTAGCAAAGAAGAAGGGCGTACACAGGAGAGGGTACTGGGAATGGCCCCGGAGGAGACAGGCAACAAGGCCTGGAGATGAGCGACACCCTGATGGGAAGCCTATGCCCTGGAGCATGGACAGCTGGTCCTCATGCTCTGGGTACAGAGTGAGGGGTGGACTCAGCCCAGGCAACAGAGCCGGACACGCACGGGGCTCAGCTCTCTGGGCTCGGCGACTGTTCCACGTTTCATCCAGCTGAAGGCTGAACATCTCTGAGGTTTTGCCTTGCCAGAAAGTGACAACATGCTGCTTCTCTGGACATAATTGGGACCAACAGGGGAGGACTGGCTGGTGAAATGAAGGTGACAGGAACCTTTGATGACAGCAGCTGTGTCACCAGAAAACTCCAAGCCTCACAGGGCAGGGCCACTGAGCACAGTTGGACATGCCCCTTCAGCTTCAGGAAAGTGGATTTTGGATGGTGCCTTGGCTAGAGTCTCCTGGGAGGGAAGATGGCCTGAGAAGACTTAAAAAAACAAATGCTTACAGTGCGACCATAATGGTGCCTGTGAACTAGAAAGGGGGCGGCATCTGTGTAAACCTGGTGAGCGCTGCTGCACGCTGATGTTTAAAGGGCTTGCACGGACTGTGGAAGGAATGACACAGTACCTGGGTGAGGACACCGTGTGAACACAGGAGGCAAACGGCAGCACTAGCCGAAGAGGCTGGTGTTCCAAGACCCAAGCTTGGAACGGACTGAGGCTTTTGAAAAATGGTAAAAGGGAGGAACAGAAAAGGCTTTTAGCTAGAAAGATAGGTTCAGAACACAGAGGAGAGCTGGGGGAATCGCTCCCTTGCTTGGGGACATGGTGAGATGTGAAGGACACCAGCGGACGTGCTTCCCTTCCATCTGGCTTTGGGAGAAAGACCTTTAAATGGAGAAGAGTAGAGGGCAGGGGCGGAGCACTGAAGCCCGAGGTAAGTGACAGATAGTAGGAGAGCTCTTGGTTGCCTTTGGTGATATCTCCAGGCCCCAGTAGTGGGAGTCCCATGAGGACAGGGGCCATGCCTGGCACATGAATGGCACTCAGTAAGGGACTCAGTGAAGCCAAACATCTTGTGGCTATGGTCCTAGAACCCCTTTGAGTAATGGATGAGCAACTGGATAAAGAGGAGGGGGGCCAGAACTCCCAAAGAGGTAAACTGTAGGCTTTGCAAACCACGGAGTGGTGAGCTGCATGTATGTTCCTGGCAAAAAGCAGGACAAGTCACTGAATGGACCATTGGTGCACACGTGGAAGGAAAATGGGCGATCTCCAGCAGTGGTGGGGGCTGCAGTCTCCTCATTTCCCTTGGAAGGAGTTCCCAAGTTACTGGAGGCAGGGTCTGCTTTTGGCACTGTCTAGCTTTACCCCAGAGCCCTGGTGACACAGTGGTTAAGAGCTAACCAAAAGGTTGGCAGTTGGAATCCATCAGCCGCTCCTTGGAAACCCCATGGGGGAAGTTCTACTCTATCCTGTATGAGTTGGAATCAACTCGGCAGCAATGGGTTTTTTTTTTTTTTTTAGCTTTACCCCAGGGAGCCATGTGATAGAGCCACCCCACATCCTTGTGCTTGGGTTGGGGGAGATCGGTGGTGATACGGGCTTGTGGGAACTGGAGTGACCTATCCGGACCTAACCTGAGGGAGGTCTCCAGTAATGTGCCACAGGACTCTGTTTGCAGTCCTGTTCCTTTCAGCCCTTTTTTTTTTTTTTATCAAGGTGGTTCGGTTATCACACACCTAGAGGATCTCAAAGTTAAGTGTACAGCGGAATCACCTGAGGCACTTACTTAAAATGCAGATTCCTGAGCCCAGGCAAGAGATGGATGCTGGAGCAGGCCCAGGAACCTGCATTTGTAACATGTGCTACATGGCATCCCCTCCAGGTGATGCATAAGGCTTTCAAGCCATAATTTGGAAACCCCAGCTCAAGAGAACAAATCTCTAGGACAGGGAGTCTGGTGGAGGTGGGGAGGAGAGAGGGCTGGTATTTCTAGCTATTAGAGCTGGCCGGTAAGCTCAGGACACCCCATGAGGGAGGGAGCTCCCCAAGTGTTACCAGTGTGGCACAACTCAAAGCTGGAGTACCACTGGTGGGAGGCGCAGCAGAGTGCCTGCGTTGGGCAGGGGGCGGAGCTGGACCTGATCAAGGCCTACCCTCCCAGGTTCCAGAGGCTCTTTAGAAGAGTGCTTTCTGGGAAGAACAACTTACTCCTCAGGTCCCTTCACTAGACCTGCTGAGGCTGAAGGGGGCCCGACTGAACTGCTGGCCACTGGCACTAAAAGCCTGCACACCACCAGCCTGGCTGCTCCCCTTTCACCTCCCTGCCAGAAGGGCTGCACCCCTGTTGCAGCTAACATTTCACTTCTTCTTCCTCCCTCCCCTGCCCTCTGCCCACTCTCCCCGTCCCTGCCTGCGTGTCTTGGGCACAGTCTCCCTTGTGCCTCTCTGGTTCTCTCTCTTCTGCCTTCTCTCTTTTCCATCAGTAACTGTGGGCTTCCCAGGTCCTTTTGTCCAACCCCACGCTCCCCTACCTCCTTTCTGCCCCTGCTTCGCCCCCTCCTCACACTCTCTCCAGATCCCCCTCTGGTTTCTTCCTTTTGCAGTTAATTTTCTTTTGAATTTGTTGAAGTTTCTCATTTTTAAAGCTTTGATTGGGGGCCAGTGTAAAGGCTCTCCCTTCCTCTCTCTGACCCCTGACCCCTTTTTTGTTCCAGGCCACTAAACCATCCAAAGAGATGAGCGGGTCAAATGAGACCTCGAGCCCAGTCTCAGAAAAGCCTTCGGCTTCCAGAACCTCTATCCCCGTATTGACTTCTTTTGGGGCGAGGAATTCTTCCATCTCCTTCTAGAAGCCCCCTCACACCTCCACCCCAGCCTGTCTCCCTCCCTCACCCCTGCCATTTCTCTCCTTCCCCACTCTTCTTCCCTTCATCTTCACCCCGCCTCCCCCCATTCTCCAGATTCCCTGAAGGGTTTGCCACTGACGTGGCCTCCTCAGCTGTCTACACCCATCCCCTCTTGGTGTTTTTGGTTTTTAAATGACTCACTTTTAATTATCTTTTTTTAAAAAGCAAAACAGTAAAACTAAAAACCAAACACACCACCTTCCCTTGATTTCCTATTCCAAAATGGCCTCCTGTTGGCCCACTTCCTGTCACTCCCTTTTCTCTTTCACCACTCTTCCTCCCAAGTCCGTCCTGCAGTGTCTGCACCCTCCCTTCGCCTCCCTGCCTTCCCCCTAACTTCCCAAGAGAACTCCAAACAAACCCTGAGCCACGGAGACTTGGAGCAGGCTGCGAGAGATTCACTTTCCTCTTACTTGGATACCTTCCTGGAGGAACACCTGGACGTTGGACCAACCCCGATATCAGGCTGGAAAATGGGATGTGGGGAGACTCTGGCCCCGGAGATGGCCTCACTCCCTGTCCAACCTCGGGACAAGACTGAACTCTGCTGCTACCCTGCACCCCTCCACTCATGCTCCCGTGGGCCTGGCATCACCATGAACAGGCTGGAGATGGAGGTGGGAGTTTGAGAGGCCTTAGAGTATGTGTGAGGCCGTGGAATCTGTGTATACTTGGAGAGGAGCTTGCTTACTGGGACTCACTGTACTGGCCGTAAGGAGCATCCTGGCCTGTGCTGAGGAGAGGAAGCATGCCATTTTGGGCTTTGCTGGCTGTGGAGGGTGGGTGGAGCAGGCAGCCATCACTGGGGCACTGCCTGGGACAGGGCAGCCCAAAAGAGGGGTACTGGGTACTTTTAGTTTCCTAATTTAGCACTTTAAATGACATTAACTTATTTAATGGGAGTGGGGTGGGCAAGAATGAGGGGCCTAAAAAATTAGATTTTGAGGCCTGGAGGGTGGGAAGGGTTTGGTTGTGAGGAAAACTAGAGATGGAGTTGATGGGGACAGTGAAGACACTCTGACCCCACTGGTAGGGGGGTGACTTGATCTCCCTTTGAGGGTTTTCAGGGAGGGGGTAAGACCTGATATTTAAATGGAGAGCTGGTGACCCCAAGTGAGATTCTTGAGGGTACCTGAGGGCTTGACCAGCTCTGGCCTGTGGATGGCCTGAGGGCGCAGATTGTAGAGACTGGCTTTAGGCTGGGTCTTGGAGAGGGAGAAGAGACCAATTGTCGTTCTCAGCCCTAGCGCCCCCAGAGGGAAAAGTGAGGGGCCTGCAGGGAGGCTCTGTGGGTGGGGAGGGGGAGGAGGATGGAGTGAGGAGTCCCAGGGAGCAGGGTTCTGATTTGGAGCACAAAGCGGGGTAAGCCCAGGGGAGGGGGGAGTTGGGATTAGCTCCCCCGCCAGCTAGCACAGAAAGAAGGAGCCACTGAAGGGGGGGAATCCTAGACTTGGACTCCTGCTCTGGGGCCCGGCAGGGGGTATAGGTCAGCACCTGGGGAGAGCCAGGGGTTTGGGGAGGACGGGGGAGCTGGGTGTGTTTCTTCATTTCTTTTTTTGTTGTTGTTGTTGTTGTTTTTTTGGTTGGTTCATCCTTGTTTTTTAGCTTCTGATCATTTTTGTACAAAGGCAAGCAAGCCTTTTTGAAAAATAACAAAAGAAGAGGAAAAAAAATCCCTCCTAAAAAAACCCCTGGAAAATGGAAAAAAAAAAAAAGGACTCCATAAATGATGCAATTACTTTTAATTGCAGGCAACTCTTTACATTTAAGTGAAGTGTCTTAACATTTTATATTGTTTTAAAAATATATTTACATATTATATATATAATATACGTAATATAAATATATATAAATATTTAAAAAAGAAAAAAAAAAAGGAAAAAGAAAACCACGGCACTCTCTCCCTGGCCGCAGTTTTGGCGGGGGAGGAGATCCGAGGGTGGGCCCATTGGCCTGGCTTCTGTGGTCCAGTGACAAGGTTTGGTTTGATTTGGCTGTACAGAGACCCTCTGACTTGGAAGGGGAGGGGGGAGTGGTGCCCCCTCCTCCCTCCACTCCATTACTCTTCGCTTGCTACTCTTTGCTTGCCCCCACCTCCCTCCCTCCCTCGGCCCGGTGACCTGAATTCGTGCCCCACCGTCATTGTCCTGAGTTGAATGTCCCTTTGTGGGGGGAAGGGGCAGTGTCCATCCTTGAGGAGCAGATGGAGGGAGCCATGTGCCCTGCCCCATTTGCCCAAGTAGAGTCCAGTGGGATTTGCATCTTTCTCTGACTTTGGTTCTTGCACATTTATGGTCTGGGAGGCATTTGCGTGGAGTTGTGTGCAGCCTGTGTGTGTGCGTGTGTGCACTTGTGTGTAGGGAAGCATGTGTGCAGATGCACAGAGCATGCGTGCACAGGCGTGACCTACCACACGTATGTCCTGGGAGGCTTGCACACATAGGTATATATAGCCTGTTTGGGCTGGCACGTGCCTATTGCATGCTGGTGTGTGCGGAGCTTTGTGGGTGAGGCCGTGTGCGGTGGGTGTGTGCAGATGTGTGTAGCTGTGAGAGACTTGTATGTGTGGGGGCCACATGTGTGGACAGAGGCCTGTACGTGGAGATGCGTAAGAACCGTGTGGAAGGTATGTGCTCTTGCAGTGTGCATGCGTGCACGAGGGTGAGCTGGTGCAGACCCAGGTGTGTGGGAGTGTGTGCGTGTGTTTCCCATCACCCTGCACCACTCGCTCTGGCTCCCCTCCCTGTCCCAAGCCCCCCACCCCAGGCCCCTCAAAGCCCACAGCACGTCGATGCCCCCCAGCTGCATGCGCCTCGCTGCTCTGTCCATCAGTGTGTGCTTGACCAAGAGAAAACTAAAGACGTCTGGGGGGACCACTGTACCTGGTTCCCCCCAACCCCCACCCACTGTGCTGTTACTCACATGGGGGGTTTCTCTCCTGCCCCTTCCACAATATACTGTTTCCCCAAGAGCCTCTGGCCCAAGGCTCTGAGTGGGTCCCAGGTGGGAGTCCCCCCCAGGGTGAGCTCAGCCTCACCCCCTGCCCGTCCACCCTGTAGGGCCGTGTTGGTGTAGCAGTGATGGCTTCTGTGGATACTCTGTGACCTCTGTCGGTGTAACCTGATAACTTCTAAATGGAAAGGGTTGCTGTGTTTTCTCCGTCTCTCTCTTTTTTAATGTCCTTTTTTCTTCTCCCCACTTCCCTGCACTCTTTCCTTTTCGGTTTTTCTACCCGAGTGTTTGGGGCTTTAATAAAACTTGTTTCTTTTTCCTCTCCTGGATTTCCTTCCCATAGACTGCTGTCTGATTATTTCTCATCTTCATCCTTGAGGGCCTGGAAGATGCTGGGGATGGGGGGAGGACAGAGGACCCCGGACAGCCAGTTTCCTCCACAGTTCAGCAAGCAGGGGCGTGAAGGAAGGGGAGTGGACACAGGGGCCATGGGGCTGGTGCTGCCCCTAAGGTTTTAGGAGAACCAGCACTAT
The DNA here is from genome assembly GCF_024166365.1 of Elephas maximus indicus. NCBI lineage: Eukaryota > Metazoa > Chordata > Mammalia > Proboscidea > Elephantidae > Elephas > Elephas maximus. The sequence continues at coordinate 46,120,066 of NC_064837.1, read as the reverse complement.
CCTGGACGCTGGAGGGGAACACTACTAACTCTGAGGGGTCTGCTCTTGGCCAGGTGCTCCAGGCGACATCCAGTCACATCCTCACAGCCATAAGTGAGATAGCTACTGGCACTACTTAAAATCTGCTAATGACAAAGCATTTTTTTAAATGACAAAGCCAAGGCTCAGTGACGTCAGGAGTCTCTCCCAGTGTTGCACAGTAAATTGCAGAGCCAGGATTGGAGTCCAGCTCCCCCTGACCCTAGAGCAGTGAGTGCTTTTCCCCCAAAACCAGGCAGTCCTTTGGGTCAGGTCTTGGCCTCTTGTTTTTTGGGAGGGTAACCCTTCATGGTGTCTGCCTGTCCTTTCTAGACCAGCAGCTTCCAAACTTAAAAAAAAAAACCCAAAGTAAGAAATACATTTCCGTTGAACTGGCAGATGTTGTTATTATATATATATTTTTACAACAATAAAGAAAGAAACACTTTTTACATCTCAACCCAGTAGCTGCGTATATACACCCATATACTTGATGAGCTTACCACACACAATCCCCGCTTTTCTGCTAAATTCCATTTTGTTCTAAAAATTTTGGTCACAACTCACTGAGTTGATTTCATGACACTCTAATGGGTCAAAACTCACATTTTGAGAAATGCTAGTCTGAAGCTCTGATTTCAGCCCCGCTCATGGTACATTTCTCCTTTCTCCTACTCAAAGGCCTGATGGTCCCACTTACCCCATGGTCTCCTCTGAGACTGGAAGGTCCCTGAGAGGAGAATTACCCCAGGTTCCCATTGATTCTGGATGGATGGGGGTCCGGGATTCTGACCCTGTAGCCAGCAAGCTGCCCCAGCCCTTCCAGACCAGCACATCAGAGTCCATCCAGCCTGACCTGCCACTGAGTGGGCTAAACGTCCTGATTGGGTGTTTCAGGTTTTCCTGGAATTCTGAAGGCTGTACCACTATTCTGGCATGTTCTAAGGGTCTTTATGGCTGTCCTTCCAGGCATTCTGTTGCTTGGCTGAGATCTAGGGAATTACTGGGTCACTCCTAACCCACCCCGCCCCACTGCCTTTACTTCTATCCCATCCACATCCCAAGCCCCCAGCAGCCTGGGCCCCAATCTTTGGACTTGCAGGCAGCTAGGCCTCATCCTACCCAGACCATCCCTTATGTCCTTTTTAGAGAATCATCAGATCTTGCCTTCTTTCTTCTATCCCATTGCCAGAAATCTGGGCGAGTAGCCAAAAATCCCCTCATTTCTCAGAATTACCGTACTCAATGGCAGTTTAAGATCAAGCAAAAAATGGGACTATCAACTGCGTGCCAGGAGTTATGCCGGGCTCTTCATCTTCAAATATGTGCCGGGTGTCTCCTTGTCAGTGGCTGCTCATCTACTCACTGCGACTATGGCTCAGTCTAGCAGGGGAGCCAGCCAGAACCAAGAACACAAATACCTGTGCGAAATCATCACAGATGGTGACCAGTGCCAGGAAGGAAACAGGCATGCAACAGCTGTGGCAGTGAGTAATGGGAGGGAAGACCCACCTCAGAGGGGATGACCAGGCCCTGAGGTCGTGTTTGAGTGGAGACCTTAACAATAAGGAGACGCTTTGTGAGAGCTGGTGGGCAAGTGTTCTGGGCAGAAGAAATAGCAAGTTCAAAGGCCCTGAGGTGGGACATCATCTGTGGGTTCCAGAAAATGAATGAAACTCAACAGAATGAAGAAGAGAAAGGGGGCATGTGGTGAAGTTGGAGTGGTGGCCATATGAGGCCTTGAGGACTGTGGCTAGGTTCCTTCTCAACTGTGGAAAACAACTGGGGGAGGGCTTTAAGCAAGAAAATGACATGGGACTGACTACTTAAGAAGGTACCTCTGGCTGCGTTGTGGAGAAGAGACAGGGCTGGGCAGGGCAGGAGTGAGTGCAGAGCAATCATTTAGGGAAAGGTAATAGATGCTTGGCTGCTAACCCAAAGGTAGGAGGTTTGAGTCCACCCAGAGGTGCCTTGAAAGAAAGGCCTGGTGATCTACTTCCCAAAAATCAGCCATTGAAAACCCTGTGGAGCACAGTTCTACTCTTAACACATACGAGATCGCTGTGAGTTGGAATTGACCCAACAGTCACTGTTGTGTTTTTTTTAAATGACCAATGCCTGGACTCACTCAAGCCTAACAACTGTATGGATGAGAGAAGGAAAAATTGAATCTGATATTTGCAACTATGAAGTAATAGAGCCAAATTTCAAATCCAGAACTTACCCCTCTCACTAAAACCAGTTGCTGTCGAGTTGAGTCGCTTCATTTGTATTTTCTTTCTCAGGAGAGAAATCAGCTGATCTTGGCTACCAGATTCATTCTGGGTTCCGTTTGTGCCCTTTTCCTGGGCTTAGACTTATCCTGCTTCCACCACTTACTAGCTGCATGACCTTGGGCAAGTTACTTAACCACTCTGTGTGTCATATAAAGAGGAGATAACAATAGTGTGGAGCTCAAGAGTGTTGAAAGATTGGCTTAAGACCTAAAGCCCTTGGAGCTGGTGCTGAGCACACAGTCACACTAGCTATTGTTACTGTCTTCATATAGGTCTAGGTCTAAGTTCATTTGCCTGACAAAAACAACCTGGGCAGGGTGGGGGGCAGGGATTTAATGATCAACTGAGCTCTTCCCAGAAACCCAGGTGCTCCTTGGGGCAGTTCTACTCTGTCCTATAGGGTCGCTATGAGTCGGAATCAACTCGACGGCAATGGGGTTTGGTTTGGTTTTTTGAGCTCTTTCCAGCTTCAGGGCTCCTGCCCACTCTTTGAAGAATGTCACCTGTTCTTCCTACAGATGGACACTGGGCTCCTCAGGGGCAACCCGGAAGATGTTAGGGGAAACTATGGAGCCATGACACAGAAAAAGCAGTTTACCCCCTGTTCTAAGCTTGTTGTTGTTAGGTGTCATCGAGTTGGTTCCGACTCATAGCAACCCTCTGCACAACAGAATGAAACACTGTCCGGTCCTGCGCCATCCTTACAATCGTTATCCTTGAGCTTATTGTTGCAGCCACTGTGTCAATCCACCTTGTTGAGGGTCTTCCTCTTTTCCGCTAACCCTGTACTCTGCCAAGCATGATGTCCTTCTCCAGGGACTGATCCCTCCTGACAACGTGTCCAAGGTATGTGAGACGCAGTCTCGCCATCCTTGCTTCTAAGGAGCATTCTGGTTGTACTTCTTCTAAGACAGATTTGTTTGTTCTTTGGGCAGTCCGTGGTATATTCAATATTCTTCTCCAATACCACAATTCAAAGGTGTCAACTCTTCTTCGGTCTTCCTTATTCATTGTCCAGCTTTCACATGCATATGAGGTGATTGAAAATACCATGGCTTGGGTCAGGCGCACCTTAGTCTTCAGGGTGACATCTTTACTCTTCAACACTTTGAAGAGGTCCTTTACAGCAGATTTGCCCAATGCAATGCATCTTTTGATTTCTTGACTGCTGCTTCCATGGCTGTTGATCGTGGATCCAAGTAAAATGAAATCCTTGACAACTTCAATCTTTTCTCCGTTTATCATGATGTTGCTCATTGGTCCAGTTGTGAGGATTTTTGTTTTCTTTATGTTGAGGTGTAATCCATACTGAAGGCTGTGGTCTTTGATCTTCATTAGTAAATACTTCAAATCCTCTTCACTTTCAGCAAGCAAGGTTGTGTCTTCTGCATAACGCAGGTTGTTAATGAGTCTTCCTCCAATCCTGATGCCCTGTTCTTCTTCATATAGTCCAGCTTCTCCTATTATTTGTTCCGCATACAGATTAAGTAGGTATGATGAAAGAATACAATCCTGACACACACCTTTCCTGACTTTAAACCAATCAGTATCCCCTTGTTCTGTCCGAACAACTGCCTCTTGATCTATGTAAAGGTTCCTCATGAGCACTATGAAGTGGTCTGGAATTCCCATTCTTTGCAGTGTTATCCATAGTTTGTTATGATCCACACAGTCAAATGCCTTTGCATAATCAATAAAACACAGGTAAACATCCTTCTGGTATTTTCTGCTTTCAGCCAGGATCCATCTGACATCAACAATGATATCCCTGGTTCCACGTCCTCTTCTGAAACCGGCCTGAATTTCTGGCAGTTTCCTGTCGATATACTGCTGTAGCCGTTTTTGAATGATCTTCAGCAGAATTTTGCTTGAGTGTGATATTAATGATATTGTTCTATAATTTCCACATTCGGTTGGCTCACCTTTCTTGGGAATAGGCATAAATATGGATCTCTTCCAATCAGTTGCCCAGGAAGCTGTCTTCCATATTTCTTGGCATAGATGAGTGAGCACCTCCAGCGCTGCATCTGTTTGTTGAAACATCTCAATTGATATTCCATCAATTCCTGGAGGCTTGTTTTTTGCCAATGCCTTCAGAGCAGCTTGGACTTCTTCCTTCAGTACCATTGGTTCCTGATCATATGCCACCTCTTGAAATGGTTGAATATTGACTAATTCTTTTTGGTATGATGACTGTGTATTCCTTCCATCTTCTTTTGATGCTTCCTGCATCATTTAATATTTTCCCCATAGAATCCTTCACTATTGTAACTCAAGGCTTGAATTTTTTCTTCAGTTCTTTCAGCTTGAGAAATGCTGAGCGTGTTCTTCCCTTTTGGTTTTCCATCTCCAGCTCTTTGCACATGTCATTATAATACTTTACTTTGTCTTCTCAAGAGGCCCTTTGAAATCTTCTGTTCAGTTTTTTACTTCATGAATTCTTCCTTTTGCTTTAGCTGCTTGACACTCAAGAGCAAGTTTCAGAGTCTCCTCTGACATCCACCTTGGCCTTTTCTTTCTTTCCTTTCAGTGACCTCTTGCTTTCTTCATGGATGATATCCTTGATGTCGTTCCACAACTCATCTAGTCTTCAGTCACTAGTGTTCAATGCATCAAATCTATTCTTGAGATGGTTTCTAAATTCAGGTGGGATATACTCAAGGTCATATTTTGGCTCTCGTGGACTTGATCTGATTTTCTTCAGTTTCAGCTTGAACTTGCGTATGAGCAATTGATGGTTTGTTCCACAGTCGGCCCCTGACCTTGTTCTGACTGATGATATTGAGCTTTTCCATTGTCTCTTTCCACAGATGTAGTCAATTTGATTTTTGTGTGTTCCTTCTGGTGAGGTCCATGTGTATAGTCACCGTTTATGTTGGTGAAAGAAGGTATTTGCAATGAAGAAGTCGCTGGTCTTGCAAAATTCTATCATTTGATCTCCGGCATTGTTTCTATCACCAAGGCCATATTTTCCAAGTACTGATCCTTCTTCTTTGTTTCCAACTTTTGCATTCCAATCGCCAGTAATTATCAATGCATCTTGGTTGCATGTTCGATCAATTTCAGACTGCAGCAGTTGATAAAAATCTTCTATTTCTTCATCTTTGGCCCTAGTGGTTGGTGCGTTAATTTGAATAATAGTCGTATTAACTGGTCTTCCTTGTAGGCATGTGGATATTATCCTATCACTGACAGCGTTGTGCTTCAGGATAGCTCTTGAAACATTCTTTTTTGACGATGAATTCGACACCATTCCTCTTCGAGTTGTCATTCCCAGCACAGTAGACTATATGATTGTCCGATTCAAAATGGCCAATCCATTTCAGCTCACTAATGCCTAGGATATTGATGTTTATTCATTCCATTTCATTTTTGATGATTTCCAATTTTCCTAGATTCATACTTCGTACATTCCAGGTTCTGATTATTAATGGATGTTTGCAGCTGTTTCTTCTCATTTTGAGTCGTGCCACATCAGCAAATGAAGGTCCCGAAAGCTTTACCCCATCCATGTCATTAAGGTCAAGTCTACTTTGAGAAGGCAGCTCTTTCCTAGTCATCTTTTGAGTGCCTTCCAACCTGGGGGGCTCATCTTCCAGCACTATATCAGACAATGTTCCGCTGCTCTTCATAAGGTTTTCACTGGCTAATGCTTTTCAGAAGTAGACTGCTGGGTCCTTCTTCCTATTCTGTCTTAGTCTGGAAGTTCAGCTGAAATCTGTCCTCCATGGGTGACCCTGCTGGTATCTGAATACCGGTGACATAGCTTCCAGCATCACAGCAAGACACAAGCCCCCACAGTACGACAAACTGACAGACACGTGGGGGGTTCTAAGCTTACATATGAGAATAAGACAATGGGCAACACCCACACTGCCCTTTTGAGATATTATCTGGGCCTGGAGTGCCTATGATGACAGCTGGCCAGGGCGGCCCCCTCAGGGCATGGGCCTTGCCCAAACCCCTGTCTGCTGGGCAGCACCTCACCTCAGGGAGGTTTGGGGGCCTCTGGGACCATTCTGAAGGGAATCCAGGATCCAGGCCTGAGAAGGAAGGTCCCTGTGCACCTGTCTGACCTCTGCAAGGATACCAAGAACAGGGGCTTGGAAACCGGCACCTCCCCCAGGAATGAAGGTCATCCACTCTTCCAGCCTACATTCTGAGCCTGTGTCATTGCTCACACCAGTCTCCCATGACACCTATAAAGCTGCCAGGAGGAAGAGATTTGCCCCCACCCACCACAGCCTGGTCCTCCACCTGCTACTGCCTGGCCCAGCCCCCGCTGCCCTCCCTTCTAGGCTGGGTACCTTGCTCTCCCATCTCAGCCCTGCTCTGGCCCTCTCCTCCCTCCAAAACAATTGAGACAGCTGACTCGCGCCTCAAGGAAAGCCATTTATTTCCAAGATAGACTGTACTTTTAAGACAGGACTTTTCAGAAGCAGGACATCTTAGTTGTCGCCTAGAGAGGTGTGTCAGGGACACAGTGAAGGAGACATGCGGATGTGGGGCAGGGGGGCTTTACCCAACACTGTTACAGCACTTTTTAAAATGAGCAAAACATCTTTAAAAATCCTTATAAATTCTTTATAATATGTTACACATTTAGAGACAATATTTACAGTAAAAGGAGGGGGGAGGGAGGAGTCTACTTTACAGCAAATCTTTGCAGAAAACAAGAGGACTGATAGACGTGGCTGTGGGTTCACAGCCCCACTTGGGCTTCCCTGGAATGAGTGAGGGGGTGTGGGGGGAGGCCAGGTGCTCTGCCATCTGTATCTATTTACAATGTGTGGAGAGGGGAGGGGGCTGGGTCCTGCCCATCCTGAAGGAACAGCCCAGCTCAGACCCCATACATGCGCACGCGTGCGCATGTGTGTGTGTGTGTGTGAGAAAGAGAAGCAGGACAGAGACAGGGCCACCAGTGGTGTTTCTGACTCCCCCCTCCTAAGGGGTGAGAGTAGGGGTCTGTGTGCCTGAGTTGTGGAAGCACAGGGGGCACAGCTGGAAGAACAAAAGAGAGGCAAGGGAGGTACCAGCAGGGGGGACCCTGCATACTCCCCAAACTGTCTGGGGAACAGGCAACTCCCCTTAGTCAAAGCCCTTGGGGGGGCGGCTTAAAAAAAAAAAACAAACCAAACCCATTGCCAATGAGTCAATTTCGACTCATAGAGACCCGATAGGGGTGTGGCTTGGGGGTTGGCAAAGGGATGGGTGAGGGGGAAAGTAGCCTGGTGGGGGTCTCAGTCCCGCCTCTGCAGAGTGGCCCCACCCCCTTCTCTGGCTTGCCTGACAAATAGGGGGACAGGATCCCCATGCGCTTTGTCTGGTGGGGAGCTCTGGGAGGATGAGGGGAAGGAAGGAACGGGAGTGGCAGAAGCAGCTACTGGAAACACCTCTGGACAGTGACTACACACACTCGTGCACACAGGCCCTCCTCCCCCGTGGACACCACCACCCAACACACATACACAGCCCACTCTTTTACTCAGGAGCTAAGGGGGGCAGGGCAGGGAGAGGAAAGAAGCGAACGGCCAGCATTACCCAGTGTCTTTCCTTTAGTCTGAAATTTGGGGATTCACTACCCACACCCCATAGTGGGCAAGGGCCCCTAAGGGCAGACACAGAACGACCCAGGAGGGCACACTCTGTCACTAATCCAGGGGACCCCCAGCAGCCCTGTGCTGAGCCGGGCCCGTCCCCTCTCCTCTCCCTCTAACTCCACGTCTCCCTCTCTTCCACTCCTCTTCCTCCAGCCAGCCTGCCTTCTCTGCCCACCCCACCACCTCCAGCACACAAGCTAGAGATGCAGCCTGCAGCTCCCAGTCCGACGCACCGAGGGGCACCAAAACTGGGGAAGGCGTGCAAACCAGAGGAGGCTCCCCGTTCCCCAGAGGCTCCAGGGAGGGCTAGGGCCCGGGGACGCGGGCGGGGCGGGTCACAGACACCGGTGGAGGCGGGCAGCAGCCGAGCGGCGCGGGGGCTGGCTCTGCGCGGCTCCGGGCTCCCCCATTGCCGGGGGCAGCGAAGCCGCGGATGACGAGGCCCGCGCCTTAGTGGACTCCAGGCTGCTGAGGCCCGAGTCCTTGTTGTCACTGTGCGCCCGAGGGCCCGCGGGCTCTGGGGGGCCCCCGCCGCCCAGCTCCTTCCACTCGTTGAAGTTGAGGTCGGTCAACGGACTCTGCACCACGACTGTGTGGCGGCGCCAGCTGCTGCGGCGCCGCCGCGTCTCTGGCGACAGCGGCCGCCGAAGCCGCACCGCCAGCATGTCGTCCGCGGTGCCGCGAAGACGCAGCCGCAGCGCCTCGATGCGCGAGGGCCGAGACACCAGCGCCGCGGCGGACGCCGGAGGGCGCAGCGACTCCTGGCTGCTGGAGGACGCCGAGCCGAGCAGCTCGGCGACGCGGGGTCCCGTCCGGCCCGCGCCCTCGCCGTCCGGGCGGCTCCGGGACAGGCGGCGCCGCGCCAGGGTATCGCAGGGGATCAGGTGGTGCGAGCTGAAGGAGGGCCGGCGCGCCAGGCGCCCCGCGGGTCCCGCGCTGGCCGCGCCCGCCTCGGTGTCCGTCTCCACGTGGCTCAGCTCGCTGCGCTCGTCGTCCGCCTCGTCCCCAGCGCCCGCCCTCCTGCCCCCGGCGCCGGAGCACACGCTGCGGTCCATGGTGGACAGGGTTGAGTAGCCCGAGACGATGGAGCGCGTGTCCGCGGCCGGCCGCTCCTCTGGCGCCGCTGAGGGGCTGAGGCGCCCGGGGACCTCCGGGGCAGCGGCACCCGGCAGCTGCCCCTCCGGCAGGTCCTGGGTCCCCGGCAACGGCGCCCCCGCCCCGGGCTTGTGCGCCTCTTGCTCCGAGTCGTCGTCGGTGCTGCTGCCCAGTCCCCGCGCCTCACGCCGCTTCTTCCGCTTGCGGTTGACGGCCGAGATGAAGGAGATCGCCAGCATCTCCCGGGCGTACGGCTCTTTCTTGGGGGCCCACGAGCCCTGTGCGGGGAGACAGGTCTGTATGCTGGAGGTGGTCAGACGCGCCAGTGTTGCCCTCTCTCCTAGCCCCAGGCTTGAGGGCCTCAAAGCCCTCCATAGGCCCACCCGTACAGCTCCACACCCCAGCACCCAATTTCAACAGGTCCAAACCAAGTCCATGCCCTCATCATAAAAAGAACCCATCTCAGTTGGAGTGTCATTATCCTCTCTGAAGACTCCTTCAGCGTCCCAGTCCTCAATCTTGAAGCCTCCTCAGCACCCCTTGTGTACTCCAGACCCTCAACTCTAGCCTCACCCCCACACCCAATTTCTACTCCATTATCCATATCCAGCACCAGAGAAATCCTGTTAAACACAGCTCTGGTAGTAACAGTCTCTCAACAGTGAATAATATTTGAAGTTTGAACCCATTTTGCAACTTATTTCTTTGTTCCTTTCTCTGACCACAAGCTCCTACCCTCTTCCCTCTCCACTCACTTCCACCCCAAAACCTGCCTTTCCTAGTACTTAATATAACCTGCCAGACTTTAATTCTTCCCCTTCCCCTCTGCACTTCAGCATTTCAACCACCACCCCCCTCCCCCGCCAGCTCCCCACCCCAGCAATCCCCAGCCCAGAACACTCCAACCCCAGCTTCTGCTGCCAAAAGTTGCCCAAAAATCCTGTATAAGCCATTGAGTGCGGTCGCCCCGTGGTTGTGATTTTCACCCCCAAGCTGCCAACCTTACCTGTACCAGCTCACTGCTAAGCCCTGTGCGTGCTTTCCAATCTGTCCTTCCTTGATCTCCCTGAAGAGCCCACACTGACCATCATTACCTCCTCATGCTGGTTTTCATTCACCCTTTCTGGACTCCCCTCTGCCTCTTGGTAGAGAAATCAGTGTTCCCCAGCATCCCACCACCTGCTCTCGAGACCTCTCTTTCCAAACCAAACTCTCTCTTGACCTCCAGAACTCTTCTTGCATCTGTGACTCTACCTGAGTTCCTGCAGGCACCTAACTCAATCTATCTGGAACTACATTATCCAACTTACCCCTGCCCCAAACTGACTCTATTTGTATGGTCATCTGACTCTTCCCTCCCCGCCAAACCACAGCCAAGACGTCTTACTTCTCCTTCTAAAATGACTTCCAAAGCCAGCTCTTCCCGTCTTCTGTTCAGTCTCTCTGCCTTTTCTGGACCTTTCCACCCTCTCCTCACAGGGCTCCCTATCTCCGCCCTTGCCTCACTGCATTCTCTCCTCCTCCTCAGCAATGGTTCTGTGACTTGCCTGGTGCTTAGAGACCCAGATAGAAATGAGCCCAGGTTGACCAGCCCACATTTAGCTGGTTTCATCCACCCCAGCCACAAGCTGTAGTCTAACACCTGGGCAGGGTGAACCAGGGCAGGCGTCATCGTCACGTCTCAGAGGGCGGGCTCTGGAGCAGGCAATTAGCTGTCTGTGGGACCCAGGGCAAGTTACAGAAGTTCTGGCCTCGTTTCCTCAACTGAGAGATAAGGACAATACTGCCTCTATTCACAAGGCATTTGTGAAGATGAATAATTCTGAGCACAGTAACTGCCACATAGCGAATGCTCAGTAGATGGTACTATTATTAATATTGTTGGCTATTTTTATTTGGGAGTCAGTGATGACCAAAAGCACTATAATGACTGAACTGATACCCTCCACCAAGCGCGCTGTCCAGCCTTCAGTTCCTCTGGAGAAGAGGCTTCTTAACTGGAGTCCTGGGATGGTCACTGGGGACCCAAAGTCCCCCCTGCCAAAGTTGCTCCAGAGTTTCTGTATGTATGTGTCTTTCTGGAGCAAGGGTGTATAGCTTTCCCCTCATTCTGGAATGGGCCTGGAATCAAAAGTCAATGGAGAATCCCTGCCTTCCAGGGTCTGTGATGCTGTGGTGTTTTGATCAATGCACATGTTTTGAGTGGTCAACTAGTCGTCCCTCAGGGTAAAGGTCATGGAGAGGTTTCAGCTGGGGCCAGGATGGGGCAAGGCCACGCCTCAGGTGGCTTAAGGGAATATTTAGGAACATGAGGGGAAATGAAGTAAGGCAGGTGGGGGGAATAAGACGGGGCCTGGCTAGGAGGTGGGCTTCTCCCTGGGCCAGCCGGGTCCTTGAGCTGGTTACAACAGGCAGTGGAGAGACTTGAGTGGGAAGTGAGGGACCAGCGAAGAAGACAGAAGTGGTCCCCTTCCCCAAGAACTTGTAATTAAACTGATAAGGGAGCCTTCTGAGCATAACTCTGGTAAGCTCCAACCACAGTGGAGAAGATTAAGAGCAAGCTAAGAGATGTCTGTGGTTTTTGCCTAGCCCACACGCCCACCATGAACAGCCAAAACCGTCCTTGCAGGAGGCGGGATCAGAGTGTGACTGTAATTCAGTGTGCTGACACCACATCGGTGTCCTGTACACAGCCTGAGAAAGCTGTGGAGACAGGGGATTGTTAAATCTGGAACAATGGTTTCCAACTGTTATCTCAGCCTGAGAGCGAGCTATTCAAATAGAATCCTCCCTAGAAACCCAGTTTCCTGAAACAGAACAAAGCAGCAGCCGGCTTAGACTGAGGAGGGTGGGGCTTGGAGCCGCCCCCTCAGTCCTCCCACACACCTGCTGGTGGTGATGACCCCAAGGGGGCTGGAGGAACAGTTTGACAACCACTAACCTAGATTTTAGAGAGTCAGGCAAAAGAGCCAGAGGCTGGAGGTGGTGTTTCTAGTACTGCACTGGGCTCGTCCCTGCCCTCGGGGAGCACACAGCCAGGTGAGGGGCCAGGCCCTGGTACCCAAGGCGGCCCCTTACCTACAACCAGGATGGATGCCACACACTCTCAGGTGCCCAGTGCCTCCTTCCCTGGCTCTGGTTCTGGCATCCCAAGTGGTTCAGACACCGGAGACCCCTGCTATATACACCACTCGATGCCCTTGTCCCATGGTAGTTGTTTCTCACTATCGGTTAATAAACTGGCACCCTGGCCTACGCCTCTGTTTCTCAGGGCCTTGGCTGACTGGTTTGGGTTCAATTCCTGTGCCGGAAAAATCAAGAAACGCCTGAAGCCTGAAAGCAGAGGATCAGAACTCGGAATACAGACAATTCACCAAAAAACGCTCTGTCTTGAAAGGCCATCTAACTAGCTCTCCACTCCTCAATGCCTGAAAACATGTCCAGTCAAACTTCTAGTTACTTATACTCTCTGAGCCTTGGTTTTCCTAGAACTCAAGGGTCTTTGGTAATGATTAAGCAAGATAAATATTTGTGAAAAGTTGCTGGCATCTAGCAGGTGCCCAGCAAATTTAAGTAAATTCACTTCTCTTTTGTTTCACACTAGGGATTTTGAGTAACTCACTGAGGCCACAATGAAGTAAGTCCCTGAGTTAGTTTAAAGACATACTCTTTATAAAGCATGTTCTATGTTCAAGGCCCTGTGACTAAAAAGAGGGCCTTCTGAGGAGTTCCCAAGGTAATGTGGGCCTAGACTAGCACGCAGTATATGCTAAGGCCCTGAAAGAAATGAATTCTATCTCCAGAGGCTTCAGGGAGGAGGTGGCATGTGAGCCACAGGGAGGCCAGTGGTACAGTCCACTGCGGACAGGTTGAGGTCACAGGGGCTAAGTAAGAAGGTCTTTTAGCCAGTGGGGCCTCTGCTGAGAGTGTGGAGGAACCAGATCTACCTGGGACCGAGCAGGGCTGCCAGGCAAAGAGCTGGCTCCTCTCAGGCCTAGACCACCTTCAGAGGCCCTGGTGCTGCCAGCAATGCTCTTGGCTCCTTTAGGAAGCTCACCTCGCCTTTTGCCACCCATTTCAGATCTCCTTCACTGGCCTCAAACCTTCCTGCCTCCTTCAATCTCAGCTGAGGACCTCACCTCCTACTTGACTGAGGAAAGAGGAGCCAACAGATGGGAACGCCCCCAGCTCTCCACCACCAACTCTGCTTGCAGCTGTGCCAATCTTTCTTCTCCATCACTTCCTGGTACACCTTGGGAGGTGCCTCCTTGGGGCAAAGGCACTCCAGCCTGGTGGGCCCAGATCCTAGCTCCTCCTACTCCCTTTTCTCTCTCATCAACTTCCCTCAGGGTCCAATCAAATTCTCCCAATTCCTCTGACTGAAAAAGCAAAGCGGTCTGGCTTGTATAAGGATAAAGCCTTCAGAATTGCCTTGGCACTTACCTTGGACTTGGCTGAACTACAGGTGGTGGAATCTGTTGGTGAGAGCCCAAAAGAAAAATGAACGTTAGATCAGGGTAAGAGAAGGCTGGGTCTTGTGAACACACTTACTCTCCACAAAGGCTTCAGAAACCAGGGAGGTATCAATCCTGAGCTCTCCCCAGGCCCTGGGAGTGTGCCAGGCCTCTGATGTCATTTCCTATGGGGTAGGGATGGAGCCGAAAGTGATGTCAATCACCAATTCCTTTTGAGACAGGAGGTGACATCAGGCTGCCAGCTACTGACCCTCATTTGCCCAGGGGTAAGGGCAACAGGGGCTTTTCTGTGGGCCTGCTTCCTTTCATCCGCCCCCTCTCCTATTCCTGTTAATTCTGAAGCACTGGAGAGAAAATGCCAAATATGAGACACAGTCCACAGAAACCACAACAGTGAAACACAGCAAATCACAGATGCTCTGGAGAAATGGAGATCACACAGGGCATAGGGAAGCAAGTGCCCCACATCCACCCTTACCACATCCCCAGGAGATGAGAGGGGAGAGGGACCATGTGAGTGATGGAGTAAACAGGCAGAGAAGTGATAGGGCTCAGGAGGTGATCGAAGCCTTGAGAGGCTCCAGACCTTATGGGACAAGGTACCCTGATTATAGCCAGAGTTGTGAGGAAGAGTAAAATCATTACGTCTATGGGGCTAGGGTCCCACTCCCTTAATGCCATTGGTGTGGAGGAGCCAGAAATGAGTCTGGCAATGCTCTCTCCAAGACTGAGGAAGGAGCAGGCTGATCCAAGGAGCTTCCCAGGTCCAGTGGGAGCAGTGGATGGGGTGCGGTTAATCCACACTCTCTGGCAAGCAAGTTAGATGCCTCTTACAGAAGCCCCCACCCCTGCCCATGGTGAGGAGAGCGAGATGGGCTGACCACACAGCAACATACACAGGGCAGGGAGCGGCAGCAGGTGATTAGAAGAGGCAGGGGGCTCCTCTCTGCCATCCCGCCCCCATATCTTCTCGCCCCTCCCCCAGCCTGCCTCTTGCCACTAGAGGTACTGTTGGCATGCCTGTCAGAGACAAAGCTAGTACCCGTTGCCGTGGAGTCGATTCCGACTCATAGCAACCCCATGTGTGTCAGAGTAGAACTGTGCTCCATAGCGTTTTCAGTGGCTGATTTTTCAGAAATCGATTGCAGGCCTTTCTTCCGAGATGACTCTAGGTGGATTCGAACAGCCAACCTTTTGGAGGGCCTTAACCATTTGAACCACCCAGGGACTCCCTGTCAGAAACAGGACCCATCAAATATGAAAGGGGTGGGGAGTTAGTGACCTGAGCACTGGCCATTGTCTCCAGACATGTAAATCCTCTTCCCCTGCTAGAGAGGACCAGAGACCGTGGAAGCAGGACTTAGGGGCTGAGTGACCAGGGGCCCTGGAAGCAGGACTTGGGGGCTGAATGACCAGGGGCCCTGGAAGCAGGACTTAGGGGCTGAGTGACCAGGGGCCCTTGTCCTTGAACTAGGAAGAGCCAGTCCCTGGGGTGACTGATACAGGAGCTATAGATATGGAGAAGATTCTGGAGGTGGCATCACTTGTGTCAGGGGAGGCTGGGTCCTGCTACCAGCCAAGTTTCCCTCAGCCAGATGACCAGGAGGGGCCAGATCCAGCATGGAGGGAAGGCGGCAGAGTGTGGGGGCTGTGGAGGGCAGCCATCCTGTGCCCAGACTTCCTGGTAAGGGGAAAGAATCTGGCTCCATCCAGTGCCTCCTTCCTCCTGAGAAGGGGCCTTAGAGGCCACGGTTCTTACTGGGCATGGGTGACTGATATACCAGGGAGAGGTCCAGGACATTTCCCCCTGCCTCTCATGCCTGCCCAACCTTCTTATAATCACCCGCTACTGTTAGTGACCAAGGCCAAGAAACCAAACTGTACCCTTTAAATCTCCAACAGGTCCGCTGGAGGTGGGGAAGGGGAGAGAGGGGTAGTAGGGAGGAGAAGAGGAGGGAGCAGGGTCACGGTGGGGGGAGGGGGAGGGAAGCATGGGGGAAGAGGAAGGAAGACGGGTGGAGGGGTGCAGGAGAAAAGGAAGAAAAATTAAAAAGAGAACATGCCCTGAAGGCCAGCCCATGAGAAATTAAAGGCTCAGGAAGGAAACCAGTGAAGGAGGGCGAACAAAGCAACAAGGGAAGCTGCAACCCAGCCCTGGGTGGGGCAGTCTAGCAGAAGAGGCAGTGGCACACAGGGCAAGTGGGACTGCCCAGAAGGAAAGGGCCTTAACACGCCCCAGACTCAGTGGCAGGACAGGGGAGGGGCCCAATGGGGCAAGAGCAGGGAAGCTGGTCATCTGGCCGGGCATCTGGGACCCTCAGGAATGTAAAGCCCCACCCCCACCCCCACCAGGCTTGCATCCCACTCCCCAGCCCCTGAACTCACCGGAACCTGGGTCAGCAGGGGGCACCGTCCTGCCAATGTTGGGCAGGAGGTACTCGATGTTGGGCACTGACTGAGGCTCCTTGTCATCCACAGGGGTCTGCAAACAGGGAGCAGGGATCAGCCTGTATGCCCTCAGATGGCTGGTCCATGGAACCTTCAGAATGAGGTGCTCTGAAGGCAGCCCATGCCCCTCCCATCAGACTGGGGCTCCAAAAGCAGGGCCATCTCCCTCATCAGCCAGGTGCTCTTGAAGGCAGGGCCTACATGGTCCCCATCAGACTGCTTTATGTCTTCCCCAACACCTGATGGACTCCCTGAAGGCCTGAGTTGTTCCTGTAGCTGAGGGCAGGAGCTGTGTCTCTCCCATCAGACTGGAGCTTCCTACAACATACCTTCCACGTAAGACCAGGTAGTGACTGCCTTTGCTACTGGACTGGGTTTCCTCAGGGCAAGGCCTGTATCTCCCCCATCTGACTGGAGGCTCATGAAGGCAAGGATTGTGTCTCTCCCATCAGACTGGAGGATCCTCAGGAAAGGATCTATGTTTCCTCCATCAAACTGGAGATGCCCCAAGTGCAGGGACCTTCCCTGCTCAAGTCTTGCTGCCCCTTCCCCGACCTGGGGGATCCCGCTCCCCTCCCCAGCCCCTTGCATCTACTTACTCTCTCTCCCTTGTCCTCTTCATCGCTGAAGAACCAGTCTGACTGCAGGGGAGACAAAAGGAAGTGAAGAAATCAGCGTCGGAAGGGGCTGGGGGAAGACAGGGACACATGGACCCCTCAACCTGCTCGGTTCCGAGGACCCACTCAGGTGCTGAATGGAGAGGTACAAGAGGGGACACCAAGAAGCAAGGGTCTTTCTTAAAAAGTCCAGACTTACTGAACCAGTTGAGACTAGTTGTTGTTGTTAGGTGCCGTCGAGTCAGTTCCAACTCATAGCGACCCTATGCACAACAGAACAAAACACTGCCTGGTCCTGAGCCATCCTTACAATCGTTGTTATGCTTGAGCTCATTGTTGCAGCCACTGTGTCAATCCACCTCGTTGAGGGTCTTCCTCTTTTCCGCTGAACCTGTACTCTGCCAAGCACGATGTCCTTCTCCAGGGACTGATCCCTCCTGACAACGCGTCCAAAGTATGTGAAATGCAGTCTCGCCATCCTTGCTTCTAAGGAGTATTCTGGTTGTACTTCTTCTGAGACAGATTTGTTTGTTCTTTGGGCAGTCCGTGGTATATTCAATATTCTTTGCCAATACCACAATTCAAAGGCAACAATTCTTCTTCAGTCTTCCTTGTTCATTGTCCAGCTTTCACATGCATATGATGCAATTGAAAATACCATGGCTTGAGTCAGGCGCACCTTAGTCTTCAAGGTGACATCTTTGCTCTTCAACACTTTAAAGAGGTCCTTTGCAGCAGATTTACCCAATGCAATCCATCTTTTGATTTCTTGACTGCTGCTTCCATGGCTGTTGAGACTAAAGGACTCCCCAAAACTATCACCCTGAGATACTCCATAAACCTTGAACTGAAACTACCCCCCCATGTCACTTTTTAGGTAAATAAGAGATAGGCTCATAAAATAAGGAATATTACCAGTGAGTACTGTGCACCTGTAAAAAATCATCCATATGAGATCAAATGGTCAACAACTACTCTAAAGCAGAGATGAAAGGGTAAGGAGACTGGGAAACCAGATTACTGGATACAAAACATCCAGAATGGAATTAATGAGAATGCTGACACACTGAAAAATGTAACCAATGTCACTGAATAATTTGTGTAGTCATTGTTAAATGAGAACCTAACTAGCTCTGTAAACATTCATCAAAAAACACAATAAAATATTATTTATTAAAAAAAAAAAAAGACAGGAGTCCCCTCTGGCAGTGCAGTGAATTACTTAATATCGCCCTTCTAGCCTTGGTTTTATACCTCTCACCAAATGACTAGGTGGGACTAATAAGGTGCTTCTGGCCCACAAAGTGGATTGGATAGTTTGCTAATAATACAAATAAGGTGCATGGCACACTTGTGAAGGTTGTTGTTTTTAGGTGCGGTTGAGTCGGTCCCGACTCATAGTGACCCTATGCACAACAGAATGAAACACTGCCCAGTCCTGTGCCATCCTCATAGTTGTTGCTATGCTTGAGCCCATTGTTGCAGCCACTGTGTCAATCCATCTCACTAAGGGTCTTCCTCTTTTTCGCTAACTTTTTACTTTACCAAGCATGATGTCCTCTAGGGACTGATCCCTCCAGATAACATGTCCAAAGTATGTGAGATGTAGTCTTGCCATCCTTGCTTCTAATGAGCATTCTGGTTGTACTTCTTCTAAGACAGATTCGTTCTTTCTTTTGGCAGTCCATGGTGTATACTCAATACTCTTCACCGACATCACAATTGAAAAGCGTCAATTCCTCTTTGGTCTTCCTTATTCATTGCTCAGCTTTCACAGCTTTTCACAAGGTGAGGCAAAAACACCATGGCTTGGGTCAGGCACACCTCGGTCCTCAAAGTGACATCTTTGCTTTTCAACACTTTAAAGAGGTCTTTTGCAGCAGACTTGCCCAGTGCAATGTGTCTTTTAATTTCTTGACTGCTGCTTCCATGAGTGTTGATTGTGGATCCAAGTGAAATGAAATCCTTGACAATCTCAATCTTTTCTCCGTTTATCATGATGTTGCTTATTGGTCTACTTGTGAGGACTTTTGTTTTCTTTATGTTGGGGTGTAATCCATACCGAAGGCTCTGTTCTTTGATCTTCATCAGTAAGTGCTTCAAGTCCTCTTCATTTTCAGCAAGCAAGGTTGTGTCATCTGCATAATGCAGGCTGTTACTAAGTCTTCCTCCAATTCTGATGCCCTGTTCTTCTTCATATAGTCCAGTTTCTCAGATTATTTGCTCAGCATAGAGACTGAATAGGTATGGTGGAAGGATACAACCCTGACACACACCTTTCCTGACTTTAAACCATGCAGTATCCCCTTGTTCTGCTCGAATAACTGCATCTTGATCCATGTACAGATTGCTCATGAGCCCAATTAAATGTTCCAGAATTCCTATTCTCCACAATGTTATTCATAATTTGTTATGATCCACACAGTCGAATGCCTTAGCAGGGTCAGTAAAACACAGGTAAACACCTTTCTGGTATTCTCTGCTTTCAGCCAAGATCCATCTGACATCAGCAATGATATCCCTGGTTCCATGTCCTCTTCTAAATCCAACTTGAATTTCTGGCAGTTCCCTGTCAATATACTGCTGCAGCTGCTTTTGAATGATCTTTGGCAAAATTTTGCTTGCATATGATATTAATGATATTGTTCAATAATTTCTGCATTCTGTTGGATCATCTTTCTTGGGAATAGGCATAAATGGATCTCTTCCAGTCGGTTGGCCAGGTAGCCGTCTTCCAAATTTCTTGGCATAGATGAGTGAGCACTTCCAGCTCCGCATCTGTTTGTTGAAACATCTCAATTGGTATTCCGTCAATTCCCGGAGACTTGTTTCTCCCCAGTGCCTTCAGTGCAGCTTGGACTTCTTCCTTCAGTACCATCGGTTCCTGATCATATGTTACCTCCTGAAATGATTAAACGTTGACCAGTTCTTTTTGATATAGTGACTCTGTATATTCCTTCCATCTTCTTTTGATGCTTCCTGTGTTGTTTAATATTTTCTGCATAGAATCCTTCAGTATTGCAACTCGAGGCTTGAATTTTTTCTTTCAGCTTGAGAAATGTTGAGCATGTTCTTCCCTTTTGGCTTCTATCTCCAGGTCTTTGCACATGTCATCATAATACTTTGTCTTCCTAAGCCACCCTTTGAAATCTGCTCAGCTTTTTTACGTCATCATTTTTTTCTTTTACTTTAGCTACTCCACGTTCAAGAGCAAGTTTCAGAGTCTCTTCCAGCATCCATTTAGGTCTTTTCTTTCTCTCCTGTCTTTTTAATGACCTCTTGCTTTCTTCACGTATGATGTCCTTGATATCATTCCACAACTCATCTGGTCTTTGGTCGTTAGTGTTCAACGCGTCAAATCTATTCTTGAGATGGTCTCTAAATTCAGATGGGATATACTTGAGGTTGTACTTTGGCTCTCGTTGACTTGTTCTAATTTTCTTCAGTTTCAACTTGAACTTGCATATGAGTAAGTGATGGTCTGACCCGCAGTCAGCCCCTTGCCTGACTGATGATATTGAGCTTTTCCATTGTCTCTTTTCACAGGTGTAGTCTATTTGATTCCTGTGTATTCCATCCGATGAAGTCCATGTGTACAGTTGCCACTTATGTTGTGGAAAAGGTTTTGCAATGAAGAAGTCATTGGTCTTGCAAAATTCAATCATAAGATCTCTGGCATCGTTTCTGTCACCAAGGCCATGTTTTCCAACTACTAATCCTTCTTCTTTGTTTCCAACTTTAGCATTCCAATCATTAGTAATTATCAGTGCATCCTGATTGCATTTTGGTCAATTTCAGCCTGCAGAAGTTGGTAAAAACCTTCAATTTCTTCGTCTTTGACCTTAGTGGTTGGTGCGCAAATTTGAATAATAGTCGTATTAACTGGTCTTCCTTGTAGGCATATGGATATTATCCTATCACTGACAGCATTGTACTTCAACATAGATCTTGGAATGTTCTTTTTGACAATGAATGCAACCCCATTCCTCTTCAAGTTGTCATTCCCAGCATAGTAGACCATAAGATTGATTCAAAATGACCAATACCAGTCCATTTCAGCTCACTAATGCCTAGGATATCAATCTCTACGGGTTCCATTTCACTTTTGATGTTTTCCTCGATTCATTCTTCGTAATTCCAAGTTCTGATTATTAATGGATGTTTGCAGCTGTTTCTTCTCATTTTGAGTCGTGCCACATCAGCAAATGAAGGTCCCGAAAGCTTGACTCCATCCACATCATTAAGGTCGATGCTACTTTGAGGAGGCAGCTCTTTCCCAGTCATATTTTGAGTACCTTTCAACCTGGGGGGCTAATCTTCCAGCACTATATCAGACAATGTTCCGCTGCTAATCATAAGGTTTTCACTGTCTAATTCTTTGCAGAAGTAGAGCACTGGGTCCTTCTTCCTAGTCTGTATTAGTCTGGAAGCTCAGCTGAAACCTGTCTGCCATGAGGGACCCTGCTGGTATTTGAATACCGGTGGCATAGCTTCCGGCATCGCACAAGCCCCCACAGTACAACAAAGTGACAGACACGTGGGGAACACCCTTGTGAGGCTGGGGCCATGCAAATAAGATGTATGAAACCCTAACTAGGGGATTGGTCAGTGTTGCCATCCTGCTAGGGTTAAAGCGAGCCATCCCAGAGGTAGAAAGGGGGAACCTCACTGCCACCAAGAATGAAGAACTAGGAGTAGACTGTAGCCTTTGGACCTGGAATCCCTGAGCTGAGAACCTCCTAGACCCAGGAGACAAAAAGCTGTAACACTGAAGATGGCCAGAGACAGCAAGAAGCAGCGGCAGAGAAACGGTGACAGCAGAACCAGGAGAAGTGCAGGAGATGGTACAGGGGGTTTCCCAGCCCACAGAGAGAGAAAGCTGAGTGCCTTCGGGCAGGAGGTTTGGTGAAGTGGGGTGCCTCCAGGCACTTTTCAGCAGAGATAGGCTTGCTGACCCATGGAGCTAGAGAGCTGAGGGCCTTTAGGCCCAAGGCTTACTAGGGGAGTGGGGTGCCTCTGGGCACTTATCAGTGGAGCTAAAGTGCTTTGTAACACTTGCCTGAGCAGGGCAGAGGGCCAGGCCAAGGGGCCGAGGGCCAGACAGAAGCCTGCCTGCAGGCACAGCTGAGAAGCTGTCCTGATTGAAGAACTGTATCCTGAGTCATCCCTGATCCTGAATTGTAACCTGTTGCATCCCTAATAAACCCCTTAACTATATGGTCTGCGAGTTCTGTGTGGCCATTGCAATGAATTATTGAACGCAGCAGAGAAGTAGAGAGTGCCACGGGAGGGACGGCTGGTGTCAGAATCGGTAAAAAGTTTGGAGAAAGGAGGTATATTATCCGACCTCCACCTCACAGCAATCAGCCTTGGGCTGTTGGTGCTGATAATGATTCTGCCCCCATGTGAGGTTGGAGGAGGTCAGACGTCCCCGCCACGGCACCATTTTTATACCCCTCCTCTGCAACAGACCCTGGGCTGGCCTGGCCGCAGGAGAGGTCTCTAAGGGAGATTGATGGATCCTAGAACCCAACTCCATAGACTGAGAATCCCTCAGGGAGGAAAGGGTTGGGCCCAGTGTGGGAGGGAAATGCAGCCTGGAGTGGGAGAGGGCCCAAGTACAGATGGGTTACAGAATTATGGAGAGCTTCTCTCTTTTTTTTTTTTCTCTTTTTGCCTGTTTTTCAACCAACATTGTCCTGAACACATCACTGGGGCACCCTCCCTATGGCAAGCTGGAAGGCAGGGAAACATCAGCGCCCCCTAGTGCCGGCCAGGTCTATTGGCAGGAGAATGCCAGAGATGGCTGCTAGAGCTCCCAGAGCTGTCTACTACCCTGGCTCCACACTGACAACTGGGCAGGGGGGCAGCCCGCCAACCCATAAAATGACAAGGGAGGCAAAGAGGCGAGGCCTTTCTCATAAATGTCAAATAGGATAGAAAATAAAGTAAAAACCCCACACTTAAACACACTTTGTGATTTCGAGAATCTTAAAGATTTTTTTTTTTTTTAAGATAAAAGTTTTCTGAAAAAATATCAAAACAGATTGCCTACAACGGAACAAGTATCAGATGTAATTAGAACTCTCAGTAGCAACACTCAGACACAAGATGTCAAGGAAGCAAGTAATACTTTCAATGTGGGCAAGTCACTGTTCCTCTTTACACCTCAGTTTCCACCCTCTGTGTGGTACGAGGACTGGTCTGGATACTTTAAGGCCCCTTCCAGCTGGGCTGCCTTTGGGTTTGGCTTTGGAGGACAAAGGCCTCCAGTACCCTCTGCTGGCGACTCAGAGTTCTCATCTCTTGATGGACAATAACAGGAATACACAGGGCTCTTGGTGCCTCCATGAAGACATGAGAACAGAGGTGACCAGCTCAAGACACGTGAAGCACCGGTGCGGACCCCCGAAGGACTCCTGCCCTCAGGCCCATGCTTTCTGCCCTACCCCATCCTACCTCACCCCACCCCCACCGAGGGTATCACCATCACCTCCCTGAAGTCTCAGTGGGGCCTGCAGGGAAGGCGTCACTAGCAGCCAGGCCAGAGCTCTGTCCCCTCCTATGCACCCATCTGCCCATTTCCAACAGCATGCCTTTCCTTGGAGCCACCTTCTGAAGGCATGCCTCCGTTCACCTTTCCAGGCCTCCTTCCTCCCTCTGACTCTCACACTAATCTTGGAAGCTCAGGAGCCTCCTGATTCTCCTGGTGAGGACCCGACACCCCAGGACAGCAGGAATTCCCCTGCCAGGGAACACAACAGAGAGTCCCGGATGGAGTGGGAGAAAAGTGCGGAGCAGAACTCAATGCACATAAAAAAGACCAGACTTAATGGTCGGACTGAGACTGGAGGAAGCGCCAAGCCCACGGCCCCTGGACGCTCTGTTAACCTAGAACTAAAGTCACCCCCGAAGCCCACTCCTCAGACAAAGATCAGACTGGACTATAAAACATAAAGTCATACTCGTGAAGAGTGTGCTTCTCAGCTTAATCAGATACATGAAACCAAATGGGTGGCTCCTGTCCAGAGGCAAAAGGAGAAGGCAAGAAGGGACAGGAGCTAGTTGAATGGATACAAGACACCTAGGGTGGAAAGGGGGAGTGTGCTGTCACATCATAGGGATTGCAACTAATGTCACATAACAATACGTGTATAAATTTTGTATGGGAAATTAACTCGAGCCATAAACTTTCACATAAAGTACAATTTAAAAAAAAGACTGGCAGGGATTCTAGGATCCATTCCTGTTTTGCCTTGAAATGCAGCCTCTTGTTCCTGAAGGGCATTCAGCATCCCAGTGCCATTTTCTTAAGCTGTCTAACCTTCCCTGAACCCACTCGGGCTAAGCAGGAGCCAGGTGTTCAGAGGGACACAGGCCTAGGCTCAAAGTTCACACACACAGAGCAGATTGCTTACATGCTGAATCAGTGTCTCGATGATCTTGTAGCGATCAGGCATGTGGGTCACCATGTCTGTCATGTTGTCCTCAGACGTCCTCACCAGCGTCGGCCCAAAGACCAGGGCCAGGTTCCGGGGTTCCATCTGGACAGATGAGAGAAGCAGGTCAGGGTCAACATCCCTCCATATTCTGCCCTCCAGCACCTCCCAGTCCTCCCTCAGGCCCCTGTTGCTGACCACACCCCGAGCTGTCCCCAGCTTAGGGGCCAGACGCCCCTTGCACGGGCATGGTGGTACTGGGCAAGTAGGACACAGGTCTGATTCTAGCCCCATTCACCTCAGGCCCGGTGGAACCTACACACCTGTACCCAGCAACCCTGAGTGGTTAGCACCTCCCCTTGCTAGCAGTGAGAGGCCCTGGAGTGGGGACATGTTGGAGGTCCCAAGTGTAGTATTTTAGCACTGAGAGAAATCCTATAGCTCTCCTCATCCCACCCCCTCACTGCAGAACCAGAAGATACAAAGTGTTTGAGTAGGAAAATGCAATGCAAGGGATCTGAGCTAGATCAGAGGATGGACTTCCAACAGATCCAGGGAGGCAGTGGTTCTCTGCCTCTAGAAGACTCAGATGCTCAGGAGAGAGCTCTCCAGGGAGAAGCACTGCAGGCATGTGGGCAGAGGGTCGGGTGGGGACAGAATGACCTTTAAGGAGGAGGGCAGGCCAGTGAGGCTTGAGAATATGCTGAAGAGATTGCCTTAAACTCCATGTTTCCCAAGATTCCATGCCGGAACGACACCCACCTTGTTTTTCTCTGAGTGGTCAGCTATGGTCTTGAGATGGCCCACGAGGAATTTGAGTGTTTCATAGTAGTGTCCTGGGAGATCCCGGATCTGGGCAAGAGAGAGGAGGGACATGTGGCCAGGCTGTGACTCTCCCCCCATGCCCCCCAGAGTCCCAGTGCTGTACCTATGGGAGTCTAGAATCGCTCTCTGCCCCCTCCTTGTATAGATGGGGAAACTAAGGCCCGGAGTGGGAATCAGCAGCACTGGGTCCGGGCCTCCTGGGACAGGTGGTGCTCTCCCAGCCCAGTCCACTGGTGCCTTTTGCCTACCAGCACCTCTCTTGCCTCACCAGCTTCCGCAGTGTCTTCATCCGCTCCCTGGAGTCTTCAATGCGATTGGCCTCGATGAAGTCATTGTATTTGTCTGAAACACAGTGAAGGCTCTTTAGAGAGGTGGGGCAGCCCCTTCTCATACTCTCAGGGTGGGCAGGGGTCCCGCTGGGAGGTCAGTGTCTTGTGCCCATGCTGTTGGGTTTTAGGTGCTCTGGGGCCTTGTGTTTATGTGACTGAGCCCACGCAGCTGCGCCCAGGTGTGTACCTGACCTGGGTAGACCCAGGCGTGTCTGGGAAAAACTAAGACCTGAGCTGTACGGTGACAGTCGAAAAGAGGTCCCTGCCTGTTCTCCAGGGCACCAGAGGTCAGGAGGTCAAAAGAGAAAGGTTTCCCAGAAAGGGAGATGGGCCTTTCCATCTCCAGACGCCCACACACTCCCATGTCAGGGTCTCCCCCAACTCCCTTCACAAATCCATGGGGAACTGGAAAACGGAACGTGATTAAATTCATTCTGAAATCCATCTGGACAAGCAAATACACGAGAATAGCCAAGGATATTTTTTCTTACTGTGGTAAAATATGTAAGACATAAAATTCCGCATTTGAATCATTTTTAAGTGTGCAGTTCAGTGGCAGTAGTTCTAGTCACAATGTTGTGCGACCACCACTGTTGGTTTCCCAAACTTTCATCACCCCAAATAGAAATTCTGTACCCATTAAGCTTTAACTATCCATTCTCCCCTCTCCCCATCCCCTGACAATCACTAATCTCACTGCATTCGCCTCTTCCAGGCATTTCTCTAAGTGGGATCATACAGCATTTGCCCTTTTATGTCTGGCTTATTTCACTGAACATGTTTTCAAGGTCCGTTCATCACGTTGTCACATGTATTAGAACTTCATTCCTTTTTATGGCTAAATAATATTCATAGATACATACATTTTAGGTTGTCTTTTTGTTGCTGAGTTATAGTTTATGTATTCTGTAGTTCTTTAGATACTCTGAATATTAAATCCTTACCAGATATAAGATTTCCAAATATTTTTGTCCCTTCCCGGATTGTCTTTTCACTTTCTTGATGATGTCCTTTGGTGTCCAATTTTTTTTTTTTTTTATGAAGTTCAATTTATTTATTTTTTTCCTATTGTTGTTACTAATGCTTTTGGTGTCATATCCAAGAGTCCATTGCTAAATACACGGCTCTGAAGATTTACTCTTACGTTTTCTTCTAAGACTTTTATGGTTTTAGCTCTTATATTCAGGTCACTGATCCGCTCTGAGTTAATTTTCATCCACGTTGTGAGGCATGTCACAGCATCATCTGCTGAAAAGACTATTCTTTCCCCCACTGAATGTATTTGGCGCCCTAGTCAAAAATCAATTGGCTGTAGGTGTATGAGTTTATTTTTTGGATTCTCCATTCTATTCCACTGGTCTATATGTCTGCCTTTATACCCGTATCAGATGGTTTTGATTACTGTAGCTTTATGGTACATTTTGAAATCAGGAAGTGTGAGTTCTCCTACTTTGTTCTCTTTGTCAAGATTGTGTTGGCATTTTGGGGCCCCTTGCAATTCCATGTAAGTTTGAGGATTAGCTTTTCCATTTCCACGAAAAAGGCTGTTGTAATTTTGACAGGGATTGTGTTGAATCTGTAGACGACTTTGGGTAGTACTGACATCTTAATATTGAGTCCTCTAACACCAGGAACACAGGATGTTTTTCGATTTATTTAGGTATCCTTTCATTTCTTTCAGCAATCTTTTATAGTTTTTAGTGTATAAGTCTTTCACTTCCTTGGTTGAATTTATTTCTAAGTGTTTTATCCCTTTAGATAATATTGTACATGAAATTGTTTTCTTAATTTCCTATTCAGATTGTTCAGATTACTGGTATATAGAAACGCAACTGACTTTTGCGTGTTCATCTGGTATCCTACAACTTTGCTGTATTCATTTATTAGCTCCAGTAGCTTTTTTATGGAATCTCTGGGATTTTCTATATATAGAATTATGTCATCTGTGAACAGAGACAGTTTTACTTCTTCTTTCCCGATTTGGACACCTTTTATTTCTTTTTCTTGTCTAATTGTTCTGGCTAGAACTTCCAGTACAATGTTAAACAGCAGTAGTGAAAGTGGGCATTCTTGTCTTGTTCCTGATTTTAGGCGGAAAGTTTTCAGTCTTTCACCATTGAGTATAATGTTAGCTGTGAGTTTTTTGTAAATGTCTTTTAGCATGTTGAGGAACTGCCCTTCTATTCCTAGTTTGTTGAATGTTTTTACCATGAAAGGCTGTTGGATTTTGTCAATGCCTTTTCTGCATCAATTGAGAGGTCTTTTTTTTTTCTTCTTCTTCCTTCTATTAATTTGGTGTATTGCATTGATTTATTTTCTTATGTGAAACCACCCTTGCATTCCTGGAATAAATCCCACATGGTCACCATGCATAATTCTTTTAAGATGCTGTTGGATTCAGTTTGCTAGTATTTTCTTGAGAATCTATGCATCTATATTCATAAAGGATATTGGTCTGTGATTTTCTTTTCTTACAGTGTCTTTACCTCGCTTAAAGATTTTTTTAAAGAAAGAATAAGGGGGGATTTGACCTATCAGATAATGAAACATACTAAAAAAAATAGCATGACTAAAGCAGTATGGTACTGATAGAGAAACAGACAAGCTGAACAATTTGAAGGACAGAAAGGAGGGAAACAGGCCATGTCGATATTTACTATTTGATAAAGGCAGCACTTCAAACCAGTGGGGAAGTCACTGGGATGACTGGCCATCCTTTTGAGAAAAATTTTATTTCTATCTCATATAACACATAAACAAATTTAACTATATTACAGTGCTAAATATAAAAATTACAAAAACATTGGGAAAAAATAAGAAAATAATTTTATAATTATAAACCCTTCCTAAACATGAGATGCAGAATCCATTAAAGAAAAATTAACAGCTTTGACTACATTTAAAAATTGTTTTTAATTTCTATACCGAAAAGTTAAAAGGCAAATGTCAGGCCAAGAACAAACATTTACAAAAAATAACCAAGGATTAGTACCCAAAACCCAAAACCAAACCCACTGCCATCAAGTTGATTTCGACTCATAGCAACCCTACAGGACAGAATAGAACTGCCCCCATAGAGTTTCCAAGTAGTGCCTGGTGAATTTGAACTGCCAGCCTTTTGGTGAGCAGCCCTAGCTCTTAACCACTACGCCACCAGGGTTTCTATTTACATTATAGAAACTGGCAAATGCTACAAATTAGTACTTTTTCACCCTAGAGGGCCGGATGTTAAACATTTACCAGCACATCACTGAACTCAACTCCAAACCCCATGTCTGCATATGTGTGTCTTTGTCATGCATGTAAGAGGCTCTGAGAGGAAACACAATGAGTTGTTAATATGCAGCTCAGCAAACGGTCCAGAGCTGGGCTCTGGAGCCAGATGCTTGGGGTCATCAAATCCTGGCTCTTGTCATTTACAACCTGTGTGACCCTGGGCAAGTGACTTAATCGCCCTGTGCCTCAGTTTCCTCTTCTGTAAGGTAGGGATAATAGTAGCCGCCGCATGGTATTGTGGTAGGGAGTGGCAGCTGGCACAAAGTCAGTGCTCAGCAAGGGCTGCAAGCTCTGGAGAAAGAGGGGGGAATGACAGGGATCTTTGCATTTACTTTACTCGTATCTATATTGTTTTTTTTGCCTTTTTTTTTTATAAGCATGTATGTCTTTTATATTAAAAAACTGAAAGTAAAACCAACAACCCAAACAAAAGTGGCTGGTGCAGCACAGACCGGTACCGCCATCCTCCACTTCTACCTCCTACTTACCATCTGTGAACAGAGGCTCGGGCAACTTTCGGAAAAAGGACTTGAGCAGACTGCTGATCACATTTAGGTCTTGCCAGCGCTGGAGAGAAGGCAAAGGTGTCAGGCCACAGCCGGGCCCAGCCCAGATGCCCAAACCCCCACGCCCCCACACCCAGGGCCAGCTGGGCTCAGCCCAGGTGCTGGTGCCTCAGTGCTAGTCCAGCCCTAGAGTACAGCCCTGCCCAGCTCTTCCCTGTGATCCACTTGTACCAAGCTCCATCCACTCCAGAGATGGTGGCAGCAGAACAGAGTCCCATCTAGCTCCTGGCCCCTCTACCACCTGGCCCCAGCCTCTCTCTGCTCCAGCCAGCCCAGTGGGCTCCAATATTTTCCCAAACACAGAAAGTACCACGTACCTTCTTTGGGCCAGGCACTGTGGAGACAGACATGAGCAAGAGCTGCTCCGAGATGAATCTGCCCATTCACTCTCTATCCCTTCACGGGACCTACTAGTGCCAGGCTTGGCTCCTGCCTCCCAGTGTTCCCTAATTAGTAAAGAGTCACCCTTGGGCCCTTTTTCCTTACCCCCAAAGTCTAAGTATGCATAACTTAGCAGTCATTCATGCTTGACTCCTTCCTGCCTCAGACCCTTTGCACTTGCTATTTCTCAACTAGAACTCCCCTCTCCCTGTCATCACATGGCTGACTCCTCATTCCACCTAAATATTACCTCTTCAAAAAGGCCTTCCCTGGCTGTCAAAGCTACAGTAGCCACCATCACCACTGCCCCATCATTCTGCATCACAGCCCTGACTTCGTTTCTTCCATGGCAATTAGTCAACATGTCATTATTTTTTGTATGTGTTTTCTTGCTGATGCCTTGCTCCCTGCAAGACAGTAGTAAGCTTCATAAGGGCCAGAGATTATGTCTGTCTTATTCTCCATTGTATTCCCATCACCTAGCTAGCACAGTTAGCCTGGCTCTTAACCAAAAAACAAATAAACAAACAAACCCATTGCTGTCGAGTTGATTCCGACTCACAGTGGCCCTATAGGACAGAGTAGAACTGCCCCATAGAGTTTCCAAGGAGTGCCCGGCAGATTTGAACTGTGGACTTTTTGGCTAGCAGCTGTAGCCCTTAACCACTATGCCACCAGGGTTTCCAAGCCAGGCTCTTAAAAAAAAAAAAAAAGTTTTTTTTTTTTTTTTAAGGCGGTCTAAATCAGTAGTTCTCAACTTCAATACAAGACTGAAGAACTGTGGGTCATTGGCCCTTCTCGCCACCAGGGGGCGACATCACTCCATAGTGCTGCAAACCCAGTGACAACCACCTTGCCGGGAACTGGCTCAGAACAACTTACACCCAGAAAGCAACATTACATCCACAACAAAGATTCACAAATTGACCCTATGCACACTCATTACAATGGATCCACAACTTAATGCCAGAAAACTTGAGGAACAATATATTCCTCACAGGTTCCACAGGACAGCTGGATTCACTTTCCACACAACACTTAGGTCTAACACTCCCCACAACAATGCCACTGATGTGTAACGCACAACATCACACCCAATACACCTGGTACGCCCCCACTCTGGTCCCTAACTTATGCCAGCTGCCCCTCCAGCTCTTGTCCCTCTTCTCCCTTGGCTAAGGCCAAGTTTATGTGCTTCCCTGCGTATCTACCCCCTACCCAGTACAGCTCCTGCCCACCTCCTATCATTACTTCCTGGTCCTGATGTATGGGCTCTTCTCCCCTCCCAGCTGCCAAACCTAAGGCCTGGCTCCTTCTTTCTTGATACTGTCTGTGGGCACGTGTCTGCCCCTCATCCCCAGCCTTACCTGAGTGCCCCTCTCCTGTCCTACTCAGAGCCTGGTCCTTGCTCTCCTGCCGCCCACCTCCCCCCACCCCCCAGCCCCCCGCCGCAAAGAGCAGCTCCCCAATCATCTCACCTTGGTGCCTCAGTATGACCTCTGCAGGACGCCAGATTATAGCCATCACCCCCATGTGGGTGACTATCACCCCAAATCTAATAGGGTCACCTCCAGACACGCCCCCTCTCTTCAAACTCTCCTAAAGCTGCCCCAGTTCCCAGTTTCTGCCAGGAACAGGTACCCCCAGCCCCCCGCTCAAGATTTTGACTTTGCTGTGCCCCTCCTTCCTCCCTCTCACACAGGCAACATGTAGCATTTGGGCCCATTCTCCCCAATCTGCCGGCACCACCGAGTCCTCCTGACCCCTCGTGTTTCCAATATTTCAGCAATTTCTTACCTAAACCCCCGGCTCTGCCTCCCTCGTTCATATCCATTAGGTACAAGCTGAAACTTTACTCTTTCTCGAACCCCACTCACATTTATGCCTCTGCTTAAGAACCACTGAAGGCTTCCTAGTGCCCACTGGATCAAGATCAAAGGCTTCAGTGCAGCCATCAAAAGCCCTCTGTCCCCTGGGTCTCACCTCCCTACCTCCAAGCCCAGGAGATAGAGCCACTCTCTGTCCTGACTCTCAAACCCTTCTCCGGAATTTTGGAAAATGCCATCATCCCTGCCTGGACTGCCTTCCTTCCTGCCTGTCCCCTCCTATTCATCCTTCAAAGACTCAAACACTCTAGTCCACCACCTGCCCGAGCCCTCAGTACCCTCTCCTTCATTACACAATTCGGTCCTTGATGAGAAATTCTCATCCTTTCCTCTTGTCCACGATTTAATGCCTATTTGTCACGTCTCCCCATCTTCCCAAGGGCAGGAACTCTGTCTCATGTACCACGCAAGGCTTCACAGTATTTGACTCATGGGACTTCACTGCCCAGATGCAGGGTTTTCCACAACAGCGTTTCCAGCAGAGCTCTTTTTGTCAAATCGTACATGAAAACCCAACATGGCAGGCATATCGAAGGGGGCTGCTCTGGTTTGGGCACGGATGGGGGTCCTGACCTCCCCCAGCTCCTCTGGGGAACCCTAGGACTCTGGAGAACACAGTTTGAGAACCACCGGCCCTGCTGCAAACTCTTCAGTGTGGTTATCACATCGCTTCACGAGCCGGTCTCGTCTCATCTGGTCAGTTGTGTCCCAAACTGCCGGCCACTCCAGAAAACACCACATATTCCCTTTAAGCTGGGGGCCCACAAACCACCAACATGCTAAGAATGGTTTTTACACTGTTAGAAGGAGAAAAGGAGCGGGGAGGGAGGAGGGAGGGGAGGAAGAGCACGGGGAAAAGAAGAAGACTATGAAGCAGCAGCAGCAGAGACCCTATGGCCCTCAGCGCCTAAGAAATTTACTATCTGGTCCTTCACAGAGAAAGCCTGTTGACCCCTGGCAAACTTTCAGAGTCTACACTGTTCCCCGTGCCATTCTCTCTACCTAGAATACCCTTTGCATGTGAAAGCTGGACAATGAATAAGGAAGACTGAAGAAGAATTGACGCCTTTGAATTGCGGTGTTGGCGAAGAATATTGAATATACCACGGACTGCCAAAAGAACGAACAAATCTGTCTTAGAAGAAGTACAACCAGAATGCTCCTTAGAAGCAAGGATGGCGAGACTGCATCTTACATACTTTGGACATGTTGTCAGGAGGGATCAGTCCCTGGAGAAGGACATCATGCTTGGCAGAGTACAGGGTCAGCGGAAAAGAGGAAGACCCTCAACGAGGTGGATTGACACAGTGGCTGCAACAATGAGCTCAAGCATAACAATGATTGTAAGGATGGCGCAGGACTGGGCAGTGTTTCGTTCTGTTGTGCATACGGTCGCTATGAGTTGGAACCGACTCGATGGCACCTAACAACAACAGAATACCCTTACCTGACTTTCACTGGCTTCTAGTGATCCCCATTCATTCTAAAGGAGTCCCTGGGTTGTGCAAACTACTAACTGAAAGTTTGGTGGTTTGAACCCACCCAGAGGTACCTTGGAAGAAAGGCCTGGCGATCTGCTTCCTAAACGTCACAGCCTTGAAAACCCTACGGAGTACAGTTCTACTCTGCACACATGGGGGTTGCCAAGAGTCAGCATCGGCTCGAAAACAACTGGTTTTGGGTGGTTACTCATTCTAAAGGCCCAGTCAAAATGCCAGCTCCTCAACAAAGCAGTACCCCAAATGCCCCTGCTCCCCAGCCTCTGCCTCAGGACTCCCAGACCAAGACCACACTCATTTCTTAGGCTTCAGCCTTGGGGTAATACCTACTCCCAGGACTGGCCTGCAAAGACAGGTCCCTTCTTGTTCATCCTGGTGCCCTGGCCCAGTGCTGGGTGCAACACAGGGTCCAATAACTGCAACACAATGGACCCTGAAACCCTCCTCAGCAAAGCACCCCCCCACACTACCTCAGCCAACTTCCTGCAGACCCCCAGCAGACCGCTTCAGGGGCACCCACCTCGTCCTGCAGGTTGATGTCACTGGGCCCGCGATTGAGCTGCTCCTGCAAACTGGACACCACGGCATTGTTGCCAGGCACTCGGTAAATGCCCGTGGACTCCAGCCCCCGTGCTTCCACGATGCGACAGCACGTAGCCACGATCAGGGGGACACGCTGGGGACACAGGCAGGGTGGGCGTTAGGGAGGGTAAGGGCAGCACTCGCTGCTGGTGGGGTAGGGGGCTGAGGTGGGGCAGTGCCAAGAACCCTGTGTAGGGGACAAGAGGCCCTCTCTGTCTCTAGTCTGGGGCCCCGCCATGCTCAGGGAAGGAGCCCAGGCCAGGGCAGGGCCTCTGGGCTCTGACCCAGTCCTG
The DNA here is from genome assembly GCF_024166365.1 of Elephas maximus indicus. Classification (NCBI taxonomy): domain Eukaryota; kingdom Metazoa; phylum Chordata; class Mammalia; order Proboscidea; family Elephantidae; genus Elephas; species Elephas maximus. The sequence goes on along the minus strand of NC_064837.1, from coordinate 46,086,461 downwards.
CTGCTCCCTCCCTGGAGACCTGGGTGGTCGCTTTCCTCTCTGGGCTGTTTTTCCAGCTATGCTGTCACGAAGTGAGCGGCTGGTTCCAAAGTCCCTTGCAGCTTGGTGCCTCAGTCTCCCCCCTTCCCGCTTGCTCTGGAGTCTGGTGGGACCCACCTGGTTCTCTGTGGCTGGCTGACACTCCTCCAGCCGCACCCCAAATGCTCTTGGGGCTACCTTCTTGTTCTTTTTGATGATGTTGATACCCCAGGGGGCTTTGGGGGTGGTAGCACTGTCATCTGGGTTGAGGGAAGCAGAGAGAGCCAGAGTGAGCTGGGGGGATACAGGGAGGGGCAGCAGCCACACACGGTCACAAGCTCACATGCCACATTCATACATGTGTGGACACACGGGGACTTCATCAGAGAAGTAACCAAGATGCTGAGGGTTGATGGGAAATTATATCCCAAGAGAGGCTGTTTACCCTGGAGAGACCTCAGAGTAATAGAAGGACTTCTGTGTGGCCTCAGGAGCTAAAACTAGGACCAGGGGCTGGGATCTATAGATCCTGGTACAACCAAAGGAAGAATTTTCTAACAGCCAAAAGCACATGGAGATGGAAAGGGCTGCCTCCAGAAAGGGTGAGCCTCCCATCCCTGAAGGTACATGAACAGAGACTGGGGACCGCACGGTGGGGAATCAGATTCAGAGCCCCCAGGCCCACAAAGGCATAGCCCCGCATATACCGTCAGCACACACACTAGAATAAACCCTGACACACACCCACAGGCGTGAACAACCAGACACACAGACAGCCCAATATACACACACATGCACACACATGTGCGCACACAACAACAGGCACACACACACTCAAATTTCCTCCCTCCCTTTGCAGGTTGAGCCTCCCCCCAACCCCCGGCCCTGCCCGACACATACACCGCGCCCTCTCAGCACCACCTTCCTACCCTTGCTGCCTGTGTGCAGGTCTTGAGTCCTGAGGCTGCGAGGTGCACTCTGCTTGAGGAATTCAGACTTGAGGAACTCAGACTTGAGGAACTCAGACTTGAGCCCCCCCAGGCCACGAGAGCCTTTGGGAGAGGAATCAGCTTTGGGTCCAGAGCTATGGCTGTATAGGAAACAAGGGGAGAAAAGGGTCTTCATCTGGGGTGGCCCAGTGTGTACCACCCTGGCCTACTGCCACTTCAGATGTCCCCCTCCATCCCTGAGGTTACTGTGCCTATCTGGGCTGGAGCCCCTCAACGCCCCTGCCACCCTTCCTGCCCTCCCCTCCCTCAGCAGAGGGAGCCTGGGGCCCTACCCTCGGGCCTGGAGATGGGCCAAGAGGACGTCCTCTATCTGGTGGCCCCCCATCCCACGGGAACTGCTCCATGAGGAGCCCTGCCCAGAGGGCAGCGCCCACGTCACTGGCCAGGGCTGGGCCTCACCTCACTTTTCGGTAATCGTTAAGCTTTTTGCTGATCAGAGCTTGGTTGGCACAGCCGGGGTCCTGGAGCAGGAGAAGAGATGAGACCATGTCAGTGCCCGTGTCCAGCCTACCCCAGGCTCATCCCTAGCCCTGCCTCAGCCTCATTTCCCCTCTGCTCCATGTGCCAGGTGGAGAGCATAGACATGGGAGCGAGAGAGACCAGGGCTGAGTCCCGGGCACCCCCTCACCAGCTGTGTGGCTTTGGGTAATCCACTTAGCCTCTCTGAGTCTCTGTCACCTCAGCAGTAACATGGGGTGATAATATGGCAACCTCAGGATTGGGGTGCAGAATTATACACATAGCACTCATCACAGTCCTGGCAGTCACAAGGGAGGTGCCTAATGAGGGGCAGCTATACAGTTGTGAAGTGACTAAGCCCTGTTGAGGGCAGCCCAGCCAGGCCCGCCACAGCAGGGGCCCCAGGTTCCAGGTACTTTCCTTCTTGCTGTGGGGAGGGCAGAAGGTCTGTGACCTAAGGGGCTGTGCACCAGCACCCCCTCACCCCATGGCCAGAGCAGGCGACCACCTGGACCAGGCCCCAGACCCGCTATCCTCTTGGCGGAGACCAACCTCTAAGCTCAGGACCCCTGGACAACTTTGTGCAGATTATGCCAAGTGCAGGCACCTGGTTGGGGGGGTGTGGGCAGAAACCCAGCTTGCGCCCCATGCCAAGCCTACACCCTGGTGTGTAGCTGTGGCTGCCCAGAGGATGGGGGGGTCACTTCTTAATTCTCCAAAAGTCCCTGCCAAAGCCCTTGGCTCAACCCCTGTCCACCTGCTGCCACAGGCCAAGCCTCTTGGCTTCCTCCCAAGGTCAATTTATTCAACCCCCTGCAGATGGATCAGCCCTGCCAGAAGGGCCGGGCACAGTTTTGAGGCAGGGGCACCTCATTCTCTAATACACCCCTATAGGAGAATCCTGCCTCCCTAACTTCTTGTGAGAAACTGAGCTGACCTCTCTGTGCCAGAGCCTGCCCAAGGCAGTAATAATGATAATTATTATTATAATTACAGTTATTACTGCTAATTCAAGATCCTGAACACTAAGGACACCAGGGACTCTGTCAGTGCACTTCACACCAAAACCTGGCTAGATCGAGTTGCAAGGTGGACCCTTGTTAGCCCATTTTATTGAAGAGGAAAATGAGGCCCAGAATGCTCAAGTGAGGTCCCACAGCTGGTGAGGGGAAGTCCCTGGAGACAGACGGGCCCTGCCCGCCCACGCCCCAGGCCCAGGTGGGGCTGGGCATGGCCCTCACCTCGCCCTCGGCCCTGCTGTTCTCCCGGATCGCTCTGATCCAGCCCAGCATGTCATCCCGGTCCTCAGCCTGAAAGAGATATTCACAGAAGTCAGCGGTGGTCAGCCGGAACACGTGCCTCCTCTTGGTCTCGCTGTAGGAGATGTCCACCAGGCAGGAGCCGATGCAGACGGGCGCCGCCTCGTCCTCACCTGCGACGGCCACCGCAGCCCCCGCCGCCGGCCCGGGCTCCCGCCGCTCCTTGCTCAGCGAGAGCGAGCGCGCCCGCAGCGCGGCGTACACCCGCTTCCACTGGCGCAGGCCACTGCCCGCTTTCTGCAGGGAGACACGCAGGGTGGGGGAGAGAGATGGGAGGGAAGAGGGTGAGAAGCTAGGCCCAGAGACGGAGGGGGCCCCAGGCGTAGCAGCCAGTGGCCAGCAGTGGGACCCCCACCCCACTGCCCGCCTTCTGCCTGCAGTCACCAGTAAATTCTCCAGCCCCACACCTGCCTGGATTCTCCTACCCATCATTCTCAATCCTCCTGAGGATCTCCAACCTTCTCCACTCTTCATATATGGGCATCAGATGCAATCGGAGCCCTGGAGGCAATCCAGCCCTCCCTACCCTGCATGACCCACCTTAAATAAAATTCATGCAGAACCATCTCTAGCCCATACGCCCCCAGATACTGCTTCCCTGCATAGCACTTGCTCTCTTTGCCTCTTGAGACTCCACTCAGTGTCCCCTTCCCTGGAAACTGTTCTCAAGGTCCTCCAGACCTGCCGTGTTGTCAAAGCCAGTAGGAGCTTCTCGGCCCTTGTTGTAACTCGGGCTCTCAGTGGCTTTGGACACAGCTGCTGCTCCTTCCTTCTCCAAACCCTCTTTTGGTATCTGGGCTCCCACGTTCCCTGGTTTTCCTCCTGATTCCACCAGCACCTTCTCAGTCTCCTCCACAGCCCACTGCCCGACACATCCTCCAGGCCAGTGGCCCTCAACCGGTGCAAGTCAGCACCAAGGGACATTTGGCAATGCCTGGGGACATCTGCAGTTATCACAACTAGGGAGGTGCTACTGACATCTAGTGGGTAGAGGACAGGGATGCTGCTAAACATCCCACAATGCACAGCACAGCCCCCACAGCAAAGAATTATCAATATATCAATAGTGTTGAGGTTAAGAAACACTGCCCTACAGGAAGGCAAGCCCCAGAACTCCGTCCTGGGCCCTCCTCTCCCTGCCCTCCTCTCTCAGGGACCTCACTCATGCCCCTGGCTCTAAACCCAGGCCATCTGCTGATGGGGAGTCCCAAAAGTATATCCCTGTCTGCCATCTCCCCGAGCCACAGTCCTGTGCCTGCCTGGCATCTCCACATGGATACCCTACAGGCACCTCACATGCTACTTGCCCATTACGGGGCACTTGATTTTCCCCATCAAACCCATTCTCCACTCCTCCCCCGATCTTCTCCAGCTCAGTAAATCCACCCAGACGCCCAGAAACCTAGGAGTTACCCTGACTCCTTCCTCTTCCTCACCTCTGATAGCCAACCCACCAGGAAGCCTCCAAAATATCACCTGTCACCTTCTCTACTGCTCCTACCCTTGTCCATGCCATCAATACCTGTGGCCCCAACAACTGCAAAGAACTTCCCCGTTTCCACTCTCAACTCCTTCAATCCACTCTCCATGCAGCAGCTGCATGAATCATTTTAAAACATAAAGGAGACCCTGTCTCTCCCCTTACTTAGCAAGGTTTCCCATCACCTTGGAATCAAATCCAAGGCCTCTTGGGATCTGGTCCCTATCTCTATCCAAACCCTTCTTCTCTGCCTCTTTCTTTCTCTGTCCAGTCACAGAGGCCTTTTCCGGTGAACAGCCGTGTCTTTGCCTTCTCAGGACCTTTGCACTTGCTGCTCCTTCTGCCTGGAGCTCTCTTCTCTCTGCGTGGCTACCTCCTTCTCACCCTTTGATTTTACGGTCAAATGTCACCTCAGTGAGGCTTCCTCTGACCTTTTTTTTCTAAGGGCAATTCTCCCCTTGCTACCAACTTAAAATCAATAGCGTCCCCCTGTTGGTTTTCCCTGGAGTGCATGCTGCAAGCTCGGGTTATCGTGTTTGTTGATTTCTCCCAGTAAACTAGCCTCCTGGGTGGCAGGCAGCTTGTCTCTCTCACACTTCTATACCCCAGAGCCTAGAACTGCCCAGGCACAGGGAACGTGCTCACCAGTAACTGCTGAATAAGTCCATTAACGACTCTCGGAGTTCCCTAGGGCAGGGGCTGCATCTCCCCCGTCAGACCAAGGACTCCTTTCCTCTGGCTGGTCGCCCACCTACCACTCAGCACCCAGCACAAGCCTCTGCCCTCAGAGCAAACAGATGAAGAACGCCTGGGGCTCTGGAGTGAACACAGCCCACGGCTGCCTCTCATTTAGTTGACCCCAGCAGTGGGCCCTGCCTACCATCATGGTCCTGCTGGACCAGGAAGGGGACGGATGTTCAGAGAAGGAAGACAGCATGGTCCCTCCAGGGAGAATTTCAGTGGCAGTGAGACAGTGACAAGGACACCACTCAGACGGAACCAGCTGGGTGATCCTGGACGCGTCAAGCCCCCTCCCCTGGCATCAGTGGCCCCTGTCGGTAAACTGAGGGGTGAACTAGCTGGTCTCCAGGCTCAAATGCTGGAGCTGTGACTATGGGAACATGTCAGTCCCCACTCCTCTGCCTGACAATCTGTGGTCTGTTAAAGAAGCTGGGGGCTAGGAGGAGGCACAGGAGAGGTTTGAACTGCTAGAGTCAGACGAATCTGGCTGACAAGGAAGAACCCTGAAGAGACCAAGGACCTGATGCTGATTGAGGACCTCCCTAATTCCCAGGCCACGGCACTGAGGGGACGAGTGAAAATGAGCTTTGTCTTCCAGAACTAACCAGTGAGCATGGAGGAGCCAGCTCTCTCCCTGCCCAGGAAACACTGAAGGGAGCTGGCAGGGGGCCCCAGAGCTAGGGGGACAGGCTACCTGGCAGGGAGGAGCCAGCAGCTCTCACAAGTGCCCTTCGATGGCTCAAAAGTTGGACTGAAAGTGTTTGTCTACTCAATCCCCCTTCCTCATGCTCACCTCAGTTGGCACAGCTGACTCTTGCTTCCCCTCCTGGTTTAACGTCCATCTTGCTGGCTCTCCTTTTGGCTCTCCATCAGGAGCCTAACCTCCCCCACCCCTACTTCCTCCCCCAGCCACCAAAAGTCAGGACTGCTCAGGTCTCCTGCCTGTGCTCCATGCCCGCGCTCTGCGTGGGCTCCTCACACCTGTGGCTGCACACTGAAGGACAAATCTTCACAGCGCCAGCCTCCCTCCTGAGGGCCACACCCTTCAGCCTCTGTCCCCAGGACACCTCTGCTGGGGTGTAGCCCTGGGTTCCCAGTCTTCACATAGCCCCAACAGAACCCCTTGCTTCCTTTCCCCAAAGCTGCTCCTTCTCCAGTGCCCTGTGGCTTAGGGGATGGTCGCACCACCTACCGCCCCCCTACAACCCAAGCCAGGCACCCAGGAACCATCATCACCTCCTCCGTCCATCCTCACCTCCTGCCATCAGCAAGCTGGGGCCATTTTTCCCTTGAACTTCTTTCTAAAGTGTCCCTCCCCTCGGCCCCACAACACCACCCTGGGCCCTACTCTTGCTCACCTGGACAAAAGCAATGGCATTGTCTCCAACTGTCACAGATGCAACGCTTGTCACCTGGTATTGCACACCTCCCTACCACCCACTTAAAACCCTGGAAAGGCTTCCCCTGGCTGCTGAGGCCCCACGGGCAGCGGCAGGCACCTGACTCCCACGATGCTCGCCCTCTGTGCTCCAGCCACCTTAGGTTTCAGCGTGTCCCTTCCCGCCTTTCTCCTAGGCCTCTTCTCTCCCTCCCCACCCTCTCTGCTCTGTGGATCCTCACATATCTCAGCTTTCAGGAGCCCCCTGCCCCCCGGCCACCCAACAGAGGTTAGAGTCCCTATTATATGTTAGACCCTTGAACTTCCCCATCATAACATGAAATTATCATGCGACATAGTTTCTCTACTTGTTGTGAACCCCAGGAGGGCAGGGCTGGCCTGCCTTCCTCACCACTAGACCCAGAACCTCAACAGAAAATTCCAAGCAGAGTCTGGCCAAAGCCGCAAACCCACTGCTGTCGCGTTGATTCCAACTCATAATGACCCTATAAGACAGAGTAGAACTTCCCCATAGGGTTTCCAAGGCTGTAATCTTTATGGAAGCAGACCACCTCATCTTTGTCCTATGGAGCGGCTGGTGGGTTTGAACAGTTGACCTTCTGGATAGCAGCTGAGTGCTTAACCACTGTGCTACCAGGGCTCCTCTGGGCAGAGCAGGCCCTAAGTAATTAGCAGCAGGATGGTTGAGGGCATGGATGAGTTCCAGTCCTGCCCGGAGTACACATCTCACTTAATCCCCACAATAGTGCCTGGAGTACTGTAACATTGTCCCCATTTCATAGATCAGAAGAGTGAGGCTCGGAGATGTGAAGGGATTGCCCAAAGTCACATGTTTGATAAGTGGCTGGGCAGAAACTCAAAGTATGTCTAACTTCAAAGCCTATGTTCTTTCTTGATACCACAAAACCCCCAGAGTGCAAGGTGGAGAATTCAAATAATAGCAGCAACCAGAAAAGTAGCCACTCCCCAGCGCTAGGCACTGGGTAAGCTCTTTACTTAGATCAGCTCATTTAATCCTCAGCAACAGGTTTATGAGCTAGGGATTATTATTAGCTCCATTATACAGACAAGGAAACTGAGTCATAGATAGGTGCATCATCCAAGCTCTCACAGCAATATGTGATGCAGCCAAGACTCAATCCCAGGTTTATCCCAGCCACTGTCAGCTGTCTGGACTCTTGCAGGAACAGCATGGAGCTGCAGAAGGGCTGCCTGCCTCTTCCCTCCTCCCAGGCTGCCTCAGCCCAGGGCACCGGCCTAGGACCCAAGGTTTACACCCTACAAATCCAAAGCCCCTCCCTTCTCCTCTCCAGCATCCTACTTGTCTCCCCCCATCTCCCCACCCACCCATCCCCTCCTGTCCCAGCCCCTTTCTTCTCTCACCTGGATCTCTGTGGTGGCTCCTGTCTGGTCTTCTTGCCTCTGGTTTGGCCCCCAGGAAGCCAAACAGGTCTTTTAAAGCTGTAACTACCTCCCATAAGAGCTCCCAGGGGCTTTCGGTTGTCTGAGGAAAAAGGCTAAAATTCTTGCTCATCCTGCAAGGCCCTGAAAGAGCTGACCTCTGCTTCCTTCTCAGGCCTCAGCTCCTCTAAGAGGATCACCCTGGCCTCCCTTTCTCATTGTCCAGGAGCCTCCGGAGCCATTTTTGTGGTGATGTCCCAACTGGGGATCACTGTGGGACCCATTTGTCATAATTCCAAGCACAATTTGATCAGCTCCATCTCACACCAAAGACCACTGCTCTTTGCTAACCTCTTTTTCATGAGTTCTCTAAATCCTCCAGAAAGTTCTTGCAAGCATCTAACCTCTACCCGTCATACTACAGCCTAAGCTGGTTTCCTTTGACTCAGAGGCTGTGGGGTAGGTGCAGGAGAAGATGAGAGTTATGCTGGGAGCCAGCTTCCATTCACCCCCTGGCTCAATCCTCTGGCTGTCTTACCTTCCCCTTCTTGGTGAGGATCTGCTTATAATACAACCAGCCTTCCCTCCTGACATCGCTGAAGGTTGAATCTGAGAGGTCAGAGGTTGAGTGTCGCTTAGAAGGGGCGTCAGCATCTTCGGAGGTGCCCCAGCTATCCAAGGACTGCAGGGAGACAACAGGGGGCAGTTTAGGGTGGCTCCCACGGTGCCAGCATCTCAGGAACCCCATGGACCACGTGTAGCTGTGTGGACCTGGTGTAGGCCTGTACCATGCTCTGACATGTTCTGTGGCCTCAGGGGCCTTGCTTGCCCTCTCTGGACCATTCGTCTTGAGGTCATGAGACATATGTAATGGGAAAGCCAGAAGGAAGTGCACCGCATGCCTCACTGCCCCAGAGAAGCCAATCTGGGACCTCCCTTGACTTTATAGACTGAAAGGAATTAAATAAACAGAGGAAGCGGTTGTGTCAACAAGGAGTTAAATCAACAGGGGAAGTGGGAACATCAACATAGACCAAGTTCTTGGAGCAGGTAGTCGTGTCCACAAGGAGTTAAACAGAGGAAGTGACAGTGTCAACAGAACTCCAGCAATAGAGGTGACATGTCAAGGGAAAGCTAAGTAACCAGAGGAAGTGATAAGGAATAAACCAGGTGATAATATCATCAAGATGTTAAGCTAATCAGAGATATTATCGAGGGTCTGAAATCAAGATGGCTCTCCCAGTCCATCCACAATCAAGAGTTCAAGCCATTTCAGACCTGACCTCAAGTCTCCCCAAGTCCCGAGGCTGCAGATGCCAGCCCCTCCATCACATCTCAAACCTGTGGCCCCCTTTTCAGTGGACTCCCCTGTCCCCTGACGACATCATGCAAATATGGACTGAGTGCCCACTGTGCCAGGCACGGTGTTAGGTACTAGGGACACAGCAGTTAACAAAACATATAAAATTGCTGCCCTCAGGAAGCTTACACTCTAGCTGAGGAGACAGGCAAGAAACAAGATAAATACACAAATTGTATAACATGGTAAGTGTTAAGGAAAAAAACAAAGCAGGAAAGGGAGATATGGAATTCAGAGGTGGGGCGGAATGTGGTTTTTGACTAAAAAGGCTGAAAACAAACAAACAAAAAAAAACCCCATTGCCATCGAGTCAATTCTGACTCATAGTTACCCTGTAGGACAGAGTAGAACTGCCCCATGGAGTTTCCAGCCAGTGCCTGGTGGATTCCAACTGCCAACCTTTTGGTTAGCAGCTGTAGCGCTTAACCACTACGCTGCTGAAGAAAGTGAAAAAGTCTTCTAAAGTCTTTTTTAAACCCATTGCCGTCGAGTTGATTCTGACTCATTGTGACCCCACAGGGTTTCCAAGGCTGTAAATTTCTACAGAAGCAAACTGCCCCATCTTTCTCCTGTGGAGCTGCTGGTGGTTTTGAACCATTGATTTTCGGGTTAGCAGTCGAGCGCTTTAACCACTGCATCACTGGTACTCCTTAAACCAAACAGTTTAGCTTAAGTTGTAAAGAATGCTCTTTTAAGAACTATCTATATGGGATCAGGAAACCCTGGTGACATAGTGGTTAATTACTACAGCTGCTAACCAAAAGGTCGGCAGTTCAAATCCGCCAGGCTCTACTCTGTCCTGTAGGGTTGCTGTGAGTCGGAATCGACTCGACGGCAACGGGTTTGTATGGGATCAAGTTGACAACAGCAACTTGAAAAGTTAGATACGAAACTTAGTGGGGAGTGAGTTTATGTTAATGAGAGAGGAACAATTCGGAAAAGGATGGTGAGAATGGTTGCACAACTTGAAGACTGCAATCAATGTCACGGAACTGTACATGTAGATGCTGTTGAATTGGTGTATGTTCCACTGTGTATAACCTCAACAACAAAAAAAAGAAAGTGAAAAAGTGAGTCACGTGGCTATGGGGGAGCTAGAGAAGGGGCACTCTAGGCAGAGGGAACAGCAAGTGCAAGGCTTTGGTGGGCAGGCGTACAATGTCTTTAAGTGATGACAGAAGGCTGGTGAGGCTGGAGCCATGTGGTTGAGAGGAGGGTGGGTGGGTGGAGGGAGAAAGGGAAAGACAGGACATTTCAATCACAGGGGTCTTCCTGCCACAGACCTGGAACCCTACCCCAAGGTTGTGCTCCATATCTGAGGGGTCATCCCCCTCCCCATACCCTTACCCCAGCACCCTCACACTCGCACGCACACACTCGGCACTCACCCCATCAGTGAAGAAGCTTCGGAGCATCCGCAGGCTGGGTACTCGGTTTGGCAGGCGCCTGGGGAGTGAGGGGTGAGGTGAGGGATACAGGAAGCATAGCTGGCACCTCACTGTCTTGTCAGCCCCCAAACCCGAAGGCCAAGAGGACTTCCAGGGAGGGAGCACGCTGTCTCCGGGGGATAGAGGACCCCAGGGCCAGACCCCTGCCATAGACCAGCCAGAGGAGTAGCTGGCCTAGGTGGCTAGGCATGGTCCCGCCCACCCTGCCTCCAGACCCAGCCTCACCGCAGAGCCCTGCCCTCATCCCGGAAGGTGTTGAGCCCGTCGTCACAGGACTTGGAGCGCTCCGTGGTGATGGCCAGCAGGTAGGAGGAGCGGCGGCCGGCTTTGATGCTACCTGCAAAGTGCCCATATTGGGCCCCAGGATCAGGGGGGCGGCAGGTCAGGAACATCCCCAGAGTCCTCTCATTTGGGCAGGGCCAGGGGATGACGCCCCCCATGGGGTCCCAGGGGCAGCAGAAACCAGTCGGAAGAGCTCCAGACATCGGGCAACAGGCCCAACAGACACCCCGGGGGCCAGACAGTAGGGGCCAGGATGAGGCTGGGGCGTAGGGAGACTCACTGCAGTCCCGGGAGTAGTGACGGCCAAGGGCAAAGGTGAAGGTTGGGGAGGATGGGCTGGTGCTCAGGACAGGGGCCGAGTTCATGGCACTGGAGACCACTGCAGAGGCAGGAACGTGCTTGGCTTGGAGGTCGATGCTGGGGCTGGTGGGCTCATCTGCACAAGTGGAGGGAGTGGTGGGTGGAGGTGGCAGAAAGCCTGAGCTTGCCTCCCCACTCCAGCCTTGCCAGCCCCATGCTCCTCGACTCTAGGCCCAGACCACATCCCAGAGCTCCTCAAGCCCTCCAAGGCCCTGATGGCAACACATCTTGACTCCTGGCTTCCGGTGCCATTATCTTGCATTCTGGTCTTTCTCCCAGACCCCTAGACTCAGCCCAACCCATCCTGCTGCCTCACAGGCACCTCATATTCAACAAGCCCTAAACCTTTTTGTTCTTCCTGACTCACTCCTTCTCATTGCAATATTGGGGTGAGGCACCACCCTCCAGCAAGGCCAGAAACTTGGGACTCATTCCTGCCTCTCCACTCTCTTGTCTCTCTTTTATCTAATACCTATTCTGAAGGCAAGGATTCAATAGTTCCTTCAAGATAAAGTTCAAACTCCCCAGTGACCGACAAGGCCCCTCAGGACCCATCCCCATGACCTGGAAGGGCATCCTGGGGAGTGAGGGGCGAGGTGAGGGATACAGGAAACATATCCTGTTTCTTCTCCCTGGAATACTCTTTCCCCAGCTTACTCTTTCTCATCCTTCAAGTCTTAGCCATAATGTTCTTTCTCCAAGATTTTCTCCTTGGCTCCCGTGCCCCAGTCTAGGTTATGTGCTTTCCTATGTTCTCCCGGAGCTTCCTGTACTGCTATCACACTCCATCCTGCTGGACCGTTATTGTTGGATTGTCTCATTCCCCTGCTGGGCCATACATTCCATGAGAGGAAGAAGCCTAGCACATTGCCTGACATCAGTATTGTTGGAGAGATGGAGAGTGGATGGAAGGAACAAAGGAAGGATGATATAAAGAAAGGATGGAAGTACAGGTGAAAGGAAGGAGATGAAAGAAGGAAAATGGACGGATGGATGGAAAGAAGGAAAGTAGGAAGGGAGGGAGGCACAGAGGGAAAGAGGGAGAAGAGAGGAAGGGAGGGAAAGGTGAATGAAAAGATGGTTAGAAGGATAAATAAATGAGAGGTAGGAATAAAAGAAAGGATGGGTGGAAAGATGGATGGACAGAATGGATGGATGGACTATGGACAGACAGAGAAACAAGATGATCCCAACAGGCTACAGTTTTGCCCACAGTAGACAGATATGTGGGGTAAATTAGGGCACAGACAACCAAGTCCCCCAAGACAGCCACCTGCACCATCACTCACCAATGAAGGGGATGGAAGCCAGAGAGTCTTCAGTAGTGGTCAAAGGGGCCACCTTCCTGCCTGGACGCTCTCCTTGCTCACTGGCCTCTGGTTCTGTGGACTCGTCACCAAAACCGAGGTTCATCTGTCTTGCAGGGGGCAGCTGGACCTTTCGGCCCGTCGGAGGCTTCTGCCTCAGGACCACTTCGTCACGGCGCTCCTCGGTGGGAGGCTCCAGGGTCCGGGTGCTGGACTCTGGACGGACAGCCCTGGGTGGTTCAGAGGCCTCTGGCGGGAACGATGCAGGGGACTGGGCCAAGTTGAAGGTGGGCAGCCCCCCAAACGGTGAGTCTCGAAAGGAAAGTGCATGCAAGAGGCCAGTCCGGCGCTGGAACGATGGGCTGTAGCTCCGGTACCCAATGTACCCGATGTCGTCCAGGCCCTGCAGGCCAGGTGGGGGTGGGGCCTGGGGTCCCGACAGGTCCCGAGCAGGGCAGGCAGTGGGGCGGGCAGACGGATGCTGAGAAGCCCAGCCACAGCGCTCCAAGCGGGGTGACACCAGGGTCCCTGGCCCCAGTGCCTCAGCCGAGTGAGTGGCCCGGCTCAGGTAGTCGTCTGAACGGGCTCGGTGCCAGCCCTCCTGGCCCAGCTGGCTCAAGGCATCCTGGGAGGTGGAGCAGGGCCATGGGTGGTGGGCAGTCACGTCCTCCAGCCGGTCCTGGGAAGCACTGCGGGCCCGGGGCGGCATGGCTGGGCACCGTCTCTCCCCCGCCCTGCGGGGCACCTGGTTTGACAGCCAGTGTGACAAGGCCTGCTGGCACTCCAGTCTGCTGGGGGGCACCCGGCTGCCGGGCTCTGGGAAGGCACGGAGCGTCCGGGGCTCGGAGGGGAGGCGGGGGAAGGCACCAGGGCTGGGGCGGGGCTGGCTCATCCCCAAAGAGGGGTTGTCTGGAACAGCACAAGCAGCAGACGGGACTCGGGGCCCTGGGTCGCTCCAGGCAGCGGGACTCCGGGGATCACTGGGCAGTGCTGAGAGGGGCTCAGGCACCACAGTGGCCCAGGTGGAGACCCGGGCCGGCGGGGCATAGGTCTTGCGGGGGTAGCAGAGGGGCGGTGGCTCTGGGATGCTGCGGGCCTCTCCGGAATACGGCTCGTTCCCCTTCAGGTAGGCGTCCTGGGAGTAGGCCTGGCCAGAGACACGGAGGGAGGTGAGCGGGCCAGACAGGTCCCACAAGACAGGGCTAGTGCAGCCCTGGGGAGGTCAAGGATCCCGACAAGGAAGGGGACTGAAGGGAGAGGACCTAGTAGGGAGAGTCCTGAGTAAGTGCATGGTTGTGGGAGGGCACACCCCAGAGACACTCCAGAGGGAGGACAGAAAGAATTAAGAGGCTTTTGAGAATCCAACACACACACCTACTTGAGAAAGAGACAGGGTTCTCTCTCCCTGACTTCTATGAGGCTCTGGGCCTCATTTCTCTAAGGCTTATGACAAGGACTGCCTTTAGCCACAAACATTCCAACATGTTTCCTGGGGTCCTCCCCTCTGCTGGCCTCAGCAGCCTTCCCACTTTGCTCTTAGGGCCAGGGATGCCCACAGCCTCTGGGGCAGAGCTGGAAAACTCCAACAGAGACCAGTCAAGGTGGCAGACAACAGAAAAGGAAGCCAGCTAAGGGTTGTGTCCAGGGTGGGGTAGGCTGGGGGTGGGCGGAGGTTGGGAAAGTCCAGCTGCCCGCTCATCCCCTGGATGGGAAGCTAGAAGCCTGGCTCCTGGACCACTGAGGGGGAGGAGTGTGCCCACCTTCTGCCCTCTGGGCCAGCCTCAGAAGAGGTGCCAGGCAGGCCAAGGGGCCTTCAGCCACCTTCTGCCGCCCCCAGGCCTGGAATTTGGCACTGGGAGCTGGGGCTGGTGCTGCATTGCTGAGGAGTGACAGGGCTGGCGCCCAGGCCCAGCCAAAAAAGGATGTGGCCCCCAGGGACAGCGGCCTTGTGGCCCTGGCCCAGCCTGGCCCTTGATGAGCTGCTTGGGGAGGGGGGGCCTCTCTAAGCGTTAAGCATCAAAGGGAGGGAGGGTAAAATCAAACACACACACACCCCACACCACAAGGAGACACTGTAGCATACACACCCAAAACACATTCACACACACACACATAGCAAAGCACAATGAGACACACACAAATAGCTACACCCCCAGTCCCAGGCACAAACATCATGTGATGAGGATGAACTAACCACACCCGCACACACTCAGCCCCCTTCGGACCCGCGCACACGGGGTGGCCACTCACATACCTCTCCCTCCTGCCATCCTGCCGGCTCCCAGGGCTTCCTGCATCACATCACGGTGGCGCTGGCCTAGGCAGCATCCTGGCCCGCCTCCGCTGTCCCCATCCCCTGCTAAGCCCCCTCTGACCACTTTGCCAGCCCTGGCGTTTGGACCCCCTCAGTCTGCCCTCCCTGTGGCTCCCCCGCGGCCCCCACCCGGCTAGAAGCTGGCTGGCGGGAGGAGGAGGGAGGAGAGGATGGGTGTGGAGGGGCCTCGCCGCGTCGGCGGTGGCGTCAGCAGCTGCCGAGGCCCGATTGGCCTCCAGCCTTGGCTCCCAACCACAGGAATGCCTGGGCCCCACCCTCTGGCCAGCCAAGATGTGGTGGGGGGAGCAGAGGTCTCCAGATGCAGATATCTAGGACTGCCTGCCCACCCGAGCCTGCGTAGCTGAGTTCTAGGTTGCTGCCTTTCCCACCCCTTGTCCCGCCGGCTGGAGAGAGTCAGGGACACCCGAGGCCCCACCCTGTCACCCTCCCAGTAGCTTGCCTCGTCTCAGCCTGGGGGGAGGTGCACGGACAGGCAGGGCCTTTGAGACTTGGGGTAAGCCATCCATCTCTCTGAACCTCCAGCCTTGCCTCCCCCTCCCCAGGTAGGGTAAGGGGACAATGGAGGTCAGAGGGTGGAGGTTCCCAGAGGGGCATGGTGCCAAGCATGGCACTGTGATTACAGTGATTACGAGAGCTCGGCCAGGGCAGAAGCCAGCACGGCAGCTCCCAGGGCCTCCTGGGCTTGGCCCCCGGCCCTCCCTTGAGGGGCAGTGACCTCAGGGGCAAGCAAGCTGACATCTGGCTGGAACCCATGAGACCAGGGAACCAGACACTGGGTAGAGAGGACTGCCCTGGGCTCTGGGTCAGGGCTGGGCGAGAGAGGCAGGCAGAGAGAGAGGGAGTCTGTGGGTGTGTGTGTGTCTGTGTGTCTGTGTGTGTGTTATAAATGGATACATGTAAACATATGAGTGCAAGATATGCTGTTTGTGGGATGTGCCCTCACGGTGTGTGGTGGGCAGGAGTGCCCGCAGGGGAGGGGGTTCAGCCTGTGCATTACGACTGCATATGTCTGGGCTATGGCAATGTTTGTGAGCAGATGTACTGTGGCACACTGCGATGTTTTGGGGGGGTGTAGTGGTGGGTGCCTGTGTGTAGCACTGACGGGTTGTCTGTATCATGGCATGTGCCTTGTGTGGCATGTCTCGTGCATTGTGTGTGTGTTCTCGTGTACTGTGATGGTAGAGTGTGCTGTATGAAGGGGCAACTGTGGGGTTGTGTTATGTGGCTGTGTGCCTGGTATGTTCTGCTTGTGTACTGTGGTGCATGGTGTGTCGTGTGAATGGAACACATGACGGTGGGGTAGCTGGGGTGTGCTGTGGGGGCATCTGGTGTGTGCTGTGTAAGTGCATGTGGTGGGCCAGGTGGACACACCTGTAAGAGACACACTTATGGAGCCTGGCAGGGAGAGGGTGTGGGAAGCAGGCAATCTCTCCTGGGTGCGGACAAGAACATGCCAGTCTGGCAGGGCCCTCTGGGCCACCCTCCTTCCAGATACCCGAGCAGGAATCCTGCCTGCCAAGGCCAACACCTCCTCTCCCCCAGCACAAAGCAGCCCGGAATGAAGCAACGGCCAGTCCCAGCCCAGGGAGGGGACTGGCATCCCCGATTGGGCAATGCCAAGCCATGTTGCCCCCTACACCCTAGGATTTGCCCTTTCCTCCCTGCCTCCCAGAAGGGCCGAGGCAGGAGTGAGTGCCTGAGGAGAAGGGTCTAGGGGTCCCACCCCTCAGAGAGCAGGGTCAGGACTCACCAGCTGGAGGATGTCCTCATCTTTGGGCATAATGGACAGTTCCAGGGTATCATCGCTAAGGAGATAGGGCAGAGGGTCAGTCTAGGCTAAGACAAGGGGGACTGGGAGAACAGGGATCCCGGTCGCCAGGGCAGGCGAAGGGCCAAGGTGGTATGCAGGGACATGGTGGGCCGGGAGCTATTATGTGGAAGGGAGGCAGGGGGTGCTCACCTATTCTGGATCAGAGCTATGACCTGGGAGTAGGTCTTGCCAATGATGCTCTCCCCATTCACCTTCACCAGCCGGTCTCCTGAGGACGAGGGAAGGGGCCACGTATGAGTAAGCATGGGGCACCAACAGCCCCACCTGAGAACTCTGGTACCATGTATAGATGAAGGTGGGGGGACAGGAATTTCCTCAACATCTAGATCCCAGAATCTCATCCTAACTGGAGGGTAGGGAGAAGAGACCCAGAAGGGTACAGAGAGCCAGGTAACTGGAACAGCTCACCTGTGCGAAGCCCTGCCCTGTGGGCGGGGCCATCATCCTTCACATTCTTGACAAAGATGGTATCCATGGGCTCCAGGCGGTGCCGGGGGGAGGGTCCTGGTGGGCATCAGCCAGGTTAGCTGGGGGTGGCTGCTGAAGGTCACACCCATGCACAGCTACACACATAGGGGACACACACTCAGAATGATCACACTCACACAGACACAAACAGATACACAGACCCACACAACCACAGGACACCATAACAGATCCAGGGGCACACAGAATCAGAAGAGAAGACACACACACACACACACCCCCGCCCCCGTGCTAGAAACTAGGAAAAAGGAACAAACTCAGTCCTTGCCCTTTAGGAGCTCACTGTCTAGTGGCCGAGACAGACAGGGAAAGAAAAAAAAAAAGTTGAGGGGGAAAAAAAAAGGAAAGGGTGCTTTGAAAGAGGCTGGTATCAAGTTCCCAAGTTGAATGGGTGAGTCACAGAAAAGCCCTCAAGCTCCCAGACACACGGAGGGGCATGAACACCCAATGCTTACACCTCCCACCCCATCCCTTCCCCAACAGAGGCCTGAAGACCCTGGGGTGGAAATTCATATACCCCAGGAATACTCTCCCCTGTATCAATGCCCTGCTGACTGTATCAGGGTAATGGGCTATTCCCCTCCCCTCCCCCAAGGAGTCACTGGGACAGGAACTGCCCATGGCTGCCCAGTAGAAGCCCCATTGGTAGAGCCAAAAGGCTGCCTGTTTAAGGAATTCTGCCTTGTTCACCCCCAGGGAGCCTGGGTGCCATCAAGGGGCCCTTTGCGATAGCAAGAGTGACAGCAAGGGAAGTTAGGCTCACATCTGAAGAAAAAAGGACCTCAGGGCCCCCTCACTCCCAACAGGACCCTACTCTCTCCATCCCTAAGGACAGCCCTTGCTCAACTCACCCCAGCCCCAGCCCCTGGGCTCTCTGCAGCCCCTGCCTGTGCCTCTGTTGGTGGATCTGTCTGGGCTGGAGCAACTCAAGGGCAGGGGCCAGGTCTTTGGTTCCCATCTGCTCCCCGACATACCCCACACAGAATGTGGAACGGACAGACCCAGAGGGAGACAAGTGTGGGGAAAGACAGAGGGAGGTGAGAGAGAGAGAATGAGGAGGAGATGCCCAGAGTGAGCCAAACCAGCAACAGAGAAGAGGCAAGATGAGGAGGGACTGGACAGGATGGGAAGAGAAGGGGTAGGAAGGGACAGGGCAGGACTGGAAGGAAAGGGAAGGGAAGAAGAGGACAGGAGAGGGAGAAGGAAAAGGGAAGAAGAGAAGTTGGGGTAGGGAGCACAGGGCTGCAAAACCCAGGCAGACTTAGGGCAGAGGGAAAGAGACAGAAGGCGGGAGGATGAGTCCCAGCACAGACCCAGCCCTGGGACCCACCCCTCGCCACTCCTTACCTCCTCCTCGGCCTCCATTGTCTTCCTCCTGCAGGGGACAGGGAGGTGGGTGTGGGCCCTCTGCCCAGCCCTCAGCAGCAAGGGGGTGGGTGTTGGGTGGAGAGGGGAGCAGCTCCACCAGGGCGGGCCCTTCCCACTCCCACCACCCAGTGGCTGCACCCCTTATCTCCCTTCAACTAGCCCAGCTGTGGGGGTTGAGGGGTGGGAGGGTTGTCAGCTGGGACATCACAACCAAGGCCAAGAACACCTCCCCTCTCTCACTCCTGCTGCACAGATCCCATCATCCCAACATCCAACGAGTGGGCCCGTGGCACCTTCCTTGAGGAGGTCCCAGCCCCCACACAGAAGACCCAGGCAGACACAGATAAGCAGGCATGACAAGTGCAAACAGTAGCTATCAGTTCTAAGAGAATGGGAAGGGAAGTGCTGATTAGAATCCCTGCGGGGAGGGGATTTTGAGCCAAATTTGAGGGAGGCAGGGAGAAGGCATTCTGGGTAAGGGGAAGGGAACATGCAGACACTTGATGGCAGGCTGCTAACTGAAGGGTCAGTGGTTCAAACCCACCAGCCACTCTGCGGGAGAAAGAGTGGCAGTCTGCTTCCATAAAGATTACAGCCTTGGAAACCCTAGGGAGCAATTCTACTCTGTCCTATAGGGTCGCTATGAGTCAGAATTGATTCAATGGCAATGAGTGTTTTTTGTTTATTTGTTTGTTTGTTTTCTAATATGGGGTGGATCAGCTGAGCTAAAGTAGAAAGTCAACATGAGCAAGTGACAGAGGAAACATTCAGGTTTGAAAAGAGATAAAGAGGAAGCCAATGAAGGTTCTTGAGGGGGAGAGGGTGGGTATGAAACTAGCATTAGGGAGAGGATTCCGGCAGCTAGGTGCAGAGGTCAAAATGGAGTTGAGGATCCCCTGGGAGCCTGCTGGGATCATCCTGGTGAGTGATGGGGAAGGACACTGGGTTTGGGGGTGAATTAGGAATGAGGGAAAGGAGACGGTCAGAGAGACAGGACAAGCCAGCAGGATGTGGCATTTTAGAGCTGGAGGGGACCTTTGTTGTCATCTCATCCAACCCCCTCCATGGATACACCCATTTCACAGATGACAGGGCATGACCGTCCAAGGCCACCCAGAGACTTGGTGACAGAGCCGGGCCAGAACCCAGGACTCTGGCACCCTAGCTAGGACAGGGTGGGTGGGCCACAGGAAGGCCACTGGGCACTGCTGGAGAGAGGCCCTCTGTCCCACCCCCCATGGGGGTTTGCACCCACTGATGTGAGGTGACAGCCCAGCAAGTGGGTGGCAAAGGCAGACAGATGCATTTAGACAGCTGAGTGGCTGCATCCCTCAGGCTTCCAGGCAGGTAGCAGGAAAGGGGGGGCATCAGCCTCCTCTTGCCTCCAGGCCGGGGCCCTCTAAGCCCTGGGCAAGTTCCGAGAAAGGGATGAAGCCTGTCCCTGGCTTAACTGCAACCTGGGGTCTCCCAGAGCCCCATGTGAACAATGCCTCTCTTAGACAGGTCCACCACACAACCTGTACCACTGAAGACTATTTCTGTCATTGTCACCCCTCAGCAGGGTCCCCTGAGAGAAGGTGGCAGGGGCCAAGGGGCGGGGGCATTCTGGAGAAAGGGGGAAGGAAGAAATCAAGGTTCCAGGGAATTAGGGGACTGGTGTTTTGGGCATCAGGGGTGGGGCAGCGCCCCCATACCATCAGCCCCCGCTTATGCTAAGCACAGCTGCAGCCAATGAGAACAGTTAAGCAGTTGCACCCAGACTCAGATGTGGACATGAAAGTGGCACAGTTACATGAACGCACTTGAGTATGTACAGACACCTACATGCATGCATAGAGATAGTGCATACATGCGTGTGCACGACCATCATACTACACGTGCACATGTGCATACAGAGACATGCAAGCACACAAGCACAGACAATGAAATCCAATGCCTTGGTTCTCTGGCAGGTGGGACCAAGATCCCTAAGGGAGAATCCCCCAACAGCTGTGCAGGCTGATCCCAGCCCTGGGGGAGGGGGAAAGAAGGGCTCATTGACTCCAAAATAAATCTGTCTCCACCCCTGCTGGGAGAGAGATGGAGGAAAGGAGTAGAGCCCCATGTGGAGCCCTGATTCCTGCCTGGAGCCCCTCATGTTTTCCGTCACCCCTGTTCTTTGCTATCAGGAACCTCTCCCTGCAACCTATACCCTTGGTTCCTGGACTCAGAGAACTTGATGTTCATTCTAGGGTTGGAAGAGTCCTTAGAGATTAAGTCACCAAATGCCCTCAGGTCACAGCAAGAGCCATGGAGCCCCAAGAGCCACAGGAGGGTGAAGCTGTACTAGGACTAGAACTCAGGTCTCCTTTCATCCCAACCCAGGGCTCTTCCCGGCACATAGAGCTGGGGCTAGCATAAGCTTGGCACACTCTGGGAGGAGTCTCAAAGGTGGGTTGGGACATGCTCCCAGATAGCTCAGGCTGGGAAGGAAGGCAGCAGACCCAGCTGAGAAGAGGCCAGTGGACAAGGGGCCCGGAGAACTCCATCTCTTCTAAGAAGGTCAGTCTCCTTTGAGAGGCCAAGCGTCTGGGGGTATGAGTTGAGCATCCTGGCTCCTCCACCTCTAGGTCCCTTGCCTTGAACCAGCCACCCCTTCCCCTGAGATCTCATCCAGAGAGGTTCAGAGGCTTGATCACACAGTGCAAATGGCCCAGCCATGATGATCACACAGCGCAAGTGACAGGGCTGTCCCTGCCTCCCTGTGACACTCCTCCCCAGGCCACAGGAGAAAGGAGCCAGGTTGAACCTCAGGGAGGACTGCTTCTCAGGGAGGGTCAAAAGGACCATGGAGGGGACAAGCGCCAAGAAATCTCCCCTGGCCTGCAAAAGCTTCTCTGGCCAGCTGGGGCAGTGGGATAGCTGGGTGTACCTTCAGGCTGCAGTGCACGGCCGACTCGGGCGGGTACACGATGAAGTGGCGCAGGGTGAAGCCGAAGCCATCCTGGAGACTTTTGTGCAGCAGCAGAGTGCGGGGCCCCTGCCAGCGGAGGGGGCGCCCAGCAGAGCACCCATCTCTCGGGCCCAGTGGCAGCTGTGGGAGCACAGGGAGAGAGGGCTGAACACCAGTGTGGTCTGAACTCCCGAGTCTGCATACTCGGCACCTCTCTCTGCAGCCCAGAGGATGTGAAGAGGACCGGGAGAGGCCCATAGACCCTAGGGTGTCAGGTACCCTCCCTGTCCATGTACTCCTCCTCACCCCTTCCTTCCTCTCCCACCTTCATCAGCCCAATGGCTCCTGCCTTCTTTCTTTTCTCCTCAGTCCACCCAAGATGCCTTGCCTCCAGGGAAATAACTTGTTGCAGGGAACTGGAGGTTCGTTCAGATCAGCAAATGTTCGCTGAGCACCTCCTACGTATGCACCAAACACTCAGCCTCCCTACCTGGGAAATGCCTGCTGCTGTCTGAGCTCATTCCTGCCTGCTGCATAACCACTCACACACATGCACACAGAGTTGCGTGTAACATGCTCACACAGACAGACACACACGTGCAGACACAGACACATTCACAGGCACTCATACAAACACATGGACACACAGGCGCAAATATGCACTCAGACACAGATGTGAACACACAGATGAGGACACACAGTTACACACACAGTCACACATAGCCCACAGATTTTCATGCACACACACATACAGACACATGCACACAGCACGCACCAGAGACACACAGGCATGCACACGCACACTTAGGCAGACACACAAATGTACACACGTGAATCCTTCAGGAGCAGCAGCAGGAACACGCAGGGGACTAAGAGCAGCGAGGGAGTGGAGCAAACATCAGACAACAGAAGGGACTTGGAGGCTCTGGGCCCAGCTCAGAGGTCTGGCTGGTTCACTGGAACAGAGCAGCCCACCTAAGGCGGGCATCTGCCCTCTGGCTGACCTGCCAGAATACTTGGGATTCCCTGAGATGACATGGCAGAGGGCGTCTGAAGACAAAGGCATGGGGGAGCACAGGTCTGTTCCTGGGACATGAGGGAGAAGAGGAGGGACAGCGCAGTGCCTGAGAGGAGGTTCCCTTCAGGTCCCCTTCTTGGACACAGAGAGAGAAAGCAGGTGATAGGAGGGTGTCAGAGAGATGTGCCCAAAGGAGACAGGCTGAAGAAGACCAGAGCCAAGGGGGAAGCGCCTAGTGAAAAGCCAGGAGGCCTCCCTCAGGGGCTCTTGGACCCCCAACGTCAGGCAGCCTAGCCTGCCCACTGCCCCCAATCCAAGGGCTCTACCCAGAAACAGTCCTCAGCCCCCTCACTCCCCTTTGGCACCAGGCAGAACCCTCCAGTGGAGGGAAGAAAGGAGGGGCCGGTACAGAGGGAGAGAAGCCACTAGTTCTGAGGTGAGGAGCTCCCACCGCACTGTTGTCTACACCCCCCCAACCCCCAGCCCCCCACCCCCCCACCCCCGCCTGTGCACAGGTCAGGGGGAGGAGCCTGCCGGTACACAGCCCTATGCTAGGAATTTCTGCATGGGATGGGACACTGGGCTGCTGTCCAGCAGCCTAGGGGAAGGGGGTATGTCCTCAAATCGAAAAAGATTAAAGAAAAATGTGACAGAGGCAATAGGCTTTCTTCATATAGTCCCAGAGGACAGAGCCAGGTAGAAGATACAAAGAGGCTGAGAGGCACCAGGCAAGGGAGACCGTTCTAATGGAAAACTACCAAGATGAGGCTGTGAGCTCCCCATCCCTGGGAGGAGTCAAGCAAAAGCTGGAGGACCAATTGGGTGGGAGGTCCAGTGATGGCCCCTCAGCTCCTCCTGCTGTAGCTACAGCCTGGCCTCCCCCGCTGAGTCCCACACCCCCATGGCGGTCTGGGGAGCCCAGAAAAGAACATTCTCTGGGAATTCTGCTAAAGGCTGAAATCCCCTGGATTTCCTATCTCTGCTGACCTGACAAGGAACTGATAAGGGAGAGAGGAGAGCCTCGGGGAACCCACCACTGCCCTCTTCTACCAGAGCCCCTGCTCCTCCCCAGTGTGGGCTGCCCCCTCTACGCCCCCAACCCAGGCTCAGAGCTGAGACTGTTTGCAGAGCCCATTGTCTTGCTGGTGTCCTGGATTAAGGTTTAAGCCACCAGCTGCCCCAGTGATGAGAAGAGGCTGGGACAGGTCCCCACATGCCGCCCCCCCACGCCTCCCCCAGCACATCCTGCCTGGAGCTGCCAGCTGCCTGGGGGTGCCACTCCCTGGGGGGCCCTTTCTGTAATCCAGGGCAGCAAGCATGCCTTCCTCTCTCTCTGGTCTCCTCCTCACTCAGGCCCTACTGGCACCCCCTCCCTTATCTCTCCCTCTCCCTTTCCTCTTTTCCTTCCCTCCAATCTCCCTTCCCTCATCCCATTCCTACTAGGCTCCTGGGAATGTCAGTGTGGTAATCTCCCTGTCTGAAGAGGAGAAACCACAGCCCCCAATAACAACCCCAGGTCTGGCATCTCCTCTGTAGGAAGTTCTTCCTTAGGTTTCACCTCAGTCTTTCATGGTGTTATACATGTATGTTTCCTCTCCTCCCCTCTGACCTGTAATAACACTGGGTCTTGCTTTTATCTTGAGGGGGAGGGAGGTGGTGGGCGCAGAACAGAGAGGGATCCAGCAATAAAAACTAGAAAGATGATTAGATTGGAGAGGAGTACAACTCACAAACACTCCCAACTCTGCCTCTCTGAGGCAGGCACAGGGGCAAGGTGATGGAGAGAGAGGGGGTCAGAGGGGCACACCCCCGCCCTCATGCTAGGAAAGAAAGAGACATCCAGAAATACTAGCTGATGGTGGGAGAAGGACAGGCAGCCCCAGGGCCACAAAAGAGGCAGAAGTGGACACATGGTGAGCTGGCAATACCAGGAACCAGAACCCAGGAATCCTGCTCCTCCCCTCCCAGGAGCATAAAGAGGTCACTGCAGGGAGCACAGCGTTCATGCTGGGCATGGTGCCCAGTGTGACTCACGCCCTACTAGGCCAGTCCTGGACATCAGAAACACAGCCCCCACCCCCAATCCTGCCAGTCATCACCCTGAGCTCACTTACTACCTGCTGCGGCCCATTCTGCTTCCTCAGTCTCCTCTGCTCAGTAGAAAACCCTTGTGTGCCCCTGTGCCCAGGTCCTCTACCGGGTTTAGAGCAGGTAGTGCCCACCATGCCAATTCATGGAACCCCTGCCTGGCTCTGACTCAGGGTCCTTACAGCCCAAACTCTCTAGGATTCCCCCATGGATCTCTTCAAAATGCCCTGGCCTTTCCATCCTTCCACTGTCTGGATACCAAGATGGCTGAGCCCACCGTAGGTCACAACTGCGGAACCCAGACTGAGGATTAACGCCCAGCACCCCTGAAAGAGCGCCAAGTCTTCCACCCTTCCCCATCTTCCAAGCTCCTCACTCACTCCCCACTCCAGGGACTTGGGTTCTGGAATGCAGGGCGCATACACCTCCAAGAACGCAGGGAGTTGGTGACCCGGTTCCACCCACTCCCTGCCAATGCCTGCCCAGCCCGCCCCCGGCCTCGCCAGCCCCGCGGCGGCGCTCACCCTGGCCCGGCGCGACCCGGGGACGCGGCGGTCGCTGTGGCCGAGGTAAGGCAGCCAGAGGCAGCGCGGCTCCGGGGCGCTGCAGTCCACGCCGACGGCGCGCTCCCAGCGCCAGCCCCCGGCCCCCGCGCGCTCCACGCGCCATACGGCGCTGCCCACAAGCGCCGCAGCCGGCAGGGGTCCCCGGGCACGGCCGCTGCCCGGGCCCCAGCGCGCCGCGGACCCGGGTTCCGGAGCGGGGCGCGCTGTGCGGGGGCCCGCGGCCGCTCCTCGGAGCGGAGCAAGCGGCGTCCTCGGACCCCCGGGCGGCAGGCGGGCCCCGGGGACCCCCACCCGCCCCCCGGAGCCGCGGGGCCGGGGCCCAGTGGCTCCGAGGGGACGGACGGCCCGCGCGGAAGGCGGCAGGACGGCTGGAGTGGTTCCGCGCCTCCCGCGCCTCCCAGCTGAAGGCGCCCCTGCGAGGACACGCGGGTGAGTCGCACAGGGCAGACACCTCCCCCTCCGGGGCGGCCCCTGTCCGCGGCCGCCCTGCTCCCACACACACACAAACACCCACACAAACCACCCCAGGCACACACATATACACATACCATCGCCCTCCCACTCACACAAAAACTCACACACAATACCCCCACCCATCCACGTGTACTCCTTCTAGTACACATCACACATACACTCATGCACTCCTATCCAACTCACAGGCCCCGGAGAGACACACATACACTCCATGGCCCTCACATAGGGCATACACACATTCTGCCCACCCTGTACGGACCCACCCCACACACACATCCATGTACCGGACACCCTCCCATTCTCACACACACACACACACACACTCTGTCCACATACCGACAGAAACACGCACACATAAACACATAACACTCTTCCCCTCATGCACACACACATTGTGTGTGGACACTCTTCGGTGTATACACACCACACACACTCTGGACACCCTCCCATGCATACACACATGTGGTCCACACATTTCACAGAGACACATTTGCAAATATAATTACTCTGCTCCTAAAAGTCCACCAGAGCTCCTCACATACCTACCCATACACCCCATACATAGCCCACGCAGAGACATCCACAAAGCCCACTCCGCATACAGATGACAGGCAGACCCTGCCCAGCAGGCACACTCCATACACAGATGCCGTGCCCTTCCAGATGAGACACACACACACACTCCTAACACCCCCACACCAGAGTTCTAACATTACATCCTAAGGTCCCAAGTGGAGCTCCCACTGTGACCCCAGGGAAGTATGATTGGCCCTCTTCCTCAGGACACTTGCCCATTAGCTCTAACCAGAAGGTCTACCACCAAACTGACAGTGGACTCTCAGCTCAAACCCTCCTCCCCCCCAACCCACCATGCGAGTCAGACAGGAAGTCCTAAGGCTCCTTCCCAGGCCCCTTCCCAGTTGAGCCAGCAAAGGCCTTGGCAAGTAGGTGTGTGATCACTACCACCATTTCTATCCCATGTGGCTGTTCACAAACAGTGTGCTTCTTCCCACAGCCATTCACTGTGGCCTGGGGCCACTACTGTGACCTAATTTTCTGAGAAGGAAATTGAGGCCCAAGTGCACATAGCTTGTTACGGAAGCACCGGGACTCAAACCCAAAGCCCCTCATTCTGACTTTGGATCTTATACCCAAATTCTGGCCATCGGCCAGGGAAGAGAGGCTGGGGGTGGGGTAGGCAGCAGCTCCAGACCAACCCTGCTCCCAAATCTAGGAGGAGGCATCCAGGAGGAAGAGTCCTAAGTATCGGGCCATTGTGGGGCAGCTGCCAGAAGGGAAAACCGAACTAAAGAGTCAGTCTCCCCTTCCCTCCCCATCATCAATACCTAAAAACAGCTCCTCCCCACCTCCCTGCCCTGTCCATCACCCATTGTTCCCAGGTAAGGACTTGCCCGATGGTAGGCCATATGGGAGGTACTTGATGGAGAAAGGGGTCTGAGACTAGAGAGGCAGAGAGTGGAGAGAAGAATCTAGGGGGTAGAAGGAAGGGAGGAGAGATGGGGGTCAACAAGGTGTGGGGAGGCCTAGAAACAGAGGGGTGGGAGAGGAGATGGGACAGAGGGAGGGGTGGGGAGCCTGAGGGCACAGAAGGAGGAGAAATAGAGGACCATGGGGGTTGGGCAGGATCCAGGGAGGGAGAAGGAAGAGAGGAGGAAGGGTGAGGGTGAGGCTTGTGGGGGCGGCCCTCTGCCTGTGTCAGCCAGGGAGCGGTTTTGTTCTCCTGTTTCCTGTTTGCCGCTTGCTGGGCCCCTATGCAGGAGCTGGACCCCCACCCCCACCCCTGGCGGAAGCCAGACGGGAAGAGCGAGGCTGCCACCAGCGCTGAGTCAGGAGGGCTTTGGGGCAGAGCTGGAAGGGACCTCGGTTGGGGGAGCAGGACAAATGCTCACATCGCATTCCCATCAGCATCCCTTCCCCCGGCCCTCAATAACTAGAAAACCTAGGATTCTGGGTTGGAGCCACCCCTGCTCTTGCTGAGACGTTCAGGAGGCAACTCCCAAAGCCAGTGGCTTCCCTGTCACGTTCTCCAAAGGCCAGACACTCATAGACAATTGGAAGTGCCAATAAGAGATTCTCAACCCTGTCAGACTATGTGGCCCCAAGGGAGGGCAACGGCCACAGGGATGTCATAGACTTAGAGCCTGGCCTACTCTCCTAAGTGGACAGTAAGTCCCTCCAGCTGCCTAACCTCCTTTCCTCTTGCTGCAAGTCCAGTTCCTGCTTCCCCTCTCATGCCCCATGGAGCCTCTCACATCCAAAAGGGCTGCTAGTGGGCCTGGAGCAAGAATCCACCTCCCTCGGTACTGTTGAGAGCTCTGGGAGTTGCAGGGAGGGGTAAACCATATGGGGTTTCTGCATCCAAAGACCTTGGAAATGATCAGCCATATTTGCAATGTCCATTTCTTGCCCCTTAACCTGGCAGGGACAGCAAGGCCCAGCAAAGCAGGTAATTAACTCTCCCAACATAAACCCACACTGTTCCCACCACCTCCACACCACCCGCCTCTACCAGGACTTTGGGAGGTGGACGTACATCATAGAGTCTTGAACGTTGTACGTAGTTGTACATAAATGATCCACCAGGCCTGGGGCGCTTCTCAGCATCCCCCCACCATTTCCTCTGGGAAAGGAATGTGGGGTGGGCCCCAGAGGGTGGTGGGGGAGGGGGCTGAGGGCTGGGAAATACCAGGCGTTGCTGAGATTCTATTCCAAGCCTTCCTGCCTGTGGTGAGTCCTCCTCCCCATACGCCCTCCGCAGCTTCCTCCCCCCAAATCAGAAATGACCCCACTGAACAGCCCCTCCCGTCCCCCTCTAGTTTGACCAGCTTGCAAAATCCACTCAATCTTATTTTTCTGAGAATCCCTGGGTGGGGTTTGGGGGCTGTACCCTCAAGGAGAGAGTATCCAGTCTTCCCTGTGGCTTCTCTCTCCAAATAAGATCATCATCCTTTACTGATTGAAAGTACTTTCACTTTATCTCATTTGATCTTTACCCTAAGAATTGGATATGGCAGGGCTTGTTTTTCTCACCATTTTTCAGGTATTGAAACTGAGGCTCAAAGAGGACAAATGATAGACTCAAGGCCTCACTTTTACTACTTTAGAATCAGACCCCAGGCCTTCTAACCCCTAACCAGAATCTCTTTCCACTACCCTCTTGTTTATCCATTTGACAACCATGTCTTGAGTGCCTGCTGTGAGCCAGGGGCTGGGACGCATTGGAGAATAAGACAAGCACAGTTCCTGCCCTCAGGGCACTTACAGTTCTAGTGGCATTGTCCCAGCTCCTGAATCCTTTAGGGGTCCCCAAATTCCAGACTTAAGTTCAAGCCAGCTGACTTCACCTTCACCAAAGGAGACCCACACACACCAAGAAAGACCCAACCTCAGGGGTGTGGGGCCTCTTCTCTCTGGGAGGGGACAGTTTGTTTGAGGGGGAGGTCAGGGGCCTCCCAGATTAGCCCTTCGCACAGAAGGTGATCTGGGCTGGAGGGGGGATGTCTGCAGCTGCGAGAACCTGGCACCCAGGACCTGGGGAAGGGGAGGAGAATGTCCTGGGGCCCGAGGGTCAGGGGATATGAAAAAGAGGGAAACTGAGAGCCCTGAAGGGCATGGGGTTAAGGACATGAGAGAGAGGGGTTCAGGGTCAATCCCGCCTGCTTTTCCTTCCTCTGGCTTGCTTAGTATCCCCTCCCAGAATGTAGGCCCCAAACCGCAATGTTACAAACAATGTCCCCACCCCCAGAGAACCATCCAGCATTTATGATGCTCCATCTGGTCCCACACACCCATGGCACACCACCAAACACAGACCCATAACCACCCCCACAACCTTACAAGCAGTAACCCCCCTCCCCCACCAGTGCCATCCATCCCAGGCATGCAGGCAATGCCATACCAAAGGCAGGCCTGCCAGCCCACACCAGGGCTTCCAACCCCTGCCCCAGTCTCCTCCCTCAAGGGCAACCACCCCCTTGGTCCTCCTCCACCCTTTTGCCCCATTCAGAGCCTGGTTCCCAGCACTACTTGTGCCGTGGCTCCCGCCTGACATGCCCCAACAGGCCAAGTGGATGAGCCGGCCAAGCAAGCCTGCATCTCCCCAACCCCCACAGTGCACAGATAGCCCTTGTCACTGGGAGCCTGGGGACCCCACATTCAGTCTGGCCTGCTGGCAAGCAGTAGTTTCCAGGGTCTCCCCAGACACCATGCCCTCCCCATCCAGGGCCAATATTGCCCAGGGTTGGGATGGCTGTGACACTTCTCACCCACTCCCTAGCTGGGCCAAGGGAGGCTGGGGGAGGGGCACCTGCCTTTAGGAGTAGAAGGAAGCAGTTTCCAATGGCAGACATCCCACCCCCATCCCAGGGAGGGGCAGAGATAAACCCAAAAGGCATGCAATTCCAAAGTTCTTTCAATGGCAGCGTAGTTTAGAGGTTAGCACGTGGACTCAGAGTCCTCTGGAGTCCAGGACTCCTGGGTTCAAGTCCCATCTCTATCACTTTCTGGCTGTGAGAACTCAGGAAAGTTACTTAAATCTCCAAGCCTCAGTTTGTCACCATTAAAATGGGAATGACACTAATTTCTACCTCATAGGTTACTGGGAGGATCAAGTAAATTAAAGAATGTCCTTAGCATAAGCCCTGAGCACATAGTAGAGGTTCAATAAATGCTTTTGATCGCCTTTTGGGTAGTCACACCCTCACACACCCAGCTACACCTACATTCAGACATGCAGACGCTCTGCCACATGTACACAGACACATGACACATGCAGACACTTATAGGCGTCAACACAGACACAGGTGAACCCACTTACATGGGCATCATCACCCCTCGCATTGCCAGCCCCAGGTTCTACAGGCTCCTGACCCACCCCAATTCCTCAGGAGCAGAGGAGTCATCAGGAGCCCCCTTTCCATTGCAGAAGCTTTGGCAACTCCAGAGCCCTGTCTTACAGACCCTTTGGAAGTAGGGAAGGGGTGGGCAATGCAAGACCCAGGATGGGGCCTGCTCCCAGCAGGCAAGACGCATGGCAAAAGTGCCAGGCTGGCAGGGCCTCCACCCAGCAGGAGAGCCAGCTACCTCCTCAGGGACACCAGGGGGAGGGGAGAATGAAGAGAGCATCTTTCCTTATGGTGGGAAATGAGCACTTGCAGAAAAGGGTGAGTCTGGAGCCAGCCACAAAGTAAACATCAGGGCTGTTGCCCAGGCAACTGTGGGCTGGCGTGTGGGACAGGGCCCACCACAAGCCCTCTCCACCCCCTGATGTATGCTACTCGGCAGCCCCTCGGCTGTCTCAGTGCATGCCCTCCATGTATCCATTCTGGTCTCTGGGCCTGTCTGGGCACACCCCAAAGAAAAGGGGCTGTGCCTCCCCTCCTCAAACTAGGAGTCCCTCAAAGCAGGGGCTTTTTCACTCCACACCAGCCTAGGGTCTCCCAGAGGGCACGGCCTGGGTCTTTTCCCTCAGATTGGAGGGTGCCCAAGGGCATGATCTTGGTCTCCCCCATCAGACTGAGCACTCCCTAAGGACAATGGCTGTCCAATTTTCAGAAATGCATATGCCTACTAGAGTGTTTTGCACAAAGTAGATGGTCAAAAAATATTTGTTGAAAGGAGATGGAACAAATAAATGGGTCTCCTCTCAGTGCCTAGGAGCAGGCCCTGCCCACACAAGTAGCCCAGGACAGGACCTTCCCTGCCACCCCTCTCCACTGCACCTTCTGAGAGCCCCTACTGTGGTCTTTTGGACCCTGAAGGTTCCCACCCGGGGGCGCTCCCCACCCAGGGGGAGCCCCCAGGCTCCTGGGGGAGTTTGAACCTTGCCCACAGTAGGTCCTTGGTAGTGACAAGTTAGTCAGGGGCCGGACTGATGGAGGCATAAAGGCTGTACCCCGAGGCAGCAGAACCTTGGAATGAAGAGTTTTCTAGCAGAAGCCCACCTAAGTGGGGAGATCCTGCCCCCCAACACTTGATCCTACATGGCACACACGTCTACTCTAACCCACTAAGTCATCCATGTCTTGGAAAGACATCCCAGAGGCCCCGTGCACAGACAGCTGTAGACCCCCCGTATGCTTATATACCACTCATAACATATACACACAAGGGGGTGCGCACAGAGACAAGTTCCTGTCCTCACAACACTCTCATGCACTCCAAGAAAAATGTGCTTCACACTGAAGGGTGCACACAACTAAGGCAGAGACAGGCATGCAGGTCCTGTGTACAGCAGAGCCCCCTGCTGGCCCAGATCTGTCACGCCCTACCTCCCTCAGTCCAGAGAGGGCAGGGTGTCCTCATTCTGTCAACCTGCTCCCCTCTGGGCTCCTCAGTCCCCAGTCATGACCTAGGATCATCTCTGACCCATGTCCTGCAGAGAAGGGTCCTCTGCAGGACAGAGTGACTGTGGTACCTTAGGAGGGGTCTCCCTTTGGTCAAGGAGTACTAGGAAGAGGTCAGAATCCCTTTTCAGGCTAGACCACGTTAGGGGCAGTCACTCCTGGAGGCAGGAGGATGCCTGCAATGACTCTTGTCCAAAATCATTGTATCCATTGCCTGACCCCACACTGGACAGTTCATTTCAGAGGGAACCAGGGGCGAACTCTGAGTGTGGCTCACCGTCCCCACTCCCATCTGCAGAAGTTTTTCCTGTTGTCTGACCACCTGGGCAGTGTCAACAGGTACACCTACTGGTTTCTTTCAGGGGAGAGCTCAGTCCTAGTCAAGCTGAGACCACATCCCCTCCCAGGGCAGGTCTCAGCAGATTCCGAAAGTCTCCCCCAGGGTACATGGGGCTCCTGCAGGGAGAGGCTCTCAGCCCCACCCCTGAAACCACCCACCCCCTCACCCCAGGCCCTGCCCAACCCACCCAGGTCACCCCTACCTTCCCCTTCACACATGGCCCTGCCTATGAGCTGAACCTCTCCCTAATCTAGTCTAGGAAGCCCAAGAGGCAGCTGGAGGGGTGGAGGGGATGGTGGCTCTGCAGGGACAAACAACCTCCCTGGGCTCCTGCCCATGAGGGAGCTGGGGTGGTTTCTGGGCTGGACTCTGTGGTCAGAAGAGGACAGATGGCATCATCTTCAGCCTCAGACCCTCCTCCTCACAAGTCTGCCTGGCCCCAATTTGGGGACATGATAAGAGCCACAACAGTAATTAATATTTGTCCAGTGCTTACTATATGCCAGGCATGCTACAAATGCATTACCTCATTTAACAGCTGAGCTGTCTCTCTGGTAAGGGTCACATACACACAAAGACACACACACACCCCGCCCCACCACCACCACCCTGGCCTCCTGGCCCCTATCCAGTTCTGGCGCTAGGTAGGGAAGGCTGGGCTAACCCACGGGGCATCAAGGGGTGGTGGACAGGAGGCTGGTGAGAGAAGGGACACTGTCACAGTCACAGTATCAAGGAGGCTGACAGGAAGAAAGGGACATTCTTGCCATTGATACTGGCCCCAGCCTTTTTCTGACTGTGATCTCAAGGTCATCAGTCAAGGTCACACAGATTTTATTTCCTCAGCTACAAAACGAAGATAGGGACAGCAGCCTGACAAAGTTGCTGGGAGCCGATAAATGGGAGTTGTTATCGCCCAGCTCTACATCCTGCCATCACTAAGTTGACTCTGCTTCCCAAATGTCTCCTGAATCCACCCACTTTGCCATCTCCCCCCTAATCCAGCTCTTAAGATGCCATCACCTCTCTGGCCCTTGACAATCCAGACTTTGTTTTAATATTATATGACCATCAGGCCCTATGGGATGTGTCCACACCCACCACACCCCCTCCTCTGTGCTCTGGCCTCAGGTCCTTTGCACATGCTGTTTCTGGAATGCTACTTTCTCTTCTCTAGCTCCCACACCCTCCACCCCACCAACCCACACCCTAATTAATTCCACCCACCCTGGAGCTCTCAGCAAAAACATCTCTTCCCCAGAGACGCCTCCTCTGACTCCCAAACCAGGGTGCTGCACCCTCTCACAGCACTCTGAGAGTTGGTGTCTATTGACGAGGTTATTTTCACCAAACGTCTCCCCCCTTGGGGCTGTGAGTTCTGGAAGACTGGGACCATGCCTGCTTTGCTGGCCAGCGAGTCCCCAGCTCCGGACACAAGGTTGGTGCTCAGCATACTCCTTCTGAATGTTGAGGAAGGAATGAGCCTCTCCTGAGACAGTCAGGGGTGGCTGGGCCCCCTATCCCTGGGAGAGGTCCACCTGGGGCAGGGTCTGCTTCAGATCTTTGCCCATCTCTTCACAACCCTACCCCTACCTCAATGGAACCAGATCCAGAAAGCGGGAGTGATGGAATAAGGGAGAGAAGGGTGGGGAGGAAAGGAAATCTGCTCCAATCCTCTCTGCAGTGTCTTCTGTACCCTCGCCCCAGCTGGCTATGCTCCAGCCACCTTGCCCTTCTCATGCCAAGCCCTAGCCCACTCAGGGCTCCCCCACCATACACACAGTTCCCTCTCCCTGGAACGTAATACTTACCTCTCCCCTCCCCCACCTCCCCTTGACTGACCCCTCTCGTCCTCCAGCTCTCAGCTTGACTGTTTCTGAAAAGCTTCCCTGACTACAAGCTAAGGATGCCACAGCTAGCGTCAGCTCCAGATTCAAGGCCAGGTCTGTCTGCCGGCAGGGCCCAGGCTCCGAGCCATCTGGTTACGAGGCTCATTACTACCGCTTTCTCCCTCCATGCACCGCCGAAAGTCACGCCCCCTCTCTAGGCCTCAGTTTCCTTGTGCTAGCTCGACCATCCTGAGGCAGCTCCCGGACACCCTAGATTCCCCTAAGGCTGGCTAAGAGGGCAAAGGGGAGAGGAAGTTGGGTGGGGGGGAGAGGCGACAGCCTTGGCCAGCCAGACATGAGAAACGCCAAGTATGCGAACTACGCCAGCCCCTGAGCTAAGAATAGTACCGCCCGGCTAGCAGCGGGTCGGCCCTTCCCACCTCGCAGCCCCCCACTCCTGCCCTCCCACGCGAGCTCCGCACAGGGGGCCTGAAATGGGACGCTGGCCAAGGAGGCACACTTCTGGGGGCAGAGGCTGACAGAAGCGAGGGGGTGTGGTCATGCAAATGAGATGGAGCAGGCATCTCTGATTGGCGGATCCCTGCAGAGGCGGACTGGACTGGCAACAAGAGGGTGCTCAGCCCTCAGCCAATGCCTAGGGCCCCTGTCCACTCACGCTTCCGCCCTGTGCGGGTTGCCTTTCGAAAGCCTGGAGGTTCCTTCCGGTCAGTCAGTGACTGGAAGCTTACCCGTGCTGTGCAGCGTCTGGAGACCTCTCGCCCTCTCCTGCAAGTCCCCTTCAGACTGCCCGCTTCAGACACTGTCCCTGACCATCCCGGTGCAGGTCAGCTTTGCCTCCTTGGAGCTCATATGTCTAACAAGCTGGGGCAATCACAACAGTACCCATTCCTGCCTCAGGATTTCCTGTCCTCATCAGTGACCACAGTGCGGAGCACACCGGGCTTAGACGTGGGAGACCTAATTCTGGCCCAGTCCCATCCCTTGTGTCCTGTGTGCCCCTGAACAAATCAGTCAACCTCAGAGCCTTTGCTCCTCTTCTATTCTGGAAGTATCAACTGGGCAGCATCTGATGGCCCAGCATGAGGCTGGGCCCAGTGACTCTGTGGAAAGAGGTGGCAGACAGACCCAGGCTCAGGTCCCAGCTGACCCTGGGCAAGTCCCTTCCCTCTCCAAGCCTCAGTCTCCTCAGCTGTAAATGGGTCCTTGAGAGGACTCAGTGTTGAGTGCCTGGCATGTAGGGGTTGTTTAACAAATCTTAGTTCAAATCTTAGCTCCTTAATCCACAAAGAATTTTTAAAATTAATAAAACAGTCCCTGATTTTATAAAGATCAAAGAGGTAGACAATCAACAAATAAAGAGGCTTTAAAAGTTCCTAAATAGGATTCAGAGGAGCTGGGTTCAAATCCCAACTTTGTCCCACTTCCTGGCTGTGTGTTCGTGGACTAGTTACTAACCTCTCTGAGCCTGTTTCTGCATTTATAAAATAGAGATAATCCTTTCCTCATGGGGTCACTGTGCAGTTTAAAGAGACAGTGTGTGTAACTGCAGCACTAATCACAATAGTCAAAAGGCAGAAACAATTTAAATGTCCTTCAACAGACAAATGGATAAACAAAATGTGGTATATACATAAAATAGAATACTACTCAGCTATAAAAAGAAATAAAGTCCTGAGATACATGCTACAACATGGATGAACCTTGAAAACACTATGCTGAGTGAAATAAGTCAGTCACAAAAGGACAAACACTGCATACTGTATGATCCCACTTATACCTAGAACACGTAAATGCATAGAAACCAAATGTACCAGGGGTAAGAGAGAGCAGGGGAAGGGAAAGTCATTGTTTAGGGGGCACTGAGTTTCTGTTAATGGTGATAGAAAAATTTGGAAATGGATAGTAATGATGGTTGTACAATACAATGAATGTAATCAATGTCACTGAACTGTGTACATATAAAAATGTTAAACTGAAAAATGTTTCATTATATTGTGGTGCAGTGAGTTACTATTACATGGTCCTTCTAGCCATGGTCTTGTAACTCCCACAAAATGAGTGAGTGGAACTATGCAAATAAGACACTTGTGGTCCAACAAGGGGATTGGACAGTTTTGTTAATGCAAATAAGGTGTGTGGAACCCTTGCAGGAGTGGGACCATGCAAATAAGATACATGGAACTCTTGAAGGGCATTGGTTGGTTTTGCCATCCTGCTAGGCTTAAAGGGAGCCAATCCAGAGGTTGGAGGGGGACCTCACTACAATCAAGAAGAAGAGCCAGGAGCTGAGTGTGTCCTTTGGACCCGGGATCCCTACACTGAGAGCCTCCTAGACCCAGGAGAAGGAGTGAGCTGTAACACCGTGAGACAGCGAGAAGTATTGAAAAGCACAGCAGAGTCCAGCCACAGAAAAATGATAGCAGAAGAACCAGGAGACAGGCATAAGACAGCATGATGGGCTTTCTGGTGGCCCATGAAGTAAGACAGATACAGTGGGCTTCCTGGTCCACAGAGCAAGACAGCTGAGAGCCTCCAGGAAGGAGGCTTGCTGGCAGAGTGGGGCGCTTCTGGGCACTTGTTGCTGGAGCTAGGCTTGCCAGCCCACAGAGTGAGAGAGTTGAGTGTCTTCGGGCAGGAGGCTTCCTGGCAGAGTGGGGTGCCTCCAGGCACTTATTAGTAAAGCTAAAGAGCTTTGTAACACTTGCCTGAGCAGGGTAGAGGCCAAGCCGACGGCCGAGGCAGCTGAGAACAAGGGCCAAGGGCCAAGAGAGCAGCCTGCCTACGGACATGGCCAAGAAGAAGCTGTCTTAATTGAAGAACTGTGTCCTGAGTTGTTCCTGTTACTTTCAAGTTGATCTGATCCTGAATTGTAACCTATTACTTCCCTAATAAATCCCATAATCGTAGGTATGGTCTGTGAATTTTGTGTGGCCATTCCAACAAATTATTGAACCCAGTAAAGAAGTAGAGAGAGTAGTGGAGGGATGGCTGGTGTCAGAACTGGTAGATAGGTTGGAAAGTAGAGGTATGTCCTATCTCCACCTCATAGCCAATCAGCTTTGGGCTGATGTTGATGGTGATTCTCCTCTTTCCCCCTGAAGTTAGAGGAAGTCTGACCCCATGCCATTTTTACATACATACATTTTTACCACAGTTAATAAAGAGAGACTGTATGTGTGTGTGTGTGTGTGTGTGTGTGTGAGTGTGTGTATCTAAAGTGCTCAGCACAGCAGTGTCTGGTACTGAAGTTGTCAATAAATGTTAGCTACAACCAATACTCCTGTTATTATTGTGGTTATCATACCACAGTGTCAAGTGTTATAGGAACGTTCAGTCTGTCAGTCAACAATAATCAGTCAACAGGGCCTACTATGTGCCAAGCATTGGTTTAGAAGCTGGAGATAAAGCAGTGAACAGGATAAAGTCCCCACCTTCATGGGGCTTAAGGTGTAAGCCTCAGTCTAGTCCTCAAAAAAGGGATTTCCCTTATATTTGAGGAATTTTTCTAAGGGGGGTGTGGGGACTTTACAGAGAAGGTGAATTTGAACTGGGCTTTGAAGGATGAAGAGGAGTTTCAAAAATGGAGAGGGCAAGGAAAGACATTCCAGACAAGGAGACAAGATGGTGTAGTAAGTTTCTGGAAAGGGGAAAAAGTGATGTACCCCACTCCTATCCCATCTTCTTCACCTCCAACTCCTGTTTCAGCCCTCAACATCTCTCACCTCCACTGCTTAACAGCCTCACATGGCCCTACAGTATCTATGGAAGCAAGTCATATTCCCCAATATGGCATGAAGGGTCCACCATGATGGTGGGAGGGAGGGACAGGACCTAGCCCTTGGTGGCCTTGGCAACCTCATCTCTCTTTACCCTCAATTTTGAACTCATCTATCCCTTAACAGGCCAGGCTGTTTCACATCTCCTTGCCCTTCTTCATGCTGGGTCCCTCTGCCTGGAACACCCTTCCTCCCCTCTCCTCCACCCCCCTTCTGTCTGCCCAGCAAACATCTTTCAAGCCTTGGCAAGCCTTGCCTCCTCAGTGAAGCCTTTTTCCCCTTAAAGCTAGAGAAGCTTTAGAAAAGGCAGAGGCTCAGCCCATGTTTATTGGCGGAACCCCAGAGTCCCCCACACCACTCAAGAGCAAACCCAGATTCCAGGCAGGCACAGGGAGAAACCCTGCACAAGGCAGAGCTACAGAGTAGGACATAATCATATTCTCTTCATCCACTGCCTGAGTACATCTGCCCTCTCCCCTCCCTCGTGATGCCAACTCCTACTTGTACTTCAAGGCTCAACTGGGGTGGGGGTGGGGCACCTTCTCTGGGAGGTGCACTGGGAGAGTGGGGGAAGAGAGACCTTCCAGGCTCTTCCTTGTCAGGGAAGGTAGCAGTGGCCGCAAGGACAGTCTTAGAATTCAGAAGGACTCAGTCTGGGTGATCGTAAGTGAAGTTGGAGCCCTGGTGGCGGAGTGGTTAAGTGCTCAGCTGCTCACCAAAAGGTTGGCAGTTCAAATCCACCAGCTGCTCCTTTGAAACCCTGTGGGGACAGTTCTACTCTGTCGCTGTAGAGTTGGTATGAATGGAAATTGACTCGACAGCAAAGGGTTTGGCATTTTTTTTTTTGGTGAGGTTATTTCCCCTCTCAGGGTCTCAGTTCTCGCATCTGTAAATATACAACCACCTCATGACGGCCCTTGGAAATTGACCAAAAGGCATGTCACTAAAGAGCCCTCAACTCAACCACAGGTTTGAAAACAGGAGACCAGAGGAGACTAATCTGGTGTTCCTGGATGGTGCCAATGGTTAAGCACTTGGCTGCTAACCAAAATGTTGAAGATTCGAGTCCACCTAGAGGTACCCTGCAAGAAAGTACTGGTGCTCTACTTCCAGAAGACCACAGTCATGAAAACCCAACGGAGCCGCTCTACTCTGACACACGGGGACACCATGAGTTGGTGTCCGCTGGATGGCAACTTGATTTTTTTTTTTTTTTTAATAGCAATTCTACCCAGCAGTACTGTGTCCATGTTTAAACTCCTGGTAAGACCTTTCTGACCACATTAATACTTAAATGCTATCACAGGGAAGATGATAAACTGGTAGCCTCCACATAGCACTTGGCATATAGTATATGCCCAATCAATGATAGCCGCCATCATCACCCTGGACAGACCGCTGCACTAGCACATACGTAACTCACTAGCTTGGTCTGCCACAGATCTGTCTCCCCTGATAGACTGGCCCATTTTTATATTAACATTTTTGGGAAAGGGAGTGAGAGGTGTTCTGGACTAGCAGATATTGTAGATGCACATCTCAGCACTCATGGTTACAAAACCTTAACCCATTGCCATTGAATCTGTTCCAACTCCAAAGGACCCTATAGGACGAAGGAGAACTCCCCCAAACGGTTTCTAAGGAGCAGCTGGTGGATTTGAACTGCCAGTCTTTTGGTGAGCAGCTGAGCTCTTAACCACTGCGCCACCAGGGCTCCTATAAAACCTTAGTGGAGACTTTCGGGTGGTAGGGAAAGACGGGCAAGGAACCTCTTGAGGAGGGGGCCGTGTCGTATTCATCTAGGTCCCGAGAGCCACAGAGAAAGCCTGAAACACAGAGGCTATGCAAGAAATGATAGGTAAATGAATGAAGGCTGGTTTGCACTAAGACTTCAACCCCTGCCTGATTTTCCCAATCTCTGAACCTTCTGGGTTCAGGTGCCTCCCCTGCCCCTGGCTGAAATTAGGGAGAGGACGGGAGGGACACTCTAAGCAAGCTGGGCCTGGGAATGGCCACACCCCCCCTCTCAGATAATGCTTTCCTCACACTGGGGGAGCGGGGGAGGGGGCTAGGAGCCCCTGGATGAGAAAAAGGTCCCAGCGGGGAAGGAAGGGGAGCTGTTTCTCCCACCCATCAGTAGCCAGCCTTGATCCCTGCCTCTCATTTCCTGCCTCCCACCCTCCCCTCTTGTAGATACCCAACCCTCTCCTGGACTTTGGGCCCCAAGTTCAGCTGTCACCCTCACCCCCCAGGTGCTGCAGGGTGGAGGGGGCAGCATGATGCCAAGGCTTCATTAGAGCTAATGAGGGCTCAGCTCTGCAGATGCTAGTTTAAGATACCAGAGAGTCCAGAATGCCTGCAGCCTTCATCATGTCCTTGGGGCCTCAGCGCTCTCCTCCCCTTCCTTTGGGAGGAGCCAAGGCCATAACTCCGGAAGGGGAAAGGAAGTTTTAGAAGAATCTTCCCAAGGACAGAGGGCGCCATGATGCCAAGGAGAGATGGGGATATGGAGCGGTGTGTGCTGGAAAATATCAGGGTGGGGCAGGATTTTCACCTGGGCCACCAAAGGCACCACAGTCCACTGCTCAGTCCAAAACCCAGAGTCCCCTTTCCTACTTGGGCCTTGGGACCCAACAACAGCAACTTCTCTCTCCTTCCTTTCCTCTTTCCATGGAATGGCCACTAAGAGCTGAAAAGACTTTGGGCATGTCTCCCCTACTCTCACGTTACAACTCAGCAACCAGAGGCCCTTTCCTCTTCTTGCCTGGTTTCCATCCTGTCTCTTCCTTCAACCCTGGCCTGTCCCTTCCCCTCTGCCTCTATCCCCTTGGCCTGTCATTTCTCTAGGTCTCAGTTTCTCCACAAATCAAATGGTGAGGCGGGGGGCAGGCCGGGCAGCCTCTAAAATTCCTCCAGCTGAAACATATAATATGTCCCCTCTCTGGTTGGCTTCCCTCCTTCCTCCTTCTTTCCCTCTCTTTGGGGAACAATACACAGTTTCCTCCACACTGAGAAAGATGGAAAGGCAGGGTGGAGGGTGGGTGGGGGGGCTCCACTTCAGCCTCCCCTTCCGGTCTTTTGGGGATCTCCGGAGCAGGAAAAGCTCCAGATAGCCCAGCTCCCCACCACTCCCCCCTACCAAGGGCTCGAAGTCCTGTATCCACTCCTGATTCTCTCCAAAGAGCTCTCATTCTTTTTGAGGAAATTAAAAAGTCAGAAGAAGCTGTTGACTTAGAAGCCCACGGTCAGACAGAAATCAGGCTGGGGACTGTTAGAAACCAGGCACAGGACCAAAATGAACTCTACCTCTGCCCATACGAACCTCTCGTGTGGAGGCCGAGACGGCTGGAGAGGACGTCCTCCCACATGGCTCCCAAATGTCCCCCCAGCCTGGTCACATGCTTCAGCCCACATACCTCCTGCTAGCCTGCCCACCCCAAGAAGCCTGCATGGGGGCTGTTTCTATCCCTTAGGCCTTGACTTGTGGGTCTCTGTCATCCCCCATCCCCTGCCCTGAGCTGTCTCTCCTCCCAGGGTCTCCAGCTGAGCTTTGAAAGGGTCACTTCAAAGAGGACCTGGCTCCTCGGCCAGATTCCCGGCGGCTGGGGACAAAGGCCCCACTGTTTTCCCCCCAACCCGACCCCTGGGCGCCCCCAAATGTACTGGGCATAAGAAGTCTTTCTTTCCCCAGTTCCGCTCCTTACAGGCCCGGGCTCCTTGCCACCCAGAGTACGGCCCCTCCTGCAGGAGAGGCAGAGGGGAGGGAGGCAGGGAGCCACCAGTCTCCGCCCACCCACAGCCAACCCTCTTGGGAAGCCAGGTTGCAGAGGCAGCCTGGGGGCTGACTTGAGGACCAGCAGCCTATATTCCTCACTACCCCTCAACCACCAAGGCCTTCCCAGGCCTGCAATGGCCTCCCCGCCTCCTCCTAGCCATCAGAAACATACCCATCCTTCCAGGCTTCCTCCGAACAGCCTCATGGAACTCCCTCTCCCTGGAGGGGTCTCAGAGCCCACACCATGGTCCAGCCTCTCATGGTCCCAGGAGGCTGGGGTATCTGCCTCCTCTCCCTAGGCCCCAACAGCAGGAACCAGGTCTCATCTGTGCCTCTCATTTCCTATCACATGGTGCTGATCTCAAAGCAGGCCCTCAAAGTTTTCTCTGTCAGCCCCCTACCCAGTGCCTGAATTGTCTCTAGTCCACATCATGTCCAATACTTGCCCACCTCCAGTGATGGGGGCCTCAGCACCTCCAGGGGCAGCTCATTTCCTCTTCAGATTACTTTGACCATGAAAGTATGTTGCTTCTCATTTCCATCCATTGGTTATTGTTTGTTTAATAATAGTTGCTACCATTTATTGAGGTTACCAAATGTCAGCCACTTTATCTGTATGACCTCATTTAAATCTTCTCAACAATTTGGAGGGATTATTTCAGCAATAAGAACACTCGATTAAATAACTTGTCTAAGATCACACAGCAAATAAGCGGTAAAGCTGAAATCTGAACCCTGACAAGCTGAAGGCTGGGCCCAGACACAACTGCAGGGTGATCCTGCCTGCCTCCTGCTGTACAGAGAGGCTATGCCAAGCCCGGGCCACGGAGAACAAGGCCTGTCATCTCCCATGGGTGGCCTGTCATCTCCCATGGGTAGCCTGTCCATGTAGATGGCAGACCATACCCCCCACACTAAGTCCTCTTTTCCTAGTCAGCTCCTCATCACCTTTTGTCGTAGAAGACGTGTGGCACAGCAAAATGGAGGGGAGGGATTCGGGGGGGGGGAGAGATCACCTGCCCAGGTGA
This sequence comes from Elephas maximus indicus, assembly GCF_024166365.1. Taxonomy (NCBI): domain Eukaryota; kingdom Metazoa; phylum Chordata; class Mammalia; order Proboscidea; family Elephantidae; genus Elephas; species Elephas maximus. The sequence continues at coordinate 46,043,645 of NC_064837.1, read as the reverse complement.
TCTCTGGGCCTAAGGTTTAGGGCCAGAGGTGGCTAAAGATCTAACAGTCCTTCTAATGAGAGGTGGAAAATTGATAGCTATGACAGACCCTGCCCCAAACCAGACACTTCATCCACCCTTCGGATGAAAGGGACAGAATCTTCTACCATCATGATGCACTGGGCTGGAACATCTCAGAGGCAGAGAGATTAAGAACGGAACCCAAACAAACCCACTGCTGTCGAGTGGAGTCCGACTCATAGCGACCCTATAGGACAGAGTAGAACTGCCCTACAGAGTTTCCAGGGAGTGCCTGGTGGATTCAAACTGCCAACCTTTTGGTTAGCAGCTGTGGCACTTAACAGCTATGCCACCAGGGTTTCCAAAAAAAAAAGGAACTGGCCTCTTTAAACCAACCTGTAGTCTTTTCCCATGCCTCAGCACTGTCCTCTTGGAACTTTGGGGGAAAAGGCGAGGGAGCAGAGAGAGCCCAGAAGACTGGGGGAGCCCTCCCTCTCCTGTCAGGTCTTGGAGGGCAGGCATGGCAGGGTGTGGGGGAGCCTTCCCTTCCTCTCAGAGCATACAGCACACCGATGCACTTCTAGCCTGCCTTCCCAAGACCCCAACCCCTGCTACTTCTGCAGGGTTAGATTACAGGATTCCGTGATTTTTCCCATGCAGTGTTCCATCATTCACATACTCAGTCAGTCAGTCAACAAACAATCCCTGAGTTCCAGCTGTGTGCCAGGCAGGCAATGTGGATATCAAGACAAACACAACATCTCAGAGGCCTCTTGGAATGAAGTTACGAGTATGGTCAACTTCTCAGCTTCGCCACTTACTGGCTGTGTAACCATAGGAAGACACATAATCTCTTTGTACCAGTTTCTTTATCTGTCAAATGGGATAATAATGGTGCAGTGGTTAAAGCACTCAGCAGCGAACCAAAAGGTTGGCGGTTCGAAACCACTAGCTGCTCCATGGGAGAAAGATATGGCAATCTGCTTCCATAAAGATTACAGCCTTGGAAACCCTACCAGGCAGGCAGTTCTACTCTGTCCTACAGCATCACTGAGTTGGAACTGACTGGACAGTAACAGGTTTGGGTTTTTTGGTTTACCTACTATTGTGGTAAGCACTATGGAAGCAGTTGCTATTATTATTTTTCTTGCCCTCAAATAACCCCAGTCAGGAAGATTGACTTGTAGACTGACCATCAGGATGCCAGGGATGGAGCTGGGCATGGGGTACCCTGGGAGGCTGGAGGAAGGGCCACCCCCGGGCCTGCACTTGACAAACATTTATGGAGAGCTGCTCTGTGCCAGGCACTGTGCTGGCCCCTGGGGACACAGAGATGAACGGGACACATTGTCCACTCATCCCTGCTCCTCCCTGCCCTCCCTTCTTCCTTCCAGGGCCCAGTCCCAGAACTCTGCACTAGGGGGACACTAAGGACAGAACCGTGTAAGGAAAGGCATGGCCTGGGAGCCTGGGAGGACTGGGTTCTTGTCTACCACCAGCTGGCTAGGTGACATTGGGCACTCTCTGGCCTCAGTTTCCCCCCTGAGGGAGTTGGGCAAGTGATGAATACCTCCACCCCACAGGCTTTAAACTTGCCCCAATGTCCAGTCCCAAGGCCTGATGGCCAACTGAGGCAGTGGGGGAGGGGATGCCCACTACCCACCAGTACTGACTGGCACTGCCCTGCTGACAAGCTGGCACAATTTCACATGAAATAGGGGGGCCTGGATCTAAAGGCGGGTTGTTTGAAGGGAATGAGGGGGTATACTAGGGGAAAGGCAGAGCCAGCTGCCAGAGGCCCTATTCATGACTTTCTCTGGGGAGGGAGAGAGAGCAGGACCATTAAAACCAGCCTTTGTCTAAAGTCCTGACCAAGCCAATGCCTCACCTTCAAACCCCTGCAGCCAGCAGGGCAAGGCTAACGCCCCTTTGGAAGGAAAACACCAATGAAGCAAGCCAAGGCCTAAGTGCTATGAGCCAGCATCTGGGGGCTAGAGGTGGGGAGGAATAAATAACTCGCTTCCCCACCCACCAAGCACATATGGACACCTGAGGCTTTGCTGTCCTTGGGGACTCTGGTCCCTATCCCTGTCCTAGCTGAACAATAAGCCACTGAGCTCCAGTCCAGCAAGAAGTTAATTTTGACCTTGGGCTTTGTCCAAAACGGGCCCAGATTCAGGGTGGGAGAGACAGTGGGACAAGGCCGGTCCTGAGAAGCCAAATAGTGAGGGTGAGCACATAAACCCTGGAGCTGGATTGCTGGGTTCCTACCCTGGCTCCACTACTCGATATTTTGGCCAAGTTATTAGCTCTCTGTGACTCAGTGTCTTCAACGTAAAGCGGGGATGATAATGGTATCCACCTCATGGTGTTGTTGTGAGGTTTAAATGAAGTAATTTACCGAAATCCTGGACCAGAGTAAGTGCTATCTATATCTTAGTCATTAGTTGTACTATTAACCCAACTCCCCTTCCTTAAAAACACATTTTTTTCCAGGCACTAATTTATTATGTGCTTCTATTTGCCTACCCTATGAATTCCTCTGGATTTCTCTGTCAGAAACCAACATCATAGGAATCCGTAGAATTCGCCCAATCATCTAGCTGCAACCCCTAGTCCTCTAACACATTACATATTCCTCCTTTGTAATCTCTCTCTTAACCTTATACATCATGAAGTTCCTCTAAGTGCCTCTGCAACAAAGAAGTCGTAAGTGCCTCTACCCACTCCTGCCCTGTTTCTGTAATCAACACCCTCCTTCATCCCTACTCCCATCCATGCTGGGAATACTCCACCCTTTCTCCACAAACTCAGGATTGGCCTGAGCAGGGGGCACAGAGGCTCTGATCAAGGCTGTCCAAGCACAGGGCCTATTTCCCAGGTGCAGTCCCTCCTCGCTTGGGCTGGGCAGAAACTGAGGTCTTGGGGAAAAGTCAAAATACCCAAGAGAGAAGTTCAGTGACCTGACCCCTTCCCTCAGGCCTGTCTCATTCTCCACAGTGTCATAAAGCCACCTTCCTAATAACACCTCCCTAGTCAGAACTGAAAGCCCTGGTGGCTCAGTGGTTAAGAGCTACAGCTGCTATCCAAAGGCCGGCAGTTCAAATCCACCAGCCGCTCCTTGGAAACTCTATGAGGCAGTTCTACTCTGTCCTCTAGGGTTGCTATGAGTTGGAATCAACTTGACAGCAACAAGTTTGGGCTTGGCTTTGGAGTCGGAACTGACTTGGCAACAGGTTTGGTTTTGGCCCCAAAACTTCATCATGTGCCTTATCAGCAGGATGGCCGGCTTTTAGCCCTGGTACTGTCACTGTGTAGCCCCAGACCCTCTCAGGAGCATGGGATACTAGCACCTACCCTGCACACCCACAGGGGGCTTGGAGGATTTACCTCTCTCATCACTCCTAAGGGAAGGGCAGGGCTGGGATGCAGGGACCTGGAGCTTCCAGCCACTTTGGGTGATCCCAACCACCATGTGGGCACGTGGAGGAAGAGGTTGGGGCTGGGGGCGTTTGGGCTGTGTTTGGAGGTGAAATGACTGGTTATGTAATCGGACTTCAAATTGCAAGCCAACAAGCACATCTCATTAAGGGCCAGCCACTTTTGGGAATGGGGCTGCTGCCCTGGCAGAACGGGGGAGTCACATGGGATCAAACACCATCTACCCACTTCTAGACAGAGGGTGAGGGTGGGAAGGGTCGGGGGTGGAGAGGAAGTATGTGGTTTGTGGAGTGGGAATCTAAGGGACTCATTTTTTTTTTTTTTTTTACGTTTATCACAATTTGTCAGCCTTCTTTCCAATTGTGTCTATACCCATCCATATGTACTCAAACCCAAGGGACTCATGTTTAATGACCTCCACCTCCACCCCCTGTCCATCCTGAATTTCAAGTTTGTAATTAGGAAACACACTTTGGCTGAAAGGGGGGGCAAAGGGGAGAGAGATGCAGATGAAGGGAGAACTGAGCATTAGCTAGCTTCGGAGAGCCACACCAGGCTTCCAACTGGTTTGCAAAGGCCCAGATCCCAGTTCCAACACTGGGTGCAGGGGTGGGGAGGAGCGGCTCTAAGTCCTTTAGCCAGTCAAAAGAGGAAGAGCCCTCAGCCCAGACCTTGACCCCAACCTGGACCCCAGGGAACTTCTTTTCCAAGTTCAGGAAACTTCTGGCCTAACAGTGTTCAGCCCTGCAACCTGGGTTGGGGGGAATGTGTGTTGAGTCCAGCAGGACTGGGCTGCCAGGCTCAGATGAATGGGCTGGCCTCATGGGTGCCGGGAGGCCCCTGCTAGCCCCTCCCCAGCCTCAGCAGCTGGCAGATGAAAAACCAAGCAAAGCATCCCAGCGCTGAGTAATGCCCCTGGCACCCCGTGCCCACACCTACCCACGGCCAGCCGGAGAGGGCAGTGGGGAGGGCAGCCGCTCCTGCGGGGCGGGGGTCCTAGACCATGTTTCTTTTCCCCAGGACTCAGGGGGCGACCGATCCCCGGTGGGCAGCACTTGGCGCGGTCCGGCCCAGCGGCGACTAGCGTGGCGCAAGGAGGGGGGTGTCCGGCCTCTGTGGCCAAGGACGTCCAGCTCCGGGAACCCCCTCCCCCACCCCCTCTCCCTCCAGCTGTGCCGGGGCCTCGCCAACGGAAAACGAAAACTCCGGCAGAGGAAACAGCGGCAGTCGCCCTGCCTGGGAAACCCGGACAAAAGGCGAGGGCCTCCCGCTCCCGCTGCCCGGCCGCCCGGGGCCTGGCACCGCCGCTCCGGTCAGTGCCCTGCCCTGGCAGCCCCGTGCCCCTCTCGGCCCCCTCCGTGCTTCCCTCCTTCCCGCCCCCTGCCCGGGGCAGCTCTCGCTCGGGCCCCCTCCCCGCCCGTCCGCCAGCCGAGGTCCCCCGCGCCGTGCCCGCGGTGCCCGCGCCTTGTGCCCCAGGCTGTGCCCCGAGCGGGGACGCCCCGACCCTGGCCCGGCCGCCCGTCCCCCGGCGGCGCCCGGCCCTGCCCCGCCCCCTCCCCTGGCCCAGCGCCCTCACCTGGGGGGGCCGGGGCTCCGGGCGGGGCGGGATCCCGACCAGGCAGAAGGCGACTCCATTCATCTGGCAGCAGCGGCGGCTCTGCGGCCGGGGCACGGCTAGGGGCGCCGAGAGGGACCCGGGAGGGGCGGGGCGGGGCCGAGCCGGGGTGGGCCCCCCGGGGACCCGCCCCTTGCTCCTCCCCCCACGCCGCCGACGGGGCGCACCAGCAGCTTCTACCTGGGACCACAGGCTAAGAAGAGGGCTGAGGCTGGGTTTTGCGCTGGCAGCGGAGCTAGAGGTTCTAACAGAGCCTGGAGAAGGGGGTTGGGGTCTCAGCGAGACAGTTTGTGCCGGCCTCTAGGGCACCGGCCCAGATAGACGGTGATCCGAGGAAAGAGAACAAGGGCGTCCCACCCAGAACTAGCACAGAGAGAGGGAGGGAGGGAGAGGGAAGCAGAGAGAGACACAGTGAAACAGACAGGGTCAGAAACCAAGAGACACTTAGAGCATGAGAGCAGCAGAGACAAGATAGAGACTGCAGAGAGAGGCAGAGAAAGTCAGAGGCCAGGATGAGAAGACCCAGGATGGAAGAAAGGGAAAGAAAGAAAAAGGCTTAGGGGGTCTTCCATTCAAAGACTCATGGAAGTTGAGACACAAGAGCAGAGATGGGTGATGCCCACAGGAAGAAAGATGGCAGAGAGATAGCACCTTCTGGGGCTCCACTCCCCTCAACCTAGGGAAAGCCCCCCTTCCAGGCAGGGTCTCAGCCTAGGCCCCCACAAAGGCAGGGGGATTAAGGTTGGAGGAGAGAGGCTGGCAGTATCTCAGCCCCTCAGACTCTCACCGAACCAGCTCAGTGGCCCACAGACCTGCTCTGTGGTGGGCAGCACGGAGGGCAAAGAGACCTCCCAGGCCTTCCCGCCATAAGCTTCCCACAGCCACCCTTCCTGGCTTCACTCTGAACTGCCTGGGCCTAAAGAGCCAGCAGGGGTCCTGAGCTAGCTTCTCATTTCCCTGCCCCCAAGCAGGACCTGTCCAGCCCCTTCTGAACAGGTCCACGAGAGGGACAGTCCCTCAGTCCTTTATTGCTATTGAAAAGTTCTCCTTGCTATCTAATCCCCATCCTTTCTACTTTGTACTTCTTACCTCTTCCCCAAGCCTCCTTGCAGATTTAAAGGGCTCCTGTATTCCTTGACCCAGATAATGGAGAAAAGAAGGAAGAGGCCACAGATAACTAGGAGTATGATTTGGAGAAGGGACACAATGGAAGTGCGAACGTTGACTCTGCCTGCTAGAATCCCCCACAAAACTTAGGGCAAGAGCCTTCACAAGACCTGCTTGCTTCACCACCACTCTCCCAATCCTGAGAGCTGATCAGCTCCAAGTCCCTCACACCTTCACCCTGATCAAGACCAGGCCTCAGATGCTGCAGGTGGTTGGGTGGCCCAGACACCAAGCAGACCATCCCTACTCCTGTGGGGCTCACTGCCTGAGGAAGGAGATAGTGACTTGGTTTTTGTTTGTCTTAAATTTTTATTGTGCTTTTAGTGAAAGTTTACAAATCAAGTCAGTCTCTCATACAAAAATTTATACGCACCTTGCTATATACTCCTAATTGCTCTCTGCCTAATGAGACAATACACTGTTTCTCTCCATTCTCTCTTTTCTAGTCCATTCGGCCAGCTTCTGACCCCCTCTACCCTCCCATCTCTCCTCCAGACAGGAGATGCCAACATAGTCTTATGTGTCTACTTGATCCAAGAAGCTCACTCTTCACCAGAAACATTTTCTGTCCCATTGTCCAGTCCAATCCCTGTCTGAAGAGTTGGCTTTGGGAGTGAATGGTTCCTGTCTTGGGCTAACAGAAGGTCTGGGGACCATGACCACCGGGGTCCTTCTAGTCTCAGTCAGACCATTAAGCCTGGTCTTTTTATGAGAATTTAGGGTCCGCATCCCACTGCTCTCCTGCTCCCTCAGGGGTTCTCTGTTGTGTTCCCTGTCAGGGCAGGCATCAGTTGTAGCCAGGCACCATCTAGTTCTTCTGGTCTCAGGCTGATGTAGTCTCTGGTTTATGTGGCCCTTTCTGTCTCTAGGGCTCACCTTTTGTCTTTGGTGTTCTTCATTCTCCTTTGCTCTTGGTGGTTGAGACCAATTGATGCATCTTAGATGGCTACTTGCTAGCATTTAAGACCCCAGACGCCACTCTCCAAAGTGAGATGCAGAATGTTTTCTTAATAGATTTTATTATGCCAATTGACTTTGATGTCTCCTGAAACCATGGTCCCCAAAATCCCACCCCTGCTACGCTGGCCTTCGAAGTGTGCAGTTTATTCAGGAGACGTCTTTGCTTTTGGTTTAGTCCAGTCTTGTTGACCTCTCCTGTATTGTGTGTTGAGTGACTTGGTTTTTAAATCATATGTTTTTATTATTTATTTTAAATGCCCTGGAAGTGAATGGAAAGCCATTCTCTTTTATAAATCGGTGGGGGTTGGGGGGTAGTTAATGACTCCTCTTCTTTTGCCATCCTTCTTCATCTAGGTTATGTGTAACCGGAATTATCCCCTCCCTTCTGGGAAGTCCTTCCTGCTATCTAACTGTAATCTGTCATACTGCCTGGATTTTCTTGCTTAATCTTCAACCAGATCTGTGTTCCTGCCTCTTTCTGTCCTGTAGCTTCAGTGGCTCAAAGCTTGCTGTCACTCTGGGCCCAGAAGTGGGGTGTCTTTGGTAAGAGAGAAGGGGTGGCATCTGAAATCTAGGCTGAACCAAAGCCATGGGGGAGGGGAGGAGGGTGGTGGTGGCCACTGGGGTGCCCCTGACTCACTTTTTCCAGGGCCTGTGCCCTCAGACCCTGCAGGAGGCAGTGAGAGGAAATGAGCTCAGGCTCCATCCAGCAGGCAGGCCCAACTCCTCCCTCACAATGCACTGCACACCTCCCCCACCCCCTCCCACTTCCCAGAAAGCCTGGCTCTCCCCTCACCCCGCTGCCCTTCCCCACCTCTTCCTGCACCTAGACCAGCACCCTATCCTGCCCCACCCCCCATCTCCTTCAGCCCCTCTTCCTCCCATCCTTCACCTCCGTCCTGCTCCCCATCCCCTGTTTCTCTGCATCTTATCCTCTGCTGCCCTTCATCCCTATGAATCCCCCCTATCCCTGGAACACTCTCAGGGGTTTCTGGAAATAGAGCCCAAGATGGGTGGGGATGTCCCTGTCTGAGGACACTCTTGTATACTCAGCAGGGACTCCTCCTCCCCCTCTTTCTAAACACATCCCCACTCCAATCACCTTCCTTCATTCACAAATGCTTATTAGGAGCTCCCAACAAGTGAAGGGAGAGTAGGGGGCTGGGGGGATGGAGGGAACAAGGGAGGTGCCACTGGAGATGTAGAGACAAGGCCCAGCTCCTTTCCTCCTAGTCTCACCAAACCAAGACTCTCTAGTGAGATCCCAGAAAAAGAGCACTCAGTAACTGGAGAACAGAGGGAGGCTTCCAGCAGGAGATGGCGTTGATCTCCTTGGTCTTCAGGGATGGGCCATGGGTGGGGTGGGGACGGGGGAAAGGACGCTAAGGGGAAATGACCATCATGGACAAAAGCAAGGAGGCAGGGAAGAGCAGACTCCAAGGCTGGAATGGAGGGTAGGTGGGCAGGAAGTGCAAGATGATGAGACAGGAAACACTGGCAGGGATGTGACATGGAATGACTTAGCCTGAGGCACTCAGATTCTACCCTGGCTTAGGGTAGGCAGTTCAAGTGGAGATGTGCCTTGGCTATTGTGGCACAATGTGGGAGAGAACAGAGGAAGAGGATAGGCAGCAGGAACCCCGGATTGGGGAAGGGGATAAGGTACCTAGGCAGGGTAACATCAGAGGCCTCTAGAACAACTCCAAGGTTTCTAGTTCAGAGTATTAGGTAGAGTGGTTGTCTGTGGTGTTCGAAGTTGTCTAGGACAAACCAGGCTCTGTGCTAATCCTTTGTATGCATTATTCCAATCAAGCCTTACAAAGTCCCTGTAAAGTACACTCCTCATTTTACAAATGAGAAAACTGAGGCCCAGAGAACTCAAGTACTTTACCCAAGGTCACACAGGATTTGAACCTAGGCATTTGGGCTCCAGAGTCCACTCACTTAATGTCCAGGCTGTGCTGCCACTGGAATAGCAATTGACAGCTTAAACCCTAGGTCATGTCTCAGAAGAGAGGCCTGGGCTGGAGATATGGCTTTGGGAGTCATCTGTGGTCACTGAGACCAGGAGCGTGGTTAAGATTCTCCAAGAACAGCATAGAATAAGAGGAGACCAGAAAGTACAATATCCCAAAGGAGGATTCAGTTAGAAAGGCTGAGAGGAAGCAGGCAAGACGGTAGAAGAAAGCCCATCTTTTTCTCTGTGTTGGATAGAGAGAGCACTTTCAGGGCATCAGTGGGGTGGAGGCCAGACTGTGTTGTATGAAAGAGTGACTGGGCATGAGAAGGTGGAGTCTGGCCCACTGAGAGTGCAGGAAGGGACAACTAGACAGGATAGGTGACTTGTGGACAAGGCAGACTTCCATTGTGTAGGGGGCACTTGAGGATGCTTTCTGGCTGAGGGGCAGGAGCCAAGGAAGAAAGAGCCTGAGAGGACATGAGGAGAGGGTGATAAGTGAAGTGGAGTAAACGAATCTGGAGTCTGGGGGGCCAGAAGAGGAACCCTCTTCTCCAGGGGCTGGCAGGGACTAGGGGAAGAAGTCAGGGAATCCCCAGGCAGAGCAGTCCAGGGTCAGAACCAGGCCTGGGCAAGGAGCTGGCAAGGGGTTATATGGTGTCATCAAGGGAGCACTGAACAGAGAGTCTGCAGACCTGGTTTCAAGTTCTCATCCTGCTCCTCTGGTAGCTGTATGACCATAAGGAGAAGTACATCGTCTGAACCTCAGTTTCACCCTCCGTAAGATGAAAACAGTAAGTCCTTCTCTACCTGCCTCCAACTTGAGGCTCACATTTGATAATGGATTCAAAGCACTCTGTGAGCTGAGAATAAAAAAACAATGCGTGGAAGGTGGGTTAGAGGGCAGGTGACTCCAACTGGCCACAGCTTCAAAGCCTTCCACCAAGGAGAAGGAGCGCCCCCTGGTGGAGAAGGGCAGGAGGGCAGGACCAGAGAGGCGAGCACAGGACAGCTAGCGGCTCTTTCAGCTCCTGCTGTCAGCCCCCAGGTCCATCTGCTTATCTCCCAAAGGCAAAATCACCCCCAGCCCAACCTGTCATCTCCAAAGCTGGTGAGGGCCCAGCTCATTCAAGGTAATGAATGTTTATTGAGTGACTACTACGTGCTGTTGTGTGGAGCAGTGGGTCAGGACAACGAACCAGGTGACATGCCTGCCCTAAAAGAGCTCGCATTCCGGGGAGAACAACAGACACAGAAAGGATGATGGAATGGTGCTGTAATGCCATACACACACAGCACTGGGCAAAACAAAAGAGGGGACCTTCAGTGAGGGGAGAGGTGGGGGCCTTGGGAGGCAGTGTTTGGCCTAGACTTTGAAGGCCCTCAACTGATAAGGGGCAGAGAAAGGGGGCCTGAGGGCTGAGAGCTGGGGAGGTGTGGGGTGCAGGCACTAGAGAAAGCTGTAGGCTCCCCACGGAGCTGGACCAGAATGAACATCTTTAATGGTGTTGGGTGGGGCATCCACTCAAGATGATGCCAGTCCCCGCCCTTATGCCTGCTTCCAGGCCCCTGAGGAATCCTGGGTAAGAGGAATCCCACCTGAACATCCCTGGAGGAGGGAGAGTAAACACCCCTGGCCAGCCTGGGGCCAGAGGGCATTGGCAATCTGCCAAACAGCTGGGACCCTCAGCTCAGTGACCTTTAGGCAGCCAGCTTGGAGTGGGAACAAAAGGCTGCAGCTTCCCTAGGCTGGCATCAGGCAAGCCAGCCACACCCAGCAGAGCCTTGGTGTCAAGGCAGGAGGAGGATGAAAGAGGCCCCGCTCCTCAGGAGAACCAAACCCCTTTTTTGGCTCCCTGTTTGGGAAGCTTGCATCATGGTGCAGGAGGAGGAAGAGGCTCTTAACTGGGCCCTCGTGTGACAGTAGGCCATTGAAGACCTGGGCACATGGGCTGTGTGTGTGTGTGTGTGTGTGTGCGTGCGGGCACGCACTTGTGCAAGCCAAGATGGAGAAGAAGGGAACTAAAATGTTTTGTGCCAAGCTCTTTGCAAACATTGTTTCACTTAATCTCCATGACAACACTGTAAGGTAGGTCTCCCTATTAGTTTCCCTATATAAATGAGGAGGAGCCCTGGTGGCACAGTGTTTTAAGCGCTTGGCTGCTAACAGGAAGATCAGCGCTTTGAACCTGCCAGCTGCTCCGTGGGAGAAAGATGTGGCAGTCTACTTCTGAAAAGGTTTACAGACTTGGAAACTCTATGGGGCAATTCTACTCTGCCCTACAGGGTTGCTATGAGTCAGAATTGGCCTGATGGCAACGGGTATACAAATGAGGAAAGGAGTCTCTTGGAGCACTAACCGAAAAGTTGGCAGTTCAAACTCACCCAGAGGCACCTCAGAAGGCCTGCAAATCTGGCTTTCAAAAGGTCACAGCTATGAACACCCTACAGAGCCCAGTTCTACCCTGACACACATGGGGCACCATGAGTAGTTGACTCGACGACAACTGGCTTGGTTCGGTTGTTTTATAAATGAGGAAACAGGACCAGAGAAGTCCAGGGTCTCCCAGGATTCAAGCCCCCGTCTGATGTCAAGCTCCTGCTTTCTTCTGCAAAAAGAGTGCTCTGGGAGGGGTTAAGCCGTGTGGTCCCTTCCAACCCCAGGATGCCAAATTCTAGGGTTCTATGGGGAGCCCTGGTGGCACAGCGGTTGAGAGCTGGGCTGCTAACTAAAATGGCCCACCCACTGCCATCCAGTGGATTCCGACTCAAAGCGACCCTATAGGACAGAGTAGAACTGCCCTATAGAGTTTCCAAGGAGCGCCTGGCAGATTCAAACTGCTGACCTCTTGGTTAGCAGCCACAGCACTTAACCACTATGCCACCAGGGTTTCCTAACTAAAAGGTCAGGAATTCGAATCCATCAACTGCTCCTTGGAAACGGGGCAATCTTACTCCGTCCTATTGGGTCGTTATGAGTTGGAATTGACCTGACTCGATGGCAACGGGTTTGGGTTTTTTTGTTTGTTTGTTTTTATGAGAGAGCTCATTAATTCTTCTGGCCACTGGCCTGCAGCTCTGCTCCTGCCACAAGCTCCCGAGGTTCTACATCCCCTCACCTAGCCCGTACACATAGAAGGGCTTGTTCCACTTCCCTCTATGTCTCCATTTTGCCTTTCAGGGAGGCGGGGAGAGAAAAAGGAGGAGGAAGGAGGGAGAGAAAGGGAAAGTAGAGAAAGGGAAGGGAGGGGAAAGGAGAGGAGAAGAGAGAAAAGGAGGAAAGGGGAAGGCACCCACCTCCCCCTGGAAGCTCTGGAAATCTCTGCCAGCTGCTCCCCTCGCCCAACTGGCCTTGAGCCAGCCCTGAGCGGCAGTGAGGGAGTTTGATGGGGAGACAAAAAGGGCGGGGCACCGACTGAGGAGGGGTTGGCAAGCCCCTCCGTATTGGCACCCCACCCACCCAGTAATTCCAGCCCCCATAAAAGATTCCAAGCATGCTCCCCTTTAAGGAAGCCCTACATGCCAAAATCCACACATACCAAACAGACACATCAGGGCGGTTCTTACACTATAAAAGGATTCTTTGCTTTACAAGAGGGCTCAGCACATGGGACACTTAAAATAGGTGCTTCCCCGGGTATGATGAAAAGAAGCTCTGATTTCAGAAGCGCCCCATGCAGACCACGCTTCCAGCATATCCAGAAGGCTGGTGATACCCATGGGGCCGGCAGGGCTGGGCTGCTCTAAGGCTTTAACCACACCAGCCTGGGCACCTCCGAGGTTGTACTGATCCTGAGTCCCCTCTGTGGGGGCCTCATGGTCCAGGGGGCTGCTGTGCCTCAAGGCAGACATATCCTAGGACATCTAGAAAGGACCTGGAAAAGCCACACTCATCAGAGCCAGCAGGGACTTCACAGCGACAAGGGAGAGGACACACATCCAGGCCTCCCAGTGGCTCTTTGATGGGGCAGAGCAAGAGCCCAGTATCCTGTCTTCCCTCCATCCTCTCCCCTCCCTTCCACGATGCCAGGGGAGCCAAACTCTGCTGTGTCCTCTGGGAAAGGGGACCTGCCCTGTCACCAGGATGTGGCTGACCCCCAGAACAGGTATGGAAGGCTGATGAAAGCGGCTGTGGGGCAGGTGGACTGCTTTGAGGAGCAACTCAGGCTGAGCTGCAAGGCCACCAAGATGCATTTCGGGTCCTCTGGACAGGAAATAAGGAGCCCTGGTGGCACAATGGTTAAAGTGCTTGGCTGCTAACTGAAAGGTCAGCAGTTTAAATTCCCCCTGAGGCTCCAAGGGGAAAAAAGACCTGGGGATCTTAGAAAAACCCTATGTGGCAGTTCTACTCTGTCACATTGGGTTACTATGAGTCAAGAATCGACTCGTGTGAAGTAGTGGTGGTCTCCAGCCCTGCCTCTTTTTTTTTTTAATCAAGTTAAGGGTAGAGTCAGTAATGACAACAGCAGAGAATGACGAAATTGAGTCCCCTTCCTCCTGCCCAGCCTGGTGCTCCAGGGAGCTGCCACTGGCTATTTAAATTAACAGCCAAGATGCCAACCAGGCCTGCAGACCAGCCCAACCCACAAGCCCACCCCAAACATCACACCCCACTCTGGGAAGATGTGCTTCTCCAGTACCTGGAGCACTCACTCATGCCTCCCAGGGCCCCTCTCCAAACTCCCAGAACTTAGGATCACCCCATCCTCTGCCTCCACTTCCCCCTGACTCCTCACCCTCCACCCTTCCTCACCACATGGCAGAGGTAGGGAGCCTGAGCTCAGGCCAGATGGGGTCTTCGTGCCCCAGACCACCACCTTGGCATAGCACCTCCAAGGAGCCCGAGCTCAGGGCAGGGAGAGGCAGGGAGTGTGGACCAGCCCAGCACTTAAAGGCACACCCAGTCACACGAAAACCACTCACCACTCCAGAGCCCATCCCAAGCCCTCTGCACCAAGTAGGGATTAGGAAGGGGTGGCAAGGTGACCCCAGGAGCAGCCCCCTCACTCTGCCCCACATCAGGCTGCCCCCCAATTAGAACAGCAGGCTACAAGTCCGATGGAGGTCCCCTCGCCCACTTAAGGGGGCTGGCCCTAGATGTCCCAGATTTGCTGCACTCCTGAGGGGGTGAGGGGCACTGACCAGAGGGGGGGCTTCACCCCTGCTGCCTATGCCCAACCCCCACTATTAGTGGACTCTGATGGAGCCCATGTGAAAGAAAGACCGCCCCAGGCCTGACTGGGCTGCAGTTCTGTATTTGGGGGGCAGATGGAGAGAGCCAGCCCAGCCCACCCCATCTTTTCACTGCTGTGAAATGGCAGCAGCTGCTGCAGCTGCTGTAACTGGGAGAGGAGGGGGAGCCTGGCTGGGAGAAGCCCCTTGATGTTCAGGGGGGAGAGAGGTGGTTGTGTCTTGAGGTCCCACCAGGGGGTCCTGAGATCAGCCTCCTCCCTCCTGTCACCCCTTCATTCTGCAGAGCCTGCAGCCCCCTCAGGCCTGGACTCAGAGCAGGGGCTGGGACCTCACCAGTGGGGAAGGGGGTTTCTAAATGCGGGTTCCTTCCTTCTGGAGAGAGGTAAAGAGAGGCGGCATGGCCCCTCCAAGCATGCCTCTCTGTGTGTCAGCGATGGGGGAGTGTGTGTGTGTCTGTGTGTGTGTACACACCAGCTCTGTGCCACACCAGCCTCATCCCTCCCCCAGGGCCTGGTCCCTCCCCGAGCTCCAGCGTGGGACCCCTCCCGCGGTGGCGGGCCCCCTCCCTGTCGGCGCGCCCACCCTCCTCCAGTCATTACCCCTCCGCCTTTCCTTCTCAGACGCGCACCCACGCCACGCGCCCGCTGACCTGCTCCATGCTGCGGCCCGCTACGCCGTCCTCGCCGCGCCGGCCCGGGGGGGCCCAAGGGGCGGCGGCCCCTCCATGCGCCCGGTCCCGGCAGCTGCACCCGGCGGCCGCCGAGCGCGCGAGGAGCGCCTGGTGTCGGCTCCAGAGCCCCCTCCCCGCCCCGCCCCGCCCCGCAGGCCCCGCCCCTCCGTCCGCCCCCGCCCCGCCCCTCCGTACCCCGCCCGCCACCGGCGGAGACCCGCGCAGACGAGCACACTCACAGTCACACACCCACTCACATGCAGTAACACACGCTCACATAGTCACACACTCACAGTCACACAGTCGTGCACTCAGTCACACACCCACTTACACACACACAGTCACACATTTACACATAAGTCACACCTACTCACAGTCATGCACTCACATTTACACACCAACTTACACACACTCAGATACACAGTAACACGCGCACGTGGTCACACACATAAATCACGCACACGTAAGTCACACCTCACACAGTCACGCAGTTATACACTCACACTAACACAGTTGCACTCACAGTCACACAAGTTGCACACACTCACACAGGTCACACACACAGTCACACACGCAGAGTTCCATCCCTGTCAGCACAGTCTGTTTTGCCCGTGCTGGGGTGCACTGTGAGTCTAGAGAAGACTCCCTGCAAGGGAAGCCCTTCTGGTTGCTAAGGTTTGTCACAATCAGAAGGGCCCCATCCTTCATTGGATGGGGGCCCAGAAAGGGCCTTGCCCAAGGTCACACAACAGCTTGGTGACAGAACATGGCCCAGGCCTCCTGTCTCCCAAGCTGACCACCCACTTCAGGGGTGAGAGCAGACCGGAAATACCCACAGACACTGGAACACAGTGAGGCACTCTGTCATCCCTACTCTAGTCTGAGCAGGGGCAGGCCTGGACCCTGTGATGCTGTGAGAGCCGGGAGCTGTCAGGGAGGGTCTACTCCCTGTTGACAGGGTTCTGCCCACATTCAAATGTATTCTGCACCCTTGGCTAGGGGTTGGGAGCAGGGATGCAGATTCCTGTCACCCACCCAGTGCACCATGTCCCAAGCATGTGCCAAACAGGAGGAGGGGGTTGAACTGCTTATCTATGACCAGAGAAGGGGCATCTGAACCTCCAGATGCCATCCAGGAAACTGACTTACGGGCAGTAGGGCCATGACTCCGGTGAAGACCAAGGAGTTTGCAAAAAAAAGATTCCCTCCTTTGACACTTCCCTCAGGGGAGACTCCTGACTGCCACTGCCCTGCTGTCCCGCCCGTGAGGCAGGCCCCCCGATGGAGCAAGGTCAAACCCAGAGGGCATCACATGAGTAGGCATGTGAGAGGTGGGCATGCAGCCTGGAGTGGACCGGGGTGGGAATGAACCTGCCCTGAGGCGGCTGGGGGTGGGGGCAACGGTGTGCAGGAGCTGGCTGCCCAAACCCCCTGGGCCAGTGCCCAGGCCTGGATGAAGGTGGTTTCACAACTCCTCACTGTGCCCTGGTCTCTTTGTTAGGCACCAGAGGGTGAGGAAGGAGGCGGGAAGCTGAGATGGGGAGAGTTAAGATCCTCAGTGGGCCCAGACAAAGGGGGCTTTATCGGCTGGGTGTGCAGGGCATGCTGGGAGGAGGGAGGCAGGAATGCGTCTGGGGCGGCCTGGAACTCCCTCCAGGCAGCCCGGTTTGGGGCTAAAGTTGGACTCTCCAAGCCCTCCCATGCTTGGGCACTGTGGGGCGTTTGCTGCTTTGCTACTGGGACAGCAGCCAGGAGTCCCAGGAGCCCCTCATTCCTGGACGCCCTCCTCCGAGGGATCTGGTGGACACTGCCCACACATTCTCTATCTTCCCCACCCAGCTGGATTCCGCATCTCTTGGCTTCCCTGCTGTGCCCTCTCAGAGGCCCCATGGCCCCTGTCTGCCACCCGAGGGCTCTGCTGGCTGCCTGGGGAGAGGAGGGACAAACTTGGGTGGGGTCACAAGGCTATGGGGTCAATGGGGTCCTTTGTCCCTTCAGACAGTCTGTCCTGGAGTAAAGAGATAAGAGACAGAGAAGAGTGCCAGCCAACAAGCACGTCTCCCAGACCCTGACCCCGGCTCTCCCAGGCCATGGTGGAGTTCGGCCCTGGGCTGTAGAAGCCAGACTCCTCCATTCTTCCTGGTTCGTTTCCCTCTGGTTCTCCTTCAGTGCTGAGGAAGTCACTAGGAAATGAAAAACAAGAAGGAGGTGGCCTCTGAAACGGCTGCCACTTGGCCAGGCCTGAGGTCTGGTGTCAGGCTTTGCAAGATCAGCCACTGTCTGTCCCCAAAGATGGGGCTGGGCCCTGAGGAGTGATGGTGTCTAAGTTGTTAAACCTGAACATTATTTTATCAATACACCCTGAGCACTGCACGAATTTTCACAAGCAAAGAGTCCCTGTAAAGCGAAGAGGATCACACTGGCCACCATCTCGGCCCGAGCCCACAGGGTCCATGTGCACAGCCTCTCAGTCTTCAGTCTACCCTGGCAGGCTGGAACCCTTACAAGCTCCTGCTCTTTGTTTCCCATTGCTACCACCCACACGGGGCTAGAACCTTCAGCAGCAGCATTACCTGAGCTATGTAGCAGTGAGGCAGGTGAGGCAGGGCCCAGCTCAGGTCATTTGATAGGTATTTTATTTTAGAATTCTTGATAAGATTAAAAGAAGACCCTCTTGTCTCTTGATGAGTTTCCTGGGTAAAAACTTCCAATTGGGGGTTTAAAAAAAAAAAAAAAGTCCTAGTCTGGCCAGCATTTTCCCACCACCTGTATCTCTTTGAGAGGCTAGAGGGATACAGACCAGGACTCAAATCCCAGGTCTGCCATTTAGTAGCCCTGCAGTCTTCTGGCCCCAGAAGGATCTGGAAGTATCCTCAGTGCTCTGACCTCCAGCTTCCAGATCTATAGACCAAGAATGAAAATAGTACTACTTCCATGGCTGCTGAAAGATTAAGAATGTGAGTATAAAGTGCTTAGTCCATTGACTGGCACATAAATGATCAATAAAAGTTAAGTATCTTCTACAAAGCATCAAATTAATTCATCTAATGTTAATTATTATTAGCTTTAGTTCAGTAGGTGACAATTTCTGACTTTTGTCCCCAAATTCTGGGAAGCCTTACTCTGGCTACAACCAGTTGTTCCTCCTGGGGGCGGCACCAGTCTCTAACCAGGTGAGGAACAGGAGTTCCCAGCCTGGCACTGGTCCCTGTCCCCAACCTCCTCCTTTTTGCCTCTGCAGCCTCCAGGGCCCCCTGGGGAGCAGGGAGAAGGTGGAAAGAGAGCTGAGAGCCACAGGGTAAAGCAGACAGCTCCTGGGGTGCCAGAGACCTGAGGAAAGAGGAAGGAGGATTACCCAGGAGGGAGTGGAAGGAGATGGGAGGGAAGCTGGGCGGCGGCAGCCAGGCCCCACTCCTCCACCTGCTGCTCTGTGAACAAAGCCAAGAATGATGCAATCCTGGCCGGGTGCAGCTGAGGCTTCAGAGCCCTGAGAGGAAAAGTGGCCATTGGGTGGGGAGGGCGATGGGTAGGAGAGCAGGTGCAAGGTGCCTGTGGACGCCGGACCCTGGATTCACAGCCTAACATGTGGCTCCTTCCTGTGGCTTCTGGGCTCCTCCTGAAGCCCCTCACCCAGGGCCAGACCCCTCTCCTTATAAGTAGGAGTCAAACATGATGCAACTAGAACATCACCCCAGACAGCCTCCGCAGAGGGGAAGGCACCTCCCCCTGGGGGGAGGGGATGATGAGAGACTTGGACACCGAGCTGACTCCAAGGGCCCCACTGGGCCTCTCCTCTCATCCTGGAAGCCAAAGGGCAAAGCCTCCCAAAGGAGGACTGGGAAGGCTCAGGAGAACCATCACCCAGGGCCTGCATGAAGTAGGCACATCGGTACGTATTTATAGAATTAAACAGAACCCAGGGCAGACACTGAGAAAGGCCTAGGCTTCCCTGGCACCTCCCCAGGACAACATTAGCAATCACCAGGTCAGTGGGGCTGGGAGTGAGGGTGGCATCCACCAGCCCCTGGGGTGTCTGCCTCAGCTCTCCACTCTGCCTGGGAGCCAAGAAGAACAAAGGCTTCCCCTACTCTCTCCACCTGAAGAAAAGGGGTCTTTTCCCACACATTAGGGCCATATGAAGGATTTATCACGGGCGAGGGGATTAAATGGAGGAACAGGGAATTAAATAGAGGAAGCAGCAGAAGACTGGAGATACTGTGTTTAAGAATATTTAAGCCTAACCTGGCCCCCACAGCCACCTACATCTGAGGGGACAGCTGGAGTGGCCTAACCCATAGGAGCCACTAGGTGGCAGGAGAAGCCCAAGGACTGGCCCAGTTACACCTACGCTTCGAAGCCGCCCTAGAGCCCCACCATCCAGCAACTTCCCCTTCCTCCTTCCTTCCTTCTCTCTACAACCCAGGTCTCCGTTGCAGCCTTGGGTGAGGGGTCTCTCGAAGTCATTTCATTCTTCCTTCTGCCTTTGGGAAGGCGAAAACCTCTCAGTCCTTCTCTTCACAATAGTGCTAATAATGATATTAGTGCCTATAACTACGTAGTGAGTGTTCAAGATGTACCACACATTTTATATGCATTATCTCATTTACTCTTCATACATGAGATAGGTAATAATACCTTCCCCTTTTAAAGATGAGGAAACAAACTGATAAAGACTAAATAAATTGCCCAAGATCACACAACTAGCCAGTGGTGGCGCCAGGACTCAAACACAAGTCTGCCCATCTCCAAATCCTGTGCTGGGTCCTCCACAGGGGTGTTAGGGAATGGACATGACTGAAGGTGTGGGGAGGAGGCAAGGGGCCCCTGTGATGAACCTGAGTTTTACCCCGCATCCTTATCATTCCCTCTCCCCAACACATACACCTCAAGATTCTAAGAGGGTGTCTCAGTCTTGAGTGAGTTGGGGGTGGGGTGGGGAGGAATTGCTTGTGAGGTTTGAAAAGATGCCCAGGTGATTCCAGCTCCCAAAGCCCTGGTCCTGGCTGTGAAGAACTGCCCTGCACCCCTGCTGCCTCTCTTTCAGACTCCACAGTGTGTTCTGGTGTTTTCAATGTCTCTTTCAGCCCAGTGACGAAAATCTTAACTCCTCAATCTGCCATTCCAGGCCCTTTTCATTTTGACTTTCCTACCTTTCAAGGCTGTTTCTCCTTCCCTCGCCATTTAGGCTGCACTCTGGTTACAATGTAGGGCTTCAAGTCCCCGGGTCATGACATCTGTTCTGCCACTCTACCTTCTCTCTTGCTGTTCCCTCTGCCTGGAGGAGCCTTACTTGTCACCCTCTTTGCCTGCAAAGCTCCTGCTTAACCTTCAAGATTTTTCCCCGGGTTCACCTCTATGGGCTTTTCACCAGCCACTCCTAGCCAAACCAATGGCTCTTTCCTTTTGAGATATTTGCTCATGTTTCTGTGCAGTTTGCCCAACTGTGACCTCTGTGAGGATCAGAGCCTATGTCCTGTTCACCTGCCTCCCCACCTCCAGGGCCTGGCACCGTAGAATACACATGTGCCCAAGATGGTGGTGAGTTGAGGAAAGATGGAGCCAACACCCTTCCCAGGAGTGTTGCTTGTTTTCCTTGGTCTCTAGTCAGCCAGCCCTTGAACCTGGATTTTCACCTTTCGTACACAGAAACTTAATTGTGTGGAGATGAGGGGTTGCATGTTTCAGCCATTAAATGGCTTCCACAGAATTTTAAGGGGTTGAAAATTTGGTGCTTGGAGTAGGAGTGTGAACGATATGATACAACCATAACTCAAGATAGTCTAAAGGAGAGATATGGACCCTTCCTCGCCGGTGCCAACAGTGAGAGAGAGGATAATGGAGCTGCTTCTGGCCTTTGGATGGAAGATGCTGCAGCAGGCTTTGTCCAGTTATCTGAGGTGGCACTGAACCACCTACTGCCCCTGCTAAGTTCTCACTTAAGCAAACACCCTGCACTTAGAGCTTGGAGCCCTACTTTGTGTTCTGTTGTTATTAGGTGCTGTTAAGTTGGCTCTGACTCATAGCAACCCTATGTACAACAGAACAAAACATTGCCTGGTTCTGCGTCATCCCCACAATCTTTGTCATGCTTGAGTTCATTGTTGCAGCCACTGTGTCAATCCATCTGGTCAAGGGTCTTCCTCTTTTTTCACTGACCCTCACTTCACCAAGCATGATGTCCTTCTCCAGGGACTGATCCCTCCTGATAACATGTCCAAAGTATGTGAGATGAAGTCTTGCTTCTAAGGAGCATTCTGGCCATACTTCTTCCAAGACAGATGTATCTGTTCATTCTTTTGGCAGTCCATGGTATATTTAACATTCTTTGCCAACACCATAATTCAAAGGTGTCAATTCTTCGGTCTTCCTTATTCATTATCCAGCTTTGGCATGCATGTGAGGCGACTGAAAACACCATGGCTTGGGTCAGGCACACCTTAGTCTTCAAGGTAACATCTTTGCTTAACACTTTAAAGAGGTCTTCATAGCAGATTTGCTCAGTCCAATGTATTGTTTGATTTCTTGACTGCTGCTCCCATGGGTGTTGATTATGGATCCAAGTAAAATGAAATCCTTGACAACTTCAGTCTTTTCTTCGTTTATCCTGATGTTGCTTATTGGTCCAGTTGAGGATTTTTGTTTTATGTTGAGGTGTAATCCATACTGAAGGCTCTGTTCTTCGATCTTCATCAGTGTTTCAAGTCCTCTTCACTTTCAGCAAGCAAGGTTGTGTCATCTGCAGAATGCAAGTTAATGAGTCTTCCTCCAATCCTGATGCCCGGTTCTTTCATACAGTCCAGCTTCTTGGATTATTTGGTCAATTCTTTGTGTCCTGGGCTTCCTTATCTCATGGGTATCAAGGGCTTGCTTTCCCCCTGTCCTTCCTTCCAAGGGAATTGGTCTTGTTTCTGTCCTTTATTTTGCAGATGGAGGGTTGATGGGACAGGTAGAGTAGGAAGGCTGCTGGCAGTTAACAACAGCTAGGTTTGTACTGGGAGAGAAAACAGCTGAGCTTAGGGGGAAGTTGAAAAGGAGAGTCTTTGGCACCATCTATCCTGTGTGTGGAAACCCTGGTGGTGTAGTGGTTAAGTGCTATGGCTGCTAACCAAAGAGGTCAGCAGTTTGAATCTGCCAGGTACTCCGTGGAAACTCTCTCGGGCAGTTCTACTCTGTCCTATATGGTCGCTATGAGTCGGAATCTACTCGATGGGACTGGGTTTGGTTTTGGTTTTTGGCATCCTGTGTGAGAGATTGATAAAAATTTCAAGAAGTTTCACTATGCATTGGATGTTATTTCCTGGCCCCTTCCCTACAGATGCACCTTCCCCACCCCCTGGTGTTTTTGAAGAAAACTGCAACAGACATAGACATGGGGGTATATTTCTTTGAATGGGACCCTTTATGCCAAAGTCACTGTAGTGCCAGTTTTAGACACACTGAACTCTTGCTGCACCTGGAGAGTGGGCTATCTTGCCCCCAACCCAACTGAGCCCTGAGCCTAGTACCCCAGATGTCCCCATTAGTGTTTGCCATTAGAGCATTTGAGAGCTGATTTAAGCGTTTTCTCTTGGAATGTTGTTCACACTTTATTGCTTGATAAGCACCTTTTCTTCCAAAAGGGAAGTAAAAATTAATCAGGAGTTAATGCTATCACAGAATGGCTATCAGAATTGATAAGATGGACCTGTGATATGGCAAAGAAAGGAAGTGTGGATGACTTGACTGGGGCTAGCAGGGGTTTCAAGACTCCCTACTTGAGGCACTTGTAATTAGTGCCAAGAAAATGCAACTCCTAGGTTCATGATTAAGTTTCTCACCCCCAGCAGGCTTCCCACTCTCTAGAATGCAGGGAAATTGTAGGCAATTCCCAAGAACATTCCAAGATGATACACTGGCCTTCTAAGTAGGAACGTGGAGAACGACTGGGAGGGAAAGTGAGGAAGAAAGATATGAGTGGTTCCAGATACACATAGTTGTCCATCAGAGCAACATACTCAGTCCTCTTCTCTCCTAAGAGCACAGCTCAAGAGGAAACGGGCTAAAAGGACAGCAGGCCGGATGCAGGTCAAACCTAGAAAAACTTGGACTGCCGGCCTAGGTAAATACTAGGAATAATGACTGTGGTAAAATATGAAAACCCTCTAAGTAAATCTCCTAACACTGCTCCCCAAGGCAAAAGGGCCACAGGTACTTGGCCTCAGAAAGTTCTCTGTAATTCTCTTGTACTTCCTGGGGAAGAAGGCAGCTTTGAGCAATGGCCATCAGTCTCAGAAATTTTTCAGCATCTCCACTTCCAGCAAGACCAGTTTTGAGGGAGCTCTGCTGGGCTGAAATCACAGGGATTCTGTCAGCCTCTGGTGGTGGGTCATCTGACCCTGTTGGGGGAGTGATTAGGCATAGGAGATGGGTGAGGGACTGAGAAACAGAAACTCAGGTAATATGAAGTAATTTCTAAACATTTTTATTTCAAATCTCTTTTCACCCCTCCCCAAAAAGACATGGGTCGGTACAGCAATCATAAAAAGGAGATACAAACACAAGAGTCAAACGTCTCCCGCACTGACACTTACAAAAAACCGGGAATTGTACATGGAGTTTCCAAACAGGACCTGCAGCAGCTACTAATGTCCCTTTACAAGAGTCAAACATGCCTATTAATACAGTATATACAGACACCCCATTCTGGAACTAATCTACAGGGACATCCCAGCACCCACCCCCTCTATTCCCAGAAAAATACCAAAACACAC
The DNA here is from genome assembly GCF_024166365.1 of Elephas maximus indicus. Classification (NCBI taxonomy): domain Eukaryota; kingdom Metazoa; phylum Chordata; class Mammalia; order Proboscidea; family Elephantidae; genus Elephas; species Elephas maximus. Next base: position 46,019,892 of record NC_064837.1, on the reverse strand, counting down.
CCAAAGTGCATTTGTTTTGTTTATATCAAAACATCTTTCCCTTTTCCCACCCCACCCTCAGACCCTCCCACCCCATTTAAGATTGGCCTGCAAGTCTATTTTAACCATTTAGTAATTTTTTTTATAGTTTATGAAAATAAATTATACAGTAACTATTTTAATAAATTAATCACAAAAAGAAGGAAAACTAAATGGGAAGACAAAAGCCAGGCCACGCTTTGGCTTGGAGGAGGGCAGGGACAGCTAAAGAGGACAGAAGTGGTTGCAGGGGGGTGGGGCTCCCCTTCTGGTAAAGACCCGACAGCCACTTCAACTCTAGAATGACACCCCTCATCATTGAATTCCTTAAAAACAACCAAAAAATGTGTATCGGTAGATGTGTCACAGGCAGCACCAGTTTCAACGTTCCACCAACCAACCAGCCTACCCAGAGAGCAGTGCCGGACTCATCCTTGACCCTGGGAAAAGGTTCTGGGCGTAACCGTGAGGGCAGGTCCCTGTTCAAGGGAGCACCTAGGATGGAGTAGTTGGACCAGCCTTCCCGCTCCACCTGAGCTGGTTAGGGAGCTAAGAGCCAGCTCTGTGCGGGGCTGTGCGTTTTGTGATTGTCCTGGATTCTTGTGAAGCGCGTCTTAAGTTCTCCCTACGCTTTATTTCCAGGAGCAACTATGATCTCAGTCCAGCTGCAACAGACCTTCCTGTCTTCCCACCACAGCTAGCTGCCTTGTGCCTGCCCCTTGATGCCTCTTGGCGTTGTCGAAGAGGGGGTACGGTAGGGAAGGGGGCAGTTCCAGTACCCTCGAAAGCGAAGTGAAATGGGAATGAAGGCATGTCAACAAACTCAGCATGCGCAGGACCGGAGGACCGGCTTCCCGGAGGACCGGCTTCCCGGGAGGTAGATGGGAGTGGGGAGGGCTAGGGCAAAGGGAACAGAAAGAAAGGTCACCTACCAAGAAGGTAAGAAGCAATGAAAAGGACAAAGACAATATGAAATCTGCATGTAAAGAAAGGTCGTTCCCTGGCAGGTTAGAGAATCCATACCTTAAATACAATTCATTACTCTATTTTAACTGCAGCACCTTAGTCCCCTGCACCTCTGTCTCTAAGATCCCACCCCATCTCACACCTCCCAAGACTCTGCATTCTTCTCGAGGCCTCCTGTAGTTTTGTGCTGAGAATGAAGGTTCCAATGTCAAAACAGGATCTATCATGGGGACTTGCAGGCTTGATCTTGCCTTCTTGAGCTTTGTGGCCCAATAATCCCATAACTATCATAGTGGGGAAGGAATTTCTTTCTTTTTTTTTTCTTTCTTTTTTTAATAAAAAAGGCTTTACTCCCCAGGAGCAAATAAATCATTTTGAACTACAGATAAACACTGCTGCAGTGAAAAGAAAGATGGCTACATGTATGCAATAGCACAAATTCAGTGTAAGAACAGCTGTGTTGATGAGTAGAGATAAAAATCACTTATCCATTTCCCCCTTTCCCACAAGCCAAACCAAGGATTCCCATAGGGAAAATGTCTAACACAAAAGTTCCTCCCTTAGGGACAGGGGGCACGTCTTTCTCTTAAAAGTGGGAAACAAATTTCAGGTCTTCCCCTAACGGAGATGCTCTCAACAGCCCAACCGGTGGCATGACTTCTGCAAATGAAGACACGAAGAGAGACAGACAGACACACACAATTTTTAGACCTTACAGCAGCCATAGAGCGTATTCCATGCCTTGTTCTCCAACTACAGAGCTCAAAAGCTAAGGGAGGGGCAGCAGAAAAAAGATCTAGCCTAAGGAGAAAGTTCCTCCTATCCCCACCCACTTCCTGCTGGGACCACAGGACTTCAGGCAAGCCCTTCATGCTCTTCTGGGGGCCCAGGGGTGAGGGCTAAAAACAAGAAAGATTAGCCTTACAAGTAAGGTACGCCCGGGCTTACCTGTACTTAATAATCTGTAGTGTACAATTTCACCTGTTTTTCAAATCAAAGATGTGGTGAAACCATGTAAAATCATGCACTACAGGTTAGTAAGTAAACCCAAGTGATCCCGTGCATACCCTGTTTAACGTAAGCCCATGCCTTGCTTGTGGATTAATCTGCCCCTGGCTGAAAAGGCTGGCACCCCAGGGCATTTCTGGCTCTACTCTAGTCTCTCACACCTGGATCTGGGAACTCTAACCACCCCCACCCCCTAATTCTTCTTGGATATGGATTGTAGGGGTGTTTGCAGCTATCTCCACATCACTCCCAACCTTCATAAGGGGCTCACATAATCAAGTGAAAAATAGGCAAGAAGGAAGGAGGAGAAGCCATGGAGGTAAGCTCCCAAGCCTTTCCTCTCAGAAGGCCAGGGTACGGCAGGCCCCAGCTCTCATTCCAGAGTGTTACATTCAGTACATTTAGGCACAGGCAGGCACCAGGCCAAGGTAATCACCCAACTCCCTAAGAGCCAGTTGTCACCCACTAATCTAGTCCCCTACGTCAAAACTCCTACCGCCCTCCCTGCTCCTGTGCTCCCTGCCACAGCACACACATTTCAAGTAATAGCAAGGTTTGCAGTAGTTGTCACTAGCTCACATTGGTTCACACCTGTCCTGAGAAAGGTGACAGTAGATCAATCACAAACAAGTGAGGGTTACATATGCCCGGCCCCTCTCCAGGCTGCCTGAGGGTACTGGCATCACCGTCCACAACTTAGACATCAATAACAGGTCCCCAGAAGTGAGAACCTTTTCCAGTTTGTAACTTTAAAATACAGCAACCCCTTCTGTAGACTATGTTTCCGTGACCACCACACAACACTGGGAAAGGGGCTGGGTGGGCCCAGGAGGAGGCATGCTGGCCCAGCTGCATCTCCTCCCTTGGCTATATACTCTCTTTGACCGGGTCAGCACTTCAGACAACTGCCCCATCCCATCTCCTTCTCCTCACCATTTCCTAACTTGTTCCACGGAAGGCCCCCACACAGGCACTGGGGCCCGGTGCCGGATGGAGACTGTCTTCTCATCCACTAGTCTGTTTTCCAGTCCACTCTACCGAGGAATGGCTTGGCTGCAACCTGGGCTGTGACTAAAACAGATATGGACACAAGTAAACACCACCCTTCCCAGGAGGAGAAAGAAGGTGGGTGGGAAGGGCAGGTCACGCTTCCTTAGCTGGTTTGTTTTTGTACCTGGGTGACAGATTCTCCAATAGAAACCCTCAGCACCATGGTATAGGAGCTCTGCCTCCCTCCACAGCGAGCTGAGAACACTGAGGTCCTTGGTGATGGGCAGGGCCCTGCTGACTTCGGCTTTGGGTTCCACCTCACCATCATAACCCCTCCGCATTCAGACCTGCCCGATGACCAGGAAATTTTTCAGTCCAGATCAGGTTTTTTAATGATGCTGCTTGAACTTGGGGCTGTATACTGTTCAGTACATGCCACACAGATTTCTGTTGCCATGCAATTGTTCATGTATTTCTCATCTCAGTACCTTGCCCTGGCCTACCTACCCAAAAGTTATCCACCTTCCAAGACCCAAACAAAACTGTATCACCGCAAAGCCTTATCAGAACATCTGGTCTACCCTGACCTTACCTACTTCTTCAAGACAGCCCGATTCTCTCTGACACTGGGTCATTCTCTCATTACTGTATGTGTGGCAGCCACCTCAAAGCTCCCTTAGGCTAGAGATCAAGTCTTCTGCTTCTTCTATTTTCCACTGTATCTGGCCCAGAACGAGGCAAACACCACACACTAAAAAAAATAATAATAATAAATGGGTGCCTGAAATGGGAAAAAAAAGATCTCAGGTAGGCGCATTACCAACCCTAAAGGATCTCAACGGATTCCTGACTTCAGGCTGCACAATGGAGTAACACTTTCTGCAATATGGTAAGTTATCTGTATCCTCAAGAGGCAAGACTTACAGGTTAAACCAATTTCCGGGATCGCAATCTTAATCAGTGGCTGATACTACCACAGAAGCCAAGGAAAGAGGTATGCATGACAAACCAAAGGGGGGCTGTGTATACGCTGCAAAGGTCATCTTGTGGGCACCCCTTTACAGCTAGGCTGCATGACTAGAGGCTGGTCATTTCACATGGAACATAAGACACAAGGCCAATGCTTCTAGATGAGACAGTACTGCAATTACCAAGACACGGGCCTCACCCTAAGCCATGAGGAAACCACAAACCTGACATTATTATTTATCTTGTGAGATGAGGCAGATACAAGCAGAGGGGAACCAAAAGAGGCAGTCACATGGACTAGCTACCGCAAAAGAGTAATAAAGAGGCAACAGTGCCATTTTCACATCTCAATGGCAAACTTCTCCCCAGAGCAACCCTATGGGAAAGCAAAACTCAAAATGTTATATGGTTTGGCAATGGTCCACTTCAGAAAAAAATTAAAGACCACTGAAAAGCATTGAAGCTTTCCTTCTTCCTCTTCCACTTCTTCCTGGAAGATAGGCAACTTCCAAATCAGCATCTGACAGATTTCCCAGCGAATGAAGGCCAAAAAGACTCTGACTCAGGAGATGTTTTGCTTGCTAGAAAGAATACTGAGGGAAAGAAAGAAGCCCTTGCTACCGCCCTTCCCGAAAGTGGGACAACAGTGATAAGCCTAAAACCATGCAATGTAATGCTGTCCTCCTCTGAGCTGAGGCAATCCCATTAAGGCTGAGACACTGGAGAAGAGCTTTCTCTAGAAACAGCACGACTACAATAGCTTCATTTGTCTCCTTCCTCCATATTCCCTCTCACCAGGTGACAGACAGATGGAGGTAACACTGACTCCTGAGCTGTGGGTACGATTTGCCATTAAAAATCCAGGGCATGCTCCATTAACCTTAGCAGCCCGTGACTGGAGCTCTGAACTGCTCTGGTGATGAGAAAAAACGACTGCCTTGACAGCTGGCGGAAACCATAGGGATAATGTTACCATGAAATCACGAGGAGGGATGGATTGGAGGCAGGGGAAGAACAGGGCTAACATGAGGTCACAGAGCTTAGGAATTAAGTAAAACAAAATGAATGGAGCTTCTATAGAGATGATTCTGAAATCAGGTTCCTAAACTTTAAAAGGAAAGGATGTGGATTCACTACTTCCCCTAGCAAAGGCCATCTGCCAGATTTTGTCCAATAATCTTCTATTCAAGACTACCCGCCTCCTTTCTTTCCTACTCCTGGTGAAACTGCCTATGCAGAAGCAGATTCTCATTCCCTGGCAAACTCCCCATCTTGTTTTGCACTTCTCTGACCCTTTCCTCCCTTCGTCAAGGTCTTGATGAAGAGGCTAACTCTGCCTTTGGCACCAGCTGAATGACAGTAACTGGCAGTCCCCTCTCCTCCCCTTCCCTCCTTTGGACCTACTCATCTTTCATATCACTTCCAATCCAATGAACACAAACCCCAGCTGCCTTTAAGATGAGTTTTCCATACCGAGAAATAGAAATACCAAAAAAAAAACTTCTGAAAAAAGAAACAGTGTTCAGACTTCTTCCAGTTTTCCAAGGAGCTCACCCAGTTCCAGGATACCACAGGGGCTGATGTGAAAGGTGAAGCCCCTGCTCAGAGAATATGGTTGTGTGCTTCTTCCGAGCCCCAGGGCCGTGTAGGGGAACGAGAGTCTTTTCGCAGAGCATCCTGACCCTTCCTATTCCCTTTTGTTTTCCTTATTCCTCTTTTCATGGCATCTTCATTTGGTTCTTCAAAACTGGAGCTTGGTAACCAAATGCCTAGATAAAAAAGGAAATTACAATTGTTAAACAGAGTAGAACCAAAATGCAGTGAAGGAACAATCTGGTCTCTACAGGTAGAGAAGTTACAGCTCAAAAGGAGAATGGTGCCTGGATAGACAAACATGTCCACAAATACTGTAGCTGGGTGGGAATGTGACCCTGGCCTTTGTCAAGAGCCTGAGCAGCCTACAACTTAGATGCCAAAAAAGGTACTGAAATGACTAATAGATATATCCTGCCACATTGTCTAACTTCTTGTTACTCCTTAATTTCCCACTCATCTTTTTTCATGTCTTCCCTGAGGCCCACCTGCTCTAGGCCTAGAAAGGGAACTAAGCTCCTATGAGTCTGGCTACAAATAGCTCTAGGTCTCTGTGGCTTCCGGCTACTAAAGGGTGTTGACATATAATCACAAATGTCAGTACAGTTTCTACCTTCTGATTTAAGACAGGCATTGTTCTTTCTCTCTGCACCCTGACCTGGAATTCCTAGATAATAGCACACATGGCTCAAGTGGGCCATTCAGAACTCCCAAATTAAAATCGGCTTGACCAACAGTAAGTGATAAAGGCCAGGTTTTTTCATACCTTAAAGACATTTCCTTTGAGAAGCGATACTTCCTTTTGTTCAAGTGGTCCTAGGGTCTAAATCAGGAGTGAGTACTGCATTATGCTTGTTCTTTGCCACAAATAACGATCTCAATGTCATAGCAGAAATAAGCCCTGGGAATTCTGTTCAAACCTTTGCCAATACATGACTGCCTCCAACACTACTCAGCCTGTACCTGATCATAGCACACCCTCCCCATCTCAAGGCTTTACAATTCAGAGGTCCTCTTGCCCAGGATGCTCTGTACCCAGGTCCTCTCAGTTGAAATGTCATCTCCTCACAGAGGCCTTCCCTGAACATCCAAACTTTAGTACCCCGCCACTAGTCACTAAACTTCACCCATTTTATTTTCCTCATAACACATATGGCCAACCTAAATGACCCTATACATTTATTTACAGGTTTGCTCTTTGTCTCTCCCTCCACGAGTGGAAGCTCCATGAGAGCAGAGCCCTTGACTGTCTTGCTCAGCACTCTATTCCCAATGCATACTGGGTACTTAATAGATACCTGCCTAACAAATGAAAATGGAGGAATTCACTACCTCCCGAGGAAAAGCATTCCATTTTTGGACCTGTTAAAAATGTCCTTCCAAAACTGGACTGAAACCTAACTCCTTAAAACTTATATCCGTTTTGGTTCTTGTCCTACCCCCTGGAACCACACAGAATTAAGTTTAATCGCTCTTCTTTAGGAAAATCCATCAGATACTTCTTTCAGTTATCAAGCCGCTCCTACCCTAAAACTTCCCTGCTCTAGGTTAATTGTTTTCTATTCTCTTCATTTATTTCCCATATGATGAGGCTTGGATCCCGGAATCATTCTGAGGCCTTTCTCTGAATGTGCTCTTGTTCATCTGGGTTCTTCCTAGGGCATCACACCCAAAGAAGCAGTGTTGTAATTGAGAGATCCTAATTATTCCTCAAGGGCAAGGTCAGGTGTAATGAACCTCCTTTTCCCCTGCCTTCCCACCCTAATCTGACTGCAACGTCAACAAGCAGGAAAATTCTCCTAGACATAAATCTTTGCAGCACTTAGATGTTTTAGGAGTCACTTCTGAGGGCACATAACTTGCATATAACTGAAGATATGGTAAGAAATTGTGCAACCAGTCCAGGATCCTTTAAGTCAAAACTCTGCAGCCTCCCAGAGTTACCAATTTCTTGATTTCTCTTCTTGATTCCTTCTCCTCTTATTACTCCCTATTTACCTGGTTCACAGCCTTCCCCAAAGAGCACAGGATCGAAGAGTTCCAAAGCCAGGAGGAGACGTACAGCTAGATTCACCTTAGTCACGGCTAAGGAAAACACCAGTAGTCACTCTCATCCCTTATGAAGAGAGCAGAGAGGGTGTGGAGACTAAAGCTCCCTTTTTACTCTAAGGCCACTGATCGTTTTATTTTTTGTTTTGTTTTGTGTGAGGGATGGGATTGGGGAATAGAGAAGGTTAGAAGAGAAGCAGAAATATTCAGAGCTTACAAACGACACTCCAGACTAAATGGAAAGATGGGAGTCACTGCACGTCGGCAGGCGATCACTAGAATGTGAGACCTTGCACGTAGCCAGCACTGCTAAAATCACTGCTCTCTGGCAATATCGTTCCTTACTCAACTCTACCTTTCAATGTTCACTTTAATGCAATTTAAGAGACTAATTAGAATTCATGTACGTAAACTATTCCAAGATATTTTATGGGAAAATAAATAAGTCAGTTAGTGTAGCAATGAGAGAACAGCCTTGTAGATAAATGAATTCCGTAGTTAATTCATTTATTCTCTTGAAGAATTTACTTTTCAGAGGCCCAAATGAACTCTTTAAACAGAAGAGCAGGCTGTTTTTCCTCATCCCCATATTCTAAGTTGTGGAACATGGTGAAACTCTTACTGAAGTGTACGCCTACTGCAATTAAAGGCATGTCTGCTTTTGCACTGATGAAGTTTTCTTCCCCTTTGGCTTCCTGCTTTATATACCATTTATGCATCAGAGAGACCAACCAAAGTAAGTATGACAGAAAGGTGTACACTTACCTATACTTGTGTGCCCTCCTCATTTTTTTTCCCCAGTGATTGTTGTTGTTGTTAGGTGCCATTGAGTCGATTCCAACTCATAGCAACCCTACAGGACACAGCAGAACTGCTTCCTAGGGTTTCCAAGGAGCAGCTGGTGGATTCTAACTGCTGACCTTTTCGCTAGCAGCTGAGCTCTTAACCACTGCACCACCAGGGTTCCCAGGGATTAGCTTGTATATTTCTTGGTAAATATTCTTTAGGCCTCTCATGTCTCTCTGCCCTTCTCCTAATGAGACTATGTGCCCTACTGGTGTTGTTCGTTGCTATCCAATCAATTCTGACTCATGGCAACCCCATGTGTGCAGAGCAGAACTGCTCCATAGGGTTTTCAAGTCTGTGACTTTTGGAAGCAGATCGCCAGGCCTGTCTTCCAAGGCGCCTCTGGGTGGTTCTAACTGCTAAGCTTGTAGTCAAGTGTTTAGCTGTTTGTACCACCCACAGACTTCACGTGCCCCATTAGGGACTCTGTTATCAGATTTTTCCTCAATAGGCAGATGCCTGGATCAGGTGTATACACACAGGGGTAGGGGTTTGCGGGGGACCTCAAGGCAATGCAAGATAACAGCCAGGAAGAGACAGCATACCCTCGGTGGTGACCAGCAGGGGACCCCTCGCTACGTGGAGGGCTCCACCTCTTGCTTTTGTTTGGAAATGAGCTGCGCTTCCTTTAGAGACAGGTATACCTCTTCCTGAGGATCATAGTAGTAGAACTTTCGGATATAAGTGATCAGAGGTCTGTGAAAAACAAACAAGAGGGGCATACATAAAGTGTTATTTCTATACTTCTTAAAAGAAATACCTCCTTTGTTCAACCCTTCCTTCTTCAGGCCCTATATGTTTGAGTGTATACCAAATACTCTTTGCTGACCTAATAAAATCTCATTTTCTCACTTATTATAGTTCTGTCTCCCTCACTCTTACCACTTCCACTCCACTTTTCATAAAGACTGCAGAAGGGAGGCCAACACACACACCTTCTCCCTTCTGGCTGCAATATGACAGTTCTAGAGTTAGGTGCTAAGACACAGGAGAAGTGAAAAGATGATGCCTGTGGATATTTTATGCCAGGTTCTGCCTGTGCAATCATCTTGCAGGCTTCACTAATGTTTGTAACTAACCACCCCCCTTCCTGCCCCAACCCTAATAACCCCATCGTACTTAGGCAGTGGGAGATCCGGGATGTGATCTATCCGGACGAGCTGTCGGATCCGGAATCTGCAAAGGTGCTGGAGGGATTTGACATTGCTGAACCGGGACACTGGATACAGCAGCTGGACTGGAGTTGGCGGCAGTCCTTCAAGTATAAAAATGAAGGAAAATATTCAGAGGAAAACAATGGAGCTAACTACAACTTCCAGTATGAAGAGAATCTGGGGAGGAGAAATGGAATTTTTTATACTCATGTATGTGTTCTGTGCAAAAGCTCCCTCTTGCACAATCAGCTGTTGATTTCCATTTGCAGAAGCACCACCACCATATTTCACACTCAAGGGAATCTGATCTCCTCTGCCAAGGGCCTCCCTAGCATCACTCTCAACAGCTCAGAGTCTTCCTCCTCGGAACAGCCAAATGAATAATGCCAAGCTGGAGACTATTTGTAGCCAGGTGGCCAATCCCAGCCTCAAAGCTCTCAAGGAAGGGCAAGAATCAAAAGGATCCCTGCTGGAAACTGGAGATACTTGTTCTACACACGTAGCAGTATCCTGAACTGAAGTCTAGGAAAGACTGTTTAGAGAGGGCACCACCAAATGCCAACTGAGAAGCTGGTGAAGAAAAGGCAACAGCTGGTATCAAAGTTTAAAAGCCTATGACTCCTGCCATTTACTCCATGCCAGGATAACCAGGTTTAGTCACCTCTATTCCCCTTCCTACTTCCAAAATTTCAGGCTGGGTTATAGAACACACACACACACAAAAGCCTAAAAAACTAAACACAGAACTACTATATGACCCAGCAATTCCAATCCTAGGTATACACTCAAAATATCTGAAAGCAGAGACTCAGAGACTTATACACCAATGTTCATGCAGCACTATTTGCAATAGCCAAAATGTGGATACAACTTGAATGCCCATGAACAGATGAATGGATGAACAAAACGGGGTATATATATACAGTGGAATACTCTCAGCCAGCAGGAGAAATGAGCTCTTGATACATGCAACAGTATGGACAGAGCCTGAAGACATTATGCTGAGTGAAATGTTAGTCACAAAAGGACAAATATTGTATGACATCACATATAAAAAGATAATAAAACGCAAATATACAGAGACCAAAGTTTATAGTGGTTACCAGGGGCAGAAGGGAGTGGGGGGGGGGTTAACAGTGATAGGCAAATCGCATTGATTTAGAGGGTAGGGTTGTCCAGCCAATTATTATAATTGCTGTCAATAAGTTATACACCTGTAAAAAGTTGAAAAGTTGAATTGGCAAAAGTTGTGTGATAGATATATTTACAACAATGACCAAAAAAAAGAGTAGCCGCTGAGGTTCTTATGTATACCCAAAAATCTCACTGGATTTGGTCACTTGGCTTGGAGGTTTAGGGTCATGGTTTTATGGGACATCCCAGTTAACTGGCTTTATAAAATGTTTAGTGCTTCTGTTTTACCTCCTAGTTCATTGCATAGTGCCTGGGGTCTTAAAAGCTTCCAAGCAGCCATCCAAGGCACAACAACTGGTCTCTATTTGCCTGGAGTAACAGAGGAAGAAGGAGAGTCAGGAACAGGAGGCGGATATGGAATGTGTGGCAAATTTCCTCCATGAACAACTGCCTCCTTTGCCATAAGACCAGAAGAATTGGATGCTTCCTGGCTACCATTACTGAACATTTTGATCAAAGATTATATAGAAGAATCCTGATCAAAAGAATCCTGATCAAATTATCATGGACTCCAGACTTTCTGGAGCCAAGGTGGCTGGATGAACCCCTGAAACTACTGCCCTGAGATAATCTTTAAACCTTAAACCAAAAAAAAAAAAAAAAAAACTGAAGTCTTCTTAAAACCAAAATTAGTTTAGCTTAACTAGTAAAAGATGTCTGCCTTGAGCATTACGCTCTTTTAACTACCTATACGGGATCAAACTGACAACAGCAACTCAAAAGATGAGATATGAACCTTAGAAGACAGTGAGTTTATGTTAATAAGGGCAGAACAACTCAGAAAAGGAGGGTGAGACTGGCTGCACAACTCAAAGAATGTAATCAGTGTCACTGAACTGTGCATGTAGAAACAGTTGAATAGTCTCAACAACACAACAAAATAAAATTTTAAAAAGGGAATGTTGCTTTTAAAAGAAAGCAACTATAATAGCTTGGGCAAGCTGGAATTAGTACTACTCAGTGCAAAAGTACTTGCTGACCAACGCCAACCTGGCCCAGTGGGGACATCACACGCTTACGTTTCATCAATATCAGCAGGCTCTGTGCTGGGAAGTCCCAACCCCCAAAGGGTCAGTGCTATAGTACAGGGACACCCAGAGTGTCAGGGACACTAACACAGGTTCCAGGGAACAAAGAACATTCTGGTTTCAATAAACAAAGGGACTAAGGAAGATAAACAAGCAAACTGTTTTGAGAAAGAATCTGAGTTGCAAAATCTTTGAATTAATTATTTTGTTAGCCATTGTTATAGCAAAAGAAATTCTGTACACCACATATAAAAATCACAAAATGAATCTAAGACCTAACTCTAAGGGCTAAAACTATAAGACTCTTACAAGAAAATACAGGTGAGAAACTTTATAACCTTGGATGTGGCAGAAGATTCTTAGATATGATACCAAAGACACAGGCAATAATAGAAAAAGTAGATAAACTGGACTTTATCAAAACTTAAAACTTTCATGCATCAGAGGACACTATCAACAGAGTAAAAAGACAGCTCAAAGAATGTAAGAAAGTAACTGCAAATCATATATCTGATAAGGGATTATATCCAGAATATATAAAGAACCCTTACCACTCAACAACAAAAAAACTAACAACCCAATTAAAAAATGGGCAAAGGAGTTGAACAAAAAATTCTCCAAAGAAGATACACGAAAGGCCAATAAACACATGAAATGATGCTCAACATCATTAGTAACTTGTTGTTTTATTGTTAGGTGCTGGTCCATTTGGTTCTGGCTCATAGCAACCCTATAGATCACAGAGTAGAACTGCCCTATAGGGCTTCCAAGGAGTCACTAGGGAAATATAAATCAAAACTACAATAAGATACCATTTAACACCCACTAGGATGGCTATTATCAAATAAAAGGAAAATATTTGACAAGGATATTGAGAAATCCTCATCTACTGCTGGTGGGTATATAAAATGGCGCTGCTACTCTGGAAAGCAGTTTGGTGACTCCTCAAAAAGTTAAACACAGAATTATCTTATGACCCAGCAATTCCACTCTTACGTATGTACCCCAAAGAATAGAAAACAGAGACTCAAACAGATACCTTTATACCAATGTTCATAGCAGCATTATTCACAATGGCCAAAAGGTGGGGAAAAAAACAAATACCCATCAACAGATAAATGGATGAACAAAATGTGGTATATACAGACACTGGAATATTATTCAGCTATAAAAAGGAATGAAGTCCTGATACATGCAACAACATGAATGAATTTTGAAGACATTCTACTAAGTGAAATAAGTCAGACACGAAAGAACAAATATTGTATAATTCCACTTGTACGTGGTATCTAGGAAGGACAGATTCATAGAGACAGGAAAGTAAAATAGAAGTTACCAGGAGCTGGGAGAGGGAAGTAATGGGGAGCTTCTGTTTTATGGAGTAGAGTTTCTCTTTGGTATGATAAAAAAAGATCTGGAAATGCATAGTAGTGATAGTTACATAACATTGTGAATGTCCTTAATGTCAAAGAATTACACTCAAAAATGGTTAAAATGGTAAATTTTATGGACGTAGTATGTATTTTATCACACACACAAAAAAATTAACAAAGAAAGAAAGTCTCTTGAGATGAGAAGCCAGAGGGGGACAGAAGCTGGTTGAATGGACATGGGAAATACAGGGTGGAGAGGAGTGTTTTGTCACATTGTAGGGAGAGCAGCTAGGGTCGAAAAACAATGTGTGTATAAGTTTTTGTATGAGAAACTGACTTGAACTGTAAACTTTCACTTAAAGCACAATAAAAAAAGAAAAAAAAAGTCCGCTGACACAATGTGCTGGAAAATAAAATATTTATTGGAGTTGAATATCAAAGAGTTTAAATTTAAGGTGTGAGAAGGAAAAATTAAAACTACAGACTGCCTCCGAAAACCTTTTTATGATCGCTGAAACTAACGTCCTCCAAAAAAATAAAGTGAAATATATATTGTGCTGTTACTAAACAAGTGAGTTTATCTTAAAAGTACTTACTCATTTCATCTTCAGAACTATACTGAGACAGATGCCTTCATTATGCCCATTTCACATGTAAAGAAACTGAGGTTCACTGAACTTAGTGAACTTGCTCATGACACAGAATCAATAAAGCTGGCCTGCCGTGAACACCTGTTCTGTCTGAGGAGGACTGACTGGGGGCTCTGCCATAGCCCAGGGAACCTCTCAGGGGTACTCATTGGGAGCCTCTGCAGAGCACCCAGCCCTGCTCTGAATGTCTAGGGGATCAGCCAGGAAGTCACGGTACCCTGATTCATGACCACCCTCTCCTAGTCCTCTCTCTCCAATAGCTACCCTTTCAAGTCTAAGATATTCTGAAGACTACAGCCACCCCACCGCCCACGTAGTTCATCTTCCACTCACATACCATTTAAAAAAAAAGAGAGAACTCATACACAGATTTCTCTCTTGAATATATTTAAACTCAAATGGTTTAAAAAAAAAATGATTTTGGCTCAAATCCTTCTTTGAATTTACCCTTTCCCTCACAGGTTTTTAAAATATTCCCTAATAAATCAAACTACGGCAACAGAAAGCTTTTGGGGGTAATATTGCCAAATTCAACATGACGTTTTGGAGATAAAATTAATTTATATATCGAATTATTTATTCCCACAGACACAGTGCTGTAGAATTTGTGCTTAAAGAGACAGGGATAATGAACAGCATACATTAATGACCATATACACTTAATTACTTATATTTAATTGTTACTTTTAGCCTTGAGGTTCACAAACAGCAGTTGGAAACCTGGTAATTCTGATATTGCCTGGTGTCAACCTGACCATTTACTGTTTGCTCCCAGGCGCAGCAAACTATGTGAGCTCTTGTATCCAGAATATGCTAACAGAAGAGGTTACAAATGGAAAGAAATCCCAGACAAGACACCAGTACAGCTGAAACAGTAAGAGTGAGGTGGAAGAGCGATCATCAGCAACTCTTCCCTGGTCCTCATGCCAGGGGTCCTCAGCACATATCCAAAATCTGGCCACTTCACTATTTTTCTCTTCCCCAACCAAGGACTGGGTGAGAGGTTACAAGTCTTCTCCAGGCCTAAGCACCCAGCTCTTTCTGTTATACCAAACTGCTCCCTAAGACCAGAATCAGATCAGGAATCACACCCACTTCACAACTAAGGTTTTCATTTCCTTAGAAATGTAAGTATAAAGGGAAGAAACTAGGACTTTTCGATGATGTTACATGTAATCCTTCAAGAAGAAAAAATATCTTAAGATAAAGAAGGGTCAGCGAAGTTTTCAGCTAATGCTGAAGTACCGTTTCTTAATACCCTGCTCCACTCTTCAGTTTGAAATAGTTTAAGAAAAACTATGCAATGTAACAAATTATTGACAATACACCTTTCTGTGGAATGGGAGTAGGGCTGGGAGGGCAGAAGATTCCCTTTTCCTTCTATATCCTTGTGTGCAGTTTGGCCTTTTAACTGCATAGGTATTATTTTTACAACTTAAAAAGAAATACAGATTAAAACTAGTAAGACAATTCAGTGAGGAAAGAACAGTCTTTTCCAGTTGTCCTAGCACCAAAACGACTATTCTTTCCTCATTGAAGAGAACTGAAGTTACATATTCATACAAAAACTTGTTCATAAATCTTTGTAGCAGCATTATCCATAATAGCCAAAAAGTGGGGGAAAAAACCAACTGTCCAGTAACTGCTGAATGAACAAACAAAATGTGATATATTTATACAATAGAATATTATTCAGCCACAAAAAGAATGATGTACTGATATATGCTACAACATTGATGAACCTTGAAAAACATTATACTAAGCGAAAGAAACCAGACACAAAAGGTCACATACTGTACTATTCCCTTTATATGAAATGTCTAGAACAGGCAAACGCAGAGAGATAGAAAGTAGATGAGTGGCTGCCAAGGGCTGTGGGGATGGGTGAATGGAGAATGACTGCTAACGGTATGGGGTTTCATTTTGGGCTGATGAAAATGTTCTAAAATTCGTTGTTGATTATTATACAACTCTGTGAATATATTAAAAACCAGTGAACTGTACACTTTAAATGCATGAATTGTATGGTACGTGAATCTCAATAAAGCTGTTATATTTAAAAAAAAAAGAAAATACAAAAAATACACCAACATAAAGAGGCTTCCACTGGTCAACGATGAAAAAATAATTACAACAATGAGGACAACTGCAATGGATTGAAACCCATCAAACATGTTTAATTCCATGAGTTCATAATCATATTATTTTCTCTAATGGTCACCTTCAAAGGATGATAAGTAACCAACCCGTTACCTTGAAAACTGCTAAATAAAGAATAAAGCACTTAGAAGGAAAAAAGATGGAAGGAGAATCTATAATTAAAAAAGAGCTTAAGATACATTAACCAATTGCCATATACAGATGTTATTTTAATCCCAATTCAAAAAATAATCTATTTTTGAAAAACAATTCAGAGAGTTAACAAGACCAAAACCTGGTTCTTTGAAAATTTTAACAAACTTGATAAACCGTTGGCCAAACTGACAAAAGAAAAACAGGAGAGGAAGCAAATAACCCAAATAAGAAATGAGATGGGCGATATTGTAACAGACCCAACTGAAATTAAAAGCATCATATCAGATTACTATGAAAAATTGTACTCTAACAAATTTGATAACACAAGAAATGGATGAATTCCTAGAAACATACTATGTACCTAAACTAACATAAACAGAAGTAGAACAACTAAACAGACCCATAACAAAAGAAGAGATTGGAAACGTAATAAAAAAACTCCCAACAAAAGAAAGCCCTGGCTCTGGGTTTCACTGCAGAGTTCTACCAAACTTTCAGAGAAGAGTTAACACCACTATTACTAAAGGTATTTCAGAGCATAGAAAAGGATGGAATACTCCCAAATTCATTCTAGGAAGCCAGCATATCCCTGATACCAAAACCAGGTAAAGGCACCACAAAAAAAGAAAATTACAGACCTATATCCCTTATGAACTTAGATGTAAAAATCCTCAACAAAATTCTAGCCAATAGAATTCAACAACATATCAAAAAAATAATTCACCATGACCAAGTGGGATTCACACCAGATATGCAGGGATGGTTCAACATTAGAAAAACAATTAATGTAATCCATCCTATAAATAAAACAAAAGACAACAGCCACATGATTTTATCAATTGATGCATAAAAGGCATTTGACAAAGTTCAACACCATTCATGATAAAAAGTCTCAGCAAAATAGGAATAGAAGGAAAATTTCTCCACATAATAAAGAACATTTATACAAAGCCAATAGCCAACATCATCCTAAATGGAGAGATTCTGAAAGCATTCCCTTTGAGATCTGGAACCAGACAAGGATGCCCTTTATCACCATTCTTATTCAACATTGTGCTGGAGGGCAATCAGGCTAGATAAAGAAATAATAGGCATCCAGGTTGGTAAGGAAGAAGTAAAAGTATCTCTATCTGCAGAAGACATGATCTTATACACAGAAAACCCTAAAGAATCCTCAAGAAAACTACTGAAACAAATAGTTCAGCAGACTATCAGGATACAAGATAAACATACAAAAATCAGTTGGATTCCTCTGCACCAACAAAAAGAACACCCGAGGAGGAAATCACCAAATCAATATCATGTACAGTAGCCCCCAAGAAGATAAAACACTTAGGAATAAATCTTGCTAGAGATGTAAAATACCTATACAAAGAAAACTACAAGACACTACTGCAAGAAAACAAAAGAGACCAACATAAGTGGAAAAACATACCTTGCTCATGGAGAGGAAGACTTAACATTGTAAAAATGTCTATTCTACCAAAAGTGATCTACAGATAAAATGCAATTCTGATCCAAATTCCAATGACATTTTTTAATGAGACGGAGAAACAAATCACCAACTTCATATGGAAGGGAAAGAGGCCCCGGATAAGTAAAGCATTACTGAAAAATAAGAACAAAGTGGGAGGCCTCACTCTACCTAATTTTAGAATCTATTATACCACCACAGTAGTGAAAACAGCCTGGTACTGGTACAACAACAGATACGTAGACCAACGGAACAGAATTGAGAATCCAGACATAAATCCATCCACATATGAGCAGTTGATATTCGACAAAGGCCCCAAATCAGTTAACTGGGAAAAGACAGTCTTTTTAACAAATGGTGCTGGCATAACTGGATATCCATCTGCAAAAAAAAAAAAATGAAACAAGACTGATACCTCACACCATGCACAAAACCTAATTCAAAATGGATCAAAGACCTAAATATAAACTCTAAACTCATGAAGATCATGGAAGAAAAAACAGAAACAATGCTAGGAGACCTAATACATGGCATAAACAGCGTACAAAACATTACTAACAATGCAGAAGAGAAACCTGATAACTGGGAGCTCTGAAAAAATCAAACACTTATGCTCATCCAAAGACTTCACCAAAAGAGTAAAAAGATTACCTACAGACTGGGAAAAAGTTTTTAGCTATGACATTTCTGATCAGAACCTGATCTCTAAAATCTACATGATACTGCAAAAACTCAACAACAAAAAGACAAATAACCCAATTAAAAAATGGGCAAAAGACAAAGAGGCAGAAAGGGCCATATAAAGCAGAGACTACATCAGCCTGAGACCAGAAGAACTAGATGGTGCCCGGCTACAACCGATGACTGCCCTGACAGGGAACACAATAGAGAACCCCTGAGGGAGCAGGAGAACGGTGGGATGCAGACCCCAAATTCTCGTAAAAAGACCAGACTTAACGGTCTGACTGAGACTAGGAGGACCCCATAGGTCATGGTCCCCAGACTTTCTGTTAGCCAAAGACAGGAACCATTCCCAAAGCCAATTCTTTAGACAGGGATTGGACTGGACTATGGGATAGACAATGATACTGGTGAAGAATGAGCTTCTTGGAACAAGTAGACACATGAGACTATGCTGGCATCTCCTGTCTGAAGGGGGGATGAGAGGGTAGAGGGGGTCAGAAGCTGGCCGAATGGGTACTAAAAGAGAGAGTGGAGGGAAGGAGTGTGCTGTCTCATTAGGGGGAGAGCAATTAGGAGTATATAGCAAGGTGCTTATAAATTTTTGTATGAGACTGACTTGATTTGTAAACTTTCACTTAAAGCACAATAAAAATTTTTTAAAAATGGGCAAAAGATATGAACAGGCACTTCACTAAAGAAGACATTCAGGTAGCTAACAGATAAATGAGGATTAAATGCTCACCATCATTAGCCATTAGAGAAATGCAAATCAAAACTCCAATGAGATTCCATCTCACTCCAACAAGGCTGGCATTAATCCAAAAAACAGGAATTAATAAATGTTGGAGAGGTTGTGGAGAGACTGGAACACTTACACACTGCTGGTGGGAATGTAAAATGGTACAACCACTTTGGAAATCGATTTGGTGCTTCCTTAAAAAACTAAAAATAGAAACTACCTTACGATCCAGCAATCCCACTCCTTGAAATATATCCCAGAGAAATAAGGGCCTTTACACAAACAGATATATGCACACCCATGTTCATTGCAGCACTGTTTACAATAGCAAAAAGATGGAAGCAACTAAGGTGCTCATCAATGGATGGATTAACGAATTATGGTATATTCACATGATGGAATATTACGCATTGATAAAGAACAATGCTGAATCCGTGAAACATTTCATAACATGGGAGAATCTGGAAAGCATTCTGCTGAGAAATTAGTCAGTGCAAAAAGAAAAATATTGTATAAAACCACTATTGTAAGAACTGGAGAAACAGTTTAAACAGAGAAAAAAATACTCTTTGATGGTTACAAGAGGGGGGAGTCGGGGGGCAGGGAGAAGGGTTTTCACTAATTAGACAGTAGACAAGAACTATTTTAGGTAAGGGAAAGACAACATACAATACAGGAGAAGTCAGCACAACTGGACTAAACCAAAAAGCAAAGAAGTTTCCTGAATAAACTGAATGCTTTGAAGACCAACGTAGCAGGGGCGGGGCGGTGGGGGTTTGGGGACCATGGTTTCAGGGGACATCTAAGTCAACTGGCATAATAAAATCTATTAAGATAACATTCTGCATCCCACTTTGGAAAGTGGCTTCTGGGGTCTTAAACGCTAGCAAGCTGCCATCTAAGAAGCATCAATGAGTTTCAGCCCACCTGGAGCAAAGAAGAATGAAGAACACCAAAGACACAAAGTAATTATGAGCCCAAGAGACAGAATGGACCACATAAGCCAGAGACCACATCAGCCTCAGACCAGATGAACTAGAGGGTGCCCGGCTACAACCAATGACTGCCCCGACAGGGAACACAATAGAGAACCCCTGAGGGAGCAGGAGAGCAGTGGGATGCAGACCCCAAATTCTTGTAAAAAGACCAGACTTAATGGTCTGACTGAGACTAGAAGGACCCCAGAGGTCATGGTCCCCAGACCTTCTATTAGCCCAAGACAGGAACCATTCCCAAAGCCAACTCTTCAGACAGGGATTGGACTGGGCTATGGGATAGAAAAGGATACTGGTTAAGAATGAGCTTCTTGGATCAAGTATACACATGAGACTATGCTGGCATCTCCTGTCTGGAGGGGAGATGAGAGGGCAGAGGGGGGTCAGAAGCTGGCCGAATGGACGCGAAAATAGAGAGTGGAGGGAAGGAGTGTGCTGTCTCATTAGGGGGAAAGCAATTAGGAGTATATAGCAAGGTGCTTATAAATTTTTGTATGAGACTGACTTGATTTGTAAACTTTCACTTAAAGCATAATAAGATTTTTTTTAAAAAATCTGTTTTTGGTTAAGATACCAACTTAACACAGCAATCAAGGTTAGTGTCACCTATAATAAGCCACTGGCATCATGTACCCCCTGATATAATGTACTAAATGAGTTCCTTTATGTGCCCTTACTCTCCCTAACCCTGAGGCGTTACTTTTGCCCTAGGTTTCTGCCCCAGAGGGTTTGTGGCTTTTGTCCAGGTTGACTAACATTTCCTGGATAAGCTGTAAAGAACTTGATGGTTTGATACTATTTGTCTGGTCCTGGGCTGTAGCCTGCCCTGTGATTGGTCTATTTTATGCATCTTGCAGGGACTGGTCAATATACTACAGTCTATGCAAATGAAATGACTTTGGTCCGCTGAGGGGTTTGGCTGTGCTGGGAGGGCCATGCCTTGAAATTGACAAGGAATTTGCTTATATATGCAGCCAACCCTACAGAGGTTTCAGAAAAGGAGAAAGGAGAAAAGGCAAGAAACGAGAAGCATCAGAGAGAGAAGAGTTGAGGAACCTCCTAAAAGAGCTGTAACATGGGTCAAAGCTTAACACTGAAGACAGCGAGAGGTCCGGAAGCAGCCCTGCAGCAAACTCAGCAGTGACGGGCCCAGAAGGGGCCCTGTGACAGGGACGGTGATGACAGCAGAAACTTGCTGCTTGGAATACAGCTCAGAGAGCTGAACAAAGTTGCTACAGTGACTATGAGCTCTGTCAGCTAGCAGTGGAGAGGCCAATGGCAGGGAGGTTGAAGGCTGAGAGGCCTGCACAGCTGAAAGGGGGCATACTCAGCCAAGAGGAGGCCTGCCCTGAGGAGACCAAAAGGATGCCTGTCCTGAGGGGGCTGAGGAGGGCTAAACAGCAGAGCAGCGACATGCACAGCCAAGAGGAGGCCTCTCCTAAGGGAGCTGGTGGGGTGGGGAGGTACATGGCATAGAGAAGGGTCTGCCTGCTTGCATGGCCAAGACAAGCTGAGAGAGCTGTCCTACACTGAAGAAGAGATGGATGTGCTCTCCACGTCAGGGAATCCTTCCAGACTTTGCCTACATGTTTCCTGATCCTGATCCCAAGTTGTACAGTGTCATTTCACTAATAAACCACTTAACTCTAAGTATGGCCTCTGAGTTCTGCGTAGATATTGCAAAAAATTATCGAACCCAGCAAAGTAGAGAATGCTGGGGGGTGGCGGGGGGAGTACAGCTGGTCTCAGAAATGGTGAAGAAGCTGGAGAGTGGAGATATGTCTGACCTCCACCTCACAGGAATCAGCTTTGGGCTGATGTGATTCTCATTATCCCCAGAGAAGTTAGAAGACTTCTAATACTACCCTATTGTTACACAAGGGCATATTTCTGTGATATTCTCCCAATAATGCATAACCTCAATCTAATTCTAAGAAAAATAATCAGACAAACTCAATTTGAGGACCATTCTACAAAATAGCTGATCAATACTCTTCAAAACTGCCAATATCATGAAAGATGAGGAAAGACTGAGGAACTGTCACAGACAGGAAGAGACTAAGGAGATGTGACAACTATTTTGGGATCCTGGAACAGATCCTGGAACTAAAAAAGACATTAGTGGAAAACTGGAAAAATCCAAATAAGGCCTGTAGTTAACAGGTGGTACACTAATGCTAATTTCTTAGTTTTAATAAGGTCACCAGTTTGAATCCATCAGCTGCTCCTTGGAAACCCTATGGGGCAGTTCTACTCTGTCCTATAGGGTCTATGAGTCAGAATTGACTGGACAGCAACAATTTTGGAATGTAAGAGGTTAACATTAGGGGAAGCTGGGTGAGAGAGATACAGGAACTCCCTGTACTATTTTTGCAATTTTCTGTAAGTCTAAAATTATCTGAAAATAAAAATTATAACATTCATGAGACAATTGGAAATGTAAATGTAGACCAGAAATTTGATGGTATTAAGGAATCACTGCCAATTTTTAATGTGTGAAATATTGTGAATACTTTTTTTTAAGTTATTATTTAACTGTCAGAGCCAAGAGGGTCCTAAGGAGACATGACTAAATGTAATGTGTCCTAGATGGCATCCTGGAACAGAAAAGGAATATCAGTTAAAAAGCAAGGAAGTATGAACAAAGCATAGATTTTAGTTAATAGTAATGTATTAATGTTGGTTCATGAACTGTGACATATGTACCACACTAATGTAAGATGTCAACAATGGTGAAAACTGGGCTATGGTTTATGGGGCTCTCTATGCTACCTTTACAATTTCTCTGTAAATCTAAAAGCATTTTGAAGTATAAACTTTATTTTTAAAAAAGTCATTAGCTTTCAGAAAAACATACTGAAATATCTACAGATAATAAGATCTGGCTTTTCTCAGAAATAATGAGGGCTATACAAAACAACTGATTTGTTAATTTTTATGCATGTTGTATTTCACTTTTAAATTTATTTAAACAAATAATAATATGCAACAAAGTGGTGGATAGTGTGTGGACAGGGCAGGACTGGCCACAGTGGATGGTTATTGAGGCTAGGTGATGGGTAAACCAAAAACCACACCCATTGCCTTTGAGTCAATTCCGTCTCATGGCAACCCTGTGTTACAGATTAGAACTGAGCTCAGTAGGGTTTTTGTGGCTGTGATCTTTACGGAAGCAGACTGCCAGGCCTTTCTTTCACAGTGCCACTAGATGGGTATGAACTACCAAACCTTTTGTTAATAGTCAAGTGCAAACCATTTGCGCCACCCAGTGACCTTGGGCGATGGGTACATGGGGTTTATTACACTGTTCTATTTACTGAGCTAATAAACATAAAGCAGAAAATAAGCCAGAAGTTTGGTTTGCACAGGTACATCATGGAGTTGTAAAGAGTTGCTGGGGCGGGGGGGGGCTGCACACTGGGCTCTGATCCTCCACTCTGAGCATCCATGCAGCCAGAGCAAGGGTGAGATAATAACTGTTGCTGCTGAATGCCTACCAGGGGCCAGCTGTTATTTCATTTAATCCTTACAAACCCTTCAAGGGGACGTTACAATCTTTTTTTTTTTTTTCTTTTCTAACAGGTTAAGAAACTGAGGTACAATGAGTTGAGGATACAAACTCAGGTTTTTCTGGCTCAAATCCCAGAGCTGGATGCACTACACTAGCAGGGCACAAAGGCTGGTATTAAAGGATGCCAGGGATCATGGTAGGCAAAGGTAGGACTAGTGGGAAAGTTCTGTTGTTGTTGTGGTTGTGTGCCGTCGAGTCGATTTCAACTCGTAGTGACCCTACAGGACAGAGTAGAACTACCCCGTAGGGTTTCCAAGGAGCAGCTGGTAGATTCAAATTGCTGACCTTTTGGTTAACAGCCTGAGCTCTTAAGCCTTCGCCACCAGGGCTCCTGAATAGTGTCACATAAGGAGCAGAAGGAAATTAATTAGGATAAATGGAAGAATTACCATCTGGGGGAGGGGTCCTTGGTAAAAATGGTGGTGCCTGAGCTTGATTTCCCCTGTATCCCTTCTCATTACAATATTGCCCATGGTTCTAACAAATCTGAGGTCACTGATTACATCTCAGGCTGGCCCCATTTCAGTTAGAAACTGAACCCCTAACACCTGAGAGCAATGTCAAAAAAGAGAATGTGAATGTTTTAGCACAAAATCTTTGATGCTGTTGGAGCCAGAACTCAAAGTGTCCTTCAACAATTATCATCCCAAAGCATGAACACACAGGAGCCTTTTAGAATCTGAGTGAAAACCCCTGCTAGAGCTCAACCTAAATGCTAATCACTCTACTTCCTCATTCCAATCCTCTCCCCTTAAATAAACTTCATATAAGGCCTAGGCCTTTATGATAAGCAAAGGAAGACAGCAAACAATGGTAAAGGAGAACACTGCCTTTGCCTTCTTTGTCCCCACCCTTCAGAGAGAGGTCATTTATGGTCTAGGTACGAACACTGCTTCTGCTTTGCCTTCTCAAATTCATTACAATTTTAAGTGCAAATAGATATGCTACCTACAGCATTCATCTAGGTCCTAGGAAGACATCTACTGAACAACACAATTCTACTTCCTTTATGTGTTGTTGTTAGGGGCCATCAAGTCGGTTCTGACTCATAGCAACCCTATGTACAAAAGAACGAAACATTGCCTGGTCCTGTGCCATCCTCACAGTCATTGCTATGTTTTGAGCCCACTGTGGCAATCCATCTCACTATCTTTCTCTTTTTCACTGACGTTGTACTTTACCAAGCATGATGTCCTTCTTCAGGGACTGGTCCCTCCGGATAACACGTCCAAAGTACGTGAGACTAAGTCTTGCCATTTTCACTTCTAAGGTACATTTTGGCTGTACTTCTTCCAGGACAGACTCTTTGTTCTTCTGGCAGTCCATAGTATGTTCAATATTGTTCGCCAACACCATAATTCAAAGGCATCAATTCTTCTTCAGTCTTCCTTATTCACTGTCCAACTTCCACATGCATATGAGGTGACTAAACACACTTTAGTTGTTAAAGTGACATCTCTGCTTTTTAACACTTTAAAAAGGTCTTTTCAACTAAGAGCCCAAGAGACAGAAAGGGCCACATGAACCAGAGACCTACATCATCCTGAGACCAGAAGAACTAGTTGGTGCCCGGCCACAATCGATGACTGCCCTGACAGGGAGCACAGCAGAGGACCCCTGAGGGAGCAGGAGATCAGTGGGATACAGACCCCAAATTCTCATAAAAAGACCAAACTTAATGGTCTGACTGAGACTAGAGGAATCCCGGCGGCCATGGTCCCCAGACCTTCTGTTGGCACAGGACAGGAACCATCCCCGAAGAAACTCATCAGACATGAAAGGGACTGGTCAGTGGGTGGGAGAGAGACGCTGATGAAGAGTGAGCTAATTATATCAGGTGGACACTTGAGATTGTGTTGGCAACTGTTGTCTGGAGGGAGGATGGGAGGATAGAGAGAGAGGGAAACCGGCAAAATTGTCACGAAAGGAGAGACTGAAAGGGCTGACTCAAGAGGGGGAGAGCAAGTGGGAGTAGGGAGTGAGATGTATGTAAACTTATATGTGACTGACTGATTGGATTTGTAAACGTTCACTTGAAGCTTAATAAAAGTTAATAAAAAAAAAAAAAAGATCTTTTGCGGCAGATTTTCCCAATGCAATGTGTCTTTTGATTTCTTGACTACTGTTTCCGTGGGTGTTGATTGTAGATCCAAGTAAAATGAAATCCTTGACAACTTCAGTATTTTCTCCTTTTGTCATGATGTTGCTTACTGGTCCAGTTGTAAGGATTTCCGTTTTCTTTATGTTGAGGTGTAATCCATACTGAAGGCTGTGATCTTTGATCTTCAGTAAGTGCTTGAAGTCCTCTTCACTTTCAGCAACCAAGGTTATGTCATCTGCATATCACAGGTTGTTAATGAGCCTTCCTCCAATCCTGATGCCCTGTTCTTCTTCACATAGTCTAACTTCTTGGATCATGTGCTCAGCATACAGACTGAATAGGTATGGTGAAAGGATACAGCCCTGACTCACACCTTTCCTGACTTTAAACCATCTAGTATCCCCTTGTTCTGTTCGAATGACTGTCTCTTGGTCTATGTACAGGTTCCTTATAAGCACAGTTAGGTGTTCTGGAATTCCCATTCTTCACAATGTTATCCATAATTTGTTATGATCCACACAGTCAAATGCCTTTGCATAGTCAATAAAACACAGGTAAACATCTTCTATTATTTTCTGTTTTCAGCCAAGATCCATCTGACTTCAGCAATGAAATCCCTCATTCCACGTTCTCTTCTGAATGTGGTTTGAATTTCTGGCAACTCTCTGTTGATGTGCTGCTACAATTGCTTTTGAATGATTTTTGGCAAAGTTTTACTTGTGTGTGATACTAACTATATTGTTAGTAGCTTGGTTACTAACCAAAAGTTTGGCAGTTTGAATCTACCCAGAGAAGCCTCGTAAGAAAGGCCTGGTGATCTCGTACCAAAAGATCAGAGCCACTGAAAATCCTACGGAGAGCAGTTCTACTCTTGACACACATGGGCCTGCCATCAGTAAGAATCAAATTGACAGCAACTGGATTTTTTTTTTTTTTTTTTTGCTTTATTACAAGCTCTTTTAATGCAACGTTAAGAACCTTAATTTCTGCAGACATAGCTGGATATATAAAAGGCATTCAATAAATATTTGTGGATGAAGCGAGATTCCACAAAGTCCCTCAATACTCTGCAAGTGGATAGGTACTCTAGAGTCAAGAACCCTCTGAGATCTGACTCTCCCACAAGCGGACTTGATTACCCTTCCCTTGTTGGTCACCACTATTTAACATGTTCTCTTGCCTTGTATCTCCTAACTGTCCCTTCATTGAGGCTGTGAGTTCTCCGAGGGAAGAGACGTGACTTATTTGTGATATTCAATAACATAGGTCACCTTCAATAAATGTTTTAAAAAAAAAAAACTTTAAAAACTGCTAAGCAAAGGCAATTCCTCAAAGGAAGAATTCGAACTTTTCCCTTTAACCAAGTCAACTGCATGAGACCCAACTGTGTTGACAGCACCGAGCAATACTAAATGAAGTGAGAATTAAATACAGTTCACACCCTGTCATGCCTTATTTAAATCACCGCGATTATAAAAAACATTCCTGTAACCTGGCTCAATCCTGTTACTGATGTTCTGCCTGAGGCTTCCCTGTAACTTCTACTTTTTAGAGCAATTTCTTGGCACCCTGTTCAAGAATCTTAATTTCATTCAATGGGAAAGCATGAAGCTCTCATTTTAAGTTCTGTTCTTTTGTATCTTACAAATTCCTCACATTATTGTGCTTGTCCTTATTTTACTTTTCCCAGCATTATAAAAGCAGGTTCATCCAAACCATCTCTTTTTTCCCTTCAACAGAGATGATACAGATAGCTCCCCAGTCAGTGGGCAGGGAGACCATATGACCACAGCAGCAGGGACGAGAACTGCCCAGTGCGCCCAAATGGACAGAAGTCTTTGTAGTCAACACTGGTAGGGTGACAAGGTCAACAGAAAGTATCTACTCTTTGACAGTATGTTTAGTATGACATGGACCACACCCACAGCAGATACTTCCTAACAGGCTACAATTGAATTCAGCCTCCTTGACACTCATCACTGCCATTCTAATACACACTCTTTTATCTTCCCTGTCCCTGCAGAACTGACCTTAGGGCTCTCACCTCTCTGATTCCCATTTAAAGACCAAGACGCCTGGATCAGTGACCAAAAAAAACACTTCTGAGTGTCAAATGTTCACATGATGCTTGGACATCAGAGATGGAGTCAGTTTTCTCATTTATGTGGTCACATAAACAAAGACTCCTATTCAATAAACTGAAGGATTAATGTACAAAGACGGGACTGACCATGTGGCTCTAGGAAAAGTAGTTGCCATAATAGCCAGGAAAAATAGCTTCAAATATAAGCATGATTTTTTCTGTTTGCTTTGGTTATTTATTTATTTACTTTTTCACATTTTGATACTGTACAAGATCATACCAAAGTAAGT
Organism: Elephas maximus indicus; assembly: GCF_024166365.1. Taxonomy (NCBI): domain Eukaryota; kingdom Metazoa; phylum Chordata; class Mammalia; order Proboscidea; family Elephantidae; genus Elephas; species Elephas maximus. The sequence continues at coordinate 45,991,822 of NC_064837.1, read as the reverse complement.
TATTAGTATAACTACAGCCTTACCTGGAACCCTAGATCTCAAGAAATAGAGAAACTTCCCATTCTTGGAATGCATGATGGCCCTCTTAATGAACTCTACCACAGATTGACAGCGATCCTCAAACTTCGGGTGGCACCACAGGCTGAAGGTTCCTGCCATTGGAAAATTAAGAGGTAAAAATGTAAACCTTACTTTAGAAAGCTCTGTGAGGCTGGTTTGAATATTTTAACAATGATTCTCACTTTTGGGAGGACAGTTTGTGGATAAGCTGAGCCAGACAAAGGTCCCTGAAGCCACCTGCTCCTACAGGTGTTGCCTTTAATAAGACATTAATTAGGTCTTATAAGATTTTTATTAAACAAGTAAATAATAAATTCAAATCATAAAAAAAGATATAAAAGGTACATCAAGTATAAACATTAATCCTTAAATCAGAGACTGCGAGGTTTCCTATAAAGACCGTAAGAAAAGATTCACAGCAAAAGCAAGTTTAAATGACATCTCCCTCAAGAAGATCTACGTAGTCTTCAACTATTCATGGAAGTGTCAGGGAAAGACAGCAACAGCAGTTTTGTGGATCTCTCATTCACGTGTTTGTTAGGCACAGGAAATCAAATGCTGAGTCTTTCCTTCTTTAGCTTCTAAAATCCCATACACCTCAACACATTACAAAGATTCTATTCCAAACTTTAGGGTCCCAAAGGCAAACGGGAATCTGAATCCCCGTGACTTAAAAAAAAACAAGAAAAACTAAAGCACTAGATCCAAAGGAACCACCCACAAAGATATACTAAAAAGGGATACTAATTGCTCAAGAGAACTGCAGATTTGAGTCTCTCTAGTTACTTCTACAGTATCACTTAAAAAAATGAAGACAAATGTTCCACTGCAAGCTGGCAATGGAAAGACCTACAAGGCTTCTATTAAAATTCCATTTATTCAAAGAAGAAAAGCCTCTTTGAACAAGAAGTAATTAGAGAACCATTTGAAACAGCTCTCATTCCTGGCATCTCACCTATCAGGAACCTAAAGGTCAAGCATTTATTCATCATTCCCATGGCCAGTCATTTATCATTTTAATAGGTTTATCAAAATACTTCACTATGAAATGTTTGGTTTTGCATTGTTGTTTTTAGGAATGGCATGAAAATAGGCAGCGAACCACCCCACAGTTATCTAATTAATTCCTGGATCTTTTCCTCCATGCATTTCTCTATGGAAGAGGTGGGGGCAGAGGAAACTAGGGGCAAAGTTTTGCTGACCTAACCGGCTACTTCCTGCCTCACAAGAAAGGCAAATGCAAGCAAATTTAGCAGCACATGGTCGAGAGCTGGAAGACACGGTGGTACCTAGGAAGAGCATGACAGAGGCTCTTACTGGCGATGCAATGTCTTCTGTAGCTCATTTAAGGTTGCACATATGCAGGAAAAGGATGGTAGGGACAAGTCCCTGAAACTCCCCAATGTTCGCTACACATTTTGAAAATCTGTAACACATGCAGGTACTTTGACAAAGGATGTATTACCCAGTCCAACTACCAATGATCATCACAAGCTTCTGATTGCAGTCAAGTAGAGACTGCCCCGATGCAAAGTCAATCCAGCGAGCTGTGTTCAGCAAGTCTGCTTCTAGACATGGCTGGAATATTAAGCAACATCTGACCACAAAAGAGGAGGTATCGCCAGGGAGGATGCAAGACAGTCTAAAGCACACAGATCCCACAAATCTCAAGGTTCCAATAAATATTTTTTAAGAGACTACAAAGCTGACCACAACAGGAAATTATCATCACCATGATGCCTGGCAGGAAGACCTGATGTGACTATCGGGCAAAGAAATTCAGAACAGAGCAGTCACAGCATCAAAACTAAACTCTTCTCTTTCTATACATGGTTTGACAGAAAGTATCTCTAAATGTTAAGTTTAGTAAAGAACAAAGCTTGGGAGAATTCGTCTAATGATCCTAGGTTGTCTCTTCCTTTTACCAAGAGTTTTACTGGCTCTGTTCTGAGTAGCTTCTTCAACAACCTTGTTCAGGTCCTCCTACTTAGAAGAATACTTTTAAATGGGGCCCTCACTCTCCCTTTCCTACCCCCTCCAGTATATCTTCTAGTGATTGAAACCAATGGCTGTATCAACATTCAATTGAGTCTCAGACTTTTCTCCCTATTCATAACTCCAGTCCTTTGAATTCTTCCTGGGAAGAAGGCAGCAAAGGTAGAGAAAGGCAAAGAGTGGGGAAGAAGGCTTTCTTAAAACAAACCAAAAAAGGTAAATATGACTACTTAAAATTAAAGCCCTCTATATGACAAAGACAAAGAAGCCATAATAAAGTTAACAGATGAGCAGATATCTATCACAGGACTAATAACTAGAATAAAGAGGTATACATCAACATGAAAAAGACCCACAGAAAAACAGGTATGAGCAATTTGTGGAAGAAATATATAAGATACTTAAACTCACTAAAATCCTAGAAGTGCAAATTAAAACAAAAAATTATTTTAACCTATTAACTGTGGCATAAATTTAAAAGATTAATAATATCTAGCGTTGGACAGGGAATGGAGAAACAGGTACTCCCATTCACTATTGGTGAGAATGTAATTGGTAGTATTTTGGAAGGCAAACTGCAACATTTATCAACTTTAGCTACGTATTCCTTTTTACCCAGAAATTCTACTTCCAGATGTCTTAGAGAAACATTCCCACATGTGAACATGGAGGCATAAATGAGGATATTCACTGTAACATTTACAATAAAGAATAACTGGAGATAAATCTAAATGTTTGTTGATAGCAGAAGAGTTAAATAACAGCATATTCATACTGTTACTTTGTAGTAACGAGGTAGGTTTAAATGAGCTTAAAAGGAAAGTTCTCCCAGACAACTTAGCCAATTATATGATACGTTTTGTAAAACTACACACACACACACAGAGTTGCTTTTATACATAAAGAAAAGTTTCTAGAAGGATAAACATCTAATTGCTAACAGCAGCTACCTCTGCGGTGGGGCGTGAAATGAGTGGGCTGATAAGAAGTGCTTTGACTTTCTAGTCTATACATATGTATAGAACATATTCACACAATTATAGTATAAAAAAATTAAGGAAGGAAAAAAGATACCTGGCACACATCCTCAGTAAGGCCCTGAAGTCTGACAAGCTCCTAAAGTCATTCCCAGGCACTGAAATATTAGTGATATCTAAGGGAAAAGAACCAACATACCTAGCTGCAAGTCCCTATCTGATCCCTGGGTACACACAACCAAGGACCTAACCAATCTGTAAATGTCTAAGGACAAGGGACCACACCTTCAGCTTTGTCTGCACTTTTTCACCTCTCCTACCTTTGCTCCTAGCTCAGGGCTCTGTTAATATAGGATCATGATCCCTTATTTACAATTCTGGAAACCTTTTCCAACATTGGCAACAAAATCTAACCTGACCTCTTGGGAGGCACTTCAGGGTCTTTATCTCCTTTAGTGTGACTGTTCACGTTTTACTGCAGAAATTATCAATGTGCTTGGACTACTGGATAACGGTCAAGATCCAAATAAGTGTATATGTGGTACCTTTCTAAAATGTGAAAATTTCTCAATTATGAAACAAAATTTGCCCTGAGGATATAAGAAATCATGGACTGGCTCGGCAACCCTGGCTGACATTTCTTATCAGGCTTTTAGTGGTAGCTGGGGGAGCTCCAGCACCTCTTACCTCTATAGTGCTCCATTCTAGTGTGGTGGGTGATACCCTGTGATCGGAAACTGAGGCTCAGGATATAACGAGGATCAGAGCTGTCTCGTACCAGGAAAGAACCATCTGGCTTCCCTTTCAACTTCATCTCTGCATCTTCCCAATTCATTGGCCCCCAATACCAACCACACTATCAAAGACAAGAAGCAGTCAAGCAGTTAACGGAACAGAGAAATGGCAAACCTGTCAGCATGGTCTATCTTACCACAGGAGAATCCCCTATTCTCCAAAACATTTCAAGAGCTAAAAGCAGCGGAAAGTGGCTCAGTCCTTAGCCATCCTCTTCAGGCTCGCTATACTTTTAACCCTCAAAAGTAATGGAAGAAAAATTCTGCAGTTCCACTACCAAGGACTGGGTCAGTTCATCTATCAAGATCAGCTTAGAAATGTAAAAATTTTTCCACAACCTTTCTTCTTCATGTTCTAATTTTGTTTTCCAAATCCAATGTCACTGCATCTTCTCTGGAATGAATAGTCACAGCATACTGTTTTGTCACTGTAAATATGGAGGCAAGGAAACTACTCTTCCTCCGAAAATAATAAAAGGATAGCCTGGGTACAGAATTAGGAGAGTGGGAGGGGAGGGGAGCTGCCAGTCCTCAGGCACCACCTACCTTCTCCAACTCTCGAAGGCTGGCTGCAAAGCTGCTTGAGTCAGGCCGGTAGAGGGGACACTGGAGGTGCTGGGGGGGCTGACTGTGCAGGGATTCAGTTGCTCGGATGGGAGCAACCCGGGGAAATGCATCTGCAGGGCAACAGAGTGGTGGTCACTTGTTTCTTCCTGTTGCTTCCCAACCACAGGCAGACCTTCCCCCCAGCAGAGATGCTAACTGAAGAGGGGCAAGGCATTAGAAGCTAAGCTGGAGAGGGTGAGAGCCAAAGCAGTAGAAAAGAGCTGGATGGGCTGGAACACAAAAGCTGTGTGGGCTCGTGTAAGCTGTGAAGGATGGGCGGGGCATTTAACCCCAGGAAAGGGATAGGGGAGCTGCTCACTAACCTGACTAAGGTGACTACTTCAGGGGCTTCACCAGCCTAGAGCGATTCCAACTTCTCCCACCTCGAGGTGAAGCGCCGGTAAAGCAGCCTTGGAAATAGTGACTCGCTTACTTGCCCAGGAAGAGTAACGATTTTGCCAGGCAAGGAGAAAAGTATGCTGATTTCACTCATTTTATTCCTTGGGTACTGGAGGCTGGCAAAGCAGGTATGGGCTACTAAATGTTTGGGTACTTATTTACAAGGCTGCAGTAAATATGAAAAGCTTAGAAAAACCACAGAACTTTGAAAACCAGCTACATATCAAACCTCCTCACTATGCTGAAATTAAGGTAATTTCTTAAGTGATTTATCTACTCAACGTTTGCACAACAGTCTCAGTAGCAAAGAGACAAAAAAAAAAAAAAGACTTTTATCCCTAACAAAAATCAAATTCACTGCCATAAAGAAAATGAGTTAGAAAAACCAGTTCTCGGCCTGTTTTCCAAGGTGTTCTAGCTTTCTCATAGTGCCGATATTTCCACATATCAATTCCTCCCATCTTTCAAAGATTTATCACTTTATGCTCCCAATTCTTGCAAGTCTTGCCTCTAAGCTAAGCTAACCTGGGGCATGGGGTGGAGGAGGCGGAGGCAGGGGGAAGGACTGCAGGGAAGACCCCATTGGAGCCACAAGGACAGATGTAGGCAGCGTCCCACTGATATCATCTAGAAGAGAGAACAAAAGCAAGAGCTTCAGAAATAGGAGCACAGAATGAACGAGGTAAAAGCAGGGGAGACGGAAAAGGATTATCAGGCTGTCCTCCTCTGGGGCAAGACAGCCTGATCTTCACCCTGACTTTTTGCACAGAGGGTAAGAATCATTTTAATCTGGTTTGCTTTGCTTGGAAACCAGGAGTGTAAGGATATTCCTAAAGCAGCCTAGTAGCAATACATTCAGGGCAAGATAAATAAAAGACCTATCAACATATGGAACCCTGGTAGCGCAGTGATTAAGAGCTCAGGTTGCGAACCAAAAGGTCGGCAATTCGAATCCACCAGCTGCTCCTTGGAAACCCTATGGGGCAGTTCTACCCTGTCCTATGGAGTTGCTATGAGTCAGAATTGACTTGATGGCAACAGGTTTGGTTTGGTAAATATTGTAGCATGCAGGTAAGAGACCTGCTAACCACTCAGGGAGATGATGGGGCGCTGAGAGAGAAACAGGAAATACTTGGGTCATTATTAGAAACCCAGAAGCTTGTCTGGCTCCAGGCAAAGTCCCTAGAGTTCACCCTCCCAGGAAGAGGAGACAGACAGGAAAGTGGAGAGGGAGGAAACTATACCTAGGAGGCTGAGGCTTCTTCTTGGAGGAGGAGGGGGAGTTGGAGGATGTGGAGAGGTCAGGCCCCGCTGAGAGATGTCTACGTCCACAAGCGACACTGTTTCACCTGGGGGATTCACAGAGCAAGTGTGTTACAGAAGCACCTTGCCCAAAGCAGAGGCCAAAGGCAAAGGGAAGCAAAGGGCGAGCAAGGGAGGCAAGCGGTCCGTGGCTCTCAAAAAGCTCAAAATCTAATGCTCTTCAGGGCTGGAATCACCCCAGAACACCAGAGGAACCAATCTTAAATTTTGTCATTCCTTTGCCCTGTGTTGGAAACCCTGGTGGCACAGCACTTAAGAGCTACAGCTGCTAACCAAAAGTTCGGCAGTTCAAATCCACCAGGCGCTCCCTGGAAACCCTCTGGGGCAGTTCAACTCTGTCCTACAGGGTCGCTATGAGTCGGAATCGACTTGACAGCAATGGGTTTGGTGGTTTTGGTTTTGGCCTGTGTTAAGAGTTTTTTTTTTTAAGGGTTAGGGATTCTTTAGGACAAAAACATGGGATGACAGTGGTAAAGGTATCTAATTCTGGGTCTCCAACTGATTTACAATATAACCTTGAACAAGAGGTATTCTTTATTCAAATGAAACCCACACACATTAATGTTTACAGAGTTGTATGCCAAGTTCTGCCTTAGGGAACAAGGCAAGTGGCTTGTTAGAACCCCGAAAGAACATGGAAAGCAATAATCCCCGATAGCTGAGGTTACAAAGGCTGAAAAAAATGCATTTATGATTCTAAAAATTAACTACTTTCACCATCAGCCAAAGTCAGGTAAGCTTAGAGGAAGCTTCTCAGTAGGAACTTGGCAGGGGTAGCACATGGTTTCTCTTACTTCCCAGCATGTCCTGCAGTCCTGCTCTCTGCCATGCACACCACTCCTTACCACCCAACCCTATCTACCCCCTCTCTGTTTGAGTCACCAGAAAATAAAGGGTATTTTATTAACATTTAGGTTGACAGCCAGGAATAGGTATGTTTTGGCTGGTCTGAGCCACTGGTCAGAACTGAGGAATTCTTTAATTTGGTCCTTAGGGTGTTATTTCCAACACCTTTTTCTTCCTCAGGGGGCTGAATTAGACCCTCGCCTAGTATTTTAATGTTCCTCAGTTAAGAAAATGAGGCGATCAATTTCTCTAAAAGACAAAGGAGCTGGGCTTTTGGAACCTAAATACACAGTTTTTTTTTGTTTGTTTTTACAAATTTCTTGAACACTAATTAAAGAGAAAACGTCTTCTAAAAATTATCAGTGGAAGTTCTAGGAAGCTGGTACTGGACTTATCAGTTTGGTAACTGAGAGCCTAGCTTCCCAGAGCAATGCAATGACCCAGACAAGCAGTTAAGGTGACCACCTGCCCTCATCCAGGATCAGAGAGGTCTACATTGTAGGTATGGCACTTAAATAAAGGATACAATTCAAGCAAGCTAAGGCTGTCTGAAGCAAGAACACTGAACCTGAGCCTACAAACGTGGGTGGTCCTTACTTTAAGGAGGAAGCAATTATTAACAGAAAACATGTTGCCACAGGATAAGATTCTTTAACTCTAGACTTGGGGTAAGAACAGAGACCTCCTTCTCCACTACAGTAGGTACCCACTACAGGTAACAAGTCACTTGTTCTGACAGCTCATAATAGTCTACCCAAGAATGGGGGTCCCTCTGACTGCTTAACATCTTCCTGGAAATGTCCATTTCCAAATCATAATTCTTCTAACCATCTTTCTGAGGGACACAATATCCAAAAGGGTTTGGGACTGGAATCTCTTTTCTAAAAAAAAAAAAAAGCTTCTCAGCCACAATCAGTGAGGGCTACCGAGGTTCCGAGACTTGAAGCAATGTGGTAAAGGCCTTTTCTATTATCTGAGAAGAAGCTTCATATCTGACATGGTAGAAAAGTCTCCCTCTCTGGAAAAGTTCCCCGTAAGGCAAGAAACAGGTACCCAAGGATACTCAATCCCTTTTCTGCTTAAGCAACTGTGTTCCCTGCTGCAAGAGGAAGGACTTAAATTAGACACAGTGAAGAACTCTAACAGCTGCAAGAGCTGCTAGCCCCTAAAATGGGAAAACAAGAGCTCATGTAATCCCCTTTACCCAAAGTCTTTAAAAATAGACCAGATAATTATGGATCATGTTTATTAGATAATCCATCAACTCCCTTGGAAGCTGGGACAGGAACCTTAAGACTTTGGGAGTCTTTTATGCACCATGATCCTATGAATTTGTAATTTCTTCTTTTAATTTACACATGATGACCCTGAACTAAGCACTGCATAAATGCTAGGGCTGCCTAATTACCAGCAAGCAGCCTTTACCTCAAACTATAAAGCTTCCAAACTCAAGAACACAGTCTACACCATAAAAATAGCCTCTCCCCAAACCCAGTGGGCACGGAAAGAAGAAAATAACTGCAGACATGCCTGAAGCTCCCTCTGTGATGCACTGGCAAGTGTGTTTCCTGACAGGTCTCAGAATACTCCTGCTTTCAGATGTCAGAAGAAAGAGAAATATATCACCCTTACCTGTGAAAAGGGGGCTGAAGGAGACCGGAGAAAAGGCACTTTGAGTTCTTGTCAACCTGGGTTTCCTAAGGGGTGAGAAAGAACACAGAATAAAGGGGGAAAACTGAACACATACACATCTAAATCACTACAACACTGAATTCCAGATGCACTGAAAAACAAAGAAAACCCAAGTCACTGTCAGCAACACTCTTGTAATAAAGCCTAAAATTTAAAGTGCGAGAATTAAATTAATTAAGGCAATTCCTTAAATAGATTTGGCTACAGAATTCACCAGGCTACAAAGCAATGAGAAATCCCTCTGGATCTCTCCATACCCAGCGCATTATAACAGTAAAACACCTAGAGTGATAATTAGCAAGTCCATTACAAGAGGAAGGAAATGGAATGCAGAGTTGATTTTTCATATGGGAGCCAAGAAAAAGGCTCTTGACCCGAACAGGCATCAGCTCAGAGCGACAGCTTTCCCTCTGGGCCTACCCCTGGGAGTAGGAGATCCCAAAGCAAACCAGGGAACCAGGGAATATATTCCTACTTGACAACAACACTACAGGACATATATGCAACCTTCAAGCACTAAGACCTCTGCTTTCTGCACAAATGTCCCCGGATACAGATCCAATCATCAGCTAACAAGTGGGCTCCCTCAGGTTCAGGGCCCTGCCTAGCATCCAAAGAAGACGGTCCCTTCCCTTCCCTAAGCTCTCCCAGACTTCTTGGTGCAGCTCCAGAGAACCAGCCTGAAAACCTAGACCTTCTCAGAAAAGTTACACCAAAAAATAACTTCACTTTGTACCAATTTCAGTTGGCTTTTCAGTCAGAAATGAAAGAAACCGGAAAGCTTCTGTCAAAGACTTTCTGGCCAGAAATGTGCCACACTCAAAAACTCACCTTAGGAGGGGACTGACTACAACAGAAGAAACCACCTGTTGTGGTGATGGAAATATGCTGTATCTTGACTGTGGTGAAGGTTACGATGACTATACGTTTGTCAAAATTAATAGAACTGGATATCCCCAAAAAGACGATTTTTTGCTATATATAAGTTATACCCTAATGAACCAGGCTTTTAAAAAAATCCCACCCCAGAATTCAGTGCCTGATTCTGGAGAGCACTGTAGTTGGCTCGCCTTCCAAAAATACCCTCACCCAAAGAACTAAATAAAATAAACAAACTCTATTCTACTATCAACTGTACCAGTGAGTGGGGGAGGGGTGCAAAGGAAAGAAAACCCAAAATGAAATCCTATTTAAAATTATTTGGCTTTGGAGGATGTTGACGCATTTATGCTTTAATACAGATATCTGAGCTTCTCAGAATTCACTTCAAACAGAACCTCAAAACCATACTACGATGGTCTTACTTAGGAATAGCTGAGACACTGGCTGATTCCTTGTCTAGACCTATCCTCAGATGCCCTCTGCAACCCTCTCCATGCTGAGAACTGAGGAGTCTAATGAGGATGCACACTGTGAATGCCCCCCCTCTGCCAGCACACACGGAGAGGTGGCGACAAAAAAAAACAAGAAACCACAACACAGAGTCTCTCTGTTTATAAAAGTTGCTCCTGATGGTCTGCAGCTTAGTTCCAACACTCCAGAGGGCTGGAATGGAAAGTTAATTCCACTGGACATCAACTTTAAGATGGCTAAAGAGCTTCCAGGCTGATTTTTATTTGATAACTTGTGGTACAACATTAAATTCAGCAAGTAGAGAAACCTACAGAACTGGCCTTTCAAAAGGTTCACACCTCAGCCATTTGGCCATGTGCCTCTTTTCAAAGGAAGCTGCATTACTCTGCCATCTGCCCATGCTGGGGACGAGGCTCTTCAGTGCCAAGCACTGAAGAACAGCAGTACCCAAACGCACACATCTTGCGGAGGCCTTCTCACTTCAGCTCATCTTCTCTCCCGCCCCTGGCATTTTGAAGAAGAAAATCATAGCTAGGATCTAGAAAAAGAAATACGTTTGAATCTAAACTCAGGCAGAGCCACTTGAGAGCTCCAGAATGATTTTTCCTGGCAAATAAGGGGGCCTCGCAGCTAGAAACATGGGAAGGTGGAGGGGCTGGAAGACTGAAAGGCTAAGAATAAATATGTGTGCTTCCTTCCCTCTCTCTTCAGGGAGATACTGCCTAACTAAAAACCCAAAGCAGTTTCTGTCTTAAGGATCCTGAGAGCATTCTAATGGCAGTCATCCATGAAAAGACCAATCTAGACAACTATAAAAAAACAAAGCAAGGGAATGATTAACATAAAACTGAGGATGGTGGTAACCTGCAGGGGAGGGAGAGAAGGGGAATGTAATCAAGGAAACACAGGGCTCTTCAAAGGTATTGATACCATTCTGTTTGCTAAGCATAACGACGGGTTCCCATGCATGCATCTCGTTATTATTTATACAGTATATATACTTTATAGGAACCCCTGGGTGGTGGAGACAGTTAAGCGCTGGATTACTAGCACAAAGGTTGGCAGTTTGAACCCACCCAGAGGCACCTCGGAAGACAGGCCTGGCAATCTGTTTCAGAAAGGTCACAGCGTTGAAAACGCTGTGGAGCAGTTCTACTCTGAATACATGGGGTCGCCATGAGTTGAAATCGACTCAACTACAATTAACAACAACAATATACTTAATATACCCTCTTTCATATGCATGATATATTTTAGAATGATGAAAGTCCATTCTAGGATGAGGCGCTGTTTTTGTAGAGCAACATGAATGATATAGCTCTACACTACATTCTCATGTTATTTTTATTCCTTCCCAGATTATCTTGACAAAAATTATGCCAGTGTAACTTTGCCAGCAGGTCACTAGCATCTCGGCAGCAGGAAGACTTGAGGGGTGGGGTAGGATTTGGTGGGCTATGCCTCAGGTGGCAGAACAGGGCAGGGCAGAAGACCTCAGGCAAACTGTCCCCCACCTGAGGCTGGCAGTCCTTTTGTGTCAGCTGTGCACTGGTAACAAAGAGACAGAATGTCTCTGTCCATTTCCACCCTGCACATTATTAATTTTACTGCAACAGATCTGTGGGATAAAAGGAGTTAAAAGCATTAGACTAGACAGGCAACACATAGATAGAACCACTGGCCTGTTTTCAAGTTCCTTGAAAACCTAAAATGTAGACAATGAAATAGCAATGCCTTCCCTCTCTTATCCATAAATTGTCTCTACTAATCCCCTAAGATTTACACATTTCCTTTTCTAAAAGAACTTCCAAACTAGGATGTCCAAATACCAGGTTTTGCGGCCTCAGTGTACCTCTGCCCCTGCTAAGGCACGCAGTGCCAAGTCAGCCAGCCTGTGCCATTTCCAACACGTCATAAGCTAGTATCTGTTCATGTGCTACAGGCACAAAAACCATGTGTTCATTTTTAGTTCCAATACACAGACATCTGTGCAACAAGGTCACATCCAAAACTCCATCATAAACCAATGAAGGGGCCGATGGAAGGAACTTCCAGGGAAAAGCAAAGAGGCATAGCCCAAGGTCTAAAACCTTAGGAATGATGTTAGTGAAGAGAATGTTAAGGCTTGAAAGGCACAAGACTCCAATGGATAGAGAGAGCTTTCTGAAGCCAGGGAGCTCATTCCAAAAGAGAGCTGCCACAACCCCTTCTTAGAAAAACAGTTAAAAAGACCAACTGAAGATGGACCCAAAAGCAAACATAAAGTCAGAACTTCCTCGCCACACCATAAAATCACTTTGCTCTCAGCATGTCATGCTATGACTCAAAAACCCCCTTTGACCTAAAGACCAAGGAAACAGCGAAAACGGTTTCTCATGTCTGCCAGGTCTGTCCACAACAGCAGGGCCCCAAACTGATGCCAAGGCAGCCTACCTCTCCTTCCAGAATTGTATCTTTTTTCCAAACAGATAGGAAACCGCTACAGAACTGTTCTCCATTTCTCCACCTCACAACTATGAAGACAGCCAGTAAGAGCCCCAACTGTTAACAGTAAAAAACAAAATCTTCAAAAATGCACTAGGTACCCATTTCCAACCAAGTGTGTATTGTGTGATGATTCAAAAAGGTAAGTCAGATCAACATCTATTTCTCATCAAATCCAAAGAAACACAATCAGTCCAACATATGTGAAACAGACAAGGCAACCCCACTGGTCTTCCTGAACAGAAAATTCCATATTATACCAAGGCCCATAGACATGAAGGCTATATCCCAACATGTGTATGTTATAAGGCCTGGCCCAGTACTCCAGAACAGAAACCTGATGAGCTGCTGGGTCCACTCTAAGCTAACTCGTAAATACTACATTTAAGACTAAGTATACCCAGGCAAGCCCAGTTAGCAGACTCAAAAGCATCTGAAGGAACTAAAATTTAGTGTTAAAATACGGAAACTGTTTAGCCTTACAAGTGATTTAGTAAGCACTTCCTAGTGGATAGCTGTGGGAAAGGTAAACGTTCAGAACAGCAAAGAGAATTATGCCTAGAGGTTACTGTAAAAGCCCCAAATTATACAGCAAAGACTGCAGACCCATAATTAACTCCAACCAACAACAAGGAGGAAGGCATATACCCTTTGGCAAAAGACTAAAATTTCTCATTGCTTTCAGGTCCTACCAATCAAAACAAGAGAACAAACTAAAAACCCAAACTCATCCTTCCTCCCGACAGGGCAGACTTACTCAGGAAGGAGGTGCAGAGCCACAGAAATCACAACTCTCCTGGCCAGACTCACCAAGCTTCTCACAGCGGCGAGGCTGCCAGCAAGACTGGCACATAGTAAGCTGTGGAAAAGCTAACAAGCAGCACCAAATCCTAAGCACTTAAAAAACTTAGCTCAATCTTATTACTTCTTTTCTAAAAAGCACAAAACATTCCATCTAGAATTCTCTTCACTCTATTCCTGTAAGGGCAGGAACAAGATAGAACTCACTCTCCCATTTTACAGATGGAAAAAAAAAAGGGAAGAAGAAAACATGTTTGGCTCCCATCCCATAGCTGATGTTGGGGTTCCAAATGGAATCTGGACATTTATATTCTCCACACAACATGCTGGCTCCTAACAGCAGTCAACCAAACGTTTGTACACAAATACCTAGCTCTTCTTCAATTCATCAGAAAAAGCCCCTGGACCAAAAAATGTAATTCTCCAGTGCCCTGAACTAAGCTTCTTTGCAGAGCTACAGCCCAATTTGCTCTGCGGCAGACATCTGTATTGTGCTCAATATGAAGGTTGGTGACAGAGCAACCAATGACCATTAAATTCTGCTTCCAAAGGCAAAAAACCGTATAATGTTATATGCCTTTTCCTCTTCCTAATCTATTAGACGTAGCAGCTAATTTCACGTCACACCTCATATTTGGAGTCTCTAGAATCCTAGACCAAGTCCTGGTCAATATGGAACAAAGGCAATGCAAACCACAAGAAAATTAGCAATCTAACCTATGTCATTACCCATAGCTTCAATCCCATCCTCCCCCGATCTGATGAAAATTTCATCCCCACTGGCGAGTGGAGCATCAAATGCAGAGCCTACCACAAAAAAGCTATTGCAGCAGCCACACACTTTTCAAGACCTGAGCTCCCAGCATGAGTTCAGTGGGAGGCAAATGCAGAAATACTGGCCTACCTGAACCGGCAACAAGCATCGACCTACCGATTTCTTTAGGGAGTTTGAGTTTGGTCTGACACCCAGAATGAGCCCAGGGCACAGTTGTTCAGAAGGAGCAACAGAGGCAAATCAACCCCACACCTTCCTCCTGGAGGACCCAAGTTCCCTTGAAAAGAGAATTTCATGGATGAGTGATTCCCAGTCCAGGTCATACTTCTGGGGAGGATCAACTGGGAGGTTTTTTTTTTTTTTAATTCAAATTCTTGAGCCCTAGACATACTGATCTCATAAAGTCCCCCCCCCCAAGTGATTCTACTGCACAGTAAGGTTATCAATTTATTCATCCTGTTATTTAGCCCGGGCTTGTGGCTGCCAAGACATCTCGGGAATCTATCACATAAGCCACACCAACACCAATTCAAATCTAAGAACCCATCCAAAAGCACAAACCACAATGGCAGTTACCACAAGGGAAGTCTCATTTCATCGACACAAAAGTTGACAGCTTTCTAAACCAATACTGGATGTGTGAGAACAGTCCACGCTTCAGAAACACAGGAAAACAAGCAGCTCAATGTCTAAGTCTGGAATTTTCATCAATTGCCCTAGAGCTGACGTACTAATGTCTATACCTCATACTGAGAGTTCTCACATGGGCTTGAGAACAAACCTATTCTCTATTCTCACAGACACTGGTCAGCACACAAAAGCCTGGGACAGCCAGAAAGCATTAACTTTGAGTAGAGATGCCCAACTGATTACTGGCCCACAACTGCCCAAGTTCATCCCCTCATCTGTATGCATGAGTGAGGAAGGGGGTGAAGTGCTGGTACACAGACAGAATAACAAGCAAGGCGGTCAACATGCAACACCAGCTTTCTGCCCCAAAGGCCAAACGTTTACAGCAACCTCCCTACCAGGGGTAATTGTAATACCCAATTTGGAAAAGCAAAAAAGAAAAAGAAACGGGGTGGGTGCATGGTTTCAAGTCATCTCCAGACTCAAACCTTGCTAGTCAGTTGAGAAACATCATGAGGTGTGAACTCAAGGGTTAAAGTTGTTCCCACAATTTCCACCAGTTCCAAAGGGACCTAATGGAAGCTGTCACCATCTTCAGCCCTAAGTCTCTGCCACCTCCAGAACACCAAATCTTACGAATTGGCAGAGCGCCTGTTAGCAGTAGAAAAAAAGAGGAAATGAAACAAGAAAAGGAAGTTTGTCAGCCAGTTCCCCATGCGGTCTCACCTCCCCGCGTCCAGCTCCCGGCCCGCAGAGCCACCCATGTCTGTCAGGCTCGCAGCTGAAGCAGCCAGCTCTCCAGAAGGCCTCTTGCCGGTCCCATCACCACTGCCGGATCCACCGTTGCAGCTCTTCGTACGAAAGAGGCGACTGAGACGGATTTTGAGGGAGCCCTTCCGAGAAGGACCCGCGAGTGGCCGGAGGGGCCCCGGAGGCGGCGGGGGCGGGAGAGGTTGCTGCGGCTGCTCCCCTCTACTCAAGCGCGCTCGGGGAACCAAGTCCTGCAGCGGGAAGGGTACGGCGGGTAATTCGGGGCCTGGGGGCTGCAGCAGAAGCCGGCCGCCCCCTCCTCCTCCGCGGCCCGGGCTGCTGAGCTCCTCTTCCGAGCAGCTGTTAGTCTCCAGGCTCTCGGCCTCGGATTCCAAGCCCTCCAAGACCAGCAGCGCGTCGCTCGTCTCCGTGGGGTCCTCCCCGGCCTGCGGGGTGGCAGCAGGCGGCTGAGGCTGCGGAGGGGGCGGCTGCGCGGGGCACGGGCACGGGCAGCAACCCGCACCGACCATCTTGACCCCCGGCCCCGCCGGTTGCCCGAGCCCCAGAGCCGCCAACTGTGCCTCTAGTCCAGCCGCCGGGCCCCAGGTCCGCTCGTGCGCCAGCCCCGACGGCAGGGCCTTGGGGTCCAGAGCACAGCGGTGCCGGGGGCACAGCAGTTCCGAGGGTCCGGGCTCCGGGGCCGCCTCCGCGTCCTCCTCCTCCGGCGGCCGACCCACGTTGCGGAACACCATCAGCTGCGGTGGCCGGGAGCCCCGCGGGCCCGGCCGCGCGAGGAAAGGTGGTGGCTGGGGGCCATGGCCGGGGGGCGGCGGCGGCGGGCCTGGCTCCGGGGCCGCCTCTCCATAGCCGAGCAGGCGGCTCAGGACGCGGTACGAAGCGGCCGCCGCCGCCTCGCCATCCCGGAGCTCGGCCCCCTGCATCGGGGAGAGGGAGGGAGGGCGGGCGGCTGGGAGCCGGGCTGGGGTGGGGACTAGGCCGGGCCCCGCCGGAGCCCCGCCCGCCGCGGCCCCCGGAGAGACAGCGCGAACGGCCGCCGCGGCCTCTGCCTCATAGAGGGGGGCGGGGGGCGCGCGGAGCGCAGCGCGAGCCCAGGACGCGCGCCGCCGCCGCCGCCACCGAGGACCGCCCCCCGATGGCGTCACTTCCGGGAGGCCGTGGGCACGCCTTTTTCCTCGAGGGCGTGCTCGCGTCGCCTCCACGGCGCGTGACGTTGCGGGCGACCCGGGCCGCTATTGGACGTGAGCTGCCTCCATGCTGGCTGTTGGTCGTCTGCTTCGACCCTTGCTTTTCACTTCCCGGGTGCTGGGGCTCTGCCTAGCCCTCTCAGTAAGGTGCAGCGGCCCTGCAAGGCTGGTCTGGTCACGGCAGAGAGCCGCTGGCCTTGGGAACACCTCTGGTTCTGGTCTAGCCTATGTCGCTTGTGATGTATGACCTTGGCCGAGTCACTTCATCGTAAATTTGTTTCCCCGTTCCCTCACTCCTCACCCCTGGCCGCCAATGAATATTTGTTGAATGATAACATGAATATATGTGTTCTAGACCCAGGGGTGTGCTGATCATGTTCAATAACCGGTTCTCTGGTGGAGGAGTGTATGCATACAAAGGTATATAAGTTCATCATAAATTTTACTGATATAAAGGATGTGTGGTATAAAATTGAGAAATAACATACAATTGCAATGGGTAACCAACCTATGGTTGCAGTTGATCAAGGAGTATAGTTGTAGCGTGAATGCTGGTTGACATTTTCTTCTGTGTTAATGGAAGTGGAGAAAAAAATGACTGGATTGTCAGTGATGGGAGCCGCCTTGCTGAATCAGAAAGCAAGGGTTCAAATACAGGAGGAAGATTTCCTCAATTTCTGTGCCATTCACAATGTAACAGCTACCATATGACATTATGTTTAAATTTAACATGACATTATGTTTAAATTCAGTATGATACTGTGTTTAAATCTGAATGATTAATAGTTTCTCCATCCTTTGCTTCAATCTAGATAATCAACAAAACAATAAATCAAGCTCGATTTGTATCTCTGTTTGATTTCCCTGGTATAAATACGCCCACCGTGGCTGCTTTTGAGCTACCAGCTTGACTTTTTTGAACAGAGTTAGGAAGAAATGAGCAAATAGCATACCATTATATAATAGTGCCACCATACAACGGATATAAATAACCCCAAAGCATAGATAATAGTAAAATAATTAGTAAGTGGTGAGTTTTGAGAATTTATCATCTTTATTTTTTAATTTAATTTATTTCATTGTAATTTTATATAATTTTATAGTGGCTATGTTTAACAACCAGCTTGAAGAATTTCTGAAAATTTAACAGTTGGCTTTCATGAAATGCTACAGGCTGGTTCCCGAACACCACCAGGCTTCAATTTCCTCATCGGTAAAACAGATAAAGATTGCTGTTTTGCTTACTTGCAGGAATGTTACAAGGATTAAGGAAGATCAAGCTTGTTGGGTAAAGGAGGTGGGACTGGAGGCAGGGAGAGCAGTCAGGAATCCACTGCACTTGTCCCAGTGAGAGATGAAGAGGAGTGCAAGCAGGCAGGAAGGATCAGCAGAATTTAGCAACTTAAGTACCTGGGGGCGCAGCAAGGGGAAGAGGGTTGAGTCCTGCAGCGAGAGGGACACTTTCAAAATGAAAATTTATTCATACCCCTTGATTACAACAGTTCCTGTTTTCCCATTGCTCTTAGGATAAAGACAAAACTCCTTAAATCGGCCTACAGGGCCCTGTGTGGCCCCTGCCTCTTTCTCGCCATGTCTCCCACCAAGCTCCCCCTTGTTATCTCTCTCCTGCAGTCCCACCAACCTTGTGTCGGGCTCCCAGGCGTATGGCCACTGCGCAAGCTGTTCCCTTTTCTTGGAAGGTTTTTCTCTCTTTTTGCTTAGTCACCTCCCATTCATTCTTCAGATTGAACTCCCTTCTTACTTCTTCAGGGAAATCCTGCCTGGGCACTTCCTCCTCACCAAGCTCAGAGACCATTCCTTTGTCGCATTTAATTGCACAGGTGTAATTTGTCATTAAGGAGCCCTGGTGATGCAATGGTTAAAGGGCTCAGCTGCTAACCAAAAGGTCAGAGGTTGGAACCCACCAGCCAATCCACAGAAGAAAAGACCTGGCGATCTGTTTCAGTAAAGACTACAGCCTAGGAAACCCTATGGGTCAGTTGTACTCTGTTCTATAGGGTCAATATGAGTCAGAATCGATTCAAAGGCACACCACAACAATTTATTTTCTTTCCATGGGGTTGTTTGATGAGAGTCTGTCTTCCTTATGAAGCTATATGCTCCATGAGGGCAAGGGCCATATTTGTTTTTTGCCCATCATGGAGCCTTTGGTGTCAAAGACGGTGCCTGGCGCAGATTAGGCCGTTGATAGGTAAGTATGGAGCTGTTGTTCAACTTCAGGCATTGCAAAAGGCTCCTGATACAAATTCATGTCTAATTCTGCACAACAGAATATCTTTCCGTGCACATGAAGAAACTGAAGTTCAAAGAGTTACTTACCTAAGGTCAAACAAAAAAAAAGGTGCAGTAAAATTCAAAACCAGCTCTGCCTGACTCTGACTCCACAGATTTCATTCTCTACCCTCCCTCCCCTGCTACCTGTCAGGTGTTACTTAGGTTTCTAGCAGAAAAGAAGAGCAACTGCTGTAGGATCTCAGAACCCCTGAAGCCTAAGAGGCTACCTAAGATCCCGGACTGTCTCTGGGAAGCTCTGGCCCAAGAACAGAATCCCTGACAAAAGGCAAGGTTTCTGGCTCTGCACCGCCCTCTCCTGTCCAACTGCTTCCCTGGCCGCAGAAGAAAGCTATGTCCACCACCTTCACTTGCACCACCAGGGAACACACACGGGCTCTTTCAAAGGCTGAGTAAAGAATGCGGCATTTCTCATTTCCTTAATTTTCCAGCCTGTAGCCCAGGTCCTGGGAAAAGCATTGAAAATTAAGCTCTAAGCAAAGGAAGTGTATTTTTGTGCTTTATGACTTAAATGTGTGTTTGTTATGTCTATACATACCACTTTCATTAAGGGCTGTAAAGTGGTCCCAGCAGCGGTAGGATCCTAGTCAGAAAGATGCGTGAAAAACAACTTAGAGAATCTAAAGAAGTTCTGAGGTTCATTCAGTCAGTCAACGTTCATTGAGCACCTACAGTGCCCAGTGGGCTATGGTTTGTGGGTGCAGTGATAAGTGAGATGGACACTGTCTCTGCTTTTCTGGAGCTTGCACAGTCTAGTTTGAGTCCTAATCATGCCATTTCCTGGATGTATAACCAAGAGCAAATAATTAAACATCTTTGTATCTGTGTTTCCTTTGTAACAGTGGTTCAGTAATAGTCCCCCCCGCCCTTACAGGGCTGTTGGGATTAAATGAAAAATTATATGTAAAGGTGCTTAACAAATGCTAAAACACCATACATATGGTCATGATTACGGTAAACCTGTGAAAGCTGTAACCTGTGTAAGGTGGAAACCAGTCAGAGAAGGAAAACTCAAATATTTTCCACTAAAACAAGGGATAGAAAAGTGGCAAGACTGCACCCTGTCAAAGGTGGAAAACTTTCAAGACCCGGAAAAAACAAGGCAGTCCCATCAAGTTCCAGCTCTCACAAATTTCACTATATTATGAAAAGCTTTTGGGAGGGGGAAATCGTGTTAACTTAGTGTGATATCTTCACCCAGTGTTTTGTTGACCCTCAACTACCAATAAGCAGTAATAGCAGGAAGGTAGACTGGGTCACTGAATCCTCTTCATCCCTTGTCTCTGTTAGACACAGAATCAGAGACGTCAAGGAAGATCCCCAGCGTGCCAGTCACTAGCTTTGTGGGATGTCACCTTCCTCTCAGGGTTTTAGTTTCCTTTCTATTAGAAAAAGGCCTGGACTGTGGGCCCTTCTAGTTCTGACATAGCAGGGATTCTCCTGGGGGCTTGACCTCTAACCCCAGCCCTTATCCTCACACTTAGGATTCCACAGCAGAACTGTTGTTTGCAGAGGCCATCTATAAAGCATGAGAAGTTTTCAGCAACACCATCCATTCCTTCCTACATGCACTCAGTGATCTGGATATCAAAGGGTGGGGGAAGTAGAAGAGAACTCAGGAGTCAAGAGAGCATGCAAGGAAGGCGATGGCTGTGTCAGAGGAAAGGGCAGATATGGGGCTGGGTCAGCTGGGTGGGGGGGGAGCATGCACAAAGCAAGAGGGAGGGAAGAAGGAAGGGGCTGTGTTCTGTGACTATTCCCAAGAATCCAGACCCTGCCAGAGCCAATGAAGCTGCCTCGGACAGTGCTGACTCTCTGCCCCTCAGTTACTGTGTTCAACAGAAGGGAGGCTAGTGGGGCGTGGAGGGTGAGAAAACTAGGAAGAGCAAGACAGGCTGGCCAAGTTCTCATGAAGAAAAGAAGCCAGGGCTTATGATGATGAAATGAAGGTAAAAGCAGCAGCAGAGGCCAAGCTTTGGACACCCCCTCTCCCCAGCTCTTCTCCCTGCTCCCATCTTTGCTGCTGTGGTTGTTAACTCTGTGGTGCAGGAGAAGAAAGGCCTGGGTGGGGAGGTAGAGACCTGGGTGGAGGCTCCAGTTCTGTCAGAGTGGTCCTAGGGAAATCCCTTCTCCTCTCTGGGCCTTGATTTACTGCTCTGTAATGAGGCTTTGTAAGGTCCCTGGGTGGCGACTTGACTGCTAACTTAAAGATTGGCAGTTCAAACACCCCAGCAGTGCTGCAGAAGAAAGGCCTGGTGATGTGCTTCTGTATAAATTAAGGCCAAGAAAAACCTATGGAGCCTTTCTGGTCTGTAATACCTGGGACTGCCATTAAGTCAGAATCCACTCAACAGCAATGAGTTTGGTTTTAATGAGGCTTTACTACAGTCCCTGATGTAACAAGGTGACAGTGACGGTTTGACTGTGCAGCGTAGCTCTGGGTTTAAGTCTCTACTCAAAGTGAGCAGCTGTGTGATCTTGGGTGAGTCACTGAGCCTCAGTGTCTGCGTCTGTGAAACGGGGATGATAACAGTATTCACCATACGTGGTTGTGAGGGAGGCTTATTGAGAGAATGCACATGGAAAGTGCTTCATAAACTGCCACAGCCTGTGCAAAGGTTGATGATGGTTTTTTCAGGCTCTCTTCCCCACGCTTGCTGTCCCCAGTCTTAAGTTCCAGTTAGGCAGGAGTGTTGGGGGTGCATGCAGCCGGAGCGGATTGCCAGGAGATGCAGCTCAGCCCTTTATCATGCCCGTTGCAATCGCTGCCAGGAAGCTGAGTGGAACAGAGGGGTGGAAAGAGGGGCACGGGCTCATCTGTGGTTGCTATGGCACCCCATCCTGGATTTACCCATCTATCCTAATGGAGCAAAGGGCGGGGGGGAAGGGAGAGAGCCCTCCTGGCCCCTTCTGCTTCCCTCCCTTCCCTCTCTCTGGAGCAGATGTGGCGGGGTGGGGTGGGGAGGAGTGGAGGGTGCCTGGATGCTGGATAAGAGGGGAAGGGGAGAGTGGTTTGCCTGGGTTAAGAGGGTTTGAGATGAGGGGCACACTGAGAGAGGAGAGGGCAGGGCCCTCATGCCTACATCCAAAAGCCAGCTGATGACGTTAGAGCAAAGAAAAAATAGGTGAGACAGCTTGAGCATTGAGAGAGAGAGGGCAGGAGAGGGGAGAGGGAAAGCTAGGACAGGAGGCGTGGACGCAGGCAGCATCCAGGGCCAGACTCTGCTGGGCTCTCCTGAGCCATCAAATCCTCCAGGCAGCCAGTGCCCACGGTTCCTGAGAGCTGCCCAGGATGGGCACCAGGGTGGGGGTCATACCCCCTCCTATGTGGGGGCTGCTGGGCTGCTGTTTCCTTTGTGTCTGGGCTCTGGAGGGTCCACAGCCCCTCCGCTCTCTGCCCCTGCTGTCCTCCCAAGCTCAGCCAGAATCTGTGCCCAAGTGGGTGCCTTCAGAGGGGGCAGAGGCAGCCCTGGCTTTTCTCTATTCTGGAGATGCCAAACAGCTGTTGGGGGCTAACTGCAGTGAGCGATATGAAGCCCTTGGGGCAGGAGCCAAAGCAGGCCTCCCTCCAATCTTACAGAGGGCAGCAGGCACCCTTGCCCAGGCTGCCAACTTCCTCAACATGCTGCTGCAAGCCAATGACATCCGCGAGTCCAGTGTGGAGGAGGATGTGGAGTGGTACCAGGCACTGGTTCGCAGCGTGGCCGAGGGAGACCCAAGAGCATACCGGGCTTTGCTGACCTTTAGCCCCCAACCTGGGGCAAGCCACATCCAGCTGTCCCTACAGGCCACTCGGCTGCAGGAGGAGACCATCCTTCAAGACTTGTCTGGAATCAGGGTGCAGGAGGAGAGCCTGGCTGGAGACCTGGACACCCCTGCCCTGCAGAAGCGGGTGCTGACCAATGATCTAGGAAGCCTTGGTAGCCCCAAGTGGCCACGGGGGGATGGCTATGTGGGGGACATGCAGCATGTGAGGTTGTCTCCTCCCTTCCTGGAATGCCAGCAGGGCCGGCTCCGTCCTGGCTGGCTTATCACACTCTCGGCCACCTTCTATGGACTCAAGCCAGACCTCAGCCCGGAAGTCAGGTAAGTGGGCTTGTGCAGGACTTGATGCATTTGTAGGTATGTTGGGGGGGGGCGGTGAGTAGGCACAAGTACAGTGTGTATGAGCCACTTGGCACCCATGTGTGTACGTCTGGGGGGCACAGACGTGTGTTTGCAGTCAGTTCTGGAATCTGGAACTACATGTTGATGCCTACATGTGTGAGGGTACATACTGTGTATGAACCTATTTGTATTTCTGTATCTGAGCATATGAAGGTCTATGAGCATGTGCGCATGTGCGTATACAAGTCGGTATACATAAATCTATGTATAAAAAAACTCACCGTCGTGGAGTCAATTCCGACTCATAGTGACCCTATAGGAGAGAGTAGAACTGCCCCATAGGGTTTCCAAGGAGTGGCTGCTGGGTTCGCACCAGTGACCTTTTGGTTAACAGCCAAATGTTTAAGCCACTGCGCCACCAGGGCTTCACATCTATGTGTAGGTATCTACATATAAGTGTGTACAAATGTGTGGGTATAGATGGGCATAGGTCTTGGCTCCCAGGTCTCAGTAGTGGGTATAGGAGGGAGCTTGGCGTGGATGACAGATACAACCCATGCTCCAGACTTAGATGAGCCAGGTGGGCACTCCAGTTTAACCTGCTGCTCTCTAATGACTTAGGGCTCTAGGAGGAGGCTTCCCCAAGGGAAGGAAAATTCAGGGGATGCTCAGAACCAATGCCCTTCCTGTCCAGAAGTTGGTCAAGTCCCCAGGGTCACTCCCAATGGCCATTCTCCTACCTCAAATAGGATCCGCTGCCCTGCCTGTCCTGTCCCGGGACCCTGATACCTTTCAAACAACTGACCTCCTCCCTCAACCAGAGTAAAAGGTGGGGGGAGGCTTTTGGGAAGGGGCAGTAAGTGGAAATAGTACTGCAAGGCATCCAACCATCAACACTGCTTTTCCAGCTACAGTGTCCCCATTCATTGTCCCCAGCATAGTCCCCTTCCTCCTGGCAGGCAGCCTTGTTCTTTGCCAACTCTCTCCCTGTTTAGCCCAAAGCAGGGGTTGGGGAGTCACTGTACCAGGCAGTTCCACCTCAGGGCTTTTCTATTCCACACCTTGTTTGCTGTGATCAATTCAGACCTGGCTTGGGCAGTGAGGGGGTAGTTAATAGCTAAGTACTGTGTGTGTATGTGTATGTATGTGTGTTTGTGTCTATACATGCAGTGGGAAAGTTAAAAAATCCCCTTCAGACAAATCATCAGAGCCCTAGCTTCCACATGTCCTGACATGCCCCCACCCTCTACCCATTGATAGAAACCAGGAAATGATAGGAATTTGGAAAGCTGAGCTTTGTGGAGAACAGCCTGGGATGGGGGCTGTTGCTCACCAAGGCAGTGAAGGTGAAGAGCACTGCAGAAGTAGAAAGCATCTGTGTCCCTCCCTGGCACACTGCAGCCACTATGATAAGTTTACAAAGCTTGCATTGCCTCATAGCCCAGTAGACATAAACACATGTCCACCTTCTCCTCCCTAATGGCCAATTCACTGCTCCAGGGGCCAGGTGCAGATGGACATGGATCTTCAGAGTGTGGACATCAATCAGTGTGCCAGTGGCCCAGGCTGGTACACTAACACACACCTGTGTGATCTCAACAGCACCCAGGTAAGGACAAGGAGGATCAGGGGAGGTGCACTAGGCTTCTGGCTGCCTCCTTTCCCTCTTTCCAATCACTACTATGGTCTTGCTCCCAGTTCTGCTCACAGAACCAACCCAGCCTCTCAAGGCTTCAGGGTGTCCCTAGCGATTGGCAGAGGCGAGAGACCAGACTTTTAAAAAGTGAGGCCACTTGCAACCCTCACCTCCCCACAGCCACTGCCCATGCCTTTGAAATTTCAGTATTCCTCCCTGTCTCCCCTCTTGCCTGGATCTCTCCCCAGGGCCACCTCCTGAGTCTCAGGTAATCATCCCTTTTTCTTCCTCTGGACCACATTCTCCATGTCAACAGAGCTCTGGACTCCTGCCTGGCCTACAAAGAACGCTTCGTTGGTGTTTGTCAAAATAAAGGGAATTGTGGGTTGGGGTAGGGGAGCTTGAGGAGCTCTGGGGCTGGTGAAGGTGAAGGAACCCAGGCCAGAAGCTGGCAACCACAGCCTCCGGTGCAGTTGTGTCAAGACTGGTGGAGGGCAACGGCTGGTAATTCTGTGAGCCTGGCAGTGGGAAACCAGGAGGCCAGGGGACTAATCAGCTCCATAGTTTGCACTGGCCGCCTGCGGGTTCCTGAGCGGAACTAAGCCCTGCAGCCTGCTGGGAGGTGGGGGGCAGCTTGGGCATCGCTGCATTCTGTAAACAGGTGGCCCTGCTGCTCTGAAGGGTGCATGTGTTTGGATCTGTAAGTCCAGGGATGGAGAAGGGGTCCCACTGTCCAGACACTTCTTTAATCCAGCCGCACTGACTTCTCTGGGTATACGGGGTATACGTTTATATGGTCCTGCAGACTGTGGTAGGAACATAGCATGTTCCAATCATCCAGGCAAGAGGAGAAGGCGGGGCCCCGTCTTCATAAGCACCACACTCTAACCCTTTCAGGTGATGTCAGGGGTTGCATATGGAACCCCCTAAGATTATTCCCTTCATTTGCCTCACTGATGTCTGTTCCTGGCATGTCTGCAGTAGATGTGACCTCATTCATGTGCTCTTCTTCCTGGCTTGGCTCTGAGGTCTGCTCCATCCCCTGCTGGGCAAACATCAATGGGCAGAGGTGGAATAAAGGACTGGCCTTGGCATCCCACCAGCTTGGCACTAGCCTGGCATTAGGGCTGGGGAAAACAGTCTTGTGCTAAAGCCAGATGGCCCCTAATGGAGGAAGCTGCTCCTCCATGGGGGCCCTTTCAACCCACCTGTGTGCCAAAGAGGGAGACCCTTTGAAACAGGATGTAGACAGTCAAGGTATGCCTGGGCTCAAGCTCTCCTTCACTTCCACCTCCCCCCAGCACTGTGCCCTAGCAACAGCTGGGTACTGGAAAATGGGACCTGTGAGGCTCTTGTCACTGCCAGTCTGAACGAAGAGGTGATCCCTTCCCATGCTCTTTGCTTGGGATCTCTTTGAGAAAGAGGCAATTGTGGAGATGGAGGCGGATTTCCATAGAGGAAAGGCTTCCTAAGCGCTAGGTGGGCTTCTGGTAGGATTCCTTAATCTGGACCTAGGTGCTATGGATAGGGAGGTATGTGGACCTTCCATCTCTTCCCAGGAAGGAAAGAGCTTCCAGAGGAAGAACCTTATAAATACATACCATGTTTCTGTCCCCACAGTGTATCCCCTTGGAGAGTCAGGGCTTTGTTCTTGGCCGTTACCTCTGCCGCTGCCGACCTGGCTTCTACGGGGCAAGCCTCTCTGGGGGTACGTACCTATGGTGAGGGCCAGACAGGTGGCTGGGCTCAAGGGACATCTGGGAAAGATAGGCAGTGTTGGGGTGAGACACTGGGAGGAAACTTGTGGGAGAAGGGCAGAAGGTAAGGAGGAAGCGAGGCAGGCAGGGTCCAGTTTAGAGGTATCTGTGTCTTCTGAGGACAATCCCACAACCTCCCCATCTAGTGCAAATTGACCTCCCAAAGAGCCCTAGTCTGGGATCACCTCTACCTGCTACCCTGCCCTCCCCGGGAGTATCTACTTCCTCGGTGCTTCCCCTCCTGACCCTACCCCAGGGGCCACAGGCCATAGGAGGGCAAGGAGGGAGGTGTGGTGACCATAGGCAGAGGTGGCTGGGGACTCAGGAAGGTGACCCCAGCCAAGCCCCTCTCCCTGCACCCTTCTTATTCTTTATAGGGTTAGAGGAGAGTACCACCCAGCCTACTGGGCAATCCGGATCTCCACAAGGCAGCTCCAGGAGGCTGCTGCGGTGCCAGCCATGTCCTGAGGGCTGCGCCAGCTGCATGGATGGCACACCGTGCCTGGTGGAGGCGGCCCTGACGCTGCGGGCAGCAGTGCTGGCCTGCCAGGCCTGCTGCATGCTGGCCGTCTTCCTGAGCATGCTGGTCTCCTACCGCTGCCGCCGGAACAAGGCGAGGAAGGCCCTACATCTCTCCTGCACATTTGCCCTGTCCCTCTTGGGTCCCTGGACCCAAGACCTGAGACTACTAAGACCAGAACTCAGGAGAAATGGGTTATGGTCTAGATTCTAAGACCAAATCACCTGTTTCCTCATCTGGAAACCTAAGGCATTGGACTTGATTCAACAATGCTTGTCGAGCATCTATGCTATGCAAAACACTGCCTAGGCACTAGGGGAAGAGATCTCAGTCTCCATGGAGCTCTCAGATTAGTGGAGGAAGGAGAATGTAATAAAATGACAGTACAATGAGACAAGGGCTAGGCCTGAGATGGGATGGGAAAGACTTTCGAGACAACATGCCATTCAAGCCAAGCTTGGCTTTAAAACAAACAAAAACCAAATGCTTTGCCGTCCAGTCGATTCTGATAGTGACCCTATAGCACAGAGTAGAACTGCCCCACAGGGTTTCCAAGGAGCAGCTGGTGGATTTGAACTACTGACCTTTTGGTTAGGAGCCAAACACATAATCACTGCGCCACCAGGGCTGCGGGCCTGGTTTACTGTGTTTATCAGGCAGAGAAGGGGATATTCTAGACAAAGCAGCAGTCTGACCCAAAGCTCGGAGGCACATCCGAGATCCTTTCTTGCTCCTAGGACTGCAACAAGGCCCAGGGTGGATAGGCCTGGGTGGGGCCTGGGGCAGCGTGGTGGAGGGCTATGTGAAACCTTGGCGTCGTCAGCCAGAAGAGGCTTAGTCTCAGAGGTACTAAGAGCTGTGGGGCAGGAATGGTGTATGCCTCTTAAGAGAGAGGTGCTAATGTTACAGGGTGAAGCTTTAGCCCAAAGCCACTGAATGAGCCCTAAAACAGACCTGTGACCCTCCCACACTGTACCCTCCAGGCTCCAACATCCCACTGCCCTGCTTACCTGCCTTTTTCCTGGGTTCACAGAGGATCCGGACATCTGGGGTTATCCTGCTGGAAACCATCCTTTTTGGATCTCTACTGCTCTACTTCCCTGTGAGTCTGTGGCTAGAGGTTGGCCCCACCTTCCAGAACCCTGTACAGCCCCAGCCTGGCACCCTGAAAACCTTCAGAACCACCCCTCCTCTCTGCCCTCTTGGGGGAATTCAGAGATCTCGAATTCCCCCTACTCATACCCACCAATGGGAGGTGGTCTAGTAAGTGACCCAGACAAGTTCCCTAACCTCTCTGACACTTAAGCTACTGCTCTGTAGAATGGGAGTGATGATGCCTCTATTGCATCTAAGGCCTAGCACATAGTAGGAACCGGAGGAGAGCAGCTATTTCTGTCACCCCTGCCCCCAGGTCTTCATCCTGTACTTCAAGCCCAGTGCATTCCGCTGCATTGCTCTCCGGTGGGTCCGGCTGCTGGGTTTTGTCATCGTCTATGGCACCATTATACTCAAGCTTTATAGGTAGGGCCTTGGGTGTACTTTGCTGTCATGCTGCTCACCCTAGGCCACCCCAGCTCATTCATGGAACGGAGTTCTTCAAAGCGAGACCCTTGCCAGCCCCACTCCCCTGTGGCCCCATTACGATAGCCCTCCCCTCCATGCAGTTTCTGGGGGGAGAGAGGCAGTGCCTCATGGAAGGCGTATGTGGAGAGGAGGGAAGCAATGGATGGAGGCTACCCTTCCCCCATTTCCACCACCCTCTAACCCTTGTAGAGTGCTGCAGCTGTTTCTGTCTCGAACGGCCCAGCGGGGTCCCCACCTGAGCAGCAGGCGGCTGCTGCGGCGCCTGGGGTTGTTTCTGCTCTTTGTGCTGGGCTTCCTGGTGGTGTGGACAGCAGGGGTCCTAGAGCCAGGCATCCAGCACACGCCCCTTGTGACCCGAGGCTACACTCCCACTGGCCGCCACTTCTACCTCTGTCACCATGACCGCTGGGACTACATCATGGTTGTGGGTGAGCTGCTTCTGCTGAGGCCAGCCTCATCCTGGCCCAGCTCTGTACCTCCAGGGGTCCTTCTATCCTGGTCCTCCGGCCTGTACCCAGACTCCTAGCACTTGGCCCTTCCCAGCATGCCCTACAGAGAAAGGGGCAGCATGGCTGCTGAGGTAGTGAGACTCTCCCTCCTCCTCCCACAGCTGAGATGCTGCTCCTGTGCTGGGGCAGCTTCCTCTGCTACGCCACCCGGGCTGTGCCCTTGGCCTTCCACGAGCCACGCTACATGGGCATCGCCCTGCACAACGAGCTGCTGCTCTCTGCTGCCTTCCACACAGCCAGGTGAGGGCAGACCCACTTACCTATGGCTCCTCCACCCAACACCACTCCTCACCTACCCAGGTGAAGGTACTCCCATCTCATGGCCACCCTTGCAACACTGATGTGCTTCAGCAAGATGAGGAAGGCCTCTCACCTGTAGGTCTCTCCTCACCTCACAGATCCCCTCTTGTACCCCAGGCCTCACTGAAGTGAGGAGACCCCCAACACCAAGGAGAGGAAGCACCTCCCACTCCTAATTCCTTTCCCATTCTTGACACCACCTCTCCAGCAACCCATCATGCCCCTCCCCACAATGCTCAATTCCCCCTGCCTTCTTCCCCCTTGAACCTCAGGCATGTGAGCAGCAGGCCTGCTGTGTGTGTGTCCCTAACAACTTGGCCCTGTGGTGGAGGCAGAATCAACCCACTGGGTGGGCCTTAACAGAGCTGTGGAGCACGGAGTCTGTGCTATGGGCAACCCACGAAGACCAGTGGGAGTAGCTGGGAGGGCACCTCCACAGACACTCAGGACTGGGGCTGGAGAAAAGTGCCAGTGAGACAGGTGAGCAGGAAGAGGCTACTGCCACCTGCAGCTAACTATTCCCCACTCCCCCCCCCGCCCCCAGGTTTGTGCTAGTTCCCTCCCTGCACCCGGACTGGACCCTCCTCCTCTTCTTCTTCCACACCCACAGCACAGTCACTGCCACACTGGCGCTGATCTTTATCCCCAAGGTGAGCTCCTCCTCCTCCTGGATATGAGGTGGGGTGTATGTGCGCAGACACACACACACACACAGAGGCCGACCACTGTGGATGTGCTGCTGTCGCTGCAACCCCCTCTCCAGGTCAGGGTGAGGATGACAGAAGGTGCTGGGGGTGAATGAGTCAGAGCAAGGAGCAGATTCAGAGGAGGAGTGGAGGAGGGAGTGAGAAGCTACTGTTTCCTTCTGTTTCCAGTTCCTGGGCAAGGGAAATGAGAAGACCTAGGGGTGAAAGGAGTCCTTAAAGAAAACTGAAAGGTTGGCAGGCTGGGAGAGTCTATTTGGAAGCAGTGTCTTACAGAAAAATAGGTGGGGGAGACAAAGGGCATGGCTAGGAGTTGGGAGGGGTCAGGGGTTAGGACCATCCCTGGCCTCGGAGCCGGATGAGGGTGAGCAAAACGGTGGACCCCAAGGATCCGGAATCAGAACGGGAGGTGTGGAAGCTCACGAGGTAGACTTACTCCACAGCTCAGATGGGCACAGGAAGGGACAGGGAGCCAAGGTGAGTCTTTCCCCACTCATGCGCCCCCCTGGCCAGTTCTGGAAGCCAGGGGCCCCTCCCCGGGAAGAGATCGTGGACGAGGTGTATGAGGATGAGCTGGACCTGCAGCGCTCGGGCTCCTACCTTGACAGCAGCATCGCCTCAGCCTGGAGCGAGCGCAGCCTGGACCCCGCTGACATTCGGGTGCGTGTTGCCCTCCCAGCCTCCTTTTGGTGCTAGCTTTTTGGCTGGCAGAGGGAGCAGTGTTGCCCTGCCACCTGGGCTGTGTGCTACTATCCATCCCCTCCCCCTAGCTCTCCCTCTCTCCAAGACCTGCCTCCCTTGCTTTTCCACTCATAGCCCTAAACTGCTTCCCCTGACTCTGTTCAAAGGGGGCCACACATACCACCCATGTGAAAAGACCCCAACAGTTCTGGAGCCCAGATCCAAGGCCCAGGCTATGTGGCAAGTTAGAGGCAGAGCCATGAGTGGCACCCTGATCCCTCGTGTCCTCCACACCCACTCAGCAGGGGTATCGGGGTGGGCGGCAGGCTAGGAAACCCCTCAGTCCCCAGCAAACCAGGATGATTGGTCACCCTAAGGCCAGTGGCGGGGCTAGGGTGGTTCAGGCAGTGAGTGGCCACCAGAGATTTCCACACCAGGATCCCCTTCCCCTGGACCTGGCAGGTCTTAGAGAAAGAAAGTTCTTCCTGGGTCTTATGTCGAAAAAGCACCCTTACTCTTATTTTCCTGCTCAAGGGGATCATTAGGGTTACAGCCACCCTAATGAGAGGAAACCAGGCGACCTGGAAATCTAAGCCCATTGTTTTATAAGACTTTAAAGTACAAGAGCAATCTCAGGAAGACATTTGTCCATCCCCTCCACCTCCACGTGGGCCCACCTCTACACGTGCCTTATTTGCACAGTTCCCCACATCCCCCAATTCCTTATCCCAAATACCTCTGCCTCTTTCCCCCATGCATCCTCCTGAGCTCTGCCTGCTTTGCCTTCTGCCCCCGAGTATAGGCTGAGCCGAGAATCCAACCAAGCAAGGAGGCCAGAGTGTGGAGGCGCACTGTCACCCACAACAGCACCTACCCTGGGCCCTCTACTTTCTGGAGCAGCAGCTCATCAATCTGCTCCCCCAGGCTGGCTTTGGAGAAAAATACAGGATATAAAAGAGAACAGACCTTCAAAGCCCCATTCCATTATTTTCACCTCAGTATGACACTTTACATGAGCACTAGTTCCATCATTTCATGTCAGTATTTTCTAGAAGCAGAGGCTCAGAGAGGTCAAGAAAATAGATGAGAGTCACATGATGTGCCAGCAGTCTAGAATCTGGTTTTCCTGTCCTCCAAGCTGGTGATTTACCACTAGGCCACAGTGCCCCCAGGGAAGGGGGTATATGCTGAGCCCTCAGAGCTGAGTGGATACAGCTCAGAACCAGGTTGGTGCTGGTCTGGAGAAACAGTGAGATGAATTTTGAGAGAGTTTTAGAACAAAGGAAGGGACATAGCTTGGTAGAAAAGAGGTCTCTCTAAGAAAATGGCCTAAATAATAGCTGAGAGGATGGGGAGAGGTAGCCCTTTCTGCCTCAACATCAGCTCTGCTCTCCTCACCCTCCCCTCAGGATGAGCTGAAGAAGCTCTATGCCCAGCTAGAGGTCCACAAGACCAAGGAAATGGCCGCCAACAACCCCCATCTGCCCAAGAAGCGGGGCAGCTCGTGCCAGGGGCTGGGCCGCTCCTTCATGAGATACCTGGCAGAGTTCCCAGAGGCCCTGACACGGCAGCACTCCCGGGACTTGGGCTCCCTGGGCCAAAGCAGCCTGCCTGGCTCCTCCCGCCGCCGGCTCCTTAGCTCCAGCATCCAGGAACCTGAGGGACCACAGGCCCTCCACAAGTCCCACAGCACCTACGACCACCGCAGGGAGCAGGACCCGCCTCTCCTCGACTCGCTGCTGAGGAGGAAGCTGGCCAAGAAGGTCTCGAAGACTGAGAGCCGGGAGTCGGAGTCAGTGGAGGGACCCCCTCTCCTCGGCTTCAGGTCCGCCAGCGCCCACAACCTGACGGTGGGAGAGAGACTCCCCAGATCATGGCCTGCCTCCCTGCATAAATCACTCAGTGTAGTGGCTGACTCCAGAGAAAAGGCTCTGCTTGTTGCCAGCCAGGCCTACCTGGAGGAGACCTATCAGCAGGCGAAGGAGCGAGAGGAGCGAAAGAAGGCAGAGGCGGCTGTAGCAAGCCCAGTGCCGAGGCCATCGGCCAGGAGGCTGGAGCAAGCCTGGGGTGCCCCACTATCAGCCCCACCCTCCCCTGCCAAGAGCTGCAGTGTGGGCGGTTCCCATGACTCTAGGCAGCTTCACGAGGAGGCTGGGAGACGGCTGCCTCGCCCACCCATCAGGCACCAGATCTCCACACCCATCTTGACCCTGTCTGGGGCCTGCCTGGGAGAGCCAAGGATGCTGTCACCCACCTCTACCTTGGCTCCAACTCTGATGCCAGCTCCAGCCCTGGCACCAATCCCTACCCTAGCACCTGTTCCAGTACCCCCTCAAAGCCCCAGCTTGCTTACCTATATCTGCCCCTGGGAGAATGCAGAACTGCCAGTCAGGAAAGAAAATGCGACCCAAGAAGGCCCCTCAGGGCCAGAGCAAGGCCGCCAATCCCCTGCCCCTGCTCGGGCCAGGATCTGGAGGGCCCTCTCGGTTGCAGTAGAGAAAAGGAGGGCTGAGGAGAATGAAATGGACACACAGGATGGGAGTCTCCAGGAGGCAGCTGAGGATGTGGACGAGGATAGGCCCAAGACCTTCTCTAAATCTCACAGCCTCAACGCCCCTGTTCAGCAGGGTTCCATGCGCAGTCTGGGACTGGCTATCAAAGCTCTAACCCGTTCTCGGAGCACATACCGAGAGAAGGAGAGTGGGGAAGAGAGTCCTAAGAGACGGGAGAAGGACAGAGCTTCAGGAGAGGGGTTGGGGGCTTCCCCCAGATCTCCCAGGATGGGCCGGCCCAAGGCGGTGAGTAAGCAGGCTGCCCTTGCTCCCTGCGATGATGAAGAATCCTTCCAGAACCAAAAGAATGCTCACACCAGCAGAATGCTCCTAGTCTGTCACCAGGAAGGCAGCAGAAAACAAGACACAGGCAGGAGGACAGCCCAGGGCCTGCGGGATGGCAAAGCTGGTAAAACGGGGCCTGCCACACTGAGACAAGGCAGACAGGGCACAGCTGGGGAAAAAAATGGTGAGCGAGCAAAAGAAGCCCCTGGGGGGTGGCGGGAATGCCCTAAGGCTGGCCTCCAGCTCCTGGACAGTGCTGACCACAGGGTGGCGGAGGTATGCCCCTGGGAAGTAGCCAAATCAGAAATGTGTCCACTTGACAGTAGCAACAAGGCTGAAATCTGCCCCTGGGAGGTGAGTGAAGGAACCTCTGAGAGGGGAGTACTAAGGCAGGATCTAGAAGATAGCTCCCAAGAAGAGAGGGGGAAAGCCCCAGAAAAACCAGAGCCCAAAGATGTGGTTGCCAGTGCTTGGAAAAAGGCAGAGAGGCTGGTAAGGGGGCAGGAGGCAGTGTGTCCCTGGGAGGGTACCGATCCCGGGGGACTGTCCCCTCAGCCAGCCCCTCAGAACACTAATAGACCCAAGAGCAGGTCTGACGCGGTGGACAGTGGCGAGGCCAGGGAGGTGGCTATGTGTCCAGGGGAAGCCACTGGCCCAAAAGATTATAAAGCTGAAATGGCCAAGACAGAGCTCTATCCTTGGGAGGCAAGTAAAGGAGAGAATGGGAAGCCAACCCAGGAGCTCCCCCAGGACAAGCAGAAAACCCCCAAGAAAGCAACCTTTTGGAAAGAACAGAAGCTAGGTGGAGACCGGGAGTCTCTCTGTCCATGGGAGAGTACAGATATTTTGGGTCCCTCAGCAGTCTCAAATCAGGCCTCAGGAACCCCAGAGTACTCAGGGAGTTTGGGCGGTAGTGTCACTGAGGTGTGTCCATGGGAGGCAGAAGATGCCCCTGCTACCAAGAAAGCAGAGATCTGTCCCTGGGAGCTGGATGCTGACATAATGGGGAAAGAAACGGCGAGTCAGGGGACAGGTGGAGAATCTCTCCTGGAAATGGGAAAAGCCTCCAGAAAAGGGAATCCTAGAGAGATGGAGGAACAAGCTGTGAAAACAGTGCAGAAACTAAGTCAACAGCAGGAGTTGGTCTGTGCCTGGGAGCACACTGTCCCTGGGCACTCCAGCCCATGTGTAGACAATTCCTCACCTAAAGCTGAGAGCCAACTCCTAAGCACTGGAGGAAGCAGAGTGACGCAGGGCTGTCCACGGGAAGATAGCAAACCAGAGGTAAAGGGAACAATGCCTGCCAAGGCAGAAATCTGTCCCTGGGATGTAAATGACAGGACAGAGGGCTGGACATCGGGACAGGCTCCAAAAGGAGGTAAATCTCAAAAGGACCAGGAGAAAATGCCTGGACAACCAGGAATCAAAGAAGCAGATGTCACAGCTTGGGCAGAGCCTGAGGGGCAGACCCCAAAGCAGGAAGCAGTGTGTCCCCAGGAGAGGGTAGGCCCTGGCAATCTCCCCCTACAGCCAGGCTCTCAAGACACAGATAGACCCAAAGCCGGTTTCCAGATATCAGGCAGTGTGGGAAACAAAACTGCGGAGATCTGCCCATGGGATGTGGCAGAGACCCTGACTGCAGAGAAGGCAAATATCTGTCCCTGGGAGGTAAGTGCTAGAGCAGTGCAGGAAAGGGGTTTGGGAGAGGAAGCCATTAGGAAATTTCCAAGAGATACCAGAAAGGTTTCCACAGATTATGGGCCCAGTGAGAGGGCTGTTACTGCTCCAAAAAAGCCAGAGAAGCCAGCTGGAGAGCGGGAGATGGCTTGTCCCTGGGAAGGCCTGGATCCAGGTGGCTCCTCTCAACATTCACATGCTCTGGACTCCGATACATCAAAAGCTGGACCCCAGGACCTGGACAGTGTGGGGTGCAGGTCAGCTGAGGTGTGTCCCTGGGAAGTGGAGGAGGTGCCTACCGGTGAAAAGCCTGAGATCTGTCCCTGGGAAGCAAATGAAAGAGTGACTGAAAAGGGACTGGAAAAGGAGACAGGGTCCGAGTCAGCAGGGCAGAGGATGAAAACTCTAGAAAAAGAGAGACTCACCTCCCTGGGAGAAGACATATCAAAATGGGAGGCAAAACTGAGTCAGGAGTGGGAATCTGTTTGTCCCTGGAAAAACATGGACTTGTGGCAACCCTCTGCTCAGGCCCCCAAGGTCTCGAGCTTATCAAGCAGCATGAGCAGCAAAGTGGCAGAGCGACATTCCTTAGAAGTGAGTGATGAGGCAGTAGAGCAAGGAGACCTGAAGCAAGACCCAAAAAGAGGCTCCCTTCTGGAACACATGCTTATCCGAGAAAAAGCCTCATGTTCGAAAGCAGAATTCACTGTTGAAGATGGGGAAAACACAAGCAAGGAGCTGCAATCTGTCTATCTACGGGAGAGCTTGGCCCCAGGGGGCTTTTTCTCCCACCCAGACACTCAGCACACAGACCAATCGAAAGCCAGCTCCCAGGGACAGGTCAGTGTTGGGGGCAGGATCACTGATGTATGTCCATGGGATGCTCCTGACCCAGATGTTTACAAACCTGACAGCAGCACCAAGGCCAAGATCTGTCCCTGGGAGGGGAGTGAAGGGATTCCTGAGAAAGGGGTATCAAGACAAGATGGAAAAGGGGAATCTCAAGGGGAGAAAGGGAAAGCCCTAGAAAAATCAGAGCCCAAAGATGTGGCAGTTCAGAAAATGCCAGAGAAGGCAGACAGGAAGCAGGAGGCTGTGAGTCCTTGTGAGAATCAAGAATGTGGGGGCCTGTCTCCACAACCAGCCCCACAAGCTTCTGACAGAAGTGAAGACAGTTCTGAGGCAGCAAGTGGTGTAGGGGCCAGGGTAGCAGACATGTGTTC
Source organism: Elephas maximus indicus (assembly GCF_024166365.1). Taxonomy (NCBI): domain Eukaryota; kingdom Metazoa; phylum Chordata; class Mammalia; order Proboscidea; family Elephantidae; genus Elephas; species Elephas maximus. The sequence goes on along the minus strand of NC_064837.1, from coordinate 45,955,284 downwards.
ATGGGCAACGGAAGAGGCTCCCTCTGCCGAGAAAGCAGAGATCTGCCCCTGGGAAATGAGTAAAGGAGCAGCAGAGAAAGGAGGACTGGTACAGGAGGTACACAGAGACTCAAAAGAGCAAGGAGAGGTGTTCTTTCAAAAGGCAGGGTCTGGAGGGACTGAAGAACACTTTTCAGAAGCAGCAGCAAAACTCAGCAGAGAGCAGGAGACAGTCTGCCCATGGGAAGGCGCAGATTCAGGGGGCCTCTTCCCTCAGCCAGATACTCTGGACACCGACCAACCCAAAGTCAGTCCCCATGGAGCAAGCAGTCTGGGGAGCAGAGCAGTAGAGCTGTGTCGATGGGAAGTCACAGATCCAGAAGGAAACAAAATAAAGGGCACCATGGCAGAAATTTGTCCCTGGGAGGGAACTGGAGCCCCATCTAAGGAACCTGGGCTGCTGGCTCTAACAGCAACTCAGGCAGAAATGTTCATCCCCACAGCCCATGAGAAAGCATCATGCCTTTCAGTCTATAGACCTCTGGGAAGCTTCCTTCCAGAAAGCAAAAGCCCCCGCCCTCAAGTGAGCAGGCCAAACAGTACTTTTACTCTGGAAGGTGTCAAAGAACCCAAAAGACCTTCATGGCTGGGACCAGGAACCAGCTTAGCCCCAGAGCCAAGTCTCCAAGAAGCCAAAGCTCAGAAGTCTTTCTCCTTAACTGAAGAACAAGAAACAATCTCTAAAACTCAAAATAAAGAACTCACCCTTCCAAATGTCTATCCTTGGGACTGGGAGTAACAACTTCATCAGGTGAGGTCAAACATAGAGCTAGTTTTCAGGAACCAAGCTCCTTTTCAAGTTCTAAAAGTTCCCAAAGAGTCTAATCAAAAACACTTGGCCACGTGCCCTCCCCATAAGGCCAGAGGTCAACTCATTCCAAAACTGAATTGTACAAGGAGATAGTGAGCAGCTTGGACCCTAACAGGAAGTCCCGTCTTCTCTTCATCTTTAACTCTTCTTCCTGTTCCAGTGGACAAAGGCTGGGCCTCCTGCTTCTGAAGAATCCTCTCATCCAGCTGGAGCATGCAACACAAGCCATCTGAGTCTGAACACTCCACTTGTAAAGCCAATGTTAGGAGTGAAAGGAAGTCTGTGCCCAGCCCACAGAGACCTCATTCTTCTCTGAAGTCTACAAAGGGTCATTTCTTAAGAAGAAACTCTAAAATACACAAGGTATTGGTAATACAGGGACTGTGGACCATAGAAAACTCCTGACCCAGGGATTTACGCATCTGAAATGATGGCTGTGGTACGGGGATGGGACAACTATAAAGATCACCATAGGAAGCTTAAAAAGCCACTTAATACCAGTATAAACAAGATAAATCAGGAAAAAATGAACTGAAAATAGGTGCTAAAATGCCTTACAGACCTTGCCTTTTTGACTTTCGATCTGTTTCTGGCTTATTGATTCTCCAACCTGCCCCACTTGACCGCTGAAGTAGAGACGCTCAGGCATTCTCACATCCGTTAACAACACCTGACATCCAGAGCAACACCAGAGACAGAGAACACAGACGGAAAGGCGGTTTCTCCAGATCCTTCCCACACTGGTCAAGGCAGAGTTTTCCCTACAAGACAGCCTCTCTCGCAGTCCAAGGGGCACGGCTCTTGCTGGCTTGCTGGCTTTTTTTAGATGCTCTCCCCGTCTCCCTGCCCCATCTCTTGCCAGTCTCCAGAGTTGCTCTCACTGGCTTATTCTCCTCCTCCCAGCCTTTCAGTGCTGTCTTCAAAGGAACCCCTCTCTGCTGCCAATGCAACTGGAGCCAAGGAGATCTCTGGTTCTGATGTGAGAACCACTCTAAATCACTTGCTCCCTAACTAGGGGCCCATATCACAATCTCCTTCTCAGAGAAACCTGAGCAAGAAAGGAGGTCCTGTTTACAGCCAGCACTGGAACTGCTTCTGCCCTCAGAAAGGATAGCACCAACGGGGCAGGTTAGAGGCCTGAGAGCTGGGAAAAGGATGTCATGTTAATACAAAGCCTTCTTTCTTAGGAAGCTCTCTCTAGCTCGGTTCTCTTCTCTCAACAGTCAGTTCAGGCTACCATTGCCTAAGAAATGCTAGATAGGCGAGTGCTGGAATTAGAAGATACTAACGATAGCAACGGGTTTGGTTTTTTTTGGTTTACCAGAGGGAAACAAGGAGAAAAACTCTGGTACAAAAGTCCCAGGACTAGTAGGAGAGAGGTAAAGATGGAAACAGGCAGGCTAAAAATGGCAGAGCTGGGCAGGGACACTAAAGATAGCATTAAGTTCTGCCCTCTAACTGTACAGATATTGATGTCTTTCATGCGGATGAAAAAGTTAAAACAAGGAGATCCAGTATGCAATGGGAAAAAAATAAGCTGGCATGCAAACACTTTAGGTAGTTACAGTTGTATACAGAAAACATAGCAAAGGCTGGCTCCATTTCCAAAAGGAACGGCAGAAGGAATAAAGGAACCCACCGTCTTCCAGGGTCCAGATGCCCTCATTCCTGTATCTAGGCCCTCCCATTTACCCTTGCTCTGGGCTTTCAGAGCATAATGAAGTCTGCTGATGCTCTGGGCTCCTGCAAATTAACGCCACAGCTTCTGCGCCAACTTGAATTTTGCTCACTGGGCTCCCCAGAACAATCCCACTGGGTCTGGTCTAGTTGGGAACAGCAAAGTTGTGCCCACACCCACACTTGGGGGAATAAAAATAAAGAACACTTTTTCTTGACCAATGCAGTTGGCTCTAGTTTATTGATAGTGGTGATTTTTGTTGTCAAAGTTTTTGAAAAAGACCAGTAGACAGGTAAAGAAAGAACAATGCGTGCTCCAAAATTCAAAGTGACAACATTGCAGCCTTTAGGCCTTTGGGGTAAAAATAAAAAAAAAATTTTTTTTTTTTTTTTGGTCTGGCTAATTCTTTGCCAGCGCTGGCTTTGGAGCTGACACTCAGATGATGGTCTTTGCCTGGCCCTTCCAGCCAATCCTTCACATTTGGGGCCATTTGCTCAACTGGATTTGGTTCCAAGGGGAAATGAAAATTGCATTTATCCTCCGGCTCCCCGGTGGCAGCTATTGCTTAGCTGCTGTTTAGGATTACCTGGGGACCCTGAGACAGATCCAGAAGGGTGGAGGTGAAACAGTTTATTTGAAGCACTGCTTTTACCTATTCAGAGAAACCAATGTATCATTTTTCCATTAAGTGTGCTTTTTTGTTTCTCTGCTTCCCCGCCTTCCCTGGATTATCTCCCCCTCCTCCCTCCTCCCTAGCTGTGGCTCCTGCTCAAAGCACTTCCCTTTCCATTTTGCTTTAATCCAGGGCTCAGGCAAAGAGGATGTGGCTGAACCTCACTTGGACGGTAATGCTGCAAACTAATGTACATTTTAAGCCAAAAGGGTTGAGACTAAGGAGCACGACGAGAGCGGCTGCTGTGGATTAACCCGCCAGTGCTGGTTCTCCCCTCAGCCTACACGTCCTCGTTTTCAGTCAGCACTCAGCAGCTGCGGTCCAAACACCAATTTTCCCCAGTGAGGCCTGACCTGCTTACTCCTTAGCTGAGATGGTAGCTTTAGGAAGACTGAAAAATTAAAACTAGTCTCAATTTGATTCCAGTTTCTTTGGCTTCTACTTTCTAGACAAGGTCAAAACAGATTAGTCCTTACCCCAAATGACAAATCCTTTGGCAGGAAAAAAAAAAAAGCTAAGTTTTGAGAAACAGAAAGTATAAAAATTAAGAGAAGCCCACAATGTGTTGATAAACGCGATAGTACCATCAGCCAGCCTGTAGCTGGCACAGTGACTTCCCTTGTCGTACCTCGAATGATCCCAGGACACACAAGCATATGAAGTTTCACATCCTCCTCCTGAAAGCCCAGCTGGAGCAAAGGAACAAAGAAGGGCTGGACTGCTTCACTTCAACACAGGCTTATACTCTGGTATGTTTGCCTTCCCAACACTGTGAAGAATAGTCACCATTTCCAGGAGGTGCCAGAAGTCAGGGAACCGAGGCTTACAGACGAATTTCTCAAATGTATCACCCCTTTCATGGTCTCTGCCTCCACCCAGGCTCCCTGGGATCACACCAGAATGTAGGGGATAATTAAGAACACAATCCAAAGGCTGGGGGTCAAATGACTTCTTTGGACTGACATTCCTCTATGAAATACAAATACTGATTCAGAAAGTCAGTGCATGAGACTCTCTTAAATGATACAATTTTTTTTTTTTTTGTACTGTAAGTGAAAGTTTACAAATCCAGTCAGTCTCTTGTACAAAAATTTACATACACCTTGCTATATACTCCTAGTTGCTCTCTCCCTAATGAGACAGCACACTCCTTCTCTCCACCCTGGATTCCCATGTCCACTCTGCCAGCTTCTGCCCCCTTCTGTCTTCTCACCTCCCCTCCAGATAGAAGTTGCCCACATAGTCTCATGTGTCTACTTGAGGCAAAAAGCTCACTCCTCACCAGTAAATGATACAATATTTTATAAGCACTGATAATTTTCCCGAAGTCTGGGTTTCTTAGAAGACATATCACTCACAATCAAGCTTGTCTTCTACTTCGGCTATTTGAAAGCTGGTCTACCTCCAACCTGAATCACGGCAAATGTACAGAACCTACCACTATTTTTTCAATACTCTGACAGTGTTTATTTCAGACTATGATCCCTGCCCTGTGATTAGAAAGAGAACGCTCCCAGTTTGCTCAACAGGCACTGATATGGGAAAACTGGTATCAGATATACTTGGAAACATACCATTTTTCATCTAGACTCAGAAGCTACACATACAATTAAAAAAAAGAAGGAAGAAGTGGAGGTCCATGGCTGTGCATACCAAGCACCCACCTGGGCCCAGCCATCAGCCATGGCTGTTGAGGATGACACTGCTGAAAAGACCCCAGCATGACAGACAAAAACAAAGGTAGTTCTTTCTATTACGTGGCTGAGGCAGATGACTTCCTAGCTTCCAGCCACCTTATCAGCAATCCTTCACCCCAGGGATCATCCTTGCCATCAGGCTAGCCGAGCTTTATTGGTCTCCCCTTGAGGTTCTTCATAGTCTTCCCATGGTTTCAGCTGGGGGCCAGGGATCATCACCGTCTGAAAGTGTAGGAAGCTGAGTTATCCATCAACTAAGCCAATGACTTACCCAGGAGTGATATCCACTCCCCCCAGGATTCCCCTTCCCTGGTGCTGCATCACCTCCTGTCTCCACTAGGTGGAGCATGTGACTTAGGATGCCAAAACTACTGCCTCAACCACACAAGCTGCCTTACCTTAAGGATAGGCTGCTTAGGGGGTGCCCACTGGGGGACAATCTTGCCATGCATTCTCCAGCTCCCATAGGGGTTCATCAGGTGCTTTTCAAACACAACATACTCTAGGACATCCTTGGGCACATCTTCCTGTCCATACATCAGTCGACCAAACCGGTCATAGATGGCCAGAATCTGTAAGCATGAAAGCAAATCCAGCCTTACTTCTCAGAATTTTATTTTTGCCACACAATTCTGAAACAACCATAACAAAATTTTTTAATGTGTGGAAAAAAACTATCTAGGAATTCTGAATGTAGACTAATTGATCAACTACTGACACTTTACTCAGAGTTTAATGGGGGTGGAAGAGTAGGAAGGAGGGAGTCAAGTCCAGGGAGGGTGGGGCAAAACAGCCTCACAGTGTGCCTTAGCAGAGCTAACATCTAGTGGTGGGAAGTGGGTAGTGACAGAGCAGGAAAAGCCACGGTGAACCTTTCCTTAGGACCTTCAGTCCTGGGCAGCTGTACCCAGCACTCCAGAGGTAGGTGCCTGTACCTAGAGTAAAGAAAAGCTGGGAGGAAAGTGGGCTGGTGACTCTACCTGCCGGGTGTGCATGCGTACGGTGACCTGGCCATACACATTGCCCTGGTTCACCAGGTTTGAACAGCGAACCTGAACCACCTGGGGTGGCTCTAAAGATTCCACGAAACTCCAGCGAACGGTCTTGTATTTGAGGTCCCAGACCATGTCCTAAGGGTAGAGGAAAAGAAGTTTAACTGGGGTTTTCCCTCCTTTTAGGGAAGCTGATTCTATCATATCTGCTCTCGCTTCCTGCAATACTACAGGCAACATGCAACTTTTCCCCTCGAATGCCTTCTAGTGCCTATTTTCTCTCTGACCTTCCAGGCTTGTGATTCAGCAAGCTACTGTTCATCTGGAATATACCTTATGACAACTCTCTTTTCATCTAAATCAAAACTCTTGAAGATCCTTCTCCAAATTAATGAAAACCACACTCTAAACTGCCAGTATAACCCAGTTCACCATCATCCCTCCCATATACTTCCATAATCTGCTAATTACTGCACGTACTTCTGCATATGTTTCTTTTCTTTTGTCCTCACCTTTTAGCAGTGGAGAGTGGGAATTTTACAGGGAAATAAAGGCTAAACTGCTAAGACTGGGTTACCTAAACTTGTCTCTGGGGTGATTCAGCTGAATTGACAGAAACTGAAGTTCTTACTTTGAAACCTCTAACTAAACCAAAGTGTCCTCATTCTTAGTTGTCTCCCAAGAGTACCTAGCACCGCAGCTAGCATACAACATAAGCCTCATGAATCCTGCTAAATACTTTATTACACTGTAGGCACGTGGAGGTCTGGCCTAAGGTAGCCCAAATCCTGACCTCAGGATCTGCACCTTGCGGTTTCAGTACTACTTGCTGATGGACTTCCTCTTTCCTCATTTGCCATGGCCTCTACCAGCGTTTGTATCAAGTTGTTATCATTAAATAATGGAACTTAAGCCTGGGCTTTAAACTTCCTACACTTTCAAAACCGACCCTTCCTAAGAAAACCAAAGGTAATGCCTAGAATCTGCCCACTCAGGCATCCCCACAGTTCTAAGGAAGATGAGAACCTACCGGAAAACAGAGTTCGGTAGCCAAGGTATGAAGCCGATCATGGTCTGAACTAAAAGAGAAAGAGATATATATCATTGACTCCTGCTTTTATGAATACCATACACAGAATTTGAAAATGGTCCTAAGAACAGAAAACAGTTCAATTCAACTTTAGAAACATTTTCTGCACATTATAAGCTAAGTAATGTGCAAAGTTCTAGGGTCACAGAGATGAACAATAACATGATTTATCAGAAAACCTTCCAATCTACTAGCAAAGTTATGCTTTAGTCTCAGGAACAGAAAGGAATTTCTCTGTCATTACCGTAGCTCCTTAAGATGGGTAAGAGACCCTCCCTGGGACATGGGGATTGATTTCTGCTGTAAGCTGGTATGGGCAATGAAGTCCAACACAAATAGTAATCAAAGGCTCATCTCATCTCCTCTCACCTCTGACACACCAGCAGTACCAGCTATCTTGGTACTGACTTACACCATCTTAGTAAGATGATCTTACACTGACATCTGTGAACCTAGCCAAAAGACAGTCTGTCTTTTCTGGTCCTTTCTTTCTTTTCCCTCCATCTTTGCTGCTGCCATACTGGCCTAGTCATACTGACATTATGCTGTCAGAATTAGAAAACAGCAAACCCAGCTCCTGCAGACATAAGGTTTTAGGAAGGTTCCCTAGCTGAGGGATCTTAAATAAACCTAAACCACAGACTAACTTCTTTCAGATACACACATAATTTTTCCCCATAGTTTAATATTTTCTAGAGAGTTTAACTCTTTGTCCCCTTGAAAAATCTCATCTCTAATTCCAGAGTGGGTAACATATTAACTATAACCTGTCTGTCTGCTTCACTTTCACCTCCATCCCTAACAAGAAAGAGTCTAGGTCATTTCCCTCACTGTAGCTCTAAGCTAGAACAGACTAAGTGGTAGTTAGAGCTACCATGACCATGACCATAGCTGACACCTCTGAATGAATTCTTCATCCTCACTATCCTGGCTTAGAAATCTTCAGTAGAAATGAATTCTCTTCTCTATGAGCTCACTTACTATTTTGCAGTAGAACTTACACTGAGAAATAAAAGGAAGATATCGGCTCTGGCAGCATAATGGACTGAGCTAATGTGAAACTATTCCCACTATAAATACCTAGAAATGTTGGATCAAATATAACCACACACACACACACACTCTCTCTCTCTCTTAAATACTCTAGCCTAGTTCACAAGAAAGAAAGGTAAATCCCAGATGCCATAAAGGAAGCGGGAGCTAAAAGCCCAAATGGAAAGCATGCAAGTTGATACCATGATTGCTTAAGGGATGATTAATGGATCCAGAAATAGGATACGATGGCACTAGGGCTTGACTTTTCCCTGAAACTTTGGATCCTTGAAGGGCAGGGTGCTGGAATTGAGATCCCTAAATAAAGCTAAGAGCCTCAACAGATTGCAGCTGCAGGAAAGGGAGACTAGAAAAATAGCCAACCTGGATACAAAGCTTATCTCTGTCCGGGACTCTGAGTGGAAAAACAAAAAAAAAATTGTGAAAAATTAAGGCCCCCAAGCCCACAATATATTCAGATTTGGACACAGAATATGTTGCCTCTTCAGTATAGAAAGTCCTAAGCTAAGAAATTAACATAAAAACTGATACTTGGCCAAAAGTACCCCTAGGAGCATGGCAGAAGCAAACACAAAGCCTCTATGGAAGCATATTCATAATATTCAGAAGAAACAATTTCCACTGAAGGTCAGTTTACAACTAAACATCACAAAACACACTTGGCATTTATCTAGCAAAAGTCAACAGACACAACCAACAGCAGTATTAGTGTCCCAAGAATTTGAGATAACAGAGCAACTCAAAGGAATCTATAAATTGGGTAAATGTAAGGAGATAAAAAAAGGAATTTTATAAAAAGAAGAAAAATGCAAAGTGTTGTTAAAAAGAAAGTTCTGAAAAAGGACTAAGTACGACAATGAAATAAAAAATATAAGACTCACTGACCAGGTAAAATTAGACACAGCTGATGAGATAATCAGTAAACTTGAAGAGAGATATAAGGAAACTACCTAAACTATGGTACAGAGACGTAAAAAAGAGAAAACATAAGAGGGGAGTGACATCACAGAAGATGGCAAAAGACGAAGCTGCATGAATCAGTCCCTCCGCTGAAACAATTATTGAGCTTACAAGAACTATCAGAATTAACTATTTCAGAACTATGGAGTCTAGGCGAAAACTTGCAGCATCCAGGAGAGTCCTTGATGAAGAATGAAGCTGGGCAATTTTAGTGAATTTCAGCATGTCACGTAGCAACTACCACTCCCTAACCCCCGGCCCCTTGGCAGGCAGCCATGGGGACAGCGACCCATGTTCCTGGTGCAGTTTGTTGGTGCCAGGATGAGCGACTTCAAAAATTGGGGTCTGTGTTTTGATAGGTCTGGCAGGTTAAAGCTGCTTCGTAGGCAGCAGCGACAGTCAAAGAAATTTAAAGACACAGAATATCTCTTCTTAAAAACAAGGCAGATGAGGTAATGACTGGAATAAAAAGCATTCTGAGATTCTTGTAATGCTAACTCAAAAATGCATGTTAAGAACTGCCAGTGGGAATGCAAAATGGTGCAACCATTTTGGAAAATGTTACGGTGCTTCCTTAAAAAGCTAGAAATAGAAATAGCATATGATCTAGCAATCCCACTCCTAGGAATATGTCCTAAAGAAGTAACAGCCGTCACACGAATAGGCATATGCACACCCATGTTCACTGCAGCATTATTCCCAATAGCAAAAAGATGGAAATAATCTAAGTGTCCGTTAACAGATGAATGGATAAACAAACTATGCTACATATACACCATGAAATACTATGCAACAATAAAGGACAATGATGAATTTGCAAAACATCTCACAACATAGATAAATCTGGACGACATTACGCTGAGTGAAATAAGTCAATCACAAAAGGAGAAATATTATATTAGACTACTATTATAAAAAACTCATGAATAAGTTTATACACAAAAAGACAATATTTGATGGATAGGAGGGAGGGAGGTATGGGGAGGGAAAAACACTAAGTAGGCAATAAATAAGTGGTAACTACGGTGAAGGGTAAGATAGTACAAGATACTGGGGAAGTCAGCACCATTTGACTAAGGCAAGGTCATGGAAGCTCCACAAACACATCCAAACTCCCTGAGGGACCAAATTACTGGGCTGAGGACCATGGGCTCAGGTGACATCTAGCTCAATTGGCTTAACATAGTTTATAAAGAAAATGTTCTACATCCTACTTTGGTGAGTAGTGTCTGGCGTCTTAAAAGTTCATGAATGGCCATCCAAGATACTCCACTGGTCCCACCCCTTCTGGGGCAAGAATAAGAAGAATGAACAAAACCAAAGACGCAAGGGAAAGATTAGGCCAAAGGACTAATGAACAATTACCACAGCTCCACCAGCACAACTAAATGGTGCCCAGCTACCCCCGACTGCTCTGACAGGCATCACAACAGAGGGTCCCACACAGAACTGAAGAAAAATGTAGAACAAAATTCAAACTCACACAAAAAGACCAGACTTACTGGTCTAACTGAGCCTGGAGAAACCCTGAGAGTATGGCCCCCGGACACCCTTTTAACTCAGTACTGAAGTCACTCCTGAAGTTCACCCTTCAGGCAAAGATGAGACAGGCCCATAAAACAAACAATAAAATAGTAGCTCAACTATGTATACAAGACTAAATGGGCACACCAGCCCAGGGGCAAGGATGAAAAGGCAGAAGGGACAGGAATGCTGGATGAATGGAAATGGGAAATCCAAGGTTGAGAAGCGGAGAGTGTTGACACATTGCCAGTTGGGAACCAATGTCACAAAACAATATATGTATTGTTTAATGAAAGCTAATTGCTCTGTAAACCTTCATCTAAAGCACGATTAAAAAAAAAAAGCATGTTAAATGATTTAATGATAACCACTTAAAAACAAAAACAAAAACAGAAGTAGAATGTATTAGTTCCACTGAGTAGAAGAAATAAAAAAGGAAGATGAAAATTACATAAACTGACAAACGAAAAGGGAAAAAGAAGCAAAATAATGGTACAAAATAATGCAGTAGAAAAAAATCAAATATACAAAAAAAAAATCCTGAACACTAAATGAAAATAACAGGTTACAAGGATATATATAACAATAGCTACCATTCATATAAGAAATTTAAAATACGTAAAACAATACTATATACTGTTTAGATACATACATATAGTGAAGGTATAAAAATATGCATGAGAATGACAGTTGGGGCAGTGGTTGTCATGGATTGAACTGTGTCTCCCAAAAATATATACACCAATTTGTCTAGGCCATGATTCCCAGTATTGTGTGACTGTCTACCATTTTGTCATCTGATGCGATTTTCCTATGTGTTAGAAATCCTACCTCTACAATGTTAATGAGCTGAGATAGGTAGCAGTTATGTAATGAGGCAGGGCTCAATCTACAAGACTGGATTGTGTCTTGAGCCAATCTCTTTTGAGACACAAAAGAGAAAAACAAGCAGAGAGATGGGGAGTACCTTATATCACCAAGAAAGCAGCACTAGGAGCAAAGTGTGTCCTTTGGACCTGGGGTTCCTGTGTGGAGAAGCTGCTAGTCCAGGGGAAGATTGATGAGAAGGACCTTTCTCCAAAGCCGACAGAGAGAAAGCCTTACCCTGGAGCTGACACTCTTAATTTGGACTTCTAGCCTACTAGACTGTGAGAAAATGAATTTCTCTTTGTTAAAGCCATCCATTTGTGGTATTTATGTTACAGTAGCACTAGATAACTAAGACAGTGTTTATCTCTGGGAAGGGAAAAGAATGGGGAGATGGGGCTTTAGCTTTATCTATGTTTTATTTCTCCTTTCCCCCAAATTAAGGATGTTGAAGTAAATATTGCAAAAATGTAAACATTTATTAAGATGGGTGGTACTTCTCCATCATTTGTGGAATATTTTGTAATTTAATTTTTTAAGAAAAACAAAAATAAATTATTAATGGATCTCAGAGTACAAGTTTTGGGTCCTACCTGAAGCCTAGCCACAGTTCAAAAGAATGTCAGGAACAGTCTAAAGATTTAAGATCACTCCTAGCAAGTTTCTTATCTCCCCAGCAGCTCTGATTTGTCTGCCCTTGATTGAATTAAGAAAAAGTTGGAAATTTTAAAAAGAAGCTTATTCAAAATAGCTATAGAAATGGAAATGTACATAGGTAAAACATACAAAGAGGATCAGGGTGAATAAAGCTATCAGGTGTGGTGAAAACAGTAGCCATTCCAGCACAGAGACCCAACACTTGCTGGTGCAGCCAGAACAGATTAAATGGTGAAAGCTTCCAGAAGCTGGAGAGGAGCTAAGGATAGCTTCAGTCACTAAGTATTTCCCACACAGAAAGCTCTCTCATTCTAGAACTCTTAACCTGATAAAAAAAAATCTGTGCAAGACCTGAAATAATAGTTTCTGAGTACTGAATGGGTACAAAATAGGAAGTCCACTTACTTGTTTAGACAAAGGTGAGCTTCGACGTAGATATCCTTAGCTTTTTCAGGGAAGTCCTTTGTTTTAAAATTTGCATCGTATTCTTTTATCTTCCGGATTCTGTAAAATTAAGCATGAGAATCACTTCTAAAGATTTCTTAGTTTACATAAAATTCACTAATTTCTGTCCAATTATTCAATAACTGCTTTCTAAATGTGTCAAGTTCCTACATATTCAACCCTCTATCTTAAATAAATCATTTTAAAGAAAGAACAAAGCACCTCAGAGCCAAATTTCAGAATTCTAAAATCAAAGAAAACATCCTGTAAGCATTAAGAAAGAAAAAGCTGGTTTAATACACAGCAACAATAGAATGACACTGAACTTCTAAACAGCAACACTGGTAGTTAGGAAAACAATGGAGTAAGACAGAGAGGATTTTAGTTGAGGAAAAAAAATCATTTCTAACCCAGAATTCTATACAAGGGAAAATTATAAGTCAAATGAGGAGCAAAAGATTTTTTTTAGACTTTCAAGATCTCATCTACCACAGCCATCCTTGCCTCCTATCCACTCCAATCCAATCTCCACACTGTAGCCGGAGTATATTTCTGAAAAATCAAATCTCATCAATTCCTTCATTTAAACTGGTTTTCCATTGCCTTCTGGATAAAATTTAAATTCCTTGGCACAGCCCTGCCTAATTGCCCCTCTCTTCAGCCTCATCTTGATTCCACTCTCCTACTCACTTCTCCAGCCATGATGGCTTTTTTCCAATCGTTGAATTTGGCAAGCGTTTTTCATCTCAGAGCTCCTGCTTATACTCTTCTATCTCTCTAGAATGCTATTCCTCACCACCCCTTCACCCAGCTAACTCCAAACAATCCTTTCGGTCCCAGCTTTCAATGTCACTTTCTCAGGGAAGCTTTCCCTGACTTCCCAGACCAAGCTGTGCTTCCCTGTCACATGCTCCCACAGCACTTATACTTCACTGTTTCTGTAATTATTTGTGTTTTTCTCCCCTAAATGATAACCCCATGATAAAACCATGGTGCACACTACCATCGAAGAGCTCATAGTCCAGAAGAAGAGAAATAAATGAAAGAAAATCACTGTGGCACAGAGTTATCAGAAGTAGTAAGTATAAGAATATAGTTACAATTACAGTAGAGACAGCTCTAAAAGGAATAAGAGATGGCTTAAAAGCAGACATGATGAATGAGTGAAGTCTTGAGGAGCAAACTGGAATTACCTGGTAAAGAAGGGGGAAAAAACATTTTCAGGCAAAGGAAAGGATGTGCAAAGGCACAGAATATTCAAGGCACTGCAATTAGCTTAGAAACACTGAAGTTTATCAAGAGATAAAGGAAACAAAGGGTCAGAAGATGGTGGAGGGCAAGCCAAGGGCCAGATTATGAGAAGCCTTAAATGCCCTAAAGAAAGATAGATTTTATTCTTCAGGTCATAGGGAGCCACAAAGAGTTTTAAGCAGAGAAGGTAATATGATGAGATCTGTACTTAGAGAAATAAATTATGACCACATGTAGAATTAACATTGAATCAGTGTTACTTATACACATAAGCCTATCAACAATTCTGAAAAACCTGTTCTAGGTACAGTCAGAGATAGAGCAATAAATACTAAGTCTTTGTCCTTTCACCTAAAAGAGAGACTAAAAAGAAGGTTCAGGTTTATGCCCATTAACTAAGGCCCAGTCACCTCCCTAGAACAGATCTGTCTTCTTGACCTTTTTTGGCTTTTCCTACCCTCTGAAGTTTACTCTCTAAGGCACTTCTCAGGTAAGTATGTTCTTTCATTATTATTTAAAATTTTAAAATATATGACCAAAAAAGGGTCCTACGAATCCCAAAGTCAACTTCCTAGCTGATGTGACAAAAATTATCAACAAAGACTAAGATGCGAAGAATCAGGATGCCCACATTGTTCTGCATTAAATATCGACTCTATTACAGAGAAAGAAAATACTGTCAAATTCAGTACATAACACTGGGGAAGCCAGCACAACTTGTACAAGGCAAGGTCATGGAAGCTTCATAGACACATCTAAACTCCCTGAAGGACCAAATTTCTGGGCTGAAGGTTGTGGCGACCATGGTCTCGGGGAACATCTAGCTCAATTGGCATAAAATAGTTCATAAAGAAAATGTTCTACATTCTACTTTAGTTGAGTAGCATCTGGGGTCTTAAAAGCTTGTGAGCGGCCATCTAGCATACTCCACTGGTCTCACCCCTTCAGGAGCAAGGAAGAATGAAGAAAACTAAAGATACAAGGGGAAGATTAGTCCAAAAGACTAATGGACCATATCTACCACAGCCTCCACCAGACTGAGTTCAGTAATAACTAAATGGTGTCCAGCTACCACCATTGACTGCTCTGACAGGGATCATAACAGAGGGTCCCAGCAGAGCTGGAGAAAAATGTAGAATAAAATTCTAACTCAAAAAGAAAAGATCAGACTTACTGGCCTGACAGAGACTGGAGAAACCCTGAGAGTATGGCACCGGAACACCTTTTCAGCTCAGTGATAAAGTCACTCCTGAGGTTCACCCTTCAGCCAAAGATTGGACAGGCCCATAAAACAAAACGAGACTAAAGAGGCACACCAGCCCAGGGGCAAGGACTAGAAGGCAGGAGGGCACAGGAAAGCTGGTAATAGGTAGCCCAAGGTTGAGAAGGGAGAGTGTTGACATGTCGTGAGGTTGTTAACCAACGTCAAAAAACAATATGTATACTAACTGTTTAACGAGAAACTAGTTTGTTCTGTAAACCCTTATCTAAAGTACAACTTGAAAAAAAAAAGAACAACAAAAAAAGAAAATACTGTCAGATTATCATGAGAGTTATACCGACCCATCAACTCAAGATCTCTCTGGGATAAAGTAACAACAAGAAATTTTTATTCTAATATCCACTCGCAGCTGTGTCAGATACCTACGACAATTGTGATGCCACGTTCTTCTTAAATCGTTCAGTTCTCTGTTTCATTCCTTCCCTTGAAAAAGATGACATGCGAGCATCACCCTCAGGAGGAACATAAGAGTCAAAAATACCAGCTGCAATAATAGGAGGGGAAAAAAAAGAAGAAAGTGAGGAAAGATTGATAAAAAGTCATTTTTAGGTCACAGAAACTTGGGAAGGATCCTGGATATAAAGGAGACTAAAAAACACACGTGTGTAGAGGGAAACATATTACAACAACAACAAAAAAGGGAATAAAATAAATAATTTAAGTCATCTCTCAGAGCCTCAATTTCTACTTCCACAAAATGGGTAGATTTCATCCTTGCTTTCTAGGAATGGTGTGAAGACAAGATTAAAGATGACCTCATAAAATATGGTACACACATTCCCAAAGGCAACTCTTTAGACAGGGATTGGACTGGACTGTAAGTAAAAATGATACTGGTGAGGAGTGAGCTTCTGGCTCAAGTAGACATATGAGACTGTGTGGGCAGCTCCTGTCTGGCGGCGAGATGAGAAGGCAGAAGGGGACGGAAGCTGACTGAATGGACATGGGGAATACAGGGTGGAGAGGAGGAGTGTGCTGTCTCATTAGGGGGAGAGCAACTAGGAGTACACAGCAAGATGTATATAAATTTTTGTATGAGAGACTGACCTGATTTGTAAACCTCCACTTAAAGCACAATAAAAAAAATACGGTGTACACAAAGTCAATCATAATTGAGGTTAAACTGATTTTGTGGTTAATTAAATGCTGTTAATCATAGTCTAAATCATTCCACTTTCCAGATCTCTGACAGAAGGGGACTGATTCAGAGCTCCAGAAATACCATGCCTCACCTGTACAGGCCAGATGTATGGCACGCTCCAAACGCTCTGGAGGAATGACCAATCCTGCTTTCCGAGCACGTTCTATAAACTCCTTTTCTGATTCGTAGTTAGGTTTGGAAGTAGGAGGTGTGAAACGTTTTTTAGTTCTCACTGGAACTACAGTCATGGACTGAGCCACCAGGGCTGGCTGGAAGGCAAGGGAAAGGTTAAGATAATCTGGAAAAAAAACTACCATCTTGAACAAGCTCTAAACAAAGCCCTATAGAAACGGTACATCCCAAGAATGACTTAGGAAAAATTATAAAGCCAGGCACCAAGGAAAAATGTACTACTGGTACTACCTGAATTTTTATGTGTGCCTCTTACTAGCAGCCAATAAACAACCTTTATGCTAACATCACCCAACAGTTACTAAAGGTCTTCTATGCACTTTTCTATAGTACAGACCTATGCTAACCCCTATGAATGCAAAGTTGGTTAAAGCAAGTTTCTGCTTTCAAAGAACTTTCAGTCTAGAGGGGAACTTAAACATTAAATACTGAAAGGTGCAAAATGCTATTATTAAAGTATAAGCAAGGACCTCTTGGCATCTCCTCCACATTCACTCTGACTACATTCTGCTCACTGTATCCGGAGCCTCACTCTAAACTTTATCCTGTCGTTTTAACTCCCAAATGACCAATAAGCTCTTTAAAGGCCGGGAGGCCTTTTCTCTCTGACCTTGAGGTTTGCTCAGGCAGGGACAATGACGATAACGGACTCTCTCCTTCCAAGATACTGTTCAACTTTGGACAACATTCACAAAGAATCAAGGCAAGTGAGCCCACTTTCCAAGCCTTTAACATCTTCCGCCTAACATACCGAAGCTAAACAAACTGGGAAACTTAGTCCCGCGAATTTGCTCGTCCTCACGGCCCTGCCCAGGCTTTGCCCACTCTGCTGCCACTGACATCAGTAAGGGGACCCGTCTATTTCAAACTTCCCCAACCTAGGTCTGACCGGTATCCTCCAAGTTCACCCAGCATAACTGCAAAGCGATTCTTTCCCTCTACTCTGTCCTCCTCCTCCAGCCCGTTGGCTTCTATCCGCCCAATTCCTACCCACCTGCCGTGACCAACAGCCCAAAGCTCTGGATAAGCAAGACAAAACCCGCGGCACGGGGGCTGCCATTTTGCTCACGCAAAGGCCGCCGGGATGGGAGTTAAGCGTGAAGAGCGTGAGACCAGAAGAAGCTCATAGGGTGGAGCTAGCTCGGGAGTGGAATTTTCCAGGGCGCGCGCCCTCCAACTAACTGTGCGTAACGCGGGCGCGCACGTGCGCGTGGAAGGAGGCGAAGGACAGGCCGCGCGTGCGTGGTAAGACGGCGTTGGGGGTAGGGTGGAACGCACGGCTGTCACGCGCCAGAACTTTGCCCGAAAGCTCTAGAGCGCCAGTTGCGCCTGCGCACGGCTCTCTTTTTGTGGCAAGGGTTTCTGCGTCCTTACATGCTTGGGGTTTTGCTGCACCTTATTTCCATTCGATTGTCTCGACAGCTGTGGTGTGGGTTTTAGTGAATAAAGAGTTGTTTCCCTTCTAAAATCAGAGAGCTCTGAGACAAGTGCTTTTCTTCAGTGCCTAGAGTAGGTTGAAGGTACTGGATCCCAGAAGTAGCGAGAATGAGTAGTTTCAGAGTTTGTATCTGACCTCAATATACTGCGTAACCTTAAACCTCAGCCCTAGTTTTCCATATATCCCATGTGAAGAAAATTCTTTCTTACTGACAAATTAAGGAGATCCTGGTGGCATAGTGGCTAAGTGCTAGGGCTGCTAACCAGAAGGTCGGTAGTTCGAATCCACTAGGCGCTCCTTGGAAATTCATGGGGCAGTTCTACTCTGTCCTATAGGGTCGCTATTGAGTCGGAATCGACTCCATGGCAACAGGTTTTTGGTCAAATTAAAGGAATTAGTGAGAACTGAGAAGGACCCCTGGTGGCACAATGGTTAATTCACTTCCCCTGCTAACCAAAAAGTCGGTGGTTCTAACTCATTAGCTGCTCCACGATCTGCTCCAGTAAAGATTACAGCCTAGGAAACCCTATGGGGAAGTTCTACCCCGTCCTATAGGGGAGCTATTTGTCGGAATCGGCTGGACAGCGCACAACATGTTTATGTAAGCAAAAGACACATGGACTGACAAAAAACATTTTTGTCATTTCAGAGATGAGATACAGGCTTAATTTTAATTCATTTACTAATGGGTTAGAGTCCCTAGTGTGCAAATGGTTAAGCACTATACTACCAACCAAAAGGTTCAAACCCACGCAGAGGTGCCTCAGAAGTAAGACCTGGCGATCTGCTTCTGAAAGGTCACAGCCTTGAAAACCCTATGGAACAGTTCTGCACATATGGGGTCACCACGAGTCCGAGTTGACTAGACACCAACTGACAGCCACAGTAACAGCTTAATCGGAATCCACTGGATGGCAACGGTTTATGTTAGTATTTTGACAGGCGATTTTGTAAGCATTTTACACATATTAGCTCAGTTAATCCTTACCACAAACAAGAACAATATTCTCATTACACATATGTGGCTGGGCCACAGAGAAATTAAGTACATAATTAATTAATGTCATAAGGCTAATAACAAGCAGGACTGGGATTCAAACGCAAGCAGTCTAATGCCAGAACCCAGGTGCCTCACATTCAGGTATTAAAGAATTCATGATGTTGGGATCATGCTGGAAAATCATGTACTGTAATCTAGTATTGCTGAATGGCAAGTACTTCCCAACCCATCAGTTATTATTTTATTCTGACAATTAGTGTTTATTGAGCACTCACCTACAGTATTTTGCAATGAGTTAGGAGCTATGGACCACACATACAAGAGCTTACAGGCTGGAGTAGAATTGCTGCAAAAGGTCCAGGTAAGTGCTAGGGGCCATCAAAGGAAGGAGATAAAATCAAAAGGGAGTCAGTATCATTTAATTCATTGTGAGACAAATTATAAGTGGGCTTTTTTTTTTTAATTAGCTACTCTTTTGGAAAATCCATATTATCCTTCTACTCCGTTAGCTCCATAGAAAATTGGGAGCTGTCTGCTGGGGAAGTGACACTTAAAAGGATATTTCTTAATCCTACAACCCTGGTAATTCCCATTTCAGAAAAAAGCAAGATGAGGAGATGTTGCTTTGGTGATGTGAACAAGAGGAGGGACCACGTGCAGTTGGAGGAAGAAATAAGATGGTTATGTGCTCAGCCTTGCAAAGAAGACTCTTGCATGTAGTAAACACCTAAATGTTTATTTATTCAATGAATGGATGAGTAGCATCCAGATGGAGTTACAATGAGGCACAGGGCAAAGCTGATTTTCTGTTTCTTCAAAAACAGGGGATTCCTGGATCTAAATGGAACCCAAAGAGGATGGAACTCCCTGTGGGGAATGGGACATTACTTGTAGTTTTTTTTTCCTCCTAGTGGCAGATGACATTAAAGATGGGAACTTCTAAAATTCTGCCTAGTTACCTACACTCTAAGAGAAGCACAGTTGATTTAAGTAAGGAAAATTCTTCTGGAGGATTTTAAGAATCTGATTCTGAACACTATGATACTTGGAATTAAGCATAATAGGCTTGTCATGTGTTTATATTGTTCGTTCCTTTCTTCCAGGGAAGTGACACCATGGAGGGCAAAAGAAGTGTTTCCAAGATAAGGTAACATAGGAGAAACCAAGAAACCTGACTGTCTAAGAAATATTCTCAACTGATCTTTATCTAACAATGTTAGCAGCACTTCTTTGCCACTCCAAGAGTTGACTATCTATGGCTGTCACATACAAGAGTTCTATAGTGCCTGAGTTCACGTCTTAGCACTGGCTCTCACATACAAGAGTTCTATAGTGCCTGAGTTCATGTCTTAGCGCTGCCTCATTTCTTCACCTACAGAAAGGGGTAATTAAGTACACAACTCATGGAGTTCTTATTAACTCTTAAGTGAGTCAATACATGTGCCCACTCTGGATAGTTATGGCCACTCCCTCCAAGGCCCATGATAGCCCTGGAAGGAATGTACACAGCCTAGCAGAAATCTAACAAGCATGACTGCTCTTTGTGCTGGACACAGGTAATATCCCTATCCCGAGAATCTAGTGGAGGTGTAGTGTCCCTAAAGCAAGAGAGGTCCTAATCTGGATTTGAATTGGAAATCTTCAGGAAGCCTTGTGTGTTAGCTTCTCCTCCTAGAGAGCAAGTTCTCACCTGTTGAAGCAAAGATCACTGAAATGCAAACTATCTCCAAGCCCAAAAGTGATCCTTATTCCTGGGCTGCACCTTTTTCTCATCTGTCCTTCCACTTATCCCTGCTGCTGGGGACAAAGCCTTTTCTTTTGTCCCTTCTGGCCTGCCCCAGACTCCGTTTTCTAAAGATACCTTTGGGAAGAGATATTTATTGCTCATCCTGGCTTAGCCAGAAAAGAAGCCCATGCATCCCACCGTTCGAGGTAGGTCTAGAACGAATCCCTCGCCTCTTCTTGCTCCACTTTTTGCACCAGCTGGCTAAATCAAGCAATAATCCTAAAAGGGAATTTCAGGCTATTTGTGACTCCTTCTCCCCCGAAACCACAATTAGGAAGGCGAGAGCAAAGCCCCTGGATCAGAGTAATCTGCTTCTAACCTGCTTCCATTCCCAAGGATTACCTCTGCAGGGGGAGGGAGACAGAAATAAACCTAACACCTCAGGGCTGAGAACTTGGGGAATAAGTGCCAGGAGTGCCTGGAGGGCTGCAGGCATGGGGTTCCAGGAGCCTGGGAGCCAGTTCTCACATGCTAGCATACACTGTCAAAGGGTCCATGAACTTGAAAAGCTATGCCTAGAGTAGAGGTTGTCAATAATAGGTACTCGATAAATTGTCGAGCAAAAGAATGAAAAGTGTATGTGGTGTGAAAAAAATAAAGACAAAAACAATTCACTGGTTATACCTATAACCCTCATGTCACCCTTATATGCAAACAATTTATGGCTGAAATCAACCAGTCAACAAATACGGAAGTATGATGTAGTGGAAAGAGCTCTGGATTCGGAGGCAGAAGACCTGCGTTCCACTCCCATCACTGCTGACATTGACTTGCCCTGTGGCCTTAGGCAAATCACTTAGCATCTCTGATCTCTAATTTTCCCCCATTAAAAAAAACCAAGTCTCTCTCTATAGCCCTAATAGCCTCCCGTGCTGTGTGATGCACACCGAGATCCTATTAACAATGTGCAAAGGCCTGAGCTCATTTATGTGCTGTCAGTGACTCTCTTTTGAGGTTTCTCTTGAACCGAGTGTTCAGCACACATTCTGTCTAGCCTGTCTTCCTTCCTCTACCCCACACGGACCCTCACATATAAACATCTGACCATCACATTGGGATGCTCTCCAGTGGCAGGGTCAGACCTTCCTTCCCAGCTCTTTGGGGTTAAAGCCAGAGAAGCTGTGTGAATGCAGGGAACTTCCACTAGAGGGTACCAAGGCTGCACTGGCATCTCAGATTTCAGGGAGGCCTGTGGGAGCCGAATAAGATTTTTAAATACCTACATATGCAGAGATTTTAGAGATCTCTGTTTATCACTCATTACCTGGTCTGCCTCTTACTACTCCTTGGAAGGCTTGAGAAGTCTCTACTATTGTGACATCATTTTGATTTGATGTGACTTCGAATCAAAGGCAGCATGGTATAATGGAATCCACAGCAACTGATACAGACCTGGCTCCTCTACTTCCAGTCTCTATGGGCAACTTAAATTCTGAGCCTCAGTGCACCCATCTTTAAAATGGGTATAATAATACTTACTTCATATTATGGCTGCTGTTAGCGCTAAGTGAATCATATATGGAAACACGTGACCAGTAGAGAGTAGGTGCCTAAAACTGTTTTTGCACTGGAAGAGAGTTCTAAGAACTCTGCCACAGCAGGGAAGGAATGGTGTTGAGGAAAGAGAGATGAATTTGTAGGAGCTGAACACCTCCAACCAAACAATGTGACTTTTTGCCACTTTGCTTTTGAGTCTTCCAGGTTTTCAGGCTAGTGCTCCTTGGCACTCCTCAACCTTATCCCTTGGTCCTGTTCTACCATCTGCACCAGCCCAGCCATGTCACTCCTCTGCCCTTTTCTTATCCTAGTTTTCCTTGGAGGTAAGTTTAGTTTCTACTTCCTCTATACCTCCTAGATGAAAGGTCTTTTGTATTTTGCCTTGTTTTCTGAAGTGCCACCTCTCCACCTACCTCTGTTCTTCCCTTTCCTCTCATCCCTCCTTAAATCACTTCTAGGGTGGAAAGTGCTAGCTGTTTCTGACACTGGGCTGAAGTTTGGGAAAGGGGGAGGGACAGCACGTCCAGGTCCAGGGCTTGCGTGTCAGAAGACACGTTACAGCTGCAGGGCAAACCCGGGTGAAACCACAAGCCAGAGGCCCCAGAGCAGGGAGCTATGAGCCTGTCCCTCAGCTCCTCTCATCTCTTTCTCACCCCAGAGGTTTCCTGGCAGGAGTGGGAGAGGTTGGTATCGAGTCCTCGAGCCTTGACTCATTCCCTGACCTAGTTGGGTATTACCCACTTGTCTCCCAAATATCTCTTGAGGGCCCTCTGTTAGCAACACATCAGTGTCATCCCAGAAGACAGAAGAGGATCAGAAGAGAAGAGGAAAGCAGACCACCTCTTTATTTCATCCCCATCTGAGGATCCCAACAACAAACAAGAATCTTACTGTGCTTATGGTTTTATGTACCACCCAGGAGGTTACATTAGATATAAAATGAGCAAAATCAACTTACATTGACTGTTATACTAAGTGACTGGCTATCTTCCACCTTGCTTTATAGAAACAGTCATGCTTAACTTTCTCAAGAAAGAATAAAATAATTATTTTATTTTACTTGGGGCTGGGTGGGGGGTAGAAGGCGGCTGGAACACTGAACCAGGAAGTCACCAGCCATTATCAGACAGTGAGTCAGGGGCCTATCTAGGGACATAACGCAGGTTTCCTAACCCCACCCCAAATTCCATTCTCCTTTCCTCAGTCAGGTTATTTATGGACTACAGTAATGTTCTGGAAGGAGCCCTGGTGGTGCAGTGGTTAAGTGCTTGGCTGCTAACCAAAATGTCAGTGGTTCAAACGCACCAGTGGCTCTGAGTGCCAGTCTGATTTGGTAAAGATTACAGCCTTGGAAACCCTACGGGACGGTTCTATTCTGTCCTGTAGGGTCATATGAGTCAGAATTGATCGAGGGCAATGGATTTCAGGTTGAGTGTTCCGGACTTTATGAAAGGTCTTGTAACACCCAAGTTCCTGAGGGTTCAAAAGGAAATCGCTTCATATGCGTTCCTTTTATTATTTGCTCTGGGGAAAGTGTGAAGTATGTGTCTCTTGCCTCCTAGACTGGTTGGTTGTTGGAAACACTTTAGGGTTATCTAAGATTTAGAGAAGACCAATACCGCAGTCTGTGGTCCTGAGGTTAGATCTCAAGACAGGAGATTCCATTTCTAAATCATTTGTTGGTTCAAGATCCTAGTATCTTTGTGGATCACTGTACCAATGGACACTGAAAATTTCTTTCTTACCTCCCCTTTATTCAAAGGTCCCAATCTCTCCCTGACTAAGGTTATGCTTCCTAAAGGCATCAGCTGGCTTCTAAGAAAGTGGACTTTAGCTTTATCCCTTGGCAGAGAGATCCCAGAACATTGTTTCTGCCAGAGCTCCCCATCTGGAGGAAAAGGGAAAAAAAAAGAAAAGAAAAAAGAAAGAGTTTCAGAGTTTCCATAAGAGCTGCCTAAAAGGGAGGGAGGGAAGACTAAGGATACAGGGCTGGAGCCCCAAGCTGAAGAGAGTATCAGACTCAGCTGACCTAAAAACCTGACCCAGCAGCACCACACCTTTCCCTTTCTCCTAACCCTTAGGCAGAGTTTCTTTCCTGCTCCCTTCCTTTATCTTTCATAGGTACTTATCTATCCTGCCTGTCCCACCTCAGAATTTCCCCCCACCTGTTTTTGTTCTTTATGTACCTGCCTTCCAGCTTTGTGCTCTCCCTATGAAGGAGTCTTCTAAGGCTACTTAATACTTCTCAGAAGAAATAAAATTGCAGTTAGAAGGAACTTCCTCCTAACCTGTGACCCACAGAAGGACTTTAGTGGGCCCAGGGACTCTCTGAAATTGACCGCCAATGTCGGAGCATCTATGCATCTTTCTGGCAAGAAGGCCCATGGTTTCTCTCAGGTTCTCATGAACATGTACCTCCCCTGCAAATCTCTGCTCTGAATCATGTAGTTCAGCGTTTTTCAGACTGAGGCTAGGAACCCGCTGGTGGACCATCATGAAGTTAATTTTGTGGGTCATGATCTCCACTTTAAAAAATGGATTAGAAAATACCAAAGTGCATTACACACAGTAAGGGCATTACTTTTAAAATATCTGATTCAGAATCACATAAATACATGTATATATAACTTTTTAAAACTGTCACATGCGTAACTGGACTGTTCCAGGTCTGCTCGGCACAGCCATAGAGACACGAAATGGGTAAATGCGAAAGAAGACTCTTTATTTGGTAGGCCAAGCAAAGGAACACACCGGGACTTGTGTCACCAAATGGCTCCCAGAACAATAGCCCAAGGGGTTTATACGAGTGAAGTAAATCTGGTCTGGGGTCTTCAGGAACGCCTCAAGGAGGGGCCATCTTGCTGATCGTTCTGGCCCAAAAAGGCGTTCCTGAGACAGTCCAGCCGTTCTGTGCAAGCTCAGTCTAAAAAGTTGGGGGAGCGGGGAGCTCGCAAACTGAATATTAGGCTCAGACCCTCGCTTCTGAAAGCCTTCCCCCAATCTTGGGCCGATGAAGTTTGGTTCTGTCAGTGGCAGAAGAATTCCGGGATCACCCAGAGGATGGGGGTTCATGCTTCTGCACGTCAGGCGGCCCAGATTTGGTCTTAACTGGTTCTGTGGTCTGCAGACCCCAGCCTCTTGTTTTTCTTATTTTGGCCAGAAACAGGAAGCATACCTAAATAAGGATATAGCTTAAAGATTGAGAGTTAGTTCCTATATCACAGAAGACGGCAGGCACAGCCCTTTGCCTCTGCAAAATGCTGGGAAGGTTGCCTGTACCACATGTATATATACACACACACACGTGTATAAAATCAAAACATCCAACCTCATTCATTTAATGAATATTCATTATCTACCATGTGCCAGATGGAATCCCTGGGTGGTGCCAGTGGTTAAACCAAAAGGTTGGAGGTTGGAGTACACCCATAGATGCCTATGAAGAAAGGCCTGGGAATCTACTTCTGGGAAGTCAGCCACTGAAAACTCTATGGAGCACAGTTCTACTCATACACATGGGGTTATGATGAGTTAGAATGGATTCCACAGCAACTGGTTTTACTGGTTTTACGTGCTAGATACTTTTCTAGTCACTGGGGGGTATACCAGGATAAAAGAGACATGTTTCCTGTTCACAAGTAGCTCACATCTATGTAGTAGGAAAGAGACAAGTACACAAAAAATTGCTAAAGAATGATAAGTGCCACTACAGAAGTAAGCACAAGGTACAAGATGGTACAAAGGAGAATATGACAGACCACTGGGGAGTGTAGGTGAGGCCATACTTGAGTTGAGTCTGGATAGATAAGTAGGAATACAGGGTGCATAGTTTGGAGAGGTGGAGTTCTAGGCAAGGGGACTGACGTGCACAAGGACACAGCAATGTAAAAGAACACAGGGTGGCCAGAGTACTCTAAGTGGTCTGGCGTGTTGTCCCTGTACCGTGGAAACACAGGCTCGATCATGGAGAGTCTCTGACTGAATGCAGAGAATTCTAAATATCCTCAACTGACTGTCACCCAGGTCTGCCTGGGCTTTCTCAGTGACAGGGAACCTAGAGCTTTGTAAGGCAGCTTGTTCTGCTCTTGAGTATCTGACTGTGACAAAATCTTTCCTACATTGAGGCAATATTTACTTCCCTCTTTCACCTTTTTTTTTTTTTCACCTAATGATTCTTGTTTGCCGTCTGCAGCGTTACAAAATCAATCTACATTCTCTTCTTTTAGGTTGAACCAAAAGAAACTGCCATTTTTATAGGTCAAAAATGGTTGAATATTGGCAATTTCATATGGCAAACCTTGTAAATGACAACTGGCTACTGGAGGACAGCTATCATTTATCCACCTTAGTGCTCTCTTCCCCATATTAGTATCTCTAAATTCTATCAAACTCTTCCTCACCCAGTAGAGTTACTGGACCCTGTTCCATCCTGACCTCTCACTAGGCATATATTAGTTCATCAATATTTTTCTTAATATATGGCGCCCAGAACTGGGCAGTTCAAAATACAATGTGACTACAGCATTACCCCTCTTGATGCCCATTGTGTCTTTTCATGAAACCATGGGTAAGTGCTTGGCTGCTAATTGAATGGTTAGTGGTTCAAGTCCATCCAGGGGTACCTGGGAGGAAAGTTCTGGTGATCTCCTTCCAAAAAATCAGCCACGGAAAACAGGTCTACCCGGACACACGGGGTCCACACGCGTCAGGGCTGACTCCACAGGAACACACACGGGGTCCACACGCGTCAGGGCTGACTCCACAGGAACACACACGGGGTCCACACGCGTCAGGGCTGACTCCACAGGACACACACGGGGTCCACACGCGTCAGGGCTGACTCCACAGGACACACACGGGGTCCACACGCGTCAGGGCTGACTCCACAGGACACACACGGGGTCCACACGCGTCAGGGCTGACTCCACAGGACACACACGGGGTCCACACGCGTCAGGGCTGACTCCACAGGACACACACGGGGTCCACACGCATCAGGGCTGACTCCACAGGCACACACGGGGTCCACACGCGTCAGGGCTGACTCCACAGGAACACACACGGGGTCCACACGCGTCAGGGCTGACTCCACAGGAACACACACGGGCTCCACACGCGTCAGGGCTGACTCCACAGGACACACACGGGGTCCACACGCGTCAGGGCTGACTCCACAGGAACACACACGGGGTCCACACGCGTCAGGGCTGACTCCACAGGAGCTGGTTTTTTATGACTGCACTGGATTTGATGAGACCTAAGTCTTTTTCACATAAAATGCTGTCAAGCCTGTCCTACTACTTCTGTGCAATTTTTTTAACTTGAATGTAGGTTTATCACTTTATACCTGTTAAATTCCGTCTTGTTGATTTTGGCATTTTGTTCCAATCTGTCGAGATGATTTTAAATCTTGCCTCTATCATTCATCCTGTTAATTATCTTTCACAGCTATGCCATGATCTAAGTTGTTGATTTAAAAAAATATATTTAACAGAACAGTAAGCCCCTCTCTATGTTGACATCAATCTTTTAATCAATATCCTCTTGAACATAGCCAAAAACCTAGTTAGAAATCCACGTAACTGTGATTATCTACCCACACCTCCCCAGGCTCATTTTCTTAGCCCCATCTTCCTGCTTCTTTGCTACCTTTCTCTGACCTGCCCTGGCCCATTAAACAAACCAGACACACCCAGGCACCACACAACTACAGATCTCTGAAAGTGAGTGACAAATACCAGTTATATTTAAAGGACCTTCCGTCTTGGCACTTCCCTCTTGCAATCATGCTGACTCTCCCTCCACACAACTCTGAGGAAGGCTTTATAATTCCCAATTCTCATTACCCCCACCAGCCACTCCAAACATAATGTCTCTATATTCTTCTAGGTGACTAAGCTGGGATTTTGGCTTGGCTCCTTCTGTTGGCTCTTGGTGCTACCCTTCTGCCTAGTAGATCACTTAGGGTACCTCTTCCCCTTTTAGCTTGGCTATTATTCCATAAGTAACATCTATAATTCTGTGTCAATCTTTTTGATGGCTACATAGTATTCCATCGCACTATAATTTATATACCAGTCAGCACTTAACTAAACCCACTGCAGTTATAGCAACCCTATAGGACAGAGTAGAACTGCCCCACAGAGTTTCCAAGGAGCGCCTGGCAGATTTGAACCGCCGACCTCTTGGTTAGCAGCTGTAGAACTTAACCACTATGCCACCAGGGTTTCCAGCACTTAACCACTAAGTGATAAATACTGCCAAATTGATCTCTGAAGAGTTGTACAAATTTACATTAGAGGTGGTTTAGATCTCAGCAACATGAGCAATTTCAAATTAAACATACCTTACATGTATATTGGCACTGGGTTCTGGGTAACATGTATAAACCCTGGTGGTGTAATGGTTAAGAACCATGGCTGCTAACCAAAAGTAGTTTGAATCTACCAGGCATTCCTTGAAAACCCTATAGGGCAATTCTACTCTGTCCATCAGGGTCACTATGAGTCAGAATCCACTCGATGGCACCTGGTTTGGTTTGGTTTTTGGTATCAAAATAAAGGAGCCCTGGTGGCACAGTGGTTAAGAGCTTGACTGCTAACCAAAAGGGTTTGGTTTTTTTGGTTTTAACATGTATTAAAGGAGACCTGATGGAGTGATTAAAGCAATTGATTGCTAACTGAAAGGTCAGTGGTTTGAAACCATCAGTGGCTCTGTGGGAGAAAGATATGGCAGTCTGCTTCCGTAGAGATTTACAGCCTTGGAAATCCTATGGGGCTGCTATGAGTTGGAATTGACTCAATGACAGTGGGTTTTTTTTTTTAACATGTGTTAACCTATGTACTCTTTTCAACAGCCATGTGTTGCAGATACTATTATTATCCCTACTTCATAGGTGACGAAGTCTGGGTTTAGAGAGGTTAAGTTACTTGTTCAAGGTCACACAGTTATAAAGTTGCACAAATACTAATGTGAACCCAGACCATGCTCTTAAACCCTACATACAAAATCTTTATTGGGAGGCTAGTCTGTCTACCTGTGTCCCTATCAAATCCTAACCTACTTTTCTTAGTTATCCCTACTATAAAGTCAGGCTCTGGTCTCTACCCTGATCTCCACAAGCAGCTCTGCCCTAAAAAAGGGTCTGTATTAGCTTTTTTTTTTTTTTTATTAGCCTAGAAAAAATGAGTTCCAGGGCTGCCTTAGCCAGAAAAAGTATGGGGTGGGATGAGGGGCCCTATCAGTCAATTCCTCTGTCACTGTCCTCTGCAGAGGTGTGGCCTCCCTATTTTGGCTCTGGGTTGGTCTTTCCAGACAGGAAGGTGTAGCCAACCTAGCCTTCCCTCGAACTCAGCAGGCCAAGAAATTCTGATGGTGCCCCAGGCCAATTTAGGCAAACCCTATTCAACAAACATTTATTGAGTCCCAACAATGGGCCAGGCTCTGTGTTGGGCTGGAGTACAAAGAAAATAAGTCACATGCATTAGAGATGAAGATAAGCACTTGAATTGCCTGTTATCTACAGTGTGGTAAGTGCCTTGATAGCCAGAGACCTGAGTGAGATCTGTTTGGAGTGAGAGATAGCAAGAGGAGAAAAGAGAGAAGGACAAGTAGGGATAAGGTGCTTATCCTTGGGGTTTTTAATTTTAAGCAAATAATTCATATTAGGGAAAGAAATAACTCAGGCCTCCCGAAAATCAAATACTTATGCTCATCAAAATACTTTTCCAAAAGAGTAAAAAGGGAACCCATGGACTGGGAAAAATTTTTGGCTGTGACATACCTGACAAGGGTCTAATCTCTAAAATTTATAGAAAACTCCAACAACTCAACAACAGAAAGACGAGCAATCCAATAAAAAATGAACAAAGGACATGACCAGACACTTCACCAAAGAAGACATCTAGGCAGCCAATAAATACATGAAGAGATAGTCGCGATTATTAGCCACTGTGGTCGTTAGGTGCCATGGAGCTGGTTTGGACTCATAGTGATCCTAAAAAAAAAAAGAGAGATGCAAATCAAAACTACAATGAGATACCATCTCACATCAGTAACAATGGCAATGATCAAAAAACAGAAAACAACAAATGATGAAGAGGCTGTGGGAAGATTGGAACCCTCATACACTGTTGGTGGGAATGTAAAATAGTACAACCACTATGGAAAATGATAGGGCGCTTCCTCAAAAAGCTAGAAATAGAAATACCATATGATTCAGCAATCCTGTTCCTAGGTATATATCCTAGAGAAATAAGAGCCGTGACATGAATAGACATACGCACACCCGTGTTCACTGCAGCATTATTTACAATAGGAAAAAGATAGAAAACAGCCTAAGTGCCCAAAAACGGATGACTGGAAAAACAAACTGTGGCACATACACGCGATGGAATACTACACAATGTTAAAGAATATCGATGAATCCACGAAGCATCTCACAACACGGATGAACTTGAAGGACGTTGTGCTGAGTGAAATAAGTCAGTCACAAAAGGACAAATATTGTATGAGATCGCTATTTAAAAAAGTCAAGAAAAGGTTTTCACACAGATAGAAACATTTTTTGATGGTTACCAGGGATGGAGGGGAGGGACCACTAACTAGATAGTAGACAGATACTATGGTAAAGAGAGAGAGAATACACAACATGAGGGAAGTTAGCACAACATAATCAACCTAAAGGAAGACACTGAAAGATACAGAAGAGTAAAAGGCAACAACAGTAAATATTAACACATAGCAATAAGAAACAATAATGTATGAGTGGATACAAAGGTAGATACATAAGCTGAACAGGGTGGGGAGGGCATATGGAAGTACACCCACATACATGTATGTGTGTACATGCTACAAATATACCCATGTATGCACAAGTGTGCAGAGAGGACAGAGTCATGAAAACTTCATAGCCTTAACCATACACCTCCTGGAACTGAGATACTGGGCTTGAAGGCCAGGGACCATAGTCTCTGGGGACATCTAGGTCAACTGGCATATCATAATCTATGTAGGCAATGTTCTACATCCTACTTTGGTGAGTTTGCAACTGTGGTCTCAAAAGCTTGCGAGCGGCCACCTAAGATACGGCAATTGGCCTCTTCCCATCTAGAGTGAAGAAAACCAAAGACTTCAGGAAATAATTAGTCCAAAGGATTAATGGACTGCATGAACCACAGCCCCCACTTGCCTGAGAAGAATTAGATGGTGCCTGCCTACCACTACTGCTCTGACCAGGACCACTGCAGTAGGTCATGGACAGAATGGCAGAGGAATATAGAACAAAATTCAAACTCATAATTAAGACCTGGCATACTGGGCTGAGAGAGACTGGTGGTAGCCCCGAGACTATGGCCTTAGACATCCTTCAAACTTGTAAGTGACATCACTCCCAGAGATCACATTGTAACCATCCAGTAGACAAGCCTATAAATTGAATAGTAACACAGGTGATGAATGCACACCTCAGAACAATCAACTATATGAGACCTAAAGGGCAGCATTTGCCCAAAAGCAAAGTTCAGAAGGACAGCAGGGGCAGGAAAGCTGGGCAAGTGGATACAGGGAACCCAGGGAAAAAGGGGGGAGAGTGCTGACACATTCAGGGGTTTGCAACCAATATCACAAAACAAGCTGTGTATAAATTGTTGAATGGGAAACTAATTTGCTCTGTAAACTTTCACCTACCCAGCACCTAGACAACAATAAAATGGTCCAAAAAAAAAAAAAATAACTCAGTCTTATTAAGGACTGCTGGCTGAAGGAAAGCATCTTCAAGAAATACTGAGTTCTTCAACTCCAGTTAAGGTCAAATACCTTGTCTGTTATCTGGAATGGTATGGGAAAGGAGGCATGAGGGCACAGTCAGGAAAAGTTCCAAAATTCATAATGGCGGGGTCGGCGGGGGGGTTCCATGAAATGCTAATTCCTGCCTTTTCTTGGCAGCTTTTCTGGAAATTGTGATGGCAGCTGGTGGTGGAAAAAAATCACTGAAATCACTGGTGATCGCAGCCATTTCCCTGCCTCTGGGTGGCTGGCTAGGAGCCCTGGTGGCGCAATGGGTAAGTGCTTGGCTACTAATTGAAAGGTCGGTGGTTTGAACTCACCAGCTGCTCCGTGGGAGAAAGATGTGGCACCTGAACCATTCCAGATGGCAGGCTGCTATACATTCATTTTTTTTTTTTTTCCTTTTGCTCATTTAAATGATAAATTGAGGGTATTGTTGGGGGGTAGAACCTTGGTGGTACAGTGGTTGAAGTGCTTGGCTGCTAACCTAAAGGTCAGAGGTTCAAAACCACCAGTGGCTCTGTGAGAGAAAGATGTGACAGTCTCCTTCCACAAAGATTTACAGCCTTGGAAAAATCCTGTGGGGCAGTTTTACTTTGTCCTATTAGGGCCTCTATAAGGCAGAATCGTCTCAGGGGCAGTGGGTTTGGTTTTTTGGTGTTTGGTTGGGGGTGTTTTGGAGGTAGAGAGGAAGGAAGAGAGAGGTTCATTTTCTAAGAACAATGAATAAGCAAGCCACATCCTCTACATTAACCAGACAGCTTCTTGCAGGATAAAGAGCCTTGGACAAGAGGCCCAGTCAGCAGAGATACCCAATTTCTGGTTTCAGACCTGCTCCAACTCCCTGTGAGTTGGGAAATTCACAACCTACCTGCACGTCCATTTACTCATTTGTACTGTGAGAATAATAAATTTTTAGCTTTTAAATGATATTGTGAAAAGTGAAAGAAAGGAATAATAAACATTTAAAGTCCTTAGGAAATAGTACTCTGCAGAGATTTACTTATTTATTGTTTGTTTTTAATAATTTCTCAGACTATTTCAGAAAAGAAAAAAGGCCATGGCCAATATGCCATTTTTAAAATGGATGCCTTGTGTTGCCAAAGCTCTCTTGAGTAACTTCCTCCTCTTAACTGGGTCAGAAATTCTGGCTGTTGACAGAGATGTAGAAGGGCCCAAACAAACCTTAACTGTTCTACAACTCTGGTTCTCAAAAGACCTCGCTTAAGCATTTGGTTCCCTCTTCAAAGGTAAGTCATTACAACATGGGCCAGTTCTAATGAAGAATATACTTATGAAGGAGTACGGATAATACAAAGAGAAAGAAAAGGCAAAGAAAAACCCATTGATGAACTAAAGAGTGGCCATCAAAATCTGGAACAGATAAACATACACAATAAAGACCTATGGATATTACAATACCTGATACGTTCAATTATATTACATGATATGGTCAATACTCAGTGCTGTCGAGTCGATTCTGACTCATAGCGACCCTAGAAGACAGAGTAGAACTGCCCCATAGAGTTTCCAAGGAGCGCCTGGTGGATTCGAACCGCCGACTCTTTGGTTAGCAGCCGTAGCACTTAACCACTATGCCACCATCGGAAACTCTGGTAGTGTAGTGGTTAAGTGCTACGGCTGCTAACCCTAACCAAAAGGTCAGCGGTTCAAATCTGCCAGGTGCTCCTTGGAAACCCTGTGGGGCAGTTCTACTCTGTCCTGTAGGGTCGGTATGAGTCAAAATCGACTCAACGGCAGTGGGTTTGGGTTTTTTTTGGTTATGGTCAATACAATGTCCCTCATTAGAAATGCTTGGTTCAATACTCTGTGCCAACTTGCAGTGCATGAAGTACTAATGCAGAATTTCTATCAATCCCTGTAATGTCTGTGATGTCTCAGAAGAAGAAATCAAAGAGGTTCATCTGT
This sequence comes from Elephas maximus indicus, assembly GCF_024166365.1. Classification (NCBI taxonomy): domain Eukaryota; kingdom Metazoa; phylum Chordata; class Mammalia; order Proboscidea; family Elephantidae; genus Elephas; species Elephas maximus. Next base: position 45,921,497 of record NC_064837.1, on the reverse strand, counting down.
AAAAAAATAAACTATTACTGATGTTTCTAGAGTTTGTGGCCACCCTGTAGCTTCTAAGAGATAGGCACAGAGAATAGATGCACAGAGAAACAGTGAAGGATCTAGAGAAAGATAGAGGGGAAAAGAAGAAACACAGAAGGTGACCATGAAAACAAAAGGAGGGGGGAAAAGTAAAAATCCAGGAAATTGAGAGAGATCCTCAAGAAAATAACGCAATCTGTCAAGGGGAAAGGATGGTGAGGACAGGAAGGCCAGAGAGGAAGAAGCAGTTCTTTAGGAGAATTTCCTAAACTTCACAAATTGTTGAAGGCAACCCTCATAAACCAAAGCTGATGGATATGAGCATAACTTTTCCACAGTAGAATAATATAATTTAAAAGCTAGAAAGAACTTTAAAGATTAACTAGTTCAATTCCTAATTTTACAGATGAAGAAACTAAGGCACTGAGAGGTTCTGGAGGCAGATAAAGGATTTGGGTGGCACTGTTGGAAAGCCAGGAGGTTCTGACGACCATCAAGGGAAAAGAATGTCTTTTAATAGTTCTTAATAGTTAAATGCAGCAGGTGATGGAAAGGTATCTGCTCTTGGGTGGGCCAAGTTAAAAGGAAGAGCTAAATAAGAACTCAAGCTCTATTCCTTCTTGTCTTGTTCCAGCCATTCTCTCTGGCCCTGGAGTTTTCAGAAAGAGACCATGGGAAGACCAAGGGCTGAGAAGGAGACTGCCTGTGCTGAGTCAGGCTGTCTGGGTTCCGGCCCTGGTTTTGCCTCTTACTAGATACTGAGATCCTAAGCAAGTTAATCAATCTGTGCAATTCTCAGTCTTCCAAAATAGGGATAATAAGATCTACTTCATGTGGTACTTAAGGGAAGAAATGAAAGAGTATGGAGTATAAAGTGCACACCAAAGCAATAAAAATGGCCAATATGAAAAAAAAAAAAAAAACTTTCTGACCAAGGAGCAAAGAAACGCAAAACAAACAGCAATGAGATACCACTTTCACCTGCCAAACTGGCAAAGATTAAAAGCAAATAAAGCTAGTACTCCATGCTAGAGATGTGAACGCAGACATTCTTATATATTGTTGAAAAGAATGTAAATTGGTACATATTTGGAGATCAGTTTGATAACATGCAGTGTGTATTAAGAGCCTAAAAAGGGTTCACTCTCTTTGACCCGGTGATTGACTTTTAGGTATTTAGCCTATGGAAACAATCATATGTGGAGAAAAAAAGACATGAATAAGTTTGTTCACATAGGTTCTTTCTATGATAGGAAAAATGTTCTAAGTTATAAGCTTTCATGACCTTCCTCTCTCCTACAGGGCGAAGAAGAATGTTTTGCTGCTAGATCAGTACAATGAGGGGATTGGAGGAAATGAAATAGTTTTAATCTAATTTACATTGAAAAAAGCAGATATTTACAAGAAAGGGAGAAAAATGTTATCAGAACCTTTGGAGTGGGGGAGAAAAGGATGGGATAAGGAAGAAGTGGGAAGAGAAGAGAACAGGGAAAGGGAAGGTGGGGAAAAGAAGAGGAATGACAAAGGAACTAGAGAAGGGAACTGGGGAAGGGAAGGAAGAAGAGAGAGCAGGAGAAAAGGAGCCAGTTGGGAGAGAATGTCAAACACTTATCCCATGTGTGAGGGTGGGAAGAGAAGAGAGGATTTTGAGAAGTTTTGTTGTGTCTTCTGAATGTAATCTCCTTTTGATTTATCTTGAGAAAGTAAATACTTCCTTTTTTTTTCCTTTTGTTCTCTTTCTCTCTCCTCCCCCCCTTTCCCTCCTCCTTTCTATTCTTCCACTTTCACTTCTTCCTCCTTTTTTTCTTTTTAAATGCTGGAATGATGTTTCTTTAAAATCTTGTCCAGGGCTACCCATCACCTTGGTTTTATATGGGTTATATTTAAAATAGCAAAAAATTAGAAATACCTTAAATATCCAAGATTAGGAAGTAGTTAAATAAGTTAACTGCATAGCTACACCCATTTAATTGTACTGAAGAATATGTAATAACATGAATATTTTTAATAATATATTAAGCAAAATAGGTGATATCTCAATATGGTAAATGCTATGGATTGAATTGTATCCCCCAAATTTATACTGAAGTTCTCAATTGGTCTCAACCCACCTGGAGCAAAGGAAAATGAAGAACACCAAACACACAAGGTAATCATGAGCCCAAGAGACAGAACGGACCACATAAACCAGAGACTACATTAGCCTTAGAAGAACTAGATGGTGCCTGGCTACAATGACTGCCCTGACAGGGAACACAACAGAGAACCCCTGAGGGAGCAGGAGAGCAGTGGATGCAGATCCCAAATTCTTGTAAAAAGACCAGACTTAATGGTCTGACAGAGACTAGAAGGACCCCAGAGGTCATGATCCCCAGACCTCTGTTAGCCCAAGACAGGAACCATTCCCAAAGCCAACTCGTCAGACAGGGATTGGACTGGACTATGGGATAGAAAATGATACTGGTGAAGAGTGAGCTTCTTGGATCAAGTAGACACATGAGACTATGTGGGCATCTCCTGTCTGAAGGGGAGAGGAGAGGGTCGGAAGCTGACCGAATGGACACGAAGAGAGAGTGGAGGAAAGGAGTGTACTGTCTCATTAGGGGGAGAGCAATTAGGAGTATATAGCAAGGTGTTTATAAATTTTTGTATGAGAGTCCGGCTTGATTTGTAAACTTTCACTTAAAGCACAATAAAAATTAAAAAAAAAAAATGAGCAGCACATTCTCTTCTACCTCCTAGTTCTTTGCATAGGGCCTGGGGTCTTAAAAGCTTACAAGTAGCTATCCAAGTCACACCAAGCAACAGAGGAAGAAGAGGAGGAGAAAATGGAATGTATGGCTAATTGCCTTGATGACTAGCTGCCTCCTTTGCTATGAGACCAGAACTGGATGGTACCTGGCTAATATTACTGAACCTATATAAGAATCCTGATCAAAAGGGAGAAAATGCAGAACAGAATTCCAAAATCTCATGGAATCCAGTCTTTCTGGAGCCATGGAGGCTGAATGAATGCCAGAAACTACTGCCCTAAGATAATCTTTAAATCTTAAACCAAAAATATCCCTTGAAGTCTTCTTAAATAATAAACAATAATTTAGCTTAACTAGTAAAGAATGTCTGCCTGAGCGTTATGCTCTTGTAAGATCTATCTATTTAAGATCACACTGACAACAGCAACTGGAAAGAATAGATAGGCACCTTAGGGAGCAGTGAATTTATGTTAATTGTGGGAGGAACATCTCTGAAAAGGAGTGTGAGAACGGCTGCACAACTCAAAGAATGTAATCACTATTACTGAATTGTACATGTAGAAACTTGAATTGTTATTATGTTTTTGCTGTGTATATTCTCAACAACAAAAATAAATTATTTTTTAAAAAATGAGTAGCACATGAACCATACAGCTTATAGAAAAAAAAAAAAAAAACACGGGAATATCTTTGCAACCTTGGGGGAGGCAAAGATTTCTTGGCAGGACACAAAAGCCACTTATCATAAAAGAAAAATTAGACTTCATTCAAATTGAAAATTTCTACTCATCTAAAGACACCACTGGCAGGACCCCTGGTGCTATAATGGTTAAATGCTTGGCTGCTAACCTGAAGTTCATAGATTTAAATCCACCAGCTGTTCTGTGGAAGAAAAGACCTGGTGATCTGCTCCTGTAAAGATTACAGGCCAGGAAACGGTATGGGGCAGTTCTACTCTGTATTATAGGGTCACTATGAGTCAGAATCTACTTGATGGCATACAACAACAAAGACAGTACTAAGAAAATGAATAGACAAGCCACAGACTGGGGAAAAAAAAAATTCATAGTACATATTCCTGACAAAGGGCTCATATCCAAATAAAGAATGCCTATCAACAACAAAAAGATGGACCACACAATTAAGAAATGCACAAAAGACTTGAACAGACACTTCACAAAAATAGATACATAAATGGCCAATAAATCATGAAAAGGTGCTTGTGGTAAATGTTGTACTGTACCACCCATATTCTCCTTTAGGAATGAAGAAGGCTGCCCCCAACTGTCAGCCTATTTCAGAGATTGCCTCAATTGAAAAGCCCTGATTTGTTTAAAGGTCATTTCTTCCCAGGATGGTATGCATTCAACGGCTAACCAACATGGGAGTATAAAGGCCTGACCCCTCATATAACCTCATAGCATCTTTGAAGGATTATCCCAGCTTCAGTGTTCCCCATACGGTCAACTGAGGCCTTATGTTGAGACTGTATCACAACTCAAATTCTTCCTCTGCCCAATCCTGCTTCTGTCTCTTCCCTCCACAGTTGTCGAGCCCAAGAGCATGCCCTAAAAAACCTTCCGCTAATCTCCCTCTCAGGATCAGCTTCCAAGGGAATCCAGCCCGTGACAATGCTCAACATCATTAATCATCAGGGAAATGCAAATTAAAACCATTATACCACTTTACATCCACTAGAAGGGCTAAAAGAAGACTGACAACACCAAATGTTGGTGAAAATGTGGAGAAATTGAAACTCCACATCTGGTGCTGTTGCTGGTAGGAGTGTAAATGGTACAACCACTTTGGAGAATTGTTTGGTGGTTTCTTATTAAGTTAAACGTATATTTAACCGATGGTCTAGCAATTCCATTCCTAAGTATGTACCCAAGAGAAATGAATACGTATATCCATAAAAAGACTTGTACACGAATGCACACAGTAGCCTTATTTAGAAGCCAGAAACAATCTGAATGTCTATCGAGAAGAGAATGGATAAATTGTGGTATAGTCATACAGTCATACCATACTACTCAGCAATATAAAGGAATAAACTACTGATACAAGATGGATAATCATCAAAAAACATGTGCAAAAGGAGCTAGACACACACAAAAACACACACAGAATGATTCCATTGATATGCAGTACAAAAACTGGCAAAACAAATCTATGGTGTTAGAAATCAGAAAGTAATTGCTTCAGTGACCTATGGGGGTGAGTGTGTGGTGTAGTGGAGGTGGGGTTGGGGATTAACTGTAAAGGGCTATGAGGAAATTTTCTAAGGTCGTGCAAAGTTTTTATAAATTTTGTTTTGGGTAGTAGCTACGTAGTGGTTACAATTATAAATAGTCATTGCCTTGAACATTTTAAGATTTGTCTGGTTTATTATATATAAATTATACTTCATTAAGAGCTTTACACATACACACCAAGTAAGTGGCACATACTAGGCTCTCGATAAATGGTTAATAAGTGAAGAGATTATTTTCCTAAATAACCAAGTTATTAATGATTATGGAAAAGATTTCCCTCCCCTGGGTTATGGTAAAATGTGAAATTCTGTTGGGCTTCTCCTTGATTAAAATCTTATGAATATTCATTATTCAGAGTTTTTTTTTCCTCCCCCCATTAAAATGTTTAAGCTTTGATATCTACAGGAGTGGCGGAATCAGGTCTACAATGTCCGCCTGCATCCTTTGCTGGGGAGTGCAAACGCTAAAAGTGTTAAGATAGTAACAGTGGTAAGAGAAAGAAACAGCCTTTGGTTTCCCGGTGTGGTGTGTCAGTATTTGGCAGTCACCTGCCATAATCTTGTCAATGTCACTTTCAAAGCAATTTCTTTTATAAAAGATGGCATAATCACCACCCCATTCTGAACATGGGTATCTAATCTCAGAAATAGTATTTAAAATATGTGAAATATTTGAAGAGACAAGTTGATTTCTGTGGAGCCACTTGATATTAACCTATCCTGCTTTCCACCAAGGTGAATACCCTGGGGTATAAGAAAATCAGAAGAGAGTCGGAGAATCCTTTTTAGAGTTTCATAGCCTAAAAAAATTAAACATGACAGAATGGCAATCTACTCTCAAGAAAAGGATTTTTGCAGACACACAAAGTTATTTTAAAATTCTCTTTTATAAAATCAAACAATTCGAAAGCCGTTGGTTGCCATCTTCAGAAGCTGAAAGGCTACCGGTAGGGTTACCAGATTTAGGAACTAAAAATATAGGATGCTCAGTTAAATGTGAATTGCAGATAAACAATGAACAGTTTTTAAATATAAGTATGCCCCAAATATTGCATATTTTTAGTACAACCATGTCCCAGGCAATATATTTTTTAGTTCTACTACAGAAGTATCTGTTGTTCATCTGAAATTCACATTTAACTGAGCATCCTGTATGTTATCCGGTCAACTTAATACTGGGGAGAGTTACTAAGCCTAACCCCTCTGTTACTCTGCAGAACAAGGGGCCCCAACCTGGCTATGAGAATGTGCCTTTATGGTTGTTACATAGAATTACAAGGTTAGGAATGGTCATGGCAAAAGGAGAACTGGGCCTTCTGCTCTGTGGATTTCCACTGTCTTTTTTTTCCTCAAGCGCTGAAACATACCATGAAGAGCATTTAAATGTATTTCCAATTATTTAGAGTGATAATGGTTTAATTCTGCTAAATAAAAAGTATTCTTTGTCTGGGTCTCTAGGGTTGGCTTGTGTAGGGGCTAAGAGCTAGGATTTCTATACCTAGAGAACTTGTTTCTCTTGCTAAGTTTGCTATTCCTCGTGAGAAATGAACAGACTTGATTTTATAAAGCAGTTTGAGGACTTCAAACATGCTGTATGAAAAGACTTGTTTCTAATGAAGTTATTCCTCATCCCGTTCACTAAAGGACTACCCCCATTTTTCTGCTTTTATAAACCCATGACAGTACGTCAGATCTCCAGGGCAGAAGCCTGCTTCTAGCAGGCCCTATTACCTAGCGCTCTAGAGGTAGGTGGAAAACAGCAACATTGGTTGCTGGTTTAAGAACTAACGGAGAGAGCATTCTTTCAGCATCAGCTGATGCTTTGCAGCATGGGATTCTATTACCCTCATTTGAGCTGCCTGGTTATTCTAACAATCAGATCTTTCTGTCTCATTCCTGTCACCCAGCCTTGACACTAGCTATCATGTGCCCTTTTTGCCTTAACTCCCAGGCACACGATTCTTTTATTTTCTTTAAACTCAAATCCTGGAGTATTGTAATTTTTAGGACATTTACATAGCTTATGACAATATTGGAATGGAACATTTGAAATCAGGACTGGCCTGTGAAATCTAGGACACATGGTCCCCCTAATATGTCAACACTTGTTCTCCAACAATTACCTTGGACAGCAAGACTATCTGGAAAGGAGACAAGACCGGGAGTCAGAAATTCTCATCATGGCTCTCGTCATTGCTTCGTTGTTAACTTTGAACAAATTGCTGCATCTATCGCTGTCCTGTGTCAGTTTCTGATGCCCTTTTATTCGAAGCCCTCTATAACAATAATAAAAAAGCAAAAGGAACTCATTCCCAACTTACTTTGGCTATCCTTAAAATTTAAATTCTGAATCTTAATGTTTGTAACACGGCATTCTGGTCTATGCTTTTACCAGGAAAGTTATGTAAAAAAGACTTTTTAACATTTTACCATTTTAATTACTGGTTTAGAAGGATGAAATGCAACCTGTAAAAATCAAGTCTTAACCCAGCCTGGACTGAACTAAGGTGTTTTAATTCCTGGAAAACGTAAGAGGGGGTAGAGCTTATAAATCAAAGAAAGACAGTAAGAATAGCACTCCTATGCGACTCCTGTCTCATCTCCACCTCCTCAGCTCCTTTGATCCCGTCACCCTCCCTCTCTACAAACCTGTTATGTCCAGTCGATTCTGACTCATAGCGACCCTACAGGAAAAAGTGGAACTCCCCATAGGGTTTCCAAGGAGTGACTTGGTGGACTCCAACTTTTGATATTTTGATTAGTAGCTGAACTCTTAACCACTGTACTACCAGGACTCCTACATACCTATAGCCTCTCACATTAAAATAAGACGTAATCAATCACTTTGGCAAAAGTGCATCGTGCCAAAGGAAGATGACCTATTTTGGCATCTCATGGCACTGAGCCACATCAGGATAGGGCACAGCAAAAATACAGGGCTTCCTGATGAAGAGTTCCTGAAACTCTGGCCTCCACTTCATAGCTAATGAAGGTTTGGGGCAAGAAAAGTATAAATCTCTCTTGAATGGTTCAAATTGTGCCTTTCTGCCTCAAGAGTTTTGTCTTTTTTTTTTTTTCCCTTTTGGCTTGCCCTAATTCCTGATGTAAGGTCCCTGGGGCATCTGTGCTATGCCTCATTCTCAGTCAATGTATATTTTATACAGTGTGATCGCACTTTGAACTAAAATAGACCGTGTATCTAGAAACCCACCGGTGTGGTTTCCCAGGGCTAAAACATATGAACAGTTTGCATTGCTTTCTGTCTCTTTGGCTTCTTCTTGAGTCAATTCACAATACAGAGGTGTTACGATCTAGATTTAAAAAAAAAAAGGCACCAGATCCCAAAGGCTAGCGTCTGGGCCAAGACTATTTTCCTAAATCTATCCTAGAAAATGTACAGTATCTGAAAATAAAAGAGTCCCAGATGCTTATCTTAGTCTATCTTCAGCTCTGACATTATTTGTTTATTAGGGACAAGATGACTTTCAGTTCAGTCCTGTGAACAAGCAGGCCACAAGCCAACTTCTAGCTCCCCCTACACTTTTTAAGGGCTTATTAATCTTGACTCCTATGCAAATTCTACAAGGAGGCTGGCAGTAGAAGATCCTCATCTTTAGTTATTTAAGATATGTGGCTAAGACTTCAGTGCAGATTGCTCTCTTGAATCACACCCCATGATATGTGATTCTACCAGCCTGCCAGGCCTTAATGTCTAGGGTCTCTTTTGAGAAACAATACCAATATCTGTTTAAAACTTCACCTCACCCTTAACCTAGGGTTGTGGACAAATCTTGTGATTATTTGCTTTACTAGGCAAGGGATCAGGTAATGAGTATAAATCTGATGTAAATTCTTCCTGCCAGGGATTTAAAAAGCAAACAGAGAAAGAGCCAAGGGTGGAGAAACTGAGGCTGGCTGATTGTTGGTAAGCTGCTGAGACTTCTAATCCTCTTGGCTACTCATAGGTCTGGTTCAACCTGTGCCCACACTTCATTTTTGGATTTGAAGTCAAGGCAAGCATCACTGCTAATTCCATCATGCCAGCTCCAGAACACTGTAACCTTTAAAGGCTTGGGATTCCACGAGAAATGTGGTAACAGCATTCCAGAGACCCAGGCATTAGACATGGACATATGCATTCCTGCCTGCAGCAGAGGGTGCTGGCTTCACTCCAGCAGATGAAGCTAGACTTTCTCATATTCTGCAACGTCCTGATGGCTAACCATAAGTGGACACAGCCAAACAGGCTCATCTCAATTTGAAGATCACCAACAAAGGGATTGGGTGTAGTCATGTAACTGCCAGTCACTCTGGATTAGTAAATAAATCTGGAATAGTGATTGTGAAAAAGGAAGCAGAAGTACTAAAAAAAAAAAAAAAAAAAGTGGTGGAAGGGGGGCTAGAGGAAGTAAGACAGGTGGAAACATGTGACTTTTTCAACTTCCTGATGGAAAGATACCAAGAAAAATAAAATTCTTCCTGACTATAAAGACCTTTCTTTGGCACATCTAAATGTATATAATGTCAGATTGTCACTCTCAAATACATAAACATATATGTCTTCTATTATGGTATTATATACTTGTTAAGAGTTGGAACTGACTCAATGGCAATGAGTTTGTTTTTCTTGGATATAGTTATTACCTGTCAGTATAGCATGCATTTTAAAGCAGACAGAATTAACCTACTTTTCAGCGAAGAACACAGTTAAGCAACATTCCAGCAGCTCCTCACATTTCCAACAGTCATTCCAACAGCTGTTTTAAGTTACAGAAGAGTTAAGGCTGGGACCTCATGGTACCAACTTCCTATGGATTGTTCTCCAACTTTTTGTGTCTCTGTCTTTTGGAACCCCTTCATCGTATTCTGCAGGTAAGACTCATATTAGTAGAATAAGTTTTAATTTTCACACTTGAAAGTGACATTGAAGGCCATAATTTCTAAGTCGGGAGCTAAATATTAACAGTAATGCTTTGTTTTTTTCTATCATGAGAGGTTTTGTAATGGTCTCCCAAAGTCTCCACATCTTTCTCTTCTCCTTTCAATGTTCCATAGCCAGGGTTTCTTTCGCTCTCACCTGAGTATTTTGGCTATGTAACTCAACTCCTTTCTATGCTCTTTGCTTTGAAACATCTCTTCCAGTGACTTACATTTGCTCTATTTGTCCTTTACTCCAGCCCCTATCTAACATTCCTGCTATGTAGAGTATTCCGACATTAAGAAAATGTTAGATTTTTAGAAATTCCCAACTACAGGTGAATGAAAGCATGTATTATTACACACATACCTGCTTTACAGATGGGGAAACTGAGGCAGAGGAATTAAAAGATTTGCTCTAGGTCATAGAGAAAGACAGTGAAGAGACTGGGACTACTTCGTGTCTTTAGATTACTGCTTGAAGCCTGAAGACAAAAGTGCATATTAGAATGTATTAGGTGGTTTTATATATTTTTTCTTTTTTAACTTTTTATTGAAGTACACAGATGTGCAATATAGATTTTTCCCTTGCAGATTTTCAAGGGTTCCAGTAAACAGAGAAGCCTAGAAATCCGTAAGAAGTAGGGCTAACGACCTTGAGACATTTCTGATTTCCCCACTCCTTCTGTAACACCACGGAGGGACGTGAATTTCTAAGGACCCTTGAGTTCCTCTTTTCAGTTACTTGAAGAAGCCTGCCTGGGGCATATACTTGTTACGCAGTCTTACTTAAAGGCACTATATGCTACTTTCTATTTCCCCTTCCCAAGCTATAAATAGTAGATCTGGGCTCACTTTTGACTTGCTGCATTGGAACTTCCTGGGTCATGAGACTAGGGATGGGACCAATTAAGGGCCACCACTTTCCCCACAGCAAGCTAACAATTACTGCTGCCATGAAACTCTGTTTCTTAAAAAAATCTTTTCTGTGATTTTAAAGGTTATCTCTAGTCATAGTTTCACACAGTTTCTCTATAGGGCACATATCTACATAAAGGTAAGACTACAGACTGGGTAAAAGATTCTCTCTTGGTTAATCGGTTAGTCAGGTCAATAACAATTGAGATGTACCTTGTGCAGGGCCCAGTACTGTTACAGAACTAGAAGGGAAGCTCTTGCTGGTAGCACACCTTGCAGAGATATACATAGACAGGTATCCCCTGCTTTTCAAAAGTTTGCTTTACACCACTTTGTTTTTACTAAAGACCTACTTTAGTACCTGTTTTTGCTAACTGAAAGAAATCTGAAGAGGATTTTCACTTTTATGAGAAAGGGTGAAAAGTAGAAATAGCATTCAGTGTTTGTTTTGCAGCAAGCCGCTAAAAAAGGCAGCAAACACCCCAAGCAGTGGAAGTGGCATCGTCACGCTCCTTCCCCGGTAACTACACTCAGCATCTCAGCATCGAGCCGCCATAACTTTGACTGAGCTGTGTCTCTGAGTATCTGTGCTTTATCTCGATTTATTTTAGTATGGTTTGACAGGTTATTTTTTGGGTCTGTGAATGCTCAAAAAATTTTCCCATATAAGTTTATGGTAATTGTTTCTTCGCTTTACACCATTTTGGCTTATGAAAGGTTTCACAGGAACACTGGGTGGAGGGGAACCTGTAAAACAAATTAAAAACAATAGAACAAGTACAAATAAATCAGCAAAAGCCAAGTACTTGTGAGCTGATGGGAAAGAGGTTAGAGTTGGGTGGAGTTTGTCAATGAGGACTTTCCAGGAAAAGGTGAGTTTTGAAGGAAGGGAGGGGCATGGGTTTGCTGAAAAGGCTTAGGAGTTCATTCCAGCAATAAAGGCTTGAGTAATGGTAGAGAAGAGAGAATGGGCAAGCAGTACAGCCAGTTGGTAAACAGGTTAGCTTGCTAGGATCCGAGAATCCATGTTTTAAAGGATAAGAAAAAACAAGCCTGTGAAAATGGTAAGGACAGTTCATGGAGAGCCTTAAATGGTTATAAATCAAATTTGCTTTAACCGACAAGTGAGAACCTTATGGGTTCTTGCATAATGAAAATAACTTTTTAAGAAGCTGAGATAAGATGGATTAGAATAATCAAAACGAGAAAGTTCTCAAGGAGAGAAAAAATGCCTGGGTCCCAAAGCCAGCTCTGCCACTTATTAGCTATGTGACCTTGGCAAGTCATTGAATCTCTGTGTGCTTGTTTCCTCATCTGTAAAATGGGGACAATGGTGCCTACCTCACAGAGTTGTTAAGAGGATTAAACAAGTTAATACAGGAAAAGTGTTTAGTAAGCACTCAGTAAATGTTAGCTATTATTACTCAGAGGAAACCCTGGTGGCATAGTGGTTAAGTGCTATGGCTGCTAACCAAAAGGTTGGCAGTTTGAATCCACCAGGCGCTCCTTGGAAACTCTATAGGGCAGTTCTACTCTGTCCTAAAGGGTCGCTATGAGTTGGAATCGACTCGATGACAAGTTTGGTTTTTATTACTCAAAAAGTGGTCATAGAAATGCATTCAGGTGACAAAAGGCTTGTCTTGTATCTTAGTTTGAAAGGATTGCAGCTTTGCAGTTTGCCCTTCTAAACGATAAGTAGGATTCAGAGGCTAAGTGGGTAGCCCAGTGTCCAAGTCTATGCTGCCTCATACAACTGCCACTAGCCACATGTGGCTACTGAGCACCTAAAATGTAGCTAGTCCAAAATGAGCTGTGCTGTAAGTGTGAAACACAACCAGATTTTGAAGACTTATATTAAAGAATTATGAAAAATACCTCGTTAATATTTTTATATTGATTACATCCTGAAATGATAATATTTTGAATATGTTGGGTTAAATAACAGGTATTACTAAAGTTAATTTCACCTGTTTCATTTTTTACTTTTTTTTTAATGTGGCTATTAGAAGATTTAAAATTACTTAAGTGGCTCCCATTATATTTTTACTGGACAGCACAGGTCTAAGACAACATTCTGCACTGAGTTTTGTTAATAAACAGGTTGAACCTGAGAAGTTTCTATAAAGGAATGTGGGGATTATGAATAAATCTCCTTGCCCTTGACACTTTAAAAAATATATATGCATCTCAATTTGTGAGATGGCTATAGAACTGAAAGAATCATAGCTAGTTCATCATTAGCCAGGCCACAATTGGTGAAGTCTTTTAGAAAGAAACAAATATAATAACGGGAAAAAGGTGAAACACCTTATTTTAAACATTAAGTCATGGAAACAAAAAATTTCCTAACTTTTGAAACCGCTCCTTCAAAGGGCTAAATTGCCTTGGTTCAAATAACCTGGATTATTGAAGTTTTTTTGATAAAAAAATTTTTCAAATCATCCTTTGAAATTGCTACTTAAATAGGAATAATTGCAGCCAAAGAGCCTCAAGTCAGGGCTTTCCGCTGGCCTGGAGGTAAAATCCAGTTTGGGGTGTGGCTCTGAACTGATATTTCAAAAGTTTTCCCTGACTGTACTGACCATCTGTGTAGTTTTCAACTTCCAAAGACATCTCAGGGGTCCCTCATGCCTTTCTTTCCGCTTCTCAAATCCTTCCGGGCTGCTTCCGGCTCGCAAGCCGCCCGGCTCCCGCTACGCGTAGACAGGTGCAGCGCTGGCAGCCACCTCCCAGCCCCTTTGCGCCGGCGACCCCGCGCCCTCGCCTGCTCCTCCCCCTGCCCCGGCGCGCGCGCGCACGCCGGCGGGGGCGCGCCCGGCCGACGGGGCCGCGCACGCAGCCGCCACCACCTCCTCCGTCCCTCCCATCCTCCCTCCCTGGCGGCCCTCCTCCCCTCCCCTCCGCCCCTTCCCCGTAGGCAGCCAGCCCGCCAGCCCGCCCGCCCGCACTGCCTCCCTTCGGGCCCCTAGTGCTCAGGCTGGGTCTCTCCCAGACTCCCCGGTCGCTCTCCTCAGGCGGTCGCCCGCACTCGGTGGATGTGGCTGGCAGCCACCGCCCCCTCCCTCGCTCGCCGCCTGCTCCTCCTCGGCCCTCCGCCTCCTCCCCTCCTCCTCCTCCTCAGCCGCTGTTCTCGCCGCCGTCGCCGCCTCCACAGCCTGGGCCTCGCCGCGATGCCGGAGAAGAGGCCCTTCGAGCGGCTGCCCGCCGATGTCTCTCCCGTCAACTACAGCCTCTGCCTCAAGCCCGACTTGCTGGACTTCACCTTCGAGGGCAAGCTGGAGGCCGCCGCCCAGGTACGGCAAGCTGCCGGGCGAGCAGTTAGGCCGCGCCCGCGGGCTGGGCTGGGGGCCCGGCGGGCGGGCCTCGGCGCTGCGGGGCCGGGGCGGGGGCGGCCGGCTCGGGGGTGGGCGCGCCCGTCTGGGGCGGCGGCGGGGCGCCGGGCCCGCGTGCTCTGCCTGCTTGGGCTGGGGCCGGGCGGCGCTGCGGGGAGCGCTGCGGGGAGCGCTGCGGGCGCGGGCGGGCGGGCCTGGCCTGTGCGCCCGCTGGGGCGCGCACACCTGTGTGGGGCTTCCACGCGGGCCCTTCCTGCCTCGGCAGTGTCCTGGGAGCGGCCGGAGGGGTCATCGGAGTCCGCGCTCTGTCTCAGCCTCCTGACTCAGTTCTTTTCCCCGGTTCTCCCTACACCCCACGGGGGATGGATTGGGAGGGGCGGTCATCTGAGACTCCGGCCGCCGCGCTGTCGCTAGGAGGGGAGCTTCTGGAAGGGGGGAGAGCGGAGAAGGAGAACGTTAATCCCAGGCAGCCTTGCCGAGTTCTCCCCGCCTGCTCCAGCTCTGGGGCTGGGTTTCCAAGATGATCCGCCCCCTCCCCCTTTCCCCGCAAGTGACAGTGCAGCAGTGACTTTGTTCTCTCCTAACCTCTAGAGGAGCTGCCGGAGGACCCCGTCTCCGCTGTTCTTCTATTTTCCTTGCTTTGCGGCCTTTGAAGCAGGTGGATTTGTTGCTACAGCGATGATGGCTTAGCAGTACCCTTTTCTAAAAGAAGCTGTTAGTTTTAGCATGCCGCTGGGGAAAATATCCCATTACTCTCCATTGCAGTTTTTGGTGAATCATGGCCCCACAGTGTTATTTGCAATATTGATTGATTGGAGGGACCATTGGTATAGGTGTCCTGCAAAGATTTTAAACAATAGACTTGTACCTTGTTCTCTTAAGTGTTATATGAAGCCTATAATGGAAAGTGGGAATTGTTTAGTAGCTATCTTTAAAAAGTAATGATGGTAAATATATTTTGTTTCATTTTTTTTCCTACTGCAGCCAGGGGGTAAAAGTCAGTAGGCCTCAACTATGAAGAACAGGGTGTATGTATGTAGCAGCGAGATGAAAGGAAACGTAGACAAGTATGAGAATGAATCGAAAGTTGGCAGTTGTCTTTGAAAGTCAAGAGGGCATGATACTCACTTTGAAAATATGTCTAAAACTGTAGGTTTTAAAACTACACTGTCAGACTCAGTATAATGAATCTGGTGAATCGCTGGTGTGAGAACATGAGATATCTGGGGTCTGGCTCCATCAAAAGGCAAAGCTTATCCCTGTGCAAGTCAGGCGATTTAAAAATTTTCCATTAACAATATGAATCAGAATGAGTGCATCTTGAGTCTAAATTAGGATTTGAGAGGGCTGTTTGGGAGACTATGGTTTAAGACTAGAGTGTTTGATATATATTGGCAGGTAGTAAGATGGGAGGGATTGTAAACAGTAGTGTCTTGTGACTTGGCAAACCTACAGGAAGAAGGACCTGGCAATGAATGAGTTCGCATTATGTGAGAAGACTGACATTTTAAAAAATCATTTTTTTTTTTATCCCCTTGGTTGGCATAATGGCTTCATAATTTTGAGAAACATATATATTTGGAAAAAAGTATTTTAAGAAGTCAGTAATGATTTTTAAATGATTATTAAGAAGTGACTGTTTTAAGTGTTAGGCTGGAACAACAAAGGGTGACCTGCTTCTTCTTCCCCTTTTAAACTTGCTTTTCCAAAAAGATGAGAACTGTGTGGAAGAATGCTTTGGGCTATGGAAGGAACACATACTAACGTACCACATATTAGCAGGGACTTGTTAATTTCATACAAGGAAATAAATGAGTCTTTTTAATAACAAACATTCTAAAGCATTTATTTTCAGAAATTCTTTTCTGGGTAGGTGGCAGCAGAAATTAAAGAAGGCGTGATAGTGAATTTTTTACCAGGTTTTATTAAAGAATTATTGGGCTTTTTAATTAAATTCATTGCTACCTCCAGAAGTATAAACGAGTTTACATTAAACCAAACCCGTTGCCATCGAGTCTATTCAGACTGCATCACCGGGGCTCCTAGACTTTATGTTAGTGAAAAGTAAAACGCATGTATTAATGTTTTTGGAATACATGGATTGGAGCCAAAAAAAAACCAAACCCATTCCCGTTGAGTCGATTCTGACTCATAGTGACCCTATAGAACAGCAAAACTGCCTCATAGGGTTTCCAAAGAAGGAGCGGCTGGTGGATTGAAACTGCCAGCCTTTTGGTTAGCAGCCAAGCTCTTAACCATTGCCAGTGGGGTCCCCTGGATTGGAGCAGTATGTTTAAACTCTGACATTTAGTGATATTGTGGAAATTAAAAAAATACCGACAATTCATATCTCTAGAATCCTAGATTTATAACTGTTCTTTACAGTTTCTTAATAGTTGGAGTCATGTTACGTAAAGTATGCAAGTTGCAGGGCTGCTTTAGTTGCACAATTTTATGATAAGCATAGTGTATTTGTACAGGTTACATATTAGAAACTTAGTGGATTTTTAACCCGGCTTGGGGTGTGCACTCCTGGGGAAGGTGAAGAAATTAGTCAATGTGCAGTGATTTAAAAATTAGTTGTCTTTCAGATAAGTTATAGCATGTACCAGTTGCCTATTCCGATTCATGGTGACTGCGTGTGTGGTCTGATTGAGCAAGTTTTGAAAATGTGTTACCATTGGCCTAGAGAAATGGGACATCCCTTCTCCCCTCCTTTAACATTGAATATTTGAGAGCAGAGGAGTTGTGTAGATATTTTACATTTTCTTTCAATTTGCAAAACAATTAATTAAAATGGATTATACTTCCTGGTTATGAGTCTGTAGTGGTTGGTACAGTAGTTGGGCTTTCTCTTAAGGAAAGATGTTACCTGTGCCAGAGAAATTAACTTCATGCTTCGAGACTAAAAATTAGGATATGTTAGCCAGTCCACAGCTTCTGCCAACAAGATATTTGTGATGGTGATGACTAACGTGGCACTGAGGATAGTTACAGATATGGTAGTTTGTTTGGCAGGCCAAAAACTTGGCACCTAAATATATGTTATTGTCAACCCTGTTTGCATATTTTTTTATGCAATAGTCTTGGCCTTTTTTTTTTTTTTGTACTTTAGATGAAGGTTTGCAGAACAAACTAGCTTCTCATTAAACAGTTAGTACACATACTGTTTTGTGACATTGGTTAACAACCCCACAACATGTCAACACTTTCCCTTCTCGACCTTGGGTTCCCTGTTACCAGCTTTCCTGTCCCCTCCTGCCTTCTAGTCCTTGTCCCTGGGCTGGTGTACCTCTTTAGTCTCATTTTATTTTATGGGCCTGCCTAATCTGGTTGAAGGGTGAACCTCAGGAAGGCCATTTTTTATTATGTTTGAAAAAAGTGATAAAAGTCGTAATTTGTCCAGCATTGTTCTAGAACACTAAATGGTCTTAAAATTTTATCTAAATTTGAAAGATCGGTGGTCAGAGGTTGAATTCGTTCAGATTTTCTATTCTGTTTCTTGAAATGTGTCTATAAGGAAACACCTAACTGTAAGAAAGTGTTTTAATATGTTGCGCTTTCTCCAGTAGCCTCTGACAATGAATCCTGTGGTGAATTTTCCGGATAACTGAACTTACCATTTGAGGTACTTGGACTTTGAAAAATATTTTCTGATTTGGATGGAAATATTCCTAAAATACAGTATCTTCAAAAACATTATCTCATTTCTCTTTATAATGAAGGATTTCTTTTAATTTTTTCCAAATACTAGACATCATTTGGAACATCTAGCATTGGTGCTAGAATACTTAGAACCATAGAGGCTAACCAGAACTGTGTACTGTAATTTTTTAGTTTCATATTTCTTTGAAGTTTTTTTAAAATTTGTTTTCCTTACTTTCAGGTTATTACTTTTTGTGCCTTGTTACTGCCTGTTGTGCAATTTCTTCCCTCCTCTATCTGGCTGAGCTTGATCTGAAGGGGTCTGAGTAATCAGATAAACATGCTCGTTTGAGCTTAAAAAAAATTATTTCTAAGTGAAGTTTTGATGGATTCACTTCTGAGTGAAGGGTATTAGCTTTATTCCTGTGTCATCTATTCTGGCTTTTCACACGGGTTCCCTCCCCTCCCTTTTTTAAACTAACTTACTTCCTGGTTCTGGATAATTGATATTGTTCAGTACAACTTAGATAAATGTGATCCTGAGTAGTAAATTATCTATGAGGCTTCTCTGAACTTTGCTACATAAATGAGCTTGTTCTCATCTTGTTCTAATCTGTACGTGAGGCAGGGGTAAAGGACTGAGTCTTCTAGTAGCTGTTTTGTTGTCGGCTGAGATTAGTTCTCCAGATCTTAGAGGTTTTGTTTTGAACACCATACAAGTATGTGGTTCTCAGTTTATTTCGTCGCTTGTAATCTTAAAAAAAATTTTTTCCTTTAAATTAGAAAATGTTTTAGAAATACAGAAAAGTAACCCACCACTCAGATTTAAGAGATATTAGTGTTTTGCCATATTTGCTTCAGACTGTGCATGCTGGTTTGGGGGCAATAAAATGTCACAGATTCTACTAAAGCCCATTCCTGTCACTTGCCCACCCCCCAGAGGTAGCTTTGTCATAAGGTAGATGCATGTTATTCCTATGTATATTTTAAGATGTTTATTGCATATTAAGTAGCCGTGAATAATAAATGCCAATATTCTGTATATCTAAAATTTTTACATTAATGATATCTTCTTATATTTGACCTCTTTTCAGTATCTCTTATTAGAAAATTTGGCTCAATTTTGAGCTTACTAATTATTTGCTGCTTATTGTCTTTAGAAGTTATAGCACTATTCCACCAAGACAACGATTATTATAAAATTTTAATGATGAAATATCCTGTTAGGGAAAGTGACTCAGGCTTTAGACAGACAAGTATTTGGAATTGTCAACACTGGAGATTTCCTTTTACTAAAATTTCAGGGCTTTGGCAATCAGGAGGGGAAAAAAAAAAAAAGAACTCTTGATCCTTAATACAGTAAATTTAAAGTGTATTCCTGGGTTATTCTAGTGAAGACTCATTCAGGAAAAAAAAGAATTGTCTCAGATTGCTGCCTCTGTACTTTATAGGAAACTCTGATTGTAAAATTGTTACCAAGGGTCAAGCTACCTCTTTAGTAGAGCGTTACTTAGTATTTGCTTCAATCAAAGTGTAGTCTGTATAGGACTCCAAGAAGACAACCCTGGGTTTGCAACAAAGAAATGATACTAACATTCCATTCTTTAGTGCATCAAATGGAAAACTCGGAAGTTAGCACGTTATCAACACAATTTATATGTCAACTTTAACATTTTACTTATATTTTAAGCTTGGAAACTGAAGATCTTATTGCTGAAATTCCTTTGATTTGTTACCTGTTTTTGATACTGTAGCACACAGGTAATATTCACTAACATGATGGTGTTAATATGTGAGAGATCACATACTGCATCATCAGGTCAGCGCTGTTGTTTGGAAAGCATGAAAAAGAGCAATGTAGTCGGCACTTACGCTTATGTCCACACTGATGTTTTAAATTACCTTCCTTGAGCAGTACATATGTGCTCATATCCAAAGTGCTGTGTAATGCAGCCAAAGTTCTTAAATTTTATATCATTCTTTATAAACTGCTAGGGGGATGCTATTAGATGATATTCAGGGTAGTAAGATCTTTATGGTTAGAGTACATCTTTTTAATTTTGGTTGGTGTGTGTGTCAGTAATAACATCTATTAAGTGATTACTGTGTATTTGACACTGAATGCTAAAATAAGTACTTTTCACGCTTATCCCATTTTTTAGTCAGCTTTTTTAACCAATGCATCTCTAATATGGGACAGAATATACTGACCGATGTTTAAAATTTTAGTGGAGTTCTATTTTTAAGTATAATGGGTTCTTCCCGCCCACCCTTCCAGAAACCACCCTGAAAGAAAAAAGAAAAAAAAAATTGTTCAGCAATCAGCTTAATTCATTAGTATGATCAGGTGGGTTTTCCCTAAGCACAGGAGGAATGGGAATGTACTCGGAATTGAATGTTGTAGACTGTGCCCTTCCAAAGAACGCAAACACTTTCCCTGCGAGTGGTTACAGTAGTCGCGTGCTAGGTGTGATTTGGCATGTGCGATGTTCAGCAGGTATCTTGATATTGGTAGATTCACCCTAGATGTTGATGGATGAAAATGTGGTTGCTAACATGAAGATTAAGACCGATTACTAAAACCACTGTTATTATTCAGTTGGCATAAACATCAGGCTCTGAAAGATCTTTACTCTTTGGGGCATACCCCAGTAAGTGCTTCATTTCTCCGTGTTTCTGATATTTTTTTTCCAAGTCGGTTTATGAATAGGCAAAGAGAATTTTTTTTTTCTTTTTGTTTGTTTAGACATAGTGCTATAAATGGCCAGTTGGGATATAAAGATTATAGTGCTGTTTAGGTATGTCCTGGTGAAATAAACAGTGTGAAGAATTTTGCCACTTGAATAAAAACTGTTCATTAAATGACATTTTTGTTTTTAAACAAGATTTATGAGGGTTTTTTTTTTTTTTTAGTAAGCCAAGTTAGTTTCACTTTGTGTTACACATTTTGACAGTCTGTTGCAGGCCTAATAGCATACTGTCTATAATTTAGGCCAAGTAATTTTAGCTTAAATTAATCAGGTTTAAAGATGTATTGGTTATTAATAAAATGATTACTCTTAGGTATAGCTTTTTCATACAGATATCACATTACTTTGATGTCCTTACCTAGTTCTGTGATCTGTTCAGGAGTCTCAAGCTGGAGGCATTATTAACTGACCTGCATGTGTTTTGCTTGGTCTACATAGTATTTTTGACATTTTTGAATTAGTTGTGAGCATTGAAAAATTGGGAGATTGCACATCAAATCTGAATTTATGACTTCTTTTGAAAAATTGGAAGATCTGTTAACACTAAGCCTGCTTTTCAGTTTAGCAATAATTGCCTGGTTCCAAGAAATGGCTACCTCCCCCATCATTTAGAGGGTTAGGCATAACCCCCACCTGGCCTGCTACACTCATTTACAGTACCTGCCTCACTGGCCCCTGTAGGCATTTGTTTGTGATTTAGAGCATCTGCATTTTTGTTTTTTTAGATTTAGACCCTTAAGATATCTGAAAATGAATGAGATTTTGTTTAATGCAACAAAATGAATGTATATAAACAAAGTTATAACCAAAATAAAAGATGGGCAAGGGTTATACATAAGCAATTCACAGAGGAAAAACTTAATGGCAAAAAACATATATATATATAAAAAGGTGTTTAGTAACTGATGTTACTAGTAACCAGGGAAGTTCTAATTGAAACAATGATAAAATACCATTTACTACCCATCAGATTGTAAAAAAATTTTAAGTTTTTTTTTTTTTTGAGAATGCTGAAAATGGGATTTGTCTGTTCTTTGCTAGTGGGAGTGTCAGTTGAAACTCTCAGAGATGATTTGACAGTTCTTGGTAAAGTTGAAGATATATGTCTTGTAACCCAAAAAGACCACTACTACTAGGTGTCATTTCTTGGAGAAAGTCTACCACGTGTGCACAAGAAGACATGGATCAAGATGTTTATTATGGTATTGTTTTAAATAGTCAAAAGCGTAAATAACATAACTTCCTTCAGGAAGGCAATGGAATTGTGGTTTAGTTATAGAATGGAATAATACTATGCAGTGGTTAAAATGAATGAATTAGATTCACATCTATCAGGATTAACCCAGCTCAGAAACCTTAATTTCAAATGGAAAAAAGCACACTTGGATACCATTTGTATAAAATTAAAAAACATTGTAGCTTCTTATATATGTAGCAAAAGTGCTAAAATGGCATGTGAAAAATACACATCACCCTCGGGATAGTGGTTATCTCTAGGAAATAAGAAAATACTTTCATTATATCATATATCCATATATCTACGTATCTATATATACATATCCTGTAGCTGTGGAGTCCAACTCATAGTGAATCTATAAGACAGAGTAGAAATGTCCCATGGGGTTTCCAAGGCTGTAATCTTTATGGAAGCAGACCGCCACGTCTTTCTCCCGCTGAGTGGCTGGTGCACTTGAACTGCTGACCTTTCTGTTAGCAGCTGACCACTTAACCACTGGGCTACCAGGGCTCATGCTGTCTTGCGTATGTGTGTATTTGCTTCAGATTAATATTTATATTTTTTAATCTGAAGCAAATAAGACAAAGTTAAAAGTTTATATAACTTTGATGGTTAGTGTATTAGTGCCTGTTACATCTGAAATGTTTCTTTGGGAAAAGATAAAAAATTAAAGAGTGCTTTATGAAGTCTTGACATTATAGTTTATGACATGATAATCTTCCTCAGTCCTCACAAAAGGCCTCATGGTGGGTTTGATGTGCAGGTTAAAATACATTGTAATATATTAAGAAGTGTTTCGTAACTCCTGCCTTCTTAGCCACTAGACCAGAAGAAAGGGGTAGTGCCTGGCTTCCATTACTGAACATTTCAATCAAGGAATCAATAGATGAATCCTGATCAAAGGGGGAAAAAACGTGGAACAGAACTTCAAATTCTTATAGGACCTGTTGAGACTGGAGGAACCGCCAAATTTATCACTGAGAAAATCTTCAAACCATGGACCAAAATCATACCCTGAAGTCATCTTTAAACTAAACAAACCACTGTCTAGCTAAACTAGTAAAGAATATTTGCCATGAGAATTGCGCTGTTTTAAAGAGTTACCTATATGAGATCAAGTTGTCAACAGTAACTAAAGCATGGAAGAGAAGAGGGCAGTGAGTCAAAGTCAATGGTGGTGAAATAGTCTGAGTAGAGATAACAAAAATGGTGATACAATGTGAAGAATGTAACCAGTGTTACTGAATTCAGCATGAAGAAATTGATAAATAGGGGTATGTTCTGCTTTGCATATTTTCACCAAAGTTAAAAAAAAAAGTGCTTCATAACTAAAATTGTTTTAAATTTCAAATCAAGATTTAGGTAGAAAAAATTATTTTTATTTGGCTCTTTGGTCAGATGTTTGAATGATGTAAAATACTTAAGCATTTATTATTTCTTTTAGTGTAATTTGGAAAATGTAAATTGCATTTGGATTTTAAAAAACATTTCTGCAACTGAAGCATAAATATTCAGTCTAGATTTTCATGAAGCCTGGGTTAAAAAAAATTGCCTGTGACATACATGAGGCCAAGATGAAGATGTATGTGTTATTAATCCAGGATATTTCTGACTGCCGATTTTTTCCCCCCTTTAGGTGAGGCAGGCAACCAATCAGATTGTGATGAATTGTGCTGATATTGATATTATTACAGCTTCATATGCACCAGAGGGAGATGAAGGTAAAAAAATTGTTTTCCGTTTTAATATGTTGTCTGTGTGTGTGTGTGTGTGTGTGTGTGTAGGTATATATATATATATATATATTTTTTTTTTTTTTCAGGTTAAGATATCAATGTTTTTATTTTAGAATAGGATTTTTAGAGAAGCTTATGGGAAATATTTAAATAGTGTAACCTGACCATAGTATGGGATTTATAAAGGCAATGTCAATTTTAATTCTACTTCAAACATTGAATTATTGCATGACTCTAGGCAAATCACATTTTTGCAAGTGTAAAATGAAGAAAATAATACTGTGCATGTAAGACCGAAGAGTCATTAGAAAAATTAAGGGCTTTGAATATGAAATATTCAAAGGCTTAGTTTATATGTCCAAACCAAAACCAAACCCAGTGCCGTCGAGTCGATTCCAGCTCATAGTGACCCTATAGGACAGAGTAGAACTGCCCCATAGAGTTTCCAAGGAGCGCCTGGTGGATTTGAACTGCCGACCCTTTGGTTAGCAGCCACAGCACTTAACTACTACGCCACCAGGGTTTCCAGTTTGTTTATATGTACTTCTCTTAAATGCTTTTTTTCTCTTGAAGTAAATATAGATTAAAATTGAGATAATAAATCATATTTATAATTGGAAGAAAAATATTTGCTTTATGAGATCGAATGTGAGGAGGATTAGAAGCTAGATGATGGAGTTAGTTACAGGGTAAGGATATGTTAAAAAGAAACCTAGTAATGTGTGAAAACTGTTAGCATCTTTGAAATGAGTACTATTTTAGATCTTATAATAATGATTACATTGAGTAATTAGTTTTGATCTGAAATATTATTCCCACAGAAGCTGCATTTTAAAAACCTACCAAGTTTGGCATAAACTCATACAAGTACATTAATATTAGAGCTGAATTGATTTTTATTCCTGACTTCACCTTGGCATTTCTTGTCAAAATAGTATAAAACAAATAAGAAATTTGACCTTTTAAATTATATTTTATACTGCTGTTCCCCTTTCCTTTGCGTTTTATGGAAAAGCTACATCCAGATAACATTTTAAGACCTGGCAGTGTTTATTTCATGAATTTTTCTTAAATTATCTTGTCCGTGGGAAGGTAGAAAATAAATGACAGCTGAGCATATTATTGCCAAGAAGTATTTATGTTCAACTGATTGTAAATGAGGTCAAACTGCTATGATTTTAAGTGTAGAGGAACAGATCCTTCAAACGGACTTGAATGAGTGCCAACTTAAAAAAATCATTTGGTAAATGAAAGAGTGATTATTTAATTTTATTGTGAAGAAAAGTGGATGTACCTTAGTCAGACGTATCAAGGCAAGCTTTCTTTGAGTTGATGGAAAACATTTAAATTCAGTGTAGGGTTTTAAAGTGATATCCAGTGTATAGATAGGTAGATAAAACAAACGTGTACCTCCACCTGGCATGGTTTCAGCTCAGGTTTGTTTTTATCTTCCTCTTCTAAAACTGCCCAAAAAGAATTCAGAGGACTTAAAAGTTCTGAATATGTACAACTGAACGGTGCCAAACTCATAATGATCTGTATCTCAAGGAAGCCATGTTAGGGTTCTCACTCAGGAGAGAAATGAAAACTTATAGAAAGTGTAGAGGATTGGGAGAGAGATTCAGATAAAAGATTAATGTTTTTATAGATCCATAAAATGTTTCCCCTCAGGACTAGCAAAGGTACATTTTCAATCCTTTTTTCCTACAGCAGTGGGAAGAACTGGAAGTCACATGTGAACCCATGTAATTTTAGCATATAAGATAGTGGCAAGTTGCATTAAATTTGATATTTTAAGGTTTGGGTCAGGAGCAAGCATAGATTTGGTCTTCCAATTTCTACATAGCTTAATTTTGCCGTTGGAAATGGTAGCGTTTTGTGACTTTTTTTACCTTATGGGAGAGCATAACATATTGTTTCTTTGGAAATTAGTCGTGAACTGACTGCCAACTCTTTCCCGGGCTGTATGCTGTTGGCAGGAGAATAAGTGGAGCCAGTAGGAGAGAGACCATATTTTAACCCAGCCAATCTCATCTCATCTAGTACCTATTAATACTTATGATTGCCTTCCACAAGTTCATTTAGATATCTGTAGCCACTAAATCTTTGTGCTTTAAGGTAAAATCAGAAAATTATTTCAAGGCCTGAAATTGGTGCTTCTTGTGTAAATTCTGAATTGATGAAAAAGGCCATCTTGTGATACGTGCAATATTCCAGAAAGACTTACTGACATGTGTCTCTTTAAACTAAGGCACTGTCTTTTAAACAGAAATACTTTGTTTTGGAACATATTCGAGATCTTACTCTTGTAATATTCTTAAAATGAGAAACCCGTAAGAAAAACGGCTGAAAACTGTTTTTTTACTGTTCTGCACTTCAAGGGTTGGTGAAATCACTAGCACTTAAGCCAGTGCAAGGAATGCACCTCCCTACACAGTGCAGGGATTAGTATTGTCATCAGCTTCTGTAAGAGAAATATGAAACTCCTGAGTGCCTGAACTCAGGTCCTGACAGGTAAAGAGTTTTTTAGTTTGTCGTTAATAGAGGACTTGGACATAACCAATAGAAATGATCACTTGAAAATTTTATACCAACTTGTCCCTTAGTGTATATACTCTGTTAAGTATATGTTTGTAGATGAGCTGTGGAAGAAAAATTTTTCTATTGGTGACATTTCATTTCATACAAAGTTCTAATTCATAATTTCAGATCTGACAGCATCACTTTGGCTTATCCATGTAAGTCATGTAAATGTTCACACACTTACTCTTGAATGAGGGCTGTATATCTGAATGTGTGCATATGTGTGTGCTTGTGTGCTTAATGGAAGGATAAAACAGCTTAGAAATATTGCCAAATATTAATGATTTCAGAGCAAAACTATAAACTCGACAAAAAGGAATCGTTCCTCACACTTGATCATAAGTCTTTATTTAACTATTAGTAATATATATTCTCTCATACAATTATGTATGGGTCAGTAATAACATTAATAAACCAGCATCTGTTTGCACTCAAGTACTTGTTGTCATCATTCTGAAAATACATGCAGTTTAAATGACTAGTTAAGTGCTAGTACGCAAAGCAGGAAGATTGAAGAGAAGGAAAAAAATTCATTTCTAATATGAATTTTTTGAAATACCATATAGAAAAGATAATAGGAGTTTCAGAAGGAAATTTGAAATAAAAGGAATCCGAGCATAACTTCAGTTCTATAAATAATCCTATAGGGTAGGGGCCCCAAACCAAAGTTCCTGTTGGGGTTAAGCAAATAACAAAAATGAATGAGTTGGGCTGGGTGTTGGAAAATAAGAATGATGGAACAGAGGCTGAAGAGAAAGAGGACACGTCCTGTATAAATGTAGAACAAAACATTTATCTGGCCAGGTAGTACATTTCTGTGGGCCATATTGAGTTCTCTTGAGTTTGCAACCTATGAAGAGGTCTGAAGATAAGACTTGAGAATAGCTGTCTCATTAAAAAGGAGAAAAAGCCTTACAAGATTTTTTTTTTTATTGTTTATTATACTTTAAGTGAAAGTTTACGAATCTAGTCAGTCTCTTATACAAAAATTTATATACACCTTGCTATATACTCCTAATTGCTCTCACCCTAATGAGACAGCACACTCCTTCCCTCCACTCTCTTTTTTCATGTCCATTCGGCCAGCTTCTGACCCCGTCTGCCCTCTCATCTCCCTTCCAGATTGGAGATGCCAACATAGTCCCTTTTGAGATTCTTATAGATTATCATTATTATTTTTTTAACCAAGAGAAATTTATTCTGTGACATTTTAGGAGGCTAAAAAAACCCAAAACCAAACCCATTGCCACTGAGTCAAGACAGAGTAGAACTGCTGCATAAGGAGATTCTTATAGATTCTTAATTGAAACTGATACAAGGTATACTAGTCCACATTCTGATTAAGTATACTAAGCAAATGGTTTTGGTTTGCTGTCTGTGCTCCAGTGGTATATATTTTTTAAAGGATTTGGAATCTAGAATATATCTCTTTGTGGGTAGCTTCTAGAGTTTTTAGAGCACTAAAATGCCCTTATTTCTGAGATCTTTTTTTTTTTTTTATTTTGCCTCCGGTTTATTTACTAATCCTGATTGTATTAAGTTTTGGGAAATTTTGAGCGTAAAGTTTGTTATGAACTATTACGATGAATGGGTAAATTTACACGTAAACCAACCACTGTTCTAGGCTGCATTGAGGAACCACATTTTTTCCCAGTGCTTTGATAATTTTCTTTTTTTTTTTCTTAATTAAATGGTGATTTTATTTTTATTTCTGATGTAAAATATTACATTTTAAAAGTATTAAACAATCTGTATTTATTGTAGAGAAGTTAGAAAAAAAGAAAAAATAAGTTTATTCTATCCATATATACTTGTTAATATTTTGTGTATTTATCTGTAGTCTTTTTTCTGAGATTGAGATGTGTATATAAAGATCCTGTATCTATGTAGGTATGTTGTTAGGTGCTGTTGAGTTGATTTTGATTCATGGTGACCCCATGTGACGGAGAAGAACCGCTGTGGTAGGGTTTTCCAGGCTGTAATCTTTACAGGAGCAAATCGCTAGGTCTTTCTCAATGTGGAGCAGCTGGATGGATTCAAACTGCCACCCTTTTGGTCAGCAGCCAGACGCTTAACTGTTGTACCACCAGGGCTTCTTATTTTAGGGAACATGAAATTCATAGTAAAAAAAATCTTAAAATAGATGCTTTCTGAGATCACTTAGCCTGTTAGAAGAATACGTTTAATATAGATGTTGTGGATTTCAGAAGACTCAAAGAGTAGTAGTTAGCTGTTTCACATTAGGCTCATATATTATAGTTTCTTATTTTTCATGAGAAAAGAAAATTGCCTATACTGGGAGATGATATACCCTTGAATAGGACTGATAAATTTTTTACACATATATAGAAATGGAGGTGTTAGTAACGATATCATAGCTCCCAAAATTGGTTCTATTGATGTGACGCAGTATGCTTTTAGATGCAGTAGTGGATTTTGAATTCCCGTGAATTTTCCAGAAATTTTAAGTGTTTCAGTTTATGGTAGATGCTTCCATGTTTAAAAACTTTTGCATGTACACACACTTTTATCTCATCATATTTCATTAATTCTAAGTCGTACACTTTTTGCTTTTTAATGCTCTAAAATGGGAACACATTTTGTAGTTGATAGCATACCATGATTTAATTGGCAGCATTTTTTTTCTTTTAGATTTTTATTTTAATAAAATAATGGTATGCATTATAATTGTTGATAGACTAAATGAAATATGGTAAGCATGCACACACCTCCTTTGGCTTTCAAAGGAAATCAGTAGAATATGGAAAAAATGTTTACCTTACTTAAAAGACCAGATGTTTAAAGTATTCAGTAAATACCCATTTGCCTTGAAATGGTATTTATAACAACTAATTTTCGTTCCTTAAGACGGATCTCTAAGGATTTATTATTAGCTAGAGCTTTTATTAGTTTCTTTTAAGCTAGTACTTTTAAGTATTGCTAAATATAGTCTCTTGATGTTAGTTCATTTTATAGTAGTACCTGGGATTACTGCGTACAGCCTAGATGCTTCCTTAAATTATTTATTGTATAGAGGTACGCTGGCCAGTGTGGTAGCTGCTAACTACACGTGGATATTGAGCACTTGTAGTCTTGAGTCGAGATGTGTCGTAAGTTAAAAGACTCACAAAAAAGAATGTAAAGTATCTCATTAAAATTTTTTATATATACATGTTGAAATGATATTTTAGATATAAACGATTAAATAGAATGTATTAAAATTAATTCCACTTGTTTCTTTTTATCTTTTTAATGTGACTACTAGAAAACTAAAAAATTAGATATGTGACTCACTTTTGTGGTATCGAGAGTCCCTAACACATACCTGAGTTTGTTCATTCAAAAAGCATTTATTGAGCACCTGTTATGTATCAGGTACTATGCTAGTCATCACAAATACAAAGAAAAGTAAAACTGTCTTTGTGTTCAGGGTTGTGCTTCAAAAGTTTGAAACTCAGTGTATTTTTTAATAGAAAATAATACTTGCCAAGGACCATTATTCCTAGAATTTCCTGAAGGTCAAAATCTCGAGTGTCTCCCTTTACTTCAAAGCCTGAATTCTCTACTAACAAGGTCCCTTGAGGGAGCTCCTGCCTGGCAAAAACCGTGAAGAGGGTAGAGATTTGTTAGGAGGGATAGAAAGGATGAATAGTAGGGTCTGAGTTTTAGCAACTTGGCAGAAATGGGTGAGTGACTCTGTGGTGGCAGTGGGTTGGGGTCTTCAGTCTATTTATATGTGGCAAATGTTTTTAAGTTGAGGGTTTTTTTAGTCAGAGACTGTTTGAACTTTAACAAATAAGTCCTATTGTTCTAACTTGTAAGTTCTTCTGAGACAGAACCAGTGGCTTGTGTCAGTAATCTCAGTAGGTTAAAATGTGGTTCTGATGAAACTGAGGATGAGTTTAGTATTCCTATACAGCAGTATGGATTGCATCTCAACATAAAAAAAAAAAAAAAAAATCCTGACAACTGGACCATTAAGCCACATCATGATAAATGGAGAAGATATTGAAGTTGTCAAGGATTTCATTTTACTTGGATCCACAGTCAACACCCATGGAAGCATCAGTCAAGAAATCAGACGACATATTGCTTTGGCAGATTTGCTGCAAAAGACCTCTTTAAAGTGTTAAAAAGCAAGGATGTCACTTTGAAGACTAAGATGTGCCTGACCCAAACCACACTATTCTCAATCACTTCATATGTGTGTGAAAGCTGGACAATGAGTAAGGAAGACCGAAGAAGAATTGATGCATTTGACTTATGGTGTTGGTGAAGAATATTGAATATAGCATGGACTGCCAGAAGAACAAACAAATCTGTCTTGGAAGAAGTACTGCCAAAATGTTCCTTAGAAGCAGGGATGACAAGACTTCGTCTCAGGTACTTCGCAAGTGTTATCAGGGTGGACCGGTTCCTGGAAAAGGACATCATGCTTGCTAAAGTAGAGGCTTACTGAAAAAGAGGAAGATCCTCAATGAGATGGATCGACACCGTGGCTGCAACAGTGGGCTCAAGCATAGCAGAGAGTGTGAGGATGGCACAGGACTGGGCAGTGTTTGGTTCTGTTGCACGTAGGGTCACTGTGAGTTGGAATTAGCTCAGTGGCACCTAACAACAACATGAAGCAGAAAAACTCAGCAGTTGGTCAAGGACTGCATTTCTAACTCCTGCTAGCTAGGTAAACTGGACAATTATAGATTGTACAAACTCTTATTGTGCTAGAAAATAATTCAAAGTACACGTTCTCTTTGACCTCTTTGTATATACATAAGCTAACCATACAAATTTAAAAGAAATGAAATCAGAGTTGCTCGCTTTGGTGGTTCTGATGTCATCTAGATTAGATGAAGAGGAGAAAGCCTTGAGTGTGCTTTTAGCTTAGTGGTGAATTGCTTGTGTTGATGTATTTAAAGGCTCAAAATTCCCTTAAAAGATTGTATTGGATTTTGCATTCATACATAGACCTGCTTGGCTTCAGGTCCCTGCTTTGCCATTTAATTATTTACGTATATAATTAATTTTGTAAATTTTAGTATTTCACCTACCCCTTTTGAGGCTTAGTTTCCTCTTATTAAAATAGGAATAATAATATCTACCTCACTGAGTGACTGACAGGACTAATGAGACAGCAGTATATGAAAACAAGTACATTGCCTGGCACATGGTGGGTATGCACTGAGTAGTAGCCATGCATTCGACTGCTAAACTTAAAGGTTGGTGGTTGAGCCCACCAAGATGCCCTCCCAGTGGTGCCATGGAAGAAAGGCCTGATGATCTTCCGTAAAGATTATGGCCAAGAAAACCCTATGGAGCAGTTCTACTCTGTAGCACGTGGGGTCACTGTGAGTCGGAACCAACTCCGTGGTAATGGGTTGGGGGTTTTGCTTTATTATTATTTTAAAATGTGACCATGATATGTATATACTTTTTTGCTTCAACATAAAGGTGATTATCTTGGGAACAATGTTGTTAGTTGCTGCTGAGTCGATTCCAGCTTACAGTAGGCAGTCTCATTTTGTATCTTTTTGGTTCTGAATCCTTCTGCTCGCTTTTTTTTTTTTTTGGTGTGTTTAGTGGGTTTTTTTTGTTGTTGTTGTTTTAATTTTTATCACAGTACTTTTTATATTTATTGTTAAAAATGTCAGATTTCGCTAAAAGGCTTATCCAGAAATTGCCTATCTTTGATACTAGTACTGTCTATCTATTTCATCCTTCAGCCTACTTTCCAGAGGTAGCCACTTTCAGCCTTAGCTGGTAGTGAAGATTTAGCTCACTTCCATCTCCCTTCCCCTCCTCCTATTTTCCCCAGTATATTTAGATCATATTTTTTACCCTGTTCTGTAGCCAAACAGCTCTGGTGGCACCGTGATTAAGAGCTGGGGTGCTAACCAAAAGGTCAGCAGTTCCAATCCACCAGTTGCTTTGTGGAAATCTTATGGTGCAGTTCTCCTCTGGCCTATAGGGTCACTATGAATTGGAATCAACTCCACAGCCGATGGGTTCATTCTCTAGCCACCTGATTTTCCTTTCCAGAGGCAATCACAGTTGCCACTTTCTTTTGTATCCTTTAAGAATTCCACAGATTTGGGTTAAAACAATCCTTTGTGTTTATGAGTATGTAAATATTGTTTATTGTTATATACTGTGTGTGTGTGTGTATATGTACATATGGTTGCTTCTGTTTTTCTGTTTCTGTATAATTTCCCCTAGGATTATTCATTGCCATGATTTTTTAATTTCTTTTTCTTCTCTAGTCTTCCCGCGTCTTCCGTAAGTCCCAATATATTTGATAGAATCAAACCAGTTAGATCACATGTCCATTCCATTTTTCTTCTTGGGATCTTTCTGCTAGACCTCTTTGTCCTTGTTCCCAGTCTAGACTGCTTGTATTCCAGACCTATTTGCACAGCAGTCATCTTAGCTTTCCCTACATCATCATCCTGAGAATTTTCTTTGCCTCACTCCTCCTATATTAGGCTCTTTGTTTTCTGGGCTCCCTTTTCCTTTAATTTAGTCCTTTAATTTATTTGGTGGAGCACATCCTCTAGTATCTTTCTGACATAAGGCTCAGGAAAGACAATTTTGAGATTTCATATATCTAAAAGTATCTTTATTCCCTCTGAACACTTGATTAATAGTTTGGTAGCTGTAGTTTGGGAATAATTTTTCTTCAGAACTTTGAAGTTTTTGCTCTACTATCTTCTGCCTTCCAATGTAGCTGTTGAAAAATCCCTTGCTTTTCTGATTTTTAAGCTACTTTATTCTCTAGTATTGTGAAATTTTATGGCCTTGAGGCTTGGTTTGTTCATTCATTCTGATGGGCATTTGAGATACGTATATATATATATATATATATTTTTTTTTTTTAATTTGGTGACTCATCCATCAGTTCTGAAAAATTCATTGAACTGCTTCTTTGACAGATTTTCTTTTCCAGTTTTTCTGTTGTCTGTTTCTGGAACTGCTAATCAACAGATTTTGGAACTTTTGGGGTGATTTCACCTTTTGTGTATTGTTGTGAATTTTAATTCTACATATATCTTAAATTCCACCAGACATTCTTGTTGTTTTAAGCTTCTGATATTTACTCAGATTTAGACTCACATATATCCTTTCCAGTGTTTTTTATTTTTCCATTATCACACTTTCATCTAGGATATTTCCTTCTATCTGAAGAACTCCCTTTAGTAATTCTTTTAATGCCGGTATGCTGGAAACACATTCTGTCTCTTATTTTTGGCCTGAAAATGTTTTCATTCTTGAAGGATATTTTTGCTGGCTGTGAATTTTTAAGTTTGCAGCTATTTTCTTTCAGGCTCTTAAAGCTGTTGTATTACCTTCTGGCTGCCATCATTGCTGTGGAGAAGTCAGCTGTATTCTTATTGTTGCTCTTTTCTCTGGCTCCCCCTTCCCCCCCATCTTTGAGGTATAATTGGTGTACAATAAATCTCATATATTCGAAGTGTGAAATTTCATGAGTTTGAACATATGTATACACCTTTGAAACTATCACCACAATCAAAATGGTGAATATATCAGTCACCTCTGAAAGTCTCCTGTGTTCTTTTATAAACTTCCCTTCTTTGCCTCTGTTCCCAGGCAACCACAGATCTGCTTTCTGTCATTATAGTTTGAATTTTCTGGGATTTTATATAAGTGGAATCATGCTGTATATATGTATTCTTTTTTTTTTAATTTGACTTCATTTACTTAGCGTAATATTCATCTGAGTTATTGTGTTTACATCAACGATTTGTTCCTTTTTATCGCTGAGTATGTTCTGTTAGCTAGCTGTCTTATAATATATCTATTCATCTGTTAATGGAAATTTGGATTTTTTCCAGTTTCTTGCTATTCCTAATAAAGCTGCTGTGAACATTTGTGTACAAGTCTTTTTGTGGGCATAGGTTTTTATTTCTCTTGGGTAAATACCTGGGAGTAGAAGGGCTGAATCATATGATAAATGTACATTTAACTTTTTTTTTTTTTAATTGTGCTTTAGGTGAAAGTTTATAGCACAAATTAGTTTCTCATTCAAAAATTTACACACAAGTTGTTTTTTGACATTGATCACAATCCCTACATTATGTCAGCACTCTCTCCCTTTCCCTTTCCACTCCGGGTTCGCCATGTCCATTCGTCTAGTTTTCTTGTCCCTTCCTGCTTTCTTGCCTTTGCTTTTGGACAGATGTTGCCCATATGGTGTTGTATACTTGATTGAACTAAGAAGCACGTTCCTTACGTGTGTTATTGTTTGTTTTATAGGCCTGTCTAGTCTTCAGCTGAAAGGTGGACTTTGGGAGTGGCTTCAGTTCTGAGTTAGCAGATTGTCCAGGGGGCCATAGTCTCGGGGGTTCCTCCAGTCTCTGTCAGACCAGTAAGTCTGGTCTTTTTTTGTGTGAAATTAAGGTTTCTATGTTTTTCTCCTGCTCTATCCAGGACGCTCTATTGTGATCCATGTCCGAGTGGTCAGTGGTGGTAGCCGGGCACCGTCTAGTTCTTCTGGGCTCAGTCTGGTGGAGGCTGTGGTTCATGTGGTCTGTTAGTCCTTTGGACTAATATTTTCATTGTGTCTTTGATTTTCTTCATCCTTCTTTGCTCCGGATGGGATACCAATAACTGCATCTTAGAAGGTCGCTTGCAAGCTTTTAAGACCCCAAATGCTACTCGCCAAAGTAGGATGTAGAACATTTTCTTTATGAACTGTTATGCCAGTTGACATAGATGTCTCCTGAGGCAGTGGCCCCTAGCCCTCAGCCCCAGTAACTTGATCCCTCAAGGTGTTCGGATGTGTTTTAGGAAGCATCTATGACTTTGCCTTGGTCAGGTTCTGCTGACTTACCCTTTATTGTGTGTTGTCTTTCTCTTTACCAAAGTTAACACTTGTCTATTATCTAGTTAGTGATTTTTCCTCCCCACCCGCTCTTCCCTTGTAACCATCAAAGATTTTTTTTCCTGTGCGTAAGCCTTTCCTTGGGTTTTTATAATAGTGGTCTTAGTTAATATTTAACCTTTTGTGATTGACTTATTTCCTTCAGCATAATGCCCTCCAGATTCATCCCCATTGTGAGGTGTTTCGCAATTCATTGTTGTTCTGTAGTATTTCATCATGTACCATAATTTACCCATTTATCTGGTGAGGGACACTTCGGTTTCCATCTTTTTGCTGTTGCGAATAATGCCGCAATGAATCTGGGTATGTGTATGTCTATTTGCATGACGGCTCTTATTTCTGTAGGATATATTCCTGGTAGTGGGATTCCTGGATTGTATGGTATTTCTATTTCTAGCTTTTTAAGAAATGCCATATTGTTTTCCATAGTGTACATTTAACTTTTTAAGACATTACTAGTTTTCCAAAGGGATTGTACTATTTTATATTCCCTCCACCAGTGTGAGAGCATTCCAGTTGTTCTAGGTCCTTGCCGATACTTGCTATATTCCATCTTTTTGATTTTAGTAATTCAGGTGCAGCATTGTAGTGGTATCTCGTTGTGGTTTTAACATGTATTTTCTAATTTATAATGACGTTGAGCATCGTTTCATGTGCTTATTTGCCATCTGTATATCTTGCTTGGTGAAGTGTCTGTTAGATCGTTTCCTATTTTCAAAAATTGAGTATTTTATCTTATTTTTGAGTTCTTTATCTATTTTCTGGATACAAACCCTTTGTTAGACATGTTTTGCAAATATTTTCCCCATGTCTGGCTTACCTTTTCATTTTTCTGTGTTTTGAATGGCAAAAGTTTTTAATTTGGATGATGTCCAGTTTATTGAGTTTTTCTTTTGCAGTTCATGGTTTTTGATTTTGGTATTTGAAAAAATCACTGCAAAATTCAAGGATTAAGATTTTTTTCTACATTCTCTCTTCTGGAAGTTTTATAATTTTTACTTTTACATTTAGGTCTTTGATCCATTTTGAGTTAAACTTTATATATGGTGTAAGGTAAGGGTAGAGGCTATTTATTTATTTATCTTTGTATGTACCAGTTGTTTTAGTTTTCTAGGATGGCCATAACAAAACACCACAAACTAGGTAGCTTGTAACAACAAATTTATTGTCATAGTTCTTGAGGCGAATAGTCCACATTCAGGACATCAGCAGAGCCATGGCATTTCCAAAGGCACTAGGGGAAGAGCCTTTCTTGTCTCTCTCGTTTCTGGTAGTCCAGGTGTTCCTTGGCTTGTAGATGATTTTTACATTACTGTCTTTTCTCTGGAGTCCTGGTGCGTAACCACATTGTTGCAGCCACTGTGTCAGTCCATCTTCCTCAGTGAAAAACAGGAAGCCCCTCAATGAGTTGGAGTATATATACATATGTATATATGTGTATAATATATCTCTGTGTCTGTATCTATATATCTAACATTTGGAGCCTGGTGGCCCAGTGGTTAAGAGCTGTGGCTGCTAACCAAAAGGTCAGCAGTTTCAAATCCATCAGCCACTCCTTGGAAACCCTATAGGGCAGTTCTACACTGTGCTGTAGAGTTGCTACTAGTCGGAATCAACTCAGTGGCAACAGATTTGGTTTTGGTTTGGTCAGCGTACTATGAGCTTAGTAGTACTTTAAAGTAGATTTGATTCTTATTATTACTAATAGAATTTAAAATTGTGAAAAAGTGTGAGATACTTCAGAATTTAGATAGTGTTTTATGCCCACGTTGTTATTCAGAGGATCAGAGAATCAATGAGTCCCTACAAGGAAGCCTAAAGTCAACAGCATGGAAACTATTGTTTGTTTGATTTTTTTTTTTTGTTTTGGTCAGTTAGTTCCTTTATTACTATAGAATAGATTTCCCCAAGTAGAGCAGCTGGGTCAAAACTATATGTATTTTTAGTTTAATAGATGTTGTCAGACGACTTCTCCTGCCCCCCAAATTATAGCAGTTCATAGTCTGAGCAGAAATTGATGAGAAAGTCCATTTCTCCACCCCTTATTAGCATGAAATGTCACTTTTTTTTTATTCGTTATGATTAATAAAAAAGATGCCTCGTCATTGATACAATTTGCATTTCCATGGCTGCTGGCGAAGTTTTTTTTGTTGACTTTCTTACAATTCAAAGAAACTAGATAATTTTTGTCAGTGTATATCGAGAATTACTTTCTGTGCCATTCCATGTGCTACTACCTAGGGCCTCTCCTTTAGAGGTACATTAATATCTCTTGCAGTCTGTCCATTCATCTATCTGTCTGTATCTGGAGTCTTTTGTTGAGTTTAACTATGTACAGATCCTTTGCCAAGCAATAGTCACACTTACATGACCCCCAAGCTTTGGCTTCCGCATCTAAGAATTGTGCAGATTGGGTCACCCTGGGAAACCCATTGACTTAATGACAATTTGAAAAGCAACTACAAATTTTTTGGTTATTCTTTATTTCTAACATTCATTGCTCTATGTAGCATAGCACTGATTGAATAAAAGATTAAATTGAACTATTATAAGATTGTTGAATCTTTTTCTAAGTTACTGTTTTCCAAAGGGCACATGGACATATTTAGCAAATTCTCATTTAGGAAAAACATCGCTCTAGATTTTATTCCGTAAGGAAAGTAGAAATTACCTTTTAATTACTGATTTTGTTTTTTACTGATAGGGCAAATTGGCTTTAATGGTAACAGTAGGCTCCCTCATGGCAGTATGTGCTTACCAGAGAAGAGGCATTGTATCCCTCCAGAGGCCTGTTAGGGCAGAAGGGGAGGACCAGAATTAATATTTTAAGTGTCAAAGTGGGAAAGGCTGGCAGAGAGGGTGATAATTATGAGGAATAAGTAAGGTGGATTCACAGGGGAGGCCATGGAAGCTGGAGCATTTGTTTCATGAGGACACTGGTATTCGTTGTGGAAGTGAAAAGAGATATTTATTTAAAGGAAACATATACTAGATAGCATGCTTGTACAAATATTGAGCAGAAGACTAACTTTGTATTCTAGAAGAACTCATGTGAGAAAGGTTCTGAAATTTTGGCAGAGGCTAAGTAGTACAGTGACTATACTATAAGCAGTGCAGTGACTAAGAGTGCTTGCCTTCTTTTAGTTATAGTGAGTGCATCTTTGCTTGCTCAGGGGGCTGTTACCCTTCTGGGAAGACTGGCTGATTATACAGACAGGGCGAACTACTTCACTTTCTGAGTTCTGTAAGGATGAGTGTGGTTTTTTATTATGGTTGGCTTGAATCCTAAAGATCTAGGCAGCAATGCCTCCTTGTCAATAAATTAAAGTTGGATAACCCAGAATGGGAACACATATTCATTAGATTTGCTTAATAAATGGGCCCGCTGTAAAAATTTGACCAGGATCTCAAAAGGAATATCTTTTAGAAATATTTTTTAACTTTAAAAATTTTCGTAGTTAACATGTACACCATGCCAAATTCAAAAGGTACACAAAGGATATACAGTTTAAAGTAAGCCCCTTTTGCCCTCTGCAACCTCCCAGTTCCCCTTCATGGAGACCGAGTTGTCAGTTTCTTCCATATCCTTTTCTCACACGCTGTCTGCATTTATAGAAACGTATGTTCATGTATGAATATGTATACATACCAAACCAAAAGCCCAAACCCATTGCCATCGATTCCAACTCATAGCAACCATATAAGACAGAGTAGAACTGCCCCATGGGGTTTCCGAGGAGTACCTGGTGAATTTGAACTGCCAACCTTTTAGTTAGCATCCAAACTCTTAACCAGTACGCCACCAGGGTTTCCCATGTATATACATATACATACATAAACATATTTTGTGTTCACAAGTGATCGCATACGATATATATGGTTCTGGACCTTGTTTCTTAACTTATAGTTAAAATGACGTCTTAATTACATTTTTCAATAAGACATTTAAAAATTCAATTCCTAAATCCATCTTGTTATATGAAATCTGTAGGTCTGTATTATCATGAGTAAGCTTTTATAGTCAAGGTGAACCTCTATAGCAATAGTTTCAAATATAAGATTTTTCTTGCTGTAATTTTATACGTGTGGTGGCTAAAGTCAAATTTTACGTCTGTTTAATAAGACTACTCATATACAGACATGTGTGCTTATACCTAAATATATCTGTGTGTATGTATATGTATTTATATTTATGTCCATAGACTTGAAAATGCCAGTTATATGTAAAAGAGCTTTTTCTTGAAACATAGCACTCCATGGTAATTTTACTGAGAACCTTTACATATACATGTATAGTGAATTAGTTGTAGTCAGATTGATAAAGAACTGTGTTAGGTATGTTATGATCTAGAAGAGATTATTTCTTAATGATTATAACCAGGAAATAGCACATTACAAAGCGTATATTATTTAATCTTCAAGTACAGAAGAAGATAATGCTTTGATTTTAATTTTATGGGTGTGGAAATAGGCTAGGGCAGTTGAATATGCCTGATTATAAGATTTTCTCCTGTGCTTCTAGTTAGATTTTTAAACATTTTTGGTCAAGTTTAAGATGATATAGTAAAATATCTACTTATAATGTTTAATTTACATAGATATTTTTAAATTCCCATGTTATGAAATAATAATTTTGAAATACTGCTTTTTCTTTTCTACTTTAATGAAGTATATTTAGATTTTTGATATATATCATTAGTATCGTGTCTTTCCACTCTTTGAACAATCTCACATATCCAGAGCAAATATTATCTTCTCTTCTGAGATGTTTGAGATAGATCCCCTTTTGAGTCACGTTATTGTTGTCACTGAAAATTTTATCCCTAGCCACAAGTCCCTATTCACATAGCGTCAGGAAGGGTGGTTTTCCATTAACGTATTTTGTATGGGTAGCAGTGATGATTTCCGTGATATAATCAGTCTGTTGCTTTTCGAAACTATTCAGTCGTTCTCCCACTGTTTACTGAAAACCCACTATGTGCCACTAACTGTTCTAGCACTGGAGGCAGAGTGGCAAACAAAACCAAGTCTTGGCATTCCTGAAGAGTATATTTTATTTAGGTAGATAGACAACAAACAAATGCGTAATGTAATGTCAAATAGTGATAAGTGCTGAAAACTAAGAGAATGTAGAGCAAGGATTGTTTTTTCTGGTGATGGAACAGACCTCTAAGGAAGTGATTTGAGCAGAGATCTGAATGACATAAAGTATATGGATATCTGGGGAAAGAACTTTCCAAGCAGATGCATAAATCCTGAGGCTAGAGATTGCTTGAAGTTTTTGGAACAACAAAGAGGCACCACCAGCAACATAGGAGAGTTCTAGTTGTTGCTCTTACATCCTTGACGACACTTGTGTTGTCATTCTTCTTCATTTTAGTCTTTGTAGTGGATATGTAGCGGTATGCCGCTGTGGTTTTAATTTGC
This sequence comes from Elephas maximus indicus, assembly GCF_024166365.1. Taxonomy (NCBI): domain Eukaryota; kingdom Metazoa; phylum Chordata; class Mammalia; order Proboscidea; family Elephantidae; genus Elephas; species Elephas maximus. The sequence goes on along the minus strand of NC_064837.1, from coordinate 45,881,028 downwards.
ATTTCCGCAATGACTAATGATGTTGAGGACTTTTTCATGTGCATTTTAACCATTCATGTATTTCATTTTGTGAAGTTGTCTTTTCAGATCTTCTGCCCATTTCTTAATTGGGTTGTTTGCCTTATTGAGTCTTATGGGTTGTTATATATATTCTGGATACAAGTTCTTTCCTGTATGTATGTATTGTAAATATTCTCTCCCAGTCTGTGCTTTGCCTATTCATTTTCTTAATGGTGTCTTTTGATAATAACAAGTTTTAATGAAGTCCAGTATATCAGATTTTTTCTCTTATGGTAGTACTTGTTTTGTGCTCTTTAAGAAACATTTGCCTAAGCTTTTATTCTGAATATTTTGGAATTTCATTTGAGGCATTGATCTCACTGATTACTCTGACTATTGTGTGAAGAGTAGACTATAAGACACCACGAATGAAAACATAGCAGTTTAGAGGTTATTATGGTGGTCTAGGAGAGAGGTATTAATGGTACATTGGAGTGGGGTTATAGTAGTGGAGGCATTAACAAATCGTCAGTGGTTGAAGATAGAACCCATGGAAGAGACACAGACACAGAGAGTGGCAATAAGGATGTTTCCATATTTTTGGCTTGAGCAACTGGATAAATGGTGGTGCCATGACCAAGATTGTTTTAAATTTGAATGTATGTTTGCCAAGTAGCATGTTGTTCAATATAAAGTAATTAGGAGAGTTTCCATAATATAAGAGATTTTTTTAAGAATTCAAGTGTACTTCCTCTTTTCTGAGAGAGAATTTTGAGGGAAATTTTGCCTATTTTTGTACATATATCATAGAGTTGTTATATACACTTGAAAGCATGTACTGTAGAACAGAATCTAGCAACACAGCACTTCGTTGTTTCAGTTTTAAACTACTATTCTACTTCCCGGTCTTCATTTCTTGCCAGTTTGAAGCTTTTTTTGTCAGTTTATTTTTCAAAATACTGGCTTTAGTATGCTTTTATGGAAATGGTCTTTCATCCTAGTACCTCAGAGTTCACCCAGTGCTGTTTTATATCTGAGCTAGAGAGGAGCATTCTTACACTGAGGTGATTGTTGGCTTCCCTCTAGGCTAAGTATGTTTCTATTCTTGGGACTCGGGTAAGAGCAAATCTCTAGTTTTTGCCAGTTAACATTATTATTGTTTTAGTAGAGATTTCATCAGTATTGTGTATATTCCAAATCTTGGTTTTTTTTCTAACGTAGGAACTAGCTTATGATGGTAGAAAGACTATTGGAGATAGGAGTTAGAAGGGAGCTGAGTTGTTCTAGTCCAAACTCTCTGACCTTGAGCAGCTCATGAACTTTATCTACCTAATTTTCTTCATCTGAAAAATGGGAAGGTTAGATTAGAAAATTATTAAAATTCTCTTAAAACCTAAAATTATGTTTTTTTTAATTTGCTGTTTTAAAGATTTTGGCTTAATTGAGTCACGTTTTGAACCATAATGATGTTAGAAACACTTGAAATTCCTATTTTTGGGTGAGTCATAAAAGAAAAAATTGTGAACATCTGGCTCGTAGAATGTTAATTGATTCTGAATCAATCTTATCCATATCAGATTTAAACATACGGCCACCTCTCTCTCTTAATAACAGCTTTATTGAAATATAGTTCATACCCATTTTATCGTTTTAAGGTGTACACTTCGGAGATTTTTAGAATATTCACAGAGTTGTGCATTCATCACCAGAATCAATTTTAGAACATTTTTTTCACTCCAAAAAGAAAATACCTTTTAGCAGTCACTCTCCATTTCCCTTAGCCCTCCCACCCTCGGCTCTAGCCAGCCACTGTTGTTGTTGTTTTTTGTGTGCTAGCAAGTTGATTCAGACACACAGTGACCCTGTAGGACAGAGTACAACTGTCCCACACGATTTCCTAGGCTGTAATCCTTACAGGAGCAGATCGCCAGGTCTTTTCTCCCACAGAACTGCTGGGGGGTTCCAATCTCTGATCTTTCAGTTAGCAACTGAGTGCTTAACCATTGTACCACCAGGACTCCTTAGGCAACTCCTAGTCTATAAATTTGCCTATTTTAGACATTGTATGTAAATGGAGTTGCACAATAAGTGATTTTTTTGTGTCTGGCATCTTGCACTTAGCATAATGTTTTCAACATTAGTTCTTGTTGTGGTATATGTCAGCATTTCATTACTTTTTTTTTTCCTCTAGCATTGATCCTGTTTTTTCTTCTATGCTCTTTATAGTTTTTGGTTTTATATTTAGCTCTTTGGTCCATTTCAGTTAGTTTTTGTGTATGGTGTGGGGTATGGGTCCTGTTTCATTTTTTTGCAGATGGACATCCAGTTTTGTCAGCACCATTTGTTGAAAAGATTGACTTTTCCCCAGTTGATGCACTTGGGCCCTTGTTGAAGATCAGGTGACCGTAGGTGGATAGATTTACACCTGGGTTCTGTCGTTGTATCAGTACCAGGCTGTTTTTGACTACCATAGCTGTACAGTAGATTCTGAGGTCAGGTAGTATGAGTCCTCCTACTTTATTCCTCTTCTTCAGTAGTGTTTTACTTATCCAGGGCCTCTTCCCTTTCCACATAAAGTTAATAATTAGTTTTTCCATCTCTTTAAAGAATGTTGTTGGTATTTAGATCGGGATTGCATTGTATTTGTAGATTGCTTTGGGTAGAATTGTCATTTTTACAATGTTGAGTCTACCTATCCATGAGCATGGTATGTTTTTCCATTTACGTAGATCTCTTTTGGTTTCTTGCAGTAGTTGTTTTGTAGTTTTCTTTGTATAGGTCTTTTACAAGCACTTCATTATTTTTTATTGCTGAATAATATTCCATTGTCTGGATATACCACATTTTATTTATCCATTCATCAATTGATAGACATTTGGGTTGTTTCCCTTTTTGGGTACTATGAATTATGTGCTTTGAACACTTGTGTACATGTTTTCTGTGGGCATATTTTCACTTCTCTTAGATAAATACCTAGGAGTGGACTTGCTGGGGTCCAGTGGTAACTCTGTGTTAAACTTTTTGAAGAACTGCCAGACTTTTCCAAAGCAGCTTCACCAGTTTACATTACCACTAGAAATGTATGAGCATCCCAATTTCTCTACATACTACTTGCTGACGCTTGTTACTATCAAGTCTTTTTCATTATAGCCATCCTAAAACCAAAACCCGTTGCCGTCGAGTCGATTTCAACTCATATCGACCCTATAGGACAGGGTAGAATTGCTCCATAGGGTTTCCAAGGGTCGGGTGGTGAATTCAAACTGCCAGTGTTTTGATTAGCCGCAGAGCTCTTGACCACTGCACTACCAGAGCCCCTATAGCTATCCCAGCAGGTATGAAGTGGTAGCTCATCATGGTTTTGATTTGCATTTCCCTAATGCTAATAATGTTGAGGGTCTTTTCATGTGCTTATTCAGGCCACCTGTCTTTGGCAAAAAGCAGAAAACCAAACCCACTGCCGTTGAGTCGATTCCGACTCATAGTGACCCTATAGGACAGAGTAGAACTGCCCCATAGAGTTTCCAAGGAGCACCTGGTGGATTTGAACTGCCAACATCTTGGTTAGCAGCCATAGCTCTTAACCGCTGCACCACCAGGGTTTCCCTTCATTATGATGGGGATAGGATATGGTTGGAAGTTGGTATACTTGGTTCTTTACCTAAAGTATCAAGTAAGCATCCTAAAGTATCGTTCAAGTAAGTAGTCTCTTCTGACTCTTCGTGGAGAGTAAGTCGAAGCCTTTATTTAATCCACACACTGGTTTTTACTTTATTTCTATAAAATGTAACAACAAAGAATTTTACTTTAAGTATGATTTATATCTTAGTTGAAGTTGTAATCTATCTTTGGGGGAAAAGAACTTTCATTCGTATATCTTTAACACTAAAATCTTTTCAACTCGCTCAATCTCTGAAATGTTTATGAATAAGACTGCAACATAGAATGGCATAGTCACACAAGGATGAGAATGAAGGATGTATGGTAATCTGGAAGAAAACCTTGACACATTTATAGTAGATCTGTTTCCCTGACGTCACCAAGTATTTGAATTAATGTGGAATGTGTAAACATTTTTAAGGTGAATATTTAACTTCAGTTGTATAGCCTAAAATAGGTTAATTTGAAATAATACTCTCATTAGTAGAAACTTAATTTATTTAATTGAGGATATTTAATTTTATTAGAGATTTTGTTCTCAAAAATGTTAATTGTTGTAATGTGGCTTGGTTTTATCAGTCCAGTCAAACTTGTGACTAATTTTTTTTTTCTATTTCAGAAATACATGCTACAGGATTTAACTATCAGAATGAAGATGAAAAAGTTACCTTGTCTTTTCCTAGCACTCTCCAAACGGGTAAGAGACCTGGCTTTTATAAAATCTCGTGATAAATAATGACGTGTTACTTCTTCCAAAGAATTTTATTGAGTGCCTTTTTTTTTGCCTCATTGTTTTTAGCAGATGAAGATTAACATAGAGCTTTTGAAAGAGTCAGTTTCAGTGCAATTTTTAGGCCACAAGAGTTTTTTTCTAAGGAAGCTGGGCGATGGAAAGAAAAATTTCCGGCTCCTGTCACTCTGTATTTTCTTTAAACAAATGAAAAACAACAGTGAAAAAGAATGGTCATTCTATCCTGATTTTCAGCTTTTCAAAAATATATTTACCTTGCTGTGGTATGGTGAATTACTTAGTATGGTCCCTCTAGCCATGCGTGGTCTTGTGATTCCCACAAAATGATTAGGTGGGACTATGCAAATAAGGTATTTATGGCCCATCAGGGTTATTGGACAGCCTGCTAATAATGCAAATAAGGTCATGGAATCCTTGGGGTGGAATAGTGCAACTAAGGTATATGTAATCTTAAAGGGGATTGGTCAGTTTTGCCATTTTGCTAGGCTTAAAAAGAGAGCCAATCCCAGAGCAAGGAGGTAGCCTCACTACCATCAAGAAAGAAGAGCCAGGAGCGGAGCCCATCTTTTGGACCTGGGGTCCCTGCGCTGAGAACCTCCTAGACCCAGGAGACAGAGAGCTGTAACACTGGACACGGCAAGAAATGGTAGCAGCAGAACCAGGAGACTGGCACAAGCTGGTACAGTGAGCTTCCTGGCCTAAGGAGCAAGAAAGCTACAGTAGGCATGCCAACTTGCAGAGTGAGAGAGCTGAGCAAGAGGCTTGCTGGCAGAAAAGAGAAGAAAGCTAAATGCTTCCATGCAGGAGACTTGCTAGAAGAGTGGGTGTCTCCAGTTACTTGTTGGTGGAGCTAAAGAGCTTTGTAACACTTGCCCGAGAAGGGCAGTGACTGAGGGGCTGAGGGAACTAGTTGCTAAGAGCCAAGAGAAAGGCCTGCATGAAGACACAGCTGGGAAGAAGCTGTCCTGACTGAAGGACTATATCCTGAGTCATTCCTGATCCTGAATTGTGACTTGTTACTTCCCTAATAAACCCAGTAATTGTGCGTATAGCCTGTGAGTTCCCTGTGGCCATTACAATTAATTACCAAACCCAGCAGAGAAGTAGTGCCGTGGGAGGAATGGCTGGTGTCAGAATTAGTAAAAAGGTTGGAGGGGGCAGATATGTCTGACCTCCACCTCATAGGAACCAGTCTTGGGCTGATGATGATTTTGATTCTCTGTCCTCCCCCTTGTGAAGTTAAATGAGCAGGCGAGACACCACCACTTTGCCATTTCTACACTAGCACCACTTTCTACTAATTAAATTCAGATCTCTAAAGTTTGGGACTTATGAATTGATACTTAAAAGAATGCCCCACAGATGATTTTGATACACAGCCAGAGATTAGATAGGTATTATGCTTGTGAGGACATGGGAGGAAATATTTGCTTATATGTTACTATTGTTAGGTATCAAAATAGAAATTCATACTTAAACTCTGGATTAGAAGAAAACTTTCTGAGCTAATATAGTGGAAAAATTATATACAAATCAATTAGTAAAGTACTAAGACCTTGATAAATGAGCAAATTAAAAGAAATACATAAGTTGCAAGAAAGAAAATGCAAATGACTAATAAACATGTGGAAAGATATTTAGCCTCCTGGTAATGAGAGATATCAAAACAACAGTTACTAATATACCAGTTTTTGGTTGTCATGTAAGCTGAAATTAAAAAAAAAAAAAAAAGATTCTAAATGATGTGGTTGCCTTGGCATTACTGGTAAAAACCAAAAAAAAAAAACCAAACCCATTACTGTCAAGTTGATTACAACTCACAGCGACCCTATGGGGCAGAGTAGAACTGCCCCGTAGGGTTTCTAAGGAGCAGCTGCTGGCTTCCAACTGCTGACCTTTTGTTTAGTAGCCAAGCTCTTAACCACTATGCTACCAGGGCTCATTACTGGTAAAAAACTAAACCAAACCCGTTGCCATCAAGTCAATTCCAACTCCTAGCTACCATATAGGACAGAGTAGAACTGCTCTATATGGTTTGCAAGGAGCAACTAGTGGATTTGAACTGCCAACCTTTTGGTTAGCAGCCGAGCTCTTAACGATTACTCCATCAGGGCTCCGGGGTCATTACTGATAGGAGAGTGTAAATCCATGCTATTTATTTTGTCTTAGTTTCTTGGTGCTTCTGTAACAGAGATGCCACAAGTAGGTGGCTTTAACGAAGAGAAACTTACTTTCTCAAGGTTGCACAATGATTTAAGCACTCAGCTGCTAACTGAAAGGTTGGCATTTCAAACCCACCCATCTGCTCCATGGGAGAAAGATCTGGCAATCTGTTCTTGTAAAAATTATAGCCTAGAAAAATATGGGGTAGTTCTGCTTTGTCAAATGGGAGCACTGCGAGTCAAAATTGACTTGACAGTGCCCAGCAACAACAGGAGGCTAAAAGTTCGAATTCAGGGCACCAGCTCCAGGGGAAATCTTTCTCTCTCTGTTGGCTCTGGAAAAAGGTCCATGTCTTTTTTCAGCTTCTGTTCCTTGGTGATCTTCATGTGGCCTGGCAACTATCTTTTCCCATCTGTCCTTTCTTGCTTCTGTACCTAATCTACTCTTTTTTGTATCTCAAAAGTGATTGATTTAAGACATGCCTTACACTGATACGGCCTCATTGACATAAGAAAGAAAACCCTATTCCCAAATGTATAAGCAAAAAAATCAAACCCCTTGTGACTGAGAAAATTCCCAGTCATATCGACCCTGTAGGACAGAGTAGAACTGCCCCAAAGGTTTCCAAGGCTGTAATCTTTACAGAAGCCAACTGCCGCGTCTTTCTGATGTGTTTGAACCACCGACCTTTTGGTTAGCAGCCAAGTGCTTTAACCACTGTGCCATCAGGGCTCCTTTTATCCACAAGTATAGGGGTTTTTTTTATAGGGTTTAAGATTTATAACACATTTTTTTGCAGGACACAATTCAATCCAAAACAGTTTGGAAAGCAGCCTGGCAGTACGTATCATGTTCATGTCTTTTGACTCAGCAATTCTAATACAGGAATGATTTTGAAGGAAAAATCATAAATATAAAAAATGCTTTGTGCCCAGAAATATCTATTGAGACATTACTTATGGTGGTAAAAAACTAGGCTTAACATAATTGTCTAATAATAGAAGAATAATTAAATTAATTATGATGTACCTATATAGTGAAAGGAGCCCTGGTGGCACAGTGGTTAAGAGCTTAGCTCCTAACCGAAAGGTTTGAAGTTGGAATCCACCAGCTGCTCCTTGACAGTTCTACTTTGTCTTATAGGGTCACTGTGAGTCAGAATTGACTCTGTGGCAACAGGTTTCTTTTGGTTTTATATGTGAAATGTGTATAGCAATTAAAAATGAAGCTTATGAATTCTTAATAACATAGTTAATGGCTTATTATATTGTAAAATTGAAAAGCAGAATACAAAATGACATATACAATGTGATGAATCATATCTCTAAAAAGGTACAAGTACAAATAAAATATCTGGATTGTGCCTGAGTGTTGACATAACTGGTGATTTTTTAATTCTTTTTGTATCTTTCTCTAGTTTCCAATTTTTTTTTTTCAATTTTTATTGTGCTTTAAGTGAAAGTTTACAAATCAAATCAGTCTCTCAGACAAAATCTTATATACAGCTTGCTATATACTCCTAGTTGCTCTCCCCCTAATGAGACAGCATACTCCTTCTCTCCACCCTCTATTTCTGTGTCCATTCAGCCAGCTTTAGTCCCCCCTCGGCCTTCACATCTCCCCTGCAGATAGAAACTGCCCAGATAGTCTCATGTGTCTACTTGATCCAAGAAGCCCACTCCTTACCAGTATCATTTTCTGTCTTGTAGTCCAGTCCAATCCCAGTCTGAAGAGTTGGCTTCGAGGATGGTTCATGTCTTGGGCTAACAGAAGGTCTGGGGACCATGACCTCCGGGGTCCCTCTGGTCTCATTCAGACCATTAAGTCTGGTCTTTTTACTGGAATTTGGGGCTGCATCCCACTGCTCTCCTACTCTCTCAGGGATTCTCTGTTGTGGTCCCTGTCATTGCAGTCATTGGTTGTAGCTGGGCACCATATAGTTCTTCTGGTCTCAGGCTGATGTAGTCTTTGATTTATGTGGCCTGTTTGACTCTTGGGCTCATACTTACCTTGTGTCTTTGGTGATCTTCATTCTTCTTTGCTCCAGGTTGGTTGAGACCAATTGTTGCATCTTAGATGGCCTCCTGCTAGCATTTAAGACCCCAGATGCCACTCTCCAAAATGGGATGCAGAATGTTAAAAAAATTTTTTAATGGGAGTTTTGTCTTTATTTTGGTGCTGTTGGAGGTCTTTCAACTTGCTTTTTTCTAACTATGATTTTTTTGTGTGTGTGGCAAAAAAAAAAAAAACCCACTGCCATTGAGTCGATTCCAACTCATAGCGACCCTATAGGACAGAGTAGAACTGCCCCATAAAGTTTCCAAGAAGCACCTGGTAGATTTGAACTGCCAACCTCTTGGTTAGCAGCCATAGCACTTAACCACTATGCCACCAGATTATTTTAAAAATAAATGTCCTGCCATGAGCATGTAATACAAGATACCAAATCAACACATAAAAAAATCATTTGGGTGGGGTTACATAGGTAGATAGATATGAATGCATACATATGTATAGAGAGGCATATGCAAGTAAATGCACGTGCATGTATAGGTGTATCTGTAGGCATACGTATATACATTTCTGTGTGTGGTGCATATGTATCCACGTATATAACAAACCACATAGGGGCACAGTTATGGAGACATCCTAGACATATCCAAACAACTCACAGGATTGGTTTACTGAGTTAAAAGGTTTGGGATCATAGTTCCAGGGGGCAACTTAGTCAGTTGGCATAACATAGTTCACAGAGATAATGCTCTACATCCTAGTTTGGTGAGTCTTAAAAGTTTGTGAGTGGCCATCTAAGATAACGAAGCACAGCCTCTTCTAACCAGAGACTAGAAGAACTAAATGGTGCCTGGCTACACTACTGACCGTTCTGACGAGGGACACAATAGAAGGTCCTGGATAGAGGACCTTCTGGACAGAGGAAAAACTCAAATTCCTAAAAAAGACCAGACTTACTGGACTGATAGAGACTAGAGTAAACTCCGAGACTGTTGCCCTAAGATAAGTTTGAACTTGGAATTGAAGCTATTTCTACAGGTCACCTTTCAGCCAAATAATACATTGGCTAATAAACAGTATCACCCGTGAGTAGTAATATGCTCCCGTAAACAATTAACTATATGAAACCAAACTGTCAACATTTACTCAAAAGCAAAGATGAGAAGGCAAGGAGGGGAAAGGAAGCTAGATCAGTGGAAACAGAACAAACAGAATAGAAATAATAAGAGTGCTGACACGTAAAAATTGTAACCAAAGCCATGGAACAATTTGTATAAAAATTGTTAAAGGGGAACCAAATTTACTGTACAAACTTTCACCTAAAACACAATAAAGTATTATTTTTTTAAAATCAGTTGGATTTCTGCACACTAGCAGTGACCAGTCTGAGAAGGAAATTAAGAAATTTACAAGAGCATCTAAAAGAATAAAATATGTAAAGATAATTTAGCCAGGGAGGTGAAAGATTTGTATACTGAAAACTATAAAACATTGCTGAAAGAAATTAAAGAAGATCTCAATAAATGGAAAGGCATGCCATGTTCATGGAGTGGAAGACCTAATATTGTTAAGATATCAATACTACCCAATGATAGATATATAGACGAATGGAATAAAAGTGAGAGACCAGAAATAAACCCATACATCTACGATCAGTTAATTTTCAGCAAGCATGCTAAATCTCTTCAATGGGGAGAGCATAATCTCTTGGAGTAAATGGTGTTGGAACAGCCAGATCTGCACATGCAGAAGAATGAAGTTGGGCCCGTACCTTTTGTATATACGCCATACGTGAAAACTAACTCAGGAGGCAGGGGCAAGATGGCGGGGTAGTCAGACGATTCTAGTGGTCCCTCTTATGACAAAGACCCGAAAAAACAAGTGAATCGATTATATATATGACAAGCTAGGAACCCTGAGCATCAAAGGCAAAGTTAAGAAATCGGACTGAGTGACGGGGGAGAGAGAGATGGTACAGAAGCAGCAAGGAGTTGCCAAGTCAGTGCCAGTGCTTCAGCCCCTATTCCTCTGCCGTGGGGCTGGTGGTAGTGTTCCAGGACGCGGCTGCTTCAGTGAAAAAAGGCAAACAAAGGGACGCGCCTCTGACCCCTTGGTGTGACCGTCGCGGGGCTGGCAGTGGTGTTTAGGAAGCGGGTGCTTCAGCGAAAGAAGACAGGTGAGGTGCTGCAGCCCCAACCACTGCGGAGCCAGTGCACACAATCTATACAACACCTCTGGAATCTGAGATAAAACAGCGTTCTTGGCACAAGATAAGTGATTTTGTCTAATTTACCACATGGGTCTAATATCTCCTCCTTTTGAAAGAACTCTCTCCTATCTATCTGATCCCTCCTCCCTCTGCCCCAGCTGGCTCCATTAACAGTTGATTTCCCTGGGCCTGAGATAGGTCCTGCTGTGCTTCCTGAGCCATTTCCCTGGCCTTGGAGTAGGAACAAATTAATATACAGGGGGAAAAATATTCTGCCGATTCCCCTAATCTGGAAACTCAGAGCAGAAGTAGTTCCAGTCCAGGCACAAGCAGTCCACAGACTTTGTCTTCACCCCTGCATAGATCCAGGTGGCCCTGTAACAGCAGATAGGATCTGGCTGTTACATTGCAAGGGCAAATCTGTTTGAGGTCTGACTGTAACTGTTTCAGCTGTGCAGTGGAGAGGCAGGTTTTTGATGTTTGATACCACTCTGCCTATTAAACAGAGTCCTCACCTACCCACAGCAGGGACCTGAAGCCTGGAGGCTCTACCCACACCACCTAGCCACCTGCAACAGGCCTCTAAGAATAATAGGTGCCTACCAATCCTTAAAGTTAAAAGCATTAGATCTCTATAGTACGGTTGCAGAGTCCACCCTCCAGAGCACTCTAGAGAACAGGGACGTGCCTTCCTTACAGACATTCAGGGGAAGATTGTCAGTCCCCTGCCATCCTCAGTGTGACCCCCTGCTGCCACCAGAAACCTGTACATACACCAATCACCACTGCTCCTCTAGGATCATAGGTGAGAGCTTGCACCACACACTAGGTGACTGACTACCGGGACACCTAAGCTGAATCTATACAAGAATAGTGAATGGACTCCTAGGCTCATATACCTGGTAACAGCTCTACCCATCTGGTGACAGGACATCTAGTGCTTCAAAGGCTCCAGTAATAAAGTTAGCTCACTCTAGTAGCCTATTTGGGTATATCAAAACAAAACAAGGCAAGAAGCTAGGACATAGTGAGCAAAACCAAAAACCAAAACCAAACCCATTGCTGTCGAGTCAGTTCCGACTCATAGCAATGAGTTGATAGTGAGCAAACATAAAATAAATTAATACAGTAACTTATAGGTGGCTCAGAGACAACAAACCAAAAACCAAACCCAGTGCCGTCAAGTCAATTCCAACTCATAGCGACCCTATAGGACAGAGTAGAACTGCCCCATAGAGTTTCCAAGGAGTGTCTGGTGGATTCGAACTGCCAGCCCTTTGGTTAGCAGCCGTAGCACTTAACCACTACACCACCAGGGTTTCCTCCAAGACAACAGTCAATATCAAATCACATAATGAAGCGGACCATGAGTGCTTCAACAAACTCCCAAAACAAAGAATCAAGGACTGTTCTGGATGAAGATGTATTCCTGGAATTACGAGATGTAGAATACAAAAGATTAGTGTATAGAGCTCTTCAAGACTTAGGAAGGAGATCAGGCAAAACACACAGCAAGCCAAGAAGCACACAGATACAACAGTCAGGGAAATTAAGAAGATTATTCAAGAACATAATGACAAATTTAATGGGCTGTAAAAATTTATAGACAGCAATCAAATTCAGAAGATTAACAATAAAATTTCAGAATTAGACAACTCAGTAGAAAGTCAGCAGAGCAGAATTGAGGAAATGGAAATCCAAAATCAGATTGAAGATAAAACACTTGGCAACAATATATTTGAAGAAAAATCAGATAAAAGAATTAAAAAAAATGAAGAAACCCTAAGAATCATGTGAGACTCTGTCAAGAAGAATAACCTATGAGTGATTGGAGTACCAGAAGAGGGAGGGATAACAGAAAATACAGGGAGAATTGTTGAAGATTTGTTGGCAGAAAACTTCCTTACATCATGAAAGATAAAAGGATATCAATCCAAGATGGTCATCAAACCCCATACAAGGTAGATCCCAAAAGAAAGTCACCAAGACATTATAATCAAACTTGCCAAAACCAAAGATAAAGAGAAAAGTTTAAGAGCAGCCAGGGAAAAGTGAAAAGTTACCTACAAAGGAGAGTCAATAACAGCAAGCTCAGACTACTCAACAAAAACCATGCAGGCAAGAAGTCAATGAGATGACATATATAAAGCACTGAAGGAGAAAAATTGCCAGCCAAGAATCATATATCCAGCAAAACTGTCTCCGGTATGAAGGTGAAATTAGGACATTTGCAGATAAACAGAACCTTAGGGAATTTGCAGAAAGCAAACCAAAACTACAAGAAATACTAAAGGGAATTCTCTGGTTAGAAAATCAGTAATATCGGATATCAGCCTAACACTAGAACTCAGGACAGAGCAACCAGGTATCAACCCGGATAGGGAGATCACAAAAATAAATCAAGATAAAAAAACACTCAAAACAGGGAACCAGTGATGCCATTATGTAAAAGATGACAATATTATATCAGTAAAGAGGGACCACATAAAGTAGTCATAGACCTTCCATGTGGAGAGGAAGTGAAGGCAATATACAGAGGTACAAGTTACGTTTAAACTTAGAAAAATAGGGATAAAAATACTAAAGTAACCACAAAGGAACTAACAAGCCTACACATCAAAATAAAATACGAGAAAAACATAGACGCCGCAAAAACAAAATCAACAACAATGAAAAAGAGGAACACACAATTTACAAAGAAAAACTACTCAGCACAAAAAAATAAGTGGAAAAATGAAACTGTCAACGACACACCAAAAAAAGACATCAAAATGACAGCATGAAACTCATGCCTATATATAATCACACTGAATGTAAATGGACTAAATGCACCAGTAAAGAGACAGAGAGTTGCAGAATGGATTAAAAAAACCCGATCCGTCTGTATGCTGCCTTAGAAGCATACCTTAGACTTAAAGACACGAACAAACTAAAAGGATGGAAAAAAATATATCAAGCAAACAACAATCAAAAAAAAGCAGAAGTGGCTATACTAATTTCTGACAAAACAGACTTCAAACTTAAATCTACCAGAAAGGATAAGGAAGGACACTTTATAATGATTGAAGGGACGATATACTAGGAGGATATTACCATATTAAATATTTATGCACCCAACTACAGGGCTTCAAGGTACATAAGACAAAATCTAACAGCACTGAAAAGCAAGATAGACAGCTCAACAGTAATAGCAGGAGACTTCAACAAACCACATTCAGTGAAAGACAGAACATCCAGAAAGAAGCTCAGTAAAGATATGGAAGAACTAAATGCCGCAGTCAACCACCTTGATCTCATAGACATATACAGAACGCTCCACCCAACAGCATCCAACTATACTTTCTTTTCCAAAGCACATGGAACATTCTCTAGAATAGACCACATAAAGCAAGCCTTAACAGAATCCAAAACATTGAACTATTACAAAGCATCTTCTCTGACCTTAAAGTCATAAAACTAGAAGTCAATAACAGAAACATCAGGGAAAAGAAATCAAACACATGGAAACTGAACAACACGGTGCTAAAAAACGGTTGGATGATAGAAGAAATTAAGGACGGAATAAAGAAATTCATAGAATCCAATGAGAATGAAAAAACTTCCTATCAGAACCTTTGGGACACAGCTACAGCAGTGCTCAGGGTCAACTTATATCAATAAATGCACACATACAAAAAGAAGAAAGGGCCGAAATCAAAGAATTATCCCTACAACTTGAACAATAGAAAGAGAGCTCCAAAAGAAACCCTCAGGCACGAGAAGAAAGCAAATAATAAAAATTAGCGCAGAATTAAATCAAATAGAGAACAGAAAAACAATTAAAAGAGTTAAGACCAAAAGCTGGTTTTTTGAAAAGATTAACAAAATTGATAAACCATTGGTCGGACTGACAAAAGAAAAACTGGAGACGAACCAAACAACCCGAATAAGAAATGAGATGGACGATATCACAACAAACCCAACTAAAATTAAAAGAATCATAACAGAATACTATGAAAAATTGTACTTTAACAAATTTGAAAACCTAGAGGAAATGGACAAATTTCTGGGAACACATGACCTACCTAAACTAACACAAACAGAGACAGAACAGCTAAATAAACCCATAACAAAAGAAGAGATTGAAAAAGTAATTTAAAAACTTCCAACAAAGAAAAGCCCTGGCAGTGACAGCTTCACTGGAGAATTCTACCAAACTTTCAGAGAAGAGTTAACAGCACTACTGCTAAAGGTATTTCAGGGTATAGAAAATGATGGAATACTCCCAAACTCATTCTGTGAAGCCAGCATAACCCGGATACCAAAACCAAGTAAAAACACAACAAAAAAAGAAAATTACGGACCAATATCCCTCATGAACTTAGACATAAAAATCCTCAACAAAATTCTAGCCAATAGAATTCAACGACATATCAAAAAAATGATTCACCATGACCAATTAGGATTCATACCAGGTGTGCAGGGATGATGGTTCAACATTAGAAAAACAATGTAATGCATCACATAAATAAAACAAAAGACAAGAACCACATGATCTTATCAGTTGATGCAGAAAAGGCATTTGACAAAGCACAACACCCATTCATGTTAAAAACTCTCAGCAAAATAGGAATAGAAGGAAAGCTCCTAAACATTATAAAGGGCATTTATACAAAACCAACAGCCAACATCATCCTAAACGGTGAGAGGCTAAAAGCATTGCCGTTTGAGAACAGGAACCAGACAAGGATGCCCTTTATTACCACTCTTACTCAGCATTGTGCCGGAGGTCCTCGCCAGAGCTATTAGGCTAAATAAAGAAATAAAAGCCATCCAAATTGGTAAAGAAGTAGTAAAGGTATTTCTGTTTGCAGATGACATGATCTTATA
Organism: Elephas maximus indicus; assembly: GCF_024166365.1. Taxonomy (NCBI): domain Eukaryota; kingdom Metazoa; phylum Chordata; class Mammalia; order Proboscidea; family Elephantidae; genus Elephas; species Elephas maximus. Next base: position 45,865,363 of record NC_064837.1, on the reverse strand, counting down.
CACAGAAAAACCTAAAGGATCCTCACGAAAACTACTGAAACGAATAGAAGAGTTTAACAGAGTATCAGGATACAAGATAAACATTCATAAATCAGTTGGATTCCTCTGCACCAACAAAGAGAACATTGAAGAGGAAATCACCAAATCAATACCATTTACTATAGCCCCTAAGAAGGTGAAATACTTAGGAATAAATCTTACCAGAGATGTAAAAGACCTATGCAAAGAAAACTACAGGACACTTCTGCAAGAAACCAAAAGAGACCTACATAAGTGGAAAAACATACCTTGCTCGTGGATAGGAAGACTCAACATCGTAAAAACATCTAAGCGATCTGTAGATACAATGCAGTCTCGATCCAAATACCAGTGACATTTTTTAATGAGATGGAGAAACAAATCACCAACTTCATATGGAAGGGAAAGAGGCCCTAGATAAATAAAGCATTACTGAAAAAAAAGAACAAAGTGGGAGGCCTCACACTACCTTGTTTTAGAACATATTATACTGCCACAGTAGTCAAAACAGGCTGGTACTGGTACAACAGCAGATACATAGACCAATGGAACAGAATTGAGAACCCAGACATAAATCCATCCATATACGAGCAGCTTAAGTTTGACCAAGGCCCAAAGTCAGTTAAATGGGGAAAAGACAGTTTCTTCAACAAATGGTGCTGGCATAACTGGATCTCCACCATCAAAAAAATGAAACAAGACCCATATCTCACACCATACACAAAAACCAACTCAAAATGGATCAAAGACCTAAATATAAAATCTAAAACAATAAAGATCATGGAAGAAAAAATAGAGACAACGTTAGGAGCCCTAATGCATGGCATGAACGGTACACAAAACATTACTAATGTGGTACAAACACCAGAAGAGAAATTAGATAACTGGGAGCTCCTAAAAGTCAAACACATATGCTCATCCAAAGACTTCACCAAAAGAGTAAAAAGATTACCTATAGACTGGGAAAAAGTTTTTAGCTGTGACATTTCTGATCAGCGTCTGATCTCCAAAATCTACGTGATATTGCAAAAACTCAACAGCAAAAAGACAAATAACCCAATTAAAAAATGGGCAAAGGATATGAACAGGCATTTTACCAAAGAAGACATTCAGGCCGCTAACAGATACATGAGGAAATGCTTATGATCGTTAGCTATTAGAGTAATGCAAATCAAAACTACAATGAGATTCCATCTCACTCCAACAAGGCTGGCATTAATCCAAAAAACATAAAATAATAAATGTTGGAGAGGTTGTGGAGAGACTTATACACTTTGGAAATCAATTTAGCACTTCCTTAGAAAGCTAGAAATAGAACTACTGTATGACCCAGCAGTTCCACTCCTTGGAATATACCCTAAAGAAATAAGAGCCTTCACACAACAGATATATGCACACCCATGTTCTTTGCAGCACTGTTTACAATAGTAAAAAGTTGGAAGCAACCAAGGTGCCCATCAACCAATGAATGGATAAATAAATTATGGTATATTCACACAACAGAATACTACACAACAATCAAAACAATGATGAATCTGTGAAACATTTCATAACATGGAGGAATCTGGAAGGCATTATGCTGAGTGAAATTAGTCATTTGTGAAAGGACAAATATTGTATGAGACCACTATTATAAGAACTCTAGATAAAGTTTAAACACAGAAGAAAATATTCTTTGATGGTTACAAGGGTGGGGAGGGAAGGAGAGGCATATTCACTAACTAGATAGTAGACAGAAGAAAATTTTTTTTGTTGTACTTTAAGTGAAAGTTTACAAATCAAGTCAGTCTCTCATATAAAAATTTATATACACCTTGCTATATACTCCTAATTGGACAAAAAATTTTTGAGGTGAAGGGAAAGGCAACACATAACACAGGGATGGTCAGTACTGCTGGACTAAAGCAAAAGCAAAGAAGTTTCCTGAACATAACCAAAAGCCAGAGTAGCAGGGACAGGGGCCTGGGGACCATGGTTTCAGGGGACATCTAGGTCAATTGGCATAGTAAAATATATTAAGAAAATGGTCTGCATTCCACTTTGGTGAGAGGCATCTGGGGCCTTAAACGCTAGCAAACGGCCATCTAAGATGCATAAATTGGTCTCAACCCACCTGGACCAAAGGAGGATGAAGAACACCAAAGACACAAGGTAAATATGAGCCCAAGAGACAGAAAGGACCACATAAACCAGAGACTCCATCAGCCTGAGACCCAAAGAACTAGATGGTTCCTGGCTACCACCAATCACTGCCCTGACAGGTAACACAACAGAGAATCTCTGATGGAGCAGAACAGTGGGATGCAGATATTAAATTCCTGTAAAAAGACCAGGCTTAATGCTCTGACTGAGACTGGAGGGACCCTGATGGTCATGGCCACTGGACCCTTTGATAACCCAAGATTGGAATCGTTCCCAAACCCAACTCTACAGACAGAGATTGGCCTGGACTATAAGATAGACAATGATGCTGGTGAGGAGTGAACTTCATGGCTCAAGTAGACACATGAGACTATGTGGGCGACTCCTGTCTGGTGGCAAGATGAGAAGGAAGAGGAGGACAGGAGCTGGTTGAATGGACACGGGGAATATAGGGTGGAGTGGAGAAATGTGTTGTTAAGGGGAGAGCAGCTGGGAGTACACGGCAGGGTGTTATATGGCTTTTTGTATGAGAGACTGACTTGATTTGTAAACTTTCACCTAAACCACAATAAAAATAAAAAAGAAAACTAACTCAAAAGTGGATCAAAGACGTAAAACCATAAAACTTTTAGAACAAAACATAGGGGTAGTGCTTTGGGACCTAGTTTCTGATAGTGGATTCTTAGGTATGACACCAAAAGCATGCACAACAAAGACAGATAAATTGGACTTCATTAAAATTTTAAAACTTTTATGCATCAAAGGATTTTATCAGCAAAGTGAAGAGACAACCTACAGAATGGGAGAAAATATTGGGGTACTATATATTTTTTTTTATATATCTGGTAAGGGTTTAACATCAGGAATGTTTAAAGAAGCAAAATAAGTCAGACACAAAAGGACAAATATTGTATGATATCAATTAATATGAAATAAGCAAATATATAGAAACCAAAAGTAATTAATGGTTACCAGGAGTGGAAGAGAGGGGAAAAGGGGTCTTTTGCTTAGAGTGCATTGAATGTATGGTGGTGGGATAATTTGGAAAAAGAGTGAGAATTTGTGTACAACTTGAAGAATGTAGTCAGTATCACTGAAGTGTATATGTAGAAATCAATGAAATGTGGGTTTCATTGTGTGTTTATCAGTATAATAATAATAATAATGAAAATGAATATATAAAGTACTATAATGCATCAACAAAAAGACAAACCAATCAAAGAACGGGCATAGGAGTTGAACAGACATTTCTCTAAAGAGGGTTTACAAATGGCCATGAAAAGATATTCAATATTACTAGTCATTACCGAAATACAAATCAGAACAATAAGATGTCACTTCACCCCCACTAGGATGACTGTTATCAGAAATAAAGAAAATAGCAAGTATTGGTGAGGATGTGGAAAAATGGGAATCCTCCTATGTTCTGACAGGAATGTAAAATGGTACAGCTGTTGTGGAAAACAATTTGGTGGTTCCTCAAAAAGTTAAACACAGAATTATTAACCCAGCAATTCCACTCCTAGGTATATACTCAGAAGACTTGAAAGCAGGAACTCAAGCAGATACTTGTACACCAGTGTTTATTGCAGCATTATTCACAATAGACAAAAGGTAGAAACAACCCAAGTGTTGGCAGCAGGTAAATGGATAAACAAAATGTGGTACATAAATGCAGTGGAATATTATTCAGCTGTAAGGAAAAATGAAGTTCTGATACATGCCATGACATACATGTACCTTAAAAATATAATGCTGAGTAAAATGTTAGACACAAAAGGACAAATATTGTATCATCCCATTTAACTGAAATATCTAGAATAGGCAAATGCATAGAGACAAAGTGCATTAGTGGTTACCAGGGATTGGTGGGAAGGGGAAAGGGTGAGTAAGTGCTTAAAGCCCTAAGTTTGTGTTAAAGGTGAGGAAAAAAATTGGAAATGGATAGGGGTGATGGCTGTACAACATGGTGAACATAATTAATGTCACTGGATTAATGTAAAAATGGTTGAAATAGCAAATGTTATATATATTTTATGACAAAAAAAGGAAAAAATAAGAGACTGAAGAATATAATGTGAAAATTGAAATTCCTTCTCTCCGACGTCTTCCACTTATGTTGTCTGGTGAATTGTTCCAGAAATATGCTATGTATATGTAAGTGTATTTATACATTTTAATCCACAAATATGACCACTTATCTCAGTGGCTTACAAGAAATATTTCTTGCTTATGTGTTGGCCATGAGGGCTACTGATCATCTGCAGCCATGTCACAAACTTCATTGTGCTCGGCTGAGCTCACAAGTCTTCTCATTTCAGGACCCATACTGAAAGAGCAGCCACTATGTGTAGCATGCTATTCTCACTCATCGCAGAGGGCAGAAGCTCAGGGCTGGGGACAGGTACAAACCACAAAGACACAATTAAAGCCTCTGTATGAATGGTGGTGTACTTCACATCCACTCACATTCCATTGGCCAAAGCAAGTAACATGACAAAGCCCAATGTCAGTTATTATCAGACATTTGAGAAGAGCTTCTAATATAAAAGATAGAGGAAAAAAAAGTATAATAGAAATATATGAACTTAGAAAAAACAAAGACAAATTTTTAAAAGTTTCAGAAAAACAAAAACTAATTAATATTCTTAGAGAGTTAAGAGAAGATATTACATTCATGAAACAAGAACAGGACAGGGTGCCATCAAAAAGGAAGAATTACAGCAAGAAAACTTTGGGAAACTATAATACAACAGAAATAAAAAGCCCAGTAGAAGTTTTGGATGATGAAATCAAGGAATCTTCCAAATATCGAGAAAATAAAAAAGATGGAAAACAGGAGAGATAAATAGATTTCAGAACAAATCCAGCAGACCTAGTGTTCATCTAGTAGGAGAACAGTAAAAATGGGCAGAGGAAATTGTTAGAAATATATAAAACAAGAAAGTTTCTCTGAACTGGTGGGGGAGGAGCCTTCAGATGGAAAGACTCCGCCACCAGAAGGGACTAACTCGGTAAATGTAAAAAGTCTCACGCCGAAGCATATAGATTTGAAATTTTGAAACTTTGGGGATAAACTCTTAAAGAGATCCCACTTAGGGTGGGGAGGAGGGGAGGTTAAGGAGAGAGGGCTAGTGGGTTACCTTCAAAGTTTGGATATCAGAATGACACTAGACTTACTCAGAAAAACAATGGAAGCTAGACTTTAATGAAGCCATTCCTTCAAAATTCTGGGTGAAACTGATTTTCAACCTAGAATTCTGTGCTTAGCTAAACTGTGAATTTAAATGTGAGGGGAAAATAAAAATATTTTCAGATTATAACAAATGCAATTCTTTATAATATAAAGACATGGGAGCAAGGTATATAATTTATGTAAAACTTCACTCTCTATAGTAAAAAGAAAGTCTGCTACTTTTATTTGTAAGCCTTATAGTGCTATGTGAGTTTTACACTACAAACTATTACTTTGATAGAAATCATAACACCTTATCATTACAGACTACATTTTGTATCTGCACTGAAAAGATTAGAAGACAGTATCAAAAGGGAAATAAAAAAACCCTCCTCATATATTTAGGAAAATTATACCTGTGAGTACATAAGTAAAAGAAGACTTGTTATAGAAGTTAGAAAATATTTAGAACTGAACATTGAAATTACCATATATTAAAGCTTGTAGGATGTAGGTAAAACATTACTCATAGAGGATAGTCAAGAAAGACTGAAAATTAATTAGCCTAAGCATCAAGCTCTAAGTTAGAAAAGAAAACAAAAAGATAACTTGAAGAAAATAGGAAAGATTTAAGAGCAGTAGTTACTGAAATATAAAAAAAAGTGGAGCAACAATATTAAACCAATTTTTTGCATGGTCCAAGAAGATACACAAACTTAGCAAGTATAGAAAAGAAAGGTAGTGTAGATTTAATTGTTCAACATTAGGAAATATGGTGACATCGTTTGTTAAATCAGCAAATTTAAAGGTAACATATTTATCAAAAGAAGTCAGAATATATTTGCTAGAATTCACCAGGTAAGAGTATCTACCTAAGAATAACAGAAACTACCTAACATGATAGAAGATAAATAGAATATGTGTGTGTGGACTGTGTACATGTGCATATTATACATACCTTTTTAAAAGTTTCACTTCATTGTGGTAAATACATAGGTAACAAAACATTTCCCATTTCTGCAGTCTTCACAGGTACAGCTCAGTGTATATACATATTTTTTAACTTAAATTTTATTGTGTGCCTAATCTGTGCTAGGTACTGTTTTAAGTGCATCACAAATAATAACTTACAGAATCCTTTCAGCAACCTTTGAGATAGATTCTATTATCCCCACTTTATAACTAAAGAAACTGAGGCACAAGATGGCTTAGTTAACTTACACAAGGTCACACAGCTAGTAAGTGGAAGAGCTGGGATATGAATCCAAGCAGTTTAACTCAAGAATCTGTACTTTTAACCACCACATTATACTGTCTTTTTTTTTTTTTTAATTAAATATTGTTAAAACACAATATGTGTACATGGTTTGAAATTCAAAAGATGTAATTGTGAAAATTTGTTTGCCATCCTGTTCTGTCTTCCTCTCTCAGCTCCACTCCTTAGAAGCTACCAGACTCCTATATAGCCTTTCAGAACTCAGCTTTGCTTTTGTACTCATTTATGTATAGATATGCTCTTAACAATAAGTTAGCATGTCATAAATAATATTCTGCACATTTATTTTTCCCCCTTAACTGTATATGTGTGTGTGTGTGTGTATGGTCAGTTTTTATCAGTATATAAAACCTCTGTCGTTCTTGATTCTCCACGTCTCTCAGTTTGTCGTACTGTGGGGGCCTGTGTGTTGCTGTGATGCCGGAAGCTATGCTTCTGGCATTAAGATACCAGCGGGGTCACCCATGGAGGACAGGTTTCAGCTGAGCTTCCAGACTAAGACAGACTAGGAAGAAGGATCTGGCAGTCTACTTCTGAAAAGCATTAGCCAGTGAAAACCTTATGAATAACAACAGAACATTGTCTGATGTAGTGACAGAAGATGAGCACCCCAGGTTGGAAGGCACTTGAATGGAATGCATAAACATCGAGGCATTAGTGAGGTGAAATGGACTGGCATTGACCATTTCGAATCGGACAATCATATAGTCTACTATGCTGGAAATGACAGCTTGAAGAGGAATAGTGTTACATTCATCATCAGAAAGAACATTTCAAGATCTACTCTGAATACAGCACTGTCAGTGATAGGATAATATCCATATGCCTACAAGGAAGACCAGTTAATATGACTATTATTCAGATTTACACACCAACCACTAAGGTCAAAGATGAAGAAATTGAAGATTCTTATCACCTTCTGCAGTCTGAAATTGATTGAACATGAAATCGGGATGCACTGATAATTACTGGTGATTGGAATGGGAAAGTTGGAAACAAAGGGGGATTGGTAGTTGGAAAATAGGGCCTTGGTGATAGAAACAATGCTGGAGATTGAATGATAGAATTTTGCGTGACCAACAACTTCTTCATTGCAAATACCTTTTTACACCAACATAAACAGCAACTATACACATGGACCTCGCCAGATGGAATACAGAGGAATCAAATCGACTCTATCTGTGGAAAGAGAGGATGGAAAAGCTCAATATCATGAGTCAGAACAAGGCCAGGGGCTGACTATGGAACAGACCATCAGTTTCTCATATGCAAGTTCCAGTCGAAACTGAGGAAAAACAGAGCAAGTCCATGAGAGCCAAAGTACTACCTTCGGTATATCCCACTAGAATTTAGAGACAATCTCAAGAATAGATTTGACGCATTGAAACACTAGTGACCGAAGACCAGGCGAGTTGTGGAGTGACATCAAGTACATCTCCATGAAGAAAGCAAGAGGTCATTGAAAAGACAGGAAAGAAAGAAAAGACCAAGATGGATGTCAGAGGAGACTCTGAAACTCTCTCTCGAATGTCGAGCAGCTAAAGCAAAAGGAAGAAATGATGAAGTAAAAGAACTGAATAGAAGATTTCAAAGAGTGGCTTGTGAAGACCAAGTATTATAATGACATGTGCAAAGAGCAGGAGGTAGAAAACCAAAAGGGAAGAACACACTTGGCGTTTCTCAGGCTGAAAGAACTGAAGGAAAAATGCACGCCTTCAGTTGCAATAGTGAAGGATTACATGGGAGAAATATTAAACGACACAGGAAGCATCAAAAGAAGATGAAAGGAATACACAGAGTCATTATACCAAAAAGAATTGGTTGATGTTCAACCATTTCAGAAGGTAACATATGATCAGGAACCAGTGGTACTGAAGGAAGAAGTCCAAGTTGCACTGAAGACATTGGCGAAAAGCAAGGCTCCAGAAATTCACGGTATACCAATTAAGCTGCTTCAACAAACAAATGCAGCACTGGAAGTGCTCACTCATCTATGCCAAGAAATTTGGAAGACAGCTGCCTGGCCAACCAACTGGAAGACATCCATATTTATGCCTGCTCCCAAGAAAGGTAATCCAACTGAATGTGGAACTTATCGAACAATATCATTAATATCACACGCAAGTAAAATTTTGCTGAAGATCATTCAATAGCAGCTGTAGCAGTATATCGACAGGGAACTGCCAGAAATTCAAGTCAGATTTAGAAGAGGACGTGAAACAAGGGATATCACTGCTGATGTCAGATGGATCTTGGCTAAAAGCAGAGAATACCAGAAAGATGTTTACGTGTGTTTTATTGAGTATGCAAAGGCATTGAACTGTGTGGATCCTAATAAATTATGGATTTCATTTCAAAGAATGGGAATTCCAGAACACTTAATTGTGCTCACGAGGAATCTGCACATAGATCAAGAGGCAGTTGTTCAGACAGACCAAGGGGATACTGCATGGTTTAAAGTTAGGGAAGTTGTGTGTCAGGGTTGTATCCTTTCATTATACCTATTCAATCTATATGCTGAATAAATAATCTGAGAAGCTGGACTATATGAAGAAGAATGGGGCATTAAGATTAGAGGAAGACTCAATAACAGCTGTGTTATTCAGATGACACAACCATGCTTGCTGAAAGTGAAGAGGACTTCCAAGTGCTTACTGATGAAGATCAAAGACCACAGCCTTCAGTGTGGATTATACCTCAACATAAAAAAACCCAAAGGAAACAAATTCTCACAACTGGACTAATAAGCAACATCATGATAAATGGAGAAAAGATTAAGGTTGTCAAGGATTTCATTTTACTTGGAACCACAGTCTACACCGATGGAAGCAGCAGTCAAGAAGTCGAAAGACTAATTGCATTGGGTAAATCTGCTGCAAAAGACCTCTTTAAAGTGTTGAAAACCAAAGATGTCACCTTGAAGACTAAGGTGCACCTGACCCAAGCCATCGTATTTCCAGTTGCATCACATGCATGTGAAAGCTGGACAATGAAGAAGGAAGACCGAAGAAGAATTGATGCCTTTGAATTGTGGTGTTGGAGAAGAATATTGAGTATTCCATGGACTGCCAAAAGAACGAACAAATCTGTCTTGGAAGAAGTACAACCAGAATGCTGCTTAGAAGCAAGGACGGTGAGACTGTCTTGTATACTTTGGACATGTTGTCAGGAGGGATCAGTTCTTAGAGAAGGGCATCATGCTCGGTAAAGTACAGGGTCAGGGGAAAAGAGGAAGACCCTCAACGAGATGGATTGTCAAAGGGGCTTCAACGATAACCTCAAGCATAAAATGATTGTAAGGATGGTGCAGGACCGGGTGTGTTTCGTTCTGTAGTGCATGGGATCACTGTGAGTCAGGGTCGACTCAATGGCACCTGACAACCAACAACAACAACATTCTTTTTTTTTTTTTTTAATTTTTATTGTGCTTTAAGTGGAAGTTTACAAATCGAGTCAGCCTCATACAAAAATTTATATACACCTTGCTGTGTACTCCTAATTGCCCTCCCCCTAATGAGAGCACACTCCTTCCCTCCACTGTCTATTTTCGCGTCCATTCAGCCAGCTTCTGACTCCCTCTGCCCTCTCATCTCCCCTCCAAATAGGAGCTGCCCACGTAGTCTCATGTGTCTATTTGATCCAAGAAGCTCACTCTTCACCAGTATCATTTTCTGTCCCATAGTACAGTCCAGTCCCTGTCTGAAGAGTTGGCTTTGGGAATGGTTCATTTTTTGGGCTAACAGAAGGTATTGGGACCATGACCTCTGGGGTCCTTCAAGTCTCAGTCAGACCATTAAGTCGGGTCTTTTTATGAGAATTTGGGATCTGCATCCCATAGCTCTCCTGTCAGGGCAGTCATCGGTTGTAGCCAGGCACCGTCTAGTTGTTCTGGTCTCAGGCTGATGTAGTCTCTGGTTTATGTGGTCCTTTCTGTCTCTTGGGCTGATAATTACCTTGCATCTTTGGTGTTCTTCATTTTTCTTTGCTCCAGGTGAGTTGAGACTCATTGATGCATCTTAGATGGCTGTTTGCTAACGTTTAAGACCCCTGATGCCATTCCCCAAAGTGGGATGCAGAATGTTTTCTTAATAGATTTTATTATGCCAATTGACTTAGATGTCCCCTGAAACCATGGTCCCCAAATCCCCGCCCCTGCTACGCTGGCCTTCGAAGCATTCAGTTTATTCAGGAAACTTCTTTGCTTTTAGTTTAGTCCAGTTGTGCTGATCTTGCCTGTGTTGTGAACAACAACATTCTTAATGAGGGCTGTTTACAACAGACAAGCTAAATGGAAAAGCCATTTCTAATAAAAAGATGAAAAGTTAGGAAAGTTATGAATATTAAAATACTGTAATTCAACATAATTTTGGAGATTTTTAGATAATATAAACCAAAAGCTGATGTATTAAAAGAGAAAAATCTTATTTGTAGCTGTGACTATATTGAATATTCGTAAATATCTGAAAAATCTTTGACTTTCACATTTTCCCAAGGTTCTCTGAGTCAAGGTTTACACAGTCATTCTTTGCTTTAAGAATGAAGTTCTGATCTTTTCAAATTTTAGTAGGCTGTACAAGTGATCTTATCTTCTGATAGTAAATATTAAACATATCTTAGAAGGCCATAAGTAGCCTTTGTGTTCAGCCTCATCAAACTCAACAATTATGCCAGCTACTATATAGCTGAGTAGAACATCTTTTTTTCTGAAATTGGTACCATTCTAGAATAATGGTTAAGTTACCATAATTATTTTAAGGCCTAGCAACCTCAGAATTGCTGATTAAGTGCCCTGTGGAGAGTGGTATTTATATGAAGAAACACTACCAGCTATTAACATTTTGAAGAGTGAAAAACAGGAGGGTGATATGAAATGGTGACACAAAGGCAAAGAGCTTTACTCCGTTTTCATATAAATTAATCTTTCATTTTATAGCACTTAATAAAAATTTCTTATTAAAGCATTTCAGGATATACTCTAGGTTTTACAATAATTATTACACTCCCTAAGCTTTAAACATTTAAGGTTTTTGTGGCAGTTCAAGTTTTTTAGTTGTTTGATTTGTGAATGAGCTTGGTATATGTTTAACAGGCTAACCACCCCAAATAGGTAAATAATTTCATTCACTGGAATATTGAAATAAAGTATCTAATTTGAGGAAGCAGTGTAAATTGCGTGTGTGAGTAGATGTAAAATTAGACAATTTGGCAATAAATTCTTCAACATGGTGTAAATTTGGTATGTGGGCTTTATTAAAAAGTTTCATCTCTCCTCTTGCCCCTAAAATTCTACTATACTAATAATAAATAGTTTGTAATTAGTATTACATAATATGACACTAATCGAATTCGTTAATGATATTTTTAAAACTTTAATTTGTGTTTTGTTTGAATTTCAGATAATAACCCTTCCCAATACTTTGTATTTTGATTAGTATTCCACTTTTTGGAAATGGTCACTGTCAATATCTTGTTATGATTTCATGGCCTTGGAGATTTAAAACCAAGTAAAAGTGTAAACAGCCTTTCTTATTTAGTTATGAGTTTTATACCCACTTTTATTCCAAATAGAACAGTTGAAAGTAGATTTACCATGGAATGTGACTTATATAAAAGACATCTTAGGGGTTGACTTAATGAAAACAGACTAGCCAATTCCTCTTACGGAATTTTAACATAAAATTCCATCCTTCTTTAAAGGGAACTTTGGGGGGGGTTAAATAATCTGTTACACCTTCCTTATAAGCTTTATTAATGTGAATACATTTGCTTTTTAAGAAAATAAATCAGTGATTTTTTTAGAGAAAGCTTCTTTCGGATTTGTTTTTATTGAGGCAGATTTTCACATAGCATAAAATTAACAATTGTAGTGACAAATCAGTGGCATTTAGTATACATTTACCCTGTTGTGCAACCACCACCTCTATCTAGTTCCAAAACATATTCGTCTGTCTAGCTCTAAAACATATTTATAACCCTGAAAGGAAACTCTGTACCAGTTAAGCAGGTGCTGCATATTCCCTCTCTCTGCAGCCTTTCAGATTTTTCCACTGTGTTCATATTGACTTCCCCAGTAATCTGTCATTCTCTTAAAAAAAAAGTATGCATGGTCCTCTTCATACATTCATGGATATCTGATTTTTTTTTTAAAAAATAACAACCACAAGCTTCTACTTAATTGACTTTGGTGTGGGTCCCCCCACCCTCTGCAAGCATGATTACAGTAGGAATTTGATAGTTTCTTCGGTGATGACTCTGCTCCAAAGGTGTGAAATTTTACTTACAGTTACTTCCAGTACCAGCTTGAGGCACATAAGAAAATCAGTTTGATTTCTTCATAGACACACTTGGTTTTATAGTCATACCATATATTTGATTGGTTAGACTCCGAAGCTCTAGACTCTGATATAAATAGACACTTTAAAAGGATCAGTTACAGAGTCAACATTTTTCTGTTTTTTGTGACTTGATTTGTAAAATGTAGAGTGGGATTATTGACTTACCATATTTCTCAATTTAGCAAATGACTACTAGATAATAGTTGTAAATCTTCTTTCTATTATGAAAGAAAGTATATGTACTCTCAAATAACTCATATTTTAACTACACCTGCTCCTCGCTTATTGACATGGTTAGGTTCCAAAGACCAGGTTGTTATACAAAAATGGAGGACGACCACATCAGATCACAAAATAGTATGAGGAACACACATGTCCCTCTGGACCTTAGAGGTGGAAAATTTAGGAGGGCACTGTATGTCCCACTGATCATGAAAGGTTTACCGCCAAACGTATGTTGTTAGTGCACAAAATAGTCGGATAGTAGATTTTTTTACTATTGTCATAAATGTGAAATATTTTATAATGAGTCGATAAGGGAGGAATAGGTATAAATTGATTTTACTCTTATACAAGAATATAATGCATATTTAGGCTACATTTTTATTAGTATTTAATAATTTATTGATTATAAGTGTTTCTTTAATGTTATCATGTTTCAAATGTTGAGGTATCTGTAAGAGTTTGTTTTATGTGCTGTTGCTGATCAAATCTTTACAGAATTATGGGGTCAGTGTTCTGTTTGGATTGAACTAGTTTCTTGTCTTAATGATACAGTAATTGGCTACATTTCTTTTCCTGTACATGAAGTTGTCTAAAAGAGCTAAAGATAAATGAAGTGTAATGTGGTGTGATTGGCAAAAAGTATGAACTCTGGATTAAGCCTAAATTTTTATTTATTGCTTGCCATTTACTAATTGTGTGACCTTGAACAAGTTAGTTTTTTCAGCCTCAGTTTTCTCATTTAAAAAAATGGAGACAGTACGTACCTTGAAGTGTACAAATATTTAAACACCATTTTTAAAAAGCACCACACACAATAGCATGTGTCAGGTTCTTAATTCATTTCTTTCTTGTTTTTATCTTCATGTAATGATAATTTGAGACTAAGTTCATAAAGTTAAAGAATTTTCTAAGCAGTCGCCCTAACATGTCTGTCAAAAGGTTTAATTTAGGATTAGTCTACCATTTATTTTAGTAGATACTATGTTCTCTCCAATGCCAGGAGAAGTATTTGAAAGAGGAAGGAATGATTTGAACATTGTAAATAGTCAGTTGAATCTAATATAATCTAATGTAGTATCTTGAGAACATATTTTCAATAACTTGTACTTAACATTTCCATAAAAGTGGTTTTCATTTATCTTCAATCACAGGTACAGGAACCTTAAAGATAGATTTTGTTGGAGAGCTGAATGACAAAATGAAGGGTTTCTATAGAAGTAAATATACTACCCCTTCTGGAGAGGTGCGCTATGCTGCTGTCACACAGTTTGAGGTAGGTATGGGGCATTTATCTCTAAAATACTGTAATTCTTAAATTAAGCATTGTGACAAAGGGTGGGCTTTGGTTGGGTAATTTTTATTTTATTATTTGGGGTGATTGTTTGAGGCTAGGTACTTTTAGCCATTATTGTAGTCACAGTTTTGGAGTTTTTTTTTTTTTTTAATTCAGCTAAGTTGTCTCCATCTATAGAAAGGAGATAATGACGGGCGCAGGTTGAGGAATAATTATATACAGTTGTTTGGGCAGAATTTAGTTACCTGAATTGCTTTTATACTGTATACTGAGCAAGAATATAATTATTTTTAATTAGAATCACCCTCTTAGTATTTGACACCTGTGGCTTTTCCTACTAAGTTAATAATGGTAGTGTATAGCATTCCTTTGCTTCTTCGACATTCCCTGTTTGTCTTGCTATATTACCTTTGTTTTTTTACTTTTAAGGTATTTGCAAGTTATAAAACTTGTTTCTAGTGTACTTTAAACCTAATTAGATTTATTTCTGTATTTTTCAATATGGATAACAGTTTACTATGGGAAAAACTGATGGCATCCATGCTTATATTTCTGCACATATCCATGTATTGTTTGTTTTGTATGGCCTGAAGTTTTAGATCAAGTTTACTACTTGATGTGTCTTTCTTTCAAGGATTTTATTTTGTTTGCCTTCTGTTATAAAACATTATTTAAACTTAATTCTATGTTTAAATGATTCCAGTGCTCATTTCTGGTCCTTTTGAATACTTTATTCTGGAATGATTGCCTGGAGCATGTCTCTAAATCAATTTTTATTTTATTGGTGGTTGACTAGAGAGTCTTCAAAATTTTTTTTTTAGGGAGGGTACATGAATGATATATTTCCTGAATCTTTACATATCTGAAAACCTTTCATTTGCCTTTGTACATGATCAGTTTTACTAAGTGTATAGATTTATTGATGAAAAAAAGGAAAAAGAGCAGCCCCTGACATTTGGAAGCTGTCCTGGCACCCACAGCTAACCCCTGTTGGATATAAACAGTCTCACAGAATACCACCCTCAGGCAAGGTTTCTCTGAGACTGTGATAAAGTAAGACAAAACAAAGCTACTTCATAATTTCTTCTAAGCATAGACAAAAACAAGGTCATTGTGCCACTCACAAAGTACCAAACATCCCCTCTCTTGATTAAAATGAGTAACTACTTTACCAATTAAAGCTTTAGCAACCTTGCTCAAGTCTGCCCTCCCTATAAAAAATAAGATTTATTGAGACATCCAATTGTAGAATTGCCCCCGCTTTCTGAGAACACTCTCTTGAGTGAATCCCTGCTTCCTTAGTCCTACCTCAAATCACCCAAACAAAATCCAAATTGAGTAATACGTTTCTTTCTTAACACTCTTACTTAGACACTCTGTGGTTCCCTATGATGTGTGTTCTCCCTTGCTACAATGAGTAATAAACCCAACTTGTTCAACTGC
This sequence comes from Elephas maximus indicus, assembly GCF_024166365.1. Lineage (NCBI taxonomy): Eukaryota > Metazoa > Chordata > Mammalia > Proboscidea > Elephantidae > Elephas > Elephas maximus. The sequence continues at coordinate 45,849,455 of NC_064837.1, read as the reverse complement.
AGTTGAAGGGTTGTACAGTTGACTTAAAATTTTTCCCTTTGTATAGATATTGTTGAAATATCTTAGGCATCTCATTTTGTTAAGGAAGTAGTCATAGGCTAGAATGTTTTTTCTCCATTTGTAGGTTATATATATATATATATATATATATATATATATACATATTTTCCTTCTGGATGCTTGTAAAATTATTTATTTGACCTGGAAAATTAAAGTTTTTTACCAAGTGTTCACTTTTCATTAATTTGCTTCGTACTTGGTGACTTCCTATTCATTTTCAGATTCAGGTCTGTCTTATAATGTAGCAGAGTTTTCCTCTAGCACATCTTCAGTGTACTGATCTCTTTTTCAGGACCGTCAGTTAATACTAGATTTAGTTCTAGGGTCTGTCTCACCGATGTACCTTTGATTGCTTTCATCACTTTGTCCTTTGACTATTTTAGAAACTTTTGAATTTGTTTTCCATGTTATTCATTTCTGTAGCATAAACTCATTTCTCTCCTGCTTCTTCTGATTTAAAGTTTTCTGTGCTATTATTTCTTTCCTTATGCTCTGCCTACTTTTCAGATGTCTTATTTATTCTTTGATAGACTTCATGATTTATTTTCTTTGTGCAAACAGGAATCTAAAATTTTTTTCTTGGAGAAAACCTGTTTCAGAAATATGTGCTTCCTCTAGTTCTGCATATTTCGATACCTCCTTTCATGGTGCAGAATCTTGTCATTGGTTCCATTTTGTGATTTTGTTCTGTTTACCAAAGTTTCTTTTATTACTGGGAGTATTCAGCTGAATGATTAAATTTATTTTGCTTTAGCAAATGTTCACCCTTTTTTCATTTTTAAAGAATGAGGTCCCTTTAGGTAGATCAAGTGGTGATAGTTTTATGTACAGTATATAAAAATACCATTTAGTGAATGACCTGTTTGAATTAATAGAGTGTTTATCTTTATTCCCATTGCTGCCATTCCAGATAAAACACAAAGCACGTTAAAGACTCTGAAAATATTTTTGTTTTTATTTAAAAAAAAAAAAAAAAAGCCAGGGAGGCAGCCTTTCCTATTTTCCCAGCTCTGAATTCCTACAACGTACTGTTGACTCTCCTGTCCCTGTATTGCGTGAGCATTATTGATGAAGCCATTTGTATTAAATTTGAGATGCTTTATAAAAACAAAAATAAGATTGTAAATGTTTCTAACAGTATAAATTAAGATCTTGAGCAGACTTGTTTCCTAGAGAATTGTTGGCGTGGTAATAATAGCAAGCACTGTATTTTGTTTGTTATCAGTTGCTCATTGCCTGGCAGAGTAGAAAGTATATATTTGAATAAGTGAAGGAGGGAGTGATAGAAAGAGAGAGATGGCTGTTGCTTCGTGAAATAGCTTGCTAGGTTAATTCAGTAATATTCTTATTTCGTGTTTTTTTCTTAAGGCTACTGATGCGCGGAGGGCTTTTCCTTGCTGGGATGAGCCTGCCATCAAAGCAACTTTTGATATTTCATTGGTTGTTCCTAAAGACAGAGTAGCTTTATCAAACATGGTATGTATGTGTTCGTAAGTATATTTAAAATTTTAATAAGCTTTTAGCATACTTAGTTTACTGCTTAAATGGAATAACATGAAACCACCTAGAACAGTGCTTGGTATATAACAGGAGCACAAATGTTAGTTTTCTTTGTTCTAATGAGCCTTATTTTTCTTTTTTCTTAAGTGCCTTATTCGGTAGGTGTCTTAGTTATCTGGCGCTGCTCTAACAGAAATAACGCAAGTAGATGGCTTTAACAAAGAGAAATTTATTCTCTCACAGTTTAGGCGGTTGGAAGTCCGAATTCAGGGTGCCAGATCTTGAGGAAGTCTTCCTCTCTCTGTTGGCTCCGGGGGAAGGTCCTTGTCATCAATCTTTGCCTGGGTCTAGGAGTTTCTCAGCACAGGGCCCCGGGTCCAAAGGATGCACTCTGCTCCCAGCTCTGCTTTCTTGGTGGTAGGAAGTCCCTCTCCTTTCTGCTCAGTTTTTTTATATCTCAAAAGAGATTGACTCAGGATACAACCTAATCCTGTAGATTGAGTCCTGCCTCATTAATTTCACAGCCTCTCAATGGCAATGGGTTTTTAATCCTGCCTCATTAACATGGAAACCCTGGTGGCATAGTGGTTAAGAGCTATGGCTGCTAACCAAAAGGTCGGCAGTCCAAATCCACCAGGCGCTCTGTGGAAACCCTATGGGGCAGTTCTACTTTGTCCTATAGGGTCGCCATGAGTCAGAATCGACTCGATGGCAACGGGTTTGGTTTTGTTTTCTCATTAACATCATAAAGGTGGGATTTACAACACATAGGAAATTCACATCAGATCATAAAATGGTGGACAGCCACACAATACTGGGAATCCTGGCCTAGCCAAGTTGACACACATTTTTAGAGAACACAGTTTAGCCCATAATAATAGGATTATCTACTTCTTTTAATTTGGAGATCTAAATAAGTGATGAGTTTAATAGAATATCACCTGGAAGAAAAAGGTCTAACTTTCTTAGTAAATACCAAAAGATACAGACACGTAATGAAATGTATTTAGATTGTTGGCTGATTGTGTTTTTGGAATATGCTCTCTTCACCCATGTCATTGATCTCATTCATAAATAAACAGTCACTGCTTGAAGTGTATTGTCTAAAACTACCTTGTTTAAGAGAGAAAATAGCCAGTAGCCTGTAGTATGACTCTGGGAAACTTGAAAAAGCCTACTCCACCCCAAAATAACTGGCTCTTGCCTTCCTTTATGGGTGGAGAGAATTCCATGAGTAGAATGCTGTTCTTGTCTTCAATATTCTCAGAGAGGAAGCTATTGTATTAAACTGGAATATTCATTTGCACTTCAGAATGAATGAATTTATCAGATATGTTCTTGAGCAAGTCTTCCTTAGAAGAAAGAATAGAATAGAGCTTGAGGAAACTAAACCAAGAACCTGAATGGGGAAAAGAGGGAGAACATCAAAGAAAAATTGAGAATTCTAAAGGTAAAGTGTAGTCCCTGGGTGGTGCAAATGGTTAACATGCTCAGCTGTTAACCGGAAGGTTGGGGGTTGGAGTCTGCTTAGAAGTGCCTTGGAAGAAAGGCCTGGCAATTTACTTCCAAAAAATCAGCCTATGGAGCACAGTTGTACTCTGACACACATGAGGCAGAATCAGCTCGAAGGCAATTTTTTTGTTTTTAAAGGTAAAGTCGTGGTTTCTTCATAGGTTTACTTAGAGCCAACCTTGGTACAGAGAATGCTCTAGATCTGGAAATCTGTTCTCTTTGAAATGGTGGATTCCACAGATACATTTTATTTTTATTAATAATTGTCTCCCATCCTTATTTCACTTGAAAAGTATTGAGGTCTTAACTTACAACACCCTACTACTAGCTACCTGTTGCCTTTGAGTCGATTCTGACTTATAGCGACCCTATAGGACAGAGTAGAACTGCCCCACAGGGTTTTCAAGGAGCAGCTGGTGGATTTGAACTGCCAACCTTTTGGTTAGCAGCTGTAGCTCTTAACCACTGCACCACCAGAGCCTCTAGAACACCCTAATACCTGGCACATGATAGGCATTCAAGAAAAGTTGATTCCTTTTTTGAGTTCCTGGTAGGTTTAACACTTTAGCCGCCACCTCCTTATAGCGTGAGTGCTTTATCAGATCACTTTGCTTCTTAAAAGGAAAGACCTTGATAGTGTAAAAGCACTGGATGAGTTGGGGTAGAGAATTAAGCAGTGGTAGAAGCAGAGGACAGGCAATCAAGCCTGCCGTCTTTCGGTTAGTGTTTGCTCGAAGGTATTTAATGTAACTGTTTTCCTTTTTTTTTTCTTTTAAGAATGTAATTGACCGGAAACCATACCCTGATGATGAAAATTTAGTGGAAGTGAAGTTTGCCAGGACACCTGTCATGTCTACATACCTAGTGGCGTTTGTTGTGGGTGAATACGACTTTGTAGAAACAAGGTCAAAAGATGGTGTGTGTGTCCGTGTTTACACCCCTGTTGGCAAAGCAGAGCAAGGAAAATTTGCTTTAGAGGTAAATGTACTTGAAGAGGATTGTTCCAACAGTCCATAACTCCAGGTTGGGGAATTTACATTTCTGATTAATTATTAGTACAGTTATTTATAATTGAATCTAAAACTTGTTGTGCTACTTTGGTTTTATTCTTTAATAGAATTTTGGGAATACCGACCTTGGTGTTGCGTTAACATTTTACAAGATAATGATGTAAAAGAATATGAGTGGAATTTATTTATCCAGGAAATGGGTGGAAAAAGATATATTCTTCACACCAAGTTAGAAATGGCGTAAAGTTGAGCCAATATGTACAAAACCTTGGGCTAAGGTGGTCTTTGGAGATAGACTCCTGGGGATTGGTTTCTAGTAACTTGAGATATCTTGGCCTGCAACAGGATTCCTTTGTGAATTTCTGTGTGAATTACAATAAAATATTTATCAGATGGTACTTTTCTTTATGCTTTTATAGGTTGCTGCTAAAACCCTGCCTTTTTATAAGGACTACTTCAATGTTCCTTATCCTCTACCTAAAATTGATCTCATTGCTATTGCAGACTTTGCAGCTGGTAAAGTAAATTTCATTTTATTGCTGAATTGTAATAGCTTTTCTTGAATTTTTTGACTTTGAGGAATAAGTATGTATATATCAATAAATGTTTGTATTTATTTTATGAAGGTGCCATGGAGAACTGGGGCCTTGTTACTTATAGGTATGTTAATGATACATTCATTACCCTGCTTATCTTTTCAATCACTGATTTCATAAGGGCTTCACTCCTGATCACAGTTGAGCAGCTTCTACTTTGTGATCTGTTGTAAATTTTCCTTTCTATGTACATTTCAGGAATGCAGATGGACCCCCTCTGGTGCTACTATCTGAGGGTGTAAGATTTTAAAATGAGCATCTGGCCCAAGTAGAATTTTAGATACATTCTTGGCTGAGTTTCTAATTTTGGTGCCTTCTCTTCCTTCCAGTAGTTTCATAGTTATTTATCCTGCTTGAAGAACCCTCCCTACTTTCATATAATCTAGCCAAGTTTTTACATGTCTGTCACCACAGTATAAACATGTGGGTTGTATACTTTTTAAAGCAGGATCTGTAAACAAGTTTTTGCCTTCTACATGAGCTAAGTTTTGGACAGCGTGTTTAGTGTCCTTTTTGGGATTGTGGAATGCATCTCTCCCCCCTTCCCTCTCCCTATTCCCCTTCTTTTAATGGGAGGACTGTCTTCTATCTCTAGCACAGTAATCTCTAATCCCTTAGACAAAGCTTTCTTAAAAATTCAGGCTTCTGTCCTATCAGCAAACATATAATTAAACTTGTGTCACATCTTCGATCTTTTGTTGTATGAATTTTATTGGAGTAGTCTTTAATCTTCCTGGAACTTTTTCTATCCTGTATACTCTGAGGAAATGTTTTCTTGACATCTCTGAAGGCAGACTTCACCGTCTCATTTACAGTTTTGAATCTTCCCAACTTGTGCATGCAAGCTTTTATTGCAATACTTTTATTTTATTGTTTCAGTTTTTTTTTTTTTTTTTTAAATACAGGGAGACTGCATTGCTTATTGATCCAAAAAACTCCTGTTCTTCATCACGCCAGTGGGTTGCTCTGGTTGTAGGACATGAACTCGCCCATCAATGGTTTGGAAATCTTGTTACTATGGTATTTAATATTTTTAAGTGCTCAAATATATTTATCTTCATCCTGCAGCACATTATTTTGGCTACACAGTATTCCAGGTTTGGCTGGAGCATTGTGCTAAAAATAATAGAAAAAATTTATTTTAAAAGGTCCATCTTGAAAAATGTTTATCAGAATCTCTGTTTTGGTCAAGAGCGTGTAGACAATCTTCATTTCACAGAAAATACTCCTTAAACTGACCTAGAATTTGCCTGCAAATGGGGAAAATAAGTCAAGATACTAATTTGGATGAGAGAAAGAGATTCCTCTTAGAGATGATTGACTTCATGCATTGAGATTCGAGGTTAACTGTAGTTTTTTTAATTCATACTTATTACGTACTGCACTAGTTGAAAAGTAAACTGATAAATAATAAACTGATCTTTGATTAGGTCAAAATGTTCTTTGAAAAAAACCAAAAACCAAACCCGCTGCCATCAAGTCAATTCCTGTAGCGACCGTATAGGGCAGAGTAGAACTGCCCCATAGGGTTCCCAAGGAGCAGCTGGTGTATTCAAACTGCTAACCTTTTAGGTTAGCAGCCAAGCTCTTAACCACTGTGCCACCAGGGCTCTAAAATGTTCATAGGAGTTAGTTTTTCCATTGCCTAAAATGTTAAATTGAAATTGGATAGAAATAAAAGCAAAAAAAACTGCAGAGCATCTAAGGTGAATTAAAAATTCCTTCTGTACCATTGAAACATTTGTTTATTAAAATGTTTGCAGTGAATGATCTCTGCCCTTCAGTCTAGACCTTTCACTCTTATTCTAAATAAATACTATCTTTGGAAGCCAACAATGTTAGAGCTTGAAAGCACAGGGCTTAATAAACAAAAGAACTGGAGATTTTGGGGCCAGCCAAATTACCTGGCAGAATTTAGGCTGTCAAAAAGCAGAACCCAGCTTGGATATCAGTTAATTCCATATGTCACAGAAATAAACAAGAAAATAAGACATTTAACAATGTCTGAGAGAGTTTCTAAAGAAAGTCAACGCTTGAAAGTAAACTCCTTCCTTTTGCTTTGGATATTTAGGGGTGCAGAAGTGTTCCTTTCTCCTAAGCACCAAGTTTGCTACTTCCAGTAAACAATATTTTTGCTCAGCTTTGAGAAAATATTTATTTTTCATAATGTTGGTTTGAAACCACCAGCTATAAATTTTAGTAGGGGAAATGCACATTCTCATATCGCCTTTAAACAACCTTTTACTGGATTTGGGTAGCTATTCTAGGTATTAAGGCGCTTGGCTGCTAAAGGTTGGCGATTCAAACCCACCCAGGGGCTCTGCAGGAAAAAGACTTGGTGATCTGCTCCCATAAAGATTATAGCCTAAAAAACCCTATGGGCAGTCCTCCGTCATGTGGAATTGCTATGAGTCGAAAATTGACTTGATAGCACCCAACAACAATAACAGCATTCTAGCTCTTAGGTGCCAGTTTTTTCATAAGCTGAAATTCCAAGGGCTTACAGATAGGCTAGGTTTAGCTTTGTACCAGCTTATCTTTGTGGAGACTACTAGTTGAATAGTATAAAGCACTTAGACACATAGCCACATTATCACTTAATATTGAAAATACTTGCTGTTTTCAGAATTTCAAGAAGCCATTTTGTTTTCACCATTGCATTAGTTCTTTAGCATCTGTGTTGCGTTCATGTATTGCTTTGTTTTCAGGAGATTTAATCGACTCTAATGAAAATTAGATTCAGATCTCTCTTTTTTATAAAGTTTATTTTATCTCTGACCCAGTATGTTCTTTGTCCATTCTACTCGCTATAAATTCGTACTAACAGTTGAGAATTTTAGTTCCCCATAAATGTTTAAACACCGTTCATTACTGAACTACTTACTGCCACAACATTTCTAATAATTTCACATAATTCTTATATCAGCAGTACAGCTTTTCTATTTATCTAGAGACTTTAGCCCATCAGTCAACAACGGCTTTTCCTAGTCATTGTGGAAATAGCCGCCACCTTTCCTTGCTTGACCCTGTTTTCTTTAAATTTTATACAGTGATATTTTTCATCTCTGCTCTTGCCAACATGTATTCACTCTCTTCCCCCCTTGCACATGTGAGTTTATTTTTTGTGTCCTCCTGCCCCCCATCTTTTCTGCCTTTGGTAGTAAAAAGTTAAACTTAGCAATGTTTTGGTAATGTCCCTCAGGCATAATTCTAATATTACCAGTTGGCCTTTCTTGGCATCTCTTTTTAGGCTTCTCTTTTTTTCAGAGATGTGAGTTATTTACTAAACATTTTGAATTGAATTTTAGTTCATTAATTTGTTAGGTTTGGAGTATAGTGAGTTTTGGACACGTGAGTTTTTCAAACTAGTAGAATGACAAGCTTTTTTAAAGAAAACATATTTCTATCTTTTGTTTTTAGGAATGGTGGACTCATCTTTGGTTAAATGAAGGCTTTGCTTCCTGGATTGAATATCTGTGTGTAGACCACTGCTTCCCAGAGTATGATATCTGGACTCAGTTTGTTTCTGCTGATTATACCCGTGCCCAGGAGCTTGATGCCTTGGATAATAGCCATCCTATTGAAGTGAGCCATACTTACCAATAACTGGTCTTTGACTGCTCTCATTTTCAGTGGTATAGAGACACTTCGGACTCTGAAAAGAAGAGAAAATTACATGGGAGATTTCACTTTACTTGTTTTTATAGTTCATATTTCCAGTCTTGAAAAATCTAACAATACTAAGTTCTAATTAATGTTTCTTTTTAAGATAGGCATTATAAAAATTTGGTCTTTGTATAGGCAAGCACTATGTACCTATAAAAAACCTATAAGCATTCACTAAATACTTTTTTTATTGAGTGGTATGGGAAAATCATACCTGTTGGATAACAGGCTTAGAGGAACACTATGATTCCATTGTTTGTTTCAGGAAAGTTCTGAACATAGCCTTTTATTGTTATTATTGTTTGTTTTTTCAAAATTTTAATTCTCTTGACTTAGCCTATCCTTACTTTGGTTAGTTTGTATGTGTAAATTTTGCCTCCCAAGAGCTAGAGTTATAATCCTGTTTGGCATATTTGACAAGGTCTTATATAATTGCAAGCCAGTATAATTAGTGCAAGAAATCAAATGTTTTTCATCTCGCCCTTCCTTTCTCCCCTCGAGAATAAACAGATCCATAGTGACTTGTCTCCCAGCAGAGGTGAACCAGGACTGGAACCCAGGCCTTAGGAGATGATAGGGCTACTCAAACGTTATGTATTCCACTTTACTAGGATTAGTTACTACATTTTTTTGAGTGTAGTATCTATGCATTCTAGTTGTAATTATGTAGTGATTAGGCATTATGAGTGAGCTAAGGGCAGAAAAGTATCTTATGAGTTAGAAGGGTTTTCCTAGAAAGCTTTTTGTGTAATTCAGTGTTGCAGGCTGTCTGCTTCCTGTCATAACCCTGAATCACACTGTCTGCCAGGTCAGTGTGGGCCATCCGTCTGAGGTTGACGAGATATTTGATGCAATATCATATAGCAAAGGTGCATCTGTCATCCGGATGCTGCATGACTACATTGGGGATAAGGTAAGAAAGTTATTTTTTAAAATCTTCCGTTCTTTTATGGTGAAATTGTAGTGTTTTGCATACCATTTTATTCTAATTGGAATAAGTTCCTAGATAATTTTTCTAGAATCCAGAGGGACATTACCATGCTCTGGCTTGTCTACTTTTCATTTCATATTGACTATAATGGTTCCTTAGATGAATGATGTGCAGGTATGTTTGGGGGTGGGGGATGGGAGACTGTATAAAATTTCAAAGCAGTGGTACAAGGTAAAGATGCATTCTTAAAAGGTAGGATGCATCAGATTTTTTTTTTTTTTTTGTACTTTAGATGGTTTACAGAGCAAACGAGTTTCTCATTAAACAATTAATACACATATTGTTTTGTGACATTGGTTGCCAACTCTACTACATACATGTCAACACTCCCGCCTTCTCGACCTTGAGTTCCCCCATTACCAACTTTCCTGACCCCTTCTGCCTTCTCATCCTTGCTCCTGGGCTGAAATGCCCATTTAGTCTCATTTTGTTTTATGGGCCTGTCTAATCTTTGGCTGGAAATACGTTTTTAAGTATGTCTGACCCTGAAGAAATTTGCTTTTGTGTACTAATATGCAAATATGCTGTATAAATTCTGAGATCCGACTTTCCTGAAATTAAAAAATTATGTTTTCTCAGGACTTTAAGAAAGGAATGAACATGTACTTAATGAAGTTCCAACAAAAAAACGCTGCCACAGGTAATCTGTAATAGCTGGATTTGGGAATGAAGAGATAAAGAAAAGTATTGACATTCTATCCAGAATGGGATTTTCTTTTTGTACTAAATGCTTAACTTCCCATGTGATGGATAGGAAATAAAGTTGACCTATTTGAAGCCATCTAGTAAACCATTGGATCAGGACCCGTTATCCTTTTGGTTGTCCTCCAGTATTCTACTCTCCATAGCTCAGTAGTTCACCACTTAGAGTCTAAGGAAGTTCTGTTTACCTTCTAGAGCTTGCTCTTTTTGGTAATTGGTTGGTTTTATTGTCCGAAATTGGTCATTTAAAATAGCTGTAGATTACTCATTTTTAGGAATGAACTCTTAAAACTAGAGATTTTCAGTGTAGTAAAATTTTAAAATTTTTAATGTAAAGTGGTCTGTATTTGGATATCAGAATCAAAAGGAAAAATATGTCAGAGTTACTTGATTATGAAAAAGAGCTTGATTTGGAATTTTGACTTCTTTAGTGAACAAAAATATTGCAAAAGATAGGAAGGTTTGTGGTAGTTTATGTCTCATAGAAGGACAAAGGTGACAGGAGGCCTGAGCATGAGCTGTTCCTGGGGTTAGTGGCCTTTGAATTAAAAATACAGTATTTGCCTCTTTGTTCTGGCCAGTATATAACATTGACTGCTCCCCACACTCCCATCTGTAAGACCCCTCCCCCATAAATTTCCTCTTTAGTTTATGAAATGGAGATCTGTTCTTTTCCTTAAAGCAGAGCTAGAGAAAATGTACTTGTGCAGATCTTCCAAGTCTTCTATATGTGCGTGTGTGGGGAAGTCTGTGCTTGTTAACAGGTTTCTAATTCAGAAGGTCTGGGGTGGTGCCTTAGAGCCTGCATTTCCTACAAGTTCTTAGGTGAAGCAAAGCCAGTGCTTCCGCTTCATGGGCCACATTTTGAATAGCAAGGCATACCATTTCACATTTTTTTTGTATGTGAAAGGCAATTGGCACTTCATATACATTTCAGTTACCGTCCATGGTCTTCATCCTCTTGCAGCACTTCCTGTGTCCTGTCTGTCCTCATTGGCCCTCCTTCCCCATGGTCATGCCTTCCTGGTTTCTCCCCTGGGATTCTGCAGTTGCCTGCTGACTTACTGTTTCTTGCCTTGCCTGTCTCGTTTCAAGTTTCTCTCTCACACTGAGGTTAGACTGACTTTTCTGTGAGTGAACGTCTAACTGTATCACCTACTGACTGAAAATACTTGAGATGCCACATTCCTTTCAAGATGGAGTCTGTGCTTGTGCTTCTTTGTAAGACTTTGTAAGCCTTGAACAGTTCAGCCCTGACTACTTTCTTCAGCCTCTGGCCTTATGGAGCATAGTGCTGTTATTGATATTTTCTGTCTTTTTTATACTTTACTGTTTGTACGTAGACCATTTAGTCTGTCTACCTAGAATGCTTTTTTTCCCCTTTCTGTCTGATAAATGATATTTCTTCAAGTGCTTTTCCTCTGTGCACGCCACCACTTTTAATGTTTATTATATGCATGTATTTTCACATTTTATTATATTTATCACACTGTATTATATTTATGTTTTACCTTCCTTACCACAAGTGATGTTTGACTATTACGAATTTTACTTCAGCCTCATTAGCATTAAGTATTTTTTAACTTTTGTTAATCAAATTGGTATAATGGCTTTAAGTTTGTGAATGATTTATTAGTAGTGATGTTGAACATGTTTCCATTCGTTTGCATTTCTTCTTGTTTGAAGTCATCTTTTTGTCTTTTGTGTATTGTAATATGTCTTATAAATTGGCACCGTTAATAACATCTTAACATGTAAGACCAGTTTTTATAACAGAGTTTATTTAATGGGGCAATGAGGGTAATTGCACCCACTGTTGTTTTCTAAACCTGAAGGAATTGGTCAGCAGTGGTGATACTAAAGTGTTAAGCATTAAATAAAATTTCTGGTTTTTTTGGGAAAATAAAAATGTAAACATCTTAGATTTTCATTGTGTTTATCTTCTAGAGGATCTCTGGGAAAGTTTAGAAAATGCTAGTGGTAAACCCATAGCTGCTGTGATGAATACCTGGACCAAACAAATGGGATTCCCCCTCATTTATGTGGAATCAGAACAGGTATACTTATAAAAAGTCCTTCAATTTGTTTAATATTGTGTTAAATGAAATTCAATACAATTTTATTAAATTTCTTTTCTATACTTTACATGTTCTAGGTGACATTTAAACCAACTCTTTTGTCAGTGACTTATTATCTCTTTAGTAAATTATTTGCTCCCCACATCATTAGAATTATACATGCTGTAGTAGAAAACAAAATCTTGTCTACTTTTACTGTTTCCGAGGAAGAACTGTAAACTTGTTGATATAATTCTGAAATCACCAAGCGGGGTTTATTTTAGGAATGCAAGGTTAGTTTAACATTAAAAAATGAATCATTGTATCATAATCAACTCGATGTCAACTGATTTGGTTTTTGGTTTATTGATTCATAATCACCACATTAACAGAATAAAGTAGAAAAAACACATGGTTACCCCAGTAGGTGTAGAAAAAGCATTTGGTTAAATTCAACACCATTTATAACTTTTTTAATGTTGGTTTTTATGAGAATCACGTTCTTATTAGTTGAACTGTTACCTGAATTGATTACTACAAAATGAGCCATCTTCCAACAGGGCTGAGATTTATGCATCAACCTTTAATGCCTATCAAAAAGTTTATCTTAGTTCACTTTTTATTATATGAAACTAGGACACTGTTGCTCCTAAATTTCTTTGCCGTGGTTTCATGAGCTGTATGGGGAGTTAATTGCCACTCATTTTTAGAGAGGAGGATTCATAGCTCTTTTTTTGGTATCTGTGTTTGTTCTTGTGGTCTTACATTGTCTGTAGAGCTAAGTATGTATTGCAGAGTTTCTCGACGCAGCATTCACTAAGTTAACAGATCACAATCACTAAGTTAACAGAACGCTTCCAAAATGAACTCAGATTTACATGGGACATTTTAATGCAGAGACTTGCAAGGTACCCTTCCAAAGCCACATCTTAACCATAAACGTATGACTTTTTTGTAATAAAGTATACACATTGGAGTGGGGAGCCTCTTAGTTAGGTTGGCTGCAGGAATTTGAAAAGGCACTTCAGGGACTGCAATTGACGTATCTGGTGGAAAAGAATGCCTGTAAGTTTAGTGGCGCGCCATCGTGAACATTCTGTTTCTTCCTAGTTTTCTTTGAACTGATCTGTCATAGGAGATGACTGATGGAACTTAACATCAACCCTCCATATACATGAGTAGTTTTCTCTTCACCTGCCTGTTTTAAGAATAATAGCACACAAAGATGATTGATTGTTCCTTTCACTTTTGGGAATGCAATTCCCTCAAAAACTGTCAACACCTCAAAACTATTAAACTAATTATTACACATAAAGCGGACTATTAGGCCAGTAATTTTTTCTCCAGGCAAAACACAGTTTAAGAGCATAATAGTTTATCAGTTAGAACAGAGAACATTAATACCTTATTTCCTGCCAGCATTATTGAGACTCAATTAACTTTTCCACCCAGCTACTTCAAGATTTTGCTTTCTTTTTGTTGTTGGCAAGCACAGCCAAATTCATCCTCCATTTTATATTACTTGCCTGTGGTTCTTAATTCCTTTAAGAATCGAAGAGCTCCGTACATGTAATATTTTGATGATGATCTGTTTCTCACTTTACATTCCCTAAACTCAAATATTTTTGTGTTAACCCTGAATCAATTTAAAAGTCAGCTTTTAACTTTTTCAGTGAACTCTGTGTGATACGTAACTGATCAGTGGTGTGCTATTGAAGTTCCCTAGTAGTTACTTCAAGCCATTGTGTCCTCACTCAAATTTTTCCTTAACATTTCAATTCTGTCTCTTATAGTCAGTTTATATCCCTGAAGGTCATTGGCTCTATTTTACATTTGATTTAAGTGATCGTAAATCTGTTTTATCTTGTGTTATTTTGAATCTTCTAGGGCATAGTAACAAATGATAAATGAAACAAATAACTGCATATTGTTGAAGTATTTTTTTAAAACATCAGTGTTGCTTCTAGCTGTTTAGTTATCTGCGGTTTTTTACTTTCACTTTTTTTGTGTGTGTTTCACTACAAAGGTCATCCTTTAACAAGATTTGTGCTTTCTTTCATATTTATCAATCATCCTGAAATTGAATTCTCAAATATTGAATCCATATGTGCTAATCTAATATTGCCATTTCTTGAAACCGGCAATATTAGATGAAATGTTGTCTATAAAGATTAAAATAAATTTTTATGATGTTATTTATTATCGACTATTGGGTTTTTTTTTTTTTTTTAATTCCTTTGAAAACTTTAATACCATAAAGCTTTTAGAAACCTTTTCTAACCTCACTGTCAATTTTTTGTACATCTCTTCTGAGGAGCCATATTACACAGAACCTGACCTTTTATTCAGAGTATTGTCATTTTGAAGGCCAAATGAGAAATAGTGACTTATCTCCCATCCTGTAGTATTGTCTTCATCACCATTGCATTTTGCGCACTCAGGAGCCATTCGACCGAAATGTCAAGTGAAAGTTTACTTTGTCACAAAAATGTTGCACTCCCCTCCCCCATCAAAAAAAAAAAAGTGTTAATACTACCATAGCCTTTATTTTGCTTCTTTAGGTAGAAGATGACAGAGTACTGAGGTTGTCCCAAAGGAAGTTTTGTGCCAGTGGACCATATGTTGGTAAGCCAGTGGCTATAAGTGGGAGCTGATCAATGAATTTGGATTACATGCCAGTAATGTCCCAGCTAATAGGAAATAATTGTCTTTTTTTTTTTTTTTTTTTGTATTTTTAATAGAATTAAATAAGAACAAGGAAATGGTAACAATAAAAATGAAATCTAGGAAGTCAAAAAAGGTGTTTCATGAGCTAGTTGTAGTGTTTTATCACATTCTTAGGCTTTTGAAATCCCTTCTCTCTGTGTGTTATTGGCGGCTATAAGGAGCGAAGAAGAGTAGGAACACCCAAGAAGTGATGCCTCCAAGCCTTAATCCCTAAGAAAGGACTTAATATGAGTTTGTGTTGGTGGCTGATTTTTTTTTTTTTTTTTTAATTCTTGGATATAGTAAGTAAGTAAATCCAGCCCAGTGATTATTCAGATTTATTAGGTACCAGTCATTGCGCTGAGCACCCTATAAGGCAGGTGGTATTTCTGTTTTACAGATGAGCAAGCTGAGGCACAGTTAGGGTAGTTAAATTGCCTGAGGTTTCCTACTAAATTAGTTAAAGTATGAGAATTGAAAAAAAGTAGTCTCGCTTCAAGAGCTTGGGCTCTGAACTACCACTCTACTCTGCTTTTCTAAATATTTCTACATGTCATTAGACTTTTTTACCCAGGAAATTAATTAAAATGAAAAATCAAGAAGTGTTTTTCTGTACCTTTCTCACATCCTTTAAAATTGTAATTCTCATCAGAAACCCGTTGCCATCGAGTCGATTCTGACTCATAGCAACCCTATAGTACAGAGAAGAACTGCCCCATAGGATTTACAAGGAGTGGCTGGTGGATGCGAACTGCTGACCTTTTGGTTAGCAGCCATGGCAGTTAACCACTGTGCCACCAGGGTCACCTTAAGCCTTTTTATGTTCTACCCACCAAAATCTGATACACTTTTTTGGAGTTAAGAGGTGTAGCCTTCCACCCCTGACCTCCCTTAGCATTGAGAATTATTCTTGTCACGAATGTGTGTGACAAGTCGCATGACAGATTTATTATCTAGACAAATCCCTTAGTGTTACAGTGGCTGTTTCTGCCTTAGACCTGTAATCTGCATTGTGGGACTGACGGGTTTTACAGGTTTTCCTAATGCTCTGTGACCAACATCCCAAACCCAAAACCAGACCCACTGCCATCAAGTCGATTCCGACTCATAGTGACCCTATAGGACAGAGTAGAACTGCCCCATAGTTTCCAAGGAGCGCCTGAGGATTTGAACAGCCGACCTCTTGGTTATCAGCTGTAGCACTTAACCACTATGGCACCAGGGTTTCTGTGACCAACATAAGCATCTTTAAAACTTGAAATATCCAAGTGTCAAGAGGAGATTTTAATTTTGGTTTAGCCTGGTAGCATAAAGCTAACTTATAAAACAGCTGCATTAATGTACTAGACAGCGACTGTCTTTTGTTTTGCATCTTAATGTAAAGTCTGTTTTACTGTCTGGCACCTAAGACAGTGTATCTGCCTTACAAAAGCTTTGGCTTTTAGATATGACTCCTCAGTGTTAGAACCCAGAAGCTCCTGAGATGTATCCAATATATCACAACAACAAAATCCAACCCTTCAGTTTCCCAGGAGGTGAACACACATGGGGTCACCATGAGTCAGAACCGACTCAGCGGCCACTAACAACCGTAACATACACCTGTTCAGAACGGCACTTGAGATTTTTTTTTTCAGTTTGTTCTCAAATGCTGTGTGAGAGCTTTCACCTACTCAGTTTAACAGTAAAATTATTGCCATTTCTGTGCTCTATAAAAGGAAAAGAATGATTAAATTAAAATCATTACATTTATGATTCTATAAATGAGTAAACTTCTTTTTTTAGACTTTTGTGATTTTGTTAGTAAATTATCTTCTTCTCTGCACTAGTATTATTCAGGTTACCTGGCAGAGTTCATGTATCACTAAAAATGAGCCATTGACTTAGCACTTAAACTCAAGCCCAGGGTCAGGACAACAACACCAGTCCCCTCTCCTCACCTTACCTTCCATTTCTTCCCATGTGAAATTCTTTTTCAAGTTTTCTATTTGTTCTTCTCTTGCTTAAGGAGAAGACTGTCCCCAGTGGATGGTACCCATCACAATCTCTACTAGTGAAGATTCCAGCCTTGCCAAACTGAAAATTCTAATGGACAAACCAGAGATGAATGTGGTTTTGAAAAATGTCAAACCAGACCAGTGGGTGAAGGTGAGTTCCAAAAATAGCATGGCCATTTTTATCTTAACCTAAGTTGGTTTACTTCTCTCACTTCCTTTAGGCATCTCATGGCTGCCTCTAAATTCTGCTGCTTCAGTTTAGACTAGGGCATGGAAGGGAAAAAAAAAAAATTCTAAACTTTCCTGTGTGAATTTAGGGCCAGTTTCCAAATAGAATTGTCCAGAGATTTGCGTATGTTAGGTAAGGGAGTGGTAGGTAAACAGTAAGAGGGGTAGAGTTGGTTAAAGATTAAAAAAATAGTAGTCTCTGTCTAAAATCACGTTATCCAAAACATTTATCATCTTGCAAGTCCAAACTGCCTTGTCATTGTACTGACAGTATAATTTCAATGATGTGTTGTCCTATCTGTATAATTATAATCAAACGAGATCAGACATTTAATAATCAGTTTGTGTCACTGGAATGTGAAATTCATTTAGTTGGTAAGTGTTTAAAAATTGCTTCACAAAAATAACAATAAATAAATATTTTTCAGTATTCTGTACTTTGGACCTTTCGTAATGAAAGTATCTGTTGCAAACTTTTTTTTTTTATAGATTCTGAATAGAATTACACATTGCCTGAGACTTTGGTACTTTTTTTAAAAGAGCTGTTTCTCTTTTTAAAATACATTTTAAAAATATACTCAATGGGATATTATATTACCATTTGAAATTATACTCTGGAAAATTATGTAGCAAAATGAAAATTTTCTAATAAATAAGGCAAAAAGTTACATGTATACTGTGATTATAATTAGGTAAATAAAGGTGGTAATCCTACAGTAAAAGAGAATCAATAAAATAATAGTTACATTAGAATTGTGGGTTTTTTTTTTTTACTACTTACATATAAATAGTAAAATATTTTATCCTATCGTTTTATCATTAGAATATTTTTGTGTAATATTTTCAAAAACATCTTTTGACTCTTAATAAATAGCCTATAGAGAATAATGTTAGTCAGTGAATCTGAAAATCTTATGAAATTGCCTTTTAGGCTCATGTAATTTCTTTAAAATTTAGGACCTGAAAATTGTTATTCTTGTTGAGGCTTTGGGCTCAGTAGATCAATGTTTGTAAAGATTTAGTCTTCCACATATTCCACTGTTCAAGCGTTTTTATATGTATTAAAAATAAAAAACCCAACGCCGTGGAGTCAAGCCCGACTCATATCGACCTTGTAAGACAGAGTAGAACTGCCACATAGGGTTTCCAAGACTGTGGACTTTACAGAAGCAGACTGCCACATCTTTCTCCCTTGGAGCGGCTGTGGGTTCGAGCCACAGACCTTTTGGTTAGCAGCCAAGAGCTTTTAACCACTGCACCGCTAGGGCTCTTTGTTTTTATATACAGTACGTATTTTCTCTAAACCTAAACGTATCCCCTGGGATTAGAAATAGACCTTTACCCACATTATTCCCTCCCTCCTTGTCATATTCTTCCTACTGTCCCTTACTTTGGCCCTCACTATTTCAAGTTTCTGTTTTCTTTGCCTCTGTATTCATCTTTGACAGCTGATTTTTATCGTTAAATGTTGTTTTATTTTAATCCCTGTCAGTTAGTGTATGTGGTCTTTGTTGTTTTTCATCAGATGTATCTAAAACCAGAGCTCCTTTCACACCTACAAAAGGTTGATTAAAAAATAAATGGAAATGTCTAATAGTGCTTATTGAATATCTTTTCAGTTAAACCTGGGAACAGTTGGGTTTTTCCGGACCCAGTACAGCTCGGCCATGCTGGAAAGTTTATTACCGGGCATTCGTGACCTTTCTCTGCCCCCAGTAGATAGACTTGGACTACAGAATGACCTCTTCTCCTTGGTGAGCACCTCTCATTCAAGTAGTATAGTGGATTTTGTTGGTTAAAGGATTTTGTTTTTTTCAGGAGTTGTCTGACTAAAGCATAATTAGAAGAATGTGGTTCTTCCTGAAGGTTAAACTATAGCCTTTGGGATTAGAGCAAACAATTATTTATTAATTAACATTAATTTAATTTACCAGAAGCAAATCCTATTTCCCACTTCTAAGCAATTTTTTGCAACAGTCTTTAAACTGTCCTTTATAAGGCAGACATTTCTTTGTTTTGAATAGAAATAGTATGAGCCTTAAAGAAACTTCTCTACTGATAGAATTTTTTTTTTAATAATTAATTCAAAGTGATTTATGTTTTTCTAAAATAGGGATTGTACTTTTCTGGGAAAGTCTAGAATTTTTTAGCATTCTGTTATTTCTCAAATTGTAATAGCCCATTAGCTTTAGAATTATATTTGGCTTTGTTTCGAAAGTAATTTAAGGCAGCAAATTAGTAGTAGTATCTTTATGACTCCAACATGGCTTAGGTAGTTTCTAGATGTCTTTGGCTATGATAAAATTGTCAAATTCCTCCCAGTTTCCATTTAAATTGGACTTAAGTTTCCCCTCTCCTCTGTAGTAATTAGTTTTGGTTTCCTTCTTTGTATAAACACAGATTAGCATTGATGCACAAAACTTCACATCTGTTGACCTCATTGCTGAGAGAGACCTGTCCCAGGCTGTTTGTGCAGTTGGCTGCTGTAACAGAAGTTCTTTTTCCTAACTCTATTAGTTAGTTCTGAAAGGGCTCTGAATTTGTACCTTTCTATTTGCATTCTTTTAGAAATGAGTAAAGGACAGGGTTAAGTTGACACAGTTTACAGGTCCAGTTTTGAAAGAACTTCTGTCAAAAACCAAGGCGCCAACTCTTTTTGCAACTTTTCTGAAAGTAAGAAAATTACAAAACAAAGCCATGACCACAGAAACAGAATAGAAATAGGAAGTTAATCTGTTTTCTGTTTTTTTTTTTATTCTTCCCAAATTGGTAGAATTTTAGTATAAATTTTTTAGGTGGCTCTTTTTATAAAATAGCAAAGAAGTAAATTGAGAACTCTTGTCACAGTAGGATTTTTATTCCAACAGTGCTCTTTTGAGCTTAATTTCTTTTAATCCAAAGAGGTGATTAACTAGCAGTAAATAATACCGAAAATACATGTTTGTGTGTTTTTGTTTTGTTTTTGTTGGAAGACTAGATTAATTTATGTTTTTTCCTATCCCAGGCTCGAGCTGGAATCATTAGCACTGTAGAGGTTCTAAAAGTCATGGAGGCTTTTGTGAATGAGCCCAATTATACTGTATGGAGCGACCTGAGCTGTAACCTGGGAATTCTCTCAACTCTCTTGTCCCACACAGACTTCTATGAGGAAATCCAGGAGTTTGTGAAAGATATCTTTTCACCTATAGGGGAGAGACTGGGCTGGGACCCCAAACCTGGAGAAGGTAATGAATTAGTTGAAGAATTGGTTGGAAATTGACACTTTTTTACTCAGCTGTAGTTGACAATATTGATACCATCATTGAATCTCCTGGAGGTTACTATATATTCAGCTAGCCAGAAATTCCCGTTAAGACTTAAGCCTTTTAAGCCTACTGGTAAACTTACATGGGTCACCAACATTGAAATAGTAGTGGTTATGTGTATTTATTGCTAAATATGATTGTGCACAAAGCAAATGGTGAAAGTAAGTCTTTTACAGAGTTCCAAAGGTCTATCGATAGTCAGGAAGAGCTAAAGGGAATTTTGGACAGCTAAAAAGGAATTACTATATTATCACCATAAATACCAGGCACCAAAAGTGCATCTTGTAAATGTGTTAAGAGGCATAAGGGCCAGCTTTCTGAATTAAGGGAGTTATTTGTTTTCTACGTGTATTTTCTTCTCTCTGATTATTTCTGTAATCACTTGTTTACTTTTTGCTGTTGTTTAAATCTTGGGACTGATGATTTTAGGGCTTTAAATATAATTATTTTTATTAATCTGCTAATAAATAAAGGTGATATTTCTTCCTGATCAGTCTTGATCTGGGAATCTTTTTGCAAATAAGAGCTATAGTGATAATACCTAGAGCTGTATTTTTGTCCTTCATTTATTCAACAAATACTTATGCACCTCATAAATGCCAGGTACTCTTTTAGGAGCTGGTGATACAAAATATTGCCCTTGTGTGGCTATTCTAGTGGGTGGCACAGCAGACAATTAAATATATTATATGCCAGACAGCAGTAAGTATCCTGAGAAAAAATAAAGTAGGGTAAGGCAGATAAGGAGTAGTAGTGGGGCACTATTTTATGTAGGGTGGTTAGAGAAACCATCACTAATGAGGCAGCATTTGAGCTTAAGCAGAGATCTGAAGGAGAGATCTATGAGGATATCTAGGGGGGAAATAGTCCAGGCAGAGGGACCTGAGGCAAAAGCACGGTTGGTATATTCAAGGAAGAACAAGGAAGGCCAGTAAGGCTAGGACAGAGTAAATGAGAGTGTTAAATGATACAGTCAGAGAGGTTGAGAGAGAGGAGTGGAGGAGGGGAAGCAGATCAGATCCTATAGGACCTGTGAGCTGTAGTAAGAAGTTTTTGACTTTAACACTTAGTGATAATAGAAGCTAATTTGAGAGTTTTGAGAAGAGGAACAGGATCTGATTTGCTTGAAGAACAGATTGAAGGAAGGCAAGAGAGGAAGCAGGGAAACCAGTAATCCAAGTGAGGTGCTAGTTGCCGAGGAACTAACACTTGCAGATAGTAAGCTCTGTATAATTTTCAAGGTAGAACTGAAAAGTATTTTGCTGGTGGATTCACTGGTGTGAAAAGGAAGAGAAGAGTCATCAGATTCTGGCCTGAAGGAAAAGAATGAAGTTGCCATGTGTACAAAGATGGGGAAGACTGCCCTAGAAGCAGGTTTGGGCGAGAGACATGTTAAATTTGAAGTTAAAGTGGAGAGTGTCATGCCTAGAAATCGAAACTGAGTAATATGTTTGGGAGTTGTCAGTGTATGGATGGTATTTCCAGCCATGAGACTGAAGGAGATCACCTAGGACTGAATGTAGGTGGAGAAAAGAGGGTTGCGGGCAGTCCAGGATTTAGGATTTGGGTGATGAGGAGGAATCAGCAAGGAGAATGAAGACAACTGGCCAGTGAGGTAAGAGGAGGGCCAGGAGGGAGAGGGGTGTCCCAGAAGCCTTAAAGAAGTAGTATTTAAGGCAGAGGTAGAGTGATCAGTTGCATCAAATGCTGCTCCAAGTCAAGCAAAGTGAGGAAGGAGAAATGTTAGTGTTTTGCCTTTTTTTTTTTTCGGAGTGGTGGGAAATCGTGTTTGGAGTGGATTCTCCAGAAAGGGAGGAGAAGTGGTAGAGACGGCACACTGAGACATTTTAAAGGAGTTTTGCTGCAAAGAGGAGCAGAGAAAAGGGGGTAGACTTGAGAGAAATGTTGGGATCAGGGGAGGGATTTTTTTTTTTAATTATCATAAATATATAGAACAAAAAACTTGCCATTTTAACCTTTTTTTTTTTTTTTAGTGTACACTTCAGTGACATTAATTACATTTACCGTGTTGTGCAACTCTCACCACTATTTCCAAAAGCTTTTCATCACCCAAACAAACTCAGTGCCCCTTAAGCGATAGCTCCCTATCCGCCCCCCACGCCCTGGCAGCCCCTGGCAACCCAGTCTACTTTTTGTCTCTGTGCTATTCTGGATATTTCATATAAGTGGAATCATATAATATTTGTCTTTTTGTGTATGACTTATTTCACTCAGCATAATGTTTTCAAGGTGCATCTATGCTATAGTACGTATTGGAACTTTGTTTCTTTTTATGGCTTAATAATATTCCGTTATTTGTGTATACCATGTTTTATTTATAACTATCCACTCATCTGTTGATAAACATTTGGGTTGTTTCTACTTTTTGTTTTTTGTGAATAATGTTGCAGTGACCATTGGTATACAAGTATCTGTTTAAGTCCCTGCTTTCAATTCTTTGAGATATATACTTAGGAATGGAATGGCTGGGTCATAAGATAGTTCTATGTTTAACTTTTTGAAGAACCACCATGCTGGTTTTCACAGCCGCTATACCATTTTACAATCCCAGCAGCAGTGGATGAGGGTTCCAGTGTCTCCACATCCTCACCAACACTTTTTAGTTTTCATTTTTCTGATAATAGCCACCCTAGGGTGAAGGGGTATCTCGTTATAGTTTCGATTTTCATTTCTCTATTGACTGATGATGTTAAGCATCTTTTTACGTGCTTATTGGACATTTGCATTCTTCTCTGAAGAAATAGATCCATCATCTTTTTATTTTAAGAGTGTAAGATTTGAATTGATTGTACACAGGCATACTAGTTCCGTATGTGGTCTTTTGCCCAACCTTGGGTATAAACTGCACGGTCCAAGCCTGTTCTTGTGGCACATAATCCTTAACAGTGTAATTGACTGGACTGAGTGAACATTTACTAAATTCAGATAGTTGACATTTGTGACTTTAGACAGAGTCAGCAGATTTATTTGCTTACCTAACCTGTTTAGCACTTCATTTCGTTCTTACGATTCAAAAATTTTAAATCAAGTGTTCTCTCAAGTATCAAGGCAGTTGATGTGTTTAAGAATGTAAACATGAAACAATTATAAGATATTTAGGTGACGTGTTTGTAAAAATAGGCTTTTTCCCCCCTTTTTTAAAAGTATAATCCTTTGTCTATTTTTACTTCCCAATCAGGTCATCTAGATGCACTCCTGAGGGGCTTGGTTCTGGGCAAACTAGGAAAAGCAGGACATAAGGCAACGTTAGAAGAAGCCCGCCGTCGGTTTAAGGACCATGTGGAAGGGAAACAGATTCTTTCCGCTGATCTGAGGAGTCCTGTAGGTTTCCATAATGAATTACCTTGATTTCTAGGTGACTGCATCATACTGTGCAGGGTGGGACTCCTTAATAGTAACCAACACTGATCTAAGTAGTGACCTGCAAACCATGTCTGACTCTATTTAATATATACTCTTTAGATGGTTTTTAGCCAACTTCTCATTTGTTTGAAGTTTCTCAGTCAGCACTGTGGTGCTGAAAGTTGATTATCAGTGCACATTCCTCTGAAAGAGCTGGCGTGCACTGCTGCTCCTACATGCTATCTACCTTTGTGGTTGTTGATACGGCCTGTTTGCTCCTTGCCACCATTTGTATGTAACATCCACACCCAGCTATTTACAGTTTTTTTGACTGTCTTTTCTGAACATTAGAATATTTGAAACAAGGTACATTTAATCAAATGCCTTCTTTTGGTCCCTATCTTCTCTTACAGGTCTACCTGACTGTTTTGAAGCATGGTGATAGCACTACCTTAGACATTATGCTAAAGGTGAGCAGACTTGGAAAGGGCTCTCATTTCTTGCTTTTGAGTTTGGATTGGTACACAGACTATGAGCTTTAAGTGGTTAAAAGAAGTTCAGCCAAAAGAAATAAATGTAGTATGCATATATGCAAAAATGAAGAAACTATGAGAAAAATATATAATATCTGTTCATATATGTTACAACTACCATGCCAAAAATTTAATTTTTCACTGCTTTTTTCACTCACAAGTTTATACATTTTAAAGCTTAACTCTGAAATGTTCATTTTAGTTAAAAAGTCAAGCTCTTAAAAATTTCACCTTCAATGTAAACATACTTGGTGTTCTGCACATTTTAATCTTTAAATGACAGGTTCGTTTTTGTGTTTAGGGAATTACTAAGGATGAGGAGTCTCATGGTTTGAGCTGTGCCAGCGCCCGTTGTGAATAGACAGGAAATTAATTCATCTGCCTGCACAGCCTCTGTAGTTTTCCCAGGGTAATTGGCATATAATTAGATTCTGACTTGGACAAAATAAAGATAAAACTTTCCATGTCCTTATACACAGGGCATAAGAATAATGATAATGATCTGTTTGAAAGTTCTGATCAACAGTAATACTGCAGAACAAGTGCCTTCTCCAGTCCTGAATCCATGTGTTTATCAGTCTATAAGGAAATAACTTGACTGTACTAGTTGCATTAAAGGAAGGGGAACTGAATCTAATTATTGCCATTAAATCAAATATGGAAAACACGCCTAAATACCCAGGCCATCAATCAGCCTATAAAGCCTAGTCACGAAAAGATCCACACTTAGCGGGGTAGACAAGACAGGAGTGAAATGTGCCTACTACTTGCACCTTCAGTGGCGTGAAGAAAGAACACTTTGCTGATTCCATGCAGAGCAGTGATTACTGCTGTTCTAGGAATTGCAGATCCAATGTCTGCTATTTTAATTTTAAACAAATGCTGTTAAAAATCATTGGGATGTTTCAAAAAATACAAACTTGAAGAAACTACACCTCAAAATGTGCTGCTTTAACTATCCATTTTGTTGATGGGTTTCCTTTCTAGTGATATAAAAATTATACTTTGACTGTCCCTTTCAACTAAATGACCTTAAGGTTCCTTCTCATTCTTAGTATTCTGTGAACCTGCGTACTATAAATCAAGTATTTCTTCGTATATGAAATGAAATATTTTATATTTTTTTAGTCAATCTCATAGAGATATGAAGACAGATACTTTGACATTTTCATGACATGGCCCTCCTTTAAGAACTTACATAACCGGGTATATTTAGTAAGAGTTCGTATTTAATACAGGAGAGCTCAGGATGATTCAGCTTTTCTATGGAAAGAGCTCTAATGAGGGCAGAATCAGGGCTCTTCAAGAAACCAGTTAGTAAGAGATAAGGAGGATTGTTTCCTGTCGATGTTTTGGCAATAATGAGGTAGGGTAAAAAATGAATAACTTTAATTCAGAATATATTTGAAATGTGGTGTTATGGTGCCATCTAGTGGACATACCAGGTTCTCCTTGGAAAAATTGCTTCCTTACAGCCAGTGTTTAGACCTTGAGTGTTGGAGCTGAAAGGGACCTTAGAAATCATCTGTCCACTCCCCTCATTTTACAGATGGGGAAACTGAGACCCGGAGAGGTTAAGGACTTAGTCAAGATCACACAGCTAGTTAGAGGCAAAACTGGGACTAGAACCCAGGTCTCCTGACTTCTTATCTATTTTACCACACTGCTGCTCAAAAGAGTCCAAAGGAAAGGAAGAGGAAACTGGGAGCTGTGATGGGGTCTCCAGACACTGGTCAGTGTTCACTCTTAAGGGGAAAAGGTGAAGAAAGTCTATAAGTTATCTTGGAGAAGTATCTCTTATACATTTGCAATTCTAATTTTTAAAAATATATTTTATCTCTGATCATGGAAAAACTTTTTGTATATTCACTGTGGAAGATTTAGAGAATAGAAAAGTATAAAGAAGAAAATAAAACTTATCTGTAATCAAAAACATAGGTCACAAAAATAACTTGTATAATCTTTTCTCATTCCTGGTTTAGTAATGTACATATAGTACATATGTACGTATTTTTTATTTCTGCATCCCTATCTTTCTGATATTCTTTGTTAAGCATGCACTGCTCTTGTGGTTAGAAAAAATGTGAATGATAAAGATGTATAATCCCACTGAGCAGAAGCCACCATTAATTAATGTTAATATTTTGGTATATATTTCAGGCGTTTTCCCCCTTCATGCTGATTTTTTAAAAATTGGTAAGGAGCCCTGGTAGCACAATGGTTAAGAGCTCAGCTGCTAACCAAAAGGTTGGCAGTTTAAACCTCCCAGCCGCTCTGCGGGAGGAAGATGAGGCAGTCTGCTTCTGCAAAGATTACAGCCTTGGAAATCCTGTGAGGCAGTTCTGTTCTGTCCTACGGGGCTGCTATGAGTTGGAATCACCTTGATGGCCGTGGGTTTGGGTTTTGTCCTATTGCTTTGTCTCCCTGTTTTTCTTCACTTAATATATCAAGAGCATTTTTATGCTATCAAATGTTC
This sequence comes from Elephas maximus indicus, assembly GCF_024166365.1. Lineage (NCBI taxonomy): Eukaryota > Metazoa > Chordata > Mammalia > Proboscidea > Elephantidae > Elephas > Elephas maximus. The sequence goes on along the minus strand of NC_064837.1, from coordinate 45,822,753 downwards.
TTAAAACTGAATGATGTGTCATTTCTTTGTATAAACGAAATTAATTGAACTGTTGGATATTTAGATTGCTTTCAGTTTTTCCTTATTATAAATGTAAATTGGTGATTTTTAATGGTATAAGATTAGTAGTGACGAGTTTGTTCATCTGCCGTAGAATGTTAGCCAGGCATCAGTGATGTAAAAAATTTGGCCATGACAGATCTCCCCTTCAGATATCCATGTTAAACTGCTCAGAACTGTTCATCTAGTGAGCACGTACATCTGGTGATTTACTTATTTACTATAATGGCAAATGACCAATGCCCAAGCATCTTGAAAAGTATTCTCATATTAATTTCATACCCTGCCAGTTTTGCACGGTAGGAATGTAGAGCAAAATGTTTACCTTATGGAGGGAGATGGAAGCATATGCAGAGCTTCCAAAGGAGGGCTAACCATTGCTGTCTTTGTTTTTTTCTTGCAGCTTCACAAACAAGCAGATATGCAGGAAGAGAAAAACCGAATTGAAAGAGTCCTTGGGGCCACTCTTTCACCTGAGCTGATTCAAAAAGTTCTCACCTTTGCACTTTCAGTAAGTTACAGTGAAAATTACTTTAGAGAGGTCTGTTCCCCATTACCTGTGACAAGTGTCTTTGTGTATCCTCTTGATCTGCCTTAACCCGGGACTAAGGCTTCCTCCTGAGGAAAATTGGCTTGAGCTTTTGTTTCTGGCTTTTATTATCTCCCTCTAGTGGTGAGAATCAGAATAATGGGAAGAGGAAACAAATTCTCCGGAATAGGACCCAGGAGGACAGGGACTCTTGAAAACTGGGAAGCTGACTGCTCCCTGTGCCTTTCTTTACCCTGTAAGATCCCAAGCAAGTATTTGTTGACCAGCCTGTCCGTTTATTCCTGTCCCAACACCCCATGGCGGTTTAGCTGATCTTCAGGGTAAACACTCTCCTCTTTGCTGCAAGTCTGTGGTGCTGGTTATTCCTAAAACAGGAACCGATCGTCTGCAGTGAGGCTTTGGTTACTTAGGTCCCCTAACAGCGTGCTGTCCATTCTGGCACCAAAAGATATTTGGGGATACGCTAGACTTTTAGTTCTCTCTCTGTTTTCAGGAAGAGGTACGTCCACAGGATACTGTATCAGTAATTGGTGGGGTGGCTGGAGGCAGCAAGCATGGAAGGAAAGCTGCTTGGAAATTTATAAAGGACAACTGGGAAGAGCTTTATAATCGATACCAGGGAGGATTCTTAATATCCAGACTAATAAAGGTATGTGACAATTTTTATGTTCAGTAGCTTGTGTATCATTGTTATTGAGTGACATCCGTGATTCACTAGACCCCTAGATTATGGTCTTTGTTCTTTTAAGAGTTTCTGTAAATAGCTGCTAGCTTTGTTAAAAGGTTTCTCTATCCTATATTTGCATCCTCTATAAAAACCTGAAGTTGGGAGAGAACAGAATGATTTGTTTCTAGGGTAAATCGAAGTTTGTTCCCAGCCTGTTTGAGTTGGTCTTACCATTATAAACTGTTGTTTTTTCCAGCTGTCAGTGGAAGGATTTGCAGTTGACAAAATGGCCGGAGAGGTTAAGGTAAGGAAAGCACTAGTTACTTCTCACTTTTCAATCTAGTGGGCGAAAACTAATCAAGTTGTAATCGTAGTGCTGAGATAATGTTGCACTTCAGTATCTCCTTGTTTTTGCCTGGAGAAAGACATCTTAGATAGTATCTTTAATGTCTGAAGAATTTTGAGTTGAGATCATCTTTGGTGTCATTGAAATATGATTTAAAAAAAAAATACACCTTAGAGTCTCTGTCCCTTATTAGCTGTGTGACTTTGAGCAAATTTTTCTTAACCTGTTTGAGCCTGTTCCCTCATCCATAAAATGGGGTGATAATATTATTATTTAGATTAAGTAACATAGCGGGGCCAGAACAGAGGTCCTTGATATTAGTTCCTTTTCTGTTTTCACTGACCTCCATAGATCAGCTGTCTGCACAGTGAGACTAAATGATTATGTGGGGACTCTTAGCCCTTGGAGACCTGGCGGTGCAGTGGTTAAAGAGCTTGGCTACTAACCAAAAGGCCAGCATTTCGAATCCACCAGCTGCTCCTTGGAAACCCTATGGGGCAGTTCTACTTGGTCCTGTAGGGTCGCCATGAGTTGGAATCGACATGATGGCAATGGGTTTGGCTTTTTCTTTTTTTTTTTCCTTAGCCCTTATAAAGGTTGATAATCAGTTTAATATGGACTTTGAAAGTTCAGCAGTTGGGGGACAAATCTATACTATAAACGTAGCTAGGAAAGCCTGTAAGCTCCAGTTACATTTAATTGCTAAGTGTTTTTAAAGTGTCACTTTTACCTTCATCTTCCTGAAGGCAAGGATGATATCAGGCATGAATTTGGAAGTTCTGAGAGCTATTTTATATATATAGTTTGTTCACTGTGTGAGCCATTGTTAGGAATAAGATTCTAAGATTTCAGATCTTCTTGAGAAAATATTGAAAGACTTAGTCTCTACCTTAGTTTACATTGTCCTGTGTAACCAGTTATTTCATTGTCAAAGTAATAAGTACTGTGAAGGAGAAATATTTATAATGTAGGGGAGGATCGTGGCCAAGCTGAGGCTGGGGAAGTAGTATCAACCAGACCATGCAGGGCTTTGTAGGCCATATTAAGAATTTCCCCAAAATGGAAAACCCTTGAAAGGTCTATAAAGAAGGAAATGACTTGATTTGCTTTATGTTCTAAAAATTTCAACCTGGTTACAATGTGGAGAATGGTTTGCAATGGAGGAGGGGGGATGTTGAGAAAGTAACTCTCCAAGCAAGAATGATACAGTCACCTGGAGTAGGGTCGTGGTGCTGTTGGAGGAGGCGGAGTATTAAAGAGATTCAGTGGTTTGATTTTGTTCATCTTTAATTCAGCAACTATTTACTGAGTGGCTTCTCTGTGTTGTGAACATATCTAGAGGAGGAAGAAGGAAAAGTCAAGGATGATTTCCAGGTTCCTTGTATGTGAATGGTCATACCATTTGCTGAGATGGAACTGGAGGAAGACTTGTATCTAACTCAGGCCCAAAGAACCCAACCCTGATTAGGAGCCTTGGAGCAGTAGCCATTGTCATCTATGTAAATAAGGTCATTGGTTTCTAAAAGGTCTAGACTTAACCCAGTGGATTCTCTCTTTTACTCCTGTGATAATTAGTTCAAAGGAAAGGCCCCCATCCTTTTGCTGGTTGGTATTCAAGAGCTGCTTTGTTTTCTATAAAACCAGGTATACATCATTTTAAAAAAAAAATGTATTTAACTTTTAATCAGTAAACATTGTGGAAAATTATAATAAACTCAGAAATTGTTTTATTGTATGAACAATGTGAAAATATAGAATATTAAATTATTAGGATATAGTAGCAATTCAGAAACCCTGGTAGCGTACTGGTTAAGTGGTACGGCTGCCAACCAAAGGGTCAGCAGTTCGAATCCGCCAGGCGCTCCTTGGAAACTCTGTGGGGCAGTTCTACTCTGTCCAAGAGGGTCGCTATGAGTCAGAATTGACTCGACGGCACTGGGTTTGGTTTTTGGTTTGGTAGTAGCAATTTAAGCTTTGTGCCAGATATTATGCTAAATGTTTATATAGGTTGTCTCTCTATCCTTCTGGAATAAATATTTTCTCATATCATAAATGAAAACTGAGATTTAGAGCAGTTAAGGTACTCAAAGTCACAGCCTAGTAGGTGACAAAGCCTAGTTTGAAGTCTCAAATCTGATTCTAAAGCTTAGATTAACCACTAATTAGTGAGCCTAAAAGAAAAGCAGTAGGTTCTATTTCTTTACTACTGATTTTTTACTAGGTTTTAAACGTGTTATTTTAGGGAGAATTCCCATATATGGTTGCTTGTTTTCTTTTAGCCTAGTGATGTGGAAATGTGAAAAGACGAAAAGGGTGAATGTAGTTAGGAAAGCATGAGGGTGACGGTGGTATATTCTCATGAGTGAGGCTCATGAGTCCTGTGTAGACCAATGGGTATTTTTTTCATAACCTGTGATATTAACTTCTTGCTCTTGCTGGGAATGACCGTTAAACTTAACTCCTACATTCTGGGTTGTTATATACCAGGCTTTCTTCGAGAGTCACCCAGCTCCTTCAGCTGAACGTACCATCCAGCAGTGTTGTGAAAATATCCTGCTGAATGCTGCTTGGCTAAAGCGAGATGCTGAGAGCATCCACCAGTACCTCCTTCAGCGAAAGGCCTCACCACCCACAGTGTGAACCCTGAGCGTGCAGCCACTGCATTTCTGCTGCTCCGCTGCAGGGATGAGGTGGAGCTACCGAACAGCTGATTCATATGCCAAGAATTTGGAGTCTTCTTTCAAACCAGTGGGGGTTGGACAATGAATGTAGTTAACTGGTTCCTGCTCACACTCCAGAATTAAATTCTATTGAAAAAAGGAAAATCAGCAATTCAGCAAAAAAGTAAAATAAAATAAAAATGTAAATATGATAGTAATAAATAGAGCATAATGAAACTGTGAAACTTCCTGAAGCCTTGTCAGTGGTTAAAAGTATTTAACACTTTCCTGTAAATGACAGATGTTCTGTTTTTATAACCTACCAAAAGGAAACTAGAGGCTTCTGGGTCAAGAGGGTTTTTGTGAAATGGGGTCTGCAAGCAGCCTACAAGCCAAGGATAGTCCCCATTGCTGGGAACGGTTAAATATGAAAGGCTAATAGCTGGTATGACATAGTTGGAGTCTGTGCATAAATCCAAGTGTTTTTTTTTTTTTTGGCATGGGGACTGATCAGGAAGATACATTTTCCTGCATAACTCAATCTGAACCAAGGATTGTAGTTTTCCTCCTTGCCTTCCCTTCTGTGTGATCCCTTGGCCAAAAAAAAAAAAAAAGGTTAAAAAAAAAATCCTGTTCTGGGTTTTTTCCTCCCCTCAGTTCCACCCCCAGGCCCCATACTCCACCCCCGGGTGTCCTTCTTAGAGAGAAAGAAATAATAAGGAAACATCCTTCATAGCCACATTAAATAAGAGAAACTGATTTACATTTTCCTTTCTTTTTTAAGATGACATCTAAGAACCCTGAAACACATGTAGGTGAGACAATAGAAATAAGGCTTTCAGACAGGTCTTTCTGAAGGAGTTATTCTACTGAAAGTGGTCTTAGTTGTCTGATAGGCCAACTATTCAACTTCTTCATAGCAGTATCGGCACTGGCTTCTCCTGGTTTGTGTTGTACATGTGAGAAGTCAGTGGTAACTGCTGTAGGGCCTACACATTAGTGTAACTGGTTAAAAAACAAGACTATCAGCCTGTGTGTGCCACTCTTTGCTTCAACAGTGTATCCTACTAACAAGCCTCACCTGTCCAATCCCAGTGAGTTTTAATTCTAAATCTCATTCCCTTCCTCTTTCCATTTCTTTTATTTTCCTTTTTTTTTAATTTTTTTTTTTTTTGTTATTAACAGGAATTCGTATTTGGTGTGGCTTTACTGTATTTCAGAAGGTCATCAGATTGTGAGATTGCTTCCTTGAAACATTTTTGTGCTATCGTTTTAAAAAAATAATAATTAAAAAACAGTTGGCGTTAATAAAAATGTCAATGTGAAACTGATGTCCTAATTTCTTCTATTCTCTTTGATAAGAAACTAAAAACTTGCTTATCATTCAGTAGGATTCAGTCTTTACTACCATAAGATTTTTTGAGTCTAGGAAAATTCAGCTCCTGAATTCCTAATGAATAGAATCTAAACAGAAAAATCCAAAGATTCCTTCTAAATTAGTTTTGGATTCTCAAACTCTGACAGCCTGAGAGTCAGCATTCAGGAGTTGAGTTGAGACCCAGCAGGTACCATTCTCTGAGGAGCTTCCATGCCAGGCTCCATGCTCAGTGCTGCCCAGCAAGCTGTCTGAGCCTGTGCTTAAGGCATTAACAAAGCAAGGGCACCCACAAGACAGGAAAGTCCACCTTTAACTGAAGAACTCACACAACCTGGCAATCACAAATTCTGGAAAGAAGTTATTTTAGTTTCTGCATACATGTAAGTTTTGTGTAAGCTCAGTAGTTTGAATTATAGTGGGGCAGGGGTTGTGCTGGACATCTTTCATTGCCACTTCTGTGCCGGGCCCCAGGGGATGTTGACCTGCATGGACTGTAGTAACCAGTTCCCTTGCCCTCTAACTTCAGGTTATGTTTATCCAATTTAGTAGCACTCAGAAGATGAGAAGGCATGAGAAAAGATGGTCAGTGTTTTTACTGCCCTGGCTCCTATCAAACAGTTCTCCCTGGCTTCTAGTACCTTCCCTTAACCCCTTCAAGTCTAAGGATGGTAAAGACTACTTTTACTGGCTCTGGATTATTCTCTTATTCCTTGTTGTGATTTCCGTAAATGCTGTGCACATCTTTGTAAATAGTCCCTTTATTAAACTTTCCTCAAGTTATCCCATTTGAGTGTGTTACCTGTTTTCTGCTGATACCTTGACTGACTTGGACACCATAATCCTGATGCTTTGGGCCCCTAAAAGTCTTAATCCAGCCTTTTTTGTGCCAGATGTTTTAATAAATTATTGTTTGTCTTCCAAATTGTTCCCTATTGTAGGTAATATACCGATTTTTACAGATGACAAAGTAGACTCAGAACAATTAGGTAAATTAAAGATATCTAATGATTTCTTTTTGTTTGTTTTTTTAAAGATTTTCTTTTTTTCTGATTTTTTTTGGTTAAAAATTTTAGTGGAAATAAGATGGGGAAGAAAGATAATGTGTTAATGCATCCCACAAGGAGTTTTATATCTTTTTTGATTCGTGGGGGACAGTAAAGCCTTTTGGAACAGTGGGTGTTGGTGGGTGAAGTCTTAACCTGTGATTTCTAAAGATTGGTTTCCAGGAGCAAGGAACCCCTTGGAATTATTTTTTTAAAGAATGTCCCTATAGTGTGCAGTTTCAGGGGGGACAAGCTTTGTAGCTTTAAATAGATTCTTAGAATTTTATAATCCAAAAAGCTTCTAGAATGTTACCAGAAAGACCATGGAGCCACATATGTACAATTTTTTTATATATATATATGTCAGAAAGTTAAAAAAAAAAAACTTTTAGTAATATGCTTATGGTACTGAAGCTACACTTGCAAGATCGTTATTTACTGAAAATAAATTACCTGATGAGAATAGAATTTCTTCTTCTGGATACTAGTTTTAGGATTTTAGAGTTGGTTTATTTAAAACACTATCTTTATGTATTATGATAATACAAAATACCCAACCAAGAAGGACCGTACCTTCTTTTACCAACTGGTACAGGCAAAAAGTGGTCAAGGTGTTTGGTTTCAAACAAACCAAATTTGGTTTCAAATGCAAGAGGTAGGGACAAGAGACCCTAATGTTTAGCAAAATGTTGGACCAAAAACTGCTTTCCCTAGAAATCAAATCAGAGAGTTGGGTGTTCCACGAGTAAGATGGAGAGTTGATTTGGTTGTTGCTCTCATTTGTGAAGATTGCTCATGCAATTCCATTGCTGTTATCCGGCAGCTGTAGCTTTTGCTATTGAATGTGTCATGTCCAACATTAGGGTAGAATTAGTAGCAGAGAAGGAACATAGCTTACTGTCATAACCTGCTTTCTCAGGCAGGTTGCAAGCAGTTGACAGCAGGCATGCTATACACCAAGTAAGATGATAAGAAAAAAATAATTAAATCTTGGGTTTGCCGACCTTGACAGTATGGCTCTCTGAGACCTCGCCATAACCAACCTTAACCTTTATGTCAGTTTGACAAATTGTGCAGGCATATTACAAGCGGCGAAGTGGTTAAGAGCTCAGGCTGCTAGCCAAAAGGTCAGCAGTTTGAATCCACCAGCCACTCTTTGGAAACTCTATGGGGCAGCTCTATTCTGTCCTATAGGGTCACTATGAGTCAGAATCAACTCAACACAACTAAAACAACATTACAAGTCTACCGACTATAATTCATTAGAGGGCTGATTATCTACCTTATGTACACTAATTCTTCATAATACTCTCTTAATGCTTATTAGTTTGCACTTCTACTGAAGAAGGGGAAGAAGAAATTAAAATCGGTATACTGAATGGCTTTAATGAGTAAATGGAGGAAATCTCAAGACAATAACACAAAATATAAAATAATGGAAGGGGGTGCAGAGAAACAGTTTCTAAGAAAAAGAACAAAACACTTAAAATATTTGAGATGAATGGGATGAACGAGATGTTTTTCAAACAGGTGAGTTCCCTTTTAAGTCAATGGAGCACTTGAAAGGAGAACGGAAAGGGATGTGGTAGGATGGAGTTAGTACTGTAGCCTTACAAGTGTAAATAACTACTTCTCACTTCATTCCTGTAATTACGGTGGGATGACAGAGGATCTCTCTTGGATAGGTAACAAAACTCGATATTTAACCGCCTGGTTTTTTAGCTTACCTAACGGCGAATAACTGGAGAAACAGGAAGCGCTGATGTTGAAGCTGTAAGTTTGTATGTAATGTTTCCAACCACCAAGGACAAATAAAGATCAGATTTATAAAGATACTGATAATAAAAGGCAATAACGAAAACAAAACGGAAAAAAAACTTATTTGACTTAACCTCTGAACAGAACCCCTGCCATAAGTCAGGAACTACCTGCAAAAGCTGGGACTGTGTAAGGCAGAAACCTGTCAGAAGGAAAACTCAAATATTTTCCACTAAACAGCGATAGAAAAGTGGTAAGACTGCACCCTGTCAAAGGCACAAAACTTGCGAAACCTGGGAAAACAAGGCAGTCCTGTCGAGTTACGGCTCTCATGGGTTTCGCTGTACAGAACATGACTTCATTACTCTTGGCTACCAAATCTGGGCTTCTCCTGGCCTCTGCTGATATTCTCGTTCCTTATTCCCAGCAAATGGAAGGTTTCGGACCTGAGTGTCCAACTAGCCTTATGGTGCTATTAAAATTTAGCTCCTCAGCTGCACCAGCCACATTTCAAATCCCCAACACCCCCATTTTTAGCTAGCGGCTACTGTGTGGGACAGCACAGATAGAGATCATGTCCATTACTGAAAAAAGTGCCATTGGACCACCTGATTGTATACCTAGTGTATGTAGGTGTCTTTTTTTGTGTATGGTAGAAAATAGTTACGTAATATATTTTTCAGTACCAACCTCATTGTAATAATTTGTTACTCACCTAAGAACATTGTATCACTAACCCCTATCCATTTTTATCTCTGTTCCGACAAATGTAATACATACTAATTTTCCAAATTTTGAAGGAAAAAAAAGTGACCATCCTTTCTTATAAACCTACCTCCCAAACACAATCAATGATTTACAGGTAAGTTTGGGGCATATAAGACCTGTTGGGTTTTTATACTGTGGTTGATGCATTTTGAGCGTTCTTAGGCATGGGGATAGGCTGTTTCCCCCTTGTTCCCCTGTGTAACCAGTGTCAGACATTTTCAGCCTTTGCCTTAAGAAGCTAATTGTACCAGGCTCAGTCAGACCTACGACCCCTAATGTCATATTCTAAGTCATGAAGCTAACTGCCAAAGATTACTTGTGAACAAAGTAAAAGTTGGCAGATGAGTACCTTGAGAAGCGTTTCTTCCTTGTTAGATTGATTGCCTCATGAACGTTTTCCAGCCTAGATTTCCGATGTTAAATGCCAGTTTTCTGGCGTGAACACGTTTGCAGAGGGTGGCTTTAGGCTCCTGGCTCAATTAGTTAAAGTGGCTCATGTAATGAGTTGAATCAACGTTCTTTCCTTACTGGAGATGTGAACCAAACTGTATTTGGAAAGAATAGTCACTTGCAATCCTGTGCATTGCTTCCTGGGTGTTTAGCTACACATTTTGGTTAATAGCACCATTAGCTGGATTTGAGAAGTTATATGGTGATGGGTTTCACAAAGACTTTGGTGAGGAAAGATGTAGCTAGCTTGGAAAACAAAAACAGAAAGGGCCCTTCTCACAGACTCCCAACCTGCGGGAACTTCAGCTTGCTACAATTGTTGAAACAAGGCCACGAGTTTCTCTCACTGGGTCCCACCTTACCTGCTGAATGCCTGCCACGCCGGCATGAGCAACTGTGTTACTTCCACTCCTATGCTTGCCCCATTAATTTGGAGACTATACCTCACTGCTTCCAACAAATGAAACAAATGTGCCATGGATCCATAAATGACTCAAGTGTGCACCAAACCAAGGAAGGATCTGAGATAGAATAGTCTGGGTAGCTTTAAATGACTCTTGTCATTTGCAATCCTCCTTTGCCCATCCGGAATAGGATGCTGAGCAAAGGGTATCGTTGGTATGTGGGTATCACAGAAACAACAGAAGAGGTGAGAAAGGCACCAGTCTTTCCCAGTTGTTATCAAATGATACAATTGATGCTGTTCTCTAACCTCACAACTAGTTACACAGTGTAGTAAGTGTGCATATTGGACACTGATCAAAGAGCCTTGGTTACTGAAATATCAGAAGAACCTTGCCAGGAAAGTGCACAGCATTGGACATGAGGACAAGAATCAAGGCAAGATTCTCATGCATCAGTTCCAGGCTATGGGATCCAGACAACAGTGGCTACAAACGCTTTCAGGGCAAAAGAACATTGTAATAGGCGCTGAGGCTACAGTAACGAATACGACAGAGTTGGTCTCTTCCCTCCTGGAGCTTACAATCTAGCAGGAACAAGAGATAGTGAATGAGTAATCTTAAGTGTGATGAGTTTGGAATGGAAAGTGCAGAGTGCCTGAAAAACCCCATTGCCGTTAAGTTGCTTTCAACTCATAGCGACCTCACAGTGCCACAAGAGGATATTACCAGAGTGTCCAATCTAACGTGAATATTCAGGAAAGGTTTCCTTGAAGAAATGATGTTAAATTGAGACCTGAAAGATGAGTAGTTGCTAACCAGGCAAAAGAGGAGAAGGAAGTGTTCTAGGCATTGGAAATAGCACGAGCAACAGGCCTGTAGCTAGAAAGAACCTCACCTATTTAAGGAACCAAAAGAAATCTATGATAGCTATAGGGGAGAGCTCTGGGGAAAGTGCTGTACGAGAAATGGAGACGTAGGCAAGAGCTAGACTAGAGAGGGACTTAGGCCATGTTGCAAATGTTAACACACTTGGCTGCTAACCAAAAGGTTGGAGGTTTGAGAGAGGTGCCTCAGAAGAAAGGCCTGGCAACCTACTCCCAAAAAAGCAGCCATTGAGAACCCTGTGGAGCACAGTTCTACTCTGACACACATGCAGTCACCATGAGTTGGAATCAACTGCAACAGATTTTTTTAAGGTTTCAGAACTTTGGCTAAAGGACAATGGGAAACCATCAGCTTCCTCATCTGTAAAGTGAAGATAATACATAATAATTATTTCATAGGGTTACCAGGGAACAAAATGAGAAGAATACAAGTGAAAGTTCTTTTTAAATTATAAAGCTTTATTGGAATACTACTAATATTATAATTGCTTCTGTGTGCTGTTGAGTCAGTTCCAACTCGGAGTGACCCCATGAGTAGAACTGCCCTATAGGGTTTCCAAGGAGCAGCTGGTGGCTTTGAACTGCTGATCTTTTGGCTAGCAGCCAGGCCCTTAACCACTGCACCACCAGGGCTAATGATAAGCTTTGCTGCCTTTTTAAGTAATAAACCCAAGAGTTCAAATCTCCTCCTAAGTGGAGACATGAAATATTCTATAAAACCCTGGCCCACTCCAAGAAACTGATGGAAAGGCCAGAAGTTTATTTCAGCTGAAGCTTCTGGTGTGAGGTTCATGAAGTCCAGGGATGAGCTCAGCTGTTTGTAGCAGGATCACACCATTTATGGCAATGTGTATTTCTTTCTCAACTCCACACTGACTCCCCAACACCGCTTCCAGAAAAGATCAGTGTTCTGTCTCCTTCTCAAACCCACCAGAGCAGAACACTAAAACATTCTCTCCTCTTGATTTCTTCCAGCCATAGCTTAGGGTCAGCATTGCCTAGCTTAGCTTTTGTAGAAGTTGCCATCAATTCCACAAAAAAAGTTACACTCGAGTTGCTCATGGCAAAAGAATTATCCCATTTAGTATCTGCATTACATTTTAGGAAAAATCTAACACCTTTCCAAATTGGTGACATTCTTAGAATGGTTCTGTGAAGTAGGTACAAACTAGTAAAGTCTCACAGAATAAATGAGAAATGCAGGGTTTACCCAAGAGTGTATGCAGATTTAGCCAAGTAACTCACCAAGTAACTCAGTTCCAGGACTACTTCCTCTCCAACCTGACCAGCACTGACAGGCCACCAAGGAGACCTTAATAGTTCATCTTAGACCGTTTCTCCGCTTCCTGGGAGACCTAGTTGCACCAGATCTAGTCTACATGCAGGAGGAATAGAGAGAATAAAAAACACCATCATCAGCAGCGTCAGCCCAAAGTTGGAAATCAGACATACCTCCACTCTCCAACTTTTTTTTTTTTAACCAATTTTGACATCAGCCATCCTCCCCATGGTACTCTCTGCTTCTCTGTCAGGTTTGATAATTCGTTTTGAAGACCACTCAGAACCCAGAGGCCATAATCACGATTACAGGGCTCATTAGGGAAGTAACAGTTTACAATTTGGGATCAGGATCAACTTGGAGGTAACAGGATACAACTCAGGATATAATTCTTCAATCAGGACAGCAACTCAGGATACAGTTCTTCAACCAAGACAGCTCTCAGCTTCTTAGTGGTGCCAGCAGGCAGGCTGAGATGCTCAGCTTGGCCTCTACCTGCTGGGCCCCACTCTGGCCTAACCTCTGTCCTGCTCGAGCAAGTGATACAGTTCTTTAGCTTCAGCTACAAGTGCCCTGTGATGGTTAAGGTTGTGTATCAACTTGGCTGGGCCATAAATCTCAGTGGTTTGGCAGCTACGTGATGACATAATCACTTCCATGATGGAATTTTATATAATGTAATCATCTCCAGAATGAGATCTACTATGAGCTGCCAATCAATCAGTTGAAAGAGAGTTTCCTTGCAGGTGTGGCCTGCATCCAATATATATGGACTTTCTGGCAAAGCTTGCTGGCTTTTGCTTGCTCTGGATCCTGCATCTGGCTCTTCGTCATCTAACCTCCGGTTCATGAGACTTGAGCCAGCAGCCTGCTGTTTTACCTTGTGATCTTGGATTCATCAGCCTCTGCAGCCCATGTGCCAATCTTGTGTTCATCAGCTCCTGCAGCTACATGAGTCGGGAGAAACCTCCAACCTGACGCCTGAAGCCTGACCCACAGACTTGAGACTTTCCAGCCTCTACAACTGCATGAGCCATCCTTGATATAAACATATATGTATGTGTGTACATATGTATATGGAAACCCTGGTGGCATAGTGGTTGAGAGCTATGGCTGTTAACCAAAAGTTCAGCAGTTTGAATCCACCAGGCACTCCTTGGAAACCCTATGGGTCAGTTTTATCTTGTAGGGTCACATGAGTCAGAATCGACTTTACAGCAACAGGTTTGTTTTTTTTGTTTGTTTGTTCTATGCATGTATATACACACACACACACACATACATATATATATATATATATATATGGAAACCCTGATGCGGTAGTGGGTAAGTGTTATGGCTGGTGACTGAAAGGTTGGCAGTTTGAATCCACAGGCACTTCTTGAAACCTGTATGGGGCAGTTCTACTCTGTCCTATAGGGCTGCTATAGGTCAGAATCAACTCGATGTCAATGGGCTTTTTTCTATAATGAACTGAAGAAAAAATTCAAGCCTCGAGTTGCAGCAGAGAAGGATTCTATGAGGAAAATATTGAATGATGCAGGAAGAATCAAAAGAAGATGGAAGGAGTACACAGAGTCTTTATACCAAAAAGGATTGGTTGATGTTCAAACATTTCAGGAGGTAGCATATGATCAGAAACAAATGGTACTGAAGGAAGAAGTCCAAGCTGCACCGAAGGCATTGGCAAAAAACAAGGCTGCAGGAATTGACAGAATGCCAACTGAGATGTTTCAACAAACAGATGCAGCACTGGAAGCGCTCACTCGTCTATGCCAAGAAATCTAGGAGACAGCTACTGACTGGAAGACATCCATATTTATGCCCATTCTCAAGACAGGTGATCCAACCTCATGAGGAAATTATTGAATAATATCATAATATCACATCAATAACAAAAAAAAATTGCTAAAGATCATTCAAAATTGGCTGTAGCAGTGTATCGACAGGGAAGTGCCAACAATTCAGGCCAGATTCAGAAGAGGATGTGGAACCAGGGATATCATTACTGATGTCAGATGGACAAACCTAGCTGAAAGCAGAGAATGCCAGAAGGATGTTTACCTGTGTTTTATTGACTGTGCAAAGGCCTTCGACTGGGTGGATCATAACAAATTCTGGATAACATTGTGAAGAATGCGAATTCCAGAACACTTAATTGTGTGCTCATGAGGAACCTTTACATAGATCAAGAGGCAGTTGTTCAGACAGAACAAGGGGATACTGCATGGTTTAAAGTCAGGAAAGGTGTGCATCAGGGTTGTATCCTTTTGCCATACCTATTCAATCTGTATGCTGAGGAAATAACCAGAGAAGCTGGACTATATGAAGAAGAACGGGGCATCAGGATTGGAGGAAGACTCATTAACAACCTGCGTTATGCAGATGACATAACCTTGCTTGCCGAAAGCGAAGAGAACTTGAAGCAATTACTGATGAAGATCAAAGACCACAGTCTTCAGTATGGATTACGCCTAAACGTAAAGAAAACAAAACTCCTCACAACTGGACAGTAAGCCACATCATGATAAATGGAGAAAAGATTGAAGTTGTCAGGGATCTCATTTCACTTGGATCCACAATCAACACTCATGGAAGCAGCAGTCAAGAAATCAAAAGATGCATTGTATTGGGTAAATCTATGGCAAAGGACCTCTTGAAAGTGTTGAAAAGCAAAGATGTCGCCTTGAAGACTAAGGTGCACCTGACCCAAGCCATGGTATTTTCAGTTGCATCTTATGCATGTGAAAGCTGAACAATGAATAAAGAAGACAAAGAAAAATTCATGCCTTTGAATTGTGGTGTTGGCGAAAAGTATTGTCTATACCATGGACTGCCAAAAGAATGAACAAATCTGTCTTGGAAGAAGTACAACCAGAAAGCTCCTTGGAAGCAAGAATGGTGAGACTGTCTTACATACTTTGGACACGTTGTCAGAAGGGATCAGTCCCTGGAGAAGGACATCATGTTTGGCAGAGTACAGGGTCAGCGGAAAAAAGGAAGACCCTCAACGAGACGGATTGACACAGTGGCTGCAACAATGGGCTCAAGCATAACGATTGTGAGCATGGCACAGGACTGGACATGTGTGTGTGTGTGTGTGTGTGTGTGTGTGTGTATGCTTCATTGGTTTTGCTTCTCTAGAGAACCCAACCTAAGATATGCCTGGAGGCACCCCACTCCACTAGCAAGTCTCCTGCCTGATAGTGCTCAGCTATCTCTTGTTCTGTGGGTTGGGAACCTCACCAAAGCCATCTTCCACCAGTTCCCTGATTCTTGCCATCTTGCACCACTGTCACTTGTGCATCTCTGTGCCATCTCAAGCCATCTCTCCTGGGCCTAGGAGGCTCTCCACACAGGGGCCCCAAGTACAAAGGACATGCTCCATTCCAGGTTCTTCTCCTCAAAGGTAGTGAGGTTCCCCCCGCCCCGAACCTCTGTGGGATTAGCTCTTTTATAAGTCTACTCCTCTCACCAAGACCACAAATTGACCAATCCCCTTGGTAGGCCACAGTCACCTTATTTGCATAGTAAGCTGTCCAATCCCCATAAGGTATGTAAAACACACCAGTCATAGGGCAGGCTGTGGCCCAACAAATCGTTTTTTGCAGAACTACAAACCCAGGGCCAGAAAGGGCATATATAAAGACAAACTCATTGCACTACATCCTGCAAAACATTAAATATTACCCAAGTACAGAAGGGCCAAGCTTTTGCAGATGTTTGCATTGGATTTAACCCCCATCACCACATTCTCCCTCCTAGCCCCAGGGTAGAGCAAGCCACACACAGTTCTTTCCCTTTAATGAAAACGTCATTGACTACCATAAGAACGCCACCTTACTACACACCAGAGATTGCAAATGTGCATTTTTTTTACCCGCACAATGCTTTTTAAAACTTTTTGAAGTATTTCACATAAAAATCTAGATTTCCAGTGTTTCTTGAAAAATTGGAAGCTCTTTTATAAATGTTGGGAGCTGAATAGTACCTTAAGACCAGTGTATATACCACAGTTCCCATCCTAGATCCTTCAGTAAGGTTCCATGACAGGTCCAGAACATTTGAATTTGTGGTCCCTCCCCAAACCAAGTCTCATGGATACAGTATTCCTCCTTTGTGTCCCTGAACATGTATAGGGCTTACCCTATTTGAATGTAACTTTGGAAATGTTTTAGAGACCTTTATGTAGATGATAAAACAAGGTTTGCCTACTCTAATCCATCTCTGATGGATCTTAATTATTTACAGCTACTTCCCAATGGTAAAAGTAAAGAATTCTGTTAGGACCTTTCCATTGTCTCCTCTTTTCCATCTCAGCTTCTCAGCTCCTTTGTTTGTTTAGTCATTCATTCATTCAGTTATTCAGAACTTTGTTTTTTAAGGCCTTATGCTGGAGTCCTTTGGTGGTCCAAATGGTCAATGTGCTGTATAGGCTGCTAACCAAAATTTGGAGGTCCATGTCCACCCACAGGTGCATTGACATAAAGGTCTGGTGACCTACTTCTGAAAAATCAACCTTTGAGAACCCTGTGGAGCATAGTTCCACTCTGATATGCATGGGGTTGCCATGAATTGATGTAGACTCAATGGCAGCTGATTTTTATGAGGGTGCTGGGATACCGTGCACCCAATCGTGTTTAGAATGAGATTATGGGGGGGGGGGGTTAAAAAATGCATCAGTGGGTGTCAGGAGACCTAGGGTTTTTTGTTTGTTTTTTTTGCTGTTGACTCCTACTCATGGTGACCCAATGTGTGTCAGAGAAGAAATGTGCTCTGTAGGGTTTTTTGTTCTTTTTATATGATTGTTGAAAATATACATATCAAAACATATACCAAGTCAACAATTCCACATGTACAATTCAGTGACATTGAGTACATTATTCAAGTTGTGAAACCATTCTCATCCTCTGTTTCTGAATTGTTCCTCCCGCATTAACATAAAGTCATCGGGAACTTAAACAACACCATAAACCAATGGAATCTAATGGACATATATAGAACACTCCACTTATCATCTGAACAATACACACTAGTCTCCTGTGTACATGGCTCATTCTCCAGAATAGACCACATGTTAGGCCACAAAACAATTCTCAACAAATCTTAAAAGATTGAAATTATACCAAGGACTCCTGTCTTGACACAAAGGGATAATATTAGAAATTAGTAGCAGACTGAGGTCTTAAAAGCTTGTGAGCAGCCATCTAAGGTACTCCACTGGTCCCACCCCATCTGGAGCAAGGAAGAATGAGGAAAATCAAAGACACAAGGGGAAGATTAGTCCAAAGGACTAATGGTCCACAACCACAGTTTCCACCAGACTGAGTCCAGCACAACTAGAAGGTGGCTACCACCACCGACTGCTCTGACAGAGATCACGATAGAGGGTCCCGGACAGAGCTGGAGAAAAATGGAGAACAAAATTCTAACTCACAAAAAAAGACCAGACTTGCTGGTCTGACAGAGACTGGAGAAGCCCCGAGAGTATGGTTCCTGCACACCTTTTTAACTCAGTGCGGAAGTCACTCCTGAGGTTCACCCTTCAGCCAAAGATTAGACAGGCCCATAAAACAAAACAAGACTACATGGGCACACCAGCCCCAGGGCAAGGACAAGAAGGCCGGAGGGGACAGTAACGCTGGTAATGGAACCCCGGTTTGAGAAGGGGAGAGTGTTGACAAGTCATGGGGTTGGCAACCAATGTCACAGAACAAGGTGTGTATTGTTTAACGAGAAGCTAATTTGCTCTGTAAACCTTCACCTGAAACACAATAAAATAAACAAATCAAATGGGCATAATTCCTGGCAGGTTTTGGGGAGGATTCCAGCGATCCCTGTCCTGATGCCTAACTTGGCCAGCAAGTGCTCAATAAATGTTACAATTACTATTATTAAAAAAAAAAAAAAAATAGGAGAAGGACCTAGGTTATGATAGACGGTCTAACGCTGACTTCGAACCAACGTTATGTGACATTGGAGAAGTCACTTCACCCTCTGGAACTCAGGTACTTTTCTGCAAAATGGGAGGGTAGAAAGATAATAAAAAACACCAGCCTTAGTGCAAGGCAGACGGGTGTGACTGTGCTGTGTAAGGGATTGAATATTATGCAAATGCTGGGTGCGGCCATCAAACTAGGGTTTCTGTGGTGACACAGTAAATCTGAGATAAATGAAGAAGGTTAAAAAAAAAAAAAAAAAAGGCCGGGTCTGTGTTAGGGGCCAGAACCAGACAGACGAAAGAACAAGAGCTTACCCTCAAATTACTCACATTCTAGAGTGGAAAATAAACATAGAACCAGAAAAAAAAAAATTGCAATATAACATGTTAAGGGTTCGTCTAACATATGCTGGATTCAGATATACACAACTAAACTTTCCTATAATGGGCTGAAATTTGGATATGTTGTTGGCAAAATTAAAAGTTCTCAAATTAGTTGTCTGGACTTTAGACAGTTGATCTTTTCCAGATGCTTAGTCGAAAATATTAAATGCTTTAATGTACAAGTTCTTTGCCTAGCCCATTTTCTTCCTGATATTTTAATACAACATTTAATTTAATTTGTTGATTTAGTTAATGTATTGACTCATTATAGAGTCCCTGGCTGGTGGAAATGCTTAAGCACTTGGCTACTAACCAAAAGGCTGGCAATTTGAATTCACCCAGAAGTGCCTCAGAAGAGAGTTCCAGCCATATCCTTCCAAAAGATCTCAGGCATTGAAAACCCTGTGGAGCACAGTTCCACTCTGAAACACACAGGGTGGCCGTGATTCAGAATCAACCCTGACAGCAACTGGGTTGGTTTTTGTTTGATTAATTTATTCATTGAATTTAATTAATTCAATTCTTACTTAAAGAATCAGAAAAAACTCAGGATAGCTGGGACAAAGTGAATTCCTGCAGGATGGATGTAGTCATGATGGTTGGAGTTGAAGTAGCCATCTTACACCACAATTTAAAATCCGTACATGCTGGGGTTGGTATAGAGCAATATATTGCATTTACACAATCCTGCCTCTGTAAATATTATTCATGGCCAAGCAATTTAGTTGGCTGTGGTTGTGCTTCATTTCTTTTTAAGAGTTTTTTGTTTTTCTTGGAGTTAATTATTAATAAAAACAAATTTGGTTTTTATTTGCTTGGTATTCTATGCCCCCATAATGAATTTATTCTCCACTGTTCACGAAATGTGTAAATCTTTCTTCTATTCATTTCATGTTATTTCTTGGAGACATCCCTCCTGGTGAGACCTGGGGTCCTCAGGCTCCAATCTTGACTGATTGCTTGCTAGGCCTGTCGCCCAGCCATCACCCTGGGGTTTCCCTTCATCATCTTGGGGATTTCCTTTACTTCTCACCTACGTCGAGCCTCCTGTTTCCTGGATCACATGTCTGCCTGTTTCTTGTTTATTTTCTCATGTTGGTGCACCACATCCTCTGTAGCTTCCTGAGAAGAGGTGCATGGGTAGAAAGTAAAATTTTTAAGATATTTAAAAGTTTTTTTTTTTAAGATTTTACATGTCTGTAAGTGTGCTTACTCTACTGAATTGACAATTTGGATAATTTATAAAATCCTAAGTCATAAATAATTCGAAAACATTTCTCTGTTGTCTTCCAGCATTGCTGACGAGAAGCATAATGATGTTCTGATGCTTATTCCTTTGAATGTTGTTGTCGTTGTTATTAGGTGCCGTCAAGTCAGTTCCAGCTCATAGCAACCCTACACACAACAGAACGAAGCACTGCCAGGTCCTGCGTCGTCCTTACAATCATTGTTACCCTTGAGCTCATTGCTGCGGCCACTGTGTCAATCCACCTCTTTGAGGGTCTTGCTCTTTTCCACTGACCCTGTACTTTGCCAAGCATTATGTCCTTCTCCAGGGACTGATCCCTCCTGACAACATGTCCAAAGTATGTAAGACGCAGTCTCACCATTCTTGCTTCTAAGGAGCATTCTGGTTGTACTTCTTCCAAGACAGATTTGTTCATTCTTTTGGCAGTCCACGGTATATTCAATATTCTTCTCCAGCACCACAATTCAAAGGCATCAATTCTTCGGTCTTCCTTAATCATTGTCCAGCTTTCACATGCATAAGATGCAACTGAAAATACCATGGCTTGGGTCAGGTGCACCTTAGTCTTCAAGGTGACATCTTTGCTTTTCAACACTTTCAAGAGGTCCTTTGCCATAGATTTACCCAATACAATGCATCTTTTGATTTCTTGACTGCTGCTTCCATGAGTGTTGATTGTGGATCCAAGTAAAATGAAATCCTTGACAACCTTAATCTTTTCTCCATTTATCATGATGTTGCTCATTGCTCCAGTTGTGAGGAGTTTTGTTTTCTTTACGTTTGGGCGTAATCCATACTGAAGGTTGTGGTCTTTGATCTTCATCAGTAAGTGTTTCAAGTCCTCTTCACTTTCAGCAAGCAAGGTTGTGTTATCTGCATAACACAGGTTGTTAATGAGTCTTCCTCCAATCCTGATGCCCCGTTCTTCTTCATATAGTCCAGCTTCTCGGGTTATTTCCTCAGCATACAGATTGAATAGGTATGGCAAAAGGATACAACCCTGATGCACACCTTTCCTGACTTTAAACCACGCAGTATCCCCTTGTTCTGTCTGAACAACTGCCTCTTGATCTATGTAAAGGTTCCTCATGAGCACACAATTAAGTGGTCTGGAATTTGCATTCTTCACAATGTTATCCAGAATTTGTTATGATCCACACAGTTGAAGGCCTTTGCACAGTCAATAAAACACAGGTAAACATCCTTCTAGTATTCTCTGCTTTCAGCCAGGACCCATCTGACATCAGCAATGATATCCCTGGTTCCACGTCCTCTTCTGAAACTGGCCTGAATTTCTGGCAGTTCCCTGTTGATATACTGCTGTAGCTGTTTTTGAATGATCTTCAGCAAAATTTTGCTTGCGTGTGATATTAATGACATTGTTTGATAATTTCCACATTCAGTTGGATCACCTTTCTTGGGAATAGGCATAAATATGGATCTCTTCCAGTCAGTTGCCAGGAAGCTGTCTTCCATATTTCTTGACATAGAAGAGTGAGCACCTCTAGTGCTACATTCATTTGTTGAAACATCTCAATTGATATTCCCTCAATTCCTGGAGCCTTGTTTTTTGTCAGTGCCTTCAGAGCAGCTTGGACTTCTTCTTCCAGTACCATTGGTTCCTGATCACATGCTACCTCTTAAAATGGTTGAACATGGACTAATTCTTTTTGGTATAATGACCCTTGAACGGGACCTGCTTTTCTTTCCGGAAGGTTTTCATGTCTTCTGTGTACCAATGAGCTGATATTTCATAATGATGTGCACTGGAATGGTTCTTTTGTATCCATCATGTTGAGAATTCAGTGGACCTCTTATTCTAGGCTGTTCAGTTCTGAGACAATTTAATTATTCCTTCAGTATTGTTTCCATTTTTGTCTGTTCTTTTGTTCTGTAACTCTTCTTAGTTGAATGTTAGTCCTCCTGGGCCACCTCTAAATTGATTATCTTTTCATGCCTGTTTTCCAGTTCTTTGGGTTTTTTAAGGCTATTTACTCAATTTTATTTTCTACCCCCTTGATTGAATTTAATGGTTATCGTATTTTCAAGGTCTGTTTTTTTTCTCTAATTTTCTTTTTTATATAACTTTCTGTTCTTGTTTCATGAATGCAATATCTCCATATCGCTCTGGGAATATTTATCTTGTTTTTTAAAGTTTAGATTTAGTATTGTTCTGTGTTCTGCTTTGTTTCTGTTTTCTCCAAGTTCCTTTTTTCTTGTTTGTATGGTCTTCATTCTTCAAGTTAGATACTTTCTTTGACTACATAATGATCCTTGGTTGTTGTCTTAGTCGTCTTCTATAACAGAAATACCAGAAATGGGTGGCTTCAACAAACAGAAGTTTATTCTTTCACAGTCTGGTAGGCTACAAGTCCAAATTCAGGGCATAAGCTCCAGGGGAAAGCCTTCTGTCTCTCTCACATCTGGAGTAAGGTCCTTGCCATCAATCTTCCCATGGTCTAGGAGCTTCTCTGCACAGGAACCCCAGGTTTAAAGGACACACTCTGCTCCCAGGGCTGATTTCTTGGTTGTATGAGGTCCTCAACTCTCTGCTGGCTTCCTTTTCCTTTTATCTTTTGTAAGATAAATGGTGTTGCAAGCCACACCCCAGGGAAACTTCCTTTACATTGGATCAGGGATGTGACCTTAGTAAAAGTGTTACAATCTCACCACTTTAAAATAATCTAATCCTCTTTAACATAATCTAATCTTGCCTCATTAACTACAGGCAGAGATTAGGATTTACAACATGTAGGAAAATTACAATCACAAAATGGGAGAGAACCACACAATACTGGGAATCATGGCCTAAGTTGACACATATTTTGGGGGGACGCAATTCAATCCATGACAGTTGTCTAGTCATAGTGAAGACTAGGCACTAAGTTGTTTGGAAGCTCCATGTTCATGAAGCAGGGCTTCTCAGCTGGTGGGCATTATGGTAGTGAGCTGACTGTTTCACTCTTAGACTGTTGTACTCTTAGCTCTTAGTACCTGTAGTGGGTTGAATGGTGGGTCCAAAACCTGTAAGTGTGACATTATTTGGAAAAAATGTTTTTGCAGATATAGTTAAAGATCTCTAGATAAGACCATCCCTGGGTTATCCAGGTGGAACCCAAGTTCAATGCCAATTGTCCTTATATGAGACACACAGAGGAGAGACACAGAGAGAAGAGGAGAAGGCAATATGAAGATGGAGGCAGAGATTGGAGTGATGTGGTCACAAGCCAAGGAGTGCCTGGAACTACTAGAAATTGGAAGAGACAAGGAACAGTACGTCTGCTAGAACATCTAACAGAGCACAGCCATGCCAACACCTTGATTTCAGGCTTCTAGCTTCCATTACTGTGAGCAGGTCCAGAATAGGGCATGCAGGAGCCCTAAACACTGATAATCTGTGGTGCCTCCTCCTTTGCTTACTCACACATTTGAACAGGATAGGTGAGTTATATATGTGTGTGTGTGCGTCTTAGCTATCCATTGTGTAACTTCTTTTTAAATGTGACTATAATGTTAGCAATTGAACACAAAAGTGGAGTGTGGCATTTTAGCAGAATGAGATGAACTAGATTATGAGAATTTGAGTGGATGTGGGGTACTAAGATTTTTACTGTGTATCACATTTTCTACAAAAAGAATATTACACATATTCTACAAGAAAATGAGTTAATGAACTTGTTGTTTCAACAACCAGTGTAAAATTCTGTTGATCTCCCATAATGAAAAATAGACTTTCATTAATTTTGCTTTAAATAGCTCATACTTCAATTTTGATGCTTGTTTTGTAATAAATGCTGTAATTATAAATGAACAAATGAAAAAATATCATAAAAGAAAATTTGATGATCAGAAAATAAATATTAAAAATTACTGTATTTTGTCTTTAGATCTTTCATCTATAAAAAATAATAATATGTTATAATTGAAAACATTCTTTTGATTCTTTGCTCTTACAAATTCTTCAATGATTTCATCACAACTAAGATGCTGAACAATATCTGCCATATTTTTACAGAACTAACACACACCTTCTATGTTTGATTGTCAATCTTGCCCTCCCCCCATGAGGTATTGTTGTAAGCACTGACCACTATGCCAATTTTTTTACCTGTTGCTTAAAAAAAATCAGCATATCATACTTATGAAAATACCTCAAGAGGGGAGGGCAAAGTTGACAATCAAAAGTAGAAGATGTGTTTTAGCTGCAGACAACAATCTACAAGATTAAGTGAATACACAGCAGATGGTATGAAAATGGGATATTCACTAAGTTCTAAAATTTTCTGTTGCATGCCTTTATAATTGCCCTGACATATTGGCAGCATCCTCATAGGACTGGCCTCTGCACTTAGAAAAATCAATTTTTCAAACTTCACATAGTGAAGCACTTGATTTGCAATTTTTTCACCAATATGACTTTTTAAGCTAGTAAATGGGATAAATTGACAGGTTTTCCATCTGTTGGAGATATGTATCTTAAAACAATACTTAGCTGCTCTGTATGAGAAAGCTCAGGAATGAAATCTACAGACAAACTGAAATATCGAGCTATACTTATTTCACTGAAAATAGTTGATTGAACTTTATCACTTAGTAAATTTATTAATTCTTCACTTGTTGTTTTAGACACATACGATGGGTTGCCCTTTCCTGTGTTACCACATTTTGAGATGTGATCTGCTAAAAATGTATCAAACTGAGCAACAAGTTCAAGTGGACCTCAAAATTTTCCATTTTGTGGGGACTCAAGCACTTCGTTTCTTCCTTGAAAAGATAGCCTACATTCAGCGATTGTTATAATGACAGCAGCAATGTGTTACAAAACGGCTTTCCAGTATTGATGTTCTTCATTAATTTATGTTTCCAGTTCATGAGTTAAGCCAAAACCAAGCTTTTGGCTTAAATATGGCAACATATAACTTAACCTCTGTGAATTGAACTATTTTCATGTTTATCAGTCATATTCAAGGTGTGCCAATTGCTAAATCCATCTGTAGCAAATTGAGAATTAAATGATTTAGGACTGAATAGTTTGCAAACAAAATAATATACAGAGCTGACTGATGGAGAATACAGTAGTACTCCCTCTTACAATTTTCACCATTAGCTTTGCACCCTAGAAATATCTTCTAGGTACAGAACCTGGTTTGTTTACCATCCAGAAATTTTCAACACGAATTTTTCAAATGATCCACTGTGATGTCGACAATCATTTGGCCCTCTTTCAATTCAATAATTTACATCATTAGAAGAAAATTATTTCACTAAGCAGGATCTGTACTTCTGTTATTTATGGGATCTTCCACACTGAACTAGTTTGTCTCAACACCTCTGCTCAGGATTTTATGTAAAGGCATCTCTTGTAGATTAATGAAAAAGATGGAAGTGTCTTTTTCTTAACTTCTCAGGCAACCTCTTCCATTGCCCACATGGATTCTTAAGTGTTTTTTTCCAGTATTTTTTGGATGTTTGCTATGTTAGAATTACATTAAATTATTACCCACTTTAGTATTATATTAAATGTATGCCAGATTGTGTCCACATGTATGCCAAACCTACTTTAAAATTAAAGTAATAAATATTTTGTTTACAAAACTTAGGCCGTAACTCCACATAAATTATATACAGTCAAAAAGTAACCTGATTGAGTTAATCACAGTTGTTGACTTATTAGAGTTCCTTCATTTTTGCACATCATCTGGGATTGAAGTTTCCATTGGTTGTTTACCAGGATGTGTGCAAGAGCATACCCTTGTATGGATTATCAGACGTGGATGTACAAAACAGTTCTCTCGAAATGGATCAGAGACCTGTTATCCCTTAATATAATTGGCCCTTACCCAGTAAATGCTTATGTTGGCTCTAGCTGGATATTGGGAGAATGTAGCAAGAGTTAGGCTCAGCAGCCCACCCTCACCTCTTACTTATTAGAAAGAAATAGTATACTTCCAAGAGATCCGCCAAGCAAAGGAGTGTCAGTTACACAGGAGAGGACCATAGCAGATAGAGGTCAATGAAGGTGTTGAAGTGGTAGGGGCCTCATAGCTTAAACAACCTTGCATGTGGGCGCCCTTGTGACCCTGTGTGAATTTTATTTCCGGCCAGCTCATTCTCACACACTGGAGCTAGTATCAATTTTTTAGTGCTCTGGCAGTTCTCTTCCACTTTGGCACTTGCTTTTCCTTATGTCCTGTCTGCTTGGCATCTATGGCTCTTTGCTTTGGACAACTGGTGCCCCTGTTTTGTTGATGTCCTAAGCACGTGCTTACCTAACCGTGAGAGAGTAAATTTCTGTTGTTTTAAGCCACCATGTTCATGGAAACTAATACAGTATCCACATGTATTTCCTCTTGGGCTGATCAGTTTTCCCAGAAAAAGACTCTTCGGGTCAAGTGTGGGAAGAAGCCAGGAGGTCTCACCATTTGGTATTGTAAAAATAGCGTGGCATCAGACCTTGTCTAACTTCAGGCAGAGGAGAATCACCATCAGCATCATCAGCCCAAAGCCGACCCCTATGAGATGGAAGTCAGACACACCTTCACTCTCCAACTTTTTACCAATTCTAACACCAACTGTCCCTCCCACAGCACTCTCTATTTCTCTGCTGAGTTCGATAATTCATTGCAGTGGCCACACAGAACTCACAGACCATACTCACAATTACGGGGTTTATTAGGGAAGTAACAGGTTACGATTCAGGATCAGGGTCAACTTGGAGGTAACAGGAAAAACTCAGGGTACAGTTTTTCCATCAGGACAGCTTCTTGGCTGCTGCCGCCTGCCCTCAATCTTGGCCTGGGCCCTTGCTCTGCTTGGGCAAGTGTTACAAAGCTCTTTAGCTCCACCAACAAGTGCCTGGAGACACTGCACTCTGCCAGGAAGCCTCTTGCCGAAGGTACTCATCTCTCTCACTCTGTGGGTCACCAAGCCTAGCCTGCCAGTCCTGTGCTACTGCTGTCTTTCACCCATCGTCAGTGTTACAGCTCTCTCTGTCTTCTGGGTCTAGGAAGTTCTCAGTGCAGGGACCTGGGTCCAAAGGACACACCCCATTCCTGGATTTTTTTCTTGATGGTACTGAGGTCCCCCCTCAGCCACTGAGATTGGCTTGTTGTAAGCCTACCAGGATGGCAAAACTGACCAATCCCCTCATTAGGGCTCCATAAACCTTATTTGCATAGTCCCAGCCCATAAAAGTTCTGTGCACTTTATTTGCATTAGCAGGTTGTCCAATCACCTTGGTGGACCACAAGCACCTTATTTGCATAGTCCCATCAAATCATTTTATGTGAGTTATAAGACCGTGGCTAGAGGGGCCATATAAAAGCATGTAGTCTTTTGCCTAATCCCCTGCATTTCCATATAGTACAGTACCTTATTTCAAAAACAGCCCTGGTGGTACTATGGTTAAACACTCAGCTGCTAACCAAAAGGTTGGGGAATTGAACCCACCAGAGGCTCCACGGGAGAAAAGGCTTGCTCCTGTAAAGATTTACAGCCTAGGAAACCCTATAGGACAGTTCTACACTGTTTTATAGGGTCACTATAGTTGGAATTCACTCGACGGCACACAACAACCCTATCTCAGCTATGCTTGGTGTCTTATAGTTCAGCATCTTTCTGGATTAACCTATCAAAAAGGTAAGCTTCAGCCAAGTTGAGAAGGGATAATCTACAGGGTGTACCAGAATTTGGAGAAGGATCTGGAGGTCTAATTGCTTCTGTCAATTTTCATCCAAACTTTCTGGTTTCTGTGCTACCTGCATCCCTAGTGCTGTCTATTTCAGCACTTTTACACATTTCTAGGAGGAAGAAGATACTTGGTAAAATCTGTGTGGCAGTTTTAAAATATTTCTACAAATTCCTGACATCCTCTTTTCAAGACCAACCACCAGCCAGTTGCTGCCAAGTCAATTTTAACTCAGAGTAGAACTGGTCCATAGGGTTTTCAATGGCTCATTTTTCAGAAGTAAATCACCAGGCCTTTCTTCTGAGGTACCTCTAGGTAGACTTCAACCTCCAAGCTTTATGTTAGCAGCCGAGCATGTTAACCATTGCACCACCCAGGAACTCTTCCTTTCAAGAGGAGGAATCCAATCCCCTTGACTTTGAGGGTGGGCTGGGCTTAGGGACTCACTTCTAGTGAGTAAAAGAAAACAGAAGCAACAGAGTACAACTTGAAAGACTAAGTCATAAGAGGCACTGTGGCCTCCTCCTTGCTTTCTCTCTTAGCTAACTTGCTCTGGGGTAGCCAGCTGCTCTGTTTTGAGGTTACTCAAGCAGCCTATAGAGAGGCCCACAGAGCAAGAAACTGAAGCTTCCTGCTAACAGCCACATGAGCCATCTTGGAAGATCTTCCAGCCCTACTTAAATCCCACTTCAGATAATTGCAGCCCCTGCTATCTGACTGCAACCTCATGAGTGACCCCAAGCCAGAACCACTCAGCAAAACTGCTCCCAAACCCCTAACACAGAGAACCCGCAAGATCATAAATGTTGATTGTTTTAGGCCACTAAGTTAGCAGTAATTTGTTACATAGCAATAGATAACTAATCTAACCTGTATAGAGATAATTTCCAATATCTATCAAAATTACAAGTCCAACCCTGGTGGCGTAGTGGTTAAGTGCTATGGCTGCTAACCAAAGGGTCAGCAGCTCGAATCTGCCAGGTGCTCCTTGGAAACTCTATGGGGCAGTTCTGCTCTGTCCTATAGGGTCACTCTGAGTCGGAATCGACTCAATGGCACTGGGTTTGGTTTTTTTGGATTTATATCCTTCGATCCAGCATTTTCACTTCTAACAGTTTATCCTAAAGATATATTTTCACATAAGTAAAATGGTGTATGCACCAGGTTATTCATTGCAGCACTGAATGGCCAATAAGTACATGAAATGATGCTCAACATTGTAAGCCATCAGAAAAATGCAAATTAAAACCACATGATATACCATGATTGGAATGGCAAAAATGAAAAAGACTGACAATACCAAATGTTTGTGAAGATGTGAAGCAAAAACAATGCTCATACATTTTTGGTAGGAATGTAAAATAGTATAACAACTTTGGGAGATAGCATTTTCTTATAAAGAGATATATATATATATACATACGTACCATATAACCCAGCAATTCCACTCCTAGGAATTTACCTAAGAGAAATAAAATGATATGCCCACACAAAGATTTCTACAGAAATGTTCAAAGCAACTTAGTCTATAAAAGCTCCAAACTGGAAACAACCCAAAAGTCCATAAACAGGAGTATGGTTAAACAGATTGTGAAATATTCATACAATGAAATACTACTGAATAATAAAAACGAGCAAACCATTAACATGGAACAACATGGCTGAATCTCAAGAACATTATGTTAAGCAAGAAGCCAGACATGAGTACGTGCTATATGAGGGGAATCATTACAAAGGGACACAAGATAACTTTTTGAGGTAAAGAAAATGTTTCATATATTGATCATGGTGGTGATGAGATGGCTTATAAATTTGTCAAAAATTATCAAAATGTACACTTAAATTGTACAATAAAGGTGACTAAAAAACACACACAACGAGATGACACTTAACACACACCCATTGTTGTTGTTGTTAGGTGCCATCAAGTTGGTTCTGACTCATATCAACCCTATGTACAAGAAAATGAAACATTTTCTGGTCCTGTGCCATCCTCACAATCATTGTTAAGCTTAAGCCCTTGGTTGCAGCCACTGTGTCAATCCATCTTGTTGTGGGTCTTTCTGTTTTTCGCTGACCCTCTACTTTACCAAGCATAATGTCCTTCTCCAGGGACTGGTCCCTCCTGAGAACATGTCCAAAATACATGAGATGAAGTCTCTTCCAAGGAACATTCTGGCTGTATTTCTTCCAAGAAAGAGTTGTTTGTTCTTCTGGCAGTCCATGGTGTATTGAATATACAATATTGAATATGTTTGCCAACACCATAACTCAAAGGCATCAATTCTTCTTCTGTCTTCCGTATTCATTGTCCAGCTTTTGCATGCACATGAAGTGACTGAAAATACCATGGCCTGGGTCAGGCGCAGCTTAGTCTTCAAAGTGACGTCCTTGACAAAGACTGTAATGCCGATCCTCTTCAATTTGTCATTCCCTGCATAGTAGATCATGATCGTCCCATTCAAAATGCCCAATATCAGTCCATTTCAGCTCACTGATGTCTAGGATATCGATCTTCATGCATTCCATTTCATTTTTGATGACTTCCAATTTTCCTAAATTCATACTTTGTACAGTCTACTTTCCAATTATTAATGGTTGTTTGCAGCTGTTGCTTCACATTTGGAGTCGTGCCATATCAGCAAATGAAGGTCCCAAAAGCTTAACCCCATCCATATGATTAAGGTCAATTCTACTTTGAGGAGACAGCTCTTCCCCAGTCATATTTTGAGTGCCGCCCAACCTGGGGGGCTCATCTTCTGGCACTATATCAGGCTATGTTCTCCTCCTATTCATAAAGTTTTTGCTGGCCAATTGTTTCAGAAGTATGCTGCCAGATCCTTCTTCCTGGCCTGTCTTAGTCTGGAAGCTCCACTGAAACCTGTCCACCGACGACAATCCTACTGGTATTTTAAATACCGATGGCAAAGCTTCCAGTATCACAGCAACACGCAAGCCACCACAGTACGACAAACTGACAGACACATGGTAGACACAAACAGTAGAATGGCTAAAATTAAAAAGGTTCACGATACCAAGTGTTGGTTAATTTGTAGCACAACCGGAACTCTAACACTGCTGGTGGGAATGTAAAATGGTGTGGCCACTTTGGAAACAGGGTGGCAGCTCCTTATAAAGTTTTAATCATACACTTCCCATATAACTCAACAACTCTACACCTAGGCAGTAACCAAAGGAGAATTAAAACTTTTTTTCCAAATTATTATTTTTTATTGTACTTTAGGTGAAAGTTTACAGAGCAAATTAGTTTCTCATTAAACAATTAATACACAAATTGTTTTGTGACATTGATTGCAAACCCCAAGACTTGTCAACACTCTCCTTCTCTCTACCTTGGGTTCTCCATTTCCATTCTTTCAGCTTTCCTGTCATCTCCTGCCTTCTCATCTTTGCTCCTGGGCTGGTGTGCCCATTTAGTCTCATATACATAGTTGAACTATGTGTATTTTTGTTTGTTTTATAGGCCTGTCTAATCTTTGGCTGAAGCATGAACCTTGGGAGTGACTTCAGCACTAAGTTAAAAGGGTGTCTGGGGGCCATACTCTCAGGGTTTCTCCAGTCTCTGTCAGAGCAGAAAGTCTGTTTTTGTGAGTGTGTGTGTGTGAGTTTGAATTTTGTTCTACATTTTTCTCCTGCTCTGTTCAGGACCCTGTGTTGTGATCCTTGTCAGAGCAACTGGTGGTGGTAGCCAGGCACCATCTAGTTGTGCTGGACTCTGGTGAGAAGGCTGTGGTCGTTGTGGTCCATTAGTCCTTTGGACTAATCTTTCCCTTGTATCTATGGTTTTCTTCATTTTTCCTTGCTCCAGACAGGGTGGGACCAGTAGATGTATCTTACATGGCCGCTCACAAGTTTTTAAGACCCCAGATGCTACTCACCAAAGGAGGCTGTAGAACATTTTCTTTATAAACTATGTTATGCCAACTGAGCTGGAAGTCCTCTGAGACCATGGTCCCCCACCCTCAGCCTACTAACTCAGTCTCTCAGTGAGTTCGGAGGTGTCCTATGAATCTTCTGTGACTGCCTTGGTCAAATTATGCTGACTTCCGCAGTATTGTGTCCTGTCTTACCCTTCACCAAAATTACTACTTCTCTATTGTCTAGTTAGTGCTTTTCCCTCCCCACACCTCCTCTCCTTCATAACCATCAAAGATTGTTTCTTTCTGTGTGTAAACATTTTCATGAGTTTTTCTAATAGTGTTCTCATATAGTGTTTGTCCTTTTGTGATTGACTTATTTCACTCAGCATAATGCCCTCCAGATTCATCCATGTTGTGAGATGTTTCACAGGTTCACCATTGTCCTTTATCATTGCATAATATTCCATTCTGTGTATGTACCATAGTTGGTTTATCCATTCATCTGTTGTTAGGCACTTAGGTTGTTTCCATATTTTTGCTATTGTGAATAATGCTGCAATGAACATGGGTGTGCATATGTCTATTCGTGTGATAGCTCTTATTTCTCTAGGATATGAGAATTAACACTTTTGTCCATTCAATAACTTGTACACAAATGTTCATGATAACTTTATTCATAATAGCTTCCAAATGGAAACAACTTAAATGTCCACCAACAGATGAGTGAATGAATGTGTGGTATATCCATACAATGGAAAACAATGAAAGGGAATGAACTATTGATACATGCAACACCATTGATGAATCTCAAAAATATTATGCTGAGCAAAAGAAGCCAGGCACAAAAGAGTATACCATCTAAATCTTAAAAATTCTAGAAATGGCAAAAACTATAACGTTGGAAAGTACACTGTGGTTGCCAGGGGTCAGAGTAGGGGATGGCAAAGAAGCATGATCCCTGATTTGTGACACTTGAAATTTCTGTGGTGTAAATACTCCCACCATGGGAAACAAGTATGGGAAATGATGCACTTACTTGGTACTAGCTGGCTCTAACACACCACCACAAAGGGAATAAAGGTGATGAAAATGTTCTATATCTTGATTATGTTGGTGGTTGCATGGGTTTATACATTTGTCAAAACTTTTTGAGCCGTACCTTTAAAATAGATGCACTTTTATTGTGTATAAATTATATTTCAGTGAAGTTGATTATAGTACATTTCAAATCAAATATTGTTGTTGTTGTTAGGCACCATCAGGTTGTTTCCAACTCATAGCAACCCTATGTACAAGAGAAAGAAATGCTGCCTGGTCCTGCACCATCCTTATAATCATTGCTACATTTGAGTCAAGTGTTACAGCCACTGTGTCAATCCATCTCATTGAGGTCTTCCTCTTTTTCGCTGACCCTCTACTTTACGAAGCATGGTGTCCTTCTCTAGGAACTGGTTCCTCCTGATAACATGTCCAAAGTACCTGAGATGAAGTTTCACCATCCTTGCTTCTAAGGAGCATTCTGGCTGTACCTCTTCTAAGACATTTGTTTGTTCTCCTGGCAGCCCACGGTATATTCAATATTCTTCACCATCACCATAATTTAAATACATCAATTCTTCCATCTTCCTTATTCATTGTCCAGCTTTTGCATGCATATAAGGCAATTGAAAAGGCTGTGGCTTGAGTCAGGTGCACCTTAGTCCTCAAAGTGATGTTTTTGCTTTTTAACACTTTAAAGAGGTCTTTTGCAGCAGATTTGCCCAGTGCAATTCATCTTTTGATTTCTGGACTGGTGGGTTCATCCATGAGTGTTGATTGTGGATCCAAGTAAAATGAAATCCTTGACAACTTCAATATTTTCTGCATTTATAATGATGTTGCTTATTGGTCCAGTTGGGATGATTTTTGTTGTCTTTATGTTGTGGTGTAATCCATACTGAAGGCTGTGGTCTTTGAGCTTCATCATTAAGTGCTTCAAGTCTTCTTCACTTTCAGCAAGCAAGGTTGTGTCATCTTCGTATCACAGATTGTTAATGAATCTTCCTCCAATCCTCACACTGTATTCTTCTTCATATAGTCCAGCTTCTCAGGTTATTTTGCTCAGCATACACATTGAATAGGTATGGTGAAAGGATACAACTCTGATACACACCTCACCTGATTTTAAACCGTGCAGTATCCACTTGTTCTGCATGAATGGCTGCCTCTTGGTCTATGTACAGGTTCCACATGAGCACAATTAAATATTCTGGAATCCCCATTCTTTACAATATTATCCATAATTTGTTATGGTCCACACAGTTGAATGCCTTTGTATATTCAATAAAACACAGATAAACATCTTTCTGGTATTCTGTGCTTTCCGCCAAGATTCATGTGATATCATCAATGATATCCCAAAATGCTCTATAAGAGACTAGTTAAGTTAGTTTATTGGTTATCCTCTTGATAGAATATGATGTATCCATTCAAACAAGTCTTAAATGCTTTGCTATAACGACAAAATACTTTGTTATATTTTTTGAAAAAGGCAGAATAGGAAATTTTATTTTTACCATCTCTTTGCCTATGCAAATTACATGGGCAGATAAAAAATATCTGGCTTTTTTATAGCAGTGTCATGAATTAATTTTTTCCTTTGTATTTAGAAGCAGTATAGTAAAATGGCTGAGAGAGCACAGAATCTTCAGCTGGACTGCCTGGGGTTAGGGTTCAAATCCCAGGTCGTCACTTCC
The DNA here is from genome assembly GCF_024166365.1 of Elephas maximus indicus. NCBI lineage: Eukaryota > Metazoa > Chordata > Mammalia > Proboscidea > Elephantidae > Elephas > Elephas maximus. The sequence continues at coordinate 45,788,629 of NC_064837.1, read as the reverse complement.
CAGCTAGGTGACTTTGAGCAACTAACTTTACCTCTTTGATTTTTTAGTTTCCTGACCATAAAATGGGCATAATAACACTATCTATCTCATAGGTTCTTGTCCAGATTAAATGAATTAATATCAGTAAAGGGTTTAGAACAATATAAAGAGTACGTGCTTTATAAATATTAGTTATTATTATCACGAGGCCATAATGTTGTTTGGATAATAAAAATAGTTAACTACACGCTATGCATTTTAGTGGATACAGGAATTTATAACACATGACCTCTGACCTCAAGGAGTTATAGCAGTGGTTCTCAACCAGGGGTGATTTTGTCCCCAGGGGACATTTGGCAGTGTCTGAAGACATTTTTGATTGTCATGACTGAGGAGGTGGGTGTGTTACTGGCATCTACTGGGTAGAGGCCAGCGATGCTGCTGAACATCCTGTGATACACAGGACAGCACCCGCCCCTAGCCCCAACAACAACGAATTATTTGGTCCAAACTGTCAGTCGTACTGAGGTTCAGGAACTGAGCTGTCGTCTAACTGGGGGCAAAAGATACATGTGTGCATACAAAATGTACAAAGCAGATAATCACAATTGAATATGTACTCAGTTAAATAAAGAACAACAACAAAAAACAGGACTAGAAAAAGATTCAAAAAGTCCTGGCCCAGAACAGTGATTCCATGTGACAGCAGTCCAGGAAAAAAGCCTCAGTGAGCCTTGGGTTTTCTGACTGAATACTAAACCTATTGCTGTCGAGTTGATTTCTACTCAAAGCAACTCTGTAAGAAAGAGTAGAACTGCCCTTTAGGGTTTCCAAGGTTATAGTCTTTACGGAAGCAGACTGCCACATCTTTTTCCTACACAGTGGCTGGTGGGTTTGAACCACCAACCTTTCAGTTAAGAGCCGAGTTCTTTAACCACTGTGCCACCAGGGCTCTTGTCTGACTAAATAGGCACAATTTATTCAGTGATTTTCAACTTTTAGCTTATTCTGTGTTTACTTTTTTAAAAGCCTAACTCAAAGTTAAAGGCTTCACTCACTTCTCCATTGAACTTCCAGTGTGAAAACCCATCCGGTTTAACTTGTTTAATTCATACCATTATGTTTAATTTATACTATTTTTAAATGCAAAGAGTTGAATTAATTTTAAATTTTTTAAAGTTCATTTTTGGGAGTAACAAGAAATACCACAAAGTATTACTTTGGTTTTCATTTAAAATAAAATTCGCCAAATGTTGGGGAAAATATGCCAATATTTTAATGGTGGACAAAAAGAGAATTTCTACTTTTAAAAAAAATATTTTATTGTGTTTTAGGTGAAAGATTACGCAGCAAGTTAATTTCCTATTCAACAATTCATATACAAATTGTTCCATGACACTGATTGCTCTCCCCACAATGTGTCAGCACTCTCCCCATTTCCACCCTGTCTTCCCTGTTTCCATCCCTCCAGTTTCCCTGCCCCTCCTTGCCTTCTTATCTTTGCTTTTTGGCAAATGTTGTCCATTTGGTCTAATACAGTTGATTGTTCTAAGGAGCACATTCCTCACAGGTGGTGTTTATTTTATGGGCCAATCTATTATTGGACTGAAAGGTGATCTCCAGGAGTAGCTTCAGTTCCAGGTCAAAAGGATGTCTTAGGGGGTTCCTCCAGTCTCTATCAGAGTCCAGGAAGTCTGGCCTTTTTTTATGAATTTGAGTTTTGGTTTACATTTTTCTCCCATTCTAACTGGGACCTTCTATTGTATCCCTGGTCAGAGAGCTTGGTAATGGTAGCTGGGCACCATCTATAGTAGTTCTGGTCTCAGGCTAGAGGAGGCTGTAGTTCGTGTGGGCCATTAGTCTCATGGACTAATTGCTTCCCTGAGTCTTTGGTTTCCTTTACTCTCATTTGCTCCAGATGAGAAGAGACCAATAGTTGTATCTTAGATGGCCACTCACAAGCTTTTAAGACACCAGGTGATATTTACCAAAGTAGGATGTAGAACATTATCTTTATGTACTGTTATGCCAATTGACCTAGATGTCCCCTGAGACTATCTATGGTCCTTAGACATCAAGCCCAATAACTCAGTCCCACAAGGTGTTTGGATATGTCTAAGGAATTTCCATAAATGTGCCCCCCATGTGCTCTATTTTATGTATGCATATATATATATATAATATATATTATATATATATTATATATATATAATATATATAAGTATATATATATACACTTACATATACACACAGCACATACAAATATGTCTATACAAATGCCCACAACTATAGCTATATATGCACATGTATGTCCTCCCATATGCTCTCCCACACCTATATAGCATACATATCTACCTATGTAAAAAATAGCCACCCACAAATTTTTGGTTGTTATTATTGTTGTTGCAGAATTGTATATGTTATAGCATTTATTGTTGATGTTGTTAGGTACCGTTAAGTTGGTTCCGACTCAAGTCGAAACACTGCTCGGTTCTGCGCCATCCTCACAATTGTTGCTATGTTTGAGTCCATTGTTGCAGCCACTATGTCAATCCATCTCATTGAGGGTCTTCCTTTTTTTCACTGGCCCTCTATGATGTCCTTCTCCATGGGCTGGTCCCTCCTGATAACGTGTCCAAAATACCTGAGAAGAAGTCTCACCATTCTTGCTTCTAAGGAGCATTCTGGCTGTACTTCTTTCCAGGACAGATTTGTTCATTCTTCTAGCACTCAGTGATGATGGAAAAGCTCAATAACATAAGTCAGAACAAGGCCAGGGGCCAACTATGGGACAGACCATCAATTGCTCATATGTAAGTTCAAGTTGAAACTGAAGAAAATTAGAACAAGTCCACAAGAGTCAAAGTATGACCTTGAGTATATCCCACCTGAATTTAGAGAACATCTCAAGAATAGATTTGATGCACTGAATACTAATGACCAAAGACCAGATGAGTTATGGAATGACATCAAGGACATCATACATGATGAAAGCAAGGGGTCACTAAAAACACAGGGAAGAAATAAAAGACCAAAATGGATGTCAGAAGAGACTCTGAAACTTGCTCTTGAATATCAAGTAGTTAAAGCAAAAGGAAGAAATGATGAAGTAAAATAACTGAACAAAAGACTTCAAAGGGCAGCTTGAGAAGACACAGTAAACTATTATTACGGCATGTGCGAAGAGCTGGAGATAGAAAACCAAAAGAGAAGAACATGCTCGGGATTTCTCAACCTAAAAGAACTGAAGAAAAAATTTAAGCCTCGAGTTGCAATAGTGAAGGGTTCTATGGGGAAAATACTAAATGACACAGGAAGCATCAAAATAAGATGGAAGGAATACATAGAGTCATTATACCAAAAAGAATTGGTTGATGTTCAACCATTTCAGGAGGTAACATATGACCAGGAACCCATGGTACTGAAGGAAGAAGTCCAAGTTGCACTGAAGACATTGGCAAAAAACAAGGCTCCAGAAATTCAGGGTATACCAATTAATCTGTTTCAACAATCGAATGCAGCACTGGAAGTGCTCACTCATCTATGCCAAGAAATTTGGAAGACAGCTGCTTGGCTAACCAACTGGGAGAGATCCATATTTATGCCTATTCCCAAGAAAGGTGATCCAACTGAATGTGGAAATTATCAAATAATATCATTAATATCACACACAAGTAAAATTTTGCTGAAGATCATTCAATAGTGGCTGTAGCAGTATATCGACAGGGAACTGCCAGAAATTCAAGTTTGGATTTAGAAGAGGACGTAAAACAAGGGATAACACTGCTGATGTCAGATGGATCTTGGCTGAAAGCAGAGAATACCAGAAAGATGTTTACCTGTGTTTTATTGACTATGCAAAGGCATTCAACTGTGTGGATCATAACAAATTATGGATTACATTGCAAAGAATGGGAATTTCAGAATGCTTAATTGTGCTCATGAGAACCTGTACATAGATTAAGAGACAGTTGTTTGAACAGAGCAAGGGAATACTGCGTGGTTTAAAGTCAGGAAAGGTGTGCGTCAGGGTTTATCCTTTCACCATACTTATTCAATCTGTATGCTGAGCAAATAATCCAAGAAACTGGACTGTATGAAGAAGAACGGGACATCAGGATTGGAGGAAGACTCACTAACAACCTGTGTTATGCAGATGACACAACCTTGGTTGCTGGCAGTGAAGACTTGAAGCACTCACTGATGAAGATCAAAGACCACAGCCTTCAGTATGGATTGCACCTCAACATAAAGAAAACAAAAATCCTCACAACTGGACCGATAAGCAACATCATGATAAATGGAGACAAGATTAAGGTTGTCAAGGATTTCATTTTACTTGGATCCACAGTCAACACTCACGGAAGCAGCAGTCTAGAAATCAAAAGGTGAATTGCTTTGGGCAAATATGCTGCAAAAGACCTCTTTAAAGTGTTGAAATGCAAAGATGTCACCTGGAAGACTAAGGTGTGCCTGACTCAAGCCATGGCATTTTCGGTGGCCTCATATGCATGTGAAAGCTGGACATTGAATAAGGAAGACCGAAGAAGAATTGATGCCTTTGAATTGTGGTGTTGGACCACCCAAAGAATGAACAAATCTGTCTTGGCAGGAGTATGGTCAGAATGCTCCTTAGAAGCAAGGATGGCGAGACTATGTCTCACATACTTGGACATATTATCAGGAGGGATAAGTCTTTGGAGAAGGACATCGTGCTTGGTAAACTGAAGGGTCAGCGAAAAAGAGGAAGACCTTCAATGAGATGGATTGACACAGAGACTGCAACAGCGGGCTTAAGCATAGTGATTATGAGGATGTTGCAGGACCGGGCTGTGTTTCGTTCTGTTGTACACAGGGTCACTATGAGTCGGAATCTACTCAATGGCACCTAACAACAGCACTCCATGATATTCAATATTCTTTGCCAACACCATTATTCAAAGGCATCAATTCTTCTTTGGTCTTCCTTATTCATCGCCCAGCTTTTGCATGCATATGAGGCAATCGAGGGCTTCAGTCATGCGCATCTTAGTCCTCAAGGTGACATCTTTGCTTTTTAATGCTTTAAAGAGGTCTTCTGCAGATTTCCCTAATGCTGTGGTTGTCCTTAATTTCTGTGTACCTTTCAGTGTCTTCGTTTACGTTGCTCTCGTTGCGCTGACTTCCCCAGTATTGTGTATTGCCTCTCCCTTCATCAGAATTAACACGTGTCTACTATTACTATCTATTAAGTGATTCCGCCTCCCTCCCCTCCCATACCTGATAACCATCAAAGAATGTTGCTTTGTGTAAGCCTATTCTTGACTTTTATAAAAGTGGTATCATACAATATTTGTCCTTTTGTGATTGATTTATTTCACTTAGCATAATGTCCTCCAGGTTCATCCAAGGTATGTTTCGCAGACTCATCGTTATTCTTTATCGTTGAATAGTATTCCATTGTATGCATGTACCACATTTTGTTTACCTATTCATCTGCTGATAGACATGTAGGTTGTTTCCTTTTTTTTTTTTGCTATTGTTAATAATGCTGCAGTGAAAATGGGTGTACATATATTTGTGTCACTGCTCTTATTTCTCTAGGACATATAACTAGGAGTGGGATTGCTGGGTCATATGGTATTTCTACTTCTAGCTTTTTGAGGAAGTGCCACACCATTTTCCACAGTGGTTGAACCATTTTACAATCCCAGCTCCAATGAATAGGAACTCCAATCTCCCCACAACCTCGCCAGCGTTTGTTTTCTGTTTTTCTGATCAGTGCCATTTTTGCAGGAGTGAGATGGTACCTTATTGTAATTTTTATTTGCATCTCTCTAATGGCTAGGATTTCTACTTCTTAACTCTCGATACTTTTCCAAATGTCTACAGTGAGGAGCATGTATTACTTTGATAATTAGAGAAAGAACAAAGAAAGGAATTTAATGAGGATTGAGTAAATGAAAAGAGAAGCTGCTGAAGGTGTTTGGCTCAGGATCCAGCTCCTCGGCAGACAAGGGAGGGGGCAGGGTAGGGGTGGGGAAAGTCATTAAGTAATTGGTTCCACTTCCCTCCAAGTCTCTCAGAGGCCTCCCAAGTCAGGATTCAGGAAGATTTTACCTCTTTATTCTTGTCTGTTTTTCTTTCCCTTCCCTCTATCTCCCCAGTATTGCATCCCTTTCTGCTTTGGAAGGGATACAATTTAGAAATAAAATCACCATGTATTTTTAGAAGATTGATTATAGAAGATTTGCTGTGCCAGGTTCAATGGGGCCCTTGCCCTTGAGCTTACAAATCCTTCTTGAAACTTTCTCCTTACCCCTCTTAACTGATTTTTAAAACATTTTTTTCTAATAATAATAAAAAAAGTAGTATCTGTTAATTGGAGAAAATTTGGAATACACAAAGAAAAGAGTATAAAAAACTCAACTGTAATCCTACCATCCAGGGACAGCCATTATTAACACTTGGTTTATACTTTTCCAGTCTTTTTTCCTATTCACGGATACACAGATAGAACTCAAGCTCCTTTTCTTTGAACAAAATAGGATACTCTCCCCTAAGAGTATGGCACCGGACGCCCTTTCAACTCAGTACTGAAGTCACCCCTGAGGTTCACCCTTCAGCCAAAGGCTAGACAGGTCTATAGGAAAAACAATAACACACGTAGGAATGTGCTTTGTAGTTCAATCATGTATATGAGACTAATGGGCACACCAGCCCAAAAGCAAAGATGAGAAAGCAGGAAGGGTCATGAAAACTGGATGAATGGAAGCAGGGAACCCAGGGTGAAGGGGCGAATGTTGACACATCACAGTGTTGGCAACCAGTGTCACAAAACAATATGTGTATTGTTTAATGAGAAACTACTTTGCTCTGTAAACTTTTACCTGAAGCACAAAAAAAATTAAATTAAATTAAATTAAAAAAAGGAGAGGAAGAAAATTAACACTAACTAAGAATTAACCTTTAATTTTAAATTACCTCTGTATTTCGGCTAAGACTTTTGTTAAAACATCAAATGATTTTTTTTTAAATCAAGTAGCTAATTTAAAAACAAAAAACAGGCACTCTCTATGTATACTCTGCAAGAATTTTTATTGGGTTGGTATAAAAAAAAAATTTTTTTTTTTTTTTTTATACCTAAGGAGCCCTGGTGGCACAGTGGTTAAAGCATTCGGCTACTAACTGAAATGTTGGTTGTTCATATACCCACCAGCCACTCCATGGAAGATGTAGCTGTCTGCTTCCTTAAAGATTTACAGCCTTGAAAATCCTATGGGGCAGTTTTACTCTGTGCTATATAGGGTCGCTATGAGTTGGAATCGACTCGAAGGCAAAGGGCTTTTTTTGGGGGGGGGGTAGGATCACTATGTGTTGGAATCAAATTAACGGCAATGGGTTTAGCTTATACCTAGCCAAGTGTGTAAAATGTTGATGAATTTTTAACATATGAATCTACAATATTATGATGTTTTCTAAACAAGAGTGTGAACATTTTATACTTGATTAAATGACCTTTGACAGCATAATTTTTAACTGCTAACTAGAATTACAACAGTTGATCATAAGAATGTACCATAATTTATTTAATGAATCCACCATTGTTAGATATTTCAGTTGTTTTTAATTGTTAACTACTGTATTAGTTTACCCTGGTGGCGCACTGGTTAAGAGATTGGCTGTGAACCAAAAGGTCAGCAGTTCAAATCCACCTATGGAAATCCTATGGGGCAGTTCTACTCTGTCCTGTAGGGTCGCTATGAGTCAGAACTGACTTGACGGCAATGGGTTTGTTTTTTTGGTTTTGGTATTAGTTTTCTATCGCTGTTGTAATAGTTTACCATAACTTTAGCGACTTAAAGCAACACCAACTTGTAGTTCCGGAGGTCAGAAGTTTAATATGGATAGGTAGGGCTGAGTTCCTTCTGGAGGCTTTATGGGAGAATCTACTCCTTGCCTTTCCCTATTTTTAGAGGTTACCTGCATTCCTTGGCCACGCCTCACCCTGACCTCGGCTTCTGTCATCACAGAGCCTTCTCTGACTCGGACTCTCTTTTATGAGGACATTGGGTCCACCAGGATAATAAGTGATAATTTTACTATCCCGAGATGCTTGACTCAATCACATCTGCAAAGTCCCATTTGCCATGTAGATTAACATATTCCCAGGTTCCAGGGATTAGCACATGGACATCTTTGGGTGGTTCCAACAGTTAACATGCTCAGCTGCTACCTAAAATGTTGGTGGTTTGAGTCTACCTAATGGTGCCTTGGAAGAAAGGCCTGGTGATCTAATTCTGAAATATTGGCTATTGAAAACCTTATGGAGCACAGTTCTACTCTAGCACACAGGGGGGTCACCGTGAGTTGGAATTGACTCAACGGCTACTGGTTACTGGTAATTCAGACTACCCAGACCCAGTGCCGTTGAGTCGATTCCGACTCATAGTGACCCTATTCAGACTAGCACAACTAAAAATAATGCACTCTTCTATTTGTTTTCCTACCTCTTGCTGTTCTTTCTCCCTCTTATTCGTATTACCCACTAGTTTGGAACTCCATGTCCTCTCTTAAATATTTTGCTTTTCTCTCTCTCTTTATAGGATGTCAGGGTCTTAATGACCATTTCTGATCAACTGACTTATTTTTTCTTCCCCAAGCACCTGCCTTTCTTCCAAATCCCAATACAGTTTCCCTTGAATGTCCCTCTGTGACCATAAAGACAAACTATTTCTAAAACTGAATTCTTCAACCATCTCCCCCACCTTGACCCCAACCTCCTGCACCAACCTAGCTTCAATAAATGTTTTTACAATTATCCACTCTCCCAAACATTCAAGCTGGAGATCTAGGACTCACCTTTCATCCTTCCCTTTCCTCTGTATCTAATCAACCACTAAACCCCATCAATTCTATTGATTCAACATTTCTCTAATTGTTCCTCCTGGCCTTAGTTTGTGAGGAGCCCTGGTGGTGCAGTGGTTAAGGTGATTGACTGCTAACCAAAAGGTCAGCAGTTAGAAACCACCAGCGGCTCCAAGGGAGACAAATGGGGCAGTCTGTTTTGGTAGAGGTTTACTGTCTTAGAAACCCAATGGGTTAGACTATGAGCTGCAATCGACTTGACAGCAGTGGGCAGGGGCCCTAGTTCAGTCCCTTATCTATTACCTAATAACTGTTGCTATAGTGTAGTAGAAGCCTTTCTCCTAATCAAAACATACCACTTATTTCAAGGTAAGGGGGTATTATCCTGTCCTCGAGAAAGCCCTCTGTGACTGCCCCTCCCTGGGATACCATCTCCCCCTCCACAAGAAGTAATCCATAATGAAGTGCCCACTATGTGCTTGAGTTTTTCAGGCTGCATTATTTAATTTAATCTCTGCATTCCTTTAAGGTATTCTTTTAATGTTTAGACAAGGTAACTGAGAAGCTAATATGGGGTCGCTATGAGCCAAAATCGACTGGACAGCAACTAGCAACAACTTTAAAAATCAATGTGCCCTCAGTAGTATTATCATGACTAATGTTGAGCAGAGGAGCTGGCACAGAAAACTGCTGGAGAGCTGAAGAAAATTGGCTTGCAGTGAAACAAAATTATAGCTCATTCATAGTGTAACCCCAAAAACCCATTGCCAAAGAGTCGATTTCGACTCATGGCGACCCTATAGGACAGGGTAGAATTGTCCCGTTGGGTTTCTTAAGCTGTAATCTTTACAGAAGCAGACTGCCCCATCTTTCTCCCCTGGAGCGGCTGGTGGGCTCGAACTCAAGGACCTTTCAGTTAGCAGCCAAGTGCTTAACCACTGGAGCACCCAGGCTTCTTCATAGTGTAATTCACGTAAAGACAATTCAAAGATTTCCATGGATGTCATCTCACTTAACCTTCATTGATTTCTAATGAAGTTACGCAGGCCAGTTCTTTCTTAGTTAATAAAGTAAAAGGTTGGAAGTAGGTGGACTATTAAACCATAGGAATCAGCTAGCTACAGTATGCCTCATTTCCAGCTTCAGGATTGCAAAGGTATATCTAGCACAGAAAAATTTCTTCTTCCTCTTTTAAGGATCAAAGGCAGCTGGCCAAGCTTTCCTAATACTTGGTTGGGACCCCTCAGCATGAATAAGACTTCTGCCTAGGTTTTCCCAGTGTGGCTAGAAAAAAAAGGCTAGAGTAGAGAGCAAATACCTCACAAACTCCAAACAGCTACAGTTAACACTATCAGCAATACGGTGAAAAATGCAAAAGCTGAGCAATCTGTTAACTTGGGGCCCATTATCAATGGGAGGTGAAGTCAGGAAACCGCACGCAGTTTCTTTCTGTGCATTTTGCTAAGGAAAGACTTTCATTAGTTTCTCCCAATGTCCTAACTAAAAAAGGCTAAAAACCACAATCCTTTATGCCTGTTCACACATTCCTTCTGGTTCACGGTTGTGCCTTTATTGGGACACCTTTGGAGAATGATATACATTCCTATTCAGACTGGGTTCTAAGAAGAATCCAAGTGCCCACATCTATTGGAGTCAGGCCTTCTAACTGGACGTATTAGCATTCACCTTCTTGGGGAGGATGTTGCCGGCAGGGCCAAGGGCAGTTGGGAGTGCTAGAAAGCAGTCCGGACTAGGCCATTAACGGGCTGTGTGACCTTGGACAAGTTCCGTGCCCTCTCTGGTCCTCAGTTTCTACAATTGCAAATTGGAAATTGAACCAAATGGTCTCTTAAAATCCTCCCCAACAGAAAGCCTGGTACTAAATAGGCCTAGTTATTAAAGCAGCTTCCTGTGGACGCGGTACAGGGTTTTAACGGTCTCCCTCCCAGGCTCAGACCCGCCAAGTCCTAACTCAACACGCCCCTCGGAGTGACGGCGCTTTCCAAAACCGCAGCCCGAAGCGGCCCCAACACTGCTCCGCCCCTTCCCGGGGGCGTCCCATCGTGCCCCGCGCTAGGCCCCTAAAGCGGCCAGGGGCCTCCCGCCTTTCCGCGGAGTCGACCCCGAACACCTCTCTCCAGTTCTCCCGAGCACCCCAGTCTATCAACGTCTAGTGTCCTAGCCAATCACCCAGGCTCGGAGTCTTGCCTTTGACCCACCCTCCTCCTAGCGGTCAGCCAGTCTGAGCCCACGGCCTTTGCCAGGCCAATCCAATCAGCAGCCGGCTCAGACCTGCCCCACCCCAACCTCCCTTCCCTCGGCCAATCCGCATGCCCCATTCCGCTGCCCGCCCAGCCAACCCGGTCCTTGAAACCAGCGGGCGAATCGGCGCAAGGCGGCCCTTCAACGCTAACCGCCCGGCCAATTGGGGATTCCGCGTGGCCACAGCGGCAGCCAATCGACGTGGAGCGCGGTGCCGCGGCGGAGAGGTCCGGCCCGAATATCCCTCCGCCTCCCTCTCTCCCTCCCTCTCCCTCCCTGCGAGCCGCCGTTCACTTACTGCCTCCCTTCCTTCTTTCTCCCTCCGCCACCCGAGCACCAGCCGCGGTCTGAGCTGCCCCCGGGGTTCCTCCCCCACCGCCAGAAGAGCAGCTGCCGTCGCCGCGAGCCGCACATTAGAAGGGAGGAAGGAAGGAAAGAAGGAAGGAAGGAAAGGGGGCCTGAGTGACTAGCAAGTGGGAGCCGGTGAATGGGCTTGTGGTGACCCCCGCCCCCCACCCCACCCTCCCTTCCCACCCGACCCCCAACCCCCAACCCCAGTTAGAGTCGCCGCCCGAGAGGCCGGACCGTCGTCTTAGGAGGAGTCGGCGCCACCACCTTCGCGATGGAGCTGATCACTATCCTCGAGAAGACCGTATCTCCCGGTAGGACGCGGGGGCCGGGGGGTCGGGCCGAGGCGACTTGAAGTGGGGGAGGGGGAGGCCCTGCCCTTCTGACCCTGTCCCCTTTCCCACTTTCCTTCCCCCTAGATCGCCTGGAACTGGAAGCGGCGCAGAAGTTCCTGGAGCGTGCGGCCGTGGAGAACCTGGTGCGTGCCACCCTGCTCTCCCCCATCCCGCCGTCTTCCCATCTCCTGCGTCCGGGGCCTTCCCGCCCTCCCGGAGGCCCAGGCCTCGGGAACCTACCCCGCCCCATCCCGTCCCCCTCCCCCCGCACCCCGGTCCAACCTAACCCCGCCATCGGGAAGCCGGTGGGTGTGTCCCGCCCCAGGGCCCGGCGACTGGCCAATGGCGCAGCGCGCCGGGGTGACTGCCGCCCAATCGCCGCGCGGCCTGAGGGCGGCGGTGCGGCGGGAGGGAGAAAGAGGGAGGAAAGGGAAGTTAGGTTGCGCGGCGCTGCGTGTTCAGCAAGGGTGGGGGTGGGGGAGCCGGGCCTAGGGGCCATGTGGAAGCTCCGAGCCCAGCTGCCAGCCCTGTTCGGACCTGTGCTGGCTTCTCTTTCCTGTCCCGTGGCCTCTGGGGTTCTCTCCACTTACTTCCCAGAGCTCTGCCTTTTCCTAGCTCCCTTGGTCTGTGCTCATGGCTAGGGCTGGCACCCGAATGCCTCTTAACCCATTCCCGTTAATATTTCTTCCTAGTATACTCGGTTCTTCCTCTCCTGGGTTTTTTTTTTTTTTTTTTTTTCATTGATGAGCAGAGACTTAATCAGTAGGGATTTGCACCCAGACAACAGGCTGGAGCTTATCTTTGAGAAGATCGGGCCTATTTCCTGATGAAATCACAGAGGAAAGTTCCTCGTTTTTCATGTTTTCAAATTTAAAAGGCACAGAAAAAATGAAGATAAGCCCACTAGAGTATAAAGTCTGGCCTGCTGTATAAAAATGATTTCAACAGCCCATGTGCCAGTTAACGTTTCTCTGGTTTTCCTCTCCTGTTGTGGGAATGGGAGGGAGCATAGGGAAGGGTGGCTGATCCTTGACATCTTTTAAAGGTAATAAGCAATGTGTTGGTAACACTGTAACAAAATGTGTTCCTTTGAGTTTTCTAGGCAAAATAATGTAAGCAAAAAAAAAAAAGACAAGGCTTATTTTGTGCAGACTGCCAGTGGATGATGTATTTTGTTCTTATAATTGCTGGTTTTTATTTTTTTACTCTTATGTTTTTTTCTTTTTTTTTAATCTTTCCCCAGGAAAGGTTTTTTCTATTAGTATAGACTGATAACATTCCATAGGAATATATTCCTGTTTCTGCTTTTTATCTTATTTTAAAAATATTTTTTAGTGGTACAACATTTTAGTAAGACTTTTTTTTATTAATTGTGCTGTAAGTGAAAGTTTACAAATCAAGTCAGTCTCTAATATGAGAATTTAAATACACCTTGCTATATAGTCCTAATTGCTCTCCCCCTAATGAGACAGCACACTCCTTCCCCCCACTGTCTCTCTTCGTGTCCATTCGGCCAGCATCTGACCCCCTCTACCCTCTCATCTACCCTCCAGACAGGAGATGCCAACATAGTCTCACGTGACTACTTGATCCAGGAAGCTCATTCTTCACCAGTAGCATTTTCTATCCCATTGTCCAACATTAGTAAGACTTAAGAATATCTTCTGCCGTGACTAGAATTTCAGGTGCCAGGCAGTACTTGATAGTGGAAGAAACTGTCTGCTTTTGGCTTTTTCTGTAAACTTTTCCATTTGGACAGAGCTGCTTTTTTGGAGGGGAAGGGAGCGTGTATGTTAAAATTTTTAAACAAAGGGGGTAGCTTTTCCTAGGGGACCTGTGCATTACAAAAGATCGAGTGTGTCTTTCAGGGCTTCACTATGTTTAGTGCACAACTTAAGTCCAAAATGTAAAGCAGCTTTTATTTAATCTGTTAACTGTTAAATACAAAATCAGTTACCTTGGAACAACTTGCCTTGACTTTTCTTATCTTTTCCACTTAACCTTCTAAATATTTATGAATTCTTCCTTATAAATCTGCTTTTTCCACTGTTCCCCTTTCGCAGATGTAGCCTTATCCGCACTGTAACTAAAATATAGAGGATAGGCTTCTAAGTCTGTTTTAGGACTATTGATAAGTATTTCTCTTTCTTGTTCAAGATTTACTTTCACTAGTCCAAAAGCTACCCTTGGTATCTTTTTCTGACTGAGGTTTTTTTCTGACTGAGGATACTAAGTGACCTGGCCCAGTCAGCAGAGCTGGCCTGAATATTTGAAAATAGTTTTACTTTCTACCCTGTTACAACGTATTCATTCATTCAACAAATATTTATTGACTATCAGGCACTGGTGTAGATGTTTGGGATATTTCAATTGACGTGGAAGAATCCGTTGGCTACCAGATTGCCAGATTTGATTTAGTTCTGGAGATTTAATGTAAAGATTTGGCCATTAAGAAAGGTTTGCTAGGAAAATCTACAACTTCTTGTAAGTACTGTTTGACATTTCATGAGAAGATGGGTGACTTTAATAGGTACATTTTGGGGAATTATCTGAGACATTTATGATTTGCTCAAAAAAAAAAAAAAACAACTTTTCTCAGTGGTGTGGTGCTCATAAGCTATGCTCAGTTGGTGAAATTCTCGAGATGTTTTTATTTGTATATGCATCTCTTAACAGCCCACTTTCCTTGTGGAACTGTCCAGAGTGCTGGCAAATCCAGGAAACAGTCAGGTTGCCAGAGTTGCAGCTGGTCTACAAATCAAGAACTCTTTGACATCTAAGGATCCAGACATCAAGGCACAATATCAGCAGAGATGGCTGGCTATTGATGCTAACGCGCGAAGGGAAGTCAAGAACTATGTAAGTAACGTTCGTCTCCTTTTGGTCATATTCCCTAGGGAACAAGAAACATCTGTCAGCTCTTTTGTCATTTGCATGGAATAGAGCTGACGGTGTGATAGGTTTCTGAGATGTAAACTTGATTTGAAGATAAAAGCTGTATTTGATTTAAATCTTTGTCAGTTCAGCTTGTCCATTCCCATTGATAGATTGCGATCCCCCGCTCCCCCCGCCCCCATAACTTGAGGTGGACTGCAACACTTGGGGAAACTTTAATTAGTTGCCAGAACTGATAATGAAAGGAGTTTATAGAATCTCTTTGGTGAATTGGAGATAAAAATTGGTTTTACCAAACTTGAAGCGATGAGAATCACATAGAGAATTTATTAATGATACGTTCGTCCAGGCTCCCCCCAGAGCTTCTGAGTTGGTAGGTCTGGTGTGAGGCCCAGGAATATTTTTAAAACTGTCTTCCCAAGTGATTCTTCCACAGTTCAAGCGGCACCTAGCTTTTGGTGAACTGCTGTGAGTAATCCTCTTTCTCTGATGGTTTATGCATAGTACTCTGGAGCCAGAGGGCAATTAAATTATCTCTTGGCCCTTTCAAGGCCACAGAGTTTGCAAAATATTATTATGGCCGTTAAAGATGCTTTTATTTATTTGCAAATTATGAAAAACTTTCTTTAGAAACACCTGCCTCTTTCAAGGCATTGGAAAACTGAAATGATGAATTTTCCCAATATTTGAGGAAAGTCGAATGTCCCTTATTGCTTTGCATCATGGAGTTCTTGTGACTTGAGATAAAAATGCATGATTGAAGATGAAACAAAGGATTTGGAGTATACGAACAGATGTGCTCCTTTTTTTTTTTTTTAATTAGCGAGGTTCTTTAGTGGCTTGTATTACAGGGATAAAAGGCACAAGGGTGAGTCAGTTTAGCATCTGTGCAGTCATCAGTTGGTCTTTGGTTTTTGAGGGGAAACCATTAGGGGATTCCTATGTGTGTGTATGTGCAGGTCAAGGTTATGCACCTTACTTGCCATTTCCTTGTTGTGTCAGCATTAGGTAAATTAGTGATCCTTAAGACAGCAAATCTTTCTTTCTAGTTACGTACCTCCTTCCTTTTTCAGTCTTGCATGGAGGGGCCCACGACAGGGAACTAGGTTATGAAAGCGAGCTTATTTTGAATCTTTCTTGGAATACGTGAAGCTCTTTCTATCTACGTAGCGTCTTACGTAATAACGTTTTGATACCCCTTCTCCTCAGCAATTTGACATAAATGAAATTTATTCCATTATCTTGATGGTTATCGTGCCCGTTTGATTTCTCATTTCCTCTTGAATTACATAATAATAAGACAAAATGGGAATGGTAATTGACTTTTTTTGGCACATCAGTCTTAGCACCAAAATATTTTTTAAAATTTGGATCACAATTTATATAGGCATGGTTCAGTCTTCGTGCGTGAAAAAAACTTGACAGTCATCTTGGCCTTTTCTCCTTTTTCATAACATATCCAGTAGTATTATTTCTCAGTGCTGGTGGTCATTTCTTTTTTGAAATCTGGACTTTGGGACATATTTGATTGCTGGTTTCTTACTCCACTTATTTCTGGTAATTGGGTATTATCAGGCCCACGACTGGTTTAAAAAAAAGTTCAGTTCTCAGGAGTTGAACTCTGTAGTTTCTAAATCATCTCAAGTAATACTAAGGATTTTCTAGAATCAATTTAAAGAAGAAAAGGTAAACGTAGAATGGGATTCAAATATTAATATAAAGGCGCCCTGGACCGGGACTATTAAGTTAGACCAAGGTTAATACCTGTTCAGGCGTTGCCATTTTGGACAGTTGACCTCATGTTTTTGACATACAGTTTTTGTTAAAGTCCATTCTAGCTCTGCTAGTCCTGGAGAGCAAAACAAAACCTTCATTTAGAATCAGTCAGAGCCATTTGTTATTGGGCAGAGCTGGTAGAGTTTGGCAGGGACGATAACATACTGTATAAGGGGGAAAGATGTTGAGTTCATTATTAGCCTCTAGCTACAAAGCAGGATACTAAGTGACCTGGCCCAGTCAGCAGAGCTGGCCTGAATATTTGGCAGCTACTCTTTGTCCTGTGTCTATGCCACAGTTAACTGCTTGCCTTTTGAGTGGACTGATGATTCTTAGTGAGTTCATTTGACTGAATTAGCTGATCATGGTAATGATTAACCCTGGGTCAGTTGTGGCTTCATCCTTCATTTGTACCTGTGCCTTTACTCTTTGTATAAATGCTTGTGTCGTTACCATTTCAAACAAGACATGTTTAATGACAAGCGGACCCTGTTTTAATTGGCATTTCTGACTAGTTATGGGTATCTATTGACGGAGGAGAGGACAGTGTTTGATTCTTGGGCAAACAGAACTCATCTTTTCAGATTGGAAGTTAAATATGGATTGGTTCTTAGGTGTTGGTAACATCAGTAACTTTGTTTCTGGCTTTAGCAATGTTGTTACTTGACCAAGGCCTTTCTATGTATCAGAGCCACTTGAACACCCCAGAGTTGGCCTTGCTCTAGAGCCCCACACTTCCTTCCACAAAGCACAGCTTAAGACTGGGCATCCTTCCCTTATACCATCAAGGAGCCTGGAAGTTGGATTTTGTCCCCATACCACATCACCTTTTAATGC
This sequence comes from Elephas maximus indicus, assembly GCF_024166365.1. Taxonomy (NCBI): domain Eukaryota; kingdom Metazoa; phylum Chordata; class Mammalia; order Proboscidea; family Elephantidae; genus Elephas; species Elephas maximus. Next base: position 45,771,350 of record NC_064837.1, on the reverse strand, counting down.
TACCTCCCCTTCTTACTGCTAGTTTCCTACTTTGTGTTGAAGTGAGGCGTGAGGCTTTGGAGAATTCCATTTGGAAGCAAAGATGGTTGGTTTTGTTTTTCGGCTCTGGGACAGTGTGGATTGTGCTGGTACTGAAGCCGGCCTTTTTCTATAGCTGACTGTACTGCATATGCATGTTCTAACTTTTTTGTTTTTAAGAATTCAGGTGAGAATGACGTAAGAGGTGTAGTGGGCAAAATGTGCTCAAATAGTGTTAGAAATTGATATCTTTTTTTTTTTTTCTTGTATGCAGGTTTTGCAGACTTTGGGCACAGAAACCTACCGGCCTAGTTCTGCCTCTCAATGCGTAGCTGGTATTGCTTGTGCAGAGATCCCAGTGAACCAGTGGCCAGAACTCATTCCTCAGCTGGTGGCCAATGTCACAAACCCCAACAGCACAGAGCACATGAAAGAGTCGACATTGGAAGCTATTGGTTACATTTGCCAGGATATAGTAAGTGCTTGCCTAATGTGTCCAACTTGCATACCTCTGATTGCCTCTCATTGTGATTTGCATGGTATTAAACCAAAAACCAAACCCACTGCTGTCAATTCCAACTCAAAACACCCCTACAGGACAGAGTAGAACTGCCCCATAGCGTTTCCAAGGCTGTAAGTCCTTACAGAAGCAGACTGCCACATCCTTCACCTGCAGAGTGGCTGGTGGGTTCGAACTGCTAACCTTTCTGTTAGCAGCTAACCACTGTGCCCCCGGGGCTCCTTGCATCGTTTTAGGGACACTTTTTGTCGTAGCGTGAAGAACACCAAGCTCCTGCAGTGTTTTGCAAATAAAAGTGCCTTATTTGTTAGTTTAGATTTGTAATTTCAGTTAGTTGCTGTTATGGCTTGAATTGTGTCTCCCAAAAATATGTGTTGTAAATCCTAACCTCTGTGCCTGTGGTTATAATCCCGTTTGGGAATGGGTTGTCTTTGATACGTTAATGAGGCAGGATTAGTGTAGGAAGTGTTCTTGAGTCAACCTCTGGGGATATAAGAGATTAAACAAGCAAGCCAGCAAGGAGAGATGGAGAGAGAGAGATGACAAGCCACATGAAGATCACCCAGGAACAGAAGCTCAAGAGAGACAAGAGCTTTCCCTCCAGAGCTGGCAGAGAAAGACTTCCCCTAGAGCCAAGACCCTGAATCAAACTTCTAGTCTTCTAAACTATGAAAAAATAAACTTCTGTTTGTTAAAACCACCCACTTGTGGTATTTCGGTTGTAGCAGCACTAGATAACTGAGATAATTACCGTATCCTCACATTACTAATCATGCCCTAAAGAGATTTGAGCGTCACACACTCATAATGGAAACCCATATATTTGGAGAGGTTTAGGTTCTGGACTTTTTAAGTGAGAGTATTTTCTATGTTGGAGCATCTCTGCCCTGATCCTTAAGATGCTCAGTGTACTGTGGATGCTGTGATACTTCACTGCTTCACAGAAGTAGTTTGCCAGCCCCTGGAGCCACAACGTAGGGTTTTAAATGCAGCCCTCATAAGGCTGTTGCTGCTGAGTTCCCCACCCTTGGTATCTGTTTTGATATGCAGACTTGAAGTAAAGAAGTCTACAGGATTTAACTTGGACTTCAGCTCCCTAGGTGTTTTTGCCAGGTGTTAGCTCTTGATCCTGTGATGTTCTGAAATTTATACTTACTTGGTATGGATGGCCTGGGAAGGAATAGCAGGCTGCCATCTTCATTTGCTCAGAAGGAAAAAAAGCCAGTATTAACTCATACCCAGAGTCATCTTGCTAAGAAAGTCAGAGGTGGAGTTGATATCTGCAACTTGTTTGAGTTCATTTTTGGATTACCAGTACTATGGGATATTTGGCAGGTGGTTTGCAGTGCTGTCCCTAAATGGAAATGTGTGTGAAAAGATCTAGAGAAAATCAAAATACTTCTTTGAGTAGATTTTATCATTAAAAGGACTGCTCATTAGTTGAGAGCTTATAATTAGATTCACCACACTTTTCTGCTTGTTTCAGGACCCAGAGCAGCTACAGGATAAATCCAATGAGATTCTGACTGCCATAATCCAGGGAATGAGGAAAGAAGAGCCTAGTAATAATGTGAAGCTCGCGGCTACTAACGCACTCCTGAACTCATTGGAGTTCACCAAAGCAAACTTTGACAAAGAGGTAAATGTCTTTTGACAAAAAAGGTATATAGGTTCAGAGGATGAGAAATGAAAGGGGATTTTTGTTTAAGTTAATAATAAAAAAAAAAAGTTTACGTCTTAGAAAGTACCATCTTGTTTAGAAGTATTTGATCCCATCATAGTAGGGATTTGTATTGTGTGAGGTGTAGACGCTTGCCGTTTCTTCTCAGCCTCTTGGGAATAACGTGTTTCTAAGCTTAGGTTTTTTCCTTTGGTATTTCAAGGTGTAGGTATGTTTTGGGATTTAAAAAATACAGAAATTGGGCTGTTTTGTATCTCTTTAGGAAGGTCCTTTTGAACATCATTATATAAATGTTTTGTCTCTATGCATGAAGTTCATTACTCTGGGCTTCCCTTTACTTAGCACATTTGTTGGATTTGTCATCTCCTAGAAAACAAATGTCATCTTTGAAGTAAAACAGATATTTTTAATTCTCTTACGTTTTAGATATAAGGAAATTGGTTTTCCTAGACATGATTTTTTTTTTTTTTTTAAACCATCTTTATTTACACCCTGTGGCCTACATTTTCCTGTCTCCTTCCTCCCTGAAGTTTTGTTAGTGAAGGTCATTTTGGAGATTAAAAGATTAGAGTTCTCCTTAGAGTGCAGGTCATATAGCAGATACTAGGGGCAAACCCTTTATTATAAAGCCTTCATGGTGCCATTATTGCCTCGTAAAAGCTACACGATTGATTATATGAGGGTTATGTGGGACCTGAGGAAGAGAGAGGTTCTGCTTATACTTTTCACATGTATGGTTGATGCACTCTTAATTCTCTTTATTCTTTTTGCAGTCCGAAAGGCACTTTATTATGCAGGTGGTCTGTGAAGCCACACAGTGTCCAGATACAAGGGTGAGTGAGAGTGGACAGATACGAGGGAAAATGTGGAGTCATATGAAAAGTCTCAGTCTTAAGGCTTTCCTAGGAATTGCCAGCTATAACATGTAATTGTTTGAAATGTTGGGAATTGCTTGTCTTCAGAAATAAGGCTTGACTTACTGTGTTAATAGGAGCTTTTCTCCAACATATTCAGGGAGAGGGAAGAACAATACTTGGAAAGTTATCATAATGGAAGTTGCCATCCTCTTAAAGATTTAGAGGAGAAGTGGTTTTGATGAGCTTTGCTACTTAATTGCCCTAAGTTATTCAAGTGGTCGTTTTGAATTGTAGCCATTGAAACAGCTTTGGTGTTGCTGTAACCTAAGCCTGACCCTTCAAGCAGGTGAGAGTAACATCTTCAGCCTGGGTAGCATCAGTGAATTTAGCTGTGTCATCAATTCCACAGGCACCTTCAAAGCAAATGGGGGGGGAGGGGAAAGGAGGTGGGAGAATAAGTAAGAAAGGATAAAGAAAAAGTTGAGGAAGAGGTTCATTTTCTGGGGAAATAACATTAAATGTATCTCAGTCAACCCTTTAGATTGTTGACCCATTTTCATTTACTTTGGTCAGGTTGTGTTGTTATTTTAGTAAACTGTTACTCTGCTCTTTGTAAAAGGTACGAGTGGCTGCATTACAGAATCTGGTGAAGATAATGTCCTTGTATTATCAGTACATGGAGACTTATATGGGTCCTGCTCTTTTTGCTGTAAGTATTTTCATTTTACATTAAGCTCGAGTCTGAATGTATACTCATCAGTGTCATGCCAGGAAAACTTGTGCTGTGTTTGTGCTGGTAAAAATAGTATTTTTAAAAAATCTGCTTCTGTTTCTTTCATTTCAGACCTAGCTTTCATAAATCTAGACTTTAAAACTTAGATATCTATGGTAAAGAGGGAGTCTAACTTAAACGAGTACTTACTTGGGGCTTGGGGTGTCATATTTTTTCTCTTAAGATCACAATTGAAGCAATGAAAAGTGACATTGATGAGGTGGCACTGCAAGGGATAGAATTCTGGTCTAACGTCTGTGATGAGGAAATGGATTTGGCTATTGAGGCTTCAGAGGTGAGCCTGGGGAAGGGTGGGTATAGGGGGAGAACTTTAATTCTCAGTGAGCTTTGGGACGGATCTCATTTGTGAGTGTGGTTACTCTCCTGCTGGGAAAGCATTTATTCTGACTCAAGTTTGAGAATTGTCTTCATTTGTGGACATTTCTGCAAGCCAAAGCCCCTCCTAAGGGAAACAGAGCAATAATAAAGCGTTCCAGGTTTTTGCTGCTGAGTTAAGCATGGTTTATTGTAAATACTGATTTTAGTTCTGTGGACACAAGGGGGCAGCAGGCTGTCACCGTGTAAGGAGGCGACACCTGATGCAGAATTATTTCCTGTCTGAAGTTCCAGTGTAAGTGTGGGGTATATAATAGATACTTGACTGATTCTGATGAAGGAATCAGATGGGGGGGAGGGTTTAGTTCTGTACTTACAGCCTTTGGACCCAAGCCTTGTTTCCAAGCCTGGTTGTCTATATGTACTTCAGTAACACAATGTCAAGTAAATTTGGTGCATCTCTTGATCCAAAGATCATGTAGATGACAGCTTGTTAATACAGATTGAGCTTGTGAGGAAAGAATGTAATTCTTTAAAGTTGCCTTGGTCCGTTAAGTTAGCTTGTGTATATGGCCTAAGGGAGTCTCATGGAAGTAGACAAAGATCACAGCAAATGTTATCATTTGTCCCATATGTGTCTGCTGCGGAACCCTTACCAACTCTCATTGTGTGCCTTTAGAATAGCTTGTTTGCTACTCTCTGGAATTTGCTGTATGTTTTCTCTTCAGGCAGCAGAACAAGGACGGCCCCCTGAGCACACCAGCAAGTTTTATGCCAAGGGAGCACTGCAATACCTAGTTCCAATCCTCACACAGACACTCACAAAACAGGTGAGTTATCTTCCAAACCTAGCCAGGTAAGCTTTGAAACCTTGTGAGGGTTGGTGGTTTGCTGTAGAACCGTTTCCATGAAAAAACTTGGCACCATCTCAACCATTGGATATCCTGTTACAGATGACTCAGGTACATCCTAGGCTCTTGAGTTTTTTGTGAAGGACAGTTGGGTCTGAACATTTCAGGTGCATCTTGATCAGGAAGGAGCCACACTCGCTGCTCTGATTGCCTGAGTGCTACTTTTTTCTAACAAGAGGCAGACTGTAAAAGTTACAGTAAAGAAAGGTTGGGAATAGCTTTGCTAGTTTCAGGCCACTTAAATATTTGTTCTAATATCTCAGATATTTTCATGGGTTCACAGGATGTACATACATTTTAAATGCTGATGAGGTGGGATATGAGTTACTATCTTGGTTACCATTGTTTTCTTCTTTCTGTATCACACAGTTTTTCTTGGTTTGGTGTTGAAAGGTTCTTTCTGTCACCTCATCTCTTCTGGTGCATGGGAAATACTACCAAAGAGCTGGCAATGCTCTGAGGAAACAGTGTTGGTGACTTTGAGCCCTGTAAAGTGTCTTTGTACACAGGAATATAATTTGTACATGGGTCTTTGAATATAGCAGTCTCAAGATAAGTAGAGATGTGTTTGGTTTGAAATGGACTGGGTGTTCCCTTAAATTCTCATTTTTCAGTTCTGCAGTTGCTTTTTATCTTTTGACCTTAGTGTCTTTGCTTTTGTATGTTTTTACTGTGTTTTTCTCATTTGGGAATAAGTCATTCTTTAGGTATGTAATTTTCTGAAACTGCATAGGACTAGGCTTTGGTTTGCCATAAGTGGCAGCTGCGTATATCAATTACATTTATTAATTTTGCTTTTTATTCTCCCAGCTCGCCTCTGCTGAAATGTTGCAATTTTGGCTGTTAGAGGCTACTGTAATACTGCCTTAGGGACTTGTGGAGGAAGGAAGGGGGACTGCTTGGTGTAGTGTTTTAACTTTCACAACTAAGTAATCTCTTCACTCTTACTATTGAAGTGTGAATGGCCACAATAAGGAAGATACACCTTGAATTCTAATTTAATGGAAGTCTGAATGGAGTCTCTTTTGTTTGTTTGAAATTTAACAACTAGCCCTCCAGAAGCCCCTCCTATACCTCCCTCCCAGTCACTGCCTCCCTCAAAGGGAACCACTATTCTTGATTTTTAACTTTCTAGGTTAGTTTTAATTAATTTGGAAGTTTTTATATAACCAGAATCATATAGTATATACTGTTTTGTTCTGCCTTGTACTCTGCAGAGTTGAGATTCATCCATGCATGTAGTCATAGTTTTTCATTTCTGTTGTATAGTACTAGTGGGATATTCTTCCATCTGCATCTTGTTTAACAAAGGCTTACTGTGATGAGTTTTTGTGGAAGGGATAAACTATAAAAATGTTTTATATTTTATTTCTTCAAAGCTTAAATCCTAAAGACATTTGGGAGTAGTCAGGACCTTTTGAGGTAAAATGATTCTTTGAACAAAACCTTAACTAGTACTGTATTCTTTCACCAGGATGAAAATGATGATGATGATGACTGGAACCCCTGCAAAGCAGCAGGAGTGTGTCTCATGCTTCTGGCCACCTGCTGTGAAGATGACATTGTCCCACATGTCCTCCCCTTTATTAAAGAACACATCAAGAACCCTGATTGGCGGTACCGGGATGCGGCGGTGATGGCTTTTGGCTGTATCTTGGAAGGACCAGAGCCCAATCAGCTCAAACCACTAGTTATACAGGTGAAGCCAAGGGAGTTTGGGAGTAGAAAGTGGGGTATTTATTGCTTATTTAAGTGTTTTCCTTGAAAATGTGTCTTTATTTTAAAAACAGTTGTAAATAGTCACTGGAGGTTATTTTTGAATACTTATTTGCCATCAGTGAGGGATAAAGTATTTTTATTGCCTTTTAAGAAAATTATTATTACATAAATCAGGACCTAAGAACTTGAAAAGTGTATGCAGAAAAGGCCCAAAAGAAAAAAGTCACCTTTAATCTCATTGCCCAGGGATAACCCTCTTAATTCTTGGTATTTATCCTTCATACTTTTTTCTGTGTGCATGTGTGTGCAACGGGATGGAAATCTTACTGTGCAAACACCCTTACAGTTGTTATTATCTTCATTTAGTGCTATGTTGTAAACATTTCCCCATAATTTTTAATGATGGGGTTTTTCCATCCTTTGAGTATAGTGACGTTTATGTATTGAAAGTCCTCTAAGGGAATGTCGTGTTTATTTTGCTATTATACATGGCACAAAAGTGCATTATAATTGAGTTTAGTGCATATGGAACTCAACCTTTCAGGATAGAGCCAGATGTGATCACAGCTGCATCCTGGAACCTCTGAGTAATTGAGTGAAGACAGCTGAAAGCATTCGCACCAAACTCTTAACTCCATACTGGGATTTGGTGAAGACAGGATGATGAAGACTTTTTCACTTCACCTACTTTTATTATATTGCTTGATATTTTTTAAGCATATCTTTTAAAATCACGATGCTTTGAGTTAAAACCGTTAGTATTTACTCTTGAGGTAGCAGGCAGCATGAATTTTAATCTTTGTTTTGTTTTGCTGATAACTATTGTATTTGCAGGCTATGCCCACCCTAATAGAATTAATGAAAGACCCCAGTGTAGTAGTTCGAGATACAGCTGCATGGACTGTGGGCAGAATTTGCGAACTGCTCCCTGAAGCTGCCATCAATGATGTCTACTTGGCTCCCCTGATGCAATGTCTGATTGAGGGCCTTAGTGCTGAACCCAGAGTGGCTTCAAATGTGTGCTGGGTAAGGGATTTTCTTCCTGGTGATAACAAAGAGCTTGGTTGAACCACTGGCAAGGAAGTAGTAGGAGGTGTGGGAGGAAAATGGATCTGCCTCACTGGAAGGCCTTTTCTGACTAGCATCTCCTTTCTAATTTCTTCAGTTAAAATGTGGGGGAGATGCCAACTGCAAGAGCCAGTGGGAGCTTTTGACTCATGGTGGCTAGTTTCCTAAGCACTTAGAACAGTCAGACCAACCCAGCGGGAGAACTACAGGGATTCAATTCTTTTTCTTCAGTTGCTTGGGGACAAGAAGTTTTGATTAAGGTAGATAGTTGCTGGCTATAAAAAGTACCATTGCTGAGAAGGGGACAAGAGGGAAGTAAGGTAGGTGGCCTAAATGCTGAGTCAGTATAGGCTGAATATAGTTGATTTAGAGACCTTTGGGGCTGTGGGGGAGGAAGGTGAAATAAGGAAGGAGTGGAATTAAAAGCAGAAAAAGTTGGGAATTCACTAGTGTTGATTTATCTTTAGATTATTTAGAAAGGACACTGTCCAAGGTATCTTAAGAAGACATGAGTTAATCCTGGAATGGGATCCTTGTCGGGACTGATGTTAAATCTTTCTGGCTTTTAGGCTTTCTCCAGTCTAGCTGAAGCTGCTTACGAAGCTGCAGATGTAGCTGATGACCAGGAAGAACCAGCTACTTATTGCTTATCCTCCTCATTTGAACTCATAGTTCAGAAGCTACTGGAGACCACAGACAGGTAACTGGTGTTCCATAGAAATGTGTGGTGGAGTTGCATCCAACTCCTATAGTCTTCTCTGTGGGGCATATCTAGCCTAATTATAGAAACGTTGAGAAAGGACAAGATTTTTATGCACTGAAGGAATTAAAGGGATCCTATAGTAGATTGCTTGTTTGTTTAAAATTAGAGAAGGAAACACAGATGTGTTCCATTTACAGTTACAATCTGAAAACAGTCTCGTTTCTCCACTGCCTTTTAATTCCCCTTTTAAAGAGTAATTGATCTAAGGAGTTTTCCTTAATTTGATAATATCGACAGTTAACACCAGTATTTGGTCCTGGTGTAAGAGAGAGGGTAGTTCTCATTAGTTTAGTTGCCATACCAGCTCAGTAACTGCCATTTATGTTACTTGACGAGAAATTTTGTATCAAACAGTTGATTGACAAATGAGCTTTTGAAATGTAGGGACTGTAGGTTGGGGACAACCTTTAATCATATTCTGGTTTTGTGTGAGAGAAGAAACCCAAAGCCCTGAGCAAAATGAACCATCAGGATCTTTCATGCGTAACTAGTTCATCTCCACACACTGTTCAGATTATATGTAAAGGCATGTCTCGTAGATGGATGAAGAAGATTGAAGTGCCCTTTTCTTAACTCTTCAGGCAACCTCTTGCATTGTCCACATGGGTTCTTAAGTGTTTCAGACCAGGTGTGTTTTTTTTTCCTCCCATAATTTTAGCCCATTTCTAAAAGAGCTATTAAGAATTTTAACCAAACTAAAGGCCATAATGAACATAGTCATTGATTCCTGGCTGTCGTGTCACCAAACTCAAGACCAGGTCTACAACCACATCAGTTTCTGGGTTCTTATTTTTGGTGAGACATTACACATTATAAGAACTTCTCTGTCCTTTCTCCTCCTCAACTGAGGCTTTGAGACTTTTGCTGTGTGTTCCTTACAGGCCTGATGGACATCAGAACAACCTGAGGAGTGCTGCCTATGAATCTCTAATGGAAATTGTAAAAAACAGTGCCAAGGATTGTTACCCTGCAGTTCAAAAAACTACTCTGGTCATTATGGAGCGACTGCAACAAGTGCTTCAGATGGAGGTGAGGTTTAGTGCTCCTGGCTGTTGGTGGGAAGAGTACATTCTTCCAATGTATAGCTCTGTTTTCAAGGCTGTTCTCTCTCTTTGGTGCTAAGTATATGTTCTATCAGAAAGATACAAGGCTTACACAAGATACTACAACTTGGGACACATACATCATGCTATATGACTGCGTTTTTTTTTTTTTTAATTTACTTTCCTACGTTAGTATCAATAAAAATTATTTAATAATCCCAGCAAACCTAGGAAAAATGAAAGTTTTTATTTAGAATCCTCTGATGTTTTTATTCAGAACACGGTGAGTGATTTCCTTTTCGTCTTTTAACAGTCACACATCCAGAGCACATCCGATAGAATCCAGTTCAATGACCTTCAGTCTTTACTCTGCGCAACTCTTCAGGTATAATGGAGCCTTATAACCTAATGTTTCCGGGGAAGAGCAAATCTGTATCTTGGGATGACAAGTTGGTGTACATACAAAGACAAAACCCATTGCCGTCAAGTCGATTCCAACTCATAGCAACCCTATAGGACAGAGTAGAACTGCCCCATGGGGTTTTCAAGGAGTGAACAACTGGTGGATTTGAGCTGCCGACCTTTTGATTAGCAGCTGTAGCTCTTAACCACTGCACCACCAGGGCCCCCATATACATACAGAACTCTTGAAAGGGTGTTGGTCTGTGGCTGATTGGGAGAATAATTTCCATGGGTGCAGAAAGACCTAGTTTGTTTATTGAACAGTATAGTGAAGGAAACTCCTTAGTTTGTGGAGCTAGGTTCATGTTAGTCATTTTTAGTCTTTGGTTTTTATTAGGTTGCCCAAGCCTAACCCGGTCAGATTTGAATTCCCCTCTGTGGTTCACTCTGCTAAAAATACAGCCTTGAATTTCTACCATCATCTTTTAAAAGAACACTTACTATTGGGAGCTTTTATTGAAATTCACGTAATTTATAGTCAGTAATTGTTTAGCAGTGCCTACTCTCTGGGTGGTGCGAACAGTTAATGCACTTGGCTGCTACCCAAAGGTTGGTGATGCAAGTCTACTCAGAGATACCTTGGGAGAAAGGTCTGGTCATCTACTTCTGAAAAACCAGCCATCGACAGCCTTGTTGAGCACAGTTCTACTCTGGAACACATGGGATCACCTTGATGGCAACTGGTCTTTAAAGTGTTCGTAACAGACTTTCTGAGAGACCAAAAAAAAAAACTAAAATAAAATGACACTCCCCATTTATGAGATAGCTGAGGAGGTATTCCTTTTTCTGCCAGAGAACAGGAAAACTCTGGAACTTGTCTGAAGCTTAAATAGGTACTAAAAAAAAAAAAAACCACTGCCGTTAAGTCGATTCTGACTCATAGTGACCCTGTAGGACAGAGTAGAACTGCCCCATAGAGTTTCCAAGGAGCGCCTGGCAGATTTGAACTGCCGACCTCTTGGTTAGCAGCTGTAGCACTAGACTGTAGTATTCATTTAACCTGTGATCTCTGTTTTCAATTTGATAGCAATGGGTTTTTGTTTTTTGGGGGGGCGGGGTTATTTTTTAAAGCATGACTGTTAAAGGATCTTTCCTTTCTCATCAGATGAAATACAAGAATGACCCAGGAGTAACATCATTTGAAACAAATGAAAGGATGAGGAGGGAGGTTTGGGGAATATGTATTGAATTGAGAGGAAGTCAGGCTTCAGTTTACAAAGACTTATTTCTTGGACCAACATCTTGAAACGTATTAGGATATAAGAAAGGTCCCTTTTTGTTTGTTTTATGAGTAAGAACAATTAATATGATGTGATCTTCTTTAAAACGGAAATAATTCAAGTGCCATTCCATAAGAATGGAGTATGGAAGCTACTGACAGATTTGTCAGACACAAGCCAAATGTAGAGATGACTTTGTGCACCTGGGGGATTATCTCATGTTCGTTCTGAATTGGGAAATAGAAGGCATATTAAAGTGAGTGTTTGGATGCAGATGATTTGCACTGTCAAAGCTCTCGAGCATAAAAGTGTCTTCAGCCTTTTCAAAAATAAAAAAATCAAAGGACTGGATGAGAAAGGTGTAGTGTTCTATTTAAAGGGTTTGGAACCGTCAGATTCTGAACTTCTGTTCATTTCACAGAATGTTCTTCGGAAAGTGCAGCATCAAGATGCTTTGCAGATCTCTGACGTGGTCATGGCCTCCCTATTAAGGATGTTTCAGAGCACAGCTGGGTCTGGGGGAGTGCAAGAGGATGCCCTGATGGCAGTTAGCACATTGGTGGAAGGTCAGTGAGCCGTGAGCGGGCAGGGAATGTCTTCAGAATGTGGCAGTTTAAATGGCCTTGAAGAATTTTTGATCACCAAAAGCATATTCTACCTCTCTCCTCTACTGGAGCGTGAGTCAGTTCAGAGTTGGATTGGACTTAGGTATAAATTCGTATAACTGCCTTGCCACTCTTTGCTAGAAGTAAGTGGGGAGCCGGTTTATGACTGTGTCACATTGGCAGCCTGCTTTGGAGAAAACTGTTATCACCTACCTGATGTTCATCAGGCTCCCCACTCCCACCCGCTCCTGTCCTGAAAGTTACTTGCTTCGTTAGGTTTTGGCTTCCGTCAAGGATGGAGGAAGCATAGGTTTCTGTTTTCTTTCCTGGCTCCTCCTATAATCTTTAGGAGTCAGGTTGCCACATCATGGTGGCTAGTGTGGGATGGAATGAAACATTTTTGAAAAAGCTTGAGGAAGTAAATCGTTTTCTGATTATTACATGTTTGACTATGATAAATTGTTTTTGGGAGAGCATATCTTAAGGCTCTGAAAGCCCTTTAAAGAGCACCGAAGAAACCTGGAATGCCCCTTCAGGGGTGGCCTGTAAGGCGTGTTACTAAGGCCATTACCTGAGGACCAAGTCTGTTTCTGGCATAAAGAGCATATGTCCAACTGGCCTGGCAACATGTGACCACTCTACAAGAGCAGTGAAGTTAATTTTGGCTCCCCAGAATAGCTCATTGGAATATGAAGTCCAGCGCTGCTTTTCCTGGCTGTGGCTTGGTAAGCCTTTGATGGGATTGCTTTGGGACCCCATCTTCAAGCTGGCTTCCAGAGAGGACGTGTTACAATCAGACAAGGGATTGGACCAGTACTGCCAGCTCAGCCAATTCAAAATTAACCTTGACATTCCTTGAGGGTCATACCACTTTGTTGTTCCAGCCAGAGCAAAAGCCCATTCCACAGAGAATTGGCATTATCTCCAGGATGTAAGAGTTAGGCCCTTCCAGTAGTTATGGATTTGGCTTATCTTAGACAGCCTTAATGTCTTCATGATGGAATTAGTAATTAACCCACACTCTACCCAACCTATTATGTGGAGTGGATAACGTTTCGGGAGAGCTAGGACATCTGTGCTCACCTGCATGATATCCTGTGGTGCTGCTATTAGCTAATAGCTTGTTTTCTTGCAGTGTTGGGTGGTGAATTCCTAAAGTATATGGAGGCCTTTAAACCCTTCCTGGGCATTGGATTGAAAAATTATGCTGAGTACCAGGTAGGATATGCTCTTTGAGATAATACATTTATGTTCTTACTCATACCTGATAGTCATTGTAGTACAGACAAATCAGGTTCCTGCAGTTTAGGTAGTTCTTCTCTGTGCATCATCCCAAGTATTAGCTGCTTTATTTGTTGCTCTGAGTGTCTGAAGTGGAAGGAGTCTGTGAAAAACAGGATACTGGATGCTCCAGATAAGGGAGCACAAGATGATTGTTTGCCTAGGCAGTAGTGATGTAACAGTGTGCTGTCAGCACCCTAAAGATTTAGCAAGGCTTTTTTTTTTTTTCAACTACCTGCCTCTATTATCCTTTGTGAATATTGGCTTTTCTGTCCTTCTTTGATGTTATCTTGGATATTTCTAGTTCTCTTACTGCCATGTTGAATATTTTCTTGTTTGACTCTAGGTTTAAGCAATAAAGGACCAGCTAAAAAATGTAAAAGTAATGCCTTACTTCCGTAGGTGACCTTTTCTGTTGGGAAGATTATTTATTTGATTCTTTGCAGGTTTGTTTGGCAGCTGTGGGCTTAGTGGGAGATTTATGCCGTGCCCTGCAGTCCAACATTTTACCTTTCTGTGATGAGGTGATGCAGCTGCTCCTGGAGAATTTGGGGGTGAGTGTCTACACATCTAGCTAACCAGTTCTCAAAGAAATGATCAGTTGGAAAGACAATTAAACATTAAGATCCTTGACAGGGAGCTGGAAGTTCCCAGAACATTGACCGTGAGCATATGAAAAAGAGGAATATTAGCTTTCAGAAGATGATTCTACAGTAAGGTTGTAAAATTAAAGTAATTCAGAAAAGCACAAAGGAAAATATAAATATGTAATACCTCCATTCCGAGATAACCACCATTAATTCTTGTGTATAACCAGCTGTACCACTTATTTGTGTGATATCAAACAAGTGGCTGAACTCTCAAGCTTCAGTCTCCTTTCCTGAGCGTCTGAACTGGAAGTGTAGTTGTATGTGTAACGTGAGAATAACGATGCTTGTATTAGCATCTTCTTAGGATTGATATGCGGCTCAAGTGGGCGTGGTTATAAGCTATAAAGGACCATTCAAATATTTAATATTAGTAGTTTTTTGTTATAAGTAAATAAAAGTTTTTTGTGTCTTTGAGTGGACCAAACAAATTTTGGTTGTTAATTTTCTTTTTTCTTGTCAGAATGAGAATGTCCACAGGTCTGTGAAGCCACAGATTCTGTCAGTGTTTGGTGATATTGCCCTTGCTATTGGTGGAGAGTTTAAAAAATACCTTGAGGTAGTATTGAATACTCTTCAGCAGGCCTCCCAAGCCCAGGTGGACAAGGTATGCTTAAAGCTATCTTGCTGATCTGTAAGCCTAACCCTGTTTGGAGGAGAGGGGCTTTTGACAAAAATACAAGCAAATGTGATCAGTGGGGTTTCTGTTCTCTGTCTCTTACAGTCAGACTATGACATGGTGGATTATCTGAACGAGCTAAGGGAAGGCTGCTTGGAAGCCTATACTGGAATCGTCCAGGGATTGAAGGGAGATCAGGAGAACGTACACCGTTGAGTATACAACCAAATTTACTTAGTCTACTGGCCAATGTGTACCTAAACAAATGGGCTGAGTTTTCCATTCTGTAGCTCACTTGTAAATTAGCACCTGTTGCTTAAAGGAGGGGTGGGGAGGAGGAAGGAGGAGCAGTGCCCTAATGAACAGAGTAGCTATCTGTGGGAGTATAGAACTGCTGCCCCGTCTTCTTTGTCCCACATGTCTTGAGCATTGCAAGAGATGAGACCCAGCAAGGTTGTTGGAAAAAGCTGTGACAGATACTAGTTGCTATTGTGCACCAACCACAGGTGGCAGTTGCTGAGCCCCAGTGGAACTGAGTTGGAGGACTGGCAATCAGAAGTCCATATTACTTGATGTTTTATTACTGATTGGGGACAGATTTATACTTTCCCCCTTTGACATCAGTGGCTTTGAGGGGAAAATTCCATTATTAAACCTTCTATATCATCTTACCTGCTTATAGGTTGAGGAGTATATGTGTCTTCTGTTGACTCAAGGAATGACATTTTAATCTGAGGAAGAGTAATTTGGCATATCTATATGCTGCTGTTTATCTAGCCTGAATCTCACTGAATGGGGTAGAATACTTGAAAATTTTGAAGAGGGGTGTAGTCCTATCAAATGTGGGACAACTTTGTCAGACCTTCTCTTTCTTTTATAGCGGATGTGATGCTGGTCCAACCCAGAGTAGAATTTATTCTGTCTTTCATTGACCACATTGCTGGAGATGAGGATCATACAGATGGAGTAGTAGCTTGTGCTGCTGGACTGATAGGGTAGGTTATTTCCTGCTTCCAAAAGCTGAGTAGAGCTTCTCGCGGAAAATGAGAAAACGTGTAGTGAAGAATTTTGAGGAGCCTAGATGGCAATAACCCACCTCTGTAGCACAGAGGAGAATTCTTTTAAGATTTGGCGTTACGATGTAGATAGAGCTCATGGTGTCTTATTTTGAGTGCTCACAAATGTGATTGACTACAGACCTGAGTTCCAGCCTTATTCTAGATCCTTCAGATCTACTTAATTTCCTTTAAACTCTTCAGGCAGTAAGTTCTCAGGGCATATTCTGACGTTGGTCAACAAATTGCCTGTTTAGCCTCCTCTACTGAGGGTTTCTGAGGCATCATTAGAAGAAACAACTTTGGTGGTGAGGAGCTCAAAGACCTGGATTCCAGTTCTGATTTTACCAGGCAGTAGCTGTGGAACCTTGGGTAAGTCATTGTACCTCTTTAGACCTCATCTTCTCATCAGTTGAAGGAAGGTGTTAGACTTACATATCTCTAAAATTTCTTCCAGCTTTAAAAATTCGGTGAATATGAAGAAACCAACGTAACTAGTTAACACTAGTTTGGGAGGCTCTAAACAGATGATACCAGTATGGGGCCAGGAACTCATTCTCTGTGTTTCTTTTGCACAGGGATTTATGTACAGCATTTGGGAAGGATGTACTGAAATTAGTAGAAGCTAGGCCCATGATCCATGAACTGTTAACTGAAGGACGGAGATCGAAGACTAACAAAGCAAAAACCCTTGCTACATGGGCAACAAAAGAACTGAGGAAACTGAAGAACCAAGCTTGGTAAGAGCCTGTTTTTACTGCCCTCTATCTTCTACTTTCTTGTGGAAATAAGTGTGTTTTCTTTAGGCTGTTCTGGCAAGGGCTGTCTTTTGGTGGTATGCTTTGTACTCTTTCCCATATAGATATTTCTAAGCCAAACCAATGTCCCTCAGCTTTGTGCTAGTGGAAGGGTAAAGCAGCCTCAGTCTTGCCTTGAGCCAAATATTTGATTCTTCATGGTGATGAAGAACAGAACTTAATAAAACTAGAATCAGTTTGAGATCCCCAAATAATTCCGGACCTTCATAAAATTGCTGATAATGACGTTTTCTCATAGCTCTCTTTTCTACCTTCCCATTTTCTACTGCCTTTTGCCTTCCCTCATCCCTGTGGAAGTGCTTTATCGCAGTGCTTTTGGACATTGCTTAACTCTGCAGAAGGTAGTGTTGTCCAAGCCCTGCTTTGGGATGTAGGGTTTTTTTCCTCACACCCACTCAGTTATTTGTTCCACAGACCGCAGCCAAACTGGCTATTTTGGTTTCCTTCCTATCCTGCAATAATGTATGTGCTGATGAAAGGTAGATGGCATCTAAAAAGAGAAGAAAAATATCAGTCTTTGAATAGTTAATAGATTCAGTTCAGGACTAGAAGCACTTAATTGTAAGAATCTGAGGGGTATTTGGCTGTGCTGGGTAAATGTGATCTCAGATTGACTTTTTTCCTTTCTGTTTTTAGATCTGTTACCATTGGGATGATAACCTGAGACCCCCACTGGAAATCTCCAATCTTTTGAAAAACCCGGAAGTGAGGAGTGTGCACGGATGCTGAATGTTTGGGAATGAGAGGATGAGTGAGTGAGGCTTGAAAACACACCACATTGAAAATCCTGCCACAGCAGCAGCCGCAGCCGCCAACAGCAGCGCTGTTAGTGAGCTAAGTAAGCACTGACTTCGTAGAAAACCATAACATCGGCCATCTTGGAAAAGAGAAAAAACGATGGATTTACTTAAAAAAAAAAAAAAGGGGGCAAGAAAGAAAGCTATCTCTTCCCAGGAGAGGCTAGAACCATCTTTTCTGTTTTTTGGCTGGTGCTGAGTGGAATGACTGGTTTGGGAAAAGAGGGACTGGGTTCAGCTGTGGTGCTTTGTTGTAAAAGGCAGCCTGGCCTTTGCTACTGATAAGAAAGATGGAGCCTGGGTCTCAAGCCCACCTTCAGCGTACCTTTGCCACACGGTACTGTACACGTGCCGGCTAAAAGGAGGGTGAGGGATTCTTTTCAGTCTGAGAATGAGTGTGTGTGAATGAGGCGGTATCCACATTCTCAACTTCAAGTCATTGCAGTTTCTTTTTCCCAAAAAAAAAAAAAAAAAAGGGGTTAGACGTTGCATTTCATAAAACTAACTGAAGTTCTGTCTACTGATGCAGCACAAGAGATGTTTTAAAAAAAAAAAAAAAAAGGCAAGAAGCTCCTTAGGGTTTTTGTTTTGTTCTTTCAATATCTCTTCGGGAAAACACTGACGAATGGTCAGAGCTCCCATCCTGATACTTTCATCCAGGCGCCTTTCCTAATACTATGGTTCAACTGTGAATGTAGAAGTGGCGGGAGGGGGGAGAAAAAGAAAACTCTGGAATTAGAGAATATAGTAAAAATAAAAGTACAATTGTTAAAAATAAAGAATACAGACTTCAAAAACAAAAAAAGCCACAACCCAAACAAACCAAAAGTTATAAATGCTCAGAATTGGCAGCACAAAAGACAGGCTCTCTCCTGACTTGTATTCTGGTAGTCTGAACGCCCCCCGAAAATTGTGCCAAAGAGTTTAGAAAACAAATATACAATAAAAGTAAACACACGCACATACACACAAAACAGTAAACTTCAGGTAACTATTTTGGATTGCAAACAGATAAATTTAATGTTCAAACAATCTGATAAAATAACCATTTGGAAACTGCTTGGCCTTCTGTTCTCTTTTATTTGATTGACTACAATGCGGTATTGGTCTCTTGCTGCACTTCAAAACCAACTAAACAACAAAACAAAAACAATATATATATATAGAAGTATATATATATATATACACTAACTAGGACTTTCGTGATGAAAATGGCACTTGAAAAACGGTTATATTTTTCCACTGAAGATTAATAAAATGGTGTCATACATTCCCCTGGTCACACACTTTAATATATATTTTTAAAGGTGTGATGTGCTGTGATTACCATAAATCAGACTTAATTACTTTCCCTTTTCCATGGGAGCAGGGCATCCCAAACTTTGGTTTTAGAATCTTTCAGCAATAAGGGATGTCAGTGAGCTTGATTCCCTTTTGGTTTTGCAGTTGTTAGGATTTTTTGCTGGCATTTTGAATATGCTGCTTTCAAAAAACTAAGGAAGTTTTATAATTGCTTCCCAGTATTTGGAAGATGAAAAAACAAGACTCATTTCCATCCTAACAAAAGTATGGGCTAATGATTCTCTTTGTCTCTTCCTTCACCATCTTCCCCTCCCTATCCAAGCTTTCCACTCCTAAGTGGAATTGACTTGGTTTTGCCCATCTACACAGCAGCATCTCTAATAGCTCTTGTACAGGGTATCAGATATTGTGCCTTTTGGTGCCAGGTTCAAAGTCAAGTGCCGATCTATGAACCAGTGTACAAAAAAAAAAAAATCCAGGTGTTTGAAGGAGAGACGCTCCATTGTGAACAAAGCTTGGCACCAGCTCCTAAGCCCTATTAGAAGCGGCCTGGCCCTTTAATGCCTTGTTTTAACTTTAGCTGTTACTGAAGGAGAGGATGATATACTAACCATTCCTGATATTAGATAGGGCTGGGCTAGGGCTTAGAGAGGGGCCAGGAATATTGGGGAGAGTAAAAAATCTGATCATTCCTCAGTGCTACCCATTTCTGTCCTGTGTGGGCTGCTTAGCTAGACAGCAGGAGAATAAAAGTACACTGAGAACCATAATGAAAACAAAACCTTCGGTGTGTTTTGTCATGTTTTGTTCCAGGGAAGCAGTTGATGAGTGCTGTTATTAATAACTTTCTCCCGTATCCATTCAGTGATGGAGAGGAGGAAAATGGGCTGGTTGGATTGTGGTCTTGGTGCCTCGCAGTTACTCTGCACTGGTTATGTATTTAATTCTCTTTTCTAGTTACCTTTGGCTAGTGGGTTTTCCATAGTCTAGGTACTTGTCCTTAATTGTACCACCTAAGGGTACTGGATGCAGAATGCATTCTGTCTTTCACTGGGCCTTCCCCACCCTAGTCTTGGCACATTCCTGCAAGAATGTAGTTACCGTCTGTTTGGGAAGATGTCAGTGCAAATGTGAAGAAAATGGGCACGGGACTAGGCTTTGGTTTGCCACAAGTGGCAGCTGCCTATATCAATTACATTTATTAATTTTGCTTTTTATTCTCCCAGCTCGCCTCTGCTCCCCTCTGTTGAAATGTTGAAATTTTGGCTGTCAGAGGCAACTATAATATTGCCTTAGGGACTTGTGGAGGAAGGGAGGGGGACTGCTCAGTGTAGTGTTTTAACTTTCACAACTAAGTAATTATTCACTCTTACTATTGAAGCGTGTTAGTCTGACTTTAAGAGAAATCCAAACTCCATCAGCTTTTGATAGCATCTTGGTTTTTGAAATAACTTCAATCTGTAATTGGCATTCAGAATGCCCTTGGCATGCCAGTCTGTGATGGCATTAAAGACCTGTTAAAACACTTGAGCCCAACTTTATTAACCAAAACTGATACACCACCTTTATCTTCTAAATAAAGTCGGCTTTATTTTTATTTTCAACATTTTGCTGCTTCATTCTTGGTTCCAGAGGGTGTTACTTCCTTTGCGGTAAAATGAATGGTTTGAAAGAAGCTGGAGTGTGTGGTGATAGTTGTGTGTGTGAGCTGGGAAAAGGAAGAAAATATGTCTTTAAAACGGACTCTACATAGTGTTCTGTGGAATAAATAAGAAACAAAAAGAATTCCCTACAAATGAGGTAGAGAGAAAGTAGTACACGGAGGGGTTTCCCGTTCGGAGCATCTGATTCTGAGGTAGTACTGGAGGTTGTCCTCTGCTGCATATTTTTCAGGCTAATGGCCTGGTCTGTTTGATGGTTCAGCCAAAGGCTGGCTTTTTACTTAGTTGGCAGCATGTATTTCATTTCTACTTCCCATATCCCCAGCCCCCAAGAAACTTGTAGAGGAAGGGACACTAACTTGGGATTTAAAACACTGGGGTCCTTTCCTTCATCCTACTGTTTAATAGCGTAGTGGCACTTGGAGGCTACTTTTTGGAAATAGGCACTTTATGTTGGGTAAGTAAAATGAGGGCTGAACTTAATTTTCCTCCCTTGGCCTCCATCTGGCCTTTCACCTTTCCTGATTGCACACCCTGTCAGTAAGGAATTTTTGATCATGCATCCCCCTTCATGTGTTTATATACTTGTAATTCTGTACCTATATATTGTGTAATGGTAAAACACAAAAATTAAAGAGCAATTATATGAAAAATAAATATAAATAGAAGTTATAATATTTTATTTATTCACCCAATTTCAGAGATTACTGGGTTACAGAGGGTAGCTTGTAATTCTTAACATATAAGACTGCATTAAGTCCTGATCAGCAGCAGTCAACTGAGGACAGCTCTTCACTGGAGATGTACTTGGAGGGAAGAATGATACATGTTCATTATCAAATGGTGGGGAGGGACTGCTTTTCCCAAGGGAAAAAAAAAAAATTTACTCCTCTGCTACAGTTCTCTTGGTATATATCATATCTCCAGGTATCTCATTACCATATTAACCACCACCCCTCCCCAACAGCAAACACAGTGAAAGGTTACGGTCCCACCTGGCCTCATCAAGAGTCCAACTTGACCTACCTGAAATGAAAAAGTAAACATCAAAGAGGAGATTTCATGTATTACATTATATCTTAATACTCAAAAACAGCCTTAACAGTCACTATTTCCATTTTGGAGTCCTGGTGGTGCAGTGGTTAAGAGGTTGCCTGCTAAGAAAAACGTTGGCAGTTTGAATCCACCAGCCACTCTTCGGAAACCCTATGGGGCAGTTCTACTCTCTCCTGTAGGGTCCATGTGAGTCAGAATTGACGGCAATGAGTTATTCCCATTTTACTGATGGGGTAGGAGAGCCAGAAAGATCAACTTGTCACACCAAGGTCACACAGAAGCCAGAATTCAAACCCAGGTCTGTCAGATACCAAAACCCGAGCTTTTCACACTTTCGCCCAGGACAGATAACTGTCAGTCCCTCAGGGATACAAAACAAAGTACGATCTGGCAAGTGTATTTTAAATGTGCTTGCTTACTTGATGCCAGTTTCCCCCACTGTAATGTATGCTCCTGAGTGCAGTATCTTGGCTGTCTTGCTACCACGGTATCGCCAGCCTAGAGCAGCGCTTGACACGTAGTAGACCTTCGATAAGTATTTGGTTGAACTAATGACACGCCAACACCATTGAGGGAGTTTCTGTGGTGGCATCACTTAGCCTTTGAAGGGCAGGGCACCCAGAATCCTGGGAGGGGCAGGGCCTCAGGAGACAGGCACCTAGCTCTTCCTCTCATTTGCTGGATGACTCCAGGCAAACTTATTAACCTTGGGTGAATTGGAGGAATGAGACCAGTCAGTAGTCAGTATACGATGGCCATTTTATGCGCGTACTAGATGCCAGACCTGTAATAAGCATTTTACGTATAGTAATAAATGTGATCCTCATCAACACTATAGCAGAGGCACCATTTTAGTTCCGTTTTACAAATGAGAACTGAAGCACAGAGGAGCTAAGAACCTTTGCCCAAAGTCACACCAGCCAGCAAGCAGTGGCTGTTCCTGTAACCACTACAGTCTGTTTCATACCACTGTTGAATGCAGGTTAAGGATGAGCAGATGAGCCTCTGAGGCCGAACAGGTTTCAGTGGAGCTTCCAGACTAGAATGGACTAGGAAGAAAGGCCTGGCGATCCACTTCCAAAAACCAGTCAGCGAAAACTCTGGACCACAGGGGTCCGACCTGCGACAGGCCACGGGGACGGTGCAGGACCTGAGAGCATTTTTTTTTTAGGACCAGACAGCACTTTGATCTGTTGGGCATGGGGTTGCCACTAGCAACAACACAAGAAGATGAGGCTTTATTGTCAGGAGCTTATGGTTAGCAATCGGAAAGCCCTGATTAAGGGCATTTGGAATTCATTAGCAAAATCATTCTGTGTTAATTCTATAATAAGGTCCGCTGTTAACTTTTTAGCAACTGCCAAATTCTTAACTCTGTGAGGGGGTGACCTTTTCCCCAAAGTCAACTTTACCCCTACCTGGAGTGTAAACCATCTCCCTGCACTTTTGCGCCCTTTCCCCTCTGAACTGTGAAGCTTTCCGAAACCAGGGCTGCAGGAGGGGGTGGATGTTGGTGCCTGGTGGCCAGAAAGGCCACAGGGCTGCTGAGTAAGCTCCACATCTGAATTATCCTGGCTCTGTCAGCTGATCCTACAGCACAGCAGGCAGGAGGCCTGTGAAGCTGGAGCCTTTCTCTCTCCCAGGTGCTTGTAGGCCACAGGTTCCTGAGCTGAGCTGTCTTCAGTGTGAAATACACCTTGTCTGAAAGGAAAGTACATCTCAGCTGTGGCACCCGGCCTGAGCTCCGGGGAGTTAGTGCAGAGGGGCAGCCTGTCACCATCCTGAGGGAAGGAGAATTAAGAAGTGGCTCTGTGTGAATAAGCTCTCCAGAGCAATGAGCAATGCCTGCTCTTTTCTGAGCACTGCCCTTCAAAATATTTTATAGTCTTTTGATGTATGACCTTGGGCAAATTCTTCATCTTTACTGATCCTGAATTTCCTCATCTGTAAAACAGGGATCCCAATGCAAAATAAATACATAAAAAGTTCTTAGTACAGTGCCTAGCACCCTCACTAATTAATAACAACTGTTTATCCAGCACCAAAAAAAAGTTGGAATTGACTCGAGGGCAACGGGTTCGTTTGGTTTTATTTACCTAGTATGTGGCAGGCACTGCTGAAATCCCTCGGGATATTAAAAAAAAAAAAAAAAACAAGAAAAACCCAGTGCCGTCCAGTGGATTCCAACTCATAGGGACCCTATACGACAGAGTAAAACTGCGCCATAGAGTTTCCAGGGAGAACCTGGCGGATTCGAACTGCTGACCCTTTGGTTAGCAGCCGTTAAGGCTTAAGCACTATGCCACTAGGGTTTCCCCTGGGGATACAGCAGTGAATTAAATGAAATCTCCTTCCCATGGAGTTCACATTCTAATGGATAGTACATAGGAAGTATTCCATAAGTCAGTATGATAATTTTTAAAATTCTGTTTGAAGGACAGCAGAAATGAACTGGTTTTGGAGAAACCGAAGCACAAACAGTGCTACTGTTTTCAGTCAAGAGTTATAAAACAACCAAAACAAAACACACTCTATTTGCACCTAAAACCCTGCTAATTCGATTAGAGGGTGTGCATTAGTTCCACAGGAATTTGAGGACTTGGCGAAGGAAGGAATCTTCCCCCACTGTTCTAAGCTCTGAGGTGACGGAAGGCCAGCAGCTGCAGTTGGAGTCTCAGGATGATTCCACAGTGAACTCTAATTCCCTAAGGTTTGGAACTGAGGGCTAAGGTGGCCCCCAGATCCTGCATTATCACATGTGTCTAATCAATTTCCCTGCCTGCCTGATTCTGTTTGAGTCATCTGGGTTTTATTTTGATTCGACCCCTTTACCGGCTTGCTAATGCCACCACCTGACTCTTTTCAGGCAAGAACGGGACAGGAAAGAAAGTCTTTCTGTAGAGTGAGTACTCTGAGTCGGAGACAGCCTCTCCCTGATGGTTTCCAAGGAGGAAACAAATACAGGGATGACTGGGGGCTGCTTTTGCACTGTCTCACCTACCAGTGACGCCAGAGGCAGGTCCTCTCTTACCATACCCTGCACACCCGGGGTGCAGTGGATTACTTAATATGACCCTTCTAGCCATAGTCTTTGTAACTTCCATCAAATGACTGGGTGGAACTACGCAAATGAGGTTCTCGTGGCCCACCAAGGGATTGGATAGCTTGCTAATAATGTAAACAAGGTGCATGGCACCCTTGTAGGGGGTGAGACCATGCAAACAAGGTGTATTGAACCCTAATGAGGGGATTGGTCAGTTTTGCCATCCTACTAGGCTTAAAGAGAGACATGGAGACAGAGAGCAGCAGTGATATAGAAGACAGCCAGAGACAGGGCACAGTAGTAGTAAGCAGGAGTAAAAGTGATAGCTACACGTGAAGGCAGGAACCAGGAGACAGGTGTGAGATGCCTGCAGTGGGGCTTGCCGACCCTCACAGCTGGGAGCTTTGTAACACTTGCCTGAGCAGGGCAGAGGCAAGGCCAAGAGGCTGGAGAAAGGCCTGCCTGTCAGCAGGGCTTAGAAGCTGTCCTGATCGAAGCACTGTATCCTGAGTTGTTTCTGATCCTGAGTTGTATCTTGTTACTTCCCTAATAAACCCCATAATCATGAGTATTGTCTGAGAGTTCTGTGTGGCCACTGCAATGAATGATTGAACCCAGCAGAGATGTAGAGAGTGCCATGGGAGGGACAGCTGGTGTCAGAATTGGTAAAAAGGCTGGAGAGAAGAGGTATGTCTGATCTCTGCCTCATAGGAATTAGCCTCAAGCTGTTGATCTTGATTATCCTTCCCCCTTGTGAAGTTAGAGGAGGTCAGATGATGCTCCCACCACGCCATTTTTACAGGCCATTTAAAATGTTCTACGACATGCACCTGACCAGCTGTCCACCACATTCCCTTCTCTCCTTCTCCTGCCTTAGCTCCTACCGGGCTTTCCCTTTCACCGTGCTCCTAGTTTTTTATAATTTTCAATCTCCACTATGATGAGCCCTGATAATATCATGGGCTCTGAGAAGGAATTCAGACCCATCTCCAGCTTTCTCAGATGAGGCAACAGGCCCAGAGTGGTGAAGGAACTAATTCAAATTCACACTGCTTCATTCATTTATTCATTCAACAAAGAATACTCCTTACCCTTTAAGATTTAGCTTAAATGTCACCTTATCAGAGAGCCCTTCCCTTACTACTCTATTTAAAGCTGATCCCACCACCCCTATTCTCCTCGGATAGCTGCCCCTTGTTGTTTACCTTTTATCACAATTTGTCGTTGTTTTATTCATCTTTTTTGTTTGGCCTGACTCCCCCTCTAGAATGTAATAAGCTCCATGGAAAAAGAGAGACAAGTCTGTGCTGTTCATCACTGTATCCCCAGCATCCAGCACATAATGGGTGCTCAAGAAATCTTTGCTGAAAAAATGTATAATGACCAGGCACCAAATAGGGCACTTGGGGATACGAAGCGGAAAGGGAAATAGTCCCTGCTCTCAGAACTGTCTATCTGGGTTGAGCAACAGAACTAGAAACAGGGAGAATACAATGAGATCAGGTTCTGTTGGAGGGAAGCCCATTTTAGGGGCATCCATGCAAAGATGTCACTTCGATGACAAAGGTGTATCTCACCCAAGCTATGGTCTTTTCAGTCAACTCATATGCACGCAAAAGCTGGACAATGAAAAAGGAAGACAGAAGAATTGATGCATTCAAATTGTACTAGCAAAGAATACTGAATATACCCTGAACTGCCAGAAGAACAAACAAATCAGCCTTAGAAGAAATACAACCAGAGATGCGAGGATGGTCAGTTTTCGGCTCGCTTCATTTGGCCACATCATCAGGAAAGATCAATCGCTAGAAAACGACATCACGTTTGGTAGAGGGTCTGCGTAAATGAGGGAAACCCTCAATGAAATGGATTGATATAATAGTCCCAACAGTGAGCTCAAACATACCAACAATCATGAAGATGGTGCAAGACCAGGCAACGTTTCCTTCTGTTATAAGGTCGCCATGAGTCTAAGATGACTCAAAGGTAACTAACAATAGCACCAAAGTCGAGCCTAATCTCAGCTGGGTTGTGGCACCAACCACCAAAACCCAGGATTGAACCATTTGGCTGCCTCCTGCTGAGTGGCTCAACCAGGTATGAGCACCTCAGCAGCAGGGGCTGACAACTCATTCAGCCGAGTGTGCGCTCAGAGGACATCTAGACCCGGTACCCTTTCTGGTGATGGACGCCATGCTGTCGTGGCCATGGCTTCAACCAATCCGTTTCACAGGTCCAGTTCGACCAAGTCCACACTCATCGAGGGCCCTGAGATAACTTCACACCTTCTAGTTTAGCCTCTTTTGCCTGCTCTCCTGCTTCAGAAGAGAACTTATGGAGCAAGTGAGGAAGGTAACACCACTTGGGATTAGTGGGTAGGTCATCCTACGTGGCTCAGAGAAACTAGTGCCTTCCTGTTCTGGATTATAAAAGAGAGCAGGCGCTGGCAGGCAAGACTGAAAGGGAACCCAGCAGGAGAAGGAAGGAAGGAAGCCAGCGAAAATCCTCTTTGAAGAAAGAGTCTAAAGTTCCTGCTGGCTGTCCTGGGGCAAGCTCACCTCTCAGTCGAATTTTCTCCCCACAGTGGGGGATAGATGGCAGTTGCTCTTGCTTTTCTCAGCTCAGAGAGAAAGAAACCTTTTCTTCCCTCTTTCCCCTCAATCTCCCCAGAAACCAGAAAGATAAACTCAGGTGCCCAACAGCCTAAAACCCTCCTGGAGATGGGGTGAGTCACATCTAAATGCTGAGCCTACCAGAAGCAGAGGCCTAGGGAGGGAGGTGGGCAGACGGGCACTTGCTGCAGAGCACAAGTCCAGGGAGGCACCAGATGAGGCCCAGAATGACATTCCAAGACACCACAAATAAGAAAGGCACCTGACTGAGGCAGCTGGACAAGGGGGGGGGGTGTTTCTGCTGACTCCTCACCACTATCAACATCTATTCAACTTGAAATGGGGGGGAGGGCTCAATTTAGAGATTGCCTGTGGGAGCTTATTACCTCACTAAGCCCCCCACCCCCACCAGAAGCTCTCTTCCTTGTCTATACCCTGAGTCCTGGGTTTGCTTGTCAGATAAAGAGGGGACTGTTTCTCTGGCCATCTCTCTGTTCCTTGAATATGCTTTTTAGCCAGAGACTTCCAGAATTTCCCCTGATCATTCCCAACCTGCACCCAGGCTGACCGGGTTTTTAATCCCTCAGGGAATAATCCAAAGGATTTCCTATCCACTACCATCTCCTGAGGGGTCAAGAGCACCTTTACTTCTGATCCCCATTTTTCACCCATAAGGTTGCCCTGGGACAGGAATCATCTCCCGCTTAACTCTGAAAGGTTAAGTAACTTGTCCAAGGTCACACAGTGGGAAAGTGGCAACACACACACACACAGAAACCTTTCATGTCCTACCCAGCACAGTTTGGCAGGTGCACAAATAATCTTTGTGGAAAGGGTGAAATTTGTTGTTTCTTCTTGTCACCGGCCCCCGTGGGTGCTTCTTTGTTAGGGGAGGGAGTTGTGTGTGAGAAGAAAGCTGTCTTTCTACGTGAACCTTTGACCTCCTTAGTTCACTCTCACTTCCGAAGTTACTGATTTAACTCTAATCTGTCCGACTGCACCCTAGATTCGGTATGTTTATCATCAGAGAGCAATGCCCCCCTCCCCCACCAGAGCAACGAAGAGTAGGTCGGTCTAATGTTTTCCTTCTTAAAAGAGCAAACGCCAAAAAAATCCAAATAAACAGCCCCATCACCACCCCCAAAATAAACAGTCCCAAACCAGAAAACCTAAGCACCACCTGCACTGTCCGCAGACGCTCCCCAACACACACCACGCCACCCTGCGTTTGGAAGCGTCCGGGAGGGGGAGCCGAGCGCGGGCCACGCCGCTCTGCAGGGAGCCGGGTGGGCGCCGGGCGCGCTGCCAGGTCGGGCCGCAGCCGCGGGGGCCGGCCGCCCCTCGCCACGTGGTGGTGGCAGCGGCAGGGTCCCGGGCGCCTTCCCAGCCGGAGCAACCGGGAGCAGCAGGGGAGGAGGAGGCGGCGGCGGCGGCGGCGGAGGAGGAGCGGGGCGGGCAGGAGGGAGGGGGGCTGGGGAGAGGTGGGGGGTGGGGAGAGACCCGGCGGCGGCGACAGGGCTAGGAGCGGAGCGCGGTGCCAGGGGGGTGGGGGCACCGGTGCCCGTCTGGGGAGGGAGCAGGCGGAGGGGGGAAGCTGCGATTACAAGCAGGAACCGGCAGCAGCTGTGAGTCCCCGGCTGGGGCTAGGGCGGGGGGAGGGAAGCGGCGCCCCGGGCCCGGCCCCTGAGGGTCGCGGGGTGGGCAGGAGGAGGGGGCGGGAGGTTGGCCAGCAGTTTGCCCAGGATGGCTGAGAGGGGAAGGGGCCAGTGGCGGCCAGCCGGCCGCAGTCCGCCCTTTCCCCCTCCTCCCCCGCTCCTCAGGCCGCACCGCCCACGGAGCCCCTTCCCTGGCCTGGGGCGGGTGGCCGGGGGCCCCGGCTCGGCCGGCAATGGGGGAGGGGGCTGCGTGGTCTCAGCCCCCGAGAGGGGAGGGGCGACAATTTCTGTCGGCCGAGCAGAAGGGGTTTAAAGGGCGGCTCTTAAAGGGGCCGCAGGAGGGGCCCTGGGTTGACTGTGGCACCCCCTCCCCGCCCGCCTTTCATCGCCCTCACCCGGAGTCGCCGGGCCAAGGGAAGCATGCGGAGGAAAGGAAACATTTGTTGGGGTGGCCCAAGGGACGAAGCCCCCGCAAGTGGGTCTGGGCCTGAGGTGGCGGGTACGGGGCTGGGGGGCAGGGTGTGGTGAGCGGTGACAGCGGAGTTGAGGGGGGAGGCCGTGGGCATGGGCACGGAAGGGTTAAAGGTGGGGCCAGCCCTACAAACAGGGGCACACACACTCCTTACTCGGATGGGGTCACACGCGTTTCCCTGGCACTTAGATGAGGCTGGGAGGGGAGTGCTGGGGCCTGGGCCTGAGCTCTTTTCACCCCGAGCACCTGCGGCCCAGCTTTGGGAGGTCGGGGACCCCTCTGTCTCAACTCACACCACACCGCTGAGCCCCCTCTTAAGCGCACACACGCTCCGGCTCGCGCACACACCTCGGACATTCCCATAGTGCCTCACGTGACACAGGGCCCGAACGTGCCCACCCTTCACACACGCTCACGCACGCATGCACAGACGCGCACACACACACAAACACACACACCCTCCCGGCCACTTCCCCAACTCTGTCCCCCGACACCCCCTCAACCCTGAAAGCGCGCTCATTGAGGCAGAGACTGTGACACACCTACACTCATTCACAGACACACTCCCCCCACACATGCCAACCACAGCCACACATTCATAAATAGGCCAGGAGAAGTACACACACACAAGCACCCCTTCGCCCACTCTTTGGGAGCCCTGAGTCATTCCTGCCCCCTCAGGGCTCCCCATTTCCCTGCATGCAGCCACCCAGGGATGGCCTTGGGAATTCTTTAGCTCCGTCCTGCACTAATACCCCTCCATAACACCCTTCTCCACATTTGTTCCCTCTCTCAGCCAAGGACTTCCTGTAGGTCCCAGGTCAGGGACAGGAGAGCCTGGATGGTTGCCACAGGCCCTTGCCAGTGGGGGAGGTGTTTCCTTTTCCTGAACTCTGAAATCCTGGAGGAGGAAGCTGGGAATTGGGCGGGGGCAGCGGCAGAGGATGTGCTGACTATAGGGGGCTGACCCTCAGAGCAGCACTGGGCCTGACTTGGGGAGAAGCTGGGGGTGCCAGAGGCCTGGGATGAGGAGCTGGGCAGAGAGGTATTTGGGGAAGCGAGGCCTGGGGCAAAGAAGGGGCTGAGGTAGGGAGCCAAGGGCAGGCTGAGGTCTGGTCCCCATGCCAGGACAACCACTCTGTCCCCTCCACAGACCTCCCTGGGCTCCGGAAGGAGCTCCTCCCTGCTGCAGGCCTGGCATATTTGTCTCTACTTGCAGACATTCCCTCATGCCCTCGTCTTCACCTGATCCCAGCCCCTTCCCCTAAAGTCAGCAGAGAAGATGGGGTTTAGTAGTCTGGGAAGGGGCTGTGGGAGTTTCCCCACTGAGCTCAGGGCAGAGAGCTTCCAGGCTGCATCTCAGATGGCTGCAGGGTCCTTCGGACTGGGATGATGGGTATTAGGGACAAGACCCAAGTGGCCCTCTCCACGGTTACTCCTGCTCTCCCAGGAGGCCCAGTGTGGGCCGTGGCCCAGGCTCTTACCATGGAGTCCATGTTTGAGGATGACATCAGCATCCTGACCCAGGAGGCCCTAGGGCCCAGTGAGGTGTGGCTGGACGGTCCTGGACATCCCTCGCTGGGGGGAGACATGTGCTCTGCCTCCCACTTTGCCCTCATCACGGCCTATGGAGACATCAAGGAGCGGCTGGGAGGCCTGGAGAGAGAGAACGCCACCCTCCGCCGCCGCCTCAAAGTCTACGAGGTCAAGGTAGAACCTGGAGATGAGGGGGGCCCAGTTGTGTGTGGGGCTGGTGGCGCGGCAGAAACTGGGGATCTGGCAGAGATTCCAGGGATCCAAGAGGGGGGTTATGGTACAGACCCTCGTAAACTTGAGAATCACCCATAAGGACTGTGGCTGCTCTGAATGGGAACTCTAGAGAGCCCCAAGCCCATCAGGAAGGGCTCAGGAGGGATCCACTTTGGAAGGGCTGGACGTTGGGTCCAAAAAGGACCTGGTTGGTGGGAGACGCCTACAGGCCAATGGGAATTGGGATGTACAGGATCCCACTGGACAGTGGAGGGAGAAGCAGGTTGTGGAGCAGGGGTACCATGGTGGGGCTGAGGCCTGGGCAGGAGCAGGGAACCAGCCCTCCTGAGGCCCCTGCCCTGCTCGCAGTACCCGCTGATCAATGACTTTGGAGAGGAGCATGGCTTCTCTCTGTATGAAATCAAGGATGGCTCCCTGCTGGAGGTGGAGAAGGTCAGTCTGCAGGAACGGCTCAACCAGTTCCAGCATGAGGTGAGTCCTTTATGAGGTGAGCCCTTCATGAGGTGAGCCCTTTGAGTCCCATCTCCCTGAGCTCCTTGTGCCAATCTGTTTCTGATACCCCTCCCCACAGCCTCTGATCTTCTGCCCCCTTGATTGGATGGATGACCATGGTCCTTCCTAGAACCAGCTGCAGCTCCTCCTGCCCTTCCACCCCTCCATGGGGAGCTGGAAGTGGGGGCAGGGAGGCACAGGGAGCCCCCAGTCCCTAAGTCAGGGATGGGCCTGACTCTGTGGTGTACACCCCATCCCTTCTGGGCCCCATCCAGTTGCAGAAGAATAAGGAGCAGGAAGAACAGCTTGGGGAGATGATCCAGGCTTACGAGAAACTCTGTGTGGAGAAGAATGATCTGGAGACGGAGCTGGGAGAGATGGTGAGGCCCAGGGAGCTGGGGTGCCTGAGGGTGTATACCTGGTTGTGTGTGTTTCCGTGTAGTTCTGTGTGTCAGCATCCCAACTCTGTGGTAATTGTGTGTGACCCTATGTGTGTGCTTATAGTGTGCACCCTGCTTGTGTTCGTGTGTGTCTATGAGTACCCATCTGGCCTTGTGAGTGAGACTGTGTGTGTCATCCAGGCTGTGGGTGACTCTACATCTTGGCTGTGCAGTGACCAGATATGATGTGTGTGTGGCACGCTGGCCTTGTGAGTGACCTTGTGGAACGCAGAGGTGAACAGGAGTGTCTGTGACTACCAAGACGGCATGTGTGTGATTCTGAGTTGGGGCGTGGCCATGCGTGTGAGCAGGTCAGCAGGCACTAGAATCAGGAGACACGATTCCCTGATAACTCCTAGCTGTGACCTTGTTCAAGTCACTTAGCCTCTGTTCCTACCTCTGAAAAGTGGAGCAAAGATAACAGCCTTGCTGAGCTGTCATGAGCAGATGGGGCGTTTGTGTGAAAACGCTTTGCCTTAATAATAATAACCAATTGCCGTGGAGTTACTCCAGCTCACGGCAGCCCCATGTGTGTCAGAGTAGACCTGTGCTCCGTAGGGTTTCCAGGGGTTGATTTTTTTGGAAGTAGATTGCCAGACTTTTCTTCTGAGGCACCTGTGGGTGGACTTGAACCTCCAACCTTTTGGTTAGCAGCCAAGTGAGTTAACTGTTTGTACCACCCAGGGACTTAATACAGTATAATTAACACTTATACGGCACTTAGTATGTGCCAGGTACCGTTCTTATCTCTTTTAATTCTCTAATGACCCTAAGAGGTAAGTATGGTGATATTGTTATCCCCATTTTATAGATGTAGATGAAGCCCAGTTAAGTCACAATATGCAAATGTACGTTATTCTGCTCCTGCCCTTTTATCACTGAGGGGGTGGTGGTGTCTGGACAGGGGCTGAATGTTCTTATGAGTGCCCCTGTGTGTTAATGACAAGGAAGTGGCAGTACCCCTGACCTTGCAAGCTGCAACAGCCAGAAACATCTGCACTGTGGTTGCTGGGAGGAGAGACCATGCACTCATGGCCACTTGGAGAGTGGGGTTGGGGTGTGTGACCTGAGGGTCTCTGCTCTAGTTTTGGGGGTGATGACTATCCATACTTGAGGAGGTCCTAGGTTTGGGGAGCCCAGAGGGGTGCCCTGGCCCTGTGCAGACCCCCACCCCTCTGTCTTCTTTCAGCGGGCCCTGGTAGAGACCCACCTGCAGCAGATCTGTGGTTTGGAGCAGCAGCTACAGCAACAGCAAGGCCTCCAGGACACAGCCTTCCCCAGCCTGAGCCCTCCGCCACAGGCCCCTGCCCTGCCCTGTCCTGATCTGGACTTGCACTACCTGGCACTGAGAGGGGGACCCGGCCTGAGTCACGGTGAGATCTCGGAGACCCTTGATTTCCCTATCCCCTGTTCTCTGATCCTAACCCCCATTGCAACACCATGGGACACCTCCTGCTTTTCTTATTGATATGTCACACCCCACTCTAATATTTTCAGTTTCTCCCATAATCACTGTGCTCCCTACCTACTAACTGTTCCCCCACCTTTTTCACTATTGTCCCAATTTCTCCCACTGACATCCCCCTTGTCACGCCTGCATTCCTGATCAATCCCTGGCTACCCCAATGCAACTCCTGTATTCACCGGCAGAGGGCGCCCTCACCCAGACCCCTGCCGGTAATAAGTTGCCTTCCTAGAGGCCCCTGAGGATGCTGTAGGCTTGAGTGTCCAGGGAAGCCTTGGAGAGTCTATCTTATTTTTTTCACCTGTAATATTAGAAAAAGCAGCTCAGCCCATCCTTCCTCACTGTCTTACTGGCCATCTCTCTTGGATCCGTCAAGCTGCAATCCTCACCTGTTTCACTTTGTGCTGATCTGGGAGTAGGTGGGAGGTGCCCAGCAGCTGGACAGCTGGACCCAGCCTCACATTGTCCCCTCCCCTGGCAGTGGGCTGGCCGGGCCCCTCGCCGAGCGTGAGCGAGCTGGAGCGGCAGCGGCTAGAAGAAGCTCTGGAGGCTGCCCAGGGAGAGGCTCGGGGCGCTCAGCTCCGGGAGGAGCAGCTTCAGGCGGAGTGTGAGCGGCTCCAGGGAGAGCTGAAGCAGCTGCAAGAGACCCGGGCCCAGGTAACTGCCAGGGGGGCTCTGGATTCCGGCGCTCTGCTCTGGCACTCACAGAACACTGTGGACCTCTGGGGGGCTGCAGGAAACAACCTTCAGAGGCCACTTGGTCCAACCCCCTGCCTCTGTGGAGTACTCTGCCTTCTTCCCTGAGTACAGACAATGGCAGAGAAGGGGCATCCAGGCTAGGGTGAGGTTGGAGCCTGACTTCTCAATCTCCCCCTTAGGACTTGGCTTCCAACCAGTCGGAGCGGGACATGGCGTGGGTGAAAAGAGTTGGGGATGATCAGTAAGTTGCATCTGTAATTCCTCTCCCTCTTAACCTCTTCACGTCTGGGGATGGCACATCTCAGTCCCCCTTTGGTTTGCTTTCCTCCTTCCGTGTTGTTTGGGTGGCCTCTCTTCCCAGCCCTCGGGGTGTGGTGTTTGGGTTGGGTCTGTGGCTGTGCAGTCTCCATAGGAAGGAGGTAAGGCTCTGGGAGTGATAAGGTTCTAGATGGTTCCCTTTACTTTCTTCTGGGACATCTTCTAGAGGTGCTAGGGTTTGAGAGAGATTTACTTAACTGCTTTGCTGCTATGTTCTGTGTCCCCTGGTGAGTTTTTGGGCCTCTCTGGGGCCCCATTTTCTGTATCAGTAACCGGGCCAAGCCAGTTGGGTAAACTGTTCCTTCCCTGGTGAGGATGGAGGAGGTGGTCTGTTTTAGGAGCTGCTTTGCCTCCTTATCTCAGGAGAGAGAAGACCGAGTCTCAGAGAAGGGGAAGGGCTTCCCTGGGCTTACACAGCAGTGGGGTGGGAAATTAGAACGTCCCCTTCTGGGGTGTCCCCTTAGAATCCTACCAGGAAAGAGGGGCAGCAGGAAGTAGGAATGGAGCCGTGCCGGTGGGGAGCCTAATGCCAGGGGCCTCTGGGGGAGCGCTGGGCAGCAAGGAAGGGGGTAAGTGGCAACCTGCAGCAGTGGAGCCTCATGCCTGTCACATCCGCACCCAAACTCATCCTCTCCCACTTTCTAAGAAATAGAGCTCAACCCTCCTTCTGCCTAAGTCCTCTTCCCCCAAGATGAGGCTTGTGGCGTAGACTCCCTACTTTCATTGGAGGGGAGACTGAAGCCCAGAGAGGGATAGGAACTAACCCTTCATCACACAGATACCTAGCTACAGGACCACAAGGGTCCTGTCTTCCAGCAGGCTTCCAACTCATCTTCCTCCCAGCTTCTGGCCAACTGGGGAGACCCCTTGCCTTCCTCTCCACTCTGGGGTGAGGGGTTGGGTGGAGCTGTGATAGCTGGGGGGTGAGAACCCAGTTTGTGAGACTGGTGGGTGGGGCCCATCGGTTAGGCTGCTAGTGGGGAGGTACAGGGGACCTCTACAGAAAGAGTCCAACCTAGCTTGTGGCTGGGGTGCTGAGCCCATTCTAGCCCATGTGCCCAGACCTGGAACACATACGTACACTTTCTAGAATCCTAGCTCCCCCAGAAATCACATTGTAGTGCTCTCGATGGGTCACTGAGTCCAAACTCTTTTATAAGACCAGCACCGAAGGCTCCCCCAGTTGTCTGAAGTCCAGGGAGGACTGTTTAGGCAGGGCTGGAATCTGAACATCAGGCTTCAAATCCCTGGGGCCCTCCCTGGCATGCTGAATGGCTTTGCTGAGTGGTTTCACCTCTCTGGACCCCAGATTTCCCTCGTGGGCCTAGGCGTTGCTGAGAGATGTGAGAGGAAGATGATGTGGATATTGGTGGGTGATCAGAGATGGGGTGTCCGATCCCAAAGGGCCAAGGCTGTGTGTGAAGTGAGTGAGAGAACCCTTCCCACGGAGGTGCTCTTTTGGAGGCTGTGTCATCCACGCTGCTTATTCGGCCAGAACAGCCCTTTTTCTTCTCACCCCAAGGAACCTGTCCTACCCTGGTCCCTTTGACCACAGGGAGCTGGGCTCTGCTTGGGGGCTGGCCTGAACCAGTCCTGCTGGAGGTGACCTCCCAGCTCCTCCAGTCCTTCCCTGTGGTTCAGACTCTGTCTCAGGGCCTCCTGGGTCTCCGTGCATGGAGCCAGCTGGGCCTTGCCTGCCCAGCCTCACGCCTTTTCCAGCTAAGGATCTTAGGACAGCCCCAGCTTGGCAAGAGTTAATTTGCAGAGGAAGTCCTCACTCCCCCGGTAGTTTTATTTTCTTATAAACTCAGCTCCTTTTGGTAATAGGCTGCGTCCCGAGTGCTCCCTCCGTGGTCCTCCCACTTGAGGCCTCAGTCACCTTCTCAATTCCTTTCTCCCACCATCCCCTCCTCTTCCTTCGACTTCAGCCTGACCCTCCAGGCTAGTGGGTATTTAACATGTGGGCTTTTCAGGAGCGTGGTGCCCTGGGACTGGGTTATCCAGGAGGGGCTGTTAATCAGGATGAAGAGGGCCCAGGGGATGCAAAGGCTGAAGAGGGGGACCCAGAAATTCCTGAGTCTAGCCTACTCCTGTGTGGCAATCTTCTCCATTTGGAAAGACGCTCACCCAGGCTCAGTTTGGACACCTCCCAGGCAGCCAGTTTTATCATGGGGGTTCTGGTTGGTACAATACCCTCCCTTATATGGATTTGGATCCTGCCTCTATTAGTTCACCTCCATGGACCCTATCCCAGGCCCAAGGGAGCAGGCCTGGAAGGCAGCCCCAGCCCCAAGGTTTCCCAGTCCCTCCCGTCCAAGCCCCGGCCACAAGATCTGGTCATCCACGGCCCTCTGAACATGGCATCTGACCTCAGGGTAAGATTTCTCAGCACCTGGTGGCCAGTGCCTAAGGGTCAAATTGCCCCAGAGGAAAAGCCACTGGGGTTACCCAAGGTCCAAGCGTGGTGATGATGGAGCTGCCGGGAGTGGGGACCACTTTGCTCCTTAGGGTGAACAGGGGGGCTCCTGGCTGAAGTGGAACGTGCAGAACCCATGGCCCCCTCTACTCTGAACGCAGCTCAAAAGCACAAAGGTCCTGAGCCAGGTCTTTCTGAAGGTGTGGCCAGTGCTAAGGGTGGAGGGGACACTGTGGAGAGGGGGCTCCTTGAGTCAGGTGAGGGCTCTGAGGGAAATGAGGGCTCAGTGGGGGAGGGGGCTCAACAGAGAGGGGGTCGGTGAGAGGACAGGGGCTCAGTCCGGGTGACTAGGGGAAAGCGCTAAGCTTTTCTTTTTTCCCAACACGGGGGGCTCGGTGTTGCAGCCTGGGCCCTTTTCCGCCCACCCCCCACACCCCTCTCTCCGCCCACAAGCCTCTGCGTGGGCTGCGGTTAGTGGTGGGGGAGAAGTGTGAACTCGGAGAGAGAGGATGGAAACTCTGCACGGAGGTCAAGGGCAGTGTGGGGTAGGTCAGGACGGAAGTCGGAGACCCCCGTATGCCCTGAACTTAGCCTCATGCCCCAGAACCTGTGGGTCTAGGGCCTCCCCCTTCACGCTTCTCACCCTCCCTACTTCCTTTATTTCAAACCTTCTTCAGCCAGGGCACCCTGTGCTCACAGGAATTAACCCCTCAGCACTTGTAGCCTTGGGGGGCTCTCAGGTGGGAAGGGGTTCTGAAGCTGGGGGTCCACATGCTCCCACTAATTTGGTCTGAGGGATGGTGCGCTTTTGAACCCAGCCTTTGACCCTTTCCCTGCCAGGCAGGCAGAGAGCAGCTTTTTCCCATGTTCTCTCCCTCCATGGGAAACTCCACATTCCCCCCTTCATTCTTAAAGCAGTCATTGAGCTGGCTTTGCAAAAGTATCAAAACTGGTTTCCCCCTTTCTCCACCTGTCTCCTAGGCACCCCCTGATTCTTTGTCCCCAGACACTATGCGAGGCAATTTCCATACAAAGTCTCATTAAATTCTCACAAAAAGACGTGCTGTAGGTATTTGTCCCCCTTTTACAGATGAGCAAACTGAGGTGCAGAGAAGTTAAGTCATCTGTTTAAGTGCAAATACCAAGCAAGTCCGGAGCAGCCAGGGTGATGACACCTCTGGCATTATTTCTGGTTCAGGTTCTTCTCCAGGTAAAACCAAAACCAAACCAGTTGCTGTTGAGTTGATTTTGACTCACGACAAACCCATGTGTCACAGAGTAGAATTGCGCTCCATATGGTTTTCAAGGGTGTGACCTTTCAGAATCGGTTGTCAGGCCTTTCTGCTGAGACCCCTCTGGATGGGTTCGAGCCACCAACCCTTTCAGTACCTCTGCGGTGTGTTTCTGGTTCAGGTTCCCCTCCACGTAGGAGGCCCCATA
The DNA here is from genome assembly GCF_024166365.1 of Elephas maximus indicus. Taxonomy (NCBI): domain Eukaryota; kingdom Metazoa; phylum Chordata; class Mammalia; order Proboscidea; family Elephantidae; genus Elephas; species Elephas maximus. Next base: position 45,733,317 of record NC_064837.1, on the reverse strand, counting down.
TGGGCATGACCACATGATTTGTTGGCCAAACAAGGACACTTTTGAAAGTGAAAGGGGCACTATTAATAATTAGCTGGGACAGCTAGTTTGAATCGGGACAGTCTGGAGTAAAGTGGGATGGACGGTCACCCTCTTGAATGGGGACTCTGGTTTCTAGCCTCGCTGTGAGCTACTGAATTCAGCTGCATCTGGGGAGACTTTCTAGATGCAGCAAACATCTGGCTGTGCTAGGGGCATGGTGGGGGTGCCATGAAGAGCCGGGCTCTGGGGACCGCAAGTCATAGCTGGTCGAGGCGGGTGAAGGGGCTCAAGGCGCCTGAAAGGAAGTGGTAGAGCGCTGGGTTGTTGCAATGCGACTTCCTCCTCCCCCCGCTTGGCCCGCAACCTCAAGTCCGCTCCACGGCCGGGTGCCTGTGGTCCCCTCCCTAAGGGTCGGGCGGGAAGACTGACAGTGGGTGTGCCTGTGGGTGGTGGAAAGTTTGGTTCCTAGATTCCCCGAAAGGGGTGAGGTAGCTGGGGGCAGCTACAGGCAAGGATGAAAAGACTGGGAATGCTGGATTTCTGTCTCCCTCTTAATTCTGAATCAGACTGCAGCTCTGACCACATGACTAGCTCTAATCCTGACCCCAGTCTTGACCCTAACACTAACTGCATCCTGAATTCTAACCTTATCCCTAACCTGACCCCAACTCAGTCCACAGTCCTGATTGCAAATGAACCATCAACTTCAGCCCTATTCTAATTCCAGCTTTATCCTGACCTCAAGCCCATCGCTAGTTTCGATCATGATCCAGCTCTAGCCTGGATCCCGACCCTACCACATCCTCATGCTGTCCCAGTACAGCACGAGGCACCCAGTAAACTTCCCAGGGGAAGACGTGGCACATAGAAGCCAACGTGTCTCACAGCTGGTTTGGGGGCAGAAAGAGGCTTTCTACAGAGGAGGACACTTGGGTCTCTAACCTCTCTGATCTGAGTTGCTTTATCAATAACAGGGAAGAGTCTTGTTTCTTTGCTTCAGAACAGATGCCAGATGAGTTTTTGAGATCCCTGAGTTATTCATGGAAAGAATGAATGAAAGACTAAGTCAATGAAGGGTGGAAAGATCTGCAGCTGAGGGTGCCCTCCTTCCTGCCAGCTCTGCCATTTCCACTCTGGCTCCTCTGAAGTTGTCAGCTCGGCAGGCTGAGGCGCCAAGAGCATGTGTTTGAATCCCTGCTCTGTGCCACCGCCACTCTGTGACCTTGAGCCAGCCTCTTTATCTGACCTCCCACTTCCATGTATGTCTAGCACCTTCTTGTCCCCTCCCAGGGCAGGGGTAATGATTCTCAGGGCTCCCAGGCTACTTCCAAGGTCCCCAGTCTCCTCTTCCTCACTGTCTTTCTCTTCTGCTGCCTTCCCACCTGTCCACTCCACTTTTCTAGATTTTTTTGGGAGGCAGGACACGTAGTGGTTAGTAGCCCGAACTTTGGAGTCTGAGAGGCCGAAGCTCCTGCCCTAGCAATTCCACTAGTACAAGACTTTATGACTACGGTCAGGTTATTTAACCTCTGTAAGCCTGTTTTCTCATCTGTAAAATGGAGTTAATAATAGTGTCAACGTTGTAGGGTTGTTGTGAAGATTAAGTAAAGTTCTTAGCACAGTGCCTGGCCCGTGACAAGCACTCATACAGATTAGCTATGAGTCTTTTCTCCTTGAGTCCTTCTCAGGTTCTGAAAGACTCAGGACTTTTCTCCATAATTTAAGCAGTAAAGAAGCACCCCAGCGCAGTCATCTGCCATTCATCTGACCCATCCTTCCCAAACAGTCATGATGGTGGAAAATAGCACTCAGGTGTGGGCCAGGAAGCCAGGAAATGGACTGTGTATTTAAGTGCACGTGTGCCATTCTTTGTTGTGTTGTGAAGTTGAGATTTTTTTCCACTGAATTGGCAGTGTTTTCTAATGTGAGTCATTCAGGTTGTTAGCATAATCAACAACCCAGCCAGTGTACCTCGAGGGAGGTGGGGACAGACGGCCTGATGGGGGGGAGGTCCTAAAGGGCCAGGGGTGTCAGGAGGAGGTCAGGTCCCAACACCTTGCCCAGAGTGTCGGAGGTCTTTGTGAGGGTTGCCTGGGGCTCTGGGAGGACAGTAGCCCAGGCATCTGAGCCAGAGCTGGGAGAGGGGGTTAGGCATTCTGGGATAGGGGCTTCTTCCTTCCATTTCTTGCTGCCATGTCTGTTTTACTGTGAGGAAGGTGCCAGGAGCTGGGCGGTAGAAACTGAGGTAGCTCCTGACAAGGGAGGAAGGCAAGCAAGGGAGAGTGGGGGCCTGGCAACTGAGTGTGGCAGGTGAGATCTCCCTCTCTGGGGGGGGGGGTGAAGGTGACGACCTGTATCTGTCACCTGAGATACAGCAGTGAAGGTAGATGGGGAGAAAAACTGTGGCTGTCTATACAGAGGAGGACACTCTGTCAGTGCCCTGCCCAGAGTCCCTTCTCACACCCATCCCTCAGGGGAAAGCCCTCAGTCTGCTGGAGGAGACATAGTTCCTGCCCTCAGGTTGCCCTCAGTCTGAGGGGGAAGCAGGAGCATTCCCTTGAGAAGCCCCTAGTTTGACGTGGGACACACCTTCCAATCTGATGGGTGAGAAGGCATTTCTTCCTGTGAACCCATGAGATGAGCTGGGTGGTGGGGGAGACACAGGGCGCATTTAACAAATTTAAGGGCTGAGATGTGGTGGGAACGAGGGCCACAGGATTCCTAGAAGGCTCCTTCCTCTCTGTCCATCCCGGTCAACCATCAGATGGGCAGTGAGAACTCCCTCTCTAAGAAGTAGGCTTGTCCCCCAGAGTCTCCGTCTGTTCGCAATAATTTTTCTTTGGCCCAAGTGGGTTAAAAATAATCTGTAAGGGGCAGTTGTCTCTTCCCACCCCTAGCCCTGCCCCAGGGTTAGTTAGAGAGAGCCCACTAGTGAGCAGAGAGCAGCAGGGAGCTCAGTCGTCGTCTGCCCGCTCCACCTCGGCTTTTCCTGAGCTCTGAAGCCCTAACCTCACGACTTCCCCTCCTCTCCTCTGGGGTCAGACAGACAGACAGACACACAGACAGACACAGTCACTCTCACACCTTTCCTCACAGTCGTACTGGCCTCCTACACCTCCCTTCACTTCCTTCCATCCACATATATCCTGTCTTATATGTCCCTTACATGGGAATGGGCACAGGGCCTTCAGGATCTGGAGAACTCCAGCTCTCCTCCCTGACCTCTTTGCCCTGTTCGTGGCCCTACAGCTCCTGGACAAGGGGGGTGTCTCTTGTGAGGGGATCCATCTGGGGTGGCTGCCTGCCACTTCCCTCCAACTCCAAGTCCCACAAAGTTCTGGAGTCCCTTCTGAAGTTAATGAGGTGGGGGAGATCCAAGGAAACCAAAACACCACCTTCAGGGACATGCCAGGTTGTGTTGAAGGTCAGGAAGGGGTCCCTGGGGGTGTGCAGGCCAGGGTGGGAGGGAGGGGAGGGGCAGGGCTGAGAGTGACAACTTTCAGTGAATTGTTCTGGGTTCAAAGTGACCCGAAGAGAAAAGGCAGTGCTCGGGGAGGTCCCTTGTGAACTCAGAGTCTATTCCAGCTCTGTAAGGGTGGGTGTCCAGGACACCTAGAGAGGAAGAAAGGGAAGAAGAAAGAAAAATGGATGGGGAATTTCAATCAATTATCTGCTTACTGAACATCTACTGGGTATCAGTCCCTGAACAACATGTGCTGGGAATACAAATACAATGGTATAATCCCTGCCACCAGGGAGCTCCTAGTAAAGTTCCAGAACAAGGCAGCTCAACCTGAGTGGCGCCCCCTAAAGGTGTGCAGTGTGCACAGCAGCTGTTAACAGAGATCTCAATGGAAGGCATTCTCTGGAGTTATATAACTGCAGGGAGCTCCTGGGAGATACCAGGCTGAAAAGAGCTCAGAAGTAGCATTGAGGTGGAAGCAAGAGCTGTGGACCTGGAATCAGGCAGAGTTGGGTTCAAGTTTATCCACTGGGGCCTCTGCCCACCCAGGAAATCATGTCTTCCTTTATGCATTGGGGCTCCTCATGGGCTATGCAACAGTGGTTCCCAGCCTCTTCAAAGGTGAGGGCTCTCTTCACAGACCCCCTCCTCCCACCCTACTGATGGTGCTTATACTTTTAGTGGGTGCTGTTTGAGAAAACTCACATTGATGAAGAAAAGAAAAAATGAAAGCTACTGTCAACTCAGTAAAGCTTTCTGGTTAATTTGTGTTTTATTTATCACCACAGCTTCTTCACAGATTAGAAAAACATTCACAAATACCCACATTGAGATGTGTTCACTCCACAGCAATGCTTGGTGAACACTGGGGTTCAGGAACCCCTTGGAATCACTGTACTCCTCATCCCTGGCCCATAGGCTGGGAGCCCCATGGAAGGTTCTCTGGAGGAGAGGGAGGCTCCCTGGAAGAGGTGACATTTGAGGTGGACTTTAAAGTCTGAGAGGATTTCTGCCCAGGAGTGGTGGGGATGGGCCAGATGCAGGGGCAGAGCCCATTTACCTTTTCCTCTTCCTCACTCCCTGCCCTCCGACCTCAGGGTCAGGCAGGCTGGGGTGAAGCCCTGACCTTGAGGCACTGGGATGTCTCTCAGGGTGAATTTGGCGCTGGCCTACACCGAGCTGACAGAAGAGCTGGGCCGGCTTCGGGAGCTGAGTTCCCTGCAAGGGAGGATCTTGAGGACACTGTTGCAGGAACAGACCCGGAGTGGCGGTGAGCTGGGAGCAGGGCAGGGAGAGGCCCGACCTGGACGGGGGAGGGAAGGGGGTAGCTATGGCAAACCTCCACGATCCTGAGCGACTTCCTTTCCTGTTGCCAGGTCCTTTTACACTCCTGTTGGGAGGGGAGTGGGTAGGTGAGCCACTGGCTCCCCAGGCGCTGATGTCTCTCCACACCTTTGCCCCCCATCCTGTTTTCTCTTCCAGGTCAGAGGCACTCGCCGCTATCGCAGCGCCCCTCCCCGGCCCCCCAGTGTCCCTCCCCATCCCCACCTAACCGAGCGGCGCCCCCGTGCCAGTCCCCAGCCCCCCAGCGCCGCTCGCCCGTGCCCCCGTGCCCCTCGCCCCAGCAGCGCCGGTCGCCCGCCTCGCCCTCCTGCCCGTCGCCCGTTTCGCAGCGCCGCTCCCCGGTGCCTCCGCCGTGCCAGTCCCCTAGCCCGCAGCGCCGCTCCCCGGTGCCCCCCGCCTGCCCGGCCCCGCAGCCGCGGCCCCCGCCGCCCCCGCCGCCCGGGGAGAGGACGCTGGCCGAACGGGCCTATGCCAAGCCGCCCAGCCACCACGTGAAGGCGGGCTTCCAGGGCCGGCGCAGCTACTCCGAGATGGCGGAGGGCGCGGGCTACGCGGGCGCCTCCTCGCCCTGGCTGCAGGCCGAGGCGGCCACGCTTCCCAAGCCCCGGGCCTACGGCGGCGAGCTCTACGGCCCCGGCCGGCCCCTCAGCCCGCGGCGCGCCTTCGAGGGCATCCGACTGCGCTTCGAGAAGCAGCCGTCGGAGGAGGAGGAGTGGGCTGTGCCCGCCAGCCCACCCAGCCCGGAGGGGGGCACTATCCGCTGCGCCTCTTTCTGTGCCGGTTTCCCCATCCCGGAGTCGCCGGCTGCCACCGCCTATGCCCACGCTGAGCACGCGCAGTCCTGGCCGTCCATCAACGTGAGTGGGGCGCCCACGCCTTTCTCGGGCCCCAGCACCTTTAGATAGAGACCAGGGAACCCTGTCCTCCGTTTGGGAACCCGCCCCTCTTGGTTGTCGACGCCATTCAAACCTGAGGGCCAGGGCTGCCTCTCCTTCCACCTGCCCTCCTTGGTTTTCTGGGGCATAGCAGATTTATCTTCACCTCTCTCCTTTGGTCTCTTATTGGCATGAATTGGGGCCTGCACCGTGAAGAATTCTGTTCAGTGCACGGGCTTCAGAGTGACAGTCCTGACTTTGATTCCCCACTCCACCACTTACTAGCTGTGGGGCCTTGACCAAGTTAATTGTCCTCTCATCTGCAAAAAAAAGGCAACAATTATATTATCTAATTAGGGGATTCTTAAGAGGGAGACAGTGAGCCTAAAGCCCTCTGGGGCAGTGCCTGCCTCATAATACACATTGGCTATTATGTTAATGGTGCTGATGAGAATGACCACTACAGCTCTTGGGCTGACACAGAGACAGGCCTGCTTCTCGCGCTTCCTCCAGCGGGCCTCAGAGCATCTGCCGCTGTCTGTCCTGGAAGACATCCCTATGCCAGGGCTCCATCATTTCACTGAAATAATGAATTTCTTGAATGTTGGAGCCACCTTTGCCACCTGGAAGGACCAAAATATATTCCAAAACCAGACAGAAAATTATTTTTGGATTGTGCATTGTTTGGAATTATCCATAGCTTTGAGTTATCTGGGAGCTGTGTCTTAGTCACTCTTAGGGGCATGTCTGAGTCCTGGCTTCCCTCATGACCTCAGTGCTCTCTCATAGACACCTCCCGGGCCCTATGCTGCCATTAGGGGAGTGGCGGCTAGGCTGGGGGGAGGTGTGAGGGGGCTTTGCTGAGAAAGGGTGTCCAGACCCCTTCGGCGTGCTGCAGCCCTCCCTGCCCTGGGACTCCGGAAAGGGAGGCTAGGATGTGGGGACTGTGAGTGGGGGCCAGGAACCATAAATGACTCCCCTCTCTCCCCACAGCTGCTGATGGAGACGGTGGGCTCTGACATCCGCAGCTGCCCCCTCTGCCAGCTGGGTTTCCCTGTCGGGTACCCGGATGATGCCCTCATCAAACACATTGACTCCCACTTGGAGAACAGCAAGATCTAGGGCACCTCCCTCACCCACTGGCTGTTCTTCCACCCTCTCCCCTCACTCCCAGACACTCACTAACTTTGAATGCTGCATGAATATCGCCGGGGGAGGGGCCTACCCCTTGCGACCCCCAGATACCTCCACTAGCTATGAGTCAACAACCTGTGTGCAGTCTTCCCTGGCCCAGGCACCACTCAGCTCTGGCTCTTCCTGGGAGGGCAGCAGAGGCTCTCCCCAACTCTCTGGCTTCTGCTTGGGAGGTGGGGATCCAGGCTGGGACTAGGAAGGGCATACCCCTCCCAGGCCTCTTCCTCTGCCTTTCTGTTCTCAAACAGGGTTGGATCCAAGAAGGTCTCTAGTGTTTGGGCTTGAGGGAGGGGGAGAGTGTCAGAGGCCTCCAGGAGCTCCCCAGCCCATCCCCAGATGCCCATCTTTCCTAGGCTGTGCTGTCCTGGGAGTGCCACCTCTGGGGGTCCCAAAGCCTGCCCTGCACACTGATGCCAGTTCCTCCTTCCTGTGGTCAGCTCGGGGTCATGGTGTGGGCCCCCCCTGGGGGGGAGGGGCATCTTGTTTCTTGCCATTCCCTGCAGGACAGCCCTGTTCTCCTCCTCTGCCCACCCTGGGGAATAGGAGGGTGGCAGAGGACAGGGAGGACCCTGGAGGACAGGGAAGACCCAGCCTAAAGAGGCTGCCCTGGGGATCGGGGAGGGGGGGTCCTTGCACCATGACCCTCAGGCCAGGGTACTGCCAATGCCAGCTGTCCAGGCCCAGGCCCTCCTCCTGGAGCCCCGCACTGAGGCCCAGATTGGCAAGGCAGATGCTCCCGTCCACCCTTATTGGAGCCCCTGACACCACAGGTGCCCTGGAGCCCAGGTGTGACTCAGCATCTGTTAGCTGGGTGGATGTCATCAGCCCCTGCCTCCCAGGCCAGAGCCTGAGACTGGGCCCAGGGTGCTGTGGAGATCAACTTCTAAAGAGCTAACCCCATTCCACACCCCACCGACCCACATTCCCTCTGTGAAATCTACCTCAGAGTCGTACCCCTCAGAAGGACGGGTAAGCAGGAGGTCAGGAGGTCCCCAGGGCTGAGGTGGGGCGCTTCCTCCAGTGAGAGCCTGCTGCCCCCACAAAGAATCCAATCCCCTCCACTGCCAGCCCTTCCCAGGTCTCAGCCCCGGGCAGGTGGCAGTGGACACTACTGTCAGTGCATGTCCCGTTCTGATCCAACTCTTCCAGTCCCCCCCACTCCTCACACCCTTCCTCTGCTCTTCAGTGCAGCGGGGGGAAGGGGTGTGTCGGTGGAGAACGGACCAAGGACTCCAGAGACACATGTCATTGTACCCTGAGTGCTCCCCCAGGGAGCGGAAATGGGAAGGGGGACTGGAGAGGGGAGGCAGGGGCCCCTGTGCTTTCTGAACAAGTTGAAAGTCCAAATAAAACTTACCTGTTCCATCTGCGCTCGGTCTGCGCCCTCTGTGGCTGGGGTGGGGCTAGAACCCTTCGAAGCAGGAGGGCTTGGAAACTAACTCAAGGAACCCAACCATGGAAGGGTGGGCGTTTGGCAAGTAGGGGATGCATGGTCACCCACACTTGAAGGTGATTCTGGGGGTGTGTGCCACAGATGGCACATGACATGGAGTTTATTTAGAACAGATAAGGGCAGCAGAGGATGTCCTCATGACAAAGCAGGCACCCAGCCCTGAGCAGGTGCTGGGGGCCCCTACATGTTCCCTCCCAGCAGGTCTGGCAGGTGGAGGTCCTGAAGCCTTGGGGGTTCAGCATTAGGAAAAGCTATTTATTCATCAAATGATTTCTGCATGCCAGGAACCAGGCAGGGGCCTTGAACAGGAAGAACATCCGTGTTCCATGTCCTCATGGGATTGCAAGCAGGGGAGGGGTTGGGCTCCTGGCTCAGTAGCTGTCTGTAAAGTCCACAGTCTGTGAGGTCAGAGCTGGGTCATGACCCCCTGACTTTTGCCCACGTTCTCTGCCTTCAGAAAGAGCCTGAGCTACTTATTCATCAACTCTGGGTGCCTTTCATTTCCTCGTGGCCCTTTTTTGCCAAGGGTTCACTTAAAAACAGAAAGGGGGGAAAACTTCTCTTTGAAGGCCAGAGGTTCAGCTCTAGACCCAGACACCCTTCTCCAGTCATTGTCAAGGTCCAGACCCCCATAGTGGGATTTCCTAGCCTCCTCTGCTCCTCTTTGGAAGGTAACAACTGCAGCTGCCCTCCAGTTCATCCAACCTGGAGTCCACGTGCTGCCAAGTCCCAAGTGCCAGAAAAGGTGGAAACAGCTGTCCCTGTGTGACACGGTTTCACAAGCCATCGGAAAGAAGGTTCTGGAACCTCTGGAGCATGGTACTCAGTGCCCCCTGGTGCTCTCCCACCTTAATCAACTTAATCAAGGCAGCATCCAGGTTTCTGGATCTGGGGCCCCTTTTTGTATCTCTGGAAGTACTTGCTAGAAGGCCATGAATGAGTTAGGGGTGATACAAAGACACAAGACAAAGAGAAGTCCTGAAAAGGGGCAAATGATGACCCAGGAGTGGGCCTGCACAGAAGCAGGGGGTGACCCAGGTAAACACTCTGATCCATGAGCATGTCTGAAAGTGAGAGGGAACCTGGCTATCCTGAAGCCTGGCCACTGCCCTGTCACTAGGGTGAAGGGGGAATGCAGGGACATAGGGTGCAGATTCTGGCAGCTTGTCGCCTTGATTTTTGGGGACCTGAAAAATGGCTCAGGTGCAGGATGGAAAGTTGCTGGGGGCTGGGAGAGAAAGTGGGGAGGGAAGAGAAAGCTAGTGTGCCCCCAGCCCAGGTCCTCGGAGCTGCTGCCTTCCATCCAATGCCTTCTCAAAAGGAGAGGACAGGGTGGTGGGGAGCTGAAGGGGGGCTGGGAGCCCGCCAAGTCTCATGCTTCTCTATGCCAATCCCTCTCCTTCCTTTCTCAGGCAGGACTGTGATCAGACGTAAAGGCACTTGCTACTCATTGCTCATGGGAGATGATGGTGGGGGGAGAGGGCACCAGAGGCTGAGGAGTGTGGGGCAAAGGGGTCTACATCTTTAGGCTCCTGGAAAGATGGGGAGGGAAGGGATATCTTTGGCAGAAGTGAGGTAGAGGAAACACCTTTGTGAAGGCTGGAGAAGACACACTTGGGGGTCCCAGAGCCAGACCTGGGTGTGGAGAGAGGGGGATGACTTCACAGAGATGGAGCCATCCAGGTTTATCTCCACACGCCAAATCAAAGGCCAGCATCCAACATTCTCTCCAGCTCTGGCTCCTCTGCCCTTAGTCTCTCCTTCAACTGCCGGGTGCCCCTGGGTTCTCCTTGCCCCATCCTAGGGGGCCCTGCAGCCCTGCCCCTCTCCTCCAGGGTTTCCTCAGCCAGAGCTACCAGGGCATGGAGACCCCTGCCCCTCTCCTGGGTCCCCTTGCAGACTGTCAGGCAATCAGCTGAGGAGAGCAACAGCTCGTGTGTGTGTGTGTGTGTGTGTGTGTGTGTGTGTATGTTGTGGGGGGGAGAAGCTGATTTCTAACAAAGGGGAGGGTGTGTGGGTGAGTCAGCTGTGTTAATGAGAAACACCTCACCCAGCTGATTAGGGCTAATGAAGAGGAAAAGAGGGGGTAGGGGATTTCACTTGATGACATCTTTATAGGGTAGGGGGCAGCAGGACAGCTCCCCCAGTCTCATTTCTCCCTCAGCAAGAACAAGAATAGAGCAACTTTGGCTCCTACACGAAGAATTGAGGTCAGACACTAGGATGGAATGTCAAGGGCAAGGGAATCCTAAGTGGGAAAGGGCGGGATAAGATGGCTGGGGGCAGAGGCCAGAGAATGTGGGGAAAAGGGTGGTTGCGAAATCCTCGAGCACCCTGCCCCTATTCTTATCCTTCCCCCAATTTCTCTGTGTTGACTCCAGAGAAATTCTTGGCACTCAGGGCTGCACCCCATGGTTGCCCAAGTGCCTTTTGAGAGTTAACCTGCATCTGCAGAGGGCCATGAGGTGCGCTGCTCACAGGGCACCAGTCTGTGCCCTTCCCATCAGCAGCCTGAAGCAAGAAGGGTCTGGTTTTGGGCATTTACCCAAATGTGGTGCTGCTGTACGCTTATGATCCAGGGAGGCCTGGCAGGGCTGACCAGGAAGGAAGGGGCTCGGGTAGGCGAGGACCTGGACATCAGCTGAAGGCCCTCTTGGTGCCTCCCTTGTCCTTTGTGGCAGAGGCAGAAGCCCCCCACAACCCAGGCCCAGCCTAGAGCTCCACCACTTCAGCCAAAGGCAAGGGCACCAGGCACATCTCGCAGATGTTCTAGTCTGCTGTGTGAGTGAGGGCATGGGGGGAGTAGGGGAGGGGCGGCAAGGGGACAGGATGGGTGTCGGCCAGCACCTCCAACACCTCCTAATTTGCATTACCACTGACACCCTTCTTGACCAAGAAAATGGAGCCAGAAATAACAAGGGAGGAGATGGTTCCCTCAGGGGGCCTATGAGGCTAATCTTTCCTTGCCTCCAACACTCCCACGGTCCTGGGGGCAGGAGGTCACAGCTGGCCTGAGGCAGGGGAAATGCGCCCACTGCTGGGCTCACCCCTCCTTGGAGTGGGCAGACACCCCATCCAGGCCTCCCATTTCCCTTGGCCCCAAATAGCCCAGCCCTTCTTCTTTCCTTCTGAGCCTACTCCACCCTTCCCTCCTCTGGGAATCTGTTCCCTGGGGCCCCTCCTCAAAGATGTGATGACTCCAGCACTGCCCAGCCAGCATGTTGTCTCTGTCAGTATTGTTCTCTTCAGTCTATGTCCTGCCTCCTCCATCAGACTGGGCATTTCCCAGGGGCAGGGACTAAACCTCCCCTGCCAATCTGGGAGCAGCTTAAGGGAGCATTCTGCATAGGAAATAGCCCAAACAGCAGGGGAGTTTTCGATTACATTCTAGAAATGGCATGAGGTAAGTCAGTGTCCATGTGAGATCCTCATCCTTAGTGCTATATGGTAGGAGGAAAGAAAGAGGGACTTTTGCCCTCCCCTGGGAGCCCCCAGCTCTGGGTGGTCCTCCCTGCTAGAGGCCTCTAGTGCACCTTTACAGGTAGTCCCCAGCTGTCAGACTTTTCCCTGTGAGATCCTGGAGAAAGGACCAGGAGTGTTCCATTTTGACATTTTTATCCCCTGCCCAAATGACTACCACACAGACTCCCACAAATGCATTTGGTGCTTAATTTATGTGCGTTGAACTGACTTTTGTTTCCCAGAGAGTGGGGATGGTGTGGCAGCAGTAGCTTGGAGGCAGGAGATGGCAGACACGATGCACCACTGGGAGGGAGGCTCTTTCTCTGCCAGAGGTCCTGGCCGGGAAGGGTGAGGCGGTGAGGGTGGAGGCAGAGCAGAAGGGCCTGGCAGGGAAACCAGGTCGTGAGAGACAGCCGAGAAAGCTGTGAACACACTGTGGGAAGGAGTGAACGATGAACTGAGAACTTCCCCCATTGCCCCCCTCCAGGGATGCTATTTTGAGGGGAGAGAATATATGCAGTGCAGGGGGCAAAGAGGGGGAGTATATCAGCTCCCACAGGGGTCAGCTCGGTCACCACTGCCTCCACCCTCTCAGGCCAGCCATCTTTATTGGCTCCGGGACATACCCCTCCTGCACTTCCCTCTGCATTGGGAAAAATGTCTTGTTCTCTTGAGTGTAAGAGTAGAAAGAACAGGCTGGGAGATTTGAAGCTGGCCTCTTGGCACCTCTTGAGGGTCCCCTGGGGTCTCAGACCTAAGGAGAAGTTTCTATTTCCACTACTTCCTTGGAATGCCAACTGTGGAGGGTACCGCAGGGTAAGGTGGGTGCTAGGCACTGCTCGGCAGGTCAGAACAGTGCTTGCCCCCAACTTCATACTTAGGCACCCTGCGTGGAAGGATACTCCCTTCAGCATCAAACTTAAGGAGCAAATTTGGTTTTAAAAGAGCCAGCACAGAAGGGGGTCCCAGGGCTAGCCGAGCGTACCCAAGGGAGATCTGATCCCTCCGGATGGATGAGGAAGGCGACCTTGCCCCTTTGGCCTGAGGCAACTGGACAGAGAGCCATATCAAGTACAGCCCTTGCTTGGCATCATGGGGAAATTCCTGCACAACCCGTCTGAAGGGCCCTGACTCATTTGGGGATGAAGGCTCCAATGCCCTGTGGGTTTCTGTGGTGGCTGAGGGCAGGGGACAGATGGGGCATGCAGATACAAAGAGGGCTGGGGATGAGTGGAGACTTTTATTTTCGTTTTTGGAACTGGCTGCTTTTCTGCCTGAGCATTCAGCTTCACTCGAAGGCGAAAGGTTGTGGAAGGAACCCTAGGCTAGACCTTAGGAAGAACTTCCTGCGTCTGTGAAGACACTGGGGCACATTTCCAAAGATGAACTGAGGGATCTGGCTCCCAGGGTGTTGTTTTCTGAAGTAGATCCTCTATTCTAAGGCTAGGGAGGTTGGGCCTGCATGGGGCAGTGCAGGCCAGCACCAGAGGTCACTGGAGTCAGAAGGCTCTAAGGAGGAGGGAGGAAGGTGGGCCCAGGTGTCAGAACATATATCTCTCCAAGTCACAGCAGGAAAAAGACCTTAGGGTATGGGATTTGAGTTAGGAGGCCACAGGTGAAAAAGCCCACCTCCCATCTCAATCCCCCCTCACTGTCCTACCTTATGGCAGGGGAGGGGGAAGCAGCTCTGGTGACAGGTGAAGGGGAGGCTGGCTGCTTTACTTGTGCCTGGAGCAAGAGGCCTTGGGACTTCTTGGCAGGGAATCGCAGATTAGGCCTAAACTCAGAATCCTCAGGGGAGATAGGGCAGTGGACAGAGGAGCTGGAGGGGTCCAAGAGGGCAGGGGGATTCAGGGAAACTGTCCTTTCAGCCAGAGCTCTCTGCTCCGAAGGGACACCCAGCCCAGGCTTTGGGCCCAGAGGTAAGTAGGTAGGTGGACGAGCTGATTGAAGGATGATCATGCCCCTCCCCTTCCTGGGGCCCCTGGCCCTGTGGGTGTTGCAGGAGCTGAACTCTCCCTCCACCCCTCAGACTACAAATGCACACTGTGGATAGGAGGTGAGGGGGAGGATCAGGAGATGGTGTGAAGGAGATAGTTCACCCAGAGAGGGGTGAGGGGGAGGAAGGGGACAGTGCCCCCTGGTGCTTGCCTTTCTGGTATGCCCAGCTACACACACTGAACTTACGTGTGGGGACCAGAGAGCCCCTAGCCTGCCTTAGCATCACACCCCTTCTTCCAGTGGCAGATGATAATGCCTGAGGACAGAGGAAGGACTGAGATGGACTAGGCGCAGGGGGTCTAAAGCCACTCCCCAATTACTCAGAGCTCAGGGATTTGTATGTCTCTGGTCTCAGACGTGGCACCAGTCCCTACAGTGGGCAGATATGGATCTCCTCCCCACAGATGGTCAAGCAGAGACACTGCCACTCATACTGTCCTCCAGACCCAGCCTGTCACACTTAGCCCCAGACGTACAAAGCACAGATGGAGGCCCAGTCACACATAGACAACCTTCCCCACTTACCCAACTCCCAGGCTCCATGTGACACCCACCTACAGAGATGCACCCCTCCTGTCACAAATGGTACACACACGCACACACACATAGTCTCACAGAACCAGGATCACAGAGCCACATAGGTGTGTCCCAGATGCCAGAAGGACACAGGTACACACTGCCATGCAGGCACAGACAACCCCATGCAGACCCAGGAACAGTGCACGCCAACACATGCGTGAAGTCCCACATGCACATGCAGACATGTGCTCTTGATCCTGAAACTGACCCCATTACCGAGTGGAGAGCTGGTAAATTATTAACGACAGGCTCTCTCATTTAAGTTGCCACTGTGAGGGTACTGATGAGTCCCTGGGTGGTGCAAATGGTTAAATGCTGAGCTACTAACCAAAGGGTTGGCAGTTCAAGCCCACCCAGAGGTGCCTTGGAAGAAAGGCCTGGTGATCTGCTTCTGAAAGGCCGTAGCCATGAAAACCCTAAGGAATGCAGTTCTACTGTGTAAAACGTGAGGTTGCCATGAGTTGGAATCGATTGGAGGGCAATTGGTTTGCTTTGCTTTTATGAGGGCTCTCACCAGCAGGCAGGTTCAAGCCAGCTCCCGCATACCAGTCCATTATCCTTGGTGGAAATCACATGATAAACCTTCAGTGCACCTGGGTAGCCCTGACTCATCAGGGCAGCTTCTTTCCCTGTGGGGGCGCATCCTCTTTCCTAGCATTTCACTCACCATACTCTTGCTCAGACCCCACTTCCTGCCCCTCTCTCTTTTCCTCCTTCTTCCTTTGCCTCTAGGACCCTGTCACTTGGGGTTGTGAGCTGTGGCTGTACACAGGCCTGGCTCTCTTACTCTGCCCTCTGCTTTCTTTGGCAGGTGATAGACCTATAACTAATTCAGGCAGGCTTCCAGGGGGAGGAGGACAAGGAGATACCCCGTGTTGCCAGAAAAATGTGAAAACTCTCAGTGGCAGGGCTGCCGATGACCTGTATCTGCTTCCTGGAGCCCAGCCCAGCCCTGGCTACTTTAGTCTTCTCCCTGGGGGGTGATCAACATTGAAAACTTCAGACAGGGAGAAGATGGTGCACCTGAGAAAGAGTGTGGGGAGTAAAGAGTGTTCTGAGAATGAAGACTCCCTTCTAGCCATGCTCTGGGAACATTACATCATTTCTCAGCGCTTCTGCTCCTCAATTTGAAAAAATGAAGGGACTGGACTAGGTGGTTTTAATTTCCTTCACAGCTCTGACACTTTAACATTCTATATTTCTAAGATCCTTCCAAACTCTACTCAGTGGGAAGCTTTCCTCAGAGCTAACTAACCTTGATCTTTTTCCTTGTAGCTCCGGAAGCTGGTGAACAGATATGGTTTGGGGATTGGAAGGCGGTGGGTACCACAGCCCAAGGGGCTGGGGGCTGGGCCTGGGTGTCTGTGGGTTTGGGTTGGGCCCTGGCAGGATGTGTACACTTGGGAGATCTTCTAGAAGCTTCTGTTCTCTTCACTGTGGCTCCTGGATTATTCCCTCATAAATATATATAGCAGGGAAGAAAGGAAAGAAGGAAGAAAGGTAGAGAGGAAGGAAAGAAGGAAAGAGGAAAAAAAAAGCAAAAGAAAATAGTTTATTCTGGATCCAGGAAGCAGCCGGCCTAACTAGTAAAGTTGCCAGGGGAACATGGAGGGGATGGGGAGAGAGGTGTTCCTAGTAGGTACAAACCTTGCCCATGTGAATAATTGGTGAGGGGGGGGCAAGCTGGGCTTTCCTGAGCCTTGGTCTGAATCATGCCAGGGTAGGCTCGAGTCCCCCTATCCTGCCCTGGCCAGGGGCAGGGGTCCAGGAGCTGCCCACTCCTCTGCTCCAGGGCCTCTGGCTGCCACTTTGCTGCTCCTTCTGAAACAGCTGAAACCACAAAATTGGCTTGTGGTTGGTGAATATCTGTCACTGCTATTCAGCTTGGCTTCTTAGGATGACTAAGGGGGTTGGAAGCCCCTCCCATTAGCCCCCCAAAATTTTCAGAGGAGTCAGAGGCAGAGATGGAAAAGTGGTTTCCTTTGGAGGCTTTTGCTAGGGTCTGAGCTCCCAGATGCCAGGGCCAGGGAGCACTGTGTCCCAGCATGTCTGTGGGACCACCAAGGCGGGTAACATTCCTGCGCTTCCTCACCCAGCTTGGAAAAGGTAGAGGCTGGGGATGAGGACACCTGGGTCCCCAAAAGAGGTTCCTTTCAACCTTTCTCAGCTTCAGTTCTCCAGGGAGCAGAGCTGCTGCTAAGGATGGGCCTGGGCACAGGGGGTCCCATGGGCAAGGCCTGAGCCTGGCAGCCCCGTTGGTTGGTGCTTGGGCCTGAAACATAGAACCCTAGTTTGGAATTCCCCCACCCCCCTCCCAGGTGGCTGTGTGACCTGGAGACAGTTCCCTCCCCTCTCTGGGCCAAGTCTTGCTGGTGGCCTTTCAGGCAAGCTGATGGAGATGGGAGAAGCCAGGCTGCAAATGGGAATGCCCCTGCCCCAGCCCCTGGTCAGTCTCTGGTCCTAGAGCGCTCTGGCTTCTCAGGCCGCATCTCTCCATCCTTCCCAGAGTCAGGAAAAGAGGACTCAGGTGATCCTGAGTTCAGAGTGGGGTGGGGGTGGGGCAGGCAAGAGAGAGGATATCATTTTTCTCCTGGGATTTTGAACACTCTTGGCCCCTTTTCCTACCTCTTCCTTCCTGTGCATTAGGGGTGGCACCAACGGAGGGCTAGCATCCCCATGATCTCGATCTTATGTAAATAGGGTAAAAGCATCCTTTAGAAAGTGTTGCTATTTTTATTGATCTGTAACAGCTCAAAGGAAGAAGTGCGCTCCCCATGCAAATACAGCTACAAAACAAGCCCCCAGTCCCCTTCCCCATTGCGCTCCCCAAGCCTGGTGGTCCAGGTTCTCTCTGGTTTAGAAATGTGCAGAGTCTGGGAGGCAGGAAGGTGGATCTACACCCCACTCAGTCCCTTTTGGTGACTCTGAGTCCATCTCCCTCTCTTTAAGACTCAGTTTCCCTTACTTGAGATGAAAGACTTGGACACATTTAGTGCCAACCTTCTGTGAATCTGTGATGCTAGGGAAGAAAGAGAAAAGGAAAACAGGGGCCACGTCCTAGGCCCTCACTTTCGGCCCCTCCCCCACTTCTGTAGTCCCCTCCTCCACAATGCGCCCCCACCACCCCCGGTTCTGCCCTGCACTCTCTTTCTGACTCTCATTGTCTCAGTTTCTCTCTCTCCAGCACTCAGCTTCTGTCTCTCCATCTCTCTTTCTGTTTCAGCTCCCTCGTTCTCTCCACCCGCCCCCCCCCCGCCAGTGGGGGCACGTGAGTTCTTACAGACTGCTGACTCAGGCCTTTCCAAAGGGAGGGGAGGACGGGACCCTCAGGTTCCAATTTTCCCAAGGGGTGAGACCCTTATCTAGGTCCTGGGGGTGGGGTTCCGATGACTGGGAGACCTGTCTCTGCTCCCTCAATAGAGGGAGGGAAGGTTGAAGGTCTTGTAGATCTGTGCCTCCCTCCCCAGCGGAGTGCTGGGGGCTCCCTGGTGGGGAGGAAGAGGAGTCAGTTTCTGAGATGAGAAGTGCCACCTCCTGGTAGGCTCCCGACTCGCCCAAACTTTTCCTCCTCAAGTGTGGGGGCTTCTCACTTAAAAGGGAAGAGGGCATCTGCGTAACGCCTCCACCCACCTCTGTGGCAGGGATCTGAGGGGGCTGGAGGGTACTGACCAGATGGGGACTTGGGAAGGCATGGAGAGAGTGTGGACACGGAACATATGAAGAACACTCCTGTGGAAAAATGTGTGACACGCGAGACGTGCCACCTCTCCTCCTCCATCCCACCCTCACCCTCAAGGGTAAGGGGGTTCCACCCTCACATAGGGACCACACACGTGCGCGCGCGCGCACACACACGCACACACTTTCACACACGACGGGCTAGAAGAGCAGGGCTGGGGCGCAGGGCTGAAGGGGGAGGGGCAGGAAGGCAGAGTGGCCCCGCCCCCACCCCAGGCTCAGTGCCCACCGAGTTCCGCCTCCCCGTAGCTGGCGACGTCTCTGCCCCCTTGACTTTTCCCAGCTTCGAAGAAACACCTCCCTTTAGGGGAAAGCGAGATAGTGAGGGGAAGCAGGGGAAGCACTGACTCGGGCAGAGGCGTGAGCCTGATTTTCCAGTCCGGGGCGGGGCGGAGGGAGATGGCACTGGGGACGCTCGGGCGATGGGGGCCCTGACTCAGAGCCAGAACCACAGGGCCCGTCCGCTGTATTGTCGTCGGGGAACAAGAAGCCACCAGGTTTATAAGAAACTGCGATTCATCTCTGCCTTCTTCCACCCCTCTGTGAGGGATCAAGGCTAGACTCAAGGAAGAACTTACAGCCCTGGGGCAGGAAGGGACTATGCGGCAGATTATCCTTTTTGGAAGTCTCCCCTGGGTTTGTTTAAGGAGGATGGAATGTTCTGGGGGCTTTGGATCTTGAGAAGAATCTAGAGTCTAGAGTCTAGAGATGGGGCCCTTGATCTCCCCTGTAAGTTATAAAGGAAAGCCGCCTCCCCACTCCCAGTCCAGAACAGAAGCTCTGAAGCCCCACAAGCTGTCCTCAGAGCCCCTGCTGAGGCTGGGGAGGGGCACACACAAAAAAAAACAAAAACCAATCCCCTTGCCATAGAGTTGATTTCAACTCATAGCAACCCAGTGGGCCCCCAAATCATAGACAGGTTGGCATGAAGCACAGGGAGCAGTGGCCGGTCAGTGGTGGATTCTCGCCTTCGTTTGGGAAACCCGGGGTTTGGTTCCTGGCCTGTGGACTTCACGCAAACCCACCACCTGCCTGTCAGCGGGGGCTTATGTGTTGCTATGATGCTGCACAGGCTTCAGTGGAACTGCCAGACTAATACAGACTAGGAAGAAAGGCCTGGCAATCTACTCCCAAAAATCAGCCAATGGAAACTCTATGGATCACAATGGTCTGACCCCATTGTGCATGGGGTCGCCATGACTCTAAGGCAGCTAATGACAACACGGAGTGACGGTGGAACAGATGGCAGCTCCACCTTGCTGTTGCCCACCTCTTGGGCACAGGGTCACTGGTCCCAAGGTGAGAAGACAGAGAGAGAGAGAGCGCGCATGCTAACAAGACAGAACAGGTTCTATTAGCAGGAGGGCAGAGCTGAAGGTGTGACGCATTTCAGACTGGGCAGGGAGAAGGAGGCAAGCAGCACCTGGAGGGAGCATGCCTGTGGTGCCCTCCTCCCGTTTCTAAGAGCTGCCCACCCCCCTCCCACTCAGAAACACCTAACAGCTTGGGTGTCTGGCAGTGGTGCCAGGACCAGGGAGTTCAGAGAAGCGAGGAACACCCCCACCGCCTCCCCCTCCTTACCTGGAGACCAGGACTCCTGGTTTCTTCCTGTCTGGACCCATCTTTCTTCACTGCCCCATGTCTAGCCTGGCGTTGGCTATGTGTCTGAGCCAGTCCCTGCCCCTTTCTGTTCTTCAGTCCTGCTTCTTACCCTTCCTGCCCCGCCCCTATGAATGGGGTGGGATTTGCTGAGTAATGGAGTTCAATTCTCCAGGGTCATCAGGCAGAAAAGGACACCAGGAGAGGTGAGAAAATGAGGCCTGGGCTGTGAGGGATGATATTGGGACACCATGAATGACTTCTCAAAGTATGGGGAACATTCACCAGGTGACTGGGAGAGGCTTTAGGGTCTTGCCTTTCTCTGAAGGGAATGTCTCTCAGCCAGGGGAGTATTTCCTGGTTGGGCAGGATCCCTTGTGAGGAGAGAGGAATAAGGGATAAAAATAACAGAGCCTGAGGAATTTGCATCACTCCTCTGAGCATCAGTTTCCCCATCTGTAAAACGGGAATAAGGATAGTATTCTCTTCACACATGTGAGAAAGGTGCGGTCATGGAAAGGGCACAGTGCAAGCATAAGGGCCCATCATTGGGTCACTAGCTGTGTGATTTTGACAAGGTACTTAACCTCTCAATACCTCTGAGTTTCCTCGAATGTAAAAGGGGAGCGATGGTCTCTGCCTAACTGACCTCATATATTGCAAAGTCTAATGAATTCAGGGTATCAATTGCCTAGAGGATGTTCCCTCACCCTTTTTTTTACCCCCAAGCAGCAGGAAGAACTCCAGTTTTTTCATTTCCAAGTTCACTGGGAGTTAAGGGACAAAACAAAGCAAAGCTGAGCTTGGCATTATGTCCAAAGCAGCAGGGGCCCTGGTGCATAGCCCATTCCTGGGGTTCTGAGCCTTGGTGATCCCAGGTCAGTGTGTGTGTGTGAATACAAGGTTGATGGCCCCAGTATCTGGATTTCCAGCTAGTGGTTCAGCTGCTAAGGACTTGCCTGACCACAGCTGTCCCCCTGCCACAAGCCACACATACACAGAGAATGTCAGATCCTGGTGCCAGTGATTAGAAAGAAGTGGCAGAGGGCATGGGGATGGGGGGCAATGATGGGAAACCCACACCAGGTTCATGCCCCCTGTGGCTGGGGATTCAGGTCCAGGGGACCTCCCAAGGCCCTGCACAGTGCGCCAGCTGCCCATGGCCCTGTGGACAGAGGTTGGCAGGATGCCATGTGACACTTCCTGGGTAGCCAAGGGGAGTGAGCAGCAGACAACAGGCTCCCAGGGAAATTCAGACTAGCGTGTCGGAGTGGATCTGTGTCTGGGGTGGTAAGTGGGGTTAAACTCAAGGTCAGACCTAGCCAATCCATTTCCTCACCAGCATGGCCTTGGGTGCCCTCCCATTGCAGTGGCTGGGACCCAGGTGCCCACTCAGCTTGAGAAGACGCTGCTGGGAGCCGGGAGCCTGGCTGGTCCCTCCGTTCGGGACACTGGTTGCCTGATTTCTGCCTGTTTGGGATTTGTGAGGAACAGAGAAATGAAGTGTGGGTCCCGGGCCTCCGTGCCACAGCCAAGTTCATGTGCTAACCTCTCTGCGGACTTCATGGATCTCAAAAAAGGAAACAGGGTTGAGCTGCAATGTGAGGAGCTGTGGGAGGACAACCAAAAGAACTTCCCAGCCTTAAATGGATGGGGTGGGAAGTGGCTGTAAACTGCCTAAATGGGGGAAATACTACCAGGCATCTCAGAGTTCTGTTTAATCCAAACACAGTCCATCAGCCTCCTGTTCAGTCCTTGGAGTCTCTGGGTTGGTACAAATGGTTAACACGTTCAGCTGCTAACCAAAAGGTTGGAGGTTTGAGCCCGCCCAGAAGCACTTTGGAAGAAAGGCCTGGCAATCTACTTCCGAAAAATCAGCCATTGAAAGCTCTGTAGAGCACAGTTCTACTTGGACACACATGGTGTCACCACGAGAGGGAGTTGACTTGATGGAACTGGGTTTTTTGTTTTTTTTAATTAAATACATGGAGATCATCATCTGGTCTCGGGCTTCTGGGTCTTCTCCTTCACTCCTCCTTGCCCTCTGCCTTATTTATTCCTTTCCCAGGTCACTGACATGTTTCACGGCAGGAGTTGAGAAGGAGGGAAGGAGGGACAATAGTCTCTAAGTTTCTAGAATAAAATTTGTATGTATGTTGGGGGTGGGTTAGGGTGGGCAGGAGAGTTGCATCTGCATGCCTTTGAGGAGGAAGGTGGTACAACAGGAAGACCAGAAGGTAGAGAGCAGGTAGAATTCCAAAATGTCCCCACGATATGGGGCTGAAGGAGGCAGAGGCCAGCTGAGAGGTCTGCAGCCTTCTTGTCCCTACTCCCCGCTCACCCACCCCTGCAAACACTCCTCTTCCTCCCCCACCCCATTTTGTCCTGCAGCCCCAGGGTTCTCATCACAGACCCAGTGCGGCTGCGGCTTCTTCCCTCTGACCTATTTTTTAATCATTTGATGGGAATTCTCTCCCCCCCAAACCAAAGCCCCGACCCCCTGGGCCCGTCAGCTCCACCTCGTGTCAAAACCGCCCCTGTCACTTTGTGTTGGTCTCTCAGTCCAGCCGGCCCCTCCCCGCAGGGCCTGAGAACAGCAGCTAATTACCCAGCTGCTGAGCCCCTCTGTGCCCCTCCACCCTCAGCCCCAACCAAGGGTCCCTGAGGAGGACCTCTTTGAGGAGAAACTGGGATCTCCTCACCTTCCTGCTGCTTGGCAGAAAGTCCTTCCTTCTATCTAACGCTTCTTCCCTCTGTCCTGCACCTAGTGGTGCTGAATCTCAAAGGCCACTGGTGCTGGAAGAGACTTTGGGACATCTCTTGGATAGACAGAAAGGGACAACTGGTCTTTTGCACTGGGTTTAAGGATGTCTTCCACCACACTGACTCTCTAACAGAATTCTAGGGCATGGTCTCTGCCAAATGTCTCATTTTACAGAGCAGGAAACTGAGGCACAGAGAGGGAAAGGGCCTGGCCCAAGGTCATCCAGGGCTAGTGGTAGAGCCAGGATCAGAACCCAGAGCTCCGTGTCCATCTTTCCATTTGCTATGAATCTTCTTCATTCTGTGTATTTCAGTTTCTGTGCGGGCATGTCCTCCTGCATACCCCTGCCTCGCTTGCCCACCGGCCTGGTGTTTCAGGGCTGTCCAGCTGCATCAGGCACCACTTAGGAATTGGGATTTAGTCTCTTCATCTCTTCTGCTTCCCTACTAGCCCTTGTCCCCTCTTTCCCTCCCCCTTTCATCCATCCCTGGTCCAGCCCATAAGTTGGCCCCATCCCCCCTTGCAACAACTAACCAGGTGGACAAGTCAAAGGGATCAGGTCAGAGCAAGAAAGGCCCGGAGCAGATTCACAGATGGAGGCCTGGCCCCAGATAGACAGACAAACGTGCGACAGACTCACTGAGAACTAGAGAGACCTTGAGACACTGATAGACCCAGAATCAGACAAACAGAGGAGGGAACCACAGAGACCCAGAAGGCCAGAGAGGCCACTCTAGAGACAGGGCAAACAGGGATATACTGGGCTCACAGGAAGCCAGGAGAGGGCCTTGGAAGGAGAGGGGGCCAGGTGCGGACTGTTGTGCTAACCTGTGGCCAGAGACCCTCCTGAGTGACCTCACATGGGAGGGTAGGCCTGGCAGAGCCTGGCTATGCAAAGAAGTTGTGCCCATCTCTGAGAGATGGGAAGCTGGGAGAAACCTGGCTTGGGGGGGTTAACCCCTGGGACTGTAACCTCCCTCTCCATTCCCTTCCCCCCTGCCCTTTGCTTTCTTCCCTCCTCCCCTAGCTCCCTTTACCCAAAGCCCTGGGTATTCCCCCCAACCCCCACTCGGGGTAACCAGACCCTGCTTCCTGCCTGAGATTAAGGGCCTGTCTGCTAAGATTCCCCAGGAAGGAGGGGCAGCCTCTCCCCAGGGACTCCCTGGAGCTCAGGCTTCCCATCCACACCCTGCCATGGCCCCATGATTACAGGGCTGCTCAAGAACCCACTGTCTTAATGTCCCTTCAGGAGGGTGCAGGAGCACTAGCCTGGGAGTATAGTGATGGGGGGGTGCCATGTGGGTGTGGGTGTGTGTGGAGTGTGTAGATCTTGTGTGAAGAACTGGGGTGGGGTAAGAGTGGTTACAGACCAAGAGAGAATAGATGATTTGAGAGAAGTGCTGAAATGCAGAGGTGACCTAGGCATGGCCTGGAGCCAAAGGGTAAGGCTGCCCTGCCTTGGGGGTGTGTGGGTTGGGGAAGGGTGACGCAGCCTGGAGGTGAGACCCTGGAGCCCTTGACCTTGGGATGAGCCCTCCATCCTGTGGTCACACTGACCACCTGGTGCTGGGTGCTGGGGACTCGGAACTCCTGCAGCTGTCATGGGGGGGGGCTCTACAGGTGCTTGCCACTCCCCTTCCACCATCCATGGCTGTTAATCCGATGGTTCCGGCCATGCTCTCTGAAGGACTGGCAGTCTAGGCCCAGAGCTGGGCAGGTGCAGGGTGGGTGAGGGTGGGCAGAGTCAGGTGCCCAAGGAGCTCAGGGAGCCTGGACAAGAGACAAGAGAAGGGGGTGGGTTTACAGGGACTGGATCCTGGGGATTTCCCTAGCATGGCTCTGGGTGTGTACCCTGGGGGGGTACATGCCTGTACTGGCTTGTGCTTTGTAAGTCCACACCTGAGGGGCAAGTGGTTTGAGGAGCCTGAGAACTCTGGCCCCCAGGGTCACGATGCTAGGGGCAGGGGCTGAGCCTGATCCATCTTTGCGACCCTAGAGTCCCCAGGGTCTGCCTATCTCAGGCTTTAGAACATGAGTCTCCAATGAATGGTGTATGGGAATCAGGAGGGAAAGCCTGTCCTTTCTGAGATGGGCCCAAGGCCCTGAGTGGGGATGGAGGCTGAGTGAGAAGACGATTTTGGGGAGGACCAAGGGGTGAGCCACTAAGAGAGAGGAAGGACAGGGGAGATGGCAGGTAGCTTGGAGTGGAGGAAAGAGGGGCAGTTTGGCCCGGCCTGTGGCTCTGCTCTGCTCTTGCCTAAGGCAGACCCCTTAGCCTTTATCCACCTCACACCTGACTTGAGACCTGCTTAGTCCTGACAGAGAGTATATTAGCTCCATTTACTGAAAAGGAAACTGAGAGAAGTTAAGATACTCAGGTCCTACAGCCAGTGAAGGCAGGAGTTGGGGTTCCAACCCAGTTCCCAAGGAAGCCCACCTGCTTCCCCCTGACCCAGCCTCCAGCACCCCACAGGCCTCTCTCCTTTCTCTCCCTGGCCCATCTGCTTCTCTCCTTTCTTGCACCCCTCTTCCCCTGTCATGTTCTGGGTCTCTAACTTTGTGGTCCCTGGCCCTCTCCATCTCTAAATCTCTTTTTCAGAAAGGAACACAGGCCTCTCACTTTACTCTCTCTTTCCTTTCATGTCTCATCCCCAACACACTGCTCCCCTCCCTTCACTTATCTCCCCTCTTAACCCTTCAAAGCTGTGCCTAGCAAGAGGAAGGGCAGAAATATGCATGCTGATGCCCCTGGGGCTCTGAGTTTCCACCACAGCTGCCCCTCACCAGCTCCCCCATATTCCTCCTGCACAGGGCTCCATCTTCCCCGTCCCTGGGGTGGCTGTTAGATTCTGGGGTGAGGGAGTATCTGGTCCTGAAACTTGGATAAGAAAATCTTTTCAGTGCCGGTAGCCACCCTTGTTGGGCATTAAAACTTCTTTCCACATGCCTAGGAGACCCCACCAAGCAAGCTCAGGGCAAGCTTTCTTAGGATGGAGACTTGGAGGTGGAAGAACAAAGTGGGAGGGGCCTGAGAGGGGGCTGCGTGGACTCCCTGAAGTCCTTCTTAAAAGTACAGATTCCCAGGCCCTGCTAGACCTGTGAATCAGAATCTCCAGAGGTGGGCACCGGAAATCTGCATTGTAACAGCTCCCTGGCACAGCCTGTGACCCATGGTATAGCAGGTGCTGTGTGACATCAGGGGAGCCTCTCACTTTCTTTGAGTCTTAATGGGGAACGTCATAAAAAGAAGCTTTGGATGCGTTCAATGGACACGGAGTGAAGAAGCCAGAGCCTAGGCTGGCAGATTATGGGCATCCAAGCTTTTCTAATGTGATCAGATGACTTTTCATTTATTATTATTATTCTCCCTCACATCAGGAAGACAACGACTTTTGTGGGAAGAGCACTGGACTAGGAGTCGAAATGCCTGAGTCCCAGCTCCAGCTTTGCCACCAATGGGGTGTGAGTTTGGTACATCATTCAGTTTCCCATATTTGTCATCCAGCCTACCACATAAATTTGATGTTTATTGGAGGCCATGTCCTTCCCATCCTGGACACCTGGCCCATGTTTCTTTGCCCCTTCCCACCAGGCCAGCCTTCTGGAAGCTCATTGTATTCGTGTGATGAGAAGGGAGCCAGGAGGGGACAGCTGTGGGGAAATGAGGGGATGCCAGGGGGCCTGGTCTTCTCCAGCCTCCTTTTCCACCTCTCCAACCCTGGGGCCTGGGGAGGGAGGGAGAGAGGTGGCAGCAAGAGGAGGAGGTGTCACTGCTAGGGTTCTTCTTCTCACCCAAGCTGGCAGAGTGGCGGGACTGGCAGTGGTGACGCCAGGGCCACTCAGCCCCCGCTTTTCACAAGCACTTTCTTTTCTGGGTGGAAGCAATTGGGGTTGGGGGGTGAAGAATCGCAGGTTGATGAGCCAGGCTGTAAGACCCCCTAACAGCCATCAGCCCACTGGGTTATACAGAGAAGGCCCCACTCACCCTTTTCCTCCAGATACTGTCCCCAGATCACCTGACTCTGATTTCCATAACCCTTCCTGCCCCAGAGAGCTGGGTGGGATCTCAGACCACCCTGCTGAAAGGCAGGGGTATAGGCCTCTTCACCTGAGGATTAGGGTGAAAATTAAGTGGGTGAGAGGCAGGGAGGAAGATCCCATCTGGCCTTCCACGGCCAAGCACTTAGCGAAAATATCCCCCCAAAAGGTGTCAGCCTTCAGTAGTCTCATGTCTCCTGGGGAAATCAGTCATTCGAGGCAGCCTTAGTGAAATCTCTCACGATTCCCAAACAGTAGCCAAGGGTCCTAGCATCACCATTTCTTTCAGAGTGCTGCCCTCTGAGACCAGCAGGCAGAAAGTTCTCTTCCTTAAGGCTCTAGGAAATCGTGGGTAAAAGGTTGAGGAGGAGGCCAGTCCTCGTTTCTGGTGTTTTCAAGTATCCGGTCTCCACCCTCCAGGGATCCTCTCCCCCCACACTCTCCCTAGGTCATGCCCGCCCCCTGGGGTCCCCAGCCTCATCTTCACCTGCCAACCTACCTCTCTCGGTTCAGCTCTAGTTGGGAGCGGAGAGTCCCACTGGGGCCCTGAGGGTGAAGCCCCATCGGGCTGGGACAGAGACGTAAAGATAGGGCCAGCCCTCAGGGGAAAATTGGGGAGGGCTGAGATGAAGAGACAAGAGAGGAACTTTGGACTTGATGAAAACTGTATTTTTTAAAAGCACTCTTAAAAATGTAAATCCTTATCTATATACTGACATGCAAAAAATTTCACGACGCCTTGTTGAGTGAAAAAAAAATACACATTACAAGACAGCACATGTGGTGTTTATATAAAAATTACCGATGAGTGTGCACAAAAGACAGAAACAGAAAGTGTGGAGGGAGTGTATCTGGACAGGGGCTTCCAGAGATGTTAATCCCGCTTGCCTCGGAGGTGTGGAACTTGGAGTGATTTATATAGCCTTTTTATTTATTTATTTTTACTTTTCTGTGCTGCTTATATTTTCTATAGGAGTGCATTTTATCTTTATACACAGGAAAACTTCCGAAGACAGTATTTTCACTTAGGGAAAGAAAAAAAAAGGTTGTTTTCATCATAAAAGCAGTATAACTGTTAGTTAACAAAAAAGGAAAATAGAGGAAAGACAAGCGCCCGAGTCCCATCACGGAGGCAGCCCTTCAGAGCCTGTGGTGGGTTTCCTTCCTGTCAGCGGACTTCTAGTCTTCGCAGCAGCTTTTCCATCCAGGTATAATAATAGATTGGAAAGTAAGCGCTGCACACAGATGCGCCTCATGTGAGTTCGCAGCCCCTCTGAGAAGTAGATCTGTGCACAGATGAGGCACATGAGGCTGCCTTTCAGACAAGTGACTTGCCCAGGTCACGGGAACCTGAGAGACAGGCAGAGCTAGTCCTGGGACTGGAGTATGAGCCCTCGGGGCCCTGTGCACTTTTCAGTGCCCACAGCTGGCCGCCATGACGGGTAGGGTGACTTTTGTGGGCCCGACCCAGCCCAGGGTCCTGCAAACGAGGGACGGCTGCTGCTGCAATCCCCTTTAAGAACCGCTTCTTGCTGCCAAAGGTCCAAAAAGTAGCCCAGGGCCCCTCTCTTTCAAGAAGTGCTGCCCCACCTAGAACAGCGCACAGGCTCCATGTTTGCCCTGGGACTTGAGAGACAAGTTACATGGGACACAACCCACCCGGACCTCTGGTGGGAGAAAGAGGACAGACACCACGCAAAGCCACTTAGCACAGAGCCTGGACGCACGGCGGGCAGCAATAAATCTGTTGAATGTTCAGGGTCTCAGTAGGCTCCGAGCCAGCCGGTGTCCTGAGCCCCATCTGGGCCATCACTGAAGGCTTCCCCTAGGAGGGGGCCTTTGAGCTGAACCTTCCAGAATGGGTAGAATTTCCCCGAGGGTCCAGGGGAAAGGAACCGGCTGGCCTCTCCGGTGGAGGGGTTGGCAATCCTAGGTCTCGAAGCGCGTACTATGAAGCGCGCGGGAACTTGCTGGTCCTCACCGTGGGGGGCCCGATGGTCCGCACCAGCAGCGAAGAATTTGCCTAGTATTAGCCACGAGGGGGCGGGGAGAGCGGGGCGGGGCCCAGATGGCCCGGTGGGGGGACCCGGGAGAGCTTCATAAAGCCACAGGAAAGGCGCCGCGACGCTAGTGACAGCGGCCCTCAGGAGAGGGAGCCGGGAGCTGCCGCGCGCCCGCCAGACGCGGGCGCAGCACTCAGGCGACCCAGCCCGCCTCGGTGGGGCCCCCGCACAGGGGCCCCCGCCCCGCCCCCGCGCCCAGGCCGTCCGGACCCCCTCACCTGCCCCGGCGCGCGTGCAGTGGGCTCGGCCGCGCCTTCGACGGCAGCGGGGAGGTGCCCGGCCCGCCCCGGATGGGCATCGTGGAGCCGGGCTGCGGAGACATGCTGACGGGCACGGAGCCCATGCCTGCGAGCGAAGAGGGCCGAGCGCTTGGCGCCGACCCGCAGGGCCGCTACTTCTACCCGGAGCCCGCTGCGCAGGACGCGGCCGACCGGCGCGGAGGCGGCAGCCTGGGGGCGCCCTATCCCGGGGGCGCCCTGGTGCCGGCTCCGCCCGGCCGCTTCCTGGGAACCTACGCCTACCCGGCCCGGCCCCAAGCCGCCGGCTTCCCCGGCGCGGCCGATCCCTTCCCGCCGCCGGCGGGCGCCGAGGGTTACCAGCCCCGGGACGGCTACGCGGCCCCTGACCCGCGAACCGGCCTCTACGCCGGGCCGCGAGAGGACTATGCGCTGCCCGCCGGGCTCGAGGTGTCGGGGAAGCTGCGCGTCGCGCTCAACAACCACCTGTTGTGGTCCAAGTTCAACCAGCACCAGACGGAGATGATCATCACCAAGCAAGGCCGGTGAGTGGGCGCGCCCCGAGGGCCGGGCGCTGCCGGGCTGGGGGAGCCTCTGCCTTTCGGAACAAGGACTTTTTTTTTTTTTTTTTCTGTCTAGACAATGCGAGTGTCTCCGCGTCCCTAGCAGTTTTGTCTTAAGTTTTCCGAGGTGGGGGGGGGGGGGCGGGGAGCGGCTTTATAATAAGAACAGGGAACACTCTGGGAGTTGTTTGCCCCCAGGGCAGCTCTCCAAGGAGCCAGAGAACTCAAAAGGGAGATGGAAGAGAGCTGGAGCGAGGAGAAGTCATCTTGGTTTAGGGTAGGGGGTCCCTCGGCTTCATCCCGAATTGGTGTGCGCTCTGCTCAGCTCTCTGCCCCGGTGCGGTCCGTGCGGTCCGAGGGCCAAAGGAGGAGCCAGGGTTCCAGGTCTGACAGAGCAGGATGCCCCTGAGCCCCTATTTGTGGGGAAATGGGGGGGGCAGAGTCTGCAGTGTGTGGGGTGATAACCCGGCCCCTCATTTCGCAGGCTGTCTGTGCCCATCTCCCCCTAGCCCCTTTGCTGTCATTGTGCTAATGTCAGCTTTTTTGGGGGGAGGCAGCATAGACTGGGATTTGGTGACATGGAGACACAGTTGCCAAGTTTCCTTTCCGGTCATACTTTGAGATCATATGTCTGGTGTGTGTGTGTGTTGGGGGAGGTAAAATGTGAGGGGTGCATTGGTCCCTTAGAGTCACAGGCCCCTGCTGGAAGGCACAGATGCCCACATGTCTGAGCCTGTGAAGATAATCCAAGGGTCTCAGTTGGCCACCAGCCCCACACTCCACATCCTTCCAGGCCTGCCCTCTCAAAGCCTGTCCGCACCCCTGTCCACATAATTCCAGGTCTAGGTCTAGCTTAGGGAAAGTTTGGAGGGGGACCCCCATGACCCCGTGGTTCAGGGTCCCCTGAGCTCAGTGTGTGAGGGGTAAGGTTTAGGGTTTAAGGTGCTGCTTCCGGATAGAGCCTCCTGTGTGGGGAAAGAAAGAGAAACTTGTGACTTGTGTGGTATTTGTTTAGTAAGCAACCCCCTGAGTGGGCCCTGCCTGTGTGGGGCTCATGTGGGGAACGCACCAACGAGGACCTCTGTGTGGAAAGGCTGTGTCACCAGTGGACCCAGGGGGGTAGGTCTGAGGCCAGGGAGCAGTTGGAGAGCTGGAGAGGGGATATCAAGTGTGGGGCCTGGGGAGGGAAAGGGAAGAGGCCATGCTAGGCCTGGGGTTGGCATTCAATCTGGGCATCTTCCCTCCAGACAATTTCGTGGGGCAGCCTGGGATTGAGGGACCTGTCCCACAACCACAATTCTTTTTTTAAATTCCTGAGGTGTTCCTCTGTTCTCTGGAATGAACCCAGGGTAGTAGGCATTTTCTTTCATGATTCAGCCTTCATCTCCTAAGCCTTCTGATAATTCTTCTCTGCTGCCCCCAACCCTAGTTCGCCTCTGGAAACACCCAGGCACAGCCCAGGCTTCTGGTCCCAGTGTGTCTAAACTGGCCAAGGCCCAGAAGATCCCATCTAACCCTCTCCCTGCACAGGCAGGGAAACAGGCCCAGAGAAGGCAAAAGGCTCTTCTGAGGTTCCACAGCACAGCCATCAGTGCAGGGGTGGCCCCAGAACCCAGAGGGTATCTACCCAGGTCTCCTCCTGCCCCTCATGGCCACCAGTTAAAAACAGCCACCCATGTTGTCCGAAGGCCTTGATGCATTCAGAGTGCTTTCACTTCTATTATTTCACTGTACGTTGGGTAGAACAGGCAATCTGCCCATTTTACAGCTGAGGAGACTGAGGTGTAAGGATATCGAGTGGTTTGCTCAGGGCCACGCAGCAGACCAGAACTCAGGCCTCCGAACCCACCACTCTATGATGTGGTCTGAAGGCATTCACCCCAGCCTCCCATCCTCGGGCCTGGCCGAGGTCTCACAGCCAGGCCTCTGCCCCTCTGGTCCAGGGATAGAGTCGGGGAGCTTCAGCCAGAACTGCAGGGTTCAGGCTGGGCTAAGCCAGCTGCCTGTCTGTCTGTGGGCTGTTTAGGAAGGTATTTCAGAGGCATGGGTCTCTAAGTGTGTATCACCAGCTCAACCACGATGGCCTCCTTCTGTTCTTGATGTTTCTGCTGAATAATCCTCTCTAGACCAGTTTCATTGTCTCCCTTTTGAATCCATACACTTAAATTTTTTTATTATGAAAAATTTAAAACATACACAAATGTGGAGAGAAAAATGTGGCATACCTCCACGTCCCCATCACCTCTTCAGCAGTTGTCAACATGGTCCAGTCTTGTTTCTTCTTTTTTCTCACCCACTTCCACCTCTTCGGTCTGCAGCTGTATTAGTAATATAATAACTAGTAAGTAAATCATAGACAGTATATTGTTTCATCCTTAAGTACTTCTCTAAACATCTCTGAAAGTGACTTTTTAAAAATTGTGTTTAAAAACAGTATCATTATCAAACTTGATAAAAATTCATCAGAAATCCCTAAATATCATCCAAGTTCCCTGATGGTTTCATCAAGTGTTTGTGTGTTTTACAGTCCTCACAGTTTTCCATCTGCCCTGAGGGGCTACTTTAGGCTCCCCAGGGTACCTGTGGGAAGGGGGAACAGAGACCCCTTGTCCATCTCCTTTGATGCCCCTCCTGGAATCGGCCCTCAGGGACCCCATGTTGGGGTAGGGGAGACAGGGGATACACTACCCTCAGTTCAGCCCCACTAGCCTCGAATCAGTATCTTCTCAGCTTGGGCTCCAGTAATCTGGGAAGTCAGTGGCCATTTCCTCCCAGTACATGCTTCTGAGAAGGAAGACCTGGGCTCAGAGGATAGCTCCCTTTCTGTCCTCCTGCCATGGTGGGCTGGCCGGTCCTCCTGCAGGTTCCAGTGACCTGCCAGTCACCATCACATCACCCATGACCTTCTTCCCTTTCGAAAAATCCTTCCACCCAAGGCCTACCCACAGCCCTGCAGCCTTTTGCCTTGGGCTGACTCACTCCCTCCCAGATCCTTCCTCTCCTACCCACCCTCAACCCATCCTTCAGCTGGACAAGTGCCACAGTCATGCTCGCCCCAAGGGGAGAATGGGGTGGGGCTCCTGGGTTCAAAGACTAGTTGAGGCGGCTCAAATGGGGCTGGGAGAGGGAAGTTGAGGACAAAACAACTGTTTGGCCCAACTGGAGATTTCTGTTTTTTTTATAAGCTTGTGTGTTTGTGGAGAATTTAGGCAGCCTGATAGGGCCCAACAGACTTGCGTTGGGTGTTTTTGTTTGGCAGTATATGTGTGTTGTGAATGTGCTATTGAGTAGATACTAGTTGATGGTAGACATTCTCAGTAGAGGAAGAGAGAGGCCCGTTTCTCCGTGTATGTGGGTGCGTGGGTGTGTATTAATCGCTGGCAACCCCCACTTTTCTGGGTGTGATTGGCTGATTATTATAATTAAGATAACTTTGGGTAGCTCTGTTGTTAAATAGCTCAATTTGCTTTTGTGTATGTGTGCGATGGTAAGGGTTGATTAAATAACCATTTCAGTCTCACAGGGTCCTTGGTGGCCTCGTAGCTACTATGTTTTTTCTCTTCTTCATATTCCCAACTCTTATGAACTTTTTAGGTCCTAATTTTTTTTTTTTTTTTCTTTTTTAGCCTAATCCTGCTTTCTGTTAGGGCTGACTGGCTTCATTTCTCACTGGGCAGGTGAAAACCGCTTTGCTTTTTGTTTGGCCATTTACCAGTAGCCGTCTGATTTCTATTAAGTGAGTCTGAGGTTGGTAATGCCCAAGCACATTTCACATTTGGAAAGGTACACAGCATTGCCAAAATACCCTTCTGAAAGGTGGTACCAGTTTATACTGCCACCGATAGTGTATAAGAGGACCCATTTCCCACAGCCTCATCAGCACTGATGTTGCTGTTAGCTGCATTCAGTTTCCCCACTGGTGGTGACCCCGTGTGTGACAGATTAAAATTGCTCCATAGGGTCTTCTTGACTATAATCTTTACAGAAGGCACCCTCGTGGCACAACAGTTAAGTGTTCGGTTGCTAACCTAAAGGCTAGTGGTTCAAGCCCACCCAGTGGCTCCAAGGAACAAAGATCAAGACCTGGCTATCCGCTCCTGTAAAAATTATAGCCTAGAAAATCCTATGGGGCAATTCTATTCTGTCACATGGTGTCGCTAAGAGTCGAAATCAACTTGAGGGCACCTAACAACAACGACAATCTTTACGGAAGCAGGTCAGCGGACATTTTCTTCCTCAGAGCCTCTGGGTGTGTTCACACCACCAACATTTAGGTTGGCAGCCAATTGCAAATTTCTTGTGCTACCCGGGCTTCTTCATTAGCATTAGATATTACCAATTTTTAAACATTTTTCCAATTGAAGGACAAAAGTGATCTCCTTGTTATTTTAATTTACACTCAATGATGGTGACATGGTACATGCCCAGGTGTTCAGGGCTGGGAAGGGATGTGATGACCTTGGGAATCGTCTCAAGTAAGGTTGGTCCTTAGGGGCAGCAAATGAGGAATTTGCCATCTTGGACTCTGTCCTGTGAGGGTGGGATGATGGCTGCTAAGTGGGTTGTTTTAGGGGGTTAGTTTGGTACCCTACCCATTTCTACTCCCTGTTCCTTCCCAACAAAGTGTTATGTAAATCAGGGCTATATTGGGATTCCAGCTGGTGGGGCTTTTAGACTTTTAGGGTGAAACTGAGACCTACCTTCTCCTCTCTCTTCTCCACTGTCCCCTTCCTGTGTCTCCTCCATTTCCCCCTGTTGTCCTTAGCCCTGGAGCCCTGGTGGTGCAATGGTTAAGAGCTATGGCTGCTAACCGAAAGGTCGGCACTTTGAATCCATCTGCCACTCCTTGAAAACTTTGTGGGGCAGTTCTACTCTGTCCTATAGGGTCACTGTGAGTTGGAATTGACTCGATGGCAATGGGTTTGGTTTGGTTTTTGGTATTGTTAGCCCTGACCCATGGCAACCCCATGCACGATGGGATCAGACTGTTGTGATCCATAGAGTTTTCATCGGCTGATTTTTTGAAAGTAGATTGACAGGCCTTTTTTCCTAGTCTGTCTTAGCCTGGAAGCCCTACTCAAACCTGTTCAGTGTTGTAGCAACTTGTAAGCCTCCACTGACAGACAGGTGGTGGCTGTGCTCGAAGTGCGTTGCTCAGGAATTGAACCTGGGTCTCCAACATGGAAGGCAAGAATTCTACCACTGAACCACCACTACCCTCCAGTTTCCCTCTACTAGAGATCAAAGCTGGATGGAGGAGGGATAGAGACCACAGCACGTGCTCTGCACGCATAAGACCCCAGCTCTGCTCTCTTACCAAGGAGCAGTCACCGAACCTCTCCAAGTATCAGTTTCTTCAAGTATAAGATTGGGAATAACACTTTATCAGTCTCAAAGGACTGATTTGATGAAGTGGGTGGTGTATAAGTAAGGGCACAACGAATGTTATGTTATCTTTCATTCTTATATTCTTTCAAGTTTGCATGGGAATCAGTTACAGTATAGGAAACGGTTGAGTGACCTGACTATGGTCATAGAATGAACTGGTGGCAGAAGTGGCTTAGAAATGTTCTCTTACCTCCCATTGTTCAAGGCCTAGTCCTAAACCTTTGATTTCTCAAGTTGACTGGCCCAGCCAAGCCCCTGGGATCCAGGGCCTGGAGTCAGAGCTCTGCAGTCTCGCTCAAAGTCTCACCTTCAGTCAGGGCTTGAGGGCTCTGGGCCTGGGAGAAGGTGGGATGGGAAAGGAGCATGAGCTGAGTTTCACATCTTAACAAGCTCGAGAAGAAAGATGGGCAGGAATTATTGTCTTTAGTTACAGGTGAAGAAACTGAGGTTTGGTTTAGAAATTAACTTGTCTAAGGTCATTGGGCCAGTAGATATCCTTTTCTCAGCCCAGGAGAGTCTGGGGAAGACAGGAATACAACAATACCCTCCTGGGGGACCTTCCCAAGGTTCCTAGTAGTGTTGTTCTAGTACCCTCGGGGAAACAACATCTACCCCAAAATATAACCAGGCCCCTGACTCCCCTAGCCCAGGTTTCCTGACTCACAGATGAGTGCATTTCTTTCCATCCTACAGTGCTTCTCATAAGAGAGAGGAGAAATGGATGGGAATGAAAAGTGATTCTGATGAGGGTTTGATTCTGTCATCCTGAAACTCTGCTCTTCCTGCCTGGGTTAGAAGAGATGGACTAAGTCATCGGACCTGACGATGTCCTGGTGCTGGTGGGGCGATAGTTGTAGTGATAGTGATGGTGCCACTGGTGATGATAGTGGAGGTGATGGCGATGATAGTGGAGGTGGTGGCGATGGTAGTGGAGGTGGTGGCGATGGTAGTGGAGGTGGTGGCGATGGTAGTGGAGGTGGTGGCGATGGTAGTGGAGGTGGTGGCGATGGTAGTGGAGGTGGTGGCGATGGTAGTGGAGGTGGTGGCGATGGTAGTGGAGGTGGTGGTGATGATAGTGGAGGTGGTGGTGATAGTAGTGGAGGTGGTGGTTGCAGGGATGGCAGTGATAGTGATAGTGCTGGTGGAAGTGGTGATTATAGTGATGGCGATGCTGGTGATAATGCTGGGTGATTGTGCAGGCGGTGGTTGTAACGATGGTAGTGATGGGGTTAGTGATGGAGACTGTCTTAGTATAGAAGTGCTTCTTTCTCTTAGTCCATTCCTCTGGACTAATGTAGGAATGAGGGCTAATGCTGAATCCCAACCCATATCTGTGAGCATTAGGACTGTGCCAATAGAGCCCCCTTTCAGGTGGATGGGAAGTGCCCTGTCCACCCAGGACTTTAGCAAGCTTCTCTGAAGGCCCGGGCTTGGGACAGGCTCTGCTACAGGCATTAGACCCAGAAGGATGGGGAAGGGAGAGTCTGCGGGTAGGTGCCGTGGGGCTTGGTGTGAGTCAGCACCGTGAGAGCCACTGTGGAGAGGATGGATGAGGGCCTGAGGCCATACCAGGGCTTGGGGGCTGAGGTGTGAGATCCTACTAGAAAGTGCCTGTGGAGGACTGGCTAGTGGCTTTGCTGTCTCTTAGGAAGTAAACTAAGGTTCTAGACAGTGCTGTGTTGATAAATGTTTAACAACCAGCCCTCTGAAAGAAAAGCTACCAACGTGGTGTCACTGAACATATCGTTGGGAAGAGATGCCCAGTAGCTCACCATTATATCTTAATTCTACCATGCAGATTCAATAGACAAAAATAACCTCAAAAATATGAATAATAGTAAAATTATTGGGAAGCGATGACTTTTGAGTATTTATTACCTTGGTTTTTAATATATTTAATTGTAGGTTTATATAATACAATTTTTACTTATGGCTGTGTTTAACAACTGACTTGCAAACTTCCCCAGCATTTTACAGTTGGCTGTCATGAGTGGGTGGAAGCCAGCTCCAACATACTACTGGCTGTGGAGCTGGGGGCTGACGGGTATTGGAGAGTCTCTCTGTTCTCCCCAGGAGGATGTTCCCATTCCTGTCATTCACCGTGGCCGGGCTGGAGCCCACCAGCCATTACCGGATGTTCGTGGACGTGGTCTTGGTGGACCAGCACCACTGGCGGTATCAGAGTGGCAAGTGGGTGCAGTGCGGAAAGGCAGAGGGCAGTATGCCAGGTACACGCGCGCGGGCTTGGGAGTAGGGAGTTTTTCAAGACTGGGGCGCCCCCTAGTGGACCCAGGAGGAACCCCCCCCCCCCCACCCCCAGCCCCTGACACTTAGGATTTAATTTCCCATTCCACCTGGCACCATCCCGCCACCCCATCCTGCTTCCCACTTCTGTTGTGTTTGTTGTCTCTTTTCTGCTTTGCTCTAGACTGTTGTATTAGTTTCCTAGGGTTGCCGTAGCAAATTAGTACAAACTGCAATGGCTTAAAACAACAGAAATTCATTGTCTCACAGTTGTGGAGGCTGGAAGTCTGAAATCAAGGTTTAAGCAGAGCCATGCTCCCAAAGCTCCTTTTTTGCCTCTTTCTAGCCTCTGGTGGCTTCTGGCAATCCTTGGTGACCCTTGGCTTGTAGATGCATCACTCTCTGGCTTTATCATCAAATGGTCTCCTTTCCATGTGTTTGTGTGTCTTTCCTCCTCTTATGAAGACACCAGCCACTGGATTAGGCCCCACCCTAATCCAGTATAACCTCATTTTGCCTTGATTACATCTGCAAAGACTTTATTTCCAAATAAGGCCACAATCACAGGTACAGGAGGTTAGGACTTCAACGTATTTTTTGGAGGGTTGGAATTCAGCACACGACACCTATCTTCTGCCCACACCTGTCCCCTGCCCTGCCCCCTCTGGTCCTTCCCCTGCATCCTTCTGGACATTCCCTCAGAACATCAGGAACAAACTAAGCCCCACATCACCAGGGGTCTGGTCCTGGGGGCTGCATGCCAAAAAGGTTAACTGTCCCCAGGAAACCGCCTGTACGTCCACCCGGATTCCCCGAACACTGGAGCTCACTGGATGCGTCAGGAAGTTTCATTTGGGAAACTAAAGCTCACAAACAACAAGGGGGCCTCCAACAATGTGACCCAGGTAGGACCTCCCACCAGGGGCCCTTTCCCAGGAGGTAGTCCAGCCCTCCTGAGTCTGAAGCCCTGAGACCACAGGGGGTCCTGCTTCTGCTCTGTAAGAGTCATTTCTCTTCCTTTCTGAAATCCTAGGTTCTTTTCTACCCACCCTGGGAGGAGGCTGAATCTCAGGCAGACAGATGACCCTCAGGCAGGGGTCACATTCAGGCAGACACAGGCCAAGCCAGCCTGGGGACTTCATCACAGAGTTCCAGGCCACCAAGGCTCATGTACTGTGAACATAGAGTTGGTCCCAGTGGTCCCAGGAAATGGATTAAGGGGCTCCAGATTGAACTAAAAAAAAAAAAAAAACCCACTGCAATCGAATCAATTCTGACTCATAGCGACCCTAAGGACAGAGTAGAACATTCTGGAGCACCTGGCGGATTCTAACTGCTGACCTTTTGGTTAGCAGCCATAGCACTTAACCACTACGCAACCAGGGTTTCCCCAGATTGAATAGTCCTGTTAAAAGTGTCCTTATCCCTAAAAAACACTGTTGGTGCTGATATCCTGCTCACCATGGACATCTGGGGATAGAAAAAGGGGCGAGAGACTAGAATCGGTACCTCAGCAAGGCTGGAGACTCTGGAGTAGGAAGGCCTAGGAGAACTCACAGCGGGGCAGAGCAGGGGGATGGAGGAGATGCCACAGGAAGCTTTCCAGCCTCACTGTGGGGAGAGCGGATGTGGGCAATGCCTGCACCCCCCTCCGCCACACACACCACCACTTTGCTCTCCTTTCAGATGATTGTGCTCCAGTCGCTCCACAAGTACCAGCCCCGGCTGCACATTGTTGAAGTGAATGACGGTGAGCCAGAGACGGCCTGCAACGCATCCAACACCCATGTCTTTACTTTCCAAGAAACCCAGTTTATCGCTGTGACGGCCTACCAGAATGCCGAGGTGAGGGCTTCCTAGGGTCTGTGGGCCTGAGCCTGGAGGGGGATGGAAAGGGGGCCACAGTCTTCCTTGAGAGGGATTTTGGAATTTCCTTAGCCCCAGACTCAGGAATCAGGAGACTCTCTTTCCCTTCTCCCTAGATTACTCAGTTGAAAATTGATAATAACCCTTTTGCCAAAGGATTCCGGGAGAACTTTGAGTCGTAAGTACCACTGGGGTCATTGCACCTTTGCAGAGACTTTGCTGAGACCGGGGACCCGGGTTATGTGCTCCCATGGCTGTGTCCCTGCTGTATCTCCAGCCTCAGCATGTCCTCTCCTTGCCCCTGAGGGTGAGACAGGGTTGAGGTGGGTGCTGGAGGGCCGGCAGGCCAAGGGAAGGAGGGACAGGGAAGGGACATGCAACAGGGAGGCCCATAAGGAGTTTTCTCTCCTGTGACCCCTGTTTTCTTGCCTCCTGTTTCTCTAGGATGTATGCATCTGTTGATACCAGTGTTCCCTCCCCACCTGGACCCAACTGTCAGTTGCTTGGGGGAGACCACTACTCTCCTCTCCTACCCAACCAGTATCCTGTCCCCAGCCGTTTCTACCCTGACCTCCCTGGCCAGGCCAAGGATGTGGTTCCCCAGCCATACTGGCTAGGGGCCCCCCGGGACCACAGCTATGAGGCAGAGTTCCGAGCAGTCAGCATGAAGCCTGCATTCCTGCCCTCCGCCCCTGGGCCCAACTTGTCCTACTATCGAGGCCAGGAGGTCCTGGCACCTGGTGCTACCTGGCCCGTGGCTCCCCAATACCCCCCCAAGATGGGCCCGGCCAGTTGGTTCTGCCCCATGCGGACTCTGCCCATGGAGCCTGGCCCTGGTACCTCGGAGAGCCGGGGACCAGAGGACCAAGGCTCCCCCTCAGTGTGGACTGAGATCACCTCCATTCGGCCAGAATCCAGTGACTCAGGACTGGGAGAAGGAGACTCTAAGAGGAGGCGGGTGTCCCCCTACCCTTCCAGTGGCGACAGTTCCTCCCCTGCTGGGGCCCCTTCTCCTTTTGATAAGGAAGCTGAAGGCCAGTTTTATAACTATTTTCCCAACTGAGCAGGTGATGCCGTGAGAGGAACAGAAGCAGTGTTGTTAGGCTGAAGGATGCCAACTAACTTAGAAAACAGACTGAGGACTGAGATGCCCCCAGCTCCCTCTGTCCCTTTTCCATATAGCAGTTGGTTGGGGAAGAGAGGGGCCAAGAAGGATCGTGGGGTTCATTGCTGCTTCCTGACCCGCAATGAACTATGAGAGGAGTGTCCCTGCTCCTTTCTCTGCCCTAACTACAGTCATTTACCTGGTGCTGCTGCTGGCTTTTGGTTCCCACCTGGAGAACAGAGAACAGAGAAGGTCTTGGACCCAGTGAGGCTTCCTTCTGTCAGGATGAGTGGGTTAGGTGGAAGAAGGCTGGGGACTAGACATTCAGCTCCCTTCCTTTGTAAATTAAGTTTCAGAATTTTTGTTTGCATGTATATTAATCCCTGATCTGAAAATAAATATTCATGGATTTTATAGCAGTCCACCAGCCAGGGGCAGGGAGAGGACTCAGGTGACCTGGGGCAGCTGGCCTGGGCCCCACCCTCTCTGAGGAGTGGGGTTCAGGGGAAGGGGTTGGGAAGTGTGAGATGGTGCACATCTCAAGAAGCAAGGTCTTGTTTGTTTTTGTGGTGGTGTGTGTGCGCGCTTTTTTCTTTTTTGGAACAGGGGAAGCTATTTATTGCAAAGAGAGTGGTGTCTGGATGTATTTCTTTTGTCTTCATCACTTTCTGAAAATAAACATGAAACTGTTGAGTGTGTCCTTCTTCAGTACCTGGAGGTGTGGTGTGGGTAAAACGGAAGGGGGCTAGACTAGGAACTGTTGGTGCGCTGAAGCTGTCCTTCTGGCTCGCATTTTGGGGGACTGCCTAGAAACCTGAAAGGCCTTCGTGCAGAGGATAAGCTGAGTTAGGCCACAGTCACATGTCCTACTGTGATGCGGTGGATGGCTTTTTTGTGGTCTTTTTCACCATGGTCTTATAACTCCCACCCAAGTGATTGAGTGGGAACTGTGCAATAGGGTAATTGTGGCCCACCAAGGGGATTGGTCAATGTCATGGGTTGAATTGTGTCCCCAAAAAATATGTGTAAACTTGGCTAGGTCATGATTCCCAGTATTGTGTGGTTGTCCTCCACTTTGTGATTGTAATTTTATGTTAAAAAGGATTAGGGTGGGATTGTAACACCCTTCCCCAGGTCACATCCCTGGTCCAATGTAAAGGGAGTTTCCCTGGGGTGTGACCTGCACCACCTTTCATGTCTTAAGAGATAAAAAGGAAAGGGAAGCAAACAGAGAGGGAGACCTCAGACCACAGAGAAAGCAGTGCTGGGAGCACAGCACGTCCTTTGGACCCAGGGTCCCTGCACAGAGAAGCTCCTAGTCCGGGGGAAGAGTGATGAGAAAGAAGGCCAACAGAGAGAGAAAGACTTCCCCCCTGGAGCTGATGCTCTGAATTTGGACTTTTAGCCTACTTTATTGTGAGAAATAAATTTCTGTTTGTCAAAGCCATCCACTTGTGGTGTTTCTGTTATAGCAGCACTAGATGACTAAGATAGTCAGTTTTGCCATCCCTCTGGGGCTTGAAATGAGCCATTCCAGAGGCGGGAAGGAAAGGATCCCACCACCACCAAAGAATAACAGCCAGGAGCAGAGAGCATGCCTTCTGGAGCCGGGATCCATGCGCTGAGAAGCTCCTGGGACCAGGAGACAGAAAGACAGAGAGAGAGAAGTGGTGGCAGAGAAACCACAGCAGGAGATAGCATTGTGGGCTTTCTGGCCCATGAAGTAAAAAAGCTGAGTGCCTTTAGTCGGGAGGCTTGTTGGCAGAGTAGAGTGCCTCTGGGCACTCATGGGCAGAGCTAAAAGAGCTCTGTAACACTTGCCCAAGCAGGGCAGAGGCTGAGGGCCAGAGGGGCGTGCCTGTAAGCACAGTTAGGAAAGTCTGTCCTGACGGAAGAACTGTATGCTGAGCGTTCCTGAACCTGTATTATAACCTGTTACTTCCCTAATAAACCCCATAAATGTCAGTGTTGTCTGTGAGTTCTATGTGGCCATTGCAATGAATTCCTGAACCCAGCAGAGAAGTAGAGAGTGCTGTGACAGGAACCCCTGGTGTCAGAATCGGTAAAGATGGCGGAGAGGGGAGGCATGTCCGACCTCCACCTCATAGGAATCTGCCTTGGGCCGTTGATCTTGATTC
Source organism: Elephas maximus indicus (assembly GCF_024166365.1). Taxonomy (NCBI): domain Eukaryota; kingdom Metazoa; phylum Chordata; class Mammalia; order Proboscidea; family Elephantidae; genus Elephas; species Elephas maximus. The sequence continues at coordinate 45,691,183 of NC_064837.1, read as the reverse complement.
TCCTTCCCCCTTTTAAGATCAGACACCACCCCCACACCTACCTTCCCACCCAGCACTTGAAATTATGATTGATGCCCCCTCTTAAGGCATCTTGGGACAGATGTTTGTGCACCCTGACCTGGAGGGTGAGAGCAAGGCCAGAGGGCCAGGCTGGGAGTGTGGGGAACTCTGCAGAGAAGGATGGGACTTTGATTTCTTTTTCCATCTCTAGCAACTTTGTCTCTCCATTTGTATCTCCATCTCTAGGATTGTTCAGGCATTAAAGGAATAAATGAAATTGCTTTTTTGTAGACCGAGAACATTCAGATATCAGCAATTGTATAGGATTCACCCTAATACAAGCAAAGGGTTTAGAAACTGTGCCTGACAAATAGTAAGTCCTCAACCTATAAGCTGTTGTTATGGGTGTTATCATTCTCTATCTCCATTTCTATCTCTTTACACACACTGAATTATTTTTGTAAAATTATACATATTTATTTTAAAGAATTCAAACAATGCAAGTATAAACAGAGCAAAATATTACCCCAAATCCCACCACCCATCAGTACTTATCATTAACGTTAGTTTGATAGACAAAATAATTTTATAAAATTAGAGGAAAAAAAATTAGAATAATACTGAAAATGTTTTTTTTCAAAAAAATGAAAACTACTGAATTTTAGCTTATAGAATTTAATAGTACAAAAAATATAATCAAACAAAACTCTCAAAAATCCTCAAGTGAAATGGAGGGAATTACTGAACTTGAGATAAATGTTTCATATATATATATATATATATATATATATATATATATATACACGTGTTTCTTCACTATAAGAAAGATTTCCTAAAAGAGCACTCTAAGGTTAAGAAAAGAGTTGCTGGGAAGCATTAAGAGGTTGGAGTTACTAGGTTTGCCTCACCCCAGACCAGGGTACCCCATTCTAATAGGGAAACATCATCAAGGGCTTTGAGTTGTTCTTCCAGTTCTGTCTGGAGTCTGTCATAGTTCACGTTCTCTCCTTTGCCAGTCTCTATCCAGAAGCCATTTTTACTACCTTCTAGTCAGAAGAAAGAAAAGACCAGGAGACATGCTTGGTTCCATCCTCTCTGGATTTAGAGGCTCATGGTTTTGTAAATGTTGTTAGGAATTCTGCCATATTGTATTATGTGTGTTCAGATTATTCCTTTCTCCCCTCATCTTCCTTGGCTGTTACTTTCTGGAGTTAATGATATTAGATTGGGCCTACTTTCTCTTTTGGGGAGCTGCTGTTGGAATTACAATACTCTCCTCTCTCACCATTTTAAAATTATTTTTTGTTTACTTTATCAGATATTGGTGAAGGATGTTGTGGTCAAGCTATACTTCACCATCTTCTCCCAAAAGCCTGACCGCATATATTTTGATGCTATGTTATTTGGTTCATAAAGGTTCATTACTATTATTCCTTCACTATTAAATGTACATTTTACTGATATGTTAGTAATCTTTAATTTATTTAATGCATTTTACCTTAAACACTATATGGTCTGGCATTAATATTCCAATTTGTGCTTTGATTTTATTGGAATCATCCAATGTATTATCTCATTTTCCATTGGTAATGTCTTGGTTTCATTTTTGTTTTGGTTATGTCTTTGTCAAATAGCAAACTAATGGATTTGAAAATACAATTTAAGACTCCTTACTTCAGATATTTCCTATTTGTTTATAAATATAATAAATGTTCGTTAACCCACCACACAACTCAAGAACTAAAAAATAATATCGCTGTTGTTTTAGCTGCCACTGAGTCAGCCCCATGCACAATGGAATGAAATGCTGCAATAATATCATAGGTACCTTTATATTTCCTCATAGATAACCAGTATCTCGATTTTTGTGTTCATCTTTTTCTTGCTTTTTAAAAAATTAAATATTGACACATATGTGTATATTTAAATATTGTGTTATTTAGTTATTTTATTTGTTTTGAAATTTATAAAAAGATACAATCTTCTGGGGCTTGAATTTTTGACTCAACACTACTAAGTTTCATCCATTTGTGGCAGGTAGCTTTGTAACTCATTCATTTTTACTGTTGTGTGACATTCTATTATGTGTATATATTGGCTATAGTTTACTTATCTATTTTCCCATTGATGGTTGTTTCCAAATTTTTGCTGTTATGAACAGTTTTGATACAAACATTTTTGTCTTCAGGTACACATGTACTAGAGTTTCCCAGTTATGTATCTAGAAGTGGATAGAGTATATGAATTTTCAACTTAAGAAAAGAGTGCCAAATTGCTCTACCAATTTATACTCCCATAAGAGATCGTGATGAATTCTTTTCTAATTTCTCTGAGTAGTAATTAAGGTTTTATTTCAATGTTATATTTTGCATTTATATATGTTCCATTTTCCCCTAATTTGTCTGTATGATTCTGGTGATTTTCTGTTATATCTTTATCCTTATAATTGCATTCTTAGTTTTTGTAAGCATTCTATGTAAATAGCCATTCTGTATTTTATATCTGACATTTTCAACGTTACTGTCCTTGTGGGGGGTGGTGATAGAGGTGTTGACTAAATCTGTCCTTTCTTGTTTCTTCTCTCACTCATAGTGGGTTTGCCTTCTTATATGATTGGTAGTTGTTTTAGTCATCTAGTGCTGCTACAGTACAAATATCACAAGTGGATGGTTTTAACAAAGAGTTTATTTTCTCACAGTAAAGTAGGCTAAAAGTCCAAATTCAGGAGTCAGCTCCAGGGGAAGTCTTTCTCTCCCTGTTGGCTCTGGAGGAAGGTCTTTCCCGTCATTCTTCCTCTGGACTAGGAGTTCCTCTGCACAGGAACCCAGGGTCTAAAAGAAGCGCTCTGCTCCCGGTGCTTCTTTCTTGGTCATATGAGGTCCCTCCTCTCTGCTAGCTTCCCTTTCCTTTTGTCTCTTGAGAGATAAAAGGTGGTGCAGACCACACCCCAGGGAAGCTCCCTTTACATCGGATCAGGGAGGTGACCTGAGTAAGGGCCAGTGTTACAATCCCACCCTTATCCTCTTTAGCATAAAATTACAATCACATAATGGAGGACAACCACACAATACTGGGAATCATGGCCTAACCAAGGTGACACATATTTTTGGGGGGACACAATGCAATCCATGACAGTAGTTTTTATTTGTAAGCTCAAGTTTGATTTTAACTCACGGAAGTTTTAAGACATTAACTTGGGAAAACTTCCTTCCACAAGAGTTGTCTCTGCTTCAGCACTTGTGAAGCACCTGGTTTTGACTGGGCTTTTCTCTCCAGGAGTTTATTCGGACTTTTGGGACCAGGGTCCAAAAGATGGGACAGAAGCTTCCAGGCCTGTAAAGGCTAGGCTTGGAACTGGGACAGCATCACTGCTGTTGTATTCTATTGGTCAAGGCCAGCCCATACATCAAGAAATCACTTAATTTCTGGATGGGAGAAGTAACATGTGTTTTCAGATCCCATCTTTATATATATGCAACAACAACAAAAATAAAATAAATTATATATATATATTTTTTAGTTTTTGTTGTTGAGAATATACACAGAAGAACAGACACCAACTGAATAATTTCTACATGTACAATTCAGGGACATTGGTTATATTCTTTGAGCTGTTCCTCCTGCATTAATATAAACTCTCTGCCCCATGAGGTTCCTATCTTTTGATCCCGTATAGATAGATCGTAAAAGAGCACAATGCTCAAGGCATACATTCTTTATTAGTTAAGCTAAACTGTTGTTCAGTTTTAAGTAGACTTCAGGGGTTATTTTTGGTTAAGGCTTAAAGATTATCTAAAGGGCAATAGTTTCAGGGCTTCATCTAGCCTCCACGGCCCTAGAAAGACTGGATTCCATCGGAATTTGAAATTCTGTTGTGCATTTTCCACCTTTTGTCAGATCCTCTTTTTAGGCCTCGTGTTCTGAACATTCTAGATTACATGCCTTGGTCTGGAAACTTTTTTCGTTTATTAGGTGCTGAATGAGGCCTATCAACCTAGAGACTCTTGTCAATTGTTTAGCCACTTCCTTTATCTGTTCTTTTTTCCTCAAAGAGTTTTAAGCATATGGTGGATATCCTAGGTTGATTCTCTAATTTTATACCCTAACTTTAATCTTTTTTTATTTTTATTATTATTTTTGGGAGACTTTCTAGACTTTATCTTTGTATTCTTTTATTGATTTTTAAATTTATTCTCTCTAGTTTTTTAATTTCTAAGAGCTTCCTCTTGCTTTCCAGCTTTTCTTAGCACCCTATACAGTACTTGCTTTATGGATGAGATATCTTTTCATATCTCTAGAGATAATAATTGGAAGGGGAATTTTTCTTCTGTTTTTTGCAGTATCTGTTTTCTCAAAGCTCCTTTCTTCTCCTTGTTTATTTTAGAACCTGTCTTTCATATCAGAAGCTTTACTCAAATACTCAGTGGTCTTTGGCTATTTATTCATGTTTGAGAGCAAGGAACTAAAAAGTTACTTGAAAGCTCTCATGCGTGTAATGGGGGGGGATGGTTGTCAACCAGTGGACTTCACTTAGGGTGATCTCATCAGGTGGGGGAACTAGCAGTAGTGTGCTGGAGCTGGCTCACATCAGCTTGCAAAGGCCAAATGTGTGCATCTTTTCTCAACTCCATGTTCAGTGACATAGTGTTGGTAGCCTGAAATTGTCCATGGTGGGAGTTTTTACATTATGGAAATCAGCAATGCTACAAGGCAGGGCACACTTACCCCTGAGAACCCAGTGCCGTTGAGTAAAACATTTACTACCACACCACTGGGAGCTGGTTTGTTAAATTGGGCCCCCCACAATATTAGTATATACATTTTTTTCTTCCAGGATATCCAGTTCTCTTATGGAGACTGACTTATGTAGTGCTACTATAACAGAAATACTTCAAGTGGATGGCTTTAACAAAGAGAAATTTACTCTACCACAGTCTAGGAGGCTTAAAGTCTGAATTCAGGCTGCCAGTTCCAGGGGAAGCCTTTCTCTCTCTGTCGGCTCTGGGGAAATGTCCTTGTCATTAATCTTTCCCAGGGTCTGCTTCTCAGTGCAGGGACCCCCAGGCCCAAAGGATGCGCTATTCTCCTGGCCCTTGTTTCTTGGTGGTAAGAAGTTCCCCCTGTTTCTCTGCTTGATTTTCTTTTATATCTCAAAAGAGATTGATTTAAAACACAAACTGACCTTGTAGTCCTGCCTCATTAACATAACTGCCTCTAATCCTGCCTCATTAACATCATAGAGGTAGGGTTTACAACACATAGGAAAATCACATCAGATGACAAAATGGTAGACAATCACACAATGCTGGATCCTGAAGTCCCGCACCTGTCCTGCTTATTTTCTTCACAGAACAACACTGTTATTTTAAGTGAGCTACTTCTTACCACTGGTACTTCCAAGTAGGGAAAAAGGGCACAGAAGCTACTCCAGGAAACATCTGAGAAGACACATTGCCTATGCCTTTATCCCTATGTGACAAGTATCCTTATGTGATGAAAGAGAAATTGTGGTATGGGTATGTGGCTAAATCATTATCAAACACATCAAATCAGGACAACCTTTCACTAGACAGATTTTGTTTTCCCTGAATTCAATGGTGCTCTTTAGAGCTTCCATTGAGAATTTAAATTCTGCCATTGGATTTTTTTTTTTAAAGGTTTTATTTACCTATTTATTTTTAGTATAACCAGTGGGAGGATTACCAACATGATTCAGCTCATGAACTACCATTTTATCAAATCTTATATAATTTTTAAGCAAGAAATTTAGGCCAAACATTGGTCACAACCAATACTGCAGAAAATATCTATTTAGCTTTAGCAGGTACTTGGTGAGAAATTCAAAATTCATGCCCAGATTAAAATCTCCAAATGCCCCCCAAATTTAAACTGAACAATAGCTGGGGTTCCATACCAATGGGCTCCTTCCTCCTCTTTGCACCTCGCTTTGTTTCCCAAGCCCGGCAACAAACACACTGCTTGTTCCTGCATCCCAGGGCATCTCAGTGGGCAACGCATCTAGCTACTAGCAACACCTTCCAGCAGTATCTGCGATTGGATTTTAGTTTCCTTGGCAAATTTGTCTTCTCTCATCTATCTCCCCTTCATCCTGGCCTCTTATCTTTGTTTCTCAGTTCTCTTCTAGTGGATTTCCTATATTTCTTTGAGGATACTGATTAGTTCCCTGGAATTTTCTTTTGGATTTTGAAATGGCAAGGTAATTGAATGAGATAGCTTATTATGTGGAATTATTAGCTGTAGATTTGTTAAATTAATATTTGATCCGTAGTCCTTTTTGGACAAAAGAATAACTGTGGTGTATTTAGACCAAACTCCTTGTTCCTGAAAACTCAACTCACAACCTCCTTCCTCCTGGGGTAAGCCCTTGAAGGCTATGTCTGTATGAAGTGACCCGACCTCACCTCATCTCACTCCTCATCAGCTGATGGGAAGGAGATTGCCATGTGAAGGAACTGGGGCGGAGAGTTGATAGTCATCTGGAACATTGCTTGGATTTGGGTTGTGTAAACTGTGGTGCAACAGGGAAGTCAAGTTTAAGTAAGGCAGAGAATGTCGCTTCAGCAAGGGGAGCAGAAGAAGATGCGCAGAGACATAGGAATAGCATATGAGATGGACTAAGTGATAGCAAGGGAGAGAGCGAGAGAGAACTGCCTGGTTCTAGTTCTTCTTAAGGTCCCACTGCACTTCCTCCCTTGGTTCTCTGAGTTACCCTTCCCCAATGTGCGGACAACAATTTCCCTTTAATCTGGAGTAGGAGTCTGGAAGTACCAAGAGAAGCTTGATTAAGACATCTCTTCCCAGTCATAGTAAGCAAATCACATCATTGTGAGTAAAAAGATGAAGAAGTTGCTGCACTTTTATAGTGGTAGGGTGTACATCCAGCTCATTCCAAAGCAACATCAGGCTACTAAGAAAAAAGAGGAAAGGATGTGAGGGTGGGGCAGAGTGGGAGACAGAGACCACATCCTCATTTTTACTCCTGTGGAAATTATTTTCTGGTTTATCAAAAGGTAAACCTACCATTCCTAGGTCTTTGCTGAAGCATTAAGGCACAGGTTCCAAGTGGGTAGCAAAAGTTCATGAAACTTAGCCTATGGCCAATTCCTGATCGTGGAGTTAAAGGCCAAGAGGAGTCAGTCAAAACCCCCGGAGATTCATCCAGGTTGTTGCATGTCTCCATGGTTCACTTTTTTTTATTGCCAAGGAGCCCTGGTGTGGACGTACCGCAGTTTGTTTAATCATTCACCCACGGAGGGTCATTGGAGTTGTTTCCAGTTTTGGGCTATTATGGATAAAGCTGTTCTAAACATTCATGTAGAGGTTTTTGTGTGAAAATAATTTTTTATTTTTCTGGGATAAATGCCCAGGAGTGCAATTGTGAGGTTGTATGGTGGTCATACATTTAGTTTTTGAAGAAACTGCCAAACTATTTTCTAAAGTGGCTGTACCAATTTACTTTCCCACCAGGAAAAAGTTCTGAAAGTCGCTCTGAGGGGACTGCCTTAGATCATGCGCCCATCCCAGAACGACCATTTTGGCTGGGGAGATGGGAGTATGTTATCGGCTCCCCCCACCCCCATATTTGGGGTTAGGAGTCTCTGAGTGGCACAAATGATTACGCACTCAACTATCAGCTGAAAAGTTGGCAGTATGAACACACCCACAGGCACCTGGAAAGACACACCTGGAGATCTGCTTCTGAAAAGTCACTGCCTTGGAAACCCTATGGAGCAGTTCTACTCTGCACACCAGGGGTCATCATGAGTTAGAATTGGTTTGATGGTAACTAACCACAGCAACATATTTGGGGGTAGAAACAATTCCAGTTAAATCTTTTAGCTGAGAATGGCAAGAGGGGAGGTGATCCCGCAAAGGAAATTCAAGGTCCCAACCCCAGAAAGGATGCTGGGCAATGAACACCGGCTGCCCATATACCAAGGAAAAACCTTAACCTAAGGCCTAGGTGGGTAGCCTGAGCCCCCAAGCCTGTTGCTAAGAGACAGAAACCACAAGAGCCAGGCTCAGAATCAAATTACACAACTGGGCAAGAGTTCTGGTATGGGTTACTTGCACATGGCATCCCCAGGAATTGAAACGGCAGACAGCCAACTGGAATTTAAGGGAGTTGTGTCACCAGAGAAATTTCAAGCCTGGAACCTCTGATTGTTGAAGTAACTCCAGCTCTAACTACACCAGCAGGAAGTGGGGTCTTTGAACAGGACACCTCTAAGGAAGGAAGGGAATTCTCTTTTAACTCTTCTCAGGTCTGGCCATGAAGGACAACTGACAAGACAAATCCAGGCAGTGGCCAAAATCTGGGGCAAGCAGATTCGCTAAGAAACAAATTCACTGCCAGGGAATTGAGTCCTCTCAGGCCCTGTCCGCCCACCAGTGGTAGTTTCTAGATTGTTGCTGACTCTGTTCCTTTCCCACTTTTTAAAACAACTTTATTGAGATAGGATTAGCTGACATCCTCCTTCGCAGTTAAGCAGCCTAGGGTGTGGGGAGTTCCTGTCCCACCCACCTCAGACACACACAGAAACTGGGCTAAAAGGCCAGAAAGTTTTGGAAGGGTCGGAAGTTCCAGGCTGGCTAAGATGAAGGTTGAGGCGCTCAGGGACTGACACACGGTAGTCCTAGGGTGGGATGTGGCTGGGGAGACGTGATGCCAGAGAAGTCTGCAGCGCAAGAGTGAGAGCGGGTGTAGACAACCGGCTTCCCAGGAGCAGCAGGGCCAGAGCCTGGGCGGCTAAACCCAGCGCGCTCGGACGCAGTCGATCTGGCTGCCGCGGGGCGGAGCCCGAGGACCAGAGACTCCCAAGCGCGGGGCCTTGGGTGGGTAGGAGGGACCCAGCCTCCAGCCTCCTGCGTCGCCTCTGCCCAGAGCTGCGCGGGTGTCCCCAGGTCCCTGGTGGGCACCCGGCTCCGGGAGCAAGGTGAAGGCGCTAGTTCCGCCGCAATCCTCGGACTCAATCACTCACTCGCGGTGAAGGCCACTGGGATGGGGAGGGAGGATGGAGACCAGGGCTCCGGACGAAGGAGCCATCTGGAAACCCTTTGCCGTCGAGCTGATGCCGACTCATAAAAAAAAAAAAAGCTAGCCTAAAAGACAGAGTGTAACTTCTAGCCCCATAGAGTTTCCACGGCGGTAATCTTTACGGAGCTGCTGACTGTCACATCTTTCTCCCGCAAAACGACTGGTGTGTTCGAATCGCCCACCTTTCAGTTAGCATCCGAGCTCTTTAGCCACTGCGCCACCAGGTCTCCTTTTCTCAGTCTCCCTCCCAGCACGCATACGCCGGCCTCCCCTTCCCCAACACAGGCGCGGGGGCGCCAGGGGACCTGGAACCGTGACCCGCAGCCTGCACCCCTCCCGTTGATGAGGAGGCAGACGGAGGGCACCCCCAATCCTGGACGGCTTCCCCTAACACCTTCTACCGCTTCCGTGTTTCCTCTGCAGATTCCAGAGGAAGGGACAGATTGAAGGTCCTGGACTGAACAGGGACGCGCTGTCTGTAGGGAGGAGGGAGTTGCAAGATTTTGGGTTTTGGAACAGGAGCGGGGTGGTTGGAAGCAGAGGTAATGGAGGACCCCTATTATGGAGGACGAGTGAAGGTCTGGGTTCCCTTTTCAGTTTATCTTTTTTCCTTACCTTTCTCTCTTTAAAAAAATTATTTTTTTTCTGTTGATAAAATTAATGGATGTTCATTGTCGAAAAAGTTTTCACGTTTTTTCTTGGTCAAGTTACTGAATTTCTTTGAACCTCAGTTTTCACTTCAGTAAAAGGTGGAATAGTATTTACGTTGCAGACAATCATGACTAGGAGGGAAAAGTCATATAAAACGCCTAGGACATTGTAGGCACCAAATAGCACAGAATTGTTATGATCACGAGTAACCTCCCACGAGCCCATGATTTAAAGGTAATTCGGGCACATAAATCAGAACATGTGAGCACTTCTTTGGCAGCAGGCTGAGCTGAGACAGGCAGTCACTCGCCAGGGTGCCTGCCCTGACTGAGTGGGCCAGGATGAATACATGATTATAAGCACACATATATATCTTAATGATTACCTCCGAGTGATAAGATTAGCAGTAATTTTTAACTTTCTGAATTTTCAAATTTTCTAAACTTTATTTGCATAATTTTTATCCGCAAGAAAAACAACTAAACCCCAAACCGGTTGCAGTCCAGTCGATTCCGACTCACAGCGACCCCATAGGACAGAGTACAAGCCACTTCACCATAGGATTTCCTAGGCTGTAATCTTTTCCTGGGGAAGCCTTCGTGGCATATTGGTTAAGTGCCACGGCTGCTAACCAAAAGGGCCGGCAGTTTGAATCCGCCAGGCGCTCATTGGAAACTGGGGGGCAGTTCTACTCTGTCCTATAGACTCGCTACGAGTTGGAATCGACTCGATGGCACTGGGTTTGATTTTTGGTTGAATCTTTACCGGAAAGAGCCCTGGCAGTTAGAGCACTGGACTGGTAACCGACAGGTCAGCGGTTCAAATCCACCAGGCCCTTCGCAGGAGAAAGATGAGCCAGTCCGTTTCCGTAAAGACTGCAGCATTGTAAACTCTTTGGGACAGTTCTACTCTGTCCTGCGGGGCTGCTGAGTCGGAATTGACTTAACGGCAATGGGTAATCTTTACCGGAGCAGATCGGCAGGTCTTTTCTCCCGTGGAGCGGCTGGTGGGTTCCTATCCTTGACCTTTGGTTAGCAGCCGAGCTCTTAACCACTGCGCCACCAGGGTTCCTTAAGAAAAACAATGCTATTTTAAATTAATATAAAGAGCAGTTAAGCCTGGAAGTGTCCATAGCTCCCCGAACCCCTCCTCAATAATAGTGTCTGCAGTGCCTTGTACCTCCAACACCCCCATGCACCTTTTCCTCCAAACTTCCCCTCCCCTAATCCAACCGCCTCCGGTCCTCAGTTCTTCGATTGATCAGACCTCATGTCCTTTTTCTGTCACCATTCTGTAGCCTTCCCTCCCCTCCCCGCTTAGTAACTGGGGGGACGGGGTATGTGGTGGTGGTGGGGGGGGGTCACCAGGTAGTGCTGTCTGTGCAGGGGGAAGGGTGCAGGCTGCGAGTCACGGTCTCAGTCCGGTGGCGCCCCACGCCCGTATTTGGGGAGGGGGCTCCTACATATATGTACAGGGAGAGAGAGCGCGGAGACTCCGGGTGCCTACTCCGCCCGGAGCTGGGGTCTCCATCCTCCCTCCCTCATCCCAACTGATTTTTCTCGCAAGCAGGTGATTGAGTCCTAGGATGGCGGCGTATCTCACACCTTCGCCGCGATGGCGGCGTATCTCACACCTTCGCCGCGCGCCCTGAGCCCGGTCGCCGCCTGGAAGCTGGGGGCGCCCACTTTGCTCCGGGCCGAAGCGAAGCAGGAGACCACGCGCTGGGTCCCTCCCGCCCTGCCAAGGCCCCGCACTTGGGCGTCTCTAGTCCTCGGGCTCCGCGCCGCGGCCACGAGTCCAACTGCACCCGAGCGCGCCGAGTTTGGCGGCCCTGGCTCTGGCCCTGCTGATGCTGGGAAGCTGTTTGTCTACACTCAGGCTCTCGCTGCAGGCAAGTCAGGGATCCACGTCTTTCTGGCCACATCTCATCCGGGGGCCACCCCCTGTTGGCCCCAGGGCAAAGGTCCCCACAACCTTCATCCTTGCCATCTTCCAGAACATTCTGGTCCCCTTTAACCCGGTTTCTCTTGTGCGTTTGAGGTGGGTGGGGCAGGAACTCTTCATGGCTCAAGGCTCCTGAATTGGGAAAGGGGATCAGACATCGGGAATCCGATACAATGATGTATTTTGTACACAGTGATGGAGCCAGGGCTCGCTCCCTGCCTGACTCAGAGGGAGTGGGGCCCTGGACCCAGGTGTGGTTGAGCCGAGAGCAGTGGAGGCTGATGAAATGTCTAGCTGGCGTCCCCTAAAGCCACTCTTGCTCCATACTCCATCTGCCATTTTAATCATTTTTAAATGTACAGTGACATTAATTTTAATGTTCAGTGACATTAATTCCAATACCAAGTCTTGCAACCATCCCCACTACCCATCTTCAAATGTTTTCCATCCCCCTAAACAGAAACTCAGGGTGATACCATAAGCCACAGCTGATAATAACAGGTGCTGGTAAGGATGTGGAGCAGTGGAAACTCTGGTACATTCTTTGTGGGAATGTAAAATGGTACAGCTACTTTGGGAAACAGTTTGGCAGTTTCTAATAAAATTAAACATATACTAACATAAGACCTACCACTGATCTGTCTTATTGCATTATAGTGATAGGATTTACAACAATAGGGAAATCACATCAGACAATAAAATGGCAGAAAACCATACAATCATACAAGGGAATCATAACCTAACCAAGTTGACAGATATTTTGGGGGGACACAGTTCAATCCATGACACCTAGTGTTATAGATTGAATTGCGTCCCCCCAAAATATATGTTGTAATTCGTAACCTCTATGCCAGTGGTTATAATCCCATTTGGGAATGAGTTGTCTTTGTTACATTAATGAGTCAGGATTAGTGTAGGGTATATCTTGAATCAACTCTTTTGAGCTATAAAAGAGATTAAACAAGCAAGCAAGCAAGCAGAGATGGGGAAAGAGAGATGCCAAGCCACATGAAAATCGCCCAGAAGAAGAAGCTCAGAGGAGGCAAGAAGCTTCCTCCAGAGCTAGCAGAGAGAGGAAGGCTTTCCCCAGAGCTGGCACCTGAATTCAGACTTTTAGCCTCTTAAACTGTGAGAAAATAAATTTCTATTTGCTAAAGTCATCCACTTATGGTATTTCTGTTATAGTAGCACTAGATAACTAAGACACCTAGCAATCCCACTCCACAGTATTTATCCAAGTGAAAGGAAAACTTAGGTTCACACAAAAATCTATACACAGGTGTCTATAGGCATTATCCATATGGCCAAGAACAGGAAATAGCCCAAATGTCCTTCAACTGGTGAGTGGATAAACAAACTATGGTACATTCATACAATGAAAAACTACTCATCAATAAAAGGGAAATGAACCACTGATACATGCAACTACATATTGTATTGTTCCATTTATATGACATTCTGAAATAGGCAAAATTATAAGGACACACAAAAGACCAGCGGTTGTCAGGGATTGGCGGTTGGGGGAAGCAAGTGACAACACAAGGACAGAAGAGAATTTTGGAGGGTGATGGAATCATTCTCCATCTTGATTCCAGTGGTGGTTACAGGGCTGTATGCATCTGTCGAAACTCATAAAACCACTCTGAAAAGGCTGAATGTTACTGTATGTTAATGAGACTTCAATTAACTAATGCTGAAAATATGCCTTTGGGAGAAAAAGTGTGTATGTGTGTGTGTTCAGTCTGCAGTCTTTACCTGAAAGGCACTTCAGTGGCTTCTTAAAAGTAGCTTCATCATTTCCATTGTGTTGTTTATTCATTCATTTGTTCCCATGTGGGACATTAGATTTGTGCTATTAAAACCAATGCTGCAATACATATCTTTTTCTCATTTGTGCTCTTATTATATAGGATACAGTCCTAAAACTGGGATGCTAGAGCCAAAAAGCACTTCCTTCCATGAGTGGGTAAAAACAGGGAGTGTTGCCCATGGGCCTGGCGGAAATGAGTGCCACTACCTTACAGCCCTTCTCACCACCCCACTCCCCTTGGAAAATAGTCCAGCCTCTTTCCTACCACCTACCAGCCTTATCCTGCTCAGACTCACACGTTTCAGTAATGGCCGACAATTAGGGCATTGCTGCAGCTAAACTAACGTTCATGAAGTTTTAATGACACCTGCAAGTGCTCATGCAGGGGATAAAAATTACATCAATATGACCACAATAATGAAAAATAAATGCACTAAATGGAAGAAAGTGATCTAAAAGGCAACACTTATCATCATCGTGGGTGGCAGACACATGAGTGATTATTTTCTCCTCTAATCATTTCTGCATTTTTTCTATATATTAAGAGGATCAGGTTATATTTAAAATCATGCACAACTTTATAATGGAGGTTGTAAGTTGTCACCACCCAAAGCCTAGGATCAGTCTTGGCATCACTAAGAACGGGACAGCCCAACATTATGTGCCTTCTAATGGTGTTGGATGTGCCGTACTCAGCACCACCGCTGACATGTTCTTACTCAAAAGAAAAGTTATACCTGAATCTGATCAAGACTTTAGACCTGACTTCCACGTCATAGGAAATACACGGGATAAAGGAACAAGCTAAATAATATTACGAAGGTACAAACAAACACATCTGGAATGTGGGACGTTCTATAGGACAACTGGCCTGCTTTCTTCAATAAGAGAATAGAATGTCATGATCTTATACACAGAAAACCCTAAAGAATCCTCAAGAAAACTATTCAAACTAATAGAAGAGTTCAGCAGACTATCAGAATACAAGATAAACATACAAAAATCAGTTGGATTCCTCTACACCAACAAAAAGAACATCGAAGAGGAAATCACCAAATCAATACCATTTACAGTAGCCACCAAGAAGATAAAATACTTAGGAATAAATCTTACCAGAGTTGTAAAAGACTTATGCCAAGAAAACTACAAAACACTACTGCAAGGAAGCAAAAGAGAAAAACATACCTTGCTCATGGATAGGAAGACTTAACATTGTAAAAAAGTCTATTCCACCAAAAGCGATCTATAGATACAATGCAATTCCCATCCAAATTCCAACGGCATTTTTTAGTGAGATCGAGAAACAAATCACCAACTTCATATGAAGGGAAAGAGGCCCCGGAAAAGTAAAGCATTACAGAAAAAGAAGAACAAAGTGGAAGGCCTCACTCTACCTGATTTTAGAAACTGTTATACCACCACAGTAGTCAAAACAGCCTAGTACTGGTACAACAACAGATACATAGACCAATGGAACAGAATTGAAAATCCAGACATAAATCCATCCACATATGAGCAGTTGATATTTGACAAAGGCCCAAAGCCCATTAAATGGGGAAAAGGCAGTCTTTTAAACAAATGGTGCTGGCATAATTGGATATCCATCTGCAAAAAAATGAAAACAAGACCCATACTTCACACTATGCACAAAAATGAACTCAAAATGGATCAAAGACCTAAATATAAAATCTAAAACAATAAAGATCATGGAAGGAAAAATAGGGACAATGTTAGGAGCCCTAATACATGGCATAAACAGTATACAAAACATTACTAACAATGCAGAAGAGAAACTAGATAACTGGGAGCTCCTAAAAATCAAACACCTGTGCTCATCCAAAGACTTCACCAAAAGAGTAAAAAGATTACCTACAGACTGGGAAAAACTTTTTAGCTATGACATTTCCTATCACCACCTGCTCTCTAAAATCTACATGATACTGCAAAAACTCAACTACAGAAAGACAAATAACCCAATAAAAAAATGGGCAAAAGGTATGAACAGACACTTCACTAAAGAAGACATTCGAGTAGTTAACAGATACATGAGGAAATGCTCACGATCATTAGCCTTTAGAGAAATGCAAATAAAAACTACAATGAGATTCCATCTCACTCCAACAAGGCTGGCATTAATCCAAAAAACACAAAATAATAAATGTTGGAGACGTGGAGAGACTGGAACACTTATACACTGCTGGTGGGAATGTAAAATGGTACAACCACTTTGGAAATTGATTTGGCGCTTCCTTAAAAAAGCTAGAAATAGAACTACCATACGATCCAGCAATCCCACTCCTTGGAATATATCCTAGAGAAATAAGAGCCTTTACACGAACAGATATTTGTGCACCCATGTTCATTGCAGCACTGTTTACAATAGCAAAAAGATGGAAGCAACCAAGGTGCCCATCAACGGATGAATGGATAAATAAATAATGATATATTCTCACAATGGAATACTACACATCGATAAAGAACAGTGATAATCTGTGAAACATTTCATAACATGGAGGAACCTGGAAGGCATTATGCTGAGTGAAATTAGTCAGTTGCGAAAGGACAAATATTGTATAAGACCACTATTATAAGAACTTGAGAAAGTTTTTTTTTTTAATTTTTATTGTGCTTTAAGTGAAAGTTTACAAATCAAGTCAGTCTCTCACACAAAAACTTATATATACCCTGCTACGTACTCCCAATTGCTCTCCTCCCAATGAGACAGCCTGCTTCCTCCTTCCACTCTCTGTTTTCGTGTCCATTTCGCCAGCTTCTAATGCCCTCTACCCTCTCACCTCCCCTCTAGGCAGGAGATGCCAACACCGTCTCAAGTGTCCATCAAATCCAAGAAGCTCACTCCTTACCAGCATCCCTCTCCAACCTATTGTCCAGTCCAATCCCTGTGTGAAGATTTGGCCTCAGGAGTGGCTCCTGTCCTGGGCCAACAGAAGATCTGGGGGCCATGACCACCAGGGTCCTTCTAGTCTCAGACCATTAAGCCTGGTCTTTTTATGAGAATTTGGGGTCTGCATCTCACTACTCTCCTGCTACCTCAGGGGTTCTCTGTTGTGTTCCCTGTCAGGGCATTTATCAATTATAGCGGGGCACCATCTAGTTCTTCTGGTTTGAGAAATAGTTTAAACAGAGAAGAAAATATTCTTTGATGTTTAGGAGAGGGGGGAGGGAGGGAGTGGGGTATTCACTAATTAGATAGTAGATTAGAACTATTTCAGGTGAAGGGAAAGACAACACACAGTACAGGAGAGGTCAGCACAACTGGACTAAACCAAAAGCAAAGAAGTTTCCCGAATAAACTGAGCACTTTGAAGGCCAGCGTAGCAGGGGCAGGGGTTTGGGGATCATGGTTTCGGGGGACATCTAAGTCAATTGGCATAATAAAATCTATTAAGAAAACATTCTGCATCCCACTTTGGAAAGTGGCCATCTAAGAGGCATCTATTGGTCTCAACCTACCTGGAGCAAAGGAGAATGAAGAACACCAAAGACACAAGGTAATTATGAGCTCAAGAGACAGAAGGGGCCACATAAACCAGAGACTACATCAGCCTGAGACCAGAAAAACTGGATAGTGCCAGCTACAACCAATGACTGCCCTTACAGGAAACACAACAGAGAACCCCTGAGGGAGCAGAAAAGCAGTGGGATGCAGACCCCAAATTCTCATAAAAAGACCAGACTTAATGGTCTGAGTGAGACTAGAAGGACCCCGGAAGTCATGGCCCCCAGACCTTCTGTTACCCCATGACAGGAACCATCCCCAAACCCAAATCTTCAGACAGGGACTGGACTGGACAAAGGGATAGAAAAGGATACTGGTGAAGAATGAGCTTCATGGATCAAGTAGACACATGAGGCTATGTTGGCATCTCCTGTCTGGAGGGGAGATGAGAGGGCAGAGGGGGTCAGAAGCTGGCTGAATGGACACAAAAAGAGAGAGTGGAGGGAAGGAGTGTGCTGTCTCTTTAGAGGGAGTGCAATTAGGAGTATATAGCAAGGTGTATATAAATTTTTGTATAAGAGACTGACTTGATTTGTAAACTTTCACTTAAAGCACAATTTAAAAAGAGAATAGAATGAAAAAGAGTAAGGAGGAGATGGGCTGTTTGAGACTTAAGAGACACCATCAAATGCAATGTGTAAACCTTATTTGTATCCAGATTCAAACCAGTCAACTATAAAAAGACATTCTTGGGACAAACGGGAAATTTTGAAAATGGACTGGTGATATGGGTTGAATTGTCTCTCAAAAGATGTGTTGAAGTCCTAATCCTCTAGATACCGATGAATGTGATCTTATTTGAAAAAAGGATCTTTGTAGATGTGGTCAAGTTAAGTTGAGGTCATACTGGATTAGGGTGGGCCCTAATCCAATGATTGATGTCCATATAAGAAGAGGAAAATTTGTACCACACAAGACACGCAGGGAGAGTGCCATGTGACGATGGAGGCAGAAATTGGAGTGAATCATCTACAAGCCAAGGAATGCCAAGGATTGCCGGGGACCACCAGAAGCCAGTAAGGGGCAAGGAAGGATCCTGCTGTAGATCCTTCTGAGAGAGCACGGCCTTACTGGCACCTTGATTTCAGACGTCTAGTGCCCGGAACCATGAGAGGATAAATTTCTGTTGTTTTAAGCCACCCAGTTTGTGGTAATTTGTTACGGCAGCCCCAGAATCTAATACAGCTGGATGTTAGATGACACCAAGGGATTATTATTATTTGCTAGGCGTGATAATGGCCCAGTGATTATTTAAAAAAAAAAATCCATATTTTAGAATGCATGCTGAAATACCTCGGTCTGGAAAGATGTGAGGTCTGTCTGAACTTTCAGACAATAGCAACAAAAAGATCAGATTAGGCAAGTGTGGCAAGCCTGATAATTGCTAATTCTGAATGATGGGAATACAGGGGTTCACTGTATGTTCCCTCTATATTGTCTAGTTTATAATGTTTCATAATAAAAACTAAAAATTAATACAGCTGGTGGTTACATTGTAAAGATCACAAATAGCAAAGGGTATCTGGGGATAAAATTTCCAGGGACACCATCATAAAAAATACATGATTCAAAAATTTCTTATTCTCCAATAGCTCAGATGGAAGTGCTCAAACAGTCCAGAGTGGAATAAGAGTAACAATATTAAAGGTGCAACTTGGATCAAGTAGTTTCATAAAATGGGAGCATGACAAAGCAATATTTCTAAATTAGTCTACGATATATTGCATTATTTTATATAACGTCAAATTCAATATAAAAGTATATTAGAATAATAATTTAAATTTTTCAATCGTAACAAACTAACAATGGGGGGTATTGAAGAAGGATAGCTGTCATTTCTTCGAGTGGCCCAAGTCTTCCAGCACCTAGTAAAGTCATCCCCCTAGGCTTAATTCTTTTTAAGATTCCTTTAAGGCATATTTTTTGTCTTCATTATCTGTGTGTTGTTTTTTTTTTATTCAGAATTTTAATAAGAAAATATTTTCTCTGCTGCTATTTGACAAATCAGTGTGACTGTTTTGCCAGAATCATGCTACATTTTCCAATAGCAGTTTTTTTTTCCTCTATTGTGGTAAAATATACATAATAAAATCTACCATTTTAACCATTTTTCAGTATACAATTCAGTGGTGTTAAGGACATTCAAAATGTTGTATAACTATCACTGCTATCTATTTCCAGATTTTTTAAATCATCCCAAACAGAAACTCTATACCCATTAAACAATGCTGTTGTTTGGTGCTATGGAGTGGGTTCTAACTCATAGCGACACTATGTATAACATAACAGAACGTTGCCTGGTCCTGTGCCATCCTCACAATCATTGCTATGTTTGAGCCCATTGTTGCAGCCAGTGTGTCAGTCCGTCTTGTCGAGGGTCTTCCTGTTTTTCACTGACCCTCTCTACTTTACCAAGCATGATGTCCTTCTCCAGGGACTGGTCCTTCCTGATAAAATGTCCAAAGTAAGTGAGACGAAGTCTGGCCATCCTCACTTCTAAGGAGCATTCTGGCTGTACTTCTTCGAAGACAGATTTGTTTGTTCTTCTGGCAGTCCATGGTATATTCAATATTCTTCGCCAACACCAAAATTTTAATGCATCAATTCTTCCTCAGTCTTCCTTATTCATTGTCCAGCTTTCACATGCATATGAAGCTGTTGAAAATACTATTTGTCATGGATTGAATTATGTCCCCCCAAAATGTGTGTATCAATTTGGCTGGGCCAAGATTCCCAGTATTCTGTGGTTGTCCTCCATTTTGAGATTGTAATTTTTATGTTAAAGAGGATTAGGGTGAGATTGTAACACCCTTACTAAGATCATATCCCTGATTCAATGTAAAGGGAGTTTCCCTGGGATGTGGCCTGCACCACCTTTTATCTCTCAAGAGATAAAAAGAAAGGGAAGTGAACAGAGAGGGGGGACCTCATACCACCAAGAAAGCAGTGCCAGTAGCAGAGCGCGTCCTTTGTGCAGAGAAGCTTCCAGTCCAGGGGAAGACTGATGAGAAGGCCAACAGAAAGAGAAAGCCTTTCTCTGGAGCTGACACCCTGAATTTGGACTTTTAGCCTACTTTACTGTGAAGAAATAAATTTCTCTTTGTTAAAGTCATCCCCTTGTGATATTTCTGTTATAGCAGCACTAGATAACTAAGATACCATTAAACAATAATCCCCTATTACTACACCCTCCCTCAACCCTTGGTAACCTCCATTCTGCTTTCTGTCTCTATGAATTAGCCTATTCTAGGTACCTCATAGAATATTGAATATACCATGGACTGCCAGAAGAATGAACAAGTCTGTCTTGCAAAAGTACAGTAGAGTGCTCCTTGGAAGCAAGGATGGTGAGATTTTATCTCACTTACTTTGGACATGTTATCAGGGGGACCAGTCCCTGGAGAAGGGCATCACGCTTGGTAAGGTCATTGAAAAAGAGGAAGACCCTCAACAAGATGGATTGATATAGTGGCTACAACAGTGGGCTCAAACATAGCAG
The DNA here is from genome assembly GCF_024166365.1 of Elephas maximus indicus. Lineage (NCBI taxonomy): Eukaryota > Metazoa > Chordata > Mammalia > Proboscidea > Elephantidae > Elephas > Elephas maximus. The sequence goes on along the minus strand of NC_064837.1, from coordinate 45,670,701 downwards.
TGATTGTGAGGATGGCACAGGACTGGGAAGTGTTTTGTTATGTTGTCACTATGGGCCGGAACTGACTCAACGGCACCTGATAACAACAAGTTACCTCATATAAGTGGAATTGCATAATATTTATCCTTTTGTGTCCAGCTTATTTCACTTAGCAGATGTCTTCAAGATTTATTTATGTTGTAGCATGTATCAGAATTTCATTCCTTTTTATGGCAGCATAATATTCCATTGTATGTTTACACAGGCAGTTCCCAGGTTACAAACTAGTTTCACTCCTAAGTCTGTCTTTAAGTCTAATTTGTACATAAGTTGGAACAGTTAGGTACAGTTCGTATCTAATGTCAGTCAAATGATTGTCTTAGTATATAGTATACAGTGTACTTTCTACACATAAAAAACATGAAACACTTCCAGATACACTAACATGTCTTAACATAATAATACAGTAATAATATATTTTTTTTATTGTGCTTTAGGTGAAAGTTTACAGAGCAAATTGTTGTTGTTGTTAGGTGCCGTTGATTATGCACAACAGAACAAAACACTGCCAGGTCCTACGCCATCCTCACAACTGTTGCTGTGCTTGAGCCCATTGTTACAGCCACTGTGTCTATCTATCTCGTTGAGGGTCTTCCTCTTTTGATGACCCTCTACTTTACCAAGCATGATGTCCTTCTCCAGGGACTGGTCCCTCCTGATGACATGTCCAAAGTATGTGAAACATAGTGTCGCCATCGTTGCTTCTAAGGAGTATTCTGGTCGTACTTCTTCCAAGACAGATTTGTTCATTCTTTTGGCAGTCTACTGTATATTCAATATTCTTCTCCAACACCACAATTCAAAGGCGTCAATTCTTCTTCCATCTTCCTTATCCATTGTCCAGCTTTTGCATGCATGTGAGGTGATTGAAAACACCATGGTTTGGGTCAGGTGCACCTTAGTCCTCAAGGTGACATCTTTGCTTTTCAACACTTTAAAGAGGTCTTTTGCAGCAGATTTGTCCAATGAAATTCGACTTTTCATTTCTTGACTACTGCTTCCATGAGTGTTGATTGTGGATCCAAGTAAAATGAAATCCTTGACAACCTCAATCTTTTCTCCATTTATCATGATATTGCTTATTGGTCCAGTTGTGAGGATTTTTGTTTTCTTTATGTTGAGGTGAAACCCATACTGAAGGCTGTGGTCTTTGATCTTCATCAGTAAGTGCTTCAAGTCCTCTTCACTTTCAGCAAGCAAGGTTGTGTTATCTGCATAACACAGGTTGTTAGTGAGTCTTCCTCCAATCCTGATGCCTGTTCTTCTTCATATAGTCCAGCTGCTCAGGTTATTTGCTCAGCATACAGATTGAATAGGTATGGTGAGAGGATACAACCCTGAAGCACACCTTTCCTGACTTTAAACCATGCAGTATCCTCTTGTTCTGTTTGAAGCACTGCCTCTTGATCCATATACAGATTCCTCATGAGCACAATTAAGTGCTCCAGAATTCCCATTCTCTGAAATGTTAACCATAATTTGTTATGATCCACACAGTTAAATGTCTTAGTATAGTCAATAAAATATAGGTAAACATCTTCCTTGCATTCTCTGCTTTCAGCCAGGATCCATCTGACATCAGCAATGTTATCCCTGGTTCCACATCCTCTTCTGAATCCGTCTTGAATTTCTGGCAGTTCCCTGTCGATATACTGCTACAGCCGTTTTTGAATGATCTTCAGCAAAACTTTGCTCACATGTGATATTAGTGATATTGTTTATTAATTTCCACATTTGGTTGGCTCACCTTTCTTGGGAATAGGCACAAATATGGATCTCTTCCAGTCAATTGGCCACGTAGCTGTCTTCCAAATTTCTTGGCATAGATGAGTGAGTACTTCCAGCGCTGCATCCGTTTGTTGAAAAATCTCAAATGATATTACCTCAATTCCCAGAGCCTTGTTTTTTGCCCATGCCTTCAGTACAGCTTGGACTTCTTCCTTGAGTACCATTGGTTCCTGATCATTTGCTACCTCCTGAAATGGTTGAACCTCGACAAATTCTTTTTGGCATAATGACTCTGTATATTCCTTCCATCTTCTTTTGGTGCTTCCTGCTTCGTTTTATATTTTCCCTGTAGAATCCTTCAGTATTGCAACTCAAGGCTTGAATTTTTTCTTCAGTTCTTTTAGCTTGAGAAATGCTGAGCGTGTTCTTTCCTTTTGGTTTTCTATCTCCAGGTCTTTGCACACGTCATCATAATACATTAGTTTGTCTTCTCCAACCACCCTTTGAAATCTGTTTAACTCTTTTATTTTATGATTTTTTCCTTTTGCTCTAGCTATTCGACATTCAAGAGCAAGTTTCAGAGTCTCTTCTGACATCCATTTAGGTCTTTTCTTTCTCTCCCGTCTTTTTAATGACCCCTTTCTTTCTTCATGTGTGATATCCTTCCACAACTCGTCTGGTCTTTGGTCATTAGTGTTCAACATATCAAATCTATTCTTGAGATGGTTCCTAAATTAAGGTGGGATATATTCAAGGTCATACTTTGGCTCTCGTGGACTTGTTCTAATTTTCTTCAGTTTCAACTTAAACTTGCATATGAGTAAGTGATGGTCTGATTCGCAGTCAGCCCCTGGCCTTGTTCTGACTGATAATATTGAGCTTTTCCATCATCTCTTTCCACAGATGTCATCGATTTGATTCCTGTGTATTCCATCTGGTGAGGAAATTAGTTTCTCATTAAACAATACACAAATTGTTTTGTGACATTAGTTGCCAACTCACAATGTGTCAACACTCTCCCCTTCCCCACCCTGGGTTCCCTGTTTTCATTTGTCCAGTTTTCCTGTCCCTTCCTGCCTTCTCATCTTTGCTTTGGGGCTGGTGTACCCATTTAGTCTAGTATACATGATTGAATTACATAGCACGTTCCTCATGTGTGTTATTGTTTGCCCTGTAAACCTGTCTAATCTTTGGCTGAAGGGTGAACCTTGGGAGTGACTTCAGTACTGAGTTAAAAGGGTGTCTGGGAGCCATACTTTTTGGGGTTTCTCCAGTCTCTGTCAGACCAGCAAGTCTGGTCTTTTATCTGGTGAATTTAAATTTTGTTCTACATTTTTCTCCCGCTCTGTACAGGACCCTCTATTGTGATCCCTGTCAGAACAGTTGGTAGTAATAATGTTTTGATGCATGTTGCAAGGTTGCGCTGGTTTGTTATTATGAACCATTCATGTACCTTGAGTTTTTAATATAATAAGCTTTACGGGAGGGGGGTTGGCTCGTAACTACCTAAGTACTTAAGTTGGACATTGGTAACCTGGGGACCACCTGTACCACATTTTGTTTATCCATTCATTTGTTGATGAAGATTGTTTCCTTCTTTGGGCTATTGTGAATAATGCTGCTATGAACACTGGTGATCAAGTGCCTGTTTGAGTCCCTGCTTTCAATTCTTTCGGGTATATACATAAAAATAGAATTCCTGGGTCATAAACTAATTCTATTTCTAACTTTTTGAGGATCTGCCAAACTGTTTTCCACAGCAGGTGCACCATTTACATTCCTACCAGCAATGCATGTGGGTTCCAATTTCTCCATCATTGACCACACTTAAAATAATAAATATTTTAGAAGAAAGCATAGGACAATATCTTCTTGATTTTAGAGGATGCAATATTGCTTAAATAGGACCCTCAAAGGGTTAAATATAAAGGAAGAAATTATAAATTGGGCTACATTACGATTAAGAACTTCTCTTTGTCAGAAAAACACCATTCATCCAGTGAAAAGACAAGCTACATGATGACAGAAGATTTTGACAAATATCCAACAAAGGACTAGTATTTAGAATATATGAAGAACTCCTACAAATGACTAAGAAGAAAGAGAGACGATTCTAACATATCAAGTATTTGCTACTTACTGTAGGAGCAAAGGAAACCCTGGTGGCATAGTTGTTCAGTGCTACAGCTGCTAACCAAAAAGTCGGCAGTTCAAACGCACAAGGCACTCCTTGGAAACTCTATGGGGCAGTTCTACTCTGTCCTGCAGCATCGCTATGAGTCAGAATCGACTCGACGGCAGTGGGTTTATAGGAGCAAAATCCTCTAGAGAGGTGGGCCACCCAACAGAAGCCTCTGTGGAGGTTCAGATCAATGGCACGCAAAAGCTGCACATAGGTTTGTAGAAAAAGATGGACCACACAAATGGAAGTCTTCTTGCCTTCATGAGACGAGGCATTTCCTTGACCTGACATGACATTACTGGAGGTAACTTACTATGACTCAGGAAGCACCTACTTTCTGGAGGGCTGCAGCAGCAGCAGGGAAGATCCCAGCTCAGCCACCACACCCACTTAAAGCAGAAGTCAGACTGACGGGAACCCAGTCATGGGAAGCAGGACACAGGCAGCAGTTTCAATAGACAGAAAACCATAGAGACAAGCGTTTCAGTAAGACAGTAGGTCCAGCCCCATCCTGACACCACAGAGACTTCTGTTTCACTGGACCGGTGGGGACCTAAAACTTAATTTGAGGGAAAGTTCATAACAATTCTCAAGTAAAGATTGAGAAAATCCTGGGAAAAGTCACCCATAGCAATTCTGGCAAACAGCATGCATGTATCTAATTATACTCACTCTAGAAATACTAAATAATAAAAAAAAAAAGTTTGTGGAAGGGTAGATTTTAACTCATGGCAACCCCATGTGTTTCAGAATAGAACTGTGCTCCACAGATTTTTCTTGACGGTGACCTTTTGGGGAAACCCTGGTGGCCTAGTGGTTAAGTGCTATGGCTGCTAACCAAAGGGTGGGCAGTTTGAATCCTCCAGGCGCTCCTTGGAAACTCTATGGGGCAGTTCTACTCTGTCCTATAGGGCGCTATGAGTGGGAATCGACTCGAGGGCACTGGGTTGGGTGGGTGACCCTTTGGAAGCACATCTGGGTGTGTTCCAATGCCATCCTTCAGGTTAGTAGCCAATCATCTGCACCACCCAGGGACTCCTCTCCATGATAAGGGGTCCCAAAGTATTTCTGCCTTCAAACGTCTCTGCTTCCACATCTCTTTTCCTCAATCCCTTGCCGCTCTTTGCCATTCAGCGGCCTCCCAGGACACATCTCACACATCTCCAGAACTGGGTGCTTATGGTCTACTCTCTGCAGGGAGAGGTGCAGCTTAGGGTCACAATCCCAGGTCCCGCAGGTATTTGGGGAGGGGGTTCCCGCATATGCGTGCCAGGAGGGAGATGGTAGATACTCCGGGTGCCTCCTCCGCACAGAGCCAGGGTCTTAGTCCTCCCTCCCTCATCCCAGTGGTTTTCCTCCAGCGCAGGTGATTGAGTCCGAGCACGGCTGCGAACCCCGCGCCTTCACTGCGGGCCCCGAGCCCGGCCACCACAGGCAGACGAGACCCAGGGGACGGCGCACACGATCCCCCCCACCCCTCCACTCCCCCACTCCCCCACTCCCGAGACCCCGCGCTGAGGCGTCTCTGGTCCTCGGGGTCCGCCTTGCGGTCGTCAGGTCAACTGCACCCGAGCGCGCGGGGCCTGGCGGCCCCTGGCTGTGTGCCTGCTGCTCCTGGGAAGCTGGTCGTCTACATTCGCGCTTGCGCTGCAGGCACGTCGGGAACGTTCGCTGAAGGCGATGCCTGGGGACAGGGGCCCATTTTTGCCCCTTCAAGCTTCATCTTTGCAGCCTAGGACTTCCTGCCCTTCCAGAATATTCTAGGCTCTTTTAGCCGGGTTTTCTGTAGTGTGTCTGAGGCTGATGGGGCAGAAACTCCCCACTCCTGGGCTCCTTGACTGGGGAGGCGTGGTGGGGGAGGGTCAGTCAGGTAGCAGAGCCTGATCCTAGTGGCCCTTTCTCAGGAAAGACATGAGGAGAAAACGAGGGTGTGAGGAGAATCGGGATGGGTTAGTCTCTGATTCTTTTAGGCCGCGTAGTCTGTTCGGTTTTTTTGGTTGGTCTCATTAAGTGTCTGTACCAGGAACAGGCCATTGGGTGAGCAAATCCGTCCCAGGCCAGCCTATGGGGTCCCTGAATTCTGTGCTGCCCTTCTTGACCACTGAGGGGCATAGAGATGGGCCCTGGGGGAGAGGACTAAGTCTCCTCTCTTTTCTGCCCATGCTGGAACCAGAGGGTCCCATCTAAAAAGGGACTGGCCAGAGGGGCTGGTCAGTCAAGTTCTATGGTGTCCCGAGTGGAGCAGCAGAGAAGAGTGCACACTTTTAAAAAGATTCTGAGTGTGTGCAAGCTTTGGCTTTTTCTGGAATTGGTTGAGGTTATTTCTGATACGTGGTGTCAAGACAAGTGTGTTTGTCTTCACTGTAACGCTCTCCATAAATAAACTGTGAAAATGTGGACCCTGCTCTTCCCCCAGGGCTGGGGGAGAGGGAAGAAGAAAGGACTAGGTTTGGAAGGGCTGGTGTAGCTCAGGGGTCTCATCTGTTCTTGCCACTCCACCACTTCCCATAAAAAGCATGACTTCCTCTTGGGACACCCATCAAACCACAGCAGGTACTGGAGGCCCTGTGGATACAGGGGATGGGGCGGAGAGCTAAGAGAAAATAACAAAATAAGGAGCTGGACACTTCATGTGCAATCTCATTTAAGACACAAGAGAAACCGAATAAGGGAAGGAAGTCTAGGTACAGAAATGTAAGACAACTTGACCACGATCACCCAGCTAACAAAGCTGGGATTTGAACTCCCCCTACGCATTGGGAGGGTGGAGTGGCGAGAAATTACAGCTTGTCCTTTCCTGCCTTCCTTTCTTCTTCCAGTTCCTCCCCTCCCCAACCCTTTCTTGAACACTTAATGATCTTTGGGGGCAGGGATGGGCAGAGACCTGACAGACAATCCTGGGTGGCCATTGAACCAGGGGGTCAGAAAATAGCACTCTGTGCCCAGGAGGAGGACACAGACCCTGTAAAGCATTTTCTGGCCTCTAGGCACTCGGAAGAAATGGATATATCTTAAGCAGCATGTGGTGTCATATTTTCTCTTTTAAAATCTCCCCCTAAACGCCAGCCTTACCGTGGATGTAACTGGCAGCCAGCTGGGAGGCTACTGCAATGGTCCAGGCAAGGGTTGCTAAGGACCCAGCCTAAGTCAGGTGCAATGGAGAGAAAGGGCCAGAGCTGAGAGGTGGCTGAGGTAGCAGTGACAGAATGTAGGAGTAAGGGAGAAGGAAGGTGATGTCGGCTTTTAGCTCAGGTAAGTGGGTGGCTATGGGCCTTCCACCCAGCTTGAGAACATGTACTTTTAAATGACTGGGCACAGGTCAGAGTCTGGGACAGTCTTTATTGGAGCTTGGAATGTCAGAGCGATTCACCTTAATCAGAGCCAGACTGTGAGAAAATGAGCAGCAATGGTGGTGGACATCCAACAGGGGGGTCCTGGCTACATTAAGGAATCCTGCTCGCCTGCGAACAGTACCTGGTACATACACACACACACACACACACACTCTTACACAAACTCACACTCTCAAATGCACTCACTCCCTTCTGGTGGGTCTCAGCCAGATGCCCTGTCTGCCTAGTCCACTCCCCAATCTTGGAGAGGCTTTGTCCACTCTGGAGGATCTCTGAGCTGAGGATGAAGGATGTCACTTGAGGATGGGGAGCTGAAAGCTGCAGGCATCTTGCAGTTTGGGAAAGGGATCCGGTAGGACAGCAGGGATTTCCAGAACTAAGGGAGCTGGAGGAGGCCCTGCAGGGCAGGGCAGAGGGGAGGAGGTCCTGGTGACACGACAGGGGGGCAGGGGTGGAAGAAAAAGCCAGCTCCTCTCCTTCACGCACTCCAGACTCACAGCCCATCCAGAACCCTGGGCATAGGAAGCCTGGGGAGCAGCAAGGGGTCCCCCATGTCCTAGGAAGGCACTGAAATGGGGAACAGATCCCGGGAAGCCTGGAGTCTCCCCCAAGCACCCCAAGAAGGATAGGCCGAGGGATGACAGAGCGAGAAGGGTCTTACATGCCAGTTGTCTGGGGCAAAGAGACTGGGGACCACAACTTCTGCCTCCCACCCCAAACCACGGGGTGGGGGCTGGGCTGAGATGCAGCCCCTCCAGCCAGCTGAGGGGAGACGGCCAGAGCCACGGCTGCCTCTTTGGTCTCCAGGACAGTGAGAGCAGAGGAGCCTGGCCTTGCCCAAGGGTCTGTAGTGGGAGGTGGAGGCAGAAGGAGTATGGAGCCGAGCCTCCTGTCCCTGGGGCCAGGGCTACCAGAGCACAGCCCCATCTAGGTTCCCGTAGCCGGGCTCAGCCCGCAGCCTCCAGTACGTGTTGTTGGTGACCCACCACTCCTTCCCACTGCTGTCCGTCTGCCGCCTGGAGGGAAGACAGCAGGATGGAAGGGAAGGCGAGCCTCAGGGTCCTGGCATGCTGTCTCCCACTGCGTGCCCCCACTCAAAACAGGAAGGGGTCAAAGCGAAGGAGGCAGGGGAGCCTGGGCTGTAGAGGGACGCAGGGCAGAGAGGGAGGCGGAGGCACCTGAAGAAGCGAGCCTGGTGGACAATGTTGTTCTCCTCCATCACTTTGCGCCTGTCTCGCTGTAGCTGCTCGATCCTTCTCTTCTGCGCCTCGGCGGCCTGTATGTTCCCCTCCTCCAGGTACCTGAGGGTTCAGAATGCAGTCAGCAGAGCCGCCCACCCTCAGGGGCCCCAAAGCCAAGGCCTTTGTTCCCGGCCCAGGCCCGTCCCCTAATCAGGCCCCATTTCCCAGAGGCACCTCATTGTAGGAAGGGCATTGTCCCAGCTCCTTGGAGGAGGGAGCAAGCACAGTGCTGTAGTGCGGCCCCTGCTGGCACTGACCTCTGGTCTGGCCGGAGCCGCGTGTCAGTGGAGGGCAGTGACCGCTTCAGCTCTGTTGTCAGCTCATTCAGCTCCAAGGCAAACTGAGTGAAGCCGAAGTTGCGCTCATGGTCTGGGGGCATGGAGTCTGGGGGGAAGGCATGGGGCTGGGGCAGGTGGACTGTGCCGTAGCTCCCCTCCCCCTGTCCAGCCCTCCCTGACAACCCCACTTACTGGGTTTCCAAATGCACCGACCACTCGGTGGAGGTCCCCGGTACAGTCCCTCATGCCACTTCCCAAAGAGCCGGTGGAGGACGCGGCCACTCCTGCTGAACACAGCACCCTGTACCTCGTGGATGTTGGAGCTCCAGTACTTGGCCTGGGGTGGGGGAGGCAGGGGGCTTAGAAAGGTGTCCCCCCTCACCCAGGGTGACCTCCAGAAGCAGGGGCTGCTGGGGCAGCTGGCCAGGTGTGTGCAGCGTGCCCACCTTGCAGAAGGTGATCTTGCAGTGGCAGGAGCTGTCCTGGGTGTTCCGGATGAGCACCTCCCCATAGTGCTCGATCCAGCGCTGGCCACTCAGGATGTTGTGGATGCAGGACGTCACCTTGTTCCACTCAAAGTGGTCCCCAAACCTGGGAAAGACAGGGCATGAAGGGCACCCCGAGTCACGGAGTGCCTGTCTCGCTGGAGCGGGCTGCATGAGGCTATGGAAAGAACCTGGGGCCCTGGTTCTGGCTGTCCCATGAAGAATGACTTATATCTATAAAGCAGAGCCCCCTTCCCAGAATGTATTCAATTCACATGTTTGGATTCATTTATACAGCTATGCGTGCCTAAGGGATGGGGATAAAACCATAGACGTGGTCCCTGCCCTTGGGTACCAGGGACTAGGGTAGATACGTTCATGGACATTACCATGTTTAATCCTTACTTCTATTGGGTATTATTTATTACTCCTATTTTATTGATGAACAGACTCAGTGCTCTGAGGGACCGAGTCTTTTCTTGGCTGGCATAACCACTAAGTGGCAGAATCAAGACTCTCACCTGACTTCTGACTCCAAATCCAGGCTCTCTCCTACCCACTACACTGACTTCCTTCTAGCTAATTCCCAGAACACTTGGCTAAGCCCCTTTTCCTCTCTGGCTTCAGTCCCCCGAACCTGTAAAATGAGCTAGATGTTTTCGAATGTGGCTTGTGACCCATTAGCCCTGAAATCAATTTAGGTTTCAGCGTGTGTTTGTGTGTGTGTGTGCCGTCTTGAAGTATCAGATGTATTTCTGTGAGCAATGGTCCAAAAAGTATGAAAGCCACTGAATTAGATGACCTCCAAGGGCCCTTCCATTCTAAGAGTTTCACCAGCAGTTGCTGTGAACATCGGAGTCCCTGGGTGGTGCACACAGTTGAATGCTGGTCTATTAACCAAAAGGTTGGTGGTTCAAACCCACACAGAGACGCCTTGAAAATAAGGCCTGGCAAACTTCTTCCTAAAGGTCACAGCCTTGAAAACCCTGGAGCAGTTCTACTTTGCACCCATGGGGTTGCCACGAGTCAGAATCAACATGGTGGCAACTAACAACAACAACAGCTGTGAATATAGGTGTAAAACGTGCAGACTTTGCTCTACCCCAGTGAGCCTCAGGCCAGCCCTTTCTAGTCTGTCCACCCTCCCCTGCACCACCCCATCACCTGTGAGCTGAGCCTGGCTGCTGAGAGCTCAGGATACACACCTGGGCAGGCTGACATTGACTGTCCCCACTGGCACGATCTCCAGGGATTTGCCCCAGAACTTGTTCTTCCACTTCATGTCTGCATGGAGGAGGGAGGGGGAACAGCAGAGGGTGTTCCAGTCCCTCCCCCATCTGCCCTGCACCCAGATCCACCCCACCCCACTCCTCACCTTGCCAGAAGATGAAGTTCTCAGACTCTGCGTGGCATGCTGAGATGGGAGGGTGGTGGGACACCTTGGTGCACAGAGAAGACACTCTCTTGAGGCTGCCCCTGAGGACCTTAGGGTCTGCTCCTGACCTCCAAGACCCCCCAAAACCCTTACCCTCGACCCCAGTTCCCCTGCAAACCAGGTCTCTCTGCCTACAGCCTTGGCTGCCACCCAGATTCCAACCCACCAGTAATCCTCTTTTCCCCACAGACCTTCATGCTGTCCCTTCTCACTCGCTCCCCTTTGGAGCCCTCCTGCCAACCTGCCTGTGGTGCCCTTCAGAACCCTGCTCAAGCCTACAGACTCCCCTAACCGTGTCATAGGCCCTGCCTGAAACCCACCCTCCCCTCTTCCCTCACCATCACCTCCCCTGCAGCTTCCACACCACCCCCTTGAAAATTCAGCCTTGTTTTCGGCTAGAACACCACCACATCCGGAATTTCAATGTCAACATCTCACAGCTACCCTCCTTGCCTCTCTCCGGATTCCCTGACTGCCCTGGCTCTGGCCAAGACTTCCAGCTCCACAACTGCTCCACTTCCTCACAGCCTGTCAGCCCCATCCTGGCTTCATGTCCTTCCCTCCCAGCCTAGACCCATCATATCAGCCACCAGTACCCTCAGCAACCTTCTCCCACCACTCACCCAGGAAATCCCCAGTACCTGCCTCTTCTATGCCCTTCCTGGGCTACAGCTCTTCAGCCCAAATACATACACCTCCTCCTGCCACCAAACTATAGTACATATGCATGCAGGTGTATACACACACACACGCACACACACACACACACATACACACACACACAGTGAAACTTCTCATTCTACATAGTATCTGCATATGGGCCCTCAGCATCACCCAGCAATCCTCCTGTGAGGGCCCAGACCCAGGCCTCACCCACTCCTAAAAGGCTCTGTTTCCTTCAAACCACATCGCCCTGCAATCACAGGAAAACGGAAAGGAAGATGCAACCCCTTCCACTTCCGGCCTCCTAAGCTACCTTTGCCACCTGGAAACTTACTGCTTCCAGGTCAGGGTCCTCTCCTCTTTCTCCCCTCCCCCATCCCATTCCCCCTCCACAAGCCCTCTCTCTTCCATCCCTCTCTCTCTTCTGGACAATTAGGCTCTCCCTTTATAGTTCTCTTTCTCTCAGAATAGAAATATTTCCTGTTTCTCCTGAAGTAAAAAATAGTAAACCTTCCCTTTCTACACCTGCCCATCTTGGCATGCATCTGCATAAACATTTCTGGGAGGAATCACAAAAACTCGTAGCTGTAGTCCCCTCGGAGGGCCAAAGTGGGAGGGAGACTTATTTTCTATTGTGCACACTATTGAACTGTGTGGAGTTTTTGCTGTATTTTCAAAAACATTTGAGGTCTAAACGACAACAAAATGCAACCTTTTATGCCCTTCTAGCTGCCACCCTCTCTCTCTCCTCTTCCCTTATGGTAAAATTCTTTGAAAATTATCTACATTTTTGTTTGCTTCATTTATCTTCATTTTTCTCCACACCCACTGTAACCCAGCCTCTGCCTCATCCCATCTCTGACACCTCCCTGGCCAGGAAGCCAATGACACCCCCACCCCTCCACAGGCTAAGTCTGGGGGACCATCCTCTCTCCCTCTTTCCTTCCTTCCCCCACTGTGGTAATCTTCCTCCTTGCGATGCTCCCCTCCCTCACTCCCCCACCTTCCATCTGCCCTCCTCCCCAGACACCCTCCTGTGAGGAGTCCATGAGTTCTCCCACCATCTAAACTTGGGACTCCCCTGACTGGTTAGCTCCACCCAGTACTCCTGAGGAGCCCCAGGCCCACATAACCCAGAGCCTACAGGACACCTCCCCTTGGAAGTCAAACCCAACATGGACAATGTGTCTCCCTAATTCAATTACCTCTTTCACATACTCTCTATCTGGCTAAAAGGCACCGCTACCACCCACGCAACCAGAAAATCGAGGCCACTCCAGACATCTCCCTCTCGTTAGCCACATCCCCTATCCCCCTACACAAGCACACCTGTTGACCACTGGGTCCCGCCCAGGGTAACATCAGTATCTCCTGAATCCAAGTCCACCTAATCCGTGGCCCTGGCCTAAGTGCAAGCCCTCAATGCTCTCACAGCATTGACTGAAGTAGTCTCCTAATGGCCTCTCCAACCCATCTCCACACACTGCCTGAGTGTTCTCTGTAAAGTGCAGCTCTGGGCCTGTCACTCTGTTGCTGAAAATCCTCCAGTGACTCCCCATGGCCTTCAGAATCAAAAACAACCACCTCTTTACCTTCACCCACAGGCTCCTCGGTGTCGGGCCCTGCCTTGTCCTCCAGCCACATCTCTAACTCTTCCCAGACACGCCCTCTCCTCTCCATTCCTCTCTCCTGTCTGGAGCATCCCGTTCTCCCCACCCCCTGGTACTCCTGGCCAACTCCTATTCATCCTGCAAGACTTAGCTCCAGCCTTGCCCCTAGAGCATGCCTTCCCAGGGAGAGTTGAATAACCTCCTACTGACTTCCATGATCCTGCCTCTAGACCCTTAGGACATGGGACAGTAACTCCTTGTTTCAACAATTCTGTCTGGGCAATAAGCTGGAGCTCCCAGCACGTGGCACAGCGCCTGGCACAGAGCAGACTGCCCCATTCTCCCTCCCCCACACCCTGGGCCCTCTGGCCCCCAGCTTCCCCTCCCTGAAGCCCAGCTCCTTCCCTGCCCCAGCACCTATGAGCCAGCCCTCGGCTCTCGGGGCCCATACCTGCTCACTGATGAAGCGGAAGCCGCGGTCAGGCCGCTCACACTCATAGGTCTCCCCCAGGACAGGGTTGAAGGGCTTGCAGCCCGCTCGGTGGTACGTGGAAGAATAGGCAGAGACAGCGAAAGCTGCAATGTACACCTGCAGGGGGAGGGGCAGGAAGAACGCCACTGAGCAGGGGACACAGCCTAGAGAAGGCAGGTCCAGGAGAAGGGACCTGCCCTACTGTGAGCAAGGTCTGGGGACCTGGGGCGGACCTTCAGTAGCAAGTGGAATAGCCCAGCCAGGCTATCCTGGGAGCTGGGGGCCTGGGGGCAGGTACCATGCGCTCGCAGGGGTCGGCCATGTGGCTGGCCTGGTCCAGGAGGCTGCTGTATTCGAGCTCCTCACAGAGCCGCTGCAGAGTGTTGAGCGGCTCGTTGAGCTGCACAGGCATTGACACCTTCGAGAGGTCTTTGCCGATGTTGTTGCGCAGGATGTTCCACAGGCTCACGTCGGTCCCGGGCCCGCTGGCCGCTGGCAGGCAGCGGCGGCGGGGCGGCCCCGCAGCTCTCCCTGGAACACAGCCCGCTGGGGCCCAGCCCAGCCTCGTTACTCTCCCTCTGGGCACCGGCATCCCAGACGCACAGCCCACATGCGAGTCCAGGCCGAGCTGCCTCCAAACCTCCTGAGGTGCTCATATATGTACATGTTCCCAGGCCCCAGCCTTCTTACCCAGCTCCTCCGGGGACTGGGAGAACAGTTCCCACTGCCGGAATCCCACGTCCCAGGAGCTGTCCCCAGGCCCCACCATAGCCTTCTGTACCCTCCCATAAACACAGAAACAGGCACCGGGATACAGATTATTCGGCCCATTTTACAGATGGGGAAACAGACTCCAAGAAGTCAAATGACAAGTCCAAAGCCACGCAGCTAAAAAGTGGTCAAGTGGAATCCCAATGCGAGCCTCCCAGCCTCCTGGAGGGTCAGCTCTCTCCCAGGCCTGACCCTGACCCTTCCCTGGATCCACTCCTGGAACATTCCCCAACTCACACCTACGCCTTCCTTATTTCTGGGGTCACCTCCAGGGTCAGCACCCAAATCCACAAGGGACTGCCTCCCCATGGGGCCTGGGCCACGGATAACACCGCCTTTCTCTACCACCCCCAGCCCTCTCTGTCCGCGCCCGGCTGGCACCTTTCTGACAGCGCTCAGTTCCCCTGAGGTCCAGCACCCCCTCGGACAGGCTGGTGGTGATTTCACTGGTACACGACTCCTCCTCCTCTGAGCCCTGGGCCAGGACAGATGACAGGCCGGGCAGACTGTGCCCCCGGGCAGCTGGGCAGTATTTGGGGAGTCTGAGGCCTAAGGCATGCCCAAGAGGCCTGGCATCACAGAGTGTGCCTGGCCACCTTGCAGGGGGAGGGCCTGGCCCTATGATTGGTGGGAGGAAGCACAGGGACTTAGCAGGATACAAAGAGAAGGGTCGTTGAAGACTGACTAAGACTCAGGGTTTGGGAGTCAGGGGAGTGCTGAGGTGGAAACAAGGTCACAGGAGGATGACTGGGGTTGGAGTCGAGGCAGCAGTTTCTGGAGAACCCAAAGGGGATAACGTATGTCAAACTGGGAGATTTCTGAGCAGGGCCCCACAGGCTCTGCAGGTTTCAATGTGTTCCCACGGATAGTGGCTGAGGCAGTTAGGACTCAGAACCTATAGATTCTAGTCTCTCTGGACCTCACTCTATGTTCCCAGGTCCCTTCCCTCTCACTGTCTCCTCCTTTACCTCATTCTCAGAAGAGCTGGCAGAGAGGAGGACCTCGCAGGCATCGAAGAACTCTGTGTGGGAATCAGCAAGGGACAGGATGCTGCTCTGGGACAGCTGGGGGGTCAGCTCCCGCCCCTTCATGTACAGAGCTTCTTGCTGTGGGAACCAGATGGGTGGTGAGGCCCCAGAGCTGCAACGGGAGAGTCGGCAGAGCGTCCCCTGCCTGACAATTCCCCTCAGAGAGCAGCACAGCTGGGCACTTTCACAGCCTGAGGGGGACACCTGCCTGTGAGCTGGAGGAAGGGGCAGAGGGAGCCGAGGGGGAACGACAGTAGTGGAATGAACACCAGCCTGTGAGTAAGGGGACTCAGGTTCCATAACTGCTTACACTTCCTGAGCACTGACTCCGAGTCTGCTCCAGGTCCTTTGCACGTGTTACCTCATTCAGTCCTCACAACCACCTGATGAGGTGGGTGTAGTTATTACCCCCATTACTCCTGTTTTGCAGACGAGGACACTGTGGTTCAGGGTGGCAAAACTGGCATGTAGTGGAGGCATGGAGGACGGCCTACAGAGGACGGCCCCAGAGCCTGTGCTCAGAAGTCCTAACTCTAGGGATTGATTCTAGAGCGTCTCCCCAACCCATAACTACGGGAGCTTGGGCCCATTCATTAGACAATTTGAGTCTCAGTTTCCTGGACTATAAACTTAAGCATAAGAACAACTGCCTCATCCAAACCAAAACCAAATCTACGGCCGTCGAGTCGATTCCGACTCACGGCGACCCTGTAGAACAGAGCAGAACTGCCCCACAGGGCTTCCCAGGTAGTAAATCTTTATGGGAGCAAACTGCCACATCTTTCTCCTGTGGAGCGGCTGATGAGTTCGAATCACAAAACTTTTGGTTCGCAGCTGAGTGCTTTAACCACTGCACCACTAGGGCTCCCTAACTGCCTCATAGGACTCTGAATTAGCAGTAAAAGCATGCAGCACATGGTTGAGGACTGAGCAAGATGCTGCTGCTGAAGGTGATGATGTTATGTGAAGTGGGTGGAGCTGGGATTTGTGGGCTCTGCTTCAGGGCTGGAAACCAACCTTGTCCCGCCCCTGGGGGCCATCGCTCCTGCTTCAGGAAGAAGGCCCAGGAGAAACAGCCCCACAGCCCGCTGGCTCCTCACCTCCTCGGGGTTGAGAGAACTGAAGGATTCCGCGGTGGTGTCCGAAGAGATGGACAGCGAGTGGAGGCGCCTCTGGCCAGCTGGGGCCTCGGAGACCTGCAGGGAGAGGTGAGGGGACAGGGTGCCAGGAGGTGCAAGGTCTCCCCACCTGCAGAGATAGCCTCTGCCAGGCCTCCCGCCTTTAGCCCAGGTCTGCTCTCAGCCCCCAGGCCTCCAGCCCTCTCCTTCCACTGCCAGCTGTTCCCCTAGCCTCACCGCCATCCTTGAGAGCTCTGAGCCTGGGGGCAGGTCCCTCAGTCGGTCCCGTTCAGCAGTGAGGGCGGCCAGCACGCTGCTGAGGGAGCTGTGCACTGGATGGACATGGCAGGCCATCAGACTCACCCCCTCCCTCCTGCCCACCCTCACTGCCCCTCCAGCACGCACTTACCCTTCTGGGCCAGGGCCCAGAAACTGCGCTGCAGATGGGCGTAGTCTGGGGGTGGCAGCCCACGAGGGCCTGAGGGGTCCCGGGACTCCAGGTAGCGAGACAGGTTGGGAACAGAGCCGTGGAGACGACCAACCTGTAGGGGAAGGCGAGGGTTCTAAGGGGTCATCCTCCTTCAGGCCACCCCACCCCAGCAACTTGGGGCTCAGGCCCCACCTCACCCGGCCAATGGTGTCGTCCTTGGCGAAGCTCTGCGTGCACCACATGCGGCTGGTCCGTTTCCCCTTCTTGGGTCTCTCAGTCGTCACGGAGGCCTGGCAAGTCAGGTGTGGGGACTTCCACTCTCAGGGTGGGGGGAAGAGGCAGCACCCGTCACAGCCCAGGAGAAAGGCAGACAGCCCAGAGGAGGGCAGAGGGAGCGACAGCCCGGGCCAGGCGCTGGGGACAAGTGACACCCCAGAGGAAGAAGACCGACTCAGTGGCAGATGCAGGGCACAGGGGGAAGGAGCTGCTCCAAAGGGAGTTTGGACAAGGGGCAGAGAGGCAACTAGGCAGGTGGTGGCTCTCAGGAAACTGCGTGACCGAGGGAGGGCCAGGGACCCGTCCCAGACAAGCGATGGGGATGAAGGCAGCAAGTGGGAGAGAGCCCGGGGCAGGACCTGCCTCCTCCCGGCTTTACCTGGTGTGTGGGGATCACAGGGGCTGAGGGGATCCGGTGCAGGGACTCCAAGCTCTGGAGAAGTCTGTGTAGTTCCTGGAGCTTCCCCTGACACTCAGAGAGCTCTGAGGGGAAAGCGAACGAGGAAGTCCCTGTCCCAACGCCAGCCGGGGCAACCCAAGTCTGTCTCTCAGCTTCCTTCCTCCTCCAAAGATTTCACCTGGCAGCCATCGAAATCCTGACAGTGCCTTCCCCTCGCCCACTCATGAGCCCAAAGTGGTTCCCAATGCCCACCCCTTAGTTTGGCCTCACCTGGTTTCCTGGGAGAGCCTGCAGCCAAATCCAAATCCTCTCTTTGGCCCCAGATCACACCTTAGCTCTGCTACCTCACACAGGTGGAGGGTGCACTCCATCCCTCTCTCTACTTGGTTTGCACTTCCTTCTCCCAGGTCAACATATAGTCCCTACTCCAGGAGCCATGATTCTAGGGCACATCCCTTCCCTAGCTGCACTCCTCAGGACCACCTGCCAGCCCCTGTGTTGCCATCCAGTATCTTCTTTTCTGTGAGTCCTTGCCCCGTGTCCAGTCCGTCTATAGGCGGAGGGCCTGAGCCCCACTCTCCTTTGTAAGACGGGGGCTCCCCAGGGCAAAGTCTGAGCCAACTGACCAGCTTAGAGGCAGAGGCTGTTTCCATCAGACAGGGGCTCCCCAAAGGCAGGGATAGAGGTAACATGTCCCCACTTTGTGACTGCCGATGTACCTATACCTGACAGTGTGGCCCTGCCCACAGAGACACTGGGCCAGCCCCTTACCATGGGAGCAGCGGTCTAGCCCATCGCTGTCCCTCAGCCAGGAAGACACCTTCTCCCGAGGTCCAATTCCAGGAAGGGCCGAGGTGCTACCTGCTGTTGGAAGCTGGCCACCAGCAACCTAGGGGGTGAGTTGAGCGTCAGGAAGGCCAGTGCCTGCCTCCCTGGGCCTCACCGTTCCCCACAGCCACCACCCCAACCACCACTTCATCTGTCCCCACCCCAGGGCCCATCTGACCTTCCGGTGAGCGGTGCTGGGTAGCGGGCCGCAGGGCGAGTCTAGGCGCTGGGCCAGGCGGTGGGCACGCAGCTGGGCCACCCAGCTCTGGAACAGTTCCTGGGATTTGATCTGCAGAAGAGAGGAGAGAGGGAGGGATACATGGAAGGAGGGACTGCTTTCCAGGGGCAAGATGTCAGGGCTCTGTCTCCAGGCAAGCAGGGCCTCTCCCTACAGCCCCCAGCTTGCCAAAGCCCACTGGCAGGCAGGCCGAGCACAGCTTGCCCTCAGCTCTGTGCCACATAACAATCAACCGGGCAGGTTCATCTATCATTGGTTGTTTTATGCAGTGGAATTTCCTTCTTGTCAAAGTCAGGGACAGCCCACAGCCCCTCAGCCCCAGCCCCTCTCCTGCATGCGGCAGTTCCTCTGCCAGCCTGGGGGCGAAGTCACACTCCCTGGCTCCCAGGATGTCACCTTGAGGTGGTAGATGTTGTCTTCAGTGTCCAGGTCAATGCGCTGGGCCTTTTTGTTGATGGACATGACAGACAGTCGCACATCAATGGAGCCATGGAGCTTACCCTTGGTGATCTGGGATGGGGAGTTGGTGGGTAGGAAAAGGGGATGGTTTTAGGCTCCTAGGGCCATGAGCCACTATCTCCCTGAGACTCAAGAGTCATGCAGCAGGCTCACCCTCATCCCCAAGTCACAGTATTGGCGGGAACCTGTCAATCATCCCACTGTGTAC
This sequence comes from Elephas maximus indicus, assembly GCF_024166365.1. NCBI lineage: Eukaryota > Metazoa > Chordata > Mammalia > Proboscidea > Elephantidae > Elephas > Elephas maximus. Next base: position 45,651,459 of record NC_064837.1, on the reverse strand, counting down.
AGAACACCCTGCTATCTCAAGTCACATCCTAAGCTCTAGGGAGACACAGAAAAAAATAATTTTTTTTTTTTTTAAAGCAAGGAAAAATACCCCCACACTCAGGAACCTGCAAGGCTGAAGTGCTCTTAGAGAGAACCCAGGAGTCTAGCCCTCAGTTCCTGGTTCCCAGCATGAGTATGGGGGCAAGGATGAGGATAATAAAGCTCCCGTTTCTTCGGGACATTTTTGTGCCATCCACTGTCCACAGAGCCTCATGTGTATTATCTCGCATAACATGACCACTCTATAGACACGGACTCGCACTCTCCCGTCTCAGAGATGAGGAAGCTGAGGCCCAGGGAAGTCATTTGCCCAACATCACACCTCCCTCAAATGGTGTAACTGGGATTCAGACTCTGCTGTCTGCCCCAGCAGCCCCCTGCCTGCCAGGGCCTTTGGGGGCCAGACTCTTCCCTCAGCCCCGAGCCAAGGCCCTGACTCACATCTTGCCGAGTAGTTGCATAGTGCAGGATCCCATCCTCGAGCACAAAGTATCTCTGTGACATTGCCCAGGAACAGCAGGAGCCCAGGAGGCAGAGAGGAAAGGGTGTGGGGAAGAGAGCAACCACAACACATATTTTTCTTCTTTTCGAACACAAACACCCTGTACTGCCCAGTAGCCTCCTCCACCATTCCTATCCCACCCCCATGTCAGACTCCTCCCCTCATCCTGCCCACCCTACCTTGTGCCAGCCCTTCAGGGGCCACTTCCTCTTCTTGAGCAGGTGGCCTTCCTGCCTCTCAGGCTTGATAACCTCTGTCTCCAGCCTGCCCCGAGGCTCCTCCACAACTTCCCACAGCTCTGAGGCCTGCAGTCCAGGACAGAGAGGATGGTGAGTGGCTGATGAGGCCACCACATCGTCCCCTTCCTTTGGGCCAAGCCAGGGCCCACACTGCCTGCTCTCCTACCCCCAGACCTGCTGGGTACTGCTGGGCTTTGAAGACTGAGTGCTCTCGGCCAGGGAGGGAGGGTCCCTCTCTTGGAAGTCCATGGAGAAGGGAGAGGCCACTCTCTGCTGAGGATGTAGAGCAGGGCTGAAGGGGAAGGACATCACCTTGTCCTGAGGGGCCCCTTGAAGGAAGAGAGAGGCCTCATTAGCTCAGACTCTGCTATCGCCTTCAGCCTTCTCACCCCCAGCACCTCTGGGATAAGAGCTCACCTGCCAGCCTCTCACCTCTGGCCCTACCCTGCCCTGACCCACACCCTCCCCCTCTAGCCACTGCACTGGGAGATGAACAGGGTTGCAGCTGGTGCTGAGAAAGCAGCCAAAAGTTCACCCAGCCCCACCTTCAGCACATACTCCAGGGCTCCAGGAAATATGCAGAGCTTTCTTGGGAGGATACCCTGGGAGTGTTCAGAGGTGAGGCATGGGAGGCAAGGGAAGGAAGAGGCTCCAAGAAAGGACAGAGGGAGTCAGAGACAGGGCAAGCAAGATCTCAGTCTGGCTGTCTGTATATTAGGACCACCCACGGCCCCACCACTGCCTGGAGATGCCTCTGTCATGGTCACCCTGCAGAGTCCCCCCAACTCCTTCACCCCAACTCCCCACCAGTTGGTCTCCATGTCCTCTTGTCCTTGCACTCCCATTTTCTGCAGGAGGAAACTGAGGCCTGAGGCAGCCCCTGTTTTTTCCTGTGTCTCCTCCCACCAAGCCTCTCCCCAGATTCCCACCTGGACCCTCAGTCCTCCAAAGCCTTGTCATCCCCTTTCTACTCTCCCAGTCCGAGGGGCTCCTGAGAAGTACCACCCACTGGGAGAGAGCAGGGGACTGGGCCAATGGAAGCACTGTGGGCGGGAGAGGAGGTGGCCCAGAGCATGCGGAGTCGGCACAGGTCCCACAGCAGTGCCCACGGCCCTGGCACCAGCCCTGGCCATCCCGGCTCCAAGGATCATCAATAATGCAGGAGGCTGTGTGTGTGTGAGCTGGGGGAGGGCACTGGAGGGGTGAGGCAGCCCAAGGTTGGGGAGGAAGCTCATATCACCTTCTGGAGCCAGCAAGCACTCGAGAAGCAAGACTGGGAAGGGACAGGGACACGATGGAGTAGAGGAGTTTGGGAGGTCAGGGCAGAGTGGCCACCGCTGCCAGAGGCTGGCCCGGGGGAAACTCCTGCCTTTGGCCACTGAAAGTTCCAAAACTCTTCTGCTGTAGCGGTGTCTCTGTGGCCTTTTCCTGGCCCTGGGGGAAGCCTAGCCCCTCACTGCTTGTGGGTGGAGGTGGAGGCTGTGTCAGGAAGAGGATGGGCACCGAGGTGGCAGGTGAGTAGCCCTCCCCACCTCCATTTCCACCCCAGCTCTGAAGGCGCAGACCTGCCCAGCTTCAGGTGGGCGCCTTTGGGGGATGTCGGCTGTGCCGCACGACCCCTTACCCCAGGGTCCATGGACGCCAGTGCTCCTTGGCCCGCGCTCTGCTCCGCCTCTGAGTCACCGTCTCTGAGTCACTGACTCCCTCCTAGCAGAGCTGAGCAGTGGCAGCAGCTGCTGCAGGAACCAGGAAGGAAGGAGACGTTGGAGCCTCCCCTCCAGCCGGATCTCCCCACCTCCCCCTCCGTTGTCCCCTCCTCCCGCCCAGTGCCAGTCGGCCGCTCAGCTCTGCCCCCCTGCTCCCCGGAGGACTCAAGGCTGAGCAGGCTCCCCCAGCACTGATCTGGCTCTGGAGTGGGGAAACCACCCCCACTGGGCCTTGTTCCAGGTAAAGCAGGGGAGACCGGGAGCTGCTGGCCTCAAGCCAATGGTGGTAAAGGATTTATTCAGACTATGGTGGCCATGACCCCAGTTAGTGCCCAAGGCCATTTCCTTAATTAGCCTTCCCTCTCTGAAAATAGATGGTAAAATTTGGAGCCAGCAAACATATCAGGTTGATGGGGAAGGGATAGGATGCCCCTGCTGAGACCGCAAGAGACAGTGCCAAGAGTCCCAGTCAGCAGCGCAGTCAGAACATGAGAACACCCAGAGCCTCCACTGAGACTGCTTGTGGGGGTGACAACCCACCAGGTCAGGGCCCATTTTGGGGGTGTGAAAGCACCTGTGCAGGGCAAGATGAACCCCTGAGCCTGCTAAGTGTCTGGCTGCGAAGTAGGTCTGGGGCAGTAGTACTGGGGCAGTACCCAGCTGGCTGTTAAGGGCTGGCTGCAGCCAACTCTGGTACCCTCCCATCCTCTCTGAGTGCCCTGCCTTTCCGCTGGAGGCTTGACTCCAGGTGCTCAATTCCAATAAAAAATCAGCTCATGAGAAAGACTGGAAATTCATTCAAAGCAATGTGGAAAAATCTGACGGCTTTAAGTGCAGTAAAACAACTTTCTGGAAAGAGATGAGCTTTGAACAGTGGGACCTGAGGTGCTGCCGGCAATGCCAGGTTCTCCTTTGGTGCTAGAAATGACATAGGCCACTTCCCCACCCACCTTGTCCCCACACAGGCCTTGGCTTGCCCTTAAGGTCCTTACACTTCTCAGGAGACACTTGCTTTCTGCTCTGCTCCAGACCTCTGCATGCCCCCCACCAGCGGAAGGGGCTCTGGGAGGCAAGGAGAGGCCACTAAGCAGCAGTGGACAGCCCTGCCCAGACTGGTTCAGGCATTCAGAAGCCTTCTAAGCCTTTTAGTCCACTTCCTATTGAGCAAGCCCAAGCATATGGCACTGAGCTGCGCACCATGGGAAGTTGGTCCTGGACCAGGCCACAGAAAGGCTGCTCCGATCATCACTGCCAGTCTGCGTGTCCAGGGCTGAGGAAGCTGTGGCACTGCTCGAAGTTCCAGAAGGACTGCTAAACTGCCACCTTCCTGTGTCACCGCTATATCTGCCCAGTATGTGCTTCCAGTTAAGCACCCTATCTCTTTCAGTTGCCTAGGAGCTGCTGGTTCCCCAAAGGCTTGGGTGAAATCTCCAACTTGAAACCCCCAGAACTCCTCATTAATAAAGAACCCTAGTTTTTTGTTCAAGAATGCTTGAAACATGTGAGCTGCTGGGCAAAGCTGTCAGCTGCCTTTAAAACGATAAGCATTTAAGAGATGCCATTTGTTCTCATGGAATCCAGACTTTCTGCAGTCACAAAGGCTGGATCAACCCTTGAAATTATTACCCTGAGATAATCTTTAAACCAAAAATATCCCCTGAAGTCTCCTTAAAACCAAGCAATAGTTTAATTAGTAAAGAATGTCTGCCTTGAGCATTGTGCTCTTTTAAGAAGTGTTTATACGGGATCAAACTGACAACAGCAACTTGAAAGATCAGATAGGAACCTTAGGGGGCAATGAGTTTATGTTAATGGGGGAGAAACAACTCAGAAGAGGATGAGAATGGTTGCACGACTTGAAGAATGTAATCAAAATCATTTAATTGTACATAGAGAAATTGTTGAACTGGTGTATGTTCTGCTGTGTATAGTCTCAAAAAAAAAGAGACGTCATTTATAGGACTAGGTATGGGGACATAACAGGCTTGAACAAAGGGAACACAAAAGGTTTTCTAGGGAGGGAAATGAGGGCATCGGAACTGAGAGGTCACCCTGAGAATAAACCTGCGGGAAGGATAACCTTAAAAACAGTGAAACGAGTCAGTGAAAGCTGTTTCATTTTATCATGAATCAGTGCTCCCAACCTTTTTCACAACGTGGCACACCCTGAGGCTGGAGAATTAACAGCTGAGCACACCCAGGACCCACTTCTGGTACCCTAGTGAGGATGTGCCAGTGTAGAAGTTCAGGATGTGGTTTTTAGAGGCAGAGACCCGGGTTTAAGTCCCTGTTTTGCCACTTACTAACTGCATGGCCTTGTGCACAGTATTTAATTTCTCTGACCCTTTGTTTTCTCCTCTGTGAAATGGGGGCAACATGGTGAGGAATGAACGAACTAATACACGTGAAGTGCACAGTGTAGTGCCAGGCACACAGTAGGCTCTCAACAGATGCCACTGTTACCACTATTACTCAACTGAGCTGTTGTATTCAGAAGATAGGCTCGGGTGGGGAGACGCATGCAGCAAGGGACAGTGACAAGGAGACAGAGGGTAAAATCATCTTTGCAGCTTCTCTGCCTTGGATCTGGCTTTGCTTCTATCATATCCCAAATTGGGGAAACCAAGAACAGATATAGTAGCGAACAGTCTCCATTCTGACACTGGAATCCCTCTGCATTTCAGTATCAGTGGAAGGTAGGTAACAAATGCCACTCACTGCCCCGAACTCTTCCACATCTTGGACAGAGGACAACACAGCCCAGAGAGTCAGAGTGTATTTATGGGCAGGGCTGGGTATAACAGGCTATGAATCCAGAACAGTGTCAGGAGGATCCAGTTTCCCACTGGCTGGCTCGACGGAGTCCCCTTCATGTTGCTGTCTGATGTACTGATCCAATAGGGCGGTCAGATGGAGGGGCTGGTGCTGAAGCAGGGAGTGTGTCTGGGCCATTAGGAAGGTGAGTCCTCTAACCAGCTCCCCCTGCACCAGGTCCAGGCTGGGAAGCTTGGAGTAGTTGATGAAGCCCTGCCTACTGAGGATGGTGTCGTCAATGCAGCCACCTGGAAGGAGATGGGGTCAGTTGGGCTCCCCACAAATGCCTTTCTTGGCTCAAAATGATGTTCCAACCCAGGGATCTGCTCTCCACTGCTCTTCCTCACCTCTCAGCCTTCCCTGGTATACTGGTTCCCATTTGTCCCCATTCCACTCTGCCTGGGATCAATCCCCTTCTTTCCTTCCTAATACTTCCTTCAGAAAACCTTTGCATAATATATTCACCTGGCCCCAAGCCCAACTAGGTCAGTAGTTTTCAAACTTTACTGAAGGTAAGAATTATGGAATGTGTGTGTGGGAAGAGGGACGCTTACTATACATACAGATTCCTGGACCCCACACAGACCTATTAAATCTGGATTTCCAGGGGGGATGCTCGGTATTCGCTCTAGGATTAGAACCTCCAGTAAGTCTTAGCATCAGGGGAGTCTGGGGAACACTGCTTAGTGTCCCTTAGCATTCTTCATCTGGCCTATTTGTTGTAACGATCTTCATCTGTGTGAGTTTCAGAACCCACTGCCACCATTATTAGACTCAAGGTGTCTGAACTTCCTCTCCCCACAGTGCCCTGTCCATCTTCCTTCCACTGTCCCTAGTCTCTTCTCCAGTGCTGAGGTGACCTGGGTGATAAGATAACACAGGTGTTGGAGAGGCACAGTCAGCCCTCAATAAATGGTGCCGTTGATTCAGGCTCCAAGGATGTTCCCTCCAAGGATCCCCACGGTTTTACCAAGACATGCCTAGCGGACAACACCAGGCTGCTGTAGTGCCCAATCCCCTTCACCCCCACCCCCACCTGGCAGGGCTGCTTGCTCACCTAGCAGTGGCAGGAGAGGCATACGCTTCAAGATTCGAACCATCTCCTTGACCTTGGGCTCTTCACTGACCAGCAGCAGGTTGTGCCCCACAAAAAGGGGCAGCAGATTCTGGTACTTCGAATCCTCCAGGAAGGGCTTCAGGACCTGGAACAGCATGGAAGAATGGCATACTGGGGAACAGTGGAAGGGAGAGCTAACCATCTTGGTCAGAGGTGGCCTCAGGCTAAGGGAGCAACCCAAGGGTCTCTTCACCTTCTATTTGCAGTGTAGGCACCACAGACTAGAGGACTGCTTGTAGAGAGAAAGACTATGAAATGTCACATCTAGGGAGCAGGTGCCAGGGTCTGAGAAGAACACAACCAACTCATGCCAGAGGGCCCGCTGCCTACCTGGTTGGGGAAGACCTTCACCAAGATCTTGTATTTCCGCAGCTGGTGCCGTATAAGGAGCTTGTCCTCCGCGCTCAGAGCCACATTCTGGCAGACAGCTATCATTCGGTTGTCTCGGAAAACAGCTGCTATCTCCCGGCGCAGGAGCCGGATGAGGCCTGTCTCCTAAAGTCAAGAGGGGATGGCCATGAGATATAACCTGCCTCTCCTTCTTGCACCTCTCACTCCCTCAGGGTTAGGTGCCGAGGTGTCCAGTGATGTCCAAATGTGCAAAAGATGGAGGACAGCTGGGCTCCTGACTCTCAGAGAAGAGTTACAACTCCCACTCCAGCCTTTCTACTTTCACTAGATAGCCACACTCTTTAGAGCAGTGTTTTCCAAACCCCAGAGCACTCAGCCCCCCGGACAGGTCAGCAGTCTCCCCCAGTCAACTTTATTTAATGATAGTGTTGTCAACATTACTTCAATTCTCCCTCTGACACTGTACTCATGTTGAATTATTTTACCAACTATAAATACAACTCTGCTGCAGTGTTAATTCAAAATTGAGACATTTTCACAGAACAAGACTTCTTTTTTTTTTAAGATTGTGTCTCTCAAAGTTGAGAACTTGTGGATTCACAAATGTATTCACAGGCTTCTATAAACAGTTTAAGAGAATTTTTTTTTTCAAAGTAATGATCGTAAAATTTATTTCACAGTGCAGTACTTGGAAGTCACGGTGATCTTTGCAGAACGTCATGAAAACATGAATATATACAAGTTAAAATAATGGAAGACTCACTATTGTGCTAAACCTAAGCTCTAGGTTCGCCCCGTCTAATACTGTAGCTACTAGCCACATTTGGCTACTTATATTTAGCTAAAATTACAATTAGAAATTCAGTTCCTCAATTACACTAGCCTCATTTCAAGTGCTCAATAGCCACATATGGCTAGTAGCTACCACACTGGATGGTGCAGATATACAGCCCCAAACTGTTCTATTGCATGGTATGAGTTATTGTATAGTTATAAGGTGGTAGGCACCATTGGACTCAAGGATATATTAAAAAGCAAAGATGTCACTTTGAGGACTAAGGTGTGCCTGACCCAAGCCATGGTATTTTCAATCACTTCATATGCACTTGAAAGCTGGACAATGAATAAGGAACACCAAAGAACTGACATCTTTGAATTACGGCATTGGCAAAGAATATTGAATACACCATGGACTGTCAGAAGAACGAACAGGTCTGTCTTGGAAGGACAGCCACAATGCTCCCTAGAACCGAGGATGGTGAGACTTCATCTCACTTACTTTGGACATGTTATCAGGAGGAACTAGTCCCTGGAGAAGGACATCATGCTTGGTAAGACAGAGGATCAGCAAAAAAGGGGAAGACCCTTGATGAGATGGATTGACACAGTGGCTGCAACAATGGGTTCAAGAATAATGATTGTGTGAATGGCACAGGACCAGGCAGTGTTTCATTCTACTGCACACAGGGTCCCTAGGAGTTAGAACCCACTTGACAGCATCTAACAACAACAACAACATGCACTGCTGGCTTGAAAAAAAATTATGTGAGAAAAACTTAACTGGGGAAATTCTATCCAATGGCTTTACTGTTGCATGTGCTGGGGGGAGAGTGATGCTGTTAATCAGTTTTAGGTGGGCAGTAGCTAAGTCCTGCTGAAAGAGTCCCAACACTGAAATGGAGTTGGCCAGGCAATGTCCTACAGGCTGACCCTCCGAGGCTCGTTTAAGCAGCTCTTTGCTTTCAGGACAAAACTTAGATGGGTGGGTTTTGTCCTTCCATTAGTTCTAGAGGAATCTCTGCTGAATGATTCATAGCGTCACTTCCATCGGTATTTGACATTTGACCTAAATCCCTCAGGCTGCAGTTGCTGCTCAGTTCCCTACGTTCTAGCCTTGAGAACAACTAACTAATTCTTGAGAAAATCATACAATTAGAAAACTAGAATTTATTAGGTACTTACTTTTCTTTTTTTTTACAGTAACAGAAATTGTCATTAAAGTAGCAAATCCTCCACTGGTCTGTTCTTTTTTTAAAGACAGAAAAGCTCTTTCTTCCAGAAAAATGCAGAAGCTTCAGTGCCTTTTAGGATAAGAAAGACACCCTGCCCCATCCCCATATGCTTGGGTAGCTTTTACACATACATTTTTGGAGACAAGTAAAAAACTAAGCAAATTCAGCAGGTCTTTTCAATCCATAGAGCCCAAAGGCCAATACAAAATCAAGTGCGGATTTGATTTTAAAGCACCTGGACCAGGGGTGAGTGCCTGTATGAGTGACTATGGCCTAAAGCCCTACTTCACTTTAATCCATCATCCCACCACCAGGTGATATACAGCCATTCTCCCCCTTACCTCCTTGGGAGGGCTGGGAGGAGGTGGCAGGCATCTTGGGATGATGGCAGGTTTGGGGGGTATATACTCAGTCAGAGCCAGCAGCTTCTGCCGCTCAAAGTGCATCACACGACGGTGGCGGGTAACAGCCTTGGAGCCATAGCGGACAATCTGGAGGGTGGGCAGCCGACCTGGGAGGGGAGATGGCAATGCAGGTGAAATGCAGCCTCTTGGAGGCCCTAATCTGCCACAGATGGAGAAAAAGCAGACTCTTGGCAGAGACCACCATGGTTCAAAGAGCTAGACTCAGCACAAGAGTGGGACAAGGAACTGCCTGCCAGGAATTCTGACTTTCCAAACCTCCTCTTCTAATAGGTGACTCTAGGTCTATTGCTTGATCCTTGGAGGGTACCATGTTCCCAACTCTTCTTCATGTGCAGAGATGGGAGAAAAAAATGAGAACAAAGGAGAAATTATTTTGAACACACATAAAAAAAACGGGGGGGTGAACAAACTTTTTCGTAAATGGCCAGACAGTAAATATTTTAAGCTTGGGGGCCAAACAGCTTCTGTCACTACTACTCATCTCTACCACTCCATCGTGAAAGCAGCCATGGACAATATGTAAACAAATAGATGTGGCTATGTTCAATAAAACATTATCTGCAAAAACAGGTGGCCAGCCCTGCTGGAGTTTACCAATCCTTGTTCTAAGCCAGTGGCTCTCAAAGTGTGATCCCTGAACTAGGAACATCAGCACGACCTGGGAACAGACCTACTGAATCAGAAACTCTAGGGATGGGGCCCAGGAAACAGTTATAACAAGCCCTCCAGGTGATGCTGATGCACGCTGAAGTTTGAAAACCACGGCTCTAAACATTGCTCTAAAGCCTTCTCCTATAATTCGAAGCAAGGAAAAAATGTTACATCACCCTTACAGCTCCCCAAACACATCTCCCTCCCCTCCTTCTCTTCTTGTTCACAGGCAGCAGAAAACAAAGGAGCCACTTCAAAGCCCTGAACAAAGTGATGCCTTCATCCCTGATGTAAGAGCCAAGGCTGGAGTTTCCCTCTTTCAGTCGTTCCCAAAGTTGGGATGGGATCTCAGGAAAAGGTTCTGCTAAAAAGTGGCTTTAATACAGTTAGAGACCATGGACATCTGCTGGCAGAAGAGGCTTTATTGCCAAAGGCCAAAAAATATAACTTTTAAGAGCACAGACTTTGGAGTCAGATGAAACCAGATTTCAGTCTCCCTTCTGCCACATCCTAGCTGCAACCTTGGCCAGTCACTCAATTGTTCTGAACCTTGGTTTCTTCATCTATAAAGAGGGTATAATAATGCCTTCTTCTTAGGGTACTTTAAGATTTAAATGAGATAATGCATGTAAAGCATTTATCAGTGCCCAGCATATATTAAGTGCTCAAATTCAGCCGTTAAGCAAATATCTATTGCATGCCTACTAATGTCATACACCATGCCCCCTGCTGGCCATGCTGAATGAACACAGTTCTGCAGTTTTGGAGTTTAGAGTCTAATCAGAAAACAAGCGAATAAACAAATGAAAAATTACAGGTTGTGATAGGGGCTAGGGTAATAAACAGGGTGCAAGACAGAGATTAACTGGGGAAAGCTGTTTTGCAGAGGGTGGTAAGGGAGGGCCTGAAGAGGTGGCATTTAGGCTGAGATCTTAAGACCAAAAAAGGAAGTACAGTAAGACCTGCGAAAGCCAGAACCTGTGTAAGGCAGAAACCTATCAGAGAAGGAAAATTTTATTTTCCACTAAAACGAGAGGTAGAAAAGTGGTAAGATTACACCCTATCAAAGGCGGAAAACCTGCGAGACCCGGAAAAACACGGCAGTCTCTGTCGAGTTCCAGCTATCACGTTTCATTGTATATCGCTAAAGGTGGGGGACGCTCTGGTGGCGGGCAAGTGCTGGGTGGGTTAGAGAAACAAACAAGGGAGAGGGTTGGGGTGTAAAGCATAAACACCGTTGTCATCGCTGTTAGTGGAGTCACAGGGAATTGTACGGGTTAAGGAGGCCGGAGAGCTAGCTGGGGTCAGGGGTCACGGGAGCTGTCTGGGTCAGACTACGGAATCAGTAGTAGAAAACGGGAAACAAGGACTAGAGGGCGCCGGCCGGATCGCGCCGTGAGCATTTGGGCTGCTCCTTACCCGCCTGGGGCAGGAGACCCCCTCGCAGCATCCCAGCCAAAGACCCCGCCATGGCCACCGGAGGAACGGACGGGAACTGAGAGGAGACGGAAGGAGCTAAGGATTGTGGGGCAGCTAACCCCGGGGCCGGAAACATAGGGCCGATCCACCGGCCGAAGCGGTAATCCGCATGCGCAGAGTCCGCCAATTGCTAGCCTGCCCTCCCCTGCCCACCTGGCGTCCGGTCTCCTAGCAACAACACCAGCACTGTCTGAACTGCATTTTCCTCGCCTTCGGTTCACACCAGTCGCTGATTACAATCCTTCAGTTGCTACCAGCGAAGCCTCTCTACACCCCTCAAGCCCCAGACCTTGCACTTCGGTTTACTGTTGTTTTGACCCCACCCCAACAGTTTGCTTTAAATCAACCGCTTCCCCTTGTTCCCCAAGTTCCTGAGTTTCTCCTCATAAGATCCTGGGTTCAGCCATCCCACCGGCTTTCCAGGCTGTTCCGCCCCTTTTCTTCCTCGCCCGCCCCAGGCCAACTGCCTTTTAGATCATGCCTGGAGGTGAGTAGGAAAGTGGAATGGTGGGTAGAACCGTTGGACAACATTGGGGTTCGGCCTCCAGGTATGAGGAAATATGACAATTGGTCTCATCTCTTCACAGCTAAGCTTGCCCCGACTCCAAAGGAAGGGGGCATCTGCATCACTGAAGCCCTTATCACTAAGCGAAACTTGACATTTCCTGAGGACGACGATCTGTCTGAGAAGATGTGAGTGCGCGGGGCGGGGGGGGGGAGTGGAGGAAAGGGGAGCTGGAAGATTGAAACACACAGGATGACTGGGCTGAGCTGTCCTGATTTCTCAACTCAGCTTTGTCTCCCTCTTACTCCACACATCCAGTCAATGGTAATGTCTACCTGATCAAAATCACTCAACCACTTAGAGGACACTGAACTTCTGTTAAGAGTGATGGAAAATTTTGGGAAGGGTTAATGATGACGGTTGAACCACATAATGAACATATGTAATACTGAACTGTACATGTGAAGTTGGCTGAAATGGCAAACGTTTTTGTTAACTATATATTTACAACAATTGAAAAAAAATCACTCAACCATGTAACCCTCCTTGACATACCTTCCCTCTTCCCCTTTCCCATCTTCTCTCCCAAGAGACCACAGAAATGGCATTCAATTACACCACTTTGCCAACTTTTCTCCCAGGTTTCACACCCTTGCTGAGCTGCAGACTGTCCGCCTGGATCGGGAGGGAATTACCTTTATCAGGAATTTGGAGAGCCTCCAGAATATTCACAGCCTCTATCTGCAATCGGTAACTTCTTGCCTCCCTGTCCTCTCTTCCTTCCTCTACCTCCCCCACACCATGAACTTAGTCTATCTAATCCGAAAGGAGCCAACAAGGCCATATTGTCCATTCCGTGGCATTCAGGCTGACTGAACTTCATTTAAACAACTCCCAGCTGAATCAAGAATTCTCCTGAATTAAACCCCAAAAAGAGATCCCACACAGGCTCTTAAATCACTGTTATTGTATCATACCAATTGTCTTGGTCTAAATTTTTTCTTGGTGTTTACCCTAAATCTCTCATGTATATAAATCTCTCATGTTATATAGCTCAAGCCCATTTCCTATTTTGAAGAAGAGGGTGAAAGAACTAAGTAGATTCTTCTATACTTTTCAGAACCTTCAAGGCTGTTTGTTGTTGGTGGTGGTTGCTTGGTTGATTGTCAGCTTTCTCCAGGCTGAGTATACCCAGCACCCTTAACCTTTTCTCACTTTACAAATCAAATTAATATATGCTCATTGTTGCCTCCCTGTATGCAGGGCACTGAGGCTTTTTCCATTTCCCTGTGGTCACTTGGTTTCCTTCCCTGATTCCCAAGTCACTCTTTGGTTGAGGAGTCAGAACCCATTAAACCAAACCCATTGCCGTTGAACCAGTTCTGACTATACTTTAATCAAGTTTAGCCAACCCTAAGTTTACGCACTTAACCAGCCACCTGGAGAAAGTAAATCACCCCAAGGTAGTGACAACCATTTCAAGGAGTGGGGTGATCATTCCCAGAGTGCTAGATGTCCAGCTGCAACAGTAGATGGACATAGCCTGGGGGCTTTGTCCCCTTAAAGTCCCCCCCACCCAGGTGGCCTCAGCTTGGTTTACCCACCTTGATTTCTTCCTACAGAATAAGATCCAGCAAATTGAGAACCTGGCCTGCATCCCCTCCTTGCGGTATGTAGGGTAGGGGTGGGGGAACCTGGCAACACCCCCAAGGAACTGGTTCAGACCTCTCCAAGCCTGGCTCCTTGCCAGCTAAGGACCCAGCAAGCCTAGCTCTGCTTCCCTCACCCCAAAAGGCCATGTGTCCCCACTCATCATCCAGCTGCCTAGCCAGGGCATCCAGGCACCTAGTGCCTTCCTCCCTTCTTCCAGCTGCTCTGTGATTCAGCTCTGTCTCTGTCACCTCCCTTCCCCTACAGCTTCCTGTCTCTGGCAGGAAACCGCATCAAGCAGGTGGAAAACCTCCTGAACCTCCCACACCTCCAGTTTTTGGACCTTTCTGAGAACCTGATAGAAACGCTGAAGCTGGGTAGGAACACCTTTGCCTTGGCTCAGAGAATAAGTCCCACATGGGGCCCTCCCTCCTCTCTGCCTCCAGACTCCTGTGCATGCATTACCTGCAGCCCTACACCCGAACACTTCATTCTCCAGGTGCTCCCAGGGGCTGTGCAAAGAGGAATTTTGGTTTGGAAGATGGGTCTGAGATTCTCATTGCCCCTCTCTTTGGTGTGTGCAGATGAGTTCCCCCAGAGCCTTCTCATCCTCAACCTGACTGGAAACAGTTGCACCAAGCAGAATGGCTACAGGTGAGGAGGAATTGAGGGTGGGGAGGAGGGAGTGATGCTGAGCTCCACCTACTGAGACCACGTGGACTCCCTCTCCACCTGCAAGCCTGGGGCCATGGTCCATGGCACCTTCTCCTCCCCCACCTCAGCTAGAGTCTGTGCTTTCCTTTCCATTCCCGTAACTCCACACGGACCCAACCCTTAGCCCTCTGGGACTAGCCACAGGCCCTGTTGCCCAGCCTGTGTGTGAGCCACCACTCCTGGGGCTGGGGAGCTATGGCTGTGTCTTCACATCGCCCAGGCTCCACACCCAGGGGGGCCCTCCTGGGTAGCCACTCTTCTTTCCTCCCCGCAGGGAGCGAGTGATAGGAGCCCTGCCACTACTCCTGGACCTGGACAGGCAGCCTGTGCAGGAGCGCTGGGCCTCAGATGAGGAGACAGCTTCGGGTGATGACGATGAGGAGTTTCCAGAGCTGAGTGGCCCGTTCTACTCAGAGCGAGGTGACCCACTGCCCTTGCAGCCTCCCCAGAGACCACCCCGTCCTGTGGGTTGGGGGAGGGGCAGGGTGTGGCAAAAAGCTAAGATAGTGGCCCCAAGTGCAGCTCAGCATCTGGCCAGAGGTGGTGGACAGTGCAGCTGGGCAGGAATCCATCCTAGGCATGCAGATGACCCAGTGCTTCCCACTAGAGATGGCAAGGAAGGTTTGCTGAGGGGGTCAGCCAGGAACCTTAGCCTGGGGCCCACCCACTACCCTGGCCCTTCCCAGGCTTCCTCAAGGACCTGGAGCAGGAGATAACCAGGCACAAGGAGCACAGGCAGCAGGCAGCCCTGACAGAGCACCTCCTGAGGATGGAGACCCAGCCGGCACTTACAGACCTCCCCCTGCTGCCTGAGGAGCCCATGATCGGGGACAGCAACCCTCCTGTCCCTCCTGGGCAAGAGAAGACACCCACTGAGCCTACCTCCTCACCACAGACATACTCTGCCACCAAGATCCCTTGCCCTCTGGTCTCCCTTGGCCAGCAAGACACTGCCCAGGCACATGAAGGAGCCAGGACAGTCACAGCCCCCAAGGCCCCCCTGACTGGGGTCCCCAGCACAACCAAAACTATGACCAAGAAAATCAAGAATTAAAAGTGTGGCCTATCAGCAAAGCTACAGGAACGAGGGAGATGCTGATGGGACCTCTCCCTTGTTCTCAGATGCCTCACCTGTGGCAGCAGCCCATCCCCAATAAAGTGTCTCTGGGCCTTGACTATGTCTCTCATGTCACTGCAGGCATCTCAGGGGAAGCAACCAGTAATGGCACTGGGAAACAGCCACAGAAAATACAAAGTTTTAAGAAGCAGCCTGGTTCTAAAGACCAAGTTTCTAAACTTTTAGGCACACCGTCTGAGGCCCGTTACTTGGCTTCCGGAGTCCTGTGTGTATTGTAGGAGGTGGGTGCTACCTCATGGTGGGCCCAATCTCACCACCACTTCCAGGGAGTGCGTTCCAGAGTGCCAGGCCACGAATCAAAACCTTGGGTTCCAGCTCTCCCAATAGTAGCCACTAGCGTGCTGGGCATTGCTTTGAGCTCACACACTCACACACGCCCACTGCAGGAAGCCCCCCTCCTCACAGGCCCTCCCCACAACCCTCACCATCCAGTCACCATCACCTGAGCCACCAAGGGCACGCAGCCAACTCAGTGTTACTCTTTGCCCTAATGGCTCTTCTATCCCCATGGACCTGGGATCAAGTTCATAGAACACAGAAATAAAATACTTTTATTAAGGCAAAGGCCAAGCTGGCCACTTGGGACGAGGCTGAGGAATGTGAAGGGACTGCTCTGGTCCTGAGCCCGCACCCCAGCACACTGCCCACACCCCAGGCCAGGAGGAGCTGCAGTGCTCAGGCATACATCTGGCTCTCCCTCTCCACAAAGGTCTGGAAGAGCCCACCCCACTCCTGAGGTGGTGGGGCCCGCTGCCCGGCCAGCAGCCCCCTTGCAGCCTCCAGGCCTTCCTGCTCCAGGGCCCGCTGTTTCTGCCGGAGCTGCTGCCCTTGATCCTGCAGGAAAGGCAGAGATGATCCCTGGGCCGAGCTTCCCTTGGGGTGAAGGGGAATCCCTTGCAGGAGCAGGAGAAAGGACAGGCCACCCAGAAGTCTTTGAAGGAGGAACCTTCCCTCTCCAGCTCTGGAGTCTCTCTTCCACTCCCAGGCCCCTCTGATGTTTTCAGAGTCCCAGTTGGGGGTAGGGGAAATGAGTCATCCTCCTAGGTGGCCTCTATGCCCTGGGAGTTACCTGCTCACTCTCCATCAGCCCCAGGGCTATCTGGTGTCCCCGGTAAAGGATGTGCCGGCGATCCACCTGAGTCTGGAATCGGGGCAGGGTCCGAGCAGGGTCCTGTGCTCCAAAAGTTGGGGACAGCACTTGGGGGGCCTGGGCTCCCCCCACTCCAAAGATGAATGGTTTAAACACTGACCTAATGGGATGCGGATATAAGGATGGAGGCACATCATATCCCTTAGTCTCCTGAGCAGTACACGCTCCCAGCCATCACCACCCTCACCTGGAGGGGTCTGGCGTGGCTGTGAAGAAGTGGACGCAGGGCTGTGTGGGGTCCCGGGGCAGAATGGACACCATGCTGGCTGTAGTGCGGAAGCCTCCAGAATCCATACAGATGCCACTCTCCTTGTTCCTAAGGATGCCCATCATCACCTCTGCTGTGATGCCCCCTGCCAAGGAGGAGAGCAGGGGGTCCTCCAGCCACAGACCAAGCCCCCGAAGCTGGGGGAGGGGAAAGCAGCTGTCCCCCACCCCCATCCAGCCACTCACGAACCTTGCTCTTGCCCAAGCAGCTCCCGCCCAATCCGGAAGCGGGCCTTGGCAGCCTCCATGCGCACAGGCTGCTGGATTAGGGAGAAGACCTGGGCGAAGTCAAAAGTCCCCTGCCCATCCCACCAGCCCTGGGTCTGAGCATGGGCCCGTAGCTCGGGGTGCTCAGCTGAGATGTCTGTGCCAATGCTCAACTGGTTGGAGATGTTCCGGGCCCCCTCTGTGGAGGAAATAGGGAAGGTGTTCATTTATTCATCCTAAATATTTGATGAGCACCTAGTGTGTGCCAAGCACTGGGCTAGGTGCTGAGAACACCACGGTGAAGGGAACAGACCTGCCCTCCTGGAGCCTACAGCGTAGTGGGGGAGACAAACACAACAATCACAAACATCAAGGTAAGCTCGCAGTATGGTGAGCACAATGAAGAAGCGGGACCTGCTGGTGTGAAAGTGGGAAATCTGCCCATCCAAGGAAGCCCAGGAAGGCTTCCCAGAAAAAGTGGCAAGCTGAAGCATGAGATGGCATTAATCAAATGAAAGAGGTGGAGAGGTCCCGAATGGGCCCATTTCCCTGGATGTCCCAGCCACCCCTAGAGGTTTGCTCCTGGACTGGGGCCTCTCCCTGCCTCCACCATGTCTCCCACCCCCACCCCAAGGTTGGCACAGGGGAGCACCAGTGCCTAGTCCCTCACCCCGGATCCTCTGGGCAGCCCACAGCCGCCCAGCTGTCTCCAGCACCCACGCCTCAGTCCGGTCAGCCAGCAGGAAAGTGTTGTGGTAGCAGAATGGCGTGGGGTCCTCCCGGCAGCTGCCCCCCTGCCCATAGCGCTCCAGCAAGCCTGTGATCACATGCAAGGCTTCCTGGGCTGAGCTGCCCCGTTCTAAAGCCAGTCTGCAAAGAGGGCCAAGGGAGAGAAAGGCCATGGGAGTATCAGGGACTGATGGCACAGGCTCCAGTGGGCAAAAAAGGCCAGAGAGGTTAGGCAGGCAGCCCAACTCACTCAGCAAGTCCACTGGCATTGATGATGTTAAGCACAATAAGCCAGTTGTTTTCAAGCTGTGCTCTGAGGGTTTCACGAAGAAATCCTGAGAAAAATGCCCTGAACCTCCAATCCCTTTTCAGTCAGTTAGTCCATTTTTATTGACTTTATAAACTGGGACTCCACATGAGATTTCATTGGAAAGAAGTTTTACTTCTATTTAAAAAAAAAAAGTTTAAACTGTTGCCTTATTTCCGGGGTCAGGAGAGGCCAGAGATGGCTGCATTTGGGGGCTCCTAGTCAGACTGTTACCTTGGTGGCATAGTGGTTAAGTGCTACGGCTGCTAACCAAAAGGTTGGTAGTTCGAATCCACCAGGTGCTCCTTGGAAGCCCTAGAGGGCAGTTCTACTCTGCCCCCTATAGAGTCACTGTGAGTCGGAATCAACTCCACTGCAGCAGGTTTGGGCTTTTTGGTTTTTTAGTCAGACTTTGGGGACAGGGCTGAGAGAGTCCAGGAGGGGCAGGGGCAGCCTCTCAGGTGACGGTGTGAGGGCTAAAAGGGACAGAGAAGAGGCCCCTGTGAACCAGGCCTGGGGGAGAGGAGGATGGGCCAAGGCCAACACTCAGCCTCCAAATTTGTGTGCAGGGAGATGGGGGAGGCAAGGCCCGCACCTGAGTAAGTCCATGCCCAGCAGGGCCTCCCCCTCCCCAACTGGCTCCTTGGTCCACACGGCCTCGTTGCCAATGCAGACACCATGCTCATTCGCACCCATCTCGGCCCCCCACAGCCAAGAAGGGCGGCTCAGGATCACAGCATGCGTCTTCGATACCTGCTCCACCTCAATGTAGGTGCACTGGAGGTGAGGGAGGAGAAAAGGGGAGCCCACTCAGAAAAGAGAAGGTACTACAACATACTAGCACTGTGCCAATCACCTTATCCATCCCTTTGAGGAAGGTCTTATTATTCGCAATTTACAGATGAGGAAACTGAGGACCACAGAGGCTAAATCATCAGCCAAGGTCCAGGTGGGTAGGCTCAAAGCTCATGCTCTTTCCAGTACATCTGGTGGCCTCCCAGGTGGGGGGAGCAGAGGAGGAAAGTCTTAGAAAAATGCCTGGATGTGCCACACCCCCAGCACCCCATAAGGCCTAACCCACCTGGAGCCGGCTCCCAGGGCTGTGCATGGCCGCAGGTACAAACACCACCTCCTGCACCTCATCCCGGGGTCGGTCGGAGTTCTTGGCAAAGATCACGGCTGGGATGGCAGAGGCTGGGGGCACCGAGACAAAGCAGTCGCAGGAACATGGGGTGTCAGGGGTCAATGATGCCATCTGGGGAAAGTTAGGGGTGAGTGTATAACCCCCCATGCCACCTCCGCACAATCCTGGCCATGGCTCAGCCCTGGGGAGCCCCCTCTCCCAACACATGCAAACAGACACGCAGGGAGGAAGACACTGCCCTTGGGTTCTGTACACACAACAACACAGGCACACTCCAGGTGTGAGCGCCAGCAGGTGGCCGCAAACCTGCACACCCCCACGGCCCTGACCCTAACGGGAGTCCTGGCCCTTGCATGCAGTCGTCAGACCATCTCTGTGGATATCTCACCTGTCTCTGAGAGTCCAAAAGTACACCCCGGAAGCCGGTTCCCTCCTCCATTCACCCCTTCCTAGCTTTCTCAATACTGTATGCCCCTCACCCTCTCTCCCTCCAGGAACCCCAGCTCTGTCCCAGCCGCCACCTCCACCGCTTCGGGTCTGGTCCGACCCATTGGGCGGAGACTCCAGGTGACCTGGAAGGTCTTTGGCCCCGGGGGCGGAGCCGGCACCGAGTACCTGCAGTTCATCCATGTTCCACCAGGGTGCGCGCCTGCACCACTTCTTGGAGCGGAATCGGCCTTCCAAGTCCTACCTGGCTTTTCGCCCTTCCCTGAACAAAAAGTTAAGGCCTGAACAAAAGTAAAGAGGAATTCTTGGTGCTCACCCAATGGGGTCACTGTGGGTACCTAGAGCTGGAGGCAAAAAGGAGCCCGAGTGATAAGGAAGGAAAGAAAAAACAGGCTGATTTGTTAGAGTGGGGACTGCTGGGGCATTTAGAGGTTAAAGGAGAAACTTGGCTACGTTGATCCTTGTTTTAATACCAAAGGCACAATCCTAGGCTGGTGGCCCAGGGCTAGAAGATACATGAGTGGTTACAGGCCAGGAGGTACAGGGATAAGCCCCGTTTGACCTGAAAAGGCCAACTCTGTCCCACAGTGCTCAAATTCACTGGAAGACAGCTTTGAGGGGAAATTTAAGAAAGTTCTAGCCCAAAGATTTGGTGCCTTTACATATAGTGAAACTGAAGCAGCAAAGGAGAAGTCTTGGCCAAGGGGGTACAGAGTGGTGCAGAAGTAGACCTCGATCCCAAATGTTCAGATTTCCAGGTCGTTTTCCTTTACAAACTGTCGCCATAACCAGCATTTAAGTGAGTGCATCTCACTCCCTTTTGCTCCATGGAGTCCCCCAGGATTGGGGCAGGGGAGATGCTGCAGATTATGTACTTCTTCCACAACGATCCTGTAACTGGCCAGGGCTGCCACTCAGAGCCCTGGCCTTGGCAGCCATGCCCCTGGTCACTCCTGGGATGGGAATGAAGGCAGAGGGAAGGCAGCTTGGCTTCCCCAGCAGGTAGGGAATGGCTGCAGGAAACCTGGCAGGTAAGGCAGCTGAGGATCTGAAATCTGAGATGTTTTCCAGTTGCCTCTAGGTGTACAAGACTGATTCCCAAAAGGATGCTAACTGTCTCCAGGTAGATACGTTCAGAAAAGGGGCTACAACTTGCAGAGAAGAATGACCTAGAGGCAGGCTGGAGGTGGGGAACAACAGGCAGGGAAGAGCAGGGAAGAGCGTGACCTGGAACTCCGCAGACCAGCATCTCGTCTCTGCTCCTGCTGCACATTTGCTGGGTCTCTGGGCAGGTCCCTTTACCTGAAAAGGCCTCAGTTTTCCCTGTGGTAAATTGATGACATCAGACTAGATCGCTGGTTCTCAGCTACAGGTGGGGTGAAAGAAAAACTTGTTGCCGTCGAGTTGATTGCAACTCATAGTGACCCTATAGGACAGAGTAGAACTGCCCCATAGGGTTTCCAAGGCTGTAAATCTTTACAGAAGAAGACTGCCACATTTTTCTCCCAAGGAACAGCTGGTGGCATCAAACTTCTGACTTTTCAGTTAGCAGCCAATTGTTTAACTAATGTGCCACCAGGGCTCAGCTGGGGTGAGGAGGGATTTTTTTTTTTTTTTCCAACCACACATAACTCCCACTGTCCAACCCAATACTCTAATACTGTGCTACTCAGTGTGGCTTGTGGGGCTGTCAACACTGAACATCCTTGAGATAAGAAGTGAGAAACCTCCAGCCTCCATTTTGATCTAAATCTTTCACCTCTTCTGTGACCACCTTTCTTCTTCTTGTTTTGCTGTTTCCCATTCTTTCTTTCTAGCCATTATCCTCTCTAGATAGCTCTTATTTCCACTCTGTTTCTCCTTAGGTTGGTCATACTGCATCAAAGTTTTTGTGCTTTGGAAAAATATTTCGTTGTGGTGAAAACATACATAACAAAGCATACACCATCTCTACAATTTCAGTAACGTGTACAATTCAGTAACACTGGTTACATTCTTCAAGTTGTGCAACCATTCTCGCTTCCTTTTCCAGATCATTCCACCGCCATTAATATAACCTCAATGTCCCCTTGTGCTTTTGCTTTTTAAAAAGTGTTTGTCTTCTAATAAGTGACCTTTGTCCTTAACTTTAAAAAAAAAAAATGTGTGGCCTGTGGACCACCAGCATCAGCACCACCTGGAAGCTTGTTAAAAATGCAGAACCTCAGGCCTCAGCCCAGACCTCCGGACTCAGAACCTGCATGTTAACGAGACACTTCAGTGTAAAGTTTAAGAAGCATTGCTCTAATATACCCCTGAAAGGGCGTAAGTGAGTGGAATGTTGAGGACTGAATTGAGATATCTTGAAAAACTCCACAAGTGATTCTAGTATGCCTCCTCCCAGGTAGGAACAAGTGGACCATTGATTTCTAGGATTCTTTTCAGGTCTACACGGCAAGGATGCTGAGCAGTCAAGCTCATTAGGGTAAATGAGAAGGTGAAGGCTGCTTTTGATGCGAGGTTG
The DNA here is from genome assembly GCF_024166365.1 of Elephas maximus indicus. Classification (NCBI taxonomy): domain Eukaryota; kingdom Metazoa; phylum Chordata; class Mammalia; order Proboscidea; family Elephantidae; genus Elephas; species Elephas maximus. The sequence continues at coordinate 45,629,361 of NC_064837.1, read as the reverse complement.
GGGAGAGCATGTGAGCTTGCCGTTGGATGTCATTCCAGAAGCAAGCATCAAGGCTGGGTGCTGACATAAACATGGGCACCCAAAGGCGCCTGCAGGAAGCCGGTTCACCTCCTTGCATTTCCCCAGCTGCCCGCTGTGGGGCAGGAGCAGGCAGAAAGAGAGGCGTGGAGGGGCCCAGCGCAGCCCCAGGCTGCGGTTCCCAGGCTGCATCTCACGTCACTTTCCCATACCAGATCTCACTCACCCACCCTGGAGGGATTCTTCTCCCACTTCCAGGAAAGGGGAGAGAGGTTGCCCTGTGGGTCAACCCTGATGGTCTGATTTCCCTAACCCTCTCCTGGCCCCTCTGGGATTGTCCTGCCTGGCGCCACATCTGAGGGGTTAGAGGTGGCCTTGGGCTCTGCCAGGGGGGCCAGGCCAGCCAGGCAACATTGCTGCTGGGGCCAGCGAGAGTCAGAGCCCCACCAAAGGCCCCCGCTAAGAATGCAGGTCAGCGGGAGGAGCTGCGAGGCGAGGAGGGGAGGCCCAGCCCTGCCCAGACAGGCCCAGCCGGCCCCACAGCTGCCCTTCTGTCCCTGGCGGCAGTGATGGGGGGAAAGGAGGAGAGGACTCATCTGGGTCCTGGGGTCCAACCTCCCCCAGAGCCAGGAAGACAAAAGGGGAGCTTCCAGGAGTGGGGAGAGTATGATGAAGCCACAGGAAAACCCAGCTTCCCTTCCTCCTCCCAGGCTTTTAAATCTAGGAGCAAATGGATACAAACAATTGGCCCCCAAACTGGTCTGGTTTCCTCTATAATCCCTAAATCATTCTGATGCCCCCATCCCAAGGTGATCTTCAACTTTGTAACCCCAGACACTTCCAAACAAGTGATGCGATGGGCCAGCCTGGGTACCATTGGCTCAGAGAAATTAGGTAAGGATCATTGTTGTTAGCTGCACTGGGCCGGCCTCCTACTCATAGTGACCCCATGTTTTACAGAGTAGAACTACTCCATAGGTTTAACCAAACAAAAAACCCAGTGCTGTCGAGTCGATTCCGACTCATAGCGATCCTATAGGACAGGGTAGAACTGCCCCATAGAGTTTCCAAGGAGCACCTGGTGGATTCAAACTGCTGACCCTTTGGTTAGCAGCCATAGCACTTAACCACTTTGCCACCAGGGTTTTCCATAGGTTTAGAGTGGAGGAAATTGGGGCCCCACCAAGGGAGAATAATAATCTTGGCAAAAAAAGATGGGCAGGAAAAAGAACACAATACCCTACCACTGCCCTCTCGAGGGCCGAAAACTGACCCTCCATCAACCTTCCTAGGTGTGGGTCTCTGGAATTGTGAAGTTTTCACCCATTTGACATTAATTATGCACCGACTATGTGCTCGGCATTGGGCAACTTGGGAAATGTGTACAGGTGGGCATTCCTGCATATCTCTGAGGGCGCCAACGGGTCCAGTGAGGGTGTTTGTGCACACCATGGTTGTGTAACTGGCAGGTCTGTCTCTGGCTGTGTATTGCAGTAGGAGCCTTTCCCTCATATTTTCCAGCTGGGCGGGAGCCCATCAGATATCTTGGCTGCCTTTCATCACCTTGTCCCTGATAGGGATCATCCTGGGTGAAGAAATCACCCCACCTTGCTCACAGCCAGAGGGACTGACTGACTTGCACACCCCCACGGGGAGGGGTAGGAGAGCAGAGGCCAGCTAGCTCTGGGAGGCAGGGAACCTAGGTCCAAGGCAGAGGAGAGAAAGGAGGGGGCTTATATGTGAAGGAGGAAAGAAATATCTAGAACCTTCCCATTCCCACAGGTGAAGACGAGGGCGGGATGGTCATTCCAGAGGGAACTCCTCCCTTCTTCTGCACCAACCACCTCCGGGGCAGGATCAGATCCTTCAATCAACTCAGCTCAGCCCCATCCAAGCAGAGGTGAGGCTGCGTAGGCGATGCAGGATGAAAAGGATGTGTCCACCCCACCCTGCAGCCCAGACCTGGTCCTCACTGCTGAGGGACACTGAGTCGAAAAGGAAACCAAGCTGGAAGACAAATGAAGCAACGATGTGGTTGACAACTTTATTGTGGCATAAAAAACACAGGCTGTTTCTTCCTCCTCCTCCTCCCCCCAAAGTGGGTTCACAGCAGTTAAAGAAAAAAAACTCCTACATTTCTCCTCTAGGGGCGCTGCCTGGAGGGTCAGACAGCCAAGCAACCTAGATCTATAAAACAGGGGAGCAGAAGAAAACCTATTCAAAGCTCCCACCCATACACCTTAGAGAGCTCGGGGCCTCTATGGGAAGGGGAACATCCACATGCCTTCCCCCACCAACACCCACTCAGGAGTTCCCCTTAGAATGGTCACTAGAAAAAGCTGTCCCAGTGACACAAAGAGGGGGTGGCTGGTTTCGATGGGTGGAGGAGAAAGGCACCCCACACCCACAGTGCCCTCCCTTTCTCCCCGCTCTCCACCTGGCCAGGCCACCTGCAGGCACTGTCAACTCTCCTCCTGCCCCCAAGGAAGGGGACCTGGAGTTGGGGTAGGAGGTAGGGAAAAGAGGGAGAATAAAAAAAAGAACATTACTTCTCAAACTACCCCAGGCCCACGAGTCCCTCAGGGAGAAGGGACATTGTCCCTTTTAAGGAGGGCCCCTTTCTACACAAACATGTATTCCCACCCAGAGCCCAGCTACTACTTCCTACAGAGCTCCCTGTCCCTGGACTGGGCTCCGGCATCCCCAAGGGAGGAAGAGATGCTGTGGGCCTAGGTCCCAGGACCTTGGATGGGGTGAACAAGACGGGGTCTCCCTGGCTGGAGACCTCAGGCTCAGTAGAGAACCACGCACACACCACGCACACAGGCAACACACATAGATACATACACAAGCATACACATGTCCTAATATTAAATAAAATACCCTTTGCTTATAACTTAAAAATCAATACACAGCTAATCCCCACATAGGACTGTGGGTGCGCAAAGAGGGGCAAAGGAAAGGGGAGGGAAGGAAGAATCTTAAGGCCTGTCTACCTTCAGTGCGGGAAACCCCACTAGCTCCAGGGGCCTTCCCTGTATCAGCTTCTTTCCCCTCTGCCTGGCTCAGCCCCCACTGGGCTTCTCCCCTCCGTCCCTTCCCCACCCCAGGATCATAATAAAAATGTATTTCTAGCATTTCTTGGAAACTCTATGGGGCAGTTCTACTCTGTCCTATAGGGTCGCTATGAGTCGGAATCGACTCGATGGCACTGGGTAGCATCTAAAGAAGGGAACAGGGATGGCTCTCTGGACATCATCTCAGAAGGCAGAACCCCTTCCAGTGGGAGAACAACTCCTTCATATGGAAGGGGAGTTTCCCCCGTGGGAATGGGGAGGAGGGAGTCTCCTAGCTCCCTCCTAAAACCCTCAAAAAAACCCAGTTCCGTCGAGTCGATTCTGACTCATAGGCCCGTAATTCATCCTCAATACACTCTACGGGGAACAAGGGATATAGGTGGAAGGGAAAGGCCACGTTAAAGAAAAAGTGGGCTTAGCTTCTCAGTGAGCAGGGACATGGCCAGTCAGGGGCAGTCATGATTCAAAGAGGGGACCACTGAAGGTCTCTCTGCTGGGACACCCCCAACTAGCTGAGGTAACCCCCTTCCTTTCATCCCAAAGGGACGGCAAAAGATGGGGACCTAGGGTGAGGAACTACATCAATTCTAGAGTTGGGACTTCCAGCTATATTGAAAACCTCCATGGGGTAATAGATGGAGGAGTTGGGCTACCGAACTTTACTTTTTACAAAGCCCAAGGGTTAAGAACTGAAGCAGAGCTGGAGAAGGAAGGAGTTAGTTCCTTCTGTTCTCCCACCAAATCCCCCTTCTCTCACCTTAGGGGAGGAATTCCTCTTCACCCCCTCTTCCCCGAGGTGGCTCTCCCCTCCACCCCACAGGTTTGGCTGGGAACCTGTCCGAGATTCAGGCCCTCTCCCCTCTTCCTTCATGGCTCCGTCAGACCCAGTCTGGAAGGGTTAATAAGGAAGCTCATCAAAGGAGTTATTTCTCCCCAAACAACCCTCCCAACCAGATAGAGACTAGCCCTGTGAGGACCCCCAGCTTCTACCACCCCATCTCAGCTCTCCATCTGGAAACCCTAGGGGCAGAAGCACTATAAGGGGGATGAAAGGGACACACGGCCACTCTGGAGGCACTTTCATGTCCCGGTTCCCAGGTACTAAGGACATGTCCAGGCAGCTACCCCAGCGCCCCGGGCCAGCCCCACTGCTCTCTGCTCCAGGACATCTGTCTCCTCCAGCCTAACCCTACCCGCCGGCCAAGGTAGGGGTGCCCCCCCCCTGCAGTCCAGCGGCATGAAAGAAATAGTGAGAGAAGGGAGAACAGAAGGGCTTGCACAGAGACTCCCTGCCCACCAACCAAACATGCCCCTTCCAGCCCGAGTGACTAAAAACCCCTAGCACCCCATCTCCCTGTCCCTGCACCACTTTTCCTCCCCCTCAATAAATAACCACCTTTCTCCTTCACTCAAGCCGCCCTCAAAAGTGTCAGGTCTGGGGGTTCTCTTTAGATGCCCCAGCGGAGACCAGGGTGGCAGGGCCCCGCGGCGCTCAGTTGGATGGTGCCGGGCCACCCTCAGCCTCTCGCTTGCCTTTGACCCCGGGGGGCTCCGCTGCTCCACCAGCCTTGCCATCGCCTGTGGCCGCCCCGGCAGCCTCCTCCTTGGCGCCCTCGTGGGTTTTCATGTGTTTGGCCAGGTGGTCGCTGCGCATGAAGACACGACTGCAGACTGCACAGGGGAACTTTTTGGTGCCGGTATGGGTCTGGAGGTGGCGCTGTAGCTCATCGGAGCGCGTGAAGCGCTTGCCGCAGAAAAGCCAGTTGCACACGAAGGGACGGTCTCCGCTGTGCCAGCGCAGGTGCGCCTTCAGGTGTGACGTCTTGGCATAGGCCTTGCCGCAGCCCGGGATGTGGCAATTGTGTAAGTGCTTCTTCTTGCCCCCATCTGGACCGCATGGAGCCCCCAGTCGCTCAGCCTCCAGACAGTTGGGGCAGCGGCACACGGTTTGGCCTGAGCTGCGAGGCACTGACCGCCGGGAGCCCTTGGGCCGGGCCGCCCCGTCGAGACTGGAATCCAGCCCCTGGGACTCTGGGGCGGCCGCTTCCAAGGCCTTCGCCCCGTCAGGCGGCCCCAGAAGGTGCTGCCCTCCAGCAGCTGGGAGGAGGTGGTGCGGATGCGGGTGGGGCGGCGGCGCACAAAGCTGGTGGTCTCCAACATAGCCCCCCAAACCGGACTGAAGCGGCCCCGGGTGGCCAGGGGAGGTCAAGGCGCCCTGAGTGTGGGGGAGGTCCATCCAGCTGGTCCCGGGATGAAGGTCCCACCATGAGCCATCCTCCGTGGCCGGGTGGGTGGGCCGGAACCATGAGTCATAATGGTGGGACATGTCCGGCTGCAGGAGCTTGGAAAAAGGTCCTGGAGCCAAAGGACTGTCACTTTCCAGGTCCTCGCAGGTTACCCGCGAGGAGGCCCCTGGCAGCTCATAGCCCTGTGAGAAGTCCACCTCCGGGCCCAGCGGGAGGCTCTGCAGCTCTCCAGGCTGCAGCGGGGAGGGGTAGTCCCCAGCCTCCGGGCTTGTGTGTCCCTGGTATGTTTGGAGAGGCTGCAGGTCCAGGCGCGGTGGGGAGGCGTGAGGCGCGTCAGTGTGCTGGCTGCCCAGAGAGCCGCAGACAGCGGTTAGCATTGCCGGGATCCGGGGTGGGAGTGGGGGCAGGGACGGTCAGGGGCGCCTTAGATGGGACCTAAGAGAGGCAAAAAAGACAAGTAAGGAAAGCAACCAGCTCACTTTCCATTCTAACCCAGATACCCTCCCTGCAAAGTGCTCCTCTCTGGCCTGCCAAGTGAAAAAGAGGAACCCAGATTTAGGTGGAAATTAAAGATCAGTTATGAGAATTTGGGAGTGTGAGGCAGTTCTAAAAAAATTAAAAAAAATATATATATATATATTTTTTTAGGCAGTTCTACCCTGTCCCATTGGGTCGCTAAAAGTTGGAATCGACTGGAGAGCAAGGGGTTTGTTTTTTTTGTTTCTTTGCAAATGTGAAGTTATCAGCTGAGGGCAGAGGATAATGGAGCTCTGCCTTCCTCTAGGTTATCCCTCCTACAGGACCAGCTCCCCCTGGGAGTGGGGCTGGTTCCAGGCTGGTAGGTAGGACACACATTGAGTACTGTGTTTGAAGGACCCCCACCCCAGCTGCTCAGGCCAGCACAAGGGGCAGCGGCATTTTCCCCCTGCAGGCCTGCTGCCAGCCCAAATGGAGACTCTAGACCCATCTCAGCTTCCCCAGTTTAACTCAGGACACAGATGGGAGGAGGGGGCTGGTCTGTTCCTGAAACCCAAAGCTTGAGGTGAACTGCCTTTCCAAAGCCCAAAGCAGGTTCTATTTAGTGAGGAAGAGTGTTCCACTTCTCTTCACCACTCCCGGCAGCTCCTGGCTGGGTTGCCTTGGCCCCACCAAACCCACTCCCAGGCCTGGCTCCCACCCCTTTCCCTTGGGCAGAGACTTCACCTTCCTGGGGTGCAGCTGCAGTGCCAGTTTCCAGGGACTTCCCCCCACCAGAGAAAGCCAAGTCCCCTTCCCTGCCCTGACCCAAACCAGTGCCGGCCTTCTCTCTGGCTGCTACCCATGCCTTTCTTAACCTGGGGGAGACCCAGATGAGAAGCTGGGAGGGGTCACCCTTCCACATAGAGGGTGGTCAGCCAGAAAAGAGCTTGCCAGAAAACTCTGGAAAGTAAAACTGCCACCCCCTTAAGAGATGAAGGATCAGAATGAGGAAAAAGGAGGGCAATAAGAAAAAGCCAGAATCACAGACGTTAGGAGGGAGAATAATAGTCCAAAGTGATTATCTAAGGCAAGGATAAATTTTATAAGCTCCCCCAGATGATTCTAACACACACCCAAGTGTTGAGAACTACTGCTCCAGGCCAACCCTCTCATTTTAAAGAAGAGAAAACTGAGGCTGAGTTTCAAGAAGTGACTTGAACAAAGTTGTACTCATTCAGTCCCCAAGTATGTACTGCACACTGCACGTGTACCTGGTCTGTAACTCTTTTCTTAAACCTGTGGGAACCTAAAGACTCCCCTCTTAACCACATAGCTATGTCTTGAAGGTCCTCCCCTTCTTACCACCTCCTCCCTAAATTTGGGTGCGTCTGAGGTTTTTGTGCCTGGACCTTCTCTGATGGGGTGAGGTAAAGTGTGGCTCAGTGACTTAGGGCAGGGGTTTTCCATTTCTACAGCAGGTCTTAGCCGACACCTTCTACCTCTAGCCGACACCTTCTACCTCTGGGGCCAAGGAAGTAGCGCTAGTTGTCTGCGAGAGAGAGGGAGAGAGGGACTGGGGCGCCTGCTCTGGCTTGGGTGCTTCACCACAAGAAAGAAACAGGGTGAAGCAGCAGGAATGGAGCCTCAGGCCCAGGCGGGGCAGCCAGAAGGGGCTGGGCAGAAGCAGCGAGGCCTGGGACCCTAATAGCTTTTGGCGCCTGGGAACTGCCCCAGGGGCTGGGGGGTGGGGAGGCTTGGACAACCTAGGCTCCAGAGTGGCCAGCCCTACCCTCTCCAACACAGAGCCCGGGAGCTCGGTCCTGGGTTGCAATGGCCTGCCACCAAAGTCTTGGAAAAGGAGACAACAGGGTGCGCACCCCAGGATTCCCGCTCCCCAACGCGGCCAGGCGGGTAGAAACACCGTCATTCCCCATTTCCCGTCCACCTCTTCGGATCATCGTCGCTCAGGTCGCTGGGCCTTTCGTACTCCCAGTCCCCAAGGTTCTCGTCCTAGGGTTGTCCCAATCGCTCTGGTTTCCAGCCTCCTAACTCCCTCCAGCCTCCCCCTTCCGCCCAGTTTTCCCTCGGTCGGGGCTGTAAGATCTTCAAATTCTTTAACCCCCCCCCCGCCTCCAAGAACATAGGAGGCGGCTGCGCGTTCGGAGCGCGTTTCTTGAGAGGGTCCCGGCTGTGCGCACCCCTCGCGACCAGACCCAGGCTCCTACCTGCAGGCTGCGCTCGGGCTCCGGACACCGCCGGCTAGCGCGCTACAGACTGGCGTGCATGGGCCCTGCGCGCGACGACTCTCCGGCGGCGAGGGCAGGAGCAGGGGACTGGGGCCAGAGCCGGCGGCGGGCGGCAGAGGCGGAGGCGGAGAGCGCGGCGGGAGGGCGGAGGGCGGGCGGCAGCCAGCTAGCAGCGAGGCCAGCTCGGCCCGTGACTCACCGCTCTCTGCTGCATCCTCTCCGCGCGCTCCTTTTTCCCCTGCCTCACGGCCCCGCCCACCTCACCTGCCGCCGCCTTTAACCCTTGCGGGCTCGGGGGGACAGGAGGCCCGGCCGGCGAGGAGGGGGCGGGCGGGGAGTGGGGGGGCATCGCTAACCAAGCTGCGCGTCTGTTGGTACGCCCCCTCCATCGCTCCTCCCTTGTCCCCTAGACTCACTGGGCTGGGGGCCGAGGCTGGGTACTTCCCGGGTTCCGAGACCCGCCCTGTCGGGTGGAAAACGGCCCTCGAGGTGGCTTGATCAGGTAGGGGGCGCAGGGCTCAGACCCCAGGGAAATGCAGAAGGGGGCGGATCCTGGGGGTGATGCCGAACCACCCTCAGGGCGCGGATGGCCTCGACAGCCCTCGACCGATCCGCCCCGGCGAGGCAGCGCTGCCCGGAACTGCGAGGAAAACTAGAAACAGGATTTATCGCCAAGTATGTGTCCGGTCCACCCCCAGGCCTAGGCCATGATAACTTTATCTTGGCTGCCCTCCTTCCCCATCCCCCACCGCTTTCCCTACTTCCCTCCCTCTCTTTCCCCCTGGCTTTCGGGTTCTCCCGCCCCGGCCACTAGCCTTTCTGGATGACCACCTCCTCTCCCCCTCCATTCCACTGCCCCACTTTCCTGACTCCACCGGCCCCATTCATCTCCCCGGTCCCCTCAGCTCTCCCCCTCCCTTTCTACCTAGCCTTAGGTGGCATCCCCCAGCCCAAGTCCATTCCTTTCGGTCGGGGAGGTGCTCAGCCTGAGCCCAGCCACTGTCGCCCCTGTGCACCGGCCCTGCAGCCCAAAGGCTGGGGTAGGCGTCTGAATGGCCCTAGGAAGGGATACTTCTGGAAAAAATTGAGTGGCCCGTTGCTACCACACCTTCCCAATTCTCACCCTAATATCTAGACCCGAGGTTCTTAACTTGGGCAAGGGTCTTTGCGAATTTGAGTTCCAGAAAAACAAAAACAAATAAACATACGCAATACTTTCTGGTAACATGTCAGGGCATTCACAGCGCCCACCTAGGAAAGAACTCTTCAAATCCCGGCCTGCTGGGGACCCCAGCAACGGCCAGCCACCCGCAGGTCAGGGAATATTCCCCCCTCCCAGTCCTTGGCTTCTTCACCCTCCTCGTTGGCCTCTGTAAGTGACCCCTTTTTTGCAGGGGATTTCTGATCAATTTTCGTATTTCTTTCGTTGCGCGGGGTAGGCTTCCTCTATGCGCTTCGCCATCGGCGTTTTTATTTCGTTTTTGTTTTTGTTTTTGCAGTCCATTTCGCTCATCCGGTCCGTCATTTAGGCTGATTTAATCCAGTCTCTGCAGCCGCCTATTCCACCACCCCTGGTTAACCGGTCCCACATTCCCCGAAATATTCGAAATATGACTATAAAATAGAGTCCATAAGTCACGTGAAAATCAATCCGTGTGTGGTTTTCTCCAAAACACAACACGATGTCCTATCCAGAGTCCACGTCTGATTGATCTGTCCATCTCCCTCTTTTTTAAGCCGCAATTTCCTCATCTTTACAACGTGGGTACAAGTTGGGAGGGTTTCTAGGGGCTTAAAGGAAATGATATTCCTAAAATGCTTAGCTGTGTTTTCTGTGCGCCCCTGACAAAAGAACAGTAAACGGAAGACATCGTTTTTGTTGTTCAAGTTATTTAATAAATCGGTTCCTAACAAATGTTTGTTGGATTAAGATATATTCACAAAGACCTTTGGACCAGCAATTGAAGTACTTAAATTTTAACTCCAGCTCTGCCACTTGTTAAATTCCTTGTGACCCCCGGGCGAGTCAGTTTGCCCTGAGCCTCGATTTCCTCATCTGTGAAATGTGGTGACAGCAGCCCCCCCAGCCGGGTAAGAAACAGCGGCTTGGGCTTGGGAAGCCTCGAGGCGCCCCCGTGGACGTTGGCGATTGTTACTTCTGATCAGTAGGATTTCCCTCTTCCCGGGACTCGCGCTCCGGAGACGTAGATTCGCAAGAACTGCTATAAAGCTCTGTGGCCGCGGCTAAATCGACAGCTCTACCTATCCGCAAAGTTTCATCTCCGTCTATTCAGTCTGGCTGGTTGGTTTGCATCCCAGTTCACAGCCACGTCCAGAACAGAATTATGGGCTCATGTCAGGAATGGAGCCCGCGAATCCGGTTCCACCGTTAAACCTATGATTCTACCACTTGGCAGTCCCCGCCTCTTCCTCCCGGCCGCCCGCCGGCCTTCTTACTGGTCCTGCCTCAACTGCTCTTAATGATTCTAACGCCGGCGCAGAGGCCTGACTCCATTTGAAGGGGAACCGAGTCCCCCTCACGTTTATAGACGCCAATTTGCCTTATCTTCCTGGCCCCTTCAAGCTTTCCCCGGAAAGCAACAGGAAAATGAAATCCAGCCCCTGATTGGTCATAGCACTTAAGGATCCTTTGACTCTACTCCCCCCTGACCCGCAGCCACCTGGGGTTCCCTAGCAAAGAACCTTCATCTTACTGAGGCCCATCAGCATGAAATCCAACAGTTAACACAGTTGGCCAGAAAACTCTTCAGCATTCTGACTTATGGCATTGCCTAGATTTCTGCCTCTCAGCGCACTACTTTTTCTCCAGATCTCCCTGTGCTTGCATTCCTTTGGCAGAATTCCAACCCATTTGGTTTCCCTCTTGCTAGGTGTTTTCCTACTCAAAGGTGGCCATGGCCTGATGACCAAGGTCACCACTGCCCATTGCCCACACTCTTACCCTCACCTCAAAGTTGAACACTGCTGCCCACTACATCTCTCCCCAGCCCCCACAGATCTGCCGAGTATTTGGACCATTTTTTCTCCTCTCTCTCACCTTCCAGAAAGATAGCCCAAACCCACTGCCCTCGAGTTGATTCCAACTCATAAGGACCCTATAGGACAGAGTAGAACTGCCCCATACAGTTTCCAAGCAGCGCCTGGCAGTTTGGAACTGCCGACCTCTTGGTTAGCAGCCATAGCACTTAACCACTAGGCCACCAGGGTTTCCTCCAGAACGATAAGTAGGCAGATTTCCCAAGTGTCCAACTCCTATCCCTGCCACCCCTCTTCTCACCCCTCATTTATAGTCAGTGATCCAGTTTGTACCCCTGAAACCTCTGTAGTCTCCATGTTCATTATAACCAGCATTTATTGAGCACCTACTGTGTTCCAGGTACTTTACACAAATATCTCCAGTTCTCATGAGCATGCAGTAAGTAGGTATTATTATCTGCATTGTGAGGAAACCAAAGATCAAAGAAGTTAAATGACTTTCTCAAGATTACAGAGCTGTTAAGAGACAGAGGAGGAAGCTGAGTCCACATTTGTCTGCCTGGTATTCCATCCAGTCTCACTCTAGCAGATCCTGAAGGTGGAGGGCACAGCACTCTTAAATTGGAGTCTAGATCAAAGCCATCTACCATCCGAAGTCTAATATGACAAACTGGTCCCATTTTGGATGGCTGGGACAAGCCACAGTCTACACCCACAATCTCTTCCAAACCTCAGCTGCCCTTCATGGAGATTACACTGCGAGAATATCAAAGCTGGTCTGCCTATAAAAATTATCCAAGTCCTCATTTTACTCATAGGGAAACTGAACCCCAGAAAAGGAGGCAAGTTGCTCAAGGTCACACAGCAAGTAGAAGAGGAGCAGGGACAAGAAACTTAGTCCCCTAATTCCCTGTTTTCAATCGATCACACTTCTGTACTCCCCACCCCCACCTCCATGCTGCACTTTGAAGACTGCAAGCTGGTGACCCCTCCACCCTCCAAAAAAAAAAAAAAAAAAACTCGTTTTGAGTAGATTCTGATTCATAGCTACCCTATAGGATAGAGTAGAACTGCCTCATATGGTTTCCAAAGAGCGGTTGGTGGATTTGAACTGCCGACCTTTTAGTTAGCAGCCATAGCACTTAACCACTTTGCCACCCGGGCTCCCTGGTGACCCTGGACACCAACATATTCCTCTTTTTTTCTTCTTCTCCCCACCCGCTTCTTCTCCTAGATTCCTGGGAGACTGGACACAACTGGGGCTAAATGGTTTCCTTTCACTTACCCTTTCATTCATTAAACAAGTACTACCACGGTCCGCGCACTATTCTGGATGCTTGTTCTATTATAAATCGAAATATCACTAGCATTCAGTCTGAAGGATGAGCCCAGCTGAGGATAGCGCATCTATATATTGGTGTACGTGCGTGTTTCTATAAATGTGTGTGCACATTATGCTTGTGTGTACCTATGGGGCTTGAGTGTAGAGTGTCTCTCCTCTCTCCTCCATCATAGAGGGAGTTCCCCATAGGACAGGTACGGTGGTTCTCTCTTAACACCTCTGCAGGTGTTCTATCATGCACGAAGGTAAGTGTGGCAAGTATGTGTCCAGTATGTCTATTAATATTTGCCCATCCTTTCAGCATAAAGTCTCCAATTGTCCATTAGCTGGTGACTCCCCACTTCACTTCTCCCCCAGAGCTCAGCCCATTCCACCCCCAAAGATCTCTAAAGAGTCCTCTTTGGTTATCCCAGTGAACTCCACCAAGATCTCCCTCTTACTTCCCCCTCTCCAAACAGAATCAAGCCTTCTGGACCCTTCTCTATGATCCCCACTTTAAAGTGGAGACCTGATCCTCTTGTCCTCTGTATTGCACAGGGAACAGCCCCCCTTACCAGTCCATGGAGCCCAGAGCTGGCAGCGGCAGTGAGGGTCCAGTGGGGGTGATAGAAGAGCCAAGCTTTATAAAGGAGGCGACAGTGGAGCCAAAGGGGGAGGCGAGAGACGTGGGCAGGTATGCTGCCAAGTCCTCACGGCCTCCTCGGAAGCTTTTAGGATAATCCAGGAAACAGTGGCCCCCGGCTCTCCTGGGGGAAGGGCTGGGGGTGAGATCTGAGGTTCTGAGGTCTGCCAGGAAAAGAGGATTTTAACTGGAAGAGGCAGCCGGGGATCGGGGCGCAGGACTTCCTGCCTTCACCAGGGGTTGGATAGGCAGTGGGAGAGGGACAAAGTGGTTCTTGGGTGATGGAGGAAATGAGGCCATTGTTAGCAGAGAGTCTGGGAATGGCTGGGACCCTTCAAATTCCAGCCCCCTCCTTTTGAGGTGTCCTCCATGGGCTTGGTGGGAAGGAAAGAAGTACTACCTTTAAGACATGAAAATACACACATACACACACACACACACGCACACACACACACGAATACACCCCTCAGGTCAGTTCCTCCCTGCAGAGCTCCCCATCATTTTTGTAGGTTACTGAAGCAGTTCTCTCCTGCCTCCCCTGGAGCCTCATTCCTCCCTCTCCTTTTTTCTCAAACCCTTTTTAGATGTTCACTTCCCAACTTGGATCCTCCAGAAGGATCCAATGTAATCTACCTTTTGGATCCGGGGTCTCCCATTGCCAGATAGGGAGGGAGAAACCTGTCCCTGACTTAGGGCGGGGCAGGGCAGCCTTGGGTGGACAACACATCACCTAAGACCAGAGGCAAGCTTGGCTAACAACTTTTATGGTCATTCAGGACTCCGAATTCCAGAAGAGTTGAGGGACTGGGAATGGGCCTAGAAATAGGAGAAGGGGCCTGGAGGTGAATTTAGGTGGAGCCCCCACACTATTTATAGGTACTTAATTTTAAGGTGGCTGGAAGTTGGGTTGTGTTGGCTAACAGAAGCATGTCCTAGAGCAGAGAGGGACAAAAGACTAGGAAAGAGAAAGGAGATGAAACAGAGTAAGACCGGTTTCCCAAAGCTTTCTGAAGCTGGGAATTCTGACCCACATAGGAGAGTGGCCTGGGGACTTTTCATGTGATCATATCCCATTCTTTGCCAATGTCTTTGGCACTGAGAACAGAAGCTGCTGTGCACCCCCTCTACACACACACACACACACACACACACACACACACACACACACACACACAGGGAGCCCAGTAACCCAGGGCTTTTGTGCACCTTCCCCTCAAAGTCTCCCACAGGGTGAATCAGGGAGTCTTCACCTTGAACTCTTTTTCTGCCCCCCCGCCTTTGCCCTCAGCAATCTTTAAACTGGGGATTCCCTGTCCCTTCATTAGCTTTTCAGTAATTATCCTGTAAAGGCCCTGACAGGTCCTTCCTCTCCCCATTTCAGAGATGAGAACATTGAGGCCCTTAAGAGAGCCAAAGAGCCCAGCAGAAAGCCACCCATCAAGCAGGAGAGAGTAGAGTGGTGGAGGGCTTAGGAGGCAGAGCTGCACACCACCCCCCTTCAATCCTAGGCAAAATTAGGAGGACGGGGCCAGCACAACTCCCTGGGGAATCCAGGCGTCAGGATTGAGGCTGGCTCCAGGGAGGGGCTTCCCTGTCCTTCCCCACCTTCCAGCCCAGAAAACCAGAGTGAGGGGGGGAACAAGTTGAAAAGACCACACAGGTGGAGTAAATAATGTTAATACGGGAGCATTATCACTAGGGCATTTCCTCATGGATAAATGTCTCAAATACCAAAGGATGCCTCCAAATTATAGTTAATTACAGAGTTGATTTGCATAAATTATAAGGTGAGCATACAAATTCTTTCAATCGGTTCCATATGCTTAGGTAGCAGGTCCAGTCCAAAAGATGGGAGAATCTTGGGGTGGAGGGAGCCCAGGGGGAGGAAAAGGACCCAGCCCTTGGCCTGAACCTGCTGGCCCACACCTCTCCCCCGAGCCTTTGGGTCAGTAAAGGGTGTATGGAGACCCTGACTAGTTTGTGGGAAGCAATTAACAGGAGCAGGACCTAATTTGGAGGAGACCCCCTGTCTACCTCTATTTGCACCTTTGAACAGTATGCTTTCCCACCACCAATGATGAACGCTGGGAGGGGGTGATGAGGTGGGAAAACCAGGGGTGGGCACAGTGGAACCTGTATCTGCAGAGTGGTGGGTGGGAACTCTGGAGTCCTGGCTTCTGGAATGGGGGCTGGAGGAACCTGAAGACCCATCAAGACTAATGGTAGACTCAAGCCCCTCTCTCTTCCTCTCAGCTTCCCCTGGAGCCACTCCCACCACCCCCCTCCCCCCAACTCCAGCTCACTCCCAGAGCCAGCCCTTGGATCCCAAGTTTGATGTTGCCGCTGCCTGCACCTTCCAGGTGGCTCCTCAGAGGCTCAGACTCGCAGACTTTTGTCTCCAGTGCCTGGGCCCATTTCCTCTGCCCTCACCTCCCAGCCCCCTCCCACCTCTCAGTTGCTAAGACTCTACTTCCTTCACCAGCTCTCTAATTTGTCCCTCCCTCCTGGGCCCCATCTTCAGCCCCAGAGGCCTGTCTCCTACTCTCCTTCCTCCATCTTTCTCCTCCTTCTCTAGCCTCTGTCCCTCAGAAATCCCAGGTCTACCCCCAGAGACCCCAGGGCTCCCCCAAACTCAGCTGTGGAATTTGTTTCTCCTACTTCCTCCCACCCACCAACAGCTTTCTGCTGCCCAAGCTTCTCTCCCTCCCACCCCCAAACTTCATGCTATCCCTCAAATCTCTACTGCACCTAGTTCTCCCCCTTTTTCTCCATATACCTGCTCAAAAGGCAGAAGCTAGTGGATTAACTTGGTTGAGGGGGGGCTGGGCTAAGGTTCCCCCAGGCATGTGTGGGTGAGAGTTTACCTTTTTCTCCTCATCTGCAAGTCAGAGAAAGAGGGATGAAGACAGAGCCTAAAGTGGTGTCTGGTACTTAATAAGTGCTTAAGGAATATTTGTTGAATGAATAAATGAATTGCAAATGGGCGCTGGTCTACAAGTCTAGAGCAGTGCCAACTTGCTGACGGATTTGTTGTCTGTATTACTTTTCTGGTCTCTTATAGGAGCTACCTGTCCCTTCTATCCCCATCCACCGAAGCTGTCCTACACAACAACAGACCAATCATACTAAAATGCCACTCCATCTTAGCACTTTCCATCTCAAACACATTCGATGGCTCCCCACTGCCAACTGTGACACCCAAGGCCCTCCTACGTGGCCTCCATCTTCTCTGCAATCTTCACTTCCATTGTTCCTCATACAAACCCTGCATCCCAGCCAGGGGCAGATTAACCAGTAAGCAAGGTACACAGGGGCTTAACTGTGTTTACTGACTAACACCACTTCACATTTCATGTCACATTAAAGATGTGCTGAAAAGCAGGTGAAATGGTGTACTATAGTCAGTAAGTACAAGTAAGCCCCTGTGTACCTTGTTTACTGGGTAATGAGTCCCTCAGATTCCCAGCGCAGCCCAGCTGACTTGAGATTCATCAAACATGTCTTGCCTTCCTACCTTTGCTCCAACAGTTTTAACCCCTGAGACTCAATCCCTACCTCAGGAAAGCATATCATCCTTCAACCATATCAGCCATCATCCTTTAACTCCAGCTCAACGGCTACTTTCTCTATGAAATCTTCTCTTATCAGCACATCACTGGCTTGTTCTCTGAACTTTCTTAGCATTTATTGCTTCATTCCGTTTTCTTATCTTCCTTATTGGTCAGTAGGCTCCTTGAGGGTAAGGACCATGCCTTTTTCACACCACACTGTGCTCAGCCCAGTGGCTTTCTCAGATAAGCCATGGCTGAATGAATTAGAGAAATTCTCCCTGGAATCCCCAGAAGGTCCTCAGTGAGGGAGGGTGGAAGAAGCCTGGGTCAGGTGGGAAGACACAACGGGGGCCTTGAAATCCAAAGATCCATGAACAAAGTGATCACAGTGTCCCTGCCGTCCTTTCTGCTGCCTGATCGTATGATGGAAGTGGAAGGACCCCAGGTCTGGGGCCAACCAGGCTAGCTGAGATGAGCAGAGTTGAGATGAGGGCTAAGGGAGGGTGAAGCACACCACATCGCTATTCTGCTTGGGACAAGGAGTTAGAGATTTGGGACAAAAGGGTAATGAACAGTGACTGGGAGCTAGAAAGAAAGGGTTAGCCATGGAGAAAAGCAGAGGCAGAAAAACCAGAATCCCCTTTTACTTCTGTGGGCAGTTGTGATTCTTACAGGGGTGACAGGACCCTGGTCATATCATGCCTCAGGTCAGAAACATTCAGCAGCTCCCCACTACCTACAGGAAAAAGCTCACACTCTTTGGAACTTTAGCACCATTCACCATCTAGCCTAAGCCTACGTTTGCAGACTCATTTCTTCTCATTCCCCAGGTTCCAGCCACAGGGGGCTTCTTTTCCGTTCTTCCTTTCCACACACTTTCATGCCTCATAGTGTTCTTTGTCTAAAATGCTCGTCCCCATTTCTCTGCCTGATGAGCTCCTGTTGATCCTGTGTACCTTTCTTATTGGGTAATGTGTCCCAACTCACATGTCCCCTCCTCTATGAAGCCTTCTCCAGTTATCCAAGCACAGCTAGTCCCTTCCTCTTCTGTGCTCCCAAATTCCTAAAGTACAGGAGGGCTTAATGCTGTCTGATAGAGGATACAGTTAGTTGTGTGTGTCAGACCATGAGACCCTTGAGGGATGAGAAATTTCTCTGTTCATCTCTGCACCTACCCCCTCCAGCATCTGGTACAATGACTAGCACTGGATGTGCAATACATGTGTGTTGCATGGGATTGAACTGCGCCCTTTGCAGAGAAGTAGAGGTTGTTGGGTTCTCCATAAATCCCTTTGTCACAGACACCCAGGGTTTGTCTGATGGGCATCAATATGCTGCAAAAAAATGCATGCCCAAACTCTTCCTTTTACACTCGCCCAGTGCCCTGTCAGGAATCCCAGGTCAGAGCTGGCAGACAAGGTGCAATGAGAGGCCCATCTGGCATCTTGGCCAGCTGGGCACTGCCACCAGCCTGTGGCCGGGGTCATCCAGAGAGCCTCCAGTTGGATCTCACGAGAGGGGCATGGGGGGGCTGGGTATCAGGACCTGGCAGGCGGGATTGGGTGGGCAGGGGGAGGGCGGGCAGTGCCCTGGAAAGGGGGTCGGTCTCATTGTTGTGGTCTGTCTGGGAGATTCCTCCCCTTTTTAATTTGCTTCCTGATTGAGGGGTTGGCTCTGGCTGCCCGGCTCCCCCATCATTATCTGCTGCCGGTGGCTCAGGTGCTGGCGAGCCTGGCGTGGCCCCTAGGTTATTACCTGGAGCTTTGGGGGTGGCAGAGGCTGCCCCTCTGGCCGGGGTGGGGGCCTGTCTGGAATCTGTTCTGATCCTCCTACACACAGGACAACCATCTTGATGCCTTGCATTGCGGACGCACACACATGCTGGGGAGCTGGGTCCCAGCTAGTGAAGGAAGGGCTATTTTTTTGGGAGACAGCTGGTTCTGGGGGGACTTCAAAGTCTTGAAGAAGCTTCATTTGAAAAGCACCTACAGTATTGGTTCAGGAGCCTGAGATAAATAAGACTTGAGAGGTAAAGCAGGCCAAAAAGCTAGTGAAGGGTACTGAAGTTACACATCAAGAGCTTCCTAACCACGCTGGGATTTAGAATGAGAAAGCAATGGTGAGGCTTTGGTGGTTCTCCCTGCTCTGAAGTGTTCAGAAAACCAAGAGTCATAGACGGGAAGGAGTGGCATTGACCCAAGAACCTGGGACAACCAGAAGCCAACATTTAGGAACTCCCTGTAGTATGGGTACAGAGTGGACTTAGGCTCCTCATCTAGTCCTCTGGGGCATTAGACCTAAGAGCTCTGCCCAGTGCCCTTGGCACAGTCTAGAAACCTATGGGGGAAGGCACTCTTGCCTTTCCCTCTTTCTGAGTCCCCAAAGCTCCAGCTCTTTGCTCCATCGCTGATTGGGCCTGTGGGGTTTAAGGACAGGCGATCATATCAGACAAACAGGAAGTGCTGAATTAGAGACACGAAGTTTGTTGTTTTAGAGGGCGCCCAGAGCCAAGCAGCGGTGCCAGGTTGGCAGCCCCAGAGCCTGGAGTCTGCCTGCACTCCCATGCAGCCAGCTGCCACTTCATACCCTAGCTCAGGACCATGTAGGAGGGTTTGCAGGAGAGGCAAGGGAGGGTGGAGGGACATGGCAGAGCAGGGGTTAAATAAGTGATTCTTTTTCTCTACCAGATGAGCTTTTGTAGTGTCACCTCTGATTCAGACTGGGCATTTAGTCACCCACTCAGCAAATATTTTTTAGTGTCTACACTGTTTCAGGCACATACTAGGCACAGCCCCTTCCTCCTGTAGCTAACACGCTCCCCACTAGAATGTAAGCTTTATGGAGGTAGAAGTTTTGTTCGTTGCCCTACTTCCCATGTCTGGAATGGTGCCTAGTACTCTATAAGTGCTTTGCAAGTTTGCTGAATGGATGAATGAAAGGATGGGTGGATTAAAGGGGAGAGAGAGGGAAGGAAGGAAGAAAGGAAGGGAAGATGGAAAGAAGGAGGGGTAAAAGGAAGGGAGGAAGGAAGGGAAGATGGAAGGAAGGAATGGTAGATGAAAGGGAGGAAGACAAGCCCTTAGAGTGGGTGTAGGAAGGTCCCATGATTTTACGGTCCATTGGACTTCTTAATGAGGGTGCTGATGACCCACAGGTGCTACCTTACCCATCCTATTCACCCCCCAAGTGAATCTTTGAGTCTTGACACCAGCAGGTGGCCATGGTCCATTCTCCTGCCCAGATGCTACCAGGGATAGCCCTCCCTAAAGGCGTTCAGCTTCAAGGCTGCAATCAGAGAGGATGAGGAAGAACGGGTGACCAGCAAACATGAGTGGTCCATGCAGGAAAGCCCATCAGGCCATGATGGGCCCCTCTTTGGGCATCAAGTAGCTAGTGGTCTCCCAAGACCTGGAGCTCACTGCTATCCTGGGCCCTGGCATGCTGCCCTCTCCCCTGGCCCTCTTCCTCTCTACCCGATGGTGCCAGGTAAGGCTTTGGGCATGGTGGAGGCTGAGCCAAGAGCCACCCCACTTTGTTCCTGTGGTTGCATCCCCCCATCCACACCCAAGAGATGAGATCCTGGGGCAGTTGGCATCTGACAGCCTGGCATCAAGTCATGGCAACAGCTTGGAAGCTGCAGTAATTAGAAGGGGAGGGGGAGAGAAGGAGAGTGAAGGCAAGCTCAAGAGAAACCTTCTTCTCCTGCCTGCCGCAGGGCAAACTACTTCAAACGAATTCGTTTCGCTCTTGTGAAACTGAAGACAATTTCCTTTTCTGTCATAAAACAAATTATTGCTCATCAGGAGTGCTGGGCTGGTCTTTTTCCTGAGGGTTTGCTCCTGCTCCTGCACAGGGCCCCGGGTGGGCAGAAGGATGGGAGATGCCAGGGGAGGGGGCCCAGAGTACAGGAGAGGAGGCGCCCTGAGGAGGGGTAGGAAAAGAAGGTGTGCAGAGATTAACGTTCCCACCAGGGGTGAAACAGTGCTGCCATGTCCCCTCTCCCACCCTCCCCCACTGACCTGCGGAAGAGTCCATGAAGGTACCACTGGCCTTGACCACAGGCATCAGAAGGGAACTCTGGGGGGATCATCTTTTCCAACATCCCACCTCAGAGCCAGGCTGGAGGAGGCTCCACCTCCCCATCAGGCACCTGTTCACAGTATAGAGGGGCGGGACAGGAAAGGGAGCCCAGAGAAGTCGAGGATCTTGCCAGAGATCACTCAGCAAATTAATTAATGGCAGATCCAGGATTAGAACCCAATGAGTTCTCTTCCAGGCCAGGAGTGGAGGATGCCTGGGGACGTTTGTTAGCATTTTTTATGACCCTGAATTGCTCCAGTGAACATCCAAGTGTGACTTCTAGGCAGGTAGAGATCAAGAGGCAGGAAATGGTGAAGCAAATTCCCTTCATCCCCGACAATGGTGCCCCCACGCTGTCTCCCACAACCCCCTCATAGAAGGCACTAGCTTCTCCGTGCCTTCGCTTTGGCAAACTCATCCAGACTACCTCCCCTCAGATCCACGAGAAGAGCAATGGAGAAGTTTTCTCTTCCCACCTCACCTCGCTAAGCTTTCCTAACTCTTGCTTTCTCTGCCCTGCTCCCTCGGCCAGAGCTCAGGAGAGACACATTTCTTACTTGTTCTTTAACTTTTGCCAGTTCTTTCTCATCACCTCCCCTGATAATTGTCCTCATCCCCTCCTTCACTTCCTCAAGCCCTGGTCCATGTATTTTTCTGAGAATTGGGGAAAATATAAAGAATTTTGTCCCTAGGGAGCTTCTATCCCAAGGTAGGGGAGATACAGGTGCCATCCTTGGAGAGCTTCTGGCTTACCTCAGCCAGACCTGACACACATTGATATCCAGGAGGGATGGTTGCTGACTCTGTTGGACAGAACAATGGGCAGCAGGACTGGGGAGATGGGACAGGGAGGGAAGGAGGGGCCAGGTGAGGGGCCTCTGAGAGGGCTTCCTGAAGGAGGAGAGGAAGAAAGGTATGAGGAGATATTTGGAGCTAGAAATCCAAGCCACAGAATTCTTAGAGACAAGGAGGAAGATGGGCCCAGGTTGCGGAGGCGTCGCCATGCCTGGGAACGGCCTGGGAGCCAGGACACAGGGTCCAAATCCCTGCCCAAGACAAGGGAGGCCACTGGGAGGGTCAAATACAAACAGCCATTTCCAGTAATGTGGAAACCCAACTTTAAGCCAGGGTGAGTGAAGAAATGTTTGGTGACAGGCTGCCGGATCGGTGCAGCTAGACATCTACAAGGAACACAGGCTTGGGGATGGCATCAAAGGGTGGGAGGGGAGATGGGAGAAGTCCCGTTGTTGACCCGTCTGCCCCTGGCACACGCGTTCCTTTCCCTCCCAACCCACTGACCAGCATTTCTTGCTCCCAGGGAAAGCAGGACCCACCTCCTGCCCAAGTCCCACTTTGCAACATCCCTGAAAGATACTTTGTGGCCAACTACAATTCCACTGTTGGCCAGAGGAGGCATGGCGGCATGGCGAGGAGAGGGGCAGAAGGGAGGCTGAAAGTACTGCCCCCACTGAAAGTGGTTTCCTGTGGCTGGGAGGGACACAGGGTGGAGGAGGTGAGCAGAGGGCAGGGCCGGGATAGGATCGTGTTTGGGCGAAGACTCTGGCTCATCGGACACGCCACGCTGGGAATCCAAGAATCCGCGGTGGGAATGGGCTGGGCTGGCAGGAACAAAGGATGAAAGAGAGGCTGTGTGGCTGGCTGGGACACACGCCCACCACTGACGTACTTTGGCGGCCAGTGACTTCATCCGGGCTGTCAGATCCTGTCTCATTGCGCTGCTCCAGTGGGGTCCTCATGTACCTAGCCCAAACAGAGCCTGAGAATATTCCAGAAGTCAGTTAAATCCCAGGACTTTTTGTCCAGATGAGTTTAGGGAATCACCTCTTCTGTAGCTGAACAGGGTCAGAGGAGGGGGTGTTGAAGGTGAAGAGAAGTGGTGAGGCTTAGAAGGAAAGTGGGAAACAATGAAGTCAGCGACCCCTGGCAGGAACCAATAAGCAATCATTTATGTCTGTCTAGGGAGTCTGATGGACTCCCGGTGGCAAAGTGGTTAAGAGCTATGGTTGCAAACCAAAAAGTCAGCAGTTCGAGTCCACCAGCTGCTCCTTGGAAACCCTTTGGAGGCAGTCCTACTCTGTCCTGTAGGGTTGCTATGAGTTGGAATTGACTTGATTGCAATAGGTTTGGGGTTTTTTTTTGGTTTAGGGAGTATGACAAGGGGAGGGCGGGGCCCAGACCCAACCTGGTTCATAGAGGGTTTGGGTTAGACATCAGGAAGAACTTCTTTGCTTTTGGATGATTGAAGGGGTTGATGGGTGGTCTGGAATCACCCCTTCCATGCAAGGGCATAGACAGTTATCTGTAGTCAGTGGGGGGCTCTGACCCTCTGACCTCCAGCCCCCATAGACCCACCCAGTCTCCTGGACCTCCTAGGGAAACCTGTCCAACTTGCTCCAGCCTTCTGACCAGCTCACCAGCACCTCACCTGCTTACTGGACCAGGTGAGGAGTGGAGGAGAGTGGCATTACAGTGGTGGCTGCCTCCCACCTGCCCCACCCTGGGGATGAAGATGGGTTCTTGCCCCTTATTCTATCCCAGTTTTGAGGTGAGGTGTCTGGGAAGGAAGATCCTAAAGACCTCATACCACTGGAAACCCTAAACAAACCCTCAGACACAGCCACACTGGCCATACCCCTCAACTCCCCCTAGCCCACCCATTCACACAGCCATTTTCCCTGACACAGATGGGTCTAGGGCCTCCTGCACAGAGATGTCACACACTCAACCACACAGACCCTTGCCCTCACACAGGCCCTCATACAGGGATCTTCACACTGACACACAGATCCTCTGCCAACACACACACACACACACACTCATACACACACACGCAACCTTCATTCACCTACACATCCTCATAGATCGTCACTTACTGAGGCTCATCCAAACCCATTCTCAGACACTGCGCACTCATTCTGAGCCTCATACACCCGCAGCAACCTCTTACACACATGCACACCACCCCTCACACAATGGTCACACACACTCGCATGTCACTCGCCACTCCCAAACACCCTTGCACACTCCTGGAGATTTCCCCATCATACACTCCTGCAGCATTGGTCTACAAGGTTTGGCTGGTATGTGGTAAGCACCTATTATGTTCCTGCCACTGGGCCAATACTGACATACAAAGAGATGATACAACATGGTCCCTTGAGGAGATTGTTTGAAAGGTGATGGGAGATTCAGACTAATCAACAGATTGTTACAAAGCACTGCACTAAGCGCTGGAGGAGGCATAAACATCCAGTACTATGGGTGTCTCACCCAGTCTTGGAGTCTGAGGAGACTGGCCACATCAAGTGGCATCTTTCCCATGCTCAAATAAACCCTTGCCCTCATATTTGTGCTAAGCACTAGGCTAAGTGCTTTACCTACATTGTCTCATCTGTTCTTCACAACCACCCCATGAGGTAGGTACTAATAACCCCACTTCGCATGTGAGAAAACTGAGGCTGAGGGAAGCTAAATGAGAAGCAAAGTCACATGGCTAATAAGTGGTGGAACACAGATTTCAACCCAGAGCTGCCTGAATCTGGGCCCACGTGCTCAAGGCCGCCAACATAGCCCTGAACTTTCACACTCACAGGCTTTCACCTATTTCTCATGACACCCAGACCCTCCAAGCCCTGACCCTCACATGCACATACACAGGCCCATCTTCCAGTCCCCTCCTTCCCAGGAGACAGGGCCACTTGTCACTGGAGGAGCGGTAATTGGCAGGTGCAGCTGCTGGGGCTTTGGATCTAGAAGGGGGGAAGTGTTCCTAAGGCAGGGGGCTTGGGAGTTGGGACGGGGTGGGGGGGGGAAGAGGGAGGGGGCTGGCTCCGGTGCCCTCTCCCCCGCTCTGCAGGTGTAATTAGCCCTGGCAGATGAAAGGGCGTCTTTGAAAGTGGGTGAGATCCTTGTCTGTCAGCAGGGCGCTCTGGGTGGCATCGGCAGCTTATCCTGAAACCACACACGGCACCAGAGCCGGGCTGTCTGGGTGCTGCCCGGGAGGCGGGGAGGCAGACCCCAGGGGCATGGGCCCTTGAGCCCCCACTCCCCAATATCTCCATCCCAAGCCCTTGTCTCTTAGGGCAGGAGCCTCTCACAACAGACAATCCTCCAGAGCCTTGCAATGCCAAACTTGATATGCAGATGCCCCATTATCCCTGAGGCCTGAGGGGACAGTGTACTCCCTCCCCTCCTCCACCAAGCTGGACAGGAGGCCAAGGACAACTGCCCTAGGCGGTCCTTTCATCCCGAGATCTCAAAGTGCCATCTAATTAACCCCACCCAAGTCGGGGACTTCCTCTGGTGTCCCTTTGGAGGGGTGTGGTCTGGTACCAGCACTTCTCAGATCCCAGCTTGGATAGGAGCCCCAAGAGGGCAAGGTCTTCCCAAGTGTTCATCTTCTGTGGGAATAGGGACTCTAGTAAGTGGGGGTGCTGACACCAAACTCTGAAAAAGGGCCCAGGGGGATCTCAGGAGACCCTGAGTTTGAGACCCAAGGGTGATCCATCCCATTCCTCCCCTCACAGAATGGGTTCAAACTCAAGCCAAGGATGAATCTCACAAATATTATGTGGAGCGTAAGAGGCCAGATATAAAAGGGTATCTAGTACATGATCCCATGGCCAAAAATAGGCAAAAGACTAGTCTGTGCTCTTCGAAGTCAGAATAGAGGTTCATTACCCTTGGGGGGTGGGGGAGTTTACTAACTGAAAGGGGGCACAATGGGGGCTTGGGTTAGGGGTAATGTTTTGTTCCTTGATCTGAGTGCTGGTTACCCAGGTGTATTCATTTTGTGAAAACCCACCCAGTTTTATACTTTTGATTTGGGTGCCTTTCTGTATGTATGTCACATTACAAAAAACATTTACATTAAAATATTCTTAAATGTCAAACCAAGACTGCGTTTTATAACTCCTTTAAGGGGCTCTCACATTTGTCTCTTTCCTCGGCTGGAAGATCACAGGGCTCTCCCCAGAATAAGGACCTGCAGAGCCCAGAATCTTGGAGGATGTCTTGACTGTGTGTGGGGGGAGGGGGGAGTGAACCTGTGCAGAGTCAGTGCATGGGTATAGGACCCTGCACCTTGTTTCCTACCACCACCCCAATACTCACACAAACACACGAAACTATGTCACTTTGCTGGAAGCCAATGGTTGCTTTGATGCCAACGGACCCAGTGAGGTTGCCAGGATTTCTGCTCGCCTCTGCCCCACCCCCTCTATCTGCTCCTGCAATCCATTCCCAGTCTGGCTCCCACCCTCTTCTCCCCACGGTCAGCTCTGTCCCTTTCATCTCCCTTCTTTGCTTCAGGGCATACAATAGGAGGCAGAGAGGTGTTTGTGAAGGAGCCACTGGTCCCCACCTCATCAAATAACATCCCTGCTTCTTTGCCCTTCCTCCCCCCAGGAGATGGGCAGAGGAAGCATTGCTTTCCTCTGCTGCCATGGAGGTAAAGGGGGTGTGAAAAGAGAAAAGAGTAAGGCGGGAGATGAAGGATGCTTTGAAGAAGCAGAGGAGGGATGAGATCACCTTACAGGGTCCTAAGCTTACTGGATTTCCACTGCAACAAACCTCCCACCCACCCACCCAAGCATGAGCACAATGGAGGTGCGTGCTCTTTACAGCACATATCCTCCTGGGCAGGGATCCTGAAGGTCTGAGTTTCCAGGCTAGCCCAGAACCCACAGCCCCACCAGATACTGAAGCTCTTGTCTCTGCTGCGTGACCTCAGGAGAGATCCATCCTTTGCTGCTCTGAACCCCATGTATGCTCCACTGGAGACCTGATGGCTTGAAGTTCTTCGTAACATGCAGCCTAGATCTCAACTTGCCTAGTTTTCTAGCAATCCCTGAACTCATCCTCCCCCAAAGAGGTCCCCTAAAACACACTAAGGAGAGGGGTTTGTTTTCTTCTGACCATCTTTCCAGCAGGTGGAGTTCATAACTCTTTCAAGTATTCCCAGGGATCTTTGTTTGGTTCATTCATTGTATCATAAGCGCCCTGAACAGTGATTGGCACATAGGAGCTCTATAACTATTTGTTGAATCAATAAAGGTTGAGAAGTCCATCCTATATCCCTCTTGCTGCCATTTAAAATTGCTGTTGTTCTGGCCTCAGAAGAGGGAGTCATCTGCCCCCATCAATCATTATCTATTGAACATCTACTGTGTGCCAAACATTGTGATATGTGACTTTCTCTCTGTAATTTAAGGGTTTCAGCTCATCCCAATGCCTTTTACTACGCGCTTCCCCCCCCCCCCCGACCCCAGCCTAACTCTCATTTAAGTTCAGTGGTCCATTCTACAAGAGCTACCCAAGATTTTAATAAAATATAACAAGAAACAAGAGGTTTGTTTTCTCTGATTATATTTCTGTGCTTGTCCATTCTATTTCTTCTTTTTTCTTAGGAGAAATTACAGCCTCTCCATTTCTCTGTCCTTTTGCCCCAGTATGCCTCTGGTTCTTGTGTAACCTTCTCTTGTCCCCCCCATGTCTGCGTTTCTCTTCTGGTGTCTCTTTCTTTGATTTTGGGAGTGTCTCTCTATGCTTCTTCCCTTGGTGTGTGGGTGTGTCTCAGGCCCTATCTCTCTCCTTTGAGTCCTTTATAGCAAATAGGTAAACAGGTGGTTGAGAAATAGAACAAGGAGAAAAAAGAAGTGGGGGGTGGGGGGTGTTTTCTTCCAGGTATCGGGGTCGCAGGCAGTCCAACCCTGACTGGGAATGAGTCCCGACAGGTGCAACTCCTGTCCAGATGTTGCTCAATGCAAGGTGCGTGCCCAGGGCGCAATCCCGGGTCCGGTTCCCGGATGGAGGACGGAGGGTTGGGGGAAGGGGTGTATAAAGGCTAGAAATACCCTTTCTGAGACAGACCCTGACCCGGCCTGCTTTTCCCCAGCCAGGCTTTCAGGGAAGGCAGAGTGGTTGTTTGCTGGGAAAGGACAGTTGGGGGACTGGGAGGGGAGTTCCCTGCGTCTCAGCGTTGGGGGGAGCTGCAGGCCGGGCAGGCGGCGCGGGGGTGAGTAAGGCCCAGCGGACGCAGGAGGCTCAGTGGCTGTGGCGGCGGCGTTGGGGAGGAGGGTAATTACGCAGGGAGGCTCTCGCCACAGCACGTCCCCACAAATGAGAGGCCCCGGGCCCCAGACACCACACAACAAAGCAGGAGGCAATTATTTGGCTCCAGTGGGAGGGGACAGCCCTTCGCCGGCCCACTGCCTCTGAGCACCCGGGTCTCCGGAGGGCGCGAGGGTGGGGGTGAAGGGACCACTCTCACTGGCCCCAGAGGGCAGGGGTAGGGCCTGGAGGGACTCCCGCTGGGTTAGCCTTAGAGGAGGTCCTGGTTTGGGCAGGCAGAGCGGTAGGAGGCCCTCAGCCTGATTACAGCCATCCCTCAGCCTGCCCCAGCCTCCCACAAGGCCTCCCGGTGGCCTCCTGGGCACCCTGCAGGGAGGGGAGGAGGGCAGAGGGCCTGTGTTGGTCCTGGGGAAGCCAGTGGCCAACATCTGAACCCCCCTTTTCCAGCTGTGGCCACACAACTGGCAACCAGGTGGCTCTCAGGCAGGTGGGGAAACCACAGACAAGAGAACAGGAGCCTGGGAGATTCCAGAGCACTTGGCCAGGG
Source organism: Elephas maximus indicus (assembly GCF_024166365.1). Lineage (NCBI taxonomy): Eukaryota > Metazoa > Chordata > Mammalia > Proboscidea > Elephantidae > Elephas > Elephas maximus. The sequence goes on along the minus strand of NC_064837.1, from coordinate 45,601,084 downwards.
CCTGAAATTCACACGATTGATATGCAAATCCATGTAAATTTGACTCTTTTTCTACCCTCAAAAATCATCAGATCAGGCATGTTTGAAAGAAAATCTTGCCTGATAGTACCCCGCCCCCCACCACCGCCCCTTGCTTTTTCTCTCTGTCTCATCCACCCCTACCTACAGGAAAACCGTGAGCAAGTCCTGCCAATACCTTGGATTCACTTGGGACCTTCCTGCAAAGGACTTTCCCCTCTTTAGATGAAAGAGCCCAAAGTACAGATGGGGAAAAAGAGACCTTAAGAGATTACAGATTACGGTACTTTCCCCTGTTCTAACAGCCCACCTGGAGGATGACAGGGCTCCTGGAAACTTCTGACAACAGCCCTAGGCTATCATCTGCTTGCCGGAGATGAAAGACCACTGGACTAGGCGTCCTCAAGTCTGGCTATCTGGTCTCAGCTCTGACCCTAACTTCCTGGGTGATCTTGAGCAAGTCACTTCTCTCTAAGCCTCAGTTTCCCTGAATGTCAAATGATCATCTCTGGACAAAGAGGCTCTTTCCGATGCTGAGTACTCCCCTTCTATCACAGCCCAGCCAGAGTTGCTGCCAAAGAGTCTTTGAGCCAACTGCCCCCCTCTTCACCCTCACCGACTCTCGCCCTCCCCACTCCAAGCCTACAGAGGAGGAACATCTAAACTTTGTCTTTCTCCATCTTCAAAATCTTGCTCCATGTTCCCTTCAGGAAGCCTCCTCTGATTCACCCAGCTGAGCTCAGATTGCTCCTTTATAGGGGGTCCCCTCCATCTAAGAAAGGTTCAGTTTGCCCTCTGTGTTTGCCCTGACTGATGTGTTGCATTACGAGCTCTTAAGGCATTTTCAGAATGGGTATAGTATCTGTTGTGGCCCTGTCTTAGGGCTGCAGGCAGGTACAGTGTCTCCCCCATTGCCCTAGGAGCTTTCCAAGAACATGGGCTGTGTCTTTCCAACCTCCCTCTCCTACCCAGGAGTGATTCTGCCTCTTCCTTTCTCAGGAAACTCTGGCCTGGCACCTGCCTCTTCCTCCTCCTCTCGCAGCCTCCTGCTGCCCTCATCCCTCTCTATGGCCTCAGGGCAAGTATTTGCCGTCTGCCATGTCAGTACATTCTTGGAGCTGGCTCCAGGCTTCCCTGCCCCAGGGACCCTGAGAATCCTGCTCTTCCATCCTACACCCTCACAGCTAGCTGCCCTTGCCCCCAGAACTCCTGGGTCCTTTGCTGCTCCCCCCAGCCCTCCAGGCCTCTTGGGGTCTATGGTGCCAGAGCTCTCAAAGCCCAAGGCCGCCCTCTCCATTCTGGAGCCCTGAAGGCTGGCAGAGTAAGCCTGGGAGTCCCACCCTAGCTGCAGGCATCTTCCTGTGCTTCCCTCCTGGACAACTTTTCTGTCTTCATTTCAGGGAGGCTCCCCACCACTTTATATTATTTGCATACCACATTTGTGTGGTCCAGCCCCAGAAAATTAATGTGAATGCAATGCAAGCCAGATGCAAAGAGACCGAAGGGCCCCTGGAAACATTCCTGGCTGCAATGCCTGGTGCTTTGGAAAATTCCTGGGGCCACTGACCTGAGTTGTGCAACAGGTGTGTTCTTCTCTTGCCCTTAGACCTCATCTAGGTGTGGCTTTTCTTTCACAATTTCAGTGTTCTTTCTTCTCTATGATTTTTGCCTTCCCTGGCTTCTGCCACCTCTTGCCCTTAGCATGAGGGCTCTGCACCCCACCATCACTCCCTGAGGGGGAGTGAAGGAGGTAGTTCCCCATGTGGAATCTGAGGAGAGCCTGAGAGGCTTCAGTGCCCCAAGGGGCGCTCCCAGCCAACATTAGTGTCTAAAGCCCCTCCGGTGAGAGTGTCCCCGCAAGTGCCAGGGACTGTAAGCGGAAGCATTCTGTTTAAAGACGTGATAATGGCAGTCTGGCTAGCATATGATGGCATTACTACCTTAGCACAAAGCAGGAACTTGGGACCTACCAGTAGATTTGGGGCTGATGGAGAGGACAGAGAACATGGCCAGGAGTGACAGGAGGAATAGTCACTGCCTAGAAATGCATTCAGTGTAGGGATGTTTATTGAATACTTACTATGTCCCAGGTGCTCAGCTGGGTGCTGGAGACATACATGGTGGACAGCAGGAGTCCCCGCCCTCAAATAAATTAAGTGGGCAGTTCTTAAACTTGAATTACACCAGCATCACCTGGGCTGCCCATTAAAATGAAGGTTCCCAGGCCTCTATAGCATAAATAAGTCTATGGGGGCCCAGGAATCTACATTCAAACACTACTTCCCCCTTTCCTTTCCTGGTGATATAGATGCTTGTGGTGTGGTGGCATGTCCTTGGTTCTAATAACAGCTTGGGGTTCCAGGACCCCAGGGAGGCAGAAAGGAGGAGGGAGCTGGGAAGAAGAGTCAGCTGGGGTAGGAGGTGGGATGCAGGGTCTTCTCTGTAGGGCCTTTCACAGCCTGAGAGGAGCCAGGCTCAGCCAGGCTCTCTGCTTACAGGTCCTTCACCATCACTCAGGAGCAGGTCCAGTTCCTTCTCCTGTTAGGAGCGCCTAGCACACTCAGTCCTCCAAGCACCCTGTTGATTCCTACCCTTCACCTCCTCCTTGGGACCCTAGGGCCCTTCCCTCTCAAGTCCAAGCAGGGTGAGCACCGAGGAGGAGAGCTGGGAGAGCTGTTTGGCAGAGACCCCAGACCACGCTCCTTTTACCTCCCCAGGTCTCGAAGGGGTGTCTCTGTCCAAAGAGAGAGGGACCAAGGGAAAGGGATTTGAAGGAGTTCGAGAGTGGGAGGAGAGGGAGGGAAGCTACCCCTCCTCCCCTCCAGAGCCTGGCGTTTGATGCTGGGGGTGCTGAGACATCTCCTCTCCCGGAAGCTCGAGGCCAGACAGATAAACACAGATGGAGCGAGAGACTCGGCTGCTTTATTTATGGGCCCGGTGACAGGCCCTCTCCTGTCTCAGAGTCACTAATCTACCAGGCGGAAGAGACATCCCACCCCCTTGCCACCCTCTTCCCTCCCTCCTGAGACTAGGGCTCAGCCAGGCTCCAAACAACCCCTCACCCCCGCCAGTGGGCACAGGCCTGTGGTCCAGGCTCCTGTGGCATGGTGGGGGGTGTCCAGGGGCCCTGGGGCACCTGCTCCCTTCCTGTCCCCCAACAAAAGGGGAAGCACACATCATATTCCCTGACCCTTGAGATGTCTTGCCCTATTTTGAATGGACCATTGGGGACTGTGGCCAAGGTGGAGGCATGGGCCTGGGAGCAGGCAGACAGCCTGAGCGACATGTCAAGGGGGTCCTTCCAACTAAGAAGTTGGACAGTTCAAGTGCCTTGACTTGGGAAACCCCTGAGGAGACCCCCTGGGCTGGCCTACCTTAGGCCTATCAAGATTGAGGATATCCTGATGTCCCTAAATGGCCAGGCCCAGAGCTGAAGGTCCTGAGCTCCCCTCCCTCCCACAGTGCTTCCTTATAATAAACTTCCTCTAACAGCAGCTGAGGTCCCTAGGTGGTGCAAAGAGTTTTCGATTGACCACTAACCTAAAGGTTGGCAGTTCAAACCCACCCACAAGCACTTCGGAAAAAACCCAATGGGGCACAGTTCTACTCTGTAACACATGGGGTAGCCATGAGCTGGAATCCACTGAACTGGCAACGGGTTTGTTTTTTTGGTTTAATGGCACCCAAATAAAAGGGGCTCTGGGGAGACCCACATTAATTCCTTTCTCTCTGCCTCCACCTTTTCCCCACCCACCCACATGCACCATCTTCTTTCACAAACTTGCTCCTGCCCCCTCTGATGAGGGAGTCATCCTGCTAGGGCTACTGGAGGGTGTCCGGCAGTGACCAAGCCTCCTCAGCCGGGAAACCTGGGCTCCTCTGGCTCCCTGATTCCTCAACCCCAGCCCTGTGTCCGTCCTCAGGGCTCCTTCATTCTGCCATCTCTCTTCAGGTCTACCTGAAATCTCTGAGTGGGGTTGGGGGGGAAGTAATTCAACTTCATAAGGAGAATGGGTGCCTCCAGCCCCAGGGTCAGAGGTCAGAGAGCACCAAAAGGGCAGCAAGACAAGGAGGTCAGGGAGGAGGCAGATCCATACCTGTCAGTGGCTTTGAGGCTGGACACTGGGAGCCTTTAAAACCCCAGAGATTCAGGGATTTGGCTCATAGGATCAGACAGCCCTGGCTCCCTGACTCACAGCGGCTGGCAGGCCACAGGGAACCTGTTCAACTTGCCTATCTTTCTTTTTAAGTGACTTTGGGTCATCTGTGGGCCAGGGAGGAATGTCCCCAAGATGACATGCTTCCCCTCCTCCTTGCATTTCACTCCTTTCTTGCCTGTCTTCTACCCCACCCCCGCCTCCCCTGTTGCAGCCACCTTACCCTAGCGCACCTCCCCCCAGCCTGTGGGGAGGCAGGTGATTTGGAATCCTGGCTTGGATTTACTGAGAAGTCTCAGGCAGTTTCTTCCGTGGTTAAATGGACAGAATTTAAGGATAAGTGGCATTCACTGCCCTTTCTCCCTGAATCTATTTTACTTCCTCTTCTGGGAGACCTTTCGCCAATGACTCTACTCAACCCTGTACTCTATATTTTCTTTCCATTCTTCTAGCACTAGCCCCAGAGTTCTATTCCTTTGCCATCTGCCCTTGTTTCTGATTTCTGTTGATGAAGCAGGGATGTGTTCTTTCCTCCCTCTCAGACTGGGAAATCTCTGTGGTCAAGAACCATGTCTCCACCATCTGACTAGCAGCTCCCTGAAAATGCTACACCCAGCACTGAGCACAGGAACCTGCAGACTGGAGGGGAACTACATGCAGATGAGGAGGTGGGGTGGGGTGGGGTGGGGAAAGGCACATTTATTTCTTTGCTCATGTATGATTTTTTAAATAGACTTTACTTTTTAGAGCTGTCTTACCACGTAAGATTTTTACAGGTAAACAGATCATTCCAATAGGGTGCTGTAAGTATTGCAGCACAGGTAGGCTCAGGAGCAATGGGAGCAAACAGGGAAGGCCTCCCAGAGGAGGTGACTTCTAAGTTGAAACTAGAAAGAAGGAAGACAAAAAGAGAGAGATAATTTCCCTCAAGAGTTTCCTAAGAGTTTCCGAGTCCCTCCTCCTGTCCTCTTCCCATTCCCACTTGTTTCCTTCTTGGAGGCCCAAGACAGAGGGCAATGGGGTCTGTCTCATCTCTTTCGTAAAGTCATGGCACTCCCTCTTCCTCCCACCTGTGTGCCCCACCCAAGGTCCTGGCACCATGCCAAGTGTCACCATGCTCAGCCCCACCCAGGGTCTTTACTCAGGGTGGAACCGGCTGGGGAGGCAGTGTCTCCTTTTCCTCACAGCAGCTGCTTCACAGCCTTCTTTGCCCTGGGGAAGGCAGTATCAAGATGTGAAGCAGCTTGTGGACCACTCTGAACCCAGGGGTGGTCTCCACCAGGGACAGGGAAGATGGGTGTGTGCTCAGTTACAGTGTGTACTTCTCTCTGTCCCCTCCCCTCCTTCAGGTGATTTGGGAATCCATGATCTCAGAGAAGTCATTGTGTCCATCTCCCTGCCCCCAGCACACTGGACAAGCATCTGTGATGGCTTTGAGACCACCACCATCCCTGAAGCAGTGGAACGCACCACCCCTTCCCCTCTCCACTCTGCCTTGAGAGTTGGGTCCTAACTTGAAGTCCATCTTCATTGTTGCCCTCTCTGCTCCAGGCCCGTGAGGTTGCCCATGCGGATCACAGTTCTCCTTGCCACTTCTTGGAGACAATGGACCAGATCTATCTACCTGGGCCTCCTACAGAGTCCCACCCAGAGCTGCCAGGCTGGTTGTCTTCTGCTCCTCCCACTTTGAAGACTGCCCCTCTAAGCCTGGCCTGCTGAATTCCTCCATCCTGGCTTCCGATGGGCAAAGAGCTGCTGCTCAGGGAGAAGTCTCTCTCCTGTTGCCAGCTGCCCCCAAAGTTAATAAGAGCTCTAATTTACTGAGAGCTTTTTTTTTATTATTATGGGTCAGGCATACACATTTTCTTTTTTAAGCTTCACCACAATGCGAGGCGGGTCCTATTATTGCCCCATTTTACAGATGAGGAAATGGAGGCACTAATAGGCTTTGGTTCCACTTTCCAACCAGAATGCAGCTGGAATTCAGTCCAGAGCCACACTGATTGTCTGTGGGCAGCAGGACTGACCCACTGTGGACACAGCTCTACCCTGGGCAACAAAGGGCTAGGACAGAGAACAAACAAGGCATGGCTCTCTCTTGGGAAGACAACTTCTTGAGGAGCTTTAGTTTAGTGGAGGAGACAAGTCCTCTATCCCATTGTCCTCTGAGAGCTGCCAGTCTCAAAAAATCGGTAATTCTGTGACTCCTGATGCCAACATCTGTCAACCAGAGGCTTACCTTGAGACCACAACTGTGTCTGCTCAAGGTGTGTGCCTAGCTTCCAGCTGGGAATAAACAGAGATGGGCTTCCTCTCCCCTGAGTGGCTGGAGCAAAGGACAAGAGGCAATGCTCCCTACGAGGCTGAAGGACTATTGTTACATACAAAGACCAACTGACTTCCAGGGCACGGGTCTCACTTGGAAGAAAGTTCTAGTACATGGCATTTGGGCTGTCTCGCCTGGAGCAGGAGGATGGCTGGGATGCACTCTGAAGGCATCTTGGAATTCCATTGTATCCCATCTCCTCTTCTTCATCTCAGCCAGTACTGAGGATTATGACAGCGTGGGCAATAAAAAGTGCCTAATTGGTTGTTGTCCAGCAGAAGCTGCTCCCCGTTTCCCTCAGCAGGGGCGGAAACCAGCTGAGTCAGTTTCACTTTTGCCATTGCCCAGTTTTCCTGATGGTTGCTGGATGCTAGCGGAAGCCGGAAGCCAGGCACCCAGTGGGTGCCAGAAGCTAGTCCCTCATGCTGCCTAGGAGGGTGGACAACCCCCGAGAGGCATCGGACCTCTAAAAATGGTGCAGAGATGGGCGGAATGTCGGGCCATCACTGCTCCTTCCCTGAGGGAAGAGGACAGTCTGGCAAGCTTTCCCAGATGCCAGGCTACCTGCACTCCTCTGTAGGAGCTGGGGGGAGGCCCAGAGGATACCCTTCTCCCCTCACCTCTGCCACAGCACCTCTTCCTTCTGCAGTAGAGGGCAGTAGTGAAGGACAAAGGCTCCCAAGCCAGACTGCCTCGGTTCATTCCTGACCGTGCCATTATCCTGTTGTGTGATCTTGAACAAGTTACCTAACCTCGCTACGCCTCAGCTTTCTCATGTGTAAAGTGGGGCTGATTATAGTACTCAACCAAAAACTCATTGCGGTTGAGTGGATTCTGACTCATAGAGACCCTATAAGACAGAGTACGACTGCCCCATAGGGTTTCCAAGGAGCCCCTGGTAGATTTGAACTGCCTTTTGGTTAGCAGCTGAACTCTTAATTACTGCGCCACCAGGGCTCTGTAGTACCCAGAGCATAGGGCAAATATGAGGATTGAATGAGTAAATGCATGAAGTGCTTAAAGCGGTGCCTGGCATGTAATAAATGTTCAATAAATGCTAGCCTGAGAGTGGGAACAGGGAGGTGGGATGTAAGTCAGACTGAAACTGGACATGGCAGGGGTGGGGCAGGGGCAGGGAAGATGACTTTGTGCAGGGAACCTGGGTTTGCCAAAGTCCTCTCCTCTGGTAGTGAGACCCCACCCCTAAGCTAGGAGGGTTAGCGACACTTTGGAGTGGGAAGCTGTCTGCCTGAGAGGCTACTCAAGGCCCCAGAGTCTGCCACCTCTACCGTGAAGTCCTCCCTCCCAATGCCCACTTTGCCTCTCCCAACCTTCGGCATTGAGGCTACTCCTCTCTTCCCACCTGACTCCTGGAAGGGCAGAGCCAGACATGGGCTCCTCAGCCTTACTGGCAAGCCAGCCTGTGTCCCCTACCCAGACCACATCGTCTCCCCCTGCGAACCTTGAACAGACTGTTCCTCCACTGGAGACATCCTGCTGCCTCTCAGCCAGCACCTCTTCCTCCTTCCCTAGTCCTCCCGATCTCCACTTCTCCAACAAAACTCCCCAGACACATCCATCTCTCCCATGCCTGCCCCAGCCCTGAGACCCACCCCACTGCCTGCAACCCAATCTCCCCTTCTCTCTGCCCAGGCCCGATGAGTGTCCAGTCTCCCCTGTCAGCCTGGGAAGTTAAGAACCATGTTTCATCACAGGAACGCATGGGACCATGCAACTCATCCATGCCTCCTCCAGCCTCAGCCCCTACTGCCCCTTTCTGCAACCCTCAGGTTCCCCATTTTTGATCCAAGAAAGCAAGCAGCATCGGCACTGGGCTGCCTGCCACCTCTGACTGTACCTGGGGGCTTGGCAGACAGACAGCCACCTGTCTCAGGAGGCTCAGGGGGATGCTGGTGGGTAGTGGAGGCCAAGAGCCTCCACCAGAGACCCCCAGGAATCCCCTTCAACATTGGAGGCTGCCTACAACACACTTCAAGTGAAGGATCCATATCCAGCTAGGCAGCGGCTGCTGCCAGTGGAACAAGGGGGAAGGAGGCCCCAGCAGGCCCCACCCAATGGCTGCCCTTCTCAGAGACCCTTCTCTGCCACTGTTCTGCTGTCTCTTGGGGGAAGAGATGCTTACAGGTAGGGGGAGGGGAGGAGTAGGAGGAACTTGGCCTGGTCCTTAGTGGGGCCACGGAGATTTATGGGCCTGGATTTTTACAGGCTGGGGAGAGGTCCCAGGCAGGAGTTGTGGAGCCGGACAGAGGAGCAAATGCATAAAACCTCCCAACATGAAAGTCGCTGTAGCAGGCCCCCCAGGCCTGTGGGTGGTGAGAGGTTTACAGCTCTTGCACAAGGTCGGGGAGGCAGGGATCTGCAGGGGCACTTCAGAGCCAGAATAACTCCCCACCAAGGCCTTCAACTTTCTCCTCTAGGAAAAAAAATTACTCACCGATAGAACAGGTTGGAGCTGCCAGAAAGATGTTTATCATTGTCGGGTACCGCCCCACTGGGGACCTGGAGACTAGGTGGCTCCCAACTTCCTACCTGTCCCTGAACTCTCCTCTCTGCCTCCAGGTCAGGGAGAGGTGCCTGGGGCAAGGTGGGAGAGGCAGCTGAGGGGGACAACTTCCAGAAGAGCATCCTTGGAGACAGTGGGGCTCACACTGTGTCCCCTTTTCCCAGGCAAGATACAGGCAGCAGTGGCCTAAACCCCTGAAAAACTCTGTGGCCTGGGAGTGGGGCAGGAGTATGTGTGTAGGGGTTCTGACCAATTCCAGGGAGTCCTATTATTTAGAGAATACTTTCAGAGTGTGTATATGGAGTAGGGGTCTTACCTGAAGGAAAACAACAACAAAAAAATTTGCCATTGAGTTGATTCCAACTCATGGAGGCCCTATGTATGACAAAGCATGCTCCACAGGGTTTTCAATGGCTGCTGTTTCCGAAGTAAACTGCCAGGCCTTTCGTCTGAGGTGCCTCTGGATATATTCAGAATCTCGAACCTTTCAGTTAGCAGCTGAGCACATTAACTATACCACCCAGGTACTGCAAAGGGAGACAAGGATGGCAAAATGAGGACCCTGAGGCAGAGAAAACCCATGTCCCTCATCTCAGCCAATGAACCCAAGGCCAAGCTGGGAACCTCCTGAAGGGAAGGTGCCAGGCCCAGCCCCAAGCCCACCAAAACGCTTCTGCCAGATTTCCCTTGGACCAGACCCCTGGCTCCTTCCCTATCCATGCAGGGACTATCTAGCAGTCAGTGGTCAATGGCCCTCATGTCTAGAGCTTGTCATGGGTTGGGGGCTGCTCAGCTGGTTTAGGGGTGTTGTTTTTGCCTCCTTCCAGACTCTGCATCCCATACCCTGGTCCCCTTTACCAGCATGGAGAAGCTCTCACCCTTGTCTAGGTGGGGGTAGGGTACACTGCTAACAACTTAAAAGGCCCAGGTGAGCATCCGAGGCACAGGTGAGGGGCCAGAGCCTTTGAGCCTGGAGAGGGGTGGGGGCTGCTGCCAGAAGATGGAAATCCGAAGCCTGGGCTTTCAGCAGGAGGGGAGGGGAATGGGGAGGAAGCATCATAAAGGCGGATCCACCCTCTGAGTAATGTCTCGGGTGCCCAGCCAGGTGGGCACAGACTTGTCCATTGTCAGGCCCCACCCTGAGTGGTCACCACTCCCCAGGGACAGGCCAGAGGCCCAGCAGGGAGAGAGCCGAGACATTGCCCTTCTAGCAATGGCACTGCTATCAGCCAACCCAACAGGCAAAGGCTGAGCAGGGCAGAGCCAGGTGGTGAGAAGGTGTCCAGGGCTACAGCACTAGCCTTTCTCCTGCTGACTGTCAGGAAGTCAGCGCTCCAGAAAGGAGCGGGGAGGGAGTCAGTGAGGGAAGATGGCTTTACTCCCTTGGGCCCCCCCAGCCACCAGCTCTGACTACAGGCTGGAGGAGGAGTGGGCCGGGCTGGTCAGGACCTGCCTCCAGCCTGCCTTCCTCCCAGCAGGTCGGGGGGGGGGGGGGGTGGGGGTGGGGTGGGTAGAATTACTCTCCTGTGACTGCTTTTTATTTTTTGAAGCCAGATCAAAGGTGGGACCCAGCTGGGAGCCCTAGTAAAATCTCAGCAATGTGGAGCCTTGGTGTTTCAGAGGTGAAACCAGGAGCTGGGGGTGGAACCAGACCAGTGCCTGGCTGGAAGGGTCAGGGGTGTGAGCGGGAGTGGGGACAGAGGTAGGAGTGAGCTGTGGGTGGAAGCCAGTCAAGACGAATCAGCCTCTTTTTGGTCACCTTGGTTTCTACTATTCTCTCAAAGTAGGGCCCCCTCCAGGCCATCCTCATGTCCTCTCCTGTCCCTCAATCCCCTGTGTGTAACTTCCCCAAACCCAGATTCCAGGCTAATTGGGACCTTCTCTCCAGGCCTGAGTTCATATTAGCCACAATGGCACCCCACTTTTCCCTCGCAGCCCCGTTCCGTCATCTGCTCCAGCGCACAACTTTGCACAACCGGAGAGCTCTTGGATTAGACAAGCTTGCTCCTTCCTGTTGCAAATAAAAGCACGTTCTCCCTTTCCAGGCCTGAGTTCAGACAAGGAAAAAGCATCCCCCTACTTCCTGCACACTTTCCTGGTAAAGACCTGAAGCTGGAATTCCGTCACGTGCCCTCAGCACCATATTTTCCTTCTTCCCCTCACTCCCGTCCTCAGCTTCTGTGCAGGCCAAAGAGTTGCCATTCTTGTCCAAGGCAGCCTTCTCATTGCCTTCACCTTCTCCTTTCTCCCTTGACTGCCACCTCTCTTCTCCTGCTAGGAGCCACCTTGCCATCTCCAATATTGTGGCATGGAAGGGGTTAATGGGGGTTCTTCTTTTGTACACACGTGTAGCACTGTAAGGTTATATCCTTGTGCCAAGATGCGGGGATGTCGTGTGGGGTCCTCACATTTCTTTCCTCATCCCCTCATGAGACCTGGAGTCTGGAAAGACTCAGTCCTGACCAGCACCCTCCCAGACATGAGGCATGTCCAACAGAACAAAGATTTTTCCTAAAACCTTGGCTGGCCTCAGCCAAGACCTTGAGAAGCCCTCCTCAGTGGTAGCTGGGACATCCCTCCCAATTACCCCAGGCAGCCATCCTTTGCCCCAGTTAGGGATTCTCCCCAATGTTGAAGTCCAGTGTTGGGATGGACAGTGAGCGTGTGTGTACACAGGTGAGCACACTTAGGTGTGTCTGGATACAGAGGAAAGGACAGAGAGAGTGCTGCTCAGAGAGACATGGACACAAATTCTGGCTGTCACAAATTCACTGTGTAGCCTTGGCCAACTCCATCCCCTTCTTATAGCCTCGGTTTCCCCTGGCCATAAAATGTGGGGTTAATTGTCCCTCCTAGGGAAGCTCTGAGAGTTAATTGGGCAATGGCTCTGAAGTGTCTAGGAGAAGGAGATCTATAAACCTAAGGGATCATTAGAGGGTATTTCACAGCTGTTTTGTGGGCCCCGATGTTGTTATTATTATTATTGTTGTTATCACTGCCATTGCTCACTTCCTGAGTCTCTGCCAGCTGGGCTGGTGCTTCCAGGTGAGGGAAGTGTTGCTCCTGAACCCAGCATCCCTGGAGGGGCCTCTGCTTCCCAGCCTGCGGCTTCACTGAATCTACACCTCCACACTCAGGCTCTCTGGGAACCAAGGTGGGGCTTTGGACAAAGGAGGGTAGGGGCCCAGAAGAGAGAGGAAGACAGTGATCACCTAGGGAAATTCACAACCTCCCTTGGTTCCTGGGGACACTTCCAGGCAACAGTCTGGATGGAGTGCAGACTTTGAGCCACATGAAGCTGTGGGCATCAGAGCCAGGAGGGTGTGGGAAGGGGCTGGGGACAGGGGACAGGCTGAGGTGGAGACAGCATTTGGTGACCAGAGGTAGTAAGAGGAGCTGGTTGGTCGGAAATAGATTCCTTGAAGGGACAAACGGCTCTTTTTAAGGAGTCTCTTTGTAGAGACTAGAAGCCACTTGCAGTCTCCAGCTGAAGCAGCACATGGGCCTGGCATAAAGTAGGCACACAATACACTTAAAGTGAATTTCCACACCTGTCTTCCACTCGTCTAAGGTTAAAACTGGGTAGATGCCTTTAGAAATACTTTGGGTGCCCCCTGGTGGTGACAGACAAAGCTGAGGCAGCCCAGTGCCTTCCACCTTTGGGCTGTCTCCCCAGGTTTGCCCTTTCTTCCTGAGCCTTCACAGACCTGATCCCAAGGTGTCCGGGGTAGGAAGAACCAGGGAAGAAGAAAGAACCCTGTGGGGAAGGACAGATGGAATGTCCTTGCTGGAAGATTCCATGACAGTTGGTGGTCAGCCATCAGCCTTGGCAGGGACACCAGGAGGCAGAGAGAGTTGATGAGTCAGGGTATGGGTCAGGAATGGCATTCCTGGGAATTGAAGAAATAGGGGTAGCTGTGTGTGTGCTCTTGGGGCATCGAGTGGGAGTAGTTGCCAAAACATAATACGGAGATATATTTTACAGTCTCTCTCAATTTGTCAGGAGTCCTTGGGTGGCGCACACAGTTAAGGCCTCAAAGGTTGGCAGTTCAAACTACCCAGAAGGGCCCCAGAAGACAGGCCTGGTGATCTTCTTATGAAAACTTATGACTTGAAAACCTGTGGACCAGTTCTACTCTACACACATGCGGTCACCATGAGTCAGAATCGACTTGATGGCAACTAACAACTGAATCTTTCATGCTCAGAGAAGACTAAGGAAACCTCAAGAATAGAAATCCTATATGGATCCTGGGGAAGAAAACAAACATGATTTATTGTAATTAGGCACTTGTCCCATCAAATCTTTCTCTGGGCCTACTTATAAAAACGTCAAGGATGGTTCGAAAAATCTACAATTTGATTTCTCCATAGGTAAAAATGGAAAAGACAAGAAGTAGAAAACCAGAGGAAACAAAACTGAGAAGCAGAGAGTACAGGGATTCTCTAAGGCAGAATTAGCAGCCTTTGGAAGGCTGAGTTGGCAGGTACTCTCCAAATATAAACAAGAACAATAAACTTCGAGTTTGTAGCTATGAGTGAGGATCAACACATGGCCGGGGGTTGGCCTGATACTCTTCAAGTTTCTGGATATCCAACACCAGGGGCACCACCTGATTCCTTTCATAGGAGGCTCCAGAAGAAACCTGAAGTCTCCTGAGGGCAGAGACTGCTCTATGGCCCTCCCTCTGGGCGCCCTCAGCGCCCTTAGGGGATGAACACTTGCTCTCTGGTACTGATGGATTAGATGTGGGTAGTCACCCGCAGCCACACACAGAAGAGAAGGACAAGTAGGATGTTAGCAAGCACGACCAATGTGGGAAAATGAAGAGTGAAAGGGGTTAAGAGACAGGTGTGAAAGGAGAAGAGAAATGGAGGCGGAGGAAGCTGGGTCTGGAAGAGAAGGGGAAAAGCCTGAGAGAAATATTTAAAGAAAATATTTAAAGGATCACTCAGTCAATTCAACAAACATTTACTGAGCACCTACTATATATAATCAAGCAATGTTCTGGGAGTTGAAGAGCCAGTGGTGGACCAAAAAACATAGGGCTTTTAGTGGTAGAGAATGGGGAGCTTTGTAAATTAGAAATGGGGAAAAAGTGACAACTGAGAGTAAGATGAAGGTGAAAGCAGTTGAAGACAAGAAAAACATCATTGAGACAGAACCTGCTCCCAGACACTGGAGGGGAAGAGCTATCTCCCCTAGCTGATGTTGAAAGGCACAGCTGGAACCACCGATTGGCCCTGGCTCCTAGAAGACTGACCTCGCAGGTAGGGGTAGGGTCGTGAATGGGAGAAATTCAGAAAGGGGAGGGATAGGACTGGGAGAGGGCAGAGGTACACGTCTCATAGTTTTTTTTTTTTTTTACCTATGTACCCCCATCTTTGCCCAAGGTGTAGCTGTCAACATTTGCTCCTTGGAATCCTCTGAGGACCTTCTTAATACTGATACCAGGGTCCCACCCCCCAGAGATTCTGATTTCCTTGGTCTGGGATTCCCAGCTTTTAGATTACTAAAAGCTCTTCAGTGAGTCTAAAATGAAGCCAGGGAGAAAATGGGCATTTAGTGGCTGGCAGCCTGGCTTCTTTCCTCTCTGCTGAGGAGGGCACCATCTTGGAAGAATTGATGTGTGAGAAGTTGTGTAGAGGATTTTTGGGGAGTTAAGAGCTACAGCTACTAAACAAAAGGTCAGCAGTTCAAATCCACCAGGTGCTCCTTGGAAACTATTGGGCAGTTCTACTCTGTCCTATAGGGTCGCTATGAGTCAGAATTGACTCGATGGCAACAGGTTTTTTATGGGTGACTCCAAAAGTTCTGACAAAAGTACAAGGTTTCATCTTAGAAAATCTCCCCTTTCTTAGCTGTGCCTCTGGTAAGAGAACAGAAAGACAGCTTAGAAATAAAGAAAAGAAAAAAAAAAAAGGAAGAAAGAAAATGGCAGTCTTTACCTGCCCCATAGTGTTTCCACGTAGTGGCTGGTGGATTCGAACTGCCTGACCTTTTGGTTAGCAGCCATAGCTCTTAAACACTGTGCCAACAGGGCCTGCTTTAAAAGGGCAGAACCATTCAAATCACTCAAAATTGAAGCTGAAGTCTTCTGAGTTTTCACACACTGCTCCTGCCCCCCAATCTTTTTTCACTTCTGTTGTCTTCACCATGGTGCCTCTAGGGATGGGAGAAGCAGCAGCTGCCCCCCCGCTTTGTCCCAGAAGAGGTCTGGCAGCCGTCCAGCAGGATATTCAACTCCACCTCCCCTCAAAATACCCTCTACACCCTAACATAGCTGAGTCACCAAACCCGGGTGGAGTTGTTGGCTTGACAGTGAAGCAATCTTTACTTGGAAAATAGCCTGAGAACAGAATGTATACACTATTTAAGTAAGTTATATGTAGATGTAATTGTATGCAAATATTCATTCTTTAACTCAGCATACATTTTGTGCCAGTCCTCCCAGTACTGGCCTCAATTGTTCCATTGCAGCTCGCTGCCTAATCGGGGAGTCAGAAGTAAAAATAAAAAATGTATAAGGCAGTGTGGGCATGAGAAAGAAGATTTTCGTATGTGCCAAGGACAGTCCAGCACAGGATAGAGGAGGGAAGAGCCATGGCTGGGTGGGAGTGGCTAGGAAAGATTTCACAGAAGGTGCTCTCTGAGCAGGGTCTTGAAGGATGCATGGGAGTTTACCAGGAGAAAGGAAGGGTAAGGTAGGAACGGAAATAGTAGAGAGAAGCATAAGTGTTTAGAAACTTTGGAATCTCTCCTGGAGGCAAATGGGTAGGATTTGTAAGTAGGAAATGGAGAAAGTGGGTTGGAGATAAAGCATGAAAAATACACAACTGAAGAGTATTTGCCAAGAAAGGAGTTTGGGCTTTACCAGGAAGGGCACAGGGAGCTAATGAAAGATCTTTACTAGAGGAGTGTGATATTGTCTAAAGTTTTGTTTTTCAACGGTAACACCAAGAAGTGTAGATTGGAAGAAACTATTAACATTATTCAGCATTATTTTGTACCGAGCACTTTGCTCTGTACTCTATATTATTTTAGCACACCAACCCTTTTAGGCATTGTTTTTCAAAATGCCAGTCATGTTCAACAAGGAAAAAAGATAAGATAGAATAGAAAATGTCAGAGTGCATATCACAGGGAATAAGTGTTAGTATTGTTTCTTGAAACTTTGCTTCAGTTATACACACTCACAGAAGTGTGCACTGGATCACGAAGCAAAATGTATTTCTGTGTGTCACGATTTAAAAAAAAAAAAAAAAAAGGAAAGCCACTACTTTAAGGTGTAGGTGTGATTAGCTTCATTTTACAGATGAGGAATAAGGCTCAGGGAATTTCGGTACCCTGCCTAAGGTCTTCTGCACGTGGGATGCGGAGGTTTGAACCCACGCTGGTCTGAAGGCTTCCCAAGTTACACGTCCACAGGAAAGGGACCTGGGAGAGAAAGATAAAGCTGCCCAAGCAGTGTCTGCCAAGTGCTTTACTCACAGTACCTCATTCAAGGAGGTAAATGAGGGCAGAGACCAAACAGTGGTTCTCAAATTTAAATGTGCAGTTCAGTCCACCAGAGGCGTTTGTTAAAATGCAGATTCCAGACAGGCCCCAGACCTACCGAATCGGATTACGAGAGGCAGCCTCCAGGAATCTACTTTTAGAAAGACCTTCAGGTGATTCAGATGTTGTACGAGTTTGGGGACCGCCGGCGGGGGCGGGGGGGAGGGGGTTGATGTCGCTGCAATAACCTGGTGATGATTAAGGGGCTTGAACTAACCGATGCAATGAAAATATTTCCCTTTCTTGGAAGAAAACAATTAATCGCACAATCGCTGTTGTGTTGGACCCTAATGCCTGATTGTACAAGGTCTCCCGGAGGCCCCTTTCCCACTCCCAAGGCGATGAAGGGCGAGAGACTATACAAAAGGTTGGGTGGCTTTCCACTCACCAGGCAAGAGGTTGAGTGGTAGATAGCCGTGATCGAAGAGCTGGAGGAAGCCCTGCCAAACCAGGGCGATATGGGATTTAAGGTGCAAGGTATATGCTATTTATGGGGCACGCCTCTGCCTCACCCTAAGGACTTTTGATTGGCTTTAGGGTAGATCTATCACTCATCTTCTGGGTTAGAGGTGGGTGGGAGGTCAACCACGACCAATACAAAAACACTCTTCAGTTAAGCCCCGCCCCATCCAGCTTCCTGTTGCTGTCCATCAACCACCTGGTGGGCGGGACTTCGCCTCCCGCCAGTTGGCTGGTGAGCATGTCATTCATTCCTCAATAAGTTTCCGGCTGGCGCTCTTTGCCGTCCATCAGTGACATTTCACAGGCCTATTGGCCAAACCAACGTCGCTCTAGATAACTCTCGTTGATTGGTTAGAACTGCTGTCGGTCCCCAATGTACCGAACTCTTATTGGTGAACGCTGCCGTCGCTCGGGCAGTGGCGGGCTCCGGGATTGGCGGGTGCTAGGCGGGCGGTGTCAGGCTCTCGGTGGCGGCGGAGGCGGCGGAGGCCAGGGAGGAAGATGTCGTAATGAGCGGTGGGTCCTGGCCGCTGCCGGCGGGGTCTTCCCGGTCGCGAAGGGCCGGGGAGACGGGCAGAGGCCCCGGGGAGGGGGAGCCGGGGCTAGGGGTTTCCCCCTGGGGCCGGGCCTGGCGCTGGGGCCCGGCTTCGGGAGGGGCGGGGGAGGGAGGATTCCCGCCCGGAGGAGGAGCGGGGCTGGCCAGCCAGGCAGAGGCACCCGGAAGGGGGCGTTCGACTCCCCGCCCCCTCGGAGCCCGCTGGGCGGGAGGGTGGCGCTTCCGGGGGCTGGTGAGAAGAGCGGGCACCTGGGGAGGGGTGGCACCCCCTCTGCTCTGTCGCCGACCCATCTCAGTGCCACCCGCCCCACGGACAAAGCCTGGTTTTCTGCGAGGAGGCGGCCGACACCCCTTGTACTTGCCCTGTGTTTGGAGGCCTCTCCTGCACCCCAACCCTGGGTGCACCCCAGTGATACAGGGTTTTCCAAAGGGCAGAGAGGGGCGAGGTCGCGCAATGCCTTAGATTCAGACTGTAACAACCAGATTGAGTCACTGTTGAACATGGAAGCCGGTCTGGTTACCGATATAGCCCAGGCGAGGGATGGTGTCAGAGCACCACGGACCGCCTTAGGCAGATCACTTCTCGCCTTAGACTGCGGAGTGGGCAAAAATCTTTGTATGTTTTATTTGGATTCTGGAGTCACCAGCTAGATATCTACAAGCTCTTAGCAGAATTGTGGGAAATTTAAGGACTTGTTGACAGAGCTGACAGAGCTTCCATCTTTTACCTGACATCCCATGGGGGCTACTGCTGAAATCGCACAAACAATCCTAAGGAATGACTGAAGAAATAAAACAAAATGGAGACTTGCTTTCTTCCACCCCACCTCCATGCCCAGTACTGACGGTTCTCAGCCTCTTACCCGTGATTCTTGGCTCTCCTTCCTTTCAGCTTTCTAATTTTAGTTCAGAAGGATCTGTGTCTTCTATGAGCAATTGAGAAACCTATCCTCAATGCATTCCTTGGTTTGGATTCCAATAGACTGTCATGTTTGTTTCTTAGTTAACTTGATCCAGGGGGACTTGATCTGGCTTTTTTCAGTGTACATTCTCCCGAAGTTCTTTTCTCTTTCTGAGGTTACTTCTTGCCTACTTATTTGTTGTTTCCTGGAGAAAGGGAGGGAGTAGTAGTTCTGCTTTGGCCCAGGGTCCTCCATTACACAGAGTTCATTGTAGAAAGAAGGGTGCCAGCTGTTTCAAGGTGTGCTGGCATGTACTGTCAAAAACAGTTTCATGCTGTACCCCAGAAGGCATTAGATATCATAATGGAGGGCTGAGTGTTGAGTTGGTATTTTGGTTGATAACGTTCTTAGTGCTAGAAAGTTTAGCGTGTTGGCCAGCTTAAAAGCTGAGAGACACTGTGAAGGCAATGATGGTAGGTAGAGTCCAGACCATAGGAGTTAATTTTGATTAGTAATACAAAGAAACCCATTGACTGCAATAATACATATAACAGAAGTATCTTGTTTTGTTTTAAATTCTTGTGTGTGATAAAGGGGGTGAATTTGTCAGGCAGCCTATCAATTGGGCTGATGATGTCAGATGTTCCAGTGGCTTCTAACAGGCATTAAGACCTGTTGGAAATGGATTCTTATTGGCTGGGGCAATTGGTAAGTTTTCCAATTCTAGTTCCTCCACTTGGTTTTGCAGAGGCTTATCCTCTTTGTTTAAAAGCAACAAGAAATAAAAAGTAAAAAGGTCTGACATAGTTATCAGCCCCCCGAGCTAGGCTGCCAAAGACACAGACTCTGCCTAGAGGAACCAAATAGTGCTAGTTCATTAGTGTATCTAACCTGACTGCCTGAAGAGATTGGAATCACTGTTGGCAGCACATAGACTGGCCACCTTTCTCCTCTCAGATGCTACTACAGTTCGGGCCTCTTGAGGCCTGTCGGAGGAGAGAAGAAGCATAGGAAGGTCTTGGCAAATGTCTGGGTATAGAATATAGAAGACTCATGGCATTCTAGCAGGTGGGGTGGTTCATTTTGATATCTTAACCTTGAACTTCTTAGTTCTGGTGATTAATAGCAGCCGCTATGAGTCGGAATCGACTCAACGGCATTTTTTTTTTTTTTCTTGGAGAAGTTGCAGAGTCCCTTGTAGCATGAACAGCGCCTTGCCATAAGTATGTGACAGTTTCTCCGCTTGACTTAGGGAAGTATTTACTACCCAACCAGGGCTCTTATGAAGACATTCGAAGCTTGTTGCAGCCAAACAGTAGGCCCTAGTTTTGGTTAGAACTCAGCAGTC
This sequence comes from Elephas maximus indicus, assembly GCF_024166365.1. NCBI lineage: Eukaryota > Metazoa > Chordata > Mammalia > Proboscidea > Elephantidae > Elephas > Elephas maximus. Next base: position 45,581,233 of record NC_064837.1, on the reverse strand, counting down.
TTTCCAACTTGCCCACCCCCATTTCTGTCATAGAAATATGGCATGTTCTTTTTCTAAGATTTATCTTTGCCTCATCTGTTCTCTGTATGCACACAAATTGGAAGCTCCACACTATATATATCTTGAAAAATTTAGGAATTATTTTGGAAGGGGTGAGCAATGGCCACAGAACGAAAGACAGAGAAACACTGCCTTAAAGCAGGGCTTTGAATCAGTATATCTGGGGTAGAAGTGCAAATTCTCAGCAGGGAACTTGTTAGCAATGCAGATTCTCAGCAGGGGTTTGAACCAGAAGGAACCTGTTCAAAGCCCTTTTAAAAACTGTAATATAGAATATTAGAAAGTTTAGGGACATGGTGGTGTGAATATGTCTGAATTTCCATGGTACACTGTTAAACCTTGTGAGTTGCAGACTTGGAATAAAGTCTTTTTGGAGAAGCTCAGATACTTTTTTATGAGTTTATTGGATGGTATGTCTGGGGTGTCCCTTTGGGCAGCTTAACTGGATTTGTGAGATTCTTCCCAGCAAGTTCTGAACCATGAACACTTGGCTTACAGACTGGACCAAAGCAGCGTAGGCTGGGCTGACAAATGGACATCATTATGAAATTCATTTGTTGATATTTTTGCTTGTTTGTTTTTGCTTCGATTTTGTTTTGAATGTGCTTGTAAAACCCCAAGTGAGACTTCTAGACCTCTTGTAGGAGGGAAAAAAGCTCTTTTTCTTTATTTCTTCCCTCATAGAGCCAGCACTTAGATCTATAAAATGTAATTGGAAGTCTTTCTCTCTTTCTCTTAAGGTACTCTTCCTCTACGATTTCTGGCTAGCAGCATTCTCTTAGAAGACCTCAAGTGGGGGAGGTCAGTCACTTTGCTATCAGGGATCTAGTGGAGCAGGTGGAAGGATGAGTGCCCAGTGTAAAGACCTGGGACATTTCCAACTCAAGGGCATTGCCAGCCTAAGTAGGAAAGGGACTGGAGATTGTCCTTGAGGAGATGCTCCTGGGTGGTACTGGTGGATTTGTTCCGGTTGACAGGATTCTGGAATGGAAAAGTGATCTTTCCACTTGCCTCATGGGATCCTGAAAAAAAGAACCCCCGAGCCAGCTCAGCGTCAGCACTAGCGGCTCAGGGGAAGCCACAGCTTCCACTGTGTGTCTAGAAGTATTCTTTCAGGATGCTTGGAGGCTGCCACTAACACAGGGGGTTACTGTGCTGCTCCTCAGGGTGGACTTTAGGCTGGCATGATCTTGGGAGATGAGTTCTGCTCTGGAGCAAAGAGTATGAGCAGGCTAAGTGTCCGGTTTAGATAATTCTCAGTTTACTCCCAGTGAGCAGTGTTGAGATGTCAGGACTGTTTGTGACGCTGGAAAAACATGCTTGTCGACACAACGGTTTGAATCCTTCCATTGGGCATCTCAGTCCCGTAGTCGCAGTTTGTTCCAGCCCTGGAATTGCTTGCTATACCTCGCCAGAAGCACCACCACCTTGCAATGCAGAGGGTTAGCATGGGTGACTGTTGTTGCTTTTGATGCTGAGGGCTCTGAGGTGTCAGCCCTTCTTCCCTATGTAGCAACTTAGACTGTTAGGTGGCCTCTCATCTCAGACACAGGGTGAAAGTGGCTCAGGATATAAGAAGCACAGACCTGCATGTTTCCAAATATCCTCTTTCTTTCTAAGCCCCCTCTTTAGGGTTATTTGTCACTTCTGTGGGGTTTGGTGGAATCACAGAGTGGCGTCCAAAAGAGTGTGAATAGGAAATAAGAGCTGGCAGGCAGGGCTGTGTGACTGAAAGTGGAATATTCTGCCCCCGGTCAATGTCTAATTGGAAATCTTCTCAGACCAGCCTTGAAAAAATAGACCAAGATGTTCCCCAGACTTCTGAAACATAAATGGTAAGGCAGCCCTGGCCTAGCAGAGGAAATGAAGTCACAACTCATATTGCAGAAGCCAATCCCGAACCTCAGTGAATGTGGGGAGTGACTCATAAATAAATGTGCTGAAGCAGAGAAAGCAGTGTGTTCACTATACATAATGATATTTATTCATTAGGGGGAAAAACCTGTGTCTCGATTTCTTTTTCTCCTACTCTTTAAGACAGAATTCTGAGGCCTAGTATTCTCTGACAAGAATCCTTTGCACCGTTTCCTGGGACTGCTTCTGTCAGAGTGAAGAGTTCTAACCAACCCCTGCTCCCTCTCTCCAGAATCCTTCCAGTACAGTGGGGTGTGACTCAGGCAGGATTCAAACTAGCAAATGACACAGTCACATTTTGGGTAGAGGAATTCAGGGTGGAGGCTTACAAGAGGTATTCATATGGCAGCTACTGTCATTACCTTAACTCAGAAAAGAACTTTTCCTCAATTTATGTTACTTCAAAGAAACTTTGAAATGTTGTGCCGTGCCTGGTATGTGGTGGTGAGGTGTCTGCTTTGGAGGTATGTGAGAGGTGGGCGTTACATAGGGTGGTCAGGAAGGGTCTCACTAAGAAGGTGACCTTTGAGTAAAACCCTGAAGGAAGTGAAGGATTGAGCCATGCAGCCATCTAGCGGTGGGGGTGGGAAGAGGGTGAGAACTCAAGCAGAAGGAACCCCAAGTGCAAAGGCCCTGACATGGGGTCTTGCCTGGCATGTTCAGAAACAGCAGGGTAGCAGTGTGGCTGAAGCAGAGCGAGTGAGGGAGTGGCAGGAGGGGAGGTAGGAGAGGTCACAGGAGTCAGGTCACATAGGGCCTTATGTGTCACGGTGGGAACTTTGGTTCTTTGGGAGATGGGAAGTTATTGGGGCTCTGAGCTAAGAAGTAACATGACTTAAGGTCAGTGGGTCTCACTCTGGATGCGGTTGGGAACAGACCAATGGGGGACAAGGTCAGAGCCCAGCTAGGAGGATTTTGCAGTCATCCAGGTGGCAGGTGCCGTTGCCTAGACCTGGGTCATAACAGAGGAACTGGTGAAAAGTGGTCAGATTTTGAATACATTGTGAAAGTAGAGTCAGAAGTTTTTGATGTCTTTGTGGGTGTAGAAGAAAGAGGCATCAAGAATGACTCCCAGGGTTTTAGGACTGAGCAGCTGGAAGGATGGAGCTGCCATTCACTGCAGTGGGGAACATTGAAGGAGGTGCAGAATTCAGGAGCTATCCATCAGGAGCCCTGTTTGGGGCTAGTTAGATGTGAGATGCCAATTAATACATCCAAGTGGAGATATCAGTAGCCAGTTGGGTATACAAGTCTGGAGATATAAATTTGGGGTTGTTATACAAATCTATATATTAGTGGTTTTTAAAGCCCTGAGAATGGATGAAATCACCCAGCATGTAGGTGTACACAGTAGGCCCAGACTGAGCTCTAGGGCAGCCCAACAGTTGAGAATTTGAGGAGGGGAGGAACCAACAAAGGAGACATAGAACTAGCCAGAGAAGTAGGAGGCCAAGCTGGCAAAGGTGTCCTGGAAAACAAGTGAAGAAACTGATCAACGAGGAAGAGGGTTCAAATGTCAGATCAACACAGACGTCTAAGAATTAACTATTAGATTTAGCAACATGGAGGTTGCTGGTGGCCTGAGTAGTTTTGGTGACATGTAGGGCATGTACAGCCTGGTTGGAGCAGGTTCAGGAGAGACTGGGAGGAGAGAAATTAGGGACAGCAAGCGTCGGCAACTCTTGCAAGGAGTTTTGCTTGAAGGAAATGAGAGAAATGATCTTAGCTGGTGGAGGAATTTTAAATTCTTGATGAAATTGTGGACACACATAAGGGTCATGGGCTGGAGCTAGGGAAGAAGACAGGCTAGTTCAGCTAGGTGTCTGGGTAGAGACGAGATCTTTCCTTATTGACCTTTCTCTTTTGGCCTGTGGCAATAGCGATCTACTGCCCAGAGTTGTTTGTGTTTAATGAAAGTTAGTGAAACTCATTTTACTGTTGTTGAGCTCTTTTATGTGGTTATTGTGATTGCTGGAGTTTTGCTTCTCAAAGGAATGTTCTAGCTATTTCAGGAGTCTTTTACCAGCAGTGTGGCTGCTCCCCCCAGCCAAAGCGGATTCGGTTGGGCTGTTTGTCAGCTCCCTTTGAGGTCCGACTTTGTTCTCTAAAGCCAGCCTTGGCTTGGTTTTCCCTCACCAGCTAGTTCTGACTTCTTCCAGGCCAGGCAACTGGGAAAGACTGGGCTTAGTAACTGCTTTGTTGGCTTCAGGCCCAGCTGAGCTGACCAAAATAGCCAGCAGAACTGTTTGAGCTGAGTAAAATTCCTCCAGGGGAAATACCATAGCAGATGCTGGGTAATGCTATAGCCAGGAGAGTAGGAACCCTTTTGAGGCAAGAGCCACTAGTACCCTAAGGCCTGATTTTGGAGTTTGACCCAGGTTCTCTGCCAGAGGGAACAAAAGCCTCCTAAAGTCTACTGTTGTGGTATTTCTTTGGGCTCCTTCTCTCTCACATTTGTGTCTCAAGAATAGTGCTCTAAAATAAAAGACCAGTAGACCCACCCTTAGCCTGATGTCCAAAGCTTAGGGTTTCTCTCTGAGGTCTCTTCCTGTTACAGATGCTCCCAATCAGCCTTTGAAAGGACCCCTAGGATGTGCACTTTCAGTTAATTTATGGAGGGACTGGGGATACGCTTCCCTGCAAAAAAAAAAAAAAAAAACCCACTGCCATCAAGTCGATTCCAACTCACAGGGTCTCCAACTCACAGGGTCGCTGTGAGTAGGAATAGACTCAACAGCAGTCTGTTTTTTTTTGGGGGGGGGGGTGGATACCGCAGCATATAGTAGAGACACAACCCTGCCCCAGACATTTTGGGAGAGGGTCAGGAAAGACTTTCCTGGAGTAAGCGGATTATAAATGAGTTCTGAGGAACAGGAGTTGGCTAGACAAAAAAGAGCTCGCTTCAGGCTTCAAATCAGACAGCGTGGCACGTTTTAACTCCAGAAATGAAAAACTCAAGTGCAGTGCAGTGCGAGGAGTGTTATAAGGGCAAGAGAGAAAGTTGACGAGGCAGATGGGGGAGGGGCAGGAAAGGAGCTGATCTGGCCTCTATAAATTTATAAGATCATCTGGAAGCTATTGAGAGGTTTAATCAGGGGTGTGGTTGGATGGAATTTGCATTTAAAAAAGATTCTTCTGACTGGATTACAGAGGCAGAATTAGAGGGGCAAAGACTGGGCGGCCATTTTGGAGGCTATGGGCAGTATTTCATGTGGAGCTGACCCTGGTTTGTGCTGGGAAAATGGTGATGGGGTGGAGAGGAATGGGTAGATATGGAGAGAGTTTACATTTAGGGGGTAGAATCACCAGGACTTGTTGACTGATTGTCGATAAGGATGATGCTCAAGTTTCTAATTTAGGTTGGAAGATGGTGCCATTCACTGTAATTGGAAATACAAGAAGAAACGATTAGTTAGCCAGTAGGTGCTTAAGTGTTACCAAGGAGGTGACTGGGTGTTGAAGGGAGTCTGGGAAGGCTTTTCTGAGGAATTACATGCCAGCCACACAGTGGGCTCTCAATAAATTTAGCTGGAATAAAACGGACCGAGACCTGAAGAGTTACTAGGTGTTAGTTAGGTGAAGAGAGGAGAAGGAGCTCCAACAAGGATAGCGCAGCGGCAGACATGAGGGCATTTCGAGGAACTGGAAGAAGGCCTGTGGTGTCTGAGGATGGGAAAGCTGGGGAGAGAATGGGCAGATGTATAGCTCAGAGTCTGAAGTGTCTGTGGCCAGCCCAGGTGGAGGCCCACAGAGGGCTGGATGTACTGGTGACTTACAGAGGAGAGACCTGAGCCAGACAGTGACTTGGGAGTCGACAGCCTGTGGAAGGTTCCTAAAGCCATGTGAGTGGGTACGGTCACCCACGGAATGGACAGGTGGCAAGGATCATCGATATTTAAGGGTGGCAAAGGAAGAGGAGCCCACAAGGGGAGGAGGTGGCCAGAGAAGTGGGAGAAAAAAATCATGGGAATTTTGAGGAGGAGGGAATGATCAAAGGGTCAAGAATTGCTGAAGAGGGACTCTGGATTTAGGAGGTCATTCGTGACTTTGGCAAGAGCAGTTTCAGCAGAGTGCCAGGGTTGAAGTCCTGATGCAGCTGCCTGGGAAATGACCAAGTGGGGAAGGAGGGAGAAGGGAAGGCTGGAGCTGGAGGGGGCGGGAGGTAGAGGGATGGATAATCAGGACATCAAGCGCTGGAGACTCCATACTTTTCTGCTGCTTTTAGAATTAAACTGGCTTCCAGTGTGCGGGATCGGGTGTGGTCCCATTGGGCAGGCGCTTGTACCCAGCCACCCGCACCCCCAGCCTTCAGTGCTGCCTTGAAGCCTCATGTGATGCCTTTGGAAGTTTTTCCTTGGAGCCTAAGAGGGACTAGTGCTTGTTGAGTAAATTGCTGTAAAACTTTGCCAGTTTAGGGACTGCTGGAAAAGTTTTAGGCAACCTGAATTAATGACAACTCTGATAGAACTTTGAAAGAAACGTGGCTTTTTCTTTCAAGCACATGCAGTAATCCCACTTACCAATATTGCTAAATGTAGGTTTCGGTGACTGGATGTAAACTGCTGTTAAAAGCAAATTATACTATGAAAATGGCGGAAGTGGTCTGAAATAGTTACATAACTATGCCTAAGAGTCCCTTTGCAATCTCCATACACTATTTAACCTCTCTTTGAATAGTATAAGGAAAAGTTAAGCACAATTTATGTCCCAGTTGTACATTTTAAATATAAGGTTACAAATTAATGAGGTTCTAAAGTACCTTTGATCATAGTCTTGCAGTTCCCTACCTAAGCTATCTCTCCATAACCACTTTAGGCTTAGAAACACCGACTGCAGATACTTCTCTTTTCCCTTTCATGGTTAATTGCAGGATATAATTCTGCAGTGGCAGGGAGAGCTTACTCTGTTTTGGTTGCCCAGGTCTGCAGCCTAGGGCCTGAAAAGCCCTGAGGGACACTAGGAGAAATAGTTAACAAACATGGTTTGAGATCTGGGTGAGTGTTTCAAAAGCTAGCTGGGGAGGAAAATGAAACCAAATTGAACCGGTACAACGTCAGGCGCCAGCAGTCTGCGTCTTGCTCCATTAGATTCCTCTTTAACACCCTAACTCTGAAGAATCGCTCAGAGCCTGGCCGGGTCTCCATACAGTTTGAGTCCAGGATGATAATGACTGCAGAGGGAGCAAGGGAGATGTGAAAGAGATGATAAAGGATGTGCTGGGCCTGTTTTCGTTTCATTTCGTCCACACTCTATCCCTTTCCACTGTTTTTCTTTTTCATAATAGGATGTCCGGGGGAGAGTCATTCACTGATTTTAGCTAAGAGAGCCTGAGCCCAGGGGAGCTCTGAAAAGACCCCCCCCCGACCCCCGCCTTCCCTTCCCTGCCCTGCCAGAAACTAATCCTGTGTTTTTATCAGCAACATGGTCTGAGAATTATAAAAACCTTAAAAAGATGATTTAGTCCAACTTCCCACCCCATACAGACATCTTGTTTCCAGCTGAGAGGTTCCAGGGAAGGGAGACCATGACCACAAAAGGCAACAGATTCTATCTTTTGAAAGTTCTCCCTCACATTAAACTGAAATCTGCCTCTTGAAATTTCTATCCAGAAGTCTTGGTCCTACCCTTTGGGCCCACATGTGGACTAAATATCCTGGTGTATACCCTCACTCGGGCATCCTGGTCACAGCCATCGTCACTCTTCTCTGAACAAGCGTCTGTGGAAAGTCTACCCTCTCATAGTGATCCTCAGGACAGAATCTGACACTCCAAAGGTAGTCCAAGCATGCTGAATACACTCGGACTATTATTTTTCTTGTTCTATGATTGAACTTTTAGGAACGCAGCCCAAGATTGCAATAGCTTTTTTGGCAACCACGTGTAGACTCTATTGGCTCCCGTTTAGCTGAGTCAGAAAACCACTGGGGCTTTTTCACATGAGAACCAATATTAGGCCCTGTCTTCCTATATCATGCGCATGTGTTTTCCTTTTTTTCTTTTAAACGTAAGTGCGGGATTTCCTAAACCTTAAACTTTAAAACCACCATTTATTGGTTACCTGCTATATGCCAGGTCTTGTGCTTGATGCTTTTCATATACATTATTGAAGTCTCACAGAAATGCTATGAGGACAGGACTCTTTCCAGATGGTGTGATGAGGCTGAGAGAAGGATGCCCCAGCCACCCAGCGGATGACCGCCACAGTCAGGAGCCTCAGGACTGTAGCCTCCTGCTCTTAAACACTGCACCTACCAGTTTTAGAAGATCTCTTTGAACTCTAATAGCTACACTCATTGTATTTGTGACACCTGCAAGTTTCACATGCCCTCTGGGTCTTTGAACTGTTTCCTAAACGTGGGTAGTGGATCTACCACTACTAGATTGTTGTTGTTAGGTACCATCGAGTCGGTTCCGACTCACGGCCATCCTACGCACAACAGAACGAAACACTGTCTGGTCCTGCGCCATCCTCACAATCGTTGTTATGCTTGAGCTCATTGTTGCAGCCACTGTGTCAGTCCACCTCGTTGAGGGTCTTCCTCTTTTCTGCTGACCCTGTACTCTGCCAAGCATGATGTCCTTCTCCAGGGACTGATCCCTCCTGACAACATGTCCAGAGTATGTAAGACGCAGTCTTGCCATCCTTGCCTCTAAGGAGCATTCTGCCTGCACTTCTTCCAAGACAGATTTGTTCTTTTGGCAGTCCATGGTATATTCAATATTCTTTGCCAACACCACAATTCAAAGGCTTCAACTCTTCTTCTGTCTTCCTTATTCAATGTCCAGCTTTCACATGCATATGATTTGATTGAAAATACCATGGCTTGGGTCAGGCGTACCTTAGTCTTCAGAGTGACATCTTTGCTCTTCAACACTTTGAAGAGGTCCTTTGCAGCAGAGTTGCCCAATGCAATGCGTCTTTTGATTTCTTGACTGCTGTTTCCATGGCTGTTGATTGTGGATCCAAGTAAAATGAAATCCTTGACAACTTCAATCTTTTCTCCGTTTATCATGATGTTGCTCACTGGTCCAGTTGACTAGTGTAAAGGCACATTTTCCAGGCTGTAGGTCATAAAATCAATGTAGTGGGTCACAAAATTTAAGAAAGTGAAGTAGAATAAAAAAGTAGCAAAGTATATCACAGAGTAGAACTGCCCCATAGAGTTTCCAGGGAGCGCCTTGGTGGATTCGAACTGCCCACCTTTTGGTTAGCACTAGCATTTAACCACTACACCACCAGGGTTTCCATATATTACACACACACAAAAAAAAAAACCAAACCCAGTGCCGTCGAGTTGATTCCGATTCATAGCGACCCTATAGGATAGAGTAGAACTGCCCCATAGAGCTTCCAAGGAGCACCTGGCGGATTCGAACTGCTGACCCTTTGGTTAGCAGCCGTAGCACTTAACCACTACGCCACCAGGGTTTCCATATATCACACACAGTAAGGGTAACTTCTGTTCCAAGAAACTTATTGCTTAAGCACAGGACAAGGAAGTTCGTAGTGTGTGTATGTGGGGGAGGGTCTTAATGTAATGTTTTTTATAACTGGTTCATGTTCAAAATAGTTTGAACACCACTGCTGTAAAAGACAAATGTTTTGGGGTTGACTTGGATTGTTTTCGTTATAATGCTACAATGTTAGTTATGTGTAAACATAAATCTGTGTATCAGTTCATAGATGTAGTTCCTATGGAATTAACAAATAATGACCAAAAGCCAGTACAATTCAAACCACCATCATCACTGTAGGGAGGATGATGCTTTACTGAGCCTGAATCACTGCTTTCAGCGTAAGCATGACACAGACTTGACACTCCGGGGTCTCCTGCATTTCACAAGCCCACCCCACAGGGTGTGCTAGTACCCTACACTGCAGTCCTCACAGGACTTCTGACTCTGCACAGATATGCCGTGGGTCAGAATTAACTTGGCTGAATTAGCGCATGTAGTAAACAGAAACACAGGCCTGAGATGCAGTAGGACTTCGTTTAGCAGCAGTCACCCAGTGACCTGTAGTGTAATGTTCATTTTTAAAAAGCTGATCATCAAAATGAAAAATAAGGCCTGGTAGAGAAAGCACAAGCCTTTGAGGAGAAGCCTGTGGACCCTGGTCCGGGGGCCCGCTGGTCCGGGGACCCACCTGTTGGGTGACACACAGTGGTTGACACTGCAGCAGCAGACTCCTGGACAGCTGACCTCACCACTTAGCAAAGGTATGCTCAGCTTAGCCCCCCAGTGGGACTGTCATCCTGTCCATATTTTGTTACCTTCTTGTTGACAAGAATATTAGGAAAAGTTCAGTCAGATGCCTTGTGGAATAAAATGCATGGTGTGTACAAACTGAGGTTTGTTGAATATGACTTGTTTTTCGCGAACCCTGTACTTAATCCTTGTGATTACTTCTTCCTTTCCGAAGTAATTGCGGTGCTGTTCGGTCATTTGTTCTTCAATTTTGCCAGGGATCTGCATATTTCAGAATCTACACAGAAGATTTGGCCCAGAGCTGCCCTCTGGCTCCTCACATAGTTGCAAGCGCGTCTGTGAAGTCTCTCTTACTCTGGAGCACAGTGTGTTGGGGCTCAGAGCCTGGAGATCCTTTAAGGCATTGGCGTGTCCTTGTACCAGCCCATCACCTGTCCTGACTTCAGTTCCCCCTAAACCATCTTTTCTTTCCCTTCTACCATTCAAGAAATCACTCTCCCGGAGAAGCCAGAGGCCAGCCAAAATGTGAATGGTTCCGCTTTCTCTTCTCACCAAATGTCCAGCAGGGGCTCACCCCTTCCTGGTTCTTCCTGAGTCAAGTGTAGTTTTTTAGTTAAAGGTTCCTTCGGTGATCTTTAGTATTTGTCAAAGTCCTTTTCTAGGTGTCAGTTCTCCTGGCCTGGGCCACCTTGGTTCTTTTACACATGACCTAATAAAATCAAGTCTGTAGTCCCAATTGGGCCTCCTGCTCATTTCCTCTGCAGCCTGATGCCACACAAAATGGGGGCAGAGAAGCATCACATTAAAAGTGATTGAAATCAGAGCCCATTTGTTTATGTAGCTGCTGCTTCCTCATATTGAATGTAGGGATGATTTGTGATTTTTATTTAAGAAGTTCTTTTTCTTGAGCTGTTTTGTCTCTGAGTGCCTGAGGTCCCACTGCTCTTGTTTCTGTACTTCCCAAAGTCTACTTCCCAAAGGCCTAGCATACAGGTGCCCAGCATCCTTTTCCTTGGGGATTGGTGTACTGTCAGATGGTGAAGATGCTTCCTCCCCAAATTCTCATGACTCCCATTTTACTCACCTCATCTTTCTTTTCGATCAGACTTAAGTACAGAGATTTCTTTCATTATTTCCTCGTCTTTGTTTTCCTTTATTGAAAAATAAAAGTACACTAGAGTATGTTCATTGTGGGAAAATGAGAAAATACAGAAAAACAAGGAGAAAAACGTTTAAGTCAAGCAAAATTCTTCCACCCAGAGGTAATGGTTTTTTAACATTTTAGCATTCTTTTTTAGACTTTTTAATCCTATTCAGCTATATTCTTGTATAGAAATATATACATTAAAGCAAAAGATTGAATTTACTATATTTTCATCCTTCTAGTTATATTTGGTCACTGACCTTACCTAGTCTTGATGCTACCTATGAGGCCATGTACCTTTTGTCCTATGTAAAAGTTTAAATTCATTTAAAGAAATTACCCATGTGCTATATAGTGATACTTGGGGCCACTGTGCCTTTGTGGTGAAGGTTGAGCACAAAACACCCAGGACATCCGAATGGAGCATTTGGTCCGCTTAGGAATCCTGGCCGAGCAGTGCTTCTCTCCCAGGCTGGCTTGGCAGCTGGCCTATAGCAGGAGTGGGCAGGAAGCTTGAGGTGGGGCTAGAGGATGAGCTGGGGGCTCCCCCTGCCCACTATAAAGGCGTTTTGATCTAGCTAGGGAGAGTCGGCAGTGCCTTGCAGAGAGAGGGCTCTGTTAGGTGGCATAGCTTAGTTACTGAAGACAGTCTTGGTATCTTCATGTTATCCTAGAATTTATGATGGCTGGAGGGGACAGTCCGGTGGAGGCAGGACCACCTGTCCTCATGACCGCAGATGGCTGAGTCTGAAGAGAAGAGACGGTCACCTCCTGGGATAGACATAGGTCTGGGGATATATGGGGAAAGGGTCATTAACCTCTCCTGGAGAAAAGGAGAAGAAGCAGGAAATAGTGCCCAAAAGAAAATCTGAGGCAAGGGGGCTCGAGTCTTTGAGCATCTTGTGCATTACTCTGTCTCTTCCAACAGATCCACAGACCAGCATGGCTGCCACTGCTGCTGTCAGCCCCAGTGACTACCTGCAGCCCGCTGCCTCCACCACCCAGGTGAGTGGGCAGGGGCTCTAAGAGCTGGGGGCTGCATCCACCTGGAAGGACTCAACTGGGGCTCAGGTTAAACCACAACTGAAAACGCTTTCTCTGCACTGTCTGTCCCCTGCACAGTCTCACTATAGATACCCTAGGACATGAGCCCAGGGAAGCTTCAGCTATCTACATTTTCCGAACTAAGAAACCATGGCCATTTAGCTAAGATGCCACAGCTGAGTCAGGGGATAAACCAGGATGAAACCCAAGGTTCCTTCCACCAGACCCCACTGCCCATAAAAGGAAAATAGAGGCTCTATGCCCTAACACCAGAGGTCCTTTCATTGGGGCCTGGAAAGAGCACCCCTCCCCAGTCTCTAAACTCTCACAGACCAAGCAGTAGAAAACACTTTACTGAAGTGTTTATCCCTCCTGTTGCTTCTCCCTTTCTCCTTTCTTCCCCAATCCCTGTGGTAGCCTGATGGAGGTCCATCTAAGAAAGCTCCAGACCTGAGGAGGATTCCATGCTCCTGTTAGGAACCAGGCCCATGGGGAGTAAGTGGTCATTTCAGGCTGTTCAGAAGCACCCTGCCCACGGGGTGCTGCTGGGGAGTTCCTTCCTGAGAAAGACATTCCCTACCCTTTCTCCCTCACTTAATGGAGAAGCCAGCAGGGAAGGGGAGACAGGAGCCAGCACAGGGAGGATACCAGCAACGTGCCTACCACAGAGGCAGGAAAGAGCCACATGGGGAGCGGCCAAGAGGAGAGGGTCAAAGGGAAGAAGCATGGCTGGAGCAATAGGCCCTCGTGTTTCACTCCTTTTCCCTGCTCGGTTTTTTGCAGGACTCCCAACCGTCTCCCTTAGCTCTGCTTGCTGCGACATGTAGCAAAATTGGCCCCCCAGCTGTGGAAGCTGCTGTGACACCTCCTGCTCCCCCCCAGCCCACACCACGGAAACTCGTCCCTATCAAACCTGCCCCTCTCCCTCTTAGTCCTGGCAAAAATAGCTTTGGAATCTTGTCCTCCAAAGGAAACATACTTCAGATTCAGGGGTCACAACTGAGCACGTCCTATCCTGGAGGGCAGCTGGTGTTCGCTATCCAGAATCCCACCGTGATCAACAAAGGGAGCCGATCAAATGCCAATATCCAGTACCAGGCCGTCCCGCAGATTCAGGCGAGCAGTTCGCAGACCATCCAAGTGCAGCCCGGTCTCACCAACCAGATCCAGATCATTCCTGGCACCAACCAAGCCATCATCACCCCCTCACCATCCAGCCATAAGCCTGTCCCCATCAAGCCTGCCCCTGTCCAGAAATCAAGTATGACCACCACCCCCGTGCAGAGCGGGGCCAATGTGGTAAAGCTGACGGGTGGGGGTGGCAACGTGACACTCACTCTGCCTGTCAACAACCTCGTGAACACCAGCGACACCGGAGCCACGGCGCAGCTCCTCACTGAAAGCCCCCCAACCCCACTGTCCAAGACTAACAAAAAAGCGAGGAAGAAAAGCCTTTCTGCCTCCCAGCCCCCCATGGCCATGGCGGAGCAGGTGGAGACGGTGCTGATCGAGACCACCGCAGACAACATCATCCAGGCGGGAAACAACCTGCTCATTGTTCAGAGCCCCGGTGGGGGCCAGCCGGCTGTGGTCCAGCAGGTCCAGGTGGTGCCCCCCAAGGCTGAGCAGCAGCAGGTGGTGCAGATCCCCCAGCAGGCCCTGCGGGTGGTGCAGGCGGCGTCTGCCACCCTCCCCACCGTCCCCCAGAAGCCCTCCCAGAACTTTCAGATCCAGGCGGCTGAGCAGACGCCTACTCAGGTACCACGCACACACTCAGCACCTGCCTCCTCTCCTCCTCAGCATTAAATGGCTTATGCCTGGTTAGCCCTCGACTTGCTTTTTAAGACGATGCTGATACATCCCTTGATTTGATCTGTGATTACCGTCAGTATTGTTTGGGGTGGGCAGTAAGTGGACATTTCTGCCTGACAGATGGGCTCTCTTCAGTTCAGAGGGCCAAGTACAGCTTATCTTTAGAAATCAGATGAAACACAGGTATATTTTGGTTGGCTTTTTCTTTATGGGAGTCTTTTTTGAGGGGTGGGTAGGGGCAGATACATATATTTTTAAAAATAGAGTTTATTTTACATACTCCAAAACAGTAGCAAAAATGAAAAAATCCAAGTCAGAACCACGGAATTCGGTATAAAGTAAGAAAATGAATGAAGAATAAGCTGAGCCTTGGCAATGATGAGAAGAAATAGAGGCAGCCCAGCTTTGCAGCAGGAATGTTTAGGTTGGATCCATCTGATATGCTAGATCCAACAAGGATGTTCTTATTTTTGGCATTTACGAAGGTACTGTAATGCTCCGGAATCACTTTGGCTCTGTGAGGCAGGTTTAGTCTTTGTGCATGCCTGCTGGAGCCCAGGGACTGTGCCCATGTGACAGATGGAGACACCGGAGTCTTCATTATCTCATAGGGTATAAATGACAAACACCAGGATTGAACTCACATTTCTGACTTCAAACCCTGCACTTTTTTCATTTTTCTACCTTGACTCTATGTCCTATGTGTGGCAGGTACTGCAGGGGAAATGGCACAGAGATTACGTATATATGCACACCATTGAGGAATTTATCATCCAGCTGTCTATAGAGAGCCTAGTTGTCTAGACAGAGAAGCGTCACGAGTAAGGGCGGGACGTTGTGCATCTCCTGGGTGGAGAAGACGTGCCTTTGAATTTGGGCCATAGGAGCAGAAATCGAGCAGGAGGAAGTCTGAAGCCTGTCCTAGGATAACTGCTCCTTCCTTGTGGCACTTTACATATTACGAAGTGATTTTCTACATATTACTTAATTTCTCTGTCACAGTATCTGTGAGGTTCCATTATCAGGCCTACCTTAAAGGTGAAGAGCTAAGGTGATAAGTGCATAGGTGCGCACATCTCCGGCAAACGCCTCCCCTTCCCTGAGATCCCACGTCTTGAGATTGATGGAGGCAGGACTGAGCCCAGGTCTTCCTAAGGAAATAAGCATATATGTGCAGAAACACTTACTTACACATTATTTTTTAATGACTACATAGTTTTCCTGAGGTACATTATCCTTAAAAAAAATTGCTGTTGAGTCAATTCTGACTCATAGCAATCCTAAAGGACAGAGTAGAACTGTCCCATAGGGCTTCCATGGCTGTAAATCTTCATGGAAGCAGATTGCCACATCTTTCTCCTTTGGAGTGGCTGGTGGGTTGAAACTGCTGACCTTTCTGTTAGCAGCTGAGCACTTAACCACTGCGCTACCAGGGTTCCTGCATTCTTAGGTATTATTATTTATACAACTAGTACCCTATTAACTGTACATTTAGGCTATTTCCAGTCTTCTAGCTAAATAAATTCCTAAAAGTGGGTCAAAGGATATGCATAGTTTAAAAAATGTACTCTACATCAGAGGTTGGTAAACTATAGCCCACAGGTCAAATCTGGCCCACAGCCCATTTTTGTAAATAAAGTTTTATTGGAACACAGCCATGCCATATTTGTTTATATATTGTCTGTGGATGCTTTTGCATTGCAGTGGCAGAATTGAGTTGTTATAACAGAGACCATACAGTCTGCAAAGCCTAAAATATTTACTATATGGCCCTTTACCCAAGTTTGTCAACCCCTGCTCTATATTATGAACAAAAAATGTTCTCATAACAGAAACTTCAGATACACAGAAAATAGCAACAATTTGCAGAAGGGGCACATACTAGAAAACTGAGAATGAGATTTGTCCATTTACTAAGAGGTGACATGAGGTTTTGTTGTTTCTAACTGAGAAATGCAGTCAGTCCTAAATAATCCAAGACTTGAAAATAACCCCAATCAAAATCACAGCAGTATTTTTTGTTGTTGTTTACAAAGAACTTTTCCCCCTGAATCATTTGAGCACTTGCAAATGCTTTATAGAATGTGTGTAATTCCTACACGCAAGGACATTCTACATAAGCACAACACAACCATCACCACCAGCAAATCAGCAATGAAACAGAAGACCCTTTTTCAGGTTTCTTCACCTGCCCCGACACGCCTTTATAGCCCAAGTCTCTGATCCAGGATCACACATCGCATTTAGTTGTCCTGTTTCCTTTGATCTGGAACAGTTTCTCAGTCTTTATTTGACTTTCGTGACTTGTTACTTTTGAAGATTAAAGGCCAGTTATTTTGTAGAATGTTCCACAACGTAGGTTTGTCTCGTACCTCGTGCTTAACGTAGGTTATGCATTTTTTGCAGAGACGACACAAAGTGATGCTGTTCTCACTGCACCCTAAAGAATGGTGCATGATTTCAGTTTGTCCCATTACTGGTGATGATTAAGGTGCTGTCTGGCAAGTTTCTGTACTATAAGGTTACTTTATTTCTCTTTGTAATAAGTATTTTCTGCAGAGATACTTTGAGACTCTGTAAATACCCCATTCCTAGCAGGCTTTCACCTACTTGTTTTAGTATCTAACTTTTACTATGATTAAAAGAAAAAAAAAACTGTTGGCCATCAGTTCTATTCTGACTCATAGCAACCTTTATAGTACACAGTAGAACTGCCCCATAGGGTTTCCAAGGAGCGGCTGGTGGATTCAAACTGCTGACCTTTTGGTTAGCAGCCAAGGTCTTAACCACTGTGCAGCCAGGGCTCCTTTATTATGATAGCGCTTAGCTATTAACTGAAAGATTGGTGGTTCAGAGCCACCCAGAGGTGCCTTGGAAGAAAAGCCTGGCAGTCTGCTTCCGAAAGATCACAGCCGTTGAAAACCCTGTGGAGTGCAGCTCTACCCTGAAACACCTGGGGCCGCAGTGAGTTCAGAATTGACTCAACAGCAACTGGTTTTTTACTATGGTAGAAACTTTGTCAATTAACTTCTTGTTTTAGGATAATTTTAGATTTCCAGAAAAGTTGCAAAGGTAGTATAGTTTCCCTGTACCTCTCACCTTGTTTCCCCGTTAGCAGACATCTTACATTGCCATGGTGAGTGTGTCAAAACTAAGAGACTAACATTGATGCACGATCATTAACCCAACCCCAGGCGTTATTTGGATTTCATCAGCTTGTGTCAGGGTCCGATCCAGTGTACCGCATTTAGTTGTCATGTCTCCCCAGTTTCCTCTGGTCTGTGATAGTTTCTTTTTTTTTTCATTGTATTTTCATGATCCTGACATTCTTGAGGTGTACTGACCAGGTACCCCGTAGAATGTTCTTCAATCTGGATTTTTCTGATGTTTTCCTTGGGATTAGACTGGTGGTATAGGTTTTTGGAAAGAATACCACAGAGGTGAAGTGGCCTTCTCATCACTTTTTTTATTGGGGTACATGATATCCCTTGTGAAGTTAACCTTTATCACTTGGCTAAGGTAGTATTTTGCCAGGTTTCTCCACTGTAAAGTTACTATTTTTCCCTTTTCCCTACTCTGTTCTTTGGAAGCAAGTCATCAAGCCTGGCCCACTTTCAGGGGTTGGGGTGGGGGTGGGAATTAAGCCCAAGTCCTGGTGGCACAGTGGTTAAGAGCTCGGCTGCTAACCAGAAGATCAGTAGTTCAAATTCACTGGCCACTCTTTGGAAACTCTAAGGGGCAGTTCTCCTCTCTCTTACAGGGACGCTGTGAGTTAGAATCAACTTGACAGCAAAAGGTTTTTGGTCCTGGAAGGGGGAGTAGCTATATATATTATTTGGAATTCTTCTATAAGGAAGATTTGTCTCTTTTCCCTTCATCTGTATATTTAGTCAATCATTTATTTATATCTGTATGGACTCGTGTATTTATTTTATATTTTGGGTTATTAATCTAAAGCTACATTATTTATTTTATTGCTTAAATTATTCCACCTTTGACCATTGGGAACTTTCAGGTTGGCTCTTCTGTCTCTTTAACACATTCCCATCCTTTTTTGGTTGTTGTTTTGTTTTATGTTTATAGTAATGGTTTTTGATTTTAGCCATCCTGGTGGATATGAAGCAGTATCTCACTGTAATTTTTATTTGCATTTTCTTAATGACTAATGCTGTTGAGCATCTTCTTATGTACTTATTGGCCATTTGTGTATCTTTTTTGGAGAAATTTCTACTCAGATCCATTGTCCATTTTTTAGTTTGGTTATTTGTCTTTTTATTGCTGAGTTACAAGCATTCTTTGTATATTCTGGATACAAGTCCCTTGTCAGATATATGATTTGCAAGTATTCTGTGGGCTGTTTTCTTACTTTTTTGATGGTGTCCTTTGAAGCACAAAAGTTTTAAATTTTGATTAAGTCTAATTTATCTCTTTTTTTTGTTGTTGCTTGTGTTTTTCGTGTCATAGCTAAGAATCCTTTGCCAAATCCAAAGTTATGAAGATTTGTATGTATGTCTTCTTCTAAGAGTTTCATAGTTCCTACACTGAGGTGTTTGCCAGCATGAATTGGGGAAGGTTGTTTCTCATTGATTTGTAGCTCTTTAAGGATGAATACAACTGAGTCTGTGTTCATTGTTTGATGGTCATTCACGCTGCATCTTCTGTGAGGGTAATCGTTAAGTTGCATTCTAATTCTCTACTTCTGAGATTTGGCGATTTTAATTTTTCCATACCAAGTAAATGAAACGTTTGGTTAAAAATCTACAGTCAGTATTTACCATCTTAGTACCGGTACACCATCAGCCCTGTGTTGAACATCCACAGTGAATAAATACAGGTTTAAGCTAGTTGAAGAAGAGATGTGGGCTGACAAACAGGCACCCCAGTTCTCAGGTGGGCAGGGAAGGACTCCCTGACTGGTGCAGGGACCCAGGCTCTGTCAGCACTGACTGTTCTCTCTGGCTTCTCCCAGGTCTACATCCGCACGCCTTCTGGTGAGGTGCAGACGGTCCTTGTCCAGGACAGCCCCCCAGCAACAGCTGTGACCGCCTCTACCACCACCTGTAGCAGTCCTGCGACCCGGGCTTCCCATGTCAGCGGGACCAGCAAAAAGCATTCAGCCGCAATCCTCCGAAAAGAGCGTCCCCTGCCAAAGATTGCCCCCGCCGGGAGCATCATCAGCCTGAATGCAGCCCAGCTGGCGGCAGCTGCCCAGGCCATGCAGACCATCAACATCAACGGTGTCCAGGTCCAGGGCGTGCCCGTCACCATCACCAACACTGGCGGTGAGGGGGAGCCCCGGCTACCAAGTGTTGATGGTGGTGCCTGCACATGGGACTATGGCTTCCCAGTAACAATAGCGATGATACCTCCCATCATTTGCTTAGTCACTTCCAGCTTAAAAGCACATCTGTGTGTCTTTTCTCATTTGGTCCTTACAGGAGCCCTGTGAGATAGTTTAAGACACATAGTTCCCATCTTACAGCTGAAGGCCTTGAGTGTGACGGAGAAAATAAGATGTACCCAGGAAAACCTTCCACCTAACACAGAAATGCTGAAATTAGTTTGGTACAGACCAAGGACACATGTTTAGGGGATACGGTCTCCAAGAGCTTCGAGAAAGGCTTCTTGGAGGAAGAAGCTTTGAGTTAAGGTTGGAAGACGAGGAGGGAGCCTTTCACAATGGGGATGGCTTGTGCTGCACTTCAGTTCAGTGGAGAGACTGACACTGTCAAAGCAGCCTTGCAAATAATCAAAGGCAGAGTTACAACCACCTAGCAAAAATGGTTCCTTGCATCCGTCACCTGAGTGAGAGGCAGTGGTCAAAGTAGTGGTTCCGAGCCTCCTCTCTTCACCCTTAATGCGTTTACTGCACTTCATCCATTAGGTCTTCCCACTTGAGGCGACCCCAAGGCAGGGGAGGACAAGGCTCCTCTTCTTTTGTAGGGAACTCAAGGAACTCAGTTGCATGAAGGGACCCTCTCAGAGGGACACAGCATCAGGTCAGGGATGCATCCTTGCTTTGAATGATGGCCTTACACACAGGTGTCACCCTAAAGAACGCAGGTTTTTTCCAAAGTCCGTAGAACTGTTTTCTCTTTTTAATCAACAAAAATCCCTGGAGACTTTCCAGAAAGCAGAGTTGGCATCTCCCAAGGACCTGAGTTTGGAAGAGATTCTGGAAGAAACACTCTAAGACAACCCAATACAACACCCTTCCCAACTGAAATTGTGTGGGCAACATCTTAAAATGAATTCTGCCTGTGTAGTATAGAGGTTCTGGGCATTGATGCTGAAGTCGACTGCCTGGATTTAGGTCCCAGTTCTACCACTTACTAGCTGTGTGACTGATACGTTACTGAGCCTCCATTTCTCCGTCTGTAAAATGAAGACAATAGCACCTATCTCCCAGGGCTGTTACGAAGATTAAATGAGTTAATACATACGAAGTCCCTAGGATGGTGTCTGGCACGTAACAGGCTCTCGAAAATATCAACTGCTACTATCATCATACGTTATCATGTGCAGAAGGGTCCGTCCGAGGTGTCAGGCTCTCTCCTCTGCCCCGTTAGGCTTTCTTACCCTGACTGTGCCTTCCCCATCCCCACAGGGCAGCAGCAGCTGACAGTGCAGAATGTTTCTGGGAACAACCTGACCATCAGTGGGCTGAGCCCCACCCAGATCCAGCTGCAGATGGAGCAGGCCCTGGCCGGAGAGACCCCTCCCGGGGAGAAGCGTCGTCGCATGGCCTGCACGTGCCCCAACTGCAAAGACGGGGAGAAGAGGTGACTGGAGGAGGGGGGCCAAACCACCAGCCTGTACATGCTGGGCACCCTGACCCCCTCCCTGGGACAGTTGCCAGGGCTGAGAGCCAGCACAGACCAGAGGGGAGGTGGCCACTTGGGCCCAGGCGGGCCTCATGCCACCATGCCTTTTCACCTTACTGTGTTTTCTGACCTAACCTCATGTCCTCTCTCCATCCTGGTCCTGTCCCCAACTTCTACCTCTTCCCTCTTCCATCCCCTCCACCCCATTCTCAACCTGATTCCCAGGTCTGGAGAGCAGGGCAAGAAGAAGCACGTGTGCCATATCCCTGACTGTGGCAAGACTTTCCGGAAGACGTCCTTGCTGCGGGCCCATGTGCGTCTGCACACCGGCGAGCGGCCCTTTGTCTGCAACTGGTTCTTCTGTGGAAAAAGGTTCACACGGAGTGACGAGCTCCAGAGGCATGCTCGCACCCACACAGGTCTGTCCACACACGCCCTTCCTCGTCCCCACACAGGCCTGCTCCTCACCTCACCGCCCCATGACACGGAGGACTCCTACAGCTGGGTGGTTCCTACCCTGCCAAGGAACTGCCACACTAAGCAAGAGCCACACACTGCCTTCTCAGGGGTCCAGGGACGACACAGGAAATTCCTTCAAGTCATTCTCTTATCACAGCGTTTCCCAAAGTAATGTCATTGCATTACATAACCCTGAAGACTTCTGCCATATCTGCATAGTTATTTATTTAATAAGCACTGACCTAGTGTGCTGGCCATTGTTCTATGTATGCACTTTGCAAAGTAACTAATCTTTATAACCACTCTATGGAGAGGGTTCCTGGATTAGCCCCATTAGGCTGAGGCATGGAGAGGTAAAGTCACGTGCACAAGGTCACACAGCTAGTGACGGTGAAGCTGGACCACCATCCACTCCCACTGCCTCTCCTACTATGATTTACCTTAAATTGTCTCACTGTTTTTACTCATTTATGTCCTGGTGACACAGTGGTTAAAGCAATCAACTGCTAACCGAAAGGTCGGTGGTTCAAAACCACCAGTGGCTCTGCAGGAGAAAGATGTGGCAGGCAGTCTGCTTCCATGGAGATTTACCGCCTTGGAAACCCTATGAGTCAGGATGGACTTGATGGCAGTGGGGTTGGTTGGTACGTCCTGTGTGATACTACCTTTGACATCACAGGTGCAATATCGTGGTTATACTTTTTAACACACTGGCAAATAAATACAAAACTATTAAAATGAAAAAAAATGTTCATCTACCACCTAAACTTGTCTCGGGTATCCCCATTGGTCCCCAGCACCTACTTTGAGAAACGCTGCTGTAGTGAAGCCCCCTGGGAAGCAGACCCCTGTCCTGGGATTGGGGGGGGGGGGCAGATGCCAGAGCTCTGGCTCCTGGCCAGTGTGGTGAGATGGGTCACACCACCCCTCAAAGGCCGAAAAGTAAACACTGCACAGAACAGCAGCTGACCCAGGCCAGGCCAGTATGTTCAGACAACCAAGTGCTCGGGTTGGTGAGGGCAGAGTGGCCTGGAGTTTTCCTGTGAGGAGGAAGATGTTGAGCCAGGTTCAGAAGACAGAGGGACAAAGATCAGAAGAAAGCAAGAGGACATCCCTATGTGGGAAGGGTTCCATAGGGCAGAGGCAAAAGTGTAAGTGTCTTGGGCAAGGGACAGGGAATGGGACAAAATGAAACAGAGAGGTTAAATGGAGAGAGAGCAGTGAGGACTGGTAAGAGGGTTTCACTCAGTAGAGGACAGGGAGCAAACGGGATGCAGGCAGGAAGTGGGCAGAACACGAAGGGTGGTGTCAGCTCTGCCCGGTGCCCCTTGCACGTGCCCCTCCCTTTCGGGGCCTAGGACAGTGCTGTACATGAACTCTGAGTGACGGGCATCTCCTCTTCCAGGGGACAAACGCTTTGAGTGTGCCCAGTGTCAGAAGCGCTTCATGAGGAGTGACCACCTCACCAAGCATTATAAGACCCACCTGGTCACGAAGAACTTGTAAGGCCAGCTGAGGTGGCAGACCCCGAAGATGCAGTCCCCCGTCCGTGTCCTTCCTGGGACCCTGGGGAAGGAGGCCCATGGCCGCCCTGGACCCGCCTTCAGCCCTCTCTCCTCTTCTGCGACTGTGTCCCCACAGGAAGGGGCCCTGCTGCCCCCTACTCCTCCTCCTCAAGCCCCATGGCTCTGCCCCAGCCCCTTCCCTCTCACCAGGAGCTCCCGGCCTGCCCAGACCGTGGACACTGGCCGTGCCCAATGAGACGTTCTAAACCAGGACGAGTGGGAACCCTTATTTCCAAAGGAAAAACGTGAATTTCACTCCATCGAGGAGCAAAGTGAGCCCTGCCCCGCCCACTCCCCTCCCCCAACACTGTAGCAACCTAGAGCCTGACCAGTCCGAGTGGCATAGTGCCATGCCCCCACCCCTCTCCTGCTCCTCCCTGGCCCCACCAGACACAGCGGTCACCCAGGGGCCCTGCACCCTGGGCTTCCCCTCTGGGGAGGCTCAGGAGGCTGCCTCCACTCCACAGGCCCCCAGCTCCTGCCAGGACTCTCCAGCACATTCCAACTTTCTATTTAAAAAAGTAAAGAGACCCACGGACTCCTCCCGATCCCCCGGTTTTTCTATGGAGAACGTTGCCTTATACTCTACTTCAGATGATGAACACTGTGTACTGTGCGTGCTTTAAAGAAGTTTTATTTAATTGCTCCTGTCTTCTTTTCCTTGTCACTCACCTCCCCCATATGCCTGCTTTCGGTTGAGGGTTTTGGGGGCAATGATGAGCATACGAATTTTTTTCTCACTAGCAATTCTCATTTCTAAATGACACAGCATTTCAATTCATATCTGGATTCAGATAAAAACGCCTTCATGTCCTGAACCCCTTCCCTTTTCCCCTCATCTCCCCTGGCCCGGCCCAAGCTCTGCCCATGTACAGTGTATATTGTATAATAGACAACTGTGTCTACTACATGTTTAAAAACATATTGCTTGTTATTTTTGAGGCTTTTAAATTAAACAAAAATCCAACTTTATTTTTAGTTGTAACTGCTTGAGGTATGTTTTATGAATTAAGTGACAGATTTGTTATCCTTTATTAACGATGTACTTTGTTGGTCAGCGCTGAGCTGACAAAAAATTTTTTCTTGCTAATAAATTTAGTTGCCTGAGGCAAAATCTGCAACTTGGCAATGCGGCCTCCTTTGTCTTTTACCTTGGAGAGCTCGGAGAGGGGACTTCAGAGGAGGCAGCCGTGGTTTCTCAGAGTGATCCACGTGGAAGAAGGTAGGACCGTGCCCTCCTGACCCTCAGCAAATCCTGCCACCAGTGGCCAGGCCACAGCCCGAGAGGAGCCACAGCTACATGGACCTTATGGCATTGGCACAAGCCCCCAGAGTGCCTGTTTGGGACCTTCAGAGGCAGGGCCTAGCACAGGGTTCCTGGCTTTTTCTCCTCGAAGCCAGTTTGGCCTGGAGCAGAGTGGATACCACAGAGGCAAGGAGAGCAATGACTTCCTCTGCCAGCAAGCTAATTCCTTCACTCATCGCCCCAACCTCTCTGCCCTTTAGGAAGAAGTCTGGGACAGAAAAGCCAAAGGAGTCTTGGCTCAGTTACTTCTGGAAGGCTACAGAGTCTGGAGAAAAGGCAGTGCCCCAGAAATGTGGAGGTCCAGGCAGGTTCCTGGGAGGGCCTGGCAGCTAGAGGCCTGGGAGCCCAGCTCTACCCAGGAGAGGGCCCTGGCCACAGAATCTGTTTTTCTTCTACCCCCCGCCACCCCAGCACCCCAGGGAGGAGGGCAGTGGGTCAGCTGGAGCCTGATGGTTTTAGTACGTGCTGCAGATCTCAAATTTTGGTGGGGATTTTTTCTTTTTCTCTTTGGCAGATCTATTAGGAAGTCAGGAGTCCCTGGGTGGCACAAATGTCTACGCGCTCGACTATGAAACAAAAGGTTGGCAGTTCAAACCTACCACCAGGAGGTGGCTTGGAAGAAAGACCTGGCAAACTGCTTCTGAAAGATCACAGCCTTGAAAACCCTATAGAGCAGTTCTACCCTGCACACGTGGGGGTACCATGAATGGACTCCACAGCAGCTGGTTTGATTTCGGATTAGGAAGTCAGGGTTGTGCTGTTACGCAGCGGGGACTGGCACTAGCTCGCTGCCCGTATTTAAGCCCTGCAGGGCCTGAAAGCATCAGGGCTGAAGGGAGAAGCGAGTCAGTCTCAAGCATATAGAGACCCATATATGCTTCCCTTATAATGACCCTCAAAGACACAGCCAGGTCACTTCTGTGAAGTGGCTGTCCTTTCCCTTAATCTGTCTCCTTTGTCACCAGCAGCCTGTATTTGCAAGGAAACAGCTTTTCCATAGAGCCAGTCAGCCCTCAAGTAGACTGAAGGCAGAAAAAGGAGAGGCTGTGTTGCCCTCGTCTCAGATGGATCCCAGGATCTCTGCCCTTGATCACTGCTTGGTTACGAGGCGGGGAGACCCGTCCTCCTGGTACCTGATCTCTTCGGACTGTACTAGACCAACGGCTGCCTTCTCATCAGCCCCTGGGCCCCTCATCTCATTGCTCCACTGGTAGGAAGACAGGAGGTATATTGATCTATTTCTCATGCACAGATTGGATGACTGGAAAACGGCCCTGCTGTGCAGTTGTTTTTAATAATTGATATCTGTTGTTGTTGACAATATACACAGCAAAAACATACAGCAATTCAAGTTTCTACATGTACATTTTAGTGACACTGATTACATTCTCCCAGTCGTGCAACTATTCTCACCCTCCTTTTCTGAGTTGTGCCTCTCCCATTAACATACATTCACTTCCCCCTAAGGTTCCTATCTAATCTTACGAGTTGTTGTTGTCAGTTTGATCCCATATAGATAGGTCTTTTTTTTCCCCCTGGTCTTTTTTTTGTTTGTTTGTTTGTTTTTATTGTACTTTAGATGATGGTTTACAGAGCAAACTAGTTTCTCATTAAACAGTTAGTACACATACTGTTTTATGACATTGGTAAACAACCCCACGACATGTCAACACCCTCCCTTCTTGACCCTGGGTTCCCTATTACCAGCTTTCCTGTCCCCTCCTGCCTTCTAGTCCTGGCCCCTGGGCTGTTGTGCCCCTTTAGTCTCATTTTGCTTTATGGACCTGTCTAATCTTTGGCTGAAGGGTGAACCTCTGGAGTGACTTCATTACTGAGCTAAAAGGGTGTCTGGTCTCTGTCAGGCCAGTAAGTCTGATATTTTTTTGTGTGTTAGAATTTTGTTCTACATTTTTCTCCAGCTCTGTCCAGGACCCTCTATTGTAATCCCTGTCAGAGCAATCAGAGGTGGTAGCCGAGCATCATCTAGTTGTACTGGTAGAGGCCGTGGTAGATGTGGTCCATTAGTCCTAGATAGATCTTAAAAGAGCACACTGCTCAAGGTAGGCATTCTTTATTAGTTAAGCTAAATTATTGCTTGGTTTTAAGAGACTTAGTTAAAAGGGGTATTTTTGGTTTAAGGTTTAAAGATTATCTTAGGGCAATAGTTTTGGGGGTTTATCCAGCTCCATGGCTCCAGAAAGTCTGGTGTCCATGAGAATTTGAAATTCTGTTCTCCATTTTCCCCCTTTTGATCAGGATTCTTCTATAGACTCTTTGATTAAAATGTTCAGTAATGGTTGGCCTTGATGTGTTCTGAGTAAGGAGATTGGCAGAGAGAAGGGAAATATTAACAAGCTGACCTGTTTCTGCCACATGTTCCCCTTGGCTTTGCTCTCAGGCTTCAAGAATCTTCCTTTCCTGGGAGCTGATTCCAACTATTGCGCTTCATGTTGCAAGTGTGGAAACTGACCTCAGCATGGTCTGGACGTGAAGGGCCAGCTGCAAGCTGTCAAACTGGGCAAGCTGGCATACCAGGATCCCCCTTCTCCAGTGGGACACACGGGCTCAAAAGGGACTGCCTGACCATCTCTGTGTCGGAGGAGCCTGAGATAGAAAGGGGATGAGAGAATGTATTCTACCTAGCACAGTGAAGGCACCAGGAAGGAATGGGAAGACCTTGTAGCAAGTTAGCCCTCATCCAGCTTTAATCTACCTTTTATGTGAGAATTGCAGGGGGCTCCAAACCAGACTTTGGGGGAGCAGGGGAGGCAGTGGGGAGACTGTCGAGGGTGGGATGCAGCCCAAGCTTGCCCTAGGCACCTGGCCGGACCCTTGGTCCTCCTAGCTCCTGGCTTTTAAAGGACACACGGATGAAAATCTGGGGCAGGCCACATGCAGCAGCTCAGGGGTGGGGCCACACAGCCTGTGTTTCCCCCTCTGCTCCGCCTTCCTGCTCAGGGTCACCAGCACCAAAGGCTATCCCTCCCCACCCCTCCTCTCTGCCCAGCTGATGCTAAACACTGAGCTCTCCTCATTAATCCTAGATGCTGAGATTATAGGCCTGAAAAAAAGAGGGCTAGGGAAGGATTACCTCTCCTGAAGTCAAATCCAGGCAAAGTACTTTTTTTTTTTTTTCAAACCAAACCAGTAAATAGGGCTCAGCCTTTCTTCAAGCCACTTGGTCCATCTTTACAATCATCTTTTGACTGCCCTTGCAAGGCTCTACACCTGAGGTCAATGACAGTGCTGACAGTACAGCCAGCCACATACATTCTGGCATATTTTAAGGAAGGCAGAATGGGTCCAGAGAACAGTTCAGACCCAGCCCCAAGCTCAGGGTGGGTGGGTTGGGTCCCTGAGCAGTTGCAGCCCTGATCTGAATGGCAGAGAATGGGGCCTTTTTGAACCCCATTATTTCCATTTCCCAAACAAACGTGAATCCCCTTTGAAGCCACCTCTGCCACACCCAGAACTCAGGCTGAAAAAGTTAAGCTGTGGATTATTTAGATTCTGAATAATAATGAAGCCATCTTTCCTCTGTCTCCTAAACCCCATCTCTAAACCCTGGTCTGTTCTCAGTACTTCACAATAGAACCCTCCTTAGCAATGGTCTGGGGCCGTTCCCCCTCCTGTGACCCCGTTCGGGACATCAGGAGTCCCTTCTTCCTTCCCTTCTTTGAGGGCTGACCCCTCCTTCCCTCTGCATTTCAGAGCCCTCCTAGTCAGCCCTTCTTCCTGGGGCTCGCCTCGGTGCCCCACTGCCACCAGGGGCCACCAGCGCCCCTTCTTCCTCTCTGGCTCTCACCCATGTTGATTAAACACTAGCCCAGTTCAAACTCAGATGCCTCAGGGGCTGGGAGGGAAACGGTTCTCAACTATAAAGGAAAGAGCTAGCCTTAGGGCTGAAAATATGGGGGTAGCGGGGAGTGTGGGACTGCCAAACTAGGGTGCACAGCTCCCATCAAACGAGTGCCCCCACTCAGCTTTGGCCAGTTGGTGCTATGCAAGAATGCCAGATCTGACTTTTGTGAGAGAAGCCAAAAATGTGGAGTTTTATGTGAAATCTCTCAGTCTTTAAATGCTGACTCAAAATTGTATAAAAACATACAGGACCGTTTTCACCCCTCAGACCAGCAGTTTATGACTTCTGCATTAACCATCCCCTTCCCTGACCAGTGAAGTCTCTGAGTGGTGCAAACAGTTAAGCACTTGCCTACTAACCAAAAGGCTGGAGGTTCAAGTCCATCCAGAGACACCTTGGAAGAAGCCTGAAGACCTACTTCTGAAAAATCAGCCACTGAAAACCCTACGGAGCACAGTTCTACTCTGACACACACTGGCGTTGCCACTGACTTGATGGCAACTGGTACTGGCATTTCACCAGTGTCATTGCCACTTTCCTGGACCTCTCCCTTCCCCACTATCATCCTTAACTCCCCCAGGCTCTCTTCCCTTCTCAGACATTCATTCTCACCCTCCCTCATTGGAGGCTCATGATACCTAAATCAGTATCACCAGCAGGAACCCCGCCCCTAACCTCCAGACTTCATTATCCATCCTGACCAAGTGTGGATGTCCCATAAACCCTCACAATCAAGAGGTCCGATAATGACTTCAGCTTTTTTCTCCAAACCCCCTCCTCCAGCATGCCCCACTTCAATGAACAGCATCATCCATGACACCTAAAGCCAACCCTGGGTGAGCCAATTCCCTCCTCTCCATACCTCCTCCTCATCCCCATGCCCATACACCAGCCCCCCGCCCCTGCCCAGCTTCCACATAAATAAACACTGCAGTGTCTCCCAACACCCCCAGCACGAACCTTGCCTTTTTCCTTTAGCCCATCATCCACTTGGTCACCAGTGCCAGGTCCCAAAACACAAGTCTAATTACTAAAATATATGACTGAAATATTTAATTAGATAAAAGCTGGTTTAAGACCATAAATGCAAATGCATTAGAAGAAAACAGGCAAGGTTTAATCCCCAAACCCACAGGCAGTCTTTCTGTTTCATATTGACAAACCATCTGTGTACAATATAATATAGCAATGTAGTTTCTATTCATTCAAGATGCCTTCTCAAGAAAATGTCAATAATTTCGTAAAGTTGATGGGAAGCTGGCAAAGCGTTGAAGGAAAAGCAGAAGCAGGGAAAAATTCATTTCTTCCACTCAGATAAAGCCCTCGGTGAGGCTACATCAGGGGCAACAGCAGCCATTGGCCTGTTCCCCCTCTGGTTATACACTGTGGGGTCGCTCTGTGATCCAGACACCAAATCTGACTAGGCAGAAAAGCACAACATATGCCTACTTCATAGCTTCAAGACAGATGTCCTCACTAATCATCAAGGAAGGGAGAGGCTGTCAGAATCTAGTATTTTTCCCCTCCATCTGAGTCTTTAAAAAACAAGACACTCTGTTCAACACTCTGGTTCAACAATTAAAAAACAAAACAAACCCATTGCCATGAAGTCAGTTCCAACTCATGGCAACTCCGTGTGGTACAGAGTAGAACTGCTCCACAGGGTTTTCTGGGCTGTAATCTTTATGAAAGCAGATCGCTAGGCCTTTCTTCCATGGCCCCACTGGGTGAGTTTGAACCACCAACCTTTAGGTTAGCAGCTGATCACAAACCAGGGACTCTATGGTTCAATAATATCATGGGATAAAAAAATTTTAGGATCTTTGTGCCTAAAAGTCTGGTCTTGGCTACCTGCGTGATAACTCTTCAGCAAGGCACACCAGGCCCCTGCCTACTTGTCCAGCCCATTTACTCACCACTTCGCACCAGTCGTATCACAACACTCAAAGTTTCCCAAATGCACTCAGCCTTTCCTCATGTTCTTCCCACCTCCTGGAATGCCTATTCTATTGTCCATCTAGCAAACACTTACTCAAGACAAGTCAAATGTCCACTCCTTTTACAAAGCCTTTTCTGCTTGACCCCAGAGACCACTTCCCTCCTTTTGCTCCCCTCTACCCTATAGAAACCCTGGTGTCATAGTGGTTAAGAGCTTTGGCTGCTAACCAAAAGGTTGACAGTTTGAATTCACCAGACGCTCCTTGGAAACCCTATGGGGCACTTCTGCTCTGTCCTGTAGGGTGACTGTGAGTTGGAATTCACTCAACAGCAAGGGGTTTTTACTCTATAAAAAAAATTTTCTACTAAAGTACCTGCAACTCTTTAGCTTACAGATAGGCCTCCCCTTATAGACTGCAATCCTCTTGTGGGCAGAAACTGCCATCTTCATCTGGTATTCTCAGACCTACCTCAGTGCCTGGTCCGTAAGAAGTCTTTAACAAATGTCTACCAAGTGAATAACTATCTACGCCATCATATGGAGCTCTTGCCTTTTCAGCAAACTTAGGCTCCTATTCAGATGACCGTAGTCTTGGTTCCCTAGAATCCAGGGTCCAGGGTAGCAGTAGTCCAGGAATGCTAAAAGAAGCTGCCCTATGGACAAAATAGTCTGAGTTGAAGAGTACTGATTCCTGCTTAAATGGGTGCAAGTGCAGAAATGAAGGTTGGGGGGACAGCAATGTTTGTATGTGGAAAAACACCCTCAACAAGAAAGTAAGTCCAATCAACTCTCTCTCATTCATGCAGATGGAGGCAAATGATGGCAGCACAAAAAGTTCCAACCAGTCGATAATCCATAGATCAATATCATTAAGCTTTGAAACCTATATAATTTCTTTGCAGCAAATTTGTCTTCCAGGTTCCATTTGGCTCAATCTTTGACCACATAACAGAGGATGATATGTATCTAATGTGGGGCTTTAAGAAGGTTAGCTACAATGCAGACACCTGGGCAGGGCAGGGCAGAAAGTTCCCCTTACCTGGCACAGTCCTGGGGTGCCTGCCTAGATGGCTCTTGCAGCTCCCCTTCCTGATGTTGGTGGAAACTGAGGCTATAGAGAAGGCCAAAACCCAAGGTCCAGCCAAGTCAAAGATGGAATGTTCACTGTCAGGTTTCCCATCTCTCAGCCCTGCGTTCACAGCCTGGAAGTGGCTTTGTGCAGGCACCTGCTACCCTGTGCCCTCAGCTATTGCTGGCATTGATGGACTTTCCTAGACAGCTAGGAAAAGGGGGCAACTCAGCAAAGTCAAGGGAGACCTGCAGGAGGTGGGGCAGTGGCAACTTTTCCAGAACACTGGCTAGTGTCAGCTCCATGGCACTGTGAAAGGGGAAACAGGGAGCAAAGCATGCCCTGACCCCAGCTAGAAGGTGAGCCTGGAGAGAGGGCTCAGGGCTGGAGGAGGAAGATGGCTCCGGTCTGGGATGTCTAGACCTCAAATTTCCCTCTTCCCCCTTCCCACTCAGCTGTCTTCCTTCTCACCCGGGTCTTCCCAGATCCCAGAGTACCCATACCTGCCACCAACTAAACAGTACTCATTTAGTGTGCTCCACAAGTCTCTCCCACTTTCAAGCCCCAATTTCTTCTCCCAACCTTTCTCTGTGTCTCCCCATCGCCTTGCTTGGAGGATTGCCCCCTACTATATCCATTTCCTGGATTTCCTCTGCCAGCCCACCAGTCTCCTCTCCCAGGGAGTACTTCCAGCAGTAAATTAGCCTTCAGGCACTTACTATATGTCAGCCACTTAATACTGACCATTCGCCTCAAGCCTTCAGTGGCTCAGCCCCCGCGCCTGGCCTAGCCTTCTGCAGTCCCTATACCTTTAACAAACCTCCACGTGCGTGTTAACGGCGGCGACCGCATTTCCTTGTCTCTCTGCTCCCGCCCCCAGAGGCGCTGCCCATTGGCCGCTGGTTTCCTCTCTTCTCGCTCTAATTGGCCTTGCTCCCCAAAACTCCAACCAATGACCCCTCCGCGCCTGTCTCTCTCCTCTGATCCTGGCCTCTCATTGGCTCGAGGACT
Source organism: Elephas maximus indicus (assembly GCF_024166365.1). NCBI lineage: Eukaryota > Metazoa > Chordata > Mammalia > Proboscidea > Elephantidae > Elephas > Elephas maximus. The sequence goes on along the minus strand of NC_064837.1, from coordinate 45,549,016 downwards.
TAGGACCTGTTGTCTGGGTTTGGCAACTGGCAAATTCTTCCTTCCCTGATAGACGCTGGAGCTGAGACATTGGTTCCCAACCTAACCGAACCTGGCGCGGAGCGACGCTGGGTCACGTGGCTGGCGGCCCTCATGACGTGTGGGTTACCGGGCGTCGCCGTGACGTTCGGCCGTCGCCGTGACGTTCGGGCGACGGGGCCGAGTGGCTGGGCTACCTCCGTCGCCTGTGCAGTTGTGGTGCTGTCATGGACCTGGGACCGATGCGCAAGAATTACCGCGGGGACCGAGAGGTGCGGTCATCGGGGCGGGGGCCTTAGAGGAGGTCCCAGAGTCATCTACCGGGATACGCGCAGTTTTGGAGGAACCTCACGGGGTTTCTGGGATCACCCCGTCGGGGCAAAGAGATTTGGGGGTCGCCCCGGTGGATCATGAGGGTTTAAAAAGCAGTGGTGAGGAGGTTCTGGGGAAACGTGGATGCAGGTGGGCTCAAGAGGCAGCATGACATAGTGGATAAGGGCACGAACTCTGGAGCCTGTCTGGGTTTGAACCTTGGTGTCACCTTGAACAATTTATTTAACTTCTCTGAGCCTCAGTTTCGTTATCTGTAAAATGGTACGTACCTCATAGGGTTGTTATGTACTTAGATATGTGTAAAGTGCTTTGAGCCGTGTTAAGCACTTTATAAATATTTGATAAATAAAATAAGTAGAATATGGGGGAGGGGGAATAACTTCATTAGGAGGAGAGGAGAAAGCTCTTAGCTGTTACTGCCTTCAGGTCCTTCTGCATACCACTTGGAGAAGTTCTTTTACACTTCCCTCCTCAAGACAGGAACCAAGAGAACTGTTTTGGGCTTAGAGCCCAGAACCAGGGTGACTAAATCTGACTAGGTTGTTAGTACCTCCTGAAATCCTTCTTAAAAATGCGGTTTTTCAATAAACCTCAAGCCTGCTGAATGAGAGTCTATGGGGGTGGAGCCCAGGAATCTCTTTTATTTTTTGAGGCTCCCCAGGTGATTCTGATAGACAGATAACCATGAGATGAAACCCTGATTCATCTCTCACTAGCTGTATGACCAGACATGTTATTGGATCTCTCTCTGCCTCAGTTACCTCACCTGTAAAATGGGGCTGTTTTTTTGTTATGAGGACTAAGTAAGTTAATATTTGAAAAGTGCTTACAACAGTGCCAGGAACTCAGCAAGTGCTATAAGTGTTTGTTAAATGAAATAAGAATAAAAATCTCCACCTCAGGCATTTGAGGAGGTTCACCTGACCTCCCTGGACCCCATGAAGCAGTTTGCTGCCTGGTTCCAGGAGGCCGTTCAGTGCCCTGACATAGGAGAAGCCAATGCCATGTGTCTGGCCACCTGCACCAGGTAGGTGTGCCCCAGGTCCTTCTGTGGGTGAGTGTAGATGAAGTAGGGAATTTATGAAGCTCTCAAGTTGATGAATGCCAACTTCATGGTGCCAGCTCAGTTGCTCACATGCTGTGTGACCTCAGACAAGCCACTTGTCCTCTCTGGGCCTCAGTGTTCTTACCTCTAAACTGAAGACGGTTGTTTTTAGGTTGTGGTTTTAGGTGTTTCAACTCAGCAACCCATGTGACAGAATAGAACTGCCCCATAAGGTTTTCTAGGCTGTAATCTTTATGGGAACAGATCGCCAGATCTTTTCTCTCACGGAGACACTGGGTGGGTTCAAACCGCCAACCTTTTGGTTAGTAGCCAAACATAACCGTTATGCACCCAGGGCACTAAATTCCATTTCAGTGCTTTGCTCATTTCTGCCCTTGATACTCCCCACCCCCCAAACACCCCTGCCTCCGTCATCTACCCACCTACTCAATTCCCATCTGTCCTTCAAGATCTACTCCTGAGTCCTCTCCATGAAGCTCTCTCCCTCCCTTGAAACTTGACAGAGTGCCGCAGTGCATGCCATGTAATTAATTCGTCAACCCCTTGAGACATCTCAGGCATTAGCCTCTTTTGTGCCTGCCTCACGAAAGGGTAAGGCCTTTGCAGACAAGGAACTTATACTATATCCCTGGGTGATCCCAGAGGTTTGCATAGAGGACCTGATGTGACTACACCTTCCCTGATCAAAAACTGTGAGCTGATTGCATTATTGTTGCTCCCTGCCCTTAGGGACCCAGGAAGTAGTGGCATACTTGTACCTTTAGGACAATTTCCCAGGGACAAGTGGGGTGGGTAGAGCTGACTGAAAGCCTGAGTGCCCAGACAGTGCAAAATAAGCAGGATATAGCTGTAGGGGATGCTCAGACATCCTGTCCAGGGTGAAAGCAGTAGTGAGAGCATTGAAATAGTGCTTTGCTCTGTACCTCTAGGGATGGAAAGCCCTCTGCCCGCATGCTGCTGCTGAAGGGTTTTGGCAAGGATGGCTTCCACTTCTTCACCAACTATGAGAGTCGAAAAGGAAAAGAGCTGGTAAATCCTTGCCAAGGTCTGCATGGTCCGGTCCTTGCCTCCTCAACAGCCACCCATCCTCTCGACCCCCATTTGCTTCCAGTGCTTCAGACTCCTTCCTTCCCGCCTCAGGGCCTTTGCACTTGCTGTTCTCTTTGCCATAAATGAATTCTCTTTCTAATCATTCCTACCCTCCTCCTCTTTTATCTGTTTACCTTATTAACTCCTTGATTCCTACACTGAATCAGTCCCTCATGCTGTTTGCTGTCCATTGTAACTTGTAACTTTCTGTTTTCATGGTTTGTAACTGTACATTTATTTACGTGATTATGGTTCATGTTTGTCCCCCCTGGTAAAAAGTAAGCCCTGTAGGTGCAGAGGCTGCACGGGTCTTATCTCTGCTGTATCCTTAACATGTATCCTGATATCGGGCACAGAGTTGGCCCTTAGTATGCATTCAGTGACTGAATCCAAAATTAGAAGTCCTCCCAGAGGCCATGCCAGCCAAACAGGTGTTCCTCAGGACTCATATACCCAAGGGTGAGAGAAATGGCAAAGCCTCACTTTGGAGCCAGGCTGGCTTGAGTTTTAAACCCAGCTCTACCACTTGCTCTGTGAACTTGGGCACGTTATATACTCTCTCTGAGCCTGTCTCCACATCTGTAAAAGTAGGCCTGCTCTGAGGGTTTAAATGAGATGCTACAGTAAATGAACCTGCTGTGGGCCTGCACCCTGCAGATTCCTACCTTCTGCCCTGCATGCCAGAGTTGTCTTCCTCCTGTCCTGATAACTGTCTATGGCTTCTCTTCCATTTCCAGGACTCTAATCCCTTTGCTTCCCTTGTCTTCTACTGGGAGCCTCTTAACCGTCAGGTGAGTGAGTGCTTTCCTGGACAGCCTGGGGTGGGCTGGGTAAGGAGGGGCCTGAGTTTATGGATGAGCCCAGTGAGGGGTCCCAGGATGGGCAAGCATCTTGCCTAGGCCTGGGGCACTCGGCCTGTCAGAACACCAGTTAAGCATTTGCAGTTGATGCCGACTCCTGCGGCCCCATGTGTGTCAGGGTAGAACTGTGCTCGGTAGGGTTTTCGATGGCTGATTTTTTGGAAGTAGGTTGCCAGGCCTTTTTTCCAAGGCATCTCTAGATAAACTCAAACCTCCAAACTTTGTGTTAGCAGCTGAGCACATTAACTGTTTGCATCACCCAGGGACTCCCTGCCTCCCAGAAGCAGCTCTCAGTCACTGGTCTGGGTGGAGCCAGGAGGAGAAGGGCAGTTGATAAGAAGAACAGAGAGGCATGGGGCATGTGTTGGCAGGGAGGGCAGGCGACACTGAACCCCATCTAGCTAGGATCATCCCTGAGCAGGTGCGAGTGGAGGGACCTGTGAAAAAGCTGCCCGAGGAGGAGGCCGAGCGCTACTTCCACTCCCGCCCCAAGAGCAGCCAGATTGGGGCTGTGGTCAGCCACCAGAGCTCTGTGATCCCCGATAGGGAGGTAAGTGGGGCTCATCCACAGTCCTCCAGGGGCGGGGGGCTAGGGCCTTGGCTCCTCCCCCAGTGACTGCTGGAGGCCTGTCTCTCCAGCAAAGAGAAAAGGATGATCTCCCTGGGGGAGGTGGGGTAGAGAAATAAGCTTCCATTACTGTCTGACCTCCCGTTGGACTGTGTGCTCCGGGAGGCCAGTCGGTCTTGCTCACCTATGTCCCCAGCTCCTGGTCAACACCTGGCCCAGGGCACATGCTCAGTAAGTGGTCATTCAATGGCTCATTGACTGGAGCTGGCCCTTCCCCCATCTCCTCCTCCTGGTTAGTATCTGAGAAAGAAGAATGAGGAACTAGAGCGGCTCTACCAGGAACAAGAGGTGCCTAAGCCAAAGTACTGGTGAGTGATGCCTTGGGATCATCTGGAAAGGACCACCAGGACCGCCCCCCACCCCCCACACCCACCCAATTTGCTTGAAGCTGCCCTGTCCAAGGAATTACAAATCAGTCCCCCACTGCAACCCTGGTCAAAGGCATTCCAGCAACTTCCCTCAAGGGGCCCTGGGGTGGAAGGGGGAGAGTGACCTGACTAGAAAAATCCTCAGAGACTGAAACCTCTATTCTTCCTTATAGGGGTGGCTACGTCCTGTGCCCGCAGGTGATGGAGTTCTGGCAAGGCCAAACCAACCGCCTGCACGACAGGATTGTCTTCCGGCGACTACCGGCAGGAGATTGCCCTTTGGGATCCATGACCCACCGTGGGGAGGAGGATTGGCTGTATGAGAGACTTGCACCTTGACTCCGGAGTCTGCCTGCACGGCTGGAACTGGGGCAAGGTGCTACAAGACAGTGTGGGATAGGGAGCCAGCCACCTCTAAAGTCAACCCATTTCCCTCCCCACCTTTGTATTAGGGCTCTCCAGAGTTTGTCCTCCCAGTTCTCTCAATTACCTGGCCAGTAGAGTGTAACAGTGGCATAGAAAATCACAAATGGGAAATAATCCCATAATTACTTTTCTTCACCTTGATGAGGATTTATTCTAATAGCTCCCTCTTGGGGTAACAGGTGGTATGATTCGCTTCTCTGGTGACACCTGGTGGGCCCCCAGCAGCCCTGCCTGTTACCATGTGATGGGTCATACTAGCCAGAGCTGATTGGTTCCAGTGTAGGCACCTGAGCCAATCTCACCAGTCAGATTTTCTTGTCAACAATTTGAAATTTGGAATGGAGAGGCCCAGAGGACAGGAGTCTTCATAGTCAATCCATTGACGGCAGCCAAGAAGCAACAGGTCTCTGGTTGTAGCTGTTGGGATTCCCCCAAGATGCCCTAGCCCCCTGCTTCCCAGGTCTGGGCTGTACAGTTTCTCCTTCTGCCTCACAGCGCCACACTATCCCTCATATTCGGTTTTTGGCTTAAGAAAGCTGGAATTGATTTCTGTTGCTTGCAGCTAAAAGCCTTAACTAATACATTGACTGATAGGATATTTTAGTGGCATGTGCCCTATGATTACTGCCTTCCATTATTTGAAGCACAGATTAATTTTTTAATCCAGAGGCTCCATGAATGGAAGTTGCAGGGAAGCTGGTTTCATCTCAATATGGGGGCAGATTTTAAACAATCAGAGTGCCCAAGAGGGAGTGAGCTGCTTGTTAGGTGATAAGTTTCTTGTAACTAGGAGTATGCAATCCCAGTTAGCAATTGGTAGCAGGGATTCATGTGCTGGGTGCTCTGCAGGCTGAGAAGATTTTAATCAATCTTCATTTTTCCTGTTTGTTTATAAAATCTGTATATATGTGGGTTTGTTTTTTTTTTTTTGACACATACATACATCATTTTCCTGTTGTTAGATGCTGTCGAGTCAATTCCGACTTGCAGTGACCCCATGTGGCAGAGTAGAACTGCCTCATAGGGTCTTCTAGGCTGTAATCTTTATGGAAGCAGATTGCCAGGTCTTTCTCCTGTGGAGCAGCTGGTGGGCTCAAACCCCTGACTTTTCGGTTAGCAGCTGAGTGCTTAACCGTTGCGCCACCAGGGCTCCTTTTCCTAGCATAAAATTAAATTATTGTAGAAATTATGCCTTTCAGACTACTCACAACCCCCCTTCCCCCACTCCCCACTTCTACCCATGCTGACCACCTAGACCTGTGGTTTTCAACCACAATGGACTCACCTGGGGAGCCTTAAAAGTCCTGCTGCCTGGTTCCCCCCTTCAGAAATGTTTTAACTAGCCTGGTCTACCGCATGGGTGCATTCCAGACTAGAATCCCCAAGGAGTTCTTGTGGAGCCAAGATTGAGACCCGTGGTCTAGATCCTTGCTAGTCACAGTGTGGGCCACGGGCCAACAGCACCAGCATTCCCCAGAACCAGTTAGAGGTGTAGACCCTCGGGCTCACCCCAGACTCCCTGAACTCTGTTCTCCATTTCCACAAGGCCCCCAGGTGACCGTCTGCACTGGCCTCAGCCTCTAGACAACAACCTCCCCCATCACAGCCTGTGAGTCTTTAATAACCTGGGCTGAGGCCTCTGCTGAAATGTATTTGCTTTCCTTGAGCACACACCTGGTGACCAGGGACAGCCTGGAGGAGAGGTGTGCTGCTGTGGAGAGGAGCCAGGCTGGCAAATGTTTGCTGTGACTAAGCCGGGATCAGAGAACTGACTAGTATTTGCACTTTTTGGCAGTGAACTTGCTACTCTGTCAACTGTACTTCATTTGACTGTAATGGGCGTGGGGTTTAGCATCTCTTACTGACTGGGTTCCTCCAAGGGCAGCCTCTCCTGTGTTGATCCCCCCTAAACCTGAGTGCAGGGAGGCACAACATTAACCTCGTGGCCACCTTCAGGAGAGGGTGCCAGGATGCCCTTCACTGCCTTGTCCTTTGTGTCCTTGTGCCATAAGTTTTAGGAGTCCATGTATGCGTGTGTGTGCGGCGCGCACACGCTTGGAGAAGTTCAGCACCCTACCTGTGTTCTTGGGGGCTGTGTATCCCCCCCAGCTTTGATCCTGGTCTCAGCTGCACCTTTCAGATTTTCCAGCAAATAGTCAATCCCGAATATGTAATAAAAGCCTGTCAACTGTGCGTGATTTTAACACTGAGCCTGTCCTGGTCTTGCCGGAAGGAGGGGAATTGGGGAATGTGAGTCTCCTCCCACTTCCCCTTTCCTCCCGGGGAAGGTTGGGCCTCCAGCAGGGGGAGCTAGCCGCCCAGGGTTTGTCCCTTCTGGGCCACAAAGGCCAGTTCTGGCGGCAGCCTGCTCCCCCTTCCCCCCACCTTGGGCCGCGTCCCAGTGAAACTGTGGTCGATAACCTGTAGCCTCTCCCAGCTCCTGCACATATTTGCACTCTCAGTTCCTCCTCCTCCTGAAATCCTGCAGCTGCCTCACTCTGACTCCTCAGGCAGCCAGACCTCCTTTGGCTTTTAGTAGCCTCCCCACTCCGCTGCCCTCAGCTTAGGGATTTAAGTGGAGTTTCCCTTGGAGATTTCTGTGGAGATCACTTTGGGGCTGTTGAGGGGCCATGGACCCTGTCACCTAAGAGGAGCAATGGTGTCCGTGATATCACAGGGACAGGTGGCAATGCTGGTGGCCCCGGGCCTATCCTCTTTCCCCACCTCCCAGTGCCAGAGAACCACAAGGTGGGTTGAAGTTGGAGGTTCCCACAGGCTGGAGTCTCAGGACACCCAGCCCTGAAGCTGGTTGGCTTTTCCCATTGGTTCCAGAATCTACACAGCGCCCTCCAGTGGCCCAGACATTGCCCTCATTCCCACCTCCCCTTCTGCAAGAGACCACTGTGTTCCTTTGTTCTGAGCTTCAGTTTCCCTTCCCCTGAGCAGACAAAAATCAAGAGTGAGAAGGGACTGTGTGGTATAGTGGTTACCTGTGCAGATCAGCTCTGGCTTCAGTCACAGCTGTCACTGTGAGCACCTGACCTGGGGCAAGTGACTTAACCTTCCTGAGCCTCAGCTAACTTTTCTGGGAAATAGGGATAATGGTAACACCTGTCTCAGGGGTGGTGCAGGGATTAAAAGAGGAACCTTATGAACTGCTTGCCACAGGGCTTGGCCCATCGTAAGTGCTCTCTAGATGTTAACTGTTAACGTAGGCCAGGGCTGTGGGGAAAGCCTGAGCTCCAAGGATTGGTAATGTAGGTCCCTAGGAAGTTCCAGGTGGTGGGGAAGGATGAGGGAAGAGGCCTTGGGGAAGGCAGCAGACCTAATCCTGCCTTCCCTCCCTTCCCCTCCTGGACTCCCTAACTCATCCTCAGAGTTCCCCTTGGCCTGGGTGACACTACCTAACAAAGACCCCTTGTATAGTTCTGTTTGTTTTGGTAATTTCTGAGCAACAGCTCTCTGGGGTGGGGTGGGGTGGCCCAGCAGCATGCAAAGAGCTGACCTGGAAGCTACAGGACCACATTGCTTAGCTGGCCACCTTGGTCTCTCCCTGTTCCTGTCACAAACTCCTGAGATTTGGACAATTTTTTTCCAATTGCAGCTGCTGTGGATTAAGAAAAAACTGGACCTTGGAAGAAAGGCCTGGCAATTTACTTCTGAAAACCAGCCAATGAAAAGTCCTGTGGATCACAACTGTCTGATCTGCAGCCGATCATGGGAATAATGCAGAAATGGGCAGCATTTGGTTCCGTAGTGCATGGGGTCGCCCTGAGTCAGGGGCTGACTTGACAGCAGCTGATGACATCGTAGAGAAAGCTCTCTTCTTAAACTGAAGCTATGGGGTATGCTGGAGTGTCTTAATAAAGGAAGGAGAAAGGAAATCTATATTTAACTGAGCACTTATGTTTGGGCCAGTGGCTTATTACTGACGCCTCCTTGTGAAGTAGGTATTATTGCAGCCCCCTTTTAAGGGAGACCTGGTGGCACAGTGGTTAAAGTGTTTGGCTGCTAACGAAAAGGTCGGCGGTTCAAACCTAAAAGTCACTCTGTGGGAAAAAGATGTGGCAGCCTCTTCTGTAAATATTTATAGCCATGGAAACTCTAGGGGCAGTGCCACTCCGTCCTTTAGGGTTCCTATGAGTCGGAATCGACTCAAGGTAGGAGAGGGTTTAAGGAAGAATCCAAGACTCAGAGGAAATTTTTAAAAAATATTCTCAAGATTGCTCAGGTACTAAGGAGTGGAATGAGAACATGAATCCTAATCCCAAGCCAAACTTTGAGGTCAGTCACCAAAGGCCTGCCCCACTCTTTTGGGCCCCCTGCTCGCCTCTCTGTGGCAAGAAGGAAGTGACCACTGAAGTGTGACTAGCTCTTTCCTCTGCTCTCCCTCAGCTCAGCCCCGGGATGCTAAGGCTGGCTTGAGGGGGAACCAGGGACTCAGTTCCTACATTCTCACACCCTTCCTGGTGCCTGCAAGGAAGAGCTTCAGCACAAAGTTCCACGTTTACATGAAGGGAGATAAAGACATGAAAACCAGTCACCTCGGTAAATGCAGGACAAGAGCACACACGTTCCCTGCTTTTGTAGCATTGTTTATTACAAAGACCTATGATGAATTTTTTAAACAAAATTCACAGCTCCAGGACTCGTCTCTGGTGCTGATCTGTCTTAAATACTAGTAGGGGTCCAAGAGGCGAAAATGGGCAGCTTTTAGCTCTCCTGCTGCCTCCCCCATTAGGACCCTTGGTCCAGTGGGACCTCCCTTTGAGGGCAGGTAGCTTGGCACCTGCATAAGTGGTGGCCAAAGCAGGAATTCATAGAGTCAACTAATCTGGCCTTCTGTGGCCCCATAGAGTGCCAGGGTCATCTTCCCCCTCCACACCTGGCAGCAAAGTTCCAGGAAGTTTACCACTTGTGTTGGGAGGTGAGCTCAAGTTCAGTATCTCAGTCTCCGCCTCTGGTTCCAAGGAAACCAACTCCCCATCACGTGGCTTCTGGAAAATGTGCTCTCCTCAGAGTCGTTCCAAGGTGGAGAAAGAAACTCACATTTGACCCTGGGCCTGGGGGGTGGGTGTAGGGGTCGGGGGTCTGTCTGGCCTTCTCTCTCAGTTCTTTGACATGCCACCTGCCCGCTGGCACCACCGGGGCTTTGTGGCAGACTGTCTTTCCAGGGTGGAAGTTTCTATCCTTGAACCGGAGTGCCTTCTGTATGTGACTGGAGGAGAATGGGAGGACTTTGAGGTCCCCAGGGCCTTAAATAAAGCTGGATACATAAATATAAACCTAAAGCCAGACATTTTCTCACCAGTGGCCATCATTTGGAAACCCTGGTGGTGTAGTGGTTAAGTGCTACGGCTGCTAACCAAAGGGTCAGCAGTTCGAATCCACCAGGCGCTCCTTGGAAACTCTATGGGGCAGTTCCACTCTGTCCTGTAGGGTCGCTATGAGTCGGAATCGACTCGACAGCACTGGGTTTGGTTTTGGGTTGGCCATCAATTACATTACCCCACGGTGTCCGCTGTGGCCAAAGAGACCAGCGTGGCCTGCTCTGGTCCCTGACCCTGCTGATGTCAGGGAGCGAGGGCACTAGCATCCTCCGCGGTCCCCTTCACTGTCCTTCGTCCTCCCTGTCATCAAAGAGGTCGGGGTTCTCTGCCAGGGTGGCGCGAACTTTTTTCTTCTCCTTGAACCGGCCTGAGTTGGAGACTTTGACATGCTTGCCTTTTGTGCTCTTGTCCACAATCTTCTCAAGGCGGGTGTTAAAGTCGCTGGTGGGGCTGCCGCCCTCGGGCCTTGGGGGCTCCGTGCCCCCGTCCGTTTGGGCATAGGTGTCTGGGATCGCATACAGCACCTTGGGAGTGGATTTCTTTTTTCGGAGGAAGGTCAGCTTCCACCAACCAACTTCAGTCATGGCGATCCCCGATCCGAAGATAGGGCTTTCTGCTGGAGCAGGGTGGGGGAGAGATGGAGGTCAGTGAGGAGAAGGGGGTGGGTGCCCAGGGCCCAACACTCTCTGGACTCCTAATCATGGGTGATTTTAATAGCTTGGACCTGAAAGACTTGAAGATAGGGCCAAATGAACCAAGGATTCAGGTAGGTGGTGTGATGTGATGCTTTTGGAGAGTATAAGAGAGAAGAGCCTGGTGAGGGGTCAGCCAAAACCAACATAGGCAAGGAAGTCAGTGGAGCCAGACAGAGGGGACAGGGTGACAATCACACAGCGCTGCCAGGCAGGCTTGAAGGAAGCTTTAAGATCATTGATTCCAGGCCCCTCAGAGTAGTGCAAATAGTTTACGCTCAACTACTAACCTAAAGGCTAATGGTTTGAACCCTCCCCAGCAGTGCCTTGGAAGAAAGGCCTGGTGATCTGCTCCAAGAAAACTCTATGGAGCACAGTTCTACTGTGTAATACACAGGACATCATGGGTCAACTGACTTGACTGCCATGGGTTTGGTTTGGTTTTCAGGGTCACAGGAAAGGGAAGAGCTTGCTTGAGTCACTCAGTATCCAGACATTTAACACCTTCCCATGCTTTTCCCACTCCATGCCAGGCCCTGCTGCCAGGAGATGGGCAGATGGACAACTGGTATCAGATGGACTGAAATGCTCTGCACATTTTGCTTGGAATTCATTACAAAATCAAACAGAATTTGTAATAATCTGAGTAATTCAGGCTTCCCACTGGTGACCAACAGGCTAAAGAAGCTGCTGACCTTTGTCCAAGGGGGAAGAACCTTGGGGTGGCAGTGAGCAAGAAGTCTTGGGACTGTTCTAGCCTCCTGACCTCTGGCCGGTTACTTCTCTGGGCCTCAGTTTCATCATCTGTCCCTTCCAGCCCTTACCTTTGGCTCTGACGTTAATCCCTGCCACAGAGGTAGACATGCTTTGCAAAGTAAAACTTATGCTAATATTAATAATTACTAAAGGATGGCTCTCTTTCCCCACCCAGCTTCCATGAGAACAGAAACTTGAAAGAGTTTGGAAGGAGATTTGGTGTCAAGAGGTACATGTGAGATATGGCCATCACAGGTTGTACCTGTACACAGGCTCCTCATAGACATGGGATGTGGGGGCTGAGATCCAGGCTTCTCCACTCACAAGCTGTGTGCCCTTCCACAGAGAAGCCTTCCCCAGGGACCTCACCTTTTGCTAATTTGCACAAAGGAACTGTATGAGTTAGTGGGGTTCTAGGTTATGAAGATGCCTGGACATCATTAGTACCTGAGGCATGTAGGATGGGAGAAGGGGATAATAGACTACAGGAATTCAGATCAGTGAAAGAACAGGCAGAGTGATGAGAAATATAGTCATCGCTGGGCCTGGAGAGGCTGGTGGTCTGGCTCTTAGGACTCCTGAATGTGGGCTGAGAAACCTCCTGAAGATACAGTAGTCCTCATTGTTAACTGCTATGGAGTCAGCCCCCACTCATGGTGACCCATGCACAACAGGCTAAGACCACTGTGATCCACTGGGTCTGCACTGGCTGATTTTTGGAAGTAGATCCACAGGACTTTCTTCCTACTCTTAGCTTGGACACTCCATTAAAACCTGTTCAGCATCATAGCAACATGCAAGCCTCTACTGACAAATGAGTGGTGGCTGTGCTTGAGGTGCATTGGCTGGAAATCAAACTGAGGTCTCCTGCATAGGAGGCAAGAACTCTACCACTGAACCACCACTGCCCCCACAGTAGCCATAGAATAGACCAGAAAGCTAGCTGATCAGCTGACTTCATTTTAAAAACTGATTGCCTTATCTAAAATACAGCTATTGGTCTCTACTTGTCTGTAGCTAAAGAGAAAGAAGGAAACCAAAGACTCAGAGAAGAAACTAGTCTGCAGAACCAATAGTCTACATGAACAGTGACATCACCTACCTTGAGACCTGAAGAACTAGATGGTGCCCAGCTACCACTACTGATGGTTCCAACCAGGTTCTCAATAGATGGTGCTGGATAGAATGGAAGAAATATGTAGAACAAAACTCAAAATCCTAAAAAAAGGCTTACTGGATCGGTAGAGACTAGATGAACACCTGAGACTATTGCCCTGAGATACTCTTTAAACTTAGAACTCAAACCACTCCCAGAGGTCATCTTTCAGCCAAGTGACAGATTGGCCCATAAAATAAATCCTGTCACCTATGAGTACTGTGCTCCTCAAAATAATCATCTAGATAAAACCAAATGGTTAACATTTACCCTAGGCCAAAAGTGAGAAGGCAAGAGGGGACAGAGAAGCTAGATTAATGGGAACAGAACAACCAAAATGGAAATAATGAGAATGCTGATATATTGTGAAGAATGTAACCAATGTCACTGAACAATATGTATAGAAATTGTTAAATGAGAACCTAATTTTTTGTGTAAGCTTTCACCAAAAACACAATAAAATATTTAAAAACAACAACAAAAAACTGATGGCCTTAACTATATTTTCTAAAAAGATCAGGAAAAAAATATGCCAAACTATTAATAGTGTGGTTTTTTATATAGAAGAAATAGGAGATACTTTCTCCCTCTACTTTTCTGATTTCCAGATTTTCCATAATGAGTATGGATTATGTTATAAAGGGAGGAACCTATCGAATTAGGGAAAATAGAAAACAGAATGCTGGCTTAGGCTTGGAATGAGTTGTGTGCCTGCAGCCATTGCTCCTTGCTGCTGCTATTTTCCACCCCTCCACATACCCACCCCTTTGCCCAGAGCACATACTCAGTGGATTCCTTCCCACCTCATTGTCCAGGAAGCAAACCCCACAGTGCTAGCTCTGGCTCTGTCGCTGAGCTCAAGTAGCCAGAGAAGCCAAGGGGAGATCTTACACAGCTCCTACTTGGAATATGAAGGAGCGGGTAAGAGTGGCAGACACATGCTTTCAGGGCACCCTGGAGAGGTGAGCGCACAAAGGGGACAGCCCGAGAGGTTTATTTTGGCAGCCTGCCCCCCCCCCCGCCACCTTTCCCTACCTGGGCTTAGCACAGCCTTGCACAGAACTTGGTGTTCCAGAATGGGCTTCTAGAAGGAGTTGGGGGCAAGGCAAGGAAGGAGAGACAGGGCACTTGCTTGCACTGTGCTTGCCCCAGTCACTGACTTGTCTGGGACAAGGCCCACAGCCCTACCATTGACCATCAGGCCTGTCAAAGAATTTGGGGAGTAGAGGAACAGAAGATCCAGCTCCTGGACTCACTTTAACCACCAGACCACCTAGGTCCATGAGAGGAAGTGCCCGCTAAAATATATCCACTTTAATGGGTTTTATGAGTTGCCATTCGTGGGCTTTACTCTCAGAGTAAAAGGAGCCACAGATTACCAGGAACTTCTTATCAGAAAGCCATAAAAAAACCAAAACCAAACTCCTTGCTGTCTAGTTGATCCCAACTCCTAGTGACTCTATAGAACAGAGTAGAACTGCCTTAAGGGGTTTCCAAGAAGTTGATGGTGGATCTGAACTCCCGACATTTTGGTTAGCAGCTCTTAACCACTGCACCACCAGGGCTCCAGAAAGCCATAAGAAACAAGAATAGCCCACGGACCTGCCCTAGGGCCTCATATCCTGGTGGTGTATCCTGGTCTCTCTGGGAGGTCCTTTGCTAGGCCTCCAGTCCCTTCTGTCCAGGAAGGAGATGTGAGCACCAGTGAGCAGGTGTTTACCACTTTAGGCAAGCCTGACATACGGAAATCTGAATTTGCAAAACATAAATTAAGGCGCTTCTTTGCTTTACAAAATAACCCAGCTACAAGATTCTTTTAGTGTGAGCTACCCCAAGATAGTGTTAAATCTGATTTGAGACATGATATTGAAACTTCCCAGATATCCAAACTGGGAAGATACCTACCAAAGATACCTACAGCTAAATGCCCAGCCTAATCACAGAAGGTCTGGGACGGGGGTGTCTTTTGGGATTTCAAATGGGTCCAGCATTTGGTGGAAGTTGGTGACCCTGCAGTTGGCCTTGTGCAGGGCCCTGAACTGGCCGAGACAGGGCTGGGCCCTTGCCCTGGGGCCTTACAATCTATAGGGAGTTGGAATCAGCCCCTGAGGATGCCGGCTCCACCTCCGCTGTCTGCACAGCTTTGGAGCCCACAAAGGGTCTGGACGGATGCCTGCTACCTCTGCCTTTGGTGGCCAGCACCATAGCATGCATGTGTGTGCCCCAGGACAACCCCACCACCCCAGCTGGGTTCGTGAGCTTCTCTGAGGGCTTTGCCCAGATTGGGCCTGGCCTTTTCCTAAACTGGGGTGGGTTAACAATTGACTAAGGGAGAGGCAGAGCAAGGCAGCTTCTAGGTTGTTTGAGAAGACTCAGAACCCTCTCCCCCAGGGTCCCTAATGGCACTTCTGACTCTGGATGAGGTTAAGGTGCCCTGGACAGAACAGGGAGGTACTCCTGCTTGACAGCAAGAAATATCTTCCACGCTGAGTTTGGGGTTGGGGGGGGCAGGGTAAGGTGGATAAAGGGAGCTCTAGTTCAGCAAGGGTTAATAGAGAACCGCTCTGGAGTGAAACTTTCCCAGAAGGAGCTCTGCTGGAGGCCTGGATTAACTCCAAGATGCCAGTGGGATGAGTCCAGAGTCCTGCCTGCCCACCTACAGAGAGGTGGGAGATGGCATGCCTGGGTTCTTTTCCCAGTAGGCTTTGTCAGCTATGGAGGCAGAACAGGGTGCCCTGACTGGGGACTGTGCCTCAGACTCCCTACCCACCTGCCCTCTGCCTGTACCTGTAATCCTGCCTTCTCCGGGCTGGAGGCGAGACCTTCCCCAGAGAAGGAACGAGTGTAGGAGCTGCCCAGGAGGGTGAGACTGGAGAAGGTAGGGGTGTCTCCAGGGTGCCACTCCAGGCAGGAGGGGTGGGTAGGAGCAGCTGTAGGTCAGGTGCAAGAGAAACAGGTGTAGGAGCAGGTAACTGCTCCCGCTGTGGCTCCTGGAGTCAAGGTGAACCTGAAACCCAGCCCCTCCCAGCTAAGTAAACAGAAGCAAAGGCCGGCTCAGGCTGATGAATATTCATCACCCCAGAAACCCAATCCCAGTGCCCCTGCACCCACCCGGAAGCCAGGGTTCTCCAGGGACCACCAAGCCAGACGAGGGAATTCCACAGGGTGTCTGGGGTGGGGGTGGGGGCATGGAAGTCTCTCTCCTCAGTTTCCCCACCCTTGGGCTGCCCGGTGGTGCACCCCAGCTATAGTCAAGGTCACCCCCTCCCATTCTATCCCTGGAAGAGGCTCAGATCCTTCTCCAACGTGAACTATCACTTGGACATTGCCTCAGGTACAACCGGGAAAGGGTTAAGGGCCGCTGTTCCGTTGGTGCACAGCGGCAGGACCGCACAGCGGCAGGACGGGGTGCACCCCAGCTGCCTTTGAACTCCTTGAGTCGAAACTAGTCCCTGGTTAAACTGGTTGGCAGACCGGTTCCCAGACTGTCTGCTCCCCTGCAAAAGCCTCAGTGCTCCTCAGGTGGGGTGGGGGAGCAGTGGAGGAGTGCTATGGGTCCCTCCTGACCTGAAGGCCCCTCCTCAGGATCTTCCTGAGGTGGAAGAGAAGGTGGCACTGGCCCTTCCATGGGCCAGGCTCTCCAGATCTGCCACAATCTCAAACATTCTCATTCCCTGGCCCCCAGCTTAGAGGAGGGCTTCAGGGGTCTTGAATCCCACGCGAAACTCCACGCGTGAGGAAAGAGGGGCATTGCTTTTTCTATTACAGGATCCAAAGCTTTCACAGACTCTCAAAGAGAACTGTGACTGCCTCCCCACACCCAAGTGCCACTTCCTTCAACTTCCCACAAACTCCCAGCAGTCATTTGGAAGGCTCTACTGAGATTCTGAAGGTGGCAAAACCCCAAGCAAGCTTACAGGGAAAGAGGGGGAGATGAGAGAAACCCATAAGGTGGGGGGACTGGGAGCAGAGTGTGCACGAAGGGGGTGTCTCCTCGCCAAGCCGCAGCTGCACTTCCTCCTGGAAACCTCCCCATGTTACCCCTCCCACCACAGCCCAGCCAAGCCCTGCTGCTCCTGGAGCTGGCTCCGGGCTTTGGAGAACGTTGTTTTGCAGTCCCCCTGAGGTGGTGGATTGCATTTGTATTTGTTTCTCCCCTCTGATGGGCATCACTGAGTGGGCAACATCTGCTGCACGTTCAGTTCCTGGCGCCCTGTGCTGCCCAGCTTAGATGCTCAATCCATCAGCCCACCTACCTTCCCGCATGTACTGAGTATTCCTTATGAGCCAGGCACTGAGCTAGGCGCTAGGTAGGGAAAAAGCATGAAGTTCCCCCTTTCCCCTGTCTCCCCCCATCTAAGTTACATTTTAAATCCTAACATACCAACTCTCAAGCCTGTCCCATCCTGTCACAAGCCTTACTTCCACGCGGTTCAGCTTCTCATGGCCTCTTCATTTGGTATTCCCCTCCATTCTCCATAGTTCCCCTGGCCCTGGTCTCTCGAGTCGACAGTTCTTCAAAAGGTCCCCATGGCCCATGGTGGAACCCACGTGGCTTGGCCCTTCTAAGACGGAGCCTCTGCAGACTTCTATCCCTGCCCACCACTCCCAACTCTCTCTGAATACACACACAAGGTCCTTTCTCTGCCTACCTTCCTGGGCACAGAGGCTACCTAAGAGGGTAAGATTAGGCATGCATGCTGTGTCCTTGGCCAGGAATGGCCCCCCACCCCCTTTGCAACCCAAGACAAACTCCTATTCATCCCTCGAGACCTGGATAAATTATTATGCTTCCCCTCCCCACCAGGAAGTTTCTTGTCCCTCCTTCTGCATTCCCACAGAGCTGGCTCATTTATTTCAATTTCACATGAATGTATACCATGATTGATTATATGTATATATGCTATATATATAATTATATATATTCTATCTATTGTATAAGGGAGGCAGGCACAAGAATAGGTAATTGCAGTACTATATACGTATATAGCATAGCAACAATTGTGAGGATGGCACAGGACCACAGCACCGGGCAATGTTTTGTTCTGTTATACGTAAGGTTGCTATGAGTTGGAACTGACTTGGCACTTAACAACAACATACGTGTGTGTGTGTTTGTGTGTTTTCAAGCCTTGAGTTGCAATACTGAAGGATTCTACGGGCAAAATATTGAATAATACAGGAAGCATCAAAAGAAGATGGTAGGAATACACAGAGTCACTATATCAAAAAGAATTGGTTGACGTTCATCCATTTCAGGATGTAACATATGATCAAGAAGTGATGGTGTTGAAAGAAGAAGTCCCAATTGCACTGAAGGCACTGGCAAAAAAACAAGCCTCCAGGAACTGATGGTATAACAGTAGAGGTGTTTCAACAAACAGAAGCATCACTGGAGGTGCTCACTCATCTATGCCAAGAAATTTGGAAGACAGCTTCCTGGCCAACCAACCGGGAGAGATCCATATTTGTGCCTATTCCAAAGAAAGATGATCCAACAGAACGTGGAAATTATCGAAAAATACTCATTCACACTGAAGTAAAATTTTGTTGAAGATCATTCAGAAGCGGTTGCAACAGTACAGTCACAGGGAACTGCCAGAAATTCAAGCTGGATTCCGAATAAGATGTGGAATGAGGGATATCACTGCTGACGTCAGAGGGATCTTGGCTGAAAGCAGAGAATACCAGAAAGATGTTTACCTGTGTTTCATTGACTATGCAAAGGCATTTGACAGTGTGGATCATAACAAATTATGGATAATATTTCCTAGAATGGGAATTCCAGAACACTTAATTGTGCTCATGAGGAAGCTGTACACAGACCAAGAGGCAGTCGTTCAAACAGAACGAGGGAATACGAAGTATGGAGAAGAATGGGGCATCAGGACTGGAGAAAGACTTATTAACAACCTAGGACATGCTCAACAACCTGGGATATGCTTGCTGAAAGTGAAGAGGATTTGAGGCACTTACTGACGAAGGTCAAAGGCCATAGCCTTCAGTATGGATTACACCTCAACATAAAGAAAACAAAAATCCTCACAACTGGACCAATAAGCAATATCATGATAAACAGAAAAGATTGAAGTTATCAAGGATTTCATTTTACCTGGGTCCACAATCAATGCCCCTGGGAGCAGCAGTCAAGAAATCAAACGACATATTGCATTGGGCAAATTTGCTGCAAAAGACCTCTTTATGATGTTAAAAAGCAAAGATGTCACTTTGAGGACTAAGGTACCCTTCCATGGTATTTTTTGATCGCCTCATATGAATGTGAAAGCTAGAGGATGAATAAGAAAGACTGAAGAAGAATCTATGCCTTTGAATTTTGATGTTGGTGAAGAATATTGAATTTACTATGGACTGACAGAAGAATGAACAAATCTGTCTTGGAAGAAATGCAGCCAGAATGCTCCTTACAAGTTAGGATGGTGAGACTTCATCTAATGTACCTAGGATATGTTATTAGGAGGGACCAGTGTCCGGAGAAGGACATCATGCTTGGTAAAGCAGAGGATCAGTGAAAGAGAGAAAGACCCTCAACGAGATGGATTGACACTGTGACTGCAATAACGGGCTTAAGCATAGCAACAATTGTGAGGATGGTACAGGACTGGGCGGTGTTTCTTCTGTTGTACACACGGTTGCTATGAGTTGGAACCAATTCCATGGTACCTAACAACAACAACAAATATATATATGTATATATACGTTGTTGTGTGGTTGTGTGAATTGATTCCAACTCATAGTGAACCTATAGGACAGAGTAGAACTGCCCTGTAGGGTTTCCTAGGCTGTAATCTTTAGGGGAGAGATAGCCAGGTCTTTTCTCCTGCTTCTGGGTTTAAACTATTGACCTATTGCTTACCAGCCAACTGCTTAACATTTGTGCCACCATGGCACCATATATGTAATTATCTATTCATGTGTTTTCTTCCTTTAGAGGATTTCAGCTCTTTGAGCCCAGAATTATCTATCACTGATACAGGCCTGACATGTCATAGGTACTTAATACCAGCTTATAAATGTGAATGAGAAGTGGAAGCATTGTCTTTGCCCTCAAGAAGCAATGTAGCCAATTGCCTTTGTCCCACTTTCCCTGGTGTGGGCGAAGGTGAGAGAAAACCCATTTATTTGACCTCCTGTGGTTCCAGCTACAGCAGGCTTGCTGTTACATCATCAGCTCCAAGTGGTTTACGTGAATCGGAGGATATTATTTTGCACGATTTCCCCCTGCCTCTAGTGTGAAATGTCCCGGGAAGCTGCTCACAGTTTTCTACATCTGCTGCTTTCTCTGAAAGTCTAGTCCGCTCAGAGAGTGGAGGTCAGGGCCAGAAGGCACCAGAGTAGGCTAAAAGCTCATCCCAGCTCAGGTACTGGGAAAAGACAGGAAGGATGGTGCAAGGAGCCTGGGGCCTGGGAGACACGGCCTTGTTTCCCATCTGAACAGGAAGGGGCTGGTAGTGGGACACACTCGTTTCATCCACCTCAGAAATCCAGGCTGCCCTGAGGTCTGAGACGCAGCGCTTCTTCTTCTCTCAGGAGAAAGAGCCCCAGTGAGCCCCAAGGAGCTCACCTGTGCCTGCCCTTCCAAGGGCACCACCGGGACCAGATGCGGGATATGGAGGCCCTAGCCCACACCCCTAACTCCATCCCCGACCTCCTTGGGAGGGATCCACTTGGGAGGCCAGGCCCAACCCTTGGCCTTCAGGGGATTTATTTCTGGAAGGAGCAGGGTGGGGAGGGGAGTTTGAGATAAGGCGAACTTAGCTCCCATAAACAGATAACACACACAGGCTGCTTCATTGCTTTATAAAATTTTTGTCACCTTTAAGTGCACCTTCCTGAAAGCAGGTTAAGTGTGATATTCTGTATACGAACATGCGATTTGCGTGTTTTCAGAAACTTGTCCTTGTTGGGTAAAGCAAGTTAAATACATCTGAGGGAGCCCCGAGGACCTTGGTGCCCTGATTGAGGCGCACAGCCATAGGACCAGAGAGGGTGTTGGGGGCGGTTACTGGGTTACAAATTTAATCTGGCCTGACATATCATTTCCATTTCCTGATCCCTGCCCAGGGAGTAAAATGTCCCTGGGTGGCATAAATGCTGTGCGCTCAATTACTAACATAAAGGTTACTGGTTTTAACTCACCCAGTAACCCACGGAAGACAGGACTGGGGATGTGCTTCCATAAAGATTGTTGTTGTTGTTGGGTGCCATCCGGTCGGTTCTGACTCACAGTGACCCTATGGTACAATAGAACAAAACACTGCCTGGTCCTGTACCATTCTCACAATTGTTGCTATGCTTGAGCCCATCATTGTGGCTTAACCACTGTACCACCAGGGCTCTGCCTAGAATATAGTAAACAAACAAACAAACAAAAAAATCAGTTGCCATTGAGTCGATTCTGAATCATGGAGACCTCTTGTGTTTCAGAGCAGAACTGTACTCTACAGGGTTTTCAATGGTTGTCACCTTTTGGAAGTGGATTGCCAGGCCTTTCTTTAGAGATGCTTCTGGGTGGATGCCAGCCACCAACCTTTTAGTTAGTATCCAAGTACTTAACTGTTTGCATCACCCAGGGCCTCTCTCCTTCTGCCTGTCTACTCTCCTTCTGCCTGTCTACTCAACTTCTGCCTGTCTACTCTCCTTCTGCCTGTCTACTCTCTTTCTGCCTTTCTTCTTTTTTTCCATTAGATAAACAGCTTTATTTGAGAGATGAGAAGAGCTGGCCCTTCCTCCCCACCACAGTCCTAGCGGTGTTGCCTACAGGCTCAGGGCATGAGGGCATCCTGACAGCATGGACGGGTGCCACGCCGGCCGCTGCCACCACAGAGCACAGGCCTGAGGGGCTCTACCTTTCTTTCATAAGGATATTTGCAGTAGCATTTAGGGTCTACCTGGATTCTCCAGGATTAAACCATCTCAAGGTTCTTAAATTAATCACATCCACAAAGACCCTTTTTCCAAATGAGGTAACATTCACAGGTTTCAGGGATTTTACATGGATATCTTTTCGAGGGCTATTTTTCGGTCTACCACACTGCTCATTCTTACTAACTCTGATGGTCAGACTGTGGTAGACAACAAGATGTGCTGCCCAGATTCCCTTTCAGGAAGGACCTTCTGCCCAGTTGTGGGAGTGTCAGCACTTGGCCTCCAACTGTCAGCTCCTTCAGGGTCTGCCTCAGTGGCAGAAACTCACCTCACAAGAAGGTGCACTCTTCTTGGGGCAGCCTACATCTGGGGACATAATAGTCCAGCCATTTAAGGCCTCCGAAAGACACTCCGAGGGACACTATTCACTCCAGAGAACCCCACCAAGTTGACCGAGGCAGTTGGACTTCTCCCTCTCCCCAATCTTACTTCCTACTGGTTCCTCTCACAGGTATTAATCCTTCATAAACATCTTGCCCCCCACACTCCACCTGCTTCTAGAGAACGCAACTCGTGACACAGACATTTTAATTTGTTGCCAGTAGGATGGAAGTGGTAGATCATTGTGTCTCTTATGTTTGCACCTCCCTCATTTATGGTGAGCTGGAGCATCTTTTCATATGTTTATTTGTCATTTGTATTTCATGTTCTCTGAAAAGGGTTTCAAGTTTTCAAAGCAGAAAATCTTGCCCACCTCCCCATATGATAGTTGTCCTTCTAGTATCTGCTGACTAAAAAAATACAAGTGCCTTTATGGATTCCTGCATCCTTTCATAATTCCACAGTCTTACAGGGGTCTGCTACCCACTGCCTGGGAACCCTGGTCTATAGGACTAAATTTAAACCCTTTATCATGAACTAGAGGGCTCTTCATGGTCTCCCCTTGCAACCTCTCTGGGATGGTGAGTTTTATGTGTCAGCCTGGCTAAGGTAATAGGACCCAGTTATCTAATCCAACACTAATCTAGGTATTGCTGTAAATGTGTTGTGTAGATACGTTTAACATCTACAATCAGTTGAATTTAAGTGAAGTAGGTTACTCTCTATTATACGGATGGGCCTCATCCAATCAGTTGGAAGTCCCTAAGAGCAAAACAACTGAGGTTTCTGGGAGACGTCCTGCCTCAAACTGTATCGTCAACGCCTGATTGAGTTTCCAGCCTGCTGGCCTGCCCTACAAATTTTGAACTTGCCAGCCACCACAATTGCATAAGCCAATTCCTTAAAATGAATCTCCAGATAGATAGATGGATATAAAGGTATATAAATATGCATGTATCTATCTATCTATCTGTCTGTCTGTCTATCTAAGGAGCCCTGGTGGTGCAATGGTTAAGTGCTCAGCTGCTAACCAAAAGGTTGGCAGTTTGAACCCATCCAGCTGCTCCACAGGAGAAAGACCTGGCAATCTGCCCCTGTAAAGTTTTCAGCCTAGGAAACCCTACGAGGCAGTTTTACTCCATCACATTGGGTTGCTAACAACAACGGCAACATCTACCTATTTATCTATCAAAATATCTATCTATTTATCTGTCTACCTATATACAATACAGCTAAATCTAGATGGATAGATAGACAGACAGGTAGATACAGGGGGAGTCCCTGAATGGTATAAACAGTTAACATGCTCAGCTGCTAACCAAAAGGTTGGATGTTCAAGTCCACCTAGAGGAGCCTTGGAAGAAAGGCCTGATGATCTACTTCCTAAAAAATCAGCCATTGAAAACCCTGTGGAGCACAGGTCTACTCTGACACACATGGGATCACCATGGGTTGGAATCAGCTCCATGGTAACGGTTTTATAGATACGAAAAACCAAACCAAACCCAGTCCTGTCGAGTCAATTCCGACTCATAGTGACCCTATAGGACAGAGTAGAACTGTCCCACAGAGTTTCTAAGGAGCACCTGGTGGATTTGAACTGCCGACATTTTGGTTAGCAGCCATAGCACTTAACCGCTACGCCACTAGTGTTTCCTTTATACGTATAGATATCCTATTTAGAACCCTGATAGACACACTCTTCACAATAAATTCTCTCCAATCTCCCCTTAAGCATCCTGTGTTCCCAGAATAAACTTCTTCAGGAATAGCCATGCTCTCACTTATCTCTATGCTTTATACATTTTATTCCCTCTTCTCAGAATGATGACCATTATTCATCCCCTGCACCCCCCCCCCCTTGCTCCTCTCCCTTCTACCACAATTCATACCATTCCTGCAAGATGCAATCCAAGTGCTACTTCTCCCAGGAGGTAGCTCTGATGTTTTTCCACCCCCATCCCATGCCTTTACCTCCAGTTTGAGTCAGAAACTCCTCCTTTCAGCTCCCTGAGCATCTGAGTATATCACTTTTTTGGTTTGTATGGAATTTTTTTTAAATCACCTACCATGTATGAACATAGTGCTGGGCTCTGGGGCTGCTGTCATGGTGGTATCTTCACACATCATACTTCCCTTAATGACAGGGACTATGTCTTCTTGTTAAGGTCTCCAGCACCCTGGAAGACAGTGCTTGGCAAATAGAGGGTACACAACATTGAACTGCATAGAAAGAAGGCAGATAGATGGGTCATTTGGCCACGGACTTGGTTTTCCTTCTCCTGGAAGAGCAGATCCCCTCACCCACTGTGACAAGGATGATGAGAGAATGAAATGCAGTGTCTCCTTCGAAGATGGCACATCTGATCCATTTCATGAGGCCACCCAGTGAGCTGTTACTCCCCAGAAGACTAACAATGCTGAAAGGACCTGGAAGGCATGGCTGGCCAGGGAGAAGGGAGCATTCAGTGGCCCTGGAGCACAACCCAGCTGACTGGCCTCAAATAGGCCTTCACTGGTGTGTGCTTAACTCAAGCCAGCCAGGTCTGATTTCTTCCCTTTGGTCCCAAGAGGCTCAGGGAGGAAAGGGGCTGGGGAACTTCCCCCCGACCCCCAGCCCATGCCCAGACCTTCCAGTCCAAATCATCATGGTCCCCATTCATCATGACCACGACCATCATTAAATGCCTCCCTGCTCACGGCTGCACCTTTTCCTGCTCCTTTCTTTAAAAGCATCCACTAAGCATCACTCAACTTCAGGTATCACGCAGGGGCTGGGGTTACAGAGATGAGCAAAACCGAACGCCCTGCCACAAGTGGTTCACAGACTAGGTGGGAAGATAGAATGAGGGAAAAAAAAAAAAAAAAAAAAACCCACACACAGAGAGATTACACTTCAAACAACAAGAAATCCAGACTAGGCTGTTGTGTTTCCGGGGCTTCTAGCCCATCAGGCAGATAAATACACACACACACATACATACAGCCCATGTGGCCACAAGCAGACACGCAGGAGACATACAGACCATAAAATACTATATATATCACGGACAAAAGAAGTGGCTTATTTGTATGTCAAAGGTAAGCCCTCTCTTTATGGATCTTGCATGAGGATAAGTAATGATCGCCCAGGATCAGGTGTGGTAAGAAAGGACTTTGGAAAAAGGGGCAGAGACTGTTGGGTAGGGGGACGGTTTCCAAGTGTCTGGTACAACTGGGGAGAAAGTGGGACTCAGGGCAAAGGCCAAGAGGGGAGAACTGGGACTGTTGTGGCTAACAGAGTGAATGGGGCAGGATAAACAAAGGCTCATTTCAGGGAGCAAGAATGCAGGCTGGGAAGACAGACAGGCCTGAGTCTGAATCCCAGCCCCACCAATTACCAGCGATATGACCTTGGACAAATTACTTAACTAGCCAAGCTTTGGCTTTCTTGCCTTTAAAATCTGGCTAATAACAGTATCCACATTACAAGTGTGTTGGAAGGATCAAATTAGATAAGGCTTGTAAAAGTAGTTAGCTCTACACCAGTACGTGGTTATCACTTAATAAGGAAGCTTCCTGGGGCTCTGTGCTTCCCATCCAAAGCTGGCACAGCCCTGGTTATGTCCTTCCCCACCTCCCTACAGGGCTGCCCCTCCCCAGACAGCAGCCCTGGGCCTTCTCCGCCCACAAGCTCCTGGAATTCCCTGTGGCCTTGGAAAAAGAAAGCCCAAAGCCCATGCTCCTGTGCTCTCTGGGGCTGCCTCCCTGAGGCTGACAGCTGAGAACTGCTCTGGAACATCATTCTGCCCCATGTGAGTCACCTGGGGAGACTGTGGGTTGGGGTGAAGTGCCAACAGTCTCTGCCTCCACCGCCTCACCAGGGTGGGTCTAGAAGACCCACCCTGCCCGGCTCTGCCCAGTCTGTTGGTTCAAGGAGGAAAGACGCGCTTTGAGGGTGGGGCGGTGTCATGCTCCTTGGGTTGTCCCAGAGAGCCCAGAACACACAGCTGGAGCCAAGTGTTTGTTGAATCATGCGGGAGCCCAAGCAATTCCTATAGCCTGAGTCAGGACTCTGAGAACGGAGCTAAAGTCCATGAGAGAACCCTGAAGAGGCCTTCCTTCTGCCCTGTGAGCCTTCTTCAGGGAAGCTGGGGATAGGGAATCACTGTCTGTCAGCCCATTCTACAATAATAATTATATGTATAATGTTTTTTATATATGTACACACACATATACATATAGTTTACAAAGCATGAGAAACTCTGTCTAAAGTATATTGTGAACTGCAAAGAATTATGTACATCTAATGTATTTCTTTCTTTAAGCCAATAAAGAGAAATACCCTGAGATAGTCAGGATAGGTGCTATTGCCAAGCTGCAGTTGAGGAGATGGTGGTTATCTGAGAGGTTTTGGAAGTGGTCCAGGATCTCACTGGGCAGGAACCCATCAAGGACATGGTGAAACCCATGTGAAATTGTTCACCACAGGTTAGTAAGTAAACACAATTAAGTTTGTGTGTACCTTGCTTACTGTGGCCAGTGTGTATCTTGCTTACTGGTTAATTTGCCCCTGCGAGCATCAGTGACTCCAGACCTGTAAACCCAACTGCCTTCTGCACACTTTCCACTTGGTGGTCTCCCAACACCACCAACCCTGCAAGTTCAAAGCTGAGATTCCCTCCTCTCCAACACCTGCTCTGCATCCTGCATCCCTATCACAAGAGGTGGCACTCCCGCTCCACCCAAAGTGTCATCTTTGGTGTCTCTCTCTCCCACTCTACCCCTAGCCTATCAATTGCCAAGCTGGTGTCCGTTTTCCTCCTAAACATCTCTCACATCCAGCACTTCTCCTCCTCCCCATGGCTCTGGCCGAGTTTGGGCCCTAACCTCTAGATAACCTCCTGACAGTCTCCCTGTCTCCAGACATGTCTCCCAGGAATTACTCCTCCTTGCCGCCATTAGAGAGATCTATCAAGAATGCCAATCTGTGTAGGTCCCTCTGCCTGGAACCCTTAAAGCCCTTCCGTGTTTCCTCTCTGACTGCAGGGGGTGAAGTCCAAGTTCCTTAACAAGGTTTCTCTATGATTTGACCCTTCCACCTTTACAGTCTTATCTCAGGCCTCGCCCTACCTCTAACTTTTTTACTGCAGGGAGGCTGGCTTCACCGGAAGGGCACTCATGTAGTCACACAGAGTCCTGCACTCAGTTTAATGCTCTGCTTGGTTCTTAATAATTGTTGAACAAGGGGCTTTGCACTGGGCCCCCCAAATTATGTTGCAGATCATGCCATGTGTTGTTCCTTGCACCCCTCTTGCAGTCTCTGGCTCCAAAGCTTTGTCTGTGCAGTCTCCTCACCCTAGACAACCCTTCCTATGAACCGCCTATTCTGCAGCTCTTCCTTTAAGACTCAGTTTAGTTGTTATCTTTGAGATGCTCCCCCTAACCCTCCTCTCTCCCTCTTCTCAGCCTTCATCGCCCAACACACATAGCCAGAGTTAAACATCTCTATTAGATAAACTGAATGGAAAGACAAATGTGACAAGTGCCACAGGAGATGTTCATACTACTATAGACAGTAAAGCAAGGCAAGGTGGGGGGAAGAGAATTAGTGGGACCGGTCGGTCGGCGCTAGGACCTCGAGTACCGACTTATTAATTCCTGCGAAAACATCTCAGCGCCCTCCTCAGGTGGAAGCGGCCGGGGTCGGCTCTCGGACGCCGCCTGTCGCAATCGTGCAGCCGCTGCAGCCCTTTTCAGGCTCCCCGCCCCGCCCCGGTCCTGAGCCCGCCTCGCGTCTCCCATTGGCTGCTTCCCGTTCTCCCGCCCCTCTCGGGCTCAGCCATTTGGAGTCTGCCGGGGGGTGGGGCTTGGGGCCAGGGGTGGAGCATGCGCCCCGATTGGTTCTGCGGAAGGCGGTGACGTGGCCGAAGGAGGCCTGTTTGTGCCAACACCGAGGATCAGGCACACCGCCACAGGATTGGTGGTGGGGCGTGGCTGGCTTGGGTCTCCTGGCCGGAAGCGGAAGTGGCGGAGAGATGCAGGTGGCGGTACGGTTGATGGGGGAGTGAGGGTCTGGCCTGGGACCCCTCGACGGTGTCCGTCCCCGACCCGCTCCCCCGGCCTCGTCCCCGGGCGCGACCCTCCCTGGCCCATTGTTCCAGTCCTGCAGGGTCCTGCAGGGTGGCGGTTGGAACCGTGAAATGAGCGCGCGAGTGGCGTGTCCCCTCTCGGCACTTACGCCCCCCTCCCCGCTGTGTTTCCCGTTAGGAACATCAGCACGTGCCCATCGACATCCAGACCAGCAAGCTGCTCGGTAGGAGGGAGTGCTTCCGCGCAGCCGGCTGTCGGGGGCGGGGAGGCCCGGTTCTTTGCCCCCAGTCGCCGCCAACAGCCAGGAGTCCTGACTCCTGATGGTTGAGGCACTGACCACTAGCCAAGCCAGCTTCTGTGCGTCACCTATGATCATACCTGCCTCGCTAAGAGGAATGGGAAGGAACCAAACGTAGAGTCCAGCACTTGACTTGCGTTTTCTGTTTTAACATATGTCATCAAAACGTATCATTTCGGTACAGAGAGGGTAAACGTCTTGCCTTAAAGACATCCGTCTACTAAGTGGCAGACCCGAAGTTGGCACTTCAATCTGTCTGGCCCTGATGACCATGCATTGTTATATTATGCCAGAAGAAAGCTTTCCCTCCTTTCTTCTTACAAGCTTCCATCTCCCCTTGATTTTATGCATCGAGGGGCGTAAGACCCAGTTGGAAATAAGACCTTGTAGTGGCTAGGCCATCTCTCCGCTGTCTGTATGTGGTCCACATGCCTCCTCCCAGTTCAGAGCAGGGGAAGGACCTCTTCCTTCTGTTCCAAGCCTTTGCTCAGCTGTTGCCATTTTTAAATGTTTATTGGATTGATAGATTTGATGCCAGTCTTGTCCTTAAGAGGGTGTCTGACTATCTCAACCATTTGATTCTAGTCCTGTGACATCTGTAGAATTATTCTTTCTGGAAACTTGAGAAATACAGGAGAGGAAATATAACTCATACTAGAATGGGACTCCAGTGTTTGACCAGTGGCTGATTTAGTTAACAGTTCCGGGCCAGCATCTGGGATTCAACACTATACGTGCCCTTTAGTTTGTCCTGTGCAGTGGTCTTTAGCTTCGTTTCACATTTGTCGCAGCTCTTCAGCACGTGTGTACCTTGGTGTATGAGCTTACTGTTGGTTATGAAATGGACCAATAAAACAGCCGCCATTCATTGAGGTTTTGTTCTATGCCAGGCACTGTTTTAGGTACTTGACATTATAAAAATGAGGATCACTAAGATTTCTTGAGTCCTTGCCGTGTGCTAGGCATAAGGGTGAGTGTTTTACCTACATGACTCCTTGTATTCAGTATCTCATTATCCCCATTTTCCATGTGGGGAAACTGAGGCACAGAGAGGTTTGAGAGGCTTGCCCAAGAAATTAGAGAATTAGAGTCTAGGACCATCTCACCACAATAGCTGTCTCCTATTTAGGAAACGTGTACATGACTCTCGGTCCACCCATATTCTTGTTAGGTACCCTTGAGTTGGTTCCAACTCATAGTAGTCCCATGTGACAGAGTAGAACTGCCCCATAGGGTTTTCTTGGCTGTAATCTTTATGGAAGCAGATTACCGGGTCTTTCCCACATAGCCACTAGGTGGGTTCGAACCACCAAGCTTTTGGTTAGTAGCCAAGTGCTTAGCAGTTGTGCCACCAGGACTCCTTGATCCACCCGTACCTTCCACTAAAAATACAAATCTGGGCTCAAACTCCGGGAGGCCAGTCACGTTGGTATTCTCATGTGCAGGGTGGCACTTCACTGTTAAGCATAGATGAGTGTTACCTAGTCCTTGGGGCGCTAGAGGTATTAGGGGCTTTACAGTTGTTCATTCATCCGGTAGTTAGCATAACCGTCTTGTATTTTCCATTGTCATGGTTAATCCCAGCCCTGAGGAAGTGGAAGTTGAACAGCATCCTCTTTTAGCAAGAAAGATATAATTACCCATAGAAGCAAAAATATTATGAAGACTTTAGAGTGTCAGAAATGGCACTTTCATGTCAGGATCAATTTAAAGTTTTGGTTTTTATTTTTTAATCCCTGTGTCAAGGCAGTTCCTCTATAAAAATCACCCTGAGGATGAAGTCAGGTTGCTGGAGTCTATTCAGCCCCAAGCATCCCTTTGGGTTTGTCTTGACTCTCATTCTCCCATGACCCCTATAGCTTAACCAGTATGAAGAAAACCCGCACCCAGTGCCTCAGCCTGTTCCACTTGGATTAGTGATGGGTTTTGGTGGTGGGAGTGGGAATGCTGTGATTTGGGTGTTTTTCGTATAGACTGGCTGGTGGACAGAAGGCACTGCAACCTGAAATGGCAAGGTCTGGTGCTGACAATCCGAGAGAAGATCAATGCTGCCATCCAGGACATGCCAGAGAACGAAGAGATCGCCCAGCTACTCTCAGGATCCTGTGAGTGCTTTGGGGCTACATTGCTGGAGTCCCTGCTTCCCAGAACAGTATGTGTCAGCTGAGCTGCTCCCCTGTTCTTAAGCACTGGGCTGACCCCCAGAAAGATTTTTGTTTGGGGTATAAATGATGGTTTCTTCCAACACAAAATAGTAAAAAGGGAGAGCTGTGCATGTTCATCATTAACTGGCAGTTCACATGAATCAGCCACACGCCATGTTGTTGTCAGAGCAGGTGGGAAGTTCTTAAATTGGAATTCTCAAAGTTGTCACTCTTCTTTGCTTCCCAGACATTCACTACTTCCACTGCCTGAGAATTGTGGACCTTCTTAAGGGCACTGAGGCTTCCACGAAAAATATTTTTGGCCGGTATTCTTCACAACGAATGAAGGCGAGTGTGGGCTGAGGGCTGGGAACGGGCAGCTAGTGACCTCCAGCCTATGGATTTAGAGCCTCTCTAGTTTTTCTGAGGATCTGGTGGGAGACTCTGATTTAGAATATTTCCTCAACTATCCCTGTGTCCCCATAGCTCATGCCAAAAGTAGATCCTACCCCCTGGGTTGACATTTTCAGACCTGCCACTTTGGGGATCACTTGTTGGCACCATGCTCTTAAAGTGGGTGGTCCAGCCAGCGTTTTAGGAGTTGAAGGAGGACAAGGAGTTTATGTTTGATGTGAAGACTGGGAGGGCTTCCCCTGCTGAGGGATTGAGCTGGGATATGACTGCAGAGTGCTTTTCTGGCTCACTTCCTGTTTCTCTTCCTACTCAGGATTGGCAGGAGATTGTAGCCCTGTATGAGAAGGACAACACTTACTTAGGTAAAGTGGCCCAGTCCTGGTGACTGGGGGGAAACCCACCCACTCCAAGGGTTCTGGGACACCAGGTTTATAGAAGGCACAGCTGGTGTCTGGGAAGAGGCAGGGGTGTAGATGTTGCCTCTTGGGGGCAGGGGAGGAAAAGGAAGCAGAGTAGGTAGGCCTGAGTAGGGGTGTGAGATAGAGTGGAGTGCCCCCATCCCTGTCCTGTGGGAAGAAGAGTCATGCGCCATCTTGGGGACCACCATCTCGCACCTGACAGGGAGCAATAAAGGGCTGATTGTGGTTCGGCTTATGTTTTGTAATAGTATAAGTAATAACAATAATAGCAGCCAATATTTTACTGAGCACCCATTATATGTAAGGAGTTGTGCTTGGTATTTTGCATGGATTTCCTTTTTTACTCCTCACGATAGGTATTATGGGTCTTGTAATATTAATGTCCCTGTTTTACAGATGAGGAATGGACCAGAGAGGTTAAATGACTGGTTTTAGGTTCCACAGCTAGGAAGGCAGCAGCTGGGAAGGCAGCCCCATGCCCTTCACCACCACGAGGGCATTTGTGTGTCCTGGGGCATGCTGGCCTTTTGGTGTGGTTGGCCTGAGGTGTATTTCCTGGGCCCTTCTTAGTGGAACTCTCTAGCCTCCTGGTTCGGAATGTCAACTATGAGATCCCCTCACTGAAGAAGCAGATTGCCAAGTGCCAGCAGCTACAGCAGGAGTACAACCGCAAGGAGGAGGAGGGCCAGGCGGGGGCCGCCGAGATGCGGGAGCAGTTCTACCACTCCTGTAAGCAGTACGGCATCACGGTGAGCAAGCCAGAGGGTCTCGTTGGGGTATGGAGCACCCGGGCTGTCTGCCTTCCTGGGACCAGTCTAGTCTAAGAGGCCCCAGCTCCTTAACTGCTGGGAAGAACTCCCTTCTCAGCTCAAGTTGTGCTCTTCTTGGGCTACTATCTGGCCTGTTGCTGTCTTTTGATGTTTCCTTTGATCTCTTGGACTCTACCTTCTACCACTCTGCCACGGCCCGACTCTTCTGCCCCCTTTAGGGAGACAATGTCCGAAGAGAACTGCTGGCCCTGGTGAAGGACCTGCCGAGTCAGCTGGCTGACATTGGAGCAGCGGCTCAGTCTCTGGGGGAAGCCATCGACTTGTACCAGGCCTGCGTGGGCTTTGTGTGTGAATGGTAATGAGGGCCTCAATTTCCCTCTAGCAGGAGGGGCAGTTTACCTGTTTTCCCGGCCATTCTCTCTTCCCCACTTGTATTTTTCCCAGGTGACATTTGAGCTTTATTTTACACACTTAAATTCAGTGAGAGTCTTGCCCATTTGACCACATAGCCCAGGTCAAAGCCCAGTGTTGGCTTCATGCATGGTCAGCAGGAGGGTCTGTTATGTGATCTCTTGAAGCCCCACAGAGCAGGTATTGCCAATGCTGAGATACGTGCAGAAGCGAGGAAACTCAACAGTGTATGAATGGAGAACGGGGACAGAGCCCTCTGTGGTGGAGCGGCCACACCTTGAGGCACCTCCTGAGCAGGTGGAAGAAGACGCGGTAAGACAAGCCTTGTTAGGAGGCACCTGCCTTATAGATGTGAGTGCAAGTATGGCTGCCTCCTCCCCACACATTCAGCCCAAATCCCTATGACCTGAATCCAGACTCCCAGAAGGAAGAAAGGGGGATTTGTGTGAGAGAGGCTATAGGTGGAAGGGCCCAGAGAGCCTACTCCTTTTTTTTTCTGACCTTCTTGAGACCTGAGTATGGACGTGGCTCAGCAAGCTGGAACCAGGAGCTCTTCGGTCACACAAGCTCTCTGAAGACAGGCTTTCTCTTGGGGAGCTTGGGGGCCATTGGATTTCAACATAGTCCCAGCAATCCTAACAAGCAGCCGAGGGCTGTGGGAAGACAGGCCCCTTTTTTCCCACCCACCTTCCAGGAACTTATATTTCTTCTCCCCCTTCTAGATTGACTGGGGCAACTTTGGGGCAGAGGCGACTTCTGAAGGGATTGACTATGGCATCTCTGCCGAGGCTGCAGGAATTGACTGGGGCATCTCACTGGACTCGGACTCAAAGGTTAGGATGCACAGAAAGTCTCTGAGGACTTTCTGCGGTCACTGCTTCAGTAATAAGAGAAGTATCGTCTGTGTCTGTAAAGGTATCACTGAGGTTCGTAGCTCTAAGACCAAGTGCAGTCAGAATTTCAAAAGGGACATATCCAAATTTTGACTTCTTTTTTCCTGTGTTTGGGGCAAGGCGTGGGAGTGTAGGAAGGTGATAACTCTACAAAGCATAGCCGAGGGTAGCAACATGTAAGTGGACCCACACCTCGATCTTGGCCACCTACATCAGGGCTGCAAGTCTTTATGACGCTTGGAATGTGCAGCCGTTGAACTTATCAGGGGCTCTGGCCTGTCCCAGCTCTCTGCTGGGGAAAATTCTCTGATACCTTAGGCACTGTTTGCTCTCCATCCAGGAAGCTGGGAGTGACGAGCTAGACTGGGGAGATGATGCTGCTGTTTCGCAGATCACAGTGCTGGAAGCCGGAACCGAGGGTGAGTGCACAGCCCCGCAGCCCTGGCAGAAGTGGCCTGCTCAAGGCCCTGCGTCTTGAGAAGCAAACAAAAATGCACTACCAAGATTAGGCTTCTTGTACATTTAGTTGTTTTCTCAAAATTTTGACGATAATGTGAGTAGAGGGATCCAGGTTGAGGTTCTTCAGATTAAGTCTAGAAACTCTCAATTTTTTGGAGAATGAATATGGGCCATCCATCCCGGTAGGGTTCCAGGAGTGTCTGTGGGCTCCAAAGTCTGACCTGACCCTCTCCTCCACCAACACAGGCTGTGGCAATGATCTGAGCCACTAGAGGGCAGTGCAGGATGAAACTTGACCTCCCACCACCAAGCAGAATGGAAAGACGGCCTTTCTACTCTGAACCCAGCTCTGTGGTCCTCCTTGCACACCAAGGGCTGGCAGGAGCGCCTGATTAGGGCTGAGAGTTGTGGGAAAGGGTAATAACCCTTCCCCCTTTGTTTTGGACAAGAAGTGGCTTTAGTGCGATGAATCTGTGCCCATATTAACCCCCTAGGGCTTCTCAAACTTGGGGTCTGTTCCTTCTCCAGTCCTGAGATCCTATCCTTTACCACCGCTCTGTCTCTCTTCCTGGCAGCTCCAGAAGGTGTGGCTAGGGGCCCGGACGCTCTGACTCTCCTTGAGTACCCTGAGACCCGGAATCAGTTCATCGATGAGCTCATGGAGGTACTGCTGTCCCCTGGGAGGTGCGGGTGGGGCCTGGTCCAGCACAGGTGGCATCCCTCGCCAACACCTGGCCCGACCCTCCCTGTGTACATGTGAAGGGCGCCGAGAGCTTACTGTGTTCTGGAGCAGAGGGCTCATGTATTAGGATGCCCCCTCATTCACTCAGCAAGTGTTTATCACCCACCTCCAGCGCGCCTGGCTGTCTTAGGCACCAGCGATCAGCAGTGAATGAGACAAAGTCCTTGGCTCCATGGAGCTTATAGTCTAGTGGCGAAGGCAAACAAGAAGCAAGATAAGTGAATACACAGGATGTGCCATGGAGAAAATAAAGCAGGGGAGGGAGATGGAGATTGTTGGAAAGGGTAGTGAGTGGTCAGGGAAGACATCGTGAGCAGGTGACCTCTAAGCCGAGACCTGTAGGAGGTGTGGAAAGAGCCATGCAGCTACCCGGAAGAAGAGCTTTCCAGGCTGAGAAGCTACCTCT
The DNA here is from genome assembly GCF_024166365.1 of Elephas maximus indicus. Taxonomy (NCBI): domain Eukaryota; kingdom Metazoa; phylum Chordata; class Mammalia; order Proboscidea; family Elephantidae; genus Elephas; species Elephas maximus. The sequence continues at coordinate 45,513,999 of NC_064837.1, read as the reverse complement.
GCGAAAGCCTCAAGGTTGGGGGGGATGCCCTGCAGCTTGAGGAACGAGGAGGCCAGTGTGGCTGAGCAGAGGGAGCTGGGGCTAAGGAGAAAAGAAGCTCAGGGGGCGAAGAGAGTCAGAACTTTGACTTTGACTGAGGGATGCCAGAAGCCGGTAGAGGTTACTGAGCAGAAAAGCAATGTGATCTCCCTAGTGTTTAAATACTACCCCTGTGGCTGTGATGCTCAGCAGCCTGGTAAGGAGCCAGTGTTCTAGGACCTGTGTTGTGGGATTGGGAAGATGGGGGCCCCTCTTCCTTAATCTCTGGCCCTGTTCCTTACCAGTCTCCTGGTGATTGGGAGGGCCTCACGAAAGCTCGCAGGTACTTTTTCAGCTGAGAGAGGCCCCTCCTAGCCTAAGGGGAGAGGAAGAGGACAAAAGTCATCAAGTTTTTGTGGTAGAATAAGATTGACAAGATACGCAGCTGCTTGTCCAACTCTTTGCAGCCTTAATCTAGGACGTCTCAAACATGGATCCCTAGTCCCTGAATCTCCTTCCTCCCGAGGAGAGAAACTATCTTCCCTGGGGCAAGAGAACCCTTTGAATCTCTGCATTCTTAGTTATCTGATCCGCAGGCCTGGGAGGAAGCCCAGAGTGGCAACACCCTACGTCAGCCTGAGGCAGGGCATGGGGGCGCAAGAGTGACAGCAGAGGCTGCCCCAAGCTCTCACCTGGTATTTGGTGAGTTTCTGGCAATAAAATCGGTCAAGAGGAAATACCACCTCCTCAGCCAGGATCTAACCCACCCATCTCATTCCTCCATTTTGAGCAGTTGGAGAAAATGGCTTCTGAGTTCTTTTCTCAGTTTGAACCAAATCCCCTTCTGTCCTCAGCTTGAGATCTTCTTGTCCCAGAGAGCAGTGGAGATGAGTGAGGAGGCAGACATCCTGTCAGTGAGCCAGTTCCAACTGGCTCCAGCCACCCTGCAGGGCCAGACCAAGGGGAAGATGGTCACCATGGTGTCCGTGTTGCAGGATCTGATTGGCCGGCTCACCAATCTTCGAATGCAGCACCTGTTTATGATACTAGCCTCACCAAGGTCTGCTTTCCCCTGGACATTGGGCTGGTTGGGAGCATCCACCGTCTGTAGCAGCTCTGACCTCTGTGTATTCCTCTTCCTCTTTCATGGCCCCTTGTACCTCTCTCCTGCCTCACGTAACGTCACTTTCTGTACTGAGGGCTAGGGGTCCTCTTTTGGGCAGTATAGGGTGTTTTGATGTACGTAATCAGAATCTTACTTCTCAAGCAGGACTGGGGAACCGCGAGTGAATATTCCTTAAACAAAAAAGGATTTAGGGATGTGGAGGCTGAGAACCAATGAGGGGTTCAGTTTCCTGAGCCTCACCTTTGCCAGCAGCTGTATGGGAATGCGTAGGGTGCACAGCTACACCATATGCTCATCTGAGTGCTCTGCACAGGTATGTGGACCGGGTGACTGAATTCCTCCAGCAGAAGCTGAAGCAATCCCAGCTGCTGGCCTTGAAGAAAGAGCTGATGGTACAGAAGCAGCAGGAAGCGCTTCAGGAGCAGGCAGCCCTGGAGCCCAAGCTGGACCTGCTGCTGGAGAAGACCAGGGAGCTGCAGAAGCTGGTGAGCCAGAGATGGGGAGCCCGTCAAACTGGAGGACCCCAGTTTCTGCCAAATGAGGCCCCCTCCCCTCTCTGCTCCCTGCCCACTTGATATTGCTGACTTTCAGATCGAAGCTGACATCTCCAAGAGGTACAACGGGCGTCCCGTGAACCTGATGGGAACCTCTCTGTGACACCCCTCCACGGTCTTGCCCACCCATCTTTTCAGCCTTCAGGATGGAGGGACCCTCCACCAAAAGCTGATGTTACAGGCCCCTTCCCAGCAAGAGACCAGGCAGACTGGAAGGCAGAAAGCCATGTGAGAGAACTGTCACCCAGGTGGAAGAAGTAGAGGCTGTCACCTCGGCACTCACTATAGGAAGCTGTCTTGATTGGCCCTGTGGCCCAGTCAGTCTGAAACCACAGCTTCTGCTCGGTGTGGTTAGTCTAGTTGGGTTTAATAAAAGAGAAAAGACTCTACTGGTCATTGTTTATTCTGCTTCTCTAAGTCTGGGGTTGAGGCTGTGATTTTGTGGGGTTCTTGATCCAGATGGGCTCCCTGGGCTGTTGGAGCCCCAGGTTAAGGACTTTTCCAATTGGCCTCTGGCCCTAGATACCCAGCTTACCAGCTACAAATGGTCAGCAAGGGGTTGTGGGATAGCTGAGTTGGCTGGGCTCCTTTCTTTCCACAACCAGGCCCAGACTGACCCATTCTGGCCAGCAGCCCAGGAGGGGCAGTTGAGCGGCAGCCTTGTTGGAGCCAGCAAAGCTGTATTTTCCTTTTAATCACAGCTTACCTCCAGGCAGAGGGAAACTGCAGTTTGGAGAGGAAGGGTCTGATAAACAAGGTGGAGACAAGAGTTGTCACCTTCACTAGCTGCCTGTCCACTTCCTACCCATAACTGCCTGCTCTGTCATTGGTAGAGCCCACCCCAGGATAGCACCCCTCTCCCAAGCCACCTACCCATCCCCATTTCCCAGGAAGGGTAGGGGCTGGGGGTGGCCGGCAATTCGATTTTAATTTCATAGCAGAGCAGTTGATTCATGGCTCTTTGTCGCTGGCGTTGACTCCCGTAATGACTTTCCATCAAAATGAAAAGTGGAGTGACACCACTCATTATTCCTGCTGCTTGTTATCTCAGTTCTGGGGAGGGCCACCCCCTCCCTGCTGCCTTTCAGCCGTCCTGGACAGTGAGTGATGGCCCCTATTAATCACCGACCCCGCGGACTCTGGCGGACACGCGCTATCCAGAGGAGAGGCAGATAAGGCAGCATGAACTGCTCGAAGCCGCTCCTATCAATTAATGTCAGCCCATCGCTGCCCCCCAATCCTTGCCTGGTCACCTCCTTTTAGGGGAATTGGGGGCTGAAATACAAAGTCTAGGTGTTGAAAAAGGAAAGATAGTGGTGTTGAATGTTGAGGTAAAACTGTCCTCAGAATGGAAGGGTGGAAAGGGCCCGGAAGGGCTACATTCTGCCCTCAGCTGCTGTGTGGACTCTCTTGGCCGAGGAAGCTATCTGTTTCTCTTGGTCTCTTTCCCTTTGAGAGAATGTCTGCTCCCTCATGCCCCACCTGTTCAGCTGCTGGCTCCATTGGCCTGGCCAGCGCACTGAGGCATGCCACCCATGCCCTCACTCTGTCCCCCGTCCAATAGCCAGCTATTAATACAGACTCTGTTGCCTTGAGGAGCAGAGCTTCCAGGAGAAGCCCTGTGGGCTGTGTGACCATGGCAGGCGGGGTTCAGGCCCTGGAAGCTTGTGCTCCTGCTCTTCTGCGGGAGCTCCTGGCCTACCCTCCCTGCCCTGCACCTCCTTCCCTCCCATGCCCGGGCAGTGGGGAAAGTAGTACTTGCTGAGGTTTAGCCATTTTCAAAGTTTCCAGCAAGAAGAGAAGTGAGCTTAGAGGGAGAGGGTTTGCTCAGAATTTGGAGCAGCTTGGTGCAGTGTGGTCAGGGGACTATTCTCTCTCTGCCCACTCTCCTGCTTAGCTGGTAAAGACCCACCCTGACCCCTAGGCTGATGTAAACATTTCTTAAAAGCATTTAATCCCGTAATAGTTGTGTGTGTTCTTCAGAACCTTTTGCCTCATTTGCTTTGGGCCAGTGCTGCCTGGGTCTTTTCCTGACCACTCTTTTTTTAAAATAATTTTTATTGTGCTTTAAGTGAAAGTTTACAAATCAAGTCAGTCTGTCACACAAAACCCATATACACCTTGCTACACACTCCCATTTACTCTCCCCCTAATGAGACAGGCTGCTCTCACCCTCCACTCTCTCTTTTCATGTCCTTTTCGCCAGCTTCTAACCCCCTCCATCCTCTCATCTCCCTCCAGGCAGGAGATGCCAACATAGTCTCAAGTGTCCACCTGATCCAAGAAGCTCACTCTTCACCAGCATCCCTCTCTAACCCATTGTCCAGTCCAATCCATGTCTGAAGAGTTGGCTTCGGGAATGGTTCCTGTCCTGGGGCAACAGAAGGTCTGGGGGCCATGACCACTGGGGTCCTTCCAGTCTCAGTCAGACCATTAAGTCTGGTCTTATGAGAATTTGGGGTCCGCATCCCACTGCTCTCCTGTTCCCTCAGGGGTTCTCTGTTTTGTTCCCTGTCAGGGCAGTCATCGGTTGTAGCCGGGCACCGTCTAGTTCTTCTGGTCTCAGGATGATGTAGTCGCTGGTTTCTGACCACTCTTAAGACACTGAAGATGCCTGCTGGGCTGTTTCACCTCACGAAAGGGACCGTTCTGTGCCTTTCAGATCTGCATCCAGATTTCCTTCTGCTTTTGATTACATTTAGCTTCCTGCTTGTAAATTTTTTTTTTTTTTTCAGAAGTGCCTCAGAAGTTGTCGTGAGGACTAAAATTTTTTTTTTTTTTTCAGAAGTGCCTCAGAAGTTGTTGTGAGGACTAAATGAGCTCTTAGAACACCACCTGGCAGAGTAAGCCCTTGCTGGTGAAATATGGGAGGAAGCCTGCTGGCGCAGTGGTTAAGCGCTCAGAGGCTAACCCAAGGGTCCGTGGTTCAAACACACAAGCTGCTCCACTGAAGAAAGTTGTGGCAGTCTGCTCCATAAAGATTTACAGCCTTGGAAACTTTATGAGGCAGTTTTATTTTGTCCTATAGGGTCACTTTGAGTCAGAATTGACTCGACAGCAATGGGTTTGGTTTGTTTTTGGGTGAAATACAAGCTCTTATTTTTTTATTGTGCTTTGAGTGAAACTTTACAGTTCAAGTCACGTTCTCATACAAAAATTGGTACACATATTGTTATGTGATCCTAATTGCTCTCCCTGTAATGCGACAGCACGCTTCTCTCTTCCACCGTATATTTCCTGTATCCATTCATCCAGCTCCTGTCCCTGTCTGCCTTCTCATCTCACACAAGCTCTTATTTTTAACTTTCATATTTAACTTATTTTTTAAACTATCAAGAAGTTTGGGAAACAATGGTAAGCACTCTCCATCCTGGCTTAACTTGAGTTCTTGGAAGGGAGAGGTGAGGGGTTCTTTGAAGACCAAGTTCTGAGGAGTCAGGTTTCCAGGGATGGAAAAAAAAAATGGTGAGGAGAGATGGGCCAAGATTACACCCCTGGCATCTTTAGTTTGGTCTGAACTGTATTGCCAAAATGCACTATATTTTCATGTTCACTTTTACCCCACCCCTTTCTAAAAAGGATTTAAGGCAACAACTCTACTTCCTAAGACTAGTCTCCCTGCTTCAGCCTATCCAAAACCTCATCACCCTGCTAAATCCACCACTGCTGCAACACCACTCCGGGTCTTTGGAGGAAGCCTGGCTTTCTGCATCAACCACTGCGTCCATTCAAAGCATGGTTCTCTTTACAGTCACCAAAAGTAGAATCCCTTTCCACTGCAGCCTGTGGTGGCTGACTACATTCAGCTGAGAAGAGGTTGACCATGACCGTGGGCTACACAGAAGCTGATGATGGAAGGCCAGGTAGTCCTCCACCCATGCCCCATTCAGGACTAGCCAGAAAGCTGTGGAGTCCTACACAGTTGGGACCAGGGCCCATTGCCAGTGTGGGGGCAGTGTGCATCACTCAGACCAAAAACTCACCCAACTAAAGAAGGACCTGCTCCAGAGAAGAACCAGCCTAGAGCTGAGGACCAAAGAAAAGCGCTTCACCTGCTGTCAGGAGCTAATTGTGGCTAAGGCTGTAGACCCCCCCACTTGTCCTCTCCTTAATCCCCCTGAGGTTGAACACACAGTTTCTCCCATAGAAACACAGGGCCCAGGGGAGAGTGTTGACGCCTCAAGGGGTTGGCAACCAATGTCACAAAACATTTTGTGTATTAATTATTTAATGAGAAACTAATTTGCTCCGTAAACTTTCACCTAAAGCACAATTAAGAAAAAAAAAAAAAACAGGGCCTGTGGCTCCTCTTTGCCTTTTCACACCCACCTACCTGTCTGGTGCCTAGTTTTTATTCTTCTTTTAATTGCCACTTGTATATTCTCCTCCTCTCCTCCTACTCCCATATATGCACATGTTGTTGTTAGCTGTCTTTGAGTTGGTCCTGGACTCATTGGTGACCCCATGCACATCGGGCAAAATGCTGCCTGGTCCTGCACCATCCCTGTGACCCGCTGCAAATCAGACCAGTGTGATCCACAGGGTTTTCACTGGCTGATTTTCAGAAGTAGATTGCAGGCCTTTCTTCCTAGTCTGTCTTAATCTTGAAACCACTGAAACCTGTTCAGCATCATAGCAACATGCAAGCCACCACAGACTAGTGGTGACTGCACAGGAGGCACATGGCTGGGAATTGGCTGGGTCTCCTGAATGGAAGGTGAGAATTCTCCCATTGACCCACCAGTGACCTGTTATATGCACATACAAAGTCCAGCAAAATAGGAAGTCGAACAGGCAATGCAATGTGGTGGCAATCAGCACGTGCTCTCCACCTGGACTGCCTGGGTCCAATCCTGGCTCTGTTCATACAACCTGTATGACCTTGGGCAAGTCCCTGGGCCTCTCTCAGCCTCATTTCCCTCACCTATAAAATGAGGACACAGGACACAGGGTATTACCTACATCAGGGTAGGTAGCTGTGAGGAGCGTGTAAAACACTTTGAACAGAGAGGTACAGCAAATACAGTAGACAGACATTAGCTGTCATGAGAGAGTAGTGGCGTGGAAATAGCTTTAGACTGAAGTTAGAAGCTTGAGTTCTGTCCTGGCTCCATAGTCTCAGATATCCCAATGTTCCATACTAAGTCCATTATCATCCCCGCTCCACACTTGGTCTCTTTCTGATATTTCCTGTCTTCCTTTTTGCCATCGATGGTCTCCCAGTCTCTGCTGGCTCTCCTCTCTAGTCCATCTTTTCCATGTTGCTACAGTCATTTTTGCCCTAAACATTCCCCTGCTTAGAAATACCGATGCCCTCAGATCTCCCAAATTCCTGGTGTAGCAGGCCAGCCCCCACCTACCTTTCCAGCCTGGGGTCCCCACCTAAGACACCAAACGCACATGTGTCTTCAAACTCCTGACTCCTTTCTTGGCTCCTTCCTGACCTTCATGATGCAGTTTCTCAGAAGAGGCCCAAAGGTCATCTCAGTGGACCTTTCTGCCCACCTCCACCCTCAAAGAATTCACTCCTCCTGCGCGGCATCCCCAAACATCTAGTGTAAATGCCCTTAGAAGAGGGCTCATCTATTGCATTGTAAGGCCTTCTCAAGGTGCCTGTCATCCCCAACTGAGCTTCTGGAGGACAGAGACTGTGCCTTGCTCACTTGTGTGTCTCCCTTGCAGTCTCAACTTCTCTGAACTTCAAAAAGAAAGAAAAAAACAAACCCATTGCCCTTGAGTCTAATCTGACTCATGGCTATCCCATGTGTTACAGAGTAGAACTGCTCCATAATGTTTTCCTGACTGTAGTCTTTACAGAAGCAGATTGCCAGGTCACCAGGCCTTTCTTCCACAGCAATGCTGGGTGGGTTTGAACCACCAGCCTATAAGTTACTACCCATAAAACCTGATCACAAATCCCTGTGCCACCCAGGGTCCCCTGAACTTCAGTGATCTCTAAAGTGACTTTGACTTCTAAGCTACTATGACCATATGGGAAACCCTGGTGGCATAGTGGTTAAGTGCTATGGCTGCTAACCAAGGGGTCAGCAGTTTGAATTGGCCAGGTGCTCCTTGAAAACTCTATGGGGCAGTTCTACTCTGTCCTATAGGGTCACTATGAGTTGGCATCGATTCGACCGCACTGGGTTTGGTTTTTTGGATGAGCGTATGACTCCCAAATTTGCAAGAAGTTAGAGTCCCACAAAGCGCTAGAAGTTTGGAAAGAAAACTGGATTTAGGTAGGCTTTTAAGATAAACCGACAAAACCCAAAAAACAAACCCGTTGCTGTCGAGTCAATTCCAGCTCAGTGATCCTGTAAATCTTTTTTCTTCTGCAGAGCAGCTGGTGGGCTCAAACCAGTGATCTTTCGGTTAGCAGCCAAGCTCTTAACTGCTGCGCCACCAGGGTTCTGATAGACTGATGGTTAGGCCAAAATACCTCCCACAGACCACCCAGGGAGAGCACCCACTCTGAAGCTCTTCTCTTCCCTTTCCCGTCCGGTCAAGGGTTCTTCTGGGTGAAATTGGAGAGCACGGGGCTGTCATCCCGCCCTCTTGGGCATGTCATTGCTTCATAGACCCAGGTTTGCTACCAAATTGGGACCTCAGCCCCATTTATTGTGTGCCGCCCACATATTGGACTTCACATAAGCTGTTCTGCACCCCTATATTCAGACCCCAGGAGGGGCCTCCGGGCTGGCTGTCCTGCCTGGCAGACCAAGGGCCCAGCAGGAAGGTACCAGGCCTGTTCCAGAAGCCAGAAGCGTGGAGCCTGAACCCCCCGGGAGAACCACCTGACCGCTGAGCTGCCTGTGCCCTCCAGATGCCCTTCCTCTCAGCTGACGGGCAGGGCCTCCGCAAGTCATTGGCCCTGAGTAAACTCTCACTTAGCCAGCCTGCCAGCCTCCTCTTACTCCCCAGGCTTCAAAGAAAACCAGTTTGAATATTTAAACTTCTCTTGTGTGTCTAATAAAAAGTTCTGCACTATTTTAACGCCCCAGCTATCCATTACTGTCGGGAGCTGCCCCCTCCCTCCCAGTACCCCCTCCCTCCCTCTCGCCCAAACCACGCGCGCGCGGCAAAGCCATTTGTCAAAGTGCTCCCGCCGCCGGCTGCGCTTGGCTGTGTCTGAAAGGACAAGCCGCCCCAGAGGGAAAGGTGGGAATGAATAAAGGGGCTATGCAAATTGCTGCTTAATCTGCAGAGAAACACCCAGGCTTTGGGGAGACGCTCATTACTTCTTTTAACTGTGATTAACGGGCAAATTAAACCCAAGCCCTTAACTCTCTCCTGGCAGGGGACTTGAACGCAGAACTCTGGGCTGGTGAGGGTGGAGGGAAGCTTCACTCCTGTGGATGTGTCCACAGGCCCCGGGGGCAAAGAGCATCAGTTTCCCCTTAACCCTCCTTATAGACAGGGTAGGAGGGAGGAGAGCCCCGAATCAAGGCCGGCAGACCCAGCACAACTAAACTTAACACGCCGGGAAGGAAGAACGAGCTCTCTCTTCTGGGTTTCTTTCAGCTACTCGGGAACAAAGTCCATGGTTATTGGGTTGGCTTCCCCCACGGAAAAAGCAGGAGAATCCCTTAGGCCTCACCCACCCCATACCCCCCAACATGCTGAGGGTGTGAAAAGTGGCTTTACCCACAAACTGAATTCCTGGTGGAATCAGCCTCAAATATGGGGCTTGAAAAGTAAGTATGAGGAGCCTTCAGATGGCCACCCCCAAAAAACAACCTTAAGGCCTGTAAGCTAAGGAGGTGAGGAAGGGGCAAAGAAGCAGGCGGGAGGGGTTGAGTATAAAGGCACTGGAGGAACCCTGGTGGTACAGAGGTTAAAACACTTGGATGCGAACCGAAAGGTCGGTGGTTTGAACACACTAGCCGCTCAAGGGGAAAGATGGGCAGGAGAAAGACATGTCAGTCTGCTTCTGTAAAGATTACACCCTTGGAAACCTTGTGGGGCAGTTCTACTCTGTCCCACAGGGCCGCTATGAGGTGGAATCAACTCGACGGCAGTGGTTTGGTTTTGGTTGGTTATAGACACTGGAGTCCCTGGGTGGTGCAAGCTTGGCAGCTAACCAAAAGTTTGGAGGTTCAAGTCCACCCAGAGGCACCTCAGAAGAATGGCCTGGTGATCTACTTCCAAAACATCAGCAGCTGAAAACCATACAGAGCACAGTTCTACTCTGACACACGTGGGGTCGCCATGAGTTAGAACCGACTCCCCGGCAACTGGTTCTGGTTCAAGACACTGGGAATACACTGTCGAACATACAAATTTGGAGGGATCAGAGATCCAAAATACTGTCTCTCTCTCCGTTCCTTACTCCATCTGTTTTTACAGAATATCGAATGGCCCTGTATAACCTACAATCACCTCTAACAAACGGCAGCAACTGAAGTGGGCTCTGTAGGTAGAAGAGCTCTGTTTGAAATCCAGAAAACCAGAGAACTCCAGCTGGAGCACTGGGGGGGGGGGGGTTGACATGGTGGCCTGACGTTCTGGAGGCGGGTTTGCGTAGAAATCCTGTAGGGACTCCCTGTTAAACACCGATTTCCCCTAAGCCTGAGTGATTAGGAGGTGAAAGATGACATACAATGGTGACAGACTGTCTGTCAACCTGATGGGGCCGAGGAGAGACACGGCCCTGTATTTTATTTTGTCATGGAGTCGATCAGAAGGTCTGTCATAGAAACCAGGCCTGACAGCTCGCTCAGCGACTCAGCTCTCTTTTCTTAACTCCCACAGCCCAGCTCCACCATCTATTAAAACATTCTGGGCTGTCAGGGATATTAAAAGGCTCTGTCACTCCTTCTTAAAACAGTCATAAATACAATCTGGACGCAGCATTTGGGCAGGAGCCCGGTATTGAATGGAAAGAGACGACAGCAGGTATGCCTGCCTTTCTGGACGCCTGGGCTTTGGCACTGTTCAGAGAGGGAGTGTGAACTTCTCTCTCCTTTTTCTCTCTAGATACAAGAATTGAGTGTGAGCTGTCCCTGTCGGCTCCCAACTTCTGCTGGATTCCTGGCATTTTGAAACAACTGTTTTGGGCATAGGATATAGCCTTCATTAGTGCAACCACACAATTCAGCTTATATCTGGCACCTGGCACACATAAGCCACACCTGTTCCAAATGTCTTACCTATGGAGTCTGGTCCTTAGGCCACTCCGGGGCATGGGAGTGAGGGGAGGTACATACAAAAAGGTAACAGGAGCTCTCATTTTTTCCTCCACCATAAAATTTGCCTCCTCTCCCTCTTCTGCCCTTCCTGCTCCATGCAACCTGGTAACTGACCACCATGGTAAGAACAGCCTTCTAAGGGGCCAGAAACTGACCAGAAGCTTCCCAGGTGGGCTCCCCAGAGCTCAGGCTAGAGCTTGTAATCTTGTCAATGGGAGGACCTGGTCAACTCTGAATCTTTGGATCTCCCCAAAGGACGAAATCACAAATCTTCCAGCCCCCAAAGAGGGGGACCCCTTCCTTTTCACGACTTGGATAAGAACACATGGCCTCTTGCTCCTTCCAGGAGCTGGCCCCTCTTTTCTTAAATTTTTTAATTTTTTTTTTTTGGCCCCTCTTTTTAAGAGCCTCCCATTTGGGATGAAGTACATTTCACCAGCTTGCAGCAGGGATCCCAAGGCGTAGAGCCAGCCACAATCCCCTACAAACTGTAACTCTGGGTTTCCTCTCTGTCCTTTGGGGTGGGTATTCACCAAATGCCCCGTTTGCTGAAACACAAACACAACAAAGGCCCCAAGCTTGACCTTCTGTATTAACATCAGGGCAATACTCAGGACTCTGGCATCTTGGGATATCCTGTTTTCTGCACACCCCGTGTTCAGTAGCTAGAATACTTCCCATCCTAGTACTTTCACTTAACTTTGGGTATTTTTTAACAGATTTAAAAAAAAAATTTTTTTTTAAATAACAAAATTACCTTATTAGTAACTTTCTTCAGATAGTTCACATCAAAAATTTTATTCTTTCTCAAGTATTTATTAAATACCTACTGTATTCCACTATGGAGCCCTGGTGGCGCAGTGGTTAAAGCGATCAACTACTAACCAGAAGGTTGGTGGTTCAAAACCACCAGAGGTTCCACTGGAGAAAGATGGGGCGGTCTGCTTCCATAGAGATTTACAAACTTGGAAACCCCATGGGGTCACTATGAGTGGGAATCGACTTGATGGCAGTGGGTTTGGTTGGTGGGTGGGTGTTCCACTATGCAGCCCCCGAGGGAGACAGATTTCAACCTAAGAGTAGGGAGCCCCTTCTGACAACCAAAGGTGCCCCACAAGGACACAGGTGGGAAAGTCACCATCTCTGAAGATCTTAGGCTGACATTGGATGGATGTCTGGTGGTGACGCTGCAGAGGATGGAAGGGTGGGTCAGATGAATCTGAGAGTCAATGATTTGGGGCACTTGGTATACCCAGAAGCTGGACAAGGCCCAGCAGCTGTTCACCAGCTGCCTTCCATGTGGCCATCTTGCAATTTAATCCCAGATGGTGGGACCCGTCACCCTCAAAGGTCAAGGGGCCAGCTGCAGGGTAGTGGGTAAGCCCTTCTTTGCCTGGGCAGCCCCCAGGCAGTGTCTGTGACCAGAGGCAGGGTGTGGAGAGAGGACACTGAGAGGTCTTACCAGCCACTCTGGTAGAGAAAGGTAGGCTCAGAGCCCCTCTCCTCTGTTCATCTTGCTGGCTTCCACTCTCCCTCCCTCCATCTCCTCTCCTGTTTCACCTGCTTTGCATTCTTTCTCTCTTTTGCTCTCTTCATTCCCCTCCCTCTCCCCCCAGCCTCCCTCATCTCCATGGCAATAAAAGGGGGGTTGGGGTGGGCCATGCCCTGTATTTTTAGTCGCTCCATAATAGCCCCTTTCTCTGGAGACACAGGGGCTGCCTGTGGAACTAATCTCCCCCTGCCTGTCAGCTCACAAAGGGCCGGGGAAGCCCCTCCCTCCGCCTGGGCCGCCCTCGGTGACCCCGGCCTGTTTCCGGGTGCGCTTCCAGCCCTCCAGGGCCTGCAGCTGGGCCTCTCTCACGGGATCCTGCACACAGGCAGGGTCACCCCAGTTGACCTCCCCCGAGGACAGAGGTCAAGCCCCCTCTGGGGTCTCTGATGTGATTGGAAGGGAGTTGAGGCGGGAGAGGAGGCTGGGGGGCATGGGGGAGGGGAGCTTCTCTTTTAATGTAGAATTAAAAGACTCCCTGTACCTCCCTGTCTGTGCCTGTCTCAGGCTGGGTTGCCCTGCCTAGGATCTCATCCTTGGGAATCCAGGCATCTTAGAAAAGGGGTAAGAGCCCTGCAATGGGGCTTCGTCAAACCTGAGCCTGGGGTAGTAGAATCATAACATCTGGCACAAGAAATGGGAGAAGCTAAAGAGGGCAGCAGAGCCTATGGAGCCAGCCCTGGCTTTGAATCTGGTATTTTATACGGTGTGTGCTCTTACACATCTCTGGGCCTCAGTATGCTCATCTGCAAAGTGGGGATGATCATAGTACCAACCTCATACGGTTATTGTAAGAACTAGTGAGATCGTGCACATAACAGGTTTCTTAGCACAGTGCCTCATGTATAGGTATGCATGATATGACAACTTCTGCTAGGTAGGAAGGGGTTGTCAGACTTCAGGAATCATCTACTTAGCTCAGGCCTAGCACCCCCATCTCAGACAGTTAAAGATGGCTGGAGAAAGCACTATATTCAGAGAATATCTGAGGCAGAGCAGTGCAGAGGACAGGAAAGCAGGCTGCCTGGGATGGAATCCCTCTTCCACTCATTGCAAGACCCCAGTTCCCTCATGCACGGGATAGGAACCATAATGGAACCTGCTGCAGAGGATTTTATGAAGATGAAATGTGTTAACACATGTAGAATGTTCAGAAGAGAACCTGGCCCTCATCCACACTATAAAAATGTTAGTTAATATTGTTGATATTACTATCATTGGGTCTCTATGGACCTGCTTTTCCAGAACAGTGCTTATTTCAAATATTCAAAGCATTTTTCATGACAAGCCTCCTCTTTTCCATGTCACACTCCATGTTTCCGACTTTGTGGCGAGGAATGATATGTGACCACTCCTGCTTGCTTGGCTGATGAAAAAACACACATTTTGCCCATGTAGATAGCAGCTCTAAGCAAGGGGCGCAGCTAACCCAGAAGGGAGTAGTTGGCCCCACATAAAACAAGCCCATGTGGAAGACAGGAGTTAGGAAAGGCCACGGGAGGTTGGGCGGGAGCTGCTGACAGCTCTTCTAACCTGTCCTACTCATGACGGGAATCATTTTAAGAGATGGTTTAATGTTCTCCCTCTGTGACCCTGTTTGCTCCTGAAGGGGAAAAAAATAAATAAACAAGCCTAACCAACACATGCTTTATGAGAACATCACTTGCTTGTTTTTAACGGCGCAGTTATTAATACAGCTGTCCTGGCACCTCCCTTACATCTGATCACTGGTGAGTTATGGGCCTTGAATTTCGATTGCTGTTCCCATTATCACAAACACTTCCACACAGTCCTGACAGAGTGAGAAGCAAGCAGCCTTTCAAATGCAAGAGGACTCAGAGGTTGGAGGACTCAGAGGCCTGCCCTCCCCAGCCCCCACCCCCACACCCCAAATCTGGGAGTAAGCAGAATTAGGGGGGCGAGGCTAAGGGTTGGAGCAGAAGGATGAGAAGGAAGTAACTGGGGTGGGAACGGTGCTTGTAAGCTGTGGCGGTGGAGAGAGCTTTGGACTTAGAGTTCAGATACCTCACCTCAGCAGTCTCTCACACTGGCTAGTTCTATGGTCCAGCCCAAACCTCTTTTCTTATGTATAAAGTAGGAATTCATAATTTTTTTTTCCCTTTGCCATTTTTAAGTACTTATAATGTGCTAGGCACTGCCCTAAATGCTTTACAGTAGCATTGTTGTTGTTGTTAGTTGCCATCGAGTCAATTCCAATTCATAGCTACCCCATGTGTGCAGAGGAGAACTGCTCCATGGGGTTCTTGAGGTTATGTGTGACCTCTCAGAAGCTGATGGCCAGGCCTGTCCTCTGAGGAGCCTCTGGGAGGGTTCGAGCTGGCAATCTCTCAGCTAGTAGTCGAGCGCTTAACCGTCTGCACCACCCAGGGACTCCTATAGTAGTGTTATCTCATTTAATTCTCATAACCACTGTATACGCTGGTACCTTCATCCCCATTTAGTAGCTAAGGAAACTTGAGATCTGAGAAATAAAGAAATTTGTCCAGGGTCACACATCTGGTAAGCAGGGGAGCTGGTGTACAATCTCAATTTCTCTGAGGACAGGGCCCAAGCCCCTAACTACTAGCCAACACTGCCTTCTGGAGACGGTGACTCCTGTGCCACATACCGGCAGGATGAGGTGCTGCAGGTGAGCCCACTGAAGTGAAAAAGGGCCCTGCCAACTGCAATGCAGGATAACAGAGAAGGCAGTATTAACAGCTCACCCAGCAGAAGACAAACGAGGAGGCTGGAGTCTGATGAACTGAGAGGGAGGGATGAAGGACCAGAACTAGCAGGGGAAAGGCAGCAACATCCCGAACCAAAACCAAACTGGTTACTTCATGTTGTCTTTGACTCGTGGCTACCCCATGTGTGTCAGAGCAGAACTGTGCTCCGTAGGGTTTTCAATGGCTGATTTTTCGGAAGTAGATCGCCAGGCCTTTCTTCTGAGGCACCTCTGGGTAGACTCGAATCGCCAACCTTTTGTTAGTAGCTGAGTGCTTAATTATTTGGACTCCAGAAACATACCAAAGGAGATGAAATCTAGCAATGAGCAGGCCCTGTCATAGCAAACTCACTTTAGAAGAACACTTTATAGTTTAGTTCATTTGACAAATGTGGATAGACAGTGAAAGGGAAGAACATTGTGGTGTTGAGTCTTCCCACCCCCATCAGGGGTGTTTTCATTCTGACCTTGCGGGATCATCCTCAGAAGCTCTGTCGGAGCAGGGCTCTGGTCCAGCCAAGTGGGGAGAATGGTGCTATTTCACAAGCCCCAGGACCCTGGCACCGCAGAGCTGGCAGCAGTGGAAGGGTGAGACCCCAGACAGAAGCCCCCCTGAGGCCCTGGGAGTTTGACGACAGTAGGAGCTGGTGGAGCTGGCAAGAGGGCATGGAGGTGGCTGGGGCTGTGGAGGGCAGGGACAGGCCCCTTAGCTTTCCCAGGCCCCTGTTTGCTGGCAGTGAGGGGCAGCCTCAAGCCTGCGGTGTCCCAGCAGGCTGCTTGGTATTCCACTCAGGCGCCACTGCGTCCTGCCTCTGGCTCCCCTGCCGACGGGGCCGCCTCCCCCAGCCCGGCCTGGCCATGCATTATCCTCGCAAGATTGAGGAGCTAATGGAGGTGATCAGCACCCCTGGGAAGAGCCGCTCCACTCCCTAGACCCCTGGGCTTGGGAAGGAGGCAGAGCAGTGCTAGTTGGCTCCTCTGCCCACCCTGAGATGGGGTGTGCTTGAGGGGTCCCCGGAACTGAAGAGGGGCTCCTGGGGTCCCCTTTGGAAGGGCTCTGGACCACCTCAGTCCAGGAAGCGACATTGCAACAATCCCCCTCCTTCTCCCCATGGGATCCCCCACCCCCCGCCCCCGACACCCAGGGTCCTGTGGGGAGACCTCAGCCACTCCCAGTTCTCTTGAAGAAGCCTCTGCTTGCTTTGGGGAGAGGGCCGCTCCCACCTCTATCCCCCTCCTCGCCTGACTGCCAGCTGGCCAGCGCTGGAGCCCGCCCTCCACTGCCCATTGTTTCTCAGCTCTCCTCCCACGGTGGGGGCCTGAGACTCGCCCCCCCCAGGTCAGGAGCTCAGGGCAGCCCCTCCTTTCCCTGGGCCTCAAAGGGCGACAAACCCTTGCCACAGTGGGGCCTCCCTTCTGGGGGCGGCGAGGGCGGCAGCTGCCCCTGAAGCGGCATTCAGCACCTCCCTGGGAATGAGTAGAGCAGGCCAGGAGGTGATTCTGGGCATATAAGAGGTCAGATGGGAGGTTCAGAAGCAGGAGGCCTGGGAAAAGCCTGGCCACAGGCGAGACACAGCCAAGGTGGTAGTAATAATGACAACCCCCACACCACTACCAATACCAGCTACCAGTTGCCGTGAAGTTGCTTCTGACTCATGGCGACCCCATGTGTGCTCCATAGGGTTTCCAGTGGCTGATTTTTCGTAAGTAGATCGCCAGGCCTCTCCTCTGGGTGGACTAGAACTTCCAACCTTTTGGTTAGCAGCCAAGTGCATTAGCCATTTGAACACCCAGGTACCCCTACTACTACCAAATTGGCTAATATTTAGTGAGCACTCACTATGTACCAGGTGCTGTGCTTCAAATACATTGTCACTTCATCCTCACAGGAGCTGGGTACATTGCACAGATGGAGAAAATAAGGCTCAGAGAGGTGAAGTCACTTACTCAGGGTCACACAGAGATGTCTGAACAGGATTTGGACCCACATGATTTGACTCTGGAGCCTTGCTTCTAACCTCAGTCCCAGGCCTGGCCACTCCCCTTATGGGCACGGATCTCCAAAACTCTCATCCAACTCCATACACATCTACAAAAGATGTGTTTATCGCCAAAGAGCCTCAGGGATCCAAGAGGCAATTTTTTACCTGAGCCTACAAATAGAGGGATGTTTTTTCTCTGTCTTTTCAGTCCTTCTCACCCTTTCAAGCTTCTTGATTCCTCCTCTTTCCAGGCTCACATTCTTGCCTCCTCCCACCATCTGCTCCCAAGATGGCCGATACAGCCCACCTTGCTTCCCTGGGGTTGCATGGGCCCAGGACTCATCCCTTCCCCAGGTGCTGTAATTTGAGGGGCTGCCCAACTGGAATGGACCAGAGCCTTCCCAGGCTGCCCTCCCACCACTGTGAGTTGGCTGGCCTCTGGCCTCTGCCCTCTTCTGCCATTAACCCTGTCACCTGCCGGACATCAGCCCTCGGGCCCAGTCTGTCATCCGTGGCCAAAGATGGATGGGGGGCGGCTGGGAAGCATAAGCAGCGACCCCTTAATGAGATCTGGTGGGGGAGGGCTGGGCTCTATCAGGCAGTAGCAGGGCCAGGTTGGCGATAACGGGCCCTTGTTGAGTGTGACCCGGTTTCCTTCTGTGGAGGCTAGACAGAGGAGAGTGAGAAGCTGCAGGACAGGCTTGGGGGTCACAGGATTCTTGCCAATCATCCTTACCCTCCCTACCCTCCCTTCCCTGCATGGGCAAACCAATTGGGGGGGATAGGCAGAGGCTGCCCCATCTTTCATTCCTTTTCCTTGGCACTGTGACCCCAGATGGCAGGAAGAAACACAGACACAAAGAATCACTAGGGAACAGGAGACAAGCTGCCTGGCTGAGGCAGTCCCAAGTCAGGCCAGGGAGTCTTCATGTCTCCGACTCAAGACAGACGTTCTGAGAAAGTGGGGGGAGAGAGCCTTTGCAGGGTGTTGTCTATAGAGTGGGTAGCACCTTCAGAGGTGCAAGGAAAGGGTGCTTACTGAAGCAGGCAAGAGTCGGCTGCTGGAGAGGGCGTAAAGAAACATAATTGGGTCATATCACTACCCTCTTCCCCCATGGTGATTCTCCACTACGGAATTTTAAAAGGATGAGATGCTAGGAAGCACCAATTTGAAACTTTCATTGTACAGATGGGGAAACCGAAGCCTTAAGAGGGGAAGAGATTCAGCCAAATCAGTAGCAGCCCAGAACTAGAAGCCAGAGGTCTAGAAGATCAAGGCCCTGTACTTAGCATTGCACTACACTGTCTCCTTGCTCCTTACCCAGAAAGAAAACATAACAGCTGCTAAAATTATTATTCCTAGGCTTGTCTGAAAAGGCCAGTTCATCCTCTCCCCGCCAGTCCCCCAACACACTTATACTGCCTTGCCCAGGGACTTTTAGCAGGTTTGGGAGGTAGGCTAGGGAGAGGAGGGGTGAAGGTGCTTCCTGTTTCAGTCTAGCTGGGAGTAAGGAAGAATTCACTTCTCAAGGACATGAATGAGGCTGGTTGAAAATGGGGCTCTTTTAAGTTTGGAGCTTTTTTGCCCCCATGAAGAGTAAGGAGAAGAACCAAGTAGGTCCCCAGCAAAGGTTGACTGCAAGATTCATGGGCTACTTATTTTTACACTGTCCACTGCCAGTCCATCCCCAGAGCACCTGTCTTGGTGCTGCCTGCAATGATTTGTGTTTTCCCTCCCAGCTGCATCTTAGAGCTAAGCAGGATCATATAGTATGGCACTGGGGGTTTGGGGGTAGGAGGTTTGGAGTCTGGTCCCACTTCTACCTCCAGTTAGCTCCAGTGGCCCTCAGCAACACTTTTCATCTCTCTGGGCCTCAGTTGCCTCATCTCTAAAAGGTTGTACTAGACTATGGTCTTCACACTTCTTTTAAAAGGAAGGATCAGAACCAGCGTTGTGCTATAGCGATTTGTGCTGGCTCCCAAGAGCTCCCCAAAGCTGGCTGTGAGCATTTCTTCTCAACTTTGGGTTTGTAACTTCTGGTTGGTAATTTGATTACTTGTTGACCTTTTGGTCTCATAGTGATGGTTTTTAAGTAGGGGACTGATCTTACAGGTAATACCCTTTATTTTATGTGCCACTCAAAAGCAAAGACGATAAGGGGACAGGGAAACTAGAGTACTTGAAATGAAAAAACCAGAACACAATTAAAGAGAATGTCGACACATGGTAATAAAGGTATCTAATGTCACTGAACAATTTGTGTGGAAATTGTCAAATGGAAACCTAACTTGCTGTGTAAACTTTCACCAAAAACTCAATAAAACATTGTTTTAAAAATTTATTATATGGTGGGGACAATCACAACCAGAAAACATAGAGACCAGGACTAAAATGCAAGACTCAGTTCTTAGCTTCAGCAAATTCTTGACAGTTTGTTATTTCAGTACCATTTTGTGGGATTAAAACAAAACAAAACAAAACCAATTCCCATTGAATTGATTCCAACTCATGGCAACCCCATGTGTGTCAGAGTAGAACTGTGTTCTATAGGGTTTCAGTGGCTTTTTTTTTTTCTTCAGACATAGATTGCCAGGCCTTTCTTCTGAGGTGCTTCTGGGTGGACTCAAACCTTCAAGTTAGCAGCCAAGCATGTTAACCGTTTGCACTACCCAAGGACTTCGTTTTGTGGATGGGGTTGCTAAAACAAACAAACAAACAAACAAACCAGGGTTAAAATCATATTCATTTTAAATTCAATCTTTTCAAAGGGGAAGGGAGGTGAGCACAGATAAAGGGGTCACCAGAGACGATAACCTCACTCAGCATGTAGTGAAAGGGCTCACTTAACAGGCATCTTTCATGCCAACATTTGCCTAGGTTCTGTGGCGGATACAGAATTCAATATTCCCAAAGCTTGCTTTCTTCCGGGCCTATTAGAACCAGCCCGACTGATTTGTCCTTGCTGGGAGGAAAAAAAGGGAGTAAGAAAAAAGCAAAGCAAAGCAAATGTTTGTAGCTGAAAGAGCTGTTGTTAAGTGCCATTGAGTCAATTTTGACTCATAGTTTTCCCATGCGACAGAGTAGAACTGCCTTACAGGATTTTTTTGGCTATAATCTTTACAGAAGCAGATCGCCAGGTCTTTCTCCCGCAGAGCTGCTGGGTGGGTTCAAAGCAGAGCTTCCAACCATTGGAAGCGATTCAGTCATGGCAGTGGGAAAACAAGGGCCCTGTACTGCACTGCACAGCAACCAAATATCTCGCTGCCTAGGCTTTTGATCCAAGTAGGAAACAGGAAGCGGTGCCCCGCTCAAAGATGGCAGCGGACTTCGCCTCTTCATGTGTTGCTCTCCATAGCCCTGCCAGTAATCAAATCTCCCGCATCCGGAAGTTTTCAGGAGCCTGACGCAGGAGATTGGATTACTGGCCGGGCTTGTGGCGAGGGACACACATTTAGAACGGTGCGGTCGGCCGCCATCTTTGAGCAGGGCACTGATGCCTGTTTCCTATTTGGCTCGAAAGCCTAGGCACAAGAGATTTGATTGCTATGCAATGCAGTTCACTGTCCTTGTTTCCATCAGCCTGACTGAACCGTTTAGAACCTGGTTGGGAGACCAGCCTTGTTGCCGTCATCCATGACTGAATTGTTTAGAACCGGTTTTGAAGCTCTGGTTGAAAAGGCCAACTTTTTGGTTAGCAGTCTAGCACTTAATCATTGCACCACCACCTGGGCTCCTAGCTGAAAGAGATCCAACGTTTGATAAAGTGGTTTCTAAATCTGTCAGTCATCAGAGTCACAAGAGGAAGATTTTTTAAAATACAGATTCTTGCCCCTGCCCCCAGATTTACTGATTAAAAATCCCCAGTAGTAATGGTTGCACAGCATGGTGAATGTAATTAATGCTACTGAGTGGTGCGTGTAGAAATGGTTGAAACGGCAAATATTTTACTACAATTAAAAAAATTTCTTTTTCTTTTAATCCCTAGTTGGGAGGGGGCGTCTGCTGTTTAAGAACCATTAAATTCACTCTCTTTGCTGCCTGTAGTGAAGGCTGCAGGCTACAGTCAGTGCGGACCATAATCAAGACTTTAGCCTCTTTCTGTTTTTAAAATTGACTTCCTCCTTAAACATGCAAACAAAAAAAACATTACTGTTGAGTCTATTCCGACTCTTGGTGACCCCGCGTGTTACAGAGTAGAACTGCTACATAGGGTTTTCTTGGTTGTAATCTTTATGGAAGCAGATTGCCTGGCCTTTCTTCTGTGGTGCAGCTGGGTGGGTTCAAACCACCAACCTAACCTTTAGGTTAGTAGTCAACATAAACCATTTGCCCCACACAGGGACCTGATGTCCCCATTATCCCTTAGCAAATATAGAAAGAATTAAAAAAAAAATTCTTCCCCACAGCTAACCTAAATCTCTGCTGCATGTCTGGCTCCCCTCATCTGTATAATAACTTCACTGATGACTTCTGGAGTTTCCTCTTCTTCAGCCTGAATCATCTGGGCTTATTTCTTCATTCAGCAGAAATTAATTCAGCACCTACTGTTTGCCTGGTCCTGTGTTAGGTGTTGAGGAGATGAGGGTGAACAGATAAACGTGGTCCTTGCCCATGGGAGCTTATAGCCTTGTTAGGGGTGGGACAATTAAACTAGCAAGTAGGACAAAGCACTAAGACAGGTGAAGCGCAGGCTGCTGGGATGCAGGCGGTTGGGGAAGGGATAGTGTCCTGAAGAAATGAGGCCTAGGTGGCATTGGTTAGTCCAAGAAAGGGGCATGGGGGAAGCACAGTTCCTGGCAGAGAAAGCAGCATGTGTGGGGCTGAAAGTAAGGCAGCAGAGAGGCCCAACACACTGATCCAAATCCCATATAGCTGGGCATTGTACCCCATGAGACTTTCTGTCATTTCTCTGGCCCTTCCAGAAATCTCTCAGCTCCCCATAACTCTCTGGGCTCCATGGAGCCCCAAGCACGACAAAGAGCTTCTGTCTGATCAGCTGAGATCTAATGAGAGAGTGATCCCAGCTTCCTTACTTAGGCGTCCAACGTGGCGCTTGTTTTAGCAAGGACAGCACTGTGTTGCTGACTCATATGTAGCTGTGCATTTGACCACAATTCCAATGTCTGTCCTGGACTTTATTTCTGCCTAACTTCCCTTTCACCTTTCTTTTTAAAAGCTCTGCCTCTTTGCTCTCTTTTTACTTATCTCTTTCTTTGAAGTGGAACATGTCAAGAATTTGTGGGTTTCGGGGAAATCTGCACCACCCCCCGCAGCTCCTACCCAGGGCCCTTCACCACTGAAATGCAGGTCAGATGAGATGTGGAGTTGAAAGCTGATTATTCTAGTCTAAATGCCCACATCTTAGAGAGTCGAACCAACCTGCGCATCAAGGCTACTGATCCCATCCCTGCCTTATTTGGGGCTGCGGGGTGGGGAGCAGGGGGAAGGAGAGGAGGATGGAAGCCGAGTCAGCCCTAGAGAGTGATGTGCCAGGCAGAATAGACTCTCCCCACCATGTCTCTTGGAAGGGAGAGCAGCCAGGAGGGGGCAGATGCTGATGGGAGCCATGCCAACAGATGAGTCGACTTGCATTCTGGACCAAACCAAATAATGCTTCCCAAGCTGATCTGCCAGGCTGGAGCCCATTATTCTACACTGGGAGTCCAAGGGAAGCAACAGGGGCCACGTAGGAGTTCATTGGTCAATTTGGTGGGTGGGAGTTGGGGGGTCAGGGAGGAGGAAGCATAGAGTAGGTTTGCTTGGAACCGCCCATGGGAGCTGAGCCAGCCCTGGTAGGGTCGGAGGGTTCTTTGGCATTTGCCTGCGGTTACCAGGCCTCCCCGCTTGCCAGGCGGCTGGTGTGCAGAGCCCAGCCCCCTCCCCAAAGAGCCCCTCAGAGAGGCCGGGTGTGGGGGGAAGGCCACCCGTGGCCTGGTGAGGCTGAAGCACAAGCTCCTTCCTCAGCTGCCAGGGAAGAATTTAATTACCAATTAAAGCCCCCTCCATCTGTTTCGGGCCTGCCAGAGAGCTCTCTCTACCCTTTAATTACATCTCTGACAACAATTTAACTCAATTAGCTGGTAAACACAGCAGAATGCAGGCAACCCAGGGCACCCTCTTGTCCCCGCCATCTGTCTGTCTGTCTTCTGCTTTCCTCACTCACTCTCAGTATGTCTGTCCTGCCCCTGCTCCCCCATCTCATTTTGACTTCCCCCTCAGCTTCTCCTTTCTGTCTTCTGCAGCACTCTTGTCTGTCTCACCCCAGCTGGATTTCTTCCCTGATCTTTGTTATTCTGTCTTCCCTTCCCATCTGCTGTTTGTCCGGCTGCTCATCCTTTCCCCTGCTCTGTCTCATTCTGTCCATTCCAACTTTCTCTTCTCCTGCAGGGCAGTCTTTAATGAGCCCTCCTTTTCTTTTCCATTTCTAGTCTTTCTCCGTTTTATCATCCCTCCTGCATTTAACCAAATCCATCCCTTTCAGCAACTCTTCTTTGAGTCTCCTTGTGGCTTTGTTTGCCTAACCTTTACTATCTCCTTCTGCTTTGTCCACTTAGCAGTGACAAACATGAGCCCTCTGAGTAAAATGTGCAGTATTTTAAGCACTTATTTTGCCACTCATGGGGCTAAGAACTTTATCTACATTATTTCATTGAATCTTTCCAAAAAGTAACTATAAGTATTCCCATTTTACAAGTGGAATAATTGACATTCTGAGAATTTTGCAGCTTGCCCAAGGGCACAGAGCTTGTAACTGATAGAGCTGGGATTCAGACCCAGGTCTGTTGACTCCAAGGCTGAATAATCAAGACAGCCCTGGTGAAGGAGGCAGCTTCACGGATGCCAGAGAGGGCCTGAATACTTGAGAAAAGGCTGTGTGCTGCTGAAACGAAGGGCCAAGAAATTGGGTTCCCAGTTAACATTGGGAGGGGGGAGAGAATGATCAAAATTAGGGATGATTTCTGAGAATCTACCTCACTCTCTCTGCTGAAGGGAACCTTCCATATCCTAGTTTACCAGTGTTGAAGAAGTTTCTCAGTCCCCTGAGGAAGTAAAAAAATTTCTAGGACCTGAAAGAGTGGGGGAGAGAGAGAGAGAGAGAAACAAGTAGACTGTAATTATCCTAGCAACCCTCTCCTGGAATGAGGTGGGGGGCTCCATGGAAGAGCCGCCTGATCTGTCTTGTGGACAGGCAGGGACATGATGGAGACCCTAGGTCAGCCAGGTAGTCACATGGCTGTGGCTCAGGCAGACCCTAGCTAGATAAATCTCATCTGCTTTCTTCCCCCATTCTTTCTCGGTTGACTAATCATTCTTTCTGTGATTAAAACAGGAAAGAATTGGGGAAACAGTACAGGAAAGAAAGGGAGCCTGTTTCTTATCTCTGTTTTCTGCCTTCCTTTGGTCTTGAGAGCTGCAGTCCATCCCAAGGGGTTAGTTTCCTTTGGGGCTTATAACCCACGCTGCCCCCTCACACATATCACTGTCGCACATTCTACTTGGCTTTCTGTGCCTTAAGCAAGAGGACCAGGATCCCAGCTGAATTCCTGAAATGCAACAACTGTGCTCTGAAAGCAGATGCCAAATATAGGTTAGAGTCGGCTTCGGGAGGAAGACTGGTACAACACCTAGAATTTTCAATATTACACCTCTCTCAAGGGAGCTCTCATCTGCATGCAGACACAGAAATGTCCTGGGTAGAGGGAACCAAGGGGCAGTTGGGAGACTGGAAAAGAGACAGGGGGTGGGAAGCAGAGAGAAGTCAAAATGAAGAGGCTCTCCTTCTGGCTTCCCCAGTCTTACATAAGCAGTGGTTTTGTGGGCGGTTTCTGTAAACAGCATAATAAAGACCACAGAATAATGAGACTGGTGGGTTGTTTCTTTCTAAACAGACACATGATTACTTAGAATTTCAGAGTTCAAGGGACCAGAGAGATCCATCTAACCCAGGGTCTATCCTGTTATGAAAATTCTTATAATACCCCTGATAATATTCTTTGAATACTTCCAGTGACAGGGAACTCACTACCTCACTGGGTAACATTTTTCCTTTTTTGGATTTTTTTAAAAATAATTTTTATTGTGCTTTAAGTGAAAGTTTACAAATCAAGTCAGTCTCTCACACAAAAACCCATATACACCTTGCTACACACTCCCGATTACTCTCCCCCTAATGAGACTTTTTTTTTTTTTAATGAGACAGCCTGCTCTCTCCCTCCACTCTCTCTTTTCATGTCCTTTTTGCCAGCTTCTAACCCCCTCCACCCTCTCATCTCCCCTCCAGGCAGGAGATGTTTGGATTTTTTTTTTTTCCAGAATGCTTCTTTATTAGACTTTTTAACACTGAAAGCAGTCAGAGAAGCTTCAGAAGTTAGTCAAGTACAACTTAGGAGACTCTTTGGAAGCCTGCTACTTCAGCAAGTACGTTAAGGCCCTCGGGCCTCTGCCCTAACATTAAATCCTAGATATTGTACATAACACAGGCACCAAGTGCACTGGCATTTAGTGGAGACTCTAGATTAAAGCCAGTCAAGGTCTGAATTCTTCTATTGTGTTTCTCCTGCTCTGCTCGAGAACCTTTGTTCTTTCCTACTATCCCAACCAACCCTTAGATTTTGTCCCTCCTTTCCAGGACCCTGAAGGCCATTTAAGGAACTTGAAGCGGTTCAGCAGTGACCAGTGAGTCTTGCATGTCTTGGCATTTTGTAAAGTGAATCAATTTCTATTCCAAGCTATTAACTTTGTTAGTTTCTCAAAATACACATTTGAATTCTTCTTTTATCTCATTGGTGCAGCTGAGAACTTAACTGAATCTTCCCCACTGCTTCAATATTGCTGTGAAAACCGAGCATTTGCTGAGGGACAGTACATACTCACTAGGTATGAATTAAACCCTACAGATGCAGCAGCCACCAATCTGCCACAGAGGGTCGGCAGTCTACAGATCCTTCCTCCCCCCAGCCCTGTCCTTAATGCTGTAACTTGAGGTGATGGTGTTAAGATCTCCCACATGGGGGTGGGGGCAGGGAAAAAAAACAGCTACTATGTCATGGTAAAAGAGGCAAGACAATCTTTGCAGGCCACATTACCAAACAGTGGAAAGATCAACAGCAGCAAAGAATTTAGGTTTTTATTGAACACATTACAAAGGGGTTTAGTCAAAAAGACCAAAGCCCATGTCATCATCAGACTCTTCAGATTCCTCTTTGTTTGCTTCTACTTTCTTCTCCTCAGCTGGGGCAGCAGCTGTGGAGGGGGCAGGTCCTCCAGCTGGTGCAGGGCCAGCTGCTCTGGCAGGTCCACCAGCCCCTACGTTGCAGATCAGGCTCCCAACGTTGACATTAGCCAGGGCCTTTGCAAGCAAGCCAGGCCAGAAAGATTCCACGTTTACACCGGCTGCTTTAATGAGGGTATTGATCTTAACCTCCGTCAGGGTCACCTCGTCGTCCTACAGAATGAGGGCGGAGCAGAGGCAGGCGAGCTCGTAGACGTAGGCCATGGCGCCACAGTGCTGGGCTGGCGGGTGCCCGGCGCAGTGCTAGTCGCCGGATGAAGTGAGGGCTTCACCCCAATGTGGCCTTAGCTTCCTTGGAAGAACCAAGCACCTTAGCGGCAGCTGAGGAAAAGCGGATTGTTTTAATGTTTAGAAAATTCTTCCTCATATTAAGCTAAACACTGCCTTCCTGTAATTTCAACCCTTCTGTCCTATTCTGATCTTGTGAAGCTATGGCAAATGTCATTCGTTCAGGTCCAGCTGTCAATCAAACGTCTAAAAGACAGCCGATGAGACCCCCTGAGACTTTTCTCCTTCAGCTTAATCAACCCTAGTTGCTTCAGCTATTCCTCAAATGTTCTCACTTCAGATTCTCACTATTCTTTCTCTCTATATCAGTTTTCATTAGCAGTCCCTTTATTTATAAATGGTACCCCAGACCTACATGAAATGCTCTAGATTAAGTTCTCTTCGACACAGGATAGAGAAAGACTATCACCTCCCTTGTTCTGGAGACAGTATTTCTTTTAATGCAGCTCAGAATCTATTAATTTCTATGGCAGCCACAGATCATAGTAGCTCCTTTATCATATCAGCATTTTGAGGTTACAGTTAACCGAACTTATTGTTGTTTTTGGTATATGCCACCCTTAAGCCGTATCTTCCCTCATTCTCCTGGAGTTAACTCTTTGGGTGATGAGTATAAATCTTAGCACTTAACTCTTAAATTCGTTTCGTTCAATTCAACTAACACTGATGGAGCACCTGCCATGTTTAACTGTGGTCAATTTGATCCAATGTCCTCATCCCACTAAGATCTTCTGAAATTACCAGACTGTCACCCAAAATATTAATTCTCTCCTCCAGCTCTGTGTCATCCACAAATCTGATGGGTTTGTCTTCCATGTTTTCATCCGATCCCAGATAAAACTGTTAAAGAGTATTGTGCCTCCCAAGAGAACTATTTTGAAAGAAGGAATATCTAAATGATGTCTCTCTTCAAATGGAGGTTATAACTGGGTTTTTGTTTTACTTTGTTTTTGGTAACTTTTTATTTTGATACAATTTCAAACTTACCAAAGAATATTAATAATAGTGCCAAGTACCCCTGTATGCTCTTTACCCATTTGATGAAACACATTTTCATCAAATGTTTACCTTTAGCCCTACTTGCTTTATTCTATCTGTACACTTATATACATGCATATTTTTTCCTGAACTCTTCAAGAGTGAGTTGAAGACACCAGGTCCCTGTTCCCCCAATAAATAGACACTTTAGTGTGTATTTCCTAAGGACGAGGGCATTCCCTTACACAACCACAGTACAGTTGTAAAATCAAGACATATAACATTGGTACTATGATTATATTATATTAATATTATTATTATAATGTCCCTTATAGCTATCCTCATCCCTGTACCCCCTCCCCTTCAGTCCAAGATCCAATCAGGATCATACATGGCATTCAGTTGTCATGATACTTTAGCAGGAGGCTATGGTTTTAATACTTTTGCCTTTGCTAAAAACAGTTTGGAACCTATTGAAAAATGCCAACCTAAGAAAAACGGTTTAACGTCCTACCTTCAAAGGATGAAGATTTGGAACCTCTGAGGATAGCAAAACAGATGTGCCATGGACTCTGAAAGTAATTCCTATGAAGCTTTCCCAAATATTTTAAGCAATGGAAGCCCTTGGGACAAGTGCCGCCTTCTGGTGAGATTACTTTGAAGGGAATATCCTCAAAGACAGAATGACTCCTAGGGCATTTGCTTATAAATTTGCCTCATTACTTCATAGTCAAGCTACACACCATCTTAGAGTTTCTGCTCCCAGAGAACAGGGCCTATGTGACAGACATGTTCTTCCTGGCTCGTTGGTTAAAGTCTTGGGCTAATGGAGCTGAACCTCAGGTTTAGCCCGCCAAAAAGGGTATTTATACTTGCCATAGGCTGAACCCTTAACTCATTGGTCATGAGGGAGGCAAGAAGACAAATGAAGGTGTACAGGGTCATCAATTACCAACAACTCAAATACATGATGGAGTGATGGAAGGGGGATAATGTGGACTTCCCACCATACCCATACCATAATGGAAACCTAATAAACAGGAAACTACATCAACAAGTACCTGGCAGCAGGCTGTATGGTGTTCTGCCAAACTAAAGCAACCTGGACTCCAATCAGAACTCAAGTTCATGTTGACCAAATTACGTTTCTGTAGATTTCTTCCCCATCATTCAGGTTCAAAGCCTTAGAGCTTAGTGCTTAATCCCTCTCCTTCTCCCTCTCTTCCTAACAATCAGTCAGTTACCAAACTTTTTCGTTTCATCACATGTATTCTTTCCTCTCCGTTCTGAGCCAGGTCCTCCTCATCCAGTCTCCTTACTGGTTTCCTGGTCTCCAGTTTCTCTCCTAACCAATTCATTCTATATACTACCACTAGGTAAATCTTCCCTTAAAAAAAAAAATATATATATATATTACACTCTTATATATATATATATATATATATATATATATATATATATATATATATATATAATTTTACACTCTCATTCTCATACTTTCAATAGCTCCCTAAAAGACACAAGATAAAATCCAAATGCCTGGGACCTGTGTTTAAGTCTCTCCTTGTGTTTCCATTTCAGATCCAGCCAAACTCACTCATGCATGAGCAAGCCATCTTCTTGGGCTTTGCTGATGCCATTCCCCGCCCTGTTCCACTCAACTCCACCCTCACTTCCTTAAATACCTGGGCTCCATGGCTGCTTTTGGGAGGACCCCTTCCTCCAAGTCCTGCAACCCTTCCCTGGGACCTGAGTGTTGAAAGCATTTGGCATCTGTATCATGTATTTGATGCTTGGTGCATGGCTCCTGTGTGATTGGTAATTTGAAATGCATCTACTCTTCCTCATCAGAAAGACTGCCAGCCCTTCAAGACCAGGGCCATGTTTTATCTCTCTTCCCATCTTATGTTTAATGTAATGCCATTTATATAAAAAAAATAGCTGGAACATAATGTATGTTCAGTGCTGTTGATCATAGAATTTATTTGAAAAGGGTCTATAATATTAACAGCCAAAGTATATTGAGCACATAATAACCATCACAGTTCCAAATACTTTATATGGATTATCTCATTTACTCCTTCCACAACCTGGTGATCTTGGTACAATTAAAATCCCCATTTTACTGATGAGAAAAGCTGAGGCTTAGAGAGGTTAGGTAATTGCCACATGGTCACCCAGCTAGTGAGTGGAAAAACCAGTGTTCGACCCAGATAGTTCCATTCCAGAGCTCACACTCTTCCTAACCACTGTGTTATGCTACATTTGAAGAGGACAGCTCTCCCTCTCCCCCACTTAAAAGATGTTAAATAATAATAGTTGTGATGTTGATGATAATAGATGAAAATCAACCAGGGAAAGTAGGGCTCTGATCTGCCCAAGCCATCTTCTTTAGAGTCTAATAACTTTACTGTCGCAAAGCTCTTCTCATGTATAGATTCTGTCCCTTCTTGTAAGAGAAGGTAAAATCAGCTTCAAAGTCATGTTAAGAATTTGGCCTGGCCTGAGGGTTTTTTTTTTTTAAGGGTTACTTTCTTCTTATTTCATTTTTTGGTAAACAATAGCACAGAGGAAGCCTCTAATCTCAGGGGAATCTAAGTTTTACAGACCCTTGCCTTTGTTTCTGAATCCCAGGCCAAGCCAGAAATTTGTAAATTTTTCAGTTTCCACCCCACATTTCTGGGGGCCTGGGACTGAGAAGGATTTTCTGGGAGGGCAAAAGAGGAGTGAGGCTGTGTTTTCTCACCATTTGGGTCAAGTTAGGGGTTCCACTGGGGCTCTCCATTTCCCTATTACTCCAGAAAAGAAAAGACAGAAAATAAGAAACATTATGTGTGTTCAGACTGTGTTCACAGAAGACATCTCAGCAAGGCAGTCCCTTTTGAAGCCAGCTGATGTCACCAAGACAGGGCGGGAAGATGGAAGAAAGAAACAATAGAAGAAGAGACAAAGAGGAGTAAAGATGGAGCAAAAAATGAAAATGGAAAACATTGCAGATGGGTGAGAGGAAAGAAAAGAGAACAATGGAGGAAAGAGGAAGGAGAATTCTAAGCCGTAGTCTTCTGTGCATCTGCCTTCTCTCACCCCTAACCCTGGGGTGAAAGTTTCAGGCCCCTCCTTGTAATGCTAGAGGCTACAAATACCCTTACCCTCCAACCCCCGTGCTGGCTCCGGGCGCCCAGAGGTTGCAAACACGGTAGGAGGGGCGGCTTGTAAACAGTTTGTGCAATTTTCCTCAGGCGGTGCCCGTTTTCTGGTGCCATTTCTTTCCTTTCAGCCCTCCGGGAGTTCCCCCTCCACAGACCCCAGCCAGGCTCCAGTGGCCCCCCTCTCCCTCCATTCCCCCATCTCTCCGAAGGGGCTCGCATCTCCCTGATGCGCTCCGGTCTCTGTCTGAGCCATCAATCAAGGGTGGCAGGCTGGGGGAAACATGAAAAAGAGCCTATTTGGCTATTAACATCCCCTCCCGCTTTGTTGTCTCTCTCCTCCCCACTCCCCGACCAGCCCCCCAAGCAGCCCCTCCCTTTCCCCCTTTTGCAGGAGACAAAACCAGACTGACAAGCTGAAGACTCAAACATTAATCAAACTGCGCTCCGGAACAACCTTTCCCTCGCATTAATAAATACATTTGCGGCCCCTCATTGGACAGTTGGCCTAATTTGTTTCTGTTTTGCGGGGTGGGGGGAACGGCCGCGCCCGCGCCCCCCGGCTCCCAGCAGCCCGGTGCAAAGCAGATGTTCCGCCGCGGACGCGGAGCTGCGCCGAGCCGCGCGCCCCGGAGGCCGCGGTTGCCATGGCGACGGCCGGGCCGCCTGCTGTCGCCGAGCCCGCTGTCTCGCCCGCTCAGTGATTACCTCCATCTCCGCCGCGTTCGCCATACGGCCCGGATTTTAATCAGTTCCCCTCCCCCTTCTCTCTCCCCTTGGCCTGGCCGAGCCCACCCTCCTCTGCCCAGCCCACAACCTCTCCAGCGCCCACATCTCTGGGACTCGTTAAGAACGACTCGCACATCCGTGATGGTGCTGAGGAAGGCAGAGTGCAAGCGAGGCTCTGCACACCCGCCCAGGGTTTGGGAATGACTGGCCCAAGTTCCGAAAAGGTTCTGTGCACCCGAGGCCATCCTTGATGGCACTGGACCTCTGAGGTCCGGCTCCCAGCACAGTCTCTAGAAGAGTACTATCCTCCCCTCCCCTTTTTGATTATGTTGAGGCAGGTCACCTGCGGTCCCCAAGAGAGGTGAGGCAGGCAACCATAGTTCCCTTTCCCTTCCTCTGTACCGGACTCTTGGATTCCGAAAGTGCTAGAAATGATTTATTCTGCACTGACTGGAGGTGGGGAGGGTTTCTGGGGGGTCAACTCCCAAGCTATGTGTGGGAGCTAAAGCCCGTGGTTTCTCATACTGAGGGGGGGAGTGGTGAGGCACAGGCCTGGTACTCAAATGTTGGAGGCCTGGCCTGAGTTAGGCCAATGGTTACTTTAGCCCCTTTCCCAGCACACATAGACACACAGACACACACAGACACACTGCTTCCCATGATGCTCCCAGGTTCAGTGTGGCTTGTTTATAGGTGGTCTCAGATGCCTTCCCAATAAGCAGCCTTGCCAGTGATACTCTGTGTCCCTTCTCCAGGCTTGGTAGTGGGGAGGGTGTGGTTCTTCAGTGAGGCATGCAGGGCCCTGGGGAACCTACTAGGCTTTCTGTTGGGGAGCAGCGTCCCGTCTCTGAGACTCTGAGGCTTCATTACAAGATTCTAACCAAAGGCACCCTTTCCCAACATCCCTGACATCAGGGCGGGGTAATAACAGAGGCCTATGTGTCAGAATCAACTCCACAGCAGTGGGTTTTATTTTTATTTTTTATCATAGGCAAGGAAGGAGCCCTGGTGGTGCAGTGGTTAAAGTGCTAGGTGGCTAACCAAAAGGTCTGTGGTTCCAATCCATCAGCTGCTCCACTCATGGGGAGAATGATTTAGCAGTCTGCTCCCATAAAGATTACAGCCTTGGAAACCCTATGGGAGAGTTCTACTCTGTCCTATAGTGTTGCTATGAGTCAGAATCGACTTGACAGCTCACAACAGCAACAACAACAATGTAGTCAAGGGACGCTTAGGAGGACAGAGGGGCTGGGAGTGAGGGCAGCATGGAAGCAGGACAAAACATTCAGGAGAGGAGGATTAGATTCTGGGTACAGATCCCACATTCCAAACTAAATCACAAGCAAGGAAGCCCAAGGTGGATGGAGTAAAAAATAATTTCACTTATGGGGAGCGACCCCCTTGGAGTGGTGAGAAATGGAACCACACTTGTTCCAGAAGAGCTATCAGTGCCAGGGAAAGCTTGCTTAAACACTCCCACGACATTCCATATGCCAGCCTTGGGCCCAGTGTTTGCTGCAAAG
Organism: Elephas maximus indicus; assembly: GCF_024166365.1. Lineage (NCBI taxonomy): Eukaryota > Metazoa > Chordata > Mammalia > Proboscidea > Elephantidae > Elephas > Elephas maximus. The sequence goes on along the minus strand of NC_064837.1, from coordinate 45,480,897 downwards.
TCCTGAGCAGTAGCAGCGAATGAGAAGAAATGCTACTCTGGGCTCCTGTTCCTCTGAGTTGACTAAGTATCCTCATACTAGAGCTAGAAGGGCCTTTAGAGATCTAGAATAATCCTTCATTTCACAGACGAGAAAACTGAGACCCAGAGAGGGACTATAATTTGTCCAAAGATCCCAAAGCTAGCGAACGGTGGAATCACGTTGCATTTTCTGTTATGGAGGCTGCTGACCCCCCTCCCTCTTCTCTCTCAGAGGCAACCGGCTGGGAACCCCTGGTTTCCAAGAGGCACAAGCAGAATCCCAAATATCTCAAGTCTTTCCAAGCCCCTAGTCACCCTGTCTCCTAAAGGCCTTTCACCTGAAGACAGCTCCACTGGGATGACAGCTCCCATTGGACCTGGCTGGCCCAGGGCCTCTCTCAGGGGGTAGTGGGTGGGGAGGGAGCTTTTGTGGGGCCTCCCTCAGTGGATTGTCTGCAGCTCTGTCTTTGTCTGTCTGTCACTCAGAAGTGAACCATGGGGGAGAGGTCAGGCTGGCTGGTGGAAAGGGAGAAAGAGGCTTGTCCCTGTCAGAGAGGGGTAGAGAAGAAGGCAGGCGGGGGCCACAGCTCCTTCAGCCTCCTCATCCCCCTCTCCTCTCCCACCTCCTCAGCTTCCTTAGGGAATTCCAGACTTAGGCTCAGGAAGGAGCAGACCTAGGTAATGGACACCTACTTGTCTTAGGACCAGGGCAGCAACTGCCCACAAAGACCTTTCTTCTTGTCTTGCCCTGTGAAATCATGGGTCTGCTTTGGAGATCTGTTCCCTTGCCCTGCCTGTCTGGATGAAGAGGCTGCACAGGGGTGTAACTCAAGCCTGCTGGGAAGGGGTTCCATTGGGCTCCCCATTCCATATAACCACCACTCTGGCTTCATGCCTGTGCTTGCCTGTCTCCCCTGCATCCCACCTGCCTCATCCGATTCCCCAGGCTCCCCTTCTTCCCACCGCAATCCCAAACAGGCCCATCCCCTGAGAGACCCTGTTTTCAGGCTGCCCAGCTTCCTCTGTACTCTGATGCATTTCCCCAGATTGTGTAGTTTCCAATCTCTCCTTGTTTCCCCTGCACACGAATCTACCTCCCCAGATTCAACTGTTTTCAGGCTTCTCTATCTCTCTCTCTGCCTCCTGTACACAAGCTGTCTCCCTAGATCCTGCTGTTTCCAGGTTCCCCCTTGTTTCTCCGGTACACAAATTGGCCTCTCTGGGTTCGGCAGTTTCCAGGACCCCTTTGCTCTCTCACTAGGCTGTTCCATCTCCCCAGATTCAGCTGTTTCCAGGCTCCCCTCATTTGCCCTGTACACGGATACCTCTCCCAGGCTCTGCTGTTTCTAGGCTCCCGTTTCCCTTGTACACGGATCAGTCTCTAGCTTATGTTGATCCCAGCTGCCTAAGGGATTCAGCAGGTTTAAGGAAAGTGGAAGAAAAAAAAAGATAGAAAGAGGAGGAGAAAGATTGTCACCAAAGAAGCTTCTTATTTCTCTTGTGACCCAGAGCCCTACTAAGCAGCTTGCATACAGCAGCCTCAGGGCCTTTGACACTACAAATAGGTCCCTTAAGTCGATCTGCCCTGGGGACACCCCAGGATCTGAGCTTTAAGCTGAACATCCTTTGGAGCGGCCCAGGCTTGGAGTGGGGTGTGTGTGTGTGTGCTTTCGTGCACATGCACTCCCAGTGGGACAGGCAAGAAAGAGACTTATCAAGCCCTGAGCCATCTCTCAGACCCCAGCCTTACTTGCCTCTCTTCTGCTATTTCCTCCTTGCCTTCCCACCCCTATTTGCCTCTTTCCTACCTGGTGCTGCACCCTAGTTTCTCTTCATTTATTCAGATAGAACCTAAAAAAAAAAGGATACCCCAAATGCACCCCCAGAACAAAATGGATACAGAGCTAGAGGCCCACACATTTGTTCTTCAGGTTTTCAGGATGTCATAGTATGCATCTCAGTCCCTGGAAACTCTACACCTGGCCTAGCATCCTGGCCTGTTCTCCAGCCTTCAGAATGCATTGTTTCGTCTTTGATGCATAAAAGCAGACTTCCTGCATCCTGATTCTTGGATCCAGGTGTATTCTGTCAAATTTTCCAGGATTCTTACCTTCTCTGATTCTTTCACTACTGCCCTCAAAGTTTCTGCTGGAATCTGAGGAAGTGCATCTGATTTCCCATCTCCTTCCTCTCCTCACACCACTACCCACCCAGTAGTCCAATCTCAGCCATTTTGTCAGCCAAGATGGGGCAGCGCATAGCAGGGGCAGGCCCTCGGGGCCCAGGGCAGTGCCCGAACAGAAGAGAAGCCTTTCTTCAAAGGCAAGCCCACACTCGGACTCAGACCTCACTGCTCCTGGGACCAGAGAGCAGCCTCCTGCTCAGCTGAGCCTCAGTTTCCCCACCTGTCGAGTAGCGATGACAATACCTGCCAACCTCATAGAGGCAGGCAGTGCAAATCAAATTATGTATGTGGAGGAAACATTTCTTTTAAAGCGCACTTGACAAATGTGAACTTTTTACATGAATCATATTAAAAGAAACCTGTGTGTGAAGCTATTTGGTACATAAATTCTTTCTTTGTCTGAAAATAAATGCAGTGGATGGTAGGCATTTATTAATTATCGAAAACATACTATTGGAGTTGGTTTTCCTAGAAACTGTACACAATATCTGTATACGGTTGTCAATATTCATTGAACTGTAGACTTAAAATGGATGCATTTTAATGTATGTAAATTATACTCAATAAAGCTGATTAAAAACATGCAAAGAAAATTGTGAATTGGGGTTTTGAGTCAAAAGCTCTGCTATTTTTCTTTCATTGCCCAGGAAGGCACTCTTTGTCAAGGAAATTATATTTCTGAATGTTAGATTCTGATGCTGTGTAGAAAGCATGCAGTGGGGCAGAGAGGATGAGCAGGGTTTCAGGAAACGTTCATTCCTGCCCTGGCTCTGCCACTTGTTAGTTGTGTGACATTGAGCAAGTCATCCACTGAGCTTTAATTTCCTCATCTGAGGGTCTACTCCAGCTTGCTTTCCCAGAACCAACAAACTTCTTCTTTCTCCCTCAGAGTATAAGATTTATTTAATGCCCAAGCCCCTCAACATCCTTCCTCAACCTCCCAGCTACCCTGGGGTCATTCAGAAGAGTTGGAGGGGGTCTGGTTTTCTTGACAGCTTATTCCTTGGAGGCCCTGTTTCCTCAGTGCAATTGCTGTGGGGGGCTCCCAGAGTCTCTTGCCCTCACCGTTACGATTCTCCTCTGTGGTCTAGGGGATCGAGCTCTAGGAATAGACTCCGATGCTCAGGGCTCTGTAGGATAACTGCCACCAGGTAGGAAGCAGATGCCCTCTAGATACAGTTCTTCCAGATCTTTCCACTGTCCAATCTTTGATCCCAGTCCCTCTAAGAAGGATGGAAGTGGGTCTTGCCTTATAGCGCCATCTTCTGGGCAGAGCTGTGAGAGCAGCTTCTTCTTGAGGCCATCCACAGAGCCTGTGAGATATTTTTTGGTCTGTTTTTATCTCCTATCTTCCCCCGTACCAAGTTCTGAATTCTGTACTTTTTCCAGCCCCCCCCCCCCGGAAGGAATGTTCCAGGAACTCTCCAACTTCTGAACACAGGGCCGTCACTCTGGAGTGGTAGGAGGGTCCCCAACCCAATGAGACCCAGAAGCAGTTGAAGCCAGCTTCTACCAATCATTCCACTACTGAAGCCAAATCTCCACAGTTCCCAACATACCCATCCCAGGAACCCTATCAGTCACAAAGAAGTTGCCTGGAGGCAGGAGTATAGACGTCATGACTTCCAGGATCTTCTTCTATCCTTAAGTTCTTCTAGATAAGACTTCATTGGCAGCCATGAGAATAAGATACATATTTTCAATGCCTTAAAAATCACGTATCTAGATAAAGAGAAATTGTGGATCTATTCAAATGGAATCAGATCTCTCCTGCCACTTTTTCTGTCATTTGGTCTGGGGTGTGTGTGGGGGTGGGTGGGTGTGTATCTATTTTCAGAGTAGGAGTTGGTAGGGATGATAAGAGAGCACCAAATACATCAGTTACAAAGTGGATTTATTATTATTTAACATATTTTTCAGAATCTAAATGTCCAAATGAAGACATTTAGAAGACTTCTTTCAGCATGATTGCCTGAAATTAGCTGAGCCAATTCAAAAGCTCTGAGAATGGACTTGATTTTTTTCAAACTGCTTGGTGAAAAGGATCAATGATCAAGCTGGGTGGCACTGTTTTAGATAAAGAATGAGAAGTGACTAATGAAAATAATTTCCTTCTGTGGGTCATAAAATGACCCTATTCCCTTCTTCAATTCATATCTCATGTTGCTGGCAGAATTTTGCTCTCAAAGCACAGACCTGATACCATTTAACCACTTGAAAATCTTCAATGGCTCCCTATTAACTTCAGAATACAAGCCAAGCTCTTTAGCTCTGCGTTTGGCAAGAAGAGCACTGGATAATGGAGTAAGTCGGGAATGGGTTTAAATCTCACCTCTGTGTCCTAGACAAATTATTTAAGCTCTTAGGCCTTCAGTTTCTTCATTTGTAAAATAGGACTCACAACAACTACTTCCTTAGGTTGTTTTGAGGATAATAGTATTTTTTTACAGAGTAGGAAACTCAGTAAATGGTAGTTATTTTTTAGCATGGCATTTCTTGCCCTCTGTGATCCAGTTGTGACCTGTCTAGGGAGAAGCTTCATGTCTCAATACATCCCAGTTATCCAGCCATGCCCCCTTCATCCTCCATTTGGGTGACATTTGCCTACTTGTTTAATCCCTTAAACAAGATAGGGCTTCTACACATCTTAGCTTTGCTTATATTATTGCTCCCTTTTAGTGTCTCTTTTCCCATCTTCTTTCTGTCAAATACTGTGTAATACACCATCTCCTCTGTGAACCTAGTCTATGAATGTTTATAATTTCATTATCTGCATACACAAGTTTGTTCCCAGACAAGCTGTAATCTCCTTGAATCAGGAACTGTCTTCCAATTCATTTTAGAAGCTCCCACCAACTCCCAGCAAGGTGCCTGCCTCAGAAAAGCCACTGAGGAAATGTCTGTTGAAAGAATTCATTCCAAAAAAGAATTTAATTTTACTACTTTTTTTTTTTGTAACACTGCTTTTCTTTCCAAAGAGACCATTTTAAGGGATGGCACTCATCTACATGTACAGTATAAATTCCACATTTGTTTCACAACCACTGCCATTTCATTGAGATTATTTTCCATTTTTTGTTGGCAGAGATGAATAGGGAACAGTTTAGGACCATACAAATGGTGATAGAATGATAGTTTGGTAGCCATTTGATTAATTTTTTTTCCTTATTTAAGTATGACTCACCTAGAGCAAAGAGCACAAATCTTAAACATAGTGCTGCGAATTTTTACCACTACTCAGATCAAGCTATAGAACATCATTTGAGTTTTAAAGGTATTTCTACCTTGAAATCTCTCTCAAATCCCTTCCCTCTTTTCAATCCCCCACCTTCACCCCATTGTCCTGTTGGCCCCAATCGCTTCCCAATCAGTCTCCCTCCCTTTCTTCTTCCCTTTCTCTGGTTCGTGATAAACACTCAAATATTGAAATGAATGGATGCATACTGTTGAAAGGATGAGACACAGGTTTGGGGGGGGGAAAGGTGGCCTCGTAGGGTTGTACCCAATCTGCTTTGGGTAAATTATTTGCCTACCTCGGGTTCCGGAGTTAATGGGTAGCTATTGGGACTTCTGAGGTAAGATTTTTTTCCTCCTAAAAATATAGTAGAGTTTCAAAAGGAGCTTGAGGGAGCAGAAAGTTTGAGCCTCAGGCAGGTCCCCAGTCACCGCCCCCCCCCTCCACCCGGAGTCCCACCCCTACTCCCTTGGCCTGGCTGCCCCCGCCTCCGCCAATCCGCGCCCACAGGCAGTGACACCCGCCAGGCCGCAGTCCAATCAGCGGGGAGCCATCCATCACTGTCTGAATACAGGCCAATCCGACAAGCCCTACCTTCCTGCCAATGACAGGAAAGCAGGGAGCGCGCGGAGCCCGAGAGGGGGCGACTGGTTCTTGGCAATATAAAGGGGGCCCGAGCGCCGGGCGGCGTATCCTCTGTGCCCCTAACTGGATGTGGGTATGGCTAACGTCCCCTCCCGCACCAGAGCCCCTGGGTCAGTGTTTCTGTGCCCGCCCTGAGGCTCGGCCCACACTCCTGGGATCTGGGTTTCAGACGTACCCCGATGCCAATTCAACGAGAGGAAAGGGGGCGCCCTGAGCCTCCTTCCTCACACACACTCGGGACCCTCTGCGTCGCCCACAAGCGGGAGGCGGGAGGATACAGAATGACGGGGAGGGACCGTGGGGATGCGAGGAGACGGGAAGGCAGACCCAGGCAGCTCCCGCCCGGAACCGCAGACCGCCCTTCCCGAAACCCGCAGATGGCGCCTTGCCCGCCCAGTCCTCCCCCCCCGCCGGCTTGGGCCCGAGATAGCCGCTAATGAGCCGTCTGGGGAGAGCCAGTGTCAGCCGGGAGAGCTCTGGGCCGACGGCCAGGCCCGCCGTCCTGGCGGCTTTGCCGGGCTGCGGGCGCCGAGAGCCGGCCGGAGGGCAGCAGCCGGCCGTCCCTCCTGCCCTAGCGAGGTCTCGCATCGGCCCCCAGAAGACCGGCCTGCAAACTCGGGCGCCTCGGGGAGGAGCAGAGCCCCCTCCCTACAGGCCTTCCCCGGGTCCTCCTGTCACACTGCGCTACCCTCCAGGCTCGCCGTCTCCCCTCCCATAGTCCTTTAGCCACAGCGAGCGAGGAAACTTTGGTCGCCTCTCTGCCATTACCGTGCCTCCTCGGCTCTCTCCTCTTAACCCAGTACAGACCCTGTGTGGGCGAGGGGGTCTGACGTCCCTGGGGCAGGGGGGCGCTCTGGGAAGCCACCTCTCCCCCAGCAGCTCCCTCTCGGAAGCCGGGCTCTGCGAAAATTGCTGCAAACATTTAACCTTTCAGAGCCTCAGTGTTCCCTTCAGTACAATGGGGATAGCATCGCGTAGCTCACAGGATTCAGTGAGCCCCAGTACGTGTGATGCACCAGGCTCCTGCCTGTCTGCCCTCATTCCGGTCCCAGCACAATTGGAATTGGTGGGCCAAGGCGTGAGTGACTGGGTTGCTAGGAAGCGATTTCGCCCCTCCCGGCCTTGCGGTTGCTTAGGGGCGGTGGCCGGAGCCGGGCACCGGGTGTGGTCGCATATTTGCCAAAGTATTTCTGGAGAATTTCTCATTTCCCGTCTCCACGCTGGTCCCTGAACTCTATGGTATTTAATTGCATACTCTTTTCCCTCCTTCAGAGATGCTTTTTGAACTGTTTACTGGAATGAGTGGTACACATAATGTTTACAGTGTGTATGTTTACATAATTATACTTCTATCATTTTTCTCTAATTACTAAAGTAGTCATGCCCTATGAAAGTATTTAATTCTTGCAGGGTTTTATAATGTAGGTCGCGATAACCCGCAGGGACAGGCCCTATTAACACCCCAGGCTTGCCGCTTTCTTATTTATAGTGGCTAGTGGAAATTGGTGTGCCCACGCTGGCGAGGGACTCGCAGGGAGGGCACACAGGCTGGTTGCTAAGCAACGCGCGGGCGCCAGCGTTGGAGACCAGCCAGGAGCTCAGAAGAGCAGTGATTGGTCCCGCCCTGGGGGCGGAGTTAATCAGGGGCGCGCGACCCGGAGGGAGAGAGTTTCCCGCAGTTCCCTCCAAGTGGCGCTGCAGGATCGCGGATGCTGTCCAGGGGCGGGGTTTCCTGTCGCGCTCGGTGCCCTCGAGGGGCGGGGCGGGGCGGGGCGGGACTTGAACTGACAGCTGCAGTCTGCAAGGGATTAGAGGGAAGCGAGCTGCGCCGGAACGGAACGTTAGACACGCTAGGAGACAAACGTACAGAGAAGCAGAAAGTGTATACGTCAGGGAAAGCGAGAAACAGGAGGTTCTGGGGCAGAGGGAGAAAAGGACTCGCGTTCCACAGAAATGCATCTCCATCCTTCGCGTCTTGTCCCTGGGATGCTCTTCCGCCCTTCTTTCCCTCCGGACCTGCAATCCTTCACACCCAATGGAGCGCAGCGGGTACACTGGACACATGCGTAGTGGGGGCTGACCGATGCTTCCCCGCCCGCAGCACCCAGTCGGAGCCAGGGCAAGCTTGTAGGGCTCGAGTGCCCAGGGTATGTGCCAGTATAGGAATTCTGCGGTCCCAGGCATGCCAAGAAAAATAGTCACGCTGTTCCTCAGTTTGTCCGGAAGAAGCCGTACTCCCTTCCCTTCCAGAGGCTGGGAATGGAAAAAGTGACTCAAAGAGTCCCCAGCAGGGCCACCAAGTGTGTACTGCACACACAAAATCCGGTGTCATCTATTACTCTCCCTTTCCAGGAAGTACGCACTGTTCTTCCCATTGTTACTCTTTTACTATGTCTCACAATCCTACACAGCCCATCCCACGACACATGGGGCCACGTGGTATCAGTGTTACACTCTTCATTACCTTGAACAGTTCCCTTCCCCTTGACTAACCCCCCTCCACAACCACAAGGATAACACCTTGGTACTGGGACTCCCTGAAGACGAGCCACAGAAGTAAATGAGTCTTGGATCTGGGACACACACACACTCACACTCTCCAGGCCAGCAAACAAAAGCAGGTTTATTAGGGCTCTGGGGCCAGGAATGCCTAAGGTCTGAGTTAAAGCAGCTCAACTGGTTCTCATGCCCTAGTGGGCAGGCCAGGGCATGGGAAGGGATGACTCAGTGCTGGGGCCAAACCTTTGCATTTCAGAGTCCCTGGCAGGGACCTCAGAAGTCAATTCCAGGAGGAGTCTGGGGACGCAGAGGAGTTTCTCCTGTCCTCTGGGGTCTTTGGACTTTTTCCAGGATTGGGGAAATTTTCCAGGGGTAGGGAGGCTTACATCCACAGCCTTCATTTCAGTAATGACCATCTAATTTGTTCCTTGGCAGACTGAAGAACCTGAGGGTTGGCCGAAAAGTTGAGAGAAAGAATTGGTGGGAATGTCAAGGACCTTTTTACCTAAACACTGCACAGAGGGGAAAGTCTACGACCCATCTTCCCTAAGCATCCCTGCAACTCCTGCTCACTAGGTGGCAGCAGCCCATCTCTGCCTGGCTTAGGTGGTGATGGCAGCCTAAACTGGCTTCAGCCAGCTCCCACTCCAGGCCAGAGCCTGCCCAGCCACCCAGTTCCTGCACCTGCACCCTGTAGGTGTGGTAGTGGCTCCCATCTCCCCTATGCCATTCCAGCCCCCACCCACAGTGTCACGTCCAGGCGGAGACTGGGCCCACGCTGGGTACTTCCTGTGCTCAGAAGCCTCAGCAAACGCCTAGCTCTGGCCTTGGTTGGCACCCCATGTCCACTTGCTGCTGATGTGGCATAGCTGGCAAAGAGTGGCTGGTCAGTCCCTGCCCTGGGACACCTGCGCCCACATGTGTGCACTCTCACCCTGCTGAGGTGTCTCAGCCCAGTGTCTGCGCAAATCCATACCCCGTGCACATACAATGCCAACACAGCTGGGGCCCCAGCTATGTGTATACCAGTCCTAAAGCCATGCCTTTGACCATTGAGCCTCATTCCTTCCCAAAAAGGTTCTATCCCACCCTGTGTATGTCCCCCTCTTCTACACAACCTCCCTCTGTTCCTGGGGACAGCCTGGCCCTGAGGTCTTCCCAGAACCTAGCTGCAATCTAACTTTCTCCTCTTTTATCTTTCATTCGTTTTCTGCAGCTTCTTGCCTTTTATCCAAGATTCTACCCACTAAGTGTGCTATGTCTTTATTCTTTTCTTCTCTGGAAAAATAGTAACGGTTACACACTTACTGAACATGTCTAACTTGCTGTGCTAAGTGCTCTCATGCATTAGCTCATCTAATCTTCATAACAACTCTATGAGGAGGGTCCTATTCATCTGTAAAGCCCAGAGAGATTGAATAACTTGCCCTAGGTCACACGGCTCATAGATGGTAAGGTGGAATATAGATCCTAGAGTGCCTTACAATAGAACCTGTGTTCTTATTTGCTCTACACATCGCCTCCTTAACTTCTTTCCGCCCTGAAAATCCCCATGTGGCTGCTTTCATTCCAGCAGGGTCTAAGGAAGCACGGAGAATCAGGAGAAGGGAGAGTCAGGATGAGTGCCAAGGGCAGTGACAGGAAAGTAGGCACCACACCTGGGACTCCACACGAAATGGCACAGACCCATCTTGGCCCGGGGCCACATAGTGGAGGTAGTTAGTGCCAGGGCAGGAAGATCCATAAAAGCAGGATTAGTCTGGGCAGAAAGACCTGCAGACAGATAGAATGGAGGTCAAGACAACCTGACAAGCAGGGCATTTGCACAGGTGGGAGACCAGTAAGTCCATGGACACAGGCAACCCCCACCCCAACCATACACTGCCAGATAGGCCCATGCAGAGGGTGTGGCAGAGTGCACATTTCCATGTCCAGCTCACTCAGGGGCAAGGTGGTAAGTGGGGAGTGGGGATAGTTAGATCTGTCATGGGTTTAAGAGTTCTTTAACAATCCTAGGGTGCACCCTAAGTGCCTAGGGGTGAGGGTTTGGAAGCAAACTCATATTTTGGTATCATTTCCAAGTTGCAGGGGAGCATCACGGGCCTGTCTCCAGATTGACTTTGGGGACAAGTGACCCAGCCAACTCCAGGGTGCAGATTATCCTGTGTTTCAACCCAACTAAATCAAGCAAGGAGATGAGGTTGGCTGCTGGTGACACATCCATCCACATGTGAATACCCAACTCCCCGCCACCTTAGAGACCCTGGAAACCTCCATCAACTCTCTCCAAGAGATGGCCTATCACTGCCTCTGCCCCTTTCTCCTGCACCCTGATTTCTCAGCCTTTATCACCTCCCTGGGCCCCCCTGGGGTGCTCTGCTCTCCTTGGCCTCTAGCCCATTTCTGGCCAGGGCCTACCTGGGCCACGCTCTGTTCAGTCAAGCCGCCATCATCTGCCTGCAGAGAAACAGTCAGAGGGTGGTGTCAGGTCAGGGTGAGGGTATCAGGTCAGAGGGGTGAAGGAGAGGGCCTTGGGAGTGGGGTGGTGCAGTGGTTGGGGGTAATCTAGTTGAAGTCCTGCATCTTTCATTTGGAAGCCAGGACACCTGGGGCCCTTCTATAGTGCATAGGGGTTAAGGTGTGAGGGGAAACAAAGAAGAGAGGAAAGGTCTCATCTAGGCCTGAGAAAGCCAAACTAGGCAGGGTGATTCCTATCCATATCTCCCACCGCATAACCTCAAGGCCAAGAAAACCACCTGGTGTCTCTTTGAGGATTTATGTCCCAGTGTCTGTACTTCCCACTGGAGTCCCTGGGTGGTGCAAATGGTTAACGCGCTCACTGTTAACCGAAAGGCTGGAGGTTCGAGTCTACTCAGAGGCACCTTGGAAGAAAGGTCTAAGGAACCACTATCAAAAAATCAGCCACTCAAAAGTTGTGTGACAGACATACTTACAACAATGACAACAACGAAAAGAGTAGCTGCTGAGGCCGCTTATGTACAGTCAAAAACCTCATGGGATTTGGTTTGTTGGTTCGGAGGTTTAGGATCATGGTTTCATGGGACATCTCAGTTAATTGGCCTAATAATGTCTTTAGTGCTTCTGTTCTGCCTCCTAGTTTGTTGTGTAGTGCCTGGGGTCCTGGGGTCTTAAAAGCTTGCAAGCTGCCATCCAAGGCACAACAATTGGTCCCAATTTGCCTGGAGTAATAGAGGAAGAAGGAGAGACAGGAATAGGACGAGGAAATGGAATGTGTGGCTAATTGCCTCCATGAACAACTGCTTCCTTTGCCATGAGACCAGAAGAAATGGATGGTGCCCAGCTACTGTTACTGAACATTTTTATCAAAGATTCTATAGAAGAATCTTTGATCAAAAGGAGGAAAATGGAGAACAGAATTTCAAATTCTCATCGACTCCAGGCTTTCTGGAGCCATGGAAGCTAGATGAACCCCTGAAACTATTGCCCTGAGATAACCTTTAAACTGAAACCAAAAACATCCTCTGAAGTCTTCTTAAAAGTCTTCTTAAACAACAACAAAAAAATAGTTTAGCTTAACTAGCAAAAAAAGGCCTGCCTTGAGCATTATGCTCTTTTAAGAACTATTTATATGAGATCAAATTAACAACCACAACTTGAAAGATTAGATAGGAACCTTAGAGGACAGTGAATTTATGTTCATGGGGGAGGAACAACTCAGAAGAGGATGAGAATGGTTGCACAACTCGAAGAACGTAATCGATGTCACTGAATTGTACATGTAGAAACTGTTGAACTAGTGTATGTTTTGCTGTGTGTATTCTCAACAACAATCAGCCACTGAAAACCATACAGAGCCCATTTCTCCTCTGACATACATGTGCACACGGGGTTACCACGTGTCAGACTCCCACTAGGGAGATAGGGGCCTGGTGATCCCAGAGGGGGAGGGGAGGGGACAGGACTACGTCTTTTTTTTTAACTGGCTCCCTCAACTGCCGCCCCCAGCAAATGTTATCATTCATTGCAGTGGTTGGTTCTGCAGAGGAGCTTGGGTACCCACCATCCTGGCCCTGACAGCGCCCCACACAGGGAAGACAGAAGGGGTGGATTGCCCAGCCTGGAGGAGATGGGAGTGATGGGGGTATGCAGGAAGACTCTTACCCGAAAATTCACTTTCTGGATCACTTGCTGGGGGTCACTCTCTAGAATCACGCTACAAGATGAGAGAAAAACCAGGAAGAAAATTGGTGCCATGATTCTCCCCTCTGCCTCCTCTCCCTGCCAAGCCTCTTCCCTCTCAAGGCATACTGCAACCAACTTCGCCCACCCCCCTCCCCCCAGGTCTCTTCTCACTGATATGCTCAAAGCAAAACTCCCTCAGCTGTGATTCTTCTACATTTCAAACCCATTTGGTCATCACTGAGCAAAAACATTGAAATCAGGCGAGAGGCAGTCCAGTCTAGAGTGACCAGGTTATCAGAAGCAGGGGCTCGCAAAACTCTGAGCTCTTCAAAGTTCACTTCACCTTCTGGGTCCAGGGATGGATTACTCTCTATAATAAGACTCAGAGTGGTGAGGGAAGGGAAGCCTCCTAGGGTTCTTATCTTGTTTCACTATTGTTTTACGCCTTAGGGCCATGCGGTACAGAAAAAAAAAAAAAAGAGGCACTCCAAAAGTCAAAATTTATCTTCCCCTCTTTTTTCTTTTTAAATTGTGGTAAAATATACATAATGTGAAGTTTGCCATTTTAACCATTTTTAAGTGTACAATTCAATAGCATTAATTATATTCGCAAGGTTGTACAACCATCACCGCTATTTATCTCTAAAACTTTTACATCACCCCAAACAGAAGCTCTACCCATTAAATAATAATTCCCCATTTCCCACTCCCTCCAGCCCCTGGTAACCTCTAAACTACTTTCTGCCTCTATGAATTTGCCTCTTCCAGATTATTTCATATTAGTGAAATCATATAATATTTGTCCTTTTATGTCTGGCTTCTTTCACACTTAGCATGCTTTCAAGGTTCACCTATATATTGTAGCATGTACCAGAACTTCATTCCTTTTTAAAACTGAGCAATATTCCATTGTATGTTTATATTACACTTTATGCATTCAACCCAAGTAATGGATCCTTGGGTTATTTTCACCTTTTGGCTATTGTGAATAATACTGCAATGAACACTGATATACAAAGTATCTGTTTGAGTCCCTGCTTTCAAGTCTTTTGGGTATATACAGGTAGCAGTGGAATTGCTGGGTTATATGCTAATTCCATATTTAACTTTTTGAGGAGCCATCTAACTATCTTCCCTTTTGATAGACCCAAATGTATCGAGGCTTTTCTCAGGTAATGGGCACTCTTACGATGCACTGGGGGCACTATGGAGCCTTTTGTGGGTGTGTGCAGATATCACTGTGGGAGGGTGGGGTGGTACCACCTCCGTCAGAGATGACAGAAACTGGGTTTTCCTTCTCATCCTGTGAGGATCCCTGAGGGTAGAAGCTTAGTTTTCTTCTTCTTTTGTACCAGTCAAAGAGAAGTGAGCATACATTTGAGAGCCTTTTCCAGTTCCCCACCTGGGCTGTGCATCCCAGCCCCAGGCTCCCTAACCAGAGGCTGTTTGATTCATAAAGACAGAGGCATACTAGGCCAAAGCTCCAGTTTGCATGTTGCCTCCCTACTGGCACTTCCCATCGTGGGAAACTGGGCTTTCAAAAGAAGCAGAGGCCCAGAAGCTTATAAAACTTATACTTCAGGTGTCCTCCCTTATATAGTCACTTCTAAGGCCCCACATTTCATTTTGTATTTGTAATGTTGTAGGGTTTTTTTTTCTTAAAGGTTCCCCTAAATTATATACATTTCCAGCTCTGCAAAACTTAATCTTACTCCACTCACTGGATCCCAGTAACTAACACAGGCTTAGCAGTAGGAGACAGTCAATAATTATAGAGGGAGGAGGGAAAGAATTCTGCAGGACCTATTTCCCAGAGCCCTCCTCCCCCACTCTGTGCAGTGGTATACCATGTAATGGAAAGAACACAACCTCTGGAACCATGCACGTGGTTTTAGACCTTGGTCTTGCACTCTTAAGCTGTGTGACCTTGGGCAAGTCACTTCAATCTTTGAGCCTCTGTTTTATCTATAAAATGGATGTAATTATAGAGGCATGTAGATGTTTTTAAAGTGCTGAAGAAGTTTCTCTTATCCTTTTGCCCCAAAGCTGGAACTTCTTTTTCTCCCTGAATATTGCCCCACGAGGAAATTCACCAGCCAAATCCTTTTCATAAGGACTCCTCGCTTCTTAAGACTATAATAGCATGTGAAGAGGAGACAACCTTTATTAAACAAGTACTATGAGTTTCAAATGCATCACCTCATTTAATTCCCACCATCCCTATTTTAAAGACGGAGAACCTAAGGCTTAGGGAGAACAGGTAACCGACCCCAGGTATAGGAGTTGAGCTCTAAGAGTAGAAGGTGTGAAGCTAGTAGGACTTTCCCTGATGAAGTCCTTCCAGGGAGGGGCAAATTGTCTATGCTGCCTGCTTCTCCTGGGCACTGGAGATCAAATTAGAATTCCCCTGAATCCTGCCTATTCAACGTTCTACCATTTTTTGACATCAGGTACTTTTGTTTGGGTTTGGATTTGGCTAATACTGAAATCCATTTCCAACCCCATGGTCAGGATCGGGGTAGGGATAAAAGGTAGAATGGAATAACTGGGAATATGCGGTGGAAGAGAGGGAGAAGTTGGCCAGAGAGCCAACAATGTGCATGATGTAATCTAGAGCTGATGATCCTTCAAAGAACCCTCTTGCTTTGAGTGTCCCTGACCATTCCCTCTTCTCTCCATCCCTTCCTCACCCGCCATCCACAATTTCATCCAGCACCAGGAAGGCTCCGTCCATGTTCTCCAGCAGCCAGCGCTTCTCCACATTCTTCCTGAAGGCAGACATAAGCTCTTGAGCCTCCCAGTGGCCAGGGGGAACAGGGACCCTGCCTAGGTGAGGCAGATACTCCCTCTCCAAAGACTGCCTCATTCTCCATCCACCTCCAACAATGGACTGGGAGGGAGCATGTAAAAAGCAATGAGGGCAGGGGTTGGGCAAGGGGTTCCTGAGCACAGGGCAGGTCTGCTTTCTTGAGCCCCACCTTGCCCAACTTCCCACACTTTGGGCACTGACACTACATCATCCATGGACCCAGAGTCCACCTGGCTGTATCGTCCTGCCTGGCTCTGCTTGGATGACCCCAAGGAAGTCAGGTAAAGGGCAGGAGGGGTCTTGGGGGAGGTTGCTCAGGTTCCAGTCTCAGTCTTGCAGGGACTTCAGGAGAAAAACAGGGAGGAAGGGCCCTGGATCTGTGATGCATCGAGGTCTGGGGGCCTGGGGGTCTTGGAGGGCAGAAAGTCTTACCTTAACATGTGGTTCAGAGACTCAAACAGGCAAGTGAGAACAGCCATGAGCATCAGCTGGGGATGGGAGGTAAGGGGAAGAAAACAAGAGCTTGAGGTTGAGACGACCTCAGCACCTGCCTGGGCAGTTCTCCCTCTTCCAAAAGGTCTGGGCTGGAGCTGTAGCAGCAGACTGACTGCGATGTGACCTTAGAGGGGACTTCCTGTGTCTGGGTTGGGAAACACAGGAGTGTTCCACTAAAGGACACTGAATGTATCCTTATGTTTAAGAAAGAAACAAAGGCTCCCTGCACAGAGAGTGCTGACCTCATTTCTGGTTCTCAGGGAATCTAAACGGCATCATGGATATATATTGTCCCAAACAGAACCATTCTGGGTGTCCCCCATCCAGGAGCCTGGAAGAAGAGGTACCAATGGTGACCTCTCCAGAATTCAGTCTCTATCCCATATTCTGAGGCATTTCCCGCTGACAGACCCTCTCTGCCACCCTGGCCTCCTGAATTTACCTCATTCTCATGGGATGAGCCCACCACATACAAGAAGAGGTCGATGCTGCTCTTGTAGACAATGGTCATGCCCCCAAAAAATGCAATCTCGCCTAGAAGTAGAAAGGGCTTTCAGTCCTGGCCACCTCTGCCTGGCCCCAGCCTGGCCTCTCTTCCCCATCTCCAGCTTTGTGCGTCTCCCTGTATTTCCTTCTTCCTTTTCCAAGGAACCCTTGGAAAGACCAGTAATAGGGATATAATCATAAGACTCATTATGACCTTCCCCTGCCCTCTACTCCATTTCTAGGGACTGCCTCATTTTGAGGAGCCAACAAACCAAGTTCAGGATCAAACTCGTGCCCAAACCCCACATGCATAGTTCTCTTTGGTGAAATTCAGGCAGAGTGTGTGTCGGGGGGGACCCACAACACAGTTGGCCTCTTTGGCTGAGAGAGAGGTCTAGTAGTGGTGGTGGGGAGGAGTCCGAAGAGGGGCGGAATGCAAAGCAATACGGAATGAAGGTCCCTGGAGGAAGACAGTGGAGAACAGCTGGGAAGGAGAGGAGAGCCTCTGAAGAAAAGGGAATGGCCCGTGGGTATATAAAGGCCGGCAGGGACAGATGTGTCCAGATGGAGAAGATCACGGTGTGCAACTGAGAGTTCTGGTGGAGGAAAAGGCAGACACTTACTGTCGGTCCGGCTGGTCTTGTTGAAGACATTTTTCTCAAAGACCATCTGCTCCTTCGTGGAGGGGAATGTGTCGTCATAATACTATGAGAAGGGGAAGGAGAAGGGGTGATACCTGTCCCACAGAGCCTGGCTCCTCCCAGGCTGTGTGGCAGGAGATGGTGGGTGCTGGCCAAGGGAGACCCCGCCATGATGGCCTGCCTCCCCTTTATTGCCCTCCAGGCCTGCCTGCTCACTAAACCAAACCCATTGCCATCCAGTCAATTCCGACTTACAGAGACACTATATGACAGGGTAGAACTGCCCCATAGGGTTTCCGAGACTGTTATCTTTATGGAAGCAGACTGTCACATCTTTTCCTCGTGAAGCAGCTGGTGAGTTATTTCCCCATAAACACAAATTCTAAGCAAAGAATGTCATAAAATGTAGAGGAGATTTGAGGTCTGATTTTGGAGTTCCCTCTTGGTTTCCTAGAGGTTCTCGTACCCTCGGTGGATGCACCGTGTGTTCAGGATCAGGGTCGTCACCAGCCACTCTATTTCTACACTGACCTGAGCTTACGGGAAAGATGGCAGTGCCAGGAGTCCTTACAGCAGTAACCATAACAACGGCTACCAATTACAGAAAACTTACCACCCCATTAAATAGCTGAGGTAAAGTAGGGTATGAAGAAGCCAGGTAGCTTCCTTAACATCTCACAGCCTGAACGGGGCAGAGCTGGGATTCAACACCAAGGAGAGTCTGACTCCAGACAGGATTATGGTGAGTATCAAATAGCTAGAGACAAGTTCCCAGCACATATTGCAGAATTTAAGTCATTCTTTTTTCTCTTGAGTTTAGTGAGCCTCTCTCTGACTCAGTTTCTCAAGTTGTAAAATGGATGAGCCCTGCGAGGAGAGGCTTTGCCCCTGATCCACCTCAGACCATCTGCTGGGGTGAGGTGTGATCACCTCTCAATTTTGTGAGTGTGGATGTTACCTTTTAGTACCTGATCTGTTGGCAAATTAGCGATCTCCCTGGTGGCCCCTGCTGTGGGGGAACAAGCTCTTTAGGATGTTGTGAGAACAAAAAAAAAGAATTTGGAAGACATCTTCAGCCCCAAACAAAAAAAAGGACAAAAATCTATACTTCATTTCATAGCTAGTTTAGATGCTATAGCCCTGCTGATACAGCTCATTTTGTCAACTATGGAAATTTATTTTTGGATTTTCCTAGTTTGGTTAACTCAGGCCATGTTCACTATGATGGATATTAGATCATTGAATGGCGGTGTAGTGAAAACCACCCTGAGCTACAAGTTAAAAAACTTGAGTTCATGTCTCCTGATATTTACAGCTTGTGACCTCAGGCAACTCATTCAGCTTCCCTAGGCCTTATTTTTTTCACCTGTGAAATTAGAGCGTTGGATTATAAGGTCTCTAAAATCTAGTTCTAAATTCTTAGGCTCCTGCAACTGTGTTTATGAAGCTGTAGGAGAAAAGTAGAAGTGGCTTCTTCAGAATTTGGGGACCAGGACTTCTGGGTCCCAGGCTCTACTCCATTGACCCCTTAGGGGGTCCCTTCCCACACCCAGGGTCCAGCTGGCCAGTGAGAGGGATAACAAAAAGACATTTCAAGGAACAAGAGTAGAAAAAGAGGAGACCCTCTGTCCTGCTTCAGGGCCAACAGCCTGACAGGCAGAGGGATGGCCAGGATGACCTCTGGAGAGATCTAAGCTGAGTTGTTCCACATTACAGACCACAGTGAGTCTCTTCTGAGAGGGGAGAGTCAGCTGGGTGGGGACCTCTGCTCCTGGGGCTGCACCATTGTGTGGCTTCAGGCCCCTCTAGTGTCCACTATGTGGATTAGGGTGGGGGGTTACCTTGGCCAGCAGCCGGCGCCCATCATTATCCAGGATGAAAACAGCCTTGATGGTGTAGAGGGAAGGTTCCTGCAACTGACACAGGGGAGGAGAGCTCCTTTGGCCCTTGAAGCAACAGCTCTCAAGGTGGACGCCCTGCCATTGCCTCTCTGGGATCTGTTAGCTCCAGGGGTAAGCCTTCAGGCTTCAGCGACCCCTGCTCCAAAAGTCCACAGTGGGTCAGGCCCAGCCCCACTGCCACCCGGGCCAACTCCGTTGCCTTCTCTACTTCCAGGCAGATGTTCCGCTGCAGGCCCTGGGTGGGCACTGTCGAGTGCAGAAGGTCCCTCGGGCCCAAGTTCTGTCATGCACTGACTGCTCCAGAGCCCGAGTCAGAGTGTATCACAGAACCTGGGCCGGGGGGACAGCGGCGTGAGCCTCCTCCTTCCAGCTGACCCCCGGCCGAGGCTGGACCCATGCTCTCAGCGCGCCCCCAGCACCCTGGCCGGGGTGGGCCCCAGAAGCACGCACGGCAGCCTACGAACACACCACCCTTACCCCTCCGAGCGGAATCTCAATCCACCCCGCGTCTACCCTCCCTATCACTGTCCCAAATTGATCCAGAACTTCAGCCGACTCAGGAGTCTGCACCCGGAGGAACTTTTTGTCCCCTGCTCTGAGCCCGGGCCCTCTCCCTGGGGCTGGTCAGGGGTGGCACAAAGTTCCCAGCCGCCGCCGCGCGAGTTGTGGGTTGGCTATCCCTCACCCCCCGCACCCCTCTCCACCGCCAGGGGACCCCGGGCCCCCGGGCCCCCGCCCGTCCTCCCGCTCCGTACCCGAGGCCCCGCGGGCTCCCCGGCTCGAGTGGGCGTTGCCGGGACCCCTGCCTGGGCCGCCGCGGCCCCCTCCCCCGGGTGCGGACGTGGCCAGGCCTCGGGCCGCTGCATTCCGCTCGCCGCCTCGCGCTGACAGCGCCGCCCGCCCTGCGCCGCCCCCGGAGGCCACCGCCCACTTCCAGCCGGCAGCGCAGGCCTCGCGGCCCCCGTCTTCCCATCTCCAGTTCTTGTCTTTTCTTTCCCCCACGGCCCTTGCCCTCTTCTAGTCTTCCTACCGCCCCCGCCAGCCCTCTCCGCCACGCGCCCCACACCCCCAGCTCCTTCCTTCACTTCTCATTCCCCTCTCCCCTCCTCGCCTCCTTTCCAGTCCTTAAAGCCCAGAGCTCTCATATCCTCTTTGCCCCAGGACCGGCCCTTCTTCCCGTCTCCTGCCTCCTCTCCGCCGCCTGTGGGTGTGGTGTACGCGGGCGTCCGCAGGCTGTCCTGGGGTCAGCAGAAGACACAGGCAATCCCCAGTTTTGTCTCTTGACTCCTCTTAGGGTACCATCGGACAAATCTGTCAGGGCATTCTTTGGATATTAGGGGCAGGTACTTCAGTGAGAGCAGACAAGGACACCTCTGAGCAGTCCTCTGTGCAGAAGAGGCTTTCACAGCACTTGGGGAAGGGAGCCATGGCCCCTGGGACACTTCCTGAGACGCCTCCCAAGACATGGCCCAAAGTGAACCAAGACAGATGCCTAGTAGCATAAATACTCCACTAATGACATCAGGCTTTGCCACCGGTTTTGGTTTCTTTGGTGGACGAGATTCCACCCCAGGATACCCCAGCCAGTGGGAAATTCACACTTCCTCATGCATTTACCCTTAACATCAGGTGAGTATTTTACATTTAAACCAGGGCTACAAACTGGTTCCATTGGTTTGAACCCCTGCTGAGAATTTGCATTTCTAAGAATTTCCCTGGTGAGAATTTGCATTACCGCCCCAGATATACTGAATCAGAACCTAAAGTTTAACAAGATCTACAGGTGATTCTTACGTATAACATCCTGGGAAATTGTTAGAAATGCAAATTCTCAGCAAGGGTTTGAACTAGAGTACAGGTTAGAAGCCCTATTTAAACATTTTCACATACATTATCTAACATCACTTACACCTGTGAGATATTAACCCATCCCATTGCTGTCGAGTTGATTTTGACTCACAGCCCCCCCATAGGACAGAGTAGGACAGCCCCATAGTATTTCCAAGGAGCAGCTGGTGTTTTGGAACTACCCACCTTTGGGTTTAGCAGCCGTAGTTCTTACCCACTGTGCCACCAGAGCTCCTGTGAGGTATTAGGTAGGTATTGCTCCCACTTTAGAGATAAGGAAGGGGACATTTTCAAGATGTTTGGGTGCCCTCGAGTTGATTCCTACTCATAGTGACCCATGTGACAAACTGGAACTGCCCCATAGGGTTTTCTTGTCTGTAATCCTTACGGAAGCAGATCACCAGGTCTTTCTCCCCCAGAGCATCTGGGTAGGCTCCAACCATCAACCTTTTGGTTAGCAGCTGAGCCCTTACCCGTTTGTGCCACCAGGGCTCCTTTTCAAGATGGTATAACTAATAGTTGAGTGGGGATGGAACCCAGGCTTTGGACTCAGTTTCTTCTCTGTTCTTCTCTTCAGGGCCTCTTATGTTGTGTACCACACTCACTCATCAAAGATGACTGGGTAACAGGATTTTCCTCTTCTGAGTAGCAACAAGCCTTATTAATCTTCAAGTCTCTTAAATGTCATCACTCAAAGGTCCTCTCTGACCATATCTAACATGATAGGATAATAGGTCTCTCCTGTCACATTCTCCATCTCAGTATTCTACTTCTTTCATCATACTTTTCTCAATCTCTAAATGTCATTTTTACTAATTTGCTTATACAAATGTGTATAGTCCTTCTCCCCATTGGGCTTTGAGCCCCACAAGAATGGGGGACAATGCGTCTGTCTTGTTCCCTATCAGATCCCTGGTGCCTTGCACAGGGCCTGGCACATGACAAGGACTAAACTGGTATTTGCTGAGTAAATGATTAAATAAGTGACTTCACAACGAAGAAGATAATGTATAAATATTTTAAACAAACAATAAAAATGTACTTACTTTGGAAATAGTGGTAATGGCTGTACAACATTGTGAATGCAATTAATGGCATTGAATTGCATACTTAACGTTAAAAGGGAAAATTTTATGTTATATATATTTTACTACAATAAAAAAATTTAAACGTACTTGTCAATGAAACCATACTTCATATGTTGAACAAATATCTATTGAGTGCTTATCCTGTACCAGGTACTTTTCTAGTCACTGGGATACAACAGTAAACAAAATAAGCATCTTTGCTTATGTTGAAGTGTTTATTCAAGTGTGTGTGTGTGTGTCTGAACAAAGATCTGAAGGTAGAGTGGGAGAGAGCCATGTGGACATCTGAGAAAACATCCACTGAACCTCTTTCTATGATGATTTACAAGGCACATTCCAGTCCTCCTTACAGGCTATCCAAGTTATAACAGTGAACATTAATCAACACTATTTGTTACAATAAGGGAAAAAAAGTCCCAATATTTGGGCTTTTTATTTGTTTGGATTCTAGATCATCAGAAGTTACTGTCAATGGTCCTGTCAACTGGGTAAGTTATAAAAAAAATACTGCCTTGATTATTTTGACACCTTAATATTTCTGTGAGCTAGTCAGTTTTTAGTTTGTATTTACAAGGACAGCACCAGAAAGCCTCCAGGGGCATTTCCCAACCTCTGTTTGGCATCTGGTATCCACTACAGAAGAGGGTCAGCCTGCAGAAGAGGGGAAGGAGAAGCGGGAAGGTAGGGGAACTTAGGGAGCTGGTGTGGCTCCATGGGGAGAGGTGGGTGAGTCACAGAGTGGATGAGAGGAGGCCCAAGAAAGAAGCTTATGAACGACAACATCCTCCTCACCACTCCCTCCACGACTGTTGCTGCTGGTGTTATCATCACCAGAACTCTTCACATCCTAAGTGCCCTCAGCTTCAGCTTTGCAAAGAAGAGATTTTCCCAATGATGGCCCTTCCCCAGACTCTCCCCAAAGAAACCTCAGGGCCCCACTCTTTCCTCTTTCCTCGCACCCACCCCCCCGCCCCGCCGCCACCAGCGTGAGGTGCACCTTGAATGGTGTTCTATGTAGACACTAAGTGTGCACTGGGTCAGGACAGTATTTTCCACACAGTATGGCCCCAGAGGACTTGAGAAGTGTACAGCACAGCAGAAGAGAATCCACTGGACAGCCTAACGGGAATGAGGATGAGGTGGGTCCGAAAGGAATGCAGCCTTGTTTCCCTGCTCTCTGTGCTCCCTTCAGGGTGCGGTGGGGTGGGGAAGGGAGCTTGTGGAATAGCTGGACTCCCTTTTGGTCCTAAAAATACACACATCCCTGCCCTTTGGAGTCTCCAGGAAGTGAGCGATTTGAATGGGGTTCGGCTTCAGGCCTTGGTAGATCTTAGAGGTGAGACCAGCTGTTGCCTCTGACTCACCCTCCTGCAGCCGCATTTCTGTGCTGTCTGTCCTAGGATTTCAGCATCTGCTCTTGTGTGACAAGAAGAAACAGCTCCCTTGGGTAACAGCCTCTCTCCATCCTTCCTGCTATAATGTCAAGAGGGGGAGGTGTATATGTGGAATATGAGGCAGAAATGTGTGTGCTTATGGCGTCCTTCAGGGAGAGAATGAAAGCTCCCATGCCTGTCTGCAGCATGGGCTTCCAGCAGAACATCCTAAGGACGGCTCTTATTTCTTCAACACATTTGGCTTTCTCTGGGACGAGGTGGTGGGGTAGGTGAACAGAGAGTTGGGAGAGAAAGGGGCCTGACACAGCCCTACCCAAGTGCAAGTGGCTTTATACATATGATCTGATTTTAAACCTTTGTGAATACGTGTATTATTCACTCTCCTGAGCCCAGAATAGCCCAACTAGAAAGTGGCAGGGCCAGGTGTTTGAACCCAGCTCTGAGTTGATAGCCCCCACTCTTTTTACCTCACAATAGCACCTCCCTGAGTGTGACATGCCACACTGAGAAGTATACGAAGAAAATCACCCAACGTTGTTTGGGACACAGGCCACTAATGTGGTGAGACACACAGGAGAGCTGAACTCAGCTTCATGAACTGTTAAACCAAGACATGAGTCAACAATGGGGTGTTTTCATTGTATAAGTCAAGGAAGAGAGCATCTTCGGCCTGAGAAAGATGAGGTGATGATTCTCCTCTGCATTGCCACTGCGGCTCTTTTTTACCCAACTGGATTCTTGCTCTAAATTAGTGATTCTCTACTCTGGCTGCACCTAAGAATCACCTGAGGAATTTTACAGTATATTGTTGCCCAGCCCAGCTCTTGAAGCCTCAGATTTAATTGGTCCAGGGTAGGACCTGGACCTGGGTTTTTTTTTTTTTTAGGCTGACACATTTACCAATGTTTTTAATGAACTAAAAATCTCAAAACCAAACTCATCGTCGTTGAGTCAAATTTCTGACTCGTAGTGATCCTATAGGACAGAGTAGAACTGCCCCATATGGTTTTCAAGATTGTAATTTTTTTTTTAATTGTGCTTAAGTGAAACTTTACAAATTAAGTCAGTCTCTCATACAAAAACTAATACGCACCTTGCTATGTACTCCTAGCTGCTCATTCCCTAAGGAGAGAGCACACTCCTCCTCTTCAACCTGTATTCCCCGTGTCCATTCAGCCAGCTTCTGTCCCCCTCTGCTTTCTCATCTCACCTCCAGACAGGAGCTGCCCACATAGTCTCATGTGTCTACTTGAGCCAAGAAGCTCACTCCTCACCAGTATCATTTTCTGTTTTATAGTCCAGTTCAATCCCTATCTGAAGAGCTGGCTTTGGGAATGGTCCCAGTCTTGGGCTAACACAGGGTCCGGAGAGCATGACCTCCAGGGTCCCTCCAATCTCAGTCAGACCATTAGGGGCCTGGGTATGTTCTACAAGCTCTCCAGGTGATTCTAATGTAAAGCCAGGGTTGAGGAAGCAATCTTGTCAGATAGCTGTGGTGGTGGTGCACAGGGAAGAGGCTGGTTTGTAGAAGAGCTTTTCCTTTTTTGATGATTTAATGCTAACAAGCTTGCTAACGATGTTTACCATGTAAGAAAGGGGGCCAGATGTCAGGATTAGCAGGAAAACTAATTGATTTCCTTGCAAGACATGCTAACGTTTAGTATTGACAGGATGTAATCCTAGACTCTCTCAGAAAGGCTGTAAGGAAATCTCAGGCAGTTGGATTAGGTGGGGGTGGAGAGTGAGAAATACTTCTATAGATTAGCAACATTGAAAAAGGTTTTAAAAGAAGGAAAAGTAATGGGCAGCCAGAATGGCAGAAAGGCTGGGTTTTCCCTTAGGGAAAAAGGCAGTTCCTGCCTTCCAGAAGAAATCCAAGCTCCAGCCAATGTGCCCTTCCACAGCCCCTTCTCGGAGGGCTTCCTGGCAGATGTCATCCTCCAGGGATGATTGCAGGACGGATGTGACTGCCGGTGGTAGCAACGGCTTTTCCAACAAGGGAAGCTAGGTCAACACATACTCCCGGGACGAGTGGGGATTTCGGGGTATGTTTTATAGTTAGCTGGCTCTTTTTATGAGGCCAAATCCCTGTGCATTAGAACTAACTCTCTTCCTGACTACCGCTGTGCTGCCGTCTATGCTGAGCAGCCTGGAGTCCCCAGCCAAGTCCTGGTCTTACTGAGCCTCTCGCCCTTAGGGAGCACGCGCCTGCGCTCACTTTTTCCGTGGTCTTCTTGGTCTGATTGAATGGATATACTGAGACTGATGACACATCAGCACGGGATTTTTCTTTTGCTTCTTGGGCAATTGTCCTATTAACAGCTGTCCCAGGCAAGGGGGTGGGGTGGGGGAAGGGAGGAGGGTGGCTTTTTGGGTGAAGGACACACCCTGGATTTTACAAAGTTAGCCAGCGGGTTGTGTGATGGAGGTTTGCACCTGCTCAGACTTGATCTGGAGCTCCAGACAGAATGGAAGACTGTCTTTAGGTCTCCACCTCCACCAAGCGGTATTAAATATCTTAGGCGCCCACGTCCTGCCAGGCCTAACCACCTGCTGTTATGATTGAGATGGTCTCTATAGCTGTAGTTTCCTTAGCCCTTCCAACAGGCCAGCAATTCTGTCTTTCCCTTTTACTGTCCGCCTTTGTGAGATCACTCCCTGTTATTCTTTAACCCCCAAATACAGTTTCTGACGTATTTCTCCCCAATTTTACACGCAGATAATTAATCACTATGCACATTTATACACAGTATTTGAAGATGGGAGGCAAAAGAAAATGGGATAGTTTGGGCACAAATGAAAGATCTCCCACCTGTTCTCCAAGGATTAACTGGGATCCCCCTCCCATTCTCAGTGCGTGGCACTCCCTCCACACCCAGGATCTCAGAGAGGAGAGAAGAGAAAGGAGAGGATGGGTAAAAATACAATCCAAGATATTGGCATCATTACAAAGTGATCAAATAAATTTAGGCTCTCAGAGTGACATGACAATATCATCCCTTATCTCCCCAGTGTGGCCTCCCCACATCCAGCTGCCACGTTTCATTTCAGGGAACATTTATCTCATTTGATTCATGTTAATCAGTCTTACATCCACTACATGACTTTCTTATCCTAGGCACCTGGTGGAACCCTGGTGGTGCAGTAGTTAAGGCACCTGGTAGGAGTCCGTGAGTGGCACAAATGGTTAAGTGCTCGACTACTAGCCGAAAGGTTGGCAATTTGAACTCCTCCAGATGCACCTTGGAAGATAGGCCTGGTGATCTGCTTCCAAAAGACCACAGCCTTGAAAACCCTGTGGAGCACAGTTCTGCTCTACTCACCAAGAGTTGGAATCGACAGCAACTAACAACAAAAACAGCAGGCATCTGGTACCCTGCTATGCTCCTTACAAATCTACTTGTCCAAAACACTGTTTTGTTGACTCTAAGGTTTCCTGATTCCCCATAAATAAAGGATTACCCAGTATTCTGTTTTGTTTTTAACTGCGTCAGGGCTTAAAATTGTTCTTTTTGCTATGTCAAACAAACGACCACTTGTGGTATGCAATATTTCTTTCCGCCTTCCCAAAACAAAACCAAAAATCAAACCCGTTGTCGAGTCAATTCCCATTCATAGCGACCATACAGGACTGAGTAGAACTGTCTTATAGGGTTTCCGAGGAGCTGCTGGTGGATTCAAACTGCCGACCTTTTGGTTAGCAGCTGAGTTCTTAACCACTGCGCCACCAGGGCTCCCTTCTCAAAATAGTCCTGTATTTAAACCCCTGTAAAACCCTGGTGGCGCAGTGGTTAAGAGCTACAGTTGCTAATCAAAGTTCAGCAGTTAGAATCCACCAGGCACTCCTTGGGAACCCTATGGGGCAGTTCTACTCTATCTTATAGAGTCGCCATGAGTCGGAATTGACTCAATGGCAGTGAGTTTGTTTTTTTTTAATACTAGTCTGTTGCCTTAAGAGCTATGGCTGCTAACCGAAAGGTCTGCAGTTCAAATCTCCCAGGTGTTCCTTGGAAACCCTATGGGACAGTTCTACTCTGTCTTATCAGGTTGCTATGAGTTGGAATCGACTCGACGGCATTGGGTTTGGTTTATTTTTTTTAGTCTGTTACCATCATGTTGATTCTGAATCATAGTGACCCTACGAGTGCAAAAGACCCTTTTATACCCTGGTGGTGCAGTGGTTAAGAGTTCGGGGCTGCTAACCAAAAGGTCAACAGTTTGAATCCACCAGCTCCTCCTTGGAAACTCTATGGGGCAGTTCCCTGTCCTACAGGGTTGCTATTAGTTGGAATTGACTTGACAGCAATGGGTTAATGGTAATACTAGTTTAACGAGGCCTGGTGGTAGAGTGGTTAAGCACTTGGCTGCTAACCAAAAGGGTTGGCAGTTTGAACCCACCAGCAGCTCTGCAGGAGAAAGATGTGGCAGTCTGCTCCCGTAAAGATTACAGCCTTGGAAAAAACCTTGTGGGGCAGTTTTATTCTGTGCTACAGAGTTGCTATGAGTAGGAATTGACTCGACGGCGACGGGTTTGGTTTTGATTAATACTAGTCTGGAGCCCTGGTTGCGCAGTGGTTAAGTGCTCAGCTGCTAACCAAAAAGGTTGTAGGTTCAAACGCACTAGCCACTTGGGAGAAAGATGTGGCAGGAAGGAGTGGATTATCCAATAAACAAGGTAAGCACAGGCTTACCTGTGCTTACTTACTAATCTGCAGTGAACAATTTCACATGGGTTTCACTGTATCATATCAAAGTTTGAACCCACCAGCCACTCTGGAGAAAAGATCAGGTGATCTGCTTCCATAAAGATTACAGCCTAGAAAAACCCCATGGGGCAGTTCTACTCTGTTCTATTGGGTTACTATAAGTCAGAATTGACTTGACAGCACACAATACTAGTCTAGGCTTAGCATCTTTCAGTTTTATGGTTTTTGGATGCTTCCTCTCAACCCCCTTGATTTATTTTTGTAGTTAATGGTCACATCTCAAATTCTCCTCCCTTCTTATCCAATAGCAGTGTTTACATTCATGGCCTTGCTAATTCAGGGGTTGAACACTCTCCCATTGCCTTGGTAACCTGCTATACCCTTCAAAACTATACCTTCTCCAAATATTAATTCTTAATTTTAATAGTAACTTCTAATCATAGGCCTGCTTGCTTGAGTTCCTTTTCAATTATTCAATAAGTATCATACTGAGTGTCTACTAAGTTCCAGGCACTGTTCTAGGTTTTGTAGACACAGTGATTAAAGCACAAAATCCTAGTCCTTGTGGAGTTTATATTCTAGTATTTATTGCGAGATAGTAAATGAGTAAGTAAAACATGTTCTCTGAATCCATCTTTGAAAAGGGTAACCAGCTCAGTGATTTTGTAAGGATTCAAGGAGCGGACGCTGGTGTGTATTTATTTAGAGTGAGTGCTTTGTAAGCTGTGAAGCACCTACATTAAGCCTCCTAACTCTGGAAACACGTGATATACTTTATGTTCTTATCTAGAGAGTTATCAGTTGGCCTTGCCCTTAGTTGTACAAGGACCAACGACTGGTCCACTAGATTATGGGCTCTTGGAGGGAGTCAGGAACCTCTTTGACACATAACTGGGAGCACTACAAACTCCGATTGAGTGATCCCCTAAATGTGGTCCTTGGACCAGCTGCATTAAAATTATCAGGATCATTTAACATGCAGGCAGGTTATTGGGCCGCCATAATTTGCAAATTTAACAAACTCCCCAGGTGATGTTGGGGTAGATTAAAGCTCCAGTCAAAAAGAGATGTTTCAGAAAGCATGGCTAGATGGGAATGCAGAACTCCTGTCAACTGAGTAAAGTTCCTAAAGAGAAAGACCAAGCTCCGTGGGCGGCTGGGCTGGGGGAGTACCAGCGGGCTCTAGAAGGTGTTTCTGTCATGAAAAATATCGCTATACCACATCTCTCACACCCCAACGTTCCACCAGCGCCGTAGGAACCCACCCGTAGGGCTGTTTCCGAGGTGAGACTCTTGCTTGGGACATTAGCCACAACCGTCACAGACTGGGGAAACCCTGGTGGCATAGTGGTTAAGAGCTCGGCTGCTAACCAAAAGGTCATCAGTTCGAATCCACCAGGCGCTCCTTGGAAACCCTATGGAGCAGTTCTACTCTGCCCTATAGGGTCGCTATGAGTTGGAATCGACTCCACGGCAACGGGTTTTTGGTCACAGACTGGAGGGGTTGAAGGGCGCCAGGCCAGCACGGTTAGGAAGCTGGGATACAAGCTTCCGCTGCCAGCATCCAAGATGGTGGCACGAGAGTCGCCGCCGGGAGGACCACATGTTCCGTGCCCCGCCCCGGCCCTTTCGGTTATCACTGGACTTTTGCAAGTCACCGTGGGAACCCTCAAGAGGAGAGTTCCGCGCTCCGGCGGCAATTCCACCTCCCACTACCTGTCCTAGGCCCTCGTTTCTCAGCCCGATGCACTGGAAGCGCCTACTCTGTAGACTTAGCTCAGCGCCCAGTCTATAACACCTCCCGCAGTCGCGCTCGGCGGAAGGGTCCAGAAGGCCAGGCACTAGAGTCTTCGTGCCAGTCATTGGTGGGACCACGCTGCGGGGCGGGCCTAGACACTCATTGGGCCGTGGATCATGTCAGTCTTGGGAGATTGGCAGGCAGAGGAGGAGACTCATTCAGCCATTGGGCTCTCTCTTCTGTCAATCAACGCTACATCCGGCGACCGCCACGCTCTCGGCTTGTTGATTGGAGAAACCTGTTACTGGGTAGCCGCGGCGGGCGGGCTTCCGAGCGAGGTGGAAGGAGGGGGCGGGGAGGGACGCGGAGGCAGGGGAGCTCTAGGCCGGCCGGCGGTGGCGGCGGCGAGGCCGGGACTCAGGCTGCAGGCCTGCTGTGGCGGCAGCGGCGGACGCCGAGCGCAGGCAAGGGTATCGGGCACATTTCTTCCACCCCTTGACGGGAGGGGCGCAGCGCCGCGGGGCCGAGACCTATGGCGTGAGGGGCGGCGGGGTGGAGCTGAGGCTCAGGTGTGGGAGCGGGCGGCCAAGCAGGGTTTTCATCGGGGCCGGGGTCTGGCAGCGAGGGGCCGCAGGGCCGGGAAGAGGCCGACTCCGGCGTAGGTCGGCCTGGGGAGGTTTGAGGGCACTGGAAGGCGTGGTGTTAGGCCCGGGTTGGGAGCGGGGTGGGGCTATATGGCCGGAGGGCGGGGTGGGGTTTGGCTTTAAGGGTGGGTCAAGGCCGGGAAAATAACACTTGTTCGCTGCTGCCCCGGAAGGCTAGAGGCCGAGACGCTGAGAGTGGGCATGGCGACTTGGTCCCAACCGGACTCGGGTATCCGGGGTAGGGTGGGACTGGCCCGGACTCAGACCAGGGTCCTGTGGCCCTACCCGATCTTTAAGGGAATTTGGCCGGTTTCTCAAACTTAATTGGCTCTTGGGAGGTTTTAATACTAAATTGCGTGAGAACGAGAGAGTAGGAATCCTGGGTCGCAATTGTGTTTACTCTGACCAGATTGTGTTTGTGTGTGTGTAGATCGCTTTTCCGTTTAGACTGAAGGTGGTAGATGGGTTACAACAGTAAGAGGAGAGGGGGATGTCTTGGTTTATGAAATTAATGGCAGCTCAGACATAGACTAGAAACTGAAAGGCAGATTTACCCCCTCCCCACCTGGCAGTCTGGCTTGAGAATTTGGCCATAACCTAGTGGTTTGGCTCAGAAGGTGAATAAAAATAAAACCTGTCTATGCAAATTCTGGACGGAATAATCCGACCTCAGGCCCCCACCATCTCTCTTCTTTTTAATGTGAGAGAGTGATAGCAAAGGGAAAATCAGATTTCAAAGTTGAAAAAAACAAGAGGTATTATTCTCTTGTGTAAAGTGGTGGCCTGACCGTTGTCCCCATGTCCTCTGACCCCCTTACACATTAATAATCTTTCCACTTTAGAGTTGGAAAGGGCAAGGATTGTAGGCAGTTTTCTTCGGAGAGATGGGAAACCAACTTAACGTTAAGATGGGAAATTGACTTCTCACACTAAAAATAGAAGCTGGGTAGAGTGTTGGGGCGGGGAGGGGTGGTAAGTCGGGCAACATGTAAAATATTTTGGATGCCCTGGGCATTGTTTGCTTATTCAAAGTAGACTGCCTTTTAGGGTATGGCAAATGTAATATTCAGTAGCAGGGATCCTTTATGAGTGATATTTTGCTGTTACAGTTATCGGGTTTGTAACAGGATTTGTTTGCTTGCTTGTTTGTTTTTGAGAGTATAATAAGTGACTCATTTTCGTTCTGTAAAAGTGGCCTTTTCTTAGAATGTGTTTCCTGCCTTCTACCATGAAGGTTTTCCTACCCCGGTCATGGTGTGCAGAGCATGGAATCTTACCCTGTTGCTCTTGTGATTCCCATTACAGGTTTCTCTGGAAACCCCCCTGGTAAGTGTGGAGGAGGCGGGACACTCTGACCCAAGACAAAAGGCCTGTAGCTCCAGCCAAAGAAAATAAACCTTAGGAGGGAAAAGGAAAAAAAAAAATCCATCAGCTGTTTCTGAGAACAGCCTGCAGTGGAATCTACAGAGAGGACAGCTAATGTGAGTGAGGAAGTGACTGTATGTGGACTGTGGAGACAGTAAGTCTCGTGGGCCCTGAGGGCCTGGACTGGGTTAGGAACAGTTGCGCTTTCAGAGGTGAGGTGTCAAGAAGGGAAAAGTGAATGTGGTCTGGAGTGTGGCCTTGGCTCCACGGGGTGTGCTTTCCTCTGGGGCTGTCAGGGAGCTCAGCCCCTGTGTTCTGCCAGGGGGAGGTGCAGGGTTTGGCACTGAGGAGGGTAATTTGCTGGCTGAAGCAGCAGAGCAGTGGCCTTGATTTGTATTTTGGAAGATTTAAAAACCAAAAAGCATAAACATTCTGGTCCTTCAGCAATGCTTTCTCTGAAGAAATACTTAACGGAAGGACTCCTTCAGTTCACCATTCTGCTGAGTTTGATTGGGGTGCGGGTGGACGTGGATACTTACCTGACCTCACAGCTCCCCCCGCTCCGGGAGATCATCCTGGGGCCCAGTTCTGCCTATACTCAGACCCAGTTCCACAACCTGAGGAATACTTTGGATGGCTATGGTATCCACCCCAAGAGCATAGACCTGGACAATTACTTCACTGCCCGGCGGCTCCTCAGTCAGGTGAGGGCCCTGGACAGGTTTCAGGTGCCGACCACTGAGGTAAACGCCTGGCTGGTCCACCGGGACCCGGAGGGGTCTGTTTCTGGCAGCCAGCCCAGTTCAGGCCTCGCCCTCGAGAGTTCCAGTGGCCTCCAGGATGTGACAGGCCCAGACAACGGGGTGCGAGAAAGCGAAACGGAGCAGGGATTCAGTGAAGATTTGGAGGATTTGGGGGCTGTAGCCCCTCCAGTCAGTGGAGACTTAACCAAAGAGGTTAGTGGCCCTGTGGTGAGTGGGTGGGGCCTGGGGGTAGGGGGGTGGGCTGGTCCTGAAAGACTGTGGTCACAGCACTAATCCCTTTAAAGAACCAGGTAGGTTCCAGGGGGAGCCTCAGGCATTGTTCGTGGATGGGAATAGGCTGACTTTGAGGTCAGGTTTGGGGGCTGGGAGCATTTCACTGTGTTGAACCATTGACCTACCTCTTAACATACCGTCAGGACAGTGGGAGGTTCCTAGAACATGCCAGCATGTTTACTGCTTGGATTTCAACATGACTTCTGGAGGCTCAGGGCTGGGGAGGGATCATGTTGTGATGGGCTTTGATGCAGTGTGTATCTGTTGCTAAGACACAAATACTTTGTGGACTTTTGCCCAGTACCCCCCCCTGCCCCGCTCCCCAATCAAAACACATCCATACCCTGAAGTTCTCTTCCTTTGTGGTCAGGCCTGTTGTTGTTGTGAGGTCCTGATAAGTCAGCTCTCCGGGGGCCTGAGCCAAGGGCTAGATTTGGAGAGTTATTCCTGGCCTGGAGAGGTTCAAGGCTCCTGTTCTTTGCTGAAAGCTTACTGCAGGGATTAGGGAGGAGAGGGCTGGGAGCTTGAAGAGAAGCTGCATTCCGCTTGCCTTGAGCTACCAGAGGAGATCTTTCGCTCCTGTCATGTGGCTTACTGACTGTTCTGGGCAGAGTGATGCAGTTGCCTTTAGCCCTGTGAATGGCTACTGCTCCTCCCCTCACCAGCACAATGCTAAGATCACATCTGGCTGTGGCTCTGGCTTGCCGCCCAACCTTAAGGAGAGACCCTCTGCACTCTCCTGGCCACTAGGGAAGATGGCTGTATTGGGCTGGGTTTTCCAGAGCTTAGTCTTGGGTGAGGGTGTGGGATGTCCAAGGAGGGGATGTGGAGTGTAGAAAAAGCTCCACAGAGCTGGAGAACTTGGCTCCCCTGCCTACTAGGTCACACAAAGTTTTGCCTGCCTTCCTGCGTCTGAGCCTGTGCCTGACCTTAGTTCTCTGAATGTTAGTGATTGTCGAAGAATGTGGGTTTCTCCAGGCCAGCGAGCCTAAACTGGGGGCAGTTTGGTCCCCCAGGGGACATTTGGCATTGTCTGGAGACATTTTTGGTTGTCACAACAGGCATGTAGTGGGGAGAGACCATGGATGCTGCTAAACATCTGAAAACGCACAGGACAGCCTCCACAACAGATTTATCCAGCCCCAGATATCAGTTGTGCCAAGGTTGAGAAACCTTGCTGGATGCTCAGCTGGCTCAAGTGGGATCGACTTTGAGAGAGACTGGGGTTATCTGAGGAGCCTTGGTGGTGGAGTGGTTAAGCGCTCAGCTGCTAACCAAAAGGTCGGCAGTCCGACTCAGTGGGAGAAAGATGTGGCAGTCTGCTTCCATAAAGATTTACAGCCTTGGAAACCCTGTGGGGCAGTTGTACTCTGCCCTGAAGGGTTGCTATGTGTTGGAATTGACTCGACAGCAACGGGTTTGGTTGGTTTAGGGTTATCTGAGCATGGGCAGCTTGAGCATGTCTTACCTCTCCGTGCCTCTTAAATTCTTATAATGCCACTTGGTTTTCAGTCTTGGCACAGTGGTCAGAAGAAGGGTGCCTCCTATGCAGCTCTCCAAGGGGTGGGTGTAACTGGGCCTGCTCCCTGGAACCTGGGCAGGGGCCCTGCAGGGGGAGCTCTGCGCCTGTCCTGCGGTCATGCTCTAGGGGTGGAATGGGATGAGATATTTTGACTATAGTTGGATGGGTTGGGGCAAACCTGCTTTCTGAGCAGGTTTCTGTTTTCCCTTTGTTTCTGGGCCCTCATAAAGGTTGTGCTTTCCCTGACCCCAGACTATCACTGCGCTCTTTGGGGGTTGGTGAGGGACCGGTATTAGGGGCCTAGGCTAGGTATGGGGGAAGGGAGGATTATAATGTGTCTAGAACATTTCCTCAGCAACTCAGGGATAAAAATACCCAGGTCCAGAGCATGTGACAGGCACTGCTGGAGCTAGTATTATCCCTGGAGTGGCAGTGCTCCCCTGCTGCCAGGCCTGTTCGATGGACAGCCATAGCCTGGGCCCTCATCAGGGATAGGATTCCCCTCAAGGTTGGCACTCTGCCCAGAGCAGGGGGGTGGCCTGTTTACAGCTCTTTCCAGGCTAAGAGCAGTTTGTGACCAAGGAGAACATACTGTCTCTCCGCCCTGACCTTAGGCTTGAGTGAAGCAGCAGTGGAGAGGGGGCAGCTGCATCTCCCCCTCAGAAGCCAATCCAGAGTCTGACTGCCATACTGATGACAAGGGCCTTTTTCCTGCTTTGAAAGGGTGCGCAGAGAACACTCTTGAACAAAATGGGGGAGTGGGGGACATACCGGCGGCCAGGGTCCTGCTGAGCACCTGTCTTCCTAAGTGCAGGGTCTCAGGCTGTGCCTCCTCTCATGCTTGGGGCTGGGCCTGGCCAGGATGTGCCATTCTGCACGTGTGCACATGGCTTTCATCTTTCCTCTAGTCTGACCTATTTTAGGGTGACAGAGCCCCTAGTTCACAGTGGGCCTGTGTGTACTGGGTTCCTGCCCAGCTTGGCTTGTGATCCTTGGGCTAGAGGAGGGCCAGGCACAGCCCTCTGGAGGAACTGGAAAACTGCTTCCACTCCCGGGAAGAACTTAGCTTCCAGAGAAGCTGTGGGAGGGGCAAGCTGCGACAGGAGGGAGCAGCGTGGCACCCCTTCCCCCAGGGCACTTACTGCACCACCCCAGCTGACTGGCTGGGCTGGGTGGGGCTGCCCGCCCCTGGGTGCATCTCCTCAAGGAGACGGAGGCGGCCCTGGGATGGGCTGCTTCCTGCGGCAGCTTCCCCAGCTGCCCTGGTGCAGAGATTGGCTGCCGGCTGCAGCTAGGTAACAGGCGGTGGGAGGGGATTGGCTCCCTCGCATCTCCAGCGGAGGCTTGGGGGAGGAGATTGGCTCTCCGCGCAGCCTAGGTAACGACAGTGGGAGGGGATTGGCTCTTTCCGCAGCCCAGCTGCTGACCTGGGGGAGGGGATTGGCTCTCTGCAGCCTCAGCAGTGACCTGCGGAGGGGGGGAAGGGGGAGGGGATTGGCTCCTTGCTGCAGCCTAGGTAACAAGTTTGGGGGGCGTGGGGAGGGGGAGCGAGGGAGGAGCGGGAGGATAGGCCCAGGAGGGCGCTTGCTTTCCTCTGCAGCTTGAGCCCGGAGCATGGGGTGGGAGTCCCATCTCACTGCAGCCTCTGCGGTGAGCTCAGGGTGGGGGCTGCCGGGTGCCTGAGTGGAACTGGGGTTGTGAGGTGGGAGGGGGCTGCTCAAGGATGGAGGAAGGGGGCTGGGCTGGGCCGCCCAGGCAGCAGCACGGGCGGGGCACCCTCCTCGGGCCCCTTGGAGCTAGCAAGGGGCCACCCTTCCAGCCTGGTGTGTTCCCCGCAAGCCAAGAGCTCCTTGCAGCCCCCTGCCCGGCTTCCCGGCACCGGCTGCCTTGGGGCTCATCTCGCAGACCATGACCCGCCTGGACCGAAGCTCTCACAGTGGTGGGGGCCATGCCAAAGAGAGCCAGCCCCTTAACTCTTTGCTGGCTGGTCACCGGGTGGCCCAGCCCCCCTCTGCTCCTGGGTCCAGGGCTTCTGTTCAGGTTGGTGTATGTGGGGAGACTGTAGGGAGAGGTACAACTGGGAGGTCTTAGGGTCGGGAGGATTATGGTGGGAAAGGGATCTCTGGTTAAGGCTAGGGAGGTGGGGCTAAGATACTGCTTTCTGGAAAGTATCTGCTTTTTAACTGCTGAATGGAGGGCAACAGTTTAGTTTCCTCAGGCCGGTGGGGAGGATTCAGCCACAGGGGGTGGCACGTACGTGAACCCCAAATGGCTCTTATTTATTGGAGGTTCTGTGCTGGTGGCAGTGTGGGTGGTGGTTGGTGCAGGAACTGGTCAGGAGCCACTAGAGTAGATCTGGAGGGAGGCATTTTGGTGCCCAAGGCAGCATTCATAGTTGAGGAGTGATGCGGGTTATGTCCTTGAATGAATTGACTGGCTGGGGAGGCGGGAAGTCGGAAAGTCGTGGGGTGTGGTAAGGAAGGAGTGAGAGCACTGGATGAGGGGACACAGTGGGGCTGCCTGGCTGGGTGGGGCGACCAGTGGGATCATCTGACTCTGCCTGAGGCTCTCCTGGGACCAAGGCAGCTGGCTGGGATCAGCTGAGAATGGGAATTCTGGCAGGGATGGTTCTGGAGGTGAGCCTGGTCTTTAAGAGTTGTGGGTGTTCAGTCTCATTCCTCTGTCAGCCAGGGAAGGGGAATGGCTGGAGGGAGGCCTGGAGATAGCCCAGCGTTGTCATTGGTTGCATCAGGTGGTTGGAAATGCAGGGATTTTCCTTTCCAGCCCACCCCACCCCTTTATGCAAATGAAATGGCACCATAGGCTGATGCAAGCCTGGCCACTAGGAAGCAATTCTGCATGACAGTTTGCCCCTGCTTGCCATGGCCAGCTCCCTATAGACCAAGTTTTAGGGGGTTCTCTTCCTAAAATGAAAAGTGCCTCCTGCTGCCCTCTTCCTCCTTATGTAGGGAGGAGGTGGCCTTGACTAGCCTGGGTGTGCCTCTGGTCCAGATCTTAAACCCACAGGTTTATATGGTGATGGTCACGCTAGTGGTTCTTGATAGTGGCTCTTTTTTGGGGGTGGGTGTGGGGGTGGTGTTTGGAAATAGATGAGTGAAGCCTTGCTGGTGCAGAGGGGCAGGTGTAGGACTGGGAGAGGCTCCATCCAGGACTAATTGGAGTGACAGGAGAAGGGACCTCTGAGGAGCAGGACAGGGAGGGGCCCTTGGGACCTGAGAGTAAAGTCATGGTGGTCTGTCTTTCAGGACATAGATCTGATTGACATCCTTTGGCGACAGGATATTGATCTGGGGGCTGGGCGCGAGATTTTTGACTATAGTCATCGCCAGAAGGAGCAGGATGTGGACAAAGAGCTGCGAGATGGAGGAGAGCAGGGGGACACCTGGCCCGGTGAGGATGCAGAGGCTCTGGCGCGGAACCTGCTAGTGGATGGAGAAACTGGGGAGAGCTTCCCTGCACAGGTAACAACGCCTCCACCCACCGGGTTCTCTTTTTTCCCTACCCCCCAAAACACACAGACTTCGGGTAGAGGTCTTCCAGGAATGTCCCCTTCAAGAGAACAGGTTGTGACTGGGGGATGGACCAGAACGTGTATTTTGTGTTGTGGTCCGTAAGCCCTGGCTAGGCCAGGGAGGGGGCGTGGTGAGCAGTAGTCGCAGAGGGGCCAGGCCCTGGCAACAGCACAGAGGAGGCAAAGCCTCGGACATCCTCCTGCCTGCTTTAGGACTCTTCCGTCTCCGTTCTCCTCTGGAGTTTGGGATTCAGGGCCAGCCATTGTCCCAGGAATGGGAGGGAGCTTGCAGGCCTGCAGTCAGCCAGCTCCCCATGCAGTTTCCCCTTGGACAGGCTGGGAGGAGGCCTCAGCCTGCAGGCAGCCAAGGCCCAGGTCAGTCAGACTTACAGTTGCTGTTGCCACAGGTGCCTGGTGGGGAGGACCAGACGGCCCTGTCCCTGGAAGAGTGCCTTAGGCTGCTGGAGGCCACCTGCCCCTTTGGGGAGAATGCTGAGGTGAGCAGGGCTCAGGGAGAGCCCACTGAGCAGGGCTGCCTGCACCTGGCATGTTCCTCCATGGCTGGCTAAGGTGCCAACTCTTGGTTCTGGCCTTGTCCTGGCTTCTGGGGGTGAATCAGAGGAAGGAAGACACAGAAAGCAGGTGGTAGCCTCTGGGAGGAAAGCAGAAGGTAGTTTTTTTTCCTCCCCTGTTAAAGCCTCTGTTTTGACCCCAGTTTCCAGCAGATATTTCCAGCATAACAGAAGCAGTGCCTAGTGAGAGTGAGCCTCCACCTCTTCAGAACAACCTCCTGTCTCCTCTCCTGACGGGGACAGAGTCGCCATTTGACTTGGAACAGCAGTGGCAGGATCTCATGTCCATCATGGAGATGCAGGTAGGGTTATCAGAACAGGGGACAAACCCCTCGGATTTGTTTTTTCACCTCTGGGGAAAGAAGTAGTAACACCTCTCTTTCTCTGAACTGTACGCCCCAGGTGTCTCCTTGGGGCGGCAGGGAGTGGAGTGAGGGGTAGACTAGCTTTCCAAAGCAGGGCCTGCCGCCTGGGTGTGCCTTCTTCCGTTCCCTCAGGCAGAGTCACTTGGCAGGGTGTTTCCAAGGTTTGGTGTTAATTCTAGCATTGATTCATGTGGTGCTTGACAGCCATCATCGTCTCACTTGGCCCTCACAGTACTCTAATCAGCCAGTATTTTTTTTTTTTAATTGTGCTTTAAGTGAAAGTTTACAAATCAAGTCAGTCTCTCACACAAAAACTTACGTACACCTTGCTACATACTTCCAATTGCTTTCCCCCTAATGAGACAGCCTGCTCCCTCCTTCCATTCTCTTCGTGTCCATTTCACCAGCTTCTAACCCCCTCGACCCCCTCATCTCCCCTCCAGGCAGGAGATGCCAACATAGTCTCACATGTCCACCTGATCCAAGAAGCTCACTCCTCACCAGCATCCCTCTCCAACCCATTGTCCAGTCCAATCCCTGTCTGAAGAGTTGGCTTTGGGAATGGTTCCTGTCTTGGGCTAACAGAAGGTCTAGGGGCCATGACCACCGGGGTCCGTCTAGTCTCAGTCAGACCGTTAAGTCTGGTCTTATGAGAATTTGGAGTGTGCATCCCACTGCTCTCCTGCTCCCTCAGGGGTTCTCTGTTGTGTTCCCTGTCAGGGCAGTCATTGATTGTAGCCAGGCACCAGCTAGCTCTTCTGGTCTTCTGCCAGTATTATTTTAAAGGTGTTCTAATTGGGGCTTTGAACTGATTCTTCCCGCTTCAGTTATGGCCAAGAAAGTGAAACTGGAACAGACTGGAATTTTTAAATTTTGGGTGAACTGGTAGAACAAGAAAAATTATGGATCGAAGCCTTGCTAGAAGCTTCATTTCCCTTTTAGAAAACAAGGATAGCGTACATATAACATAGCAACAAAATTTCTCGCCCATGGGCACAGAGTCAGAAACGGCACTGGCACACTCAAAGATGGCGGCCGACCTTGCGGCTTTGAATGTGTGTCACTCTCCACAGTCCTGCCAGTAATCTAGTCTCACGCATTAGCCTCTGGAAAGAGCTCGCTATGCCTTTTCCGAGTCTCCCATTCCAGGGCTTTGACCCGTAATTTTTCGCATTCCGAATTACCCAAATTGTAAAAATTTGGGTCTGTTCTGATTTCATTTCGTCAGCCATGACTGAACCAATTCAAACCGGTTTGAAGCCCTGGTTCTAATTCCCAAGTCTGGGTGTTCTTTTCACGGTGCTGATCTTGCAGTGGTGAGGAGGTAGTTAGGGTTATGGGTTTCCTTAGTCTCCCTTTAAGATGGGGGGAGTCTGGCCAAATGTGACCAGGACCCGGTCATGTCCTGCATTTGGGGTGGAGTCCACAGGAAGGAGCCCATCTCTCTCAGGTCTGGTGGACCAAGCTGGCCAAGAGCTGACCCTGTGAGCTTTGGTTTCCAACCTTTTATTTTATACCAGTGCAGCTGGGGCTCTGTTGGGAGCCTACAGTGTGTGCACCCTCCTCCCTCTCCACACCTGGAGAGGGAGTTTGCTCCTCAGACTCCGGAACAATGATGCGTTTCTCCCCTCCCAGGCCATGGAAGTAAACACGTCGACCAGTGAAATCCTGTACAACACCCCTCCTGGAGACCCACTGAGCACCAACTACAGCCTTGCCCCCAACACTCCCATCAATCAGAATGTCAGCCTGCATCAGGCGTCTCTGGGGAGCTGCAGCCAGGACTTCTCCCTCTTCAGCCCTGAGGTGGAGAGCCTGCCTGTGGCTGGCAGCTCCACACTGCTCCCCCTGGTCCCCAGCAATTCCACCAGCCTCAACTCCACCTTTGGCTCCACCAACCTGGCGGGGCTCTTCTTTCCACCCCAGCTCAATGGCACCACCAATGACACAGCAGGCCCAGAGCTGCCTGACCCCTTGGGGGGCCTTCTGGATGAAGCCATGCTGGATGAGATTAGCCTCATGGACCTGGCCATTGAAGAAGGCTTTAACCCTGTGCAGGCCTCCCAGCTGGAAGAGGAGTTTGACTCTGACTCAGGCCTCTCCTTGGACTCGAGCCATAGCCCTTCCTCCCTGAGCAGCTCTGAAGGCAGTTCTTCCTCCTCTTCCTCTTCCTCTTCTTCCTCCTCTTCCTCGGCTTCTTCCTCAGCCTCTTCCTCCTTTTCTGAGGAAGGTGCTGTTGGCTACAGTTCTGATTCTGAGGCCCTGGATCTAGAAGAGGCAGAGGGTGCTGTGGGCTACCAGCCCGAGTATTCCAAGTTCTGCCGCATGAGCTATCAAGATCCGTCTCAGCTCTCCTGCCTGCCCTATTTGGAGCATGTGGGCCACAACCACACATACAACATGGCGCCCAGTGCCCTCGACTCTGCTAACCTGCCGCCTCCCAGCACCCTCAAGAAAGGCAGCAAGGAGAAGCAGGCAGACTTCTTAGACAAGCAGATGAGCCGGGATGAGCATCGAGCCCGAGCTATGAAGATCCCCTTCACCAATGACAAGATCATCAATCTGCCTGTGGAGGAGTTCAACGAGCTGCTGTCCAAATACCAGCTGAGTGAGGCCCAGCTGAGCCTCATCCGTGACATCCGGCGCCGGGGCAAGAACAAGATGGCGGCGCAGAACTGCCGCAAGCGGAAGCTGGACACTATCCTGAACTTGGAACGAGACGTGGAGGACCTGCAGCAGGATAAAGCCCGGCTGCTGCGGGAGAAAGTGGAGTTCCTGCGGTCACTGCGGCAGATGAAGCAGAAGGTCCAGAGTCTGTACCAGGAGGTGTTTGGGCGGCTGCGTGATGAGAACGGGCGGCCCTATTCCCCCAGCCAGTACGCGCTCCAGTATGCTGGGGATGGCAGTGTCCTTCTCATTCCCCGCACGCTGGCTGACCAGCAGGCTCGGCGGCAAGAGAGGAAGCCAAAGGACCGGAGGAAGTGAGCCTGGGGAGGAAGGGGTTGACGCTCACCAAGACCGAAACTGAAGGGCTGGGCCTGGACTTGGACCTGGACCTACAGCGGGGACTTTAATGCCTTCTTACCCAATATATCTTCTCAGATGGGATGACTGCGGGTCAGTGTACAGGAGAGGCGGGCGCAGGCGCTGTCTGGCTCAGCTTCCCCCCACGGGGGTGGGGTGAAAGTGGCCAGACCGTTTGGGTGGACAGGGTCCTCGCCCCTACCCCTTACCTTCAGGGGAAGGGGTGGTGCTGCCATTGCTGGAGGCAGGGGAGCTATATGGAGCAGAGGCCAACAGGGAAAGGAAGGGACTTGGGAGAGGAGGGGAAAGTAGTAGAAAGTCTTGTTCCTGGAAGGGAGGAAGAATAACCCCAAGAAATCAAAGCGGGAAGAAAACCAAGGGAAGGTCAAGTTTGGCTTTGGCCAGGATTCCAGGCAGCAGGTGTAGTGACTTGGGTGGGACTAGGTTATTGGTGTGAGTGAACCCCATTTCACTCTGGGGAGGGGTGATATGCAGACACAGGGCAGGCTGGGCTGGGGGCCTTGTTAACTTTCTGCTCCCTGTACCTTTGGCATCCCTGAAGGGGCTCTTGGATATCTCCCAGTATTTTTCAGTGGGGTGGGAGCCATAGGGACCCAACACTGGCGTTGAGGTTTAGGGTCAAAGGGCAGAGTGAAGAAGGAAGGGTCATGAGGCCCCATGTTGCAGCAGCCCCAACACCAAGCATGTCACTCACTGCCCTGCCACTCCCATTTCCCTTTGTGCTCCAGCCACCTCTGAGGGAGGCACCCACTGTCCCCATCAGAGCCCGCATGTGAATGCTGTACTCTTCCACCCCCCTCCCCCCACCAGCTGCCTGTAGCTGTTAGGTAGCTGGATCACCAGTGCTCCCGGTACTGGGCCTGCGCCCTCCTCCTCTGGGGGCTGCCTCTGAGGCAGGGGGTGGTGGTGGGGCAGGGGGGGATGATGTGGAGGGAGAAGCCAGCGCTACAGCCTCCAGGCAGTATTCAGCACAACACTGGGGAGTGACCCTTCCTTCAGACCTCCCCCTACCAACTGGGCTTGTCACTGAAAAAAAAAAAAAAGTCTACACAACTCAGCAACAACAAAACTAGTCCTTAGAATTTCTTGCGCTTTGATTTTTTTAGGGCTTGAAACTGTTTCACTTATAGGGTTTAGAATGCTTGTGATGAGTAAAAAGGAGATGCCCCAATATTCAAAGCTGCTAAATGTTCTCTTTGCCATAAAGACTCCGTGTAACTGTGTGAACACTTGGGATTTTTCTCCTCTGTCCCGAGGTCTCTGTCTGGTTTCTTTTTTTTTGGTTTCTTTGTAGAATGAGAAGTGCATGAAGTGGGGGCTGAGAGCACCCTTCCCCCAGGCTCTCAGCCATAGGCAGCTTCTGCACAGCCCTGCCTTACCAGGGCTCCTGGAGACTGCCTGGAGGAGCAGAGAAGGGAGCTCTGAGGTGGCCAGATGGCTCCAGGACCACAGTGTCTTTAACTGTCACTGCTGCCATCCCTGCCTGACTCTGGAATACCCTGTTCCAGACTAATAGGAGCGGGTTGAGGGGGGGAAGCACTGATTTCCCTCCCCATGGGGGGGGTGTTCTACCTGAGCAGTGGGGATAGAAGGCGTGAGCCTGGGAAGTGCTTTTATAAATTATTTTCCTTGTAGATTTTATTTTTAATTTATCTCTGTGACCTGCCAGGGAGAGGAGAGAGATGCTGTGAGCACATGACAAAATAAAATAAAACGATGATTCATTCTCAAGTGCAGTTTTTCCCTACTTTGAGTTTAAATTGATGGTAAGCAAACAGGCCCCATGGAGGACTGGCCATTGTGTGGCTGAGGCAGAGCTCACATGGGAAGGTGGGTGGAGAGCAGGGGAGGCTGACGGTGGGGACTCTTAAATGTTGTATAGATCCTTCCAAGCAGGTGTTCTGTACCTCTTCATAGCATGTGCCAGCTAGTGCTGCCTCAGAGAAGGGTTCAGAATTCTTCCAGCCTCCCCTCATACAACTAAGTAAGCTAGGTGGAGGTGTTTCATCACCTGGCCCAGCTCCTTACCTGCCCACCTGCTACAAACTGCATTTTTAAGCTGGATGGTGCTGTTACTTCTGTGGTGGCCCCACCGGCCAAAGGCAAGCGGAGTATTGGAGTGCAGTCACGGCCAGTGGGGATGATGAAAAGTGAGAAGTAGGCAGCTGGGCCCCAGAGTTTTAAGGCATCATTG
The DNA here is from genome assembly GCF_024166365.1 of Elephas maximus indicus. Lineage (NCBI taxonomy): Eukaryota > Metazoa > Chordata > Mammalia > Proboscidea > Elephantidae > Elephas > Elephas maximus. The sequence goes on along the minus strand of NC_064837.1, from coordinate 45,436,767 downwards.
AAAAAACCTCCCCAGCTGAGTAGGTATCGTTCTCCCTCACACTGCTTTTGACAGCAAGCCTATGAAGAGTTGTGATGCTTTAAGGTGTCTCTAGGTGGCTGTGGAACTGCCACATGCCCACCCTCTCCAGGGTGGGTGCTTAGTAAGTGCCTGAGGCCTCCCTGAGCTGTGGCCCCTCATAATGGAACCAGTGATCTTGAACTCCTGAGCACCACTGTGCAGCCTGGCTCAGCCCAGTCCTTTAATGCTACTGGAGTTGTCCTGAGGGGTGGAATAGAATTCTAAGAACAACATTTCTAACGATTTGTTTGAATTTACAAGTACCCCCTACCCCCCTATCTCTAGTTGGAAAGAATTGGTTATAGTAAATAAGAGCTGTTTCCTGATTAGGAATTGATGATGTCTGTAAGCCAGATAAAACCAAGATTCTTAAAAAAACCTAGAAAGCAAGACAAAAACTTTAATCCATGCTGGTGATTAAAAAAAAAAAAATTGTAATAGAGAAAGGTAAACTGACTATATTTTTGTATCCCAGAAGTGTGTGTGTGTATATGTATTTTTTGTTTTAGTACACAATTAGGCTATACCTTTTATACCTTGTTTTGCAACTTTTTTTTTTAACTTCACAGATTTAAAGACTTTTCAACAGAAAAACTCTTTACCCCTTTGCTAGTGTTGCCTCTGGACTTGGAAAGTGTATTTTTGCTGCCCATCACGTCCCCTTACAGGGATGTATAGTTGTGTCTAGGATCATGCTGATTAGCTGGGGCTCAGGGCCAAGTTGGTCAGCACTGTGTGGGGCTGACCTCTTTTTGCTGCTGGCAGGTGGAGTGGGTGTTCCAACCTCAAGGCACTTTCTGGCAGGAAATGAGAACTCAAGTAAGGCCTGTGAAAGGGCTTCTACCACTAACCCATCACCTAAGACAAGGAAATAAAATCAAGTTCACTGGAGTGAGGGGGGCAGAAGGGTGTGTGGGAGCGGGCCTGAAGCCTATCTAAGGACCAGACTTCAGGGTGAGCTGTGCGGGTGGGGCTTTGTCTTGACTTTAGCAGTCCTAGGCTTCATTCAAAGGAGCCCTACTGGTGTAACAGTTACAGCACTTGGCTGCTAACCAAAAAGGTTGACAATTTGAACCCACCAGCCACTCTGGAGATAAAGATGTGATAGTCTGCTACCGTAAAGATTTACAGCCTGGGAAACCGTATGGGGCGATTCTATGGTCACAGGGTTGCTATGAGTCGGAATCGACTTGACAGCAGTGGGTTTGGTTTTTCTTTTGGTTAGGCATCATTCAAACTAATTTCCACACATTTTATTCACGTCAGGAGATGGAACTAGACCCATAGTTTCAGCCTCAGCCCTGCACAGGATCTCACCATGAAGCTGGGGATATAGTGATTTAGACATGTGCCTCAGTGTCATCAAGAGCTGGCCTCCGTGACTGACCTTGCCCCCTTTACTGGGAAAAGCTGAGCAGTAACTCGTCAGCTAGAGCTTGGTGAGTGGGGAAGCACTTTCCATATAGCTCTGCCTTCCTCAGGCTGGCTTCATCTCTGCTTTCACAACCCCCAGCTAAACCAGACCTTGCTGCTGTCCAGGTTTGTCTGGCAACTACCTGGAACATAGGCACTGACCAAGAGCAGTAACTTTAAAGCCTCAGAGTAAATACGTAGTTTTAGGGCACTACCTGGTGAACAGGTGTGCAGCAAGAATGTTTCCACATTGATGCAGACACAGATACTAGATTGGTATCTGGCTCTCCGGGTAGTCATTTTCCCAACCAAGTGTAGACATTCTCTAGCAAAACCCATGTGTTTATCACGAGCAGTTAAGCCTTGTTTTCGTATCACAAACCTTCAACCTGTCATTTTTTCACTGTGTCAAGGACAATGTTTCTCCCACCTTTACTTTTTTCTCACAGAGGCCATTCATGCTCCTTGCCTCTGGTTTTGAACTCGATAGTGGAGAATGAGCATACAGGATTGCTGGGATACACGTGAAACTGAACACCTGATTTGAGTTTGTCCTTGTTCTCTCCGGGACTTCTTTGAAAGTCCGTGTCTGCCTGAATTAGATGAGAAACAGAATCTAGTGCACATGTCCCTGGAGGGGTGAGAGCGTGGGACCTTGCTAAAGACATGTTTTCGAAATCAGCTGGAAAGAAGCCCTCGTCCTCATTTTTACGTATACAAAGATACCAATGAGGGTGCTTGTTCTTTCTATCCTAACTTCAACTTCAGAATGGTGGTAGGCTGCACAGCACAGTATTTAACTTGAATCCAGATGCTATTATCAACCAAGGAAACAAAATCTAGTTCACTTGGGGAGAGAGAAAGGCCAAGGAATTGGAGCTCTGCCTTTTGTTTTAAATACAAGTTTAATTAGACTAATTCAGTTGACTTATACCTTCTAGTTCTCAAGCTAAAGGCTGAAGCCGCAACTGAAACAACAGTCTAGTGTCCCAGAGCCAGGCCCCAAACTTGCCCAGCCTGACCCTAGGCCATGCAAACAGTAAACAGGGCAGGCTCGGGCAAAGTCAACAGATTCAAAAATCCATTCTGGGTAAACAGTGCCTTGGTACTATCACAAACCACCATAGAAACCAATGAGGTCACAATGCAGACCCAGTCTTCCCATAGAATATGTTAACACAAGCTACATAATCTAAACAAAAAAACATAGAAGCTGAATTGTCAGCACATAGTCTAAACTCAAGTGTTTCTCTCTGCCACCTACTGGCCTAAGCAAAAAAAAAAAAAAAAAAAAGCCTTAGAAACAGACCACTCTGTGCTTACCACTCCCCCACCCAGCCCCCAAAGCAAAGCCAACTATGCTTTTCATCCCAGCAGGATAGTTTTATTTCAGATTTTATTTGTTTCAACACATCCACAATCTGTTGAGGAGGAAGCTCACAAAGCCAAGGTTGATTAAAAGGCATCCACATAAGAGAGCTGAATGTTACACTTAGCACATTGGTAGAAAAGCAGTAGCCTTTGAAGAAAACCTCGCTGGTGGACACAGTCAAACCTAAGTTATGTGCAGAACCAGAGAGATTATAATAAAGTTGTCTTGGGATCTTACGCTTCTATCAAACTCCATTCATCACATACCAAAACACCAGGACGCCTCTACATGATTGCCTCCTACTGCTAAAAGGCAAGGTGAAGCAAGGACTTAACTGAATACTGGCCTAGTTGTCATGTTTTTATTTCCATCCATTTCTGGAGGGGAGACAACACAGAGCCTGGACTTGGTTCAGTCCCATCAGCTCTCAGTTTTAAATGACAACATCCTCATGAGAAGGCCAACTCACACATCAGATAACCTGGTCAGATTAATACGATTTCACACAGAACTCAGCTCCATAGTTGAGGATCTAGAGCTACTGCAGAAAAAAACCAGTTTTAGATTTTAGAGTTCTGGTTCCACCAAATTATTTTGGAATAGCAATTTCCTTTATTATTTTCCCTTTACTATGAGATATTTAACTGTAATGCAGATTCCCACTGCTATGGGCCACAGACTGCAAAGGTGTACTGAACACACATGGCCAAATACCAAATGGCCAAGAGTTAAAATCATATTGAACCAAGCCTGAATATGACCATCACAGAATGAGTTCTGGAATACAAGATTACACCTGACAGTAAGTGTTACACTCTATGTTTCTGATGCTAAACAGAAGCGCCCTTAACTGAAGACAGTGGAGAAGCAAGGCACTGGATGGGCTTTGCCTGCAGAGGGGAGCCCTGGTGGTGCGGTGGTTAAGATCTACGGCTGTTAATTAAAAGGCTGGCAGTTCAAATCCACCAGGTGCTCCTTGGAAACCCTACTGGGCAGTTCTACTCCGTCCCATAGGGTCACTGTGAGTTGGAACTGACTCGACGGCAACAGGTTTGGTTTTTGGTTTGGCCAGCATTAAAAAAAAAAACTGTAGCCATCGAGTTGATTTCCACTCATAGTGACTCTTTAGCATAGAAGAGTGCAAATAACGATGCTGTCCTCTTGTTAGTACACTTTCCTTTTTTAATAGTACCGAAAAACCTCTCTCTGCTTCAACGCCTGGGCTAGTCTATGATGATGATGCAATTTCACAGAAGCCATCCAACAAGTTTTTGCACTGCATTAAGAAACGCTCTCTGAATACTTTCTGAAGCAGACTTAAGATTGGTGTGCCTATTGATGTTTTTTATTTCTAGTGTTTTTGCATGTATCTGTGGCTTCAACAATCACTTGAGAAAAACTTATCTTTAAACCTTGGATCTAGAACTGTGACAACTGGCTTCTAAAGATCACAAAATCCTCTCTGAATGTCTACCTTCCCCTTAACTTTCAGTGTGTGCACAATCAATTTCAGTATCTTCCCTGGGGGAGATTTATATGGTTTTTGTAACAGTACAAGAATGCCAGAAATGACAATGAAGTAGGTTAAGGCTAAAGCTGAACAGCAGCCCATTGTGGACAAATGCTAAGGCTGAAATCCAATTTCAGTTAGACCCATCTTGCCCAACCCTTTAGCTTAGTAGCGACTGACTGCTGTTCTGTTCCTCTGCACAAAAAGGCCTCTCCATGACCCAGACCTTCAGTAACCTCCCTGGCTCCACTCTACTCTCCGCAACACCTTCCCTTGGAGGCTTTTTGAAAAAAGTATCTGCGCATCAGTTTAGCTGAAACAAATGCTTTGTATTCGTGAGTACAGTTCAACTATATTGATCTCAGTGGAAATACCACTTTCCCTTTTTTATGAATGGCTGTAGAATAACAGGCAGAAAATGAAGTTAAGAAAATGGAAGACATTTTAATTCAGTGCTCAAACATGAGGCCAATTCTGGAAATTTCTGGAGGGGCTGATTACTTTATTTCCTGAATTCCTCCCAAAGATAGGCCATCTCCTTAAAGATATCCAGACTAGAATATTCTTAATAATAGCCTACTCTATGCTGGGCTTATGCTAGGCACTCACACACTTGTCTCATGTAATTCTCAACTCTGTATTTTTAGATACGGAACACATAGCTCAGAAGCTGATTTTAGCCAAGGTTAAATCTATGAAATACCAGAGCTAGGATCTAAATCCTACTCAAACACCCATTTTCCCAAGCATTGCCTTTAATATGGCAAGATCACTAAAGATTGAAGCCAGCAACCAGATTTTCAATCCTATAAACCCATTGCTGTATAGTTGATTCCGACTCCCCATAGCGACACTTATAAGACAGGGTAGAACTGCCCCATAGGGTTTTAAGGGGCTGCTGGTGGATTTGAACCGCCGACCTTTTGGTCAGCAGCTGAGCTCTTAACCACTGTGCCACCTACAGTGTCCAAGAAATAAAACCATCCAAGTGTGGAAGCCATTTCCAATAGAGGCTGAACCTATAAGGCAATAGCAGGCAAGAAAGACTTCTGGCAAGACTTAATCAAGACAGAAATCAGGGATTATAAATCTATAATTTTATTAAGACAAAAACTGACAGGGCAGTATGAAGTTTACATTTAAACCAAGTTTTCACAGAGACCTAATACATGCCTAAAAAGATTTTACAATACAGCTCTCATTGCAGGTTTAGATGATGTCAAGAATGGATGGATCTCATGACTCAAGACAAAGCATACTGGGTATAAGTTAATTTTTAGGATTTAAAAAAAAAAAAAAAAAATTTTTTTTTTTTAAAGTGAACCACGGCCTCAGTGTCGAAGTTTAATCTTCTCCTGACACTTGCTTGGGCTTTTGAAATCTTTCAACCCTTGAACTGATTCAATGAAACTTGTGCTGTTAGTGACTGAACCCTGCCACCAAGGGCTTCAGAGTTCAAAGTTAAAAAAACACAGTGGCTCCACCCTAAGAGCCCAGGCCCTTATCTTTCCTACTCTCTCGGCTTCTGTACCACCCTCTTTACCTCCCCCAAATAGCTCAGCCAGTGGCTTGGATAGACAAGCTGGTATTTATGACTTCTTATTGGAAAAGAAAGGGTCTTCTTGTCAATTTCAAGAATTAGCACCTCTAAGACAGAATAATCTGCCTGTGTATACTTTCCAATAAAAAACATTTCCTCCTCAGTCAGTTTCCAACTCCAGAATGGCAGCTTTGGAAACTTACTGGCTTAGTCCTTTGTAGGGGACCCCAGTTAAGCTCAGGCAGGGAATACCTTGGCTTATGGGTTCCAGGCATTCAGAGCTTTTAAAACAGTCTCTCACAGTCCTCATTTATGTTGCCAATGACTTTTTTTTTTTTTTAAAAGGCTAGAATGTTCTGGACATAGAACGAAATCAATAGTTGTTTGTTCTATCGTTTCACCATTTCCCCAATCAGGCCCCAAATTTTAACAAAAATGATTCTACCCATCTCCCTTCTTCCCTACCCATCCCTCCCACCCCCAAATAATACACCAGTAATAGCCAAAAACTACACACATGCTACGTTGTAAAAATGCAGAGTTAACATTATGGGGAAGAAGGCTATGGGTTGTGGAGATGCTCTTTGAAGATCTACAGTATCTCTTTGCTCTCCCACACACCCACTCTGTAAGTTTTGTCCTTCATAGAAGGCCCTTTGCTTTTCTCAGCAAAGTGCAGAATGGGTTGCCTTGAAACACTTACCCCTTCCCCTCCACTGGGATGGGTGTGCGATCTATACAACATGGAACGGCTTTAAAGCACTTGGGCTGCTGCAGGGCACAGAAACTATACCGGCTCTTCAAAGGACATCTTCTCAAGCCACTTCTATGGTGTCAAGACAAGTAGAACTCCTTCCCTCCCCACTTTAAACCCACGGTCATGTGACAGGGGCTGGTACTCAGTAGAGTTAATTCTTGTCATCTTTTTTGTCATCATCCTCCGAGGGGTAGGAATGCCACGTCAGCCTTTCCTCATAGAAGGATATGACAACCTGTGGGCACTTGACATTGGCTTCCTTGGCAGGGACCAGGTCAGCCTCATCAGAGTTTTTCCTACAGAACAAAGCAGACAGAGACTTTTGAGATCCGTGGCTGGTAGCCTAACTTGGGTCATCCAAGGGATAGGGCTTTAAAAATACTATTTTCAGAAGAGAGAGGCTAGAGAAGGGTGCTAACATGGCTCTAGTAGCATTTACTGGCAGTTTTTAGTCAAAGGACATTTGAGGGATCCTCTCATGCTCAAAATTCCCTTTGGGTATCTTTGCCAAAAGTTGGGTCACCTGGCTCAAACTTTCACATCTGAACCTCTGGGAAAGCTCCCCTCCCCCAGCCCACCTCCCCAAATCATGATTCTCTCAATTCTTTCAGGGAAGAGGAGAGGCTGCCACACCATTCCAAATATCATATCCCAGTGATAAAAGCCCGTGGAAAGATCTTGGCTTTGTAATAGGATTTAATTTCTTACTGTATATAACCAGAGCCAATGCAGGTGGACATTTTCTTGCTTACTCACATTACACTATGGAATACTAACAAATGCCATGCTCACACAAATGTGGCACAACCCCCAGGTGCTCTGACATGGTGCTTCAATGCTAGGAGGTGGGAAATGAGGAGTTTGTTACTACTAATTCTGTATATTTTTTCTGAATTTTAAAATGTCCTCAAAATTTGGAAATTACACATTGAAGGGGATTAGGAGAGTAACTGTATCTTCAGGTCATGGGAGTGTCCTAGCTGGAAGCAGTAGCACAGGGAGGGCAGGAGGTATATGATGGGATCTCTGACAAGGCACCACCCAAAACTTCCAGCAACAGGTAAACCAAAGCGACACAGCCCCAGTGAACCAGAAAAAAGTAAGCCTATACGATATGTTTTTGAGCAATGGACCCAAGAGAATGGTAAGGAAAAAGATGTTTAACAGTATGGGGAACCTGAAGCAGGCTTTCCTTTGTTGACAGTTCAACAGCGCCCTCTGAAGTAAGTCTAATCATTTCACTGCACAGAAATATCTGCTATATTTGGGAATGGACAACTTATCTCCACTCTCCAGGAAAATTACTTTATAACAAGCCTAGTTTTGTAATCAATGTCCAATCTTATACTCTAGAGTTATATTCAGCTGTAATCTTTGTACACAGTAGTGAGTCACCAGAAAAGTAAAATTTTAAGTAACATGAAGGTATTCCTGTAACTCGAACTGATCACATGCAGACAGAGAAAGCACATTTCAGCTAGGTTGAATAATTTCTGGTACCAATTCTTTTCCCCTATATGCAGCACCTTAAAAATGAACTTTTCTCCTACAGGGTATTAGTAAATCAAGTCAAAGAGGGTCATATTCAGTAAACACCTAGGGAATTCACAGGAAGACAAAAGAGGGCTAGCTAGTTGTGAGATAGGCTTCTAGTGGTGCTAAAGTTAGGCCTCTCAGGTCATTTACTAAAGGAGAGGAATTAATATAAATACAAGTTTCACAGAAGGTTCTAGATTTACAAAAGACAACTAGAGCTCCTGGAATGCAGTCTTCATCGGCAAAAGCTTATTCACTCCTAACTTTATATTGTAAGGACTGAGATCCACTTTGAAAAAAAAGGGGGGGTGGTGGCACAAACATCTTTTAATGAGCAAGGGAAGAAAAGCTTCTCTTTGAACAGAAAGTAATGAAATTATACAGAATTTTGGGTTAATTACAGTTCTCAAGATAACTGCCTTCATTAAGCTGTTTCATGGGGTATTACTGTCTCTGGTATTTATACTCCTAACGGAAAAAAGTAGGCTAGCTCTGTATTCCTTAAAAGTAAAAGGGCCCTGCTGACCCCTACTGGCTGATTCTGGAATAGAATCTGCACAAATCAGAAGAGATATGATAATCCAAGACAAAGGAAAAGCTACTGAATGAAATTTATTCCTAGCCCTGAGAAGTTAACGCCATCTCCTTGGGCCAGCCCGATCTTTATTAAGGAGGTGGTAGACGGGGAGGGTGATCCAATCACATTTCACATTTTCTCCTTCATTTACAGAAACGAAATGTGACTCTTCCCCATACCCTCTCCAGTCTAGATTTTCTCCCACCTCCTAAAAAAACGGGCAAAGATCTGAAAGTCCTAAGGGCCCCTACCTGTAACTCATGAGTCCAAGTTGGCAGTCAGGCCGAGGGTCACTATCGAAGGACTATGTCATCTTAAAGATTTCACACCTGGGCGACTGGAATTTCCAAGGTCCAGCTCTTTTCCTCTGGCATGGAACAGATGGGGAGAAGAAAAAAAACAACTCCACAGAGCCGCTGGCAGACTCACCATTTCATCAGGAACATGAGCTCGCCACTGGAGTCTGTAGCTCCAATAATCCGCTCCGGCTCCAAACCCCGGGCAAAGCCTCGTGGCTTTTCTGACTGTAAAAACCAGATGAGTAGAACAATTTTATCTATATAGGACACTTGTCAAGACGGGTTATTCCTGTTTCCCTGGTTAATGTAATCACAAACTCTGGCCAATATCTCATTAATACCTTGGTTCCAAGTACTAGGCTTTTTTAAGGCTCCTTCTGAATGATTACTCCATCAACGTCTGAAGTGCTTGAGGTTTTCCCATATGTAAAAAGGGACATACATCTCAAGCAAAATAAAACACTCACAACCGTCTCTTCACCCTCAAAAGATAATTTAACATGTTGAACAAGTCAAAATATGTACCTCAAACCTTTAACGACTAAAAAACATTCAAAGTTATTTACAGGAATAAACTTATTTGAGCTTGTCTGTCCCTGGTGGCGTAGTGGTTAACTATGGCTGCTAATCAAAAGGTAGGCAGTTCTAATCCACCAGGTGCTCCTTGGAAACTCTATGGGGCAGTTCTCCTCTGTCCTATAGGGTTGCTGAGTCAGAACAGACTTAATGGCAATGCATTTTTTTGGGTCCCCAATAAGTGTTACACTCATTGCTTCTGTGCCACGGATAAAGAGTAAAAGTAGATCATGTGGCTTCTCTCGACTATGCCCCCAAACACTTTGTAAGCATTAGCCTATCTAAGGCTCCAGAAGGACTGGGAGGAGATGGCCGCTGAGATCCAAGAAGCAGCACAACATAATTACTCAAATTCTCTGGCCTTCAAGCTCTTTGACAGCAGTGTTAATTCTGGGCTAGTAAAAACTCCTACTTCTAGTCTTACCTCTTCCTTCTTCTTCTTTGGTTTACTTTCCTCTCCCTTATCTTCAGAGTCAGAGTCAGCTTTGCGCTTGCCTCCCTCAGATTTATCTGTCTCATGAGCTGTTTTCTGTGACTGGAGAAACTCAGCAATGAGGTCGGGGCAATCCAGGTTCTCTTCTGGCTCCCATGTGTTGTCCTCACTGAAACCGGAGGGCACAGGGAGTCACACTTTCTACTCAAAGTTAGCATACTAATACTAGGAATAAGCACAGAACAAAAGCTGGTCTTCTTAGAAAAGAGAAATTAATAATAATGAGTAGTTAGATTTCACTTAAGACCAAGAATCTGGGAAAGCTGAAACTTCTTGGGGACTTTTTAGTACAAACTGAAAGGTCAGAAAAAACATGCCTCCCTCAGAGGAAAATTACTCTCTTGGCAAACTTGGACATCTCTGAAGCCACACACAAAAATGCTCTTCAGAAATCCTATTATGTCTTGTATTATAGTTTGCGCACGTAGATCACTTTCCTAGTAACACTATAAACCGTGAAGGTGTGAACCAAGTCATACTGTATCTATCCACCAGAGCATCCTAAGCCTTGCATATTACTAGACTGCTGATAAGTATCTGGAGACTAAACAGATGGGTCTACCTGTGTCAAGCACACTTACTCTGAGAAACCCTTCCACTTTAGGAGGTACTCTACTTTGCCCTTTACCACTCGACGGTCGAGAACTTTTTCCACCACATATTCTTCTTCCTCCTCTTCTAGCACCTCCTCCACTTTCTTCTTGTTTTGTTTTTTCCCCATAGTGCCCGCCAGCTTTCTGGTGTAAAAGGTGACGCTGCTAAAATGATAAGGGAAATAAAAAGGGCATTAGGGCACATTCTTCTTGGCTAGGTAAATATTTGGATGGTGAGAAAACCAGGGACATCATAGATGACTTTAATATTGTATGCTGCCTGTATTAAACGTATGCCCATTCACCTTCACATACAACCAATAAAGTTTTCTCCGTTAGGAAAGTGAGTTCCTAAAACAGTCCCAGCTAATCTCATAGCAAAACTTCTTTACTCTTGCATATCCATTTAAAACTTTCATATTCATTCTAATTAAAGAAATCTTCTAATACTCCTGTCACCATAAAACATGGTACCTAAAATACTACATTAAATTTGCCTTAAACATAATGTACATACGTACATACAGTCCTCTGACCCATATTTTCTTATTCTCTGTGTGTTTTCCAATTTATCACTAGACTTGAATGTTTAGTGTGGGAAATAGCTTGTCCTATTTATTAAACATTTAGTTTAACTTTCCTTTTTGTAAATACATATATAAGCCATTCCTCTGCACTGTTCAAACATCCTGTTTTGAGCCTCTGTAAAGTTCTTTATGCAGTCTTTTCTGAATGCCACCATGTGTTTACAAGTCACAAGTTTCTTAACTTCCTATTCTACTTAGATTATTCATAATTTATTTCTAAGACTGAAGAAACCTCATAAAAATGCCAGAATGACCACAATATTCTCTAAACTGGAGCATTGCAATAATTTTGGAAAATTAGTGGGAAAACATGGTAATAATCACAGATAACAGAAATTGAGTTTATTCATTTGTAAAATACACCATTGGACTGGAGGACTTCTAACAGTGTTTCAAGTGCTAAAAATTCTAGTTCTCTGTAGTCTTTCATCCAACTCTTTGACTTTGATTACCGGTTTGTGTCAGTAGATGGCGCCATATCAATAAAACAAAATTGGCCGACAAAACTGGCTGAAATCTACAAATTGATGGTTAACAGTTGCCCAGAAGGAGATATAAAGACTGGAGGATGGCAGATGATCCAAGACAAGAGTATTACCCTGTTGAAGACAATGGCTATTTGGGGTTAAACTGGTTATTCCCAGCATCACTGGGAAGAGCAGTCTTATTTAGCATAAGCAGAAACTCTTCTAAAACCTTTAAAACTGGCATGTACAGACAGAATACGTTTTAGAAAGAGTCCATCTACAGACTATATGAAAATCAATGTATACTTTTAAAAAACGTCAGGGTAATCATTATCAATCAGTTATATTATTTATAGGTATTTAAGCTTACAACTCTCAGATATTCCCATGTCTGCATATATGAGCAGTGGGTGACTTGACTAAAACAAACATTTGCCTGGCTACTAGAAAATTCTAGGCATTGTGCTGAATATTGGAGATTTAAGAGCATAAGAAATGGTCCCTGCCTACCTGAAGCTTAATGTCTCCTAGGTACAAATTCAGACACTTCTTCCACTAAAGGTATTCTCAAGTCTTGCAGAGTGGCATAACAGAATGTTTCCTGAGGTGTTTTCAGTGTAGCCCAAGGCTCCTGCCCACAGTTTAGAGCTATCTGCCTGAACACAGAGCTGTGCTAAGATCAGAGCAGTTATCTCTTCAACACTCTTCCTCATTACATTCCCCAGTATACTCATATACTGAAGACTCAGCTTTTCTTCCCTCCCCTTGTCTCCTCTTTCAGAGACTGGATTTTTCCTTCTGTTACTGCACAGACTAATCAGTGGACTGAATGTAATCTTTGGCTAATTCTTGGCTAGCTTCCTTATGCCTGTGATTTTGGGACTGTACCTTCTTCCTAGTGGCAGATGCCTTCAGGTTTCAGGAATTCTGGTAGCCATATGACAAGTGTTAATTTTATGACCAAAGAAAAACCTAATTATCCCTTTGCATAAATGCAGTAGTGTTTCTTGCAAAAACAAGCCTTACTCCTTGCCTGCTTTCTCTATCTGTTGAAAAGGCGGCAAGATTCACTGTCGGTCTTTGGCTATAGCACAGAGAAAAAATAAATTATATCGACAATCACTTTTTGGTTACAAGGGCTACCACCATTCCCTACATTAATTTGGACTTGGAACTTGGAAGATACTCCCTTTCTCAATAGATAGAAAGGAAACAATGGGTTATGGACCATCCAAAACAGTAACAGTACCATCAAAAACAGTAACTATCACCTGTTAACCCTGCATCCAAGTAATTAAAGTTAAGGAAGTAAAGAAAAGGCATTCTATCACTATAGCTTCAGAATTCAGAGCTACTTATTAAAGGCTCTGTGTTACCTACATTAGTAACTATTTGTCTTACTTCTAAACCCCCCCCCCCCCCATTGAATATAGCCTATCTTATCCTGCTACTATGAACCAAAAGGGTCAGATTAGTTTCTGGCTTATCTCTAGCTACTGCAGGCCTCTCCTCCCTTTATCATTAGCATAGACCCAAGGAGGAAGAGTCAGGCTAGGATAAGTCTATAATCCTTTAGGTTAAGTAAAGAAAGCCCGCCAAATGGGAAGTCTGAAGTAAGGCCTTCCCCAAATTTTCATCTTTACTTTTCATCTTTACTCACTTAACTCATTGTCCTATAAGTAACTCAAATTTAAGAAGTAAACAATGTAGAAAACAGAATCCCTGCCTCTGAGTTTTAACTGTTTCATCCCAGTATCAGCCCAAAGAGATTCTTTATACTTGAGAATCTCAGCCAGGTCTCCCAATGAGAGCTTTTTCTTTGTTTACAGCTGGCTCTATCTGGTCCCAAGTGGGCTACATTTCAAGATCAGTAGAGGACTGGGTTACATATGCAATTTGTTCTTCCTTTAGAATCTAGTACCTTCAGAGGAGCCATGGGCCCTCTTTAAACATTATGAAGGGCCAATTAGTCTTGTTTCTAACTGGATTATTTAAAAAGAAATCCCATCTTCCTGAATATGGCAGTCTCCACACACCAGTAGGGACATATGGAGGGACAACTCTACTGGAATTGCTAGGCAAGGAAGCTTCAAGGTAACTCAGGTCAGTGTAGTGGCACAATGGTAAAAATACCTGTAGCCAACACTATTTGCCACTCTCCCTAGCATCCTGGCAACCAAATCATTTATGGCATCAAAAGTGTCGTAATTGTTGAAAAAGCATCGAAATGTATGATAGAACATCACAAGAGGTGTACATGAGGGCCAACAGTTCTAGAGTAAGTCAGAAATCTTAAACCTTGATGATCCTTAATTTTGACAAAATACTCCCAAGCCTTTTTACTAACTACCACCTTTGGTACTAGGCAATTTAACTACGTGTTTTTCTTTCTGAAAAATATTTATCAATTAAGTATCTTTTTAATGTTGTGAGGAAGTTTTGTGCTGTTAGGTAACTATTTATCACTACAGGATAATTGGTCAGGGATTTAATCATTTTGTTGGGGATTCCCAAAATGTCAGACATTCATAGCTCCCTTCTCTTAGGCCACCTTCTCCAGAGAGGAATCCACCGATTTCCTGCCTGGGGGAGGGGCTGAGCCAGAGGGGTTTAAACCTAGCTACCAATGTTCTTGAGGTCAAATTCAGTAGGGCCCCCTGCCCTTAGCTCTGCATGATGTCCCCATGTCCAGAGTCCCTCTGGCTCAACCTTCAACTCAGAGCACACCTCTAGTATTCTACTAGAGTTAGGAAAGAGGTAGTTTCTCTCCTGTGTGGTACAGAGAAAGGGACCTGTGGTTCTAACTCCCTTTCCGACACTTTTAACCATTTCTTTTTAAGCCTCACCTGCACCCCCACTGTCAGAAATACCTAGTGTGGATCCAATTCCTGAGTCTTCCTGAAATCCTGCGGTACAATATGGCTCATACCTTCTTGGCTTCTAACTCCAACCTTGCTTAGTTTTCAGCTTTTTCTGATCAGTTACTACTCCCTGACCTGTTTTCCTGGTATCTCTTCTCTGCTTGTCTCCTCTCCTATTTTTCTTGTCCTTTAAAATATCTCTTTCATTATTTTACGGGTTTTTGGGAGTGAAATTCATGTGTTCAACCAGGGGTGTTTAAGTATCTAATAATAGTCATAGTGAGTGCTAGTTACTATGTGCCAGAATTATTCCAAGCATTCTGTTGTTGAGTGCCATCAAGTTGATTCTGACTCATAACGACCCTGCTAGACAGAGTAAAACTGCCCCATAGGGTTTTCTAGGCTGAAATCTTTATAGGAGCAGATTGCCAGGGCTTTTCTCCCACAGAGCAGCTGGTGGGTTCAAACTGTAGACCTTCTGGTTAGCGGCCAAGCACTTAACCATTGTGCCACCAGGGATACAAGCATTTTACTCAGTTATTATTTACAATAACCCTAGAGTTATTTGTCAGAGCTAGTAACTAAGAAGGCCGAACACAAACCTAGGAGCCTAGCTCTACAGCATACACTCTTAACCACCATGGGATCCTCAATGGTCTTACTTGGGTCCTAAGGCTTATTACAATGTTGCAGACAAAAATCCTAGAGTTAATTAAGTTGCTATACTTTTTAACTAACTATTTACTGAGTCTGCCATGAACCTTCTCTGAAACCAAAATGAAATGTAAAATTATGTCAGGTTTTTTTTAAAAAACAAAATTTAGAATACTGGGGCAATAAAAGAAAAGTAACAGTTGATGTGCTTGAAAGCAAAAACTCTCAAAAAAAAATTCAACATCATTCAACCTGGACCTTCTTTGCATTAGCAACGAAACTGGGAGCACTGCTTCAAGGATCCTTAGCTTAGCGTTCCTTTCACCAGAAGCTAGTACGGGCACCAGAAGCATGATTATGGTTCCTTGGCCTGCTTAACCAAACACCAAGATAATCAGTAAAGCAAAACTGGCGTGACTCCAAGCCCTAACGCACAGCTGTCTTTACCTTCTCTTGTGCTCTTTTCTCTGACCCAGGCAGGAAAACAAAGTAACAGGCTCTTATAATAAATAGAAAAAATAAATTATCTTCCAGTATAAGACAGCTGCGAAAAAAGAAGTAAATTCTGGATAAAAAACAATAGAAAGTTGAAAACAATAAATTTATCTGTGAAAAGAATTATAAGATTTCTGAAGATACACTTAAACACCAAAAACCACTGTGACGATTTCTGTAAGTAGTGCACACATTTTGTGCTCCACTGCTAACCTAAAGGTTGGCAGTTTGGACCAGTCAAGCAGTACTATGGAAGAAAGATCTGGCAATTTTTGTCCATTAAGATTACAGCCAAGAAAACTCTATGGAGCAGTTCTACTCTGTAATGCGTGGGGTCACCGTGAGTCGGAATCGACTACATGGCTACAGGTTTTATTTATAGTAAGGTTCTAGGACAAACTTCAGAGATTGTAATTTCAGGCTTAGTTATTATAAGTGCACTTTTTTTTTCCCCCAGCCAATCACCCATTTAAGTGAACAACGGTCTTTCTACGAACTCAATCCTTCTACTGAGTTGAGTCAAAATATGGGAGTCATCCTTCAGTCTTTCCCCTTCAGCCTCTGTATTTCAATCTCTCACTAAATCCCGCTGATTTTCTTCAAGTATCTTTCAAGTCATGCTTTTTTCTAATCCGACTGCTACTACCCAATTCTATGCCACCATCTTTTGCCTGTATCACTCCTAGCCCAATTCATTCTCAAACGTAACCACAGATTTCAAAATACACATCTCTTCCTATCATTATCTGTGGGTATTTGAGCTAGAGACCCGTGATTTAAGCTATTAACCACAATTACCTTGGCCTTTGCCCCAGTCTTCACTTAACCAATTCCCTTAACTTGAATATCACTTCCTTGTAATGCCTTCCCTGAAGCTGCAGACTAGATTAACTCTTCCTTTGAACATGCTCCTACAGTAGTCACTCATTTAACATTTACTGGGTGCCTATTGTGTGGCAAGTCCTGGTGGCTCAGTGCTTAAGAGCTTGACTGCCAACCAAAAGGTCAGCAGTTTCAATCTACCAGCCGGTTCTTAGAAACCCTACGGGGCAGTTCAACTCTGTCCTGTAGGGTTGCTATGAGTCTGAACTGACTCGATGGCAATGGGTTTGGTTTTTGGTTTTATTATGTGTGGGGTACTGGAGAACTGGGGTGAACAAGCCAGACAAAATCCCCTGATCTCTTAAGAGTTTATACTCTAGTGTGTGGACATGAGTGGGGATGCATGCATGCTGTACAGAGAAAGACACTGACAATAAACAAGAAGATATCAGTGACAAATGCACGAAGAAAATACCTTTAAAGTAAGTAACATCTAAACAGAGATCCAAATGACAAGAAGACAACTCAGTAAAGATTGGAAAAGCATTGCAAGCGTAAGAACAGCTGGCTAAAAAGTCCTAAGATAACAAGCTTGCTTTATCTGAAGAACAGAAATGTGGCCAGGTGAAAAGCGCTAGACTGCAGGAGTGGCAAGTTGTGGTTCAGAAGACAAGGACCAGATAATAATTATTGAGCGTATCACTTCCCACTTCATTTCTTTTTCCATTTTCTGTTTTCCTTTCCCCCTCTTTTGCCCCTAGCTTAGGTCTAAGACCTAGCCAATTAATGGCTATAAAAATGTATAAATGAAGTCCTACTAGCTTTAAATACTATTAAAAAAATTCACCCCTTGTTTGTCAGTTGTCATACTGTGGTGGCTTGCACGTTGCTATGATGCTGGAAGCTATGCGCTACTGTTACTTCAAATACCAGTAGTCACCCATGGTGGACAGGTTTCAGTGGAGCTTCCAGACAGAGATTAGGATGTAAGTCCTGGGAATCTACTTCTGAAAATTAGCCAGGGAAAACCCTATGGATCAAAATGAATATTGTCCAATATAGTGCTGGAAGATGAGCACCCTAGGTTGGAAGGCATCTGAAATAGAGAGGACGCAAAAATGGACTTGAGCTTCCAGTGACCGTAAAGATGGTGCACGACCAGGCAATGCTTTTGTTCTGTGTTGTACATGAGGTCATCATGAATCAGAACAAATCTGACAGCAACAATTAAAAAAAAAAAATCAAGAAGCATTTACAGAGAACTTAGGTGGAATACCAACTCATTCTGGATTAGCACTGAGAAGTCCCACATCCTGGGAACCCCCTCACACCCAGCAAATGGGGGATCTTGGTCACCGTAGTGGATATGTAGACACAGAAGTAGTCTCTGAGAAGCCCTTGAGGGTAACGAGCAAGAAACATTTTAAATCTAACCAGAGGTGCTTGCTTGGCATGACCAAAATCGTCAATGGCTAGTTCAATTTCAGAACCATTCTGTTGTTTTTCTTCTCCTATACGTAACTCCTGTTTAGGTATTTTGTTTTTACATACACTATGAGGAGGAAGTTCACCTCTTTGTTATAGTTAGCAGAATGTGTCCAAGGAAATCTGTGATAAACAGATAAGAAACTCTTGTAACTAACATCTTGTGACTTACATATATGATTAATAAGAAAAATGAATATCCTGTGAACTGTAACTAACCTTTAGAAGTAGTTTGTCTAGTTTCACATACTTGTATTTAGGTGATCAGGCTCACTGAAACCCTTGAAACTAATTCTTTCAGAAAACAATCGAAGATTAATGAACATGTCCTGTTTCTGACTCCAGAGGTCTTACATGTAGTGTGGGTGGGTATCCTGGTTACAGGGTCATGTCTCACTTACCCTATGATTATCTCAGCAAAGTTTCTATTTTTCTACTCTTTATAATGTTTGAGCACATACCGTTTGCTTTTAAGAATTGTGTATTCTGACATAAATGTCAACCAATCAGAAAAACCCACCGTAAGTTCCTGATATTATAAAAACTTCCCCAAAATCTTTATCATACTGCTTCTGCAACCCTGCAGTCGCACTGCCCCAGCTTGAACTGCATCTATTCCTTTAATAAAACTCTTTACGTTTACAGAGTAGCCTGTTTCACTCTGACAATTTTTGATGTCAGAATTGTGCAATTTGAAGGTGCATTATCTTCTGGGAGCCCTGGTGGCATAGCGGTTAAGAGCTCGGCTGATAAACAAAAAAGGCTGGCAGTTTGAATCCACCAGCTACTCCCTGGAAACCCCATGGGGCAGTTCTACTCTGTCTTACAAGGTCGCTATGATTCGGAATTGACTTGACAGCAACAGGTATTATCTGAGAAACTGAGGACCCGGGCTTCGGTGGACCAGCACGTTGACTTGGATTCAACACCTCTACAGAATCTCGGAAGCTGTCTTAAGATAAATAACCTCTCGAATTTGAGCTCCGTTCCTTTTGTAGTGTAAACCCTTTGAGTCTTATTGAGGGATCTGTTTTATCTTCACGAAGGTGAGTGAAATTAGTTTCACTTTGTACTTGCAAGTCTGTTTTGTGGTTTCTGTAGAATCTATTTCCTTCACCAGTGGCAATGGGAAGGATCTGTTTTCCGCAAATATTGTCTGGTCCTTGCAAAGTTAACTGTCTTACAGGGATTCAAGTTTGTTCTCTGGGGAGTCTCAGGCTCCACAAGAAACAAACTGTGGACATAGGATGTCATGGTGGTCACCACCAGCTTCAGCTGAATAAAGACTCCCATGATAGCATAAAGTGGGGCATGGGATGGGCCAGACACTAGGCTGCCTGCCAGCTGCAAACAAAATTGCATGCAATAAAAGCACAGAGTAAAAACAAAACACTGCCCAAAGCCCCACAGTGAACCCCATCAGGAATTGTTGAGTCTGAGAATCCAAGGTTTAAAGAACAAACTCAAATGTTCCTGGGAAAATGGGGAATGCCAATTCTATGAGCAATTTGGGTCCCCTCTCCAGGATACCCACCCACTACATGAACAAATACTTTGGTTCCTCAAGGTGTATGTTTTTTGTCTGTTCGGCATGATCATTACTAAAGACAGTCAGGAAAACTAGAGTCATTTGAGGATTCTTTTGATTTATCTAAACCTATTTTTCTACACAGTAAATTAGAACACGGGGGCTCCCAAAGTGAACAACAGTAGGATGCCTATTTTGATTGGTATTTAGAGGCCTCCAAAAGACACCAAGATAGCAAAATTGCTTCCCTGCAGGATACTAAGTTAACTAAACAAAATAATGAGCTGCAAAGTCAGGTTTCTATCCACTTACTCCTGCTGCTTTGGTGCCATTTACCCCTTTGCCAGCTGTCTTCCTTATACCCACCTTTACCTTGTCTGAACTCCTTTCTTCCCTGAAAAACCTACTGAAACCTCTCTACCTAAAGTTAACAAGCTTCCACAAGTTACTTTCTCTCCTTGGCCTCCAGCTAAGCTCCACGCAATCATAAAGGAATTTCTTAACTCTCGTGATGATTCTCAGGTATGCTTAAGAGACTAGGTCTCTAGCGGCAGAACAAACTGTGTTCAAAAAAAGAATGAAACCAGTTTTGTATAGTTATTATGAAGGAATCCCAGTCTTTTAAGATTTGACTGGGAAACCAAGTTTCAACCTAATTCTTAACATCCTTAATAAATGAGCCCAATTTTCCCCCACCAGGGCACTGGTTTGGGGTTCATGTTTAAAAACACTATGAGCTAAACATATTTGAAATAAATTAAAATTTCAGTGATCACTTTAGGAAGAGGAATTTCCCTTTGTGTTGTCTTTTCTTTCCTCTGGGCAACCTGTTTAATGTTCAGGTTTTGCCAAAGAGTTTGATGTTCCTCTATCTGAGACTTTGGCAAGTTAATGAGTTTATCTAGGACCTGTTTTTCTGTTGAATTGGGTCCATTTCATCTGAAAATTGGATACATTTTAAAAAACTAAGTTCTCCATACATTTGTCTTACATAATGTTGCAAACAAGCCTGAGTTTTCAACTGGCCTCACAGATCGGTGAATGCATGCAGTTTTCATGTCTTGTTTTGTGTTTGAGTTTCTATCTTGTCTCAAGAAGTCATGCTATTTAGAAAATACATAGAAAAAGGATAAATTGTTCTACATTACTTCTTTAAAGGATTTTATAAAGCGTGCAAAAGATGGGATTATGAAAATATAATTTACTACCCCTAGATAGTATTATTAAATTAGATCTCTTCAAAGAACACACTGTAATTAGTTTAATGATAAATGAGCACTTATATAAATTAAGAAGTCCTAATATTCCCAAGAATTAATGAAAACAGTCATTGTGAAAAAAGGTTTTAGGTTTATCTCAGCCTTGAAAGCAGAATCTTAAAAGCAAAACCTTTTTAAGTAACTTAAACTAGATATGTGTTTTATTTTTTAAAAAGTGGCAATTTTTATTAATTCCAGAATAAGAAAGAAGACTAAATTGCTTACCAAGAGAATAATAAAAAGGAAAATTTAAGACAAAAGAAAAATGCTAACTTACATTTTTCAGAAATTAAGTAGATTCCCATCATTAAGAGAACTATAAACAAGTTCTCTCTATTGCAGAGGAACTCTAAGAAGCCAAAACACAGAAATCATGAGACACACCTATATAAAATGGCAAACATTTAAATGAAAATATAGACTATCCAAACAAGCTTTATTTCTTAAACAGTAACTGTACTTTGTGGTGTACAGGCTTAAAACAATTTCCAAGATCTTTAGGTAACTTACCAACATTAAATTAATAGATATTTGTTATAATTTAAGTTTACATATTTTTGCTTTTTATGCCACAAATGTATATATATACACACACGTCTGCTACTGAGTGTGTTCATTTTTGCCACTTTAAGGGTTGTATTATAGGAAATGTACAACAAAGACAATGTTTAAAAGTTTATTAAAAGAATTTATTTGATATTTTCAAAGTTTTTATCTGCTATGGTTAATTTATGAGATTTTTAAGAACTTTAATGTCAAACAGCATATAAACAAAGAATTAGGTTTCCTGCTGTTAAAATAAAAAAATTTTCTTTAATTACTAGGTTAAAGCATTAATTTTATTCTTTGTGCAACTGAAGCCAAGCGTTCAGTGTCTCATTAGAATAAGTTCCTGAGTCAAAAAACCAAACTGCATTTATCTTTAAGATCTTTGGTTAAATAACTTAAGTATTGTTTTTCAGTGACCTATAATAAGCTCTGACAACTCTGAAACTTCATGTTAAGTCACAAAAGATTTGTTCTGTTTTATAAAGGAAAAAGTGCTAAAAGAAAAAAGGTTTACTTAATGTTATGAGTTACATGAAACATCAAGAGAAGTTTCAAATTTGCTTTGAGTTAAAATTTATGTGTCAGTAATGTTTGCCTGATATTAGACCAGAAGTGTATAATATTATGTCATAATTTTATTATTTCAATTGCCAACTTAGTTTCCTTTGACTCCAGAATCATCAAAGCCATTAGTTTTAACTAGGGTATTCACATCATTTATCCACGGAGTTTTTATCATTATTTAGATGTCTAAAGACTTGATAATCTTGATATAGTTTTAGTATATCCTATTTATACCTCAAAATTATTATGCTATATCTGAAACTCTTTGAAAATAAGGTTAAGCATTATGTTTACGGATATTTTTGTCTGAAGTTTCTTCAGCTTTGCCTTACTTTTGCAATTAATTCCCATCAGGTCTTTCCTTTTTAAGAATTATTATTGCTATAAGTTAACCATAGACATTTTAAGTTGTCATCTTCAGATATATCTTACTTTGCTAATTCACTGAAAATGTTTGACTAAAATATTTAAGCAAAAATGGACTAAATCAAGATTTCTAGAACTCATGTAAAAGCAGATAAGGTTTTCAGACTGCTGTTTATCTAGAATTACATGGAATCAAAATTAACTAGCAAAATAAAAGAATTACTATAAGGTTTATATGAGAATATTGCTGATGTTTAATATTATATTTTGTAATTACTAGAAAGCCCATGGTCTTCCCTTATGTCACTTATGTTGATTCTAACATTATTTAACCCGAATTGTTAAAATATCATCAATCTTTAATCTAATACTCTAAAGAATATTTTTCACAGATCAAAGAAGTCTTTAATGACAGAAGGTTAGAATCCCAAAATCTACCTAACATTGTCTCAGAAGACTTTGCATACTACAAAAGACATTAACTAAAAGACTCCTTATAACCTCAGTGGAAGGGACCCTATTTAGTCCTTCTCAAAAACCCCTGCACAGCAGAAATGGAGGGAGTCAACCTGTGGATTCATCTACCACAGCTGAAGAAAGCTAAAACCCCTGCTTAGATTGCCCAACCCACTGGACACCTGAAACTCAAATTTAAACATTTACCAGGACAGAAGTAAATGACTTCAGAAATAGAAAGCTGACCCCAAGACCATGGAACAAGATCTTGCAAGTCATTAAAATTTTAGTATAACTAACTGACATAATTACTATTAACTAAATTTGTCTTTTCTGCAAGTAACCAAAGGGACATTCTTTATCATAACTGTTATTTTTGTTATTTGGTTTATTGTACCATTTTTAGATAGTTTCTCTCCATTATGAAGCTTTTCTCTAATCTCTCCTAGCACTTGAAAAGAAAATGCCCTTATCAAACTAACACAGTCAATGGCAAGTGTGAGTAACCTAATTGTTGGATATGACATTTTGCCCCCCAATCCATCCCAGATCATTCTGACCCTCTCATAGCTCCGGTGAGAAACTACAGAAATACACCTAACCACACTATAGATTTTAAGAAACCATTTAAGAGGGCCATTCGTGTCAAGCTACAGGACCCTCCTGAATTGACAACTCACCCCTTAGTTCCTTGTGTCTGGGTAGACCCCACCAGGTGCTCTCACCCAGAACAATGTACTGCATGTTAACAATGCTCAGTATGATGCCTCACTAATAAGTAATTGTTTTGCAAATGGTCAAAACTTACCCATTTGTACCCAACTCCAGGATCATTTAGAGTTTAGATTATCTATTTGTAACAATTCAATCACTAACAACCAGCTTGAAGCGGCCAATCAGATTATTCCCTTTCCTAATAAACAAACTGGAACTGGCATGAAGTGTGCCCCTCTACAGGTATGTTTTTCTATGTAGGGGATCCACTTATTTAAGAGGAAGGTCCAATGTTGAACCTTATGCTTGAGCTCTGCCATGTCTAAACAGATGGAATATGTGGGATATATGCACCCTAAGAACTCTTAGCATTCCATTTAATATCCACTAGTATGATTTTTTTTTTTTTTAGTATGATAGTTTATGCTAGCCCAGTCATTTAAAATTAATATCTGTCCAAAACAGAGAATTCACTCTCCCTGGGAACTCCATCACAGACAGGCCTGGATGGGGCTAGTCATTTCTGTTAGCATTTGTTCCCAATTATGGTATTTTACAGTTAGAAAAATCTAAATCTGTCCATAACTTATCTACCACTATGGCCCACCTTACTGATAATACTGCCAGCAGAATGGCTACCCAATAGAAATCTTTAAAATCTCTTGCTAAGGTTGTTCTTGACAATCCAACAGCCTTAAATTTCTTACTAACACAGCAAAGTAGAGTCTGTGCAGCTGCCAACACCTCATGTTGCTCTTAGATCAACACCACAGGGGAAGTAGAACAAGATGTTACTAAGATTCCCTACAAAGCTGATTAATTACACACAATACCACCCATGACTGCTCCATCCTTTTTTGACCTCTTTAGCTGACTACCCCCATGGAATCAGTTCTTGGCTATACTCCACATCTTACAAATAGTTTTACTCCTTTTAATCTTTGTGACTTATCATTATAGGAGTCGTTAAAGGTATAATTTACTGTATCACTAACCTTTGCAACCTCATAACCTTAGCTTTTCAAAGAGTTGTGTATCTTCAAGAGACCGACATTTCCAGAATCTCTGAATATGTGCCCTAGTGCTGGCCACTTTGTGTAATATCAAGTTATTCCTCAAGGTTTGGCCTTTAGCTCTAAACACCCCTCACGAGACTATCACAAGAAGCAGAGTGCTTAGCTATACCATAGTGAAGAAAAGGATTAAAATGACATGTAGTGCCTGGCTACTATAAATTGCAGTGACTGGGGTCTTAAAAACTCAATAAGCAGCCACCCTAAACCTCCAACTAAGGCCATGCAGAGCACAGCACTCTTATAACAATCGAGATTGTAATCAAGGAATTTCTATGAACATTCTTATCAAGAGGAGGGAATGAACAAGAGCATTTTAAATCTAAGCAGAACTGCTTGGCATAACCAAAACGGTGGACAGCTAGTTCAATTTGTGAACCATTTTGTTGTTTTTCTTCTCCTCTAGCTACATAACTCCTGCTTAGGGATTTTGAGGATGAAGTTCATCTCTTTGTTACACTTAGCAGAATGTGTCCAAGGAAAGCTGTGATAAACACAGATAAAAAACTTTGGTAACTAACATAACTACCTTGTGACTTGTGTATATGACTAATAAGAAAAATTAATATCCTATAAACTGTAACTAACCTTTAGAAGCAGCTTGTCTAGTTTCACATAATTGTATTGAGGTTATGAGGCTCACTGAAACCCTTGAAACTATTTCAGAAAATAACTGAAGATTAATGAACATATCCAATTTCTAAGACTACAGAGGTCTTACAATCATGTCTCACTGACCTTGTGACTGTCTTAGGTTTCTACTTTTTATGTTTGAGCACATACTGTTCATTTATAAGAATTATGTATTCTGATGTAAATGTCAACCAATCAGAAAAACCCACTATAAGTTCCTGATATTTTATTATAAAACCTTTTCCAAAATTTTCACCAAATTGGGAATGCTTCTGCAACCTTGCAGTCACACTAGCCCAGTTCCAACTGTATCTAGTCCCTCAAAATCCTACTTTTAGAAAGTAGCCTGTTCTACTCTTTGAAAGTAATAGCATAATAACTTGCATTTATTGAGACATAAATAATGCATATAAAGGCATTTAACTCAATTATCACAACAACCCTATCATTAAAAGCCATTTCATAGATGAGGAAATAAAGGCTTAAAGCAAAGAAAATTTCCCAAGGTCCTCCAACGGTAAGGCACAGAGCCAGGACTGAAAGGCAAAAGCAAATAAAAAGGTAAACAACGGAAGTTCAGGTCAATAACAGGAGAAATGACAAGAGAATGTAATAATTAGCGAAGTATAAGAAGTAGCCACAAAGCACTACAGGGCAAGGAAGAACTGGCTAGGGTGATTAGGGAAGGTTTTGAAAAACTGGGATTGAAGCCAGGCTCCACTCTTATTTGAAAGGTGGATAGGAAGAGGGCAATTTGGCCTGAGGAGCTATTGTGAACAAAAGCTTTGAGGTGTAAACCAGTTTGGGCTGAAGTAGGCTGAATACAAAAGTGGTGGGTAACCCCTAAAATTTCTACAAGGCCCCATCCCCCTGAAAAAAGAAAAAAAGGCCAAACTCTTCAAGGTAACAAATAATGCCCTTGGGTTCCAAATTATCATTCCGGATAAATACAGTCCTACTTCCATCACAGTAACTTACACTCCAGTCAAAAGAGAAAATGTAACTACTGGTGATAACCTGAACACACCCTGAATGTTTCCTCCATGCACAACTTTGTTCATCTACTAAGAAGTGTGCTCTTGTACAGAAGCAGCAGTCAAAATCCTACTCATCTTTGGACAGCTGGCTTAAATACTATTTCCTCCTTGAAACACACTCAAATCTGGCTAAATATTATCTGTTTTCCTTGGGGTTTCCAAAGTACTTTGTTTCTCTTTTCACTTGGTCACGCAACTAAAAGTAGGTTTGGGTGCTATGAGTTGGAATTGACTCGATGCCAACGGGTTTGTTTTTTGGG
Organism: Elephas maximus indicus; assembly: GCF_024166365.1. NCBI lineage: Eukaryota > Metazoa > Chordata > Mammalia > Proboscidea > Elephantidae > Elephas > Elephas maximus. The sequence goes on along the minus strand of NC_064837.1, from coordinate 45,410,231 downwards.
CCCCTAGACAAGTTGCTGAGTCTTATCTGGGTAATAAGGATAGATGTCTCAGACTCAAATAATCAGGGAATAGAGGTCCAAAGCTGTTAGCTTTTTAGAGAATGATCAACAAGATCAATCTGGTAGATAAGCCCTAAACAGAAAAGAAGGATGAAATATCTTTGCTGAAAGCATACCAGTCATCAAAAGGCGGGTGAAGGCATGTGTAGTATATTCAGTTCGGAGTTCCCCTGACTCATGTTTCTAAACTGCCTTTATAGTCTGTTTGTTAGCTGTGGCTGTTTGTGAAGCAAATGCTTTCCAGATGGAAAACTTGACTGAGCAGAAAACAAGAACTTGTGCCACATACACAGTGAAAGGGAGTTTCATTCTTAAAGGCACCCCTGCCCTTGAATTCTACAGGTATGTAAACAGAATTTGAATTTCTAAGATGTGTCCAGAAACTTAGCTAATTCCCCCCCTTTGAGTATGCTTAAGTGGCTGAAACTACAGATACTGCTTTGGGTTGAGAGGCCACAGGAACCAGGCAAATGTTAGGACATAGTGACAACTGAAGAAAACCTTTCAAGGGTTTTGATTAGGATAAAATAAAAATGACTAGAAAGCTAGACCAGAATTATGACTAAAGTGGGATTTAAGATAGAGACCAAAGGATTCACAGATAACAAAACAAAATCAGGTTACTAACACACCAACCTCCCAAATAACATAGTTCTGTCAGGCTGTCAATTCGTTAGCTATTATTAAAGAAAAAAAGGCACAATTTCACAGACAAATTAAGTTGCCCAGTACTGGTCAGAAAGTCATAAAAGCTAAAGGCATAAAAGATTTAACACAAATTAATCGATTAAAAAACTGACAAGACCTAAATTTTGTCTATATTTGAATAAATTTTCCAATTAACCCTGGGAAAGCTATTCCATTTTTCAGTAGATGTCACTACTGGGAAGTTCTTATTATTATTTAACTCTATTCAAAGGACACCACAAATTTTCAAGATGCTTTTAAAACAAAATATTCAAGCTATACAGCTTGTTGTTGAAACCCAGAACCTGGGGTCTTTCATAGTCCTTCTCTTGTTAGTTGCCTTTGAGTTGATTCTGACTCATGGTGACCATGTGTATGTAGAGTAGAACTGTGCTCCATAGACCTTTTGGAAACAGATTGCTAGGCCTTTCATCTGAGGTGCTTCTGGGTGGGTTCAAATAGCCAGCCTTTCAGCTAGTAGTTGAGCGCTTAACCATCTGCACCACCCAGGGACTCTAGTCTTTGCACAAGGTATTTTAAACGGCCAATTACACAGTATGTATACTGTCATGGATTGAATTGTGTCCTCCAAAAATATGTGTCAACTTGGCTAGTCCATTTTTGTAATCTGATGTAACTGTCCCCCATTTTGTAGTATTGTATAATTATCCTCCACTTTATGTGTTGTAAATCCTGAACAGGATTAGTATGGAGTGTATCTTTTGAGTAACACCCTTACTAAAGGGTGTGACTCAAGTCACCACCTTACTCAAGATACACCCTTACTTGAGTCACATCTTTTATCATACAAGAGAGAGAAGAGAGCAGATAAGGGAGGGACCTGACTACCACCAAGAAAGAAGAGCCGGGAGTGGAGCACAACCTTTGGACCTAGGGTCCCTGCACTGAGAACCCCCTAGACTCAGGGGAAGATTGAAGCCAAGACACATGGAAATCTCCAAGGACCACCAGACCCACAGGTGTTGAGAGGAAACAAGAACCTTCCCCTAGAGCTGACAGAGAGAAGGCCTGCCGCTGGAGCTGGTGCCCTGAATTCAGACTTCTGGCCTCCTAAACTGTGAAAGAATAAATCTATCTGTTAAAGCCATCCACTTGTGGTATTTTTGTTATAGCAGTGCTAGATAACTAAGACACATACGTTTTCTGTATTTAAAAACAGTGCATGTACATTAAAAAATGAGGCTAATGCAAGTTTGCCAACAACAATAGTTCTACTCTGCCAAATGTCATAAATCTAGAACAGGCAAAAGGACTACATAAATGCACATTAATTAATTATATTAAGTAACATCTGCACTTCTCAGAAAGGATCTCAAATCCCTATTCATTCATTCATCAACAATCTGAATGGTCTAATAAATATGTACCAGACACTGGATGAACAAGAGGCCTAACACCATTTTATGGGAACCTATAAACTACAGGGTCGCTATGAGTCGGAACTGACTCGACGGCAATGAGTTTGGGCTTTTTTTGGTATAAACTAGCCATTAGCACTTCACTCCAAAATTCTTCAGAGATAACCTATGAAGTGAAAATATATCAAATACAATGCAAAATCTCCTATACCACCACAGAGAGTATATGAAAAAGGGAAATTCTGCTGGATAAACCACTGTAAAATGATAAAAATTCATTGTGTCTTTTTTTAAAAAACACTTCCCTGGTCCCTAAGATGGGCATAAGAAGATACGACTGCTTCTTTTCTTTAGTTGTATGGTTGGAAAATTGTAGGTATCCTGTATTAAAAAAAAAAAAAAAAAAAACCAGTAGAAGGCTAGAGTACTCTTACTTGTTCTCTTTAATTAAGAAGCTAGAAGCACCAAGCTTCATGCTGCTTATATTTTTAATGAAAAACAATTTAGATTACAGCAGCCAATGCAAAAAAAAAATCACCACAGAGAAAAATGGAAATGACTGAGGATCCTCCACTGCCCTGAAGCTTCATTAAGGTGTGACCAGTTCCAATTCAGGTGCCTTTCAATCATACTACTTTCCATATAAATGTCTGTAAGGGAGGAACAAAGGCACTAATTTCCTGATTTTTTTTTAATTTATGTATCTATTCCAAAACCTTGGACCTTTCAGAACTATCCCAAACTGCTGACAGGATTTTTCATACAATTAAGAAAGCGATCTTATCCCTAGATGGCAGTTCTGGAATAAACGATTATTTTTGTAAACTCCACCTCAATTTAATTAAACCAATACAGTCTGACCATAACACAAACACACAAAACCCCCTCAGCTAAAGCTTAGTACTTAACTTTTTTTCCAGTGCTTTTGAAAAAGGGTAAAGTATTGCCCACTTTGTATTCACATTTTGTTCTAACAAGGCTGGCTAGAAAAACATTTGGGGCCCCCTCCCCCCCCAAAAATAGCATCTCATATACTTTTCTCCTTTGTCTCCAGATTTCCCACACCACCTCACCGTCTCATTATCTGACTCCATTCCTTAACTATGAACCCACCGACAAATTTCTACAATTTTACCACCTCCTGTGAGACCAGCAACAATCCCAGATCAAAATTTATGGAACTGTGAATCAAAGCAAGAGTTGCACTTAGGCTGTTTTGTTTTGAATTTCCTAAAGGAATCATGAAGACAGTAAAAAACCTGGAAAAGTGACGAAAGCGAGTTTTATTCATTCTTCACACATTATTCTTACAGTCTCCCCACTGTAAGGACCCATGAGCAAGAGCGGCCAGCTTTCCCCTTCCACCCCTCACAGAAGCACCCTCGCGGCCTCGGCTCCACTTATCCTAACAGCTCCTCCCCTTCTAGAGCCAGGACAGGCAGAGAAATATTTCCTCCTAGATCCACCCCCATTTATTCAAGTTACTTCCCACCCCCTGCTTACACCTAGGCCAGCATATCTCCTCCTCCAACAGCACCCCCTGGGCCGCCCAGCGCCCCCTTCAAAGCAACTCAAAGTTACTTCTCCGTAGCCCGCAAGCGAAAACGCCTCTGGTAGCTCCCGCGGACCCAATTTCCTCAGGTTACAGCTCTAAATCTAGGTCTCGCAGTCGTCAGCCTCTCCCCACGCGTACCCAAGCAGCAAAGGTGCCCCATCTGTCCCTTTCCCAATTTACTAAAATGTTTTCTCTCCAGCCCAATCCACAGCCGCCCACCCCAACCCAAGCAGCATTGTCTCATCTACTTGGCCCTCGAAGAGCGACCCCCGAGTACTCGGCCCACCCCGAACTGCTTCAATCTCTTCCTCAGGATTCGCCGCCCCGCCCTCCCCATCCTTCAAGCGGCCGGCGCTCAACCCTCCGAGCCAGCCGGAGAGCTCTGCGCGGGAAGTGGAGGGGAAGGGCGCGGGAACCTGAGAGGGGGCCCGAGGCGCTCCCCGCCCCCAACTGCGGTCGCGAGCGCGCAGCCCCTCACCCCGGGTTCCCGCCGTCGCGCGCGCGCTTCCCACCCCCCTCCCCCGTTCCCCGCCTCTAGCGGGCTCTTCACCTCAGAGCAGCGCCCAAAAGCCCGAGGGGAATCGGTGCCGCGCTACAGGCGCGTCGCGTCGGGCCGGTCGGGGGAGTGACGCCCACAAAAGCAACAAGGCGAGGAGCCGCAGTCGAGACCCTCACTGAAGCGACGTACCGAAGGCCCGGACCAACGGCCTTCCCCCTCTGCCGAACAAAAGAGCCTCGCACTCTGCGCTGCCCGCCCCCCTCACTGCGCAGGCGTGACGACCCGTCGCACAGCATCATGGGGCTCAGAGTCGGCCCAAGACTACAAGTTCCGAAGTGCTCCGGCATCATACGCCGCCACGCACAGCATGCGAAGGCTTTAGGGAGGTCTTCGGTAGCTTGGAGGGTCTTTGATGGTGCAGTGGTTAAGTGTTTGGCTGCTAACCTAAGGGTTGCCGGTTCCAATCCACCAGCCGCTTGGCGGGTAGAACAGGGAAAGATGTAATAGTCGTTTCCATAAAGATTACAGCCTTGGAAACTCTAAGGCAGTTCTACCCTGTCCTGTAGGGTAACTCCGAGTCAGGATTGATTAATGGCAGTGGGTTTCAGTTGGGTCAATAGTTTGGAACGTTGCAAATTAGAAATTTTGAACGTGTAATTCATATCCTTGACTCATTTGACTCTTACTAGGTTCTTCACCAGAATTTTATCAGCTCTCCAGCGCTCTCCTTACTGTTGAGATTACTTCCTCTTGGAGGCCTTCTTTGATCCTCCAGACTAGGTAAGGTCCCCTGGGTAGGTGTCATCAAGGCATCCTGGACTTACCCTTTTCATTGGCTATGCCAGTGAGCACCCCTCACCCAGCCACACCGAAGAAACATAGAATCAAGCAAACCACGCTTGTTGCGTTTTGAGATGTATTCTGGTTCTCCTGATTTAAACTAGATTGCTGTCCCCAAACCCGTTCAAATAAAAATTCCATCTCCCATTGTAACATTCACCCCCCACTTTATGTCACACCCTTCTTTATGTCATTAGTTAATATCTGTCTTCCCTTCTGGAAGCCAAGCTTCGGTGAGGACGGAAACCCTGCCTTGTGTTGTTCACTGCTGTATCCCCAGTGCCTAGTGCAGTCCCTGGCATTTAAATGATTAAATGAATGAATGACATCTCTGCCTCCTACCTAACAGAAAACAGAGGTGATCAAGCTTTTCTTCATCTCTTCACTCCAGATTTTTGGCTTTTTTTTTTTCTCTCCCTTACTTTCCTTTTCCCTGTCCAGTTAGGAACTATACAGACGGAACTTCTAAAGGTGACATTCTTTTTTCTTACTTTAAATAGTAAACTATTTCCCTAACCGGGGGGAAAGGGGAAATTAAAAGTCTAGTGCATTTTACCCCAGAATGCAGAGGTCTGCATTTATATAAGTTTTGCTGAGCTAGGCACTGTGCAGGTCTCTGGAGAGTTGCCATGTAAGAAATCCAGCCCAGAAATATCATAATAGAGTTTTGCTGAGAGGCTGTTGGGGATGCAGAGACAAGGGCAGTTCTTCCTGAAACATTTGGGTTGGATGTGCAGTGCCGGGTCCCTAAACACTAAAGCAGAAACTTTAGGCTTGAAAGTTTGACATCCATCCCTGGCAGAATTCTACAACAGATTATTAACGAGAGCTTTTAGCTGATTGCAGATTAGCATAAACCAGTTGTGCCTTCCCACCAAAAAATGAGAAAGTAATATTTGGCAGCCTTAATTCAAGAAGGGCATAGAGCCGTGATGGCTCCTTACTTAGAAACATGCACGTAAGAGCCTAAAGTTTGCATTAACAATATCCATTTTGAAAGTCCGTTGGTATTAAATAGGTTTAGCTCTTTTCCGATAAGAATGGTGACATTTTAAGTTATTCAGACCCTCAGAGTTCTACTTCTAAAAGGAACAACAACTCAGTCATAGTAATACCGCTCAAGACATCTGAAGTGGCATTGCTAATGTCCACAGGAAATGCTTCTGTCAAATCAAGTTTCTCAAATCACAAGGAATGTGAGGAAGGGAAGAAGTATAATGTTCCAAAAAGAACAAGGGCTTGGGATGCAGGCCAAACTGGATTGGATTCTGTTTCTACTATTTGTGTGCTGTATGACCAAAACCAAAAATCAAACTATATTCTGTTGAGTAGAACTGCTCCCTAGGGTTTCCAAGGAGCAGTTGGTGAACTTATACTGCTGACTTTTTGGTTAGCAGCCGAGCTCTTAACCAATGTGCCACCAGGGCCCCTGTATAACCTTGGACAAACTGCATTACTTCTCTGAATCTCAGCCTTCATGAAAATCTATAACACAAAAATAACATCTACGACCTCTCTTGCACCACTGTTGTGGGATTAACAGTAATGTTGTATAAAGAGAATGACATATAGCTAACATTCAGTAAACGGGAGGTATTTTAGGTACAGTAGATAGCAGCTTATGAGATGTGATTTAGAGTGGGGGAAGTATAAAAACCAAAAACCAAACTCTTTGCCATCGATTCTGACTTATAGTGACCCTATAGGTCAGAATAGAACTGCCCATAGGGTTTCCAAGGCTGTAATCTACAGGAGCAGATCGCCATCTCTTTATCCCAAGGAGTCCTTGGTGGGTTTGAACTGTCAGCCTTTAGGTTAGCAGCCCAATGCTTAAACACTGTACCACCAGGGATCCTCCAGGGGAAGTGTAGAAATCAGAAAGTATTTTCCTCCGTACTGTCTGAAATTCTTTGTTTTCATTTTGACCTGCTACTTGAAATTCTATTGTTAAAGATTTATTCATTGGGGTTAACAATCACCCTCTTTTAAAAGGCAAAAATACCTTGGAGCTATCAGTCTGTCTTACTGCCCCAGGTCAGTCTGATTCTCAGGTTACTTCCTTGTAGTAATTGGACTCTAATTAAAATGTAAGAAGTCTTTGGGTTTAAGTGCTTGACTGCTAGTCGGAAGGTTGGAGGTTCCAATCCATCCAGAGGTGCCTTGGTAGAAAGGTCTAATGATTTGCTTCTGGAAGGTCACAGCCTTGAAAATCCTATGGAATGCAGTTGTAATCTGCACATGTGAGACTGCCCTGAGTCTGAATCCACTGGATGGCAATGGGAAAGAAATAATTAAAATGAACACTTCTTGAATCAAACACCACAGCCTCTAATATTGATTGGTTTCGTCCTGAGAAGGGATCATTACTGGACAGGTACTTATTGTCAAATGTTAGAAATCACTGTTGTGAAAATAAACTAGAGATAGGGCACCACCTGTTTGTGAAACCTACACTGCAAATTATTTAATGAGTTTATTTCAAAACGTTTATTGAGTAATGTGCAGGGAGATGGTGCTAAGTTCTTATATCTTTAAAAATATAAGCTCTAGAAGGTCAGAATATTTTTGTGTGGTTTACTGCTTTATCCTTAGTGCTCCAAATAGTGCCTAGGCCATAGGAGCCCAAGCCAAAGCAATGGAATTTGTTGTGACTAGGGTCTCTAAGGCTGTAAATATAGAAGCAGACTGCCACATCTTTCTCCAGAGGAGCGGCTGGTGGTTTTGAACTGCCGACCTTTCGGTTAGCAGTGGATAGCTTTAACCACTGTGCCACCAGGGCTCCTTACTCCATCAAAAAAAAAAAAAAAAACCCAGTGCTGTCGAGTCGATTTCGACTCATAGCAACCCTATAGGACAGAGTATAACTGCCCCATAGAGTTTCCAAGGAGCACCTGGCGGATTCAAACTGCCGACCCTTTGGTTAGCAGCCATAGCACTTAACCACTACGCCACCTTAGCCCATATAAGAAAATATATATATATATTTTTTATATATAGGAAGAGCGTAATAAATATTCGTTGAATATAGATACATTCTCCTGAGGTAGTTCTCCAAATATGGTCCACAGGTTCCTTTGAGTTCCTGAGACAGTTTCAAGGAGTCTACCAGACCAAAACTATTTTCATAACAATTCCGACATTATCTATCTCTTTCTCTATGTTGACATTTTCAGTGATGGTGCAAAAGCAATGGTGGGTGAAACTGCTGTTATCTTAGCGTGAATCACAGCAGTAGCACCAATGTGTACTAGAGTCATTGTATTCTTTGTTGCCACACACATGCAATAAAAGAATTTAAAAAGTCACTTTCACTTAAGAATGCCCTTGATGAAGCAGTAAGAATTATTAATCTTATTCATCTCCATCCTAGAGTCATTTAGTGTTCTGTGTGGTGAAATGGAAGTATCCATAAAGCACTTCTGCTGCATAACAAAAGTATGATGGTTGTAGGATTGTTGGAGATGTGCGAGCTAACTAGCTACTTTTTTCATGGAACACCATTTTTTACTTGAAAGAATGACTGGCAGAAAAACTGTAATTATTCAGACTTGTGTATTTGAATGAAATGAACTTGAAATGACTGAAAGTAAGGAAAATGACTGGAAGTGTTTATTGCCAATGATAAAATCTGAGCACTCAAGCAAAAATGATAATTTTGGAAAATGTGGTATCTGCATCAGTGACCTTGACAGCTTCCCAAGGCCTTCCTGATGAGATCAATAATGATTTTTTAAAATGTGATTTCTTATATGAAAGAGTGAAATGCAAGAAGTTTTTGAAATAAACTTTGTTATGCCAGTTAACCTTGATGTCCCCTGAAACCATGGTCCCCAGACCCCAGCCCCAGCTACTCTGTCCCTCAAAGCATTCCGCTGTGTTCAGGAAATTTCTTAGCTTTTGCTTTAGTCCAGCTGCACTGAATTCTCCTGTATTGTGTGTTGTCCTTCCCTTCACCTGTCTACTATCTAGTTCTACTCTGTCCTATAGGGTTGCTATGAATCGAAAGGAACTCCACCATTATGGGTTTGGCTTGGGTTTTATCTAGTTAGTGAATTCCCCTTTCTCTGCCTCCCCACCCTAGTAACCACCAAAGAATGTTTTCTTCTGTGTTTAAACCTCTTCTTGAGTTCTTTTTTTTTCTTTCCTTTTTTTTTTTTTATTGTGCTTTAGGTGAAAGTTTATAGCCCAAGTTAATTTCTCATACAAAAATTTATACACATATTGTTATGTGACACTAGTTGCAATCCCTGTAATATGATAGCACTTTCCACCCCAGGTTTCCTGTGTCCATTCAACCAGCTCCTGTCCTTTTCTGCCTTCTCCTCCTGCCTCCGGACAGGAGCCACTCATTTAGTCTCCTTTATCTGCTTGAACTAAGAAGCACACTCTTCGCGAGTATTATTTTATGTCTTATAGTCCAGTCTAATTTTTGTCTTAAAGAGTTGGTTTTGGGAATAGTTGTAGTTCTGGGTTAACAGAACGTCTGGGGTCTATGTCTTCGAGGGTTCATCTAGTCTCAGTCAGGCCATTAAGTCTGCACCCCACTTTTCTCCAGCTCCGTCAGGGACTCTATTGTGTTCCCTGTCAGGGCAATCATTGGTGGTAGCTAGGCACCATCTAGTTCTTCTAGTCTCAGGCTGATTGGGTCTCTCGTTTATGTGGTGCTTTTGGAAACCTTGGTGGTGTAGTGGTTAAGAGCTATGGCTGCTAACCAAAAGCCTGGCATTTCGAACCTACCAGGTGCTCCATGGAAACCCCGTGGGACAGTTCTACTCCGTCGTACAGTGTTGCTATGAGTTGGAATTGACTCAATGGCAATGGGTTTTTGTGTTTGTTTTTTGTCTCTTGGGCTAATATTTTCCTTGTGTCTTTGGTGTTCTTCATTCTCCTTTGCTCTAGGTAGGTTGGGACCAATTGATGCATCTTAGATGGCCACTCACAAGCTTTTAAGACCTCAAATGCCAATCACCAAATTGGGATGCAGAATGTTTTAATAAACTTTGTTTTATGCCAGTTGTCCTAGATGTCCCCCAAAACTGTAGTCCTCTGACCCCAGCCTCTGCTACTCTGTTCCTCAAAGTGTTTGGTTGTGTTCAGGAAACTTCTTAGCTTTTGATTTAGTCCATTTGAGCTGACTTTCCCTGTATTGTGTGTTGTCTTTTCCTTCACCTAAGATAATTCTCATCTACTGTCTAGTTAGTGAATTACCCTTTGCCTCCCTCCCCACCCTCAGAACTGTCAAAGAATATTTTCTTCTGTGTTTAAACCTTTTCTTGAGTTCTTATTGTATTCTGTTTATGCCATGTGTTAGGGCTCCTATCATTGTCCCTATTTTTTTCTTCCATAATCTTTATTTTGATTTTATATTTAGATCTTTGATGCATTTTGAGTTAGCCTTTGTACATGGTGTGAGGCATAGGTCTTGTTTCCTTTTTTTTTTTTTTGCAGATGGATATCCAGTTATGCCAGCACCATTTTTTAAAGAAACTGTCTTTTCCCCATTTAATGGACTTTGGGCCTTTGTCAAATATCAGCTGCTCATAGGTGGATGAATTTTCATCTGGGTTCTCAATTCTGTTCCCTTGGTCTATGTATCTGTTATTGTACCGATACCAGGCTGCTTTGACGACCATGTCAGTATAATAGGTTCTAAAATCAGGTAGTATGAGGCTTCTCACTTTGTTCTTCAGTAATGCTTTACTTATCCAGGACCTTTTCTCTTTCTATAGAGAGATGGTGATTTGTTTCTCCATCTTGTTAAAAAAAGTCATTGGAATTTGGATCGAGATTGCATTGTATCTGTAGATTGCTTTGGGTAGAACTGACATTTTTACAATGTTGAGTCTTCCTATCCATAAGCATAGTATGTTTTTTTTTCACTTATGTAGGTCTCTTTTGGGTTCTTACAGTAGTGTCTTGTAGTTTTCTTTGTATAGGCCTTTTACATCTCCAGTTAGGTTTATTCCTATTTTATCTTCTTGGGGGGTTTTGTAAATGGTATTGATTTGGTGATTTCCTTTTCAAAGTTCTCTTTGTTGGTGTAGAGGAATACGATTGATTCTTGTATGTTTATCTTGTATCCTGATACTTTGCTGAAATTTTCTATTAGTTCCAGTAGTTTTCTTTGGGGTTTTCTGTGTATAAAATCATATTGTCTGTGAATAGGAATAGTTTTACTTCTTCCCTACCGATTTGGATGCCCTTTTTTTCTTTTTCTAGCCTAATTGCTCTGGCTAGGAGCTCCATCACAATATTGAATAAGAGTGGTGATAAAGGGCATCCTTGTCTGGTTCCCCTTCTCAAGGGAAATGCTCTCAGACTCTCTCCATTTAGGATGATGTTGGCTGTTGGCTTTGTGTAAGTGCCCTTTATTATATCGAGGAATTTCTCTTCTATTCCTATTTTGCTGAGAGTTTTTATCATGAATGGATGTCGGACTTTGTCAAACGCCTTTTCTGCATCGATTGTTATGATTGTGTGGTTCTTATCTTTTGTTTGAAATGCAACAGTTTTTTTAGGATCTGCATAATTCAGTAAACCAATATTTTCCAAATGATTTCAGATTCCCTATTGCAACTAACGTTTAAGAAACAACCATTTGTTCAGTTTTGGTACAGTATCAAAGAGGAATAGCTACAATTACCTGAGAAGCCTAAAAATTCTCCTCCCTTTTCCATTTATATATCTATGTAAGGTGGGATTTTCTTCATATACTTTAAAACAACATAGCACAACAGAGTAAATGAGGAAGCAATTGAGAATCCAGCTGTTTTCTATTAAGTCAGACATTAAATAGATTTGCAAAATTGTAATACAATGCCAGCCTACTCACAATTTTTTTTGTGAAATAGTTATATTTTATAAAATATGTTAACATGTAATGCCTTATTATTATTGTTTTAAATGAATTAATGTTTTTTAATTTCTTAATTTTAATTTCTAATTGTTGTATCCCACATAAACAAAAGCTTTTTGGGGTCCTTAATAATTTTTTAAGAGTGTAAAGAGATCCTGGGACCAAAAAGTTTGAGAAACCCTGCTTTGAGGTATGTACAATTATCTCCACTTTACAGATAAGGAAACTGAAACAAAGATTTAGGACCAGTCTAATGTCACACGGTCAGTGTAGCGCTGGGTACTGTACCCAGGTAGTCTAACTCCAGTGCTTCTATTTATGACCGTGATTTTTCCCTTGAAACTATCTTTGCTAAAATTATCTTCAAATAGGTTGTTAAACGGCATTTTAACATCAAAAATTTTTCATCATATCTAACGGATTTTTCTTTCTTAGCATCTGCATGACCCTTCCTTGGGCTTGTTTCCACTGGTGAAATGTGTGAACCGCTGGTCCCTCTCAAATCCTGTTTTCGATCTGACAATCTGTGGTTTTACGAATCTGAGTTGGGAGTCCCCCTTGACACCTCCGGTAGGGAACTGCAACCTACGGTTTTCAAACAGGGACTCTCTCGAGGCTCAGTGAAGCTCCAGGAATGTGGGCGTTTTCTCCCTCGAACGTCTCACGCTCCAAATTTGCCATCAGCAGAATGAAAACGACAGGCACAACATCTTCACACCTCTCCCGGGACCCACTTTCAGACCTGGCCACTGATTGGCTGGACCTGAGAACGATGGGCGGGATGCGGCCCTGGATTGGACGCGGAGCCCATTCCCCTGCCTCTCATCGGGCACCGCGCCTACCCGCGGCGCTGGAAGAGAGACACTGGCGATCCCGACACCGGCTGCGGTCCTGGGCGGGGCGGCGCCGCAAAGCCGGGTGCTGGAATCGCCACTGAGAGCCCGGGCCTGTAGGGGCGGGGCGTCCCGAGCCTCCAGGATTGGCGGGTCGGGAGCCGTCTCCCGTCGTGCACCGGGACACCGGTAACTCACCCGGAAGGAGAAAGCGGGACCCTGGCTGTGAAGTAAGGTGTTGGCGGTGTTGCTGTGGAGAGTAGGTACTACTGTCAGGTAAGTGGGCGCGGGCGAGTGAGTGTTTCTCTCAGGCGAGGGGGCGCGGGCCGTGTCGTTTTGTGGAGCTGGTGCTGCTCTTGGGTGAGGGGGCGTGGGCAGGGCCGCCGGGAGTCGGAGCTGCTCCCAAGTGAGGGGGCGCGGGCATGAACGTCAGTTGTGGCGCTTGGGGTGAGGGCCTTGCCTTGACATCCTGGGGTAGGGGCTGTCTCCCTTCCGAGGTGACAGCGGGGGCTTGCTCGGAATCCAAGGAATGAAACCTGGGTTTTCAGTTTGTTTTTAAATTATAAGGTCTCTTTCTTTCCCTCTCTACAAGCTTAATAGGAAGAGAAGGGACGTGTGGCCTTTTTGCTCCTTGTTCGAGAAGAATGGAGAGGAAGTTGTCGGAGTAAAAGAGCTTGGGAACATTTACCCCAACGGCTAGGTCCAGGGGGTAATGGCAAGTATTTTATGGGACACAGGAGACTCCTGCGCTAGTTTGTGGCAACCTTTGTGACTTACTTTTGAGGAGGAGGAGCAGCAGGTATCGGTTCCATCCCTGTCTGTTTACTGTTTACCGACAGTCAAAGGGAGCTGCTTGGCCAGACAAGGGAGCGCCCTCTAGTACCTGTGGATATTTAGAGAAGGAGAGCGTTTTGAGTTGCCACTTGCTATCTGCCACTAAAGGCTCAAGAATGAGTAAGAAGGGATGGGAGGCCCGGAGGCTCAATCTGCTTTAACAGCTTGATTTGTTTTTAACCGGTATCTTGAAGTAGTTTAAATGGGAGAGAAAATAATGGGGCTTAAAGCCTTGAATTGCTCCCGTGAATTGTTACAACGTTGGAAGGCTTTCCAGTGGCTAATCTACTTTGTAAACAGTAAACGACTCTGTTCTCCCCAGCTGGAAATATTGGTGCTGGTACAGGGGGAGAAAGTACGGGAAACTTCAGCTGTGATTAAAAGGGCCCAGGAAATGTAGTTAGCACTGAGTGAGGTGGTAAGTAGCTGAAAGGGCCACTGACCCTGTCCTTATTTGGATGACACACAGATCCATCTCCCAGAAAACAGAGCTAAAATTAAGAACTTCCTCATTCCCCTCCAAGGGTAGAACTGAGCTTCATTTTCTCCTGAGAAGTGGTATCTATGGGGAGGAAGCTGATAGAGAAGAGAGGCTGCTGGAAATAATTAGATTATTAGAAATTATTGGACCAGGTTTTTGTTTTGCTCCACTGTTTTTAAGGAAAGTTACAACCACAACTTTCTTATTGCCCTCTAAACCTGGATTTAAGTATATAGCATCTTGGGGGCCCTAGGACTTTTAAAAGCCAATTTATAGCTATTTGTTTCTAAGTGGTAAAATAGCCCCCGAGGAAAAGGAGGAATTTCAGCATGGAGGTGCCCATGGTTCAGGGCCCTAGGCAAACCCTTATAGAGCCCAAGAGAATGAGGTGACATGACCAGTTAGTTACTGAGTATTGATCCTGAATTTGGGAAACCTTTCAGTGCACAAGATATCTGTGAACTCTCCCGAGTGTGTGGATGACTGTGATTTGCTTGTCATCATCTTTCTTATGGTTACTTCTGAGAAAAGACAATTTAGAATATTTAACTCTCAGCTCCTGATTTTACCAAATGGCTGAAAAGAGAAGTGTGGGGGGAAAAACTCCAAGGAGGTCAATTGTTCACAGCAGGTCTGCCTGCTTGACTGTGTACATCTTGGATGTTATACATCGGTTGTTACGGAATTAAGATTTTCTTACTTTTTCATTTGGGACCACTTTGAGTTGGTGGCTGCATCAGGTGAAAAATCAGATTGTAAGTAGAATGCTCTTTGAGATGGTATTGAAATCACAACACCTTGAGTTTGAACTATGGCGTAGTCTGATTTTGTCATATAGCATGCAGCTACGTCTCTGTGTGCAATGTCTGTCTGTGCAGAGACCTTCTGGTATATTGGAAAAGCCATTTGTTCTGCTAATTTTGTGGTGTAAACGAGTTCCCCGTCTCTTGAAACGTTAGCCTTGTGTTAGCAAAACATAAAGGAGGGAAACTCATTACAGACTCCTGTAATGGTAAGGCAGAACTAATAAGAGAATGTGTTTAAAATTAATTGTGGGACTGTAAAAATGAGTGGGTGTGAGAATGGGATTGGGGGAGGAGAGGGAGAGCTTAGAGATAGTCTTGTTTTCCCAGGAGCCAGCCCGGATCATTTGTTGGCAGTACATATTGGCTGAAGTCAGTTTTCATTTCAAGGTAAATTGGAAAGGGAAATTAAACCTTATTGTTCCGCTCTTAAGAGAGAAGGGGGTGGAGGCAGCAGCCTGGATATATGCTGTTGGAGTGGTTCTAGGAGTAACAAGATTAGTGCTGTATTTTAACAGAAGGTGACATCATGGGCCCCCTTGGACTGGAGTAACCCTGTGCTGCAGCCTTCATGGTCCCGTTGTTGGAGTGGGCGATGTCACTGCACATGTAAACTGCCACATTGGGGGAAATCAGGGGCTTAGGCTTTAATGAATCTTTACAAAGGAGCGGAAAGTGTCCTGAGTCGACCCTGCAGCTGTGGGGCACTTGAACAGAGGTGCAAACCAGATGGCATGTTGAGAGAGGAAATGATTAGAACTATTGGCTCAGGTTCCAGAGAGTGGATTAGATAACGGAAGGTCGAAACTGAGTGACCCACTCGGGTGCTCCCTGGAGTGCCCAGCACTATGATTCACCTGTGGGGAGGTGATTGTGGTTAGCAAGACAGACTCAGGCACAGTAGTGTTTGTGGGGGCTTAGCTGTTTCTAAACAGCCGGGAGGGGGCGATGTTAGGCTCGATTTCAAAGCTCAGCTCCAAGTGCCTACCAGGCACTACTGTGCCTGCAGTCCGCAAGGCTGAAAGGTTTTACAAATGAACCTGCCTGTTCTGGCTGCTGGGACAAATACTCTGTGCAGACCCCAACATGCTTTGGGTAGAGGTGGCCTAGGTGAGAGTCTTGGATCTGAGGAAGGAGGCAAATCCCCCAGGGCTTTTCGTTTAGCACTGAGCTGAAGTGGGGAATTTTTTTTTGCTTCCTCTTAAGTTTTACAAAAAAGCGGCCTGGGTTTCCCCAGGGGTCTATTAAAAACTTTCAGGGTTTTGCCCTGGTAAAGAGTGATCAGAATAGAGGCACACTAACCATGATTGTTCTGCATGTCTCCTTTGTCCCTATGCAGATGTTTTCTTCCAATGGGCGTTTGGTGTAGGATGTTGGAGAACCAAGAGCAGGAGGTAAGAGTATAGTCTCCAGAGAACAGGTAGGTAAAAGTTGGAGAGGGGATTTGGGAAAAGGGAGGGCACAGGACTATAAGTCATTGTTCAGTAGTGCTCTTGCCACGTTAATACCTTGGTGGTTCTAATAAGTTCAGACTAAAACTGGTAGGAGGAAATCAGTAGCAGAGGCGTTGCTGGTAAATGAGGTTCCATTTTGACTAGTTTTTCCATTGGGTAGAATATTCTAGAATGTAAGCTTCATCAGGAGAGAGACTTTTGTCTCTTGTTCATGCTTTGTCCCCAGTGCCTGAAACAGTGCCTAGCACATAGAGTGGGTACTTAATAAATATTTATTGACTTGAATGAGCGAATAATTGAAAGTCAGTTGGTACTGTCTGAATGGAAAAATCTGGTAACCTGTATTGTCAAAGTTACCTTACTATGTTGAGCCGAAGCTGAGGTAGCATTTCTTAACTACAGGAGGTGATCACTGTGCGTGTTCAGGACCCCCGCGTGCAGAATGAGGGCTCTTGGAATTCTTATGTGGATTATAAGATATTCCTCCATGTAAGTCATCAAGTTTCTGTAATGGGGTCAACACTCTCCAGGGCTGAGGACTAGAACCAAGGCAAAATGTGTTTGTGCATGTGTCTGGCGGGCTAGAGATGGAAGAAAAGAAGGGAAGAGAGGAAAGAAGGCTTGGGGTATGTTTGAGAGTTGCTTTTAGGGCTACATGGTAGGATCTGCTCTAGTTTGAGCCCCTGATCAGGGAGGTACAGGACTGTGGCCTGGCAGCTTGGACCCTCAGTGAGAACAATAATGGGGAGCTCATGTAAAGTTGGTCCTTACCTATTGAAGCCTTTTTTTATACTTCCTCCTAAAGACCAACAGCAAGGCCTTTACTGCCAAGACGTCCTGTGTGCGGCGCCGCTACCGAGAGTTTGTGTGGTTGAGAAAGCAGCTACAGAGAAACGCTGGCTTGGTGTGAGTTTGCCTCTTGCTTCCTTCTTCGATCTGAGGCTGGCGTTTACATGCTGTGGAAGTGGAGTTGACAATGAAGAAAGTTTGCAGCATATCTCAGGCACAAAGGAAATTGGAAAGTGTGTTCTTAAATTATGTTTCCAAGTCAGTGGAAGAAGTAAAGATAAGAGTTCTCATCTCTAGTATTTTGACCTGCTAAAGCCATAGAAACATCAAAAATATTTTTTTTATATGCATATTATTCTAGAGCTAAACAAATGCACTGCTAGCATTTTTAATGTGGTTATTACTGTTTATTGGAAACATTTAAGCACCTGGACTTCATTTGACAGGTGGTGTTCTTGTCCATTTGAAATGTAGAAATTGTGATTTTTCTTTTTTTTTTTTGGCGTAGTGCCCTTTCTCCAGATATATACCAGACTGAGAACCTTAAGAAAGGCAGTATTGCTCATTCTTCATCCACACCCCCCAAATAAATCCGAAAAGTGGAATTAGAACAATGACTCCACCTCAGGATGGTTACTGAATATGCAGTGCTGACAGATGGCCTGCCGAGTGACCTAGCCAGTTAGTTAACATGGGACTGGTGAGGCCACTGTCATGAGTCAGGCCCTCATAAGCCAGCTGGAACTCTCTCAGTTCCTTCGATCGATCCTGCATCCTCTAGCCTGGCCTGTTGTTTTGTAAAAAAATATGTGCTGTGCTTCATAAGGGAAATCCTGGTGGTATAGCGGTTAAGTGCTATGGCTGCTAACCAAGAGGTTGGCAGTTCGAATCCGCTAGGCGCTCCTTGGAAGCCCTATGGGGCAGTTCTCCTCTGTCCTACAGGGTCACTATGAGTCGGAATCGACTTGACTGCAGTGGGTTGGGTTTGGTTTGGTTTGGTTTGGGTGCTTCCTAAGAGGGGTGAGGGACAGTTAAAGAGTATATGGATGACTTGCTGTAACTCAACTATTTTTAGAAAATTCCAAGCGTGTGGCCTTCTGGGACTAGAGTAGGTAGTGTTAATTTACATGGAAGGACCTAGCCTTCTCCGTGTACAGGTTTCTTTTTAAAATGATGGTTAATAGTGAGAGTGGGTTTTGTAAACAATGCAGTATAGTAGCATGGGCTTTGGAATCAGAGACTTGGCTCAGATACCAGTCTATGCTTACTAGCTCTGTGACACTGGTAAATTTTCTTAACCTCTCTGATCTTATTTTTTTACTACTAATGTCTTTCTCACAGGGCTGATGGGAGGATTAAATGAAATAACGTTTATAAAACATTTAGCACACTGCCTAATGTATGGCAGGCAGTCCCTAAATGTTACCATTCCCACCTTATTAAAAGCTAATTGCATTGATTTGGGCCTCTTTTCAGGGAATTTCCTTGATCGTCCTGGAATGACTGTCTTGGATGTTATACTTACCTTGGTGTTCCCACAGGCCTGTACCTGAACTGCCTGGGAAGTCAGCATTCTTTGGCAGCTCAGATGAGTTCATTGAGAAGCGACGACAAGGTCTGCAGCACTTCCTTGAAAAGTGAGTGGACATGATGGGCCAGCATTGGCCGCCTGGGCTGGGGGTGTGGGAGCTTGCCAGGCAGGATGGGGTCCTTCACACATGTAGGCATGTTTGTGGTAGACACCTTTCTTGTACCCTCACACCTTCAGCACTTGCTCAAACCAGAAGCCTCACAGAGGATGGGGGTGGAGAGCAACTCCTCAGGGTGATAACTGTGTTGTGTAACCTGTGTTCGGCCCAGGGTCCTGCAGAGTGTGGTTCTCCTGTCAGACAGCCAGTTGCACCTCTTCCTGCAAAGCCAGCTCTCAGTGCCTGAGATAGAAGCTTGTGTGCAGGGCCGAAGCCCCATGACTGTTTCTGATGCCATTCTTCACTATGCTATGTCAAACTGTGGCTGGGTCCAGGAAGAGAGGCAGGGCTCTTCTCACTTGGCTAAAGGAGACCAGCCTAAGAGGTAACTGAAGCTTTCTTTTTGAGACACCAGGGGCTAGAATTACTGTAACCTGGGTGAGTGAGGCATCCATTTGATAGGGAAAGTGATGTCCCAGAGTTGGTAGCCTTTCAGAAGAGGTCTCATTCCCCATGTGCATGGTTCTCTTATCCTAAATGGGTCTATGGTAACCCACCACTGTAGGAGGAATTTCTGTTGAAACCTGGGGAGAAGAAAGGGGAAGGCTTGCTTTATTCCTTTTCCCCCTCCCCCCCTTTTTTTTAAAGCCATATTACAATGTAATTGACATATATAAAATTCACCCTTTTAAAATGTACAACTCATTTGTTTTTAGTATATTCGGAGTTGTACAACCATCACTCAACAATTTTAGAACATTTTTATCACCCCCAAAAGAAACCTATACCCATTAGCAGTGACTCCCTATTTCCCTCGATTCCCTGGCCACCACTAATCTACTTTCTGTCTCTGGATTTGCGTATTCTGGACATTTCATAGAAATGAAATCATATAATATGTGGTCTTTTGTGACTGGTTTCTTTCACTTAGCATAATGTTTTCAAGATTCATCCATGTTGTAGCAGGTATCTATACTTCATTCCTTTTTATGACCTAATACGTAATATTCCATTGTGTTTATTCATTTTTGCTTATCTATTCATGCCCTTCCTTTTTCCTCTCCCACTCTTTTCCAGTTGCTGCTTTCTTCCAAGATCTGGTAGGAAGAACTCTCCCTCACCACCTCCCAGTGAAGAAAAGGACCATTTAGAGGTGTGGGCTCCCGTTGTTGACTCTGAGGTCCCTTCCTTGGAGAGTCCCACTCTCCCAGCCTTCTCCTCACCATCACACTGTGATTTTGCAAGACCGGATGAGGGAATCTCTGCTGCTCAACCTGCAAGGAGGGTTGTGGGAGGGGACCAGTCAGTCTCCTCATCTCATGCTGTGCCTTTGGACCCTGGTCAGTTAGAAACAGTCTTAGAAAAGTGAGCTCTGGTCCAAGCTCTGAGTTCTGCTTTGAGGAGGATGGAGAAGATGCAGGCAAAGAGACTTGCACAGTGGGGTTGGGCACAGGCTTGTTTGGGGAAGGTTGGGCTGCTTAGTCCCTTATAGTCACCTCTGCTCGGGTTGGTTGCACAGAAGTCTGTCCTGACAATTTCTTGTGATTCCGCCAGAGGAATAAACACTGTGCAGCAGATGTTTGTAGGTTAAGCATAAGGCCCAGGGACTGTTGATTTTAAACAGAACCCCATATTTACTTTCCTGGGAATTGAGTTTTTTCAGGTGTGTGTTTGTTCTTCAGGAGCACTGCCTCAGGTGACTGGATTTGGGGACCTGTAAGTGGCAGAGCTGCCACACTGAGTATCGTTTCAACAGGAATCCATGTGTAGTTGTATTCCCATCTTAGCTGGGTTCTGTTCTTGCTGCAGCCCCTAGAGCACTTTGTTCCTGGGAGGCTGACCAGTTGCCTACCTCCTTGCACAGACAGGATGGTGAATAGTTACTCTTCCCACCTCCTTGCTTCCCTCCACTAATACCGCTGAATGGAACTGGTGCTGTGACTCCTGTAGCTGGCGTTTCTAGCCTGTCCCAAGACCTCAGCCTGACTTGAGCCTGGGGCCCACTTAACAGCTCATGGCCATCCATGGAGGAAAAATGGTTGGTCATAGCCAGAGGGGAAAGACAACTGCTCCACTGGGCCCAGAAGGCTTTGTTTTGGAAAAAGCTGTCCTGGGCCATCACTGTCACTCCTGATTATAAAGCAGAGACGTGGCTATCTTAACTGCAGGGTTAGAGTGGGCTCCTTTCTTTCTGGAATCCTTTCTTCTCTCTTAGTAACAGCTCCCTGCCCCCGGGGTTTCAGCCGCCACAGTGTCCCTCTGCTGTGTTGCAGAGAGGCTGTGTGTTCAGTCCAGTGGAGGTGCAAGGGCTTTGTTTTCTGCCTATACAAGTGGGCTCTGGGGATGGAGATGAGAAACAACATGCCTTCCTTCAGACAATGAGGCATTCTGCCCTCCTGCTGCCATAATTCCTCTCCGATGAGAGGCAGAGCTGGTAGAGCAGTGTCCCTGGCATTCCACACAGAGGTTCCTGCCTGTGTGGTTCTTCCCCCTCTTGCCTGCTTCATCCCACCCTGTCTGTGGGCCCTTTGACCAGCTATGCTGCAGATCTGTCATGGCGTTTAGTTCAGAGTTGAGGGGCTTTGGCCTGAAATAAAATTCAAGTATTTAAGACTGTTGTTGCAATTTGTGTCTAACAAGCTGTAGCAGAGAAGGAGGGAGTGAGGTCTGGCAGTCGTTACTTTCATAAATCATGAATTTATCAGCACGGAAATAATGGTTGGGAGCTGCGCACTGCAGCGCCCCTGCATTGGGTGTGCATCTCAAGTTCACCACGAGGAAAAAAGGATTGGTTTCCAAAGAGCCGGCATCCAGCTCTTCTCACAGTTTGGCCGTGAACCTTGTTAGGTATAATTTACCTGATGCTGCTTCCATGCTCACAGCCTGTCTAAGGTGCCAGGTGCTGAAAGAGAAATAAAGTTTGTCAACAGGCAGATGCAAAGCCCTGGCTGGCATTCATTCCTCTTCTCTACCTGCCTCCCCTGTGCCTCTCCTTTATATGATGCAGCAGAGCAAGGCGAGGATTGAAAACCTACAGAGGCAAATCCAAAATGTCAAAAGAAGTTCATTTAAAAGGGGGAAAAAACTACATACACAACCCTCACAAAAACTCGACAGATGCTAAGCTAATGGCATCCGCTCTGCCGATTGGTGGGGATGGTTCATGAATATTAATGAGTCCAGTGCTCCAAATGGTGCAGCTGTGAACCCAGCTGTGCCTGAAGCTCTCTGATCTCGAAACTTCCAGACAGGAGCCGGAGGTGGTCTGTGTCAATTCCCTACTCAGCCAAAAAACAGCAAGCTGGGTTGGCCTTCTTCTGTTCTCTTCTTTTCTTCCCGGAGTTGGTGCTCAGCAGCTTGTTCTGCCAGCAGGGTAGGCTGCTGGGAGAGCAGGAGCCATTCAGAGACATGGATGTGATTTTTCCGACCAGCTTTGTTAATGATCCATTAGCAGCAATGCATACAACACCACCTCGGTTAATCTAAGGCCAGGCACCATCCCCTTGTGGTCTTGAGCTGAGTTGCATGTCGGCCATGGAAGGGGACGAGTTTCTAATACAGGCCTGGGGCTATCAGAAAAACAGCAAAGATGTGCCTTCTGTGTAGGCAGTACCGTTAGCCCTCTCATGGTGTGCCCTGTCCCTGTACACTCGGGCCAGCCACCGTGGCTGATGACCTGCACATGGAGAATGGGGAGCTGCGGGGAACGACCTGCTGAGGTATTTCTTAGAAGGAAAATATTGTTTTGTTCTGAATTTTGGTTTCAGGCAGGTTCTGTGCCTGATTTAGTCACCTTTCTTCTGATAACTACTTCCATGGCCCAAGTCTAGCTACCTAGGATAGGCGGGTTTGGTTTGGTGGAAGGAGGTATGTGTGTGGGAGATGGCTGGGGGTTGAGTTTTCTTATGTGAAAGTAATGTTTCATATCATACTTGAATTTGATCTTTATAGCCCCCAGCGAGGAAGGGATTATGCTCATTTTCTAGCTGAGGAAACTGAGCTGAGTTTGGTTTTTAAGAAGCATGTTTTTAAATGGTTCTTGAGTATATTCATGTGAGAGACATTTTCCAAGCTCTATAAGACAAGTTTCTTATGTATATTAAAAAAAACAAACAGAAACATGAAGCTTACCACTACTCAAGAAAAAACAAATCCCTGCAGAGCTTTTTAGAGTTGTTCTCTAGTTTTCTGACTGCTAAGGACTTCAATCTGCAAATCCCAGACATCCCCTACCCTCTCTGGTAGCTTTGCTTGGGGTGATCATGACTTTTTTTTTTTATTGGGTATTAAGGTAGTTCCATGTTTGAAAGTGAACTTGTGTATATGCCTCAGCTCTTGCTGAATCTTTTTACCATTCTAGGGGTGGGGAGGGCAGTGGGCCCTGAAGATGCAAGGTGGGGTTGGTGGTAGACATGGAAACAGACCAGCTCCCAGCCTGCCTCACAGAGGCTGCAGGAGCATTAAATCAGGCTGGAATGGCATCTTCGGATTTATGTGTGAGCAGCCAGCTGAGACGCAGCTAAAGCCAAGCAGATAACCACTGCAGCACAGGATAGCTACTTTCTCAGTCAAGCACTGGGCTCTGATCCTAAGCCGCCCCCTCCCTGGTAGCCCTCTGCCAGCATGGGGTCAGAGCTGTAGAAGGCACATAGCCCGGTTCAAGGTAACCTTTCTTTTACCATGGATGAGCGTCTCGCTTCCTACTCTTACCACTACAGTCTCTTTCCTGATGGTTTCCTCAACGCATCTTGGAAGCCCCCTGCCCACTTTCTATCATTTACTACTTGCCCCATCTCTTCTCTGTCTCAAGAACTGATAGACTAAGTGTGTGTTTGGACAGGGCAGTAGGAGCCTGTCTTTCGTATCTCATTAGAGAAATAACTTCCAGGGGCAAGACAGTGCCACCTTAGCCATGATTGGATTTGGAGCTGGAAAGCTGGAGACCTCAAATCTCAAGATTATAATAAACATTAATAATTCATGCTCAAAAGGATACCAGGAGCCACACTCTTTAGAAGACAGAGTGCTCCTGACTCAATGAACAGAGTGAATGAATAGTTTTATTCCCTTCTGTTCAGAGGAGATCTGTTTGGCTTCCACAAGCGAAGGAGGAAAAACAAGGGGGTACTTAACAGTGAAAAGGGGCATGACAAATAAATAGGGATGGTAATGCTGGAGCGGGAGAATTAAGAGACTACCCAGAAGTCCTTAAGGTTTTAAGATTTTTTTTTTCCCTAGGAGGGGAGGAACACAGAGACGCTTCTGTAATCTTTGGATTATGGGAAGCCACCAGTCAAAATCTCTTATGCGTGGCTGTAAAGCCCCTTCTTCCCATTCTTCAGCACTTGTTCATACCATCGGTTTTGAAGGGGACATCTTGTTTAGATTCTACATGAAGAGCTGGACCCTGGTGTGTGTCCCTTACCCTGGTGGCCGTGTTGGTGTGGGAAGCCAGGCCCACCAGTATCCTGACCTGAATCCCTCCGGAAGAAGGCCCAGAATGGTGAGAGCCTGAGGCAGTTTGTTGGAGGCAATGCAACCTGCCTGCTATAAGCTACTAGACTTAGATATATTCTACCAATTAGGGCACATCTGTTCAAACTGCTGAAAGGCGGGCGCTGTCTCTTTAAGAGCCATCCCACTCCTCTCCTTGAGTGATGAGGGCTGGGAGCACAAGGGAGTCAGATGCTGATTAAACAGTCCTACTGCCGAGCTCTGTTAGAAAATTACTGTAATTATGATCTAGTCCCAGCAGAGGGATGAGTTCCAATCCTGCTAATAACCCTTGCAGGTGCCTCAGATTCTGGGCCCACGGGAGGCAGCATCGGCAGGGCTCTGGCTGGCACCAGGGCCCCGATGGCTCTCCTGTCTGGCCTGTGCAGGGAAGGACGACAAAGGCACTGGACCCCGCATCCTTTCCTGGCCTCCTGAGAAGATTGTGGGTTTTTTGTTTTGGTTCTTGACAGAGCTCCTGGGAGTCATTCTGAATGAGAAAACGTCCCCTGTACTACCATAAAGGGCCAGGAACATCACAGCAATGAGATGGCAAGTCTGTCCTGAATCTCCCCACTCCTGCCTGGGCAATGCCGTCAACACACTAATGTGAGAGGGCTGCGCAGTCCCACCCAGTGCAAAGCGAGGGAGCCGGTCCAGTCTCCTCTCTGCTGCAGCCATCTCCTGCTGTTTTTGTGACCCTGTGTTTCTTGCTCTGAAGCAGTACGCAGCATTTCACTTGGTCCTGATCAAGAGTTTTACCATTCGCCTTTTAGGTTTCTGCCATAGGAAAGGGAAACAAGGGATAGAAACCACATACTGTACTTCTAGACTCGAAAGCCTCACTGTAATGCAGCCTTGGTATAAATTAGCAAGTATGGTCTTATTTACTCAAACACCATTTTTGTAGTCCATAGCTAAAATCTGTAGCAGCGCAGGCGAACAAATAGAGATGTTGGTGGGGCGCAGGCTGGCTTGCTGGCTCTTAAACCCTGAGGGAGTCATGGCCTTCTATATCTTCCCAGCCCAGCCTTAAGCTACTCCCTACCACTGTAATCCTGAGATTGAAGCACACACTTCTAGAAGGCCCTAACCTGTTGCTGTCGAGTCTATTCTGACTCATAGCAACCCTATATAGGACACGATAGAACTGCCCCACAGGGTTTCTAAGGAGCAGCTGGTGGATTTGAACTGCCGACCTGGTTAGCAGCTGAGTTCTTAACCATTGTGCAACTGTGCTCCAGAAGGCCCTAAGCACACCCCAAATGCCCTAAGACAATGGTTCTCAACCAGGGGCAATTTCACCCCCTAGAGGACATTTGGCATGTCCAGAGACATATTTGGTTGTCACAGCTGGGGGAGGGATTGCTACTGGCATCTTGTGAGTAGAGACCAAGGATGCTGCTAAACATCCAACAATGTCCCCTACAACCAAGACCAATGTGGCCCAAAATGTCACTAGTGCAGAAGTTGAAAATCCCTGCATTAACATATTGAAGTGTTAATCTCAAAGTTTTGCTCACTACACTTCCAATGCACTTCCTTGGAGATGCTGAAGAAATGATCTAAAAGCTCCAGGTACCAGATGCTTTCCCAGAGGTGGGATCTGTTAGTGAGAGGCCTGGCATGGGGCCCTTCCCATGGGAAGCATTCAATATAGGTGGTGTGAGGGTGCCACCTTGGTGATTCAAAGCAAAGCAGTGCCAGCGTGAGTAAAAGGGAAATGTCCGCAGCCTGTTTTCTGTTCCATGGTTGGATGTAAGGGGATAAAAGGTGGGCAGCTGTTCATCATCAGGTCGAGAGTGTCTACAGTGGGACCAGATGCCTTCTTGGAGGACCTGCACTAGAAATCTCTTGGAACCCACTCCCATCACAGGAGGCAAGGAAGTAGCATACTCTTGCCCAGTGTCACAAAATTGCTTCCTTCAGTGGCACTCTGCCAGATGGAGGGGTGGTGGCTGCGATGGAGCCCCATGAGGGAACTGAACACACACAGCTGCTGACAGGGGGCCAGCGCCGTGAGCAGCCTGACGCCAGGGGCACCAGGCCTTTCAGTACTGTCTGGGCATCAGTAGATGAAAGCCCCGTTGGCAGGGTTTGCCCACGGAACCAGGCCTGCAGGGGAGAGGACTTCATTAAAAAGAACAGGGCTAAGCCTCCCAACAGGAGAGCCAGGTAGCCTCTATATCTACCGCCCACAGGCAACCTTATTTTTAGGGTGACCACATCTGGTCTGACATTATTTATAGCTCTCCCTTTCACTCTCAAAAGTGTCTCCACTTGGAAAATAAAAATTATATTTATTTGTGCCTACTAACTATGCATCAGTTTCCTCTAATATAGTTTTTTTTTTTTTTTAACAAAATGAGCTACATCTTAAAATGTCTCATTAATTGAATCCCAAAGAGTTGCAAGAGAAAGATCATCAATTCACTCAAAGGAAAAAAACAGCATGTTTTCTGAACAGTTAAGTTTTTGATAGGGAAATAGGGAGAATAACTGAAATCCCTTGAAAAAGAAAAAGTCTCTTTTTAGTTGTAAGTTTCAGACTCCCTACCCAATCTCTAAGTTCTAATGGGAAACGAAATAGCTAGGTAGGAGGGAAGGAGGAGGAGCAAGGGACTATGAGAATCCACAAACTAGAAAATTAGTTTGAGTCACTGGGCTATGTAACAGGAATAATCCCCTGTACTGAGGGCTGCTTTTTCTGAAGTCAGTGCCACAGATCTTGCTGGTGCACTGGGAATCAACAAATCAGCACCACTCTGGGCTTTTCCTTCCAGAGCCTCTCCTGGTGGGGCGGGATCCGGGAGGGCTGCTTTTTGGCCAAGGATTAAAGCACCTCTGTCCCTGGCATTTGAGAGTTTTCTTTTTAAGATGCAAACCACCCCCCCATAGTTTTTTTTCTTTTTGTCCTTGCTTCTCTTCAACTCCATCTTTCTCAGACTGGCGTTTAACGGCAGGAGCCTTTTCCCCTGCACACGGCGGTTATCTAGCTCCTTGCATTATTGCCACCACTGCTTTATTGCGGTGCCAGAGACTGGCATGAAATCCAGATTCTGAAAATGTCTCACTGGAGGTGTCTAACCGCACAGAGCGATTCAATAGGCAAAACAGCTGACTGAAAATCACAAAGGTCTTTCATTTCCCCTTCCACAGTAGATTTTGCGTGACTTTGGCCAAGTCATAGCCTTTCAGATGGTGAGTTCTGCCCCTTGCAAAGACTAACTGGTTCTAAACAAGATGGTGCAACTGAGCAAGCTACAGTGCTAAAAACTCAAAGTTAATAAGAAAGTGAAATCTAGGCTATTCCTTACACACTATATTTAGATTAAGTATCTGTCTCATACAAACAGGAGGGAGGGCATCTAGTCGGCCCCATTTGTTGCTACTGCTCTCATTTTAGATAGAATCAAACTGTCTGGATTTAGGGAATGAGACTTAATAGGAATTCTCTTTCTGATTTTTATCTACCAGAGGGAAAGGTATAGTCGGGTTTGAATGATAGATTTCTAAGAGGTAAAACTGGCCATCGTATGGGAAAATTTAATATTGAGGTAATTGCAAAATGTCTGTTGTTTTGCTACATGGGTAAAAGAGAAAACACACTAGAAAAACAGTATTTTAAAATAAAATGTAGCTGAAACACTGAAAGGTTTTAGTATGCTCAGGTATCAGAGCTTGGACAATGCAGACCAAACTGTACCAGCACCAGGGCAGATTATCTAGTATGTGTAAATTCTTATGTAAAAGGCAGATACATATTTTCCTGTTAAATTTAGGGTCTTATTTTTCTTAAAATTATGAAAGGAAAAAAGTCTCCCACCTCTACCCCTTCTATTTCACATATCAGAGCAATTAATAGTGATTAAAAAGCCATCCTGTGTAAAGCATGGTTAGTTAAGTGGTCTAATGCTGCAGTTATCCAGTTACTCACAGTCAGTGAGGTAGAGATTTGGTTAGTGGAGTCAAAAAGAGGAGTGATAATCTGATTAGCAGTTGCTGTCTGGGGCTGTTGGCAAAAATGGTGGCCATGACATTGAGTAGGGGGCATTTTTGCTGGGTGATGTTTAGCTTTGGAAAGACTGAAGGAATCTGTTGCTTCCGAACAGTCTCCATGACCCCTAACAGAGAAGGCCATTCTGCCTGTAGAGTCTCATCAACCCGTCAAGCTTGCCTTATCTTTTCTTGCACGTAAGTAACAATGTTAGAGATGGCTAGAATGGTTGCAGACCAGATTCCCAGTCAGTCCATTTGTTTTTATCTTCTAGGGCCACTTTAATTTTTTAGGTTGTTTCACAGCTAGAAGGGTCCAAGGTCTGAGTGTGGTGCCTACCTTGAGGTGGACAGAAGTGCTGAAAGACTTTTGCAGTTTGGCAAATGGTTGTTTTCTCTGGGCTATAGGTATAAAAAAACAAACCAAATCCATTGCCACTGAGTGGATTCCAGCTCACAGCGATCTTAAAGTACAGAGTAGAACTGCCCCAAAGGGTTTCCAAGGAGTAACTGGTGGATTCGAACTGCTGACCTTTGGTTAGCAGCCAAGCTCTTAACCACTGCACCACCAGGGCTCCAGTCTATAAGGTACTGCACTCATAGGGTCACTACGAGTTGGAATCGAGTTAATGGCACACAACAACAACTGCATTAAGAGGATTTTGTTTTGAATGCAGGAAGCCAGTGACCATGGTATTTAGAGAGTGTTGAGCTGTGTAGGGAGTAAGCTCTAACACCTTCTGATCCTCTCCCTAGAAAACTGTTCTTCCTCTCCTGGTGTCCCCTTATCCTGGTGAGTTTCTTGGTCACAGAGCAGTGGTACAATGGTATTCTGCCCTCTTAGCCACCCACCCTTCCAGACTTAGGTCCTTGTAGGTTCCTTTGGGAGGGATGCGGGGCATGGAGAGGCTTCCGCTTGTTCTCTGTGTTAAGCACTTTAGAACAAGGCTCATTTTCTGGGATTGGTTCAAAGGTTCCTAGAACTGTAGGCAATTGGTTCTCTTTAGTTCATCTGCTCATATGCTGCCACCTAGTGGTTCCTTCTTCTTTAGCACCCTGTGTAAAGCAGAGGGGACACTATGGACAGTTCTGTATTGCCTTTTATCTTTTTTTTTCTCCCAGATGTAAGCTGTCCTCTCCCCTTTTTATAAAACCCTTTTCTCCACTACATACACAAAAAGGCTTCATTTTTTTACTCCTGAGGCAGAAAGTCTGGAAATGAATGGCTGGGACGGAGGATCTTTTGAGAAACTTAGAATCCACTGACAACATCCCTGTTGGCTGCCTGGCTTCTCTTGGTGATCTGAGATGGGTGTCTTACTCCAGGGCTATACTGTGGTCATTATACTGGTGAGAAAGGCTACTGACAATCCCGGGCTACTCTGAATAGGCAATTTCAGAGATAAAATGTCTATAGCTACTCATTCACCCATCTTTTAAAATGTCTTGTGTAGAGAGTTGGTAATAATAGCTAATCCTTACTGAGAAGTTACTAGGGCCAGTAACTTTTAATCTTCATAATGACCCAGTGAGGCAGAGTATACCCCTTCTAAACTGAGGAAATTGAGGCAAGAAAGCAAGTAACTTGCTCCAGGGAACACAGCTAGTAACAGGCCATTGGGATTTATCCCCAGGTTGTCTGATTCCATAGTTTATGCTCTTACCTGATGTGTAATACTGCCTTTTCAACACGGAGATAATTTAAGTGTTAGGTACAAGCAATGGGAAAGAGAAGCAACGGCTGTGTAGACAGGAGCCCTCTTCAAGCATTTCCTCAGTCTCCTCCTGGGATGAAGTTGTGGTACAGGACTTACTGTTGGTAGGTCCTGTAGAGTCTATTTCAACTCATAGCGTGACCCCGTATGACACAGTACAACCGCCCATAGAATTTTCTATGCTGTAATCTTTAGAGGAGCAGATTGTGAGGACTTAAAACAAAAAAAACCAATCCCAGTGCCATCAAGTCAATTCTGACTCATAGCGACCCTACAGGACAGAGTAGAACTGCCCCATAGAGTTTCCAAGGAGCGCCTGGTGAGGACTTAGCTGGGTTAAAAATGGAGGCCTGAAAAGGAACTCTCCAATGTGCTGACCCCAAGGATTTGCTTCTGGCCCTGTCTTGTTTCAGAGAGACTCAGCTCATAAGAAGAAGAAGAAGAAGAAGAAATTAGTCAACCAAAGGAAGTCTCAGAAACTGACCAGAACCAGACAGGTCTGGGATCCAGAGACAATTCTACCCCTGAAAGAGAATTGCAAATCCCCTTCTCTGCTAGGGCTTTTGTTTTCTCTCTGGTCAACCTTTCCCACTTTGGAGATGGCAAGAATGCCCAGAGCTGGCATTTTTGATACCATTACAAAAAGAAACTCAATACCACCAGACATGGCAATGAACCAAATCTGAAGTTTATTTCTGCTTTTCAAACCAGTTAAAATAACCAGCAGCTTCCTTCTCCAAAGGTTTCTCTCCCTTTCTCACCTTCTCTGTGACAACCCCATCGGTAAGGCAGAAGCGGATGTGTGGGCATGCTCAGGATGAGCTACGACAAGGCTGATTTCGCAGCAGGTTTGATGAATGTTCCTCTTCCTACTTGTCTTATTGGTGGTTTACAGTCACTTCTAGTGTCAGAGACTTGGGTCTCTTTGGTATAGAAGAGTCCATGGCATTGGTGGGGGCAGCAAGGGTGGGGCATAAGGCTTCTGGATGATCAGCTTCTTTATTAAGGCAGAATGGAGAGAAGAATATGTGTCCTAAAGGAGAAAAATAAATAAATGTTTTTATGGCTCAAAATATAGAAGGTATAAAAGGGCACAGAGTGAGAGTCTCCCTCCTACCCTGTCTCAGAGTCATGTCATTTTTCTGTCCTTAGCTGCTAGCTGTTGCTGTCGAGTCGATTCTGACTTGTAGAGATCCTATAGGACAGAGTAGAACTGCCTTATAGGGTTTCCGACAAGCAGCTGGTGGATTCAAACTGCAGACTTTTTGGTTAGCAGCCCAGCTCTTAACCGCTCTGCCACCAGGGTTCCTTTCTGTCCTTAGAGGCAACCAATGTTACCATTTTCTTCTCTCTCCTCCCACAGACATCTCATACATATAAAATAAAATATGCATATATAGTTCTCCATCCCATTTTTACACAAATGGAACAAATTAGCATCCTTTGCTTTTTTTTTTTAAATTTACCAGCATATCTCAGAACATGGTCCCTCTCAGTGCAGAGAGCTCCCTTCCTTTTTTACTGCTGCATAGTAGTCAAGTCTCTGAATGTGCTATAGCCATCTGACTAGGTCTCTATTGAACATTCAGGTCATCCCCAAGCATTTGCTATTACAAATCACCCTGTGTGTATATCCTTTTGCATGTGTACAGGTGTAGCTGTAGGATAAATTCTTAAAGATGGAATTGGTGAGTCAAAGAGAATAAGGAGATAAACAACAAAGTGAAGTAGATTGGATTTGTTTAGATTTGACAGAAAAATTCCAACCCTTCTGCATTCATGGTGAAGAAACAGTCCTCATTGGGAAAAGGCACATAAAGTCAAACCTTGAGTGACAGGCCTGAGCTGGTGCCTTATGGTTGGACAAAGGCATTGGAGAATAAGATCTATCCTTATGTATTTTCCTAAATGAATTCACTCAGCTGCCACTGCACACTAGAGTGGGCCCTGGTATGGAAGGACAGTTTGTGTCATTGTCACACTGATGTCATCCTTCACCCCAGCAATAAAGGCTGCTCCCATTTCAGGCTAGAAGATGGAGCTAGTGACATCAAACTAGCCTTGGGTACCCTTCATCACCATTCTAATCCTGAACAAAACCCACTCTGCACAAAAGTGACTCCCATTGTTACCCCACCCAAACCAAGCACTCCCACACTGTTTATGGCACATAAAGCTTGAGTCATATTCTTTATTGCTTAAAAGTTAATTTGGTATGTTCCATGGCCTCATACTAGATTCCTATCTTGGCCAGTCATATTGAAATACATGGGGAAATGGTGCCCTGGGTTTGAGAGCTGGGATACGGAAACTCAGATCCATCCTGTGACAAAGATTCCTAGTTATCCCCCAATATCCATTTCCCCCTTTTATATAATAATGACCCCCTACTCCTACTTTTAAGCTAGACTCATGGCTACCTTGAATAAAGTTTTCTTTGCAGCTTGGTGTATCTGTGTGTGTGATTTCTGGCCAGTGGGTTATAAGTGAAACTGGTATGTGCATTTGTGAAGTGCCCTTAAAGGAAGGGGAAGGTGTGCCCATCTTCTTTCAGTTTATTTTTCCTGCTGGGTAGGATACAGACATAATAGCTGGAGCTGAACCATCTATCTTGGGCTATGTGGTGACCTTGGGAATGCTGGCCACACACAGTGGAACAACAAGAGAGAAGGTACCTAGATGTCTTGGGCTACTCACCTCCAGACTTTTACAGAAGAGAAAAATAAATTTCTATGTTAATTTAGTCACTTACTTTGAGTTTTCTGTCACTTGTGGTTGAACCTAATCCTAACCAACACAGTCTCCCAATTTAGGAAAAACAGTCCCAGACTCATTTTCTTTCAATGGTGAATCATCAGCATTACTTTTGGAAGTGAAAAAAAGCTACTTCACTGGTAATTCTCATCTTCCATAGAGAAACAAAGGCATGGCCAACAAATTCCACTTAACTAGCAGCATTCCATTGACAATGGTTGTGATACCTGGGCTTCATCTTTCTTCCAATTCAAAGGCAGTGGTGAGATACTCCTTTGGAACAATCCCAACGAGGCTGTTCAGTTCTCCTACCCACCAGCCATACATGTTATATTCCTGCAAAATTAAAGAGGATGGGTTCAGTTGGGATTTGGTCATGCTTCTGTTAATCTTTTATAGTGGTCACATGGCAGATTCAGGTGGGTGGTTTCTTTGTTTGGCACTAAGGGTATGAATTGTTAACACCTCTGATGCAATTATTAAATAAAAAAAATCATCTAGAGGAGGAAAGCAAACTCTGCTTTCATTTTGTCATCTTCCTGTCTGTACTGTAAACTTAACACATGCAGAGTAAACATTTGATGTCATTGCTGAACCTAAGGAGGATTTCTTTTACCAAGCAGAGTCTCATGGCCACTTCAAAGAAAGTTGGGTGCACCCTAAAATGCCAGAACACTAAAGATATCTGGGGAGAGGAGGTGGTTGGGTCATAGTTCAAATCAATAATATTTACCAGGCATCTTTTTGCAAAGTGCTGTTTGAGTTTCCCATGAGATACGTAATGATGAACACTGCTTACTTCCAGGGAACTTAAAGCATAGAGTAATGAGCTCTGCAGTCAGACAGACTGGGATCTAATCCCTGCTCGGTCATTTAGTAGCTGTGTGACCTTAAGTTCTCCTAGCTTTAACTTCCTTATCTGTAAGAGCAGGGATAATATCATCCCTTCCCTACGTTATGGGGAGATAAGTGATACCAGTGAAAGGTGCCTGATACATAGTAGGTGCTCTAAACATTGGATTCCTCCTTTGGAAGAGATGGGAGATTGAGAGGTATGTCAATAATGAAAATAAAAGGCAGAATGTAAGTGATATAAGGGAGGAGCAAACAAGAAAGGGGTGGAGAGGGTTTAAAAGAAGAGGTGATACTACAAGGTTGAAGATGGTGCTCCCTGGAATCAGAAGAGCTTCTCAAAAGTACAGCAGTTACTGAATATTGTAGGACTATTCCTGAAAGGACCAGGAAATGTTTTCTTTTGAAGGATGTAAAATTTAGGATGAAACTTTAAGAACAGGAAATATCTCATATTCCAATTCAACTGGATTTGGGGTCCCCTGGAGCTGACTCTGCTTTCTGCCCATCTGGCTGCTGAGTTGTACAGCGCATAAAACTGGTAATGCCTAAAATTCAGTGTCTCTAGCATTAGGTGATGTATTGTGATCTCCCCTCCTTCTACTCTGCCTCTGTCCTTCCTCTCAGCAGGTGACCTCTTCTCTAACTTCAAAGAGAAAAGAGAAGCCATCAAATCTGACAACATCCAGTCACCAAAGCAGGAAACGTCTTTCCTTTTAATGGGGGGGGGGGATGATTTAAGACTGTCGCTCACAACATGTACTTGTAACCCTCCCCGTTTCTTAGAGAGGAGGTTCTGTGGAATCTACCCTCTGCCTCCAGTGTAAATGCTCCTCGTGTGACTACTGAAATGCGTTCAAGTTCCTTTCATCTTTGAAAACAACAGTTAAATAATCTCTACTTCAAAATGGAACAACCAGAACGGAAGTAATGAGAATGTTCATGCATTTTGAAGAATGTCACCAATGTCACTGAATAATTTGTGTAGAAATTGTTGAGTGGGAACCTAAATTGTTATGTAAACCTTCACTGAAAACACAATAAAACGTTATTTAAAAAGAAAAAAAGATAAATTTCTAAAACCTAAAAAAAAAAAAAAAAAAAACCATTGCATGTCTGCTTCCCATTTCTACTAGTTCATGCCGATTTCTAACATTGCAGTCAAACTTACTACA
Source organism: Elephas maximus indicus (assembly GCF_024166365.1). NCBI lineage: Eukaryota > Metazoa > Chordata > Mammalia > Proboscidea > Elephantidae > Elephas > Elephas maximus. Next base: position 45,375,488 of record NC_064837.1, on the reverse strand, counting down.
CTTATTGCTCCAATGTCTTTCTTTCACTCTTCCAGACGCTCTGCTGGGGCTTCTGCTTCCATCACTCTGCCGAAGCTCTCTCTCCACGGTCTCCTTATTGCTCAAATTCAACTTCTCAGACCTTAACTTACTTGATCTCCCAGCAGTACTGGCACCATTGACTGTTCTTAAGATATTTTCTTAGTTTCTACGATAATTTACTTTGGTTTGCCTCCTACCTCTCTGGTTGCTTCTCCTCATTCTCCTTTGCAGGCTCCTCTTCTGCTATTCCTCCTTCCAATGTGGTTGTTTTCTAGGGTTCTGTCCTGACCCACTTCTCTCCTGGTTTGGTGTACTTTTCCTTGAGCAACCTTATGCGCCTCTGTGGCTCACCCACCATCTCTGTTAATAACTCACAATCATAGCTCCAGCCCAGATCTCTCATCTAAGTGTTGGACCCTATCCAAGTACATGTGGGGAATTTCTGATGGTACCACCAATTAGCTGTGTGACACAGTATGTCCTAAATTTAACCCATTATCCTGCAACCACCCCGACTCTGACTCCCAAGTAATCTTCATCTCCTGTGTTTACTACCTCAGTGACTGGTACCGCTATGTATTCAGTTACCCAAGCCAGAAACCCAGGAGTTATTCCTGATTTCACCTCCCTCTTCCAGTCGATTCCTGAGTCTTACTATTCTTTCTCCAAAATATTACTGGAATCTACCTACCATTCCCATTGCTAATGCCTTAGGGTTATGTCATCGTCATCTCCATGAGGACTACAGAAACAACCTCCTAATTGGTCTCTATGTCTCTATTTTTTGTTCCCCTCCAATCTATTCTCCATTCTGCAGCCAGAATCTTTCTACAATGCACATCGATAATGTTTCTCTGCTTGAAACTGGTGTACACAGCCATGTGTGACCTGGCCCCAGCCATAGCCCCGCATTGTCACTCACCCCCTAACCTCAGCGCTACCTTCAGTAAAACAGAACTTCTCCCAGCTACTCCCATGGCCCACAGGTTCTCTCACCTTGGAACTTTTCCGTCGCCTGTTTAGCCTTTTCTTCCCCCCTCCCCTTTGTGGGACTCGCTCCTAAGCAGCCTTCAGATCTCAATTTCTGAGTCCCTTGCTCTTTGGAACCTCTCCTTTACACTCTCTACCCGGGGGGGGGGAGCCCCGGCTATGTGGTCCACAACAACCTATGCTTCCTGGAAACATGCTCGTCCTGCTGCCTTGTATCTGTGTGCCTTCATCTCAGAGTCAATCACTAGACGGAAAGTTCTGTGAGGGCTGAGACCTGGCTGGTTTTGTTTGGTGTTGTATTCACAGCACTGAGCAAGGTACTCAGCAAAGAGTGGGGCCAAATACATACTTTAAATGCGTTTATGAAGAAATGAAGGGAGCAGTGGGGATTAGTACTCTCAGTTGAGCAGATTTAGTTACAAGATATCCCCTTGGTGACTGAACTGGTTGTGGCAGGAAGAGAGCAACCGCCTTTGGAGACAGTCTTCTCAAATGGCTCCCTAAATACCATGAAGTGAGTCTCAAATGCCATAAGAAGTGAGACTACTGAGTTGATCCTTAAAGAACCTGGGAACTGTCTTTTTAAAATCAATCTTACACAAACGTATGTGTTCACTACCTCTCCCCTTCTCTCTCCTACACTTACCTTCTCACTTTCTCCCTTTCCAGGCCAGCTTTCTCTGCCACTCTGCACTGCATTATAGAAGTTACCAGAGTTCATTAGCCGAAGCTTGTCAGGATGTTTTTAAGCTCCCCTTGGTACAAGTTATGTTGTCTGTTTTCTAATACTGAAGTTAAGAAGTTAAGGTAGTTTCTGCCTTAAGTTTTCTTACAGTGTTGTCTTCCGCTTACCACCTAGCTGGAATGTCTACAGGGCCTTGCTGTGAAGGGGAAATGCACACTCTACCTTCCTTTTCCACTGTTACTCATAAAACTAGCTTCAGCTTTTCTGCTATTTTCACAGGCAGAGGGTGGGTACAATGTTGTCTGACAGTTTTTGATCAAAGTCAACCTGCTTAAACATGTGTGAAGTGAGGTCTTCTGCCTGCCAGATGCTGTCATCTTTACTACCTGCAGGGGCCCGGATAGGGCATTTTTTCCCTGGGGACTGTTTAAGGTCATGACTTTGACTTACTCTTCACAGCACCTCCCTTGAGCCTTAATGCCAAGAGTAGGGGCAAAGCCTTGGGAAGTGCTTTCTGCCAACTTGAAGAGGGTGCAAACAGGAAGCAGATGAAGCTCAGCAGGACACCTGCAAAGGCCGGGCTCCCAGTCAGTTTGCTCTTGCTTGAGGGGAGCATTGACCCTGCCGATTGCAGATGTAGTAGCCTCGCCACGGTGGTAAGAACTGATATTAGTGGAATCAACTCTCTGCCCTTCAAAACAAAAGAGCAGGCAGAAGTGTGAGGAGGATGGCACAGTCTCAGAGACCATATGCATCCTGCTGTGGGAGCCTGGGAGCTTAATCAAAGCACCTACGAGTCCTATGATCAGACTATCTTTTCCAGACTTTATTCCTTGGCTGGATACCCAAAAAGGGCTGCAGGGCTGAGATGTTTAAAGCCTGAATGGAAAATTTCTAGCCTTCTTTCCCACTACCACCCCCGCCATGCATTGCTCCAGCCCAGTCTGAACACCACTAGGTATTTTAAAATAATTTCTACTTTGATGAATTGCTGGGGAGTCCACAATTGCTCATAATCAAAGGGAGAAAAATGCAAATGAGATCCGGCCGAGAACTATCACCACCAAACGTTTATTTCACTGCACAGTGCCAAAAAGAATTAAAACAACATTAAACTCACAGCAATCATGTTTAAGCCCTCGTTTCCAAGTGCCAAATTGCACCACTCTGGATCATACAGATGTTCGTTAATTATGCTAATTTTTATTAAACTATTAAAATGGAGAGAGTACTGGCTCAGCCAGGCAGACCCCAGCTCTGAATGAACTCTGCTCTTGTCTAGAGGTGCTAATTTACTGCATTTTTATTAAGTTGCTGATTCTTGGATTTTAGTTTTAGGATGGCAGACAGAACCAAATTCCTGAGATCAATGTTTTCAACGAAGTCTGACTTCTTTGTGCCCAGATGTTTGGAAAGACTGGGAATATGCTGAGAGGCTCCAAAGAGACTTGAAGTCCTCAGTGTGGAAGGGGATCTACCATCAAGGTTGGTATATACACCTACAAGTGACAACGTTAGGGCAACAGACTTATAACACGCACTCCACTTGGTAATTCTATGTACTCTGTGTATGGACAGGTAAAGCTAAGATGTTATACAAAACTGTTGATTACAGATGCTCTAGATAAGAATATAAAGATCTATTAAACAATGACAACAAAAAAACTGAATCCTTTCACATCAGTGCTTGCTTCTTGCCGCAAGGCCTTTCTAAAAGCTTCTCACTTGAAGGTAGTACAACATGTGGCTTGTTCTCATCATGGATGTTTCTAGGCTTGAATAAATATCTGTTTCTCTCAACACCAACCTTGCCCACCTCCTTGAACCCCCAAAATGACAGAGTTTTAAAGTGAAGACTGGTTATTTGGCCTCCATTTTCTAGTTGAAGCTATTGGTCTGGAGGAACAGAGCCTCCAGTGAACCTGAAATAGATGCAGCTCTCACCATCAGCAACAATCAAAAGTGTTTATGGGGGATTGCACACTGCCATAAAAGGATTTATGCCTCTAATCTCCATCAACAAGAAAAAAAAAAAAAGAAAAACCAAACAAACCCTACCAAACCTGCCATAAAAAGAACAGCAAATTCTATAAACAAAAAGCAGTATGGCCACCAACCACGGGCATGTCGCACAGCTTGACTCTGCCTCAAGTGGTCTCCCTATTGCTGTTTATGCTTTCAAGACTATCATGGACCTCCTCAGTGCTCCTCCTGTCACAAGGCTCTGAGTCCCTGTGTGGTGCTGCAAATACCCTGTCAGTAGGTGTCAGGGGATATTGGGGTGGGGGGGGACCAGCAGGCGCCTATGATAAGCCTTAAAAGAGATTAAATACCCCTACTCCATGATTGCTACATTTTAATTTCTCTCTTCCCTGCTGGTTCCTATTTGTCTAGGCTCTTCCATGGCTCCCCTGGAGTAGCACAGACATGACCTGGAATGACCATCCTGTCTTGGGATGAAAATCCAATTTCTAGGCTCAGTGAATCCTAGGCTGTTCCAACAAAAGGAACTCATCACCCTCTAGGGCACAGATTCTTAAGCTGGAGTCTGTGAACCCTGGCCTCTCTATGGGTGGACTTTAAGGGATCTTTGAATTCCTTGGACTTGGTGTAAAATTTGTGTGCACATGTGCATGTGTCTGTCCCCGGGGTGAGGTGAGGTCAAGGCTGTTCATCAGATTCTTGAAGGGTTCTGTGACTCCCTGCCATTTACAAACTAGTGCTCTAGAGTGAAAATACAGAGGTTTTTTCCACCTGGATCGGCTCTTGGGCCCAGTGTCTCTGTGCCCTTTTTTCCCCTTAAATACAGTAAAAGAAAATTTAAGAATCCTCCATCCTTCCACACTGATTTTCCTAGGCTTCAACACTCCAGCTGCAGAGTATGTTCCTTTCTTGATAGGCTGACTGAGCTTGCTTATCTCTTCCAAAACACCACCTCTTTAACTGTGCCTTAAAAGTTTGGTATCTTCTTATAACTTCTGTTCAAATCCATATGACAGTTTTTGGAGCAAGCTGCTTGACACTGTTGGTTCCTGAGAATGTTCCTAATGGAAACGTTCTCTTTTCATACTGAATTGGGCTTTTATAAGCCTCCATGGAGCAAGATGCTCAGAAAACATCTCATACTTTTGTTCTTTTAACCATCAAAGTTCACTACATCAATGCTTGTAAACAAGAGGATTTCTCTTCAAGAGAACAATCAATCAGCTCCTAACACAGAAGATCAATAAATGCTTGATATATGTATGGGAAACGCTAATCAATCACAGAATTATTGGTTTTAAGATTGCTTATTTCTTTTATTAGTGTTTGTGCATCATACATTATTATTAGTAATTTGAATTCCTGAGCAGAGTAGACTGTACTAGTCCATGGTCAGCCAAAAACATTCTATTTTTTATTCTGGATTGGCCCACAAATTCTCTACCCCTAAAATCCAGCTTTGGAAATGTAATGCTTTCTTAGGATATCATAAGTTATTAAGTAAATTGAGAGCTCCAACTCAGCACCCCTCCAATTGCTGAGAAAAACAAGGCTGGGAACAGGAATTGCTCACCAAACAGGTACCAGTTGTTTTTAGCACAAATGATTTTATGCAGAGGTTCTCCAAAGGGAGAGAGGAAATGGTCAATTGGGTGAGTGGTGGATTGGTGATGTTAGAACCTGTTAAAGGATTGGAGCTCAGTGCTTGGCTGAAAACTTGGATAGCTTGGCAGCCTCTCCAGGTTGTTTTACACCTTGTCCTAAGTTCTTGGCAATCATTTTTCTCTTTTCCCATAAATTCAGAGTTTTGGTCTATAAACCACAATAAAATGAATTGTGAAATTTGCATCAATTAAATCATTTTTATTTATTGTTGCATTTCAGGGAAACTGCTAACCTGGAGTTTGATGGGCTTGGATTCAGGGAAGGATGTGAGTCTAAGAAAGGGGTCAGGAAAAGGCTGGGTGGTCAGCGAAAGCAGTTGTGGGTGTCTGACGACAACTGTACAAAGCACACCCCCAGGTAAGTGGTGAATGTTATGAGGATAAGAGGAATATGTCAGCTAAACAAGGGCCTGAAAGCATTTGAGTGTGAGGGCCGCAAACGTTCGCTCTTAAGTCTGAGGCTTACGTCCTGAATAGGGTGTGCATGGATGAAGTCAAGGCCAGGGAGTGTGCAGGGCCCTTGCACAAACTGGCTGCTGCTGGTGACTGAAATGCGTGCAAAACACAGAGCAGATGTGCAAGTATACGAGACAGAAAAATCATAAGGTGTGAAAGTAAGAGGGAAGGCGAAACAGGGCTGTAAGGAAAGAAAGGAGAAAGAAATACGCAACTTAAACTTTACCTAAAGAGGAGAGAAAGGCTAATAGGGAAGATAAACACTCTGCAAATGGGAGAAAACAAGGTGCCAAGTGCAGAATTCAGGAACAATAGAGACAGCACCATTTCGGAGTTGATAGGATTGTGATACCATGTGAGACCGACGTATTAATATGTATTCCATAAACTGCGCAGCTCGCAGCTCTGCACAGCTCTGTTTTGCTCTGACCGCAGTACCAGCCTCAGGCACCACAACACAATTTGGAAACAATGTGACGGAAATGTTTAATCTGCTCAGCCCATCTGTGCTGCGTATTTCTCCAGATCTCCCTGAGAGAGGCGCCTTGAATCTCCACATTGCCTTTAATATTCTCCTAAATCACCTCCCCACTGCACTTCAAGGGCCATTGCTACAATATCACAGGTTCATCTAAAGTGCAACGGGGAGGGGGTGGGGGAGGCGCAGGCCGGGATATTTTTTATTTTAAAATAATTTCCAGAGATCGTCTTTTCTGCTTCCTTTTAAAAAAGAAGAAAAGTTATTCTACTGTTGCCGTAAGGTTATTGAGGTTGTCTCGTGCAAAACAGGGTAGGATAGAGTGGAATCATTCTCCAAAGAATTATTTTTATTAATCTCGATTCTCTCAACTGGACATGGGAGGGGGTGAGCAGATGCTTGTTTTCTCTTATCTCTTTTTTCCTGCACCTTGCTGGGGTGATGTGTTCATTCGGGGCTGATGCCTGTCTGTCTCATGCTCTCTGCATCGGGTGTCGGCTTGGTAGTTCCCAGGCTGAGCCCTGACCCTGTCCTGCTCTAAACAAAGCCATTTTACTCAGAACAGGTATACCATTTAGTCCCTAGGCTACATGTCCTTTTCAGAAAGGGACACTGTTTATTATTAATTTTAACTTAGAACCTTGTATTTTCTCTCTTTAAGTACGAATGTTGGGTGTCAGATTTCCATGGCCTTTTCCCAGTTGATTTGGCCAGATTCAGCGGTTTGTGGCTGGACTGTGGGAAGCTGGGGTAGGTTTCAGAAAAAGAGGGGATGACAAGTCACCACGTTCCAGACCCTAGACAAATTGAAGAGAGTTGCACATCACCAAGAAAATTAGGATTCCTTTTGCTTTGTGAATTAAAGAAATGAATAATTTAATCCTCAGGATTGTTCCAGCGAGGGAAAGGCAACGTCCCAGTCGCGGAGCCCTACAGCCTGTCAGTGTGTTACATCATCTGCACACATAGGCGTTTCCATGACAACCGCTTATAGCTTCATTTCCTGGATCCCTCTAGGGGGTGTCACAGCCAGATCCACCTGCTTTTCACCCTACCCTCGGTGGGGTCATGGTAAGGTCACCAGAATAAATGAACGCGGGTACTAATGATCTGTTTACCGCTGTTTATGCTCTGTGTGTGTCAGGGGCACGCACATTTAGAGAGCTCATTATGCTTGCAATTAGAATGCACCATCGCTAGATATTTAACTCCTTTTTCTTTTAAATTAGCATTTTAATAACATTCTTTGAGCAGAGAAACAAAATGACCATTTTTCACGGACAAACTTCTAGCTGTAGGTGCAACTTTAATGGCAAAGTTGTGAAGGGGAAAGAAAGAATAAGAAAAAAAAAAAGGCCATTTTTACTACTTTCACCCTCCTCCTCACCAAAAGGATATTTTTATTTGCTTTCTAACACACTCAATTTCCTAAATTTGTTTTGAATCCAATTATTTTGGGTGGTTTAAAGTACTGCACTCTTGTTGGACGGAAATTAGCAGCGATTGAAATTAACTTTTTACGTGACCTGTGAAAGGGGCTGAAATAATTACAAGTGTGTATAAGAAACCCTCTCTCCAAAAGACCCTTGCTGCTGGATCGGGCTGTGTTCCAGTGATCACCATTCTCAGAATATCTTTATACAGTAACTGCAAGGGCTGTTTCCTTTAAAAAGGTGATTGCAATTATGGTTTCTGTTTTATGATTCTCAGGATTATTTAATAAAGGTAAATGATGACAAAAATTTGTAATTATAGACAGGATAAAAAAGAAGCAGAACAAATTAAAATAATAACACGACATCATTTGCCATTTAAAGATGGCGAGATCTTGGAGCATCAAAAAGCAGGGAACAAGGAACAGGAAAGACACAACGCAGAGACCTGCTCTGTCCGAGTGTTCTAGGAGGCATTGCTTTTTAGGAATCAGTCAACACCTTTTCTAGGTGTTTATAGATGCTCTGTTTGTGGAGAGTAGAGTGAAAAATAACAATTTGAATGTTTCGATTATCTTTCCTAGTCCGTTCCATTTTCATTATTTATTTCCTATAAATCGGGACCTTTCTGAACATAATTCTGCAGACAAGGAGGTGGATGGGACAGCCGATGTGAACGAGGAGATAGATGGTGGGTGCGTGCAAGATAGATGCTATGCGTTTATGAGAAGGAGCAGTAGGTCTGCCTGTGAACAGCCACAAAGTAGAGCAAGCAAGCGTGTAAACTATAACGGGTATTTATAGGTGGGAAAAAAGGTGCCAGGGAAGACTGTGTGGGAACAGGCACAGAGCCTCAAAAGGTTTGCTTTTTTCTACCCTCCTGGAATCCACGTCCAAGTTCTGCCTGAGACGGGACTCCTGTTTGCTGGGGCTCCTGTGAAACCTCACGAGCCTTTCCATGACAACAGACTGGGGATTTCACAGCCAGAGACTTAGGAGGTCAACAGTTAGGAAAGAGAGATCTTTGTCAATATCAAAACAGTCCCACCAAAACCCCTCCTGCAGAACAGGAACAATTTAAAGACGTGCGGCTGGGGGGTGGGGGGGGGGAGAGTAGCATTTATAAAAATGCAGGTCTAAAATGCTTATGCTTTTGTATCAGCTTAGCTGCACCTTAGAATCTACCATTTCATAAATAAAATACAGATGGCATAGACTGTGATTTGGTATAGCTATCCCAGGACATATCTAGATGCACTTCTGTTATTTTAATTAAATACTGCATTATGGTTTGTGACAACTACATAGCTACAGCGTAAATGAATTCAGAATTAAAGTGTTACTTAGGCATCCAGTAATTTTTGTTTCATTCCTCAGTTTTACAAAGCAAATCACTATAAAATCAAGACGTTTGTTCATTTACAGATGGAGCAGGGTGGTTGCCGCTGTTTTTTTTCTTCTTAATCCTTATGCACAAAAGGAAGACAGAGCTCAGAGTCTGGCTCCCAACACTCTTAGCTTATGAGCCACATCACAAAGAAAAACACATCCTCTTGACTATAATGTGAAATGCTGAATATTAATTGCTGGTATTATGCTTATCTTTCTAGCCGGGTTCTGTCTTTTAACTATTATTCTGATGGGCTGCAGTCTTGCACTGCCAGGAGATTTTTCTCCTTTGTTTAACAGTTAGAAACCTATTTAATTTAATTAAAAAAAAACAAAAACAAAAAACAACTTCAAGTTCATGATGCTCACTGGAAGTTTTCAGCATTTGGAACTCTTTCCAAATACAGAATATTGCGGGGAACAGAGAAACTGCCGAGTCTCTTTGCTAAAAACATGACGTGCATTTCTGCATCTCAAAGAAAAAATAATTTTTTTTCATTCCAGCAACATTAATGTTTCCTTAATGAAACTGGAGAGAGCATTATAATTTGATATAACCAATTGGTTAGTTTAAATGTCACTTCACCAGCGAATCACGAGAAAGGTTCAGAATGTTCACATCTATCAGGCACAGATTTTCACTCAAAATTTGTATGGTAGAGTAAAAGGATTTTTGGTCAAATCTAGGGTTTAATTGTATCTTGAATGTGTCCTAGGTCAAAATAAAAGTTTTTAAATAGCAAGTCTGTCTAGTATTTCTAGTTTGAGAATCAATACAATCTTTCTGTTAGCTTTAAGCACCATACATCTGGCAATATCTGCTAATTCTAGTGTTTCTGTGTTCTAAACAATTACCGCACACATCCCTTAACTAGTCCTATAAGCGGCACAGAAGTTACTGTCCCGGAGGTCTGCACTGAGGTTATAATTTGCTTCAGTATTTTGCTAGTTGGGTCATACAGCTGAATCCATACACCACCAAGAAACGCTGCAGACAAAGGTTGAGAAGGCTAGATTCCTTTTGAGAAAATAATTACACGGAAACAAAGCTTCTGTGACTCCTCTTAAATAGGGCACCTCACCAAAATGTCATCGGGCCTCTTTGGCAGATTAGTGAGGAGTTTATTACTAAATCTGTCTAATAAATGTGCAGTTGACTCTGGAGGAGCTGCTGGTTAAAATACTGGCAGTGGGAAATGGAGGGAGCGTCACAGTTAAAGACACAAATTTTCCCCATAATATATTCGAATGGAAACCTCTGAATCCAATGCTACATGGGCATATCTAATAAATTCACAATATTTCCGTCTCAACAGCCTTCACCGGTTAGTTTTAAAGATTTATGTGGTAAAAAATTACTCAGTGATGAATATGGTTTATTCTGGGCAGTATTGGAGGTATAAGGAATTAAACTACCATCTTTAACAGTGAATTTATTATTACCTCTGTCAAAAGACGAAGGCTTTAACAGCATTTGTTATAAATTCACTGCAAAATAAATGGCTGGAATTTTTTATACTGGAGTTTATAAAGCATTGGGTGATTCTGAACATTGCTTTTGTGGTTCTAGGTAAATACTTCTGTCTGGGTGTCGTAGTTAATTCTCTGGCCTGGGACTTTCCATCCGGAGTGGTGTGTGTGTGTGTGTAAAGCCAAAGGTCCTGTCCAGGACAACAGTTTAGGAGTAAGAAAATTAAAGAGAAAATGCCAGTTTTGTTCTCTGTTTTGAAAGTGAGTTTTATAATAAATGACTAAGGCTTGGAGGGTAAGGCTGATGTGCAACTGGGCCTCTTGTCAGCAGGTTTACATGCATGCATATGCACACACATATACACACAGCATACACACTCTCCCTTTTGTCCTCTCTTGGAATGGGTGTCCCCTCATTTATAAAAATTACCTGGAAGGAATGAGGCTGCCAGGGTTTGTTCTAGACGATTGGTTCCTGTCTGGGGGAAAGGAATGGCCACTACTGAATTTGACCGGTGTATGACCGTTGCCTTCCAGCTGACCCCAAATCCCATTCCCATCCTCCTAACTCTATAGCCTCCCATAGGGGTTTTTAATGAGAAAACACCATCATCATCATCATCTTCGTCATCACAGCACAGTGCTGACCTGCTTGTTAACATGAAATGGGGTAGTGGGGACAGCTTCTGCTTCTCTTTCGTACATCATAAATAAGGAAAGATATTTTCCAGTGGTATCCCCTTCACCCTCCTTTGACTGGGTCAGAGGTGAATAATAGCTTTTTGACAGGCATTGATCAGTTTCATCACACTGTTCAGGCAGCCTGTGCCCCAGGTCTATATTCTCCCCACTTACTACCCCAAATTATCTCTGATACATCCTCTCGCCCATCCCCCACTCAGCCAAGCAGAGGGCATGGTGCCTGAGGAAGTCCTAAATGGACACTAGATGTCACCAAACACCTCCTTTCCCTCAGAGCCCTGAAATTAAAAAAAAAAAAAAAATCCTTCGTTTAAAGCAATTGAAGGAATTATCTGTTTTTATGAGGGTTGTTGTCACATTCAACTGAGCACACTTAAAAGAGGAAGTATTGCTGCATTCAGATAATTTTTATAACATACAAATCTTTTTTGGACAGGTTGGGGTCAAGGGAGGGGAAAGGTCTACATTCTTTAAGCAGCCCTTTGAGGGAGCAGGTGGAGAATACTGGGTTTTTAAAATCCCATTATAACAGCCACTGTGTTATGTTAGCACAGTTCAGGTGTGTGGGGAACAGGCCTGTTGTATTCAGATAACCAGAAGCTGGGTTTGGAGCTGGGCTTTGAACTGGTTAGTTCTGGTTGGAACCCCTGCTGGGAATAAGCATTTCCACCCCAGATATACTGAATCAGAATCTACATTTTAACAAGATCCCCAGGTGATTCTTATGTGTAATAAATTTTGAGAACCACTGCTTTACTAGTGGTTCTCTGAATTGGGCCCTAACCAGCAGCATTAGCATCCTCACCTGGGAACTTTTTGGAAATGCAAATCCTCAGCAGAGGTTCAAACTGAAATAAACCTGTTCAAAGCCCTGGTTTGGAGCCAGCATCCAGTCTGGATTTAAGTAGCTCCAACTCAGTGCTGGAAGCTAAAGGTCACCTTTCATGACAAAGTTGGCCCATCCTTGTCCATAGAAGGCCACGGGCATCTGACAGCATCATATGTTCAACTTGACCTCGGCTATAAAGCTCCCTGTTTTACATGTCTAGTGCACCAGCAGCGAAGGCAACTCAAAGCCTGGCATGTTTGGGCCATGCTCTCCCAACTCCAGCTAAGCCACCACGTAAGTATAAACTTTATGGGGGTACTCATTCTGGAAACTGGGGCTGCCCAACTTGTTGCTCCAGGGCTGATTTCCATGGAAATAAGTAGCTGGATCTGGCCTTAGAGGTGTCTAAGGGTAACTCATGAGGCACACAACACAAGCCCAAGAGATGTATCCTACTGCCTCAGTTTACTTTAAGTAGAAGACCTCATTCAGGGACCTTGTCTCCATTCTAGCCAATTGAGAAAGAGTTTCTCTTTCTTTCTCTGTAATTCACTCTTACCTGCTGGACAGCTCATGTTACCACCATAAATTACTTCGGGAACTGGAGGCTTATTTTTTTAATGGGCGTTTATTTAAGAGTTATCTTGCATAGTAGAACAAGCGCCTTTATTATTTAGAAAGAATGTAGGCAATGTTCCCTAGTGAGAGACCTTGCAGCCAGGAAGACAGGGTCATGACTCTAAAAGCTGGGACTTAGTGACTTGTTTTACCCAAATAGAGGTTCCTCATCTCCCTTTCTGCCATTACAACAAATGCCTATAGAAATGTTGGTCCACAAAGGGGCTTGGAGATCCTCAGAGAAAAGGAACTAAGCCAGGGTACAATGCTATCACATGGAGGGTGATTCAGCATCTGCCCTGCCATGCCTGGTGGCCAGGGTGAATGGATTTTTGGAGTATACCTGTTGTTGGATCCCTGCCAAGTACTGATGGCCACTAACCCCCAAATCACTTTCCCTCGCTGTTGATATTTGGAATGTCAGACAGGACTGAGCAGCAGCCGGCGTGTATTTCAAACACAGCAGATGGATTTTTATATTAGCTCCTATTTCATGTTCAGGCAGAGCGACCGCCACACTAAAACCACAGCCTCGATGCTGCCGAGTTTGCTTCTGTGAGATTAATTCTGTGAAATTAATTGGGACAAGATTGAAAAGGAAATTAAAATGCAGCTGAGTGAACAGGCCTTTTCAAACACCTTTTTCCTGTTCTATTCAAACTTGAATTCTGCGGTGGTCGCAGGCATCATGTGAAGTAATTTATGAGAGGCAGGCTCTCAGGAGCCATTGGTTACGTATGAGGAGACCTGCACAAGCGCCACAATCTGGAGCCACTGAAGAGCGCTAAACACCCCGCCGTGGCCTGAGCTGCATCCATGCACCAAGGAGGAAGGGAAGCTTAGTCCCTGTACCAGAAAAAGCTGTTCAGAAATATTTGGGCCCAAAAGGAACATCCGCTGAATGCACAGATCTGCTTTGTTATTAAAATTTCCCTTTAATATATATTAAGACCCAAATTGAAACTCAGTGAATTAAGTGGGCATGAAGCTGCATGGGGCCTGGGATGTAGGGATGTGCTGGGGACGTCGGTGGGAGTTCTTCTGCTGACTGCCATTGGTTACTGTCTCAGAGCTTGAGTACATGACTTTGGTCTTTCTCTGTACAAGAAGGAAACCCTGGTGGCCTAGTGGTTAAGTGCTACAGCTGCTAACCAAAGGGTCGGCAGTTTGAATCCACCAGGTGCTCCTTGGAAACTCTATGGGGCAGTTCTACTCTGTCCTATAGGGTCGCTATGAGTCAGAATTGACTCGACAGCACTGGGTTTGGTTTTTTTCTGTATAAGAAGTTTGAATAATGTATTGGGTATCAGTGATGAAATCTCACAGGCCCGAGAAGGCATGGTGGATTTCTAGCGGGCCTCTCTACTTCCATATCCAAGTGAGAACCTTTTGTGCTTTCGAGCAATTCTATGAAGAGCCCTTGGCAATATAAACCATCTTTTTTCTCTCTCAATTCGCCAATAATTTATTGAACTAATATGTGTCAACACTGTTCCAAAAGGTTTACTTTATTGTTAGTGGGAGGGAGGGGAATATCATCATAGTTAACATTTCTTAGATGCCCAAATTCTCTAACACAAGCATCACAACAACCTATGAATAGAAATTATCCCGGTTTGTACAGACGAGGAAATTGAGAGTTAGCAAGATTAAGCAGCTTTGCTCAGGGCCACATAAATAACCATCTGTTAACGGCACCTATTTGCTTCCCTAAGAGCAGGTGAGGAGCCTTTTGTTATCTATGGGGAGCGTCTTTCCTGTCCAGCCAGTCACTCTCTGAAGAATTTTTTGAAAAAAGATCAACAGTTCTCTTTCTGGGATCATTCTTGCCCAAAGACAACAAGACTAAAAGACTCCTGAGTTGGGCCCTAGGATTCAATCTTGGGTTATACTTGCGGAACTATGAAGAAACAGCAGGATGCAGCGGGAGCCCAAGAATAAAGCTGTTATCCCTTCCCCTCCTCTGCTTCTCTCACCCCACCTCCCCATCCAGGGGGTGCTTCCTTTCCTCCAGCCCTCCCTCTTCAGAATATTTCTTTTATCAGACAAAGAGATAGGGGAAAGCCAGATGCATTTATGAGGATGAAAAACAAAAAAGTTGGTGGCTGGATTTTTTTTTTTTTAATCTGAATAAGTAATTGAGCTGAACTCTGCGTGTGGAATTTCCTTGGCAGTGTTGCAGGATCAGGCTCACCATGGTTAGAACTGGAATATGTGAGGCAGGATGAACCTTAGAGGCCACCTAATATAACCCCCTCATTTTATAGGTGAGGCAACAGGTCCAGGTAAGCTGAGCTGCACACAGTTACATTTTGTCTTCTGTTTCTCAGGAAAATGGACTTTCCCAGGTTCCTAAACAGCAGGCCTTTCTTGCCTGACCAAGGTTCTACTGGACAGAGAAAAAAGTAAAATGCAGTTTTCTAGGACTAAACTCAACTTGGTTCAGGTCTGTTCCGGGCATGAAAGGCAGGCTGCAGAGGCTGTGTATAACTGACTCCAACAAAAAAAGAAAGGGCTAAAATGGAAAGAATTTAGGAAGTGGTTAAGAGCTATGGCTGCTAACCAAAAGGTCAGCGTTTTGAATCCACCAGATGCTCCTTGGAAACTCTATGATGGCAGTTCTACTCTGCCCTATAAGGGTCGCTATGAGTCAGAACCAACTCGATGGCAAGGGCAATGAGTGAGTGTTTTGGTTTTGTTGAGGAAAAATTCCAGAGAGTAGGAGTGACTTTATTTCTGAATAGAGGGAAGGCTGGGAATGATAGTGGAAGCTCCTTTACTATCTGTCTGAAATGGTTCATTTGTGCTTCTTAGAGGCAAGGGAATGGATTGGGTGGCCTTTTAAGGTTCGTTCCTGCCCAAGGACTCTTACTGAGTTAGGTAATATAACAAAGGTAAAACCAATCTCAAATGCTCCCCAAGCCAACGTTAACTGGAATGAAACTTTATGAGGGAAACTTCAGTTGAGCTGCAGGGATTAGTAACCTGGAGAAGGGCGGCAGCAGGCATAGCTTTTGGGAGAAGACACGTGCTTAGACAATACAGGAGATGAAAACGGACTAAGGACCGTCCAGAAGAATGAAGAAGCCAGTGGAGCCAGGGCAGCAAGGTATTCTCACTGAGTTAAACTCTGAATCATGAGCTTTTGGCAGTGGAGGAGGGAAAGAGGGGCTGATTTAAAAGAAACAGGTGAGGGAGGTTCCCCATTTTTTTTGAGGGGGATCTCTTAAAAATACAGTGGCAGTAGTAACTGCAGACAGCTCTGTACTACAAGGCAGGTCACAGCACAGCCTCTTCTAACTGGAGGAGAGGGAACCCCAGTGAGAAGCCATTTACAAAGGCAAAAGACATGCAAAACAAACAAAATAATCATGACAGAGAGAGAAGGCCAGCAGACAGTCTGGCTCTGTTCTGGCCCCCCTCCTGCTGCAGGCACCTCCAGATAATGTAAACAGTTAATTTGTTCACCTGCAGGCTCTGGGCAAACAGAGGCCTGGTCACACCTGAGTGGATAACTCGATTACCCCTGTAATGCCAGCGTGGTAATGTACACAAATTCTATTACACAGCAAACCTTGCTTTCGGGCATTTGAAATACCAATCAGGCCAATGTCCACTCCCTTCTTTGCTTCCAATTTTTTTTTGGTGGATTGGAACTGCTCTGAAATGGTACTAGGGTGGCGTTGAGTTAGGAATCTGGAAGAAATCACTAGAAGGTTGTGATTTCACTCAGCAGGACCTGCAGGGTTCCTGCTTACTTTCTAAGGGCTGGGTCTGAATTCAGACCTTGTTTAAAAGGGACTCCTTGGAACCACTGAAAGGCACCTTGGATGAGCCGTGGCCTATTTCCCTAGGGAGCTTAAGGGTGTATTTCAAACCAAGACAAACACTTGGTCAAGGCACTAACATTCACAGAATAAAGATGAATGGTAAACAGTGGGTTAATAGCAAGTGGGTTTTCAGTTTTGCTTTACGGAACTCTTTTCCACCAATCCACATAGTAATTAAAGCACAAATCGTGCCTATTCCAAAACCATGTTTGTAGGTATTGATTGGTCACATAAAGAGAATTTTTTAATAGCTTCTTTCAGGGCTAGAACCTATTACCTTTGCTCGCTTACACAGACTTGTGCGGGGTTTCTTTACGAAGATGATGCCACTGATCTATCAAACAGTAGCCCATGGTTCCTGAATCTTCTTTACATCAGTGACATATGCAATGATGCATTCTTTTTTTTTTTTTTTGTTTTTTGTTGTTAACCCAGTTCTTTATGATCAGCAATAGTACTTGCGAAATGATTAGCTGAGGTTAGGGGTTAACTGTGACTGAGGAACAGAATAAAGTTAGCTGGCCCATGTGGGACTGGACTCACTAAATTGGCCTTATCAGCGGCTGCTCAAACCCATTGCGATAACTAGCCCTGACCCCTCCCCTCATACATAATTACATTAAAACCCACTGCCCTCAAGTCAGTTCCTCATACTGACCCTACAGGACAGAGTAGAACTGCCTCATTGAGTTTCCAAGGCTGTATTCTTTACTGAAGCAGACTGCGACATCTTTCTCCCGCAGAGCGGCTGGTGGGTTCAAACTGCTGACCTTTTTGGTTAACAGCTGACCATTTAACCACTGTGCCACTAGGGCTCCTTCCTAATTACATTACGAGCTTGTTTATCTATAAATGAAATATGAAGGTGGCTCATCTAGCCAGAATTTTCTTCAATAGTATCGTACGGTAATAAATTATGAGTATAGTGATGATCTTTAAGCACCAAAAGACTCTGAAAAAAGATCAAATTTTTTATTTGCATAGTTTTAGTATTTTGTCTAAGAAGGCCTGGTGGCGCAGTGGTTAAGTACTCAGCTGCTAACTGGAAGGTTGGCAGTTTGAACCCACCAGCCACGCTGTGGGAGAAAGATTACAGCCTTGGAAACCTTATGGGACAGTTCTACTCTGTCCTACAGGGTTGCTATGAGTTGGAACTGACTCAATGGCAATTAATTTGGTTTTTTTGGTTTATTATTATGTCTATTGCATTTTTAAATTTGAAAATTGATTCCTGAATCTGAATTTTCAATCAAATTTTCCACTAACAATTATAAATAAACAGGAATTTATGTTTGAGGGACCATGTAATACATACAAGAGAAATATATGAGTTGGAATAGGCTTGATTATGGTGACTATATCATCAAGAGTGAAAAAATCAACTTTTGATCCAAGCCCCACACTCTACGTCCTTACCTTGCTCAGAATTCGGATGAGGTCACCTCGCTGGAAGGACAGTTCATCTGGTTGGTCACCACGGCAATCCCATAGGCCCTGGTAGTAATTGGCATAGTCCACTGATCAAAGAGAGGAGAAATCAAAATTAAAAGGACTCTGTGTTCCCCAAGGAGCCCACATGTTTACTGCAAAGGGAAACCAGGGTTCTGATATTGCCTCTAGGAAGCCTGAGGTTCACGGGGGTTGGGGTGAGATACAGTCAAACGTTGAGCTTGAGCAAAGGACTGTGGGAGAAGATCATTAACTCCCATCAAATATTTACAGATCGCCCTTAGTAGAATACTCTTCAATAATATATTTATTTATTTATTAATAAAAGAAAATCAGGCACGGAATTTTTCACTTGGTTTGTAAATAAGCAGCTCAGAGAGGTTTCCTGCCAGGCTTTCTTGATCCATAGCATCTGAGCTACCCGGTGTTTCTCGTCATTATGCATTTGAAGGAACAGAATAAGTCTCAGACTTCTGCTTATTTACAAAAGAGGCTGAGTCAGCCAGCATGCTGCTGCATTGCAGCCTGACAGTTTGGCCTCCTCTGTTACATAGGAACTTCATCCTGGGTACTTCCCACCCAGGTACTATATGATCTAATCACCAATAAATACTGAGACGAATGGTCCAGTCTTTAAGTGGAACCAAGGGGGTGTCTCATCCATTACAACTAAATTCTGGGTGGGCTGGCCCTTTTCCAGCATCTCATTTGTAGACCCTGAACATGTCTGCCAAGATTTATCTGCAAGCCCCCAGGGGAACAGAAACCAAAGTGATCTGCATTAAAAATGAAAGCTACTGAAGACGACAAACCAAGCTTTAGAAGCAGCTGGAGAGATTTACTGGACTTCTCAGCAAGACTAGATGGCAATGATGCCACAGGACAGCCATTGATTCTTAACAATGAAGAATTTGTATTGATCTTCTTCTACCGGGAAAGGTTAAACACTAGAGTACAAAGTGGGCGAGGATCTGGGGATTTGAATGGCAGGAGAGCTAAGGCCCACTAGACCAGTGTTCTCTGTTCCTCTGGATGCTAGGTATGAGAGCTGTAAACAAAGATCCCACCAAAGATAAAATTCCTATTGACAGGAGTCATGGGTCCTGTATTCTAATTAAAATTCAAGTGATTTGAGGGGACCTATTTTTTGTTGTTGTTAGGTGCTATCCAGTCATTTTTGTTTTTTTTACTTTTTTTTATTGAACTTTAGATGAAGGTTTACAGAACAAACTACTTTCTCATCGAACAGTCAATACACACATTGTTGTATGACATTGGTTAACAACACCATGACATGTCAACACTCTCCCCTCTCAACTCTGGGTTCTCTATTACCAGCTGTCCTGTTCCCTCCTGCCTTCCAGTCCCTACCCCTGGGCTGGCGTGCCCCTTTAGTTTTGTTTTGTTCCATGGGCCTGTTCAATCTTTGGCTGAGGGGTGAACCTCAGGAACGACCTCATTACTGAGCTGAAAGGGTGTCGAGGGGCCATGCTCTCAGGGTTTCTCCAGTCTGTCAGGCCAGCAAGTCTGGTCTTTCTTTTTGAGTTAGAATTTTGTTCTATATTTTTCTCCAGCTCTGTCTGGGACCCTCTATTGTGATCCCTGTCAGAGCAGTTAGTGGTGGTAGCCAGGCACCATCTATTTGTACTGGACTCAGTCTGGTGGAGGCTGTGGTGGATGCGGTCCATTAGTCCTTTGGACTAATCTTCCCCTTGTGTCTTTAGTTTTCTTCATTCTTCCTTGCTCCTCAAGGGGTGAGACCTGTGGAGTACCCTAGATGGTTGCTCACAGGCTTTTAAGACCCCAGATGCTGCTCACCAAAGTAGAATGTAGAACATTTTCTTTTTGAACTATGTTATACCAGTTGAGCTAGATGTTCCCTGAGACCGTGATCCTCACAGCCCTCAGTCCAGCAATTTGATGCCTCAGGGAGTTTGGATGTGTCTTCGGAGCTACCATGACCTTGCTTTGTACAAGTTGAGGGGACCTATTTTATGAGTTTCTACCTTTGCCTTCATTTGTCTTGACCCTCCCATTAGCAGTGATGGTACTAGTCTCTGAGAATGGGAACAGATGGCAGGCAAGTGGGCAGTTAGCCACCAGAGGCCTTGGGTACATTCGCCTTTTTTCTGCTTGTTTCTATTCCTAACTTATAAGCAATTCAAACAATAAAGGCACAAGGGAACAAAATGCCTGTGCGTCTCTAGAAACTTGAAGAACTTTAACAGGGAATCTTAAAGTACATGAAAACAGAGGACAGTTATTTAGTTAAGACTTGGAGATTGCAAATAGAAGTAAAAATGCCCACCACACAGAAACTCGGGCATGTTTTTTTACACAGAAAATTGTTTGTATATGCAGTAGACAACAGAGGGCAGCAAATAAGACAACTACAGTGAAAACATTCTGCCAGAGTAAGAATATGTTTGGAAGAAAAATACACTGGGAGAAATATGTTAAATATTGTAAAGACAAAGCATAAATTTTTGGAATATCAGTGCATGAAATTGTAGAGAAATATTAATTCCTGAAAAGTGAAAGAAGTTTTCCCAGAGGATATATCGATGTGTTTTCAGTTATAATGGAGTTGATTAATCCTCTAAAGATTTTGACTAAATTAAGGAATAAAAAATATGCTGACATCAATATTCTTCAGGGATTTACGGATTCTGCATGGATTTCTATGGCATAGAATATCAGTTTATATTTATAAAAAAAACAGATTTTTTTAAACATAACTTGATATTTCTGAATGGTAAGAAGACTGACAAAGTTATCTGGGCTATCAGACAGTCACTGTGGAGTACTGCACCCCATAATGTGCCTGGATGTGGGACAGCTTCTATGATTACTGATACCTTCTGGGTGTACATGTAAAAAGTGATGTGATATTGGGTAGATAAGGAAACTGGAGAGAACAGCTGGAAAACAGCTTATTTTGAAAACATGAAGATGACAGCGAAGGCAAGAAGCTAGGAAGAAACTAGAAGACTTCCAGGAAAAAATAAAGACAGAAAAGGCCTCCAGTCGTTCAGACGCTACAGGCCAAAAGCTCATGAATCCAGGATAGAGTTTAGCCTAGCCTTAGAATAGGGGTAGTCAGAACTAGAATGATAAAAAGACAGCTCTAAAAATAAGCAGAATGAATGACTAAGAACTGAGAAAAGGCTAGACTTGGTTGTCTAGATGGAGGTATTCAGGTATTAAGGAAATCAGAAGTAATTCCTTGGCTGGACATGACTGGACTTCATATTGCAGACTCCCTAACACATGTGTGATTTGCATTTATGTCTGGGTATACATACATCTTCACTACATTCATTCCTCAGTAGTCAGCAAATATGTACACAGTTTTTTACCTCCTAAGTAAGAGTGAGGGGCTGTGTTAGACACTGGGAATGACAGAGTGAGCCAGGCAAGGTCCCTGCTTGCCGTGACTACCATACAGTGGGGAAGGCAGACGTGGAACAAATAGTTACAAAAACATTATTTATGATTGCGAGATGTCTGTGAAGCAGGTAAGGATGCTGTGTATAACAGGGAGTCTAACCTGGTCTGAGGGGTCAGGGAAGGCTTCCCCGAAGCTTTAGCTGTGTAACAAAAACTTGGTTGAGAGGGTGTTATTTAAAGGCCTGGAAGTGGGGGAAAGGTGAGGCTGAGGGGCGCTTCATTCCTGAAGCTTGGCCCTGAGAGAGACAGCTTGAAGGCCCCAAGAGAAGTTCCAAGGCCCAGAAGTCTGCAAAGCCAGTCCAGCTACTCCTTAAGCTTTCCTAGCTCATCCTATAAACATGCTAATACATGAGGAGACTCTTAACTAATTTCTTTAGAGGAGTGAGAGGAATTAAGAGTCTGAGAGAGGCTTGCATCTATGGGCTAGGTTTAGGTTCTTTAGGTTTACGCTTCCCTGGCAGCAGTCTGAGATCAGAAATGGTGCAGCATTCTGACCATTTAATTAATTCAAAAACATCCTCATTCTCATTTTGAGGACATTATTCCATCTAATTATTTTTTTTTCCAGGCTGTCCATTTGGAATGAAAAACAAAAGAATAAAGCTTAATGCCAGCATTTCTCAATGTCTTTCCAAAAAACGTACTCTGCACTAAATAAAGCCTGGTAATTCAAAAGCAAAGTACTAATATATTCAGCATAAAACAGACAGAGGACCTAGAGCAATAATGACACCACTAATAACTAAAAGAGTTATAACAATTAACAACAATTACAATGATAGAGAAGCTAATGGGTATGATCACTGCATTTAAATTGCTAGCAGAGCTGAGGACTTTTTTTCTAGAGAAAAAAAAAAGGGCAGCATCTTATTCTCTTTCTTTATCCCATATAAGAGGAGCTAAGCTCCAAGCAAACAAAATGTTGCAGGAAGAAGAGCAACAGACCAAGTTAAAAAATAGTAATGTTTTCTCTCTTTTCTAGGTATTTATTGCAAAGCATTTGTCATTCCATGCCAAGTTCTATATAAACAGTGATAGTCATTTCTTCTGTAACTGAGGCCAGGCTGGTGCTACTGTTGTCAGAGTCAATATGTGAAAATTAGCCTCCATGATGTGGAGAGCTCCAAAGTAAAAGGCCAGGAGACCTTTCTGCCTCTCCCCTTCCTTAGGGACACCAGAACCTGACTGTGTTCCTTTCAATGGTCATATGTCACCTTGGACTTTTGTTTAGGGGAGGTTGAGTAGCTCCAGAACTCAAGCTGTGACCAGAGTAAAGAGGCAAAAGGCAGGCCAGCAGGTTGTTTACCTTTTCTTGATGAGTAAAAGGGCTGTGCCAATGAGGCCTGGCACTGGGTACAATCACTTAACAAATTATGGAAGAGACAAAATGAGAAATAGATAAAGCCAGTCCTACCAGAGCGTGGTATGGTGAGAGTTGGACAAGGATGGCCAAAGCAGTGGCCCCACTGGAAGGGACGAATGAATGTTCAGCCCATTAAAGCTGACTCTGTCTGATACCTCATTAACTCTTTCAGAAGGAAAGGTATAAAAAAAAGTCACCAAGCTCCATTTACTAGGGAGGGACACCAGAGCAGGAAAAGCAATTCAGCAATACTATTTGCTTATTTTCATGGTTCTTTAATATTGGATTTTGAAATTACCATGGTCCTTAATGTTATGATTCTGAAGTGAGGAACACTCACAGATACTGGTTTTCATCTCATTTGCTCCTTTTATTGGGCCAAAATTTCAGCTGGCTGAGGATCAACTGATGTTTGGCCTTGGGAGATAGGTTTCAAAAGGCAAAAGCTATAAATACCTTCTATAGCTTCCCTCTGCTTCTTTAGTGTAATAATTCACTACATTGGCAGGCACTAAAGTGGAAAGGAGTCCCTGGGTGGTGCAAACATTTAACATGCCTTGCTGCTAACTGAAAGCTTGGAGGTTTAAGTCCACCCAGATGCACCTCAGAAGAAAAGTGTGGCAACTTACGTCCAAAAAATCAGCAATGGAAAATCCTATGGAGGACAGTTCTATTCTGACACACATGGGGTTGTCGTGAGTCGAAACTGACTTGATGACAACTGGCTTAAGGTAGAGAGTGTCTCAGAGATGTAACGCTCATAAGCAACCATCTTTCTGCCCTCCACAAAAACTCGGACTCCTCTTTGGCTGAGTATGTCAACAATTTCAGAGCAAAAGTAACCTGTTTCAAGCTCTTCCTTAGTCAGGGATTTGACATATCTAAGGATGCCTCCAGACTGGTTTTTATTTGGACGTGACATACCCAAGCAAATAATTTAATGTAAACAGCACAGAGTGAGTTTTATTCTTGGTTACCTGGACGTTACCTTTTCATGATAAGGAAGGAAGAAGCAGCTCTCATCACCGAAGACCCTCAGTAGTATTAGAGTATTAAACTAATGGGTTGGAATTTAGTGAAAATCTGAGGTGTTGAAGAGTCACTCATTAAAATAACCCTGTTACTAACAGTCATGCTGTAAACTGAGCTCTTTATAGATTGAACAATCAATACTACAAGGCTGTGATAGATTTTCTAGGTAACAGAAAAAAATAAAAGAAATTACATCTTACAGGGTCATTAACACCCAATAAGGATAAACTGAATTCCTTTCTCTCCCCCCCACGCCCTCCCCCCCCCCGCTCCTGATAAGATCTAGTTGGACCTTAAAAATGTTAGCAATTCCATTAAGGACAAGCACAGCATTCAGAAAATAGGATCCATGGAATGGTGGAGCCATAATGGAATGGCTAGCCGTAGTACCTTCCAGAAGAAAAGAAGACAGGGAAAAGGACAACTTGCTTATAAAAATTTTCCCCCCAAATCATGTAATACCTGAGAACAAACAAGTGAAGCAAAGTTGCCTATTACATAAGAATTCACCATAGTCCTAGAGCCCCTGCCTTTCATATGCTTTCATGGGGCTGCCTGCCCTTCTTCCGGACCTCTGTATTTTATTGTTATAAAGCTAAGTGTTGACATTTGGATGTTACTTATTTGTCGTCGTTTCTATAGCTCCATTGGAGAAAAGGCACTACATAAATTCAATAAATAAATAAGTAAACACAAATAATAAAAATTCCTGCCTCAGATTCTGTGGAGAGAATGAAAAGCCCTCTCTATTGTTTAATTACTGAGTCACCAATCATTATAACTGGTGGGAGATATAAAACATAGAAACATATTTAGAGCTTGCTACACTTAACAACACCTATTTTGGAGGCAGGAAACATGAGGAACAAAAGGTTTTTTTTCTTAAACCTACTTGAATTATAGCTGTTGAAACAGTTCAGAAATAAATCTCCCCTCACCCCCCAGACAGAGCCTTGGAGAGAGAGGCAGAAGGAGGAAATGAGATGAGGAAGGAGTCTGAAACTGAATTTTAAGACTTTTGCCAGAAGTCTGCTGCTTCCTGAAAGGAGTTTATATATAAAACTAGCCATAGGAATTTTACAGTTATTCCACTCAAGCTGTCCACATGAAGTGTTTCTTTCCTGCTCCAGCGATGCAAGTTGGTTGAGAAAAGACTCAAGTGGGAGAAAGGCTGGTCAGGAAACAGATTTTCTGCTGGCATTCTATACAGCAAGTAGAAGACAGTGTTCTAAAAGGTTCCGGATTCCCTGGAGCAGGTTTCAAAATGAACTTAATTATATGTGTTAATTATGATAAAGTATTTGAAGCTATGCTAACATTTCTGCATCATACTCGCCTCAGTTGCTGTCTTTCCCTCCTCCTGCTTTGACACATGTTTTCTGATGCTGCCTCTCCCTTGTCTGTTCTCTCTCCTGGGAGAAGTAGAGGAGCCCTCGTGGTGTAGTGGCTCAGCTACTAACCGATAGGTTGGCGGTTCAAATCCACCAGCCGCTCTGTGGGAGAAGGATGCAACGGTCTGCTTCCATAAAGATTTACAGCCTTGGGAACCTTATGGGGCAATTTTACCCTGTCCTATAGGGTTGTTAGGAGTCAGAATCGACTCGATGTCAATGGGTGGGAGAAGTTGGGCCCTTCGCTAAGCCTTTTAAGTATTCACTTCCTATAGAGGACAACCAAGGTGAAAGGGTGGCAGTGGGGAGCTTTGCTGAATGGACAAAGAAGAGAAAAAAAGGCACAAGGAAAGGGGGAGAGAGGAGAAGGGGCAAAGATAGGGCAAAAGAAAGGAGAGGGAGTGGGGAGGGAAAGAACTCCTAGGCTTAAGATTTTACAGAATCTCTAGGAAAAAAATCCACTAGTATCTAAGTCAGCCATGATACGATTCAGGCTCTGCTGATGGAATGAATGTCCTTGAGATGACCCCTGCAATGCACTACATTCCTCCACTGTCAACGATGGAATAGGTCCTTGGTGGGTTTCCTACTACTTAAGGACTTTAGAGGGGCATCTGACCTTAGAAATGATGGGCTCACTAACAGCCTGAAGCATGGTTAACAGTCTGGGATGAGTAAGATGTAATTTTGTATTCAACAAACCTGTTACATATTTATTTCCAAATGTGCCTGGAATCAAACCAGGCCATCAGAAGTCAGCATCACCAAGCCACTCTATCGTTCACCCCATGTTCACTTTTCAGATCTGACACATTTCCATTCCCCTCTCAACCTGCAATCTCCGGGTCTCTCAGAGAGGAGACATTTCCATTCTTTGCATTCTCAATCCTCTGATCTCTTAGAGATGAGGCAATTCTATTTTCACTGAACTGATTTAAGAAATACTGATAGGAAAAAATAAATATCTGGTTTGGTTGCTCCCTCTCTAGGATAAATCTTAGCTGTTCTGGGAACATTAATTAACATGAATGGGTAGCTGCTGTCAAAAGTAAGATATTTCCCTATCCAGGCATCTTACTTGGGGCTTTTGGGGTCGATACATCAGTACCCTCTTTATTAGCATGTCTGGCGATGCCTTAGCCTTGGGGACAAGGGCTCTCTCCAGTTGGAAGTCTGAATGTCTTAGCCAGTTCCTGTCGTTTTTAAAGCTCTCATACCTCCTTTTTGTCGAGTGCCACTCCCATCGTCGCCCAGATCATGGTCTTCATCTGAGGGAATAAAATGATCACCATTAGCAGTTAGTTGTGGAAATCTCATGTTCTTTACACTGATGGGTCTCCCTTCCCTAACAGAGCTAGTCACAATCTCTTCTTCAAGGAAAGTGTAATTACCATGTTCTTTTTTTTTTTTTCATGATCTTTCACCTTCATACTGCCCCTCTTCTCCTGTTCCCGTTCATTCATTCACAAACATTTTTAAGTGGTTACGATATGCAAGGCACTGACTGCACCAAGATGGGGATGCAGAGACTGGCAGTCTCTGCCCTTGTGGAACTTCTAATCGATTGGATTATTTAGGTGCCTATCACTAGACAGCTCTCTTAATCCTTTTCCTCAAAACCCTATTTCTCTTCCCCTTCTGGATTCTCTTCAAAATTCATTATTTCCATGAAAGCATCCTTTCTGGTTTCAGGCACTCCAGAGTTAGCGTGTATATGTGTGTTTTATGTGAAATGCATATTTAAACCTCTGTGATTAATTAGCCCTTAATGTATCAATCTTTGTTCAGCTGTAGCTGAGGGTAGTCATGTACATAATTTTATGTTCCCAGTACTTGGGGGCTTGAGCTATCTTTTTACTATTGTTATTCAGCCTGCCTGCTTCATTAGAGTGTAAGCTCCTGAGGGCAGTTGGAATGGTCTCTTAATTAATTGCTATAAGTACACTATGGGTTCTAAGTCAAGGCTATTGTCTAACCCCTAACAGTTTAGGGGTTATATGGAAAAGTCACAACATGATTGGCCTAAGTTTCTTACCCTCACTAACCTGTTTTATCTCAGACTTCATGTTACCTGATAAAATGGAAATTGGGCCTTTATAAAGAAAGCATGAGTACCAGAATATCTGGCTATCTCATATGTAGAAAAAATGAACAAAAATACGCTCACCATTCTCCTTTTCACCACCATCACCCACCACACACACACACGCGCACACACACACACACACACTTATACAGTGGATGGGGCATAATAAGCACATCTTGAGGGCTGAATACTCAGTTTCTTCTGCCTATATATATATATTTTATATATATGTATATATTTTTTTCTTTCTGGGTCTTAGGGCACATGCCTGTCTTGCTTCCCCATAGCTATGGCACTAAACTGAACTTCTGAGGAGATGGCCTGGGCTCATTCCCTTTTTTTTTAAATGTAAGGTTCATAGGGCAGTATGAGGTCTGGTGTGTGAGACTGGGGCAAATAAATTCCAAGCTCACAGGTAAGAAGAAACAGCATGGAAATATGTCAGAACACTAAATTCCAAGCTCATAGGTAAGAAGAAACAGCATGGAAATATGTTAGAACATTAAAGAAGTAAATGATTTCATATAAAAAAATGACACAGTTCCCTGCAAAAATAAAAATTAAGGGATTCATACTTGGGAAATAAGTTGCCTGTTAACAAGATAAAAGAAAATATACTTGCCCTGTAAGACGCTTTGGGAAATGGAGTACTTTGACTCATCTCTTATATCTATGGATGACCTAGCAGCAGAGAACTTCCCACTTACTACCTGTGGTGTGTCCTCCCCGCTCCCCACCATCAAGAATAAAGCTGTGAGATAATGGAGGAGTGAAATCAAATCTAGGAAATAGATCACATTGAAATAAATCACATTAAACATTATTCTTTGCACATTCTCTTCTCATTACTTGTCCACTTCCTTCCTTCCTCTGCTGTGATGCCTTTCCTTTTTGACGTGGGACTAATCTCACAGGGTTGAAAACACTAAAATAAGAGTTGGTACAGCCTCAGTTTTAGAGAGACCCAATTTGAAGAGAGAACAGCTCTTTTGCTGATATCAAACAACTCAGTCACGAGAACCAATAATTTGCTGGGCTTAGGCACTTTTGCAGAGAGAGTTTATTCTACCTCTGCTCTCTGTGCGCAGCTGTCTCTTCCTCCCAATTCTAATCAATGTAAATTGGGTCAGATCTCCACTGTGAATTACAAATTGGATCCGAAGTTGGAGGGTCACTGTGCCTGCTACTCCACCTCCTTCCCACTACCATTAGCTGGGAAGCTACACCAAAGATCTTTTCTAAATAAATCAGACTTTATTGTAAAACTCAGCCACTGACAAGACATAACCTCATTAGCATTGATTTTAAAATAAATTATTGAAAGTGGCTTGCCTGCTCTTTGCATTTGTAAAATAGGAGAATGTAAATGTATTTGCAATGATAAAAAGGAAAACCCAAACTTGATTCCTTTATCCATTCGGGCAACAGCACTTAATCTGGTCATGATACAAAAATGGAAAGGAAAAAAAAATCTATTTTATGCAGTTTAATTCCAGACCAGATACTCTGATTTCCATTGTGCCTTTGGAGTCATCTAAAGAGAAAGCAGAACACTGGCCACAGATCTTATAGATCATTCGCCACCATTACTAAGCTCTGTTGTGATGGATGTGAACTGGGGAGCGCCGGTCCCCACATCTAACTTTGTCCTTCCTGGGTGGCTGAAGGTGTGCGCGAGGCAAGAAGCCTTGCTACTGACATGAGAGGCTGGGTGCTGTGTCTCTAGGACCCTTGAAAAACTGAGTATGGGGCACCATCACCTAGGAAAGGGTATACAAGCCGGCTTCCATAGCCAGCTATGAAAGGCACACCCTCCAGCACCTTCTAAGCTTCAAAGGGCACAGTACAAATAGAAAAGCATACAATTTACCTCAGATCCTTCAATGAAACCACATTCGTATCTTCCAAATTCCACAAAGGCAAGACAACTGATGATATGGCGATAGAAAAAAATCTTTTTGTTCACAAAAGGGAGCGGGTAAAACAATTAAATGCCCTGTTCCTATTAATCTGTGAGGTTTTTAATTTTAAAGAGATTATTCTGAAAAATATTTATTTTAGGCAAAAGAGCTTGTTGGTTTTCTTTATAAGAACATTATTAGGCATTTTTAGCATTACATCTACTGAAATACATCTTCATTTAAGACAGAATGACAATTTATGTGCTAGCTCAACTTTAAACAGTAATAGATTATAATGGTCCTTGCTTCTAACAGGGCATATGGGACCCCAACCTTACATAGGTTTTAAACAAATTAATCTCTAAAGATTACTGTCCACTTATTACATTAAATGCTCTACTTGATTCCCAAATATCTCATCTCAATTGGGAAAACAGTTGAGGAAGATTCTGTTAATTGTGCGAACACGGAAGAGAACCACGGGGCATCACAAATGAGAATCAGTATCCAGAGAGTCGGTTTCAATCAACACTCTTGGCACGATGTCAGGGACACTAATGAGAGGCTGAGAGGAACAGGACATTGAATCTACCTCTGAGGGACAGAGAGGAGCCAGCTTCCCATGACACCTGGCTCCTTTCTGAAGTGCTGCTCTGACATCCCTCTGACACCAGCTAAACCTATGCACAGACTCATATTCTACTGTGATTAGATCAGAAAGAGGGCAAAATCATTCCCTCAAACAACGCAAAGTCACAAAACCTTAAAAAACACTAAATATATCAAAGTGCAACCAGATGTCACGGTACTCTGGTGACAGATGCAACAGAATTAAAGTGCAAAGTGAAGATGCAGAAACTGGCTAGGAAACCATTCCGTGGCACGGCACAGCGACGTTATAAATCTCACGGATGCCATGGCACCTCTTCAGGCAACATGGAAAACAACGAGCAAGGTGCTAATAACACCCTTCGTTCTCTGTTGTGTACTTGCTAATCTCATCTGTACTTCAAAATATTTGTATCCTATCTCCATGGTATGGTTGTGATGTGTATTAAACTTCATTTGTGCTAACTGCAACACTTGAAACATGCCACTTTAATTCCACAAACAATAATTAAACCAGTAATCAGGCGCCAGTTCCTGGTGGGGACCCCATGCGTATCAGAGTAGAACTGTGCTCCACAGGGTTTTCAATGGTTGATTTTTCAAAAGCAGATCACCAGGCCTTTCTTCCAAGGTGCTTCTGGGTAGACTTGAACGTCCAACCTTTCGGGTAGCAGCAGAGCACGTTAACTGTTTGTACCACTCCAAATAATAATTAGGTACCTACTGACTGAAGGGGACAGACCTGAACACAAATAACCTTGGTAAGCGTTAATACAAAGCTTAGTTCCAGTGAAGTATCTAGGAGGGTATCACAGAAGAGACACGTTCAAGCAGAACGTGTGGGATTTCGTGGGCTGAGATTAGGGGAACAGTATTCCCGGTGGAGCCCTGGTGGTACAGTGGTTAAGACCTTGGCTGCTAGCCAAAAGGTCAGCAGTTCAAATTCATCAGGTGCTCCTTGGAAACCCTATGGGGCAGTTCTACTCTGTCCTATAGGGTCCGTATGAGTCAGAACTGGCTTGATGGCAATGGGATAGGGTTTTTTTTTTTTTAAATCCTAGGTAGGAGACACAGCATGAATCCACTTTAGAGGTTGGCCAAGCAGCAGTACCATGTGGCTGGGGTCCAGTGTGCATGGAAGTGAGAGGGAGCAAAGGTCAGAAAGCTCCCATTGGAGTGTTACTTTTCTATGAAACTGGAAACTGCTTTCTTCATAAGCTTTGCATTTTTGTTGTCTGCTCCTTTTTTTTTTTTTTCTGTAGACCACGTCAGCTGTACAGTGGGAAAAATAATTCCACAGCATGTTTATTTCCATTTGACTCAAATTAAACCAAACCAAACCATAGTTATATACTTTATTATAAGGCAGTCTGGTTTCAAGGTCTGTAATAACGCTGTTGGGCATGTGGGCAGCACTGGAATGTGCACAGAAATTCCTAGGGAGGGACCTTCATCCCTTTTTCTTTTTGCTCTCCTGTAATCTCCACAGAACGCAGCTGGATTCTGCTGCCATTGCAGCTGCTGCAAGGCCCAAGTTAGAGCTCTTCAACGGTCTCAGGCGCCTTGCTAGATTCCAGTCTTGAGGTCCCAGACAGGGAAAAACCTGATAAAAGCTGGCCTTTTATGGAATTCTGAATCATGAAATGACTTGTGCTGGCCTGTAAAATAACTTCAAGGGGGTGAGGAAGGGCTCAGAAAAGCCTCCAATTTTCTCCGTATTGCTTTAGCATTTCTTTGTGGTAGTTCTCCGTAGTTTAATCTACCGCAAATGAGATCTTAAAAATCAAGGGCCCCCATATGCTCAGCACGGATGTTCAAATATCCTACCAGATGCCAACCTTGAAACCATTTTGTCCAGGACTAACATTTCTGTGGACTAGCTACAAGCCAAAAGAGCTCTGGTTTTTCCTCATGGGCAGGAGAAGGCTAGCCCCGTAGCAAATGCTAATTACTCCATGATTAATGTGACACAGTATGTTTAATTTGATGACCCACACATTATCTTGATTAGGAAAAAAAATTTTTTTATTGATTTGATATGTGTTACAGGCACTTTTCCCTCTACTAGGAAGCCCTACTAAATTATACGCAGGAATAGACCTCACTTAGGTGGCCCTCCTCATAGAGATAGCCAGGGCTTGTGTAGGCCCTGTCCCAAGGAAGAAGGATTAGCAGGACCATCAATGTTAAATAGTCTCCGCAAAGCACATTTACCTGTTATAATGAAACAAACGTTAGAGGCCCAAGTCATTTGACTGTTGATGGGTATGCAATGTTAGCACAATCCAACAGTACCATCGGCTGTCCCTCCACCCAGCACCTGGACTCGCAGTAAAAATGGGCCTGAGCAGAAGGTGCGCCCCACATTCCATCTGCTCAGGATTTTCAATTTCACCTGCTTCATATACGTAAAAAAAAAAAAAAATTTTTTTTTTTTTTTTTTCATATACGTAGCTGAAAATGTTCAACTGGACTGTCTCAGGTCTGGTCGGGAGGGCCGGGGTTCTGGCCATCCCCTAACTCTTTCAGGAGGTAACATTTCCTGTTCAACCACTACCAAATTAACAATGGAGCCCTGGTGGCGCAGTGGTTAAGAGCTCAGCTGCTAACCAAAAGGTCGGCAGTTCGAATCCATGAGCCACTCCTTGGAAACCTTATGGGGCAGTACTCTGTCCAACAGGGTCACCAGCATTTACTGAGTACTCACTGTATGCCAGAGCATTATTCTAAGTGCTTTTCACGCTTCAGTTCTAGGCTCCTCACAGCATCCCTCTAAGGTAGCTATTATTATTACTCCCACTTTACAGGTGGGAAAATCAGACAAAGAGAGAGCAAATAACTTGCTCAGTCTCAAGAGTAGTGCATGACAGAGCAGATTCATTCTGCCTTAGACCCAGCACTTTTACCTGTGATCCATGCTCTCACCTGTTGCTACTCGGTAAGGGGTCCTGTGAGTTGGGGGCAAAGGGAGAGATGTTAGGTCCCTTTATATTCTCTCTCAGTTCCTCTAAGACCTGTGGTGGGCACATGTAAAACTCGAAAAGCAATTTCAGAAGAAACAAGCTGAGTGGAGTAGATGGAGATGAGTGATAAAGACTTGTGGCTGAAATATTCATATCATAATTAAATGCCAATATCTCCCAGCTCTGACGCTCACTCTAAAAGCTGTGATGGATAGAGGCTTTTAGGGAAGAACCTGTGGGCTGGGTACAGCATTGTCCTTTGGAAACTTAGAGGCAGGGTAGCCACAGTTTCGTTAACTTGCAGAAAGAGGCCCTGGTTTTCTTACTGTGTGACCTTCCTTACTGCCAATGGACAGCTGTTGTGGACACAGGGTAAGTGGCTTTCCTCAAGAAAGCCTTTGGGTCCACTCCAACATCCAAACTGGTGTGAATTTCTGAGGAACACTCTGATGCCCTCCTTCAGTGCTGCACTGGCTAAGGGTAGTTTAGGAGATGGGAGGAGGATGGTTGTTAAGCCAATCATACATACACTGTTCCCACCTGGGATAAGGTGATGGTTCCCAAACTCTTCCTTTCTGAGGTCTCTTTCCCTTTACCCTCCTTTTGCTCTGCGTCTCTGAGGATCAGCACCCCTTTGAGAACTAAACATGGTGAATGAAAAGGCCTTTCAGGTTCAGTGAGGTTTCCCCAGAGCACTCTTCCACAGCTGTAACCCAAAGTGGATTGTCACCTGAATACTTCCCCAAGCCTGGGCAGGAGAGAGCGGAATGAGAGCTTACTAGGAAGATGCTGGCCAAGCGGGGGAGTGCATCCCCTTTTAGAGAGTGTTGTGAATTTGATCCATTTCTGCACCCTGCTGTTGCAATGGAGCAGACTGTGAAAGGGAAGATTCTCAGAGGAGCTGTGTTTTAATGTAGCAATTTGATTCAATTTTCCACTCTATAAAATTACCCATCACTGCTCGTTGCTTTCTAACAGACACCTTCACTCTTAATTTAACAATCCTATCGAATTCTGCCAGGGAAATTGGAAAAATTTATCACCTGTGAAATTTTATTTTCCTTTGGTTGTATCTGTTTTTGTAAAACTTCATTAACGACGATGACTTGCTGAGGAAATTATCATTTTTTTTTTAACTTCAGACACAAGAAATGGCTCGACCTCAACCAAGATATCATTTGCATAATAAAACACAACAAAAAAGGCTGGGCAAGTCGGAACTGGAAGAGGCTGGAAGTGCTAGGAGAAGAAGCAGGCTCTCCTTGGTTGTTGGGTGGGTGGTGGCTGGAGGCTCCGGCAGGGAGGACATGTGTGGCCATAGGAAGGTACTCTGCTTCTTGACTCAGGAAGCAATCACATGGCTTCTCCCCTAGGGAAGAGACTAAGTGCACCTCTGAGAGGGTTGGAGACTCTCCTTAGGAAGGCTTGAAATGACAGTTACTTACTGATGATGCTTTTTAGCAAACAGCCCTCTCTTCAGGGGCTTCAGTGTTGGATTCACCTTAGTTCCTAAGTTCACCTGGGATTGAGGTTTTTTAAATTGCTATAAATTTCGGCTTAACTTGAATTTCTCAGCAGAGCATTGAACTCCTGGCAAATTTCCACAGGAATGATCTTTCCGAATGGACTTGAGGATTCAGTTTTCCTGAGGTTTAACTACCTCACAGTTAAAAGGCTCAGGCTTTGCTTTTCCACAGTTTGACCCCCACTGTTCACCAGCTGCTGTTATCCCCACAAGGAGTGGCTACGCAGAAGCAGTGGTGACTATACATTTTTTGAGATACCAGTTATTCCGTCTCTGGAAAAAAGAAATATATTCAGTAGACCTGCTGTTGTGGTGGGCAGAGAGAACATGTTCGGCTCATTTTTAAGAGAGATGATTTGATTCGTGGTATATCTGAACAACGTTGTGCTCTACCAGGGTTTTATTGTATTACTAAAAAGGCTTGTCAGCATTTATGTATATTCCTATGGACTTCTGATATCCTTCATAGTTTTGAGGCAACTTTCCATTATTCTCACAATTGCACAGACAAGATGTTGAAACTAGAGAGTTTGGATGACTCAGCCCAAACTCACCGTAAACCTATGAAATCCAACATGATTCCTTAACCTTGTCCACATATGTAAGAACTTACTCTGCATGGCACAGATGAGACACCCATTGCTCAAATTCTTCCTGCTCCCAGAGCAAGGGAGACCTTCTACACTAGGAATCCTGGAAGTTCCCCTGAAGCTCCCTACATTATCTTCCTCAGAAGGCGAAGCTTAGATTTGGCTTCCTCTGGAGTTTTCAAAGTTATATTCTTCTACCAGGTCAAGAGTTTCTGAAACTAGCAGAAGACAATTAGAAGATAAAATTTCTCACCTGGTAAGACTTCATAAATATCTTCTTCCTCTTCCTCCTCTGCAGACTCTTTTAACCCCACACTCCCAGGCAAGATCATGGGTCTGCATTGGGAACCAGAATTTGGGGCGTCAAAACCATCGATATCGTCATACATCTCTTCTTCCTCCTCCTCCTCCTCTTCTTCACATGGAATGGTTAAGGAGCTCAGATCTGCCAGGGCAAAGATAAGAATGAATCAAGATAGAGAGAAAGAAAAGAAGAAGGCAGGGAAGAGAAGAGGGAGAAGGAGGAGGAGGGACGAGAATAAAACACATCAAAAGAAAATGAAACACTAGGTTAAGTGCTGTTATTTCTAATGCGGGCCTTCGTGGCAGGAAATCTACAGAAAAGGCCAGACTAGCACTGCATCAGGTTTAAGCCATCAACATAAATCCTTTCTTGCAATAAAACTTGATCAAGACGAAGGAGCCCTGAAAAGTATGGGTATGTGAATGAGAACATGAGGTGCAAGGGAGAAAATAGGCCAGAAAAGGAAATGCCAATGTGCCATGCACTGCTTGTCAAGTAGAAAACTGGAACAGTGAGTGATGGCCTGTGGGTCTCCAGGGCGCAGAGCTGTGGGAAGCATGGTGGCTGTCAGAAGCCCATCTCCTCAACGATCTCACTGCAGAGTTTCATACAAGTTTGTTTGTGAAGAGAAAAATGGGCAAAAGTAGAAGGAGAAAAGGAAGCTGGGTATGGAAAAACAGAACAGTAATACAAGACCAAATGGAATAGCTGAACGAGGTAGTTACAATGTCCTTTTGCAACTGTACAGTCTGGCTGACCTTAAAGTGGGTCACTGCTTAGAGGATGCTGAGCCATTACAGCACTGGGGAGCACCAGGGAAGGGGAGGGAGATTGGTTTTTGATTTTAATGGGGAACTGGGAAGGTTCATTCTCTGACATGCAGTACAGAGTACTCTCTGAAACTCTGCTGAGGGGCCCCCACAGGATG
Source organism: Elephas maximus indicus (assembly GCF_024166365.1). Classification (NCBI taxonomy): domain Eukaryota; kingdom Metazoa; phylum Chordata; class Mammalia; order Proboscidea; family Elephantidae; genus Elephas; species Elephas maximus. The sequence continues at coordinate 45,339,349 of NC_064837.1, read as the reverse complement.
GGCAAGTGCAGTCAGCATACTCTGGGGAAGGAAAGGATGTAGAGCCAGCCAACACTCATTTCAAAATACAATAAAACTGTTTGGCTTGATTAGGCTTTTAATAAAGATTCTGCAACATTTTCATCTGAATTCTGATGCCATTTCATATGAGGAAAGGACCAAAGATACATCTGTGGCTTAAACTATATCTTATTATTTTGTTTGTTTAAAAATAAAATGGGATGAATAATTTCTTCAATGTGGGATTCTGAAAGTACCACAGGGTACAGCTCAATAAAGCTGCTTTGAGTTTTATTGAGGTTTACACACTTAGGGGTATATTACACGCATAAATCCAAGGCACCTAGATGAGAGTGTACCCTGTAGTCTTGCCATCAATGTTCATGTTTGCCTAGTTCCAGTCCATTATACGTGACGCTCTTGGTAGATGCAATAGTTTGTTTTTGTGATAGCAAAAACATAACTGAGTAAAATAGGCAATTCTTGTAATTAAAGCTCTGATGTTTCCTTTTTAATCCACTGTCATTGCTATACCTGCAGACTGGCCAGCAGAGGGTACTCTAAGAGCAGTCATTTAAAATTGTCAGGCAGGACTCTTCCCACCTCAAAGCAAGGAACATTTTCTTATAGGTTGGGAACAACAATTCGTTTTTTATATCCACTGTCTCTGAAGACCATTGAAATTAACTTATATTTTTCCTTCCCACCAAGACTAAAACAAGATGATTTTGGACCTAAATTGCAACTAGATGGCTTTAAGTTTGATATCATGAATTTGCTTTCCAGGATATAAGGGGTTGGGAGACAATGAATTAGGCTGAAGTGGTTTTCAGAATCTTTTAGCGATTACAAATATTATAGTCTTGCCTGTAGGTAGGTGGATGAGCTAGAATGATATCAGAGGTCATCTGCAAGTTGATGATTCAGACATGATACTATTCATTGTTATAATACAGGAAATATGGTAGGGAATGCGGAAGGGAGAGAGGGCAGAAAAATATGTACTAAAGCCTGTAAAGCATATTTATGCAATATAACTTCAACTGCAAATCCACTCAAGAATTATTCTTATAATAATGACACTTACCCTTTAGCAAGAAGCTTATTTGATCCACCCAGTCTCTGGCTTCAGCTGGATTAGAAGCTGTAAACTAGAAAAAATTAGCAAGTTAATTTATTATCATCACTAAAATTTCCATGAATCCTGATAAGGAGGCTTAAGGGAAGGAAGATGAGAGTTGAGTTTCAGAATCAAATTTAAAGCTTAAGGTTCTCTACCTGCTTAATATTTAGAAAAAAAGACCAAATACCTCCCTTGAAAATGATTTTTTTCCTTCAGCAATTTTGTACACCCAGAGATGACAACTATTTAAGTTACACGATATCCAGACATTCATGTCTGTGTGCATTAATTTATTTGATCATCCATTCATTCATCAGGCATTTATCTGAGAAAGTTTTACAGAAACAACAACAACAAAAAAACCAAACCAAAGTTCCTGACTTCAAAGAAAAACACATCAGTTATAGAGACAACACACATACATGAAATGGGAACACTACAAAGTAGGTGCATTTGATAATAACTGGATGTTGAAAGGAGACAGGAAACACTTAAACTGTAGCCTAGAGTAAGTCAGGGAGGCTGTTGAAGTAATATCGTTTTGGTTAGATTTTAAAAGAACTGGTGGAAACTGACTGGTGAAAAGAATTGGATATTTCAGGTAGGGAGAACCATGTGCAAAGGAATAAGAATGAGAACATCATGTATGGGGCAGGTAGGCAGATCTGCTTGACTAGAGAATAATAACAGAAGAAGCTGGAGAGTTGAGGGTCACAGAATAGTTGACAGAAGGGCTCTGAATACTAGGACTTCAGACTTAAAATGTAGTCAACAGGAAGCCACTGTAAATTCCAGTGCAAGGAGTGGGGGATTATTCCAGCATTCATGGGTGGAAGAGATTGGAACAGGAAGAAATTGGAGACAGAAGACTGACTAGAAGGCTGTTTAACTAGTCCTCTGGGTGAAGGGATAGGGACTTAACTACTGTGATGGCTGTGGGAATAAATAAGATGAGAAAGATCCAAAGGCTATTGCAGAGGAAGAATCTACAGACCATGGTAATGATTTGGATTCAATGGGCCAAAGAAAAGAAGAAGTAAACAAACTCTACATTTTGATTCACAAAACAGGCCAGTCAAGCATCAACCCTTAGTTATGCTTTTACTTTAAATGAATCAACTTGAAACGACTGTTACTAAAAAACATCTTTATCATCTGGCCATCAGGGTAAGATAAAGATACACGCTGTATATGAAACCTAGCTTCCTGCTTAATACTTATTAATACACACTGTCATTCTTCATTTTTTACAAACACATTTCTATAAAAAATTCCTTGAAAATTAGCTTATGCTTGTCATATAAACTTTTATCTGGATGAGGCACCACCGGAATTTAATAATAAAAATAAGTTAGCAACATGCCCAGCGTATACACCTATATTACAAAAACCAAACCAAACCAAACCCAGTGCTGTCAAGTCGATTCCGACTCATAGCGACCCTACAGGACAGAGTAGAACTGCCCCACAGAGTTTCCAAGGAGTGCCTGGTGTATTCGAACAGCCGATCTTTGGTTAGCAGCTGTAGCACTTAACCACTACGCCACCAGGGCTTCTGACCTATATTATAGACATCTATTTTTTATAAAGGACTCTAGAAAAGTTAAAAAAAATTTATAATTGCTTAACGAAGACCCAGGTCATTTTATTAGAATAAGGGCTAAAATACTGTAGAAACATAAAAGGATGCATGCTGAGAAAAATCTGAAGCATACAAAGGGGTACTTGAGTGGTTAATGTTAATTAATCTTACCATGGTTTTCATAGTTAGCTAAACATTTTCTAAACTGCTTTCATAAAATTGTGCTAAGCCAAAAATTACCACCAGGCAGAAAAGAACATGTACACACACATATATATGTAAAATATATTTTTGGTGAAAATCATTATATTCATACAGTCAGAAATTTTTATTATTTTAATTAATTTAAAAATAGGTAATAAATATATGAGGTAAAGATTCAAAATAGATAAAACTGAATACAGTGAGGAACAAGACTTCCCTTCCTCATCTCCCCCCTTCTAGGTCCTCAGTTACCACTGTTACTACTCAGTAACCATCGTCATCAATATCTTAGAAATCCTTCCAGAGAAATACAACGCATCTACACATAAATAGATACAGGAAGGTTATTTTGGATGACAAGATGAATAAAAAGCCAAACCAAACTCATTGCCGTGGAGCCAAATTCTGACTCATAGCAACCCTATAAGACAGAGAACTACCCCATAGGGCTTCCAAGGCTGTAAATCTTTACAGAAGCAGACTGCTACATCTTTCTCTCATGGAGCTGCTGGTGGGTTCGAACTGCTGACCTTTTGGTTAGCAGGTGAGCACTTAACCACTGTGCCACCAGGGCTCCTTAACAAGATGAAGATGGGAAAATGAATTATTTTGTACTCTACAGTTAGATTTTTCTTTTTCTGGGTTTCATGGAAGGAAGTGCAGATGATTAGTTGAAAAATAAAGAGAATGGGAATTAAAGCCATGAAATTAGAGATGCTGAATAAAAATAAAGAATTGGATCCTGTGTTGTAACAGACAAGAATCTCACCTATGGGGTGAGAATGAGAAGGGGAGGGAGGATGGGACGGAAGCCAAGCAAAGTCAGTATCTAGGATGAGAGTAGCAACAGGGAGGAGAAGAAGGGCATGTCATAGCAAAGGTGAGGGCATGTCAAGCAAGAGGGTCTTCACTGGTAAGAAATGAGCAGGTAAGAAAGAAAGAATGGAACTCAGCATAGCAGCCACGGCTCACACGCAACATTAATGAAGATCACCATCTCCTCACTTCATCCTACCTCATAGCTGCGCCTATCCTGTGAGGTCAGTTCAAAGCAGGATTCTTTCTTGGAATCTCTTCGAACGTGGGGGGCCATCCGTACACTGTAGCCCTTAATGAGAAAGGTCCCTTTGGGCTGCTTGCCTGCAAAACAGGAAATCGCCCTGTATCCCTAGAGAGATGCAACTGCCAAGGGAAGGCATCTTCTCTGGTATGTAAAATACAAGCACAGAAACAGCTGTCACAACCCTCAGGAACCACAACCGTCAAGGAAAGGTTATTAGGGAAGCTTAGAAGAGGCTACTGTGACAGCAAGGCAGATATCACTGCCAAGCTAGGGAAATGTAACATGAAAGGTTATTTTGCCAAAAGAGTACAACAGAGACAGAGAATTTATTAGAATGTTAAGAGATCTATAATAACAAAGGAAGAAATTATTACAGCCAGGAGAGTGTGGCTGTTAACGTGAGGCTCTTGAAAGCTATTACGGAGCTGAAGTGTTATTATCAGGGCCAGCAGAGCTCCCATTCAAGGGGAGGGACAGGAGCATTGGAAGTTCCCGGGATCCCCCTATTCCCTATGTGGCATTTGGGCTATACTGCTCCCCCTTCCCCTGCCAGTCAGGTGGGAATTTACACTAGAAGGAGTATAGTTAAAAATTCCGTATTTTATCCTCCTTTCAAGAGGTCAAGTTGGGAAGTACCAGAGTTCTGTTGAGTATCATTAGATGATGAGGAAGGAGATAAAATGAAAAAGACTCTAAGTGAAGGAAAGGAGAGAGTTCTCTGCTGTCACCCCTTAAAAAATAAGAAACAGGAAAAGAGGAGGTAGTTCTCAAGGATTTGGGGTCCTCATTGTGTGATTTAGGCAGCAGAACGAATAAAGGATAGGAATCACAATGTCGGGGTGATACTCTGTGCCCTATCATGAGGAATGGATTGTTTAATAAATGCTTTTTGAGAACGATGATAAGGATGGCAGTGGAATTACAATATTTAAAAAAAAAAGAAGAAAGAAAAAGGCTCTGTCTTCACCTGGTTGAGCTGAAAGAAATACACAAATGCTCTATACCTAGTAAGAAAATGTCCTGGGCACAATAAGAAGTAACTGGCGAGAAGGGAGCCATGCAACAGTGCTTTCTGACACCAGAATCTTTTTTGTTAAAGTATCTCTCCTTGTTCTAACTGGCCACTAAAGTGTTTTGTTGTTTCTTTGGTCACCAGATTTTATTTTACCCTGACGGAAAAACGGTCAATAAAAGTCTCCAAATCTCTCACTCTTGCTCTCTCTCTCACCGTGAGTAAAAGAATCCTGAATGAAAGGATGTGATATCTGGTTTTACATCCAGACATGCCAAACACTTACTGAAGTGTAAGGAAAATGATGAGTATTTTTACAATGATGCAAATGTCCAATTAGTTTAAAGATTTAAAAAATAATAATAATAGTAACACCTGGCTTGCTCGTATGCCTAGAATTCAGAGGAAAACTTGTGGTTGGTGGATTTGCGAGTAGGCTAGGGGTTAGAAGAACAAAGGGGACTTGTTACTCAGTTTTCAAACTATGCTGCTATCATTTCCAAGTAGGACTTCTCCCTTTACCCCAGGTGGGAAAGGCTCTGAGGAATCTAAGATGGTAAACCCTGATGAAGGTCAGCGATACCTGTTGTAGGCAGAGATAGGGTGAGGCAATTGCCACAAAACCAGAGGGCAATCTTAAGGATTATAAATCACTCAGCAAAGCTGCAGTTCTTTCTTTTGCCTTGGTGCCAAAGGTACAGGAAGTCTAAAGGCAACTGGGCAGATATCTGATTAAGTCCAGTTCCTAGACTGGATATGTGGAGCCCTGGTGGTGCAGTGGTTAAGAGGTCGACTGCTAACCAAAAGGTCAGCAGTTTGAATCCACCGGCCGTTCCTTGGAAACCCTTTGGGGCATTTCCATTCTGTCCTATAGGGTCACTATGAGTCGATGGCAATGGGATTAGACTAAATAGGCAGGCACTGGGAGAGGAATAAGTTTGGGAAGGGAGGAGCATGGGACGGGAGAAACAAAACGATTAGAAGAAAAAGGATCTATTCTGGACCACTGGCCTCAGGAAAGCCCCACAAGAACTGATGCTCTAACTTGTCTTTCTTCTTGGAATTACTCATGGGGCAGTCCAGCTCTGCAGAAGGGTATCCCGTATTTGAAGCTTTGCATTCATGTACAAGGAAAATTTCTAGCTTGTATTTATTGGTAGATGCCTCCAATTTGTACTTACATCCTCTAGTTTCACAAACTAAGCAACTGTGTTAAACACGGACGTGAGGTCTTCTAGGGATAGCTCATGAGTGCTGTGCTTGATTGAGTCGGTGGTAACTCATTAAGAAGCTGCCTCTGGCCTGAGTCAACACTTCAATGCTGCTGCCATCTGGCTGAAGGGTGTCTCCTGGGCACAGCAACCATTTAAGTCTTAACATTCCATAGCTCTAGGGACGTCCACTGGCTTACTTCCCAGTAGTTAGTAGGGTAACATTCAGAGCATGCTCTTAGAGACTTTGGACTGTAGGGGTCTATTTCTGGACCACTGGTAAGCTGTTTAAATCTTTCTCAGAGTTATTTTTTTCTCAATATTTTAACCATGTTATTAATAACTATAAAGAGTTTTGAGGTTCTTTTCTTTAAAAAAGAAACCAAAATGTTCAACTTTGATAATGTTATTAGCCATAAAAGATAACCCTTTTGATATGCTGATCACACTATGATAGTTTTTAATGGTTAATGCTTTCTAAATTGAGCTCTGAGTTTTCAGTGATGGGGAAGTATTATTTACCCATTTCTATTTCTTTCCCAAGCATGTCCCTTTATGGGTGTTAGTTAAGGACTGCTACCTTGAGATCTAAGTGCTTGAGAATTTACGAAGTGTTTGCATCCAGGAGTGAGATGCTGCTGTGCAAATGAAGAACACTTACTTTTCTCATTAGCGTAGTAGTAGAAGAGGCCTCTGCTGACAACACACCATCGCTTCTGCCACTCTGATCCAAAGAAACTAGGATCTAAACGGAACAGCAGTCGGGGACATAAATTCAGGTAACTACAATCACTGAAGAGTCCGTAAAATCCAACAACACACAGTCCAGAGTGTTATTGTTTTATTTCTCAGGTTAATGGACTGTAAAACCCTCCCTTTCACTCCCACAGGTTATCCCATATTGACTCAGCGTCCAGAGGACTAGCTCAGTTAAAGGTCCAAGTTCTAAACAGGGTTCCCTGCTCTGCCCCCTCACAGCTGTCTCTCTAGCTAGCTTCTTTTATATCTTTCAGATTCTAATCTCACCCTGCATTTTTCAAATTCTTCATGACATCTTTATGTGCTGCCTTTTGGTAAACAAACATGATGCTCTAGGCCATGGCCATGAGAAAGGCTTTCTTTATGCCAAGCCTGTCAGTGTCAAATCTGGGACTCCAACCCTAGCAGTACCATATTCTAATCAAATGAGTTAAGGGTCCACATCTGGGTTTGTCTGAAATTTGTAAATGGGTTGCTTCACATATGATATAAAAATTACACTCTTGGTAGAAAAGTTTCGCCCCTCATGGGAACACACTGAGCGAAGAGGACAAGAATATCATCATTCATTCATTCAGCAATTATTTATTAAATACCTATTGTGTGCAAGGCACTGGGGTTACAGTGGTGAGCAAGGCAGAGTCAGTCTGTCCTGACGAAGCTAACAATCTGGTTGTATTCCGAAGATTTTGGGCCATCTCTCTTTAGCCTCTGCACAAATACCACACTTCTTTTCTTTCCTTGGCTTTTGCCTTACGCCTGCTTACCACAGTGTTGGGCACAGAGAAAGCACCCAATATGCTAGTCCTCTTTCTCCTTATCTCCCTTCCCTTCCTGGAATGTTCTAAGATCTGTGGGTCTGATCAGTACCTTTGCTTTTCTTCTCCAAGTATCCTTGCTTGATGATGTTATCAAGTTCTTGAGCTCCTCTTATGATGTCTTCCATTCCTAAAAGAAACAACAGCAAACGCTTTGTTGAAATCTGACAAAATTTTCATCCATTTAGGCTACTTGAACTAAGGTACATTAATGAAGGGGTGCAAAAATGCAATTGCTTAAATACAATATAACACAAAACAATTTCTATATGATTGGAAAAACTTAATTTTCTTTCTTTCTAATTATATCTAATGCTAAAATCACTTAAAATTATCTAAATATACATTAGTTTGTGGTGTGGGGAGGTAGCCTAAATATGTACTGATTGGCAAGAAAAGGACTCTGGGGAATTAAGAATTTGCTGTGGATATAAACTCCAAATTGGATAATTCACATTCAGATAATCAAAAGTCAAATAGCTACCAGGATAGACAAGCTTTAATGAGTGACAGACTTCACCATAAACACATTCACCTCAGAGGGAGCTATAAACACATTTTTTTTTTTTTTTAAACAAACTGAAAGAAAGTCACCTTCATGGAATAAATTTATTAAGTTCACACGAAGCTGAACTTGGCAATAACTGCCAAATCCTGGTTTCTTCAAAGTGTGGGAAAGAGTTTAAGAATGGTACAAGCATTTACAAAGAGAAGACCCTGGAAGTGACATTGGCCTTTAACTGTATGCTGTTAACATTCCTGGCTTTCAGTTAGCCTCGTTAGGTACACATTTATTGAGAAGTCAAGATCCTAATCCATTTGCCTCCACTGGGGTTTATATTCACTTTACAGAAGGGAGGCGCAATGGACAAAGACAAAGAAGAAGGACTTTACTCTTCAAAAAATAAAATGTAACAAGAACAAAAACAAAACAAAAACTCTTTTAAAGGCACAAATCTGTATTTCTTAATTAGGAAAAATGAAGGTAGTAAGCTAGCAGAATCTTAATATTTATTCTTTTAGTGCTCAAACTCAATGTCTTTTGATTTGCCTTAAGAATTTTAAGAAAACAAAGCAAATACAAAACAAATTAAGGCACAGTCATATATGAATCAACTGGGTCGCTTATGCAATATTGTGAGAATATGGAGTGAAAATAATGTTTCAACTGTTCATTGAACACCTCCTAAAATAACTAAGATCAATAATTTACTCAGTGGTGGCTATGAGCCGGCACTTTGTTCAGTGCTTTACATGCTTTTTTTTGTTTGTTTGTTTAAAAATAACATTTTAAGACAACTTAAAAGGCAACTAAAGCTAACTTTTGCTTCTAAGCTGTTTCAATTTAATTTTTAAAATGAACATCAGAAGGGCTTCTCTTTTTTAACACATCTATGTACCTGATTCTTTATCCAATTTCTCCTTATTGACAACTTCCTTGCCATGCACTATTTCCATTTGTGTGTTTTACAGTTAGCAAACTCTGTGGCTGCCATAAATCCTCCCAGATGGGTCTCAGGGTGCACACACAAGATGAACAGCAGCAAAGGCAAGTTCATTTTTCTAGGATTCTTTCATTTCTTCCACCATTTCTAATGTCTGTCTGAAAATTCTAATATTCCTCTGAAAATGTCCTCCAAGAAAACAAGAACAGATTCTGCTGAAGGGGGATGGAGGATGGGGTGAGGACCTGGTATGGTCAGAAGGCCCTCTCAAAGAGAACTCAGACTCTTGGAAGCTCTGACTGTCAAAAGCTTACTCCTAGTAAAAAAAAAAATTTTTTTTTTGCAACCTAGAGGACTAAAAATTAAAGTCACAGAGGATAAGAAAGAGAAAACAGAATGCTCCAAGCTTGGGGTTTCCACCTCCTCTTTCCCACATTTTTTTGTTTTGTTTTGTTTAAGGTCTTGTTAAACTTAGAGACATGGCTTCTTGTTAAAGATGCCAAGAGCCTGAATCATAAAAGACATGTTAAACGTTTTATTAGAATTCAAACCTCCTTTTTTTAATGCAAATCTAAATGCCATTTTATGGAACATCTATAATTATGAAAATGGGAAGACACTGCCTTGTGTGTGGGGAGAGTCTGTGAGTATGAATATTACATTAATGTGCCCACACCAGCTCACTGATCCTGCTGGCAGGAGCATAAAAAATGCTTGAGTGAAACTTTTATTTAGATGTTAAGACTCCAGGCCCCAGCGGGGTGACAGAGACGGCCCCTGTGAGTTGCCATCAGAGAGAGAGCTTGAATTGAATTACCCAGGGGGGAAGGAAGTAGTGATGAGCACTGCTTCGCTTATTTAATTTCATTTACTTTCAGTACATTATCAGCATGAGGCTTTTTCTCCCCACCAACTGAAACCCAAGAATGCCACCACCAAGAAAACAAAGACATAATGCAGCAGAGATATCTGAACTCCAAGTTGCTAATTCCAGGAGACTGGGGACAGCACCATCACTACCTTCTCGCCCCAAGAGCCAAATCTGTTTTTTTTTTTTTAATGCTGTATGTTTGTATGTAGTCGGTAAGGTGTTATTTTACTTTTTTGCTCATTAGCCGGAGTCTGTACCCTGGTGGTGTAGTGGTTAAGAGCTATGGCTCCTAACCAAAAGGTTAACAGTTTGAGTCCCCTGGCATTCCTTGGAAACCCTATGGGGCAGTTCTGCTCTGTCCTTTAGGGTTGCTATGAGTCAGCATCGACTCAATTGCAGTGGGTTTGTTTTTTTTGGTTTGTGCTGATGTACTGAACTCTCTTGCCTGGTTTCCTTTATACAAGTGGGAAAATGGAATTATAGATAGTTTGCGGCTATGGAAAAAAACCAGGAAATCAAATCAATATTCTATTGATTGTCTACTATGGAGAAGGCACTGTTTGATGATTACAGTAACAGAATTGCTGCCAATGTACAGTTGACTCTGAGCTCAATCTCATTATCTCTATAATCCTTCAAATAAATTCAGACAACCAAGATGGGATGCCATTGTGACAATCAAACTGTTTCCTCTTTCAGTGTCAGCTCACGGTCCTAATGATCGAAAACTGGTGAGCCTGAGAATACACAACACAAGCCACACTGTAGGGTGAGGAAGCAGGAGGAGTCTGTATGCCTGAATCCACACCTACTGGCAAATGAACAGATCTGCAGAGAGCTACTTAACCACTAATAGAAAGTATGTAAATGCTTTGCAGGATGATAATAAAAATAGGAAGAAGCTACAGACTGTTGTATAAGTTGCTATTTTAAGTCAAAAGCATTTATATTTAAGTATACAATTAAAAAAAAGATACAGGCTTTTTCTCCATTTCCTGAAAAAAGATATCACCACCATAATGACAAAATAGGAATGATTTAGATTTATTAGGAATAAATGACCCTCTTGGATAAACCTAAGGGTATATCACATTATATCTGCACAAAACAGAATTACATTAGTGTCATAATCTCTCTACCACTAAAAAAAAAAAAAAAAAATTTACCACTACACCTAACTAAATCTCCCAGAATAACCCATATAAAGAAAAGATTCCCTTAGCTGAAGGATGTGGGGCAATAAAGATAAGATTAACAGAGAAGTATGTTACCCAGAAGTGATGGCCACCCAACTTCTATGGCAGATGAAGATAAAAGAAATTCTCAGACATCCTCTCCTCATCCAGATTCCTTTTAGCTCTTGTATCCCACCCATAGCCCACTCTGCAATAAAAACCGACAGGGTAGGATTCCATCTCTCAGTGCTAAACATGACTCCCCAGTCAGCTACGCACAGCAACAACAATGGGGACCCTTTGGAGTGTGATACATTTCCATAAAGCAGTCAATAAAAAAGACACAGGAGCTTATGTGAGTCACGGCCTATTTAACCAGCTGTGTTCTAGCCCACTGAGAAAAGAGAATTGGAAAAATCAGTTGGCAACACCACAGCACAAGGCTAATAACACAGAAGGTCACATGATTTCCACTACAAAAAGGCCATCACTAGCTGAAGCCACTTCAGAACAAACCAGGTGTCCACTAACTTTCATTAAAGGCAGCTGGCTAAGTCTCTTGCTAAACCAACCTGAAAAGAAAATCAATGATTTTTTAAAAACACCTTTTGTTCAACTTCCCCCCTTGAATTGTAGACTTTGTCCATTCTCCCCCTTCCTTTTAATTCAAGTTTTTAAAAAATATGTTTGAAAAGGGATCAAACCAACTCTCGCGTAGAGACTGATAGCTATCAGGGTAAATTCCAGGCAGGGTAAAGTTTTCTAGGCTCCTTTATTAAAGTACCCATGATAAAGAACCTGGGGTTTGGGTGCATGATGTTGGAAAAGACATAATATTTGAAGGCTGAGTATGGTCAGGTTCCATCTGTAATTCCAAGTCACTCACAGATTGCTGCTGCGTGCATCTGTAGACATGTGCAGAAATACACACTACAGCTCAAATGTACAAAGGGGGCAGAGGCCATTGTGGGTGAGTGGGTGGATTAGTGTTCTCCTGGTTGGTAGTTGTTGATCCCAAATCAGTTAATTAATTTTTCTCCTTGGCATTTGGTTTCTGTGGCCTTTAATAACTTTATTACTGCTTTGCTTTTTGCATTTTTGTGTTATTCTTAAGACTTTTTCACAATTTTGAGGAACCAGTCAACAAATGATAGTTTGAGGCATCTGGCAAAGAGTGTTCTGACCATAATGCTAACAGGAAAGTTGGTTTCAATGTCTCTTCCTCTATTTGTCCCTTGGTACAGCTTATATAATTCCTTAACTTCTATGGTTCCATTTGATATCCATCTGTGTTTACATTTAATCCTCATACCTTTCTGTCATTGTGCTTCACATATTAAGGGATTTAGACCAAAGCAATGTAAAGTGGAAAATTCTAAATCATTAATAATAGACTTAGGATCTGAAAGTTCCGAAAATATGGTAACTACTTGAGCAGATGGCTTTAAACTAACTGAATGGAACTGTTCATGAAGAAATAAACTTAACAGGAGATGAAAAGAAGAGAATCAATACAACATACTTAATCAAGCTCTTCAACCAGCTGTGACATAAGAAATTGGGAAACAAAGTAAGTACAATTGGAGCCAGGCTGAAGGAGGCCATAAAACAGGGTATTATACATTTGTGGTTAGCAAAATCAATAGAAGATAACATTCAGGAGACTCTGATGGACTCATGTAGCCCCACCAATTTTTTAAGGGCTTTAAAAAGTTCTGTTAACCCAGGTAACAGAGCAAACAGAGTAAAAATCTGTGAAAGAAATCTTGTTTTACCGAGGATACAGAAAATTCAATGATAGGTCAAGTAGTACCAAGAAAGAGAGCAGATAATTGGTGAACAAAATATAAAAAACATAGTTAAAAAAAAAAAAACCAACAAATTTTTAATCTTCATTTATCAAACATTTTTACATCTCATTTGAGCCCCACAATAAGCATATGTGGTATGTATTATCATCATTTCCACTTTACAGACTAGGGAACTGAGGTTTAGTGAAATAATATGGCTTGATGAAGGTTGCTCTGCTGGAAAAGCCCACATTCTTTCCACCACCCCAACATTCAGATGAGAAGACACAACCAGAAGTGGCTGAAAAAAGATAGGGTCTTTCCACCTTACTCCCCCTAAAAGAGAGTCCATTTAAATATAGAAGAAGAAACAGACACAAATGTGTAGTTATTTTTAATTCTTGATGTCCTGGCTGATTAATCTATGGAATTGCTTCCTAGTGCAGGTCTGTGTGAAACCCAAAAGGTAAACAGATATATAGAGTAAAATAAAAGAAAGTCTGAAAATGCAATAAAGGTATACACAGTGTAAAGAAAATATAAGCGGAAGCAACCTGGAGCTCTTAAAAAATGCTACCTGGTCACCAAGCAGATAAGGTCACCAAGACCTCATCTGACACAAGGGTGAGATCTAAAAAAATGAAACCCTGTTCCAGCATAGGGCTCATGCACTAATCTTGGATATGATTTGTTTACTCTTTAAGGAAGAGGTCTTGGTTAAAAATAGAGAAGGATTTTTAAGCCAAATTGGTTTATTTTCATAAAATCTCTCATTAATAACACCAAGTCACAAAGTAACATACAGAAACCGTGAATATTCATGGAGGATGAAGAACCTTCTCGTTCCTACATAGAGGCAGTACACACCAATTGACCAGGAAGCCTGTGGTCTTTGGGAGTGCTCCTTTCCCACACCATCACTTACAATGGGGTTTTACTTATGTGAAGTGAAAATATTAGGAGAAAACCTTCCAATTCCAGGTAAAATAATTTCATCACACTAGCTCTAGCATCTAAATAAATGGCAATCATCAACAACATTTGGTAGATGTAAATAGCTCAGCTTAAAGAATTACTAACTTAATATAATAATACATTGATTCTCAATCATGGTGTTATGACAGTGGTGTGTGTATATATATATATATATATATATATATATATATAGTGCTTTAGATGAAGGTTTACAAAGCAAATTAGTTTCTTATTAAACAATTGATACACACATTGTTTTGTGACATTGGTTGCCAACCCCACGACAGTCAACACTCTCCCCTTCTCAACCTTGGGTTCCCCATTACCAGCTTTCCTGTCCCCTCCTGCCTTCTAGTCCTTGGCCCTGGGCTGGTGTGCCCATTTAGTTTCGTTTTGTTTCATGGGTCTATCTAATCTTTGGCTGAAGGGTGAACCTCAGGAGTGACTTCAGCACTGAGTTAAAAGAGTGTCTGGGAGCAATATTCTTGGGGTTTCTACAGTCTTTGTTAGACCAGTAAGTCTGGTCTTTCTTGTGAGTTAGAATTTGGCTCTACATTTTTCTCCAGTTCTTTTGTGATCCCCGTCAGAGCAGTTGGTGGTGGTAGCCAGGAACAATCTAGTTGAGCTGAACTCAGCTTGGTGGAGGCTGTGGTAGTTGTGGTCCATTAGTCCTCTGGGCTAATCTTTCCCTTGTGTCTTTGTTTTTTTTCATTCTCCCTGCTTCAGATGGGGTGGGACCAGTGGAGTATCTTAGATGGCCACTCACAAGCTTTTAAGACCCCAGATGTTACTTACCAAAGCAGGATGTAGAACATTTTCTTTATAAATTATGTTATGCCAACTGAGCTAGATGTCCCCTGAGACCATGGTCCCCAGCGCTCAGCCCAGTAATTTGGCCCCTCAGGGAGTCTGGATGTGTCGATGAAGCTTCCATGACTTTGCTTTGGTTAAGAAGTTGTGCTGACTTCACCAGTATTGTGTACTGTCTTACCCATCACCAAAGTTACCACTTATCTATTGTCTAATTAGTGTTTTTCTCTCCCCACTGCTCCCCTCCCTCGTAACCATCAAAGATTGTTTCTGTTTATATACCTTTTCATGTTTTTAAATAGTGGTGTCATACAGTATTCGTCCTTCTGTGATTGACTTATTTCATTCAGCATAATGCCCTTCAGATACATCCATACTGTGAGATGTTTCACAGATTTACCATTATTCTTTATCGTTGCGTAGTATTTCATTGTGTGTCTGTACCTTAGTTTGTTTATCCACTCAAACACTTAGGTTGTTTCCATCTTTTTGCTATTGTGACATGGGTGTGCATATGTCTATTTGTGTGACGGCTTTTATTTCTCTAGGATATATTCCTAGGAGTGGGACAGCTGGATGATATGGTGTTTCTATTTCAAGCTTTTTAAGGAAGTGCCAAATGGTTGTACCATTTTGCATTCCCATCAGCGCTGCATAAGAGTTCCAACCTCCCTACAGCCTCTCGCACATTTGTTATTTTCTGTTTTTTTTTGCTTTGTGCCAGTAACATATTGGTGTATTTTGATCAGTTGAAGGGGTTGAGCTAATGAGCAGAGATTTTGAATAATTTACTTTTAAAATAAGAATAGATTAAAAGTTTTCCCATAATAATAGCACTCTCTTGCATTCTGATATGTTTTCTTAAGGGGAAAAATCTATTAAAAATAACTTATAGTTTATCTTATTTACACATCTGATATACTATTAGAATCACGGCAATCACGAATTCCCACAATGCTTTGTTTCCTTGAAAAAACTGTGCTTATTCAAAATTGTGGGTATTCCTTAAAAGTGTGTTGAGCACATGAACGTTGGTGGACAGGTGTTATAGTGGAAAAAAGATTGAGAATCCTTGAGATCTCAACACAAATAGTTTAAAACCAGGAATCCTCTTGTGTCTTCTGACTTCATTAATTACACATATCTGTAATCCAGCATTCTCAGTTTTATTCTTATCCTAGAAATCTATCCTTAATTTAGAACCACACAGATACAAACCGTGTGAAGTCTCTCTAGCAGCTAAACCACAGTAAGTGTTAACAGTGCAAAGTGAGAATCCTGATACAAATCCGGGCAGCAATGCTTCAAATGGCCTCGTGATTCTAGAAAGAAGATTTAAAAATCCCAATTTGTCTTTTTACAAATCTTGGAGGATCGACATATTTCCCCCTCATTGTGAGACAGATCACCATTACCATGTGTGATTTCATTATCATGAGAACATATCTTTAAAAATGAATTTAAAAATAGCATTGTCAAATATATTTATTTAGTAGTTCAATGGACTGTAATAACAACATGGAGAAAAGGAAAGAAAAAGAAAACAGTTATGCTTGGGTTTGGAATTTATTTTTAACTGGTTCACTTTCTACCTGGCTGACATATTGCAGCCAACAGTCATTTTTCTAAAACACAAATCTGGTCATGTCACATTCCTGCTTAAAACCTTTAGCAGTTCTCTACTACCTACAGGACGAAACTCAAACTCTTGAACATACAAAACTTTAAAATAGCTGTCTTCACCCTACCTTCCAATTTAATTTTCTTCCAACCCCACACCTCCCATTTAACCAATATTCCAGACTTTGCCTTCTGGAACATGCCACATACCTTACACTGTCAGGCCTTTGTATGTACTGTTTTTCCTGTTTGAAATTTCCTTTTTCTCGACTCCCATTTTCCAGTAGGGAGTGCTCCTTTAAGACTCAGTTCAAAGGTGATATTCTCAATTGTTATCTGATTTCTTCAGGTAGAACTATTACTCTCTATACAGCATTTATGGAAACCCTAGTGGTGTAGTAGTTAAGTGCTATGGCTAGTAACCAAGAGGTCGGCAGTTTGAATCCGCCAGGCGCTCCTTGGAAACTCTATAGTGCAGTTCTACTCTGTCCTGTAGGTCGCTATGAGTCGGAATCGACTCGATGGCAGTGGGCTTTTGGGTTTATACAGCATTTATAGCACAGTCTGGCTCCCAGGGACCCTAAACTTTTTCTCCAATACTTTCCATTCTTGGCTCTTTGCTTAGGTTTACGTAAGACCTTCAGTTACTGTGTAAAGCTGCTAGAAGCCTTGAAGAGGGAAATAGAAAAAGGGCTATTCCTAGGGAAAGGAATGTAGCAGGCCTGGGTAGAAGGCAGTAGGGGTCCTAGAAGGGATAAAAACAGATCTTCCATCCACAGGAAAAGAGATGACACTATGGAAGAAATGACGTGAGCAAAATATTGTAGTGTTTGGATTGAAATGGAGGAAGGAAGAAGAATCCAATACAGCTGAGCACCTGAGGGGATGGGCCAGAGTTTGCAGGCAACTGTCTAGATAAGGAGAGCCAGAATTAGATGGAGAAGGAACTGGAACATGTAAAAAAGCTGTGATCCTCATGATTGCTGAATTTA
Source organism: Elephas maximus indicus (assembly GCF_024166365.1). Taxonomy (NCBI): domain Eukaryota; kingdom Metazoa; phylum Chordata; class Mammalia; order Proboscidea; family Elephantidae; genus Elephas; species Elephas maximus. Next base: position 45,321,899 of record NC_064837.1, on the reverse strand, counting down.
TGAGGGATTAAGAAGGATCTTTCCCTAAAATACAGAGAGTAAACTCTAAGGATTTTGGTTCTAATTGTTTAATTTCCTGATGCCCAGGGAAAAGGTGCCAGTGGGAAATCTGGTCCCTTTCATACAGGGCAGTGCAAGTCATTATTCGTATAGCTGTTTCTCTCCATATTCCCAGGCCTAGCACACACAGTAGGTGCCTGATAAATGTTTGCTAAGCTGAACTGAAACCACTTCTAGCCTAATGGGACTTGTGACCTAAGAAGGCAATATGGGAATGACTATTTGTTAGATAAATCATTTTTGTCTGAGCTACAAAGAGTAATTTTTGTTCCGTTATGCATTTACTATTTTAATCTAAGGCTGGTAATGTGAAATAATGTAAAAAGAGGAAAGAGGAGTGGTTTGAGAAAGGAAGAAGTGAGGAGTGCAGAAGTGAGGATGAATAACGGTATTAGAATGACAGAAAGATTTTGGGAAAAGAATGAGGGGAAAAAATGCCATAAAGCTCAACTAGAGAGAACTGAACATCTAAGTCCTATTTTGTAGCCTCATTGGGACACCAGTTCTCTTTACCACAGACCTTATCTATCCTCAGGAAAGCATCAAAGGATGAGGTTCAGAGGAAGCCAGAAACGGGCAAAGGACTGAGCCAAATTTGAACAACTTAATGACTGGATAACCAATTACTTTTCAGAAAATAGCTGTTGATAGTTTCTGAGCTACAGACCTTGGGCAGTTGAGAACTTGGCCTCTTCTTATAATGTTTCCCCAGTCTCGTTTTCTCTCCCTGAGAAATGACATTTTTCTGTTTGAACTTCCACAGGTACATTAGTTTGCTACCTTTATGCAAATATTCTATGTGTGTCTGAGCACTTAATATTGCTGATAGTGGAGGATACATGGAGATTAGCATAATAGAATCTGGAGTCTCTATTTTAGTTACTTTCCAAACCAAAAGATTTCAAGGAAGAATCAAACAACAATAATTTTGCCTTCTCCATGTCTTTCCAGCAAAAGACATTCAGATATCATCAGAGCACTGCATCAAGAAAACTTTAAAGCAAACAAAGCAGAAAATAAAACAAAGACTCAGGAACTAATTATTGTGATTCTCTGAGGGCATTTCGGGGTGGGTGATCTAATGAGAACTCTCACACCCCATCAGGAAGAACATGATGGGAACGCAGTGATCTTAGCAATGTGGGTTTGACCTGGTATGTATCATCCATTGGACAGAGGGCCACTCCTAAACCAGACCTCACTCCCTGACAGCTCCCTGGGTGTTTCTGTGCAGCAGTGTAAACTCAGAGGCAGAAAAAAAGACGTCATCTATGATAAGGTACCTTCAGGGCAAAAACTGCCCCTTTTTCTTTTTAGTTGCACATTCGATATTTAAAAATCTTTCTTGATTGTTTTATTTCATCTGAGAAAACTCAAGCAAGTTTGAAGTAAGTCTAACTTTACAAGGAAAAAGAATTAGGAGGGGAAAATGAGGGTGATGTTTCTAGATCCAACCAAGTCACCAAGTCTGTAATTGCAAAATAAAAACACTAAATCTCAATGTCTATTTGCACAGCTCATTAACTAATGGCTCACACTCAGCAAACGTTAAAAAAAAAAATCTTTAGCAACAAATACATTTGGGAAGTTTCTATGGAGACCCATTCTTCCTTATGATCTGAACTAGGCCCTGCTACATTATGCTGTGCTACTGTTGGATGCATCTATCTGTCTGTCTGTCAGTCCTTATTGCTCATTTAGAAAGTAGCAGATCAGGAGGAGGCAAAGCTGCTTCTGTCAAACTGTGCTGGAGAGAGAAAGTGAGCACACCTTTCTCCACTGAACATTATGAACATTATGGCAGGCACTCGACCTGCTCCGTTACTGGGACGACATGATTTACAACGTCAAAAGGGAAAACCTAAATCACCAAGTAATGAAAACATTAAAGTTAATGCATCACAAGTGAGGAATTTATTACCATTAACTCCAATAAACAGTTATAAAACACTCGTCCTTTCCTGTCTACACACAGGGACACAGATCCCCGACTTCATTAAGCTCAACTTTCTTTTCTTCTTCACTAGACCAGTCATGTGTGTTTGAATCAACCACCATTTATTGTTAAGTGGACTGGTTCATTTTCCAGGACTGTAGAAAACTGAAGGCACATCCATTTTGCTTCACGGCACTTGGTGTAGACGAATGAAATAGCAAAGTTTAGAAGACATGCAGCTTGGTATTGCTATATAAGTTTATTTAAAAGTCCCTAAAATGTATGTCTGACAAAAGCAGAGTAGCTCTTCCGAGCAGCCCTTCTCAGAGGCAAGTATATAAGTAATAACGCATAGCGAGGAGGGTGGCATATTGGATGCCAATGCATGTCAGGTGCATTTAACCAAATAATTTTTCCCTTGTTATTGTTTGGTATAGCACCTTGGAAGCCTGAGATGGAATCCCATTTCCTTCCAATATTTTTCTCTGCCACAGGGCCATACCAGTTTATTACCTTAAGGTTTTTCCATGAACCAAAGAGGCTGCACATATTGGATGGTTAAGGTAGATTGGCTCTGGATTCATTTGTTTTACAGGAAAAAAAGAACTAAAGAATCATTTTGGAAAGCCAACTCTAATTGTGGAGTTGCCTGGGTGTTAAAAGCAGACAGGAGAGGCAGCATGAAATTCCTGGCTTCCTTGGCCAGATAGTTATAATAGTAAAAATTATAATAAACATTTGTATAGCACCTTATTTAGAGCTGGTCAAATGCTTTCACACATGCTACCTCCTTAGTTCTCATACAGACAGAAAGACCTCAACTTTCGGAAGTTGAAACTGAGGCTCAGAGAGGGTATGTGACGTTCTAACACAGTTGGAAAGAGGAAGAACCAAGACATAAACTCAAGTTCTTTAAAGCTCCAACTCCAGTGCTTTTTTTTTTTTGCTACACCACACTACTTTAACATTTCACTTAATATATAATGTAGTCATAACTGTAGAAGTCTAAGTTAAGATGAAGGATGCCTTAATTCTAGATATCTCAGCAAAATTTCATGGTTTTTAGGAACCCCACTCTGCTAAGAATGGCTATAGTACTGTTAAAGGAGTCACCAAGCCCGGAAGTTGTCCAGGACGTTCAGTCCTGAAAAGGGGTCTGATTTTCGGCATTACCAGAGAAGAGGTAGGCACTTAGGTGATCCACCCATATGTAGTTCACAGGGATGCTTAGTTTTACCCAGTGTGTGGAACTGCTGGGCTTCTCATTGGCCAAGCCATTGCAGAGCATAGGAAAGGAGGGACTAGAGAGGTTCTGATTAATACTTTCTCAGACGCAGAGTATGAGCAGCATACCCCACGTTACCAAAGGTGAGAGTAAAACCAACTGCTAACAAGTAGCATAATTTCAGAAGGTAGTCATACTCGTCAAGGAGTCCTTGAGTGCAGCAGTTAACCATTTGACTACTAGCTGAAAAGATGGTGGTTTGAATCCATCCAGAGGCTCCTTGGACTACAGGCCTGATGGTCTGTGTCTGAAAGGTCACAGTATTAAAAACCCTATGGAGCAGTTCTACTCTGCACATATGGGGTAGCTATGAGTCAGAATCAACTTGACGGCACCTTACAACAATAAACAAGGTACCCTAAGGAACAACTCTTAGATGGAGAGGTTCTAGGGCTCTTCAGCGGTGACAGAGTAAATGATCCAGCCACTCATTTTGCAGATGGGGAAACTAAAGCCCAGCCAGCCTGATTATATGACACCCCCCAAGGTAATACGACTAGTTTGTGGTAGAGTTGAGAAGTGAAATCAAGTTTTCCAACTCTAGTTCAACATAATGTCAGTCTTTTACTCCCATAGCCAGGTAAAATGATCTGCCAGAGGGTTATTTTTGTGGGTAAATTAAACCAGGGAAGCCCCAAATCTTGGGACACACAGTCCAGTGGAGAGTGAGAAGCCATCCTGAAAATGAGTGGATTAAGTAATAGTCCATGTAGTGGACATTAAAGCCCCCCAGCCTCCTTTTGCTCCTCTGCTTCAAGAACCCTGGTAGTCAAGTATAATGGCACCACTAGGAGATTCATGGATCCTCATTCAGTTAAAAAGAAAAAAAAAAAAAAAAAGGTCTCAGAGGAAAAAAACCTACTGATATCGACATTTGGGAAGCCCTAAGCAGAATAATTGGCTGCCTGTATCACTCTAAACTTAAGAGTCTAATGTGAAGCCCATCAGTTGTTAAGCTCTGCCCCTTCACCCAGAAGTTTCAATCTGCTTTTTAGTGCCTCACTTTTAAATATAAGCAGGCATCTGAGGACAACCAGACATTTGCAGAAAAGCTTCCAACATGAAAGACAAAGACCAAAACATACAACAGATAAAAGGAACTTGGAGGAAACAGAGTAAATCTAGGGAGGAGAAAAGAAACTTAAAAAAAATCATTAATATTCCCAAATGGATGAAAAGACATTGCATCCATGAAATAGAATACTTAAAAAAGAACAATCAGAGAACAGGAAAGGACATTTGGAAATTAAATGTATGATGGGAAAAATTAACAAAATCAATAGATAATTTGGAAGATAAAATTGAGGAAACCCGATAGAAAAGAGTGCAAAAAGATATGTGCAGTTCCTCTCCAAAAGCAGGATGAGAAGACAGGAACTGGTCAAATGGACCCAGGGATCCAGGGGTGGAAAGCGGGAGTGTACTGTTACATTGTGGGGATTGCAGCCATTGTCACAAAGTAATGTATGCGTAAATTTTTGAATGAGAAGTTAACTTGAGCTGTAAACCTTCAACTATAGCACAGTAAAAAAAAAAAAAAAAAGAAAGAAAATAGGGCAAAAAGACCAAGGAAAGGAAAAGGGAATACATAAAAATATTAGAACATTGAAAACAGACAGGAGGAATTGATCAAAGGAATGAAATTTCTCAAAATGAAGAGTATGAGTTTTCAGATTGAAAGGGTGCTCCCAGCACGTGAATTAAGAGACACTCACACCTTGGTTATCACTGAAATTTCAGAACCCAAAGAAGAGCAAAGTCCTAAAGGCTTCTGAATTGGGGTAAAAATAGGTCACATGCAAAGGATCAAGAAATAGAATGGCACTGTACTTCTTCACAGCAACACTAGAAGCCGAGGAAGCAAAATGTTCCAAATTTTGAAGAAAAATTATTTCTATCAGCATTCTTACACCCGAACTACCAATCAAGTATAAAGGCAGAATAAAGAGGTTTTCAGACACGTAAAGTCTCAAGAAATTTACCTCCCAGGTAGCCATTCTCAGGATGCCACCAGAGGATGTGCTCCATCACCAAAATGAGGGAGTCCATCAAGAAAGTACGTAGGTGGCTTTGGATCCAAAATACGGGGCTCTGATAAAGGAAAAAGACAAAGGGAAGTCCCAGAGTAACAGCTGTCCACTGGGCCTCAGGAACAGCTGTCCAGAGTGGGGAGGAGGTTGAAGGTCTCCAGGAGAGATGCTCCAAGAATGACATGGAACGGAGAGGTTGTCTGATGTGTTGGACCACAAAGAAAATGGTATTCGGAGAAATGTTACGATTCTGTTTGAAAGTCTGGGAAGAACTAGGGATGGTGAGTTAGAAAACTAATCAAATGAAAAAAAATCAAGGCATTTACCAACTCTTGGAAAAACAAGAAATAGAATTCAATCATAGAACTTGACTAGAGATTGGCAGTAAATAATATTTATACAGTTAAAACAACGTAAACACTGAACATTGATTTCATTAAAAAATTATGAAATAACCATGTTGGGAAGATGAGGGGTGGGGAAGTGGGGGTTGGAATGGGGTAACAGTACAGAATCCTCATTTGCCAGATTATGAAATCAATAAGTAATGTCTAAAATGGATAAATTAAAAAATAAACCAATAAACCAACCCGCTGCTGTAGAGTCAATTCTGACGCATAGCGACCCTATAGAACAGAGTAGAACTGCCCCACAGAGTTTCCAAGGAGCACCTGGTGGATTTGAACTGCTGACCTCTTGGTAAAAAATAGCCATATAAAAATATTCTTTAAAAATCTGAGTACATATCAGAAAAAATAGATGAAAGAATTGAAAGGGGTTACCTTGGGCGAGCAGTATTTTGCTGTTGGGCAGGGATGACTGCTTGTAATACTATTTTATTTTTTAAAAAAACTATGTACCTATAGAAACAAAGTAGAAAATGGAAAAATTATTTTACAACTATTTTATGACAAAGTCACATATCTCTATATTTACATAGTGATGTCAATTCTAGTGGCTGAATATACAAAATTCCTAAGCTTGACATGGCAAAGGAAGCCAGAAAATAAAGAAGAAATCATTGTGGAATAAAGAGAAACAATTTTGTTAAAAATACTTACACAAAGCCATCTTTAATCAGGTATCATTTTAAGGTTATTTTAATAATCTGTAGTCTTTTTGGAGCCCTGGTGGCATAGTGCTTAAGACCTTTTGGCTGCTAACCAAAAGGTCGGCAGTTTGAATCTACTAGCCACTCCTTGGAAACTCGATGGGGCAGTTCTACTCTGTCTTATAGGGTCGCTATGAATCAGAATCAACTTGATGACAATGGCTTTGGTTTTTGGTAGTCTTTTTGCAATTTTAGGACTCACCTGCAATTCTAATATTGTACTTTGTATCTTAGGTCTAATTCTGCTTAAGTTCTTCCTACATTGCAGGGGATCTACAAAAACAGGAGGCCTCTTTCCACTGGAGATCTTTATTTCACAAGTAATAAAGGAATCCCATTATGAAATCTGGGGTCAGAAGCCCAGGGTATAAAATTGGGCTGTAATTTACGGAATGTTATTGCATCATTAGGCATGACCAGAATTGGATAAAGTACCTGTAGATCAAATTAAAAAAAAAAAAATTTGTTTTGGAACCCACCATGTGGGAGGTGCTGTACCAGAGAGCATAAAACTCCTAGGATGTCCTAGAAAGACAACTTCAGATCAGTGCGAAGATATAGGAAGCAAAGACATGATTTTAATTTATAGGGCTGGAAAGGTACAAGGCCATAAAACAAGACACCTGTTGTTCTGCATTTATGTTAAAGGTTTTGCCTTTTAAAAAAATAATCAGAAACACATAATCATTATTCCTGACATAAATTACACTTTAGATTAAGGGTGGAAATCGTATTTTAAGAATAGGAATGGAAGGAAAAGTAAAACCAACTGCATGTAATTTTTCAAGTGGAAACAACGGCAATATGAAGATATATGGGCGTCAGACCCACTGGTAGAGGAAGGAGGCTGTGCTCTCTTACCTCTTATGGTGTCACTCCTGTGACCTCTACCATTTGAAATGCTTTGATTCCACCTTGCCCAAGGGACCTGTGAGGACTGAGGAAAGGGATGAAGGATGCCTGTGTCTGACCTCACCTTTACATTGTCTAATGACTGAAGGTATAAATCAGCTTTCCCCTTGAAGACTCAAGTGTCAGAAGCTCATGTGAAATGCTGGAAATATTAAATGATGTCCCTGAGGGTTTTATTGTTACTCAGTTTTCTCCTGTAACTGGGAGAGCTGTTCACATGAAGGATTCTCTCCCCCAGGACCTCAATTTGTATATAAAATGAAGTATGAAACTCCAACTTTTTGCCACTTTGGAAAGAAAATAAACAATTAATGGAGGCCACACTTAGCCCAGTGTATCTGTTTATATTTCAATTATGTCTCCACTTGTTCCCAGAGAATAGTTCACACCAACAAAGGTATGAGTGCACTCTTACTACAAATTCTTATTTCCAGGGCAATAAATCTACTATTGCTCAAAAAATCTCCAAAGACAATTCAATGTGTTTTTGTAAAGGATAAGAGCAAAAGGTCTTCCTTTTATCTATTCAGCAGAGGAAGTGTGCTGATTAGAACAGAGGGGCAGAGTGCCCGCCGCCTGGGTTCTATTTTCTAGTGCCTCATTGCGGTGTTGGGCGTGCATCTGAACCTCCCTTCCAGATTCTTTCTGTAGTTATTTTTTATCTGCGGACTTTTAAATCTTCTAATAGATCTTGATTCATTAATTCTCACACTACCGTTATAACATAAATAAATTATCACCATTTTTCTCGTGATAGAGAAATTAAAGCGACTTGCTCAAGTCTCCCCATTTGTAAATGGACAGGTAAGGAATCCCTATGCCAATCCTCAGCTTTACAAATCTCTTAAGTCTTTTTTCCTCTTCTCTCCATCAAAGTCTGAAGTACTGCTACACCAAGGATATATTCCCTACTGTAAAAACATTACATTTATATTGAGCTTAAAAAATTTTAAAGCAATTTCAAACCTCTTATTTGATTTGACTTCTATAATAGCTCTATGAGGTAGGTATTTATAGACTCTGAAAGGAGGATAACAGCTTAAACAGTTGAGAAGAAGAGCCAATGAAATACTAAGGGTTACCTAAGACATTGTAGAATCTTAATTATGCCAGGTTTGTAAACATAAGTTGGCCAGACATATGAAAATATTGACTAGCCTGGCTGTGCCTGTGCTATGATAGTGGATTGATCTCTACAGGACCCTTTGCTCTGTGTTCTAGCATCATATTCTAGGTATGAAAGGATGTTCAGAATAGTGTAATGAACTCTTTTAACACGAGTTCTCTAGCCATTGAACTATGGTGGAATTAGGGATGATGACACTGCTTCTCTAGAGGGCAAGGGAAAGTATGAGGGCTGAAGGGCATTCCAAATAGCAGACAAAGAAAAACGAAGAAATAAGGTTCTTCTCCCACCTCCTCCCCCAGAAGCCTAATCTTCTGAAATAGGCCCAGTGTTCGTTTGTAAGTAGAAATGGTGCTGTTTAAAATAGTGTGCATTTAAGAGAACTAGAAAACCATCCCTCTTCCAAAATATCTTCTCAACTGACTTCCTTAATTCCTGAAATTCCACCATTAGGAGCTCATTCCCTTAGATTAAAGCATTATTCCATGTTGAAATACAAATGCCTCTGGAGAGGTAGTACCTTAAGTGAGGCACTCTTAACCACAGTGTGGTAACAAACTGGTACATCACAGATCATTGGGAGAGGGGGGCATGGAGTTCCAGCTCTTCCAAGGACAAGGTGCAGGCATTTGTAATCATGTAATAGACTAGTGGGCAGATAGCTGATACAAGTATGACTGATGCAAGCAGCGACTCTTATCCATGAAGTGCGTGTGGTTGACAAGACTACACTGAGCTATTATCCATCATTAATACCTTAGAGCAGTGGTTCATAACTGTTGTTCTACATCAGAATCACCTGATAACCTTTTAAAAATGCAGATATCTTGACTGAACCCTAGATATGCTGATTCAGAATCATCTGGGAGTGGGGCTAAGGCATGTTTATTTTTACCAAAGTTCTATAGATGGTTCTGATGCTCAGCCTGGACGGAAAACCACAGCCTCAGACAGAATTTGTATATGAGATCCATGTCAACTGGATGGTTTGCTAGCAGAAATGTTGATAGTTGGGGGAGGGCAGATGGGGGGCCTGGGCACTGAGTACCAGAACAGGTGGTAAGGGGAAAGAGAGGTGCCAGAAAAAACAAAGTAACCAAAGGAAAGCCAGGAAAGACCCAACACACAGTGTCTACACTGCAATTTTGACAAACTATCCAGGAATATTATTACCAAGACTTGAAGGAACAACATTAATCTATGAAAGTCAGGACTTCTGCATAATGCTATTTAAGAAATGCTAAAGAAATTATTATTTATGCTTATATAATTCTGGTTTATTTCATTCTTTTAAATGGTTGAAGAAGCTACTAATAATCATTTCAGTACTACAGTATCTTTTTCCATCCCATTCTTTATAGTCTCACCCCTAAATCTAATGCTACTCAGCTTGTTCTTGGTTATAACCCAAGGGGAGACCTTGCCAGGTGTTATCAGTTAGAATTAGTTCTGCCAGTGTAAAACAGAAAACCCCAAATCATACAGGCTTTAACAAGACAGAAGATAATTTCTCTCATGGAAAAAAAGACTAGAGAGAAGCAGCTTCGTGTGCATTCCATGTCATCGGGGCCCGGCCTCGTTCTGTCTTGTCTCCACCATCTTTAGCATGTGATTTCTTCTCATGGTTCAAGCTTGATCCAGCTCCAGCCAGCAGGCAGGAGAAAGCGGGGCAAGGAAGACAGCATTGTCCTCTCCTATCTGCTTCAGGACGCTTGTGTGTAGGACCCTAAAAGTTGTCTACATCCCTTCTCCTATATTCCACTGGTCAGAACTCAAGTCACATGGTCAGACCTCAAGTCACATGGTCAGACCTAGTTGTCAGGAAGCAAGGAGGCAAGGAGTTGTTTTGGGTGAGCTCATCGAAAAATGCAGAAGGAGAAGAGAATGGATGGATATTGGGGGCTAGCTAGCAGTCTCAGCCATACCAGGAATTGTGCACCCAGCTAAACCACTATTGGCAGTCACCTTATGAACCTAGAATATCCCACCGGAAAGGAAGCAAATGAGTGCAGTAAGAGAAGACTACTTAATTCCAGGTGTTGGGTGATTCGTGGTGATTAGGGAAAAGTGTTTTCCACTAATGAAGAGTGAGAATTTGTTGAAGGTCGTTATCTGTGGCCCAAGAGTCATAACAGAGGCCTCAAATAAATGAAGTGCTTGGTTTGTCTCTTGAAAACTTACGTTTCCTCTTGGAATTACGTGATTCAAAAACCCACCTCTTGCCTAATTAAAGGCCAGAACATGGACCTTCTTGCCCAAGTCCTGGGAGTCAACTTCTGTAATACTGTCAGAAGCAGAACAACTCACTAGGCCATGGACTTGTGTGCTAGCTGCTAGCGCTAACAACGCAAACTATGAGAAATGTTAATACTAATTTCACTTACAAATGCTGCCTATAAATGCTTAAAAAAAGATTCAGATCAATGAAAAGGTATACTTCCCCCTCATTCTAGGGCTCCAAGAGCATGAAGATTACAGATAATGTCAGTACCTTCCAACTGGTGACAGATACATCTTAGAGTACAACCAGAACAATGCTGTTCTAGAAGCACATGACCTAACACACAACAAATCTCTTTAACTCTATGGCTATGTTTGGATTGCTTCATTGACTAGAATAGTTTTAAAGGTAAAGCACTGCTTCGTTTCACTTTCAATCTCTCAAAATCATCCAATAGACTTGTTTCCCTTCTTTGTGTTTCTCATTTGTCCAGCTGACTGAATTGTATGGTCAGTTAGCTCAGTTAGTTAGGGCATTGTGCTAATGAGGTCGAGGTCACAGGTTTTATCCCTGTGGCCGACTGGTTTGCAGAGGAAAATTCTGTTCCATATCTAGTTGATTGTTCCTCTACCCCTGGCTAGCTATTCTGAAAGAAAGCTTCTCACAAAGGCGACTGAGCAGGAAAGAGTTGGGATAACACTGCAAAGATCTTTAGACAGAGTTGATAGGTCAGAAGTTGCTCTACACAAAGAGGAGCACAAAGCAATTCTGATCTAAAAGGACCTCTCTGACAGATAAGCCATTCTACTTTCAGTAGACTATGATTAGAAGCTGGAGACAGAACTGTAACATCGGGAATGGAGAAGAAAGCTTGAGTTGCAAGAGTAATTGTCATATTCCTAGTATAGAGTTCAAGGTTCTTCATTCTCTGCTCATGCTTGATCCAGGACAACACATTATGTCTATTTCCAACCCCACCTCAGTGTTTCCCACTCCGAGGTGAGTTGCCGTTACATTGCTGGAAAAAATAATCTCAGAAACAGGAATACAATTTGCCACCACTTTTACTTGTTCTAAGGAGTCCTGGTGTTTTCAATCACCATGTATGTGAAAGCTGGACAATGAATAAAGAAGACTAGGAAGAATCGATGCTTTTGAATTACAGTGTTGGTGAAGAATATTGAATATAGCATGGACTGCCAGAAGAACGAACGAATCTGTCTTGGAACAAGTACAGCCAGAATGCTCATCAGACATGAGGATGGTGAGACTTCATCTCAAATACTTGGACATGTTATCAGGAGGGACCAGTCCCTGGAGAAGGACATCATGCTTTGTAGAGTAAAGGGTCAGCAAAAAAGAGGAAGACCCTCAATGAGATGGACTGACACAGTGGCTGCAACAATGGGCTTAAGCACAACAACAATTGTGAGGATGGCACAGGACTGGGCAGTGTTTCATTCTGTTGTACATACAGTTGCTCTGAGTTGGAACCCACTCAGTGCACCTAACAACAAGGAATCCTGGTGGCACAGTGGTTAAGCGCTTGGCTGCGAAGCACAGGTTGGTGGTCCGAACCCACCAGTGGCTCTGTGGGAGAAAGATGTGACGGTCTGCTTCCGTAAAGATTACAGCCATGGAAACTCTATGGAGCAGTTCTACTCTGTCCTACAGGGTCGCTAAAAGTTGGAATTGACTCGACAGTAGTGGGTTTGGTATTTCACTTGCTCTAGATAAAAATGTCATTTCTCGCTACCGGATGGCTTTTTTTCCCCCTTATCAAAAATCTGTCAGTATGTCCACATGACCTGGAGAACAAATGTGTTTTTTATTCCTTTCCAAACAAATGCGGCTCAGCACCTGCATGGCACTCAAGGGTGGCCAGCCCTCATCCCAGCGCTGAGCACCTGCTGCCCTTGGCCAGAGAAAGTAAAAATGATTGATTCAACATCTTAATTAAGATAAACAAACAAAGAAGAACATCAAATAGCGGCCCTGACAGTTTGAAACAAACTCAAAGTACAGCTTAGCATTTCATAAAAGAAAAAGTGTTTGATGTGAGGATGGCAGCTTAATAATTTGTAAATATCACTGGCTTGGTATTATAGCTAATCCAAATATTTTCATTTCTCATCATAAGTTACCCTCTGCTGATGGCTTGTCCTCGTCAACTTACAGCTTTTACCCTGGAGCCTTCAACAGAGGTAGAGAGGAGAGGAAGAGAAGGGGTCACAGGTTCTCTGTGGAATGTGAATTACATCGTCAACTTTCTTTATACTTTCTGATTCCAAATATTCCCAGGAAAATATCACTGACCAGCCCAAAGAATTTATTGCCCTTTTTCTCATCTCCCCTAAAAAGTATCAAACTTTAAACATTATTGCTTTCCATTAGCTTCTGGTTGGTTTCTTAATTAGGAGAGCTTGAGCTCCGCCCCCGCCGTTCCTAAATTATAAAGAAATGGGGGGGGGGGGAATGGAACAACCATACTATTATGTCCCTATAATGCTGTTTTTATATCCTAATGAAATAGGCAGCTACAGATCTATACGAAAAAGTGTTTTATTGCCCCAATGCCTTACTAAAAGGGGTGGCTAGGGGGTAGGAGTGTCCTTGCTAATGCCTCTGTCTAAAATACCCTTGGGTGGGTATGAGGGATGAGCAGGAAGTTGTTGTGGCAATTATAAAAAGAAGAATGCAGGAAACTTCATGTTGGCCAGAGCATTGTGATTATGCTCTTGTGAAAAAATCAGAGAAATAGTAAGGAATTTTACCAATTTACTGGGAATTTCTAAGGGTGCATGCCAGAACTGGGTGAAAGCAGAGACAAAGGGATACCACTGGGCAGACAGAGGCTTTTGTGAGGATCCAGGCCTGTTAGATCAGCCTGTAGTCAGATATGCCTCTGGATTCAGGACACACCATTATCTCTTGTGGCTTTTCTACTCTGTTTGCTGAGGCTCTTAACAGCAGAAAATTTTCTACTACTCTCCTATGATCCAAGCCCAGGTTGGAGACCACCCCAGACAGGCATGATAGGCAGGTGCCCACAGAAGGAAGCTGCAGTTCTGAGAATTCTCCACAGGGAAGCAGTATGAGATCAGAGTTTAGATAGAGGCAGCCCCAGCCCACCAGCTTTCCCTAGTTCTGATTTGAGATTGTCCTCCTTTCCTTCCACTGTGGACCGTAAGTATCAGCAGAGCAAGCTCACCTCTCTGAGCACAACTATAGCCCTCCATGTAGCCCTTCTCTGCCAGGTCTGAAACAATCCCATCTCTGGCCATAAGGACTCAGGATGCCTTCCTTTTAGAAATGGCCTCATTTTGAGCTGCTGGGTTCACACCAGAGAGAGGAAACCTGTAGAAGGGAAGCTTAGCAACATGTCAGGCATGAGTTTCTCTTGGCAGTATGAATTCTGGCAACCTCTCAATGGTTGGCTAACTCTTGACATTTCTCAAAAAGGAATCGGTTCTGTCTTTGGTGCTCTGAAGAAAAGAGTACCAGCAACGACTTGATTTCATTTTAGTTGTAGGAAGCAATACAGTGTTATGGATACAATGCCAAACAGAGAACTTACAACTTAGGTCCTAGCTTGACAATATTCCATTGATACATTGCGTGATAACAGTGAAGTCACTGCTTCTCTTTCTTGCATATAAAATAGAAGTAACATCTGACCCATTTCTTTTTTTTTTTTTGCCATTTCAACATATTTTACATGTATAATTCAGTGACATTAATTTTGTTCATCATGTTGGCAACCATCACCACTATCTGTTTCCAAATATTTCTACCACCCTTAAGACACTCAGTGACCCCTAAGCAATGATTTCACCTTTCCCCCTCCCTCCTGTCCCTGGTAACCACTAATAAACTTTATCTCCATACATCTGCCAAATTCTAGATATTTCATGTAAGTGAGACCATACAGCATTTATCCTTTTGTGACTGACTTATTTCACTTAGAATAATGTTTTCAATGTTCAGCTATATTGTAGCATGCATCAGGACTTTATTTTTCTTGGTTGTTGTTAGTCGCTGTTGAGTCAGTTCTGACTCATGGTGACCGCATGTGTGCAGGGTAGAACTCCTTCACAGGGTTTTCAGCAAAGATGTCACCTTGAAGACTAAGGTGTGCCTGAGCCAAGCCATGGTATTTTTAATCACCTCATATGCATTCAAAAGCTGTACAATGAATAAGGCAGACCGAAGAGGAATTGATGCTTTTGAATTATGGTGTTGGTAAAGAATATTGAATATATCATGGACTGCCAAAGGAATGAACAAATCTGTCTTGGAAGAAGTACAACCGGTATGCTCCTTAGAAGCAAGGATGGTGAGATTATGTCTCACATACTCTGTATGTGTTACCAGGAGGGATCAGTTCCTGGGGAGGGACATCATGCTTGGTAAAGCAGAGGGCCAGCAAAAAAGAGGAAGACGCTCAACGAGATGGACTGACACAGTGGCTGCAACAATCCCCGGGCAGTGTTTCGTTCTGTTGTACACAAGGTGGCTATGAGTCGGGACCAACTTGATGGCACCTGACAACAACAACATAGGGTTTTCAAGGCAGCGACCTTTCAAAAGCAGATCGCCAGGCCTGTCTTCTGAGGCACTTCTAGGTGGCTTCAAACTGCCAACTTTTTGGTTAGTAGTTGAGTGCTTAACTGTTTGCACCACCCAGGGACTCCATTTTTCTTTATGACTAATATACCATTAGATATATATACCACATTTTGTTTATCCATTCATCTGTTGATGGACATTTAGGTTCTGATTAAGTTTTAAGAATTGTGCATCCTATGTAGACTTTCCACGGTACCCAATACTACTCATATTCTTAAGATAAGAGAACTTGGGCCTTCTGTCAGACATTCTCTAAAACATATTTACTTTAATTGACAAATATTGCATGTATTACATGAAAAATTTTCTAAGAAATTTAAATCTTGAAAATTCTCCTAACACAGTAAGCAGAATTCCATTTTCAACTTCACATAGTTAGAGTGGAGAGAGGGAATAAAAAAAAAAAAAAAAACCCTGAGGTCTGGGTTCCCTAAAATACATTTCAGGTAGCCTATCTCTAGTCACATCTTTTATGTCTTTATCTGAAATATTTCGGAACTCAAATGTTTTCGCCAAGTTTGAGAAGGGTGTGTGGTAGGTATTGACTTCTTCACATATATTTCATTTTTTTTCTTTATAGCCTATCCAAAGTATTTTCAGACCTCCTAAATCAGTAACCTTTCTTCCAGGTACAATCAATAAAAAGCAAGTAAGGAGCAAAAGGAAAGGAGAGAGTAAGATGTGTCCTCTCAGATGACTCTGCCTCCCAGTTAGGATGACTCAAAAACAAATAGAGTTTCTAAGCAGATCTCTAGTCGTACTGTTCTCAAGATGGGATCAGCTGCAGTAGTGTTAGACAAAAGGTGCAACTGGCCAGCTTCATCCCTCTGGGATATAAATTGGGTCAGAGAGGTAGAGACTGAAACACATAAGCAAAATGGACAACACAAATAAAATATTGATCCTCTTTCTTGTATTCCATCTCCAAAAGATAATTAAACCAACTAGCAGTGGGAAGAATGCTATTTTATAATACTGGGCCATTTTAATCTTTCATAAAATGCAACAGAGTGCAATTATCGGTATAGACTCCATGCTCACTCTTCTCACCCAATAGGACTCAGGGTTTTCAGAAATTTCAGGTGATGCTATATCCAAATGAGTTTTATTGCCAAGTTAGAAGATGTTTCTAGGGTCTGTCTCATCCATGATTTTGTGTCTGTCTAGAAAAGGTTAGGCAAAGGTAAGAGAGATATGGAGCCCATTAAAACATCTCTTATCAAAGGGAAACTTGTTAAAGAAAGATTTTAACAGCTTGAACTACCTTCGAGGCCAATAAAAGCACCAAAACTGATTATTAGACCATGAGCGGAGGTTAGAAAAAGGACGCCAGTGCTGACCGATTGGAAAGCTATTGGAAATAAATAAAATGGCTACATTCTGTGAAACAGAGGGTCACAGCACAGGAGCATCTTGAAAAGCCATAGGTGCGCTGATTACATTTATCAAGGCATTAGTGAATGTTTTGTGTATGGCTTGTTTTTGCAGGTCTTTTGTATGAGGTATTTTTAGATAAACTGATTTCACAGAGGAGGAGGGAGGTAGTAAGTGTCACATTGTGTTAATACACCAGCTTGCCACCTCTGGGATCAAATCTGGCGCAGGGCACAAGTGAAATGAGTTTGGTGGCCTCAAGCTAGGCTACTACCAATATTTATCCTTAAACAAAATCACAAATCATTTGCTGGCAGTCTGAATCTGACACCTCGAGCTGAGACGACAAGAGTGTTATAGGTCAGAGGAAGACTCAGTGGCAGAGCCGGGTCAGGGAACCGGCCATTACCTCCAAGTCTCCAGCCTGCCTTCATTCAGCTCATGCCACCAACAATCTTTCTCATCCATAAACACTAACATTCACACTGTTTTTACAACCCCTCTTTGCCTGCCAAGCCGAACGTTAATATTCCAAATAACATTTCATGAAACCTCCAGTTAGAATCTAAGTCCCCATTATTTAGTCAATTCTAATAATAGTAATTTCATAGTGTCTATGAAGAGGCTTCCTATTTTTAGCAAGTCGTTTATTCCAGTGAATTCTAAATCTAAATATTGCTTGCAATGAAGGGCTACTGTGCTACTCTGATGAAAACACGGAGAATTAGAAAACGACGACTGTGTGAATGACATTTACAGAGATCTCATACTGGAAAGGGCACATTTTATTGTGACTCTGTGTCAAAAGCACAGTTTCATCAGAGGACAGGAGGCAAAAGGAACAGGCAATCAATACTTGGGCCTCTGATATCTGAACTGAGAAAGAAAATCATTATCCTGTTACTTTTATTGTGGCATGAGGCTTGAAATACTGTGCCTTGTTTCCATAATAATCCAATATTTTGGGGGTTACAGATTAAAAAACACCTCATAGCGATGGTCACGTGAAACCAGAGCACAAAGTACAAAGGAACGTGTACACACACACATTTTACAGTAGGAAGTGAGAGAAATGCTGACTGAAAAAGAAAAAAGTTAATCTTTTGGGGGGAAAAATTGTCCAACTTCCTATCAGTATTTATCTAATAGCATATGTTTAATAGTTCCTCATTTTCATTTTTTTGTGTGTGCAAAACACAGGGATTTTCAACAGAGAAGAGTCCCCTCACTTTGTACCTCTGTATTTATTGCAAATCTTGTTCCACTGTTACAAAACTAAAGCAAACCAATGTGGGACGTATCTGGAATTGGACATTTCATTTTGAAGCCAGCTATATTATTCACTTCACACTGGCAAAGACCTGGTCCTTGAATTTCTTGCTGACAAAAGAGGAGGAGTTATCTATCACAAACCTTTTTGAAACTCTATGTGTCCAGCCTTAAGTACAATACCAATTCTTCCTAACTGCTTCTAATATGACCCTTTATTTGTTAGTATTTTCAAAATACTTCAAGACAATTACCCTTCCCTCTCTAGATTTCAGCATCCAATTTAAAACTCTATTTGAATATATATTATGGATAATGGAGTTATGTCAGTCATATTTATGTTGCAAAAACAACTATAGCAGTCCTCATCCTAACTTTCTGTACTTTTCTGAGTTGGTGTCATAATACAGTTATTTAAATTACTCTGTTTTTTCTATTTGAATTATTATTGATGAGATTAGCATTATACAGTCAGAAAGTCATGACCTGCTTTTCTAGGCTGTCTGCTGCAGCCCCACAGAGAGCTAAGTGGGTCCTTAATGAACAAGGAAAGGTTATCTGGACGCACGGGTATCTCCCACTCTGCTCTGGCTAGAATCTCCAGAAGCCACAGATAACAGTTCAAAGTCATGCAAATGTGGGTTATGGCTACCACTTTGTTCCTCACAGTGAGGCTGTTCCTGTGATCCCTTGGCGAACGCACAACAGCAGTAGAAAAAAAGATGCTCTCAGAGACCTAATCCATCCTGGCAGCTGATGGACTTCACTTGAAGAAAATACTACAGTCACCCACCAGTCTTGCTAAAATTAGGAAACACTGACAAAACCAGGTATCGATGAGGATGTGGAGCAAATGGAATTTTCACACCCACTATTGGTGGGAAGGTAAATTGGTACAACTGTTTGGCAAACTCTACTAAAGCCGCAAGTGCACATACCGTCTTTCCCGGCAATTCCTCTTGTAGTTATATACCCAGCAGAAATGCCAACATAATGTACACCAATAGACAAGCACAAGGACGTTCACAGCAGCATTATTCGTAACAGCCCCCAAGGTAGAAACAACCCAACATGTCTACCTACAATAAAATGGATAAATAAATTATGGTATATTTATACAATGAAATACTGTACAGTCATGAGAACAAAGGAACTACTGCTACATGCAAAAACATGGATGATTCTCCCAAATATAATGCTGAATGAAAGAATACAGACACAGAAAAATAAACATTGTATGATTCTGTTCATAGAAGTACAAATACAGAGGAAATTAATCTATTGTTCTAGAAGTCAGAACAGGGGTTACTTTTGGAGCAATAATTGGGAGGTGCTGTGCAGAGAAGCTTCTGGGTGGTGGTAGTGGTAATGTTTTGTATTTTGATCTGGGCGGTGGTTACATGAGTATGTCCACTTTTTAAAAAAAAATCATTAACCTCTATACGGCAATAAAATAGTAATAAATAAAAAGAAATTGGTTTAAATTAAAACAGGAACCATTTCAACTGGACATTAGGAGGAATTTCTGGACCGCCAGGTAAAAGAATACCTAGAAGTTAAGTAACTGGAATCAGAATTGCTGGCTATCTTTAAGAAGAGAAAGAAAACCATCTGACAGGTGGACAGATCCACAGATCCCTTGAGGTCTCTTTCAGCTCTGTTCTTCAGTTAAATAGCAGAATGGTGGGTTGGGGTGGGGGGATCTACCTCTCATAGAACTTTGCACAATGTCTGGCAGGAGTAAATGTTCAAAAATACTAGCCCCACCATATTATTGTTAATATTACTTACAGAGATCATTGCAAAATTTAGGGCTCTTGTCCTAAACTCACTATCAACAGAGGAACATCCCTAATTCAGTTTCTCTCTAAGTCTCTGTCACCTGTTCCCCCGGTGATAAAGGAGGAAGGAAACCCAGTTGATTAACATAAACTGTAGTGATTCTATGATGAAACATGGTATGTAAATATAAAGTATTATTATTATTATAAACTCAGCTAACTATAACATTGATGTTGTCAGAAACATCCATTTAAATGGTAACTTGAAACTGTCAACGCTGGCACAAGAATTAAGTTACTACAGTCACCCATGGGCTTTGAGAAGTAAAGGGAATCACCAAAGGGCTCTTAGGGAGCTAAAATGAGGTAAAAGCTGGGTCCTTAGAAAACATGTAAAAATGGTTTCTCAAGCTTATGCAAATCCATACTATTTTAGCTATCATTTAGAATTTTCCAGAAGTTTTCTTCCCATTGATCATGCTTTTTCCAGACTACACTCTTTCTGCCTCTAAGAAAAATCATACTCAAGAGATGCAACTGAAATGCTTTTTTTTTGGCAAATGAAAAATATCCTTAGCTACCACGGCCTCATCTACCTTGAGACCAAAAGTAGATGGTGCCCTCTAGTTCTACTACTACAGACCATTCTGATCAGGGCCACAATACATGGATCCTGATAGAATGAGTGAAAATGTGAGACAGAACTCAAATTCTCAGAAAGTCCAGACTTACTGGACTGATTGAGATGAGAGGAATTCCCTGAGAGTACCACCCCAAGATACTCTTTAAACATTAAACCGAAATTATCACTTGGGGTCATCTTTTCGCTAGTAACAGACTGGGTCATAAAATAAAGAATATCACCTGTGAATACTGCACTCCTTTGAAAAATAATCTGTATGAGACCAAACAGTCAACAATTACCCTAAAGCAAAGATGAGAAGGCAAGGGGACAGAGAAACTAGAGTTCTGGAAATGGTACAACCAGAAGGGAATGAATATGAACAATGACGCACTGTGAAAAATGCAACCAATATTACTGAATAATTTGTGTGGAAATTGTTAAATGGGAACCTAATTTGCTGTGTAAACTTTCACCTTAAACACAATAAAATATTATTAAAAATATAAACTTAGCTAAAATAGGAGATACATGCAGAATACTTTCAATGCTTCATAAAATGTTCTTTTGAAAGGTGTAAGGTTTGAAGTCAAGTTCTTTAGAATGCTATCAGATTTTTAGCTTAATTCCTGTGTACTGGCTTTCTGAAAATTACTGATTCTTGCTTGGAAAATGGAAATGCGTTAGAGCAACGAAGGTCTGAAAAACCGGAAATATATTTATGCTTCATAAAAAGACCTATGTAAGACAAAAAAAAGTTATGTGGATATTTAAGGTCCTTTCAGTTTCAGGTTTTAAACTTCTCTGGAGTAGCTTTCCGGCATAAACTGAGGCACTAAAGTTCAGTTACAAGCAACACAGCAGTTCTCTGAATTATGACCAATCCCTTATATTCTGGAAACTTTCTCAGTTGTTACTAAATTTCTACATTATATGCTGCCATTACATACTGCAGGAAACTAAATCATGGGGCAAATGTCCTGTGTGAGTATATATCTATACAAACTAGGCCACAGAACTAGCAAATCAGTCTAAGAGCAGACACTCCTCAGATTTCTACAAAGCATGCCTAGGAGAACTATCACACATATTTGCAAATAATATTGAAAAGCCAATTTAACAAGTTTTATGAGCTCATAATGACCAATGGTTAACAGTTTGTTTAGTGTTATTCTCTTCACTCAAAACTTTATAGACATGCTCTATGAGTACAAGCCCTGGGCCAGGTACTGAAAGGAAGACCTGGTTCTCTACGAGCTTACTGTAACATGGAAAGCTGAATGCCGGAAATGGTTCATTGACAAGGTAAGAAAGTATGATTAAGTGCCAAAATAAATGTCTAGAATTCAGAGAAGGCAACGCTTACAGGCTGTGGAAAAAGGTGTCTTGAGCTGGACTCTGAAAGATGGTAGAGGGAGAGAAGGAGGTTAAGCTTTATAGAAAGGGGAAACAGCACACATGACAGCCTGAAGCCTATGCTGAGTATGGCATGTTCTTGGCCAACAGAGAGAAAACGTATTTGATTGAGACTAAAGCTTTGGTTTGGAAACCCTGGCGGTGCAGTGGTTAAGAGCTACGGCTGCTAACCAAAAGGTCAGCAGTTCGAATCCACCAGGCGCTCCTTGGAAATCCTATGGGGCAGTTCTACTCCGTCCCATAGGGTCACTGTGAGTGGGAATTGACTCGACAGTAGTGGGTTTGGTTTTTTTTTTTTTTTTTGGTAGAGCTTTTGTTGAATGCATGACTATGGGTGTGCTTTAGGAAATAAGCTTGACATTTTTATTCTATGAGCTTAGGAAGGACGATGGAATACTTCAAAGGTCAAGCTAAGAGGGTTCTAATTTCTTTCAGTTACGTGGAGTCATCGGATGTTTTCAGTCAGGAAACAACAAGATAAAACCAGTGTTTTTCTAGCAATGGGATGATTTAAATATAGTTGTTCTACAACTGTTCTCTTATTTACCAAGTTGTTACATTTTTCAGACAGAATAATAATTTTTAATAAATAAATTAGTAGTTGTTTTAGGTTCTTTCTGGAACAATGCGGCATATCTGTACCTAGTTAATGGAAAGGAAATGTCAAATTTAAATGTTCTCCCATAAATTTTTCTTAAATCTTGTTTTTTTTTTTTTTTTTTTTACCACTTTTCTACAGGTGGCCAAAAAAGAACAAGTAGTAAACAAATGTAATAACGGGAAATTCTGGAAACCACTGATTATGCTCATTAATTAGTTCAGTGGCTTTTTTTTTGAGGGGATGATGAATGTACTTTCAGTTGAAAGTTTATATTGCACACATATAATATATCCATATTTTATGTTAGTAGTATCACTTATATAAAGGAATTACACATATATTTACATTTTATATTTAATGCGGCAAAAGTCAAGTATACTTGAACACATTTGAAAACTACTGATTTTATATAGCCATATTTGAATCTATTCAATTCCAACAAATTTGGACGGAACTATAGGGAACTTCATTTTTATCACACAGGTGATTTAATAGGGAAGGACTGCTATGGCTTTTGGTTACTTCACAGTACAATGAAATAGTACTTCTATCCGTAATGAAGGCAAATTGTCTAAAGTAAAATAGTATTTTTCAATATACTTTGCCTCCACTAGTACTAACTTAGAGTTAAATGAGATTGAATGAGTTCATGGATACCCCACTGAGGCTCTGTGTATTTCCCAACTCTTGGTACACATAGTAGGTGCTTAATAAACATTTTATAGGCCAATCAATTAAAGGACTGACTATAGCAGGGAGTCTAGACTTTAGGTCCTGTTATTGATTTTGCTGCACATTAATTACCAAGCAGATTTGGGTATATAGCTCCTTGGTGCTATTTTTTTCTTTTCTTTTCTGAAATCCAGATGATAAAACTTCCTTTACAGAAATATGGCAATGCTTGCGATACTGTGCGTGAAATGATTTGTACTCCTTGGGAGAACGGGATCTCATAAATAGAAGGCATTGTTCAGGTTACCCATAGCATTCAAATTTAATTTGTACCACATGGAATATGTGGAAGGTCCATGACCTCAGTAATGAAAGCTGCTGCGCCCTTGATGCCCATGGAAAAAAGCTTTTCTCCTTGTTTTTCTGGCTGCAAGAGAGTGACTGCTGTTTCCCTTTCCTGTCTGTTCTAACTACAATACACTATTTTCTTCAGCCTCATCCCAATATCTCATTACGGACACTGAACAAACAGGTCCTTTAAATTGGAGAGGGTAGAAGGTGCATACATCTGAAAGAGCAGTAATAAGGACCATAAACTTAAGAATGAAGAGTTGAGAGAGATGGGTAAAGAACACTGACTAGGACGTTGGAGAAGAGACAGATCAATCCTAACGATTCATCATGCCAGGAGCTGTCCAAATAATCAAAGGTATCAGCCAGGGTGATGTATAGCTGATGTCACTTGGCGAGACCCTTAACAAGGCAGCTAGTACAACAGCTGCTGCTGGTCAGTGAGTATCACAGAACATGCCAGGCCAGGCCAGGGGAACATGGACCATCCATCACTGACCCAGCTTAATGGCTACGTGTATTAGTAAACATTCTCTGTGGCTGACAGCCTGTAATGGTACAGGATGTCCCTCTACTGTCCCCCAAGTAAACCGACCCACCTGACAGATGTGTGAAACCTGTGGTCTTAGATTCTTTGGATAACCCTAATCTATTCTATTCTGCTGATAGAAGCAAGGGTGGGTCTTTAGGAAGAGTAAGAGAAAGGGGTTATTTGAAGCCCCCATTTAGCAAATGCATTCATAATCTATTCTTCCCCAAGATTTTTTCCCTTAACCATAAATCAGACAAGTGACAGTGTATGCTGACACACATGCATTATTCTATAAGCACTACTGTAGGTGAGTTTTATCTATCTCTCTCCCCACTATGGATCAGAAATTCCCAAAGTAGAAATAAAATCCACTCTCTGTACTAAAGATATCTAAGTCTACTTTAACTACATTATGTTCTTGGAGGGGATATCTTAATGGACTAAGTATGAGGTTTGAAATATCTAGACTTCCTGGAACCACAGGTTAAATTCCCAGCTGAATCGGCTCAGTCCTCCAGTCTTCACTGGCAGATAAATTAAGGCCCTAAGAAGCTACTGTGCACAGATCTCAGGTCTCCCCCTCCTCCCCCTATCTTGCCCATAATCTCATCTATTTTTTTTAAAGTGGACATTAAACTTGGTTCTGGTGTCTTTTACCTCTTTGCAAAATTCTGTACGTTCTGTATTAAGTCTGATGTTTATCACTCAAAAGGGAAGCATCATTTGAGGTGACAGTGAACACGCTACCATGTCTGAGACAGTCTTAAGCTTCCGAGGTTTGAAGTGGGCAGGTAGGCCATTGCAATTTCAATGACTCCTTCCTAACTTTTTACCTTTTGTTTGCCTGGACTTGAGCTACCTGTCTTGCCTCACCCTCAATGTATCCTCCTCTTGGCCTGACCCTGGCTTATCTCTCTAGTTTGGCTATTGACTTTGCTTTGAATTCTGTCACACCGCACAACTTGGATTCTGGACTTTCCCCTACTCTTACCTCCAAGATTTGCATGATCCCTCAAGCCTTCCTGCATTTTTTTGTGGATGAAGAAGGGACACAGTATAATGGAAAGAGCCCTGGCCTGGGAAAAGTTAAGACAGTTTCCATTTGAACTATTTCCTTGACTGTCCCTATTCAGTCTTGTCCTGTATTCAAGTCCCAGGACTGCCAAAAGTGGTTCTGTAATCATGGGCGAGTCATTTGATTTATCTGCATTCTGGTCTGTAGAACAGGTGTGCTGGACTATGAGTGCATGGCCCCTTCCCAGTTCTAATATTCTTGGATCCTCCTTAGTTTATAACCAGGACCCCTGTCACCCAGGCTTCATCTCAATAGAGAAAGGGACTGCAAACCAAAATTTTATGCATTA
The DNA here is from genome assembly GCF_024166365.1 of Elephas maximus indicus. NCBI lineage: Eukaryota > Metazoa > Chordata > Mammalia > Proboscidea > Elephantidae > Elephas > Elephas maximus. The sequence goes on along the minus strand of NC_064837.1, from coordinate 45,296,607 downwards.
TTATACCACAAATTACTGCCAATTGAACATTCATTCTGTGATAAAAATTTCAGAATTGTATATTGTGCAGAGAGTACTGGTACTTTGGAAATTTACATCAAGTGAGAGGAGACTCCATAGCATAGTCTCAAAGAGAGACTTACTTTTATTTATTTATTTATTTTGTGGAAGTTGGAAGCAGTGAGGATTATTGCTCACTAGAGAGTGGTGGTGAAGAGGATGGACTTTGGACCTGGACCGCTTGGTCTGAATCCAGTTTCCACCACTTACTCGACCCCTCTGTGCCTCAGTTATCTCATCTGCAAGAAGGAGACAATAACATCTACCTTATAAAGGTTGCTGGGAGGATAAAACGAGTTACTGTTGGCAAAGTGCTTAAAATTGTGCCTGGCATACAGTAGGCACTACATAAATGCTTGTTAAATAAAAGAAAAATACTGGAGCTATAAATTCCCTGTGTATCTCAAAGCACGTTTCTGTGTATATCCTGAGCATTGATAGGTACAATAGATATTATGATCCATACTAAATATCTAGAATTAAGTTGTATGCTAGCTTGTAGAGAAACTTTGATGCTACTGATCATTGTCAAGATTTCTGGAACCATCATCAGATAAGCTGGGTGTGTGTGTGAGTAAGAGAGAGGAGAGAGAGAGAGAGGCCTTTAAGACTCACCAAAAAAAGTCTGTCTCTAAAACACTTCAATTTTTCACTGGTGTATCGTGCCTAGCTCAAGAATAGGATATAGTACATATGCGTTGTTAATAAACCTCGTATAGAGAGTACTGACACTTGAATAGCCTTTAATGTTTTCTGACATCTGGCCAGGGCTAATTGTAGATGTTTCTATAGGTTGGTTTCTGCTTATCAGTATTCAGCATCATTCAGATACTGGGGCAGTTCTGTGATAGATTCTCGTCTCATACCCAGTAGACAAAGGTAGGCGTAACTTAAGCCTTCAACTAGGTACTGTGTTAGATCTGGGGGAATAGCTTGGCTAACACTTACTAGACTCCACTTACATGCCAGTCACTGCTCTAAGTGCTTTATGTGTATCAACTCACTGAGTTCTCAGAACAACTGTATGAGTTAGGCACTCTCCTGTTTCACAGATGCAGAAACAGGCACAGAGAGAATAAACAATTTCCCCAGATTACATACTGCTAATGTGTATCAGAGTTCATCATCAGCAAGCCTTTTAGCTTACTGGTTGGGGTTTAAGGCCAAGTTCCAGGAATTTTGGGAAACTGGAGGAAGAATTAGGCACCACAGATCTGGGATAAAGAAGCTACTAGTGTGGTGGGATTCTTAACAGAACCCTGCAGTTCCCTGGCCCAGGGCACCCTGTACAGGCAGGTAGTGTAAGGGCTGAGGCAGGTAAGGAAAGACACCATGGTTTAACATCTGACACTCAGCCCCCAAAAGAGACTGACACGCTTCTCATCACTCCTTTTACACTTGGTACACATCTCTACACTCCCAAGCTCTGCTCTTGTCCATGTGTCCCTGAGCGTGAGGTCTGTATCTTATTCTCTTTATGCATTTTGTCCAATCTGAGTACCAACGTTACCCTCTGCAATTAAAACACCAGGAAGATGTTTTAACCTAACACTATTATTCAGATTAATGAAATCTAATAGCAACTCTTTCACCTCTGGGTTATTCCAAATCAAGTGCTAATGACCAAAGACCATTCCTCATCTTGTGCTTGGGTAGGGAGCTCTGAGAAATGAGTCTTGGGCTCCATCCAGTTTTTAGTGGAAAGTGCACACATCACAAAACTTACTTTCAAAATTTGCCTCCTTTCTGACAGTCTCTCTGGGAAGGATAGGAAATCCAAGCTCAGCCCTTGAACTGAAAAACCCTCACTTCCAACAATGCCCCTTTGGGTCAGAAAGCAGGTCAGGAAACTTGTCCAGCCATGGCCACTACTGGGCTGTCTGCTCTAGGGCTAAAAAAAGATGCATATTTCCTGGAATATCTGCCCTGCAACTTTTACAGGAACAAGATTCATTAAATTAAAAATAATAAACCAGACAATTTTCTTGCTGCAACCTGTTTCTTAGAACTTCCTGCCCATATGGGAGCCTCCTCATGTCCATCCCAGGTTAGGGCATCAAAAAGGCTTTGTTTTAAGTTTATTAGGAAAATGTTTTGCATCCCACTTTGGTGAGTAGCATCTGGGGTATTAAGAGCTTCCAAGTGCCCATCTATGATGAATCAATTGGTCCCAACCCACCTGGTGCAAAGGAGAACGAAGAACACCAAAGACACAAGGAAAATATTAGCCCAAGAGACAAAGGGGCCACATAAACCAGAGACTCCATCAGCCTGAGACCAGAAGAACTAGATGGTGCCCGGCTACCATCAATGACTGCCCTGACACCCGGCTACTATCATTGACTGCCCTAACGGAACACAACAGAGTCCCTGACAGAATGGGAGAAAGCATGGAGCAGAACTCAAATTCACGTAAAAAGACCAGACTTAATGGTCTGACTGAGACTGGAGGAACCTCCGAAGCCATAGTTCCCAGATGCTCTGTAAACCCAGAACTAAAACCATTCCCAAAGCCCACTCTTCAGACAAAGATTAGACGGGACTATAAAACATAAAATAATACTCGTGAAGAGTGTGCTTCTTAGTTCAAGCAGATACATGAGACCAAAAGGCAGCTCCTGTCTGGAGGCAGGATGAGAAGGCAGGAAGGGACAGGAACTGGATAAATGGACACAAGAAACCCCGGGTGGAAAGTGTGAGTAAGGTGTCACATTACAGGGATTGCAACAAACGTCACATAGAAATATGTGTATAAATTTTTGTATGAGAAATTAACTTGAGCTATAAACTTTCACCTAAAGTGCGCACGCACACACACACACACACACACACACACACACACACACGAGCTTTGTTTTATGTTAAACTCAAAGGTCTCTTTCTGCAGATTCTTCCAGAATTGCTGCATGGGGAGAGGAAGGGTTATTTCCAGCAAAAAACTGATTTGCTAATTGACTACTTAAAACAAAAAACAAAACAACATATATAAAAACAAGAAAAATAATACCTTAAATTTGTTTCTACGAATGAATAAGCATATACAACTATAAGTAAGATCTTAAATTTTACTAGACAAACGTATCAAAATAGAATAGAAGCATAATAAAATGTTAACCTGACTCGTCCTTGCATAAAAATACCAGACATTGTATGGTCCTTTATGATAACAAACTGTCTCATATATCTCATATAATCCTCACAACAACTCTGTGAAGTATATCATGAGGAAAGAGGGTCCCGGAAATTTAAGTAACTTGCACAGGCCTCATGCCAGTTAAGGGGTAGATACAGGCAGGGTTTAGGTCTCTCTGTCCCAGCCTCTTTAAACCATCTAGTGTTCCCAAGTTAGCACGCACAGTGGATTTCAACTGGTCCTTAGATCAGCTGCATTTGCTTCACCTGGGGAACTTTAAAAATATAGTTCCCAGGGTCTTTAGCCAGTTCTACTGGGTCCTAGAATGAAATTCTGGTCAAGAAATTGCAAATTTACATTTTTACAAACTCCCCTAAGTGATTCTATTGTGCAGCCATATTTGAGAGGCAGCTTGCACACTAAGCATTCTTAGAAACAACTAATAATGCAGTGTTATTTCAGAAACAACTAGTAATGGAACGGTGCTTACTGCAATGGTTGCGGTAGTTGCACACACTGCAAAAAACCATACTAAGGAAAGGGGGCTGAGTGAAAAGAGGAAAACTAAGGTGCAGAAAGTAAACGCGAATTAACAGCTGGCATAATTTGAGGAAGGGTACTACACAATACTTTACACAAATACTTTACCTAGATGAGAGGATTTCGGAAAATGAGTTAATCAAGGAATAGTTTAAGAAAGCAAGGGTTTTTACCCTGAGATATAATAACTGTCTCCAAATATTTGAAGGGGTGTCCCGAACAATCGGGGAGTAATGGGAAGATAGAACTAGTAAGCAGCAGCTGTGGAAAGGCAGGGTTAGACTCAGCAGCATAAAGATCCTTCAGACCCTGGAGAGCTCCCCCACCTCCCTCAGCACAGCGGAGCAATAGCAGCAGTGATGAAGTAGGAAGCCCCACCTTCTACTGCAGGATTAAGTACGCAGTGGTAGTTCAGTGGTAGAATTCTCACTTTCTGTGCAGGAGACCTGGGTTCAATTCCTGGCCAATGCAACCATCTGTTAGTGGAGGCTTGCATGTTGCTGTGATGCTGTTGGGCGTGGGGTCACCACGAGTTAGGGGCTGACAGATTCCTACACTGACTAGGAAGCTGGCTTTACTGTCTGTAATTCTTTATTCTCTCTATACTATCTTATTCATTCTTCTCAAAATATCCATGTAAGAGGAATAATGGTACACATTACTGATAAAAATTTTACAGTCAAGAAACGAAATTCAGTCAAGATGCTAAGAGAGATGAACTGAGTTACCAAAGGTGATGTGTTCTGTTAGTAAATCTAAGAAAGATCTCTTCTTCCTGGCCTTCCCCATTTCTGCCCCTTACCTCCACCCTATATCCACTTGGTTGTCTCTTATGAAGCCCTAAAGCACCTTGAAATATAGCCTGAAAACTGATGCCCTAGGCCAGTTACCTTGAAACTTAAAAATGCAGATGCCTGGATATGACTCTCAGTTAACTAAATCAGGATCTGTGGGGATGGAGCCCAGAATCTGTATGCACAACCAGGTTGGGGCACTACTGCCTTACACTTTCTTCCATCTGAAACGGGGACCAGAAATTTGATATTCTTGTATTCTATTTTTTTTTATATACTATTCTTTGTAATTGCTGATTGATTTCTATGAGTCCATCCAAAAACATCACCAGGTGGGTACCTTTCCATATAAACATCTCAATGTCCACACTTTATATTTACATAGGCACAAATATTTATATAATGATTACAAGTTTACAGAGGTAGCAGATGGCTGCAAAGGTGATATGAATGTATTCAAGTAATCAGAATGGGTTTCACTGTGTATTTTACAGCTTTCCTACACAGGAAATTTTCTCGGTAAATGTCAACCTTTACCCAAATTATAGCAATATAAAGTATATGGATATGGGAAGAGTACAGAGTTAGAAAAAATTCTCTGCCCTTCCCATAGGCTCTGAGTAAATATCCCATTGGATTAACTGGAGTCCACTTGATTGCTACAGTTTCAATAGCTTGTTCAGACATCGATTGCCGTCATGTCACTAGGAGAAAAGGATTAATAATAGGGTGCTCAGGTTGGCTCAATACTGCTGATAGTGCCTGACAAAAGACCGTTAGTAGGACTCCCATGGGGATGCTGCCTGTGTAGAAAAGCTACAAGCAACATCATTCAGGATTCTGCAGAATAATGATTAACTCTAGAACTTCATCCTACAAAACCCAACCAACAGTTTTTATTGTTTCCAAATAAATTCACTCTCTGACCTTCCTTCTCTGCTTAGGTTCACAAATGCTCCAGAGTTAAAATCCCAAGTGGATACCCACAACCGTGGTTGTGTCCTTGTGTAAGTCACTGTGCCCTGATTATTTGCAAGAGATAGATTTTTGCCAATCCTGGTCATGGGAAACAGTAAGGGAGTAGAAAAGGTTGGTTTTGGTGAAGGTTTCCTGATTAAATTTTATGAAAGAAAATGTTTCACCTTCCCTGGGAACTCTGTAAAAGTTGTGTCTAATGGGTACCAAATCTGAGCGGGTCACCAGTTCTGGGAGTCCATTTAAAAGAGACCCCATTCAATGTTCAGCTGGGATTAAGATGAAGGAGGACATTAAGGAGAAACAGTGACAACTCCTCATATTAAAAGTGACAGAACTGTAGTGTTAGAATGTGTCATCTTCCTGGGCTGTGTCTTTCCTGTTTGGCCAAGATTTGGAGAAAGGGACTAGAAAGAAGGGGACAAATTCTGACTTCTACTAAAAATAAGAATGGCTTATAATTTGAACAGATCAAATATATTACAAAATTCATTGGACTTATTGTATAAAATATAGGCAAAATATAATTACCTATAAGAGTGGCAAAAATGAAATTCCAACATCTTTTTTTCTCGGGCTCCCCCCTCCTTACATGACAATAATTCCAACCTGTTTGTTTTTGGCAGTAAAAGGTGTTAAGGGCATTTATCTCCACAGCTATATGACTTAATAACTACATGACTTCTTATTCAACTGCATTTAGATGATTTTCTGAGTTTTCATAACAGCTTTATTTATTTATGCTTTAATGCCTTTCCTCTTAAGAGCTCAAGATGCTGGTTATTTAACATTTTACATCCAGAGATGAGGATTAAAAAAGGCACTGGATGCCATGCTGCTGTCTCCAGTGATAGCTCCACTAAAAATAACACAATTAACTTGATGTCAGCACTCAGCTTGTTCTTATATATAGGTTTCTTAAAAAACACCCAGACTACTTTAATGAGAGCCACAGAATATTTTAATTATTCCTAAAAGACTGAGTATATTTCACCGATTACAGTAAATATATGAGACAGAAGACAGTTCTCTAGGAACTTACATACGCTAATGACTATGTTCCTAAGTCACATTCATGGAAAGACAGACAATTGTTTAGGATGAAGCTGGTACGAGGCTAGACAGATAACTCTGAAGACAACTGAGGCCACATGTCACCTAGCATGAGGGAAACGACATCCAGAGCCTAAGAGATCATGAGAAATGCAAACTTCTGAGATTTGATGTAATACACCATTCAGTTCAACTCAATCTCAGTTGGCTCCAATCCAATTCTGTAAACCTTTATTAAGTATCTGTTATGTGTTAGGTAATAATCTAAGAGTCTTGGCAGTACCATGATAAATAAGAATAAATTCTATTTTCAAGGAGCTATTTTTATGGTAGGAAAAATACTATTTCCAAATAAATGAATGGATAATACAATAGAAGGTGATGAGTGAAAAGCAAAATTACAGACATATACATCGATACAAAACACAGAGAAAAGGTGAACAGTGACATGTTATGGTAGAATAAATATCAATTTTGAAACCATGAAGATCTTGGTTTAAATCATGGATTTTTCAATTGCTTGCCATAAAACTTTGGGGATAATATTTGGGTTTATGTTGTGAAAATGAGGATAACATCTACTTCAAAATATTTTATGAGGATTAAGGAAGGTAAGATTTGTAAAAGCATCAAACATAGTTCCTGGTATGAGTGTCTAGCAGGAGCTCAAGAAGTGTGTGAAGGCTTCAGAGAGGAGACAAAGACTGATCTGGGTTTTTATGGATGAATAGGAGTTCCCTAAGAATAAAGGAACGATATATGGAAAAAAAGAGATGTGAAACAGTGGGGCGTGTCTGTTAATGTTCACATATAAAAGTGCAATGGGCTGCAAAAGGAGATGAAGCTAGGGAGGTGCACTAATCTACAAATGTATGAGAAATGAACAAAAATGTATCTTCTTAAGGGGCATCACAGAATGTGTGACCATGGAACATTAAGTATCATGACAGTTGAAAGTCTATAAAGCAGTGGACTGTCCTAACTTACCATGTAACTATAGAGTTTGAGAAGAGTCTCAAAAGTTACCTTTCATTTGTTCCTCATGGACTCTATTCAGTAGCTTGTAAACTGCAGAACAAGACCAACTACAACAAAACACTGGAATGCAGTCATTTCATCCTGTGCTAAAGTAACTGTGATAAATGGACATCAGAAGAATACCCAAGGAGCTGCTGCACAATGTGTTAAAGTAGGGGTGAGCATGATCAGATTGGTGTTTAACTCCTTGTGGAGAAGCACAGCTTTCAACAGTGCAGCACAAAACTGAGGATGGCTGGAATGCTGGTGTTCACCTCCAGATCATGGCAGTGAGAACACACTCATTGGGTGCGTAAGACACTGTTCTTCTCTCAGAGTAACGTTTCCCAGAGGCAAGTCTTGCATGTGCTTGGATCAGCCCCTACTTTACTCACGATGTACTTACAGTCAAACACACCAGAACGTACTAGAATATTTGTCCTTATTACCAGCCTGGTATGCAGCTCAGGGGACCACGCTTACTTTTTTTTGAGAAATGGCTTAGAATGATCCATTGATTTAAGAGTGAAGGGCTTTTGGAAGGAGCTGCAGACACAATTTGAAGGATAAAATTCATGTGTACTCACCAGAGAAAAGATGTCGGACCCTTTTTTATAGTTACACCTGCCTGGGAAAATGGTGTCATTTCAAAATCAAGGGACCATACACTGACACACAACGTTAACACAACGTTAAGTTGTTGTTGTTAGGTACTTTCAAGTTGACTTCGACTCATAGCAACAACATGTGACAGAGTAGAACTGTCCCACAGAGTCTTCTAGGCTGTAATCTTTATTGGAGCAGATTTCCAGGTCTTTCTCCCGTGGAGCCACTGCGTGAGTTCGAAGTGCCAACCTTCTGGTTAGCAGCCAAGCACTTAAATTGTTGAGCCACCAGGGCTCCTTAACAAAGTTAGTAAAGCTCTTTAAAGTTCAGAATGTTTTCTGGTATTCCTTCATTTATTCAATACACATACCCTGAGCATCTTAAAAGTGTTAGGTACTGGAGAGACAAAGATGAATAAGATAATTGCCCTCAAGAAATTCAGTCAAGGGGAGAAGGGGACAGAATGCAAACAGATAATTACAAAACAGATTGTCATTTGTATTAGGGCTTCTGCCAGATTATCTGGGAGCACAAAGGAGGATAATTAACTCTTTCCAAATCTTAATACTATTATTGGAATACATACTATGCAGAATTTTATGCACCATAGCATGTTCTAAATAAATAAATGAACAAACATGATCAACCCCCAATATAAAATTCTCTCTGTAATATTAAGCAAATAAGTTATTTAATCATATAATGAAATTAAATTCTCTCTGTAATATTAAGCAAATAAGTTATTTAATCATATAATGAAACTAAATTAAAAAACTTAATAAGCATCTGGTGTGAGTTTGGCAATCTACAAAGTGCTATGGGATCATGGAAAATTGTTTGCCAACAGAGGAGGATAGATGAATAAAGGCATTATCTGAGACAATGAAGTTGGAGCTGAATCTTGAAGAAAGAGTAGGAATTCACTAGACATACAAGTGGATGGAACTGGATTCTAGGCAAAGAGAAAAGCATGTGCTAAAGTGTGCAGGAGTGTGTCTGGTCCAGGAGAGCACCAAGTCATTTAGTGTATCAGTAGACACAGGGTGTTTGCAGAGGAGTGAGAGGAAATGAGGTCGGGGGTAATAATAGTAACACCTAACGTTGTCCCACTTGCTTACTTGGCCAGGCACTGGGCCAAGAACTTTACACGCAGTATATCATTTGAAACAACACTAAGAGATAGGCACTATTATTACCTCTGTTTTACAAATAAAGGAACTTGAATTCAGTAAGGATAAGCAACTTGCCCATGAGCATACAATTATCAAGTAGTGAAGCTGGATCTGAAATCCAGCTCCTTTTGACTTCAGAGACCATCTACTTAACCAGTGATTCCCAAATATAGTAAGAGAACATCAGAGAGCTTTCAGGTCTACAATAAAATGAGAGTAAACAGAAAAACAAGGATAATATAGTACTTTTAAGAATAATGCTTTATGTTGTTGCTGTTGGGTGCCATAAAGTCAATTATTGACTCATAGTGACCCCATGTGACAGAGCAGGATTGCCCATTAGGGTTTTCTAGGCTGTAATCTTTATGGGAGCAGATCACCAGGTTTTTCTCCTGTGGAACCACTGGGTGGGTTCAAACTATCAATCTTTTGTTAGCAGCCAAGTGCTTAACCATTGCACCACCAGGGCTCCTTACAACACTATATAGCTATTCAGTAAAAAGGCTATCCTTTATTTTGAACTTATGTTCTTCTTATTTTATGACATTAAAATATCCATTTTTATAAAACTGTTGATAGAAGATGGTAGTTATTTTAAAAATGTTCGCATTAAAACTAAAAATTGGCAACCCCATGACACTTTCCCAAATCTAGGAATCCCTGTTCTAAGCTATGAAGTGTGCTGCCTTAGTAAGGGCTGTGAAAGCCACGCTACAAGGTTTACATTTATTCTGTAGGCAATGGGAAGTCAGTTAAGTATCTTTAGCAGTAAAATTATAAAATTCACATTTTATAGGGATTATCCTTTTAGTAAGGAGCCCTGGAGGCACAGTGGCTAAGCTCTTGGCTGCTAACCAAAAGGTTGACAGTTCAAACCCACTAGCCGCTCTGTGGAAGAAAGATGAAGCAATCTACTTCCATAAAGATTACAGCCTTGGAAACCTATACAGTAGTTCCACTTGGTCCTGTAAGGTTACTGTGACTCAGAGTTGAGTCGATGGTGCACAAACCACAACCGCAGCAACGTCCTTTCAGTAGCATTAAGGACGGATTAGAGGGGTATGAGAGCGAAGACAGGGAGACCAGACGGAAGATGATCACAACAGACTGAAAAGGAGATGATGAGAACCTTGAAGAAGGCAAGAGAATGGATTAAAGGGGATGGTTACAAGAGTCACTGAAGAGGTAGACTCAGTGGGCCTTTGTGACCAAGGAGATGTTGGGTGTGAGGGAGAGACATATCATAATTCAAGTCAGATATGTTTGATTTTAAGGACAATCAGATGAACGTGTTTTTTCATACTGACTCCATCTTACCAAGCTTCTGAGAAGAAAAAAGGTTATCTAATGCAGTCATGAAACTCGACATAAGTTTAAATGCTCAAGGCCTAAAACAATAAATGTTTTGTTATGTGAAATAAAAAGTTTAATAAACGTACAAAATTAATCTTAGGCATGGGTATGGAGCTTCATCACATGGCTTCCACTATATTATGTTCACCGGCACACTTGATTGTTAAGATGAATCGGAGAAACATGAATGAACTGGAAAAATGTCTGGAAGGCTAGTTTGTTATTTTGGCCTTAACAGAAAGGCTAAAATAATGGCTACAAAATGCTCTGAGATCCTCAAATGACAGATGCCCAGGCGGAGACACTATGGAGATGCAGAGAAGTATTTTTAGTTACCCAGAAAAGATAAAAGGCAATGACTTAGTGACTCAGGAACAGACACACCTGGCATTATGTCTGAATTTCTTTGCTAGTGAATAGTAACAAATCAAATGCACCCTTTAAAAATATGAACATTTGGGGTGACAGCAGCTTCCTGAAGACAGAAATGAATTTAACACAATATCCATCTCTGGGCAATGAAATCCTCATTCTCTCCCCCCCAACCCCCGCCACCCCAATTAAAGGGAAAGAATCTCGACCTGACAATCTGCCCTTCAGTATCTCAGACCCAGGCCGAGGGCAGATCTAGTGACCTCCTCCTGAATAAAAAGGGGAAGGGGATTGGGCAGTAAATTCTGTCCTGGCGAACATCAGCCCGGCAGTAAATCGGAATCCTCTCCGTGCCCTCTTTATTATCACATTCACAGCATGAAGTTATGAGCTTCCTCACAGCTCCCGCTATAAAAATGTGATGGATGGTAGGGAAACCTCAGGGAGTTAATCTATTCTTCCATTAAATTTTACTTTAATTGGTCTGTGAGTCAATCAGAAACTCACTAGACAGTGAATTAAGAAAGAAAAGAATGAAATAGAAAAAGAGCTTTCTTTTGCAGTTACTATATTATAATGCAGGATTATTCTTCCATTGAAAGAAAACTGAGACCATTGGTCCATACAAATAATTCCTGGCTCTGTAAAGAAAAGGAGAGAAAAACAGGCAACCATGAATCCTACTCGCTGGTGACATTAATACATATGACATTTACACACACTCACACATACCCCGCCAAGGAAAAGCAGGCTTTTCAGATACCCTCACCCCCATCACTGGAGACATTAGTAATTAGAATGAAAGAGAAAGAAAGGACTGAATTACTGCATCTAAGAAAATTAATACAAAGAAAAATAAGCTGCTAAGAACCTCTGTTATCAGAAACATAACGCTGTAGGTACAAAAGAAGGTAGATGCTAAAGACCGAGGATAGATCGGCTGAGATTTTCATGGGTTCAGTTAGTAAAATGTTTGTGCAGTATTTAACACCATAATGGGCTCTGATAAAGATTCTCAGAATCTAATAATGGCCTCTCTGGACTTCTTGTCTAATTAGTGGAATAAGGAGCGAGCCAGCTTGGAACTGAACATTACTTGAGATGAGGGAGAGGGGAGAAAAAGCCAAAGCTGAAAGAAAAATAAACCAGAATGAGGCACAAGAAAAAAACAAGGGCAGCCAGGGCTTTAAAAACTGTGCTCCTGAGCTGACAACTGAAGTTTATGCCTTGAAATATATGATAATAAGGTTTTATAGGAGTGAGCCCCAGGGACCCAAATGTTTCTCTGTAAACAACGGACTTCAGGGAAAAGCCAAGCTTTGAGTAATGTACTCAGTCTTCATTTAGGATAAAAAAAAAAGGAGTAGGGGCAAAAAAGCAGTGAAAACAAGAAATAACTCCCCTTATTGCAACTGTAGAACCGTGAGTTGCAGCAAATGCCCTCTAAGGGCAAAGACAATTGACAACTAGTGTAGAGATACAGTTGTCCCATATTAAGACAAGGAATTTAAGTCTCTGCAGTCTCAAAAACTTGAAGTTATATGAGAAGAACCTAGTAAAGTGCTGCCTCTTCACCCTTAGTACATGAGCAATATATGTCTGGAAACCAAATGGTTTTTTTGTGCAGTGTAGTTACAGTAGAATTACTGGTGGGACATCAAAATGAACTAAATCCTTGAAGTGTATACTATTTATCCCAGATGCTGCAAAGGGTTAAACCTGAAAGTGCTGTCTGTTCCCACAGGTCCACATTTCAGGCCAGGTTACCTAAGAGGGATATGACCAGCTGAACTCCAACCACAGTGTGATGATTTCCCTTGGAGAGTAGGGTCAGGTAAAGCTCAAAGGTAGCCTTAAGCAACTGCTAAATGATCAAAGTCCCTAGTGTACTCTGAGACTAAATCAGGTTGCCTTTAAAATTCTTTAGCCTCAAAGACAACAGTTCTGTCCTCTTTGTATAAATGTAAGGCTATGAGACAGTAAAGGGCTATTTCTATTGGCATTAGTTCCACCTTATATATTAAAAAGGTATTTGTTGTACCCAAATCACTCCAGGTCCAGGATGATAAGGGACCTTGTTTCTTGGTGGGAGGCTTTAGTGTGAAAAGGTTACTTAGTCATCACTAGCCTCTAGCGATGCTGGAACACCACACATGGGGCTCCTCAAACAGGAAGTCAAAGCCAGGCCTGACCCCTGGATGAACTCGGTGCATTTTCGGGCAAGGGGCCTGATGAATCTCCAGGGACAGTGCTGCTCTGTGCCTCTGTGTCCGTACGTCTGTGTTTACTCCTCTCTGTGCATGTGTGGAGGTGGGTGGCACTGAAGGGAAGGAGGGTGTGAAGGTTCTGGATAATTATGAAAATTAGATCTTTTACAGCAGGCTTCAAGCTCAATTTGGGCTGACAGCTCATGAACAGATCATCTGAAGTCTTAATAGGCCAATGCTGGTTCAATAGTTGTAGGGTCAAATCACGCACATTTGTGCCACAGCTGACACAGAAAGCAGACCCAGATGCCCCGGATCATGCGGATAAGTCTACATTTAACATTCTTCCTCTCTGGGGAAGGCCAAACAAAACAAACCAAAACAAATCTAAAACCGTGCTTTAACTTTTGCCAGCCAAAGAAACAGTGCGGCATTTTTTCCCAAAGTAAATCATCTAGTAGTAGAAATGATACATGATTAATAAAGTAATTCAAATGTATTTAATATTTATGTCTTTCCAAAATTATTTCTGAATCCAGCAGTAACAGATACTATATCCAATTTTTTTATGTTCAAACCAACTGGCCTGGTCAGAGTGGGAGATTTTTTCCTCCATTTTAGTTACCTGTCCCCAAAGCACTGACTATCCTGCCTCCCATACTCTGGAGGTTGTTTTGTAAAATGATGTAAAGACATCAAGGCCCCTGGCACATCCTGAGCTCTGAAAGAATGTGTTTCCTGAATATTCCTGATAATGGGCTTAGTACCAAAGGGGTTAATGAGGTTGGGTAAGGCGGCATTTCCTGCTTGAAGGAGAACAGAGTCCAACAGCATTAGAAGCATTTTCTTATTATTTTTCTCTGTTTTTGCAGTAACTGCTTCTCCTCGAAGCTTCACATGGGGGAAGGGATAACGCAGTATTGCTAACCTGCCTGGCATCTGGCTTCCAGCAGGGAGAAAGGCTCATCTACCTCACCCCTCAGGCTTCTTTAACTGAATTAGCCGTATTAAGTGCCTTGGTAGCCCAGGGAATGAACGTCGTCGATCAGTGCCTGGGAAGGCAGGTTTGGAGGGTATAATTCTGCCGGAGGAGAATGGACTCCCCACACATGGACCTAAACTGCAGAGTAACACAGCCCTAAATCTCCAGTCGCAGATTTACAGCCTCCATTCTCCTTCTTTACTGCAAATACAATCCGGCAGTAATGGTCTAACACAGCAACACCATCACCAACTGGCTGATGGCTCGCATAAAAGCAATGTCAACCAAAAACTATGAGTTTATAAAAGGGAACAAACCCTCAACAGTGACAAGAACATGAAACCCATTAACAATTTAAACACTCTCCATTTTTTATTTCCCACCTTGAAGCTATTATTGCTGATAGAAGGCTTCTCAGTGGAGTTAACCACTGCAAGTGAGGTTAGGAAGCTAGCTTAACTCCTAAGACAGGAGGTTATGTGGTTTGAACCATTTGATGGTGTGGCCTGAACCTTTGTTAATAGGACTGCACCTGGTAACCCGTAACTCAAAAGAAGGTCTCAGAAAATTGCCGGTGTGATAGGATCTCCCCTAGTAGGCCTATCATATTATTCTCAGGGAGCCCTCTGAATAAATATAGCTGGAATTGGACTTACTGGTCTATTGAACATGCCAAGACTTGGGTCTGTATTGTAAAAAGATAGGCAGGATATTTTTTGGAGGAACTAAAATCAAGGGTCAAGTCTCCGCATTCTGACATTCAGTGTTTATGTTTAAAGTTTTATTCAAATGATAGCTCTAACCCCTTGAAGGGACATTACCACCAGGATGCTTCTTTGTGGATGAACCTAGGCTGTGATACAAAATATAACTTGTCACACAGTTTTGCCTTCCAGTCTTTAAGTAATCAGATATAAAAATTATAACTAATTTGCTCAATTTAACTCTAGGACTTTCCCATTAAAAAAAAAAAAATTACTGTGGAATTCTCTAGGGAAAAATGCTTGAGCAAGCCATCTTCACCCTTGCCCGCTCCCAGAGTAAAAATTAAGATAGGACCTTAAAGAGGTCCTATCATTGGGTGATTTACCCCAAAACAAAATTCTCCCCTCTGTTCTTTAAATCAAGCAAACCCAATGGTAATTTTGTGATTTTGAGTTTTCGTGCACGTAATTTGGTAAATAATTCATCTTTTGGAAATAGAATTCATCATCTCTTCTTAGCACTAAAAGGGAAAATACTTTGTTTTTGCAAAGTAAAAAAAAAAAAAAAAAGAGGCCATGCTGAACATGGTCATATATATCTGTGCAGACAGTGCCAATAAAGTTCAGGTACCTGATTTACATAGATTGTACTGATTATTTGGGCAATTTCATATGAAATTTAATCTGTACTAAAGGGCCTGAGGGAAGCACAAATAAAATTGAGGGATAAATACCTATTTTGCAGCAAAATGAATACCATCAATACATATAAAATACAGGTTTCAGTGACGCACAAGATATTGCATTGTAAGAACATTCCTGTATTTTTGGCACTTTAAAAATGCATGACCTCACAAAGGAATATCAACCTATCTGCAGACTTTCTTAACCTGGGCTAGTTTAAAGAAAAGGGTTATTTAATTCTGCTTTGGTTACATGTACATAGATTTCTGAGCGGAATAAACATTGCACCTGTTGGTTTTAGGAGTATCTTCTTTTCTAAAAAAGAGAAAGAAAAAAGTTGAGAAGGAACGTAAGTGAAGAAGTTAAACCGAGGACAAGAAAACAAGGAACTAGCAAAATAAAAGTCTTTATCCAGTGAGCAAGGAAATCAAGCTACAATATTTCTGGTTATGACAGTGTTAGAAAATGGTTAGCCTTAACGCCTGTTAATGGCCAGGGCTAACATGGTCCTGCTTTCAGTGTGGATAACGTTTAAGGAAGTAGCAGAACGCATGACAGCTCTTCTGGACCTATACAATCAACTCCAATCAAGCCTTTTCTCCAGCTTGAGTCATAACCATAAATACTGCCCCATCCCCACATTCCAGAAACAAAGTCCTTCCTTCCTCCCTCGCCCCTAAACAAAGGGGACAACAGTGTGTTCGGTGGGAACATCTTGAAATAAGATATCACTCCCCAAATGGAAGGAAGTCACAGGGGAGATTGACGCCATAAAGGCAGTTCTATCCTATTGAAACGCCAGCAGATGGGGTCATAAACATTTCCTTCTCCCCTTGCTAACAGCCAGCGAGTCAGCTTCATCTTTATCTTTATCTTCCTGTCAGGTCATAAATACCTCTCACTCAAGCCTCACTCACAGCTGGGCTGTGCCAGGCAAGTTTACTTCCTGTTAAGGGTTCATTTCAGTAAACATTTAGAAGTGGGTGGGGGAAGAAAGCTGAAAACCCTCCTGATGAAACACAGTTATAGCACAGTAAAGGAAGCTTGGGGGCCTCAAAGAAAAGATCTGGTCAGACTGAGAAATGACCAAAGTGCCTAGCAAAAAGCATGAAGATCCCCTTAGAAGAAGATGCTTTCCCTGGAAAAATGGTTCAAGTACTTAGTTAAAAATTATACTTGTCACTAACAAATAAACAAAATAAAAGAGCTAAATTGTATCATGGGCTTTTGTTCTTTCTTCTAGAAACTCCAAAAAAGCTTCATGGGGGTCTTTCCATTTGCTCCTGGGTCTGGAGCCTGTACCATAATAATATATGATGGAAACAAGATTTCTGGGGGTAACTCTATGCAAAGTCCTTACTTAGGCCATGGGTCAAAGAAAGAATGATTCCTTTAGTTAAAGAGTTTGGACACATGAGGAAGGAGTGACCTTCTGACTCTCCTCCCTTCCTGGTAAGCAGTTTTGTGCTTGGGGAGGCATCTGCCTGAGGGACTCTTGGCAGCTCCAAAATTGCGGAATTTAAAATAGCAGGAACCTGGAAGACAGTGGCATCTTCGTCCTAGATGTGGTTGGAGCAATTGTCCCTCTGGAATTTCTGGGATATTTCTGTTTTTCAAAAACGGCTGTAGTCTTTATAAAGCATAAATCACAATCTGTTTTTAAAAGCAGCATTTCAATAAACACATCCTGATAAAACAGTTCAAGTATCTTAAATAACAATGATAGGGACAGGCTACTGTTGATTACAAGAAGTTGACTCTTGCTCAGAGAGAGGTTGGGTAAGAGTGTCTTCATTCTATTTGGAAAATGGCTGCTCTGTACTTGTTTATCTTTTGATTTTTACATGTGCTTTTATTTTTGGTGAGAATATACACAACAAAACATATACCTGTTTAACAGTTTTTACATGTGCAGTTCAATGACAAAATTACATACTTCACATTGTCACCATTCTCACTATCTCTAATCATATTGTTTTACCACTGTTAACTCAGACTCTCTGCCCCTTAAAGTTAGCACCTGTACTTTAGGGTTACTGTTGTCCATTTGATCTCGTATAGGGAATTCTTTATAAGAGCATGGCGCTCAAGGCAAACATTCTTTATTAATTGAGCTAAACTGTTTAGTTTAAAAATGACTTCATGAGATAGTTTGGGTTCAAAGTGTAAAAACTGCTTCCAGAAAACAGATTTGGGAGTTCACCTGGTCTCAGTGGATCTAGTAGGTCCGGTTTCCATGAGAATTTGAAATTCTGTTCCACATTTTTTCCTCCTTTTGATTAGGATCCATCTATTGGGTCCTTGATCAAAATGTTCAGTAAGGGTAGCCAGGGACCATCCATTTCTTCTGGTCTCATGGCAAAGGAGACAGTAGTTCATGGATGCAACTAGACGCACAGTCCATTTCCTTCTCAGATTGCTGGGTCCCTTCTTCCTCTGTTATGTCTTGGGTGGCCACTGGCAAGCTTTAAGACCCCAGGCACTACTCACTGAACTAGGAGGTAGAACAGAGACTCTAAAGATAACATTAGGCCAACTGACTGGATAGACCCACGAAACCATGACTCTAAACCTTTGAACCTACATGTGCTTTTAGATATTGCATGATTTAGAGAGAGAAAGATGAAGATGACACTAATAAGTTTTCTACAGTGGCTATAACAAATGGGATTGAATCTCAGTCCGGGCGCTTAACGAGCTGTGTGACCTTGGAGTTACTTAAGCTCTCTGTACCTCAGTTTCCTCATCTGTAAAATGGGTACAATAATAGTTCCTTCCTCATATGGTTGTCACAAGGATTAACATATGTAAATCACTTAGAATGAAGCCTGGGACACTGTAGGGACTATGTGTTAGCTTACATATAAAATGGAAGGCATAAGTAATTAAGTCATCTGGATGGCATCTGAAGTAAAGGGTCTTGGTTACAGTCTTAACGAGGTTCAAGTAAGCTAAATATTAGTCCTCAGACTCTCATTCAAAGATGTCAAGAAACTGGGTTGATTTACCTCTCTCTTATTATCCTCCTATAGTTAAGTAGCCTCTATCCAACTGGACTACTTAGTGTTTCCTGAATATACTCTGCATTTTTGCCACACTTACACATCTTTGTAGAGGGGCATTGGTGATGCAGTGGTAGAATTTTTGCCTTCCATGTGGGAGATGCAGATTTGTCAGTGGTGGCTTTCAAACTGCTATGACGCTGAACAGGTTTCAGCAGAGCTTCCAGACTAAGGTGGACTAGAAGAAAGGCCTTGCAATCTACTTCTCAAAATTGGCCAATAAAAACCCTATGGATCACAATGGTCAGATATGCAACGAAACATGGGAATGGCACAGGACCAGGTAGTGTTTCATTCTGTCCTGCTGACTTGACAACACATACCCTTACGGGTGTAGCCCCTTCACTATGGAGTTCTCCATCATACTTCTACCTTCCTCTACCTCTACCTGTTAAACTCATAGCATCTCAGAGGTTCTCTTATTCAAACAATAAGCTTTTATTTTTCTAACCATCCTTCGAGGCCTGATTCAAATGCAGCTAATTCATGAATCGTGGAATTTTGGAGCTGGAAGAACTTTTAGAGACCAAATGATCTAATTTCTCCTTTTACTAAGGCCCAGAGAGGTTATACAGACACAATGCTGAAGTTTGGACTACAACCTGAGTCTCCTAACAGTCAGTGTAGAGATCTCTGAAAGCAGATTGTCTGAGCCTCCTGGTCCTCCTCATCACTCTAACCTGAACTGACTAGTCTCCGGAGCTGCTATAGTATCTGCAGCACTTGTCACATAGTCTCTTGAATTATAATTATTTGGGTACGTGTCTTATTTCCCCTGCCACATCTTATTTATCTTTCTTACCTTCATCTCTTATCTCCAGAGTACTTATAACAGACAGAGTCTGTACTCAGGAGTCACTTAGTAAATACTCGCTGAATTAACGTATGAATGAATGTGAACGAGGAAGGTATTAAACGGCCTTGTCAGTTCCATTGACTTATACCCCTCATAGTCTCAGTTTCTTCTTTTGTTTAACCCAACTATCTGAATTGAACTGTCAATTCAGTGCACAATAAATACCTCCATGTTTGTAGAAAAGGTAATGAATTTTTTTTTAACATTTTATTATAGTTTAGGTGAAGTTTACAGAGAAATTAGTTTCTCAATCAACAATATATACACAACCTGTTTCATGACACTGGTTGCAAACTCCAGAAAGTGTCAGCACTCTCCTCCTTCCTCCCTGGGTTCCAAACATCCATTCGTCCAGCTTTCCTGTGCCTACCGTCCTTCTGAACTTGGTTTTTGAGCAAATGCTGCCCTTTAGGTCTCATATAGTTGATTGTTCTGAGGTATACACTCCTCACTGGTGTTATTTTCTATTTTATAGGCCTACCTATTGTACGGATGTACTGTGATCTCCGGGAGTGATTTTAGTTCCGATTTTGAAGGGTGTCTAAGGGCCATAGTCTCAGGAGTCCCACCAGTCTCTATCAGATCAGTAAGTCTGGTCTTATTTATGAGTCTGAATTTTGTTCTACATTTCTCTCCCACTCTCTCCACGACCTACTATTGTGGTCCCGGCCAGAGCAGTTCGTAGTGGTAGGATACCACCTAGTTCTTCTGGTCTTGGGCTAGTGGAGGCTGTGGTTCATGTGGTCCATTAGTCCTTTGGACTAATTGTTTCTTTGAGTCTTTGGTTTTCTTCACTCTTCTTTGCTCCAGATGGGAAGAGACCAATTGTTGCATCTTAGATGGCTGTTCGCAAGCTTCTAAGACCCCAGTTGCTACTTACCATGGTAGGATGTAGAACATTGTCTATATGGATTATGATATGCCAATTGACCTGCATATCTCCTGAGACTATGGTCCCTAGTCCTCAAATCCAGTATCTCAGTCCCAGGAGGTGTATGTTATGGCCAAAAAGTTTCATGACTGTGTCCCCTGTGCGCATTCTTGCATACATGGGTATATTTGCAGCATGTACACCTATATGTACATAGATGTACTTCCATATGCCCTTCTACCCCATTCATCTTACCTATCTACCTATGTATCCACTTGAACATTACTGTTTATTACTGTTGTTGCAGAATTGTATATGTATTAGTATTTACTGTTGTTGCCTTTTACTACTGCATACTTTTTATACCTTTCAGTGTCTTCCTTTACCTTAATTATGTTGTGCTGACTTACCCCATATTGTATATTATCGCTCCCTTCACCAAAGTTAGTACATGTCTACTATCTAGTTAGTGGTTTTCCCTCCCCCTTCCCATCCCTGGTAACCAAAGAATGTTTCTGTCTGTGTGAATACCTTTTCTTGACTTTTTATAATAGTGGTCTCATTTAATATTTGTCCTTTTGTAATTGACTTATTTCACTCAGTGTAAGGCAGTGGATTTTATGTGTCATTACACATACATATGCATTAATTCAGTTACTTAACAAAGGTTTCTGAGCACTCACTGTGTATTTTTCACTATGAAATATTCACAGGAGATCTTGGACAAAGAAGTAGGAGACCAAACCTTGCCTTGTGATTGGTCACAATCTATTGGAGAGAAGTACATACAACACAACTAGAGAGCTATTAAAGAAGCGCCACGAAAGCACATACATGATCATGAAGGCAAGTGGCATGAAAAAGAGTTACCGGTAGTCTAAGGGAGTAGTAGTTACCAGAAGGAAGATGCCAATATCCTGTAGCATGTCCTGTATTGTCTCTTTTATGGGCTTCTAATTTGCAAACTAAGCCCAGTACTTATTTGTTTCCCTTTATCACTGGTTTCCTTTGCTTAATGATTTAAGGGTAACCCTTTTTTCCTCCACCATGACAGTTTTAGTTGCTGACCAAAGGCTGACTAACTACCGTTACATGCGTACTTTTCCAGCTGGGGCAGTAATAGTAACAATATATGAACCGTTTTTAACTTTTAAAGCACTGTTATATATCTCTTTTCAGTCTTTCTTTTCCACAAACCTAGGAAGGAAGTGTCAAATGCAGAGCATATAACAGCTGTATATGGGATATGTAATGGCTGCACTTCAATTTTACAACACTGTTTTATTTAATTCCCAGAATCTCTCTTCATGAATTTCCCCAAAGGAGGAAATCAGAGGAAGAACAAATTTCTATTATAATACCCTGCTTATTTTCTTTAATACTAATCACAACTTATAATCATTTTATTTATTGTTTTACTTTTGTTCAAAAGGATTTTCAACAAATCATTAATTTTCGTTTGAACTCATTGGTTTTATTTAGCAATTCATGAGTTAGAAGTGTCTCGTCTGGAAGTAAAACAAGAGCTCCAAGAGTGGTACAAAGTGGATTTTATAGGCAACAGACACACAGGAGCAAGGAAGCTATACTGGACAAAACGTGACTGGTGAGTTCTAAGTTCCTTTCCTTATGTGGAACTTTTGTAGCTAGGCCATATACTATAGCTGAGATGGCAAGAGTGGATTGGTTGGCTTAAGTTTTGGCTTCTGGGAAGGTGAGGCATTTACAGGAAGTAGAAAATTTGTTAGGTTTCAGTTTGCTGGCATAGGGCTTAGCAAAAGTGACTCCATCTTGGGCCTAGTATAGACAAGTTAAAAGTTCTTTACTGTAGGTCTCCCCAATAGAACATAAAACCCCACGAGAGCGGAAACTTTGTACATCTTGTTCATTAATTACAATAAGAAATTGCTGAATAAATGAATGAATGATGAACAACACTATTTCTATTAAGGCAAATAGGTCATAATGCTAAGAGACCAATGAAGTAGCCTCATAGTGCAGAACTAATTAGCTGTATTTTACCCATTTACTCTTCCAGGAAGGATGGCCTACATAAGAACAAGGAGTCTTCTTAGTTTTTAGTTTTGTTAACCCTTTAACAAATTATTGTTTTCTTTGTATAAAAACCAAACCCAGTGCGTCAAGTCGATTCCGACTCATAGCGACCCTACAGGGCAGAGTAGAACTGCCCCATAGAGTTTCCAAGGAGCGCCTGGCGGATTTGAACTGCCGACCCTTTGGTTAGCAGCCGTAGCACTTAACCATTATGCCACCAGGGTTTCCTTTCTTTGTATAGGATACCGAATTAAGAACTGCAAGGGATAAGAAGTTTAAGCCATAATCCTTGCCCCTAATGAGCCCACATGATTAAAGAAATACAATAGTAATATGAGACAATAAATGATAAATTTGAAATAAATGGTGCAGTCAATATGCGATCTCAGTCTTAGATGGGTGTCATCAGAGAGGGCTGTCTGGGGGTGGTAGGGTTTTGAGTTTAAGATATGTTAATTTCTACCAATGAAAAGGGCTCATTAGAGGGCCTTTAAAAAAAATTGATTAACTGCAATGTACCTCAACATACCCCAACTTTAGGTAAGAAAATTTAATTAAAGAATATAAATGCTTCAAAATCCTCCAACAGACAGTAGGTTCTCAATGCAAAATAGTTCTATTAGACTATTGGGCAGGCCCCACAGCAGGTTTTTAATGGTTTTATGTATGTTTAATCACACTCCCTTGGCCTAGCTCTCTGGGCTTCAGTCCCATTAGAATTTAAAAGGTCAAGTTTCAAAAGCCTAAAAAGTGATTTAGAATAGAAATGCCAACTTAACCTTAACCACAGTTAAACTGATGCTATAATAGTACTGAAGGGTATGAATGAAACAAGACCACTAAAACTGGTAATTCCTAGGTTATACTAAAAAACAGAATTTCAGAATAATTTAAAACCACAATTTAAATTTTACAAAAAATTATGGTTCATTGATAGCTGTTGACACATATTGCTTATCTGGGAGAACACAGAGGCCTCATAAGTGAGCTGTAAAGGACTAGGTAGGCCTAACCACATGGAAAGGGAACAATCTTTTGAACATGACATAGATTTGTTATAGCTCTGAAAGGTAAAGAGAGGACCATAGAAACCTTTTCTAAACCTTGCTGGTAGGAGCTGTTGCTTTTTACCTGAAGGATCCTAGCCAGAGTCACTTCCTCTCACTCATGCTGCCATTTAAGTATTCCTGCCTTTTCTCACATATGCATTCCTTGATTTCTTTCCCTAATATTTAAATCTGGCTTCATTTATATTTCTATAATTTTTATACGTTTTATATGTTTATATTAAAGTAATTACAAACTGTTATCGTCTACTCTGTCTTGAGGGATCTTCTTCTCACATACACACACACATATATATTTGCCGCCTTAGAAAGAGAGGTAGTTTTTTAAACTGCCCCTGTTTAGTAACCGAAAAATCGGAAATTAGCCTAAATGCGCATTTAAAAAATTAAAAAAAAAAAAAAACTTTTTTGGCACTATTGTTTAAAACAATTATTTTTTATTTTTATGATAATCTCTGCTATATAATTTCAACTATAAGGAATTACAGCTGAATTTCTGGTTATTTCCACACCTGCAGAGTTATAGAGGATTAAAAAGTGGGATAAGAAATGTCACCATAAAGCAAGCAAGGTCCTGAGGGAGACAGCCTGCAAGACAAGCAACTTAGTATAAACGGAAGGTGCCAAATGGTAATAAAAAGCAAAATGGGAAATCATGAAAATAAAAGAACTGTGCATTTAAAATATATTTGGGTTAGCTTTTCTGTCCTTGTGTTTTGTAATATTAACTGTTTAAACCTGCTTAAAACGAGAGCTTTGAGTTTTGAAAATCCTTTAATTTGGTTAAACATCCGCTACTCTGAAAGGACTCCACAGAATCCCATAAAACATTATTTATCTGTGTGCGTTAACTGCACGATACTGTAATTTCCAGAATAAATGCTGGGTGTAAATTGTTGTTTATGTTGGATCCTGACTGTCTTTATGAGAAACAAAGTGAAAACGGAATCTTCACAGCTTTATTTCTTCCGTTAAAGTCTATTCTGCAGCAGGAAACATGCCTGGTGGAGTTTCTTAATGAACACTTATAATGCCTGTTGGTTAAAACCAAGTACACAGAATCACCTCCAAATGTATACCCTCTTTGATTCCACATTCTTTTCATTTAAATCAAGTTAAATTAAAGTGAAAGTAGCACCATTCACGTGGTTATAGTTAAGGGTCTGTCAGCATTTGTATGCAAAGCCTTGTTGTCAGAAGTTTATAACCTGGAAGGGACAGCAAGAAAATTAAAAAACAAAAAAACTTTAATACAGAGGTGCTTGGCCTCAAAAGGAATTTTATCTTTAGTAACTTAAAAAGGAAAGCCTGGTGGCGTAGTGGTTAAGTGCTACGGCTGCTAACCAGTCAGCAGTTTGAATCCGCCAGGCGCTCCTTGGAAACTCTATGGGGCCGTTCTATTCTATAGGGTCGCTATGGGCCGTAATGGACTCGACGGCACTGGGTTTGGTTTTGGTTTGGTTTAACTTTAAAAAGTCCATCTTGGGGCAAAAGATATAGACATTCTAGTGATTTAAGACATTTAGTTGGGATTTTCTTGGTTTTCCTAAATGACAGTCTTTAAGGTATTTCGCTTATAAAATTGATTAAAACATGAAATCTTCTATGTGCCTGGATTTCCCTAATTCCCTAAGGACATTAAATATTATTCATTGTACCACCCCCCAGCTACCTCCTGCCATACACAGAAAAGAGACAATAAGTAATTCCATTTTTGCAAATCGAAACTCAGGCATGGAGAAGTTAAGAGGGTTTCAAAGTCAAATATGAATTTATATAAAAAATTTTAATTCTCTTTTTGATTCTTTCTCTGAACACTTGACAATTTTTTTTCCCCCCAAGACATCATTGTTAAATTCTAAATAAGGGCAAACTATCTTTCACTGCATGCATAAAACATGCATTTAACCTTTCTTCTGGAAAAAAAGAACTACACAGATTTTAAGCACAAGAATTTCCCGTGGCTGTGCAGCTGCTGCACTTACCTGATAAAACTGAGATGATTCTTTCTGAGCGATTATGACTTATCAGGTCAGTGACCAACAAACTATAAAATAGATTCTAACAGCCCCCAAAGGGTTGCTATAGACTCTTGAGTAAATAATCTATGTAATAGAGAATGGGAGAGAGAAACAGAGAGAGAGGAAAAATAAATAAATAAATAAATAAAGAGCACATGCTTGAGTAAACTAGTTAGTTTAGCTGCTACAGGACAGAAAGACAGGGTCCTTGATTTTAATCCCAGTTTCTCACTCAGAGGCATTTCTTGAGACCAAATGTCAGATAAGAAGGCAATACTGGTTTTGTTTTTTTGTTTTTTTTTTTTTAAGCAAAAACAGAGGACCCATAGCAGACCTATAGGATTTTCTGGCATATGCTGTTTGGCCCTGGATTTGATAAGCTATGAACCGTATTTATATGTGCATCTGAGAAGACAGCCATTGATTCCTGGAAAAATCTACCAATTCTTATAACAAACTCGAAGAGAAGGAATACAAGGACAGAGCATTACCGCTTTAGTGTCTTGCTCTACTCAAATGCATAATAAGTAACACTACAATTTAAATACGTTTACACTGGATTTAAGAGAACTCAAGAAAATCTTAAAGGGATTAAGATATCATGATAAAAATGGCCAAAGCTCGGAGACTTGTGTGTTTGTGTGTGTGTGTGTGTGTGTGTGTGTGTGTACAGATCTACTTACAGCCACAGCCAATATGAGGGAGGAACTCTGATCTATCTACTGTACTTAAGTCAAGTTTTCTAATTGCATCAGCTTCCCTGGAGGACTCTGTTGCTTTATTGCTGGAGTAGAAGCTATAGAACTTCTCTCAGGTTTAATGGCATAGTAAGAGTTGTATTTGCTTTCCAGGTCTTGAAAACTAGATAGAAATTGTTGCTTAGGTTTTAAAGCCACACACTGAGCGGCATCATTCTAGTCCCAGTGGGGACATATCGCTGTGGTCTGCTGGTCACTCCTCACTTAAAGAACTGCAACTCAAAGTAAGCATGGTAGGATTAAGGTTACGAGCCATCAGAACTACTACTAAAGGGGAAGCTTTGAATCTTTATCTCTCTGGAGATTTGGAACGTCCGAGAAGAAAGAGGCCTGGGGCTGAGTCATGGAAAAAATGGTTCCAGCAAGTCACCTTGAGCCCCTGAGTCTTATGAGAGTCTTATGAGTCTAACTTTCAAAACTTTTTAAGAACTGGACAATTTTTTCTATGTCAGAACTTGGGTCTTCAAGCTGTTGAAAGACCAACAATGAAGCAGCAAGGGGAAGGGGGAGGGAGGAAGCAATGATAAATATAAGAACTAAGATGGTTTACCAGAGATGGGTGTGGGATGCTTGCCAAACAACCAACACTATTCTTGACTCAAGACAGCGCTAGCAGTTTTATGAGCAATGGCTTCATTTCCCTCTAAAATTACACAAGTGGCATTTCTTGGTGCGATTTTATAGAGATCACATTATGGTGGTTGTTTTCTCCGAGAGGAGCCAAATTAGGGCTGGGTTAGAATGGCTACACGGGACTTCTCTTAGGCATAGGTGCAGAACTCCTCTCCCCACCCAACCTGGACCCTGCTGTCTGCTATAATGAGTCCTCTTCTTCTAAATGACTGAGGAAGGGACCAGGGCCAATGCCAACATCACACCTTCCCTCTCTCCCTCTGAGAGATCAAGAGATGGTTTGGCTGCCACCAAAGGGAGGCAAAGGAGCAGAGTTCAGATAAACTTTTGATAAAGTGCCATAGCAAACCCCTCATCAGAAGGTAGGAAAGGTCACACAGCAAAAAAAATAATAAGAAGAAAATATAACTGCTTTCTTATGAGGGAAATATTATGAGTTCTTCCCCTTTTTCAGCTTTTATGGAAGGAGATTCTGCCAGTTCCTTCAGAAAAAAATAAGAAAAAGTAGTTTTAAAATGAGATTATGCACCTTCAGGGTGCCATTAGGAAGTTTTACTGTACTGAGATGACATGAAAGCTCTGGAATTAATATCCCTGAGATGCTTCAAACCTGCAATAGCAATTATTGTACTACGTGTCCCTGGATAAATAATAGGGCCATTCAACTAATTAGCTTCAATGATTTCAGCTCCCTGTAAATTCTCTCTCACTCGGCTATAAAAATAACACTAGGAAAACTTTTGGTAAGAGAAACTTCTTTCAGGAAATGTTTTCTTTTCTTTTTTTCCCCCTTCAGTTCATAATGCACAGTGTGTAAAGTCACTTTTATTTCTAAGACACAAAGCTAGAATGGAATCCACAAAATTTGCACCATTATTCACTGCCATTTACTGCTACCAAACATATTGATTTTAATCTCCAATTCATGCCTTTCATATAAGATATAAACATTTTGTGAAATTTAAACTGGTTTCTTGATACAGTATAAACAATCATGTGTGCATGGGTAATAAAGTATAAACTCCAAGTGTACACATGTATGATTAAAGATAAAAGCAAGAATTAACTTATACCCACACTTCAGTACATTATCATCTTGTTATTTTAAAGGGTTTTAACAAGACACTAGATTTCTGATAGTGCTCACAGAACATTAATTCATTCTTTCATATTTACTGAGTGCCTACTAGATTTTTTTTTTTACTAGATACAAGACATGGAATTTCTTCTGTATATTTTCTTGGGAGAAAAGTAGATACTTAAACATGGTATTATACTTCCTTAAAGTGACAAGGATTCCTTTATACTTCTATTACCTAGAAATACCATTAAACAAATTATATAAATTCAAAGTGATAAGAATGTGAACCTCAACAATGCAAGCAAATACAATTCTAACAACATCAGTATGGTCTGAAAACCTAGATGTGACCCCAACAGACCTGAATTAAAGCCTGGAGTTGTATTTTGTTTTTGTTTTTCCTTTGAGTAAGTTCTTGAGATTTCTTCTGTTCCTTTCAGGGAAATTTCTCTACACACTGAAATGAAACAGAAGCTCCTCCCATGGATGGGCTAGTCCTCCCCCTTCAAATGCTGACCGTCATCACAGGAGAGACAGAAAGATCCAGTGAAAGGGAGATGGTGATGAGCTTCATCCTTGATGAAGAAATGAAGGGAAAGAGTTTGAAACCTCTTCCTGGGTTTATCTTGTTTGTAATTAACAGAATATAATTAAAATTAAAGCCAGACAAAATGACTGGAGCTTAAATCAGAATTATGTCTAACAGTGGAGACTGTAGTCATCTGTTCACACTCATTAGAGGTGACCTGCACTACTTTCTGGGTCTCCCACTTTGCTCTGCTACTTATAGTCAAGTCCATTGTTTTTTTTTTTCCCTACCCACAAAAAAAGGATTTTTCTCTTTTCTGTACCAACACTTATTAAATATATGTATGTATATATATATATATATATATATATATATATACACACACACACAGAGATGTATCACACATTAGGATGAATAAAAAAAAAGAATAATAATAGATAAATCATGGCATTTCCTCTGAAGCATTATGTAATTATTAAATTCAAAACTATTCCCCTGAAATTGGTAATCATGTAATCAACCTAAGAGGCTAACTTTGCAGTCAAAAAGTTGAATGTTAAAATTTTCCTAACTTAAACGAAATGTGGTCAGGGATGATAGCTTTTATGAAGCAACTGTTCCATGTTATTCAAACATTCTGGTCTCCCCATCTCAAAATCTACATCCTAGGAGCTATCTAGGAGGTTTGTAATATCAATCACCATAATTTTTCCTTCGAAGAGATCCGCAGCCTCGGCTTATGAGAAATGCAGTCTGTTCACCCTAGGAGAATATAAGTCATAATGTTTGCTTTGGAAATCTATTTTACCCAATATTTCTCAATGATATAAATTGTATAAATGAAATAAAACTGACATTGCAATATTTACTAAATCACTACTGTCTGCTCTCTGCTTAACACTCTATCGCTGGCTTCTCTTTCTTGTTCAGTTTAGCAGGAAAAAGAGGAAAGGAGAAGGGCCTCTGCAAAGATGCATTTTTAAATCAATATAAATAAGCTTATAAAACAGCCAGACTTAGCATGGCTTCCTCCTTACTTGTTATCCCTCTGTATTCGTCATTTGCTCACTGGTCTTCCCTTCTTATCCATGCATATTCTTTAGTTTACCAAAATTTGTGTGTGTGTGTGTGTGTGTGTGTGTGTTAGCAGTTCACACATGAAACTGGGGCAAGAAGGTACGAGAGTAGAGGAAGGGAGAAAAATTCAAGTAAAGCAATCCCGTACAAACTATATTAATGGTCTGATATTATATGCATACTGAATGATGCAAAAAACTGTTGAAAATGTCATTAATTTAGAAAATTGATATTTAAAGATAAAAACAGTTAGCAAAAACACCCCAAATATTTTAGTATCAATGTATATATAAAAGGGAAGAAAAACATTTTCAAGGTTCCATAACAGAGTACGTTTTTTTCAGTCTGTGGTATTAACAGTCACACTTTTTGCAAAGAGAATTAAAGAAACTAGACTTTCACCAGCATCCCAGCTCTCCTACTCTTCAAGACAGCTGTGAGGCAGTGTACTTAAAAGCTCGTGAGGAGAAATTTCCTTGTACTCTGTAGCAATGCTTTGATTTGTGGAAGAGCAGGACTGATCTGTTCATCAGTGCTCAGAAAGTTTTCTAAAGGACAATGCCTGTGATATGAGGGAAGGAGGGTGAAAATGGGACAGGAGGCTCTGGAGGGCTCCTTTGGCAATTGGAGGTGGGGAAGGAAGGAGCCAAGCAATAAATTAAAAATATTTCTAGAAACAGTATGTGGATGATGCATTATTAATGATTGTGAAATATATCTCAATATGGAGGGGAGAGTGCCCACATCTCAAGATGGAATAAAGCCAATATCACAAGACACTTGGTCCAAGTACTGCTGGCACTCCGGTGACTTTTAGAAGGATGCAAAAAAGCCCCTAAAGTCAAAGAGGGTTTTATAAAGTGCTTATAAGTCTACCTGATTAAGCACAGAGATGATACTAAAGAATTGATATGCAATAAAGGGATGAGAAACCCGAATATTACTTTGACAGTCTCAATTTTTAACATCACCAACAACAACTGTATGGGAACCTGACATGTTGTTGTTTTTAGAAATCTTTTATTATATTTTCAATCTCTATCTGAAAACATTTTAAAACAAGTCTCATTAGCCACTGAGTCTGGAAAGTACCGTGGCTTGCTTCAGGTCATGAAAATCAAGGATTCCTAACTTACTGTTTCCTGTTGTAACCATCCTCTGTTAAAACATTCTGGGGCTCAAAAATATCTGCCTCTTCATTTTTACCTGTTCCCACAAATATAGAAACATACATTATTTAGCCACTTTATCACATATGTTACATGTGGCACTGTATGTAAAGTTACTATACAGCAGTAATGCAGACATGAGTAAAGGTGACCAAAACAGGTGACAGATGCTCACAGACTTAAGATTTATAACTTCAAAATCTAGTTTAGCCTAGAAGGGTGTACTTGTGGTATATTCATGGACATTTAGAAAATTTGCTGGGAAGTCATAAGGGAAAGAGAAGAGTACTACGTTAATATACTCTTTGCTTTGCTTTTTCATTTTTTGCTATCTTAGATGGTAGGTTTAATCCTGCTTCCTGAATTTGAGGGTCTCTCACACTGCTCATCTCAACAATCAATTTTTACTGCTGTGGAAGATGATAATGGTAATAACACTACAGAAAAAAACTACCATGACCCATAACTATAACTTATTACAGTCTTTTTAAAAATAACTGTAGTATATGGAGCTTCTTCATTTCTTGAAGCAGAAAAGAAGCTGACAGTTGGAGCCTCTGAGGCTGTCCATACATCTCCTGAGTGCATGCAAGAAGCTGAACTGCTCAGACAGGGATAGTTACTTGGATATAGGCCACGTGGAAGAAAAAAGTGACCCAACATGAGGAATCTGCTGAGGACAGTCACCAGCTGGCCCTCCTGTCTTCTTGCTGTCGATGTAACACGTAGTGCTTTATCATCCCACACCAGGAAAGTCAGGATTCCTGGCCAGTTAAAGTGATGCTCCTATGCAGTAAATCGTCAGTATTTCTAACAGAACAGTCTTCTGATGGTGCTTTTGATGTTGACATTTTGAAGAGCTCTGTTCATCTGAATACAACCATAAACTAAGTCTCCCACAAAGCCCAGTAGGTTTTTCTATGTTATCAGAGAGGATGTAAAATATACAGCTTTATTGTATCCTTATTTTTTTTTATACATAGATTTCCACGTGCTTAACAAAAACTCGCCTGGTTTCTACATTAAGTGAAAGGGTTGCCTTTACAAGACAAATTATATTCCAGACACTTTTAAATGAAGTGGATTCACCAAGCACACAGTTTATCTCTGGATCTGGGAGCTTTCCTTAAAGCATGACTTTGCAACAAAGGAGTTTTAATGCCACTCCACTCTGTAACGCAATGCATACAAACGAGATTTATATACATCAGCGGAGCCATTAAGGAAACTTGAATGACTTGCAGTTTCTTGAGATGGGATTTTAAAAAAATCTTAAAAAGGGTGTGCCGCATACAAATGGAATCGGATTACATTAGAAGTTGTTTAAAAGGACAAACATAATACTGCTTGCGTACCAGCCACGAAACACACAGCAAAGATTTGTTTTACTTCTCTTAGACAACCATTCTACAGTCACCGAACATAAACAACCATAAAGTTACAGCTGCTTTTAAAATGTCACTTAGGGACAAACTGCATAGATGGGAAATTAGATAGTACTGAATGGCTTCGGAAAAGGACTGGACCTGTACTTTGAACTCCCAGCTCTGCATTCATGAGAAAGAATAAAATATTTCTCATCAGTAACTATATATGTCTTCATACATAGATACATACACCTACAATGTGGTCCAAATGATTAGCAGATCTAAAAAAAATGATTAACACTTTCCAAAATGTTCTCAAAAACTGAGCCTAGTTATACCCAAAACCCAGAAACCCAGCGCCATCGAGTCGATTCCGACCCATAGCGACCCTATATGACAGAGTAGAACTGCCCCGTATAGTTTCCAAGGAAGTTATATTGTATGGAAATTTAGGAACATGAGATTCAAGGAACAATTAAAATTTTAGGCAAATATTATGAATGCTTGTGTGTCCATAATTTTTTTTAAAATAGGAGACTCTACAGAGCACACTGCAAAATGGCTCAAGCTAGGATTTCCAGTTAAATAAGCTAAGACAGGGCAATATACTTTAGTAGGTAGAATAAAATGTAGAATTGCCTATATTAAAAAAGCGCAAAATGATGTCAAATCTTTAAGCTTACAGCCAGAGAATTTGCAATAAAATGAAATCATTAGGCAAAGAATGGTCACCGCTATGATGAGAAGAAAAAATAACTCAGAACTCTCACATCTATTATTATATTAGAAGAGTTCACTTTCTTCTCTACATAATAACATTGGGCATTAAAGAACCATTTATGCATACCTTATTATTATTTATGAAATTACAAGAGCACACAGTAACTGATAAGTCATCTCCCTGTATTAGCTAGGAACATACATTGTGTTTTAAGATGTCTGTCTTTTAGAATGTGCCAGGTAACAGCTTTCCATGGTATAATCATGAGTGCATTACATAACATGTTTTATAAGAAGTTATTAAGGATTATGACTATAGCAATGTAATCTTAATATAAATACAAATAAAGCATTTAGGAATGGTATTTGCACACAGACTGTTCCCTCCATAATTTGCAGCAATACAATTATCATAGGAGAAGACATACCACATTTAAAGAAAATGCCATTTCTAGGAATGTTAGTAAAAATCCTGTAACGTAGGTGTTTTTCCAGCAATTTCACAAAACCCATGCTTTAAAAACAGGCTAAGAATCCACAATGCCACCTACAGTATTCTTGACAGTAATCTTGCCTTGGCAGGGGAAAAAAAAACCCAGTTTTATTTGAAAAGCCAGGTGCATGTAAATTTCTAAACCGCAAGTAGGTGGCAGTGGAGACATTTCTGGATGATTTTTCTCAGCTGGAAATGTAAAAGGAGGAAAAAACCTCCTTAAAAACAAGTTACAAACATCCTGAAATAAATAATGTCCTGAAATGTAGCCTTCCATAGCAGATCACCATTAAAAGCTAATAAAATATTTGTCTTTAGGGACCCAAATCCTACCAATCCTTTAATGAAGACATCCGTAGCATGGTGAGTGAGCTGCATGGATGACAAAATTAGAAAAAAACAGAAAGGTTGGATAATTATGTCCCACAAAGCTAAAAGTAAGAATTAGGAATTTGATGTGGACAAGAAAATCTGAGGCAGTATGAAACACATAAATTTAAAACTAGTAAGTTAGCATTTTAAGAAGCCGTTAAGAAATTTTCTGTCTGAATGCAAATTCAAGAGGAGGGCGAATGAGTTCATTAGGATCTGGTCTCTAATGAAGAATATCAATTGAGTCCATCAAAAACCTGTGTACCAGAGGCTATTAAACAATGTAGACATATTTAAAGTGTGCTTAACTCTAAATAAACACTAGAAACATTAGAATAAAACCACCTGCATTGTCTTTCAAGGTTAATGAGTTGGCAGTTACATTCATTCTGTTCTCAAGTTTACCTGCAAAGACGAGCAGGGTCATTAAGTTGTATTATCAATTCAATCCAATTGATTTGACTTCTGGACATCATCTGCGAAACTGGAAAGTGCCCAAGAATAAACTCTAGAGATGCGTGTGTGTCAATATAGATGGAAAGAAACAGGTAAAAGGAAAACAAGAAAGTTAATGGTATTATTCATATCAGAATGACCATGTGAAAATAAATGAGGTAAAGGTCCATATCAAAGCTTTTCACACCACGGTTATCTCAGATCAGCTTTTTTCCTTGCCTTAATTGGCTGACCATGCAGCTAACAAAGACAACCAAGTTGTCAAGAAACAACTGAAAAACACTCTTCTATTTATCTTTCAAGATTCAGTTCAAAATCTACCTACTCAAAATGCTTTTCAGAATCCCCCATGTGGAATTAATCTCTCCTTTTTTTTTTTTTTATCCTACAGTCTTTTTTTTTATTATTATTATGGTAATTGGAGCCCTGCTGGTGGAGTAGTTAAGAGCTCAGCCAGCTAACCAAAAGGTTGGCAGTTCGAATCCACCAGCTGCTCCTTGGAAACCCTATGGGGTAGTTCTACTCTATCCTGTACAGTTGCTATGAGTTTGAATCGGCCTGATGGCAATGGGTTTTTGGTTTTTATTAGGGTAATTATCACATTCTAGTACTTGTGTTTGGGTCTGGGGGACCCCAGGTTTGCAAATGTCAGGAAGGCAGATATCATTCCTTGACAATTTTTGAAAAAATTTTGATGTTTTCTGAGAAAATGCTCCATGTGTATTTATCTGATTTAAAGGGATTATGTAAAACCATCTCTCAAAATATAATGTTTCGATGCTGCTGATAGTGATAATTCTGTGTTCTGCTGACCAAGAGAAAGCTGGCAGGCCTGTGGCTCACTCTGAATAGAGTCTTATAAAGTCTTCAGAAGAAACATGGCACCTAGCTTTACCCTCTCCCTATATACTCAGAGGCATACTCAGGAGCAACAGGGTCTGGTAGCTAGGAATGCAAGCCTGGGAATCATGAGTGAACTGGCCTCATAGAAACAGTAGGGGGCCTGTCACAGCTGAAGAGCCTAGCAGAGAAGCCTGCAAATGGACTTGTGATGGGCAGAGCCTGCAGAAAACCTAGTCATTGTATTGGTGACCTTTTAAATGTAAGCAGCAGGGGACATAAGTCAGGCCCAGTAGCAGTAATCAGAGGGGGAAAAAACCCAAAACTCCAAAAGCAAGGGTCATCCTGAACCCAGAATTCTGAGATTAAGTGAGAAATTTCTAAAAATTGAATTAATACAGTTTGTTGCTTAGATTTCCATCTTCAAAAGAGATTTGTCGTGGACACCTACCCCTTCTATTCTTCCCTCCTTTATAACACTAGAAGTTACTTTTGTTTTATGGTGGGGAAAAAAACCACATACACGATGAAAGGATATTGAGAAAAGTTCTGTAAAAGCTCTCCTGAGACGGGGAAGCTCTGGAAGTCATTCTTCCTGTTAGGGAGGTGTGGGATCAATTTCACTCTTCTCCAGATCGCATATAAAACTCGGCACCAGGCTATGTAAGTGCACTCAAGATTTCAGTGAGGTCTCATTTCTTGACTACCAAAGACATGCAACCTCTAATTGCCTGAAATACTGAACGTATCAAGACATTAATGCTGAGAACATCTAAAAATATCTGGAATGTGGCTGCCTACGTGGAAGACAGGCGGGCTTAGTTGAGGGGTCAGAGCCTCTCACACTGGATGGTTGGAGAGAACCCTCCACCTGCAGGGCAGCCCTCAATCAAGAAGCTAGAAAAGCATATTCAAGAAGGAATCACTGTCCGAGTCTGGCCCCAAATCACTATACTGCAAGAAGTCTTACTAGGTAGAAAGAGATAAGTGACCCCGCTAAGGTTATATATTAAAATTGGACACGGATACATTTTTAGGAATGACAGAAAATTCTAGGGGCGCCACTTTAGAATAAAAACAACACATACTTTTTGGTTAAAAACGGCAGCTTTTCAACTACTTTGGATTACCTTAATCCACAAAATTTTGTCATTCATGGTACTGGGCAATAGTGACATTCTATTTTAGTGTGTTTTATTATAAAGTATTATAGGATATTTCTGTTTTATGAGCAAAGACTTGAACAATTAAAAGAAACAATGCGTGTTGTAATTTCATTGCATGAAGATTTGATTTCCCTATTCTATTGTACATCTCAAATCTCCTACCCTGTTACAAAACCCATAAAACAGATTTTGCGAACATATGTTTTATGAGTCAGTGCCAGAATAAGAGTGGTAAATCCCTCAATCACCAACATAATCTTTAGAAATCAACACTTAATTATTCAGCCTGTGAATCACCCATGCTTTTCTGCCCCTCCTCCTTTTCCATATTTATATACTTCACAGCACACACACTTCTTTTAGAAAATGGGCAGAAAGAGTGGTAGAAGAAATGGAAGTCAAACTTGATGATTTTGATCACTTTGAAATGTATTGTGCAAGGAAAAGAAATCAAAGCTAGAAGGTAATTAAGAATTAGTATTAAGTAAAAATAGTTTACAAACAGCTTTTATTACAAATCAACATAACATATGCAATTATTTTTCTAACACCTTCCAAAAGTTTTGGTAAATTAATTGTGGCTAGGATGTTTCAAACTAATGCGGTACATAGATTTTCATTTAAAAAAATTTACCTACTTAAAAACATTTAAACTTTATTTAATGTTGGCTTTTAGATCGATTCTTCAGCAAAGCAAGGTGAGATGTTGTCATTAACTACCAGCAGGTGGTGATGCTCACAAACGGGGTACAAGAAATACTGAAAGGGCTGTGAATATGACCAATATGTGGTTCAGATTTATGGATTATGGATTTGGAAACATTTTTAATGGAGTTGTCAGCACTCTGAAACCACTTCCATTCCCATCTGTTCCATATGAATGTGGAAACTTGGAAGTCACCTTAAAATACGTGCCTGTAGAAAGTTCCACATTAAGAACATCAGGTTTCTTTACAAAAGTAAAGAAAATATTTTCTATCTTTAAATATTTTAAATTTCCTGTATAACACAGAGTTCCAAATAAGCGCAAATATTCAGACTAGCCCAATATTTCTGGAGTGTCTAGGTTTCGAATCTGGCCTATTGTCTATTCAGGGAAGACATGGATCAAGAGGGGGCACTGACTGTACACTTCGGCCGAGCTAACCTGAGCGAATGCTGAATGGTAGGCACTGTGCACACACAGTTGCTAGGGAGAAAATATGTCCGTTCTTGTCTCTAAAAATAAAACTCCCAGGTTTCAGAGGATACAGATGCAACAAGAGGCGGTGAACTCCAGTCGTCGAGTCGACAGCTTCAGGGGCTTTAGGAACAGGCTGAAATTATTTGGTTTTGACCGCCAGATGACCTCCATTGCTGCCCAGTCTGATGGACAGTCAGACCATTAGTTCTTTTAACACACATTCTTTTCCTGAAACACAGACACCGCTCTGCGTTCGCACAGAGCAAGAGAGGGGAGCAAATGAGAGCGAGCATCTGAAAGGGAGAGACAGAGACGTACATCCACAGAGAGCCTTCCAACCAACTGCGACCCTTCTACTGGTCTAGGGCCTGGGGCTAGAGGAATTCATTCCAAGCAAAGAGGCATCAGATCGTTTTTCAAAAAAATCCAACTTGAAAACCTGACTCCAGACTACAATTAGGCAAGATTACTTCTAATACACGTCCAAAACAAGATGGGAAGGCTTAAAATTGAATTTTTGTATTTCCTAAAGCAATGTGATTTCTAGCTTCAAAATCAGCTATACTATCATTATTGTTCTTGTTTTTAAATATTCAGATCAGAAATTGAACAGTCTTACTATGTCCCACCTAATGTTAGTTCAGGCTTAATGTAAAATTGTTTCCCACTATATGCTACCCAGTTGTTTGTAATCCATTTAATGAGTATGACTCTCAGGTTACATATGACCTTTCCAATAAATTTTATTTGCTTTTTGTGAATGTATGTGTTTTGATGCATGTGAATAAGAAATAACTTTTGGTCTTATTATTCTTGCAAAACAAATGAGGAGCTAAGCTTTGCTCTCAACCAACCTATGAATCCTATGCTGAAAAGCACAAAGACTGTATTCCAAAGAGACTCATCAAAGACCTTGAACTTAGCCAGCAAGGGGGGAGCAGGTGGGAGGTAAAAAGGAAATTTAGGTGGAAGGTAAACTTTTCTATTGGTAAATCATTCTATCTTTAAATAAAAGGAAACTCAAACTTGCACTTAATCAAATCTACAACATACACACACACAAATAAGCCCTCTATCTCCATTTTCTTGTGGCTGTGGCTGACAGAATTGCGTTTGTCCCCAGCCTCTTCTGATTTTCCTCCCGGGATAAGTGATGAGCTATGCTGCAGTAAATGAGGAAACATCTGTTTGACTTTCCGAAGCTGGCATGGGGAGCTGAAGTCTGAATCACAAATGCCACTTTCACAAACAGGTCTCCCATAGGAACCTTACTAAAAACATAACTCTACTGGGGTGACCCACGGCTTCAGTGAGTGATGGGTAGAGCTGCTCTCCTCTCCAGCTATTTGAAACAATACACACACTTGATAGGATTTGTCTGTGGTGAGATTTAACGGATCCCAATCTGTTAAAGAGAAAACGTGCCTGGATCCAGTTTTAATACAGAAATGTAATTTGGAAAGTTCATTCATACTGAAGCAAAAAGGCTCTAAAATGAAGTTTACTTCTAACAAATTAAGAGACCTTTATTAGTAAGTAAGAAAGCTATGATACTGTCATGTGATTTCTATGTATTTGGAAAAGGCACACAAAGCCTCACGTTGTTTTTTTTAAGCATACTGACGTGGTAGTTAAAAGCAGGCACATCGCTTTCACATTTTATTTTATTCTAAATTTTTTTTAATGCTGCTGCCGTCAGCAGTGTGTGTAACTCAGGAACACTACGCTGGCTAGAGGTGTGTCTAACGTACCCAGACAGCAACCTTTTCCTTTTTTTCTCTCAAACAGCTAGGGAGTTCCATCTGTCCAAAGGCAAACTCCTGTGGCAGGTGCAACACAGAGCTGGCCATGCTCCTAAATGCCTCTTCCATTACAATCTTCCCATCTGCATATCTTTTTAGATAGTCCAAGTTTTCAGTTAAACTTTTTTTTTTTTCCAAAAAACTCTGTTTCTTTAGTGATTTTTCTCTTTATGAAAAATGACTGCTTGCTGTTTGATTCCTCTCTTGGGATATTTACTCATCTCTCTCCTGAACAGGGCTCCCATTTCCTTGTCAGCACTTGGTTATGCTGACATCACTGTATGATTATTAACCTGTGAGTTAGCTGGAAATATTCCAGGGAAAATCTAAAAAAACAAAAACCCCATCTATTCTACTGAATTATTTAAACAAAAGTAATAGATTCTATAAGCTATAATCAGAGGTGTTCATGTAAATGCTAGGCTGATGCGGACATCATGTTGCACATTTCTGTTTAGCTTTCAAAGGCAGAGAGCGTCTGTGTCAGAAAGAAGCTCCTTCGTTATTTAAAGTCAGTTTCCACCTATCAGAACTGATGAATGGTGCTGCCTGTAAGATACTAATTATACTGTGTACATCAATAAATACAATATTAAAACTGCTAGTGCAAGAAATCAGATCTGTAGCTGAAAATCAACTTAGTTTTTAAAAATTCTTGTTTCCTCTTCTTTTTCTCTCTTTGTTAAATTAAAAAAATGATATTTCTACCTTAAAATCACTAGAGAGAATTCTTAGGTGAATAAACAGAAAATGCTCAAATCTACATGAAACTGTCTTTCCCTCCATGAGTATGACTGATACTAAACACAGAGTGCTGTACCTCGCTCTAGGGAAGGCCCTCAGAGAAATGAGCAGATGACAGAGTTAGCACATAGAGTATTATTTTGCCACGAAAAAATGTGATGAAGAGCCATCAAGGAATTATTTTTCTCAAATTTGATTTTCACATCCTTCCCCATAATCAGGGTTCTGAACGTTCCAAAAACATTTAGGATCTTCTTTAGATAAATTTTCAACTTCTGAATCATGAGCACTAGTAAGCTTTTCCGAGGATTAAATAAAATTAAGACATGAAGTAGATGTATATTAGGCCTGAGAGAGAAAGAGGAGAGAGAGAGAAAGATGCTTCTCAACATCCTCTGATTTAGCCTAAAACAATACCTCAATCTTACTTCATTTTCACAATCAGAAAATAACGTTCAGCGTAAGGAACAGCGCTTGGAGAATTCTTCCAAAATCAATTTTAATTAAGCACACACATTTTAATGTTGAACATGCCCATTTATGATTTTGGCTCAAAGGTGACATAGCAGCATTTACACTTAGAATTACCAGTTGGTATGAAAAGACCGTCTGTACATAAGTTCTTAGGTTCTTAAGGTTGACACCCAAATTATTGCCTTATATTAATCATTAATAACTTAGAAGATAATGATTTCCTAAACGCCACTTATTTTTCTAAAGGAAGAGTATGAATACTGGCTTAGTTTCACTTGCTACTATTAAAATGACTTGTGATGAATTTCATATCAGTTAATTTAATACTAAATGCATACAAAATTATTTGCTATATTTCCATGCTTTCATCATTTGGTTTTAAGTACTGAGTTATGGGAAAATTTAGGAACTCCCTTAGGAAGGGTAATTACGGAACTAGAGGCTGGGGAGGACTGAAAAAATAGACGTCGACAGATAAGTGAGGAGAAGGGAGACATAGAAAGGCACAGTCATTTACTGAGTGATTACAAACACACAGGCTGTTTCGAGGTGCCTTTACTTTATTATCTCATGTACGTATTATGATGCCCATTTTACAGATAAGGAAACTTAACATCAGAGAATTTAAATGGCTTTCCTGAGATCATACAGGTAGTTAATGTAATAATCTTCATGCCAGGGTTTGGAATGCTTTATGAAATGATTCTGATAAAATCCTTGAAAGACAGACATTACTGTCTGAAGTTTCAAAAAAGAAAAATCGAAGAGGTCTCCAACCCAATATAAGGAGTCAATTATAAAAACAGTGAGAGGCTGCAAAGTATATCAGTCAAGGACAACCTAACAATTAGCAGCTAACGCTCAAAACAGCAGGTTATAACAGACGACAAAGGATTACTTAAAAAAAAACAAAAAAACCCTGAATTACATAATGTGCCATAACATCTGAAGGCCCTAAATGGTACAGTTTCTACTACACGAACTTCACTTCGATAAAGGCAATCTCTAATTTACAAATCCCTGAATTGCCCACATGTAATATCCATTTGCTGCCACTGCTAACAGGCAGCCTCTGTGAAAATACTCAGAAAAAATAATTTGTTAGTCCATCGCTGAAGAGATTCAAGTTAATTTTTAAGTTTAACGCTATACTGACATAAGTTTAATGCTATAACCATATTTTTAAGGCATTTGATAAAATAATTAAAAATTGATAGGAAAAGTAAAAAGGGAGGAAAAAAAAGCAAGTTTGAAATTAAAAAAAAGTATTAGTACTGTGCAAAAAATGCTCAGATCAAGGTAACAGAATAAAATGATCCTTTTAGATGTAATAAATTAATATGCTAAATAAGGCACCACAGGGAAATAAAGACGATTCAGTATGTATTTTGGGGAAAGTAGTAATTTGGAATGAAATCAATTTAGATCTTCATCTCCTACTAGGTATCAAAATAAATTCCACCTGAATTAAAGATAAATATATGGAAGTCAAACTTTGGTTTTATATAGAAGTCAAATTATAGAAAAACTAGAAGAGAACTGAATGGAGGGGAAAAAAAGGACATTCTAAGTTAGAAGTAACAGAATAAATAAATATGACCACATTAAAACAACCACCACCTCTGTGTGTAACTAGTATTAAGCTATAACCAGGACTAAAGAATGTTGCCTAAGCGGAAACAGCTTCAGGAAGCTGACCCTGGGGGATATTTATTCACAGGCAGAGTTAACCGGCTATGGTGGTCATAATCTTGGTCCAAAATGACCTTAACCCACATTATCCAAATTATTCTTCTTGCACCTTCGATATCACCATTTAGAGATTCACTTCTGTTTTGAGAACACAAATATGGTTTGAAGCATAATGGAGGTACCAATCATTCACAAATTGGCAAAAATTAATCAGTTTAGCATTGCTAGACAGTTCCAACCGTTGGGGAGGGATGGTAAGTGATTCGGCAGTTTGGGGGCACTTTTTTGTTACTAAAAAAAAGTGAAAACAACTTTATTGTCTTCTGAGTCTGAAAATAATATAAACACATAGTAAACATTCAAACAATACAGAAAATAAATAAAAATCATCAAAACTCACATGTGTGGCTTTTCTTTCAGATAGCTCCTTTGTACCCATGCATGTGCTCCCACATATATACATAATTTTAGCAAAACTGGACCATTCTTTACATGCTATTTTATAACATGCTTTTTGTACCTTCTAAAGCATTGTGAATATTTTCCCATAAAAAGCAGGTTTTCATTGTTTTTAATGATTATATGCTATCCTTGATTTGGATACATCATAATTTATTTAATAAATCTCCTATTGATGGGCATATTTTTTTCCAAATTTTTAGTCATAATGATCAATGCTGCAACTTAATTTGTTTTCACTTTTTTTGTTGTTAACAGGTGTTTCAATTACGTCAAAAATATTCCAAGTTTTTAAAATACTTTAGAGAGTTCACAATGTGCTGGTGCTAAAAAACTAATTCTGACTCCAAAGCGGCTGCTCTGGGATGAGTCTGTGTACTTCCTACAGAAGATGCCTTTTCTCCATCAGATTCTCTTCGGAGTTTTCGTTTTCTCTGTTCTAGTTCAG
This sequence comes from Elephas maximus indicus, assembly GCF_024166365.1. Lineage (NCBI taxonomy): Eukaryota > Metazoa > Chordata > Mammalia > Proboscidea > Elephantidae > Elephas > Elephas maximus. Next base: position 45,253,560 of record NC_064837.1, on the reverse strand, counting down.
TATTTTTCTGGGCTATCACTTGGCATTCAAAACCTGTAACTGATGGTGATCTTTCCAACCTCTATACTGTGTATTATTAACCTAACATTCAAAAATATAACTGCCATATTTAAAAACTCATAACCATGTATTTATTGTATACAATGAATGCTGTTATTAATAATCATGTTAAAAAGTATTCACTACTTTTTATGATCACACTGGAGCCCTGGTCACACAGTGGTTAAGAGCTCTGCTGCTAGCCAAAAGGTTGGCAGTTCAAACCCACCAACTGCTCCTTGGAAACTATATGGGGCACTTCAGCTCTGTCATAGGGTTGCTATTTTTTTTTTTTTTTGATGATCACATCAAGGAGCCCTGGTGGCACAGTGGTTAACTACTTAGCTGCTAAATGAAAGGTCAGCCGTTCAAATCCACCAGCTGCTCCACAGAAGATGTAGCAGTCTGCTTTCTTAAAGGTTACAGCCTTGGAAACCCCATGGGGCAGTTGCACTCCGTCCTACAGGGTCGCTATGACTCAGAAACGACTTGACAGCAACAGGTTTGGTTTTACGAAAACATCATATCACTACGTATAGCAGACCAGGCTTATTTTAAATTGTGACTTCTGAAAGTAATAAAAAATTGGTTTGTTAGTCTCTTCTAACAGAAGCCCTGGCACAGTGGTCAAAGTGCTTAGATGCTAACTGAAAGGTCAGTGGTTTGAACCCACCAGCCGTTCCTACAGAGAAAGACGTGGCAGTCTGCTTCCTTAAAGATTTACAGCCTTGGAAACCCTACGGGGCAGTTCTACTCTGTCCTACAGGGGCTCTATGAACAGAAATCAACTCAATGGCAACGGGTTTTTTTATATGCAGTTGTTTTTATTTTTATTGTGTCTCCCTTTTACTATCTGTAGTAGTTTAAAGTGCATTTTTACAGGTCCCATGTCTCTGGAGAATGGTTGTCATTTGGCAGAAGAGCAGGGAACTGTGATCTGTTAAAAGCCAAGAGCTCGGCTGCCAGCCAAAAGGTCAGAATTTGAATCCACCAGCCACTCTCTGGAAACTCTATGGGGCAGTTCTACTCTGTCCTATAGGGTCGCTATGAGTGGGAACTGACTCAATGGCAATGGGTTTTTTTTCTTTTTTAATGTGCTACGCATTTTGGTGTACCACTTTATCATTAAGGTAGCTTTTAAAGACAAATATTCCTATTATTCTTTAAAGATGAAGAAACAGAAGCTCAAGAATATTGAGTAACTTAATCTGTGTCATTGTCCCTGGATGGTGCAAATGGTAATGTGCTTGGCTGCTAACCAAAAGCTTGGAGGTTCGATTCTGCCCTGAGGCTCTTCAGGAAAAGGGCCTGGCGATGTACTACTGAAAAATCAGCCATTGAAAACCCCATGGAGCACACAGAGTTCTACTCTGATAAACATGGGGTTGTCTTAAGTTGGAATTGCCTTGATGGCAATTTTTTTTTTTTTTTTTAGCTTGTGCCATTACAATTCAGATTTTTATACTAATGAATTTGGAAATGCCCTTAGAGGTAATGCAAGTTTAAGGAGAGTGCCTGAGCTTGTGGTGGACTCGAGCAGGAGAAGAGCTCGGAAAAAGAGAGAGGTACCAAAATGGAGATGGTTGAGTATCAAAGGAAAATTTTGTTTTTATCTTTGTAAAAAAATTTCCTAGAGCTGGCCCTGTCCCAATGAGAACTTCTATCACACTGTTGCCATTCCCAGTCTCTTGGATCAATGTGAACATTTCCTTTTCTGCTGCTTCTCCTGGGCCACCAAGCACATCAGAAAGAAGCAGAATACTTAGGTGATTGACATCTTTAAATTTCCTTATGATTTTCAATTTCATGCGTTCTTAGTGTTCTTCAGGAATGTTTTAATTTATTTTTACTAGGTCCCATTTCTTGTTTCCTACAGGGGCTGCACCAAACTTTTATAATTTTTTAGCCCCAATTCCATCTCTACTTTTGTACTATCTCTATTAGTGATTCTTAAATTTTAGCAAGCATAATTGCCACCTGTGGCTTGTTAATAATTCACCTTCAGGGGCTCTTTCAACTGATATTCTGATTTAGCAAGTCTAGGGTAGGCCTGAGGAATCTCTAGGTTTAGTAAGAATTCTGGTGATTTTAATCTTCCTCTTTTCTTACCTCTTCCAGTCCTATCGCCAAAGAGAAAGAGGCTTTACTCCCTTCTAAGGCCAATCATTCCACCTTGCTACAATTTTCACCACCTATTTCCTTCTCTTAGATAATGATCCATCATCTATCCCTTCACTGTCTTGTATTTTCAATCTCTCCCCCTCCAACAACTCTTCTGCTAGAAAAGGTTCAGTTCTCCTTTAGTGAAAAAGGCCTTCTTTCACTTCTTTCAGAGTAGAGGGTCAGCAAAAACTAGGGAATCTTTCAATAAGACCAACTGACATAACTGCCAAAGCAATGGACCCAAACACACCAATGATCATGAAGATGGTCGGCAGGACTGGGCAATGTTTTGTTTGGTTATACATAAGGTCACCATGAGTTGGAGCCAACTCAATGACAACTAACAACAATAATACACTGCTTCTTCTACTTGCTATCTCCCTTTATCTCCTCAACCACAGGATTTTGGCTACTATCTATAAAACTTACCCGAATCTGTGCTTTCAAGTGTACACAATGACCTACTGATTGCCAATCCCAGTGACCTATTCTCAGTCCTTATCCTCTCTGATCTCTCTGCAGTGCTTGATATTGCTGACCCCTCCTTAAAATTATTTATTTTCTGGGTTCTCCTTCTACCTCTCTGATGTCCTCCTAGCACATCAGCTCCTCTGTCTGCCTCTTTATATGTTGGCATCTTCCACGGTATGATCTCTGGTTCTCTTGTTTTCTTCCTCTATAGTCCCTCCCTGAGTGACCTAATGGGTAACTTCACTTGAACGTGAATGAAGAGTTTGGTTTTGAACATTAGTCAGGGTTCTTAGCTGCAAGGCAAAAACCAACTCAAAGTCAGAATTAAGGGAGAAAAAAAAATTTTTTTTTTTCCCCAAGGGCTAGGTGACAGAAACCACAATAAAGATCATGCCCAATGGGCCAATTATAATTGCTGCTGCACCAGGTGTTCTCACCTCTTTGGATCACTTGATCAAGATTTAAAATCTTCAAAGATAGAGAGTACATTTGGCCAATCCAAGCCATATGGTTGGACCCCGGCTACACCAGAGTTGTTTGAAGAAAGATTTGGTAGTGGAAGGGGACTACTCTCTCTTATCAATACCACACACAATAGGATAGAACACAAAAAGGGATCAGATAATTTATAGGAAGAGGGAGGGGTTGCCCGGACATGGCAAAATAATGGAACATGCTCACCATAAACAAAGGCAGATTGGTCCCCAATGCTGTACAAAATAAAGTGTGAACTATCAACAAGAGGTTGTGGGAATGGATCAAGAGCAGAGGAATATCCATATTCTTCACAACTAACTCCAGCTTACCTCCCCAGCCACTCTCCCTGTACATTCGCCAACATTCCAAGTATTTTCACACAAGTTGTCTTTGTTTCTGTTAGTCCTTCTTTCCAGAGCATCCCTATTTTCCTTCTTTATTTGGTTAAATCTTACTGATCCTTTAAGATCTAGCTAAAAACCACCTCCTTTGTGAAGTCTTCCATGATTCTCCTGGGCAGAATAATCATTTATTTTGTTCTCTCTCCACTTAGCACTTTGCTGAAAACACTAATGTATCTCAATGATTATGGTTAGCTGTACACATCTGTTTTCCATTGGATTATTAGTTCCTTGAAGGCAGGGCCTGGTTTTATTCATCTTTATATCTCCAGAGTCTACATCAGTAAGCACATTTTAAGGAAGAATTAGGACGCAGAAGAGGTGATGTTGCTATAATGATGAGGTCTCTTAACTTATGGTTTACATTTTTCAGCTTAATTTCTTTTGTTCCATACACTGTACTTCCTAAATCATTTCAAATGAAACAGTTGACAGAGTTGTAGGTCAACTTCACCCTGGGTCAAGCAAGTTTCTTATTTTTTATTCTTTAGCTGAAGGAAGGGGAGAGTGATGCTCCCATTGCTCTTCAAAACTGAGGTGTCATCAGTACTTTCAGAGGTCTTACAAGCAATTCACTATTGCTTAATTGATAAATGTTTCTTTCAGAAGCACAGATGGAGGTAGTTGCATGCATTTCTCTGTATCTTAGAAACTGGGCTTAAAACTAAGCATACTAAAATATCTTATGCAATAAATGCACTGAGATCTTTATGTGACAGACTTTAGACAGGGGATATTATCTCTAACAATGGAAATAGTGTCTGTGGTTATGAATCAGCTTCCTTATGGTAAAAATGCTTATATGAAATGCCTGCAACATAATCAATAAGCATTATAGACATAAAAGGAAATGTAGACTTCTCTTTTAAGACTACGTTTTTATTATAGAAATTATCACAGCTGCATAATACATTTTCTAAAAATTAATTAAGAGAATGCTTTCTTTTCCATCTAAAAGCTTAAGAAAATGAAGCCCAATCAGAAGACTAGATTTTAAAGGAGACCATTATTTAGTTAACTTTATCAAACGGATCTTCAGTAGAAGATGAGTGTTAAAAGTTGCATTTCTAGAAAACTAAATATTTCATACCTAATTTGTGCTTTAGGCAGGCCATGAGATTGCCAAATGACAAACCTTAAAAAGACTCAAATTCTGAAGATGCTGAATGTATTCTTTTTTATTAATTTTGGCCATATTCTACAATTGCCTTTTCAATTTTCAGTTGATAAGATATGTTGCAAGAAAATAGAAATCTTGGCACATTGAATTGTCCACTCAAAACATGTGGAAAGACTTTAACAAAGGTGATAGAAAAGCACTCTTACTAAAAAAACAGAAAGGGGGGGGCTTAATCAGCTTTATTTGTTCTAAGAGAAATTACCAGTATAATAGAAATTACCAGTAGCTAACGTTTATTACATAAATAACCTCACTAATTTGGAAAACCCTTTATATTCTCTAAAGGAGAATTACGCTTTGGGTATTTATTACATTCCTAACATATTTCCTAGCACGAAGAATCTAACAAAAAATCACTCTCTCTCTCTCACACACACACATACTGTCTCCTATTTATCATTCCAGATGCAATGGTTACTGCAAAGCCTTCTCTGATGTGCCAAACACAGTGCCAATCATTCTGCCCTGCTCCCGTGTTACATTTCACCAGTCATTTACTCGTAGCTGTATCCCCTACCAGGCATTGAGCTCATCCTGGACAGAGACCAGACAGTCTTCACTTTGGTATTCTTAGCACTTGTACTATGTCTGACACACAGTAGATGCTCAATAAATGTTACTTGAATGAGTGAATAAAAAAATAATAAATTACACACACATATAATAGTACAAATTCCTAGTATAACAGTTCAAGAGGAGTGACATGAGGGTGGAGAAGAAACAGGGATGACATCATGCAAAGTCTTTTGGAAGTTTAATGACGCTAAACCTAGATAACAGAAGTCTTTGAAGAATGGCAGCATTGTGACTGTATTAAAAGAGGCCAAGAGTGAATCTGGGGAGTCTAGTTGGATGATTAGTAGTCCAGATGAGAAATAGCCGTAGCTTGGACTTGGGTAGAGATGGTGGGGATGGAGAGCAATGGATGTATGAGAGAAACATTTAGGAGGCAGAATTGATAGGATTTGGTGAGTGGCTGGATGTTGGGGTAGGATGAGGGAGAAAGGGGATCAAATACAATAGCGCCATTTACCAAGAGAAAGTAGAAGACGTACATGTTTTAAGCAGGGAGAAAACAAACTCTTAGGTATGTTCTGTCTGGGGTGCTGGTCATTACTACAAGGGAGAAGCTATTTCTATTCTCCCCTCTTAGACACAAGGGAACCAAGGCTGAGAGACTTTACCTAACTTGCCAGTTGCACTGCCAGGACTCAGACCCAGACTTGCCTCTGAAGTCCATGCTGTCAATTCCCATGACATACAGCATTACGAGCCTTTGTTTAAAGAAAGCATCATTACATGAAAGCAGAGGCGCACTCCTGACTTTGTTCCTTTGAGGACTAAGTTTGTTTCAATCGAGGCAACTATCCTGGAGCGCAAGGCCGTTTAACAGCTTCCAAAGCAATGCATCGGTATTCTTAAAGCTCTACTTCCCGCACGTCTCTGCCTAAACAGATAGCAGCTAAGCCATAGGGCACTAGAGAAAGACATGGAGCAGAAAAGAAAAATGGAGATCCGCAGGGCGCTGGTAGAAGTGCAAAGGTCTTGTTCAGGTGAAAGAAAATGTGTAATAAAATTCACCAGTTCAGCTGAACAGGTAATTACAGAGTTAATAAAACAAGGATTCCTGACACAATAGATTCTAACACTGCCAAGGGTGTCATAGTCGCTAAGTGACTTTTTAGTTTGCTGATCATTGATCCACTAGACACTAACAGCTCCAATTGGATCAATGCAGGATAACATATGAGGAGAACTTTTATATGTTAAAAATATACTGGAAATTTTACATGAAAGAGCTCACTATCTGTGTAATGTGACCTGTGTCCGAATGATACATGTGGGCCATCTGTCAGGTTTTTTTTAATGGCAAAAAATTTTTTTTTCTAAAAGCTTAATTATGTGAGAAATTCCACTGCCGAGAAATTGAAGCCACTTGAGTGTCATGAATGTATAAACATGGCAATTTGAGGGTGATGATACCTAAAGAGCTGTATTTCATCTCACTCTTTGCTTTCCTTTCCCCAGCAGGGTCACAACATCCCTCCCCTTCCCTAGGACCAGCCAACACTCTGTTCCTAGGTCTTCCTCTCTTCATAGTCTGGGCCAGTTTACTTTCCCCTGAATCCTTCTCTCCTATGCTCACAGTTCCTTCTAGGACCTTGCCTCCTAAGGCCAATATTTAACCCATTACTTCATCCAAGAAGGCAGTGGTGGTTCAGTAGTAGAATTCTCATCCCCCTATGCAGGAAACCCGGTTTGATTCTTGGCTAATACGCCTCAAGCACAGCCACGCTTGGACGTTGCTATGACACTGAACGAGTTTGAGCAGAGCTTCCGAAGACAGACTAGCATGTACTGGTGATCTACTTCCAAAAAAATCAGCCACTGAAAACCCTATGGATCACGATGACCTGATGCCATTATGCGTGGGGTTAACATGAGTCAGAGACCGACTCTACAGCAGCTAACAACCACCTCATCCAAGGTCCCTTTTGCTATTTTTACCCCTCTGGGGATAAAATCCTGGTGGCATAGTGGTTAAGTGCTACAGCTGCTAACCAAGAGGTTGGCAGTTCAAATCCACCAGGTGCTCCTTGGGAACTCTATGATGCAGCTCTACTCTGTCCTATAGGGTTACTATGAGTCGGAATTGACTCGACGGCAGTGGGCTTGGTTTTTGTTTTTTGGGGGGGGCTCTGTCACTCTACAGTTTTGTCAGAAGAGAATAAATAGGCAAGGGAAGATACATGTGCTTTAAAGAACTCATGCGTCCTTTGGTTCTAGAAAGACATATGACCTAGAGCAATAACAATAGGCTTGTTCATGGAAGCCAGACAAATCTAAAATGGGTTCTAGAAAAATGTTTTTTATATATTTGGTTTTGAATACTTTATTAAGATATAAAACTTACATAAAATCCACCCTTTTTAAGTATACAGTTTGATGAATATTGACAAATATATAGTTGTATAAAAATTACTAAATCAAGATATAGAATATTTTTATCACCCCCAAAATTTCTCTCCTGCCCCTTTGCAATCGATGCCTTCCCTTCAACCCTGGCCCCTGGTAACAACTGATCTATTTTCTGTTTATAATTTTGCCTTTTCTAGGATGTTATGTAAATGAAATCATATGATGGCTAATCTTTTGAGTCTGATTTCCCTCAATTAGCATAAAACTTTTGAGAGTCATCCATGCTATTGTGTGTATCAGTAGTTCATTCCTTTTTATTCATGGCTATTTACTTTATTATGAATAAAGCTGCTATAAACATTCAAGGCAGAACCTATGTTCAGATCTGGGCAGTCTAAATCCAGACCCCAAGCTTTTAACCGCTCTACTCCACTGGTGTCCATACAGCAACTATGGAGATCTTTGTCATCATCATGGCATGCCTATCCTGTGTTTTTTCCTAACTGCTCCCCTCACCTGCTGCGCTTTCCCCTCACCTGTGGTGCTCTCCAAGAAGAGACTGCCTGGTTGCACATCGATCACCACGCATTTAGGTTGATGGGCAGAGGCAGCATGCCTTAAATTGATCTCCAAACAAACAGCTTTGTATCTCCAAACTAACGAAGGAACTTTATAAGGAAATCCTCTAATTTAGATTTATTTAAAGACAGGGCTTAGAAATAAGAAATTAATATTGTGGCCACCAACTAACTAACATGACACCTAAAACTTCTCTTATCCATTAAGTGTTGATCTAGTTATTTATCATCTTTGGGATTGTGTAAGTTTTTTATAAAAACAATGGAAAAATATCTGCCAATGGGTGTGACTTTATACTTACACTGTTTAGAAAAACAAACAAAAAGACTTATAAAATAAATATTTTTAATATCTACTAGTCAATGGACACCTGAAACAAGTTTAAAAAAATTTCTAGTTTATCTTAAGCATATATTTTCAGCACTGTAGTAATAAAGAAAACCTGATTTAAATTAAGAAAATATATTCTAGAATTTAAAAAAATTACAGAAACATACACTTGCTTCTTCATGCACCAAAGGATAAGAATGACAAAGAAAATAAAAATCCAAAAATATTATAATCTTGTCTCAGCTAATAATGTCATTTGGAAAATTCTTATGTTTGCCTGAAGTTGAAGTGAGTAAAATTCTTCCTCAGAAGTCTTTTTTTTTTTTAATTAGATTTAAAAAATTATTATGGAAAATTTCAAACATACAACAAATGCAGAGAGAATATAATGGATCTCCTGTGCATATCACCTTACTTCCTGTTCCCTCTACTGCCCCATTCATCATCTTCACCCTAATTAATGCTTCCCTTTAAAAGAAATTATTTTGCAATAATTTTAGATTTCAGAAAAGTTGGAAATATAGTACAGCTTCCTTTAATGTGAACATATTACAGAGCCATAGTATAATTTCAAAATTAAGAAACTGCCTTTTTTAGTAAGTAAAACTACACAATTTTTGCATTCCTCTGCTGAACGCAAATCCATTGATTTAAGGAAACAATAACTATAAATCACCACCCACTCTTAGTAATTCTGTAAATCCATGTAATTATTATTTTCTTGATTTGACAAAAAAAAAAAAAGCTCTTTAAAAATCTCTGAAATGGCCATCAACTATTGAAATTTCTAGTTAACAAGATGGGTTCAATCACGTTTCAGCCCTAAAACATTGGCTATTTCTAAATATAGATAATGTCAAGAAACTCCTGCTCTGAATTACCTGTAGGATGCTCATAAGCAAATGTGCTTTCCCCTGTCATTCAGAATTCTATTATTAATTATGAAATATAATCTATTATCCAAGCCATCACATATGTGGGATTCTCTGTCTGAGGACCCTGCATGGGCTCTGTATGCCTCTGTATGCCTTTCCTGACTCCCCTCGTTGGGGTGACTCCTGTGTTTCTCAAACTTCTAAAACAGCACTTAATAGCCCCTTAAGAACAGACAGGGTTGGTATCCTATTCCTATTTGTATCCTCAGTAACTAAATGAACTATGGCACAAAACAGAAGTCATCGAGTAGACCATTCTGGAGTTCACAATTTTGTCAAGGAAATTAAAGCATATCTTAAGCACCTTGAGAAGAATTCCAAAGCAATACTGCCAAGAGTGAAAAAAAAGTTTATAGTCTTTAGACAAAATATGTAACTGATATAACTGCTGAGAGAATACAGAGAAAAGCTGTTATTATTAGGATGGACTATTACAGAGAACTGGAGAAAGTTTCCTAAAGGAAGCTAAATTCCTAAGGAATTTAAGATAAATTGTATGTTAAATTTAAACGCATAGGATTAAGGCATCATAGCATAGTGGCTACAGCCAGGGTAAGCTCTAGAGCCAGACTGCTTGGATTCAAATTCTGGTTTAACTCCCTTGCTCTGTGACCTAGGGAAAGTTGATTAACCCTTTCAAGACTCAGCCTGAATAACCTCTGCCACCTGCAGATTCGGCAAGTGTGGACCAATGAGAACCCACATGGGAGATCAAATGTTTGATGACCTGGCTGACTGGTTATATTTCACCCTAAACTGTACAGGTAGTCCCTGACTTACAATGGGGTTCACATTCCAACAACTCTGTCGTAAGTCAGTTCTGACATAAATGGAATTTTTTTAGTTTTCATTATTATTGCCTTTTATTATCAATATCTTTATAAGTCCAATCTTTGAACATCTGCAACTGAACATCAAAGAATGATAACCTCAGCAAATTAAGTGCTGAAACACTGTATGTAGTATATTACTAACAATACTATGTAAAAAAAAAAAAACAGATGGTGTAAACGCAGATCATTGTAACTCCAATACATGGTAAATCGGGACTACCTGTAATCTTGGGGCAGGGAGGGGTGGGGAACCCATTAGTTCGTGAACATTCTAGTGGTGGTGCACGGATCCCTTCACAGGAGCAAATGAGGGCTGGGTACAGGCTGCTGCTCCCCTTCCTTTTCCTCAAGATGAAGAAATAACTTGGGTGTAAGAACTGCCCCTTCTATCCGGGCTTCTTGTACCCAGCTAGTTCCCCTGTGGGTTTGACTCCTGCCAGGGGACTAGTCTCTTTCTTTGAAACTAGACTCTGCTTCCCTACTGTCTCACGTGGACCTCCCTGATAAATGTCCCAGATTCTCACTTGTCATTCTTTGGACACCATAATTATAAGGTTTGTTTGGATGCCATTCCCTGCCTGGTCTTCTTGGATTGAAAGCCTTGGGTGTAACTTTGAAATTGTTTACCCTGCCTAAACTCAGTTCATTCCTCCCTCCCTTGCGTATCCTAAGCCTTTACCTCTCTCCTGCTTCCTGCTTCTCCTTAGCTAAATCTCACACAGTCCCTTCTCCTAGTGGGTACTACCAACCTGTTGATGGACCAACTCAACATCATTTATGGCAAACACTTGTAGTTGTCCTGATTTTAACAAAGGGACCCTTTATAACAATGTTTTAAAAAAGTAGGTAATGAATACAACTCTAGTAAAGATAAGGAATAATTCATGAAGGCCAGTTCTTCCCAAACACACCATATCAAATAGAAACTTTATGGTGAGTTTGAAACATTGGACCACTCATGGGTTTATCAGAACATGGAGGAAAAATTGTTTGCCATATTAGCACAGATTACTTACATAATGGCATTCATTTTTGTATACTCAGAGACACATGGGTCTACAGTGTGTTCTGCCAACTCCAATGGTGGTGATCTGTGAAGGCGGCTTGGCTATGAGTATATAAGTGACTTCTAGGTTTAGATGTACTCTATCGCCATGTGCAGAAATATCTTCTGAAAAGCACAACTGGCACATTGTGAGGAAAAATACACCTAGACTCAATATGTCTTTTTAAGTAACTCAAGGATCCAGATATTCTGTGACAATTTCTTTCTCACCTTATACTAGAGAACACGATACCTATGTCAACTAGTACATATTTTTAGCAGTCTTAGACACTTGAAAATCTTAAAGAAAACTGAACTTTAGCCAAGTCTGGAAGGACCTGGCATTCATGGGCTGCCAAAGAATTTGGTGCAGACGTACATCATGGACTCTGAAAGCATTTGGGGTTTGTTCACAATTCAACAAAATTCTTCCGCAGCAGTTGTTAAACTCTGATCAGGTTACCAGACTGGTAGTTTTCAGCATCAGATCCCAAGCACTGCACACTGAAATTCTTAGGTGCTTTAGATTTATGGAAGTCATATGGAAAGACATCAAGGTGTGGATTAGCCTATAAAGCAATTTTATGGAGAGTTCTCTCATGGCAAACCTGAGGCCTCTTCTGACGCACAGAGAGGGTCATTTTTCCTGCTTTTGGTATAGTCAATCTCTAAGCTCCCCAAATCTTCACAGCCATCTCTATTCTTCTGGCATATGTGCTCCATGGTCAGGGTGTTATTAGAGATGGGGAAGGAAGCACTTAGCAAAATATCTGAGCCATTTCTGAGAGAACAGCGAATAAGAAGGGAGACGTGATTCTGTAAGAGAAGTAGGAAGCTTACTTCCTCCTTTATACAATGCCAACTCCTTTTGCTGATCATACTGGGTATAGAGAGAAAAAGGGTGCCCGTATTTCAGTACTTGCCATGAGCCTCTTTGATTCTCTGACCCTAAACAAATGCTACATTTTTGTCATTCATTTTCTTCTCTACCAGGAATAATAAAAGCCATTAAGTAAAATTTTGCAGTGGATTAGGAGGCAGGATTTCTGAGTATTGCTCCTTACTCTGTTCCTCATTTTCTCAAGGCCATCTACTTTTAGAGTCGGATGTAAATTTACATTCTCGCTTTGCCACAGCTGAAAGATATAGTCTTGGGAAAGTTATTTGGCCTCATCTGTGAAATGGGGATGCTAATACCCAGTTTCCAGAATTACTATGAGGGTTAAAACAAGATATTGTGTGGAAAGCACACAAAGAGCTCTCAATAAATGGTTGCAATTTTTATTTTTGATGGTTAGTATTTACCTAGCTTGGGTAAAAATCTCTTTAACAAGTGGCGAAGGGGCTTTCCATCTCAAATGCTTGGTGAAAGGAGTAAATATATAAACAAACAATTAAGAAGAAAGACACACTAGGCATCACTCACATAATAGAGAGGATTTGCACACAACTGAATTTTAGGTGTTTCTGAGTGGGATTGTTGTTAGACCATACTAGGGAAGTTGTTTTAAATATATAGGGAGGCACATAAGAAGTCTGGAGTATATCATAAGACTTATTTTCATAACCTTCAATGAAAGGCATTATGTAAGTGTAAATTATACATTTTCACTTTTGTAATTATACCTAAACCACATGCTCCCAGAAGATTTCATTATGTAATTCCTCAGACTTAACTTTGAATTTCCTTTATAAAGCAACGTGCCATAAAAAACCTTCTGTAAAGGAAATCATTACTAATCACATATTTATTATATAAATGAAAGAAAAAATGCCCCTTAACTATTCATATTGCTACATTGTTGTTGTTGTTAGGCGCCATCGAGTTGGTTCTGACTCATAGTGACCCTATGTACAACAGAATGAAACAATAACCATGAAATTGTTATTGGACAAAACCATTCATCTATTAAAGGCAGGTAAATATTTATAAACATGTTTCAAATCACCTATATTCAGAGCTCCGTAAAATTTTTTCAAACAAATTTTCCTCTAAAAATTCAGAAATACTGCATTCCACTTTGAAGAGTGGCATCTGGGGTCTTAAACGTTAGCAAGCAGCCATCTAAGATGCATCAATGAGTCTCAACACACCTGGATCAAAGGAGAATGAAGAACACCAAGCACACAAGGTAATAAAGAGCCCAAGAGACAGAAAGGGCTACATGAACCAGAGACTACATTATCCTGAGAACAGAAGATCTAGATGGTGCCCGGCCACAACCAATGACTGCCTGGACAGGGAACACAGCAGAGAACCCCTGAGGGAGCAGAAGAGCAGTGGGATGCACACCCCAAATTCTCATAAAAAGACCAGACTTAATGGTCTGACTGAGACTAGAAGGACCCCAGTGGTCATGGCCCCCAGACCTTCTGTTGGACCAGGACAGGAACCATTCCAGAAGCCAAATCGTTGGACAAGGATTGGACTGGACAATGGGTAGCAGAGGGATGCTGGTGAGGTGTGAGCTACCTGGATCAGGCGGACACTTGAGACTGTGTTGGCACCTCCTGCCTGGAGGGGAGATGGGAGGGTAGAGGGGCTTAGAAGCTGGCAAAATGGACACGAAAAGAGAGAGTGGAAGGAAGGAGTGGGCTGTCTCATTGGGGGGAGAGTAAATGGGAGTATGTAGCAAGGTAGATATAAGTTTTTATGTGAGAGACTGACTTGATTTGTAAACTTTCACTTAAAGCACAATAAAAATTATTTAAAAAAATTCAGAAATACATTAATAGCCATTAAATTGTTGAGTATATTGTGGATCATTTGCCTACAATTCTGGGTCAGAACGGAGATTACTCAAACTATTTTTATCCCCAAATTCTCTCCATGTTCTGCTAAATTTTTCCAAGAAAGTTCTCTGTGATATTGTCATTGTGATAGCATAAATGTGACTTTTCAAATGGTACATTCAGGATCTCTAAGTACTTGAATAGAAAAGCAGAAAGACAAAGTCTATGAACTCAGCCCAGAGGCAAAGAGCCAACTAGGAATTACTGAGCAGATCTAATCTATGTAAGCATTCCACAGGCACACTGCATCTACAACATCCCCGTAATAAACACACGCACTTGACTTCTTCAAGAGCAAGAGGTCTTTGGGTTTGAAATCTGCTTAATAATTGACCCTGCTTTCTAATAATTCTTCATATTCCTCTTTTTAATCAACTGGATACTTTTAATTACGTCATCAAAGTCACTTAGCAAGATGTACCAGTGCCAGAACTAGAGTGCAGGAGGGGCTCTTTTTACCAGGTTCCATATTTCCACTACCTGTAGTCACCAACATCCTCCAAACCTACAAAATTCACAATAATAATAGGAAATAAAAATATGTCTAATAAGCAACTTATACTTTTAATACACTTATTGAATAGAACCAAAGGTTAGATTATTACATAATATATCATCCCAAGATTCTAACTAAAAAATGTACACAAGTATTAAACTTGAAGGTGTGAAAGGAGGTGATATATGATTCCTAATAACATGAAATAATGGTATCATTCAAAGCACAGACAGTTCCTCCTAGCCACAAAATTTTTGGTAAGAGAGAGAGAAATAAGGAAGCAGTTTGTGCAAAACAAAAATACTAATATAAAGCATATTTTTACAGGAACTTCTGAGTACTCATTTTTATGTAATTTCTGACTATGGGCTACTAAAGTAGGATTAAATTGAGGAATCTATTATCAGTTACCGATTAGTGAAATGCACCTCAGATTATGGAAATCATTAGCTTATCAATCAAATACAAGCCAGCTGCACATAAGATCCCACACAGAAGACCAGCTTGGGTATCGATATACATAGACAAATTCAAGTTGAAAATAAAGTCTATTTTAAAATGTATATTCTGAATTGTCCATAGTAAATATTCAACATAGCTAACTAAAATATGCACATTTTTACACCTTATAGAAGCATGATGAAAGAATATAATAGAACAATCCAAGGTAGACAAAATCCAAACTTAAAGTCAAGCCACAGACTTATTTTACAAAAAGAAAAAAGTAAGAACATGGGCTGGCTCAGGAGAAACTTGGTACATCTTTAATTACTGTGTATTTAGTATCTGATTTGACAAATACTCGAATCCCTAGCAGATTATTTGCTAGTCTATCTGATTTCTATAAATTCCTGGGAGAGTTTAAGCTAAGTGGTATCACCTATTGGAGACTTGTTCTGATTAATTAATTCTGAGTCATCTGTCCGACATACAGTGAGTTATGAAAGTTGTCAATAATTTTCCCTTGTTTTTAAACAGCAATAACGCTGTCTCTATAAAAAGCTCTGTTTTAATGGGTTTATAGCTGTAACTCTTATCAAAAACAATGAAACATTGGCTAAGACTGTATCAAAATAGTAGCTGACTACTAGGTCAAAAATAAATTTAAACATGTTAGTACTTAAGGCAGATTGCTAAGGTGTCTAGCCAACTTGTTATCATAACTGTGTCTACCTAAAGGCAAGCAACAGGAATGCTGGGAAATAGGATAAAACAATGATTTTAAGAAAATACGAAAATGACATGTACTTATAAAATAAAAGTATATAAACTTGTGCAGCGTATAGCAATATAACTACTTGTAATATAACGTGGATAGTGTGGCTTCAGGCAATTGAATAGAGAAGTGAAGCTGAACGCTGCTGTACCAACCAAATGGCAAATGTGACACCTGATAATGTAAAACAGAGGCATCCCTAGGGTGCCATGTAAAATTATTATAAAGCGGTGAAATAACAATATAAAGTTAATTTTATTAAAATTAACAATACTTCCCATCAGCACAAGACAATCTATATTCAAAATTAAAACAGTAGGAATGTTTATCCATTCAAGCATTCTGATTGGCTAAATATTGTCGACTGCTAAAAGAAAGTTTCCAAACATTTTTTTCTGCACATTGATAAATACTCATCCTATGAGTAACACCACACTCAAAAGCCTGAAATTAAAAACATATGTCCTGATCAAATTTGGTGCATCTGGCATTTTGCTACAGAAATACCCCAGCCTATCATATTTTTAAAAGGAGCTTATTGTCTTAGAAATAAAAGAAGGGATAGATTGGTCATATTTTGCACTTCTCCAGTACAATGCCTAGATATAGGTAAAATTAGTAATTTCATGACATTATCTAAATTTCGGTGCTTGCTCATCTCTATTACTTTCTATTATTTGCAGAACTGATCAGCATCTACTTGTCAGCTGTGAGGTTTCACACAATTTAAGTGAAAACATCAATTTTTAGGCTTCTTTAGCTTTCAAAAAAAAACTGAGGGTTTTTTTCTGGTTACAAAAAGAATACAAACTTATTGTAGAAAAAACTTGAAATACAGACAGCTACAAAAAAAATCTTGCCTCTAATGTTATAACCTATAAACCAGAATCAAACCGGCTGCCATCGAGGTAATTCTGACTCACAGCAACCCTGTAGGACAGAGTAGAATTGCTCCTAGGGTTTCCGAGGAGCGGCTGGTGGATTTGAACCACCAATCTTTTGGTTAGCAGCCAAGCTCTTAACCATTGTGCCACTAGGGCTCCGTGACAACCTATAGCCATTATTAAACTTTGAAACACATTCTTTCAGTATTTCTTCTGTGCAGGGATAAACATACATACATATATAAACATATTTTATTGTGGTAAGCATTTTTTTTTTACCATTAATATTTAATAAAAAACCTGAATAATGACTATTCTACATTACAAACTGAATTTACTTTTTCATCTAACCAGAAAAGTATTTCACAGCGGGTATTATGTTTCACCTAAAGAGCAGCTGCAGTTATGTGATAAGGTATTTCTGGGGAAGCATTCAAAGTTAGGTTTCAATCCAGGAATTACTCAATAGTACCACAGAGTGGGCTGGGGGATATATTCTCAGGATTAGGATGAAAATTGTCAGTAGGGGACAAAAGGGCTTAATTCACGAGATCCCAAAATTCTGAGGCGCTTCCTGTATTTCAGACTCTTGGAAAATCTGTTTTATATGTTTGATAGTCTAAACCCACTCTACTATGATAAAGAAATCTATGCAAGGCCAGTTTTATGGCCTTGATATTTAGAAACTAGAAAACATGGATTATAAGGTAGAATGAAGGGCATCTGTAAGATGTCCTGGTGGCGCAGAGGTTAAGCACTCAGTTGCTAACTGAAGGGTCAGCAGTTAGAACACATCAGCCGCTCTGTGGGAGAAAGATGTGGCAGTCAGCTTCCGTAAAGATTACAGCCTTGGAAACCCTACGGGGCAGTTCTACTCTGTCCTATTGGGTCACTATGAGTCAGATTGACTCGATGGCAATGGTTTTTTTTTTTTTTTTAATAACTAAGGATGTTATGCTTTTAAATGCTACTATCAAAGGAAGCAAACTAAACCATAAAAAATTGTATGTAATATTATTAAATTAAATCTAAGACAAGAAAATCTAAGTTTACTTTGAACATTCATTCCAACTGTTCAACCCTGGCCACTGAGCTGAGGATATAATAGCAGGTATGTTATCAGATAACTCACTAGAAATTCACAAGAGCAATGAAGCTGGAAAATAAACAGGAACTTGGCCAGCCTCTTTTATTCTCCCTAAACAATCTCTCGTGTTTTCAAAAGGAAGGAGAAAAGTTGTACACTCTGACACCCTACCTTACCACACTCTGTTTCATTTCTCCTATAGCACTTATTGTTTTCTAATATCTTATATTACATTGTATCATTTTGTCAGGTCATATCATTTATTGCCCCCCTCTGGGATGTAAACTCCATGACGGCAGGGTTTTTTCACTTTTTTTTGTATTCCCAGTGCCTAGAACACTGCCTGGGACATAACCAGTGCCAAATAAGCATCTGTTAAAGAAATGAATTTTTTAAATTGGGTAGAGTTAGCAGAAGTCAATTTTAAATTTGAAAACAAAGACATTTTACAAGAAATTAAAGGTACTTCTGTTCAGAACTTGGATTTCTTTAACTTCGAAAAAGACAAATTTTTATACCTGTTGGTTTTTTCCACAGGGTTATTTTGATAATAGTAATTACTAGAGCCTATTTCACTAAACATTTGTGAATTCATTTCATTTTTTAATATCTGAAAAAAGTATTTTTTGTCACTGGTGCTGGAAGAAAAGTTGCTTTGTTTTCTTTCTCATAAAAAATACAGTACCGATCACACACACCCAGGTAGCTGCCTCATGTATTCTTCTGTTAAGGGCATTTTATATTCTTTATTCTTATTGAACAATAGGCCCATTCTGAAAAATTTGCAAACTGGCAATCAAACCATTTTGAAAGCGTAATGCAGATTCCAGTGATAAGATGAGTGAGCAGGAGGCGAGAACACCTTAAAGATCACCTGCCGCACTTGTGTTTGAGGTGCTCAATGGCTGTTTACACCAAATGCCATCTGGCTCTATAGATATAATAACAATTATTCCATCGAGGTGTGTAGCTCCTTAAATCATATTAATATACAATGATTCCACTAGTCTTATAGGAGTTGATGTCTTTGTGTGCTCCCATTTAACCTGGGTAATGTGCTAAAACAAGTCTGCCTCATCATTAAGAATTGATTTTTTATTTATGTGAATGTCACTGGCAATCCCATGATATCCCTTTGTAATTCAGTTGAACAGGACTGCACACTAGCGTTAATCTATTTTTATGGCATATCTTTAAAAATTTGCAACATCTTGCTACATTTAGATATTTATATAGAGATTTGTGTTCCCGCAGAAAGCTGTTGTTACCTTTGGAGATCCATTTCACACAGCAATAGGGCAAGTGTCTAATATACTTCATTAGCTACCTTATATCAGATAAGGGTTTATTTCTCTAAATTATTTAACCTTGGTAGAACCTACTAAAATTACATAAATTACAAATACACTAATGAAAATCATTAGTTAGCCTATTCAAAAGAGAGAAAAAAAAAAAACCCAACAGGAATAAAATTAAAACATTTTAAAATCAGTTCTTTGGAGACATTTTAGGCATACAACTTGGTGAATTTACCCTGATGACTCATTTCTTAATGCTGTCATTGGTCAATTATTTAGTCATTCATATTGAGAACTATTTGTAAAAAAAAAAAAGTCACATTGTTTTTTTTCCTGGTTAATTCAAAATTTGATGTTAAAAGTCACAGCGATAATTTATCATTTATAAATGTGCCTTTTGCTAATTTAGAGAAAATAGTGAGATAAAAACAGTAAGTAGCAATAAAGAGGAAAAATTAAATATTGTAAAATACTGGGAATAAGCACTATACTGCAAAAATTGCACTCCTTTTAAATCTAGTTTTCCTGAGAGTGCTTAAAGGATCATTAAATAATTATAGGGAAATTCTGTCAGGACACCTTTCGTATTGAGATGAATATTAAATGGAATGAGGTCCTTGCCCATTTTATGCTGCTGTTTTAAATGCAGAATTGCTCTCAGGCTGTTGAGAGTTTATCATACACAATTAGTGATACAGCAACTCATAAGGAAGTTGAACAAGTTTCAGGACATTCAAAGAAACGAGACAACACTTCTTCAAACCTAAAGGATCCGGCAGAAGAATGCTGCGGCAAATTATAAACTACTTGAAAAGTCTTGGCCTAGAAAAGTCTCCTGGGCATTGCATGGATTATTTGGGGGGCGGGGGGGCGGGGAGAATGAATGAACGAACACTGAGGTAAGTTCGTTACTCTAACGTGAAGAGGTATGTCCTAAAACTTAATTAAGGCCTCTCAAACTTAAAAAAGAATCTATTCATAAAAATCTACATTTGAGTTAGAAGTGTGAGATCAAATATAGTTTTTAATGCAATACACTAATACTTGTACTTTGTAAACTGTAATTTTTACAAGTATGTTTCCTAAGAGCTGCGTAAATTAACTTCTTTATGTATTGTACATGTTATAAATAACCGAGATGGAACTGTATATGTTTATATTCAATAAATAAATAATTTACTGTTTGAATTTTTTCACTAAAGATAGGTCCATAAAGAAGCTAAGGACATTTTTCTGTGATCTTCAGAACTATGTGTGGCCATCAAATTATCAGGAATAATACACGTGTCAGTTTCTTGAGTATAGTATTGCTTCTAAACATTATTAAAAAATATTCCATAAAGATGATAAAAGGTGGATTAATCACAT
Source organism: Elephas maximus indicus (assembly GCF_024166365.1). Taxonomy (NCBI): domain Eukaryota; kingdom Metazoa; phylum Chordata; class Mammalia; order Proboscidea; family Elephantidae; genus Elephas; species Elephas maximus. The sequence goes on along the minus strand of NC_064837.1, from coordinate 45,233,046 downwards.
AAATGCCTATAAATTGAGATTTAAGGTCAGGGATAGCCTCTTCACTCACCCTGCTGTCTCACACAAGGTAGGTGGGTCACACATCATATCCTGGTGTGTATAAAGTATGCACTTTGGTACAGAGCTAATATCAGGGGTTTGGTTTACAGAACTTGCAAGTCAGATTTTAAAACATAATAATGGTTTCTAAGAAACTTGTTCTAATGATTCTAATGTTTTATTTTCTTTAAAATAATCATTTATTTTAGGAACAAGCCAAGTAAAGAGGGAACATGGAGTCGGTCTGAAACCTACTTCAAGGCTCACCTCAACTGAGTGAACAGTGAACGCCCTGACAGTGACATTCACAATAGCGTCGCTGCTGGGTATTGCTATAATTTGCTCTCTATGATCGTCCCTTTAAACAAAAAGCTCTGCACTCAGCATGCAAAGAAGTTAGAAGTGGGGGAAGGAGGAGGGAACCACACGTATAAGAGGAGAGAGAGGGAAAAGCTGCAAATCAATCATTTATAATTAACAAAAATCCGATTGCTGCTTTAAATAGAGATCAATGTGTTCCAGGCTGCCTGGATTGTGGGGATGTATTCACCTTCTCGTAACTCTCCAAGCAAGCTGTCACACCTACAGAATCACCATTTGTTTTCTTAACAAAGCTTCAGGGGGCGCCAGGCTCTCATTGAAATTTCATTAATCTAATGGAGTAAAGTCCTATAGAAAAAAATCAAATTCTCGTTGGACGAGATGCTACCTGGGTAAGATAACCTCTGTTTGAACTCTCAGACTCCGATCGCACTGCTATTAGTCTGAGGAAACAGACAGCAACAACGCTGATTACAGCCACCGGCCTCAACAATTTTTTTTTCTAACTAGCAATTTCGAGTGCAAGTGCCACAGTGTCAGCTAAAGAAACACAACTGCGGGTTTTCTGCAGAGCGAAATGGTTCTGAAATGTCACTGAATAGCTCACAAAGGACGCCAGTCTACGACAACAGAGACATAAGCATATAGGAGAAAGGGCCCACACATCCTCCTTTCAAAGGTATGTTGTTTACATGCATGTAATTTGTGAAGCCCACAGCTATTCAACATAGGGTTTTCACAGAAGTCTAAACCAAAATCTGTTCGGAAAGCAATAGTGAGGTTCTTCCAAAAGTCACAGAATTTTGGGTGTGGGGAGATGATGATATAGTACACACATAAACAGATCGTCTACGTAGCAGATGACGGTCTTCAGGTTTACACAACATCAATTATAACTGTTAATTGCTGATCATATTTCACCATCACTTCCATGTAATTTGATTCACAAGTTTTCAAAAGTGGCCCAAATGTGTACCTGTTGATATGCAGTAGCAACAGAGCCTCTGAGAGGAAAATATGGAATGCTAATTCCTCAAAATTTTTTGCAGAAACTTCCCCATGGCTCATCTGATACTACTCACATGGCAAGCATATATGACGGCAGGAGTGTGCATGGTAAAACGGCCAATATGACTAAGGTTGCATCCATACCAAACTAAAATAGCTCTCTGCATTGTTTATTCTTTCCCTACTTAATGTCTATATAAAAAAATTAAAATGACTACAGGATCAGTGGTTGCAGGCACCCTGTACAAGAGTCCAAAGAGAGAATGAAACAACCTGTAGACGGCCCTCCACTAGGCTCCCAGGTGATCACTGTGCTTCACAAGAAACGACTGGGCAAAAGGAAGCTGACTTTGGGCAAGATCACAGTCAAGTTGAGCACTACCTTCTGATTCCACAGACTCCTAAATCTTGAAGTGTATGTGTAAACCTTACTCACATTAAAGAAGAAAACTAATCTTACCTTAAATGAAGAAACTAGTAATTTGGATCTAAAAATGATAGCATATAAGGAGAAAACAAGCACTACTTCGAAAAAAGGAAAAAGAAGATCATGACATCCTAGGTAAGGGATTAAAATAATAGAAAAAAATTCTGAGTCCATCTTTAAGATAATATTTTTCTTTTAAAGTAAGCTTGCTGTTTTGCATCTAGGTCACATAAAGCTTGCGGCAGGTCAGGAAATAGCTTTTGTTTCCAAAGCGTCTCCCAGGAGTGAGTCTCTTCCTATTATATATATTTTTTTTTCCATTTCTCTGTTTATAGAAAAATATTTTTCTACCTGGGATAGATTTAATAGTTTTTTCTAGTCTAAATGAATTTATAAGACCCTAGCTTATTTTTATATGTAATTCCTTTAAGTTCCTGTCTGAGATCCACCTGTAGAATTATACTTCCTGTTCTACATTTATATCCTGTTTAAAGATGCCACCAAAAGCATGTCAATTTTTTATTCTAAACAACAGGAAATGTGTAAATAACATATTTATGTGTCTGACTGTGTACTGTTTATGTAAAAATATATAACATATGTAAATCTATACACACAAAAAAGTTAGTTTACTCAAATTAAGATTATTAAAATTGATCCTGGGAACAAAAATAATACACCTTTTTTTAGGCATTCATTCCTACTATAGAAACAGAGGAAGAAAGATTGTGAGAGGGAGACACACACATTCAGATGAGCCTTCAGGGAATTGTCTGAACTTTTGAACCAGAGGCGGAGAGCCAGAGCCCAGCCTGTTCCCACTTTAATAAACATTTTTTTTCTTCAATTAATTAAGGTTTGGAGAGAAAGAAAAAAACCACAGAAGAGAAGTAATTTAGCATGCAACGCATACTTTACAGATGGATCCTACCTTCGGATGCTTATTAAATCTATGCATGATTGCGCTGGAGAAAATTAATTGCATTGTTTCCCACTATTCAAAAGGGGGTTGCAAACAGCTCAAAAATAAAAAGGAAAATGAAGCAGGGTTGTTGTTGTTGTTGTTTAAAAAACAGCTACAGTACAGAAGGAATACTTTCAAAGTCCTAAAAATAAGTAATACCAACAACTAGCATAAAAGCACCAAATGGTTCCTCTTCAAAAATACGGTATTTCAAAATACCCTATATGCTGCCAGAATGCATGTATTGAACTTTAACTTTTCAAGTATTCTGGTCTAACTAAGATTTCCTACTCAGTGGCATTTGACCTATTCAATTAAGTGGTGAGTTTTTGTTAAAATCCTGCTGGGAGGGAAGATTTACAGGAGCAGCTGCGAGTACACACTGGCACACACTGTAGCTGGTACAGTGTGTAGTTGGTGTTCTCTCCATTCCAGTCTTTGAAAAAAGTTATATAACTTTTTTTTTTTTTTTAGGAAAATCTAAACTATTAGGAAAATAAGTAACTCTTTTCATTTTGTGAGCTTTAATTTTTAAAAATACATAAAGCAAGTAGCTTCACAAACTCAAACCATTTGTGCTTTTTCTGAAGGCCTGCTAGTGGAATTGAACTATAACCTCTCTTAGGCTGTCCTGAACATGACCTTCATCAAACTTGAAAGGACCACTCTCTTTCTAAGGAGCTAGAATAGTTACTAGTTTTCCAAACTCACTCACGTCCAGATTTAAAAAAAAAAAAAAAAAAAATCCTTCATTATAGATGTTCTTTACCCACCCTATTGTTGACTGGCTAAAAATATTTCACTCAAGAACTTCTAATCTTATTTGATTCCATGACCCAAAAAGATGGTTTTATTTTATTCTCCCCTCCACCCCATGTCTCTAAATTAATCTCTATAATCTCTGTTTAATGTGTATAATTATTTCAAAGTATTTATCATACTTAATGAAATTTTGCTAAGAGTAACAAATGAAGTACATCTAATAAACAAACGACTCTGTCCTGTGTACAACAGATTTCATAAGATATGAGTAAAGATATGGATATATTCACATTGGGATTTATTTCCATAGTGCCTTTCACCTGCAGATCTCACAGAACACTATAAATAATCTCATAAGTAGTTACGGATATCATCATTCTTATTTAGAAATGGGGTAAAGCAAGAGCGTATGGTGAGACAGGTAAAGTAAAACTTCTAAAACAAGCATTTGACTTTCATTCCCTTGTTTTACCATTTAAAATCAGACCCATCATCCTATTAGAACATCAATCAACTACAAGTAGGGTCTCACCAATGATCGAAAACATATTTCATTCAGTTCAGGTATTACTCAAAAGAGAAAAATTCATGCTGCCATAGGAAACTCAAATAGTCAAAAGCAAGCTAATACCTTATGCTGCTGGAGTTCTAAATACGACATAAAGATATGTAGTCCCTATTCTATTGGCTACTAAAGAGAACAAACAGGAATACACAGATTAGGTCTATAATAATTTACCATTACAAACGACAGCTTAACTGACATATTAAGACAGAGCCAGCTTCAGAAAGCTTGACAGTTTTTTTACTTAAGCCAAACTACACAGATAGGGATGAGATACCTGAATGATACAAGTGAGAAAAGATCCAAGAAGGGAGATTTCTTAGTTCAAGGTACCTGAACCTATCTCCCTGCCCTAGAAAGATCCCTCTGTTCACTGCACTTCAACCTTGGGCAGCCACCCAGGAAGGGCTGACTGCAGCCTATATCGGTCCAGATTCTCTCAGATGTTCCAACATTTATCTTTTTAAGTTCCATCTGCAGTTGATACAATCCTCCCCATCCTCAATGTAGACTACTGCAAACGAAATTCTTTCTTTTTTGTTTTTACAAATGAAACTCTTGTATGCCACTCCTAGCAACTGGCCATCTAAAGTCCTAGGATTTCCTCCATAAAGGACTTGTTATATTGGGGTACTTGATCATCTTTCTGCATAAGTTCCAGAATGAGCACTCACAAGCAACTAGGCAGAAGCTGCTGGCAAAGCAGTTTTGTTAACATGGATGACTCAGGCTCTGCTTATACTAATTCTGATTGAACATATGGAAGGGGTTACTTAAAATCAAGATATCAAAAGCACAAAATCTAGGAAAGTAGATGGTTAAATTCACTTTCAGGAATCCAAAAGTTTAGAATATGTTTCAGATTTTGTACACTTGCTGCAAAAATAAGAATAGTTAAAAGATCAAATTTTAAAGCTCTTATTTTATTTAGTCTTTATATTTCTTACACATCCTACACCCTTCTCTTGAGCAAAGAGCTCACTTGTGACTGGGGAGTTAACTTCAAGGCACTAAACTTTCATATAGCAAATTCCTGTATTCATTTATTACATGGGATCCTGTTTTCCCGAAAGAGTTAAACTCCCTCTATAAGGTAAAGAGCTTAATCACTCTGAGATGAGATATTTTTTTTCTATTTTACAATGCAATTACTCTTTGTCTTAAATCTAATTGAATTCACTTTCCATGTTAGTGGGGGAGTGGAAAGAGGGTAGGAGGGATGCAGCATATGTCAGAAGACAAATAGTGTAAATTATAGACCTTTCAACATAGTGGTTTTTTTAAAGACAAAAAAACTGATTTGATAAAAATGTTTAAATATTCAGTGATATGGAGGGGGGTATTTTGACCATTAGGAATTGGATTTCGTGTACGGAGAACATCAGGACATTGCATAAGGAACATTCCAATTTATAATTTATAAAGCACCTTGGGATTCTTTGGATGGAAAGCAGCATATAAATATAAGCATTTTCATTTCATGTGGGCGATCACAGATTGTTGGCAAATCAGCATAAACCATATTTCAGTAGTCAAGGGCACATCAATTCTTACGTGGATTTGGTTTTTCGGCCATTTCTTCTTCCCTGGGTTGTAGCATACACAATGCAGCACGCTGTTGCTGTCTGTCTCCTTTCCCTTTTCTAAAGTTCCTGTATCTTTCATTTGTCTTTGTGGTGTCCATGAACTGTCCAGGGTTTGCCTTTTTACTCATAAACTATATATTGAAGGAAGTAAACATTTATCTTAGATATATCTGGTATAGTGTTTTCCACCCTCAGTATTTCTGGTTTCTAAGGGAGGAAAGCCTCCAGGTATCTTGGAAGAAGGGTGGCTGGGAGAGGGAGGCTGTCACTCTGTGGCACATTAAGAAACACTGTAAAACAAGAGGCTGCTATTATCTCGAGGTTCTTTGAAGGTTCTCCAGGATATGACAAATACATATGTATAATCTGAAAGTCTGGACCACATAATAACATTTTTTGGGGGGAGGTTCACTTTGACAAGCACTAGCTGAGTATCTAGTATGGACTAGAACCTTTGAGGGATATAAAAATAATTAAGACACAAGCCCTGCCCTGTGGGAGCTCACAATGCATTATTGTAGGAGTAACCACAGATAAGTAATACAATGCAAGGTAAATGGTGGTAACCATTATATAAGAGGTATCCGTCAAGTATAAAGGAAGACTGAAGCAGGGTAAGGTGGAATCGAACCTGGGGCATCTAGGAAGCCAAGTTAGAGGAGACAAGAGTATGAGCATGGTCTTGAAGGATGAGTGGTATGTGGGGAGGTGGAGAGAATGGAAAAGGCATTTCAGGTGAAAGGCACAACAGGGCTAGGTTTGGGAATAATGAAGAGTCCCATACAGCTAGTGTTTTTTAGGGCAGGAGTTTCAAATGTAGGCGCTAAGACAAAAGATAGGTTCAGAAAAATAACTTGTATTTCAGATCATGGTTTCTAATCCTCTTCTACAGTAAGCTGAGATCATGAAGCTGAAGTATAAGGAGATGACAGCTCTTAACTATGAGTGTTCCTAACCTGTTGTCTCCCCTTGTGTGTAAGACGTTTTGGATTCACCAGTTTGGTTCCTTCCCAGCCCTACCCTTATCCAAGGAGGGCTCCGCCATGATCAGTGTCTTAGCCTTTTGCGATGCAATACAAGCAGAATGAGGAGAGCAAGATAGGAATTTCAAAGGACAAAAGGCACTCAGATGCACAGTGCAAAAAGGTACTCTCCATCTCATACTGTAGAAGATTAAGGGCAGAATGGTGTGAGTGGAAGAGAGAGTTCTGGCGTAGGAGAATGAGAGCCTCCTGGGAGTTACAGCGATTTTGAGAACAGGAGGAAAAAGTTGCCTTATAAAATGTACTTAGACCTCCTTCAAGCATTTTTGAGGACTGAAACCTCTACTCGTATTTTTCTGCTGTGAATGTGACCCCTTTCGGGACTGAGCTCGGGTGTCAATAAGGATAGGTAAGAAAGATTCAGGATGGCCCAGTGCAAAATCTTATGTGATTTTCCATGGACTGGAGGTTATATGTCACATTATACCAAGAAAGGGAGATGAGGGTTGAGCCTAAAAAATGAAATGGATCAAAACCTTCCTTTACCATTTTATTTCTCCACTAATTCTCCATTTAATGTTTAATGTTTGTTGAATAGACTAAAATGGTTCTGCACATTAATTATTACTTAGCGGTTAATTCTTCTTTTCTCGACTCTTTATTTTATTTCTATAGCGGCTGCCCTGAATTTTCATTCCCAAGTCTCCCTAAGTCCTGGGCCAGTCCCTTCTCTATTCTCTTTACTCTCAGCAAATGGCTTTCCCCTTCTCTCCCTTCAAGTAAAAACTTCTCTTCATTTTTACCCTCTTCTATCCTTTTACTCCTTTCTCTAAGGAATAAGCGCTTTGCCTTTTAGCTAAGACTGATCATACTTGAGTAATATTATCTGATCTGCTTCTACCTTTTTCAGGACCGGATTTTATCAATTCTCTTCTTAGACTGGTTCTTTCTAGCTGGAAAACAGCTCAGATCTACCCTCTCCAAAATAAAAACAACAACAACCAAAAAACATTCTTCTTCCCTACTACCCTTACTCCCTCCCCTTCTTTTCACTGACAAAATCTTTGTAAATAGCATACACCCAGTCTCTATTTTCTCACTTCTGAATCCCTAAAATCAGGCTTCTGCTTTTACTAGTCTACTGAAACTGTTTCCCAAAAGATTAGCAAAGTCCTTCTTGTTGTGTTTCTTCTCTCTTCCCACCTCTCCCCATAGCTAGTAACTTATAAATATGAAGGGAGGATTGTCGCTTACTCATCTTCACATTCTCTCAATACCCAGCATTATGCTTTGCACATGGTATAGACTACATGAAGATTAAAACTGAATCTGAATTTCTTCAACCTTCCTCATCGTCCCATGGCTCCTGATGTTCCTCCACCATCTTACCAAAAAAAAAAAAAAACCCAGTGCTGTTGAGTTTATTCCGACTCATAGCGACCCTATAGGACAGAGTAGAACTGCCCCACAGAGTTTCTGAGGAGGCCTGGCGGATTCAAACTGCCAACCCTTTGGTTACCAGCCGTAGCACCTAACCACTATGCCACCAGGATTTCCTCCACCATCTTAGGAGCCTAGAAATGGTGCCAGATGCTACAACTGGTGTCAGAGCATGTAGTTTTTTCTTTAATGAGCCAGTATACTAACTAGGCTTAACACTTCTTAATGATTTAGGGAGTGGGGAAACATCTTGCCCTGAAATAATTTAAAAATTCTCGTTTATCAGAAAGCACGGTAAGGATTATTTCAATTTTGTGCTAAAATTATAGAAAACCAACAGTAAATACCCAACATGAAACTTACATGATGATTATAGTGATCAACAATTAGAAAATGAAGACTCTGAGACACATTGATCTTCCAAACTTATCAAGTAAGCCTCCAGTTGACCCAAACATTAAACCATGTTGTAATATCTTATATTTTGCAACAAACTATAATTGAGTATTTTCTCCAAAATTCCTACAGTGGCAGAGACACAATATATATTAAACTATATCCAGGAATTGAGCCCGTCGCTACTTACATATTGACATGCTATCTTTAATAAATAGGCTTCTTTTCTGCAGAGAGTAGAAGAACACATATTCTTAACTGAAATGTCCTCACTCAACCAAACACTTAAGAATAATCAGTGGGATGTAGGGCACTTTTTTACTACTATGCTGCTGTTGGGTGTCTTATATATTGTTATGGAATTTCACTAGCAGGATGTGGAGGTCCCTTCTTTCATTTCTCATCTACACCTCTGTTTCACCAAGAACCTTTAGGAGTGCTGAAAAGCAGCTTGAATGCCATACAACGTCTTTCGTACGTGTGTACACTGAATTACCCTCTACGCTCCCACTTTGGTGCGGTAAGAGCTCCGGCTGCTAATCAAAAGGTCGGCAGTTCGAATCTACCAGGCGCTCCTTGGAAACCTTATGGAGCAGTTCTACTCTGTCTTATAGGGTCACTACGAGTCAGAATCGACTTGATGGCAGTAGGTTTGGTTTCTCCTACCTTACATTACCACTCACCTTATTGCAAGCAACATAAAATACCCAAGGAAGCCAGAAATATTGGTTTGCTGGTATTGTTTACTTGCAGCATTCCTTTACAATGAGTCTACCCAGTAAAAATGTAAAGAATCCATGAGCTTCTGTGAGGCATTCTACTGTTAAGCTAAAATCCATCCTTTTTGCCACTATTTGGTGCAAGAGTTCAGGTCAACCAAACACTCTGGGAGCACTTACTCTGTGACAGGTATTGTGTTAGGCCGTCAAGGAGCCAGGGTCCAGTGGGGGATAGAGATTTGTAAATGCAGAATTTTAATATGATGTGGGAAATTATTTGAAGAAGTCAAATCACAGGGATAAAAAAGGGGGAAGGGAGCTGTATTTTGGGCAACTCAATATTTTAATATAAAATTTATCTGAAGTTTTTAAAGATCACTTAAATTCTTTAAAAAAGTAAATATAAACTAAAACAAAAACATATTGAATAACATAGTTATTGAACAGATTCTTCTTAAAAGAATCTTCAGAGGCAGTAAGTTTTTTTATACAACAGCAGTACGGGCAGAGAAATAGTAGTCTCACTTCACTAGTAGCTTTAAATTTGTCTGTTGGTTATATTAAAAAGTTGCCTGGTGATAGGTGGTTCAGTGCCACTGTGTCCTGTGATAGTGTTGTAGGGAAAAGGGTATCGTATTGTGTTCCCTTCTTAAGGCTCTCTTTTCCTAGATATTCTTGCTCAAATCATATCTTATCTCAACCCCTCCAAATAACATGTAAGTAGACTTTATATTAATGCCTAAGCCATTTGTCACATAATACTCTGGAGTATCAGAAATATAAATAGATGGGCATTTTTACTCTCAAAGAGCACTTTATTCATCTGGTCTTATTACAGCTTTATGAGCAAAGCTGTTGAGTGAATACTCAAAGACCACACTGAACACACATAAAGGAGGCAGACTTTTTAAGCAACTACTTTCCTCCACATACCTCCAATTTTGTGGCTGTAGAACCATCTTATGCCAAAAAAGTCTCTATGTACTAACATTAGTTTTCTGACTAAATGTCTCTAAAAGGGGGCAGGCTTGGGACAGGGCAAAAAAAAAACCCTAGAAAATTTTGCTCCAATTGTCATTTCAGAGACTGAAATACAGTCCTCTGAATTTATCATACCAGGGCATGTAGAGGGTTATTAGATAATAAGAGGATATTTTCTTGATATCTATGAAATAGACTGTCAGAGTTTGGGGAACCATAGGCAAACAGCTCGGTAGATATTTAAGAGTTTGAATTTTAAGATTATAACTGGGGATAATATCTAGAAACATTATGATGTGTGAGAGATTTTATTTTTTGTTTTTATCACATCACCTCAATAGACACTAAGGAAACAGAAACAAACTTTGGAATGGCTGTGAGCTTTAAAACTAAAGACAAAAATTAAAGGAGTTTTGCCAAAGACACAAGGGAAAGATTAATCCAAAGGACTAACAGACCACAACTACCACAGCCTCCACCATACTGAGTTCAGCACAACTAGATGGTGCCCAGCTACCACCACCAACTTCTCTGACAAGCATCACAGTAGAGGGTCCTGGACAGAGCTGGAGAAAAATGTAGAATAAAATTTTAACTCAGACAAAAAAATAAAAGAGAGAGACCAGACTTACTGGTCTGACAGAGATTGGAGATTGGGCCCCCAGACACCCTTATAGCTCAGTAATGAAGTCACTCCTGAGGTTCACCCTTCAGCCAAAGATTAGACAGACCCATAAAACAAAACGAGGCTAAATGGGCACGCCAGCCCAGGGGCAAGGATGAGAAGGCAGTAGGGGACAGGAAAGCTGGTAATGGGGAACCCAAGGTCGAGAAGGGAAGAGTGTTGACATGTTGTGAGGTTGGCAACCAAAGTCACAAAATAATATATGTATTAACTGTTTGGTGAGAAACTCGTTTACTCTGTAAACTTTCATCTAAAGTACAATTCTAAAAATTAAAAAAAAAATTGTTTTTAATTCACAATCAACTACATTACTTGATTATAAAGGAAGGAATGATCTGCTGTATCTGGTATACTACCAAAGTATCACTGCAACTAAAGTAGTTGTGGTTAAGCATATGAACCCTGGGAAAACAGTTTATTTAGGTCATAATGACATTTATGAAAATTTTCATATCTGCATCTTTTGGAAAACCAAACTTTCAAATGTAGACAAGGAAAAGAAAAGTTCCTAACATGTCCTGTTTCTGGTTCTATAATATAAGAGGGATGAAGACACTGTGGGAAGACTCCTGTGAAAGTTACAATAATGGCTAGAAGAATAGGAAACAAAACAGATGAGTAAAGAGCAAAGGCCTAGGAGAAGGACGGCAGGTTCTTACCTTCAGCTGCAGAAGGTGATGTAGAAGTTGCAGAGGGTAGTGTAGAACTGTGTAGAAGACAAAGACTGGCTCAACTCTATTTCTGAAAAGTGGAACAAATGAGCTTTCACTGCATCACTAGGGACTCAGGCTAGATACTAGGTCTAACATCCTGAGAGTAACAGCCATTACACACAAAATGGCTTGTTCAAGGATATAATGAAATCTCTACCAAAATATCAATTAAACCGATAATTCTTCATCCTTTAGAGATAGTTTAGATATAAGCAAAAAACCTAGTGCGATATAGTCCTTTTCAAAGACAAGGGATGGGTAGGTTTGTTTTCAATTCTTTAATTACATGGCATTTAATTCAAAATGGTTACTCTACCTTTGGGAACTAGAAAATGATTGAATTAAAAATTTTAATAGTAATTTTAGAAACCATCCCGTTTAACTCCTTCTGGATGTCAAGAAGCAGTATAGGATAGTGCAAGGTTCAGTAAACTACTACTCATGGGCCAAATCCAACCCACTCGCTGTTTTTGTATGGCTCACAAGCTTATGATCCTTTTTACTTTTTTAATTGACTGGGGAGGGGATAAAAAAGATAATAATATTTCACAACACATGAAAAGTATATGAAATTCAAATTTTAGTGTCTATAAAAAAATTTCATTGAAACATGGCCTCACTCATTCACCTAGGTATAGTCTATGAACGCTTTTGGATTCTAAGGGCAGAGTGGAATAGCTGCGATGGTATGGCCCACAAAGACTAAAATATTTACTCTCTGGACCTTCCCATAAAAGTGCAGACCTTTACATCTGGTGCAGTAGATGAAGCACATAAGGTGTAAACCTAGACTACCAGGACATGATCCTGGCTATGCGACCCTGGAAAAAGTAGTGTTCTTTAGTTTCCTGACCTGTAAACCAGGGAAAATAATGGTATTTACCTAGAAGGGTTCTTGTGAGAATTAAATGAAAGTGCTTAGAACACCAGTGTCTGGTATAAAGTAAGAATTCAGTAAATTCTAGATATTTTTATATTACACATGAAGAAGCTCTGGTCCAGAGAGAAAAAGTGACTTCGGAAGGTCCTACAGTCGGCTAGAGGCAGACAGGAAGAATTTCCTGATTATCTGTACCACACTGTATTGCCTTTTTTATTTTCAGTATCATCTGACAAAGGAAAACATTCTTGTGATGTTTCTGTTGCTGTTTTAAACTACCCCAAGGCCACCCTAAATGAGAACTTCATTGTCATCAGACCGGTCTCCTATCAATCCTGTTACCCATAGTTGTCCAAAGGCAACTTGTGGAACATTTGAAATTTTCAGGTTTCTACCCAAACTTCTAGAAATTAAAATTTTCTTTATGGTTTCTAAAAAAGACAATAGAAGTTCCTACCACTCAAATCTGACATGTGTGTATATGTGTGTGTGTGTGTTTTAGCAGCAAAAATTTTAGAAAAAAATAACAGAAACATGTACATAGAACCCAGGATCTGAAAAAATAACAGATTAGTCCATAAGAATTCAAAGATATTTGTTATTCCTGGTATAATATAGCCCTCTGATCACCTTTCTTCCTTATCAAACTTTGCACATTACCAACACTATCCCTGGTTTTGCCTATTCTATGAGACTTCTTAAATTTAGCACATCTGCTTACTGGCTTTGGACAACAACTTTTTTTCAAGGTTTTGTTCACAGAAGGTTTTTCTTCATTAAATCTACTCCCAAATGGTCACTCCATTATGCCATGTTTCCTTGTCAATTGGTATACAATTTTAAACAATTATACAGTTGTCACTGCTGTCTAATTGTTCTCTAGGGTTTTTTTTCCCCATGTAATACATCCTATCTTGCACAAAACTGTAATTCCTCAAGACGAGACACACATCATTTCATTATTATTATTTGTATTACCCTCACAGTACTTAGTTGAAGTTATTTACAAAGTAAGCATTCAACAAATGCTTCTTGTATTAATAAATGAGTAGCTACAGATACATGCTGTGAACAGAATTTTAACTTCAGACACAAATAAGTAACACCTCTGAAATACAAGCAAAATTGTTAAAGTGATAATTTGTTAGTATATGGATGTAAAAATCAATCATCCAAACTAAAACAAATCAAAAGTAAAATTTCAATTAAAATGGAGAATACAACTCACAATATAGAGATTAACCCTAGACCCCCTAACATTTACTCTTTTCAGGGGTATCATCTCTATGACACTGGAAATGTCAGATCTGATGTGGATACTATGGGCATTGCTAAAACCTTATCTAAGTATTTTTTAAAACCTACCTATAAAGTATTATGTTGAAATCCCATACCAGTATAATTTCTATCTGCATGTATAACATAACTATAGCAACATTACTTAATATATGTGTATGGTTAATGTCAACTTGGCTGGGCCATAGTTCTCAGTATTAGGTAATTACTCTCCATTTTGTGATCTGAATGTAAGGGAAGTTTCTTGGGTGTTGGCCTACATCCACTATATAGGGATGTTCTGGAAAAACTCTTTCTTTCCCTTGATCCTGCATTCAACTTGTCATCATCTGACTGGTTCTTGGGACATGAGCCAGCAGTGTATGGGGGTCAGATTATTAATGGGGTCTTAGCTCAGGTCTGTCTCAGTGGGCTGCCGAACCCATCCTGTAGTGATCTCCCCTGTTCTGGTGTCTTAGTTATCTAGTGCTGCTATAACAGAAATATAAGTGTGTGGTTTTAACAAGCCGACATTTATTCTTATGGCCTAGGAGGCTAGAAGTTCGAATTCAGGGCGTCAGCTCCAGGGGAAGGCTTCCTCTCTCTGTCAGCCCTGGGGGAAGGTCCTTGTCATCACAATCTTCCCTTGCGTCTAAAAGTTTCTCAGCGCAGGGACCCGGGGCACAAAGGATGCACTCCACTCCTGGCTCTTCTTGCTTGGTGGTAATAAGGTCTCCCTCATCTCTGCTTGATTCCCTCTTTTATATCTCAAAAGAGATCTACTCAAGATACAACCTAATCTTGTAGACTGAGTCCTCCCTCAGTAACATAACTGCCTCTAATCCTGCCTCATTAACACCATAAAGGCTAGGATTTACAATACATAGCATTCTTGCATTAGATCACAAAACGGTGGACAATCACACAATACTGGGAATCATGGCCTAGCCAAGTTGACACACATTTTTGGGGGACACAATTCAATCCATAACAACCAGAATGCATAACTGAAATAGATATACTTAGCAACTAGCAGAATCTGTACACTGGATTCCTGACATGTGGAGTAAGGGCTATTATGGTAGGAAAAGCCAAGTGGAAGCCATTAGAACTGCCCTTACCTAGAAAAGTAGTAAACCAAAAGCAATACTGCATTCCTGGAGGGATTACAGAGATTACTGCCACCATCAAGGACTTGAAGGATGCAGGGGTGGTGATTCGTACCACATCTCTATTCAACTCACCTATTTGGCCTGTGCAAAAAATAGACGGATCTTGTAGAATGATAGAGGACTACTGAAAACTTAACCAGGTGGTGACTCTGACTGCAGCTGCTGTTCCAGGTGTGGTCTCACTGCTTGAGCAAAAAAAAGTACATCTCCTGGTAGCTGGCATGCAGCTATTGATCTGGCTAATACCTTTTTCTCCATACCTGTTTTGAAAGACCACCAGAAGCAGTTTGCCTTCAGCTGGCAAGGCCAGCAATACACCTTTATTGTCCTGCCTCAGCAGTATATCAGCTCTCCAGCACTATGTCATAATTTTGTCTGCAAGGGCCTTGATCGCCTTTCCTTTCCACAGAATGTCACAGTGGCCCATTACACTGATGGCATTATGCTGACTGGACTTAGTAAGGAAGAAGTATCAATGACTGTAGACTTATTGGTAAGATATATCCATGCTAAGGGTTGGAAATTAACCTGACAAAAGTCTAGGCATCTTCAAACTCAGTGAAATTTCTAGAGGTTCAGTGGTGTGGGACATAGTAAGACATTCCTTCTAAAGTGAAGAGTAACTTTGGTGAGTAGTCTCTGGGGTCTTAAAAGCTTCCAAGTGATGATCTGAGATACATCTGTTGGTCCCATCCCACTTGGAGCAAAGGAGAATGAAGAAAACCAAAGACACAAGGAAAACACCAGCCCAGAGCACTAAAGGACCACATGAACCAGAGAATTCACCAGCCTGAGACCTGAAGAACTAGATGGTGCCTGGCTACCACCAATCACCACCCTGACAGGGAACACAACACAGAGTCCTAGAAAGAGCAGAAGAAAAATGTAAAACAGAATTCAAATTCATGTAAAAAGACCAGACTTAATGGTCTGACAGAGACTGGAGGAATCCCCAAAGCTATGGTCCTAGGTTGCTCTGTTAACCCAGAACTGAAACCATTCCTGATGTCCATGTTCAGATAAAGATTAGACAGGACTATAAAACAAAAAATAATACAGGTGAGGAATGTTCTTCTTAGTTCAGTCAGATATACAAGACCAAATATGCAGCTCCTGTCCAAAAGTAGGATGAGAAGGCAGGAAGGGACAAGAACGAGAGGAATGGACACAGGGAACCCGAGGTGGAAAGGTGGAGGGAGCTGTCATATTCTGGGGATTGCAACCAATGTCACAAACAATATGCGTATAAATTTTTCAATGAGAAATTAACTTGAGCTGTAAACTTTCACCTAAAGCATAAAAATAAATAAATAAATCAAGTCAAGGATAAGGTGTTGCATTTGGCCCCTCTTACAACTAAAAAGGAGGCATAATGCCTGATGAGCTTCTTTGGATTTTAGAGGAAACATATCTCTCATTTGGGTGTGCTAATCTAGCCTATTTATCAAGTGATTCAAAAAGCTGCTAGTTTTGACTGGGGTCCAGAACAAGGCCCTGCAACAGGTTCGGGCTGCCATGCAAGCTGCTCTGCCACTTAGGCCATATGATCCAGCTGATCCAATGGTGCTTGAAGTGTCAGTGGCAGGTAGAGATGCTCTTTGGAGTCTTTGGCAGGCCCCTATTGCTGAATCACAATGCAGACCCTTAGAATTTTGGAGCAAAGGCCTGTCATCCTCTGCAGGTAACTACTCTCCTTTTGAGAAACAGCTTATTGTTACTAGACCTTAGCAGAGACCGAACACTGAACCATGAGCCACCAAGTCGCCATGTGGCCTCAGCTGCCCATCATGAACTGGGTGTTGTCTGACCTAGAGAGTCATAAAGTCAGGAGTGCACAGCAGCATGCCATCATTAAATGGAAGTGGTATATACAAGATCAGGCTCAACCACGACTTGAAGGCACAAGTGAGTTACATGAGGAAGTGGCTCAAATGCCCATGGTCTCTACTCCTGTCACATTACCTCCCCTCTCCCAGACTGCACCTGTGGCCTCATGGGGAGTTCCTTATGATCAGTTGACTGAGAAAGAGAAAACTAGTGTCTGGTTTACAGATGGTTCTCAGTGATATGCAGGCACCACTCGAAAGTGGACAGTGGCAGCACTGCAGCCCCTTTCTGGGACCTCCTTGAAGGACAATGTAAAGGGAAATCCTCCCAACGGGCAGAACTTTGAGCAGTGCACCTGGTTGTTCACTTTCTTGGAAGGAGAAATGGACAGATGTGCATTTGTATACTGATTCACAGGCTGTGGCTACTAGTTTCACTGGATGGTCAGGGACTTGGAAGGAACATGATTGCAAAATTGGTGACAAGGAATATGGGGAAGAGGTATGTGGATAGACCTCCTCTGAATGGGCCAGAAAAATGAAGATATTTGTGTCTCATGTGAATGCTCACCAAAGGGTGACCTCAGCAGAAGATTTTAACAACCAAGTGGATAAAACGATGCGTTCTGTGGAAGTCAGTCATCCTCTTTCCCCAGCCACTCCTGTCATTGCCCAGTGGACTCATGAACAAAGCGGTTGCACTGGCAGGGATGGAGGCTAAGCATGGGCTCAGCAACATGGACTTCCACTCACCAAGGCTGACCTGGCTACAGCCACTGCTGAGTACCCAATCTGCCAGCAGCAGGGACCAACACTGTGTCCCCAGTATGGCACCATTCCTTCAGGTGATCAGCCAGAAACCTGGAATGCTTCCATCATGGAAAGGGCATTTTGTTTCTACTGGGATAGACACTTACTCTGGATACAGATTTGCCTTCCCTTCATACAATGCTTCTGCCAAAACTACCATCCATGTATTCAGGATGCCTTATCCACCATCATGGTATTCCACACAGCATTGCCTTGGATGAAGGTACTCACTTCACAGCAAATGAAGTGTGGCAATGGGCCCATGCTCATGGGATTCACTTGTCTTACCATGTTTCCCATCATCCTGAAGCAGCTGGTTCAACGGAATGATGGAATGGCCTTCTAAAGACAATCACAGCACCAGCTGGGGACAATATTTTGCAGGATTGGGGCAATCTTCTCCAGGAGGCTGTAATATGCTCTAAACCAGCATCAAATATATGGTGCTGTTTCTCCCACAGCCAGGATACATGGGTCCAGGAATTAAGGCATGGAAATGGGAGTGGCACCACTCACTATTCCCCCTAGTAACCCACTTGCAAATTTTTTTCTTCCTGTCCCCACAACCTTATGCTCTGTGGGTCTGGAGGTTTTAGTTCCAAAGGGAGGAATCCTCCCACCTGGAGACACATCATTGATTCCATTAAACCCAAAGCTGAGAATGTCATCTGGCCACTTTGGGCTCCCCATGCCTCTGGATCAGAAAAGAAGGGAAAGAAGGGAGTCACCATATTGGCTGATATGATTGATCCTGACAACCAACGGGAAATCCGACTGATATTACATAATGGAGGTAAAGAAGAGTATGTCTGGAATACAGGAGATCCTTTAGGGCATCTCTTAGTACTACCATGCCCTGTGATTAAAGTCAACAGAAAACTACAGCAACCCAATTCTGAAATAACTACTAATGGCCCAGAACCTTCAGGAATGAAGGTTTAGATTACCCCACCAAGGAAAGAATCATGGCCAGCTGAGGTTCTTGTTGAGGGCAAAGGGAATACGGAATGGGTGGCGGAAGGAGGCAGTTCTAAATGCCAGTTACAACCAGTTGCAGAAATGAGGACTATAATTGTTATGAGTATTTTTCCTTGTTTTATTATACTATTTTATATGGAGCCCTGGTGGTGCAGCAGTTAAGTGATACAGTTGTTAACCAAAAGGTTGGCAGTTCGAATCCATCAGCGGCTCCCTGGAAACCCTATGGGGCAGTTCTACTCTGTCCATAGGGTTGCCATGGGTTGGCATCTAGTCGACGGCAATAGGTTTGGATTTGGTTTGATATATATATATATATATATATATATATATATATATATATATATATATATATATATATATATATTATACACACACATACACACATTATGTATATATGTGAGTATATATATACACATACACATATACATACACATAGCACGTTTTTGTTTTCTTCTCTCCCTCATCCCGTTAGTTATAAAATATAAGATGTAAATAAGATGTAAACGGGGCTAGTGCATTTTCAGTTGTATAATTATTAGTTGTATCATGTTAAGCACAAGTGTGACTTTTTATTCAGAGATTATGTATGATTTAAAGAGATGTGTACAGGTGACAAGTTGACAAAGGGTAGACTGTGATTGTTAATGCCACGTGCCAACTTCACTAGGCCATGATTCTCAGTATTATATAATCATCCTCCATTTTGTTATCTGATGTAAGAGGAGTTTCCTTAGGGATGTGACCTACATCTAATATATATGGATGTTCTGGCAAAGCTCTCTCTCTCTCAATCCTACATCCAACTCATCATCCTCTGACTTCCAGTTCTTGGGATGTGAGTCAGCAGCCTGCTGCCTGACCTGCAGATTTGGGATCTGCCAGCTCCCGCAGCCCCATGAGCCAGCAGCCTGGCATGCAACGTGCCCATTTTGAGTTCGACAGCCCCTACAACCACTGAGTCAGAAGAAGCCTCCAGCCTGACGCCTGACCCATGGATTTGGGACTTGCCAGCCCCCAAAACTGCATGAGCCATTTCTTTGAAATAAATCTATTTATATACAGTCATGTGCTGCATAACATCCATTCGGACAATGTCCGACCACACATACGGCTGTGGTCCTGTAAGGTTATAGCAGAGTTCAGAGAACAGGGCATAGGAGGCATAACTGGATATAATGAACACAACAGCTTCCTGCACACAAAACGTGTATCTCATGCCTCTTGTATACAAAGCAATAGCACTGCCAGGTGTATTTAACTCAATTTTTTATTATCATACACTTTATGGCAGTCCGTTCTTAAGTATAAATTGTCTGTAAGTTGGATGTTCGTAAACTGGGCTGCCTGTAGTATGGTGTTCACGCAGTGTTCTATTTCACAGAACGTGTCCTGGACGTTAAACAACACGTGACTGCATATACACTTCACTGGTTTTGCTCCTCTGGAGAACCCAGCTTAAGACAGTATGTGAAATATGTTTTATTATAATAGTAGACAGGCAAACTGAATGTGTCCCAGTAAGGGGTCTTTTCCATTAACTTTTATAAAGACTTTCATTTCAAACTTTCATTAACATCTGACAAGAAAGCTGGGTTAGGGGCAAAATGCATTTTGGCAAAACTATTCCAAGATTACACTGACTAGCTGTACGAGAATATACTAATTTGTTTTGTTTTGTTTTGTTTGGAGTGCGGAGAAAAGAGAGAGAAAGGGAGAGAAGAGTCATGGACCCTACTTTATGGTTGCCATGGATGCAAGGTCAGCCTTCCTCACTTAGATCTACCAGCAGAGTTCAGACAGGTCAACGTGTGACCGGCTCAGGCCCTGGGGTTAAAAGTTCAAGCAGCGATGGAAAAACCAATATGTCCACGCAGAGTATGCTGTACAATTTATTTCAATTTACATCAAGCCATGCATATAAAATTTAGATAAATTCCATTCAAATCTGATGTTGCCTGACACACAATGTATGCAAACAGATGTCTGTGGGGCTTTTTCTGTGCTTTAGAAAACAACATTAAATTTAAAAATATGTCTCTGGGATTTCTTTATTGAATTACAAAATGAACATAATTTTAACTTAAATGTTTTCATTCTTTCCTCCAATTTTTTTTTTGTGGGGGCCTTAATAATTTCTCAGTTCTCAATCTACTCTGTGTCATATTAAAGAGGATAATGTATATTTACAACTACAGCTTCAGTGTTATTGTAGTTATAGATTCTATTTATATCCCTTACCACTTTCCACAAATATTTAGTGGTTGATATTTCTGATTTATCTCTGGGTTCTACCCTCATCTCCTTTCCTTCCTACTCAGAACGGAGCAAGGGTCCTAGAGGCTGCTGGGTTGTCTTCCAGCCACAAGGTGGCTCCCCCGACCCCTTCTCTAGAATGAACAGAGTGTACACCTTTTCTTAGTGCTCCAGGCCGACTAGGATTCAAAGGCTAATTATGATCTAAAAATAGCATTATTTTAATTGCGAATGGAATGGATCACAACCCAGACCTTAGTACACTAAGATTCAACGCAAAATTGGTCTTTAAAAGGAGAGAAAGAAAAAAACCTTCCTATCCTGCCCAATTTCACTTTACCTACCCTTCAGTGGTACAACTGAGCGTAATTAAACACTCTTGAGAAACCTAATTTTCTTGCCCAAGAAGAGAGACACAGGCTAGACAAGGTCAAATTTTAGGAAAAGTGTACAACTTACTCTCAAACTAGAGCTAGTATTTGGAACTGGAAAAGAATTCAGATTTTCTGGTTCTGAGACTTTCCCCACGAGTGAGTTTACATTGAGAACTTTGTAGCACTTTTTTAGAAGTCTTCCACCATGTGACTGATAAAGAACAGTTATCTCTTATATGGCAAAGCTTGGAAAGAATCAGAAATATTCCGTATTTCCTTCTCAGTACTTAGGAAACAGGGTATATATTTCGTAAATGTAAGTTTTACAAAACACATTATAATTTTTTACAGATGAAATAGGTATGTGTCCAAAAGTCTGAGGCCTGTTTTCTCGCATTTCTCATTTTCCGTTCTGGACAGAACCTATTCCGGCAAGTTTCATTTTTCTTATCTGTAAAGTGGAGATAATAATAGGACCCGTTCTACTCTGTCCTATAGGGCTGCTATGAGTTGGACTCTTTTCGATGGCAATGGGTTTGGTTTTTGGTTTTTTTATTCCTCATGGAATTTTTGGAGGATTAAATGAGTTTAGATAGAGAGAGAGAGCGCGCAGTTACAAGAGTCCTTGATACCTAATAAGAACCACATCAATGTTTGCTATTATTATTATTTACATACATGAGCTCAGGTCAGTACCTCATTTTAAAGTACTTTGTGAGGCAGTCATTTGAGAAAAATGAACTACATACTTTTTCTTTCTCAGATTTTGTAAAGACACAGAGAGTATAATTTTCTTGGTATCTGAGAACTCTGATCTGGGTAACTGATGGCGCCCAAGTGTTTTCCTCAAGAACTTAAAAGACATAAACATTTTCTTCCCAATTCATGGTGTTATTTCCAATGTGACATTAAAAAAAGAAAGTGTTGATTTCCAAATCTCAAGCTTGTTTTAGATAACACTTCAGCAAATGTATCATTTTACTAAAGCCAACAACCAATGCCTTGGTTATAATATTCATATTGTAAATATTTTAATTTTAATTTTTCATAACAAGAAAAAGCTTTCAGAATCTTACTCATGCTGGAATATAACTTTGTTAAGCCTCTTGTTAAACTTAGAATATATGAGTCCCCTGCTTCTAAAGTCAATAAACATTTTAAATTCCCTGGTAAGCACTGCTTTGACAATTTTCAAACAAATTTTCTAAGAGTATAAATGATATCCTTAAGGTGGCCTCCAATAATTCACCCATGAGCAAAACTTTATGTGGACACAAAATCCTGCATTCACATAAATCCTTGTTTGTATAAGAAAGGATCTGTGTATATAAATACATATGTACGTGTCGGTATATATATATACATATACGTCCACATATCTACCCTCTAAAGACCTCCCATCTATTTATAAATACATATTCAGAGACCAGGCAAGATCATCAAATCAATTTTCAATAGCCAAGGAAAGGAGTATGACATTTTTTAATACCTGCTGTACTGTCATGCAACTCTTTATTCTTTATTATCTCTGTCAGCTACTACTAGGTGCCTAGTAGACAAATGCTTGTCCCAGTCCTGACCATTTATTTCTATTTGAAATTATTTCAAGCCTAACTCTCCAGAACTGCTGGAAAATGCCATCCTGACATGCTGGCCTTGCATCTTGGAGTGAGGGCTGGAATATGGGAAGGTGGAGGGGAATCCTTATGTAGAGACGATTTGGCACCTTTTTCCAAGAGAAGTCTGTCCTCATTCTTTGTCCACACTTTCACAAATATAACTCTGAAAAGCTCCCCCTTCCCATTTTGAGCAATATGCATGTGTAACCAGAAGTGATATCTTTTGTTCCCAGAAGCTAAATTCAGCAAGCAGTTTTTGCGGCACGCATCAACTTTCACTACATTCTTAGTGACTCTTTTATGCTAGTTCCAGACATCAGTTAACAAAACCCCTTAAAGAACAGATGTACTGAAGAAATGCATCAATTAGTTATTTGTTACAGTTTGGGGGTGTCTGTCCTGTGGGTTTTCTAGCCAAAGGCTTATGTTTCCCAAGAGAAATTTACTTTCATGAGAGAAGAAAATTGAAGCAAATCACTGCTGTTAGGCCCTGAAGTTAGACACACACTGGTTTGCTGTCCTTCTGTATGTGTAAAGAAAAAGCCCACAGTTACAGAGACAGTCACGTTTCCAATCTCTCTCTCATTCTTTCTCAGTGTGAAAAATTACAAATGAAACCAAATTTTTCTCTGCCAATAGGATGTGTATGATTACAGCTGTTCACATTTCCACTCTAATGAAGAGCTGCACATTTAATTGTAAGATTTATTAGATAGTATACATTGCTATGTACATGCAAAACAGCTGACATCTAAAATGCTGGTTGTTTATTCTGACATCAATGATCATATTTCTTAATTTGAAACAAAAAGCATTTGGGGAAAATGTATTTTGTTTCCCCCAAATAAGAAATTAATAAATTCAATACAAGAAATAAAAAGGACTAGAGAAAAAAATATTGATTTATATATGTGAGGCAGGGGAAAAAACAAAGGTGCTTTTTTTTTTTTTTAAAGTCCATAATCCCCCATTCTGCTGGAAACAAGAGAGTTGATTGCCAGCTTTGTTTGATTTCACAGAGATCTCATACGAGGCTGGGTTCATAAACAGGTGAAATGATGGAGTTTATTGCAACGCACATCAACACTGAAACTAAATAACTGTGTTGCCATCTCAGTCCCGCTGAAAGACGGATGGTAAACTTGACCTGCCGCTGGTACTATCCGATTGCCATTTTTTATTCCCCCTTCGCCGCCCCCCCAGGCTGAACCACGTTGAGTAAATGCATGTGCACGGTCAGGTCAGGCCCCGGGATCGGGTGAAACTCGGTTCACATTTGCATACAGGCGGAGTCTCACAATGAAAGCCCATCTGTTCCCGTCTCGGAGTACAAATCGAGTGTCACCCAACTCACTGCAAACGACAGCAGCATGGCCATTAGATGGAGGAACACTCAGCTCAGGTTACGGATATGGAACTGCTGATTTGGGTTTAAATACCTGATAACTGAAGACTTTTCATTATATGTGAACAAAGAATGAACTCTGAACTGCTCAGGAGATACCCCCTCCCCTCATTGGGCACCCCTAGTTCTATCCATTACTAATACTTAACTGCAATATTTTCCACTGTCTCTATTTTTGTATAAAAATTAGCCAGGCTGAATGTCACAATGTCCTAAATGATTGCGAGGGGGAAGGGTAAGAGGTGGAGCAGCAAGAGATGTTGTAAATAGAAAATGAACTCTGAACTCTATATGCCCTCAAAGGTCATTAATATCATGGCAATGTTACTCCTTAAACTTCTAAATTTTACCAGGGTGGAAATTTTAGTTGCCAGAGTTTAACCAAAGTGTGAACTGTCCCAGCCCTTTATCCCTCCCTGCCAACCCCATTCAGTCAAGTGAGACACCTGTCTCGTAGAATCTTCTCCACTCACAGGCCTGTTTATTCCAAAATAGTTTATCAATCATGAACTGTGTCAGAGATTATTTTTCTGTTAAAATTTGGCAAATACTTTAGAGTTTGCAGACAGAAATCACATACATTCTGATACAAAGAGATGGAGTTGTTCAAGAAAAAACCCTACAATGATAAGCCAATCCAAGCACTGGACATGAAGAATACAAGGAAATTCACGAGCAAAAAAAATGTGCAGCCTTTTATCACATGTCTTCTTTTCCTATTTTATAGCAAGTATCTATTTCTGTGAAAATCTTTCTAAGGAAGACATAAGCATCTGGGGTTTGGTTACTTACACTGTGCTTATCTTTAAAATGTTTCTGCATTCTGTTACATGAATCACATTTAACATTAAAATATTTTTCAGCCATTAGCCCAGTTTGGTTGGGCTCCAAAATACATGTGGCTGCCTGTCCACACACACAAGTTCCACAAAAGAATGGAGAAAACAGCCTAGCCGGTTATCCTTTTACTAGTTATGCTTCTTGGTTTTCAACCAGTAACACTGTCACTACGTGAATTGCAAATTCTATAACAAATTGAGTGAAAAGGACATTTTTTAAATAGATCCAAAAACTTTCTTAATTTTCCTTAGGCAATTATATAAATAAAATTTCCTTGCATGTTTCGCTTTCTTCAAACATGAAAACAATCTTATGGAATATAATGTATTGGGATTACACATGGTATCTGGAACGTTTAAAGGCCATTGGCCTCTAAAGGCTGTCTCTCTCCAGCCAGAGTTTCTTTACCACTATGTGAACTGTGTTCTTACTGTTTGTTCTTTAAAAATAATACAAGGATAAAGAAAAGATTTGAGCCCTTTTTCTTTTTTCATCCCATGCAAGAGCTTACGGTCAACCTTAATGGAAGTTCTACATGCATTAAAAGGGAGAATAGGCCCTTTGTTTCAGAAGAATGACCAAGACAAGGGTGAATTTTGGTTCCACTTTGTCAAGTTTAAGGGGAAACTGAATTGAGGAAAGAAAGAGAGAGATTGAGAGACCCCCAAACAGCTTTCTTAGTTGTCTCCGCATTGCCTCCCATCTTAAACTTATAATATTTTATTGCCATCCTATAAACAAGTGAGAAATTTGCATTAGGGGACATGTAGCCATGTGATCTTCTGGAGATGGCTGTTTGCTTTCCAGGCAGCTAGATGTCTTGTGTGTGATCAACAACAAAGCAGAAGAAACCAAACAAGCAGGAAATATAATGCCAGAGGTTTTCTTTCTGTCCACATCAGGAGAAAATGCCCTATTAAGGAGGTGTAACTATATTCTTAAAGGTATATGAATGAGAAAGATTCTGCTTATTTTAAAACGATACAAGAAAAAAAATTGTTTTATAGAAATATTGGTTGTTTGGTTTCTCGCTGTACACTACTGGGAGGGCGCGTGTGAACAGGAACCGAACCTTGAACTTAATTTCCCCTTTGAACTCATGACCTTTGACAAGATTCCCCATGCGTTCCCCTTCAGACAAATTTCATCACAATTACAGTCCCTTCCACTTGAGTTAAAGATATATAATCATTGATTTGACCTAATTACCTGATACATCCCTTTCTTTGCAAGGTGAAAGCTAAATGTGTGAACAGAGGTTGACCCGTGAAGTTCTGATATCCAATTTTTATTCTAATTATCATAAAACACTTTCAGTCTTACTCTATTTTTCTCAAGTTTTCTTTTGGCCCCTTCCCTGAACCCAATTCCTTCAAATTCAACAATGCCCCCTAGGTTTCAAGCTGCTTGGCAACAGACCTTCAAACGCATTATGCACTACATGTTCAAAGTGTCATTTTTAAACAAAAAACTAAAGACCAACTCTGCATTAGAAAGTCGTCACTAATCCCTGTCTTTCATGATAAAAGAGTGGAAACTGGAAAGTTCCCACAAGGTTCTGAAATCATCTGACTCTTTAGCATCAATCTATTGTGATTCAGACTCTCTCCATAATTCACAAACTTCAGATTATAAAGCTGACACAGGCGGTATCAATAGAGTTAGTACAACCAGTTTAAATTACGGAGTATTGTCTTTGTTACAGGGAGTGTGCATGTGTACGTGTGTGTGCGGCAGTGTCTGTTAAGTTTTGTACAACAAATCTCAAACAAAAGCTTTAATTAAGAAAGTTTAAGTCATAGAATACATTTGAAAAAATCAAGTATGTGATTTAAAAGCAAAACTAGGGTTGATAGAAACGGTACCAACTAGCTTTAAAAATGAATTCGTGAGTATTTCTATCTCACACAGTATTTTTAAAATGACTACACTGAAATCACAGAAGGTTTTCATTCTCTTGTCTTAGACAATTGAAAAATAAAGATCAATTGTGAAAAGTTCAACAAAAAAGAGTAAACAAAGAAGAGATTGTCTGCACTTCTTTATGCCATCATTTATATACAGAGGCATCATGTTCTCTCATAAATGAAATGAAATGATAGTCAAGTTTCCTTTATGTCATTTTTGTATCGTATCACTACTGCCTCCAAATGCAACAGGTATTACAGCTGGGAAGGGACAAAAGGCCTGGAAGGAGCACACCTATGAAGTCTAGTCACCTGTTCTTTTTGCTGAAGCTGCTTTTGTCCTCTCTTATAAAAATTAAACAACACTGAAAGAAAAAGTAATACCTCATCTGACCACCACAGCAGACCAGCATCCTGAGTTTTATCCTCAGCGACTAGTTTTAATTACACTTTGAAACCAAAGGCCTAAGCAAACAGGAAAAGGGGTGGGGGTGTGTGTGGGGCGGGGAACAGTATGCAGGCAAACCATGTAGGAAATTATCACAGTGTGCACTGAGGCAAATCTTTAAAAGATTAACATTTTAGGATCTGAAGTGTAACTTGGGTTGGACATCATGAAGTAGCCTGGAAGGTTCCCACAATGCCGGGCCATCAGTAGAGATCCTAAAGGAGGCAAGTTAAGCTTGCTATCTTCCTTCACCTATAACAGTACAAAAATTATAGAGAATTCTGCAGAATACATAAAAAATATTTGATTTCCACTTCTTCTTCTGCTCAAGGGCCTGAAGTGTAATGCAGGTAGTGAAAAGGTACATCACAAAACTTTCTTGATGAAGGTAACACACTGCTAGATGGCTGGGATCCATGTTAAAATCATTTCACTTATTTATAAAAACGTTGCTTCTAATTTTTGTTTGGCTATCACCAGGACTTTTATCAATATATATTAATATTGGCATACCAGACAACACTCTGGAGAGAGAGAAATACTGAATTTGGCATTATTTGTTCTGAGCCTCAAGATAGTTCAGGGGCACAAAATGGAGAGAGAGCAAAATATAATTAAAAGAAACTGCTATCACCTGCAGGTCAGAATTCTAGGCTTGAGGAGTAAATTTAAAAAATGCACTTTCATAATAATTTTAAGATTCACACAAACAGGGTTAGAAATGCTGGAATAGAATATTTAGGAAAAAGGACAAATGTTATGTCCTTGGGTAGAAAGGGGGGTTGTGTGTGAAATGATCCTCCTCAGTTCAGAGTCTAATGTGGTATCTGTGAACACCCTGAAATTGTATGCAAATGTGTATGTGTGCTTGCCTGTGCAAGCTCATTTTTATGGAGAGAAGAACCACTGCTACATAGTGATAAGGAAAGGAATAAAAGCACAAAAATTTATTATAATTTCCAAAGAAAAGATATTGGAAGCCAACTAACAGCCACTATCATCTCTCACCGAGAATAGCGGTTTTCAAACTTTTTAAAATTGGTTGGCCCAGTTGCAAATTTTTTTTATCAGACACCACAATACATGTTAATTTATGCTATATACATATAACACCATTAGTTCATTAATATTAGTAAAGCTTACTTTCTCATATGTACATATAAATATATATGTGTTTACACATACTATATATATACACACACATATAGTCTAATGTTTTCTTCCCAGATCCCTACAGATTATCTAATACACCTCATTCTGGTCTCTCCCCCGCCACCCTTCTACTCTTATCCTCCTTATAATTTATTCTACAAACAGCAATTGGAGCAATCTTTTAGAAATGCAAATTTATACCATCTCAATCTCTTGCTTAAAACTCACTAGTTGCTTTCCATGATTAAAAAAAAAAAAATTTTTTTTTTTTTTTGAAAATTGAAATGCTCACTATCGCTTAAAAGTCCCTCCATGATTTATTCCTTTCTGTCTCTTCAATCTCATTTTCTAACACTCTATTTTACTCACTCAGTTACACAGGTTTCTTGTTTATTCCCTGGACTCTCCAAGAGTCTCCTCAGAGTCTTTCTATTTGCTGTTCCCTCTGCCTGGGAGGCTCCTTCCTCAGGTCTGAGCATGGCTTGATCCCTCACTTCATTCAGATTTCTGCTCTGAGAACTTATCTGAGTACCCTGTCTCAAAGAGTCTCACTGCAACACTTTTTAGTCAGTCTCTATCCCTGTGCCCTCTTGTCTTTTTCTTGTTTCAGTTCATCTGTAACAGCCTGACATATCTCCCCCATGTAGCTGGGGGTTTTGTCAATTTTCATCTTTGTCCTCAGCACCTAGAATAAGGCCTAGAACACAGTAGGTCCTCAATGATAAATGACTGAACGAATAACAGCCAAAACAACTGAATGACACTCCAGTGGCTGTTGATTTGAAAATGAGCCTCAAAAGAATGTTCACATAACAGAGGTCACCACAGTAAGAATGAACTCTCAATCAAAAAAATATTTATTTATTTATTTATTTTTTCAATCAATCAGCTCTCTCTTCTCTCAACTCACCCAACACTGAAATCATATCTTCCTTATTATGGTTCCCATCACTGTTTATTTTATACTGTGCCTATTAGCCTTTATGGGAAATATTCATATCTGGTCCTTTCTCGGATCCTCTATCACATTCAATGCGTAGCAGGTACCCACCTGTATGTGGGTGAGACTGACGGTCACATTCTGGCCATAATGTGCTGAAGCCCAGTTGCCTGTGCAAGAACAAGGGATGCCGGGCCCATGAAGCCACACTGAATACTGATCCTTGACCCTGCACTCAGGTGGATGTTCACAGGCATTCATCTGTTGACAAGGATTCATACTGAAAATGAGTCTATGAAAAATCACCAATTCTTACATGATAATGGGAGAAAAAAAGATCTCAATGTTGATAAAATAAAAGAGTGATGAACACAAATAAAGACTAATCTTAATTTATAAGGTGACCTTAATTTCTTTTTTCAGAGGTCAATTCATAAAAACAGAAATAGGAAAATCACAAACGGCACTTAAATAATGTTTAGTACATATGCTGTATTGAATAAAATAAAGAAATCAAGTTATGCAAAGGGAACAAATTCAAGAATGAGAGGAAGAATGTGGACAAAGGTTCAGAGCAAGCAAAGCATAATTCTATATTTAGATCAGTAGGCTGGTCAAAGAAAATGTTCATAAGAGTTTCCTTTTGAAAGGAACTCAGATCTACTTGAACATGAATAATCTTTACATACCAAAAATTAGATTAAACCTGAAAACAACTGATAATAGGCAAGTCACTTAACATCTCTATATCTTAGTATCCTTATTTGTAAACTTGAAGAGCTGAACGAAATAAGTCTCCTCAAGGTCTGAAATACTATAATTCTACAAGGTAAATAAGGATCCAATTGAGTATTTCAGGGTGCTTATATGTTTTATACTAATTAATGACAAGAACAGAACAAATATTAAACTCTCACGAGACTCTCATGAATGTAATAACTTAGACGTTATTATAGAAGTTGGCAAAAAACAAAGACAATCAAACTGAAGTACTTCAAGAATAAAATAAAATAGAATTCAATCGAGAAAAAAATACAATCAACAGGTCTGGGAAAAAATATAAACTACAAATATCAATAAAAAAAGAAAGGTTTAGAAAGCATAATACTGTAAAAGATCTCATGGAAACAGAGAAAGGCAAATGAGCTTGCAATATGACACACCATCAAAACAATAATTTTTAGATTTCATATACAGTACCCTAATTCATAATGCCTAGGAAAGAGTCTGTGTTTCCATATTCTTTATGTAGGAATTGCCATATTGAAACAGACCACTGGTCCACCCCTTTTGCCATGCTGCCCTGACAGTGAACAGATGTTTCAGGGGAAAGCTCTAGTCTCACCAACCCAAATCCAATAATACACCTAATGGTGCAATACTATATCAAGAACATCATTTCTTTTTGACCTCAGATGGCAACCAAAGCAGGAGGCTGACTCACTTTGATTTCATGCTGGGTGGTCCACTTAAAAGGTCTCATTTAAAATTACATCAAGGCTGCTATCTTCATTCCCTTGGTTTTTCTGACACACTAAACTACTTACACAATTTGCTGTCACCACTATCACTACTAGAAGTTGGGCAATAGGCTCTCTTGGCCTTGGAATCATGGAGGTATAATATAAATGGCTGTATTTATACTAGTGACTATTCTTTCAAAAGTCTTTGCTATCTTGAAAATTAAGGTTTTCTATTATTAGCTTCAGTGCATTCAAAGACCAAAGGCTTGAGTATCCCCAATTTAATATAAATTATCATCTTGACGTGGAAACAAACAAAAAAAAAAGAGAGCGAGCCAGAGAGAAAAATAAACCTTTAAAGTTTGAATGAGATCATAAATACACATGGGGTGAGAATAACCTTTGGAAAGAAATATTCTAGAACAAATGAGATCTTGAGCTTTGTTGTGGATGGCTCTTTGACAGAGTGAAAAAACAAATGAAATAGACAGGAATGGCAAAAGACAGGCCCTCAGGAGTGTGGAATTACAGCTGTGCCTCAGTAGTTTCTACCTATGTCCCTGCAGGTTCAAATGTCACTTACAGAAGCCTTTGGGTATAAAGACCAAGGTCTTTTCATTAACAGATGACTTTCCTTTGGAAAATTCTTCACTTGCCACACCCTTTCAATGGCCCTAAACAGATAATTTAAAGGTATAGAAGAGTATGGCAGACACAACTGGTTGTCCCCCAGATTCTTTCTCCCTTTCATCCTGGGCACCCAGCTAGCCACTTAGAGGTGTGTTTCCCAGCCTCCATTGTGGCTGAGATTTTAGTTCTCACATGAAAAATTATTTGGCCATGATGAGATATCACATAAAAGCTGAAAGTGTATTACTGCACAGGATCAAAAAAAGTGAGAGTCATATAAATGCCCGAGGGCTCCAGGCCGATCTATCATCTTCAGAGAGTCCAAATATAACTATCCTTGGGCAATTTTCCCAGGAGGCAAGTAACCAAGATACCAAGTGGAAGGATCTACAGTGGCTGATATTTCCCAGTTGTTCCTGCTGGACAACAGCATATGCCACCAGCAACAGTCAGTGACAAGGTTAGGGGGGCCCAGTCTGCAGCCAGCAAACATAAGGTATCACCTCTGCCCTCACTAAGAGTTCGAAGACCTTGAGAAAAGGCAAGACACTAAGTGGGTTATGTCTAATGGGGCATGAGTATTGATTATTATATACTCAGTAAAACCAGGTGTTATAAATGGGGTGGAGGTTAAAATACGCTCTGTCCTCTAACATTCCTGAGAGCCCACCAATTTCGCTATTCTTGGGATAGTACAGTGTTGATCAAAAAGTAGTCTAAAAAGTTAGTCAACATATTTTATCAACGATAAATGGTTTATAACTGGGAAAGTGGGAGTATGGACAAATGGAATGAAAAAACATTTTAAAAAATCCAAGAACAGACCTTTCTTAATTTTCATGTAAGTAAACTATCAGTTGGAAATGTGTTTGAATGCAAGAATCAGAAAACCTGACTTACAGTGGCTTAAACTAATAACAGGGGATTACTTTTCTCACAAGTCAGGAAGTCTTGTACTGTCAGGAGGTAGTATAGGTCTGGTGAAGCTGCTCAAGGATGCTCTCGGAGACCCAGACTCCTCTTTCTATTTCCACTCACCCTCATGCTCATTGGCTCGTGTTACATATGGCTGCTGTATCTCTAGGCAGCATGACAAAATTCCAGCCAGAAAGAACGTAAACGGACAAATGGGAAAGATAAGGCAAGCAGGACAAAGAACTTTCTGAGCTTTTTTATTTTGGAGGGGGCACCTTCTCTGGCGACTTTACATCTCAATGGCCAGAACTGCCTCTTGAAGCCACCTTAGTGCAGGTGTGTCTAAGAAGGCAAGTGTTTTCAGCCCCTCTGAACAAAATCAGGGTTCTGTAAGTAAAAAATAAGGGGGCATGGGTGCTGGTAGACAATTAGCAGAGCCTGTTGCAACTTGGAAGAGGGAAGATGGTGAAATCACTAAGGTTACAGACGACAGTAAAACAAAGCTAGAGAAAAACAAGACAAGTTAATGTGGACAAATTGCAGAAATGCCTCACAAGACTGGTAGATGAGCTTCAGTGTAGTTAAATGTTAGCTAATGTACTAAAAAAACGGGAAAATATACAAGAAATTTTACTCACAGAATCTAAACTATAATTAATGGACTATGGATACACAACAATTAAAACCAAAGAAGTTTCTTACTTAGAGGGTTAGAAAGCGCTCCTTGAGGACATTAGTCTAATGAGCTTCTTTGGGCAAACAGGGCACAAAATTGGAGGCATTACGATAGAAAGCACTGTGACCTTTACTTTTAGATTTATTTATTTTTAAATTGATTTAGCAAGCATTTATTGAGTATTTCTATGTGAAAAACACCATGGCAGATGCTAGAGGCTGGAGGAGGATGAAGAATACAAAGTTAAATTAGACATTATCACTAACTACCTTCAAAAGAAATCATAATGAAGAGGGAGATACACATGAAGACCTGCATGAGGGAGAAGCATGAGAGGGACAAGGTGGAGCAAGGGCAGATTCCAAATGAGACCATGGGTGTTGGGGTGTCTGCTGCTCTAATGTCATCCCAGGGACAGGATGGGGGAGTCTTCCCAGGTCTGGCTGGCATATTTTACAGGACATCCAGCCCTTTACAAACACATACAATGCTTGCTGTTTGTTCCTTTTATGTACTTATGTCATGGTAGAGTCTCATGTGTCCTCACTCAGCTGTTAGTTAACACCTATTTAATGTCACAACTTCTAGCACACCGTGAAAAAAAATGGCTTTTCATATTAAAAAGCAGCATGCTCAAAATGGTAAACTTAGAAAATGTAAAAGAGCAGAAAGGAAAAAAAAATTATTAATTTCATAACCCAGAGAAACCCACTCTTAGTATTTTGGTAAATGCCCTTTCCATATTGTTTCGTCTCCTGAGTTTTCCCTTACATACATCATGAACATTTTCTCATGACAATAATGACTCCTTTACTGACAACATGATTTTTAATGACTGTACCGCATTTCATCACATGGATGTACCATAATTTATTAAACTGATTCCACGTAATTAGACATTTAGGTTGTATCCAATTACCTGATGATCTAGGTGTTATATCAGTTTATTTCCTTAGAATAAATCCTGAGAAGTGAAACTTTTGGGTCTAAGGCTGTGCACATTTTCAATGTTTTTGAAAAATAACTTTTATTATTTAAGTATAAAAATAATAATGTCCACTATATAAAATTCAGAAATACAAGCATGTCAAAAATATTTTGGTGAAGAACATTATAGTCTTGTTTTCTATGCACACATATACATACATTTTTAGAAATGAGAACTGACTGTAGTACCATCTTATAACCTTATATTTTTACTTAATAAATTATGAAACATTAATAACCTCATATGTTAATATATTAATAAATTAAATACAAAACACCTTTGCATAATCATTGTTCTTCTACAAGCATATTTCTAATGGTTATATATATTCCATTGTACGATAGTAGCTTAATAAATCTCTTAGATATTAAGCCTGTTTCCTATTTTGTGCTTTTATAAACAAATCTGTAATGAACACATTTATACATCTTTACACACATTTATTTTCTTAAAGCACATTCCTAAAAGCTGAATTGCTAAGTCAAAATACACATACATTTAAGGTTTTTGTCTCTTTTTTCCCAATTTCCCTCTGGAAAGACAGTACCAAGATATATACCCACTGTAGTGTGTGGCCATTTTCTACACTTTCCTATACTTTTCCCCAACACGGAGCAGGTACGTTTGCTTACTGCTGCCCAACCCTTGCTGGTCTGATAAATTTCTATTGATCTCTGAAGATGTAATTCAAATAGAGGCCTTCACTGATCTCCAGGTGCCTTTCGAGGTGTAGCTATTTCTCCTTCCACTGTGCTTCCATATGCCATGTATAAAATAGTCTTTATGTTTAGTGCATACTACCCAGTATTCAAACTATTTATTCACATATTGTCTTTCCAACTAGACTGGGTGCTTCTGGGAGACAAGAGTCATGTTTTATTCACTGCTGTAGTCACAGTGCCTGGGTGGGTCTGACACACACTAGAAAAAAAAAATTTTTTTTTTTTGGTACCAATAAATGTTTGCTGGATGAATATACAGATTAGTGTCAGAATTGCCACATTTTCCTATAGAAAATGCTGCAAGCCTGTTTTCAGATTTCAACTCTTGATATACCATGTTGTACAAGAACAGATATAAGAAACAAAAATAAGAAGCAGTTAAGACTTTTAAAGTATAATCTAGGAAGAATTAATTAGTAGAATATTCTTTATGGAAGAGAAAACAAAGCATATCTTTCCAAACTTTGACATAGTTCTATTTAAGAACACTTGGCAAAAAGTTCTAGCAGATATTAACAAGCAAAAAAAGTCTTAATACTGCAAATAACTTTCATTTAAACAAACACATTTTGCATTGTCAAAAAAGCATACACACACAGATAGATATACCATCTTTGAGGGCAAACAACCTACATCTCCAAGTTCCAACCAAGCAGAATACGGAGAAACTTAAAAATAATTATAGTTATACTAATGTTATAACAGAGCCCTGCCGGCATAGTGGTTAAGTGCTCGGCTGCTAATCGAAAGGTCGGCAGTTCGAATCCACCAGACACTCCTTGGAAACCCCAGGAGTCAGTTCTACTCTGTCCTATAGGGTCACTGTGAGTCGGAATTGACTCGACGGCAATGGTTATAACACTTTGTGATCCTTCCAAGAATGTAAAGCATAAATAACTCGACCTTTCAGTTGCTTTTAATTTTTTTTGGCTATTAAAAACAACCCTGTGATAAACATCGTTGTAGGTACATCCTGCTTTCTTTGCTGGTGGTGGTGGTGTTGTTGTTGGGTACCATTGAGTCGGTTTAAACTCATAGCGACCCTACATACAACAAAATGAAACACTGCCTAGTCTGGCAGCATCCTCACAATCATTGCCGTGTTTGAGCCCATTTTTGCAGCCACTGTGTCAGTCCATTTCATTGAAGGTCTTCCTCTTTTTTGCTGACCCTCTACTTTACCAAACATGATGTCCTTCTCCAGGGATTGGTCCCTCCTGATAACACGTCCAAAGTATGCGAGACGAAGTCTCGCCATCCTTGCTTCTAAGGAGCATTCTGGTTGTACTTCTTCCAAGGCAGATTTGTTTGTCCTTTTGGCAGTCCATGGTATATTCAATATTCTTCACGAACACCATAATTTAAAGGCATCAATTCTTCTTTGGTCTTCCTTATTCATTGTCCAGCTTTCGTATGCATACGTGGTGACTGAAAATACCATGGGTTGGGTCAGGTCTACCTTAGTCCTCAAAGTGACATCTTTGCCTTTTAACACTTAAAAAAGGTCTTTCGTAGCAGATTTACCCAATGTCATTTGCCCAAAGATGTCATTCGATTTCTTGACTGTTGCTTCCATGAGTGTTGATTATGGATCCAAGTAAAATGAAATCCTTGACAACTTCAATATTTTCTCCGTTTACCATGATGTTGCTTATTGGTTCAGTTGTGAGGATTTTTGTTTTCTTTATGTTGAGATATAATCCATACTGAAGGCTGTAGTCTTTGATCTTCATCAGTAAGTGCTCCAAGTGCTCTTCACTTTCATCAAGTAAGGTTGTGTCATCTGCATATCTCAGGTTGTTAATGAGCTTCCTCTGGTCCTGATGCCACGATCTTCTTCATATAGTCCAGCTTCTCGGATTATTTGCTCAGCATATAGACTGAATAAGTATGGTAAAAGGATACAACCTTGACACACATCTTTCCTGATTTTAAACCACGATGTATCCCCTTGTTCTGTTTGAACGACTGCCTCTTGGTCTATGTACAGGTTCCTTATGAGCACAATTAAGTGTTCTGGGATTCCCATTCTCCACAATATTATCCATAGTTTGTTACGAGCCACAGAGTCAAATACCTTTGTGTAGTCAATAAAACACAGGTAAACATCTTTCTGGTATTCTCTGCTTTCAGCCAAGATCCATCTGACATCAGCAATGATATCCCTCATTCCACATCTTCTTCTGAATCCAGCTTGAATTTCTGGCAGTTCCCTGTAGATGTACTGCTGCAACCATTTTTGAATTATCTTCAGCAAAATTTTACTCGCGTGTGATATTAATGATGCTGTTCGATAATTTCCACGTTCTGTTAGATCACCTTTCTTTGGAATGGGCACGTATATGGATCTCTTCCAGGTAGCTGTCTTCCAAATTTCTTGGCATAGATGAGTGAGCACTTCCAGTGTTATATCCGATTGTTGAAACTCTCAACTGATATTCTGTTAATTCCTGGAGGCTTGTTTTTCATCAATGTCTTCCTTCGGTATCATTGGCTCTTGATCATGTGCTACCACCTGAAATGGTTGAATGTCACCCAATTCTTTTTAGTACAGGGACTTGGGTGCTTTGCTAGTACCATCCCAAAATGGAGGGAAATGAATCTCTTTTAGTACAGGCCAGATGGATTAGGATACCTGTCAAAATCTTCCTGTCCCATATTATTCCTGAAACCTCAATGAATTCATTTGTTTCAAAGCTAGGGAAGTAGAAATGGTAAAAACAAAAGGAACTATGACAGCACGTGGGAAACTTTACAGGTTAAATGGCTCAGGCTCTTCAATCTTCTGGATATTCTGAACTGATTGGAAAAGGCATCTGCAAGTCTCTCTCTCATTGAAATGTTTTTTCTGCTAACTCAACACCCTCATAAAAGAGCTGCTTTTGTTTTAAGTGGTTTATCTAAACCAAATTCAAACACTCGGACATTACAGCTCACACTATAAGTTCATTCTTTTTATGTTTGAAATATATATTTTTTTAATGTTCATTGTCATTCTTACATTGATTATAGGTCAAAATTCAGGGCAGGACATTAACAACATATTTAATAATTTCTCCCCACCAATTTTTTTCTAGATCGGTCTGTTCTATAATCAAAGAGCTTTAAACTTGTGTTATCAAGATTTACAGAACAGTAGGAACTTATTATAGAGCTCTCCAATCTAAAATGCTTTCTTTCCAAAGAATCATTTCAAGTGATGACCACAAGGTGTATGATAAGAAAACTGCATGAGCAAACTGTTCATGACCACTCAAAATGGGCCATTAGGGTCAACACACTAAAGAGCGACTACTGTTTATTTCTTTTTAAAAAATGTTTAAATATGTATTTTTCCTAACTGATGGCTAAAATATTAACCTGATTGGAAGCTCGCCTTTCAATTTAAGCATAGAGAGGCATATAGCTCAAGAGACTAAGTCAAGACCAGAAAATAAATCATAGTTTTCAGATTGGGGTTCCAGCATACCTATACGTTAATTTCTCTTTTCTCTTTAAAATCTTGCCCATTTAAAAAAATCATTGTCTTTTGAATCTCAATCTACATATTGCCCCTTACCTCTCTCTTTTCCTTACAATTTATACATCAAAGAACCTGGACTGTTTGATTGGTAGTTTCCCACCATTTTCATTTTGTTAATCATACATTCACAGGGCAGTTCAACATATTCTTCTGTCCTGTTTTTCCTACAAATTGGAAGTTGAACCCAGAGGCTTGATGACTCATGTTTGATTCTTTTTGTGCCTCCATTTCTTAATTTGAAAATTGGAAACCACATATGAAAGTATTACATTTCATTGTGGTATCTGTACTTATCATTGCAGAGCAAGCTGAAGGTTGAGCAACAACCGTGACGAGAGTGTGGGCAGAGAACTCATACCCTGCAACTGTCTGGCTTCCATCTGGGTTCTAGCTCTGCTGTGTGTAGGATGCATGATCCCAGGCAAATCTCAAGCTCAGTTCCCTTACCTATTAAACAAGGATACTGCTCACCCCTTGAGATTTCTGTGAGGATTAAGTGGGGTGATGAATGCAAACACATTTTTTAAATGATAAAGAGGTATATAAGTGCGTATGTTACTGACAGCACTACTCATTAAAAAAAAAAAAAAAAACAAACTGCTGTTGAGTTGATTCCAACTCACAGTGACCCTACAGCACAGAGCAGAACTGCCCCAAAGAGTTTTCAAGAAGTACCTGATGGATTCGAACTGCCGACCTCTTGGTTAGCAGCTGTAGCTCTTAACCACTACACCACCAGGGTTTCCGTGTTACTCTTATGATAAAAAAAAAAAAAAATTTTAATGTGTTTGAGAACCTATTTCTTGAGAAAGGTTAGATATGGCACTGATGTGAAAGGAGGAGATGGTCTATATTACTCAATGAGTGCTTGTGCAGGAATAAATGATACCTTCCCTGAAACTTACCACCCTATGACTCAGGAGCTCCAGGAGTACTGTAGGATGACAGTCTTGTAAGCTTCTACCCTACACCAGCATCACAGTACCACTTAAACAACCTACCCCCAAAGCCACTCATAAAAATGTCAAATAATGATTTATAGTGGGTGAATACTGAAAAGAAATGCTGATTTTTATTTACCTTTCAATCTGTGCAAATCCATTAACTATGGACTCTAATGCCCATCCTCAAAGCACTTCACCAGATCACTTCCTCCCTCCCCCCACCCCTCCACATCCTGTTTTCCCTGGGCTTCTCACATCCATTTATTTGAGGGCCCTTCTGCCCATTCACCTGCCTCGCACCTCTGACCTTCTCCTTAGCCACAGCCTATGCCTGGGCCTTCCTTACTTCTCTCCCTTACCCACCCAACTTCCACCCTATCTATCATTCAAGCAGTTTCTGAAATACTATTCCCAGATAATCTTGACTAACTAGTTAAGAAGTAGCTATTTTTCTTGAGTTGCACCCTTTAATATGGTAGCTACTAACTACCTATGACTATTTAAACGTATACAGTTTAAAATTAATCTGAATACTGAACTTAAAAGGTGACAATAAGAAACTGTGTAAGTCATTTATACAAAAAGACAAGAAAAGGTGAATGTATAAAGATTATTAGTGGTTACCAGGGGCATGAGGGAAGGGGAAAAGTGGGCTAATGGCGATGGAAAAATCCCACTGATTAAGGATAGGGTTACACAACCGATTACTGTAATTGATGTCAAAAAGTTGTAGACCTGTAAAAAGTTAAACTGGCAAAAAAAAAAAAAAATTAAGTTGGAGACAACAACGAAATCACCTATACAAAACCAAACAGTTAACAATTACTTTAAAACAAAGATGAGAATGTAAGGGGGCAGGGAAACTAGATTAATGGAAAGGGAACAACCAAAACAGAAATGACAATGCTAACGCATTGTGAAGAATGTAACCAGTGTAGAAATTGTTGAATGGGAAATCAAACTGCTGTGTAAACCTTTACTGAAAACACAATAAAATATTATTAAAAATAATAATAATTTATTACTTAAGTGCCTAGCACAATGTCTGGCAGAGAGTATGTGCTCAATTAACGGCAGCCATTATTAATGAACTATTGCTTTCCCAAGTACACAAGATACTTGTGTACACAAACGAGTACAAAAGGCTCTAGAAGAATAACAACAAATGTTGCTGCTTTTTCTGTGAGACAGTGTGGGTGGTGTATTGGAAAGATTATGAACTTTGGAATTACAGATTTATTCAAATTGTGGCTTTGCAACTTTATTAGCTGAGGACCTTGGGCAAATCATTTAATCTCTCTGATGCTCGGTTTCTTCATCTGTAATATGGGAATAATTATACGTACACTGCAGAGTAGTAATGATGATTAGAGATAATCATGTCTGGCACATGCTAGTCATTCAATAAATTTATTACAGAAAGCAGGTACTATTAATTCACCTTATAGAGTGCTATGTATTGACGAAGTTAGGTGCTAAGTGATTGTCACTGTCGGTAATGAAAGTCAAGCTAGTAAATCTTTTGTAGGATGGTGTTATGTGTTTGTTCAAATACTTCTGCCTAAATAGGGCTTTCCCTGGTATTTCTAGGACACAGCCTAACTAAAGTTTTTCTCTGGGGTATTATCAAGTCCACTTATAACAGTTCTCTTAAATTCATATGATATAGAGAAAGAATCGAGTATTCACAATTCATTAGACAGGCTTTAATTTACCATTACTCAGTAGTTTTGTACAAAGCATTTTATGGAGCAACGTGCTGAATAGGAACTGCAAAGGTTAGCATAGAGAACTGTCACCATCACTGCCACCAACAAAAGCTGCAGCTTAAAATTTTGCCTGAATAGCCAAGTCCAAAATTTCTGCTTTCAGAGCATAATCCAAAAATAACTTGGGGGAAAAAAAAAAACAGATTAAACAATATGAACAAGACACTGGAGGGCTGGGGGAAAGAGAAAGGAAGCATTTTGTATCCTCAGACCCTCTTACCCATTCATGCTGCCAGGAGAAGGGCAAACATGAACAGAGCCCATCTTGCTTTTAGTAGTTGGCATACCCTAAGTGACAGCACATTTCAAGTAGCTATTCTATTTGTTTGAGTTGTTTTGCTCCTTCATCCGCTAGAATGTTTGTAAGGTCTTTCTAAAATATTTTTGGAGAAGGAGGGTGAAGAGTGGTGAATCACCAATTGAGTAGCCAGTCATTCCCTGGGGGGGGGGGGGGGCGGGGGAAAAAGAGTAACCAAGTAACCAAATAAAGAGAGCTCTGAGTTTAATAACCGGGGTTATACCGTGGCAAGGATCTTGTTATTGTTGGGCACGATTCCTTTATCTCTCACAATCAACCTTCAGCCAGAGGAGTGTAACCCTAAAACCCCATAACTCAATTTAACATAGTGTTAA
This sequence comes from Elephas maximus indicus, assembly GCF_024166365.1. Lineage (NCBI taxonomy): Eukaryota > Metazoa > Chordata > Mammalia > Proboscidea > Elephantidae > Elephas > Elephas maximus. The sequence continues at coordinate 45,191,312 of NC_064837.1, read as the reverse complement.
AGTTTGGGGGGATATTTGTCAATGCTGAGGCTGATAAAATCAGTCTGAGGGACTCTAGAACAAAGAGCAGTAGGTGAAGAGCATGTCACCTCCTTGTACATTTGTTTCCTTGATGAACAAGGAGCTATTAGCTGCAGAGAAAGCATTATCTAGGTGAAGAATGATGCCAATTGTTTCAGCTGCTTCTCCTCAAACTGTGGAGTAGAACACAGGGTCCCAGTGAATTAAGGAGTAGGTTTTGTTACTGGGGTGTTGTGGATTTTTTCTAAATTAAATTTAATTTGGGAAGGTACACAGCCAAGTCGCTATTCTTTAATACCAACTAGAAATCAGTTTGAGACACAGGGCTCTTTTAATCTCTGCTCTTACCTCTTTAAATCAAAAAGTTCTAAAATACTCAATTATATAGGACAAAAATTAGTTGGGGTAAACACTACCTTTTAAGCAAAATTCAAAAAGGATGGTGATATATGGACTTTTTGCAAGTAAGTAGTTAATAAAACATCCAAAGAAAGAGGTAATATATTCATTGAGTACGTAGCTTTTTGAGGGGGTGAGAACCATCTCTGAAGTTTCCTTCCCAATAAATTATAACATTTACTCTAATTGTAAACTTGCATATAAAATATTATTTCTAAATTCATTTCCTCAATAAAACTGCTGACTAATTAACAGTCTCTTCACGTTGTTCTAAATTAATCCTTGCTCTTACTAAGTAGAAATGTTTACCTAGGATGCACTTTTAAAAACCACCTTATAATTTTAGTTTGTCTTTTAAAATATATATATCTATTTATTTTTAATTCTATTTGTTATTTGAAATGATATTTTCCTTAGTTTTACCACTGAGTAGAGTTTATTATTACAGCTTTAAATCACTGATAACATTTATTAAAAGTAATAGTATTAACTTTTTTTCAATGCAAGTTTTCTAGTTTGAGACGCAACATTTTATTCTTATGTTTGCTGAATAGGCTTATTTTTTATCATTTCTTTTTACATCTTCTCTGGACATGGTGGACTATGAACTGATAATTTAGGTGAGTATCTTAGAAATCCAGGAACTTTCATATAATGCACTCATTAAAATATATCTCAGAAGCTGAGATTCAGATAACAACATATCTGCTTTTTATCATTAAAAAAATGACCAATATATTTCATTTTAAAAGGATAGTAAAAGTTTCTTAATCAAAAACTTCTCAGGGATTTTTACCACATGGATTTACTGTACGCCTGCTGCATCTACCAGGCCAGTAAACCTGCCGGCCCACCTCAGTCAATATCTCACATCAAGATGCCACATTTTAAAAAGCTTCCTGATCAGGTAAATGTTATAGGATATATTCTTTTCTAATTCTGCAGATATATCTCTCATTGAGACATTTATGAGAGCTGAAAAGATTGAGGAAAAAATAAAACCCATACTGCTTTTTAGGTTTTTTTCTTTAAATTCTTTATTGGAATTTCAATAATTCACTTAGCAGAGTGTGCAAAAATTTCATAGGAATCTTTTCTTAATTTTACACTTTTGCAATATATTGAAAATCATACCCAGCATGCTCTTATATCACTTGGACTGAAGAACAGAATATGTCAGAATTATTGTGAGTGATAACTTGGGTTAAAAGTTTAAAGAACATTATTATAACTAAATCAGACAGAACTCAATTTTTGCCTCTTCTATGTAAGAAAAGCAAACTTAAAGTTGTGAAACTTTATTAAAGGCTGTGGCTCCTGTAGCTTTAGGCTGTGATCTTTGCAACGTTCTGGTCAGTTATTCATACTGTAACAGTCATAACTATAGAGTGATACATAGAGTGTATCACACTGTAACAACCATAAGAGAACTATATAATGTGCCACCATTACTCAGTTATCACCACTTGTGCAATTCCAAGTATTTCCTCTTAACTAACTTCTTAAAAACAAAGAATGTAAGAAACAATAATTCTGGTTGAAGGAAGGCTATCATTAGATACAAAATGTAAGTGCCCTAAAAGTTTATAATTAATACGCCTTCACGAGCCAGTTTCTACGTATTTTTACTAGATGTATTTAGTGAAGTCGCCTAGCCTTCCTAATTGAACTGGAATTAATGTCAACTCTTCCAACATTTGTTCTAAATTTCTTTGCACCTGATATTTAAAGTAATTATTCTTGCAAGTACCATTTTCTCTCAGACAAAGCTGAGACTTCCTATGTAGCTGGAAAAAAAAATTTTTTTCCCTCCAGGTAAGACAAGCTATGTGTTTTCTCTCTTAACACTGAATGAAACATATCCAAAAAAGTTAGTGTATATATATAGTTAAGAAATATTACAACTTGAAAATTTATTCGTGGAACAAATACAAAGTGGTAAAAAGTTTCCCCCGTTTGGTTCCTTTTTGATGTATTTACTGAAAAGGGAATTTTAATGAATTCCATATTAGGGAGAAAACATTTAAAACACTAACAATATCAAATGTAAACAAATGTATTGTTTTGGAGGATTCAAACACGCAAAAATCCCACATGAAGAGCTCCTTGAATTGTCCTGGTATTCTTCAGGAAAATTCAGAAAGATGCTTGTGCTACATATGAAGGAATCTGCAAACACTGAGCGAGAAAGTAGAGCAGAGAGAAGGAATCTGCCTTACTTTCAGCCTCAAATTATGGAAGAGAAAATAATAATAATTTCAATAAGATACTTAACCAGAACTCAAGGGTAGTTTCCTGGGAAAAAAACTCTTCTATACTTTGACAACTATCATGACACTGCAACAAACCATCAACACCTTCTTATAGCTACCAAAGTCAAACGTGAGCAAGCAATTTCTATATTATGCTGTAACTAATTACTCAAGAAATTGGTAATTATAATTTCCCGAATTTTAATGGTAAGAAACTAGAAAACCTGATGATATTTGGGTTAATAAGCAAGTATTCTAGAATGAGTCTTTTTCCAATAGCCAAGTAAAGACAGATCTCTAACAAGGAAAGCTGCAGTTCACAGAGCTCTGTGAAAATATGAATAAGTAATTAAAAATCAGTAGTCAAAGAACGTATATCAAAAAGCAATTGCAGTTTATTAGCGACCAAACCAATTGAAATATACATGGCAGTAAACAGCACAGGTAGAGCTAAAGAACATTTTCTATCTCTCTACTCAGATAAGAGTGCTCTAGGATTTTTATGAAAATCCACGATTCAGTCTGGTTGACGAAAAGCTCAGCCTCGACATGAAAAAAATCAGCCCCATCAGGTGTCTGGAAGCCTGGCACATACCAACAAATCAGGATTAATAAGATTGCCTAGCCTAATTACAGAGAAATCTGAAAAATTTTATGTCGAATTATTTTTTAAAGTTAAAAATTAAACTATTCCTAAGAATACCCATAAATACTTTGTTATTTAGAGGTTTATCTGCATATTTGTTAAATTTTCTCTTCAGATGCTCACAGAAATGTCAATACTAAAAATTAAAAGTATCTAAGATTAAAATTTTATTCACATCTTAAGGGAGAAGCACATAACTTAGCAAATGTGAATTGACTTCCCTATTAAAAAAAAATAACAACTACCATCACTTCAAGTATGAGGAAAAGAGGAAATCATCAAAACTACCGGTTTCCTACTTAGTATTTAAATTATTGTAATATCAGCCTCACTCATTTCACCTGTAACGGACTCCTTTTCACCGTGGGTCTGCTATGTCTATACCATTCTTCTCTTGCAAGTCTTCAATTAGTGTCATATTCAAAATTCCCTTATGGGGAAAAAAGACAATATTTAATATGAAAAAGCATGGTCTCATTCAAGTTATTTCTAGAGTTCTCAGAATCACTAAACGGGACCCCACATTTTCATCAGAATGTGACTTGAGCATAAAAGTAATCTACCTTAACCGTCACTCAAGTTTTCAAAGCACTTTTTCTTTTTTTTTAATTTAGGAAAAGTGCCTAATTTTAATCTCTTCACTTCCTGGATTGCCATGTAAGGCAATATTAATAGCAGCTTTTCATTAGTTCTTGTTTAAAGACTAACTATTCCAAGACAAAAGGGTTACTTCTAGTGGTCTCCTAGAAAAACAAACATAATTCTGTACTACTTGTGGAAACTTATTCTACAGGCAATACACAGTAACTCATTTGCACAACAGTGCTGTCTTCTCTTCAGCTATTTGCTACTTACTAGAACTTTATTACTGTATCAAAAATGCCTACCATAGAAGAAACACTACAATAATAAACTGCAAAACTAGTGAAATTAATGTTATAGGAGATATAGGAGATCTGTTTAAATCTGTTAGGAATGCTAACCATAACCATTTGTAATCAGCAAAGACAAAGTATGTGTAAATTTGGTTTAAATTTAGATCTAGTCCCTCTTTATTTATCTATTTAGGAACATAAATCCCTCCAGATCATGATTTTATTTTACTTGTCCTCCCCAGCTTGCACAATAATATATCAAAATGATGACTGTAACAAAGTAATCTTTTAGTCTTTAGGGTATTAATAAAATAAAAGAACAGGAATTTCTCATTCTGTGCCTCTATGTGTGTGTGCATATATATTAAAACTTTTTTAATTCTTGAGGTTACTCCCTATGCTTTCTTGTGGAGAACTTACATATCCTTGCCTTCCTCTTCACTAAAAAAAAAAAAATCCAACAACGCTCAAAGGTAGTATTTTCTTTTACCACAAGAGGGGGCTAGAGAATTCTGATCTCTTCCAAGGTCTATAAAACCCTCCAACTGCTACTTCATAGACATTCAATTACAACAGGCCATAATACATTAAGGCATTAAAATACACATATATCCCAACATATGCCAAGGCAAGCACTACACTGGCATGCCCACCAGATGATCACCAACACCAACATCAAATAAACACTTAGGCATCTTCTAGTGGCTTATGTGAGGTTTTATGCATTAGCACCTCCCTCCTCAAAAGGCCGCTCTCTTGGTTAGGTGATCCCTTTGGAATGGAAAATATCAAGGAGTGTGATAAAATACCCAGGGAATTGGACAGTATGACAGGGGCAGAGTGATGTAGGGATTAAGAGAACTGAAATTTATGTAGTTTGGAAAAGTGAAGACTCTGGGGATAAATGTTCACAGTCCTTAAATACCTTCTAAAAGTAACAATATAAATGAATTAGGGGAATTACTCAGTCTCAGAAGATGGTATAGGAGAGAGCAATGGTCTGAAACTAAGGAGGGAAAAGTTTAGGTTAGACACGAAGAATAAATTAGTAATAACAGTTGGGCGGGAAAGATGTCCTGCAAAGGAAGGGTCCAAAGCATAATCGCTGTATTTGATAATTAATTAAATGAGATATTAGTAAGAATGATGTGAATTCATTAGAAGGGCTAGATTAGATAACTCAAGTGATTTTTTTTCCTAAGCTCTGACAATCTCTAGGCCCAACTACGTTCTTGGGCGTTCATAAATGTCTTGCAATGAGGATAATGATCATTTGTAGAGAGGAGAGCTCATGATCCCAGTTAACCCTATGTTTTGTTGAATAAAACAAAACCTGGGGTATTATTACGAAATAACGTAATTATAAAATTAACCATGACAACAATGATTTCTACCTTTCAGGGCACTCCATGAAAATATACCCCTCTATATAAGCTATCTTCTAACAGTTTATAGAAATAAAAAAATAGGTCTCCCAAAATTAGATAAAGTCTCCTATAAATGAAAACTTCCATGAAGGAACAACTCCCCTATGAATTCTGATCCCTTGCAAGCCGGAAGAACCACTGTTTAGCCTTTCTTCCCCACTAGACTGTGCATAGCTTGTGAATTCAATAGTCTTTCCCTAGCAGACCATAATATTCTATACTAACTGGTATTATTTTAAACAGCATTATTAATATTTCCTTTTTTACCTGAAAAGTTCTATATTAAGCCAAAAGAATTTATGGCTAGAAACAAAGACCACCAAAGCATGAAGAGTTGAATATATACATATATATACATATGCATATATTTGGCCTGAAATAGTGGTTGTACGCTTAAACAAAAGCCTTTCACGTTTAAGTGAACCTTAGACTTTGAGGTAAAACCAGTCCATGACTTTGGAGCTTGAGAAAGGATAGTCTGGTGGTTAAAATTGTCCCTGAGAATCCAGAACTTTGGAAGAAACTCTGGACGTGGTTGCCTTAGGTAAGCCAGCTAACTCTGCGGTGCTTCAGTGTTCACATATAAAACCATGTTTAATTACAGTGCATTTATGGATTTTTTTTAAGAACAAGGTAATTAAGCATGGTATATAAGATTTTCTAACCAACAACATGCACCTCTGATTTTTATATCAATCAGATACATAAGTGATACATTTACACTAGCAACCAAAACATTGCTTATTTCACTACCCTGAAACAACACTAACACCTTCAATAACCATACACTAGAACTTTCATGTTGCTATTAAACTTGTTGACAAGTTTAGAATTTAGAGAGAAACAAAGAATACTTGAGGCATTATCAAAGCGCCTTATCATTTTGCCAAGTCACGCATTTAAAAATCAACTATTTGTACTCAAAAACGACCACTGTTACTTCACCACTAATTATAATGGAAGCTCAACAAATATTTGACCTTACTAATAATGGACTTTTCCTCATATTCCCAGTCTGGAAAAGACTTCTACAACACTTTGGCCACAGCCCAGGTCAAAAATGATCTTGACTTTCTTCCAAATTACTGCAAACGCAGCCAACTGGTCTTTTTTTGCAAACTCTCACCCCAGTTATCATACTGGATGTCTAAATCTTCTTTCTGTAACTTGGTGATCTGCACCCTAATGAAAGGGATCACATCTTGTCCTTTTTTTGTGTCCTCCACGCAGCCTCTAAACTCATGAATGAATAAGGGCATTCGATATAGGTATTCAATAACTACTCTTCATTGGCAGTATATTAAAATCTATAATATGGACAAATGAGCCAAAAAAGATAAGTAATTAGTTCTATGTCAAATCAATTCAGGGACTTGTTATTCATAATCGTAATTTTTAGCGTTTATGGACCCCTTTATAAAATGTACTGCTCCAAAATCTTCCTGGGAAGAGGCTATGAACGTATACAATCAAGAGAGACACAAGTGTCTGAAGAACTTGACTGGGACTTTCGACAAACAGCTTGAGATCAGCTCTCCTGTAAAGCTGTTTGGGTGATGCGCTGAAAAGCATGATTAGATCACGCAGGTGAGGGAAGCCCCACAATCCCACGAGAGGAACAGTGTGGGCCAGGGAAAGGCCACTTCGAGGGAGGTGGTCTCTATTTAGGTACTGGCTCTGCCACCTGCTAGCCCTAACTGTAGGACCAAGATACTTAGCCTCTTTAGAATTTAGTCTCCTTGTCTGTAAAACAGAGACTACATTAGGTGATCACTAAACCTCTTCCAGCTCTAAAATTCCATGCTTTTATGTAGAAACTTGGGTCAAATTTGCAAGGAGTTTGTTTAAGCGAAAGAAGCATTATGGAAAATATCCAGCCAACAACATACGTGAAAGTGCTTTACTGGACACTGGACGGAAGGTTAGAGTTTAAACATGCACCAACAGCCCAACCATGCTAGGCTAAAGAATGAAAAATGGGCAGTTCATAGACAGATAATTGTTATTGTTTTTTTATTCTTCACAAAACATGCATAATCCTTGGTAATCATTTGTTTAAGTTATATAAATTACTGTCAACTTTTAAATCCAGTTTGTCATCTTCATCTGTGATTTATACCAGACTATATAAACGACATGATGTCTTAGATCTAATAAGACATTTATCTTCATGGAGGAGGCCACTGCAATCGTGAGTGACAGTTTACTTACCCTTATCACAGTTAACTCAACACCGTGTCCTTAATTCCTCCCAACGATCTGAAATCTGTTGGACTCACCTGAGGCCAATAAAAACTTGTTCCGAAATCCACTATACTTACGAAAGTATGTGCTTTACCGCAGAACTCAACTCTGTGGTCTCAAAACACAGACATGGGAAACAAGTTTTGTGTTCATCCATAGTACGTGCCTCTAAACACACATACATTAACTTCTATTCGTGTTGACAGGAGTCATGTGTGTTTATTAAAGAAAAATATACCTGCTAGCAACAAAGATGAAAGTAGCTGTCTGAAGAATAAAAAGAAAATAAGATAAATGTTTGCTTAAGTGTACATATGCATTATGTATGCATCTTTACTTACATGTTTACATATGGAGGGAGACACTATCTCGAGTCACTTTCATTATCTTCCTATCATAAAATAAAAAGGTGCTAAAAACTCCAAATACGTTCACATAGGTTATGTAATTAAAAAAAAGAAATAACACATGAAAAAAAGCAATGGGCCTGACCCCATTAGTGAGAAGGAAGCAAATGACTCACAGTTTTTAGGCCATTAACTCTTTCAGGCCACTAGGGTACCAATGACTGAATCTTCAATAGGTTTCTGACACTCCAAGGAAAACCAGAAAAGCACGACTACTGCCGTCAAGCTGATTTGACTAATGGCGACCCCAAGTGTTTCAGAGTAGAACTGGGCTCCATATGGTTTTCCGTGGCTATAACCTTATGGAAGTAGATTGCCAGGCCTTTCTTCTGAGAAGCCTCTGGGTGGATTTGAAACACCAACCTTTTGGTTAGTAGACGAGAGCAAACTGTTCATCCCATATTTTCCTTCAAAGTTGTCAGTAGGATTCAGCCTAGGATTTCCCTTGATTGGTAAGGCCACTTATCTCTAATCCCTGCACCATTAATTCACGTATCTCAGTAAACACTCTATGGAGTGCACTTTACTCCACGAGACAGTATAACATATACACTAAAATAAGTCCTTATGCATGACTTACAACTATGAGCTCTTGAACTGGTTTTTGAACAAATATTTTTTATACTCACTTGAAGTCTATCAGGGGTGCTCTGAGTAGGTCTAAATGACAAAACTAGCTTAATAAGTAGAAATTCTAGGGACAGTACTTCAGTTCAATAAGAGGAAAACTTTTTAAACAATTAGACCTGATATAAAAACCAAAAACCCATTGCCGTTGAGTCGGTTTCGACTCATAGCGACTCTACAGAAGAGAGTAAAATTGCCTCATCGGGTTTCAGGGGCTATAATCTTTACAGAAGCAGACTGCCACATCTTTCTCCCAAGGAGCAGCTGCTGGGTTCAAACCATTGACCTTTTGGTTAGCAGCCAAGTACTTTAACCACTGTACTCGGCTGCTCCTTAAAAAAAAAAAAAATTTTTTTTTTTTTTTTAGAGCTCATAAAAGTAACTAATAATATGACCTTGAAAATGTAAAACAAAATATGGAAAAATGGGTAAACCTACACATCTATTATTGGAGATTTTAACACAGTTTTTGCAACAGATACAAAATAAAAAAAATACCAAAACCATCTCTATGGAGTTGATTCCAACTCATAGTGACCCTACAGGACAGAGTAGAACAGCTCCGTAGGGTTTCCAAGGGGTCTCTGGTGGATTCGAACTGATGACCTCTTCATTAGCACACAAGCACTACACTACCAGGGCTCCGGGATATAACAGGCTTGAATAATACTGTTTACAAATACTAAAATAGTAAGAGTTTATTCAATAAATACTTCCGGATTACACATAACCCATAAGCATAAACTGATCATGTATTATGCCACAAAAGAAGTCTGAATAGAGTCCAAAGAATCATAATAACACAGACCATGTTCTTAGATTATACTGTAATAAAATTAGAAGTCAATAATAAAAAAAGGCTTAAAAAATCCTTAGAAACTAAAACGGAACAAATCAGAATAAAAACATCAAAGTCACTCCTAAATAACACAGGTTAAAGAAGATAATCATAAAGGAAATTACAAAACAGAATTCTCAATTATAATGAAAGCAGTACATATAAAATTTTGTAAGATACAGTAGTAGTATTTAGAGGATAAATTTTAGCTTTGAATACATTTACTTTAAAAATCAATATTGTATTCAGTGGAAAAGCAATAGGAGAATGAGATGCAAAGCCTACAGGTGTCAGTGTCTACAGGGGACAAACACTGGGCTAATCAGAGCTCTTCAAAAAGCAGCAGCTTTGGAATCTATTTGAATCCCAGTCCCCCCATGGATTAGGTATGTCATCGTTGGCCAAGTCACTTACTTTCCCTAATCCTCAAATTCCTTATCTATAAAATGAGGATAACTGTACCTTCCACACAGAGCTGGCATGAGAATTAAATGGATAACCCACAAAAACCACTTAGCACAGCACAGTGAGAACACAACAAATGGTTCCTGTTACTGGATGACTTTATCGGTCCCTCCAGCCCCCGAGTTCCATGATTCTGACTCTGGTACAATGGCATTTAAGACAAACTGGAATTCCAGCCAAAAAATCTAATTGATAAATTACTTTCAATTTTATTTGATAATACTAAAATAAGATTTAATATCTTCTTTCCATTAGTACTACAAAAGTCTGAAACGATCAACAAAAAGTCGATTATTATTCATGTTCTTAAATCTAAAATTGACTTGTATTTCAAAATGAAAATGAAGGCACAGAAATTTTTTTAAGCGCTAAAAATAAAGCTGTAAAAAACGAATTCTGTATTTTCAAAATCTTCTTTATATTTTTTAATGTATCTTTCAGAAGTGGCAAGGAATTGAAATAGACACTATTGGTACTTTTCTTTAATGGGCCTGCAATTTCTTTTAAACCAAGTAGCATATAATAAATTTATCAACAATAGGCTCTTCTTTTATTCATTATTTCTCTTCCCTAAAGATGGCTACACGTCTTCACTTTTCGAATTCTCTTCTGTTTCCCCTCTTTCTGAAGAATCAAAACCTTCTCTAACCTTCAACATTCTGATATAAACATAAGCTCTCAAAACATTCTTTCTCCTTTCTTTTCAGGTATATTTGTCCAATATCCATTCACTCGCCCTTTTTCTTTAATTAGAATGTAATAATACATATTACAGATTTTAGGTTTCTTCTAATTTTATTTTTTCTCCTTCCAGAAGGAGTCACTATGCCCTGTTTGTAGAACAATCACTTTCCCAATCCACCTTTAAAAAATTTTTTTGTACATAGGGGTTCTTCATTATGCTAATAAGTGTATATACAGTTTAAAATCTTTTATATATGTTAGACACGGAAAGCAAAGAGGTCTTGGGCTTTGTAGCTGGGTGGCTTTTGTAAAGTTATTGTACTCGGTGTTTCTGACTAAATTTTTCTCCAATATAGTAGAAATTATGACTCTCTAGGTTTAAATATTTAAATGTTAGGAGGTTTTCATTCTCTATGGTGGGGCTATGCTCTTGTGTACTTCAAAGGGTATAGCCTGTCACCCTCAAATTGTAGGCATTTTCAAAGTTAAAGGGGAAGAAATTATGATCAGGCAGCAACATGTTCTTGTTTTTATGCATGGTTTAGCCTGTAACCATGGTTTTCTTTTTTTGCTGTACACCTGGCCAGGTTTCTATATTCTTCTAGATCTCTTTGTAGTTTTCACAAAGGCACGACCCAAACACGACACGCACCATGGTTATTGCTTCTCATTGCTAAAGTTATTGGGCGGATGGGTCAGACCATGTGTCCTAATATAAGTTTAAGACACTGCTCTGGCTGCGGGGGAGGGGGAAGCAACAAAGCCAAAATATTGCCTGAAATATTTTTACATTTTAACGATGACCATTCATTTTCTAATAAAGATAAAATTTCAAATGTCTAAGACAATTATCACTACAAAGAAGGGTAAAGAAGAGTATCTTTTCTTCCTAAGGCATCACCTTAGCTATTTCACCAGCAAATGAACACGCTGACTTTATATTTGTTCACTTTTCTACTTATTAATAGTGTGTCTCCTCAACGAGGCAGTAAGCTCCATGAGGGAAGGGACTGCATCTACTTCTTCACCGCATATCTCACTTACAGCACAGCACAGTACCTTGCTATTACCTTGTACTTTCTGAATAAGTTTTTGTTAAAATAATGAATAAGAAGCAAATCAAGTGTTACTATTACCTACAGTGGTAAAATCTAATTAAACAGGATCTAAAATTTACTTAAAATTTTAACATCTTTATCACCCCTCTTTAATTTCATAGGAAATGTATGTACCTTCATTTCTCAGGGAGAGGGAACAAACATTTATTGTGCCTATTATGCACTAGTCAATGCTTTGCAGAAACTCATATTTAAGCATTATCTATCTTACAATCAAGTTTTTAAAACTAACAGATCTATTTCTACCTCTACCATTGGCTGTATTACTTTTTAATTTTATGTACAGAACTAAAAACAAACATCTATTAAGGAAGAATCTAATATTACAAATATAATTAATACTTCACTTATGGGGAACTACTACAAAACTAAGTTTTTCACTTTGAAATTTTCCAAAGAATAGGGCTACCTCTTTCAACACTAATTTTTTTTTTAATTTCAACTATTTTTAATGACAATACCTCTAAACATACTCTGTGTACCTGAATAGTCTTAATCAAAATGTCTGCAACATGAATTCACCTTTTTGGATAACTCAGATAAGGATAGTGGAATGCCTAAGAGCACAGGCTCTAGAACTTAGGTGTAAATTCTGGCACTACTTTTTACTAGCTGTGTGAACTTAGGTAAGTTAACTTCTCTGGGTCTTAGTTTCCTGATCCACAAAATAAATCCTAGTACCTACCTCTTACCTACTGAGGATTAAATAATAATATATGCAAAGTGCTTAGAACACAAAAGCAAGGCACTAGTAAGTATTCAATAAATGTTAGCTAAAAAAGTTTTGATTTATTAAGGCACTGAGCTCTTAGGGGCAGAATTTGGGCCATTTCGCTCTACAATACAAAATGGCCTCAGACTGTTCTATCTGAGTTCCTATATACATTTTGCTTTCTCTCTGGAGTTTGTTTTCTACATAAATTTTAAATTGTTTTTCTGTTCCTTACTCCAATATTATCTGTTAATTGAGCCTTCACAGTGCCCCTTCTTCTCATTTTATGCTTTATTCTACTGTAGGCTGAGAAACTTAAACACTCTACTGGTTAGAAATTTTTAAGAGGAAGAGTCCCCAGTGAGCACCTCAAAGGTTTTCCCAAGAATGAGGTACAGAAGTGATGATTTGGAACTCGGTAACATCTGCTTCAACTTAGAAGTCTTTCTGGCTTACTTACTGTGTTCTCAACTGGGGTTGGGAAAGCTGGAAACACCACATAAGTGACCTATGGATTAATGAGGCACTATTGTTTTTTTTTATTGTTAAAATCTGTCAAGCATTAGATTAATCAAAAACAAATGAAAGGCTGGTTTCTTCATGTTTTGCACTGTTAATCTTCTACAATTACTAATCAGCTGCTAATGTAATTATTAAGCTTTCAATCCATACAATGTCTTTAGTGCAATGCCTGAACCAATGTAATGCAGTAGTTACAGATCCCAAGACCCAGTTTTAAAAACCTGGATATTACTAACTATGTTAGTATACAAATATCAAGCAAAATATAATGTGTCCGTGTGATTAAATCTGTAGTTCTAAGGAGTTTAGAGCTTGATGAAAGGAGAAAACGTGTAAATCATTTAAAAGGTTAAATGAAATAACAATTAAAATAAAGTAACTAATCAAAATGAAAAGGGAAAACAGGGACTATGAATTCTCACAAAATAGCAAAATTATAGGGAAAAATGGAAAATTTGGAGATGAATAACGAGAATAAAGAATAATTTACCAATTTTAATCCCATTCCTAAGTGAATAATATGCTTCCAATTTAATATTCAATTTAATAGTATCTATAGCTTTTTTCATCCCCTGAGAAAGGCACGACAGAGCCTTTGATAAGATAATCACGTGCATCAGTGAGGATCAAACCTTCTACTCAAGCGGCCAGACACCAAAAGAGACATAACACAGGAGCCCTCCCCTTGGGAGATGAAGACATGAGCCAGAAACTGGCAGCCACCAGGCCAAAATCCTTACACTCGGCTATCTTATATTAAAGATTCATATATTTTTTGTTGTTGTTCCACTCTATTACATACCAATGTATATTTTAACATTAAAAAAAATTTAAAACAGTTGAATTATTTAACTCCTCCCATTCCCAAATCTCCAAGTAAAATTGATGCCCCAGAAAGATTTGCCTTGTGGTTCTTGTGGCTTCCGCTTCTCCTGGAACAATACCAATACCACTGGGGGTATGTGAGTAGCGTGAGTGAAAACAATATCTTATTACAGTATGATGAGCTCAGGGATCTCAAATGATCCACAATAAATTTAATAATCATTAAATGGAAGCTTCCAATTCTTATGCAACTCAGTGAAGCTAAGAGATCTGAAGGAATAGTACACAGCAATTTTAAATTCCTTCTTAGCTTCTGAGCTACAGTTCTTAGAAAAAGGTCAATAATGATGTCTTCCTACTCCAATGTGAAATTACTGTTTCCCTAAATACATTAACTTCAGAAGCACTGAACTACCCAGGAGGATCAGCACCACAAAGAAACAAATAGTTGTTCTTTATGAACTAGTTACTATCAATGCTGAGGGCCCACCTACAGCTGCTTGATCCCAAATGACAAAAGATGACACTCACCCTCATCCTGATAATCTGACAAAAAAGGTGCCTCTGACAAGAGGGAAGGGCCATGAGTTCCACTGTGATTATCATCAGAGCTGTCCTGTCCAATGTAACTTTCAGCTTGGTCTCCCCCTGAGGGACAAAAAAGAAAGCAAGGTCATTCTTTGGATATCTTTATAAAGGTATTTGTAGATCTCTTCTGCTATTCACACACACACACACGCACACACGCACACACACACAATGTATCTTACTTGATGGGCACAGCCACCACCATTAACATATAAGAAACAGATAAATAAGCTCACAAACTAACTTACCTGGACAGGAAATTTTCTACTCAAGTAACTATCTAACTAGAATTTAAGAACTACTAGCTTAGAGTAGGGAGACCTCCTGCCACTAAACAGAAACGTTTCCATTGTATCACACTTGAAACAGAAACACAGCTATGTAAGTATGTATCCAATTATAGGGCATCTCCACTAATTACAATCTTTATCCTGAATGCCTCTTTCTCTTTATATTCCAAATGAAATAGAAGGAATTACACAAAGGGTTAACTTTTTTTTTTTTTTTTTTTTTTTTTTTTATCTTTTGCCCATTTATTTTTTTTTTTTATAATAACTTTTATTAAGCTTCAAGTGAACGTTTACAAATCCAATCAGTCTGTCACATATAAGTTTACATACATCTCACTCCCTACTCCCACTTACTCTCCCCGTCTTGAGTCAGCCCTTTCAGTCTCTCCTTTCTTGACAATTTTGCCGGCTTCCCTCTCTCTCTATCCTCCCATCCCCCCTCCAGACAAGAGTTGCCAACACAATCTCAAGTGTCCACCTGATATAATTAGCTCACTCTTCATCAGCATCTCTCTCCCACCCGCTGACCAGTCCCTTTCATTTCTGATGAGTTGTCTTCGGGGATGGTTCCTGTCCTGTGTCAGCTGAAGGTCTGGGGAGCATGGCCGCCGGGATTCCTCCAGTCTCAGTCAGACCATTAAGTTAGGTCTTGTTATGAGAATTTGGGGTCTGCATCCCACTGATCTCCTGCTCCCTCAGGGGTCCTCTGCTGAGCTCCCTGTCAGGGCAGTCATCGATTGTGGCCGGGCACCAACTAGTTCTTCTGGTCTCAGGATGATGTAGGTCTCTGGTTCATGTGGCCCTTTCTGTCTCTTGGGCTCTTAGTTGTCATGTGGGCTTGGTGTTCTTCATTTTCCTTTGCTCCAGGTGGGTTGAGACCAATTGCTGCATCTTAGATGGCTGCTTGTTAGCATTTAAGACCCCAGACGCCACATTTCGAAGTGGGATGCAGAATGATTTCATAATAGAATTATTTTGCCAATTGACTTAGAAGTCCCCGCAAACCATGTTCCCCAGACCCCCGCGCTTGCTCCGCTGACCTTTGAAGCATTCATTTTATCCCGGAAACTTCTTTGCTTTTGGTCCAGTCCAATTGAGCTGACCTTCCATGTATTGAGTGTTGTCTTTCCCTTCACCTAAAGCAGTTCTTATCTACTGATTAATCAATAAAAAACCCTCTCCCACCCTCCCTCCCTCCCCCCCTCGTAACCACAAAAGTATGTGTTCTTCTCAGGTTTACTATTTCTCAAGATCTTATAATAGTGGTCTTATACAATATTTGTCCTTTTGCGTCTGACTAATTTCGCTCAGCATAATGCCTTCCAGGTTCCTCCATGTTATGAAATGTTTCAGAGATTCGTCACTGTTCTTTATCGATGCGTAGTATACAAAATATAATGTAGCAAGGTCAATATTCTTTCCTTCTCTGAAAAATGAGAAAAGTAAAAATAGAGAGAACCTAAGACTTCACTGGATTTCATTCCTATTTAAATCACTACTTGTTTTCCAACCTTAAGAAAGTTATCTCTTCGTAATTCTAGTTTACAGCCTATACAACTGACCTCTTAGGAATTCTAAAAGCCCTAAGAAAGTAATATTTGTTCTGTAAAATGGCTTTGATACAAGTTAATGTATATGCAATACTGAAATATGCAATTAAAGTACTGCTAATCCCTTTTGGGTGTTTTCAACATACATTGGATTATATTTTGTAGAAGTGGCCAGTGCTATTACGATACTTTAAAAGGTTCAGATGGAAGATGTGTGCTCACTCAGAAACCGGAAGAAAAGGCTCTGCATTGCAAATGGCTCTCCTTAAAATCCCCCAAACAGAGGCACAGTCTGTTGATAAAAGGACCTCGACAGCTGCTCAGTTCATTTCACAAACATGAAAAGGGGATTTTCAACTGAATTTAATATTATCTCAAATACTAATTTCCAAAGGAAATCACCAATGCTAATCTCAGTAAACATTGTAGAGTTTTGGCCCTGGATTTCAACTAGGGAGCAGTGAAACCAAACAACCTACATAGAATCTGTATTGCCTCACTTTAAAGGTTTATTTCCTACAATTAAACTAGAAGGATAGGGAGGGTATAAAATGATTAAAAAAAAAAAAAGAATGGCTATTGCCTTCTCTTTCTATAAATCAGATGATCATACCTAGAGTCTCTTCTACAAATGCTCAATGTAAGTACATGTCCACAGCTGAGTTGAGCACCTGGAGATACAGGACTTTAGAAATAAACGGTAGCATTTATTGTGGGGAAGAAAAGTAAAATTTAAAAAATCCCACAGAACAGTAGCTGGCTGAAGTCAGAAGAAATGCTCTCCTTTATTAGTTTACCCCTGATCAGTACACAACAGCTTATGGCAATGCTTAAAGCATGACTGTGCAATTTCCATTATAGTCAGAGAAATTCTCAAATACTGAACTGAGGGTTAAAATGCTGAAGTTTTACATCACTGCAGACCACTGAAATCATATTATCAAGACGCTCTAAATGGACTGCCTGGCAGGTAAAGTGAAAGTGAGCTGCTAGGTTAAAAGGAATTTTTTATTTTGAGCCAAATCAAAATCCATTAAAAAGAAGCAGTAGTAGTAGTTTGGGTTGCCAAGCAAAACTTAACATTTATAAGATAAACTGAACATTCTAGGCTCAAAGTTTCTGCTTGCTTTAGAAATCCGGCAAATCTACCGCTAAAGAAAAAGAAGGCCTACTCTTACACTAAATTAGGAAAACTATGGGGCAGTTCTACTCTGTCTGATAGAGTCCCTATAAGCTGGAATCAACTTGACAGCAATGGTTGTTGTTGTTTTTTTTTTTAACTTATACACATTACAGCATTCTGGGCTTTTTAAAAATAAGTAGATCAGAGGGGGTTATGTTTTGTTTTGTTATCTTTTTTTTCTAATTAACTTTTAATTTTGGAAGAATTTTAAATCTATGAAAATATGGCAAAGAGAGTGCAGAGTTCCTTCACCAAGCATCCCCCAATGTCAACTTCGAATGTGACTAAAGTATATGTATCAAAGCCAAGACATTAACATCGGTCCATCGCTATTAACTGAACTACAGACTTTCTTTGGATTTCATCAGTTTTTCCACTAATGTCCTTTTTCTATTCCAAGATCCAATCCAGAATATCATATTGCATTTAGGGCTTCTGTTTTTAAACTCTCATCCGAAATAACTGCCTGCTTTTGGCACCTGATTTACTAACCTCAGATGGAAAAGTCAACTTCATATGATTCCTACGGTTTCTACGTATAGTTACCTGAGATGGGCTTTTAATAGCCACCCCTGTGCCAAACGTAAGACTATGCCTCCATAAAGTGTACAGCAACAGATTTATACAGCTGAATGCAGCAAAACGAGCCTGGGCCAGTACTAAAAATGACTGCGGTGAAAGAAAACATTTAAAAATATGTTTTACATCCAACCATAATTAGTTCCTGATGATAGAGGTGTTGTTATAAGTGTTTTTAATGTCATATAAAGTGGCCCAACTCCCTTGGGCACATAAAAACAAGTCTCTAACACTATATAAATAGACACTGCCATGTAATTAAAATGATTACAACTACTAAAGATGCGTGGGTGAAAGTTTTATAGGAGAACCAGCGATTACTGCGGTCATTTTGGATTTAAGTTTAGAACATCATTTTTCCTTAAAACATAACCAAAAGTGTTCTCTGGATTTTTCTACAGCTCTGACAATCACAGTTGCAAGAGGCCACTACCATAGTCCAGTGGGATCAGACATAAACGATCACAAACTGAAGTGACAGACATTTCTACTCAGCAGCTCTACAATTAGACTTAGGGGCTCCATCTGCTTAGAGTGGCTTTCTCACAAGCAAGACCCCTTGCCACTAGAGACATACTTTCCCACTGCAGCTCACTCGGAATCAATATATTTCTATACAGATATATATTCTAACACACCATATCTCCATTAATCACATCCACTACCATCAGTCCTTTCTCTTTGTATTTCTACCATTATCTGGGGGAATAATATCAAGGGTTCGACTGCTATTAGCTGGTAATTTGCTCCTCCATCCTAAGTGTCATAAGAATTGGGCACAAGATACACTCCTTAGTATATTCAATGGCAGGTTCTCCACCGAGTATCATGCTGAGGGGCCTATAAGAGGGATGATTTCTCTATTCTTTCCTGAAAGTCAAACTCAATTTCTTCATGCTCCATAGAGTGATAAGTTGGGAATTTCTGAGGGTTGGAGCTGAAAGATAAAGCAGCTTTGTGTCAGGTGTAAGGTAATTATTTGCTAGGGTTTCTGTGCTATTTGTTTTTATTCCCTGTGTTTTCATTAACAGTTAATGAGTTTTCCCCCTTAATTCTGAAACAATAGCTTGGCCACTAGAACTTGGCTTTTTCTGCCACAGATTCAACCAGCTGTTGCTGCCCCATAAACTTTATGGAGAAGTGAATTAAACTGCTAAAAACTTTCATTTCCTAATTCAATTCCAAATAAAACAGGGGGAGGGGGAATGAACCATGATGACATTCCCCTTGTAGCTATTTTGACTCACAGCAAACCTTCCGGTCCTGAACTTGCAGGTACTATTTAGGGACAAAAACAGGCCATTTTACCAATGAAGCGAGAAAGAAAGGAAACAAGAAAGCAGGTTAAGCACCACAAAATATGAAAATAACAAATAACAGATAAAACATATAAATATGTTTGCTTATTCAATATATAAAGGCTCAATTTTTTTTGCATGTTAGTCAATTCATCGTTTTATTTCTCTTCTAATTGTGAGCTTTACTCACATATCAAGGCTTTGTTCACATCTGCAACCAGCAGTTTACGTGGCTGTGGTTCAAAACTTCCTAGGGTTTGCTATTACTTCCCCAAGTATCTTTTGATAAAATAAGAAAACTGAAATGGATACACACTGTTTGCAATTTGTTTTTTTTGTTGTTGTTGTTTTGTTTTTATTGTCGCTGCTGGAAGCGAACAGAAGACGTCTGACTACTTAATACAGAAGCAACACATGAGCAACACAGCTCTCTTTAAACTAATAAATCCTCACTAAAAATAAAGGTCCCTGATCCAGATCCAGTTAGTTTTCAGGCTTGGTAGCATTAATATTGCCATATTTCATGGACCAATTTAATAGTAATGCAGTTCCCAAAGCTGAACTGTGTGGTAAGATTAGCAAAACTGAAGCTTATTATTCCTTATTATAACCATTCACCTAAGTTATCGAATATAACATCCAACTAAAAAAATATCTTGGGTACAGATGTGCCCATATGTGTGAAATGTTAAAAAATACTACAAAGCACATTTGTAACACCCAAGTTAAAGTTCTGTCAACACTCGCATTTTAAATGACATACCTTTTCACTCACACTCATGCATTAGAAAATGTATGGTGTTTCCTACAGACCATCTTAGAGGCTTCGCCATTTTCTAAATATCCATTTGGATTTGCGTGGTTAGTTCTTGTGATTAATTCACACGTAGTGAAGGTCTCAAATTCTTCTTTGTCCTATACAGTCTGACTTCCTGCCCATCTCTTTTTTTTCTCCTACGTTTATCCATAACTCAATGTATAAATATTCTTTTTCTCCCAAGGCCCTGGCAGTGAGTGTAATAGTACTGAATGTCATTAGGTCTACAGGATAAATGACAGGCCAGGTAAAAGGAGTTTCCATTTATCATTCTTTTAAAAAGTTGCTCCAATTAGATTTTGACTGTACACAAAGTAAAAGCAGCCTAAGTTTTTTAACTAAGGATACTGTCTACTAATTACACAATTATGCTAAGAATAACAGACTTCTTAAGAACCTTCAGGGACACCATTTTCTGAGAGTAGGACAGCCTAAATTATCAGAAATGAAAACAAATTAATTAGATGCTCTTAGAACATTCATTGCAACACCAACTGTGAATCCAACAACCAAAAGGGCAGCACAGCTTAATAATACTCCCCAAATGAACTGTACCTCTCAGTGGTGGATGGAGTGGGAAAATGCTAGCTGAGTCAACAGAAAAGTTCTCTGCCCCACCCCCCCTTCCAGGAAATGGTCCTTTGCGATGCAGTTTTTCATTTTGACCAGTAGGGTGAGCTGCAGTGTACAGCATCATCCTAATTCTTAAAAAAAAATATATATATATATATATATATATAGCAACTAGCGAACCCTTCTGCTCTTTCCCCTCCCCCCAGAAAATGCTGTGATTTTTTTTTAACCCTTCTTAGGTTTCACATAAACACATAACTCCTGGACGTTAACAAACTGGAGGGCTGGCAGCAACAAAATCCAAACCAGATAATTGTCTATGTGACAAAGCACACTTCATAAAGCCAATTACAGCCTGTCAGCAATCATTCTGGCTTTACACTAACACATTCCTTCTACAACTGTTATTGGTCAGCTGGTACTAAAATGGAACCTGCTGAGTTAGAGTATTTTCAATAGCAATGAGATTTTGACAGAATTAAAAACTTGTAAAGCTAGATATTTGATAGTATGTGAATAAATATATTGTAAAGTGAATCATATCCATATAGCATCATAGGACAACCAGGCACTCCTAACTTGGAATTATGAGTTCATAGCTCTGTCTTCCTTGGACCACTGCATTCCCAGTCTTTAATTCTTTTTATGAAGCTATGCAACTGAATTTTTATTGACATATAGGAGAAAGTCACCTATGATAATAATAAAAATATAATAGCTTACTGAGCTCTTACTGGGTATAGGCTCTGGGTCAAGGCTCTTCCTGTACTATCTCATTTAATCCTCCAAATAATCCTGTGATATATTATTATTCTAAAGCTGCGGATGAAGAAATTTAGACACAGAGGTTAAATAACTTAACCAAAGTCACTTAAGTGACTCATGAGTGTCAAAGCCAGGCTTTGAACCCACCCTGTCTGATTATTAAGCCCTTGTTCTAATCCATTGAGCTGTACAGGCTCCAAGTCTGCACGCTTTATAAATGACAATCACTACTCAAAGGTAAAACATAACTGAGTGACGGCAATGACTTGAATTTACGGCATGATCTTACAAATTAGTATTTTTTTATTTAAACAAAAAAATTTATAATCAAAACATAAATTATTAGTAGTAGTAGTAATAGTAGGTACAGGGGCTGTAACTGACAGATAAACCCCAATGTGGCCAATGATTTGGTCAAGAAGGAGCTGGTCCAATTCAGCATTTCCTTTTAAAAATATTTTAATTTTATTCATCAGAACAATAAGTCCTTAAAGAAAAGCAATCAAATGTTAGACATTTGAGATGTGGCTTCCTGAGGCTCACGGATCCAAAGCTCATTCAATATAAAAGTCCCCAGAGAAATCCCTAATTTTACCCTGTGACTTTTAGGAATTCAGATAACATAAATCCAAATATTTTACAGTGATATTGTTGTAGTGATTTCTTTAATACCACTTTTTTGGTAGGAATTTTTTGTTTACAAAATTTAATACAACTATTTTGGGCTCAGTCAGATCAATATATTAAAAAAAAAAAAAAAAAGAATTTCCCAGCACCTTCTGTTTGAATCCATTGGATCCTGGGTATTTTGACCCTACTTCATATAAAATGAATCAAGCTGTTCCATACCCAAATATGGCTTTGACTTGGCTTGGTTCAAGAATTTATTTTTTCCCCCTGATACCAACATGTTTTAAGTCTTATAACAGAAAAATGCTTTGAAAAATATATAATGCCACATCAAAGTGGCTATTTTATTCCTATTGGCTCATCTTGGTCTCTCCTCTCAGCTTTTGCTTTCCTTTTCCCCAACAAACTGTAGATGACTCTAGCACCTACTTCTAATCTCAGGGCATTTAGGATTAGTGGCCCGACATAACCATCAAGAAACTTCTAAGAGAAACTATAAGGCAAGCTGGATTCCAATATTCTGCTAAAAAAGAATGGGACTGAGTAAAGAGAGTCCTGCTCTTCTACACAATCTACAGGCTACAGGAACGATATAAGAAATGTTCTACAAATGTCCAAGTAGTAAAAATAAAACAGTGCATATACGACAGAGAGCACAACAGAGAACCCCTGAGGGAGCAGGAGAACAGTGGGATGCAGACCCCAAATTCTCATAAAAAGACCACACTTAATGGTCTGACTGAGACTAGGAGAATCCCAGCAGTCATGGTCCCCAAACCTTCTGTTGGCCCAGGACAGGAACCATTCCTGAAGACAACTCATCAGACATGGAAGGGACTGGACAGTGGGTTGGAGAGAGATGCTGATGAGGAGTGAGCTACTTGTATCAGGTGGACACTTGAGATTGTGTTGGCATCTCCTGTCTGGAGGGGAGATGGGAGGGCAGAGGGGGTTAGAAACTGGCAAAATTGTTTCAAAAGGAGAGACTGGAAGGGCTGACTCATTAAAAAATTAGGGGGAGATTAATTGGGAGTATGGAGTAAGGTGTATATAAGCTTATATGTGACAGACTGACTTGATTTGTAAACTTTCACTTAAAGCACAATAAAAATTATTTAAAAAAAATTCTGATGACAAGAAGGGTAGGAATTCTGAGTAATTACATATGGAAGACAGAACACCGTCTAAATACCAGGAACAGGCTCTGCTCCTGGTAAACACTACAAGCAGAAAGACTGCATATCTCCCTTTGGAAGGATGGTCAAAATTTTGGTGGGTGATGAACAGACTCCATTTGTGTAACACATTTACTTCTGGATGATTCGTGGATGATAAATATTTATAGCTCCATATGGATACTCAAATGCTATCAATTAAACTTTAAAAAAATGTTTTTTTCTTTTTAGAGAAAAAAAAAAAAAAAACAGTGCATCTATAATAAAGAATGGATTGTGGATTAGATTAGCAGGCCTGAAAATGTGAACCAGCTTTTAATTATCATGTTCAAGAAAGGATGAGTTTTCACTGTAAGGACAATACGCCTTCAATGCTACTAATGCTCTGGGTTTTCCCATGTCCCACTCAACTGCAAACAAGGACTCCTGTTAATGCATGCAGTGGTAACAACCCCCACCAAACCTCTCACTATCACACAAATCTTAAAGAGTTAAGGAGAATCACTTTTAAGTTTAGGTAAATACCTTTTAGAGATGAATGGTGTTCAAGAACTTTTTCTGGCTGGCTTGTGTGTGTTAAATACATGTCAAACTGACAAGGAGGACAGACAGGTTTATATGATTGGTTCTTTCACTATTTGCCTTAAAGGAGTCAGCAGTAACTGGAAGCTTCATTTTACTTCTTATATAAATTCCTTTACCTATAAATAAGCAGAAACCCTGGTGGCATAGTAGTTAAGTGCTATGGCTGCTAACCAAAAGGTTGGCAGCTCGAATCCACCAGGCACTTCTTGGAAACTCTACGGGACAGTTCTACTCTGTCCTCTAGGGTCCAGGGTCACTATGAGTCGGAATCAGCTCAACGGCAATGGGTTTGGTTTTTTTGGTTTTATAACTAAGCCGTCCATTTCCTGTATTAGTAATACTTCAGCCATTCTGGTGAACAGTAACTATTAAACAAGTTTCTGGGAGAAGTATGTGTTGAGGGGAAGCATAATGAAAAAAACTAATGCTTTTTCATGGAGTTGGACCCATCCGTCACATTACTTAGCCTTCAAATATCAAGCAAATTCAATGGGTTTCAAGTTCAAGGGCTTAATCTACTTTAAAAAAATAGTTTAATAAGAAGAACCAAAAAAGTTTGTACTCAAATTAACCACACATTTCAATATTTTGGATCCAGAACATGAAAAATCATTAGAAGCTGAATTCCTGAGGTAGATTAATTTTTACGCCAAAATTCTGTGTTCAGAAAATGTACTCCTTGCCTGATCTAAGGAAAATAGTTTATAAATTATCTAAGAAAAAGTTTATGAATTTTTTTCTCAACAAAAGTCCCCAACTAATCAGATAAACATAAGCAGTTACACACTTATCGATCACTTGATATTCCTTGCCATTTAGATAAGGAAAAGAATCTGAAGTTCTATGAACTTTATTTTACCGCACTCTGATTTTTTGTGTGTGGTAAAATACACATAGCATAACATCTACCATTATAAATCATTTTAAAGTGTATAATTCAGTGGCATTAAGTACATTCACAATGTTGTGTAGCCATCACCATTATGGAGTTCCAGGACTTTCATCTCCTACCTATTTAGCAGTCACTCCCCATTTTCCCCTCCCGCCAGCCCCTGGCAACCACTAATCTGCTTTCTGTCTCTATGGATTTGCCTATTCCAGATATACTTCATATAAATGGAATCATACAATATACAATATATGGCCTTTTATGTTGGCTTCCTTCAGTTATCCTGTTTCAAGGTTCATCCATATTGTAGTATGTGTCAGTACTTCATTCCTTCTTATAGCTGAATAATATTCTATTGGATGGCTATACCACATTGTGCTTATCCATTCATCTGCTGATGGACATTTGTGCTGTTTCCATTTTTTTGGCTATTGTGAAAAAAAAGCTGCTATAAAAAGTTGGTATACAAGTATCTGTTCAAGTCCCTGCTTTCAATTCTTTTGCGTATGTAACTAGGAGTAGAATTATTAGTCATATGGTAATTTTATGTTTAGCATACTGAGAAACTGCCCAACTACAGTGGCTGCATCATTTTACATTCCTACCAGCAATGTATAAAGGTTTCATTTCTTCACATACTTGCCAACACTTGTTATTTTCCGTTTTTTTTTTTTTTTTTTAATGGACATGCTAGTGGGTGCGAAGTGACATCTCAATGTGGTTTTCATAATGGAAACCCTGGTGGTGTAGTGTTTAAGTGCTACAGCTGCTAACCAAAAGTTAAAATCCACCAGGTGCTCCTTTGAAACTCTCTGGGGCAGTTCTACTCTGTCCTACAGGGTCACTGTGAGTTGGAATTGACTTGATGGCAATGGGTTTAGTTTCTTTTTGGAATGGCTAATGGCACTGAGCATCTTTTCATGTGCTGCTGGCCATCTGTATTTCTTCTTTTGAGAAATATATGTTCAAGTCCTTAGCTCATTTTTAAATTGGTTGCTTGTCTTTTTGTTTCTATGAACTTTTAATTATCACATATAAAAAGACTGAGATAGGGTTAAAAAAAAGTACTCATTATCAGTGACCATTTCAGAATTCACTTTTAAGAGATAAGTCAACACACCTATATATTGCTAATTCTCAAACACTAAAAAAAGAGAGTGCTGCTATTTTATACTATCATCAGGGCCTCACCCAAAAATTCATATGTAAAAATAAATAAATATAAGTGGATAAATAAGTAAATAAAACAATTAATGAGATGGGGTGGAAAACTTGAATAGATACTACCGAATCATGATTCTACTGAAAAAGAGTGTGCCACCATGTTAAATCAAGTGTTTGGTAAGCTTCTTTATTAAATTTAAAAAGTTAAGCATGCTCAGAATAAAAACCTCAAGTCTTACAAGGCGGCACATAATGAAAAGCACATCTCCTTCCTCCCTACACACAGATGGTCCTTCGCACCATAGACGACCACTGTGAAATTTCTTGGATATTCTATGAATTTTCTATCTAAAGTGTCTCTCTGTACAGGGTGTATGTTTTTGCTTTTTATTTTTTTAATTGGTAGCATTTTCTTGTATCCATATTTTTCTCATAACCATTTATCTTAGAAATAAGTAACCTCGCTTTTTATTAATAACTTTTTAAAATGAAAAAATAATATATGCACATGGTGAAAATTTAAATGGTACCAAAGGATATATATAACAAAATTCTCTCTTCCACTCATACATATATCCCCCTCCCCAGAGGCTACCACTGTTAACAGATTCTTGTATTCTTGCAAAAGCATTCTATAAACAAATAAAATATGCACACGTACACATACACACACAGAGACAAACTGTACACTGTTTGCCCAAACTGCTTTTTTAACATAACGATATGCCTTGGAGATCATTCTGTGTTACACATATATAAAAAAACCAAAACCCGTTGCCACTGAGTCAATTCCAACTCATAGCGACCCTCTAGGACAGAGTAGAACTGCCCCATAGAGTTTCCAAGGAACGCCTGGTATATGCGAACTGCTGACATTTTGGTTAGCAGATGCAGCACTTAACCACTACACCACCAGGGTTTCTTATACATATATATGTACTATTTTCTTTTACACCACTATACAGCATTCTATTACATTAAAAAAAAAAAAAAAAAAAAAAACACAGATTGCCATTAAGTCCATTCTGACTCATAGCAACCCTATAGGACAGGGTAGAACTGCCCCACAGGGTTTCCTAGGAGTGGCTATGGTTGGCAGCCAGGCTCTTAACCACTGTGTCAACCAGGGGTAGCATAATTGAGTCCTTATTGCTGGAGATTTAGGCTGTTTGGTGTTTTTCCTATTTTAAACAATGCTATAATGAACATGTTTGTACATAATATGTGCAAGGAATAAAGAAGGCAGCGCCGCCTGATTCTAATGATTACTTCTTTCACTTGCATGAGTCAATTTTTTTTTTTCTTATGTCTCAATATTATCTACTCTACAACAGGAAATTTAGAAAGGACACAAAAATCTTAGCAAATTTTAACTTTAAAAGGGAAAATGTGAGTCTTTTTACTGAAGAAACAGTAGTTGCAAAAAATTAGTGTATTAATTTAAAAATACATTGTCACTCTAAGAAATTAAAACACATACACAACAGGACATGTATAGGATGTACAATATTTGAAAAGGTATCAAAGTCAGTAATTAACTTCAAAAAACAATGTATATGTTTATCCCCTTTCCACAGATTAATTTGTATAAAATATATAGCACATAAAAAGGAAAGAGGGAACATGACTAAAGGAAGCCAAGCCACAAAAGCAACTGTCAAGATTGTTGATGCTAAAAGGTTGGGTCAAAGCCAAAGGCAGGAGTATTCATCCTGTGTATATTTCCCTCCTATTAAATCCCCAGAAGACATGTAGAACATTCTAGAAGACTTCTTTTTAAAAAGTAGTATAGGTTAGGATATTCCAGGTTCATAGCTAACACTTATGTTTATAAAATATTAGCATTCCAAGAATAGTGATAGAAAGATACTTAACAATAAATTACAAATATTGTAAATTCAGACTTTTTCTTACATTTGCAAACACATCATAAATTTAGGCTGTGTTTCTTTGTATAAATCCTACTTACAACTGTGCTAAAACCTTTTGGCATGAATGCAAAGGGAATTTTCATAAATAAAACTTAGTAAAATCACTGTACACTCCATTAATTCAAAAACACTTCTCTTCAACTTCAAAGGAAAATCCCTCTCTCTCTCTCTCTTTTTAAGTGAAAAGATGGTGTTTCTTTGCTGCTTTAATGGTTTGCTTCTTGTAGTTGTCATAACTACATGCTCCAAGTATGTGATAGTAAGGGACGAGAAGTTAAGTGACATCCGTGCTTCGATTCAACATATCCCAGACATTATAGAGCAACAAGCTCATAAATCTAACCTCTAAAGTGCCTACCAATAAAAATTCTGCACATACACCCCATAAAGGCAAAGCTTCCAAACACACACATGGCAGGTTGCATGGCCTATACCAGGGTTCAGCAGGAACAGATGAATTTTATGGAAAGATACGTGTAATATATATTGTCAGAGTTCCATACATGCATTTACTTGACTAGACCTACTCTGAAACATAAAAATAATACTTGTTACCACTTAGTAACTACCTTCCATGTGGCAAGCACCCTTCATGCATTCATCATCTCATTATAACTCATTACAAGTCATAATAACTATGAAGTACATGTTATTAGTGGAAGTTTTACAGAGGAAGAAACTGAAGCTCTAGAAGGTTATGTCATTTGCCCTAGCTCCCAAAGCTTGTGAGTAGAGGAGCTGGTATTCAAATTCAGGTGTGATTTAAAAGCTCATGCTCTTTCCATCACAAAACACTAACTTTCTAACATAGAGATGGAAATTAAAAAAAAAAACCAGCACACTATTCTAGGTATATTGTGACCAAAATACTTAAAGTATCTTATGCATTTAATATACTAGGTGCCATGATAGAATAAGAAAATAATGCCATGTTTTTCTTACTAATCCCAACCTGGATTTCTTTTGCCTTTAACTTTGTATCATGAAAAATTTTAAACATACACAAAAGTAGGCAAAATAGTGTAATGAACCCCTATGTACAACACCATCCAGCTTAAACAATTGTCAATTTATGGTTCATCTTTTTTCATCTGCACCCTACCTCTTCTCCCCCTGCCATATTGTTTTGAATAATATGTCAGACATCATATCACTTCATCTGTAAATACCACAGCACGTTTCTCTTTAAAATAAGGACTATTTAAAAAACCAAAAGACGTAACATTATCATTATCACACCTGAAAAATTAACAGTGGTTTCTTAATAACATAAAATAACCAATCAGTTCAAATTTCTAATTCTCTCATACATGTCATTTTTATAGTTTGTTTGACTTAGGATGCAAAGAAGGTCCACAAATTAGTTGATATTCGTCTTAAATTGCTTTTAATCTATAGTCAACCTGATTTTATAATAACATTTTCTTTATTCACTTTGACTACTGATTTTGCCAAGCTATATTTTTAGGGATCAATTTGCTTTGACAAGAAATATAGGCTTGCCATTTCAAAATTAAAATTTTAAGACTCATACAGTAGGAAATTTTCATGTTGAAATGTTGGATATTTTTCTCAGAAACCCTCTATATCACCCATGCAGATATTCAAAGTTGGCATTAATATTACTAGCCTACATATACCATTACCACAAATGTGAGTGACCACTGAACAAAAAATCTGATTTTATATACATATATACACACATATACACATGTATATGCGTGCATATATACATAAACATACATACACACACATATAGTATTCCAATGGTCTTCCTTAAATTTTTGCTTCACTATTGTGCCATTTGTTTTAACTCTGGGCCCACAGCAGACAAGTCTAACATTCATGAGGATGTTTTTATAGCAATAAATTTGAATTATAAATATTATACATTAAAATCAAAATTTTGATTGATTAAACTATAACTGACAAACTCATTTTATAAAGGGGAAACTAAAACAAAATGAAGGAAATCAGTGATATTGTAATCAGATTCAAAATGCAAAATTGATATTGTTTAGACAGCTGATCAATATCATCTTCTAGATATCTGAAGAATCACCAAAATGGTAAAAATTCTATAGCAAAGATTCCAGTGACTTATCTTTGTAATTTTAAGTAAAACAATTAAGTAGGAAAAAAAATTTTTTAAGTAAGCAGGACTTGAATTGTCAAAGGAATCTTAAGTGTTATTGTAAAATAAAACTAAAAATAGAAAGGCTTCCCCATGTTCTCCAATCATATTTGAAGTAACTAAAAGAGCTCTTTCATTTATGCCCTCTCTACACTAAAGTAATAAAATCTTTGGATCACGTTTTCTTTTCCCTATGTTTAATTATTTTTTTTTAATGGACCTCATTCAGGAAGTAGGCAACAGACCAATAAGAAAACTTGCGTGGAAATATGAGGGAAAGACTTACCATTAACACTATCATAAATATAAACTATATTTCCTTATTGTTTACTACGCCGAGGCACTGTGCTGGGCACTTATACAAATTAATACTAACCTTCATAACAACTCTGAGACAGTCACCATGATGAAGTTTTGTGGCCTCTGGAACTGCTAATAGGTACAGGATCTCTTTTTGGGGTGATGAAAGCGTACTGAAATTAGATCGTGGTAATGGTTGTACAACTCTGTGGGTATATTTAAAACCACTGACTTGTACACTTTAAAAGAGTGATTTTTATGGTATGTGAATCATATCTCAATACAACTTTTTTTTTTTAAGGGAGATGGTAGACTCTGAAGTCAGACTGACCAAGTTAGAATCCTTAAGTTGCATGACCCTGACCAAGTGTAACTTCTTTATGCCTCAGTACCTGCATCTGTCAAATGGATATATTAACAGTACCTATTTTTATCTTATAGGGTTGTTTGGTTTTTTTTTTTATCTTATAGGGTTATTCTGAGGGTTAAGTAAGATAACGTATGTAAAGTACTTGGCACAGTATCTGGCACATTTGAGGTTCAGAGACGTCAATTAACTTGCGAAAGTCACAGAGCCATTAAATGGTAAAGATGGGATTTGAACCCAGGTCTGTCAGACATCAAAGTCCACAATCTCTTTACCATGCATATTTCTTTTCCAGAACAGGGATGAGACTCTCCCTAATACTATCTCATGGTCCGTCCTCCATCACATTAAACCTGGGATTAGATGGAACGATAGATGAGAAAACCTTTGCTTGATATTCCTTCTCTAAGCCTGGGTGGTTCATCTCTCAAATGTCTTTCTTTAAGTGTTTCTCCTTCAGAGAGCACTGTACCAACTCATCACAGACTTTACCATAACCAGATGTTTAAATATGTGCTCTTAAAGGAGTTTTAAAAGCAATGCATCTTTTATAATTAAGGATTATTTTCCTTCCAGTCCCCAGACTCTGGTTAAGTTCAAATATCCTGAAGAAACCAAGCGTCTAATTAGGCAAGAACAAAGAGTTAATAAAATCCACACTATCATCTTCCTGCACAGAGGCTCCTGCCATGTATAAAAATGCTAAGAAAGCTCAGACCCATCATTTCTGTCTTCTCTCACTTCCACCCCATACTACCTAGTCTTTCAGTGTTTTTAAAATTCTTCTGCCAGCTGTTCTTTCTTACATATTCCTATTCTTTTCAGTTCTAAATTGTCCTGCAGATCCTTATATAGACCTATCACTGCTCCCACCCACCACCCCACCAATTTTTGAAGCACACAATCCACTAAGATCTGATCAAAAGGGCAAGGTAAAAGATACTCCCTTTGCCCAAAAAGAAAAGAAAAAAAAAACAGGAGGAGCAAGGCTGGGGGCAAGATGCAATGAATATAGATTTTTCTATTTGATCTTTCTTTGCATTTACTTCCAAATGAGCAAAGATTTTGCTAAATATATTCAATCATTGTTGAGAAGCAAATACCGCTTTCTGTTCTAAATAAACTATTCTCAGCTGTGCCCTTGGCAGCTCTACCTCCACCCTCACTCTAAGAGAGAAAGTATGTGTAGAAGTTTCCCTGTGTTGGAAAATGACTGCAATGCCATTATTACAAAGATCTGGTAAGACGCACCCTTTGTCTTTTTTAGCCCTATAGAGACTCTTGTGTTAAATTCCAAAATTATTTTCTCTTCTCAACACATTACTATACCACATCTCTGACACTAATTCTTTATTTCTCCTTTAGGTAATTAATTCTACCCTCACAGTTCCATTCATTTCTGCCAGTTCACATTCATGTTCTGCCCCTTGTGGATTTTGGTTAACATCTGTTAAACCCTGAACTATAGGGCCATTCCCTGAATAGCATATCTCACATTTGCAAAGCAAACTGTTACATATACTTCTCTACCAGTCAATCTATGTTTTCAGCTATACATGCTTTAGAATAGTGAGATATACAATAACACCACATTACATTATTACAGGTATTATAAACACCCTGACTTTAGCTTACAAGAGTCAAAAAGCTTTAAAATTATAAGATTTTCCTTTCTTAAGGTTGGCTTTTAAAGAAAGTCTTATATAGATCTGAAATATATAAAACAAAGTATGAGCTAGGAAAACAACAATTTTAATAAAATTAGTATCATCACTCACAGTTTGAATTTTCCCCCACCAGCCACTCCACAGGAGAAAAGACCTGGTGATCTGCTTCTATAAAGATTTCAGGCAGGAAACTCTATGGGGCAGTTTTACTCTGTCACATAGGGTCAACTATGAGTCGGAATCGACTCAAAGGCACCCAACAACAAAAACTGGACACTTGACACTGGATACATTAACAGCAATAAGAGAAAGAAAAGTCACAGAGCAAAATAATTCATAAGTTGTTTGCTAGTTTGATATAAAAATCCTCCATTTATAATAAAGACAATTAATATTCAGGTAGATGTTTCTATCATTCTCAACCAGAGTGCTAAAAAGAAGGAACAGATATAATTTAAACATACTCCTCCAAATGGTTTGAATTCAGAAAAAACATTCCAATTTTGAACCTTTTAAAAATGTATTTTAATCTGCCCCCCCCTTTTTTTTTTAATTTTGCACACAGCTGTCTGTTGTACTCTTTAGAATCATGCCAGATGCTGGGTTCATCAAGCAAAAGCAGGAAAACAATGGTTTGAAAGCAATTAGAAGCACCGAGGCAGCAGTGAGGCTCATATTAAAATGTGATAACACTGTTCTAGTGGGAATTTCAACGCTGCTCCATTTCTGACATTTCTCTACTGCCAGACAGGCAGGCTGTGTGGAAGAGCACTGTGATCGAGGAGGTAACATACTGGAATTTATTTCTGGAGCAAATGAAGGATTAGCTGAGTTGGAACCCTCCCAAGGTTTTTGTTATGGACTCAGCCACCATTTTATTTAAATGCTGGTGGATCCTGTTTGCATCTAACAAAGCTCAAGGAATAAAAGTATATTATAGTTTTGGTTCAATAAAATAATCTAGCAGCAATCCACTCAGAAGGCAGAAGAATCGGAGCCTCTTGTTACTAAAAAGCAGGGCAGGGGGCCCAGCAGGGTGAAGGTTAATCAAACACTCCACTAACTCTCCTCAGAACTGCTAATAACACTCTGCAGACAAGCTTATTTAGAAAAGACAGAAGTAAACAACTTTTTTTTTTTTTTAGTGTAAAACTATAAATGATCCAAGAGAACTCACCTTGGGGCTGAAATTCCCAGTGGTACCTGGAATACGAGAGAAAAAGGGAGATAAGTCAAACTTGTACTTAATTATTTCTCAATCTTGGACGGCATAAAGTAGCTTCTAGCATCCAGTCCAGAAGGCTTGCTAAATCGTCATCAACTAGCCAACATGGCTAGTCACTGAGAAAAATTAAAGGGTTATACCTGAGATTTGAAAGATTCTCGAAGGCTCTAAGCTGCATTTAACTCACTGTAACGCCTTAGATTTTTTTTTTTCTTTAACGCCTTAGGTAATTTTATCTTTAGAGCTGGAAAGGCCCTCAGAAGTCACTGAGGGCCTCAGAACCCGGTCGCTCAGGTTTTCTCATCAGGAACTCTATGGGCTTTGGGAAGGACAATTTGCTGTGACAAACTGTCCTGTGAATTATAGGACAGCTAGCATCGCTGGGGAAACCCTGGTAGCACAGTGGTTAAGAGCTATGGCTGCTAAGCAGTAATGTCGGCAATTTGAATCCACCAGGCTGTCCTTGGAAACCCTATGGGGCAGTTCTACTCTGTCCTATAGGGTCGCTGTGAGTCGGAATCGACTCGATGACGGCAGTGGGTTTGGGTTTTTTTGGTGAGCATTGCTGATCCTGGGCATCAAATACCAGTGCCACCCCTGTTGTTGTGACAACCAAAACACCCACAACACATTCCCAAATGCCTCCTAAGCCCAAATTCTTAATTTTAAAGGTGAAGCATGAACAATTTACTCAAAGTCATCTAACATTTTAGTGCCTGAGCCAAGACTGGAGCTCTTGAAGTCTGCTGTGCTATTCTAGCTCCTCTTTTATTTTGGGAAATGATTGGCAAAACCAGCAGCCCCTGAAGTTTTAAACTAACGAAATGGCGGTGGGAGAAAGGATCATTTGTAAGTCATTTATTTGGAAACCAAATTGCATTTTTTCCCACAGAAACAATGTCCTATATAATGGTTACCCACGAAAGTCTATTGTACTTTGGATCCCATTTCTTCCTGCCTTTTCAGGAACCTTGCATTATTCTATATTGATTTTATCTCTTGTATATTCAACCTCTTCCTCTCAACTGGACCCATTCCAACAGCATTTATGCTCATATAAAAATAAAGCAAGCCTCTCCCTTACCCCCCTCGCATCTCTCCATCTGCTATCTTCTTTCCCTTCCTTCACAGTGAAATTTTCAAAAGTTGTTTATACTTGCTCTCTTTATTTCCTTACCTCCTCCTCATTCCTAACATACTTCAAATCTGGTTCACAGTCACTGCACCTTAAGTCTTGCTATTGACACAGTGACTTGACTTCTAGGCCACTGAATAGAATGGATATTGTTCCATCCTCATCTTGACTGCTCAGCAGTATAAATGTACATAAGAGTACTTTTTCCTGAGGAGAGAGTCCACAGTTTTTATAAAATTCTTAAAACTGTTTATAGCCTAAAAAAGATTATGCAGAACAATACACAGGTGATAATGATATGTCTTCCCGTATATAACTGAAATACGGTTTGGCTACTTTGAGGAAGAACATCACCTCAGTGGAGATCTTGGTTATTTCTTTACTCTGTAAGATAATACTTGAGAAAAGAGAGAGGAAGGATGCCAATGGGAAGTACGTTGCCATAATCCAGGGCTAAATTTGGGGAGAATATTAGAATGAGGGAAACCCTGGTGATATAGTGGTTAAGTGCTACAGCTGCTAACCAAAAAATCAACAGTTTGAATCCACCAGGTGCTCCTTGGAAACTCTATAGAGCAGTTCTACTCTGTTCTATAGGATTGCTATGAGTCAGAATTGACTCGATGGCAAGGGGTCATGGGTATCAGAATGAGGAATAAAGATGGAAAAAAAACCTCACGATTGACTATTCCTGTTCCTTTCCTTTCTCAGAACAGTTCTAGGTCAGAAATCAAAGGAAAATGTGTGATGCCTGGGTTAGGGGACAGGGAAAGCCCAAGACAGCAGTGATACCAGCAGTGGAAAAGAGGGGTGGGGGAGAGAAAAGTAGTGGGGGATCCAAAGCTGCAACAGCTGAGGAGGTGTCCACGTCAATGTAAATTGGGACTGGCATGTTGTAACTTAACTAAGTTCTTTATGTAAGTATGATGAGTCAATCTCCACCCAGGAGACAGTGCAGCCTCCCACGGTACCTGGTCACTGTGAAGAGTTTTCTGCAAAAACCCTTTCTCCTAAACCACATAGCAAATTATCAAAGAGCAGGCAATTACAAACCTAAATGCTGTTTTCCATCTTTTCTTGAGGCACTGTCCCAGACCCCAATTCCAATTATTACTCAACCTCTAGTTCAATATAAATAAAAATTAGGGCATGAGAGTGCACACACACACACACACACATACTCCTTTTTCCAAAATGTTAATAATGGCAACAGCAGGAACTTTGTTGTTGTTCTCATTTATCGGCCCGGAAAAAATCTAAACAAGTAGCAGTTAAAAGGCCAAACCTAGGCAAATTGGTACAGCGGTAAAATGTGTCACTGAAGATTTCAGCCTCCTCTTTTGTGCCTCCGTCTCCCACAACCCCCACTTCAATTCATGCGTATTTTCAGTTCCCTTCTCTACCTACTATAAAGTGACCCTGGTTTCCTAATTTCTCTTTTTAGTTAAGAAGAAAGATGATCTTAATTGAGTTCATATATATTAAGAACATTGTTTCTCTCGAAAGTACATATATATTAAGAAGACTGATTATAGAGAAGGAACAGTATCAAGTAAACAGGTCTATCTAGTTAATGTTAAATAGTGGAATCTGCTTTGTTCTTGATAATACTGTAATTAAATATCTGTCAATAAAAATCAGATGTGGAACTGACATGGAGTGACAAAGTAGACTGTTAGTCTCCTTCTTTTTCAGAAGGTATAAATCTATCCTGCTACCCTACCTACCCTGCCTGTCTTCTTACTCTAAGTATTAATTATATAATAATCCCAAAGAAAATCTATTTAAAACAAACAAAAAACCAAACGCCTCTATCCTACAGCTCAAGAAGACACTTGAGAGGCCAAAAGGTGAGCAATCCCATCCCTCAGTGGAGGACACATGGATTATTCTTCACTGGATACATTTAAGGTCTTCATCTTCTCTTATTAAACATATCCCCATGGAGGGCCGTCATCATGTCCTCTGGGAAGACGATTCCTCACTAGAGAATTCTACACTTCACGGAAGGCATTTAGTCAAATCCTGCCAACATCTTCCAATTTTTGCTCTTCACTCTGAAAACAATTCTGCCTTAGCCAGAGAGTCCAACAAAGTTTGAAACTAGACATTTTAAATCAAAATACAGAGACCACAATAGAAGTGTATCAAAGCAAAAACACACACACACACTCACACAGAATTGTGTTTACCCTAAAAGCCTCTGAGAATTTTATATCAGGCCTGTGCAGATAGATAACAAACACTTCCTTAATCTTCTCTTTGAAGCTATGGCTTCAATATGAAAGTGAAGTTATCGCTCCTCTGCAATATCCATATTCGACATCATCAGGTCCATGCAAATGATATTTGTAACTGAAAAAAGATGAATACAGAATGAGCACGGAGAAAATGCTGCAGCCATATTGATGATTATTGTTTTCACATTCTGTCAAAATAAACCCATCTTCACTTGTTCCTCCAAAAATGAAAATGGAACAATAAAATTTCACAGCATTTGGCTATATGCAGTGTTCACGTTTTTAAATTAAAGGAGTTTTAATTGAATTTTAACTTAGGA
This sequence comes from Elephas maximus indicus, assembly GCF_024166365.1. Taxonomy (NCBI): domain Eukaryota; kingdom Metazoa; phylum Chordata; class Mammalia; order Proboscidea; family Elephantidae; genus Elephas; species Elephas maximus. Next base: position 45,153,845 of record NC_064837.1, on the reverse strand, counting down.
AAATGCATAACAAATAAATTGCATTAAGGGAATCTTGATAGGCAGCTGTAGTAGTAGTAAAAATAATAACAATGTTAAAATGTATTGAACATATCGTCAGGCACTGTTCTAAGCAGTTCACTTATATTAACCCACTTACTCCACATTCCAACCCTATTATTATGCCCATTTTGAAAATGAAGAAACTGAGGCATCAAGAGATGACATGGTTACACAGATAAATTTCCAACCGTAGTAACTAATTGAAGAATGAGCCCTATAAAAAAAAATTAAGGAGCAAAGCCTTGAAAATATAATCTAACTTTAAGACACTCAGCAAAATTGATCATCTTTCCCTACAGATATTTTACTCTTCTAAAAGAATTCAGTCATTCGGTCAACAAATGTTTATTGAATACCTTCTATGTGACAAGTTCTTTGCTCAGGTGAGTGGATGAAATGGTGACTAAAATAGACTGGCCCATCTACAGATATATTTCAGTAACTTTCAAGGTCCAAACACACTATCTTACCCTTGCCACCCAAGATTCACAGAAACACTTTACTAGATTTCTGCCGAAAATGAGGCTACTGACTCTAAATCATTATATTTGGGGGATTAAATTCTTGACCATGGAGTAAATCAATGAACATGGTTATTGAGATTATAGTACTCAGAGCTTTACCCCCTCAGCCAGCTAATTCGATACCTAGGAAGGAAAAAAAATTCCATTTCCTAATTATAATAAAACAATAAACACATATTCAGCACTTAATAAATGCTAGGCATATGCTGGAGTCCCTGGGTGGTGCAAATGGTTAAGTGCTCCACTACTAACTGAAAGGTTGGCAGTTCAAACCCACCCAGAGACAACTGGGAAGTAAGTCCTAGTGATCTGCTTCTGAAAGGTCACAGCTTTGAAAACCCTATGGAACGTAGTTCTATTATGCATACATGGGGTCACCATAAGTTGGAATCAACTTAATAGCAACTAACAACAAGAATATATGTATATACATTTTAAAAGTATTATTTAATTTACTCTTCATAATAACTATTATTATCCCCATTTTACAGAGGAGGAAACAGATTCAGGAAGGTCAAACAACTTGGACAAGATCACATACCTATTAAGTAACAGAACCAAGATTTGTATCCGGGTCTTCTTGGTTCCAGAGCGAGCTTTTAACTTCCATATTAACTGCTTTCTTATTGGCTGAAATTTAGAAAACAAATCTAGTACTTAAGAGAAGACATAACTGTTTTGTTAGACAGCTTGTCTGGGAAGTAGTTAGATCAGAGGTCTTTAATGTGGAGTTCACAGTTTTACTTTACGGGATTCATGAACTCCCTAAAATCGTGGGTAAAAAGTAATGCATGTTTTGTTTTTATTGGAGAAGAGGTTATAGACTTCATTAGACTTCCAAAAGTATCAATAACTCCTCCTCTGCCCCAAAAAATGATAAGACTTACTGTGTTAGATGAATAAAGTTATAATGGCATAATATTTTTTTATCCAGAAAGGTCAACATATGTGATGCGATAGAGTCCAGGACACATGATGAATTTTTTTTTTTTTTTTGCAAGGCAACTTAAATATTAAAAGTGTTATTTTACCTCCTGTGACTTACAGAAATTTAAACACAGCATAAATCCCTTGCCTTGGTATACCTACTGAACAAAATCAAATCTCTTCTTGATGACTTAAAAAAAACCACATTGCTGTCATGTTGATTCCGATTCATAGTGACCCTACAGGACAGAGTAGAACTGCCCCACAGGGTTTCCAAGGAGCAGCTGGTGGATTTGCACTGACAATATTTTGGTTAGCAGCCAAGCTTTTAACCACTGCACCTTCAGGATGCAGAGGCTGTGTGCAACAACACTCAATTTCCAGACTCTTCAATCTCCCTCCTGACCATCTCTGTTCTCTGGTAACGACTGTCTCCAAACAGACTACAAACACTAACATCTAAGCGTTATTCTGGCATTCGAAATGAAATCTTAGGTTGAGCAGGGCTTCAATAGCAAGTTGATAAGACTAGGAAAACCCCCTTGCGATTGGCCTTGAGTAATGAGTTACATGGTAGAGGCTGATTTATGCTCAAGGAAATGGCTTTGCTGAGCAATGTTAATAGTCTATACACTGTATATATCTCTTATAACCTCTTTTCTCAGTTGTGAAGATTCACAATGATTTCGAATTCTGGCTCTTTCTACCACCAATGCTCTCCCTACGACCTTGCAGAAAGAACGGGTAAGTGGCAAAGGATAATGTGGTCTGTGACACCCAAGAACAGAAATGGGAAAAGAGCACCATCTGGTGGAAGAACCAGAGGCCTGGGACCCAGGGGTCCAGGTACCACCAGCCTTAGAAGGAGTCAGGGAGGGATGGGAAGGTACCACAAACGAGAAGGTCCCAGTTCCTTTGATCCCATCAAAAGTATAAGACTTACTACCTGCTTATAAGAAGCTTACAATCTAGTCTAAAATATCAGATCTATGTATATGAAGAGATGACAATCTAAGATAGTAAATAAATATTATGGTAACTACAGACAACAAGCATATAACTCAAGTAAAAAAGGACCTTGGTTCCTTTTTGGGATGTAATATTTCTGTGGTCTTCTATTTATATTTATAAATTTTAGAAACTGCCCCAGAAGAAAATCCATTACCCTCCTACTTACAAAATATAATGGTCACAATTAAGCTTTTATTAAATAACAAACAACATTATCTGATGTTGATGGTATAACCCATGATAAAAAAAAAATTTGTTTTAAGTCTATTCTCAGACAATAAAAAATAAAATAAAACCCTATTTACACTAACATCTTCTATTATACTTTCACTACATAGAATTGCTGCTACAATCTATCCAACATCCACTCAGGGTACTAACAGCAAGAAACCTAGGAGGACTGGTCTCATCCCTTCGGGAGCAAAGAAGAATGAAGAAAACTAAAGATACAAGGGAAAGATTAGTCCAAAGGACTAAGAGACCACATCTACCATGGCCTCCACCAGGCTGAGTCCAGAACAATGAGATGGTGCCCGGCTACCACCACTGACTGCTCTGACACGGATCACAATAGAGGGTCCTGGACAGAGCTGGAGAAAAATGTAGAACAAAATTCTAACTCAAAAACAAAGACCAGACTTGCTGGCCTGACACACACTGGAGAAACACTGAGAGTATGGCCCCCGGACACCTTTTCAGCTCAGTAATGAGGTCACTCCTGAGGTTCACCTTTCAGCCAAAGATTAAACAGGCCCACGGAACAAAATAAGACTAAAGGGGCGTACCAGCCCTGGGGCAGGGACTGGAAGGCAGGAAGAAAGAGGAAAGCTGGTAATAGGGAACCCAGGGTTGAGAAGGGAGAGTGTTGACATGCTGTGGGGTTGTTAACCAATGTCATAAAACAATGTGTGTACTGTTTGATGAGAAACTAGTTTGTTCTGTAAACCTTCATCTAAAGTACAATTTAAAAAAAAAGAAAGAAAGAAACCTGGGAGGCTGTTCTTGATTAGTCAGTGATTATGCTCCATATGCTCTCTCATTGAAACAGTGTCTCTGGAAACCTACATTCTAATATTTTCTCCCTTACTTTCTAGCATTAGGACTGTTTCCTCTCCCGCAAAGGTAAACACCTGACTACAGTGCTTGCAATTAAAACATTCTAAAGCAGGATATATTATTATTCTATTCTTCTCTCTCAGGTGTAGGACTTTCCTCTGTCCCACAAGTCCCAACCTCTCCTACTCCCGTGTTCCCTGTTTCAATGGATGACATCACCATCCACCCAAGTGAAACTTGGGAATCATCCCTTTACCTCTTTCATTATTATTAAGTATATCCCACCAGTCATCAAGATCTGTAGATTCTACTACCTAAAATCTTTTTAATCCATCTCCTCTCCATCTCTACAGGCACTGGATTCATTCAAACCCTCAAATGCCTCACCCAGGTCAATGTAACCACATCTGTGATGGTCTTCTTGCCATCATCCTGCTGCTCTCCGCTCTCTGCAATGATGATGGAGAAGGCAGTTCGGTGACAGTGAAGAGCAAAGGGTTTGCAGACAGGCCTGGATTGGAGAACTAGCCCCTCCATGTTCCAGTTGTGAGACTTTAAACAAGTTATTTAACTGAAGCTTCAGTTTCCTCATTTTTATAATAGAAATAATAACCGTATCCGCCTAGTATGGTTCTTGGGAGGATTAGGTAAGAAAATGCACATAAAGAATTAAGCACTAGGCCTGGCACCTGGTAAGCATCCACTAAGTGTCAGTTGTTTGTCATTATCATCATTACTTTAATAACCTAAAATGCAAACCCAGCCTTACCATTCCCCTGCTTAAAATTCTCCAGTGGCTCACCCCAGTTCTCAGGTCCTCCCCAGTATATTACTCAGCTCCTGCTCACACTCCTGTTCTCACATACTGCTCTCCTTCCTGACAGCACACCTTCCTTTTGTGCCCTCTTCTTCTCCTAGCAAACCCTTCATTGGTTCTTCGAGGTTCAGCTAAGTCTCTTGTGTTAAGTGCCCCCACAATACCTGTGTACACCTCTCAGGGGTGCCTACAATACTACATGATAATCTTCTTGTCTAAGTCACTAAACCTCAAGGGGCCGTAACACATAGCCTGTGGTCAATAAAGGCTCGCTTAATAAGTGAATGAAGGTGAGAAACAGCAAGGTCTATCTTAGTATGAGAAGAGTATGAAGGGCATTTCAGGGAGGCGTAGGAGACAAGGCTGGAAAGGCAGGGAGAGGATAAGGCACACAAGGCCTTGACTGCAGTACTAAGGAGTGTGGGTTTTATTCCAAATAAGGTAGGGATGCCTTCATTTTCCTCTAAATTATCTGCATAAAGGCAAGAGCAGGCAAAAAAATCAAAGGAAGAGAAGAAAAGGACAAAGAGAAAGATAAAAATAAGAAAGCTCTGTCAAATTAAAACCTTCATCCAAATGAATTTTTTCCCCAAGCATGGCTTCAAAGACTAACCACAAGATGACTGGAAAAAATATACTTCAAAAGACACGACCGAATACACATCGCAGTGGCAAGAATCCAATATATAAATACAATCAATTTGTTTCCTCATTAAAAGCTTTCATGAAGAAAATGATTTAATACAAATGCTAACGCTACTGACACAGATTAATTGAAAAATAACAACAGAATCCTAATTAAAGACATAATAATATTTCACTCATTCACACTGTACCAAAATAATCTAGAAAACAGGCTTCTTCTGGTAACCTCTCCAAGAGTGACAAGGAATTACTGAAATTTTCATAAGGCTCTTGTCATCATGTGTACACTTTCTTCTGGTTAACAACTGAGATGTACACAGAAACTTAGAAATCATTTCTAAATTATTTCATATAGTTTTCCCAAATTCCTATCAACCTCCTTGTTCCAGAATATTGCTTTTGCCCCCAACTTGAATTTTCCCTAATTGTACAAGATTCTATACTGATCAGTCTTGCCCATTTATTTCTTTGTACAGTGCCTACAGCACTCACAGCTAAGCATAAAGTACCCAATTATCCAAATCATAAAGAATGAAACTGACTTTGATCTAAAGGCTAATGGCCATAAGACCTGTTCTATGCCTTATCAATACAGGTCAGGGATTTCTAGCAGTTCGGCCACAAACAGTCAATCCCAGGTCTTTCCTGGCTGTCGTGGGACCAGAACTTCCAGTTCATACCACTGCTAGGGATTCTCCAGCATTAGACCACAGGGAAGGACATAAGACAGCAAGTAAACATCAGGCCAAGGGAAGGACCAAGATTATTTGCTATTGACCATATCTCCATCTCCTAACTCCAGAAGCTAATTACGTTGAAATGTTGTCAGCTACTGGCAAGTCCTAAGCCCTAATGGTAAGGCTTTCCTGTCAATTATCTCCAACCATATAAAGGGACCCTCCCTCAAGCGTTAAAAAGCAAAGATGTCACTTTGAGGACTAAAGTGCACCTAACCCAAGCCATGGTATTTTCAATCGCGTCATATGCATGTGAAAGCCAGACGATGAATAAGGAAGGCCAAAGAAGAATTGACACCTTTGAATTATGGTGCTGGCAAAGAATATTGAATACACCACGGACTGCCAGAAGAACAAATCTGTCTTGAAAGAAGTACAGCCAGAATGCTCCTTAGAACCAAGGATGGTGAGACTTCATCTCATGTACTTTGGACACGTTATCAGAAGGGACCAGGCCCTGGAGAAGGACATCATGCTTGGTAAAGTACAGGATCAGCACAAAAGCTAAAGACCCTCAATGAGATGGACTGACACAGTGGCTGCAACAATGGGCTCAAGCATAACAATGATTGTGAGGATGCCACAGGACTGGGCAGTGTTGCACGTAGGATTGTTATGAGTTCGAACTGACTCAACAGCATCTAACAACCACCTCACCACCCAATCACCAGTCTCTACCCACACCTCCTCCATTAAATCCTTCTTCCCTTCTTCCCCTTCACTGTTAAAATTCAGTTGAAAACCAAAGTAGACTTTTACCTCAAACAAGCAAACAAAAAAAAAACAACTAAGGTCTACACCAATGTTCACTGCAGCACTATTCACAATAGCCAAAAAGTGGAAACAACCCAAATGTCCATCAACAGATGAATGGATAAACAAAATGCGGTAAATACATAGAATGGAATATTATTCAGTGATAAAAAGAAATGAAGTTCTGATACATGCTACAACACTGATGAATCATGAAAACATTATGCTAAGTGAAATAAACCAGATACAAAAGGAAAAATACTGTAGGATCCCACTTATATCAAGTACCTAGAAAAAGCAAATGATCACTGGTTACCATGAGCTGAGGGTAGGGAGTACGGGGAGTTAAAGCTTGATGGCTACAGAGTTTCTGTTTGGGGTGATGAAAAATTTGGACATGAGCAGTGGTGATGGCTGCAAAATGTTGTAAATATAATTAATGTCACTGGACTGTACACTTAAAAATGGTTAGAACGCCAACTTTATGTTACAGATATTTTAATATACACACACAGCTGAGGTTTTCTCATAAAGATTTTTACATACTTGACTGAGATTAAGAATCCCTTGGAGCTCTCACTGAAACACAGATGCCCATGTTCCACCCCGGATCTAGTGAGTTAGCATCTCCAGGGTAGTGACCTAGGAATCTTTTTAGCAAAATAGCCAGATGATTCACATGATGGAGCAAGTTTCAAAAAACAAACATATTTTACCAATTTACTTAATGCCTATTAAGGGAGTTCTAGATAGGCAGCCCCCAGTCTAAGTATACATAGACTGTGTTCCAAAAGCTCATTTCTAAACTAGCTGTTAAGACGTGGGAATACATTTTCCTAATGAAACAAAGTAATGGATAGTGGTAAGTTTTCTAGACCAGCTTTAAAAACCTATTAAATATTGTTAACAGATCTGAGTAAAAACAGAATTTAATTTAGAAACCAATCATATTTCAAAAGTTGAAGCATAAAGTTGGCCATTAAGAATGTATTTTTCCATAGACACAATGTTCTGAAAAGTGGTTAGGTTACCTAGTGCATTAGTTTCCTAAGGCTGCTGTAACAAAGTTCCACGAACTGGGTGGCTTAAAACAACAGAAATTTGTTCTTTCACAGTCCTGGAGGCTACAAATCCAAGATCAGGCATCAGCAGTGCTGATTTCTGATGAGGGGCTCTGAGCAAGAATCTGCTCCATACCTGTCTCCTAGCTTCTGGTGGTGGCACGCCTTCGTGGAGATGCATCACTCTGATATCTGCCTCCATCATCACATGGCTCTCCCCTGTGTGTCTGTGTGTCTCTATCTCTTCTTGGGACACCAATCATATTGGATTGGGGCCCACTCTACTCCAGTGTGACCTCATATGAATTTAACTAATTACCTCTGCAAAGATGTAATTTTCGAATAAAGTCACATTCACAGGTATCCGGAGTTCAGACTTCGGCATATCTTGAGCAAGTTGATTACCTCTCTGAACCTCAACTTTCTAATCCGCTAAATAGGGACTATAACAGTATCCACCTCACACACCTATTTGGAGGATTAAATGAGATAATGCATGTAAATCCCTTGACACAGGTCCTGCCTGGACCATGACAGATCAATCTATGAAGAATGTTAGCTGTGACTGTTATTCTTAAGTTGCAGAGGTAAGAATCTCTAAAGCCCACATTCCTTCTGAGGAAAAGGATCTTCTGTTACTTTTATAACCCTCAGTGCATCTAGCACTGTGCATTGCATATTACAGGGGTTCAACAAACTTGCTGGCCATTGAATTTCCTCAGTGTACCCACCTTAAATTAACCAAGGGTTAGAAGAAAACCACTGAACAGGGCTAATGCACACCACTATACAAGCAAAAGTCTCTTAACCCTCCAAGTGAATTTGTATTTTCATAGAGGATGATGAGCCTACATGAATCTTTAAACAGTGAAATTCCAGGCATGTACAAATTGAAACCAAGTATTTCAGACTTTCTGGGGAAGATATCTGTGAACAGTGGGCTTCATACTGGCTCTGTTCATTCACTGGCCCAAGAACGCCTCAAAAAACAGGAATTATGTCTTATCTGACAACGTCTTTATCACCTGGCATCATGCCTGACACAGAGTAAACGAATAGCTAATGCATATCTGTTAAGTAAATTAACTGCTTCCTGTCTGTAATCCTCACACTTACAGCCTGCTTTTAGTTGATTCAATTTCTCTTTATGACAAACATAAAAATTAATCATGGTGCCTGATGCTTTGAAGAGGAGGAAGTGAATGGTTTACTCAAGCACCACCACTTTGGAAAACCGGTCTCACAAATACACATATTTTACTAAATAGTCACACAGTCGTGTAGATAATCCTTTTATAATGAAGAACTCATCCTGTGTCAGTCCAGTGCAGCTCACGGGAATAATATGTAAGAAATGGAAGTTGTTCCCAGTTAGTGACACCTAATCTAATGAAGACCTTTAGAATGAACTTCCTTTATTTAAAAAGCAAAACAAAACATATTTTAGAAAAGTCATCTAAATTACTCCAAGGTCTGCTGTGTTTCATATGGCTCAAAAATAATTCCACTTTCTTATGTGTGTATGATTCTAGGAACAGAGTAGAACACCTCCAAACACAGCTATTTATTGGCACAGAAGTGACTCAAGGCTAAGCTGCACAATTCCCTCTTTCCACATTTCTTTTCCTCTCAGTGCTAACTCCTTTCCCTTCTGAAAATCAAATACTCTTCCTTCTTAAATTCCTCCCCCTTTTTAAAATAGGAAAGACTCTGATATTAATGACATGTGATTAAATACATGTTCACTGAAGAAAGTTGAAAAATACAAATAAATAAAAAGGAGAAATGAAAAATCACTCAAGCTCCACTTGCCAGAGATCATTACCATTAACATTTTGGTGTTTTTCTTTTTCAGGCATTTTTCGCTGTAAGATTTTGTATGTTTTTAACCTACTTTTTCAGTTATAGTATATATCTTATCATTCCACATTAATAAATTTTCTCCTATAGCATAAATAATTAAATTACCACTTTTAAAAGTTTGCCCTTTCAAAACATCTACCTCAACTGACATAACATAGTTTATAAAGAAAATATTCTACATTCTACTTTGGTAAGAGGCATCCAGGGTCTTAAAAGCCTGTGAGAAGCCACCTAAGATACTCCACTGGTCTCACCCTTCGGGAGCAAAGAAGAATGAAGAAAACTAAACATAACACAAGGGAAAGATTAGTCCAAAGGACTAATGGCCCACATCTACCACAGCCTCCACCAGACTGGGTCCAGTACAGTTAGATGGTGTCCTGCTACCACCACCGACTGCTCTGACAGAGATCACAATAAGTGGGTCCCGGATAGAGCTGGAGAAAAATGTAGACCAGACTTACTGACCTTACAGAGACTGGAGAAACCCCAAGAGTTTGGTCCCTGGACACCCTTTTAGCTCAGTAATGAAGTCACTCCTGAGGTTCACCCTTCAGCCAAAAATTAGACAGGCCCATAAAATAAAACAGGACTGAAGGGGCACAACAACCCACTGGCAAGGACAAGAAGGCAGGAGGGGACAGGAAAGCTGGTAACAGGGAACCCAACGTCGAGAAGAGAGAGCATTGACATGTCATGGGGTTGTTAACCAATGTCATAAAACAATATGTGTACTGTTTGATGAGAAACTAGTTTGTTTTATAAACCTTCATCTAAAGTACAATTAAAAAAAAAAAAAGTTTGCCCTTTCAGCAGAATGGAGGAGCAAAATAAACTAGAAAAGTGAGGGACTTGAGGCAGAGAGCCAGAAAGGAGAATTTTACAATGCTCTGAGTATGGCTACAGTTTAAGCAGTGACAAAGAGAATAAAAAGGAGAAGACAGATTTAGGATGACAAAACAATAGGCCTCATTGATATTTTGAAGAGTGAAGACAGAGGAGTCAGGAATGTCTCCCAGGATTCTGCCTTGGCAGCCTGGATCTAGAAAAAAGAGAAGTAGAATATAAGACAATGAGTTCAGTTCTGGACACTCAATCAGTTAGGACTATTTTAGCTACAAATAACAGAAAATCTGACTGACAGTAGCTTAAACAAGTAGAAGTTTATTTTTCCTCCATAACAAAAAGCCTGGAGACAGCTGATTCCAGGCTTTGGGGAAGGAGCCCAACATGGTTATGAAGGACCCAGGTTCTTCCCATATTTCTGTTCTAACATCTTAGGGAGTCCACTCTTAAGTCTTAAGGTGGTTACTGCATTTCAACATATTTCTGTCTCCCAAGCTTAAGACTTTCCTGTGAGAGGCCATCAGAAGCCTTCTTAACATTTCTTTGGCCAAACTATACCCTATGTCTATATTAGAACAGGGAGCCCTGGTAGTGCAGTGGTTAAGCTGCTAACCAGAAGGTCAGTGGTTTGAATCCACCAGCAGCTCTGTGAGAGAAAAGACCTAATGATCTGCTCCCATAAAGACTACAGCCTAGAAACCCTATGAGGCAGTTCCACTCTGTCCTATAAGGTCACTATGAGTCAGAATCAACTCAATAGCACACAACAACATCATCCTAGATCAAACATTGGCAAAGCAAATGGCTTTGCAACCATGATTCATCCCTGGGCTGGTGGGGTTTTGTTGGCAAAGAAGAACAGAGGGTGGCTGTCAAGTAGGCCTCTAGTGAGGTCTGCCTAAGCTTTGTGAAGTTTGAGGTATCTATGAACTACTCAGAAGGAGCTTTCCAAGATGCTGTCTGGTGCTTTGAGAGAGAACTGCTACTGAGTTGTATATAGAATTGGAAGTCATCTATGCACAGGGGAGGTTGTGGAACTACAGACATATATGCAAATCTATGAAGAATGTGGTGCAGAAAGAGACAAGCCTAAGGACAATACTGAAGAGGACAGGACAGAAGCAGTAGTCTAAAAAAGAACATAAATGCAAGGAAGAAAGAAAACCAAGAGAGACCATTATCATAGGAAATAAGGGAGGGAGAGTTTTTTTAATTTTTGAGAAAAAGTGATCAACAGTGTCACATGCTGCAGAAAGATCAAATAAGACAAGGACTAGACAGTGTCACCTGGATATAGCAATTAGAGAGTCACTGGTACTTAAACAAGAATCACTTGATAGGAGCAGACTCTAGATTATAGGGGACTAAAGAGTGACTAGGGAGTGACCAGGCAATGGGAAACCAGAAATAGTTAGACTAGGCTTCTATTTCAAGAAGCTTGTCTATAGAAGAAGAGATACAAGACAGTAGCTAGAGAGGAAACCATTGCGTAGGGCATAGTGGTTTTCTTTATATTAGGAGAGACTTGAGTATATTTATATGATAAATGAAGAGATGTAATTGAGAGAGAATAGCTGAAATTTAAGAAAAGGGATCTCTGAGGGGCAGTTGCAAGTGTGGAGTGAAGAGGACAACTGTGAGTCAATGCTGCAATCCTCAAATAGTGTGAACAGGGAGTCTGAGCTCAAAACACAACTGAGAAACAGAATTGTAAAGCCATGTAAAGAAGTTTTGAACAAGATGGAATTATAAGGGCCTAGTAGTGACACCAAGGAACTTGAAGAATGCCAACAGCACTTCTGGATAATAAGCAAATTCTATTTAAGATGACTGGAAGCAAAACAATGACCTGCTAGACAGCCCGGTTTGAGTTAGACAACAGATGGAGAAAAAAGGTTGAGAATACAGTGGAGTTTGATCATAACAGGAAATGGGTTATAGGGAACACTGGTGGAAATGTTAGAAGAAAAGTGATCGGGAAAGTGAGAGATGGTAAAGACAAGGAAGTACAGAACTGAGTGGGGATGAATGGATGACCAAGGACTGGTGACGGGTAACAAGGATGGCTGGAATGACTGACATCCATGCTCCAACAACTCCAATACATGGTCAGCAGTATTGTAATCTTTTATCAGCGCTCCAATTAGAATGTTAAAGAAATGTTATTATAGAAGACATTTGAAGAGATCTTTACAAATGGCTCTGTATCCCCCAACACTCAGGAAGAAGAAATCATCCTTATCTCTGGGGAAAAAATAAAGACAGCCTCCTGCTGTAAGGTTTAGCCTGGGACCTAGAACACAACTATAACATTTTCCCCCACTTGACTCACATTATTGAGCTCATAGCACATGGCTGCATCATGCTAAACCATTTAAAAAAAAAAAAAAAAGTAACACCATCCGTGCCTTTAGGGAATTTATAATATCTAGAAATATGTACTCTAAGTTCTGGGAAACTGAATTTAAAGTGAACTTAAAACTATTTGGTGCGTTAGAGCAGTGCTTCTGAAACGTTAATGTATAAATAACTTCGGGATCTTATTAAAATGCAGATTCTAATTGCTGTTGTTGACTCTGACCCCTGGCGACTCTATGTGTGCACAGTAGAGCTGCTCCATAGGGTTTTCAAGGCTGTGACCTTTTGGAAGCAAATTTCTAGCTCAGTCCACCTCTCGGTAGATTCGAACTACCAACCTTTCGGCTAGTAGTCAAGCACTTAACCATTTGTGCCACCCAGGGGTTCCAGTTCTGACTCAGTGGATCTCATTCAATACAGCCTGACATTCTGCATTTCTAAAAAGTTTCCAGGTGATGCTGATATCGTTGGTCCATGGACATACTTTCAGTATCAAGGAGCTTAAAACTCTAGCAAAAAAAGATTCCTTGCTTTACCTTTTCTCTTTACACTGATATACAGAAGTCCTGAGAATCTTCTTTCCTTGCTGATCCTCTCATTCACTTTAAAAAAAAAATTTATCGTACTTTAAGTGAAAGTTTACCAGTTAAGTCAGTCTCTCATTAAAAAATTTATATACACCTTGCTATGTACTCCTAGTTGCTCTCCCCCTAATGAGACAGCACACTCCTTCTCTTCACCCTGTATTTCCGTGTCCATTCAGCCAGCTTCTGTCCCCCTCTGCCCTCTCCTCTCCCCTCCAGACAGGAGCTGCCCACACAGTCTCATGTGTGTACTTGATCCAAGAAGCCCACTCCTCACCGGCACCATTTTCTATCTTAATAGTCTGGTCCAATCCCTGTCTAATAAAAAAAAGGAGGGGGGCTAGAAATCATCACCAGGAGTTTTTCCTCTGAGCTACTACTAGCTACACACACTGCTTTCATGAATATGTCAAACATTTATCTCATGTGATTAAATACTTCTGTGGAACCTCTAATATTTCAAACAAAGCACCTAAATATTCAGTAAAAGAATAAGAGACTAGGAACAGCAATTAATTCTAGTTATGCCATATGGCAGTATAGAACACTGGCTGGAACCTGAAAACCCAATTTCACAAGAGTCTTACTTATTCTGAATTTTAATCATTTTAGGATCAGCAAACATATGCCTACCAACCTGCCCCATTTACACAAAATTCTGAAGAATAATCACAATGCACACTCAAAAAATGATTGGTTTTTCCCAAATGGACTTACAATTTCCCTCCTAGCAGATTCTCAAAATAAAGTAGCTGCTGACAGCTCCAGTTCAAACTCTCTATTAAATAAAATCTCCAAGAAGGTCTTCTTTTAGTACATAGTATCACTTGCTTTCTTACCATTTTCATCATCAGTTCACAAAATTACACAACTATAATTTTCTCTGATCCTGGATCTCGCAGTCCTGGGACTGCTTCAGGTGCTTACTCTCCTGTCCCTCTGAACTCCCTCCACCATGGCTGTCACTGCTGAGATACCCATTCCACCACAGTCTCTCTCTATTTTTCCTCTCTCCAGAATGGAGACATTACCATTTTCAGTATATACTCCATCCCCTGTCCTCTTAGAGCTAAGATACTTTCATCTCCTGTACATCTAATAACTTCAAGATAAGGACAGAGAAATCAGTTCTTGTTTTGTGAACTTTTGTCTCTGGTGCTTGAGAGACTGTCCTAATATTCCCTGAACATGTTTTAGTGATAACATTTACTGCACTAGGGCCAAAATGATTTTCTGCCACTTTCAATTCTAGTTCAATAAAAGAATAAGAGCTTTGTTTCTAACCCCTGTCATTTTTAATACCATAAAATGATTTAAAAAATGTAAAATTGAGTTCCATTTCCTACCGGACTACCAATCTCATATTAGCTTTCCTTTTATCAAATTTATGAGAAAAGTCAGAAATTGCCTTTCCTTAAAAAAAAAAAAAAATCAAAAATTTCAGGATCCCCTGGGCAGAATGTTTGAATTGAATTTCAGCTTTCAATAATTGCTGGCCTAGAAGTTTTAAAGAAGTATAAAAGTTGCATATTTCCTCTTAGTTATGTCAGAAACAACAAACTGAAGGATTATCCCCTAGTTTACCGTCATACAAAATAGCAAGGTTACTCCTCGAAGATTCCCATCCTAAAAAATTACAAATATGTATTATTATGTTCCCAAATCGAGGTAGTCTATGGTTTTCTGAAACCAGGGTGAAGTCTACATTTTCTAAAATATAAAGTCAAACCAGTGATCTTGATTTTTGTAACATGAAATTACGAAAAATTTCAAACATGCAGAAAAGTTAAAAGAACAGCCATATAAATCCACCTCCTACAGTTTGATTTTTTGAGTCATTTTTCTATATATCAGTTCTCTCATCAATGAAGAAACAAAGGTAACTTTCAGACACGGTAAAAACCAAACCAAACCAAACCCACTGCTTTCTAGTCGATTCTGACTCATAGCGACCTTATAGGACAAAGTAAAACTGCCTCACAGAGTTTCCAAGGAGCGGCTGGTAGATTTGAACTGTGACCTTTTGTGATTAGCAGCTGAGCTCTGAACCACTGTGCCACCAGGGCTCCTTAGACATGGTAGACAGTTTCAACTGCCAAACTGTAAAATGGGCCTTGTGGTTATGACAGAATTTACAAATGAGATTCACTCACTGATATAACTTAGAGAAATAGCTAATTAGAGATTATGTGGGCATAAAGTTTCTGTAAATTATAATGAGAACCTTAACAAGGCTCACAAACTCAGGAGGGAGCCTGAATCTGAGCATTTAATTATTATGCATTTTATATAAACCATGCTTTATCTATGACAAAAACAATTACGAGGCTGCAGTATTTAAGACCAGGTCACTCCAAGTGGGGATTTTGTAACAACAAAGCACTAGCACCAAATTGGGATTTTCCTGGCTTTGCAAAACGTTGGTAGTGCTGGTTTGTAAATTCCCTCTTAATTGTCTGACTACAGTAAGAGTTGCCACTGGGATGGCTGTTCCTTTTCTTATGAGCTGTTGGTTCCCCTATGCTGATTTTTTTTTTTTTTTTTTTCCTTTCAGAAGATTGGCCCTGAAAGGGGCACCCTTTGAAGCCTGAAGAATCAAAGCTACTGCAAAGCACTGCTGAGAGATCTGAAAGAAATATGAAGAAACTACATCAGACCTGAGGCAATAGGCTGAGATTTTCCCAAACAGGTCAGCAGTTGGTCTGTAAAATATTCCCGTTGCAAAGGAGGTGATGACATCTTGTATAAATCAAAAGCCAAAACCCTGAGATATCTCATTTCCATTTTAAATACACGGGGTTAAATACGGATATCTTGCACTCAGAAAGTTCCTGTGGGATTGATTTTTTTTTTTTCTTTTCCTATCTTCTCTGAACCTTTTGCTGAGAGTAATAAGCAGGCTCACATTTCATTATCAACCCTGCTAGCACTGCACTTCGGGGAGACTAGATGAGGCTACACAGTAGGAGAGAAGATTCAGCTTCTAAAGAAGAAATGATTCACACGGAGTGATTATAAAAGCCCACTTTAGGCCCAACTCATTTTCGACAAAATCATGAGATAAAATAAAATCCCAAGGAAATGAAATTTCCTGAATCATTTTCCAAATTAAAAAGAAAATTTCATAGTGACATCATGAAAGAAATCAAATAGAGATTTTAAGGTTTAGTAGGCATTGTTTGCATTTTTGCAACATTTGTAAAAAATTTAATTCCAAACAAGATTTTGGGGAGGTGACCTAGAAAGAAAACATAAGATCACCAATAGAAGAATCTTCAATTGTTGTGGAAATTATATACAAAGAGCAATACATATAGAAAGTGTTAGGGAAACAGCATCAGAACAAAGAGTATAGTTCCTGACAGCTGATCCAGCCCATTTCCTTCCCATTTGCTCCAGTTTCACTTCATCACAGAAAGTGGATACAGAATGGGACTGTATTAGAAGCAAGAGAAAACATGTAAATCAGAGAAAACCACAATCAGGAAGGCCCCAAGCCACAAAGTTCCTGGAAATCCACAAATAGATGAATGCAGAGAGGCATTTTTTCTTTGGCTTCCTACAAGCAGAGAAAATAATATAGCAGAGACAAAAGACTAGCTCCATATCAAATGAGACTAAAATCAAGGCCAGTGCAAACGGTGGTAAAAGGAAGACAGTAATTTCATATGAATGATCCTTTTTACACAATGCATGAATTAAAAGCCTCCATTTACAGACAAAAAGAAAAGCTTCATATAGTAAAAAATGGACACCAACGGTTTTCTGAGACTTTCTAAGAAGAATCCATATTGAGCAGATAACAGGAATGTGCCCAAGTGCTAATGCTGGGTTAAATTCCATTAGAAATAAAGCAAATTTCAGCAACCTAACTAAACGGTTGGAGAACAGTGCTCAGCTTATTAAAGACAACCCAATGGGGGAGTCCAACCAGCAGGGCGCGGGTTCGGCTACCTGCCTAACTACTGGTCACATGTCAAAATTCCTTTTTACTCTTGACAGAACATACAGTTCTGTTTAAGGAGCTCAGTCCTAGAAAGAATTACATATGGCCTCGTTGTGCTAGTGATCCAAAAACTCTCTTAAAATTGCACTTTCCTGAGCTTTAATCTAAAATTTTAAAGACTTAAAATTAAAATATCATAAACGCACTTTTATTATTAGCCATTTATTCTGAATCACCAAGGACTATACTGGTTATTACATTAAAAATTATTGAGAAGCTTTTCTATGTTTTTAATAAAAAGTTTTGAAAGGAGCAAATGTATTCATCCAAGATTAAAAAAAAAAACTATACTCATTGCTTAGCATGAGAAATACGAAAATATTGCTGCGTTTCAGAGTTACTGATATATAATGTTCATTTTATGAGACACTCAGCAGGAGAAACTTCTGTCCACTAATACTACCACAATGCCCCAGTGCAAAAGGGAAAAAAGGGTCTGTTTAATCTTGGAGTTGCTACCAAATCCAAGATACTCTCACAAGTGAAAGAAGAAGGAAAATAATCACCATCATAAAATCAAAAGGTGAGTTATACATTTAAAGTCTGCTTAGAACAGAGAACTTGCCATGAAGGAACACATAAGAAGATCACCTTCCTTTCCAGGTCTTAAAAGTTAAGTCAAGAGACCAACAGCGGTTAATATTTTATCAATCTCACCTATAGAACATTTTAGACTAAAGGAGCAATAACACCTAATGACCAGCTAAGTAGATTTCAAAAATCTTTAACACAATTGTGCAATCTCAATATATATTAACTGAATAAAAGAAAACCCATATAGGTATCTGGCATATAACTGATCAGTTGAGAGATAACACTGAAGTTGTAGGTTTTTGTTTTCTTCCTTCCTTTTAAGGATGGGAGGGAGAGATAGGACTGAGAATCAAGAAATGAAGTATTAATCTTCAAGATGTGGTCCAACCGTTGCTGTCTTTTCAGAGTCTTTAAGCTTAGATGGACTGTACAAGTACCTCCTATTCTTTCTTCTGAGTTGACAATAAAGCTCCAGTATAAGTAGCAAAATTAAACCACAGAAAAAGGTATCAAGAGCAAATCTCAAAACTTGTAACACAAATGTACTAAAAGCACATTATACATTTAAAAAAAACAACAAAAAACAAACTCCTTGCCACTGAGTTAATTTCAACTCATGGCAATCCCACGGGTTACAGAGCAGAAGTGCTCCATACAGTTTTCTCAGCTGTGTTCTTTACGGAAGCAAATCTCTTCTGAAGCGTCTCCGGGTGGCTTTGAACTGCCAAACTTTAGGTTAGCATCCAAGCACAATTACACTTTAGTTCACTTAATAAGCCTACTTCATCTGAATATGTTTTGTTTTGGGGGTTTTAAGCTCAATAACCAACACTTAAGGGAAAAAAACTCTTTATGTAATTAATGGTAGTGATATTTATAGTACACTACTTTAAACTTTTTCTCTGAAGAGTTTTATTAAACTAACTTGTCTTTCTGCCTATAATACAAAGACTTCGGAATTATCTAGTCTTCAGCTAAATCCTGTTTTAAAACTGAAAAAAAGCAATGTTAAACTGAAGAGAAAAACGTGAAGTTCCCAAAGAAAGCCTGAATTATTTTTAAGAGGTTTGTACTAGCGTATCATGTTTCACACAGGGCCATACACTAGCCACCCACAATGAGACATGTTCAAGATACTATTTCACCTGTACTTTAAATGTCCTGGGTTTTGTGGGTTTTATGCCATAACCCTTTGCATAAAGTTATTTCTTTATTTCTTTCTATTTCAGTATGCTATAAATCTACCTGTCTCTTCTTGGAACTCCTTTAGCATTATTAAGTTTCAAAGAAGGAAACAATACTCCAAGTTTGTTTCCATTGGCTCTGGCCTTCACTTCCAACAGTGAGAATAAATGACTAGTTGTCCCAAAAAGGGCCATCAAGAGAGAATTTATCCCTACCACAAAAATAAAAATATTCTATTTTCTTCATCCCTTCCCCCACTCTCAAAGTATTCTTGCTGTCAGATGGCCTCCACTGAATCAAACATTTAAGAAATGCTCTACCGTCTCTCCAAATGCATAAGAATGACATCAAGCTTCTGAGTGTAGATCATGTCTGCCTCATTCCAGGTGTCTAACATCTGATGCTAATCCTGCAGTGACCACCGTAATAAAGCAGGAGGAGCCTTTGCCTGGCTTTCATCCTAACCATTCTCTAAGGAGATGAATGAAAACTTGGACTTGGAATGTGAAAGACTTTAGTTCTTAGGTTTAAATGAGAAGGCAGTTTGAAGAACAGCAATGAAAATCACAGCTCAGAACATCAAAATACTCGCAACAGGGCTTCGTTTCCTTGGAATCACAGAAATTGCCATCAGTTTTGTCTTACATGGAAAGCATTACCCTTCACTGATAACATTTTCAAGGCAAAAAATTACATGCAAATACAGGTAAGACTTTAGTTTTTGTTCTGACGTCTAGGAAGAGAGAGAATACCTAAGCTACTTGGACTGAAAAACAGATGAGCACTTGGAGGACACCTATGACTCGACACAACGATCATCTCCTGTGGTCAGTCACTCTACACAACAGAAAGGTGGCAAATAGCGCACTGTAACCACTATGATGGAGTCAGATGCTTTAACTTACAGCAAGTTCACAACTGTGGCGAATACTACTCAATTCTGAGCCAGCCATAAATATTAGGGCCAAGCTCCTATAGCTTACCAAGAATCAGAGACAGTGCTATTTTTACTTCTCTCCACCCTTTTCACTCTCGAGCAGCTCAACATTATGGAAGAATGAAAGCAGGAAAACAGTAAAGATAGAAGTGGGAAATAATACCCCCCCACCAAAAAATAGTATTTTTATTTATCTAGTGGCTTTCCCAGATCATCCCGCTAAAGGTTTCTTACTAACCTTCCAAATAAGCACTGAAGAGTGAAATTAAAGTTTTAGATAGGTTCCTATCCAAAAAAATCTACCAAAAACCTAAAATACTATTGCTTTAATATGACTAAAGATAAAAAATTTTAATCACTTTCAATAATTTTTTTCATGTTACTTGGCAGTTTGCTATATACTCTCAGATTTGATGCCTACCGAGTTTGTTTTCATCTCCAGCTTTTTAGGGGAGATACAACTGCCACGTAACAAAAGTAAATGTGGCTGGCATTTTGCAAGCTTTCAGTACTTTCAAACCAATCAGTACCAATACATATAAACCCAAGTGCATAATGCTGACCAGCCATAAACGGGGCTATGGAGGTAATATGGCTAAAGACGGGGGTTCTGTAAAAGAAAGTTTACATTAGTGGCATGATGATTGAATGGGGGATATAAGGCAATTTCAAACAGTTTGCCAAAGGAAAGTCTCATTTTTCCATTTTCTTGTATAGTATCTAATTTCTGGCTGCTCATTTCCTCAGTGATCTGATAATTATGAAATTCTAAATAAAGTGTCATCTTTCTTGCAACAAATCAATGAACAGAAAACTCCCATCAACAAGGCAGATGTTTCCTAAACCTCTTGCTGATGATTTCCTGAATGTCTACCTCACAAACCACACAGCAAGTTCTTTGAGAATGAGGAACCCTCTGTACCATAAAAAAATACAGCTTCAAAGTATTCGTGTGTGTCTATGTGTGCATTCAAAGAGAGGACTAAGAAGGATATGAAACTGACGGTAAAGAGTTACCATAAATTCTCCTTTTATTACCAGTTTAAGATTAAAATTTAGCCCTTTCCTACTGCTGTGGTACAAATATGGGAACTGTTTATTTGTCCCTACAAATGCAGTACAAGTTTTTTGCATTCCTTATCCCAGAAACAATTATACCAAATAACACCACCATATACACAATTATATTTAGGGTAGCCTCTCCCTATAACACAATCTAAAATAGATTCCACCTTGATTCCTCATGCCATCCTTATAATAATCCTGTCATGCAAAGACAAAACTTGTGAAAATAAAAAATTCTGTAAGTTAATAACTAAGCCTTTAGGTACACAGTAAGCCTAAACTTACCTACTAACAAAGTAACATATTATGGAGAAATGTGTTTTAAACACTCTTCCAGCCTACCAAAAATTAAAGATACTCCCATTTTTGCTGAAAGTCCCTATATTCTGCATTCTGTTGGTTTCAATTATTCAGGGCAACCCAGGCTGATAATTACACAGTCCCCAGTTGCTGACTAAAAGTGATGCTTAATTAGCGAGCAGGAAAGATCGATTAAGATCCAGCAGGGCATCTTGCGAGGGTCTCTGACATTCCTGGAGGGAATAAATTCTGGCTGTGCCCTTCCAAAGGATAAAATCCCAAGCTTCTAAGGTGCTTCAATGATGTTTTTAAAGTAGATGCTAAGAACAGTCAGCCACGCAAATTAAATCCCAGTCATAACCCTGCAGGTGCTCTTCCTTTTCTAAAAGCGCTCAGTTCAAACACTCTGAACCACATGGCTGCCAGGTGAGAAAAGGTTAAAGTAACACTCACTTATCCCTGAATCTCATTCAGCTACCACATTTCAAGCAAGAAGTAATCGGGAAATTTGTTGTGAAGTAAGATTTTTATTTCTTTCTCCCCCAAGCAAGTGTACGCACCTATCAGATGCTTACATTCTAAAATGTACAAACTAGGTCAGGGCTTCTTATTAAAAAAAAAAACAACTTAATGCACATGATACTCCCCCCTAGTCTAAAAATAAAACATTCCAATATGGTCAAAGACTCAACTGGATGAGTTTGGTTTAAGTTTTCTATTAGGGAAGGAGATGTAGAAATAAAATCAGGACCAAAAATCCTAACAAAAAATGATTATCTCATACTACTAACACCTTCTCTTTAGTAATTTGAACAAATGTAAATGTTTAGCTTTCACCATTTTTTAGTACAATACAAAGGTATTCAGTTAATGCCAACATAAAAATCCAAGGCTAAAAACAAATTATCTTAAGATACATACTTATCAAAATATCTTTATTTTTTTTTATTAACTTTTATTGAGCTTCAAGTGAACATTTACAAATCAAGTCAAACTGTCACATATAAGTTTATATACACCTTACTCCGTACTCCCACTTGCTCTCCCCCTTCCAGTCTCTCCTTTCGTGACCTTTTTGCCAGCTTGCAACTCTCTCTATCCTCCCATCCCCCCTCCAGACAGGAGATGCCAACACAGTCTCAAGTGTCCACCTGATACAAGTAGCTCACTCTTCATCAGCATCTCTCTCCTACTCACTGTCCAGTCCCTTTCATGTCTGATGAGTTGTCTTCGGGAATGGTTCCTGTCCTGGGCCAACAAAAGGTGTGGGGACCATGACCGCCGGCATTCCTCTAGTCTCAGTCAGACCATTAAGTCTGGTCTTTTTATGAGAATTTGGGGTCTGCAGCCCATTGATCTCCTGCTCCCTCAGGGGTTCTCTGTTGTGCTCCCTGTCAGGGCAGTCATTGGTTGTGGCCAGGCACCAACTAGTTCTTCTAGTCTCAGGATGATGTAGGTCTCTGGATCCTGTGGCCCTTTCTGTCTCTTGGGCTCATAGTTATCGTGTGACCTTGGTGTTCTTCATTCTCCTTTGATTCAGGTGGGTTGAGACCAATTGATGCATCTCAGATGGCCGCTTGTTAGCATTTAAGACCCCAGACGCCACATTTCAAAGCGGGATGCAGAATGTTTTCATAATAGAATTATTTTGCCCATTGACTTAGAAGTCCCCTTAAACCATGGTCCCCAAACCCCCTCCCTTGCTCCGCTGACCTTTGAAGCATTCAGTTTATCCCGGAAACTTAAAATATCTTTATTTTGATAAACTAACTACACTATGCTTGCCTCCAATTAATTCAGTAAACCTAAGCTTCTACCAAATATAAAGAACTATGACATGTGTGTCTTAGTTGGTTAATTTATACAATATTAAAATAGGTTTCACTGATTATAAGTTGTTTTAAAGCATATGAAGAAGAATAATGGAACCAGTTTATACAAACCTGGCTTTGATTTGCTGAAAGCCCCGCAGAATATGTTCTCTGTGATCTCTTGCACTAGCACTGAGGTTCTCATTCCGCAAACCTTCCAACAGGAACTCTTCAGCATCTAAAATAAAAGGAAAGTTGGTCAACATAAAAGAAGCTAAGGGAAAAAGAAAAAAATCTGAAGGATTAATAGGTATTTTTTCTCTTTTAAAAACCTGATACATACCTATAAGTGACACACTCTGATAATCCAAGACCTTGCTATGGGTTTAGAAAGCTAGAGCATATATTAACCACAAGAAATAACTGTTTTCTAAGCAATTTTAAAGAAACATTTAAATGTGAGTTACTACTGATGGCAGAGGATGGGCTATCAATTTTATAAACATGTAAATATTACAAACCAGTCACAGAAGGTCACAGGCCAATAAAAGCTAGAAAGAAATACCAATAAATAGAGCTGAAATAAAAAATAGGGTTGAACTACAGAATCAAGAACAAAAAGGGCAGGCATTCAAACAAGAGAAATTAATTAGCAGATACATCATCAATGAAAATGACAATGCAACCAAGTGAAGGAACCCACATGGAAAAGAAAAATGTATCCAAGAGAAGGAAACTGCAATTAATATGAGCATACATTATAAAATAGGGACATGCTTAAAATATATAATATGAAACAAATCAATGTTATGCTGAAGAAAAATTGGACATCTACAAATTTTCAAAAACAAAATACACTTGTAATTATTATAACTGCCAGAAATACTAGCTACGTACTTTAGTCTGCATAAAAAGGATTATCGTCTCTAAAAAGCATATAAATAAGAGTTTAAATTTTTCACTTCCAAACACTGTGCCAGTAATATAGAACTGTATCATATATACCATCAAAATAATGTTATGAATTTGTACGGTTGGGTTACAGAAGCAGACCTAAAAATTTGTTTTATGTTCACATCATTCAACACCAAACAAAAATTCTAGAGAGCCATCACCAGGAATTTTGATGAGGTAGAAAGTTCTAGAAATTGAGAATTTCACAGAGGACTACTGTCAGCTTCAAAGCCCTGCATCACATCTATTCCATACATCATTTAATAGGTTTCTCTAGGGTCCTCTGAGTACTAAAGAATGGGGAAATGGGAAGCTGAATTAAAAGGCAAAAATAACATGCCATATTAGCAGAATAAAGGACAAAAACTACAGGATCATCTCAATAGACTTAGAAAAATGCTTTTGACAAAGTTCAACACCCCTTCATGATAAAAACACTCTATAAACTAGGAATACAAGGGAACTTCCTCAACCTGATAAAGGACATTTATAAAAAACCAACAGCTAACATCATACTTAACAGTGAAAGACTGAATGTTTTCCTGCTAAGATCAAGAACAAGACAAAGATGTCTACTTGCCACTTATACTGAACAATGTACTGGTGGTGATAGCCAGGGAAATTAGACAAGAAAATGAAATAAAAGGCATTCATGTTGGAAAAGAAGAAGTAAAATTATCTCTATTTGCAGGTGGCATAATCTTACACATAAAACCCACCCAAACTTGCTGATGTCAAGTCGACTCCGACTCACAGCGACCCTATCAGACAAAGCAGAACTGTTCCGTAGGGTTTCCAAGGCTGCAATCTTCACAGAAGCAGACTGCCACATCTTTCTCCCACGGAGCAGCTGGTGGGTTCAAACCCCTGACCTTTTGGTTAGCAGCCGAGTGCTTAACCATTGCTCCTTAAACTTTCATATAGAGAACTCTAAAGAATTCACTCAAAAAAAAAAAAAAAAACTATCAGAACTAATAAACAAGCTCAGTAAGTTTGCAGGTACAAGATCAATACACAAAAATCAATTGTATTTCTATTCAGCAGCAACAAACAAACCAAAAATGAAATTAAGAAAACAATTTCATTTAAAAGAGCATAAAAATAATTAAGTATTTAGGAACAAGGATAAATGTAAAATTTATATTCTGAAAACTATAAACCATTGCTGAGAGAAATTAAAAAATATCTAAATAAATGGAAAGACATCCCATGTTCATGGTTCAAAATGCTTAATATTATTAAGATGGCAATACTCCCCAAACTGATCTACACATTCAGTGTAATCCTTATAAAAATCCCAGTTAACTTTTCTGCAGAAATTGGTAAGCTGATTCCAAATTTCATCTGGAAATTGAAGCAACCTAGGATATCTAAAACAAACTTAGAAAAAAGGATAAAGTTGGAAGACTTAGCACTTCCTAATTTCAAAACTTACTACACCAATAAAGACACTGTGATACTGGCATAAGTATAGATGTATAGATCAAAGGAATAAAACGGAGAATCTAAAAATAAACCTTCATATTTATGGTGAATTAATTTTTGACAAGGGTACTGAGACAATTCAATGGGGAAAGAGTAGTCTTTTCAACAAAGGCGCTGGGACAACTGGATATCTGCATGAAAAGAATGAAACTGGACTCCCATCTCATACTATATATAAGAATTAACAAAAAAATGGATCAGACCAATGGAAGAGAATTGAGAATCCAGACATAAATCCATCCACATATCAGCAGCTGATATTTGACGAAGGCCCAAAGTCAGTTAAATGGGGACCAGACAGTCTTTTTAACAAATGGTGCTGGCATAACTGGATATCCATCTGCAAAAAAATGAAACAAGACCCATACCTCACATCAAGCACAAAAACTAACTCAAAATTCATCAAAAACCAAAATATAAAATCTAAAACAAAAAAGATCATGGAAGAAAAAATAGGGACAATGTTAGGAGCCCTAATACACGGCATAAACAGTATACAAAACATTACTAACAATGCAGAAGAGAAACTAGATAACCGGGAGCTCCTAAAAATCAAACACCTATGCTCATCCAAAGACTTCACCAAAAGAGTAAAAAGAAAAGATTACCTACAGACTGGGAAAAAGTTTTTAGCTATGACATTTCCGATCAGCACCTGAGCTCTAAAATCTACATGATACTGCAAAAACTCAACTACAAAAAGACAAATAGCCCAATTAAAAAATGGACAAAAGATATAAACAGGCACTTCACTAAAGAAGACATTCAGGTAGCTAACAGATACATGAGGAAATGCTCACGATCATTAGCCTTTAGAGAAATGCAAATCAAAACTACAATGAGAGGACTAAACCAAAAGCAAAGAAGCTTCCTGAATAAACTGAATGCTTCAAAGGCCAGCGTAGCAGGGGCAGGGGTCTGGGGACCATGGTTTCAGAGGACATCTAAGTCAATTGGCATAATAAAATCTATTAAGAAAACATTCTGCATCCCACTTTGGAGAGGGGCGTCTGGGGTCTTAAACGCTAGCAAGCGGCCATCTAAGATGCATCAATCGGTCTCAACCCACCTGGATCAAGGGAGAATGAACAACACCAAGGACACAAGGCGATTACGAGCCCAAGAGACAGAGAGGGCCACATGAACCAGAAACTACATCATCCTGAGACCAGAAGAACTAGATGGTGCCCGGCTACAACCGATGACTGCCCTGACAGGGAACACAACAGAGAACCCCTGTGGGAGCAGGAGAGCAGTGGGATGCAGACCCCAAATTCTCATAAAAAGACCAGACTTAATGGTCTGACTGAGACTAGAAGGACCCCGGTGGTCATGGCCCCCAGACCTTCTGTTGGCCCAGGACAGGAACCATTCCTGAAGCCAACTCTTCAGATATGGATTAGACTGGACAATGGGTTGGAGAGGGATGCTGGTGAAGAGTGAGCTTCTTGGATCAGGTGGACACTTGAGACTATGTTGGCATCTCCTGCCTGGAGGGGAGATGAGAGGGTGGAGGGGGCTAGAAGCTGGAGGAATGGACACGAAAAGAGAGAGTGGAGGGAGAGAGCGGGCTGTCTCAGTAGGGGGAGAGTAACTGGGAGTGTGTAGCAAGGTATACATGGGGTTTTGTGTGAGAGACTGACTTGATTTGTAAACTTTCACTTAAAGCACAATAAAAATTAAAAAACAAAAAAACTACAATGAGATTCCATCTCACTCCAACAAGGCTAGCATTAATCCAAAAAAACACAAAATAATAAATCTTGGAGAGGTTGTGGAGAGACTGGAACACTTATACACTGCTGGTAGGAATGTAAAATGGTACAACCACTTTGGAAATTGATTTGGCGCTTCCTTAAAAAGCTAGAAATAGAACTACCATACAATCCAGCAGTCCCACGCCTTGGTATATATCCTAGAGAAATAAGAGCCTTTACATGAACAGATATACGCACACCCATGTTCATTGTAGCACCATTTAAAATAACAAAAAATGGAAGCAACCAAGGTGCCCATCAACAGATCAATGAATAAATAATGGTATATTCACACAATGGAATGCCACTCATCGATAAAGAGCAGTGATGAATCTGTGAAACATTTCATCACATGGAGGAATCTGGAAGGCATAATGCTGAGTGAAATTAGTCAGTTGCACAAGGACAAATATTGTATAAGACCACTATTAGAAGAACTCGAGAAATAGTTCAAACAGAGAAGAAAATATTCTTTGAGTGTTACGAGATGGGGGAGGGAGGGGGGAGGAAGAGGGGTTTACACTAATTAGGTAACAGATAAGAACTATTTTAGGTGAAGGGAAAGACAACACACAGTACAGGAGAGGTCAGCACAACTGGACCAAACGAGAAGCAAAGAAGTTTCCTGAATAAACTGAACGCTTCAAAGGCCAGCGTAGCAGGGGCAGGGCTTTGGGGACCATGGTTTCTCTATTAAGAAAACATTCTGCATCCCACTTTGGAGAGTGGCTTCTAGGGTCTTAAATGCTAGCAAGCGGTCATCTAAGATGCATCAATTGCTCTCAACCCACCTGGACCAAAGGAGAATGAAGAACACCAAAGACACAAGGTAATTATGAGCCCAAGAGACAGAAAGGGCCACATAAACCAGAGGCTACATCTGCCTGAGACCAGAAGAACTAGATGGTGCCTGGCTACAACCGATGACTTTCCTGACAGGGAACACAACAGAGAACCCCTGAGGAAGCAGGAGAGCAGTGGGATGCAGACCCTAAATTCTCATAAAAAGACTAGACTTAAAGGTCTGACTGAGACTAAAAGCACCCCAGTGGTCATGGTCCCCAGACTTTCTGTTAGCCCAAGACAGGAATCATTCCCAAAGCCAACTCTTCAGACAGGGATTGGACTGGACAATGGGATAGAAAATGATACTGGTGAAGAATGAGCTTCTTGGATCAAGTAGACACTTGAGACTATGTTGGCACCTCCTGACTGGAGGGGAGATGAGAGGGCAGAGGGGGTCAGAAGCTGGCCAAATGGATACGAAAAGAGAGTGGTGGGAAGGAGTGTGCTGTCTCATTAGGGGGAGAGCAATTAGGATTATAAAGCAAGGTGCATATAAATTTTTGTATGAGAGACTGACTTATTTGTAAACTTTCGCTTAAAGCATAGTAAAAAAAAAATGGATCAAAGATCTAAATGTAAGAGTTTAAACTATAAAACTCTTAGCAGAAAACATATGCATGTATCCTTGTGATCCTCAATTAGACAAATGGTTTTTCAGATATAACACTAAAAGCACAAGCAACAAAAGAACAAATAGATGAGTTGGACATCATCAATATTAAAATCTCTTTGTGCTTCAAAGGATACCATAAATAAAGTGAAGAGACAACCCACAGAATGGAAAAAATTTTTTGGAAATCACATGGCTGATAAGAGGCTTGTATATAGAATATGTAAAAAACTCAACTCAATAATAAAAAGGGCAAATAACTCAAGTATAAGAATGGGCAAAGGACTTGAATAGACATTTCTCCAAAGAAGATATGCAAATAGCCAATAAGCACATGAAAAGATGTTCAACATCACTAACCCTCAGGGAAATATAAATCAAAACCACAAGGAGATACCACTTCATACCCACTAGAATGGCTACAATCAAACAGACAACAATGAGTGCTCCGAGGATGTGGAGTAATTGGATCCCTCATACATTCATTGCTGGTGGGAATGTAAAATGGTGCAGCTGCCTTGAAAAACCATCTGGCAGTCGAAAGGCTAAACAGAAAAGTTACCATATGGCAGATATTCCACTACGAGAGATATACCCAAGAGAAATGAAAACAGGCATTCAAACAAAAACCTGTATACCAATATTCATAGCAGCATTATTCTTAATAGCCAAAAAAATAAACAACCCAAATATCTATCAACTGATAAATGGATAAACTGTGGTATATCCATACAATGGAATATTATTCAGCAATAAAAAGAAATTAAATACTGAGATTTGCTACAACATGGATGAACCTTGAAATCATTATGCTAAGTAAAAAGAAGACAGATACCAAAGACTACATACTGTATGGTTCCATTTACATGATCCAGAACAGGCAAAGTTACAGAGACAGATAGGAGATTAGTGGTTGCAGAGGGAAGGCTAAGGAATTCGCATTTTCTTTTACATAATAAAATGTTCTAAAACTGACTCTGGTGATAGTTACATTAACTCTGTGAAGATACTAAAATCTATTGAATTGTACACTTTAAAAGGGTGAATTACATGGTATGCGAATTATATCAATGAAACTGTTCAGCCGAAACTGTTCAGGTTCAGATAGTTTTATGCATGAAATCGTTCAAATTTTTAAGTAATAATTCTCATTCTATATAAACTATCCGAGAGCATAGAAAAAGAGGCAAGTTTCTCAAATCATTTATTAAAAGCTAGAATAGCCCTAATTCAAAAAGAGAGCACGTAAAGAAACCACAGTTTAAAGTTATTATAGATACAAAAATTTTAAATAAAATACGAGCAAAACAAACCTAGAAATATATTAAAAGAATAATATAAAGTTTATCCTGGGAATATAAAAATGTTTCAATATTATATGATGTATTATATATTTATTTAATAGGTTAAGGGAGAAAATCCATACAAGCTTCTCGGTAAGGGGCAAAAAAAAAAAAACTTCTCTGATTATCTGTTTGTGACAAAACTAGTAAAATATAAACAAAAAAAAATCTTCTTAAGTATATATGTCTGTGTATGTACATATATGTATGTATATATACATACCACGTTGTTGTTGTTGTTGTTGTTAGGTGCCGTTGAGTCGGTTCCGACTCATAGTGACCCTATGCACAACAGAACGAAACACTGCCCGGTCCTGTGCCATCCTTATAATCGTTACGCTTGAGCTCATTGTTGCAGCCACTGTGTCAGTTCACCTCATTGAGGGTCTTCCTCTTTTCCACGGACCCTCTACTCTGCCAAGCATGATGTCCTTCTCCAGGGACTCATCCCTCCTGACAACATGTCCAAAGTATGTAAGACACAGTATCGTCATCCTTTGCTTCTAAGGAGCATTCTGGTTGTACTTCTTCCAAGACAGATTTGTTCGTTCTTTTGGCAGTCCATGGTATATTCAATATTCTTTGCCAACACCACAATTCAAAGGCGTCAACTCTCCTCTGGTCTTCCTTATTCACTGTCCAGCTTTCACATGCATATAACGTGATTGAAAGTACCATGGCTTGGGTCAGGCACACCTTAGTCTTCAGGGTGACATCTTTGTTCTTCAACACTTTGAAGAGGTCCTTTGCAGCAGATTTACCCAATGCAATGCGTCTTTTGGTTTCTTGACTGCTGCTTCCATGGTGGAAACCCTGGTGCCGTAGTAGTTAAGAGCTACGGCTGCTACCCAAGAGGTCAGCAGTTCGAATCCACCAGGCGCTCCTTGTAAACTCTATGGGGCAGTTCTACTCTGTCCTGTAGGGTCACTACGAGTCGGAATCGACTCGACAGCTGTGGGTTTGGTTTTTTTTTTGGTTTGCGTCCATGGTTGTTGATTGTGGATCCAAGTAAAATGAAATCCTTGACAACTTCAGTCTTTTCTCCGTTTATCATGATGTAGCTCATTGGTCCAGTTGTGAAGATTTTTGCTTTCTTTATGTTGAGGTGTAAGCCATACTGAAGGCTCTGGTCTTTGAGTAAGCGCTTCAAGTCCTCTTCACTTTCAGCAAGCAAGGTTGTGTTATCTGCATAACGCAGGTTTTTAATGAGTCTTCCTCCAATCCTGATGCCCTGTTCTTCTTCATATAGTCCAGCTTCTTGTGTATCTGCTCAGCATACAGATTAAATAGGTATGGTGAAAGAATACAACAACCCTGACGCACACCTTTCCTGACTTTAAACCAATCAGTATCCCCTTGTTCTGTCCGAACAACTGCCTCTTGATCTATGTATAGGTTCCTCATGAGCACAATCAAGTGTTCTGGAATTCTCATTCTTCGCAATGTTATCCATAGTTTGTTATGATCCACACAGTCGAATGCCTTTGCATACTCAATAAAACACAGGTAAGCATCCTTCTGGTATTCTCTGCTTTCAGCCAGGATCCATCTGACATCAGCAATGATATCCCTGGTTCCATGTACTAGCAT
The DNA here is from genome assembly GCF_024166365.1 of Elephas maximus indicus. NCBI lineage: Eukaryota > Metazoa > Chordata > Mammalia > Proboscidea > Elephantidae > Elephas > Elephas maximus. Next base: position 45,122,198 of record NC_064837.1, on the reverse strand, counting down.
CATATTTATTGCTGAAAAACTGTCATTTGATCATTAAAATAAAAAACAAGACTGGTTTGCCAGTTACTCCTGCTATTGATTAGTCATGTTCTAGAAGCTACAGACAAAACGATGTTTAAGGGGAAAATTTTTCTTCAGCTTTTCTAATTTTCTTCAGCTTCAACCTCAACTTGCAATATGAGCAATTGACGGTCTGTCTGCAATTGGCCCCTGGTCTTGTTTTAACTGATGATATTGAACTTCTCCATGATCTCTTTCCACAGATGTAGTCTATTTGACTCCAGTATATTCCATCTGGTGAAGCCCATGTGTATAGTTGCCGTTTATGTTGCTGAAAAAGGGTATTTGCAATAAAGAAATCATTGGTCTTGAAAAATTCTATCATTCCATTTCTGGCATTCTTTTTATCACCACAGCCACGTTTTCCAACTACTGATGCTTCTTTTTTTGTTTCTAGCTTTTGCATTCCAAATCACCAGTAATTATCAATGCATCTTGATTGTATGTTTGATCAATTTCAGACTGCAGAAACTGGTAAAAATCTTCAGTTTCTTCATCTTTGGGCTTAGTGGTTGGTGTATAAATTTAGATAATAGTCGTATTAACTGGTCTCCCTTGTAGACATATGAATATTACACTATCACTGACAGCGATGTACTTCAGAATACATCTTAAAATATTCTTTTTGACCATGAATGTGACATCATTCTTCCTCAATTTATCATTCCCAGAATAGTAGATCTTATGATTGTCTGATGCAAAGCAGCCAATACCAGTCCATTTCAGCTCATTAATGCCTAGGATATCAATCTTTATGTGTTCCATTTCATTTTTGATGACTTTCAATTTTCCTAGATTTGTACTTCGTACACTCCATGTTCTGACTATTAATGGATGTTTCAGCTGTTTCTTCTCATTTTGAGTCATGCCACATCTGCAAATAAAGGTCCCAAAAGTTTAACTCCAGCCACGTCATTAAAGCTGACTCTATGAGGAGGCAGCTCCTTCACAGTTGTATTTTGAGTGCCTTCCAAGTCCATAAGAGTCAAAATATGGCCTTGAGTATATCCCATCTGAATTTAGAGACCATTTCAAGAATAGATTTGACACACTGGACACTGATGACCGAAGATCGGACGAGTTGTGGAATGACATCAAGGATATCAGACATGAAGAAAGCAAAAGGCCATTAAAAAGCCGGGAAAGAAACAAAAGAGCAAAATGAATGTCAGAGGAGACTCTGAACCTTACTCTTGAACGCAGAATAGCTAAAGGGAAAGGAAGAAATGATGAAGTAAAAGAGGTGAACAGAAGATTTCAAAGGATGGCTTGAGAAGACAAAGTAAAATGTTATAATGAAATTTTAAGACCTGGAGTTAGAAAACCATAAGAAAGAACACACCCAGCATTTCCCAAGCTGAAAGAACTTAAGAAAAAATTCAAGCCTCAAGTTGCAGTATTGAAGGATCCTACTAGGAAAATATTGAACAATGCAGGAAGCATCAAAAGAAGATGGAAGGAATACAGAGTCAGTGTACCAAAAATGATCAACATTCAACCATTTCAGGAGGTAGCATGTGATCAAGAACCGATGGTACTGAAGGAAGAAGTCCAAGCTGCACTGAAAGCACTGGCAAAAAACAAGGCTGCAGAAATTGATGGAATACCAATTAAGATGTTTCAATAAATGGATGTGGCACTGAAGGTGCTCATTTGTCTATGCCAAGAAATTTGCAAGACAGCTACCTTGCTACCCAACTGGAAGAGAACCATATTTGTGCCCATTCCAAAGAAAGGTGATCCAAAATAATTATCAAACAATATCACTGACATCACACATACTAAAGATAATTCACAAACATTTGCAGCAATATATCAATAGGGAACGGCCAGAAATTCAAGCCGAATTCAGAAGAGGACATGGAACAAGGAACATCATTGCTGATGTCACATGGATCTTATCTAAAAGTAGAAAATATCAGAAAGACATTTACCTGTGTTTTATTAACTATGCAAAGGCATTCGACTGTATGGATCATAACAAATTATGGATGATACTGTGAAGAATGGGAATTCCAGAACACTTAATTATGCTCATGAGGAACCTGTACATAGACCAAGAGGCAGCCGTATAAAGAGAACAAAGGGACACTGCATGTTTTAAAATTAGCAAAAATGTCTGTCAGTATTGTATTCTTTCACCATACTTATTTAATCTGTATGCTGACCAAATAATCCTGGAAGCTGTACTGTATGAACAGGGACATGTCATCAGGATTGTAGACAGACTCATTAACAACCTATGATATACAGATGACACAACCTTGCTTGATGAAAGCGAAGAGGACTTGAAGCATTTGCTGACGAAGATCAAAGGCTACAGCCTTCAGTATGGATTACACCTCAACGTAAAGAAAACAAAAATCTTCAAAACTGGACCAATAAGCAATATCATGATAAATGAACAAAGATCGAAGTTGTCAAGGATTTCATTTTATTTGGATCCATAATCAATGCCCATGGAAGCAGCAGTCAAGAAATCAAACAATGTACTGCACTGAGTGAATCTTCTGCAAAAGACCTCTTTAAAGTGTTAAAAAGCAAAGATGTCACTTTTAGGATTAAGGTGCGCCTGACCCAAGCCATGGTATTTTCAATTGTCTCATATGCTTGCAAAAGCTGGACAATGAATAAGGAAGACCAAAGAAGGATTGATGTCTTTGAATTATAGTGTTGGTGAAGAATATTGAATATACCACGGACTGCCAGAAGAATAAACAAATCTGTCTTGGAAGAAGTACTGCCACAATGCTCCTTAATAGGGAGGATGGCAAGACTTTGTTCGTCTCACATACTTTGGACATGTTATCAGGAGGGACCAGTCCCTGAAGAAGGGTATCATGTTTGGTAAAGTAGAGGGTCGGCAAAAAAGAGGAAGACCCTCAATGAGAAGGACTGACCCAGTGGCTGCAACAACGGGCTCAAACACAGCAATGATTGTGAGGATGGTACAGGACAGGGCACTGTTTCATTGTTGTACACAGGGTCACTGTGAGTCTGAACCAACTCGGTGGCACCTAACAACCACCACCACCACATGGAGAGTAGTTAAAAATAATTTATATTTTAATCATCAATAGGAATAAAATACACACTTTAATACTTCACCCTCCATAAGGATACTCTTTCTGATTCACTCTAATCATCTTTCCTTGTTCACAGCTACCTGAAAACCAGCTCAGCCCACTACCACTGAGTGAGATGAAGATGGGGAACAAAACTAAAGTCTATTTATCTGAATTATGAGCTGTTGGGTGTCATCAGGTCGATTTGATTACATAGTAGAACTCTGCAGTTGAGTGGATTACAGAGTAGAACTGCCCCACAGGGTTTCCTAGGCTATAATCTTTAGGGATAGAAGCTGTGGTGGTCCAACGGTTAAGCACTTGGCTGCTAACCCAAAGGTCAGCAGTTAGTGCCCCTGCTGCAGAAAAGACCGAGCAATCTGCTCCCAGAATGATTACAGCCTAGGAAGCCCTATCGGGTAGCTCAGCTCTGTCCTATAGGGTTGCCGTCAGTTGGAATTGACTCAACAGCATACAACAAAGTTTACAAGCGCAAATTGACAGGTCTTTTCTCCCTTGGAGCTGCTGGTGTGTTCAGGCCTTTTGGTTAGCAGTTGAGCACTCAACCACTGCCTCACCAGGGCTCCTAAATTCTGAGTAATACTACCTTAAGCTTGGACAGTGATTTTTATTTTACTTATTTTTTCGCATTCTAAAAGGAACCCACACATATTCTAAAACATTTATAGAACTGGAAAAGTACAAAGAAGATAATAAAAATAGCTTTAATTTCACTACCCAGAGATCACCACTGTTAATATATTGATGTTTATCATGGTACCTGCCTGACATGTAGGAAGGACTCAATAATAGATTAGTGAATGAATTTAACCTAGCTTTCTCTCCCTGCAACTTTTTTGCAAAGTGTTAAAATTATACCCTATGCCACTTCTGTTTAATTAATAGACCTTGTTTTTCAAAACATTTTAGATTTTACAAAAAAATCGAGCAGATAGTACAGTTATTTTCCACTAAAAAATGTTTTATTATTATTATTATAGCCATCCTAGTGGGAATAAAGTGGTATCTCATTGTGGTTTTGATTTGATTTCCCAAATGACTGATGGCACCCTTTGACAGCTCAGCTGTTAAGTGTGCAGGACTAGGTAGGACACATGTGCAGATACTTAGTTCGCTGGTTTGATTCCAGCTCAAAGGAGGTGCCTGACGCTTTAAGGATCTCTGGTTGCACAGTGGTTAAGTACTAAACTACTAACTGAAAGGTTGGTGGTTAAATCCACCAGCCACTCCGTGGGACAAAGATGTGACAGTCTGCTTAAAGATTACTGACTTGGGAAACCCAATGGGGCAATTTTACTCTGTCATATAGGGTTGTTATGAGTTGGAATCAACTGGACAGCAATAGGTTTGGTTTACGGATTTCAACACTGATGGGACCCCCGGAGGCACAACGATTAAGTGCTCGGCTGTTAACAGAAAGGTCCCTGGAGTTTCCGCCAGCCCTCCAGAGGAGAAAGATGCTGCAGTCTGCTTCTGTAAAGATTAGAGCCTTAGGAACCCTATGGGGCAGTTCTACTCTGGGGTTGCTGTGAATTGGAATCAGTTTGCTGATGGCTATGGGTTATGAGTAATGACTGACCATGTTGAGCATCTTTCCATGTATTTGTTGGCAATTTGTATACCTTTTTTTTTTATTAACTTTTATTAAGCTTCAAGTGAACGTTTACAAATCCAATCAGTCTGTCACATATAAGTTTACATACATCTTACTCCGTACTCCCACTTGCTCTCCCCCTGTTGAGTCAGCCCTTTCAGTCTCTCCTTTCGTGACAATTTTGCCAGCTTCCCTCTCTCTCTATCCTCCCATCCCCCCTCCAGACAAGAGTTGCCAACACAATCTCAAGTGTCCACCTGATATAATTAGCTCACTCTTCATCAGCATCTCTCTCCCACTCGCTGACCAGTCCCTTTCATGTCTGATGAGCTGTCTTCGGGGATGGTTCCTGTCCTGGGACAACAGAAGGTCTGGGGACCATGGCCGCCGGGATTCCTCTAGTCTCAGTCAGACCATTAAGTATGGTCTTTTTATGAGAATTTGGGGTCTGCATCCCACTGATCTCCTGTTCCCTCAGGAGTTCTCCGTTGTGCTCCCTGTCAGGGCAGTCATCGATTGTGGCCGGGCACCAACTAGTTCTTCTGGTCTCAGGATGATGTAGGTCTCTGGTTCATGTGGCCCTTTCTGTCTCTTGGGCTCTTAGTAGTCGTGTGACCTTGGTGTTCTTCATTCTCCTTTGCTCCAGGTGGGTTGAGACCAATTGATGCATCTTAGTTGGCCGCTTGTTAGCATTTAAGACCCCAGACGCCACATTTCAAAGTCGGATGCAGAATGTTTTCATAATAGAATTATTTTGCCAATTGACTTAGAAGTCCCCTCAAACCATGTTCCCCAGACCCCCGCCCTTGCTCTGCTGACCTTTGAAGCATTCATTTTATCCCGGAAACTTCTTTGCTTTTGATCCAGTCCAATTGAGCTGGCCTTCCATGTATTGAGTGTTGTCTTTCCCTTCACCTAACTAGTTCTTATCTACTGATTAATCAATAAAAAACTCTCTCCCTCCCTCCCCGCTTCGTAACCACAAAAGTATGTGTTCTTCTCAGTTTTAATATTTCTCAAGCTCTTATAATAGTGGTCTTATACAATATTTGTCCTTTTGCCTCTGACTCATTTCGCTCAGCATAATGCCTTCCAGGTTCCTCCATGTTATGAAATGTTTCACAGATTCGTCACTGTTCTTTATCGATGTGTAGTATTCCATTGTGTGAATATACCACAATTTATTTACCCATTCATCCGTTGATGGACACCTTGGTTGCTTCCAGCTTTTTGCTATTGTAAACAGAGCTGCAATAAACATGGGTGTGCATATATCTGTTTGTGTGAAGGCTCTTGTATCTCTAGGGTATATTCCAAGGAGTGGGATTTCTGGGTTGTATGGTAGTTCTATTTCTAACTGTTTAAGATAACGCCAGATAGATTTCCAAAGTGGTTGTACCATTTTACATTCCCACCAGCAGTGTATAAGAGTTCCAATCTCTCCGCAGCCTCTCCAACATTTATTATTTTGTGTTTTTTGGATTAATGCCAGCCTTGTTGGTGTGAAATGGAATCTCCTCGTAGTTTTAATTTGCATTTCTCTAATGGCTAATGATCGAGAGCATTTTCTCATGTATCTCTTGGCTGCCTGAATATCTTCTTTAGTGAAATGTGTGTTCATATCCTTTGCCCACTTCTTGATTGGGTTGTTTGTCTTTTTGTGGTTGAGTTTTGACAGAATCATGTAATTTTAGAGATCAGGTGCTGGTCTGAGATGTCATAGCTGAAAATTCTTTCCCAGTCTGTAGGTGGTCTTTTCACTCTTTTGGTGAAGTCTTTAGATGAGCATAGGTGTTTGATTTTTAGGAGCTCCCAGTTATCGGGTTTCTCTTCATCATTTTTGGTAATGTTTTGTATTCTGTTTATGCCTTGTATTAGGGCTCCTAGGGTTGTCCCTATTTTTTCTTCCATGATCTTTATCGTTTTAGTCTTTATGTTTAGGTCTTTGATCCACTTGGAGTTAGTTTTTGTGCATGGTGTGAGGTCCTGTTTCATTTTTTTGCAAATGGATATCCAGTTATGCCAGCACCATTTGTTAAAAAGCCTATCCTTTCCCCAATTAACTGACACTGGTCCTTTGTCAAATATCAGCTGCTCATACGTGGATGGATTTATATCTGGGTTCTCAATTCTGTTCCATTGGTCTATGTGCCTGTTGTTGTACCAGTACCAGGCTGTTTTGACTACTGTAGCTGTATAATAGGTTCTGAAATCAGGTAAGGTGAGGCCTCCCACTTTCTTCTTCTTTTTCAGTAATGCTTTGCTTATCCGAGGCTTCTTTCCCTTCCATATGAAATTGGTGATTTGTTTCTCTATCCCCTTAAAATATGACATTGGAATTTGGATCGGAAGTGCGTTATATGTATAGATGGCTTTTGGTAGAATAGACATTTTTACTATGTTAAGTCTTCCTATCCATGAGCAAGGTATGTTTTTCCACTTAAGTGTGTCCTTTTTAATTTCTTGTAGTAGAGCTTTGTAGTTTTTTCTTTGTATAGGTCTTTTACATCCTTGGTAAGATTTATTCCTAAGTATTTTATCTTTTTGGGGGCTACTGTGAATGGTATTGATTTGGTTATTTCCTCTTCAGTGTTCTTTTTGTTGATGTAGAGGAATCCAAGTGATTTTTGTATGTTTATTTTATAACCTGAGACTCTGCCAAACTCTTCTATTAGTTTCAGTAGTTTTCTGTAGGATTCCTTAGGGTTTTCTGTGTATAAGATCATGTCATCTGCAAATAGTGATAACTTTACTTCCTCCTTGCCAATCCGGATACCTTTTATTTCTTTGTCTAGCCTAATTGCCCTGGCTAGGACTTCAAGCACGATGTTGAATAAGAGCGGTGATAAAGGGCATTCTTGTCTGGTTCCTGTTCTCAAGGGAAATGCTTTCAGGTTCTCTCCATTTAGAGTGATATTGGCTGTTGGCTTTGCATAGATGCCCTTTATTATGTTGAGGAATTTTCCTTCAAATCCTATTTTGGTAAGAGTTTTTATCATAAATGGGTGTTGGACTTTGTCAAATGCCTTTTCTGCATCAGTTGATAAGATCATGTGGTTTTTGTCTTTTGTTTTATTTATGTGATGGATTACATTAATGGTTTTTCTGATATTAAACCAGCCTTGCATACCTGGTATAAATCCCACTTGATCAGGGTGAATTATTTTTTTGATGTGTTGTTGGATTCTATTGGCTAGAATTTTGTTGAGGATTTTTGCATCTATGTTCATGAGGCATATAGGTCTGTAATTTTCTTTTTTTGTAATGTCTTTACCTGGTTTTGGTATCAGGGAGACGGTGGCTTCATAGAATGAGTTGGGTAGTATTCCGTCATTTTCTATGCTTTGAAATACCTTTAGTAGTAGTGGTGTTAACTCTTCTCTGAAAGTTTGGTAGAACTCTGCAGTGAAGCCGTCCGGGCGAGGGCTTTTTTTTGTTGGAAGTTTTTTGATTACCGTTTCAATCTCTTTTTTTGTTATGGGTCTATTTAGTTGTTCTACTTCTGAATGTGTTAGTTTAGGTAGGTAGTGTTTTTCCAGGAATTCATCCATTTCTTCTAGGTTTTCAAATTTGTTAGAGCACAATTTTTCATAGTAATCTGAAATGATTCTTTTAATTTCATTTGGTTCTGTTGTGATGTGGTCCTTCTCGTTTCTTATTTGGGTTATTTGTTTCCTTTCCTGTATTTCTTTAGTCAGTCTAGCCAATGGTTTATCAATTTTGTTAATTTTTTCAAAGAACCAGCTTTTGGCTTTGTTTATTCTTTCAATTGTTTTTCTGTTCTCTAATTCATTTAGTTCAGCTCTAATTTTTATTATTTGTTTTCTTCTGGTGCCTGATGGATTCTTTTGTTGCTCACTTTCTATTTGTTCAAGTTGTAGGGACAGTTCTCTGATTTTGGCTCTTTCTTCTTTTTGTATGTGTGCATTTATTGATATAAATTGGCCTCTGAGCACTGCTTTTGCTGTGTCCCAGAGGTTTTGATTGGAAGTATTTTCATTCTCGTTGCATTCTATGAATTTCCTTATTCCCTCCTTGATGTCTTCTATAACCCAGTCTTTTTTCAGGAGGGTACTGTTCATTTTCCAAGTATTTGATTTCTTTTCCCTAGTTTTTCTGTTACTGATTTCTAGTTTTATTGCCTTGTGGTCTGAGAAGATGCTTTGTAATATTTCGATGTTTTGGATTCTGCAAAGGTTTGTTTTATGACCTAATATGTGGTCTATTCTAGAGAATGTTCCATGTGCGCTAGAAAAAAAAGTATACTTTGCAGCAGTTGGGTGGAGAGTTCTGTATAAGTCAATGAGGTCAAGTTGGTTGATTGTTGTTGTAAGTAGGTCTTCCGTGTCTCTATTGAGCTTCTTACTGGATGTTCTGTCCTTTTCCGAAAGTGGTGTGTTGAAGTCTCCTACTATAATTGTGGAGGTGTCTATCTCACTTTTCAATTCTGTTAAAATTTGATTTATGTATCTTGCAGCCCTGTCATTGGGTGCATAAATATTTAATATGGTTATGTCTTCTTGATCAATTGTCCCTTTTATCATTATATAGTGTCCTTCTTTATCCTTTGTGGTGGATTTAAGTCTAAAGTCTATTTTGTCAGAAATTAATATTGCTACTCCTCTTCTTTTTGCTTATTGTTTGCTGGATATATTTTTTTCCATCCTTTGAGTTTTAGTTTGTTTGTGTCTCTAAGTCTAAGGTGTGTCTCTTGTGGGCAGCATATAGATGGATCGTGTTTCTTTATCCAGTCCGTGGCTCTCTGTCTCTTTATTGGTGCATTTAGTCCATTTACATTCAGCGTAATTATAGATAAGTTTTTAGTGCTGTCATTTTGATGCCTTTTCATGTGTGTTGTTGGCAATTTCATTTTTCCACATACTTTTTTGTGCTGAGGCTTTTTCTTAGTAAATTGTGAGATCCTCATTTTCATAGTGTTTGACTTTGTTAGTTGAGTCGTTACGTTTTTCTTGGCTTTTATCTTGAGTTATGGAGTTGTTATACCTTTTTGTGGTTACCTTATTATTTACCCCTATTTTTCTAAGTAAAAACCTAACTTGTATCGTTCTATATCGCCTTGTATCACTCTCCATATGGCAGTTCAATGCCTCCTGTATTTAGTCCCTCTTTTTGATTATTGTGATCTTTTACCTATTGACTTCCATGATTCCCTGTTATGTGTATTTTTTTTTAATTAATCTTAATTTGTTTGTTTTTGTGATTTCCCTATTTGAGTTGATATCAGGACGTTCTGTTTTGTGACCTTGTGTTGTGCTGCTATCTGATATTATTGGTTTTCTGACCAAACAATACCCTTTAGCATTTCTTGTAGCTTTGGTTTGGTTTTTGCAAATTCTCTAAACTTGTGTTTATCTGTAAATATCTTAATTTCGCCTTCATATTTCAGAGAGAGTTTTGCTGGATATATGATCCTTGGTTGGCAGTTTTTCTCCTTCAGTGTTCTGTATATGTCGTCCCATTCCCTTCTTGCCTGCATGGTTTCTGCTGAGTAGTCTGAACTTATTCTTATTGATTCTCCCTTGAAGGAAACCTTTCTTTTATCCCTGGCTGCTTTTAAAATTTTCTGTTTATCTTTGGTTTTGGCGAGTTTGATGATAATATGTTTCGGTGTTTTTCTTTTTGTATCAATCTTAAATGGGGTTCGATGAGCATCTTGGATAGATATCCTTTCGTCTTTCATGATGTCAGGGAAGTTTTGTGTCAGGAGTTCTTCAACTATTTTCTCTCTGTTTTCTGTCCCCCCTCCCTGATCTGGGACTCCAATCACCCGCAAGTTATCCTTCTTGATAGAGTCCCACATGATTCTTAGGGTTTCTTCATTTTTTTTAATTCTTTTATCTGATTTTTTTTCAGCTATGTTGGTGTTGATTCCCTGGTCCTCCAGATGTCCCAGTCTGCATTCTAATTGCTCGAGTCTGCTCCTCTGACTTCCTATTGCATTGTCTAATTCTGTAATTTTATTGTTAATCTTTTGGATTTCTACATGCTGTCTCTCCATGGATTCTTGCAAATTATTAATTTTTCCACTATGTTCTTGAATAATCTTTTTGAGTTCTTCAACAGTTTTATCAGTGTTCCTTGGCTTTTTCTGCAGTTTGCCTTATTTTGTTTGTGATGTCTTTAAGCATTCTGTAAATTAGTTTTTTATATTCTGTATCTGATAATTCCAGGATTGTATCTTCATTTGGGAAAGATTTTGATTCTTTTGTTTGGGGGGTTGGAGAAGCTGTCATGGTCTGTTTCTTTATGTGGTTTGATATGGACTGCTGTCTCCGAGCCATCACTGGGAAACTAGTTTTTCCAGAAAATCTGCTAAAAAAAAATGCAGTCAGATCCCTATCAGAGTTCTCCCTCCGGCTCAGGCTATTCGGATATTAATGAAGCTGCCTGGGGAGGGTGGGGGAGGGATCAGAGAGATATGAGAGTAGCACCTTAGAATATAGCCAGAGTTGCTTGTCTTGCTTGGAATGACTATTATATCTGAGATTCCCACAGGGCACGTCGCCTATGTGCGCTGGCTGTGTGGAGATTGCCCCCGGGGGGTCTGGCCCGCTGGAGTCACGGTCAGATCCTCCGCTGCCAGCCCCATGCCCAACGTTAAGGTTCCCCTGCTGGGACGGTGCACTCTCGACTCCAAAATCAGTCGCTGCCTCCCGGGGACTTCTCGTCCTGCCAGCCGCGTCGCCGTGCCGCCCCCGAGAACCGGCTGGGCCCCCTCCCGGGGTTAGTTCAGGTGAGTGGAGCAGCTCCCCGTGCTTGTGCCGTGACTGCGTGTCCCGGCTGGGACGCTGCTCTCCCCGCTCCAAGACCAGTCGCTGCCTCCCAGGGACTTCTCCCACTGGCTGCGTCGCCACGCCGCCCACGCGAACTGGCTGGGCCCCCTCCCGGGGTTAGTTCAGGGGTGTGGAGCAGCTCTCCGTGCTTATGCCGTGCCTGTACCCAGCCAAAATCCCGGCGGGACGGTTCCCCAGCTGGGACACTGCTCTCCCTGCTCCAAGATCAGTCACTGCCTCCTGGGGACTTCTCCCACCGGCTGCGTTGCCAGGCCGCCTGCGCGAACCGGCTGGGCTCCCTCCCGAAGTGAGTTCGGGGGCTAGGGCCGGGCCCCTTGTTTGTGCCATCTGCTCCCCTGGGCTCTGCCCCAAATCGGGCGCCGAAGGTTACCTGACTGGTACGCTGGCTCCAGGCTCTGAAAACAATCGCTGCTTCCCCATATTTGTTCATTCTCCGTCTCTAAATCTGTGTTTGTTGTTCAGGGTTCATAGATTGTTATGTATGTGATCGATTCACTTGTTTTTCGGAGTCTTTGTTGCAAGAGGGATCCGAGGTAGCGTCTACCTAGTCCGCCATCTTGGCCCCGCCTCCTTGTATACCTTTTTTAGAGAAATGTCTATTCTCCAATTCTTCCTCATGAGCACAATTAAGTGTTCTAGAATTCTCATTCTTCACAATGTTATCCATAATTTTTTATGACCTGCAGAGTTGAATGCCTGTGCATAGTCAATAAAACAGGTAAACACCTGTCCGATATTCTCTTTCAGCCAAGATACATCTGACATTAGCAATGATACCCCTCATCCATGCCCTCTTCTGAATTCATCTTGAATTTCTGACAGTTCCCTGTCGATATACTGTCACAACCGTTTTTTGAATTATCTCCAGCAAAATTTTACTTACCTGTGATACTGATATTGTCCAATGATTTCCACATTCTGTCTGATCACCCTTCTTTGGAATGGGTACAAATTTGGATCTTTTCCAGTTTGGTTGGCCAGGTAGCCGTCTTCCAAATTTCTTGGCATAGACAAGTGAGTACTTCCAGTGTTGCGCCCATTTGTTGAAACATCTCAATAGATATTCTGTCAAATCCTGGAGCCTTGTTTTCCATCAATGCCTTCAGTTCGGCTTGGACTTTTTCCTTTAACACCATCTGTTCTTGATCATATGCTACCTCCTGAAATGGATGAACGTCGACCAATCCTTTTTGGTACAGTGACTGTGTATTCCTTCCATCTTCTTTTGATGCTTCCCACGTCATTCAAAATTTTGCCCACAGAATTCTGCAATGTTTCAACTTAAGGCTTGAATTTTTTCTTAAGTTCTTTCAGCTTGAGAAATGCCCAGCATGTTCTTTTTTTGGTTTTCTAACTCCAGATCTTTGCACATTTCCTTATAATACTTTAGTTTGTCTTCTTGGGCTGCCCTTTGAAATATTCTGGTCAGTTCTTTTACTTCATTGTTTCTTCCATTCACTTTAGCTGCTCTACATTCAAAAGCAAGTTTCAGAGTCTCTTCTGACATCTCTTTTGGTCTTTCCTTTCTTTACTGTCTTTTTAATGACCTTTTGCTTTCTTCAGGTATGATGTCCTTGATGTCATCCCGCAACTCATCCGGCCTTGGGTTATTAGTGTTCAATGTGTCAAATCTATTCTTGAGGTAGCCTCTAAATTCAGGTGGAATATACTCAAGGTCATACTTTGGCTCTTGTGGATTTGTTTTAATTTTCTTTAGCTTCAACCTGAACTTGCATATAAGCAACTGATGGTCTGTTCTCCAGTCAGCCCCTGGCCTTATTCTGACTGATATCAAGCTTCTCCATCACCTCTTTCCACAGATGTAGTCAGTATGATTCTTGTGTATTCCATCTGGTGAGGTCTCTGTGTACAGTCTCCATTTATACTGCTGAAAAAAGGTATTTCCAGGGAATAGGTTGTTAATCTTGCAAAATTCTATCATGAGATCTCCTGCATCATTTCTGTCACCAAGGCCTCATTTTCCCACTACTGTTCCTTCTTGTGGCACAGTGGTTAAGAGCTACAGCTGCTAACCAAAAGGTCAGCAGTTCGAATCCACCAGCTGCTCCTCGGAAACCCTTTGGGGCAGTTCTACTCTGTCCTATAAGATTGCTATGAGTTAGAATTGACACCACAGCAACAGGTTTGGTTTTTTTGGTTCCTTGTTTCCAACTTTTGCATTCCAATCACCAGTTAATTATCAACGCATCTTGATTGCATGTTTGACCAACTTCAGACTGCAGAAGTTGGTAAAAATCCTCAGTTTCTTCATCTTTGGCATTAGTGGTTGGTGCATAAATTTGTCTTCCTTATAGGTGTAGGAAACCCTGGTGGTGTGGTTAAGAGCTTATATCTGCTAGTCAAAAGGTCGGTAGTTCAAATCTACCAGGCGCCCCTCAGAAAGTCTATGGGGCAGTCACTATGAGTCAGAATTGACTCGACAGCAGTGGTTTTAATTTTTTTCTTGTAGGCATATGGATATTATCCTATCACTGACATTGTCGTATTTCAGGATAGATCTTGAAATGTTCTTTTTGACGATGAATGTGATTCCTCTTCTCTTCAATTTGTCATTCCCAGCATAGTACACAATATGTTTGTGTGATTCAAAATGGCCAATACCAGTCCATTTCAGTTCACTAATGCCTAGGATATCAATCTTTAAGCGTTCCATTTCACTTTTGACAACTTCCAATTTTCCTAGATTCATATTTTGTACATTCCATGTTCCAATTACTAATGGATGTTTGTACCTGCTTCTTCTCGTTTTGAGTCATGCCACATCTGTAAATAAGGATCCTGAAAGCTTTACACCATCCATATCATTAACGTCGGCTCTATTTTGAGAGGACAGCTCTTCCCTAGTCATATTTTGAGTGCCTTCCAACCTGAGGGGCTCATCTTCCAGCACTATATCAGACAGTGTTCTGCTGCTATTCACAAGGTTTTCACTGGCCAGTTTTTTCAGAAGTAGATCACCAGGGCCTTCTTAATACTCTCCTTACTAAATTCTAATAAGTGAAATAGTCTATGCGACTACATATGTGTATATTAAAATTACTTAAAGGGTCTTAACAGCATATAATCATCCCCCAATGATGTCACTAAAGAAAATTTGACATTTTTGTTTTGACTTTACTTTTTGAGTTTCACTTCAAATTAATCTTTTCAAACGCTTTCTCCCAAAACACTTTAGCAGTTCACATGTTAATTTAAGTACTTGTTCCTTCACCTCTAAGTGTCATCTACTCAGGGAAATAAAACGACACAAAGATAACCTCCTCCATCTGGCTCATCAGATTTTTTAAAAATCGTGCTCTAAAAATATACCCAGGAACTTACCAGATGAATGAGATTACAACCAAAAAAAAAAAAAAGTAAAAAGAAGGGCTATATGAGGGGTTATATATTTTGTACTATATACATACATGTTACTGTTGTTCTTGTTAATTGCTGTGACGTCAATTCTGGCTTGTGGTATCCACATGTGTGCAGAGTAGAATTGCTCCATAGGGTTTTCAAGACAGACCTTCTGGAAGCAGACTGTTAGGCCTGTTTTCTGAAGCACCTCTGGGTGGGTTCGAACCACCAACCTTTCAGCCAGTAGTCGAGAGCTTAACCCTTTGCACCACCCACAGACCCCATATACATACATACAGATCAAAACATTATAATAACATGTAATTTAGAAGATGATGTCACTCACAGTGATTATGATCTGAGGGTGCCTGAGCAACCCTGCTTGGGAACACACCACTTACCACTAAACAAGGAAGAGGCTTTAAACGGCTGCAAAATATCTCACCTTCCTGATTTAACAAAGCTCACCCACTCTACCTGTTGGGTTTTCTATTAAGTGATTATTTTCAAACAAGAACTCTTCTAATATAAATATTATGTCACACAATATCAGGTTGCCTTGGGGTTCCGGCGACAGCAATACCCCGTATGAAAAGCATCGCTAACTGGGTAAGAATGTCCCTGACGCACCTCTGACAGCACAGCACTTAGGAAACGTAATACCTAATGCTACAGTGCTGCATACAATTACCTTCCACTGCTGAGTAAGCACTACCATGTGGTGTGAATGTACTCATACCAAGGAGATAAAGACAAAATTGGAAATATTTAACAATGTCACTTTTTTCTAAACGCATTCATTCTTCAACAATTATTTATAGAGTACTTATCACATGCCAAGCACTGAAAATTGAACAAGATAGACCTAATTCACAGTTCAGTTTATCAAAGAATACAAATATTTACAAACAATTAGAGTAAGTCATAGGAGTCCCTGGATGGTACAACTGGTTAAGTATTCACTACTAGCCTAAAGTTTGGTGGTTCAAACCCACCCAGAGGTGCCTTGGAAAACAGGCTTACAAAAGGTCTCAGCCTTGAAAGCCCTATGGAGCAGTTCTACTCTGCCCATATGGGATCACCATAAGCCAGAACCGGCTTGAAGGTAACTAACAACAACAGAGTAAATCACAGTACAAGCTATAATAAGGGAAGGGGGAGTGTACAGGCCCCTGGTACAGGCACCTAACTTAGATGGGAAGGTAGGTCTCCCAGAGAACTGATGGTTCATCTGAAACCCTCAAATTAGTAGGCCAAGTGTGTGAGTTGGAGGAGGAAGAAGGAGGAGTTGGTAGGATGAGGTAAAGAATAGCCCAGGCATAGAGAACACCAAAGGTCCTGAGGTGAGAGATTGCATTTCAGCTGGAGAGAACATAAGGTTAAGGGGTAAGGGGAAGGTTTATGAAAGAATAAGCTGGATGCCAGGCTTGTAGGTATATACAGTATTTTGTACTAAAAGTAATATTCCATTATTTCAAATCCCGTATTTAAAACATAAACACAGCTCTGGCAAAGATTCATCTTCCTATTGTAATTCACAGCAACCCTAAAGCAAAAACTCCCTCACCTTCTAGGCTGCTAATATTCTAGAAAGCCAATGTAGAAAAAGAAAATCAAAAAGAAGACAGAAAGACAAGGGAACAGAGAATATGTAGAACACTGAAGACGTGATATGGTCATCACACTCCTGGGACAAAGTAATGCAGGATATAAAGCCAGCTGAGAAGACTCTAACTTAGGAAGATGTACCCAAGACTACTAGGTTTCATAGACTGGTGAGAGTTTCTGGCATTTCCTCCAAATTCTCTGTCTATTTACAAGGCTACTCTTGTTTATTTGGAGGAAAATGACATATTATGGGTCATGTTTTTCAAACTACTAAAAGATAAAGTACTGTCTTACTGTTTTCTAAGTAATACTCCTAATACGTTGAATGAAAAAATATTTATGTTGGTGTTACTTAACAGTTGCAAAGGTTTTCGTTGATATTTATTAGAGCACTTCCAAGCCTGTTGACAGCTACACTCTCAGCAGAAAGATGGAGTTGAAGATGAGGGGGATGGAGATGAGGAACGGCAATTCTGTTCTTCCTCCCCTCTATGTCCCTCCACTAGTTTTTATACCCTCCCCCAAGCAGGACCCCATTTCTGCTCTAATTCTGGGTAGTTAAATCACCTCTTCCCTAATCTTCAGAACCCCCAATCTGGCTCCTACCCAGCTCCCCACCCCCACCCATCAGAGTCATTCCCCACTGTCAAGTACCACCATCTGAGCTTGGAGTTAGGGAACAGGGGATAATAAGTGGGCTCCCACTGACTAACAGGGAAGAAGAAAACAGAATGGGAAGATGCGCAGGCTTCAGCAGGGAAAGGGTTACTGGAGTCCCAAGTTGTGACGTGTTCCCCACTAAAACATTATGTCTATAGTCTCTCTTCCAGGTAATTATACTCAGCTTTTTGATGGGATGGCCTGGAAGCCACCCTAATAAAAACATGTTTCTTTTTTTCCATAAAACATTGTTTCTATGAGAAAATGCCTATGTGTACTTTGGAAAACAACCTATTCATTGATGAAAAAAAATTCTAGAAGCAGGATGCAATTTCAGCCTCATCTTCTCTTTAACGATCAATGATACTTATCATCTTTTTTTTTTTAATTAAGAAGAAAATGTTTTATTTATCTTGTAAATGCTTCACTCCGAACACTTCGAAGGAGGTAAAAGATCAGCCATTGCCCCTCAAGGATGAAGAATCAGCCCTATGTGGGGAAGGGTGGAAGGGTAGAAAAAGGTCATTGGGATTGTGACGGAGAAGAGAAGTAGAAAGGAGACTCCCGGGGCCCTATGTTTGGATTAACGGGGGCGGGCAGAGAGGAGGGAGAATAAAAGTTTGTTTGAATCATCCCACGACTTCCATGAGTGAACTAACAGTGGGATGTTCCTTTCTGGTAAGGGACTGTATCCACCACTTTGCCATGCCTAATATTTTTGAAACCAAAACAAGCTCTACCTTGGAAATAGCAGAAAACCACATTTCATTCTAGGGTATCTGGTTATGCTATATATCAAATGTCACAAGTGTCCCTTTAAGTTATATATATTTTATAGAAGAAGCACTGTCTGCTTGGTTATCCACCTTATATAAAATCTCATGGACATCTCATGGTAGAGATAAAAATAATAATTCCTGATTCCTTGTCATAGTTGGAGCCCTGATGACATAGTGGTTAAGAGCTATGGCTGCTATCCAAAAGGCTGGCAGTTGGAGTCCACGAGCTACTCCTTGGAAACCCTGTGGGGTGGTTCTACCCTGTTCTATAGGTCACTATGAGTTGGAATCAACTCTAAGGCAACAGGTTTGGGGTTTTTTTGGTTATCACAGTTACACTAAAAAAAATCAGACCATTAGGATTTCTGTTGTTGTTGTTGATGTTAGGTGCCGTTGAGTTGGTTCTCACTTGTAGCAACCTCATGTACCACAGAACAAAACACTGCCCAGTCCTGCGCCATCCTTACAATCGTTGTTATGCTTGAGCCCATTGTTGTAGCCACTGTGTCAAACCATCTCATTGAGGGTCTTCCTCTTTTCCGCTGACCCTCTACTCTGCCAAGCATGATGTCCTTCTCCAGGGACTCATCCCTCCTGACAACATGTCCAAAGTATGTGACACACAGTATCGTCATCCTTTGCTTCTAAGGAGCATTCTGGTTGTACTTCTTTCAAGATAGATTTGTTCATTCTTTTGGCAGTCCATGTTATATTCAATATTCTTCCCCAACACCACAATTCAAAGGTGTCAATTCTTCTTCGGTCTTCCTTATTCACTGTCCAGGTTTCACATACATATGATGCCACTGAAAATACCACGGCTTGGGTCAGGCATACCTTAGTCCTCAAGGTGACATCTCTGCCTTTCAATACTTTAAAGAGGTCCTTTGCGGCAGATTCGCCCAATGGAATGCCTCTTTTGAGTTCTTGACTGCTACTTCATGGGTGTTGATTATGGATCCAAGTAAAATGAAATCCTTGACAACTTCAGTCTTGTCTCCATTTATCATGAAGTGGGTTATTGGTCCAGTTGTGAGGACTTTTGTTTTCTTTATGTTGACATGTAATCCATACTGAAGGCTGTGGTCTTTGACCTTCATCAGTAAGTGCTTCAAGTCCTCTCCACTTTCAGCAAGCAAGGTTGTGTCATCTGCATAACGCAGGTTGTTAACGAGTCTTCCTCCAACCCTGATACCCATTCTTCTTCATACAGTCCAGCTTTCTGGATTATCTGCTCAGCATATAATAGATATGGTGAAAGGATACAACCCTGACGCATATCTTTCCTGACTTTAAACCACTCAGTATCCCTTAGTTCTATCCAAACAACTGCCTCTTGATCTATGTACAGGTTCCTCATGAGCACAATTAAGTGTTCTGGAATTCCCATTCTTCACAATGTTATCCATAATTTGTTATGATCCACACTGTCGAATGCCTTTGCATAGTCAATAAAACACAGGTAAACATGCTTCTGGTATTCTCTGCTTTCTGCCAGGATCCATTGGACATCAGCAATGATATCCCTGGTTCCACATTCTCTTCTGAACCCTGCCTGAATTTCTGGCAGCTCCCTGTTGATATACTGATCTTCAGCAAAATTTTGCTTGGGTGTGATATTAATGATACTGTTTTTTTTTCAATAATTTCCACTCAGTTGGATCAATTTTCTTGGGAATACGGATCTCTTCCAGTTGGTTGGCCAGGTAGCTGTCTTCCACATTTCTTCGCATAGACAAGTGGGCACCTCCAGCGCTGCAACCATTTGTTGAAATATCTGAATTGGTATTACGTCAACTCCTGGGGCCTTGTTTTTCACCAGTGCCTTCAGTGCAGCTTGGACTTCTTCCTTCGGTTCCTGATCATACGCTACCTCCTGAAATGGTTGGACGTCAACTAATTCTTTTCAGGATAATGATTCTGTGTATTCCTTCTGTCTTATTTTAATGCTTCCTGCATCATTTAATATCTTCCCCATAGAATCCTTCACTATTGCAACTCAAGGCTTGAATTTTTTCTTCAGTTCTTTCAGCTTGTGCAACAACACCAAGCATGTTCTTCCCTTTTGGTTTTCTATCTCTAACTCTTTGCACATGTCATTACAATACTTTAGGATTTCTGTAGTCACTCTTAAATATTTCACTAAAATCGAACCGCTAAAGAAAAGTACCATAGTGGGATAAAATGAATTTCAGATTGTTTAGAACTTGTTTTAAACCTTACATTAAATTTTTATCTGGCAATTAATTGTAATCCATGAAGCATATATTTATTTGCCTTTTGTTAAGAGGTAAAACTTGCTGGCAAGGGTAAAATTATACCCACCAGCTTTGTTTTGGCTTTCAGGAAGTTGTCTGCATACAATAGAGAAATTGTCAGCATGTTCTAGTTACGGTTTGCTTCAACCTGCTGATTGTTTCTGCCCCATGACCCAAGAAATATGTGATGTTTATATTTTTAATTCTCCTTCTGCCTCCTGTAGGGTAAAAAAAAAAAAAAATACTTGTATGCTCACAACACAGAGAAAACAGAAACCAGAAACTAAAACACAGAGAGTGCTTTATGCTGTTTTAACTGGAGGCCAGACTAGAAATCCAGAATTAATACTTTTGCAATATTCTTTTGAGAGCCTAAGAATCTACTCTACAGGTATATTTGCATATGTACACAAAGATTCACCTACAGAGATGTTCACTACAGTATTGTAGAGTGTCAAAAATTTGGAAACAACCTAAACATCATAGGTAGGAGAATGGCTAAATAATTGTGAAATACTATGCAGCAGTTCATGTATATATATATATATATATACACACACACACACACACGCATACACGGACATATATACATATAAAAAAACATATATACATACATAAACTGCTGCATAGTATTTCACAATGTATTTAACCATTCTTCATTTCCTATATATATTCATATGTACTCACTTGGAAAAATCTCCAATACTGGTAAGTTTAAAAAATAAGTACTCTATATACTTTTTTGCTGTGTAAATTCAACAATGAAAATATATCTGAGTTATTTTTGCATTAAAAAAAAAATCCACGGACCATGACATTCACCAGAATATCTAAAAACATAAAGATTGAAATATATGAAGTGTTGGTGAGGATATAGAGCAACTGGAACTCTCATACACTGTTGACGGGAGATTAAAATGAGTACAATCACTTTGAAAAACTGTCCGTGGAGTTTCTAATGAAGTTAAACATACACTTACCCTTTGACCCAGTAATTCTACTCCTAGATATTTAAGAGAAATGACTGCTTATGTTCATAAAACAAGTTAGACAAGAATTCTCAGAGCAACTGTATTCATAATACCCAAAAACTAAGAACAAGCCAACGCCCATCAGGAGATGGGATGAACAAACTGTGGAACAATCACACAAGGGAACACAACTTAGCAAAAAGGAACAAACTACTGATACACATAAAACATGGATGAATGTCAAAAAACATTATGTTCAGGACAGACACCAAAGAGTATACATATCACTTATATGAAGTTTCAAAACAGCAAGACTAATCCATGTTAATAAAAGTCAGAATAGTTATTACCTGAGGAGGGAACTGACTGGAAAGGAAACTTTCTGGAGTGATGGGAATGTTTATGTCTTGATTTGGATAGTGGTCACACAGGTGTACACATATGTTAAAGTCACACAGCTGTTCAACACTTCAGATTAGCACATTTTACATACGTAAATGATACCTCAATAAAGTACTGGGGGAAAGATGGATGGGATAGGAGGGAGGCAGGGGAAGAGTAAGGGAGGCAGGAAGAAGAGAACGAATGGATGGACAAGGCTCACAGAAAAAGTTATCAGAATGAATGGATAAAAAAATGTGGCATATACATAGTATGGAATACTACTCAGCCTTAAAGAAAAATAAGGTGCTGATACATGATGCAACATGGGTGAACCTGGAAAACATGCTGAGTGAAGTCATGCACAAAAGCACAAATATTGTACAGTCTCATTTATAAGAAATAAAATAATAATATACAAAACCCAATGGTTACCACAGTTATGGGGGGAGGTGACAGCGGGCAGAGGAAGATGGAGAATCATTCTTTGGAAAGTACTGAATTTCTGTCTATGGTGGTGGGAAAACTGGCATCGACTAAGGGTAATGGATACACAACTTGACTTTTATAATCGATATCACTAAATTGTACACCAGGAAAAAAGGGAGGGGTCAGGGGAAACAGCAAATAGAATGTTACATATAATTTCACAACAAAAACAGCAGCCAAAAAAAAAGGCTACAGCTGTTGATACTGCTGTTGTTAACTGCCATTGAGTCAGTTCAGACTCACAGCTGTTGATACTGCTGTTGTTAACTGCCATTGAGTCAGTTCAGACTCATGGCGACCCTATGTACAATGGAAGGAAGCACTGACCTGTCCTGCACCATTCTCATAATCATTGCAATTTTTGAGCCCACTGTTGCAGCCACTGTGTTTATCCATCTCATTGAGGGTCTTCCGCTTTTTCGCCAGCCCTCTACTTTATCAAGCATGATGTCCTTCTTCAGGGACTGGTCCCTCCTGATATCATGCCCAAAGTACATAAGAGGAAGTCTCTCCATCTTCCCTTCTAAGGAGCATTCTGGCAGTACTTCTTCCAAAACAAGTTTGTTCGTTCTCCTGGCAGTCCATGGTATATTCAATATTCTTCACCAACACCATAATTCAAAGGCATCAGCTTTCCTTATCCATTGGACAACATTCGAAAGTATATGAGGCGATTGAGAATACCATGGCTTGGTTCAGGTGCACTTTAGTCCTCAAGGTGACATCTTCGCTTTTTAACACTTTAAAGATGTCTTTTGCAACAGATTTGCCCAACGCAATATGTCATTTGATTTCTTGACTGCCCCTTCCATGGGCATTGACTGTGGATCCAAATAAAACGAAATCCTTGACAACTTTAATCTTTTCTCCATTTATCATGATGTTGCTTATTGGTCCAGTTGTGAGAATTTTTGTTTTCTTTATGTTGAAGTGTAATCCCTACTGAAGGCTATTGTCTTGATCTTCGTCAGTAGGTACTTCCAGTCCTCTTGGCTTTCAGCAAGCAAGGTTGTGTCATCTGCATATCATAGGTTGTTAATGAGTCTTCTTCCAATCCTGATGCTGCATTCTTCTTCACATAGTCCAGCTGCTCAAATTATTACTCAGATCAAATAAGTATGCTGAAAGAATACAACCCTGACGCACACCTTTCCTGATTTCAAACCATGCGGTATCCCTTTGTTCTGTCTGAACAACTGCCTCTTGGTCTACTATGTACAGGTTCCTCATGAGCACAATTAAGTTCTCTGGAATTCCCATTCTTTGCTATGTTATCCATAATTTGTTATCCATGGAGCTGAAATGCCTTTGCATAGTCAATAAAACACAGATAAACATCTTTCTGATATTCTCTGCTTTCATTCAGCCAAGATCCATCTGACATCAGCAACGATATCCCTCATTCCACATCCTCTTCTGAATCTGGCTTGGACTTCTGACAGTTCCCTGTCGGTATACTGCTGAAACCACTATTGAATGCTCTTCAGCAAAATTTTACTTGCATGTGATATTAATGGTATTGTTCAATAATTTCCCCATTCTGTTGGATCACCTTTCTTTGGAATGGGCACAAATGTGGATGTCTTCCAGTCCATTGGCCAGGTAGCTGTCTTCCAAATTTATTGGCATAGACAAGTGAGCACTTCCAGTGCTGCATCGGTTTGTTGAAACACCTCAACTCCGTCAGTTCCTGGAGCCTTGTTTTTCGCCAGTACCTTCAGTGAAGCTTGGAACTCTTCCTTCGGTACCATCTGTTCTCTATCATATGCTACCTTCTGAAATGGCTGAACATCGACCAATCCTTTTTGGTACGGTGACGCTGTATTCCTTCCATCTTCTTTCCTGCATCGTTCAATATTTTCTCTGTAGAATTTTTCAGTATTGCTACTTGAGGCTTGATTATTTTCTTAAGCTTTTTCAGCTTGAGAAATCCCAAGCATGTTCTTCCCTTTTGGTTTTCTACCTCCAGGTCTTTGCACATTTCATTACAATACTTTACTTCATCTTCTTGAGCCGCCCTTTGAAATCTTCTGTTGAGCTCTTTTAATTCATCAGTTCTTTCATTCACTTTAGCTGCTTGCCATGGATTGAACTGTGTCCCCCAAAAATATCTGTCAACTTGGCTAGGTCATGATTCCTTTATATGATTGTCTACCATTTTATCATCTGACGTGATTTCCCTATGTGTTGTAAATCCCATCACTATGAGGTAATAAGATGGATTAAAAGATGGATTAGCGGCAGTTATATTGATGAGATCTACAAAATTACATAGTGTCTTAAGCCATCTCTTGAGATATAAAAGACAGAAGTGAGCAGAGAGACTTGGGGACCTCAAACCACCAAGAAAGCAGTGCCGGGAGCAAGGCACATCCTTTGGACCTGAGATTCCTGAGCTGAGATGCTCCCAGACCAAGGGAAAACTGATGCATCACAAGAACCTTCCTCCAGAGCCGACAAAGTCTTCCCCTGGAGCCAGTGCCCTGAATTCAGACTTCGAGCCTACTAGACTATGAGAGAATAAACTTCTCTTGATTAAAGCCATCCACTTGTGGTATTTCTGTTATAGCAGCACCAGATGACTAAGACACTGCTCTATGTTCAAGAGCATGTTTCAAAGTCTCTTCTGACATCTATTTTGGTCTTTTTTCTTTCTTGTCTTTTTAATGACCGTTTGCTTTCTCCATGTATGATGTCCTTGACGTCATCTGGAATAACATCTGTTGATCCTATATAGGTACAAATAAACACTTCATGGGAATAGTTTTCTTAGTTCAGAGGTTTAGGGGCATGGTTTTGTAGGCCTCTCCCATCAATTGGCCTAATACTGTTTTTAGAGTTTCTGCTCTACCTCTTAGTACAGTGAGTAGTGCATGGGGTCTTACAAACTTGTATGCAGCCACCCATGATACAACAATTGGTCTCTATTTTCCTGGAGCAACAGAGAAAGGAGACCCAGCAATCAGTGAAGGAAGTGCACTGCAAATCTAATTGCCTCCGTGAACTACTACTTCCCATTCCATAAGATCAGAAAAAATGGATGGTGCCCAGCTACCATTACTGAATGTTTTGATCAAGTACCCAGTAGTTGGATCCTGATCAAAAGAAGAGAAAAATCATGGAACAGAACTTTAAAAGTCTTACTGGAAACCAGACTTACTGGATACGTTGAGACTGGAGGAACCCCTGAATCTAGTGCCTGGAAACATCTTTTAAGCCTTGAACCAAAACTATCCCACAAAGTCATCTTTAAACTAAACAGCTTAAGCTTATTTAATAAAGAATGCTCACCTTCAGCATTATACTCTTTTAAGGAATTATCTGTATGAAGAAGGCAGAGCTGACACGGCTTATAGACAGAAGCACTATGCCATCCCTCTGCAGCAAAATCTCAAAAAAATGAAGTAAAACAGCTACAAATGTCAATCCTGGAAACCTAAGAATCAAACGAAGGGAGAAAGAACTCAATCAAGCACCGAGTGGAATAAGAAACTGACAGTGAACAGAGAACTAGGAGAGCTATGGAGTGGAGGTCTCCTACCAGCTAACGCAGCACAGATTCACCATCTTGGACTACAGCCACCAAGGACAGGGAGTATAGAAATGCAACTTCATGGAGCTCCCAACAGGAGATGGAGTACCCCGTAACCAAGTATACATGCTTTCCCACCCCCTACCCTTTTTCTCTCTTTTCAGCCTCTGCCGCTTTCCGACGGGCCACAGTCACCCGGCTGGAAAGAAACCATCTCACTGCCACCTGAGTCTGCCCCACCCCCAGTGGCTAGTTACCCCAGGTCCATATTTTTTATTTTTTGTGTTTTTTTGTTTTGCTTTGTTTCTTGTCTCTCTCCCCCTTCCTTCCTTTCCTTTCTCCCACCCAGCTAGTCCCATGTGCCATCCCCACCCCTTCTCAACAGACGTGTGCTGTACTGCTCGGCTAGAGAGCCACTGGCACAGCCTCCCCAGTTCCATGTCACCCCCACCGACTGGCTCCCTCAGAATTTTTTTTGTTTGTTTCTTCTCTCTCTCCCTTCCTTTCCTTTCTCCTACCCACCTAGCCCCCTGTATGCCATCCTTGCCCCTTCTTGATGGGCTGTGCCACACTGCTTGGCTAGAGAGCCACTGGCCCATGGCCTCCCCAGGTCCATGCCACCCCCACCAGCCAGCTCCTTCAATGCCATATTTTTTGTTTGGTTTTGGTTTTTTGTTTCTTCTCTGTCCCTTCCTTCCTTTCATTTCTCCCATCCGCCTAGCTCCATGTGCTGTCTCTGACCATTCTCAAAGGGCCCTGCCGCACTGCTCAGCTAGACAACCACTGGCACACGGCCTCCCCAGGTCCACACTGCCCTCACCAGCTGACTCCCTCAGTGCCATATTTTTGTTTGGTTTGGTTTCGTTTGGTTGTTTCTTCTCTATCCCTTCCTTCCTTTCCTTCCTCCCACCCACCTAGCCTCATATGCCGAACCCAACCCTTCTCGATAGGCCATGCTGCACTGCCTGGCTAGACAGCCACTGGCACATGGCCTCCCTGGGTCCATGCCGTCCCCACTGGCTGGCTCCATGCCGTCCCCACTGGCTGGCTCCCTCAGTGCCACATTTTGTTGTTGTTTTGGGTTTTTTTTGTTGTTTGTTTGTTTGTTTTTTCTCTCTCTCTCCCTTCCTTCCTTTTTTGTCCCCTGCCCACCTACACCATGTGCCATCCCTGCACCTTCTCAAAGGGCTGTGCTTCACCACTCAGCTAGAGAGCCACTGGCACACAGCCTCCTCAGGTCTGTGCTGCACCCCTCCCCCGACCTGCTCCCTCAGCATCATATTTTTTCAGTTTTTTTGCTTTGTTCTTTTTTTTCCATTTCTTCTCTCTCTTCCTTCCTTTTCTTTCTTCCGCCCACCAAGCTCTGTGCGCCACTCCCACCCCTTCTGAAACGGCTGTGCTTCACTGCTCAGCTAGAGAGCCACTGGCACACTGCTTTCCTAAGTCTGTGCCACCATCACCAGCCACCTCCCTCAGTGCAATTTTCTGTTTATTTGTGTTTTTACTTTGTTTGTTTGTCTTTTCTCTCTCTTCCTTTCTTCCTTTCCATTCTCCTACCTACCTAGCCCCGTGTACTGCCACCCCCCATCTCGATTGGCCATGCTGCACCACTCTGCTAGGGAGCCACAGGCACATGGCCTCCCCGAGTCTGTGCTGTCTCCACAGGTCGGCTTCCTCAGCACATGTTTTATTTTTCTTTATCTTTCCCCTCTTCTCTTTTCCTTCTCCCTCCCAGCTAGGCCCTGTGCTGCCTCCTCCCCTTCCTGAAGGGCTGTGCTGCACCACCTAGCAAGAGACACCGGCTCGCCACCACCCCGATTCTGCCTCGCCCCTGATGGTCAGCTCCCTCAGCACCATATTTATTTATTTCGTTGTTGTTATTGGTTCTGGTTTTTTGGTGTTGTTTCTTCTTTCTCTTTCCCTTCTTTCCTTTCCTTTCTCTGGACCACCTAGCCCCATGCACCACCCATGCCCCATCTTGATAGGCCAAGCCAAACTGCTCAGCTAGAAAGCCACTGGCACATGGCCTCCCCAGGTCTGCCCCACCACCACCCACCAAATCCCACTGTGCTGCCATTTTATTTACTTTTTTCCTTCTATTTATTTATTTATTGCTTCTGTTTCTCTCTCTTCTTTCTCTCAGCCACTTAGCTGTGCACATTACATTCTCTCCCTTCCCTCCTGCCTATCTGCACTGCACACTGAGCACCATGCCCCTGGGTAGCACCAGCACAAAACCTCAGATCCCCAGACATTGCCCCACACCGCTCCCAGCCCTGCCCCACCAGCTTCAGTTTGTGCTGTAAATAACTAATCCTCCCCCCATTGGACCTATCCTGCTGCACCATAGCTGAGCAACCAGCCCTGCCCACCTGGACAAGGTGGTGAGACAGATGTATCACACCCACAGATGAGCAAGTAACAAAACACCGCCAGCCCACCTACTCAGACATAACCAAATAAAACAAAAAAGCGGGACAAAAAAAAATTTACAATCAATAGACAAAAAATAATAATTCCTGAATGTCCCAGAGGCAGCAGACAGTATCAAAACATATATTTAAAAAGGACAGGATGGCTCCAGTAAGCAACCAAAATAAAACACCAGATGAAGTTTTATTTTATTAGAAGTAAAGGCACTAGAACTACCTGATAGGGGATTTAAAAGTCTGATACTCAGGGATCTCTGAGAGATTAGGAAAGAGATGAAGGAAAACACAGACAAAAACAAGGAAAAAATA
This sequence comes from Elephas maximus indicus, assembly GCF_024166365.1. Classification (NCBI taxonomy): domain Eukaryota; kingdom Metazoa; phylum Chordata; class Mammalia; order Proboscidea; family Elephantidae; genus Elephas; species Elephas maximus. The sequence continues at coordinate 45,093,864 of NC_064837.1, read as the reverse complement.
CACAAAATCTTAGAAAATACAGACAAAGCAATGGAAGAATTCAGGAAAATAATACAGGAACAAAATGTCAAAAAAAAAACCAAAAACTAGAAACCATACAAAAACAGCAATTAGAAATCCAAAAAAAAAAAAACAAGATTTCAGAAACGAACAGTGCAAGAGAAGGTTTTAGGAACAAATCTGAAACAATGTAAGACAGGATCAGCAAAATTTAAGACAAATCACTTTGTATGAGGAAAACTCTGAGAAAAGAATGAAGAAAACCTGAGAACAATGTTGGATACAATCAACAGCAAAAATTTGCACGATTGGAATTCCAGACCAGGGGGAGAAAACAGAAAACAAAGAGAGGATCACTGAAGAATTGCTTACAGAAAATTTACCTAATATCATAAAAGATGAAAAGGTGATCCTCCAAGAAGCTCAATGAACCCCATATAGGACAGGCCCCAAAAGAAAGTCACCAAGACATATAATCACACTCGACAAAACCAAAGACAAAGAATACTGAGAGCAGCTTTAGAAAAATGAAAAGCCACATACAAAGAGGAAATAAGACTAAGCTCTGACTACTCAGCAGAAACCACGCAGGCAAGAAGGCAATGGGATGACATATATAAAGTCTTGAAAGAAAAAAACTGCGGACCAAGAATAATATATCCTCCAAAGCTCTCACTCAAATATGGTGGCAAAATTTGGACATTTCCAGATCAACAGAAATTAAGTGAATACATAAAACCAAGCCAAACTTAAACAAGAATTATTAAAGGGAGTCCTTCAGTTAGAGGACAAACATCAGACAACAACCTGAATTTAGGATACAGGACAGCATCAGCCAGATACTAACCTAGGTAAATGAACTCTCAAGGATAAAACAAAACTAAAAGATATACAACAGGAAACCAGAAACATCAGTCTGTAAATGACAACAACATCAAGACAATAAAAGTGGGAATAAACAGTATAGTTATAGAATTTTTCAACTGAGAGGAAATCAAGGCAACATCAAATAATAAGACTGGTTTAAGATCAGAAAGATAGGGGTAAATTTCAAGGTAACCACAAAGAAAGTTAACACACCTACTTATCAAACTAAAGAAGAAAATCATAAAGTCTCAGTAAACACAATGTCATGGATTGAATTGTGTCTCCCAAAAAATATGTGTCAACTTGGTTAGGCCAGGATTCCCAGTATTCTGTGGTTGTCCTCCATTTTGTGATTGTAATTTTATGTTAAAGAGGATTAGGGTGGGATTGATCACATAAAGGGACCAACATAAAGGGAGTTTCCCTGGAGTGTGGCCTGTACCACTTTTCTCTCTCAAGAGATTAAAGGAAAGGGAAGCAAGTAGAGAATGAGGACCTCATACCACCAAGAAAGCAGCACTGGGAGCAGAGTGTATCCTTTGAACCCGGGGTCCCTGCACCTCAGAAGCTCCTCGGCCAGGGGAAGATTGAGGACAAGGACCTTCCTCCAGAGCCGGCAGAGAGAAAAAGCTGACAGAGAGCTGATGCCCTGAATTTGGGCTTTTAGAATACTGTACTGTGAGAAAATTAATTTCTTTCTTAAAGCCATCCACTTGTAGTATTTTTGTTAGAGCAGCACTAGATAACTAAGACACATAAAATCTACAAAAATGAGAGAAATGAAAAAAAATCCACAAACAAAAGCAATTCAGCACAAGAGAGTAAGAGGAACAAAGAAAACATCAGCACCACAAAAAAGGCACTACAAAATGACAGCAATAAACGCACACCTATCAATAATCACATCGAAGGTAAATGGCTTAAATGCACTCATAAAGAGACAGAGATTGATGGAACGGATTAAAAAAAATAGGACTCATCAATATGCTGCCTATAAGAGGCACACCTTAGAAACAACAACATAAAAATATTAAAATCAAAGGATGGAAAAATATATGAAGCAAACAGAAAAGACCAGGAGTGGCAATACTAATCTCAGATAAAATAGACTTTAAAACAAAATCCACCATAAAAGACAAGAAAGGACATATATATTGATTAAAAAGGGGCAATCCACTATGAGGACATAACCATAATAAATATCCATGCACCCAATGACAGGGCTTCAAAATACATAAAACAAACTCTAACCACACTGAAAAGAGAAACTGACAGTTCCACAATAATAGAAAGAGACTTGAACACACCACTCTAGGTAAAGGACAGAATATATAGAAAGAAAGTCAAAAAAGATACAGACGGTTTAAAGGCCACAATCAATCAACTTCACCCCTGTAAAAACAGCATGTGGGCAGTATCTGACCTCCTCTAACTTCACAAGGCAAAAGGAGAATCAAGATCAACAGCCCAAGGCTGATTCCTATGAAGCTGGGGTCAAACAGGCCTCCTCTCTCCACCATTTTACCAGTTCTGACACCAACCATTCCTCTCACAACAATCTCTACTTCTCTGCTGGGTTTGATGATTCATTGCAATGGTCACACAGAATTCACAAATCATACTCAGGATTATGGGGTTTATTAGGTTACAATTCAGGCTCAGGAACCTCAAGGATACAGTTCTTCTATCAGGACAACCTCTTCCCAGTCATGCTCGCAGGCACGCCTCTCCCTGGCCCTAGGTCTCTGCCCAAAGGCACTCAGCTTTCTCTCTCCATGGGCCAGGGAGCCCACTATGTCATCTCTTGCTGCTGGGTGTCTCCTGCCAAGTCTCTCTTGCCACCGCTTCTCACCATCTTCAGGGTTACAGTTCACTCTCTTCCCATCTCTGCTTCCAGGAACTTCTCAGCACAGAGATCCCAGATCCAAAGGCTCCTGGCCATTCTCTTTTGGTGGTGGTGGCATCTTCTCTTCTCCACTTCTGGGGTAGCTCATTTCAAAGCCAATGGGGTAGTAAAGCTAACCAATCCACTTGGTCAGCCACAATTACCCTATCACACAGTCCTGCCCAATCACTTGGGTGGGAGTTACAAGATCATGGCTAAAAAGGCAACAGAAAAGTAATCAATTGCACCACAACCTCACAGACATATATAAAATACTCTGACAAGCAGCAACAAAGTATACATTCTCTTCCAACGCACCTGGAACATTCTCCAGAAGAGACCGCATCTTAGGCGACAAAGAAACCCTCAACAAAATCCAAAACACTGAGATAATATAAAGCATCTTTTCTGATCACAAGGCCATAAAAGTAGAAATTAATAACAGGAAAGGCAAGGAAAAAAACCAAATACATGGAAACTGAGTAACACATTGCTTAAAAACCACTGAATAATAGAAGAAATCAAAGATGGAATCAAAAAATTTCTAGAATCAAACAAGAATGAAAACACGTCATACCAAAACCTTTGGAAAATAGCAAAGGCAGTGCTCAGAGGTCAATTTATAGCAACAGATGCACACATCAAAAAAGAAAAAAAGGACAAAATCAAAATGTTAGCTATACAACTTGAACAAATAGAAAGAGAACAGCAAAAAAAGCCCACAGCCATTAGAAGAAAGGAAATAATAAAGATCACAGCAGAAATAAATGAAATAGAGAATAGAAAAACAATAGAAAGAATCAACAAAACCAAAAGTTGGTTCTTTGAAAGGATCAACAAAATTGACAAACCACTGGCCAAACTGACAAAAGAAAAAAAAAAAAAAAAAAAACAGGAGAGGATGCCAATAACCCAAATAAGAAATGAAATGGGGGACATTAAACAGATCAAACTGAAATAAAAAGGATCATAACAGAGTACTACGAAAAACTATACTCCAACAAATTTGAAAACCTAGAGGAAATGGACAAATTAGTGTACCTAAACTAATACAAATCTGAACAGATCCATAATAAGAGAAGAGATTGAAAAGGTAATAAACTCCCAACCAAAAAAAAAGGTCAAAACAGCCTGGTACTAGTACGACAACAGACACATTGACCAATGGAACAGAATTGAGAACCCAGATGTAAACCTGTCCACCAACAGTCACCTGATCTTCAACAAAGGCCCGAAGTCCATTAAACAGGAAAAGACAGTCTTTTTAGCAAACGGTTCTTGCAAAACTGGATGTCCATCTGTAAAAAAATGAAACAGGACCCATACCTCACACAATATACAAAAACTAATTCAAAATGGATCAAAGATCTAGATATAAAACCAAAAACTATAAAGATCACAGAAGAAAAGAAGGGTCAACGCTAGATGCCCTAATACATGGCATAAATAGGATACAAACCATAACTAACAATATACTAACACCAGAAGATAGGCTAGATAAGTGGGATCTTCTAAAAATTAAACATTTATGCTCATCAAAATATTTTACTCAAAAGAGTAAAACAAGAACCTAGAGACTGGGAAAAAAAATTTGGCTATGACATATCAGACAAAGGTCTGATCTCTAAAATCTATAGGAAAATCCAACACCTGTACAACAAACAGACAAATAATCCAATTAAAAAATGAGCAAAGGAAATGAACAGACATCTCACCAAAGAAGACATTTAGGCAGCTAACAGACACGAGGAAATGTTTGCCATCACTAACCACTGTTGTCGTTTGTTGTTAGGTGCAGTTGAGTCAGTTCCGACTCATAGCGAGCCCATGCACAGCAGAACGAAACACTGCCCAGTCCTGCGCCATCTTTACAATCATTGTTATGCTTGAGCTCATTGTTGTAGCCACTGTGTCAACCGACCCCGATTTAGAGAAAGGCAAATCAAAACTACAATGAGATACCATCTCACCCCAACATTACTGGCACGAATCAAAAAAACAGAAAATAGCAAATGTTGGAGAGGCTGCAGGGAGACTGGAACTCTTTTGCACTGCTGGTGGGAATGCAAAATGCTGTGACCATTCTGGAAAATGATATGACACACCTGGAAACCCTTTTAACTCAGTACTGAAGTCACTCCTGTGGTTCACCCTTCAGCCAAAGATTAGACAGCCCATAAAACAAACAATAATACACGTAGCTCAACCATGTAGACAAGACTAAATTGGCACACCAGCCTAGAGGCAAGGACAAGAAGGCAGGAGGGGACAGGAAAGCTGGGTAAGGCTGAGAAAGGGAGAGTGTTGACACGGTGTGGGGTTGACAATCAATGTCACAAAACAATATGTGTATTAATTGTTTAATGAGAAATGAATTTGATCTGTAAACCTTCATCCAAAGCACAATAAAAAAAAATTGACAACCGCAACTCAAAAGATTAGATAGGAACCTTAGAGGTCTGGGGAGTCCACCTGACATCTAGGTTACACCCACAATAAAGCTCTAATGTTTCTACTTTGTTTTCTTTTTTTTAGCAAACAAGGGGAAAATGTAAATCTTTAACTTCAACTGAGAATTAAGGCAAAAATATAGTTTTTCACACACACACACACACACACACACACATACATTCCACAGCAAGAGAAGGAACATGTACCTTTCCTGATAATGTCCTCATTTAAAGCAGTCTCCTCAGAGAATCTCTTTGTTACAAAACAAAATTTTAATTAAAATATTAAAATAGAAAAATTATATGTTTTGGGAATCTAGAAGTATATAGAAAATTCCTTAAACTGCAGACTAGGTGATGACAGAAGCAGCAAAGCTAACTTCTTCCCTTCCTCCATAAAGTTTCACGGAAACGATCATCGGGCTCTGATCTGAGGAAGAAGGGAAATGGAGAACCTGGAGAGACAAGGAGAGACCACTGACATAAGCTAAAGGCCAAGTTCGTGAGTTCTCACGTGGAGAGGCAGTTGTAAAAACAGAGGTCAACAGAGTTTCCTCTAATAAAAAATTTTTAATTTGATTTCATACATACTTAAAACATATGGTACTTAATATATACCACATGCTATTCTGAGTTCTTTCCAAATATTCATTCTTTTATTCTTCATATAAACTCTATGAGGTAACTACTATTATTATCCCCAGTTTACACATGAGGAAACTGAGGCCCAAGGTCAAGCAGGTACTAAGTGGCAGAGTCGGAATTTGAATCAAGGCAAATTGCACACAGAAAACACACTAAAGTTCAAAAAGAAGAGGCTATCCTGAAGAACTAGAGAAAACGCCTCCTCTTGAAGCAGATTTATTAAAGAACAGAAATGCTTAGAAAATATCTAAAATAAAATTTTATTTTATTTCTAAAATTTCTCAACCACATCCAAAAAAGCATTACATCTATAAGCCAGAGCTTTAGAAAAGGAAACAATCAGTAGTGAGGAAAGAACACAGGAAAACATTAAAGAATAAATAAATGCTGAATTTAAAACCATAAGGAAGGCAGTGACAGATAAGATAATGAGAGATTAAACAGAGAGAGCAAATCCAGGATCCAGTAAATATATGATATAAACCCCAGTATAAGAGACTAAAACAGATGGAGCAGAAGCAATGATAACGGAAGAAAACTTTCCCAAGTCAAAAAAGACCTGAGTTCATAGGTCAAAGGGGTGCACTACACACTAGGCAAAATTATTAAAAAGTCTAAGACCTTGTCACAATCTAGTGATAGTTTTGAGAACAAAGAAAAACATCCTATAAGCATCTAGGCAGGGGGTGGGAGGAATGAGTTACAAAAGAAATGTATCAGACTGACATTAGACTTCTTCACAAAACTGAAGACCAGAAGACAAAGGAGCAACTTCTAGAGGTTGAGTCTGGGGAGAGGGAAGGAAGTGGAAGATGGGACCCTAGAACTTCATGCCCACAAGCTAAGTTAATATGAAAGCATTTTCAGACATGCAGGATACAGGGGCTCGTGAAGTGTATTATCAAAGTACCCTTCCTGAGAAATTCTCATCATTATATTCTACATGATCATTCCTTAGAATTTTATGAGCCATCCAATACAGTAGCCACTAGCCATATGTAGACATGAAGCAGCTAAAGTGTAGCTGGTACAGGAATCAATTTTTTTTATTTTATGTAATATAAACAGTCACATGTGGATACCCATTGCTGTTGAGTCAATTCCAACTCATAGTGACCCTATCGGACAGGGTAGAACTGCCTCACAGGGTTTCCAAGGAGCACCTGGTAGATTCGAACTGCCAACCTCTTGATTAGCAGCCATAGCTTTTAACCACTACGCCACCAGGATAGTGGCTATTATATTGGATACCACAATCTACATATCTAAAAGGTAAATCAAAATTTAAAAAGCTAGGAGACAAAAAGCAAGCAATGAACAAGTTAAACCGAAAAAATATAACTGTTTCTATGGTTAAAAATATCATGCAAATGTCAAAAAGCAATTCTTTAAATATAATAAAAATATTAGAAATTCTGTGTCTAACATATTACAATTTCACATTTTACATTGGAAGAAAGAGCCAAACAATATTGTTTCATTCTTAATGTCATTAATCAGAAGAACACGGGTCTTTTTTTTTTTTTAACTATAAGGGTAAAACTGAAGCCGCCACCAAGGTCTCCCCCAGTCTGCCGCAGTTCTCCTCCTCCCTTTCAGCTCGCCAAGCTGACTTTCTAACTGTGGTTTGATACCATCTCACTGTGGCCCTAACCGCGATTTGGATTTAGCACCAGAATTCCGCGCATGCAAGAACCAGGATCTTGGCACATGCGCAGGACCTAAGGAGCTGTAGCCCTGAACTTGACCCCAGACTTGAACATTGCCAGAGAAGAAGATATTTTCCAGCACACCAGGTGCCCAAGCCCATTTGAAAAGCGAGAGGTAACCTTTGCAAAATGACTCAGCACCTGGATCTCCAAATATGGGCATAGGAGGGATCAAGGTTTCAGATTTCAGGCGCCAATCTCTGTCCCCTGGGGACTCAAGGACTTAAAAGCTCCCAGATCCCTTGGGGCAGGAAGCCGTGCTCTTTCAGCTGCTAGGCCCCGTGTTGCTCCTTGTTTGCACAAACGATAAATATCCACTTTGTTTCCCTTGCAACTGGTGGTGTGGTGTCCGTCTTATTTCGATCACCTAATAGGACAGGACAAGAACCCGAGTTCGGTTACAAAACCACCAGCGGAATAAATACAGGATGTATAACTTCTAAATAATTTGAATAAAATAAAAATAATATAATGGTGTAAGAAAATGCTCAAGAGACAATAGCAAATGGAAAATAGTAAGTGGAAGAATCAGTATACAAAACTGTATACACAATGTGCCAACTTTCAAAGTATGAAATTATAATAAAAACTGAAAAAAATACTCGGAAAGTTAACAGTAGTTGACTATGTGATTGTCTATTATTGTGTTTTTTAATTTTCTTCAATGAACATTATTACTTTTATAATCAGAAAAAATTAACATAAAAATAGAAACAAAAGCATAATCATATTTCACCTTTCAGAACTAAATTGACTAGTAACCTCACCTATCTAGAAGATGCCTCACTATAAAAATTTAACCAAAATAGACCCTGAGCTGCCAAAATACACATCACAAAGTCCATGCGTAAGGGCTTGGGTACTTTGTCTATCAAGAGAGCCCCTCATACCTTCCTTTACACATATCTTAATTCCAACAAACTTGGTTATCTAGTGTTCCTGTAGTATTAGGGACACAGGCTCACTGACAACAGTGCAAACTGAGAGCCCTCGGCCTAACAGCAGGAAATATGACAAAAATAAAAAATAGACATAGACACTTCAAAAGCAATCCAGGGGTAATACGACAGAAACATCTCAGTATTATCTCTGTAAAGCACAGTAGCAGATATTCACTATAACAGCTCTGAATTAAAACATGTTCAAAGGAGGTCCATTTGAATACAGGCTGATGGGCTGAAGAAGTTAGGAAAGTTCCTAATGCCTTTTAGAGGAAAAAAATTTGATCACAAATGTATAAAATAAAGAGAGTGCTTAAGGAGAATATCCTCAGCTATCCAGAGCAACTCACTCTAGTGAGTTCCACATAGTTGAAGTTTTACTATATTGAAAGGACTCTACGGTCGGCTGAGACAACCAATACAAATCTGGAGAACGATCTGGAAGGAAATGATTAATGACTATTTCTTTCCAAGGAAGTTTAAATAGTAAGTAAACAGAGGCATATCTGAATCAGTGTTAACACAGCTACTGGGTTGTGGATATTTTTTGGCTTAAATCCATATTCTAAGCAGGATTTAGGTATCGTGCAGGTAGTTTGGACCTATCAGCTATCAGGGTAAAGTCAGCAGGCCCCACTTCATCATAATCAACAAACTGTGAACCAAAAAAAAAAAAAAATTATTCCACCTCCTTTGTACTTGCCTCTTTTGCTTCTGCCTTCAAAAAGGGGGCTAGAAAGACAAGGAAGAAACTGATTACGTTTATATCTGTGGAACAAAGATTATGCAAACTGCCAGCGCTCCGCGCTCCTGTTGTTTTTCAGTGTTATCACAAAACAAAACAAAAAGATAACTATTGCATCTGCAGCCCAATGATTTGACAACAGACCTGAATATTTCCTCCTCTTTCAATAAGGCAGAAGACGCCTTTCATTTTATTTATCTATAAGGTACTTATTTGCTGATATGGGACTAATTACTATTTCTGTGAGAGCCTGACAAAGTCTATCTGAGGAACCTGTTTCCTGAGTTACTCTAGAAGCCTCTCATTGCTTTGACATTTGCCAAAATTCCAAGGAACAATTTCTTTATTTTAATTCCCCACCCTCCATACTCCTAGGGCTAATAAGAGAAAAACATAATCACAACCATGGTTAGCAGCTCTTCAGCACCCTTGCCTCTCTGACCTTCTATTTGTCTTTCCTTCTTTTTCTTTTAAATAACCTTACAGGGTTTTTTTTTCCACGATTACAAAAGTAATGTATACTCACTGTCACAGTTCAAGCAACACAAAGATACATAAAATAAAAATTAATAATCTCCTCTTTAACACTTTCTCACTCCCCTCCCAAGGAAACCAATGTTAACAGCTTGGTGTATAATTTTCCTACTTCTTCCTCCACTTACACAAACATATATACTTGGTGATTTTTTGGTTTTGTTTGTTTTCAAACAAAAATAGGGTATTATATATACTAATATGCATCTTGCTTTTTTCAGTCTTAAAAACATGCCATGGACATTTTCGGAGTTCATATATACAGATGTATCATATCCTTTTTAATGGCTGCAAAGTATTCTGTAATATGGATGTCCCTTAATTCATTCAACTATCCCCTCATTCTTTCCCAACTCAAGGACATTTAAGATGGATCTTTGTGCACGTACCTTATGCACTTTAATTTCAGTGACATGGATTCCTAGAGATGGGGTTTCTCAAATTAAACATTTTCCAATGTTTAAAATTTTATCGCTACAAAAAATTAATTTTAAACCTTCAGAATTTCTGTTCCCTTCTTCACTATGCAAAAGTGTGGTATAAACCTTTCACAATGCTTTGCATATTTTATTTTTAAAAGCAGACATTATGTCAAAAAACACCCCTGTCATTTATGCCCATGTGGTTATAAATAAATAAATGCTTAAGTTATGGCTGTGATGGCCAGCATTAAATCACTGTGCAAAGGCTTATGCCCTGGTTTATGAAAGTAGTAATTCATCGTGGAAACTCCACCCCACGGCCACGTGGCAGCAGTAAAGCTGCTCTTACATCCTGTGACTCCCTTCCATTGTGTGACTGTAGAGAGATCGGGACCTACATATTTTCTAATTGTCAAGGGTTAACCTTAAATAGAAGGGGAGATGAGTAAACAGCAATAGATATAAATTGATGGCCATTTTGGGTTTCTAATATCCACAAATTATTTGTAACACAATGAGTAATTCTGCTGGTCTACACTAGAGACTGTTTTCCATACAAAATTAAACCTACAGCCAATAAGTTGGTATTACTAAATGAATCTTGAAAACCGTCTTCAAATATTTTCCAGAGGATCACTGGCTGGATCCTACTTTACATTTTTTTCCCTCTACCTGAGATTCAGACTCTAATTGCAAAGTTAAAAAAAAAAAAAAAAACCTTAAAGAAATACAATGCTCTTTAAAATTTAACCTCAGACTCCTCCTTGTATCCTAAAGACCTGAATACCAACAGAGATTGTTAAGACACAGCAAGTTTGATACAGAAGTATGTGACATGCAATTAATCTCCATTCATCGCCTGCTCTGCTTGTCAGCAAACAAAGGTTCTACTTTAGAAGGAGATCTGAAGACTTCAATTAAAAACAGTCAGCTAACAAGAATATAATCTAAGTTAAAGGAAGGTGGCAGGTGCAGAAATGAGTTGTTTACCAAAGTGTCAGTTTTGAACAATACAGGACTGCGTATCAAAAATGCTGAAGGAGTTTCACCGCAAGCTTCTGAAAATAAAAAGGAATTTTCTACCAAGGCTACACACAAAACTGAAGTATAGTTTAACAAGCTTGTAAGATAGGTTTCATCAAATGACAGACACCAAAAAAGGGATCACTTTATATCTTTAAATGCAAGAGCAGAATTAAACTTCTCGCCACAGTTTCTTCTACCCTGGAAACCAAAGACACTTACAGCCTCTTGTCACAAGCCTAGTATTGAACCAAGAGCCAACTCAACACTAGAGGAAAAGGCTGGATTGCTTCTTCTTAGAAACCCAGATAACTCTCTTTTACCTTGCAAATAGTTTTCTATTCCTAAACTTTAGCCTCACTCAGGTCATAATTAAAATGGATTCTGGAAACCTCACCTCAGAAGAAATATCTAGTTGACGGTTTTCACATAGACGAAATCCAGAGCGGAAACGGCGCTACAAGCAGAGACCAAAAGAACTTGCCAAATATTTGATTAGGAGGCATTTATATCAAAATAACAAAGTAATGGAGAGGTAAAACCAATTAAATTGAGAGAAACCGAAAAACTACTGCTTGCCAAGAGCATGACCTGCCCAAAGAAGGCCATCTGTTACGTATGTGCCAAAATGTCACTTAGATGCCAAAAAGCTTAATTCTAAGTGGTTTCCTCCTGAGACCCTATTTAACTGCAGACTCCAAATCTCTGTCTTTCCTAGAAGGTCAGCTACAGGAAAACAAGTAAAACTTCCTTTCACCAGGAAAAGTGTGACCTGAGCAGATGATACTGCCCATTAAGGAAAAGTCTCTTTAGAGCGTTAGAAGTACGTGTTGAGTGTTAGTATGGCCTCAACCTTCTAAAAAGACTGCTTAGACACTATAGTTTCAAAGTAAACATAGCACAATGGGACAACTCTAGCTAGACTTGGGTTCAGCATTGAGACCCCCTAGAAATCTGCAGGCTGATAAAGTGAGGCCTGGCGTTTCAGCACTGACAAAAAAACTAAGATGAACCACCAGGCCTCGACCAACAAAGGCTCACCCTGGGAGTCCTTCACAGAACCTCAGGGGCCTCTAAGCAGGAAGGTGAGGATCTTCTGTGAAAGGTGATGGAAGTGGGCAGGCGGGGGGTGGTGATGAAAAGGGAGAAAGCCTGCGGATGTAGGGCGTGGTCCTAAGGGGGAAATGACAGGTAAGGGGCCAACAACCTGGCCTGGAGGAGTTTAGAAGTTGGGGAGGTTATGTGTAGTAAAGACGCCTTGAGGAAAAAGAAAATGTGGAATTGGAGAGAGAGAAAGGGACCCTGAAGTGAGTGGATGAAAACCTAGTTTTGAAGATTCTAGAAGCCTTGAGTGAAGGAGCTAAAGAGAAAGCCTGGCCTTGGGAGCCCCTGGTGTCTCCTTTCCTCCCTTCAGCTCAGCACTTGAGGGACTTCCCGGGGGGTGGAGGGAGGGAGCTGGGGGCTGGGCCAGGGCGTTACCTTCCAGGAGCCAAAAGACCTCCTCAGGGAGAGTGACGGTGGCCTGCATTTGGCGGGGACGGTAGGAAGGCCGGCGTGTGAGACAGGACAGGGGCGTGAAGGCCTGTTCCAAAGACCGGCGGGCTGGAAGGTGAGGGGAGACCGCCGCGGAGGCACCTGTACCTCTGCCGTCGTCGCCCGCCGCAGCAGCCGGGCCGAGCCGCAGGGCGGGGCCGTGATCCCGGGGCGCGCTCAGGAAGTGGCGCGCGCGGCGGGCCGGGGGGCGCCCCCCGTGGAGCTCGCGGCCGGGGGCGCAGCCCGGAGGTGGGGGCGTGGCGTGCCCGCGCGGGGGGCGCGCGGCACCGTCACCGGGGCTCTGAGGTCCGCTGGTGGCGAGGATGGACGGGCGGGAGGGCCGCACCGTGGAGGCCGACAGGTTTCCCCACAGGCCGGTTGCCAAAACGAGGGACTTCACAAGACTCAAAGGAACCAAGTCTCTTTGAGACTTTCCGACCTAAGCACTGAACAGTTGGCCTAAAGGCTTGGACGCCACAGAGATGCCTGAAAGAGGGTGTGAACAGGCGGAACCCGAGAAAGAGGTTAGTCCAAGCCAAGAAGCGCCACTCAATTCCTGATCCCGTCCACACCGTCGTTGCTCAGAAAACTAAGGCAGAACGTTCTCTATCTCAGGTAAACCTGGATGTTTAAAGGGAATGATTTTAAGTCCCGGTAAATTATATGAAGCCACCAACATTTGGGAGAGTTGGAGCGGAAGCAGCAGCAATGGACTCAGGAAGACAAAGCGTCCCCCTCTAAGGTTGAAAGGATATGGAGAAAGGAAGGGGTATTGACTTAGTTATCTAGTGCTGCTGTAACAGAAATACCACAAGTGGATGGCTTTAACAAAGAGAAGTTTACTCTCTCAGAGCCCAGTAGGCTAGAAGTCTGAATTCAGGGCTCTGGCTCTAGGGAAAGGTTTTCTGTCTCTGTCAGCTGTGGAGGAAGGTCCTTGTGATACATCAGTCTTCCCTTGGTCTGGGAGCGTCTTAGCACAGGAACTTCAGGTCCAAAGGACAGGCTCTGCTCCCAGCACTGCTTTCTTGGTGGTATGAGGTCCCCATGTCTCTACTGGATAATCTCTTTTATATTGCAAAAGACATTGGCTTAAGACCCTATCTAGTCTTGTAGATCTCATCAATATAACTGACACTAATAATCCATCTTATTAACATCATATTGATAGGGTTTACAGCACATAGGAAAATCTCATCAAATGACAAAATGGACAATCAGACAATACTGAAAATCATGGCCTAACCAAGTTGACACATACTTTGGGGGGACACAATTCAATCCACAACAGGTATCTGGGTAGGGAAGCTGACAGAGAGGCGTACAGAGCCCTTTCCCTCTAAGAGCTGACAAACAGGAGAATGAACAGAGGCTAGGCCAAGATCATAGGGGAGAGTTTCTCTCCCCCTTACTCGAAGTACATAGGCATCAGTATCCTGGTTGTGATACCATGCTGTATTACAAGATGTTACCATTGGGGGGCTCTGGGTAAAGGGTGAACAGGATCTCTGTATTATTTCTTACAAATGCGTGTGAATCTACAGTTACCTCACAATAAAGAGTTTACTTTTAAAAAAACTACAGTAGGCCAAGTGCTGTGAGAAAGGTTTAAAATGCTGTGGGAGGGAGATGGGTATAAGAAAAGGAGGGAAGTGTCTGTGTGTTTAGTGGTGCATGTAGCATTTGAAATAGGCTCTGAAAAACACGCCAGACGTTGAAGGGTCAGAAGCGCTTTCCAAGTGGAAGGACCAGAATAAACAGATGGAAAAGCCCTCTACTACTTAAGGAACAACTACCAAAAACCCAATGCCGTGGAGTCGCTTACTAGTAGCCCTCTTTTACTGGATGGCGTAGGGATACTATGGTGTCAAAATAAATTGAATCTATTGTGAAAGGCCTTGAATGATTTTTAATTCAATCAAATGGGCATTGGGGAGCCATTGACAATTTTTGAGGTAGAAGGTGACCTAATCAGAGTTCTGTGGTAGCATATGACCTCACATATCTCACTTCACCTCTACCGTTTTCCTTCTTTGTAAGATGGAGTTTTCTATTCTCAGACTCAACCCACAGACTATGTGGGAAGGATTGGAAGTGGTAAGAGAGAGGACATCGGGAAGATGAGTGAAGTGGTTTTTACGGTGGCATCAGAGGGAAATAATGGTGAACTAAAGCAAGAAGGGGAAGAACCCTGGTGGTGCAGTGGTTAAGGTGTTCAGCTGCTTATTGAAAGCTTGGTGGTTTGAGCCCACCAGCCGCTCCATAGAAGAAAGCTTCCATAAAGATTACAGCCTTAGAAAACCTATGGAGCAGTTCTACTCTGTCCGATAGGGTCACGATGGTAATGTGTTCTTTTTAAAGCAGGGAGGTGGTGACAGAAACAGCCAGAAGAAACGGTGGTAGCAGTGCCTACTTTTCTGGCCTAGTTTCCCCTCTAGAGATACAGCCTCAAGGTTGGAGGCCTGATCCTTGAGGGGGTGCAGTGACTTTGAGCCATCTTTACACTTTCGCTTCCTGTGATTTGAAGAGGAATGGTGCCTTGGTTTCAGAGTCACATGACCCACCCACAACAAGTTGTCGGGTGGGGATAGAAGGCTGGCTGGAGTCTCTAGGGAATCTGGCTCCTGCTGGTCCTCCTTCGTGCCCTGGGAAGGTGTAGTAATGGGCAAGCTGCCCCCTCTAGGCCCCTGAGAAACTACCAGGTAGCCCCCAGGCAGTTTCGCCAACCTCATTGCCTATCCTTCTATAAAATTGTAGCTGTTCTTGAATCATTTTTTCGTACTTTTACCATGTGTTAAAAAGCAAAGGAGGATATATGGGATCTCTCTGTACTATCATCACAATTTTTTTGTAAATCTAAAACTGTGTTAAAAAATAATTTATTAAAAAAAAAAAAACAGCAAAAGAAACAAAAACCAAACCGACTGCTGTTGAGTCAATTCTGACTCATAGTGACCCTACACCAAAAAAAACCCGTTGCTGTCAAGTGAGTTCCTTTCATAACAGCCCTATATGGACCCTACAGGACAGAGTAGAACTAACTGCCCCATAGAGTTCCCAAGGAGCACCTGCTAGATTCAAACTGCCAACCTTTTTTTTTAGCAGCTGTAGCACTTAACCACTACGCCACCAGGGTTTCCAGTGACCCTGTAGGACAGAGTAAAACTGCTCCATAGTGTTTCCAAGGCTATAATCTTTACAGGGAAACCCTGGTAGCATAATGGTTAAGTGCTATGGCTGCTTACCAGAGAGGTCAGCAGTTCGAATCCACCCAGCGCTCCTTGGAAACTCTATGGGGCAGGTCTACTCTGTCCTGTAGGGTTGCCATGAGTCAGAGTTGACTTGATGGCAACGGGTTTGGCTTTTTTGGTTTTAATCTCTACAGAAGCACACTGCCACATCTTTCTCTCTCAGAGCAGCTGGTCGTTTCAAATCACTGGCCTTTCTGGTCAGCCACCAAGTGCTTTAACCACTGTGCCACCATGGTATGGTTCCTTTAAGGAAACAAAACCCCTCCTATATGGCACCTCAGCACTTTGCCTTGCCTCCCCTCTCAGGAGTGAAAGAAAAATTCAACAACCCCCCTTCTTCAAAGATATTGTGTCACCTGCTAATATAGGCTACAAGCTAATGAGTTTTTTGATAAGGAGCAATAAACCCAGGTAATTGCACATCCTCAAAGGCCTCACTGCCTGTCAGAGCTTACTTATACCAAGGGAAAGAGCAGAAACTCACTGCATAGGTATTCTACATCCATTCCTCCCCACAGGAATCTCTGGGTTTTAGAGAGGTAGGGGTAGAGAGAGGCACAGGGTTGGATAGCATGTGGTGGCTGACTGGCAGATTCCAGTACGGTATTGTCATGTTGCATCAAGGTTCCTCATTGCAGACAGAAACCTGCCTCCACACATGAGCACAGCCCCTTCTTAATCATCTGAGGACCCTAGTTCAGCAGTCAGCCTCACTCCTAATGACATTCTGTTAAATGGACAAATTCCTTTGAAACCTTGTCCTTCTTTGAAATCCAATTTCGAAGGAAGCCAAATCTGATTGGGGGTAGCCATGGAAACCACATCAAGGAGTCTTAGAGGAGGTGGAGAGAGGCAAGGCAAACCATCATAGTCAAGAGTCCTTTACTGCTCTGTCAGAAATATCAAAGGGATCCGAAGAGGTTGGCAGCAGATGAGTCCCTGCCCAGGTCCTGTTCTGTGTGGCTGGGTACCACGTGGCTGTCATGGAAGTAAGCAGCCAGCTGTCTCTGCACACAGGCGGGGGGAATGGAGCAGAATACACAAATCCCAGGTCTGTCTCCTCCCTCTTTCTCCCCTCCCCCCCAACCCCAATTCCAGCAAGATCTTAGGTGCCCCCCCCTTAAAGGCAAACAACAAAAGAATGACAAGGTTAAAGTGCAAGGCCCTCACTGATAAGAGGTCCTTTGGAGCAGAGGCTAAGAAATTAATCTGAAATTCCTTGTAATTAGATAAGATAAGGGTATCTAAAGAGATGCAGAGCAGCCAAGAATGGAGTCCAGCAGCACAACATGCAGAAAATATACCCTCTTGTCACTGGAGCCCCTCACACACTGTCAGCAGACAGAAAATAGGGCCCCTGCTGGCCTCTGGGCTGCTGGGGGAGGCTGTCTATATGTCCTCATGCCAGGTGGAAATTCACTAAATATGCATCCATGGGGTGTCCAGAGGGCTCAATCAGGAAGAAACAAAAGCATCTGGCACCCAGAATGGCATGGAGTGGGAACAAATGCAAGCAAAGCAGGTGCCGGCTGGCACTGTTCCACCCTGGGTAGAATGGGTCTGGAGAGGAGACTTCAGAGGGCAGGCTCTTGGGCTTTGTTCCGAGTTGGTTATTGCTCCCGGGACACCGGGTCATGACACGCGGCGGAGCTGATGTCTGCCCTGTGGATGTGTGGCCGCTGCATCTCAGCCTCTCGGTCCCAACCCCATCAGCCGGGTTTATTGACTCTTTTATTGACAATGCTGGGGCCTAATGAGGATAAGAGCTGCACACTTCATTAAGGGCTGTGGAAGAAGAGATGATTCGTCCTGTCGATGCCAAGAGCCAGGCTCACTGTGTGCTTTGCAGGGCCCCAGAAACCAAACCCCATGCCACCACTAAGGCATGAAATGCTAACTTGGGCCCATCACTTTGGTGGTTTTAAAATGCAGGGTTTTCACAGCTTGCCAGAGCCTCCTCTTACTAATTAGCTAATCTTTCAACTTAGGAGAGTTAGCTAATTAACACAACACACACACACAAATGCACTTCTGATGGTGTCCGCTTCTAGCTCACACTCCTAGATTCTCTGCACTAATACGTACAACAAAATAAGCAGGTTCTTTTTTTTTTCCTATCATATCAGGGACCTTTCCCATAAACAGGTTCTCAATGACACAGAGCCTTGGAACAGAACAAGGAATGATTAAAACTCAAAAAAATCTTCCAGGTGATCAAATTCAAGATAACAAACAGACCTACCCAGCACTCTGCCCAGGGCCTCCCAGCTCACCAGGGAACTGTGCCGGCATTGGAATCCAGGTCTCCAGTGCTGGCCCAAAGCTCCTGTAGAACTCAGTAGCTGAGATGGATAATGACAGCCTAGGGATCCTGAGTGGATCTGTGAAGGAATCATTGTTAGTCCTCCCCCATGTAACATTTCTTTCTTTGTTTTTTATCTTTCTTTCACATTATTTCCCCTATATTCCCTGATTGCCCCCACCCTCTTTTTTTGTATCTCCTTTGCCCTTCTCTTAGACCACATTACGTATCCCCTATGGACACTGCTGAGCCTTTTGGAGGCCCTAAGGACCAAGAGGTTGCTGACTCTGACATTCTCTGTCTTTGATTGGTTCTCACGGGAATTTGAGTTGAGGGGTGGGGGCAGGGACTCAGAGTATGTTAGCTGCAGCCAGGTGATGCCTTTGCCTCCTGCTCTCTGAGACGTGGAGGCAGTTTACCTGTTTAATCTGCCTGGGGAGGCAAGAAGGGCTTAGGCCAATTTTGTAGGCTAGATATTTGCAGACATGATCAGTTTTGAAAGCTGTATAAAAGGGGCAACCATTTCTTTGCGGGGGGGGGGATGTTGTTGAGTGTCCTGGAGCTGATTCCAACTCTTAGTGACACCATGTGACTGCAGAACTGCCCCTACAGGGTTTTCTTGGCTGTACTCATTTAGAAAGCAGATTGCCAGATCTTTCTCCCACAGAGGCAGACCTGCAAGGTGGGTTCGAACTGCCAACCTTTTCGGAGCACTTAACCTTTGCACCGTGGTGAGGGGGGGAGATAAGGGGATTAAAAGGAAAAAATAGAGGGATAGGACAGAGTAGAACTGTCCCATAGAGTTTCCAAGGAGTGCCTGGTAGATTCAAATTGCTGACCCTTTGGTTAGCAACTATAGCACTTAACCACTATACCACGAGGGTTTCCGAAAGACAGCAAGTTTTAAAACTATTTTTCTTAGGTAGAATTATACTTCTTTGGTTTCATTTTATCTGTTATTTCAAAAGATAAATATTTAAGTGGCCTCAGCCCTTCTTTTTTGCTACCCTTTCTTCTCCTTTGTTTTACTAAAGGCCTTAGAATTCCGGATGGGGGAATTCGAGGTAAGAGGGGCACTTGTTTAGAATCTGGTAGAAAACCCTGCCTGCACTGCACACGTGCTCTGGAGGAATGCCACCACTAAGAGGAACTGAGATGTAATCTGACCAGATCAACCAATACTCACAAATCCAAAAGGAAACCCTACCTAGAGTCATAGATAAAACCTGCAAGGGTTAATTACTTCAATTCAAGAAAGTGGGTAAAAATACCTTTCCCCTAGTGGACATCCAAGGAGCCCTGGTGACACAGCGGTTAAAGCATTTGGCTGCTAACCAAAAGGTCAGCAGTTCGAGCCCACCAGGGGAAAGATGTGGCAGTCTGCTTCCATAAAGATTTACAGCTTTGGGAACCCTATGGAGCAGTTCTACTCTTGTCCTATAGGGTTGCTATGACTTGTAATGGACTTGACAGCAATGGGTTTGGTTTTAGAATGAACGTTATTTCTGTAATGACCTTTTAATGTTGTGTGCTGTTAAGTCCATTCCACACATAGCAACCCTATAACACAAAGTAGAACTGCCCCACAGGGTTTCCTAGGCTGAAATCTTTACAGGAGCAGATGACCAGGTCTTTTGTGCCACAGAGCGGCTGGTCGGTTCTGACTGCCAACCTTTTAGTTAGCAGCGGAACACTTAGCCATTGTGCCACCAGGGATCCTTGTAATGACCTTTAGGTCTCCAAAATACTTTATTTCCCTGCCTTCAGAATTGTGTCAGTGTCCGTTTTGGTTTTTGTCTTTCTAAATACCTATTTTTAAATACCCTTGGGCTCCCCTTCCAGCTGCATTTTCTACCAGTGTAAACCTTGCTTTCTTTCATACACAAAACAGCACTCTTAGTCCACATGTGTTGCTTTTCAAGCTTCACCTTTCCTCCTATTCTAAGGGAGAATCATCTCTCCTCCTCCACAGGGCTCATCCCGCCACTAGAATTTATGATTCTACCTCTCCCATGTTGTTCTTCATCTTCAGTCTTTCCCTCTGCTAACGTTTTTAGTCTCCCTACTACCCTCTCCAATGCTCAGCTTTTCTTCTTCCTTCCCTCAACAACTTTCCCCATCAATTTTTGTCGGTTCTCGTCTGTCCTTTAGCCTTGCTTGCTCATCTTCATACACTGAAGTGACTCTCTCCCAAGGGCATCAATGGCTCAACTCTTCTCAGGGCCCTCTCCCCCCACTCCACAGCATTGAATGGCTTGCTCATCTGCTTATTCTTTAAGAACCCAGTCTTCTCCCTACCCTTCTCTGCCTCCTTCTTTGGCTTTCTTCATTTTGCTTCCTAGTCTTGGTTATTCATCGGGGTTTTATACTTGCTTTTGTTCTTTTTTCTCTCCTGCTTTCTGAGACTCAGTGGTTTCAGCCTTCTACCACTCCAATTTCCCGTTTATATAAATTACTTTCCTAATTTATGTCACAGGGCTATTCTGAGGGTTAAACAAAATGATGTATGTAAAGTTTCTGGTATATGGTGTATGCTTAATAAATTACAAGTTATAAAGGAACTGCTGTTCTCCCAGGAATCCAAGCTCAAAATGTAGGACTCACCTTGGACCTTTCCTCATCTTCATTCTAAACATCCAAGCCTCTCAGATTTACATCCTCACAATAGCTTTTGAATCCTTACCCTCCCTTGCATCCTAAGTATCACCTCTCTGAGTCAAGCTCCCATTCTATCTTTATTGAGAAGTGATGTTGAAATGGCTTCCTACCTACCCTCCTGCATCCAATCTCCCCCCATCCCATGCCACCCTCACAAAAGCACATCCCATGCCATCTTTACACATCACAAAGCACAGTTCTGACCCCATCAAAGAAGTGATACAATATAATGGTCCTAAAGTCAGACAATCCTGTGTTCAAATCTGCCACTTACCGGCTGTGACCTTGGGCAAGTTACTCATCTTTCTGTGCCTCAATTTCCTCATCTGTAAAATGGCAATAGTATCTGCTTCTCAAGGTTGTGAGGATTCCAAGAGTTGATGTTAGTGTTTATAACTGCCTAGAACATAATTGCGTACATCATAAATGTTTGATATTATTATTACCTGCATTCCTACAGAAATTAGAACCTGTTAGGTGCTCAAAAATACATAAATTGAATCATCCATAATCTCTCACTTGATTCACCTTGCACGCTAAGGATATATTTGAGAAGTGATTGACCAAGATAATGGTTGTTTTTGGCCTCGAAGGAAGAGACTTTTTTCCTCTTTATAAAGCTAACTTGTCTTTAAAGAGATGAAAAGAGTGGACTTGATTTCCTTGCCACTAGACTCTAACAAATGAAGGAGAATCAGCCTGCAGATTCTCCCTGCCCACCTCCAAAGATTTCCCCCCTCCCTATCTATTCTGGAATACTTGTAGTGTCCTCTGAACCACCTGGGGAAAACACTGATCTGGAAGGCATGAGATATTAACTTCTCTTTTCACTTACTGTGGCAGAAACCAAGTTTTCACTATAAATTCAGACTCTGGAAAGAACCAATCAGAAGACAGATTGTATCCCAAGAGTCCGCAGCCCCTTTAGTCTAGAGACCTGCCAAATGGGCTGAACTCTACAGAAAGGAAAGGGGAGAGGTTGTGAAGGGATGGATAATGGCCTAGGGATAAGGCAAGCAAAAAATAAAAAGAAGAGAGTTAATGAGAAACTGGATGAAGAAAGAGAATGAGAATAAAAACATAGGGAGAAAATAAAGAGGTTCCTATAGTTTGGAGGATTAGAAACTAAGTTAAACAGGATCCACTCCATTTCCCGTGTTGTAATTTTAGGTTTAGGAGCCCTGGTGGCAGAATGATTAAATCGTTCGGCTGCTAACGGAAGGGTTGGCAGTTCGAACCCACCAGCCACTCGGCGGGATAAGGATGTGGCAATCTGCATCTGCAAAGATTTACAGCCTTGGAAACCCTGTGGAGCTGTTCTACTCTGTCCTATAGGGTTGCTATGAGTAGGAATTGGCTCGATGGCAATGGGTTAATTTTGGGTTATACCACATTTCACCTTCCAAGGGCATTGAGAAGCTTCAGGGAATGGCTGTAAATTCCTTACAGAAAAGAACCTTGTAGAGATTTAAGCCATTATTATCTGCTGCTGTACTTTTTAGCATATGCACGATCAACACAATGACATGTCTTATTGAGTAATATGTGATATTCCACATCATGAGACTATTGATGCAGACTTTCCTTTTTTCAGGGCTCAATATTCCGATCAAAGCCTGTTGCATCACATCATTGAGGCCATTCACTTAATGACAAGTTGTAAGATGCATATTGCAGAATATTCGTGTTCATTTTATGCTCACAATGCTTAAAATCTCCTCTAAACAGCCTCTGCTCCCAGCCTATTAAGGTGCATGTGTTATCTACGCTCCATTCAATGGTGTGGAAATAATTGTCTTGAGACTAAAAAAAAAATTGATGGTCACAAGCCGAGTCAGCACTTGTGTTCTTTTCTTACTCTGTTGAATCAGGTGTTATTTACCCCTTCCAACACCTGGGACTCCTGATAAGTCAGTCCCCTGGTAGCTTTTTCCAGGACAGTGCTGTAGGGCCTTTGGAAGAAGTAGGGACCCTTCATAAACCATACTGTTATCAGCACAATTCACACAGCTACCAGATGTGCAAAATCAAAACCACTGAGAGCACACAGGTAGAGGGGGCTTCCCCAGCTCTATCTGGCTGCTCTGAGATGTGCTCACTAGTAGAAAGTAGGTGTCAGAGAAAGAAGGGCTCCACTCAAAAACTGAGCCCGTGTGCCTGTGAGAAGATGCTTGTATTCTGACAACAACGTTGGGCTTCTTTTCAGTTGCTCCCCATCTGCTATCCTAGCACCTCCATTCCCTAACCCTCCACCCTGCAAACCTGGCTCTACTAAAAAGACCTGCTTATTAGAGAGAGTGGGCCCTTTTCTTGAGCCCTTCCCTTTCCTCTTATCTCTGGGATGAAGTACCAGGACGCAGGCTGGTGGAGGCGAGTGATTGCCCCTGGCAGCTGATGGTTCTGCAACGGGCAGGGCCTGTAGCTTTGCCTTTAAATATCAACCACACACAGACAACACCCTGGCAGCATGAGAGGTTTCCATGGTGACAGAATGCAGGCCATGACCTCTGTAAATGTAATCAGAGCACTGGGATTGGTGTGTGAGACAGGTTTAATTTCTCCTCCAGTGGAAGCTCTGTGGTCTGGGCCATACGTAGCCTTCTTACATTGACAGACAACCTGTTATCTTCACCAGGGCAGCTCTGCATATGGCAGTCTGCTCTGCCCCAGAGCTGCTCCCCCCACCACCTGAGCAGGCTGCAGGAAGTAAAAAGGTCACTGGGGACCAGTACAGCAGTCATATCAATACCTGGCCTCCCTATCCAGCCTCCTCTGAAGATGTGACTGTCCCTTATATGAGGAGCAGCTGTGGCATGGTACAGCGGGAGCCAGAATAAAGGCTCAGAAGATTGGCTAAAGTTTTAATCTTCTCTCTGTCACCAACAGTGTGACCTTGAACAAGTCATTTAGCCTCCAACTTTCAACGTCTTCCCACACAGGGAGAAAAAGTATGAGGAAGGGAAGCCTGAGAGCTTCCAAAGTAACCGTAAGAATATGGCACCCAGTTATGCTTAATGGGGGGATTCTGCCACCCCCAATAGAGTGCTGACCCAGGAAGTGAGTTTTTTATGTCACCAGCGCTACTCACGAGTGCTTCTAACCCTAATTCCCTGACTGTAAAAGGGGAAGGTAAGACTTGCAGCAGGACTCCCTCACCTGTATCCTGACTTGGAAATGGAACCAGGATGCAATTTCTTCTAAGCTGGCCCAGAATAGGAGACTAGAGCTTTGCACTTAAATGACAGGAAACAGGCTGAGAGAGAAACTGAGCAATGTTAAAGAAGGAGCCTCTTTCCTTGAACTGCGCTCAGCCTCAGCAAAGAGCTGCTCTGGCCACTTAAGTTCTTCCATCTTCTGATTCAGTTTACCAATGCACATGGTACCTGGCAGACTTCAGTTACAGTCACCCTGCTTTGGTTTTTTTCACGGTTCTAGTATAACACTCTGGAAAAAAACAGAAAAACAGCAAGATTTGGGCTTGGTTTTATTTATTAAAAAGAGATTCATAAGGCTGGATGACACATTTTTCTTCAACATAGAATCTCAGGATTTCAGAGCTGGAAATGGCTTTAGAAACCTCATGACTTAAAGTAAAAAACACAGACCCAGACTGGAGAAGTGATGTGCCCAAGTTATGGCAAGTTAACGGCGGAACCACAAGGGCATCGGGGCCCCAATCTACTAGGCTGAGTACTAATTTACCTCCTGAGTACTTTGAGCTTCAGACTGAAGCAGAAGGGAAGTGGGAAGAAGCATTGAAAAGTGGTTGTTGAACATTAGAATCCGGAAATGGTGATTTGGCTGAGACTATAGATAAAAGCTTTACCACTTCCTGTGTCAGCTGATGTGAAAAGAAGGAAGATGGAGGAAGATTCTGGAGAAGAAAATAGTTGAGAGACAGCACTGTGGGCTTCCACACAATTGTCCCAACATAATCCACATACTGTTTCTCTCAGGCATTTAAGGGGAGCATGAACTTGATTATTCAGGGGTTTTATTGGTTGTTGTCCAACACAGAATCATGAAATCAAAGAGCAATGAAGTTTACAGGAGCCTCAAGAGAACATCTGGTCTGGCATCATGTCTTCCGACTGCTGAGTAACTAAACCATCTAGAACAGACAATTTGATTGTCTCTCCTTTTCATTAAAGGACCCCAGTTCTTCAACTGTAAATGAGGAAATAAGGTTCCTTCCAGCTCTAACATGCCAGACGTCCATGATCTCCAAAAGTGGAGACTTTCCAGCCTTTTCCAATATTCCTTTGCAGTGTTTAATTACACAAGTGGTAATGCACATCTTGTAAGTAGCTCATTTCCCTTGCTCCAAGCTTAGCATCATTAGTGTGACAAAAACCAAGGGTATGTTCAACTCCAGGGGTTACCATGGACTCCAGGCCAGCACAGGCACACGCAGCAAAGGAGCCTGAAGCTCCTTCTGGTGTTTTAAGGAGGACAAGGAAGCAACCTGTTATGTTTTATTCATGTCAATTCAAGTTGTTAATACTCTAGCTAATAGGATAGTTCGAGTCAGGGCGGCATGTTTGGAGTCAAGATTACAGGCTTAGCTCAGTGGATCCATCAGTTTTACACAGAAAAGGAAAAAGGAAACAAAACCATTTCTGTTCTCTGGCCACACACTATAACCTTAACTCCAAAGAGGCTTTGGGTATTCATTTAGTCCCAAAGAAAAGCAGGAATACCAGTGTGGACTGCTTCGTTCATTCATTCATTCAGCATTTAGTAAGCTCCTTATGTTCAAAACCACCACCCATCTCTCAGTCTGTCATACTGTGGCGGCTTACGTGTCGCTATGATGCAGAAAGCTATGCCACCACTATTTCAAATACAACCAGGGTTACCCATGATAGACAGGTTTCAGTGGAGCTTCCAGACTAAGACAGACGAGGAAGAAAGATCTATTTCTGAAAATTAACTAATGAAAACCCTATGGACCACAGCAGAATACTGTCCGATATAGTGCTGGAAGATGAGCCCGCTAGGTGAGAAGGCATTCAAAATATCCAATGGCTACAACAAAGGACTTGAGTATATCAATGATCATGAAGATGGCACAGGACTGGGTAACATTTTGTTCTGATGTTCATAGGGTCGCCATGAGTCAGAGCCAACTGAATAGAAACTAACAACATGTTCAAAGCACTAGGACACAAACCCAAGAGAAAATATCACTGCCCTAAAGAAACATATGACCTAATAGTTGCCTTATGTTTCCATTTTCATTACTGAACCCAAATACTTGACCTATAAGTGCTATGTTAAAAATACCGTTTTCACATGAAATGACAACACAGTGTTCTCTAGAGACTAAAATGCTTGTTCGTTTAATGCCAGTGTTAGCTGAGTTCCCAAAGATGCTTGGTGCCAAAACAGAGGCTCACAACTTAGGCACTCAATTAATGTTTCATGTGGACCATGAGGTGTAGACTAAGACCCATCCTATACACAGCTAGGATGGGCAATCGCCTTTACGGTATGGTTTGAGGAATGCCGAAAGGCCTTCTGCCCTACTCTGGTGTACTCACATGCCTGAAATTCTTACCATGATGGCCTTAACTTTGAGTAAGTTATTATTTTCAGAAAGTCTGAGAGATAAGGCACATACTCCATCAATTTCATTTCAGCCAGCATTAACTGAATAGCTAGTATGTGCCAGGAAGTGTGTCAGGTACTAAGGATTCAGAAATGAATAAGACATGAATCACCTGGCAAGGCTAAAGTGTTGCCACATTAACACTCTTTATCCCATTAGTACACATCAGTTTCTCAGATAGTAACTGCCCAGAGGGACTGATATAGGACACAGGCAGGCAAATTTTGATAGGACCTGAAAGCAGGAAGTGTATGAGACATTTCACGTTATCTAGGAGAATTCAGGCCTGGGTGAATTTCAAATCAACTTGAGGGATTGGGTACCAAGGAAGAATGGAGAAAAAAAGGGATTCTGAAGGCAAGCCATATATATTTCATAATTTTTTATCTAGGAGCTCTGATCATTGCCCTCTGGAATCATCCTATCTTTGGTCAACTTTACTGAAAAATTTCAGGCTCAGATCTGGGCTTCCTCAGTGATTTAGCCTGTGCTAAGAAAAGTAATAGACTAGTAATGGTCCAGATTATCTCCCAGGTGCTACCAGGTTGTGGGTCCTAGGTTAGATCACTTTAACAATTTGTTCCCAAGTACTCTGAATCGAAAGCCTCCATCTGTCAAATGGAATGAGCTCAGCCCTTCTCCTTTCTTGTTTCCAGGATTTTCATAGATCTGGATCACTTCCTCTGCCAACCCATTTGGCTCTTGTATAGTCTCTCAGCTCCTTTTGAAAGCACCTACCCTTTGCTAAGGAGCTCATGAGGTGTGGCATCACCTACCATTTCCCTGACAAAGAGATTCCACAGCAGAGGTGCTGGGATCCTTAGTCACATAGTTTTATGTAACCACAGAGCCCTTTCCTTCCAAATGTGCTTTAGTACACCCAGGGGTTAGCTGAGGAAGGCTTAAGAACAACTACATGCTGCCTTCCACTCAAACTTTGTCACTGAATTGGCCCATCTGCCTTTATTTATACAATTTTATCTCAACTGTCTCATTATCTTTTCTAACAACCTGGCTTCTATAAGTGTCCTTTGTGTTAATCAGGAGTCTTGATTGTAAGAGACTTTCCCAATCTGAAATCTGGGGGTCAAACTTCATTCCTCTTTCTCCCTCTGACAATTCTACCTCTTAAATATTGTTCAAGCTATGATTCTTTCCAGACCCATTACCACCGTCCTGATCCAAGGCACCATTCTCATCTTGCTGCCCTTTAGCCTTGTGACCTCTCAATCCATTTTCTACCCTACAGCCAGTGATCTCTTAAAAAAAAAAAAAAAAACTGCTCATGTTCCTCTCCTACTTAAAACTCCAGTAGCTTTTCCATTGTAGTTCCTAACTTCTCAATATGACTCATAAGACCCCCCCACCACCACTATACATTCCTGTAGCATTTAGTACCATTCTTGACCTCCTTCTTATCTCTTCTGCCCTACCTCCTGCCATGATCTCCCTTACTCTCTGTCATTCCAGAAACAGACTTCAGTTTCTCAAATGAGCCACGCCCTCTCCCACTTTCATTTTTTCACATGTGCTGTTCCCTTCATCTAGGATACTCTTTCCCATACCCTTCATTCAGCTAACCCCTACTCATGCTTCAAGTCTCAATTTAAGCATTACTTCCTCGGGCAATCATCCTTGTCTCCCCAGGCTGGGTTATGTTTCCCTTTCATGCATTCCTGTAGCATATAGTACCTGTTATTTAAAACACACACATCCAATCTGTAATTACTTGTCTACCACCTATCTTCCCTTTGGACTATAAGCTCCTGAGGGTCAGGACTTTTCCTCTCTTGTTCACCACTGTAACCCCAGCACCTACTATGCCTGATGTATATTAGGTTTGTTGGGGGAACAGTCTGCCTCTATGCCTCCCATCCAGGCTGCCTAAGTAAAGGCCTTGGGCCCAGAACATTCTTTAATAAGAAGGCTGGGAATTAGGTTGCTCTCTCTCTCCCAGTTCCTCCTATTCTGGGCACATAGTAACTTTCTCTGTCTCTTGTACAGGCACCACATGGCAGCTGGTCAACCCCACTTCTATTCTGTTCCCAGCAGGGAGGGAACAAGGTCTGTCGACTACCGCACAAGAGGGGTGAATGTAGAACATCTGCTTTGCACTGACCATATGTAGTGATGATCCTGCTGGCCATGGGAGAGCTGTGCCCACAGTAAAGCAGATCTAGCTCTGTCTCTTCTCTATGTGAGTAAAGCATTTACCCACGCACTAATAGAGTGTGTGTGTGGTATGTGTCTTTTTTTGGTGACCTTGAACCCTAGTATGACAAGGTTCTCAATAAATGTTTATTGAGTAAGTGCTGCAAGGTAAGTCTTTCATTTGTTTTTCCTTTTTATTTTGAAATAATTTCAAAGTTACAGAAAGTTTACAATAGTACATATTCTTTACTAGGTTCATCAGTTGTTAACTATTGCCACATTTATTTTATTATTTTCTCTTTATATAAATTTACATATTTCTTCTAACCCATTTGAGAGTAAACTGCAGATATCATATTCCTCTCTCCATACTACTTCAGTAGCATTTCCTAAGAACAAGGACATTCACTTAACTAACACCTAGTACAATTATCAAAATGAGGAAAGTTAACAAAGATACAAAAACTCTAACTCAAATGTATGTTGTTATTTTTTAGAGAAGTAGAGTACTGAGGAAAGATGGGGGTCCAGGATTAAGTGCAGGCAGCCACAGGGTCACCTTCCTTGCGCCCTCCTCCCTCTCTGCCCTTGTTCAGGGGTCTCCTCAAAAACTGAAGCTGTGGCCTTGCTGGTTTGCCTAGTGTTCCCTCTGTGTCCCTCACTTGCACCATTAACGTCTCTGCGTCCATGTCCATTTCTTGCCTCAGCCGCAGTCCTCTGCTGGGAGGCTGAAGCTCTCCCGAACAGCATGGCTTTGTTTCACGAGATCCCAGCGAGAGGAAGAAGCCGGAACTGAAAGTTGGAGGAAAAAGGAAGAGACCGGAAGTGGGAAAATGGCTCCTGGGACCTGTAATCCTGCACGGACGTCTCAGAGCAACAGAAGACAGAAGAGCACAAGCTGTGGGGTAGAGCAAGATTTGCACACCTTGGGTCCTGGGACCATCCTGCTCAGCTGAGCAGAATACCAAACGAGGGTGTCTCGGAGCTGCACTTCACCTCGGCCAGGCAATCGACAGGAAAAGCAGCGAGCGAGACCGACAGACTGTCACTGGCAAAATGAACTGTCACCTCCCATTTTTCAGAGGCACAGCGGGATGAATTGCAGCCTTGAACCGTGCGGCCCGCTGCTGATTGAGTTCCGCTGTCTTAGAACCCCTTCGAACAAGGCGAGTTCATTTCAGACTGACGTCCCCGCGCTTATCAATTTAGGAGCCAGTAAAATTAACCGCTTCAGAGCTGATTTTCTCCCTCTCCGTGCTTGGATTCCACATCCGGAAAGGTCACCAAATAAATCTCTCCGGGTCTGGGCTAGCACAATATGCAGCTTGGAGATGGGGTTTCAGAAAGAGAAAGCTGAGCCAAACAAGAGTCCAGACCTGAAAAGTTACCAAAGGCACCTTGGCAGCCACTGGCCCATGCAGTGGTATGACAAGACAGGACTTTGGTAGCTCTACTCCTGCCCACATCAGTGGCTTCTGCTCCAAGACATGATATGGTTGGGTAGGGTTGGGTGGATGAGAATGGAGGTGCTACAGAACTCAGTCTTACAGCAGAGAGCTCTGTGCACAGTTTGGCTTCCCATCCCCAGGACCTTATACCTGGTAGACACCTGATAAATGTCAGTTGCATCAAGCTAGACTTGATATTTGCTTTAGCTCAATGATTCATTTGGAAAGTTGAGGTAAGTTAGCAGAGACAGGGCCTTGATTAGAGGAAGGGGAAAAGGAATATGTATACAGGGATAGCTTCACTGCCACAAGCCATTCATTGGACCCCAGTCCATGCTAGATGCCCCCTAACATGTCAAAATGCAGCTCTTTGGAGCAGAGCAGAAAGCTCCCCAGAGCAGAGTCCTCTGTCCTGAGAGGCAAGTGGCCCATGCTTCTCCCTCACCACACTCCATTTCTGCTCATAAAGCCCTGTCTAATGGGTCCAGTTTTTTTTTTTTCCAGTTAGCAAACCTTAGGGCTTCTTGTCTCCTCTGGACACAAATGGTTTTCTCAACACCCTTCTGAATGTCTTCCTACCAAGGGAGACTGTGGCAGTGTTTGCCTCTGGAGACACATCTGAACTGTTCTAGGATGATTTGGGGCTCCCAGATACACTCTACTTCTACCTAGAAGCATCCACTTCTCACCAAAGGGTTTTCTCTTAGAGGGACAGGAGACAGCTGCTTGCTTTGGAAGATTGTGCAAGAAAGAAAGACTTGTGAAGATAGCTTCAGCCAGGAAAGCTGGTGCTCTCTCCAATAAGGCATCAGGGTGAAGGCCACATAACGTTTATGCGCCTGCTAACATCCACCAACAGGTCAAAATCATGGACTTTGCTGCCCAGAGAGTATGTGTTCACATTTCTATTCTCATCCTAATAGTTTATTCCTGTGTTTTCATTGGGAGTATTTAGCCCTACACCTGGAGTGAGAAAATCTAGTTTTCAAATCCAGCTCTACCCTCCCTTGCTATAGGGTTTGAACAAATTACTTATCTGAGTCTCACTTTCCTCATCTATAAACCCACACAGTTGTTAAAAAGTTCAAATGGCTTCATGTAAATGTGAAGCCTTAAACTACAAAGCTATGTACAAATGTTGGGGTTTATTCATTTTAGTCTCAGCAACAAGGGAAAAATATGAGAATAAATGGCATATAGTAGCTTAAAACTTGAACCAGCAATCCTACTTTTAGGAATCTATTCCACAAAAATGCTCACATATGTGTGAAAGGATGTACATGTAAGGAATTTCACTGCAGCATTTTGAAAAATAGGAGACACCCTAAATGTCATCAATAGGGGATTGGATAAATAAATAAATGGTGCATATATGCTATGCAACACTGTGCAGTAGTTAAAAAGAATAAGATAAAGTCAATAAAAAACTCTTGTGGTGGTTATAGTCATGCATCAATGTCAACTTGTATAAATTAACACTTGTGGTTATCACATTGTTAGATACTTCAGTGTTCATTGTCAGGAATGATCGTATAAAAATACATCCAGCTAAACCTTAGGGAAATAACCTAGGCTTTAGACAAAATGGATCATCCTACACATATAGTTGCATTTTCATTTACTATACCATGGACATTCCTTCGTGTCAGTACTTTCACTTTTATAATTTTAAAAACTTTACACAGGAAAAAGAACATAGGCCCTGGATTATAAAGATAGTTCTCTAAGCTAACTATTGAGAAAAGAAAGGAGATTTGTAGATAGCTTAAGCGTGTTCTCAGGAACACAAATCTATAATATTCTAGCAACTGCTAGAATATTCTGGCAGCCTTCTGTTATAGGTTGAAAAAGACCTAAACCGGGAATCAGGTGTCTAGCACTATCGTCCCAGCCCTACCATTAACTCACTGTATGACATCAACCAAATCACTTATCTGGGCCCCAGTTTCCACATCCAGAAAATGAGAGTGTTACACTACATGTTCTCTAAGGTACCTTCAAGCTAAAAATTCTATGGTTCTATGAAATCACTTCTCAAAGATTCAATAAAGGATGTTTATATATAATAATAGTCTCTGGTCATTTCTGCCACCAACAGGAAGATTTTAACAAGGGCTTAAAAACTCACTTACATGCAGGGCAGTATACTAAGAATTTTTTATTTAAACCAGAAGATACAGTCCCTATCCTAAAGGAACTTATAAATTAGAAAAGAAAATAAGACTAGTTGAATCAATAGAAATATAGAAGAAACAAATTTTACAAAAGGAATATGCAAAATGAGACTGTTAGATAAGTGGATTAGATAAGTGGAACTCAAATTTGCATTCCTGGAAGCCCTAGGCTTGCTCAGAGGGGTTTGGAAGCAGCTTTAGGATTGAGGCAGAAGGATAAAGGAGTGAGTGCTGCCGCCCTCCCCCATCCCTAGTTTAATTGGAATATCATTTGTATCACATCTCTAAGAAATCTAAGAAAATTTTCTAAAGAAATAGGGCTACTACAATAATAATTTGAAAACCTCTGGCTTAAATGATTTCTAAGGTGAGTTCCATGTTTAAGGTTTCATGATTCTAACTTGTATGTAAAATAAGGTTTTTTATATTCTGCATTCAGTTTTGCATGTATATAGGAAATTAACTTTGTAAAAGTTAATTCTTCTGTAAAGCCTATAATTATTTTGTAATATATATAACCAACCCTAGATGTGCCTAATATAGTCAGATTTTTTCTAATCTGAATTTTCTGAAAATGAGACACAGTCGTAATAACAAAAGAATTGGATGAGAGCACAAGGCAGGCAAAGGGGTTATAAGAAAGATTTGCAAGGTCCCTGGAACACTATGGAGAAGCTGTTGATTTTATCAGTAAGGCAAAAGACACAAAATTGGAGGAAGAATTCCTGGGCTCTACCATTGATTTGGAAACGCTGGTAGCATAGTGGTTAAGAGCTACAGCTGCTAACCAAAAGGTCAGCAGTTTGAATCCACCAGGTGCTCCTTGGAAACTGTACAGGGCAGTTCTACTCTGTCCTATGGGGTCACTATGTGTTGGAATGGACTTAACGGCAATGGGTTTGGTTTTTTTTTTTTTTTTGGTTTTACCATTGATTTAGGTAATTTCTGTTGCATGAAACACATCTCAGAAAATTAAGAACAGCAATATATGGTAATGGCCACAATTGCTAAGGACTTCCCATGCGTTATTTAATCTTCCCAACTCCACGAGACAGTCTTTTCTCCCCATTTTCCAAATGAGAAAACTGGAACCAGGAATGATGAGAACTTTGCTCAAGGGCACAAAGCCAGGGTTCAAACCCAGGGAGTCTGACAGCAAAGCCCCTGCTCTCAGCCACCACAAGCTATACTCCATGTTGCTAATGGTGTCCTTCAGATGCTGGGTAGACAATTTGCCCTCCAACAGCCAAAGTGTTCAAATGGGACTCTGCCTCCAATTCCTCTATACATTTATTTTGCCTCATTATCCAAATGCAAAGAAGATTTTTCTTATTTCCCTTATCAAAGCTGGCCCTAGATAAAAAAAAATTATAAGGTGGTCACGGTTTGTTCATCCTCCCCTGTCTTCTATTATCAGCTCCTTCTTTACATCAGGAAGGAAAGCAATGCTGCTTCCATGAAATTTGTCCTAATGCCTCCAGGATAAATTGACTGCTTCTTCTTTTACGTATGCACTGAAGATGTGTGTATATAATACTTTATTGCCTGTTTTCCATTTGGTCCTCTCCCTGTCCAAGTAAGTCGTACCTGCCTTATATTTAATTCATCTCTGTATCCTCAATACCTAACATAGTGCCCAACATATAACAGAGGCTTAATGTTTATTTGTTTGAATGAATGAATGAAGTACACTCATGCTGCCCTATGCTTCTCAGAGTGTCCCACTGTAGCACCTCATCTAGTTTTGCCCTCCTTGGGAATCCCTTATTCCAACGAAACTTTGTTAGTTCTGGGCCCCCATTTCCCTGCAAGATCTGCTGTCTGTCCTGAAGAGTGATAACCAGCTAGCTAACTTCATGTGAAATCAGCGCTAATGAGGTTAAATTTAGCTGGGGTTAATATATCAATGTATTACTTCTTTTGGTAGCTTATTTTCATTTTAACTGGAAATAATTCCTTGACCTAACAAAACTATTTCTAATGGTGAATGCAATATGCCAGCATTCAGGGTGGATAGGGTTGGGAAATAGCTGGCAGGATGGTTTGAAGGACCCCTATTTAAGAACTCCTTAAAACTATGTCACCTACCTGCTTGGGTAGAAGAGTCACAGAGAATCAAAATGGCAAAGCACATAGACCCTAGCCCTGAAGGTATGTGTGGTCTCTATCTTGGCCAGATGAGTTGACCAAAGAGAAGAACCTTGATCTGTCACAGGAGTCTGGGGTTCTCCACTGGCCCTCAAGCCAGGTTAGAGTCATTTGCATGGCAGACTCTCTCGAGGAGAAAGGAGCCAGTGATGTGTTTGACTGGCATGGGGCTAGACTGCCGAAGGTGGCAGGAATCATCTAATAAACCCCTTCACTGTAGAGATAAAGAAACTGAGACCCAAAGAGGTGGGTGACCTATTTAAGGTCACAAAGTCAGAGCCAGGATTGTAACTAAGTTCTTTGTCTTCTTGAGCTAATAGATAGGAAATGTGTAAAACACCATATACATGTAAGTTATTAAGACCATTATTGGGGACAGGGCTCAGCAATCTAAATTATCTAATCCGAAAGGGCAGTGATTAAGGCTTCTGGACAGCAGCAGGCAGTATCATCTTGATCTCAGGAAAGTGCATTTAATCGTTGGAGCCAAATTCAGAGCCAGAACCCTAGCTACTAGAGAGTATGGAAAATACAGCATTTAGCTTTCCAGCCTCTCTAGTTCAAAAAGCACACCAAAACAAGTGAGAATGGATACTAAGTGTTAATTGACCTTATCCAACATGTTAACTATTATTAAAACCCTAGTCAAAATTGAGAGAATTGGTATCTTGTTTTAATTGACATTTATTTGACTAATGGTAACGGTAAACTTTTAAAAATGCATCTATTAATAGAACTACCATACAACCGAGAAATCCCACTCCTCGGAATATACCCTAGAGATATAAGAGCCTTCACACAAACAGATATATGCACACCCATGTTCATTGCAGCACTGTTTACGATAGCAAAAAGCTGGAAGCAACCAAGATGTCCGTCAACGGATGAATGGTTAAATAAATTGTGGTATAGTCACACAATGGAATACTATGCATCGATAAAGAACAGTGACGAATCTGTGAAACATTTCATAACATGGAGGAACCTGGAAGGCATTATGCTGAGCGAAATTAGTCAGAGGCAAAAGGACAAATATTGTTTAAGACCACTGTTATAAGATCTTGAGAAATAGTATAAGCTGAGAAGAACACATACTTTTGTGGTTACGAGGCGGGGGGAGGGAAGGAGGGTGGGAGAGGGTTTTTTGCTGATTAGTTAGTAGATAAGAACTACTTTAGGTGAAGGGAAGGACAATACTCAATACACAGAAGGTCAGCTCAAATGGACTGGACCAAAAGCAAAGAAGTTTCCAGGATAAACTGAATGCTTCAAAGGTCAGCGAAGCAAGGGCGGGGGTTTGGGGACTATGGCTTAAGGGGACTTCTAAGTCAATTCGCAAAATAATACTATTATGAAAACATTCTGCATCCTACTTTGAAATGTGGCGTCTGGGGTCTTAAATGCTAACAAGCGGCCATCTAAGATGCATCAATTGGTCTCAACCCACCTGGATCAAAGGAGAATGAAGAACACCAAGGTCACACGACAACTAAGAGCCCAAGAGACAGAAAGGGCCACATGAACCAGAGACTTACATCATCCTGAGACCGGAAGAACTAGATGGTGTCCGGCCACAACCGATGACTGCCCTGACAGGGAGCACAACAGAGAACCCCTGAGGGAGCAGGAGATCAGTGGGATGCAGACCCCAAATTCTCATAAAAAGACCACACTTAATGGTCTGACTGAGACTAGAGGAATCCCGGCAGTCATGGTCCCCAAACCTTCTGTTGGCCCAGGACAGGAACCATTCCCGAAGACAACTCATCAGACATGGAAGGGACTGGACAATGGTTTGGAGAGAGATGCTGATGAAGAGTGAGCTACTTGTATCAGGTGGACACTTGAGACTGTGTTGGCATCTCCTGTCTGGAGGGGAGATGGGAGGGTAGAGAGGGTTAGAAACTGGCAAAATTGTTACGAAAGGAGAGACCGGCAGAGCTGACTCATTAGGGGGAGAGTAAGTGGGAGTATGGAGTAAGGTGTATATAAGCTTATACGTGACAGACTGACTTGATTTGTAAACGTTCACTTAAAGATCAATAAAAATTATTTAAAAAAAATGCATCTATTAGCTTTTCATATTACTTCATTTGTAAATTACCAGTTCTGCTCCTTACCCATTTTTCTTTGGGGTTATTTATCCTTTTTTTCTTACAGATTGGTGAGAACTCTTTACATATTAAGGATATTAACTCATTGACCAAGGACAATTTTCAGAATGTCAGGTTTTACTTGCAGCCAGCCCTGATTTGATTAACCCAGTTCCTTTGTTTGGTATCCCCTCAGTACTTACACATTTGGTTGTTCCATAGATATTCAGCTTTATAACTGTACTCATGCTTTTTTCACTATTCAATAGCAGAACCAGGTTTTTC
This sequence comes from Elephas maximus indicus, assembly GCF_024166365.1. NCBI lineage: Eukaryota > Metazoa > Chordata > Mammalia > Proboscidea > Elephantidae > Elephas > Elephas maximus. The sequence goes on along the minus strand of NC_064837.1, from coordinate 45,056,992 downwards.
TATCAGAAAGCTAGGATGACTAGAGAGCTCTGTAGGTACCAAGGACAGACAAACACCAGTGGTCTGGAAAACTGAAGATCAAGGCAGACACCAGAAAGTGGGTGGTCTCCCTTGATCAAAAGTATGATGAAGGTCTAAACACCATGAGGTTAGTTGGCAAGATAGAGTAATCAGATCCCAGATGACAGGAGTCTTCTGTTCAGAAAGGCATTTACAGTTACAGCACAAGGTAACAAAACACATCTAAATGATCTTGATTTTTTTTTTTTAATACTTCCTGCCTAGGTAGGAGGATGTGGTTTCAGGAGCTAGAACTTCAGATCTGAAAAAAATGGCTTTAGCTGGTTAAGGAAGTCATATATAAAGTAGCAGCTGCTTGTAAGTCCTTAACTGTTGTTATAAATATATTTAATTGTGTCCTATGACTTATCAAATATACTTAATATATTTGGCAGTTTCTGTTAATAGCTTACCCAACACTCACCCTTCTTTCTTGCCTGCAGAGCTGCCTCCTATGATTAAAAAAAAAGTTACCATCAAGTCTATTCTGACGCATGGCGACCTCATGTATGTCAGAGTGGAACTGTGTGCCGCAGGGTTTTCAATGGCTGATTTTTCAGAAGTAGGTCACCAGGCCTTTCTTCCAAGGCACCTCTGAGTGAACACGAACTGCCAACTTTTCAGTTAGTAGATGAGCTGCTTATACTACCTAGACCCAGAAAACGCCAAATTTTTGCTTTCCCAGGTTCCCTTGCAACTAAGGTTGGTAACATGACTCAGATGGTCACATGAGATGTAAGAAGAAGACAACTAGGAAATGTCTGGGAACATTTCCTTCTAGTTAAAAGAATGAGAATGCATGAGGCTCTTGACCTTTCCTTCATGTCCATGGACATAGTTGTGTGAAGCCATTTCTTCAGCTATGATAACTATGAAGCAACCAGATCAAAGACCAAGAGCCAATACTGAGAATAAAGAAGCCATAAGGTAAAAAGAGCCTGGTCACTTGTGGTGTTATTCAGCCAATGAGCCAAAATAGGATCTCCACTTCCTGTTTTGTGAGACGGTAGAGAATTCTATTGAGGCTATTAGTTAACTATTCTGTTACCTGCATCTGAAAGCATCTTGATACATCCAAAAACAAAATGACAAAGAAACTGGGACTGTAAGTATATAAAACATGTTAGTATGTAAATAAGGGCGGAATGGTATAATGGCTGACACTGGAGTGCTCTATAGGGAAGTGTTGGGGGGAAAAAGGAGCAGGATCCCGTTCCTGGAGATTCTGACTTGATTGGCCTGGGGTAGGACATAAAGGTTGGTGTCTGCAGCTCCCCAGGTGATTTTAATGTGTAGATAGCATTGAGAACCTCTGATCTCATTGAACTCTTTATTTTATGGATAGGGAAACTGAAGATCAAGCAGTGCGACTGTTAGAAACCATGTTTTGCAAAATCAAGCCAAGAGAGAATTGTGTCAAACTGTCTATAGAGTCGCTTCTCCTCCTTAACTGGGTCCATCAGAGTTCCTTCCACTAGATATTGAGTGTCTTCATGCTAAACCCTACCTGCACTGAGTCCCCAAATATTGCACTCCTTCAGGGCAAGGGCAGGTGTCCTTTCCTAGACCCTTATCCTAGTATAAACTCATTCCCTTAGGGACTTACTGGGCAACTAGGAAACTAATCTTAAATGAATTCTAGCCAAGGTGTTAATGACAGATAATGGCTTAATGCATTACTCCTCCTAGATAACATTTCCATTTTAATAGAAGTCTTTAACTGCTTAACCTAAAGGAAACAGCCTAAGAACTGCAGGGAGGGCAAACACCTGTCACCTCTGCCCCTTCCCTGTCCTTGGAAGACATTTTCCAAATGGTCACTGAGGTCTTCCCTGCTAGGCGTGAACAAAGCCTGAGAACAAACCCCTTAGGGCAGTCCCTACCAATGAGTGATGGAAGCTAACATGTAAGATGAAACCTATTTGTCAACCCTATCATCAAACAAATATTGCCAGAGAACCTGAATCCTACCTTGGGGCTTGGTATTAGCTGTATGTGCGGCCTTAAGCAAGCTATTGAACATTTCCTGGACTCAGTTGCCTCATCTATGGCATCAGAATCATGCATCTGTAATGAATAGTTCATGATCTGCCAAAAAGAAAAAATTGCTGTGGAGTGAATTCCCCGCGTGTTATAGAGTAGAACTGCTCCATAAGGTTTTCTTGGCTTTAATCTTTATGGAAGGAAATTGCCAGGCCTTATTATTATTATTTTTATTGTGCTTTAGGTGAAAGTTTACAAATCAAGTCAGTCTCTCATACAAAAATTTACATACACTTTGCTATATACTCCTAAGTGCTCTCCCCCTAATGAGACTCCTTCCTTCCACTCTCTCTTTTCATGTCCATTCCGCCAGCTTCTGACCCCCTCTGCCCTCTCATCTCCCCTCCAGACAGGAGGTGCCAACATAGTCTCATGTGTCTACTTGATCCAAGAAGCTCATCCTTCACCAGTATCATTTTCTATCCGATTGTCCAGTCCAATCCCTGTCTGAAGAGTTGGCTTTGGAAATGTTTCCTGTCTTGGGCTAACAGAAGGTCTGGGGAACGTGACCACTGGGGTGCTTCTAGTCTCAGTCAGACTATTAAGTTTGGTCTTTTTACGAGAATTTGGGGTCTGCATCCCACTGCACTCCTGCTTCCTCAGGGGTTCTCTGTTGTGTTCCCTGTCAGGGCAGTCATTGGTTGTAGCCGGGCACCATCTAGTTCTTCTGGTCTCAGGCTGATGTAGTCTCTGATTTATGGGCAGGCCTTACTTTTGTGGTGCCACTGGGTAAATCTGAACCTTTGACCTTTAGGTTGCACCACCCAGGGACTCTCAAATCCTGACTTGGTAGCTCTTCAAACCAGTTGCTGCTACCGCATACCTCTTCCCATCGTTTGCCTTGCTTCCAAGTAGGGAAGGAAATTCACTCACAGCATGGGAACCACCGTTCTTTTCTTTCACCACTATTCGGAAACTTTGCTGTTCCTGAAAGGCTCTGGGGAAATAATGTAAACCAGCATTTGGGGCAGCTGGAAACCCTGGTGGAGTAGTGGTTAAGTGCTACGGCTGCTAACCAAAGAGGTCCGCAGTTCAAATCCGCCAGGCACTCCTTGGAAACTCTATGGGGCAGTTCTGCTCTGTTCTATAGGATCACTATGAGTCAGAATCAACTTGACCACACTGGGTGGGTCTAAGAAGCCAAATCACGTGACCCTTGGGGCCTAGTCATGTGGTTCAAGGAGCCCAAGGGGTGCCTTGTGGCAAATACTCCATCTTCCACCTTAGGGACCCTGTGAGTCAGCCATAGTGGGTGGTATTCCATCCCTAGGACAAGGAGTGGGTGTGATTGGTTCAGAAAACACATCAAGTGGGGAAAAATCAGGTGTGCCTATAAGGTTTTGTAAATTCCTTTCTAATTCTCAATGCTCCAGGAAATGCCTTTCTAATTCTCAATGCTCCAGGAAGGAATCTCAGAGATTAAATTAAGCTGTTAACCCTCTAGGCGCTCCTGTCGTTTATTGTTAAGGAATTAATAGGAATGCGGGAATGCAGATGGCCTGGCTGTCAACTCCGAGAGGCGATTTTTCTGATCTCCACGGACGTTTCCAGCATCTTTCATTAAGCGCTCATGTACCAATTTGTCATTTTAACCGAGCAAGAAAGAAACTCCTACTGAACTCCCTGCCTCAGGTGCTGAGAGTCAAACCCTCCCACCTCGAGGCCTACTGGGTTGCATCTACCCGGGAAGCTCCCAGCTGATGGATGAGTGGCCTCTGATGCGGACGGGGTTGAGGCGGGGATGGATTCAACGTCACTCCAGGAAAGAAGTCAGGATCCGAAAACCTTGCTGCCCTGGGCACAGGCCTCAGGAGACTACAGGAGATCCTGCTTGAGCAATTCTGAGCAGAACTGACATGTAAAAGGAAACAGTTCAACTTGCTCAAAGCGCTCCAGGACCCAGGTAACATGCTCAACGAGGAGAGGTGCCACCTACAGGAGAGAGGAAGATCTGCAACCTGGTCCCAAGAATTCAATCACTTTGCAGCAGGGATTGACCAGGACAACCCCTCCTCTTCCTTGTAATAACCCCTGACATTTATCGAATGCTTTTCTAGTGCTAGACACTGTCCTAAGCGCTTTACATGTATTAACTCTTACACCTCACAATAACCCTATGAGGTAGATGTTATTGGCATCCCCATTTTATAGACTAGGAAACAACAGCTCCAAGTTACTTGACCAAAGTCACACAGTTAGGAAGTGGGGAGGCAGGGCTCTCAACCCAGACAGTCTGGTTCAGGGCCTGTGCTCAAGCATTACACTTAGGAGAGCTTGGTGGAATAGTTCGTCAGGCCTAACTACTCCTGAATGTAACTTAAGGCCAGGTATGCAACTCTCTGGGCCCTCAGTTCTCCATTTTGGGCTCCCAATTTTTTGAGACTCCCTTACTCATGTAGAGAGAACACTTTTGCTAGACATAATCGTAGTTTTGTGTAATAATAAGTGGTAAAGATGCCAGAGACTGTATAGTCTCATCATCTTCCGTTTATAAATGAGAATCAGGGTGATAAGGGGCCCAACGACCATAGTCACTCTCTTAAAGGCAGGGAAGAACTAGAAGTCAGGTCTCCTGACTCCCAGCCCAGTGGTTCCCCTACATACAACGCTGCCTCTTTAATCAACCATAGCCAAGATGGGCTCTACACGTGGAAAGAAAGTTAATCATTCACAGTGTGTTTTCAGAGGCTCCTGGTCCAGCCTCTGATCAAAACATGCTTTAAAAAAAAAAACCTGGCAGCTATTGCCTGAAATTCCACCATTAGTGACTCATTCCTTTCACTAAAACTTTGATCCTATCCACTCAGGATGGTAATGCATTTAACTGTTGGCAGTCATTTCATGTGTCTGTGACTGAGTTCTAAAGCAGTGCCACTCAAAGTGTGGTCTGCAGACTGCACCATCAGAATCATCTAGAAGCTTGTTAGAAAAGCATGGATATCCTTCCCCTTCCCCCTCCCCCCACTGTATCAGAACCACCTTGGTTCTCAAACCTCAGTGTGTATGCTTAAGTTACCACCTGGAGAGCTTATTAAAAGACAAATTCCTGGTGTTCCCCACCATCACCATCACCAGAGATTGATTCAGCAAGTCTAGGACAGGATCTAATAAATTTGCATTTCTCACAAGCTCTCAGGCAATGCACCTGCTGCTGGTCTGAGGCCCACACTCTGAGTAGCACCTGAAGAATTCCTAATAGTAGATATTGGGAGGGGAGAAGAGGGAAAACAAGCAGTCTAGGGTAAAATAAGAGGGACAGGTTATCATCAAGGGTGAAAAGAGCACCACGTAAGGAGGCTTGGAATCAGAAACCACGCTGAGGATGGGAGTTCACAGTTGTGCCTGTGTCTTTCCATTTGAATGAGCCCAAATATTAAGACCATTAAGTAATTCAATGCAATGTACAAGTATTTGTAAATTGGGTTTATCTAGCTTATGGTAAAATCTGTTCTTGCCTCACTTTCTGCTGAATCCTGCCTGTCTCAGTTACAAATGGATATCTTCCCAATCCCCTCTGACCATCAGTTAGCTCTCCAATTTCATTCCAGAATTAACTGCACTGCAGTGGCAGACAAAGCTGGCCCAGTGGCAGGAATACTGTTCCCTGATGGTATCAGAGCCTCTTCTGTATTTATGTTTGCTGTGTGACTGTCACTTGTATACAATCACACAGAGACTCTGATATTAAGACTCGGGCTGGTAATCACCCCCATGACACAGCTCTAGTGCAAAAGGAAAAGGAGTTTCAGTGGCAACGAGATATCAAACACGAATTACATTGCCCTTGTACCAAAATAGGCATTTTTAGGAAATCATGTCTTCTGGTCCACCTTTGCTATACTTCAGGTTACTATGGTACCCAGAGGAACCCAGAGAGATAACAATCTCTTCTGTTTGTAAAGACCACTTGTGGAGGCAACTCCATGCCCTTGTACCAAAATAGGCATTTTTAGGAAATCATGTCTTCTGGTCCTCCTTTGCTATACTTCAGGTTACTATGGTACCCAGAGGAACCCAGAGAGATAACAATCTCTTCTGTTTGTAAAGACCACTTGTGGAGGCAACTCCATAACCTCCCTGTGGTAGAGTACATTATTGTTCAGCAAATATTCACTCTCCTCTATGCCCCTCCATAAAATGGGAGGAGCAAAATTCTCTACTCCACTGATGATGAGTTTAACCATGTGACTGAGTATAGCCATGTGACTTGCTTTGACCAATGGAATATAAGCAGAGGCTTTTAACTCTACTTTGCTTGGCTTGGCTGTTCATGTTCTGCCCTTTGCCATGAGAAGAGCATACTCCAGGTTGCTTCAGCCTGGTGCCAGAATGAAGCAGACCTGAACACAGCCCAGAACAGAGTCACCGCAGTCAACTTGCAAACCTGTGAGCAAGGAATAAGAGTTGTAAACCTCTGAGATTTTATATTATTTGTTATGTAGCACTATTCTAGTAAAAGCTGACTGATGTACTCCCTCATGTACATAGATATGCCAGTGAATTTTTTGCCAGGAAGTTCTTCGCTGTATCTAACCTAAATCCTTCATACCTTAAAAAAAAAAAAAAAAAAATCCACTGCCGTCGAGTCGGTACCAACTCATAGCGACCCTATAGGACAGAGTAGAACCGCCCCATAGAGTTTCCAAGGAGCGCCTGGTGGACTTGAACTGCCGACCTTTTGGTTAGCAGCCGTAGCACTTAAACCACTATGCCACCAGGGTTTCCTCATACATTAAGGTAAAGATCTATTCCATCTGTAGTTCAAACAAGAGGTCACTAGATTACTACTACACGACCACGAAATGTGGCTTGATTTGTTGAATGTCTATTTAGGCTAACAGAATTATTATTTGTATTTAAAAAGTATATTGCATGCTTATCCCTGCTGGAGCTATTAGATGGTGGGTCCCCAAGAAGTGTAGCCTCCTTTAGGAACCAGAGGGGTTACAATGAGAGAGATGAGAGTTTGGAGACTTGATTAAAAGATTGAAGAACTCCCTTATTCTCTGTCAGCCTTCTTTCCTAGCACTTATCATAGTTTGCTTTTTTTTTTTCTTTTTTGCCTGTTTTCTTTTTTTATTGCTCTGTCTCCCCAAATTAAAAAAAAAGTGTTTACATAGGGCAGGGGACATGTTTGTCATGTTCAGTACTTAGTCCTCCAGTACCCAGCACAGACTCTGGCACATAGCAGTAGTTCAAAAATTATTTGTTGAATCAATGAATGAATTCTTATAAAGCTTGTCTTTAGGGAAAATAATGAAAAAAGCATGGGTTTTACAATCTAAAGATCTGGCTCCAACACTACATGATCTTAGACAGTTCAAGGGGCACATGATTATGAAAGGCCTTGGCTAATAGGTCAATGGGGAGCCACATGATCAAGACAGCATCTTGGGGTGATGTATCTGATTGCCATGCCCAGAAGTGGTTTAGAAGAGAGATACTAGTTAGAAGCAAATTTCAAAGTGAGGTGATAAGGGAATAAAATGTGAGAGTGGCCATGAAAGTTAAAAGGAGTGAGAATGGGATGGAAGATTCAATAATCCTATTACTTTATAGGATAAAGGGGAAGGAGAGAAGGTGTGTCTAAGGTATATCTCCCTGATATTATACCTGTATAGCTGAAAAAATAGTACTGCCCTTAATATAGAAATATAGAAGTTTGGAGAAAAGGCCAACTATGTTTGGGAGAGATAAGAAGTTAATTTAGACAAAAAGAATTTTAGATAACGGGAGTTATCGAGTGAAAACATCCAGCCCATAATTAGAATTTTCAGGACAGCATCTTGAGAAGGAAGTCAGCTGGAAGTGTGGACATTAGATTCATGAAGGTGGCAGGTATAGGAAGAAGAAAGCCAAAGACAAGACCCATCTTGATGGGCACCATGGTAATGGGGGCCATCTAGGTGAATTAGCGTAACAAAATTCATAAAGAAAATGTTCTACATCCAACTTTGGAAAGTAGCAGGTGGGGTCTTAAAAGCTTGCAAGAGGCCATCTAAGATACATCTACTGGTCCCATCCTGTCCAGAAGAAAGGAGAATGAAGAAAACCAAAGACACAGGGGAAATGTTAGCCCAAAGGACTAATGAACCACAGCCTCCACCAGCCTGAGCTCAGAAGAACTAGGTGGTACGCGGCTACCACCACTAACCACGCTGACAGAGATTACAATAGAGGGTCTCCAATAGATTGGGAGAAAAAATACAGAACAAAATTCAAATTCACAGACACAAAAAGAAAAGGGAGAAAAAAAAAAGACTAGATTTACTGTTCTGACAGAGACTGGAAGAATCCCGAAGACTATGGACACCCTTTTAACTCAGAACTGAAACCACTCCCAAAGTTCACCCTTCAGCCAAAGATTAGCACTGGGTTTATAATATAAATAATAACACACATGAAAAATGTGCTTCTTAGTTCAGTCATGTATACAAGACCGAGACCAAAAGGGCAACACCTGCCCGAAAGCAATGAGGAGAAGGCAGGAAGGGAAGGAGAAATGGATGGATAGAAACAGTGAATTGGGGTGTAGAAGGAGAGAGTGTTGACATATTGCGGGGATTGCAACCAATGTCACAAAACAATTTGTGTATAAATTGTTGAATGAGAAACTAACTTGCTCTGTAAACTTTCACCGAAAGCATAAAAAACCAAAAAGACCAGCCTTGAGGACTGCCTAAATAGAGAGGGCAGGAGGGGGAAGAGTGGCTGGCAAAAGGGATAGGGCAAGCAGGACCAGCAAAGTGTCTCAGAAGACAAGAAAAGGGAGAGTTTTGATGTCCAGCCTTGTCTCTGGTGGGAACAGCATTGGTGGTCAGGTCTCTTGGGGAGGCCTTCTGTAGGAGTAGAGAGTAACACCCTGTAACCAGACTCTCCCCTCTAACCACCTGGGTGGCAGGAAGGCCCCCAGGCTTTGTGAGCCTTTGAAGAAAAATCCAAGGAAGGGAAAAGGGAGAAATGTAATCAATAAAAATGAGCCTTGTTTTTTTCTACTTCGTATTCAGGAAGCAATCCAGGGCTGTAGCTGGTACTCTGATGGGTGTGTTCTGGATGTTCAGAAGGTCATCTGGCATGGAGACAGGCTAAATTATGGCCAGAGTGGATGAATCTGAGGAGGTTCCCCATTAACATTTATTAGGAATTGTCATCGCTTCCACCGGAATGGGCCCCAGATGTGGAAACCCTGGCTGCCCCAGACTTCTCTTCCGGACTGCAATCTCTCCTCTGATTTATTGTTATTAAACATGACCAGATTTTGTAGAGGGGAAAATTGAAGAAAGCAACACACACATGGGGAACTGTTGGGTGAGGCTGCCAAGAGAAACAAACCATTTTATTATTTCTGGTGGTAGTAGGAATTCATGGAGATGCAAAACATTGTTAACAAGATTCAATGGTGCCTAACTATTTTCTAAATAAAAAGGACACAGGCTTGAACTTCTGAGCAGTCTGTTCAAAGGGCAAATGTCTTATCCTGAAAGTGGGAAATACCAGGAATGGAGAATCAATGCTTGGAATTCTAGAATCCATGGCAGTAACCTTCTTCAAAATATATTACTTTACAGGGCTCGATGACTTTCTGGGAGTCGGTTACACCCACTGGATACTAGGTCGTTTTTTTAATCAGTAATATTTACCCTCTCATTGTGTAACTATTTTGAGAGATACCAAGAAGTCAAAGTCATAATCCTGCCTTTTGATAGCTTGTAATTTCTCTCTTTCCTTCCTTCCTTCGTTCATTCATTCATCCAACAAAATTAAGCATTATTCTAGGCCATCAATGAAGTATTAGGAAACAAGACAGAAAACATTCATGCTCTTAAAAACCAAAAAAAAAAAAAAAAAATCCATTGCCGTGAAGTGGGTTCTGACTCATAGCTACCCTACAGGACAGAGTAGAACTGCTCCATAGAGTTTCCAAGTGGTGGCTGGTAGATTTGAACTGGTGACTTTTGGTTAACAGCCGATCTCTTAAACGCTGAGGCCTTAGGACACTTATATGTCTGTAAAGAGACTCAAAGTCAGAAAATCATGAAAAACTAGCTACTAGAAAAAGAAGTGTGTTGAAAGGAAGGCAGCATAAGGAAAGGACACTGTATTAGCAGTCAGGAAACCTGAATTCCAGTCCTGGCTCCATTACCTAAGAGCCTTGTGAGCTTAGGTGAGTTATTATCTTCTCTGAACCTCAGGTTCTTGTTTGTTAAATGGTGATGAACCTACCTTGCCTTATCTCATAAGTTTGTTGTAAAAATTAAATGAGGTAATGTATTTGAAGAGTTTCTTGTAAACTGTACATTGCTCTGCGGTATCAGGTGTTTTTATGATGAAGTGCCAAGTAAAAGGTTCAGTGAATGTAATGGGACAGTACATCCACTAGCCAAGAATCTGCGGGCTCACCCTCTTCTGCTTTCCTTTGAGGGAAAGGTGCAAGGAGTATCATTTCTAGGCCACCGGACATATGTCCCTTGGGAAGGCTTTTTCTAGTGGGGTCTGGATATCTGTTGCTGACCTTGCTAGCAAGCCATCCCTGGGAGATCCTGATTTCACTGTGGCTCTTTTTCCTTTTATCCCATGTGGGAAGTATTTGTTGTTGTTGTTGTTGTTAGGTGCCGTGGAGTCGGTTCCGGCTCATAGCGACCCTATGCACAACAGAACGAAACACTGCCCAGTCCTGCGCCATCCTTACAATCATTGTTGTGCTTGAGCCCATTGTTGCAACCACTGTGTCAATCCACCTCATTGAGGGTCTTCCTCTTTTCCTCTGACCCTGTACTTTGCCAAGCATGATGTCCTTCTCCAGAGACTGATGCCTCCTGACAACATGTCCAAAGTATGTAAGACGCAGTCTCACCATCCTTGCTTCTAAGGAGCATTCTGGTTGTACTTCTTCCAAGACAGATTGGTTTGTTCTTTTGGCAGTCCGTGGTATATTCAATATTCTTCGCCAATACCACAATTCAAAGGCATCAGTTCTTCTTCGATTTTCTTTATTCATTGTCCAGCTTTCACATGCATATGATGCGATTGAAAATACCATGGCTTGGGTCAGGCACACCTTAGTCTTCAAGGTGACATCTTTGCTCTTAACACTTTAAAGAGGTCCTTTGCAGCAGATTTACCCAATGCAATGTGTCTTTTGATTTCTTGACTGCTGCTTGCATGAGTGTTGATTGTGGATCCAAGTAAAATGAAATCCTTGACAACTTCAATCTTTTCCCCATTTATCATGATGTTGCTTATTGGTCCAATTGAGAGGATTTTTGTTTTCTTTATGTTGAGGTGCAATCCATACTGAAGGCTGTGGTCTTTGATCTTCATTAGTAAATGCTTCAAGTCCTTTTCACTTTCAGCAAGCAAAGTTGTGTCATCTGCATAACGCAGGTTGTTAATGAGTCTTCCTCTAATCCTGATGCCCCATTCTTCTTCATATAGTCCAGCTTCTTGTATTATTTGCTCAGAATACAGATTGAATAGCTATGGTGAAAGAATACAACCCTGGCACACACCTTCCCTGACTTTAAACCAATCAGTAGCCCCTTGTTCTATCCGAACAACTGCGTCTTGATCTATGTAAAGGTTCTTTATGAGCACAATTAAGTGTTCTGGCATTCTCATTCTTCACAATATTATCCATAGTTTGTTATGATCCACACAGTCGAAGGCCTTTGCATAGTCAATAAAACACAGGTAAACATCCTTCTAGTATTCTCTGCTTTCAGCCAGGATACGTCTGACATCAGCAATGATATCCCTGGTTCCATGTCCTCTTCTGGTGGGAAATATAGTGAGTTAATATAGGACACGAGGAAAGTCTCCAAAGATGCTATGTCTAATTACCATTGCTGTTGCATTGTCCCTCTTTCAGAAGATCATCTAAGTTCCTGAGGAGAAGGAATTGTATTTAAGACATTTTAATCCATTTTCCAGCTTTACATTCCTTGCCTACCACAATGCACATATATTGTACATATATACACACTAGTGGACACATATGCATACACCTGCATCATGTCTGAGATTAATGGGGTTATCCCTAGAGCCAACCTTCTTCATACCAGGCAACTGGACCAAGTGTCCAGGGGCTAAGGCCACAGCCACTCCCTTCTGCTTTGGAACAGAGATTCCATGTGGTCTCCTTCCTAAGCCTCATGAGCCCATGCTTCTTTAATCTATAAAGAAGAAATATTTAACCTGCTTTCTGGTACTCATCATTACCCGAGTGAGAGGGCTCATCAATCCATAGACGGGAACATCTCTGTCTTCTCCATGTCCAGCAGTGGGAATACTGTCCAAGATTTTTCTCCTGGTAGCCATCCTCCCTGCATACAAACAAGCACACCTTTTATTTAATATTCAGGGTTTGTGAGCTGTGCTTTCAAAAGAGTTTACATTAGGTGCTGGGGGTAAAGCAGAGGCCTCAGTTATAGCCAAAGCCCATCGATAACAACATCCTGGCAACGTTAAAAGGTATACAAGTAAGATGGCCATTTGGCTGTGATCCTAACCAGGGGGAAATTCTAATGGAGAGGCTTCACCCTTGCATCCCAGGACTTGGCTTAAAACTTTCGTCTTTTGTGGAATCATTAGCTTTTTCCAGCAGTCTCGATGGTAGGGGTGGGGGATAATGAAAGAAAGAAAGAGAGGGGGGAGATTTGGAGAATTAGCTCTATTCCCTAAGGGTTTCCTCCATTGGAAGGGTCTGCCTGAAAGTTCTGGGGTCTGCAAACTCTCACCTTTTCAGCTTGGCCTAGGTAGATTCTGAGGAGAGGGAAATAGATTTCTTGGTTGTTGCTAGATGGTTTGTTTTCTCCAGAAGAATATTTTGGTAGAAGGAAGAGAGGGGAAGGAGTAAGAGGATTTTTACAGCCTTGATTCTCTGAGTTAGATAAGCCCGTCTGGGGCTTTCAGGAGGGGTAGATAGTGGCCCAAGACTCTGTTACTCAAAGTATAGTCCACAGAGCAGCAGCATCACTTGGGATCTTAGGCCTCACCCTAAACCTACTCAGTCAGATGCGTTTTAACCCCTAGATGATGAGTATGCCCACTGAAATTTGAGACGCACTACCTTAGGATGCTAGCATGGGAGGAACTTCTTGTTATGAGCCATGCAGAAACTGTGCTAGATAATCTCTCTGCCCTTCCAAATCCACTCTCCACCCTTCTCTCTGTTCTTGGAGCTGAGGGGTGACCTTTATGAACTGCTTTAACAAACCCCCTTCTCCTCTGGCTTCTAGCTGGGTTGAACAATGGTCAGTGTTCAAGAAATGGTAGCTTTCTATTTTTGAGACAAAGATTAGACAGGCCTATAAAACAAAAAATAATACACGTGAGGAACGTGCTTCTTAGTTCAATCAAATATTCAAGACCAAATGGGCAGCTCCTGTCCAAAAGCAGGACAAAAAGGCAGGAAGGGACAGGAACTGGATAAATGAACACAAAGAACCTTGGGGTGGAAAGGGGGAACATGCTGTCACATAGGGGGTTTTGCAACAATTGTCACAAAACAATACGTGTATAAAATTTTGAATGGGAAATTAACTTGAGCTGTAAACTTTCACCTAAAGTACAATTTAAAAAAATCATCTGTATGAGACCAAATGGTCAACAATTACTTTAAAACAAAGACAAGAAGGTAAGGGGACAGGGAAAGTAGATTAATGGAAACAGTACAACCAGAACGGAAATGATAAGAATATTCATGCATTGTGAGGAAAGTAACCAACATCACTGAACGATTTGTGTAAAAATTGTTGAATGGGAACCTAAGCTACTGTGTGAATCTTCACTAAAGATGCAATAAAATATTATTTAAAAAAAAAGAAATGGTAGCTTTAATAGATTTGCCTGAAGATTTTATAGCAGAAGAGGAAGACAAGCTTTTATCATACAGTATAAACCCCTGGACGAGACTGAGAGTAAGGACAGCGTGAGATCTGGATATTTATACCCCTAGCTCCCTGCCTGCTGGGCCTCAGATTGACAGAGGCTATGTTCCTCAACTAAAAGCCACAGCTCCTATAGGTCAACCCTCTCCTAACGCACTCTTCAAACTCTAGAGGCTGCTCCCTCCCCTGATCCTTCAGGCCTAGAAGTAGTCATGGTTCCCCATTCTGGCTAATTTCACCATCCCTTGTGGGTTTTCCTTAACCCTGCCTATATCTTTATAAACACTCAAGATTGTTCAAGTGTGCTATGTGTTTCCCACCAGGACCCTGATCGATACAGGAGCCTGGAGAACAGGCTCATCACAGAACTCGCAGAAGCTCTTGCTTAAGGTTAGAGGATTGGACTACATGAACACTTTGGATTTAAGGGTCTTTAAGACCAAAATAAGAGCCTTGGTAGGGCAGTGGTTAAAAAAAAGTGGTTAAAAAGCAGTTTGCTGCTAACCAAAAGATCTGTGGTTTGAACCCACCAGCCACTCGGTGGGGGAAAGATGTAGCAGCCTGCTTCCGTAAAGATTTACAGCCTTGTAAACCCTATGGGGCAGTTCTACTTTGTCATATAGAGTTGCTATGAGTTCGAATCTACCCAAGGGCAGAGGATTTGGGTTTTTTGGTGGTTAAAACCAAAATAGCCATATTGAATCAGCGTACTAGTTCTTGTGCAAATCATTGTTTCCAGAGTAGAAAATATTTCACAGGAGCATTCGTCACCTTCTCCAACATGCCTTGACTTCTATGATACAGCCTGTCTGCCTTGGTGGACAAGTGAGGGTTACATGGGGGTGGACTGGAGCTACCTCAGACAGGCTTGTGCGTGCTGATTGTTAAAATTTCAAGAATTTTGCTAAACAGTTATTTTAAACAATTTAAATTTATAAAAAATACACATAATTAAACTATATTTAAAGACAAAATAATTTCATGTGCCATCTGGTCGGCTCCAAGTCATAGCAACCCTGTATGACAGAGTTGAACTGTCCCACAGAGTTTCTTAGGCTGTAATCTTTACAGGAGCAGGTTGCCAGTCTTTTCTCCCACGGAGCTGCTAGTAGGTTCAAACCTTTCATTTAACAGCCAAGCGCTTGTTATCTAAGCTCTTGAGGTTATTTATGTCCATTGATCTTTGTAATGAAAATACTATATAATGGCATACTGCTGTGCCTATCTTCACAATTCTGCATTCAGGGATGTCATATTGATAGCTTCAAATCAGCCATGACAGGAGTATTCATACCAAAGAAATGGGCAAACATTACAAATCAGGACTTTTTTTTTAGAGAGCAATTTGCTAAACACTTTCCAGCACACCACTGAGGTCAGTCCCTATCTTTGGAGAGATGGATGGCAGGAAAGGAATCCTTTTGAGATGGTCCGTGGTGTTCTGACTTCGATAGTTTTAGGAGAGATCCATATGCTTGGTTTCTGTTGAGAGAAAGCAAAGTGGAATGGACTTGGCACTTAACCAAAAGGATAAACTAAACAGAGTGGGAAAAGTCCTCTTTGGCTTCTTAGGACAGGGTGGATTAAGCAGACTTTTTAGCATGTGAGATGTGGTATTCATAATAACGTACTCTCAAAATGGGGTTGTTTGTTTAAAAGCTCTCAGAGTACTTTACATCTATTACCTCCTTCATCTATTAAGTATCTGAGTGACCGAGGAGAGAAGCAACAGAGATGCTTCTCCTTACGGATGGAAAAACTGGGGCCCAGGGAGGTTAAGTGACCTTTTCAATCTTACAAAACTGAGGCCCTGAAAGGCTACCTAGTATAGTATTCAGATCTAGACCCCAGCTGAAATCCCTCCTCCACCAGCTACCACTTCTGCGACCTTGAGCAAGTTGTCCAAATGTTCTGAGCCTCAGTTTTTCATCTGTGGAAAGCTGTGGGAGG
The DNA here is from genome assembly GCF_024166365.1 of Elephas maximus indicus. Classification (NCBI taxonomy): domain Eukaryota; kingdom Metazoa; phylum Chordata; class Mammalia; order Proboscidea; family Elephantidae; genus Elephas; species Elephas maximus. Next base: position 45,041,051 of record NC_064837.1, on the reverse strand, counting down.
AGGAAATGGAAGAATGTGCATAAAGCCCTAGCACAATGATGTATTTGTGGTCAGTGCTCCAAAAACGATGAGTTTCATAGATACACCCAAAGATTTTGTAGGGGAACAGGAGAAAGAGATTATATTACAAAGCACAAACAACTTTAATGGACACAATGAACATCATTTTTCTTAACACATCCACTGGTCAACCCAATTAGTATGATATTTCACTGGCTTCACCACCGCTCCTGTCCTCTCTCCATCCTGTTGGCATCTCGCTCTCCCTCCTCTTTTCTCTCTTGTTTCTCTCCTCTCTCCTCCTCTTCTCTGCCTTATGCAGAGCAATATTCTCCCTTCTCTAAAGTTTTGGCAACATCTGCCGCCTAAGGACACAGATGAGCACGTATCAAGGCACTCTTCTAAGCAGAGAGTTCCCTTCCTAAGAGAAATTCTGCTGAATAGAATTTTTACCACTTCATTATACCTAGAGAACTGTTTGCGAAGTGTTTTTCCATCCAACATTTTCTTTGAACCTCAGAGCCACCCTGTGATGTAGATAAGGCAAGAATTATAATCACTTTACAGTGGAGGAAACTGAGGCCCAGGGGCACAACTTTAAATGGCTGAGTCAGAACTTGAACCTGGCAATGTACATTGGGCAACACCATGCTGGTAGTGATTCTTCTTTCTGCAGATTGGGCATTTACTAGTCTGCCTCCTAGAGGAATCTGCTAATTCTGCTCTCTCTGTCATTCAGTTATTGATCTAAACTGAGAGTCCCTAAGAGTGGATTCCTGAGGACTGGGTACTAGGCACTGGGTGAGGAGCGGAGAGACCTCGGTTGAAGCTTAGATTCCTTTCCCAGTTTGCTCTACAGCCTTGAGCAAGGAGAATAGTCAAGAGGTGGGAAAGTATTGAACAAATGCTATGTTCTTGGCACTATGTGCTAGGAACTTTACACTGATTACTTCATTTAATCTTTACTACAACTTTGTGAAATAGTATCATGATTCTAATTTTAAAGATGAGGAAACTAAGGCTCAAAGAGCTTATGAAACTTGCTCATGGTCATATAGGCAGTAAGTGATGGAGAAAGATTTTAAACCTGCCTCTCTCTGAACCTAAATTCCACCTTCACTTCCCCATACCACATTGTCCGCCAGTTTTCTGAGGTAAATCAAGGCATCTAACCTCGCTAGATCCCACTTACACTTCCATCAACTGATGGATTTGTTCTTAATCTGGTAGGGGGCACTAGGCTTGGATGCTTTCATTCCCTTATGTTTCTTCTCCCCAGTTCAGAGGTTACAGGTTTGATTACTCCAGCCCTCTCCCCCAGCTACTTACCCTGTACCCCCCACCCCCCACCCCCTACCCCCATGACGGCCACATTTCGCTTAAGGTTAGCAGCCACGCCTCTCTACTTCTTCAAGGAAGTGAGAGAGCAAGTACAACGGGTGTTGGCTCCACACCCACAACTCATTCCTAGCCTGGGGCAGACTGTTCATTAGAGGGCAGGCAGGGAGGAGGGCAACAGAGATCCATCCAGGTGTAAGTCGACAGGTACATACACCTGCTTCTAGCCAGAGGAGCTAGCTGCCAGGGGAGACCTGCCTCATAGGAGAGGACTTCTGTCTAGAAAGGGGAAGGGGAGGGAGGAGGGAAAAAAATACAACCGAGATTGGATCACCCTAATTATACAGCTCTAAATCACTGAGAACGTTGGCTCAAACATCCAAGTGGTGGAGGATGGATTTTTACTTTGACTCCTGCTAATTTTCGTTGATTTATGTGGTTTGAAAGCATTTATTTTCTGCTCAGAGGTTGCCCAGCTCCTGCTAAGGAGGTGCAAGGCTCCCCTAAATGCTCTCACCGTGGAGAGGCAGGAGGCAGGGGTGGGTTTTAGGGCAAGGGCTAAGTTTACTGCTTGGTTTCAGCTACAGCCTGAGAGAAAAGGGGGCCTAATGGGAGCTGTTGGCCTGCCAGAGCAGGCTCCCTGCTCCTGTCTCCAGAGACCGCCTGCTTCTGGTCACAGCTCCTTGAGTTTAACAGTCCCGGCAGCTTAGTGCTCTGGTTTTTATGTGCTAGGCTGTAATATTTGGTGAGCTGTGAGATGAGGTGGGAGCATTTGCAACTGGCATTTCCCTTCCAGCCCTGCCCTGTGATACGGGCCAGTGGTGTGACAAAATGAGTCTGCTCCTCCTCTCTACTCTGGCTCCCCACCTGTGGCTATTTGGTGCCATGCCCTTTTCTCCTCTTGCCCATGATCCCATATCTGCTAGACTCCCATAGCTCTTGGCTTTTGAAAGGTGGTATTCAGTCTTCACATTCCAACCCATCTGCTCAGTTAAACATTTTAAAGAGCAATCCTGAGTCTGCCCAGGACCACATTCCAAAAAGGAAGGGGTTGTGTGTCAGGAGGGAGGCTTTCTAAATGTCATAGGCTCTGTTAAAATCTTGACTGATGATGACAAACTAAAGAGGGAGCCACTGGGTCAGCCAGTGAAGGTCAAGTTTTCTTGGGGATTAGAAGCATGAAAAAGCAATGTCCAGACTTTGAAAACTCCACTTCCTCTACCAGAGACTTATGACAAGCCATTTGGACACCTCTGTTCCATTTCTCCAGGTCTGTGGTCTCTAAGCCCTCTCTGCCCCTCCCCCTGGCCCAGGGTCAGAGTTCAGATTCCTGTGGGTCCCTCCAGGCATCCTCCATCTACAGTTGTCTTATTTTCTGCTCCATCTTCCCTCTCCTGACCTTTCAGTTGCAGCTGCCTCCCAGGAATGGGGTAAAGTTTGCTATGGCAGGGTAGCGCAAGGGGGCAGAACAGGAAAGTCTGATGATTTTTAAGCAGGTAGTTTTTTTTTTTTTTTTAATATACATTTTCTTACTATTTATTCTATAAACCACAGAGAGAGGAGTGTTGGAGTATCCAAATACAACAAAACTTTTTCTTTTATTTTTTAGTTCCTTTAGTTAGGACTGTTACACCTTTGAGAGCTGACAACTTTTGTTTCTGTAATGCACTTCTTATCCCAAATAATTATCCTTTATGTAAAAGTCTACTCTGTCTGAAAATAATATTGCTACTCAAGGTTATTTATTTATTTTTGGTCCGTGTTTTCGTAGTATACACTTCTCTATATTTTACTTTTTTTTTTTAATTAAGTTTTATTGAGCTTCAAGTGAACGTTTACAAATCAAGTAAAACTGTCACATATAAGTTTATATACACCTTACTCCGTACTCCCACTTGTTCTCCCCCTAATGAGTCAGCCCTTCCAGTGTCTCGTGACATTTTTGCCAGCTTCCAACTCTCTCTATCTTCCCATCCCCCCTCCAGACAGGAGATGACAACACAGTCTCAAGTGTCCACCTGATACAAGTAGCTCACTCTTCATCAGCATCTCTCTCCTACCCACTGTCCAGTCCCTTTCATGTCTGCTGAGTTGTCTTCGGGAATGGTTCCTGTCCTGGGCCAACAGAAGGTTTGGGGACCATGACCGCCGGGATTCCTCTAGTCTCAGTCAGACCATTAAGTATGGTCTTTTTGTGAGAATTTGGGGTCTGCATCCCACTGATCTCCTGCTCCCTCGGGGGTTCTCTGTTGAAGCAGGTAGTTTTGAGTCTATATAGATGAAGAGCTTCTTAATAAAATTATTACCAGAAAATGATTCTGAGCTAGATGCAAGCCCAGCCTTCAAAAGGAGCAGTGGAATCTGCTTAACACATCTTTAAAAATAGAGAGTGTCTTACATACTTGGTATGGATTTCTGTGGCCTAGAAATAGTAGGATGGGTAAGATAACTTCTAGGCTTCTGAGGGACATTCAATGCAAATTAAATAATTAGTTAGGCTGTGTTATAGATTGAATTGTATTCTCCAAAAAGTTATGTCGAAGCCCTAACATCCGTACCTATAAATATGACCCTGTTTGGAAATAGGGTGTTCTTTTGTTATGTTAATAAGGTCATACCATAGCGAGGTGGGTCCTAAGCCTAACTTCTCCTGAGCTGAGTCTTATAAAAAGAGCAAAAGACACACAGACACACAAGGGAAGATGCCATGTGACGATAGAGGCAGATATATCTATAAGCAGTAAAGGAACACCCAGGATTGTTGGCAGTCACCAGAAACTAGGAGAGATGCCAACAGAAAGAATCAACATGGCTGAGATCCCAGTTTGGACTTTCAGCCTCCAGAACTGTTGGACAATAATTTTTTGTTCTTTAAAGCCTCACATTTATGGTATTTTTGTGACACCAGCACTAGAGAACCAAGACAGGATAAAAGACTAAACTCTTGTATTAATAACCAAAAAACAAATCTGTTACTTCTGAGTCGATTCCAGCTCATAGCAAACCTACAGGATGGAATAGAACTGCCCCATAGGGTATCCAAGGCTGTAAATCTTTAAGGAAGCAGACTGTCACTTCTTTCTCCCGCAGAGCAGCTGCTCGGCTCAAATCACTGAACTTTTGGTTCACAGCTGAGGGCTTAACTGCTGCACCACCAGGACTCCTTCTGTAGTTATAAAGACATCTCAAAATGTAATGGCTCAACAAGACAGATGTTCATTTTTCTCTTATATAACAGTCTGTGAGTTCCAGGTTGGCAAGGGGCTCTCCTCCATGCCATCACTCGGAGCCCAAGTTCCTTCTGTCTTGCTTTTCCACCATCCCCTACATTATGTCCCCTAGAGTGGGCCAAGCTAAGTTGTGGATATACCTGTGTTCTGGCTCTCAGATAGGATAAAGAATGTGGAGGAGACACACCCATCACTTCTGCTTACATTCCATCAGCAAGAACTTAGACATATGGCCCTCCCTAACTGCAAGGGAAGCTGGGACATAAATGAGCCATATGCCTAGCAAGTCTATTATTATGGAAGAACAAAGGAATGGACTTTGGATTGTGTCACATCAACCTACATGTGACCCAAACACCACCCGCAAAAGGGTCTTCATTTATTACAAGCAGTTAGGTCAAAGTTTTTGTTAAAGCGGGAAACAGAAAAAGTGTGATTCATAGGACACAGGATTCCTTAGAGTAATGGAGCATGTCTCAGGGGCTTGAAAAGAACCTATCTGGTTTGTTCTTCCAGACAGGAAACTTCAGGGGCAGTCAGCATCCTGCAAGAGTTACTGATACCCAGTATGCTGCTTATAGAAATGCTTTGTATATGAACAAGGTGTTATATTTTGCAAGAATCGTTTATACACATTTGATACCAAAAGCATTCTTGGTTACGGAAACCAAGTCTCAGAGAGTTGAAAGGTCTTGCACCAAATCACACAACTAGTAAGCTGCAAATGTGGGACCTAAACCCAAGCCTTCCAAGTTCAAGTCCAGTGCTTTTTACAGAACAAAATGCTGCCTATTCATTTTACATGCTGGGAAGGTGACTGTTTGGTCATCTTGTAGGGAATCAGGACAATTATTTTTTTACAAGACTTTACTTTTTCAGCCTCCAGGTGACTTAGATGCTATTATTAAGGCATCAAGAATAATTTGCACAATAATTACAGTAGTTATTGTTGACCACCTACTGTGCACCAGGTACTGAGCTGAGTATTTATTACCTTATCTATTCCTGATAAGGATCCAGCAAGATTGGCATTATTACCCCTACCTAGCAGAGGAGGAAGCTGAAGAGGTTAGGTAACTTTTCCCAAATACACAGCTAGTAAGTGGTTGAGCGATTGAAAATACCATGGCTTGGGTCAGGCACACCTTAGTCTTCAAGGTGACATCTTTGCTTTTCAACACTTTAAAGAGGTCCTTTGCAGCAGATTTGCTGCAATGAGTAAGGAAGACCAAAGACAAATTGACAGCTTTGAGTTGTGGTGTTGGTGAAGAATATTGAACATACCATGGACTGTCAAAAGAACAAACAAATCTGTCTTGGAAGAAGTACAACCAGAATTCTCCTTAGAAGCAAGGATGGCAAGACTGTGTCTTACATACTTTGGACATGTTGTCAGGAGGGATCAGTCCCTGGAGAAGGACATCATGCTTGGTAAAGTATACAGGGTGAGCAGAAAACAGGAAGACCCTCAACAAGGTGGATTGTCACAGTGGCTACAACAATGAGCTCAAGCTTAACAACGATTGTTAAGGATGGGATAGGACCGTACAGCGTTTCGTTCTGTGGTACACAGGGTTGCTATGAGTCGAAACCGACTCAATGGCACCTAACAACAACAAAAACAAGTGGTTGAGCCAGGATGTGAACTCAAGTTGATCTGATGTCTTTTCTCTTTGTGCTGCCTTGAAAGGGTATCTGCTGCTTAGGCCTCAGGAAAGGGACATATAGGCAATTCTTAATAATTTCAAATATGAGGCAGGACCAAGTTCCTTAACCTTATCCTAAACTCCTGGCCTCCCACTGGATGTTCCAGAAATTGAGCCTACAGCCAGATCTTCGCTGACCATGACCCTCCAAAGTCCTTGTCCACTGGGCACAAACGTATATATAGTATCAGAATTGGAAAGAAACTTAAAGTTCCTCTGGCTCAACATGTCCGTTTTACAGATGGTGAAACTGAGACCCGAGGGAGAAAATAACTTGCCAGTGATGTCAGGGCTAAATCCGGGCAAAACTAGCACATTCATTTGATTCTCCAGGCTCCAAGCCCATGATGACCTTCCAGGTTAGAACTGGCCTCACCTGTCACCAGCCAGGGCCCTCTTCTACTGAGTAAACAGAAAGGCAGGACTCATTTGCTCAGTGCTACCATGGCTAGTGCTGTCCCTTCTCCCTACTCCATTCCCACCTAGCTGGGCGAGCTTGCAGTTTTTCCAAGGCAGGGCCAGCCTGTCCTGAGCTGAAAGATGTATTAATCAATTTGATGAGGATGTTAAAGCTTTCTCTTTGCAACTAATTATGGCCTGATTTATAGGCCTGGCCTTGGTTTGATAGAGCTCTCCTCATGACAGGGATGAATGCAGTACTGGCATGGACCCCTTCATCTCTTCCATTTTTCTCTTTTCCTCCCTCCTCCTCCCTCCCTCCCACATCTCCTGCCTCCTGACTCTGCTCTTGGTTCCCACAGGAACACCCTAATGATATGTTGACAAGCTGGTGAAGCATAACTCCCTCTCTGTTGTGTCTGTCTCTGGCACTACCATTCCTCTTGTATTCTCTGACATGGGCAGATGGAGACCCTGGCAGGCTGTAGCTACCACTCAGGTGCTGGGCTAGAAGAAGCTCTATATACCACTTCCTTCAGGAAACAAATAATAATAAAAATATTTGGAATCAACATAGCATCCTTCTTCCCAAACACTTCAAGAGTTTATTGAATTAAACTTTATCCCCAGTTGAACTGGGCATAGATGAAGGGTTTCAGGTAAATTTTATTCTGGTTATTTTACAGATGGAAAAACCAAGGCAGGAAGGTAAACTGGCCTGCAATTCTATGCACAGTAGGACCATAAAGGAGAGGGTAGATTGGTTTCCTGAATCCCAGTCCCAAGATCTTCCCATTGCTGTGGTCCTTGGGCCATCTTGCTGTGCTGTTACTAGGAACCCCTTCCTCCAGGTTTGCTTCCTTGTATCTGCATCAACTTGACAGAAGGGGACCCATTAAAATATCCATTGCTGTAGAGTCTATTTTTACTCATAGCGACCGTACAGAACAGAGTAGAACTGCCACATAGGGTTTCCAAGAGCGGCTGGTGGATTCAAACTGCCAACCTTAATGACTGAGCTTTTAACGACTACACCACCCACCCTCACATATTCGTTGGTTTCTTAACCTTAGGAATGAGGGCCTTTGTGAAGGTAGTATGCAAATAAGGATGTGAAATAAGATGTAAATCAGCACTGGGCACAAAGAGTATATATGAGCATGTACGTGCATGTGTACATACACACCAGTTTCCAGCAGCCTTTATGTCATACAGAGAGTGGAGAAAAGATACAACCCCACAAAACCACCTTCCTTAGACACAAAGGCCAATGTGAAGTCACTCCCCAGAGATTCAGCAGAGTTTTATGAGAAACTCCACATTATGGGGGTAGGTCCTTGTATTCTGTTCCCTAAGTACTACAGCCACTCCCCAATAGTACTAACAAAGAGGATCAGTATCGTGGTATCCCAAAATAGTCCCTATTTGGGCCTGAAATTCATTATATAATATCTCTGCAATACATTTTTCTCTGGTATGTGCTAACTCAAACCTAACCAAAGCACAAACTTTAAACCTAACCCGAACCTTAACCTTGCTCCTAACCGTAAATCTAATTTTAAGCCTAACTCTAAAATTGAGCCCAATACAAAATCTAAACCTAATGTGATCCTGAACCCTAATTTAACTCTAACGTAATCCTAACACTAACCCTAATCTTTATCTTAACCCAGTAGTTCTCAACTAGGAGTGATTTTGCCTCCCAGGAGACAGCTGGCAATATCTGGAGACATATTTGGCCACCACAATAGAGTGGGGGTGAAGATGCTATTGGAATTTAATGGGTAAAAGCCAGTGATGCTACCAAGCATCCTATAATATACTGGACCCGAGATATAAATAGTGCCAAGATTGAGAAACACTGCTAGAATCTTAACCTAACTCTGATTCTAAAATAAACTAATCCTAGCCATAATCCTAAATATTAATGTAAAACTAATTTCCTAATCCTAACTCTAAACAAATCCTGACTTAAACCTGAATCCAAATTCAAAATCTAAACCTGACTGGTACCTCAACCCTAAACCTAATCCTAACTCTAACCCTTATCCTAGCCCTAACCTAGAACCTAGTTACAAATTAAACCTAATCTGAACCCAACCCCAGCAATGTGTGGATGGGTAAGAGTTGTTAAGATGAGAAGAATGAACCCAGAATCTTGGCCTACTTCTATTTCCCTTGTCTTTTCTGCATAATCAACACAAGATTGTTCAGACCCTTCTGGGTTATCTAGGTCCTTTGTTTTTCCTTACCTCTGTCATGGCACTGCTAAGCAGCCCGTTTCCTCCCTACCCTCTGAGAAAGAGCAGAAGATATTAGAGGAGATAAAATTCAGACTTCGTTTAGCAGTTAGCCCTTACTAATACATATCAGAGGGTGCTAGTGAAGGAGGGTAACTTTATGTATATATATATATAATGAGATTTGGGGAATAATCCTAATGTTGTTATTGTCGTTGTTGTTGTTAGGTGCCATCAAGTTTGTTCCAACTCATAGCAATTCAGTGTTTCGTACAACAGAATGAAACACCGCCCAGTCCTGCACCATCCTCACAATTGTTGCTCTGTTTGAGCCCATTGTGGCAGCCACTGTGTCAGTCCATCTCATTGAGTGTCTTCCTCCTTTTTGCTGACCCTCTACTTTACCAAGGATAACGTCCTTCTCCAGGACTGAGTCCCTCCTGAGAACATGTCCAAAGTATATAAGACAAAGCCTTACCATTCTCCCTTCTAAAGAGCATTCTGGCAGTACTTCTTCCAAGACAGATTTGTTCATTCTTCTGGCAGTCCATGGTATATTCAATATTCTTCACCAACACCATAATTCAAAGGCTAATTAGCATTACTATTAGGATTATCCTAGAAAGGAGGATAATCCTAATAGTGGTACTAATTAGTTACAATGTTCTTTTGAATTAAGAAAAAATTTAAATCCCCTTTCCCACTTGACCTTTAACATTCCTTAAAGGTCCATGAGTCAGGTAGTATTATCCTCATCTAATAAATAAATACATTAAAGCACAATTATGTTAAAGGATTTGCCCAAGACCACACAACAGGGTAGCAGGAGAGCGTAGCCAGATGATCTGATTCATAGCCTATTTTCTACTCTGTCACCCTGCCTGTGATCTCAATTACTATTATCTCTCACCTCCCCCATTTGGTGGTACAGGTAACCAAGAATCTTCAACATTTTTTTAGAATTTGTTGTGACATCAGGAGTGTGTTCAGAGTTTGAGAAAGGAAACCAGAGCCGGTAACCAAATATGGAATGGGGAAGATTAATCCAAATGCCCAAGTGCTCAATGACAAACACTTAAAAATTTCAGTCTTTGAGTGGGGGTGGGTGGTGAAGAGAAGGTAACCAGGTAGCCATGACCAGCTAAAAGCCCTGGAGAATGGTGCTTGGTGTCAGGTTCAAGAGCGGATAGTAGACAATGAGAGAAATTGGCCTGGAGCCTCAGGAAAAGCTGAGTACAGTCGTGATTTCCTCACATCTTTCCTCATAGCAAGCTGATGCCCCCTTTTTGGGCAAAAATATTCCCAGAAGTCTCCTTATTCTTGGTACCTGGAGTCTTATAATCACAACCCCATACACTTTACAGAGGCCTGTGATAATTGGCTAAGATGGGCATAAAAAAAAAAAAAAAAAGACGTAATTGAGACTGAACCCAGTACAAGAAGAATATACATGAGGAGGGACTGATTAGGGAAGTCAGATAATCAGTGAAGCATACAGTCCTAGAATGTTGGGCAAACCAGACATTTACAGATCAAATGTGGAGGAAAAGATTCCGACTAGGGTCAGACGACCTATATTTGAATCTCATCTTTGCCAAAGACTTTAGATAACTCACTTCTCTCAATTTCTCCATCTGAGAAATAAGAGGGTTGGATCAGAACTCAAAGTCACTCCCAACTTTGACATTCTAGAATTTTTAACTTCACCAATCAAAACTACCCAATACATTTTTTTTTTTTTTTAGTTCTATGTGTGCAATTCTGAAGCAGCATGACTCTCCCCACTGGGCATTTAGTTGTACATTACATTGACTTGGTTTCTGGTGGGTAGAGTCCCTAGTTTCTCCCACTAGCCACAAACCTCTGAAAGATGAGGACTGTCCAGAGCTCCCAACTCTTGGAGCCTCCAGTACAGTGCTTTGCTGGCCAAAGAGACTCCACGAAGTTCTCAGGGCAGGAATGCCTGTCCTGTCATGTGCACTCCTTCCCTGTATCCCCAAAGCTTCCCCTGCCCTGCCTCGGCCCTGGCCTCTAGACCCCAGGGCTGCCTGGCCAGGAGTAGAGGATGTCTGAAGCCCTCCACAGCTGCACATCAATCCTACTGGGGCTGGAGTTCCCTCCACCCAGAAGAGGTGATGTTTCTTGATGAGGAGCCTGGCTGCACTGAGTAGATGAAAAGCTGACTTTGCAGTGGTGCAAATTCCCTCAGACCCAAAGTGGCTACTCCTCAAAGTCTCCAAAGACAAAAATCCTTGCGAATAAATATTAGGGGAGAAATGAGGTTTATCAAGAACAAAAGTAGAATCAAGGAACTTATTTTAGAGAGGTTGGGATCTTTCATCTCACAAAAGATGTCATTTACCCATTGCCTCAGACTTCCCTTGCTAACCTCGCTCCCTTCCCACTGATCCAGAGCCATATCCTGCTTCTCCCTCACGTAGAAACTGCCAGCACCTAGGGGATCAGCTGCTCATACTTTCCTTCAGAGGAAAAGAGAAACCACAAACAGCTGCCTTATGAAGCCTCCTGCCAGATTCCAGCTCAGACAGGGGATCTGAATGATCTCATCAGTATCTGAGCTGAAACTCTTTTCTCTAGAGGTGCAGTGGCTGCCAGGACCCCTGCAGAGTCCCTGGAAAAAGAGGAGGCTGCACTGTGGGTTCACACTCTTACCTCACATGGAGTGGTGTACCAAGGTTCCCACCCAAGTGTCGAGCCCTGAGCCTTGCCCGTTGGCAGCCTGGGGTGAGTCTCTCCCCCACCTTCAAAAGGTCCCTTATTCATGAAATCAAAAGAACTTTCCACATTCTAAATATTCACTTTTGTCTTGAAAAAAAAAAAAAAGAACTTTCCAAGTTAGAGCTTCGTTCCCTTTAGCCTGGAGCCCAGTGAAAATGCACATACAAGTGGGAGAAAATGCACCTCCGTGCGAATGAATTTATCAGAACCTGTCCAGAGCAGTTTTGCAGGAAGCGGTGTGAGGAGAGCAGGGGAACCCTGGTGAGACGCTGAAGTAAGGGAATGGAAAAGTTCCAAACTCCCACAGAGTCAGCACTGGAGAGGGAGATCCTATAGGACAATTCCCTCCTTGTGCTGACGAGGCAACCAAGACCAGAGAAAGAGAACATCTTTCCAGTGTCACGCAGCAAGTTAGTAGCAAGATTGAAACCAGAACTCAAGTCTCCAAAAGCCTAGTGCCAGCTGCAGAAAAGGAAAGCCCACAGCTGAAAGATAAACCTCACCTGCTTCACAAGTTTGCCCGGGGCTGGCCCTTTCTACATCTCTGCCTTTAGAATGCTTAGCTCCACTCAGAATGGTCTCCCTTCTTGCCAGCAGCAAAGCAGCAGGAGCGGGCATAAAAGGGGGTAGTTAAGTGGGAGGAATGAGATGAAGATCTTCCTGAATAAAAACTTAGAGGGGAGAAGAAGTCTGAATCTTCAACTGCCTCAGACTCTGTAAACTATGTTAAATCTTGACTTGGAGTAGGGGTTGTTGGCTATCATTTCTGTTTTTAGCCACTTTGCCCAAAGGATGCGAAGGATGACAAGCTAGTAAATTATTCTTTATCTGTACCTCACTTATGACAATTCCTTTCCGCCATTGTCTTATAGTTGTTTTTGTAGTAGAAATAAATGGACTCTTGGAATCAGACGTGGGCTACATGGTTTAAGCTTTTTGGGCCTTTAGTTTCCTAACTTATAAAATAGGCTTGGGGTTGTATTGAAGAGATCTATAAACAGCTCTTGGCGCATCTCCGGTACATGGAAGGAATTTGAGAAATGGTTGTTACTTATGGACTTTTGAAGAGAAGAACTGTATTTTATTCCAAGTATTTAGCACATTGCCAGACACATAGTAGGTATTCAATAGAAGACTTCTAGTGAATGAATAAATGCATATGTGTAACTGTTGGAACACCTAGAATAATTCCTGCATATTGTAGGTGCTCAATAAATGTTTGTTGAAAGAATGCATGTACTGTTTCCTTTATAAGGCCTATTTCTTCCGAACTTCATTTCATGAGAAAAGGAATTTGCTTGTGTCTCTAAAGTGTCCTGGCAGAAAGACAATCCAGGACCAAGGTTTGTCCCATCGCCATTCATGCCAACACTGACGAGAGCTCCCACTTTCTGGGGTCCCTCTTTTTCCTTCACCCATCTTTACCCATGGCAAGTGAATTTCACTAATTTTATTTAGCGAAGGGTATAAAGCAGGAAGATCTGTCCATGTGAGATCAATTAGAGCTTTTGCAGGTTGCACTGGGCTAGCTAGGCTTTCTCTCTTTCTGCTGTGTTCACAGAACACTTACTGTGAGTTCCAAGGCATACTGCAAAGCAGGACTGTCGTGCTAAATCCGGTTAGCCCTTGCAACTCAGAGAATTTAAATCATTTGGTCCAAAGCCGAAGCAGGGTTAGCCGGGTCCCCACTCTGTGGCTGCCTTCTTCACTCCAGGTGGCTTACCTGCTCTTACAATAGAACTCAAATCTTTTTTCTTTCCACAGGTTTGGCTTCTACTTTTCTAAGCACTGCCTGCAATACACCCAATACCATAACTATCTAGGACACTTTATAATACCTTTTCTTTTTCTGGAATGTCCTTCCAGCTCACAAGTATGGTGGCCAAAACTTGCCCACAGTTGTGGCTAAAAACAGAACTGACGGGAAGGGAAATTTTCTCCCAGATACGTGGATTGGGAACTCATTTAGGGCATGCTTAACACCTTACGTAGGACCTGGCATATAGTAGGAGGCCAGTAAATACATGTCAAATGGATAAATATTGGATTAATATATCATACTTCCATGTGATTCTCTTTAGACTATAAACTCTGAAAGCATGGGGTTAAGTACTATATCTCTCCTGTCAGACAGGAAGCCTCCTAAACCAAAGAGTATATTCCCTTATTACATGGGATCCTTCTGAGGTCAGGTCCATGCCACCTCCATGTTCTGTGAGCCACAAAACTTTATTGAGGACCCAGCTTAATGCTGACATTGACCAGTGTTTCTCAACCTCAGCATTATTAGCATTCTGACCCTGATTCTTTGGTGTGCAGAGGGTATCTATCCTGTGCATTGTAGAATGTTTATACCAGCATCCCTGGCCTCTATCCACAAAATGCCAGTAGCGCCCTCCCCAGTTGTGACAACCAAAAATGTCTCTAAACATTGCCAAATGTCCTGTGTGGAGCAAAATTGCCCTGGCTGAGAACCACTGATATAGATTCAGTCTTGGCCTACCAAAGGCAATGGATTTAACCATATGGTTCCATTCTTCTTCGTAGATACCAGAGAGGTAGGAGTCTTAATAAGAACTTGAGAGACAAGAAAAAGAATATAAACTTTAAAAACAACAACCACCACCAAAAATGCCTCCAGATATTACCAAATTTCCTGGGGCAGGGGTAGGGGGGCTGGCAAAATCACTTCTGAATGAGAACAAGTGATTCAGGCTGAAGGAGAAGCAGAAGCAATTTCCCTACTTTTTATTACCATGTGAGAAGGGAAAATATTTCCTAGTAGAGGCCCCCATTGCAGAGGAAAAGCTGAATATTTATTAGATTAAGAATTGATGAGTAATGTACTTCCAACCCCCAGGGCTTCCCAGAATTGAAACTGGGAGCTTTCCAGGTGAGATAATCCCTGCCTGGGACAAAATTTCCATATCAGGTCATTGGGGTGCAGAGGCAGTAAGGGAAGAAGGAAAAGGTGGAGTGTGAGGGCATGCCCCTTCAGAAGTTACTAGGAACAGCAATTCCTTTCCACTCCTCAAGTAGGAACTGCCAGTATGCTAAATTAAACCTGGGTCAAACATACAAAGGCCTACTCTGGTTTGAGCCTACATGCCTGGGAAAACCGAAGCCCAGGGAAACCTATGAGTGACTTTTACAATGTTGTACAACCCATCAGAGACAAAACCAGGACTTGAACTCTGTTTGAAGTTGAACACTGAAAGGTAAGGTAAAATGGTACACCCTCCACTGTCCAGGGAAGAATTCTAGGGCCTTTTTCTTTGTCTTCCTATCCAGAGACCACTCTGACTGTAGGATCACAGACTAGGCCAGAGAGAGAAGAGAGGTGTATCTATGGGTGATCTTTGCTTTGGGGGGTGAGAGGACAGGACTGTTCCACAACGGCAGGCCGTTTCCCAAGATTCTCTGGGGCTGCTGGCTTCCGAGCCTACTATCTCACTTTCTTGTTGCTTTGTAGAGATAAGCTATCGACTTCTGCACAGGATCAACTGAGGAAGTTAGGCGGGAGGAGGAGACCCTGGTGGCTGGCAGGAAAGCGTTGGCAGTAAAAAAAAAAAAAAAAGCAAAGTATCCTGGAAACAAAATTGCTGACTGGACTGTGAAGAAGGAAGAGGGAAGAAAAGGGGGAATTAAGGCAAAGGGAGAAAACGAGAGGGAAAAGCAAAGAAAAACAGACAGACCTATAAAACCTAAAGAGACTCAGCAAAACAGAAAACTAGGAGAGGGGTTTTTCTCTCCTTTCTATTAAAAACCTAATTTCTAATCAGTCTGTATGTAGGTAAGCCATTTTGAAATGTGTCTTAGTTGGTACAGGGTTTCCATGTGGAGTGATGAAAGGGTTTTAGAAGTAGATAGAAGGGTGGTTGCACAACATTGTGGATGTACTACATATCATTGAATTGCTTGCTTTAAAATGGTTAATTTTATGTTATGTGAATTTCACCTCAGCAAAATAAAAAATGAATTTTGATGTGCTTTCCTTCTTCTTGGCCTTCAAAGAGTTAATGCAAACCAAATAGTCTTAAAAACTTATCAGCGATCAGGTAAACACAAAATCAAGCCTTCCAGAGTGATTTACTGTGTGGCTTCAGGAAAGTCACTCAACTGTTCTGAGGCCTCATACTCCCTCTTATTAAATATATATATACAGAAATTACTCCAGCCGGCTTTAAGGAGAGGCCTCGTTGTCTAACACTAGAAGTGCTAAAGAGCTATTCTTTCATCTGGAACTATCTAGGGAGAGATTTTCTTACCATGAGCTTTTACATCCTCATTCATTTGAATTGGCGCTCTGGGAGCCAGGCAGGGAACAGGTATTTTTATCTTACTTTAATGGATAAGCAGTGGTGTAACTAGTAAAAAATGGATCTCTCCTTTGTTACACTCCTCTGTGTACCATGGAAAGAGCCCTTCCCTTCTCTTTTGAGCAGGATTCAGAGACTTGACCGAACAGACTAGATTCTGAACAATTTTGGGGAGTGGGGAATCTTGTTGTTTGGAAAGGGGAAGGACCACAGACTGGCAGGGAGGCTGCTAGTGTCATCAGAAAGCTCAACCCAGCAGTTCCACTCCTAGGTATATATGCCAAAGACTTGAAAGCAGAGACTCAAGCAGATACTTACTTGTATGTCAGTGTTCATTGCAGCATTATTCACAAAAGCCAAAAGATGGAAACAACTCAAGTGTCCATCAACAGATGAATGGATAAACACAATGTGGTATATACAAACCCCCTCCAAAAGAAAAAAAAAAAAAAAAAACATTGCAGTCAAGTCAATTCTAACTCATAGTGACCCCAAAGGACAGAGAGGAACTGCCGCATAGGGTTTTCAAGGAATGGCTGGTGCATCTGAACTGCCGACCTTTTGGTTAGCAGCCAAGCTCTTAACCACTGCACCTCCAGGGCTCCAGGTATATATGTACATTATTCATACATACATTCATACATTATTCAACCATAAGGAGAAATTAAGTTCTGATGACATGCTACAACATGGATGAACCTTGAAAACATTACGCTAAGTGAAGTAAGCTGGACACAAAAGGACAAACATTGTATGATCCCACTGATATGAAATATCTAGAATAGGCAAATGCATAGAGACAAGTTTATTAGTTGTTCCCAGGGGGCAAGTGGAGGGAAGAATGGGGAATTATTGCTTAAAGGATACTGAGTTTCTGTTTGGGATGATGAAGAAGTTTTGAGATAGATAATGGTAATGGTTGCACAACATAGTGAATATAACTAAATGTAATTAATGTTACTGAATTATACACTTAAATATGGTTAAAATAGAATTTTTTGTTATGTACATTTTACGACAATAAAAAAGAAAGATTTACGCAAGAACCTTCCCAAGAAAACAGTCCATCAGAAGGAATAAAAATGATCAGAATTGGGCACCAAATTACTGAATTTAAGGAAGCTATCATCACAGCAAACATGAGACAAATACAGAAATCCTTGGGCTCAGGCAAATGAGGGCAAGACTACAGAAGGTGCTCGAATAAAGGTAGCAGCCCTCAGGGAAAACAAAATAAAATAAAAAAGCAGCAGCCAACGATGAAAAAAGTATTCTGGGGTGGGGAGAGGGGAGGAATGAAGGGCATCAGGGTGCTGTCTTTTAAATAAAAATTCTAGAATGATTCAGTGTTTCAAACTATGCAAATGTATAATTGGATTTAAAAATAAACATCCAACAATTCAACAACTTAAAAAAAAAAGATCTAACCAAGAGCCTCTCTCACCTGAGCCCAGCTACCCAAGCCTCTGGCAGTTATGTGGCTTGATTTCACCACTGGAAATAAAGTAGGAGGGACTGTCTTCCATAACCCTATAATAGAACAAGTCGGGGTTGAGTCGGGAAGCAAAATCAGGATTAAGAATTCCCAGGTCTGTGTTCTTAATGAGCAAGAAGTGTTACTTCCTCTTCTTGTTCTGTTTTATGTGCTCACTCCCAGTTCCTCTTTCCATTATGCCTCCTCTTGCTTCCATTCAACTTGTAGGTGGCAGCCCTTTATTTATACCCTTTTCCAAAGCCTCCATCCTCCAGGGGGCCTACTCAGATTACACCTGCCCTTGAGGAATCCTTCCTTTACTTTGTTATTAGATACCCAAATTTGTCTACAAGAACAAGATCCTGCACACACAGAAAGACAGCAATAAATTAAGGGTGAGTTATGTGTCTGGTGGAAAGAAGCCCTGGTGATGCTGTAGTTAAGCACCTGGCTGCTAACTGAAAGGTCGGTGGTTCGAACTCCCCAGCTGCTCTGCAGGAGAAAGATGTGACAGCCTGCGTCCATAAAGATTTACAGCCTTGGAAACGCTATGAGGCAGTTCTACTCTGTCCTATAGGGTTGCTAAGAGTCCGAATCGACTCAAGGGTTTTGGTTTTATATGTCTAAACCAAAAAAACCAAACCCATTGCCATCAAGTCGATTTCCAACTAACAGTGACTTTATGTGTCTAGTGTAACATATACTCTAACTTGTAACTTAACACCATGCAGATGAAATCAAGAACTACCCCTGTTGATGCACTGGTTCTGAAATTTCCATTTTTAAGGAACTGGCTTCTGCAAAGTGATGGGGTTAGTTCCATCAGCCATGGGGTTGATCCTTTCAGTTATTAGAAAAGCTGGATTATTTTGCTGTATCAAATACAGCCCTGGCTCTAAGCCCCAACACCTCAAGACAAAAACCAAGTTGAAGAGGGTGCCCCAATGGATGAAGGCTTCATCCAGAACCACCCTGTGGCATCACTGTCCTGGTAGTTTTCGAAGCATCTGCCCCTCTTCTTTGAAGTCCAAGACAGAAGAGTTTCCAAAGGCAGGAGGCCCCCCACATGCCAAAGAGGAACAAAGATTCCAAGTTCAAGCTCAGGAAGGATTATCAAGTAAAAGGAGCCTTTCTCTCCTCTTTAGGAGGATACATACCCACCAAGAAACAAAAAGAATTTCCTTCTTTCACTACCCTATATGATACCCAAGCCTTTCCTTGATCTGGTCAATCAGAGAGAGAAAAGTTTCCTTGCCCTAGCAGAGTTCCCTGGGCAGGCTGGGCCAGGTTGATCACAACCAGAGGAAGCTCCCAGGACAGGAAAGTGTGCAGCTTCCAGGCCAAGGGTCCTCTCCAGCACCTGCTGCAGCCAGACAGGTACAGCAGGTGCAATCTCCCAGGAGGAGGGAGATGGCGCCTCTGCTCTTTACTGATATTATTTTCAGGGATGTGCATGGATGCATAAAGGAATATGAGAGAAAGACGGAAAGGGAAGAAGAGGAAGGAAAGGAAAGGGAAGAGGAGGGAAGGAAAGGGAGAAGGGGGTGGGGAGGGGAAGAACGAAGAGGAGGCGGAGACAGAAGCAGGGCAAGGCCAGCCACGCTGGAAACAAGGAGCCCTTGGTGAGAGCTAGGTAGCCGCTAGGGTGCAGCTGTGGGTTGATGCGGGAGCCGGGATTCATGCCCCAAGCTGGGCAGGAGATGGGCTGGCAGCGATGGCGATGAGGTTTGGGTGTTGTATTTCCACTGTAACTATAATTAGGCGGATTCTGTGTTTATTTAGGCTGAGAGCTGTAAGATAAATGACAGCTTCGAAGATGCTTTTCAGCACTTCATAAATCACCCACCAGCCCAGGCAGTTTGCTTCTGCCACATCTTACGTTCTTCTTCTGCATCCTCCCCCTAATTCCTGCCCCCCTCACTTAGGAAGAGGGCTCACCCAGGGACGACCCAGGGCTCCCACCAAAAGGGGCTGAAGAGTAGAGGGCAAATAGTGTCTGTCCTACCCACAGCTCACAGCGCCCCAGAATGGGGTACGGGAAGACCTTGTCCCAGTAGCCGCCTGGAGAGCTGTCAGAAGAGACTTTCCCTCCTGAAGTGGTCTCATGGCCATGTGGGGCTCAGTTGATGGGCAGGCTTGCCCTCCTCTGGGAGAATATGGTCTCTAATCGGCTCTAATTCATGCTCTCTCTCTTCTGCCTTGCCGGACACATCTGGAGATTTACAGGAGATATTTGAGAAGTATTTATAGTACAGGGGACTTTTCTTTCCCCTTGTATGACTGTCTGAGCCTCCCAGAGGCTCAGGGCAGGAGGTTCCATGTCCCTTCCCTTGAAAGAGCACGTTTTTAGGGAGGGGTTGTGGAAAGCATGACGGTGTCCCAAGGGGCATTTGGACCTGCCCGGCCATTAGGAAGGGCCAAGACCTGGATGGTGACCCACCCTTCCTAGCAGGCCCAGCCCAGGTCAATTCCCTTAGCAGGATGAAGGGAGTCAAGCATTGGGCCTATAAGGCTTTGGCTAACCAGTGGCCATTGAGTCAATTCCTACTAATGGTGACCGCATGTGAGTCAGAGTAGAACCATGCCCCACAGGGTTTTCAAAGGCTGATTTTTTGGAAGTAGATCATCAGGCCTCTCTTCTGAGGAACCTCTGGGTGGACTTGAACCTCCAACTTTTTGGTTAGCAGTTGAGCGCATTAACTGTTTGAGCCATCCAGGAACTCCATCAGGCTTTGACTAGAAGCATGCAAACTAGACACAATGCAGAAGTGATAAACCCAACAGGGAATCAAACATAGTTCTGGACCAGGGATATTCCTTGCACAGGTTTTGAGGTAGAGCAGGCATTGCAGGGTCTCAGGTCAGACATCTGCGCCAGTGGCATTGACCCTTCTCCCAGTTTAAGGTCACAGATATGGGGAAATTGGCCTTGAGTAAAAATAGCAAGTTAATCTTCAGCTGACAATAAGCCTCAGTAATCCTTTGATGAGGCTCATGCTGCCAAGCCCAGGTCATTCATGATTTGGGGAGGTCCAGCTGAGCCATCAAGGAGAGGAATGGATTCCTGGCTCCAGACATCAAAGTACTGCTGGAGTGGGGAGGGGTGTGACACCACCAGTGCCCTGTTCCCCCTGCAGAGCCCTCTCCATGGGGCCTGTATTATACCAGAGAACAAAGCCATCCTCTCACATGGAATGGTGCATGTACTGAGACATCAGGCACTCTGACTCCTGGGTTCTGCGGACACCATCCTCACTGCTAATGCCTGACCTGGAAAGCCAGCATGCACCCAGCAAAGGAGTGAATGGGCCAGGTGCTAGGCTTTGGAGATTATGAGGTTACCTATCATCATTTCCATTTTGTAGGGCGTGAAAGAGGCTGTTCTTTTCCCCACAAGGAAACCAAGCAAACAGAACAGATGTAGTGGGTCAGGTCCCCAATTCAGGGGCTCTGAGTAGTTATACCAGTGTTGCATAACCTTGTGAGCTGTATCAGAGTTTCATTCATCTATTCATTTATTTGGCATCTATTAAGCCCCTTCTCTGTGCCAGGCACTGTGCTATGTGTTAGAAATGACAAGATAAGATGAAAAAGCTGTAACTTCTTCACTCGTAATTACAAACAGCTATAGTGGAGATGTGTACAAAGTAAGGTGAGCCCAATACCTACTTGGCAAGGGTGATTCATTTATCAGTAAGGGTGCTCAGCTGTCCAATAGTGGAGCATTGCTTAGATTTGAACAGAGCTATTAAAAAAAAAAACTACTATAGAGCAGTGGTTAAGAACATGGACTCTGGAGTGAGATATTTGGATTTGAATTCTAACTCTGCCACTTACTATGTGATCATGCACAGGTTGCTTAACCTCCCTGTGCCTCTTCTGTAAAAAGGGAATTATTATTAGGCTTACCTTGCAGGGTTGTAGTGAAGATTAAATGAAAGAATGCATATAAATCTCAAACCGAAGTGCCTGAACAGAGTTACGTGCTCAATAAACATTAACAATAGGAAGAAAAGAAGGAAGAGAGGGAGGGAGGGAGGGAGAGAGGAAGAAAAATAAAAGAAAGCCTCTATGTATGTTTCAGCAGGAAGAGAATAAGAGAAAATGCTTAGGTCCCCTGAATAAAAGACAAGTAATTTTTTACATGGCTGCTGCCATTTTCTCCATGGTTTCTAAGCATTTTGTTATGAATCAGGAGACGTTGTTTCTAATCCCAGCTCTTCATTAACTGGTAATATGCCCTTGCTCATTCTCCGGGCTTTAATTCCTCATCTGTAAAAAGAAGGAGGTGAATGTCCTTCTAGAATTTTTTCACCTTTGACATATTCGGATTCTGCTAAAAAATACACACAAAAATATGAACACACACACGTATGTCGATAATTATACAAATTGATTAACAAAATTCTGTATTGTTGCAACAGCTTTTAAGCAATCTTCTACCAGTGATAAATATCCTTGAGGTGTTTAGAATGAGGACACATTATCAGCTCCCCTCAGTCCTGATAAATGTCTTTGTGACACTATCAACAACATAACAACCACACTTCGTCTGAAGCAATGTCAAGGTTAAAGAGGTCAGTCAAATCTCTAAACCGAGGATACTTTTCAAAGTTTACCCCAGGTCCAGGCTACTCAGAACTTAAATCTGCTGTTTTCAGTTCTGAGACTTGGATTTCTCTGATTCGTCTTGGTCATCTCCAACCCTCCTTGTTCATTCAATTTAGTCAATAGATACTGAATATTTCCCATGTGCCAGACACTCTGGCTAGATGGTTATGATAAAAACAAATACTTGTATGATTCTTTCCCTCAAGATGCTTGTCTTTTAAAAGGAGATATATGAAAACATACCAAAGTAAGTACAACAAAACATTGTGAGTATTGTGACAGAAGTCTGCACAGGAGGGTGCCAAGGAACAAGTAGCTGTCCTCTCCCATGCTTGCACAGTGCTCTACACACTGTTGGTGTTCCATACGTATCGAAAGAATGGATTAACCAGCAAATACCCTGGAGTAAAGAATTTGGGTAGAAGGAGTGGCAGGAAGGGAATGAAACCTACCCTGCCCCCCAACAATGTTATGAGACAAACCAACTAAATTAAAGGAAGTAGGAAAGGGGGTTACGCATCTCTGGGAACAACCCCTTGAAGTTGACAATAGGCATACCCTGAAACTGGTACTTAAATGTCTTTCTGATCTAGCTTTTAGAAAAAGTTAAGTCTGCAGGTTTTCTGGCCAAAACAAGTTGAACAGGGTAGGGGCAAAGGGAGGCTTTCTTCTATCCACCCCAGAAGAGCTGAATCCCTACCTCCAAGGATTGTTGTATGAAAACAAAATATTCATTGTACTGGTGGCTAAAGAAATTGGACAAGGATGAACCAAACCTCTCCAATCTTCAAATGATCAAAGGTCAAATTGTGTTGCATCTGTGGCTCATTCATTCTGAAGCTTAGAATCTGACACACGCAAAGACTAAGTTATAGGTTTATCTGTCTTGTGGCTCACCGATTTCACCACACACAAAAAGACTGGATGAGAATGTGTGAGTGACACAGCCCAACTAGCCCTACCCAGGTAGAAGAGCCCCAAATATGAGGGCTCTGACAGATCCCTTATACAAGACAGTGTACTCCTTTCCTTTATATTTTGGTGTAAGATGCTAAAATGCAAGGAGGAATGGAAAATCTGTCAAGTTTACTAATAGGATTCATCTTCACAGCCCAAATCTGCAGAAGACTTCTTGCAGCATAAAAATTCAACCCTACTCAGAGCTTTGCTTCCTTTCTGCTCCCTTGAGAAAGCGAGCAAAGCCATTCCCTATTCAACCCTATGTCAGTTTAGATGCACTGAAACCCCCTGCCTGGTTAACTTCACATTTTTCCCATCATCGACAATCTCAGAAAGCCCCAAATTTTAGTCATTTACAGGCAGACTCCAGTTACTGTCATCCTGTAATCTCCTTCTGCCGACCACTAGCTTCAAACTTGGCTCAGTCAACACTCTTAACTTTTCCCACACTCCATATATTTAGCCAAAGAAAATGCAGCAGAGCCTGTTTTCCAGTGTAAGCATGTAAATCCTCCACTCATCAACCCCAGGCTTTTGTAGCTCCTGGCTTGGGTCTTAACGAGGAGACAGATAGACCCAGACTATGGGATTTGTTTTTAAAATCTGTCCTTTAGGTTAAAAGGATGATATCCCTAATTCTTGTCAGGAAGATCTGTAATTTGGATGTTTCTCTAGAACTAGAGAGAAGGATCACAAAGACCCAGCACACTCCTGCACCAGAGCTCTTTGATAATCAACAGCTGAGGGCTTGTGCTAATTCTATTTGGCTCAACAAACAGTTGTTGAGCGCCTACTAAATGCCAGGCACTGTGACAGGTGCTGGCAATTATTGCTAACAGCCTGCACTTGTGAAGTAGTTGGCCGGGGTTAGAGATGCCATTGGGTGGCTGGAGAAAAGGACTGGGGAGAGAGCTGAGGAAGGCACCTAACATGGTCTCCAATAAAAGACAGAAGCACGAAGAAATCAAGACTCAGGATGACTCATTCGCATTTCTTCTAAATCATGACATAGTAGACAGAGCATGGCATTTGGAGTCAAAAGGCTGGGTTCAAGTTCTGACTCCTCCACTTAGCTGTTCACATAGCAAGACACTTGATCTCTGAGTCTGTTTCCATTGATATGAAATGGAAATAACAATACAGATAGAAGAGAAAAAGAGATGAGATAATGTATTATGAACCAGTGCTTTTCAAATTTCAATGTGTATATGAGTCACCTGGGAATCTTGTTAAATTACAGATTCCGAGTCAGTAGGTTTGGATGGGCCTGAGGTTCTGCCATCTAACAAGCTCCTAGGTGATGCTGCTGAGGTTGGCCCATGGATCACACTTTGAGTAGGAGTCTGTGGACCATTTATTAGTCAAGTGGAAGGGATGATGATGTTGACGAGCATCACTAGCTAAGTAAACAGCCACAACTCATTCAGAATTGAACAAAGCCCTCTACGTGATTAGATCTGTTAGGCAGGCACTATGTGAGCAGCAAAGCTTCTAAACCCTAGTGGGCAGTAGAAGAACTGTATGGCATGGTCCGTGCTTGCTTAGGTGAAACCATTAAAGAATAATATCAATACACCCAAACCCAGCACTTCAGAAAAAAATGAAAATTTAGAATTCACCTCTCCTTCAGTTAAAAAATTTACCCAGGATATAAAACATTAAGATAAAAATCTGATCCTGCTAGATCATATCCAGCACATTGTAACTGTCTCCCGCCGAATTCCCATGGACTGAAAATTGTTGTAACAGATATGCTTGAGGGTGGGGACCTCATATCTTCCCCAGTCCTGGGCCTGGGTTTTATCCTAGTGCTAGAAGACCTTTTTGAGTCATCTCAACCTGCTTCTGGGCACTGATATTGCCCCAATGAGAAACAACTATTTCTCAAATCCCTTCAGAAAAGACAGTTTCTTCACTTCCCTAATAGAAATGACCACTTGCTCACACCCTCAGGGATAGTAGTATTTCATTAGCATTTGTATAACTATGCGCTCATGAGATTATCCTAACAGCATGCAACCTGCAAGACGAGCTTGAATCTGCTTGTCCCAGTTACCTACAAAGAGATAATCCATTAGAATCTACATGGCCCAGGTCTCCAGAGGTGAAATCAAAGCGTAAAATTGAGACAATTATCCAGATAAATGGGAGAGGCAATATTATAATGAAAACTCTGAGGTGGGAGGCAAGAATCTCAGATTTTAGCCTGTGTTTGCCATTGCCCTGCTGTTCTGGGATGGGATCCTCAACAACTTTGAGCAGAATCTACCTGCTAGTAATGTACATACTTCTCCTATGGATAGCAAGAATCTATGATGGAGAGGAGATAAAAGAGGAAGAAGAATACTAAAAAAGCAAAACAGTGAAACACATTATTTTTTAAGTTAACATCCCCCAAGTGGTTTTTACCTGTAGTTTTCAGACACTTTCTAGTTTTCTGCTTCTCTCTGGACTTGGAGAATTGGGTTCAGCTGAAATCAAGGAGAATCAAACAAGGTTCTATTCAGAGGTCCCGAGAGTCTCCACTCCCTCCGTAACTTCCCTGGAGAGCAGCAGGCTCTGGGCCCCAGTGACTGCTCCAAGTCTGTGGATGGTGCAAGTCTTTCCTGGAGAAGGGAGGCCAGAGAGGAATAAGTGGCGACAGTTTATCTGTAGCTGACGCTGGGTTCATTAAAAGGCCTGGTGCAGTTTATCTGCTTCTTGTCCACAGAGTCAGCTGCTCCAAACGCCGAGTCCAGGGCCTGTCACCATCCCAGTCCTGGCGGAGTCAGGTTGGAAGGGTGTGAAAAAGAGTGTCCCCTCCCTTCTCCCACCTTAATCTCCCCTTGTCTCCAACTATCTGTCCTCAAGGGGTCAGATAGGAGCTGCAATTGTAGGAAAGAAGCTTGAAGTCCTTCTGTCAATGCTTTCTACCCCCCAGTCAGTGAGGTCCTCTAAGTTGATTTGACTGCTCCAATAAAGGAGAAGCCCAGAGCTCGTTGGTCGTTGGAGGGAAAACGGAGACACGGGCTTACCTTTATCAAAAGCCACCTTGCCTTGAATGTAGGTGACACTTATTTTAAGTGGTCCCATTTGTCCTTGTCCTTGTCACATTCTCATGATGGAGGAATGGGATAAGCTTTCTTAATTCAGAGGGGAGGCTTAGGGGTATTAAACTTCTTCCCTGGCGTCTTAATGTCACTGCAACTCAGTGGTAAAATCAAGAATGGAATCCAGACCTCCAGAGTCCTGCACCAGCCCTTCCTGGACCCTGATTAAGGGCCTCTGTTATGGGTTGGATTGTGTCCCCCCAAAAGATATGTTAAAGTCCTAACCCCTGGTACCTGTGAATGTGATCCGTTTGGAAATACGGTCTTTGAAGATGTTACCAGATGACACGAGGTCATACTAGAGTACGGTGGGTCCTAATCCAATATAAGCAGTATCCTTATGAAAGAAGAGAATACACACACACACACACACACACACACAGAGGGAAGACAGCCATGTGAAGATGGAGGCAGAGACTGGAGTGATCTACAAGCCAAGGAATGCCAACCATTACCAGGAGCTAGGAGACAGCATGGAACAGATTCACTCTCAGGGCCCTCAGAAGGAATCAACACAGCAGATACCCTGATTTCAGAATCCTAGCCTCCAGAACTGTGAGACAATGTGTTTGTTCTTATAAGCCACTCAATTGTATTAGGAAATTAATATAGCCTTGTTCCTTCTTCTCCACTGAGCTGCCTATAACAATGGGGAAAGATGTACTAGAAGAAGGACTACCAATTTGGCCAGAAAGTAGCTGGCTTCAGAGACTGCAGGGCAAAGACTGAGTAGAGTGAAACAGTGAAGGAGGTCACTATGTCATTTTTGAGTTTCTCAGCTGGACATGCAAAAAGCGCTTATTGTTCAGGAACTCAAACAGGTATTTCTATGTGCATGTTCATTGCAACACTAGTCACAATAGCCAAAAGGTGGAAACAACTCAAATGTTCATCAACAGATGAATGGAAGAACCAACTATGGTATATACATACAATCGGATTTTATTCAGCCATGAAAAGGAAGGGAGTCCTAACACATGCTGCGACATGGATGAACCTTGAAAACATTATGCTAGATGAGGTATAACCAGACATAAAAGGATAAACATTGTATGATCCCACTTATATGAAATATCTAGAGCAAATGCATATAGACAGAAAGTAGATCAGTGGTTACCATGGGATATGGATAGGGAGTATGAGGAGTTAATGCTTAATGGGTACAGAGTTTCTGTTCGGGATGATGAAGAGGTTTGAAAACATATAGTGGTGATGGTGCCACAACGTTGTAAATACACTTAATGCTGCTGAACTATACACATAAAAATGGTTAAAATTTTGTTTGAAGACTAAGGTACGCCTGACCCGAGCCATGGTGTTTTCAAACACCTCATATGCATGCGAAAGCTGGGCAATGAATAAGTAAGGCCAAAGAAGAATCAATGCCTTTGAATTTTGGTGTTGGTAAAGAATATTGAATATACTATGGGCTGCCAAAACAAGGAACAAATCTGTCTTGGAAGAAGTACAGCCAGAATGCTGTAACAAGGATAGCAAGACTTCTCACATACTTTGGCCATGATGTCAGGAGGAATCAGTCCCTGGAGAAGGACATCATGCTTGGTAAAGTAGAGGGTCAGCAAAAAAGAGGAAGACCCTCAACGAGATGGATTGACATAGTGGCTGCAACAATGGGCTCAAGCATAATGGTTGTGAGAAAGGCGCAGGAGAGGGAGTGTTTTGTTCTGTTGTACATAGGGTTGCTATGAGTTGGAACAGATTAGACGGCACCTAACAACATCTTCTACCACAATTTTTTTTTAAATGCTTATTGTTGCTAACTCAACAATAAGGAAATGTTAGAAGCTGAGGAAGCCTCCCCCAAACGGTAAAGATCCCTTGCCTCAGGTAAATCACAGTTATTTGCCCCATGAGGAGGAGAAAGTAGACACAGCAGGATCCTGAGCCTCTGCAAGCTACGTCTGATGTGAGGCTGCACAAAGGAAGACTAGAGACGTTTAGACACTCAGTCCACCAAGTAGCTCTAAACACCCAACAGTGTCTGCATAACTTCATACCTTCAGACGCAGCTGCCCATGGTGTGTTTCTTTACTATATAGCATATGTTGTTGTTAAGGGCTTAGGTCCCTGGACTCAAACTACCGTATGTTTAAATCTCAGCTCTTCTCCTTACTAGCTGTATCACTTAACCTCTTTAAGCCTCCATTTCCTCATAGGTTAAACCAAAAAAACCAAACCAACTGCTGTCAAGTCAATTCTAACTCATAGTGACCCTATAGGACAGAGTAGAACTGTTAAATGGATGTAGTAAGAGTATTTACCTCTTGGGATTAAATGAGATCAAGTGATTAGCACAGGGCTGGAGTTCATGATAAGCACCCCATAAATGTTAGTTATTATTACGAACTTCTCTTTTGAGAGGCTTTTAGGGAGGGAGCTTCCTTACTCTAGACCCCCAGCTCCATCCTTCCACAATGTTAAGTCTGCCCCAGTGGCTTTCTCTTCTTGGTCTGTGTGTACCCTCCTTCATAAAACAAGGTGTGTCTCTGATGTCCTTGGCCCAGCAGATGCTGTTCCTCTCTTACTCCCCTGGAGGCAAAGAGGGAAGATTTGTTATTTGGCTACCTGGCTCCAACATCTGTAAATTGAGAAGGGGCAGAATGCCCTGCCTACCAGATAGCTGGAATGCAAGGGCCACTTGACCCCTCTATATAAGCCCTCAACAGTCCATACCCCATCCAGCCCTACTGCCTCCTGGCAACTAGAATGGAAGGCTTGAGAGAGGTAGGTAAGGCCTGTAAGTGGCTCTCCCCAGCTCCTCAGAAAGCTGCTTATCAGGGAATGAAACACCAGCCCAAGCTTGCATGACAGTAGGAGCTGCCTGAGAAGAGAGGCTGAGATAAATGAAGTATCCTTCATCCCCGTCAATGTGGGCCAGACAGAAACCAGGTGCAAAGCAGTGAGCCTTCATCTTCTGTAAACAATCTTCCATCGCCCACTGCAGCAGCTTGAGTCTGAAATGGGGATTAGAAGAACAGCTTCTGCAGGCCTGGGGCCTCTCAGCTGGACAGCGAGTTAAAGGGCACACAAGATAACTGGCTGCTGGGAAAGATGCTTGAGGAAATGCAGCCATTCGTCAACAGGGGGTTCGCCTGACCTGGCAGCAGAGAATCTGATATCTAAACAGTTCCCTGGGTCCCTGAAGCACTCTGAAAGTTCTCCAGCTAAATATTTGATACTACATCAGATAACAGCCCAAGGCTTCACACCAAAGTCTGCCGTTAGAGAGGAGAGAGTCCTAATTAGCGCTGGACTTGGCTAAAATCAAGCAGGACCTGAGGTGGGGGCATGCCAGCTATGCTGGTTTTGGTGTCCTTTAACTTAGCCAGGGGTTCCCAGGTGGTGCAAACAGTTAAGCACTCACCTGCTAACTGAACGTTTGATGGTTAGAGTCCATCCGGAGGTGCCTTGGAAGAAAGGCCTGGTGACCTCCTTCCAAAAAATCAGCCATTGAAAATCCTACGGAGCACAGTTCTACTCTGACACACATGGGGTCACCATGAGTCGGAGTTGACTCAATGCCAACTGGTAACCTTGGCCAGCCCAATTAGAGGCACAGATCTCATCTGTCAAAGGTTGGTCTTCTGTTAATCCATGAAGGCAAATGGAATTTAAATCCTCTTCAAAGGTAATTCTCCTCCTGTCCCAACTCACCCCACCTGCCTCCCCACTTCTTTGATAGAAGTTCCACTCGCAGGAATTGGAAAAATAACCATGACTCCTGTGCTCAGATGGTAGATGGATGCCAGCTTCATCAACCGGAGATTACAAAGCAAAGTTAAGTGCTTGAATCCCCTCAGGGAAGTGGGGACAGACAGGTCTGGCTGAATGAAAGAGCTTTTCTGTTTACAAGTCCTATTTTCCAACAGTGGGATAAAATGGCTCCAATTCCATGCTCAGAGTTTCTTGTAAAATGGGAGAATGAAAGCACATTTCAAATAGTATGGCCTCCAAGAGAAGGATTTTCCATTCTTGCTGTAAAATAGGAAGGCTGTGGAAATAAGGCTAAAGAAGACCTGAGTTCAGGTCTCGGCTCTGATATTTACTAATGATGTGATCTTGGGCAAGTTAAGTGATCTCTCTCTAAGCTTCAGTTTCCTCGTCTATTAAAACAGGGGTAGTAGTACCTAGTCATATGGTGGTTGTGAGGTTTAAATGGTAAGACATGTAAAGAAAGCACTTACCAGAGTGTCTAATACAGTTAACATTCATTATTTGCAGCTATGGAAACCCTGGTAGCAAAGTGGTTAAGAGCTAGAGCTGCTAACCAAAAGGTCGGCAGTTCAAATCCACCAGGTGCTCCTCGGAAATCCTATGGGGGAGTTCTGTTATGAGTTGGAACTGACTCGGTGGCAATGGGTTTAGTTTGGTTTGGTTTAATGGCAGCTGTCGTCAGTAATGAGGTCTCAGCCATGAAAAGAAAACACTCAGACAGAAAAATGTGAGTTATCTAAAAAAGAGTTCCAAAGGGACAGGATTTGGGCACAGAACACAGAAATATATGTATTTTTTTTAACTTTTTATTATAAAAAATTTTCAAACATATGCATAAATAAGAGAGTGTAATGAGCTCCAGTACACGTAATAACACTCAGCTTCAACAATTATCAACAAGGCCAATATTATATCACCTATAGCCCCCTACGCAGTTGTGTGTATTCTATTTTAGACTAGTTATTTTGGTCATTATTGTACATTATTTTCTTACAGGGACCGTGAGATTTAGAATCTGGAAACATGCTCCTTTCTCTGATTAGCCATATGACCTTGAGGAGATGACTTAATTCTTTTGACTCTCGGTTTCTTCACCTGTAAACTAAAGTTGATGACAATAATACTTGTCCTACATACCTCTTAGGGCTCTTGTGCGGAGGAAATAAGACAATGTCTAGGAAAAAAAAAAAAAAGACCCTGGTAAATGGAAGTGCTTAGCAGACATCAGTCGTTAGTGTTCCACCTCCCATTGTGTGGCACCAAGTATGCCCTCAACAAATATTTATTGTTGCTTTTGTTGTTAAGTGCTAGGCCATGCCAAGGAAAAACCTGCTTTTCAATCTTAGATTGTACCCCTGAGCCCAAAAGGTTGTATTGCAAATGCTCTTGATTACTAAGGCAACTGGGCCAATGCACCCCAGCCCTACCCACAAAGTCACTCAGCATCTGTTAGGCTTGTTGGACCAAGAGATTCACTTCTCATACCATGTGTCCTTGTTCAATACCAAGGCCTGGAAAACATCAAATCATGTCTTAAGTCTCCAATCTTGTATCTTGGTTAAGGTTCAGATTGAGAATTACAGAGACAGTGGGCAAGATCTCAAAATTCCATTTTGAAAAAGAAGCTGTTATGAACAGAACCCAAATCACCCTTTCCAAAATTATTTGGGTATGGGCCTTAATATCCAGAATTTAAAGCTGCAAGAGGCAACTGGAAAGGGATGTCTGACCCAAAGGTTGGCCTTGAAGCTGTTTTGGCTACAACATGAGAGATGTTATTTCTTTCTCTTGTTTTTCTTCCTTAGGAAGCAGAGAATTTCAGAATTTCATCCTTGCCCCAACCTCTGCCTCCTGGTGCCCATGAAAACAATATTTTCCTGCTCAGCAGGGCAAAACCTCTTATTTCTAGCTGTCCTTTTCCCATTTCCCAGCTCCACACTGAGGTCCCTGCTATGGACAGATTTCTCTAGCAAATTATTTTCTCATCACTGAGCCTTGGCTGTTTTGCATCCCTGGAGCATGACAGGGCCAGACCAAAAATGAAAGGACTGAGACAGTGTCAGCTGCACTAGGGCCCAGGTCACTGGTGGTCAGATTTTTTAATGAACATGGAGGCCAGGGACTTGAAAGGAAGGTCGGAGTTCACAGAAGGGCAAGTACAATATGTGTTTGAATTATTAAATCCTGAACATGCAGACATCAATGTTCCTCCAAGACCCATTCCTCTCAGGATCTCAGTGCTGCACTGAGCAGCCAGGGCCCCAGATCTTCTGGAAGGCTTTGACTTTATGCTGTCAGAGGAGTATGAAGGATGCTTGACAATTGGGTTATGGTCCAAGAACTGGGTTCCCACTCTGACCCTCCAGGTTCCTGACTCCTCTCTTCCTCCAAAAGAATCCAGGGCCAAGTTTTCAAAGTGGATCCAGGAGGATGTGGCCTGCAGATGGGAAGTGTTGTTCATTAGTCCTCTCTGGTCTGTGCCTGGTGCAACTTCTTCCCTTATCCCCATTTGGTTACACCTTGGAATTTTTGAGATCTTGACTTCCTGGTTCCAATTGGAATGAGGGCTTTCTTGGCATTGTAATCCAAAGCATCATTGAAAGGAAAATGTCTCCTGGTGGGAACCAGTCTTTATTTCTTCCACTTAAGAGTTGTTTCCTTTATTTGCTTCTAGGGACAAGATCCTCAGAAGTAAGGGCCTGGTAATCTGCTTCTGAAAGATCACAGCCTTGAAGACCATATGGGGTACAGTTCTACTGTGCACATGACTCAGAATCGATTTGATAGCAACTAACAACAGCAACGGGGAGCAAGATACTATCCACTCCTCTGCAAAGATGGTGATGCCCATCTTTGGTAGTGATGGTGGTTAAGCCAACCATACACATGACAACGTATGGGGAAGATCCAAAAGGAATCTTAGAATCATTGAGAAATCTCAGATCATCTAGTCTAAGCTCCCACCCAAGAATCGCCCCTCCAATATCCCTGGCAGATGGTTATATATTGATGCTTTAATACATATGGTGATAGAGAGCTCATTGGAAACCCAGCTCAATTTTGGACAGCTTTTATTGTTAAAAGTTCTTACTGTAAGTTTCATTCATAGGTATAAGTAAAACAGGATGAATGAAAGCCCTTTCAAGAATTCCATGTGACCTCCCTTCAAATCTTTGCCAAAGTCTTTTCTTATCCAAACTAATAGTGCTCTCACTATTTGTCCCTTTCTTCTCTTCTCACTTTTAGAGTCCTCTCCTAAAACCCCATCTCTTGTGATTCTTTAAGCTGATGACCTCATTCACGCTACAAGTTTTTAGGGTTTTTCTCCTCCAGGTACCCGTGCATTTTAAGAGGATTCGCAGATATAGCAGCCTGGAATTGTTCTCTTCTCATTTGTAGATTTCAGACTTTTGACTGCCCAGGATACACCCCACATGCCCACTCTACCCTTTAGCGGGCTTGTCTTGGATCTCACACCATGACCCTTCCTGCAAGCATGTCCCCCATGGAGAGCTCTTGGGTTCCTCCAATATCACCTCCAATTAATTGAAATTTCTTTGGCCTCCATTTCTTTAGCTGACAAATAGGGCTAATAATGGGAAGAATGAAAGTGAGGGTGGGGAAAGAAACTTGTGAAGCCTTAACTTGGCCTTGTAAAAAGGAACTCTAAATTTATTCCCCCCACTGCATATTCTCACTGCTGCATAATGATTTTTACCGATTCTCTGGCAAAAATTGATATTCCCTTTGGTCAGGGAGGTGAGTGACTATCTGCAAAGTAAGTAAAATATGGTGTGCTTAAAGTCCCTTAGCTTGTGAAAATTACCAAGACCCATTATTTCAGCATGGTTGTCTCCACGCCGGCTCCAACACATGAAAAAACGGACTGGTTAAATGTCCGGCTCTTGCCTTCCCTTAAACTATTTAATTTGTTTGACGCCCTTACTGGTATAAACTCAGGTGAAAGTATACTGAAGCCGGATGAGGGCTGGGATCTCTAAATATGTTGAAAATGTTATCTGTTCTTTCTCAAATATGTCTGTCTCATTCAGGTATTTGCTCTGTGATAGCCTTTTACTTCGGCAGCAGCTGAGTTTCTGTGCCTTGTATTTCAAAACTGATAAGGAAAGGAAGGCCTCTCCCCCCTCTTCCCCCTGGCCCTTACTTACGTGGAGCATTTGGTGAGGAGAGGCCATCTGTGACTTGGACTGCAAGGCCTCACAACCAGTGGCTCACCTACCTCCCCCTTGTTGTACACACCTTGCTCATCTAGAGAGCAGAAGGTAAAGGAAAAGAGAAAATAAATGGGCTTCCTCTGAGGGACTCACACAGGCACTCTCTCTAGTGATCTCCTTATCTGCAGACTTGGCAAATTCTTTACAACATCTGATCAAGGAAGGGCTTTTTTGATGTTTCTGCATGTTCTCGATTTACTGCCCTGCTGCTGGGATGTGATGAGATGCCCTTATCAGGAGCCCCATCAGAGCTTTCCAGAAGGGTTGCAAAGTCTGCATATTTTTAAATAAACAAATGTTGTGTTTTTTTTTTTCAGTCCCAGAATGTGGCTTCTTTGGGGCTAAAGCAACATTTGCATAAGTCAGGAGAGCGGATGCCAGACCCAAGTGATCTACCGCTCATAATCTAGCTTTGTATATTTCCCCCTCCTCTTCCTGTCTCCCCCTAGACATCCCATCATGTTAATTCTGCTGTCAGAACCATTCTACATGTCCCCAGGACCTGGGCTGAGTTATGGGGTGGGAAGCTGTTCCTGGCCTCTAGGTTTCTGCCTTCTATCTGCCTTGCTCCTTGCTGTACACCAGGCCTGGGATGCTTGCAGGTAGAGGAGCCTGGAGATTCAGACTTTTGATCTATTCTTCAAAGTCTTCAAAGCTGTGACCTATATGTCTTCCACGGGTGGGGGTTTTCACCAAGGGGGACAGAAGGAATGTGGAGGGAGGCTGATGCGTGTGAAAGCAGACTACTGAGTAGTGCTATGATCTCTAAACCCAGGGTTAAAAGCCCCCACTTCTTATATAGCCCTGTATTATGACTCCTACTACCTGGGAAGTCAAGGCATCTCCACATCCATAGAAAGAATTTGGGAAGAGATGTCCTTAAAGAGACACTTCTTCCCAAATTCACTTAAATGGCCTCCTTCCCATTCTCCCAGGCTTACTGTAATATGCCAAACCTGAGCCCTTCAAGTTCAACAATACATACAGTGCATACATCCTTCCAACCTTGAAGACCACTCAGTTGGAGGATTCCAAAAGCAAAACTTCCATCATGACCACATATATAAAATACACAATTCATTTAGATCTGAGTCAACCAATATCTAACTTGGATTCTATTCGCAGGAATGCTCAATCTTTAAAGGGGTTACATAGACAGGGATATTCCCTAGTTAAACCTGATGATCTTGGATATTTGGAGAGTCTGCTTTATTTCTCTTTTCCAAAAAAAAAAAAAAAAAGAGGCAGTGACCCGAGACCCTGAACAATTCTTGATAGCTAAAAAAAAAAAAAAAAAAAATTTTTTTTTTTTAGAGGTGGCGATGGAGTGGGATAAAAGGGAAGAAAACTCATCATCTTAAATGAATTGCATATCCCATATTTGTGAACTTATATAAATTCTTGAGGACCAGGCAGAAAAGGGAAATGATATGTTGCTTTGCATATATATGATTTTGGATACATTACTTATTTTCTCTGAGCCTCAGTTTCCTCATATGTAAAGTGAGAATAATGATCACACCAACCTCCCAGAGATGTGGTGAGAAGTAAGGGCTAATAGCAAGATGGCACATAAATGCCAATAATAACGACAACAGTGATGACAAAGATAATAACACCTGCTGCCAAGAAGGGGGAGACCCTGGTGGCATAGTGGTTAAGTGCTACGGCTGCTAACCAGAGAGTCGGCAGTTCGAATCCTCCAGGCGCTCCTTGGAAACTCTATGGGGCATTTCTACTCTGTTCTCTGGGGTGCTATGAGTTGGAATCGACTCAACAGCACTGGGTTTGGTTTTGGTTTTGGCCAAGAAGGGAAGTCAGGGTAGAACACTGGATGAGAAGTAGAATTAGCTGGACAGCAATGATAAGGGGGAACAGAACTGTAATAGCTGCCCTAGGCTGAATCATCTGCCTTCCTTCCCTTGAACTAACAGGGCCTCTCCTTCTCACCTGTCCACATTATTTCTTTACATCGACACTCCTTTCCCTTCTCACAAATGACATAGGCTCCACTCAGCAAATGTTTGCTCCCCACAAGTGGTCTCTGGTCTGGCAGCTTTCTTCCTGATCTTGGGATTTGTGTGGATTATGGCATCAGTGACTGACGCAGCCCTAGAAGTCAAGTAGATGGACACAATGATTTGAAAGAAAGAGAGGATTCCTCCTATCTTTCACCAGTCACCAGCCTGCCCCATTGACCTTCCCTGCCTAGACTTTCTTATCTATGTCAATAAAAATATAGTACTCAGACCAAGGGATGTAATATACCTACTCTACATAGAACTGATCCAATCACACTTCATATTTCTGTTAAGTTCTAGACACCTCATTTCATAAAGATATTAACTAACTAAGGAAGGAAGCTGGTTCCTGGATGACACAAAATATTAAACACTTGACTACTATCTGAAAGGCTATTGGTTTGAACCCACCCAGAGGCACCTTGGAAGACAGTCCTGGCAATCCGCTTCCAAAAGGTCACAGCCTTGAAAGCCCTATGAAACCGTTTTATTCTGCACACATGAAGTCACTAAGAGTTGGAATCAATTCTAAGGCAACTAACAACAGATGGGCACTTGTGAGGTTGAGAAAAGTGAGAAGTTCCCTGCAACTGTCTGCTTTTGTGTTGAGATCTCTTGGAAATTCATTCACTAGAAAGAGAAATAAAAAAAAAGGCTTTTGGGCTATGTTCTGGGGGGCCTGTGGGGAAAGGGAAAAGGGAACAAAAGGGAGTTTAGCAATGCAGACTTTTCAGCAGCTAGATGGTCATCAAAATATCCAAGAGCAATGCTAATCTGAAAGATGATTTAGCATCTCATTTTTGGTCAGAAATTTCTCTCCACATCTGCCAAAGGCTGGATGAAGAACATCTCTCCCTGTCACTGGGAACAGATTAACGAGCAACATGCCCCTCTTCCATCTCCATTTCCTTAAACCAAACACCTTCGTTAAGCTTGCAGGGTTGTGTGTGTGCATGTGTGTGTGTGTGTGTACTAGGAGGAGGGGAAAATCCTTGCTTCCCAGGTGTACTTAGCATCATGGTTCAAATTGTGTCACCCCAAAGTATGTCAACTTGGCTTACATGTATTGCATGATTGTCTATCACTTTGTCATCTGATGTGATTTCCCTATGTGTTGTAAGTCCTATCACTATGATGTTAATGAGATGGATTAGTGGCAGTTACATTGATAAGATCTACAAGATTAGATAGTGTCTTAAGCCAATCTCTTTTGAGATACAAAAGAGAGAAGAGAGCTGAAAGACATGGGGATCTCATACCACCAAGAAAGCAGCACCAGGAGCAGAGCACGTCCTTTGGACCTGAGGTTCCTGCACTGAGAAGCAGACCAAGGAAAGATTGACAACAAGGACCTTCCTCTAGAGCCTACAGAGAAAGCCTTCCCCTGGAGCTAATGCCCTGAATTTGGACTTGTAGCCTACCAGATTGTGAGAGAATAAATTTTTTCGTTAAAGCCATCCACTTGTGGTATTTCTGTTATAGCACCACTAGATGACCAAGACACCTAGAGTAAAACTAAATAACTGTGATTCAGACCCAGGAGCCGTGGTGGTACAGTGGTTAAGAGCTATGGATGCTAACCAAAAGATTGGCAGTTTGAATTCACCAGCTGCTCCTTGGAAGCCCTATGGGGCAGTTCTACTTTGTCCTGTAGAATCGTTGTGAGTCTGGATCAACTTGAGGGCAACAGGTTTGGTTTTTTTAGTATTCAGACCCATCAAGTGAGCTTTTCACTGTCCTCACTCCATTCCCAATCAAGGGCTTCATACCTCTGGTAGAGAGTGCACCCTGGGACTCAGGGACCCACCCTCCATTCCACCCCCCCCACCCCCCCACCCCCTTCCTCCTCCGTTTCCAGGTTCCATTGGGAAGAGGCTCTGGATGCTGAGTTAGACCCTCTGTGACTGCAGGAAACCCATCAGAGTCTTGCAACCTGGCTCACTTGAAAGAAGAGGGAAAAGGACTCCAACCAGACTTCGACATTACCTGAGACAAGAATCTGAGTTATGTCCTAGCAACTGAGCAAACATTAGCACTTGTCACCAAAAATAAAATTGAGAACCAAATTTTAAAGTTCTGGAAAGGAAAAAAAGAAGAAAAAGGAACCGGTCTGTTTTGTTTGTTTCCTGAGGGAGAAATCTGACACTGGGAGCAGCTCAGCTGCTCTGAACAGATCAGAGGACATACTGAGCAAGAGCTTTATCATACTTATTACATTAAATTCAAACCTAAGACCCTGTTTTTGCCCAGGAATTTGTGCACAAGAGAGACAAAAGAAGAGAAAGAGTAAATCAAAATTTACACTGAATTTTTTTTTCCAGTCTCTCGTATCCCTTTGACTTAGAAAGAACAAACAGACTTAGAATGAAGGCTAGTCTCTATTGTGGATAAAGCCCTCTTCTTATTCAAAAAGAGGAATTAAAAAAAAAAAAAAAGATTTTCTGTAGTGAAATGGAGTTCTTCAGAATGGTAAGGATTTCGCAAGACACTGAAAGATGATTTTTGGTAGATTTATTTAAGCCATGTTTGAAGGTTTGGCTTTTTTTTTTATGGATTAGGATGTTGAGGAACTCAAAGTTAGGACTGATATTAGACACTACCTATTTTTCTTCTTATTCTTTTATTTGTCCCTTTGTTCTTCATTATTAAATTGTAGGAATAAAGACAAACTTTTTCTTTTTGCTACTCAAGGCAGGGGGACTCAGTTAAGGTAGAAATCTTACATTCCCATCCTACTAAACTCTGGGTCCAAAATATACAAATGACAACCAGAGAGGAAATTGAGCTCTCTGGGTATTTTGGCATTCTGTGAAGGAAATGTAGGGCACTGATTATGTTTCGGATTTTTAGTTTTGTTTTGCCTTGTTTTAATGTTTGCTTTTCCTGCTGAGGGTTTAGCTACACACCACCCGACCTGGAGAGTTGGCTAATATCCTTACCTGACCCCCTCATGGAATTTTGCAGAGAGGGATGAGCTTTAAGGATCTAGCAAAGGATTTTTCCTTTTTACTTCTATGCTGAGAACTCTTCTGTTTTCTACTCACATTTCTCCAAAGTTTTGTTTTGCACCACATGCAGCCAAAATATAAATTCCAAAGAGTGGAAGAAAAAGAGAATCTTTCCACACAGGTAACAATACCTGTCTCCCTAGCTTTCTTTCTCTGGCTGTGTCCCTGCAAAGCTGTGTACAAAGTCAGTTTGTTTTCTGGTCAGGAACACAAGTAACAATACTTGTTTACAGATATGTCTGCAAAAGTGTAAGGGAGGCCAACATGTTTGTGGGAGTATGCCACGGTGTGGGTTTCACTGCAGGTGGGAGACAGCAAACATACAGACTCTTCCAAAGGCTTCTTTGCAATTCTACATTTCCAAGCCTCTCGATTACTGAATTTGAATGCACTGAATAGAAACTTTTTCCATTCTTCTCTATCCACCCACCAGAAAAGATGTAGCCCCCTTGCCTCCCTCCAACTCTTTCTAGTCAGCTTCAGCTCCCTGGATAGGGTCTCTCCTGTCAATCTCGAGTATGGGGATTAAAAATTGAGTTCCAGAAAATGACTTGGTATAAATATGGGGGACCGTGGAGTAGCTGATGGTGGTAGAAGGGGAAAAGGAAGTTCGCTGTCAGGGAAGAACATGGGATAGCTCTTCTTGCCATCTGCAAGCCTTGTGTTTCCTCACGTACTCCAGATTTTGCCTCTCTAGACTCCTCATTCCCGGAGAGCAACAGCTCCTGGCAGAGGCTTCAGCTGGACTCAAAGGGCAATCAGAGAACTCTGGACAAAATTGTTAGTCATGTCCCACCAGGCCCTAGAACTTTTGCCTTTCCTTCAAGCCACTGCTGAGGAATTCCCTGCCTAAGCTTTGTTCTTTCTAGGAGGCCCCTGATCTAGAAACCTAACTCCAGGGTGGAGCAGAGGATAAGCAAGTGACTTTTCCTCTTCCTTGACAGTTCTTGCCTTTCCTCTGCTGGACTCAAGTCAGGTTCCTGTTTCTGCAGTATCAGGATCCATGTGAGTAGATCTACAGTAGATATAAGCAAGAGTATATCATCAATTCCCAATGATTTCCAGTGGTGGTAACAGACCACGCCAGACTAGGCAATCTTGCTGAAGGCTCTGTGAAACCGCCAACAGGTAGCTGTCCTTGCCGTTGAGTTCCAGTAAGTATTGAAAGTAATGCTTCTCTATACTGTCCCCTTTCTTGATCACAAACAAACACACCATGTACATAGCAGTGTGTGAAATCACTTCGTTGGCCCCAGAAGGAGAAGACATCCCAAACTTTTTTAGAAAAGATAAAATGAAACCTTGGTACATTGGTGTACCAAGTCTAGTATGGTGATACTCACCTTTTTTGAGGTAGGTTGGGAAATAGAGAGGAAGAAAGCTTTGTCTACTATGGCCTTCAATTTTTTTTTAATTTCCTAAGTCCTTTTTGCGTTTACACTTGCTAAAGTAAAGGAAGCACACAGAAAAACTCTGTAGAAGAATTTTGGATTAGAATCGCCCTGAAGCTATAAAATGAACTCTGTGTTTGCCTTAGATGAATACCTTTAAGAGATGAAGAAAACGCTTCTCAATTTCCCTTTTATCTCTAACCTACTTTCATTCTCTTTTTATAAATACATTGATTACGGTGACAATACTGGGCTAATCAGGTATCTGAAACTGACATCATTTTAGAATCTCCCATTTGTGATACCCGTTCTCTAGACAGGAAAATTTTGTTTCAATATTCATTTATTCAACAAATATTTACTAAGCACTTACCATGTGCCAGGCATTATTCCGGACACTAGAAATGGAGCAGTGAATAAAACACACAAAAATCCCTGCCTTCATGGAGCTTACATTCTAGAATGTTAGGAGGCAAAAACACAAGGGTCATTTCTTTATAGCATTAGCTCTTTTAGTGTCTTTGGAGAAAAGAGTCCAAACTGTTATAGGTTTACCAAGATTTTCTACCATAAAACATGGTTTAAAATACTACTAACATGCAGATACATGACACTTCACAGTCCTGGATCATCCTTCTGACCCCAGCAGTTCCATTTTAACCAATCTCCATTCACTCCTTCCCCCAAAAGAAAATCATTTGCAGAGTTGTCTCTCCTCTGGGGGCCCAGGCTGCTGGTCCAGCAAGAGTAGAAAAACCAGGGCATGACCCCGAGGACAGGGGTTCCTTCCCCGCCCTTCTGGCCTCAGCAATCCCCTGGACCGGCTGCTCTGCCAGGACTAAGGGGTGGGGGGCTGAAAGTCATTTCAGGGCTGAACTCTCCATGAACCAGGAAGGGAAGGGAGTAGGGGCGGCCCAAACAGAGTCAGCAGGGGTAGGCTCGGGAGGCAAGGCTTCTGGGCAAACCTCTCTGGCTGAGTAAATATTGAGCTGCCTCATCTCCAAGGTGGGGGTTGAAATGGAGCTGTCAGGCCAGAGTAAACTGAAGGGAACATTGGGCCCCAAAGGAGCAGAGGGTGCATACTTTGTGGGGCTCCCTCCCTCTTAGGTCCTTCTCCAGGCTGAAAGGGCTGCTGTAGCAGTTCAGAATTGTCTGGACCCAGGCAAGTCATCTTGGAAGCTGGAAGGAAATGGGCTGGGGGCTGGAGGGGAAAGAAAGAGTTATTCTAATTAGTTCTAACTAAGCCAGTAGAATACATCCAACAGGATGCTGCCCCAGCCCCAAGTTTGACATTCTTTCTTACCTAAGTCTTCTATTCTCAAAGGAAGGGATGAGTCAAACTACAGTGGGATAATTCAGTGTTATATTGGAGGCTGGGAAAGCAGTCCCAGAGAAGTTAAGTGGCTTACCTGAGGATATGCAAGAGGCCCCTGGTAGAATAAACTCAGACCTCTGGACTTCCTGTAAAATTACTTATTTTATGAAGTATTTGATCCATTTCTTTCCTGATAAAGAGAATAGTAGTGGACAAGTGGCAGGTCAGTGTTCTGAACTGAAGTCTGTAGCTGTTTGAACCTCCCTGTTCCCCCAGAAATGGACATTAAATATTTTGCATCTCCAACCCTTGCCCCAGCCAGGACTCCAATCATGTAAAGAATTTAGAGAGCCAGGGAAATAGTAAAAGCTGAAACATCAGGAATACTGTGGTTTGAGTCATGCAAGGAAGCCCTTAGAGGGATGACTGAGTCATTAGAAAAGATCTGTTACAATTCCAAGGAACACCAATCTCATGGACTTCAGTGAGAATGTGCCCCCTGGTTATTGAATGAGACTGCCTTTGCAAGAGGATCTCTCATTATGGTACTGTACTTTAAGCTAGTATTCTGTGGGACTCCCTTGAATCCTTTCATTCATCATTATTTTACTGCCTGG
The DNA here is from genome assembly GCF_024166365.1 of Elephas maximus indicus. NCBI lineage: Eukaryota > Metazoa > Chordata > Mammalia > Proboscidea > Elephantidae > Elephas > Elephas maximus. Next base: position 44,998,624 of record NC_064837.1, on the reverse strand, counting down.
AAACAAATTCCATGCTTATGGTATCAGGTGGGTCTGCTAGTGCTTCAGGGGACTAGGGCTGGAGGATGTCTGTATCCATCATGCCAAGGCCAAGAATACCTCAGTGTAAGAAAGTACTAGAAAAATATCTTATGTGAATATATAAATTAGGAAATACCTACAGAACACTTAACTACATCCCAGGCACTGCTCCAAGCACTTCTCATATACCATCTCATTTGTTCTTCAACATTCTCCATTTTACATCTGAAGAAAAGGAGGCACAGGGATATTGAATAACTGGCATAAACTCACCGAGTTAATGAAGGGGACCACATTGAAAATTATTACCACACTGGTAAGTCATACTCCAGAACCTCTGCTCTCAACCACTCTAAATCAGGGACTTTAGGTGTCTGCCTTCAATACCTTTGTCCAACTTTACATAATGGAGAAGATGAGGAAAGAATGTGGGAGGCAAGAACAATTTTCCTCTTCTACAGGTGGATGGGCTGAGGTCAGAATAAAAGGAAGGGGGGTGGGGTGCTGAACCAGAAGCAGGGAGATGTTCTCAGCTGCTAAGAAGGGAATCCCATCTATCTCTAGTGATTAGTGTGAGAAGTGAGTGTGTGTGGGAATCCTAAAGGGTCATAATGAGCCCTGGAATAGACTGCAGAGTATAGTAAAGGGAGAGGGCATGTCCCCTTTAATAATGATAATTATTATTATAGCTGACATTTATAAACTAGGGACTATTCCAAGCATTTTTTTATTTATTAACTCATTTAATCCCTACAACAACCTTATGAAATAGGTACTATTATTATCCCCTTTTTGCAGACAATGAAACTGGGCACAGGGAATTAGACAACTTGCCCAAGGCCATGAGGCTAGTGAGAGGTAGAGCTCAGATTTGAACTCAAGTATCCTAGACATTTTCCCCAACCCCTTAGCCCACCTCTCTAACTCATCTCAATCCCCCTCCTCTCAACCATTCAGAGATTCCCCCAGCCCCCCTACTTCCACCCTTTCTTACTCCTCTTCCCACCGGCCCAGGGCTAGGCCTGCCCTCCCAGCAGCCCGGTGGTGCTGGCACAAGAAATGTTCATAACAAAGAAACCTGAATTAAAAGTAAGAAGAACTTCAGAGGTTTTTAAAATCTTTCTTTCTCTCTTGTCTGTCCAAGAGATCAAAGGGCCTCACGTTGGGAGGACAAATGCTGAGGAAAAAGGCAAATGAAAGAGGAAAAGTTCACACTGTGGGCTGAGAAACAGATGGTTCAGAGGGTTGGGTGGGATGGAGGCCTGACCAACCCCCAACCAGAGGGCCTGGGGTGGGGGAGACCAAGAAACCTTGACAAACTTTCAACCAGCCCTAAGAAGATTGTCTTTCTCCTGAAGAATCAAGGCAAAAACAATCTCTTTTAAGGTTTTTATTTCAGAACTGGAGATATTTTTGGAGATCTGGTAAATGGAGAGGTGGGATTGGAGGGCTTTCAAACTTCGCAGAAAATGCACTTTCAGATCTCATGGCAAATACAGTTTTCTCCCTAAGGTCTGTGAAGAAGAAAAAAAAAATCAATTTGAAAGGCATAGGGGGGAATGCCTATGAGTGAAGCAGTTTGGCATCTTTTTCTGCAAAGTTTTACAGTGAAGACCTTCAATTCAGTTCAGGTGGAGTAAAATTTGGTGGTGGTAATGGTGGTGGTAGTGGGTATAATGTGTGTGCATGTGTTATTGTCTTCTCCTTTGTCATTTAATATAGGAAAATGCACAGTGATCTTTTCTTTCTCCAAATAACACCTTCTGGTGTATACCTGTCTGGAGGTACAGATTCAAAACAGGATTTAAGTAGGGGAGTACAAAGAGGGAAAGGGGTCAGATCTTTGCATCTAAGGAAATGGGAGGCTCAGATTCACTGCGGGTTATTTTCAGTCTGCCCCGGTGTTAACAGAGAATTGATTTGCCCCTCACCCTTCCCTGGGGGAATCTGATGGTTCTTTCTGCTGTAATCAAAAATCAAATGGGCCAGCCTTCCCCTTTCCTCCTGGCCCCTCCATCACGCCTTCCCCAGGACCTGTCAAGGCCCTGTTCCACTATCGTTGTGGTCCAGTTCTAACCACTGTTCTTCCCTCCATCTCCTGGCTTTCCTGCCTGCGCACTTGCAGGAAGGTTGGAAGACCCCCAAATACCCCCAAGAGAAGGCTCTACTGGCTAACACTAAATTTTTCCAAGCAAGGGCAGTTGCTCTGTCCCTTCTGTCAAAGTGACCCCTTGGGGGAGCCAACTTTGGTAGCAATTTCAGTTAAATGTAGAAAAGCAGTTAATACATTTTTTTAAACACAGGGGGCAAGACAGCAGCCTCTGGGAAAGCTAGACTTCCCCTTGCCACACACTTCTCCCTCTCCAGCTGGGCTGTGCCATTATTGATAATGTTGCCTCTCCTATAATGGCACCAATTTCATTAGGAAGCAAATGTTCAGCGTTTCTTGTATACACTCCTAGCCCTTTCCGCTGTCTCTTTTCCTTTGAAAGGTCACGAATTAAATAAATCGGGGGGGGGGCGGGTTGGATAAGAAGCGCTCCCCTATCTTGGTGGCCACTGCTCCTCCTCGGACTACCCTGGCTCATGGGCATTAGGGAGCCCGGGGTAACCGGAATCAATCAACCAGGACCCAGGGCTTGGAGACTGGGGTCATCTCGACGGCATCACAAGGCGAGTGAGTGATGGAGGTTTGTTGGCCGCCATCGGGCTTCCTGATCCCCGGCCACCACCTCCCCCTCCCCGCCTCCGCCGACCAAGGGCTTGTCAGTGGGACCTGCCCAGAGACAATAGCTGCCTCTGCGAGCGCGCGGTTGGCTTGTTTGGAAAGCCCAGAGGCGCTTCGAGGTAAAAAGGTCAATGCGGAATCAGGGTTTACCTCGGCCTCCGCCCACCCCTAAGCCCTCCACGGTACTCCAGCTTCGTTCGACGCCTCTCCCCGACCTCTGGTTATCTGCCCCTTCTCCCTCGCCCCCACCCCACACTGCCCTTTCTTGACTTTTGCGGCCGCTGAGCAGAGCGGAGAGCTCAGGGGCGGTCACCTCGAGCCCTGGTGGAATGGAATTCTCCAGGTGGGCAGGCTTCAGGCAGGAGTCTTCCAGTGACTGGGGCTCCCTGATGCCTCCCTAGAGTCGCTGGGTGAAAGGGTACTGAGTTGAGGACTTGAGGGAACCTGTGCACCAATCTGGAGTTTGCTAAGGGCCCTTCCTCCAACTTTCTTTGAGCAAGAAGGTGGGGAGGCTTCACTCTACCTCCTCTACCTGCGTTCCTCTCCTTCAGCCAATATTTACTGAGCACCCACTCTATGCCAGTTCTTGCTCTGGGCTAGAAACAGGGAGGTGGGGGTGTAGGTGGAATCCCTTCACCTTCCGCCACACTTCCTTCTTTTTCACGTCCTCTTCTGTTCTCTTCAGACCAATCTTTGTTGTTCTCCTTTCCTGCCTTCCTCCCAGGAAGTTCCCTGAGCTGCGTACTCCCCATAGCCATCTTCCTCCATGTCTTTCCCAGTTTCCCCAATGACCAGGGGATTGACCATGGTCCTGCCTGAATGCCTGGGGCCCAGTTCTGCTTAGGCCTATATACAGTAAGTCATTCTCTTTATTCAGCCTCACCACCCAGCACTAACTTTCCTCTCCTCTCCTCTAAGGCTCAGGAAGGATGAGGCCTCCCACCCCTTGATGGAGGAACAGATGCAGACAGGAAAAGGTGGAAAACACGGATTTTATTGAAATGAGGTAGTTGGAGGTACACAGCCAACCTGGTTTACTTGAGGCTCAGGTTTCCAGAAACTCAATGGTCCCTTGGTTGTCTCCAAGGTTCAGAGAAATGCTCTCTGCTGCTGGGCCTACCTGGGTTTCCCCCAGGGGTGGGGGTGGAGATGGGGAGGAGGGTCCTGGGTTTTCAAAAAAACCAGGAAGCAATAAATAGGGGAGGATCTGGTGGGGGCATGCCTGTGCCCTCCTGGTTCAAGCTCGCTGTGGGCAGGCTTTGCACAGCTTTCCAGAAGTCTCCAGAGTCCCAAGATCCAAAACACTTTGATAGCTTGGCAATGAGGTCGATGTTGGGAGGAGGTGGGTCTCAAAAAACAACCTCTGGAGGCTGCATTAGTGCAATACAAATGTGCCGGGAAGGAAAGAGTTAATAGGGTTAGATAGGGAAATTTTTGGTCTGTCACAAGGCAGCTGGTGCTATTGTAAGGTCTGTGGTGACTTGAGAGATTAAGCACTGGTAATAATCTACCTGTACCCAAACACCTCCTCTCCCCAAAGAAAATTCAGAGCTTTCCCGCTGTCCCAAGGGGAGGTTAGTAGGATAGGAGTTCGCTGCAAAAGTCCTCAAAGCTCAAAGGCACTGAACTGAATAAACGGAAGTTAGAAAGGAAAGGAGAATCCACAAGGATGTGGACTCCACTCCCATCTCCCACCCCCACCCACGTGATGACCAAGAGCTGATCTCCAGATCAAAGGCAGAGGCCCTTCTCTCCACCTTTGACAGGGTCGGGGTCTCTCCTGCCTCTAGTCTTGTAGGGTCCCTAGCCATCAGCTCCCGGCCCAGAACAGAGAACAGTTACACCCCTCCCCACAAGGGCAGCTCTAAACTGGCGCCCCTAGCCTTGAGGAGAATTGATGGGTCGGTGAAGCCGAGGTCTGGAGTTGGGGAGAGCCAAAGAGAAGGGCTGGACTGGGGTGCTTGAGTGCCAGGAGGCCCCGTTGGGTTAGAAGTTTTAGTTCAGGAGGTGACGGAGCTGGGTGAGGCTTCTGGGGAGGTGCATGCCGACTGGTCCGAGGCGTCTCCAGCCACCTCTTTGAGGCAGCCTGGTGGGGCTGAGGGCGCCCGGCCTCCCTCCCTCTCTCGCTTCTTCTGCTTCATGCGGCGGTTCTGGAACCAAATCTTGACCTGCGTCTCGTTGAGCTCTAGGGTGGCGGCGATTTCTACCCTCCGGGCCCGGCTCAAGTACTTGTTGAAGTGGAACTCCTTCTCCAGCTCGGTTAGCTGCCGCGTAGTGAAGTTAGTGCGGAGGCCGCCGGGTGCTCCCAGGCCCAACTCCGACACCTTTGCTAGGGACGGGGCGGGGAGAAGGGCCACGTCATTTTTCTCACCTCTATCTCCTTCCCCTCCCCTTCTCCCGGGCCAGCTCTGCACCTCCATTCATCACTCTGTCCAAATCCAGCTTTCAAAGTTCTCAGGGATCACCAGGCAACCAACCTCCCCCAATCTCCAAATCTAGAGCAACTAACCCCACACTTCCATCCCCCACCCCCATCCCAGATGCACCAGGTCCTGGGCTTGTGCGGGGCTCACAGATCAGGAAGTGTAGACTTACTCTTGGGGGTGACCCGGCACTCACTAAGTGGAGGGAACCCCACCTGACCTAAGATGCTCCATAATGCTCTTACCTGCCTCTAGCTGGGAGGTACAGAGGGAAGTGCCCAGCCCTGGCCCAGGACACTTCAGTGCAGGGGCAGTGAAGCGGCTTTGGGCCCCTGGGAGGGACGGCCACACCCGAGCCCTACCTGTCTTGGGTGGATTCCTCTTGACCTTCATCCAGTCGAAGGTCCGGGCCGTGGGGGTGCTGGGTTCTGATGCGCAGGGCCGCTGCTTGTCCTCGGAGAGGACATCAGCATAGGCCGGAGCAAAGCTCGCAGTCTGCTCGTTCCCGTAAGGGGGCTGCGGCGGAGGGTAAGGCCCTAGGCCAGCTTCCCCGGCTCCGTAGCCGTCGGACAAGCCCCCCAGCTGGGCCCCGTAGCTTGAGGGGTGAAAGTAGCCTCCATCTCCTTCAGGATGGCTCAAAGGGTAGTACTGAGAAGGCCCATAGCTGGGACTGCAGGCGGCTGGGGCGTATCCCGAGGGCGCGGAGCTGGCGAAGGGCACCCCCAGCGCTGAAGGCGGCTGTTGCGTCGGGTAGCCAGGGTTCTGCTGGAGCACTGGGTTGGGCAGCCCCCCGCCATAGCGGGCCTCGCCTGCGTAGTTGTCAACGGCCGGAGCCGAACAAGGGGGAAAGGAGGTAGGGGCGTTGTGGGCGCTGTAGGCGCTGGGTCCCCGGTTACAGAGTGGGTACTCTAAGTAGGAGTTCATTCTATTATAGTCCATGCGTCGAGGCCGCAGGAGGGTCGGCCCGTTTGGGGGAGATACCCTCTTGCCCTACAACCTTTCCGCAGTATGTCACAGAGCCGAGGCTTGCATCCATGGCCCGGCCCAGCTCGCCTGGGCCAGCGATCCTCTAGGAAGGTGGGGGGGGGGGGCGCATGTGATCTCTCCCAGGCCAATGGGCGCAGTGGGCCAGAGTTTGGCAGCCCCAGCGCCCATCCATCACCCCCCAAGCATTAGCATGACAAAGACACTTCAATCACCCGCAGCCCATCCATCTGAGAGCGACATGGAAGCGTCAAAAACATCTTTCTTCAAAGACTTTTGGAAAGAAGGGACCAGAGGGAGAGGGGGGAAAAGTTAGAAGAATATTCAAGACTTTCCTCTCCTCCCAACCCCCAAAGCCTTCAAGAGGCTCCTGGGTTATTAGATTTGGACAAATTCAATCCAGCTGGCCCCCACTCTTCCCAGCTTCCAAATGAGCCTTCTCCCCAAGGCTGTAAACCTGGAAGTAGGGAATCCAGCCTTCTTTACTTTGCCCAGAACTCTCATTCTGTGCTTCTTTCTACCAATTTGTCTTGGGGTGATGTGCTAGGACTGCTGGGTGAAGTATGTTATCTTGGGCCAAATGGATGACTGTGTGGGTGGGGGGAGGGCAAAGGCGCCTAAGGGTGTGAGGCAGAGTCTAGAATCTAGATGAAGAATTCATTAAGTATGGGTGGGAAGCTGACATTTTAGCGAGCAAGGCAGGACTATGAGGAGGATGAGAAACATCCCATTCCTCTCTCCATCTCTCCACATAAACACTCTCTTCTCATTCATACATCCATTTCTCTCCCTCAGCCTCTCTTTATATTCTCTCTGTCTCAATCTATCTCTCCATTCGTCCATCTCTCTCCATGTTTATATTCGTTCCCTACCTATCCATCAACTCATCTCTCTAGATATATTTATCCTCTCTCTAGCCATCCATAGCTGTAGCTGGCTCACTCACTCAGACTTAAATAACTCCCTATATCTCTCTAGAGAGCTACAATGAGCACAGAGCTAGGTGTTTTTCAGGGGGAGGAAGCAGAGGGAGATTTTTATTCTATTTCTGAAGTGTTTAAAACTAGTGTAGACCCTGGATTCTTCTGGCTCCATCCTATTCCTCTCTCCAGCACTACCTCTATTTCCTTCCAAAAAAAAAAAACCCAAACCTCAAATCCATAAACTCCATGCCAGTTAAGTCTTAAAAGATTATTCTTATTTTCAGTTAATTTTCTAGAATTGATAAGGAGAGTTTGCTCAGCAAATTGGAAAAATTAGTGTGGAAGTCCTGAGACTCTGAATTCTAAGGTTCAAGAGTGGGGTCTCAGTCACCCCTTTCTGCTCTGTATGTCTGTTGGGCTAAGTTTTGGGGTCAGGGGAACAGGAAGTACCTCCTTCACTCTTTCAGACCCTGGATGGAACTAGACTAGAAGCCCATTGATTCTCCTCCTACAGATGCCTCAGACAAGAGCTTGGTGCAATCCAACACCCACACTCATTTGTAACCTGTCAGGGTGTCTGCGTGGCCAGAGGCCTGGGGCCGGGGCTAGGGCAAGTCCAGGAGGGCAAGAGTTCAGGGAGTGATCTCTGTAAACAATTGAGCTCAGGAGAGGAAGGGGAAGCAGGTGGGACAGGTCCAGAGAGAACCCTCAAAACTTCTCAGGTTTCACCATCCTAAAAAAGGCAGGGTGAATACTTATCTCTCTGCAAGGGACCCCAAAATTATCTCTTTGTCTTTGTGTCTCTCCATCTTTCTGTCTCTCATTCTCCCTCATTTTTGCCTGTCCTTCTCTATAGTTGCCTCTCCCGTTTCCTGTCTTTATCACACTGCCTTTCCCTTCTCTAGTAACTGTGAGCCCTGCTTAGCTCCCAATTATGAAAGACCTCAAAGCATTTCACAAGACCCCTGCCCCCTCCCCCTTCTCACCCATCCTTTGCTTCAGACTCTGCTGCAGACCCAGACAAGACGGGGGTGGAAGAACCAGCTGGTAACTTCTTTAAGAGAGAGATGCAATGGGGGAGGGTGAGAGAATGTTCACTGCCAAAGGGAAGAGGGTAGACAAAGGAAAGGAGAATTGAGATGGGAGGGAGAGGTGGTCTGCAGAAGGATTGAAGAGAAAAGGAATATTGAGCTTAGAAAAGTATATTTCTTTCTATTACTCCTTTTTGAGTTTATAGATGCTCCCAGCTTCTTAATCTTACTTTAAGATGTCCTCCATACAGGCTGAGACCTTTGGGGATATTAAAGAGAGGCTAGAGATTTTTTTTTAGAGATTAAGTGGGTAGAGTATTAGTGTTTCTCTTCTAACCCCAAACCTGAGCTAGGCCTATATCTGATCTGGCTGCCCTGCTTCTGAGAGACTTTAGATTTCGTCACTTTCCACAATTCCCTCAGTCCAGGCAGCACCTACTCCACCTCATCCCTTGCCCTCCAAATAAAGGGATCAATGTGAGACCCAAAGGAGGTAAATTCCAAATCACTTTAATAAAACAGCATAAATCTATCTAAGACTTGGGGAAATTCAGTCCCCCTAATAACAGAAATAGTCAAGAAAAGGGTGGGGCAAAAGTTCCTCAAGTCATACTGCCAATTGTAGTGACTGCTTTGGCCTCAGTTCTCTAAATTTGCCATGCTCTACAATTCATCCTTGAGTCTTGCCACCTTCCCTTCTGTAGCAGATATATTAGAACTTTCTAGAGTTCCTACTGGCTCTCTCAGCCCCAGCAGAAAGGACTGGGAGGAATCAAGCAACGTGCTTTCCTAGATACCTGAGTTTCTTCCTCCTTAAAAGAAGCTTCTCTGGCCTCTGGCCTGGAGAGTCTATGGAGCCTGTATTTCTTGCTAAATTCATGACTGAGTGCAAAAAAAAAAAAAAAGATGAAGCAATCCACATCTGGAGTAACCTATAAGCTACAGGATTTTCTGGTTAAACAAACTAAATTCATCAGGGAGATGAAAGTGAAATAAAATTGATTTCCTGGTTTGTATGATCTGCTTTGATGTGTAGAGGAGCTAGCTGAACATCGACATGTTTAGAACTGAAATTATCTTTGAGGGTTGCTGGTCCTTACCACACGGAGAATACAAGTAAGGGAACTCTTTTTAACCAGAGTTGGGTATATTAGAAGTTATACCTCAGATTCTGGCTCTCTCTGTAGAAGCTGCCTCAGCTAGGAGTTGGCAGGAGCAATATGAATCTTTCATTAGGCCTTTAAGTGTCTCTGCCTTACTGATCTCAATCCATATCTCTGGGATACATTTGAAGGCCAAGCCCAAGAGCAAACGTTGACGCTTAAGAGCTAAAAAGATATTCAGGGTTACAAATTTTCTCTATAAGAGGATGGATTCTTATTGTTGTTGGGGATGGGGGGTGTGTGAGTTCAGTGGTGTTTCATTTAATGCAAGTTAATTGAACTATCATTAATCTAATAAAGAACCTTAGACTGTGGGTGGTACACATTGTAATGAGAAGAGTACTAGGTTTCAGGCCAGAATACTTGGGTTCAAGTCCTTGTTTGGCCATTTCTTAGCCCTATGACTCTGGACAAGTTTCCTGGCTTCTCTGAGTCTCAGCCTCCTCTTCTATAAAATTGGTGTAATACTACTTACTTCACCACATTACTAACAACAACAACAACAAAAAAAAACCCTTTGCCATCAAGTTGATTCCAACTCGTAGCGACCCTATAGGACAGAGTAGAACTGCCCCATAGAGTTTCTAAGGAGCGCCTGGTGGATTTGAACTGCTGAGCTTTTGGTCAGGAACTGTAGAACTTAACCACAACACCACCAGGGTTTCCACACTACATTACTAGTAGAATTAAAACAAATAAAAAATATAAACCACAGAGGACTTAATGAATGTATGGTAACATTACATGCACATTCTGAAACAGTATGAGTCAGTCTTCTGTTTTTTAAAAAATATAACTAACATATTAAAATACGGAAACATGTAGTAGATGAATAGCATATGTGCTATATTTTCATGTAACATATCACTATATATTTTACAATATGTACTTTATCAAATGCAAATTTAATTGTGAATTGAGAAAGTTGACTGTTTTGACAAAGGGTTTTCTTCTATGCTAAAGAGTATTTTGAAAACTGAAGCCTAGTATTTTATATCTATAAAAGAACCTAAACTATTTCAAATTGCAGCTGAAAGTTTTGAGATTACATATTAGAAACAACCTGGTTTTTTCCAAATATTTGGGGAACGTTTTCTAGGGAAGATGTTGTCTCTCCTTCTTTGAAGACTTTTGCTTAGCAACCGTCCTTCCCAGGGGTAGGGATTGAACTTAACTTCTGTGATCCAGATAGATCAACAGGATGTAAATTTTTATCTGGAGTAAAAGATAAGTCAGAGAATTGGACCACTTTTTAAAAGGAAAGATTAGAGTGGCACAAATAATTGAAATAATTTTCTACTTAATTGGGCTTATCCAAATGGGATAGTTTGTGGCCAAAATACCCACTTTAGAAACCTTATTGAACACTGATCCACCTGAATTTGAAGCAGAATGACTTGTCCAAACTGTGATTTTTCTGTTTCTTTGGGAGTATGAGGAGGTTTTAATGGGGCTTCTTTGCTTTTCACTCTCTCCTCTGAGAAGGAAGCAGTTTGTTGGGTTTCTTTCAGGCACAAAATATCTATCTGCCTCACTACTGCCTGTGGAAGAGAGGGAGGAAGGAGGTAGGGAGCAGAGCTGAGTTGGAGATCAGTGGAGGATCTGGGCCATACCTGCCAGATCAGGCAGAGAGGGAATTTTGGGGAGCCCTGGAGCCTACCTTCTGCAAACTGAGGATATGACTTTGACTGAGAGCACATTTCAGAAGGATGTGCAGTGGGGCCAGTAAGTTCTTTTCAGAGACTTGGCGGAAAAGTGGGTAGCAGAATTCAACAGGACTATTTAAGGAGACCCAGAATTTGTGCCTATGTTCTGATGCCCTGGCAACCAGATAAAACATGACAAAAGAGTACTTTTCAAGTCTGGAACACCATGTCGAAGAACCTGGGTGACTTTTTGGTATGAAATGGCCTACTCTTTTTAAAGCAAGAATAAACATAACCAAATGTTGGAGAAGATGGCAGAGGGTGAAAACCAGAAGAAAACTGGGCTATGACACCTCTTAATAATAATTTTTCTTGAATACCTTGTCCCTGGCACACAGCACTACAACTAATACTTGCTTGCTGGAAAGATTTCTCTCCCTACTCATTTAAATAATGGTTGGGGCATGATTGTTGGTGTAAAGATACAAATTAACATTTGTTAAATGGCCTAACCAGATACTTGGGAGAGGGGTTATTGTCAAACACCAAGAATCACCACTCCCATATAAGAACATATGACACCAGCCATAGTAAATATTTAATACATCGTGAAGACTAACAAATATACTTTTGGCATATATCATTCCAGAGTACATTAGGAACACTTGCTTCTTCCATTTGTTTTACAGATGGAGAAACTGAGGTCCACAAAGGGGAAGGACTTGTCCAGGCATAACTCCTTTTTTTTTTTTTTATGACTTAAGGTTATTATGATTGCAAGTAATTCCTCACTCTAATGATCCTTTGCTTTCACCATAATATAAATGAACCATTCTTCTTAAAAGAATGACTCACCAAGAGCAGGGCAGACTGACCAGCAGCCTTCTGGGCTGCACTGAAACCTTCCCATTCCTACCACAGCCAATTTATAACCAGTCTCTGCTACAGACCACCCACAGTTGATCCCGACCCAAGGGAAGCCCAGCCTGAAGCCCTGCCCAGATCAGGATGGAATATGAGTGTAGCTGCCTGGCGCTGCCCTCTAATCTGCCACTCCAGGGGAGAAGGATCTACTGCCTTACCTTGGAACCACACCTCTTCCCTTTCCTTCTCCATAGCCAGCTGGGAACACTGAGGCTAAGGGGGTTGGCCCTAGGGACTAAAGGAGCTAATCTGGAACACAGGCATCCTAAGTCTCAATCCTTCATGAATCCCACATTCCTAGGCATCCCCTTGAATTTGAAGTTGGGTGAAGAGGTTGAACAGCGGAGTCATTTCCCTCAGGAAATGCATTGCCTCTTTGTTCTGTTGTGGTGGCCTCAGACATGGTACATTTTGTGAATTTGGGAAAGGAGAGAAAGAGAAAGGCTTATTTCCTGTAAGATTTCCAACTCTTCTCTAATAATCAACCAAGGGAAATACTAGATTCCCTGTATTGAGAGCTTCTGACCCCAGGATACACAAGTATCTGAATCTAAACATCTTCATGATTGATCCTTTGGCTGGAAACTCCTGGCTCCCCACTCATACTGCAGGGAGGAATCAGGACAGTTGCAGCTTCAGGCAGGAACAGAGATTCCCTACCCTTTGGGCCACTGGTTTGGGTAGGGGAGGATTAGAAGGCAGTATTGAGGCAAAGTGGGTCAAAAATTCTTCAGCATAGGAGGAAGGCAGGAAGCAAGGTAGCACTGTGACATAGCTATGCTTCTCAAACCTTAATGTGCATAAAAATCACTTGGGGACCTGCTAAATTGCAGATTCTGATTCAGTAGGTCTGGAGTGAGGACTAAGATTCTGCATTTCTAACTAGCTAACAGATAGGGGACTACCAGATTGAGTAGCAAGGCTTAGAGAACTGAAGCCTCAGAGGTTCCTGAGCATTGCCAGAAGCAATCCATGATCTCAGGGTGTGAATTCTCCCCAGCAGGGCAGATCTTGCACTTTTGGGCATTGATGAAGGATACTATTCTTTTGACCAAAGAAAGCCAGAAAGTGGGCAATTTGCAGAATGCTTTTGGTATCCTTGATCTTTTTAACAACCTTGTATAGTGACGGCAGTGGGGTTTTTTTAGGTTATAGTTGAAAGAGCATTTTTAATTAGACCAGATTATCCAGTTTGGCTATCCATAGAAATCAAAGTCTCCAGCTGAAACGTCTATTTCATTTTGCTAGTGTAGAGATAGTTTATATGCTGTGATTTTTAAGATGTGAAACACTGCCTGGGGGCATATTTTATGGAGAAATAAACACAGAGCACAATGAGATGTATAGCGTGGTTTTAATATATTGTATATTCACTTATTTATGGGGAAAATAAACACACAAGTCAATAAGCTGTGTATTATTACTTTAATATCTTGAATTTATTTCATACCTATATATATTGAGGGAAAGTAAACTAATAAGATACATGATATTTTTATAATAACACATCTAATTGTTCTATATTAATTTATTTATGAGAGAAATAAGTCCAATTTAACATGACATAAGATTATGTAGTGCAGGAGATAAATTCTATACTAAGACAGTTTAAGGGATAAAATTTCAGCTGAATAAGATCTGTATACTTCCCACCCTGAGGGGCCCCTTAGAAAAGTACATGCAGTGGCTTGCCTAGTCCTATATGTCACGACATGTGTTGGTTCCTGGCTTATCCTGACACTTCCTGCCTCTCAGTGCCTGGTGCTCCACGTCCCCGTCCTGCTGGTCCAGGGGAAAGTCTGGCCGGCCCAGGAAATAAACCGTTTTTAGAGAAAGGCAGCATCTGCCGCGGAGGTAGTCCCGCGGCGTCTGTTTCTGAGCCGGAGAAATATTAAATAAACCTAAGGAGGATGGATGGCTTTCTGGGGCCGCTTAAATCTCCACGTTCCCGCGGAACAAACCAGGAGGCAGAAGGGGGAGATCTAGCCTCGCATCCCGGGTTTGCAAGGAGTCGAGCAGGGTGCGGTGGGGCGTAGGAGTGAGTGCTGGGGTGCAAAATGAACTTGTCGGAAAATGCAGGTGGGTCTGCATTTGGAGAACATTCTGGCCAGGCTTTAAGTCCCAGAGCAAAGGATCTAAAGGCAGACCCGGAGAGGCAGCCTCCAGGCCTCAGACCCGCGATCACGCCCTCCCCTTCCCGCACCCACGCAGCCTCTCTTTCCAACTTGCATCCTCAGCATCGGTAGGATTCGTTTTTAAAACAAAACTAAAATTAAAGGGAAGCTCCCAGACTCCATTTCTTCCTTCGGGTCTAGAAGATCGGGAAGGGGACAGGGGACGGATCCCCTGGGCTGGACCCCGCGCATCCTAAAGCGGCTGTCATGGCGGCCACAGTGGCTTTCCTCGCCCTCCCCGCCGCCCGGCCCCAGCGCCATTTTGAGCATCTTCCTTGCTTCCCCATCTCCCACCAGATCTCTTCCTCCTCCTCCGTCCCTCCCTGCAGGCCGCACGCCTCCCGCTGCTGTCCGGGCTACCCTGGGCTTGTCGCGCCGCTGCTCCTCGGAGGCTCGTCCAGCCCCAGCCTCAGGATGACAGGGGACAGAAGAGCACTTCTGACCGTCCGAGCGCCACATTCTCAGCTGGCCTTCTTTCTCTCCCACTTGGAAGCCAGTTCCCAACCCTGGACATGGGGCCCTGCTTTTGGATAAATCCCCCTCCTCCACACGCCACCCCTCGGATACCGACAGACCCCAGGACTCAGGCGGTGCACACAGGCCTCAGGATGCCCGCATTCGGAAAACGCCCCTCCACCCCGCTTAGAGCAATGAAGCAGAAGCCGGGGGAGCACTCCCCCTCCTTTCTGCACACCCCCTTCCGGCCTCAGCATACCCTGTCTGCCCACCCGCCCACCTTTAGGTCTTAGCAGAGGCCCTGGAACACCCACTGAGGGTGAAAGGCCGTCTGTTGCGGGGTGGGGAGCTGACCGAGTTTCCAGAAAACTTCCGACTCTTCCCGAATTCGCAGACAGAGAGACGGTGACCAAGTGGAGCCACTTTTGTACCACCCGGGACTTCACCACTCAGGGGGCTTTGTCGCCGCACTCTGCGGCTTGTCCTGGAGGGGAGGGCTGGCCTTGGGGGTTCTAGGAAAGGGGCAGGGTCCCAACACAAGCACTTCCTTGTTTTCGTATTATAAAGACATTTATTTCATCTATGAAAATAATGTACAATAAATACTTTCCCCTCTTCCTATTATTAAAGAATTCCAATAAATAATCTACAGTCTAAAACTTAAAAACAGAGGAAAATAAGTCCCTCTAGTTCTTTTTAAGAAAGTCCCCCCTAGAGTTTAATTATTCCTGAGATTTCGTTGGAAGGAGTCTATCAAACAGAATTTTTCTGCGTAGGTCTTAAAAGAGGCCCAAGCGCCCAAGAGTTTAGAGAAAAAAGGGGAGTGGGTTAAACGCTAATTCAATAATACCTGAATTTTAGCAAAACACTTAAGTCTACGGGACTTGGGGGAGGAGTGCCTCAGTTTTTCCTGCAGGCGCCTGAGGTGGCCTGGGGTGGAAAGGGCGAGGAAAACGGGTCAGGGGAACTGCAGGTCGATGGCACAGAGCGTGCTGGTAAAGAAGTCCAGCTCCTCCTCGGAAAAGGGAACCGGGCTATCAGGCGAGCCCTGCAAGGTGGGCGAGAGGCTTCCGGAGAGCTGGAGACAAGAGTCAGCCGCGAAGAAGTTGAGGTCGGGCAGGAAAGGCGAATCCTGCGGCTCAGGGAAGGCGTCTTCCAGCAACAGCTCCGGCTCCAGCCCGGCAGCCCCGCGCAGCGCGCAGCCCGGACTTGGCGCCCCCGCGCCCTCCATGCGAGCAGCCAAAGGCCGGGGGCCCGGGACGCCAGCGGGCCCGGGTGCCACCTCGGGCGGGTGACAGCAGGCTTCGGGCGCCGCCCGCGGGGCCGAGGTACGGCCCGGGCTGGCCGCGGGCTCCTTGGCAGGGTCGCCGGTGTCGTCCAGGGCGCTCGGGCAGGCTGGCTCCCCGTCGGACGGCTCTCGATGCTGCGTCTGCCTCTTGTGTTTCATGCGCCGGTTCTGGAACCAGACTTTGACCTGCCTTTCGGTGAGGTCCAGCAAGGCCGCGATCTCGACGCGGCGCGGCCGGCACAGGTACTTGTTAAAGTGGAATTCCTTCTCCAGCTCCAAGAGCTGCGTGTTGGTGTAAGCGGTTCGCAGCCGGCGCGCCCCGCCGCCGCCGACCTCAGGCAGTCCAGGACCATCTGCCGGGAAAGCAGTCTGGGCGTCAAAGCCGGCCGCAACCACCGCCCAGCCTCAATGCAGCCGAGTTAGAGGCTACCCCTCCGCCAAAAACAGGATCAGCAATACCTTTCTCCCTCCCCCACCGCAGCCGCTCTCACTGCTTTTCTGCCGGCCCCCCCCCCCCCCGTCTCTCCCTTCCTGGCCCGGCAGACCCTGCCCAGGTCAGGGCAAAGCATTCAGAGAGCCGCCCACGGGTCGCACAGGGGGCAGGGAGCCGCTTCTTTTCGCCCCAGAATCTCAGAGTTCCCCTCCCAAGTCCTCCGAGTGGACCCCTCAGTTCGATATTTTCCAACTCAACCCGGGGAGAGGGTTCATAAAGAAAGATTATTCTTCACCCCATTTTCTCTCTAGCTCTCAAATTCCCCCTCTTCTCCTAGGACTGGGGGAGGGGGAACCGCGTCTCCTCCTGCCCCAGATGCAATCCCAGCAAGAGCACATTCATTTCCCTACACAGGTACGAGTGAAAACCCCAGTGCAATGCTTTTCTTCTAGCAGAGAAAAAGCTCTTCCCAAACCATCTCCCAGAGTCTGTTGTAAGAAGAAAAAAAAAAAAAAAACGCTGGCAGCGGCCTGGCCTGAACCCCAGAGGGATATTCTACTTCCCCGTCCCTGGAATTGAGGGGAGCAAGGAACCCCAACCGGCTCGCCACCTTTTCTACCTCCCCCCACCGCTCTTTCTCCCCGTCTCTTCTCCATGGCCATCACCCCACCCCCACACCGCTTACCCACCTGCTGGCGATCCGACCCCGGAGGCCGGGACGGAGGAGGCGGCTGGAGAAGGAGACGTGGCGCATTGGCTGGCTTTCTTGGCGGATTTCTTCTCTTTCATCCAGGGGAACTCGGGGGCCGGGGGGGCGACGGGGAGCGGCGGTGGCGGCGGCAGAGCGGACCCATCTTCGGCTCGCTTTTGGCTCCCGGGTCTCTGAAGGGTGGAGGCGCTGGGCTGAAGGCTGGGGAAGGCTTGCTCGAAAGGAGGAGGAGGAGGAATTAATGTCGACTCCTTGATTGATGAAGTTTGAAATGTCTCCAAGACAGCGGGGAAGGAAGTCAAACACTCGGCGAGCGATGGCTGGCTGTTTATAAACCCAATCTCCCTCTCAAATTCAAAATTCATGGCTTTCAATAGTGGGGGAGGGGGCCTGCTGGGGGGGGCGTCAGGAGGGAGGATCGGAAGGGACCCCCCCTCTTGCCCCCCCCCAGGTTTATGTGATGGAGCGATTTTGGGAGGGGGAGATTTCGCTCTCTCTCTTTTTTTTTTTTTTTTAATTTTGGGCCTTTATAATTGTATATTGCTGATAAATACAAGCGTATGGGGACTCTCTCTATTAAACCCAGTACTGTGGCGAAATTGCAGGGAATTCGTGGTCACGGGACCGGCCTCGGCCAATCGCTCGCCTGGGCCTTGTGGAAAACAGAGAGCATTATTTGCTTTAATTGATTCAAAAACTCCAGAGGACCACGACCTGGACACGATGAGCCCCCAGTTATACACCAGTGCTTCACGCCCCCCTCCCCAGTGTCTCCCTTTCTCCAGAAAGCTACAGCAGCCCAACCGCCATCCCTTCCCAGGAGGGCCGATCCTGGGGACCTGGGAACCCAGAGAATCTAAAGAGAAACCTTCCTCTTTTCCATACATTGTTTAATAGAGTAAATTAAGGCTTTATTTACAAGGCCGGCAACAACCCCCCCCCCTCCAAAAAAAAATAACTGAGGATCTTAATGCGGGAGGAAGAGGAAGTTGAAAAAGGTTTCCACTGCCTTGGGAAAGGTCAATGTTAAGGTGCAAATAAGGAAGAGAAGAGATTTACAACTATCAGCACCACTATCCCCATCCCACCACCCCCCCCAAAGCAACAATTAAATCTTGGAAAATCCACAGGCACTCCCAGGCTGACACAGAGGAATGAGATAGATGGTGAAGGACTGTTCAAGGGCCTCTGGCCTCCATAGCTGTGTGGTCTGGATTTCGCTTTCTGCCCAGAGTTTTTGGTGCTGATCGTGCACTTTATGCCCACCTGCCTTCCCCATCTGGAAGCATCTACAGCCCTTTATCTGCCTAAAATGCATATGCACCCACTCAAGCCTCAAGCCTGTATCTGCATCTATCTCCAGGGGCAATGAACAGGAATCAAGAGAGCCACTGGTTTAACTTAAAGCACTCTGGAAGCTCAGCTCCGTGTATTTGCACAAGTGCATGCATGGGGAGGGGTTTCCTCCTGGACAAAGAGACTCCTCCACCCTCATTTTTGCCGTTGTATTAAAAAATATATATATATTCCCTGGCAGTAAAGAATTCCCTATAGATGAAGAGGGTGGAAGTTATGACCAATGAGATGGTATTCCGTTTCTGGCCCCTAGGGGAAAAAATTTGTTGTTTTATTTGTTTTGAGGGGAGTAAGATAGTTTCAACTTTAGAGAGCACTGCAATTTACTGGTGGGGAGAGAGGCACAAGACTCAAAGCCCCAAGCAATTGGTGGGAAACTAGACCTCAAAGCAGAAAATGAAAAGTCGATCTGGGGGAAAATTTTTAAATAAGTGGGTCAGAGGGACCGAGAGGAGATGAGGCGATCAATCTTAGCCCCCCTGACAGCTCCCTCCGATTGCATCAAAGAATTTGGCTCTTTGGGAAAGCAGAGGGAACAGCCCGAAACTCCACAACCCTTAAAAAGGCCCGGGAGAGGGGGGGCGGTTAGCAAAAGAGAAAGGTGATTCTGGGAGAGCAGGGAAACAGATGGGAAATGGGGACAGAGGGAAGGGCGCTAAGTTGGGTGGCAAGTTTGTCTGGAGAACTCCCACGGCTCTGGCCTCCCCTCCCCCTCCTCACTCTGCCGCCCAGCCAGGAGGAGAAGGCCGGCTAGCAGAGAAATGGCAACTCAGCCGGGGCGCTGGAACTAGAAAGTTTCTGTCAATGTAACATCCGCGTGGGTGGTGGTGAGTATTCAAAAAGGACAGCGAAGTCTGAGGAGAACGGTGGGGGTGGAAGGGAGCCAGGATGGAGAAAGGGAAGTTGGAGGTGGGGGCTGCAGGGGCAGGGGGAGGCAGGCTCTGGAGGGCTCAGAACTCGGCCAACTGGTCAGAAAAGGCTGTGTTCAATCTGGCTTCAAAGAAAGCTACTTTTGCCATTCACAGATTTTCTCAGAAATAAATTTTTTTTATTTTTTTTTTATGGATAGGAGGAGGGGTACGCACAGAAGTTGAACAGTAAAGTGAAGTGAGGCCTAAGTGGGGGCTTCCCCTCTGGCCACCCCCTTGAAAAGCCCTGCAAGTTTTAACAGACTCTCTCAGCTGGCTGCAGAGTTGAGCGCTTCTCTTGGCAATTCTGGCCAGCCTAAATTGTCCCTGCAGGAAATACAGCTCTCTGTAACCCTTGCTGACAGATTTTATAGCCAGATTAGAGAAAAGCAGAAAACTTGGGTGTTAAAAGGGGCTAAGAGAGACCTCCTTCCTAGAGACGTGGCTCCGTTGTTCCCTCCCCCCTTGCTGTGCTACAAATGTTACAGCCGGGATATTTCATCCATATCTTTGGCTGCGTAACTGAGAGCCTGGAGAGAGAAGTGTGTGGGGACACCAAGCCACGTCGGCTCTGCCATTCCAGCTTGAGGCCATAGCTCTGGTTTTCAAACTCCAGCTAAATTCTTCCTCTTGGCCTGCCTCTCTTCCGCTAGATAAATAATCAATCCACCCAACCCCCAGAGTCAAGCATGGCGCTTCATCTAGTTACATCATCCAGAAAATGCTATTCAGGGTAGAGGGAGAGAGGGAAAGAAAGACAAAACCCTTGAGCGTTATTTGATCCCAATCAAACCTTGCACGCTCTTATGCCTTTAAATTATAGTCTGACCCAATACTAGATGGCTTGCTGCTAAGATGCCTGAGTCCAGTGAAAATCCTACTTGGTGGCGATGGTGGGTGGGGGTGGAGGGAGTAGAACTCAGGTTGCTTTTTTATTGTTATTTATTGTTGCATAAAGACTGTAATTACTAACCTTGGACTGCCAGGATGCAACATAAAAAATGAAAATCAGCTCGCTTTAAGGCTGAGGGCCTAGAGCGATTCTTAAAGGGCCCTCCCATCACTACCACCAAATATATGTTCCTAATGAAGCAATGGAGCGCATCACTTACAATTAGAATTATGCAACTCTTCAGCAAGCAGCCCCCACTTCTCTTTCAACGAATTAGCTCCATATTTCAGCCGCCCTGTCTCCCCGCTCTTATCGGCTCCAGCGACGAGGCGGTGACATTTCATCTTTGACAGACCCTCTCTATTCTCGCTCCAATGTGATAAAACTTTTATGGAACCACGACTAAGAAATGAAATTTTCCCAAGGATTGTGGAAACAGAGCCGCACATTAGCCTGGGGAGCATTTGATTTACGCTTGGATCCAACAGCTTCCTCCTCATTTCTCTGGCAAGGGAAATCAAATGTGTCTCCTCTCCCTCCACCCCAAGTTTCATTCAGTAATTTCACTTTAGTTTTAAGGTTTGACCCGAGAAGTCTAGGCTTCCGATTTTTTTTTTTTTTTTAGATTAATCATTTTCCTTTGTTTTCGTTTTAGACCCAATAGTGGTTGGGCTTCGGGTCACGTGACAGCTTCTTTGTCGCTCCGGAAGAGGACTGTGAAGTTTAGGTTGCCTGGAAGAAACAGCAAGCAGCCAGATTTTTGTTGTTGTTGTTGTTGTTGTTTGGGGTGGGGGTGGGGGAAGAAGCGCGGAGTTAGTGGCCAAAGGAGGAACAGACAAAAGGTCAATGAGAGAAACTGAGAGGCAAAGAGGCAGAACAGAAATACCTGCAGAGCACGCCCAAGAGCCTCCCTCCCAACTTGTTACTTAAACCTTAGCTAAAGAAGTTGGCAGAGTGTTCCAGACGTGTGAGCGAGAAAAACTGGATTTAAACCTGAGACAGAAAGGGGGAGGTAGGACCTGAGTGGTGCGTAAAAAGACCAGAGTAGGGTCTTTCAATGTCCTTCTTTCCTCAGGGGGAAGTTTGACGGTGAGCAGTCTTGATCTGCTAGCTAAATTGGACCACTAGGACAAGATAAAATTGGTAACAGAAAGTTTATTCAAGAATTGTCAGACAGACAACCCTTTTGAGTGAGGAAAAAAAGTAACCACGAAGAACAAAGAAAGTTCTGAGAGGGAATAACTCTAATTCTACAAATTCAGGACTATACAGTGACAATTAGGAGCTGAGTTCATGCCTTTTAAACTAATTACAATTGCTCATAAGTACAAGATTAACATAAAGCTACAGCTCTTTTCTAGAGTACAATAACTAAAATAGCTGGTTTTACATGACAGGAAACACAACGTCCTTTATAACAAGTAAATACTAAAAAAGTACAATTTTTTTTCTTTTTTCCCTCATAAATACGTAATGTAGGGGGGATAAATAATACAAAAAGAAAATATTTTAACTGGCTATAACCAATAAATATATATGAAAATGTTCACTAGAACACACGCTTTTTGAGCGATGCTGGGCTCCTGCAGGCCCAGGCACCTCTCACAGTTGTTTTTATAGCCATTAAAATGTAAACTCTAAGTGCAACAAAAGTGTCCTGTCAGGAGGTTGAGCAAGGCTCACAGGCCAAGCTGTAGCCCCTGCCAGGGACAGACAGTTTGTTCAAATATACCCTGTTTTCACGTTAAGTCAAGAGAGTAACAGAAGAAAAGAAAAGAATGTAGAACCTCGTGTCGCCGATTGTTTTCTGTGGAGAGAGGGGGATGGACCCGGAGCTGAGATAGGAGGTGGCAGAAGGGGCAAGCCTTTAGTCTCGACCACTTGCCTGCCTCCCAACTTCCATGTAAAAGAAAAAATATATATATTTATAATATAGGCAGCTCTGACTTTCAGGATCTCTCACCATCCCTGAGCCCTCTGAAAACTGTAATCAGTGGGGTGGGGTGTAGGTAATAATGTTCTGAAGCAGAAAATCTGGTGCTAGAAATGGAGGGGGTGCCCCAATAAGCCTCAAGTAGTTGGGAGCAAACTTTGAGGCTTCTGGGAAGCAGGAGGGGAGTGTGTTTTGTGCCCTTGGGTTTGAAATGTGTTTTGTTTTGTTTTTTAAATAGAATTAAGAGGAAAAAAGTCAAGGTTTGGGGGAACTGCCCACAGAGATGGAAGGTAAGTTGGTTGGTGGGTGATGGCCTAGCCATCTCCTCTGTTGTTTAAAATGTGCTTCTCTGCCTTGTTTTCCTAACCCCTCTTGCTCTACCCCACGCCTCATCATGGAATTCCAACTGGTAGTGCTGGAGCCCTGGGGTTGATGGGGTCATCTCCAATCTGCTGTGGATTCCTTTCTGATGGGTTGGCAGGCAGATGGAACGGGGGGACCGGAGGACTGAAAAGCAACTTCTCAGACCAGGGGGAGGAGATGGGGCTCAGGCTCCTTCTTCCTAAGGAGTCTCACTATCGCCTCCCTGCCTCCTCCTTCACACCTCCCGGGTTGCCCTCCAGAGCATCTCAGCCCAACCGGCTTTCCCCGCTTCGCCCCATCACCTCGCCCCTTCGTCCTCCCTCTCCCTTCACAGGTGTGTTAATTTGGGCGCTTCTTGGATTCTACCCTGAGGAGGAGGCGCGTGGTGAGAGGAGAGGTCTGTGTAGGTGGGGTGGGGGTCGCAGGGTCCGTGGTGCTGGCTGGGGGCCATAGGGGGCGCCCCGTTGTAGTCCAGGTTCCCCGAGAGGTGGTGGGAAAGGTGGTTGAGGCCGTAGAGGGAGGGGCCGGCAGGGGGCGGCAGCGGATCTGCGTAGCCGCCCCCGCCCACGTACACCGGGCTGCCCTGCATGGTGGGTGTGCCGTACGCACCCCCGTTGGCTTGGAGGACGTGGGGCTCATAGTCGGGTGCCGGGGTCGGGGGGTACTTCTGCGGGGCGCCGCATCCTTTAAGAGGGGGCTGGTAATTGGAGGGCAGCGCGTAGGCATTCTGGTGGGCTTTGCCGAAGGCGGGCGGGGAGGGGCTCTCGTAGCTGGGAGTCATGGGGTGTAAGGCGTTCATGAAGCCGGTCGTGGACTGCATGGGCTGCGGGGGGCTGCCGGCGGGGGACGGGCCCCCAGACGACGAGGCCAGCCCCTTGGCCTTCTGGTCCTTCTTGTACTTCATGCGGCGGTTCTGGAACCAGATCTTGATTTGGCGCTCGCTGAGGTTCAGCAGGTTGGCCATCTCCACGCGGCGCGGCCGGCACAGGTAGCGGTTGAAGTGGAACTCCTTCTCCAGCTCCACCAGCTGCGCGCTCGTGTACGCCGTCCGCGCCCGCTTGGATGCCGCCGACCCTGGGGGGCTCTTGTCCCCTCCCCCGCCGCCGCCGCCGCCACCCCCGCTGCCACTACCTCCTCCTCCACCGCCGCCGCCACCACCGCCGCAGCCCTCTGCTGGATCCGAGGGGGAGGGGTGGGAAGGGGAGAAAATGAAATAAAAGATAATTACTGAACACGCTGAAATTGAATGCATCGTTTCTTAATAAATCCAGGCCTGGACTTTGAGCGCCCGCCGCCCTCCCCGTCCCGTCCCCGCCTCCTCTCAGCCTATCACACCCCCCCCCCCGCCCGTCGTATTAGCGGACACTCTATAATAGTGGCATTTATTAAGAGACCTGTTCTCCTCTCGCTGCCCCAGCTTATGAAAATTTGATCATGTCACGCAGACAGAGCTGCGAGGCCATTTATTGAGGGCTGTATTTTCTCGCGCGCTTTCTCCCCCTTATCCCCAATTCCAGGTCTGGGAAGACACACTGGCCCCCCATCCTTGGGGGGTAGATAGGTGGCTAAGGAGAACCCTTGGGGGCATCTGGACACTCGTGGGCAGGGTCCGAGGTATGGCGCAAAGGGGACACCGTGCCTAGAGGCCGGGACCCCAGGGCCGCCCAGACAATTATGATTAACGCTCATAGTAATCATACTTAATAATAATCAGTCGTTGACGGGCTGCGTCCTCCCGGCAGCACCTCTTGAATCTGTGGCCTCGCAAAAGGCTCTGAGGCCCAATGCCAGGCCTCCTGGACCCCTCAGAAGATGGGTGGGAGGTGGCTGGGAGGAGAGGGTGTTGGTGCGGTCAGGGGTCATCAGGTGGTGGAGGTAAGGGAAATGTGTTGCTGACGCCACGACCTGATATTGCTCCCAGCCCTGCACCCCAGGCCGCCATGTGGGCGCCGAGGGGCTGGATGCTAGAATAACAGTGACATTCCTGGCCCAACAAAAGCTGACGAAGAGGAAGTCAGAGAGCTGGTACCTGTGCCGGGAGAGCTGTTTTTCAGCTTGGACGTTTGCCTCGACTCTTTCATCCAGGGAAATATCTGTTTGGTGAGGGTGGAGTTGGAGCCGGGGCCGCACTTGGGGGGGCCGCTTTTGCTGGGCCCGCCCGCATTATTGCTCTTGCTAGTGGTACTGGTAGGTGCGGCGCTGGGCGGGGGTGAGCCGGGCGGGGCGGGCAGGGGCTCAGAGGCCAGACCGGGCCTCATGCAGCTGCCGTTGAGCTCCTTGCTCTTGGCATGTGGGGTGGCGTTGCCCAGGGACTGCAGCGAGCACGCCGAGCGCTGATAGTCGCCCTCCAGGTGCGTGGGCGCCTGAAAGGGGGGCTGGGGGGGCCCGTCGTAGCCGAAGCCATTGCTGCCTGGGTACGAGGAGTAGCCTCCGAAGAGCGCAGCTGCGGTGTTGTCGTAGTAGGTGGTTTTCTGCATCGCTGGGCGAGGCCCGGGCAGTGGGTGGCAATTTGCAAGGGCCTGATACCCTCACGACCGGACATTGGCACCCCTGGGGATCATGTGACAGGCCGGACACCCCCCCTCCCTTCTCTGCCCCCCTCCTCCCAGGGTCTGTTCCAAGCGGCTGACCTGCGGGGTAAGAGAAGAGACAAGGGGGAGAAGAGGACTGGGGGGAATCCATCTTAGGAACTGAAAAGGGAACTGACATCAATAGTTTTTTTTCTCCCCCACCCCAACACCTCCAAAGCCAATACTGAGGCTACTTTTCTGCCCTGAAATGGGTTTTCCTTATTTCAATGCTTTAATTTTAAACAAAAAAGCCCACCAGTTTTCATTTCCACTTACAAAATAAGGATGATACTCCTTTGAGCACTGCCTAGGTGTAAAATCTTATTATCAAAAGGGCCACTGCTTCTCTCCTGCCTGCACACTAGCCCCTGACCTCTCCTCCCTCCCTCCCCCCAACTCTGGGATAGGGTGGTTTAAAGGGGGGGGGACTAAGAGACTCCAAAATAAAAGCGCCATCAACAGTCTCCTCCAAGCTGAGAGGCCTCTCTGCCTCTGGCCTCTTTGCTTCTCTCCATGTCCATCTAGCTCTCTCACCCAAGCAGAGTCTAGCCTAGAAGACAACCAGAGGACCACTTCTGAAAGAGGAGGGAGCAGCAAGTTCAGCAGGGGACCTTCTGTGAGGGATCCTCTCCTCCCGCCCCCCCCCCAAAGACAACAGCAGCCTGACCTAGAAACTTCCTGACGATTTTTAACCTCCAGAGCCGGCGGAACCAAGTCTCCATGGCCCTACCACAGGTACCACCACCTCCAGTTGGAGTCTGCTTAGCCAAGTCTGGGCTCCCGGCAGCCAGAGGCCCCTGTGGGGCTCCCAAATGGAGCTGGATTGTTTCACTTTCCCTGACCTGGCCCGGTTGGTGCTTTGACCATTTGGCCCAAGTCTCTCCCTAACCCCCTCCCCTTTTTTTTTCCAGCAGACTTCATTTTTTCCCACCCTCTCCTTGACAATGTGTTTTCTTAGGATTCTCCGAAAGAAGAAAGGATGAATGAATTGTATGCATAATTGCTGGACTTTTCTACCAAGAGTTGGGGAAAGTGCTTTTTAAGACAATATTATTCCCTAGGGGGGGAAAAAAAGTTAACAAAACAACTTGAGCAATGTTATTCCCTGGGCTGAAAACAGAGGATACTCCTGCTTACTGAAGTCCTCCAAGGCAAAAAAAAATAATAATAATACAATCACTATTTTAATGCAGTTTTTTTTTTAATGTGCCAGGAAAATAAAGATTCAAGCTACTGTAGGATTCTGTGTATTGTTCTGAAACTTCTGACAGCATTTTTTCCCCCGGTCTTCCCCAACTCCTCACCACCGGACTGACCCTCTTTTCTGACATGTGTGTTTGGAATACTTAAATCTCATTCAGCCCAGCTGGTCAACTTCAAAGAAAACTAAAAATAGAAAAATAAAATGAAAGAAGTACAGGTGAAGGAAGTCCCTCCCACACATAAATCCCTTTCTTAACAGGCACAGATTTATACTCAAAAGGGAGCCGGGTAGCCCTGAGTTCCTATTGGTTTCTGGGAAGAATTTGTTTCTGGGAAATACACAGGAGTCTGCAAAGCAGCAGGTCCTTCCAGGGAGAACTGGAGTTCAATTGACCAGGCTGACCCAATCCTTTTATTATTATTACCATTAGCCTCTGATGATTTAACCAAAATTAGCTTCCAAGCAGCCCTGGCTGAAGGGGGAATTAATTAACAGGCATCAGTTGAGTTTGTTATTAATAGAGAAGAGAATGAAATAAAAACGTTGGAGGGGGTTGGCTGGCTGGGCCCTAGCTTTATTTAGTCTAGATGATTGTTACACCAATAATGATGATGATGATGATAATAAAACAATCATTTGACTAGACGCCTGGGGCTGAAATCCCTGTCGCTCCCCCCTGCAATAAACCCCAAACCATCCCAAGACCGAGGCCAGTGGAGTGTAGGAACCAAAGGAGCCAGAGACATGATAGGAAAGAACCGAGACTCCTCTGGCGGCCAGACGGAGCCAGAAGGTTTGCGGACAGGGTTCGCCCCTGGCTGCAGCCGCCGGGCTGTCTTGGCCGCTGCTGCCGCGGTGGCTGGCAACGAGCTGCCAGCCGCCGACGCTGGCTCCAGGAGGCGAAGAGAAAACGATCCCGGCGCCGAGACGCTTAGCGGCGGCCGGTTCCAAGCGCACCAGGCCGGCAGAGGACCGATCCCCCAGGCGGCAGCAAGTTTGGGCGCCGAAGGTAACCGAATTAAAAGGCGCCTTAGCAACTCCGCTCCGGGACTTTGCCCGGCCGCGGTCTCGGCCGGTAGGTGCCGGGACCTGGCTGATGGGACAGTGAGAAAAGGAAAAGGTGCTGAGGGGGTCGGAGATCTGGGGATCCAGGAGAAGAGGGGGTGGGGAGCAGCTCTACCAAGCCAAACATGTCTATTTTCCTTGCCTCCATGTTGGAAAAATTCAGGCTCCATATGGCTCCTCGGGAGAAAGGGAGGGAGACGGTGGCTCCCGGCTTCCCCCCAGGGTCTTGCTGGTGAAGAGAGGTGAGCTCCCCCCAAGAACCCCACCTCGCCAGGCACACAAACCCATGAGAACCGGGGAGGATAACAATAGCTGGGGGAACCCCAGGAGAAGGACAGGCCACCTTCCAGGATCTAAAAATATTCATGGAAGTAAGAAAAATAAAAGAAGAAAGGAAGACAGTGAAAGGTTAGGCTCTTCTTAGCAGCCGGGGGGGGGGGGGGGGTGGAATTTAACGCTGGATCTGGCTGCTGAAAGAAAAGAGGGGGAAAAGGAGAGAAGCAGGAAGAGAGGGAGAGAGAGAGAGAGGGAGGGAGGGAGGGAGGGAGAGAGAGAGAGAGTCGCTGCGTGGAAGGAAGCTTAAAGCTTGTGAACTCTTCTTGAACCGAGATTGGAGTCATATGGGCCATAAATCATTGAGACATACTCTCCGCCATTCACAAACTGATAGCCTATTTCAGTCCAGCTTACCTTAGCCACCGACGAGGGGAGAACAGGCAGACATAATATATATTCACATCGAGCCCCAGCGCGAGCGGCAGGCGAGAAATCTCCCCTCCTTGAAGGCAAAGGAAAAAAAGACCACTGTTTAATGCTGCGACGCCCCCCCACCCAATAGCCACCCCGGCTGGGGAGCCTGAGGGGCAGAGCGGCCGGA
This sequence comes from Elephas maximus indicus, assembly GCF_024166365.1. NCBI lineage: Eukaryota > Metazoa > Chordata > Mammalia > Proboscidea > Elephantidae > Elephas > Elephas maximus. The sequence goes on along the minus strand of NC_064837.1, from coordinate 44,970,553 downwards.
GGAGCCGCGCGGCGTCCGCTTCAATTCACTCGGCTTAGGAGCGGGGGTGCGCAGGAGGGAGGGGGTGGGGGAGCGGGAAAAAAATAGAAGAAGAGCGGAAAGGTGCTCCAGCGGCTCAGCTTGCCGAGAATCCAGCTCCAGGCTCCCGATCGGCCAAGCCGCCACAGTGTGGTTGCCCTATAAGACTGGTACGCCCTACTCTCCGTAACAATGGCCTCTGCTTTTGCACAGGGAAAAAAAAAAAAAAAACCACACACACACACTCACTCACTCACACACAAGCTTACACACACCCCCACCTCTCCCCCTTTAGCAAGCTTAGATGTCTGATAAGGAAAGGAGGTGATAGTGGTGATGGAAGGGGGGGATTTTAAAATATTCCCCCTCCCAAAAAAACAGAGCAAGAAAGGAAAGTAGAGGGTTTGTTATTTCTTAAAAAAACAAAAAGTAAATGTTTAAATTAAGATTGGGGGGAAGAGCAAAGGCAAGGCAAAGCTGAAGGAGTTCACAGCTCCCCCCAGGCATACTAGTAAACCATTATGCTAATTCGAGAAGTGGCATTGGGAGGCCTTGTCAAAGGTGCTGGCCTGCCTTGGGGTGGGGGTGCTGGGTGCCCCTCTCTGTTCATTGCTAGTGGAACACCAGGATTTCTTTTCTTTTTCTTTTTCTAAAGTAGTTTCGCTCCTCCGGGACTTGTGGCTGGGTCTCCCGCCCTCTGGCTGTGGCTCCCTCCTGCGTCTCCCCTTCTTGTCTCCCCCACACCATCTCTATTCCTCCCCTCTCCTCCCAAATCTCCAGGCTGACTCTCCAACTTCGGGAGGGCGGGAGGCCAGACTTTTTTTTTTTTAACACCACACCAACCCCTCTTCCCTCCACCCCCCACCCCCAGAGCAGACAATAGGCGGTGAGTGATGATTTTAAAAACCCAACACATTTTGCAGGGGAGGGGAGATTGAGGAGAGGGTGACAAAAAGAGGACCTTGTGTTTAGGTAGAATTCCAGACGTGGCTGGCAGTAGAGGGCTAGAGGAACTTCACGGAGAAGTTTGAGATTCTCACCTCCGGAGGCAGAAGGGGCTAAGGGGTGATAAGGCCATTTGTACTTCTAAGAAGATGAGAAGAGCTAGTGAAATGACTTAGAAGACACTGCACTAGCAGAAGAGGCAGAGGATAGTTATGATTCAGAACAAGCCTGTTTGTTTCTCTCAGCTCTGCAAGATTTATGACTCTTGGCACAAGTGTGGAAGGCCAAGAAAGCTAAACTTTTTTAAGGGTGTGTTTGAGAAGGGCAGGAAAAGGCAAAGAGGAGGCCTGTAGGCGGAAGACAGGAGCCAAGAATGTTCGTGTCTGCAGATCTGGGGCGGGGGTGGGGAAGAGCCATTCCCAAAGGAGGAAAAAGACAAAAAAAAAAAAAAAAAATCACAGGACACATCCAAAAGCAAGAGTGCTTGCAACTCTGCCTAACTGCCGACTCCAGGCTTAGGGGATGAAATAGAAAGCAGTCTTTCTTTTTACAAAGACAGCTTGGGAAACTGGTTCTGTTAACCTGGTGTAGACAGAGCCAGCCACTACCCTGTGATTTCTGGATTAGGATACTTGCCTGGCTTTTGCCTTCTGCCATCTGGATGCATCAGGAGAGATGGGGCTTGGGAGAACAAAGGTGAGATGGTTTCCAGCTATTGTTCCCCTCTAGGAGAGGCTGGCTGTGTCTGGCAAAGCTTCCCTCACACCCTCTTGATCCCCGCTCACAGGTTCTGCTTTGGGCTGAGAAAGGGTCCTACTCTCATGAAGAGTGGTCCTTGTGCCCCACCCCCATGTCTTCCAGGGCTCCTGGGCCAGGCTGGATGGGCTGGAGCAGCCAGTTTCCTGGGGCCCTGCTGAAGAGAGGTACTCTTTGGCCTCCGTACCCTCCAGCAACAGGAGCTGCACGCAGAACTGAAGAGGATCTTACCGTCTGCCCAGAGAGTTGGTAGCTGAGGGGAAGGGGGGAGAAGAGATGGGGTTGGAGGATGGGAGCCATTTTTTCTGTATTTATTAGCAGTACAAAAAAAAAAAAATGCCCAGGCCAGCCCCAGTACTAGGGCTTAAGCAGGAAACCCAGAGAGAGCTTTTACGGCTGCCAGAGTATGTGGCTGCAAGAAGTCTGTCCTGAGATCTCCAGACCCGGGTTGGAGACATACAGAGTTAGTTAAACCATGTAGATTTGGACCAGGTCGGGTAGGGGACTCAGGCCAGGGAAGCTTCCAGTGGCTTGGGGGAACCAGCACTTTTGGGTTTCTTCTCTCACTCCTCCCTCCCCCGCAGAAAAAAAGTCAAGAATGCACTTCTAACCCTCCAGCTCTCCTGGCTGTTGATACCACTGGCTAAAAAAGGTCACAGTAAAATTGAGAGAAGAGAACCTGGTTGCTTCCAGAGGACATACAGCTTTGCCTTGAGGAATAATAAAAGCCTGGAAGGCACCCAGCGAGCTGTAGGCCTGTGAGATGGGGGCCTCGGGTGGAGCTGGCCTGTAGCTGAGCAGAGGATAGAGGAGTTTTCCAGAGGCAACAGCAGACTCCATCCCTCCCGGAGCCACCTCAACCCCATGTGGTCCTTTCTGGTTACACAAGGTGGTGGGGTGGGAGTGAAAAGGAGGACTGGGAAGCAAGAAAACTAACCCGGAGAAAATTTTCAGAGGACATGCACTCCCCAAATGCGGTAGGAGATGGAGTGGGGTTTCTTAGTTAATTCTGGAGAACAGAGCCTATTTGAAACACTTGGGAGGCAACTAGATCCCAGTTTGATTTCTGTCTTTCCTTCCTTCTTCCTTTCTCAGAGATTTCAGGCTGGCCAGTTGCCCCTAATTGGGGCTGGAAAGCTGAGAGCTGAATGGTGCAGCCCGGAAGGTGCCCGTTTCGTTCGAGGTCCTGCTGAGGGTTAGGGTCCTTCACGGGACAAGGTGGGCTAATGAGCAGCTGGCACGCACCAAAGGTGTCTGAGGGACGACTCTGGGGTCCCGACTCTGGGGTCCCAGGAGAGACAGGAAGAGGAAAGTTTATCACCCCTTAGAGTGAAGTCATGATTTAGGGGCATACTTAGACAAGAAGAGGTAACAATTTCTTCCTGGGTCCAAGGAAGGAAACTTGGACAATGTGCTGTTTGTGCGTGCGTGTGCGTGAGAGAGAGAGACTGAAAAAGAGAAAGATTAAGAGACAGAGACATTAGTGTAAAACAATAAAGGGAAAAATTAATAGTAAAGATAAAGATTAGAGAAAACAACCCCTTCCACAGATGTCCCTTCCTCTCCGACTCAGTCCCCACAGAGCTGGGGCACTTGCTCTTCTCCCTTCCCCCACTCCTAGCCAGAACCCCAGGAACAAGGAGCGCTCTAAACTCCCTTGAGTAATCCCTGAACGTCCACTCTTCGGGGCCTTGGTGGGATCATGCATGTTTCCCTCCTCTTCCCCCAAAAAGAATCCATCAAAGAGCAAACGAAAATTCTCCTCTTGATAAGGGCAAAACAACTGGCTCCTTTAAAACGATTTCTGACCCCATACCCCAGCTTTGGGATCCTGCAGCCGTTCCTCTAGCGTAAAATCCGCCTGGCCCACGGGCCGAACTGGGACTTGGAGGCTTGGGGCGAAGTGTTTAGTGATTTTTTTCCCCCCTTTCTGATCTTGTCTGTGTTCCCGGCCTCACACTCCTTTCCGGTTTCGCTGCCCAACTCTGTGGCTGCGGCGGAGCCCTGTAAGTTCACACAGGCACCGGAATCTCCATTTCCTCTTAAATATTAATAAAGATTTCAAAGCTAGAGGTTGTAAAGTGGGAATTGCTAATGAGGACAGCTCTTGGCGTTTGGATCCCCAACCCCCACCTCTCTGATGTGCTGGAGCGGGTAGGGAACAAAGGGGCCAGGGAAGGAGAAGATCGCGCCTCAGCGAAGGCCCGCATAGACCGGCTCAGCAGAAGTGGGGATCCAAAGAAGAAAAAGGCCGCTATAGTAGAAGAAAAAAGAAAAAAATTCCAGCTGTACTCTCCCCCCACCCCGGGTGTGTGGGCGCTGACCCCTTCCTGGGCCGATTCGGATTGGGGGGAGATAGAAAAAAAATACGGCAGCCAGAAGGGTTTGCAAAGTTTGCTCCGGTGATCGTGGAGGCCACCTGAACGCGCTCAAGATGGGATGGTGGTGCTGTGCCAAGAAGATGGTAGCCACCAGCAGGCGGGTGCTGGAGCGCCCTGTTGGCGAATGAACCCATTCTGAATCCAGTCCAGCCTGATCTAGAAGCTGAAGCCCTGGTCTAGCAAATCTTGCCCCATGGGTGGTGGGTACTGAGACAAAGGTGGGCAAAGTTGAGAAGTCCTGAGGGCCAGGGAGGACTCCTGGACAGCTTTGGGGGAAAGGGAGGGAAGAAGCAAGCAAGAGAGGAACAGGGCCCAGTAGCTGTGCAGGTCTCTTCTGACAGATTGGATGTCTCTCTAAAAGTGACCTCTGTTTAGCAGACAATAACTCACCGGATTAATGACCAATCAGTGGAAGGCCTTTGGAATTGCCTCCAAACATAAAACTCCAAAGTCAGGCTGGGATAGAGCCAGAGACTGGGCCTGCCAGCTCTTTTGTTTTTTCTCTTTCTCAAAATAGAGTTTGGAGTGAAGCTTTAGGAAGTGGATTCTCTGGCCAGAGCCTCTGATTTCCAGAACCCCCAAACAAGGTTCTTTCTCATTTCTTCCCACTTCTTCCAACAGAACCCACATTCCACACCACACTTTCCAAGGCAGTCTGGAAACCTCCCATCCTCTCCTGGCCTCCTCATAACCCTGATCCTACAGCAAATCCTCCTTCCCACAAACAGTCCCATGTAATTAAGAAGTCCCCACCCTTTTGAATTTTACCTTTCCCTAAAGTGGGGGAGAAATGGAAAATAAGAACAAGGCTGGAGTTCGGAGATATTCATCCACCTTGCAGGATTTATGTCCTGGCTGCCCTGGGAGGAGAGCTAGTGCAGCAGTGAGGGTGCCCCTTCCTAGAAGTAAAGGGCCCAAAAGCCTAGGAGTCAGGGTGGGGGGTGAGGGGCCACCTGCTGTCACAGAATCTAAACTCTGAAACCATAATTCAGCCCCTGAGCTGGCATAGTTCTGCATTCTGAAGAACTCCAGCCTTGGCCCAGTCAATGCCTGGCAAGGAAAGAGCCTTGCTCAGTGAGGCTGAGCTACTTCTCCCTTAGCCCCACCCCCAAATGTCAATCCCACCCCAGCCCAGCCAGCTTGGCCCTCTCCGTTGCCTTCTATCTCCATTTATCTAGGCCTGGGCTCATCTGCTGAGAAGGAGGAAGCCTTTGGAAGGAGGAATAGTCCAGTTTCCCGTGGATTTCCTAGAGCCAGTCTGATTAATCAACCACTCTGGGTGTTAACAAACTCTGTGTATATTGCAAATACATATGCAGTAACTTCTATGACCAGATGCCCACAGAACCCCAGGACACACTGTCTCACCGAGGATGGATATACAGTATGGGGGTGTTAGAGAGGTACCCAAGGTCAGATCTGGGGAGAACCCAGGGAGTGTCCAGTCCAACCTTGCCATTGTTACGGACAGGGAAACTAAGACCCAAAGTGGGGAAGTTATTTGTCCAGTCATACTTGGGAATCAGAGGGCTTAGACTCTAGGCCTGGCTGTGTGATCTGAGGCAGGGTACTCTTTGGGTCTCAGTGTCCCCTTCTGAAAAGCCAGGGTATGTGTGTTGAAGGGAGGGAATGGACTCAGTGATCTCCAAGATCTCTTCCTGGACTAACAGTTTATGGTCATCTATGTGCTGACGTAAAAGTAAATGACAATAAACAGTAATAAACAGAGTTCAGACAATAACAGGCACCATTATGCCCAAACACAAACTATTTCTTGAGATTTAAATGCTTAACTGCCACCACTGAGCTCAAACCCCACTTCTGGTTCATTCACAGTCATACCCACACACAGAGGCTCCCTGTAACTCACTGATTTTTAATGCTCTTCTCTGTATGGGATGAATTGTTCTCTACCCTTGTCACCAAGTCAAAAGTGCTATTTTTGGATGTACCAACCTGAGCAGTAAATAATTAATTTGTATAATTAAATGAGGAAGCCTTCAACCTGGCAATGTTTAACCAAGAGTCAATGCTCCCATTGTACCAGCCTGGCCTTCTCACCCCACCCCCACCTCTGCCCACACACCTACCAGCCTCCCCAATTACCTCCCCCCAGTTGGAGACCAGCATTCCCAAGATGGTCAGCAGAGTTGAGGTAGGCAGGTCAGCTCCCTCCCCAATAAAGTTTAATTCTCTGCCTTGCTCCCCACAGAAAGTGGTCTGCCTGCAGCTGCACCTGCAGCTTGCTCTCCCTACCCCCAAATCTGTGCTGCGCTCAGGGTCCCCACTCAGCTCTTGGGACACATGTAATTCACCTCCCCAGCCCAAGATGCCCCAGCTATGCAGTGAGTTTGCATTTCAAGAAACTCCCATTAATATCAATTTACTTCACTGAAACCTTGGGTTCTTCATCAAGTTGATGATTTATGCTAAAATCAATTAAATTACGGCCACTTAGGGCCCAGCCGCTTCCTCTCAGATTTCATTGGTGCGGGGCCCAAGTGTCTGGTGGAAAATGCAAGTTTAGCTGGAGGCGAGGAAAGATAATTCTGCGGCTGAGAAAATTTAATGCAAAACAATTTCCAGGCAAAGCTGGGCGTCTGGGCAGAAAGGCAAGAGCCACCAGTTGGCCTGAGGAAATACGTATCTGAGAGTCCCAACGTTTTTCTCTCAGCACTCACCCCCCCCATCATCCTGCATGACTCCCTTGCTCTGTTTGCCTTTGTGTTCACTTGCCCCCCCTCCCCAGCAGAGGTTTCAGGGGAATTCGAGCAGTAATGGAGGAGCCCAGACTGCCAAGACCCAGCCTCAAGCCAGTGATCTCCCCCTTCACCCTTTTTATCCTCTCCTCCCCTCTACGCCCCACCCAGGCAGGCTCAGTAATCCTTAAGTCTCCCAAGACAGGGTTAAAACTTCAAAGTGAGGACCAGGCAGCGGGGACAGACAGCACACAAGGAAAGGGCAGAGAAACCAGGGGCCAGGCCAAGTGGGCCCTGCTGCATACGGCCATGGGAGGAAAGAAAGCACAAGCAGAAGGAACACTACCCCCAAGGAGACGGCGCAGGGCAGCTAAGTGTGTCCAGATTCACCACCTCCCAGAGTGCCGGCACCTAAGAACACAAAGTCTCCCTCCTGGCCTCTCAACGTGCCCACTCACAGGGGGATGCTGCAAACCACCAGGCAAACCCCAACCCATGCACACACATGCCCCCTGCCCCAATGTGCAGACACACTCACACAATGCACACCTACAAGTAAGCATGCCTGCACACTCTCCATACACCTCACACAGACATACCACACCCCGTGCCTGCAAAGGGACCATTCCCACCATCTCCCCACATCTGGAAAAATAAATTCCAGCGCTTCAACCTGGCATTGCCTCCCACTCCAAGGAGAGGGGCTTCTCCCGCCTCTCCTCTGTTTGGTTTTTGGTTTCCAGAGCAGGCAGGGAGTAAACACAGCTTCTCCAAAGCCATAAATCACCCCCTCTCCTACCTTCTGGGCTTAACACCCAGCCTCAGCGCAACCCCTTGTAGTTCAAGCTTCAAATAACCCGCTAGGTGCTAAAGCACTGGGCCAGAGTGGCAGCTGGGCGGTGGGAGCAGGGCCTGTGGACCCTCCCCACAGCAGACGTCCCTCAAAACCCACAACTTCCAACTCCCGGGTATAGCCTCTGGGGCCTCCAACACCTTTTCTAAGCGAGCGAGCTCCCTATACCCTAACAACATCTCTGTCCCTCCATCCACGCACACAGCCCCACATTCCTCCACACTCGCCCAGGACCCCTGGATCCCTCTAACCCCTCTCAACCCCTCATCTCCCCTCTCTGAATTGCTCTCATCTTTGTCCTCCACGATTCAGATCCCAACCACTTTCCTAGTACAGAAGACGGGGCGGGGGGGGGGCGTGGGAGATTCAGTTATCCCCTCTATCCCAAGTCAAGCCCCGAGCGCCCAACTCCGCACCCAGCACTTACCTGTGCAGTCTTCCGCTAGGGCGCGGGCAGCTGAGGGCGGCCGGGCGGGGGGGGCGCAGGACGCGCGAGCGAGCCAACTGCCAGGCCCGGATCCCTGGGCCCCAGCTGGGGCTCCGCCGCCGCGGCGAGCCTCATCCTGGTCAGCCAAACCCCAGCAGCCCCGGAAGGTCCCGCCGAGCACGGGGAGAAGCCCGGATGCGCTCGCCCCCACCCCACCCTCACCCCCTCCTCCGCCCCCGGCTTTGTTCGGCCTGGACAGCCGCCCGGCCCGCAACGCGCGGTTTCTGCCCTCGGGGCGACGCCGGCGCCCCCTTTCCTGAGAAGCCCGCCTTCCACTCCCGGAGGGCCCTCGTGGGGCTGCGGGAGGCCGGGCGGGTCCAGCCGCGAGCTGAGGTCGGGGCTTTGAGAGCAGGCCAAATTGCCAGGAGAGGGGAGAAGCGACTGACAGGGGGCACAGCGAGGCACGGGGAGTGCCGGGGGCGCCATGGAGGAAGGCGGGCGCGCGGGCGGCTCTTCAATGTCACCAGCGAAATGGGTTCCATATGTCCGGCTGGGCGAAGAAAGGAGATGAGGAGTTCTGGGCACAACAGGACTGAGGGGAGCGCGTAAGGGGGACGATGGAGGGAGCAGGGCAATGGCGGAAGAGTACGCCAAAGATTGAAGAACTGAGAAGGTTTGCATTTTCTAAAGCTGCTCGGTCTGGTAGGAACTTTCTTTCCCCTTTTTCTTCTTCCTTTTCTTTCCTGAAAGATGGGGGAGGAAGGAAATCAGTGTGAGCGGCAGGCAGCCGTTTGCTAAGGCTGGGGAGTTCCAGGAGGAAGTGAAAGGGAAAGTTCCTAAGCGCTGGAAGACCAACTCCTTCTCCCTAACCCTAAAGAGGGAAAGACAGCCGAATCTACAAAGGGGAAATGGAGGCCAAGGGAGGCTTCCAGGGTCCAGGCGTGAGAGACAGACCCCAACACCACCTTCCACTGCCCTCTTCCCCATGGTGGAAGTCTGTTTGGCAAGGTTCCAGCTTGACTGATTTCCCGATGGTGGAAAGGAGATGGAAGTAGTGTCCAAGACATCTTGGCCATTCCCTGACACTTCAGTTCCTACCCCTACTGCCTCACAGCGAAGTTAGCATCCTCAAGGGCCTATTCTAGAGGCAGTTGCTTCTGAGATGGCCTCTGCTGTGGGCAGCTGCCTGTAAAGAAAGCTGGAAAGGTGAGATGAGCTTCCAAGGCCCTGCAGCCCTCTCCCCTCTGTGCCTGCCCAGCAAAGGGTTTGGACACCGTCTTGTTTCGGTCTTTATTTGTGTTTGCTCTTTTCTGTCTCTTTTGATCTCTCTCTCCCTTTGCTTTTTGTAACCGTCTCTGTTATCTCTGTCCATTTCTCACAGCCCCTTTGTCTTCTCACACTCTGCCTCCCTCAGTGTCTTAAGTGATTTTGAATTGAGCCTTTTGAAGGACTTAGGAGTGTCTCCAGAAATCATTTCTGGGCTTGATCATTAGACTGCCTCTCTTTCCCCTCCTTCCTCTCTCCTTGGGGTGACATGGAGCCCTTGGCTTCAGGACCCTTTCATCTGAGGGGAAACCTACTCTTCTATTATGGAGACACTCTCTTCTAGAGAGAAGAGGGTAAAGAAGAGACTCCAGCTCTCTCTGAGTAATTTCCTTTCCACTTCCCTTCTACTCACTGAACCCTGAGTGAGTGTGTGTGTTGTTCCAAATTGTGGGTCTCCTTCTTCCAGGACAGCCTCCCTTTCCCCTGACTGGTCTTTATCTTCATTCTCCCTGTCATCCCCTCCTTGGGCTCAGCCTGGACTTCTTATTCCAGAAAGGAATCCTGCTGCCTGTTCTATCTCTGTGCCCCTTTCCTTTTCCTTCATCCTCTCGTTCCTCTTTTTTGTATCCAACTCCTCAAGTCATTAAAGCATTGCCTGCCTGGCCTCTTATTGGCACAAGGATAAACACTAACATTATATAGAAAAAGAAGACACCAGCAGGAGGTGTGGGGAGAAGACAGAGCCAGCAGCTTTCCTAGACCCCTTCCATCAAATGCATTCTACCTGGACAGCACAAAAGCAAATCAAGTTGGAGGGTGCAGGATGGTAAAAAGCAGAGGTGCTTCATAGCTAAATGAGCCAAATGTATACATAAAAACAACAACAAAGTCTTTTCAAACTTGCTGATTTGAGAGGCAGGCCTGGTTGCCTAGATGGAAAGCATCAGATCTCACATGGGGGAATTAACGAGGGGCCCAGGGGCCCCTGACTAAAAGATAATGGTGGAAAGGGACAGTCTTCTGCTTTTGTCTCCTGGGGAAGTCTGTGTTCGAGTTGGGGAAAGGGAGGGGAAGAGAGTATCATTGCCACCTCCCCTCCCCAGGGCCAGAGGAGACAAAGGCCTGAAGGGGGTTAAGAGGAAAAGGGGGGAGAATCAGACCTCTACATCACAGGCAAAGGCAGCTGGGGGAGGGGAGATGGGGAAGGGGTGAGAGCGGGAGGAGTTGGACACAGTGGGTAGGGGCCTCTGGGACCGGTTCCCAGCTCTGTCCTACTAGCTATGGTCAGGTCCAAAGAGCAAATCCTTCAGCACCCCCTTTGTTCCCCATTCTCCCAAACAGGGTGAACTCAGAAGCTAAAAAATCCATTCTACCCTCTTCCTTGTCTTCACCTTCCTCCTACTCTCCAAGGAAGAGGTGATCCTTCCTCCCTCTCCCTGGAATTCCAAACCAGATTTTGGCCTAAATTCTGGATCACCAGTTTGGGGGTGAACTTACCCTCTGCACATTAAGCTACCCCTCACCACCCGCAGCCACTTGCCAGAAGAGGTAGAAGAGGAAATGCTCACCTTTCACCCTAAGAGTGTGTATGTGATTCTCCAACATTCAAGGAGATGGGGGGGTAGACAAGGAAATAGACTGAAAGGTTTGGAGCCCACTACCCTTCAGGCCTCTTTGCTTCCTCCCCCAGTCTACCCCACCTCTCCACCATCTCTAGCCCTGTCAAAGCTGCCCCTGAATCCAGGATCTTCCCAGCCCCTTTTATCCGGGTCAGCCTGTGCCCCCACCTATCCTAGCCTAGGATCTCGGCCTTCTCCCTAAATCCTTATCACCCAGACTCTCAAACTGGGAGGCTTTGCCCACCATCCACCCACAAATCTGCCTGCCAAAAAGAAGGGGATCAGCGCCCACTTGGAGCAAAGCATGGGAGCAAGCTCCTAGTTGCTACGAAGACTGGGACCCAAGCCGCCACTTCAGACGGCTGATGCCATGAATAATTAACACCCCGCACGGCGTCACTCTAATTTCCCTGCTCAAAGGTTTACACTAGCAGGCAGAGTTAAATATCACAGCTAATAGTGGCTATAAAGTCAGTTGGCTGGGCTCCAGCCAGGGAATGAGCAGCCCGAGACTGGACCAGACTTGGCGAAGGTGCTGGCCCTCTAGTCCTCAGCCATCACAACTTTGGGGCACAGAGCAGGATGTCCCCAGAAGTCACCTCTAGCCTCACTCTTGACCAGCACAATCTTCCCTAAAGAGGAGAGATGGCGATCTCCACATGATACTGGAGGTGACAATTATCAGCTCTCCCCTTCCCAGTCCGCACCCCATCTGCTCCCTCCTGGGACTGGGACTTAGGGAGAGAAACACACCCCATGTTCTCAAACACACCAAGTTCCAGGGACCATCTGGCTCCTAAAAATTTCTCTTCTAGGAAAACTTAGGGAACTTCTCCCCTTTTTAGATCCAAACACACACATTCCATGTCACAGGAAGACTGCTGGGGTGTGAATTCATTTCCTTGTTTTGTTAGCCAGGAGATGGGGAGCCAAGGCTTCCAGCTTCTCTCCCTGCCCTTCACCCTCTGCCTCCATTGCCTCCGCCAATTTGGGTAGCTCCTTCTCCACTCTCAACACTGCCCCCCCCATACACACCAGTCCTATAAATTAAGCTTTAATACTATAACTGAATCCCTCCCACCCCTCCCTATTGCAGAGGACTTCGATTTGGTCTCGATCCATTACAAAAATCTTTGCTTTCAACTCCAGTAATTTCTTCCTCTGCCTCCACCTCTCTTATCCACAGGTTCCTTCTGCCTCCAGAGTTGGGTTCGGTCACCCAGGGCTGGAGTCAAACTCCTGGAGGGAAGCTGCTGAAAAATGAAGCTCTGTCTGCTGCTGCAGGAATGTTGGCTCTATCAAGCTCACAAATATAATTTTTATATTAGGTCGTGGTCTTTGACTGGGTTTATATGCCAATGAGGCATTTCTGGTTTACCAAATTTATACAAATCTCGACTTAATTGATAATCACAGATGCTGTAATTTAAGACCTCCAGCTATAGAGCTTTCATATTAACTGCTGATATATTACTGTAAATTGTCTGAAATAACCAACTCCCGGGAGCAGAGCGGAGAGGGAGGAAGTGCCTCTGAGAGCGACTCTCTCCCGGCCGCAGAAACAGCCCAGCTTCCACATCATTTTCCATGAGAAATGATTTATCGGAGACATGGCCATAAACAACACAACTTGCTCACAAACACACGCAGACGCACAAGCACGCGCTCACACACACACACACACACACACAATGGCTGGCATGCCGGCCCAAGAAGCTGACACCCATATTGCTATAAATCAAGAAAAAGGTTGGAGGAGAGTGAGAGGGAGAGAGAGAGAGAAGAGGAATATTCCTAAAATCTCTATGCAATGCCTCAATGGACATAAACACACAGAGCACCGTGTGAAGAGAAATGGCAGGAAATGAAGATGGCTATTTGTCACATTTCACGACAATAACATTAATAACAAACAATAAATTTACATGGACATATAAGACGCGGTAGGTAGTGAGAAATCCCTTCTACTTACAATACCCCAGCCCGCGATGTGGCTCCGGCTGCGGGCGGTTTTATTGCTGCCTCCCTCTCTTTTTCTCTCTCTCCCTCTCTCTCTCCCCCTCTCTCTTTTTTTTTTCTCGGGGTACAGGCTTGTTTTTCAAAGGACAGTTGAATTGCACGTCAGAAACAGGGAGACCAAGCCTGCAATTTTCCTGACGAATACATATCTATTCTGCAACCTCGGCATTAATTATTTAATGAATCACGTGACCGGGAGGGGGAAGGGGGTCTTTCGATCTCAGGCTCAAAGGACCACTATGACCTTCCCCTTCAGGAGGAGAAATTTTTCTGCAAAATAGGTTCCCCCCAACCCACCAATGGAATACTAGCAAGGTCTTCTTCTCTCTCCCACACTCACACCCATATTTACTGTATCTACAGCTCTCTAAGCAGCCCCCCAGATAGACACTTACCCACAGCCCACCTCTCCTCTCTCCCTTCTCCTCCTGCTTCTGCTTAGTTCATGGAGGTGCAGAAATAGTCTGCAGGGGCGGCTGGGGTGGGGGTGGGGTGGGCACAGAGCCCTTCTCCAAGCCCCTAGATTCTCAGCTTCCAATTCTTCTCTCTGCATCTTTTAGGATTAAGATCCCCCAACTCAATTCTCCCCCCAGCTCCTGGCATATTTATTTTAGTAGGACCCACTCCCCCGCCTCCAACATAAATAGAATTTCTAAGGGGACCAGCTTGAAAAGAAACACTTTATAAGACTATATATATATATATACACGGAATGGGGGCTTCTGGCTTTAATTCTCTCTCTAGTCCTTTGCGGTACCTTTTGAAGGAGCAGAAAAGAGACAGGGTGAAGAGATGACTCTGGAGCTTCCAGAGTTGAGAATAGCCGCAAGGGGGACTTTTTCTCTCGTTTCCTTGTGAGCACTACGGGGAAGCAGAGCCTACTGACCATTTGAGAATATGCTCTAAAGACAAAGACCAGGAGGAAGGTTTCTACACAAAAGACATGGATACTCAGCCTCTTTCTACCTATGTCATACCCTGTCTCAGCTTCCCCTCCCCATAACGTGCCAGTGAAAACAGCTGCAAATGTGAACTCGAGGGGAGTGAAAGGGAAGAAAGAGGCTTTGAAGTTAGCCTGGCAGCCCGGTCCCTATTTCCCAGGTGTTAGTACCCCTGAGCTTCCAATTAGCAGACAATGGAACCTGATCAATGGGAAAAAGATGGAGGTGGGGGGGGTCCCATATTACAGTCAAACACCAGGGATGGGAGAAATTCATTCCCTAAGCCCAGAGACAGGAAGGTACACAGATGCCTTCACCTCAAAAATCAATAAAACATAAGCCCCAAATCATCACACAGAGCTTAGCCACAGAATGGGCAGACCAGTTACAACCAGCATGGGAGTCCGTGGCCACAACATGTGGGTGGGGGTGCAAAGGGAGGCAGAAAAGACATTCCTAAAGAAGCTCCTGGCCGCACATTCCCGGTCTTATCTTCAGCAGCTCTCCGGTCGCCAGGGACCACAGACACCGAGGCAGGCGGGCAATCGGGAAGAACAAATGCGGTTTGGGGTAGAGGAGCACAGGGCCGGCCGAGGGGCCACCACTGGTTTGTAGTTTGGTGGGATCTGGACCAAAAGCAGATCAATGGGGAGAAGGTTCAGGATCCAGATGCCTAAACAAACCCCAAAGAAACAGCCAGCACCGAGTGGCCTCACAACTTTCCAGCGGTGGCAGCGGCGCCGCCAGTGCCAAAGGCACTGAGCCCGCCTGGCCTCCCCTAAATCCTGCTCCTGCGGCATGGGGCTGGGGCGCCATTGTGGCCCAGACTCTGTAGGGGGGTCGGGGTGAGTTGGCTTTAATTGTCCAGATACAAAACCCAGACTGGTATTGAATTCAGCCTGCTGTCGGTGTGGGTCCTGGCTCCGTGCTGCAGCGAGGACAACCCCGTGCAAGGTTCGGGCCACAAATCCATTAAATGCCCCCCACCCACCCCCAAAAAAACTCCACTCCACTAAAGAAAAATATGAGAGAGAGACGAGTATGAGAAAACAGCAATCTCTGAAACAGAGAAATTCTTCAAGAACAAGAAGAAGAATAATAAAATGACAGGGAAAGCACACAGGGCAGGGTCTGTTAAAATGCCCACACTCTGTTCGGATCCTGGGAATGTCCATGTTCAAATAAACAAGCGCCTGAGCTCGGGCTCCGCGCTTTCTCGCGGCCGATAAAGCGAACGTTTATACTGTGAGAAAGGCGAGATTGATTTACGAATCCGAACGCGCCGGTTTTACGGCCGATCACAAATCCGTCAGCGCTCAATTCACGCTGGGAAACTTCCCAACTTCGTCTTCCAACCAGAATCCCCTCCCCAGCCGCCTCTTCCCAGCGAGACACACCATCGGCGCTGGGGCAGCCCCAGTGCGCCCTGGCAGGACTAGGCAGCCCCAGTCTGGCTTGAGAGGTTGGCAGACTGGTGGCAGTAAGGAGAGAGCGTGGGGAGGGCTGAGGAAACTGGAGGGAAGAAAGGGAAAGAGATCTAAAGATGGGGAGGCCTCAGGTGGCTGCCAGAATTGCCAGAATTGTACAAGGTGAGCTCACAGGGGCCACTGGGCTGAGGTCACCGCCGCCCTGTGAGGGGGTTACTGGCAGCACTCACCTCTGAAAGGTTGAGGTCAGGGAGCAAGAGAAGGGGAAGATCTCATAGTTTCAGCCGGTGGGGCTAAAACCCTTTAGTGAACCCCAACCTTCCCTTTCTATTGGGCCCCTCTTCTTTCTCTTTGGTGGACCCCTAACTCCTACAATGCATGGAACTGCTTATAAAGTCTCAGGTGACTAGGTCTTTGTCACCCGGGTCTATACAGGGGTCCACAATTGGTTGTGATGATTGTACATCTCCCCTGAACTCCAAATATTTACAGCTCAGGAGTTGTTTAGTTTCCCTTCCTGCTCACCCTCTTTTCTTCTTGAGGCCTCCAGCCTTCTATTTATGCTCCTCTATCTTTTCTTTTTTGATCTCTGGCATATTTATTTACACCAAACGAGAGGATAAAAGCCAACTCCAGTTATTTCTTGCCTGACACAGAGTCCCTCAATTTATAGGAAACAATTTATGAAATGCAAACCAGCACTTCATATATATCCCAGCAAGGTTCTAGCTTCCCTAGTCTTCACCAGAGGACAGCTTTTCCTTTGTCCAGTCCATCTGTTTGTCTGTATCTCGCTCTGTCTCACCTCTAAGTGGATAGCTGCTGGCGTGGATTTTTAAGATACAGCAAATAGAATACAGATTTGGAAAGGCTCTATGTTTGGGGTTCACTTCTTTCTAGCAAACTCTCCACTCATCTGTTAAAATAAAAAGTTGCTGAAAACTTTGGTTAGCACAACAGAACTGGCCCCACAAAGGAGGTGGTCAGAACAGCCTACATCAACCTTCCTTCCATTTCTCTTGCTCTTCTGCTGGGCAAGGTGGTCTCTAAGCCCTGTGAATAGCTGGGGTGGGATTGGGGATTTAGAAAAGGGGGTGAAGGCGATTATATGAGGCTTCAGAAAATGGGTGGAGAGGCTGTGGATTTGAATACTGGACCTCGGAGAGATGGTATGTTCTTGATGGGAGCCTTCTCCTCCTTAGGACCAAGGGGTTTATTCCTCTAGCCCTGTGAATCCAGCCTCTCTAACCTCTCCTCTCGCCTCCCTTTGTCCTTCTTCCCTCAGCTCCTTCCAAGCAAAACAGGCAAGGAGGAGAGAATGGAAGGGGGTAGGGTTGGAGCCTGACCTAGGGAAGGGACGCCAAACAGAGAAATAGACCAGTGCCCTACTTTCTTCCCCCCCACTGGACCCCCTGGCTAAAACTTTTATTCCTTTTTCTCTCTAATGGACAGTAATAGAAAAATGATTTAGAAATTCCAAGATAGCAAAGCAGAGGTTGTGAGCAAGTGGGGGATGGAGAAGATGGACACACCACAGCCCAAGGACCCCTCCCTGCGGAGGTGTGACTTTCCCTCCTGGGCAGGAGGCAAGAGTCAGCACAATGTCCAGTCTCAGAGAGGTCAAGGGGCTTCCGAGGTCATTTTGTGGTTCTAATACCGAGCTAATCGCCTAGAAAACGTGGCCTCTCCATGAACTCTCTCTCCTGCCAGCCTCCTGCCTCCAAACCCTCAGTGAGCCCCAGGGAAAAAGGGCCAGCGCTTTCAGGTCTGAGGCAGAGCCCACTGGCTCCCTCACCCTAATCAGAGGAGGGAGCAGAGCCCCCAGTGAGAGAGGGCAAAAGAAAACCAACGGGAATGCTCAGCCTCCAAGAGGAAGATGAGGGAAACAGAGCAGAAAAGAGGAATATCCCAGTGTCAGCAGAGCCACGTCAACGGAACCTCCAAGCTCACTTCTGAACCGAGTAGTTGCCTGCTCCAGAGAGTAGCCAATATTTGTCTAGAATCCCAAAGAAGACACAAAAAGAAAAAACGAACACAGCCACCTATATCCCAGCTCCAAGGCTGGCAGAGTCTAACCAAGAACTAGCTGGATTTTTCAAGGATGCAGCAGAGACATCTCACTGGTAAACTAGCACATGGGACACAAACTCCCAGAGCAGACAAGAGAGTCACAGGAACACCTTGGTCACACGTGTACCTTGCTATATACACGCATGTATACGCACTTGTATATACACACACAGGCGGAGGCTCCCAGGCCCACCTGCATTTCCCCAAACCAGAAAAGCACTTCTGAGCTGCCTGGCAAACAACCTTCTTGTCTGGGATTTTTCAAGGCCCCTGACACCTCCGTCCCAACTAGTTCAAACGCTCTCCAGGTGCCGAGGCCCCTCTCTCCCCCTGACCCAAGCATCAGTCATCATAAAAGGCGGCAAACCTGACCAAGTGTCCACCATAAAAACTCCCAAGAAGATAGTTGAAAAAGAAAAGGAGGAGGCGAGAGAGTGTTTCTGCTTTAGCTTGTGAAAAGGGCTCATAAAAGGATCAAAAAAATGCCAGCCCAAGCTCGGCTTTGTTACCTTTGCGTCTCTCGCCTCCTCTCCACCGAGCTCCGCTGATCCCATTCATGACGAACGGCTTCTTCCAAACTGAGAGAAAAAAGTTTTCAACTTTATGGCTCCAAATTTTTGCCCCCTGGCAGATCCCGGAGAGATGGCTAACACTTTTTTCCCCCAACAGCCGGTCTGCAGAGGTTTGCTGTTGAATAATAACAAAGGAGAGAGGATACGTATTTAAAGAAAAGAAGTGATTAATGGTTTTCTGTATAATTCTCACATTTTTCTTAGCTCTTGTCTACACAGAATGGCTGTGAACTTTAAGCTCCATAGAAATCTTTTTTTTTTTTCTATTCATACCTTCCAAGGAACAGCTTTGATTTGGTTCTATAGAGACATGGGGGGGGGCATATGCTTTTTAAGAACTATTTTTCCCCTCTATTAAGGGCCTCCATCCGCATCCACTTGCAGCTAAACATCACGTTGAGATTCCACAGAAACAAAGCTCACCCGCTCATCCCTCAGGTCCCCCAGGTCCAGCGCAGCATGGAAATGGGCAGTTCAAACTCCCTTTCCCGCTGTGGACACGGCCCCCGCTGGTTCCCCAGCCTCAAACACCGGCGCTTCTAGCCAGAGGCATAAAAAGTAAATCAAAATAAAAGTGCCGGTGGATTTGGTTATTTTTATTTTCTGAGGGGAGATGAGACCGAAAAACAACTTTGAATTGCATACACTTTTCCAAGCCCCGGGCTTTTGGGAGGCAGGGTGGCTGGACCCTGGACCACCACAGGGCTGGAGACCCTGAGGCTGGAGCCCCCAGAACTTAGAACATCTAATGGTGCTGCACAAAGTGGCCCCAGCCCCGAGCGCTTCTGAGGCTCATCCACACCCCTTTTCCCTTCCCCTACCCTATTCTAGGGGTGACTGGGACCTCAGAGACAGAAAGCTATTTGGTCCCCAGTCGCACTTTCGATACTTTCTATGAAAAAGAAAATGAAAATTAATACAGGAGCAGGGCTTCACAAAAGAGGCCATTTGTCTTCTTGATTATCTATTTGCTTGTCAGAGCTTGAGCTATGGCACCAGCTAGCTCCTTTGTAATATAAAAATACTCTGAAAACCTGCAAACACCCAGAAACATCTGTGCAAAAAATTAGACTCATTAAAGCCTTAAACACCTCAGAGGAAAGCGATACCTTCTTATTCGGGAAGGAAAGAGGCCGGCCTCATGGAATCCTCTCTCGGAACTTTAATAACCAAAGAGCAGTCTGTCTAGAAGGAGACAGCTTAACCTCATTTTATTTGCTTATGACAAATAAATCACGATATGAAAGGCTTTGCCATACTTAAGCCTCTTGTGTGCTACAATGAAACATTTTTCCCCCATTAGGGACTGGAGTCAGCCCTCCCAGTCCTTTCAATCCATTTTTGGACTGGAAGAAAAAAAAATGAAAGCACCAGACAAAACACATCCACCCCGAAAGGAAAACAAACCACCTTCCACAATTTGGAGTCCACTGAGATAGAAATTCCCGTTGGACCCTTTGAAAAAATCTTCGACTACATACAATGTGAGGCAGAACCCACTGGGGTGCTTCAAGTACAAACTAGGTGGCATTTGTCCCTATCTTTACATCAAGGTTTCAACAAAAACACGCTGTGTTGGTCACAAGAAACCAAACATTTATTTCTCTATTGTCACTCCGTACAGGAAACACATTTTCACGCCTGCAAAAAATTCTAGACTCAGACAGCCCCAGAGATAGGAAGGGGCCTGGTTTGGAATGTCAGAAAGAGAACAAGAGAGGACGAACATGACATAAAATAATAGTAATAATAATAATAATAAACGACGCAACAAGGATAAACTATGGCAGAGGGCTCTGCTGCAACATGGTCCTCCCAGACCAGGAGGGGCACAACTCTTTATTTCCCAGTTTCACATACGTTTTCAGTCTAGGAGAGCAGGCCTCGCTGTAGCACTCCGGATTGGCGAGAGGGTTGTGCCCGGCTCCAAGAACTCAACCGGCCCCTCACTCTGCCAGGCCCTGCTTGGCCTTCCAGAGGAAGGCCCTCGCCCCGGCCTGAGTCTCTTTTTTTTTTTGCTCTGCCTCAATTTCCCTGCAGGCTCCTGCGTTGCCAAGGCTGCCTGCCCCCCTACCTCACTTGCCCCCTTTCTGCCCCCACCAGCCCCAAGGTAGAAGGGGGCGAGCAGTCAGTGTCCCGGCGAAGGGGCACCGGCACGGAGCGGGAAGAAGTTGTGTGTGTGTTTGTTACCGTGGCCACAACACTGAGCTATCTGGCAGTCAGAGGGTGCTTTCGTAGTAGGGTGTCTGGAGTGGGGGACAAAGAAAGAGAATCCAGGCCTTCTTCCAGCAGCGACAGCAGCAGAGGCGGCGGTGGCTGAGCCGGGCCTCATTTGTTAGCTGGGTGTCGAGGTAATGGTCGCCACCGAGGCCCGTCCTCTCCTCGGCGTAGTAAACAAGACAGATGGGTCTGGGCCTGGAGTGATTAAAGATGAAACGTGGATCCATCTTCGCCAAAGCTGAAAACGAGGAGCTGGAGCCTCTTATTTCTCTGTCTCTTTTTTTTTTTAAGGAAGAAAGCAGGAGACTTGAACCTTGCTTCTGGGGGGGCCTCGCCCGGCTCCCCACGGTCATTTCTATAAATAAAGCTTCCCCTCCCCCTCCTTCTCTGCGTTTATTCATATATAGATAAAGTGGGGGGAGGGCAGATAGGTTTCTCCGGGCCCAAGCCCCGGCCCCTCCCGCCCCCCTCGCGCTTGCCGCCCACCCCCGCCCCGAGGTTCTAGGCTCCCGCATGGGGGGCGCTAGAGCGCGGGGGGGCCTCCGTTGGGCCGGCCAGGGGGCCCTCCGGCTGCGCCTGCTGCGCCACCCGAGCGGATCTTGGTGTTGGGCAGCTTGTGGTCTTTTTTCCACTTCATGCGTCGGTTCTGGAACCAGATCTTGATCTGGCGCTCGGAGAGGCAGAGCGCGTGGGCGATCTCCACCCTCCGGCGCCGCGTCAGGTAGCGGTTGTAGTGAAACTCCTTCTCCAGCTCCAAGACCTGCTGGCGAGTGTAGGCGGTCCGAGAGCGCTTGGGCTCCCCGCCGGCGTAATTGGGATTTACTGGACACACACAGAGAGACGGAGAAAGAGAAAGTTTTATTGCCCCCGAAAGGGAGGAGGGAAAGCCCTTTCTTCCAGCTAACAACACAGTGTCTCCCTCCTTCCCGCCCTCCCTCCTCCTGCCACCTCTTCTTCCCCAAGATTTAAAAAAAAAAGAAAAAGGAAGAAAGAGGGACCCAAGGAAAAGAAAGAGCTCAAAGTTTTGGAGAGTGGTGGTGTTTGTTGTTTGGATGTCATGGGGAGGAGTGGAGTGGGGGGGTGACGATTCTTCATCAGGTTTTAACCTCCCTCTCTCTCCCTTTGGTCTGGGGTCCCAGAATGGAAGAATAGAGAGTGGAGGGTGGAAGAGGGAGGGGGCTTCCCTAAACCTTTCCTCTTCTGTTTAGTTCCCACCCTCCCTGCTCCGATTCCAAGCAGTCTCTGTCCCCAATAAAAAAACTTTTGCCTACTTCCCGGGCCAAGGAGCCTGACTAGAGGAAAGAAAGGAAAAAATAAATACTGGGAGTTGACTCAACTCTCTGCTTAAATACAAATTCCCTCCTCCTCCTTCTCCTCCTCCACTCCCCTACGTCCCACACCCCTCCCCAACTTTAAACTTCACTAAGACTGCATCTCCCTGACGAAAAAGTCGCTGGTGAGAATGGTGAAGAGGATGGGGAACCGACTTCAAAGGCGCGGGGCCCACCAGGCCATAAAAATTTATGGGGGATGTAATTACGTGGCTCTGAAAACAGGCGACCGTAAATCTCCCGCAATGGCGAGTTTACTGCGGGGACAATTGGCTTCCCCCAGCTCTACCCTACCCACCCCCATGCCTCGGAGGTCCCTGGGTGTAAAGCGCCCGGGGCGGGAGGGGGAAGGGGTGCCCACGCACTCACCCGTGCTCACGTGAACTTTGCGCATCCAGGGGTAGACGACGGGTTCTTTGCAAGCGGAGTGGGACGGGCTGGGGTGCAAGGGGTTCTGGGCGCAGGGAGGCGGCGGGGGGCTGCTGCTGATCGCCTCACAGCGCTGGCCGGGCTCCTGAAGGAGGGCCCCGGAGGGCGGCGGCGCAGGAGCCCGAGGGGACAGCCCAGGCGGTGGCGGGGGCGGCGGGGGTAGTGGCGGAGGCGGCGGGGGCCCAGGGTCTCGGCAGGCCGCGTAGCGTTGCACGGTGCACGCCGCGCGCCTCCCGAAGCCCGCCTCCGGCTGGAAGCTGCTCTCTCGCCTCTGGCCGCCGGCGTAGTACCCGGGCGAATGGTCGCTGGGTAGGTAATCGCTCTGTGAATATTCCTCGCAGGGAGGGAACTTGGGGTCGACATAGTTTGAGTTGATCAAAAAAGAACTCATAGCCATTAATTTCTGGGAATTGCCCACAAAATATACTAAAATTTATTCCGACCCCTGACTCGTTTTCCTGTTTCCGAAAGCCCTCCTACTTACTGTCAAGTGAACAAAGTTAGGGACCCACGTGATCTTCGGAGCCAATGGCCGCCCCGCCTGTGATTCCCGGATAAGGAAATCTGCTCACCCGAACCCTACTCCAGCCAAAGAGGTTTATTTCCCCTTCTTCTCTTCCACCCACCCACCCACCCAACCAACCAACACCAGGATTTACATAGTGCTGGGGGGGGGGGGCGGCGACCGACTCCTCTTCTTGATCTCTGAGATACAACAGAGAGAAAGCAGGTTTCAACTGGAGGGCCTGTTGGGGCTCTGGGCAAAGCCCAACGCCTGGCTCCCCTCAGAAGTTGAGACTCCCGGTGTAGCCCCTCCTGTCCTGCTTTACCTCCACCCAGAATTCTCTGGTTCCCACAGTCCCCCACCCTTCCCCATGGCTGGAGGGAGCCCACGCACCGTGCATCTGTGTGAGAAGTTGAGTAATGCGAGGACTAGGGGCACCGCCTCGAGAGGGGAACCCATATGAGGCAGGGGCATTGAGCGTGGGGCTTTTCTCTGTAGCTGGATGGGGAGGGGCAGGGGTGAGAGAAGACGCGTTGGGAGCAAGCGGGCGGGTGCGCGGAGGGACTTGTCAGAGATGAATGGAACTCCGGGCGGATCGATAGGAAATTCATGCACTAATTCGGGGAGACCTCGCCTTCCAAATCGCATTTAGCTGCGCTATTAGCTTGGCTGTGTCATTCAGCCCGTCAGTCCCTCTCTCCTATCCACTCCTCCCCGTACCCCACATGGCCCAAACCGGGAGAAGCGACTCGGTTTCGCACATTTAAGATGAGCGTTGAAGTTAAAAACCCTGCAACTTTTGAGAGCAAATTTAATAGCAATTTGCTAATTCCAGAACCACCCGAGCAATACTAACCGTAGGCGCCTAGACATTCTAATTGCTGCTAATGTCGCCGCTTCTGGAGCGAATAGAAACCTCGCATCCTAGTGATGCTGGGGAAAGGCGCCCTAGACGTGACCCCCACACACAAAAACACCCCTTGATAATCGCGTATTCCCAGGGCATTTCGTTGTGAGCCCAAACAGAACGGCAACCTCAGCATCCGTTTGAAAAGCGAATTTCCTTTGGCCTCGCACACTGAAAACATGTATTCGGGATTTTCAATAAAGCCTCCTTGAGCCGAGAACAGAGAAAAGGCAGACTTGGGGCAAGAGAGTAAATTAAAAATATCATCATCAACAACATTAACCTCTTAAGAGAACGGAAAAAGGACAAAGGCTCCCCGGGGCGAGCGTCGGGAGATTGCAGGTGGAGGATTCCTCTGTCTCTAACCAGTAAAGTCAGGAAAAGAAAAGGAAGAAAGAAAGAGGAAGGAGTCTTCGCGGAGTCAGTCACCGGATCGTCCTTATTTAGAAGAAAATATTTTTTTTCTTCTGGAAAAAAAAATGAGCGGAGTGTTTATGTCAACTACATATTCCCCTAGATACGAATTTGTGATCACAAAATTCCTTACACAAATTCGGATCTACAGGGTATATACAGAAGACAGACAGATCTTCTTGGCCCAGAAATTCTCCAGTTCTCCTACTTTTCGCGCATTCTTCGTTTGGAGTGTTGTTTGAGTGCCTTGCTTTTATTTCGTTTTGTTCTAGTTTGAACTCTGGGAGCAGGAAAAAGCGCTGCACTGAGGATTCATTCTTGGGATTACAAGGTTTTCAATTCTCCTTTCTAATAGAAAGAAACAGAAGCAGCCGGTCTGTGAAGGGATGCGAACCTCTGGGCCGCCGCACAACGCTCGGTGGCGGTGGTGCATGAATTATGAGATGTAAACATTGAGCACAAAAGGAGGAAGGGTCATTCTGAGGCTGCCACGAAGTCAGCATCAGGCCCTTCTGGGTGCCCTCGTGCCCCTCCCCTCCCGCAGCACTTTTATTTATTTTTTTTAAAGAAAAACAAAACCCCAATCGGCTCCTCAGTGCCCCTCGACGAAGCCTTTAGTTTTCGATCAAACGAATATCTCAATATTTTCCACGGCGCCTCTCAGGGAATGGAGGAGGGAGAGGTGGCTGAGTGTGAAGGGGGTGTCATAAAAGTCCTCTTGGAAAAATTCAGTGGTAAAAAGAGAGAAACAGCTGTAAAGAAAAATGCTGGGAGACCAAGCAGATGGGGCCCCGGATATTTAATGACGGGCAATTCCGTTTACAACCTGAGAAAAAGATCAAAGGCGTTTCATTTCCGAATGAAGGGCAATGAGGAACCATAAAAGATCCAGCCAGACGATATGCTGGCCCCTCCCATCCTCCCACACCTCCTGGGAGCCAGAAGAGGGGGACTACCCCGGGAAGGTATAGGGAGGGACCCCGCGGTTCTGCACCTCCCACCTCCCTAGCCCCAGGCGGGTCCTCTCTGTCTAAATGTACACACTGGCCCGGCCTAGCCACCTGCCTGGGTTGCTGTCCATGGGGCTAAAACGGATGGGGGGTCCGAACTTCCTGGGGCTCCCCTTAACGCAAAATTGACTAAGCTGGGAGACTGGGGGTTGGGCTGGAGGGACCTGAGTCCTAGACTGTGAAAGCTGAGGGTCTCCACGGGGTCAGAGGGAGAGTGCTCAGAAGCAGCCTCCTTCCCACTGAGACTCCCTACCCAGCTTCCTAAGTCTGAGAAACACTTGCATCCCTTAGTAAACAAGTCAGAATAATAACAATTGCAAATAGCAATAACGAATACAGCAATAGCACAGAAAACAAACCTCCAACCACCACACTCCAGGCCTTAAGGGTCTTCAGAGGTCTCTGCCCATATCCCAAGTCCTGGAACCCGTGCAGGTGGGTAGGAGGAGATCCCACCTGCTGGTGCAATAAGGTCCAAAGCCCCTCTGATTTTCTATCCCAAATTCAGGCACTGCCAAATTTGGCCTCCCAGCCTGGTTTCTAATACCAACACTCTCTCAGCCAGGCTGGACTGAAACATATTTAAAAAAAAAAAAAAAAAACTATCATATTGTAGTTATCATTGCCAGGAGAGCGTTCACTAGGTAACATCAGACCTCATCTGGGCACCCAGGCAAACTGGAATTTGGCCCTGGGCCCACAGACAAAAGGCCCTGGTAGGATCCACCCACGTCCCAACCCCAGTTCCCCAGCGTCAAACAGGGACTTTACTTGCTAAAGACCACTTAGCCAGGGCCTCCACGACCCACTCCAACCGACCAGACCCCTCCCCCACTCCATACCTCCCGTTTTTCTCTACTCGCCCGCTCTCGGAAACCCGTCAAACCCGTTGGCGTTTCGGAAGTTTGGGAGGGCCGCTGGGCTGGCTGCCGGGCCTCTCTGCGGCTCTACACTGCACAAGGGATGCGGCCTAGGTGCCTGGAGCACCCCAAGAGAGAGGAAAGCCGCTGCAGGGCTGGGGATGGCTGATCCTTGGGACAGAGCGGAGATTTTCTCCTCTGCTCGTTGGAAGCCACCACCTGCCCATTCCACCGAGGCGCCGCACCCTCTACCCTAGCCGAGTCCAGTCGCTAGGGATGTAGGACAGGGTTTATCAGCGACTCCCAAGTCAGGTTTCACGAGAGCAGAAGCCCCCCCCCCCCAGGAATACTAATATCAAGCGCATAACGACAAAAATAAAAGCAATCAAGGGCTCCGCGCGCAGGCGCGCGTTTCGAGCCACCTCCCCTGCGATCCTAGGTCGTTCAGCGGCTCCCCAGGCCGCCTTCTCCTGGCAGCTACAGGTTGCTAGCGTGACCTCTTGCTGCCCAGCCCCCGCGGCCGCCCCGGACGTGCCCTGCCTGCGCGAAATCATCCACCTTTTGTCGGCGGGGAGCGAGGGATGGAGCGAGGGAGGCCAACCGAAAGGCGGAGCCGAGGCGAGTCCCCAGCCGGCCCAGAGACCCGGCAGCCCGGCGGACGACAGGAAGGCCCCGACGCACAGCGGACAAGAGTACTCACCCGGCCGCTCCCCGCGCCCTCCCGGCCGCCGGCCCGCCCGCGGCCCCGCTCCGCAGCAGTGGAGCTCGCTCTTGTCCACTATTGTGTGTCCGGAAAACCAAACCGCAGCTGCGGGCGGAGGAGCCACCAGCCCTCTCGGAGGCCCAAACAAGACTTTTGGGGGGGGGTTGTTTTTGAAGCGCAAGTTTTCGTATTAATCTCATACTTTGGCAGTCTTTGTTAAACAGCTAGGCGCGTCACGAGGCTCTTGACCATTTTAATAATTTTTAGACGCCGTGACCTGCGGTTCACCCCTCTCCGGGCCCCCCCCCCTCCACGAGCAGGCAGTTACTATAATACGCTCGCGCGGTTCGCTTGGTCATATTGAATTTTGCGCAGGTCATTATTTGGGAGCAAAATGGCAGACCAGGAATTTGGTTCAGCTCATCCTCTCCAGCTAAACTTTTCCCCAGAACCCTCTTCTTCGCTTCACCCAATCCCCATCCTAAAAAAGTCCCATTCGGATAGGATTCTGCCGGCCCCGCCCCTGCTTTGATTTTCCATCATTCCTATATTTTTGTCAGTTCTGGTTGGGGCAAAAAGGGAGAGGGTGGGATTCCATGTGTGGGGGGGTCTTTTGTGGCCTAAGAAGGAGGCTGGCAGGGGGAGAAATGGAAATGCGTCCTCGCAGATCTGGGTCCCAGACAGCAGGCCAGAGAGAGAGCCCCTCTCCTTCACTCCTCCCCCTAAATGGTCACACTGGCAAGGCCTCACTGCTCACTCTATCCCCCAAGTGCCAGAGATACCCCCATTTCTGCGGAAACTTTGGAGGCTCCAGGACCCCAGGAATGACCCCTCTGCTTCATCGGATGGGAAGTTTTGTGCACAACCCAGCATGTTTGGAGAAGATGGAGAAAACCTTGAGAGAGGGGCTAGACTGCGGTGGTCAAAACTGGGAACTTGGTTTTCAGAGATTTTAATCTTCATTTAAAAACAAAACAATATCCTTCTTCTCCCCCTCTCCACGAAAAAAAAAAAAAAAAAAAAAACAGTTCTCATCTGTACATTAACTTCTTTTCCTGCCCCATCATCACCACATGGAAGACAAGAGCTAATCAAAGAGGCATTAAATATACCCAGAGATCTTCTTTGCATTGGTCTCTCTAGAATTAGAAGTGGGTGGATTGCCTACAATGCAATTCTGCCTTTTTCCACCTTCCAAGGGACGAGCAGAGGCAGATGAGGCAACTTTCCTTCCGCCTAGTTCAAATCTGGAGATTCAGTGCTCAAGCTCAGAGGTGGTATCCCCTTGTATGGGAAAGTCTGGAGGGAGCACCACAGGGCACCCAGCTTGGTTTGGGATCACAGAGGCCTCTTCTTCCTTATCTTGAGACCCCTCCAGTCCAGGACCTTGGGCTGCTCCAGTCTTTCCCACACAGCCCTAAATTGAGTCCATGTGAATTTGGTAACATTCTGTCCTGGAATGGAGGAAAACGAGACCAAGGGGGAACGGAAGGAGATAGATTTTCCAGCTTAGGCTTTGGCCTCCACCTCTTCTGGAACCCAGGAATTCCTCCCTGGTCTGACTCCCCAGAGGAACTCACCTGAGGACTGAGTAAAAATGGGGACCAGTTGGTTTGGTCAAAAACTGGGTTCAAATCTGATTTGAAATTTGGCATTAAACCTTTGTCTCTTCTGGTCATATTTCAAAAACCATCTTTATGAAAACTCTCAGGTTATGTGTTTTCAGGCAGGACAAACACCCACAGTGCACCTCCTACATTAAATGCTTGGAAGAGAATATGATGACATCTCATAATGTAACAGTCATTTAAAGACCCAAAATAGGCATATGCCCTGGTGTTACAATTACAGAGTCTCTCTAAGCATTTTGCTTATGAGCTAAGATTAATGCATGGATTCAAGGTTCATTTCAGGTCGCTGTTTCAACTCGAGGTAAAAAGATCTCCATGAGGCCATTCAGTATTTTTCCTTTGCATTTCTCCTCCCACCTCCAAATAGGAAGCAAGGAGCTCTCAGGATGAATATAGAAGCGGAGGTTTGGGAGAGAATTAACTAGCTAACCTTCTTTCTTTCTTTTTGCTAACCTTCTTTCTTTCTGCTAACCTTCTTTCTTTCTTTTTGCTAACCTTCTTTCAATATCCAAGTTCTTAAACCCGAAGGATTTCAAGAGAGGGATGGAAGTTTAGGAAGTCTCCAGTCCTTGTGCAGGGCTGTAGACTCCAGCTGCCTGGACCCAGCTTGGGGGTTAGGGTTCCCTGAACAATAAGCCTGACTTTGGAATTGGGGGGGCAGCTGTTTAGCCCCTTTAGGGCAAGAAGGGAGGGGCTGATGGTGGTGAGAATCAGGCCTTTACCTTGGAAGCCTTCTCTGGGCCCAGCCAATGTCCTGCAGGACGTGTGGGTAATTGACGTTCTTAAACGTGTGCAGCTGGGTTTAGGTTTTAATGAAATTTTATATGGTGACTCAAAGATTAT
Organism: Elephas maximus indicus; assembly: GCF_024166365.1. Classification (NCBI taxonomy): domain Eukaryota; kingdom Metazoa; phylum Chordata; class Mammalia; order Proboscidea; family Elephantidae; genus Elephas; species Elephas maximus. The sequence continues at coordinate 44,941,707 of NC_064837.1, read as the reverse complement.
CTTCGGGAGAAAACATTGCATGGAGCCTTCACCACGCCCAGGAGCTCTCTTTTGTGCACCTCACCACCACCAGCAGCGCTGTTTTTGGAGAAGGGTTTCTTCCTCAGTTTCTCCTCCCTGAGATGTCTGCCTCTTCCCGTCCCTAGTTCTGCTCCAACTTCTCCCAGCCCTTAAGCCTTCCTTACCTCGCACATCCCTCGCTCTCTCTTCTCTCTCCACACACAAAGCCCCCCCTCCCTCTCCCACTCCCCCTCGACGCCACCCGCCTCCGCGGCCGGCTCACGCACGCTGTAAACTTTTGACCCTCCAACTTTGCGACCCCTCTGGCAATAACACTGGCCTCACCGCCCAGGGTCTCATTCTGCAGCGCCTGCAGCAAAAACGCAAGCACAAAACGCATCCCCTGCCCCTCCCCCTCACCAACATCCCCACTCCGGCTCTCAAGCCTGGGGAAGAGAAATCTTTGATTATTAAATAACTCCTTGGAAAAAGACTCCTACGCCACTTCCCGTATTTTCACCGGTCTCTTTCTCTGGAGTGCCTGGAAGGGCTTTTAAAGACTTGTCCTCCTCCATTCTTGTCCCCTTGAGTGGGACTGAGGTTACTGGGCGAGGGGACCTATGGGAGCAATAGAATGGGCTAAACTTGAAGAAGGGTATTTTGGGGTGAAGAGTGGGGAGAGTTTGGACCAGGGGTTCTTTGGGAGAGCGAGGCCCACTGTCTCCATGGGACTGGGGGAATGGGAGAGCGCAGAGCCCAGGCAGCTTGAGGCCGAGCGGGGCCCGGGACCACCGTGCGTGGCCACTCGCTGGCGCCTCAGAGGCCCCAGCCTGGCTGTGAACTTGGTCTAAGGCGGACTCTACTGGCAGCTCGAGGGCGTTACAGCCTCTGCCTTGGCCAGCGCGGCGACTGCACTGGCGACCCGCTGCGCTTTCGGTTTCCCTTCCGCCCAAATGTCGCTTCCCAGGCCCCCCACCTCTCACTGGGAAGGTTTCATTTCTCCTTCCCTAGGGGGCTTTGGGAGTCAAGAAACAGAAAAGAGCGAAGTAGAGAGAAGGGAACAAGACTGCAAAAGTCCGGTACATAGGGATTATCCTCCGTCATGCCTCCAAACCCTCAAGGGGAAAGGCCCCCATACCCTTGGACTTTTCCTCCACGTCTCCCCTAAATGTTTCTTCGGGACGTTACCCTCCCTTGCCCCTCTTCCATCTGACCTGAGTCCTATCTTGGCTAGGCAAGCAGGCCTGGGGCCTGTGAGGTACCTTTCCTCCCTAGACGCATTCATCCCTACCCCAAATAGCTCCAAGGTCAGGTATAGCCGCAACCAACACAGCCGCTGCTCTCTGAGGCCGCAGCCAGGGCAGGAGCTGCAGCACTCAGCCCGAATGCACTCGGAGAGCAAGGCCGGAGCACGGCCGGTTGGGCAGCCTGGGAGCTGTTTCCATAGGGCGGAAGCTAGAGGATGCTGCAGAGGGAGAATGAGAGAGAAAGAGGGAAAGCAGTTTCCTTTCCAGTAGGAAATTTACGGAGAGAAGAGACACTACAGAAGACGCCTAAACCATACAGAAAAGGTGCAAGGAGGAAAAGAAGGATTAAAACTTGGGAAGGAGGTGAGAGTCGGGGTCCACCGGGTCCTGAATTTCCCGAAGTCCAAAGTCCAGTCCACTGCAGTTCTCAAATCCCCCACTTCTGCTTACAGCCCGCAATTCAGGTCTCAAGTGAATTCGACAAAAGGAAAAAACGAAAAATCCGCTTAAACCTATCTTCACGCCCCCTCCCCCGGAGCGGCGGCGGTGCGGCCAGCGGCGCGTAATGTATGCGGCAGCGGCTCGGAGAGCCCCACGTAGGCCAACGCTCCGGCCCCGTCTGCTGACCTCTGCGTGATCCCGGACTCTATGAATTATTGATGAGATATGAGCGTTGATTTCCCCTTTCAGGATGCAAACTCCATTATATTGTTAAAATGGCGATTTAATCGTTGAGAATAGCTTTGGTGTGGGTATTTTCCCCCAACTCATTTGAGCCTCCTTCCTTTTCATTTAACTCTCTTAATTAAATCCTTTAACAGATTTTAATCACTTTTTGGAGGGAGGGGTAGGAGGAAGAGGAAGGCCATAATACCATCACTATCGCCACCAACAAATGGGACACTAAAATAAAACAAACCCGAAAATTATCAAGAGCATCTACCTTTGTGAAGTTGGAAGGAACGTGGCTAGGGAGGTTAACCCCTCTAGAAAAGTCTTCTGGTAACACCCACCAGAGACAGATCATCAGAGGGCTGGGGAAACCCAACTCTGGCAGGCCGGAGTCGGCAGCGGCCTCCAGGAACTGGGTGGGCAGGTGTTTCATTCCACCCTGAGACTTGTGTGTGATGTCCACTGTGGAGAGGAAGTCACACCTACCCCTGCTGAGAAGTCCAGGGACTTCGAGCTTGGGGAAGGTCACAGGTTTCTTGTTGGGAGCAACTCTCCAATCTGGGCCCCAGGGGCCCTTATGGAGAAATGTCCATTCTCCTTAAGGGGTCCCTATTTCTCCCCTCCCCCCTTTCCAAACAGCTCAGTTTCCAGGCGGGTGTCTTGGTTAATTAATACGGATGGGTACCAGCACTGCAGTAATCGATATTTCCTGCTGTGGGCAGATCCTAGCCTCCAAATCTGATTGCTCTGATACACTCCAAAAATGGGGTGAGGTAATGAGGGGATCCTTCCCAAAAAGAGGGAAGTGTGTTCTTGTAGCCCTTTTGTCCTAAGCTGGCCGGGTTGACCCCCAAGCTGGGGAGTCCATGCAGGCAGGAGCCTCTCCTTCTCTGCCTCAGAAGGGACAGAGTTTGGGGAATCATCCAGACCCCAGAGATAAAGAAACCAGGCGAGGAGAGGCACTTTCTCTTGGATCCCCGTATCCTGCCCCACCAGCCTGTAGTGAATAGGTTCTTGCAGCCAAGGAAGGGTTAAGTGTCCCCGCAGCAGTTACGGAGAGGAAGCTGATGAAATATGGGCACTCGGAACTCCAGGCCCGGCTGGCTTTCCTGTTTACACTTCTTTATACTTCCTCCCACCCCGCTGCCGTGGAGAAACAAAACATAACCAAATAAAACAAAACCAAAAAAAATCAAAATCAAATTGTCTACCAAGTGACGGTCAGGCTGGCCTTGGAAAGAAATGAGAAACTGCAGCCTAAATCTCCCTCTACCGCCTCCTCAGCCCTGCCCCAGGTTGAGGGTACACCCAGGATCAGCGTAAGAATTTGGCCAGAGGGTGTAGGGATAAGTAGAGGGGCATCCCTGATGTTGGGAGCAGAGTCCTCCAGAGCATAGAGCAGCTTTCTGGAGAGAGAAAGTCTCGGAGATGGTGGGAGGAGAGGGCTGGGATCTGGGGTACAGGAAAGAATGCGATCGCACCGTAGACCTCTTCACACCACTTATCCCCTCCCTCAATGCTTCCTTGTTGGGATTCAAGGAGAATAGTTGCCCTGAGAGAGTGGAAGAAGAAAGCCCAGCTGGGGCATCTTCCCTGGGATCTGCTTGGAGCGGCGGGAGGAGATCGTCCAAGGGTTTGTTTGGCCTCTCTGGTGCCTCCCTGGCGGAAACGGGCACCCCCGCCCTAGCTTCTCTTGGATATTCCGGGAAATCTGTCCAGATATGCCCAGCAGATGTCCCTGGGCCGTCCGGCCACACACTGTTTATCAAAGTTTGCAGAACTGACATGGCAGGAGGCAAAAAAAAGAAAGAAATAACTTCAGGGACAGGCCTGGTGGTCTGAGATTTTGGGCCCCTGGGAAGGCTCTGAGAGGGAGGAGCATTAAAGCAAGGCCTGGGGCACAGTAGGAATGGGGTTCCTCTGGAGGTCCCAGATTGTGTTCTGCCCCTGTGACTTTCAGTCTGCCCCTCACTCCACTCCTTTTCCTCGTCCAGAGTGGATGTCTTTGAAAGGTTTATTAGTATCTTAAATGGTGGTTGGGGTCCACTGGGAGCTGACAGCAGTCTCCCAATGGATCCCCACCATTCACAAGTGAGGAGATGTGTCTTAAGAGTAGAGCTAGGACCCCAAGCTCTCTGCCCTCTCCTTATGCTCTCAGAGCCTGTGAAATGTTTCTGTAAAACAGATTTGAGCAGAGACTAGAAAGCAGCTGGAGGAGAGAGAGGCCAGGGAGAGAAACGAGGGACAGAGTCCGAATGCCCCTTAACGGCAAACAGGGGGAGTCCTCCCCTTTGTCCCAAAGGTCAGATGCCCCTCAAGATACTACACGTGCAATCCCAGGGATTATCTGTGGAAGCTGGTGAGCGGAATGGAAAGATGGCAGACTGGCGGGAGCAAGAGTAACGGGGATGGTCGACTCCATGGGTCTTAAAATTGGGACATCGACTCAATGAGGAAGAGGCCTCTGGCTTTTAGAAGAGTGACTTTTACTTAGAAAATAGCAGGCTCCTTCAGAATCAAATCCTGAAGTCCCTCTGGTTGGTGGTGCCACAAAACAAAGAACCTTTGAGATTCTGATGGGGAGAGAAGAGGAGAGGGAAAAGGAGCATCTTTCCAATTTTGTCTCCCAGCTCCTATGTTTCTTTTTTCCTCCCAACAGTCATCATCTATGTTCCTGAGCAATTTTTATTTATAAAGGGGTTGCCAGGGGTCTACCTAAATCCTAACTCCGCTAGGCAAGGGAAGAAGCTCTCCCCTTCCCTCCACTCCTAGCCAGATATCAGGTTTTAGACTGGAGGGGATTGCCCCCTGTGTCCGCCCGGCACTCTGACCTTGGGACCCTATTTAGAACCAAGCCGAAGGGTCAGCTTGGAATCAACAGGCTTAAGTTGTGTGCACAAGCGCTGTGCTCCCCATCCTGGGAGACTCAGATAAGGCCATAGAGAACTGGAAGGGACCCTTTCATGGGATGTGAGCATCTGAAAGCCTGAAGGTGCCTTCAGTGCAAGGCAGACCACAGCAGTCTCCCTTCCCAGTGCGTTTTCTCAGCTCAGATGTATCCACATAAAAGTGCCCAGCGGCGCGCCCCACACACCCCTGACAAATGAATGTCATAAAGTTTCTTTCCTGGGGGTGGGGAGATGTCTGTCTGAAGATATCCAGCAGCGAAGTGGCCCCCCCACAAGGGGCCCTGCTCTCAGCAGCACACACCCCTCCTTCTTGCCACCCTAAATTTCCAAGATACTGAAGAAATAAGGCTCTCACGCGGCCCCCTTTTCTGCACACAGAGTCAAACATTCTTGCAAATAAAACCAGGTACCCCCGACGGATCACTAGAACCTTGTTCAACTGAGTCACCGCACTTCAAACACCCAGCTTCTCAGAACTGGGTACGGAAAAAAGGTGAAATTCCTCCCTCTCCGCATCTACTATCACCCCACAGCCCTGCCAGAAGCAAGATTTCCTTTCCCTAGCCCCAAGCCCCAAACTGCAAAGGGAGAAAGCGAAAGCTGGAAGCGACTTACTTCGGGGAGTGCTGGGCCTGGCTGCTGCCGCCTCTCGGGCTGCTGTAGGCAGGGAGAGCGCTCACCTACCTCTGCCCCCTTCCCCACCACAGCTAGCAGTTAAAGTGTCACTTAACATTCTGGAGAATGTGAAATATACCGCACGGTGTCAACTCCCCAAAACCATAAAACTAACTTTATGGACCTCACGTGACTTTCTCGAGCCAGTGAGGGGTATCTGTCTGACTTCTCGGCGATTTTTACGATCTAACTTCGAGATAAAACCCCTATCCATTTGACATCTAAATGTCATAGCGACTTTTGGGATAGTTTGCTATCGACAAAGGGGGACAAAGTCAAGGGGTGAGGGGGAAGGAGGGCCCAGTGGAGCCTCCACAACCCTCCACGGCCTCCTGACCGGCTCCCCCTCCCCCCAGGTCCTGTAAGAAGTTGGGCCAAGCTGGAGGGGATTGACCACCGGGTAAGTGTCCAGACTTGACTCTTGTGCTCAGGGTGGAGGCTGACTTGGACAGAGAAGGACTGGGCCCTCATCCTGGGCCAGTCCAACTGGAGTGGGGACCAAGGGTCTTCCAGGAGGGACCCAACTCCTAATCAAGAGGGAAGGTCAGTTGGGCCTCTGGAAAGAGGGAGCCCTTGAGAAATGTCGAAAAGTCTGAGGATGAGAGAAAGCCTTTGAAATCAAGCAGATTTTGTTGTTCTTGTTTTGCCTTACTGGATGGCAGAGCTGAGGGGGGTGGATTTGGAGCAGGGAGCAGGGGGGCTGGGCAGGCCTCTACCACTCCCAAAAGGCCAGGAGCCTCCTGCTCAGGGCTTAGGCCCAAACTACTTCCCCTGAAGAGGTTTCCAGAGGCTTTCCTGGTCGGCTGGTGGAAGGCCCAGATGGGGCCCAGAGGCAGCCTCTCCTCTGCCCCAGCCCCAGGTGGGGTTTCTCCCAGACCTGGAAACCTGTCCCCTGGCCCAAGCACTGCTGACCAAGACAGGGACTTAGGTGGCTGAGAGGGGCTGCTGGTGAGCACCCTGCTTTCCCTTCCCTACACTCCAGATCTACCGAGAATGGTCCAGGGTGTGCCTGGCAATGGCAGAGGCAGGCAGGCCCCCAGAGAAAAGACGAGTGGAAGGGCAGTAGAGTGGGGGAAACATTTATTTGACTTCAGGGAAAGCTACAAACAAATACCAAAAGCGAATCACTGAGACAGGCCCGGCAAAGACAGATTTCACACATAGCACAGCATCCACTCACTCTCTACAAATGGTCTTGGAAGCGAAATGGGTAGGGGGGAGGGGATGGATCTGACCCAGTCTATCCCCCTATTTACAAGCTTTGGGCCCTGTAAGCCAGACCCGTAGATACACAGAAACACACAAGACATTTTACACTGAGGGTTATTTTTGTTTCCATTCACTCCCAGATGAGGCCTGGTGGGGCCTACTCAGGCAGCAGGAACTTAAATGTTGCTATTTTCCTTTTCTTTTCTCAGCATCACCCTTTTGGTCCTCCCTGACCCCTTCCCACTCCAGGACCAAGCCACTGTGAGACTTGGGCCTGGGAAGTGGGGAGAGAGGAGGAAGAGGAGGGAGAAAAGACACACAACCATCACACAATCATGGACTCCATCTACTCCGAGGCCAGCTCAGCTGGGCCCGGCATTGCGGCACTACCCCGCCTCGACTGCTTCCCCTTTGAGAAGTTTCCAGCTGAAACTCAAAATACAGCCACCATTCCTTTATAAATAAGTTAGAACACAGATGGGGAGGGGAAAGTTCACATTAAACATGCGAGTTCTTTTTTCCTGGGGGAAGGAGTGCAACCACAGACACGAACATTGAGAAACACTGGCGCATTTGGGGTGAGCGGGGAGGTGTAAGGAGCATGGAGGGAAAATAATTATTATTATCATTATTATTAACAATAATAACAAGATTAACCAGTCCAGGAGAGAGGGAGACACAGGAAGACCTAAGACCAAACGAAAACTCGTAACGCAGAGCTGGGGCAGCAGACTCCTTGGAACCGGTCCCCAGCCAGCGGCAGCAGCGCGGGGAAGCTCGAGGGGCCGGGGCGGGGGCAGCGCGACTCTTCGGCCGCCCGGGGGCTCCTCAGGGCTGGAAGGCGCTGCCGGCCGTCGCTAGGCTCATACTTTTCAGTTTGTTGTCTTTCTTCCACTTCATGCGTCGGTTCTGGAACCAAATCTTAATCTGGCGCTCGGACAGGCAGAGCGCGTGGGCGATCTCGATACGCCGCCGCCGGGTCAGGTAGCGATTGAAGTGGAACTCTTTCTCCAGCTCCAGGGTCTGGTAGCGGGTGTACGCAGTCCGGGCCCTTTTCCCGTCCGGCCCGGTCATATCTAGAGCAGACAGAGTAGAGCCGCGAGGCAATGTTATTCCGGTTAAGGGAGGGGACACTGGGTGGGAGGGGGGCGGGGAGCAGGACCCAGGCGTCCGGGGCACCCAGATCACTGCAGCTCCAATCCTCCCCAGCCCAGATGCCCCGCATCCAGACTCGCTTTCTGCACCCCCTTCTCTTGCAGCCCCCACTTCTGCCAGCAGCGGAGGCGCCCGGCTTTGTCTCTTGCTCCCTCCCTGTGCCTCACCCTTCACTGGGCTCAGGCGGCCGCTCACCGCCCCGGGAGGGTGGCGAGCGGCTGCACTTCTGCCCTGGAACGCTCGTTTGCCTGTTCACCCCTCCGTTGCTAGCGGCACTCTCAAAATTTTGGGGATAAGGAGGACCCTTCCCCAAATGACATAAATCCCATCTTTCAGCCTAAAGCTAGTACGGCTGGGCGAATAAAATCCAAGCCGAAGCTGGAACAAATTAGTAAAAATACACCATTCTTGCAGCTAAAGACCTCCTCTGGCTCTCTCCCCGGAGCTGTGAGGACCCACGTAAGGACCTCTCCCCTCTGGAAAAAACAAATCTGTATTTGAGGAAAAGCCAAGCTGTCCTCACCTCCCCCTCTCCAAAGGCAGGGAAGGAAAGCCGAGAAGACAAAAAAGAGAGAGCGAGAATTACCATGGCTGATGTGAAGCTTCCTCATCCAAGGGAATATCTGCGGAGTCTGCCCCTCGGGCGCGGCTGTGGCGGGGGCCATGGGCTCCGGCTGTGCCCGAGCTAAGCTCGGGCTGCTTAGCTGGCTCGCCGCTTCCTCAGGCTCCGAGGACGCGCTGGCCTCGTCTATTTCGGTGAAATTGGCGCTGGAGCTGGCCGGGGTCGCCTGGTCGGACGGGGACGAAGCAGAGGGCTTGGCGCCGTGGCTGTCGCCGTTGGAGCAGGGCAGGGACTCGGGCGAGGACAGGGAACAGCTCGACGCCGCTTGCCTGAAGCGGGGCTCCTGGGCGGGCGAAGGGAAGGCGCGCGAGCTCTCGCCCACCGCCCCAAAGTGGCTGGAGGAGGCCGAGGAGCGGTTGACGCTGAGGTCCATCCCATTGTAATTGTAGCCGTAAGAGCCGGTGTGCATGGCAGCGGGATCCCTGTAAGAGCCGCTCAGAGAGCTGCCACTGCCATAATTTAGCAACTGATAGTCCGGGCCATTTGGATAACGCCCCGAGAAGGAGTTTACAAAGTACGAGCTCATTTGGGTGATTTTGGAGGGCTTGATTTGTGGATCGTGGTCGTTATAACCCTGTGCTTCACGATTTATGATGTATTAATGAATTATAGCGATGCACTGTACTTCGTTTTGCTATGTATGCGGCCAAATATGGGGGGGGGCCTGGAAGGGGGATGGGGGGGCGTTAGGGAATCACGTGCTTTTGTTGACCAGTCGTAAATTCTCGCTGATGACCTCAAGAGGTAATTCATGCTCTATGGTTACAAATAATGACGATCTGAGAATCGTTAGGGCCGATTCAATGCGAGCCTCCGAGAGAGGCAGAAAGAGAAGGGGGAGAAACCAGGAGAAGGCTGGCAGTGGCCTCTGAGCAGAGCGCGCCACCTCCCGGCGATCGGCGGGAGCGCGGGCCGCAAACCACCATGGCGGCGGAGGCCGCCTCCCTCCTGGCTCCCTGCAATCGCCTAGAGAAAGAAACCCCTGGCCGAGGTTGACCTGCAGGGTTGAGCGTTTTAGAGAAGGTCCCCGGCTGAAACTTTTACTCAAATTCTTGGGGATGGGGGTTGGTCTTTCTATTTGGTGTCCTTCCTCCTGTTCTTATTATTAAAAAAACAAAAAACAACACCACTCTGGATGAGATCATCAAAGACTGAGTAGCTTTTCCCTTACTCGGACGTTCCGAGTCTCCAAGTTGGGGGGTGAAAGCTGGTAGTGGTGGGCCACAGGACTGGAAGGTGTGTGTGAAAACCAATTATTGCAACGGGTTGTCCGCGCGAGCTCGGGCCTGCGCGCTTCCTGGAGGGGCTGCGGTGGCCATCCCCAGAGCCCAAGCCGAGCCGGAGTGACTGGACCAGAGGCTCCGAAGGAGCATTCACCTCCTCTGGGCCCTTTGGAAGTTTGGAATCCTCTTGCTGACCTCCCTGTCCTTAGCCCAGGCCCTCGGAGTGACAGAGCAGGACAGGGACCCAGGAGGTCGAGCGCCGAGGGGTGCTAAGTGGCCTAGTGAAGGAAGACGGAGGTGGCAACGGCGGCGACAGCTGGGATTTAGGGAAAACCACGTGTCTGAGAGTTTGGGGTCAAGGCGGGCCCCTTCACCTCCTGGCCAGATGCCTGCTATTGCTGTCGGAGGCCTCACTCGAGGCCCCTTGCTCGGTGACTGGGCAGTTTCAGAGTTTGCCAGGCGGCCCACCGCCTTCGCCGGAAGAGGTTCCGAGGACAGGCGGCGCCTTGCTGAGCACATTGGGCGGCCAGAGACCGCCACAGCTGGGCCCCTTCTGCTGGGGCCGCTATTTTCTTTAAAAATAAAAAAAAAAAGGAGAGAAAGGGAGGAGGAAGAAAGGAAAACAGTATCGGCTGCTCGCTGCTTGGGTGAGGGTGAGGATCGGGGTGGGAGAAAAGGGGCAGTTTGGATTGAGGGGATGAGACCAACGCCCCCATCACCTGGCCCCCTGCCTTTAGGTCTAGGCAGAACAAGAGAAAACCGTGCCCTCCGCTCCACGCCAGCCGGCGGCTTTAGATTTCCCTACTTGTCGCTGAGCTCCTACTTGGGGCGCCTGGAGCCTTCACCTGAGGGCCCGGGGATACACGGTGGCTCTGACTCAGTCTCCAGAGCCACAGGCCGGGAGCCGAGGGCCAAGGCCTCCGGAGGCCAGGCCATGTGGGCGGGCCAAAGGCCAGGGGCCTCCGCAAGCGTGAATGAGGATAGAAAAGCGCTGCAGAGGCGCAGAGAACCACCGACTCGGTTTCTGCAGGAGCTCGGGGTACAGGACCTCAGTGGCGTCCCTCGTGCTGCGGACAAACGAGGAAAAGCTAGAGAATACGAGGGAAACGGCCCCCGTCGTCCCCCAAGTCTGCACCGGGAGAGGCCGTTCCTAGCCTGCGCACCGCCAAGGCGCGGCGATGGGGCCGGAGCGGGACCGCTCCTGCCTTTATCTCAGCTGTAACTTCCGAGTCTTGTCCAGCCGGCCCGCTAGGGAGGCCTAGGGGCTGACCAGGGCTCCCGCCTCTGCTACGGAGTTTCCGGCACAGGGCAGATAGGGTGGCTGGGCGGGGGGGAGGAGGGAGAAAAAAGTGGCAGGGGAGGAGCGGAGATGACTGAACGGCGAGTTTTCATGTCTTTATTATTATTATTATCATTATTAATAATATTAATATTATTACCGAAGTATTTCACGTCCAGAGCTAAGACAAGACTACAAACACAACACATAGAAAATTAATAAAATAGAACTTTGTTTTCTTCTGAGGCTCCTCTTCTTACTTCTAGGTAGTATGTGCTCCTTCCAGTGGCTTTGGGGAGGGGGTGGGAGAAACAACAGGTCTGGGGTCAGGGAGTCTTCGAGGCCCCGCTGAGGGGACAGCGAATCTACCATTGAACCGTGCACGGGGGACATAGACGACATGAGGAGACGCGACATGGACAAGAGCATTTTGCTCTGCTTCCAGGAAACATCAAGTGAATCAGGTCCTTGGTTCTCACGAGGGGTGCCAGATTCGGCCGCGGCGGTCTCCGCGGGGAGGCAGGGGGCGCCGGGTGCGGGGTGTGCTGGGGAAGCGCGACCTCCGAGCGCCTGGGCGGGACTTCTGTGGGCGGGGGCGTCCGGGAGAGCTCTGGGCCCGCCGGTTGTGGCGCGGGGAAGCAAACCCCCGGGCTCCCCCGCCTGCAGAGCGTCCTCGGGACTCTCCGACGCCGTGGGCTCCCTAAGTGCCTCTCCCTTCGCGTCACCCCTCCATATCCAGCGCCTTCACTCGGCGGGTTTTTCTTCTTCCTCCTCGGCACTGAGCTGAGACGCGCTGAGCAGTTTGCTCTCCTTTTTCCACTTCATGCGCCGATTCTGGAACCAGATCTTAATCTGCCTCTCTGTCAGGCACAGGGCGTGCGCGATCTCGATGCGCCGCCGCCGCGTCAGGTAGCGATTGTAGTGAAATTCCTTCTCCAGCTCCAGCGTCTGGTACCGCGTGTAGGTCTGGCGGCCTCGCCGGCCGCTGGGCCCAAAGGAGGAACCTGTTACGCAAAGAGGAGATGCTGAGGCCTGGGATCACCGGGCCGGAACCCCCTCCCCCATGGACCCTCAAACGTGGACTCCAGCCTGTCCCGGCATGCCCTCCACGCTCCTGGTCCCTGCCCCCTCCCCCAATCCTCCAGCGCCTCCTCCAGGTTCCCTGGGGGTGTCCCAGGCCTACGCCCTCCCTGTCTAGACTTTCGGTGGAGGAGCGGTTTGAACTCCCACCTGAGCCTAGGGGGAGGGGCTGGGAAGACGCTGGCCAGGTGTGTGTCTTCCTAGCCCCATCTTTCCTTTCCTTCCCTTTCCATCTGTCTAGCTCTCCCCCGCCCGCGCTGTGATAGATTCCGGCCCTTAATCTGTAATGACGTGGATCGATCCATAGGCAGCATTAACGGCTCCTCACTTTGGTGTCGCGCTAATGGACATCAATTTGGGACTTAAGGCGAACAAATAATCCAACCTGAAACCCAGGCGCCTGTTTCCCCCTCTGTCCCCCACTGCCCGCTCTCGTCCTTCCTCCTCTTCTCCCTCCTTCCTCTAGTTACCCCCCTTTCCTGGTGCCTCATCTTTCCCCAGCCTCCCACCCCCAGGGAAACAGTCTGGGACAGACTCCACTCTCCCTTGCCGGCGTCACGCCGCCCCCCCCGCATGACGCACGCCGTTTCTAATGGAGCGGTCCTTGGGTGGGGGACTCGACTAGGGTCTGGGGGCGCAAAGGAAAGCAAATCCAATGGCTGTGGCCCGGGCCCCCTTTGCTGACCCGGCATCCCCGTTCTGGCCTGGCGCTCTGGGAGAGCCCACTGCTCCTCCTGGCTCTGAGTCCAGCTGGGACTTTGCAAACTTTTTAACTCCTGAGGGGCGAGAAGACAGAGTGCAAAACCCGGTGCAGGCGCCCACCTTCCCCTATCCTAACTGAGATGCCCACCGGCAGCCTGTGGGGAAGTGAAAGGGACCTGGCTAGTACTGTCCCGGGGGTGAGGGCCCGCGGGTCCGGGCGGCGGCGGGCAGTCTCACTCACTATTGCACGAATTCATCCGCTGCATCCAGGGGTAGACCGGAGCGGAGCACTTCTGCTCCTCTGTCTCGCCGAACACGCTCTTGTCCTGCGCGCAGTCCGACTTCCGCGGCTCAGGGTGGAACGGGGGCTGCTCGTCGGCGCCCGAGAGTGCGCAGGCCGACTCCTTCTCGCGGTAGAAGGCCGGCGCCGGCCCGTAGTCGCAGGGCGCCGCGCGGCCATAGCCGCCGCCGGCCGGCGGGTAGTAGGAGGAAGCCGCAAAGCCCTTGTCCTGGCCCGGCCCCGGCCCATAGGGCGTGGGGTAGTGCCTCAGCGGATCTGCATAGCCAGACGAGTAGAGCGGTAGCTGGCCCAGGAAGGACTCCTGCCCGCTGGCCAGAGTGACTGGGAAGGTGGAGTTCACGAAATAGGAACTCATTGGGAGGGGAGGCGCGCGCGGCCGCTGCTGCTCCGCCGGGTTTATGATTTGTTGTGTTTTATAGTCCGAGCGCCGCGCCTATTAGTAGTATATCCGAGATTGGGTTTTAGCTGAGGGGGGATGGCGAGGTGCCAGTGAGGGCCAGAAGGAAATACAACCATCTGATCCAACACTGACCAATGGCAGAGGCAGGAATTGTCAAATAGCACCCAGGAGGAGCGCAGCCAGCACGAGGGACCCGCGCACAAACCTATCAACCTTTTTTTCTTCCTTCTTCTCCTTCTCTTTTCTCTCTCTCTCCCTCAACAACACAACGCGTCCTGTTCCACCTACGTAGGATGTGCGAAAGAGGCGTCTGTGCGTTTGAGGGAGGAGGAAGCATTTGGATCGAGACCACCCCATCCCCCAGTGATTAAATAAATATATGCCTCCCCCCCCCTCCACACACACACACACGCAGGATAGGAAAAAGTTCATTGTGTTTTCAGAAAAGTTAACCCCTGCGTTGCTTGGGGCCGTTCCCTCCAAGTAGGATTGGGTAAATGTCCCCAGTCTCCTCCAGAGCGAGATACAGGTTTGTTTCTAGGGTTTAGTGTTGGTAAAAGGCAGAAGAGTTCTCCGCTGTCTAATTAGCATCGCTTTCGGAAAGAGAGAGAAGAAGAAATACGCTTCGTTTCAGGTTTTGGAAATCTTGTCCCCCCCCCCCCCGCCTTGTTTATCAGATCTGCTCTCTCTTCTCCAAGCCCAGATTTATTATCATTCCTGCTTCCATAACTCTTATGATTTGAGGGAGACAGGCCAGAGCCCCCTGCCCAGAAGACTGGGAAATGGAAGGAGGGTCTGAGCCCAAGCTGCCCTCTCTGGGTCTGCTGCAAGACTAGGAGCCTTTTGGATGCCTTCAGATGGGGCTGTCGCTGCCCAAGACATCCCGCTGCTGTCATCAGGGGCAAGGGTACTGGGGAAAGGGACTAGGCATTCTCCCCACTTGGGGCTAGGGAGAGGAGGAGTGAGATGCCTTTATTTATTTGATCTCTATTCTGCCTTCTACCCTCACTCCACCCCTCACTCCTTACCCCAAATGACATGGGAATATTCTGGGCTACAGAGTCTTAGGAATCAAGACTGTCCCCACAAGTCTGGGTACAGGAAAGAAATTGCTGCTCCTTCAATTCCAGGTCTTCAAATCCTCCCAATATCTCAGGCAATCAGACACCACTGGGAGGAAAGTAGCCCTCACCCCTTTTCCAGGTCTCTCTAGAAGCTGGAAGTTCTTTTTAAAATCAATTCTTTCCTAAGACTTAGTTTTGGTTTAGTTTTATAAGGAGGGAGGAGTCATATTTCTCCCGGGGGACTCGGCAGGCAGCCACCAACTATCAGCCTGAATCCCCTCTCCAGACATTTACAATCCTTCTGTCTGCCTCTCAGCATCTCTACAATTCCCTCCCACACCCTGTTTGTATCACCAAGTTTGTATCACCAGATTTGCTGCTCTACAAGCTTAGAGGTGAGAGAGAGTGTGTGTCCCTGGCTCTCTCTCTCACCCAAGGAAAATGGGCATTGAGGCCAGGTGGGGGGTCTGGGCCATGATGCACTCTCAACATTCTAATATGAATGCAGAAACCTGGCAGTGAAGGGTGACAGGCTTATGACCTGGGGACAGGAAAGTGGCAAGGTGTGGGGCAAAGTCCACTGCTGGGCTAGACTGCCCCTCCGCTGCCTAGTTCTTTGGGCTCCTTTTTGTGGGCCAACTCTGCCCGCCAAAGATGGCACAAGACACTAGGGAAGGTGGTAGAGGACTGAGGTTGGGGAGACCAAGAATGGGGACTCGGTTGACTGCAAAGCGGTTTCCAGGGCTCCCTGAACTCAGGGCAACTTCTAGGCTGCAACTTCATGGCCAAGTGGCCATCCCTGGGTGGCCCTCCACCACTCCTTAATACTGGCTTTGGGGGTTTTGATGAGGATTTAAGAAAAGAAACCCAAACCCTCTAACGATGGAGAAGCATAACTGCTCCAATCTAGCTGTGCTTGGGCCCACTCCTAGGGAGGAATAGGGGCCATTTGGGCAGGGGGAGCAAGTGCCTCGGTGTATGTCCCCCCTCCCCCACGGCCCCCCACCCCTCTCTGCCACTGAAACTGGGCTCTGAGCCTCAGTCCTGCCTGCCTCCTCCCTGGCCACAATGCCCCCATCCTAGGACTAGAAGTTATGGGCTTCCCTGTGGGCTCTGGGCAAAGTAATATAATATATATTTGCGGGAGGGGACCTTCCCTTGTGGTATAAGCACAAAAATAATAGCCTTATCCTAAGAGTCGCAGCCCCCAAATTAACCTCACCTCTGCAGGTTGCCTGTCGCGAGATGGAGCCGCGTAGGCAGGGCTAAGGCGCCTGGAGTCGGGCATGAAAGGAAATAGCGCCTCATCGCTCTTATCTAAGCCCAGAGGTATTTATGAGCGTTTATTCGTCTGATCCGTTTGTTTGGGAGAAAGAGCAGGCGGGCAGGGCCCAGCCAGAGGCCGCCTGGCTTCTGGAGCCAGATCTCTACGAATCTGCCTGTGGTTCGGTCCACCGCAGTCAGTCTGTCTCCGCAGAGGAATATGTAAATACACAGTGGCCACTGCCGTCTGCCCCGCTGGGGAGCCTCTCCCTGCCTTGACTAGGAAGTGTGTGAATGGAGAAGTGAATATAAATGCATACCAATTCTTGAGTACACAACAGAAGGATTGTATAGATAGCCCACAGGCAGGATTTATAATTGTAATTTTCTGTGCTGCAAGTCCTGTGTGGCCCATACACATTCCAGCTCCCAGGGAAATGTCTCTTTAGTTGTGTTCGGCTCAGGAGTAAAATTCTCCTGTCCGGGTAACCACAGGGAGGTATATTTGCCTGTAAGTAGTTGGGGGGGGGGGTGGGTAGAGACATTTCCAGCCTTCCCATTTTCTCTGGCCTACAAAGCCCCCCCCCCAAGCTCTTTGGGTTGTGGTCCCTTCTCCACCCCACCCCAACTCCGGCTGGGGTGGGGAGATTAAAACCCATCAACCCAATCCTCCCCGAATTCTGATTCTCTGGTTTGGGGAACATAAATGTTCCCAGGGGGGAACAGTGTGCCTCTCTTAAAGGTTAGGATGCTCTTTGGATGGGATACTTCGCCTTAAAAAAGGCCCATGGAAAGAGCTGTACAAAGATCCTATTTCCATTATGCAAATAGGCGGCAGCATCTCAGATCTTCAGGGAGGAGCAGGCGGTGGCTATAGGCCCACTCACCCTGTCCTCTCCCCCTAGGTCCATGGGCACCTTAAAAGCCCTGAAGTGTTTCAAACCTCTGTACCAGCTGGGTTACCCCTCCCCACCGTCCTGCTGATTGTCCACAAGAAATCACCTCAGAGGGGCCCAAGTCCTTTCTGGCAGGCTCCCTCGGGGCCACCCGCAGGGCGCCTCCCTGGGCCGGTCTTCTAACTGCTATAAAGTCATTCCCACCACGGAAAAGCTGAAAGGGCTGCTCCTGCGGCCCAGACTCAAGGAGCGGCCGCGGGCGGAGGGCCGAAGCCGCTGCTCTTGCCCCCAGCACTGTCAGCTCCTGGGTCTTGGGAGTATCTCTAGCTCCGGCCAGACCCTTGTAACACCTTAGCCTGCCTGGCACCGCAGGCAATCTCCTGAAGCCCCCGCCCGGGACCTGAGCCACTGCACCTTGAAAGGAGCAGCCAGAGCTTGGTCTTGCGGCTTGAAAGCCCGAGCTAATCAGTAACCCGTGAGACAGGGGCCAATATTCAAACGCGGCACACAGGCGGGTATTCCCGCGCTCACCACCCCCTCTGCGAAAGCAGTCAGGTTAAGTGAGTGTGAGGGGTCCGGCAGGAACGGAAATTGCAATGGTTTGGTTCCTGAATAATTTCTCCTCACTCTCACTCCCAATTTTTTCCCATAAGTGTATTTGTGTCGATTTCGCTGGAAACGATCTGGAATGGGGGAGGGGCCGGACACTCACTCGCAGATACCAACAGTTTCCAGAACACTCGGTTCAATTCCTTCACCAAGGACCCACCAGCCAAGTAACTGGCAAGACCCGCCAGCCAACAGGGAGAACACAGACCTGGTTTGTCTTTTGACAACCAAGTGGAACTGCCGGGCCGGCGCCTCCCCTGCCGGCCCCTTCCCTTGGCCGAGAAGAAAACCAAATAAACCTTGAACAGCCTTGGCCTCGGATCTCCCCAGCGGCCTGACCCCCTCTCGCGCCCATGGGGGTGGAGGTGGGGGGACTTGCCACTCTTATCCCCAACGCTTTGGTTCAGGACCCCGCGCCCGCTGGATGTTGTATTAGACCTTTTTAAATGTGTCCCAGAAAAAGCCGCTTCCCCTGCCAGGTTTGGAGCTGGGATGGAGGTGGGGGTGCCTGTACTCCAATGCGCACCCAGTCGGCCAGGAAGCAAGATGCAGCGGAAAGCATCGCTCTGGCCCCGAAATCCCCGTAATCCGCCAAACCTGCCCGGCACCGGCTCCAGGCGGCGGGCGCCACTCGCGCAGCGTCGCGGGTTTGCAGCGCCGAAGCCGCGTGTCTCGGCACGGACAGTAGATGGCAGCAAACCGCATAATTTGGGTCAGAGAGCAAACTGTCTAAGAGACGATTTATAACCCACCAAGACTACAGGAGAAAAAGACCTTTAGTCTGGGTGGGTTTGGGAAATTTGTCCTTTGAGAATAGGCCTGAGAGCCGTGGGTGCTAGCCGAGAACTTCTCTCGCTACGCAGCCAAGGGATCCCTCGAGGCGCCCAGTCCCAGCCAGCGAGGAAGGCATCCACCTGGGCCCCCAGGTCCCCCTCCCGCGCTACAAGTGGCTGCGTCCCTCTCCGCCCACCTCTGCAATGAAAGACCAATAACCCTGTACACACACCCGGCACCCCGCAATCCTGGGGAAACCGGAATCCCGAGACTGAATGCCCTGTACCTGGTTTTAAGAAAGAAAAAAAGCAATCACCTATTTGTGCAAACCGAACTAAACCGCAGTCTCTCCTGCCCTCAGCGCCCAACGTCGCTTATCTCTCGGCTAGCAGCTTCCGCAGGAGCCCTTTCACCCCAGTTTTTAGTCCACAGCTCAGGCTTCCACCTCCTTCCATCCCATCACCACCCCACCAGCTACTTTAGGAATCTCTGTCCCCCGCCCAACGCTTCCTCTCCTCCCCGCCTCCCAGGAGGCCTAGCTGGGGGATGAAATCAGGCGCCTGAGGGACAGGACTAAGTTGCCTGAGCCCAGCATAGGCGGCTTTCCAGCCCGGACGCCCTCAGGACCCTGAACTGGGTTTTCTTTTTATGTTTACAAGCCCAAAATAACAACATGTTAAACAGCTTCTTCACGATGACCACGTTTGGATCCAGGAAAGTTTGCAAAAGAACAATGTTTCTACATCAGACATACACACACATAGCATTTTTCTCCTCCACTGAAATCAACACACCCCCGTATCAAGAAAACAGAAGTAATAGAAGCAATATCGCACCGAAACCAACACGCTGTAACCTACCGCGTTAAAACCACAAAATTGTCTCCCTGCAGAGCGAGGCTCCCTCCTCCGGGAGTGGCGAGGGACTTGGGCATTCTCTGGCAGCCTTCCTGGAGGGTCGCCCTAGCTTTGGGTGCCTCCACCCACAGCCCTTCAATTCCAGAAATGTCTTGGAAGGGAGATGGTGAGCATTTTTCTGTGAATTGTCCTTTCTGTGTTTCTCTAGCCGCTGCCTCCTGTCGCCAGCCTCTGCGGAGATTCCGGGCCCTCCAGAGACCAGGACGCCCCTGAGCGCCACCGCCCCTCATGCCCATGATGCCGGGGAAACCGCCGGGACCCGCACCGGGCAAGAGAACTGCGCGGGGGTAATTGGGAAAGGCCAGGACAAGGAAGGGATGGTGGGAGGGGGAGGGGGAGGGGGCCGCAAACTCAGGGAGGCCATAGCCACCGTCTTCTGCTGAAGCCCAGACACCCCCATCCGCTGTATCGCAGCCCCCTCGTCTGAACCTCTTCTCGCAGCTTAAAAAGGCGATTTAGAACTTGCCTCCGTGGCCCCTTTCTGTTCCTCCTCCTGTCTTCCCTGCCTTGGCTCCCCCTCCAGGAAGCAGCCACCCCTCTCTCTGCCACCGAATTTCCTGGGAAGCCTCTCCCTGCAGCGCCCAGAGGTGGGGGTTCAGCGCTGTCTTGGGGGGAGGAGGGAGTCAAGCCCAAGCCCCACCCCCTACAAAATCGATGTAAAAGAACAAGAGGAGAATTGTAGAAGCTCCCTTACCTTTGCAGACCTTGGGATTTTTTTCCCCCCCTCCGGATTGAAAGGGGTGGGGAAGGAGAAAAAACAGCGTTCGGTTTCTTCTTCAGCTTCCAGATAATATTGTCCCAACCTGAGAGCCGTTGCTTCCCCTTCTCTGACTTGAGAGAGAGGGTGTTTTCGCTTTTCTGACATTTGCATAGAAAATGGAGTAAGTTCTGGCTTTGAAAAATGGTATTGGTCTGCTGTCCTGGGCAGCTCTTCCATCTACCCTCCATGATGACTAAAATCCCTGATCAGCAAGCAAATTAATTTAGGAATTAAAATTATTTTTGGTTCTCTCTTTTGTGTAATTCCCACCCTTCCTTCCCTCTCTCTTTCTCTTCTCCTCTCCCCCCTCTCGCTTCCTCTCTCTTTCTTTCACTCTATCGAGCTGATACTGAAGTATAAAAATATCAAGAGGCTGGAGCCCTGAAGGACGACAGTGCTCCGACCTAGGTGTGGTGTCCAAAAGAATGCTGCATTATAACCACCAGGGAAATGATAAAAAGTTCATGTTCACGATCGCCCGGCCACATGACCGGCGCCGGCCAATCGCTGGATTCAACCACTCATAAACTTCTATCACAAAGTTGTAAATTTTCATAAAACAACAAGGAATTTATTGCATTTCTTCATGGCTGCTCCACCAGCAGCCCTTTTCTCAGTCGCCATCTTCTTTTCTTCTCCTTCTGGCTTTTTGAGGAAACCCCGATCTGAGAAGGGGTGAGATTTGGGGCGCTGGGAATCAGGGCGAAGGAGCCACCAGGGGCCAGCTGGGAAGGGGGTTCTTTTTGAAGCCTCCTATTTCCCGCAGGAGCTCTGTCTACCTCTGCTAGTAAAATTTCACCCCCAATTGCTCCACATAGGGACTGTTCTCAGGCAATTTGTGGGTGAGGCAGAAGCAGCAGTCCAGATTCAGAGTTGCCATCTGCACCAAAGCAAAATGAAAGCTTCAGTGTTTCCTCTCCCCCTCTGAACGGCCCCCTCCTTCTCAGCCCTATAGCTGGTGGAACCCCCACCTGTAAGGCTTGCAGCATTGGAGGTGTGAGCGCCCCACATCCTCTTAGGCCTAGCCATTGTCCCAGGAGGGAAGGTTGCCTGGGCCGAGGCCAAAGTGGACAGTACAGCAATCCTATTCCCGCCTCCACACCCAAGATTGGAGGAGGGTAAAGCCAGATCCTGGCCTCTCTGCCCAAACCTGTCCAGGTTCCCCAAGACAACTTGGCGAGCTCTCCTGGAGAAGAGCAGTCCTGAATAGGGGAAACTGCAGGTTTTACTGCCTTTTACTTGCAAATTCTAATCAGACAGATTCTCGTAAAACGCACTTCCCTCCCAACTCTCCTCCCCCTTTCTGTCCCGATGCCTGTTCTTCAAGTTTAAATAATCCAGGGTTTATAATCGAATAAATACTAAAAATCAGCTCTGTAGGTTTAACTGTGTTCACGCTGTTTTCCAGGTTTTTTTGTCCCGCAATTAGGGGGTGTTTGGAAGTAAAAAATTCACCCTTTGTTTCCGAGGTTCCCTGAAATACCCCATATTTTGAGTTGACCAGCCACGGCCCGATTATAGAAAACGAAATAAATCCAAAAAAAAGTTTTTCTTTTTCTCTCTCTCTCTCTATGCTCCGGAGAAGGTTCCAGGTTCCTGGCGGCATGAAGAGCCGGCAGAAAGATACAGAGGAAGCCGGCAGAGCCCGAGCTCAGAGCGGCCAGAATCCGGCCACATTACCCTGGTAAACTTGCACTGTTCAGCCTCTCACACCTGGGAGTAGGTTTTGGGGTTATTTATTTTATTTTATTCATATAAAAATGTTATCTTAGTCAGTTGTGTTGATTTAGAATGAGAAAAATTGAAATAAAATAACGGAACATAGCGATTGCGGAAAATGTTTGCCAAGCAAGCGGGAAGCTGAGAGCGCCCTGGTTTTAGAGGCCGCTTGGTCTCTGCTCATGGGCCTGCCTCTGCCATACGCTGCCAGGAAGGGGAAATGGATTTGGGTCTTCGCCTTATCTTTCTTACACCCTTCCTTCGCATGGAGCCTAGCATTTCGGATTTCAGCTCTTATTTGTGCCACCGGTGGTGGCTGCAGGGGCCCAGACTTCTCAAGGGCCCGCAGCCCGGTTTGAAGGCCTGGGTGGGGGAGATGATTTGTGAAAGTGTGGGGCTTTTTGTTTTGTTTTGTTTTGCGAGTGTGCGTGACTGAGCATGTGGGCTCATGGATGTGTTTACTTGGGGGCAGATGTGAATCTGTGTGTTTAGAAGCCAATGTGTGAATGTACATTTGTGAGTATGTATAAACGTGCCTGTTTGTGAGTGAGTGTGAATGTGTGTTTACTTGTGTGTGTGAATGTGAATGTATGTGTTCCTGGGAGTGGAGGTGGGATTGTGTGAATGCCTGTGTGTTTATTTTGAACATATGAATATTGGTATTTATTCGGGATCTTATGTGACCCTGTGAATATTTATTCGTATGTGATGTCAGGCTCTAAATAAATATGTATGATTGTATGCATTTGTATTGTCAAGGTGTGTAAAAATGTGTAAATGGAATGCGTGTGATAGTGAGGTTCGCTAGTTAGCAGCTCCCAGGGCAAAGAGCATCGGGAAAAGAGACCAGACCTCAGCACAAAAAGAAATGCCTTGTGCCTGAAGTGGGAGCAGAGGGGTACTGGAACTGCACCACCCATCGCTAACCCTGACAACCCTCCCCAGCCTTAGAGAGACACAAAATAAGGCGCCTGTTTATTTTTAATTATGTTTTATTTTTCTATCCTTCAGATACACAGAGAACATAAAGAGGAGCACAGGGGCTGCCAAGAGCAGGAACACTGGGCAGGCACACAGCGGGGACGTGCGAGCTACTCGTTCTGTCCTTGGGGCTCGCTAAGGCCCTTTGGCTGCTACTGGGAAGGCAAAGAACCACACACGTTGTTAGTCCAGAGCCACAATCCACAAATACAGTGTCAAAGGGGGCTTACAAAAACAGCAAGATTTTACAAAGACCTTACAATAGACACATAGAAAAGGGAGGCAAATTCCAAAAAGCTACAGAACAGGTAGATAATGTCCTTTGCATGTTGTACAAAAACAAACCCAACGGGACTTTCCTATAGGTAGTATTTTTTTTTCAGTGTTAAGAAACCAAAATTTCCTCTTTCCCTGTCCTCTGTTTTGTTTTTGTTTTTTTTTTTTTTAACTGCTTTCCTCTTAAATAGGGTTTTCCCCTCTCATTAGAGTTTCCTGGTTCAGTTCCCAGAGCTGGGTTTCTCCCTCTCTCGACTTTCTCCCTTCACCTGCCCTTTCTCTGTCCCTCACTCTTCCTCTTCCTCCTCCGCCTCAGCCTTGTCTTGGCCGGTGGCTCCGGGACTGGCGGCCTTGTTCTCCTTTTTCCACTTCATTCGCCGGTTCTGGAACCAAATCTTGATCTGTCTTTCGGTGAGGCAGAGCGCGTGCGCGATCTCGATGCGCCGCCGTCGCGTCAGGTAGCGGTTGTAGTGGAACTCCTTCTCCAGCTCCAGGGTCTGATAGCGGGTGTAGGTCTGGCGGCCTCTCTTGCGGTCGGTCCCTGCGCACGGTATTTAGAGGAGAAAAATAAATGAGTACGGAAATGCCAAGAGAGTGCCCATCTCCACCTTAAACCTTGTGTGCGATTTTCTGGAGTGGAAGAAGCCCATTCTCCCACTGAAACCAAGTTCTTGCTTTCCATACTCCAGCCTATATAGACCTTTTCCCTTAATGCTGCAGGCTTTTCTACAGGTTTCCCAAGATAAACATTCCCATTTTCCATCCAGAAGTCTCTTCCAGCCTGGGCTTCTGAACCCAGGAAAATGGAACCTGCTGGTTCTTGAAGATTCTTATCTGAAAGGATGTATGTGGGATGAGGGAAGGGTAATTCTCTTGTCACTCTCTGGAACCAGGGATCCCAAGCCTCCCCCCTTTGGATGCTGGCTGTCATGATCCTTGGGGTAGTGGGCAATGAGCACCATGCAAGCGACCCTGAAGTGGGGCTCCAGGCTTTTCCTAGGTACATTTCCAAAGAAGAAAAGAAGACAAAGGAACATCACAGGCCCAGCCTCACACACTCCCCACCTCAGCCTGTTGTGGAAAGAGGAGGAGGTCAGAGTTTGCAGATTTCCTTGGAGCTTGGAGTTGTTCTGGGAGCAGCTGCCCTCTGATGATTCTTTTCCAGTAAGTGGATGAGGCTCAGACAGAGCCAGGCTGTCCTGCCAGTTCGCCTACCAGACAGCCCAGCTTTCCAAAGCAATCTTTGGTCCTCCAGGAAGGACAGGGTGAGAAGAGAAACAGCAGCCTGGGTCGGGTGACACTTGAAGAATCTGGGTAGCAGGAACTGAAGGGCAGAGGGGAGCTGCCCAGGTTAGGACCAAACCCTGAGGAGGCTAGGGGGAGGGTTGTGCTGGGGGAGGTGCTGGTGCCAGCCCTCCTGGGAAGGAGACAGGGGAGAGGAGAAATTAGGCAAGGGGCCCTAATTTCAAGTCAGATAAAAGCCAAGCTGAAATGTTTAGGAGCAGAAAAATTTGCACTTTGATAAATCAACTGGAAAGGTAGTTGAATTACAGAGCGGGTAATGGGGACTGTGATCACCAATACCGATGGTGCAGGAGCTGGCTCCTCCAGGCCCCCAACTCTGGCTGGCTGGGTGGGAGCCCCTGGCCACTGGTCTTGGGCCTTCTGGACCCTGAGACTGGCCCCCAAGTCCAGCTAAGGCAGTGCTAAGAAGGATGTCTGGGCCAGGCTTGGCAGGAAACCCCCGTGGAGCCCCTAGACTCTTAGGGTTCCTGCAGCAGCTGGACCCTCTAACTCCTGATTTGGCTCCATGGATTCCTGGCCCATCCCCCCACGCAGGAGCTTCACACTTCTAGAACGGCACCTTCAAACTTGTTGGCCAGAACTCCAGGGGCACACCTAGGAGTCCTGGCAGGACCAGCACCTGAGGAAGCCAGCTGTACTCCCACAGGCCTCTGACCCTTTCTCTAGTTCTCCTGCCAGCACCCCAAGTTCACTGGGGGGGTTAGAGGACTAGTCTTTTTCATCCTCAGCCCCCCTCCCTCTACCTGCCTCTCTGTGCTCAGTGTCCCCGGCTGGGTCCTCATCTCTCACACCTCCTCTCACTGGGCCTCTAGGACGCACCTCTAATTGTCCTGATGGGAATAATGGGGGAGTGGGGTTGGTTGGCAAGGAAGGGGGAGGGGAGTGTTGCTCAGCGCTGCGGCCCCCTCCCCCAGACCTTCTCCAAGCTGGGGCTGGGGGACACACCCAGAGCTGAGATCCCTGGTGGGGACGTGGGGAGGGAGGGGGAGACCCTAATGGCTATTCTCTGCAAACCCCAGCCTTCCTCCGAAAGACAAACGGCCTCGTCTCCAGCCCGTGCCCGCGCGGCTGATAAATATTTAAAGCTAAAAGGCCGGGAGGAAGGGTGGGGGGCGGGCCGGGGGCTAAGAGAGCCGCGGCGTCGGCGGAGAGAGATCGCCGGGGAGCAGAGCGAGCCTGAGAGCGCCGAGCAAAACCGGGGTGGGGGCGGCCCGCCCGGCCGCCGGCCGAGGAGTGCCGCGTCCCCAGGGCCCGTCTCCGGTCCGGAGCACTCTGGACGCGGAAAGGGGCGTCCGGCGGGCCAGGGGCAGCCTTCCGGGGAATGTTCCCGGCCGCTGCGGCTCGAGACGGCTCGGCGCGCGGCGTTACCTGAGCTTCGCATCCAGGGGTAGATCCGGAAGTTACTCTCGGCCGCCAAGTCCGAGTCCCTCTGCTCCTTGGCGCCCGCCGCCTTGGCGGAGTCTCCGGGACACACCCCGGAGAGGTTCTGCTCAAAAGGCGCGCAGTGCATGTTGAAGGAACTCGGTTCGAGCCCGTAGCCGGCCGCGTAGACGCCGGCCGCGCTCTGGCCCGCCATGCCCCCCCCGCCAGGGTACAAGCCCTGCATCGAGGCGGCGAAGGAAGCGCCCGAAGCCGCTCCATAGCCCGGGCGCTGGGGGTTGGAAGCAAACGCACAAGAAGTTTGTTCGGGGAAGGCTCCAGTAGCGAAAACCGAACTTGCGGCTGGATATTTAGAAAATAAAGCATTCGCATAATACAATGAACTCATAATTTGGCCGGATGATTTGTAGGCAGGGACGTTTTAGTGTCGGTTTTACGAGATTCCTTGATATATTACAGAATTAGAGTCCAGATTTACACCAAAAAGGACCCCCTTTTTCCTCTCCGGACCACGTGACCTCCGCCCACGTGACCTCCCCTCCGCCAATGACCGGGCAGCCTCCCCGCGGCTCCCGGTAACGTGGAAAAAATTGTGTGGCGTTGGATTTATAAAATATGATCAATAATGAATGGCGAAGCCGAGCTCTGTGGATTGGGGCTGGGGGCTCAAGGGTCGCTGTCGACCCCTGCGGGCTGGAGGCAGCTTGCAGGAGAGATTTGGGAAGGAAAGAATCGAGTGGAAGGGAAAATAAACCTCAGAGCGATTGGTGTTATCACCGCCCCCCACCCCCCGCCCCAGCCATCCTCCCCAGCCTGTTACTGAGCGAAATACAAACGCAGGAATTGAATGCGCGCAACTGGGGGGAGGGCAAGGTGGGTCTTTATTAGTCCGGGCCAAATCATCCCGGCTGGGCCTTTGGGAAAACTTGGTCCGGTTCCCCCAAGGTGAGGGACAAGTGAGCCTGGCCTCTCAGTGTCTTGATGCCCCAGACACACAGGCGGGAATGGACCGAGGCTTCGTGATCCACGCTGACTTCGGTACTCCTAGAGGCCTGGGATCCAGCCCACCGGCGGGAACGCTGCAGTATCTGCTGGCTAAAAAAAAAAAAAAAAAAAAGAGGTTTGAAAATAAAAAAGGAAGGGGGTGGGGTGGGGTGGGTGGGGAGAGAAAGGAAGGGAGGAAGGCGGCTCAGGGCACGCTGCTCTCCTGGTTCCGGGAGGCGGATGCCTCTGCCAAGCAGGGCTGCCTGAGAAGCAAAAGCAGCAAAGGAAGGAAGGCGGCGAGTCCTGGTTGGCTTCGGAGCTGGGCGAAGAAGGCCAAGTCCCAGGGGAGAGGCGAACAGCATCACCCCCTCCTCCTGTTCCCCCCACCAGAGTCCGAGAAAAATAAAAACATAAGCGTGTTCAACGGCCCTGCGCTCCACCTTTAGCCCCCACCCCAAGCACACACGAGAGGACATACACAGAAACAAAGGGGGAGGTGGCGCGGTATAGCCACTAACCCAGGCCCATCTCTCCAGCGCTGCCTGGGCGCTGAGGTCTCCCGGGCTAGAAGGCCTCGGAACACGAGGGGAGGGGGTTTCTCTTAGCTCCCCTCCCTCGTTCCCCTCTCCTCCAATCACGTGCAGCCGCCTCCCTCACCCTCCGAGCCCCTGGGCCGAGGGACTCGCACCACCTGCCTCCAACCCCCGCCTCCTCCTCTCTGCGGCCTGGCCTCGGCCGGCGGCGGGTGCAGGGAGCCCGGGAACCAGCTCCCCCCAGCTCTGCAAGGCGCCCGGGAGCAAATGAGGCAGCGCAGGCCGGGCCAGTCTCGGGTTCTTGCTTGTAAACTTTATTGTAACTCTTCCGCCCTTTTCAGGCGCAGACAACAGAACAAAGTATAGAGGAACAACAAAATATATAATTAGCCCCCCTCCCCCCCATAAAGCAATTCACGGATACAAGATACATTCTCTTCACAGTAAACCTAAACACTTTTAACAATTGCCCACAGCGCGCATGCTAACTAAAGTAACCTCTTTTGAGAAACACTTAAGACGAAATTGTCAAACCAAAGGGGGGGGGGAGCGGGGAGGAAGAGAGAGAAGCCAGAGAGAAAGCCAGCGGGCCGGGGAGTGCAGCGCGGGGAGAAGGGTTGGGAGGGGAAATGAAGATGCAGCGAGAAAGAGAAAGACAGAGAAAGAGAGGGAGAGGGAGACAGAAAGAATTATGGCGTGAATAGGCAGTTTCATGTTGTTGGGAGAACTTAGCAGAAATCGGTACCTCGCTCATTACAAAGAAGCACGTTCAAAGGAAAAAAAGACCATTGCACTAGGAAGGCTTTTTACACGGGCGGGGGCCTGGGGGGAGGGGAGTCAGCCGGGCCGCGGCCGCTCATCCTCGCTGGGCGAGGGAGTCCTTGCTTCAAATCCTTTTCTTTTCCCCCGGCCCCCAAAAGAAGGGAAGGAGATCCACGGTAGCTCACACACAGAAGCTATTACGAGATACTACCACTAGCGGGGACTGGCGCGGCGGGGGACGCTGCGGTGGGAGGCCCGGCTCCCGGCCCCGCTCGCAGGGCCAGAGCGCTCTGGGGCGGGGGGCGGGGGGCGGGCGGCGGCGGCGCGGCGCGGGGACCCGCCAACCGGCGGGCGGCCGCGGCCCTGGCAGTCCCAGGCTGGAGCCTACTTCTTGTCGCCCTTCTGCGCGTCGCCCTCGTCCGCTGCCTCCGGGGCCCGCTCCAGCTTCTGTTTCTCCAGCTCCTCCTGCTCACATTTGCTGCTGGGGAACTTGTCTTTGTTGTTCTCTTTTTTCCACTTCATCCTCCGGTTCTGAAACCAGATTTTGACCTGTCTCTCTGTCAGTCCCAGCGCATGCGATACCTCGATCCTCCTCTTGCGGGTCAGATAGGGATTAAATAGAAACTCCTTCTCCAGCTCCAGGGTCTGGTAGCGGCTGTAGGTCTGTCGGCCTCGCCTGCGTCCGGCGGCTGCTGGGAATGGGGGAAAGGGCGAGACAGAGGGGAGGGGAGGGGAAGGTGGGGGAGGGAGCAGAGATGGAGAAGGTTGGAAGATTCGTGAACCAGTCTAGGAGACCAGTGTAATAAGGGCAGGGGACCTTCTACCTAGCGCGGGGGCGGGGGCTCGGGGAGGCCGCGGTTAGCGGAGGGGGGGGGTGGGGGGATCATACACCACCGAATCTAAGGTAGACTGAAAAGGGGGAGACCCCTCCCCTGCTAACCAACACCAGAGAGTTAGGGGTGGTGGTTCAAATCTATTAAAAGTGCCATAAACTTTAGAAGGAAGGATGTGAAGGAGGTGGGGGGGGGGGAGGAGGAGTAAAAAAGACGGGTGGGGAGGGATGGACCCACCTTGAAAAGCCCCCAGAGCCTCTGCCCCAGAAGAAAAGTTTCTTCAGGGTAATTAAACTATAAAGCAATTGAGAAGTGCAAAAGTTGAGCGCCCCCACTCTCACCACCCTATCTCCACAAGCCCCCATAAAACAGTAAAAGGGGAAAAAAGGAGGGGAAGGAGAAGAAAAGTAAGGCAGGGTGAGGGGTTTATGGATTCAGGAAATGTCGCTTAGCGACTCCCCTTCAAGTGAAACAAAAAAAGAAAGAGAAAGAACGAAAGAAAGAAAAGGAGGAAGCAGGAGGCGATCGGTCCTGGAGACAGTCGGTCTCCGGGTAGCTGGAGGAAATGCGCCCTGGCCTGCCTGGGCCCCCTGCCCGACCTCGGGCCCTCCCTCCTCGGCCGACCCCGCCGCGAGCTCACCTTGCGGACGCATCCAGGGGAAGAGCTGTGTGGGCGATGGGCTCTGCTCTGAGCCCTCGGCCTCCTCTCCCAGGCCGCTTGCGGCGGCGAGCTTGCAGTCTGCGTACTGCACCAGGTCTGGGTCCTGCGCACCGAACAGGCTCTGGCGCTGCAGCGGGTCGTAGCCGTAGAAGTTGCCCGGGTCCCCGTGACACGCCACGGCGCACGGGTTCTGCTGGTAGGGAGCCGTGGACAGCGACGACGGCCCGTGGTAGAACTCCTGGATTTGCGATGGGTGCTGGAAGCTGCCGCCGCTGCTGGGACCGTACACCACGGTGGGTCGGCCGCCCAGATCCTGGGCGAAGCCGCAGTCATAATAATTGGGGCGCAGGGACTCCCCGGTTTTGTATTTGGAGAACAGTGAGTTGACGAAATAAGAGCTCATTTTATTGAATTTTGAGGCGGCGGCGGCGGCGGCGGCGGCTGTAGTTGGGGGCTATTGGGGAGGGGGTGGGGAGGGGGAAAGGGAGGGAGCGAGAGAAAAAAAACGCGGATTCGCCGGCTCCTAGTCACCCTCGCCAGGAAAGGAGAGGGAAAGGGAGGAGGAAAAAAAAAAAAAAAAAAAGGACGAAAGAAAGAAAAGGCGAAGAAGATCTCGAAGCCACCACACTTTTTGTGATTTCCAGGAATAGAAAAGGACAGAGAAGCCTCCAAAAGACTAGGCTTGCATGGCAGCCGAGGCTCGCTTGCCCTCCCCCCACCCCCCACCCCCCAAACAAAAATATACCGCCACTTAAAGAGGTCTTCGCTTTACATTTCGAAGAAGGGACGCCAGTTCATAAACAGTTTTCGGTGATTTACTTCCCTGCAAATGAGTTGTTTCATATTTCGCACTGTCTTTTCATGATCATTTCCATCCATTAGAGACCCAGCATCCTATTGGCTTCTCCGTACTCCTCCCGGACAGAACGCAGAGCAGGCGAGGGCGAGCGAGAGAGAGAGCTAGAGCGAGAGAGAGCTGAGAGAGCGAGCGAGAGAGAGAGCTAGAGCGAGAGAGCGCCAGGGAATGAGGAGAGAGCGGAAAAAAAAAAAAAAAGGAGGGGAAGAAAAAAACACCCAGGGAGAGAGAGCGGGGGAGAGGGGGAGAAAAAGGGGGAGAGGAAGAGGGGGTGAGCGAGAATGAATACGGATTAAATCTGTTTAACTACCTACATTAATGAGATCTCTCGCCTCACAACAAATCAAATACCTTCGCAGACCACCCCCAAAGACTGATGTGGGGGAGTCATGGAAAAAAACAGGCGCGCGCACACACATACACAACGCGCCAGGCGTAGGCACGCTGTTAATTTCGCGATTTTAACGAGGCAGTTGGAGTCTTTCTAAATGTCAGGGTCGCTTCGGAAAAATGTAAAAGAACACGGTTTAATTGCACAGAGTTTTAAAAGGTCCTATAAATGTAATTGGTATTTTAATACAAGTTATCAAATCATACAGCTTCCTCTCCTAAACATATTTTCAAACAAACGAGGTAGTCATATTTAAAGCTTTAATGATCAATTTCCTTATTATTGATAAAGGTTTAACTATCGTGCAGAGGGAATTGACTGGGTAACCGGCCCCCAAAAACGGCTGTAAACTCTTTAACAAACTATAAAACGCAATAAAGCCGGAGTCTGTTGTTGTTTATGCCGCAGCGCATAAAAGCTGTTAGCATTTTACGAGTTCTTTCCTCTACAGCTATAAAACTGCAGCTTCCATCGCCCCCGCCGCCCGACTGCAGCACCGTGGGGGTGACGAAGCCGAAATGACAATGATTATGGGGTTTTTTCCGGCACAAAAAGGTGACTTTTTAGAGATTTTCACCTCCTTTGGCTGTGGCAAGCACCTGCCCCCACCTTCCTCTCTGGAGCCCCCAAACCAGCCCTGTCTGCCCCACCCAAGCTACTCAACTTTCTCTTATTAAACAAATATTTGAGGATTTTCTGTTGAAAAGGGGTTGGAAGGGCCTGCGGAGGGGGCCAGGTGGGGGAGAAGAAACTTTTTTGTTTAATGGGCAGTGGTGAAGCTTGGCTCAAAGTTCCCCTCACAACTGCCAAATTTTGCAGTTTTGCACAATCTTCGTTCACTGAGGGGGGAGCAGGAAAGGGGGAGGGGGTCTCCAGAAGGTGCTGGAGCCCAGTCGGTGCTTTGGGGACCCGACTTTGTGTGGGGGAAGAGGGGACTGATGCCATCAGTGGGATGACATCCAGCTGGGCTGCCCCGCTTCAGAGCCCAGGCCTTGGGGCCCAGTAACCAGGTCCAACTGGCTCCCAACCTTCCCTGGCCAGTCCTCCACACTGCCCTCCGGCAAGAGGAGGCAGCCAACTCCATCAGCATATCAAAGCAAGGGAAGGGCAGTCCAGGCCCAGCTGGGCACCTCAGCCCAGGCACCTGGCTTAGGTGCCCATGACCTGTGCCCTCCCTTGTGTGGCTGCAAGGTGTGTATTGAGGGTTGTCTTTTAGTCCTCAGCATCCTCAAGACCCTTTTGAGCCATTGGCACTGCCTAAGCTGACCTTGGGGTGGAGAGAATTCAGATGGAGCAAGTCGATGAACTCCCTTTTTCTCTCCTTTTCCCTTGGGCAGCAGCTAGTTAAACCCGGCTCTCCCTCCAGGCCTGGGGACCTGGGACCTGAAAGACTGAAGGTGGGAGCAAGCTGGCTGGGTGCCACGCTCTTGGGTCTGCTGCCCTATCTGTCTAGTGGGCCTAGCCACTGTGGTGGCTAGGCTATGGAAGGCCCATCTGACCGCCAGAAGCAAAGGCCTCCTACAGCAATTGATCAACCAAGGGAAGGAAGGAAGAAATGAAAGAAAATTTTCTGGTAACAAAAGTGGAGGCTTTACAAATACATTCAACCCAGTGTTTATACAAGGGAGGGTGGTTTGCTTTTGGAGGGGTGACTTTTGGGGATCCCACTGCACCCTAACCTTTATAAAAATAAAACTATCACCTTCTCCAAAGGGAAGCCCTCACCCGCACCAGTGGGGCCACCTGGTCCTTCAAAAGTGAATCTGGAGAATGGGAGAGGGGCTGAAAGTGAGCAAGAGAAAGGCAAAAAGGAGGAGAGAAGGCAGGGGCTTGAATTTTCAGCGCGTGGCTGAGGGAGCGGTGCGGCGTCAGAAGGCAGAGTTAAGTTGTTGGCGAAGCGAACCTTTTTATCAAGTGCGGGGAATTTTATGGTCATGATTTGAGGACTCAGCGGCGAAGTAGAAATTCAATGGTTTGTTCTAAATCATCCCTACACCGTGCCAGAAATTCCTGATGGAAGGAAAATGTTTCTATTATAAGAAAAAACAAGAAAGAACGAGGAGATAATTTATAAACACCCAACGGACTGCAGATTTATTAGAGAAACTCAAGTTGAGGAGGAACCCCGCTTGCCTGTTTGCATTCGGTCTTGGGGGAAGAAAGAGGCTGCCGCTGGGGTGGTCTTGACAGTGTGTGTGTGTGTGTAGGTGGGTATCTATTTTTCGCACAGGTTTGTCCGGATGGAGGGCACGAATCGGGCCGGACCAGGAAGAAATGGGGGACTTAGAATCGCGAAGAAGGTGGGCAGGCAGCGCGTGAGTCTCACAGCCAAGCGTGCCCCAGTCCAGACCTCCACTGCCAAGTTACCAAACGACCCGCGCCCCCCGCCCAGGTCTGCCTGGGGCCCAGAATCGGGCCCCGGGACGCGCGGAGCTGGAGCTCTCACCTGGAAGCCGCGGGACGCGGGGAGAGGAGAACCAAGTTCCCGCTTCCTGCTGCGGTGCCTGCTCCCGCACTCAGCCGGAAAACGTTTTTTTTTTTTTTTGGCGGCCCGGCTTAGGGCGCCCAGAGCATCCCGAGGAGGCGACGTCTGAGCCTTTCCGCACCTCGCCGCTCTGGGACTCCCTGTCCGGCGCAGGGTTTGCCAGGCGCGCGCCCAGCCTAGCTCCCCGACACGTACAAAGACTCTGCATCCTCCGCCCGCGCGGAGCGCCCCGCCAGTTTTGGGCAACTCTGAATCTGCAAAAAAGCCCTAAAACTGGGGGGTGGGGGGTGGAGTGGGTGGGGGGGTGGGGTGGGGTGGGGTGGGGTGGGGGGAAAGCGGGGCTGGCTCTCCCGGTTGCCTTCTCCGGCAGGTCCGGGCAGCCGGGTCCGGGAGCTTCCTCTCCCTCTGACCCTCTGGCTGCTCGCCCGGCTCACCTGACCCGCAAGCCGGCAGCCGGAGGCTTTCCTCTTGTCCCCTCCCAGGAAAATCTTATTCTTTATGACTCAATTCTTTTTATTTGGGCCTATTATTCCCATTATTATTATAATTCTCCTTTTTTCCTGCATTTATTGGCCCACCGAACACAGCAACTGGATGAGCGCTGAGCCCTCCTCGTGGGGAAATTTCAGAAAATTGACGGTTTGAGGAGAGGAGGGAAACACTGCTATATCTGAAACCTATAAAACGGGGGAAGCGGCCATAATGAACCCTATATTTTTATTACGGACAAATTACTCATCAGTTTTGGTAGCGATAGTTCATAGATTCCTGGCTGACCCAAGTGCTGCGCGGAGCCGCAGGCGCAGGCAGCCGCCGCACTGGGGATTTTCACGTGGAGCAAGAGTGCCATCTAGCGGTCGCTCTGCGAAAAGGCGCCACCGCCAACGGCTCGGCCAGGTTCTCCGAGAGCGATCGGCCGAGGCCACAAGCGAAACTTTCATTATTGGCAGAAAAGAGGGGAGGGAAACCAAAGCGGGCGAGAGAAAAGGCATCGAAATCAAGAAACCGTTCATGAAATTTTGAAGATAAGCTAAAATAAGCAAAAGGGGGGGGGGGGAGAGAAAAGAAGCCATAAGCTTTTTTCTTTGGTACTTAACTCCCCCACCTCCCAATCCCCTAATTTCTGGCTGAGACCGCCAAGCAGTGCGCCTTTTATGGCCCATAAAAAGGGGAAACGAGCACTTTGCAAGCCTTACACAATTGTTTCAAATTTCGAAGAGAAACAATTGGGCTTTTTGTAGGGGGGAGAGGAGGCCTGAGAGGGTGGGAAGGGTCTGTAAAAGGGTGAAGAGGCTGCCCTTGCCCAGACGTCTGGCTCCGCCAGACGTGTGTATGTGTGTGTGTGTGTGTGTGTGTGTGTGTGTAAGCCCCGGGAAGAGGGGGGGCGTCTCGTTTATGACGCTCGGTTCTGGAGGGGGTGTGAAGAACAAAGACAGGAGTCCCAGTTGCGGTCTCCAAAGGATTTGCGACAAAAAAAGTGTCTTCCTTCCTCCTTCCCTCTTCTCCATTCTTTGCCTCCTGGGGCTCCCGGAAGCCCCAAGCCCCGCATCCTGGGCGGGTGAGGGTGGGGGCTGCCGGGTCCACCCAGTCCCAGCCAGGCCCAGCGGAGCACAGGCCCAGCTGTAGCTCTCAGATCCGGAAAGTTTCCCCTCTCAGTTTGCTTTGCTGCTGTTTAGTTTCTTAACCTTCAGAAATTTATACGCTATAAAGTTTTATAGCGGTCATATTCTTTTATTGCTGCGCACACGGCATTGAATTCCTCTCCCGGTTTCTCTGCCTCGCACTCTTGCGGTCTCTCTGTGAATCTCTCCTTTATGACAACTGATTTCCCCATCTCCGGCTTCCGAGCCTCCGCAACTTCGCCTTTGTTTGTCTTTAAAGAAGCCATCCCGGGCTCGGGACCCAGACGCCGCCGCCGCCAGAGGCCCCTGCGGGCGCTCTCACCCGCTACCCCGCAGCGCTGCGTCCGGCTGCAGCCTTGCTTTTTGCGTTTCCCTTTGGCGGAATCCGGCCTTCTCCACACACTCTCAGCACCGGCTGGGCCCCAGGAGCCCAGGATGGGGAGAGACTAGGCTACACAACCGCTAATGCGGATTCATTTGATGTCCCTAACGGAACTCTCCTGGAGCCTGCGAGTCCGAGGTTCGGTCTTGCCCGCGAGCTGCGCTTTCTCCTGGCACCTCTCTGATCGGTGCGTCCTTTCGTTCGAGGGGGGTAGGCCTTGGTTTTTCATTTCTAAGGTTCTGTCTCTGGAGTCAGGCTTTGTCCTCACCTCTAACCAACCCGCAGGGTCTCCGCCTGCTGCCGCGTCGCTGAGGTGGGTCGGGTGGACGGCTGGGGGCGGGGGCAGCTCAGGAGAGCCAGCCCGGCAGAGGCGGAATCCCAACGCCTGGGGGAGAAAAGCAGGGCTGCCGAGAAGCCGCAGTCCTCCTAAGGGGCTCTGCCGGGGACACGCAGGCTGGAAGGGACAGAAAAGTGCCTCTGGGGTCCGACTGCAAAGGGACTTTTTCCCCTGGAACACTTCTGTTCCTCACCCAATCCCCTCTCCCGGCCTTTGCCAACTGCCTCCCCAGGCCTCAGCCCCTGCTAAACCAACCCACCTCAGACCAAGGCTCAAATTGGAGCCTCCAGCCCCAAGTGGGGGCTGAAAACCCTAGGAGCTCACTCCCTCTGAGCAGAAGAGAGAGCCCTGCCCTCCCCAGGCCTCCTTCTACAGACAGCCTCCCCACTGCCTGGAAGAGCAGAAGAAAGTCTCTGCCTTCCTGGCTTGCCTGGCATTTCAAGTGGCCAAGCCAGGGTGATGTTCTCAGGCGGCTGAGAGAGAAATTGCTTCCAGGAGCTGGTGGGGAAGCTGCCAGCACAACTTTGGGGGAAAACGCCATTGTTCACCCAGAGACCCAAACCCTTTCCAAACTGCATAGTTTCCTGTCCTTGCCCTTCCAGTCTCCCAGTTGTCCTTTTGGAAGACTGGTAGTGTAAGCAATAATCTCGGGACCTTGGGTCTGGGACAGAGGGTCTCAGAATCAGCAGTCTGTTCCACAGGGAAGTCTGCTCTGCCAGATCTAAGGAGGAACCTCTTGGGCACAGGCATTTCCCTTTTTTCCAAGCTATTCTCCTGGCAACCAAGATCTCAACCTAGGGCAGGTGGGGAGAGCCAACACAGAATAAGACACGAGGAGAGATTTTTTTTTTCTAGAGTGATATATATTTTTTGTTATTTTTCTTGGTTTTTTCTTCCAAAACGAACAACCAGAGCTCTAAGTCCCTCACCCTACCCACCCCCACCCACAACCCTCCCAAATAAGCGACAACTGAAAACAGGCGAGACAATCACCCCAAGGAAACCACAAAACACAAGCACAATTTCACGACAGCCACCGACAAAGCAAAAACTTCTACTGAAATGCCTGGAGGAGCGGGAGCAAGAGTCCATGGAATTGGAGGGGACTGACGAGGTGGGGTAGCCGGGGGAGAAAGGGAAGCGGAGTAAGTTTCAGCCTGAGGCTTAGGTTCCATTATGCCTCTTTACTTTGCACGCGGGACTGTTCCCGAAAGGGAGCGCGCGCGCGCTAGTCTCGCAAATCGCCATCCAAGCCGGAGTCACCGGGGGCAAAGTCCAGCACTGGGGCCGGTCCCGTTCTGCGCTGGTGCTGGCGGCTCCCGGGCCCGGGGGTCCTCCGAGTGGGTCGGGATGCGGGCGCGATGGGGAGGAATGCGCCGTGCTCCACACGCTAGCGCCGCTGCTCCTGCCTCTTCCCAACAACTTCCCCAGGAATAAAGCACTTGAATCTATTCACAATAAATTCTCAATTGGACTCTCCTGGCTTGGCCTTCCTACCTACAGCTGGATCGAGCTAGCGGGGGTAAAGGGTGAAGAGGTTTTTCTACAAGGGGTGGCTTGACTGGCTGGTGCTAGGTGGGTTTGGCCGCACGGAGTGAATTTGGAGCTGGGGAGGATGTTGAAGGAAGCAGGGCCGGTGGATAGTAGGAGAAGCTACAGTCTCTGTCAACTAGGGCATGGATGAGGGAGAAGACAACACCACCAAGGGTCTAGGACCCACTGTGTGAGTTCTTTTTGTTGGAAGGAGAGGGAAGCATCATGCAGAATTAAACATTTCCTGCAACAATGTGTGTTGGGGGTAAAGCCCCCACCCTTTCCTTGCCCTTCCTTGTCTACCTGGCTTGAGAGCTGGGTTTGCCCCACCTGCCTGTGGGCCTGTGCCCCTGGGGGTAGTTGGGAGTTCTGTGGAGGTGGTTTTGCAATGCTGAGCCCTTTGGGCTGCACCACCCCATTCAGAAGGGCATCTGTAGTCATCTCCCTGGGGTACATTAGCACCAGGGGTAACACCCTGGCTTGCCCCATGGTCTGTGCGCTGTTCTGTCAGGCTTGGGATGCACCAGGCTTGGGGGGTGTGATGGTCTGCATTTGGGGTGTTACTTCATTTGAGTGAAGTGTTGCCTGTGTGCATTCCCTGTTATTACTGTGGAGTCCAAGCTTTGTGTATGCAGGTGTCTGTTAGGCTGGGTGCAGTCAGAGCATCCCTGGGTGACTTTTGGATAGGTCCAGGGAGGGAACAGGCAGGCAGGAAGTGAGGGGCTGGGGCTCTCTAGAAAAATTAAGGACGTGCTAAGGGCTTGACTAGGGCTTCTCTTGTGGCCCACCACCTTCTTAGTAACCAACTACTTCTACTTTCTAACTCAACAAAACTTCCTCCTGAGGCCAGGGGAGAAGAGAGAAACAGGTGAGGGCAAAGGAAACAAGAGAGACCCTGGGTGCAGAAGAGGACTTTGACAAGAAAGACCCTCTTCCCCGTTCACTGGAATACATCCCAGACAGCACTGGCTTTGCAGCTATCACTTATAAATAAGAGTGAGATGGGGAAGGGGTGGGAGGGCTGGTGGTAATCTTTACTCTTTGCCCTGTTCCTTATTCATTTTCTTCATTTTCATCCGTCGGTTCTGAAACCAGATTTTGACTTGTCTCTCACTCAGATTGAGGAGTCTGGCCACTTCATGCCTACGGTCCCTGGTGAGGTACATATTGAACAGAAACTCCTTCTCTAGCTCCAGCGTCTGGTATTTGGTGTAGGGGCAGCGCTTTTTCCGGGAAGAGCGAGCGTGCAGCCAGTTGGCAGAGGGGTTGGCTGAAAGAGAAGCAGCGATAGAATCAAAGAAAGGCAGGGGGTATGAAGGGTCCCCAGTGCTGTACTTCCAGGAGGGTGCACCCCTGGTCTACACTCCCCATCACACATTGGAGAAATGGGTGCCTGGGCCTTCAGGCTCCCAGAAACTGTCCCAGACATGGGGCAGCAGTTGCCATAGACATCTTCAGGTGAGAGGCCCTTTGGAGAGGATGGAGCCAAATGTGTGTCCAGTATTCCTGGGCACTGTCAAAGCCTTGCTTGCCTCTCGATCGATCATTCTCTTTGCTTGGATTCAAGCTGATTAGGACTCAGATCAGAGCCAGCATGAAGCCCCACAATCAGCACCACCGAACTGGCCAGGGATGGCTGACCTAAAGAGTCCTGCCTCCAGGTCTGGGAGGCGAGAGGAGGGGCTGGGGGGTGCTTCTGTTAAGCCACAACCAAGAGACCTCTCAACCCTCCAGTCTGAATACAACCCTGTCTTGAGCACAAACTTGCTTCCCTTGGCCACATGGCAGCAGGCATGTGTGTCCGTGTAGATACCCTCCCCACCACCACACACACCCTGCATATATGGGCCTACACTTAGAGACGCAAACATCCAGCACACTCCAATTCACATGCAAGCCAATTGCAACCATTTATCAACTCCAGCCTATGGACAGGGGAGCTCCGGGGGGCTCACAGATAACTTATGGTTGCAATAGTCTTTCTTTTCCGCTCCTGCCCAGCTCGCAGTTTGGTTAACGCCAGTTCAGGGAAATTGGGGAGCAAGAGTGCTCCAGTCCCAAGGTGAGGTGCCACAGATGATGTGGGGAAAACTGGCCCCAAGTGGGAGAGCAGAGAAGGGGATAACTGAGTAGAGGAATGGAAAAAAAAAAAAAGAGGAAGCAGAAATCTATATCAGCATCTCTTCTCCTTACCTTCTCCCCCTCCCTGGAACTCAGAAAATTCTTCAATTAAAAGCCAAGCCAATTAATAACAACATCCACCCTCTGCTAGCTTCCTTCTTCCCAAATGAAAAGCATTGAATAGTAAAAAAACAATAATCTGGCTCATCCTACCCTAAGTACCATGTCTTACCAATTTGCAGAGCTATTTCCTTAATGTGATTGCTTGGGATAGGACCTGGGGCCGCATTAATTATGAAAGAGGGAAAAAACTGTTAATAATTGATCCTGGCCAAATGGTTGCCTTGCAATAATGGGCTTTCCAGGCAGAGTTTGGGGTTTGGGGTGCGGGTCTGTTCCAGTGTGTCTGAGAAGGATTTGGAAGAGCCCTGTTCCCCAAACACCAACCCTTGTGATTCAACCTGGCAGTTTGGAGGTAGCGCAACCCTCAGGGGCCTCAGGGGAGAGGGTCAGTTCTCGCACCCTCTAGCAGGCAAGGACAGCCCAAAGGGCCCACGGGCCACTGTGTTGGTGAAAAATCTGGCAGGGTAAGCAGAGGCTAAAATATCTGACTCCCACTCCCCAAGAAGAGAAAGGAGGGAGGACTTGTCCCCGACAGCCTGTGGGTTATTATTTGGGGCTAAGAGCCCCCTCACCGATTTGCCCTTGTCAACTTTAAAAAAAAAAAAACTCTGAGGAACCGCACCCCCCCCCAAGGAGTACCACCTCCTGGACATTAGCCAAACCGGGGGTCCTAGCCAGGGGTGCTTTTGCCGGAATGCGAAGTGAGGAGAAACTACCGACTGAGGGTAAAGTTCTCCGCCTCTCCGCAAAGCCTCGCTTTCCCCAACCACTCCTCTCCCCAGGGTCCCTTCGGGATCTCGTCTTCTCCATTCAGGCGGTCCGCCCCGAAGTTCAGAAACGATTCCCGAGTCTCCGCGTGGCGGACAGCTCCGGCTGGGGCTAGGGAGCGCCGCAGAGAGGAGCAGGGGCCGCAGAAAAGGCAGCGTCAACCCAGGGCGGGAGGGGAGGGGACCACCGGAGGGGAAGACTCCCGGGGAGGGGCCGGCGCATCTGGGAGCGGGCTCAGCCACTGTGTCCTGGGTTTCCTCCGCCCCTGCCGGCGCCCGCTCCGGACCCCGCGCGGCTACTGCGAGAGATCTGCTCAGAACGATTCTCCGCCGAGCTGTTGCCTCGCAAATAAAATCCTAATGAGCCCCCTCCCCCTTGGCCGGCTTTTACGGTCTGCGCGTGGCGCGGGGAGAGCTGCCAGGCGCGCAGTCCCGGGCAGCCCCGCGCGCTCCATCCCTGGCCCGCGCGGGCTCTCGGCCTCGCCGGCAGACGGCCTCAGGCCCCGCCAGCTCCTCTCCCCGCTGGCCCTCGCTGGCCTCTTCCCGGGCTTTCAGCCCGGGCCTCGGAGAGAGAGGGACGGGAGGGCGAGAGTACCGAGTTGGTCCCTGTGCCCCAGTTGCCTCCGGGATTTGGAGTCCTGAGGGCGGCCCTCCTCAAGCGGCCTCGATCTCCCCTCTGGGGGTCCCAGCTAGCTAGCTAGCTTCCTTCCTTCCTTCCTCGTCCCTCCTCCCCTACTCGCTCTCCGGTGACCGCCGCGGTTTCCCTTCACATTGTCCGCGGTTTATTGCCTCTCCCCTCCCCTCCCCCTGCCTGGCCTTCGGCCTGGGTATTTCCTCACTTTTTATAACTTACTTTGATCCGGCCTCTCTTTGTCCTCGCTTCCTTCGCAAATTTTATTGTCCCCGAAGCCGGGTCTTTGATTAGACAGGACGGCCTCCCTGCCAGCCGAAGTTTCCAAACTGTACTCGGGTGTGCCCTGTTTGAGCAGCTCCCCAGGCGCGCCCAGCAGCGGCTCCGCCTTCACCGCCGCCTGGCCCTGCCCCGGGGCAGCCTCGCCGCGCGGCGCCGGCTCCAGCCAGGTGCGGAGGTACCTGCTTTCAGCCGGCGGGACGCCCTGGGGCTGGATGTAGGGGTGGTAGACCGACGGCAGGCTTCCGGACGCGTGCGGGCTCAGCGGCGCCCAGGAGGCGCCGAACACTGGCGCTTTGGGCTGGAAGCTGCACGAGGGGAACTCCAGGTGCTCCGCGTGGCCCGGCTGCCTGGGGCTCGCGTACTGGCCGGAAGGAAACTTGGCTGGAGGCGCGTCCTCACTCTCGTGACTTATGATGGAGTCGACATAATAGCTGCTAAGCGTCCCAGAAATGGACATTCTCAGACATTATCCGGGCGCTCGCAGGGGGAAGGGAAGCGCTCGCGCTGCGGCGCCCAAGCAGGGAGAGGTGGCACCCGGACCAGGGTGAGGGCTTTCGGACGCGACCCCCCCGGCCCCCCACCCTCCCACCCCCACCCCCTGCTCAACTTCTCAGCCAACAAAGTACAGTGGAGCAGCCCGGCTCAGCGCTCCTTGCAAAATGATTGGTCAAAGTTTTTCCGACTGCCTGATAAAGCGTCAGCTCCGACATAAATCAATCGGGCGAGGGGGCTGCGCTCTCGCTGTCATCCGTCCTCACCGCATTCCATATCGAGGATGGATTGTTTTATGCTGATGCAATGTGCTATCACGTCAGGGCTCCGGCAGACACGTAACCTCAGCCCGAGCTGCCGGCCGCCCGGCCCCCCCCTTTGCAGTAAGGGGGGGTTCTCGACATGGGGCGGCGGGGGCGGAGGGGAGGCGGAGGGAAAGCAGCGGGCTGCCTCTGGAGGGACGCAGGCTGTGGAGCCCTCTCCCCAAGCGGGTGGGGAGGAAGGGAGAGAGGGAGGGAGAGCAGGGGCGAGAGGGAGGGAGGGAGCCCCAGCCCGGGGACAGCCCGAGAGGCCCGACAGGATAATTAAGGAGGAGGTGGTCCTGCCCCCCCACCCCACAGGCCCTCGTTTCCTCTCCTCTGTCCCCTTGACAGAAGATGTTTATTAAACAACCACACCAGCAACAATCCACTGGAGAGGAAGTAAAGGGGATAGGGACAAGTTGGGATTTTATGGAATGTTATCAGCTTTGCAAGGGCTCTCTGCGCACTATTTTGGGAAGTTTACAGGCCTAGGCTCTCAGCGGGTCCCCTGAGCCCCCGGCAGGGAATGGGGGTCTGAGAATCCACCTCTGTCCTGAAATTGGAACCTGTTTGAGGTTAAGGGGATTCATCAGGTCCTGGAAACCTGAGCCTCTAAAAGAGTTTAAGACAACTAACCAAGGGCTCCTTTCAATTTCTTGGGCCTCTCTCTGGCCTTGGTCAGAGGGATTGGGGTGGGGGCAAAACCATTTCTTCCTTCCTCAATTGAGTAACTGCCTGGCCCCTAAAATTGCCCAGATGGTGAAGCTGACCATAAGAAAGGCTTAAAAGAGCCTCTCTGAGATGTCTGCAGAGCAGAGGCATGGGAAGGGGTCCGGAGTTATCTCCACCTCCGCACCCCCCCCCCCCCCCCAGCTTAAGGCCGAGTCTTCATCTCACCTGTCCTCTCCTCTCATTGGGGATTGCTGCTTTCCAAACCAATTTCCAAGAACTGACTTCCAAATACAAGAATAGGGGCTGTGGACGAGGAGCACAGCCGGGTCACAGTCTCTCGACCTTCCTCTGTCTTCCCTCCCAAGGACCCCATCACTAGAGCTTCCAAATAGCCTGCTTTACTGGTGTGTACTATGCGGCCCTGCGCTGAGACTCTCCCGGGGCCAATGCTGGTTTCCTGGCTCCTCTCCCAGTGTTGCTCCTCCAGCCCCTTTCCTGAGTGCAGCCATATCCCTGGTGTGGGGCACAGGGTGAGGCACGTCCCTGGAGAGACTCGGTTCCGCCTGGGTTCAGCTGGGTTTAGGGGTGGATTGGGGCTGATTTTCTCGTGGTTCTCAGATGCTGGGCCGGTACAAAGCAGACTGCCCTCAGAGTCCCAACATCGCCCCCAGTTCAGTCCTTTTAACAAAGGAGGGGCCATTGTAACTTGGGGTTTCATCTTTTGGGCCATACCCCTCGGCCATGTGGAAGACTGCGGATCACCTCTGCACACGCACACACTCCCGCCCACTTTTCTTTCCAAATGAAGCCATCTCGTGTCATTACGTGTGAAATACGAGGGTGAAGCGCCATATTTCTTCACATTATGGCGATTTCAAAATGATTTTTTAAAGATCAATGCCGGCGCCCAGCCGGCCCCCTCCTTCTCCGCCCCCGCTCTCCAAGGGCGACAGCCCGGCAGATCCGGAACCAAACAGCGTGAAGAGCTGCTTTTTCCATGGGACCCAAGTGGGGAAACAAGAATCCGATGCAATTCTTCTAAGTAGCAGTTGGACGCTTGGGAAAGTCGGGAGAGCTCCCCGGCCTCACCAGCGAAAAAGCAGGGAGCAGAGCAAAGGAATCACAGTTAGGCAAAGCACCTGTTCTCGATTTGCCAGACGTATGGAGTCTGCTGTCGGCTTTACCTGTAATAAATATATTCTTTAGGAAAAAAAAAATCTCCACCCGTGCCATAAATAATGGCGTTATGAAGCTTGGTGGGCTGAGAATATGATTTTGTGTAGTATATAAATTAGGGCCCAAAATGATGTGTGGACTGTGGGCTGGGGCTATTTTTATTCATGAAAAAGTCACAGCACTGGGCTTTGAAGGCCAGGGCTGTGCAGGCAATGGACTCTGACAGCCACCTCCTGGTTCCTATCCCCTGCTCTTGGCTTTCCTGGCTGCTCCTCTCTCTGCAACAGGCAAGTCAAGAGGGCCACTTCATTTAGGGAAAAGGTTACAGGAGGAATATTTGGGATCATAGCTTGTGCCCTACCAGGGTGAAATGTCACAGCAGTCAGAGTTCAGGGTTGTGGTCTGTTGACTCTCTGGGGAGTTGCTCCTAGCCCCTGGTGGCCTCTGGGTGCTGGGTGAGGGACTCAGGCCTCTTTTCTGAGATTAGAGTTTAGACTTTGCTCACAGAGATGCTAGAGAGTGGGAACTATGTCAAAATGATAGGTTTGGAAGTCTGTCTTCTGGGAAGAGG
Source organism: Elephas maximus indicus (assembly GCF_024166365.1). NCBI lineage: Eukaryota > Metazoa > Chordata > Mammalia > Proboscidea > Elephantidae > Elephas > Elephas maximus. The sequence goes on along the minus strand of NC_064837.1, from coordinate 44,897,773 downwards.
TGATTCTGAAGGGAAGGAAATTGACTAGCTCCCAAGCCCTGGAGTCTGCACCTCAGCTAATCTCCCTCAGGTGGGGGTACGGATACACCAGGCAATGAGTCTCAGCCCAGCCAGGCTTTCTAGAAAGTGTTGCTGCCCCAAATTGAGGCTCAGCTCCAGCTCAAATAATTAAAGGGTCAGCTAAGAGGGGGCTGCTTGCTTGTGTGCTCTGAGGGCCTGTGGGCCCCCCCCAAAGACCTTGTTTTCTTCCCAGACAATGGTACCCATCATTGAGGAGGGGAGCAAACAGGATTGTGGCTCCTGGAGCCCAGTTTCTAAAGATGCGTAATGGAGGGGCCACTTCAGTGGGGGTCACTTTGTCCTGAGAGAGCAAAACTGCTCCCCACCCCACCCCCAATACTAAAGAGGAGAGAAGGAAAACCCTGCCGTCCCTCACAGCCTCTTGCCATTTCCTGAGCAGGAGCGGCTTCTGAGCACAGCTGGGGACGGTAGCACGGAAAAGGGCAGGCAGTAGGGAAAAGCGGCAGCCCCTGGCCACACTGGAGCCCTGAGCAGCCACAAGCAAGGCCGAGGTGGGGAGAGCAGAGGCTGACTCTGACCGAAACTAGCCGGTGAGTGCTTGTGCCTTGGGGGTGGTTTTTGGAAAGGTTCTTGTCAATACTCAGGAAGAAGAGAGAAAATCTAGAAGGGAGGGAAAGAAATAAAAAAGATAAAAGGAAAGAAAAACAATAAATGGGAAAAGGGAGTATTTGTTTTTTTTTAATTAATAAACTAACAAATAAATTTGAATAGATGTGTGTATCCTGTGTGTATATTTTAAATCAATATTTCTTTATGGAGAATCCCGTGTGCAAAGGTGATGTAATCTATACTATGTATAGGATATGTAATAAATAAACCTGCCCAACAATAATACTGGATGTGTTTGAGTGTTCATATATAAGATCTAATCATGCGGATGTGGATGTGTGTATAACTCTTGTGTGATATGGGTTTACGGTTCTGCTCCTATAAGAAGATCTAAAACCCAGAGGCTTGAGCGTACGTTTTTATAACCATCATACACTTATGGAGAGGACAAAAACTTGTGTACTTGAATTGTGGCTACAAAATATTAGCTGATTTGGGAGCCTCACTTGAAAATCCGCCTCTCGATAATCAAGTGGAATATATACTGTATCCTCAAACAAATGCATGTCTTAAATCCGGATTTGATTACAACTTCCTTCCAAAATCTTTCTCTGGAAGGTGAAGCAAATGTTTCCAACTGGCTCAGGAGAGGTTATGAAATTTTGTGACTTTTTTGTCCAACAATGAATTCCATTATTGCAGACCTTTACCTAAACTGCAGGGACAGTGTGTGGCATATGATGCTTATTTCATGGTGGTGACAGGCACAGGAGGAAGGGGGGGCCATTACCTGTCCATGTGTGTGTCCTGCACAATTGTGGAGCGGAAATGGACAGAGAAAAGCTGAGTGTGAAAGCCCTCCGCTAACTGTGGAGGTCATGTAAAAGTACCGCTGTGTGTATGATGAAATTAGAAAGTCCCCAAATCTAAATCCCCAAGCACCTAGAGGTATTTCTTCTGACCCAGAATCAGAGTGCAGACCTACTCTGAGAAAAAAGTGAGGTATGGCAACACTTGTTCCAGGAGGAGGAAACCAAGGTCCCCAGAACTCTCGCCCGTTACCCAAAATGGCCCCCAAAACAGGAATCACATCGAATTTGCACACATGGGTTCAACCCTTGGTGCTTCCACGCCCCCTGAGTAGAGATCTTAATTGTAAAGTAACGAAATTTTCTGCCAAACCACCCTACCAGGATGTCAGAGGTGAAAGGAAGGGTGGAGAGGTCGGTGGCCCAAGCAGACCTTGGGATCTTCTTACCAACTCGCAGCCATCAGGGATTTTGAAGGCAGTGGTGGTGACTGACTCCTTTGGAGAGGGTATCCAGGAGGCCAAACGGGGTGGGTGGCAGGCGGGGCGGAAAGGAGCCAAGCAGGTAGAAGGTTATTACAGAATTGCTTCCATAAAACCTGTGGATGTTGTAAAACTCTCTGCTTTCCAAAGACTTTATTTCCTCTTTTCTCTCTCACATCCCCCTTTTTTCTTTTTACAGCACTTTTCCTGGGAGGGGGTGGTGGTCGTGGGATGCCAAGTATGGAAGACAGTCAGGCTTTTCTGAGTGGCTGGGCAGGTTTGTGAGAGGCCCAGGGAGAAGCAAGGTAAGGCAGCAGGGCTACTCCAGGCCATCTTCACCCAGACCCAGGGCAAGAGAACTCAAAGGACAGCACTGTTGGCTTTTGCTCATCAGGACATTGGGTTGAAGATTGCATTTTCCCCGGGCTGGGGGTGGGTCTCCTGAGTGCCTCTCTGCTCTAGCAGAGTTCCTTGTTGAGAGACCTCTCTTGCTCTCCAAGTCAGCCTGGCCTGGATCCCCATCTGCTCAGGCCCCTTTCCACATTTCCTCTGCCTTAAGCTAGCAGGGAGTTTGGGAACAAAAGTTAGCTTATGCTTCTGAACTTCCCCTTATTTTTACTAATGTTTCTAGTTATTCCTTTCCTGGGCAGAAAGCCAGAAGCCTCAAGAGGACTGTGGTCAGAGAGGGTATCATGGGCTTTGTTCCTGCCTCAGCCCCCTGCTCCATCACCTGCTACTCTATCAGCCCAGGCCGAAATGCTCAACAGCCTGGGCTCCCCACTAAGTCTAAGAACCCATTTGAGGAGGAGCCTGAAGCCTGGTTCAGGGGTCTATGGGGGAAGCCCTCGGTCATTCAGTGGGGGAAGGAATCAACTAGGGAACTGGAAAAGGGGAGGACTCTATGATCTCCCTCAGAAGGTCCTGCCCCACTAGAGGGCCCTGGAATGGTCCCTGGTGGCCTGTAGGCTGAGACTGCAAAGGACCTTGATGTTTGCCTCTCAGAATGGGGTCTATTGAGCTCTCTCCATGGACCTGGAGCTTCCTGCTGAGCTGGAGCTCCATTCCCCAAAGGGTTACAAAGACCTCCCTATCCCTGTTGGAACCAAGAATTTGCAAAGTTGAGAAGACTTTCTCAGCAATGTAGACAGGAGCCCAAGGCCCTAAGGTAGGAAGCTTGAAGCCTCAGCTGCCATCCTTGGGTTCTGCAAAGCAGCTCAACAGCTGCCCAGGAAGGTACCTTTGGAGAGCCGAATGCTCTGCCCCCCGCCCCCGCAAACATACACACTAAAAAAAAAATAGAAGTGGGAGAACACCCCAGACCTTCCCAGATCTCTTTTTCATCCTTGCAGCTCCTGGGCGAGAGACCTCAAACTTCTTTCCACAGTTTTGCAAGGTTAAGACACCAATCCTGACTCCTATTCACACCCCTCCCCCACTCCTCCAGCTAAGTGAGGAGCAGTAACTGCCGTGAATCGGGTGGTTTGATGTCGTTGTGTTCAGAAACCCAGGCCCAACAACATGAAACTACCTAATTCACTCAGCAGTTCCAGTTCATACTCCAGGTCAAGGACTCATGGGGGCAGGCCCCTGCGGCTATTTGTGGGCTCAAAGGGCCAGCTAACTTCATTTTCTCCACCTCTTCCCCAACAGAACTCAGTTGCTAGAAAACATTATCTGAAGAATTGCAGCTGGAACTCCCAAGCAAAACCATTCTGAAACTGGCCTCGGCAGCTCGGATCCCAAGAACTTCGGATCCCTTTCAGAAGCCTTGGCAGAGAATATTGAGGCCCAGCCTCAGGCCTGGTCAGGGCTTCCTTGATGTTCCTGCTTGATCACCACCTCCTCAGCCTCTGTCCCCACAGCTGAGGGTCTCCACAGGTAAAAGGAGTTTTCACTTCTGTTATCAAGGTGCGTCTACATTCACCATCTATATTCAGGGTCACCCAGCCTCCCATATAGCTCTGTAAGGCCAAATCTTTAAGCCCTCCACCAAGCCAGCTTTGAGGCTAGGGTGTAGACAGGAGAGTGGGAGGAGTGCAGGGAGAGGAGAAGAAAGCCACAGAGAGAGACAAGACAGAAAAGCAGAGGGTCAGAAGTGTCAGGCAGATTAGAGCAGCCAACTCAGGAAGGTTCTGAGGGGAAAGTGGCGCTGGCCTGAAGAGTCGCTGTGAAGCCACCCTGTCCCAAATGTCCGGGGGACGTTGGATCCGCAAAAGGTTGATCTGCCCCAGGTGAGACAATCCATTCCGAATTCACATCTGGAACCTGGAGGGTGATGACTTGAATGGAGACGAAGTTCCAAGAACAAATTTGCTTCTTTCTTCCAGACCTTCGGTCTAGGCCCTTTGCCCCGGCCCTATCCCACCCCCTCCCATTCCACCCCATCCCTCCAGACACCCAGGTTTCTACACCTGTCCCCGCACGCGGGCTCGGACTCACCTGGCGGGCGGCGGTGCTGGCTGTCGGAAGGTGCGGAGCCAGCGTTCCCGGCCGGTAGGCCCGGTTCCCTCCGTCCCTGGCCGGGGGACAAGCGTCCCAGTGGCCACGTGTGCGGCGGGGAAGTCGGAGGTAGCCAGGGAGTCGGCCGCCGTCTCTCCCCCTCCCGGGTGGGACCGACGTATAAATCTTGGGGACCGGAAATACAATAAAACTTCACCGTGTTGATGAACTTTAAACGGTTTACATCCCCTCACGTCCTGAAAAGAAAGATGGCCGGGGGCGGGTTAAAAGGAAGGGGAAACAAATTTACGAGCCACAGAAGCCCCCGCCTCGGCCCTTTTCTTTTGCGAAGACAGACTCTGTCCGCGTGGAGAGAAGCGACCTCGCCTGTCCCCCGGCCGCCAGGCGCCCTCTCCGCTCGGAGGACCCTCGCCGACCCGGCCGCGCCTCAGCCAGGCGCCCTGATGGCAGGAGAGGAGCCGCCGGCCACACGGCAACCTCACAAACCCCGGCGACACCCGCGGGCGCGCTCGGCCGGCCGGGCCCAGGCTCCCAGCTCCTCGCGAAGGCAGAGCCGGGCGCCCTAGTCCTTCCTGGCTGACACCCCGGCTCTGCCAACCGCGCCCTGTGGCCTCCATTCTCCAAACTTTTCCGCAGAAAGCGGGTTCTTTGTTTTTTTCACCAATCAAGCGGCCAGACCTTTGCCTTACCCCACCCGTTTATTGCCAGGTACTTTCCAGAAGGCGAGAGGGGGTCAGACTCAGGAAAACGCCCAAGGCCCGAATGGGGGTAAAGCGCCGGGGCTACCAGAGAAGAAACCGGAGAGCAGAGGAGCCCGCCTTCGCCGGCATGTAATGCCGGCCAGCGCTGAGGGGTGGCCAAATCCGCCTCTGCTGAGCTCCGCCACGGTCTCCTTAAAAATTTCAAAATCAAAACCATCCGCGTCCTAGGCCTCCACTTTCCTTTCCATAGTTCTTTATACCCTGGACTGTTTCCTTTTTTAAAAACTTTGTGAAAACCGGATTTGGAATTTAGACCAATGTGAACCAAAACTAGGGGAAAAAGAACTTTTTTCCCCTTAAGGTCCGGATAACGGGGAGCAAAATGATTGGTTTCCTGTTCTCTTTGTCCGCTCCAGGGGCCTGGGTAGGAGAGTATTCCATGCTGCCTCACAATTCACAAAAAAATACCGGCACTGGCCTGGAGGACTAGGCTTAGCTCAGGCGGAGGCAGGACTCCATAAAGTATTGAGTCCCAGCTGCAAGCCCCGGAAGGGGTTTGGGGCACTGATGGCACCCCACTCTAGACACACACAGGTGCAGCTCTGACCCGTCCAACTCCACCCCTCCTTCCAGGAAAAGGCGCCCAAACACTGCTGGGGATAAACAACTGAACAGGCAGGGAAACACTAAGCTGTGCTCTGCAGTTCGGGAGATTTCAGAGGAGCTAAGGATGCTCCAGGCAGTCCCACCCTATCCCAGCTCCTGGGGGGAGCCCTGTGGCCTCTTCCTTGGTGCCAAGAGGGAAGAAGGGAGGGCTCATTAACAGCTGGAGAACAGGAAGGCTTTGTTCCTCCCCAACATTCCTCTTGCAGAATATGCCTGGGGAGGCCATTCCAGCTCCCCTCTTCTTTGTGGTCCTGGAACTCTGTCATTTTCCTCTTTATCATGTTATATTTTTATTAAAAATCTGGGATGGCATCCCTTCTGGCACTCACCCCTTCTATCAGGACTTGCCTTTGGGAGCTGTTGACGTTGGGTGGAGGGCAGGACTGAAGGGCCAACTGTTTCCAGACCATTGCAGACTGTTATTCCTCACCCCCACCCACCTTTGGGGGTCTGCTCCAGGCTGGTATTAGGGAGCAGATCCAGGTGCTGGCTCCTAGCCTACTGCTGTCTGTGTCTTGTGATTCCCTCAGCTGAGGAAAGGGGCTCGAATCATTTGGAGCATCTTAGGCTCCTTGGGAAAACTGAAGAGGCCACACACAGCCTTAGAACAACACACCAGTGCACACATACGCTTTGAAGACACGTTTGGGAGGTTTGTGCCCCCCTCAACCCAGGCCATGGATCCTAGCTTAAAAAATAAAACTCTCTTTGGGCACAAAGCAAAGGGCTGAATGATACCTCAGTCCTGGCCCTCAAACCGGTTCCCTCATTTCCAAATCACCTGGCCCTAAAGAAGTCAACTTTCAAATGCTCAGCAGACACCCACCAACAGGGACGCTGGTGCAGTAAGCACCTCTTCCAAACCGTACACTAGTTAAGCCTATAGTCCCTCAGTGAGTTAATGACCATGCAGGCGATGTTTCTCTTCAACCACAAACGTTTTTCAAATGCTTTTCCAAAGAACGTTGATCTCCAATTATTCAGAAAATGGGACCATGTGGATGACCAAGCTGTAAGACTTGGGGGCAACTTCTCCCTACTCCGTTTTCTCCTTGAAGATAAAGCAGCATTCTCGCATCATCAGAGGGGGCCGGATAATTGGATGGTGAGGAGGTAGGATAGGCACAGACGCAAAAGACAAAATTCTCAAAAAAACCGAAATTGAGACTGCCTTCCATTTCGGGAGAGTCACAAGAACAAATATTTCTGGTGTCCTCCTGGTCCCTCTCCCTTCCAGGGATTCATTTCGGGAGAGTCACAAGAACAAATATTTCTGGTGTCCTCCTGGTCCCTCTTCCTTCCAGGGATTCATTACGGGTTGGGGGAGAAGTCAGAGGTGCCAGGAGCGGCATCCCTGAGACCCAAGCTGGATTTTTTGCAATTTCTGGCTTGGGTTGGAGGAGAGGCTCGGTGATCTCTGGCGGGGGAGGATGAGGCAGCGGCGGACCTCTAGGCGGCGCCCTGGAGTTGAGTCCGCGCTGACCAAAAAGATCCCTGCACAGCTCTGGGCCCCGCGCCGGGTGAATGGGCCGGTTCTTGCTGACACACTGGGCTTGGCAAGGAGCTGGCCGCCGGCGCGTCGCCTTTGGCGCCCTCTGCCAAGCAAAAGAACACGGTTAAACGAGTGCGGGCTGGGAAAGGAATCAGCAGCTAACCATCGCCCCCCTCCGCCCCACCTCCTCCCCATCCTGAGTGAAGAGAGCCTTCCACAGTCCAAATTTCCTTTGATCTCCACAGCGGCCGGCTTGAGGACAGCGCCAGCATCCTAAGCCCCCTCCCGCAACTGGCAAAAGACAAGAGGCCAGAAGAAATTAGCCCAAGACCAGAGCAGCTATTAAAGGGGGTAGAGCAGGACTGGAAGATGAGTCTTCTACTCCGATTGAACGCTCTTACCCCAAATCATTATGACCATCCCCCCCCCCGCCCCCCAGCGAAAGTGTCTTTCTTGTTAGCCAGATTTATTTCCGGAAAGGTAGCCTTTGGGAGTTTTGTCTATTGGAAGTTTAGGGCTTTCTGGATTCAGGATTTGGGGGAACATATTCCTAGACCAGAAACCCTGGTAGTATAGTTAAGTGCTACGGCTGCGAACAAAAAGGTCAGCAGTTGGAATCCACCAGACGCTCCTTGGAAACCCTATGGGGCAGTTCTAATCGACCTAACAGGCTACATATATATATATATATGTAGCCTGTTAGGTCGATTACCAGACCAAGGTATAGGGGAAGCTCAGCCAGGATTGGGAGCCAAGACGAGTATACCCCCCTCCCTTTCTGTACATCGCAAGCTATTGCTTATCACCTTCCTAGCTGTCTGATGGTGGGCAAGTTCCCTAGGCCCTCAAAGGCCGGGATGAAAAAGACCCGCTGGACTGCGATACGTGAGCTTTGGACATTTTGTGAAAGATGTCCCAATGACTAAGAGAAAGTATCGCATATACGACTGTTTCATAAACGCAAAAGGGAGGGGCAGTTAGGGCTCAGCAGTCCTTCTTGGCCTGAATGGAGGTGAGGCAAAGAAAAAGACTCCTTGTTTGGGACCTAGCCGCTCGGAGTCTGAGCGCAGAGACGTCTAGGACCTGGGAGGCGCCAGATACAAGAAACTGGGGTTCCTCTTCTTTTTCCCCCATGGGAGAGAACCCATTTTATACTGTGGAACCCTCTGCGAGACGTTTCTCCAAAGTTACTCCTAGGACCGAGGTTCCAGAGAATCCCCTGCGGGGAGAAACGGACTAAGAGGGGCAGAGGAGCGGCTGGGAAAGGGGCAGCAAAGGGCCCGAGCCTACGATGGGCCGGAACCCGGCGCGGCGCTTGCCCGGGTCAGAGCCCCGCGAGACACGCGTTTCCCAGCCGGGCACCGGCTCTCGAGGACGCCTAATTACCAAGCGCACATCTGGAGCAGCTGCCCCTACCCGGCCTCGGGAGAATCATTCCGCTGCAAACCCTATCTTCATTCCCGAGGCTGAGTCAAAAAGGACTCTGGAAGCAGTGGAAAGCCGGGTCTGTGTGTGTCAGCATTCCTGTGTGCGTGTGTGTGTGTGTGCGTGCATGCGTGCGTGCGTGCGCGCGCGCGCGCGTCCTGGAGGAAGGGCGTCTGTGCGTCTCTCTGTGATTGCCCAATCGATTCGCGAAAGTTGGGGGGGAGGGGAGCAGCATCAGGCAAATTCAACTGCGAACATACTGTCGGCCTCATTATGCCCGCATTTCAAGGGAAAGCATTTGGGGCTTCAAATTAGCCTGTTAATTGCATCACTTCTTTGTTCAGTTTAGGGCAGGAGAAACTATCTGCGTTCTATTAGAACATTCTATATTTTAAAAGTTCAAGATCTTTTCATTATCAATTCTCTTTATTTCTACTCCAGTTATACTATTTGAGCATTCAGCTCCCCCAGTATCACATAACAGCAATCGTATTGAACACACACACACATACAGGCTTCATGCTCAGAAAGTAACTCTTACGTTTCGCCTTTACAAAATCTGGGTAGGTCTTAACTCTTAGGGTTGTTGTAAGTTTTAATTGACATACTATGTGGCCAGAATTCGGCACAATGCCTGGGGCATACGGAGCATTTAGTAAATAGTAACAGCTGTTAATAACAAGCAGAAGGAGGAGAAATAAGAGGAGGAGGAAGAGAAGGGGGGGGAGGAGGAGAAGGCCCGCTTTGTTCTCACAGAACTAGTCTAGATGGGCGTGTGTGTCTCAGCCGGTATATGTATAATGTATTCTTTTGACTCAGACCAATGTCCATAAAAATGAGGCCTCTTGAACCCCTTGGCCTGTAACTACCTCTTCAATAAGACACAGAGAATTGGGGCAATTATCTGGCTCATTTCAGGTTCAAACTCCCTTAAGCCTGAAGTCTCTGAATCTTGAGGGGGAAAGGTCTGGAGAGTGGTGCCACATTCTTACTTGGCTTCTCAATGAGCCCCTTCTCTTTGCTACCCTGAGCAAGGTCCTGCCTTAGAGAATAGGTAGAAAGGAAGTGGAAGCCAGAACACTGGGATTCCAGAACATTTGAGAAACGCTTGAGAAAAACCAGGTCTTGCCTGTTTCCTTGGGCAGAGAGAAGGCCTTGGTGCTCTCTGCATGCTCGTCCCAGAAAGCTTCCCAAACAAGTCACAGGCCTTTGCTTGGTGGAGGCTTTTATTCCACAAACATTTTGTAGGCACCTACGCACTGGGCTGAGCTCTGGGGCTCCAGCGGGAGATGTACCCCACAGGTTGTCAGCTCTGACTTGGCAGCCAGTGAGAGGTCTCTGCTCACAGAAACAAGTCCAGGCACCCGGGATGGGGGACAATCCTGCTGGGCAAGAACTTCTGGCCAATCACAGCGTTGCCTTTCCAGGGCCAAAGTCCCAGTGTAGAGGTGGAGCCAGAGGGTGTGCAGGCACCCCTCCCCCTATTGTCTATCAGAAAGAGGCCAACTCCACGGTGGGGATGGCCCTGGGGAGGGAAGGGGAGTGTGTGAGGGAGAGAGGAGGGGCGAAGAGATGACTGGAGGCTTATGACCCTCAGTCGGAAGTTCCTGAGAACACCAATTAGCTCTCCTTAATTAGTATAGTAAGGAGCAAATGGGCATATATTTCTTCTGCTCTGATTAAAGACATTTAGGTCAGGTGTTCACAGCCAGAATTATTCTGTTTAAGCTGTCCCAAGCAGAAAAATGTTTATTTTTTTTCTTTTTATTTTCAGGCAGGGGTCTGAATCCTATTAGCCCACCATTGGCTTCTTGTCACAGTCCAGAACTGCTGGGGCTGGTAGATGGTAGCTGTGCCAGCTCATAGAGGGGCAAACAAGAAGGAGTTGGGATTTTTGCTGTCCCATCACATTCGCTTGAGATGTGTAGGCAGTTGAGGAACAGACAGTAGGGGTTGAGTTCGGAGTGTTTCCTACATAAATGAGGTGTGATGGGGGCACAATTAAGTCAGATAATTTCCAGATCCCCTAACTTGTCTGAACATAAACGCATAACCCACTGCCATCTGAACATAGTCCTAGAAAAAGGAAAGACCCTAAAAAGCCTGAATTTTCTTCTGGAAGACCAAGGTCGCCAGACCAGCTAGGGAGAAGGCTAGGAAAGTTTTACTGGGTGGAGGAGGGGGAGTTACATCCTGAGATCAAGTCCTTCTTAACTTTGTGTCTAAACAAGCCAGAACACAGAGGCTGGGTAAAACTAGGAGGCCCTCAGGTTGTCAGGGGCTACCTGCTGTTTGACTCCTACAAACAAAATTACAAAAATGTTTGGGAGTAATCCTCCCCCTTTTAGCTCAGAATTCAGTATCCCCCAGCCTCCAATCTTGGCTGAGCCCTCGGTCCCGTGCAGTGTTAGCGTTCCAAAGAAACCAAATAGGTGGCTCTGTAAGAGCCAGCGAGGCACAAAGGAGCATTTGATTTCCGGATCCAGGTTTGCTTGGCTCACAGATGGCATTAGCTGGGAGTTGTTCCCCATAGCTCTCCCTTCCCAGGAGTTTCCAGTAAGGGTTTTAATTCCCCAGAAGGCTGCCGAAGCCTGACCTCCTTCCTGCGGCTGGTCCCACCTCCTGTCAGTCCAAGATCAACTTTCCCCAGCAAAGCTTTTCCCGCTTTCTCCAGCACCCTGGTCCTGGGAAGGAAGGCCTATCTCCCACTGGGCACTCAGAGTCCACAGGTAGTGGTGGAAGAGAGGAACACTGTCGCCTGGGTGTTTAAAAGCGAAGCTTGGACTGGCATGCACAGAGATATTAGCCCCAGGAAAAAAGACCTATACTAACCAGCCACATTTGGTCTCAGCATTTTTCCAGACAAACTTCTCTATCAATCCCAAAAGGAGTTTTTAACCTGAGGTTCAAGGGGTCTGAGACTCCCCAAAATTGTGGGATTTGGTGAGTACTACAAGTGCATTTTTTTCTGGGAGGGGGCAATCAATAGCTTTCACCAGATTTTAAAGCATCAGTGAGTGATCCCAAAAATGTTAACAACCCCTTATTCACCATTCACATCCAAACACCTCAAATATGACACTGAGGGAAGCAGTGAAGTGGGCTTAGTATCCCACAAGACAAATTCAAAGGGATTACAAGCAATTGTATGTATCACAAGAATGGGTGGATATAATCACCTCATCTTCCCCCAACAGCCTAGGAGATCAGAGGTACTGAGGACTCCAGGGCTAAGACAAGGGAGCCCAGGAGCCCAGTCCCCACCTCTGCACACTACCCATGAGGAGGGCAAGTGTGCAAGACCTCGGTTCCTCTAATCAAAATGATATAGGGCTTTGCTCCACCGAGGCCTGGACCTTCTGCAGTTTGCCACCTGGCCCTGAGTTGTCTATATCCAAGGAGAACCAAGTTTTGAGAACCGTTTTCCCCAGGCAAATGCCCCACCACTTCACTTGTGTGTGGGGGGGGTGGGGGGAGGAGGGCAGAGTGTTTCAGGGTCTCCAGCTCCCTCAGCTCCAGCCAGGCCTGTGGAAACCAAGTCTGAGAAAAGACCTGGCAGCCCATGCCTCCAGCCCGGCATTGCACTATGACCTTAAAACTCTCTTGGCCCCTGTGGTTGCAGAAAAGGGCGTGAGAGACAGCTGGACAGGTAAAGGCAGACACAGAGAAACGGGTATTTGACGGTGGCCAGAGAGAAGGTAGAGGAAGACAAAGAGAACAACGAAAGAGCCAAAGGGGAGGCAAGACGTGGGGCACCGGGGGCAGGTGGAGCGGTCAAAACCCCTGTGCTGAGAAGGGCCCAGAGGGGCCGCGGAGGCGGGGGTGGGTAGGTGGGGAACGCTTCTCTTTCCCATCTTTACAGGGAGGTTAAGGACTTCTTCATTTTAAACCGCCCCATTACAACTCCTCGGGCTCCTTAATGCTCTCTGATTAATTCGCCGGCTCGGGGCATTTGGAGGTGCCCCTCTGCCGGGGACCTGGCGGGGTTTCTCTAGACCTTTTGCTAATTTTTTTTTGCTAATTGGGAGGAGGAGGGTTGCATCGGGGAGGAGATCCGGGGCCCGGGAATGGGGTGAGCTGTGCTGGCGCCGGCGGCCCAGATTGGGGTGGGGGGTAAATGAACTGTTCTTAGGAGCAGCTAAGGGAGTCGGGGAAGCTGAGACCCAGACACTAAGGCCCACTTTGATCTGGAAAGGGGGAAGAAGATGCTCACTCGGAAAGGGCGGGAGGGCCCGCGTGGCGCCCGCCTTGGGCTCCATAGATCCCAGAGACTGCTGGGCTCCCTCTCTGCTCGCGCCGAGATTCCGAGGGGGCGAGGCACTGGGTGCACTTTACACCCGTTCCCTGAGCGGGTGGCTAGTCAGAGGTGACGGCGGACGTGTGAGGCCAGAGGGCCTTGGCGTTGCAGCGTCTGAGGAAGCACTTGTGAGTGTAACAGCGACCTCCTTTTGCCTCTTAATTACCGCTTCCGGATGCGGAGGCCGGATTTGAAGGTCTTTTTTCTAATCCCTCTGTCAGTCTCCCGCCTCCAGTCTGCCGGGGCTCTGAGCTAGGGCTCAGGCTTCCAAATTCCACCCTTCGGCGCCAACTGGTGCTGGGCCGTCGCGGCTGGAAATGCAGGCACGCTGAGCACGAAGATGCCCCTGACCCTCCAGTGGCCGACTCTGCGGCTCCATCTGGGTCGCTGCCCTGCCCTGACAGCCCCGGCCTTCCAACCGCAGTGTGTGTGTGTGTGTGGGGGGGGGGGTGCAGTGGCATCCCCGGCCAGAGGCTTGTTGGGAGATCTGCACTTTGCGCCCAGCCCCGACCCGAAGATGCTCACTGCGGGCGCGCCGTCGGGGGCCAGCGCAAGGGCATCCCAGACTGAGAACTTGGGTACGTTCTGCGCAGCCCCAAACAGGTCTGTTCTCGGAGTCTCCAAGGACACAGCCGCTCCAACACCTCCTCACGTCTTCCCGGATCCCACTTCCCCGCCCCTCAGGACCTGGTCGCATGGTGCTGGCGCGATCTCCCCCGGAACACGTGCAGGGACCTCTCAAGCTCCAGAAGGAGCCCTGGAGATAGAAGGTTGCTGCGGGGAGCCCCTTTCCCTCTGGTTTCCCTTGGAGCCCAGGAGCCTGAGTCCCCAGCCAACACGCAGACACGCAAAGAGGTAAGAAAAGTTAAAAAAAAAAAACAAACCTAGTGCCGGAAAAGGTTTAAGGAGCAGAAATTTGGACCCTGTCCTCTTTTGTTCTGTCTGTTTGTTGTTTGTCTTTAAGGGTGAGGCCTGAGACATTGACTTCTCTCTCCATAAAGGAGTTTCTGGCGTTCTGGCCAATCATTGTGGGGTCTCAGCCGGCAGCAGCGCCAGCCCTGGAGATGGTTTAAGGGAGCATTGTCGAGGCTTGGGAGTGCATGGTTATTTTTCTCACTAGTATTACTTACTATTCAGGTTGTTTTGGACTAAGCCCTCAAATCCACCCCAGTAAAGTTTCATCCTGGAACAGTAGCTGGGAAGGAGGTGCCTCAGATTGGCCCCAAGATGGGCGATGGGGTGGGGGCAGGGGACTTTGGCCCCAATTATCCTTGCAAAGTAAAGGCTATTATTCCCATTATTAGAGTTGGAGGGAGAGGACGGGGCTAAGAACAGAAGGTGGCATGAAGGTAGCCACTTGGACATCTTGCAAAAGAAAGGACATCTTGCAATTTATGCGGCCAGAGTAGTATTTGCCCTTTACAGGCAGTGGTGGGGAGAGGAACACTATTGCCTGGGTGTTTTTAATGGTGAAGGTTGGCCTGGTAAGCACATTAACTGGCCGATTTGGTCTCAGCATTTTCCAAATACAAACTTCTTTGATCATTCCCAATAGGTGCCCTTAACCTGGGGCTCAAAGGATCTGAAACTCTCTGCGATTGTGGGATTTTTGTGGTATTTCACAATTCCACAAGAAAGCCCAAGGCTTATAAGAAGCCCTGGGAGGGGAAAGAAACAAAGAGAGATTCAGGGAAAGGAGGTAAGATCCCCCAAACCCTGCTGTCTGGCTCCCTAGACACTGATCTCTGAAGCCTGAGATGTGAAGCCTTAAGCTGACCGGGCCACACTTGGCCAAATGGAGGAGTGGGAACTGGAAAGCCCATGAAGGAGACATTTTCTACTGCTTTTAGGACAGGCCTGGGTGTCTCAGCAGATTACAAAACTGGATGTTTCCAGTTACAGTTCTGAGTGTCGACTGGATGGGTCAAAATTTTCCCTTGTTTCCCTCTCCATCTTTTCCCTTCAAACCCAGAAAAATCACCGATTTTCTGTTTTTCTATGTTTGGGAAGAGAAAGAAAGAGAGAGCACAATACCTGAGAGAGAGCAATGAGAGTGGAGAAAATGAAGGAGAGAATTCCAGTAGACTAAAACAATTGCACTGTCTTTCTAACCCAACAGCATTTGAAGCCTGATATTTGTTTTAATCCATCCAGGAAGAGAAGTTGGAGGCAGGGTGGGTGGGAGATTAAGGTCCCAGTCCAATGGAGCACCAACCACTCCCATCACCAGGTCAGTCCTTTCGGAGGTGGTGAAGTGGTAGAACTGTCTTTCTAATTGCAGTATGAAAGGTGGGAGCTCTTCCTCAGGGTCTCCCCACAGCATCTTGCTTGCATTTCTGCTCGTTCAGTGTGTGTGTGTGTGTGTGTGTGTGTATGTTCCTGTTTGTCTGGGGGAGGGGGTGTAAACCAAGGCAGAGGGTAAACTCGCCTCCTGGGGAGCCAAAGGCAATGTGGTTGGGAGTGGAAGGATGGTTGGGAGTGGAGGGATACTTTATCCCTTTTGGGCTAGGGGCTTGAGGAAGCCTCTCTGGACTTGCAGCCCAGTGACCCAGACTCTGGGGCAGGGGGGGTGAGCTGCAGTTCCAAAGGGGGATGTGGAAGGAAGATAATATCAGGAGTAGCCCCTGACTTTTCCTCCAAGGCTCAGGGAAGTGTGTTGAGAAATTCCAACTTTACTCAAGTAACACACCTTCTTCTCTATTATGGGTCTTTGTGCTTCTCTTTCTACTGGAAAGTGCAGTCCTGTGCAGTACATTGCCACACTGAGCATATGTGGAATATGTGAAATACCCTTGTGCACTGTTCTGCTTTGGTGGGGAGAGAGAAAATACATATGTGCAAATACGAATTTCCCAACGGCTACCTTTATTATAGAGCACAACTGGGAGCACGTAATTTTACGTCTCTTTTGCAAGTTTGTATGAATCCTCAATCTTGACACAGTGCTTAAATACTCTGCAAGGCACCACTGTCCTCAGATATGATTCCTCACTGGCTCCTTCGAGGTCACTAATTCCTTGGAGACTCCACAATATGCACCATTCACGATGCACGTGCCTTTATGCCTGCCTCTTCCTACATGTGACTTCAAAAATGGGTAATTTTTGTATTGACCCATGAGGCAGTCCATACAAATCCAGATCCTCTCCCTGCCTTCTGCCGCATCTCATAAACAACACCCTCTCTTCAAAATACGCACACACAGTGTTCTTGCCAGTGTGAGTTTCAAGTTAAGATGGCGGTGCCTGGCAACTCTTCAGATTCAGATGCCGGCTCTCCTGAACAAGGAGGCTGTCCCAAGCCCAAGCACAGTCTGGAGGGCAAGGAAACCTAGGTCCCCTTGCTGCACCGAGAGGGGGTCTGATGCAAGAGGCTGCCCCGTGCATTCTCTTCTCATCCCCTCCAGTGGCCAGTTAGAGAGAGCTGATTCTGCACTTTGGGGACCTGGGGGATTCCATTTGGGCCCAGAATTCCAAGTCAATTTCGAATTTCCATTGGAAAGAACAGGTGTTAGTCCCTTTCAAAGTGTCCCCCTCCCCCAGGCCTCTCAGGGCAGCGGAACCCTGTCTCTCTGGCTATATCCACTTGGAATTCGGGCTTCTGAGTGGACACACTGCATAGAGAGGGCCTGAGCTGGGCCAGAGTTCCAAGTGGAACGAGGAGAGGCAAGCCCCAACTCCCATACACACAACCTTTCTGGGAGGGTCCAACCTGAGCGAACAGAGAGGCCAAGGTGTTGCTCCCCCACCTCCACTCTGGGCCTCACTAAGGAACCTGGATCCGTTCGAGCTCAAGGTTAAACCGGTGGTTCGGGTAGCACACACTCTTCACTGCCCAGTCTGTCCTGAAAATGTAGGTCCAGGGTCTGCGGGCCCCGAAAGGGGTCTTTCACACTGCAGTTCGTTCCTGCATGGTCGTGGCCACGAGCAGCAAGAAAAACGGCAGGGAGTGCCTTACCTACCTCTTTGAACCTCGCTGTCCTCCTCGAGTCCTCATCTGCTACAGGAACCCGGGGCGTCGGCCGCGATAGGGCCTAGGGACGGCGGTGACGGCTCAGGGAGTGAGGGGCGAGGAGGCCCCGGGTGGCCGCCACCCACTCCTCACTTTGCGGCCTCTCCGCACAACGTCTGTGTCTGGGGCGGAGGCGCCTACGGTCTCGGGGGCGCAAAGGGGCTCACGTGTCCTCCGTCCTCCTGGCGGTTGGCGGGTGGGGGAGAAGGACAAGGCCCAGACGGATCGGCGTGGGGGCCTCCTTCTGCGGCATCACCGGGAGGAGCTCCCGCCGACCTCGCCTGCCCCAGCCCGGGGCGCCGTCGGATCCGGGCGCAGCGGGTCCCAGAACTGGCCTTTCGCGCCCCTGAAAAGCAGAGCAGCGGAGGAAAGGCGCCGAGACAAGGAGGGGTGTGTGTGCGTGTGTGCGCGCGCGCGCGCGCGTGTGGGTGTGTGTGTGTGTGAGACAGAAAGAACAGAGTCCGAGGAGCCCTCGCGGAGAAGCCGTCCAATGCAGAAACAGACAAAAGAAGCGGAGGAGGAAGTGGAGTCCGGGGGCAGAAAGGAGCCCCGGGCCTCTGAAGCGAGAGACAAGTTGTCCTTGGAAGTTGGGAATGTGAGGGGGAGGGGCGAGCCAGGAGGCGTTGAGAAGCGGAGGGGTTGCGCAGACCCTCCGCTGAAAGCGACCGACCCGCGTTTAGGACGCAGACCAGGGAGGAGAAGATCACGGGACCCTCCCCTGCCCCCGCCCCCCAGCCCTGTAGCTCTCCAGCTCCAAGCAGCAACTGGGCTCCTACCCGCCCTCCACCCACGGCGGAACCGCTCCCTTCCTGCTGCCCCGCTGAAGGGGCTCAGTCCTTCCTGGGGGACGGCACCAAGGCTGAAGGCTGCCCTTCCGTCCGCCTCCTTTCTTCTATTCTCCTTAAATGGAATTCTCCCCCATTGAATGAACAGAACAAGTGAGACCAGAGAGAACGACCTTGGTCAAGGTCAATGGAAGGGCTTGGAAACTTCGCTTTCTAACGTAGCCCTCAGGACCCCTTTGCGTTTTGGGCCCCCAGGTTAGTAGAATGTCTTCTCTTTCCCGCGGAAACTCAAATAGATTTTCAAACTTATTTCGGTAGGGCTGGTGTCCAGGAGTTGCCCGCCTGGTCTGACACCTAACACCTTCCATCTCAGGCAACACTGGTCTGGGGACCGACCAGACTCCTAATCCAACCCCTTCCTGCAAGTCCTTGTCTGATACAGGGATGGGGTGTGCCTGAGATCTGAGTTCTAGGCCTGGCTCTGCCACTAACTTACTGAGGGACTTGGAGGCTGCCATTCTCTCCACATCTCAGTTTTTTCCTCTGTAAAATGGGTGGAACAGGCTTGGTGATTTATATTTCCCCTCTGCGGCCTCTTAAACGACAGAGATCTAGGCCAGCCAGCACTGCTTTGCTGAGAAAAAATCTCCGAATGCCGATTCTCTTCTACATCCTGTTAACCATAAATATAGAAATATGACAAAATTGAATTTTGTTTCCATGAATGAGTCCTTTTTTCTATTTTTCTTTTCTGTACTTTTTATTGACATATAACATACCTGCAATCAAGGGACTCATATTAAGTGTGGCTCAATGTATTTTTGCACATGTGTATAACCACCTTCTGGCTGGTGCAAATGGTTAACACCCTTGGCTGCTAGTGAAAGGTTGGAGGCTCATATATACCCAGAGGCACCTTGGAAGAAAGGCATGGCGATTTACTTCTGGAAAACCAGCCACTGAAAACCATGTGGGAGCACAGTTCTACTCTGACACACGTGGGGTCTCCCCGAGTTAGAACCCACTTGACAGCCTCTGGTACTGGTGTAATCACCTCTTAGATCAAGATATTTCCAGCGTACCAGAAGACTGCCTTGTAATTCCTTCCAATCAATTACCTCCCTAGTCAATCCCCACCCCAGAAGTAACCATTGTTCTGTCTTCTATCACCCTAGAAAAGAGCCCTGGTGGTGCAGTGATTAAAGCACTCGCTTGGCTGCTAACTGAAAGGTCAGCAGTTTGAACCCATCACCTGGGAGAAAGTTGTGGCAGTCTGCTTTCATAAAGATTTACAGCCTCGGAAATCCTATGAGGGGGGCAGTTCTACTCTATCCTATAGGGTTGCTATGAGTTGGAATCCACTCAATGGCAACGAGTTATCACCCTACATTAGTTTTGTCTGTCCTTGAATTTCATATAAATAAAGTCAGAGTATGTGTTCTGTCGTGTTTGGCTTCATCTGCTCAATATTATATGTGTGGGTTTTGTCCACATTGTCGTGTGTAGCAATAATATATGCTATTTTATTGTTGTGCAATATTCCATTGTATGAATGTATCACAATGTATTTATATATTCTGCTGTTGGTGAGCATTTGGGTTGTTTCCAGTTTGGGACTATCATACAAAAAAAGCTGCTATGAACATTCTTGCACATGTCTTTTGGTGGATACCTGCACTTACAGACCTAGGTGTGGAAACTCTGGGTCGTGGGGTAGGGATGTATTTTTCTTTTTTTTTTAGACAAACAATTTCCAAAGTGATTGACCAATTTACACTCCCATCAGCAATGTATGAGAGATCCAGTTGCTCCATAGCTCTTCCAACCCCTGATGTTGCCTGCCTTTTTATTTTAGCCATTCTGGTGGGTATGTAATGATTTTGCAATGTAGTTTTAATTTGCATTTTTGATGACTAGTTGAGCATCTTTTCATGCATTTATTGGCTGTTCAAATACCCTATTCTGTGAGAGTCTTTTTTCATTAAGGAATTGATTCATCCAGAAATCATTAACTGCTAGACATTGGGTGTATGGTGGTAAGACTTCAGCAGGGCTCACCATCATACAGCCCACACTTTAGAGGGAAGACTGGAAGGAAGCCAGAAGTCACTGTGGAAAATGCAAGGAAATAGGTCCTGAGACCCTGGGGAGCACCTTACCTGGGGGGTGGGGTTGGCGATAGAAGAGCGGAATCTTTCATTCATTCAAAATATGTTTATTCTTTCCACACAGGAGTGAACATTTTTATTGTGCATTTTAAAGTTTGTGTGTGTTTTAAAATGTCCATTATTTGTTTTTTTCTCCAAATTACATTATTAATGTTGTGGCAAGTAAAAATAGGATTAAAAAAAAGATGAATAAAAATTAAGCTAATCCTCTCCACTCCTTGGAGATAACCAATGTTTGTAGCCTGGTGTTTTTTTTTTTTTTTTCATACCTTTCTCCCTTGCTCTTACAAAAGTAAAAACACACACACAGAGAAGTTTTGTTTTTCTGCTTTTTTAGAGACAGCAATATCATCTGTATTTTACTTTTCAGCCAGGTTGTTCTTAGGAGTTGATCAAAGAGTAAGTATGTTTTAAACTTAAATAGCTCTTGCCAGGTAACTTTCTTAAAAGGCTGCAGTAATTCTCATTTCCACCAACAATGTTATTATTCTTTACCATATGTACCAGTGTGACAGAGAAAAGTTATCTCTTTTGTTTATTTCCGTTGCTTTTACTTGAATATTGAGAAAGCTGCGCATGTTTCTGTATATTTACTGACCATTTGCATATGATCATTATGTAATTTCTTTCAAAATCCCCCTTTTTAAATTTTTATTGTGCTTTAAGTGAAAGTTTACAAATCAAGCCAGTCTCTCATACAAAAACTTACACACACCTTACTATGTACTCCTAGTTGCTCTCCCCCTAATGAGACAGCACACTCCTTCTCTCCACCCTCTATTTCCGTGTCCATTCAGCCAGCTCCTGTCCCCCTCTGCCTTCTCATCTCCCCTCCAGACAGGAGCTGCCCACATAGTCTCATGTGTTTACTTGATCCAAGACGTTCCCTCCTCCCCAGTATCACTAAAACTCCCCTGTTTCGTACTGACTTGTTTGCAGTTCTCTTAGAAAATCTCAAAATACCTTTGTGAATTCTAGTTACCAACCCTTTGTTGGTCACCTGCGTTGCAAATATTTCTACCGATTAATCGATCACTATTCATTTTGTTTAAAGTATTTTTTCATATGTTTTAAAAATAAGATCAAAGATGATTATCTTTTCTTTTAGAAAGAACAAAGATGCTTGCATTTCCTTTTAGAAAATTTGGGCATCTGGTTTTATTTACAAATTTCTCTCCAACCCATGGGTTGTTCATATACACACCCGTATTACTTTTCTACTGCTGCCATTACAAATTACCATAAGCTTAGTAGCTTTTACAACATAAATGTATTATCTTACAGATTTGTGGGTTTAGAAGTCTGACAAAGGTCTCACCAAGCTAAAATCAAGCTGTTGGAAGGGCTGCTTTAAATGGAATCACTCAGAATGTAGTATTTTGTGTCTGGCTTCTCTTACTGAGCATAATAAATTTGAGGTTTATTCATGTTGCTGTATGTTTCAGTAGTTGATTTGCTTTTTATCACTGGGTAGTATTCATTGTATGGACACACCACAATTTATTTATCCATTTGGTAATTGGTAGGCTTTGGGGTTTTTTCAGGTTGGAACTAGTACAAATAAAGCTGTCATAAACATTCATTACAAGTCTTTGTGTGGACAGATGTTTTCATTTCTCTCAGAGAGTACCTAGCAGTGAGATTTCTGGGTATATTTCTGGGTGTGTATTTACCTCCTTAAGAAACTGCCTGTGGTAGGCAGAATTCTAAAAATCCCATGCCCCAAGATTCCTGTCCTCTGGTCATTCAGTCAACACTAATCGAGGTACTGCTGTGAAGGAATTTTTTTAAATTGTACTTTAGATGAAGGTTTACAGGACAAACTAGTTTCTCATTGAACAGTGAGTACACATATTGTTCTATGACATTGGTTAACAACCCCACGACATGTCAACACTCTCCTTTCTCAACCTTGGGTTCCCTATTACCAGCTTTCCTGTCCTCTCCTGCCTTCTAGTCCTTGACCCTGGGCTGGTGTGCCCTTTAGTCTCATTTTGTTTTATGGGCCTGTGCAATCTTAGGCTGAAGGGTGAACCTCAGGAGTGACTTCATTACTGAGCTGAAAGGGTGTCTGGGGGCCATACTCAGTGTTTCTCCAGTCTCTGTCAGGCCAGCAAGCCTGGTCTTTGTTTTTGAGTTAGAATTTTGTTCTACATTTTTCTCCAGCTCTGTCTGGGACCCTCTGTTGTGATCCCTGTCAGAGCAGTCAGTAGTGATAGCTAGGCACCATCTGTTTGTACTGGACTCAGTGTGTTGGAGGCCATGGTAGATGTGGTCCATCAGTCCTTTGAACTAATGTTTCCCTTGTATCTATAGTTTTCTTCATTCTTCATTGCTTCCAGAGGGGAGAGAACAGTGGAGTATCCTAGATGGCCGCTCACAGGCTTTTAAGACCTCAGATGCTACTCACCAAAGTAGAATGTAGGACATTTTCTTTATATACTATTTTATGCCAATTGAGTTAGATGTTCCCCGAGACCATGGTTCCCATAGCCCTCAGTCCAGCAATTTGGTCCTGCTGTGGAGGAATTTTGTAGATGTAATTAAGGTTACTAATCAGTTGACTTTAAAGTAGAGAAATTATCCTGGATTATGCAGGTGTGTCCAAGGAGAATACCCATCAGTCTATGAAAGCAGAAGAGGAAGGCAGAAGAGTCAGTCAGAGAGATGCAACAGAGGGGAAGTCAGAGAGAGTCATGCTGTACTGTGTTCAAATCCCAAGTCTTCCTCTAACTAGCTGTGTGAATAGAGACAAATTACTTAACCTCTTTGAGCCTCAAATACAAACTGGAACTAATTAATGTCTATCTTTCAATGTATCTTCATAGAGAAGGCTAACTCCAACCCCTACAGTTTGGAGAGAAAGAAAAGTATTGAATAGACTAACCAGACTAAAAAAAAAAATAAAGTTTTTGTTTTTAACTAGAGGTCCTATCACAAAGAGACCTCTATTCTTCTTCTCCAAAAAGGAATATGGGTGGCTGTAGTATATGGCATGAAGAATTTAATTTAGACCCAAGATGATATTTTTTGTAGCATAAGTAATTTAACAGAAAATTAATGACTGGGGGGCGCAAAGGTTGCAAAAGCCACTTTATTAGGATCTCGGAACATAGAAGGCAGCTTCATCTGGATGAGAAGGCTTGGTCATGGTCCTGTATGGGCAGGAAGATAGCTAGATCAGTGGTTTTCAGACTTTTTTGGTCAATCTCATAGAAATATATGTGTGGAAAGAGAGAGAGAAAGGGGTGTGTCTTTCTTAATATCTGTGTGAGAGAGTACATGTACTGGGTCACTATGCACTCTAATACTTTTCTGATCTATTATATTTCAATTTTTAAAGTGATTGCCACAATCCACTAAATTGTTCACATAACTTATCAATGAGTTACAACCCCAGTCTGAAACACCTTAATGTAGATTCTTTCTTTCATTTCAGCACGAATTTGAGAAAGGCTCATTCTCATTCCATACTTGATATTTTCAGCATAAATCTTCTGGATTTACATAAATTACAATTCTCCCAAGTAACCAGAAGTTTGGCTAGAATTATCTCGGTATTGCCCGTGGTTGTTGCTTCTCTTTGAGAGTAAACCAAAAAAATTAAGAGCATGGTTATGCAGCCTGATTATTTGGGTTGAAATTCTTATTCTGCCTTTAGCTGGCTCTCTCACCTACTTCAGTTTCTTCATCTGTAAAACCCAAACGATAATAATAGTAGTATTTGCTTCTGGATCAGCCATGTAAAGCAATTAACACAGGGCCTGGCATATACTAAGTGTAAAAAATGTTAGAAATTAGTTATTATTTTTTAAAACTGTCAACGTTGTTTTCTTGCAGCCAAAACCAAAACCCAAAACCAGTGCCGTTAAGTGGATTCGAACTCATAGCGACCTCATAGGGTTTCCGAGGCTGTAAATCTCTACGGAAGCAGACTATCACATCTTTCTCCTGGGGAGCCTCTGGTGGTTTCGAACCACAGATCATTCGGTCAGCGGTCAAAGGGAGTCCTGAAAAGTCGGTTTATCCATAAGCAGCGTTAAACTAAGGAAGGAAAACTCTAGGCAATAAATTGGGGATCTTTGGAAGGTTTCGTGTTGGACCTGCCTTACCATGGACAGACACTAGAGGGTGCTCCGCGCTCAGAAAGCCGCATGCTTCCTTGCTCAGGAACAGCTGTACAAGCGAGAGTTAGAGCTGAAAGCCCTGGAACTTTCCTATCCAGTCTGGTGATTTACAGTGAAGTAGCTCCAGTGTTGTTTCCGAAACGAAGAACTTTGGTGGCGGGGGGGGGGGGGCGGTGAGCGGGAGAGGGCGGTTAGGAGGAAGCAGCAAATGGCTTTATAGAGCAAAAAACTGGCTTTCTCAAACTTTCACCATTTGGTTTTCCTCTGGACTGTTGTTACCTTGGTCTAACACATAGATCCAATGGGAGCATCTGAGACCTAAATAAACATAATTACGTATTGACAAGTGCTGGCATGGATGACCATTAAACATTATGGGAGCTCACGGGGGATAGGAGCTGGGGAGGGCTGGCTAGAATGGCTTCCCTAAATTCAGGGGTCCTGGTCCTCTCTGAAGAGTTCCTGGGTGGTGCAACCGGTTGAGCACTCTACTAACCGAAAGGCTGCTGAAAGTTCACAGCCTTGGAAACCATATGGAGTGCAGTTCTACTCTGCAACGCATGGGGTCGCCATGAATAGGAATGGACTAGTGGACGACTGATTTGGTTTTTGTTTGTTTTTTGGTTGTTCCTCTCTGGAATACACAGAAAAGGTCTTTTTGTCCACATCTGGCTTTCGGGTATTTAAAAACAGCTTCATGCTCCACTTCATGTCTCTCATGTGAAATGATTTCCAGGCTTTTCATTAAGTTGATCGCTCCCTTCAGAATTTTAGGAAGGCAAATAAGAGATGGGTAACTACTGGGCTTAAGCAGCTCCCATTATCTCATTTAATTAACTTTTGATTTTCATTTAATCCTCATAACAATACTATGGGGCTGAGTTTATTACCCATATTCTACAGATTTGGATACAGCAAATTTGCTAACTGCCCAAAGTCCTACACTTGGGAAATGGCAGGACCAGAATTCGAACCCAAATAGTCTAGCTTCACAACATATTTTCTGTTTCATTTAGAATAATAAAAGCCACAGCAATGAACAGTAGAGAGGGTGCCAGATATTCTGCTAAGTGTTTTACATTTATTAACTCATTTATATCATTTAAGGGTCACCCCTTTTATTAGTACAAAAATTTTAATTCAGAAAAATAAACAGAATAACAACAAACAACCATGTGCTTATCACCCAAAGTGAAAAAATTATTCACAGTAAAGCCAAAACAATCTTGGAAAAGAAGAACAAAGTAGGAGGAGTCACACCTCCCTATTTCAAAACTTACTACAAAGCTACAGTAATCAAAACAGTGTGGTACTGGCATAAGAATATTTTCAACAAATGGCGCTGGGACAACTGGATATCCACATGCAAAAGAGTAAATTTGGACCTCTACCTCCCATCATATACAAAAATTAACTCAAAATGGATCACAGATGTCAATGTAAGAGCTAAAACTATTAAACTCTTAGAAAAAAACACTGGTGTGAATCTTTTGTGACCTTGAATTAAGCAATGGTTTTTTAGATATGAAGCCAAAAGCACAGCCCATCAAAGAAAAAATACGTAAATCGGACTTTATCAAATTAAAAACGTGTACGTCAAAGAAGAGCCCTGGTAGTGCAATGGTTAAGAGCTTGACTGCTAACCAAAAGGTGGGCAGTTTAAATCCACCAGCTACTCCTTGGA
Source organism: Elephas maximus indicus (assembly GCF_024166365.1). Classification (NCBI taxonomy): domain Eukaryota; kingdom Metazoa; phylum Chordata; class Mammalia; order Proboscidea; family Elephantidae; genus Elephas; species Elephas maximus. The sequence continues at coordinate 44,872,036 of NC_064837.1, read as the reverse complement.
AACCCTCTGGGGGCAGTTCTTACTCTGTCCCATAAGGTCGATATGAGTAAGAATCAACTTGAGGGCAAAGAGTTTGGTACATCAAAAAACACTACCAAGAGTGTGAAAAGACAACGCTCGGAACGGGAAAGGGTTGTTCTGATCTCATATGGCAATCAATGAACCTCTTCATCTCCTTGAGCTTCAAGTTCCTTCTATGAAAATGAGAATGGTAATAGCTGCCCAGCCCACCTCGCAGAGTCAGAATGGTGTTCAGATGATCTAAGGATGCGCTGGACACCCTTTCACACACACGTGCTCCTCTGGATTGCTTTTGGTTGGTCTCTGGTCTCTGTTGCTTTACCAACTTCACATTATCATGGGCCACGTGTATATCTCCAACTTGTTCCCTGGATGTCCAAAGAAGCCATGTCTGGTGTTTAGAGGAATTGAAGACAAGGTCTTTTGCAGGTTGCTCCTGTGTTTCTTTTATATTAAGAAATGCTATGGTTATATTAAGAAACTTTCTGTTGAGATTCTGGGTAGTTGTCAGGGACTGGGAGAGGGGAAATTGGGAGTTATTGCTTAATGGGTGCAAGATTTCTGTTTGGGGTGATGAAAAGGTTTGGGGATAAATAGTGGCTGGTATGGTGGCACAACTTTGTGAGTGTAATGCCACTTAATTGTACACTTAAAATGGCAAATTTTGTTATATATAGTTTATCACAATTAAAAAAAAGAAAACATTGCTCTGTTTGCTTCTGTTCTCAGAGTGTTTTAAGACTTCGTTTTGCAGAAAGCAAATGGAGGTGCAGAGCCACAGGGGAGCAAAAGCAGTGAATACTGGCTTTCAACTCGTTTATTAGCAGTTATGGAAGGAAAGTGGAGAGAGAGCAGGTGGAAAGGTGGGTTGAAGCCGTGAGAAGCCCACTCCTCACACCTGGGTGCAGTGCACCCTAAAGAGGCCTTAGTGCGCTGGCTCCCGGGGTTAACCTCTCAGGACTGTATCCGGAGCAGCGCGGGGGCATGAGGAGGAGGAGCGGTGCCAGGCTGGGAAACAAGAAGCGGCTGCCTTTAGTAGCAGCTGCCACGAAGTGTTTCCTCAGCCAGAGAGCAAGTGGTGTTGGTGCTGAATTGGTTAATCTGCTCCACACAAAGTTCGGTTCCGGCCTTAGAGGGGCCCGCCCAGCCGCCTCTGGCCCCCAAGACAGGGTGGGGGCTGCGTTGCAAGGCTTGGCTCAGAAGATGCTCGGGGCGGTGGCCCACGGCAGGGAAAACCCTCAGCTCTGGCCTCCCAGTGATCAAAAGCTGACTTCAGGTGAGCGAAGGAGGGGGGCGATGTGACGTCACTCTGGGTGTCCCAGGTGGTCACGAGGACGCGAGGTGCTCGCCACTTCTCTGGTCCTGTCTGTCCTTTCTCAGGGATTGTGTCTGAACGATGAGCGCCCTGCGGGTAGACTCAGCTGTGGACAACTGTCCCACTCCGGGTTTCATATTTCCTCGGGCGGCCGGCAGGGGTCAGTGTTTGGCCGCAAGTGAACAGGCAGGTCGGGACTGCCTGCCTGGCCCCTCTACTGGATGAAATTTGGTGAGGAGAGGAATACACGTGGGACCGTGTAAAAGCGAGGAGGCGCGCGTACAAGGGTACCTGGAGCGCCACCCAGTGTGTCCTGCTCTGATCTATCACTGTGTGCGACCATGTCCTCCTCGCTAAGGCTTTCCTCCAGAACTTGACCTTGTACAGCCCCACCTCTGTTTTCCCTGGGATTGGGTCAGACTTCTAGCCTAGTTCTAATTGTTCCTGGTTGCATTTACCCAATGAGCTCCTTCTTTCAAAACTTGTTAGACAAAGCTTCTTTGCTGTCTGTTGAGTTCAAACTCAACCAAAATATATGAATTCCTTTGGACCTTGACAATTATGTCAAATCAGCGCTTAAAGTGTCCCAAATTAAGAAGCAAAGTTATGGAGTACAAAGAATAATTCCACCTGGAAGGCATTATGCTGAGTGAAATTAGTCAGTTGCAAAAGAACAAATATTGTATAAGACCACTATTACAAGATCTGGAGAAATAGTTTAAACTGAGAACACATTCTTTTGCGGTTACGAGGAGGGGAGGGAGGGAGGGTGGGAGAGGGTTTATTTATTGATTAGATAGTAGATAAGACCTACTGTAGGTGAAGGGAAGGACAACACTCAATACCGGGGAGGTCAACACAACTGGACTAAACCAAAAGCAAAGAAGTTTCCTGAATAAACTGAATGCTTCAAAGGTCAGCAAAGCAGGGGCAGGGGTTTGGGGACTATGGCTTCAGGGGACATCTAAGTCAATTGGCAAAATAAAATCTATTAAGAAAACATTCTGCATCCTGCTTTGAAGTGTGGGGTTTGGGGTCTTAAACACTAGCAAGTAGCCATCTAAGATGCATCAATGAGTCTCAACCCACCTGGATCAAAGGAGAATGAAGAACACCAAGCTTACAAGGTAATTATAAGCCCAAAGGACAGAACTAGAGATTACATCATCCTGAGACCAGAAGAACTAGATGGTGCCCAGCCACAACTGATGACTGCCCTGACAGGGAACACAACAGAGAAGCCCTGAGGGAGCAGGAGAGCAGTGGGATGCAGACCCCAAATTCTCATGAAAAGACCAGACTTAATGGTCTGACTAGGACTAGAAAGACCCTGGCGGTCAGGGTCCCCAAATCTTCTGTTGGCCCAGGACAGGAACCATTCCTGAAGCCAACTCATCAGACATGGATTGGACTGGACAATGGGTTGGAGAGAGATGCTGATGAGGAGTGAGCTACTTGCACCAGGTGGACACCTGAGACTATGTTGGCATCTCCTGTCTGGAGGGGAGAAGGGAGGGTAGAGGGGGTTAGAAACTGGCAAAATGGTCATGAAAGGAGAGACTGGAAGGTGGGAGTGGACTGACTCATTTGGGGGAGAGTAAATGGGAGCATGTAGTAAGGTGTATATAAGTTTATATGTGAGAGACTGACTTGATTTGTAAACTTTCACTTAAAGCACAATAAAAATTATTAAAAAAAAAAATAATAATTCTACATGGTCCCTGTTGAGAGGAAGCCCATAGTCTAGTGCTGGGCACAAACTATTATCACCCCATGCATGATTTCTGATAAAGGAATTCCCAAACCTGCTCCCAAAGTGCCTAACTTTACCTGGGGTGAGGGAAGGCTTCCTGGAGGAGGTGCCCCTTGAGCGGTCTCAAAAGGTCCCAAGTTCTTTAGGCAACTGAGTCTTATTCATTTGGGTGCCTAGTATGAGCATGGCTCATAGAGCTTAAACCAAAACCATTTGCTGTTGAGTCAATTCCGACTCCTAGCGACCATATGCATTGAGTCTAATAATAATACTGAATGCAAGCTTTTCAGTGCGATGTGTTGACATGTGACCTGGATGGAAACTGGGAAAATTCATTCTAAGACTAGTTTCTCTGCTGTCTGTTGAGTTAAACTCAATCAAGATGCATGAATTCCTTTGGACCTTGACAATTTAGGGTCCAAAATGTCCCAAATTAAGAAGCAAGCACAATATTCAGGACTAACACCTTAGGGAGGCTTAACTGCCATAAAGTGACAGCCAAATTGACAAGCCTCTAACCCCTGGAGGAGGCACCAGAGGAGGGGCTGGTGACCAAAGAGGGAGGACCCAAAGTTTCACTTCACTTGCCATACTTCTTTGCCCAGAGTCCATGAGCAGTCCTGGGATAATAAGTACTTATGCTCTGACTCCAAGAAGGGATGTAGAGAGTCACTGTCACAGGGCCCTAGGGGTGTGTATGTGTGTATATTCCATTGGGGCTTCACCCTCCTGTAGGACCCTTGGAGGCTCAGTCTGGTTCCTCCGGCTGGTTCTCGCCCATACCAATCTAACTGGATTCACTGGCCATGAGCTGAGTTATTGCCTACCTGGACCACATACCTTTCTTAGCTCCCCAGCTTACCTCTTCCAAGTAATGATGCCTGCAACCCTCCATAAGTATATATAACTGGACGTATGGATAATTATTTCTTGGCCTCATGCCAGACAGTGTTGCCAAATTGGAAAGAGGACAAGGCTTGGAGTCAAGAGAGTTGAGTCCAAGGTCCTGCTCTGCCAATTACCAGCTGTGTGACCTTGGGCAAGTCACTTTATCTCTCTGTGTCAAGTTTCTCATCTTTAAAAATGAGCTAATGATAGTAAGAATAGCTGTTATACCATGCGCGAAGTATTTATATGCCTTGTACTCTGTATTATCACCTCAATGCTTCAGATGAGGGAACTCTCTGAGAAATAAACAGCAGCAGGTGAGTATCAGGGTCAATATCTGGACCTGGATCTGTCCCTTTCTACTATGATACTCTGACTTGAAACAATATAGTGAGAATTGAAGCGTGAAAATTATGTTATCATTCTGACAGTTCGGCCTGAATCCTGGTTGGTGCTCTCTCCGGCTAAGAGAGGAAATAGAAGAGGTCAGTTTTTCAATTGTTAGAAGGTCCCTAGTCAATGGACTTGTAAAACCAGCCCATTAGAATATAAGCTCCAGGAGAGCAGAGACCTCATCTATCTTGCTCACTGCTCTGAGCTTGTTGCTCAACATAGCACCTGATTTTTTTTTATGCACAGTAGATGATAAATAAGTATGAAGGTGTATATAAATTCTTATACTTTCTATTTTCCTTCCAAAACAGATCCTAACACAGAGCCATCTTTCATACTGACCATTCGATTAGCAGGCAGGTGACACTAATTACTAGCTCTAATGGCCATTGTCTAGTTTAATTAAAAGAGATTATTGAATCCCCTGAAACTCCTACCACCCTTCCACTACCTAAATCATGGAGATTCAATAGCAGTCTAATCTGTATGTTTAAAAGATAAATAAATTGAGCAAACTAGATTAATGACTCATCCTTGTGACTTGTGGCATTGAGAATAAGGTGTGTGGAAATGCCAAATGTGATAAACTGAAGTTTCTGAAAAGATGCTGTGGGCAGATGCCTGTAGGCCTGGGTCCAAATGTCTCAGGAATGTTTTCATATGTGGCTCCAGGGACTTCAGCAACCCTCAGCCTTATCTCCATCCTCACTCTGCTTCAATAATCTATTTGTCCCTTGTCCAAAGCATTTTTGAGGACCTCGATGTTTTTGGTGTTGATCAGGCTCATAGGCCTAAATTTCCAATCTGTCTGGCCTTGTTCACTAGCCGTGACCTGGATTCTCACCTTTCTAGACCCCTAGACCTAGACAAAATCCTAGATCAAACCAAAATCTGCTGCCACCAAGTTGATTCCAACTCATAGGGACCCTATAGGACACAGTAGAACTGCTCCATAGGGTTTCCAAGGCTGTAATCTTTATGGAAGCAAACTGCCACATCTTTCTGTCACGGAGCAGCCAGTGGGTTCACACTGCCAACCTTTCTGTTAGCAGCTGAGCACTTTAACCACTGTGCACCAGGGCTCCTTAAATCCTAGACAGACGTGTGAATATTGATCAATAGGGTGGCAACAATAGGCAGACAGAGTAAAGGCAGCTTTCGATTCAAACCAGTCGTAGTTTCTGAGAAGTAAATTGGAAAATAAAAACAGGTCATCTTTTCTGGCTCACTCCCTATTAAAAAGAAATTTTTTTTTTTTAATACTCCCTCTAGGTTCATTAAAAAAAAGAACAATCAAAATCCGTGGGTTTTTTTTTTTGGCAGTGGGAAGGGCAAAGGCCTGGATTGGAGTCCTGAATCAGCCAACTTCTTAGCTTATTCTCTCAGCTCTAGTTTCCTTACTAATTGGAGACAATATTCTCTCCTGGATTCCTCTTCTCTGAATATTCCTTTTATTCCCATTGTGAATTCTTCCTCTTCTACTCTCTCCTTAACCCTTGGCAGATTCCATCTTCAGAATTCTATTTTTCTCACCCTTATACCCTTTCACTGGAAAGTCTCACCCATTCGTGGTTCTCACTGCCACCTATATAGGGGTGATTCCCAGATTCATATCTCTAGACCTGTCTTCTTTACTACTCTTCACACTAAATGAAAAATAAAACAACAACAATAACAACAAAAATACAACTATGCCAAGAAATTTGGAAGACAGCTCCCTGGCCAACCAACAGAAAGAGATCCATATTTGTACCGGTTCCAAAAAAAGGTGATTCAACAGAATGCTGAAATTATCAAATATCATTAATATCACACACAAGTAAAATGTTGCTGAAGATCACTCAAAAGCAGCTGCCGCAGTATATCAACAGGAAACTGCCAGAAATTCAAGCCAAAATCAAAAGAGGATATAGAACCAGGGATATCATTGCTGATGTCAGATGGATCATGGCTGAAACCAGAGAATACCAGAAAGATGTTTGCCTGTGTTTCAATAACTATGCCTTTGACTGTGTGGATCATAACAAATTATGGATAACATTGCAAAGAATAGGAATTCCAGAACACTTAATTGTGCTCATGAAGAACCTGTATATAGATCAAGATGCAGTTATTTGAACAGAACAAGGGGATACTGGGTAGTTTAAAGTCAAGAAAGGTGTGTGTCAGGGTTGTAGCCTTTCACCATGCTTACTCAGTCTGTATGCTGAACAAATAATCCAAGAAGCTGGAATATATGAAGAAGAACACTATATCAGGATTGGAGGAAGACTCATTAACAACCTGCAATATGCAGATGACAGAGCCTTGCTTGCTGAAAGTGAAGAGGACTTGAAGCACTTACTGATTAAGATCAAAGTCTACAACCTTCAGTACCGATAGCACCTCAACATAAAGAAAACAAAAAATCTCACAACTGGACCAAAAAGCAACATCATGTCGTGATAAACGGAGAAAAGATTGAAGTTGTCAAGGGTTTTATTTTACTTGGGACCACAATCAATGCCCCTGGAAGCAGTAGTTAGAAATAAAAAGACACATTGCATTGGGCAAATCTGCTGCAAAAGGTCTCTTTAAAGGGTTAACAAGCACAGATGTCACTTTAAGGACTAAGGTGCGCCTGATCCAAGCCATGGTGTTTTTAATTGCCTTATATGCATGTGAAAGCTGGACGATGGATAAGGAAGACTGAAGAAGAATTGATGTCTCTGGATTACAGATTTGGCAAAGAGTGTGGAATATACCATGGCCTGCCAGAGAGCGAACAAATCTCTCTTGGAAGAAGTACAGCCAGAATGTTCATTAGAAGCAAGGATGGTGAGACTTTTTCTCATATACTTTTGACATGTTATCAGGAGTGACTAGTCCCTGGAGAAGGACATCATTTTTGGTACAGTACAGGGTCAGTGAAAATGAGGAAGACCCTTGAAGAGATGGATTGACACAGTGGCTACAACAATGGGCTCAAGCACAATGATTGTGTGGACGGTGCAGTGCTGGGTGTTTCGTTCTGTTGTACGCAGGGTTGCTCTGAGTTGGAACTTACTCTACGGCACCCAACAACAACAGCAGCAATTCCTACTACTGTTTTCTGTGTTCAGGCCCTCTCTGGCAATCATCTGGAATACTGCAGTAGTTTCTTAGTTGCTTTCTCTGCTCCTAGTCTCATTCCTCCTAATCCATCCTCCTCTCCACTGACTGTAGCCTGCCTTTGTTTTCCTGGATGAAATATGTATGTATTTTTCTAATCATGTTAAAAACTTGAGATCATTTAAAATATCAATTAATACAGAAACAGAATAAGGAAGATTTTAAATTTACCACGATGAGTTGACATTTTAGTGACAATTCTTTTTCCTATCTCTTTATTTTTACAAATGTGTTTTTTTTTTCTTATCTTCAGATTTATTACAGGTCACACCCTACCTTGAACATTATGCTCTATGAGTATAGAATTGCTTATAATTTCCTTGCACATACCACGTTATTTGTTTCTCACTTTGCCTTTGCTTGCACCTGAAACACCTTTTTGTATATTCTTCACCTGAGCAACCCCTCTTTAACCTTCATACTTCAGCTGTGGTGTCATCTCTTCAAGGAAGTTTTCCCTGAAGCCCCTAAGTATACCTGTGTTCTTCCATAGCAGCGATATTAGCACATGGCACATTTTATCTGTATATAGGTTAGTTTCTCTTACTTAGACTATAAACCCCTTTTGGATAGGAACTGTATCTTAGCCATCTTTAATATCCCCAGCCTTTATCTCTTGTATTACTTTAATTAGTTGAAGGCTAACTGGCTGTAAAAAGGAGACTCAAAAATACAGCGTCTCGAATAAAAATAGAAGTTTATTTGTCTCCTACATGGCAGTCCTGAGCTGAACAGTTCCAGTTGGTACTGGATTCTGCCCCACATGGCCAACTGAGGACCCTGGCTCCTTCCATGTTGTTGCGTCACCATTTGCTAAGGCTTTGTCCTTATCTGCTTGATGGAATCTGTAGACACATCTGGGCTCCAGCTTCAGGAAGAAAGAAGAGACTGTGGAAAAGCATAAGCCCAGCGTCTTAAAGCTCAAGACCCAAGTGAGCTTCATCGCTTCTGCTCACATTCTATTGGTGAGAACTTAGTCAGAAGGCCATACTTTGTTAAAAGGGAGGCTGGGAAATGTAGCCTCCTGTTGAGTATCCATGAGCTATGCTACACCTTTATTGTAAAAAAAGGAAAAAACCAAACCTGTTGCCTTGGAGTCCATTGCGACTCATAGTGACCCTATAGGGCAGAATAGAGTTGCCAAGGAGAGCCTGGTGGATTCAAACAGCCAACCTTTTGGTTAGCGGCTGTAGCATTTAACTACCATGCCACCAGAGTTTCTAACACCTCTATTATAGTTCCCTTATTTGCAATTTCTGAAATCTTGAAAGGTCTGAAAACCATAAGTTGTTTTTTTTTTTAACATTTGGCACAAAATCATGTGGTGGCAAAGTCTGACTTGAAATGCTTGAAATGACATGACTGGAAATGACATGAGGAATGTGTAGAGGCATCTATAAACACTGTAGCCTTTAACCACTTAGGGTAAATATTCATGTGTTTTATTCTACTGGGGGAATTAATAATATACAGTGTATGCAACATATCTCCTTTCTGAAAGTTGAACAATTCTGAATTTCAAAACTCATCTACAGTATTGATATTAGGCCTAAGCAAGGGGGCCCCACATTTTGAGGGCCCTGGTTTGGCCTTCCTCTGGCTGGCCCTTTTCCACTAGGTGAGGGATCTATGAGGCAAAAGAATGGTTCCACCCAGAGCATGAGCACTTTAGATTGTAGACCATGTCCCAGGTACTTGGGGCATAAAATTTATTGCCCAAATGCTTCCAAGCCTATGTAGGCCTCTTTCCTGGCACTAAAGTCTGTGTAGGCCTTGTTAATGGGCCTATGTGCCACTGACCTGTGTACTCGTAAGCCCAGAACATGGCCAAAGGGCAGCTGTTTGAAACAGGTAGGAAGAGAGATTTATTGTGCAGACTGAGGTAGCTACATATGTGCTCCTGAGGCCCTCAAGGTAAAGAAAGAGCTGAGAGTACAAAAAGAAAGAGGATAGGCAAAGATGTCCAAAATTGTAAACTTGAACCTGATAGTATTTGTCAAGGTAGGCAGAACATATTTTGTTTAACAGATTGTTAGCTTGATTTATAAAAGTAAATATATTAGACATATGTATGTGGACCTTTGTTTGTAATCTTGCCCCAGGGTGAGTCTATACAAAACCCACGGTAAAGTTTTGGAGAAGGGATTGGGGACCAGTACTATGGGAAAAAAAGGAAAATGGATACAACAGTTCCATTCTTGTACTTAGCAGTTATTCAGTAAAGGATTATTGAACTGAAATAGGGATAACGACTAGCTCACAGGGTTGTTTCATAATTTATATATCGTATTCTTTGCAAAGATCAAAGAATACAATATATAAATTATGAAAGACTCAACAAATATGGATGATAATGAATATGCTAGACTGAGTGCATTTTGGGAGTGGAGTATGGATCAGGGTAATCCAAGAGTAGATCTAGAGTAGATGAGTTAGGGAAGATGTAAAAATTTTTTGACAATAAAAAAATTAAGGAATGTTAGTAGCTGCATTAGTTAGGAATCTTGTTGAAATACCAGAAATCAACTCAAGATAGCTTAAACAAAAAGGAGAGACTGATCAAAAGAGAAGAGAAACACATCCAGACCTCCTCAAGCAGGAAAAGTTACAACTTCCCAGGGGGAACTCAGGTAGTATTTTCTCTTTGCTTCTCATCTCTGCTCCTTTTTCATTTAGGTCTGATACATTTTTTTCTGTCTCTACAGACCAGCTTCTGCTTCTCAGTTTGAACAGAGAAATGTGATTTTCCAGATTCAGTCACACAAAGAGAATTTTTTTGTCTTTGTCTCTATTATAAATTGTAGAGAAAGGAGTTCTGTCTCAGTTAATTCAACTGAGACCAGAGGAACGGGGCCCAGCTGTTCAAATGGGTTGAACAACCTATTCAAAGGTAGTAACCTACGGTGAAGAGAACAGTTAAAAGGGACAGTCATTGTGATGTGATCAGGGATCCCACTATAACCGACCTGTTGGCTTCCCACCCTACAACACACTTGCTCCCAGACATACAAAAGGGGCCTCTGCCTGAGATTTTCTGGGAGTTAGATCCTTGTCTTCGCTACGAGTCAGAATCGACTCGATGGTAGATCCTTGTCTATAGCGCCCCAAAAATTTGGAGAGGGGGAGGTGCTTACACCTCAAGAATAACTCTTTCCAAAGAACACCTTCTCACAAAGGCCCTCCACAATGCGTTCTTGACCCTTTCGTGATCCCCCAAAAAGTGAGGGAATTTGAGAATCATGTAACAGATTCTTAACCACTTCTGAAAATCTCCTTGTAGTGATTTTGCTTCCCACCTTGTTATTTTACAACTAATGTATATTGGTGCTTAGTGAGAATTTTAATTTTAATACCCTGTTAGAGATGGATTAGATAGATAAATAGATGGAACAGAATATATTCCTCTATATGTGTATATATTTGACTGTATACATGAATATGTGATGTATATTGTTTTTTCTTTATTGTTGTATACAGGCAGGGTTCTGAGTTGTAACTCTAGCTAGTTTAAGGGAAATAATGATAGAGTTTATTTTCTGACCTAACTGGAATATCCAGGGAGCTTTAGGTGCTATGGGATTTAGTGACTCTAAGATGTCATTATCTTGCTCATGATGGTTCTATGTCCCTTCCTCCTTCTCTCTTTCCTTCCCTTCTTTTCTCTCCCTCTTCCTTCTTCCCTCCCTCGCTCCCTCCCTCCATTTCTCAGCTCTGCTTTCCTTTGGTCTCAGACAGCTCCAGGCTCACATCGTCCTTATTGGTCCCAATATCAGATAAAAAGAACATCTTTCCTTTCAGGCAGATGGAGCATTCTGATTGTCTAGGCCAGGGCTCTTTGCCCACCTCTGCACCCTTCCATTTTTTTCAGTGGGGGAAGGAATAAGGAATTTTACTTCTTATCATTTTTGGTTATGTATATGTAGTACTTCTATGAGGAAAAAAAAACTGACAAAAAAAATTAAATAAGTAGAAGACCAAAGAAGAATCGATGCCTTAAATTACGGTGTTGGCAAAGAATATGGAATATACCACGGACTGCCAGAAGAACTAACAAGTCTGTCTTGGAAGAAGTACAGCTAGAATGCTCCTTGGGAATTCTACAAAACTTTCAGAGAAGAGTTAACACCAGTACTACTAAGGGTATTCCAGAGCCTAGAAAGGATGAAATACTCCAGAACTCATTCTATGAAGCCAGCATAACCCTGATACCAAAGCCAGGAAAAGACACCACAAAAAAATAGAATGCTCCTTGGAAGCAAGGATGGAGAAACTTCATCTCATGTACTTTGGACATGTTATCAGAAGGACCAGTCCCTGGAGAAGGACATCGTGGTTGGTAAGATAATGGGTCGGCAAAAAAGAGGAAGACCTTTGAAGAGGTGGATTGACACAGTGGCTACAACAATGGGCTCAAACATAGCAACAATTTAGAGGATGGTACAGGACACGGTGGTGTTTTGCTCTGTTGTACATAGGGTGGGAACTGACTAGTCAGCACCTAACAACAACAACATGGCACATCTACACCAAGAAATCTACGTAGCAGCTAAAAGAAAGAGGTAGGTCTCTATGTACTATTGTAGAAAGGTATCCTCAACATGTTACTAAATGTAAAAACAATTTACAGAACGGCAGATGCAATATGATCTAGAGTTAAAGAAATTTTTAAGTGAATGTGGTTGTAAATTCAGAGAAAATATCTAGAAAGGCATATGATAAATTATTATCAATGGCAGCCTTTGAGAAGTAAAAGGAGTATTACCTTATTATTCTTTTGATGCTCCCAGGTCTGTAGTGATTTCCCCTGTTTCATTCCTAATATTGGTAATTTGTTTTTTCTCTCTTTTTAGATTTGTCAGTCTTGCTAGAGGTTTGACAATTTTATTGGTCTTCTCAAAGAAAAAGCTCTTTGCTTCATGATTTTTTTCTGTTATCAATTTTATGGATTTCATCTCCGATTTTTGTTATTTCCTTCCTTCTGCTTGCCTTCAATTTACTTTGCTTTTCTTCTTCTAGGTTCTTGAGGTGGGAGCTTAGACTATTGATTTGAGACTTGCCCTCATAGCTCATTTAGTATTATGAATTTCTCTCTCATCACTGCTTTAGCTGTGTCCCACAAATTTTGATATGATGTATTTTCATTTAGTTCAATATATTTTATTATTCCTCTTGAGACTTCCCTTTTCACCCATGGATTATTTAGGAGCGTGCTGCCAGTTTCCAAGTGTTTGGAGATTTTTCTGTTATTTTTTCGTTATTGATTTCTGACTTGATTCCATTGTGGTTGAAGTAAACACTCTGTATGATTTCAATTCATTTAAATTTGTTTTATGGTCTATCTTAGTATATGTTTTATGGGCACTTGAAAATAACGTACTGTTATTGGATGGAGTAAATACCCATTATATCCTGTTGGCTAATAGTGTTGAGTTCTTCTATATCCTTGTTGATTTTGTCTAGCTGTTTTACCAATTTTTAAGAGAGCAGTATTGAAGTGTCCAACTGTAATCTTTGGTTTGTATATTTCCCCTTTCAGTTTTACCAGTTTTTGCATCACGTGTTTTACAGCTCTGTTTTTTGGTGCATAAACATTTAGGATACCTATGTCTTCTTAGTGGATTGGACTTTTATCATATAATGTCTCTATCTCTTGTAAGTTTCTTTATTCATAAGTCTATCTGGTATTAAAATAGCCATACCTGCTATTTTTATTAATATTTGCATGATATATATTTTTCATCTTTTCACTATCAACCTGCCTATATTATTATATTTAAGATGAGTTTCTTGTAGACAGTATCTAGTTGGATTGTGTTTTTTAGTTCATTCTGCCAATATCTGTCTTTTAATTAGTGCGTTTAGGCCATTTACACTTTAGGGCTTAAATCTGGCATTTAATTTTTTTGGTTTATGTCTGTTCTCCCCACTTTTCACTTCTCTGTTTTCTTTTTTCTGCATTCCTATAGGTTATTTGCCCCCACACGTCTGTCAGTTTGTCATTCTATGGGGGCTTGTGTGTTTCGTTCTGTTGCATGTAGGGTCGCTATGAGTTGGAACCAAAATGACAGCATCTAACAACAACGACATAGGTTCTTTAAACATTTTTGAGAGTTCATTTTGATTTATCTGTAGTGTTTTTGAGAACATCTCTTTGTATAACTTTTTTAGTATTTTTTTAGGTATTACATTATATGTCTACTTGTATAGTTATTTTGCCAGTTCAAGAGAATTATAGAAACCTTACATCCCTTTATACCCCTTCACTCTCCTTCATTTATAATATGGTTGTCTTAAATATTTCCTTTACATACGTTTGGAACTACATCAGATAGTGTTGTCTAACCCCCATGGTGTCCGAAGAGAAGTCCACTGCAATTTGAATTATTTTCCTCTGTAGGTAAGGTGTCATTTCTGTCTTGCTGCTTTCAAGGTCTGTTCTTTGACTTTAATTGTCAGAAGTTTGGCTGTGATGTGTCTGGGTGTGGATTCCTTTGAGTTTTCCCTTTTTGGGGTTCACTCAACTTCTTAAATCTGTTTATGTCTTTTCCCAAATTTGGGGAATGTTTACCGGTACTTCTTTGAGTAGGTTTTGAGCCCTGTCCTCTTTTTCCTCTCTTCCAGGACTCCGATGACACAAACGTTAGATATTTTCTTGTAATTCCATGGGTTCCTGAGGCTTCCTTTATTCATTTTTTCCCCCAGCCTATTTTCTCTCCTTCGTTCAGGTGGGTAATTTTTATTACTCTATCTTCAAGTTCATTGATTATTTCATCTGTCCCCTCCATTCTGATGTTGAGCCCCTTCACTGAGTTTTAAAATTTTTGGTTATTCTATTTTTCAGTTCTAAAATTTCCATTTGTTCCTTCTTTGGATCTCCCAGAGCCATAGTTTTCTCCCTTCCAGCGTGGCCCCTTCCCAGAGGGAGAAAAGAATCATGGTAATAAGGCAGAACTAGAGATTTTGGCAAGAGAGTTCATGATTGTGTTCTGCTTCAGCTCAGAGATGGGCTAGGAAAGCTACTCCAAAGCCAAGACAAGCAGTTTCTTGGAAAAACAAGGCTGGACTGAGCTCAGCATGGCTTGAATCCTGCCTCATTTCCTGGACCAGCTCCTTAGCTGGTTATCGAATGGCCAATAAAGCAGAGCTTATAAAAATTGATAGGCTTGGGCTTTGTCACTGCCATGGTCTCCAAGCACCAGTCAGTCTGGGATTTCATTTACTGAAGGACAAAGGAGGGGATGATCAGCACATATCCTGAGTGGTGGGAGTGGAGGAGAATGGGAATAGTACTCTTCAGAGATTTATCTGTATCCTCTGCTGCAAATAGAGGCCACATCTACACCGGTCTCCCCAACCACACTCAGCTATCTGGATCTCTTGGACTCTCCATGTATTCTTTCCTTTACCTGTATGAAGTTTTTAGAAGTTTGAATTATCTAGATAATTATGTCATATACACAAAGATCTACTAACGATGTGCAAGAGTTAAAGATGTGTTTAAGGTCTTCTGGCAATCAAATGTGACCACAGGCTTCCAAATTTGAAAGGAAACTAAAAATCATAGTTCCCAAATCAGATATTTTCCAGTGTCCAGATGGTCAGTGGCATGCAAACAAAATGTCTGGATTTTGAGCTTTTTTTTGTTTGTTTGTTTGTTTCAATTTACATCCAGATGTTGGGTCTAAATGATCAGAGGCCAAGGACAGAGATAGGAACTTCACTCAAGGTATCCCTTCCCCAGCCTCCCCTGCTCCTCCATTCCGGCTTCCTTTTCACTGCTCTCCACCCTACTGCCACCTCTCCTTCACCCTGCACCATGGCAAACAAGGATCATATCCAGAAACAATGCTGCCCTTAGTGGTTGGGTTTACACAAGTAGATCAGGTATACCTCCAGGGTAAACTTACCTTAACCATTCAGAACCCTGCTTTCATTGGGGTAGAGTATCTCCCCAGAAGACCCCAAATGAGAGCAAGGTCAGGGCGGGAAGAACTGTGAAGTCAAGGGAGAGATCAGAGGAGACATTCATCCGATCAGCATCCTAGAGGTCTAGAGTGTCGATGATCTCAGAAGTCATGATCTCACCAAAGGCAAGGATGGAAACAGAGAAGAGCTGGAGCCTGAGGACAGAACTTTAAATGAGAGAGGTATGCAAAAGAAGAGGATAGAAATTAAGTGCAAGAGGAGTGAGTGGTTCACCTAGGTAGTAGGTGACAGAATAGAATCTCCACATTCAGCTGGTTTTGATTAGGGAAAATGTTCTGGAAGAAAATCAGAATGCAACTTTTTTTCCCCCCTTTTACAAGATATTGTTGAATTTCTCTCTTTTGTAGGTATTCTACCAATTGAATGGAAGCAGTCCAGAGTGGGGAAGTGAGAGCCTCATACTGCCCTGGAATTGGATACCTAATTCCTCATCTCTGAGTTTGTGGGGACACAGCTAAACTCATGGCCAAAGTTCTTCCACACCAACCTCAACTCCTACTGCAGCTCTCTCCCTCCTTTCTCAGACGCCCTTCTCACCCAGAAGAAAGGAACCTAGAGCCAAGTCTATACTAGGCATACCGCCCAAAGTTGTTAAAGAGAAACTTGATGCTGGAAGCTAGGCTGTCCCTGCAAATGGCAAATGTGCTCACTACCAAGGCCAGGACAGATGTGTTCCTGCTGGACTACATGATCCCAGGGGGCTGCATAACTCGATCTGCTTAGAGTACCTGTCCTTGGAATTCAGCTCCTGGAGGTAATGCGTAACGAGCCCCCAAAAGATCCAAGGAACCCTAGAGGGCCACTCCCTTCCCTATTGCTTCATGCTGTAGAGGTAGTATCAGTGAGGGCCTGCTCACACTCCAGAGGGGCAACTGGGACCAAGCCTTTGATGAAACTCTGTGCTCCAGGAATATGGAGCCTTCTCTCTTCAGAGGCTAGGAGGCCCCTGATGGGATGAGTTTGTCTTGCCTGGTGCGTGGGTCCTTTGGGAAGTGGCCTAATTTGGAGTTATCCTTCAAGTCTTTCTCAGGCACATATTGTATCTGCTTCCATCTCTCTCTCTGTTTCTGTTTTTTTCTCTCTCATTCTCACTGTCGACTTCCATGTCTCCTTTTTCCTTTCTTTTTACTCCTGATTTTTCTCCTTTTTCCTTTCTTTTTTCCCATATCTTTTTTCTTGGGTCTTTATTTTTCCCTATCTTTCACTCTATTCTCATTTTTCCTCTCCCCCTCTCTCTCCCTCTTCCTTTTTTCCCTCCCTCCCCACCCCCTGGCCTGCCATATATCAAGTAGAGTTTTATCACTCTTTGCAGGGGCGGCCCTGCCACCTGCCATAGGGACATACAGGCAGGAATAGCATCAGGAATGGCCCCTGGTGACTAAACCACTTCGGCTATCTTTTTTGTTTTGAAAGGAATATATTCATATGGTTTTAAAAAGCTATAAAAATGTATAAAGTGAAAAATCACCCTCCCACATTTGTCTCCTATCTTGTTCTCACCATCATCCTATTCCTTTAAGGAAACCATTGTGATGTGACCATCTAGAATTCCTAATGGGTGTGAAGTTGTATTGCGTTCATATTTCTTGTATGTCTGTCCAGGGTTCCTTTATGAAAATTGCCATAATAAAAATTCTTATTTCCTTCCTTTTTATACAAGAAGTAGACTACTATTGCCCTGTTCTGCAACTTTTTGTTTGCTTACTAATAAAATTATGATTTTATTAACAGTGTTTATTAAGTAATAATCAGGTTCCAGACATTTCCTAGGAATTGAATGTAAGAAAATGCCCTTCTAGCTTCCTGCATTTGGGAGGAATCAACCATAGCAGGGCTGAAGATGACAGAAGAGTCGGGTAGAGAGGGTGAATTGACAATATCAATAGTGTAGATCATAAGATAAACCAAGAGAATGAATGTCTGCCTTGAGCATTGTACTCTTTTAAAGAACTATCTATATGAGATCAAATTAACAATGGCAACTTGAAAGATTAGATAAGAAACTTAGCAGGCAGTGATTTTAAGTTAATTGGGGAGGAACAATTCAGAAATGGAGGGTGAGAATGGTTGTGCAACTTGAAGAATGCAATCAATGCCACCGAATTGTACATGTGGAAATTGTTGAATTGGTCTATGTTCTGCTGTGTATACTCTTAACAACAACAACAAAAAGAAAATAAATTATTAAAACAGGAAAAAAAAAAAAAAGATTAGCCAAGAGAAGCCCCCAGGCATAAAACCCTCTTACAAGCATTTGGGAATTTGTAGTATATCATTACTTGGTTCATTTCTCCCTTTGGAGGTTCAAGACAGGAAAAAATGCCTCATTCCCATTTATTTTTCTCCCCAGATTCTCCTGCAACTTTGAAGCTTCCTGTTTTTAATGGGCAGAGGATATGGATTGAGGGCAAGCTATAGGGCAAACTTCATCAGTCCCTTTAGTGAACCAAGATGGCAGAGATGGGTCTCTCAGCCCAGATACTAGAAAGCCCCTTGACAACTTGGAGGCAGACTTCTCAGCCCAGAGTCACATTTTCACCGAAGAAGCGTGCCAAAAATTATTCTGGGCCGTGGAAACATTCAGAGTAAAAATAGCATGTGGGGTATGTTAAGATGCTTCCAGGTAAACCTTTGCAGGGACAAAGAATATATTTTTTATTGGAAAAGCACTTGCATCTATCATCGAGATCATCTCTGAAATGAAACAACAACTAACTCAGTCTCTGGTTACTCACACCTGGGTTGGAGGAAACACTTTGCTTTACATGTGAATGGGGAATCTTTTGTTTTGGAACCATGGTTTATAGTTGAGGCAAGAGGCATCAGGAAGGGAGACAACTGCGTATTAGGCTCAAGTCCCAGGGAATAGTTCTGCCTATAGCGCCAGATAATACCTACCTTGAGCCAAGATGTGAAAGATGCAACATTGATTTTAATTGTCACCTGCATGCATACTCTGCAAGGGTCCTAGAACAAAGTTTTCAGACCTCCCAAACCTCAGACCACATGGCACCAAATATCCAAATGAAAAATTCTGTTTGGTACACAGGCATCATTTTCCTAAGGCCATTGAAGTGTTAGAACAACTGGAAATTTAGAAGAGTTTTTGTTGTTTATCCAAATATTTTTTAAAGGGAAGGGGAGACTGAAGAAAATAAGTCTTGAGTCTTCAGGTGTAGTGTCCGGGTAGAAAGGAACAGAAAGAACATAGCAGGTACCTCCCATATTCCCTAGAAATAAAGCTTTCTAGGGCAGTTTTATATGATGGACATCAACTGTCAAAGTATATTCAATCAGTCACATACATCCTGAAACATATGACATTCTATGGCAACTATGCAAAACTCATACTGTTCGTTAAGATAGAAACCAAAACTCAGAAAACCAAAAATGTCTTGCTATGATGTTGCAGCTGAAAAGACCCTTCAATTTTACCTCTAGGGAAGATCCCAGCCATTATCCTGTCTAAGTAATCTAGTTCCCCAGTCCCCATGCCGCCACTCCAAACATTTTAGATGAGATACATCTACCAACAGGCTGGACTGTTCAAGCTACAAAATGCACTTGTGTTCAATTATGTGGTTAATTCTTGACCTGACCATCCAGACAGTTTCCTTAATTTTCCCTTTTACTTGGCCTGGGCACACCCAGCCTTGCTTGACTCATAAACTTCATTGATAATTTGGATAATTCAGCCAGAAGGATCACCTGCGAGACTGGCTGGGAGTAGAGAAACTCTGTAGGGGCATAAAAACTGGCTCATCCCTGGAAGATTTCCATGAGATATCTCCCTTGCATTTCCCTCCTACCCCAAATTCAAACTTCTCAAGGCTAGTTTCACACAGTACAGTAAAGAGCCAGAGACAAAAACCAATGACTGGAGGCTCCTCTCACCTCCAAAATAAAACAAACAAACAAACAAAAAAAAAAACAAGGAGCTGCCTCCTGGGTATTCATTTACCCTCTCTGTAAAATGGGCAGATTCTTTCCCTTTCCTTGTACCTCACTAAACCACTTGAGATAAAAGATATGCATAAGCAAAGGTACTTTGAAAATTTAAAAGCCCCATACAAACATAGGAAACCCTGTTGGCATAGTGGTTAAGAGCTATTACTGCTAACCAAAAGGTCAACATTTCAAATCGACCAGCTGCTCCTTGGAAACCCTATGGGGCAGTTCTGCTCTGTCCTATAGCCTCACTATGAGTCAGAATTGACTCAACAGCAATGGGTTTGGTTTATACTTTTTTTTTTTTTTTAATACAAACATAAAAGGCTTTTCTTCCTATGCCAGGTAGTAAGTGGCATAGCTGGAACTTGAACCCAATCCTCTGGCTGAAAGACTACTGCTTGTTCCACTCCACCACAGACGCTGAACAATGAAACAAGCTCCATGTTAGGCCAGGGCTGGGGTAGGGCAGGGTAGGGCCAGTCCAGGGCAGCAGGTGAGAGCCTGGGGAGGTGTGTATGACCTGGGAAATAAATACAGATTCTAGTGCTTTCTGGACTCAGGGTATAGCTGCAGAAATAGCACTAGAATTCCTTCCTCTTGAATATTAAATGTCTCATAATGCTCCCTCCATATCCCAGACTGTGATGTGGAGCTGGAAATTAGCTTTCTGTTCCAACACACCGTGGCACCTTCCCTTTGAGAGTTGAAATGATGGTTTTTAATAAGCTGGCTCCAGACACCTGTCACCAGTAATGGATATTTTGCTCAAGAAGATAGATCACTTCTTGTTAAAAGGCCATGGGACAATAAATTTCCCAAGTCATAACTCAGCTTCCAAATCAGGACTCAGGGGAATCACTTCCATCTTCCAGAACTAACCCTGGGACCCTGGTCCCTGCTGACCCTGACCATTGACCTCAGTCACAGTTCTTTGCTCTGTCTCATTGCACTCGCATTCGGGGGAGTTTGGAGAGACTCTCATAGGCATAACCTACAGAATGACTGTGCCACAGGACTGGATCAGTGGAGGGAGGCTGCAAGGAAGATCAGAACCACGAGTCTTGATGCCTTGCTGTTGGCAAACTCAAATCATCACTGTCCCAAGGACCTGGAGCCTTGAGACTTCAAAATAAGCTGATTATAGAAATTCAAGCAAATATAACCATATCCTTTTAATCTGTTAATTTTTTTTTTTCTTCTTAAGTCTGACCACTTGAAACAGTTGCTGGTAACTGAGACCGGTATATGAATAATTTGATTAAAACACACACACACACACACGACATAGCTACTAACATTAGACACGTGCCTATTCTGTAACCCAGAAATTCTACTCTTATGAATACATACATAAGGAAATGAACCCATTTGTCCACCAAAAGATCTATCCAAGAATGTTCATGGTAGCTTTATTCATAATAGCCGAAAATAGAAACAAATCAAACGTCCATTAATAGGTGAATGGACAAACTAGTTGTGGTATATCCATACAATGGAATAGCATTAAAAAACCCACCCACTGCTGTTGAGTCGATTCCGACTCATACTGACCCTATAGGACAGAGTAGAACTGCCCCATAGAGTTTCCAAGGAGCGCAGGTTTCCTGGAATAGCATAGAGTAATAAAAAATTAATAAACTAATGGTTCACACAATTACAAGAATGAATTTCATGGACATTTTGTTGAATAAGAGAAACCAGACCCAAAAAAGTACATATTGTGTATTTTAATTATATAAAGTCCAAGAATAGGGAAAACTAGTCAGTGTCAATAGAAATCAGAAAAGCAATTACCTCTAGAATATTGATTAGCATAGGGCAGGAGGAATCTACAGGGGCATAGTAAATGCTCTATATCTTGTTCTAGATGGTGGTTACATGGGTATACTCATCAAGATAAATAAACTAACACCTTAAAAAGGGGATGGAACTTAAAAAAAAACCCTCAGTGTATTATTTTTCTAAATTTTGTTTATTTTGTTGTTGCTGTAGAGAATATACACAGCAAAACATTCATGATTTCAAGAGCTTCTACACGTACAATTTAATGATATTGATTACATTCTTTGAGTTTTGCAATCATTCTCACCTGCTTTTCTGAGTTATTCTTCCCTTGTTAACATAAACCCATTACCCCCTAAAGTTCCTGTCTAATCTTTTGAGTTGCTGTTGTCAATTTGATCCCAAACAGATAGTTCTTAAAAGAGCATAATGCTCAAGGCAGAACCTTTTTTTTTTTTTTTACTCCTCAAGCTATTGTCTGTTTTTAAGAAGACTTTAGGGGATATTTTTGGTTTAAGGTTTAAAGATTATCTCAGGGCAATAGTTTCAGGAGTCCATCCACCCTCCATGGCTCCAGAAAATCTGGAGTCCATGAGAATTTGAAATTATGTTCTATATTTCCCTCTTTTGATCAGTATTTTTCTATAGAACCTTCGATTGAAATGTTCAGCAATGGTAGTCAGGCACCATCCAGTTCTGGTCTCATGGAGGAAGCAATTAGCCACACATTCCATATCCTCCTCCTATTCCTGACTCTCCTTCCTCTGTTTCTCAGGTGAATGGAGACCAATTGTTGTGCCTTAGATGGCCACTTGCATGCAAAGTTTTTTTTTTAATTAATTTTTATTAAGCTTCAAGTGGACATTTACCATTCCAATCAGTCTGTCACATGTAGGTTTACATACATCTTACTCCCTTCTCCCACTTGCTCTCCCCCTATTGAGTCAGCCCTTTCAGTCTCTCGTTTTGTGCCAATTTTGCCATCTTCCCTCTCTCTCTATCTTCCCATCCCCCCTCCAGTCAAGAGTTGCCAACACACTCTCCAGTGTCCACCTGGTTTAATTAGCTCACTCTTTATCAGCATCTCTCTCCCCCCGACTGACCAGTCCTTTTCATGCCTGATGAGTTGTCTTCGGGGATGGTTCCTGTCCTGTGCCATCAGAAGTTCTGGGGAGCATTGTCTCTGGGATTCCTCTAGTCGCAGTCATACCATTAGGTATGGTCTTTTTATGAGAATTTGGGGTCTGTATCCATTGGTCTCCTGCTCATGCAAAGTTTTAAGACCCCACGCACTAGCAACGAATTAGGAGATAGAACAGAAGCACTAAACACATTACCAAGCCAATTAACTGGGATGTCCCGTGAAACCATGACCCTAATTCTCCAAGCCAAGGAACCAAATCCCATAAGGTGTTTGGTTACACATAAGCAGCCTCGGCAGCTGCTTTTTCTTTTTTTCCACTGTAAAATACCTGCAGTATATTTTTGACGTGGAAAAATGCCCCTGATAACTTTATTTATGAAATATTTAAAATCTAACTTTATCCTGATTCTAAATAAAAAAGAAATAAAATTACAATAAAAATTAAGGAATTACCACTTCATATCATGAAGTGGTTGTAGCAGTCTTCTATCTGAAGCACAACTGCAAAGTATCTGTGGTACCAAACAGCTAAAGATGCAAGTCTAGAATACGAAGGATGATTTCTTTCCCCCCTATGGTCATACTCACCCTGAAGCCCATTCCTCTCCTTCAGTATCCCAAGGATTGAGCATGTGTTCTGGGCAGCACATAGCATCACTGACCTCGCAGGACAGTGTCAATAAGACTAGACTTGGGCATCAGGCTCCACTCCACTCTCTCCCTTGCTCATTGTCATCATCTGGGAGAGCAGTTGTCCCTGTAGCCCCGAAGTCCGGCCTGATATTAAAAAAGATGACAAAATAGATTCAAAATGAATTGATATCTGAAAATTATTTATTTTTATATTATACATAAAGCACCTCACTTATATTTCACACAACAATGTTAAATGAGTTGGTTATTTATCAGTTAATTTTAACTCTCTTTTTAAACCTCTTCTACCGTATTTTTAGTCCTCTTTTACTCACTTGGGAGCCCTGTGGCACAGCGGTTAAGAGGTTGGCTGCTAACCAAAAGGTCAACAATTGGAATCCACCAGCCACTCCTTGGAAACCCTATGGGGCTGTTCTACTCTGTACTATAGGAATCGACTGGACAGCAATAGGCAGGCTTTACTCACCAGGGAAATTCAAAGCCACGTGAGCACAACCAGAAAAAAATCTCTACCTAGCAAGGATTAGCACTGGAGAGCCTCTCCTCGACTCCCAGGCTCTCTCTCTTATTTATTTATTTATTTTTTCCTGCATCACTGTCAAATATTTACTCCTGGTCTCTATGAACCAAAGATAACACTGTAGCAAGGGGTGAACCCATCCAGTTTAGATTGATTTCCACCCCTTTCCTCACTTCCTCCACATATTTCCTGCTTTGCTCCTTTTCTGGGTAAGCAGATACAAGCCTTCTGGAAGGGAGGAAGGAGTGGTTTAATTTCAAAAATAAAGTGCAGAAATCTTAAATGTTCAGCTTAATTTTTTACATATGTGTGCACCTGTGTAACCACTACCCTGATGGAAACATGAAAGATTCTCGGCTTCCGAAAAAGGCCGCCTTCTTTTCCCTCCCAATCAATATGGGGGAGTGGAGATTTTTAAACTTAGTATTTATGTCAAAGCATTTCATTCTAGGGAGATTTAACTCTCAGCTCTCCACCAAGCATATCTCGGGACAGAACACTGTTGTCTTTCTCTCTTATGAATTATCTTAGAAAGCAAGCATGGAAACAACATAAATGTCCACTAATTAGGGAAACGCTTTTCTAAATGATGAAGTATCTGTTGGATTGGATACTATGCAACCATGAAAATCATGTTTTTGAAGACTATTTAATGATACTGGGAAATGTTCACGATCTAATATTAAATAAAAAGGCAAAATACAAAATGTTCATACTGTATCTCAATTTTGAACCTATATACATGTGCAAGGAGAAGTAACATGAAGAAAATACAACAAAAGGTAAGCTTTGGTAACCTTTGGGCGATAGGTTATTGGGTGGTTTTCATTTCTTCCTTATAATTAAAAAAATTTTTTTGAAATTATTGACAATGAGAATGCATTACTTTGCTAATCAGGAAAATAATTGTTTTCCTTTTAAATGTGGGGACAGCCTAAATGACCAACATTAGGAAAATGGCTTTTTAAAATTGCGACAATTCATTCCATGGAATATTATGCAATTTATACATGACACTTAGAAGACGGCAGGAACATGGAAAATTGCTTACGACATAGTAAACGTACACTGTACTTAAAAACTCAGAGAGCATGCATATAACAACGTTGAAGGGAAGATGCAAAAGTAACAAATAACAGTGGCTGCAAATTATAAAACATGGACATTGGAAAAAAAGGAAAAATTTAAAGTTTATTTTGTTAAAAATTTAAGTATGTGTGTATTTAAGCCCCATATTCTACGTTCTACAGTCTGGATAGGTTTTCCAAACTCTGAGATTTTTTTAAGGAGTAGGAATGTTGGGGGTAATTGCTTCAATGTGTGTCGCCTGAAGCTTTTGGGGAGCGGTGTAGAGGTCTCTTTTGCTCTCAGATTCCTCGGAAACGGTTGTACAGAGTAAATACTGTAAGTCCTTACTTTCATAAATGCAGGCACAGAACTAACACTTAACTACACAAACACCAAAGATTTAAAAGAACTTTTGAGAAGCTCATTCCATGAGCCCTTCGCATTTAGTTTTCCAGATAAAGGGCTTCGTTTGAGATCGAATTAATTCTCTACAGAGTTGAAGGGAAGAGGCAGGGATGTGAAAATGGAGCAACAGACTAAATTTAAAAGGCCTTTCTCTCAGTCTCTTTACTCTCCCACCCCCACCCCCACCCCCACCCCCCAATTTCCCGATTGCTTAGGACACTGCTCGTCGGGATGAGACTGGGTAGCCCCGCTTGCGCTAAAAGAGACGTGGGTCCCGGCCGTGAACTTGACACAGGCTTCCACGTCTGTCTTCCCAAAGATCAGACAAAGGGAGAAGGTTGGCTAGGTTCTTTCCAGGGCTCCGAAGGCTTTGGGATCGAAGGCTGGGGAGGCGGGTAAGACACCAACCCCCTTTGGTACAAGTCCTGTAGCCGGTAAAAGCCAAATTGGGGGGAGGGCAGCAGGACATTATCGGAATAATTCCTGTGGGCCCCTTTTTCAAGTCGCTGTGTGCATCTGCCTCCGGGCATTTTATCTGGCACCAAATAAGGGGGCCTGAAGCTTTTCCCGTGAGCTCGCCGGCATTTGGTGCATTTTTAAGGAGTCGCTGAGCAGCCGGGAGCTCCTCGCGGGAAGAGAATCCCCCGCGAGCAAAGCCAGCCAGGTACTGCAGAGAGACCCACTCTCCGCGCCTCCCCGCCGGCCAGCGCTCAGCGCGCCAGTATCCGTTAGTCTGGATTTTATTGAGTCAGGAAAAGACCCTGAGATCGAGCCTTTGATCCTCCCTTGCTCCAGGATCCTGGATTCTCAAAAAACAACCATCTCAACAAACCGCTCTGTGCAGCCTACGCTGTCGGCGGGCGGCAGGGAAGGACGCATCGGAGTTTCCCTGTTCCGAGTCGTCCCAGGCCAGTACTTGCTCATGCCACCGAGATGAGAACCCTCCAGCCCCATTTAAGAAATTTAAACTGCTAAGGGCCCCGTGGGCTCAGTAGCCACTACCACGCGGCCCGGAACCCCGAGTGGCCGGCAGTAGCGGGTCTGGACTACCCACCGAGGAAGGGGTGCTTCTAAAACACGAAGTCAAAGGCCTCAGAGTGACCTGCTGGAATGTTCTCTAATAATCTGCTTAGCTATTATTCGTTTGTTATTTATGCATTTGTGTTTATCCTGACCATTAAAAAAAGATTTAAGGGATTTTACTGCCTAAAACACGGTAAGAGAACATGAATTACACATGAGTGAAAAGGTAGGTGTTACATCGCGTTGATTCTGATTAAAAAGTTGGTCCAGCTAGCCCTACGGCCTCAATAATCGAGTTTTAAAATGCAGACCTAGCAGATTTTCCTCGGAAGGAAAGTAGCAGAAGCGCCTTGATAAAGCGGCACAAGGCCTGGGTGGGAGAGACCCGGACTCTTACGTTCCGGGCCCTTCCAGCTCCCCTTCTTCACCCCCATTCCCTCCATCCGTGCCACGTCCCCATCCGGCTCCCCGAGGGGTGAAAGAATGTTTATGGCCGGACTCAAGTTCCACGGCAAAATCCGGCCTGGAGGAGGAGGGGCGACGAACTTCCCCTATCAACCAGACAAAGGCGGGCGCAGGTCCAGGGCTAGGCTGACGGGCTGGGCCCTCCTGGGCTTGGGAACTGAGGGTCCACGGGAGATGTACAAACCCCGACCCCGAAGAACTGCCTCTCGGTCTTCGCGCTTGGGGGCTGTGGTGCGCGGCGGGTAAGGGGCCGGTGGCGCCCAGCAAGCGTCCGCAGCGTGCCTGCTTGGGTTCGAGTGGGGCAATCAGAATATAAATGGAAGAGGGGATGTCTGATCACAGCATAGGGCTCGTCCTAGCGTCCAGGACCCTGGCCTCCTCCCCACCGGCTCTCTCCTATCCTGAACCTGGATCCAGGCAGTTCTCCCTACCTGCCTTTTCCTACCTCCTCTTTGAGTTTTGTTCACATCTTCTCTCCTGGACTTGATATTCTGAGCATCTTTCGAGGTCCGCCTCCAATACAGCCTCTCCAGATGCCGTGGGGAATCCTTTCCACTTGTCCATTGGTAATCATTTGTGAAAATGTCTCCCCCATCATGCCAGAGGTCAGGCCACAGGTGGGGAAGCTGCAAACCCAAGATCTGGCTGCAAGTGAAGGGTAGGGTTCCGTGAAAGGGGACACTTTCCCTTGTCTTCCAGCCTCCCACCCCAAAAAGAAGAATTTGCTTGCAGTAGGCATTCAATAATTGAGTAGTTGAACTAAATTTCCATCCGTATTCCATTCCGATTCCTGTGTATCCACATATGCAAACCTGCCCAAACTGGCAGAGTCTAGGGAGTTTTGGTGCACCTGTGTGACCTCAGAGAGTGAGTTCAGATAGAAGCAGACCTTTTGTCAGTGTCTGGAGGGACCTTGTGGGGAGAGGTGTATTGGGAGAGTAGAGGCTGGGCTTCCGATTTTTTTCCATTACTGGAAGTGGGTGTAGCTTAGAGTTTAAGAGCTCCTGCTTTGGGGCCCTCGAAAGCCCTGGGCCCCAGCCCTGGCTGCAGTGGAGGGGGTGGGGTGATATGGATCAAATAACTTATTCTTTCTTAGCCTCAATGTCCCCACTTTATAAAGTGCTCATTGGATTGTGGGTCTTGTCAGTGTAGGGACATCAGCTCCGAGGGGGCATGGCCAGGGGAGGAGCTGTCTTAGGGGGGTATTAGGTGGTCCTGAGTGTGCCTGTGAGTTCCCTTGCCCCTCACAAAAAGAACGAACAGTGTCAGTGGCTGTGGGCTTGGGCACATGGCCTTAGTCTGCATCTGTGCTGGCCTCTGAGCCCCTGTGGACACAGGTCTGGAGAGGAAACAGGAATGGGGAAAGGAAAACAGGAGTCTGGAGAATATGGTGTATTGGTTTTTTTTAAGAGGCAGAGCCTCTCCCTTACAGGTGAGTAAGTAAAAAGCCATTATCATCACTTAACTTTCACTCAGTTCTCAAAGTAGGTATTTCTGTGAAATACTATACTTTTAAACAAGAATAATAATAATAACATTAGAAATATTAATTTTGTCTGTGCCAGGACTCGACCCTGTTGGAGACAAACTTATGGTCATATGGGAGGGCCTTGCCTCCTGCGTTAGTCTCTTGCGCGCCCGCGCACACACACAGCCTTCACCCCCCTCCGCCCCCAGCCCCAGGCCGCTGGGCTCCCGCCTGCTGCGAAGGGCTTTCTTTGTCCCTTCCCTCCGAGGCGGCAGCTAATTTCCCCAGGCACCAGCGAGGAAGAGCTTTCGCCAGGTGGTCTCCGCGAGAGCTTGCCGCCTCGCCCTTCCCTGGCTCGCCAAGCCGGCGGAGCTCCCCAATATTCCTGGGAGAATCTCCATCAGGAGTCCCTGAGGCGCGCCCCGCGTGAGAGAACGGTAACGCCCCTGGCCCACGGATAGCTGGTTTACCTTATTAGAGTGAAACGCACTCCTGGAGGTAGTAAAACCGGCCGGTGGCTACTTTGAGAAATGGGAACATAACACAGGGGCCCGGCCGCGCACGCTGGTTCTCTCGGCCAAGGCGGGGCCCCGGAATCCAGCTTGCCTCAGGCCCTGAGCTCGGCGGGCGGCGGCCTGAAAGTTTCAGCCTCGGAGTGTTGCAGGGTTCCGCCCGCGCCCCTTCGGCTATGGGAGCAACGGCGGGAGCGCAGCGCCGGGTGCCCCCTCCCAGCAGAGTCCAGGGCAGGGCTCAGCAAGAGGGCGCACAGCCCCTGGCTCCTACTTCATGGCTACGAGTGAGGTGAGGGTTGAACTGTCTCCTCCTCTGCACGGCCTGAGGCCTCATCGCCTCCCCACCACTGTCGTCGTCTCCCTTCCCCCGCCGCGTGGCCTCCTACCTCCTTCCCTTCACCTTCATTCCTCTTCCAATACAAGGTCCAGGAGAGTGGGGGCGGGGCGGCGGAGACCACCAGCCTGGAACTTCAAGTTCAATGGCAAAGTCCCTGACCCTTCCCCCAGGTTGGGCTTCAACAGACGCTGCCTTTCCGGCCGCATCATTCTGGGGGCGATCGAACTCTTAGTGTCCCTCCTCCCATTTGGGGGACAGTTTAGAGGAGGGGAGAGGTAGTGACGGAACTCTTTCCCTCTCCGTCTCCCCCCCCTCCCCCCCCCATTTTTACACTAAACTAACTGGTAGACGGGAGAGGGAGAAAGGTTCCCCATTGGATGTTTTAAATCTCTTTCCAGGCCCAGGCCTGCGCCTGGGGAGGGGCGGGTGACCTGCTCTCGAGTGAGAGGCCGAGGGCCACTCCAATTCTTTCTCCCGCCTTTCCAGGAGAGGGCCTTTTGAAATGGATTAAAATATGGTATACATTTCTTTCAAATACAGAGAAAACGCCTATCTCCCCCTCCGCCTCTGCGCTTTATTGCAAGTTTAAGATATAACGAGTTCATTTATTCAATTCTCGGTTGTACCTCTGGGGTTTCTGTTAGACCGGACGGGGGCTGGAGCACGGAGAGTTTCCCCTGAAGGAATCCTAATGAAAGTGCAGCACTTAGGACGTTGAATAAAACTTTAATGAAGGGGTGGAGGGGAGCTGGAGGCTGGAAGGGCCTTTTGCCCCGGGTTGGGGGAGGGGTACCGGCGCCAATCGGAGAACTGTGGTTGGGCGGGGGGGGGAGGCTCGATCTGGGGCTTTTCCTACAGCTGCCGCAGCTGCGGACCCTGAAATGACTCTGAATACGGGGTTGGGGGTGGGAGTGCAGATTCTCAGTCCGCCGCGGCATCGGGCGTCCTGGGCTGCAGGAAGCGTTTGCCAGCAGAAGTAAAGGACCCCGGAGTTGGAGTCTCAGGTTTGCTCTCCTTTGGGCCGCTGCGGGAACAGAGATACGAAAAGAGCTTCAGGGGGTGGTGTCTACGCACTTCTCCACCACGACTCCTTAATTTGGCCTCTGGAGGCCTAATAAACCCCATCTGCTTTGGAATTAGAAGTGATTTCGGTCCTGGAACCGGCGTAGATGCGACCCGTTCTGTTGCTTGTTGAAACCCTCCACCGGAAGAGGTGTCTGGCTGGGAGGAAGGGGGGCGTGGAGCGCAGCGCCGGGTAAAATTCTCCTAGTGTCCGTGAGCACCTTTGCATTTATTTAATGTCCATTTAATGTCTGAGTTTACCTATTCGTGAACGATGGGTTCACTTTTCTATTTGAAGAATTTTAGCAAAACACTCTGTCCTGTAGCTTAAAGCAGCCCTGTTTAAAAAGCAAATCGTTGCAAGCAGTTAATGCAGGCGTGGATTTCGCCGTAATGCAGACACTGGAGTGAATTAAGAACGGTCGGCCTGGGAGGTGGTATAATTTGCTTCGGGAGTAAAATGGATGTTTGGAAAGGGATTCCATAAAGGGTTTGCTACAAAACGAAATATTTTGCACAGGTTCTGTACAAGTAAATCATTGACAGAAAAAAAAAAAAGTGGAGGTCTACCGCGAATTGTTATGGCGAAGAAGAGAAATATAATACTCCGATGGGACGAAAACGGGAACCGAAGGCAGATGGCGCCGCGGCCTTGCTCCCCGATCCCTGACCGCTCTGTTCTTCCTCCGTTCGAGACCGCTCGTCCTTGCCTTCCTCCCGGGCCTCTCAGCGGCTGCACCCTTACATCTGTCGACGCCCCGACTGAATTCCGAGCGACTCCGGGTCCCGGTGCTCTCACACGTAGCCCTGAGGCCTGCAAGCCCAGAGGCCGGAGAATCCCGCGAGGCTCAATGGGGGATCCAAGCCGAGGCGGCCGGTGGGTCCCGTGAAGTGGACGGCTTCCACCGGGAGGGGGCGCCCTTGTCTTGTTAATAGTCCGAACCCACTTACTGTAGAGAACTAAATCTCTGTGACCCCGAAACTTTTTTTTGTTTTTAAATTCTTGTGAGCGAAAAATAGAGAAGTCCCGAAACTTTAAGTCAGTGATAGCGGACTGGAGGAGTCAGAGGCCTGGGAGTCCCAGGCCTGGAGGCCTCTGACCGCCTCAGGGCTCTACCTGAGCCACCTCGGTTAATGGAGGTGGCTGCCCCTCTAGTGGCCTTCACCCCTCGTATGAGGATCCACCTCACCATAACGCTTCCCCTCATTTATCTCGGGCCCTCCCGACATGCCCATCTGCGCTGAAAACGTGCCGTTTCTGAAGTCAGCGAGACTGGGGTGTAGCAAACAGTTATCTTGAGTAGGGCTCGAGTTTATGGGAACAGAGGAGTAAGACTCGGTGACATTAAAGCTGTCCTCATGAGGCTTCGTTTGAAGGAGAACGTGGAAGGCGGAAAGAGGCCTATTCTGTGCTGGACGCGTTACAGGGGAGCTTAAACAGGACGACAGGACTTGGAAGGATTTTTTAAACGAGGAAATCATCGACTTCTGACGCAGACACATGCACTCTAAGAAGACTCAGGGAAGGAGGGCGACAGCCCGCCTTTGGTCTTTTCGCTCAGTCCTGGATTTAGAAGAGTCTGAGCCGCTTCTCAGCTCATTTCATCCCGAGAGAGAAGCAGGCTGGGATCCCACCCGCCCGGGGGCATAAACACCTGAATCCCTAGGCGGCGGCAGCCGCCCGTGGGTTTCCTGGAGAGCTATGAGCCTGCTCCCCGAGATGGAGAGGCCGCGACGGTCTCCGAGCGGCCCACCCGCTCTCCAGCCCCCCGCCGCTCGGTGGCAGTTCGGCAAGCGGGTCCGGCGGGTCCTCCTGCCTTCTGGCCTGTGCGCCGGATCGCCGGGAGCGCGGCTGCGGGTCCCCCAGCCCAGGCTGCGGAAAATCCAGCGCAAACCTGTGGCTTTCCTGTGCTGCCCAGGCGAGGAGGGCCACTCCTAGGTACACGCCACTAGGGAGCCGCTACAGAGCCGGAGACCCCGTGTTCCTCTCGCGTTCCCGGCTCTGCCAACAGCAGGTCTGCCCCCAAGTTTCTGGAATTGCTCCCTGAGGGTCTCTGCCTACGTGGACCGAGAAAGCAGAGCTGGTGCCACCCACCCAGGGATTCAGGGTAAGAGGAAGGAACCAATGGAAAGTGAAAAAGAAGTGAAGCCTGCGGCCAGCTTCCCTTCGGGCGCCTGGGTTCCTTTGTCTTTGCTGCCCGCGATTCTTTCACCTGCAGAAGGGCCTGAGATATCTCCTTCCCAGGCCTGAGGCTCGCCTGCAACTGCTCATGTGTGTGTCGGGGGAGGCGAGCAGAGGAGGGACAGATGGCGAAGGGGCCGCTTCCTGGCTTCTTCTTCTGCCCGGTCACAGCGCTTGGTATGCTGCCTGCGGGCAGGGTAGGGTACTACTCCCTTGTGCTGTCACCACTGTGAGTGCCTGGGAGGGGCCGCATCCACAAGGCTAAAAACATCTGTTTCAAGCAGCTCCCAAATGCCCAATGAACCATAACCTGCTTAGGTCAGAACTACCAGGAATGTTAAGGGAAGCCTTGGAGATCTTTCCAGTTCCTCCCTTTTGGGATTGGTGAGCTATCCAGGCACTTTCTCAAACTCCATTAATCTGGAAAGGAGGAAAGATTAGGCAGCTCTGATGACTTCGCACTTCCAAAATCTAAGATTTGGGGTTGGGGGCTTCTGAGACCTGTGTGTACTACTTGAGAGGTGGATACGGAAGGAAGAAGAGGGATCCTCAAGCGTGGTGCTGTCTGGGCAGCTGTCATCTTAGAAAAATGCTAAACAGCAATGCAGCCGCGGAGTTGAATCTGCCTTTTCTCCTCCCTGAAGCCTTCCTGCTGGCACAGCAATGGGGGCCAAGGCTTTGTGAACGGAGAAGGGTATCTAAGAGGAAGCTGCCCTGCCACAGGTCTCCTTCCAAGTTTATTCATGATCAGCTCAATCCATGAAAGCGGTTTCAAAGGGCTCCACAGATGTTTAGATAGAAAATTTGAGGCTAATTATCATGGCAACTAGACCTGGTTATCGTGATTATTGCCAATGTCAGGATGAATGATTATGACTGGGACAGGTCCTTGGAGTGGCGTGACCCTGGAGGAAAGGGCGATAACTGTCAGCCTAACTCACTCTCAGCAGACATATCAGGGTACCCAGCTTGCACCTGAGGAATAGCCCAGGGAGCTGTGGCCTGGGAAAGGTGTCGCCTCAGCAGAGTCTTGGGCCCCAGGCTGGCCCTGGCAGGGTCCTGTTCTCCCTGGGACAGTCCTACTTCTCCTCCCCCCACCCAGCCAGGGAGTTCCCTCACGGGGTAGTGATGGTCTTGACCTTGGCAAGGACCTTTTTCTCCTTGACCCGGCGATTCTGAAACCAGATGGTGATCTGGCGCTCCGAGAGGCTGGTGGCCGCCGAGATCTTGCGCCTCTTGTCCTTGGTGATGAACTTGTTAGCGGCGTACTCCCGCTCCAGCTCGCGCAGCTGCCCCTTGCTGTAGGGAATGCGCTTCTTGCGGCCCCGACGGAAGGCGCAGCCATCAGGGGGGTGCTGTGAGTTCGAGTCTAGGTGGTGGGATGAAGGAAGAGAGGGAAAGACATGCTCAGACACCCAGCTGGTGTGAGGGACACAGGTCCCACAAGCCTGGAGGCTAAGTCATCTACAGGCATACCCAGGGGCACTCCTGCTCCACCAAAACACACGAGGAGACCCAGCTTTCTGCTGGCTCTCTGATTACAGCCCGGCTTCGCAAACACATGGGCTCCCCGCTCCCGAAGGCCACCGTCACCCATCACTGACCTCACACACACGAGTCTGCAAACACACCTACCACACACGCCACCACATACATTTTCAGACTCCTGGCCCTTCATACTGAATTCTACAGGAGGGATCATGTTCCTTCTTTCACTCCCAACACACACACATACACACACCAATGCACACACCTAACTCATGGTTGTAGGAATTCTAAATCTTTCTTCGAAAACTGAAAAACTCATCTAAGCGAAAGCGAAGGGTTGTATTCACTACCTACCAAAAACCAAAACCCAAACCCGTTGCTGTCAAGTCGATTCCGACTCATAGCGACACTAAAGCACAGAGTAGAACCGCCCCATATGGTTTCCAAGGAGCGCCTGATGGATTCAAACTGCCAACCTTTTGGTTAGCAGCCGTAGCTCTTAAGCACTATGCTACCAGGGTTTCCTCACTACCCTACGGAACGTCCAATACCTGTGTTCCAGTCCCTCTACTCCCCCACACACAGTCACACTCACTGAATTGAGAGTTATTTAGCCTTTGTACAGAATTAGACCTTGAGGACACCCTGACCCCCACCCAACAGCAAAGAGAACTAAACTCTGGAAAGGCTTGTCTAAGGGTTTCCTAGGGAAGTGAGGGGGCCTGCTGGCCTGCAGGCTTTAGATAGCACCCAACTCAGGCTGATCCTCACACTGATCCTTTGGGGCCTCCATCCAGGACCTCCAGCTGCCTAGATCCTCCAGAGTCCTAACAGCCAATGGAAGGGCACCAGTCTCCTCACCAGCCTCCTCACCAGTCCCAAGCCTCCCTTGTCTTCCTCCCAGGCTAGACTCAGCCAAGTCCACAGCCCCACGCTAAGAACCAGGGAGGGCAAGGTTACCTGCAAATGCCGCCTTCCAGAAGGGACCCGGTGCGTTCTGTTCTCCCTGGCAACACATCTGGCTGTTCCAGCCACCAGCGAGGGCCCAGGGCTGGTAACTGTCCACCGGCAGCAGGGAGTCGTGGCGGGGCTCCCCGGGGCCGCCCAGGGTCTGCACCACCGACACATCCAGGTAACTGGCCATAGGCTGGTAGGGCCCCGGGTACCCCGGATAGAAGGCAAACTCGGTGGGACGGCTGGGGTACTCCTCCGCGGCCGCTGGAGTCTCCGCGGGGTAGGCGGCCAGGGTGGCTGCCTGGGCACAGGGTTTCAGGGAGCTCCGGGACACTCGGCAAGAGTAGTACCCGCCTCCAAAGTAGCCGTAAGGCACCGGAGCTGGGGACGCCCCCTGGGGCACCCCGGGGCATGGGTGGCACTGCTTCGGCGGCTCAGCAGAGCCTGGCAGATCCAGGGGGGCATAGTTGGCAGCGGGCATCAGCGTAGGCGCCGCCGAGGGGCTGGTCAGTGGGGAGTGGGCGACTAGATTCCGGCCTCCTCCTGTTCCCAGCAAGCCTTCGATATCCTTGGCCCCGTCCAAGGTGGCATAATTGCCGGGCTCCATGGGGCCGAGGGTCGATTCATGGGGTGTTGGGGGTGGGGGAGACGGGGGCACCTAGCTCGCTCTCCCCACCCAGGCCGGGGGAATCCAAAGCGTTTTAAATCGCTCCCAGCTAGCACGGCGCCTGCATTCGCTGGGCCCAGCCGTCTTGACGCAGGAGACGCAGGGGCCCGGGCACGCGCGCTGATTGGCTGCGGCCTGGGGGAGAGAAGCTAATAAAATCCCCAGGGCAGAAATTGCGAAAATACTACCCCCCCTTCTCTCTCTCTCTTTCTCAATTTATTACATTTGAAAACAACACGAGAGAAAAGGGAGGCGGTGTCCAGTTTGGAGAGACCAAGCTCCAAGGCGGGGAGAGAAGGGGGAGACCTAGGGAGAGCGGACAAGGAGCTGGGCCCCACCTCCGTCGCGTCCTTCCCCTGGCTGTCTCCGGCGCTTTGGCAGGTTTAACGAGAGAATAAAAAAGCTTTCTCTATAAAGCGTCCATCTCATGGGGGAAGGGGAGTCGGGGGTGGGGCAGGGCGGCCGCTCCAGGACTAAAAAAGGAACCCGGGAATGCTTAGGAGCTAGAGAAGGCTGGGAAATGGGGGTTAAGGGGTATTTCTGGAAGCCCTTTGCTTTGGGCCCCGAGCACTAGCACTCCAATTTACTCCAGGGGACCCTCCCGTCCCAGATGTGCTATAATGAGCTGCCCCAGGCCCCAGGGAAGTGTCCCGGATGTCTCTTCCTTAGGGACCGAAGCTACTGCCCTGAAGGCTCTGGAGGCCCTGATTCCGGGGTGGGGCAGAGGGAGGGGCGGGGGACAAGGGCTCTGACCTAGAAGACGTGAGAACTTGAGACCTGGACTCTCAACGTCCGGATCTGAAGGGGGAAATAGTACCTCCAGACGTGGTCTGTGAAAGGGGGTTTGGATTTCCGTTTATGGGTGGGGAGAAACAGCAAGGCAGAAATATACACGTAGACTCATAGAAAGAGAGAGAAGATCCAACGATAGCAGCATAAAGACAGAGAAAAGCTGAAGGAGGGGATGAAACATGGTTTTATGAAATCCTGATGTGCCAATCGGAAAAGAGAATCTCTTTTCTCTTTTTTCTGGGGTCGAGAGAAATTCTGGGAAGCCAAGTCTGACCAACTGGCCATTGACTGGTTGCTGGGATTCTGGACCTCAAGAATGCAGGAGAAAGTATAGAGATGTCCAGTTCTCTGCCCTGCAGCCTTCCCCCTATGGTCCAGGAGACCCAGGAAACTGATCCTGGCACTGGTACACCCCCACTCAAGCTGAGTGCCCAGAGAATCCCCTTTCTGCCTCCTCTAGACATTAAATCTCCTTAAAAGAAAAAAAAAATGGGGTAGCAGGGGCAGCCCTAAACGTTGGCAGAATTGCTTGAGTCCACTCTGCTGGGGCCTATTGTGCAGTGCAATTCAGGAGACTCAAAGGGTTTGTTTCACAAATCAGTCTTTAGGGTTGTTTTTTGTTTTTGTTTCCTTCACTGCCTCTCTCAAATAAAATCCTTGTGTCAGCTTTTTCTAGAACCCCATTTTTCTGGGGAGGACATAGACCTCTCCATTCCACACCAAGGTCATAGTTATGACCTCCCATCAACCTGAACTTGAACTTGAGTCACCTTGTGGAAAGCCAGAGTTAAGAGGTTACTCAGAGTAGTCCTGTAGTGGAGAGTGTAGCTCACCTTCAATGAACATTGCTAATAACTGAAGGCACCAAACACAGACTCCTTCTAGGTTTTACCACATTTGAAAACAACGTGAGAAAAAATGGAGATATCTCTGCTGCTTTCTAGCTTCCCACCATAGCCGTTTGCTTGTTTAATTATAAAAGGCAGACATACCAGGGTTTTTACTTGAAGGTTAAGAAATTTTCACTTGTTTTTTACTTTATAGATGGTGGCTACCTACAGCATTTCCACAGTTCAAATATTAATATCATGTATATGTTGATATGTGTTGCTAGAACATATATGAGTGTGCATATACATACAAAAACCTTGATGATCAAAAGGTTGGCAGTTTGAATCCACCAGGCACTCCTTGGAAACCCTATAGGGCAGTTCTACTCTGTCCTAAAGGGTCACTATGAGTCTAAATTGACTCGAAGGGAAAGGATTTGTTTGTTTTTTGGCATATAAATGGCATGAATAATTTTCTAAATAATAAATAATCGTAGTTATACCCTATTACCCAGCAATTCCAATCCTGAATATATAACCCAGAGGAATTCTTGTTTCTCTTCATCAAAAAGCAAGTACTAGAATGCCCACAGTAGCTTTATTCATAATAACTCAAAATTAGAAATGACCCAAATGTCCATTAACAGGAGAATGGATAGATAAAGGGTGCTATAATTAAACAATGGAGCCCTAAAACCCAGTGCCCTCAAGTGATACCAACTCATAGTGACCCTATAGGACAGAGTAGAACTGCCCCATAGAGTTTCCACTACATAGCAATAAAAAAGAATAAACTACTGCTACATATAACATGGAGGAATCACACAGATATGTGAGTGATAGAAATCAGACACAATAAGAGTAACTTTCATATAATTAAATTTCTATAAAGTTTAAGAACAGGCAAAATTAATCCATGGTGATAGAGGTCAGAATAGAGATTACCCTGGGGATAGGGACTCCTGACTGTCAGTGGAGATAAGAGAGCCTTCTGGGGTACTGGAAATGTTCTTCATCTTTTTCTGGATACTAGTTATTATTGATGTGTTTTCTCAGCTCTGAGAAGGCCTGAAGTACCCACATGCGGAAACTGAGGTTCATGAGTCTTTAAGCCTTCTCTGGGGCTTTTCTGAGTTCAGGGCCAAAGTTACTGCACAGTCCAGGCATCCTGACCTCCCAGCCCGCCTAGGCTGCGCCTGCCCTTCCCCCTAGTACCAAAGTCTCCTTTGTGTCCCTCTGGAAAACCCCAGGCAGGCCCTCCCAGAGTCACAGCCCCCCTCCACCTTCTTACTGACCGGACCAAAAGCGCTGAAAGCCTCAACATGCTCCTTTACATACCGGCCAGACACCTGGGAGGAAGGTCAAGGCCAAGTTGAAATTTAAGAGTCTGTTTACCTCCGGGAGCCCTTTCAGCGCGGCCCCCAAAGACTGCCTGTGACCTTTACAGCCCGGCCTTTGAGTGCGGCTGCGGCGCCCCGGGGGGTTCCGGCCACGGGGACTTGGCACCTCGGTGTCAGCTCCCGCTCCCGCCCCCGCCCGGGCTTTGGACCCGCCAACGAGAGGGAGGGGGCGAGAAGCGCCCACCTGTCCCACGTGGGGCATTTGCTAAATTGTGTTTTATTTTTTTTGTAAAGCTAAGCGAATACCAGTTGCCTTTGTTCTCCTAACCGGAACAATGTGATCGCAACCTTGGCGGCCCTCGTGTTAGTGGTGATGAAAAATTCGAATTTATTTGCAGCCTCAATGTTTCCTTCTCTGTAGGGTTTGGGTCTCGCACCCGGGCCTGACTTGGAGTCGCTTAGCTTCTCTCGTGTTTTGTTGAAATGGCCTAATTGGGTGTGCTCTATTTTCTTCTTCCGATCTTTCTTTCCGTCTGTATTTTCTCTTATCTACCTTTGGTTTCTTGGTACTTTCTTTTCCTTTTTTATGTGTGTGTTTTTCTTTCTGCCTTACATTCTTTCCGTTTTAATTCTCCTGCTTTCGTCTGTATTCTTTCTTAATTTCTTTAATTTTTCTCTTTTTCACTTACTTTCTGGCTCTCTTCTCCCTTGGTCGGCCTTTATTTTTCCTTGGGTTTTTTCCTCTGTCACTTACACTATTTTTTATTTCTCGTTCTTTGTCTTTATTTCGTTTCCTCTTTTTTTCCTTCCTTCTCCTTTCCTGTCTTTTCCTCTCATCTCTTTCTTTCTTTTTTCTCTCTCCCTTATATCGGTTTCACTTTTCTCTGTCCCCTTCCTCCCACAACACGCACGTCTTTTTCCTTTCCGACTCTCTCGCACAATTTTCCATTGTTCTTCTCTGAAAGCTGGGAAGGGCCTGGCGGGCAGCAGCTCTCGGCCGGCTGGAGCCTGCGTTTGGCTGGGCGGCCTGGAGCAGCGTCACCCGCCCTTGTCTGCCTCGCGCAGAACCGCGAGGCCCGACTAGGGTTGAGCAGCATGAAGTCAGGCGGGACTTCTGCTGGCCTTACAGGAAAATCTTTTGGACAAATTGGCAGCGGGGTCGGGGGCTACAAGAGCTCAGAAGGGTAGAGACAAGGCCGATCAGCAGGCCAACGTCAAGCCCCGGCGGTCTCCCCAGCCCGGGCAGCTCTGCGACATCCTCGGAGTTAGGACCATCTCACAACAAAGTGCCTCAGAGGTGGAGGTCGAGGGAGCCAATCATGGCGTCAAACCCGCGGAACAAGTGGATCTGGGGAGCAGTCTGAAGCTGGGGTGCTGTGGAGGGGCGCTCTCCAACCACCAGCGGCTACCGCCCGCCAGGATGGCGCCGAGAAGCTGGCGGAGGCTTAGCCCAGCACCGAGAACCGTGAGTGGGGTCTGGAGCAGAGGGAGCGAAGGTGGGAGTGAGGAAGGGGGCCAAGATCGGGGGCTGCTGAACAGAAATCAAGAACCTCCCGGGTCCGAAGCACCCGCTCTCTCTGGTCCCACAGCTCCAGCTACAACCCGGCCACTCACGGCCTGCCTTGTGTGCTGAGATGGATGGAAGTCTAGTCCCAGGGTCACCGTCCTCCTCCCCTGACCCTGGGCTTTGCTAGGGAGTCCACCTCTGTCACGCACACCTGGCACTCAATCCAAAGAAACCCAGCCCGGATCCAGCCCAAGCTATTAGGAATTTTGGGCCTAGAAGACCTCAGGTTCAGGCCAGATTCTAGTCTGGTTTGGCGTGCTGGGCAAGTCATTTTCCCTCTCTGCCTCACTTTTCTGCACTCCGTCAAGTAGGGGAGGGCTAGATTAGCAGCTTTCTAAGGCTCCATCAGGGTTCACTTCAGGCAGAGAGTCGGTGAGGGCAGGGAGGAGGGAGGGGAGCCTGTGAGAGGGTGAGGACCTTGGTGTGGAGAAGCATCGTGGAAGAAGCCAGGAAGAGGACTCTGGGCTGGCGGGTGGTTATTCCACTCAGATCTAGATCCAGGGCCGGGTGTGGTTATTAGGGCCTTGAGGGAACCCAGCCCACGACCTGGCCTCTGAAATAGTCCATGAAATGAATCCAGATTGGCAAGGGAGATCGCCTCCTCCACCCTCACTCTGTAATTCCCTGAGGAACCATCCAGCCCTTTGGCCCAGGGACATTAGGAGGTGGAGTAACTGGAGTGGGATCCTCAGTTGGATCCCCTGCAGCCAGTGCCTTCAGGGTTTGCATCAATTTCTGAGGTCCTTTTTTCTAAACCCTGGGGAATCCAGGATGGCCTGGTCTGGGTGGCTCAGGAATGGGGGAATTTATCAAAAACTTACCTGCACATTCAAGAAAGCAATCTGAATCCCTTACAAGTCTCCTCCCATCTCCATCTCAGTTTTCTCCCCTTAGGGATGTGGGTGTAGGCAGGAATTATTAGGGTAAACCTGGTTACTCTTGTGGCTGCTATGCAGACCCTGCTAGGGAAAAAGACTGAGTCTTCACTCCTTAAATCAAGAGGAATGTTAACCCCAAGGCCCTGACTCCTCAAGTTTGGCTGTAGGTTTTGAGGGTTGGCGCAGAGTAGAGTTTGTGAGGTATAATTCTTTGCCCTGATTCCCCATATTCCTTTCTGAGAGACCTGGGACCCTTCCAAAGGCTCAAAACTTGACAATCTTGTGGCCCACCTTCTTCCTCCTATCCCCACCACCTCCCTACTTCCTGAGGCAAAAGTTTTTCCCTTCTCTTCTCACGGAGTTATCTGTTCAAAGAAACAAAGTTGGTAGCGGAGGAAGGCAGGCATTTCCCGTGTGTGTATGTGTGTCTA
The DNA here is from genome assembly GCF_024166365.1 of Elephas maximus indicus. Taxonomy (NCBI): domain Eukaryota; kingdom Metazoa; phylum Chordata; class Mammalia; order Proboscidea; family Elephantidae; genus Elephas; species Elephas maximus. The sequence goes on along the minus strand of NC_064837.1, from coordinate 44,831,010 downwards.
TGGTGGAGAAAAGAAAAATGACCCATAATCCATCTCTACAAAGGTCTATCCTGTTCACGGTGCCCATGGATTCCTGCCCTTGAAGGAGCATAACCAAGGTGGGAGGGAAAGGTGACTGCAAAGGACTATCCCTCTGGGACTCAATAAAGACTTGAAAATAACCTATCTGCCTCCATGAGTGTCTCATTGTGCGCACATACACACATACCATCTGCCTTTACGAATCTCAGCCCCAGCCTGAGATGAGCATTGGGAAGTTCCTGGTTACTACCTTGAGGATTCTGACCTGGGGGAAAATCCATCCTAGTTAGACCTCTAAGGTTCTGGGCTGACCATTTAGCCAAAACCCTGATACATTTTGAGACTGGAGGAGTCTGGCTGGTTGTCTGCAGCCTGTCTGCACTGAACCTAATAGTCCAAAGCTGATGTTGGGCCATACACATGGGGCCTCTCCATCAAAGTGGGATTCCAGCTTAGAGTAGAATTCTGGGCTCCTAATCTGTTTAAGCTCTGGGTCACTTGGGTTTAAACTAGTTCTTCTCCTCTAGACTTCTTCAGAGGTTATCTAAAAGTTCTGAGAGGTAAAATTCTTTACCTTAAATTGGAAAATCACCTACCAACCAAAAAATGAAAACTTGTATTTGGTCCCTCCCCATGGGAGACCCTCGTGGCATAGTGATTAAGTTCTACGGCTGCTAATCAAAAGGTCAGCAGTTCGAACCCACCAGGTGCTCCTTGGAAACTCTATGGGGCAGTTCTACTCTACCCTATAGGGTCGCTATGAGTCGGAATTGACTCGAAGGCAGCGGGTTAGTGGATTATGATTGGTGGGTATCGTAGCCACTGTTGACCCCTGATGCCAGAAATCCTTCCTCACCTTGCTCTCCCCCTCACATTTACTTATATGGTGGGGGAGGGTTGAAAGGAGATTCCAATCTTCAAGGCTACTGTGTGGAAATTAACACCAGGGGCTCAGGACCTAGAAGCTTAGAAAGATAGAAAAGCTTTCTCTTATTAAACCATTAGTTAGAGGATATATGGGACTCCCCCTTTCTCCCTTCTTCTCTTGAACATCAGGAAGCCCTGAATTCCCTAGTTACCCAAACTAGTCAGTTAGTGTTTGTGATTGGGAGGAGTCTTAGCGATCATTCACTTCTAGCTAACTGTGGCTTGCGTGCTAGGTGGCATATGTCTAGGTAAGGAAGCTGTCTGCCCAAGTCAGAGTGAATTGACCTCAGGAGAGCAATGGGCGGCCAGTCCTCTGGTTCCAGGCAGCTCTGAGCTGCTTTGATGGGAGCAGGATGAGGTATGAAGAACACAGAAGGCAGACAGCATGCTACCCAGAGGGGTTCCCAAAATCAGGCAGAGTAGGACATGAGGGTGCAAAAGCTCCACAAATTCGGGGTGGTTTTCTGGTCCCAACTCCAGTGTCCATTAGGTCCTAGGGAGCCAAAGCTTGGCTAGAGTTCCTAGATGCAGCCCCTCCCAGGCTGAGGGATTACTGTTTTGGACTCCCCAGCTTCACTAGGCAAGACCAGGTGTCCAGTTTCTTATTCCTGAGGTCAGTCTGGGAACTTTCTCTAGAAACGGGACTCAGCTGGGAAGAGCCATGGGAAGCAGACCCCATCTCCTCATCCCTTCCACCCTCTCTATAACACTTGGGACCTGGCACAGGCCCAGCCCAGACCTCAACTGCTCTCTGTGTGTGTGTGTCCAACAGGGAGCTGGGAGTGCTCCCCATTGTTCTTAGATTGCAACCCCCCCCCCCCCCCGCCCAATCCACTTGCAAGCTCTGCGTCCAGCCCTTGCCCATCTGCAGGGTTTTTCTAGCTTCTGTAATCACCCGCTCCAGGGGCTCAGGTCAACTCTTGGACAGGGGGAGGCCCAGAAAGACCATGAACCATGCTGGGAACTATGTGGCCCAAGATCCATGCATGTCAAGGTGGCTAGGGGGCTTGCAGGTGGCAGAATTCATAAGAACCACTGGGAAACCAACTTTCCATCAAGACCAGGGTGGCCTAATGACTTTTTCCCTTTTTGTCTGATAGATCCACTTCCCTTCCTTCTGCGTGTGTAAACGCCTGGTCGGGCAGATTTTTCAGTAGTGACTCTGAGGACAGGGCACCCTGCTGGGCTTACCCTGCAGCCCTTGGATGGCAAAGGCTCTCCCCCCTCCCAGGCGGGTGAGGTCTCTAACCGCTCAGAGGTGCCTTTGAAGGGCGTTGGCGCCTCTTCCCAGCCCTTTCCTTTTACTCACCCAGAGACCTCCTCTGTGCCCATAGGTGCACCCTGGCCTTCAAAGCTCCCCACCCTGAAGGGAGAACTGGCTACCACTAAGCGGAGGTTTCCGCTGGACCAAAACCCGCTTAGTGCGGCGCAGGGCGAGAGCTGCTGCTTGTCTGTCCTGCGCTCCCAGGCCACGCGCTTTGGCCGGCACCTCACGCCCTACAGGCCCCTACATCACTGTCCCGCTAACCTCTCCAGCTCTTTGTGGGCGACCCTTTTGGAATCCTTATTGTCGTCGTGAGGTGCTTGCCTGCTGGCGACTATGTTAAGTTCCGAGTAGTGTTGGGAATTGTGACTCTGGTTTTGTAGATAAGAAAACTGAGGCTTAGGCAATTAATTTGTCCAACTTCTAGAGGCTTAAATGATGGAACCTGAATTCCAACCCAGGTCTTTCCAGCATCAAAATCCAGAATCTTGACCACTCACTTCTCTTCCCTCTTCAATCAAGAAGTCGTTTGTAATTTTTAAAAAGGAAATAGATCTCATTAGAAGGTGCAAATGATACTAAAAATAACCGGAAAAAAAACCTGAGTGCCATCGAGTCGATTCCGACTCATAGCGACCCTATAGGACAGAGTAGAACTGCCCCATAGAGTTTCCGAGGAGCGCCTGGTGGATTCGAACTGCAGAAGATATTTGGGAAAATATTAAAAGACTTCAAGATATTGACTCTGAAATAAAGGAAGCTCTTTAGTGTACATTCTTTTTTTTTTTTTTTAATCAGTAGGCCACACAAAGGGGACTGAGCTCTATCCCCCCTTCACTGCCACTCCCCTCTGCCACCTGGTTCCACTTCCAAGGCCAAATCTATACGAGTAAAAAGGGAGCTGAGTCTGGAGAAATTTCACATAGAGGTGAATTGACTGAGTCCGAACTGCTCAGACTCTGATGAGCCTCTTGCCCACTTAGAGAAAGAAGAAAAAAAAAAAAAAAAAGGTGCCAAAACGCCTTCCAACTACATCCATTCAGTGGGGGAGAGATGGGTGTTTGTTGGGCACTGAGGATTCTGAACTTAATGCCATGGCTGACACTCGAAGTTGCACTCCCTTTAAATTGGGGCTGAAATGTGTTATGTGTATGTGTGTGGTTTTCTGGGGCATGCATCCACAGCTTTACTGATTTGTTTTCTGATGGCAATTTTCAACTATACCCAAAAGTCAACAGAAGAGCATATTAAACCTCCACGTACCCATCATTCACCTTCAACACTTCTCAGTCTTGTTTCATCTACCTCTTCCCTACACTTGTTTTGTTTGTTTTGCTAGAGAATTTTGAAGCAACTTCCAGACAGCATATTACTCCAAAATACTTCATTTTGAATCTTTAACAGATAAGGATTTAGGTTTTTGTTTTTTAACAGAACTTCCATGCCGTTATCACACCTAACAAAACTAGCGATAATCCTTTAATACTATCCATGTTTGAATATTCTCTGTTGACTCAAAAATATCTTTTTACAATTTGTTTGTTCAAATCAGCATCTAAACGAAGTCCACATACTAATTTTGGTCATGCCTCTTAACTTCCTTATAACCTGTAACAGATTTCCCTGCCCTGTTTTTCATGTTATTTATTTGTTGAAGAAAACTGCTCAATTCAATTCTTAAAAATATTGGTCACACTCAAAACAACGTTATTCCCCATTGCTCTATGTTGGATGAAACAACTTATTCTTATGCGGGTTTCTGCTCTGCTTGTCTCCTGGCTGTGGCAGCTAAGTGAGAACAGGACAGCTGCCTAATTTCCTCTGCTTCCTCCCAAAGAAAGTGGAGCTGGGCTAGGTAGGCAACATGCTCCCCCACCCCCCATAGGCCACCTCTTGACTCCCTTTGGTTCCCTTGTTGCTTTTGGAATGGGGGGTCTCCCTTCTTTTGCAGTCCCTGGCAGCCAAGGGTAGGATCCTCTGATGGGTCTTTGGGTGATCTAGGTTTCAGGAAGAGCTGGAGACTGAATAAACACTCCAGATCTAGAGTCAAGAGTGCTGCAGCAAGGGCAGAACTGCCTAATTCCTGATTTGGGGAGGCATCCAGAGGAATCCATACTTCCTTCCAAAGGGAACCAAAGAGCATGGTCTGTCCTGAGGTGGAGTGACCAGCCTAGCTCTGCCATCTCTCACTCCTTCCCGCACCCATGGCATCATGGACTTGGGGAGCCTGGGCTTCTGTCCCAGCTCTGGCACATGTGGCCAGCTGTGTGTCCTCTCCTTTCTCTCTCTAGACCTTAGCCTCCTCATCTGTAAAATGGAAGTGATGGTCTGCCCAGCTTTCTTCACAGGACTCTTGGAAACAAGCAAGATGAGGGAAGTGAAGGCTCTATAAACAGTGATGTGTTGTAACTAAATGGTTGTTTTTCTCCATAGTTGGTGGTGTCAGAGGAGAAGGTGAAGAATTCTGCTGAGGGACAAGGAACCAGGTGACAACCTGGTCTCATATCTATGGAGAACACCCCCTACACAGCAGCTCCTAACACACAAACACACACTCAGCTGCCCAAGGAACCTAGACTCCAGATTTTGTTTCAGCCCTGAGATCCCTTGCCCCAACACACACACTGTCCACCCCACCCCCGTCTTTCCAGGGCTCCCAGCTTTAGTGCACCAACTACCTCAAAGCCCCATCTTGCCTCCAGCAGTAACAACAAAAAACACCACTGCGACCCTGGATACAGAAGCTGAAGGGGGCCCAACCTGGCTGCAATAAATTGGCTCCACCTTTCCAACCCAAAGTCTCCTACCCCCAACATTGATCTCTGGGACCCCGTGAGAGGGATCTCCGTGAGCTAGTGCAAAATACAGCACAGACATCATTGAAAAGCCCTCACATTTTTCATTTCCAAACTACACCTAGGTCATAAAAAGCCAGTAAATGTAATAAATTCTTCCCTGCAGGACATGGTTTTAATTAATTATTGGGTTATTCAAGGTGACTCATGTGTGAAAGGCAATTTGGTCTTGTAAACTGGATCTCACATAACCTATCCTGAGTAAATGGGCTGTTTGTGATTCTCTCCAGAGACTTACACGAAACTTACATTAATCTTTGAAGATCTCCGGGTGACTTCAGCTTAAATACAGCTCACTCAGCTAGAGGTGCTAAGAGATTGTGTCTTGTTTTCTCAAATACTGATTTTTGATGGGGGTTCTCAGAAAATCTTATGTTTTATACACACACACACACACACACTTTTTTTTTTTTTTTCCAGTCAGTTGTTTTTGCAGTCTCTGCAGAGGACATGTGAACCCATTTCATTGGAGAGTAGAAGCTTACACTCCATCTTACTTCTGATGACCTGGCAGTCACAGCTCCTCCTACTGCTGGGGCTTCTGAAATTCCATCTTTATCATCCAAGATCTATGTTTATCTCATGTCCTGAGATCTCTATCCTGCAGTGAGGAGTTATTCTTGTCTGGAATTCATACTTCTTTCTACTTACTTTTTAAAAGCCATTTATTCCAAGCCCCACATCTATAAAATGAGCCTCTGCCCAGGATGGACTAGGGACAAAAATCCATATTGGGACACCTTCAATCTATGTGGTAGCATCCTGTGTATCCTATTTTCCCGTTCACATATTTCCCCAGAGGCACTTTTGATTTTTTTAAAATTAGTTTTCAGTCTGATTTGTTCCAGTTTACCACGTAGTTTATTTTCATATTCTGTTTTATAATGGCCTCTGGGTGTTACTTTTTTTTTTTTTGTACAGCTCTTTTCGAGCCTTTTTGGTTTCTTCAATTTGAGCTTAAAGTCTTTCAAGGCAATCCTCTTCATGGATACAGTGAATACTGTTTCATGTTTTGGAATATTCTAAGGATATTTATTCTTAACCCTTTAGCAGTAAAGTAATAGTCTGCTGTAAAGTGCCCACCTCTTTGGATAGTTCATCTTCCTTTAGCTTGAGTTTTGTGAGAGGCTTCAAGCAGTTCATGTGTTCTCATAAGCTCAATTACTTCCTTTTCAAGACCATCATTCTCAAGTTCTGGGATTAGTACTGCTGGGCCTCTCGTGGTTCACATCATCAGGGAGTCTACAATTTTTTAAACCTTTTGGGGATTTTGGGATATGGGGAACCGAAACTTTCCATCTAAAGAGAATCTGAAAATGTGAGAGGCGGTGCTCTGGCCACTCTGGACAGTGTCACCTTTTTGCCAGGTTCCCTACCCAGATACTGAGGGGAGGGGGGATCCAAGGTAGACTTTCAGCCTCCCACCAAGAGTTCAGCCAGAGAACAGAGAAGGGGTGGGAGACTCCCACTTTGCGCAGTTGGGTACCTGCCCTGAAGAGAGTGGGGTCTTTGGAGGAAGGAAGGAAGAAAGAAAGGAAGGAAGGAGGAAAGACAGCAGGATGGCCTCTTTTCTCTGTCTTTGTCTGGCCCCTGTGCTGAGCCAGCCCTGAGCCGAGGAAGGCTTCCTCTAGCTTTTTTTTTTTAATTCCTGATTTTCTTTTTCCTTTTGCAACCTTTGATTTCTTTTCTAGACTTGTACCCACTATATATACCTGCTGCCATTGAGTCGATGCCTACTAGACTCATAGCGACCCTATAGGACAGAGTAGAACTGCCTCACATGGTTTCCAAGGTGCAGCTGGTGAATCTGAACTGCTGGTCTTTTGATTAACAGCCAAGCTCTTAACCACTATGCCTCCAGGTTTCCTCCCCAGAAGCCACATTTAAATTGTTTTAATTTAATTTAATTTTTAATAATAAGGAGCCTGGATTCCAAACACCCCTCAGCTCTCTCCGGCCCCCAGAACCCTGTCCCGGCTGGTCTTTGAAATTCCCTGGGACCTTTCAAATGGTAGGTAAAGTCTACATCTCAGCCTGGATTTTTTTTCTGCTCATGCCCAGGCTGAGGAGACTCCAAACTGAAACAAAATAAAGTCCTATTTCTCTCTCTGGCCTACTTGAATTTTTAGTTTCAAGTGGAAAGGAATTTGTTGCAGTTTCACAGTGGGTGAGAATTTAATAAATGTAGGCGGTGGTGGGTCACCCTCCTCACGAGGACATACGTGTCACCCCGTGAGGCATCTGAAACAGTGCCCACAAGCAGCCACCCCACAAACAGAGCAACAAACGGCAGCTTCATCCTCACACACAGATGCCCTGACCTACGGTTTGAACAAGCCAATTAACCAGAGGCTGGTTAATTCTTTCACCAGAACCAAGGTAGGGAGTCCAGAGAAGCCTCCCTAAGAGAAACTGATGGTAGTCTTTGACAGACGGACAAACGGGAGAAGAGGGTTGACATTTGGAGTTAAAGAGATAAGAGAATTTCAGTGCACGCAGAGCCTAGGGGATGTCCTAGTGAGCGGGACGGCTGTGCCTGGTGTGTGTCTTGGACAGGAGGGCAGCTGGCGCTAGATCGGCCAGAACTCATGTTGACACAGACACAGATCACCCAGCTCAGCGCCACTAGATTGGTCTTATAAGATGCCAAAATAACCAGCCGGCTTGGCCAGTTCCGGGAGAAATCAGCCAGAGTCATTGTTTGAATTTTCCTAGACAAAACAATACTTGGTTGGCCAGAATTTTCCCTTTCCTTGGGTTAACTCTTGTAGGGAGTTAGTCAGGCTCCCTTTGCCCTTATCTAGCAGTGGAGCTCCAAGGCCAAGAGCTGACTGATCTCCCAGGCATAGTGGGGGGAATCTCTCACCTCTCCTGATTCAATATTGTAGGGAAAGTGTTTTGGTTTGTTGTTTATAAACGAAACAATCTAGAGGGATCAACTCTCATCGAATTTCCTTCAGTGAAACTGAGGTTACAAGCTGAGCAGCAGGGCCAGAGACCACCCCACAATTTAAAAGTGCTAAAATGAGTTTTTATTTTTATTATTAATCTTATTTTTGGTCATCTCCTCTTGCTTGGTGTGACAGTGCCATAGCCACGTTTACACACAGAAAACTGGAGCATTTGGGCAAATACTCAGATTCCAAGCCCCCTCCCCCCTTTTAGCCTCACCAGTGAAGTAACTCTCTGGTGGGGCAGTGGCTAAGAGCTTGGGCGCTAACCAAAAGCTCCGCAGTGCGAATCTACCAGCCGCTCCTTAGAAACCCTATAAGGCAATTCTACTCTGTCCTATAGAGTCGCTATGCATCAGAATCCACTTGACAACAATGGTTTTTTCTTTCATTGTTTTAATGAGTTATGGGATGCCAGGATGGAAGGGGGGATGAGATTCCAAGGGCCCTGCTCAGCTGCCGCTGATCTTTCCTCTCTTGAGCAGCTTCTTTGTGGGGCGACTAACAAGGGGTAGCAGAATTGCCAGTAGGGGGGTAAAGGAGGCAGAGCACTGCCATCAGTGAAAGACAGAGAGAAGGCAAGAGAGGAAACTGCTGGTTTGGGGGTTAATTTGTCAGTTTATAATTTCCGTGACGTTGGGAAGATCTTTCTAGCCCCTGGGAGGCTGCTCTTTGAGCAGAGCCCGAAACAAGGTTTCTCTTGGTTGCCAGGAGCCTGGGGATGGAGGGAGGGTTGGGGAGGATGGCGCACTGGCTTTCAAGTCAGAGATCATTCCCCTCCCCCGCTCCGCACCAGGGCTCATTTTGGGGGCTCCTGGCTTTTTTTTTGGCAAGTGGGAGAGCCTTGTCCATCCACCAACCCCACTCCTAGCCTGGATGCTCTCCATCCCAACTTGAGCTGGACCTACCTGTCTGCTCTCTCCCGCGCACGCACAGTTGTCCCTCCAAGGTTGCCAGATATCCCACAGACCCAGAAACTACCTCCAACACCCCCTTATCTTCTTGACCAAATCCTGGCAATTCTCTTTATCGCACTGTACCTCCTTTTCCCTATATTTTTGACAAGGGGACTCAAGACAGCTAAGGAGAGAGTCCAAGGAGGAAAAGGCAGGATTTGGGCAAAGTTGTGGAGAGGGGGTAGACCCCAGATCCACGTTTCTCCTGCGTGGACCAGAGTTGGAGTTGGTCGCTCCAGGGACAGGAGAACAAGCGCCCATCCGGCAGTCACCCCAACCGATGGGAGCAGTGGACCCACAGGCGCTACCCGGGCTGCCTCCCGGCTCTCGCCTCCTGTTTTAATTTCGGTCCCCAGCTCGGTGCAGAGAGCTTGGGAATCCCCGGCCCACTGGTTTCCTCACCAAATCCTCGGATAACCGGCACAACGGGCCGGCTTTGTTTCCAATAACGTGCCGGGAGCCGGTCCAACGCGGTGAGATTGCCCGAAGCACGGCACCAGCTGTGGGGATGGATTGGGACAATGAGGGGCTCTCCGTTTCCTTCCTCTCGAACCTTGGTTTGGGCCCTCATCTCTAACTGGAGGTGGGGTGGGGTGGGGAGTGGGAGGCAGCCGAGGGGCAAATAGTATTTACTTCCTTGAGGGTATGGAGTATGCTATCTCTGCCCGTTCTTCATTTTCTGTTGCCCTTCGGTTCCTCCCGAGGCGCCTGCCTCTGGGGAAGACCCAGCTCCCCTCGGTTGACTTCCCTGCCCAGGTCGCCGACGCAGAAACCGTACCTTCTTGGGCGAGCGCCGCCGGGTCCGAGGGCTAAAAGGTCCGCGATCTACACAGCCAAGACTACCCGGAGAATTCGAGAAGCCCCAGCAACAAATATGCTTCAACTTGAAAATGAACGATTAGAGTTCCGTTTAATTTTTGGTCCGAATGGTGTGAATAATTTCCCCTCTTCAGTCTTCAGGCGGCGATCTCTGCTGTATAGATCTAATTTGGGAATTAAAAAGAGTTTCTGTATTTCCCACCTCCTCCAGGACATTTTTTTTTTTTTTAAGCCGGACTACCAGTTTAAGTAACTAGTTTTAGCATTGTTCTCCTTGAGTTAAGCTTTGCAAGCTCGCGGGCGGGGAAAAAAGAAAAACAGAACTTGGTTTTTATTTTTAAAAACGACTTACCAAGTCAACTGTCCGATTTTTATTAGTTGTAATTATCTGAGAAAAGTCTACATTTTAGTTAAAAGATTGTGTAGACCAGACCTTAATAAGCAGAGACAGATTATATATAAAAAAATTATTTTAAATTGTTCTATATTTTCAAAATTAACCAAAATAAACTTGTATTGGTGATATAATTAAAATTAACACTATTAAAATAATAATTCCCAGACTTTAGATATTTTAAAAGATAGAGGGTTTATGCTAAAGGAAAGAATTCAAAAGTTACAAAAGGACATACACTGAAAAGAAAAGTTGGTCTTCCACCACTCCTTCCTCCAGTTTCTCTTCCCAGGAGCAACCACGGTTCCAAGAGTCCTCTGTATCCTCGAAGATGTGTGTATAAACATATCTTTTTAACATAAATGGCAACATACCATCTACGGCTTTATATTTTGCCTTTTATTATAAAACTTAACACATCTTAATGAAGGCTCTGTATCTGTTCTAATGCCTACTCCTTTTTAATGACTGTAGATTATTTTATTGTATGGATATACCTTCATTTATTTAGGCAGGCAACTGACTATTGATGGATATTTAGCTTGCTTCCATTTTTATTTTCCTTTTTTTTTTTTGCTCTTCAAACAAATTATTCTGTTATATATGCAAGCAGACATGTACAATGTATTCTTCAAAATGGCCTGTATCAAGGGATACGTGCATTTTAAATTTTCCTAGCACTCGAAATACTTTCGTAGGTTTAGAAGCAATTTGTGTGTCCTTTTCAGAAAAGCATCTGTTGGTGTCCTCCCATTTTTCTATATTTTCTAATTTGCTTTTATGATATTTTACTGAAATGTAATGTTGTAACTTTGTTTTCATTTTGTTAATAAAGATTATACATATGAAGGATCTAAAATCTATACATATTGTATCTATATGTACTGGAGTTTTTCTGATGATCATTTCCTGGAGGTGGAGGGCAGATTGCAAGGATTTGGAATTTGGACCCACTATTGCCCATCGGATTTTTTCCTATGGAGTTCCATTTTTATTGGAAAGTGGGGAGGTTTTTTTCCTTAATAATTTCCCCATCTTCTCAGACTCTCTTTAAGTTTAGAAGACCCAGAAAATCCCTCGCTGGCTGTGATGGAAACAGCTTGAATGCTGCAGAACTGGAGACCTCAGCCCCGGTGCCCACCACAGACTCCTTTCCTCTAAGCCTCAGCCAAACCCAGGGCCAACACCCTTCTCTAGTTCCCACTGCCCCCAGGTCACCAGACTGTCACCCCAAGACCCTTATAAAAACTAAAAGAAAATTGCCTGAGGTCTAAGATAAGAGCCCACCAGGCATCTGTCAGATGGCTTTTAGAGATTCGCCGCTTCCACCCAGCAGAGACGTGATGGTCTGGTGCCTTCGACTCCAGTTCCTGGAGAACTGGGAGTTGACAGCAGGTACCCCCTCGGCGCTCCCAAGAACTAGTGGTCACCATGCTTATTTATGTCCTCAGACGATGGGGTACCTGGGATGGATAGCAAGGACCAATCTGGGTATGGGAAGGTCAGCCGGGCAGGAAAGGGGGGCAAGATAGGAAAGCGAGGACTTTCATCTGAGAATACGAGGATCGGACAGCACTGCAGAGGCCACGTCTGCCTATCTTGAAATGTGCCTGGTGAGTAGTCGGATCCCAGCGCTCAGCCAGACCACCCCGCATCCTGCAGCCCAAAAGACCAGACCCTGGCTTTACATTCCCAGGTTTGCTGCAGACACAGACAGCCCTTTGCAGCTACACCGGATTTTTCCCTGGCTGGTCAAGGCACTTTCTACCTGGTCGGTGCTTTCTTGGGGGTTTATTCCTCAGCCCCGAGTTCCTGCCACTTTCAGGAATTCTTTGGAACCCAGAGTGGTTTACATTCATTTATCCTACCTAAGACATAGACAAGAAATTGGGCAAAAACAAAGGCAGGTCTTTAGAAGAACTCTGGCCTTACAGAGCTCCAAGCTCAGGAGCTAGGTCTACCCGAGCCCAGAGAGAAAATCGCTAACATTTACTGAGCACTTACTGCGTGCCAGGAACTGGCTAACAACTTCGAAGGCAGGGGAACTTCAGTCTGAGCTAAATCCCTCATGGCACTCTTTGAGGTTTAAAAACCAGATGTACTTTGTCCAAGGTTTTGTTACAAATTTTTACGCCCTCAGAATTGTTGGAAGTGAGGTGTGTATTTGGTTAATCAAATTTTAAAGTTTTTTTTAATATTCAGATAATGACTTACTATCTATTTCTTTTTGTCGAAAGACCCCACCCCAGGAGAGGTCTGAAGGGCTTTCTTAGGTGCTTTCTGACCAAACATTTAATTTTTTGGGCCCATTATCAGATTATTTCAGTTGGGAAAATATACTTCTGATTTATCCAAACAATTGCTTGAATTAGTGTAAACTGCACACTTGAGTTTAGGATTCTGCCCTCAATTTCCCTTCCCAACCTCTTCCACCACCCTGCCTCTCAGGAAAAAACCAGGCTTCCAGGGGGCTCTAGAGTCTCCTCTTTCCTGGAAGAAGGTATGGGGAAAGGAGAGCTAAGGAAGGATATAAGGCGGAACCAGTGTGTTGCTGGTAGCAGTGGGGGTGCCTGGAGCGAGCAGCTGTGGGGAACAGAGACCAGATTTGTAATGGTGGCTCCCTCCACCCTGGACAGATGGTCTGTGAACCTGGGACCATGACCCACAGTGGCTTGGTCCATGTTCTGTGATACTAGGGGGAAAACAGGACCATCCTGATGTTTCCCAGCAACTGGTTGTTTCAGTGTGTAGACACTGTCCCGTCAGTCTGACCTCCATTTGTTTATGAGCAAGTTTAAAAGTTTAAAAAAGTAAAGGAAAATAGGAAGTCCCCATATTCAGGATTGAGGTGAGAGGGATTTTAAGCTTCAATTTCTGAAATCATTGTTGCCATTTTTTGCCAATTTCCCCTTTCTGTCTCTTAGAGCTTCTTGGAGGTGGTGTCTATGCAGGCAAAGCGGGCTGTGGTAGTGGAGGTAGAGCAAGGGGAGAGACAAATTGTGTGTCACAGAAAATTGGCTTCCCATTCAAAAACGAAGACTGGGGCCGGGTAGTAAAAGGCCAGTGTGGTGTACCAGAGTCCAGCTCCCCCGGGGAAGCGCAGGCACACCCTGAAAGACCCCCCAGCTTGGGTCAGGGAAAGGACAGGTAGAGAAGTCTAGAAAAGCAAAGAAGTTAACGATGTTTGGCTGTCTGGGGGCTTATCAGTTCTTCGCAGTCAGGCAGGGGCTGAGCAGACAAGGTGGGGCAGATGACTGCTGGGCTTGGGGCAGCGCAGGTGAGGGGCTGCCTGGGGGCCGGACTGCCTCACTGATGCAATCTGGGATGACAAGGTGGCTGAGCCCTGGGGACATGCCTCTTCAGAGACCCCAGGTAGAAGGAAGGGGGTGGCTGGTGAAATATGAGTCCCCTTGGGCTCTGAAGGCCAGGAAGAGGTTAGTTGGAAGATGCAGGTGGGAAGAGGGAGAGGCTGCTACCTCCTTCTTTCCCCCATCCTAGGATTCATTTCCCCCAGCCCCTGGAACCTGATCCCCTGGCTGGTGTAACCATGCAAGCTCTGGATTTCTTTCCCCAGCTCCTCGCCCCTGTTCCGCAAGAGTGGAGGAGTCTCTTAGCTGGAGGCGAGGAAGGAAGGGCAGACATTTCTGCCCATTCGGTGGAGATTGCTCCAGGCAGGTTCACGCCAATCTTAAAGTGACTTCGGGGTGGAGTGAAGCCAATAATCGAAAACCCCTCTCCACAGTCCTGCAAGCCAATCCTTGGCAGCAGTGGCCGGCCAAGGCGGAGCAGCGCCCAAGGTCCTTCAGAAGGGCCCTTCCCAGTTCTCCCAGGATCGGCGGGCATCCAGGCCTGGCCCGCGCGTTGGGAGGACTGGCCGGGTCTCGGGTCTAGGTGTGGATGGCTGGGAGCTGGGGAGTCGCGGAGGCGTTTATTGGGGGGCGGGGTGGGATTTCCAAATCGAGATTTCCTCACACTTGGCCCGGCCTGAGGCCGCTGGGTGGGGGGCCGGGCTCGGGTGCCTCCCTGCGGTCAATCAGGCTTCTGACCTCAGCGCCAAAGCGCCATCCCGGCCTCGCTCCGGAGGGTAAACATCCTCTGCACTTTGGAAACTGGTGGGACAAGAAAGGCGAAGGAGTGGGGAGAGGGGGAGGGAGGCCGAGGGAAGGGGGTTCTGAAACCCTCGCACTCTCCTGCCGGGAAACCAGCGGGGCCTTCACACTGGGGGCAGCCTCCCTGCCTTTTGGAGGCGGCGGAAACAGCTCGTTTCTCTCGGGTCAGATAAAGAAGCGGTGCACCCGGGACTTGGAAACGCGACTACGGAAATGCTCCAAGCCTTGGGAGGATGGTAGGGAGGGGGCTGCGGAAGTACCAGCCTGATTCTCCGGTGCTCAGAGTCACCTGAAGGACGTTTCTCTGAAGGGAGACTGCACATCTATGAAGGGATAAAAACGCACAGAGGCGATTTTTCTGAGGAAAAGAGCAGAAATCCTCACTTCTTTGGAAGAGGCTGTGTTATTAAACTTTAAGAACACAGTTACCGTGGCTACCATTTTTAATGCTGAAGACCGTGTGGAGAAAGGCTCTTTTTACTCCTATTTCAAAGACGCTCTTGGGCCAAAAGCCCAGCTTGGAAAAAGCTGTGAGGCAAGACAGACCAGAGCTAGACCGCATCCCACGGCATAGACCCCATTCCACTGCCCCCAGCTTCAGGTCATGAGCAAGTGTCTTCATCTCCCTGATCACTGTTTCCTCATCTTTAAAATAGTAACAGCAGCTAGAGAGCTGATGCTAGAGTCAAATCCACACAATCAGAAGCCCAGCACAGCATAGTCCAGCGCACAGTGTCCACAAAAATGTCCCTCCAGCCTTAGCTTCCTCTTAGACTTTGCCAAGGCCTCAAGTGCAGGGTCCCAGAGAAACACTCAGCCACTTGTCCTCTGCCCAGTCCCAGCCAAGCGACTATAATGACTGAGAACTGCCTCAGAGGAATAGTCACACCCAACCCCACTCTTCTTCCCACAGCCCCCTAAGCAGGAAGGAAGGAAGGAAACGAGAGAACCGATTTCCCTCCCTTATAGCAATCAGGTGGTAGTCCTCCATTGCCAGAAACCCAAGAGGTCTGAAAAGACATAGATGCCTTTAAACTGAAGTTACTTTGGGCAATGACTCTTCTATCAGTCTGTGTTTCCGGCGCCCCATTTACTTCGCAGATGAAAATAATTCAGGACAGTGGCCTGGTAGAAAGCTCTGCCTGGGTCCAGGAGATCAGAAAACCGTCCTTCGAGTTGATCTCCGGACTAGCTATGACCTGGATATTTCCGAGGCCGGGTTTCCTACTCTGTAAAATTGGAGTAACCGCTATCCTCACCCTGTCTTCTTCGGGAGCCCTTATGGGAACAATGACAAGATGGAGGTGAGTGCGCTGGGACGCGCAGCTCCGTTCACGTGCGTGGCCTTACACTGATCTCCATACCAGAAACAACTCAGCGCACGCAGTTCATGTTCAAACAATCGAGATCCGGGAAGGATGGCGGCGGCGCCAAGGTCTCGCTTGGCCTTGGAGTCACCGCAGGCCCTGTTCAGTTTGTCTCCGACACATACTGGTTTACACCACCTACGGGGTGGTTTTGAGGATAATAGTGCTTGTAAAGCGCTTTGGGCTAGTGCCTGGCGCATAATACACGCTAAATAAACAGAAGAGATGCGTCTTCGTAAGGGGAAACCAAAGGAAGCCCCGTTCACGTCGCCCGGGAACTGACTTCCCTTCTCCCGGGCTTTGGGGTCGGAGACCGAGCCAGAGCCGCTTGGGCGAAGCCGGCAGGAGAACGAGAGGGGAGTGCTTGATAACGGGGTTGGCTAGCCCAGCCCGGAGCATTTCTACTGGGAGCCCAGGCGCAGCTGCCCCAACCTCTATCCCTAGTTCTTCCAGCCTGGGGCGATCCCCTTTCGACCTCGCTTGGGCGAAGCCCGGGCTTCCCCGCGAGTTGCCCTTTCTTCCCTTCTGATTGCGGCCGCAGTGTCGGGTCCCAGGCCCTGACGCCGGAGCCGGGATGCGCCCCCGCGGGAGAGCGCGCGTAGGCGCCTCAGGAGCAGTGTCAGGGAAGCGCGCAGGGAGCAGCCGCCTTCCGACCCGGGACTCTTCTCCGCCTGTGCGCGGAGCTCAGCGCCCGGAGTCAGCCGCACTCCTTCGGGTTACTTGGAACACTTGGGCGGTGGCGAGCCGGGTTTTCTTCTCCGCTTGTCCTCAGCTCGCCCGGCTGTGCCGCCTGTCCCGTGCGCACCCTCTCCAACAGAGCTTCCAAAGCAGCCCGGTACTGACTTCGCTCTCCTTCCTGGGGACCTCCAGCTCCACCTGTCCTCTAAGTCCCCCCTCCAGAGACCAGAGAATGGGATGACGTGCTCCAATCACTACCTCCACCTGTATCTCCCGGCTCCTTTTGCGGATGGCGGCATTTCCCTGCAGGGTCCCCAGAAGCAAGGCAAATGAAAAAGCTAAGGGGCGGGGGGACGTTAATTGGGTTGGAGCCGGCAGTCCAGCAAACCATTCCACTTTCCTTTTCCTGTCCTTTCATCCCCTCAAATAGGGGAGTTGGAGAAGCCATCAGGAAATCTGCTGAGGAATGGGGACCCAGAAAGGGACATCTGATCCAACAGCGGAGTTTTCTTTTCTCAATAAAAGCCCAGTCCTTCCATCAGACATGAATACAGCTACTGTGTATCTCTCCCTGAAATATCGTAAATTTCTCAACTGGGCGGCAAAGGCATATGAATCTTACCAGGTACACTGGGCCCCGGAGACACCAAGGGGCTGCCAGGTCATAAGGTGCCTATTCAGGCTATGTCCAAACACAATCAGATAATGATGTGAAAGCTGGAGGTCTTTAGATCTTTTGCCTTTAAAGAAAGAAAGGAAGAAGAAAAACAAAACAAACAAAAAAAAACCACTGTTGAAAGAACCAAATAGTCGAGAAATTTTGTAAATATATTCACTTCATCAGACCTCCATTTGTGTTGGTGGGTATGGCAGACAGAATCAGGGATATCAACTATCTGTTTTCCTGGTTTAAAAACAAAACTAAGACCCCTCTTCCTTTGATCTTCAGCTTCTGAGCTGCAAAGTGGAAAGAAAGAACTCAAGCCCCATTTAGACTGTGGGAGCTGTGTCCCTGAAGGGACTGTGGCAATTGACATGGGAGGGCAGGGTGGAGAAGTGGAAGGAGGCAGGGAATGAGAAATGCAGCAGATACTGAGTCAGAGGCCTCAGGACCAAGCCTGTGTCCTTGATGTTCCTAAGCCTCAGTTTCCTTGTCTGTAAGATGGGACTAATACTGATTTCACAGGACTGCTGTGAGGAATACACGAAATAACACTATGAAAATGCTTCGGATATGCTTTATCATTATCAGTCTTTCCTTGCCTGGATCAAATCGAAAGGGCCTTATGTGGAGACCGTGACAGGGAGGGCAGGGGTCCAGCTTGGATCCCACCCAGGGATGTGTATGAACGTCCTCATGGCTACTGATGCCCTGACACGTGGGCTCAGTCGGCTGACTCTTGGTTTTAGCCAATCCAAGGGGAAGTGTGAGCCCACGCAGCGGGCCTGCCTCAGCCCCTGTTTGCTTTGGCCACACTGTGAGGGCCTTGCTGCCTTTGCCAACAGGATTTTGATGTTTGCTCTCCTGCCTGGAACGGCGGCTGAGGCAGCTGGCATCCCGCTCCCCATTATCAGTCTCACACTAGTACTCCCAGCAAGAGGGCTCTGCCTCATGCTACTTGCTCCAGCCAACTTCCTGCTGCTTCACCCCCTCTCTCAGATGAATGGGGTCCCTTTTTATTATTGCCATAAGACTCTTAGGTTTGGGAAAGCAGGCTGGTGGAGGGATGTCACAGTCTTTCTCTTTAAAATGGCTGCCCAAGAAGTACATACCCAGGGACTAAGAGGAACCAGGAAGTAAGCCAGGAAAAGAAATCAGACAGAGACTCAGAGAAACCAGGAGCCAAGCCCTAGACTTTTAAAGAATGGCTTGCTTTCCCATATTTCTTTCCCTATGCTTCCTGGGGATAGTAAATGTTGAGGGGTCAAAAGGAAGAGGAGGCCCTTGCTGAAGGTCACCCCAGACCAGTCAGAGCTCATGGTTTGGGAGAGTCATGGAGGAAGCATGATTACCAGGTGGCTGTTGGGAAGAACACACGCTTCAAACAATCACGTCCTCTCCCACCCCGAGCAGCTCCTGGAGCCCCCAGCCACCTCGCCCACATGCAGTGTGCCTTCGGGAGGCATGAAAGCCCTCTACATGATATGCTGCCTACTTGGCTTTCCCAGGCTGCTGGTTAATAACTTAGAGTCACGACTACAGAATGTAAAATAATTGAAAGCAATGCATAGTAAATTTCAGTTTCAAGGTCTTCATTGCCTTCCTAACAATTTGCAAAACCCATTTTATTGCTTTTTCAGATTCCTGGAGTTGAAATGCCACTTCATGCTGTAATTAAGCTAAGTGACATGCCAGCTGTAAAGACAAGGGTTGTGAATGATTACTTGAGCCGAATGTAATCATGCAGAATGGGTGGGGGAAGGATGCTTGGAACAACTGCCAATCTGCCTGACTTACGCCCCCTGCCAGGGTGGAAGGAAAATTGGAGTCTGAAACCACCCTTTAAGACTAACAAGAGTCACAGGGCATTTGAGGTTAGGAGCCATTCAGAGTGAGGTGAGCCAGATAAATGATTCCCAAACCTGGTTTTGTACTGGAACCCCCTGGGGGAGGGAGCGCTTTAAATCTGGGTACTCCCTGCCCCAGGTTGATTAATTTGGTCTAACAGGGACTACATGTGTCATAAGCTGTCCGGGTAGTTTGGAGCCTGAGGGTCAGGAAAATCTACCCAGTCCAAGATGGCCATTTTTAACTTGCTCTTCAGGAAAATTATTTTTCCATTTAGAAAAATTTCCTTCAGTGTTGCTCTTTTAAATCCATCTAGGGACAGGTACTCATCCAACTGCTTTATGGAACAGATACTCTCAGTTCCATTCCGCAAAAGCTCCTTTTCCTGATGTTCCTATTTCTTTCAGGAGACTCAGCTCTTTTGGAACCATCTTTGCTGCTTCCTTTTCCTTCTCCCCTCCCGACATTTAGCTGCTGTGTCGCAGCTCTACAAAGATGTTTTCTTCATCTGCCTTCTTCTTTTCGTTTCTACAGCCAACCAGCCTGAGAGAGGCTGCAGGGGCTCGAAACCTGGACTACCGCATGAGCCCCCTCACCACCTTTCCTGCCTTGTCTCTCCCCTTGCCAACCATTCCTTCTGCCATCTAACACCATGTCATCTTTCTAACATTGTTATGGATTGAACTGTGCCCCCTCCCCAAAAGAAGATATGTTGAAGTCCTGGTACCTGTGAATGTGACTTTGTTTGGAAATAGGGTCTTTGAAGACGTTACCAGTTAACATGAGGTTAACTTATGAATGGTGCCCTTATAAAGCAGGAGAAGAGACACAGAGAAACACACAGAGGAAAAATGGCCATGTGGTGATGGAGGCATATTGGAGTGAACTACAACTCTTGTCATACAAAGGATTGCCACCCATCACTAGAAGCTAGGGGAGAGGCACGGAATGGATTCTCACTCAGAGCTCTCAGAAGGAATCAACATGGCTGACACCCTGATATCAGACTCCTAGCCTCCTGAACCGTGAAACAATAAAATTTCTATTCTTATAAGCCACTCAATGTGTGGTATTTGTTATGGCAGTCTTAGGAAATTTATACAAACATTAAATAACATCTTTTTCCCATTCAAAAACCTTAAGTGGATTCCCACTACCCACTGAATTAGGTAAAACTTCCAAGGATAGAATTTTAGACCTGCTACAGTATTATTTCACTTAGCAAATATTTACCAAATCCCTACTATGTCCTAAATACATGCTAAAATCAGGGAACACACAGATGCAAAGAGATGGTGCAGCCTAGTGGTGAGACAGCCATGCAAACAAGTTCACTGTCATGATGATGGCAATATAAACAAAGTATATCTGCATTTCCAATATGGTCTGTAAACTATCTTTTCATCTACCAATTTTTCTGATTCAGCCAAATTAGACTAGACCATATTTCCTGATCATTGTCAGGGTTGTTTTTATTTCTTTCTAGGCTTTATACCTCAAGCCATACCTCATATCCACCTGAAGTACCACCTCCTCCAATGAAGCCACTTTGGTCTTCTCATCTGGCTGTGAGAGCATTTCCTTCCTTATCTGTGGACCTCTGTTATCTAACTCCACTGAACACTGCTTGGGGGCAAGAACTGCCACAAGCATCTTATATCCGCTACAAACGTTTAGCAGACAGTTACTCTGCATAGCCCCACAGGGAAACAAGCAAGAGGCAGGTGGGGTTAGGAAGACCACCTGCCATTTTGCCTTCTCAATGAATAACCCAGAGCTGTTAAGATCTAGATAGAACTGGCTACACAATTTTCAGAGTTCAGTGCAAAATGAAAATGCAGGACCCCTTGTTCCAAAATTATAAAGAGTTTCAAGACGGTGACAGCAGAGCATTAAACTGAGTGTGGGACCCTTCTAAGCATGCAATCCTGTGCAACTACACAGGTCAAATGACCATGAAGCCAATTCTGTCTCCAGGATCAAAGATGCTGGCACCAAATTGTCCCTTAGATATAATTTTAACTTCACCTTAAGAAACTTTTTTTTTTTTTTTTTTTAAATCAGCTCAGGAACCTTGATTAGTTGAGACTGGTGACTAGGGAAAAGAAGGGAGAGGAGATTTAGAGCTTCTAGGAAGTCCATGAACTGTCTGGATGCTCCATTTCAGCAAGTCTTACATCTTTTGCTTGGGTCAGGCTGTGATCTATGGCAATCTGATAACCACCACTGGGAAAATTGGCCTCTGTTCAGTCTATGTCTTCTGAATGGCATCATGAAAGAGTTGGTAAAGTAGGGTTTGAAATGATAATTAAGCTTTTATGTGCCTGCCCTGTTGTAACCAGGAACTCCTTCTGCTATCCAGGTGGGCCTTGACTTGCTTTCTAAAAAGATCCCTATACTAGGAGTTCTTGAAAGCCAAATCCAGCGGGGGATGAAGGTGTTGTGTATGTACATCCATTTCATGGTTGGACGCAAATGATTTGAGTCTGGCTTCTCCATTCAGTACCTTGGATAATGAAGGTCTTTTATCTGAAGGGTATTGTGGGCTTCAAAAACCCAGTATCCCCAAATCCTCTGACATCCTTGAGGCCAGAAATTCATTCCATCAGAAATCCATAAGGCAAAAGCTGGGTCAACACTGAAGCAGGTGCTTGACTTCAGACCTCCCGCTTCTTCTTCCACCCTTGCCCCGTATGCCTCCAGAGTTGTCACCAGGAATTTAACTCAGGAAGAACAAGTGAGGCAAAAATCTTGGATCGTGTTCTGGAGAGGAGAGAGTGAGCTGGCAGATGAGGAGAGGGTGAGCTGTCATTCCAAGAGTCTAGCCAGGCCCATGCAGGGGTAGAGCAGCAATAGTGCTCCAGAGAGGGGTACCTCTGTCCACAGGCTCCCGGTAAGGAGGACAGGGTTTACTGCAGACCATTCATACAAGGAAATACTTTAAATGCTTTTGACCCATTTTCAATGGGCTTGGAACTGTCTTAATGAAGGGTGCCCAGGAGAATTATCTCCCCTACCTTCCCTTGCCAATCTCTGCTGTATCAGGCTCATCAACCTGGCATTGAGCATGGCAATTTCTTTTATTAATTTACACCTGAGGGGAAAATGCTTTGTTTCCACAGGTCAATGGAAGAAACATCTACATCTCACCTCACCTCTGTGTCTGCCAGCCAGATTGAGTTGGGCTAGTAAGGGAGGCAGCAGGAAGATGTTTGAGCACTCAGGTGGCAGGGCCTTGGGCTGGTTGGAGTGGTAGGAGGTTTGGTCTTTACCTGGTGAAGTTGAAACTGCCCTATTACCTTACTCACAGCTCAGAGTTAACCATCATGACCAGCTCTGTACCTGTCTTTTTTGGAGTTGAAGACCAACCAACACAGGCTTGTTGGTGGGCTGAGGGCTTTGGGCCTGTAGAAATTGTGAGTCTGCCTCTGAACCTCCCCTCCAACCCACCCATCCCAGGTGTAGTACTATCTGTAAGAGTGTTCTGGATGGTGATGCCATGTGAGGAACTCATAAGCATGCCACTGTGGGGCAACTGGGTGTGTCCTGGGGCAGCACTACTAGCCCCCAGAAGTCTTGGTCCTGCAGCACGGTGAGCTAACTGGGAGGGCACAAAAAGCAAGACTCTTGGTCTCAGTGGTGCTAATTGGAGGTATTTACAAGACCAGGATATCTGGGTGAGGAAATAAAAATTTTAGTTGATTCTACGGATATCGAAGACCCTATGAAAAGAAACAAATCATTTCCTAGAAGCAAGAGGTAAGAAGGAAAAAAAAAAAAAAAAAGGCAGAGATCCAGTCTGATCCTGGGGGAAAGAAAAAGAAAAAAAATTTCTTAGATTTTCCTTAAAAATCACCTCCAGAATATTAAAGTCAAGTAAGTCATCATCACCATTCCTTACAAGAGGATTAGGAAGCCCTTAGGCAATTCACATCCATTCACACCCATCATGAATAGAAACTTATTTTAGCTACACTACATTTATTCGTCTTCCTGCAGCTTTATAGCCCTGAACATTTGATATGCATCATTGAGGAGTAGCCAAGATGCCTGACTGGAGGTAATATAGAGTAGAAGTTAAGAGCACACGCTTGGGAGCTCTTACTTACCATTTGTGTGTCCTTGGACAAATTAACCTCTTTGGTGTCCTCATTTGAAAAGAAAATAGTAATGATATCCACCAATAATGAATGCAAAGCTTTTGGTACACGAAAAGCAAGCGCCTCTTGATCCAGCCCATGCTGGACTCATCACCCTCAGCATCATCATCACCACTGCCAACTACCACTTATTCAGTGGGGTCCCAGGCACTCCACTACAGAAAGCCATTTAATCACCCTTAAAATTCTATAAAATGGGTTTGCTGCTCCATAAAACTCAACTGTTTTAACCCTGGGATCAGTAATGTAGAGGAAGGATAATAAGATTATAGAAATTTGGACATAAAAATGGAAGGATTTTGTCAGGGCTCCCTTCCTTACATGGGTCAGGAATGGCTCTAAGTTCCTAGCAAAGTGGTAAAGAGAAAGGAACACTGAACTAGTTGTCCAGAGTCTATCACTTATGTAAGGTTGGGCAAGTCATTTAGATGTCCCTGAGCCTTGGTTTTCTTCATCTGTAAATTGGGAATAAGGTAATAATGCCTTCCTTACGTGAGCTATGGCGGGTAAACTTGATACATGTAAGGTATTACAATTACAATGACCAAGAAAACCACTGTTTGGACCTCTGCACTGCCCTTTCTTTCTTCATTCAACCACTGCTTATTCTGCACTACCCTGTGCCAGGCATAGGTGAGAATCCTTATTCTCCCACCACACCCTGCTCCATTTGTAAATCAATGCATTGATAGAGGGGCATTCTGCTGTATATAATCAGTCTTTGGCAAGTTTGCTTCGTATGTATTAGTCCTTTATAGTCTGTTTAGTTTGGAGAGAATTTTTAGATGCCATGATTTGACCTAAAAACAGAGGGTCAGCTTCTGAGATCTGGTAACCCCACATGGTTTTCGAGGAGGTCCTGCTTCGTCTTGGCCGTCTCTCTTCTACCTGCAGAAATGCCTTCACTGAAGAGCCATTTATTATGCCTTCAGTTCTAACTGAAGACTAATATTAAAAATGTCATTTGGAAGAGAGATAGTGTGGCTGCTGGAGCATGAGGTTTGGGAATCAGAAAATCTTTGCTCTATCATGTAAAAACTGTGGGACCTTTTGTATATTGAGCCTTAAGCTCTTTGAACCTTTGGGTTCAAAGTTTTTTTTTTTTTCCTCAAGTGCACACTTGTGATTGGAATTAAATTAGATAAAGTAAATATCCAGCAGAGTGTTGACACATGATAGGCTACCAAAAAAGGATAATGCCATGGGTTGAATTGTGTCTTTGAAAAAGATATGTTGAGGTCCTCACCCCTGTACCTGTGAATGTGATCTTGTTTGGAAATAGGGCTTTTCTTTTGTTACCAGTTAAATTAAATGAGGTCATACCAGAGTAGGGCAGGTCCTAATCCTAATCCCTTCTAAGTGATGTCTTATAAAAGGGGAGAAGAGACAAGGAGGAAAAAGTCACACACAGGGGAAAGACAGACACCATATGAAGACTGAGGTAGATGCATCTGTAAGTAGCAAAGGAACACCAAAGATTACCAGCAGCCAACAGAAACTAGGAGAGAGGCATGGAACAGTTTCTCAAAGTCTCCAGAAGGAATTAACATGGCCGAGACCCTGATTTGAACTTCTAGCCTATAGAACTATGAGAAAATCAATTTCTGTTCTTTAAAGTCATCTGCTTTATATTTTATTGTGGCAGCCCTAGGAAACTAAGACACTATTATCATCATTAATATTAGTAAGAAACGTGAGGTGGCAGAATGAATAGGTGAAGCACAGGGAATTTTTAAGGCAGTAAAACTATTTTGTATGATACTATAATGGCAGATATGTGACATTGTGTTTTTGTTGAAACCCATAGGACTGTACCCACAAAAAAGTGAGCCCTAATGTAAATCATGGACTTTCATTAATAATATCTATATTGGTTCATCGATTGTAACAATGCAAGATGTTAATATTAGGGGAAACTGGGGGCAGTAGGAGGAGTATATGGGAACTTTCTGTACTTTCTGCACAATTTTTCTGTAAACTCAAAATTGCTAAAAAAAAATAAAGTCTGTTATTAAAAAAAAAAAATTGTCAGTGCCTTCAGCTATTGTCCATCATGGCAGAAGAATCTATAATATAAGATTCCACACAATAAATTGCTCTTAAAAATTAGAGCCAGGGAAAGGCGTTTCTCATAAAGAACTACTAAACTTATTTTTACTCATCTAGGAGAAAATACCAAAACCTTCTCTGCCTACAAAATCCTAGTTTCTGGGGAAGCCTGAATCCAAACTGGACTTTAGTAAAGAATGACATGAATAAGCAGTATCTGATGTCATACCTCTTTACCACGCTTCAATTGAGAGGAAGGCTCTCCTGGTTCCCAGCTCACTACAATCCGAACCTGGTGCTGAGTAACCATTCATGTGAGTGCCTATGTGTACTGGGATGTGTCAAGAGCTTAGGAGATACAGAAACCAACAGAACCAGTCTTAATCTTTGTGGAGACACAGCCTTGGGGTAGACACAGCCCCTGCCCTCAGGGATATCCCAGACCGAAGGTGGAGACAAAGTTCCGTGCCCTTAGGGAGTCTCTTGTCTCGTTGGTAAGACAAAAAAGGTAAAAATATGATGCTATGTTTAGCCTTTTCTGCCAAAAGGTTCAGAGCCAAATACAACTGCCAAGGCAGGAAGCACTTTATCTTGCCTTTCTGATACAATTATCTTCTCCCTTTCTCTGCTTCTGATCATTATTATTTCATTTAACAGTCCTATTGAATAATAATTTATATTGCAATCTATCATACCCTCCCACTTTTTAAATAATAGAAGCATAAATAGCAATATAAAATAGCTGCTATCCATAAGGTTTTCATTTAATTTAACTGATAACAAAAGAAAAATCCTATTTCCAAACAAGCTCACATTCACAGGTACAGCAGTTAGGACTCAATGTATCTTTTGAGGGGGACACGATTTAATCCATAGCATTATCCTTTTTATTGTGTGGTTTAAAATTGGAAAAGGTGTGCGATCAGGGTTGTGTCCTTTCACCATACTTGTTCAATCTGCATGTTGGACAAATAATCCGAGAAACTGGACTATATGCAAAAGAATGAGGCATCAGGATTGGAGGAAGACTCATTAACATTCTGCAATATGCAAACTACACAGTCTTGCTTACTGAAAGTGAGGAGGACTTGAAGCACTTACTAAAGAAGATCAAAGACTACAGCCTTTGGTACAGATTACACCTCAACGTAAAGAAAACAAAAATCCTCACAAGTGGACCAATAAGCAACATAATGATAAATGAGTAAAATACTGAAGTTGTTAGGGATTTCTTTTTACTATGATCCACAATCAACGCCCATGGAAGCAATAGCCAAGAAATCAAACAATGTATTGCACTGGGCTGCAAAAGACCTCTTTAAAGTGCTCCACAGCAAAGATGTCACTTTGAGGACTAAGGTGAACCTGACCCAAGTCATGGTATTTCAATTGCCTCAAATGCATGCAAACAATGGACAATGAATAAGGAAGACCAAAGAAGAGTTGATGCATTTCAATTACGGTGTTGGCGAAGAATGTTGAATATACCATGGACTGCCAGAAGAGTGAAAAAAAACCTGTCTTGGAAGAAGTATGACCAGAATGTTCATTAGAAGCAAGGGTGGCGAGACTATGTCTCACTTACTTTGGACATATTAACAGGAGGGTCCAGTCCCTGAAGAAAGACATCACGCTTGGTAAAGTAGAGAGTCAGTGAAAAAGAGGAAGACCCTTAATGAGAAGGGTTGACATAGTGGCTGTAACAATGGGCTCAAACATAGTAAGGATTGTGAGGATGGCACAGGACCAGGCAACGTTCCATTCTATTTGTTATACATAGGGTCACTATGAGTCAGAACCAACTCGATGGCACCTAACACAACAGCATTTTTAATTAAGATTCCAGTACCAGAAAGTCACAAACCTTGTGCTTAAGCCAATGGGTGTGGGATCTGTAAGGATTAGGGAGTTTGGTTCCAATAAGAGGCCCACAGGTCAGGCCTGGCTTTAACAGGTTCCTCTGCCCAGGCCTGGGGCAAATGTAGGACAGTCTTACTACCCACACCTGAGATACTTGTTCAGAAGACAAATTCCCAGGGCTTCATCCCTGACCTCCTGTGTCAGAATTTCTCAGGCTGTGGCCTACGAAGCTATAGGCTTAATAAGGGCCCCCAGATGATTCATATTATCAGGAAAGCTGGGGAATCATCAGGCCCAGTTTTTCTCTGAACATGGTAAAGGTACCATCAGAGTCATTTAGAGGAACTTCTTAAAATGCAGATTCCTGGGCCCCCACCCCAGACCTACTGAATCAGAATTTCTGGGAGTAAGGCCCTGGAATATGCATGTTTAATAACCACCCATGGCGGTTGGTATGGATGCTGAAGGTTACTTGCTGGCCTTCCTGCAGTATGAGCAATTGGTCACAAAAGGGCCAGGTCAAGAGTGTCTGGCTGGTGCATGGCTATCTGGCAGAGGTGAGAGAGATGATTAAAATGTGTAGCCTTCTTCTATAGGCAACCAATCAGCACAAATCCCTCTACATGCAATACTGTGTTGTAGAGTTCTCTTAAGTTTTTACATACAAGCTTCCTTGAGAAGCATTAAAGTTCTGACAGAGGGCTTCTTTTCATCTTCTTGGTCCCTCGATACCATGGAATCAAAGCTTTGCTGCCTGTTGTTCTGTGGCCTCAGTATGCTGCACTGGAGGCCAGCCTCTAGGGCAAGTGACCTGGACTGGCACAAACATGAAGGGTGTGAAAATCAACTCCTCATGGCTGACACAGTTCTACTTTTGGGACCTGCATTTATGACTGTCTCAATTTGAGCCCCAAGTGTCCACAAGACCAAGTGCAAGGGGTGGGTGGATTAATCATATCAGAAATATACATCCCAATCAGGTCCTATTTTGACTCAAGTGAATCTTAATTGTCTACTTACCTGTACATCTTTATCAATCCAACTATCAATCTACCCAACATTCCAAAAATATAGAGAAAGCGCCTGCCAATGCAACAGGCACATTAAGGGAATATAGATGGGCCTACCTAGTTCCTCTCACATCCTTTTTGACCAGAGATCAGGGACTGACTGTATGCTTCCTGATCTGATATACTCGGGACCCTCACGGCACTTGTATGGCTTCTGCCAGGCCTGGGATCCAGTCGGGCTGGAGTGGCAATCACAAGTAGGTCATTCACAGAAACGTCCCGGCTGCGAGCACTCTGCAAGAGGAGGAGGGAGGACACATCCAGCTGCATCTTCTCACCAGGGCTTCTGCTACGGGAGTAGGACTCCTGGGGCAGTGCCATGTTTTCTGGAGAGGCAAAGTCATTGACGTTATCAATTTGTGCTGGTGGGAAGACCACCTCCCACTAGGGTCCCATGGTCTAAAACTGGCTGAATTGATTCTAAAACTCTCCCAGAATCAGCCATTGCTCTTGTCCTCCAGATAGTTTCTCTTCCCAGTTTATTCGTTTAAGCTCAAAACACACCTCTAACTGGTACAGACTTGGCTGAATGGGCTTCATCTGGAAATGCTGAAGAGGGTGCTTAGACAAAGCATTCTATTTTTATCTTCCCAATGAGACTAGAGACCCCCCAAGGACACGGACTATGTCTCTATCACCAGTCTGGGGTATCCCTGAGGGCAGGGGCTGTGTCTACCCCTAAGGATAGGATCTCCCAAAAGATTAGGACTGGCTCTGTTGGTTGCTGTATCTTCTAAACTCTTGACACGTCCCCGTACACCCAGGCACTCACGTGAATGGTTACTCAGCACCAGCTTTGGGTTGCAGTGAGCTGGGAACCAGGAGAGCTTTCCTCTCAGTTGGAGCTTGGTGAAGAGGTGTGACATCAGCTGTTGCTTCCCCATGTCATTCTTTACCAAAGTCCAGTTTGTGTTCATATTACCCCAGAAGTTCTGGGATTTTATAGGCAGAGAACGTTTCAATATTTTCTCCTGGATAAGGTGCTGGGGGGTCTCCTGCTGCTTGTATTGAAAGGAGACCATCGTGTCCACCTCTGAGCTGCTGCACTTGGAGTTGGCTGTTAGGGTCAGGTTTGGCAGAGCCTCAGGGGATGTTGAGACCTGGGTGGTGAATAATGAAGACGTTTCTACTGAGGTTGAGGGCTAAGGTCAGTACAACATTAATTCTAAGTAGACCTGACAAGCTGAAGATGCATGTTGTAATCCCTGGAACAACCCCTAAAAAAATGCAAAAAGTTATAAGTAAAAAGGCAACTTTGTCATTGTTATTAGGTGCTGTCAAGTTGATTCCAACTTGTAGCAACCCCACGTGACAGTGTAGAACGGCCTCATAGGGTTTTCTAGGCTGTAGTCTATATGGAAGCAGATCACCAGGTCTCTTTTTCCATGGAGCTGCTTCATGGATTCAAACCAACAATCTTTCAGTTAGCAGCTGAGCTCTTAACCTTTGTGCCACCAGGGCTCCTTTTAAGGCAATGTTGTTGCTGCTGTTAGGTGCCATCAAGTCTGTTCCGACTCATAGTGACCCTATGTACCTTAGAAAGAATCACTGCCCGGTCCTGCACAATGCTCACAATTGTTGTTATGCTTGAGCTCATTGTTGCAGCCACTGTGTCAATCCATCTCGTTGAGGGTCTTCCTCTTTTCTTCTGACCCTGTACTTTTCCAAACATGATGCCCATCTCCAGGGACTGAACCCTCCTGACAACATGTCCAAACTATGTAAGAAGCAGTATCGCCATCCTTGCTCCTAAGGAGCATTCGGTTGTACTTCTTCCAAGACAGATTTGTTCATTCTTCTGGCTGTCCATGGTATATTCAATATTCTTTGCCAACACCACAATTCAAAGGCATCAATTCTTCTTGGGTTTTCCTTTTTCATTGTCCAGGTTTCGCAGGCATACGATGTGACTGAAAATACCATGGCTTGGGTCAGGCGCACCGTAGCCTTCAAGGTGACATCTTTGCTTTTCAACACCTTAAAGAGGTCCTTTGCAGCAGATTTGCCCAATGCAATGCGTCTTTTGATTTCTTGACTGCTGCTTCCATGGGTGTGGATTGTGGATCCAAGTAAAATGAAATCCTTGACAACTTAAATCTTTTCTCTGTTTATCATGACAATGTTTATTGGTCCAGTTGTGGGGATTTTTGTTTTCTTTGTGTTGAGGTGTAATCCACACTGAATGCTGTGGTCTTTGATCTTCATCGGTAAGTGCTTCAAGTCCTCTTTACTTTCAGCAAGCAAGGCTGTGTCATCTGCATATTGCAGGTTGTTAATGAGTCTTCCTCCAATCCTGATGCCCGGTTCCTCTTCATATAGTCCAGTTTCTTGTATTATTTGCTCAGAATACGCACATCATTCCTGACTTTAAACCATGCAGTATCCCCTTTTTCTGTCTGAACAGCTGCCTCTTGATCCGTGTACAGGTTCCTCATAAGCACAATTAAGTGTTCTGGAATTCTCATTCTTCTTGATGTTATCCATAGTTTGTTATGATCCACACAGTCGAATGCCTTTGCATACTCAATAAAATACAGGTAAATATCCTTCTGGTATTCTCTGCTTTCAGCCAGGATCCATCTGACATCAGCAATGATACATATCCCTGATTCCATATCCTGTTCTGAATCCAGCCTAAATTTCTGGCAGTTCCCAGTCAATATGCTGCTGCAGTTGCTTCTGAATGATCTCCAGCAATATTTTGCTTAGTGTGATATTAATGATATTGTTCAATAATTTCCACATTCAATCAGATAAGCTTTCTTGGGAACAGGCATAAATATGGATCTCTTCCAGTCGGTTGGCCAGGTAGCTGTCTTACAAATTTCTTGGCATAGACAAGTGAGCACTTTTGGCACTGCCTCTGTTTGTTGAAACATCTCATTTGGTATTCTGTCAATTCCTGGAGCCTTGTTTTTCCCCGATGCCTTCAGTGCGGCTTGGGCTTCTTCCTTTAGTACCATAAGCTCCTGATAATATGCTACATCTTGAAATGGTTGAACGTCAACCAATTCTTTTTGGTATAATGACTTTGCATATTTCTTCCATCTTCTCTGATGCTTCCTGCATCATTTAATATTTTCCCCATAGAATCCTTCACTGTTGCAATTGGAGGCTTGAATTTCTTCTTCACTTTCAGCTTGAGAAATGCCAAGCATATTCTTCCCTTTTGGTTTTCTATCTCCAGCTCTTTCTTTGCACATGCCATTATAATACTTTACTTTGTCTTCTCGAGCTTGTCTAAGACAAGGAGTATTATCAGAAATAAAGAGGAACCTCTCATGAGGATAAAAGGGTTAGTACATCGTGAAGACAATTATAAATGTGCCTAATAAGAAAGCTTCAAAATACATGAAACAAAACTAAAAGAACAGAAGGGAGAAATAGACAAATTCACCATCATAACTGAGATTTTAATATCCTTCTTTCAGTAAATGATATAAAAAATAGACACAAAAGAAAAACATACCATGCTCATGGGTAGGAAGACTCAACATTGTGAAAATGTCAGTCCTACCCAAAGTGATCTACAGATATAACGAAATCCAATCCAAATACAACAGCATTCTTTATTGAGATGGAAAAACTAATCACCAACTTTATCTGGTGTTTTAAGCTGGGTTCTGTAGAGAAGCAAAACCAGCAAAACATATAAATATATACAGAAAGAGAGATTTATATCAAGGAAATGGCTCACGAGATTTTAGAGGCTGGAACGTTCCAAGGCTGTGGATCTACATACAGACTTCTCCTGATTCACCCAGCCACAAGGGCTGGCGAACCCAAGATTGGCAGGTAAGCTGATAGCTCAAGTCCCAAGAACTGGAGATCAGACGAACAGAAGGCAGCTACAGGATCCAGCACACACAAAAGCCAGCAAAGTCCACCAATATTTGGATACAGGCAACACGCCCGAGGAAACTCCTTTTCAATTGATTGGCTACTCACAGCAGATTCCATCGCAGGGTGATCACATATAAACACTGAGAATCATGGCCCAGCCAAGCTGACACACAATCTTAACCATCACATATGGAAGGGAAAGAGGCCTTGGATAAGCAAAGCATTATTGAAGAAAAAGAACAAAATAGGAGGCCTCACACTACCTGATCTCAGCATCTACTACACAGCCATGGTAGTCAAAATAGCCTGGTATTTTTGAATGAAAGACACATAGACCAATGGAACAGAATCAAGAACCCACATGTGAATCCATCCACCTATGGTCAGCTGTCTTTGACAAATGACCAAAGTCCATTAAATAGGGAAAAGAGTCTTTTTAACAAATGGTCCTGGCAAAACTAGATGTTCTTCTGAAAAAAAAAAAAAAAAGAAAGAAATAGGACCCATACTTCACACCATATATGAAAACTAACTCAAAATGGATGGAAGACCTAAATATAAAACCTAAAACGATAGCCACCACATGTTGGTCAGTTTGCTGTACTGTCAGTTTGCTGGCTTGCATGTTTCTGTGATACTGAAAGCTTTGTCACTAGTATTTCAAATACCAGCAGGGTCGACCTTGGTGGACAGGTTTCAGTGGAGCTTCCAGACTAAACACAGACTAGGAAGAAAGACCTGGCAGTCTAGTTCTGAAAAAAAATTGCCAGTGAAAACTTTATGATTAGCAGCAGAACATTATCTGATACAGTATCGAAAATGAGCCCCTCAGGTTGGAAGACACTCAAAATACAACCGGGGAACAGCTGTCTCCTCAAAGAAAAGTTGACCTTAATGATGTGGATGGAGTTAAGCTTTCAGGACCTTCATTTGCTGATGTGGCAGGACCCAAAATGAGAAGAAATAGTTACAAACATCCATTAATAATTAGAATGTGGAAGGTATGAAGTATGAATCTAGGAAAATTGGAAGTCGTCAAAAATGAAATGGAATGCATAAAGATGGCTATTCTAGGTATTAGTGAGCTGAAATGGACTGGTATTGGCCATTTTGAATCAATCATATAGTCTACTATGCCGGGAATGACAAATTGAAGAGGAATGGCATCTAATTCATCATCAAAAAGAACACTTCAAGATCTTTCTTAAAGTACAACACTGTCAGTGACAGGGAAATATCCATATGCCTACAAGGAAGCTCAGTTATGAACCAATCACTAAGGCCAAAGATGAAGAAATTGAAGATTTTTACCAACTTTTGCAGTCTGAAATTGATCAAACATGCAATCAAGACGCATTGATAATTGGAATGTGAAAGTTGGAAACAAGGAAGGAGGATTGGTAATTGGAAAATGTGGCCTTGGTGATAAAAACAATTTGGGAGATTGTATGATGGAGTTTTGCAAGATTACCAATTTCTTCATTGCAAATACCTTTTCTCAACAACATAAACGGCAACTATACACGTGGACCTTGCCAGATGCAATACACAGGAATCAAACCGACTACATCTTTGGGAAGAGACGATAGAAAAGCTCAATATCATCAGTCAGAACAAGGCCAGGGGCTGACTGAAGAATGGACCACCAATTGCTTATATGCAAGTTCAAGCTGAAACTGAAGAAAATTAGAACAAGTTGATGAGATCCAAAGTACAACCTTGAGTATATCTCACCTGAATTTAGAGACCATCTCAAGAATGGATTTGACGCGTTGAACACTAATGACCGAAGACCAGATGAATTGTGGAACGACATCAAGGACATCGTATGTGAAGAAAGCAAGAAGTCATTAAAAAGACAGGAAAGAAAGAAAAGACCAAAATGGATGTCAGAAGAGACTCTGAAACTCACTCTTGAACGAAGAATAGCTAAAGTGGAAGAAATGGTGAAGAGGAAGAGCTGAACAGATTTCAAAAGGCAGCTTGAGAAGACAAAGTAAAGTATTATAATGACATGCACAAAGAGCTGAAGACAGAAAACCAAAAGGGAATAATACACTTGGCATTTCTCAAGCAGAAAGACCTGAAGAAAAAATTCAAACCTCGAGTTGCAATACTGAAGGATTCTACAGGGAAAATACTAAACGATGCAGGAAGCATTAAAAGATGAAAGGAATACACAGAGTCATCGTAGCAAAAAGAATTGGTCAATGTTCAACCATTTCAGAACTGATGGTACTGAAGGAAGAGGTCCAAATTGCACTGAATGCATTGGTGAAAAACAAGGCCCCAGGAATTGACAGAATACCAACTGAGACATTTTGACAAACGGATGCAGCGCTGGAAGTGCTCACTTGTCTATGCTAAGAAATTTGGAAGACAGCTATCTGGCCAACCAACTGGAAAAGATCCATATTTGTGTCCATTCCAAAGAAAAGTGATCCAAAAGAATGTGAAAATTATCGAACAATATCACATACAAGTAAAATTTTGCTGAAGATCATTCAAAAGCACCTGCAGAAGTACATTGACAGGTAACTGTTAGAAATTGGAGCCAGATTCAGAGAGGATAAGGAACCAGGGATATCACTGCTGATGTCAGATGGATCTTGGTTGAAAGCAGAGAATATCAGAAAGATGTTTATCTGTGTTTAATTGACTATGCAAAGGCATTCAGTCGTGCGGATCATATCAAATCTGGATAACATTGTGAAGAATGGGAATTCTTGTACACTTAACCATGCTCATAAGGAGCCTGTACATAGACTGAGAGGCAGTCGGTGAAACATAACAAGGGATACTGCATGGTTTAAATTCGAGAATGACATGTGTTAGGGTTGTATCCTTCCACCATACTTATTCAATCTGTATGCTGAAAAAATAATCCAAAAAGCTGGACAACATGAAGAAGAATGTGGCATCAGGATTGGAGGAAGATTCATTAACAACCTGAGATATGCAGATGATACAACCCTGCTTACTGAAAGTGAAGAGGACTTGAAGCATTTACTGATGAAGATCAAAGATCACAGCGTTCAGTGTGTATTACAACTCAACATAAAGAAAACAAAAATCCTCACAACTAGACCAATAAGCAACATGATGATAAATGGAGAAAAGATTGAAGTTGCCAAAGATTTCATTTTACTTGGATCCACAATCAATGCCCATGGAAGCCACAGGCAGGAAATCAAATGATGCATTGCATTGGCAAATCTGCTGCAAAAGACCTCTTTAAAGAGCTAAAAAGTAAAGATGTCACTTTAGGGACTAAGGTGAGCCTGACCCAACCCATGGTGTTTTCTATCGCCTCACATGCATGTGAAAGCTGGACGATGAATAAGGAAAACCAAAGAAGAATTGATGTCTTTGAATTATGGTGTTGGTGAAGAATACTGAATATAACATGGGCTGCCAGAAAAATGAACAAATCTGTCTTGAAAAAAGTACAGCCAGAATGCTCATCAGAAGCAAGGATGGCAAAACTTCCTTTCATATACTTTGGATATGTTATCGGGAGTGACCAGCCCCTGGAGAAAGATATCATGCTTGGAAAATTAGAGGGTCAGTGAAAAAGAGGAAGACCCTCAATGAGATGGATTGACACAGTGACTACAACAATGGGCTCAAGCATAACAGTGATTCTGAGGATGGCACAGGATCGGGCAGTGTTTCGTTCTGTTGTACATAGGGTCACTATGAGTCAGAACTGACTCAATAGCACCTAACAGCCACAACAAAACGGTAAAGACCATGGAAGAAAAAAATAAGGACAGCACTAGGGGCCCTAATACATGGCATAAGTTGAATACAAACCATAACTAACAATGCACAAACACAAGAAGATAAACTAGGTAACTGGGAGCTCCTAGAAATTAAACACTTCTGCTCATCAAAAGGCTTCGCCAAAAGAGTAAAAAGAGAACCTACAGACTGGGAAAAAATTTTGGCATGACATATTCGACAAAGGTCCAACCTCTAAAATCTATAGAATACTCCAATACCTCAGTAACAAAAAGATAAATAATCCAATTAAAAAATGTGCAAAGAATATGAGCAGACAGTTCACCAATGAAGACATTCAAGCAGCTAACAGGCACATGAGGAAGTGCTCAAGATCTTTAGCTGTTAGAGAATTGCAAATCAAAACTATAGTGAGATACAAACTCACCCCTGACATGAATGAAAAAAAAAAACAGAAAATAACAAATGTTGAGAGGTCGCAGGGAGACTGGAACTCTTATGCACTGCTGGTAGGAATGTAAGATGGTACAACCACTACGGGAAACAATATGAAGCCTCCTTAAAGAGCTAGAAATAGAAATACCATACAATCCAGCAATTCCACTCCTAGGAACATATCCTAGAGAAATAAGAGCCATCAGTCACATGAATAGACATATGTACATCCATATTATTGCAACATTACTCACAATAGCAAAAAGATGGAAACAACCTAAGTGCCCATCAACAGATGAATGGATAAACAAATTATGATACATACACACAATGGAATACTATGCAACAATAAAGAACAATGATGAATTCGAGAAACATCTGACAACATGGACGAATCTGTAGGGCATTATGCTGAGTGAAATAAGTCAATCACAAATGGACAAATATTGTATGAGACCACTGTTATAAAAACTCAAGAAAAGGTTTATGCACAACTTTGATGGTTACAAGGAAATCCTGGTGGCATAGTAGGTAAGTGCTATGGCTGCTAACCAAAAAGGTCAGCAGTTCAAATCCACCAGGCTCTCCTTGGAAACTCTCTGGGGCAGTTCTACTCTGTCCTATAGGGTTGCTATGAGTCGGAATTGACTCGACAGCAACAAGTTTGTTTTTCGTTGGATAGTTACAAGGGAGGGCAGGTGTGAGGAGGGAAATCACTACCTAACAACAACAAAAAGGTAGACATGAACAGCTTGGATAAGGAAAATCTAAATGACACTATCAACCACATAGATGTAACTGACGCAAAAAGCTATACTCAACAACTGCAGAATACACATTCTTTTCATATGTACATGGAACACACTCCAAGAAGAATCATTTGTTGGGCCATAAAACAAGTCTTGGTAAATTTTAAAGGACTTAAATTTTACAGAGTATATATACTAACCATAAAAGAATTCAATCAGAAACTAACAACAAGATATCTAGAAAAGTCCCAAATGTTTAAAAATCAAACAATACACTTCTAGATAACCTATTGGTCAAAAATGAAATCACAAGGGAAATTAGAAAGTATTTAAAACTGAGTGATAATAAAAACGCAACATATCAAAACTAGTGGTAAACTCGTGTTTATAGTTTAAAACACTTACATCAGAAGGGAAGAAAAGTTTAAAATAAGTAACCTAATGTTCTACTTGAACATTAAAAAAAAAAAAATTAGGTAACAGAAAATTTACAAGAAAATCTCCAAACACGTGGAAATTAAACAAGACACTTCTAAATAATCTAATGGGTCAAAGAGGACATCTCAAGGGAAATCAGCCTTCTGCACTAAACAAAGATGAAAACAGAACATATTAAAATTTGTGGGATACAGCTAGAGCAGTGCTTAGAAGGAAATCTACAGTACTAAATGGTTACATTAGAAAAAATAAAGGTCTCGAAGCAATAATCTAAGATTCCCACTTAAGAAACTAGAAAAAAGAGATAAAAAGAAACCCAAAGTAAGCATAAGAAAAGCATTAATAAAGACGAAGAAATCAATGAAATCCAAAATAGAAAGACAATAGAGAAAATCAATGAAACCAAGACTTGTTTTTTTTAAGATCAATGAAAGTGATAAACTCATATCAACACTTACAAAGAAGAGAAAAGAAAAAATTTGCTAACATCAGGAATGAAAGACAGGCTATTGTTACTGATGCTGCAGACATTGAAAGGATAATAACAGGATGCTACAAACAACTCTTCACATATAAATCCAACAACTGAGATGAAATGGATCGATCCCTCAAAAACCACAAACCACTAAAACTCACTCAGGATAAAACGGATAACCTTGAGAGTCTTATAACTGTTAAAGAAATTGAATTTGTAGTTTAAAACTTTCCAATAAAGAAATCTCCAGGCCTAGAGATTTCACTAGAGAATTCTACCAAACATTTAAATAAGAAATAATACCAGTTCTACACAGTTTCTTCCAGAAAATAGAAGAAAAGGGAACACTTCCCAACTCATTTTATGAGTCCAGAGTTATTATTCTGACATCAAAGACCAAACAAAGACAGCACAAGGAAAAAAAAAGAAAAAACAAAACTACAGACCAGTATCTCTCATGAACATAGACCCAAAAATTCTCAACAAAATATTAGCAAGTTGAATCCAACTATATATATATACACACACACATATATATATACACACACACATATATATATACACACACATATATATATATATATACACACACACCACGGACCAAGTGGGGTTTATCCCAGGAATATCAAACAGGTTCAAAAATATTTAAAAATCAATCAATGTAATCCGACCTATTAGCAGTCTAAAGAAGTAAAACCACACAATTACATTAATTGATGCAGAAAAAGCACTTGACAAAATTCAACATTCAGTTATGGTAAAAACTCTCAGTAAGCTAGGAATAGAAGGGAACTTCTTCAACCTGATAAAGTGCATCCGTAAAATGCCTACAGCTTTCGACGTTAGAAAATAAATCAATGTAATATACCATATTAATAGAACAAAGGAAGAGAACCCCATGATCATCTCAATTGATGCAGGGAAGGCATTTGACAAAACCCAACACCCTTTCATGATTAAAAGACTCAACAAGCTAGGAACAGAAGGAAAATTCCTCAATCTGATAGAGGGCATTTATGAAAAACCCACAGGTAACAGCATACTCAATGGCGAAAGAGATTTTCCCATATGATCAGGAACAATATTGTAATAGAAGTTCTAGCTAGAGCAATTAGGCAATATTAGGTATCAAATTGGGAAGGAAGAAATAAAACCATCCCTTTTTGCAGAAGACATGATCCTATATATAAAAGACCCCAATGAATCCACAAGAAAGCTACTACAGGTAAAAAATGAATGCAGCAAAGTGGCAGGATACAAGTTTAATATACAAAAATCAGTCAGGTTTTTATACATCAGCAATGAGCAATCTGAAAAGGAAATTAAGGAAATAATTCTACTTACAACAGCATCTAAAATACCTAGGAAAAAATTTAGCAGAGGAAGTGAAAGACCTGTACACTGAAAACTATAAAACAAAATTAAAGAAGACCTAAATAAACGAAAAATCTGTGCTCATGGATCAAAAGACAACATTTTTAAGATGTCAATACTACCTAAAGCAATCTATAAATTCAACACAATTTCCATAAAAACTCCAACAGCCTTCTTTGCAGAAATGGAAAAGCCAATCCTCAAATTTATATGGAATTGCAAGGGGCCCCAAATAACCAAAGTAGTCTTGGGAAAAAAAAAAAAAAAAAGAACACAATAGGACGACTCACATTTCCTGATCACAAAACATAAAGCTACAGTAATCAAAACAGTCTGGTACTAGTATAAGGATAAGACATATAGACCAATGAGAGTCCAGAAATAAACATGTACATCTATAAAAAACAAGTGATTTTTCGACAGGGGTGTTAAATTCACCCAATCAGGAAAAAAGCTCTTTAATAAATGGTGCTGGGACAACCGGTTTTCCACAAGCAAGAGTAGAAACCTAGACTCATATTTCATACCATAAACAAAGCCACTAATGAACTTTGGTCTCTATACATTTACCTAGTCTAGTTATTTCATGTAAGTGAGATCATACAATGTTTGTTCTTTGTAACCGACTTATTTCAGTCAAAATAATCTTCTCAGGTTCATTCACATTGTAGCATGTAATAGAGCTTCATTTCCCTTTAGGGCTGAGTAATATTCCGTTGTATGTATGTACCACATTTTGTTTATCCATTCTTCTGTAGGTGGGCATTTAGGTTGTTTTCACAAAGACATACTTTGATATATATAACCCAATCACATTTAAATATGTTTTAAATACATGCATTAAAAATCCCTACTAAGTGAGCTACTTGCATCAGGTGGACACATGAGACTATGTTTGTTGGCATCTCCTGTCTGGAGGGGAGATGAGAGGGTAGAGGGGGTTAAATTTTTAAGCTGACAAAATGGTCATGAAAAGAGAGACTGGAAGGAGGGAGTGGGCTGTCTCATTGAGGGGAGAGTAATTGGGAGCATGTAGTAAGGTGTACATAAGTTTTTATGTGAGAGACTGACTTGTAAACTTTCACTTAAAACATAATAAAAATTATTAAAAAAAAATCCCTACTTTGCAAACAAACATACAAAAAGATATACGTTAAACACATTAGAATGGTTGCGTGTGGGGGTGGATGAATAGGAGAATGGAAGGTGAGTACAGGGACAAAAGGTAAAAATATATAGATAAAATAAGCAAAGGCATTGGGTGAATCAGCTATGATACAGTATCCTAAATAAAGGGGTTTGATTAAGTCAACGTTCTGCATCTGAAATCTAAAAAATAATAAAATGTTGCCACCTTATTCTTTTAAAAAATCTCTTCAGAGTCAAGTGGTACTGCTTTAATTATCTTAGGCTGATGAGAAAAGAGCAAAGGCAGTCTTAAGAAGTAATAATAATATTAAAATTATAACTAACACTTCCTGAGTGTTATGTGCCAGACACCATCTCATGGATCTACTCAGTGGTAGCCATTCTTACTGAAATCCCATTTTTCAGTTGGGGAAATTGAGGCTTAGGGAGATTAGAGTGACTAGATGGAAGTAAAAGGAGACTCAAAGATCCAGACAGAGGCAACTGGATTCCAAAGTATACTTACTTTTAAGTGTTTTTCAGACCATAGGTTGTAAATGTATTAGTAGGTCATGAAATTCATTTGGTGGGTTTTTTTTTAATTATTATTTCAAAAGAATAGAATAGCACAGAATAGAAAATATCAAATTAGCCACCATATGTAATAGGGCTAAGCATTGTTTTAGAAACTTTTTTCCAATTGTGTATATGTGATGGATTGTGAGACAAAATGTCTTTCTTACTGTTGGCTATAATTAAATTTTTTGAAAAACACTGTATTGACATTTGAACCGAGTAAAGGCCCAACAATGCTGAAGATTTTCCTGTAGTTACAGGAGAGGTATCACATGGGTGTTGATGAACCTAACTAAGTGTGATGAACGCAAAAGAACCTGAGCTGTAGCAGTCAGTATCACATTCCTGTGGCATCTTAGTTTCTGCAAAACAAGAACATCAGCTGTAACATTAAACTAATGTTTTTGATTTAAATTTTATTGGTGCTATTTGTCTTAAATTTGTGAGCTTCTTTTGGTTTTGTAATTGCCTAAGAGCTATAAGCATAAAGACTTTATATCTGGTTTTATTTATATACTTAAAGAAATACTTTATATATATTTAGGAATATATGTATATTTATATATTGGTAACATATATTTATTTATAAAATATATTGTATATGTATTTATATACATTTATAAAATATAGTTTATTTTATATATATATATAATTTATCTAAAATGAGGATCTCAGAGCTTTTTCCCCCCTTCAAAAGGTGTTGGTACATCACTGGAGTTTGAGAAATACCATTCAGGTGGTAACCTGCCTAAGAAGCGAGGGATGGCCTTTCTAAAAGCCCTCCCAGGGGCGGTGCAAATGGTTTGTGCTTGGCTGGCAACCTAAGGGTTAGTGGTTCGAATCCACCCAGTGGCACCATGGAAGAAACAGGCCTGGTGATTTGCTTCCATAAGGATTACAGCCAAGAAAATCCTATGGAGCAGTTGTACTCTATAACACTTTGAGTCTCCTAAGTCACATATCAACAACAATAAAAGCCCTCCCAGGCCTGTACTCCTAGAGCAAGTATGCCATTCCAAAACTAGGGCTTCAGAAATGGGGAAACTGAGGCCCAGGGAGGGTAAGTGGCAAGTCAGGGTCAGAGAGGGGTCCAGAAAGCAGGACTCCTGCCACTGGTCCCAAAGCTTAGCACTCAGGAAAGTGGACTGCTCTACTTACCACAGTGCCAGTAAATATGTTCACTGCAGAGGCGGACTTGGTCCCCTTGATCCTGAGGTTGGGTTTACCAAGCTCCATCCCAGAGCCATTGAAGCTTGAAGTCCTTAGGTCGGGTACAGAGCTGTACTGCCTCGCAGACGAAGGCTTGGGGAGAACAGGGCCACTCTCCGTCTTTGGTGCCTCCTGGTCGAGGCTGTTGTCTGTCTCATTTTTCTTTACATCGCTGACACTCAAGAGCAAGTCAGGTGTGCAGGACACTAACATCAATGGCTGGAGGTGCTGGGAAGGAGGAAACCAAACACAGCCCTTGGAAACCCAGCTCTGTCCACTTCTGTATTCATCTGCACCCAATAAGAGGTGCTAAGGAGAGGAGGAGAAGAAAAGCAATCTCTCTAATCTGGGGCTCTGACCTGGGGCTCTAGGACCCTGTAAGGGCTCAGGGGTGGATTTCGGGGGGGTCTATGAGTCACTTGAAACTGCAGTTTTAAAATTGAACATTTGTGTTCTTTAGGGCAGGAGATACCATAGTTTTCATCAGACTCTCAAAGGGTCTGCGAACCTGACAAGGTTAAAACAAACTACTGTAATCCCATCTCTTCGGGGTGAGTCTTTGAGAAAAAGGGGATGGATTGAAAAGTCAACTGAATCTGTCCACTGAGCTGGAAAAGAGAGCTAGGCAGAGAAGGGGGAAACCAAAGACTTAGATTATGGAGGTAAATTACTCCCTAGAACAACTGGAAGCAGCCCAGCAGCCTGGGGGCCGGTCCACACTTGGACCAAGCAGGGCCAGTTATCCCCAGGTAATGTTCTGAAAGTCCCACCTCCCAGAAGCTCTTGCCAGCTGCCTGCTCTCTTAGCTGTGCCCCGGCCTGCTGGAGGGGAGCAGTCCAGTCAGGGACCATGAGCCCATACAGTGCTG
The DNA here is from genome assembly GCF_024166365.1 of Elephas maximus indicus. NCBI lineage: Eukaryota > Metazoa > Chordata > Mammalia > Proboscidea > Elephantidae > Elephas > Elephas maximus. The sequence continues at coordinate 44,788,182 of NC_064837.1, read as the reverse complement.
GAGCCCGCTCCCCAAATCGGGACCATGCTTAGCCTTCCCTAGTGATTCTGCTGCCTCTACACTGATTGGAGGAGGCGAGAGGACAGACCAAGACAGAGTCGTCTACTGCCTGCATGGAAGGGTCCTCAGACAGATGCCGGGCTCTGATCACCCGCTGGGCACCTTGGCACTCCCCCACGAACCGGTCCCAGCCTGGGAAGGGTGCTGGGGATGCCTGCTGCTCTCCTATCCGGGTTTACTTGTTTGGAGGCGTCGGTGGTGGCCTCCCGCTGCTGCCGCTGTTTCTGCCGCAAGCTCCCCGCGTGCTTTCCCCTCACTTGCTCGCCTCCTGATTCCCCCTGCATCTCTGTTTTCTTCTCTTTTGTTTGGAAGGCTTTTTTCTCTTGTTTTAGTCTCAGCTCCTGGATCAGCTGCCTGCCCATTGAGGAACAAAGGAGTGTTGTGTGAGTTAGGAAAGGGCTGTGAATCCAGGGATTCTCCCTGAGGAATGGACAAGATGGAGCAGGGAGATGGAAAGAAGAGGCTCCCAAGTGCTCTGCACATCTATCCCCAGTGTGTCCAATCGGCACTCATGATTGAAGACCAAAGAGCAGGGAGTAGTCAGTCTTCCAACCATGCCATTACCAGTCTGGGGAATAGCATTCAAATAGACATGTGGAGTAAGGGGGCTATGCAACCCTCTACCACACCACCAGCCCTCTGCCCACTTCCCAGTAGGCCATTTCCCACACATGTCAGTGAAGGGAAGAGGTGGAGTAGAGAAGCTAAAGGCAGGGCTCCAATGGCAGGGGCTCCCATGTTGGGCCACTTCACGTGCTAGTCCTCTCTGGTCAATGGATTCTGGGAGGGGACAAGGGTATTATTATGTTATTAGTGGAAATAGCACCATCTTGTGAGTCAAAAGATAGGGGTTCTAGTCCCTCTTGTGTCATCATCTTGCTTGACTTTCCCTTCAATAAAATGAAGTGGTGAGTGAGGACTGGACTGGGTGGTATGAGTCCCTTCAAGCTGTTAGATGTTACATGTGCATGAATCCATGAGGTAGCTCTGAGGGGTGGGGCATTCTGGAGTGGGGTAGGGGTGTCTTCACTCTGCTTGTCTCAGGGATGAGTTTCTAGAAATGGCCATCCATCTACTTAACATCATTCCACACCAGGGTCTTACAGCTCCTGGTCCTTGTGAAATCAGAGCAAATGTTCCTCTGGCAACTTCCAGGTTGGGGACTGAAGCTCAGAGGCTCTCCTCTTCCCTGCTGTCCCAGGCCTGTCACCCAGCAGGCCAATCCCTGGAACACCCAGCCCGCCTCACCCCAGGGGGCCTTCCTACCGGGTATACAGCTCCCGAGCCCTGGAAGCAACAGTATTCTGGAAGAGGGAGTTGTTATCCTGGAAGAACTTCTCATACTTCTCCGAATTCAGACTGGGATAAATCAGCCGGAATCCTCCGCGGTTTTCCTTCTCATACTTCTCGGTTTTCTCCAACCACACAGCTTGGAAACCCTTGACTTCCTCAATCCTGTTGGGAAACAGAACACAGGGGTGCATTTAGTTTTCTTAAGACAAAGCTTGGGGGATTATGGTACTTCGAAGGAATATGTCCAAACTGGCTGGATGTCATCTAGGGCCAGATGGAGGCCTTGCACATAATAGCGGTCAATCATTATTTGCTACATAAATGCAAGTATATTTCCCTCAGAAGACAGTCTAGCTCTCCTGGGACAGCCATTGTCATAATGCACTAAAAGCTGGTTAGAAGAGTCTTTCTTCCAGACCACCAAATTCTCTCCTGTTACAAGTAAAACCCATTTCCCCCATGGCTTAGTTCTGATGAGGCTAACTGTTCCCACCTTCCCGTTCACATTCACAGCTCTGATTACCCTTCTCTAGAGAATGGCAGCTTGCGTTTTCCTAAATTTGAGAGCCTTTTGGATGAGCTTGGTGAGTTTTTATGATCTCACTCCTCCTCACAGACCCTGGGGGAGGTAGAGGTCAGGTCGGGAGGATTGATAAGCTGCCTTTTGCAGCAGAGAAACCAAAAGCCGCTGAGATAGCCAGGGCCAAGTAATGATGAGGACACTGATTCCGAGGAGGCTCTGGTTGCTCCTTAACATGACTCTTATTGCCTTCTTAAGGAGTTTAGAGACAGCATGGCACAGTGGAATGGGTTGTGGGGTCCCAGGTGGCAGACCGTTGGGCTCTAATCCAGCCCTGCCACTTACCGACAAGGTGATGGGGCAACTCTGTTCCCTTTTTTGAGTCATGGTTGTTGAATGAAGGCCCCAGGGCTCTAAAAGCACCTACGAAAGGCAAATGCTGGCCAGCAAGAAGCAGAGGGACATTAAAACCAAAAAAACTAAACCCAATTTCAACTCATGGTGATGTCACGTGTTTCAGAGTAGAACCGTACTCCACAGGGTTTTTAATGGTTTTAATCTTATGGAAGTAGACTGCCAGGCCTATCTTCCATGGCACCACTAGGTGAATTCAAAACACCAACCTTTCAGTTAGTAGTTGAGTGCAAACCATTTGTACCACCGAGGTAAAGGGACATCAGCTCCTGCCAACACAGTGACATGGAGGAGGACAGACAAATCTTTTTCTTTTTTCAGTAAAAAAAAAAAGTATGGTTTCTTTTTTTATATTGGTAATTCCAAAATCTTCATATAATATTAGTAAATTCATATCCATTATATATAGTTTACATCTATAACTTACTTTTCCATTTTTAGAAAGAGAAAAATGTTCATAGTAAAACTATTCAAACTGCTACATTCTGCAAATATAACTCATCTTCCAAATAGGATTATCATTTGTTAGAAGTCACCACCTGCTACCCAACTCCAAGCAAGATTCTTAATAGTCTCTAACACAATTTACAGTGCCAGCCACTCTGATGACCTTTTTCTATGCATTACCTCATTTAATTCCTTCCAACAACCTTATGTATTATTAGCTTCATTTCACAGAAAGAACACAGGCTCAGAAAAGTGCCATAAAGCCCACATAACTAATAGGGTGTCATATCATAACTTGGACCAGGACAGGCCAGTCTTATTGGAAAAAGGGAAGTCATATAGAATGGGATTCCCTGGGGAAGGGGGAGGGCTCCTGTACCTGGTCTCCCGAGAATGACATTGCTGCAGGAACCGCCCCCGCTGTCTCTCCTCTTCCAAGACTTTCTTTTTGTCACAGGTTCCCAGGTTGATCAGAACCAAGGTGTCATACAGCAGACTGTCTTTCACCTCTTTGTCCAACCAGGAGTCGGTGGAGAAGCTTGGAGAGTGGTTGACCTATGAGAGCAAGATGGCAGCTGGGAGCTGGCCTGTCCAGAGTAAAAATGGTGCTTCTTAAATGCTATCAAAGCCTGCCTGGGGACCCTGGCTACCAAGGCAAGTAGAAGGGAGAAGAAAGAGGGTCTGGACTAGAGCCACAGCAAGGAAAGGAAAAAACAGAATTCCCTGTAGTTTAAACAGCTTTTATTTCAGTCCTTTCTTCTTGAGAAGCATTGAGGTTTCCCTCCACCCGGTGTGCGTATGTTCACACATGCACTGTCATTCCCTAGAGCAGGATGGGAGGGGGCAGCCCAAAGGGACAGATTTTTGGTGGTAGAAGTAGAAAGGAGAGATACATCAAGAGCCTGACCAGGGTTGAGAGAGAGACAGGTGGGAAGAGGAAGAAGACTCTTTCCTGCACACAAAAAAGTCCATATTGTTCAGAGGCAGTGGTAAGACTTCCAATGTGACTTTTGTAGGATCCTAGCAGTCTCAAGAAGGCTTGCTCCTGGTGGCTAATATTGTTCTCTGAATAAAAGCTCCAAAAAACCATATCCTCTTTCCCACCCATAGCTGGGAACAAGGGTTGAGAATGGAGGAAGGCCAGGCCCCAGGAATCTGATCTATAATTTTGGGTTCTTTGTTCTAAAGTCTGGCTCTGGGTCACTGGTACCTGGTACTTGCATCTCTAACTTGCCCCCCAAGATGCATTCTGAAAGGCCTCCTTGAGAGTGTTCTTGAGGACAAGTCCAACTGAGAAGAGAAGCAGCCACCAAGAAAGTTTGTTTTCCTTCTCCTCTCACCATCCGGTGGGCCTGAGTGGCTCTCCCACCCATTTCCATGGCAGCAGACACCAGGCCGCTTTCTGTTGGTGCTTGGAACTGAGTGGTCCAGGCTCCTGAGAGCCAGGCATGGCAACTCCTGCCTCATACTGAACAGTGAACTCAACCTAATTTTGACAAAGAACGCCCATTTAAGAGATGACTCTGTTACAAAAGGTAGAGCTATCTTTAGAATCACTCTGTGCCCAGGATCAGGGTTTCCAAGTCCGGCTGGACCTGGAGAAGGCAAAAGCGATTCTCCAATTCCCTGCCGTCTACCCCCCTCTGGTGGCCACTTCTGGACTAAAAGAGACGCCCCAGGTGCAGAGAATACCAGGGAGGAAGTAGCTAGAAAAGTTGATTAAAGCAGTCAGGTGTGTCTGGAAAAGCTGGGGGACCCAAGTAACTGGGCACAGTTTTCACCCCTCGCCCAAACCTCTCTACCTCCAGCAGCCAGGGTTTGAGCTTGCAGTCCAACAAAATGTCGAAGCCCAGGATTTCAAAGCAGGCACTGTTGAGTGTGTGGTTGGGGAAGCAAGTGTGGTAGTTGTGCTTGATGGCTGGGTGAGCCGAGATGATCGTCTTGATGATGACATCCTCGATATCTCTCCATATCTGCTCCACGTTGTAGCCATGGGTCTCCATGTGGACGTTGAAGGTGGAGAGTTTCCTAGAAGAGAACCACAAGCAGGGCAGCTGACCTTTGGTCATCTAAGGCCGTGGCATGCTGGAAACCAGAAACTTCTAGAGAAGATAAGTCTCCAGCATCAGTAGGGAGGAACGCCCAGGAGCCAGGGTGAGACCACGACTATGTTAGCACATGACGGGGTCTGCAGGAGTTACAGGGCCACATTCCTCAAGCCACCCGAAGCCCTGGAGTGGGGGTGAATATAAAGACATATAAGACATGGCTTGGGCACTTTCGGAAACCCTGGTTGTGTAGTGGTTAAGTGCTACAGCTGCTAACCAAAGAGTCAGCAGTTCGAATCTGCCAGGCGCTCCTTGGAAACGTATGGGGCAGTTCTACTCTGTCCTATAGGGCCGCTATGAGTCGGAATTGACTTGATGGCACTGGGTTTGGTTTTTTGGTTTTGGGTACTTTCACTGTGGCCCAGAAAACACTCGTGGGCTAGGGCAGGGATTTGGTATCCTGAGTGGAAAGGGTAATGGATGGGAAAAAAAAAAAGATACCCTACATGGTTTTGTTTTGGTGGCAATTGTTTCTCAGCCCTTGGTGTTCATTAGAATCACCTGGGGAGCCTTTTAAGAATACAGATACCTGGGTTCCACCTTGGCTACCTGAAGGAATTCTGGGAACACTAAAGGCACAGAAATGTTGTTTTAGTGCTGCCCACAGGGAAAAGGCAGCCAGGCATTTTCACAATAGGGTTATTAACTACCCCAGACAAATCAGGACTGTTCAAATTTTGGCACTGAGAGTCCCACATCTCAGTCCCAGGCAAACCGAAATGATTGGTCACCCTATCATAGAGATCAGAGGATGTCTCTCCTGTGTGGAAATATCTGAGTGGATACTTCAGTCATTTCCAAGCTGGGCAGTACAGAGAGAGGGTGAATCTAACAGATCCGAGAGGTGGGGACATATACCCACATCCTTACACGCACAAGCCCGTGGACACAGAGCGCATAAGTGGGAAGTGGACACAGGAGGAGAAGATGCAGAAGAATGAAAAGCAGAGGAGAGAATGAAGATAAGAGACATGGCTCACCCAGGCAGTTCAAAAAGCTCATTAGACTCCAGAGATTAGGGTCAAAGAGGAGAAAGCAGGGCCAGCCAGCCAATGAGCATTTGCTAAGTACTTTCTGTTCATGCAAAACTTTGTGCAATGAGGGGATGCTAAGAAACCACCACCTATGTCAGGGAAGCCTAAGGACATTTGGGGAATCAACGCACATATGAAAGAACCAAGAATGCATTTATATAAAGACAGATAAGCAAAGGTCACTCAATACAGAGGCCCAGCTCCTCTACCTGCTATTGTCAGGAAATGGAGCATTGCACATAAATGAGTTTTCCAGATCACTTGAAGCCAATCCTTTCAAGTGCAAAAAAATGTATTTAATTTGCCTAATTGGGAAATAAATCTTCCTGAAATAGATTATACTCTTTTCTGCCTTCTTATAACAAAGGTTACAAAACATAACATAACCTTTTCTTGATGACTCAGACACATCACAATGAATATACATTATTGGGTACTTTCATAATGCCCTGTGGTTATTCAGTTCAATTTAATACATCAGATGTGCCAGGTACTCTACTGGGCCTTGGAAACGAAAGATAATGATGACCTAGTCTCTGCCCCAGAGTCCTGCCAGGTTTTCAGTTTTTCTATCTTTTCCTTCACTATGACTAAAGGATTACCCCTATTTTTAGTTTGCAACCTGGTAGGGGACTTACTAGAAGTGCAGATGGCCTCAAGCTGGAGAGGAAGGAACTTGGGGAAGGCAAGGCAATCAGTATGAGAATCATACTGTCTCAAAAAATGGTGAGAAGAAAGAAAGAAGGAGAAGGAAAGAACTCTGCAAGGCAACATGAAAGCACCTAGAAGACCAGGCACCATTCCAACCCTCAAAGGGCTTAAGTACAATTCAGAGCACAAGATAAACATGCAAAGAACAGTTAGGGACTATGGCCACCATAAGGGTGGTGGGACTTGAGATAGGAAGGTCACATGGACAGTTAGACTCAAATTCCACAGCTTGTCCTTAGAGATGGAACACAACCTTCTTATCTGATAGGTGAGGAGACAGAGGCCCAAAGAAAGGAAGGGTTTAACCCATACTACGGTGGTTAAGTTACTGGGCTAGAACCTACGACCAGATCAGAGGAGGCTACGTAGAAGCTTAGTGAGACAGAAGAAGGGCCTTTAATGATATTTTAGATTATTGATGAGCAAAGGCAGAGAGATGAGAATGAGCAAGACCTATATACTGAATATGAGCAAAAAAAAAAAAAAAAGTATCCTGGTAGAATGCCATGGAGTGAACAGCACAGGTAGTATGGCTTAGTGGTTAAGGGTACAAATTTACGAGGCAGATGGCCTGAGTTTAAATCCTGGTTTACTGCTGCCTATCTGTGTGATACCTTTCCATGCCTCAGTTTCCTCATATACAAAATACAAAATCCCTACTTCATCATGTTGCTGGAAGAAATGAATGGATTGAGGTATGTAAATTGCCTAGAATGGTGCGTGGCATATAGCAAGCACCCGAACAAATAAAATGTGGGCTATTAATGTAGAAATAACAGGGGAAGATGGGGTCTGGTCAAATTATGGTAAATTGGGCAGAGGAATTTGAACTCGATGCTCTAGGCACCTGGAAGCCATAATGTTTTCTTTAGAGTAGAAGTAATGAGTATACAGAATGTATAATAGTAACAGCTTGCATTGGCATTTATTCTTTTTGAAGCCCATTCATACACCTCATCTCACTAGATCCTTATGGCATATCTGTGAAGCAGGCCAGCTGGTATCCATATTTTATTATCTCATTTTAGACTTGAGAAAATGGAGGTACACAGAGGTTAAGCAGAGTGCCTGGTGCTAGGGAAAAGAACATGGAGGCCTATGCAGTCATCTGGGTTTGAGGTTGAAGAGAGGCTGGGCCTGGTGGAAAGGAAGGGACTCTGAGAGACATCTAAAGGATGAACTTCCAAGGCTGAATGGCTCTCTGGAAAGGGAAATATCCAAGATGATACCAAACCCTTTAATCCTGGAATTTGTTGTTAATTGCCATCAAATTGATTCCAAGTCATGGTAATCCCATGTGTGCAGAGTAGAACTGCTCCATGGGGTTTTCAAGGCTGTGACCTTTTGGAAGCAGATCACCCTGGGCTGTCTTCCGAGGCACCTCTGGGTGGGTTAGAACTGCCAATTTTTGGCTGGTCAAGCGCTTAATTGTTTGCACTACCTGGGAACTCCTTCCTGGAGATTAGAAAGTAGAAATGGGAAAGCTGAGCAGAGGAACCAGTGTGCAATGGTGGGGTGGGAGCAAGGAGAAAGAATGCCTTTACACTGGAAAAAGCTGAGTTGGAGACAACAGGGAGATATCCATCTGATGCTGAGGAGAGATGCACCTGGAGCTGGGGGAACAGAGGCTGAGCCAAGCAAGGGCAGGGCTGTTGCCATGAGAGCAGATGACTGTCCCAGCAGAGAGTACATTAGGAGAAGAGCAGAGGGGTGAGGTCAGATCTAGGGTGAGAGGAAGACGGAAAGAAGGAAGAAGGAGGGAAGGGGAATGTAGGGTGGCAGAACAGTACTGGAAATCACCACACCTCACCTTAGTCCTGCCATCACCCAAAGCCCCCTCCATCATGGCCTGAGTGTTCCAAAGCCTGCTGTTGGGGTGTCAGTTCTCATAAGAGAAGAAACATGAGGGGTATTCCTTGTCATTCAGTCTCATGCATTCCATGTCATTCAGTCTCACAATGACCCTCAGAGGTGAGCAGGTAGACTCAATGCTCTCATTTTTTGGACCAGGAAATGGAGGCTCAGAGAGATAAAGTAACTTCCCCAAGTGTGCTTGGCTGGCAAGTACAGAGCCGGGCCTAGAAGCCAGGCCTCCCTGAGCACAAATGTTCAACATGCAACAGCACAGAAGGCTCTGCATGTGCTCCGGGAGGTGCCAGCAGTCTAGGTGAGGAGAATGGGAAGGCAGAGGCAGCTTCCTCCCCAGTGTTCGCATATCCCCTTCAAGCAGGTTTAACCTAGTGATTTGCCATTTGCTTTTTTTGAACTCTGCCACCGAGGAAGTTGCAAAAGTCATGTGCCTTTCCAATACTTTGAAGCCAAACTGACGACCTGTTTATCAGTCCTTTGAAGCCTTGCATAGCAGAAAGAGCACGAGCCTTGAAATCTCACAGGCCTACGTTCTCATCCTGTTCTAGCATTTATAGCTATGTGACTTTGGGCAACTTAATCTCTCAGAGACGCAGTATCGTCATCTGTAGAGATGGCATCTAACTCATAGTTTCTCCACCTACAAATGGCGGTCATAATGCCTTTGCCATAGGGTTGTTGTAAATAGACAATGGAAAAAAAAGCATGCAAAGCACCTGACACAGGTCCCAACACAGTCTGTTGTAGTTAGGTGCTGTCGAGTCAATTTCAACTCACAGTGACCCCATGTGACAGAGTAGAACTGTTCCATAGGATTTTCTAAGCTGTAATTTTTTAATCTTTATGGGAGCAGATCACCAGATCTTCCTTCTGCAGAGTCCGTGGGTAGGTTCAAACCGCCAACCTCTTGGTCAGCAGCAGAATGCTGAACTGTTGCACCATCAAGGCTCCTTCAACACATACTAAAACCCATTGCCATTGAGTCGATTCCAACTCACAGTTGATTCCAACTATAGGACAGAGTAGAACTTCCCCACAGGGTTTCCAAGGCTGTAATCTTTACAAAGCAGACTTCCACAACATTCTCCCACAGAGTGGCCGGTGGGTTCCAACCACTGACCTTTCAGTTAGCAGCTGAGCGCTTAACCACTGCGCCACCAGGGCTCCCTTCAGCCTACACTAAAACTGAACCAAAAAAAACGAACCCACTGCCATCAAGTCGATTCCGACTCATAGTGACCGTACAGGGTTTCCAAGGCTGTAAACCTTTACGGATGCAGACTGCCATATCTTTCTCCTGTGCCAACACACACTAACAACAACAACAACAAAAAACCCAAACTCCTTGCCTTCGAGTCAATTCCTACTCATGGCAACCTTATAAGACAGAGTAGAACTGCCCCAGGCATCCATAAATACTTTCTCCTTTTCCTCTTCCCTTTTACCTGGTCATGTTCAGATTCTTTAGTCTCCCTTTTTCTTAAAACTCACAGGAGACATGGTTAGACAATAACATGAATGCAAAAGCCCCTTTGGGAAGATACTTCTGTGAGTTCCCCCTATTTCCTCCTTCTTTTGGGGAAACTTAAAAGCCATCCAGTCAGAGATCATGCCACACTAGGGCATCGTGACACATCCTTTGAGAATCTGTAAGGGACCAACACCCCAGGGAACCACAGGCCAAGGAAAAACCGCCTGGCAGGTCTTTCTCACGTGGCTGACTACCAATCAATAAATATCTGGTGATTGGGAAAAGTCAGAAGTGCCAACAGTAACAAGGGTATGTTTTGGTGTGTTGTGTGTATACTGCTGGGGAAACAGTTCATGTTTATCTCTCCTCCTCCCAGTCTCCCGGGGTTTACGACGAGGCCTTCTTTTAATGATTAACAGCCCAGACAGCAGAGAGGAAGCAGTCTGTTCTGGGTTTAGAGGCAAAGTAATATTTTCTGAGACCATATGACCCAGGATGGAAGCCCCTCTGGGGACTGACAGGGCTTGGGTATGATTCCAGAGGGCAGCTCTGAGGCTGGTGGGGAAAGGAAAGAAAAATGAAGCTGCTTCCTTACCTCTTGCTGCCAGAGTGAGAATCTCGAATGAAATTTGAACTGTGCTTATTAATGGAATAATTAGTCAGGTGCATGCAGATATCATCCTGGGAAAAGAGACACAAGTCTGTGGGTTCAGGCAGGAAGGACAGGCCTCCTGCTTCCTTTCTGTACCCTCCCATGGCCCCTGGTGTTTAAAGGGATAGAAAAGAAAGGAAACGGTTTAGGGTTTATTTAAACTGGCAAAATAGAGGCAATAAGAAGGGGTATCTTATGGCCTGGAGTATAAGAAGAAATTCCAAATCCTCCTGAGATTGATGCCCTACCTGAAGTAAGCTTCAGGAGCCTTGGGAGGGCCTCACCAGAGACCATCTCCCCCTGAGTAACACTGAATCATGGGGCTGCCTTTACAGTCAGGCAGACCTAGACACCAGTCCCAGCTTCACCTTCTCCTAGCTGTGTGACCTTGGACAAGAACCTTACACTCTCTGGGCCTTAATTTTCTCATCTGTAAAATGGGGGTAATAACCCCTTTTTCTGAGTGCTCCTTAAGGAGAGAATTTATGTAACCTGGCACATATTAAGTGCTCAGCAACTGATAGCCTTATCCATAATATTTTGATAACATGGGTTTAACTAGGATTTTTGACCATGCTAAGAAGAGGGCTAGGTGGTGTGTCTCTTTAGCTCACCAGGTTATCTGTGCAAGGGTAGGAGTAAGACGTTGTGGCAAAGCGGGCCAATCCTTCATTGTATACGAAAATCCTGAGAGGGTCACAGGATGTCACCAGCACATAAATCCGGAGGTCAAACTTGAACCCATCAATGATAAATGGCTGGGAGGAGAGAACAGAAGTCACACAGCATCAGAGGAGAAACTGAAACTCCTATCTTGTTCTCATGGTGTCAGTTCCAACATCGCCTAACGTGATAAAGTGCAGGTGTGGCCGGGGTTGGGAGAGAGATAAGGAGACTGAGGTGCTATCCCAACATGTAACCTTGTACAGTCACTAAACCATACCGTCCTCAGTTTCTTGATCCGTTAAATGGCGTGAGTAACCACAGCCAAGAGTCATCTTGACAACTAAACAAAGTAACATTAAAAAGTCCTTTGATGAAAGGATATATTTTCACTAGCTGAGGCTATGCTATCGCTGCAGTTCTTCAAGAATGCTCCCAGCAGAGGTCAGCACAACTGGACTAGACCAAAAGTAAAGAAGTTTCCTGAATAAACCGAATGCTTCCAAGGCCAGAGTAGCAGGGGCGGAGGTCTGGGGACCATGGTTTCAGGGGACATCTAGGTCAACTGGAATAAGAAAATCTATTAAAATATTCTGCAACCCACTTTGGTGAGTGGTGTCTGGGGTCTTAAACTCTAGCAAGTGACCATCTAAGATGCATCAATTGGTCTCAACCCACCTGAAGCAAAGGAAAATGAAGAACACCAAAGACACAAGATAATTATGAGCCCAAGAGAGAGAAAGGGCCACATAAACCAGAGACTACATCTGCCTGAGACCAGAAGAACTAGATGGTGCCCAGCTACAACCGATGACTGCCCTGACAGGGAACACAATAGAGAATCCCTGATGGAGAGGAAAGGAGTAGGATGCAGACCTCAAATTTTCGTAAAAAGGCCAGACTTAATAGTCTGACTGAGACTAGAAGGACCTCAGAGGTCATGGTCCTCAGACCTTCTGTTAGGCCAAGACTGGAACCATTCCCAAAGCCAACTCTTCAGACAGGGATTGGACTGGACTATAAAATAGAAAATGATACTAGTGAGGAGTGAGCTTTTTGGGTCAAGTAGACACATGAGACTATGTGGGCAGGTCCTGTCTGGAGTGGAGATGAGAAGGCAGAGGGGGACAGAAGCTGGCTGAATGGACACGGGCAATACAGGGTGGAGAGAAGTGTGCTGTCTCATTAGGGGGAGAGCAACTAGGAGTACATAGTGAGGTGTATATAAATTTTTGTATGAGAGACTGACTTGATTTGTAAACTTTCACTTAAAGCACAATAAATATACATATATTTATGTATATACATATTAAAAAAACAAAAAAGAATGCTCCCTGCAATGCCGTCTCGTAGCCATTCCTGTCCCAGAGATCCAGTTCTTCCCTGACATGCTTCTAGAGGGTTCCAACTCTGCAGTGAGCTTATGTCACTGTGACCTCTGACTGACCTACAGCCAGGGAGTAAACGTGATTACCATGATCTCTTCAGGACTATTCCCATCCCCCAAATGGGGCAACAAACCAAAGGTGCTTTCCGCTGTCATCTGTTAGAGGAAATAGGCCAGCCTGGTAGGGCTAGATCAAGTGACAAGAGTGCAGGAGCACTGCAAGGCCAAGGGACACTTTGGCCTAGGAGCTTATCAGCGTCCTTGGTCTAAAGGCTTGGCCTGACAAAGTCCAACGCGGAGTACAGGACTCAGCCTCACCCCGTTTCATCCCCCCTTTTCACATTCTGTCCAGTTAGAGCCTGAGGTTGCCATGGGTGATAAACAATCACAATGAGGACGTACCTTTGAAATATAGAGCTGACAAATCATATCCTCCCCTGGCTTGATTTCTCTCACCCTCCGCGTGATGAATATACCTCTCCCTTGGCAGCCCGAATCCGGCTTACAAATGTATGTCTTATTTTTTCTTGACCTGCTGTAGTTCTGCAAATCTCCCCAGCTGCCAAGCAAGGAGGGAATGTGATACGTCTTTAGCTGGGTTGCAATGGAAAGCTAGGCTAGCTCTTTAGGAAGAAAAGAAACACTAACTCATGTGACAAAAGCCCAGATATTGCTAGAAGCCCAGAGATCCAGCAGCCAGAGAGACGGTAGCACATACACAGTGGAGAGAGTGTGGGCTCTGGAGGGAATTCAGGCCTAGACTTAAATCCAGGCAAACCACTTATCAGCTGTATGGCTCTTTGCAAGTGACTTGACCTCTCTGAGCCTCAATTTCATCGTCTATGCAGTGAGGCTAATGACACCTATCTCCTATCATTATGATATGGTGCTCACCATGTCGTAATGCAGGCAAAGTGCTGATATACACTGTACCCTGTAAAAAAGGTACCAATGATCTGAGTAGTTTAGCTTTCTGAGTTTGTAGGTAGATTTGGATCTGGCTCATGCCCTGACAAGTTATGTGAACTTGTCTATTAAGAGACCTCTCTCTGGGCTTCAGGTTTTCATCTGTAACACCTCCACTTCATCCCAAGTGCGGGAGGGCAAATTATATCTTTGAGTGTACTTTGAAGGAAGTACATTCAGAAGAAAGAAAGAAGCCAAATTAATGGATTGCAAGTCTCAGTCTTTTATACCTCTTGCTTTGCATTTTAATGCAGAGGAAACTTGTGACCACTGGGGAAGTCACTTAATTGCAATGGTCCTTAATGGCTGTGAAATCTGGAGGCTCCTGTTGGCCTGATGGCAAACACCTTTCCTTCTTAGTTGCTGCTAAGCCATGAAAGTTGTTTCAGACAAGCTAAAGAGAAGGTGGGAAACCTGGAGCTTTTGGTTTGGGCCTGTTGCCTCTGGGTTGGGGAGCACTGCTGATGGTGAGATTCCTCTGGTACCCTTGCCGTTAAAAAATAATTCTGACTGCAACGTTTCCCTGCCATTCCCCCTGCGCCATCTCAGCCATCAGATTGTACCCCAGGTCATGCTCATGTCATCTCATGTTTCTCCTACTTCTTGATGGTGTAGTCCAAAGGCACTTTACATACCAGCAACAGATGTCCAGTTTCAAGATGGATAAAATGAGACCAGAGAAGGGGAAGGTCCAAGTGTCATCCATTATTCCAGGCACTGCCCTGAACAAAGGCCAGACACCTCCCTGCTCCTAACCTGGGTGCTAACCATTACCTACTCCACTCTCTCCAGAGGTGTTCCTGGTGCTTAAAAATTCAGAAACTGCACAGAGAGATGGTTGGAACAAGTCAATTATACAAGTCAATTTGGGTTCATGATATCAGCTTTCAGGGTCAGAACACTCATCCCAATTGCAGGCACCCAACCCCTGAATGTCATCTAATTTTATAGGCAGAGATTTGTGTTTTCTCAACCTTGGACACACCCTTTATCCTTTCTCTTCCTGAACGGTAGGAAGAGAGATGGGAGAACATATGGGAAGGGAAAGTGGTAACCAGAAAATCAGGGGCAAGAGGGAAAGGTAAGCTGGGGGTAAGGGGTGGGAATGGGAACACATGTGGACACTCACTCAGCAGGAAGACACCAGGTCCTAGGGAAAAAGTGGAAATCTTTAGGAAACATCTTTAACATGCGGCTCATATTCCTGGCCAGCAAGTCCTTGCGGCAGATTTCACTCATCCCAGGGAAGTGATTGATTTTCTGCAAAGGAAGCCGGAATTCATGAACAATGGGGAAATATGGACATACCCAAGAGATTTGCTGGGGGTACAGTTCTAAAAATGGGGGCCTCTCTGGCAGCCTCATTAGGCAGATGCCACACTTATACTGAGGACAAGCTCTTATTCAGATACCTGATAACTTTTCATTTCCATCACCCGCTCCAGTGATACTGAGTAGTCTGTCCAGTAGAGAGTCCAGTCATCATTTTCCCCGCCCTCTCGAAGGCCATACTGTTGGGCAGCCCTACGCACTGTGATGGAGTTGGAGAAAGAAAGGCCTGTTAGCCCAGGAAGTGGGGGAGAAACATGGGATGAGGAGGCTACATTTGAAGGTGCTCCCAGACCAAGTACTTAAGTGAAAGAACTGGTCTTCTTGGGACTGGCAGGCATTTTGCCCTGTCTGGGCACACACTATTGCTGAGAAAGGAACATGGAGAGTAGAAAGCTACTGAAGAACACAGCCTGTGCTCAAAGATCCCCACAGAAAGTTATCTCTGATGAATATTTTACCCACTCTGGCTTCTCCTTGCCAGGAAACGGGTCTCCGGGTTTCCTCCAAACACTAAACCACTGAATGCTCAAGGAATACAAAGTAACCCTTAACATCAGCCAGAGCCAAGTTTGATCAGTGAGATAAATTAGCAGAAAAAAAATTTACACGATGCATTTGAAAACCATATATATGCTAGAACATCCTTCTTCTCCCATTCCTGTTTATATTAGTAACTGGGGGTTGGCTCCAACACACACTCAAATGACTTTAAGGGCCTGGGAAGGGGGAAGTGCCTGTAGTGACCAGGAGAGTGCCTGACCAGCCTAAAGCATTCAAATTCAAATTCAAAATAACAACAACCACAGCACTGTGCTCTGGATTATGAAATAATAGGCCACATTCAACTCATGGATTGCCAGTTTGTAACTCGTGCTCTAAAGCAGAGCCATTGACTACAGTAAAAGCTGCCTTTTCAGCAATCATATCCCCAAACCATCATATACAGGAATTACATGTACTGAGGTACACACCACTGTGGTCAAAACCCATAGTTTCTGGAAAGATAGTCCCAATGTTTCAATACTTAATCGAGCTGAGAGAACCAAAGAAGAGGATTCAGAGATACCCCTTTTCACCCTCAAGAATACACAAGAGTGACCCTTCCCAGCCCTTTGGGGAATCCAGTGGGCCCCAGCATAGACCTCTTGAATACAGATGCTCACCGCTCTCGTATCTGCAGTTGGATAGGTTGATCACCAATCATCTGGAAAAGAGAAGAAGGAAAGCAGCCAGACAGAGAGACAGACACGCTTGCCAGAACAAGTGACTGCACCCAGAAACATCCATCCAAGATGGAGCTAATAAAACCTAACCTGTTGGGGCAGCCTGGTCCTCTGCCACACTAAACCTGGTTTTACCTTTCCCATTACTGAAGACAAGGATCCAAAGGGATGTACAGTGGCAGAAAAAAAAAAAAAAAAAGGAATCAGAGTACTATTACTCTGTCCACGAGGTAGAAATTCTACCTCGTTACAGCTAATTTTGCTTGCAGCTTCATATTAACATCACCTCCTTAATCCTTTTACTCCAGTGGCCCATCAGGGACATGAGCTGAAAATCTTTTTGACCCAAACACTTAATTATCTCCTTCACCTTCCTCCTATTAAGGGAAGCTGTGAGTCAGAAGTATTAGTCCTGAGACTCACAGCTTAAGTCAAGTTGTGGTTATTGCCATTGAGCGGATTCCGAAAAAGTGGGCAAGCTTTCAGGCATCAGTCAGAGGGGCAATTCATTTCCTCCAGAACAGAGTAAGGCATGGGAAAATATTAAACAAGAACCGGAAGGCAGAAGTTGTGGTCAGATCCCGATAAGTGGGTGTGGTCTATTATATTTCAAGTGTATTAAATTCCGAGGACAATAAACACGTTATAAAAATATGGAAATCCTCTCTCCCCACCCATCAAAAAAAATAAGACATTCTAGACACAAATAGAATGAAGATTAGGACAAGGCACGGATTTAGATTACATGCCCATAATTTGACTTTATAAAATAGATCACCAAAAGTGGATTATATTTATATGACCCAGAAGTGGTGCGATTTTGACAATCCCACACACAGTTTCTGCATTCCTTCTCCTTTATCCTCTCCTTAGCAGCCAAGTCCCCATCCCTACAGGTCCCTCCTGTTCTCCCCAACATAGATCCCCATTTCTGATCTTTCAATCCTAACCTCTTTTTCTTCCTCTTCTTCTTGCCTTGCTGATGGGCATTCCGAAGCCCCTTTTGTGCCCCAGTGCTCTCTCTCACAAAAGCCAGGGTGATGATTTTTCTTGGATCTTCTATGTAACTGTCCTCCCTCTCTTCTGACTCTGCCCTGTCCTCGCTTTCCAAAGTCTCACACAGCAGCATCTCCCTCTCCTGGGAGGAGGCTCTGGGGAAACACTCAGCCTCCCTGGATAAAGGGGAGAGGAAGCAGCAGTTAAATGGATCTTCCTGCAGGGGGACCCCCTCCCTTGCTCAAGGCAACAGGTTGTGGTCTACAAAATGCCACTCTACCACCACGTTGGTGCAAGCTAGGGAGTGAGCTGATTCCATATTTTGCCTCTGAGTACGACCTTGGGGATGCATGCAGCCAACCCTGGCCTTGGTTTTGCCCTCCTGGGGTTTTGAGAAATGGGCTGAGACGCTACGCATGATACTACCTGGTAAACAATCTTATTATTAAAGTTGAGTGGGTATCTGGAGACAACCACTTATAACCAAGCCCTAAGCCTTACTAGGTGAGGGAGTTAGTCCCAGAGGGTGGGGGTGAGGTGCTTTGAGGAGGTCTGTTAACTGTTTCGACACTGTATTGAACCTCCCACAAGAGCAATCTGCTGGCATGAAAGTTAACGCAACTGTCTTTGCTGAAGTACAAGCCTGTCTTGTAGCTGATTTATCAATAAGATTCAAGCCCAGGGCCAGATGTAGACCTTCAGAGACCTCAGCCACGAAAAGGCTATGCTGTCTCCCCCATCATCCAACTAAAAAAAAAAAAAACTCAACCATAAAATAATATAAGGAAATCCAGGAAAGATCTCACTCCCCTCATTTTTTATGTTAGAAATTTCAAAACAAATGTTTTAATGCCCCTGCTTCATTAATCCTTAGGAATGTGCTTGGTCTGGTAGCCTGGAATGCCCAGGTCCCATTAATTGATTCATGTTCCCTTCACATCCAACGCCAAAAAATCAGCTTTTTGGTGTTCTTTCCTCCTTACCTTCTAAAACTCTACCAACCTCCTTCTCACCATTTCAATCCCTCTCCTTTGAAGTTGGTAGTCTTCTTGCTACTTACTACCTGCTCTTGTATTTGTGGAAAAACTTAATTTATTATTACGGAAATAACATAACATTAAAGGAAGTCAGGAAAATGGGGTAAGGTAGAAAATCACCTATAGCTTTCCTACCCTAACATAGCAACTTTGACCCTTTTGTACGTTCTCTTTTATTCTTAATTTCTAAGCATAATTATTCTTATACAATTGTAATCATAATATGTAAACAATCTTCTATCTGCCTTTTCCCTCCTTAGCATCGTATCATAAACATCCTTTTGGTTGTGGCAAAATTTTCATGTTTCTGGTTTTTAATGGCTGTGTAATATTCTGTTGAAGGTACATGCCTAAATTTAATCAACCATTATCACTGGAATTGTAAATTGCTTTCAATTTTTATATTATATACATAGCTCTAAGATGAACATTTTTCATATGAGAAGGCGTTTTACTTCTTTAGGATTATTTTCTTAAGATAAATATCCAGAAGCAGGATCATTGGGTTACAGAATATAAAAATCATATAGCTTTGGGTGTGGGTATGTGTATAGATGTGCGCGTGTGTGTATAGATGTGTGTGTGTGTGTGTGTGTGTGTGTGTGTGTATCTCCAGCCAACCAACCAGTTGCCGTGGGGTCTTTCCTGACTCATGATGACCCCATGTATGTCAGAGTAGAACTGTGCTCCATAGGATTTTTGATGGCTGATTTTTTTTGGAAGTAGATCGCCAGGCCTTTCTCCAAGGCACCTGTTGATTAGCGGTGAAGTGTTTAATCATTTATACTACACAGGGATGCACATGCACACACCCGTATCTCTCATCATGTTGTTTCCCAGAGGAATTCCAACAATCTGGACTACCACCAGAAATATGCAATTATGTGGATACCAGACTCTTCTTTTGGGAACCATATTCCCTCTTCACCCTTCCACCTCTCTCTCCCAAACAAAAGCTGGTGGTGGGGAGCTGTCTAACTGTGGAGGCTACCTACAAATAATTTAATAATAAGCAAGCCCACATAGAGGTATAGTGCTTTAGGCTTTTCAAGTCAAGTTCACATACATAATTACATTGAATGGTCACAACCACCCCAGGAGGGAAGGCAGAATTATTAAGTCAGCCAAAGATTGCCATTTGGTTCTCTTCTTGCTGAAGAGGGCTGCCACTTATATTCAAGGTCACTCTATGCGGACACTTGAACAGGGGGAGAAAGCTGTGCTCAGTGCAACTGGCAGGTGAAACCTGAGCCCTGTGAGTCGATTTTTCCCAGAGAACAGGCACATTCTTAGCAAGGTTCAAGAGGACTAAGGTATATGAAATCTTGACCTTGGGAGTTTCCCTTCCTGGCAGGTAAATGGCTACCTCCACTCCCCTAGCCCTCCACAACTCCTGTTTACTGAACCCTTGAGGAGGAGTGGCTCCGTTTACCTAAAGGTTAATGTTAACTTACAGAGAGAAAACTGACCCTGAATTTGGCCTCTGGAGTTGTGGGTTGTCTTTGCCGTTGTTCTGGTTCTTGCCCAAGTGGTAGGAACAAGTCATGTCTGCCTCCATCTGTCTGCCTCGAAGAGAACAAAATAAAAATTGTCAAACTGTACATAGTTCTTGCATGAGAGGGCCTCAGGTACATAAGAACAAGGAATTGAGCTGCCAACATTCTCCTGTATTCTAGGTCCCTATGACACAGAGCCACCTGGCTGGCACCTGAGAAGGTACCAAATGGCAAACAACAATCCTTGCCATGTGTGACTAGTTTCGTTTTGTCTCTGGGCTCATTGTTCTCTCTTCCCTCAGTTTTCCCCTCTGTTAAATCTCTGAATCATGCTGGCCTTCTCTCCAAAGTTGCTTGAAAGAGAATATCTCATTCAAAGGTTGCCTGCAGAAATGTTCACTTGGCCCATGCAGTGTATTGTTGTTATAGTTTTAAAATAGAAGTAGTTACCAAAAATTAAAAATGCAGATTTCTCATAAAAATCCAGATTGCCAGTTTCTTTTGGAAAAGTAGGTCTCCATTCCTTCATGCCAGCAATCAACTAGAGTCCATAATAGCTTCCCCTTTAGCCATTTTCTGGTTGGCCCCAGTCCCTAACACTCCCTATTGTCTCAGGAGTCAAATTTCAATTAACCTCCTCGTGCCTTAGTTTCCTCCCTTGTAAAATTATTTGACCCAGTTACGGGAGTTATATGAATTAACTCCTTTGAGTTAATACAACACGAATAATGTGCTGAGAGTAGTATCTGGCACATAGTAGGTGCTCAATAACTGCTATCTATCATTATTAGCTGTGGGACCCTAGACTGGCTATGTCTGAGTATTCTTGGCCTCTAGAACAGTGTCTGGCACACAGCAAATGTACTTATGCTACTTGAATGACTAGACTGAAATAATGAAATAAATACATGAACTAATTTAACCTCTTTAAGGTTTATTTTCCTCATCTACATATAATAGAAGTATTCCTGTGAGCATTAAATTAATAATTTTTAAAACATCGACCATTGGTCCTTTTCCATGGCAGGCACATAGAACATTTAATTTCGTTCACTTATAACAACAGCTGCTATTTACAACCTGTTCTACTCTGTCCCATAGGGTCACTATAAGCCGAAACCAACTTGACAGCAACGGGTAACAAGTGAAACAAGCATCATACTAAAGCATTTTAATGTCTCATCTTCATACTATCTTATCATAGGTATTATCTTTCTTCTGTTACAGATGAGAAGACCGAGGCACAGAGAGATTGAGGTAGGAGGCAGAGCTGGGATTAGAAGCTACATCTATCTGACCCCACAGCCTGTCCCTCCTCTAAACTTCAATCACTGCCTCTCAGCTGATCACCCACAAAAAGTGTGACCATAAAGTAAAGCAACTCATCTCCTAGCTCCCAGAAGCAGTCTGGGTGACTTTCATCCCTTAAGAATCAGTTGGCCTACATAATTTTCCTTAAAGCCATCTGTTTCTAAATTCCCATTTCCAACAAGGGGCCTGAATCTGCCCAAATTTTCCATAACCTGGCAACAGCTCTATTGCTTCTATTTTATTTTCACTCTCTTCCTTTCCCATTTTTTTCACCAATGACCACATTATACCAGGACTCTTCTTAGAACACTTTCTAAGCTCTTAGGGAATCCCTGGATATTAGAGCTAGGAGGGACCTTGGAGAGTGTCTAGTTCAACTCCTTTCCTTTTTAGGTTACTGAAGCCCAGTCGCTGATAGGGAGGACTTGCACACAGCCAGAGCAAGTCCATGGAGCCAGGACTCAAGCTCTGGCTTTCTGCTCCCTTTAATCTTCTTTCCATTATGCCAGGATAGTGGGCAGATGGTGAGGTAATGTGTGCTCAGAGCTTTAGGGAGTTAAATGAATAAGAGCTGTGCTACCAATGTAGCAAAAATGGTAAATAGTATCTTCAGTTTCTCTTAATAACACAAGAAACATTCAGTTCACCTTTCCAAGTAGGCTAGTTAAGACAGTGAAAACACACTGACCTTTCATTAAAATATTTTAGTGTGGGGTTTGATCTTAGGATCCTCCAGCCCAGAAGCTGCCAACCAAATCCTGGTTCCCAAAACCCCACTGCCATCGAGTGGATTCCGACTCATAGCGACCCTATAGGACAGAGTAGAACCGCCCCATAGAGTTTCCAAGAAGCACCTGGCGGATTTAAACTGCCAATCTCTTGGTTAGCAGCCTAGCACTTAACCACTAAGCCACCAGGGTTTCCTGGCTAGACAGCATGAAAATGCCCTTCGTTGGCCACCAGGGGGAGGCGATGAGCACTGGGATGGCTCCAAGCAAACAAGTAGGTTTTTTGAGGAGGGACCGTGACATATTTCCACTTCTGAAGAAATGCACGGGTTTCTTGTTGTTAGGTGCCACCAAGTCGGTTCCGACTCATGGCAACCCTGTGTATAACAGAACGAAACATTGCCTGGTCCTGCGCCATCCTTTCAATCCTGGCTATGCTTAAGTACAGATTTACTACACTCCTTTCCCCTGGAGGTGGTGGGGAGAGGGGCAGAAGGATGGAAGATGTCTAGTGCTTTCTTTTGCAAAGTTGAATTAATGTGGGTGTCCCATAAATGGAGGAGAGCATAATTTAGTAGTTGATTAAGACAATAATGATAGGGAAACATGTTTCAAGTTTTAGCCAAGTTTTTTTCATCCCTGATCTTCATACCTGAACTTTTCTTTCCGTCTGTAGACCACTGAAGAGTTCTTCTACTGTGTCTGCCTGTGGCCTCCTTCTCTTCCCTCATATAATAGGTTTTCTGTACCCCCTTTTTCATCTTTTGGTATTTATTCCCCTATTAAAAGCACCCTTTTGAAGGCCTTTTGGAGAAGGTCAGAGTGGAGGGAGAAAAAGATGTGGAGGTAAGACCACTGGGTCTTGCTTTCAGCTTTGCCTCTCTGACTCAGCATGTGATGAGAAGCCAAGTACCAGTAATTATTTCCTCCCTCATTCCCTACCTTCTCTGTGATTACAGGACCACTAGGAGGATAAAAGGATGACATCTAGAAAAGTGCTTTGAGCTTGGATAAAATAAGATGCCTTTTAGGGCTTTTCTGTTTTTTATTTTATTCACCATTCTAATTTCAGCACAAGGCTTGAAGGGATCTTTGGACAATCAAGGGAGGGATGGGACACCCAATTGCCTAAGGGCTTTGCCCATAAGAAGTGCTGAGAATGACAGATCACATTCACTGAAAACAAAGAATCTTGCTGACTCAGATGCTCTCTTTTATTCTGCTAGAAATTGGGGAGTTCTGCAAGACTGGAAGATCATCAAATCAGGCTCATGCCCAGCCATTTTCGCCACAATATTCAGTGCATTTACTAGCAAAGACAGACAAATCCGGATCCAAATCCCAGCTCTACCACTTACCAGCAGCAGTGTGGCTGCGATGAGTAATTTAGCCTCTTTGTGCCTCAAAGGTAAAATGCAAACAATAATATTCATTTCACAGGGTTGTTTTAAAGATTAAATGAGTTAATATTTCTAATGTTCTTAAAGCAGTGCTTGGCTCAAAATAAGGGCTATATTTTAAAATGGAAACCTGGTGGTAGGATTGGTATATACATGAAATAACTTATCGAAGTGCCTGGCACATACCGGTGCTTAATAAACATGAGCGCCTGTTCCACTTCATTCCCAAACATGAGTTACATTTTTCCCAGGGTTCATATCTCAAGGGAGAACTTTCCTCAAGCCTAGAAGTTTTCTCTCAGGAGGGTGAGAAGCAACAACTGAAAATGAACGAAATTAGGCTGTGGAAATGGTGGGGGGCATCTGCAGAAGGCTTTGTTGGCCATAAAAAACAAAACAAAACAAAAAATAAGTTGTCCTTCTGGAAGCTTTCTCCAACAAAGGAGGGAATATGATGAGAAGGACCCCATGAAGGGGAAGGAGCAGGCAGAGACAGTGGCCTGGATCCCAGGGATCGCTGGTATCCAGTGGTCAGGTCTCTGGCCTCATCAGGTCTAAATAACTGGGGAAGGGCAGGAAGTGAAGGTGCACACAGAGGGCGACCGGGGTTCATGGAGCGAAGCAAGAACAGGAGTACGGAGCTGGGAAAAGAACGGGCGGGATGTGGTCAAGGTCCTGGCATCCGGGTCTTGAGAGTGAGACAAGAGAATGCGGGTATTTTAGAAGTGAACGCAACATGGGGCAGGGAAGGGGGCGGGCGTTAACAGGTGGGACTGAGAAGAGCTACGGAGCCAAGGGGAGCAGTGGCCGTGGTTTAGTGGCTTTACGCCCTAAAACGACGCCAAGGAGGTCAGGGGGTGTCTCTGGGGTGGAAAACAGGGATATGTAGAACCAGGCTTTTAATGGGGAGGTTACTAGGAGGCCACGGTCTGGGGCCAGCACCGGGCTTTGGGGCGCTCTTACCCGCGACTCCTAATGCCCTGTTCGCCCCCGCTTTGCGGCCCGTATCACTCGCAATCACACTGGTGGCCCCCCTTCTCGAAGGATTAAGGAGACACACTCCCATTGGCTGCCAGAGAAGCCCTAACCCCAACCCGCGCTCTTCCTAACTTCGGGTCCGCCTGGCCCTCATATTTGCATACAGGGCCTTCTGGGCCTTCGATTGGCCCTTGTCGTAGGCTGCCATGCCCCCCGCCGAATGCAATTAACCGCCCTTGAGCTCCGCCAGAGAAGCGCCCCAGGTTGTCCCGGGAGACGCCGAGGACGCTCGGATCGCGCTCCTCCGCTCGAGGGGACCGACTACCGGCTCGCCCCGCGCCCGGGCCCTCCCAAGTCCGCCCAGCACCGGGTCGGAGCGCCGTGCGCAGGCAGGCGCTGCTGGAACCCCTTAGGCCAGTGCGCTGGGCAGGAAGGAGAGGAAAAAAACCCGAAAAACCCGTTGCCGTCGGGTGGATTCCGACTCAAAGCGACTCTGTTGGACAGAGTAGAACTGCCCCATAGGGTTTCCAAGGCTGAATCTTTAGGGAAGCAGACTGCCGCATCTTTCAAACCGCCCACGTTTTGGTTAGCAGCAGAGCACTGCGTACTAGGGCTCCTGGGACAAGGGAGGGGCCCTTGAATTTACACTTTTGGAGGGTAAGGAGCCCTGGTGACGCAGTGGTTAAAGCGCTCGGCTGCTAACGGTTCGAACCCAGCACCCGCTCCGAGAGAAAGAAGTAGCAGTCCGCTTCCTTAGGAACTTACAGCCTTGGAACCCCTATGGAGGCAGTTCTACGCTGTCATTACCGGGTCGCTATGAGTTGGAATCGATTGGATGGCAATAGGTTTGGGTTTGGTTTTGGAGAGGGTAAATATCAAAAGAAGCAGGAAGCTCCGTGGGGAGAGCTTTGGATTAAGATCCAAATCAAAATTCAGGTGTATTGTCTGTGTAACCTTAAAAAAAAAAAAAAACCTTAAGCAGTTGCTACTACTTCTCTGAGGTTTAGCTTCTTTAACAGTGAAGTGGATATTGCGAACTATCACGAACCACTCAGACCTGTCGAATCAAGACATCTCTTCCAGGTGTGGGAGTAATGACCCCTCCATTGAGCTGACCTCCCAGACCTAGGAAGAGTCTGTGAAACTTAAGGGCTAGGGGTGTTGGCTACCCAACAATCATCTTGTGGTCCTCAAACGTGGGGAAACCTAATAGTGACTGGATCCAAGTAACTGTGGTTTTCCTTCAGTTTCCATCTTAGTGAAGCCCAAACTACTGCCTGCAAGATTGTCTGCAAAAGACTGGCAGGCAGCAGAGCTGTTTCTGCCTGAGGTAATTTAGGATTTGGTGAAAGAGTAAAGGGTCAACTTTAAGTTCCTGAATACTAGTGTTTGTAGGAGACTTATGGGTTAAGCCAAAGATTTCTTGTTGCCAACGTCCATCCCGCTTCATTCTTGAGAATTTTCTGGGTGCTTGACTGGAGCCACTGAAATGTATTTGCTCCTGTGAAAAAGAACTCTCTAATCCAAAAGATATATCAAGGATATACCAGGGACTGCCAGAAGAACAAACAAATCTGTCTTCGAAGAAGTACAACCAGAATGCTCCTTAGAAGCAAGGATGGTGAGACTTAATCTAGCTTACTTTGGACGCGTTATCAAGAGGGACAAATCCCTGAAGAAGGACATCATGCTTGGGAGGGTGAGGGAAAAAGAGGAAGACCCTCAAGGGGATGGATTAACACAGTGGCTGCAACAATGGACTCAAACATACCTGCTACTGTGAGGATGGCGCAGGACTAGGCAAAGTTTCGTTCAACAAATACATGGGGTTGCTATGAGTTGGAACCAACTCAATGGCACTTAATAAGAATAGGAAGTCCAAAGGAGTAAAACTATGGATCATTACCCTCTACCGAGGGCAGAGCTCTATGCTGAGCACTTGAGCGGAAACACATGAGGAGGAGAAAGAGTCCCTTCTTAGGAGACCATCTTAGTCATCTACTGCTGCTGTCTGTAACAAATACCACAAGAGGATGGCTTTAACAGAGAGAAATTTATTCTCTCACAGTCTAGAAGGCTAGAAGTCCAAATTCAGGGTGTCAGCTTCAGGGGAAGGCTTTCTCTCTCTGTTAGCTCTTGAGGAAGGTCCTCGTCATCAATCTTCCATGGAGCTTCTCCTCCCAGGAACCTCAGGTCCAAAGTATTCGCTCTGCTCCTGATGCTGCTTTCTTGGTAGTATGAGGCCCCCAGCTCTCTGCTTGTTTCCCTTTCCTTTTATCTCTTGTAAGGTAACACATGATACAGGCCACACCTCAGGGAAATTCTCTTTACATTGCAATAAGGATGTGACCTGAGTAAGGGTGTTACATCCCACCCTAATCCTCTTTAACAATCTAATCTGGCCTAATTAACTATAGACAGAGATTAGGATTTACAACACCTAGGAAAATTACATCAATCACAAAATGGAGGACAACCACACAATACTGGAAATCATGGCCTGACCAAGTTGACACATATTTTGGGGGACACAATTCAATTCATGACAGAAAACTGTAGTCGAATGGGCTAATGGAAGGAGCAGGATCCGCATCTCTGATGTGGAGCAAGTTGGAGTTAATCCAAGGAAGTTTCCTGGAGGATGTAAGCTTTTAGCAGATTCATTGGGAAATTTGTGTCTGTGAGTGTGCCTGTGAGTGTGCCCAGAACTTCATGCTGCACTGTGATAGGATATTGGGGAAATGACAAGAAACCTCCCCTTCACCTGCCTGACCTGCCGGGAGGCTAGAGGCAAAGGCATGGCTTAGCCCCACACGGACACTGAAAGCCTTGCTTAAATTCACCCTGGAGAGAATGGAGGTCCTGAGGTGGAATCCGTGACCCATCTGCTGCTCTTCCAGAACCCTCTGTGCAGTCAGGTCCTCTTCCCTCTTCCCTCCAGGTGCCCCCAGACTGTAGTGCTCCTCCTCCTCTCTGGGGTCCCAGGGACCCAGGTGACCACCATCAACTGGCCACCCAGCAGATGCTTCCTCAAGACCAACTGCCATAGCTCTGTTCTCCTCCCCCATTACGCCTCTTTCTTTCCCCAGGGTCCTACCAATCTACGCTGCCAGGCTCATGCTTAGTCTTGGGTCCCTCTGGAATAATATTGTAATGGAAATGAGGAGAAGATTCAGGAGGGAGCAGCAAAGATTTACCGCTTCCAGAAGATTTCCACTAAAATCCCTGACAACTGGTTATTTAGGAGAGGGCTGGCTGCAATGGAGCTAATAGGCCAGACCCTGGAACCGTTTTCCTTTCAGGGGTGATGACAGGAACAAACACAGGGTGAACGGTAGGTAGAACTGCCCCCAGTGTAGCACAAAGCAGGCTGCAACCCTGTCAAGCATACCCTCCAGGGCCAGAGAGTGACAGCCAGGAAATCAGCATTGGCGATTTGTGCCAGGCAAACCAGAAACAGAAGCATCCACATGGCAAGCACTAAGGGACTTTCTGAGCCTGGATGTGAAAGACGGAAGCAAAGTGTTGAAGGGTCCTTTCAGTCGTCAAAAAGTTTGGAGCTTGTCTCCTCCTCTGAGCTCCAACTCAGAGGCAAGAGTGTGGGGGGAAAAGAAAATCTGGGACTGTTGTTTTCACTGTCCACGGCACCCACCTGACTAAATAAACGGTAAAACAACAAAGAAACCCTTACAAAGTTGTTTGCTCTGCAGTTGACACGTAGGCTCTGTTTCTGCTTGAGAAGCTTTAAGTAGTTTACAAAGAAAAGACAGAGTCCTGCTTCTGCTCCCCTGAATCAAGGTCCCTCCCTCCCTGAAGCCTTTTCTTCCTGTCCCCATCAAAATATAGAAGTCTTGGCATATGTACCAGGGCTGGGGTAGGGAGTGGGGATGAGGCAAAGATGCTTCTTAGAAGGAGAAATTTTGTAAGCTCCAGGCTTATTTTAAGTCTGCAATACAAGAGGGAATGTTGTAAAGTGTGTACGGTTTCATAGACTTAGGATTCTTGTTAAATCAGAAGTGTTCTTCGAGACCACCTGACATTTCTCTTGTTTTCAGATAAGGAAACTGAGGCCCAGAGAAATGATATGATTTGCCCAGGGCCTTATAGTGGGTTCATACAGCCCACTACTCCTTCCTCCACAAACTCTTATCATTGTTATTACTGAGGTGGAAAGAAAAAATCGGATCAAAAAGTTAGAGCTAAAAAGTTTTGCTCGGTGGAAAAAAACTGTTCAAAAACAGGAAACACCCCTCCAAAGTGATGAACTCAACACATTACGGTTTTGATTAGCTTATGGTGGTGCAATGGTTAAGCCTTTGGCTCAGAGAGAGAAAAGACCTGGTGACCAGCTCCTGTGAAGACTACTGCCTAGGAAACTCTATGGGGCAGTTCTACTCTTCATATAGTGTCACACATCAACAACATATACAGTACAAACTGTTAGGGGATTTCCCAAAAGGGAAATTTAATGATTGGCTGTTACTCACTTCATCGGCAGGAGGCAGCTTGAATTGGCTTATTAAATGTTCGAGTCTGCATTCTGTAGGCTAGTTGTGGCTTATCTGATTATTTAAACTTTTCCCAGAACTGTCTTTATCACAAGTTTTCCCTTTCTGAGAAAGGTTAAGAGTTAAGTTTAGAAATGGGGGACCATTCTCCTTAACGGTGAAATAGAAATAGAAATTGCTGCCCAGCACCACTTGTGAGGTGTCGCCATTTTGAATGTGTACCTAATGGAGCTGAGCGAGCCCCTGGAAATGGGGTTGTCAGTCAAGTGTGATGGAAGCTTCTGGGATTCTGTTTCACGTTGTTCTTCTTCATCCCCCTCCACTGTCTGGGGAAAACAGCTTGTCCCGAAAGAAGCAGTTCATGCTTGTTTATGTTTACAGGGCATCCTTTTCTCAGTGTGAAGGGCTCCTAGAAACAAGTTCCATAGAAAGCACCTTGACTCCAGGTGAAATTACAGACACATTACTTGAGTACTTTGGTGGGTTCCAAAGTACTTTTTTTACATGTAGCAAAAAGATCCCATGCAAAATAGCCTTTTTATTTTTCTTCAAAGTGCCTGGGGCATCCATTTCCCATTAACACTTACTTTAGGTGGGTCACACTATATGTATGTGTGTTTAATGGATACATAGTATACAGGCCTCCACATATACATATTAGTATCTTTTTTTTTTGGTAACAGTGGTAATGTATAGTGAAATCCAGACTTACAATGTGGTTAAATCCATGCAGAATCTTTGCCTTTTAAAACAGTTTAATGATCAACTTAAATATTCAATGGTTAGGAATGAAGAAGTAAATTATGATAAAATAACTCATTGTAATGAAAAAGAAGAAGCCAATAATTATTAAGTTTTGTAGCAATATGAAAAAAAAAATTTTAACCTAATAGTAAAAAGCCAAACCAAAACAAAACAAAAACTGTTGCCGTCAAGTTGAATTCAACTCATAGAGACCCTATAGGACAGAGTAGAACTGCCCCAGAGGGTTTCCAAGGAGTGGCTGGTGGATTCAAACTGCCAACCTTTTTGGTTAACAGCCTAGCTCTGAACCACTGTGCCACCAGGGCCCTTATCAAATAGTGGTAAGTGAAAAAATGTCACAAAATCTATAACTATACATAGGTCAAACATGTATACAAATGTATAAAATGTATACAAAACTGAAACATTAAGAGAGAATTTTCTAAACAAGGTGAAATCATGACTCCCATATCGCTGTTGTTGTTGTTAGGTGCTGTAGAGTCATTTCCAACCCACAGCGAAAAAAACATGACAGAATAAAACACTGCCTGGTCCTGCACCATCCTTACAATCATTGCTATGTTTAGCCCAACGTTGCAGCCACTGTATGAATTCATCTCAGCCTTCTTCTCTTTCACTGATTCTCTATTTTACCAAACGTGATGTCCTTCTCCAGGGATTGGGCTTTTCTCATAACATGTCCAACGTAAATGAGATGAAGTCTTGCTATCCTAGCTTCTAAGGAGTATTCTGGCTGTACTTCTTTCCAGACAGATTTGTTCATTCTTCTGGTGGTCCATGGTGTATTCAGTATTCTTTGCCAACACCTTAACTCAAAGGCATCAATTCTTCTTCAGTCTTCCTTATCGATTGTACAGCTTTCATGTGCATGTGAGGTGATTGAAAGTACCACGGCTTGGGTCAGGCACACCTTAGTCCTCAAAGTGACATCTTTGCTTTTTTACACTTTAAAGAGGGCTTTTGCAGTAGATTTGCCCAATGCAATACGTTTGCGTTGTTTGATTTCTTGACTGCTGCTTCCATGGGGATTGATTGTGGACACAGTAAAATGAAATCCTTAACAACTTCAATATTTTCTCCATTTATAATGATGTTGCTTATTGGTCCAGTTGTGAGAATTTTTGTTTTCTTTATGCTGAGGTGCAATCCATACTGAAGTCTTTGATTGTCATCAGTAAGTGCTTCAAGTCCCCTTAGCTTTCCACAAGCAAGGTTGTGTCATCTGCATACTGCAGGTGGTTAATGAGTCTTCCTCCAATCCTGATGCTACATTCTTCTTCATATAGCCCAGCTTCTTGGATTATTTCCTTGGCATACAGATTCAATAAGTACGGTGAAAGGATACAACCCTGATGTACACCTTTCCTGATATTAAGCCACACAGTATTCCCTCGTTCTTCTAACGATCACCTCTTGGTCTATGTACAGGTTCCTCATGAGCACTTAAGTGTTCTGGAATTCACATGCTTCACAATGTTATTCACAATTTGTTGTAATCCACAAAATCGAATGCCTTTGTACAGTCAATAAAACACAGGTAAACATCTTTCTGCCCCACATGTCTGTCAGTTTGTCATACTGTGAGGGCTTGCATGCTGCTGTGATGCTGGAAGCTATGCCACTGGTATTCAAATACCAGCAGGGTCACACCCATGGCAGACAGCTTTCAGCTGAACTTCTAGACTAAGACAGACTTGGAAGACGGACCCAGCAGTCTACTTCTGAAAAGATTTAGCCAATGAAAACCTTATGAATAGCAGCAGAACATTGTTTGATATAATTCCAGAAAATAAGCCTCTCAGGTTGGAAGACACTCAAAAGATGACTGGGAAACAGCTGCCTCCTCAAAGGAGAGTCAACCTTAATGATGTGGAAGGAGTCAACCTTTCGGGTCCTTCAGCACGACTGAAAATCAGAAGTTGCAAACATCCATTAATAATCAGAATGTGGAATGTATGAAGTATGAATCTAGGAAAATTGGAAGACATCATAAATGAAATGGAACACATAGACATTGATATCCTAGGCATTAGTGAGCCGAAATGGACCAGTATGGGCCATTTTGAATCAGACAATCATATTGTCTGCTATGCTGGGAATGATAACTTGAAGGGGAAAGGCGTTGCATTCATCATCAAAAAGAATATTTCAAGATCTATCCTGAAGTACAACGCTGTCATTGATAGAACGATATCCATGCACCTACAAGGATGACCAATTAATGCGACTATTATTCAAATTTACGCTCCAACTACTAAGGCCAAAGATGAAGAAACTGAAGATTTTTACCAACTTCTGCAGTCTGAAATTGATCAAACATGCAATCAGACGCATTGATAATTACTGGTGACTAGGATGCAAAAGTTGGAAACAAAGAAAAAGTATCGGTAATTGGAAAATATGGCTTTGGTAATAGATACAATGCCAGAGATCACATGATAGAATTTTGCAAGACCAACGACTTCTTCATTGCAAATACCTTCTTTCACCAACATAAATGGTAACTATACACGCGGACCTTCCCAGATGGAATACACAGGAATCAAATCAACTACATCTGTCGGAAGAGGCAATGGAAAAGCTCAATGTCATCAGTCAGAACAAGGCCAGAGGCCAACTGTGGAACAGATCATCAATTGCTCATATGCAAGTTCAAGTTGAAATTGAAGAAAATTAGAAAAATCAACAAGAGCCAAAGTACGATCTTGAATATATCCCACCTGAATTTAGAGACCAACTCAAGAATAGATTTGACACGTTCAGCACTAATGATCGAAGACCAGAGGAGTTGTGGAATGACATCAAGGACATCACACATGCAGAAAGCAAGAGATCATTACAAAGACAGCAAAGAAAGAAAAGACCAAAATGGATGTCAGAAGAGACTCTGAAACTTGCCCTTGAGTATCAAGTAGCTAAGGCAAAAGGATGAAATGATGAAGTAAAAGAGTTGAACAGAAGATTTCAAAGGGTAGCTCGAGAAGACAAAGTATTATAATGACATGTGCAAAGAGCTGGAGATAGAAAGCCAAAAGGGAAGAACATGCCTGGCATTTCTCAAGCTGAGAGAACAGAAGAAAAAACTCAAACCTCAAGTTGCAATATTGAAGGATTAATTGTGCTCATGAGGAACCTGTACGTAGATCAAGAGGCAGCTGTTTGGACAGAACAAGGGGATACTGATTGGTTTAAAGTCAGGAAATGTGTGTGTCAGAGTTGTATTCTTTCACCATACTTATTCAATCTGTATGTGGAACAAATAATACGAGAAGCCGGACTATATGAAGAAAAACAGGGCATCAGGATTGGAGGAAGACTCGTTAACAACATGCGTTATGCAGATGACACAACCTTGCTTGCTTAAAGTGAAAAGGACTTGAAGCACTTACTAATGAAGATCAAAGACCACAGCCTTCAGTATGGATTACACCTCAACATAAAGAAAACAAAAATCTTCACAACTGGACCAATGAGCAACATCATGATAAACAGAGAAAAGATTGAAGTTGTCAAGGATTTCATTTTACTTGGATCCACGATCAATACCCATGGAAGTACACCAAAAACCAAAACCCAGTGGCGTCAAGTCGATTCCGACTCACAGCGACCCTACAGGACAGAGTAGAACTACCCCATAGAGTTTCCAAGGAGAGCCTGGTGGATTCGAACTGCCAACCCTTTGGTTAGCAGCCGTAGCACTTAACCACTACACCACCAGGCTTTCCACCCATGGAAGTAGCAGTCAAGAAATAAGAAGACACATTGAGTTGGGCAAATCTGCTGCAAAAGACTTCTGTAAACTGTTGAAAAGCAAAGATGTCACCTTGAAGACTAAGGTGTGCCTGATCCAAGCCATGGTGTTTTCAATGGTCTCCTATGCATGTGAAAGCTGAACAATGAATAAAGAAGACCAAAGAAGAATTGACCCCTTTTAACTGTGGTGTTGGAGAAGAATATTGAATATACCATGGACTGCCAAAACAATGAACAGATCTGTCTTGGAAGAAGTACAACCAGAATGCTCCTTAGAAGCAAGGATGGCATACTCTGAACATGTCGTCAGGAGGGATCAGTCCCTGGAAAAGGACATCATGCTTGGTAAAGTAGAGGGTCAGTAAAAAAGAGGAAGACCCTCAATGAGATAGATTGACACAGTGGCTGCAATAATGGGCTTAAACATAACAACAATTGTGGGGATGGCACAGGACCGGACAGTGTTTTGTTCTACTGTACGTAGGGTTACTATGAGTTGGAACCAACTCGATGGCACCTAACAGCAAACGTCTTTCTGGCATTCCCTGTTTTCAGCCAAGATCCTTGTGACATCAGCAATGATGTCCGTCATTCCACATCCTTTTCTGAACCTAGCTTGAATTTCTGGCAGTTCCCTGTTGTGGTACTGCTGCAGTTGTTTTTGAATGATCTTCAGCAAAATTTTGCTTGAGACTGATATTAATGATAGTGTTCAATAATTTCTGCATTGTTAGATCACCTTTCTTTTGAATGGGCACAAGTATAGATCTCTTCCAATTCGAGGCTTGAATTTTTTCTTCACTTCTTGAGAAATGTTGAGTGTGTTCTTCCCTTTTGGTTTTCTAACTCTGGGTCTTTAGGCATTTCATTATAATACTTTACGTTTTCTTCTTCAGCCACCCTTTGAAATCTCCTGTTCACCTCTTTACTTCATCATTTCTTCCTTTCACTTTAGCTGCTGTACATTCAAGAGCAAGTTTCAGAGTCCCTTCTGACATCCATTTTGGATGTCATCCATCCATTCTTTCATGACTCTCATACAGATATAAAAATGAGCATGTGTTAAAGATTTATTGAACTCATCCAATGAGGGAAGTAGGCAGATGTTACTGGTGGTTTAAAAAAAAAGTCAAGAAGCACAAATTTACCTGAGTGAAAAACCTGTTGCCATTGAGTCAACCTGATACAAGACAGCAATTCAGACACAATGATCTAGACCAGAGGCAAGCTCTCAGAACAGAACAGAAAAACTACATAAACTCACCTGTTTGTGAGGCTAGCTCAAAAAACAGGCTCATACAATACCACACAACACAAGCAACCCAGTTTCTTAAAATGTATACAGCAATCTTTGGTAAGATCAACTCAGATCAACAGGAAAATGGGTCCTAGATAAACTCATCAAATTGCCAGAGTCTCAGACAGATATCA
Source organism: Elephas maximus indicus (assembly GCF_024166365.1). Lineage (NCBI taxonomy): Eukaryota > Metazoa > Chordata > Mammalia > Proboscidea > Elephantidae > Elephas > Elephas maximus. The sequence goes on along the minus strand of NC_064837.1, from coordinate 44,753,629 downwards.
GAACTTCTGATAAAACCTGAGCATCAAAAAAAAGTTCCCCAGAGGAAAGAAAAAACAAAGCAAATGGGAATTCATTTTCCTAAAATGCAAGGAAAAAGAACAGAGGGACACACCTTTACTTCTAAATTACTTCAAGGATATTCAGCTTATACACCTACAGCTCATTTATTGACTACCTTGTTATCTGACATTTTATATTTATGACGATAATAAAAACTTTACTATCTTGTACATTAATGAGTCACCAGGCATGGCGGCAGTGGTCTCCAGGTGGCCTCTGGGAAGCTGAGCCACACTGCCCTGTGTCCTCCACCCCCTCCTGTCGGTGGGTGCACAGCCACAAGCTGCCACGTGGGGTCTGCCTCCTCTGTGCCTATGGCCTCCAGGCAGATGCCCACTGGGTGCCTGATCTGGGTTCCCAACCCCTATGCTGCCTGAGGCCTTGCAGCTCAAAATTGCTATGGGATGGGGAGGTAGAACAGAAAAAGGCAGTGTAGAGGGTGTTTGGAAGAAATGTTTGTGAGTTCAATGACATTCCAAAGAGAGCTGAACTGGACCTGAGGCCTCTGCCTCAGTGGGACCAGGTGCCTGCGCAGGTTCCCAGTGCCCTCAAAGAAAGCTCTGAGCCTTGGTGACTTGCCAGGTCCAGAAGGCATAGCTTGCAGGTGTGGGAGTGGAGCCCTGGGAGGCTCCATGAGGGAAGCTTTGACCCACCACAGGAGGAAGATGAAGTGGTTAAGCCATCGACCCTCCAGTCCACAGCCCTGCTTTATCCAGCTTTGTCTTCTCCAAGCCTTCTTCTCCACATAGGAATAATTCGTAACTGGACTAGTCATAACAAATCTTAGCTGTTATTATTTCTATGATCGTATTTTCTAAATAAAAAAAATCAGACAAAAGGATAGTCTGAAAACAACAAAAAAATTCCTTCATTTTTGTGTAATGCCGATTTTCGCCTAATAACCTGGACCAACAAGCAACATCATGATAAACGGAGAAAAGATTGAAGTTGTCAAGGATTTCATTTTACTTGGATCCACAATCAACAGCCATGGAAGCAGCAGTCAAGAAATCAAAAGACACATTGCATTGGGTAAATCTGCTGCAAAGGACCTCTTCAAAGTGTTGAAGAGCAAAGATGTCACCCTGAAGACTAAGGTGCACCTGACTCAAGCCATGGTATTTTCAATCACATCATATGCATGTGAAAGCTGGACAATGAATAAGGAAGACCGAAGAAGAGTTGATGCCTTTGAATTGTGGTGCTGGTGAAGAATACTGAATATACCATGGACTGCCAAAAGAACGAACAAATCTGTCTTGGAAGAAGTGTGGCCAGAATGCTCCTTAAAGGCAAGGATGGCGAGACTGCATCTTACATACTTTGGACATGTTATCAGGAGGGATCAGTCCCTGGAGAAGGACATCATGCTTGGCAGAGTACAGGTTCAGCGGAAAAGAGGAAGACCCTCAACGAGGTGGATTGACACAGCGGCTGCAACAATGAGCTCAAGCATAACAACGATTATAAGGATGGCGCAGGACCAGGCACTGTTTCATTCTGTTGTGTATAGGGTTGCTATGAGTCGGACCCGACTTGACGGCACCTAATAACAACAACAACCTGGTCTTTGGAACCTAACCATGTCAGTGAGTGAAGTGTGGGTGTAGTGGTTTTTTTGAACGTGAATCCCAAACCAATGTCCCGGTAGGGGAGAAAAGCAGGCTCATTGATCAAGGATGTTAAGAATAGGTTGAAACTTTGTTCTCCTGGAGTCAAAATTTCTAGCAGTCGAGTCTGCCACAAGGTTTGGTCAGTGTTTTTTTCCCAGTGTGCCTCCTTTCCATGAGAGATTTCTTGCAGCTGGTGGGCAGCGTTCTGCTCTGGCCCATCACGTGTCCCGGCTTATCCTTTCACAGGCGTCTTTCTCTTAGTGGCAAGTACCCTGTAGGCTTTTAAGATGTTTGAACCCATGCCCACATTTTCTTGCAGCTTAAAAGCTCTGGAATTCCTACGTAACAACCATAGGAAACCTGGTTTCATTCCTTCTGAACCTAATTCATTCTGCCTCTTATTTTGGACCTAAAATGCACTAGTCTATCCAATTGGAAGGTACCCAAAAGTAGCCACTGATTTTCCAAATTTTTGCTTGCAAGAACCAAGCCAAATCCACAATAAAAACCCAAAGAGCTATCAATGCAAGGGAGCAGAGCCCACACTCGAGAGCTTTTTTGCCTTAAAGAATTCCCAAGAATTCGCAAAGGCGGAGAGCCCAAATTGATTTGGCTCAGTGTTACCATGCCACATTTCCAATGCCTCAGGGATCATGAAAGATAATGCACCTTTGAAGTCCTGCTTCTGACACCAGAAATGCCAGCGAAGAACTTCTCCTGCTCTGTTAGGAATGAAAGCAAAGGAGTTTTGTTGAGGAATAGAACAGCTATACCTGGGCCTGAACCCGTTGCCGTTGAGTCGGCTCCAATCAAAAAAAAAAAAAATTTATTTTATTTTATTTTTTTTTATGGAACAGAGTAGAGCTGCCCCACAGAGTTCCTACGGAGTGACTGGTGGATTCAAACTGCTGACCTTTTGATTACTCACTACGCCTCCAGGGCTTCTATACCTGGGCAGCACTAGGTAAAAATACAAAGTGTTCCACCCCAGAGAGGAGTCTATATATGTAGAGAACAAAGGAAAAGCAAGCAGGGGGCTAATGATTGATTGGAAACTCTGGTAGCACTATCTACAGCTGCTAACCAAAAGGCCGGCAATCCAAATCCACCAGGTGCTCCCTGGAAACTCTGGAGCAGCCCTACTCTTTTCTATAGGGTCACTATGAGCTGGAATCCACTGGATGGCAACAAGCTTTTTTTTTTTTTTCTTTTTATTGATTGTAGATAAGATCAGCTTCAGTTTGAACTCCTTTGAAATGTAAAGGTCGTCCCTCGGTCACTTGGTTAGGAATGGGTGAGTTACCACTTAGGTGAGAGGTACCAACTGGTTTGGTTATACATGAGTGTGGAATTGTAGTCGGTTGTACATTTTTTTCCAGGAGTGAATTGTTTACATCTTAACGCGTTCTTCCCAAATGGTTTACTTTCTGACCAGCTCAGTTAGTCATGAACACACTCTTCCCGAGAACAATTCTTTACATCTTGATACACTCTTCCTAAATGGTTTGCGACCTGACCCTTTTGTTTCTGGAAAACGCTTGTTGGCCCCATGATTCTTAGTCTGACACGAATGCCTCCAGTTTGAAACTTTTCCCTTTACATTCCAAAGGCCAGGGTTATTGCTGCTGGACAGAGCTGAGCAGGCTGGAGCTGAGGGAAAAGGTGAAAGTAGATGGTTATTACTTGGGCACCATCTTCTAGGCTTGCCTCCTGCTTCTTCTTCCCCTTCTATCCACACCCCTGTCATCCAGATGCTGTGGATATGCACCATACAGTACATAGCCACTAGCCACATGTGGCTACTAAAAAAATTTTTTTTTGCTATGTAAATTAAATAAAAATTCACTCTCTTAGCCACACCAGCCACATTTCAAGGGCTTCATAGCCATATGTGGCTAGTGGCTACCGTATCATACAAAGCACTATAGAACATTCCCATCATTGCAGAGAATCCCATTGGACAGCACTACTGTGACTGTGTTACTGAAAATTCACGAGTTAGAGCTGCCCGCTGCAATCAGCCAATTCTTGAGACAGGGGTGAGGTAGGTGGCAAGAGCTTTATTATATATAACGGTATATGGAGACAGAGGAGAATGATCTCCTCCTAAAGCTGTCTGTCTCGATAAACTGCAGTCCAGCTGGGGTTTTACAGGGAAAAGGGAACATGGACTTTAGGGACTTGTGGAATGTCCATTCCCTTTCTGTGTGGTTTAGGCGATCAAGTCTCAAACATGTTGTTCTTTCCCTGCCATTATCCCATCAGTCCAAGAGGTGACTGGCACCATCCTGATGAGCATTGTCTTATCTGACAGGCTTAGATAGATGTCACTTGTTTTTCCACGGTCCTAGGGGAAACATTGGTTAATATTTAACTTTTAGAGGAGCTAACAGCAAAATCATACTTGGAGACAGAGACAGGCTAGGAAAAGGAAAAATGGCACATGTTCTGTTCAAGATATGGCTGAGCAGCCTATTCCAATCCCCCTTTTTGTTGTAGGTTTCTCAATCTTGGGAAACAGGATGTTGTGTCTCTCTAGCTGCTTCCTGCTGGATGGGGGCATAGAGGCCTAAAGGTTAGAGGAGTGGAACACTTGTGTTGTCTGAGTTAAACTATTATATCTTTCGTGTATCTACATTGACCCTTTATTGGGCTGTTGTCTCCCTTCTTGATGAGGGATGGGTTGAAATCCCTGAGCAACCATTACTTGGAGCTGGAACTTTTGAATCACTTGAAATGACTCTACCCTTTGGGGAGAAGGCACCAACTCATTGAGGCATACACCAAAACACATAAGCTTGTCTAGTTAGAGGAACAACACAAGCAAAGGTTAAATTAGAAATTACTAAAAGGGCTAGAGCAAAAACAATTCTTTTTTTTTTTTAAATAATTTTTATTGTGCTTTAAGTGAAAGTTTACAAATCAAGTCAGTCTCTCATACAAAAACTTATATATACCTTGCTACACACTCCCAATTACTCTCCCCCTAATGAGACAGCCCACTCTCTCCCTCCACTCTCTCTTTTCGGGTCCATTTCACCAGCTTCTAACCCCCTCTACCCTCTCATCTCCCCTCCAGGCAGGAGAGGCCAACATAGTCTCAAGTGTCCACCTGATCCAAGAAGCTCACTCCTCACCAGCATCCCTCTCCAACCCATTATCCAGTCCAATCCATGTCTGAAGAGTTGGCTTCTGGAATGGTTCTTGTCCTGGGCCAACAGAAGGTCTGGGGTCCATGACCACCAGGGTCCTTCTAGTCTCAGTCAGACCATTAAGTCTGGTCTTATGAGAATTTGGGATCTGCATCCCACTGCTGTCCTGCTCCCTCAGGGGTTCTCTGTTGTGTTCCCTGTCAGGGCAGTCATCGGTTGTAGCTGGGCACCATCTAGTTCTTCTGGTCTCAGGATGATGTAGTCTCTGGTTCCTGTGGCCCTTTCTGTCTCTCGAGCTTGTAATCGTCTTGTGTCCTTGGTGTTCTTCATTCTCCTTTGCTTCAGGTGGGTTGAGACCAATTGATGCATCTTAGGTGGCTGCTTGCTAGCATTTAAGACCCCAGATGCCAGTCTTCAAAGTGGGATGCAGAATCAAAAACAATTCTTAATACCTCTACAGAACTTATTTTTATGATGCTTATTTACTGGTCTTGGTTTTATGTCTTGAATAGCCACTTAAGTCTTTCAACTGGTTCGTATATTCAAAAGACAAAAATGGGAAGGTGACAAGCATGTTGTTACAGCCATGTCTGTCCAAGTCTTAAGAATATTACAGGGTACAAAAAGGGTAAAACCATTGGAAGCTTTACCTTTTCATAGATTGGCTAGAAACTGCGATCTTACATTTTGAATTGCCTTTCTTAACAATCATTGGTACACATTTCAGTAACCGACAGTCAGGAGGGTCTTCATTGGTCCAATAAATTTTCTATTCACTAAACGTTAGTTAAAAAAAAAAAAAAAGTCTTTTGTGTTCTGGCTTATGTGAAAGGTCCCCTAAAGGATATTCTTCTTTCTTAAAAGGTAATTTCTAAGATCGTCCCACCTATTGTCTTTATCTCAGGGCTCAGGTGATGTGTCTTTGTGAGTCATTGTGAGCCCAGCTCTATCTGGGTCACATTCTCAAAGCTCAACGACAGGGAATAATGGCTCCAATATTATTTCTTAAATTATTATCCCCTTTTGATTGGAGATTGGGGATAATACAATGATGATCAATACCTGGACTTAATCGAGTTGCTAGATGGAGGCCATTGCAGCCTTTTTAAACTCACGGTGCTGGTTTTCCACCAGATACCATCTGGTTCTTCACCAGGATCTTAAGTAAGAGCAAAGTTCTCATCAACTGCAGACTCAATGTACATTAACACTTTTAAGTGTGAGGCTTTTTCTTTCACCTTTTAAGTGCGTAAGACATTAGAGAATAAATTTTATTATGCCTAATACTATTAGGACTATCTCTTGCAATAGTGATCTAGCACATGTACTTATTCTTGATGGTAACCAACCAAATAAATCTGGTGTTTGTAAGGGTGTTACAGTGTGTAACCAGGTAGCTTGCTGTCCAATTCTATGTGTTCTACTTCTCCCGTGTTATGTACCTAAATGCAACAAGAGGTATTTGTTACAGCACAGATTACACCTTTTTTCAGGGGATAAAAAAACTCAAGTCTATTTCATTATCTCATGTCACCTCAGCTTAATGAGGTCAGAGATCGCTGTTGTGTTTCTATCCCAGTAGCAATTGTCTGTTATTTGCCCCATAGTGATTGATAGATTTCTTAAAGATTTCTCTAATTCAACTATATCATAAAAAAAAAAAAAAATCATAAGTAGCAATTAAATCTACCAACCACACCCTGAGTGTTGGACCAATGGGCTTTCTTCTGACTCTCCTTTTACACTGGATAACAATTTAACATTCCCTTTCTAATATTTACTAGCATCATTACTATGAATATCTAAAGGTAATCTTAAGTCTCTCAAAGTGCATTGTCCCAAGCATTCATCAGGACTCTACACAAGAGATTACTCATGTAAATTCTGTCAGTTGGAAAAGGATCATCTAAATTAGTTTAGTTGAATCTATCACACACACAAAAAAACACACATATTCATAAAGCACAGAAAGTTCGTCTAGAGAAAACAGAAGGTATAGAAAAATTTACATGTGACAAGTTTCTATTAAAGAATACAGGATTAGCAAGATAATACAGGATAGACTTCTGTTGGAGGTTTCCAGTTAATTTGTCTAAAACATACTAAATGTTCTTCCCAAAGGCAAGCTGCCCTTCTTTGATTTACCTGTTAACAGTCATGGGTCACTTTTTCAGAAGCAGAGGTGAAACCTAAGACAAAATGGAATCTGAGCCATGAGGTCAATCTCCTCTGAGAGCCTGGTTTCCTTAAGATACATAATTCTTTGTATAGCAAGAGGGCGAGAGTTTGATTACAAACATTAGTTAGGTATTTCATACAACGTTTTTTTTTTGTCTTGAAGACCAATTAAACCGATTATTGATTTACCCTAAACATAATTCCCAGTCTGATCTTTGGAGTCAATTTCTCAAAAGAGACTGAATTCTTCAGAAAAAAAAAAGCACAATGCCCAAAGCAAAATGGTCTTGCTAGTTTTCTGGACAATTGCTTGACTCAAAGTGGCTTCAGGAATCAGTTTTTTCTCGAAGTTCGAGGTTTAAAAGGACACGCAAAGTCAACGGCCTATGTAGGTTGCCCCAAACTCCATGAAATCCAGAAATCTAGATTCCAGGAGAATTACATACAACTTCCTCATGGTTCCCTCCTTTGGATCATGACCTTATTATAGAATCTTTGATCAAAAATGTTCAATACCCTAACAAGGAGAAAACAAAAAATGAACTTCTGCAGAAAACTGTCATTACACCTGATTTAAAAAAAAACTACAGTGTCCCACCATATAGAGAATCAAAGTTTCATCTTCAGGAAAAACGCAGAGAAGAGCGACAAAAAACAGTAGGCAATGGCTGGTTTGGTATGAAAGCTCCAGAATTGACAGATGAACTAAAAAATGATCTCAAAGCACTGAATATGAGAGCTAGCATGGACCGAAAACGGTTTTACAAGAAAAATGATAGAGATGGCTTCCCCAAGTACTTCCAGATCGGAACCATTGTTGACAATCCAGCTGACTTCTACCATTCACGAATTCCCAAGAAGGGATGGAAAAGAACTATTGTGGAAGAATTGCTGGCTGATTCTGAGTTCAGAAGATATAATCGAAGGAAATACTCAGAGATCACGGCTGAAAAAGCAGCAAATGCAGCAGGAAAGAAGTTTCGAAAGAAGAAGAAATTTCGCAACTAAAATTCACCAACCAAATCACAGTATTTTATGTCTCCCCTTTATTTATTTACCAAAGATGTTTTGAAAACTAACACCATCACATAAAGTAGGCTGGCCCTGTTTTTATAGGGATTCCTGCTTGAAAAAAAGCTATTTGAGAGACTCAATCATGTGACCTGTGGACTAAAAGTAGATGGGCCTAAAAAGGACCCACCCAGGCTTAAGATTTCAAAGGGAGAAAAAGGAACCCTAACATTTTAAGATAATTACCATTCTTGTAAAGTTTTCAACTTTTGGTTAAAGAAAATTGAATTAAAAGATACTTAGAAAGTTTAAAAAAAAAATTTCAATAAATGGTAATTGGGGACTATCTGGTTTTTAAGATTCCAGATACCATACAGCAAATTGAGAGGTAGACTAGAAACACAAACACTAATATTAGGCCAATAGTCTGAAATAACCAAAGAAACCATGACTCTAAGGTCTTTGAACTAAGGAAACAAATCTCATGAGGTGTTCGTTTATGCATAAGCACCATCAGTAACTGCTTTTCATGTGCCTCAGCTGCAGCCATATTCTGTAAAACTTCAGCTTCTATATTAACAGAAATACAGCAACAATTACCTATTAAGGCACAAAACTGTTCCAAGAGAACTAACAGGAAATCTAATGCTATTTTAATTTGTAAAATCATAGGTCAAATTTCAGGCACTTCTCTGGTTATGATATTTACAACTTTGTTAACTTTATCAATAGGAACTTCTAATTCAAGAGTTATAATATCTAAACCCACTAGTTAGTTAATTTAGGAGAAAAGAGTGTGACCCTCATATTCCCCAGCATGTTTTCTCCTTTTCAAAATGGGTGACTGAGAGGTTGACATAACTAACGCCATGATAAATCCATAAGTTTTTCTCCTTCCTCTGCCTGTCTCCTCCTTCGCATACCTTTGTTAATAACTTTGTTCTTTTTTTTAGCCTGATGCAAACAACTTTGTTTTATTCTGTCCATTGGTGACTTACAAGCCCCCACATGGAGATTGGAGCCTAGGTGTCTGATATGCATGCCCTTTGCCCGCTAAAGAGATGTTCCAGCCTGTGTCTCTTCAATCCAACAGAGTCCCCTGCCGCTATTCTGCAATGAAAAACTCCTCCGGCCATCTGCAGGCTACAAAGATACTTCTAACCCCTATAACATCTCACATAAGCTCTAATGCAAAATCGCTCCCTGGGATTCCACAGAGACAGCCTGTGCCATTGCCAGGTCCCAGGTGATATACATATCCCCTAAAAAAACCTTTTCAGTCCTTCCAACTTGGAGTATATTTCATTGGCTCGACTGCTCCAGGGCATGGACCCGAATCCGGTAGCAGGAGGAAAACGGTTTCTTACATCTAGAAAGTAGGACTTTAAAGCATTTCTTATTTTTGGAAAGAAAGACTTTAAAACATCAGCAATATTCTCACATAAAACCCATAGTATCTTTTCGTTTACTCAGTCTTGCGTAATTAATTTCTGTTCTAAGTGATTCTGGATCAACTGCAGTCTAAGAACCCATCAACTTTTGCATAAGAGTTCTGGAAATCTTGATTCTGTCTAGTCACAATCCTTTTCATGAGTCCAACATAGTTCTTCTTTTTTGTTGAGATATTCTGGTCAAATGCTTTCAGAAAACCAGCAAAGATGGCAAAACTTAATACGGCCATGATTAATTTATAAGCATAACTGTTAATAGTGAAAGACCTGATAGAAACTAATTACAAACATAAAGTAAAGGCCAAATAAAATCAGTTAAAAAAAAGTTAGGTAAAAGTATTTCTAAGTATAACTATTTACCATATTTTTTAAGAATAATTTTTATTGTGCTTTAAGTGAAAGTTTACAAATCAAGTCAGTCTCTCACATGTAAACTTATATACACCTTACTACATACTCCCACTTACTCTCCCCCTAATGAGTCAGCCTACTCCCTCCTTCCAGTCTCTCCTTTCGTGACCATTTTGCCAGTTTCTAACCCCCTCTACCTTCCCATCTCCTCTCTAGACAGGAGATGCCAACATAGTCTCAAGTGTCCACCTGATCCAAGAGGCTCACTCCTCATCAGCATCTCTCTCCAACCCATTGTCCAGTCCAATCCATGTCTGATGAGTTGGCTTCAGGAATGGCTCCTGTCCTGGGTCAAGAGAAGGTTTGGGGACCATGACCGCTGGGATTGTTCTAGTCTTAGTCAGACCATTAAGTCCGGTCTTTTTACAGTGGGTCTGCATCCCACTGTTCTCTTGCTCCCTCAGGGGTTCTCTGTTGTGCTCCCTGTCAGGGCAGTCATCGGTTGTGGCCAGGCACGATCTAGTTCTTCTGGTCTCAGGATGATGTAAGTCTCTAGTTCATGTGGCCCTTTCTGTCCCTTGGGCTCATAATTACCTTGTGAGCTTGGCGTTCTTCATTATCCTTTGATCCAGGTCGGTAGAGACTCACTGATGCACCTTAGATGGCCGCTTGCATTAACCGTATTTTTAAAACAGCTTCAGATATAATACATAATAATCTTTAGACATAATACCATATGTTGCGTTGTTGTTGTTAGGTGCCATTGAGTCGGTTCCGGCTCATAGCGACCCTAGGCACAACGGAACGAAACACTGCCCAGTCCTGCGCCATCTTACAATCCTTGTTATTTATGCTTGAGCTCATTGTTGCAGCCACTGTGTCAATCCACCTCATTGAGGGTCTTCCTCTTTTCCACTGACCCTGTACTTTGCCAAGCATGATGTCCTTCTCCAGGGACTGATCCCTCCTGACAACAAGTCCAAAGTATGTAAGATGCAGTCTTGCCATCCTTGCTTCTAAGGAGCATTCTGGTTGTACTTTTTCTGAGACAGATTTGTTCGTTCTTTTGGCAGTCCATGGTATATTCAATATTCTTCACCAACACCACAATTCAAAGGCATCAACTCTTCTTCGATCTTCCTTATTCATTGTCCAGCTTTCACATGCGTATGATGCGATTGAAAATACCATGGCTTGGGTAAGGCACACCTTAGTCTTCAGGGTGACATCTTTCTCTTCAACACTTTGAAGAGGTCCTTTGCAGCAGATTTACCCAATGCAATGCGTCTTTTGATTTCTTGACTGCTGCTTCCATAGCTGTTGATCGTGGATCCAAATAAAATGAAATCCTTGACAACCTCAATCTTTTCTCCGTTTATCATGGTGTTGCTCATTGGTCCAGTTGTGAGGATTTTTGTTTTCTTTATGTTGAGGTGTAATCCATACTGAAGGCTGTGGACTTTGATCTTCATTAGTAAGTGCTTCAAGTCCTCTTCACTTTCAGCAAGCAAGGTTGTGTCATCTGCATAACGCAGGTTGTTAATGAGTCTTCCTCCAATCTTGAGGCCCCGTTCTTCTTCATATAGTCCAGCTTCTTGTATTATTTGTTCAGTATTATTTGTTCACCATACAAATTAAATAGATATGGTGAAAGAATACAACCCTGACGCACACCTTTCCTGACTTTAAACCAATCAGTATCCCCTTGTTCTGTCTGAACAACTGCCTCTTGATCTATGTAAAGATTCCTCGAGAGCACGATTAAGTGTTCTGGAATTCCCGTTCTTTGCTATGTTATCCATAGTTTGTTATGATCCTTTACCTGTGTTTTATTGATTATGCAAAGGCACTTGACCGTGTGGAAATGTCAAATGCCTTTGCATAATTAATAAAACACAGGTAAACATCCTTCCAGTATTCTCTGCTTCCAGCCAGGGTCCATCTGACATCAGCAATGATATCCCTGGTTCCATGTCCTCTTCTAAAACCAGCCTGAATTTCTGGCAGTTCCCTGTTGATATACCGCTGCAGCCGTTTTTGAATGATCTTCAGCAGAATTTTGCTTTTGTGTGATATTAATGATATTGTTCTATAATTTCCACATTCGGTTGGATCACCTTTCTTGGGAATAGACACAAATATGGATCTCTTCCAATCAGTTGGCCAGGAAGCTGTCTTCCATATTTCTTGGCATAGACGAGTGAGCACCTCCAGCGCTGCATCTGTTTGTTGAAACATCTCAACTGATATTTCATCAATTCCTGGAGCCTTGTTTTTTGCCGATGCCTTCAGAGCAGCTTGGACTTCTTCCTTCAGTACCATCGGTTCCTGATCATATGCCACCTCTTGAAATGGTTGAATATCGACTAATTCTTTTTGGTATAATGACTCTGTATTCCTTCTTTTGATGCTTCCTGCATCATTTAATATTTTCCCCATGGAATCCTTTACTATCGCAACTCGAGGCTTGAATTTTTTCTTCAGTTCCTTTCAGCTTGAGAAACGCCGAGCGTGTTCTTCCCTTTTGGTTTTCCATCTCCAGCGCTTTGCACGTGTCATTATAATAATTTATTTTGTCTTCTCAAGAGGCCCTTTGAAATCTTCTGTTCAGTTCTTTTACTTCATCAATTCTTCCTTTTGCTTTAGCTGCTCGACGCTCAAGAGCAAGCTTCAAAGTCTCCTCTGACATCCATCTTGGTCTTTTCTTTCTTTCCTGTCTTTTCAGTGACCTCTTGCTTTCTTCATGGATGATGTCCTTGATGTCATTCCACAACTCTTCTGGCTTTTGGTCACTAGTGTTCAATGCATCAAATCTGTTCTCGAGATGGTCTCTAAATTCAGGTGGGTTATACTCGAGGTTGTATTTTGTTTCTCGTGGACTTGCTCTGATTTTCTTCAGTTTCAGCTTGAACTTGCATATGAGCAATTGATGGTCTGTTCCACAGTTGGCCCCTGGCCTTGTTCTGACTGATGATATTGAGCTTTTCCGACGTCTCTTTCCACAGATGTAGTCAATTTGATTTCTGTGTGTTCCATCTGGTGAGGTCCATGTGTATAGTCACCGTTTATGTTGGTGAAAGAAGGTATTTGCAATGAAGAAGCCTTTGGTCTTGCAAAATTCTATCATTCGATCTCCAGCATTGTTTCTATCACCAAGGCCATATTTTCCAACTACTGATCCTTCTTCTTGGTTTCCAATTTTCACATTCCGATCGCCAGTAATTATCAATGCATCTTGATTGCACGTTTGATCAATTTCAGACTGCAGCAGCTGATAAAAATCTTCTATTTCTTCATCTTTGGCCCTAGTGGTTGGTGCGTAAATTCGAATAATAGTTGTATTAACTGGTCTTCCTTGTAGGCGTATGGATATTATCCTATCACTGACAGCGTTGTACTTCAGGATAGATCTTAAAACGTTCTTTTTGAAGATGAATGCAACACCATTGCTCTTCAAGTTGTCATTCCCAGCATAGTAGACTATATGATTGTCTGATTCAAAATGGCCAATACCAGTCCATTTCAGCTCACTAATGCCTAGGATATCGATGCTTATGCATTCCATTTCGGTTTTGATGATTTCCTATTTTCCTAGATTCATACTTCGTACATTCCAGGTTCTGATTATTAATGGATGTTTGCAGCTGTTTCTTCTCATTTTGAGTCGTGCCACATCAGCATATGAAGCTCCAGAAAGCTTTACTCCACCCACGTCATTAAGGTCAACTCTACTTTGAGGAGGCAGCTCTTCCCCAGTCATCTTTTGAGTGCCTTCCAACCTGGGGGGCTCATCTTCCAGCACTATACCAGACAATGTTCTGCTGCTATTCATAAGGTTTTCACTGGCTAATGCTTTTCAGAAGTAGACTGCCGGGTCCTTCTTCCCAGTCTGTCTTAGTCTGGAAGCTCAGCTGAAACCCGTCCTTCTTGGGTGACCCTGCTGGTATCTGAATACTGGTGACATAGCTTCCAGCATCACAGCAACACACAAGCCCCCACAGTATGACAAACTGACAGACACGTGGGGGATAATACCATATAGTCAGGGTTGTATTAAGAATATACCAAGAGAGGTCGGGGCCAAGGTGGCTGACTAGGTAGATGCTACCTCAGACCCCTCTTGCAACAAAGACTCGGAAAAACAAGTGAATCGATCACATACGTGACAATCTATGAACCCTGAACAACAAACACAGATTTAAAGAGTGACAGAGACGGAGAACGAACAACTATGGGGAAGCAGCGACTGTTTTCGGAGCCTGGAGCCAGCGTCCCAGTCAGGTAACCTTGGCACCTGGCTTAGGACTGGGCGCAGGGGAGCTGAACATGACATCTGCGACGGCACAAACACGGGGCACAGCCCTAGCCCTCTGAACTGACCCCGGGAGGGGGCCCAGCTGATCCACGCGGGCAACACGGCCACGTGGCTGGTGGGAGGAGAAGTCCCCGGGAGGCAGTGACTGGTTTTGGAGCTGGGAGTGCAACGTCCCAGCAGGGGAACCTTGACGCTGGGCTTTGGACTGGCAGCGGAGGATCTGACCGCGGCTTCAGCGGGGAAGACCCTCGGGGACAGTCTCCACACAGCCAGCACACGTAGGCGACACGCCCCTCGGGAATCTCAGATAAAATAGTCATCCCAAGCAAGATAAGCAACTTTGGCTATATTCCGGGGTGCTACTCTCTGCTGTTTTTCTGAACCCTCCCCTTCCCTTCCCAGGCGGCTTCATTAACATGGGAATTTCCTGAGCCAGAGGGAGAACGGCTCCGGCTCCGCAGCTTTGCTTTTCCCTTTTTTTTTTTGGTCTTTTCCTACCCCATTCTTCCGGCCTGAGAGAAGCAACCACAAAAAACTCAGGGACTAAAAATCCCTCCCTAATTGGACTAAAAACACAGAACCAGCTCCAGCCAAGCATATACGATCCAAATCTCGGGCTTTCATCCTTACAGGGAACAAGGTGGCTGTTATAACGCAAAGGCGGTTCTGATAGGGATCTGACTGCATTTTTTTTAGCGGATTTACTGGAAAAACAAATTCCCCAGGTCTGATATCTCTGCTTATTCAACAGAGCCCTAACTGACCCACAACAGGGAACTGAGGGCTGAAGCTCCCCCCAGACCACTTAGCCTCTTGCCTTAGGGGTCTAAGGAGGGTGACACCTACCAATCAGTAGAGGTACTTGCATTGGGGGCCTAAGGTACAGCTGCAGAGCCCTCCCACCAAGGTGCTATAGGAATAGAGACACATCTACCTCACTGACTCTTGGGGGAAGCCTGTCAGAATCCTGCCCCCCTGGAGTGTGAACCCCAGCTGCTAATAGAATCTGGTGCGCACAACTATCATCACTACTTCTCGAGGTGGATAGGTGTTAGGGTGCAGCACACACTTGATGACCCAAAATCAGATTCTACTCAAGAATAGTGAACAGACTCAGGCATATATACCTGGCAACAGCCCAAACCAGCTGGTAATAGGTCATAAGTAAGTCAAGGGCTACAACAAACAAGACAGCATAATCTAGTAGCCCATCCACGTATATTGAAAAAAAACAAAACAAGATAAGACTCAGTGAGCAAATATAGAATAAATCACTACTATTTATATCTTAGTGATGGCTCGGACACAACAGTCGATATCAAACCACGTAAAGAAGCAGACCATGACAGCTTCTACAACCCCCCAAACAAAAGAATCAAAATCTTTCCCAAATGAAGATACAATCCTGGAATTGCCAGATACAGAATATAAAAAACTAATTTACAGAATGCTTCAAGACATCAGGGATGACCTCAGAAATGAAATAAGGCAAACTGCAGAAAAAGCCAAGGAACGCACTGATAAAACAGTTGAAGAACTCAAAAAGATTATTCAAGAACATAGTGGAAAAATTAATAAGTTGCAAGAATCCATAGAGAGACAGCATGCAGAAATCCAAAAGATTAACAATAAAATTACAGAATTAGACAACGCAATAGGAAGTCAGAGGAGCAGACTTGAGCAATTAGAATGCAGACTGCGAAATCTGGAGGACCAGGGAATTAACACCAACATAGCTGAAAAAAAATCAGATAAAAGAATTAAAAAAAATGAAGAAACCCTAAGAATCATGTGGGACTCTATCAAGAAGGATAACTTGCGTGTGATTGGAGTCCCAGAACAGGGAGGGAGGACAGAAAACACAGAGAAAATAGTTGAAGATGTGCTGACAGGAAACTTCCCTGACATCATGAGAGACGAAAGGATATCTATCCAAGATGCTCATCGAACCCCATTTAAGATTGATCCAAAAAGAAAATCACCAAGACATATTATCATCAAACTTGCCAAAACCAAAGATAAAGAGAAAATTTTAAAAGCAGCCAGGGATAAAAGAAAGGTCTCCTTCAAGGGAGAATCAATAAGTTCAGACTACTCAGCAGAAACCATGCAGGCAAGAAGGCAATGGGATGACATATATAGAGCACTGAAGGAGAAAAACTGCCAGCCAAGGATCATATATCCAGCAAAACTCTCTCTGAAATATGAAGGCGAAATTAAGACATTTACAGATAAACACAAGCTTAGAGAATTTGCAAAAACCAAACCAAAGCTACAAGAAATACTAAAGGAAATTGTTTGGTCAGAAAACCAATAATATCAGATACCAGCACAACACAAGGTCACAGAACAGAACATCCTGATATCAACTGAAATAGGGAAATCACAAAAACAAATTAAGACTAATTAAAAAAAAAAAAAGCTCAAAACAGGGAATCATTGAAGTCAATATGTAAAAGATCACAATAATCAAAAAGAGGGACTAAGTACAGGTGGCACAGAACTGCCATATGGAGAGGGATACAAGGCGATAAAGGACATTACAAGTTAGGTTTTTACTTAGAAAAATAGGGGTAAATATTAAAAAAAAAAAAATATTAAGGTAACCACAAAGAGGTAAAACAACTCCATAACTCAAAATAAAAGCCAAGAAAAACGTAACGACTCAACAAACATAAAGTCAAATACTATGAAAATAAGGAACACACAATTTACAAAGAAAAAGTCTCAGCACAAAAAAGTAAGTGGAAAAATGACATTGTCAACAACACGCATAAAAAGGCATCAAAATGACAACACTAAACACTTACTTATCTATAATTACGCTGAATGTAAATGGACTAAATGCACCAATAAAGAGACAGTCTCGGACTGGATAAAGAAACACGATCCGTCTATATGCTGCCTACAAGAGACACACCTTAGACTTAGAGACACAAACAAACTAAAACTCAAAGGATGGAAAAAAATATATCAAGCAAACAATAAGCAAAAAAGAAGAGGAGTAGCAATATTAATTTCTGATAAAATAGACTTTAAACTTAAATCCACCACAAAGGATAAAGAAGGACACTCCATAATGATAGAAGGGACAATTGATCAGGAAGATATAACCATATTAAATATTTATGCACCCAATGACAAGGCTGCAAGATACATAAATCAAATTTTAACAGAACTGAAAAGTGAGATAGACACCTCCACAATTATAGTAGGAGATTTCAATACACCACTTTCGGAGAAGGACAGGACATCCAGTAAGAAGCTCAATAGAGACGCGGAAGACCTGATTACAACAATCAACCAACTTGACGTCATTGACTTATACAGAACTCTCCACCCAACTGCTGCAAAGTATACTTTTTTTTCTAGCACACATAGAACATTCTCTAGAATAGACCACATATTAGGTCATAAAACAAACCTTTGCAGAATCCAAAACATCGAAATATTACAAAGCATCTTCTCAGACCACAAGGCAATAAAAGTAGAAATCAATAACAGAAAAACTAGAGAAAAGAAATCAAATACTTGGAAACTGAATAACACCCTCTTGAAAAAAGACTGGGTTATAGAAGACATTCAGGAGGGAATAAGGAAATTCATAGAATGCAACGAGAACGAAAATACTTCCTATCAAAACCTCTGGGACACAGCAAAAGCAGTGCTCAGAGGCCAATTTATATTGATAAATGCACACATACAAAAAGAAGAAAGAGCCAAAGTCAGAGAACTGTCCCTACAACTTGAACAAATAGAAAGTGAGCAACAAAAGAATCCATCAGGCACCAGAAGAAAACAAATAATAAAAATTAGAGCTGAACTAAATGAATTAGAGAACAGAAAAACAATTGAAAGAATTAACAAAGCCAAAAGCTGGTTCTTTGAAAAAATTAACAAAATCGATAAACCATTGGCTAGACTGACTAAAGAAATACAGGAAAGGAAACAAATAACCCGAATAAGAAACGAGAAGGGCCACATCACAACAGACCCAACTGAAATTAAAAGAATCATATCAGATTATTATGAAAAATTGTACTCTAACAAATTTGAAAACCGAGAAGAAATGGATAAATTCCTGGAAAAACACGACCTACCTAAACTACCACAATCAGAAGTAGAACAACTAAATAGACCCATAACAAAAAAAGAGATTGAAACGGTAATCAAAAAACTCCCAACAAAAAAAAGCCCTGGCCCGGATGGCTATACTGCAGAGTTCTACCAAACTTTCAGAGAAGAGATAACACCACTACTACTAAAGGTATTTCAAAGCATAGAAAATGACGGAATACTACCCAACTCATTCTATGAAGCCACCATCTCCCTGATACCAAAACCAGGTAAAGACATCACAAAAAAAGAAAATTACAGACCTATATCCCTCATGAACATAGATACAAAAATCCTCAACAAAATTCTAGCCAATAGAATTCAACAACATATCAAAAAAATAATTCACCACGACCAAGTGGGATTTATTCCAGGTATGCAAGGCTGGTTTAATATTAGAAAAACCATTAATGTAATCCACCATATAAATAAAACAAAAGACAAAAACCACATGATCTTATCAATTGATGCAGAAAAGGCATTTGACAAAGTCCAACACTCATTTATGATAAAAACTCTCAGCAAAATAGGAATTGAAGGAAAATTCCTCAACATAATAAAGGGCAGTCAACAGCCAACATCACTCTAAATGGAGAGAACCTGAAAGCATTTCCCTTGAGAACGGGAACCAGACAAGGATGCCCTTTATCACCGCTCTTATTCAACATTGTGCTAGAAGTCCTAGCCAGAGCAATTAGGCTAGACAAAGAAATAAAGAGCATCCGGATTGGCAAGGAGGAAGTAAAATTATCTCTATTTGCAGATGACATGATCTTATACACAGAAAACCCCAAGGAATCCTCCAGAAAACTACTGAAACTAATAGAAGAGTTTGGCAGAGTCTCAGGTTATAAAATAAACATACAAAAATCACTTGGATTCCTCTACATCAACAAAAGAAAATTGAAGAGGAAATAAGCAAATCAATACCATTCACAGTAGCCCCCAAGAAGATAAAATACTTAGGAATAAATCTTACCAAAGATGTAAAAGACCTATACAAAGAAAACTACAAAGCTCTACTACAAGAAATTAAAAAGGACATACTTAAGTGGAAAAACATACCTTGCTCATGGATAGGAAGACTTAACATAGTAAAAATGTCTATTCTACCAAAAGCCATCTATACATACAATGCACTTCCGATCCAAATTCCAATGTCATTTTTTAAGGTGATAGAGAAACAAATCACCAACTTCATATGGAAGGGAAAGAAGCCTCGGATAAGCAAAGCATTACTGAAAAAGAAGAAGAAAGTGGGAGGCCTCACTCTACCTGATTTCAGAACCTATTATACAGCCACAGTAGTCAAAACAGCCTGGTACTGGTACAACAACAGACACATAGACCAGTGGAACAGAATTGAGAACCCAGATATAAATCCATCCACATATGAGCAGCTGATATTTGACAAAGGCCCAGTGTCAGTTAATTGGGGAAAAGATAGTCTTTTTAACAAATGGTGCTGGCATAACTGGATATCCATTTGCAAAAAAATGAAACAGGACCCATACCTCACACCATGCACAAAAACTAACTCCAAGTGGATCAAAGACCTAAACATAAAGACTAAAACGATAAAGATCATGGAAGAAAAAATAGGGACAACCTTAGAAGCCTTAATACAAGGCATAAACAGAACACAAAACATTACCAAAAATGATGAAGAGAAACCAGATAACTGGGAGCTCCTAAAAATCAAAACACCTATGCTCATCTAAAAAAAAAAAAAAAAAAAGACTTCACCAAAATAGTAAAAAGACCACCTACAGATTGGGAAAGAATTTTCAGCTATGACATCTCCGACCAGCGCCTGATCTCTAAAATCTATATGATTCTGTCAAAACTCAACCACAAAAAAGACAAACAAGCCAATCAAGAAGTGGGCAAAGGATATGAACACACACTTCACTAAAGAAGATATTCAGGCAGCTAACAGATACATGAGAAAATGCTCTCGATCATTAGCCATTAGAGAAATGCAAATTAAAACTACGAGGAGATTCCATCTCACCCCAACAAGGCTGGCATTAATCCAAAAAACACAAAATAATAAATGTTGGAGAGGCTGCGGAGAGATTGGAACTCTTATACACTGCTGGTGGGAATGTAAAATGGTACAACCACTTTGGAAATCTATCTGGCGTTATCTTAAACAGTTAGAAATAGAACTACCATACAACCCAGAAATCCCACTCCTTGGAATATACCCTGGAGAAACAAGAGCCTTCACACAAACAGATACATGCACACCCATGTTTATTGCAGCTTTGTTTACAATAGCAAAAAGCTGGAAGCAACCAAGGTGTCCATCAATGGATGAATGGGTAAATAAATTGTGGTATATTCACACAATGGAATACTACGCATCGATAAAGAACAGTGACGAATCTGTGAAACATTTCATAACATGGAGGAACCTGGAAGGCATTATGCTGAGCGAAATTAGTCAGAGGCAAAAGGACAAATATTGTATAAGACCACTATTATAAGATCTTGAGAAATAGTATAAACTGAGAAGAACACATACTTTTGTGGTTACGAGGTGGGGAGGGAGGGAGGGAGGGAGAGGGTTTTTTACTGATTAATTAGTAGCTAAGAACTGCTTTAGGTGAAGGGAACGACAATAGTCAATACATGGAAGGTCAGCTCAACTGGACTGGACCAAAAGCAAAGAAGTTTCCAGGATAAACTGAATGCTTCAAAGGTCAGCGGAGCAATGGCGGGGGTTTGGGGACCATGGTTTTAGGGGACTTCTAAGTCAATTGGCAAAATAATTCTATTATGAAAACATTCTGCATCCCACTTTGAAATGGGGCATCTGGGGTCTTAAATGCTAACAAGTGGCCAACTAAGACGCATCAATTGGTCTCAACCCACCTGGAGCAAAGGAGAATGAAGAACACCAAGGTCACACGATAACTATGAGCCCAAGAGACAGAAAGGGCCACATGAACCAGAGACCTACATCATCCTGAGACCAGAAGAACTAGTTGGTGCCCGGCCACAATCGATGACCGCCCTGACAGGGAGCACAACAGAGAACCCCTGAGGGAGCAGGAGATCAGTGGGATGCAGACCCCAGATTCTCATAAAAAGACCATACATAAGGGTCTGACTGAGACTAGAGGAGTCCCGGCGGTCATGGTCCCCAAACCTTCTGTTGGCACAGGACAGGAACCATTCCAGAAGACAACTCATCAGACATGAATGGGACTGGACAGTGGGTAGGAGAGAGATGCTAATGAAGAGTGAGCTAATTATATCAGGTGGACACTTGAGACTGTGTTGGCATCTCCTGTCTGGAGCGGGGATGGGAGGATAGAGATAGTTGGAAGCTGGCAAAACAGTCACGAAAAGGAGAGACTGAAGGGCTGACTCATTAGGGGGAGAGCAAGTGGGAGTACAGAGTAAGGTGTATATAAACTTATATGGGACAGTCTGACTTGATTTGTAAACATTCACTTGAACCTCAATAAAAGTTAATAATAAAAAAAAAGAATATATCAAGATCATCAAGTGTCTAAATACCTGAATAGTAATTAAATTAACTTCATAGGTAAATGATGTGAAGTCTCCTACCAAACCATTGGCTTTAATGATGCTAGATTCAAAATAAATAAATTTGTAATGAAGTTAGAAATAAATAATAATAAAATTATGACATAATATTATGTTTTTGCTGTCTAATATTAGGCAAAAACACAAGAGGAAGTACTTAACGTATAAAATTTAACCCAAAGAGAAAGAATCTGGCACTGGATTTTAACAATACGTTCCATGTAATTTATAACATGTTAAATAAACCTTTTTAGCACTTTTCCTTTATAAAAATTTTGTGGCTTCCCAACTTGTCAGGAGTTTATCATAAGTTACCAAGAAACAATAGTTATTTAACAAAAAAATTGAAAGTAAAAACCTTAGTTTTTTTTTTTTTTTCCCCTAAAGCCATGTGGTTTGGTTTCTGACTCAGGAATCTTATTCTAATGACAGATCGAACTTTTCTCTTTGAAGTAGATTACACAAAAGAGAGATTAACTCTTTAACTCAGTAATCAAAGAAAATTTTGTTATTTTAACAGCGAGGAACTGAATTCTTTGTTTTATATGCTGTTTAATATTAAAGCCTTAAAATCTCATAAATTAAACCATTAATCTTTAGTCAGACATATAAAACTTTTGACTATTATCAGTAAATTTATTTTTTCAATAAACCTCTTAAATGTTCTTTGTTGTATATCTCTTATAGTAAAAAAAAAAAAAAAAGTACATCCCTTTAAATGGCAAAAATGAACTCACTCATTAGCACACCCAAATACACACATATATATTTTTCTGGCTTTTTGAAGTTCTCTTACTTGTTTACAGTTGAAGATTGGGATTTACCCAATTTCTGATAACTATAGTAAAACTTTATAGTAAAACAGCAATTTTCCTTATCTTTTGTCTTAAAAGGGTCTCCACCTAGTTGGAAAAAGTCTTTTAAACACTTCCCTGGAGCTGTACGACCCTGGAGAGTAGGGACTGGGGGCTGAGAAGGCCTGATCTTGCCCTGCCCTACCTACCTTTTAATTCTTTGTAGAAGACAAGATTAGGTCATTCTAACTCATTTACATATGTTTAAGTCAACCTAGATGTTTTTGAAAGGCAAAAGACAGCTAATTTCTTTCCCTTTTACTGTTCCGGAACTTTTACTTTTACTTTAAAACAAAATTATCCTTTTTTGTTGTTGTTGTTGTTGGTATTTTGTACACTCTCACTTTTAATGTCCTTTTTCTTTACTCCAGCTGCACTGGTCTCTTTTTAAAGGGGTGTGGAGCCTTCTTGGCTTCTGTGGCCTTGGTCTCCCTTCTTTTCTTTGTTTTCTTGGGGGATGGCCTTTAGCCCGCAAGGCAGCAGTTAGGAAAACTGCCTGGCATTTTTCTCTGTAAATTTTTTTTTTTTCTTTTCCTTATCTCAGAGTAAACTTTGACAGGCCAATTCTATGAAAAAAAAATACTTCCTTCTTTTTCTGAAGCTTTTTCTTTAATTGATCATAAGAAAAGAATTGCCAGTGTTTAAGAATGCACCTTAGGGGTGAATCTCCTGGTATGTTCTCTTGATTTCTCATTCTGTCCAATTAACTGTTCCCAAGAACCTAGGTTTTTATTTTTATAGGTAGTTGATACCACCAGCACTTTTTTTTTTTAGTCCAATGGGAATTTATCTGTCTCTCGCACTGCAGCCAAGAGTTTTCTCAGCTCCAGGAGAGAACTTCTTTTTAAAATCTTAACACTGCCGGAAGTGTTCTCTGTATTGTGATTCAAATCCCAGTCTAGACTGAAAATCTGTTCTCCCCTTACATCCCTTTTCTTCAGCGCAATCAATAAATTCTCAGGAGTCTCTATATGTTCTAGTTAAACCTGAATTTCTTTTCACCAATCAATTTTCATGAATCACACATAAATTACACATAAGATGAACAGACAGAGGGGAAGGAGACAATCTTGCAGTCTCAACCTCCCAGACAGCCAGCCAGGTTATGGAGGTGATCTTGGCAGCCTCAACCTAACAGACAGCCCCGGTCACACATAAGATTCACCCATAAGACAGAGAGTGCTTGGACCAGACAAGGCAGAAAAGAAAGGGGGAACAAGGATGATCTTAGTGAGGTCTAACACATTTTTAAGGAATGTCTGAATCTCCACTTCAATCCTCCAGATACCTCCTATCCCCAATACCAGACAGAGGGGCTTCAATCTCCCGATCCAAACAGAGATGTCTACATCCACGCCCCAGAACCAGGGTGCACCAACCAGAGACAGACAACATCCAGACACACAAAAATGATGGCCGCCACACACTCATACATCTGCCCAAACTCTAGAGTCACCAAGAGTCCCTCCTTGTGATCCTACTCAGAGGTATGGTCATCTAAGATGTCACTGGCCTTAGAAACCAAGGGCCTGGATCCAGATCCAGAAGCCAAGCTGGCCAGCCCTATCTGCCCCAGCCCTGAGTGCAATGGGAGAGAGGGTTGTGGACTCATCTCAGGATTCGGGTTAGGTCTTGCCTTCACCCACCTCTTTGGCACGGTTGGGGACCGGTGGCACTGCAGCAAGCCCAGGTTTGGGGACAGCTTCCAGGGACAAACAGAGTCCCCAGCTTCCACTTGGTAGGAGAACTGTTGATCAGGCCCAGGCCTCGCCATGGGGCCACCATGTCTTAAACTGCTAGAGATTCCCATACAGTCCACCGAATCGTTACCGCAAATTCTTGAGTTAGAGCTGCCTGCCACGAACACCCAATTCTTGAGACAGGGGTGAGGTGGGTGGCAAGAGCTTTATTACATATACTGGTATATCGAGACAGAGGGTAATGATCTCCTCCTAAAGCTGTGTGTCTTGATAAAATGCAGTCCAGCTGGAGTTTTACAGGGTAAAGGGGACATAGGTTTTAGGGACCTGTGGAATGTCCATTCCCTTTCTGTGTAGTTTAGGTGATCATGTCTCAAACATGTTGTTCTTTCCCTGCCGTTATCCCGTCAGCCCAGGGGGTGAGTGGTGCCATCCTGATGAGCATTGCCTGGTTTGACAGGCTTAGATAGATATCACTCGTTTTTCCACAGTCTTAGGGGAAACACTGGTTAATATTTAACTTTTAGAGGAGCTAACAGCAAAATCATACTTGGAGACAGAGACAGGCTAGGGAAAGGAAAAATGGCACAGGTTCTGTTCAAGATATGACTGAGCAGTCTGTTCCTACTGCTCCCTCCCTCCACCTCGTATTTCTCTCCCACACCTTTTTCTGCTTGCCGAGATTTTATTCAAATAAATCAAATGTCACCTCTTCTGTAAAGCTTTCCTTCTTTGCCTCCTGGAAGAAATAATTCTGTGCTCTCATCGTACCGTGTAAATTCCTCTTCTAAAGCCATATCATGTGGTATTATAACTGTATATGAGTTTGTCTTCCGTGAGGGATCAATGGACTCCTCAGGACAATCGCTCAATTCAGAATGCTAGCCGCTGGAATTGCTGGGCAAGTAACTTTATGTCTCTAAAACTCAATTTTCTCTTCTGTAAAATAGGGATAATAAGAGTGCTTTCCCTGTAAGGGTTAAATGAGATTAATTTAAGGCACTGTGTCTGGTGCGGAGTAAACCCCCCAGCCCCTTCTCGGTCTTTGCTTACCCCCATGCCTAGTACTGGGCCTGACACCTAGCAGTTTGAAGATAGGAGTGGAAGATTTTTCCCTAAAGTCCAGATATCAATTCTCATTTCTTCAATATTTAACTATAAAAGGTTACGCTTTCAGCCTTCCCTTGACACTTCTATTGGAATTAAATCAGACTAATGCATTTTTTAAAATTCCATCCTGTTGATTTTGAACCCATTGCTGTCAAGTTGATTCCTACTCGTTGTTGTTAGGTGCTGTTGAGTTGGTTCCAACTCAAAGTGACACTATGGACAACAGAACGAAATACTGCCCGGTCCTGTGCAATCCTCACAACTATTCCTATGCTTGAACCCATTGCTGCAGCCACCGTTTCAGTCCATCTCATTGAGAGTCTTCCTCTTTATCGCTGACCCTCTACCAAGCATGGTGCCCTTCTTCAGGGAATGATCCCTCCTGATAACATGTCCAAAGCATGTGAGACGTAGTCTCGCCAGCCTTGCTTCTAATGAGCATTCTGGTTGTACTTCTTCCAAGACAGATCTGTTCATTCTTTTGGCAGTCCACGGTATATTCAATATTCTCTGCCAACACCACAATTCAAAGGAGTCAATTCTTCTTTGGTCTTCCTTATTAATCGTCCAGCTTTTGCATGCATATGAGGCAATTGAAAACACCATGGCTTCGGTCAGGCACACCATAGTCCTCAAGGTGACATTTTTGCTTTTTAACACTTTAAAGAGATCCCTTGCAGCCTATCTGCCCAATGCAATGCATCTTTTGATTTCTTGACTGCTGCTTCTATGGGTGTTGATTATGGAACCAAGTAAAATGAAATCCTTGACAACCTCAATCTTTTCTCCATTTATCATGATGTTGCTTATTGGTCCAGTTGTGAGGATTTTTGTTTTCTTTATGTTGAGGAGTAATCCATACTGAAGGCTGTGGTCTTTGATCTTCATCTCTAAGTGCTTCAAGTCCTCTTCACTTCCAGCAAACAAGGTTGTGTCATCTGCATATCACATGTTGTTAATGAGTCTTCCTCCAATCCTGATGCCCTGTCCTTCACATAGTACAGCTTCTTGGATTATTTGTTCAGCATACAGATTGAATAGGTATGGTGAAAGGATACAACCCTGATGCACACCCTTCATGACTTTAAACCACTCAGTATCCTCTTGTTCTGTTCGAACGACTGCCTCTTGATTCATGTATATATCGCTCATGAGCACAATGAAGTGTTCCAGAATTTCCATTCTCGGCAATGTTATCCATAATTTGTTATGATCCACACAGTCGAATGACTTAGCATAGTCAATAAAACAGTTAAACATTTTTCTGGTATTCACTGCTTTCAACCAGGATCCATCTGACATCGGCAATGATATCCCTTGTTCCATGTCCTCTTCTGAATCCGGCTTGAATTTCTGGCAGTTCCCTGTTGATATACTTTTGAACGATCTTCAGCAAAATTTTGCTTGCATGTGATATTAATGATACTGCTCAATAATTTCTGCATTCAGTTGGGTCTCCTTTCTTGAGAATAGGCATAAATATGGATCTCTTCCAGATGGTTGACCAGGTAGCTGTCTTCCAAATTTCTTGGCATAGACAAGTGAGCACTTCCAGAGCTGCATCTGTTTGTTGAAACATCTCAATTGGTATTCTGTCAATTCTTGGAGCCTTGTTTTTCACCAATGTCTTCAGTGCAGCTTGGACTTCTTCCTTTGGTACCATCAGTTCCTGATCATATGTTACCCCCTGAAATGTTCGAACTTTGGTCAGTTCTTTTTGGCATAGTGACTCTGTGTATTCCTTCCATCTTCCTTTGATGCTTCCTGCATCATTTAATATTTTCCCTGTGGAATCCTTCAGCATTGCAACTTGAGGGTTGAATTTTTTCTTCAGTTCTTTCAGCTTGAGAAATGCTGAGCATGTTCTTCCTTTTTGGTTTTCTATCCAGGTCTTTGGACTTGTCATCATAATACTTTACTTTGTCTTCTCAAGCCGCCCTTTGAAATCTTCTTTGCAGCTCTTTTACTTCATCATTTTTTCGTTTTGCTCTAGCTAGTCAACTTTCAAGAGCAAGTTTCAGAGTCTCTTCTGACATCCATTTTGGTGATTTCTTTCTTTCCTGTCTTTTTAATGACCTCTTGTTTTCTTCATGTATGATGTCCTTGATGTCATTCCACAACTCATCTGGTCTTCAATCATTAGTGTTCAATGCATCAAATCTATTCTTGAGATGGTCTCTAAATTCAGGTGGGATATACTCAAGGTCATACCTTGGCTCTTGTTGACTTGTTCTAATTTTCTTCAGTTTCAACTAGAGCTTGCAAAGCTGTCAAGTTAATTCCTACTCGTAGCGACCCTATAGGACAGAGAAGAACTGCTCCATAGGGTTTCCAAGGAGCGGCTGGTGGATTCAAACTGGCAACCTTTTGGATAGTAGTTGAATGCTTAACCACTACACCACCGGAGATCCTGTAGACCTTAGCTTCCCAAAATATCTCCAAAAAAACCAGTTGATTAGGCAAAACTGGTGGATTCCAACTGCCAACCTTTTGGTTAGCAGCCGAGCTCTTAACCACTGTGCCACCAGGGCTCCTTAGGAGCAAGCGAGAGATGATTAAATGCCAAAGAGACTCACTTATAAGGTGAAGTGTGATGTGGAGGCAGGAAAAAAATGGAGATGACCTCTCAGTCCCCTTCCAAGGTATAGATCTTTCTCATTCCGGACTGAAAGAAATAACAGTTAAAAAAAAAAAAAAAAGAATAAACAGCTCGTTCTAGGAGATTAAACAGGCTTCTTGGTGTGAGATCGCTGTTTTCGACTGGGGAAAGCACTACAAGTCCCAGCAAGCAACGCGATGAGGGCGGGGCTCGGTGGCCGCTATGACGTTATGGGCGGGGCCAGACGGATCAGCTCTCGGTGGACTTTTAGCCCCGCCCCTGCCGCCTGCCGTGCCCCGCTGTTGTTGCGCCGCGGACGGCTGCTACCCTCGGTGAGTCCCTGAAGTGGAAGGGGTCAGTTAGGCCATCGGGTTCCCCAAATTCAGACTTCCAGTCCTGAGAAAGCGCCATGGGTGGGTAGAGGTGGCTCGGGTTTCGTTTTCATCTCTCACACCTTTCTAGGGCAATAAGTGGGAGTGACTTCATGGAGCCCCTTCCGTGGCTGTCGAGAGTTAGGGGGCAGCCTTCTACCGAGGAAGGCAAGGCTCCAGTGCTTGTGGCCGGTGGGAGGCTCCTTGGGCAAAGAAGTAACTCCGACCGGGTTGAGGGTAGTGACAGCACGGCAGCCGCCCCGACGCGTCATGGCGTCATGCCCCTTCCCGATGGGGCGGAGGTCGTGATGGTCCCCATAATCCCTTTCCTTGATCTCATTGCTGTTTGCGTTGAGGCTTGAGGCGGGCCTGAGTCATCCCAGCTTCCCCTTTGGGCCTCAGTTTCCCCATCTACGAGTAGATTTGGTTCTTATAGCCCCTTTTCTTCAGATCAGACATTCTGTAAGTGAAGGAAATATTCTAGGCAGCCAAGAAGAAAAAAGGAGGTATAGTCACAGGGTTGTTTGGGGCCGATCTCCCATTGCCCCTCCGCATGGCCTCCTTTAGCCCAATTTAGTTTGAGGGCTAATGTCCCCACCCACATTATGATTTCAGCCCCTCCCAGGCACGTTAACTTTCTCTGCCTCTCAGATTCTTTGCTCCTGATCTAAGCCAACAAATGGCCATGGCTGGAGCTGAGTAGAGCAATATGGATGAGTCATTATAACTTATGTCCACTATTGCACAACCCATTTAAAGTAAAAGCTTTTTATGCAGTAGGCCTTTGCAAATTATGGAGGGCACATGATTACGGAATATCCAGATGGCTTACTTTCCCAGGTATTTTCAGGAGGGGCTTGAAATTCTACTTTTTGCAGGCATGACAGCACTGGAGAGTAAAGGACCCTGAAAAACATAGTCGGTAATCCTGAGTTACCTGGCACGAACAAGTTGTATTGTCTTCATGGTCAGATAATACATCTAGGGCTCTTTAAAAAAAATGTGGCTGTGCTTGTTGATATAATATCTTGCTTCCTTGTTTTCTCAGATGAAAAGAGAGTTAAAATGAACTCTCTGACTTAAGATCATTATAGCTGGAAAGGCCCTTAGACATTACCTAACCTGATCCACGTATTTTACCAACAAGGAAACTGAAGCCTAAAATCAGGCAGTATCACTTGACCAAGGTCTCAGCTAGTTAGTGGCATAGCTAAGACAGGCACATAGGTCCCTTGGCTCCTAAATCAGTCTTCTTTCCGCTATACTTCAAATATGGTCACTGCCCATAATACTTCAGGGGTTGGCAGAATCACCCCTTTCAAGGAAAAAGTGGATAATCTTAGCAAAATGGAGACTTACCACACAGCTTTGAGCTTTTCATAGTTTCTTCCACTTGTCTGAATCCGATGTTCCAGAACCATTTTTCTGTTCTCCACCTAGTACAGCTGGCACTGCTTGGTGTGGTATGTGGACTGAGAACCTGCTTAGAAGAAGTTAGGCAGCCAATCCAAACAGTTGTCAATTAATAATATTAAAAGCCTCATGGAAGTATAAAATTTTTCTAAGGTACTCTGAAAAATCTTAGGTAAGGAACTAGAATACATTTGGAAAGTTAGATTAGACCAAGTGCCTCAGTAATTTGAGATAAGTGATTGTGTGTCTTTGCTTTTGCTCCCTGTCTCAGAATCATCTACAAACCCATAGTATCCATTGCCAGTGTTCTTTAAGGGTGGTTATGTGTAAGCATCTCTTCCAGGGCCAGAGAGGAATGGGATTCAAATCAGTTTATCCATTTTGCTAATTGTTTAGAAAACAAAGCAAGCAGGATAAAGGGATTAGATTAAATGTGGGTTTTACTTTTACTTATTTTTGTTCTCCCTGTTCCCAGACAAGGAATTGATTTGCATTTCTCCTTGGCTGCGCAATCATTTGGTTTCCTTCTGTAAACTAAACCAGAGAAGCAACCTATAGTTTTCATTTCTCTTGAAACACTGGTATAAAAGACTAATTAAAAAAG
Source organism: Elephas maximus indicus (assembly GCF_024166365.1). NCBI lineage: Eukaryota > Metazoa > Chordata > Mammalia > Proboscidea > Elephantidae > Elephas > Elephas maximus. Next base: position 44,723,169 of record NC_064837.1, on the reverse strand, counting down.
GTAGGCCATTCTTTAAGGTCAAATTTTAGTTATTTCTAATAGTTATTTCTTATTTGTGGTTCCGTATTTGTTGTTAGGTGCCATTGAGTTGGTTCCAACTCATAGCAACCATATGTACAACAGAACGAAACACTGCCCAGTCCTGTGCCTTCCTCACAAAATCGTTGCTATATTTGAGTCCATTGCTGCAAGCACTGTGTCAGTCCATCTCTTGAGGGTCTTCCTGTTTTTCAGTGACCCTCTACCAAGCATGCTGTCCTTCTCTACGGACTGGTTCCTTCTGATAAAATGTCCAAAGTATGTGAGACGAAGTCTCACCATCCTTGCTTCCAAGGAGCACTCTGTCTGTATTTCGGAGACAGATTTGTTGTTCTTCTGGCCGTCCATGGTATATTCAGTATTCTTCACCAACACCATAAGTCAAAGGCATCAATTCTTCTTTGGTATTCCTTATTTATTGTCCAGCTTTCGCATGCATATGAGGCGATTGAAAAATACCATGGCTCGGGTCAGGTGTCCCTTAATCTTCAAAGTGAACATGTCTCATTCACCATACATGAAGGCAAATCTTTAGAAAAATTGATGAGTTGATTTGGTTGAATGTTTTGCATTGTTAGAATCTGAACCAGAAAGTTTTTCAACCTTTTTTTAATTTTCTGCTAAAAAGTCTATCAGTGTAGTTTTTGTGGATTAGCTAGGAGCAAGAGTAGACCTGGCTGTTGTTCCTTTTCTTGAAGAGGACATAGAGGATCTGTACTCTCATAGAACAGTCCTGGGAGTAGAGTATTAGGCTCAAAAAGCTCATTAAATGAAAATGTGCCAGGCTTTCTTAGAAGCCAGGAGCCAGTCCTGGGGACTCATTTTAAAATACATTGCCTGTTATTGCCTGCTTCCTCTGAGGACCCTAATCCTTTTGGAAATTTAACTGAAAAGAAACACTATGTCTGAGACCAAGTAAAGTGCCTCTGACAGTTTTTGGAATCTCTGTGCATTATTTTCCCATGTCGATGGTTTTGTTTTTAAAAATCTGTTTTCCCAGATCACTTCTTATGTGGCCAGTCTTTGATTTTGGGGAGCATTGTTGTTGTTGTTAGGTGCCGTCGAGTCGGTTCCGACTCATAGCAACCCTATGCACAATAGAACGAGACACTGCCTGGTCCTGCGCCATCCTCACAAACCTTGCTATGCTTGAGCCCATTGTTGCAGCCACCGTGTCAGTCCATCTCGTTGACCCTCTACTTTACCAAGCATGATGTCCTTCTGCAGGGATTTGAGATTTTGGGGAGTAGAAGTAAGGAATTCGGTGGAATCCAAGCCCCCTGCTGTCAATTTCGACTCATAGTGACGGTATAGGACAGAGGGGAACTGCCCCATAGGGTTTCCAAGGCTATAATCTTTATGGAAGCAGACTGACACATCTTTCTCCTGCAGAGCAGCTGGCGGGCTTGAGCCACCAGCCTTTTGGTTAGCAGCCAAGTGCTTTAACCACTGCACCACCAGGGCTCCTCTTAGGTGGAATAACATTCCATAATTCTAGGAGGCCTAATGCACCCCACTGCTTTTTCATGAATCAGTAGTTCTCTGGACTTCTAAATTTAACTTTTGCTCTTCTTATGTTTCTTCTTGCTTCTTTGCCTCTATGGTTATTTCCAGAATTCGAAATGGATTGTGCACAGTGTTTCTATAGTGGAAAGGGTGGCTAAAGGAGAGGGACGTTGATGGTCAGATCATTCCAGTTTTCCTCACACATATACACACACACACACAAACACACACTCACTTCTAGATTGCTTTGTCAGAAAGGTAATTTCCCAAAATGTTCTTCTGAGCCCATTTCTGCCAGAGAATTTTGATCACTGGGAGGAAGGAAAGGCTTTAACGATCACTTGACCATAAAAATCAGCTGATATCTATCTTACTTCCAGGAAAATGAATGGAGCGCCTCCTCACTGACTTAGCTCAGATTAGCACCTTTATGCTCTAGGTTTACCCCTGGCCCTTTCTGCTCTCATTTTTGATAAGGAGAGAAGGGAAACCACTGCTGTGCTCCACCTACCTACCTCCTTGACCCCTTCTCCAGTCTTGGCAGAGGAGAATTTTCACCATTATTTCAAGAATGGTCGAGTTAGGAATACCTGGAGTACCATTGGGTGCTGTAATCTCTGAAATAGGAAGCTTTATGAACCCTTTTGCATTTTGGATAATCAAGGTGACAAGGCTGTTGACCTTTCTAGAAAAATGGCTAGGTTTTTAGATAAATGAAAAGAGATAGCATTTTCCTTGGCTGTACACTCAGAACATAAGCTCTTTCATGTCATTTGTATGTATGTGCTGTCCCTTCTTCAAGCTGACTTCAGTTGGCTTGAGATTTGGGTTGTTTTTCTAGTAAGGGCAGAGAGGTTGTACAAAGCCACCCATACCCTTTTTTGATCTTGCCTTTCAGAGTAGCACCCATTTGCAAAACAGCTTGCCAGAGTTTGAGTATACAGAAGGTTGGTAATGGAGTGTGAATTTGATGGGTCCTTAAATCAAATCTGTGCTTTTTGCTTTCTTGATGCCATGCTGTATGAACCAGCCATGCCACCTGAACCAGCCGTACCAAGAGTTGGCACAGCACTTGGGGATTATCATCTTCTCGCCCTATTTTAGAAAAAAACAAAACAAAACTGAGGAATAGCAGCTTCTCCAAGGGTATCCAACAAATTGAGGGCATGGCTAGAAAAAGAACTCTTAGCCCCACCGTTGTTTACCTCCAAAGCCCCTTCCTTTTACATTTTGATGGTTGGCATGCGTATATTATTTTTTCAACAAATAACTTGGTCAGTGATTACTGTGAGTGTGGTGTAAACCGTGGTGAACAAAGTAGCTGTGGTCCCTGCCCTTGCGGCTCATAGTCTTAAGTGGAGAAGAAAAATTATATAAGCCTTACGGAGGGAAAAGGAATTCCTGGGTGGTGCAAATGGTTAACCAAATGAAAGCTGAGTGCACACCACCTCGGGAGGAAAGTGTAGTGACCTACTTCTGAAAAGTCAGCCACTGAAAGCCCTGTGGCACACAGTTCTATTCTGACACACATGGGGTCACCATAAGTTGGAATCATCTCGATGGCAACTGATGGATGAAGGAAAAGAACAGAGAGTAAGGTATGGTACTTAGATTAACTGAGGGGCAGGCCCTGGAGTCACTCTTACCTGAAAGTTCTGTGTAATCCATAGTCAAAAGAATAAAGTCTTATTACAAGCTCACATAAATTGGTGCTCTAGGCTTGAGAGAGGGGACATACTGGCCTCAACATAACTGGAGACCAGTAGTAAAAATAGGAGTCAGTAAGCTGAGACCAGAGCCCTGGTGATGCAATGGTTAAGAGCTTGGCTGCTAACCAAAAGGTCAGCGGTTCAAACCTACCAGCCACTCTGCAGGAGAAAAATGTGGCGGTCTGCTTCCTTAAAGATTTAAAGCCTTGGAAACCCTATAGGGCAGTTCTATTCTGTCCTATGGAGCTATGAGTCAAAATCAACTGGATGGCAGTGGAGGGGTTTGAAGCTGAGAAACGTCCCTGCCTACCTTTCGGTCATCTAAGAGAAACCATTGCACAGGCAATGGCTTATCATAGGGAACGAGACTTGACCTGAATGGAATGTCACCTCCACACTCACACACATACTTAGAAAAACGGATTTGAGGTTTGAGGTTGAGGATGTGGCTAAGCCGTATCACTAAACAAAAGCCAATGCATTTCTTAGTTCTCTATCTCAATCCCAAGAATAGACAGTTCACTGCCCAAAGCTCCCCTGCCCTTCTGTGTGACAAAACTAACTTCTGGAGGAGCTGGAAGAGGTATGGCTGCTTACACTTCAAAATAAAACCAGGAAATAGGTAGGGTGGGGAGGGCTAGAAGAGCTAGTGTTTTTTGATTATTGAACTTTTTTTTTTTAATTGTGTGTATAGCAATCTTCCTTGTTTCAACAGCTGGATTTGTAAGGTATGTAGTATTTGCATATATGCAGCTGTTTCCTCATCCACTGTGCAGTGCTGCAGTATTTTTTAATTTTCCCTGTAAGACCCTGCTTTGATTATCCTGGACCCACTAGGTGTTAAACCAGCAAAGGCATTTAGAAAACAATGCATGTTACTTGTTTGAGGGGCAATGCATGTTACTTGTTTGAGGGGCAGGAAATATCAGATCTCAACAATTGAAAAGACTTGGTTCTTTTCTATATTGTTCTTCCTCCAAAACACTTTCCCTTCGTTGGGGACTTTGAAAGATGAAACATAAGTTATTGTCCCTATTTTATAAACAGCGATCCGAACTTGCTTGTTGTCCTCCAAATGTGGGCTGCGTTTTTCTTTGCTTTTACTCAATGCTGTTTCCTTCACATGGAATGCCACCACGCCCAAACCCACTTGTCAAAATTCTAAGCCTTCTTTAAGGGCTTATCTGAATCTGCTTACTCCCTGAAGCTTTTCTTCATTCCCCTAACCAGTTTCCATCTCTCCCTCTTGAAGATCCCAGAGGCAGATGTTCTTCTCCCTCCATATTAGATTGGGAATCCTTTGAGGGCAAGGATTATGCTAAACCAAAACCAAACCAAACCCAGTGCCGTTGAGTCAATTCTGACTCATAGCGACCCTATAGGGCAGAGTAGAACTGCCCCATAGAGTTTCCAGGGAGTGCCTCGCAGATTCAAACTGCCGACCCTTTGGTTAGCAGCCATAGTGCTTAACCACTACGCCACCAGGGTTTCCAAGGACTAGGCTAGGAAAAGAAAAAAATACCCACAATAATAATCATTAAAAAATCCTGTTGCTGTCGAGTCGATTTCAACTCATAGAGACCCTATAGGACAGATTAGAACTGCCCCATAGAGTTTTCAAGGCTGTAATCTTTACTGAAGCAGACTGCCGCAGCTTTCTCCCAAAATCAAATGCATTACCATTGAATCGATTCTGACTCATGCGACCTTAAAGGACAGAGGAGAACTGCCCCATAGGGTTTCCAAGGACTGGCTGATGGATTCAAACTGCCAACCTTTTGGTTGGCAGCCAAGCTCTTAAATTCTGGCGGCATAGTGGTTAAGAGTTCGGCTGCTAACCAGAAGGTCAGCAGTTTGAATCCACCGGGCCCTCTTTGGGAACCCTATGAGGTAGCTCTGCTCTGTCCTTTAGGGTCACTATGAGTGGGAATTGACTCAATGGCAATGGGTAGTAATCACGAACATGTGTTAAACCCTTTCTCTGTGCTAGACTCTGTGCTAAGTACTTTGTCATTCAATACCCCTTTACTTTGTATGAAGTGCCTAGCACTGATTTAAGGGCTAGACACTTCATATTATTTCAGTTAATCCTTATCCACCCACAAAAAATGAAAAGATAAAAACGGATGAGGTAGGTATTATTATTAACCCCATTTTATAGATAAGGAAACAGACACAGCCAGGTGGATTAAGTAAATTGCCCAATGTCACACATTTAGTAGCTGGTGAAGTTGGGGTCTGAATTTTGCCACTTTGTTTTCAGAACCCACGCGTGTCACCACTGCATGTCAGTCTTCTCTTTCATCCTCATCTTTCTTCCCATTCCCATCCTCAGCTCCCAGAAGAGTACTTTATATATGGAAGAGCTGTTAATTATAGGAATTATGTATGGAATTGAATGCTGAAGCTGAAATCCAGAGAGCTTGGCTTTCTTAAAGTTACAGGACTTGTTGGGATTAAAAATCTAGGTTTTAAGATTCCTGGCTCAGGCCATTGTTCCCCAGGCTGCCTTAGTTAGTTAAGGCATTTAGAGAAAGGGAAGCAAACTAGCTATGAGCAGAGAATAAGGATAAGTGAGGGTGGTGGTATAGAAATGTCCATAGTGAAGAGGTCAGAGATATTCTCAGAAAAGTCTTACAGTAGAGGAAATTGTGAACTGCAAAATGGCTCAAAGTGAAACAGAAAGCAAGTTGTATGACCTAAGTATTTGTCAGACTTTTACTTTTCCTGACTTTACTTGAACGGAATGTTCTCTGGGTGAGTGCCCAGAAATCTCCAGGATTTCAAACAATCCTTTCTGTGCCTTACTTTATCTCATATCTTATAACAGGACCCACACCATGGAAGAGATAATAGAAGACCCCCCCACATCAGCTGTCTTGCTGGATCATTGTCATTTCGCTCAGGTCATCTTTAACAGTGTGGAGAAGTTCTACGTTCCTGGAGGGGACATCACATGCTATTACACCCTCACCCAGCATTTCATCCCTCGCCGAAAAGATTGGATTGGCATCTTTAGAGTAAGTGGTTAACTTACTACCAAGTGATCAGGAGCTGGAGGTGAATCTCATAAGCATGATTTATATTATGTCTGGTCAATTTTAAAATCCTAGATTAAGCTTCCTAACACCCCTTCATGTAACAATGCGTGCTGTTTCGCTCACATTTTAAATTCAGTCTCAAAATAAGGCTTACAAATTTTATGATCCCCAAAGTTTATAATGCATTCACCGACCGATTACAATTTTTAAAAATAATCCTGTTTCGAAATATCCATCTATAACTTGACTGGGAGGGATGGTCCCTTCTTGTGTAATTTCTGTGACTTTAAACAACACTTACTTAATACAGTGTTTAATTTGTTTTAATGTGAATATCACAAATCTGGAAAAGATGTTGAGAAGTTACCTGGTCCAATACCCCACATCCAAGAAATCTGTTCCTGAGTGTGTCTTGCTTCTCTGTAAAGATTTCTAACAAAGTTTATGAGCTCTCTCAATGACCTCTTCCAGTGTCTAATCACCCTGTCAGTTCAAGTACAGAACTGTTATATTTTAATAATCAACTTCCTCTCAACTACTTCTCCTTCTCTTATCCTCCCTCCTCCTATCTCATTGTCCGTGACACACACACGCACACACACAGACATACACACTCCATAATGACAAATATTCCTGTTTGCAGAGACTGGAGATAAAGGTCAGATTTAAGTAATTTACACTGCTGAGTTGCAACGTCAGTGACCTTTGATTTGACACCCCAGTATGTCATACGCCTGTTTGCCAGTGCTGCTCATTCTGAAATCAGACACCATTCTTCACTGCACTGTGAAGGAGCTGTTCCTTACTCACATCTCTCATTAAATTCCTTTGCCTTAATCGTTTGAAATACCACGCTCCTTTGTGGAGCTATGGAAGCCGGAGGTGTGTTAGACTGGTGTTTGGAGGTAGGAGTAGTTGACAACTAGAGGGACACTGGCAGGTGTCATGACAGTTCTGAGTCTGTAGGATACTGAGTCATCAGACTGAAAGACGTTCTAACACAAAACCAACACAGCAGACTCGGAAGGAAAGAAGATGATAGTTGTTTTTTTTTTCCCTTCCCTATATATAGCAAAGCATCTTAGCACTGTCCAATAGAACTTTCTATGATGGAACTATACTTTCGCTGTACAATACATCTGCCTACTGAGTACTTAAATGTGCTAGTTTAAGTGAGTAACTGTATTTTAAATTTTATTTAATTTTAAATTAATGTGGATAGTGGGTACCATATTGGACAGTGCAGGTATAGATAATATAAAAACAAATTATTTAAAAATTACTTCCTAGACTTTGAAATTTAACTTTTTATTTCTTGCGACATGGTTATATTTCTGTTTTACTTAGACCAAGTGTTTGTATTCCCCAAGCACACAGCAATTGCCAGTCAAGACTTCACCATAAACCAAATGAAAATCTTGTGCTTTTTAAAAACAAATATGTTTAAAAACATTAAAAAATAAATAAATAAAGCATCTTTGTTTGGAATGCATTTCAGATTGTCATACCCAGATAAAGAAATAACGGTTAATCCAAAGAAGGATCTCTAATGTTCATTGTCCATAAAACCATTAACTTCAACACCTACCCTGAAGCCTAAAAGTTTTAAGACGTTTTCAGACTACATAAGAGAGATTACTGGTGGCCCAGTGGTTAAGAGCTCGGCAGCTAACCAAGAGGTCAGCAGTTCGAATCCACCAGCCCCTCCGTGGAAACCCTACGGGGCAGTTTTACTCCGTCTTACAGGGCTGCTATGAGTTGGAGTCAACTCGACTGCAACAGGTTTGGTTTTGGTAAAAAGAAAACACACCTTTTTTTTTTTTTTTTGAGACCATGATATGTGTGCCAGGCCCTTGGTGAGGTTTTGTGTGTGTATATGCATGTGTTTTCCAACCTTCACGGCACAGCAGCCCCATGAGATGGATAGTGTTATCTCTTGTTCACAGATGACTAAAAGGAATATACTCAAGAGAAATGGTAACTTGCCAAGGTCTCATAGTAAGTGGTGAAGCAGCATTTGAACTCAAGTGTGTTTGACTCCCAAACCTGGGCTTTTTCTCTTACATTGCGCTGAATTCCTTTGAATGAAAGAATTAAGAGTTGACTGTAAAGTTTTGTCCTTCGTATCTCACATTGTTCTTCCTGTGTAGCCTTAATCAGGTTCCTCAACTCCTTACCACCCTTAATGCTGATAGTTCCTGGCACACCTAGTGGGCACTTAGTAAATGTTTTTGAATGTATGCATATGCTATATCTTCTCAATATAGAGAAAGCCACCACCAATCATAGAGCCTAAAGTGGGTGGGAGTCAGGTTTCTTTCCTTCAAATCAGTATGTAATCCTGTGCTCTGTGCTCTCCTTTACCAGGGCATTTAAATATTTTCAAGGTTTCAAAGAGGGGAAATATCACGCTACAGTGGCAGGCTGAGACTAGAAGAACCATTTTTGCCTTATGTCTGCTCTAGTGAAGAGCCAAGGCCAGAAATTGCAGGTGGCTAGAAGTTGTTTTTTTGTTCCGAGGCAGCAGTAATTCTGAGGCCTTCCCAAATGATATTTCGGTCACAGTGCATTAAGAAACTCCAGGTTGTGAATGAGGACTCCATAAAATTCCTGCTTCCTGGACCACTGCAGGCTGCAGTGGCTCAGAGATGCATACAGCAGTGGGGTGTGTATTCAATGAGACACTAAAACATGCCCTAGTATGTTCCGATGAGCTTTCAGTGTAGCCTTTTCAACTTTGCTCTGATTTCTTAATATATTAAAAATGGAATTTATTTTTAGTTCTTTTTCTTCCCACTGGGCTCAGGCAGGGTCAAAATATGGCAATAAATGTAATTTTGCTTCTCATTTGCCAAGTTCTCCCTTCAAGACACAATGGCTCCCTTTCCATTTCCTAGCGTGCTCTCATCTTCCAGATAAGATTTGAGCTTTCTTACATTTCATGAGAAGATTTTCCACTTCGCCAGCTTTCCGCTCCAAGGCATGCTTTCCTTTGTCCTCGTGTCTTATGATTTACTGCATTCAGTACCTAGATGGGGCTTTTACGACCACCAGATTGTTGTCGCTATCTTTATTACCCAAAAGCCATCATATTAAGCATGCATTAAGAAAAACATGGAAGAAAGAAAACAATATTGACCTGGACTCTGTTATCTGGTGCCTCATTATCTAAGACTCCCTGCTTCCCCCTACCCCCTACACACACATACATTATTCAAAAGAATGCATTTTTTAAATGGAGTAGTATAGCCATGTTGGTATAGGTGACAAGGCTGATAGAGGACACACTAGTAGAGAGTACAGGCCAGAGTGCTTTCTGATATAGAAATTCCAAGAACACTCTTTGAAAGAAGATAGCAGGATCGAGGTTCACAATCCCAGAACCTTTTTCCCCCAATGACTCAGTTCTGTATCTGACTTGGAGATAGAATTTTTGGAGCATTTATACTGGGTATTGAGTAACTAGTCTTCATTTTCTTTTAAGTCTGGTATGCCAATTTTTAGTTGTACCAGCCATTTTACCATATGTTGTCATAAATCAAAAACAAGATTTGATCCGTGGTATGTGAATCTTGACGTAATGAACCCATTCTGTTGTATTTCCAACATGTACAAATAAAAAGTAAATGTGTTTTAAGCAGAGATAGCCCTGATAAGATTTCCCCGAGTCCTTTCAGGTGCTGAGCAAGAGTGTTCTTATCTTTGCAGGTGGGATGGAAGACAACCCGTGAGTATTACACCTTCATGTGGGTTACCTTGCCCGTTGACCTAAACAGCGAATCATCCAAACAGCAGGAAGTCCAATTCAAAGGTGAGAAAAATACTGGATCAGAGGTGTTGGAGACGGTCAGCAGAAAAGGCTAATTAATCCTCTTGACCTTGAGCTTTCTGAGACAGATAAAAAACTCCAGATTTTTAAAAATTTTCTGAATAAATCTTATTTTGGATTAAAAATCATGTTGTGTTTTCAGCTTATTACCTGCCCAAGGATGATGAGTATTACCAGTTCTGCTATGTGGATCAGGATGGTGTGGTCCGGGGAGCAAGTATCCCTTTCCAGTTCCGTCCGGAAAATGAAGACGACATCCTGGTTGTTACCACTCAGGTCTGTAAACATCTCACCTCAGTCGCTTTCTGCCATTAGGATTAGCAATTCCAGAATAGAGTAAAATTAGTAAGTCTTTTGAGTCAGATAGTGTTGGGAAAAATTTATGCAGTACCCACTCAAACCCACTCAGAAATGATTTCAGAACCTTAATAAGAATCATAACAGTAAATGATCTCTTCCTTCTCTAAAACATTTGACTCATTACCATTCACTTATCTTCTTAACTTTTCCAGTTACTTAATTTTTGTCATGGAAACCCTGGTGGCGTAGTGGTTAAGGGCTATGGCTGCTAACCAAAGGGTCGGCAGTTTGAATCCGCCAGGCGGTCCTTGGAAACTCTATGGGGCAGTTCTACTCTGTCCCATAAGGTCGCTATGAGTCGGAATCAACTCGACGGTACTGGGTTTGGTTTTGTTTTTTTTAATTTTTGTCATATGTACATATTGCCACCACAGTAAATTTAGCAGCTCCTTTTTATTTATTTATTTATTTTGTCAGTTCCCTTGAGGATAGAAGTACCAAATATTCTTTGTATCTCTCTCAGTTCTGACCCAGAGCCTGTCATGTATTAGATTCATTTACTTAGTCATTTAACAGGATACCTGCTTTTCATTCAGCACGATGGTAGGCACTGGGGATGCAATGAAAGATTAAAACACTGTCCCTGGCCTCACGGACCTAAGTGCAGTAGGAGAGACAAACAGTACTAAGTGTCTGCAAGAAGAATCGACATTGCCTCCTTCTTCTGTTATTTCCCCTTTTGATTTTTTATGGCCTTGATTTTTGCTTATCTGTCTTTTGTGGTAATGACAGCCTTAATGCTGTACTTATACACACATACCTGTATTATACCCTTAATTACACTAAGGAGGTCCTTCCATTTAGGGTACACAGGTATCACTACAGTGAGTGGAAATCAGCCAGACCCCCTCCGGCCCTTCTCAGCCTATGGGAATTTTCTTTCAGAGGGACTTAAATATCCATTGAGCTGTAAAGGGTCAAATCTGAGTTTATGGAATGCACTTCCGTAGGGAGAGGTGGAGGAGATTGATCAGCGTAACCAGGAGCTTTGTAAAGAAAACCAGGAGCTGAAGGACAGCTGTGTCAACCTCCAGAAGCAGAACTCAGACATGCAGGCTGAGCTCCAGAAGATGCAGGTATGGCTGCTGGTTAAAGGAGAAGTTGAATGCCAGAGGTCAGAATTGAACAGGGCCTCTTGTCTAGCACTGTTTTCTATTTTTGCTTGCAATTTCACCCCCTTACACTAATAAGTACTTGTTGACTGCCTGAGATACTAAAAAAAGCTCTTAGAACTGATTTGTCCCGTTGATGACTTTTTAATCTGTTTCCTTTTAGGGACTACAGGAGGAGCTAGAAACCCTAAAGAGCATCAATAAGAAGTTGGAACAAAAAGTGAAAGAGCAGGAGGACTCTTGGGAGCTAGAGCTGCTTCAGTGAGTTAGTCTCATAATTCTCTTCCTGTTATGACCATTATAGGTGTGGCTCTTCCTTTGAATCATGAGCTATTTGATTCTAGATTAGAGAATTTAAATCAGAATGGGAAGGAGAAATGACCTGAATTCAAGTATTAACTTTGTTGTTGTTGTTACATGCAGTCCAGTCAGTTCCAACTCATAGCGACCCTATGTACACCAGAACGAAACACTACCCAATCTTGTGCCATCCTCACAATCACTGCTGTGTTTGAGCCCATTGTTGCAGCCACTATGTCAGTCCATCTCATTGATGGTCTTCCTCTTTTTCACTGACCTTCTCCTTTACCAAGCTTGATGTTCCTCTGTCCTGATAATGTGTTCAAAGTACGCGAGATGAAGTCTTGCCATCCTTGATTCTAAGGAGCATTCTGGCTGTACTTCCGAGACAGATTTGTTCATTCTTCTGGCAGTCCATGGTATATTCAGTATTCTTTGCCAGCACCGTAATTCAAAGGCATCAATTCTTTTTTGGTCTTCCTTATTCATTGTCCAGCTTTTGCATGCATATGAGGCAATTGAAAATACCCTGGCTTGGGTATTAACTTTAAGGATTAAATATTTGCAGTTGTTGGGGTCAAGGAGCCAATACAGGACTGTAGAAGAGACTAACCCACCCATTGACATCAAGTCGATTCCAGTTCATAGCAACCCTATAGGACAGAGTAGAACTTCCCCGTAGAATTTCCAGTCTTCACAGAAGCACACTGCCACATCTTTCTTCCAAGACCAAGCTGGTAGGTTTGAACTGCTGATCTTTTGGCTAGCAGCCAACCGCTTAACCACTGGGTCACCAGGGCTTCTATAGAAGTGACTAGTAGATTTTAAAATAATTCTGCAGGGTTAAAGCCAAGCAAGCCTTAAATCATTTAAGGCCAGGGGCAGCTGACCAGGAAAAACAACTATTGCTACTTCTTTGGATTCAGTGGCCAGGATATGTAACATCAGATCCTGGGATGAGCATTTGTTTCACATAATCATTTCCACCTCCACAGACTCAAAGAGCAAAACCAGAAGATGTCTTCAGAAAATGAAAAGATGGGAATCAGAATAGATCAGCTTCAGGTAGGTAATGCCACACCTCTGTCAAAGTATATTTTCTTAGCCTTGCCAACTGCCACCACTTCTTGGTGGCCCAGGAAGATGCATTTCATTGTGTCAAGTGCCTAATGGTATACCTTTCAAGGCATAGGACTGCAGTTTCAGGTTGTGTGTTTTCTGTTTTTGAACCAAACCCCCCGTCCCTTGCCTTTTTTTTTGAACAGTCATGGTCCTCAAGGAATTGATAATTTGTTCAACTTATATTTATTATGAGCTCTTAAGATGGATAACAATCATCTATGCCAATGATTTTCAAACTTTTTTTAGCTACAAATCTTCCAGGCTAGTCTTACTTAAAAGGCTGGAATGTAAAGCAGAGTTAGCAGCAGAATTGCTCTGACATTTAGGAAGCTGTGCCTTAAAGACGGACTTGAAGGAGTGATTCAAAGAATTTTACTCAAGTCTTAGATATTTAGGGTATAAGATAATGGGGTTTCATGGAGCTGAAAAATGAAGGAGTTCTAAAAAGGATCTGGCAGTTGGGAGTTGCTGGGGAAGCACCTCTTTGTTACTGTTCATTAAAAAAGCATTGTTCCTGTTTAGTTTTCCTTCTCTTACATTGTGTTCATATTCACTATTTTCGCTTTAGGCCCAGCTGTTAATTCAAGAGAAAGAAATGGAGGAGCTTATTCAGGGAGATCAAGATAAGACCAAGCAACTGGAGCATCTGAAAAAGGAAAATGACCAGCTGTTTCTCAGTTTAACTGATCAGGTAGAATCATGGAAGAAAATAACGTTTTTAGGCATTTGCAAGAAAATACATCTATTATTGTTTCTTTATGTTTACTCGGATATCACTGGCTCTGGGAAGGGTCTCAGAGAAAGCCATCTGAAATGAGGTATCTCATGGTTTTTCTCAGAAACTGAAAGAGGGCTTGTCTCTCCCTCTACATCCTGCCTGCCCCATTAGCTCAGCAGGCCCTTCCTTGGCATGTATCCGGGTGGGGAGATGTTTGCCCAGCAATGAGATGGAAATCGGATTTTTTTGCAGAGGAAGCATCAGAAGAAGCTTGAGCAGACCATGAAGGAGATGAAGCAAAAGGAAACCACGGCAACAAAGAAACAACAGGAGTTAACGGCATGTTTGTCTTTGAATGCCTATGGGAAGGGGCGTAAAGAAAGGGACGAATAGGGTCTGTTTTCAGGTGATGGAGAGGATAAGTAAGACAGATTAGAATAGCGTTTGCCTCTGGGTGTTTTGCTGGCTGCCCAAAAGGAGAGAGAATCTGCCATTTACAAAATGTTTTGGAGAAGTGGGCATTTCTAATGCATGATGATGAATTATAAAGAAATATTGAAAGCTAAACTTCATGATAGCTTATAGTAGATATAGAATCACCTTTATCCCCTCCTTATGGAGCTATTGTGAGGGCAGACAAATGACTGTTGAGCTCTACAACAGGAAAGTCTGACAGTAAATTCATAGCAAATTTTGTCATAATTAATAATAGCAATTATCATTATAGATTATAATAATATAGTAATGAAAGCCTAGTTGACTAATAATTTCTCATTGTTGGAAAAGAGGCCTCAGGTTAAGACAGATGCCTTGAAGTCTCATTTTCCGAATTGACGTAAGGCCATGAGAAATCCTGATGTCTGGAGGATAGCCAACTATTGGGATTGTCACTCATATGCATCATTCATTCATTTATTATTCAGTCAACTATTGAGAGCCTACTGTATGTATAGTTTTAGCATAATAGTAAGGAGTAGAACAAAGTCAGCCAATTGGCAGCTCACAGGTTAAGTTCAGCCCCCAAAATTGAAGTAGTTACCAACATTTAAAAATGGGAATGTGTCCCTTTTAAAAAATCTTTATCTCCAGCTTCTTTTGGAAAGTCGGAGGATCTGGCAACATTGAACCCACATTCCCATGCAGCAACAACTTCTGGAGTTGATGAGCTGCTGTGCCCTTTAGACGGGTCATACGTTCTCCATTTTGCTGCAGTCTTCACTGTTCTGTTGCATCCATCTCCTTCACTCAATTACATTACATGCCTGGCCTTTATATACACATTTGATTTTGTGACCTCTGATACAGCAAAGGAATTATTGTTTTAAATAATATAGCCATTCAAAGGTTTGAACCTCCTTGTGGCTCGTGTGGGTTTCCTTAGAATATTTTTCAAGACCTGAGGCAATTCTTTATTCCTCATGTGTCTTCCAAAAGGCCTCTAACTATGAGGATTTTGTATCTTACACTTCAGGAACCTAGAAACAAGAAAACAGCAGTGGAAGAGCAGTTAGTACAAGAGGTGGAACACCTAAAGGCAAAGGTAGAGGCCGGGAAAGCCTGTTTCTTAGAGAAGTACAAAGAGTGTCAGCGACTCCACAAACAGATCAGGCAGCTCAGGGCTGCTGCACTGGTAGGTGACAGAGATAAGGGGCCCAGGAAAGCAAGGGGTGTGAAGGTTTGTGGCCCTTAGACCTACCCCAGAGGATCATACACCCTTCTTAGGAAGAGAACTTTATCTTTTAGCCAAAAAAAGGAGGGAAAGCATGTAAGGCCAGAAACTAGCTTGGGGACCTTCATTAGTTTTGGCCCCAGTTTAGCCATGGGTGTCAGGGAAGGTTTTTGTAACCATTGAAGAGGCTTCTGTGCAGACTCAGATAGCCCTTTCTTATTTCTGCCTTTTGAGGAAGTGAAGCAGGACCAGCAGAGCCAGCAGCAGCCAATGGGGATGGGGAGCAAGGAGCCTGCAGTCAGCACTGTCATCGGGTAGCCCCTTCTCGCATTACTACCCAAGGGTCGGCTAGAAGCGCACAGCAGTTTGGGCACCAGCGTTCAAATAAAAAATCTTGGAAAAAAACCACAAGCAGTAGGACTAGCTTAAGTGTTTTTGTGAGGTATGCGCATGTGTATACATGTAGGTAGGAGACGGGAAGCAGTGAAGCATGCATAGGACTTCTGGGGCCATAAAACTAGTCAAGCCAACCCATCAAACTGGGGAGCAGGACACCATCATACTGGGAAGTAGAAGACCCAGTCTGCGTTCCTTGTAGCCCTGGATAAATGCCTTTCCGGGCTCCTTTCTCCTCAGTGTAACTTGAATCCAGATCTCAATCTTCCCACTGTGGGAGAAGGTCACACCAACCTACCCTGAAGTGCTTCAGGCTTCCTTGAGTGAGGTGTTTATTCAAAACAATAATGGTTGTTTTCATGGTTGGGTGGGGTTAAACAAGGCTCCATTTATCTCTAATTCTGATAAACCAGTCTTAAGGTTTTCCCTAAACTTGCTTTTTCTCAATTTGGTCTTTTATACTCCCAGCCAAACTAAAAGAAACTGGCATCTAGATGCCAGCTGAGGCATTTTGTTAAGCTACTTTTCTATAAGTCAGCGCCCCCTCTATAGTACCACTCTTCCCTGCCCCTTTCCCTCCCCACCCCACCTCAGTCCCACCCCCTTGGCAGGCCAGAAACCTCTACATTCTCCATGTTTTTCCTCACCTTGGACCCAGATTGCAATATGTGATCCTAATCCTAGTTTTTTCCGTTGTTGACAGGACCAGAACTTTGACCTGACAAGAAGACTGAGTGAGAATGAGTTTATATGTAAAACTCTGCAGAAAGAAAAAGAGAAAACAGAGGGAGAAAATGATGTAAGTGTATGAACCTGCTGCTGTCGAATCTATCCGCACTCATAGCAGCCCTATAGCACAGAGTAGACTGCCCACTTGGGGTTTCTAAGGCCGTAATCTTCTACGGAAGCAGACTGCTACATCTTTCACCTGTGGAGCGGCTGTTGGGTTCGAACAGCTGAGAGCTTTGACCAGTGCGCCACCAGGGTGAAAGAGGATAGAAAGCGCCAAGGTCTTAAGGGGAAGGGGCAGAGTATCTCAGAAATACGAATAAAATAAAAAGTGAAATAAAAGGGCGCTTTTCTTGGACAGTGGGTAAAACTGTTGCTCCTAAACAAAGATTAAATTTAATCTTGTTTGCTCATCTACCACAAAACCCTCTCTGTTCTACATATGAAACTTGTTTGGTGTGGCTGTAGTCACCTTGAAAGGAGTAGTTTTTTGTTGTTATTGTAAAAATATAATGAAAGGAGCAGTCTTGATGAAAACTTAACTTCTACTTTTAGCTTGACATTTATCATACGCGTGGTCTTTGTGGGCATAATATCCTATGTCACTTTCATGCTAGCTGGGGACCCATTTCCTTAAGCACAACTTTTTCCTTTTTCTCTGCTGCCAAACCAGAAGTAGAAGGGGTGGTCTATACCAGTGCTGGACCCATGGTAAAAAAAAAAAATAATAAAATAATAAATGTTATGCATGCTTTCATTCATTCATCAGTTCATTCATTCATCCAACCAGTACTTTATTATCTGCTATTTGTTAAACACTGTTACTGATTGATTGATTGAGGACGATGGCAGCAAATAAAGTGGTTACATTTGAAATCATTCTCCTGCTCTTGCCCAGCATCAGAGATTAGGTGTTCATGCATTCTTGCAGCTACTAGATCTATCCCTCCAGAACTACCCTCTGCTATACCTCCAAGCAGTCATTTCTATTTTGATCATATGCCAGCGTATTACAGTATTGCAGCAGGCCTTTGAGATCTGTTCTGGTCCTGTCATTCTCATTCTTTCAACCTAGATAAGTTTGTCTTGAGTTTGAAATCCCTGTTTTCCTGGGTCAGTCTGAGGGTGCATGGGAGTGGTGGTACAAGAAGAAAAAGATTTGATATTTGGAGACTTTGTTGAGAACTGTAGTAAAGCCCTCTTAAAATGTTAATGGGGCCGTTTACTCATTTTCTTTTTTTCTAAGAAGGGAAAATTATATTAGATGAATGTTCACATTATATACAAAATTGTTCTAGGAAGGAGATTGAAAGAAGCATTCTGCTCTCAATAATATACAACAGTTTCAGTTTTAGTATAGCTCCACCCTCATATGTGCAGGAAGCTTTTGTACTCCCCTTACTTCAGCTGGTATGTATTCAGAGATTTTCTGTGTTAATCGAAATAAAATTCAGTAAACATATTTAAATTCAGATTTTAAGAACTCACATCTTTGAAATATTGAGGCTGCTACTTCCCCTTTTGAAGTATTATGTATCATTTATCCGGGTTTCTCCAGTGCCACATTGAGAACTACCTGTAATGAGCATCCCCAGCTGGTTCCTGGTGATCATTCTTTGTTCCTGCCTTTCAACATATCTCTATAAACGCTTTATCCTTAGCTTTTGAAGAGGGAGAACAGCAGATTGCTGAGTTACATGGGTCTAGATTTTGACTCTTCACCGTATCAAGTGCCCGCTTCAGCTCAAGGAGGTGCGCAACAAAATCCAGGACTTGTGTATGGAAACCCATATTGTGGTAAGACAGCTTTGCCATTCTTGCTAGAAGACCCCTGCCTGCATGCCTTTTCCCCACTAAATTTTTTTTTGAAGCTGAGATGCTAATTAAGACCAATTTCATTATTAAGACTTGCTGGGCAGAAACTGAGGACCCAATAGAAAGATTGCCAGGCTTGAAGTGTTAATTGAGAAATAAATCTGAATTCAGAAGACGCAAATCAGATTATTCGCCCAGAGGCAGCAGACACAAATTGAGTCCCACGGCTATATTCCAGATGTATAAATCAGAGAAATGTCTTTATGTAGAAGATATACACATACAAAGCTGAGGAAGCTAATTAAGCTTTGGAAATGGAAGCACTAGGGGCAGGTTATTCCACCCAGGAACTGGCAGTTATGGCAGCCACCCCGACGGCCTGACTAGGGGAGCAGGAGTGTGCTCCAGAGAGACTCGTAGTTTGGAGGACAGGAAATGGGGTTGAAAAACACTCTTGCCACTCATTTGGGGTGAGATGTGCTTGCCAAACAGAGAGCTTTTCTATCTTGTCTCCAAAAGCGATGTGAGACCTTATTTGGTTTTTTGGATAGTTTAAGGCAGTAATTTTACCTTAAGAATCACAACCAAATCTTTGCAGAATACAAGTAAATTTTTTTCTTTAAAATTTCATTTGAAAAATGTGTGTTTGCATGGATGTAGTCTTAAAATCTATTCTCAGACTATTTCCTTGTATTGTTCTTATTAAAACCTTATTTTTCCACCTCTGAAAATATGTTTTTTTATTATTATTGTGTAACGTGTACATGGCTATTGAAAATGCCATTTCATTATTTTTTCTTTTCTTTCCTCTTTATCATTGACCCTCGTCCCCTCTATCAGAAATAGATGGTATATACAGAGGCAGTGGGGATAAACAGCTGGATTGTTAGAGAATCTAAGGATGATATACTTTTTCATTGAATGAAACCTTTTTTATTTCCCTCAGGTATCCAGGAAAGTTCTTACCCCAGCGTGGTAAGTATTTGACTCATGAGATTGACCACATCAAATCCTAGAGAAAATTTCACTTCCTGCTCTAGGTCATGGGAGAACCATAGGGAGGAGGAGACTGGTTCATTTTGATAACTCCAGAGGTCAGCCGAATCAGTTTTTTCGGTGCCCAAAGCTGAGCCAGCCTGTCGAGGTGGGCAGAAGAAAGCACAGTTCATCCATCAGCATTCTGTGCAGGATCTCCGACTGTTACGTTAAGTTTGGTAGCATGACTGGGGGAGAGGTATGAACTAGGCATCTAGTCAGAAAACGTATGTCCAGTACCCCTTCCAGGCTGGAAGCCATTTTGACTGCTTCAGCAATATCAGACCCTTTCAATCCTGGGGTTAGAGAATGCTCCAGTGAGTATCTTCATATGTGAATTCATACATTCCTCCACTAATTTTTGAGCACCTACCATGTGCCAATCAGTATGCTAGGTGCTGAAGATACAGTAGGAAACAAGATAGGTCTGGTCTCTGCCATATAGAGCTTACAGCTTTGCTGATCTCTTTGCTTTTTCTCCCAGGCCTCCATCAAAAAATGCCCCACCTGCAACGTGTACTTTACTGATGGTATGAATCAGGAGGAACACACCTTCGAGCAGCATGGGCAGGTCCTTTGTTTGGATTGTCCAGTTTGTGACAAAAGCTTTCCGCTAGACCAGAAGCAGATCTTTGAAGACCATGTACTCTGCCACTCTCTATAAGTGCCTCTTGGATCTATACTGTAGATAGATTCTATAGAGCAGAACCTATCACTTCTATGAGTTGTGACTCAAGATCCTGTCTAACCTGAAATCATTAGGGCTTTATTCAGCCTTGCTGTCCCTAGAGGTGGAGTCATATTGCTTATCTGAAGGATAGTGTTAAAGGCTGTTATTCTGCCCTTGTATGTTGCTACCTGTTAAGTGAAATAGCTCTAGCTATGTCAGCCTCTCATCTATGGTGCCCATTCTTTGAGGGTCTCCAGCACAAGAAGCCTGGGATGGTACTGACCTGGCTGTTCACAACAGGCCGGACATGAATACTAAGTGATTAAGTTCTCCAACTTGTCCCACTGCTATTCAAGGTTAAGCCTTGAGCGTATTTGTACTCAGTCCTCAGTTCTAATCCTGGGGTTCATCTGGCGTCTTTTATCCAACTGACTGCATTAGACTAGCCAAAAATTGTACGGTAGAGAACTTGGACATCCAATTTGGCTACCAAACTTTTCTCATCCTGATTTCCCAGCTCCCAGCAGAAACATCATATTCCTGAACCATGAACAGGAAATGTTATTTCAGTCACAGAAAGCCTTCTTTCTCTCTGGATAGCCGATTGGCATTTTCTACTCTGATCTTTCCTATGCACATAACTTTTGGTATTATAAGTCCTTTCTTATGGTTAGTAAGAGTTGGAAACTGTATGGGTTTGACACTTTTTCTGAGCAGATGAATTTAAATATGGATGAGCCAATAATGAGGCAAACATTGTTAATCACTTAAATACAAAAAATAAACTAGTCCTTTATTTTAGGGACTTTGGTAATTTTAAATAACCTTGAACTTATGGTCTTTTCTTTTTAAGCACATGAGAAAAGTGCGATCAAAAGGATTGTGGGAATCAATGATTTCTCTTCACCCGTCTTAACTGTTCAATACGAGTATGCTGGCAGTTATCTCAAGGTGGGGCAGGGGTGATAAAGAATTAATTTGAGAAATCTGGAGCCCTGATTGCTTGCTCTGACTATCCATGCTTTGGAAGGGCAGTGTGGATTTTGGCACCCTTTGTGAACTAAGTTGAGTGCCCTCATCCAAGATTGCCTAATTGAACTATAAGAAAGAATTTTCTCTTCCTTCCCTACCCCCCTGCACAGGGACTGAACAAATGGAAGTGACTGCCAGACATTCAGCCAGCTAGTCACTGAAGAGACTTGTACAAAAGCTTTTGAATCATACAAAACATGATGTCATGAATAAGGTTGAGTCAAGTATAGCTCTGCATTCCTTCTGAGGTTTTCCCTGATGTGACTGGAGTTATGCCCTAGCCTAATTGTATTATCCCAGCCACAGCTCCTTGCCTTTATTTCTTTCTTTATAAAATGAAGGTGAAACTGTGTTACTACTCCTGTATCACCATGTCAGTAAGATATCTCTTGGATTCATAAGCCTTTTGCCCTCTTAAGAATCAGATGTGACATGCCGACAAACTAGAATAGAAATATAAATGGAAGGTGGTGATACAGGAGTTTTTTCTGGCAGATCCTCTTCCACCAGTGAATTTCTGTTGCTCCTCGCGCGGTCAGTGAAGAATCACAGCTTCATTTATTCTGTACTAGTCAGCTCTTAATTATGCATGTCATAGAGAAGAGCGGTGCTGCACGCAATCCAAATCCATGAATCCCATCTTCTGGTGAACTAATCACCCCTTCTGCCCTTGCCACCCTGATGACCACCAGCTTACCGTGGTTATCAACAGCCGCAGGAACCGATTAAAAAAAAAAGAAAAAGTTGTGTTAATAACTCTTTTTGCTGGGTATAAAACAAAGCATCTTTAGCCATTGTTCATTATCCCCAGCTGCTCTTACTAAGGCTTCGAAGGGGGAAATAAGACTCCAGGCAGCTACTAGTAGTAAGGAAACAATCATTATTAGGTAATAATCCACTGTCTATCCCAGCTTCTTCTATGTCTCTTGCACCCACATCTTTTATAGTTGTAAAATACCTGTAAAAAATAGCAGGAAGTTATGGGAATCTTTTGCTTATTATAGCAACAAGGTTTTTCTTTCCTAATTCTTTTTTTTTTTTTTAATATTAAAATGTTTTTGTATTACTTGGGGGGGCAGTGGAAAAAGTCATGTTGACTGGCAAAAAAAAGCTAACCTAAAATCAGAAAAGAGAGTTGACAAGATATTCAGTAAATCAGGGCCCCTAAGAACACCTATAGCTTCAGGCCTTTTCCCTGGTATTGCTAAAAATAGGGATGAACTGTGACTGCCTTTCTCCTGTGAATTGAGTGATTTTCTAAAGTGGCAATGGATTGCACTGAGCTAAGCATACTCTACCTGGTCTCCCAGCAACAAATGCTGATGAGATGATAGGCCAGGGCTAAAAGATGTAGTCTATTACCTATGAAAAAAGCAAAATGGACTCTACGTAGAGATCAAACCGAGAGATACTCACCTACTCCACTGAGTTAACCAACAATAGGCCATAAGGTCAGGGAAAATAACCTACCCCAGTGCTCTCCTACTCGATTTCATATAAACATTAATGTCTTTACATTCACATAGTGCTTTAAAGTTTAGAATGTGCTTTATATATTCCACGTATACCTCTAGTAACTCCCTGAAACAGACAAGGCAGCTACTAATTCCCATTTTTATAGATGAGTAAATTGAAACATAGAGACATAACTTGCTAAAAGTGAAAATAACCCAAATGTCCATCAGCTGATAAATGGATAAATAAAATATGTTATATCCTTACAGTGAAGTATTAGACAATAAAAAGGAATGAATTACTGGTATGTTGCAACATGGGTGAAGCTTGAAAACATGTGAAGTGAAAGAAACCAGTCACAAAAGACCACATATTGTATGAAATGTCCAGAATAGGGCAATCTAGAAACAAAATTAGTGGGTGTGTAAGGCTGGGAGGTTGGGAGGAATTGAGTGATTGCTAATAAGTTTGGTGCTTCTTTTTGGGGTGATGAAATGTTCTAAAATGGTAGTGGTGTTTGCACAACTCTGAATATATTAAAAATAATTGAATAGGATACTTTAAATGAGTGAATTGTGTGCTATGTGAATTATATCTCAAGCTGTTACATTAAAAAAAAAAAAAAAAAGCTTGTTAAGGCCATGCATTGGCTCAAGTACAAATCCAGAGCAAGTTCAACACTGTTGAACTTGGCTAGAGTGCTTATTTCCGTACAATCCATTGCCATAACAGTATTGGGTTGCCTCCCTATCTTGGGCTGGAGGCAGCACAATGGAGTCAAAATTAACAGGGTCAAGGCAATTAATGGTAGCCCACCATTTGGCCAGCAGCATTAGTGGTCTCTGGGAATATCTATTCTGTAGAGATGGATGTACCCAATAAAGTTGGGGGAAAGAGTCACCAGCCCACAATTCCCAGGTAATCACATTAAGAGATCTAGCCTCTTCTGCCTGATGTGATTACTTTCTCCCTGTAGAAAGAAAGAATATGACACTCCAGGGGACTAAGTTTATTGTTTACTTGGTCAATCAACATTTATTAAGCACCCGCAGTGTGCAGGCCTGGATTAAAAAAATAAATAGAAAACAAGTTCTTCCCCTGAGAGATGTACAAAATTAATGGAAACATTCTGTCTGCCCTCAGGGAATTCCCAAACTGCTAAAAGAGAGTCCTAGGTTTCAGGGCTCTCCCAGTCTGAAGGTGAAAGGAGATAACCACCCACAAAGGCAATTTAAGGATATTTAATGAAGATAAAGGGAGTCATTTTGCAAAGTGAGGGATTTAGGGGTTATGGACTGTAGTGTTAATTAAGGTGTGATTAAAGTCCAAGTTAATGATGACCTTCCAATAAGAGTGTGCTTTGGAAGAGGTAGAGGGACAGATTGGCAAAGAACAGAGACTGTATCCTGAGGATCTCTGCAAAGGAAGAATGCGAAGAAGAGGGTCCAGAATGCAAAGGATTTCTAATCAAAAGTACTAGGATATAAAAAGAAATCAGTCTCTGTCCTAAAGACTACAATCTGGTTGAGTGAAAAAGCTTATTAAGACTTGGGTCACATCTAACAAGCTCACTTGAGGGGGAAAAGGGACAAGGGTGGTGAGAAAGGATAGTAGTTTTACACATATAGGAGTGTCACAGAATTCCAGGCTTCAAGACTCCCAGCACTGAGTCTAGAGCTCTGGGTAACGCTGACACCCTCACCATCCCTCATCCTGCTTCTCTCTGCCTCTGATCCAACGTTTCTCCTTCACTGTAGGCTGGCTTTCTCTGCCTCCTGGACCACGCGATGTAAAATGGCTGCTGCCAATAGCTCTGGGTTTTTAAGCTACATTTGTCTAGCTAGGGTGAATCAGTGCTCGCTAGGCGGTGGGTTATATTGTATGAACATAGTTATTCTTACTGTAGTTGTGAGGATAGTGAGGGTCAGAGTGTATGGGGAGAGGAAGATAACAGACAGGAACATAACCTCTATGAGTGTGCAACAAATAATTACAATATGTGACAAACACTGGGGATGGCAGGGTGAGATTTGAGTGTGATATTGAAACACGAGTGGCCCTGAGGTAGAGAAAATTGGGAAAGACACTGTGGAGGGCACAGGATGCAGTACTACCCAGCCACAAAAAAGGAGCGACCTATTGCTGCATGCAGTAACTTGGCTGCTTCTCCAAGGAATTACACTGAATTTAAAAAGCATTAAAAAGTTATATATTATATATTCTATTTATATAACATTTTTGAAATTTCAAAATTACAGAAATGGAGGACAGATTAGTGATTGCCAGAGCGGATGGGGGAGGAAAGTGAGTGTTATAAAAGGGCTACAAAAAGGATCTGGTATTTTCACTGTGGCGGTGGATACACAAACCTATACATGTGATGAAAGTGTATAGAACCAAGTCTACACACGTTAGTGAGTACAAGTAAAACTGGGGAAATCTGAATTAAGATTGGTGGATTCTTTCAATGTCAATGTCTTGTCTCTATGAGACCAGTAAGTATGGTCTTGTTTATGAGTTTGAATTTTGTTCTACATTTCTCTACCACTCTGTCCATGACCTACTACTGTGATCCAAGTCAGAGCGGTTGGTGGTGGTAGCCGGGCAT
Source organism: Elephas maximus indicus (assembly GCF_024166365.1). Taxonomy (NCBI): domain Eukaryota; kingdom Metazoa; phylum Chordata; class Mammalia; order Proboscidea; family Elephantidae; genus Elephas; species Elephas maximus. The sequence continues at coordinate 44,698,024 of NC_064837.1, read as the reverse complement.
CATCTAGTTCTTCTGGTCTCAGGCTAGTGGAGGCTGTGGTTCATGTGGTCCATTAGCCCTTTTACTAATTATTTCTTTGAGTCTTTGGTTTTCTTCAGTCTTCTTTGCTGTGGACAGGAAGAGACCAATTGTTGTATCTTAGATGGCCACTTGCAAGCTTTTAAGACCCCAGCCACTACTCACCAAGGTAGAATGTAGAACATTGTCTATATGGATTATGATATGCCAGTTGACCTAGATGTCCCTTGAGACTATGGTCCCTAGCCCTGAAGCCCAGTATCTCAGTGCTGGGAGGTGTGTGGTTATGGCTAAGTTTTCATGACTGTGTCCCATATGTGCACTATTGCATAACGAGTGTATTTGCAGCATGTACACACACACACACACACACACACGTGTGGGTGTGCTTCCAACTGCCCTCTGCCCCATTGATCTTACATATCTACCTGTGTATCCACTTGGACATTATTGTTTGTTATTACTGGTGTTGCAGAATTGTCTGTGTATTAGTATTTACTGTTGTTGCCCTTTGCGTACCTTTCAGTGTCTTCCTTAACCTTGATTATGCTGTGCTGACTTCCCCCATATTATGTATTAGCTCCCCCTTTACCGAAGTTGGTACATGTCTACTATCTGGTTAGTGCCCCCCTCCCCATCCCTGATAACTGTAAACAAATGTTTCTGTCTGTGTGAAAACCTTTTCCTGACTTTTTATAATAGTGGTCTCATACAATATTTGTCCTTTTGCGATGGACTTAATTTCATTCAGCACAATACCCTCCAGGTTCATCCGTGTTGTGAGATGTTTCGTGGATTCATCATTCTTTAACATTGTGTAAGTAATCCGTTGTGTGTATGTACCACAGTTTGTTTATCCATTCATCCATTGATGGGCACTTAGGCTATTTCCATCTTTTTGCTATTGTAAATAATGCTGCAAACATAGGTTTGCTATGTCTATTCATGGCATGGCTCTTATTTCTCTAGGATATATACCTCGGAGTAGGATTGCTGGATCATAAGGTAGGTATTTCTGTTTCTAGCAGTTTGTGGAAGTGCCATACTGTTTTCCAAGAGCTTATTTTTTTTTTTTTAAAGCATTTAATGATTTGTGTGTGTATTTGTGTGTGTGCGCCTTCCCTGATTTCTAACATAAGCATCCTATCTCAATCCTTTCTGAGAATCTGTCCCCAGTTAGGGAGACTGAGTTCTGGACGTTGGCGAGGCTCCTCTCGGTGAGCACATGGGAGTGTGGAGTGTGACCTCCGGACCCGGACCTGGGGCTCTTTCTGGCACCTCCTCCCACGGAAGCTGCTGCACCGGTTTGGCCTGTGCAAACACTAGGCACTTTTCACTGGGTCAATATTTTACATCCGTAGTCAGGGTCTAATCCATCCTTAACATCTGCTCCCTGAGATAGTGTCCTCTGCCCTACCACCTTCAATTCCTGGTAGTTTCTGCCTCAAAAAGAGGATGTCTCCAACCCTCCCAGGGCAGATCTTAGTGGTTCTTGGTGCTTATCCATTTCTCCTTTACAAGCCCTCTAACCTTTGTCTGGGCCAACAATCTCCCTCAAATTGTAGGGGGGCAGGAGCCCCTACCATTTTGAAGTTTTCCCTGGTTACCAACCAAGCAGGGTCCTGGACACACAGGTGCCTGGTAAACTCTTGTCTCTTAATGGAATTTAGTGATTCCTGCCTAGTCTTCAGCCAGCAAAATCTAGTCCCTGCCATTCTCTTCTGTGCTTTTATAATTAAATGGTCAATCCCCCAGCATCTGCTCAGGGGCCGCCTACTCTGTGGCCCAGAACACGTTCTGATCCAGTGTCCTGCTTGCCACCCAGTGCTTCCTGACTGCTGCTTCCTGCTGTTAGCCTGTGAGAGCCCTGGGGATACACATGCATTTGAATAACTTCTGAAAATAGACCGGGGAAGAGAAAACCAATGCAAAAATGTGAGAAAGTATACTGCAAAGAATAACTGGAAATGATTATTTCCAATATTTGTACTCTTCCTCCCCACCATTAGCTGGAAAATGCAATCAACCAGTTGCATTTCTTTTGATGTATGCCTGTCTTGTTCCTCTCATCAGCTCTCCAAGACCAGCTCCCCTCAGTGCAAGTCTCTGGTCCCAGGATCATCATTTATTTTGATATTATTTAAGCCCAGCATATACTCAGTACTTACTCTAAATAAGTGCTGTTACTATCCCCTTTTATAGATGAGGGAGCCAAGGCTTTGTGAGGATAAGTATTTGATGAAGGTCACATAGCTACAGGAAGCCAGGCTGGACCAGGGTTTAGCTTTTAATGATGCGCTTTTGGGGAAACAGCAAACCCAGCTGTGGGGGAATGGGAGGGGTCAGCATGGCGCCTGAGGCTGACTTCCACCCAGCCATTCCGTTCTCTCTGCAATAAAGTTCATAGTCCAGGAAATTCCCTGCAAATAGCACTGACTCTTAAACTTGCCTGAAGATAAGAATTACTTGGCCAGAGCCTCCCTCACCACTTGCCATCCTTCTCAGTGATGCTTTGCTGGTAACCAGGCCTTCCAGCTTAGTCTCAGGACCAGTATCCCTTGAGCCCATTCTGACTCATGGCAACCCCCTGTGTGTCAGAGTAGAACTGTGCTCCATAGGGTTTTCAATGGCTGTTTTTTTAGGAAGTAGATCACCAGGCCTTTCTTCCAAAGCACCTCTGGGTGGACTAAAACCTCCAACCTTTTTGTTAGCAGCCTAGTGCATTAACCATTCACACCTCCTGAAGAGGCCCATGCTAGCCCATCCCCCATCACTAGGGCCCCACCCCTGCTGCCTCTTCCAACCCATCCTCTCCCTTCCTTCTTTTCAGGAGCTTTTTCAGTTCACCTACCACTCAGCCAAAGAAAAGCAGCTTTTAATGTTGGGCAATGTAAGAGTGTGAAGCCCTGGAGAGATTTGGGTAGGGGTCTAGGAGGTACATTTAAAACAGAAATTTACTCAGATCCAGGAAACCAGTATAAATGGGGGCCTTGGAAATGCAGGTGCTCCATTTCCTGGTTATAAACCAAAGGCAAGGCCCAACAGAGGATCTCAAAGGGCACTGATCATAAACCGTCCTGATTCAGGAAGCTGAACAGACCTGCCCATCACCAGGTCATCTGGTCCAGGCTCCTGTCTCCAGAAGTTACCGCCCCTGAAATGAAAACCTCTCTGGGGAAGAAGTCGGAGGAGCGTTTACAATTGGCCCCAGGGCTTCACATCTTTTGTTACTGAGAAATTCTTTCAGTAGCCAAGGGCAATCCCTGTTACTACCTCCTGAACAATAGAATTGTTTTTGTTGTTGTTCCCTCTCTGCTGTTTAATAATAAAAAATAATACCTCCTTTTAATTTGGGTAAAATAATAGGTTCTGAGTGCTTGTATTATAAGCATTGTCTTGAGCACTTTAGGAGTATTTGGTCATTTTAATCCCTATTATAAGCCATTAATAATTAATATACCCACAGAAACCCAGTGCATATGAATAATAATTAAAGGTATCAATAATGTACTGATTTTATATATGGGACACTGAGACTTAGAGAGGTTGAGTAAATTACCCCAAGGCATAAAGTAACAGAGTTGCCCTTTGAATTCAGGCAGCCTAACTTCAGAGTCCGTGCACTTAATTGCTAATGCCTATGTCTCCATATAGTCTTCCTTTCTCTAAATTGAATATTTCCACTTCCATAAGCCTGCCCTCGTTATTCCCATTATCTTGACTTTCATTATCCCTCTGAGTCAGGAAACCTAGAACTGGTCACAAAGACCTTGAATAGACTTGCATTAGCAATCAGAGCCATGGAAGGTTTCCCCTCTATCACTTAAGATGCAGACCAGCCATTCCCCCTGTACAACTCAGGTCCTTCTCAACAAGGTGTTTCCCAACCCTGAAGATCAGTGCTAGCCATTCAGGAGAGATCTGGCAGACGAGTGGTCACAAGGGAAAAGGAACCCCTATTTGCAATGCAGCTATATTTGGTAATTAAAAACCACCTTGACAAAATGCTTTTTAAGGAAAAGATGTTTGGGGAGATATTATGTTGTCAGTTGTTTTGATAGGAATTCAGCAGAGAAAAACACTGAACTGTCTCCTGTGGTTGGGTTTGCCTTTATATCCATCTCCCTCACCTCACATGTCACTGCACCCCTCCCTCCCATTTTCTACACCACTACTTCTGTCACTAGCCCTGAGTTCTGACAGCTCCATTCCTTTTCCCTTCATAGAGCAGACAGGCCAGTAGAGCATGATCATAAAGAGCCTACACTCTGAAACCAGACTGCCTAGTGGCAACCTTACTTTACCTAACTTCTCTTAGCCTCGGTTTCCCCATTTGTAAAATGGCAATGATAATTATAGACCCTACTCCAGCTAGATATCTGAGTTAAAACGTATAAAGCATTTAGAAAGTGTCTGGCACATTTATCGTATGCACTCAATAAATTTTCCACTCTGCCACTTAATTGTTGTTAGGTGCCTTCCAGTCCGTTCTGACTCATAATGACCCTATGTACAGGAGAAGGTAACACTGCCTGGTCCTGCGCCAACCTCACAATTTTTTCGATGTTTGAGCCCACTGTTGCAGCCACTGTGTCAATCCATCTCATTGAGGATCTTCCTCTTTTTCGCTGACCCTCTCCTTTACCAATCATGATGCCCTTCTCCAGGGACTGGTGCTTCCTGATTACATGTCCAAAGTAAGTGAGATGAAGTCTCGCCATCCTTGCTTCTAAGGAGCATTCTGGCTGTACTTCTTCCAAGACAGATTTGTTCATTCTTTGGGCAGTCCATGGTATATTCAATATTCTTCGCCAACACCATAGTTTGAAGGTGCCAATTCTTTGGTCTTCTTTATTCTTTGCCCACCTTTCACATGCATATGAGGCAATTGAAAATACCACAAAAATACCATGGCTGTATTACTTACGGTGCAGGTTAGGTCTCAAAATGACATCATTGCTTTTTAACACTTTAAAGAAGTCTTTTGCAGCAGATTCGCCTAATGCAATACATCATTTGATTTCTTGACTGCTGCTTCCTTGGGCGTTGATTGTGGATCCAAGTAAAAGGAAACCCTGGACAACTTCAGTATTTTCCCTGTTTATCATGATGTTGCTCGATACCACTGAGATGTTTCAACAAATATGCAGCACTGGAAGCGCTCACTCATCTATGCCAGGAAATTTGGAAGACAGCTACCTGGCCAGCCAACTGGAAGAGATCCATATTTGTGCCCATTCCAAAGAAAGGTGATTCAACAGAATGCAGAAATTATCAAACAATATCATTAATATCACATGCAAGTAAGATTTTGTTGAAGATAATTAAAAAACAGTTGCACCAGTACATCGCCAGGGAACTGCTAGATATCCAAACCGGATTCAGAAGAGGACATGGATGGAAGGGTATCATTGCTGATGTCAGATGGATCTCGGCTGAAAGCGGAGAATACCAGATGGATGTTTCAGCCCTGAAATTGAGCAGGCCACTTTGAAAGAGGGTGTGATGGAGTGATTAAGAGCATTGCAGTCATACAGCCTTGCCCCTGAGTTCTGTCTTTCAACAACCTTACTTAACCTCTCTGAGCCTCAGTTTCCCTGTCTGAAAAATGAGCTTAATAGCACCTATCGCTCATCAAGGTTATAGAGACAATATATGTAAAGGGCTTAGCAGTGTCTGGCTTAAGTAAGTAGTCAGTACAGGGCCCTTGTTATTGTTGTTATTATTAACTCCCTGAACTTCAGTCCTTTCATGTGTAAATGAAGACAAATACCCCTAGAATTCTATAAGGGCTTAAAAGAGATGCCATCTAGTTTCCCTTCTCTTCCCTCCAGTTCTTTTAGGATGCTCTACCTACTGCCTGTGAGACACTGACTCACATGTGAGGGCTCACTAGAAATGCTACCTTTCCCCAGAAGCCTTCCTGGACCCATCCACAGCCCTCCTGCCCCAATGCTTTAGAGCACCTGACTGCTTTTTACTTGAATTCAAAGCTAGTTCTGTTCTTGTCTCATGTCCATTCCACTCCCTAAGCCAGAAGTCCCAGGGGACAGAGCCTCTTCCTATTCATTCTCTCCTCAGTGAATTTCTTAATTTAATTACTTACGTAAATGAAATACCATTCCTCCCCATGGTACCTTGAGATCAAGAAAGATGGTGGTAGAGACTACATCAGCCTGAGACCAGAAGAACTAGATGGTGCCCGGCTACAACTGATGACTCCCTGACAGGGAACACAACAGAGAACCCCTGAGGGAGCAGGAGAACAGTGGGATGCAGACCTCAAATTCTTATAAAAAGACCAGACTTAATGGTCTGAGACTAGAAGGACCCCAGAGATCATGGTCCCCAGACCTTCTGTTAGCCCAAGACTGGAACCATTCCCAAAGCCAACTCTTCAGACAGGGGTTAGACTGGACTATAGGACAGAAAATGATACTGGTGAGGAGTGAGCTTCGTGGATCAAGCAGACACATGAGACTATGTGAGCAGCTCCTGTCTGGAGGGGAGATGAGAATGCAGAGGGGGACAGAAGCTGGCTGAATGGACACAAAAATAGAGGGTAGAGAGAAGGAGTGTTTTGTTTCATTAGGCAGAGAGCAACTAGGAGCATATAGCAAGGTGTACATAGATTTTTGTATGAGTGACTTTATTTGTAAACTTTTACTTAAAGCACAATAAAAATTAAAAAAAAATTTTTTTAAAAGAAAGAAAGGTAGTTGGGGACAGCCTGTGCTACTCACTGAATGTTATCTTTGCTTAGCTTCAGGGCCTCAGCAGGACGAAGGGGGACTGGACCTGTAGCCTTCTGACCCAGCATGCCTGATTTAACCAGCAGGATCCTGAGCCTCTGGCGGGGAGTCTGGGGTTCATTTAACCCTCCATTCCTCTTACTCCCTCCTAGAGCCTTTTCAAGAGCATCAAGTGCCCTTGGCACTTTAGGAGTGCCCACGTCATATAAAAATTAAAAAATGCACTTGCACGATATATCATTTATACATAACTACATACAAGCAGAATTGAATTGAAGTTGATTGGCTGATATGTTTTGTTTTGTAGCCTTTACTTAAATGTTTATGAGTTTCCATTTGGCAGTTTTCTTTTTTTGTTTTGAAACCAGTAACTTTTTCCCCAGGTTTCCTTCATGTCTAAGGGACAAGTCAGCAGGCCTTCAGTGCCTAAGTTAGCTTGGTTAGATTGCCAGGTTCCATAGCTTGTCAGCTCCAGGGCCTTACCCAAACTGCGCCCACACTATCCACCTGTCTAGTCCATCTATCCATCTTTTCATGTCTATCTCTCTATCCTGCCTGAAGAAGAAAAGAGGTAACTGAGCTGAGAGGGGTGTGGACAAGCCAAGTGTGGTGTGAGATTGCCCTCTAGAGATTGCTCCAGGAAAGTGCAAGTGGGGAGCTCCGCCTTCTTTCAGGCTGGGATCAGCCCCACCACCACTTACTCACATTTATTGAATGCCTACGGTATTATCAGGCACCACATAGGTGCCTTGAGAACGAAGGGTAAATACAAAGAAGAGTAAAACACACTCTTCTCTTCCAGGAGGTCACCATTTTGTAGAGGCAGCTGCAGACACGTAAACACATAGTTCCGTACAATGACTATCATACTAGATGTGTGTACCAAGTTCTAAAAGAGCACAAAGGGAAAGGGAATATGCCTGGAGCCACAGGGGAAGGCATCACAGGGAGGCGACACTTAAAGCTGGGCCTTGAAGGATGAGTTAAGTGTTTTCCAGGCAATGCTGGAAAGGAAAGTCATTCTGACCAGGTGGAACAGCATAAGGAAAGGCAATGCCCTGTGAAAGTGCTTTCTTGTTGGGGCCCAGTGAGATGTATGGTGTAGCTGGAGTGTCCATAGTACAGAAGAATGGAAAGGCCATCTAGACAGGCAGGTAGGGCCAGATGGTGAAGAAATTCCTACTCAAAAAAAGAGAGACCTGATGTTCTGGCTAGAAACCTGTGCTAAACAAGAGGGAGGCTTGACCTAGCCACTCAGAGAGTCCCAGTGTGAGGGGAAATCAGGAATACCCAGGACCATGAATCAGATTCTGAGACCAGCAGCTGTATCTCAAATTGGATTCAAATGAAGACAGTAGTGCTGAGCAGGTGGGGGATGGGAGGAAGCAAAGGGGCAGAGAGGAGGTTGGGAGAGTTTCCAGGGCACTTCTGTCTTCTGTACTCTCCTGTTTCTGTGATCATTTCCTGCTCAGCCCTCTCATTTCCTGTCTGGGCTGGAATCCCGGTTCCACCACTACTAGCTTGGACACCTCGAGCTAGTCACAATGATTGAGAGCCAGTTTTCTCATCCTTAAAAGGGAAATATAATAATAGTACCCACATATTAGGGTTGTTTGAGGATTAAATGAGATGAAAGTATTGAAAGAACATACTTAGCACAGTGCCTGGCATATAGTAGAAGTTCAATAAATGTTAGTAAATTCCCCAGGATTCCATTCTTGACTTCCTTGTCTTCTGTCAACTCCTACTCCTTAAATTATCTTATCTATTTCTTATAGTTTTAGCTCTCATCTATAGTCTAATGCCTCCCACATCTCTCTCATCTGAGATCCAGACCCACACACACAGCACCCATCTTCAGGAACCTAAATCCAACACCTGAAAAGAAATATCCCCTCTGCCCCCAACCAATCTTATCCTATGTTGTCTCTGACTTGACTGATGACACCATACAGCCACCCAGGAAACCAGAAGACTACACTAGACTCTATCTTCTCCCAGCCCCACAATCAGTCACTTCCACTTCCCAAGCATCCTAGAATCTGCTCCTTCTCTCCATTCTCACTACCACTGGGTTAATTAAGGAAAAGCATTCTTTATCTTTCCTGTATCTCTCTCTTAGAAGCCCTCTAATCAACTTTCCTTCATATATCATTAGCCAAACTTGGGACCCATGTAGGGTGACCAACCATCCTGGTTTGCCCGGGACTGAAGAGTTTTCTGGAACATGGAACTTTCAGTGCTAAAACCAGGACAAAAACACAGTTGCCATTGAGTCGATTCCTACTCATAGTGGCCCTATAGGACAGAGTAGAACTGCCCCATAGGGTTTCCAAGGAGCACCTGGTAGATTCGAACTGCCAATCCTTCGGTTAGCAGCCATAGCTCTTAACCACTATGCTACCAAGGTTTCCAAAACCAGGACAGTCCCAGGCAAACCAGGACAGTTAGTCATCCTAGTCCCATGCTGTAGTGAATGTGGATGGTGCCCTGCTCATAACTGTTGCCAATTTGAAAGAAATTGAGCCACTTAGCTGGAGAAGTTACAACACCACCATCACCACTGTCCCTTCTTAGGGACAGCCTGTAGCTAGTAATTAACAGACAGGAGGTACAAAATGCTGGTCCCTTGTTGCAAATTGAGAGCAGCTCTGTGATACAAATCATACTCCAGAGCTCCCCATGGACTCAGTCTGAAGCTAATCTCAAAATGAGACCATGTCCTTACTTACCTTTCCTCTGCTTCCCTTATTTCCCTTCTCCTGAGAGCACTCAGCCCACTAATCACTTGCACAAGAATCCCTGGTACACACTGATTAAGATTAGAGTTGCACAGCTGATTACTGTAATTGCTGTCAATAAGTTGTAGACCTGTAAAAAGTTGATTTGGGAAAAGTAGTGTGATAGATATATTTACAACAATGACAAAAAGGAAAAGAGTAGCTGCTTAGGCTGCTTATAAACAACCAAAAACCTCTGGAATTTGGTTCTTTGTCTTGGAGGTTTTGGGTCATGGTTTCATGGAGCATCCCAGTTAATTGGCTGAATAACATGTTTAGTGCTTCTGTTCTACCTCCTAGTTTGATACATAGTGCCTGGGGTCTTAAAAGCTTGCAAGTGACCATCTAAGTCACAATAATTGGTCTCTGTTTGCCTGGAGCAACAGAAAAGAAGGAGAGACAGGAATAGAAAGAGGATGTGAAATGTGTGGCTAATTACTTCCGTGAACAACTGCCTCCTTTGCCATGAGATCAGAAGAACTGGATGATGCCCGGTTACCATTACTGAACATTTTGATCAAAGATCCTATAAAAGAATTCTGATCGAAAGGGGGAAAATGCAGAACAGAATTCCAAATTCTAATGGATTCCAGACTTCCTAGAGCCATGAAAGTTGGATGAACCCCTGAAACTATTGCCCTATGATAATCTTTAAACCTTAAAACAAAAATATTCCCTTAAGTCTTCTTAAAATCAAACAACAGTTTAGCTTAACAACTAAAAAAAAAAAAAGTCTGGCTTGAGCATTATGTTCTTTTAAGAACTACCTATACGAGATCAAGGAAACCCTGGTGGCGTAGTGGTTAAGCGCTACGGCTGCTAACCAAAGGGTCGGCAGTTCAAATCTGCCAGGCACTCCTTGGAAACTCTATGGGGCAGTTCTACTCTATCCTGTAGGGTCACTATGAGTCGGAATTGACTCGATGGCACTGGGTTTTTGGTTTATATGAGATCAAATTGACAACAGCAACTTGAAAGTTTAGATAGGAACCTTAGGGGGCAATGAATTCATGTGAATGGGAGAGAAACAACTCAGAAAAGGAGGGTGAGAATGGCTGCACAACTCAAAGAATGTAATCAATGGTACTTATAGAAAGGGTGGAATTGGTGTATGTTTTGTTGAGTACATTCCCAACAACAACAATGGAAAAAAAAAAAAAAGAATCCCTAGCACAACCCAACCTAAAACACTTGGCCGTTACTAATTCAATGGCAAGGTAAACGGAATTGCCATTATCCACTCAAGGATGGCACCTTGGAGTTGGAGCAAAGTCAGCTTCTGCTGACACATCTGGCAGTGTGGAGGAGGAACACCTGGCCCAAACCAGTGGTTAATTAAAAAGCAAGAAGAGGAAGAAATGGTTATTAGTAAGGCAATCAAAGCAACAGAAGTGCTCTGGCAAGTAACATTCTTGGAGAAATAACTCTGGCATATCTAGGCTACTCAATGTGTAATGAGCAAGGTTTGGGGTTTTATGAATGTTGAGTCCCAGCTTTTGCTCCCTGTGAAGCCAACCAGTATTTTAGCAATAAATCCCAATTTTTTTTAAGTTTTGAACAAAATGCTCATTACTTCTTTATTTTTTTAATATTTTATTGTGTTTTTGGTGAAAATTTACATAGTAAATTAGGTTCTCATTTAAGAATTTCTATACATATTGTTTGAATCGGACAATCACATAGTCTACTATGCTGGGAACGACAACTTGAAGAGGAATGGTGTCGCATTCATTGTCAAAAAGAACATTTCAAGATCTATCCTGGGGTACAATGCTGTCAGTGATAGGATAATATCCATACGTCTACAAGGAAGACCTGTTAATATGACTATTATTCAAATTTACACACCTACTACTAAGGTCAAAGATGAAGAAATTGAAGACTTTTATCAGCTTCTGCAGTCTGAAATTGATTGAACATGTAATCAAGACACATTGATAGTTACTGGTGATTGGAATGCAAAAGCTGGAAACAAAGAAGGATTGGTAGTTGGAGAACATGGCCTTGATGATAGAAACGATGCTGGAGATTGAATGATAGAATTTGCAAGACCAACGACTTCTTCACTGCAAATACCTTTTCCACCAACATGAACGGTGACTATACACACAGACCTCACCAGGCGGAATACACAGGAATCAAATAGGCCACATCTGTGGAAAGAGATGATGGAAAAGGTCAATATCATCAGTCAGAACAAGGCCAGGGCCCGACTGTAGAACAGACCATCAATTGCTCATATACAGGTTCAAGATGAAACTAAGGAAAATCAGAGCAAGTCCACGAGAACCAAAATATGACCTTGAATATATCCCACCTGAATTTAGAGACCATCTCAAGAATAGATCTGATGCATTGAACACTAATGACCGAAGACCAGACGAGTTGTAGAATGACATCAAGGACATCATCCATGAAGAAAGCAAGAGGTCATTGAAAAGACAGGAAAGAAAGAAAAGACCAAGATGGATATCAGAGGATAGTCTGAAATTTGCTCTCAAACACTGAGCAGTTAAAGCAAAAGGAAGAAATGATGAAGTAAAAGAACTGAATGGAAGATTTCAAAGGGCAGCTCAAGAAGACAAAGTATTATAATAACATGTGCAAAGAGCTGGAGATAGAAAACTAAAACGGAAGAACACGCTTGGTGTTTCTCAAGCTGAAAGGAACTGAAGAAAAAATTCAAGCCTCGAGTTGCAATAGTAAAGGATTCCATGGGGAAAATATTAAATGATGCACAAAGCATCAAAAGAAGAGGGAAGGAATACAGAGTCATTATATCAAAAAGAATTAGTCGACGTTCAACCATTTCAAGAGGTAGCATATGATCAGGAACCGATGGTACTGAGGGAAGAAGTTCAAGCTGCACTGAAGGCATTGGCGAAAAACAAGTCTCCAGGAATTGATAGAATACCAACTGAGATGTTTCAACAAACGGTTGCAGCACTGGAAGTGCTCACTCATCTATGCCAAGAAATTTGGAAGACAGTTACCTGGCCAACCGACTGGAAGAGATCCATATTTATGCCTATTCCCAAGAAAGGTGATCCAACTGAATGAGGAAAATATCAAACAATATCATTAATATCACATGCAAGCAAAATGTTGCTGAAGATCATTCAAAAGTGGCTATACCTCGCCTACACTCAAGAATTAAGTTAGATCATTGATTAGAATACTGTAAGATCTTAGCCATTGAAAGAAGGTATTGATTCACTCACTCATTTAACAGATATTCATTGAGTACCCACTCTATGCCTGGTACTATTCTAGGCACAGTGAACAAAACAGGCAAAGAACCTTGCATTCAAGGAAATTAAATTACAGGATGGAGAAAGATAATAAATAATGAACATAACATGTAAATTAGTAATAATTAGCAAATTATTTACGTAATAAATTAGTACGTTAGAAGGTACTAAGTACTATGGAGGAAAAAAAAGAGCAGGATAAGAAGTCTGGGTAGAATGGGGAAGTGGTGGCTGCAGTTTTAAATAAGGAGCTTAGGGTAGGCTCCATTGAAAACATGAGATCTGAGCATGAAAGAAACAAGGGAGTGAGCCAGGTATATATAAAGGGAAAGAGAAAGAACATGCCTGGTGTGTTCAAGCAACAGCCAAAAGGCCAGTGGCAAAGAGGCAACGAGACCAAGTCACATAAGGCTGAAGGACTATGGCTTTTACTCTGAGAGAAATGAGAAGTCATTGCAGGATTTTGTGCAGGGAAGTGACATAGTGTACTTACAGCTTAGAAGAACCACTCTGGCTGTTAGGTTGAGCATAGACAATAAGCACGTAAAAGGGAAAGTGGTAGGAGATCTGTGCAGTAATATAGGTGAGAAAATGAAGGGGGCTCGGGCTACAGTGGTAGCACTGGAGGTGTGAAGTGGTCAGATTCTGAACATATGTTGAAGGTAGAACCAGTAGTTTCCTAAGCATGAGAAACCAGCTTTGCTAAAAAAAACCCAAACCACCGGTCTCTCCAAAGTATCTCTCACTGAGCCCCTTCTGAGGGACAAATGTGAAATTGCCTCCCCTTTTAAAGGATTCCACCATAGCTGAGGAATGCAGCAAAGGTACAGGGCTGACATTCCAAGGCAGATTAAAGAAGAAAGGGTCCCGTCAGACACCCCAACCCCCATGATTCAACGTCCATACCCTGAGGCTAAGGCACTTAATTGGAGAGGAACTGGTATGAATGAGCAGAGCCAGTAGGCATGCCCCACTCTGAATCTTTACCAGGCATGGGAATGACCAGTTTTACCAAAGAAAGACCAGGTTCCTGGTTTGGGCTTTTTAGCACAGATCCCTCACAAACGTCATGATCAGGCTGATAAGGTTTTATGGGGCTTGCAGCATAAAATATAATGCTAGCAAACAGAGGTCTGAAATTTTCTTAAACAAATGTTGCAGGGAAACTAGGTCCCCAACCTGTATTTACAAAGGATACCAGCAATAGTAGGAAGTGGATCACTCAGCTTGCACAAGTCCCAGCAGGAGATCCTACCCATTGCTCTTCTTTGGAGCACTCCTGAAAGATGCTTGTTACACAAGGGCAGTTCTCAGTGCCACTTAGACCCTAGTGGCTTTGTTAACAAAGAAACTCATTCCACGGCCCAAGAAATGATTTACACAACGATGCCCCCTATGAGATTTGCTGGCCGTACTGGCTTGAACAGCACCTAAAAACAACAATTGTCTACCTGTACAGTCCTATCTGGCAAGATACAGCACAGCCCCTGGACCAATGGGCAAACATGGTGCTTTCCTAGTGGCTCCCCACTAAACCCTTTTCTTGATGGTATCTATTGTGATCGCCCTTTTTTTTCCTCTTCCACTATTGTGTGAAGTGTATATGAGTAGTAATTAATGGTAGATACTGGTAATCGGAATTAAAATTTGGAAATTGTTATGGTCAGTAATACATAGGGAAAAGTCCTTTATACGTAAGCATGAATATATGTGAGCATGAATATTTTGTGTTAAGAAAACCTCACTGAATCAATAAAATTAGAAGAACACGTCTTGGTCAGCAAAATTCTGGGAGATGAGAAGTTTTTAAATCATAAGAGAGAAAGGAAGGAATTGGGCTAGAACTTGGAAGAACTTTGTGCAGAGACAATGACTGAGAGCCTTCGACTGAAGGTCTAAGTTGTGGGCAAAATGGAATGCAATAAACCTAGGTGTTTGTCATGGATTGAATTGTGTGTCCCAAAAAATACGTGTCAACTTGGTTAGGCCCTTATTCCCAGTACTGAGTGGTTGTCCTCCATTTTGTGATAGTAATTTTATGTTAAAGAGGATTAGGGTGGGATTGTAATGCCTTAACTAAGGTCACATCCCCGATCCAATGTAAAGGGAGTTTCCCTGGGGTGTAGCCTACACCAACTTTTTTTTCTTTTTTTAGTAATTTTTATTGTGCTTTAAGTGAAAGTTTACAAATCAAGTCAGTCTCTCACACAAAAATCCATATACACCTTGCTTCACACTGCCAATTACTCTCCCCCTGAGACATCTCGCTCTCTCCCTCCACTCTCTCTTTTCATGTCCATTGCGCCAGCTTCTAACCCCTTCCACCCTCTCATCTCCCCTCCAGGCAGGAGATGCCAACATAGTCTCAAGTGTCCACCTGATCCAAGAAGCTCACTCCTCACCAGCATCCCTCTCCAACCCATTGTCCAGCCCAATCCATGTCTGAAGAGTTGGCTTTGGGAATGGTTCCTGTCCTGGGCCAACAGAAGGTCTGGGGGCTATGACCACCGGGGTCCTTCTAGTCTCAGTCAGACCATTAAGTCTGGTCTTATGAGAATTTGGGATCTGCATCCCACTGCTCTCCTGCTCCCTCAGGTACCAACTTTTATCTTACAAGAGATAGAACCGAAAGGAAAGGGAAGCAAGCAGAGAAGGGGGACCTCATACAACCAAGAAAGAAGCACGAGGAGCAGAGCACGTCCTTTTGACCCCGGTTCCTGCATGGAGAAGCTCCTAGTCCAGGGGAAGATTGATGACAAGGACCTTCCTCCAGAGCCAACAGAGAGAGAAAGCCTTCCCCAGGAGCTGACACCCTGAATTTGGACCTGTAGCCTATCAGACTTTGAGAGAATAAATTTCTCTTTATTAAAGCCATTCACTTGTGATATTTCTGTTATAACAGCACTAGATGACTAAGACAGTGCTCCAAAGAGTTTGTCACTGCACCTGCATAAATGAACCAAATGTCCATGAATCTGTACTGCCTCCTTGAACCATCTGAGATCTTTGCTGCAGGGAAGGAAGCCCAAACGAGCACAAGGTGGGGGCAGTTGGTAGTTATATTTATTATTTAGTTCATAGATGACAGGATTATATCAAGTCACACCTAGATAAGAATGAGCCTGAACAAGAAGACTAGACATCACTAGGAGATTATGTGCTTGGGGAAAAGCTGCCTCATGATATTGCCTCTGGATGATTTTTCCTTTGGGAAGAAGATGTGTTGTAGTTGTACTTGAAATGGTTGATGCATGCTAGGTGGGTTCATCTTAGGTTGTATTGGAAGAAGGATGTGTGTATGTGTGTGTGTTATGTGTGTACTGAACAACCATGGAATGTAGTGGAGACCTTTTTGGAGTGTCTGTCTGGCTATGAGTGTTTATGCTGTCTTCACTAGATAGCAAAAGCCAAAACTAAACCCACTGGCGTAGAGTCGATTCCAACTCATAATGACCTTATAGGACAGAATAGAACTGCCCCGTAGAGTTTCCAAGGAGCGCCTGGCAGATTCCAACTGCCAACCTCTTAGTTAACAGCCGTGGCACTTAACCACTACGCTGCCAGGGTTTCCTCTTCACTAGATACTGCCCCCTAATCCTTGGTATGGATTCCAGTAGTCATACTAGGAAGTTTATTTTTTTTAGTGTCCAAATTCATAGTTTTCATTTCTTATTAAATTACATTGTGGTCAGAAAATGTGGTCTGTGTGATATTGATTCTTTTGTATTTATTGAAGCTTGTTTTGTTGCTTAGTGAGTGGTCAATTTTTATAAATACTCCATATGTTCTTGAAGAGAATGTATACTCTTTAATTGCTGGGTACAGGGTTCTATGTAAGTCCAGTAGATGGATGTATTAACTGTGTTGTTCAAATCTTCTATATGTTTGTCAATTTTTGGTCTGCTTGATCTGTCAATTACCGACATGTTTTAAATCTCCCACCATGGGGGTGAATTTCTTAATTTCTCCTTGTAATTCTGCCAATTTTCATTTGATGTGCAATGTCTTAGGTTGGTTTCTCTAGAGAAGCAAAACCAGTCAAGTGTATAAATATATAGAGAGAGATTTATATCAAGGCAGCAGCTCATGTGATTGTAGGGGTTGGAACGTCCCAAGCCCTTGGATCAGGATAGAGGTCTTTCCCAATTCATGGAGCCTTAGAAGCTGGTGAACTCAAGATAAACAGGTCAGAGAGCAGGGCTTCTGTTCACAGGCTGTGACGGTCGAGGAATCCCCGAGGTCAGCAGGCAAGACAGCAAGATTTCTCCTGAGTCACGGAGCTGCAGGGGCTGGCAAACCCAAGATAGCTAGGTTGGGGAGCTAACAGGCAGTGCTCACAGGCAGTGAAGATCGGCAGATCCCAAGATGGACAGGTAAACTGTTAGCTCAAGTCCCAAGAACCAGTCGTAAGACCAGAGACAGCCGCTTGATCCAGAACAAGCCAACAACCTTTGCAAGGCCAGCAGAAAGGAAGTAGGTGGTGGAGGGCAGAGAGATGAAGGCTGAGGGGATGGAGAACCACCACAGGCCCCACCCACCCAGAGTACCACTGAGCAGATTCCATCATGTGGGTAATCACATATCAGATTTCGACAGGAAAGTGATCACAACATTATACAACTGCCAAAACACTGAGAATCGTGGCCCAGCCAAGTTGACACACACTTGTAACAATTGCATGCATGTTTCAGATGCATAAAGTTTAGAATTATTATATTCCTTTCATGAATTGGACCTTTTATTAATGTATATATGACCGTCTTTTCTGTAGCAATGACTTTTGCCTTAGAGGATACTGTGCCTGATATTAATACAGATATCTCAGATTTCTTTTGGTTAGTATTTTCCTGGTATTTCTCATAAATAGCACATGGCTTGAACTATTTCAGCCAACAGTCCAAGCTCCTATTGAAGGCCAGCTCCTCTTGCCCACTGCTCCAGTAATCCTCCCTTCTCCCTCCTTTACCATCAATTTTTCCATCTCTGTTGGTTCATTCCCATAAGCATAAACTCATGTTGCTATTTTTTTCCCATCTTAAAGCAAAATTCTCATCCAAAGACTTCATTAAAAGAGTAAAAAGATTACCTACAGACTGGGAAAAAGTTTTTAGCTATGACATTTCTGATTAGCATCTGATTTCTAAATTCTACATGATACTGCAAAAATTCAACTACAAAAAGACAAATAACCCAAATAAAAAATGGGCAAAGGATATGAACAGGCACTTCACTAAAGATGACATTCGGGTAGCTAACAGATACATGAGGAAACGCTCATGATCATCAGCCATTAGAGAAATGCAAATCAAAACTAAAATGAGATTCCATCTAACTCCAACAATACTGGCATCAATCCAAAAAACACAAACTAATAAATGTTTGAGAGGTTGTAGAAAGACTGGAACATTTACACACTGCTGGTGGGAATGAAAAATGGTACAACCACCTTGGAAATCGATATGGCGTTTCCTTAAAAAGTTAGAAATAGAACTACCATATGATCCAACAATCCCACTCCTTGAAATATATCCTAGAGAAATAAGAACCTTCGCACAAAAAGATATATGCACACCCATGTTTATTGCAGCACTGTTTACAATAGCAAAAACATGGAAGAACCAAGGTGCCCATCCATGGATGAATGGATAAATAAATTATGGTATATTCACACAATGGAATACTACGTATCAATAAAGAGCAGTGATGAATCGTGAAACATTTCATAACATGGAGGAACCTGGAAGGCATTATGCTGAGCGAAATTAGCCAGCTGCAAAAGGACAAATATTGTATAAGACCACTATTATATTATTATAAAAACTCGAGAAATAGTTTAAACAGACAAGAAAATATTCTTTGATGGTTACAAGAGAGGGGAGGGAGGGAGGGAGAGAGGTATTCACTAATTAGATAGTAGGTAAGAACTACTTTAGGTGAAGGAAAAGACAACACACAATACAGGAGAGGTCAACACAACTGGGCTAAACCAAAAGCAAAAAAGTTTCCTGAATAAACTGAATGCTTCAAAGGCCAGGGTAGCAGGGGCGGGGGTTTGGGGACCATGGTTTCAGGGGACATCTAAATCAATTGGCATAATAAAATCTATCAAGAAAACATTCTGCATCCCACTTTGGAGAGTGACTTCTGGGGTCTTAAACGCTAGCAAGTAGCCATCTAAGATGCAACAACTAGTCCCAACCCACCTGGACCAAAGGAGAATGAAGAACACCAAGGATACAAAGTAATTATGAGCCCAGCAGACAGAAAAGGCCACATAAACCAGAGATTACATCAGGCTGAGACCAGAAGAACTAGATGGTGCCCAGCTACAACCGATGACTGCCCTGACGGGAAATGCATCAGAGAACCCCTGAGGGAGCATGAGAGCAGTGGGATGCAGATCCCAAATTCTCATAAAAAGACCAGACTTAGTGGTCTGACTGAGACTAGAAGGATCCCGGTGTCATGGCCCCCAGACCTTTTGTTGGCCCAAGATAGGAACCATTTCCAAAGCTAACTCTTCAGACAGGGATTGGACTGGACAATGGAATAGAAAAAGGTGGTGGTAAAGAATGAGCTTCTTGGACCAAGTAGACGCTTGAGACTATGTTGGCATCTCATATCTGGAGGGGAGATGAGAGCACAGAGGGGGTCAGAAGCTGGCAGAATGGACATGAAAAGAGAGAGTAGAGGGAAGGAGTGTGCTGTTTCATTAGGCGGAGAGCAATTAGGAGTATATAGCAAGGTGTATATGAATCTTTGTATGAGAGACTGACTTGATTTGTAAACTTTCACTTAAAGCACAATAAAAATTAAAAAGAAAAAAAAGCTAGAAATAGGACTACCATATGATCCAGCAATCCCACTCCTTGGAATACATTCTAGAGAAATAAGAGCCTTTACACAAAGAGATACATGCACACCCATGTTCGTTGCAGCATTGTTTACAATAGCAAAAAGATGGAAGCAACCAAGGTGCCCCTCAATGGATGAATGAATAAATAATGGTATATTCACACAATGGAATACTACGCATCAATAAAGAACAATGATGAATCTGTGAAAGATTTCATGACATGGAGGAACCTGGAAAGCATTATGCTGAGTGAAAGTAGTCAGTTGCAAATGGACAAATATTGTTTAAGACCACTGTTATAAGAACTCGAGAAATAGAAACAGAGAACAAAATATCTCTTTGATGGGTACGAGAGTGGGGAGGGAGAGGGGTATTCACTAATTAGATAGCAGACAAGAACTACTTTAGGTGAAGGGAAAGACAACACACAATATAGGAGAGGTCAGCACAACTGGACTAAACCAAAAGCAAAGAAGTTTCCGGAATAAACCGAATGCTTTGAAGGGCATCAAAGCAGGGGCAGGAGTTTGGGGACCATGGTTTCAGGGGACATGTAAGTCAACTGGCATAATAAAATCTATTAAGAAAACATTCTGCATCTCACTTTGGAGAGTGGCTTCTGGGGTCTTAAACGCTAGCAAGAGGCCATCTAAGATGCATCAATTGGTCTCAGCCTACCTGGAGGAAAGGACAATGAAGAACACCAAAGACACAAGGTAATTATGAGCCCAAGAGACAGAAAGGGCAGCATAAACCAGAGACTACATCAGCCCGAAACCAGAAGAACTAGATGGTGCCCAGCTACAACCGATGACTGCCCTGACAGGGAACACAACAGAGAATCCCTGATGGAGCAGGATAGCAGTGGGATGCAGACCTCAGATTTTCATAAAAAGACCAGACTTATGGTCTGACTGAGATGGGAGGGACTCTGGAGGGACCTTCTGTTAGCCCAAGACTGGAACCATTCCCAAAGCCAACTCTTCAGACAGTGATTGGACTGGACAATGGGATAGAAAATGATACTGGTGAGAAGTGGGCTTCTTGGATCAAGTAGACACATGAGACTGTGGGCAGCTCCTGTCTGAAGGGGAAATGGGAGGGCAGAAGGGGTCAGAAGCTGGCTGAATGGACACGAAAATAGAGAGTGGAGAGAAGGAGTGTGCAGTCTCATCACGGGGAGAACAACTAGGAGTATATCGCAAGGTGCATATAAATTTTTGTATGAGAGACTGACTTGATTTGTATACTTTCACTTAAAACATGATAAAAATTAAAGGAGAAATTCACTTGACCCACTTCCTCCTTTAGCTACTGCTTCATTTCTCTGTTCCACTTTACAGCAAAACTCCTCAAAAGAATGATATTCACTGTCTAATTTCTCTCCTCCCATTTTTATTCTCTTATTTTTCCCATTCTCAGTTTTTCATTCACTGTTTTATGTTATGTTTTAAAATAATCTTTTATTATTTCAGAAGCAAAACACGAGCATTGTAGAAAATTAGAAAATATAGGTAAGCAAAAAGAATGAAATGAAAACATCATATTCTCACCATGTAGAAAGAACCAATGTTAATAACTTAGTATTCCAGTAATAACTGGATCTTTTATACATATGTAGTTTTTAATGTATTGGGCTTTTAAAAATCAACATGAGATCCTATCATATGATTTAATAACGTCTTTTTATCAATTAATCATCCCTTTTTTTTTTTTTTACCTTTCCATATCTGGATTTTTTCATCTCATGTGATACCTAAGACATATTCAAAATTTTCCAGTTATCCCCAAAATGTCCTTTACTAGTATCTAGTGATATCCATATTAGTATCTATGGTCATACATTGCGTCTCCTCTTCTAGCACAATCCCCTTTTTTTATGGCACTAGCTGTTGTAGGGACTAGCCCAAATGTTCTACCTTCTGGATTTGGCTGGTTGTTCTCTTGTGGTATTGTTTAGCTTGTTCCCCTATCCCCTGAATTTTCTATAAGCTAAAAGTTAGATCTAAAGGCTTAATGGATTCAAGTTAAATAAGTGCGGGCATATATATGATCGCTGAAAAAAAAAAAACAAAACTCATCGCCATTGAGTCAATTCCAACTCATGGCAACCCTGTATGTTACAGAGTAGAACTACTCGGTAAGATGTTCTTTTTTGTAATCTTTACAGAAGCAAATCACCAGGTCTTTTTTTCTGCAGTGCTGCGGTACCTTTAGATTAATAGTTGAGTGCAAACCATTCTGCCATCCAGAGACCTAGATATATAATAAACCCAGAAAAACTCAAACTTGTTGCCATTAAGTTGATTTCAACTCATAGTGACCCTGTAGGACAGAGTAGAACTGCCCCATAGAGTTTCCAAGGAGTGGGTGGTGGATTTGAACTGTCGATTTTTTTGGTTAGCAGCCGAGCTCCAGATATTTGTATGACACATGACGTTAAATACTTCATATCACATCTCATCATAAGACATGATACATAGCAGCACACCAATTCTGACGGTGCTATTGCGCACTGGGTTAGGGTGAGGACAGGCTAATCCCTCCATTGTAAATTATATCTCCCCCTTGTGACTAGAAAATAATCTGTATGGTAGTACTTTGGCACTATATGAATGCCTAGTTCCCCATCTGATCATTCTTGTGATGGTTTTAAACCAATTAATAATCCTTGCCTGAATCAATCATTTCATAAAGTTTGCAAAATGATGATGCTCTAAGTCTAGATTACTCTGTAAAGTTTTACTTTATCAACTGAATCTGTTTGATCATTCCTAAAACACTGTTCCTACTAGAATGGCAAGATAAATGCTTAATTATTTTCTTTTAATTGCCAGTTTTGAAAGTAAGTGCTAGTAAAAATAAACACATAAAATGATCAGAAATGACTATGTTCTTAAACATACTCCAATCAGCTTCCACCCTCACCGACCCACTGAGACTTCTCTTGTCAAGTTTGCCAGTGACCTACAGGTTGCTACATCCAGAAGTCAAGTCTGATTCTCACCTGACTTGATCTATCAGCAGCATTTGAGACAGTTGATCACTTCCCTCTCCTTGAAACATGTTCTTCATTTGGCTTTCAAGACACCACCTTGCCTAATTATCCTCCTATTTCATAGCCATTCTTTCTCAGACTCCTTTGCTAGTCCTCATTTCCCTGACCTCTTTTAATATTGAGGGGCTATAAGGCTTCCTTCTTGGGCTTCTCTATCTACATTCATTCTTTCTTTTAAACATGTGTAATGGATAAAATTTTTCCCCCAAAAAAACATGTGGAAGTCCCATATATATTAAATATATGAAGTCTCTTCTATATTCAAATTCTTACTTGTCATTGTCACTTGAAAGCCTAAGAGTCACCTCAAATAGTCGCTTAACAAGGAAAAATTTAAATCCTAATTTCCACCTCTCCCCCAAAAAAACCCTGTTCCAATCACATTTGTGAATGTGTACCAGTCACATTATTCCAGCTTCTCAGGCTAAAAACCTTGCAGTCTTCTTTGACCCCTCTCATTCTCTCATCCCCATCATCTACCAACAGCAATTATGTTGTCGCTACCTTTAAGATAAAACCAGAATGCTAATATTTCTTTTTTTTTTAATTGTACTTTAGATGAAGGTTTATAGAGCAATCTAGCTTCTCATTAAACAATTAGTACACATATTGTTTTGTAACATTGGTTACCAACCCCAGGACACGTCAACACTTTCCCTTCTCAAACTTGGGTTCCCTACTACCAACTTTCCTGTCCCCTCCTGCCTTCTAATCCTTGCCCCTGGGCTGGTGTGCCCCTTTAGTCTCCTTTTGTTTTATGAACCTGTCTAATCTTTGGCTGAAGGGTGAACCTCAGGAGTTATTTCATTACTGAGCTAAAAGGGTGTCTGGAGGGGCCATGCTACTGGGATTTCTCCAGTCTCTGTCCCGCCAGTAAGTCTGGTCTTTTTTATGAGTTAGAATTTTGTTTTACATTTTTCTCCAGCTCTGTCCAGGACCCTCTATTGTGATCCCTGTCAGAGCACTCAGTGGTGGTAGCCTGGCATCATCTAGGTGTGCTGGACTCAGTCTGGTGGAGGCTGTAATAGTTGTGGCCCATTAGTCCTTTGGACTGATCCTTCCTTGTGTCTTTGGTTTTCTTCATTCTCTCTTGCTCCAGATGGGGTGAGACCAGTGGAGTATCTTAGACGGCCCCTTACAAGCTTTTAAGACCGCAGATGCTACTCACCAAGGTAGAATATAGAACATTTTCTTTATAAACTGTTATGCCAATTGAGCTAGAGGTTCTCTGAGACCATGGTCCCCACAGCCCTCAGCCAGTAATTCAGTTCCTCAGGGACTTTGGATGTGTCTATGGTGCTTCCATGACCTTGCCTTGGACAAGTAGTGCTCGCTTCCCCAGTATTGTGTACTGTCTTACCCTTCACCAAAGTTATTGTCTATTTAATGTTTTTCCATCCTCACCGCTCCCCTCCCTCATAACCGTCAAAGATTGTTTCTTTTTTTGTGTAAACCTTTTCGTGAGCTTTTACAGTAGTGGTCTCATACAGTATTTATCCTTTTGTGTAATTCACGCAGCATAATGCCCCCCAAATTCATTCATGTTGTGAGATGCTTTGAAGGTTCATCATTGTCCTTTATCTTTGCATAGTTCTCCATTGTGTGCATATACCACAGTTTATCTATTCATCTGTTGATGGGCATCTAGGCTGTTTCCATCTTTTTGCTATTGTGAATAATGCTGCAATGAACATAGGTGTGCATATGTCTCTTCGTGTGACGGCTCTTTTTTTTCTAGGATATATTCCTAGGAGTGGGATTGCTGGATCCTATGCTATTTCTATTTCTAGCTTTCTAAGGAAATGCGGTACCCTTCTCCAAAATGGTGTACCATTTTGCATTCCCACCAGCAGTGCATTTGTTATTTTCTGTTTTTTTTTTTTTTAAATTCCTGCCAGCCAGTAATGCTGCGGGGTGAGATGGTATCTCATTGTGGTTTTGATTTGCATTTCTCTAATGGTTAGTGACCCTGAGCATTTCCTCATATGTCTGTTAGCTACTTGAATGTCTTCTTTGGTGAAGTGTCTGCTCATTTCCTTTGCTCATTTTTTAATAGAATACTAACATTTCTTACTGCTTCCACTGGTATCACCTTGGTCCAAGGGACGCCATGTCTTATCTAGATTATTACAATACCTTCCAACTTCCCTGCTTCTACTCTTGCCCCAACTCCAATATTTTACTATCAGAGTGATCCTTTTAAAACGTAAGTCAGACTATGTTACTCCACTACCTTTTACTCTAATGGCTTGCCACTTCACTCAGAGTAAAAGCCAAAATTCTTACAAGGCCAACAGTTACAAGGCTCCCCCCTTCTCCCATAACACCGCCACTATCTCTTTAACTTTACCTCCAATGACTTTCCCTGTTGCTCCCTCCACTCCACCCAAACTGGTTGGTTGCTGTTCCTAGAACTTGTTAACCATGCTTTTGCCTCAGGATCTCTGCACTTGCTGTTCTTTCTGCCTGGAACACTTCCTTCCCCCTATGCCCCCATAGCTGCGTAGTTTACTCCCCTTCCTTCAAGCCTTTGCTCAAATGTTTCCTTCTTGGCAAAATTGTCTCCATTGTAGAGAAATTATTTTTTCTTTATGGTATAAACCCTCCCCTAGTGCCTTCGAGTCCTTTATGGTAGCTTTTAAAATCATTTCTTTGTGGAGGGGCCTGTAGCTTCACTGTAATGGGAATAACCCCTTGCCATCAAGTCCATTCCAACTCATAGGGACCCTACAGGACAGAGTATAACTACCCCGTAGGTCTTCCAAGGGGCAGCTGATGGATTCCAACTGCCAGCCTTTTGGTTAGCAGCCAAACACTTAACCACTGCGCCACCAGGGCTCTAAAATGAGAATAGGTGTAGTTTTTTTTGTTTTTAAAAAATGATCCCTTTTGGAACCTGCCGAAGTTCCTAAATCTGAGAATTCATATCTTTCATGAGTCTGGAAACTTCTCGGCCATTATATTTTCAAATACTGCCTTTTCCTCATCTCTCTATTCTTTCTTTCTAATATTCTCATTAGATGGGTGTTAGTTATCATTCTGCCGTCCATGTCTCTTAATCTCTTTTCCATATTTTTTATGTTTTTCCCCCCAATGCTTTATTCTGAATAATTTTCTTGACCTATTTTGCAGTTTCTAGTTTTTCCTTCAGCTGTGATTATTGTTTAACTCAGCCATTAAGTTTTTTTCTTAATTTCAATTACTATATTTTTCATTTTTAAAAGTTCCATTTATTTCTTTTTCAAATGTCCAAGTTCTCTTTAATACTACCTTATTCTTTTCTTATTTCCTCTTTTATGTCCTTAATCATTCTAAACATACCTAGTTTATAATAGCAACACTTACACGACACTTACTATGTGCCAGGTACTGTCCTAGGCACTTTATAAATATTAATTCATCTGATCATCATAACAACCCTGTATAAGGAAATGAAAACATAGAGAAGTTAATCAGCTTGCCCAAGATCACATGAATGGTAAGTGGAGCGCCTGGACTAGAATCCAGGCAATTTGGCTTTAGGGTCCATACCCTTAATCACTACACTTCATTGTCTCTTTTATAGTAGCCATCGGTTATGGATTGAATCGTGTCCCCCAAAAATGTGTGTCAACTTGGTTAGGCCATGATTCCCAGTATTGTGTGATTGTCTACCATTTTGTAATGTGATGGGATTATCCTACTGTCTTAGTAATCTAGTACTGTTATAACAGAAATACCACAAGTGGATGGCTTTAACAAAGAGAAGCTCATTCTCTCACAGTCCAGTAGGCTAGAAGTCAGGGCCAGCTCCAGGGTAAGGCTTTCTCTCTCTGTTGGCTCTGGAGGAAGGTCCTTGTCATCAGCCTTCCCTTGGTCTGAGAGCACCTCAGTGCAGGAACCTCAGGTCCAAAGGATGCACTCTGCTGCCAGTGCTGCTTTCTTGGTGATGTGAGGTCCCCCCGTCTCTCTGCTCGCTTCTCTCTTTTATATCTCAAAAGAGATTGGTTTAAGACACTATCTAATCTTGTAGATCTCATTAATATAACTTCCACTAATCCGTCTCATTACATCATAGTGATAGGATTTACAACACACAGGGAAATCACATCAGATGACAAAATGGTAGACAATCATACAATACTGGGAATCATGAACTAGTCAAGTGGACAGATATTTAGGGGGCACACAATTCAATCCATGACAACTATGTATTGCAAATCTTAACCTGTAATGTTAATGAGGCAGGATTAGAGGCAGTTATGTTAATGGTGCAGGACTCAATCTACAGGATTAGGTTATATTTTGAGTCAATCTCTTTCAAAATATAAAAGAGAGAAATGCTCAGAGAGGAGAGGGACCTCATACCAAGAAGGAAGCACTGGGAGTGGAGCTCATCCTTTGGATCTGGGGTCCCTACGCTGATAAGCTCCTAGATCAGGCAAAGATTGATGACAAGGACCTTCCCTCAGAACTGACAGAGAGAGAGAGTGTACCTTCCCCAGAAGCAGGCATCCTGAATTTGGACTTCTAGTCTCCTAAACTATGAGAGAATAAATGTTTGTTTGTTAAAGCCATCCACTTATTGTATTTCTGTTACAGCAGCACTAGATAGCTAAGATACCATCTGAGAGTTGTGCTATCTGAAATTCTTGCTAATTTGTTATGTCTGCTGA
The DNA here is from genome assembly GCF_024166365.1 of Elephas maximus indicus. Classification (NCBI taxonomy): domain Eukaryota; kingdom Metazoa; phylum Chordata; class Mammalia; order Proboscidea; family Elephantidae; genus Elephas; species Elephas maximus. The sequence goes on along the minus strand of NC_064837.1, from coordinate 44,670,654 downwards.
TTCTTGCTCATTGTGGATTATTTCCTTGTAGAACTCATTTCTCACTGGGCATTTTCTTGGGGGAATTCTGTATGAACCCAGATAAGTTTAAAATTTTTTTCAGCCCAGGGACATCCCTGGTTCAAAATGACTTTTAATGCCAGTTCATCAGCTTGGGCATTCCTGGACCACAGGGTATAGATTTTAATCCAAAACTGACATATAATCCTGTAGTTACGAATTCTCAGGAAAGCTTCTGTTTCCTACCCAGAGCCAGGAATAGGCAGACAGTCTTCCTTGTTCCCAAGATTCTTTTTTTAAAGTCTACCCTTTTCCAAAAGGTGTAGCCTTTTGATGATCTTAGCTTTGTTTGGTAATTTCAGTCCCACTCCCTACCTTTACACAGACACCAAAACCTTCTATTCCCATAGGGGATTAAAGCTCAAGCCACTTAATTTCCAAAACTGACACCCCTTTCTTTATCCCACCATATTCCCAGCCATGGCAGCTTAAGTGTAATACTACATGTTTACTGATTTGGTTTTAAGTTCTTTCTTTGTTTTTGATCCCTAAGGATTTTCCTTACTATCTTGTGAGTTCAGTTATGCATTCAAAAGCAAGCGTGTATCCCCATGAAACATCTCTCCTCCCCCTGCTTAAAAAACCCCTTTTGGGACATCTAAGTCAATTGGCATAAAAAAATTTATTAAGAAAACATTCTGCATCCCACTTTGAAGAGTGGCGTCTGGGGTCTTAAACACTAGCAAGCAGCCATCTAAGATGCATCAATTGGTCTCAACCCATCTGGATCAAAGGAGAATGAAGAACACCAAGGACACAAGGAGATTATAAGCCCAAGAGACAGAAAGGGCCACATGAACCAGAGACTACATCATCCTGAGACCAGAAGAACTAGATGGTGCCTGGCTACAACCAATGACTGCCCTGACATGGAACACAACAGTGAACCCCTGAGGGAGCAGGAGAACAGTGGGATGCAGACCCCAAATTCTCATGAAAAGACCAGACTTAATGGTCTGACTGAGACTAGAAGGACCCCGGTGCTCATGGCCCCCAGACCTTCTGTTGGCCCAGGACGGGAACCATTCCCAAAGCCAACTCTTCAGACGTGAATGGACAATGGGTTGGAAAGGGATGCTAGTGAAGAGTGAGCTTCTTGGATCAGGTGGACACTTGAGACCATGTTGGCCTCTCCTGCCTGGAGGGGAGATGAGAGGGTGGAGGGGGTTAGAAGCTGGCGAAATGGACACGAAAAGAGAGAGTGGAAGGAGAGAGCAGGCTGTCTCATTAGGGGGAGAGTAATTGGGGGTGTGTAAAAAAGCAAGGTGTATATGGGTTTTTGTGTGAGAGACTGACTTGATTTGTAAACTTTCACTTAAAGCACAATAAAAATTATTTTAAAAAAACCCTTTTTATGTTTGTACTTGTTGTTATAGTACAACAGCTGATAAAATTTGGTAGGGGAGGTGTTGTTTTTGTCTGTGGGAAATTTGTAATTTGGGTATAATATGGAATACATTTTATTTTAATCGTCAAAAACAAGCCTATAGATTTAAAAATATGTTGTTTTTGTTGTTAGGTGACGTTAAATCAATTCCGACTCATAACAATCCTATGTATAACAGAATGAGACACTGCCCAGTCCTGTGCCATCCTCACAGTCATTGCTATGTTTAAGTCCATTATTGCACCCACTGTGTCAATCCATCTCATTGAGGGTCTTCCTCCTTTCACTGGCCCTCTATTTTACCAAGCATGATGTCCTTCTGCAGGGACTGGTCCCTCCTGATAACATATCTAAAGTATGTGAGACGAAGTCTCGCCATCCTTGCTTTTATGAGGCATTCAGGCTGTATTTCTTCCAAGACAGATTTGTTCATTCTTCAGGCAGTCCTTGGTATATTCAATATTCTTTGCCAACACCATAATTCAAAAGCATCAATTGTTCTTCGCTTTCCCTTATTCATTGTCTAGCTTTCACATGCATGAGGTGATTGAAATACCACGGCTTAGACCAGGTGCACTTCAGTCCTCAAAGTGACATCTTTGCTTTTTAACACTTAGAAGAGGTCTTTTGCAACAGATTGGCCCAATGTAATACACTCGGCCCTCTGTATCTGGGCGTTCTGCATCCTGGGTGCAGCCAATTGCAGATTAAATATATGTATATACATATATATATATATATATATATATAAAGTTCCAAAAAGCAAAACTTGAATTTGCCACATGCCCAGCACTACACTGAATCCACACAAAATTAAATGATGTGTAGGCCTACCCTGCTGTAGCCGCCTTCCATTCTCAGATCCTCAGCCTCTCTCCAGCACTCGTTGTTTGAGCGTTGTTTGCCTCACTTCTCTGTCTTTTGTTACTTGTGTGCACCCTTTATTTCTGTGAAAAAAAAATGACTCCTAAAAAGCAATTAAGTGTATGGTTTATTCACACAATGGAATATTATGCGTCGATAAAGAACAATGATGAATCTGTGAAACATTTCATAACATGGAGGAATCTGGAAGGCATTTATGCTGAGTGAAACTAGTCAGCTGCAAAAGGACAGATATTGTATAAGGCCACTAATATAAGAACTCGAGAAATAGTTTAAACAGAGAATATTCTTTGATGGTTATGAAGGGGAAAGTGGGGGGAGATGGGTATTCACTAATTAGATAGTAGATAAGAACTACTTTAGGTGAAGGAAAAGACAACATACAATACAGGAGAGGTCAGCACAACTGGAATAAACCAAAAGCAAAGAAGTTTCCTGAATAAACTGAATGCTTTGGAGGCCAGCGTAGCAGGGGCGGGGGTTTGGAGACCTTGGTTTCAGGGAACATCTAAGTCAATTGGCATAGTAAAATCTATTAAGAAAACATTCTGCAACCCACTTTGGAGAGTGGAGTCTGGGGTTTTAAACGCTAGCAAGCAGCCATCTAAGATACATCAATTGGTCTCAACCCACCTGGACCAAAGGGGAATGAAGAACACCAAAGACTCAGGGTAATTATCAGCCTATAAGCCCAAGAGACAGAAAGGGCCACATAAACCAGAGACTACATCAGCCTGAGACCAGAAGAACTAGATGGTGTCCAGCTACAATTGGTGACTCACTGCAAGGGAACACAACGGAGAATCCCTGAGGGAGCAGGAGAGCAGTGGGATGCAGACCCCAAATTCTCATCAAAAGACCAGACTTAATGGCCTGACTGAGACTAGAAGGACCCCAGAGGTCACGGTCCCCAGACCTTCTGTTAGCCCAAGAAAGCAGGAACCATTCCTAAAGCTAACTCTTCAGACAGGGATTGGACTAGACTGTGGGATAGACAATGATACTGGTGAAGAATAAGCTTCTTGGATCAAGTAGACACATGAGACTATGCTGGGATCTCCTGTCTGAAGGGGAGATGAGAGAGTAGAGAGGGTCAGAAGCTGGCCAAATGGGCATGAAAGAAATAGAGGAGGGAAGGAGTGTGCTGTCTCATTAGGGGGAGAGCAATTAGTAGTATATAGCAAGGTGTTTATAAATTTTTGTATGAGAGTCCTACTTGATTTGTAAACTTTCACTTAAAGCACAATAAGAAAAATTTTTAAAAAAGCAATTAAATGGTCAAAGCAATCCCTCAACAGCTAAGAGGGAGCATAAAGTACTATTTATATAGCTCGTTTACATAGCATTTACATTATATTAGGTATTATAAGTAATCTAGAGATGATTTAAAGTATACAGGGGGATGTGCAAGTAGGTTATATGCAAATACTGCACCATTTTATATAAGGTACTTGAGCATCTGAGAATTTTAGTATGGGGGGGGAGGGCCTCTGGAACAAATTCCCAATGGATACAAAGGGATGACTATACACTGTTTGATTTCTTGCTGCTTCCATGGGTGTTGATTGTGGATCCAAGTAAAACAACATCCTTGACAACTTCAATCTTTTCTCCGTTTATCATGATGTTCCTTATTGGTCCAGTTATGAGGATTTTTGTTTTATGTTGAGGTATAATCCATACTGAAGGCTGTGTTCTTTGATCTTCATCAGTAAGTGCTTCAAGTCCTCTTTGCTTTTAGCAAGCAAGGTTGTGTTGTCTGCATATTGCAGGGTATTAATGAGCTTTCCTCCAATACTGATGCCCTGTTCTCCTTCACATAGTCCAGTTCCTTGTATTATTTGCTCAGCATACAGATTGAATAAGTATGGTGAAAGAATACAACCCTGACACACAACTTCCCTGATTTTAAACCACGCAGTATCCCCTTGTTCTGTTCAAACGACTCCCTCTTTGTCTATGTACAGGTTTCTTATGAGCACAATTAAGTGTTCTGGAATTCCCATTCTTCTCAACGTTATCCATAGTTTGTTACGATCCACACAGTCGAATGCCTTTGCATAGTCAATAAAACACAGGCAAACATCTTTCTTGTATGCTCTGCTTTCAGCCAATATCCACCAGACATCAGTAATGATATCCCTCGTTCCCCATCCTCTTCTGAATCTGGCTTGAATTTCTGGCAGTTCCCTGTCAATGTACTGCTGCAATCATTTTTGATTTATCTTCAGCAAAATTTTACTTGCTAAAAACATACTTGTCATATTTTATGCAACATTTCTAGGTGTTTGTAGCAAGAGAATTTTCAGAATATTTGGTCTGTGGTATTGTCAGACATGGAAGTGCAGCAGTCATATTTGTACTGTCCCCTAGCCATGGCTGATTGATCTAACATTGTCTATACTAACTCTCCTATATGTTCTCCTACATTTTGTTCAGTCTGCCTGAAGTAGCCTCATGCACTCTCACCATCTCACTTGATATAGCTAACTTATATTTATCCTCAAAACTTAGCTCAGAAACCATTTTTTTCAAAAAGTTTTTGGTTCTGTCCAGATGGAGTTAGCTTCTCCCTTCTTTAATTAGTTTTATTTTGGTATTTATTAACAATATATTTTTGATCATTTGTTTACATATTTATTTTCTAATTTTGAGTTTCTTTAAAATTTTTTTTTTTTTTTTTTTTTTTTTAGGGTGGTATAAAAATGGCATGGCATCAGACCTCCTCTAACTTCAGGGGTAGGAGACAGTCAAGATATGCATCAGCCCAAGGCTGATTCCTATGAGGTGGAGGTCAAATGTACCTCTACCCTCCAACCTTTTTACCGATTCTGACAACCAGTCATCCCTCCCATGGCACTCTCCACTTCTCTGCTGGGTTCAATAACTGGTTATAATGGCCACACAGAACTTGCAGACTATAGTCACGATTATGAGTTTTATTAAGGAAATAACAGGTTACAATTCAGTAGGAATGACTCAGGATACAGTTCTTCGATCAGGACAGCTGCTTCTCAGCCATACCCTCAGGCATGCCTCTCTCTCAGTCCTCAGCTCTCAGGCTGACATCTGCCCCTCTTGGGCAAGTGTTAAATGCTCTTTAACTCTGCCTATAAGTGCCCAGGGGCACCCCACTCCACCAGGATGTCTTCTGCCTCAAAGGCACTCAGCTCTCTCACATCACGAGTTGGTGAGCCTAGTCTACGGGTTCCATGTTGCTTCCATCTTGTGCCCTTTTCAATATTACAGCTTTCTCTCTTTCTCCTGGATCTAGGAGGTTCTCATCACAGGGACCCCAAGTCCAAAGGATGTGCTCTGCTCCCAGCTCTTCTTCTTGTTGTAGTGAGGTCCTTCTCCACCTTTGGGATTGGCTCCCTTTAAGTCTAGCAGATGGCAAAACTGACCAATCCCCTACAATGGTTCCAAGTACTGTATTTGTATAGTTCCACCCCCACTTGGGTTTCATGCACCTTATTTGCATTATTAGCAGGCTGTCCAATCCCCTTGTGGGTCACAAGCACTTTATTTGCATAGTCACACCAAATTATTTTATGGGAGTCACAAGACCATGGCTAGAAGGGCTATATAAAGTAATTCACTGCACTACAGCACAGACTGTTCTCATTCATCTGTGTACTCCCAGCACCAAGGACAGTGTTTGGTACATTTTTTTTTTTTTTTTACATACTAAGAGCTCAAAAATGTTTGTTGAACTCCTGAAGAGTAAGGACCTGGGCTTGAAAGAAAAGAGAGAAGATCTGAGATAAGACTCTAGGTGGAAGACTATAAGGTTTTGAATGGAGAGTCAGAAATGTCTTTGGAAAGAGGCACCTACTGGTGTCTTGTCATCCACAAGTTTGTTTCTTGTCTCCTTCGTCAAAGCATTTCTGCCTCCTCAGAAATCTTCTGAGTTCCCGGGGAAGTTGTTTGGCTACCTCAAGCCAGCTGGTATACTCCCAACTACCTTACACTGCACAACCTCTCCTGGTTTACCAGGATTTTCTACTTCAGTAATAAAAAGAATACTCACATATACCATCTCATTTAGTCTTTTATTCTCATTTATTCTTTATATCAATGGTGTTAAAGAAGGTATAAGCCCATTTTCTCCATGAAGACAGTCTTAAGGAGATTAAGGGCTTTGCCCAAATCACATAGCAGCAAGTAGCTGTGCCAGGATTTGAACCCTGTTTGTTTAACTCCAAAATGTACATTTTAAACTTGGCACTGAACTGCCTGCCTCTCAGTAGGTCATAGGAAAATCCTGACAACTCTGGATGTAGTTACGAATAGTGCTATGTGACAAATATTTATGTGAAAAAAACATTAATATATTTAGACAAAGTCAGGGAGTCAGGAATGATCCTCATGGAAAAATAACTTGTTCTAGTGTAGTAACAGAAAGGGAACTTTCACTGACCACCAACACATGCCCGGTATTTATTTTACCTAGTATTTCTATAAGACAAGTATTATTAATTCTATTTTACAAGTTCTTCAGTTTTAGGGAGACACAAGAGCTTGGTTAAAAGCTTGTGGTTTTCAAGCTTGAGAAAGATATTCTGTAACATGGGATAATCTGTAAAATGGGGATAATAATACTTAACCTCAAAGGGTTGTTTTAAGAATTAAATAATATAATAGGTGAAAGCACCTAGCTAGCATAGTGCTTGCCATATGATGAGGCCTCGACAAATAAATGGTAGCTTAGAACACTTAGGCCAAGGGAGACTTGGTAATCTGCTCAGAGTTACATATATCCAGTTATATGGCCAAAACCAAAAACCAAACCCACTGCCGTCGAGTCGATTCCGACTCATAGTGACCCTATAGGGCAGGGTAGAACTGCCGGTGTTTCCAAGGAGCGCCTGGCAGATTTGAACTGCCGACCTCTATGGTTAGCAGCCATAGCACTTAACCACTATGCCACCAGGGTTTCCAGTTATATGGCAGAGAAACTCGAATCTGTGTGGTGTCAAAATTCCACACTCTTTCCATTATACCACGCTGGCAGGACGTTTCAAGTCTTCTTAATCTTAAAATGTTTTTCTAAGAGTCCAGAGTTCTGGCTTTCAGATTAGCATATATTCAAAAATTGAAAAGATGAAAACATAAATCAACCCATTACACCATCCAGAGTTAACCGTTAATATTTTTATTTTCTTCCAATCTTTTTCCATGCATTTTTTCTTTTTCACAATGCTATAGTTTTACATTTTTCATGTCTTGTAACATGAAAATTTTCTCAACATACTCTTCAAAAACATGATTTTTAATATCTGCTTATTTCATGAAGTGAAGATACCATAATTTATTTAACCATTTACCATTGGTTGAACATTTACTTTTTTCCAATGTTTAATAAACTCTGAACAGAACCTTTGGCTGTATTCCTGGTTATTTCCTCAGGATAAATTCACTAGAAGTTACACTATTGTGTAAAAGAAAATGAAAGTTTAAAGGCTCGCAATTCCTCGAGAATTTCTGGGTCAAAAGGGCTGGATTATTCAAAAGCTTTCAATTAGTCTTGCCAAGTTGCTTTCAAGAAAGGTTTTTAATTCATATTCTCACTGGCAATAGAAGAAAGTGCCTGGATCACATTAATAAAAAGAACTCTGCACTTCTGATAAGTGCAAAGTGGTGCGTTTTAAACTTGTATTTCTTTGATTAGTAAGGCTGAACATTCTCTCTTGCAATTTATATTTCTTCTTCAGTGAATTGACTGTTTCTATATTTTGCTCGTTTTTCCATCGGAGTGTTTTACCCTTAGAATGTTGTTTTTACAAGATAAAAAATACTTTTAAGAAAATGATCTGGCTGCTGGTCCATGACTGCTGAACGCCCACAGAGGCCGATAAGAGCAGCCTGCCCCACTTCCGAACTTTCAAGCCCAGCAGGTGATTCTTACAAATCGCTTAAGTAGGAAACTGCTGCAAAGGCGTTGGCTTTGGAGAGGAACGTCTCGCGGGATCTCAGTTTTCGTAAGGGGTAGGTTAGTCTCCGACCGGACTACAAATCCCAATATGCAACGCGCCCCAAGGCCGGCGCGCTCGAATGAAGGCTCAGGGCCAAGGTCAGGTGTCTGCCTGCGTAATGCATCCGGCCATCTCTCCCACGCCTTTTTGCTCAGCTTCCACCTTGGTCGCCATTTTGTGCGGGAGGTTACGGAACCTCTGTGTCCTGCCGACTCTATGGTCGAGCATTTCGGGACTTGACCAATCTTAAACTAGATCTCGGAGTAAGCCCCGCCTTTACCCGCATGGAGGCGGGAATTGCCACGAAGCTCCTGTGGAGAGAGAGGAAGAAGTTGCATAAAACCAATAAGAAAGGAGGAGTCGGTGACGTCAACCAATGGGGCACGGGGGGAATTGCGGCCAATGAGAGCGGAAGGACCCCAGGACACGTGGGTGGGGTAGCTGAGCGCTGAGACTCAGAGCTAAAGCTGAGAGGTGAGTCAGTCACCTTGAGGGGGCCGAGCGCTGCGGTCCGAGCAGGGGCAATAGGACAGTGGGAGTGCAGGTGACTTGGGGCCAGGAGCCAGCGACCGCAGGGTTGTGGGCTGGGCTATGTGAAGGGGCCTTTGCCCCCAGGACCGGCAGAGGCGGTGGGAGTCTGTCGCCTTACTAATTCATGTTAGTTACCAACGGTAATGAGCGATTGACTGTCCCGGCTGGGGCAGACTGAGGACAGCTGTGTAAGTTGGGCAGGACCCTTCACGGCACCTGCCCAGTATCTGCTTTAAGCCTTCTCGGGAGACCATCCTTTTTCGCAACGTTTTTCTCCTGGGGCTTCGACCTCTTTTTTTCCTGTCCTTCCGCTCTCCGTGACCTTCTTTGCAGACCTGCCGCACTGAAGGTGGTGGACCAGGGAGTTCGCGCTGGCCCTCTGACCTCTAATGCCCTCCTTAGCTGGGGCACGGTGTAAGGAAGAGCGTGGCCCAGGGAGGACAAGCGGGAGTAGAGGGGACGACCAAAGGTCGCCATTGTCACCAAACGACCAGGCTCTCAATGAAACTTCTTTTTTCCCCTCTATAGACTGAAAATATGCAGACCACCGGTGCATTACTCATTCCTCCAGCTCTGGTAAGCTGAGGCTCCGGGGTGATCTGTAGAGCCTGTTACGGGAGCCATCGAGGTTTAATGAATGAACTGAGAGGCGCTTGGTATCCTGATGATGTTGGCTCTTTGGGGAAACTATAGAATGTGATGCAGGCAGTCCCTCTTTATTTGGGACTGTAGAATCAAGCAGGTTAAACCAACTACCTTGGGTTTAGAATGTTCTCAGAGAGTCTGGGTCTGACCTTTACCCCAGTCTGACTTGGCCTTAGCCAGGTAGCCCACTAAAGCTGTGGTTCTCAATTTTGGCTACCCGTTAGAATCATCTGGGGAGTTTTTAAAAAATCCTAATGCCCAGGCTGCACCCTGGACCAATTACATCAGTGTCTGGGAATGAGAGTGGAATGCAGGCTTTTGTATTTTTTAGAACTCCCTAGGTGATTCTAATGTAAAGCCAAGCTTGAGAACTACTGCACTAAAAAATATTCCAAGAAAGCCATGTTACAGAAGGTTCTGCTTAGATGGCTGTTTCAGGAGCCTCACCAGGTTTACTGGCCCACCCTATCCAGGAAGCATAGCAGTTAGTAAATTTTAGCAAAATAAAATTTCTTACCTCTGGTTCATTTGAGGTGCATAGGAATTCCACGTACCTGGTTTGATATTAGCATGAATTTTTGTTTCATTCTGGGATACCAACTGAGGCTATGCCTGTGGAGGTGAACTTTGGTACATGGTTTTGAATGGTGAAGGTCACCACTGCTGAATACACCAGGGTCTCAAGACAGCTGTCTTCCTTGTGCAGGCCTATCTGGTAGAAAAAGGAATAAATTAATTGACCTTGAACACACTGAACTTTTTCTGTTTATGATGTTTATAGTCATTTTTGGCAGAAGCTCAACAGCTAAGTATTTTTGTTTTTTTGCATGTCTGTGATTTTATAGGTCCGCTTTTGTACCAGGGGTCTAATCAGGCCTGTGTCTGTCTCATTCCTGAGTAGGCCAGAGATCTCATCTAAACAGGTAAGGCAGTAAGGGCCCTGTTCCGAATTTCCTCAGTTTGGGTAAATTGAATTGCCTTTAGGCAGAAGTCGTAGGAAGAGAATGTGAACTGTTCTTATAGTCTCCTAAGATGATCATTGTAGGTAAGAAACTTGCTAAAAGTGAGGTTTCCCTAACCCACAAAGTTTCCCTAGCCCTGTCTGAGAATACACTCCAAGACTGATTCCCAGCATACTTTGCAATCAGAGCATGCGGTACTTGCCAGGCAGTTTGCCAACAGTTTCACAGAGTGCAGGTGGGTGGGGTGAGGGGGGTGGAGTCCGTCGCCTGTCTTTGTGCCTCACTATCTCCTTATGCTCACTCTTCCTGTCTCTCCCTTTTCTCTCTCTCCCTCACTATTTTCCTCTCTCTTACCTTCCCTCCACCACTACCTCTCCTTCTAGCTTTCCTACAGCTGCTCCCCACTCCAGGTGGCCAGACGGGAGTTCCAGACCAGTGTTGTATTCCGGGACGTTGACACAGCTGCCAAGTTTATTGGTGCTGGGGCTGCAACAGTTGGTGTGGCAGGTTCAGGGGCCGGCATTGGGACAGTGTTTGGCAGCTTGATCATCGGCTATGCCAGGTAAGTTTTCGGGGTGGCCTAGAGTATCCCTCACCATGAGTTCTACCCTATTTGGGGGACGAGGAGTGGCTTCCTTCAGGAGACTGGAGGTTGATTTTATTTGCTTCCTGTTTTCTCCAGTGACCTCAGAATCAGAATTTAAATATGTGTCTGTCTAACCTGGAAACCCTGGTGGTGTAGTGGTTAAGTGCTACGGCTGCTAACCAAAGGGTCGGCAGTTTGAATCCGCCAGGCGCTCCTTGGAAACTCTATGGGGCAGTTCTACTCTGTCCTATTGGGTCGCTATGAGTCGGAATCGACTCGACGGCACTGGGTTTGGCTCGGTTTTGGTTCTGTCTAACCTGGCTCACTTAAATTCTGCTTGACCATCCAAATCCCCTGGAAATGTGCAGGATAGGCCCTCTCCCGGTCATAGCAGTCCTCATCCACCTCACCCTCCTTGCCCTCCACTGCCAGCATGACCTCACCCCCTCTTTTCCCTGGGCTGGCATCAATCTCTGTCCCTGGCAGGAACCCGTCTCTTAAGCAGCAGCTCTTCTCCTATGCCATTCTGGGCTTTGCCCTGTCTGAGGCCATGGGGCTCTTCTGTTTGATGGTCGCCTTCCTCATCCTCTTCGCCATGTGAGGCTCCGTGGGCGTCATCTACCCGTCCCTACTGCTTCGGCTCCAGGCCATGCCCCGTGCTGGAGTATGCTGACCTATACCATTAAACACAACGTTTCTCTAAATCCATATGCTTGTGCCTCTGTCCTTTTGCCCTTGGGGAGGGCCTTGGTGCAAAGGAAGGGAGAAGGAATTAGGTCAGCCAGGGGTGACTAGGAACTCCTCAGGACTGAGCAGTAACACAGCCATAGCTGTGAGAGCACATGGGTTCTCTCCATCTCCCAGGAGGAGCATGGGTTTGTCCCAGTAAGGATAACTGATGCTTTCTCCCCATCCAATTTAATGTTAGTTTGTAGCATTTTGAGGAAGCTTAACTTGCACAGAGCTCAGCACCAAGAGCTTTACATTTGTTATCTCCACAACTCTGTGAATTATAAGCACAACTATTAACCCTATTTCCAAAAGAGAGAACTAAGGCTTAGAGAGGCAAAATAACTTGTCCAGGGTCACAGAGCTGGTCAGTGGCAGAACTGGGGATTCCCCCTCCAGCCAGCCTAAACCTTTAACTGCTGTGCTGTCCCACCTGTTTTCATTTTGGTCCCACAATTAAGGTGACACAGATAGGGAGACTTGGTTCCAAAGAAGTTGTAGAGCAGGTTAGAGGTGGAGCTAGGTCTTCCTCTGCTTGGATTTAGCCCCACTTGTTTTATTTTCATTATCAAAGATGCTTTCTTAGAGTACTTAAATGTTCTTGGGTAAAACAAATAAGATACACAGTCCCTGTTCTTGGGTAATTTATGATCTTAGCTTTGCTAGAGACAAAAAGAGTGTTTTCTGAGGTGACCCAACTAATGAATTGCCTAGAAAGCTTCATGCAGCATCTTCCTTGTGGTCTCACAAGTTTGTGTACAACGGTCTTCCCCCTGCTTGGCTAACCCAAAAAAAAAAAAAAAAAAAAAACCGTTGTCACTGAGTCAATTCCGACTCATAGTGACCCTGTAGGACAGAGTAGAACTGCCCTGTAGAGTTTCCAAGGAGCACCTGGTGGATTGGTGACCTTTTGGTTAGCAGCCATAGCACTTAACCACTATACCACCAGGGTTTTTTACTTTGCTAAAGTGGGCCTGAAATCCCAGGTAAGATAATGCTAAGTTGATATAACAATAGCTGCTGCGTCTCTAAGCCCCAGCAGGGGCAATCCATGGACAGGGAATTAATGCAGTGGTACTGGGGGATGGAGTCAGTGTCAAGTTGGATGATTTTAAGAGGAGTAATAATTTACAAGTGGAAGCCATTTTGTGAAAGTCTTCTGTTTCACAACTTATTGCAAAACATCTATGAAATAGTGAAACCAAGAACATTCCCAATTAGTGTTAAGAACACCTTCTAACTGAAAGACAGCTAACAAAGAGGATTAAAACATTCCAAAGGATGTGCCTGTGAGAATGGATTCAGTCTATATGCAATTGAAAGACAATCATTCAGGTGTTTTGGTTACTAAGCACCTTCCTCAGTTACTAAGCACCTTCCTCGGAGCTGTGGGGAGAAGAACAAATGTAAGATCCTTGCCCTCAAGGAACTTGGAACATCCAGACAAATAGAAATAATAGTGAACAATGCCATTTGTTATGTGGATACAGAAGCTATTTGCTGTGAAAATTCCAAGAGGAAAACCAAGGAGGCTAGCATTAGTTGTAGTAATATTGACTAACATTTGAGCACTTGTATGTCACGGGTGGTGCTAAGCACTTCCCTGGACTAACTTAATCCAACGAGATGTCATTTTATAGGTAAGGAAACTGAGGGAGGCTTAGGAGGCATCCTGCCTAAGGTCACATAGCTGGTTAATAAAGCTGGGATTCCAGCTCCAGAAACTTATTATCACTGCTGACTCTTCTGACGTTTGTAGAGGTTCAGTGACTTGTCCAAGGTCGTACAGCAGGCCAACAATTCCAGTTCAAGTCCGTCTGGTATTCATCCAACAGTCACGGTCCTTATACCACAGAGTTTCTCAACCTCAGCACATTTGGGGCCAGATGATACTTTGTGGTGGGTGGCTGTTCTGTAGGATGTTTAGCAACATCCCTGTCCTCTACCCATGACATACCAATAGCAACATCTTTCTCCTCCCCTCCCTGCCCAGTTGTGACAACCAATGGCCAAATGTCAGATATTGCCAAATGTTCCTGGCTGGGGGACAGAATCACCCCTGATTGAGAACCACCAGTCTACCATAATCTGTTGCTTGTCCTTTAAGCCTCTATACCTAAGTAACTTCTTCAAGGTTGCCATGCAAGCCAGGGATAGAACCTGAAGTAGAGCCCAGGAATCTCAGAGCCACAGGGAAGGAATGGGACTGAGGCTGAACTGGCAGCTGAGGAATTGCCAAGGGAGCAAGGGATTAACTAGTAATGCTGTTATGCAAACGGAACTCCATAAACCTTTGCGCTGTCAGGCTGCCATCCTTGCTGCGTCACTACCCTCTGGTGATTATCAAGGAACACCCCTCAGGAAAGGTGGTTGCCTTTTCTTTCCTGTGAAGCTCCAGTAATCTAGTTTTTGCCGAACAACTGGTAAGAATTTTCTTTCACTACAGGTTCCAGACACCCTTGGAATTGTTGGGACTTAAAAACCCAAACTAGCAGCATTGGGAATGTGGTTGGTGGACCCATTAGAGCCATAGAGAGTTGGTGGTGGGGGGGTTGCTCTCCCAATCCCAACCTGGCTAGTTAGTCCCATAACTTTACCTGGAGGTTCTTTAGGAACTTGGACTGGCCCATGGATGGGCCGTTTTGCTTAGTGCTAGATATTTGTGAGTGGATATGGAGATGCATTTTTCTTGGGAGAAGGTCCATAGCTTTCACTATATTTTCAGAGGGGTCAAAATCAAACCCATTGTTGGTGAGTCTATTCCAACTCATAGCAATAGCAACCAAAAAAACAATCCAACTACCACCTTAAGAGTTCAGCACCGAGGCAAAGATCATGGCCTTGGAAGTCAAGACAGTACAAAGTCCAGCCCTGCTACTTCCTAACTGAGAAGTTAATTGTCTCGCCTGAGCCTTGATTTCCTCATCTTTAAAGAGGGGGATAAGTACAATTTGTAGTGGTTGTGACAACAAAATGAGATTATGTAGGTAAACATGCCAATAATGAGATAATACATGTATAATATACATGTGCAGTATTAATGAGACACATATATATGGGTGGTGCAGTGGTTAAGCACTCAGCTGCTAACCAATAGGTTGGTGGTTTGAACCCATCATCCACTCAGTGGGAGAAAGATGTGGCAGTCTACTTCTGTAAAGATTTACAGCCATTGAAACCCTGTGGCACAGGTCTACTCTGTCCTAGAAAGTCACTATGAGTCAGAACCAACTTGACAGCCATGGGTTTAGTTGAGTTTGGGTGACATACACACACACACACACATATTAATGAGATATACAAATATATGTATTATTAAATATATTTTTACCTAGAAGCCTCAAAACGCCCAGTCCAAGTTCTGATTTCTTCTCTTCACCCAGGATTTATGATCTTGACTGGGAACTCAAGTTTCATCTCTCTCTGCCATTGAGCCTAAGACAAAAGACAGCCGTGGAGGGGTAAGGGGACACAGGGCTCTGAGGAAGGGGAGGAGAAGTATCTTCTCAGAGAATATTTTGTTACAAGTTGGAGCATAGTAGTGACCTGAACTCTAGGGCACTTGCCAGCTCTTGTCCTTGGGGAAGGGCAGTTGCCTAATTGCCATGAGCAGGATGCTACCAAACTTCATTGCACCAAGGGACCTCCTCAAAGCAGGGCAGTCCTGTTGCTAGGGGAGGAAGGAGAGACGTTCCTGTAGGAAGACTGCTCATTTCTCACCCATCCTCAGAGGGCATGGGAGTGGCTCCAGAAGGCATACTCTTACCCTCTGGTCAAGCTGCCAGTGAGATGCAGTTGGGCGCTGCCTTGAGAAAGTCACTGAGCACTGGACTGAGTAGTGCCAGCTCACGAGGTTCAGCTAGCCTCTCTCTGGGCTTTCCTTTCTCCCAGCTTAAAGGCCTCCTGGAGGTGTGGGTGTTGAGCTGGTCCTTTTTAAGCCACTCCCATCCACAAGCTATGGAAACCCTGGTGGCATAGTGGTTAAGTGCTACGGCTGCTAACCAAAGGGTCGGCATTCAAATCTGCCAGGCGCTCCTCGGAAACTCTGTGGGGCAGTTCTACTCTGTCCTATAGGGTTGCTATGAGTTGGAATTGATTCGACGGCACTGGGTTTGGTTTGGTTTTATCCCCAAGCTCTTCAGTCGACCTGCAGGTTCTTTGTGCAAGCTTGCCTCTGCCCTGTCTGAGGGGAGGAGGAGGTGAGATCCTAAAGATCCATGCCCAGGGAAGGGCAACTAGCTACCTTATCCTTAATTCTATTCTGTTCACCATTTATACAACACCCATTGAATGTCAAGTCCCAGGGGTGCAAGGATAGGTGCCCTGCACTTCCTGCCCTGGAGGAGGTCACACCTAGTGGCCAGACAGATGAGTAACCAAACTAAAATAAACTAAAATAAAAAGTAGTAGGTGTGAAGAGTCAGCCATGAGAACCAAAAGAAGAAATAATTTAAAATGACTAATTATTAAATTATTAAATTTTTTAATTATTAATAATAATACTCCTGGAAGTGTTTAAGCTTGTCAGAGAAAGTCATATCCCAGCCAGCTTTGAAGGATGAGTAAGAATAATAAGAGTTAATAATTATTGGACATTTACTCTGGCCTGGCATTGTGCACATTCATTATCACACTCTCTTTACTTAGTACCTGTTGCCATTGATTTAATTCCAACTCACAGCGATCCTATAGGACAAAGTAGAACTGCCCCATAGGGTTTCCAAGCAGTGGCTGGTAGATTGAAACTGCTGACCTTTTGGCTAGCAGCCAAGCTCGTAACCACCGCACCGCTAGGGCTCCCTTTACTTAGTACCTGCTATTATTTTCCCAGTTTTACAGATGAGGAACAGAAGCTCAGAGAGGTCAAGAAATTTAGTGTTTCCCGTGGTAGAGGGAGAGTATTCCAAGTACAGAAAATATCGTGAGCAAAGGCCCGGAGGAAAGAAGACACATGGACAAGAGAGGTGCTGATTGTCTGTGTACTACTTGCCACTTTACAAAACACCTTAGGAAATGTCACACTGAATATCAGAAGAACCCTGAGAGGTAGGAGTTATCACCATTCTGGGAAAGCAGACAAAGGTCAAAGAGGCTAAGAGTGGAGTGCAAATTAGGAGCTTAAACCTCCTTCTTCTGAAGATCAGCTAAGTGTTTTGTGTTCATGGCCCAGAAGTCAGGAGGAGATCCACTGAGGAATCCACATCCTCTCACCCCATGGTCCGCCTTTTGGGAGTCTACAGTCTATAGCCATGGAGGAGCTATGGAGTAGTGTTTTTCCATGTGAGAAGTCACCTGACAAGTTGGGCTTTGAGCACTTCACCGAATAAATAAAAAAAAAAAACCCGCTGCCGTCGAGTCGATTCCGACTCATAATGACCCTATAGAACAGAGTAGAACTGCCCCATAGAGTTTCCAAGGAGCGCCTGGCGGGTAAATAATACCCAAGCAAAATTCTGGAATCCTTTAAAAATGAATGAAATATATAGTTTGAATCGGCAATAGACACATACTTAAAAGGTATGAGGTATGTACTCTGTAGCCCAACTTGCTGGCAACCAATCTATCCAGAAGCAACCACTGTGCCAGTGTCTCATGTATCCTTTCAGAGATATTCTGGTATCTTTATTATAGACTGATAAAACACTGTGCCGATAAAACATGAAATCCATGTAAGATACTACATTAATTCATTCTGCTTCGTGTTAAGTGCCAAGGCTGTGCTGGGCCCTGTGCTGGATTCATAGGTAACATACGGTCTAGAGCCCCAAGGGTTTATATTGTGTATTTGTGTGTTTGTGTTGGGAGAGGGGAGCAGGACGCAACAGGTACCAAACAACCATTAGTACAATGGCCCAAACCAAACCCGTTGCCGTCAAGTCGATTCTGACTCATAGCGACCCTATAGGACGGAGTAGAACTGTGTCAGTTTCCAAGGAGCACCTGGTGGATTCAAACTGCCAACCTTTTGGTTAGCAGCCACAGCGCTTAACCACTACACCACCAGGGTTTCCTTAGTACAAGGTACTATATGATAAATGTGGGAGAGTTCCAAGCAATGATGTCCCACATAGTGGCTAGAACTTCTCTAGATTCAGACAGAGTTGGCTTACAGCCCCAATTGTGCCACTTGCTAGCAGTGTGACCCTGCGTAAGTGACTGAATCTCTCTCCGTAAGCCTGTTTTTCCATCTGTTGAAACAAATAATAGTACTTCATAGCCCTCAAAAAATGTTGGCCATTATTATTCAGGTCCATGGTCCTTTATTGGAAATCCACAAAGCTCTCAAAACTGGACATTTTAAAAACAAATTTGGCAGCAAAATGAGATCCAAAGTGAGACTCTTCATACAGTTTAGTATGAATATTCATAAATGTATCCAAATTAGTGTGAGTATTCATACACTTGGCTGCAGGAATATCAATATATTTGGTTACTGGGTGCTGCCCCAGGCCCTACTGAAGGTGTTACTCTAAATTTTGAAAAACATCTGGCCTCAAGGGTTTTTGGGTAAGATTACAGGCCTGTATTCTTGCTGGGAAGAAAAGGGAAAGCTCTTTTTCATCTCAGTAAAGTCTTGAGGAATCCTCCCAGGATATACACTCACAGCCCCTTGTCCTATGTATATTGAAGGATTTCTGGGAAGAGTACTGAGCTTAGTGTCAGGAGGCCTGGTTTTCTTCCCTGTGCTACCACTAACTTTCACCAAGTCTCTCTGGGTCTGTTTCAATATTCCTATGGCAACGCCTAGAGCAACAGTGCTTGACTGTTTAGTAGGCCCTCAATAAACGTGTGAAGTCTCTTTAAAATGAGGTGGCTTTTCATTTTGATTCCGTCCTAACTCTCGGTCCTGTTGCAGGCATGGTCATGGCAGCCTGCCTTTGGTGGGTGAGGGTACAGGAAGGAGGGATAAATCACGGAGCCTTTTGGACAGGAAGTCACCTAAGTAAGTCACCTCATTCAACCCTTAATCTCCCTGAAAGGAACCTGGGTCGGTCTCCAATCGTCCCCCACGGGCATGTCTGAGGCACATTCTCTTTAAGGGGTTGAGGGATATGGTTCTCCCTTCCTCCCTTTTCAACACTTAAAAATAAACTATTCCATGGAATTGGGCTCTCAACTGCACCTACACGTCCTGACACCCCTCAGAACCCATTCCCGCAAAGCGCGGGACCAACGCGAGCCCTAGACCCACGCTCGGCCCGCTAGTTCCTACCCCCTCCCACCCTGGAGGACCGTGGGTGGACGCTCTTGCAGAGAGCCTCTCGCTGGTTGGGGCGGGGGTGGGCGGAGCCAGCGCCGCCAGCGCAGCTCGGGTGGTGGAAAACCAGGGTGGGGACACTCTGGCCCAGCTCTCGGTGGTGCGGGAGCTGGAGGGAGCAGCGGCCGCTCTGGTCGGCGGACGTGCTGCCGTGCAGTCCCGGAAGCGAAGCAGCGATGGCGGAGAGTCCGACTGAGGAGGCGGCGACGGCGACGGCGGGGGCCGGGGCGGCGGGCCCCGGGGCAAGCGGCGTTGCTGGTGTAGTTGGCGTTAGCGGTAGCAGTGGCGGGTTCGGGCCGCCTTTCCTGCCGGATGTGTGGGCGGCGGCGGCGGCAGCGGGCGGGGCCGGGGGGCCAGGGAGCGGCCTGGCTCCGCTGCCCGGGCTCCCGCCCTCGGCCGCTGCTCACGGGGCCGCGCTCCTTAGCCACTGGGACCCCACGCTCAGCTCCGATTGGGACGGCGAGCGAACTGCGCCGCAGTGTCTACTCCGGATCAAGCGGTGAGCCGGGGTTTTTCCTCCCCTAGCCCCGAGCTCAGGGGCTCGACCTTCCCTGCCCCCCACCCTTTTCCACTACAACTCTACCTCTTCCCGCTGCCTCGCGCTTCCCTCGCGCCAGCCCAGCTCCAGGGCCCAGATCTTGCCGAGCCGGAGCGTCGGGATCCGTGACCGGTCTCTTCCCTACCCCATCCCACAAATCCCACAAGCACCAAACCCCCCTCCCGTAACCAAATTTCGACCCTATTCCTGGGCAACTTCCCACGGGCCCTCGGTCTGTCCCGGATACCCTCCCCCACACTCCCATACCTCCCGCCCGAAACCCGACCCTTTTGCGCTTCAGTAACACCCCCTCCCGCCCTCCGCGCCGCCCAACTCCCCCGTTTCCTACCCCAACCTTGCTGTACGCTGCCGGGAGGCCCCACCCATCTGCCTCCCCCCCCCCCCCGCCCCGTCTCCTCCCGAGCCCCGTTTGTAACACACACAGAGATTGTTTTACCCGGCCCCAGACTCGAGCCAGCCGTTCTTTTTACTGGCCATCTCCTCAAACTCCGTCCCATAGCCCTCTCCCCATGCCTAGATGACTTCCCTCATGTACCCGCAATCGTTCCGTGAACCCCCTTTTCAGTACCCTGAAGCTGTCCACTCTCACACCTGTCCAGGAACTCGGGCCTCCCTCCCCTCAGTCTTACTTTGGTTTGTAATATACCACTCAGGACCTTCTTTCCTGTATTTTTTTTCCTCTGGCTCATTTGGTTTATTTTTTCTGAAGCAAATATACCCAATTCAAATATAGGAACAAAAGCCTAAGTCCTTTCAGTGCTTATTTCTGGGATGGCTGATTTTAGATCGTATCATTTAACAGCCCTAAGCATAATACCTGTCGCATAGTGACTTTTAATCCTGAAACCACATTCTGCCTGTTCTTATGCCCCCATCACAAGCATCCTCATCCAGGTATCCTCATCCCCCCACATTCCAAGTGCCTTCAGATATCTACTTTTCAAAGTTGTAATAAAAATTAAACAGTACAATGTGTGTAAAGTACCTGGCATAGTGCCTGACACAGGATGCTTATTGTGATTTCTAATGTGAGAACCTCAGCACTCCTTCCCAACTCCTATACACCTTCAGCCGTTTCAGTCTTCAAATCCTGATACCCCTTGGAGTTTAGCCAATATCTCCTACCTCTGCTGTGCCACCTGTTTGAACTTTTTATGTTCCTAGCCACCCATACAAGTCCCTAGTCTTTTCCGCAACTAGAGCGTGCTTCTTTACATCCTTCCTCTCAACTGCTCTATTCCAGTTTGTGAGACATGACTTTGTTGTTGTTAGGTGCTGGTGAGTTGGTTCCAACTCATAGTGACCCTGTGTACAACAGAGCGAAACACTAACTTTAACCCCTTGAACATGACTTAGATGCTATAAATCTATAGTAGTCATCTTACAGATATGAGGTTCTCATCAATTTCATAGGGTCCCCCCTCCCCAGTCTGAAGAGATTGCTACCCTGTTAGTCCCCTGGGCAAGAAAAAGACCATTACAGTCTTGTTCCCTGCCAGCTTACTTGCTTCGTATGATCCCCTTCCCGACAAGGGTCACTGTGTGGTTATGGAATTAGTTTTTTAGTGGAGTTGATTACGTCTTTCTAGTTACTAAAAAATCTTCATTTAGCATTCTGTGTAGTACCTGGGAATCTCGGAGGTGGGGAGTGAATGAATTGCCATGTGGGAGGAAGTGAGAGTCAATGGGATGCAGCTTTTCCAGGGTGACATCAGATGCCAATGGGATCTCTGATTTTTTCCCTCATCTCTCTACTCTCTCCCTGAGGAAACAATGCCCCTTTGATAATAATTTGCGCTCTGCCTGCCTGACAAGTACTCAGCTGAGGTTTCTCAGCCAACAAGACAGTGCCAACATTTGTGGTACCAAGCACCACTTTCTCGAACCCTGGCCTCATTGATGTGATAACAACTGTCCTGCTCAAGGGATTCCCCTTTTGTCTCCTCTCCCTCACTCCCTCCCTCACCTCCTCTTTGGTGTTATACAGGGATATCATGTCCATTTATAAGGAGCCTCCTCCGGGAATGTTCGTTGTACCTGATACTGTTGACATGACTAAGGTATGTAACTTGGTGGGGGTTGGGGGTTATTGGGAAATTGGGCCCGTAACGTTGGAAGAGCCCAGAGAGGTTATGCAGCTCACCTCTCTGGTTATATAGATGAAGAAATCAAGACCCCCAGAGGGTAAGTGGCTTGCCCAAGGTCACAGTAAGGCGAGCAGAGGCTTGAACAAGATCCCAGGTGTCTGTTATTAGGGTGCTCGTAGGTACTGGTTGGCTTGGAAAATTCCAGTTTATGCCTGTTATCTCAGCATAATTATTAATAGGGCACTTTTTCACTCCCAGAAGTGCTCCAATTGGATGATAGATTATGTGGTCACCATATCCATTGTACCATCCAGCTCTTTCCCCACTCCCCACCTCGCCACACTTGACCTTTAAGTATAGTGCTATAAATCAGATGCAGGGAAGGCTGGGGATGAGGCCAAGCTTGGCTGAACAGTGTTTGCAGTTAAAGGGCCTTGTTTAGGCTCCTTTCCTTACTGATTGCCTTTGAATATCCTTCTACCCCAAAGACCGTTTCTCTCTTGTCCTCCGCAGAAACACAGAGAAAGCTTAGTGCGTGATGTCGAATTCCTCTGGCATAGATACCTAGGTTGCTTTGTCATTGAGTGCTCTACCCTCAGAAGTGAATTTGCACTTAAACTGGTGTTGGGAAGAAATCGGATTTCTTAAATCTAGTGTTGTTTAAATGAAAACTCTCTAAAGTTTCAAATTTCTTACAGTAAATACTCAGATTTTGTATTGTTGGTGTGTCTCAGTTGTTTTGAATAGATTTCCCTTTAAATTGATTTTTTCTTTTTAAATCTTTTTTTTATATAGTTGGAAATGTTTTCCTGGAACATTTTGTCCTCAGTTAAGTACCAGTGTTAATGTGACAGTCCCTGGGGTCCCAGAACTGATGCCAGGTTGAGACCAGCTGAACTTGCTATTCCAAATGTTTGAGGGTTAGAATATAATGTAGGGTACTGCCAGGGCGAGGTACAGACTATAGACTGGGGCATCGGACCCCAATGTCCTTTTTCTTCTTGCCGTTCGGTTTCTGAGCAGACTTAAGTGCCTAGGAGCCTTTGTGTTAAGAAGAAATGCAACTGATTCAGTTCAGATTTTTCTTCCTTTAGAAAGGGAACTCTTAAATACTGTTAAGTAATTATGGCTGGAGGAAGGGAATTTAGTGTTCTAAGGACTGATTTTTTTTTTTAAACCAGTAGTACTGGCGAAAGTTTAGGGAGTGGTCTAGTGGCTCTGAGTGGACCCTGAGTTTTCCTCATTTTTGTTTGTATTTTTGACGCAGCTGGATACTGCCTGAACCCCATCCTTAGACTTCTCCACAGTAGGTTTGATCCTCTGGGGAGGAAACAGATACCATAGACATCCCTCACAACCCTCAGCTCTGCACTGTTACTGGCGCTGTGGCCTCCAGTCCCTTTCCTCTTTCCATTTATCTTACCTTCCCTTCGTACCACATAAATGTAGAATGGAGTTGCATCCTACGCAAGTCTAACCTAGGTAAATTCAAGCATACATATTTAGTAAAAATACGGACTTTTTGGAACTGAAAATGCTAGAGTTGTATTTTAAGGTATATGCTATATTATGTTTTGCACATTGGTTTTTTATCCATTTGTTATACATAGCACTGAACAAGGAAGTCTGCATAGAAACTGCTTTAAGGGAGTTTTAGAAGGGATACTCAAGGGTAATTTTGTCTCAATTCCATTTTTACCTTGGGCTCTAACTTTAGAATGTAACCCCTGAATAAGATGGCACTCCACTGAAATGGAATGTATTAAAATTCCACACATGCCTTTTAGTGTAGTGAGGTTAAGGATGTTCATTCTGCATAGTGAGGATATGGAAGGTGGATATCCGACTGAGGGCCCTGCTTCTGGTGTGGGGAGTAGGTTAAAGCCAGGAGGGTTGGGGTGGGACATCACCTCACAATTTTGAGATGGGGTTTTATTTTGCAGATTCATGCATTGATCACAGGCCCATTTGACACTCCTTATGAAGGGGGTTTCTTCCTGTTCGTGTTTCGGTGTCCGCCCGACTATCCCATCCACCCACCTCGGGTCAAACTGATGACAACGGGCAATAACACAGTGAGGTTTAACCCCAACTTCTACCGCAATGGGAAAGTCTGCTTGAGTATCCTAGGGTAAGAGGAGACTTCTAAGTGGCCAAGTTGGTTGTTAGCAAATAAGTATTCTAGGCCAGCCTTTATCAACCAGGGTTCCCCATCTGAACCACAGAATGCAGTAGTGATCGGAGTGACTGTTTCCTCAATTCTCCCCAGGATGGTACACAAATAGTACCATTCTAGATGCAAAAGAGAGAAGTGAATTCATTACTTACAATGGATGCCGTAGGAAAGTGGTTCTCAAAGCAGAGAATTTACAGAGATGCAGATGCTGGGGGCTTCATCCTAAACCGAACCCAAACCAAACCCAGCCCAACCCACTGCCATCCAGTTGATCCCAACTCATAACGACCCTGTAGGATAGAGTAGAACTGCCCCCATAGGGTTTACAAGGCTGTACATCTTCACTGAAGCAGACGGCCACATCTTTTCCCAAGGAGAAGGCGGTGGGTTCCAGCTGCCGACCTTTTGATCGGCAGCTGAGCACTTGAACCACTGCGCCATCAGGGCTCCTTTACCCTAGACCTGCTGACTCTGGAACTCCGGGGAGTGGAGCCTAGGGGTCTGTTTTCACAGGCCCTCCGGGTGACTCTGGAGCTCACCCAGGTGTGAGAACTGTTCCCTTAGGGCCTTAGGGCTTAATTCTCTTCTGAACAGGCTGAGAAAGGCTGCAGATCTGTGCCATTCAAGACTGGGGGTGTCTTCTGAGTCTTGCAGAGTGGCTTTAGAAGTGGTGATGATGATGACGATATCATGACATTTTTTAACAATTGAATGAGAAATATCTGACGCTGAAAACCCCATGTGTGAAACACGGAAGTTTTGAGTACATCTTGTTTCTCGCTGCTGCTGTGATTTTGCTTTGTGCTTTTCCCATCCTTTCCCTCCTGCCTCTGGGGGTTAGCGATTCAGAATGGGAATGTCTTCTAGCATGTTCTGGGTTGGTCTTTTTAGCATATCTGAATTATTCTGGGGTGAAGAACAAGTGAAGGTTGAAGTTTAGAAAGTTGCCAAAACTGGTAATACTCCTTCTCCTTCAACGCATTTCCAGATTTGTGTGGGGAAAAGGCAGCTGGAACAAACTGGAGACATGGCTCAGTGTTTTAGAACTCTGTCAGATCCAGGGACCTGTTCTGTGATTGTGGCAATCAGGAAGTCCTTAAAGTTGCCCTAGAGAAATCTCTCACCTCATTAGGGTACATAATTGCTGATAGGATAGTGGTTGGGGCCCTGATGGTGCAGTGGTTAAGAGGTATGGCACGATACAGCTGCTAACCAAAAAGGTCAGCAGTTTGAATCCATCAGTTGCCCTTGGAAATCCTATGGAGTAGTTCTACTCTGTCCTGTAGGGTTGCTATGAGTCGGAATTAACCTGATGACGGTGGGGGGAGGATGATGGTATATGTGATTCATAGTGGTATGTGTTATCCACGGACGTGAGGAAGCTTAGGCATTGCTTCTGTATGAAATTTGTTTACGAAGGTGTTTCTGTAGTAAGTTCTCCCTTGTCAGGGCAAATAAAAATATTTTGAGCAGACACCAACTCACAATGGGAAGAGGAGAGACAATATAGTGGGGTAAAGGTGGCCAGAAGTATGTTGAGTGGAAGAGGAGAAACTACTCTGAAACTGAATTTTTCCATGAAGAATCACAAAACAGGAAGTTCTCATGGATTCTTAGTTGACTGTATTAGCTTTATCAGCCTCTTCCCCCTCTCTGCCCCCAAAAAACTATTAGGCTAACTTAATGACAAAAGAAACGAGCGTTTACCCTGTTGCCTTGAATCCCTGAATGTGTGGAACATTACAGAGAGTAAGGTCTAGAGCTCCTGGAGGAGCAGGTGGAAAGGCGCCTCAGAGCACGCTCGGATGAAGTTACTGTTACGCATCACTTACTTGGGCTTTCCTCAAGTACAGCCCGGAAAGGGAAGTGGTCAATTAACGTGAACAAGCCCATTCTGGTTAGGGTATATTCAGCTTCCA
The DNA here is from genome assembly GCF_024166365.1 of Elephas maximus indicus. NCBI lineage: Eukaryota > Metazoa > Chordata > Mammalia > Proboscidea > Elephantidae > Elephas > Elephas maximus. The sequence continues at coordinate 44,644,895 of NC_064837.1, read as the reverse complement.
GCTGAGGTGCTATCTCTTTAGTTAATTAAGCTAAAAATAAATACTATTAATATTCAAGCTCCCCCTCCCCCCCAACACTTGATCAGGTTTATGAGAGAGGAGTCATTTTGGTATTTCTGTTTATGTTCAGGATGTTTTCCATGTATTTTTTTCAGACCCTCCACAGTCTGGAAATTCTCTTTATTCTCTTCCTGTCCTTTGTCAGAGCTCTCTAGTCTTCAGAGAATTTAACACTCCTTGAGGTCCTGATTTAGAACTGAATTCCTGATCGACAGCCCCACCACCTGGCCTCTAACCAGATGGCTTCAGTCACCTGTGTGCTTCTATGCTCAACTGTTTTGCTTCACTAAGTTCATCACCATGCATAAATAAATAAGCTCTTTGAGATCCACGGAGGTTAAAGTTAAGACTGCCTTAGGAGCTGTTTTCTTAACCTTATTTCTTTCATTTCGGTTGTGGTGACCTTCTCTAGCTACTGTTATTTTTCTGGCCCAAGGAAAAGCTCTTCAAAGTTATCTCCCTTGCCTTACCCTCTTTTCCTTTGTCCTACTTCTTGATATGAGGATTAGGCAGTTGACTGATTTCTGGTGAATTAGGGTGAGACAGAGGCTGGGAAATTCCAGAGTATTAATAGTGAAAGAGAAACCTTGAGTCCCCTGTGATGGTGTTGCCAGGTTCCACAGTACTTGTTCACTGGCCTTTCTGAAGTAGCCTTTCCTGTCTTTCTCTGCCTCACTCTCTTCCCTTACCTGTGATGTGTTTTGCAGTACGTGGACGGGCCCTGCCTGGAGCCCAGCCCAGAGCATCTCCTCCGTGCTTATCTCCATCCAGTCCCTGATGACTGAGAACCCCTATCACAATGAGCCTGGCTTCGAACAGGTAAGGCCAGGTGGGCCCAGCTGTGAGGTGTTGAGTATTGGGTCTTAAGAGACCCGAGAAGTCTGCTTGAGAGAGTTTTTTTTTTTTTGGGGGGGTGTGGATGGGAGGCTGGTTAGATGCATGAGAATGGTCTGTAACCCCTTGGAATAAGAGTTATTTCCATTAATTTGAATTAATCTGTAATGTGAGTCAGTGGAATCATTTGGAAATTAACTCTGAGCCTGGTTTGGGAGGTGTGCAACCAGTGGGTTCTTTGTATGCCTCCGTTCTCCAGTACCTCCTGAAGGTGCTCCCTAATGACTACTGCCAAGCCAGCCATTCTTCTGGGGTTTTGGGGTACCATCACCTGCAGAGCCAAAAGTGTCTTGTCGTTAGCTAGGGCAAGAATATTTTAGTCGACCCTGCTGAAGAAAGGGCGGAGGAAACTAAAATTTTGAGTGGCATGCTATGTGCCAGACACTGCAAAGTATCTCATATATAATTTCTTATTTAATCCTCACACTGCTTCTGTGAATAAATGTTACCCCTTTTTCAAGTGAGGCAATTAAAGATCAGAGAGGTTAATTAACTTTCACAAGAGCACACAGATAAGGGTAGCATCCAGGATTTGTGCTGAGGACTATGATTTCAAAACCCAAGGTCTCCCACTGTTCCAAAGTGCCTCCCTGACCTACTCATGAGCACAGGAAAAAAGTTCTAGTGATAGTCCCAAAAGATAGTAACTCAAAGTAGATGATTAAAACATATGATTTATTTATTGTTACGCTACTGAGGTAACACTGATGTTGATCGTTCTATAGATCTGAACAAGGGGAAATTTAAAAATGAACACAGATTCTTCTCAAACCCTCCTTTTTACACAAACAGCATATCTGATTTCAGGAGTAGGTAGTAATGGAAATGGACCTTTTTGGCTAAACAAGAAGCTGAGGTTTAGGTCTTTCCTTGTTTGGAAACTGAAGAGATGTAACTTGAGGGTTTGGGGTCTTTTTTGTTGTTGTACTTTAGGTAGAAGCTTACAAGTCATGTTAATCTCGCATACAAAATTTTATACGCGTATTGTCATGTGACACTAGTTGCCATCCCTACAGTGTGACAGCACACCCCAGGTGTCCCATGTCCAGCCAGCCAGCTCCTGTCCCTTCCTGCCTTATTCTGCCTCCAGAGAGGAGCCACCCATTTGGTTTCGTGTATCTGCTTTAACTAAGAAGCACACTCTTCATGAGTATTATTTTATGTTTTGTAGTCCAGTCTAATGTTTGAAGAATGGTCTTTGGGAATGGTTTTAGCTCTGGGTTGACATAGCGTCTAGTCTTTTTATGTGAGCTTGAGTTCTGTTCCACGCTTTTCGCCCTCTCTGTCAGGGACTCTCTTTTGTGTTCCCTGTCAGGGCAGTCCTTGGTGGTAGCTGGATACCGTCTAGTTCTTCTGGTCTCAGGCTGATGGAGTCTCTGGTTTATGTGGGCCTCTTGTCTCTTGGGCTGATATTTTCCTTGCATCTTTGGTGTTCTTCATTCCCCTTTGCTCCAAGTGGGTTGGGACCAACTGATGGCCGCTCTCAAGCTTTGAAGACCCCAGAAGCCACTCACCAAAGTGGGATGCAGAACATTTTCTTAATAAGCTTTGTTACGCCAGTTGACCTAGATTTCCCCCAAAACCATGGTCCTCAGTGGGGTCATTTCTTAATATTCCCAAATGTTCTTGGTTCACAGCACCCTTAGTGTCTCTATAAGTTTCCCAGGCTAAGAGAAATACCTGACTGTTCCATTTATAAATAGGTCCAAACAACTTATTTTTTCCTTAAATAACCAGTTACTTACTAACGGGACGTGTACCCGTGTTGGGTATTGCAGTTTCTAAAATCTTGGAATCAGATTGGATCCTGCCACCCTCACCCTCGTTTCCTGCCCCGTGCAGATTTTCATACCCTGCTTCCTTTGTATCACAGCAGCGGCTGAAAATTCAGTTTCACAAAGATGTCATCAGAAGGCATATAGTCCCATTTAATATGAAATCTAAAAGGTACCCCAATCTAGTAGTTTGTGTGATGTTCAACAGATGTTGGGTATTTCTCAAGTTTAAAATAACCACACAATGCCCCTATGATATCGTTTGGAAGCCCCGGTAGGAGGTCTACACTGTCCATCATACGTTCATCATTCGTTTGCATCAGACTTGTCAGCTGCTCTGCAATCATCTGGTGACCCCATGCACAGTGGGGTAAAACGCTGCCTCGTCCTGCACCATCCCCATGATCGGTCGGGTATTGAACCGTTGTGATCCATAGGGTTTTTGTTGACTGATTTTCAGATATAGATTGCCAGGCCTTTCTTCCTAGTCCATCTAGTTGAATCATTGATGGGGCCCTTAGACATGTAAAGGAGTTCATCAAGGAGGCATCCTTCATTTTTTGTCTAAACCCTCCAGACTGAGTCTCCTAACATCATTTATGCCCTTTTCACCATCATGCTGAAATTTGGGATCAAATTATATTCATGGTCTTCTGCTTAATTCTTTGCTGACAGGCATTTCATTTCAGGTTCAGGAAAATTTGATGGATCTCGTTTTCTGGTTTGAGGTTAAATGACCTGTAAAAAAGGATGGGTATTGGTATATATGGGGGAGGCAAATTGTCTCAAAAACAGAAGTGTTGCTCTTCATGGATCCGCCATGTAGTGGGAAAGTATTCTCTTCTTAGTTGATGTGCTTAGCTCCTGGGACACACCCAATACCGGTCTTGAAATCTCCTCCCATTTGCGTTTTCCCTTTGCCTAAACTTTGTGCTTGGATACTATGGTATCTGTCACATTACAGGAGAGGCATCCAGGAGACAGCAAAAACTACAATGAATGTATTCGGCATGAGACCATCAGAGTGGCCGTTTGTGACATGATGGAAGGAAAATGTCCCTGCCCTGAACCCCTACGGTATGTGTCAAGAAGTCCTCTTATGATATTCTTTTTGGAGATTTAGCTGGTTTGCACCTTTGAAGAAGTGCCCTGGTGATGCAGTGGTTGAACACTTGGCTGCTAACCGAAAGATGGGCAGTTTGAACCCACCAGTTGCTCCACAGGAGAAAGGCGTGGCTGTCTGCTTCTGTTAAGATTACATTCTTAGAAACCCTATGGGGCAGTTCTACTCTGTCCTGCAGGGTTGTTATGAATCAGAATTGACTTGACAGCAATGGGAGGCACCTTTGAGGGCCTTTGGGGTAAAGTTCAGTACTGGGGACCAGAGGGAGATAGAGAAGAAGGAAAAAATGTGGTCCGTGCTTTTAAAGAGCAGGTGTGCTGAGGGTTACCAAAGAGGGAACTGAGAGAGTGTGTCTGTCCTTAAAGCAGTGCCAAGCCTGATGGGAATAAAGTACATGCCCCCAGAGAGCCCCAGTATAATGAAGGCCTGGGCATATTAAAAACACTTAACTGGTTTTCAGCCAAGTGAGGTGTATAGCACCTTCATAAAACTCTTAGCATTAAAGTTTATTTCTTTCTTAGTGTTAAAACTAGATGAACAAAATCAAACTCCTGGGAGAATTTTGTGTAAGGTTTGGGCCTAGGAATGGCCTATGGAAAACAAATCAGATTGAGCAAGTCAAGATTTGAAGTTGGAATTCAACTGATCAGTATTATATCCTCTCTTGTTTTTATCATCTCTAAGGTATGAGGAAAATCAGTCATGGGTAGACAGCCGTTCCTTTCTCCATTTTTCTTTTAAAGGTCATTATGGGAGAGCAGTTCTGGGCTTTGAGAATCTAGCTGCTTAATTTGGCATTAAGGTTAGGTGGTGAAGGGGTGACACCTTCCCTTCTCTGCTTCTTGTTTTCCAGGGGGGTGATGGAGAAGTCTTTCCTGGAGTATTACGACTTTTATGAGGTGGCCTGCAAAGATCGCCTACACCTTCAAGGACAAACTATGCAGGTAATGCAGCCCCTGCTGCCAGTTCCAGAGGTCCTGCAGCAGACTGAGTTAAACTCCTCCAGAAGGGTGAAATCCAAGTCTCATAGAATGTCAGCACTAAAAGGAACCTGTGTCATCTGAGGAACTGAGGCACAAAGAAGAGTTGGTTCTCATTTCTTGGCATAAAGTAGGTGCTCAGATGAATAGAATCTGAACTGTCCTGCTTTCTAGGTTGGAACTCCTTCCCTTTTTGGTCAGTAGTCTTTTTTAAGCTAAGAACATTTAGACCCCTCAGAATCTTAGGGATTGGAAAAGTCATCTATTGGGATTGATGAAATCTCTTCCATCCCTAGCTCGGGGGGTGCTTACAGAGGAAGAAGGTTTAGGGAAACGATGGATGGATGTACACTGTCATATGTTGAAAACATAGATGGTATGTTTTCCAAAGACGGTAACTACTTACACATCCCCTGTCTGTATTGGGGACATGTGTTTCCACTTCCAGCAAGCAGGTGGAATTTAGGCTTGATTGAAAGAAGAGATTCTTATTAACCAAACAGGTAAACCCAAATAGATCTGGTTCGTAAGAGAGTGAGAATCCTGTCCTGAAGAGCAGTTCTTATGTCTTTTGGATCATTTACTGGTGGTCTTACTTAGAAATGGAAGTGACTTAGTAATCTCTAAGGCTCTCTCCAGCTCTTCTTGGGCTGTTTCCCTCACCCACACAACACCCAACAGCAGTAGGAGATGTCCTACTTCCTCAGGTGTTGATTGTAGATGGTAGCCTCCCTGTTCTTCCTTCAAGGCCTTCCCACCCATCTGCCACATTTAAGCTCAAAGGTCAAGGCAAGCTCAGGGTGAACTTGTTTCCTGAACCCTTGGTATTATAGAAGATGGTACATACACTAGTTAGTTCCCCATCAGGACTTCTCATTACAGGTATCCAGCAGTACTACCAGCCTGTAGAGGAACAGTAACTCGTGATGAGGGAAGGCAATGGAAGGGCAGCATCTTGGGAGGAGGGGAGTGCGGGAAATGGAGCCAGGGATGAAAGAACGAAGATTTGGAGAATTGACAGCTTCAGACTAAGTGTGGAGTTCAGCCTTTGGGGAATTTAATCCTCATGAGGGAAAAATGGGAGCTGTAGTTGACTGTGCCTTGCATCCACTGGCACCTTGATCATGAGGGTAATGTGTAGGCAGAAGTGCGGAAGGGAATCTATGTGAGAGAAGAGAAATCACTGCTAGGGAGAAAGTCTGCGCTTATGTAAACCCTGGCCACGCTACCTTGCTGCTGTATTCCCCTTGCAGCGTTTTATACTCCTTTTTTTTTTTTTTTTTAATATCCTCCATCCCAACCATAGTTATTTTTGAGACTTTGAGAACAGTTCACCCCTTTCTACAAAAAGTTTGGCGATCTTTGATCTACAATGATAAGGATTAGGGTCGATGTTTGGTGGCCCCGGAGGGATAACCAGAGACCTTGACAGGAGTGGGGAAGAGTACAGGTGCTTATCTGAAAGAACTCCTGAGTTCTAGACCTGCCTATGACCTTAGAAAAACAGATTACTCTTTGAGTATATCGAATAAAGGATAAATTTTCCCTTGTACAGGTTTATGCGGTTAATTATAAAACACAGATACTTAGTGATTACAGCTCTGGCGCCGAATTTCCCTTCCCTGCCTACCTTCCCTTCACAGCTTCCCTCTTCTGCGTATTGGTTTGCTTTTGAGGAATGCAAGAACATTTTGATCTTGGCCCTATGCCACACCTACTGTTTGGGGTAGTAAATGTGCCATAATAATCCTAACTACAAAGATTGTTGTCTGGTGTTAGGGACTATCTATGCTATCCCCTTTTCTGTTGCCATAGCTCAGAAATGAGCATGCTTTTTCACATGGACCCAAGGTACTTTATTTGGGGTGAGGCACCCAGACGTGAATCTTCCATCCCCCTTGTCTCCTTTCCCCCACAGGACCCTTTTGGAGAGAAGCGGGGCCACTTTGACTACCAGTCCCTCTTGATGCGCCTGGGACTGATTCGTCAGAAAGTGCTGGAGAGGCTCCATAATGAGAACGCCGAAATGGACTCTGATAGCAGCTCTTCTGGGACAGAGACAGACCTGCACGGGAGCCTAAGGGTTTAGACCCTGCTCCCCTCTGCCCTCCCCCCCAATCAAGAGTCCCAGCAAAGTCCCTTCCCCCCACCCCAGGGATGGAGAGGCACTGTGTATCTCCCTCCAAATGTGACATCATCCTGCAAGATGGCAAGAATCAAGCGAGCTCGGATCCCAGGGTGTGGGAGTGGGGAGGCAATTCCCCATCTGACCTCCTTGGCTCCAAGCAACTGGGGCCATGTTCATCCCATATCAGGGGCCAGGGTACCTATACAGGAGCACCTAGGGCGAGGGCCTCTGGCAAAAAGAACAACCAACACACCTCTCCACAGGGCCAGCTCCTTAGGGATAGGTGGAGGACAAATTGCAATTCCAAGAGGGAGTGTGCCCAAATGGTTTATGGGGATATCTGGAAGGGAGCTTGGGATGGGGGCTGTCTGTGACACTTAAGCAGTCTGGGTGGTTGTCTCTCTGTCTGTCTTCAGTCTTGAAGCAGGGCTTCCCAATGCCCTTTTCCTCCCTGCCTCCCTCCCCCATCATTTCCTACAGGCCAGCATAACTTTGTTTTTCCTAATTTATAGTCACTGTTCTAGACAGACCAAAGAGAAGGAACAGTGGTGGCATCTAGGCTGCTGATCAGTAAGCTTTACCTAGCACCTGAGCACCTTTCTCCCCTGTCCCCATTCCCTTACCCTTTTCTAGGTTTAAGACAGGAGGTCAAAGTGACTGGGACTGAACCAAGGTCTTGGTAAAGCCTGCACAGGCGCCATAAGAAGCTGAAAATACTGTTTGTTCCCGCAATCACTGATTTGAAAAGTTCCCAGCACAAGCAGCTGCTGTGTGTATGGGATTAGAGCCACTACATAGAATAGTCTCTTACAGATTTTCATAAATACTAGTCACAATGAGGGCATTTCTCTTGGGGGGTGGGGTACAGGGGGAGACTAATGCTAGTCCTATTGTATTTTGTTTGGCTGTCCTTGTGTTTTTTCACCCCAGCCTGTAGTCACCCCCTCCTTACTCCAGCCCCCAGGGACTTGTAGGGAACAAGGGTAGCCAATGGCAGAAGGGGATCTGGGCTGGGATTCTGAAGACTCCTCACCTTCCCCCCGCCCCTTCCCCTTTTTCCCTTCCAGCTGCTCTTTGTCACTGGCTCTGATGGGTGTTTGCCTGGCTATGTTGCTTCTCTGTCTGTACTTAGCTGCAGTGATCCTTTAGCTGGTTGGCTCAGAAAAAAATGCTTTAGGTGCCCTGTAATACTGTAATATACTGGGCATCCAGGGAATCCATTCTTCCCCTTTTTGATGTGTTCTGCCCATACTTTCCAGATTCTTACTGTGTTATGGCTCCCAGTGGGGTATTGGTGATCCACATGACGCAAGGCCTGTCAGTATCCAGCCACCTGTAAGGGAGAGGATAACTTTCACCTGCTCTACCCGCTGCTATGAAGGTGTCTGCCTTGTGGATCATGGGGTCCCCCTGGGGGCAATTGGGGAGGGGGAAATGGACACAGAGGAGAATGTCCTACTTGGGAGGGCAGGAAGCAAAGAAACTGGACAGGGAGTGGACTTGGGGAACCAAAGGTTATCTTGGATACCCAAAGGTTGGGTCTCTTCACATGGAGACTTAAAAAGGGACTCTGCTTGAAATTTCCCTCTTCCATTCCTGGAGCTAGCCCAGGGCCTAGAAGGATGCCCTTGGTCTGTAGGTCCAGTGTTGTCCGTCATCCACTTAAGTGTTCACTTTCAAGTGACAATCCTCTCCTTGGCCCTGCCATGGGCAGAGCATGTCTGGCATCGTGGCCTGACTTTTACACGCCCTAATCTCGAGTTGAGGAAATATATGCACAGGAGTCAAAGATGTCTTTATATCTGACTGTACATAAATGAAGTTTTTTTTTTTTTTTTTTTTCCTTTTTGGTGCAATAAAGTTTGTTTTGGCAGAAGGAGGAAGCGCCTGTGGGTGTGGGAGGGTTTGTGTAAGGGAAGAATGGAGTCTTCTCAGATACACCTCTCACTTGGGACTGAAACTATCAGGGAGAACAAAAGTGCTCAGTGGATTGTCTGGAAGCTGAAAACTTGAGTTACACGGTATGGGAGGAAAAAGGATTTGGTGACAAGAGCTTCTCACCAACTGGTAATGGAAGGACCCATACATTATTTTTGAGTTTACAGCTCTGGTAGAGTCCATGAGAGGGATTCTGTGTTAGCCTCAGTCACTTCCAAGATGATGATTACTAAGCTTTGAGAAATAAGCCTGTCCTACAAGGACAGAGGTGGGCTTAGACTGCTAAGGGAAGGGTGTCTTACAGATAATCCAAGTCACTGGATTTGCAAATTTTTTGTACCAAACCAGTCCCTTGGGAATTTTGCATTCAGACTGAAGATTCTGGGAGCCTTAAACTCCAGCCTCCTAGCTCATCACCACCTCCTCTACTTTCTGTAGGAGGTTCTTTCTGGTCCAGAGGCTTTTCCTCCTGGCCAACCACGTGTAGAACGACCACAAAGTGACCTTGCCAGCTTACACTGCAAAGCATTGAGAGGGAAAGCGTGGGCTCTGGAGTGAGTAGACCTAAGCTCTAGCTGTTGCTGAAGCTAGGTGGCAGCTAGTAAGTTACTTAGATTCCTCACCTGTGAAGTTGAAAGATACCCACTTAATTTTTAAGGCAGTCAAAAAGATTAAATGTGTATATAAAGCCTGGCAGAGTAGGTGTTCAGTAAATGATCTCATTTCCCACCAAGGCCAGGGGACCTGGTAATCAGCATAGGCACTAGTAGGAACTTTGAGAAATATAATGTTGACTACTGGTAGATACCGCTTGCGTTCCATTGTTTTGTTTCCTCCAATCTAGCCACCATTTAACACCGACTTCTACTTCCTCCACACTTGGCCAAATCTGTCATAACCTGTAGCCTCTACAGAGGAAGCTGCAAAAGACTGCACAGTATTTACTGCTCCACTAGGGTCTGCAAGTTTGGGATAAGGAACATTTTATAAGAGGCTTGGATTAGAGGCTGTAATTACCGTCCCACAGCTACAAAGAGAGACTAGACTGTCTAGCCAGGAGACAGGCTTCATTCTCGGCCCAGCTCTAGAATGGGCCTACCTGTGGTGTAGAACAACCACAAGAATGTCCTTGCCAGCCTGTACTGTGCAAGGCATGAGCTTGTAGATTGCCTGGGGAAGTCATTTTAGATGTGTTCTCGCCATCTATGTTACTCAGGTTACCCTTACTCGATCAATGAGGTTTTCTCCAGTAAAGATGCAATGTGAAGGCACTTTAAAAAAAAAATTTTTTTTTTTTTAAATAATGAGTGAAGAGTATAAGGGGAAGAAAGAAAAAACTTGGAACTTTTTTTTTCTACTTCTGCTTTTTTTTTAAAACAAAATTGTTCAGGTTTTATTCACCAAGAGCTCCTCCCTCTTTCCCTGCCTGCTGCTGTGCCCCTTCCACACTCTCAGAGTCAAGGGAGGGCTTCTCTGGCCTCCTCAGCTGTAACCTCCTGGGAGTAGAGATCAGTGAAGAGAGCTGGCAGCCAGTAGTGTGCCTCCCCAGGGGCCTGCAAGTCCAGCCAGGCCAGCCCTTCCTTCAGCAGGTGCTCCTGGAGGGAAAGGCAAGGAAGAGGAATTTGAGAAAGGGGAAAAAGTTTCCATGGACAAAATAGGGAAGAAAAGTTATCCCCAAACCTATTTTGCTGTCAGTGAGGTTTTCAAACTAAATCTACCTGAGTGCCTTTACACATTTACACAAGCAAACTAGTTCCTTTGCCTGAGGTGTGAAAAATGCCCAGTTATTTAATATGTGCTGTTAGTCCTTGAGCAAATCACTGACTCCATTTTCCCTGATGCAAAATGGAGACTGTGTGTGGTTCTAGCTATCTTTGATTTCACTTTACCAGGTGACTGGAAGATGTGGGGAAATCTTTTTGCAGACATTAATAGGAGGACCATGTTAGTATGAGAATGCACACAGCTCTTAGAGCTGGAAATACGCTCGAGATAGGTTGGTGCTGCCCAGTATCGTTAAATAGGTATTTATGTTTTCTCCATTTTACAGATAAAAATTAAGTCTAGAGAGTAATATGGATAGGAAAGGAGGTACTGAAGGCCAGGACTCCTATCCTCTCGTGCTGTTCCCTGTTCACAGTGTGAATTTTTCATTAAGCTTCCCCACCCTCCAAAAAACAAAAAAACACCGACTCCTGTTGAGTCAATTCTGATTCACGGTGGCCCTATAAGGACAGTGGAACTGCCCATAGGGTTTCAAGGCTGTAATCTTGGAAGGATGAAGCAGACTGCCACATCTTTCTCCTATGGTGCTGCTGGTGGGTTTGAACCACCGACCTTTCAGTTAGCAGCCGAGCACTTATCCACTGTGCCACCAGGGCTCCTATGGTCTTTCCTTAAACCAAAAAGAAAAAAACTTGTTGCCATCAAGTCAATTTCAACTCATAGTGACCCTATAGGACAGCAGTACTGCCCCACAGGATTTCTAAGGCTTTAAATCTTTTACAGAAGCAGACTGCCACGTCTTTCTCTTGAAGAACGGCTGGCAGGTTCAAACTGCTGACCTTTTGGTAAGCAGCCGAGTGCTTAACCACTGCACCACCAGGGCTCCTCTTGATCTTTCATAAGTATCATGAAATTTATAAATATAAAACTAGAATATGCAATATAATACTTAGTGTATAATTAAAAATTAAAAAAAATAATTATAATTAGTAAGTCCCTTCACTCTGCACTAACAGTGTTACTTCCAGTACAAACGATACACCTTCTCCTCACTATCTTGTTATCTGCCACTTTGCATTTATGACAATAGTAAAAAGTCTACTATCTGACTATTTTGCACATTAACGACATACATCTGGCAGTAAGAAACGCCAAGGTGCAAGGCAAGAGTAACACTGGCTTTGATGGTTAAGGTTATGTATCACCTTGGCTAGGCCATGATTCTAAGTGGTGTGGCAGTTACGTAACGATGTAGTCATCTTCCATTTTTTGATCTGATATGGTCATCCTCCATTTTCGTGTAACACCAATTTCATGTAATGACCTGGTCTTTGGAACCTAACCATGTCAGTAACTGAGGAGAGGGTGTATTAACAATCTGGCCAGCAACTCTAGGCTCAACATATCCAGGAGGGATGCCAGGTAATGGTGAGTCCTCAGCTGCAGCAGTGGCCTGTTTTTACATTCACGCCAGGATTAGAAGCCTGCTTTTATGAGTTCTGCCTTCTCAGTGCCATCTTCAGAGGAATGCTGGTGTTACTGCTAGTGTGGCAGCAGTAGCGCTCAAGGCAAGAGGCCAGCAAAGTGAAGTTGTAGCTCCTGCTCTGTGGTACCTATCCACCCACTTCCTCCTCCCACCTTAGGCCCATCTTTTCGGGGCCATTCCAAAACCACATACCAGCACTTGCCGCGCTCGCTCTGTCTCCCATTTAAGACTGGCTTTGATTTCACTGACGGTCACATAGCCGTTTTTCTGAAGGAAGGAAGAACGGGGATTGAGACAGTTGAGAGTATACTTTCCCTTAGAACCCGGCATCTGCCCAGGGACAACAGATTTATCCAGATAGAAGGAGAAACTGTCCTTGGCCTAAACCTAAGAGAGCATACAAAAAGATGTTTAAGAGGTCCCAGTAGAGACTGAGAGGTGACTTTCAGGGTGACCGAGGTAGGCTGGTGGATTCGTTCTTAAGAACTGGGGTCCCAGGTACTTAAATATTAAGTTAGACCCCTCAGAGAACTCTAGAGTATGACAAGGGATGATTAACTGATAAAGATGAATGGTGATAAACTATTAATAATCTAAAGTACTTAATCTAAATATTCAGCCCTTGTCCTGCCTTACCCTACCCATCCCCCAATGAAGAAAAGTCCCTCCCTTATTTGGTTTAGTTCTGTAGAACAGAATTAAGAAAACTGAACATGCCTTCCCTCAATATATGATGAGAATTTTGGGGAAGGTGGTATATACTTAAGTCATGCAGAAGGATGGCAAACTAGGTTAAACATTTGTTTCAAAGAATCCATAAAACAGTTTAAGAAGACATCACAGAGTCTGTCTACTCAAGGAAATATAATTAAGTTAGTTGTCTGCATGTCTGTCTACTCCACTAGACTGTAAGCTCCTTGAGAGCAGGGACTGTATCTTATTCATCTTTCTATACTCTACAGCCTAGCCCAGTGCTTTGCACTGTAGCTCCTCAATAAATATCTGCTAAATAAACACAGGTCTGAGTAGTTTATCCTTAAGCCAATCTGCACAAAAGATCTGAGTCATGGGGAGAAGGTAAGAACTGCTCCAGAATCCCATCCCAGACTGTCCCTTACACACACACACACACACACTCAGAAGGCACACCAGTACCTCTGCCAGCTGCAGCACCACAGTGTGATCCATATTGAGCTCAGCTGGAACCGACTGAATGAGGTAAGTGCCGCCCACGGGGATGATACTGAAGCCGGTGCCAAGTGCCTTTAGTTTCTTGATGGCCCTGATCAGGTCGTCTCTGAGGTGAGGAAGAACTGCTTAAAGACTTCTGGCAGACCAGACCTAGCAACAATGCAGTTTCAGCTCTGCCCTGGGCAAGGTCCCCTGATAAGACTCAAACAGCTGCCCAACACTCAACTACATCAGAAAAGGACAGGGTTAAAGAGCACCAAATGATACTTGGGTATTTGAGGGTGATGGTATAGGAGTTAAGCTCTCCACTTAGGGACACAAACCATTCTAACACCCATACGGAAGTAAAAAAAACATGCCTACGGGAGCCCACTAGGCAATGTGAAGGAGTGAACTCAATGTGAGATAAAAGGGAATAGTGTAAACTATGGGAAACTATACAACAATACATGTCCATTCTACAAGGATCAACCCAGCCATTTGGAAATTCAGGCCAAGTACTGCCAGATTTTGACTTTTTTCCAGAGGCAGGAAAGCTGGATTTTCAAGCGAAATCCCAATTCCTTAGTTGACAACTTGCTCAAATCACAGTAAAAGAAAACCCACAAAACACTATGTAGACCATATATCTCTGCAGACAGTTATAACCTCTGCCAAAGCCCAAGAATGGTGTCACCTAACCAGTGAGGGAAAGGGAACTTTTAGGAAGATTAGAATGCTTTCTCCAACCCCCTAGAATAGCCAATTAAAACCTGTTACAAATGCACTAATTCACCCTCTTCATGAGAATTAATCTGCAATGAGTATGGCTAGTCGTCTTTCATCATCACTTTCTCTTTGATTATTCCAGGTCTCCGTGATCTCATACTAGACTGGCTCCTTGTTGTTGTTGTTGTTAGCTGCCGTCGAGTCGGTTCCAACTCATAGCGACCCTCTGCACAACAGAACGAAACAGTGACCGGTCCTGCACCATCCTTACAATCGTTGTTATGCTTGAACTCATTGTTGCAGCCACTGTGTCAATCCACCTTATTGAGGGTCTTCCTCTTTTCCGCTGACCTTGTACTCTGCCAAGCATGATGTCCCTCTTCAGGGATTCATCCCTTCTGACAACATGTCCAAAGTATGTCAGACGCAGCCTCTAAGAAGCATTCTGGCCGCACTTGTTCCAAGACAGATTTGTTTGTTCTTTTGGCAGTCCATGGTATATTCAATATTCTTCGCCAACACCACAATTCAAAGGCGTCAACTCTTCTTTGGTCTTCCTTATTCATTGTCCAGCTTTCACATGCATATGATGTGATTGAAAATACCATGGCCTGGGTCAGGCGCACCTTAGTCTTCAGGGTGATATCTTTGCTCTTCAACACTTTGAAGAGGTCCTTTGCAGCAGATTTGCCCAATGCAATGCATCTTTTGATTTCTTGACTGCTGCTTCCATGGCTGTTGATTGTGGATCCAAGTAAAATGAAATCCTTGACAACTTCAATCTTTTCTCTGTTTATCATGATGTTGCTCATTGGTCCAGTTATGAGGATTTTTGTTTTCTTTATGTTGAGGTGTAATCCATACTGTGGTCTTTGCTCTTCGTTAGTAAGTGCTTCAAGTCCTCTTCACTTTCAGCAAGCAAGGTTGTGTCATCTGTATAACGCAGGTAGTTAATGAGTCTTCCTCCAATCCTGATGCCCCATTCTTCTTCATATAGTCCAGCTTCTCGTATTATTTGTTCAGCATACAGATTAAATAGGTGTGGTGAAAGAATACAACCCTGATGCACTCCTTTCCTGACTTTAAACCAATCAGTATCCCCTTGTTCTGTCTGAACAACTGCCTATTGATCTATGTAAAGGTTCCTCATAAGCACAATTAAGTGTTCTGGAATTCCCATTCTTTGCAGTGTTATCCATAGTTTGTTATGATCCACACAGTCGAATGCCTTTGCATAGTCAATAAAACACAGGTAAACATCCTTCTGGTATTCTCTGCTTTCAGCCAGGATCCATCTGACATCAGCAATGATATCCCTGGTTCCATGTCCTCTTCTGAAACCAGCCTGAATTTCTGGCAGTTCCCTGTCGATATACTGCTGCAGCCATTTTTGAATCATCTTCAGCAAAATTTTGCTTGCATGTGATATTAATGATATTGTTCTATAATTTCCACATTTGGTTGGATCACCTTTCTTGGGAATAGGCATAAATATGGATCTCTTCCAGTCAGTTGGCCAGGACACTGTCTTCCATATTTCTTGGCATAGACAACTGAGCACCTCCAGCACTGCATCTGTTTGTTGAAACATCTCAATTGATATTCCATCAATTCCTGAAGCCTTGTTTTTCACCAATGCCTTCAGAGCAGCTTGGACTTCTTCCTTCAGTACCATCGGTTCCTGATCATATGCCACCTCTTGAAATAGATGAATATCAACTAATTTTTTTTGGTATAATGGCTCTGTGTATTCCTTCCATCTTCTTTTGATGCTTCCTGCGTCGTTTAATATTTCCCCCATGGAATCCTTCACTATTCCAACTCAAGGCTTAGGAGCTACATATAAACCATCCTTCTATCTTTTCTCAAATTGGGGTTACAAATAGAGGCTGATAAACCAGGTCAATTTATACCCCATTATCTGACCTCACCCTTCTCCCCAGTCTTTCAAAGTACCTACTCTAGTGTCCTTTGCCTCAAATAATCTCAAGAGTATATGCAGCCCCTTCATATATATGAAAAAAAAAAATACATATATGTGTTTTTCATATATATATGAAAAAACACATAGAAAGAAATACACCAAAGTGTTTAACAGTTGTAATCTTTCAGTTGAGAAATACAATGGGCAGTTTTTGTTTTCCTTTTTATACCTCTCTATTTTCAATGTTTCCTGAAGTGAAAACATTTTTTCTGATTATAAAGAGTAACAAAGAATAATTTAAGCTAGCCCAGACATATAAGGAGTGGAGAGAAAGGATTTCCATCTGACTTTTAAAGATCTCTTTCTATCCTCTAAGGGGTTAGAAGGCAAGACCTACTGACTGACATCCTGGGCGAACTTGCCCCTTCCTTTTAACACTTGTTGATGTAGTTCCTCCAGAGTTATCAAACCTGTTGGACGGGGGACAGAGAGCAGATGAAGAGGTTACCTTTATGGCTGCAACCACTATCAAAATGAACAGTCATTACTTCCAGTAGCCTACAAGTAGCATATAGTATTTAGTTCCTAAATTTCTTTCACCTCTCTTCTTAGAAAATAACTGGCTACATATGAGAAATGCGTTCTGAGACCCTATTAGGACCTTCAGTTGACAGAATGAGACCTATGAAAACCTAAAAACAATTTTAAAATCTGAAAATGTTTTTATAAACGCTTTTGAAAAACTATATTCGTTCAAAAGTTCTCTTAATGTCAAAGCTGTGTCTGTGACTTATAACTTGTTTTTAAATTTGCTTGCTCTTTCTCTCTTTCTTCCTCCTTAACGTCAACGCAGACTGTTCAACGTGCTTATTAAGATGACTGGATAACCATTTTTAAGGTCATATTTTGGCAAACTTTGACACTCAGCTGGCATCACCATACCTCAGAAAATCACAGCTGGCACGTGGTAGATCAGGGAAAAAGGCCTATTTTCTACTTCCTTACTATTTTCTGTAACGACTAGGGGCTACACCTTCCTGTCCAAGGATCTTTGGAGAATAGCGACAATTATTCAGGTAATTCCATTTACCATTGGCCATGGAGACCTGCCACGGGCTCAACTCCACGGAAGCTAAGATGTAAATACCCAACATCTAAGACCTTATAGGCCTGTAGACTGCAGGATGGAAAGGACAACCTTTCAAGGTTTTCTCCTGCTCAGAGAAGTCCAAGCCCAGACCACAGGACCTAGCCAAACTCACCTCCATTCCGGTGCTTCAGGGCCAGGCACACTTCAATAATCTGGACGCCCAGCTCGTAATAGAAGTCCCCCACGCCCAGCATTTCAGACCAAAATCCTTTTCCAGCTAAAAGGCAGAAAAATACAAGGCAGGATGATTCATTAATTTACATTCCCTCTTTCCTTTCAAAGCTGGATTAATACATCTATCCTAGTCTTCCTCTGACCAACTCTAAATCATTCTGCTCCATTTGCTATTCAAGATCCTTGAAACACCCTGACTCCTGGCAACTCCTGCTAATGAACAGGCTCAGACGGTTCCACAGGATGGCAATCTAAAAGTCATTTCTACATGGCTGAGATTGTACTGAATGACTATGGTTGACTTTTCCCTCTTAATTCTGGTTCAGGATACCAAAAAAATAATTTTCCCTTCCCAAAGGATTCAGTGAAACATAATGGGAGATGTGGTCTAAACAAGGCTAATAATGGAAAGAATATGCAGACGTGGCATTCAAAAATCCATTGAAGATAATATGCTATTGAGTAAAAACTACAGGTTAGAGTAGTAACTATAGTATGATCCTATGTATGTAAAAAAAAGTTTATAAATATGAGGACGGTATCTGCAAAAATATATCTTAATCTGTTAACAGTACTTATCTTTGCAATTATGGGACAGGATCAGGAACCTTCATCCTTAGTATAACTCTTGTTGATTGACTGCATGATAACACGCTACTTTTATTAAAATTAAATGTTTTATTAATATTAAAATGTTTTCTAATAAGGAAAAAAATATCCAGAAAAAAAAATCCACTGATGATCATTCCAGTGGAGATCATGTATACCAGCTATTCAGCCTGCACTCCAGCCTCCTCACCTTTCTCATCAGAATGGTCACTGACTTAGCCCTCCTTCTAAAAACCAGTTGCCATCAAGTTGATTCCGATTCATGGCGACCCCTTAAAGACAACATCCTCTGAATCTCCCTGTAAGCACTTCTACACAGGGTGCCCAAACACTGGTGATGACCACTAAGTAAGCCTCTATTTCTCAAAAACCCTATGAGAACGGTGGACTCCTTACAGGCCAGGGGATCCACTCCAATGGTGGCACACATGTCCTGGAACTGCACCCGGAACTCAGGATTCTTCCGGATCTCCTGCTTGTGTTTGCTGGCAAATTCCTCCAGGTTGGTCTTGAACATATCCAACTGCTTCGACATCTAAAAAATGGACAGGGAGATGTTAAGGGCAGCCCAGCCAGGTAATAAGCAGTTACCAGCAATAGGTCCCTGACCCACTGGCAAGAAAAAGGCTGCTGTTTCTGCAATTATAAAATACACTTTTTTTCACGTGTTCCTGTTCTAAAATCAGGATGTGTCCAACAATCAACATGCACATCTAATGTGGTGCTTTTCTTTTTTCAGAAAACTTATTAAATTGAAGGTGTACATAATAATCCATTTGTCTTCAAAATGAAGGAATGCACTGTTCGCACCATGGGAAATCTTCAGCCACTGGAAAAAAAAAAAAAGGCTGCATGGGAGAAAAATGAACCCTAGTGTGAACTGAGAGTGCAGTGGTTGTTTAACCTTTGAGTCACAGACCGCCTTGGGGGTCAACTTCAGATAAAGAATCCCAGAGGGGACATCTAGGTCAGTCGGCATAATAAAATCTATTAAGAAAACATTCTGCATCCCACTTTTGAGAGTGGCTTCTGGGGTCTTAAATGCTAGCAAGCAGCCACCTGAGATGGATCAATTGGTCTCAACTCACCTGGAGCAAAAGAGAATGAAGGACAGCAAAGACACAAGTTAATTATGAGCCCAAAAGACAGAAAGGGCCGCATAAATCAGAGACTACATCAGCCTGAGACCAGAAGAACTAGATGGTGCCTGGCTACAACTGATGACTGCCCTGACAAGGAACACAACAGAGAACCCCAGAAGGAGCAGGAAAGCAGTGGGATGCAGATCCCAAATTCTCATAAAAAGACCAGACTTAATGGTCTGACTGAGACTAGAATGACCCTGGAGGTCATGGTCCCCAGACCTTCTGTTAGCCCAAGACAGGAACCATTCCCAAAGCCAGCTCTTCAGACAGGGATTGGACTGGACTATAAGATAGAAAATGATACTGGTAAGGAGTGAGCTTCTTGGATCAAGTAGACACATGAGACTATGTGGGCAGCTCCTGTCTGGAGGGGAGATGAGAAGGCAGAGGGGGACAGAAGCTGGCTGAATGGACACAGAAATAGAGAGTGGAGAGAAGGAAGTGTGCTGTCTCATTAGGGGGAGAGCAACTAGGTGTACATAAAAAAAGTACATAGCAAGGCGTATATAAATTTTTGTATGAGAGACTGACTTGATTTGTAAACTTTCACTTAAAGCACAATAAAAATTAAAAAAAAAAAGAATCCCAGAGGCTGGGTATAGGTCTACTAGATTTACAACTTCATTTATATTATTCCTTCTCTTTCCCTAATTAACAAGGCCATCTTCTACCCCACCAAAAGTAACCACTCCTGGCCAACATCTTCTCATTTTCCACATAAAACCATTAGAAACCACCACATTCTTATACTCACCACTTCCAGTTGATTCCTGCACGTTATCTCCCATAGGAGTGGAGCTTTTTGAAAGCACCAGTAACTGACTCATGGTGACCCCACATGTGTCAGAGTAGAACTCTGCTCCCTAGGATTTTTCACTGACTGATTTTTTGGAAGTACACAGCCAGGGCTCTCTTCCAAGTTGCCTCTGGGTGGACTCCAACCACCAATCTTTTGGTTAGCAGCCAAGCACATTAACAATCTGCACCACCCAAGGACTCCCTGAAAAGCACAGCCTGCGTCTACTATCTTTTCTCAGTTCAAAGACCCATTTTCCTACTTACCTGACTCTTCTTCTTCACCAGTCGCAATAACTGAGTAAGCCCAGTGCATGTACATGAAAAGAGTCAGAGAAGGAAACTGTGCACAGGAGCCACACTCCCATCAGTCACACACCCTTCTGGTGCATGCCTAGAGGTAACACTGGTGGTGGAGTGCCACAGGTTAGGCAAAATTTTCATTTTATTCTGAGGCGTTTAAAGTAAAAGCCCCAAAGACATAAACCAAATGGCTCTACCATTCATTACTTTGTAACCTTGGATAAACTACGTAAACCCTCAGTGTCCTCTCAATTCTAAACTGTCAATAACAGAAGTCCTTCCTCATGGGATTGAACAAGGTAGTGTACATAAAGAAAATGTACAAGTGCCTGTGGCAGTATAAGCATGAAATCACTCAAAGATGCCAACCATTATTATTAGCCAGTTACCTAAAAGATCTCAGCAATCTAGAACTCAAGATTTGCCAAACGCTCTATTTTTAGTTCAATCCAAACAATCTAACTTACTAAAGATGTCCTGTCCGGCTCTGTCGGGTCTCCCTTCCTAACTGGAGCCCTCCAACCGACTCACCTGGGCCAGCTGGTCCTCAGCCAAGACAGTTCCTCGCTCCTTATACTTGGCCTGCCAGAGAAAGAGAGCCGCATAAGTTTAGAAAGTGGGCACTGGGGGCTCCCACTAGTGCTGCCACACTTGAAGTCTGAAAAAAGGTGTGCCTCTCTGGTTTTTTAAGGAGACGGATAGAGTGAGGAGGTAGAATAGGCGATACACCTCCTCTAGTCAAACACGGGGACGTGAGGGGTAAAGGGAGGCTGGGTTCTGGGGGTGCTGACACTCCAGTCCCCCGGGAGCTCGAGAAATTCAGTTCTCCCAGACTGGAGAAGCCTGTCTTAAGCTCTGGTAGGAGGTGGTTTGCCGAGGAAATTCAGTCTCTCGCGGGTAAGGGGTGGCTGCGAATCGCGTTTCTTCTACTTACTTCGGCAAGCTTCTTCTTGGCGATGGCACCGGCTCCCACCCCGCGGCGATGCATCCCGGCCCTGGGCCCCCGGGCCGTTCGGCTGCCGGGAACCCAGGTCTCCGCGTCCCGGGATCCACCGGCGGCCCCTCAACGCGGAAGTCCCGGCTGCGTCATCTTCGCGCGCCGGAAACTATGCGCCCAACTTCCTGCCGCCTGGCGGAGGCTCTCCCGCCGCCGGTGGCCCAGGGACTCCGCCTTTGTCATGTAGCGACTCCCCAGTGCCTGGCGGCAGAGAAGGTGCGGACGTCGGTGCGCATTCCAGTGCCTCACAGATGGGCCTGCGGAAGCGGAATCCTAGGCGCGGCGCATTCCACCCACCTGGGCGCCAGGGGCCCTCACTTCTCGCCGCAGCTGCCCCTTCACGGGAGTCTTGCCTCGGGCCGGAGGAGATTCATGGACCGCTTATTACGTGCCAGTGCTGTGTTGGGCACCGAGGGTTCCACATTGAGCATAAAGCAGAATCGGTCCTACTCCAACAGTTTATCTGTGGGAACCACCTGCACAGATTGATTTGCCAGGGCTTTACAGTTAAGATTGGAGACGCTGGTGGCGTAATGGTTAAGAGCTACAGCTGCTAACCAAAAGGTCTGCAGTTCGAATCCACCAGGCGCTCCTTGGAAACGCAATGGGGCAGTTCTCTGTCCCATAGGGCCGCTGCGTTGGAATCACTCGGTGGCAATGGGTCGGTTACCGTTAAGAAGCTCGACTCGAGTTGGATTGGCTGGCTGAATTGCTTAATTCCACTACTTAACCGTCCAGTGATTTTAGAGAAGTTCCTTAATCTCTGTGTTTCATTTTCCACAGTTGTGAACTAGAATAACAATACCTACCTCATGAAGTTATGAGAAGACGTATAATAAGATATTTATTGCAATGCCTGGCATATTAAAAAAAAAAAAAAAACCGTTGCCATCCAGTCTATTCCAACTCGTTGTGACCCTATCCCACTGCACGGAGTCGATTCCGATTAATAGTGACCCCATAGGGTTTTCAAGGCCGACTTTTGATTAGCAGTGAATAGCCTTAACTACTGCTGTGCCACCAGGGCTCCCGTAGTGACCCCATAGGACAGAGTAGAGCTGCCCCCATAGGATTTCCTTGGCTGTATCATCTTTACTGAAGCAGATCACTAAGTATTTCTCCTGTGGTTCTGCCAGGTGGGTTGAACCACCAACCTTTTGTTTAACAAGTTTTGTGCCACTAGGGCTCCTTATGAATAATACTACCAGAGAGAATTTGAGTAAAAGAATAAAAGACGGGAGCAGAGGTTGGTGGCAGAAGATTTAGTTGCCATTTTGGACTTTTAAAGGATGGTAGAAGGATGAGCCAAGTGAGCCTGGATTTCATGGAGCAGCCCTGGACTGCCTGCCTGTGGATCTTTATGAGAGCCAGAAATTACGTTCTATTTTGCTAAAGTCGCTGTTATTTTTGTGTTTTTCCATTATTTGAAGCTGAACTCATCTTAACAGATGCAAGGATCAAGGCAGGGAAATGGTTCAGCCCCTCATAGTCATGCCTTCATATTCACTCACATAAACCTCAGACGCTAAGCTCAGATAGCATAAACTTCTTTAGATACAAATTTACTTCCTCACACACAGATTTGTCCTCTCCAACACATATACTAGCCTTTTTAGACACCCTTTCACACACATTTAACTCCTCCAGTATACCTAACCATCCTTTTAGGCAAAAACACACTGGCCACTTACATACACACACTGACCTCACATCCTTATATTTGTACCCCAAGTGAAAAAATTTGGTCCTTTAGGTAATGACTGACTTCATGTAGACACACCTGCTTCCTCCCTCACTCTTTGTTTCATACCCCTTAATGTATACACACTGAACCCCTCACTCATTCATCACCTCAGATTTAGCTGGTCATTCCCACTCACTCCCCTAGGTATATGCATTGGCTCTCAACACGCCTCATTGCCACACTCAGGTAGACATTCTCATCCCCTAGTTCAGATATACTTCTCCCCTTTCATAATTTTACCAAAGTTATGCTGACCAGTGATATGCTGGTGAATGTTTAACAACCGCATCTCTGGGTTGGAAAGGGAAGAGCCTTGATTGGTAGAATTGCCAATTTCCATAGTATAAATGGGAATTCCAGAACAATTCATTGTGTTCATGAGGAGACTGACATAGATCAAGAGGCAGTCATTCAAACAGAACAAGAAGATACTGTGTGGTTCAAAGTCAGGAAAGGTATGTTTTAGGGTTGTATTTTTTTATCATACTTATTCAATCTGTATGCTGAGCAAATAATCCAAGAAGCTGGGCTATATGAAGGAGAACATGGCATCAGGATTGGAGGAAGACTCATTAACAATCTCAAATATGCAGATGACACAATCTTGCTTGCTGAAAATGAAGAGGACTTGAAGCAACTACTGATGAAGATCAAAGACCACAGCCTTCAGTATGGATAACACCTCAACATAAAACAAAAGTCTTCCCAACTGGACCAATAAGCAACATCATGATAAACGGAGAAAAGATTGAAGTTGTCAAGGATTTCATTTTACTTGGATCCACAATCAATACCCACGGAAGCAGCAATCAAGAAATCAAATGATGTATTGCATTGGGCAAATCTGCTGCAAAAGATCTCTTTAAAGTGTTAAAAAGCAAAGATGTCACCTTGAAGACTAAGGTGCACCTGACTCAAGCCATAGTGTTTTTAGTCACCTCATATGCATGTGGAAGCTGGACAATGAATAAGGGAGACCAAAGAAGAACTGACACATTTGAATTATGGTGTTGGTGAAGAATATTGAATATTCCGTGGACTACTGAAAGAACGAACAAATCTCCCTTGGAAGAAGTA
Source organism: Elephas maximus indicus (assembly GCF_024166365.1). Taxonomy (NCBI): domain Eukaryota; kingdom Metazoa; phylum Chordata; class Mammalia; order Proboscidea; family Elephantidae; genus Elephas; species Elephas maximus. The sequence goes on along the minus strand of NC_064837.1, from coordinate 44,620,969 downwards.
AAGACAGAATGCTTCTTGGAAGCGGGGATCGAGAGACTTCATCTCACATACTTTGGACATGTTATCAGGCAGGACCAGTCCCTGGAGAAGGATGTCATGCTTGGTAAAGTAGGTCAGAGAAAAAGAGGAAGACCCTCAACGAGGTGGATTGACACAGTGGCTGCAACAATGGGCTCAAACATAACAATGATTATGAGGATGGTGCAGGAGCAGGCAGTGTTTCGTTCTGTTGTATGTGGGGTAACTGTAAGTCAGAACTGACTCAACGGCACCTATCAACAACAGCAATGTGTTTATGTGTTTAAAGATTAATGTCTGTCTCTGTTGCTAGACTTTAAGCTCCTCAAGAGTAAAGTTAGTGTCTGTTTCCTCCGTTGTTGTATACCCAGTGTTTAGTGCAGCCCCTGCTATATTAGGTCTTCAATGAATGTTTGTAGAATAAATAGGTGAGTTAACAGAGTCAAATATCCTTTTCATCGGGTGGTGCACACTTATAGATACACACAGACAAACATGCCCTGTGACTACTTAGTTGTTGTTGGTTGCTGTCAAACCAATTCCGACTCATGGTGATCCCATGTGCGCAGAGTGGAACCACTCCACTGGGTTTTTAAGGCTGTGAACTTTCAGAAGCAGATCACAAGGTGCCTCTAGGCAGGTTCGAACCACCAACCTTTTGATTAGTAGTCAGGCACTTAACCATTTGTGCCACCCAAGGACTCCCAGTGTTCAGCAGGTATTTGAATAAGTTCTAATGATGGACACAGAGACTTATTTCAGCTTAAACTTTATTAGCTTGGCTCATTTTGGGTATCATGGAGTGGGGCTGAGGGAGGAGCTGAGTAAGTGAAAGGCAGAGTCCAGTCTTGAGCTGGGTTTGGTCAGAGTCACTGAAACCTGGGAAGAGTGGGGAAAAGGAGGAAGACATGGTACAGAGGAAGGTTCAGTATTGACTTGGACTCAGCAAAGAAAATTTATCCTGGTGTTGATCTGTGTTAAACCTCTCCTACCTCTAACTTACCTTTTTAATTATAAGTAATGACAATAATCTGGAATATACAGAGACTATTCCCCACCTTTCTGTGGAGTTTTTCACATACTCTCCTCTTCTCCTTTGGTCTGGTCACTTTCCTCTCTCCTTCCTTAATCCTTTTATAGGAAACCTTCCCAGATTTACTCCCTCAACCCCTCCCTAGCTTCCCAGTATCAAAGTCTGAACGTTTTGGTTTCTGTGCCTTGCTGTCTGCATCTTGAATGAATGTCCTGTCTGGATGGATCTCTCCATAGTATTTAGCCGTCCTTATGTTCTGGGAGATGAATAGATAGATTGAAGGATATCCTAGCTGGTAAAGTAGCCTGCCACGTTTTCCCCCCGTGGAGCAGCTTGTGGCAGAGGCAGATTATCCAATAACCGAGGTAAGCGCAGGTTTACTTGTGCTTACTTACCAATCTGTAGTAAACAATTTCACATTTTTTCACCACATCAAAGATTCTGCTTCTAGGTATGGCTGGCATCTGTCTCTCTCCCAATCCCACAGCACCTTCCTACAGAATCAAAGCCTCTTTTCAAATTTACCATCCCTGACGGGGCAGATGACTCAATATGCAAGGTAAGCATGGGCTTACTTGTGCTTACTAATCTGTAGTGAGTAATTTCACATGGGTTTCACCACACCACATCAAAGTGAAACTCTTCACTACAGATTAGTAAATAAACACAAGTAAGCCTGTGCTTACCCTGCTTATTGACTAATCTGCTCCTGGCTGGTGGGTTCAAACTGCTGACCTTTCAGTTTAACAGCAGAGTGCTTAACCACTGGTCCACCAGGACTCCTAGGGAGAAAGATGCAGCAGTCTGCTCTGGTGAAGATCACAGCCTAAGAAACCCTATGGGGCAATTCTACCCTGTCCTGTAGGGTCACTGTGAGTTGGAATTGACTGGACAGTAATGGGTTTCTGTTAAAGTGGCTTGAAGAGGCCACTGAGGCCAACAGTGGCTGCAGAGAAGGACAAAATTCTTCCAACTATAAAGGTTCTCATCACCTGGAAGGTGCCATGGGCCAAGGGTATAAACGGAAAGGTGAGAATAGGAAGCTTAGCGCAGGCTGGCAGGAGAGGTGAGAGCAGCGTCTCACTAGGGAGAAGTTGGAAGGAAGTACAAATAGTAACAATAGCTACTAACATTACTGAGCTCGTATTACTTCTCAGATGTCTCCCTAAACTCTTCACTTGCATAATCTTATTTAAACATCCGCACAATCCCATGAGGTGGTTTTAATAGCCCCAATTTTTATGAAAGCACTGAGGTTCAGAACGTCTAAGTGATTTGCTAAAGGCCACACAACCAAGGGGTGCTGGAGCAAAGACCTGAAGCTGTGTCTGACCCTAAAGTTCAAGTTCATAGCCATGTACAACATGCCCAAAGCCCCACCTGAGCCTGCAGAGCTCCATCTGATCTACCATCCAGGCCAGCAACTCCTGAATCAGCAAATCCCTTAGCAAATCTTCATCCCTGGGTGTCTTGGGTAGGGAGCTGCAAAGGAGGAAGCCTTTGTCAGACCATCTTAGCCTGGGTCCTAGCCAGAAAGAGTAAGCACAGGGGCCTGGGACACCAAGGGCTGTGGTGGGGTTGGGGAGAGTCAACCCAGCTGCATCTCAGTTATCTCAGCTTTCAAACCTCAGCTACCTTTCTGGCAGCTGCACCTGGCTCTGCCTGCCTGGGGAACGGGGCTGAATTAAGGCATGTGAGGGCCCTAAACACTGATAATCTGTGGTGCCCCCTCCTCTGCTTACTCACATTCCAAGGGAATATGTGAGTTAGATATATACATGTGTGTGTGTGACTTAGCTACCCATGATGTAATTTCTTTTTAAATGCGGTTGTAATACTAATGATTGAACAGAAAAGTGACATATGCCATTGTAGCGGAATGAGACAACCTGGATTATAAATTTTTTAGTGGATGCAGGGTACTCCAATTTTTACTATAGACCACATTTTCTACAAAAAGAATATTCCGCATATCCTACAACAAAGAAAATAAGTCAGTGAACTTAGTCGTTTCAACAATCAACGTAAAATTCTGTTGATCTCCCACAACAAAAAATTGACTTTCACCAATTTTGTTTTAAACGGCCCATACTTCAATTTTGGTGTTTGTTTCATAATAAATGATATAATTATAAATGAGCAAATGGAAAGATGTCATAAAAGAAAATTTAAGTCAGAAAACCAATATTACAAATTATTCCATTTTTAGATAGATCTTTCATCTCTAAAGTGTTATAGTTAAAAACATTTCTTTCTATTCTTTGCTCTTGTAAATTCTTCATTGATTTCATCACTATCTACTTCCATACATAATAAGGATAATGAATCAAGTCTTTCTTGAATCATTGTGTGCTTGCTTTTCCTTGTGTCCCGTCTGCTTGGCATCTGTGGGTTTTTGCTTTGGACAACTGGTGTCTCTGTTTTGCTGATGCCCTAAGCACATGCTTACCTGGCTTATTGGGCAATCCATCTCTACCGGGGAAGGTGGGCTTTTCAATACAGGTAAAGCCAAACAGAATTCTGGTGTGAGAAAGCCCACTCATCCACCTTGAAAAATATTCCAGAGTGCATTCCCCACACCTGAAAGATTACTCTGGGAACATTCACTCTTTAGAATGATTTGTGCCACAAATTCCTCCCTTTCCTCAGAGAGGGAGTAACTGATTTCAGGGAACTGTCTTTGGGATGGTCTCCCTCTTCCACAAACAGCCTTCCTGAGGTTTGTCAGGGAGAAGTGGGGAGGCCACTTCCTGAGCACCACTCCTTCACTGTCTCTCTCTTGACTCAGTGACCCTGTCTACATACAAAGTCATCAATCTTAGAAACCCTGGCCCAGAAGCCCCTCCCAAAGCCCCTCCCCCACCCCTCCGAGGCTGCTTCTTTAAGCCTGGGTTGACCTCCAGAAGTTTGCTCAGTGAAGCCCCCTCTTTGAACTCTTGACTGGAAGGGGTTGCTTATCACAGGCCCTTGCTCTGCCCTGGAGTCCAGGACAGGCAACAATGAAGTAGGGGCAGGTCAGAAGTCAGGAGGCCCCTTCCCACCCCTTTTCCCCCAACTCACCTCTGCTTCTCCCTTGCCTCCTCATTCCTGTTAGATTGAACGGCCAGCTCTAGGGCCCGGGCCTCCCTCTGGGTGATGTTGTGTTTCCAGCTGGTAGGATAAAGATTAGGGAGTAGATGGGGCTGAGATTCCAGGCCTTCTCTAGTCCAGGGACTCCTGAATCTTTTTGTACCTCAACCTTAGGAGAAGGGCACTGCACTCCTTGCCTTTAGCTGCCCCCGCCAGTGAACAGCTTTTCAGAATCTACCACGCTGACCAAACAGGGAAAGAGATACAGCAAAGAGAATGAAGAAGGGGGCAGTTATCCCATTTCTAAAATCTGAAGTTGCCACCACCAAAAAGTCATTGGAAGCAGCTCAGTTCCTCCTGCCTTCATCCCCACCCCCCTGGGGATCCTCTGTGTTCTCCCACACATCTACCTGACACCTCTTTAGAAGTAAAACCAAAAACTAGTTGCAGTGGAGTGGAGTCCAACCCGTAGCAGCCCCATGTGTGTCAGAGTAGAACTGTGCTCCATAGGGTTTTCAGTGGCTGATTTTTCTGAAGTAGATTGCCAGGATTTTCTTCTGAGGTGCCTCTGGGTGGACTCAAACCTCCAACCTTTTGGTTAGCAACCATTTATACTACCCAGGGACTCCTTTAGAAGAATTAGAAATCACCCTACTTCTGCCCCCAGACTGGCCTGCTGCCCCAGTCAAGATCTGGCCAGGGCCACCATGGCCAAGACAACTCCTCGTCATTGTCTAAGTGAAAGATGCAACCTGGAGTGGTGCATTCCACCCCCATGTGGCCATGTATGGTAGCCTGGTCTGAACATAGGAAGGTAGAGCCCTGGGAATGTGGAACAGGAGAGGGTGAGCACAAGGACTCACTCATTCTTCTTCCCCTTCTGGGCCAGCAGCCAGTTCACAAAGTCTTGTTGGCGGATCTTGTCCATGGCAATGCTGTAGTCACTGATGAAAGTCCCCTCAGCATATCTCGGGCCTCGAGGTTGAGGGCTGCTGACCTTAGGGTGGGGTCTGAGAGACAGGGAAGGGAGAGAGAGGGAAGATCAGGATGCCAGAGTAGTAGCAGAGAGGGGGAAAATCACAATGCTGGGTAAAAAGTTGTTGCTAACAGGAAGCAGGCATTTGAAAGCAAACCAGCCCATTTCTTGGGAGCTGGTTAATTTGGAGACTCCTGTTGTCACTCCATCAACCCCCTGGGGATTTGATCTGAGGCTCAAGGGTCCATCCTCCTGCATCCTGAGTGGGTATGCCTCTGGATTCTGGGCCAAGGGGGATGTGGGTTCCTCTCATTTCAAAGGACTGACTCACACAGTTCCTCCCTTTACTCCTCTTGCCCTGGACCTTCCTGATTCCATTCTTTGGTTTTCTTTCCGTCACAAAAATAGTGAACTCTTATAAGACAGCACTTGCCATGAGTCAGGAACTCTTATTAGCCCTCTAATACATAAACTCATTTAGTCTTCACAGCACCCTTATATGGTAGATACTACTTATTATCCCCACTTTATAAATGAAGAAACCAAGATGCAGAGAGATAAATATATCTTAGAGCATAAGTGACAGATCCAGGATTTACCCCCAAGCAGTATGGCCTCAGGTCTAAATTCTTAACATCTGGGTGATGCTGCCTATCCGTGTACACATCCCTGACAGCCTGTGCCTGAAATTTACATGCGTGTATCGTTTGTTCTTGCAGAAGGTCCATCTCTTTCCTCAGACATGTCTCCCTTGGTCCCTGAAACCACCATCAGAGCCCCCTGCTGTATTCACTCATAATACTCTCTACTTGTCTTCATTAAAAAAAAAAAAAAAAAAAATTTTTTTTTTTTTTTTTTTTTTTTTAATAGGACTCATGATATTTTGCAACATGCCTCTGTGGTTCTTTGTTCCCTCTTGGATCTATATGCCCCATGAGGACAGGAGCCATTTGTGGACTCTCATTGACATAGATCTCCTGTGCCTAGCCCACAGGAGGCCCTCTGTAAAATTATATTGAGTACATGCAAAAAGAAATGCTTAAAGCATTCCCTAGGAAGGGAGATTTTGTCATCTTCTTCAGACCCTTAACCACCAAGAAATCCTTTCAGATATTTAACCAGTCTCTCCTGCTACCACAGTAGCTCATAAAACCCTCTGGTTCTGGTCTCACTCTGCACTTAGACTGCTGAAAATCTTTCCCTTGAGTCTCTTTCCTCTTGGCCTGGGATCCCTTCTTCTCTCTCTCTCTCACTCAACAGAGCCTAGAACCCAGTCATCCCCCAGCCCCCTCCTCTGCTGTTGATCCCTCCCTTCCCATCACCCCTACCTGGAGTGACCCTTCTCCTTCTCCCCTAGCACCACTGCCACGAGCAGGGATACTAGCAGCAGAGACAAGATCTTCATGGTCACCATCTTCCAAGGATTATATCCTGAGCTGAAGACAAAAGGACCAAGATAAGGCAGACAGTGCTGTGCTGAGGGAGCAGCTTGTATAAAGATGGTTCTGAAAGCTGGGGAGGGGCTGAGTCCTGGGGTTTGGAGCTTTTCTAACAGACTGAAGCAACACCTTGGGAGGGTGGCGGGTGTTGGGCATTTGGGTTAATGACTAGAAAGGACTTGAAGCCTGGCCAAGAGGGGCGTTTGCTTTTTTGTTTATAGATAGGGTCTGAGTGGGGTGGGAAAAGGGCAATGAGGGAGAGATCCAGGGAGGATAAAGCAGTGAAGACCTGTGTGCTTGGGCACTCTGCCTCCCCTCTGTCCCTGGCTCTGGGACTGAACTTCATAGGCATGTGGTTTGGCAAGATTATCTCCTTAGAGCCCTTCGAGGTTCGTATCAACCAGCCTTCCTACTCTCAAATTGGCTGCCGTTTAAATCACTGTAACCCTCTTGCCCTAAATGAAAACTACACATAGAATCATCCCAGTCTCCCCTTCTCAGGCTTAACCATCAGGGTTGTTCTTCCTGCAGTCTGAGCTATACCTTCCCACCTTGGGCTTGACCCATTTCATCCATGGGTTTTCAGTAGAGATAAAGTACAATGGAGAACTTCCCTCCTAAGCTAGACTTAGAGATTTGTGAGCTGCAGGACCCCATCTTCCCGCCTTGGCTACCTGAATGTTAAAGAAACCATCAAAGAGAACTTCTTATTTCTTATACAGAGGAAGAGAAAGTGAAATGTTAGGAGGCTGAGCATCTCAGGGTTACCAAGGTCCCCCTCCACCTCCTCTCCAGGTCATCCGATCCATCCCCTCTCCCAGGTTTTCTCTTACCAGACTTCCTTTCTGGCTCTTCCAGGAGAAGGAAAGGGCGAGGGTCTCTTCCTCCTACCTTCTGGCTCTTTAGAGCTGCGTCAAGAAAGCCTACTTCAGCTCTTTTATATCCAGGCATCCGAGACCAGCTGATTAGCCTAAAAGCATCTTATCTCAAGAAATTAAACCCACAGCTCCTGCCACATTAAGTCCATTTTACACATAATAAAGTTGTCCTTTCCACCTGAACTGCACTAATTGGTGATTAACATTTTGGGTATCTCCAACTGCTGTCTGCGGCCTGCCCAGGAGTAGGGTACCCTAAGTGCTCCCTTACTCCTTCCCTCTCCTCCGTTCTGGGCACAGGGCCCAGTACACACACACCCCCACCCCCCGCCCCCCACTTCATTTATAGATGCCCTTAGTTAGAAAGGGCTTACTTGCTGAGGGCTGGCTTGGGGTGGAGTGGGCACTAGCTGGGGGGCACTCCTACAAGTTAGTAAGTCTACTTCTGGGTGGGAAGAAGTGGGGCCACAGTAGTCTGAGCCCTGGGTCTGGACAAGGGCCCGTGGGTTTGGCATTGTAGCAATGTCTCCATCTGGGGCAAGGTCCTAGGTGGCTGGGAAAAGGAACCGGAGAATCAGAGGACAGAGGTCAAGGGAACATGAAAGCTGGGGGTTTTCTGGTGGTAGATGGGTGAACTGAGAACTTATACTCAAGCTGTCTTCCTGCTTTGGGCAGGACAGAATAGAGAACAGGCACATTCATACCTTGAGAACTTGGAGAAAGATGGAGGCAGCTACTTGACCTATCGGTAAAGATAAGATTTTTAAGACTCAATTCCTCCTTAAACGCCCTGCTCTTCTATATGAGGAAAGTATGTGGTCCTGTCTCCTCCATCATACTGGGGACCCCTGAGGTGAGGTGGTACTGTACCTCACTATCAGATTGGTGGGCTCTCCAAGACAGAAGTTATATCTCCTTGATCAGACTGGGGGCTCTCTGAGGGCAGCGATGTCAGCCAGGGTTATATTCTCCGCATCACCCTGGGGCTTCCTAAGGCTAAGGGCTGGATCTCCCCTCTCAGACTGAAGACTTCCCGAGGTACTCCCGTTGCCTTTGCCCAAGTACTTACCACATGGCTCCGTCCACAGAGGCTATCCGTCTAGGAGGGACAGGACATAGACTGCATGTTTGGCAGCCCACCCTTCTCCACTCACAATGGGTACCACTGAACCATGAACAACTGAGCTCATGCCCTGCCTATTAGCTCTAGGGCTTAATACCTGCCACTTTCCCTTCCAGGTGAACTCCCCAGCCTGGGAGCAGATCCAGCATGAAATTAAGTGCCTGTGTGGGATAAGAGGTAACTGGACTAGGAGGGTAACTCACCTCTGCTTCCTAGAAACCTCCTCCCACCTATCCACCCATTTCTCTCCATCCAGAAAAATTTCTCCCTGGGCAAGCTCTCTAAATTCCGTATCCCAGCTACAAACGGGGCAGAGCTGAGACATCAATTCAGATTTGATCTCCAAAGGGGAGGTGGGGCTGCTGGGATCCTGCTTCCTGTTGAGCAACACAGGTTCATGGGCTCAGAGAGTTTGTGTCAAAAGTCTTCAGCCCCCCAACCTGGGCATCCATCCGTGCCTAGAGGCAGAAGATATCCAAAAAGAAGTGGACAGAGTTCCTTGGAACCCCTAAGTGATGCCAAACCAGAACCTTCTGGTGATGCCAGAACCTTCAAGGAAGGTTCTGAGATGAGTCGCAGCAGCTCTGAGCCCTTGCCCTGGTAACCTGTGGATTTGTTCCGGGGGATGGGCTGCTCTGAAGGCCAGTCGTGTTTGAAGCCCCTACTCCACCCCTTCTTGCAGGGGACTTTTCTGCAGCACCCCCCACTTCCAGTTATCCTTTGACCTTTGGCCCTCATGCCCTGCTGAGGACACACAAGAGAAGAATGCGCCTGGGGGAGGGGCAGGGGTGGCTGGGGGAAGGGATGTGAGAATGGCCGCTTAGCCCAAAGTTCCTGTTCAAGTCTGCAAGTTCTACACACCCCGGGATCAATGGAGCAGTGTGGGGAGATCCAGGGGAGAATATCAGAGAAGCCACATTCTCAGGGGTGCCCACGACCCTTCCCTTCCCCTCAGGGCATGCATGTTGGAAGGCAAGGGAATGGAAAAAAGACCTTGGGAAGCTTCTGAGGGTTAGAAAGACCTGCTGGACTTGGTCAAAAGAGTTAATAAATCCAACTGACAGCCCACTCAGCCTGTCCAAGCCATGATGAGACATGCCACCGGGCTCCAGTTCCGCTTCACGGAATTTCCAGGATCTGAGGATTGGAGAGGACACTGGGGATGGGGAGGCAGGAGGAAGCCCCGACAGGTCTAAAGCCCAGATACAAAGGCTGAGGGACCAGACAGGTAGAGAGTGTGCAGGGTTGGGGTGTCTGAGGAGGCATGGAAGTCAGGGAATCAGAGGGTAAAGTGTGGGCAGGGAGTGATGTGCAGTCCTGTTGCAAGAGAACCCAGGGTACTCTTCCAGCCCCTCCTGGGTACTGAGTCAGGGACCCAGGAATGAGAACTGGACTAGCAGAAGAGCATTCCAGTTCACAGTGACTCATCTCCTCCCCTCCCCCTTCCAGGGCCCTGCAGGTCCACAGGAGACATTCCAGGGTGGGCTTGGCAGCCAGGCCAGGGTGACTCAGAGGACTGGCTGCAGCCTCCCCACCATGGACTCCGCTTTTGAAGTCCACTTGGTCTTCAACCTCACTGGCTGACTCAGAAAGTAGACGTCCCTCTCTAACCCCTCTTACACAAGGTGGGAGATTTATTCTCCTTGCCCTCTTGTAAAGGAGACAAAAGGGGGCATGATGCTTGACAAACATTGCTGTCATCTGGTCCATCCTGATTCCTAGAAAGAATACCTCCAGTTTTCTTTCCCAATCACATAACAAACAGTCCCAATTCCAAACATTTTTGTCCATATCACCCTCCAGCACCACGCAGGTCAAGATATATACTTTCCAGAAAGATCTTCAAAGAAAGAATATATATACTACCTACACCTTTGGCTGGCTATCTGCTACAAGGTTTCTGTTTAGAAGTCCCCTCTTAGTTCTAACTGCAATCCCTCTTGCTATTATAAAAGTCTACATTGACTGCTTTTGTTTGTCAGGAAAATACCTCAAGCTACTAGTAAGCCTAATCCATGGGAGGAAGATTGCAGTGAAGAGTTAGAACTGGGAAGGGGTTAGAACAGGGTTGTCACTTCCCAGGGAGCCCTGCTAAAAAGAGGGAAGGAATTCCTTGTGCATTTAGGATAAAAGACCAAAGGGCTGGACCTCCCAGAGAGAGCAGCATTCCTGAGCCCCTCGGTCTCCCTGGTGGGAACACCATCCCAGGGGAAGATAGGAAGGGGTAAAAAGGGAGGGATTTCTTCTTTGCCTTATCTTTGCATGGGCTTATGAAGGATGGAGCAGTTTCCAGAGTCCTAAGACAACAAAACCTGCCCTGATTCATAGGTAAGTGCAAAGTTAGTGTTTATTAACTTGAAGGCATCCTGCAAGTGTTGACTGGTAGTATTTTCTAGAATGACCTCCCCTGTCTTACTCTAGTAAAAAAAAAAAAAAAAAGTTGAGATTCATAGTGACTCCATGTGTGCAGAGCAGAATTGCTCCATAGGGTTTTCAAGACTGTGTGGCTTTTCAGAAGCAGATCACCAACCCTGCCTTCCGAAGCACCTCTGGGTGGTTTTGAACCAACAACCTTTCAGTTAGCAGTTGAGTGTTTAATGTTTGCACCACACAGACACTCGTCTTCACTCTATAGTGAGAATTAAAAAAGATGAGGTAATAAATCTGGACTGACTTAGTCCAGCAGCTGGGACATGGAAAGCCATGTAATTCCATATTAGGAGCCAGGGCTTTGGAGATAGACTCACCTATGCCTACTAGTAGGACAATTTAGAGCAACCTGCCCTTTTTGTGCTTCAGTTTGACATTCGGGAAAATGGGGATGGAAGAGTTCCTATACCTCATAGTATTGATTTGAGACTCGTGTGAAATACCTAGAACAGTGCTTGCTATATTAGTTTTTCTTTTGCTATGTTAAAATTTTTTTTTTTTTTTATGTAACAAAGTACACCAAATCTCAGCAGTTTAAAACTACAAACACTTGTTACTTCACACAGTTTCTGAGAATCAGGAATCCCAGAGTGGCTTAGCTGGGTGATTTTGGCACAGCATCCCTTGTGAGGTCCCAGACCAGCTGTCGGCTGAGGCTGTGGTCTCTGAAGAGTTGGCTGGGCTGTAGGATTTGCCTCCAGGCACCCTCACGTGACTGTTGGCAGAAAGCCTCAGTTCCTCACCATGTGGGCCTCTCCATAGGGCTGTTTCTGGCATGGCTTCTTCCCCCAGAGTGAGCCACAAAATCCTGTAAAACCTAGTCCTGGAGGTGTCATGCCATAACTTCTGCTATGTGCTATTGGCCGCACAGACCGAGCCTGGTGAAGTGAGGAAGGGGACTACACAAGGGTAGTACCAGGAGGCAGGCATCACTGGGGACCATCCTGAAGGCTGACTACCACATACAGGCGATTCTCTTTATTTTCGGTAGTTATGTTCTATAGAGTTGCCACAAACACTGTATTAGCACATACTGAGCCATTGCTCCCAGGGGAAATATAAGGTTAAGTTCCTGTGAGCCTCTGGTCTCAACATTTTTGTATACTGAACAATACATAACCTTGCTTTATGCGTGTTTCTGTTTAAAAACTGTTTAAAGAAACCTTATTTAATATATATTGTTGATCCATTAGCATTGAACTCACGGCCAACAGCAGTGTGACTCATGCCTGAATGAAGCTTATCTAACAACACATGTACTTTTTCCACAAGGCACATCACAGCCTTCTTGTACATAGGAGCCCTAGATAGCACTTTAATGTTATGCTTGTGGGCCATTCTAAACAACAAAATCACCAACAAGAAGCACAAAAATGTGAAAAATGTGGCACTAGATAGCCTGCAAAAAGGACATGTGTTTACAGCTGAAACAAGAAGGCTATATAACATCCTTGGCTGGGAATGTGCGCATCAGGTGACTCAAGTTTCTTGCCATTCTGCATGTCTGTGAATGACCACAGAAGTGCCACAAGCATTGATTTTGGGGTTACAAATAATTTTTAGCGAGTAGGTGATTTTGCAAATACACAATCCATAAATAATCAACAGCCCTAAAAAAAGTTGGCCAGCATTGTTATTATTTTAGGAGATACTTGATTTGTTAAACATTTCTTTTCATCATCATAAACTCTGGGTGTTTTATATCTATCTATCTGACTTCTCTTCTCTCTGAGAATTGAGATGATTTGAGGTACTGAGGGGAGATGAAGTGAGTAATTTCTCTGATAGTCCACAAAAACTAGCAGAGTATAGATATCAGAATGAGAACGGGCGCTTGAGTTGCATTCCAAGAGGGTACTTGCTCTTGGGGATACCTACTTGGAGCTGGTTGTATGGGGGTGTTGGGAGAAGGTAGAGTATACTTGAGTGGGTCCCGGACTGAGAATGAATTTATAACAGTGAGTCTGGGGAAATCATGCTTTTCCCAACCGATGGGCCAACCTGGGAAGTCACCTTGATATCAAGAAGTTCTCATCCCTGGTTGCACATTGCAACCAGGGAATAGGGCTGCCAGATAACTGCAGGATATCCAGTTAAATTTGAATTCCAGGTAAACAATGAGTAATTTTTTGGTATAAGTATGTATTAAATATTGCATGGGACACACTTGTACTAATTTTTTTTTTTACTCTTTATCTGAAATTCAAATTTAACTGGGCCTCCTCTATTTTTATTTGCTAAATCTGGCAACTCTATCTGGAACACTATTTAAAAATCTCAGTGCCTCAGTGCCATTCCCAGACATTCTGATGTAATTGGTCAGGGATTTTCAAAGACTTTATTTGGAAGTAATTTCAAATTTACAGAGAAGTTGCAAGAATAATACAGAGAATTCCAATATATCCCCTACCTAGATTTACTTTTAACATTTTGCCACATTTGTTGTATCGCTTTATCTGTCTGTCTGTCCATCTGCCTGTCCATCCGTCCGTCTGTCTTAGTCATCTACAGTTGCTATAAGAGAAATGCCCCAAGTAGATAGATGGTTATAACAAAGAAAATTTATTCTCTTACAGTCTAGTAGGCTACAAGCCCAAATTCAGAGTGTCAGTTCCAGGGGAAGGTTTTCTTTCTGTTGGCTCTGGAGGAGGGTCCTTGTCATCAATCATCCCCTGGTCGAGGTATTTCTTAGCAGAGGAACATCAGGTCCAAAGGACACCCTCTTCTCCTGGCTCTTGTTTCTTGGTGGTATGAGGTCCCCAACTCTCTGCTTGCTTCCCTTTCCTTTTATCTCTTGTAAGATAAAAAGTGATGCAGGCCACACCTCAGGGAAACTCCATGTACCTTGAATCAGGGATGTGACCTGAGTAAGGGTGTTACATCCCACCCTGATCCTCTTTAATATAATCTAATCTTGCCTCATTAACCCCAGGCAGAGATTAGGATTTACAACACATAGGAAAATTACATCAATAACAAAATGGAGGACAACCACATAATACTGGGGATCATGGCCTAACCAAGTTGACACATATCTTTGGGGAACACAGTTCAGTCCATGACACTATCTATTTTCTAAACATTTGAGAGTAGGTTTCATACATCATTTTCTTTTACTGTCCACTATTTCCATGGATATTTTCTAAGAACAAGGATAGTCACTCATGTAACCACAATAAGTACAGTTATTAAATTTAACGTTGATATAAAGAAATTTAACACAGATATAAAGCTTTTTTTTTTATTTTTATAAAGCTTAAAGTCCATATTCCAGCTTTTCAATTGTCCCAAAAATGTTCACTTGGGCATTTTCCCCTTCATTATTAGATCCAGTCCAGAATCCCGTATTGCATCTAACTGTCATGCCTCTTTACCCAGTTCCTGTCAAGTTGATTCCAACTCATAGTGACCCTATAGGACAGAGTAAAACTGCCCCATAGAGTTTCCAAGGAGTGCCTGGTGGATTCAAACTGCTGGCCTTTTGGTTAGCAGCTGCAGTTCTTAACCACGACACCACCAGGTTTTCCCATGCCTCTTTAGTCTCCTTTAATCAGTTCCTCAACCTTTCTTTGTCTTTCATGATATTGACATTTTTAAACAGTACAGACCAATTATTTCGTAGAATGTTTCTTGATTTGGATTGGGCTGATGTTTCCATCAGATGAGATTCAGGTTACGCATCCTGGAAAAATGAAGGTGTGTCCTTTTCAGGGTACGGCACCTGGAGGAAAAAGACATCCGTCTGCCCCTTACTGGTGATAATTTTGAATACCGTCAAGGTCTTGTCTCATTTCTCCACTGTATAGTTACTATTTTATACTTATATCTAATAAGCAATCTACAGGGAGACACTTTAAGACCAGGCACTTACAGTGTCTTCTTGTAGATGGCTTATTAGATATAAGTATCTGTTCCTCCTCAGGCTTTACCGATAGATTTAGCAGCCATCTTTGCTTGAACCAATTTTTACTATGGTGCTGGAAAACAGTAACTTTCTAAGCTTATCATTCGCTTCACAGTTTGGGGGCTTATTAAACAATGTTATTGAGGTATAATTGACACAATTAGTCACATATATTTAGTTTGAAGTGTACAACTTTATGTTTTGATATATAGCTTCTTCCATGAAACTATCACTACACTCAAGATAGTGAACATAGCTACCACTCCCAAAAATTTCCTTAAGCCCCTATAAGCTCCCTCCCTGCAACCACTGATCTGCTTTCTGTCACTACAGATTAGTTTGCATTTTCTAGAGTTTTATATAAGTAGAATCATACAGTATGTACTGTTTTTTGTTTGGCTTCTTTCACTCTGCGCACTTATTTTGAGATTCATCTATGTTGTAGCATGATCAATAGTCCATTCTTTTTTAAGAGCTATGTCTGCTAACCAAAAGGTCAGCAGTTCGAATCCACCAGGCTCTCCTTGGAAACCCTATCAAGCAGTTCTCCTCTGTCCTACAGGGTCGCTATGAGTCGGAATCAACTCGACGGCAATGGGTTTGGTCTTTGGTTTATCCTTTGATTTTACGTATATATCATGGTTTGTTTATCCATTCACCCGTTGATGGACATTTGGGCTGTTTCTGTTTTGGGCTATTACAAAGAAAGCTGCTATAAACATTTGTGTACAAGTCTTAGTATAGGCATACACTTTTTTTTTCTCTTGGGTAAATATCCAGGAGTGGGTTATATTTAATTTTTAAGTAACTGCCAAGCTGTTTTCTGAAGTGGCTGTAACCTCTTATGTTCCCACTAGCTGTGTATGAGAGTTCTAGTTCCTCCATAGTTGATTATCAACACTGGTTATGGTCTGTCTTTTACATTTTAGCTATTCTAAATTTTTTTTTTTTTTTAAGAGGTGTGGAGGAAACCCTGGTGGCATAGTGGTTAAGTGCTGCTGCTGCTAGCCAAAGGGTTGGCAGTTTGAATCTGCCAGGCGCTCCTTGGAAACTATGGGGCAGTTCTACTCTGTCCTATAGGGTCTCTATGAGTCGGAATCGACTCACGACACTGGGTTTGGTTTGTTTTGGTTTTTAAGAGGTGTGGAGTGGTGTCTGATTGCGATTTTAATTTGCATTGCTCTGATGACTAATGATGTTGAGCAACTTTTCACGTGCTTATTTGCCATCTGTGTAGCTTCTTCAGTGAAGTGTCTGTTCAAACAATTTGCCCATTTTCTGGGGGTGGTGGTATGTGTGTTTTCTTATTATTGAGTTTTGAAAGTCCTTTGTACATTCTATATACAAGTCCTTTATCAGACATATGATTTGCAATAATTTCTCTCAGTTTGTGGCTTGTGTTTTTATTAACAGTTTCTTTTAAACAGCAGAAACTTAAAATTTTTTAAATAAAGTTCAGTTTATCAATTTGGCCTTTTATAATGCTTTTGGTGTCACATCTAAGATATCTTTGCTTAACCAAACGTTCCAAAGATTTTCTTCTAGAAGTTTTATAGCTTTACATTTTACATTTAGGTATATGATCCATTTTGAGTTAATTTTTGTATATGGAGCAAGGTATGGATAGAAGTTTATTTATTTAATTTTTTGGCACATAGATATCCAATTGTTCCAGCACAGTTTGTTGAAAAGACTCTCATTTCTTCATTGAGTTGCTTTTGCACTTTGTTGAAAATAAGCTGTGATAAATGTGTGGGTTGCACTGGGGTTTTTAAATGCTCCCAAGATTGAAAGCATTGGTATAAAGACAAAAGCAAGAACTTGGGTTCCAGGCACACCTGTGTTAAAATTCTGGTCTTGCCACCTATCTGAGGCACAGTTGACCTATAAAGAAGAAACAATGATACCACCCACATCAGAGTATTAGCCACGTTTTACAGTGCTCGCTCTCTGTGTCTCTTCTTCCCTCCTCCACTCTCTTCTGGGGAAAGTGCTAGAACTGGGAAAGCTAATCTTGAGTACTGTTTCTCAATCTGCAAGGCTCTTATATTCATGGCTCTAAGAAGGAAGCAAGATGCATGGTATCCATGAGCTATTTTTAGCCAGTTAGGGCATCTAACACAAATCAATTGCTCCAGGTGAATATAATACAAATACTGGCAAATTCAAATGCCAAATCCCTTTGCTTTTGGTAGAATTAATATAATGTCCTGTGCTTTGTACAGAGCAGAAGCTCTGCTCGTCACTCAGTATGAAAACAATTTGTTATTACTTGATCAAAGGAATTTGTTGATAGGCAACATCTTTCAAAACATTAGGGTCATGGAGAAATAATAAGGAAGGTTTTAGGTGGTGAAAATAATGGAAACCACCACTCACTTAGAGAAAGAAAGCAACATGGATCTTACCCTGTGGTTTCCAGTGTGATGGAAGGTGTGCTCCCGCAGTATGGACTTCCTGGACTGATGAGGGAGAAGTGGGCTTCACCCTTGGAGGACTGCAGTGAATGCAAATGGAAATGCCTCAAAGAGTGGGAGTCCAAAGGTGTAATGTGTCTGTAGGATCCAGAACTGGCTGGGCAGGTGTGAGTCTGTGTGCTTGCTTCCTGGTGTTTATCATTCTGGCCCTAAGTTTTAGCACATACTGTCTCAGTTTATTATGACCACATGTATAATTAATTAGACCTTTAGCTAAAGTCAAGCCACATCCGTGATTGATCAGGATGAGTTCCAGTTAACCCTCAACTCTGGTTGCTAATGGAAGGAGAATTTCTGGTGGCATCAAATCTTGGAACAGCTCAAGATCCAAAACTAAACCCTGTTTGGTTTGTAAAGATATTCTGGGATGATTTATACAGCTGGATATTTATTTGACTTCTTAAAATTTTGTTATAAAAATGTAATAGACTCTGGAAATGTTGGAAAATATAGAAAAGGAGGGAGAGTTACTAATATTCTCAACTACCAAAAGAGCCCTGTGAACAGTTTCTTTCTAGACTTTTTATCATTTTAATTAATTTTTATCATAAAATTAATGACATTCTAAACATTTGCATTTATCATTCTCTTGCTTTTCTTTAAAGTTTTACATCTTATGGATTTATCTCTAAACAACGTATTGCTTAACTTTTGCATATTTTTGAACTTATATCCCGCAAACGGAACTATTGTACAGACATACATATACATATTTCTGCTACTAGGTTTTTAAAAAAATCAACATTGTGAGATTTATCCATGTTGAAAGTTTATTGCTGAAGTTCATTCATTGTCACTGCTCGCTAGTATTTCATTGCATGGTTTACCAGCATTTATTTATCCATCTTCCTGTTGATAGACGTTTGTATGGTTTTTAGGTTTTTGTTATTATAAGCAATGCTGCTATTGTATATTCTTGTACATGTTTCCTGGTACCCATGTGCAAGAAATTACTCATGGGGTTATTTCTAGTCTTTTATACGTAGGTAGTTTTTTTTTATTATTTTTTAAAGATGGTTCTAATCATAGCCACTCAATTTAGTGTTGTACTTTTTTTACCTTATTGCATAGAATTATCCCCAAATCATTCTAAACAGTTTTGAATACCATTTTTAATGGATACATAATATTTCATCAAGTGGCTGTGTTAGAAATTACTGAATATTCCTCTATTTTTGAGCATTTATAATGTTAATGTTTTCTCTTGATAGATATAAACACATCTCTGTTGAATTTTTTTATATATTGGATTTATAACTCTTTTATATATTGGATTTTTGGCAGAAAAGTTACCCAAAAGTCCAATTTCTAAGTCAAACAGTATGAATATTTTTAAGGCTCTTGTTGCCTTGAAATTGTTCTCCCAGTGGAATTATTCTCTCATGGGAATGTTTTATTTCTTTACATTCTTGCTAGCAATGAGTATTATAAGTTTTTAAACATTTTGTAATTTTGATAACCTGGTTAATTTTTGTTTTAATTTAGCTTGCTATAAAAATCGGATTGGCTGATTTGGAAATGAATGGTGGTGATGGTTGCATCTCATGATGAACGTAATCGATGACACTGAATTGTACCTGGAAAAATGTCGTTTTATATGTATATACTCTTTTTTTTTACCACAACAAAACAATTTTTAAATCTTGATTTGCCTTCTCTTCTAGTGTCCATAGTTGTATTGATAGCTAGAACATTCAGTAAGCATCTGCTACGAACTGGATGCTGTACCCAACGATATGGGACTCACTCAGAGGGAAGACTTTCTTGGGTTGACATTTTACCTTAAATGACACACAAAATAAATCTTTACCTGGTTAGTGGGGCACAAGCTACATTTCTAGAAGTAAGAACCCAAGAGAGCTCTTAGCAGGAGGTACATGTGGGCTGCCTTCTTGATACTGTCATCCTTGCTGTGTGGCTGGCAGCAGGGGAGACCAGAATGCCAAAGGGATGTGCCAGCGACTGGTGGTTGGCAATGACTGCCTGAAGCTCTGTGTTGAGAATTCTAAGGCTATCTGACCAGATACAGGGGAAAGAGGGTGCTGATCAGTTAACTCTTCTCTCATGGACACAGGACAGGATGGGGAGTGACAAGCCTAGAGATGCCCCTTGTTGCTTTTTTTTTTAAAAATAGTAGTTAAAATATAGATAACAAAACATATGCCATCTCAACAATTTCTACATGTATAATTTAGTGACATTGATTACATTCTTCAAGTTGTGCACCCATTCTCTCTATCCTTTTCCAAATCAATCTACCACCATTAATATAAACTTGTTGTTGTGTGCTATGGAGTCACTTCTGACTCATAAAGATCCTATAGGACAAAGTAGAACAGTCCCATAGGGTTTTCTAGGAGTTGCTGGTGAATATGAACTACTGACCTTTTGGTTAGCAGCTGAGCTCTTAACCACTACTCCATCAGGGCTGCAACTTAATGCCCCCTAAGCAAAAACTTCCCGTTTCCCCCTCCCTCCCACCTCTGGTAGCCACTCATAATCTTTGGTTTCTATCTGTTTATTTCATAGAAATGAGATCGTACAGTATTTATCCTTTTGTGAGGAATCTATTTTGCTCCACATGTTTTCAAGATTCATCCGTGTTGTGGCATGCATCAGAACTTCATTTCGCTCTGTGGCTGAATAATATTCTATTGTATAGATATACCACATTTTGTTTATCCATTCATCTGTTGATGGATGTTTCTGTTGTTTGTACCTTTTGGCTATTGTGAAAAGTCCTGCAGTGAACATGGCGTATGGGTTTCTGTTTGTATTCCTGCCTTCACTTCCTGGGTATACACCTAGGATTGTTGGCCGCTGCTCTTTATGGAGACCAATCAGACTTTTGACGGAGCTGTACCCTGGTGGCGTAGAGGTTAAGTGCTACGGCTGCTAACCAAAGGGTTGGCAGTTCGAATTCTCCAGGCGCTCCTTGGAAACTCTATGGGGCAGCTCTACTCTGTCCTATAGGGTCACTATGAGTCAGAGTCGACTCTATGGCACTGGGTTTGGTTTTTGTTTTTTTTTGTATTTCATTTGATGATTATGGTGTATTACATTTACCCAAGAGGAAAAAAAATAGCACCCACTAAATGAAAATAGTGCTTATCTGATCACGCTGACCATGTCTTCTTTCAGATCCTATCAAAAGATACTTACTCAATATATTTTTATTGAATACCTATTAGCACTATGTTAGACTCCCTGTGTGATACATGTATAGTTTTCGCCCTGGAGAATTTGATACATAAAATGCTAATAACACAATTAAGTAGCAACGTAAGACAGAAATGATACAAAGAAGTAAAAGTGTCCAATGAATGTTCAAACAATAAATGCTGGGATTTCAGGGGTGGAGGAACTCTCAGGTGTCAATCACCCTGCGCTGTTCCTAAAAATGTAAGGAGTTTCCCGTTTGGGTGTGTAAAATACTTAAAGCATCTCAGTGTCCTTCCACTTTACCAGGCAAAAGTTTGAATGATAACAGGTTAGTGGCAACGGGGGGAGAAGGAAAAGGAAAACAAGTGAAGGAAAGGAAGAAAAGGATACAAAGTTCTGGATAGGTATATTGATTAAAAAGAGGAAAGAAATACGTTGTGGGGCAGAGGTGCAAGAGAATAATAAAAGAGAAAAGAGAAGCAACAAAGAAAAAAGAAAAATCGAAAAGAGGGTAAAGGGAAAGGGGGAGGAGGAAAGGAATTGACAGTGTCGGGAGTAGGAAGAATGGAGGAACAAAAGGAGGGAAACGAGGAAGAGAAAGGGAGGGTGGGGGAGGGGCAGAGAGGAAGAGGAAGGTAGGAAAAGAGAGGGGATCATGAGCCTCATTTCAAAGCAATTTAGAAATAGCTCTAATATTTGTTTCTTACACGTTTTTAAAATACACTTTAGAAATTTAAAAAGGTATAAACACTCATTCCATATTTTATCACATAAATGCTGACCAAATATTTTCATGTTATGTTTAAGAACAGCAATTAAGTTGTCTTAACTATAATTCTTAAAAATTTTTAGGGGGGTTTTATGGGAAAGGTGGGTGGATCAAGACTCTTTCTAGGGTGTTAATCCATGAAAACCAGAAGCCATTTCTAGAATTGTATCTCAGTTAGTTAAAGAACCAGTTTTTTTAAAAATAGCATATGGGTTACTTAGGCTGGGTCTCTTTTCTCTGTAAAATTGGTTTGTATGTGAAGACAAATTGAAGTGTTTTTAATGACTATCTTGCTGGTGAAATATTAGGAGAATATTAGTGAAATAATATAGGTATGAATTAGAAACAAACAAAAAACTATAGCCACATTCTCCTTAAGAACTCTGAAATATTTGAGGCAGCTTCTGAAAACAAAAACAAAAACACCGTAAGTAGAAACAGGAGTAAAATCAACTAGTCTTATCATCAAGAATGAAATTTTTAAAAGCAAACAAAAATAATTTGCTTTCCAGCTAGAAAAGTTTTTAGTCTTAAAAAAACATAGGTGCTACGTAGCTAAAATCAAATTAACTTCCTGCTGTTTGATGTTGTAATTGATTCATTTTGAATTAAAACCATTTACACATTAAATATTTAAATATTAGATGATATGAATTTCAAGTAAAAATTTGTCTTATTACTATTTCCACCTTAATTATATTTAGGTATGAATCCCTTCTGTTTTTTTGCTTTTAAATTTTTGTTTTATTTTGAAAAATAACATTATTTCCTCATCTTTTCTTGAGTTGTACAATTTCCCCAAATGAACCTGTGATCTATTTTGTATTTTGTGCTGAAGAAATTGAACAAAGTTGTTCCTTACCTTTTTTGTTGTTGTTCATTATCTTTTTAACCAAATGATTTCTGGAGTAAAACATGCAAAAGGCAGTGATAGTATATCGTGAGGAATGTTATTGACCATTTTTTCCTAAATTTTACTTATTTTGTTGTTGTTGAGAATGTGCACAGCAGAACATATACCAGTTCTACAGTTTCTATGTGTACAATTTAGTGACATTAATCCATTTTTTTGTACATGTGTCAATAGGGGTTGGAGTGGAGCAGTTTAATTTACTAACAAATTGAATTTGGAAACATCCATTTAAAAAGTAGGTTAATAAAATAAATTATTCCTTTTCTTACCCAAAAGTTTCTGCATTGCAAATTGAACCAAAACAACAACAACAAAACTGAGCATTTTTGTCACACACACTGTGTGACCCACAGAAAAAAAATGATTGTCCTTAAAGCTCTTTTCTCCCTTTGATTCCCTTTTATCTTGAGTAAATACACATTTCTTTCTAAGGTTTTTAAATACTGGACACTTTTGAATGAAAATTTGAAAGTGAAAAATTTTCTTTTCTGCACAGAGTTCTCTTACATTTTATGAGATATCCTAAACACACAATCATCCTCATTTACGTGACAGGAGAAAATGCTGCATGTGCTTTTAAACTGGGACTAATTTACACTTTTTCAAAGTTTGAAGGCATTTAAAAGAAACACACTAATATTTCAAGTTGCAGGAAGAAACAAAATGTCCCAAGTCAGTAACAATGAAGAAACAAGCAAACAACAACAATAAGAACAAATAAAAAAATAAACAAACAAAAAAATTCCTTTGCAAACTTTAAAATCAAAGTAGCCTTATGTCAGGAAATGTTTATTTTCCTTTTTTGAGATTTCATAGCAACTATAATTTCAAACTGATTATTACTCATTAGAAAATAAAAAATTTAAAAAACTTATAATGTATTTCCCTCCTAACTGCTTCGCAGTTTTTTTGTGTTCTCTTTTGTAAAACACAGTAAACTTTTAAAATCGAAGTCACTGATAAATGTGAGATTTTAAGTGAAGTATAAAAATTTTTTTTTTTAAATATATTCTGAGGATTAAGACAAAGGAACTAATCCAAAAGAGGAAAAAGTTATATGTGGAAAGTGTCGACTGCAGCATTATTTACAAAAGTAAAAAATTTGATGCAGCTTTTATATCTAAAAAATAGTGGTTAATAACTTCCATACATCTACTGAATTGAATATATGTGTTCACTAAAAATTATAGTTATGAAAACTTTGAGGCAGCATGGGAAATACTTATGGTACAACAGTAAATAAAAAATTAGGATATAAAAATAAGATTACAAAATGTAAAAATATAATATTGGTATTTGTAAAATATTGGCAAATACTGGAAAATTTTAAAATAATTTTGCATGACAATGGTGTTGCTGATTTTTTTTCACCTACTTCCAATTTTTAAAGAGTTGTTTTATTCTCTTAAAAATCTTTTTCCTTTTTCCATGTATTTGTATGCTCACATTGGAGGAAAACGGATCAGAATCCCATCTTTAAAATGGAGTCAAGTTTCAATGTTTCTGAATTCAGAGGGTTGAGGAGGAGGAGGAGGAATTATTGATATTATTAAAGGAAAAAAAAATGTATCCTGCAGCTATATTTTTAATTCTCTCACAAACCAAATTTAACTCCAAATTTAATCTTTGTCAAAGAAGCTGTATGGGAAAAAAAATGAAAATAAACACAACATTTGCTAGTTGCCTCTTAAAAAAAAAAAAAAAAAGGAAGATAATAAATCTTAGCACCCCAAGTCTGCTCAGTCCTGTCCAGAGCCTAGGGATCTGAATCTTGACAAGAGAGAACCCTTCTTTCAGGTTAATTTTAGTGCTGGGCTCACTCAGAGGGAGAGATGAGGCACCAATTAGCATCATTCAGTGGCCCCCCCTCCCCCCACCAGCCTAAAATAGCCAGGTCACTGAGGCAAAACTGATTTGGGGGTTAAAAGGGTCTGTATCTCACTCCAGCTGTCTCCTCTCCCTTGTGTTCTTGCAGCCTCTGATTATACACACAGAAACCATTTTTTGGAGGGGGGGGGTGGGGGTGGAGAGAAGGATTAGAATTCAATGAAACAGCTGATTTTTTTTTTTAAAGGAATACTCAGTTTCAATTTAGCAATCATTGGTAAATTTTTAATTTAATACTTTAAGATTTTTAAATAGCAGGCTTTCAGTAAATTTATATTTTCTCCTTTACTGTGATTCATTTCAAATACATTTTAAAAACTTATTTCTGCTAACATTTAGATTTCTATTGTATTTTTTAAATGGAAAAAAAAAATCAACCTAAAAGGGCACTAAATTCAATGATTACTTTAAAAATTCTTGTTTCCCTTTGAATCTAGGAGTGTAAAAGGGTGGGCTGCATTTTACAGTTTAATTCAAGGCCAGGAAGGAGAGGCTTGTGTGGTGTAACTTGCTTTTGTTTTGGGGCTAAGGAGATAGAGCCCCGGGGGAGAAAAGTTGAGAGGTGCTGCCATTAATACTTAATGATTTAAATTAAATGAAGGGAACAGCAGTCAAACTTTCTTGAAACTGGGATGCCATGTCTAGTGCTTTCTTCCTTGTTCCCCAGTATAACAAAAAAGATTTAAAGAAATCTGGGCTCCTATCTAGGGAAAGGCCAAAGAACACACCAGCCTTTCTCAGACCATCTTTTAGCCTTTTCAAAAGTTCACACACACATCTCCAAGAAAAGTCCCTGGGCAAAGAGGCCTTCACATTGGCCAAGATAAATTCTCTTTTCTGGACTTTTAATTTTCCTCTGCATTCTATATGCTCTGCAGTTTGTATGAGCTTCTTTTTCACTTTAAAAATGTTTATTGCGTGCCTACTATGCGGCAGGCACTGCTTCCCAGCTCGTTGGTTTATTTTCAAGTTAATGTTTGTTATCAGAGAAAGTGAAGAGGGTAGGGAGAGGTGTGGGGGGTGGACTGGGACACAAATGTCTCCCACTTCCTAGGGCAGAAAACATTCTTTTTCTGCTCAGCAACTAATAGCTTATAGTATTTTTAATTTCAGTTGCCCCATGGAAAGAAAGACATCACAAAAACGAAAATTCGAGAAACACGTGGCAGGCTAGAACAAAACGCTGATTTGGAGGGTGGTTCTTGAAGGTGGTGGTGGAGATAGCAAAACCGAATTGGAAGCCCCCACCTCATCCCCAAGCCGGTCCCTGCCCGTTTCTTTACAGCGCGCCAGGAAAACGGGTGGGGGGGGATAAAGGTGCTGCACGTTATCTTTTAACTCCCGACTTTTTGAACCGTATAAAATCATCCGGCAGAAGAGCGGTGAGCCGAAGTCGGAGTCCGCTCACTGATTGCAAACGAAAAATAATAACAATAAAAAATTCAAGGCATTCATATCGGTGTAGGCAACACGTGTTGCGGGGCCGGGCCCGGGCCGCAGGCGACTGAGACAATGGGGTCGGGACGGGGGGAAGGGGAGAGTTGACCCCCTTCCTCACCTGCCCTCGCAGCACGTGGGCCCCCGACAGAATCGTCTCCCTCCTGCAGCAGCCAGAGCAAGACCCGAGTTTCCGCCCAGTTCAGGGTGACTCTGGCTTTCCTGGTGTCGGCCCCCACTCTCCCCCCCGCCCCGGTTCCCTGACCGGCGAGCCTCTGGGGTCCCGGGGCCGTGCTCTCCACCACCCCCTGGCGCCATCCCAGCCCCCGCCGCCGGGAACTCGTTGGCCTCGCCCCTGGCCCGGGATCCCGGTTCTGCGCGTGGCCCGCGCGTCCCGCTCTCCGCCGCGTATCCGGGACTCCGAATCGCGCGGTGAAGGCCCCCCCCACCGCCGAGACGGGGGTGCGACCGCCCACGTGTCGCCCCTCGCCCAGTCTGGTCGGTCCCTCGGGCTCCCGGGGCCGGAGGATCCGGAACGAGTTGGTCAAAGCCCAGGGAAGGGACTTGGGCGGATCCGCTTCCCCCTCCCCAGGAGCGGCGGGGGAGGGGCCGCCCCGCAGCCCCCGCCCTTGCTTCCCCTGGCGCCGAGCGGAAATCGCCCCCTCCCCCCGCGGGCCTGACCTAGGGACGTGGGCGGGGCCTCGCGCTCGGCGCCCCCCCCCCCCCGCGCCCGGCCCCTCTCCCGCCTTCCCGCCGGGATCCGAATCTTGCGCCCCAAACAAAGTTCCCAGCCCTTAGCCAGCCCCTGGAGCGCTCCAGTCTGGGTCTCCGGGGGAGCAGGCGGAGGGGACTACACCTGTCCGCTCCCGCGCCAGGGAGGGAACAGGAGACCTTTCCGATCTTCGCCCGGTCCCTCCTTCCCTGCGACCTCCCCTTTCGGTGGGCCGGGGTTTGCCCGAGATACCACCCCTCTGCCTTTGCTCCCACCCTTCTTCTCCAGGGGTCATTTTGGGTCGGAACCGCGCGCTCCCTCAGGAGCTCCGATGCGTTCTCACTCAACAGTCAGATCCCCGATGCGAGCCACCCTTTCTCCCGTGGGAGTCCCGAAGCGTGATTTTCTGCGGGTCTCTCGTTCCCAGCAGAGACTCACGGTATTCCCACTTCCCGGCCCGCGCTCGCAGGGCCCACTGGTCCCCGATACCCCGAGGCGGAGAAGTCGTGGGGTGGGGCGGGGAAGATGGAGACCCCTACTCAAAAGCTAGGGAAAAGACGCCTTTCTTTTTAAATCGCCGGGTCTTGCGACCCTCTCCTGAAGACCCCAGAGTCCTCGGCTTCTCTTTGTCTCTCTCGAATGTTCCCCCGCCCGTCAGTCGCGAGCAGTTAATCGGGGTGGGGTGGGTAACACCACCTCCCCAACAAATAAAACACAATCCTACATTTTACCCTTAACCACAGGGGAGATTGCGGCCCAGAGCACCCTCCCCCAGCTCGGATCGGGGGAGGGGAAGGTGGGGGCGGGGCGCTTCCCTAGGGGCCAGGTCCTTGCAAAGGGGGAGGGGGCAAGTAGAGCTTCGGGGTCGCAGCCCCCGCCGCCCCAGTTTGCCCTGGGGGTGGGCCGAGAGCCCCCCAGGCGAGAATTGGCGAGCCCAGCTGGACTGGAGGGCCTAGGGGCCCTGTGGCGTCGGGGGTCTTCCCCGGCAGGGTGGGTGGGGGCTTTCACCACGTGGCTTCGCCCTTTTTTTTTTTTTCCGCTCCATTTTTTTTTCAAGTCGATTTTATTTAGAGGCGGCGCCAGGGCGGCCGCGGAGAAACGTGACACACCAGCCCGCTCCGAGGGGTTTCGGACCGAAGGGAAGGAGCCGCTCCCGCGTCCTCCGCCTCCCAGCGCGCCGCGGGCACTTCTCCCGGCCCCTCCCCGAACTCTCTGCAACCGCCGCCCGCCCGCAGGCCGCCCTCCCGCCCGGGGCTTCGGACAACTCCTGGGGTGGGTGGAAAGAAAGTTTGCGCTCCTGTCGCCGCCTCCCCTTTTCTCGGCCTAGGAGGCTCGCGGCCCGCACGCGCGCCCGCTCGGTTCGGCCTCGCCGGGGACCGCGTCCTGCCCGGAGACCGCCACCATGAACAAGCTGTACATCGGCAACCTCAACGAGAGCGTGACCCCCGCGGACTTGGAGAAAGTGTTTGCGGAACACAAGATCTCCTACAGCGGCCAGTTCTTGGTCAAATCCGGCTATGCCTTCGTGGACTGCCCAGACGAGCACTGGGCCATGAAGGCCATCGAAACTTTCTCCGGTAAGAGCGGGCCCACTGCCCAGAAAAAACCTAGCGCCGACACCCCCCATCGAGAAGACCTGTGCTTTCTCTTTCCTTGCCCGCCAACTCCTCTGTTCCTCCTGCCTGCGGGATTCAGCCTCGGTACCAATCCCTGACCCACCTCCTTCGACGCCCTCACCTCCCCCAACAAGACATTTCGGGTCGGGATTTCCTGACCCTGTAGTACGACATAAGCTGAGGTTCTAGTAAAGGGATTTCCCCCCCTCCAACGACGGGGCGGGAGCCTCCCTTTGGCAGTAATGGGGGGCTGGTTTAAAGGCACCGAACACCCCTGTTTGGGAGTTATTTCCACGCCCAGCGCTCCCTACACGCCGCTGGACAATCCTCCACTTTGCACACCCCCACTTCTCCAACGTCCTAGGCCTTTCCAGGCGGCGAAGGGATCCCCCCCACCATCTCCGGTCTTCCGGGTTTCTGTGGGGACTGCGGCCTTCAGACAGGGCCTAGGAGGAAGGGGGTCCCGCCTCCCGCCCAGGGCCTGGGGCTTGAGCCATTTTGATTTGAAAGTGGGGCGTGAGCAGGGTGGCGCGGCGGCGGCGGCGCCGGGTCGCCATGCTGCTTCCCGAGACACCGAGGCTGGGCCGTGAGGCGCGCGCCACCGCCGCCAGGGACCCTCCTCGCGGGGCCCCGCTCTGCTCCTCCGGGTCGTATCCTTTCAGACGAGCTCCGACAGGTGACTGCCCCGCCGCCTCAAGCCCTCCCTTTGGCTCAACACAAAAACAAAGTTTCATTCTGCACCTTTCACTCACACACTTTCCGAGAAACGAGGAGACCTTTTTTTTCCTGATCTCTTCTTTCTACATCTGGGGGTTCATAACGCGCCCACGCTCAAACACCCTCGCACCTTCCCAAATCCGGCCCCAGAGCGATCCACGACTCAACTAGCCTCAGTGAGAAAACAAAACACGAGTTGAGAAAATATAATAGCGAATTTGTAGATTTCACATTCCCAGAGCGACCTTTCCCAACTGGCTGTGGAACCCACAGCCTGGATTCCTAGGAAGATCTCAAATCCCAGTAACTCCTGAATAACCCTAGTGTCTTTTCTTTCCTCTTCCCACCCCCATCTCTGTTCAAGCTTCATGTTGTCTTTCTTTTTCCTTTTTAAAGGAAAAGTAGAACTGCAAGGAAAACGCCTAGAGATTGAGCACTCGGTCCCCAAAAAACAAAGGTAGGGAAGAGCTCTTCTCAAGGGGGAGGGAGACCTGGGGGGCTGAGAAGTGGTGTTTGGGGGTCCCTAGCATGTCCAGTGGAAGAAACTCATTACTGGCCTTACCACCGCTGACTCCGGATGTTGGGGGCTGGGAGGGAAGATTGGCCAAGATCTTGTTGAATGGGTGGTTTACAGCTTGTAAAAAATGAGTTGGGCCTGGGGTGGGCTAAAAGATGTTACTTGGGGAATAATAAAGATGTTACTTGGGGAATCAAAGGGGCCAAAAAAGAAAAAAATAAAAAGAAGAAACCTTGTGGAGTTTGCTCAAGGTGTGGAACCACTTTTTGTGGGGAAGTATAAAATTCTTGGAAGAGTTCAGATGCAAAACAGTTTCTTAGCAGGCCTCATTTTCTCCCCTTTTCTCCCCCTTCCCCCATTCCTGCTCACCATAATTCTTAAGTGGTTTTAGGGGGGAGACCCCCTTATACTCTTTAGGAAGTGGAATGAGCTTCCTGGCCCCCGCCCCCCAAGAATCTCCTTATGCTCCTGCTTTATATTTCTGCAACAGGCAAGGCCTTTTTTTTCACAGACCCCTACTCCTAGTCGCTCACACCACCCCCCGCCCCCGGATTTTCCAAAGAATATGCTTTGGCTGTACTGTCCTCTTCGAGGCCCCCGCCCCCCCCTCCTTCAGTCCATTGTTACAAGGGGACCATCTGGGGTGAGAGCTTTGTGTTCAGGCTGTGAGCTGGGGCTCTTTGGAGGGCCTAGAACTCCCTGGATGAATGGTCTGTGAGCGCCTGTGTGTGCATGTGTGCTAGTGCATGTTACAATACCCCCATCCTCTCATCAGCAAGGTGGGGTACTTTCGTCATGTTTTCCCCAAATCTGATTCATGTTGGATTCCAAATCTTCCACTGAACTGTGGCTGGGAAAGTATAAGGGCAGAGCCTTTTGACTTTCTCAAATAAGACTTTTAAACACGCTGACAGTGCAGAGAGTTTTGTAGCATGTTGCTAGTTGGAAGCAGCCCCCAGTAAATCTTTGATTTTCTCCCTCCCCCCTCCCCTCATTTCTCCTGGCCTTGTCTGAGTGGAGAGGTGGGGGTGAGTGCCTAGGCTTTTGGGGGCTTAAGAGGAGCTAGAAAGTTCAGCTTCAGCCAAAAATCTGTTCAGTGGTTTAGCTTGATGTACTTAAGGAACTTGGGACTATTGTATCAATAGATGATCAATATGGCTTATTACTGTGTTTATAGCATTTGTGATTTAGCCTCAAGTGCCTGAAATAACTCTGTTATTGGAAAGACAATTAGAGTTAGGAGTAAAGAGGCAATAAAATTGGAAGGAAGAAAAGAAGTCTTACCTATTTCTTGAAACATTTCCTGGAGAGAGGAATAAGAAATACATGCATACACCAATACCAGTAGATTTATTAAGATTGTGGATATTCGAATTGTGGGTATTTGAAAGCTGAGTGTTTGACATGTGTTGATGAGAAATATCCAGAATAACTGGAATTCTGATAGATGTGGAAATTTTTTTCTTTTGCTCTCGAGGATGGCTTACATTTTAAAGGGAATGAAGTAGAAAAAGCAATAGAAATACTAAAATGTGATGAAATGGAACTCAAAACATTTATATTTTAATTTTCATGGTAGGGTGTATTTATGGATCTTGTTCCCTAAGCCATCTGCTTGCTTTCAAGCCATTTCTAGGCTCCTTGTTCCCTACAAAATGCCTTACTGAGGGCTCTTTTTTGAGTTGGAATGGGGTGGGGGCTTGTGAGAAGACTGGGTAAAAAAAAAAAAAATCTCCCTCTCCACACCCATATTAAAGTAGATCTTTTGTGTGTTCCTCCCTTGCTGGGGTAATTTTTGAGACCAAACATTGAGTTAGCTGTGTTGTATTTTATTTTCTTTTTTGGGGTGGTGGTGAGACATTTTTCTAGAATGAATCAATTTTTTAAGTCCTGGGATTTAAAAAGAGAGTTTGTTTTCATTAAGTCAGTTTGCTCTATCATTTGTGTTCTTGAGGAAGCCATGTGGTATGGTGTGTTTTCAGCCTGCGTCTAAAAAGTATGTCTTCAGTTGGTTTGTTGCTGGCTTTTTCTGCCTTGTGAATGTATAGAAGAGGAACGAGTTTAATTAACTATGACTGATATATTCTAAGCAAAATGAACCAGTATGCACATATACTTTGTGTTTTTCTAAAAGGAATAAACTCACTGTTTAAAGTAGAAGAGAACTATGATAGATGCACTCAGTTCCAAATGAATTATGATTTAAAAAATTCCTAAGAGCTTCATAAAAACCCCAACAATCTAAAAGCTCCTGTTTGTTTTTTTTTAATAGGAGGAGGAATCAAACAAAAGATACGTTATTACAGCGGTTGCCTCTGTGCAGGATTCATGTTGAAGTATTAATATATTTAATCCTAACTTTGTTTCTATTTGATAAATATAATTTGTATTTTTTTTTGAGAACTCAGGAGACCAAACACTATACATTTAATCTGAAAACAATAATTAATTTGAAGTTTTTTTAATGGGTGAAATTAAATTTCTCTGAGATCCTTTCCCTAAACCTCCTCTTAGTCAGTTTTGGGATTTTGATTAATGATTTGGGCTTTTTAATTGAGAAATGGTATACATTTATTGCCAGTTATTGGGACACAGAAGAACCAAAAGCATTTCAAAAACAGTGGTGGGAAGGCTTCCTATATATGTTTTATTTTGGGAAGCTTAAGAGTAGTTAAGGTAAAGGTGTAGCATCTTACTGAGACTTGTTTACTTTGGGAAATGACTTGCTTTTTAAGGGAATTTAACTTTCGTTACATTTGTCACTGTGTGCCTTTTTCAAGAGGAATGTGACCTAAAGATAGCATCCTTACTGTCAACTGGTGTCACCAAAATAAAAGGTGTTGCTGTTAATTAAGAAAAAAATGAGAGATGCATTGCATCTTGAGTGAAATGTGTTTAAGAGTTTTAAGTTTGGCCATTTGTTTAGGTAGGTTAATGGTTGGTTGTTCTTTTCTCTAAGTTGACTTAAAATGAGATGGATTAACATTCCCTCCCCCCAAATTTCCATCTCTCTCTCTCTCTATTTTCTTTTTAAAACATCCTAAAATTCACCTCATAACCATTCATGTAAGTGAGAACTCTCAAAAGAGTAAATTGTTTAAACTTGATTCCTATTTTAGAGTTTATCTTTTGCTGAAGTTTGCAGCTTTAAAAATCTCTGTAAAGGCATGTCTTGTTTTGGCAAAAAATATTCTTAATTTTATTTTAAAAGGTGATTTGTGGAAGCATAGAAGAAATAGTTTGTTCACTAAATGTTTTCAGAACTAGTTAAAAAAATTGCCTTCAGAAATGGTTTTGCCTTTAGTAAAAAATATATATATATATAAAGTTAGGGGTTGCAAGTGAATGTAGGAGATTTTAAGAACAGTGAAAAGCTCTAGAGTTGGGGGGCATTTTCAGTCACTTTTTCTTTTGGGCTTGTAGTTATGGATTAGTTTCCAATTCAAAAAGAAGGTGAAAGATACATCTGACAGGTATTTAACAATAAGTTCAAAGTAGAAACAGTTTGTCATTTTTAGTAAAAGGGGTTTCTTAGTAATACTTGGCTTTAAGTTTTTTTTTCAGTGGGTGAATCTTAAATTTTTCAGCCCTATTTGGAGGAAAGGCGAAAGTCTGGGTTTTCTCTCCCTATTTTTAATTTCCACATAGAATTGAATTTAGAATTAAGTTTTCTTACTTCACTGCTAGAGAAATAAATCCTTAACAGATAATCATTTGGTGGTCTGTATTTCAAGATGAAATTTCCCTTGGAAGAATTGTAGGTTTCCAGATCCCCCTTTTTCTCTGGCCCAAAGTAGACAGATGAAATTTTACTCTAATGGTTTCTCAGATGGAGAACTTCTCAGTAAGGAAAAGGAAAAATTGTAATTTCCATCACTAATTTATTCAAAGTACAGTTAACTGTTCCAAAAACAAAGTTTTAATGGCATAGCTTTTGGTGGAAAAAGAGCAAAACATTCTTTCTTATAATTATGTTTTAGAGATGGAGTACATGACATTAGCAATTGGAAGAATCTCGATGCAAAGGTTCTGAGCTTCTAATCTTTTAAATTACCTTAATATATATCATTTGAATATTTTTTTGTGTGGGAGCACTTTTAACGTTTATTTTTTAAAGAGTTTATTTATCCTATACTTTAATGTGTAACAGTCAGTTGACAAAAATACCATTGAGATAGGCTAGTGAGTATACAATTTTAAAACTTTTTTTTTTTTTTAAAGCATTTCAAATCTGGTTTAGTTGAGTGGAAAGAGTGGGAGACCAACAAGTGCTATTGGTTGAAGTTCAGAGACTTTGTGTTGAAAAGATATTTGTTGGCTATACCTCTGTTGGTGTTTTTGTGTTTTTTGTGGGGGGGGGGTAGTAGTGGTGGCGATGGTTTCTTTGGAGTAAATATATGAACCAAAGGCGTTTGAAGAACAGACATTTTCCCAGCTGTTAGAATTTAAATTCAGTTTTGTTCGCTCACCATCCTTTTAAAAGACTTTTTTTTAAATGTGGCTAATGTCTTCCAGAAAGTGCTGCTAAGATTTTGAAATGGGAGTGTTAGGGAGAGAAAAGGGGAGGAAAAAAGCAGCAGGGGAGACTTGAGAAATCAGACGAGTTAGTCCTGGGTTGGAAATTCCAGACGGGGGAAAAAAGAGAGAGAGATGGGGGTTGGGGTTGATTTCCCGCTTCCCTTTTAAAGAGGAGCGGCTGGAGACTCCCAGCCACCCAAGGGAGGAGGAAGGGGGTCGAGGATACGAGGTTTAGAAGAGGGGTGGTAGATTCAGGGAAGAGCATGGCATGTTTTTTCCTTTTTAACTTGCCTGCCTTTTCTTCCCCTTTTCAAAAAAAAAAAAAAAAAAAAAAGTCGCGGCAGCACTGGAGGCGCTTCCTGGAGAGCTCGCAGCCGCCCTGCTGCCCTAACCCTTCCCTGCCGGCCCCGGCCTCGGCCTCGCAATCGCGGTCGGCTCTGCGGTGGGTCCGCCAGCTTTCCTTTTTAACAAGCCCCCGACAGAGAACACTCCCCATGCCTGGGTCTCCAAGGACCTCCTTTCTGAGGGTCCAAGAACCCAGGCTGCAGCGCACCAGCAAACAGGCTCGTCTTAGTGCTTAGAGCCCCCAGATCCTAAACCTAGCTTCCCCAGCCTTCCCCACATGAAGGGTTCTGCCGGCTCCAGCCCACTACGGACCCCGGACCTTTTCAGCGGCCGGGCTCTCTTTAAGAGATTTCCTTTCTGAGGCAAAGGCAAAAGACCAGTGGGTAAATGTAAAGTGAAAAGAGTCCGAGGAGAGAGGAAGAGAGTGGGCAAGGGGAAAATAAGAGGATGAGAGAGGTGGAGAGAAAATGGAGGGGTGAGTAACACGCCGGCTGTTGCCCTCTCCTGGTAGCTGGGGCCCCTTGGCGATGGCAAATAGAACTTTGAAGAGTTAACAGTGTCACATAATCCATAATCTTTAGAAAATGCACTTTCTGTCCCCATGTCCCAAAGGCTGACTGAAGGAATAACAAAGAGAATCATAGTACTCAGGGGTTCTATGGATGGACTTTATGTTACAAAAGATAGGCCCTAGGTCCTCCAGTTGGCCACTGGCTAGGCTTGGAGGGTCTTTCTCAGGGTCTTAGCTAGTGTTTGACTCCATGTGTTAGCAACAAAACTTTTGTGCCGTTCCACCTTTGCTGAGCACATCTCCTTTCCTCCCCTTCCCCACATCCCTTTAAGAATGCCTGACAAAATAAAAACAGAAAAAAAGGCTCTTCTAAAAAAAAAAAAAAAGCCCTGCGAAAGTGCTCCTTTGGTTATTGATAAAAGTTTAATTATACAGAGAAGCTCCTGTGGTAATAACACAGCATCAGAAGGAAGTGTATAGCCAGTGGGAAGATGCTCAGCTCTTAGTGTGGCAACTCCATTCTAGTAGGAGAGCATGCATAGCCCCCAGATTTTGTTCAGAGAGGTTTGGAAGGGGTCATTCTAGTACTGACAGTTATTGCGGCGCCAACTTGCAAGAGTTGCTTCCTACTTTGCAGCACAGTAGGTTTGTAGTGAATAGTTGACAAATGAAGAGACAACAGGCTGGAACAAGCTTTCACTCTGAACTCTGAAAATGTGTGCTGGTTACAGGTAAATCACAGAAGAAAAATAGGTCTGGACTTAATAATTTTCATAATTGGAGAAAACCTGATTGCAGTACACTGGAACATAACTTCATATAGAACAGACACAATCAGAGATGCAGTCTTATTGTTGCAGAAATCCAGACTCCCAGGATGTGATGTTCTGGTCACGTAGCAGGGAGCGCTGAGCATGGCTGGCCATCAGTAAACTGCTTTTGAATGAAATACAGAGCAAAGAACTGGATGATTGAAAAAAAAAATTTGATTCGACTATCCAGATATTTTCAAAATCCCTCAGGAGAGCTCTAATTATTAGACAAATGGCATTTTGGTGGCTGGAAGGTATATAGGGAATCTCTGATTTGGCCTGGGTGGGAATTTTGCCCCTAGTCTTGGAGAGGGTTGTGGAGCAAATTGCTCTTATAGAAGAGTCAGGAAAGGTGGAGGATTTCTCCTCTTCAGTCTCTCTTTCCCTCTCCCCACGTCTCTTCTGTGGATTCTAGTCAGTCCTCTATTTCCTTAGGGTTAAAGAGCATTTTGATTTTTTTTTTTTCCATTTCGAGTTGATTTCAGTTAAAAAAGTAGTCATTCATCCAAATGTTTTTGGCCACTTGGAATTGAAAACATTAAGTCTGAGTGAAATTCGATTGGATAGTTTAGTTGATTGGTTATACAGCCATACACTGCATGTCACTTCGGGCAATGTCTGACTGCATGTATGTCTATGGTCCCGTAAGGTTATAACAGAGTTCAGAAATCTTGGTCAGAGAACGGGACATAGCTAAGGAATGAAACAGCTTCCCACACACAGCACATGTATCTTATGTCTCTTGTATACAAAGCAGTTATGCTGCCAGGCTTATAATGGTATAGTACATATATGATCTATAGTACATATGTCTTGATACTCATAATAAATGCCTGTGTTACTGGCTTATGCATGTACTGTACCATGCTTTCTATCATTTTTTTAATGTGAACTTTCCCTCCTTAAAAATAAGTTTACCGTATAACAATGTATGCTTCGACTCCTAAGCAGAAGCAGCATATAATATGGTGTTTGCAAAACATCCAAATCACGAAACATCCTATTTCACAGAACATGTTGTGGACATTAATCGACATATGACAATATTTAGACTCTTTAAGAGCAGTTTGAATCAGAATTCAGAATTTAAAAAAAATCATTCTTATATGTAAAAGTTGTTTGTGAGGTCTAAGTTCTTGGCAAGAGGAAATGGGGTGGGAGTAGGAATAATTTAAAATTTTTGAGTCTCAAGGAGGGGGGAAGCTCTGTTTGGTCATAGTCATATGATGCACCCTGGTTCCCTCACTTATCCTCTACAGGGGTCTGGAGGAAAGGTCTCCCTGTCAAGAGGTTTAATTGTTTAAAAGCGTGAGGTTTGGGGTCAGGTATTAACTGGTAGATCCTGGAAAAGTTACTTTACCTCCTTAAGCCTCAATTTTTTTTAACTGTAATATTGCACTGATACTAGTACCTTTCTGCTTCCTGTCATGGTCATTCTTTGTCCTTCTTTTAAGCTT
The DNA here is from genome assembly GCF_024166365.1 of Elephas maximus indicus. Classification (NCBI taxonomy): domain Eukaryota; kingdom Metazoa; phylum Chordata; class Mammalia; order Proboscidea; family Elephantidae; genus Elephas; species Elephas maximus. The sequence goes on along the minus strand of NC_064837.1, from coordinate 44,584,249 downwards.
TATGGTTCTCTGCCCTACCCTACCCTGCTCCTTACAGCTGTGGTTAGTTAGCTCCCAGAGAGAATCAGAACCGATCAAGTGTGTAGATGTTTGCAAAATGTATCCATGAGAGGTTTTGCCTGTGCGACTGTGTGTGGCGGCTTGGGGCATATATCTAAGTAGTGGGTTGATGTGTTTCAGTATACTTATGTGGTTTTGACGTGCATTTTATATGGATAGGCAAGTTGAAGGGGGTCTGTGTATAGGATGCTTTGATAATTACCTGTGTGCTAAAAGGAAAAGCTAGTTTTTGGGAGAGGGAGATGAAGTTCATTAGGGCAAAACCCTAGAGTCCCCAGACTATGGACCCCACCACCACATCTCTGCACCATCCTCTTAGACAAAAGGCTTGGAGAGGTGGGGGGCAAGGATGGTAGAGAATGCTACCGAGTGTTCATTAGGGGAAATGGGTCGTTCGTTCTATTGTTGATATCCTGAACTCATGCCAGGCACCTAGCTGAAATTTCACACTTCAGGGCCATTGTCAAAGGTGCATGTAGGGTAGAGACATTGGTTGGAGGGGAATCACGCTAATTCTGCAAATGAGGGAAGTGTTGTAGGAATCCAGGATGAAGGGAATGATATGAATCCTCTTTGGGGGTCTGAGAAAGGGAGAAATGAGAGTAGCTTCCCCCAACTGGTGGGAGACAGACATCTTTGTCTTAATATGCTGCTCTTGGTGAGCTAACAAAGTAGGCATTCAGGATTTTGGGCATCCGTGGATGTCCAGGAAGTGATTGCCTTCATTGGTCTCCTTCCTCTGCGCTTGTGGGTGACAAAACCAAACTGGCCTTCCATCTTCTCCCTGGTTCCCTGGCGTGGAAACGGTCCCTGTAGATGTGCTCAGAACCCACCTTCATGCCTGCTTCCTGTCTTAAGCCCTCCCTGCGCAAAGGGTACATGCCACGCTATGTGTGCACATGAGATCACACACAGACACACACACACACACACATACACATCACACAGCCTCTTTCGAGATGTCTGACCCGGGAATGAGGATTGAACCTTCTATTAACTAGGGTGGGGAAGGGAAGGGCTTCTAATCCAGATGTGGTTTTTAGCCATTTAACAGGGTTTTGACTTTAATCAGTTACTATAAAGGTTTTGCAATTAGTTTACGCAGAATGATGTGTGTCATCTCTTTCTGGAGTGGCATTTGGGATTGCTTGGGGCTCGTCAACTTTCCACTAGGGACTCTGAGGAGGAAGAAAATGAGGGAGCACAAGAACTGAAGTGGGGGCTGTTGGGTGGAGTAAACTTGTTGAGGATGTCTGTTCAGAGTTAGAAATATATATTCTGCTTCCTCTCTGAGGTCTCTAAGTTGGTTGGGCAGAAAAGTCCAACTGTAATAGAGACCAGTTGCTTTGGCGGGATTTGGAGGTGGAACCCTAAATTAAAGGGCAAAGATGATCCTTCACAGAGCGAGATGCAGCTGTTAGTGGCTACAGTCAATGTATTCCGGGTGAGCAAGGACTAGATGCGATGAGATGTTGGCTGGGGAGGCAGCAGGGTTCAGAAGAATATTTTCTTCACTCATCTTGTTCAGTGTCTACTGCAGCAACTTTTAGTGTAAAAGAGGAAGAGAAGATCTAGCTGACTAGTTATCTACAGGGTCTTCCTTCAGAGGTTTATCACCATTCAGAGATGCTGCCACTGCTGGTGGCATAGTGGTTAAGTGCTACGGCTGCTAATCAAAGGGTCGGCAGTTCGAATCCACCGGGTGCTCCTTGGCAACTCTATGGGGGCAGTTCTACTCTGTCCTATAGGGTCGCTATGAGTTGGAATCGACTCAACCGGCAGTGGATGGGCCACTGCTGGTGTTTTGGGTTAGGGTAGAAAGATACCTGTCCAGATGAGCTGGAGTTGGCAGGGCATGGAATAGGATGAGCTTCATAAACCTCATGTACCTCTGTGAGTTGTTAATCTTTGTTTCATTTTCTTATACCTGGTCGTCTTGAATGAACTATTTTCTTTAAACTTCTGACTGGAAGATGAATGGAGTTTGTCTAGACTCAGGCTCCTTTGTTCTCCTCTTCAAAACTCTCATTACCAGCAACCTTACGGGGGTGGCAGTGGGATCAGTGCCCCCTAGCCATTGCCATTTTTAAACCACTGCTAGTTTTGCTTTTTTCCACATGGTGGTCACCTCTTCATCCTATATAAATCCCACATATCCTTTGTCTGACCCCTCCATGTATTAAATATTAATTTTTGAGTTTTTATTTTGCATTATTGGGTCTTCTTTTCAGGGTGGGGAGGGGAGACTGATAGAGAGAGGGAGCCGCATGAAAGACGTGTAAGACAGTATTCCTGCCCTCCAGCATTTTTATTTTAGAGCCAGGAAAAGCTGTGGGACAGCATAAGAGGCCAAGAGATTATGTACTAAAATGGGAGACCCACAACCTCAGGAACTAAAATAGATGAGGAAGGCTTTGTGCTAAACTGGGTTTGAGAGGATAGGCAGAAAAAAAGGAGTAGATTAAGGAGAACATCGTGGACTAACAGGGAGAGGCTTGTGGGAAGACAGTTCCATCTAGAAAAGGGGGGGCAACATTCCAGTGGGAGAGGTTACAGAAATGAGGCCCTGAGGTAGGGAGAGCAGACATCCCTGTTCTATTATAGTATTTACAATTGAGTATCTACTCAGAGTTAGGTGCTGTTTCCTCATTGAATTCTTATACGAACCCTACAGGTTTTATCTTCATTTTACAGAAGAAGAAACTAGAGCTCCGAGTGGTAAGGTAACTTAGCCACCATCGTGTCTTCAGTAAGCACGGTAGTAGAACTGAAATCCAAACGCAAGTGTCTTTGCCTCTAAGGGTGTCCTAGAAGCTAGAACAGGTGATCCTTGAACACCCAGAAAAGTTGAATCTTTTCTGAGCTTTTTACGGGGTGCATAAACTTGGTAGATAAAAAAACATGCCCAACATTAATTTCTCTCAGATCTGAGCCTATTTTCTCCTCCCACGTGTTTCATGGCTGCTTTGTGTTGTATTTCCCTCTGCTGCATTGGAATCTTGAGGCAATCTTGTGGGGCTGAAAGCAATTGAGATGGATGGGTCCAAACTTTCTCCCCTTGTCTTGGCAGTTAAAATGGGAAATGAGAATTCTCTTGAAATGAAATAGTGGAGTTGGAGAGGGAGCTGAATGAAGTAGAGAAGGACTTGAGTGGGGTTAGAATTCAGGTGTAAACCTCATCCTGTCTTTTCCCCAGATGTGTAAGCCTTGGGTTATGGAGCCAATACCTCTTTTCCTGGACTGTTTCTTCATCTGAATCCTCCCTGTCTTAAAAACACCGTGAAATAAAGCTGGATTAGTGTTTTGAGTTCTAAGAACCCCCATCCTTTGGACTTCAGGGTAGGCACCAGGAGTGGAGCCACCAGCACTGGAGCTTTTGGTTGACCTCCCCCGCCTTTCCTTTTGTTTAGGTTCAACTTGGGGAAAATGGGGGTTGGGGAGAAGGGCAGGGATTGAGCCACCCGCCCCCCCCCACCCATTCCCCTTCCTCCAGCGGATAAAGACTTGACCTTTTTTACATGCATACAGAATCATAATTCATGGCTCATACATGTTAGTTTTTAAGGAGCAAGAACCTAGCCAGCTCCTTTTCCTGGCGTATAAGAACTTGCTGGCTACTGTCATCTTGGGTTAGTCACTTAATCTCTCTGAGCCTGTTATGTTGACCTGTAGAATGGAAATAAAAATACCATCAATCTCCTATGGTTGTTTTGAGGTTCAAATCAACCTTGTGGTTGTTCGAGATTCATAGGGAAGTGTGGCTATAAAAAAAAGTGCTTTGTAAACTGGCACAGTGGTTAGCAGCTCAGCTGCTAACCAAAAGGTCATCAGTTTGAATCCACCAGCTGCTCCTTGGAAACGCTATGGGGTAGTTCTCTGTGAGTCGAAATGGACACGACGGTAGACAACAACAAAGTACTATGAAATGTGAGTTGTTAATAAAATACTATCATTAATTGATGGGGGGGGGTTGGGGACAACCCCCAGAAGGCTGGCTACAGGGCCCAGTGCCCCCAGCCTTTTGTCTCCCACTTTGTACCCAAAAAGGACAAAGAAGGTCATTCTCACCCCCAGACAAATGCCCTACTCTACATGGGAGTGATAGGACGTTTCTGTTACAGCTTTTCCTTAACCTTCAAAAACACCGTGGGTACCTGCCTGGGAAGAGGATTCCTTTCTCTCCAGGGCCTCCCCCCCTACCCCACCCCACCGGACTCGCAAGCCTCAGTTCCTGCCTTCTCAGTGGGAGGCCTCCCAGCCCAGTGCTGCGTTCAGCCGCAGCCCGGCCTAGGTCTCTAAGGAATGCTGCCTCCCGGGCCATTTTCTCCCCTCCAGCTTCTGCCGCCCCACTCCAGCCCCTTCCCGGTCCCCTACCCCCAACCCGTTCCCACTTAAATGCTTGCAGGCCTGTTTGCTGGCGGGAAGCCCCCTCCCCCACAGGACCACCTCAGTCACAGCCCTGACCACAGGGAGGTCGGGTCTGGATTTACTAAAGGACCCTGGAGGGGGAGCCTGCTCCTCTCTGGCTGCCTGGCTTGCTGATGGGGTCGGGTTTCGGCCGGTGGCTCAGGAGAGAGAGACAAAGGGCAAAGTCCTGGTCCCCACCCCCACCCCACAGCCCCTGACGCATGTCCCCTCCCCATCCGGGCCCTCCACCGGTAGCTGAGGGCCCACCGGGCGGGGCAAGACAGGCTGGGAGTGAGTACGGAGGGAGCTTTGGTGGCAGAATATTCTAGACTGTGCCGAGCCTTGCAGCACAAGAGGGCTCTGGGGACGTCCTCTGCCCTCCTCCTTGTGCTCTGCAGGCTCAGCCCACCCAGCGGCTGGGGTGGGAGGGCAGTGCTCAGCTTTCCCTGGGTTAGGTGAGAGCGGCTGGGGGAAGGGGCACAGGCCGGGCAGACGCCAGCCCCTGCCTCTCAGCTGCTCAGACCTTCTCAATTGCCTGTTCATGTGGACTCCCCTCCCTCCCCCCAGCTGCTGCCAGCCCTCCCTCCACCCTCAGCTGCTGCCACCCTTCCCAGGCACCTCTCCTTCTGAGTTGCTCTGACTGCTCCCCCTTTCCATTCCCCACAGTGAAACTCTATGTCCAGGACCCTAGGTCCCCTGGCTGTTAGAGACTTTGCCCCCTCCTCCTAGCTAGGGATGGGTGAGAGCCATCTTGGAAGCGAGTGTTAACCCTCCAGGACAGAATCCCTGGGCTGGGGAGAAAGATCTCCCCTGAGAAGACATTTTGCTCCTGTCCTAAGCCTGGGCAGAACTGAGGGTGGCATCCCTGTCAGAGGAGAATTATTCTGATTAAGAATTACCCCACTGGGAAGAAATGAACACTGAGCTTCCTGAAGGTCCCTACCACCAACAGGTCTTTGTTGGCAACTGGGAGGGAAGACAGTAAGTCCCTTGAGGTTGTTAACTTCATTTTGGAGGGATACACCAGAGCTGCTTTCAGGAGATTAATAATATATCCCGGGATACTTTCTTATCCTCACACGGACCACGTGGATTCCAAGAATTACTCTTGACTCCCATAGGGTCTTTTTGCAGTCTAAGCTGTGAGTTGTAGAAGACTGATTTCTTTTAAGGCTGGTCTCATTTCCTTTTCCTTCTTTCTGATCACCCCATCTCACAGTCTTTGTCTTGAATTGGGCTCTCCAAGCTTGCCATTCTCTTGAGGAGAGGTGCGACCTCTTTGTATCCAAGACATCCCCCATGGTGCCTCTCCCCCATGATGCCTCCAGAGTGCCAGCTCCACTCTCAGGGCCCCAGAGTGCTAGACCTTTTTGGCTTTTAAGCTTTCTGGAGAGGTGTTGGTATCTCCACTGAGGGGTGAGAGCTAAACCAACATGTCCAGTGAAAATGGTCTTTCTAGCCCCTCCTGCCTATCCCTGTGTTCAGAGCACCTTAACACCTCCACCCCAGGAAGATTTTAGAAGTGCATTCCACTGCCTGAGTAGAATGGTGAGCAGTGCCTCCAATGGTTAGGATCTTCCCCACACCATCTCTGCCTCCACCAGGAAGGCTTGGCTGTACTGCTCAGATTGGGTCACCTTTGGGTCTCTTCCCTTTGTTGCCACACTTGAGGTTTCGTCTCCATACCTCCCCAGCCTCTATATTCTTTCCTTCCACACCACACTGTACAGCTCCACATGGCCAGCTCCCTCTCCAGGAACCTCTTGAGGTTGGAGAGCAAGAATCTGGGGTGGGGGTGGGAGGATGAACCACAGTTGGCCTGGGGCAAACTTGGAATTTGTCTGGGAAGAGCTCTGCTATCCCAGAGCTTCTGTTTTGGCTTCCTCTGGTGCTGCCCAAATGGGCAGGAAGAAAAATGTGTGGGGCTTTCTATTTTTGAGGTGAGTGAATTGAACAAAATATTCATCGGCAATGTTTATTTTCTCTCCACCATCAGTTAATACCTTCCCACTTGGTGTCAACATTAACCTTTTACTTCCTTGCCCGCCCCTAAATCTAGATGACATTTTGCAAGAAAAGAACTTTTGATGACTATCCAGGGTCAATCAGAGCCTTTTTACCGTGCTACCAAATCTCACTGACAGCTATCCAATCGTGTTATAGCGTAGTTAGCTCTTCTGCAAGTTAAATCCTGTGCCCCAAATTAGAGCCACATTCAGTCTAAGCCAGTTGGCACGTACTTAACCATGCAGAATATGGGCATTTTTCCTGTTCCTGATATCAGTGCTATACTAGTTCTGGCTGTTAGCACTTTTCTTCAAAGAGAAAGCAGCAAAGTTTGGTGAAACGAGCATAAACCATCTGAGGAGGAGAGCTGAGTTCTAGTCTTGCTTTGAAGTTGGCAAGTCTCTTTCCTTGTCTCAGCTTCCATTTCTGCATCTATGAAATGAGGGTGACTGTTGAAGATCCTGTCAGACTTGAGAGGCTCACCTCTTTTCTTCCTGCCTCAGCACGTGAATCTGATTTCCTTCACTGGCACTGCTTGTGACAGGTCAGGGTGTGTGAGTGGTCATGTAAGAAGTCTAGTGATCCCCTATCCTCTTTCCTGACTCCAGGTAGGCTAGGAGCATGGTATTAAACATGGATATAAGAGCCCTCCAAAGAAATCAGTAGAAGAGGGACTACTAAGGGAGCTCCTGCTTGTCCCCAATGTTAGTGCAGGAGTTGGGACACATGGGACAGTAGTGCTTGTGTGCCACATGTGTTTAAAAGAACACGTGCATGGGGTCACAGATGCATTCCAGTGCTGTCTTTGCCACTCGGTCCCTCCATACTCTGGCATTTTCTCTGGTGGTGGCATCTGCTCTGCCTCCCCATGCCTGGTCCTGCACCCCTCAGTGGGCCAGTTCCTTGCAGCCCCCACCCCTGCCTGCCGGCTGCCTGCCCACCCGCTCGCCTGCCTGTCTGTCTGGCTGCCCTGCCTTTGGATCACCCTGGCATGGAGCCCTGGGCATTGGGCCAGCTCCTCCTCCCCTGCCAGCCCCGCCCCTTTTCTCAGCTACTGCCCTGCCTGAAGCGTGCCAGGTCCGCCCTGTTAAGTTGTCCAGGACATTTTTTTTTTTCTTCACCTCTCCACCCTCTAGGGACAAGCAGGCGGGATAGGGAGGAAGGCCTAGGCGAGTGGTGATCTTCTGAAAAAGGCAGAGATTGGCACCTGAAGGCTTCTTTTATGCCCTTTAGACTTCTGGCCGGGAGAAACAACTGGCAGAGGGCTGCTTTGGGAGAGCACTCCATGTAGGACCCTCTTGCTGAGGAGTCGGCAGATTCACCCACTTCTGAGGGGCTCTAGTGGCCAGCCTTCCTCCAGTCCTCTTGTAACCTTCATTCCCTTCTTCCATCCTAAACCCAATCTTGGTAGCCTGCTGGACTGTCAGCCCCTTTGCAGGAGCCATGCCTGTCTTATCTCCGTGCCTAGCATGGTCTTGCAGAAATGCAGTATTAGCCACATACATTTTCTAGTAGTCACATTAAAAAAGCAAAAAGAAACAGGTGAAATAGATTTTAAAAATGTGTTTAACCCAATATATCAAAAGATTATAATTTCAGTGTGTAGTCAATATAGTTAATAATGAGATTTTTTGTTGTTTGTTTTTACTGTTAGACAATCTGGAATGTATTTTACACTTATAGCCCATCCCAACTCAGTTGCTAAATTTTTGATTGGCAACAATTGATCTGTATCTAGATATCATAAAACTTGTGGTTGCAAAGTTTAAATTATATAAATAATTAGATAAAATTAAGAATTTGGTTGCGCTAGCCTTAATTCAAGTGCTCAGTAGCCACCTGTGGACAGCTCAGGCCCAGAATATAGTAGGTGCTAAGAAAACATCGGAAACCCTGTTGGCATAGTGGTTAAGAACGACAGCTGCTAACCAAAAGGTCGGCAGTTTGAATCCACCAGGCGCTCCTTGGAAACCCTATGGGGCAATTCGCTTCTGTTCCGTAGGGTTGCTGTGAGTCGGAATTGAATCAGAATTGACTCGATGGCAATGGATTTTTTTTTTTAAGAAAACATCTGGCATGGATGACTCCAGCAGCTGGATTCAAACCTTGAGCAAAGTCCTGGTAATAAACCTTGAGCAAAGTCTTGATGGCTGATTAGAAGTTTTTACCTGTTAGATTGAAAATGGTGTGTTTCTGCAGGTTTGAAGCATCTTTGTTGCATATTTTTTCCAGCATGACTCCTCCCCCTCCCGCAACTGTTTTATAAATGCCATGGACCAATTTCTTGCCAACATTTTGAGAAGATACCTTCAGACTTGACTGAAGACGTGGTCTCACTGGGATAAGGTTAAATGTGTAGATATGTAGGAGAAAGAAAGAAGGGGGTCTTAATTAGGTTGATGGGTGGATTCCAAAGTCTCCATGAACCTCTGAAATCTTGAAATTGTGTGAAAAATGGTTATACTTCCTCTAGGGGAGAGTGTTCTTAACTGTCATTATATTCCCAATGGGAATGAAGTCTCCCAAAAAAAAAAACCAAAAAAACAAAACTATTTATTTAGACCATTAAACCAGTTGCCTTCAAGTTGACTTGAACTCATGGTGACCCCATGTGTGTCAGTAGAACTGTGCTGCATAGGATTTCCAATGGCTGATCACCAGGCCTTTGTTCTCAGGCACCTCTGGGTAGAATCAGCAACCTTTCGGCTAGCGGTTGAGTGGATTAACTAGTTGCACCACAGGTAGACGGGTTGAGCCTGTCTGCAGACACAAGACACTGTAAGTGCCTGGTCAGTAGGGCCAGGCTCCCTTCAGTTTGACCAGAGTTGGACTGATCTTATTCCATGTTTCCAAATGTAAGAAACAGAAGTCCAGAGAATAGAAGGCTTGCCCAGGACCACACAGGGAGCCAGCTAGTGGAACAGAAGCATGGCCTCAGGGAGTGGGTGGAGGTGCGAATCTAATCTGAAGATCCCGGTTGAATCCTAGTTTCCTGCTGGAGAGGAAAGTCCAGGTTTGACTTATGACAGGGGCCTCTGGGGATTGGGGTCACAAGCTGGAGGAGGTTCCAAAGCCTACTGCTGTCGACCTCTTCCCCACCTTCAGCTGGCTGGCCCCGCCCTGGTTTAAAGGAACTCTGAACTCTGGGGAGGGGTGAGGCTATCAGCAGGATTGAAGATGGCACCCTCCCCTCCAGGCATGGTGGTAGAAGAAGAGAAAGGAGCAGATTTATTTAAATTGGAAAAATCCCACAGTTAGCCTCCCTCCCTGAAGTCTAGAGTCCCTCTTCTCCTGTTCTCAGTGTGCACTCTGCCCTTGGGGAGGCCCTGTTCTGAGAAGGGTCCCGTCTTGTGTGCCTGCTCCTCCTTCTACTGAACCCAGGCATACACCTGTTTCCTGCCCCCAGCAAGCTCCTTTCCAGGGCCTGGATTTGTGCTAATAAACCAATAGAAAAACCAGATTAGTTTACATTCATTAATTTGTGATGATTTCAAAACTGGGTGAGCTAGAATAACCTTTTTTTTTTCCTAAATGTTTTTATTATGGAAAAAAATAAACATATATAAAAATAAAGAGGATAATGTAATAAATCTTCCATGTATGTATAACCTAGCTTTAACAATATCTTATATCGGGGTGTGAAGGATCACTTTTATATGGCCTTTCTCACCATGGTCTTATAACTCCCACCAAATGACTGGGTTGGACTTTGCAAATAAGGTGCTTATGGCCCACCCAGGGGATTGGATAGCTTGCTAATAATGCAAATAGAGTGCATGGCACCCTTGTCGGAGTGGGACCATGCAGATAAGGTATTTGGAACCCTAACGAGGGATTGGTTAGTTTTGCCATCCAAATGAGTCATTCCAGAGATGGAAATAGGGGCCTCACTACCACCAAAAAAGAAGAGCTGGGGGCAGATCTTTGGACCCAAGGTCCCTGCGTTGAGAACCTCCTAGACCCAGGAGACAGAGAGAGCTCTAACACTGGAAATGGCGAGAGATGGTGAGAAGCAGCAGCAGAGAAATGGCAGTAAAAGCAGCAGAACTAGGGGATTGGCAGGAGATGACGTGGTGGGCTACCCAGCCCGCAGAGGGAAAAAGCTGAACACATCCAGGCAGGAGGCTTACTGGTGGAATGGGGTACCTCTGGGCACTTGTTGGTGGAGCTAGGCTTGCTGACTCATGAAGCAAGAGAGCTGAGCACCGTTGGGCCGAGGCTTATTGACAGAGTGGGGTGCCTCTGAGCATTTATCGGTGAAGCTGAAGGGCTTTGTAACACTTGCCTGAGCAGGGCAGGGAGAGAGAGAGAGTCCGGAGAGAGACTTGGTTGCAGGCATGGCTGAGAAGAGGCTGTCCTGATGGAAGAATTGTATCCTGAGTCAGTCCTGATCCTAAATTGTAACCTGTTACTTCCGTAATAAAACCCATAATCCTGAGTACTGTCTGTGAGTTACTTGAGGCCATTGCAACAAATTACCTAATCCAGCAGAGAAGTAGAGAGTGCCGTGGGAGGGAAGGCTGGTGTCAAAATTGGTAAAAAGGTTAGACAGAGCAGGTATGTCTTGGGCTGTTGATGTTGATCTCGATTCTCTCTCACCCTTGTGAAGTTAGGGGGTGTTAGACACTGCCACCAGGCCTTTTTTTTTTTTTAATTGTGCTTTAAGTGAAAGTTTACAAATCAAGTCAGTCTCTCACACAAAAACCCACATACACCTTGCTACACACACCCAATTACTCTCCCCCTAATGAGACAGCCTGCTCTCTCCCTCCACTCTCTCTTTCCGTGTCCATTTTGCCAGCTTCTAACCCCCTCCATCCTCTTATCTGCCCTCCAGGAAGGAGATGCCAACATAGTCTCAAGTGTCCACCTGATCCAAGAAGCTCACCCCTCACCAGCATCCCTCTCCAACCCATTGTCCAGCCCAATCCATGTCTGAAGAGTTGGCTTTGGGAATGGTTCCTGTCCTGGGCCAATGGAAGGTCTGGGGGCCATGACCACCAGGGTCCTTCTAGTCTCAGTCAGACCATTAAGTCTGGTCTTATGAGAATTTGGGGTCTGCATCCCACTGCTCTTCTGCTCCCTCAGGGGTTCTCTGTTGTGGTCCCTGTCAGGGCAGTTATCAGTTGTAGCCGGGCACCATCCAGTTCTCCGCCAGGCCATTTTTACATACATCCAATCTGTTTTCATTTTTCCCCCACTCCCTGATTATTTTGAACCAAATCCTAGACATGTCATTTTACCTGTAAATATGTTGGCATGTATTCTAAAATAAAAGAACCTTAAAAATCACAATATGATTAAATAAACCATTAACAATAGTTGCTTAACATCACCAAATACCTAGTTCAGTGTTCAGTATTCCACAGGATGATATTTCACCGAACTATGGATGGCAAAGAATATTGAATATACCATGGACTGCCAAAAGAACGAACAAATCTGTCTTAGAAGAAATACAACCAGAACGCTCCTTAGAAGCAAGGCTGGCGAGACTGCGTCTTACATGCTTTGGGCATGTTGTCAGGAGGTATCAGTCCCTGGAGAAGGACATCATGCTTGGCAGAGTACAGGGTCAGCAGAAAAGAGGAAGACCCTCAACGAGGTGGATTGACACAGTGGCTGCAACAATGAGTTCAAGCATAACAAGGATTGTAAGGATGGCGCAGGACCAGGCAGTGTCTCGTTCTGTTGTGCATAGGGTGGCTATGAGCCGGAACCGACTCGGAGGCAACTAATAACAACAACAGTATTAAAAAAATATGGAAAGATACAATTGGAAGATGAAGTTAATAGTTTAAGGAATAACAGGTGGGGTGTTTGGACTTACTGGAGAGCAACACCCTCATGGCCGGCCCACCGTTCACTATGTGTGGTTGTATGAATTCTTAATATGAATTCATGTAATAATTCTTAAATATTTTTTTTTATAAATTCTTAATAGGAATATTAATGTGCCCTCAAGTCCAACAATACTGTACTTTGGCAAAGCCTTTTTGTCTTTATGCCACCAGTCTAGGTCTCTGAGGCTTCTCTGAACTCTTGAGTGTGAAAAGGATGAGCGAGCTTCCTGCCAAGGAGAACTCCCAACCTTCTCCCCATCCCAGGGTTCAGCTCCTGAATCTCTTTTTTCTGCTTAACCCTCACCTGGGTGCACGAATGATATAGCCACTTTTCTCCTGGAATCTCTCTTGGGCTTGGGGAGAATGGTCCCAGTCCTCGTGGCCTTGAATTATCCTCCTTGGCCCTGTAGTGTTTGGTTGATCCCCAGCGGTAGCTGCTCTTTCTGGTGAGCTACCCCAGCTGCTCTGTGGGTCAGGACAGGCAGAGAGCGCCAGAAACCACAGAGTGTTGGCATCCAAGGAAATAATTACACAGGTATAACCACTGCCTTTATTGCCAGAGGCTGGCAGTTTCATTGAACAGGTTTATCAGCTGTGGGGTTAATAAACCTCTGGGAGTCTCTTTCCTTTGCTGAGTGTTGGGGTTTAGGAGCTCCACACAAAAAGAAAGTGCTTAGAAGATAGCCATTCCCATGGGCAAAAGGCTACTCAACCCTAATGAAAGCTGGCCTAATACAGTGCTGGAGAGGGTCCCCAGGCCAGACCATAACCCTTTAGTTGCAAGATCTTGGAGAAGTAGGTTGTAGGAATTGCGCTCTAGGCAGTGATATTGGCTATTTTCCCACCAGCCTAGAAGTCTTTAATATTTTAACAACTATTACCACCACTCTGGTGCTTAGCAGCTCACTGTCAGCCCTGCCTGCCTGCCTGCCTCTTTTATGCTTGTCTGGACACCTGCAGGCTCCTGGGGACTGGGCTTACTGTATGGTGGGTGCTATCCTTCACATGCCTTATGTTCTGAAAACCAGTTCACCAAGTCTGTTCCAACTCAGTGGTGACTCCATGTGTGTCTGAGTAGGACTGCGCTCTGTAGGGTTTCCCGTGGCTGATTTTTTTGGAAGTAGATTGTCAGCTCTTTCCTCCCAGGTACATCTGGATGGACTGGAACCTCCAATCTTTTGGTTAGCAATTGAGTGCGTTAACCATTTGTACCATTCTGAGGCTCCTTTATCTCTTTGGGCCCTTACACAAACCCTATCAATTTTTCACAGGAGGAAACTGAGTTACAGAGCTAAGGAGTAACCTGTCAGGGTGCTCTTAGCTATAGTCTGCATCTCCCAAGCTTGCTCAGCCCATGCTGGGCCTTCTGTAAATGTTTGTGGAATAAATGAGTTACCCGGGGGTCCTGAGGAGGGGGAATACTGGTTACAGTTCCCAACATTGCCCCATACATATGCTTTGGGTCTGAAAGAAATTAGGTGGCACCACACTTAATAGAAACCAGGCCAAAGACTTAAAAGAAAAAGGTTCTTCATGGACTCTGTTCTTTCATGCCCTCCATGTTGAATTTTAGTCAGGGCAGGGGGCTTTGGAGGCATGGAGGGGCCTGGAGTAGGTTCCTGGCACGGGGTGTGTGGCCCTAGAGGGGTGGGTGAGTCTCTGTTGGGGGTGGGGGTGGGGTGGCCAGGATGTCTTTTTTTCATTCGTTGGGTGGCCCTTCCCGCCTCCTTTCCTGGAACATTCCTGACATTCCAGACATCTGCCTGCCATTGCTTTCAGGATATGGATTAACTTCCCAAGCAGAGATTTGATTTCATCACTGCCACCTAACCCCTAACCCTCCTGAAAAAAAAAAAGCCCCTAAAACTGGGAGTTTAAAGTTGGAGGTGGGAATTTTGACCTTTGACCTTAGGTGATACTAAGGGACCATCTTGAAAGAGCAAGCATCAGACTGGGCTGCACTACAGTTGCTTTAGGCCTTTATTGGCTTGAACTCCCAGAGAACTTCGTCAGCCTAAAGGGTTTGCCTAGGAGAGGTTCTGGGTTTGGGTGACCCCTGTTATCAGTGTTAAAGGAACTCTGGTGGCGCAGTGGTTAAAGCACTCGCTATCCAAAAGGCCCAGGGTTCAAACCCACCAGCCACTCTGCGGGAGAATGATGTAGCAGTCTGCTTCCATAAAGATGTACCGCCTTGGAAGCCCTATGGGGCAGTTCTGTTCTGTCCCATAGGGTTGCTATGAATCAGAATCGAGTCGACAGCATTGGGTTTGGTTTGGTTATCAGTGTTAAGCTAGGTCAGTGTTCTCAATCTTCTAGTGGTGTAGACACCTTTATTCCCCAGTTCTCAACTGTTTGATCTCCATCGTGAGGGTTTCTTTCTGTTCACTTGGTCACCAAATGAGTTGTACAGGAAATCCCTCACCAGGGCAGATGCTGTGGAGTTTCCTCTTGGTCAATAAATTTTGAGTCACAAGAAGGTGACCTGGTGGGATCCAAGGACCTGGAACTAAATTTGTTTTTGATCCTTAACTATTTTGCCCAGCTGTCATCCTAAGTCATGTTTATACACCGACCAATGTAGAAAGTCAAAGAGAAACAAAAGTTCTGTTCAACGTGTGCCCATCTTTCTCCCCTGGTTATTTCATTCCAATTTCCTTAATATATTTCATTGCTAAAGACTCCATAGAATTTTAAAGACTCATAGAATTGGAGAGTAGGGAGGAGTCTTAGATACCCTTTGGTTTTCATTTCACAGCTGGAGACACTGAGGTCAGAGAAAAGTTAGCTGGGTCAGGACAGAGCCAAGATTGAAACATTTATAGTTAAGTTTACCATCCCTTCCCCTGGTCCCTGGGAGCCTGGCAAGACCTGACATGATCCCAATTGCATGTCAGATAGGGAGACTGAGGCTGAAGTTTTAAGTGGCTTAACAGACTAACTCTCCATCAGAGATAGTTTAGGGGCTGGAGCTGGATTTCCATGCCCTCAATCACTAGGTCGCTATGAGTCACAACTGGTTCAAGGACACCTAGCAACAACAACAGTGCCACTGAAAATTGGATGGACCATGTATGTCCCTGGCCTAAAAGTTTGATTGAGGATTTACAAAGACATAAATGATAATTGACCAACACAGATCAAGTTAATTTACATGTTTTAAATCTAGGGATTAGGACATCATTTGGATTTGGGTAGTGAGCCGATTGCCCTGGAGGCAACACTAAAAGCCTTCCTCAGGGAAGATTACGATTCTAAGAGGCATTTTAAAGATGGGAGGGAGAAGTTGGTAGCGGGGGGAGGGTTGGACAGGATGCTAGGTTGTGTGTGTGTTTGTGTTAATCACTCTCACTTTAATATCTTTAAGGTGGAGTTATTATTATACTTTATTTAAGCGCTTATTCCAAGCCCTTTGCTCTAAAGCTCTTTATAAATATTATCTAACATCATCCTCTACCATCTGTGTATAGGTGTTATGGCTGTTTTACGAAGGAGGAAATTAGGCCTCAGAAAAGTTAAATAACATTTTAAGATCTGTGCTTGTAAGTGGAGCATAGGTTTAAGCCCATATCTGCAGGCTTCTTAACTGGTGTACTATCCGACTGTAATTTATTTTCATACATTCCTCTCCTAATAAATTGTCACCGTCTTGAGCCCAGGCATTTTGTTTATTGCTGTGTCCCCAGCACCTAGGACAACATCCACGATGACATAGCCAATAGGTCCCAATTAAATAGTTGATAAATGAATTTACTAGTGTCATATTTAGCTTTGTATTGTCAGTGCTTACTGAATAAAGGAATGAGTGAGAAAGCTAAGCTAATGAGGACAGCAGTGAGACAAAAGCAGTTAGGAATTTTAGAAAATTATGTTACCCAGGTCTCTCAGAGCATCTGATTCCACATTCCTATCTATGGCAGCGTTGTTGAATAATTTTACTCTCTAAGGCAAGTCACCCCTGTCCCACATCTCCATTCCCAGAACGTTACCATTCTTGGCTTCTAAGACTGCTGTTGGTGACCAGAAAGCAGAGTGATAAAGACTGGGAACAAGGATGAGAAACTTTAAGGCTATTAATAATAACAGCAACAAAAACAAACCCATTGCCATTGAGTCGATTCTGACTCATAGTGACCCTATGGGACAGAGTAGAACTGCCCCTTATGGTGTCCTAGGAACACCTGGTAGATTTGAACTGCTGATCTTTTGGTTAGCTGTAGCTCTTAACCACTACGCCACCAGGATTTCCTCAAGGCTGTAGAGCCCTAAAGTATCCAGAGCTTTCTCTAACCCTGTTCTCTGTTTATTTTAGGAGTCGAAAAATTCAGATTCGAAATATTCCACCCCAGCTCCGATGGGAGGTAAGTGTTCGGGAAGAACTCTAAATGGGGTTGGAGAGTGGAGACTGGAAGGTGAGTCTGGATCAGCCTGAGTTGGAGAGATGAGACATTGGAGGTCTTCAGTACTGTGCAACCAGGCTGTGCGAAGATAATAGTGCTGAGGTTGGTTGGGTGTCATCTTCTACCCCAGACTCTCCACCATTGTTAGCCCTTTGGTCTGTCCCTGTGGTGAGAGGCACTAGGGATACAGGAAGGGTGTTCCCAGAGTCCCAAACTTGGTGATGGCATAAGTTGGTTTAGGGACTCAGGTGGCCTAAGTTGCTTCCAAAAGGTCTTTACTGTGGAACTTGAGTATATTCCTGTGAAGATAACCCTTGATTGATGTTGCCATCAGGATTAGTACCCCAGAATGGACAAACTGAGCAGGCCCAACCACCACCTAAGGCTCTGCCTGTGCTGCAGTTCTCCGAGTGAGAGGTGCTCAGTGGCTGGTTTTGTGACAGCTCCTGGGATGCTCAGAGTAACCTTCCTCCTTTCTCTCTGCCCCTGTAGGTACTGGACAGTCTGCTGGCTCAATATGGTACAGTAGAGAACTGCGAGCAAGGTAAGACAGGGAGTGGAGGTGGCGGGCTGGAAGAGTTTGGGGGATCTGCTCTGCTTTCCTGTCAATCTAATTGGAAGACCCAAAGAAGAAAGTCAGGATGTGGTATGGAGGGAGATAAATTGGATGGGGGACCCAGACACCTGATTCTAATTTTGCTGCTCTTCTCTGGAACCAGGTTTCTCTTCTGTTTAATGAGAGGATTGAGCAAAGTCACTCCTTTCCATTGTGGAGTCCCCAGGCTCCTAGGGGTCCAATCAAGGTAGAAATAGAAAGCCCAAGATCTTAGAAATAGTTTAAGAGTGGAAATTATACATTCAGCCTAAATAAGTTGATGAGTAACTTTAAACAGCTTCTTATTTCTTAGTTTTTAGCTGGCGTAAGCAACTGGTCATCTCTTTCTTGTTGGAAATTCTGATTGGCCCCTACATACATGCCTTTGGTCAATTAAAAAAAATAGGGAGAGGGTTTATTACGTAGTTAATACAGTTTGGTGTACAGGCAAAATCTTATAAGAGTGGGCCCACATAAGGGGAAAAAAAAGGAGCTCTAGGTCATAAAAAATTTTGCTATAATTTTTGAGGTTTCTCCATTTTGCTAGAATTACAAGTTCTTTTCAGAGGATTTGAATTTAAATGAAATATGGAGTGATTTTGGTTGGACATAAGATAGAGCTTGGTCTTTGGGTAGACAAAATATTAGTTCCATTTTTGAGATCTTCAATAAATGAATAGATAACTACCTTGCCAAAGATTTAAATGTTCATCTCCAAATTCTTGTGGAAAGGGGCAAGCTTGCCAGTGATTAAAATTGATCAAAATATTCACCTGCCCTAATAAAATCTATTAAGAAAACATTCTGCATCCCACTTTGGAGAGTGGCATCTGGGGTCTTAAATGCTAGCAAGCGGCCATCTAAGATGCATTAATTGGTCTCAACTGACCCGGAGCAAGGATGAATGAAGAACATCAAAGACACAAGGTAACTATGAGCCTAAAAGACAGAAAGGACCACATAAACCAGAGACTACATCAGCCTGAGACCAGAAAAACTAGATGGTGCCTGGCCACAACCGATGAGTGCCCTGACAGGGAGCACAACAGAGAACCCCTGAGGGAGCAGGAGAGCAGTGGAATGCAGACCCCAAATTCTCATAAAAAGACCAGACTTAATGGTCTGACTGAGACTAGAAGGACCCTGGTGGTCACGGCCCCCAGACCTTCTGTTGGCCCAGGACAGGAACCATTCCCAAAGCCAACTCTTCAGACAGGGATTGGACTGGACAATGGGTTGGAGAGGGATGCTGGTGAAGAATGGGCTTCTTGGATCAAGTAGACACATGAGACTATGTTGGTATCTCCTCCCTGGAGGGGAGATGAGAGGGTAGAGGGACCCAGAAGCTGCCCAGATGGACATGAGGAGAGAGAGTGGAGGCAAGGAGAGTGCTGTTTAATTAGGGGGAGAGCAATTAGGAGAGTATAGCAAGGTGTATATAAATTTTTATATGAGAGACTGACTTGATTTGTAAACTTTCACTTAAAGCGCAGTAAAAATTAATTAAAAAAAAAAAAGCAAACACACACAAAAAGAAAAGGATCAGCCCTAGGGTAATGGAGACTTGCCTTGAAGGTGAGGAAAAATAAACATTTATGGACAGTTAACTATATATCAGACATGCTTCTAAACACATGTATTGTTTAATCTTCAGAATCTCATGAGATAGGTATTACTATGATTAAACATTGGTGAGTAGTATTTGGGGTCTTAAAAGCTTGTGAGCAACCATCTGAGATACTCTACTGATCTCACCCCATCCGGAGCAAGGGAGAATGGAGAAAACCAAAGATACAAAGGAGAGATTAGTCCGAATGACTGATAGTCCCCAAGTACTACAGCCTCCACCAGACCGAACCCAGCACAACCAGATGGTGCCTGGCTACCACCACCAACTGCTCTAACAGGGATCACAATAGAGGGCCCCAGACAGAGCTGGAGAAAAATGTAGAATAAAATTCTAACTCACAAAAAAAGACCAGACTTACTAGCCTGACAGAGACTGGAGAAACCCCAAGAATATGGCTCTTGGACACCCTTTTAACTCAGTACTGAAGTCACTCCTGAGGTTCACCCTTCAGCCAAAGATTAGACAGGCCCTTAAAACAAAACAAGACTAAATGGGCACACCGGCTCAGGGACGGGGATGAGAAGGCAGGAGAGGACAGGAAAGCTGGTAACTGGGAACCCAAGGTAGAGAGAAGAGTATTGACGTGTCATGGGCTTGGCAACTAATGTCACAAAACTGTGTGTATTGTTTAATGAGAAACTAGTTTGTAAACCTTCATCTAAAGTACAACAAAAAAAAAAGAAGAAAAAAAATTCACCTGCTCAAAGGTAAAGTGCTGAACCAATCAAACGGGTTCTATCCTGCCCTAATCCTGTAGCTTGTTATAAATGCTAGGATGCAAGTGATTCACTGATAGCCATTGTACAGTGCTGTGCGCAGCTTACACTAACGACTGAATTACTCTTGGACAAATGAAGGGCAAGATGGAGCAGTGGTGTGTGGGAGCCTATGCTGAGCTTCACTGGGAGCCCGAGCAGGAGTCAACACTAGTTTAAATGGATCCAAGGCTCGCCAGGGAGCTAAAACGCACTATGTATCTGCTACGTGGAGAAATCAGGATGGGAAACATTTGATTTGTTGGACATTGGGCAGAGTTTTCAAATCTGCTCAAATGTCGCTTTCTCAGCAAGGTGCACTTTGTCCTCCCTATTTAAAATTACTCTCACCCCTCCCTCCCACCAATTTTTCTTCATAGCACCCATGACCTTCTAATTTTCTTTATAATTTGCCTATTTATTATGTTTATTCGTTTCTTCTCTTAATAGAATGTAAGCCTCATGAAGACAGTGGTGTTGGTTCATTCACTGTTGTATTTCCAGTCACAAAAATACTGATGAATGCCAGGGGGCTCAAGCTCAGCAATTTGCACTGAGATTTTGTGGCCAAGTGCCTTTTCCTCAGTGTTGTGGCAACAGAAGCTTGTTTTTTGTCAGTGCGTCCCACCCAAGGGTTGACCAGGCCCGGAGATCCAAATTCACGAGACCCTGATGCATAAGACAGAAGGTTAATTTCATTAATTTAGAGTAAGAGATACGTGTCCAGATTGCCTCATTGTTAGCTGGCCAACATATTCTCCTCCCTGTAGGAAAGAGTATGTGGGGAATCCAGTTGAAAATCAAAAGGTTGCTCATAATCACAGCCAGCAGCTTTGGTGGAATCAATGGCAGGTGTTATGAAATTATGATGGCCCAATATGTCTGTCTCCATGGCTGTGATGTTTGGAATATGCATGTCAGGAAATCCTTTTCCCTGAAAAGGTTTAGATATACTTACGCAGACATAATCCTTGTTTGGGTATTTTTTCCCCCTCCAAACTCCACAACAGCCACTCTCCTGACAGCCCATTTTTTAGGTCATAATACACTTACATACACTTCTGTGGTTGCATTCCTTGAGGGTACACTATTGCTGTCAAGTCGATTTTGACTGATAGCAACACTATAGGACAGAGTAGAGCTGCCCCATAGGGTTTCCAAGCAGCAGAATTCAAACTGCCGACTTTTTGGTTCGTAGCCAAGCTTTTAACCACTGCGCCACCAGGGCTCCGAGGATACACTAGTCCCCTAGAATAGATTTGGGTGTTCCCCAAGTCTCTCCAGCCATATCTACCCAAACTATTTCTTGGGGTGTTTACCTCTACAGATTGTTAATCTCAGCTAGTGTTTGTTGATTTTTAACTAGTTTAACTTTCCAACGGTAAGTTTATCTCCCAGGTAGGGGACAGAACTGGTGATATGGTGACCACACCCTTTTGTATATCCAGCTCTTTAGAGAGCTAGGTGGGAAAATGCAAAGAAAACAAGGAAAGGAAAATAAAAGAAGGTTAACTTGACTTTTCCAGTAGCTCTGGTGAAAGGGACCCAAAAGGGAAATGTTGAGTCTTTTCATTCAAGCATTTTGAAAACTCTTGGATAGTTTGCTAGATGCCTTCTTGACCTGACAGCATAGAAAACTGAGGTTGGAAATGAAAGCTTTAAAACTCCTTGCAGGAGTCATCGGTAGGGCCTCTAGGTTTCACTGCTGTATCTAACCCTGGCCTCTGTTTTGCTTCCCAGTGAACACCGAGAGCGAGACAGCAGTGGTGAATGTCACCTATTCCAACCGCGAGCAGACCAGGCAGTGAGTGAGCTGGAAAGTGGGGCTGTGAGGGTTCTGTGTAGGGTGTTGGGGAGGGGCACAGCCTGGTCTCTGATACTGGCGCAGCCAACACCCAGACCCCCTCATAAAAGGTGTTTTCAGGGTGTGTGTCTCCTTGTCCTTTGGTCTAGTGATTTCAAAGGTCCAGAAACTTATCAGGATTGATAGCAACTCCATTGAAGGGAGGGACCCAAAGACCTCCCAAGGGAAGGTGGGAAATCCTGTGTGGAGAAAAGATTGACTTCTGATAGGTCTCTGGTTGCCCAGGGACTGCAGGATTCTTTGCTGTGTTGATGGCGCCATCTAGTGATGATGAGAGGAAACCACAGGAATAAAAAAGGATTTGCTAATGTCCCCATAGGGGAGCAGACATTTTATTCCACTGATCATCATGCCTGTATTTTATGCTTGCATGGGGTCCTCTCAGTGCCATCTCAGCCTCTATTCTAACTCCTTAGCCCTTTAGTTGAACAGTTACACTTTTCATCCGCTAGTACAGACACTCTGTATATTTCAAGCATTTATTCATATACAATCCCATTTTAGGCCTTTTCCCACATTTTGCCTTTGATGGTGTTCTTGCTTTTATCCCCCCAACGTGCTGCCTCTATTCCTCCTGTTAACATCAATCTAGTGATACTTTATATCTCACCACTTCAAATCCCTACCATTTTCTGGTAGATATCTCCTGGGCTCAGAATTTTCTGGAGGTTTCTACTGCCCCTTGTGGCCAGTCTAGGCTCCTTTGCCTGGCTTTGAAAATCATATCAACGCTCGCTCATTGCCCACTACCTGCTGGTGTGTTGTGCGTGGATGGTGGCTTGTCCCCTCCCATCAATCTCATTCAGCCTCTTTGTAGCCACCCCTGGTAATACTTAAACTCATTACTTCCTTTCATATATCAGTTGTATTTGAACTTCACATGACTCCTGTAAGATAGGCAGTAGTTTTGTTTTGCAAAAATTGACAAGTTGATCCTAAAATTCAATAGAAATGCAAGGGACCTAGAAGAGCCAAACAATCTTGAAAAAGAACAGTAGAGTTAGAGAACTTAAATTTCCTGATTTTAAAACTTATTTCAAAGCTACGGTAATCAAGAGAGTGTGGTGCTGGTATAAAGACAGACATAAAACCGATAGACTAGAACTGAGGGTCCAGAAATAAGCATATTTTTTACATTTTTATGGCCCACTGATTTTTGACAAACATGCTAAGAAAATCTAGTGGGAAAGAGTCTTCGATAAATGGTACCGGGACAATTTGATATCCATGTGCAAAAAGAAGAATTTAGACGCCTACCTTATGCCCACCCAGACCCAGTGCCGTCGAGTCGATTCCGACTCATAGCGACCCTGTAGGACAGAGTAAGAACTGCCCTATAGAGTTTCCAAGGAGCGCCTGGTGGATTCACACTGCCAACCCTTTGGTTAGCTGCCAAAGCACTTAATAGCACTTAACAGCTACGCCAGCCCCAACCTTATATGAGACACAAAAAATAGTTCAAAGTGAATCACAGACCTAAATGCAAGAGCTGTACAATAGGCAGGGCAGGTATGGATTTCCTGCTTTACAGATGATGAAACTTGGCTCTAGACTTAGAGTGGTTGTCAGTCACCCAGCTCACATAACTGAGCCGTGGAACCAAGGTTCAATACTGGTGTCCTTTGTCCCACATTTCATTAGGGTATGCTCCACCCAAAAACCAAACCCACTGCCGTCAAGTTGATTCCGACTCATAGTGACCCTATAGGACAGAATAGAACCAACCCATAGAGTTTTCCAAGGAGTGCCTGGCGGATTTGAACTGCCAACCTCTTGGTTAGCAGCTGTAGCACTTAACCACTATGCCACCAGTGTTTCCTAGGGTATGCTAGGGCAGGGTTTTATTAACTCTTTCAATTGTATTTCTGTTCTCTGTTTCATTTAATTCTGCTTTAATTTTTATTATTTGATTTTTTCTGGTGCCTGAGGTCTTCTTTTGCTGCTCTCTTTCTATTTGTTCAAGTTGTAGGGATAATTCTTTGATTTTTGGCCCTTCTTTTTGGATGTGTGCACTCATTGCTATAAATTGACCTCCTAACACTGCTTTTGCTGTGTCCCAAAGGTTCTGGAAGTGTTTTCATATACTCATTTGATTTCTATAAATGTCTTTGTTCTGTCCTTAATATAACCCAGTAGTTTTTGCACAAGGTGTTGTTCAGTTTCCATGTGTTTGGTTCTTTTTTTCCTTGCTTTTTCTGTTATTGATTTCTATTTTATGGCTTTATGGTCAGAAAAGATGCTTTGTAATATTTGGATGTTTTGGAGCCTATTACGGCAGCTTTATGATCTAACATGTGGTCTATTCTGGAGAATGTTTCCGTGTGTGTTGGAAAAGAAAGTATACGTGGCTGCTGTTGGGTGGAGTGTTCTGTATATGCCTGTGAGGTCAGGTTGGTTAATTGTGGCATTTAGATCTTCCGTGTCTTTATTGAGCTGCTTTCTGGATGTTCTGTGTCCTTCACTGAAAGTGGTGTGTTGGAGTCTCCTGCTATAATTGTGAAGCTATCTACCTCTCTTTTCAACGCTGTTAGAGTTTGTTTTATGTATTTTGGAGCCCTGTTTTTGGGTGTGTAAATATTTATTATGGCTATATCTTCCTGGTTTATTGACCCTTTAATCATTACATAGTGTTCTTCCTTATCCTTTGTGGTCGATTTTACTGTAAAGCTTGTTTTGTTTGCTTGATATATATTTTCCGTCCTTTGAGTTTTACTTTTGTGTCTTTAAGTCTAAGGTGTGTCTCTTGTAGGCAGCATATAGACGGATCATGTTGTTTTATCCATTCTGCCGCTCTCTGTTCCTTTATTGGTGCATTTAGTCCATTTATATTCAGTGTAATTATTGACAGGTATGAGTTCAGTGCTGTCGTTTTGATGTCTTTTTTTGTGTGTGTTGTTGACAGTTTCTTTTTTCCATTTAATTTTCTGTGCTGAGTAGTTTTTCTTTATGTATTGTCCTTTTCTCTTTTTCATTGTTGTTGCTTTTGTATTTGCTGAGTCTGTATTTTTTATTTTGATGCATAGGATTGTTAGTTTCCTTTGTGGTTACCTTAATATTTACCCCTGTTTTTCTAAGTTTAAAGCAAAATTTTATTTCTTTGTATCACCTTGACTTCCTCTCCATATGAAAGATCTATGACTACATTTTTTTAGTCCCACTTTTTTGATGTAATATTGTCAGATTTTACATAGTGACGTCTCTGTTTCCCCGTTTGGAGCATTTTGGCTTTGTTTTATTTTTGTGATTTCCCTATCTGGGTTGATACCTGGTTGCTCTGTCCTGTGTTGTAGTCTTGGGTTGTTACCTGATGTTACTGATTTTCTAACTGAAGGACTCCCTTTAGTATTTCTTGTAGTTTTGGTTTGGTTTTTCCAAATTCTCTAAACTTCTGTTTATCTGGAAATGCCTTAATTTTGCCTTCATATTTGAGAGACAGTTTTGCTGGATATATAATTGTTGGCTAGCAGTTTTTTCCTTCAAGGCTATATATATGTTATCCCATTCCCTTCTTGCCTGAATGGTTTCTGCTGAGTAGTCCGAGCTTATTCTTATTGGCTCTCCTTTGTAGGTGACTTTTCGTTTATCCCTAGCCGCTCTTAAAATTCTGTCTTTATTTTTGGTTTTGGCAAGTTTGATTATAATGTGTCTTGGTGACTTTCTTTTGGAGTCTGCCTTGTGTGGGGCTCGATGAGCATCTTGGATAGATATCTTCTGATCTTTCACAATATCAGGGAAGTTTTCTGCCAACAAATCTTCAACAATTCTGTCTGTATTTTCTGTTGTACCCCGCATTCTGGTACTCCAGTCACTTGTAGGTTATTCCTCTTGATAGTCCCACATATTTTTCTAAGGTGTCGTCATTTTTTAAATTTTTTTAATCTGATTTTCCCTCAAATGTGTTGGTGTCAAGTGCTTTATCTTCAGTCTCACTAATTTTGACTTCCATTGCCTTAATTCTGCTCCTGTGGCTTTCTATTGAGTTGTCTCATTCTGAAATTTTACTGTTAATCTTCTGAATTCTGTTTGCTGTCTCTCTATGGATTTTTGCAGCCTATTAAATTTGTCCTTATGCTCTTCTCCAATCTTCTTAAGTTCCTCTGATGCTAAGGCCGTGCATTCCTTGGCTTGTTCTACCTTTTGCCTGAACTCCTTCCGGATGTCTTGAGGAGTTCTGTATATTAATCTTTTGTATTCTACCTTTGGTGGTTCCAGGAAGTTCTCTTCATCTGGAAGATTTCTTGATTATTTGTTTTGGGAGCATGCTGAAGCCATCATGGTCTGCCTCTTTATATAATTTGATACTGACTGTTGTCTCCAAGCCATCAATAATTTATTGTATTTATTTATTTTATGTTTTCTTACTGTGTCTTAGCTTCTTGTTTTGTTTTGATATGCCCAAATAGGCTGCTCGAATGAGCTAGTTTCATTATTGGTGCCTTCGAAGCTCTAATGTCCTGTCACCAGGTGGGTAGAACGGTTACTAGGTATGAGCTCAGGAGGTCATTTACTATTCTTGTATGGATTCAGCTCAGGTGTCCAGGTAGTCAGTCACCAAGCGTGTGATGCAGGTTCTCACCTACAGGCTTAGAAGAGTGGGGTGATTGGTATCGGCACAAGTATCTAGTTGCATCAGGGGATCATTTGCTGAGCAAGACGGGAGTGACAACCGCCTCTGAGTGTCTGTGAAGAAAGTGTGCCCTTATTCTCTGGAGTGCCTGGCCGGGTGGGTTTTGCAGCTGGATTATGGGCACCCAGTGCTGTTGGCTGTAAGGACTGGGAGGCACCACTTGTCCTTGGACTCCTGTTGAGGGTGGCTGGGTGGCATGGGTGAAACCACCAGTCCTCAGGCCCCTTATGTGGGTAGGTGAGGACCCTGCTCAATAGGCAGAGTGGCGTCAAACATCAGGAACTTGCGTCTCCACCATATAGCTGAAACAGTTGAAGTTAGACTTCAGGTATATACCCTGTTGTACTGTGGTAATGAGGGCCTGCACTGTCGAAGTGGGTCCACATAGGTCTATGCAGGGGTGAAAGACGGTCAAAGTCCATGGACTGCTTATGCCTATGCCTAGGCAAAGGAGCTGTTTCTGCCCTGAGTTCCCAGCTTACAGGAGCTGGCAGATTATTTTATTCCCCGTTTGCTAATTTGTTTGTTCTCCAGGGCTGATAAGATGGCTCAGGGTGCTCAGCAGGTCTTACTTCCAGCCCAGGGAAAGCGAATATCACTGAAGTTGGCTTGGGACCTGGGGTAGAGTGGGGAAGGGTCAGTTAAATGGGAGAGAGTTTTTTCCAAAGGGCTGTTTTTTGGTCCACCAGATAGATTAGATGCAAGTACTTATCTTATGCCTAAAGAGCTCCTTTTCGCTGACACTGGAGGCGTGAGTGAACCACTTGGTCTCTCTTGATGTGGAAAATGCACCCTGAATGCCACTGCTTGTCTCACTGAGCTTGCTCCAGCAGCTCCAGTCTGTAAGGTGCTGGTTCCTGCTGGGTTAGGTCTGGCGACTCCTCGCTGCTTCTGAACTATCTCTCCTTCCCCTGCCGCTCAGGTCCAATTCCTCAACTTTGCTTTTGATGTTCAGGGCTCCTAGATTGACATATATAATTGAGTCACTTGTTTTTTCAGGTCCTTGTTGTAAGAGGGACCACTGGAAGCATCTGACTACTCCGCCATCTTCTAGGGCAGGGGTGACATTTGGATTCTATGTGCATAGATTTCGACCTTCTTTGACTTAGTTTAATTATCTATAATATTGTGAATTTGTAGTAGTTAGTGCTTGGTCTCCTCACCCTTTCTTAAGATTCCCCAATCCAGAAAGTCTGTGTGACCACTTTTTCGAGCTATTTCAGATGTGTGGTAGCTTAGACATGGGAGATGCTTGAGATCTATGCCTGGGTCTTCCTTTTAGACAGGGAGGACTGTATGTTCCCGCTTGGATCAGAAGCCTGCTTTTCTGATAATCTATGTGGAAGGCCTTTGTTAACCATAAAGCCCCAACCAAATATTAAAAAAAAAAAACAAAGCATTGCAATCAAGTAGATTCTGACTCATGGTGACCCTACAGGACAGAGTAGAACTACCCAATAGGTTTTCCAAGGAGTAGCTGGTAGATTTGAACTGCCAACCTTTTGGTTAGTAGCTGTAGCCTTTCACCGCTACACCTCCAGGGGTCCAGCCAAACGTTAGGCATCACAGTGTAATAACGTATTTATTTTTCCTTTTGGTTTTTTATGCCACTTAGACTAGAAGATTCCCTGAGGTGACATGGTGGTTATCTCTCTTTCTTTAGTGTGTTCCACACTGTACCCCAGTCGAATGGCTTGCACATGGAAGGTATTTTGTGTCATTAGGATGGATTAGAGTGATCTGTGTATTCCTCTGTCCCCAGAGCCATCATGAAGCTGAATGGCCACCAGCTGGAGAACCACGCCTTGAAGGTCTCTTACATTCCTGATGAGCAGGTAGCACAGGGTCCTGAGAATGGGCGCCGAGGAGGCTTTGGCTCCCGGGGTCAGCCCCGGCAAGGCTCACCTGTGGCAGCAGGGGCCCCAGCCAAGCAGCAACAAGTGGACATCCCCTTGCGGCTCCTGGTGCCCACCCAGTATGTAGGCGCTATCATTGGCAAGGAGGGTGCCACCATCCGCAACATCACAAAACAGACCCAGTCCAAGTGAGTCTTCCCCTGCTGAGGAATGGAAACTGGGTGCTAGAGAACAGTGGCTGGTACTGGGGAGGCAAGGTACCTCCTGGGGATACTCCAAGGGCTGTCAACATTGACCTCTTAGGAACTGTTGCTTGAAACTTGTTCTCTTCTCTTCTCATTCAGGGGTCACTGATTTTAATCCCATCCTCCCTGTGTTAGGGCAGGCCGGTGGGGAGGTAGAATGGGCCTGGGGTGCACCATTTGGTGACATTGGCTGGGCCCAGGTACTACCGTTAGCAAAAAAGTGTTCTATTATTTCTCAGCCTTACCAGGCAAACACAGTGTAGGTGAGTCAGCCCATCTTAACACTGTGATTTCATGACCGTTTCTTGGTGGCAACAGGGCTGGCCAATTATTCGTTTTCTCTAACCTTTATAACTGAGTAGTTTCATGGATTAGTGTAACCAATTAATATAGCTGTTAGCACAGTGAAAAAGAACAGGTCACGCAAGTTTTACTTTTAGTTCGGGATGGTATATCTTCCTTTCCTTCACATTTGTGTCAGTGGGAACATACAGGATACAAGGGGAGTTGCAGCCCTGGAGCTGTGGGCTGGTCATCCCCACCGTTAGATTCATGTGGTACCTGCAGGACTGAGTTCTCATTCCCAGCCACCTCCTGCTTGAGAAATTGCAGATCTGAGACAGAATCCAGGATAGCAAAAATGGTCCTATTTCACTGCCCTTTTCTCTGACTTCCTGATTCTGTACTTAATGGGCCTCGTTCCAAGGAGAGCAGATTCTGTGCCTTCAGTTGAGGAGAGGTGGGGGAGCCAGAAGACCTGAGTTGCACTGGGAATCACTGACAAGCTTTTTCCTGTGGTCCTTAGGATAGACGTACACAGGAAGGAGAATGCAGGTGCGGCAGAGAAGGCCATCAGCGTCCACTCGACCCCTGAGGGCTGCTCCTCCGCCTGTAAGATGATCTTAGAGATTATGCATAAAGAGGCAAAGGACACCAAAACGTAAGATTTCGTCTGTTCTTGGAACTTCAGGGACTACAAAGTGCCCCCTCCCACTTTTTAATAGCAATAATACAGAGACATAGTTAAAAATTACACAAAAGGAGCCAAGCTGAAAAAATAAAATCTTCCTTCTTACTCCCCGTGTAACACCCTGTATACCATCCTGAAAATTCTGTACATGTGCAAGGATGTGTATGTAGGTGTGTGCGTTAGGAGCATACCGAACGTGCTGTTCTTTCATTTGCTTTTTCATTTTCTGTGTCAGTACTTAATAACATATTTCATTCTCTGTGTAGCTGCGTGGAATTCCATGGTATGGTTAGCCATAGTCATTTAGCCAATCCCCTGTTTCTTGGTGGGTGTTTGGATTGTTTTAAAGTTTTCCTTATTGTGAAACAAAGTTGTGAGGAATCTACCCACACACACATGTTCCGACCCTATAGGACAGAGTAGAACTGGCCCATATTTTTACAGCCATATGGTCTTATCTTATTTTTACAGCCTTATTGTCTTTTTACAGCCTTATTGGGGTATAATTGACAAGGCATAAACTACACACATTTTTAAAATATAACGTTTGATTTTTTTAAGAGTTTATTTTATTTGTGTTGTTCTTGTTGAGAATATTCACAGCAGAACATACAGCAACTCAGCGATTTCTGCGTGTACAATCAGTGGCATTGATTACATTCTTCAAGTTGTGCAGCCATCCTCGCCCACCTTTTCCAAATTATTTCTCCCCCGTTAACATAAACTTCCCCCTAAGTTTCATATCTAATCTTTCTAGTTTCTCTTGTCAATCTGATCTCATATAATTAGTTCTTAAAACAGCACAGTGCTCAGGGCAGACGTTCTTTACTAAACTAAATTATTATTTGATTTAAAGAAGTTTTCAGGGGATATTTTTGGTTTAAGGTTTAAAAATTACCTTAGGGCAATAGTTGGAAGGTTCACCCAGCCTCCGTGGCTCCAGGAAGCCTGGATTCCATGCAAATTTGAAGTTCTGTTCTGCATTTCCCCCTTTTGATCAGGATTCTTCTATAGAATCTTTCATCAATATGTTCAGTAATGGTAGCTGGGCACCTGATACCTTTTATACGTATATAACTGTGAAAATACCATGATTAAGATAATGATTAAGACTCATTACTCCCACAGCATGGTGAACATAATTATTGTCACTGAATTGTACATGTAAAAATATTGCAATGGCAAACGTTACATATATTTTTACCATGATAAAAAAAATTATTACCTTCAAAAGTTCCCTTATTTCCCTTTGTCGGCTAATCCACTGTTCCTTTCCCACCGCACTATTCCTAAGCAACCACTCATTTGATTTTTGTAATCTTTTTAACACTTTCTTTTGTCCTGTGGCTTATCCTGAAAACCCCAAGTCTGGGATGGCATGACGGTTGGTCTCAGTGTTGCCCTAACACTTAAGAAGTTCTTATCTCTCTGCTTCTTGTCCTGTCTTTTTAAGGGCTGATGAGGTTCCCCTGAAGATCTTGGCCCATAATAACTTTGTGGGGCGTCTCATTGGCAAGGAAGGTCGTAACCTGAAGAAGGTGGAGCAGGACACAGAGACGAAAATCACCATCTCCTCGTAAGGCTTTCTCTGTTTCCATGCATACAAGTGGGATGCGTGCAGACCCGTAGGGCTGGGGTTGGCAGCATTCCATTATTGAGCCTTAACACTTGCCCCCTTAAATTGAATGTACTTTCTGTCTATTGAAGAGAATAATCAAAGAAGTTGGCAAATCAAAGAAAAATATACATTTTTCTTACGTATATAGAAGGGCTGGAGCTGGCCCACCACCATTGCCTTGTGTGTGTCGGGGGGGTAGTTGTTAGGGTGCTGCCTGTTGTTGGAATTCTGAGTTCTCTTCCCTCCCCATTTTATAGTTTCTTCTCTTTCTCTGTATCTCAAGGAAAGAGCTTGTAGGAAAGAGCTGGGACTCGGGGGTTTCAGGCCTCTCTGCCACGATAAGAAGCAGATCTTTGAGAATCATAAAAAAGGACATGAGAATTTGGTCCTTTGCTGAGAAGAGTGTATGCCTTCATCTATGTGGTGGGCTGCCTCTCCGGGAATAATGGAAATTAAGGGAGTGAGTTAGCCCCTTTGCAAGAACTGTGTCTCTTCATTTCATCAGAGACTTATCCGTGGGGAAAGTAACTGCTGTGGTCCAAAATGGTGGGGAAAATGGGTTACCTGGAGCCACTGGGGAAACTTCGTCCTGAGCCTCCTTCCTGCTTGACCAGTGATGAAAACCTGTCTGTGATGGGGTTCATTGAAAATTAAGGGTTTTCGGTTGGGTAGTCTTATCTCCCTCCACCTTACCCCCTGCCCCCAGTAACAAACTGGGAACCCAAAGGCCAGAGACAAGAGAGCTATTTGCCAGAAGGTAAACAGCCCCCAAATTGAGTTGTGCTATGGTAGGTTCTTGTCCTCAGCCCAGGCTTAGTCCTGGCTGTCAGGGGAAGACTGACTGCTCTTCTCTGCCTGCCCAGGTTGCAGGACCTCACCCTATATAACCCTGAGAGGACTATCACTGTGAAGGGGGCCATTGAGAACTGCTGCAGGGCCGAGCAGGAAATCATGAAGAAAGTTCGAGAGGCCTATGAAAATGATGTGGCTGCCATGAGTGTAAGTATTGTGTGGTACTGAGGAGATGGCACCTCTACTCAAACTTCCCTGAATCTCAGGGCTTTGGGTTTTCCTTCAGTTTGAAGGCTGAGGGCTGAAGGCTTCCATTTCCACAGACAAGTGGAAGTGGGTGGGCAACGTGACGGACGTGCATGCTGTGTGTGCTATGTAGCCTTGGGGAACATGCTGGACACAGTTGATTCTCATTATTCACAGATTCTGTATTTACAAATTGGCTTACTTACTGAAATTTATTTGTAAACTCAAATACATGTGTTGCTTTCATGGGCATTCACAGGCATGCAGAGAATGGCAAAAAATTTGAGTTGCTTGACGCACATGCTCTTAGCTAAGGTTTAACAAGGCGACATGGTGCCTTCATGTTTCAGCTTGCATACTGTAAACAAGTGTCCTTTTTGCACTCGTCTAGTGCTACATTTTTCACATTTTTGTGCTTCTCTTTGGTGATTTCATCATAGTGCTGAAGTGCTGTCTAGTTTTCCTAAGCTCGAGAAGTGCATCATGTGCCCTACAGAGAGAATGCAAGCGTTAGACTAGCTCCGTTCAGGCATGAATGGCTTTGGACGTGAGTTCAATGCTAATGAATCAACGATATATATTAAATAAGAAATACAGATAAAACAAGATAATGGGTCGATTGGTTGACAAAAATGTTGTGATGAGAGTCTTGCAGGAACCTAACTGTGTTTCCCTTAGGAGTGATGGTTCATTATCTCTTAATTCGGTGTTCGCTGTGACTCTATAGAACAGAGCTACTGTGAATAATGAGAGTCAACTGTACTTTTGGACCTCAATTCATCAGAAACAGACTTTTAAATTTTATTTAAGGAATAGGCTTTCTTCATCTGAGCGTCACAGATTCTTGTGATGAGAGCGAGGGGCCAAGCTTGGGCGTCTGAGGCCTGCGTTGTTCCTATAATTATGTGTAAAGTTTGTGCTTCTGTGTTCTTTAATGGGGAGAAGGGTCTGTAAGTTTTAAAGGCAGGGAGAAGTGGGGTACACAACCAAAAAGGTTAAGAACCACTGAGTCCCAGAAGTCAAATGGGGATCTGTCCCTGCCTCTTCTTCCAACCACAAGAATGTTACGATACAGGGTTATGATTCTATCGTTGTCTCTATCAAAGTCGAGTAAACAGTCAGAGACGAAGGATTTCTAAGGGTACAAAACTGTGATTGGCTGTTCTGGTTGGAGTTATTCATTCTTAGCCCAGTGAGAATACCTCATCACTTAGTACTTCACACAGTAAGTGTGCATGTGAGTGTTTGTGTGACAACCACAAAGTCAGGTAGGTTTTTATGCAAAAACACGTAGTTGTCCTGCTTTTGGCCCACTCTCCCTGAGGGTGCTTGCCCTCCTGGTTCAGCCAGGGCCACATGCCAACGAGGGATGGCCAGGCTCTGTCAGGTGAGCTGACCTGTTCCTCCTCTTTTTCCTCAGCTGCAGTCTCACCTGATCCCTGGCCTGAACCTGGCTGCTGTGGGCCTTTTCCCAGCCTCATCCAGTGCGGTCCCACCACCACCCAGCAGCGTCACTGGTGCCGCCCCCTATAGCTCCTTTATGGTAGGTGGAAAGTCTTATTACAGGGGACGCCTAGGACCATCTATGGTCTGTCTTAATGTGTCCAACTCCCTGTGGGAGTCTGATGCATGGCAAGTTTGCAGGGACAGGGAAGGGGAGGCCTGAGGAGTCACCCCTCCCCTGCATTGCTCCTACCCACTGGCACTGATTCTTCAGAATGCCAACCCTGGGAAGGGCGGGGGGCAGCCCAGGGTGCTGGCCTGGATGCTGGCGGCACTCTTACCTTACTCTTTCTTTCCCCTTGCCCTTGCCTGGCTTCTTTCCTTTAGCCCTGTCCTTTGCCAGTCCCTGCACCCCTTTCTCTTTGAGAGTACAAGGCAGGGGAGTGGGGACTCCCAGGTTCTGCCCAGGCTTGGCTCTGCCCACAGGGCCCCTTGGTAACACATCCTGTCTTGGCAGCAGGCTCCAGAGCAGGAGATGGTGCAGGTGTTCATTCCTGCCCAGGCGGTAGGCGCCATCATTGGGAAGAAGGGCCAGCACATCAAACAGCTCTCCCGGTTTGCCAGCGCCTCCATCAAGGTGATCTGCCCTGTGGGCCTCAGTTCCTGGGATGGGAGAATGCTATGTTTCTATCATCCTTATATTTGTTCTCACAATCCCCACATTCTTTTGAGAATTCCAGGAGGATTTTTGTGTATCATGTTAGGTACCTCTCCCCTTGTACAGCCGTAGTCCCCTTTACTCTTGACCTTGCCTGCTCTTTGGTGGAGTGACTTCAGTGCTCTGGGTCATGTGTTTTCAGGCTAGGAATGAGGAAGTGATGTGGCTTAGAAAGAGAATATAGGTTCTGCCACACACCAACTTGGGTTTGAATCCCAGCCCCACCCTCTCACGCACCCCTTCCCGCCATAAGCTGTGTAACCAGAGCCTCAGTTTCCTTGTCAATACAATGGTTGTCATAATGTTGGGAAATAATGCAGCTAAAGTCCCAAAGTCCCCGGCTCAGTCAGTGCCTGGAGCACAGGAGTTGCTCAGTAAGTGTTAGTTGTCTTTTTATCTTCCTTGGCTGAGGTCCAGGGGAGAGAGAAGGGAGAATCTGGCATAGTGAGACAGAGCAGAGGAACTGTTAAATTCACAAACCTTTGTCCATTTGTTTTCGTGGCCTTAAAAGCTTTGGGCAAAAGCACTGATTTTTCTTCATTGAAGGTGCAGTCTCCGCCCCTCTCCCAGTTGGCCATCTTATTTGTGTCCTTGCCTCTCCGCAGGACTCCATCGAAATCCCCTCCCCCCAAAAGAGTGAGAGGGATGGGGATGGGGAGTCCTTCCTCACCGACCTCCTGTGCTCTTATAACAGTTTCCGTATGCAGAGGTGTCTTAGTTATCTAGTGCCGCTGTGGCAGTAAATACCACAGGTGGGTGGTTTTAACAAACGTAAATTCACTTTGTCACAGTTTAGGAGGCTAGAACCCCGAATTCAGGGTGCTGGCTCTAGGGGAAAGCTCTCTCTGTCTCTCTCTTGGCTCTGAGGGAAGGTCCTTGTTTTTTCAGCATCCTTCCTGGTTTCTTAGAGATCTCCATGTGGCTTGGCATCAGTCTTCCCCCATCTGTGCTTCTCTAGCTTGCTCGTTTAATCTCTTCTATATCTCAGAAGAGACTAACTCTAAGATACACCCTACATTATTCCTGTCTCATTAACATAACAAAGAACCCATTGCCAAATGGATTATAACCACAGACATAGAGGCTAGGATTTACAACACATATTTTTGGTGGACACAATTCAGTCCATAACAAGGGGCAGTGACCTTGGGATTCAGGGTCTATGGTTCTTCCTTCCCCTGGTCCTCAGAAATGGGTAGTGGAATTGGGGGCGATGGTAGGGAGCCTAGAGGAGGTGGAGATGAGTGGGGTCTTCCTGTAGAGGGTACCTATTTGACCAGCTGTTTGCTTTGTAGATTGCCCCTCCTGAAACTCCTGACTCCAAAGTTCGAATGGTCATCATCACTGGACCCCCAGAGGCCCAATTCAAGGTTTCGATTTTATTGTTTTCTAAGCTGGATACTTGAGGGTGGGGACTTCAGGGTGGGAGTGTCTGAAAAAGGTTGGGACAACTTCCCATTACTGTCAAATCCATGTCACATCATTAAGCCTTCCTTGCAGGATACAGGGCCGTTGCATACAGTGCCATAAGGCTGCTTTCACATTGGCGTCAAACTTGGTTTCTGTTGACTTCTACTTCTCTCTTAACTTCCTGAAGCTCAACAGGAACGTGGGAAAGAAGGAAGTCTGAGGGCTTCTGCCTTTACTCCTCCTTAGTTACTAATGAAGGCCTTTCATGCCAAATCCCCTCATCTTCATTATGTCCCTACTGCATCTTTAGTTCCTCCTGGTCAGACAGCCAAAGAGCTAATAGCTTAACTCAACCTAGGTGAGGATAGAGAAACAGGGCAGCTCTCCAGGCTGTTGTGCAATGTCAGGCCTGTCCTCTGAGTGACTTGATTATTTCTCATTCAGCACTTGAATTCTTGTCATTGCCATGCTCAAATAAACGCAAACATCCCCGACCCCAAAGGACTTACTCATAATTGTCCTTTGGCAAATAATCGGTTACTTATAACTTATAATACTCTCTATCCTGCTGACTCTTGCCTGTCACCTAGCTTAGATGGTTAATCCACCTAGAGTGGGGTGGCCTAGGAGCCAGAACAGGGTTGGGCGGAGCTTGAGAGCTGTGCTTCACATCGATCGTCTTCCCCTTTTGTCAGTATAGATGGCTATCTGATTAACAATCACTTTGTCTTCCTAGGCTCAGGGAAGAATCTATGGCAAACTCAAGGAAGAGAACTTCTTTGGTCCGAAGGAAGAAGTAAAATTGGAGACCCACATCCGTGTGCCCGCATCAGCAGCTGGCCGGGTCATTGGCAAAGGTGGCAAAACGGTGAGCCATGAGGCTCTGAGCCTCAGTCTCCAAACCCAACAGCTCTGCCTGGCCTTTTGCCCCTTGTCTTGATCAACCTCAGGATTCCCCAGTTTATACCTTTACTTGATTTTATTCCCCAAGCTCCTGACTCCTCCAGTTTCTACCCACTGAGTCACCTGCCCTGTGCCCCTCCTTCCAGCCCCACTCATGCTTTCTCGATGGCACCCTGAGCTCCTCTCTGCTCCCTGTCAGGTGAACGAGTTGCAGAATTTGACAGCAGCTGAGGTGGTGGTGCCAAGAGACCAGACTCCTGATGAGAATGACCAGGTTATTGTCAAGATCATCGGGCATTTCTATGCCAGCCAGGTATGTATGGTGCTCCCCCATCTTGGGAGGACCACAGAAGCCCAGGGAGCAGAGATGCCAGAGATTGACCTTCATGACCTTGACAAGTCCCTTGGCCTCAACTTCATCTGCCTGCCTCTGGGCTGGATCATTCCCCTCTTCCAAGTGTAAGGCTGTGGTGCGAAGATGTTTTATGCCCTCTTAAGACTTTTTTGGGAAAGTGATTTGACAACTTTCATATATATTACGTATATATATGTATATATGTATGTGTGTACATGTATATATACATGCACGTGTGTGTATATATGTATGTATGTATCTAAATGTGTACGTGGAAACCTGCTGGTGTAGTGGTTAAGAACTATGGCTGCTAACCAAAAGGTCAGCAGTTCGATTCCACTAGCTCTCCTTGGAAACTCTATGGGGCAGTCCTCCTCAGTTGTACAGGGTTGCTATGAGTCAGCGTCAACTGATGGTTTGGTTTTTTAGTTATCTATAGTATATGTTACTTATTATATATCAGAAGCCTTTCCTGTTGTCTAACTTTAGTCCTTCCGTAACTCCTTTTGTACTGGATAAAAAAGGAAATTGAATTCTTCTGGTATGATCTATCACTCAGTCTTGTTCATGGAGTAATCATAATAACTGTAGTAATAATACCCTGGGTTGCATTTTTCAAAGTACCGTCCCTATGTAAAGCATCAAGCATGGGGTGGATAGAGTAATTGATTCCATGTCCTTTCCCCATTCTAGTCCAACTTTGTCTAAAATCAAGAAACCAAACACTCCATTTGTGGGAAAGAGCCATTCTGGTAACTTTCTATGAAGTGAGTCCCATTTTGTAGTTGATTTGCCCTATAAAACTATTCTAGAAAAGAAAATTGTAAGAAGAGTAAAAATACTGATCCTTTGATATTTCATCCATTTGCACAATGAATCTTATTCATGTCACCAGTTTGTTAACCCATATCCAGGCGTCCTACTCTCTTTCTTGGGGATATTTATATGGGTAGTAGATTTGTGATGTGCTTCCTGATTTATGACCTTTTGACAACACATAATATACTTCTGCCTTGAAACTCCATGAGTTCCACTTTAGGTTCAGTAACATTCGTATGTCAACTTACTAATTTTTAAATTTTGTCAAGGTTTAAGTTCTTGTGGTGCAATGGATCCTTTTTACATGGCCCTTCTAGCCGTGGTCTTGTGACTCCCACCAAAGGATTGGGTGGCACTATGCAAATAAGATGCTTGTGGCCCACCAAAGGGATTAGACGGCTTGCTAATAATGCAAATAAGAGGAGTGGGACCATGTAGATAAGGTCTGTGGAACCTTAATGAGGTGATTGGTCAGTTTTGCCATTCCACTGGGCTTAAAAAAGAGCCAATCCCAGAGCAGGGGGGAACCTCAATACCAGTGGTTTCAGAAGTGGGTTTCAGACTCAGAAGCATGGGACTATGTTAGAGAAAGAACAAAGGGGCCCAGAGGCACTCAGCTTTCTCTGTCCATGCCATCTCGCAACCCTATAGGACAGAGTAGAACTGCCCCATAGAGTTTCCAAGGAGCACCTGGTGGATTTGAACTGCTGACCTTTTGGTTAGCAGCCCTAGCACTCAACCGCTTAACCACTGCGCCACCCGGGTTTTCTAATTACACCTGCAGGGGTGAAAAGCCACATCTGGAGCGGCTTGGGGCAGAAGCCAGGCCAATTAAACAAGATGATTGATAGGAGGCCAAGGTCTTCTGGTTCCACCCAGCCAGAGGCACAAGACTATATGCATGTGAATGGGTAGATAGTCAAAGAGTGGAGAAGATTAGATGAAACTGGAATGTTCTAAAAGAGGTTATATGTTTATTTGAATGTACTGTGGTTATTGTTTCTCCTACCTAGTGTTGTAAAACAGACCTACATGTATGATGCAGATCAATATTTGGTGTTACAGAGAGAGTGTGTAACTCTGTCTTCAGTCAGTACTTGACTGAATATGCTAAAAGGAACTAGGACTTGCCCAAAAGAAACACAGACTGTTGACTTCAGTGTACTAGCTCTGTGTATAGAGTGTTGGGGGGTTAGATCAAAAACCTGAGCCCCACTGAGACAGAAAAGTTGCATTTGAAAAGACAGGCAGACCTACCAGAATTGCTGAGACAGCAGGAGATTTGCATATGAAGGAAGAACTACCGGGGAAAAAAATGATTTTGCTTTTTGAACTTGAGAAGACTTTGCTGTTGTCTGCTGTAGAGGCAGGAAAAGTCAGTGCCCCTCAGAAGAGCCCCTTTCCAGGACTAGAAGTTAAAGGGAGCCAGCGAGTAGACAGCTTGGTATCCTCACTTGTGTTCCACTTGATGAGTGGAAGTAGGGGAGGTACAGCAATAAAGTGATGGGTTGGGTTTGGACATGTTCCATTGGCACCTGTTGAAGTAGCCCATGAGGGCTAGAGATGAGAGACAGAGAGAGAGAAGGGGCTGGCTGCTCTGAAGTACTGGGAGGTGTGTGTGAACTGCTAAGCCTATGATGGGTACCCATTGTGACCTAGCTTGGAAGTCTGGGGGTGAGCTAATTAAAACTATTGAATGAAGAAAAGGTATTTGACACGGTGAACTGGCGTAGATTGTTGCAATTCATTGGCTTGCTCTGGACTGGACTTTGCTTGTGGATGTAGATGCGCAAAATTCCAACCAGAACAGAAGATTCTTCAGGTCAAGGAACATGCTCGTAGTCTCCTTAGAGTACTGGTTTGATGTTGTTGTTAGGTGCTGTCGAGTCAGTTCCGACTCATAGCAACCCTGTGCACAACAGAACGAAACACTGCACCATCCTTAAAATCGTTGTTTTGCTTGAGCTCATTGTTGCAGCCACTGTGTCAATCCACCTCGTTGAGGGTCTTCCTCTTTCTGCTGACCCTGTACTCTGCCAAGCATGATGTCCTTCTCCAGGGACTAATCCCTCCTGGCAACATGTCCAAAGTACATAAGACGCAGCCTCGTCATCCTTGCCTCTGAGGAGCATTCTGGCCGCACTTCTTCCAAGACAGATTTGTTCGTTCTCTTGGCAGTCCATGGTATATTCAATATTCTTTGCCAACACCACAATTCAAAGACGTCAACTCTTCTTTGGTCTTCCTTATTCATTGTGCAGCTTTCACATGCATATGAGGTGATTGAAAATACCATGGCTTGGGTCAGGCGCACCTTAGTCTTCAGGGTGACATCTTTGTCCTTCAACACTTTGAAGAGGTCCTTTGCAGCAGATTTGCCCAATGCAATGCATCTTTTGATTTCTTGACTGCTGCTTCCATGGTTGTTGATTGTGGATCCCAGTAAAATGAAATCCTTGACAACTTCAATCTTTTCTCTGTTTATCATGATGTTGCTCACTGGTCCAGTTGTGAGGATTTTTGTTTTCTCTATGTTGAGGTGTAATCCATACTGAAGGCTGTGGTCTTTGAGTGCTTCAAGTCCTCTTCACTTTCAGCAAGCAAGGTTGTGTTATCTGCATAACAGAGGTTGTTAATGAGTCTTCCTCCAATCCCGATGCCCCGTTCTTCTTAATATAGTCCAGCTTCTCATATTATTTGTTCAGCATACAGATTAAATAGGTATGGTGAAAGAATACAACCCTGATGCACACCTTTCCTGACTTTAAACCAATCAGTATCCCTTGTTCTGTCTGAACAACTGCCTCTTGAGCTATGTAAAGGTTCTTCATGAGCACAATTAAGTGTTCTGGAATTCCCATTCTTCGCAGTGTTATCCATAGTTTGTTATGATCCACACAGTCGAATGCCTTTGCATAGTCAGACACAGGTAAACATCCTTCTGGTATTCTCTGCTTTCAGCCAGGATCCATCTGACATCAGCAATGATATCCCTGGTTCCACGTCCTCTTCTGAAACTGGCCTGAATTTCTGGCAGTTCCCTGTCGATATACTTATATCGCTGCAGCCATGTTTGGATGATCTTCAGCAGAATTTTGCTTGTGTGTGATATTAATGATATTGTTGTATAATTTCCACATTCGGCTGGATCACCTTTCTTGGGAATAGGCATAAATATGGATCTCTTCCAGTCAGATGGCCAGGACGCTGTCTTCCATATTTCTTGGCATAGACAAGTGAGCACCTCCAGCACTGCATCTGTTTGTTGAAACATCTCAATTGATATTCCATCAATTCCTGGAGCCTTGTTTTTCGCCAATGCTATCAGAGCAGCTTAGACTTCTTCCTTCAGTACCATTGGTTCCTGATCATATGCCACCTCTTGAAATGGTTGAATATCGACTAATTCTTTTTGGTATAATGACTCGGTGTATTCCTTCCATCTTCTTTTGATGCTTTCTGCATCGTTTAATATTTTCCCAGTGGAA
This sequence comes from Elephas maximus indicus, assembly GCF_024166365.1. Taxonomy (NCBI): domain Eukaryota; kingdom Metazoa; phylum Chordata; class Mammalia; order Proboscidea; family Elephantidae; genus Elephas; species Elephas maximus. The sequence goes on along the minus strand of NC_064837.1, from coordinate 44,543,201 downwards.
TCCTTCACTATTGCAACTTGAGGCTTGAATTTTTTCTTCAGTTCTTTCAGCTTGAGAAATGCCGAGCGTGTTCCTCCCTTGTGGTTTTCCATCTCCAGCTCTTTGCACATGTCATTATAGCACTCACTTTGTCTTCTCAAGAGGCCCTTTGAAATCTTCTGTTCAATTCTTTTATTTCATCAGTTCTTCTTTTGCTTTAGCTGCTCAATGCTCAAGAGCAAGTTTTAGAGTCTCCTCTGACATCCTTCTTGGTCTTTTCTTTGTTTCCTGTCTTTTCAGTGACCTCTTGCTTTCTTCATGGATGATGTCCTTCCACAACTCGTCTGGTTTTTGGTCACTAGTGTTCAATGCATCAAATCTGTTCTTGAGATGGTCTCTAAATTCAGGTGGGACATAACTCAAGGTCGTATTTTGGCTCTCGTGGACTTGCTGTGATTTTCTTCAGTTTCAGCTTTAACTTGCTTATGAGCAATTGATGGTCTGTTCCACAGTCGGCCCCTGGCCTTGTTCTAACTGAGGATATTGAGCTTTTCCATCGTCCATTTCCACAGATGTAGTCAATTTGATTTCTGTGTGTTGCATCTGGCGAGGTCCATGTGTATAGTCGCCGTTTATGTTGGTGAAGAAAGGTATTTGCAATGAAGAAATCATTGGTCTTGCAAAATTCTACCATTCTATCTCTGGCATTGTTTCTATCACCAAGGCCGTATTTTCCAACTACTGATCCTTCTTCTTGGTTTCCAACTTTTGCATTCCAATCGCCAGTAATTATCAATGCATCTTGATTGCATGTTCAATCAATTTCAGACTGCAGTAGCTGATAAAAATCTTCTATTTCTTCATCTTTGGCCCTAGTGGTTGGCGCATAAATTTGAATAATAGTTGCATTAACTGGTCCTCCTTGTAGGCATATGGATATTATCCTATCACTGATAGCATTGTACTTCAGGATAGATCTCGAAACGTTCTTTTTGACAATGAATGCAACACCATTCCTCTTTGAGCTGTCATTCCCAGCATAGTAGACTATATGATTGTCCAATTCAAAATGGCCAATACCAGTCTATTTCAGCTCACTAATGCCTAGGATATCAATGTTTGATAGGGATGGTTTGGTAGGGATGGGCAATTTAAACTTTGTCTATCTAAAATGGGGGGTGGAGGAAATAAAGGCATGAAGTGGCTGGCTTACACACTTTCGTGAGTGTGCTTACATTAAATGAGGGGGAGAAGGGAGGATCCCCACTGAATAGATTTCTCTTTTCCTGATGAGCCTGGGGGAAGAGAGGGTAGGGGAAGATGCTGATAGGATTATATGATTCAGTTGTGAGTGTTGATTGTTAACAGGGTTAATTGTGATTGTAAAAACTGTAATTGTAGAAGCAGTTGACTGAAAGAGTGGACTAAGGGGGAGGGCACAGCTTGACTGGAGTACAGTGGCCTAAACTAAAGTCCTTTAAAGATTTTGCTATGCTGATACCTCCTGAGGCTCAGAGCAAGGGAATAATCTTCCCTCAGTTAAATTTTATCAGAGGCCAGGAAGGGTGAAGCTGAGATGACTTTTGAAGAAGCTGACCAGATGGACACCTGCAGCAGACCTGAATGGCTGGTATCTGAGTAACCTCACCCTGAAGACTCTTTGCCCTACTGAAGGACTAATTGTTAATGATTGTTTTGGACTGGTAAAATGATTGGAGGGGGATGTTATCCTCCAAGTACGAAAGAACCATGATTAGAAAAGGCCAGATTTGGTGTGCAATGTGATGAATCTCTTTTCTCTGGCCTTTCTAGCCATCGTCTTGTAACTCCCACCAAATGTTTGGGTGGGACTATGCACATAAGGTGCTTGTTGGCTACCGAGGGGATTGAAAAACTTGCTAGTAATGCAAATAAGGTGCATAGCACCCTTGTGGGAGTGGAACCATGCAAATAAGCTATATGGAACTGTAACGAGGGGATTGGTCAGTTTTGCCATCCCACTTAGGCTTAAAAGAGAGCCAATCCCAGAGTGTGGGCGGGTGGGGCTCGTCACCACCAAAAAAGAACTAGGGACAGAGTGCATCTTTTGAACTGGGGTCCCTGTGCTGAGAAACTCCTAGACCCAGGAGACTGAGAATTGTAACACCAGAGATAGCATATGACGGCAAGAAGTGGTGGCAAGTGTGGCAGAGGACTAGCAGCAGCAGAACCAGGAGACTGACAGGAAGCGGTGCATTGGGCTCCCTGGCCCATAGAGCGAGAAAGCTGAGCACCCTCAGGAAGGAGGCTCGCTGGCCAAGTGGATGCCTCCAGACACTTCTCGACAAAGTTGAGCTCACTGACTGATGGAACAGAGCAAAAGAGCTGAGCGCCTTCAGCTGAGGCTTACTGGCAGAGTGGGGTGTCTCTGGGCCCTTATCAGTGGAGCTAAAGAGCTTCGTAACACTTGCCTGAGCTGGGCAGAGGCCAGGCCGGCCCAAGAGATCCTAGCATTGAGAGTCTGAGGGCCAGGAAGAGGCCTGCCTGTGGGCATGGTTAAGAAACTGTCCTGAGCAGAGAACTGTGTCCTGAGCCAATCCTGATCCTGAGTTGTAACCTCTTACTTTCCCTAAAAATCCCCATATTCATGAGTATTGTCTGTGAGTTCTGTGTGGCCATTGCAACAAATTATCAGATCCAGCAGAGGAAGTGGAGAGTGCTGTGAGAGGGCTGGGTGGTGTCAAAATTGGTACAAGGGTTGGAAAGGGGAAGTATGTATCATAGGCTTCAGCCTTGGGTTGTTGATCTTGATTATCTTTCCCCCTTGTGAGGTTAGAGGAGGTCAGATGCCCCTGCCACACCAATTTTACAGTTCAGATGAATGGATTTATACTACTATTTCTCCTCCACCCTGCTTCCGGTATTTGCTGTATTATCAAGTTCGTGCTCAGGGTCTCCCTAACCTCCAGTCTCCTCCATACCTCTCTGCTGAGTCCCATGTGCTGCCTTTGGATTCTGATGGCCTTGCTCCCCATATAAGTATGTCTACTTGCCTATGGAGGTCCTCACTCCCTCCCTCCCTCTTTCTTGATTATTGTGCAGATGGCTCAGCGGAAGATCCGAGACATCCTGGCTCAAGTTAAGCAGCAGCACCAGAAGGGACAGAGTAACCAGGCCCAGGTACGGAGGAAGTGACCAGCCATTTCCCATCCCAGCAAATCCAGGACAACAAATGGAAGTCGAGAGTGCACGTTCAATGTAGGCCTGAGAATGAGTGGGAATCAGGGATATGGAAGCCCGACTGTAGATCAGGTTTGCCCACTTGGCTTGAGAAACATGTTCCAGTGAGGAACCCTGATCTTGACTCCAAACACCCAGCCAGTTGACCTAACACTGCCTACCTTTCAGGGTGTCACCACTGAAATTCTATCTCAGGGTGCTTTTAAACGTGGATTAGGTGAGTTCTCCAGGCCCCACTGAGAGGATAGGTCAGACCCCACTGGGAAATGAAATAAAATTTCCTTCAGTCTTTTAAAAGATACAAAGGATGGTTTGCTTCTTGCCCCTAAAGTCTTTCTGCTCTTCTCCTTTTACTTGGTTTGTATGATTAAAATACTTCCGTTCTCATGTCCTGACACGCCCTTTTCTGTGCTCATACTAATTGCTTTATCTTTACTGCTAGTGGGAAAAATGGGAACTGTTGCATTACTTTGCTTATAATACTGACTTAAAGGGAGAGGAGGTGCCAGTGGCAATAGTTCAATCCCAGTCTTTTCCTGTCCAACCAAGGAACAGCAAGGAATAAAGAATGGGAGAGAAAGATGATTAAAATATATAGTAATCCACGTTTAAAAGGAGTGCCCTTGTGGCTGATCTGTTCTAAATCACTGTCCTGAAAAATTGGCACAATTAAATTTCCCTCACTCTGTTGGAGTCCTCTCCACCCCAAGGTCCCTGCCCCACTCACTTTCCTCTCACCATATGGGTCGCATATCATGTCCAGGTTCACATGGGTGGTACCAAATGTGCAATGGGGTGGGGCTGATGATTGTCTCTGATTCCCATTATTCTCAGGCGGATTTTATATTTTTTTAAAGTCTATTTTAATGATTGGATACGAGCACTGGGAAGGGGATGCTAATTCCCCTTGATAAAGTCTCAGTTCCATGGAGGACTTGAGTGGCCCCAAAAGCTGCCATGGTGCCCTCAGCCCAGCCCATGTGCTCCCATTAGGGCTGGTTCCCAGAGGCAGGGGTTGCGGGGCACTCCCCCCCACGGCACTGTTCCCTTGGTGGTGGCGGGACTTGGAACCCAACCCTGAGCTCCCGAGAAAGCTAAAGTCCATCATCTGGCAAATATTTTGAATATTCAGTAATTTGGAGAGTGCTTGCTTCTCTGTTTTTATCCTAGAGGCATATTTAACAGATGGCTTCTGCCTCCAGAAAGCATTGTTGGCATGATGAAATGTGTGCCTGAAAAACAAAATTCAAAATACCAGCAACTTTATGCGTGAAGGGGTTAATGAGCTTAATTTATTAATTTACTAGGTTCAGTAAGATCCCATGTGAAGTTTAGCCCTGTGGAGGACAAGAGCCATAAGTTAAATGAGGTTAGGCCTGCCCTCCTAATATACTGATTTTCGGTGAATGTTAGCCAAGTGATGCATTTTAGCTACCCTGGAAAATGCTATCAAGTGTGCTGGGAAGGGAGGAAGACCTCTGCATGTGGAGAAGCCCATGCATGGAGTTCCCTTCCTCCTGACATTGCAACAACAACAGTAACAACAGGAAAACCATGACGTGTGGGCGGAGTCAGGCAATGCTGTGCGTGAAGTAAACTACCTCAAGGTATGAAGTTACCTCAGCAATTATTTTCCTTTTTGTCCCCCCCCCCTTTTTTTTTAATTTTTTGATCTTTTTTTTTTCTTTGCGGCTTGCTGATATTTTATATAAAAGAGAAAAACAAAGCAAAAGAGAAGCTGATAGTCTTGAATATTTTATTTTTTTAATGAAAAGAAAAAATGAGAAAGTTATGTTTCATAATTTCTTACAACATGAGCCAGTAACCCTTTAGGAACTCTATGGAGAAGAGTTCCTGTGGGAAAGGTAGCAGGGACTGGCACCCTGGGAAAGACTGGGGCTGAGAAAGAAGGCCTAGAGGGGCAGGGCTGCCTTGCCAGGCTCTGACCTCTGGCTTCTAGAGCCCCAAACTGCTGGCCCCTGCTGGAAAATCCTACTTGATAGGATTAGAAGGCCTAGCAGAGCTGCGGGGCCCCCAAGGGCAAAACAACAGCGCCCAACAATAGGCCCTTAACCTTCTTCCCTCTCTCCCGCTTTGGTTAAAGGACATCCCAGCCAGTCTTTCCCACCAGAGGTGCTGTCGAGATATTTTAAAAATATTGCCTCCGTTTTATCGAGGAGAGAAATAATAACTAAAAATATACCCTTAAAAAAATCTATATTTCTCTGTCCAAAAATATGGGAGCCAAAATTCCATTCATGGAAGAAAGACAAGGCCACCCTCTCACTTTCCGAGAGGTCCATCTGGTTTGTCATTGGAATGCTTTTCATTTTTGCTTGTTTCACTTCAATCCCATCTTGCTGTTCTTCTTGGTTTATATCCATAGACCAGTGGGCAAACAGATAGACAACTGCCTCCCTCCCCCCATCTCCCTATCTTCTTTCAGTTGATCTGATTGATCCTAAAAGTGGATCAAATGTAGGGAATTCTTGATTTAGGGTGGTGGGTGGCAAGAGGGGGCAGGCTGTTACATCATGACCGAGGACAGGTTCCTGCCTCGTGCGTGGTCTTATTGCCTTCTCCCCATGCCATTCCTTTGTAGTGCCCAGAACGGTCTACCCCAAAGAAAGGAGGAAGCAGGAAAGCATTTAGGGATAATATCAGGCCAGTATAATTACGCTTCCCATCTGTTCTAACCTCAGAAAGGGTCTCCCAGTTACTTTCCATCTCTGGCTCTCTATGCTTTATCTCAGAATAAAGCAGAGAACAAACATTCAGACGTCGGCCGTTTAGTGATTTAAAGTGAAGTTCCAGCAGCAAGCATGCTTTGATAATCTGGTTCAAATGATCATCAGAAGAAAAAAAGAGAGAGAGAAATTCCCACAGTACCTGAAATGTGATTGTTGCAGTGTTCAGTTTCCTTGGGATCCTGCTCCCTTCACACCTTAAGCTCGCTTTATCCTTTGGCTGATCCAACTCCCAGAAGAGACCAGCTTTAAGGAAGCGTGGCACGGAACTATAAAACTTAATTGGATTAGGCAAGGCTTCACTCATCGTTTTTCTTTGCCCAGCAGGAAAATCGGGGAAGTTACACTACCAGGAAGCAAAAGGAGTATGATTTGGTGGTTAAGGTTTAGCAGGATGAAGGGCCTGTTTCTGTGGGTCCTCCTTTGACCCACAGGCAAGGTCTTGGGGCAACTCCTTGCCCTCCTGCACAGCACCTCCATTTCCTTAGTGAGATCACAAGCTGTAGCGAAAAGCACTTGGGAGATTTGAATGATATAATTTGAGAAAAGTGGCTTTGGGAAAAAAAAAAAAACACTTCTGTACTCTTAAGATATGTATATATATATGTGCTACATACATATTTTTTAAGAAAGGACCATCTCTTTAGGATTTTTTTTTTTTCCTTTGAAACACATAAAAAACCAAAATGGTTTGATCACTAACTTGCTTTGAAGCTGCATCTGCCAGTTACACCTAATGGCTTTAATCCCCTTGAGGGTCTGTTTGCCTTTTTTGGTTTGGGTTGTGGACTCAGCTCCTGTCAAGGGGTCTGGGTAGGAGATAGCCATTTTTAGGGACAGGGAGTTTTATCACCCTTCTGCTCTTTCCTCCCCTCCTCCCAGTCTTTAGGAATCTTTTTTTTTTCCCTAAGCTCTCTGCTTCCAGGGGCAGTTGGGAGCTATTCTCTTATTTATGCCTCACGATTGGCAGAAAAGACCCCATGTAAAACCCAGAGAACACTGGAGGAAAATACTCCAGTTGATTCTATGTGTCCGTTTTCCTCTGTGCCAAAGACAGACAGACAGAGGCTGAGAGAGGCCGTTTCTGATATCAAAGCAATAGCCATCTTTCAACATGTACCTGGGCTGCCTGAGAGGGGAGGGCTCCTGGAAGCAGAGCAAGCTAAAGACAAGTCCCTTTCCTTCTGAGTCTCCTGAGGGACTTGGGAGGGATACTTGCCAAGGGGTAGGGAGCTAAGAAAGGGGTCCTGGTTGCACTTTGGGGAAGGAGGGGAAGTTTGGGGCTCCACATAGTCAAGCTCCTCCTTGTGGGATTGCCCTCAATCCCCTGCCCCCACTGTAGAGATAGCACCGCAGGTTCCCTTCAGGCCTGGCAGACTGGCAGTGAGGAGGGGCATCAGTTAGCTCTCAAGGGTGCCTTCCCCTCCTCCCACCCCAGACATACCCTCTGCCAAATGGAGAAACAGCAGTGCTATATAACTACCTCACAGAGCCCCTGGGGAACCACTTGAGCCTTCCTGCTTCACAAAAGAAGCTGGCACCTCTAGACAACGCTTGCCTTCCATCTCTCATCCAGAGATGGGGGATCTCTTCCTTTTTTTCCCCTGAAGTGTTTATGAGGAGATCCTAGTGGCTTTGACATTCAAGCCATACAACTGGTTTGCCTGTTCGCTGAAAACTGGTAGAAGGAAAACAGCCCAGCCTGACACAGTACTTACAGGAAGATTGAAGAAAAATCCTCAGCAATGCCAGGGGACATAAAAGCCATTTTTCTTCCAAGTATCTCAATGATTTAGATGCAGAACATTTCTCTTGAATTCAGGCTTAGAGTAACACCAGCTAAAAAACTTCAGTGTCTTTCCTTCGGATACATCAGGCTTCTCTATGGGGTGCAGGGCAGGGAGGAGGCCTCATGACTGAAGGTGGTTGAGTGGGTGAGGGCAAGAGCCCTGACCCTGACCTGTGCACCTCACTGGGGCACAGTCTGATAATGCCATGACTGGCGCCTTAGGATGGTTGAATCTGGACTGACAAAAGAATTTTTTTTTCTTAAATGAAATAGCAGGAAGCTCCTTGGGAGCATGTGTTTTGAGTAACCACAGGTGATGGATACTACGAGTATAAATGGATTAACTACCTCAATCCTTACAGTAAGATCGGAGCCAAGGGCAGGGACTCAGGCATAAGGGTATGAATCCTATAGAATGAATCCCAGCCAGGAGAAGTGAGTTGAGGCTTGTGCCATGAAAGGTTTGTCCTTGGGGAACAGGCAGGCCTGCCAGGATTCCCCCACTCATACCGAATGGGTTGGGAGGGCTGGCCATCAAGTCTTCCCTTTTCTCCCTATCCTTGCCCCGGGGTCCCATTTTTCACTCCTTTCCCTCCAGCTTGTCCCTCTGTCACCTGCTATAGCTCTGTTGGACCAGATGGTGAGGAAAGGAATTGCCCCCTCCCTTCCACCAGAGGGGGCTAGTTGGAGTGAGAGCTGGGGCTTGGCCTCGAACTCACCACTTAGCCCCAAAGTCAGGAAGCCTGGGGAAGCCAGATCTAAGACCTCTTGAACAGGGTCTCTCTGAGATGCTCCACCTGCACAGCCCCCCCGCCCCACCTTCTTAGTCTTCAAGGGGACAGTGGGCTCTGGTAGGAGAAGAGGTGGTGCAGGACCCTTTGCCGTGAGAGTCCGGGACCTGGTCCTCTGGACCTGCTCAGGCTGTGTGTGTAGTCGGGAAGCTCCAGTGGGCCATCCCAGCCCCTCCCCACCTTCTAATGGACCTCCTCATAGAAGTCCCATTTCACTTTTGTTTTATCTACCTCTTAGCTAAACAATAGAGATAAATTAGGTAGTGGCAACTCCACTTGCTTAGGTTAGGGGGGAAAAAGATTTCTTTTTCCAAAGGAAAAAAAATATTACCTTAAAAATACTTTCCAAAAAATAAAATAAAAAAAAAACTAAACAAAAAAAAAAAAAAGGTAAAAAAATTAAAAAAAAAAAAAAAAAAAAGGGAGACATTTTCCAGTGACCACTGGATTATTTTAATTCCCCCAAGCTTTCCTCTTTTTCCCCCGTGAATAAGTTTCACTCTTTGGTGATTTTCTTCACTTGTTTAAGATAATGTGCTCTTCTAACAGGTACAGCTTTCACAGTCTGCCCCCTGGCCTGCCTCACCCCCAACCCTGTGTCTGCCAATGAGTCCTACCTGTGCTTCTCACCGTTCCTCCTTCCAGCCAGGTGACTTCAGTTCCCCCCACAAAGAACTAAGACTTTGTGTGTATTGGGCTAAGTCTTTACTCACCATTTCCCCCAGTGGGGTTTGGGGGGTCATTTGTAACCTTTCTGTGCAAAATTTATATAACTCACTGCTATGTAAAGGTGTTCAAAATGAATTTCAGCAGGTAATGAGTTCGCATAGTGAATAATATCCTCTGCCACCCCTGTGGTCCCCCTTTCTCTACAATCTTGATCCTGGTCCTAGGAACCCCAGAGTAAGCCAAAAGAGCACCCTCCCCTGAGATGAAGTGAATTGGTGTCTATTTACTCAGAGAACAGTTTTTTTTTTGTGAATGTGAATCAGGGTGAGGGCTGGAGGGGGGTACTCCTGCTTGTGATTGTTTTTTAAAAATAAGTGCTACCCTATTCTGTAATTGCGGCGACTTTGAATATTGTACTTTTCTGGAAATCTACCAGCCACCACCACCTGGATTTTGATTGTACCCTTCCTCCCACCGTTTCATCTGTTCTTTACTTTGTCCCTGGGAGGTGGGGCAGCTGGTTCAGACTTTTGGAATTTATTCTTTTGATGGACGGTCGAGCACTCCAGTGTTCTTTTCCGTGAAGGTTGTTTCAATCACAAACCACTTTATTCTACTGTTTAAATTTCAGAATAAAAGGAAACATATTGAAAGCTGAGTGTGTCTGTGTCTCGGGGAGGGTTTTCTGGGTCTGGGAGCTGAGATGCTTGGATCTTCAGGGTTCGATTTCAGCGCAAGAGCCCTGGTTCCCATGGACCCAAGTCACTCAAGCACAAAGTAGATACTTTTCTTGCATTTACAGGACAGCAATACAGCAGTGGTTTTTAAATGGTGCCCTGCTCTTATTGTGCTTTGCGTATTGGGGGCAGGGGGTTAGGTGTTTGGAATAAGGCCTCTCCACCATTAAAAGGTCACAAAATCACTATTCAGAGCAATAGCTGCACCGGAGGTGATGAAGGTGTGTCAGTCTTCATGACACCTGCTCTAACCTGGTAGCTCTCCTTTTTTTCCTCCTTCCCACCCTCTTCCCCACTTCCTTTCTTTTTCTTTCCTACTTAACCCAATCTTGTTTGAAAAGTTTAAACGTGAATCTGAATGGCTTAATGTCACTGGACTACACTTGGTGGTGAAATTAATTATACCTTCCCAAACCATTCGATCAGTGTTGGGAGCTGCCTTTCTAGTCGGTGGAAGCTTTGTATCTGAAGTGTATATTTCTTTGTTCCCTGCCTTGTTGCAGAAATACTTAGATGGCTAACAATGGGAATGGAACTCCATGGATGTCTATTTCTGATAATGGCCAATATTTATTGAGAGCTTACAATGCATTAAAGGCTTTATTTGATGGATTATTTATTTAATCCTCACAACAGTCCTGAAACAAATTTTTAATTATTCCCATTAATAGATGAAGGAACTGAGGATCAGAGAGGTTATGCTACCAAAGTTACATTGACCATTTTGTTCCAGAATCTGTACTGTTAACAATACAGCTAATCAAAATCTTTGCAAAACAAACAAAAAAAAACCTTTATGTTGAGAAAAGATTAAGACTCCCATTTCAGCCACAGAGTCCCCCCTCACCCAGCTTTATTCGGTTGAATAAAGATATAGCCAACAGCACAGGTGTTTGCACTTATATTGGAGGCAATGCAACAGTCCTTCGTGAGGAAGATCAACACCATTTCTAACCCTAATTCAGTCATCACGATGATGATTATAAAGGTTCTGGTCAGTGGGGAAGGAGAAGGTGGTCCCAAGACATAGCTTCTGGCACCTGGCTAGAAGAGTTCTGGGGTTAGGGACAGATGTATACCATGCATTTGCCCTCTGGCTCTCCACTCCTGTCCTCTCTGAATGCTCCCTTCCAAGCCTGTGATTCTGATCCAGATTTCCCAGTTTGCATTGCTGACCCCTCACCTCTTTGCACTTGAATCTGTTACTGAAGGTCTCCTCTGGTGAAGAATCTTCCTATGGCCCACTGTGGGACCTTCCCGCATCCCTTGCCCCACTGGTGAGTGTGATTTCCTCTGGGCCCCAGCTTCTGATGGCCACATTCCAGTTACAACCGAATCTACCCATTGACCACTTTTCCATTGCTTTGCATCTAGCCAATATCACCACTTCCTGAAGGATTTGCTGTTCATTCTGTCACTCATAACTGGACCATTCCAAGATGCCCAGGTGAGTCTTTGATTTGTTCCCCATTGTTGCTTCCACTCATTGGCCTGTTTTCCCAGCCCTGAGCAACATTTTGCCATTCTACACATTGCCACTTCAGAGAGATCCATTTCATATTGTTTGCAGAGCCTAAGCTAATCCCTGGGGCTGAACAACTGTCCATTCCAAGGTTTTCAGTCCTTCAGGTAGGGGGTAGCATATGACGTGACCCTTGAAATGGAGAGCCAACTTGAACCTGGTCGGGAAATGGTGGCATCTGTTCTGGAAGAGGAGCCCTGGTGGTGCAGTGGTTAAGAGCTTGGCTGCTAACCAAAAGGTCAGCAGTTCGAATCCACCAGGCGCTCTTTGGAAACCCTATGGGGCAGTTCTACTCTGTCTTACAGGGTCACTATGAGTCGGAATCGGCTCAGTGGCAACTTGTTTTTGGTTCTGGAAGAAATGCTGTGTTTTATGCGGGGCTCCCTCTTCAGGATCTGTAGCCAGCACTTCATGCCAGTGATCCACTTTGACATCAGAGCACAACACTGCCAGCAAGCAGTACGCAACTAAAATGATTGCATTTTTCAGGAAATCCAAAAACAGTTCATTGATAAATAGTAGTAATGAAGAAATCAGTTCAGTGAAGGGACATTTAAATATAAATATCCTAAGGAAAAACACAAAACGAAGTTGCAAGTAAAAATTTAAAAGACATTCCATTCACGGTACTAACAAAAATTATTAAATAACCCAGGAATAATCTTAGGGAGAAATTGGTATGGGTTACATTGAGGAAAAATAGAAATCCTCAAAGATTAAAAAAAATTGAGTAATAATCTAGAATGAAAAAATATTGTCAAAATGGCTATTCTTCCTCAATTTGAAGTTACATAATTATATAGATGGCCCACTCGTCCCCTCCCAAACGGGTGAAACCTGCAGAGGTGGGGAAGGAGCTACAGTTTTGAATAGGGTGGTCATGAAAGGCATCAGAGGGTGGAATTTCAGCAAAGACCTGAGGATGATCATCTCATCCCAGCTACCTTTCCAGGAAGGTTTTTGCCGAGGAGTTCTGTGGGCTGGGGAGGATTGACTGGTGTTTGCTGCCTGTGGCTGTCCACCCTAGTAGGGCTCAATCACCTGCACGGACTAGGGCCTGGCCTACCGCCACATGCATTGCCTACCACAGTAGCCCAATACCCAGGGGAAAATGAACTCACAGGCTAAAAAAGATTTAATGAGTAGAACTATTTTTAAAAAATCATACTGAATTACAAATTGCACTGGGATGACAAATATTAGAATGCACACCTAATAATTAAAATATTAGCCTAATAAACACATCAAAATCATGAGCCTTTAAGAAGAAAACAAACAGAAAAAGAAATACTAGGTTTGGAAATATAGCTGAGAGAAGAACATAATAGATGGAATAATGGACTAAATAGCAGAATGAATATAGCCAGAGACTGAATTAGAGAATCAGAGGACCTCAGTGATGAAATCTTCAGAGTGAAAAAAAAAAAAAAAAAAGGAAGAAAGTGATATAAAGTAGAAAAGAAACACGGAGATAGAGGATAGATATAGATGTGCTAGCATTCAGACACTAGGCTAACATCCAGACATAGCTTGCCAAAAATGAAAATAGTTTTGAGTGAAATACTTAAATAAGAGGAGAGACAAATCCAGGAGATAACTGCAAGAGATACATGAGAGTTTGCTGTCTTAACAAAAATAAGACCAAAGAAAAAGAAATTATATCTATGATAACCCAGAATTAAAACATGTTAGGGTTGGGGGAGGCAGCTGAGGAATGTGTGAGCATGCTTATGATGAGACTATATATAGATACTAATTTTTAAAAAGTGATTAAAAAAAAAAATGGAGAGAAAAAGCAAGGGAGATGGCAGCAAGAGGCCTGAGCTGAAAGCTGGTGATGGTAGGTAGGGCAAGATTATCATTGTTAGGCCGTTCTGGAAATTTCACCCTCTGAGAGGCCTTCCCTGACCACACTACTTAAAACTGCAGCTCCTTTCCCAAACTTAACATGCTTGTTCCCTCTCTCAGTTTGAATTTTGTCTCCAGCATTTACCACTGTCCGACATACTATGTCTGTATATATATATACACACACGTACACACGTACATATACACTATATTATATGCTAATTTATATATTTTACTTTTACTGTTTTATTTAAGCATAACACTGTTCGGTAAAGAGTTAACTTTGCACAATGAGAGACTTGGCCTTTGCCCTCTGCTCCTGGGGGATTAATATCTAAACCCTTGGGATGTCCTGCCCCATGAAAGTATCTTTATCGGGGGACATTAAGCCATGGCAGATAGTCTATGCTAACAATGTGATTTGTGGCGGGGGCTTTGGGTCAAGTGCTATCAGTTCCACCTATGTAGAGGCTGAAAACTAAGATAAACGACATGGTCAGTCAACCATGTCTCTGTGACTGAGCCCCAGTAAAAAACTCTGGACACCATGGCTTGGGTGCGCTTCCTTGGTTGGCATTTCCATGTGCGTATTGTCACACAGCATTGCTGGGAGAAGTTGGCGTTGTCCATGATTCATTCTACTGGGAGAGGACAACTGGAAGCTTTGCGCTTGGAACTCTCCTGGTCTCTGCCCCATGCACCTCTTGACTGGTTTTAATCTGTATCCCTTTGCTGTAATAAACTATAACCATGAGTGTAACAGCTTTCAGTGAGTTCTGTGAATTATTGAACCTGACGGTGGTCTTGGGGACCTCTGAACTTGCAGTTGGTGTCAGAAGTGAGAATGGTCTTGGGGACTCCCAAACTTCACAAACACAGAAAAGTACATAAATCGTAAGTGAATTAATCAATGAATTATTACAAAGTAAATCCACTCGTGTAACCAATACCAGGTCAAGAAAAAGGACATTACCAGCTACCCAGAAATCCCCCTCATGCTGTGTTCCAATTACACCTCCTCCTTCGTCCACCATTCTGGCTTCTAACTTGATTCCTCCATCCCTCACTAGAAACTAAGCTCCATGCAAGTAAGGATCTTTGTTTTGTTCATTTCTATATCCCTGTCATGGTGCCATGGTGACTTTGCATGTATCTATACATCTATACAGGTGAAGGAAATCCTGGTGGCGTAGTAGGTAAGTGCTACAGCTGCTAACCAAAAGCTACTCTGTCCTATAGGGTCGCTATGAGTCGGAATCGACTCAACGGCAGCGGGTCTTTATACAGGTGAAGGCTCGAACTTCAGATTAGCTGAGTCTTGGCAGAATGCCTTGTGACTCCCAGAGAGGGAGGTCATCTGCTACCTTCATCCCTCTCTTTCCTGAGAGGGAGAGTTTCTCATCCCCTTCTATGTTCTGATGAGGCATGAGGCTCTACGCTGTGTCCCCCTCAGAACAGAGCTGCAGTATATAAAATTGCTTAGCTGGAGTCTAGAATTGGCACCTAAGCAACAGGTATCCCACAACTCATGTTGCAACTTTTGGGCCCCTTTTGCTTCAGTGTCATCCTTTTTTGGTGTGGAGGAGCAGGATTGCTGAGAACCTTTGGCTTATTCTTTTGGTTGTCTATGTAAGGTATATGAGTAAGGTCCCTGGGTGATGCAGTTTGTGCTTGACTAGTAGACTAAAGTTTGGTGGTTTGAACTTAGCCAGTGGTACCAGAGAAGAAGGGTCTGGCAATCTGCTTCTGTAAAGATTACAGCCAAGAAACTCCTATGGAGCAATTCTACTCTCTAACATACGCGGTTGCCCTGAGTCAGAATCCATTCAATGGCAATGGGTTATGTCAGTAATAAACTTTCTAAATCTAAGAATGGCTTGTCGTATCTTTATTGATCAAGTCAATCAGACCTTGGTCTTGGTCTTGTTTTACCTTGAGTGTGAACTTGACAAATTTGGCATCCAGCACAGGGCGCAAAAAATTACAGTGCCCTTAAAAGAAGACTCAAGCTGCATGGGCCAGGTTTAGGGGTATTGGGAGAGTGGTCTGTTTTTACGATTCCTATCCAGCCTGCCTAAGCTGAGGCCTTGGGATCAGATGAGCCCAAGGCCTCAGCTTAGGCAGGCTGGATAGGAATCGTAAAGACAGACCACTCTCTCAATACCCCTAATTGGGTCTCTCTCCTAGTCTTCTCTGCTTGTCAGGAAAAGCTTCCTCCTTGTTCTGAACTCAGAATAAATTTCTCTAAGACAACCTATGATTGCTTAATTGTACTAAAGTAATTTAATCCTGTAACGAGTAGGGGAAAAGTTCTTTCTAGTCATGCACCGATGAACACAGCATTACCAGGCTGTTTAAATTTGAACAAAGCTTGGCAACAGGATGGTCAGGCCAGGTACACCTGAACAAGGCCCTTTCGTCTTACCCATTTGCTTGTTTCCATGCACTGTGAAGTATAAAACCCCTTTGTCTCATGGTCTTTCACCTGCAACATAAACTCGGAGCCTTATGTATGCAGAAGAGATTTCCTGTGTCAGCTACCCCTGGGATGAAGGTCTGAGGGAGACTGACCCCACGATGAATCTTACTCTATTCATGTTTATCCTATCTGCCGTGAAAGTAAATAAGAGTTTGTGATCTCATCACTGGATAAGATCAACTAATTACTGGGAGATACGGTCCTCAACAAGCCCATTTTTCATTTGTGCTCACCACAAGGGGATAATATACATTGTCCAAGGCCTGGGAGTGCAGCCCTCACCTAAGGGGAGGACGGCAGGGGAGGAGTAGAATCCTCCAACTGTCCTACCTATTCAGGGGCTATGCAGGCTGAGTTAGGGGATAGGACTCCTGGGATCTGATAGCATTATGCTTATCTGTTGGTAAAAGTTTGGCGGTCCAACAGTAGAGGTAGGATTGAAGCCAGCTGGTTGTTTGGTACCTTAAGTTGTTAAAAGGGCATTTGAGGCCGAGTGAATGGCCACAAAAACGAAAAGTGAGTGTAAAACTGTGCTTCCTAGTACAAGTGGCTCCCTCTGCATCCTCCTTACCGTCTTCCCTGAGCTTCCAGCTACTGTGTAGCTGCCTGTGTTAAAATTCTTTGGTCTGTGTTTCTGTAAGGAAGTGCCTAAAGAAGTTTGGGCAAAAAACTTACAATGAAGAGAGGAGAAAAAAAAAAAGCTAAAGTAACTTTACAGGTGAGGCTCCAGCTAATTCACTATGCATTGTTTTAAAAATGTGTAACTGATACTAAAATGTGTTACATGTTTGAACTGTGAATGTTTATAAAGTGTTAGAAAATACCTCTGATGTCCAGAATTTTCACTGTATAGTGATGTCTTGTTGAATAGTGAGTTAAAGGTCATGTTCTTAGTGTCTTCGGTTGCCAGCCAGCAGGGCTGCCTGAGAAGCCCCACCAAAATTCAGGACCTGTTTGTCAAAGTAGAGTGTCTTAAAACCATGTGAGTGGATTCACAACTCTGAATTTCTCTGGCAGTGAAGGAGAAAGAGCTGCCTTTTACAAAGTAGAAACTCTATGTTCCTGATAGAAAACTTACACTGCTTGCAGAAGTTGACAAAGGTTGGTCCATTTGTCTTGCTGTAAAAGGGGCCACATTACATGGAACTTTGACCCCAACTACTCCTGACAGATTGACTGCATTGGATTTTTATTATTTTATTGTACATCAGATGAAGGTTTACAGAACAAACTAGTTTCTCATTAAACAGTTAGTACACACATTGTTCTATGACTCTGGTTAACAGCCCCATCGCATGTCAACACTCTCCCTTCTTAATCCTGGGTTCCCTATTACCAGTTTTTTTGTCCCCTCGTGCTTTCTAGTCCCCGCCCCAGGGCTGGTGTGCCCCTTTAGTCTTGTTTTTTTCATGGGTCTATTCAATCTTTGGCTGAAGGGTGAACCTCAGGAGTGACCTCATTACTGAGCTGAAAGGGTGTCCTGGGGCCATACTCTCATGGTTTCTCCAGTCTCTGTTAGGCCAGCAAGTCTGGACTTTCTTTTTGAATTAGAATTTTTGTTCTACATTTTTCTCCAGCTCTGTCCAGAATCCTCTATTGTGATCCCTGTCAGAGCAGTCAGTAGTAGTAGTTGGTCACCGTCTCATTGTACTGGATTCTGCCTGGTGGAGGCTATGGTAGTTGTGGTCCATTAGTCCTTTGGACTAATCCTTCCCCTTGTATCTTTAGTTTTCTATGTTTTCCTTGCTCCCAAAGGAGTGAGACGGGTGCAGTACTCTAGATGGCTGCCCACAGGCTTTTAAGACCCCAGACAGTACTCACCAAAGTAGAATGTAGAGCATATTCTTTATAAGCTATGTTATGCCAGTTAAGCTAGATATTCCCTGAGACCATGGTTCCCACAGCCCTCAGCCCAGCGATTTGGTCCTTCAGGGAGTTTGGGTGTATCTATGGAGCTACCATGACCTTGCCTTGTACAGGTTGTGCTGGCTTCCCCAGTATTGTGTACTGTCTTACCCTTCACTAAAGTTTCCACTTATTTATTGTCTATTAAGTGTTTTTTCCATCCCCACCCCTCCCCTCCCTCATAACCATCAAAGATTATTTCTTTTTGTATGTAAACCTTTTCATGAGTTTTTTACAGTAGTGGCCTCGTACAATATTTGTCCTTTTGTGATTGACTTAATTCACTCAGCATACATTGGATTTTTAACCCTTCCTCCTGGAGGTTGGGAAACCCTGGTGGCACAGTGGTTAAGAGTTTGGCTGCTAACCAAAAGGTCAGCAGTTCGAATCCACCAGGCCCTCCTTGGAAACCCTGTGGGGCAGTTCTACTCTGTCCTATAGGGTCGCTATGAGTCGGAATCGACTCAACGGCAGTGGGTTTTTATACATGTGAAGGCTTGAAGTTCAGATTAGCTGAGTCTTGGCAGAATGCCTTGTGACTCCCAGAGAGGGAGGTCATCTGCTACCTTCATCCCTCTCTTTCCTGAGAGGGAGAGTTTCTCATCCCCTTCTATGTTCTGATGAGGCATGAGGCTCTACGCTGTGTCCCCCTCAGAACAGAGCTGCAGTATATAAAATTGCTTAGCTGGAGTCTAGAATTGGCACCTAAGCAACAGGTATCCCACAACTCATGTTGCAACTTTTGGGCCCTTTTTGCTTCAGTGTCATCCTTTTTTGGTGTAGAGGAGCAGGATCGCTGAGAACCTTTGGCTTATTCTTTTGGTTGTCTATGTAAGGTATATGAGTAAGGTCCCTGGGTGATGCAGTTTGTGCTTGACTAGTAGACTAAAGTTTGGTGGTTTGAACTTAGCCAGTGGTACCAGAGAAGAAGGGTCTGGCAATCTGCTTCTGTAAAGATTACAGCCAAGAAACTCCTATGGAGCAATTCTACTCTCTAACATATGCGGTTGCCCTGAGTCAGAATCCATTCAATGGCAATGGGTTATGTCAGTAATAAACTTTCTAAATCTAAGAATGGTTTGTCGTATCTTTATTGATCAAGTCAATCAGACCTTGGTCTTGGTCTTGTTTTACCTTGAGTGTGTGAACTTGACAAATTTGACACCCAACACCGGGCGCATAAAGTTACAGTGCCCTTAAAAGAAGACTCGAGCTGCGTGGGCCAGGTTTAGGGGTATTGGGAGAGTGGTCTGTTTTTACGATTCCTATCCAGCCTGCCTAAGCTGAGGCCTTGGGCTCAGAGCACGATCTGATAAGGAAGCTTGAATTGGGTCTCTCTCCTAGTCTTCTCTGCTTGTCAGGAAAAGCTTCCTCCTTGTTCTGAACTCAAAATAAATTTCTCTAAGACAACCTATGATTGCTTAATTGTACTAAAGTAATTTAATCCTGTAACGAGTAGGGGAAAAGTTGTTCTTCCTAGTCATGCACCGATGAACACAGCATTACCAGGCTGTTTAAATTTGAACAAAGCTTGGCAACAGGATGGTCAGGCCAGGTACACCTGAACAAGGCCCTTTCGTCTTACCCATTTGCTTGTTTCCATGCACTGTGAAGTATAAAACCCCTTTGTCTCATGGTCTTTCACCTGCAACATAAACTCGGAGCCTTATGTATGCAGAAGAGATTTCCTGTGTCAGCTACCCCTGGGATGAAGGTCTGAGGGAGACTGACCCCACGATGAATCTTACTCTATTCATGTTTATCCTATCTGCCGTGAAAGTAAATAAGAGTTTGTGATCTCATCACTGGATAAGATCAACTAATTACTGGGAGATACGGTCCTCAACAAGCCCATTTTTCATTTGTGCTCACCACAAGGGGATAATATACATTGTCCAAGGCCTGGGAGTGCAGCCCTCACCTAAGGGGAGGACGGCAGGGGAGGAGTAGAATCCTCCAACTGTCCTACCTATTCAGGGGCTATGCAGGCTGAGTTAGGGGATAGGACTCCTGGGATCTGATAGCATTATGCTTATCTGTTGGTAAAAGTTTGGCGGTCCAACAGTAGAGGTAGGATTGAAGCCAGCTGGTTGTTTGGTACCTTAAGTTGTTAAAAGGGCATTTGAGGCCGAGTGAATGGCCACAAAAACGAAAAGTGAGTGTAAAACTGTGCTTCCTAGTACAAGTGGCTCCCTCTGCATCCTCCTTACCGTCTTCCCTGAGCTTCCAGCTACTGTGTAGCTGCCTGTGTTAAAATTCTTTGGTCTGTGTTTCTGTAAGGAAGTGCCTAAAGAAGTTTGGGCAAAAAACTTACAATGAAGAGAGGAGAAAAAAAAAAAGCTAAAGTAACTTTACAGGTGAGGCTCCAGCTAATTCACTATGCATTGTTTTAAAAATGTGTAACTGATACTAAAATGTGTTACATGTTTGAACTGTGAATGTTTATAAAGTGTTAGAAAATACCTCTGATGTCCAGAATTTTCACTGTATAGTGATGTCTTGTTGAATAGTGAGTTAAAGGTCATGTTCTTAGTGTCTTCGGTTGCCAGCCAGCAGGGCTGCCTGAGAAGCCCCACCAAAATTCAGGACCTGTTTGTCAAAGTAGAGTGTCTTAAAACCATGTGAGTGGATTCACAACTCTGAATTTCTCTGGCAGTGAAGGAGAAAGAGCTGCCTTTTACAAAGTAGAAACTCTATGTTCCTGATAGAAAACTTACACTGCTTGCAGAAGTTGACAAAGGTTGGTCCATTTGTCTTGCTGTAAAAGGGGCCACATTACATGGAACTTTGACCCCAACTACTCCTGACAGATTGACTGCATTGGATTTTTATTATTTTATTGTACATCAGATGAAGGTTTACAGAACAAACTAGTTTCTCATTAAACAGTTAGTACACACATTGTTCTATGACTCTGGTTAACAGCCCCATCGCATGTCAACACTCTCCCTTCTTAATCCTGGGTTCCCTATTACCAGTTTTTTTGTCCCCTCGTGCTTTCTAGTCCCCGCCCCAGGGCTGATGTGCCCCTTTAGTCTTGTTTTTTTCATGGGTCTATTCAATCTTTGGCTGAAGGGTGGACCTCAGGAGTGACCTCATTACTGAGCTGAAAGGGTGTCCTGGGGCCATACTCTCATGGTTTCTCCAGTCTCTGTTAGGCCAGCAAGTCTGGACTTTCTTTTTGAATTAGAATTTTTGTTCTACATTTTTCTCCAGCTCTGTCCAGAACCCTCTATTGTGATCCCTGTCAGAGCAGTCAGTAGTAGTAGTTGGTCACCGTCTCATTGTACTGGATTCTGCCTGGTGGAGGCTATGGTAGTTGTGGTCCATTAGTCCTTTGGACTAATCCTTCCCTTGTATCTTTAGTTTTCTATGTTTTCCTTGCTCCCAAAGGAGTGAGACGGGTGCAGTACTCTAGATGGCTGCTCACAGGCTTTTAAGACCCCAGACGCTACTCACCAAAGTAGAATGTAGAGCATATTCTTTATAAGCTATGTTATGCCAGTTAAGCTAGATATTCCCTGAGACCATGGTTCCCACAGCCCTCAGCCCAGCGATTTGGTCCTTCAGGGAGTTTGGGTGTATCTATGGAGCTACCATGACCTTGCCTTGTACAGGTTGTGCTGGCTTCCCCAGTATTGTGTACTGTCTTACCCTTCACTAAAGTTTCCACTTATTTATTGTCTATTAAGTGTTTTTTCCATCCCCACCCCTCCCCTCCCTCATAACCATCAAAGATTATTTCTTTTTGTATGTAAACCTTTTCATGAGTTTTTTACAGTAGTGGCCTCGTACAATATTTGTCCTTTTGTGATTGACTTAATTCACTCAGCATACATTGGATTTTTAACCCTTCCTCCTGGAGGTTGGGAAACCCTGGTGGCACAGTGGTTAAGAGTTTGGCTGCTAACCAAAAGGTCAGCAGTTCGAATCCACCAGGCCCTCCTTGGAAACCCTGTGGGGCAGTTCTACTCTGTCCTATAGAGTCGCTATGAGTCGGAATCGACGGCAATGGATTTTTTTTTGGGCGGGGGGGTTCCTGGAGGCTGATATGGTCACAATGCCCTTTTGGAGAAAGATAAGCAAGGTCCCACAGGCTGACCAGGTATGGAATAGGACCCTGGTGGACAGTCGTGCACCTGGTTACAAAAGTGTTTGGTGACAAGGGGGTCAAGTGGTCCCTGACCGTTGTCTTTGACACCCTGATGGTTTGTGTTGGTAGTTACAGATAAAGGGGGGAGGCCCCCATAAAGTTAAGAAAAGCATTCCATGCCCTTCTGTGCTTTCCTCTAACCAGTGGCTGTAACCACAGATAAAATAGTAATGGTGATCAAGGCCATCATTTTTACAGAAATGTACTGAGGTCCACTCTTACAATGAGTGGGAAAGGAGGAACATCAGAGATAGGTTTGGGCAAAGGCCCAGTGAGACTACAGAGGTTTAGCTCCTTCTCTAGCTGGCGAGGGTACCCTGCCAGTTGTGCTGAATGGGAAGAAGTGAAAATCACTTGGTTACCTAATGACTGACACCTTGGTTCAAGCCATCCTGGTCGTGACCACCTTGGCTGATGACATGAGCATGGAAGAAGAACATGTAAAGACCAGTCAGGGCTTGTTGCAATTGATCTTTACACCCACAACAAAATAGCATCCTCTGGAGTGGAGTTTCCATGATATGATAGGCACACATGGATGACAATAGGAGAAACTAACTTCCCTTAGGGCCACTGTAACCCTGGCCTGGATTTATAATGGAGACCACACGATAGAATTTTGCAAGACCAACGACTTCTTTATTGCAAATACCTTCTATCAACAACGCAAATGGCAACTATACATGTGGACCTCGCCAAATGGAATACACAGAAATCAAATCGACTGCATCTGTGGAAAGAGATGATGGAAAAGCTCGATATAATCAGCCAGAAGAAGGCCAGGGGCCAACTGTGGAACAAACCATCAATTGCTCATATGCAAGTTCAAGTTGAAGCTGAAGAAAATTAGAACATGTCCATGAGAGCCAAAGTAGGACCTTGAGTATATCCCATCTGAATTTACAGACCATCTCAAGAATAGATTTGACGATATGAACACTAATGACCAAAGACCAGATGAGCTGTGAAATGACATCAAGGATATCATACCTGAAGAAAGCAAGAGATCATTAAAAACACAGGAAAGAAAAAGACCAAAATGGATGTCAGAAGAGAATTTGAAGCTTGCTCTTCAACGTCAAGTATCTAAGGCAAATGGAAGAAATGATGAAGTAAAAGAGCTGAACAGAAGATTTCAAAGGGTGGCTCAAGAAGACAGTGTAAAGTATTATGACACGTGCAAAGACCTGGAATTAGAAAAATGAAAGGGAAGAACACACCCAGCATTTCTCAAGCTGAAAGAACAGAAGGAAAAATTCAAGGCTTGAATTGCAATATTGAAGGAGTCTATGGGCAAAATACTGAACAGCACAGGAAGCATCAAAAGAAGATGGAAGGAATACACAGAGCCACTATACCAAAAAGAATTGGTCAATGTTCAGTCATTTCAGGAGATAACATATGATCAAGAACTGATAATACAGAAGGAAGAAATCCAAGCTACACTGAAGATATTGATGAAAAACAAGGCTCCAGGAATTGACGGAATACCAAATGAGATGTTTCAACAAATGGATGCAGTGCTAGAAGTGCTAACTCGTCTATGACAGAAATTTGGAAGACAGCTACCTGGTCAACTGACTGGAATAGATCCATGTTTATGCCTATTCCCAAGAAAGGTGATCCAGCCAAATGCGGAAATTATCGAACAATGTCATTCATATCACATGAAAGTAAAATTTTGCTGAAGATCATTCAAAAGCAGTTGCAGCAGTACATCAGCCGGGAACTGCGAGAAATTCAAGCTGGATTCAGAAGAGGACGTGGAACGAGGGATATCATTGCTGATGACAGATGAGTCTAGGCTGAAAACAAAAGACTACCAGAAAGATGTTTAGCTGTGTTATATTGACTATGCAAAGGCATTGGACTGTGTGGATCATAACAAATTATGGGTAACATTGCAAAGAGTGGAAATTCCAGAACA
The DNA here is from genome assembly GCF_024166365.1 of Elephas maximus indicus. NCBI lineage: Eukaryota > Metazoa > Chordata > Mammalia > Proboscidea > Elephantidae > Elephas > Elephas maximus. The sequence goes on along the minus strand of NC_064837.1, from coordinate 44,519,436 downwards.
CTTACTTGTGCTCACGTGGAAAATGTACGTATACCAAGAGGCAGTCATTTGAACACAACAAGGGGCTGCTTTGTGGTTTAAATTCAGGAAAGGTGTGCATCAGGGTTGTATTCTTTCATCATATTTATTCAGTCTGTATGCTGAGCAAATAATCTGAGCAGCTGGACCCTATGAAGAAGAACATGGCATCAGGACAGGAGGAAGACTCATTAACAACCTGCGATACACAGATGGCACAACCTTGCTTGCTGAAAGTGAAGAGGACTTGAAGAACTTACTGATGAAGATCAAAGACTTCAGTGTGGATTATAGCTCAGCATAAGGAAAACAAAAATCTTCACAACTGGACCAATAACAAAGACATCATAATAGATGGAGAAAATATTGAAGTTATCGATAATTTCATTTTACGTGGACCCACAATCAATGTCCATGGAAGCAGCAGTCACGAAGTCAAACAATGCATTGGGCAAAGCTGTTGCAGGAGACCTCTTTAAAGTGTTAAAAACAAAGATGTCACTTTGAGGACTAAGGTGCATCTGACCCAAGCCATGGTATTTTCAGTTGCCTGATTTGTGAAAGTTGGACAATGACAATGAGTAAAGAAGACAGAAGAAGATTGATGCCTTTGAATTATGGTACTAATGAAGAATATTGAATATAACGTGTGGTGGTTAAGACTGCGTGTCAACTTGGCTGGGCCATGATTCTCAGTGTTTTGGCAGTTGTAGAATGTTGTGATCACTTGCCGGTTGAGATTTCATCACCGTCATGATGGGATCTGCTGTAAATAGCCAATCAGTTGAAGGGGAGTCTCCTTGGGCGTGTGGCCTGGATTGAGTGTGCACGAATATTCAGGCAGGGCTTGGGGATCCTGCAGCTGGCTCCTGTTCATCTGACCTATAGTTCTTTGGACCTGAGTTAGCAGCTTACCTGAGATCTTGCTTGCCCGTCTTGAGATTTGTCAGTCTTTACAGACTGTGAGCAACAACCCTGCTCTGGCCTGCCAATCTTGGGTGCACCAGCCCCTGCAGATACGTGAACCAGGAGAAGCCTCTTTCGTGACCCACGGACTTGGGACATTCCAGCCTCTACAACTGTGTGAGCCATTTCCTTGATATAAATCTCTCTCTGTATATATATTTATACGCTTTACTGGTTTTGCTTCTGTAGAAAACCCAGCCTAAGACACCATGGACTGCCAAAAGAATGAACAAACCCATCTTGGAAGATGCACAGCCAGAATGCTCCTTAGAAGCCAGGATGGTGAGACTTGGTCTCACATACTTTGGACCTGTTATCAGAAGGGACCAGTCCCTGGAGAAGGACATCATGCTTGGTAAAGTAGAAGGTCAGTGAAAAAGAGGATGACCGTCAACAAGATGGATTGACACAGCGGCTTCAATAATGGGCTCAAACATAGCAACGATTGTGAGGATGGCAGAGGACTGGGCAGTGTTTTGTTCTGTTGTACATGGGGTCACTCTGAGTCAAAAGCAACTCAACAGCACCTAACAACAACACAGAGTTAAGTTTAAGTCCAGGATGGAAAAAGGCTGTTCTCATACCTGTAATTTGGTATATTAATACTTAAGACCCAAGATTGCTGTGATAATTAGGAAATAAATTACCACATTTAATCAATGCTAAGATGCCATAGATTGTAACATTGTTTCATATATAGCCATGAGAGAAAAATGCCTTCATTTTTTTTTGGTAACAGTTTGAGATACAAGTCACATACCATAAAATTTACCCGTTTAAAGTGTACAATTCAGTGGCTTCTCTGTATTAGAGTTGTGCATCTAACACCATGATCTAATTTTAGAACATTTTCATCACCCCCAAAAGAAATCCCAGTTACAGACAAGGGATCCTAGGAGAAGATGTAAGGTTTTCAGGCAACTATCAGAGGAGTCTAACGGTTCTTAAATGGTTTGTGGACTGAAAAGTTGAAGAGTTGTGTTTATCTGGTCCTGCCCCCAGAAATAACTAAGTTTGAGGCTCTAGGTGGTGACAGTCACATCCCAAATGCCACTGAACTTATAATGATTCAAGACATGCCAGTGATTGTAACAGGTATTCTGGTATCAGAGAGGCTAAAATATGAAGAAAAGAAATGCTGACTTCCTCCTGATGCTTGGGGTCAATTACACCGGCAAGGATGAAGAGCCCTTTACTGCTGGTTTCTTGGCACAAAGAACCTGAAATGACTGGGAAGCAGCTGTGGCTTGAGATTTAATGGGACTCTTGCTTGTCTCTTGGATATCCCTTCTGGGTACCAGGATATCCAACAAAATCCTAATGAATCTCTGTAAGGAGAGCTAAAACATCTCTGGAATAAATGGAAAATAAGGTCCCAGTTAACTGCTCACCTCCCAGGGGTCTCCCTAATGTCTCTAAAGTAGACAGCACCCATCCAACCCCACCACATAGACACTTAACCAAATTAAAAAAACACAGGTGTGAAGAAGTGTCAGGTTACCAGACTGCCTGGGGCACCTCTGTCTGGCACAACCTCTCCCAGAGACAAGGACTGGGTGAAAAAAATCAAACCAAACCCAGTGCCGTTGAGTCAATTCCAACTCATAGGGTCGGAATCGACTTGACAACTGGGTGAACAAACCAAAAATGTCTACCACATAAAACAAGACCAGAAAAAATTAAGAGATTTGTGAAAGTTGAGAAGTGAAGAGTTATAAAAAATTCACAAGCAATATTTTATAGTCTGAAGACCTGGGAGGGAGGAAGAGTAAGAAATAGAATCATGCTGCCCTAAATCACCTTCTATTAAAAGATTATTAACGGAAGATTAAGTTTTGCCTCTCTGATGTCTGGACCAGTGTATGTCTTACTCACTGGCTACTGATAAAAAAAAAATACACCAATTATTGACAGGCAGAATTCAATTGTCTATTCTCAATATCTGATATCTTTTCACAAATTGTTTCATTTCTGTTTTTTCCTCAGTATTTTCAGAGAAATTTTCAGGTTAGTCCTCTACATCACTGATGAGATTTTCTGTGGGGATACTTTTATTTTTTAACTGTTACTAACATTGATTTTTTGTTGTTGTTAGGTATTTCATTCATGAAAAGGGTTATCAATGTAAAGAAAAAAACCATCTAGAAGAAAACTCATAATTTCATATAATACTCTCAAAAGGAGGGAAAGGACTCAGTGACCTCTCTAGCCTGATATAAAGCAGCAGTTTTTTTTTTTTTTTTTTATTGGTGTCATTGTTAGTTGCCTTTCAGTTGGCTCTAACTCATGGCTACCCCATAACTAGTATGGATTTTAATACAATGGTGTTATTTTAAATTTCTTTAAAATTTTTTCCTATTTCAGAAAAACAAATATTTTTGTCACCAAACTCCCCTTTTACCTCATTCCCTTTTTTTTAAAGTCATCTTATTTTTAAAACATTTTGTGATAGCAAATGCCAAATATTAAGAAGAAAAAAGAATATAATGAGCCCATTATACCCATCACCCAGTTTCAGCAATTATCTGCTCATAGGCATTCTTGTTTCATCTATACCCTTACCCGCTACCTCCATCTCTACCACTGGATTATTTTGAGCAAACCCCATTAACAGTTATGTAACTCTAAAAAATAAGAACTTAAAATAACCATAATAGCCTTACATCATTTAGAAATTAACAGTTATTTAACAGCATCAAATATTCAATACTTCACATTTTTCTGATTCTCATTCATGATTTTCTTTCCTTTAAAAAAAATAATTGTTTTGTTCAAATCAGGGTCTAATAAGGTCCATACATTGCATTTTGTTGATATACTTCTGAAATCTCCATTAATCTATGTTTTCCCTCCATCTTTTTTTTTTTTCCTTGAAAATTTTTTGTTGTTCTTGTTGAAGAAATGAGGTCACTTATATAGAATTTCCCACATTCTGGTTTTGCTGGTGGCACTCCTGTTGTTTAATAAGTTCCTTTCCATCTTGTATTTCCTATAAATTGGTAGTAGATTTAGTGGTTTGGTCAGGTTGAGGTTTGGATTTGGTGTGTGTGAAAATTCTTTATAAGTGGTATTAAGTATGTCTATCAGTGGTGACATAATGTCTACTTGTTTTTCTTTTTATAGTGTTAGTATTGATCAGCGGATTCAGGTGTTAACAGCAATTATAAACTTTCCTGTTAGTTTTTCACCTGATGGTTTTAGGAGCCACTTACAATCTTCATTATTTCATTAGGGATTGCAATATTTTGATATCTAATTCTATCATTCCTTCTTTATTAACTAGACTCCTTCTATAATGAATTTTTTTCATCAATTATTTAGTGACCACAAGTAACAGTTCATATAGAAAGGATAGCATAAATACTTGAATTTTGCACCTTTATTTACCAGTTTTCAGAATAATGAGTTGGTTTCCAAGCATCCTCTATGGGCAAAAATTTTTGAAAAGTATCATTATGGATTCACAAATATTAACATAGTTGATATGTTTCAATTTATTGCTGTTGTTATTCTTTTTGCTTGGCCCAGTGAGAAGAGAGAAACCATATTAGTTATTTGAAAAGATAGAATTTAATATGAAAAATTGATATAAAGAATTGTTATCTGGATATAAACCAAAAAAACCCGTTCCCATGGTACAACCACTTTGGAAATCGATTTGGTGCTTCCTTAAAAAACTAGAAATAGAACTACCATACAATCCAGCAATCTCACCCCTTGGAATATATCCTAGAGAAATAAGAGCCTTTAAACAAACAGATATATGCACACCCATGTTCATTGCAGCACTGTTTACAATAGCAAAAAGTTGGAAGCAACCAAGGTACCCATCAATGGATGAATGGATAAATAAATCATGGTTTATTCACACAATGGAATACTATGCATCGATAAAGAACAGTGATGAATCCATGAAACATTTCATAACATGGAGAAATCTGGAAGACATTGTGTTGAGTGAAATTAGTCAATTGTAAAAGGACAAATATTGTATAAGACTACTATTATAAGAACTGGAGAATTTAAACAGAGAGGAAAATATTCTTTGATGGTTATGAGGGGGGGAAGGAGGGAAGGAGGGAGGAGGTACTAATTAGATAGTAGATAAGTTTTATTTTAGGTGAAGGGAAAGACAATACACAATATGGGAGAGGTCAACACAACTGGACTAAACCAAAAGCAAAGAAGTTTCCTGAATAAACTGAACGCTTCAAAGACCAGCGTAGCAGGGGTGGGGGTTTGAGGACCATGGTTTCAGGGGACATCTAAGTCAATTGGCATAATAAAATCTATTAAGAAAACATTCTGCATCCCACTTTGGAGAGTGGCGTCTAGGGTCTTAAACGCTAGCAAGCGGCCATCTGAAATTCATCAATTGGTCTCAGCCTACCTGGAGCAAGGAAGAATGAAGAACACCAAAGACACAAGGTAATTATGAACCTAAGAGACAGAAAGGATCACATAAACAAGAGACTACACCAGTCTGAGACCAGAAGAAATAGATGGTGCCCAGCCACAACTGATGACTTCCCTGACAGGGAACCCAAAAGAGAACCCCTGAGGGAGCAGAAGAGCAGTGGGATGCAGACCCCAAATTCTCGTAAAAAGACCAGACTTAATGGTCAGATGGGAACTAGAAGGACCCCGGAGGCCATGGTCACCAGACCTTCTGTTATCCTAAGACAGGAACCATTCCCGAAGCCAACTCGTCAGACATGGATTGGACTGGACAATGGGTTGGAGAGAGATGCTGATGAGTGAGCTACTTGCACCAGGTGGACACTTCAGACTATGTTGGCATCTCCTGTCTGGAGGGGAGATGAGAGGGCAGAGGGTGCCAGAAGCTACCCAAATGGACATGAGGAGAGAGAGTGGAGGGAAGAACTGTGCTACCTCATCAGAGGGAGAGCAATTAGGGGTGTATAGCAAAGTGATTTGTAAACTTTCACTTACAGCACAGTAAAAAAAAAACAAAACAAAAACCCGTTCCCATCGAGTTGATTTCGACTCATCGGGACCCTATAGCAACCCTAGAGTTGTTAATTAGGTAACTCAGAGCGAAAAATGAACTCTAGTATATCACAGAGTTAGAAATTGCATGAGGAAGCTACCAATAAAAGGAAAAAATTGCTTGTATGGACTGTTTTATCTTTAGATTATTGGCTACTTTTTTTTCTGCTTCCTTGCCTGTCTAGTAATTTTTTAATTTTATGTTAGGCATTCTGAGTGATACATTGTACAGGACCTGAATTATAATATATTCCCATAAAGAATATTATATTTTGTTCTGGCAGGCAATTAAATTACTAATAGAGAGCCCTATCTTGTTGAAGTTTGATTTTAGGCTTTGTTTTGGTGGGTCAGTTTCAGCTTTGCCTTTATTTTTAGAGTATGGCCTTACTCCTAGAAAAGAGTCTTTTTGGGATCCCAGATTGTTCTCAGGACAGCCCAGACTGTTCACCAATGTCTGTCCACTCTGGATGTGTAAATGTGGGTTGACCACAAGAAATCATATCTAAGAGATGTGAGAATAGATTTTATGAGAAATTTGCCACACTCAGCTGATGCTGAAGGTGGAAATTGAAGAATATGACCTTTGTGTTGGCTGAGAAACTTTTTCTTAGTTTCCGTCTCACTTGTAGAAAGTGGGGGTCTTTCCTTCTAGGTTGGGGCACTTTGCCAAAATAGCTCTCTCAAAACTGATTTGTTTCTATGTATTTGGTTTCAGTCAATTTCATGGGCCAAAAGCCACACCCACAATTCTTTCTTACTTCTCTGTAGACTTAATAACAGGAACTTACTAACAGACATATCAGGCTTCTGTGGAACCACACTCAATCATTCTAGAAACCCTTTTGTGTAGGTGAATAGGCCTATAGGCACCACCTTAATTCTTTCAGAGGTATTAATGAAAGGGTGTGATAGCCACACCCTTGCTTTGGTCTTTGCTGGAAGGCTGTGTGGCTGTGTGGTAGATAGCAAAATTAGACAAAAATTCCTTCAATTCTGTATGCACACCACTTTGCATTGTGATTTTGCAAGTCCTCCCATCTCACTCTTCCCATCTCACTCTTTCAATCTCGGTTTAGCCAGGTGACTTGCTCTTTGCAAAGTGATGAAAACAGAGACTAAAAAGGGTTCACTTTCTCTTCCTGTACTTAAAAAACTCTTCTACCACATGTGAAGAAGCCTAGGGTAGCCACATGGAGCAGAGACCAGCAGTTTCAGCTGTGGTCTCCTTAAATCACTCAGTCTGCCAACTACCAAACAGGTGAGTGAGGCTTTCTTAGATCATTCAGCCCCAGCCCAGCTAGCCAGTCTGGACCAGAAAAGCTGCTCAGTCATCCCATGGAATCATGAGAAATAATAAAAATCCTTGTTGCTTTAAGCCATAAGTTTTGGGGTGATTTGTCATGTAGCAAAATGTAACTGATACAGCCTGTGTCTTAATGGCAGCATCAGCTATTTGGTGTTTGTCCTCAGGCTGTTTTCATGGCCATGCCTTTCATATGGTAGGAATAAACAGTTTTCATTCTGAAGTCCCAAAATTTCAGCACCACCTCTATTTCCCCTCAACTCTATTTGCAAACCAGCCGTTTCTTTTATAGGCTCATTTCTTCTTGAGGTACCTTACCAATGCTACTATCAGCAGCTTTCATCATTCTTCCTCAAAAGTTCTTCACCAATGCTACAACATTAGAAATATTTTTCAAATTACCAGAGTCAGCCATAATTTTTAAAATTTTATTTTCCATTGTAACCATTTTTAAGCGTATAATTCAGTGAATTAGTGACATTTACCGTGTTGTGCAACCATCACCACTCTCCACTTTTAAATGCTTTTGATCACTCTAAACAGAAACGCGGTACCCCTTAAGTAATATCTTTTCCCCTTCCCCCTACCCTAACCCCTAATAACCCCTATTAAACTTTTGTCTCTATACATTTGTCTGTTCTGGATATTTCATGTAAGTGAGATTATACAATATGTGTCCTTTTGTGTCTGATTTATTTCACTCCTGGCATAACGTTTATAAGGTTCATTCATGTCCTAAAATGTATCAGAACTTCATTTGTCTTTACGGCCCAATACTATTCCATTGTATGGATATATGATTTTTTTTTTTTTATCCGTTCATCTGTTGATAGACATTTGAGTTGTTTCCACCTTTTGGCTATTGTGATTAATGCTGCAATGTACATGAGTGTAGGAGACCCATTTTGGACTTTTGCCTTCCTGGGTCCAAAGGACACACTATTCTCCTGACTCTTGTTTCTTGGTGGCATGAAGTCCCTGAGCTGAGAAGCTCCCCCACTGAGGAAGATTGATGACAAGGATCTTCTCCCAGATCTGACAGAGGGAGAAAGACTTCCCCTGGAGCAGGCACCCTAAATTCGGACTTCTAGCCTCCTGGCTGTGAGAGAATAAATTCCTCTTCATTAAAGTCATCCACTTGTGGTATTTCTGTTATATCAGCATTGGATACCTGAGACAGCACAGTGAGTGGGAATTCCATGGTGCTGCTAACCAAAACACCGGCAGTTCCAATCCACCAGGCGCTGCTTGGAAACCCTATGGGGCAGTTCTACTCTGTCCTATAGGGTCGCTATGAGCTGGAATCGACTAGACGGCAAGGGGTAAATGGGTAAGGCACCATGTGCGTATTTAAAAAAACGTGTTCTCGCTTGGTCACCGCGCGACGCAGTCGTGGCTGTTGAAGAGAAGATCCCCTTGAGTTATTTCACGGCTTAAGGAGGAGCAGCTCAAGGCTCCTCGTCCGAGGAAGACGACAGCGAGCCGGAGGAGACAAGACGCAGGGCCCCCCGGTCCCGCGAAGCCTGCGGGCGGCTGTGCCAACAGGGCGGAGGAGCGGCTGCGGGACCCGAGGAGCAGCTATGGAGCGCGCCTCGCCCGGCCTTTCTCTGCGGTCCGCTCAACAAGCGGACAGACTGGGAGAGCACGTCGTCAAGGCGCCGGAGGAGCTTCTCCCCGAGACCCCTTCCCTTTGACGCCGAAGCGCCTATGGTGCTGCCTCCAGGACGGTGTCTGCTGCAGCCTCCTGAAGCGATCAGCCTTGGCGTGGTGTCTCTGAGACTGGATTCTTTTGTGCCTCCAAAAGAATTCAAAATATGGAAGTCAAACTATGTACCACCTCCGGACACCTACACTGCTGAGAAGAAATCACCACCTCCAGAGCTGGATGTGGCAATATATGAGAACCATGGCGATGTGACAATGGAATCAGATGATGAAAAAGAAGCGCATAGGTCTAAAAGGGGCAAGATGGAATCAGGAGAACCAGCAAAAAAGAAAAAAGTAGAAAACAAATGGCAAGAATTTCTGGACTGTGAAAATTGTCGAAATGTTTCTTTGGACAAATTAAATTGATACACAACATCTCTGTGAAAGTATGTGTGTTAATTAGTAGGTATTGTCCTAGGAATTTTCCACTGAAGAATTCGTTTTTTATTTGAAACCTGTGTACGCATTTAAAACTCAAATGGTGACTTGTGGTTGTGGAATTGATGACACTTGGACGCATTCTTGTTATCACAAAATTGGTGATGTGCTTTGAGAGTTTTGTTACGTGTGTATATGCCAATGTTCTACAGATATTTTATAAAAGGATATATTTTTAAAGTAAATAATGTACTGTGGACTTGTACAGTGCTTTTCAACAGTGTTTGTACAGTACAAACAGATCATGGAAAAAAAAGTACTTATTTGATATTACTATGATTGCATAACATTAACATTCGAATATTTGTGGTAAGTACCCTGTTTGCCAGGTGACATTTTAGCTTGTAAAAGTATTACCGTTAGGGAGTGCCTCCTTTGGTCAGGTGCTTTATCTGTTCCTTAACCTATTAAAGTAAGTATTCTTGTCCTCCTTTTACAACAAAAAGAGATTAAGTAGCTTCTTCAATGTTAAAGACAAACAAACGAATGTATTCTTTATCTTTAGGGCACATATATGTGTGTGAGCATATATATTTGTGTATACACACACACACAAACATTTTTATCAGGTTTTTAATTGTGTTTTTCAGTTTTTCTAAATCCTCACTAGAATTTTGTCTACTTGAACATTTTCTGCAAAAAGTATATTAAAGCCTATAATTGGACATTTGTCAATTTTTCCTTTCTTTCCACTTTTTGATATCAAAAGGACAGGTGATTTCCTGATTGTTTTCTGTTCTTATCAGAGTGTTCATAATCAAGAAAATTTACTCTTTATCCCTGTTAATATTCACTGCCTAAAATTTTATTTTGTCAGATTTTAGCATTACTTTACCAAATTTCTTTTAGTTATTCATTTACCTAGTAAGTTTTTTTTCCATCTTTCGTATTTGACTTTGATTTTTTTTTTGTTTTGTTTTTGAGTATGCCTTACAAACATCATATAGCCCATTTTTAAAAAATACTAATTTACAGACTCTCTTTTACATGAGTTTAGTCCATTCATGTTATCATGATTTCTAATATATTTGGGGTAATTCTAACATCTTATTAACCCGTTGCCGATAATGGCCCTATAGGACAGGGTAGAACTGCCCCATAGAGTTTCCAAGGAGTGCCTGTTGGATTCAAACCACTAACCTTTTGGTTAGCAGCCATAGCACTTAACCACTACGCCACCAGGGTTTCCTAACACCTTATTAGGGGTTATGATAGTTAAGGCTGTGTGTCAACTTATGATTCTCAGTGGTTTGGCAGTCGTATGATGTGATCACTTCCATGTAGAGATTTGATATAATGTGATCACCCTCATGATGGGATCCGATGTGAGTAGCCAGTCATTTGAAACGGGATTTCCTTGAGCATGTGATCTGCATTGAATATAAGTGGACATTCTGGCAAGGCTCGTGGGCTTTTGCTGTCGCTGAATCCTGCAGCTGGCTCCTGTTTGTCTGATCTCTGGTTCTTGGGACTTGAGCTAGCAGCTTACCTGTGGTCTTGCCTGCTTATCTTGGGGTTCATTGATCTTCACAGCCTGTGAGGAAGAGCCTTGCTTTCTCACCTGCCAATCTTGGGTTTGCAAGCCCCTGCAGCTATGTGAATCAGGAGAAGCCTCTATCCTGACCTAAGACAGGGGTTTTCTGATAACCATACTTTTTACCTCTTTGCCCTCTACTGCTTTTCTGTTGCATTAAAAAGGTTTTTTTGATTTCCCTCCCTCACTATTGGTTTGGGAGAGAAACAGCTTATTTCTATATTGTAATCATTCTTCTTACTTTTTTAAAAAAAGGGTTATTAACAATGTTTATTATCAGTGGTATCTATAAATTAAGACATTTAAAAGTTTTTAAAATATATCTCTCTAGTTGAAAATATCCAAAAAGACTTAAAATTTACTTTTAAAAAATTAAATGATTATGACCAAGAATTGCTGAACTGTGATAATGCATAATCATTTATTTTTTTAAATAATTTTTATTGAGCTTTAAGTGAACGTTTACAAATCAAGTCAGTCTCTCACATATAAGCTTATATACACCTTACTCCATACTCCCACTTACTCTCCCCCTAATGAGTCAGCCCTTCCAGTCTCTCCTTTCGTGACAATTTTGCCAGTTTCTAACCCTCTCTACCCTCCTATCTCCCCTCCAGACAGGAGATGCCAACATAGTCTCAAGTGTCCACCTGATACAAGTAGCTCACTCTTCATCAGCATCTCTCTCCTACCCATTGTCCATTCCCTTCCATGTCTGATGAGTTGTCTTTGGGAATGGTTCCTATCCTGGGCCAACAGAAGGTTTGGGGACCATGACCACCGGGATTCCTCTAGTCTCAGTCAGACCATTAAGTCTGATCTTTTTATGAGAATTTGGGATCTGCGTCCCACTGATCTCCTGCTCCCTCAGGGGTTCTCTGTTGTGCTCCCTGACAGGGCAGTCATCGGTTGTGGCCGGGCACCATCTAGTTCTTCTGGTCTCAGGATGATGTAAGTCTCTGGTTCATGTGGCCCTTTCTGTTTCTTGGGCTCATAGTTATCGTGTGACCTTGGTATTCTTCATTCTCCTTTGATCCAGGTGGGTTGAGACCAATTGATGCATCTTAGATGGCCGCTTGTTAGCATTTAAGACCCCAGACGCCCCATTTCAAAGTGGGATGCAGAATGTTTTCATAATAGAATTATTTTGGCAATTGACTTAGAAGTCCCCTTAAGCCATAGTCCCCAAACCCCTGCCCTTGCTCCGCTGACCTTTGAAGCATTCAGTTTATCCAGGAAACTTCTTTGCTTTTGGTCCAGTCCAGTTGAACTGACCTTCTGTGTATTGAGTATTGTCCTTCCCTTCACCTATAGTAGTTCTTATCTACTAACTACTCAGTAAATAATCCTTTCCCACCCTCGCTCCCTCCCCCGCTCATAACCACACAAGTATGTGTTCTTCTCAGTTTATACTATTTCTCAAGATCTTATAATAGTGGTCTTACACAATATTTGTCCTTTTGCTTCTGACTAATTTCGTTCAGCATAATGCCTTCCAGGTTCCTCCATGCTATGAAATGTTTCACAGATTCGTCACTGTTCTTTATCGATGCGTAGTATTCCATTGTGTGAATATACCACAATTTATTTATCCATTCATCCGTTGATGGATACCTTGGTTGCTTCCAGCTTTTTGCTATTGTAAACAGAGCTGCAATAAACATGGGTGTGCATATATCTGTTTGTGTGAAGGCCCTTATTTCTCTAGGGTATATTCCGAGGAGTGGGATTTCTGGGTTGAATGGTAGTTCTATTTCTAACTTTTTAAGAAAACACCAGATAGATTTCCAAAGTGGTTGTATCATTTTACATTCCCACCAGCAGTGTATAAGAGTTCCAATCTCTCTGCGGCCTCTCCAACATTTATTATTTTGTATTTTTTGGATTAATGCCAGCCTTGTTGGAGTGAGATGGAATCTCATCTTGTTTTAATTTGCATTTCTCTAATGGCTAGTGATCGAGAGCATTTTCTCATGTATCTGTTAGCTGCCTGAATATCTTCTTTAGTGAAGTGTGTGTTCATATCCTTTGCCCACTTCTTGATTGGGTTGTTTGTCTTTTTGTGGTTGAGTTTTAACAGAATTATATAGATTTTAGAGATCAGGCGCTGGTCGGAGATGTCATAGCTGAAAATTCTTTCCCAATCTGTAGGTGGTCTTTTAACTCTTTTGGTGAAGTCTTTAGATGAGCATAGGTGTTTGATTTTAGGAGCTCCCAGTTATTTGGTTTCTCTTCGTCATTTTTGGTAATGTTTTGTATTCTGTTTATGCCTTGTATTAGGGCTCCTAACGTTGTCCCTATTTTTTCTTCCCTAATCTTTATCATTTTAGTCTTTATATTTAGCTCTTTGATCCACTTGGAGTTAGTTTTGTGTATGGTGTGAGGTATGGGTCCTGTTTCATTTTTTTGCAAATGGATATCCAGTTATGCCAGCACCATTTGTTAAAAAGAGTATCTTTTCCCCAATTAACTGACACTGGGCCTTTGTCAAATATCAGCTGCTCATATGTGGATGGATTTATATCTGGGATCTCAATTCTGTTCCACTGGTCTATGTGCCTGTTGTTGTACCAGTACCAGGCTGTTTTGACTACTGTGGCTGTATAATAGGTTCTAAAATCAGGTAGAGTGAGGCCTCCCCCTTTCTTCTTCTTTATCAGTAATGCTTTACTTATCCGAGGCTTCTTCCCCTTCCATATGAAGTTGGTGATTTGTTTCTCCATCACATTAAAAAATGTCATTGGAATTTGGATCGGAAGTGCATCGTATGTACAGATGGCTTTTGGTAGAATAGACATTTTTACTATGTTAAGTCTTCCTATCCATGAGCAAGGTATGTTTTTCCACTTAAGTAGGTCCTTTTTAGTTTCGTGTAGTAGTACTTTGTAGTTTTCTTTATATAGGTCTTTTACATCTTTGGTAAGATTTATTCCTAAGTATTTTATCTTCTTGGGGGCTACTGTGAATGTTATTGATTTGGTTATTTCCTCTTCGATGTTCTTTTTGTTGATGTAGAGGAATCCAAGTGATTTTTGTATGTTTATCTTATAACCTGAGACTCTGCCAAACTCTTCTATTAGCTTCAGTAGTTTTCTGGAGGATTCCTTAGGGTTTTCTGTGTATAGGATCATGTCATCTGCAAATAGAGATAATTTTACTTCCTCCTTGCCAATCCGGATGCCCTTTATTTCTTTGTCTAACCTAATTGCTCTGGCTAGGACCTCTAGCACAATGTTGAATAAGAGCGGTGATAAAGGGCATCCTTGTCTGGTTCCCGTTCTCAAGGGAAATGCTTTCAGGCTCTCTCCATTTAGAGTTATGTTGGCTTTGTATAGATGCCCTTTATTATGTTGAGGAATTTTCCTTCAATTCCTATTTTGCTGAGAGTTTTTTTAAATCATAAATGGGTGTTGGACTTTGTCAAATGCCTCTTCTGCATCAATTGATTAGATCATGTGGTTTTTGTCTTTTGTTTTATTTATATGGTGGATTACATTGATGATTTTTCTAATATTAAACCAGCCTTGCATACCTGGTATAAATCCCACTTGGCCGTGGTGGATTATTTTTTTGATATGTTGTTGAATTCTATTGGCTAGAATTTTGTTGAGGATTTTTGCATCTATGTTCATGAGGGATATAGGTCTGTAATTTTCTTTTTTTGTGTTGTCTTTACCTGGTTTTGGTGTCAGGGAGATGGTGGCTTCATAGAATGAGTTGGGTAGTATTCCGTCATTTTCTATGCTTTGAAATACCTTTAGTAGTAGTGGTGTTATCTCTTCTCTGAAAGTTTGGTAGAACTCTGCAGTATAGCCATCCGGGCCAGGGCTTTTTTTTGTTGGGAGTTTTTTGATTACCGTTTCGATCTCTTTTTTTGTTATGGGTCTATTTAGTTGTTCTACTTCTGATTGTGGTAGTTTAGGTAGGTAGTGTTTTTCTAGGAATTCATCCATTTCTTCTAGGTTTGCAAATTTGTTAGAGTACAATTTTTCGTAATAATCTGATATGATTCTTTTAATTTCAGTTGGGTCTGTTGTGATGTGGCCCATCTCGTTTCTTATTCGGGTTATTTGTTTCCTTTCCTGTATTTCTTTAGTCAGTCTGGCCGATGGTTTATCCATTTTTTCAAAGAACCAGCTTTTGGCTTTGTTAATTCTTTCAATTGTTTTTCTGTTCTCTAATTCATTTAGTTCAGCTCTAATTTTTATTATTTGTTTTCTTCTGGTGCCTGATGGATTCTTTTGTTGCTCACTTTCTATTTGTTCAAGTTGTAGGGACAGTTCTCTGATTTTGGCTCTTTCTTCTTTTTCTATGTGTGCATTTATTGATATAAATTGACCTCTGAGCACTGCTTTTGCTGTGTCCCAGAGGTTTTGATAGGAAGTATTTTCATTCTCGTTGCATTCTATGAATTTCTTTATTCCCTCCTTAATGTCTTCTATAACCCAGTCTTTTTTCAGCAGGGTATTGTTCAGTTTCCAAGTATTTAATTTCTATTCCCTAATTTTTCTGTTATTGATTTCCACTTTTATGGCCTTGTGGTCTGAGAAAATGCTTTGTAATATTTTGATGTTTTGGATTCTGCAAAGGTTTGTTTTATGACCTAATATGTGGTCTATTCTAGAGAATGTTCCATGTACGCTAGAAGAAAAAGTATACTTTGCAGCAGTTGGGTGGAGTGTTCTGTGTAAGTCAATGAGGTCAAGTTGGTTGATTGTAGCAGTTAGGTCTTCCATGTCTCTGTTGAGCTTCTTACTGGATGTCCTGTCCTTCTCCGAAAGTGGTGTGTTGAAGTCTCCTACTATAATTGTGGAGGTGTCTATCTCATTTTTCAGTTCTGTTAAGGTTTATGTACCTTGCAGCCCTGTCATTGGGTGCATAAATAATTAATATGGTTATATCTTCCAGGTCAATTGTCCCTTTTATCATTATGTAGTGTCCTTCTTTATCCTTTGTGGTGGATTTAACTTTAAAGTCTATTTTGTCAGAAATTAATATTGCTACTCCTGCTCTTTTTTGCTTATTGTTCGCTTGATGTATTTTTTTCCATCCTCTGAGTTTTAGTTTGTTTGTGTCTCTAAGTCTAAGGTGTGTCTCTTGTAGGCAGCATACAGACGGATCGTGTTTCTTTATCCAGTCTGAGACTCTCTCTTTATTGGTGCGTTTAGTCCATTTACATTCAGAGTAATTATAGATAAGTATGTGTTTAGTGCTGTCATTTTGATGCTTTTTTATGTGTGTTGTTGACAATTTCATTTTTCCACTTATTTTTTTTTTTGCTGAGACGTTTTTCTTTGTAAATTGTGTGTTCCTCATTTTCATAGTATTTGACTTTATGTTTGCTGAGTCGTTATGTTTTTCTTGGTTTTTATTTTGAGTTAATGGAGTTCTTGTACCTCTTTGTGGTTACCTTAATATTTACCCTTATTTTTCTAAGTAAAAACCTAACTTGTAATATCCTTTATCGCCTTGTATCCCTCTCCATATGGCAGTTCTATGCCACCTGTATTTAGTCCCTCTTTTTGATTATTGTGATCTTTTACATATTGACTTCAATGATTCCCTGTTTTAGCGTTTGTTTTTTTTTAATTAATCTTAATTTGTTTTGTGATTTCCCTATTTGAGTTGATATCAGGATGCTCTGTTCTGTTACCTTGTGTTGTGCTGGTATCTGATATTATTGGTTTTCTGCCTAAACAATTTCCTTTAGTATTTCTTGTAGCTTTGGTTTGGTTTTTGCAAATTCTCTAAGCTTGTGTTTATCTGTAAATGTCTTAATTTCGCCTTCATATTTCAGAGAGAGTTTTGCTGGATATATGATCCTTGGCTGGCAGTTTTTCTCCTTCAGTGCTCTATATATGTCATCCCATTGCCTTCTTGACTGCATGGTTTCTGCTGAGTAGTCTGAGCTTATTCTTATTGATTATCCTTTGTAGGAGGCCTTTTTTTTTTTTTTATCCCTGGCTGCTTTTAAAATTTTCTCTTTATCTTTGGTTTTGGCAAGTTTGTTGATAATATGTCTTGGTGATTTTCTTTTTGGATCAATCTTAAATGGGGTTCGATGAGCATCTTGGATAGATATCCTTTCGTCTTTCATGATGTCAGGGAAGTTTTCTGCCAACAGATATTCAACTATTCTCTCTGTGTTTCTGTTATCCCTCCCTGTTCTGGGACTCCTATCACATGCAAGTTATTTTTCTTGATAGAGTCCCACATGATTCTTAGGGTTTCTTCATTTTTTTTAATTCTTTTATCTGATTTTTTTTCAGCTATATTGGTGTCAATTCCCTGGTCCTCTAGATCTCCCACTCTGCATTCTAATTGCTTGAGTCTGCTCCTCTGACTTCCTATTGCATTGTCTAATTCTGTAATTTTATTGTTAATCTTTTGGATTTCTGAATGCTCTCTATGGATTCTTGCAACTTATTAATTTTTCCACTATGTTCTTGAATAATCTTTTTGAATTCTTCAACTGCTTTATCAGTGTGTTCCTTGGCTTTTTCTGTTGCTTGCTTTATTTCATTTCTGAGGTCATCCCTGATGTCTTGAAGCATTCTGTAAATTAGTTTTTTATATTCTGTATCTGGCAATTCCAGGATTGTATCTTCATTTGGGAAAGATTTTGATTCTTTAGTCTGGGGAGTTGTAGAAGCAATCATGGTCTGCTTCTTTATGTGGTTTGATATCGACTGCTGTCTCCGAGCCATCACTAAGATATTGTAGTGATTTATTCTATATTTGCTCACTGAGTCTTATCTTGTTTTGTTTGCTTTCAATATATGTAGATGGGCTACTAGATTGTGCTGTCTTGATTGTTATAGCCCTTGACTCACTTATGTCCTATTACCAGCTGGTTTGGGCTGTTACCAGATATATAAGCCTGAGTCTATTCACTATTCTTGAGTAGAATCTGATTTTGGGTCATCAAGTGTGTGGTGCAGACTGTCACCTATCCAGCTAGAGAAGTAGTGGTGATAGTTGTGTGCACCAGATTCTAGTAGCAGCAGGGGTTCACACTCCGGGGGGGCAGGATGCTGACAGGCTTCCCCCAAGTGTCAGTGAGGTAAGTGTGTCTCTATTCCTAAAGCACCTTGGTGGTGGGCTCTGCAGCTGTACCTTAGGCCCCCAATGCAAGTACCTCTGCAGATTGGTAGATGTCACCCTCTTTAGACCCCTAAGGCAGGAGGCTAGGTGGTCTGGGGGGAGCTTCAGCCCTCAGTTCCCTGTTGTGGGTCAGTGAGGGCTCTGCTGAATACGCAGAGATATCAGACCTGGGAAACTTGTCTTTCCAGTAATCCGCTAAAACAATTACAGTCAGATCCCTATCAGAAATGCCTTTGCACTGTAATAACCACCTTGTTCCTTGTAGGGATGAAAGCCCAAGACTGTGGATCACATATGCTTGGCTAGAGCTGGTTCTGTGTTTTTAGTCCAATTAGGGAAGGATTTTTGGTCCCTGGGTTTTTTGTAGCTGCTTCTCTCAGGCCAGGAGAATGGGTTAGGAAAAGACCAAAAAAAAAAAAAAAAAAAAAGAAGAAAGAAAGAAAAACTGCAGTGCAGTTCACTCTCTGGCTCAGGAAATTCCAGTGTAGCTGTGGTTAGTTCCTCTGCTCCCAGTCCAAAGCCCAGCACCAAGGTTCCCCTGCTGGGGCGCTGCACTCCCGGCTCCAAAACCAGTCACTGCCTCCCGGTGACTTCTCCTCCTGTCAGCTGCGTCATTGCACTGCCTGCATGCACTGGCTGGGCTTCCCCCGATGTCAGTTCAAGGGGCTAGGGCTGTGCCCCGTGTTTGCGCCGTCACAGGATGCGGTGCTCAGCTTCCCTGCATCCAGTGCAAAGCCTGGCGCCAAGGTTTCCTGACTGGGATGCTGGCTCCAGGCTCCGAAAACAGTCACTGCTTCCCCGTGGTTGTTCATTCTCAGTCTCTGTCACTCAGGTCAACTCTTTAGGTCTGTGTTTAATGGTCAGGGTTCGTAGATTGTCATTTATGTGATCCATTCACTTGTTTTTCCGAGTCTTTGTTGCAAGAGGGATCCGAGGTAGCCTCTACCTAGTCAGCCATCTTGGCCCCGCCTCTCTTCTTAACATTTTTCACATACGTACGTACCCTTACATTTTTCCATCAAAATCTAATGTGAGTCAAAATATCTCTTCTCCTTCTGAACTAGGATATTAGCACCCTTTTGAATTTTACTCTGAACTTTCAATTTCCGTATTTCATGCTCTTGTTTTCTTTAATATTTAGGCTTACAAATATTTACATATTTTAAATTTAGTTTTGGGTTTTCAAATGTACACAAATTATTCATTTATATTCAATCATTGTCAAATATAAATTCATGTATTTATAAATATTTGTTTATTGATTTCTTTGCTTACTGTTTTTCTAATTTCTGGGCTCATTTTTCTTCGTTGAAGTGCATCCCTTAGTAGGTGTCTCATGGAGGATCTGGGGGTCAAAGACCCTCTTAATCTTTGTGGGTCTGAAAATGACTATTTCACCTCAAGCTTCAAGTTAGGTTTAAGATTCTAAGTGCTGACAGTTATTTTCCCACAGCTCTTTGAAAATATGACTCCATTGTCTTCTGACATCTATTGTTGCTAATAAACAGGATGCTGCCAGTCTGAGTATCATTTCCTAATCATAAGTCTATTACTACTTGCCTTTTTTTCTCTGGTAGTTTAAAATTTTTCATTTTAATCTTTGATCTTCTACAGCTTCACTGCAATATGTGGGTTTATTTATATTCTGCTCAGAAGTTGGTATGCTCTTTTCAAATGGAGGGTACATACCCCTTTCTTTAATTCTGGAAAATTTTTGGCCATTAACTCTGAATATTGTGACCCTCCATTATTGCTATTTTCTACTGGAACTCCTGTTAAATATTTTTTGGATCTATTTTTTCTCGTTTAACCTTAATGTTTCTTATCCTATTTTTTCTTTTTTCAATATCTTTAATTCTCTTCACAGCATTCTGAGGAAATCTCTCCATCTTCAAGTTCATGGAATCTCTTTTTAAGTAAGTCCAATTTGTTTTTTTATCTGTCCACTGGTTTTAATTTTAATGACTTTTTTTCACTTACAGAATTTCTATTTGAACCTTTTCAAACCTGCCTGTTGTTTTTCCCATAATGTTCTGCCTTTGTCTTATGGATTCAAATTCTTCTTTAATCTTTTGAAAAACACAAACACACTCATCTTAAAATCTATACCAAATTGTCTTATTATTTCTACTTCACAATTTGTTGCATTTGCTAACTATCTCTTATGGTGTTGGGTTTCTTCATATGCTTTGTAATTTTTATTTATGAATTTATTTTTGGTGGAGTAGCTTTTTGGGTATTCTATCTTTTGGGATTCCCATTAATATCCTGGGTTGTGAATATGTCCTTATGGTGCCATTTTTTGGTTGACTCTTTTGGAGTCATATGGAATCTATGTGTTCTGAATCAGTTTTTACATTAGCTTGGTAGTTGAAGTTTTCCACAGGTAAGCAGTGCAAGCTCAGTCTGTGATAGCAAGTTATTAAAGAAATTTACTTAGTTGGCTTTATAGAAAAAGGGCTCAAATTCAAACCCTGCCTTGGGCAAAGAATAGATACGTCCTACTGGAGGAATTAGTATTGTCTTCTTTCTTACTTGTTGTATATGTTCCCAAGCCCAAGTGGCAATGTCTTTTCTGGGTGTGACAGGGACTGATTGATGCCTCCCAATATCCATTCTGCCCTTCTTTCTTAGTAAGAGAATCTCAATTTTATTCAGGGTGTCAGTGAGTCCAGTTAAAAAAACTACATTTCCCAGTCTGTCTTGAAGCTAAGGGTGATTATGTGACACAATTCTAGCCAATGACATGTAGGTGGAAGTCACTGACTTATTTAAGAGTGGTAGACTCAACCAGTGATCTTAGACTTTTGTACCTGGCCTTTTCGCTTTCTCCTTCCTGTTTCTAGGGATGTGGAGGTGATGGCTCCAACTTTAGCAGCCATCATGTAAGCATGAGAATGGAACCTCCCCCTAGGGATAGTAGAGTGAGGAGCTGGAGCATCCTGAGTTCCTGGCATTGTAAAGCCACCTTCCCAGACCTGAATTATTTTCCTCTGGATTTTTGCTATGCAAGATAAAATCTCTAATTTGTTCAAGTCACATTGTTGAGAGTCTGTGTTTCTTGATAAGGAGATCTCAATTCCTTATAGACACTCACAGTGTTATACTTTGAATTGTGTCCCCCCAGAATGTGTGCTGTGAATCCTAACCCCTATACCTGTGGTTACAATCCCATTTGGGAATGGATTTTGTTATGTTAATGAGACAGTATTAATGTAGAACGTGTCTTAAGTTACTCTCTTTTGAGCTATAAAAGATTAAACAAGCAAGTGAGCAAGAAGAGATGAGAGAAGATAGATGCCATGCCACATTCAGCTCACCAAGGAGCCAAGGGATAAAAGCTGAAGAGACAAGGACTTCCCCTTAGAGGTGGCAGAAGAGAACCCTTTCCCTAGAGCCAGCAGCCTGGTTTTGGACTTCTAGCCTCCAAAACTGTGAGAAAATAAATTTCTGTTTGTTAAAGCCACCTGCTTGTGGTATTTCTGTTAAAGCAGCACTAGATAACTAAGATGGAATTTGGTACCTAGAAGTGGAGGTGCTGCTCTAACAAATGCCTACAATGTGGAAGTGGTTTTGGAAGAGTTTTAGGGTGCCTAATAGTAAAAGCCTGGATTGCCTCGAAGAGACCCTTGGTAGAATTATGGATGTCAAAGGCAATTCTGGTGAGGGCTCAGAAGAAAAGTGAGGAGAACCATAGAGAAATTTCCTATCACCTTAGAGAACACATATGGTGCCATCAACAGAATGTTGTTAGACATGTGAAAGTTAAATGTGCTTCAGGTGAGGCTTTAAAAGAAAATGATGAACGTGTGACTGGACAATGGAGGAAGGGCCATGCTTTTTATGCAGTGGCAAAGAACTTGTCTGGGTTATATTCAAATGTTTGGTGGAAGGTAGAACTTGTAAGTGATGTACTTAGATATGTGGCTGATGAAATCTCTAAGCAAGATCTTAAAGGGGCTATGCAGTTTCTCCTTGCTGCTTATAATAAAATGCAAGAGGAAAGAAATGGACTTAAAAATGAACTGTGAAAAATGAAAACAGAACTTAAAGATTTGGAAAATTCTGTCATACAAACTCTGGACGTGTGTTCTAGAATTTTCACCATGAAGTTGGTGACTCAATCTTTAGTTAAAGAGATAAAGCCTGTGACTGATGGACTGAACCAACTATCACAGAAGAAAATCCATCAATTTAGACTGAAGAGGGCAGAGACAGGATGAAAGGAAAGAAAGCTACCTGCCTCTTGGAATTCTATAGGTGCCTGAGAAGCTACATCTGTTGTCCTTTAAGAAAAGAAAAGGACCATCCCTGGAGAAGTTGGAGATCAACAGAATGGTTGAAAGGAACACAGGAAGCAGCACTGACTTGGTTTCAAAGGCTGGAGCTATGGTCTTCTAGATCTCAAAGAGTGGAGCCACAGCCTCCTACGTTTTAGAGAGTCACATCTGCACCATATCCCATTCGAAGTGTGGGGCTGTCGTTCAGTTTGGCCAAGAGGATGGGGCTAACCCCCAAAGCTGAGGGGATAGGGTTGCTATGTCCAAGGGGCAGAAGAATGGGTCACCTCTCTGATGGACTGGGAGAATAGGGCTGCCCGAAGACAAGGGAGCAGAGTTGCAGTAACAGTGTGCTTGGAACATGGGGCTGAGGAGTCCCAACCCAGAATCCACAGAATTCTGGAGGACACCTCCATTGCCCACGTGTCTCTCATTCTTCTGGAACCAAGGCATTTTCTTCTCAAGGTGATAGTAGTAGGGTAAGCAAAGCAAGTGGAAACAGGAGGTGCCTCCAAAGTTCTGGGCTCATTCGGTCACATCATCACTTCCTCCTCTGCCCCACTGGCCAAAGCAAGTCATGTGGCCAAGGCCAACAACAAAGAAGTGGGAAAGTATGCTACCTCTCTACTGGGAGGAAATGCAAAGTCACATCACAAAGGGCACAGATACAAGGAAGAGTGAGTAATTGAGAACAGTAATGCAATCTATCATATGTGGTATATTCATTAGCAGGTGACCACAAGGCAGTGTATCTACCCTAGGGATTGTGGAAGAGATAGCTGAGAGGTTGAGAAAAATGAAGATTGAAAAGTGTGCGTTAGATTTAGCAACATGAAGGTCACTGGTGACCTTAGCAAAAGCAATTTTTGTGACACAGGGATGTAGAATCCATATTGGGGAGATTGAGGAATGAGGAATGGTAGCAACAAGGACAGACAACTCTTGAGAGAAATCTTGCTGTGGAGGAGAGAGAGCAGTAGCTGAAGAAAAAACTGGGGAGGAATTTTCTTTTTCAATAAAATAGACTTGAGCATGTTGAAATATTGCCCATAAGAGTCCAGTAGAGAGGGGCAAGTTGAAGATATAGGAGATAGAGGGAGTGATTACTAGAGTGAGGATCAAGAAGTAGGCAGGGAAGAACCCAGGAAACAGATGAGACTTGCACTATAGGGAAGAGAAGGGACCCCAATGAGGTCCTATCTTGACTAGTAATGAACTTAGAGATGACATCAACTCACCCACCTTTTTCACAGCCACTGCGACTACGCTCTGAAGCCCTTTCCCTGTAATGGAGCATCAGCGTTTTCAATCTGAGTGGCCCCCTTGACAGTTTGTTGTTGCTATTGGTTGCCGTGGAGTCATTCTGACTCATAGTGACCCCATGTGTGCAGAATAGAACTACTCCACTGGGTTTTCAAGACTGTGACCTTTTGGAAGCAGATTGCCAGGCCTGTCTTCTGAGGTGCATCTTGGTGAGTTCAAACCACCAACCTTTTGGCTAATAGTCAAGCGCTTAACAGTGTGTGCTACCCAAGGACTCCCTCTTGGTACTCTTACCCTTGTAAAATTCATCAGAGTAAGCTCAGTCATTACTAGACAGTCAAGATTCCTTTGGTCTTGTTTTTGTCATCTAGTATAGTTTTTATCTCTTCGAGCCACTTGAAAAATGTCATAAATATGTAAATTAATATTTCTCCTTCCTATCTTTATCCTAGAGAAGCCCTGGTGGCACAGCGGTTAAAGCACTCAGCTGCTAACTGAAAGGTCAGCAGTTCGAATCTACCAGTCACTCCACAGGAGAAAGATCTGGCAGTCTACTTCTATAAAGATTTACAACCTTGGAAACCTATGGGGTCACTACAAGTTGTAATCGACTTAATGGCGGTGGGTTTGGTTTTTTCAATCTTTATCCTAATTCTGGGTGTTGGTGAGAGGAGAAGGTAGAGAGACTTTAAGAGTCTCTACATATTATAGGAAAAAGATAGGGTGAGGAGAGAGAGTAGACATTAAGGCCCAGAGAGGTGAAGTGACTTGCCCAAGGGCACACAGAGAAGGATGCAGATGGAGTGGGGTCAGAGGCAGGTCCCTTACATCTTGGCTTAGGGCCCTGTCATCTCCACTCTGCCTCCTCTGATTGTCCGTATTAGAAACTGTGGAATCCCATAAATGCCTCTTTGTCCTTTCTCAGTGTTCTATAGATGTGAATCTAAGAACTGGATAAACTCCTGCTTCATATCAGTTAAGAATCTTTTCAGCTGCAAGTAACACCTGACTAAGATGACTTAGGCAATTTGCCAGAAGCCAGGGGACCCTGCTCCTCTGAGGTTTTAGTGACTCACCAGTGTCACTGAGGACCCAAGCTTGTGCCATTTTCCCCCTCCACTGTCCTAGCTAGTGTTTCTTTTCTGCAGTGGTAGCTCCAAAAGTGGGCAGTGGGACAGGTGCTCCTCCCCCTATGTATCTCTATTACCTGGAAGGAAATCTTTCCCCAAGGCCCCCTGAACACTACACCCCAGCTTCTTCCCAGACTCAGCCCCAGGTCAAGCCACATAGAGGAGTTTGGCATAGAGAGAGCAGTATCATTTGAATCCTGATGTTTCAAATCCATTTCCCAAGAGTAGGATATTCCAAACTAGGATTCCAAACAATTGCAGGCATTTTGATCCAAGGTTAGAACTGGTGGTGTTTGCTTCAAACGGAAATATGATGCTTCATGCAACCTAAAAATAGGCATTAGTGGGCAAGTGTAGGATGGTGTCATTGAGCTCAGAGCCACTCAGCTCTTGTACTCTGCTGCTCAAACCATTCATCTCATCCCAACCTAGAAAAAGGATTTTCTTCAATGTGCTCTGTCATGCCAAACAAGACCTTGGAAGAGATGCAGGTTCATTCTCATGTATTTAGGTCTGGAGAGAAAGAAAAGATGTGCAGAGAGTGGAGAATTTAAAGACATCATGTTGCTGAGAGTCGGAATTTGACTCGAAGACAATGGGTTTATGGATTTTATAATGGAATTACATAAGGGTGTAAAGGAGTGAGTAAAATAGCATTAAAGAAAGTCCTCTGGGGCTAAGAAGTTACTAACAGGTACCATTACCTTGGTGGGGTGATGGAAACAACCCTACTTCCTCCTTCCCTGAGCATCCTGCTTCCTAGCAAAAAGTACTGTTTTAATTGGGTCAGGATTCACAGATGAAACAGTTTTTCAAGAATACCTGTCAAAAGACCCATCTATGGCGTAAGGATCTTACCCAAGGTATAGGTAGGTATAACAGGTAGGCAGGGGCTCCAGAGTTCATCTTTTTTTTTTTCTAATCTTGATTATGGTGACAGTTTTCTGAGTTCCTTGTCAGCCACTCTAAGCTTCTCTCACAAGGAACAATTAGGAGCCTGATTGGCAGAGAAGAAGAGGTTGGCCTTTGGCCCAGCAAGACCAAGTGTTAGAGGTGGCTACACTGGGCATTAGAAGTGGTTGCAATGAACAAAACAAGGAAGATTCAAGTTACTTAAGAACTTGCCAATTTGCCAAAGGTGACACCCAGAAATGGTCTCACAGCTAGGGGAAAGTTGAAGGCCCTGCCATTGTGGTAAAATAGTTCCAGCCCCAATGAAAGGCCTTGAGAGAGGCTACACTTGAGCTGACCCCAGACAGTATCTGGGCAGCTGTCAGGGTTCCAGGTGGTCTTGAGGAGCCATCTCTTCTCTGCCCCTCAGGGCAGCAGACACTCTGCTTGGCTCAGGGTCTAGGCACCCAGGGATCACAGTCTGGCTTTGTCATGGAGAACTGGTATGAGAGCTCTTAGCTGATCAAACTAAAAAAGGAAAAACACACCATTACTTAGCTAATCATTTCCTGACAATCACCTTCAGAGCAGGAAGAGACAGTCAGCAACCACTGTGGAGCGGGCCTTAGAATCGCAATCACAGTTCATACACATCTGTGAGGCAGAAGTTATGGCTGAATTACCCATCGGCCCCCTTCCAAGTCACCAGAAGAGCTGCTGGGGGAAGGAAGAGCTACCCTGCTTAGACAGAGCTGGTTGATGCAGGGGTGCAGTGGAACCAGCACCAGCTTTAGAGGCAGATCTCCTGGGTACAAGTCCTAACTCCAGCACTTGTCAGGAAAGTTTGAGCAAGTCATGAAATCTCTCACAGGCTTGGACTTCACGTCTGTGAAGGGGCGCACAGTGGTGTTGCAGAAGGTTGAATTAAGGAAAATAATGTGTGTGAAAGCCCTTTGTAAGGAACGAGGTACTACATAAACGTTCTCTTTTCACTACGTGCAAATGGTCAGTACAATATTTACTGATTAATCATGTCAAAGAGAGGATGGCATCCCTTTTAGAGCTGTTTCAGTACAGAGCTGAAAAATAGTACCTGCAATTGCTACTTCAGAGCTCCCCTCCACCAGGGTTTCTCTCTTCTGCTGGCTGCGGAGAAGCTCCAAGCTGACTTTGGGACTCACCTATACCAAGGTTATAGACCACTCTTGCGTTTCATTCTCTGTTATTTCTTTCTTTCTTAATCTATTCCATTTATTTGACCCACCCCAAAATTTGTGGGAAGCTTTCAGCAGTTGGTGACTCACGCTTCTGTAAGATTTAGGCAGAGGTGAGCTGGGTAACCACAAACAGTATGTTATACAACCACAAAGGATTTAGGGTTAGTGAGAGGCCATCACTAAGAATCTGAAATTGTTCCAGGGCACTTCATTTATACTTCATTTACACTTGGAATAATGATATTTTTGTGAAAAGACAAGTTGTTTATGAGCCAGCTTCCACGTATAACATAAATTTTGAGTTTTGTGATTTACACTGTTCTTTTTTTTAAAATAAAGTTTAATGGTAGCTGAGGAAGAAGGATGTTCTGTTTTAGAAAAGTGGAGATTGCAAAAGGTCCTTCAACAATCAATTCTACTCCAATTCTTTCTCCTTCAATAGACTGTTCAAACACAAAGTGCCTTCAGCTATCAAGCAGATTCAACAGACTACGTTTATCCTATGGGGAGAAAATGAACTAATAAAATAAAAAAAAAGACAACAGAAAATAACTAAAATCATTAGGATATAATGAAAACGGACAGCTTGCAGTTATTGTGGCCACTAGAGACAGGAAAAGTTTTCCACATCTTTATTGTTTTGTTTAATTAAATAATTTTATTGTGCTTTAGGTGAAAGTTTACAGAGTACATTAGTTTCTCATTCAAAAAATATTATACACAAATTGTTTTGTGACATTGGTTGCAATCCCCGCAATGTATCAGCACTCGCTCCCTTTCCACCCAGGTTCCCTGCGTCCATTGTCCAGTTTTCCTGTCCCTTCTTGCCTTTTTGTCTTGTTTTTGGGCAGAAGTTGCCCATTTTGTCTCACATATTTGATTGAACAAAGAACCACATTCGTCATGGGTGTTATTGTTTGATTTATAGGCCAGTCTCATCTTTGGTAGCTCTGGTGTCATAGTGATAAGAGCTTGGCTGCTAAATAAAAGGTCGACCTTTGGAATCTACCAGCCTGCCCTTAAAAAACCTATGGGGCATTTCTACTCTGCCCTATAGGATCTCTATGAGATGGAATCGACTCGATGGTAAAGGATAATCTTTGTCTAAAAATGGAAACTTCTCTTTGTCTGAAAATTGGGCTTCAGGAGTGGCTTCATTTATGAGTAAGCAATGTGTTGGGGGCCATAGTCTCAAAGGTTCCTCCAGTCTCTGTCAGAGCAGTAAGTCTGATCTTTTTTTGTGAGTTTGACTTTTGTTCTACTTCTGTATTCTTTCCGGGCTCATTTTGTTTGTTTGTTGTCATTTTCTCTTAGATTTACACGATTTTGTATTTTATGTATCCCTGCTTGCCTTGAATCCTTTTTGGGGCACAGCAGGGTATAATTAGTATATACTGTATACATATGGAAACATATTCTGCCCATTTTGGATGCCATTGTTATGTCTACTTAAAAAAAATTATGTTTGAAACTTAGCTTGGAGGTTTACTACAATACAATTACACTTTACATGAGCCACAGGAGGCTCTCAGCATCTTGCCTGGTTTATGAAGACGTCAAAACCAGTTGCCTTGGCGACTCCATGAGTGTCAGCGTAGAACTGTGCTTCATAAAATTTTCAATTGCTAATTTTTCAGAAGTAGATTGCCCAGTCTTTCTTCTGAGGCACCTGTAGGTGAATCCAAATGCCAACCTTCCTTCAACAGCCAAGTGCATTAACCGTTTGCCCCATCCAGGGACTCTGGCTTATGAAAAGGGTCCAACAAATGCTAATGTCATCTGAAATTCACCAGACACTTCCAGGCCTAGAGGTATTAAGTGGCTGTATAGGTTCCTGTCAGAGAGATTCAATCACATGCAGCAGCACCGCCCCCCCCCCCCAGCCCCGGCCCGCCCTGGCCCGCCCCGCCTCGCCCCGCCTCGCCTCCAGTCTTTGCCAGGGTAGTTCAGGTGGAGTGAGGGATGAATTTGAGGGTGAAGGCAGAGTAAAGGCCGAACTGGGCGAAACCAAGTGTGAGCTGCAGGAGAGACAGTGAGGGGCGTGGGCGTGTGGCCCAAACTTCACCTGGAAGGTAAGGACGGGGCCGCGGTGATTAGAAGAGAGTTGCGCGGGGGATTTTGTCTCTCCTTAAAGTGGAGACAGAAGCCCGATTAGAGGCAGAGAAGAGGTCCAAGGCAGATTTGGGGGTCAGGAGACAAGCGCCGGAGCGGGAATCCCAGTCCTGGGCAGGGTGCGCCTTTCGCCCAGGAAAGGCAGGCTGCTGGCTCCAAGCACAGTGCCAGGACTAGTGCGAGGACTTGTCCCTGAAGCTTGGAGAGGTGACTAGGAGGGAGCAGGGCAGCGCAGGTGATGCTGCAGGCTTCTGGGCAGGGATGAGGGGCGTGCTCGTATTCCGTGTCCAGCCTCTCCCAGACCTTTTCCTTTCGGGGTTTTGGGAAAAGTCTGCATTTGCAGTGATCCCGGGCTTGGTCTCCTGGCCTTCCACCGAGAGGTCCGACTCTCAGCTCGGCTGGTGGAGTCTGGCTGGGCTTGGGGAGTGAGGGAGGCGTCTCGCATTCTCATGGCCCGAGACCGAGTCGGAGTGACTCAGACTGGGTCCCACCCAGCTCCACCACTTACTAGCTGACTACCTCAGTTTGCTTATTTCCTGGCTGAAAAGTGGGACCAATAACTGTAGTCACCTCTTAAGGCTATTGTGACCAAAAAAAAAAAAAGATAAAATGCAGGTAAAACGTTTAACCTTCCATACCTAGTAGGCTCTCAGTAAGCAGGGGCCGTGATCATTTTGTGGTCACATTCTTGTGTCTTCCTGGGCGTGGGCAGAGATAGGGGCGGGGTGGCGAGGACCTGACTGGCGCCCTTGTGGCGTCGTCCACCTTTTCTGCTCCAGGTTAGTTGGCCCTGGACTGTGCCAGGGCTGGACAGAACACCGGGTCGCTGCCCCACTCGACGAGCTCTGGCTTTCCGAAGGCGCGGGGTCGGGATGACGTCGCGCGGGTGAGTGTGCCCGGAGCAGAGAAAGGAGGGTCAAACTTTGCCAACCGGGCGCGCCTACCGAGAGGACAGGTGCAGAGACCGCAGACACCCGGGCCGAGGGGAGGGGGCAGGTCGTCTCTAAATGAAGTCCAGCCTGTCCCCTGCATTGGTGGGGACGGCGGGAGGGGGGTGGCACCTGGGGACCGAGTTTGGAGTTCCCGGCTCGGTCCGCAGCTCTGCCCCCCCAGGAATACAGGTTTTTCGGTTGGACAGTTCGACGTGGGATTGCCACGCGTGGCCAAGGTTGTGAAGTGTGAACGTCCGGAGCATGGGATTCGGCCTTCCGGGCTCGGGGCTTGGTCCCCGGCGGCTCTGGCCAGGGCGCCTCTTTCCTGTGCCCCAAACAGACCGCAGTCAGGCAAAGTGCAGCGGGGCACCTCGGGGATCTGGGCGTCAGGGCGCGAGGTCCGCGGGCTCGAGACAGTCGGTGGAGTTGAGGCTTCCCCCCTTGCTCAGCTTCAGAAAACCGCCAGACGGACCGGGATTCGTGAAAGCTGGTTTTCAGGTCCAGACGCACGTTCTCAGGGGAGAGTCCCTGCGCGTTAGGGAGCCTGGAAAGAAAAACAACCTGGAAAAAATCGGCTTGTGGGCTAATTTAATGTTTTATCAACAGCAAAGAAGGATTAGAAATATATCTTGTGCTTTTTTATACCCAGTGTTTTTTTCTTTGTATTCTTCAAAATTCTAGGGCAATGATTAAACATTGACAAGAAACCATTGCAGGAAAATGCAAAAACATGGTGAGATGACATTTTACAGGCAT
Organism: Elephas maximus indicus; assembly: GCF_024166365.1. Lineage (NCBI taxonomy): Eukaryota > Metazoa > Chordata > Mammalia > Proboscidea > Elephantidae > Elephas > Elephas maximus. Next base: position 44,488,772 of record NC_064837.1, on the reverse strand, counting down.
TAAAATGAGGCACACGTTGTACAGAGGATGTGGAGGAGTGTGAGAAAGAAAGGCCGTTGTTGAGCCCCTTGGATGTCCCAGCTAAGGCTTTCATTCCAGCTTTCTCTTTCCCTGGCCCCCACCCTACCTGCTTAAATGCGTGACGGGGGAGAAGGAAGCTGGGGATCCTGGCGTCTAAAATGGTGCCAGTTTAAAGCTGTCAAGTCTCAGGCAAACTTGACTTTTCCCTCACTATGGGCATTTGGGAATCATGCTGAAAGCATCTGTGGTTTTAACTGGTCCCTCAGTGGTGCAAAAGGTTAAGTGCCTAACTACCAGTGGAACCCACCCAAAGGTGCCTCAGATGGCAGGCCTGGGATCTGCTTCTGAAAAGTCACACAGCCTGGAAGATCCTGTGGAGCAGTTCTGCTCTGAAACACATGGAGTCACCTCGAATGGGGACTGCCTCCAGGGCAGCTAGCAACAACAGCTATCTTTATATCTTTAAGATCTTAAGGGTGCTGGTCTGTGTGACCACCATTCCTGATTTTGTCTAAGGTAAGTAGTTCACCCCAACACTCCCTATCAACCCAGGAAATGATCATCATGATGGCATACACTAAACTCCATAAATGTTAGTTGGTTAAATTCATTTTGTTACAGCCTGGAACCCACCGAACCCCCAAAAGTGAGGCCTTGTCTTGCCCAGGAGAAAAGAATTACTCGGGGAGACTGGGCTGACTTTTGAAAGGAAAGCTTGTATTTAGAAAATGAAAGCACTGCGCAGTGTACTCCCCCGCACGAGTTTTCAAGTCTTTGTCTCCAGCTTTCATTTTTCGCTAGGAAAAGGAAGTGGGGTAATAGCGACATCAGCAGCTAGGGTTTCAGACAATTCCCTTTTTGGTATGAGCAGTTGGAGGTGGCTCTTTAGTTCCTTACATCTGCGCGGGCACTCCGCTAGTAAGATGGAGTCTCTGCCAGAGGCTTCTACGAAGGTTGGCAGCACTTACTAAAGGGGTGTAGCGCCTACGCGGTCACCTGTCCCCCCACCCCCGCGCCCCCGAGTTCGATTCCCAACTACGGCTGCAGCTCCTTACTGCCTCTGGTAGAAGGTCTCATAGCGGTCGCAGGTTCTACCCATGTCCCTAGGACTGGTTCCATCCGGCTGCTTCTGGAAAACAACTTTAGGGAAAGGTATTTTAGGTTATCTGAAACTCTAACAAGTTTTATGGAGTTGTTTTTCCCAGTTGTTCCAGGAAACAGTTTGGACATAGTCAGATGCTGCCGGGTTGCTTGTTCTAGCCTGCCTGTTTCAATTTGACTTCATACACTACAGAACACTTGTTATGCATAGGCCCTGTTCTAGATTGTATTGGTAGTCCTCACAGCACCTTTGAAGAATGTATTCTTATTATCTGCACCCTACAGTGGTGGAAGCTGAGGAAGGACATTGCCCAAGGACGATACTGAAAGGAGCGCATTGGAATTCATCTCCATCTGAGGCTAAAGCCCATGCTTTTTGATTTTTGGGGACGTTTTATTCAAAATATTTCATCCAACAAATGTTTGATGATCCTACTATGTGCCATGCATTGTACTGTTGTTATTGTGAAGTGCCATGGAGTCAGTTCTGACTTACAGCGACCCTACATACAACAGTATGGTCCTGTGCCATCCTCACAATCCGTATGCTTGAGCGCATTGCTGCAGCCACTCCATCTCCTTGAGGGTCTTCCTCTTCTTTGCTCACCCGCTACTTTACCAAGCATGATGTCCTTCTCCAGGGACTGGTCCCTCCTGATAACATGTCCAAAGCACCTGAGATGAAGCCTCACCATCCTGGCTTCTATGTATAACAGAATGAAACACTCCCCGGTTCTGCATCATCCTCACAGTCATTGTTACGTTTGGGCCCATTGTAGCCACGGTGTCAGTCCATCTCTTTAAGGGTCTTCCTCTTTTTTGCTGATCCTCTACCAAGCAGATGTCCTTCTCCAGGGACTGATCCCTCCTAATAATATGCCCAAAGTATGTGAGACAAAGTCTTGCCATTCTTGCTTCTAAGGAGCATTCTGGTGTTGTACTTCTTCCAAGACAGATTTGTTCATTTTTTTGGAAGTTCATGGTATATAGTCAATATTCTTTGCCAACACCACAATTCAAAGGTGTCAGGTCTTCTTCAGTCTTCCTTATTCATTGTCCAGCTTTTACATCCATATGAGGCGATTGAAAACACCGTGGCTTGGGTCAGGTGCGCCTTAGTCTTCAAGGTGACGTCTTTATTTTTCAGCCTTTTAAAGAGGTATTTTGCAACAGATTTGCCCAAAGCAATGCATCTTTTGATTTCTTGACTGCTGCTTCCATGGGTGTTGATTGTGGATCTAAGTAAAATAAATTCCTTGACAACTTCAGTCTTTTCTCCAGACTGTACAAGGTCCTGGAAATCAGCCTTCCTGGCCTCCTGGAACAGTGGCAACCCTACAACATGTGACATATCAGCGGATCATTTTTAAAACACAGCGCCTCTACAGGACAGAATTATTTTCAATAATAACCATCGGTAACAAATTATTATTCTCTTGCTTCAATGTTTTTTTCTTTCTTTAGTTTAAAAATAATTGAAAATAAATTACAATTTAAAGATATTCAAATTTAGAAAAACATTTTATGTATGAATTAAAATTCACACTTGCCAAACAAAAATATTACACCTGGCACTTTAAAATTTTAAGATTAAAGACTCAACAAATTAACACCTCAAAGTGGTTCACACAGATGATGAAATTGAGGTAACTCAAGTTTGATTTCTTCATCATTAAAATCACTGTGCTATTGGTATTTATTTCACATCTATTGCATAAATGGAGAAATATGTAATACCATGTAACACCTCAGAAGAGGATGTGGATCCAGGGATATCAATGCTGATGTCAGATGGATCCTGGCTGAAAGCAGAGAATACCAGAGGATGTTTACCTGTGTTTTACTGACTATTCAAAGGCATTCAACTGTGTGGATCATAACAAATTATGGATAACACTGTGAAGAATGGGATTTCCAGAACACTTAATTGTGCTCATGAGGAACCTGTACACAGATCAAGAGGCGGTTGTTTGGACGGAACAAGGGGATACTGATTGGTTTAAAGTCAGGAAAGGTGTGCGTCAGGATTGTATCCTTTCACCATACCTATTCAATCTGTATGCTGAGCAAATAATCCAAGAAGCTGGACTATACGAAGAAGAACCTGGCATCAGGATTTGAGGAAGACTCATTAATAACCTGCGTTATGCAGATGACATAACCTTGCTTGCTGAAAGTGAAAAGGACTTGAAGCACTCACTAATGAAGATCAAAGACCACAGCTTCAACATAAAACAAAAATCCTCACAACTGGACCAATAAGCCACATCATGTTAAACAGAGAAAAGATTGAAGTTGCCAAGGATTTCATTTTACTTGGATCAACAACCAAGAAATCAAAATACTCATTGCTTTGGGCAAATCTGCTGCAAAGGACCTCTTTCCAGTGTTGAAAAGCAAAGATATCGCCTTGAAGACTAAGGTGTGCCTGACCCAAGCCATGGTATTTTCAATCGCCTCATATGCATGTGAAAGCTGGACAATGAATAAGGAAGACCGAAGAAGAATTGACGCCTTTGAATTGTGGTGTTGATGAAGAATATTGAATATATCATGGACTGCCAAAAGAATGAACAAGCCTGACTTGGAAGAAGTACAACCAGAATGCCTCTTAGAAGCAAGGATGGCGAGACTGTGTCTTACATACTTTGGACATGTTATTAGGAGGGATCAGTCCCTGGAGAAGGACATCATGCTTGGTAAAGTAGAGGGTCAGCGAAAAAGAGGAAGACCCTCAATGAGATGGATTGACACAGTGGCCGCAACAATGGGGTCAAGCATAACAAGGATTGTAAGGATGGTGCAGGACTGGGCAGTGTTTCATTCTGTGTGGTGCCTAGGGTTGCTATGAGTGGGAACTGACTTGAGGGTACTTAAGAACAACAACAATGTATAATGCCACAAGGGTGGGAGACACAAACCACATTCCCTAAGCAATCTTGAATAATTGTGAATGTTATCAGTTTCCTCTGGATACAAATTTACTTTTGAAAGGAGCCCTTGTAGCTGAGTCAGGTGTGTGTTGGGAGCCAACTACGTATAACTGAGTTCTTCAAATTAACCTCCGTATAGAGTACAATTTTTATTAAAAGATATATGGTAAAAATGTGGAAACCCTGGTGGAGTAGTGGTTAAGTGCTACGGCTGCTAACCAAAGGGTCGGCAGTTCAAGTCTGCCAGGTGCTCCTTGGAAACTCTATGGGGCAGTTCTACTCTGTCCTATAGGGTCGCTATGAGTCGGAATCAACTCGACGGCACTAGCTTTGGTTAGTAAAAATGTGCTAATTTGAAGCTCGCGTATATTATTAAAACTTAACAGTAACCACAGTAATTGATTAGAGTTTTTAACAGTGAATGGATTTTAGCCTCTCAGATTACAATCTCCCACCTAGTTCAAAGGCTGACTGTTCTACTTGTCTCTGACCACAAGGAAACTGAACCAGGAAAAAAGAATTAATAAGCAGAAATGTATTAGATGAGAAAACAGACAGTATCTCTTTCATTTAGTGGGATTTAGTGGGCAGGGGAGGAGGTGTTGGTTGGTGTCAAGTTCTACTGGTAAAAAACACTTCCAGAAAAATGACCTAATTTCTTTACTTTGACAGTTAATGAACTAGAGACTTCATGTGGGCTAATGGACTCCTCTTGTGGTGACAACAAAAGGGGCTTATAGCATTTATACCTTTTGGAGAAAATTTTCAGTCACATAATTTTCTTGTGATATTTTAGCTGAAATCAACTGTATAAACTAATAGGAGTTTTGCTTCTGAGACAAGCCAAGGAGAGGGAAGATGGGAATGTGGGAGAAGGAGAGATTGAAGGATGCCGACTCCACGTTGACCCAGATCAGGTTGGGTGGGTAAAAAATAAGTTGCTATTGTCTACAGGTGTGTCTGCATGGTTAGGCTTGGACTAAAGTGACTTGGAGTAGGGATGGAGTCTGTGTTACTTAATGTCCTCAAGCCCAACACAACTAGTTGCTTTATTAAAGATTCCTTGATGAGTGATAATTAGAAAGAGGAAGAGTGACATGGATTGAATTGTGTCCCCCCAAAATATGTGTTGTAAATCCTAACCTCTATGCCGGTGGTTATATTCCCATTTGGAATTGGTTTGTCTTTGTTATGTTAATGAGACAGGATTAGTGTAGGGTGCGTTTTGAGTCAATCTCTTACAAAATATAAAAGGAGGAGTTTAAGGAAGCAGAGATGGGGGAAGGGAGATGCCAAGCTACAAGAAGATCACCAGGAGCAGAAGCTCAAAAGAGACAAGGACATTCCTCCAGAGAGAGGAAGCCTTGCCCTAGAGCCAGCACCCTGAATTTGGACTTCTAGCCTCCTAATTGTGAGAAAATAAATTTCTTTTTATTAACCAAACCCAGTGCCGTTGAGTCGATTCCAACTCATAGCGACCCTATAGGACAGAGTAGAACTGCACCATAGAGTTTCCAAGGAGCACCTGGAGGATTTGAACTGCCCACCTTTTGGTTAGCAGCCGTAGCACTCAACCACTATGCTACCAGGGTTTCCTTCTTTTTATTAAAGCCACCCACTTTTTATCATCTAGCGTTACTAGATGATCTTTTATTTTAAAATTTTGTTATTAAAAACATGATATACCACCATCAAGAGAACATTTTGATTTAAAAAAAAAAAAAGACCTCCATAATCCCATTCATAATATAACTGTTAACACTTTTGCAAATCTCCTTCTTAGTCCTAGTCCATTTCATGCATATTTTTATATAGGGGCAATAATTATACTATACGAGCCATTTAGCATTTTGATGTTTTCACCTGCATTTGTAGCAAGAATTTTTCCACCATCATTATAATTTATTTATTTAATATTTTATTATTAAAAACCAAAGAGCGTACAGCTTTCAGCGTGGATTACACTTCAGCATAAAGAAAACAAAAATGCTCACAACTGGACCAATAAGCAACATCATGGTAAACAGAGAAAATAATTGAAGTTGTCGAGGATTTCATTTTACTTGGATCCACAATCAACACCCATGGAAGCAGCAGTTAAGAAATCAAATGACGCATTGCATTGGGCAAATCTGCTGCAAAAGACCTTTTTAAAGTGTTCAAAAACAAAGATATCACTTTGAGTACTAAGGTGTGCCTGACCCAAGCCATGGTATTTTCAATTGCCTTATATGCATGCAAAAGTTGGGCAATGAATAAGGAAGATCAAAGAAGAATTGATTCATTTGAATTACGGTGTTAGCGAAGAACGTTGAATATACCATGGACTGCCAGAAAAATGAACAAGTCTGTCTTGGAAGAAGTACAACCAGAATACTCCTTGGAAGGAGTGATGGTGAGACTTCGTCTCAAATACTTTCGACGTGTTATCAGAAGGGACCAGTCCTTGAAGAAGGACATCATGCTTGGTAAGGTAGAGGGTCAGTGAAAAAGAGGAAGACCAACGAGATGTATTGACACAGTGGCTACAACAACGGAATCAAACATAGCAACGATTCTGAGGATGGCACAGGACCTTGCAGTGTTTTTTTCTATTGTATATAGTGTTGCTATGAGTTGGAACTGACTCAATGGCACCTAACAACAGTATTTTACTTATTTTTGGTGGCAATATACACAACCAAACATACATCCATTCACAATTTCTACATGAGTACTTCAATAATATTGGTTACATACTTTACATTGTGTCACCATTCTCACTCTTTCTACCCATATTATTTCATCACCATTAATTTAGGCTTTCTACCCCTTAAAGTTCTCCTTTGTGCTTTAGATTAATTGTCAAATTAAGCTCATATATATAATTTTTTATAAGAATGCTATGCTCAGCAAAAACATTTTTCATTAATTGGTGCGAAATTGTTTAGTTTAAGGATGGCTTCAAGGGATAGTTTTTTTAAAATATACAATTTATTTTGTGTTTGTTGTTGTTCAGGATATACAGCAGAACATCAAAAATACAACAATTTATACATGTAAAATTCAGTGACATTGATTACATTCTTGGAGTTGTGCAACCATTCTTAACCTACTTTTCTGAGTTGTTCCTCCCTCATTAAGTTTCCTGTCTAATCTTTCGAGTTGCTGTTGTCAATTCAATCCCATATAGATCTTAAAAGAGAACAATGCTGAAGACAGATATTTTTTTCTTTTTCTTTTTTTAATTGAACTTTAGATAAAGGTTTACAGAATAAACTAGTGTCTCATCAAACAGTACACACATTGTTGCATGACATTGGTTAACAACCCCACGACATGTTAGCATTCTCCCTTCTGAACCCTTGGTTCCCTATTACCAGCTTTCCTGTTCCCTCCTACCTTCCAGTCCCCAGCCCAGGGCTGGTGCATCCCTTTAGTCTTGTTTTGTACCATGGATCTGTTCAATCTTTGGCTGAAGTGTGAACCTCAGGAGTGACCTCATTACTGAGCTGAAAAGATGTCCGGGATCCATACTCTCAGGGTTTCTCTGGTCTCTGTCAGACCAGCAGGTCTGGTCTTTATTTTCGAGTTAGAATTTTGTTCTACATTTTTCTCCAGCTCTATCCGGGATCCTCTATTGTGATCTCTGTTAGAGAAGGTGGTGGTAGCTGGGCACCATCTTGTTGTACTGGATTCAGTCTGATGGAGCTGTGTTAGATGTGGTCCATCAGTCCTTTGGACTAAAGTTTCTCTTGCGTCTTTAGTTTTCTTCTTTCTTCCTTGCTCCCGAAGCAGTGAGACAGATGGAGTGTTCTAGGTGGCTGCTCACAAGCTTTTAAGACCCAGACGCTACTCACCAAAGTAGAATGTAGAACATTTTCTTTATAAACTCTATTATGCCAATTGAGCTAGATGTTCCCTGAGACCATGGTTCGCATAGTCCTCCGCCCAACAATTCGGTCCCTCAAGGAGTTTGGGTGTGTCTTTGCAGCTACCGTGGCCCTGTCAAGGCAGACATTTTTTATTAAACTATTGTTTGGTTTTAAGAAGACTTCAGGTGATATTTTTTATTTAAGGTGATGTAGAGACCCTAAAATTATATGGGGTCTTGACTAGAGTAAGAGAAGCTAAAGCAGGGTTCGGGCCTAGAATTCATTTTATGTGAGAATTTGTTTAAGGTTATAGGTAATGCTAGAATCTGTTTTGTATGAGTGTTTGTTAATAGTTATAGTTAATCATTATGAAAAGTTTCAGGAAGAAATTAGAGTACAAGCTGAAAGTCATTGTTTCCCCTACTTAGGGGAGGAATGTTCTTTATCGTAACCAACAAAGGGAAACTCTGGTGGCATAATGGTTAAGAGCTATGGCTGCTAATCAAAAGGTCGGCAGTTTGAATCCACCAGGTGCTTCTTGGAAACCGTATGGGGCAGTCCTACTCTGTCCTATAGGGTCACTATGAGTCGGAATTGACTTGATGGCAATGGGTTTGGTTTTTTTCTTTTTTTTTTTGATTTAACGAACAAAGAGGCTATGCTCCAGGGAAGCTATGGTTTCACAAAAGAGCGTATTACAATTTCCTTGTGACTGACCTCAGAATCCATTGCAAATCACTAAGCCAAGAACAAATGTTGCCAGGCCATTCCCAAGGAACCCTCCTAATAGTAACTAAATGGTACCTAGCTAACAAAAACTCTTTAAACCAATCATGTATTCCTGTATGTTATGTTTGCCCACCTTTGACAGTGATATGTTAATGAATAAATAATCAGGAGTTTTTTAAACTTCACTTCTTTCTGTAACAGTATGTTAGATTCCCTGATTGTGATTCAGTGGATTCTGCTAGTCTCTGTGCTCAGTGCACACAGGCAGGTCCCTTATCTGAATGATAGTCTTTGGCTTGGCTTAATAAAAATCTCTTTTGACTAAATTTGAGATTGGGGTCTTTTTCCCTATGACATTTTGTTGGGAGTGGCAGAATCCAAAGCCATCTTTCTTTGGTGGGACACTTGAGGGGCTGAGTACTGGAACAGGTCCCACTGACAGGATCCCTTGTGTCCTACTGTTTCCACAGACCCCAGGGACCCTGTGGAGGTAAGCGCTCTTGGATTTGAACCTCATAATTTACAATGCAGTTTTCCAAGATCTTTTATTAAGCATTTTGTTGTATTTTTCTGTTTGGATTCTCTCAGACATCTTGGTAAGCTTTTACTTGTTTGTGTTGTTTAAATTTGAACATCTCAGTCAGTACAGAGGTAAATGTATTTTCAAAGAGTATTTCTTTGTAGTTCGGGAAAAGCTGAAAGTAATTCTCTGTATAGGTGGCTTGTCTCTAAGATTGCTCAAAGGTGAAGTTTGTCTGCCATCTAGTGATGAGTGGTTGTATCTGCGGATTTCTGAATTCTGATTTGCATGTGCTGAAGTTCTGGTAAGATGAGGAAATGACGCTTATGGACCACATTACAATGCCATGTCCTTGCCAGAGATAAAGTTTCAGACCAGTGGCTGGCCTAGGAAATGTTTGAGCTCAGTAAAAATTCACTTTTCTGCACAGTGGACTGGAAAAAGGAAGCTGTAAATAATCAGCAAAGTTAAGTTTTCAGGCATCTAATTAAAAATTTCTCTGCTTCTTTGTCTGCCATTCCCTCTGCCCCCAACCTGTCTCTACTTGAAACTAAAAACACCCTTAATTCTGAACTTTCATCCTTAATTAAAAAAAAAAAAAAGACTTACTGAAAAAATCACTCCTGCTGCCAAGACTAACAGGTTGGCTCATAAACTACCTCAAACCATAGAAACAAAAAAGACAAGTAACTACAAAACCAGCCAAGTGAGAAATTACACACTGGCTGAAAAGATGCCCAGGCCAGTCTTGCTTTAGAGCAAGAAGGCTGAAGAAATACTTTAAAAGACCCAGAAAAAGGAAAAAGACACATGCTTATAAAGCCAAGAAAAGCAAAAGCTTAAATAGAAACAGCAGGTTAAAAAAATCCCCAGAAATGGAGCCAGACACAGTGGATATAGATTTACTAAATCCTCAGAAATTTATTGAAAATTTCATAAAAATGTAATAATTTCCTGCTTCTAGATGGTATTACCTGTTGCCACTGAGTTGATTCTGACTCATAATGACCCTATAGGACAGGGTAGAACTGCCTCATAGGGTTTCCGTGGAGCTGCTGGTGGAGTTGAGCTGCCGACCTTTTGGTTAGAAACTGAGCTCTTAACCACTGTGCCACCAGGGCTTGTAGTTGGTATTAGACTGTTTAAATAAAGCATACATCAATAGTAAGCTAAGCTCCTTTTAGGTGCCACCCATAAAATCTTTCTCAAGAAGAATTAATTGTGCAAAAGTTCAAAACTTCAAACAAAGGGAAAAAAGAAATTGTTTCATCTTCCTATAATTCAGAATTTACTTTTATCCTTGCATTTAGGAAGAGATAAATAATTCTCTTATTAGAAAAATACTGGTAAAAACCTACCAACTATGTAATTTCTCATTGTTCTGAGTGCCAAGAAATGAGATAAATAATGCAAAAATAATTTTTACCAAATGAATGAAAAAGACAATAAAACTGTTGTCATGGATTGAATTGTATTCCCCCAAAATATATGTCAACTTGGCTAGGCCATAATTCCTGGTATTGTGTGATTGTCCATTTTGTCATCTGATACCATTTTCCTATGTGTTGTAAATCCTGCCTCTATGATGTTAATGAGGCAAGATTAGAGGCAATTATGTTCATGAGGTAGGACTCAATCTATAAGATTATGTTGTGTTTTAAGTCAGTCTCTTTTTAGATATAAAAGAGAGAAGCAAGTGGAGAGACAGGGGACCTCATACCACCAAGAAACAAGAGCCAGGAGAAGAGTGTGTCCTTTGGACCTGGGGTCCCTGTGCTGAGAAGCTCCTCAGCCAGGGAAGATTGATGACAAGGACTTTCCCCCAGAGCTGATAGAGAGAGAAAGCCTTCCCCTGGAGCTGACAACCTGAATTCTGACTTCTAGCCTCCTTGACTGTAAGAGAATAAATTTCTGTTTATTAAAGCCATCCACTTGTGGTATTTCTGCTATAGCAGCACTAGATAACTAAGATAACTGCCTCAAAATTGATTGTTACTCTTATAAAAACTGTAATAGAGTCTATCCTAATTTATTTCTGAGCACTTACAACCTTACTGAAATAACTCTGGATAGCCTTAAGAAACATCAGCAAGTAGCTCAAATTTATAAATAAAAAGACTAGGAAGAGGGGGGCTGTTATCAAGACCCTGATACAAAACTATTAACACAGCCAAACAGCAAATTAGTTTTACCTAAATATTAACATGTTCCCATGATTCGATATCTGCATGAGGGCTCCCATTTAAAGTTTCACCTGGAGATTTCCTCTGCCTTCAGGATCAATGCTTAAGTGGCAGATGGATTTCATTCAGCTTCTACCCCCAAATAATTGTAAGTTTATATTAGTGATAATTTGTGAGTTTTTCCCTTAAGTTGGCACTTTTCCCTGCCAGAGTGCTGCTGCTGTTTTTGTAGCCAAGAAATTCCTTTAAAATATTATTTCTACTTAAGTAGATCATTTTTCTGAACATATTCTACATTTTTTACTGGGATTTTGAGCTGGTCAAATTCATTTATCTGTTTGTGTGTTTTGCCTTTTTTACTTTCATTTTTCAGTTCACTCTCTAAATGTTTTAACACATTCAAATTCACAGGGGGAGGTGACTGTTGTTTTCTCTGTGTTTTTTTTTTTTTGCTAGCATGTGCAGGTTAATAGTTCTGCAAATATGCCTATTTTAATTAGTTTGTCTGTTGTTTACAATCAATTTAAAACTAGTTAAACAAAATGCTAGAACTCGTTTTCTGTTAAAATAACTCACATTTACCCAAGAATTGCTGTATACATTTTGAGAAACTTTGATAGTCTATTTAAAAAGTGCACTTAAAAAGATAAATCATTTATTTTGATTGAGATAACAAAGCTTGAAAAGAAACAAATTATTCTGTTATTTTGCTAAAGTATCCTATGAAGCATGCAAAAACCAGAATTACGAAAATACAATAATTTCTTACCTCCAGATAGTATTATTAAATTAAGTTTTAATATTTCCTTAAAGAAAGTGCTCCAATTGCTTTAATAACAAGTGGTTGTATAAGTTTAATATTCCAAATATTTCCAGGAATTAATAAAGATGAATTTGTCCTGATAAAGATTTTTATGTTTTGTAATATGTCAATTTTAAAAGCAAAATCTTTCCTAGTAATTTTAGATAATTTTATTGTATGAACTATGTTTTATTTCGGGAAAAAGAATAATTTTATTAATTCCAGAATAAGAAGAAAGTTCAACTGATTACAGTAATTATATTTTGTACCATATAAGGTAACTTACTAATATTAGGCTAAATTAATGGATATTCATTATAATTAAAACTTAAAGACTCTTACTTGTATGCCACAGAAAAAGTATATATATACACACATATGTGTACATATGTATATATATGCATATGTGTGCATATATATTGTAAAAATGGCTTGGGGGCAGTGTCTGATCTCCTCCAACCCCACAAAGGGGAAGAAGAACCAAAATCAACAGTGCAAGGCTGATTCCCACGAGGTGGAAGCCAGACAAGCCTCCTCTCTCCGCTATCTTTACTAATTCTGACACACACCATCTCTCACACAGCACTCTCTGCTTCTCTGCTGGGTTCAATAATTCATTGCAATGGCCACACAGAACTCACAGACCATATTCACAATTATGGGGTTTATTTAGGAAGTACCAGTTACAATTCAGGCTCAAGAACACTCAAGATACAGTTCTTCCACCAGAATAGGCTCTCCCCAGCTGTGCTCACAAGCATGCCTCTCCCTGGCCTTCAATCTCTCAGCTTCCTCCGTGGGCTGAGAAGCCCACCACACCTTCTCCTGTTTCCAGGTCTCTGCTGCTGGGTCTCTTCTGCTTGTCTCTCCTACTTTGGTGGTGATGGGCTCCTCCACTCTGCTCTGGAATTGCCATCAAGTCAATTCTGACTCATAGTGACCCTATGAACAGAGTGGAACTGTTCCACAGGGTTTCCAAGCAGTGGCTGGTGGATTCAAACTGCCGACCTTTTGATTAGCAGCTGAGCTCTTAACCACTGCACCACCGGGGCTCTGAATATATATATATATATTTAGACCTGAAGACAAATATGTTCATTTTATGACACTTGAAGTGTTATATATATAAAAAAAGTGTTATAGTCTAAGCAATATGGGACAAAGGCAACAAATTTGAGAAACTTATTGAAGAGTTTTGTTTAATGTAATCAAGGTTCTGGTTTATTGCAACTGAAGGTTTATTGAGTTAATTCACAAGAATTTTTAAGAGCTTAAAGTCAAATAGCATATAAAACAAAGAATTGGATTTCCCACTGTTAAGGTAACGAAACTTTCCTTAATTACTAGGTTAAAGTGTTAATTTCATTCTTTATACAACCTGCCTTGAAGGCACAGGTTCAACAAAATAAATTCCTGAATCAAAAACATGGGTAGCTAAAAAAAAAAAAAAAACCTAAGGTTTTTACTTTTAAAATATTTACTTTAAATAACAAAGTATTTTTTCTCAGTAATCTATAATAAACTTCTGACAACTTTGAAAGTTACAACTTTGAAACTAGAAGCCACAAAAGATTTGTTTCTGTTTTATGAACACAAGCACATGATATTATGTCATAATTTTATTAATTCAGTTGCTGACTTGGTTACTATTTTGTTTCTTTTAAATCTAGCATTATCAAAGTCAATGGTTTCAACTAATGAATACACACCATTTACCCATAAAGTTTTTATTACCATTCAAATGTTTAGCTTAATATATTCTTGATATATTCTGAGTATATGGTACCATGTGTCAAGATTTTTACGTGTTATATCTGAAGCTTTTTGGATATGAGAATAATCATTAAGTTTAAAGATTTTTTTTGTCTAAAGTTTTAATTTGGTTTAGTTGGCTTTGCATTACTTTTGTAATGAAGGCTCATTAAGTCTTTTCATGTTTAAGAATTATTGTTATAAGTTACCATGACTTGTCAGTTTGTTGTACTGTGGTGGCTTGCATATTGCTGTGTTACTGGAAGCTTTACCATCAGTATTTTAAACACCAGCAGGTTCACCCTTGGTGGACAGGTTTCCGCGGAGCTTCCACACTAAGACAGACTAGGAAGAGGGACCTGGCAGCCTACATCTGAAAAAACTGGCCAGTGAAAACCTTATGAATAGCAGCAGAACATTGTCTGATATAGTGCCAGAAGATGAGCCCTTCAGGTTGGAAGGCACTCAAAACATGACTAGAGAAGAGCTGCCCCTCAAAGTCAACCTAAAAGATGTGGATGAAGTCAAGCTTTCTGGACCTTCATTTGCTGATGTGGCATGACTCAAAATGAGAAGAAACAGCTGCAAACATCCACTAATAATAGGAACATGGAATGTACCAAGTATGAATCTAGGAAAATTGGATGTTGTCAAAAATGAAAAAGAATGTATAAACATCAGTATTGTAGACATTAGTGAGCTGAAATGGACTGGTGTTGGCCATTTGGAATTGGAAAATCATGTGGTCTACTATGCTGGGAATGGCAAATTGAAGAGGAATGGCATCATGTTCATTGTCAAAAAGACCATTTCAAGATCTATCCTGAAGTACAACACTGTCAGTGATAGGAAAATATCCATACACCTACAACAAAGATCAATTGATATGACTATTTTTCAAATTTATGCACCAACCATTAAGGCCAAAGATGAAGAAATTGAAGATTTTTACCAACTTCTGCAGTCTGATATTGATCAAACATGCTACCAGGATGCATTGACAATTACTGATGATTGGAATGTGAAAGCTGGAAACGAAGAAGGATTGGTAGTTGGAAAGTATGACCTTTGTGATAAAAACAATGCCAGAGATCGCATGATAGAATTTTGCAAGGCCAATGACTTCTCCATTGCAAATACCTTTTTTCAACAACATAAATGGCGACTGTACAAGTGGACCTCACCAGATGGAATACACAGGAATCAAATCGTCTATATCTGTGGAAAGAGATGATGGAAAAGCTCAATATCAACAAGTAGAACAAGGCCAGGGGCTGACTGGGGAGCAGACCATCAGTTGCTCATATGTAAGTTCAAGTTGAAGCTGAAGAAAATTAGAACAAGTCCATGAGAGTTGTGGAATGACATCAGGGACATCATACATGAAGAAAGCAAGAGGTCATTAAAAAGACAGGAAAGAAAGAAAAGACCAAAATCAATGTCAGAAGAGAATTGAAAAATTTTATAAAGTTGCTCTTGAACATAGAGTAGCTAAAGTGAACAGCAGAAATAATGAAGTCAAAGAGCTGAACAGAAGATTTCAAAGGGTGGCTGGAGAAGACAAAGTAAAGTATTATAATGACATGTGCAAAGACCTGGAGTTAGAAAACCAAAAAGGAAGGACACTCTTGGTGTTTCTCAAGCTGAAGGAACTGAAGAAAAAATTCAAGCCTCAAGCTGCGATATTGAAGGATTCTATGGGGAAAATACTAAGCGATGCAGGCAGTATCAAAAGAAGATGGAAGAAATAAACAGAGTTACCATACCAAAAAAAAACAAACAAAACAAAACTGGTCAACATTCAACCATTCAGGAGGCAGTATATGATCAAGAACTGATGGTACTGAAGGAAGAGGTCCAAGCTCCACTGAAGGCATTGGCAAAAAACAAGGCCCCAGAAACTGAAAAATACCAGTTGAGATGTTTCAACAAACAGATGCACCACTGGAGGTGCTCGTTTATCTACCTATGCCGACAAATTTTGAAGACAGCTACCATGCCAACTGACTAGAAGAGATCCATATTTGTACCATTCCAAAGAAAAGTGATCCAACAGAATATGGAAATTATTGAACAATATTATTAATATCACACACAAGTAAAATTTTGCTGAAGATCATCAACATGAATGCAGCAGTACATTGACAGGGAATTGCCAGAAATTCAAACAAGATTCAGAAGAGGATGTGGAATGAGGGATATCATTGCTGATGTCCATTGGATCCTAGCTGAAAGCAGAGAATACCAGAAAGATGTTTACCTGTGTTTTATTGACTATGCAAAGGCATTTGATGGTGTGGATCATAACAAATTATGGATAATATTGTTGTCTTAGTTATCTAGTGCTGCTATAACAGAAATGCCACAAGTGGGTGGATTTAACAAAAAGAAATTTATTTCTTCACTGTAAAGTAAGCTAAAAGTACAAATTCAGGATGTCAGCTCCAGGGGAAGGCTTTCTCTCTCTGTCGGTCTTCTCATCAATCTTCTCCTGGTCAAGGAGATTTTCAGGCCCAGCGACCCCAGGTCCAAAGGATACGCTCTGTTCCCGGCAGTGCTTCTTGTTGGTATGAGGTTCCCAACTCTCTGCTTGCCTTCCTTTTCTTTTATCTCTTGAGAGATAAAAGGTGGTGCAGGCCACACCCCATGGAAACTCCCTTTACATTGAATCAGGGATGTGACCTGGGTAAAGGTAGTGTTACAATCCCACCCTAATCCTCTTTAACATAAAATTAGAATCGTAAAATGGGGAACAACCACAGAATACTGGGAATCATGCCCTAACCAAGCTGACACGTATTTTTGGGGGAACACAATTCGATCCATGACAATTGTGAAGAACTGGAATTCCAGAACACTTAATTGTGCTCATGAGGAACCTGTACATAGATCAAGAGGCAGTTGTTTGACCAGAATGAGGGGGATACTGCATGGTTTAAAGTTAGGAAAGGTGTGGGTCAGTGTTGTATCCTTTTGCCATACCTACTCAATCTATATGCTGAGCAAACAATCTGAGAAGCTGGACTCTATGAAGAAGAATGGGGCATCAAAATTGGAGGAAGACTCATTAAGAACCTGTAATATGCTGATGACACAACGTTGCTTGCTGCAAGTGAAGAGGACTTGAAGCACTTACTCATGAAGATCAAAGACCACAGCCTTCAGTATGGATTACATCCCAACATAAAGAAAACAAAAATCATCACAACTGGACCAATAAGCAACATCATGATAAACAGAGGAAAGACTGTTCGTAAAGGATTTCATTTTACTTGGATCCACAATCAACGCCCATGAAAGCAGCAGTCAAGAAATCAAATGACGCATAGCATTGGGCAGATCTGCAAAAGATCTTTTTAAAGTGTCAAAAAACAAAGATGTCATTTTAAGGACTAAGGTGCCCTTGACCCAAGCCATGGTGTTTTCAATTGCTTCAGATGCATGTGAAAGCTTGGCAATGAATAAGGAAGACTGAAGAAGAATTGATGCCTTTGAATTATAGTTTTGGCAAAGAATATTGACTATACCATGGACTGCCAGAAGAATGAACAAATCTCCCTTGGAAGAAATACAGCCAGAATGCTCCTCAGAAGCAAGGATGGCGAGACTTTGTCTCACATACTTTGGACATGTTATCAGGAGGCACCAGTCCCTGGAGAAGAACATCATGCTGGGGAAAGCAGAGGATCAGTGAAAAACAGGAAGACCCTCAACGAGACGGATTGACACAGTGACTGTATCAATGGGCTTAAGCATAACAACAATGTGAGGATGGCACAGGACTGGGTAGTGTTTCCTCTTGTACATAAGGTTAATATGAGTCGGAACCAACTCAATGGCACCAAACAACATTATAAGTTCACCATAGCGATTTTCATATTTATCATTCACAGATAAGTTTTATGCTGCTAATTCACTAGAAATGCAACAGAATGGATTGTATCAGACTCATAAAAAGAACCATAGTATTTTTAACATAGATGCCATTGGACTAAATCAAGATTTTAAAACTCTTATGTAGAAACTGACAGAGTTTTTCAAGTTGCTGCTAATCCAGAGTAACATGGAACCAAAACTGACTACGTGGGTCTGAATAAACTAAAAGAATTATTATAAAATTTATATAAAAATGTTGCTATGTTCAATGTTCTATTATCTAGATATAAAAAATGATTTTTTTCATTTCTTTCCCATGTTAGTCCAGATATGTATTTCAATAGTGTAATCATTTAAGTTCTATTTTTTATGTACTTTAAATAGGGTTAGAAGATGTCATAGCACATGTCAAAAATTCGGAGTATTTTAAATGATTTGCCCATAGACTCCAAGAAATGAATGCTAAAATGACTATAATAAGAAAAGTGGCTCTTCAAAACCTCATGGCCCTCCCTCATGTTGTTTATGGAGCCCTCGTGGTGCAGTGGTTAAGAGCTTGGCTGCTAACCAAAAAGTCAGCAGTTTGAATCCACCAGCTGCTCCTTGAAAATCCTATGAGGCAGTTCTACTCTGTCCAGTAGGGTTGCTATGAGTTGGAATTGACTTGAAGGCAACAGGTTTTTTTTTTTTTTTTTTTTTATGTTATTTATACTGACTCTAATATTGTTAAGTTTCACCAAATTTTAATCCAATACTCTAAGAATGTTTTCACAGGTTAAAGGAGCTTTTGACAACCAACAACCCATAACCCCCAATCTGCCTAATACTGTTCCAGAGAACTAAATATATTTATATTAGAAAAGACATCAGTTAAAAGGTTCCCTGTCACCTCATTGAAAAGGACCGTATGTAGTTCTCCTAGCTAACCCTTGTGCTACAAAATTACAGAGAGTTAAGACCTGGATACACCTCTCTCAACTGAAAAAATCTACTGCTTCTACTTGGACAGTTCAACCAACTAAAGGACTCAAACTAAAATTGAAAAATCACCAGGATGGGAAACAGATAAAATCTGGGGTGACAACATCAAAATACATCAAAAAGTGGTTTGAATTCACTCCATTCCTCCTATGGCTATACCTTCTTTTTCTGATTTATTCAGTTAGTTACCACAAGGAATAGAGTCATGGCTGAAAACACTGTTACAAACTGGATTGATTATCCTAATATTCATTGTGACTGTTACTAGAATTGTTAAATGTGTTTTAAATTGCAAATCCAAATTAAGAATTTCAACACCACCAAAACAACTTATGTACATTGACTCTGCTGACTTTTGTAACATGGTAGATGGATCCTGCAACCTATTTTAGATTCAGTGAGAAGCTCAGGTATTCCTCCAATTTGGCCTAGGTGTCTGAGTCATTACCCTCCCAGATAACAATATCTGGATGAGGTACATAGCGAAGAAACAGATGGTATCTGACTAAATAGCTATGTCGTGAGTTTAAAGCCCTGAAGCAGGACGGGCCATCATCTAGGATATAGAGACCATGCTACGGAGATCCCATATTAAGATTATTGAAGACGGCTGCTCAATCATAGTATGGTCAAGAAACCCAGAGCTGCCTGGGAACTAAGGTACTGGTGGTCCTCAACTATGGAGAAAAAGACTCAACACCAAAAATAAGACTGGCATAACCATGAAGGTTGAGCTGCCATCTGGGAGCAACCCATGCAGAAGGAAGTGTGCCCACAAGTGTGATCAAAGGATGATCTTTGAATTCCTTGATCAAAAGGAGGTAATGATACAGAAACCCTAAAATTATATGAGGTCTTGACCATAGTAAGGGAAGCTAAAGCAGGTTCAGGTCTAGAATCCATTTCATGTGAGAATTTGTTTAAGATTATAGGCAATGCTAGAATCCATTTTGTGTGTTTGTTAAAAGCTATAGTTAATTATTATGAAAAGTTCCAGGAAGAAATGAAAGTACATGCTGAAACTCATTGTTTCCACTACCTAGGGGAGGAATGTTTCATGAAAGATACTTTATCTTAACAAACAAATAGGCTATGCTACAGGGAAGTTATGCTTTCACAATGGAGCATATTGCAATTTCCTTGTGACTGACCTGAGAACTCGCTGTAGGTCACTAAGCGAAGAACAAATGTTCATGAGTTGTTCCTAAGGAAATCTCCCCATAGTAACTAAATGGTATCTAGCCAACAAAGACTCTTTAAACCAATCATGTATTCTCATGTTTTTCTGCCTTTAACAATGATGTATTAATAAATAACCAATCAGAATTTTTTAAACTTCACTCCCTTCTGTAAACAATATATTAGAGACTCCCTGATTGTGATTCAGTGGATTCTGCTAGTCTCTTGTGCCCAGTGTATGTTGGTAGTTCACTCATTCAAATGATTGTCTTTGTCTTGGCTTAATAAAAATCTCTTTTGATTAAATTTGTCTCTTTTTCCCTATGACAAATGTTTAAAGTTTAAAGATTATCTCAGGACAATAGTTTCAGGGGTTCATCCAGCCTCCATGGTTCCAGAAATTCTGGATTCCATGACAGTCTGGAATTCTGTTCTGCATTTCCCCCTTTTGATCCAGATTCTTCTATTGAATCATTACTCAAATGTGGGACAGTTTTGGTTCAAGGTTTAAAGATTATTTTTGGGCATTTGTTTCACGGTTCCCTCAATCTCAATGGATCCAGTAAGTCTGATTTCTATATGAGTTTGAAGTTCTGTTCCATGCTTTTCCTCTTTTTGATCAGGATCCATCTATTGGGTTATTTTTTTTTTGGTATTGTTGTTGAGGGTTGCTCTGTGGCCTAAGATGTGGTCTATTCTGGAGAACGTTCCATGTTCATTGGAAAAGAATGTGTACTTTGCAGCTGTTGGATGGAGTGTTCTATATATGTCTACGAGATCAAGTTGGCTGATTGTGTTCTTTAGTGCTTCTGTATTTTTATTGAGTTTCTTTCTAGATATTCTGTCCTTTATTGAGAGTGGTGTGTTGAATCCTCCTACTATTATTGTGGAACTGTCAATTTCTGTTTTCAGTGCTGTTAGAGTTTGTTTTATGTATTTTGGAGCCCTGTCAAATAATAGTCATTGGGTATGTAGATGTTTATTATGGTTAAGTCTTCATGATGGATCGTTCCTTTAATCATTATATAGTGCCCTTCTTTGTCTTTTATGATGGATTTTGTTTTAATGTCTCTCTTACCTGAGATTAGTATTGCCGCTCCTGCTCTTTTTTGGTAGTTATCTTGTTGATGTATTTTTTTCCATCCTTTGATTTTTAATAAATTTACATCTTTGTTTTGAAGGTGTGTCTCTTGTAGACAGCATATTGATGAATCCTGTTTTTTTTTTTTTTTTTTTATCCATTCTGTCACTCTGTGTCTCTTTATGGGTGCATTTAGGCCATTTACATTCAGTGTAGTTACCGATAAGTGTGAGTTTATTCCTGTCATTTTATAGTGCTTTTTTTTTTTTTTTGTGGTGCTAACATTTTCTTTGTGCTGAGTTCCTTTTGTTTGTGGATTTCTTTTGTTTTTGTAGATTTTGTTTTTATTGAGACTTGATGTTTTTCTTCTTTATTTTGAAGACAAGCTGTGTTAACTTTCTTTGTGGTTACCTTGAAATTTACACTTATCTTCTTAGGTTTGAACCAGTCTGTTATTACTTGGTATCGCCTTGCCTTCCTCTCCATTAGAAAGTTCTATACCTATACCGTTTATTCCCTTTTTTTTTTTAAATAATTTTTATTGTGCTTTAAGTGAAAGTTTATAAGTCAAGTCAGTCTGTCACATATAAGCTTATATACACCTTACTCCATACTCCCACTTACTCTCCCCCTAATGAGTCAGCCCGCTCCCTCCTTCCAGTCTCTCCTTTCGTGCCAGTTTTGCCAGTTTCTAACCCTCTCTACCCTTCCATCTCCCCTCCAGACAGGAGATGCCAACACAGTCTCAAGTGTCCACCTGATACAAGTAGCTCACTCTTCATCAGCATCTCTCTCCTATCCATTGTCCATTCCCTTCCATGTCTGATGAGTTGTCTTCGGGAATGGTTCCTGTCCTGGGCCAACAGAAGGTTTGGGGACCATGACCACCGGCATTCCTCTAGTCTCAGTCAGACCATTAAGTCTGGTCTTTTTATGAGAATTTGGGGTCTGCATCCCACTGTTCTCCTGCTCCCTCAGGGGTTCTCTGTTGTGCTCCCTGTCAGGGCAGTCATCGGTTGTGGCCGGGCACCATCTAGTTCTTCTGGTCTCAGAATGATGTAAGTCTCCGGTTCATGCGGCCCTTTCTGTCTCTTGGGCTCGTAGTTATCGTGTGACCTTGGTGTTCTTCATTCTCCTTTGATCCAGGTGGGTTGAGACCAATTGATGCATCTTAGATGGCCGCTTGTTAGCATTTAAGACCCCAGATGCCAAACTTCAAAGTGTATTCCCTCTTTTATTGTTTTGATATTGTTGTCATTTACAGATTAATCTCTCTGGATCCCTGCTGCAATTGTTTTGGTTTTGGATAGTCCTTGAAAGTTCATTTCTTAGGCTGGTATCTACCTGCTACAATCTTGCATCCTAGATTCAGGCTGTGGTCTGATGTTGTTTGTTCTCAGATTGATAATAATTCTTGTAAGTTTGGTTTGGTTTTTACATATCCCCTTAATTTCTGTTTATCTGTAAATGTCCTAGTTTCACCATCATATTTGAATGAAAGTTTTGAAGAATATAGTATTCTTGGTTGGCAATTTTTTTCTTTCAAGGTTTTATATACGTCATCCCACCACCTTCTTGCTTGCATGGTTTCTGCGGAATAATCAGAGCTTAGTCTTATTGTTTCTCCTCTGTATGTGACTTTTTGTTTTTCTCAAGCTGCTCACAGGATTTTTTCTTTGTCTTTGGTTTTGGTGAGTGTGATTATGATATGCCTTGATGATTTTCTTTTGGGGTCTATCCTATACGGGATTTGCTGAGTTTGTTGGATGGTCAGCTTTTCATCATTCATGATATTAGGGAAGTTTTCTGTCAGCAATTCTTCAATGATCCTCTCTGTTTTCTGTTTTCTCCCCCTGTTCTGGAACTTCGATCACTCACAAATTTTTGCTTTTGATTGTATCCCACATAACTCTCAGGGTTTCTTCACTTTTCTTTGTTCTTTTTTCTGATTTTCCCTCAGAGTTGTAGCCAAGTGTTTGTCTTTAATTTCACTGATTATGTCTTCCATCATTTCAAACCTGCCCCTTCAATGACACTGTCTGCTTCTGAAATCTTGTTGTTTATCTTTTGGATTTCTAATTGTTGTTTTTGTATGATTTCTAGTTGTGAATTTATTTTGGCATTTTGTTTCTGTATTATTTTCCTGAATTCTTCCATTTTTTTGTCTGTATTTTTCCATGAATTTGTCTGCCTTTTCCATGAGTTTGTCTATTTTTTCCTCATTTTTGTCTGCTTCTTCCTTCAACTCTTGGATTGCTCTGAATATTAGAGATTTGAATTCCCTGTCAGGTAGTTCTAATGCCTTTTCTTCTACTGGAAAGTCATCAGGTGTGTTATTCTGGACACCTACTGGAACCACCCTGTCCTTTTTTTTAAAAAAAAATATGTTTTGATATTGTCTGCTGTCTTTGGGACATTCAGTAGTCATTTTCTTCATCTCTTGATTGTAGATTTGTTTGTTTCATCCTGCTTTTTTGTTTTATTTGGTTGTGTCTGAGCAGACAGGATGTGCATTCTTTGTTGTTTGGTCATCTGTAGTCATGGTACTTTTCACCTCCTTGTCCAAAGAGCAGGGCCAGTCATTCAGCTATGGTGCAACAGAGCAGATCCAGCTGAAGGGGAGGGGCTGGAATGGGTCATTTGTGGCACATACTAGGGCCAACAGGGCAGGCCAGGTATCAGTGCTGGGCAGTTTCCAGTAGACCACACCTGTGCTGCTTGGGGGTGTGATGCTCAGTGCACGGTGTAGGTTGGCAAGAGAGGGAGGAGGTTGTAATGTGTGGAGCTAATAGGGGTATGCGAAAGAGGAGAGAGAGGAGAGAAAAACAGGAGCCCAAAACAAACATGCAAACAAAGAAAAAAAGAGTGCTAAGGGAGTTTGCTGTTGCAGTGGATAGATGAGAAACTGAGAAATGGAGAAAAGGAAAAAGAAAAAAAGGGGGAAAAGAAACAAAAAATAACTAGATAAAAATTTGGAAAAGAAAAAAAGGAAAGAAAACCCCCCAGGAGTCCCAGAGTCACACCGGTGGGGCTGCTAAGACTAGGGAAGTGGCTCCCAGGCTGTGCAGTATAGCCTGGCTAGAAGAGGTATAGATGTCACACAGCAGGTATTCAGGAGACCGGAAAAGAAGATAAGTATAGAGAGATGAGAACTGAGAAATGGAGAAAGACAGGGAAAACCAGAGAGAAAGAAAGAAAGAGAGGGGAAAGAGAGAAAAAAATGCCCCCAGGGATCCCACCTAGGTGGCTGTGCAGATTGGGGGAGTGGCTCCTAAGCTATGAAGTGCAGCCTGGCTAGAAGGGGCTCCCAAGCTGTGAAAAGAAAAAGAAAACAAAGAAAGCAAAACAAAGAAGAAGAAAAAAAAAAAGCCCCAGGCCTCCCACCAGCGTGGTGTCTCAGGCAGGGGGCGTGGTTCCCCAATTGAGTATGGCTTCATAGCCTTTCAAGAAGCAAAAATGGCACATGGAGCCAGGTGTTCCACAGAAAGGAGGGGGAAGTGGTAGGAGGCACAGAAGAAACCGAAAGAGAAGAGAACCAACAGCAGCTCAGGTACTGAGCAGGGCGAATCCAAGCAGCCTGAGGCCAATGCAGTTGCCTCCCGGCCAAGACACTGCTGCTGCTGAGAAGAAGCAGAGGAGGTTGGCGGGGGGTCGGGGGGAGGAAGGAGGTGGTTAGGAAAGTGTATATCGGGTGCTCTGTCTCCTGCTGGGAACTTCGTGAAGCTGCTTTCCCATACTCCCTGTCCGCCGATCTCTGACATGGGTGGGTCGAATCCAGGCGGCACAGAAGCTGCACTTCCTGGCCGGCCAAGCCACTGCAGCCAGCCAGCAAGCTTGGAGATAGAGCAGTGGGGAGAGAATGGGTGTGTGTGTGTGTGAAAGCGTGTATCGCTGCTTACCGATGCTCTGTCTCCTTCTGGGAGTTATGCAAAGCTGCTTTCCCTTGCTCCTTGTTGACGGATCCCCAACAGGAGCCCAAGATGGCGGATCCATGCTGTGTTAGCTGATGGGTCCTTCAGCACGTATCTCTCATCGCTCTCTGTCATCTGTCAGTTTCTTATTCCGTTTGGTACTTGACTGAGTTCTTTATCTCTTCATTTGACACTTCAGGTTCCAGGAATGACTATTGTCTCTGTTTTACTTAGTTTTTTGGGTCTTTGCTGTGGAGGGATGGCGTGGTGCTTCTGTCTATGATGCCACGTTGGCCTGAAGAGCCATCTTTTGGGTTCCTGATCAAAGCGTCCAGCAATGGCAGTCAGGCAGCATCCGTTTCTCCTAGTCTCATGGTAATGGACGTAGTTTATGGAGGCAATTTAAACCTGCAGTCCATTTCCTTCTCTGATTCCTGGGTCTTTTTCTTCCTCTGTATAATTTATTTATTTTTCTAAGTTTTATTTATTTTGTTGTTGAGAATATATACAGCAAAACATTCAACATAATGTTTTGTATAATTTATTTTTGTTATTGTTAGGTGCCGTCGTTCCAACTCATAGAGACCCTATGTACAACAGAATGAAACTCTGCCCAGTCCTGCATCATCCTCATAAACGTTATGCTTGAGCCCATTGTTGTGGCCATTATGTCAATCCATGTCATTGAGGGTCTTCCTCTTTTTTTCTGACCCTCTACTTTACCAAGCATGATGTCCTTCTCCAGGGACTGATCCCTCCTGATAACATGTCCAAAGTATGTGAGACAAAGTCTCGCCGTCCTTGCTTCTAAGGAGCGTTCTGACTGTACTTCTTCCAAGACAGATTTGTTTGTTCTTTTGACAGTCCGTGGTATATTCACTATTCTTCACTAACGCCACAATTCAAAGGCATCAGTTCTTCTTTAGTCTTCCTTATTCGTTGTCCAGCTTTTGCATGCATACGAGTTCAGCTCTTTGACTTCATCATTTTAAGAGCAAGTTTCGGAGTCTCTTCTGACATTGATTTTAGTCTTTTCTTTATTTCCTGTCTTTTTTTGTTGTTGTACTTTAGATGAAAGATTACAGAACAAAGTAGTTTCTCATTAAACAGTTAGTACACGTTGTTTTATGGCATTGGTTAACAACCCCATGACATATCAACATTCTCCCTTCTCAACCTTAGGTTCCCTATTACCAGCTTTCCTGTCCCCTCCTGCCTTCTAGTCCTTGCCCCTGGGCTAGTGTGCTCCTTTAGTCTAATTTTGTTTTATGGGCCTGTCCAATCTTTGGCTGAAGGGCGAACCTCAGGAGTGACTTCATTACTGAGCTGATAGGGTGTCTGGGGGCCACACTATCAGGGAGTCTCCAGTCTCTGTCAGGCCAGCAAGTCTGGTCTTTCTTCCTGAGTTAGAATTTTGTTCTACGTTTTTTTCCCCAGCTCTGCCTGGGACCCTCTATTGTGATCCATGTCACAGCATTTTGTTGTGGTAGCCAGGCACCATCTAGTAGGACTGGACTCAGTCTGGTGGAGGCTGTGGTAGATGTGGTCCATTAGTCCTTTGGACAATCTTTCTCTTGTGTCTTCCTTGCTCCCGAAGGGGTAAGACCAGTGGAGTATCCTTTATGGCCGCTCACAGGCTTTTAAGACCCCAGATGCTACTCATCACAGTAGAATGTAGAACATTTTCTTTATAAACTATGTTATGTCAGTTGAGGTAGATGTTTCCTGAGACCATGGTCCCCACAGCCCTCGGCTCAGCAGTTCAGTCCCTCAGGGAGTTTGGATGTATCTATGGAGCTTCCCTGACCTTGCCTCGTACAAGTTGTGCTGGCTTCGCCAGTATTGTGTACTGTCTTACCCTTCACCAAAGTTATCACTTACCTATTGTCTATTTATTGTTTTTCCATCCCCACCCATCCCCTCCCTTGTAACCATCAAAGATTGTTTCTTTCTGTGTGTAAACCTTTTCATGAGTGGTGGTTTCATACAATATTTGTCCTTTTGTGATTGACTCATTTCACCCAGCATAATGTCCTCTGGATTCATCCATGTTATGAGATGCTTCACAGATTCGTCGTTTTTCTTTAACGTTGTGAAATGCTCCATTGTGTGTATGTACCACAATTTGTTTATCCATTCATCTGTTGATGGGCATCTAGGTTGGTTCCATCTTTTTGCTATTGTGAACAATGCTGCAATGAACATGGGTGTGCATATGTCTATTCGTGTGATGACTCTTATTTTTCTAGGATATATTCCAAGGAATGGGATTGCTGGATCATATGGTATTTCTATTTTTACCTTTCTAAGGAAGCATCATATTGTTTTCCAAAATGGTTGTATCATTTTGTATTCCCACCAACAGTGCATAAGAGTGCTGATCTCTTAGTAGCCTCCTCAGCATTTGTTATTTCCTGTTTTTTTGATTCGTACCAGTAATGCAGGGCGTGAGATGGTACCTCACTGTGGTTTTGATTAATGGCTAGTGATCTCAAGCATTTCCTCATGTGTCTGTTGGCCACTTAAATGTCTTCTTTGGTGAAGTGTCTGTTCATTTCCTTTGCCCATTTTTTAATTGGGTTGTCTTTTTGTTGTAGAGGTGTTAGATTTTCTCTCAGATTTTAGAGATTAGACCTTTGTCTGATTTGTAATAGTCAAATTTTTTTCCCCAGTCTTTAGGTTCTCTTTTTACTCTTTTGGTGAAGTCTTTTGATGAGCATAAGTGTTTAATTTTTAGATTATCCCAGTTATCTAGCTTCTCTTCTAGAGTTTGTGTGCTGTGGGTTGTGGTTTGTATCTTGTTAATGCCGTGTATTAGGGCCTCTAGTGTTGATCCTATTTTTTCTTCTATGAACTTTATAGTTTTTGGCTTTATATTTAGGTTTTTGATCCATTTTGAATTAGCTTTTGTATATGGTGTGAGTTATGGGTCCTGTTTCATTTTTTTGCAGATGGACACCCAGTTTTGCTAGCACCATTTGTTAAAAAGACTGTCTTTTCCCTATTTGATGGATTTTGGGCCCTTGTGGAAGATCAGGTGACCATAGGTGGATGGATTTACATCTGGGTTCTGAATTCTGTTCCATTGATCAATGTATCTGTCGTTGTACCAGTACCAGGCTGCTTTGACTACCATAGCTGTATAGTAGGTTCTGAGGTCAGGTAGTGCGAGTCCTCCTACTTTACTCTTCTTCAATAGTGCTTTACTTATTCGGGGCTTCTTCCCTTTCCATATAAAGTTAATGATAAGTTTTTCCATCTCTTTAAAGAATGTTGTTGGTATTTGGATCGGGATTGCATTGTATTTGTAAATTGCTTTGGGTAGAATTGTCATTGTCACAATGTTGAGTCTATCATGAACATGCTATGTTTTTCCATTTATGTAGATCTCTTTTGGTTTCTTGCAGTAGTGCTTTGTATAGGTCTTTTACATCCCTGGTTAGATTTATTCCCAAGTGTTTTTGTTTTTTTTTTTTGTAGGGACTATTATAAATGGTACTGTTCTCCTGATTTCCTTTTCATCGTTCTCTTTATTGATGTATAGGAATCCAACTGATTTTTGTATGTATATCTTGTATCCTGCTACTCTGCTGAATCTTTCTATTAGTTCCAGTAGTTTTCTCATGGAGTCTTTTGGATTGTCTATGTATAGTATCATATTATACACAAACAGGGACAGTTTAACTTCTTCATTACCAATTTGGATGCCCTTTATTTCTTTTTCTTGCCTCGTTGCTCTAGCTAGAACTTCCAGCACAATGTTAAATAGGAGTGTTGATAAAGGGCATCCTTGTCTTGTTCCTGTTCTCAAGGGGAGTGTTTTCAGCCTCTCTCCATTAAGAATGATGTTGGCAGATGGTTTTGCATAGATGCCCTTTATTATGTTGAGAAATTTCCCCTCTATACCTATTTTATTAAGAGTTTTTATCAGGAATATGTTGGACTTTGTCAAATCTCTTTTCTGCATTGATTGAGATGATCATGCGATTCTTTTCTTTCCTTTTATTTATGTGGTGGATTACCTTGATTGGTTTTCGAATGTTGAGCCATCCTTGCACACCTGGTATGAATCCTCCTTGGTGGTTGTCTTAGTCATCTAGTGCTGCTATAACAGAAATACTGCAAGTGGATGCCTTTAACAAAGAGAAATTTATTTTCTTATTGTCTAATAGGCTACAAGTCCAAATTCAGGATATCAGCTCCAGGGGAGGCTTTCTTTCTCTCTGTCGGGTCTGGAGGAAGGTCCTTGTCCTCAATCTTCCCCTAGTCGAGGAGCTTCT
The DNA here is from genome assembly GCF_024166365.1 of Elephas maximus indicus. NCBI lineage: Eukaryota > Metazoa > Chordata > Mammalia > Proboscidea > Elephantidae > Elephas > Elephas maximus. Next base: position 44,459,569 of record NC_064837.1, on the reverse strand, counting down.
CTGACCAGGGACCCCGGGTCCAAAGGACACGCTCTGCTCCCAGCACTGCTTTCTTGGTGGTATGAGGGCCCCCCTCTCTGCTTGCTTCCTTTTCTTTTTTATCTCTTGAGAGATAAAATGTGGTGCAAGCCACACCCCAAAGAAACTCCCTTTACATTGGATCAGGGACGTGACCTGGGTAAGGGTGTTACAATTCCATCCTAATCCTCTTTAACATAAAATTACAATCAGAAAATGGAGGACAACCACACAATGCTGAGAATCATGGCCTAACCAAGTTGACATATATTTTTGGGGGACATGATTCAATCCATGACAGTCATGGTGTACTTTTTTTTTAGATATGATGCTGAATTCGATTGGCTAGAATTTTGTTGAGAATTTTTGTGTCTATATTCATGAGAGACATCAGTCTATAATTTTCTTTTTTTGTGGTGTCTTTGCCAGGTTTTGGTATCAGGGTTATGCTGGCTTCATAGAATGAATTCGGAAGTATCACTTCCTTTTCTATGTTCTGAAATAGTTTGAGTAATATTGGTGTAAGCTCTTCTCTGAATGTTTGGTAGAATTCTCCAGTGAAACCATCTGGGCCAGGGCTTTTTTGTTGTTGTTGTTGTTGGGAGTTTTTTTTTTTTTTTTAACCTTTTCAATCTCTTCTGTTATGGGCCTGTTCAGATTTTCAACATAATTTTGTGCTAGTTTGGGTAGGTAATGTGTTTTCTAGAAATGTGTTCATTTCCTCTAGGATTTCAAATTTGGTGGAATATAGTTTTTCATAATACTCTGTTATGATCCTTTCTATTTCAGTTGGGTCTGTTGTAATGTCCCCCATTTCATTTCTTATTTGGATTATTTGCGTCCTCTCGTCTTTTTCTTTTGTCAGTTTGGTCAGTGGTGTGTCGATTTTGTTGATCCTTTCAAAGAACCAGCTTTTGGTTTTGTTGATTCTTTCTATTGTTTTTCTATTCTCTATTTCATTTATTTCTGCTCTGATCTTTATTATTTCCTTTCTTCTGGTGGCTGTGGGCTTCTTTTGCTGTTCTCTTTTTTTTGTTGTTGGAGTTGTGTAGCTGATGTTTTGATTTTGTCCCTTCTTTTTTGATGTGTGCATCTATTGCTATAAATTGACCTCTGAGCACTGTCTTTTCTGTGTCCCAAAGGTTTCGGTATGATGTGTTTTCATTCTTCTTTGATGGTAAGAAATTTTGATTCCATCTCTGATATCTTCTATATCCAGTGGTTTTTAAGCTGGGTGTTATTCAGTTTCCATGTAATTTATTATTTTTTTCCTTGCTCTTCCTGTTGTTAATTTCTACTTTGATGGTATCGTGGTCAGAGAAGATACTTTGTATTATCTCAATGTTTTGGATTTTGTTGAGGGTTGCTCTCTGGCCTAAGATGTGGTCTATTCTGGAGAACGTTCTGTGTGCATTGGAAAAGAATGTGTACTTTGCAGCTGTTGGGTAGAGTGTTCTATATATGACTATGAGGTCAAGTTGGCTGATTGTGCCCTTTAGCTATTCTGTATCTTTGTTGAGTTTCTTTCTAGATGTTCTGTCCTTTACCGAGAGCGGTGTGTTGAAGTCTCCTATTACTGTGGAACTGTCAACTTCTGTTTTCAGTGCTGTTAGAGTTTGTTTTATGTACTTTGGAACACTGTCACATTGGGTGCATAGATGTTTATTATGGTTAAGTCTTCATGATCGTGCCTTTAATCATATAGTGCCTTTCTTTGTCTTTTATGGTGGATTTTCTTTTAAAGTCTATTTTATCTGAGATTATATTTGCCACTTCTGCTCTTTTGTGGTAGCTGTTTGCTTGATATATTTTTTCCATCCTTTTGTTTTTAATAAATTTACATCTTTATTTCTAAGCTGTGTCTCTTGTAGACAGCATATTGATGGATCCTGTTTTTTTTTAATCCATTCTGCCACTCTCAGCCTCTTTATAGGTACATTTAGGCCATTTACATTCAGGGTAATTATTGATAGGTGTGAGTTTGTTAACTTTCTTTGTGGTTACCTTGAAATTTACCCTTATGTTCCTAGGTTTGAACCAGTCTATTATTACTTGGTATCGCCTTGCCTTCCTCTCCATTAGAAAGTTCTACACCCACACCATTTATTCCCTCTTTTATTGTTCTGACATTGTTGTCATTTACACATTAACCTCTCTGGTTCCTTGTTGTAATTCTTTTGGTTTTGGATAGTCCTTGAGGGTTAATTTCCTAGGTTGGTATTTGGCTAGTACAATCTTGTGCCCTAGATTCAGGCTGTGGTCCGATGTTGTTTGTTCTCAGACTGAAAAAGGATTCCCTTTAATAATTCTCGTAAGTTTGGTTTGGTTTTTACATATCCCCTTAATTTCTGTTTATCTGTAAATGTCCTAATTTCACCATCATATTTGAATGAAAGTTTTGAAGGATATAGTATTCTTGGTTGGCAATTTTTTTCTTTCAAGGTTTTATATATGGCTCAACTCTTTCAAGGTTTTATATATGGCATCCCACCGCCTTCTTGCCTACATGGTTTCTGCGGAATAATCAGAGCTTAGTCTTATTGCTTCTCCTCTGTATGTGACTTTGTTTTTCTCAAGCTGCTCACAGGATTTTTTCTTTGTCTTTGGTTTTGGTGAGTGTGATTATGATATGCCTTGATGATTTTCTTTTGGGGCATATCCTATATGGGATTTGCTGAGCTTCTTGGATGGTCAGCTTTTCATCATTCATGATATTAGGGAAGTTTTCTGTCAGCAATTCTTCAATGATCCTCTCTGTTTTCTGTTTTCTCCCCCTGTTCTGGAACTTCGATCACTCACAAATTTTTGCTTTTGATTGTATCCCACATAACTCTCAGGGTTTCTTCATTTTCCTTTTTTTTTTGTCTGATTTTCCCTCAAACAGAGTTGTAGCCAAGTGTTTGTATTCAATTTTGCTGATCCTGTCTTCCATCATTTCAAACCTTCTCCTCGGCCCTTCTATGACACTGTCCATTTCTGAAATCTTGTTGTTTACCTTTAGGATTCCCAATTGTTGTTTTTGTATGATTTCTAGTTGTGAATTTATTTTGGCATTTTGTTCCTGTATTATTTTCCTGAATTCTTCCATTTTTTTGGCCTGTATTTTCCTTGAATTTGTCTGCCTTTTCTGTGAGGTTGTCTATTTTTTCCACATTTTTGTCTGCTTTTTGCTTCAACTCTTGGATTGCTCTGAATATTAGAGATTTGAATTCCCTGTCAGGTAGTTCTAGTGCATTTTCTTCTACTGGAAAGTCATCAGGTGTTTTATTTTGGACAGCTACTGGAACCATCCTGTCCTTTTTTTTTTTTTTCTTTTTTTTTTAAATATGTTTTGATATTGTCTGCTGCCTTAGGGACATTCAGTAATTAATTTATTTGTTTATTGATTGTAGATCTGTTTGTTTTGTTCTAATTTGTGTTTTATTTAGTTATGTCTGAGCTGGTGGGCTGTGCATTCTTTGTTGTTTGCTCATCTGTGGTCATGATACTTTTCACCTCCTTGTCCAATGGGCAGGGCCAGTCGTTCAGCTGTGGTGAAGCAGGGCAGATCCAGCTGAAGGAGAGGAGCTGGGAAGGGTTGTTTGTGTCACATACTAGGGCTGACAGGGCAGGCTGGGAATCAGTGCTGGGAAGGTTCTGGTAGGCCGTGTCTGTGCTGTTTGGGGTTGTAATATTCAGCACACAGTGCACTAAGTAGGAAGGAGGGGGGAGATTGCAATGTGTGGAGCTAATATGGGTATGAGAAAAAGGAGACAGCAGAGAGAGAGAGAGGAGCCAAAAACAAACAAACCAAAAAGAAAAAAAGTGTGCTAAAGGAGCTTGTTGTTGGAATGGAGAGATGAGAAACCAAGAAATGGAGAAAAACAAAAAGGGAAAAAGAAATAAAAAGATAGCTGGGTAAAATTTGAAGAAAGAAAAAACAAAAGAAAAGCCCCTAGGAGTCCCACCAGTATGGCTGCAAAGACCAGGGAGTGGCTACCATGCTGCTCAGTATAGCTTGGCTAGAGGGGGTACAGATGTCACAGTGCCAGGTATTCAGGAGACAGGAAAAGAAGGTAAGTATAGAGAGAAAGGAACAGAGAAATGAAGAAAGAAAAGAAAAAAAGAGAAAAAGAAAGAAAAAGAAAATGCGCCCAGGAGTTCCACCAGCTGGGGAAGTGGCTCCTTAGCCATGCAGTGCAGCCCAGCTAGAAGGGGCTCCCAACCCACAAAAGAAAAGAAAAGAAAAAAGCAAATAAAGCAAAACAAAAGAAAGCAAAAATAAATAATTGAAAAGCCCTGGGGATCCCACCAGTGTGGTGTCACAGGCCGGGGGAGTGGTTCCCCAGTCGAGTGGTGCTTCACAGCTTTTCAAGAAGCAAAGATGGCACAGTAAGCCAGATGTTTGAGAGAAGGGGGAGGAGGCATTGGGAGGCACGGAAGAAACCAAAAGAAATGGAAAAAAGCAACATCAGTAACAGACAAATGGCACTCAGGTAGCCAGCCCATGTGAGTGGGGCGAATCCAAGCAGTCACATGGGCCAAGAGACTGTGGCCAGTGGGAAGAAGAGGAGGCTGAGGGGGTGGAGGAAGAAGGGTGGGGTTAGTGTGGGGTTAGGAAAGTGTATATCCCTGCTTCTTGGTTCTCCTGTCTCCTGCTGGGAACCTCGTGAAGCTACTTTTCCATATTCCCTGTCCACCGATCTCCGATGTGGGCAAGGTGAATCCAAGCCACCCAGACACTGCACTTCCAGCCTGCGGAGCCATAGCTGCCAGCCAGGAAACATGGAGGTAGAGCAGCGGGGAAAGGATGGGGGGTGGGAACGTGTATCGCTGGTTACCGGGTGCTCTGTCTCTTGCTGGGAGCTCTGTGAAGCTGCTTTCCCATGCTCCCTGTCCATCGATATCTGACAGGAGTCCAAGATGGTGGATCCGTTCTGTGTTAGCTGATGGGGAACCTCCACACATATCCCTCCTAGCTCTCTGTCTCTGTTGGTTTCTTATTCCATCCCGTGCTTGGCTGAGTTCTTTATCTCTTCATTTGACACTTTGGCTTCCAGGGGCAACATTTGTCTCTGAGTTTCTCAGTTTTTCAGGTCTTTGCTGTGGTGGGACAGCGTGGTGCTTTTGTCTGTGCTGCCATGTTGACTGGAAGTCCTATTTCCTGTCTTTTTAATGACCTCTTGCTTTCTTCATATATGATGTCCTTCGTCATGGATTGAATTGTATCCCCCCAAAACATCTGTCAACGTGGCTAGGTTATGACTGCCTCATATGATTGTATGATTGTCTACAATTTTATCTTCTGATGCGATTTCCCTATGTGTTGTAAATCCTATCACTATGATGTAATAAGATGGATTACTGGCAGTTATACTGATGAGGCCTACAAGATTAAGTAGTGTCTTAAGCCAATCTCTTTTGAGATATAAAAGAGAGAAATGAGCAGAGAGACATGGGAACCTCATACCACCAAAAAAGCAACAACGGGAGCAGAGTGTGCATCCTGTGGACCTGAGGTTCCTGTGCTGAGATGCTCCCAGACCAAGGGAGGACTGATGGCAACGACCTTCCTCCAGAGCCTACAGTGAGAGAAAGCCTTCCCATGGAGCTGGTGCCCTGAATTCAGACTTCTAGCCTACTGGGTTGTGAGAGAATAAACTTCTCTTTGTTAAAGCCATCTACTTGTGATATTTCTGTTATAGCAGCACTAGATGACTAAGATATCATTCTACAACTCTTCTGGTCTTTGGTCATTACATTCAATGCATCAAATCTATTTTTGAAATGTTCTCTAAATTTAGATGGCATATTCTCAAGGTCCTACTTTGGCTCTCATGGACTGGTTCTAATTTTCTTCAATTTTTCACTTGAACTTGCATTTGAGTAATTGGTGGTCTGTTTCACAGTTGACCCCTGGCTTTGTTCTGACCGACGATACTGAGCTTTCCCCTCATCTCTTTCCACAGATGTAGTCGATTTGATTCCTGCTTGTTCCACCTGGCGAGGTCTATGTGTATAGTCACTGTTTATAATGGTGAGAAAAGGCATTTGCAATGAAGAGGTTGTTCATCTTGCAAAATTTTATCATGCCATCTCTGCCATCGTTTCTATTACCAAGGCCATATTTTCCTTCTTTGTTTCCAACTTTCTCATTCCAATCACCAGTAATTATCAGTGCATCCTGATCGCATGTTCGATCAATTTCAGACTGCAGAAGTTGGTGAAAATCTTCAGTTTCTTCATTTTTGGCCTCAGTGGTTGGTATGTAAATTTGAATAAAATTTGAATCTTCCTTGTAGGCATATGGATCTTATCCTATCACTGACAGTGTTTTACTTCAGGATAGATCTTGAAATGTTCTTTTTGGCAATAATGCAACACCATTCCTCTTCAATTTGTCATTCCCAGCAGAGTAAACCATATGATTATCTGACTCCAAATGGCCAGTGCCAGTCCATTTCAGCTCACTAATGCCTAGGATGTCAATGTTCATGTGTTCCATTTCATTTTTGATGATTCCCAATTTTCCTAGATTCATACTTCATACATTCCACGTTCCAATTATTAATGGATGTTTGCACCTGTTTCTTCTCATTTTGAGTTGTTCCACATCAGGAAATGAAGGTCCTGAAAACTTGACTCCATCCACATCATTAAGGTTGACTCTACTTTGAGGAGGCAGCACTTCCTCAGTTGTGTTTTGAGTGCCTTCCAACCTGGGGAGCTCATCTTCTGGCACTATATCAGACAGCGTTCTGCTGGCTAATTCTTTTCAGAAGTAGACTGCCAGGTCTTTCTTCCTAGTCTGTCTTTGTCTGGAAGCTCAGCTGAAACCTGTCCACCATGAGTGACCCTCCTGGTTTTTTGATACAGGTGGCATAGCTTCCAGCATCACAACAACATGCAATCCCCCACATATGACAAACTTACAGATGCACAATTTATTTTTAATAGCTGTAAAATATACCATCATGTTGATTCATAAAATTTTCCTAAAGTAGTCCCTCTATTGTTAAACATTTCAGTTGTGTTCCAGGTTGCTAAGGTTGCAGTGAATGTCTTCATGCCTGCAGTATTTTATTTCTTTTATTGAAGTTGCTAGGGCTGCATTTACAACCATCTTCATGGTTTTTGCTGGAATTGCCATTCTACTTTCTTGTTTACCTGCCAAGACACTTCTGTAATGGTGGCAGGATTCTGTCCAGCATGTGACCTTCTTTCCCTGAGAGCTGCTGCTTCTTTCACTTATCCATGACTGCTGACCATAGCTGATTGAATCAGTAATGGATTCTTTACCAGGGTTGTCCAAGTAGATTTTCTATTGGGAGCTTGATATGGAATTTGGAGAATTTAACCACTCTCTACTGCCCATTAACCTGAGGACTGGTAAAAAGTTCTGGAACTGTGAGTTAATCTCAGAGATGAAACTAGTTTGTCAGGGTGTGTTTTATTTTCACTACTTTTACACATCCCATGCCCACAAGTCCCTTTGGAAGCTTTTCAGAAGTGTATTCTGTAGTTACCGCACACAGTGTTCTGTATATGTCCATTATATCAAGCTTGGTGATTGCGTGGTTCAAATAATTGAAATGCTTACTCGTTTTTATTTTGCTTGCTCTGTCAGTTACTGAAAGTAGTATGTTAAAATCTCTCACTAGGATTGTGGATTTCTTTCTCGTACTAATTTCAATAGTTTCCTTTATATGTTTTGAGGCTATGTTACTGGAATAAAGAATTGTTATATCGTTTTGTGAACTGAATCTTTTACAGCTTTGAAGTATTCCTCTTTATTTATGATTTTGGCTTTTTGCGTAAAAGTCTACTTCGTTGATATTAATACAGAAATGCCAATTTTATCTCGGTTATATTTATTTTTTCTCTCAGTCTTTCTATAGCTTTATGTTTTAGATAGGCTCACTATGAGTTGAAATCAACTGACAACAACTAATGACAAGGACATGTTTTAGATGTATCTCTTGCAAACAGCATATAATTGGGTTTCCTTTTCCCATCCAATCTATCTTTGTCTTTTATTGTAGCATTTAGCCCACTTACATTTACGATTATACGATTATTGATATAGTTGGTTTAAATGTAACATCTTATTGAGTACTTTGTATTTGTTCTGCCTGCTTTATATTCTTCTTTCTCTCCTTTCTTGTACTTTTACTGTTGATTGTGTATTTCTTACTCTTCCATGTCCCTGTCTATTAGCCTGAAAGCTATTCTCTATTTTTACTATTTCTGTAGTAGTTACACTTTATTATAACATACATTCTTGACTTATCAAATTCTAAAATTACTTATAATTTTTAACCTTTTTCCTGGACAATGCAAAGACCTTAGAACACTTTTGCCCTATTTAGTGCTGTGTTATTTTAAACAAAGCATGACAGCATTACTGTTTTTTACGGAGAATATTTATTTAGATCTACTCACTTATTTGCCATTTTTATTGCTCTTCATTCTTTCCTTATGCCCTTCTTCTGAGGTAATTTACCTTGTGCCTGAAAAATATACTTTAGTAGCTCATTAATGCAAGTGTCCTGGTGACGAATTTCCTCAAATGTTTTTTGTCTTTATTTTACCTTCATTCCAGAATATTTTTGCTGGTATAAGAGATATCATTTTAGTGTGTTCAGGCTTCCCATATATTCTGTGGAAACATTAGCTGTCAATCTCTTTTGAAGGTTATCTTTTCTTTTCTGGCTGATTTTAATATGGCTTCTTTGTCTTTAATTTTCAGCATTTTTGCTGTTTTTTTTTTTTTGGTGTGGACTTATTTACTTTTCCTGCTGTGGTTTATAGAGTATCTTGAAACCATGGGTTGATGTCTTTCATTAGTTTTGAAAGTTGTCAATCATTTGTTTTTCCATCAGGTGTAGCTTCCGTCCCGCTCTCTCCTCCAGTTCTCCAAGTACTCACTGTAGCTCCACTACTCACTGTCTCTTACCTCTTTTTAATACGTTCTTAATTGTTTCCCCCTCCATCCTTCATTTTGGATGTTATCTTTGGACCTGTCTTTCAGCCACATCTATTTGGCTGTTAAATTTATCCACTGATCTTTCAATATTGTTATCATATTTTTTAGTTCTAAAATTTCTGTTTGGTTGTTTTTATATTTGCTAGTTGTGAGTTAAAATTTTCATCACATCAAATAGTTCCTTAGCACAATTAGGGTATTTACTTTTCGTTATATGTCTGATAGTCTAATACCTGAAGCTCTATGCATCCATTTTTATTGCTTTATTTTCCTCATTTTTAAAATGTTAGCTTATCTCCACATGGGCCAAACATTATATTTATGAAATAGTTTGTAGAAATAATCTGAGGTCTAGGGTATCTTCTTCCTGAGAGGATTTATGTTTGGTTTTTCTAGGCACTGGGAGCACTAGCAATGTGGAATCAGTTTTAAGAGATTATCTGAAGTGAGTGACCATAACTTGGAGTGCTTGTCTAATTCTGATTTACTCCTTCTCCTAGGTGTAGCCCTTTGGAATCCCAATGCAAAGCAAGGGAGATTCACCAGGGGACATTCCCCGCCCCCTCCCCGCCCCCCCCCCCCCCCCCCCCGCCGCCACTCAGTTGTGGACTTTGGACTCCAATTTCTATTCTCTCAGCCCCAAGAGGCTGAGAAAAGCATGCTCACCCTCTCAGTTGCCCCCTCAGGAATTATCAAACTCATCCAGAGGAAAAGTAGACTGCCTTATCCCTTAGATCCTAGCCCAGTAATTCTTCACTATCTTGGTAGTCCCTTGCTGCTTTCGAGCAGATTTTTTTGGGGTCTAGCTTTTCTAGCTGTCATCAGTGGGAAGGTTGGTCTGAATTGCCTAGTCCACAATTATTGGAGGCAGGAGTCTTTTTTGCCATTAAGGCTCTAAAGTGAGCCAGTGTAAGAGATGAAAGCCCCAAGTGGCTGTTTTTTGGACTTTCCAACAATCACAGTAAGGATGGGCCTGAGTCAATTTTAATTTAGTTCAAGGAAATAAAGGGCATATTATTTGTACTCAGTGTTGTGAAATAATTCTAGTTATTACATAATAATTCATGGTTTTTATGCATGTAATTTGCATGAGTTTCTGTTACTTGCAACCAAAAATTCCTAACTAAAATACCCAAAAGTAGTGTGTATGTACCACTTTTGCCCACAATCTCATCTCACCTTAATAGGCATAAAATACTACTTTAATAGGCATAAAATAACCTCAAAGTTATTTTTAATTTTAATATTTTTAATTCACAAATGAGTATAAATGTTTTCCTGTGTGTTTGCCTGCTACCTATATCTACTCTGGAAACCCTGGTGGCGGAGTGGTTAAGTGCTACAGCTACTAACTAAGAGGTCAGCAGTTCAAATCCACCAGGCACTCCGTGGAAACTCGTTGGGGGCAGTTCTACTCTGTCCTATAGGGTCGCTATAAGTTGGAATCGACTCAACGGCAGTGGGTTTGGTTTTGGTTTATATTTACTCTTGGGTCAGTTGTTTCTTCATACTCCTTGTCAGTTTATTTATTAATGTTTTTATGTTTTCCTCATAAGCAGTTTAAGATGATTAAGTCTTTGCTCTCACATTTGTTAGGAATGTTAGTAGTCTAACATTGCCATTTTTATTTCAGTGTTGTTGTTTTTCACTGGACAGATGTTAAAAAAACTTTCGATGCATATTAAAATCTGTTAATCTTTTCCCTTTTTGCTGTTTCTAAGATGTCAAAGTGTTTTGGTTCACAAAGCTATTAGAGTAATAGAGCACACAGAAATTGTGGAGTTACTTTCTAATGAAAAAGGAAAAATTTTTTTCTAACTAGCTGCCATTATGTGCACAGGTACAGCTTGACATCAATATTACGATCCTGCATAGGGAACAACAGCCCCTCAGGACAGTGCGGAGCATCATCCACAGACTCAGGACTCAGACTGCCCCTCCAGTTTCTGCCCACATGCAAAGCTCTGTATCTGGAATATGAGATTTGCTTGGCAGGGTTTAAGTGCTCATCTGCTAACTGAAAGGTTGGCAGTTAAAACTCACCAGTAGCTTCGAGAGAGAAAGATATGGTAGTTTGCTTCTATAAAGATTTACAGCCTAGAAAACCCTGTGGGGCAGTTCTATTCTGTCCTGTATAGTGCGCTATGAGTCCGAATCAACTCCATGGCAACAGGTTTGGTGTGTATTTGGTTTTGGCAGGATTAACAGCTTCATCTGGCCTGAAGGGATATGTTGCCATCAGCTGCTAAGGATGACTGGTTCATTTCCTTATTTTTCAGTGGTTCATTCCCTTATTTGTCAGTGACTTTATAAACTGTTTGTTGGCCCATTCTTGAATTTTTAAAAAAATATAGTTCAGCCTGAATCGCAGACCCACACAATTATAATTTTAACCAGTACTCACTTAGCATGTATGCAATATTTTTCATTATCTGATAAAAATTCACCTGTTGGGCATTTTATTGGTAATTTCCTACCACACAATCTCTGTTAAGGACTACATCACAAAATGCTATCCTATCTGGAACCACGTTTGACTAATCACAACTCCAAGCTGAGATAGGTCTGATGAGATGGTTGAACTTGCCTAAGAAGAAGTACAAAGTCTATTTTCTGCCAGTGTTTTTATATCTTAATTAGGTTAAATGTATCTATTTTTTTTCCTGAATACCATTTTAAAAATTCAGGTAATACAGAAATATGTAACAAAGGTAATGAAAACTCCACATAAAATTTCTATATATATGCTAGTCTTTTTGGACTATGATTTGTCCCAGTCACCTATCTGCTTATTCCTGAATCAGTATCATACTTCAAATAACAGCAATTTTACAAATCATCACAAATGGCTGTTAATATCACAAAAAAGAGAGATGATGAGATATTATGTGCCTGTGAGGTACACATATCTTCAGCTATGATGTAGTTTTGTCAGAAAATCAAATCCGAATCTGATGAAACCCCTTGATCTGTCAATTCATGGAAAATACAAAGGACAAAGGAATACGACTTTAGGTGGTTAAAATCAGCAAAATTCAGATGTGAAAAATCCAAACTCTATAGAATAAAATGACGTGGTTCCTTCAACAGATAGATTGCAGGAAAAAATAAAAGACAGATGCAAGGGAATCTATATATTAAAAGGAACATAAGGGACGTATCAGTCAATGTATGGAACTTACTTGGACTCTGATTTCATCCTTAAAAAAAAAAAAAGAAAGAAAAGGAAATGGGGAAATTTAAACACTGTGCATATTTGATGATATTAAGGAATGATTATTCATTTTTTAGCTGTGATAACGGTATTGTCTATGTGTGTGTGTGTATTTAAAGAGCCTTCTCTGTATAAGTTAAGCTTTAATCAAGGAAGCAGAACTACTATGAGTATTATGGAATAAGAAATTTATTATAGAAATTAACACAATTATGGAATAAGCTGGGGAAGTAAAGCTCCAGAAAGGATCAGAGAAAAGTCACTCATTAGCCTCAGCTCAGGTGAGAATGTGTTGGAACTTGCAGGAATCCAGAAGCACGCATTTGCTGGTATGGAACTCCAAAGGGAGCTGATGGAGAAACAAACCTATGGAAGGTTGTTGGTTCTTCATGGCTACTGGCACTGTCAGCTCACAGATGAAATTCTGGTAGTGAGCCTGGGAGTGTCGGTCAGTCAGCAGGGCCGGCAGTTGGGAAGGAGACCTGGACAGAGAGTGGGGGCTGGGGGTGGAGAAGAGAACAAAGTGGATTGAACTTGCTAGTACCTCTGCTGTCCCTCATGACCTCTATCTAAGAACGACCTTCACAGCATGACTGCTGCTTTACTTCTGCCCCCAAAATCTCATGCAAATTTCTCTTTTTGCCACCCCTAACCAAGCACCATACAGGGAAGGGAACTCTAGGAAACATGGTTCCAGCTCAGTTAAATTGAGTACAAACCACCTCATCACCTTCCAGAGATATATATTGAATATTTATTGATGAAATGATATGATATCAGCATTTGCTTCAAAATGATTTAGGGAAGTGGTAGGTGATGGATACACAGAGGCTCATTTTACTAGTCTATGTTTGGAATTTTCAACAATAAAAAGTTAAATAAATAAGTAATGCTAAAACTATATTTTCTGTCCTATTCCATCTATTCCACCCCTTCTGCATTTTTTCCCTTTGGGGTATGTTCTAGGGTAAAAACATCACAAAGTTTAGCAAAGCAAAAAGAAAGGTTTTATTTGGCATATATTCAAAGAGGCAAAAGTGGGAAGCAGACAAGCATGCTGCCAGAGCCATGTCTGCCCAAGTCCAAGAAAAGTTACAGAATCATCAGTATATATTAATATTGCAAATGGGCAAAATCATTGAAACCCTCACCTTTTCACAGATTGGCTGGAAACTGTTAAGTCACTGTGATTCTCCATTTTGAATTGTCTTTCTGAACAATCACTGGTACAGGTTTCAGGAACTACACGACAGTCAGGAGGATCTTCATTGGTCCAGCAAATCTTCTATTCACTAAATGCTAACAGAAAAAAGATGAGTGGAAAGTATGTGGGTCTTTTGTGCTGTTTTTTTAGTTTACGTGAAAGGTTCCCTAAAAGATGTTTTTCAAGATTGTCCTAGCTATTGTCTTCATATCTCAGGGCCCAGTTGATGTGTCATTGTGAGTCCAGCTCCAGCTGAGTCACATCCTAGGACAGGGAATAATGGTTCCAATATTATCTCCTAAATCAGGTATCATTAGACCCATGGGTTTTATTTTATTCAACATGTTGTAATTGGTTATTCTTGTTGAGTCTCCCTTTGTCCCAAGTATGACTGGTAAAAGTTCCTTTATACTGATTCTCTTTCTTTGGACATGATGGTGGTCATCTTTGATAGCACTCCTGTTTTCTGGCACCATGAGATGTCTCAGGTTCACTTTAAACTTTCTTACCCCAAGCCCCAGAACCAGCCATTTCTCCATGGATCACTGGAGAATAATGTTTAGAAACCAAGACTCAAGTGTTAGGTATGCTCATTATTAGTGTGGTATCATTTCTTCTAGGTCCTTTCTTAAATGAGGGAGTTAAAAATAGATGTTAAATTTTATTAAATAAATTTTTATCATCTGTCAATATACTGTGTTTTTTCCGACCTGAATTGTCACTTGGTAAAATAAATAGATTGTATAATATTGAATCATCCTTTCACTTCTAGAAAGCAATCTACTTGTTGATGGTAAATTGTTCATTTAACATGTCATTGCTTTTTATTTGCTGATATTTATTTAGCATATTTGCATCATTATTCATAAGTATCTATATTTGTATCACTGAAAAGCTGTTTTCATAGATTAGTCTGGAATTGTTTTACTTGTGAAACATATGGATTTGGGATTTTTGAAAGAAGTACACGGCCTCAGTTTTTTCACTTCTGGGGGCCTGTTTAGGTCAAGTGTATTTTTCTAGGAAGCTATCCCTTTCATCCAAATATTCAAAATCTAGTCTTCTCTTTGTATATTTCTCCTTCTTCTGTTCTCCCCCTTAGGGGACTGAGATAACTGATAGATATCTGATAACTGATTGCTCTCTCTGATTCCCAATTCCCAGTTCCTGGTAAAGAAATTCTGGCCGATTGGCCCAGTTTGGACACCATGTTTACCGTTGATCCAATCAACCATGGCCAGGGAGTGTCAGGTAATACAAATTAGGTTACTTGGTACCACCTCTGTGGGTCAGGAGGAAAATTCCCAGAGAAAGGAGATTATAAACCAGGCAGGCAACTACACAGGTTGTCTACTTGGTTAGCTCTTAGATTTATCAGTTATTCCATTTTCCCTAATTCATCACTTTCTACTTGTACAAGATAGTTCCTACTCTGTCTCCACCCTGTTTTCTGAAGCTGTTTTCTTTGGAGAGATTTCCTTGAACTAGGTGACAAAAGTAACCAGCCTGAACCAGTTCATGACGCAATCTTAATACCTTAGGTGACCTTCTGTTCCATCTGGAAGAACATAGAAACTGTCTCACAAAAAAAAAGGGCAGCACAGACCTAATTAGAGAACAAGAAGTCTGACCAGCACTAAACCACCTTCCCCATCCGGTGTGCCTACGCAGAGAATAAAAATTGACCTGGCCCTTTAAATCAAAATTTATAGAACCTCAGCATGAGATACAGATGTACGCCCTTTATCTCATAAAACCCTTTCCCTAAGACCCTTCGGGGAGGCAGTCTTGGATGGCATGCAGCCCCGACTGTCTCCTTGCTTGGCCCACATATAAAGTTGCGTTTCGTTCTCCCCAACTTGGTCTCTGTCATTTTGGCCCTGGATGAAGTCACCCAGAGCAGAACCTGAAGTTCCCGGCAACATTATTATTAAGTTCATTTTTTTAATTCTTGTAAAAATTTACAGGTAGTCCCCGACTTACAGTAGGGTTCTGTTCCAAGATAACTCTGTTGTAAATTGGCTCTAATGTAAATCGAATACCTCTTTTTTTAGTTTTCATTCTATTATCAGTATCTTTTTTTTTTTTTTATAAAAGATCTTTGTCTTTGATGTGGCAATATAAACTTAAAGATATATTTTAATACATACATACATTAAAAATACACAAATCATAAAAATTTACTCCAACAATTAAGTAGAGTTGGACAATGCTGGCATTTTATCAATTGTGCTTATAACTGCACTTGTGGACGGAAGGTTCTGGATCATCTGGATTATCCCTGGGAATGGGGATAGCATATCCAGTCAGAAAATTACTGAAAGCTGTCTGTATGGTCCTTTTCTTTCTTTTTTTCCATATATTTTGAGGTAACATTTCACTGCTTCTGGAATCTGCCTGTTGACGTTAGCAAAGCGATCAACATTTGGGTCCATGTTTTCAAGCAACTGAAGCCCTTGATTTAGTTTAGAAAAAACTCCTGCTAATCTTTCACTGTAAAATTTTTTGACAACTTCTCTCCTTCCTCTTCCGCTTTATTTCTTTCTACTTTAGCATTTCTTTCCTCTTCAAATTCCATTAAGTCCTAATCTGTCAATTTCCCTTCTTTGTGATCTATGACCGACCTGTTCCGCATGAGTGATACCAAGTTCTAAATTCAGCATTGTTGCCACATGGGCGATTTTCCCACCAATTTCTTTCATCATATTATCCTGATGAAATGCTTGGAGTGTGTTCACATAACTCAGCAATTTTTTCTAAATCTCCTGTATGCACTTTTCCATAACTTTCTCCCAGGAAGATGCAATGTTCCAGACGCACTGAAGAATATTAATTCTTCCAGAAATCATGTATGTTATCATAACTCCATCTGTTGCAGCTATTGCCTGAGCAAACGTAGTCCACAGGTAGTATGCCTTGAAAGTGGCAATTGCTCCTTGATCCATAGGCTGAGTCACAGCTGTCGTATTGGGAGGTAGAAAAAATAAAATAAAATAAAGAGATGGTCGTAAGTGCCGTTCTTCCTATCTGGAAGAGGTTGTAAGTTGGGGCTACCTGTACAGCATTTGCCACTTCAGTAGTTACTGAATTCTGGTTTCTGCATTTCTTAGATTCATTTTCTTGATCTTTTTCAAACATTATTTGGATATGTTTTGTGATTAGAAATACGTGTTTATGGAAGGTCAGCTCAACTGGACTGGACCAAAAGCAAACAAGTTTCCAGGATAAACTGAATGCTTCAAAGGTCAGCGGAGCAAGGGCGGGGGTTTGGGGACTATGGCTTAAGGGGACTTCTAAGTCAATTGGCAAAATAATTCTATTATGAAAACATTCTGCATCCCACTTTGAAATGTGGCGTCTGGGGTCTTAAATGCTAACAAGCGGCCATCTAAGATGCATCGATTGGTCTCAACCCACCAGGATCAAAGGAGAATGAAGAACACCAAGGTCACACGATAACTACGAGCCCAAGAGACAGAAAGGGCCACATGAACCAGAGACTTACATCATCCTGAGACCAGAAGAACTAGATGGTGCCCGGCCACAACCGATGACTGCCCTGACAGGGAGCACAACAGAGAACCCCTGAGGGAGCAGGAGATCAGTGGGATGCAGACCCCAAATTCTCATAAAAAGACCAGACTTAATGGTCTGACTGAGACTAGAGGAATCCCAGCGGTCGTGGTCCCCAAACCTTCTGTTGGCCCAGGACAGGAACCATTCCCAAAGACAACTCATCAGACATGGAAGGGACTGGACAGTGCGTTGGAGAGAGATGCTGATGAAGAGTGAGCTACTTGTATCAGATGGACACTTGAGACTGTGTTGGCATCTCCTGTCTGGAGGGGAGATAGAAGGGTAAAGAGCGTTAGAAACTGGCAAAATTGTCACGAAAGGAGAGACTGGAAGGGCTGACTCATTGGGAGAGTAAGTGGGAGTATGGAGTAAGGTGTAGATAAGCTTATATGTGACAGACTGACTCGATTTGTAAACGTTCACTTAAAGCTCAATAAAAATTATTAAAAAAAGAAAAAAAAATACGTGTTTAAAGCTACAAACTTCCCTCTCAATATAGTCTTAGTGTGTTTCATAGTTATGGTATATAGTGTTTTAATTCTCTTTATATTCTTGTTCTGATGTAGTTTTGATTCAAGAGTTGCTTTGGAGAGCTTTCGTAAAATTTACACACTGTTGGGGAGGTGTTGTTTTTAGGTTACATATTAATTGCACAGTCAGAGTATATGAACTGAATGATTTCTATTTTATTACAGTTTTCTTTGTGTCCTAATATATGGACAGTTTCTTTTTTTTGTAATTGTTCTTGAGCTCCTTAACAGACTATGAATTAGATTAATATATAGTATAATTTCGAGACTTGATCTGTCAAGGGTTGAAAGAGGCATTTTGAATCTGTGACTACTATTGTATTTCTTGTCCTTTCTCCTTTCATTTCCTCCTGTTTTTTGCTTTCAGTGTTTTAATGCTTTTATTTGGTGGATAAAGTTCATAACCACTATATGTGTTTTGTGGATCATGCATTTGATCATTATAAAGTGGTCCTTTTATCATATTTAATATTAATTTTTTGCCTTGACTAGAACTATGCTGATATTAATATTACAAACCTTAGTTGTTTTTTTTTTTTTCATTTTTGGGGGATGTTTTTATGTTTTTACTTTTGATTTTTCTGAGTTCCTTTGTTGCAACTTGGTTCTTTACATTTAACTCTTCTATTCATCAGACATTTATATTGGTAATAGTATAAGATATAGGTTTAACTTAGATTTTCCATCAAGTTACAATTCCCATATATATTACATAATCAAGCCCATTATTACATAATCAAGAAAAAGGATCATAAGGTAACTTGTTCTTTTGTCTCCCACTGCTCTAGGTTTCTGGGGTTCCTCAAGAGGTTCCTCTTAATATTTGGACTTGGAATTGTTTTATTTTTCTTTGGGAGTACATTCCTTCACATAGAGTCCAGTAGCCTCAAACCAGAGCTCCCACGTCTGGCTCCAGTAGCACAGATGCTGAAGCTTTTACCTGAGGAACGTCTCAGGAACCTCTTTACCTATGATGGAATTTGGTGAGATATTGAGTGTACTCTCTCTGCCACCCTCTTCCACCTTGGCCTGACATCTCCCTTGTTCTTCCTAAGGTTTACTATGCCCTATTGTGCCCATTTTACAGATGGTTGCCTACATTTCTGAACCTGTGCTGATCACTAGAGTGATCACTAGAGGGACCAGGAAAGGGCTTGGTCTGTAGTAGCACCCAGTGAAATTCATTCAAACTCTGGAGGGCCTGTTTGACCAAAACTACAGGAAAAGTTCTGCCTTTTCTGCCCCTTCTGGTGGAGCAGAGATGCCACTGACATTCATGTGGGCTTTCAGGTTTAAGGACATCAAGCGTGAGGGATAATTCAAGAGAGTGAGAGTCTTTGACCTTTATTCCCTGTCCTACCTCCAGCCTCAAGCCTCCCTGGGACCCTTGGCGGGACCTCTGCTGGGTTTCCAGGGTCTCAACCCAATCAGTACAGCCCAGGTGTGGAAACGGGGATCCTCAGGGTGAACAACACACTGGTTAGGCCCCAGGTTCCCTCTCACTCACCAGCCCACCCGTTCAATCTATGTTTATAGTCCTCTTACTTGTTTTAGGTTGTTCCCGAAAAATCAGTGCAAATGTGAAACCACGAAACAGCAGATAGGCTATAACTTTCAGGATGTCTATGGCAAGAGTGACCTCCCAGCGGTGAAAGCAAGGAGACAGGCTGAATATGAACACTTTCAGAGGAGGTAATGCAGACTATGGGGGTGCTTGGGTCCTGAAGTAGCAGCAAAGCTCTCTCTACTCTGTCCTGATGGTGTGGGTCCTAAGGGATTTCTATTAACACGTGTGCAAGGTACTGTACTAGGGACTTTACTTGTTGTTAGCTACCATCCAGTTGACTCTGATGCACGGCGACCTTGTGTACAACAGAATGCAACATTGACCAGTGCTGCATCATCCTCACAATCGCCAGCATGTTCGAGATAATCATGATGATGTTGTTGATAAACATATAATAAAAATATAATCTCATTGAGAGGATTAATGGCTAGGGGAGGACATCATGTGTGGTGAAGTAGAGGGCCAGTGAGGGCAAGGGAGAGCTTCGGTGAGATAAAGTACATTGTTGTGGCCACTGTGCCAATCCATACTGTAAGCTCATTGGGAGTAGGATCTGCACCAGAGTATCTTTGTACCAAACACTGTGCCTTTCTCAAAGCCGGTAGTCAGTGTACTTTAGCAGCTAATTGGGAACATTGTGAAATACTGGTAGGAGCTGAGCATCTCCTTGTCCAACGACTTCCTCACTGGCATGAGACCCAGTTCACATCAGTCATTACTATTAGTTGTGTTTGGTTTTGTTCAGACCCCTACTGAGAAGTATAATCTCAAGAGAGCTGGTCATTTCCACAGGTGAAGGAGGGGAGGGTGTAGGTGAGAACTAACCAGGACCACCTCCACCTCCTTAGCTCTCCCTGTGGGTAATCAGTTCCTTCTTATAATTCCTTCTCCCCAGCTCCCTCTGGACAAGCCCCTCCCCTAACCATCACCAGCCTATTGTCTTCCTAATCCTCCCTTGCCCGCCCCCATCTCAATCTCTCCATCTCTCAGCCTTCTCTCTACTTTCCTATTCCCTCTTCCTTCACCACACCCCTCTGCAATTTGCACACCGAGGCCTTGCCTAGTGGAGACAATCATGACTCCTTTCCCTCTGCAATCCCCATACTGCCCAGGGCAGAGACTGAAGCCATCTTCCTTGTAAACATGTCCCCTGTGCTTCCTCTCACACCATTCACTTATGCTACAGACATTCCTCGTGGCAGACACTTGAGGGACTTCATAAAATAGTGGCAAAAGGAAAACAGAAAACTGGCAAAAAGTGGAGACCATCCTGGCTGGAGGCAGGCAGAGGGGGTTATAGGAGCACAGAGCCAGAGCACAAGGTACTGCTTGGTGTGACAGCTTATCACATTGAGTTATGGCTCTTTCTCTATTTTTCTTACCTGTTTTACTATTCTGTAATCTCACTGAGAGGATCAATTGCTAGAAGAGTACATCATGTGTGATGAGGTAAAGGATCCAAAGAGGGCAAGGGAGATACTCAGTGAGATGGAGTCCATTGTTGCGGCCACTGTGCCAATCTGCCATACTGTAGGGACCAGGAGGATTCCTACATCTCTGATTCCCATCTCCCTGGTTCTGTAGCAGCTTCCTCTGTTGCAGAAGTTCATGGGAGAAACTCTTATGAAGAAACTGCTGTTGTTGGGTGCAGTCAAGTTGATTTTGACTCATGCTGGCCCATGTGACAGAAGAGAACTGCCTCATAGGATTTTCAAGGCTGTAATCTTCACAGAAGCAGATCTCTAGATCTTCTTCCAGGGAAGGTACTGGGTGGGTTTGAACCACCAACCTTTTGGTTAGCAGCTGAGAACTTAACCATTGTGCCACCAGGGGCTCCTGGGAAATACTAAGGGAAGAAAATATGGGGAAAACTCCTTAGAAATGAAGACTATAATACTTTGCATGTATAAACCATTTCATAATAAAAAATAAGAAAGGAATGAAGATAGTTTGTATCAGTGTGGTGGTGGCCCTGCCTCAATGCACCCACGCCGTCGTAGTCAGGGGACTTCACAGCCATCACTCAGTAACACTATTCATTTATCTGTTGAAAACATATCCCTCTGCCATGTACAGTACCAGAATTAAACTCTCAGGGTTTGTCGACCAGATCGTTGGTTGAATATAGCAAAAACCGATTTGAGCTGCTGATATCAAAAGGCCCCACACACCTATAAGTACTATGGTAGCTTGTGTTTTGCTGTGATGCTAGAAGCTATGCCACTGGTATTTCAACTACCAGCAGGGTGACCCATGGTGGATGGGTTTCAGCTGAGCTTCCAGGCTAAGACAGACTAGGAAGAAGGACCTGGCTGTCTACTTTTGAAAAAAATTAGCCAGTGAAAACCTTGTGAATAGCAACAGAACATTGTTTGGTATAGTGCCGGAAGATGAGCCCCTCAGGTTGGAAGGCACTCAAGACGGCTGGGGAAGAGTTGCCTCTTCAAAGTGGAGTCGACCTTAATGCCGTGGATGGAGTCAAGCTCTCGGGACCTTCATTTGCTGATGTGCCAGGACTCAAAATGAGAAGAAAGAGCTGCAAACATCCATTAATAATAGGAATGTGGAATTCCAAAATATGAATCTAGGAAAATTGGAAATAGTCAAAAATGAAATGGAACACATAAACATCAGTATCCTAGGCATTAATGAGCAGCAGTGGGCTTGTATTGGCCATTTTGAATCAGAAAATCATATGGTCTGCTATGCTGGGAATGACAAATTGAAGAGATACGGCGTTGCATTCATTGTCAAAAAGACCATTTCAAGATCTATTCTGAAGTACGACACTGTCAGTGATAGGGTAATATCCATACACCTACAAGGATGACCAGTTATACGACTATTATTCAAATTCGTGCACTAACCACTAAGGCCAAAGATGAAGAAATTGAAAACTTTTACTAACTTCTGCAGTCTGAAATTGATCAAATATGCAATCAACATGCATTGATAATTACTGGTGTTTGAACTGTGAAAGTTGGGAACAAAGAAGAAGGAATGGTAGTTGGAAAATATGGCCTTGGTGATAGAAACGATGCCAGAGATCGCATTATAGAATTTTGCAAGACCAACGACTTCCTTATTGCAAATATATTTTTTCAACAACATAAATGGCAACTACACATGTGCACCTCACCAGATGGAATGCACAGGAATCATATTGACTACATCTGTGTAGAGATGATAGAAAAGCTCAATATCATCAGTCAAAACAAAGCCAAGGGCCGACTGCAGAACAAACCATCTATCTCTCATATGCAAGTTGAAGTTAAAGCTGAAGAAAATGAGAACAAGTTTATGAGAGTATGACCTTGAGTACATTGCACTTGAATTTAAAGACCATCTCAAGAATAGATTCGACTCATTGAATACGAATGACTGAAGACCAGAAGAGCTGTGGAATAACATCAAGGATATCATACGTAAAGAAAGCAAGAGGTCATTAAAAAGACAGGAAGGAAAGAAAAGACCAAAATGGATGTCAGAAGAGACTCTGAAACTTGTTCTTGAGCCTTGAATAGCTAAATGAAACTGAAGAAATGATGAAGTAAGGGAACTGAACAGATTTCTCAAAGGGCAGCTCAAGAAGACAAAGTATTATAGTGATATATGCAAGGATCTGGAGTTAGAAAGCCAAAAGGAAAGAACATGGTCAGCATTTCTCAAGCTGAAAGAACTGAAGAATAAAATTGAAGTCTTAAGTTGCAATACTGAAGGATAAAAAATACTACAGGGAAAATACTGAATGACACAGGAAGCATCAAAAGAAGATGGGAAGAACAGACACAGTCGCTGTACCAAAAAGAATCAGTCGATGTTCACTCATTTCAGGAGGTAACATCTGATCAACAACTGACAGTACTGAAGGAAGAGGTCCAAGCTGCACTGAAGGCATTGTTGAAAACAAGTCCCCAGGAATTGATAGAATACCAATTGACATGTTTCAACAAACTCGTGCAGAGCTGGAGGTGCTCACTCATCTATGCCAAGAAATTTGGAAGACAGCTACCTGGTCAACCAACTGGAAGAGATTCATAATTGTGCCCATTCCAAAGAAAGATAATTCAGCAGAATGCAGAAACTATGGAATGATATCATTAATATCACATGCAAGTAAAATTTTGCTGAAGATCATCAAAAGCAGACGCAGCAGTACATCAACAGGAAACTGCCAGAAATTCAAGTTGGATTCAGAAGAGGACATGGAACAAAGGATAACATTGCTGATGTCAGACGATCTTGGCTGAAAGCAGAGAATACCAGAAAGACGTTTACCAGAGTTTTATTGACTATGCAAAGGCATTCAACTGTGTGGATTATAACAAATTATGGATAACACTGCAAAGAATGGGAATTCCAGAACACTTAATTGTGCTCATGCAGAACCTGTACATAGAACAAGAGGCAGTTGTTTGAACAGAGTGAAGGGATACTATGTGGTTTCAAATCAGGACAGGTATGCACCAGGGTTGTATCTTTTCACCTTAGTTTTTCAGTCTGTATGCTGAGCAAATAATCCAAGAAGTTGGACTATATGAAGAAGAATGAGGCATCAGAATTGGAGGAAGACTCATTAACAATCTGTGATTTGCAGATGATAGACTTGCTCGCTGAAAGTGAAGACCACTTGAAGCACTTATTGATGAAGATCAAAGACCACAGCCTTGGGAGGCAGAGCCAAGATTGCAGAATAGACAGACGCTTCCAGCGAGCCCTCTTTACAACAAGGACCTGAAAAAAACAAGTGAAATGAATATATTTATGACAAGCTAGGAGCCCTGAGCATCAAAGGCAAACTTAGAAAACAAACAGAGGGGCAGCGGGAGGAGGAGATGATTTAGAAGCAGAGAGGAGTTATTGGACCTGAATTGCTGGGAGCCCTTAGGCACCATTCCCAGGAGCAGCATTGGTGGGCTGGTACTAGTGTTTTGCTGCAGTTTTCTCAGGGAGAAGCAGCAAGCCACACAGCCTACTCACACCTTCAGAATCAGAGAAGAACGGCGCTCTTGGCAAAAGCTAAGTACTTGCGTATATTTTACTGTGCTCCCCCACTCCCAAGCTGGCTTCAGCGGCTGAATTCCCTGGGCCTGAGATAGGCAGTATTGTGTGCCTAGAGCCATCCTTCTGGCCTTGGAGAAGGAAAAAAAATTGCATTTGGGGGAAAAGATAATTTGCCAGCTCCACCAACCAGGGGAGTTCAGGACAGAAGCAGCTCCTGTCCAGGCATAAACAGTCTGTGGACTTTGAGTCCCTTTCCCCTCTGCATGGACCTATGTGAGCCTATTTCAGAAGAATAGGCCCTCGTTGGCAGACTCCAACTGTTTCAGCTGTGTGGTAGAGAGGTGGGTGTTCGATGTTTGACATTGCTTTGCCTATTAAACAGGGTCCTTACCTACCCACATCAGGGGCCTAAGGACTGGTAGCTCCACTCAGGTCACCCAGCCACCCACGACAGGGGTCCAAGGATAACTGGTACCTCCCAGTCCTTACAACCAAAAACAATGGGTGCCCATGGTCCGTCTGCAGAATCCACCCACCTGCACGCTCTAGGGAACAGGGACGTGCTTTCCTCAGAGACACTCGGATCGGTTCTCAACCCCCTGCCTTATTCGTAGCGTGACCCACTGCTGCAACCAGATACCGGTACCTATACCGATCACCCCCACCCCTCTAAGACTGTAGGACAGAAGGACAGAGACTGTACCACGTACCTGATGATCAGCTACCTGGACACCTGAGCTGAATTCATACAAGAAAAGTGAGTGGACTCTTAGACTGATATACGTGATAACAGCTCTAGCTATCTGGGGACAGGACGTCAGAACTCCAAAGGTGAAAATAATCTAGCTCACTCAAGCAACCCATTTGGGCAAATAAAAACAAAACAAAGCAAGAAGCTACGACACAGTAAGCAAACATAAACTCATACAATAACTTATAGATGGCTCGGAGACAACAGTCAATATCAAGTAAAATAAAGAAACAGACCATGATCACCTCAACAAGCTCTCAAAACAAAGAATCCAGGGATCTTCTAGATGAAAGTGCATTCCTGGAATTACCAGGGGCAGAATACAAAAGTTTAATATACAGAATGCTTGAAGACATCAGGAAGGAAATGAGGCAATACGCAGAACAAGCCAAGGAACACACAGATAAAGCAATTGAAGAAATTAGAAAGATTATTCAGGAACATAATGAAAAATTTAATAAGTTGGAAAATCCACAGAGAGACAGCAATCAGAAATTCAGAAGATTAACAATAAAATTACAGAAGTAGACAACTCAATAGAAAGTCAGAGGAGCAGAATTGAGCAAGTAGAAGCCAGAATTTCTGAGCTTGAAAATAAATCACTTGGCACTAATATATCAGAATAAAAATCAGATAAAAGAATTAAAAAAAAATGAAGAAACCTTAAAAATCATGTGGGACTCTATCAAGAGAAATAACCCACGAGTGATTGGAGTACCAGAACAGGGAGGGATAACAGAAAATGCAGAGAGAATTGTTGAAGATTTGTTGGCAGAAAACTTCCCTGATATTGTGAAAGATATCTGTCCAAGATGCTCATCGAACTCCACATAAGGTAGATGTTAAAAGAAAGTCACCAAGACATACTATAATCAAACTTGCCAAAACCAAACATAGAGAATTTTAAGAGCAGCTACAGATAAACAAAAAGTCACCTACAAAGGAGAGTCAATAATAATAAGCTCAGACTACTTGGCAGAAACCACGCAGGCAAGAAGGCAATGGGATGACTTATTTAAAAAATTGAAAGAAAAAAATTGCCAGCCAAGAATCCAGCAAAACCATCTCTTAAATATGAAGGTGAAATTAGGACATTTCCAGATAAACAGAAGTTTAGGGAATTTGTAAAGACCAAACCAAAACTACAAGAAATACTAAAGGGAGTTCTTTGGTTAGAAAATCAACAATATCAGGTATCAACCCAAGACTAGAACACTGGGCAGAGCAATCAGAAGTCATCCCAAACAGGGAAATAAAAAAAAAAAAAAAAGAAAAAAACAAAGCAAGACTAAAAAAAAAAAAAAAATGCTGAAAACAGGGTACAGTGATGTTATTATATAAAAAAGACAACATTAAAACAATAAAGAGGGACTAAGAAATGTAATCATAGACCTTTGATATGGAGGGGAAGATATAGCTGTACAAAGAAATAAAAGTTAGGTTTAAATTTAGAAAAATAGGGGTAAATAATAAGGTAATCACAAAGGAGACAAACTATCCTACTCATCAAAATAAAATACAAGGGAAAAATACAGACTCAGCAGAAACAAAATCAACAACAACAAATATGAGGAAAGGACAATATATAAAGGTAATCTATTCATCACATAAAATTAAGTGGGAAAAAGAAACTGTCAACAACACACAAGAGAAGGATATTAAAACGATAGCACTAAATTCATACCTACCCATAATTATGCTGAATGTAAATGGACTAAATGCACCAGTAAAGAGACAGAGAGTGGCAGAATGGATTACAAAACACGATCCATCTATATGCTGCCTACAAGAGACAGACCTTAGACTTAGAGACACAAATGAACTAAAACTCAAAGGATGGAAAAAAATATATCAAGCAACCAACAATCAAAAAAGAGCAGGAGTGGCAATATTAATTTCTGACAAAATAGACTTTAAAGTTAAATCCATCATAAAGGATAAGGAAGGACATTATATAATGATTAAAGGGACAATATATAAAAAAAAAATTTTTTTTTTTTAGTTTTATACTAGAAGATATAACCATATTAAATACTTATGCACCCAATGACAGGGCTGCAAGATACATGAAACAAACTCAATCAGAATTGAAAAGTTAGATAGACAGCTCCACAATAATAGTAGGAGACTTCAACACACCACTTTCGGTGAAGGACAGGACATCCAGAAAGAAGCTCAGTAAAGACACGGAAGATCTAAATGCCACAATCAACCAACTTGACCTCGTAAACATATACAGAACAGTCCACCCCACAGCAGCCAAGTATACTTTCTTTTCTAGTGCACATGGAACATCCTCTAGAATAGATCATATATTAGGTCATAAAGCAAGCCTTTGCAGAATCCAAAACACTGAAATATTACAAAACATCTTCTCTGACCATAAGGCCATAAAAGTGGAAATCAACAACAGAAAAATCAGGGAAAAGAAATCAGACACTTGGAAACTGAACAATACCCTGCTCAAAAAAGACTGGGTTATAGAAGACATTAAGAAGAGAATAAAGAAATTCATAGAATCCAGTGAGAATGAAAACACTTCCTATCAGAACTTTTGGGACACAGCAAAAGCAGTGCTCAGAGGTCAGTTTTTATCAATAAATGCACACGTACAAAAAGAAGAAAGGGCCAAAATCAAAGAATTATCCCTACAACTTGAACAAATAGAAAGAGAGCAACAAAAGAAACCCACAGGCACCAGAAGAAAACAAATAATAAAAATTAGAGCTGAACTAAATGAAATAGAAAACAGAAAAACAATTGAAAGAATTAACAAGACCAAAAGATGTTTCTTTGAAAAAATCAACAAAATTGATAAACCATTGGCCAAACTGACAAAACAAAAACAGGAGAGAAAGCAAATAACCCAAATAAGAAATGACATGGGCGATATTACAACAGACCCAATTGAAATTAAAAGAATTATATCAGATTACTATGAAAAATTGTACTCTAACAAATTTGAAAACCCAGAAGAAATGGATGATTTCCTAGAAACACACTACGTACCTAAATTAACACAAACAGAGGAAGAACAACTAAATACACCCATAATAAAAGAAGAGATTGAAAAGGTAATCAAAAAACTCCCAACAAAAAAAAAGCCCTGGCTCCAACAGCTTCCCTGCAGAGTTCTACGAAACCTTCAGAGAAGAGTTAACACCACCACTACTAAAGGTATTTCAGGGCATAGAAAAGGATGGAATCCTCCCAAACTCATTCTATGAAGCCAGCATATTCCTGATACCAAAACCATGTAAAGACACCACAAAAAAAGAAAATTACAGACCTATATCCCTCATGAACTTAGATGCAAAAATCCTCAACAAAATTCTAGCCAAGAGAATTCAACAATGTATCAAAAAAAAAATTCACCATGACCAAGTGGGATTCATACCAGGTATGCAGGGATGGTTCAACATTAGAAAAACAATTAATGTAATCCATCACATAAATAAAACAAAAGACAAGAATCACATGATTTTATCAATTGATTCAGAAAAAGCATTTGACAAAGTTCAACACCCATTCATGATAAAAACTCTCAGCAAAATAAGAATAGAAGGAAAATTCCTCAATATAATAAAGGCCATTTATACAAAGCCAACAGCCAACATCATTCTAAATGGAGAGAGCCTGAAAGCATTCTGCTTGAGAACGGGAACCAGACAAGGATGCCCTTTATCACTGCTCTTATTCAACATTGTGCTGGAGGTCCTAGCCAGAGCAATTAGGCTAGATAAAGAAATAAAGAGCATTCAGATTGGTAAGGAAGAAGTAAAGTATCTCTATTTGCAGATGACATGATCTTATACACAGAAAACCCTAAGGAATCCTCAAGAAAACGACTGAAACTAATAGAAGAGTTCAGCAGAGTATTGGGATACAAGATAAACATACAAAAATCAGTTGGATTCCTGTACACCAACAAAAAGAACATCGAAGAGGAAATCACCAAATCAATACCATTTACAATAGCCCCCAAGAAGATAAAATACTTAGGAATAAATTTTACCAGAGATGTAAAAGACTTATGCCAAGAAAACTACAATACACTTCTGCAAGAAACCAAAGGAGACCTACATAAGTGGAAAAACATACCTTGCTCATGGATAGAAAGACTTAACATTATAAAAATGTCTATTCTACCAAAAGTGATCTATACATTTAATGCAATTCTGATCCAAATTCCAATGACATTCTTTAATGAGATGGAGAAACAAATCACCAACTTCATATGGATGGCAAAGAGGCCCTGGATAAGTAAAGCATTACTGAGAAAGAAGAACAAAGTGGAAGGCCTTACTCTACCTGATTTTAGAACCTATTATACCACCACAGTAGTCAAAACAGCCTGGTACTGGTACAATAAGAGATACATTGACCAATGGAACAGAACTGAGAATCCAGACATAAATCCATCCACATATGAGCAATTGATATTTGAAAAAGGCCCCAAAACAGTTAAATGGGGAAAAGACAGTCTTTTGAACAAATGGTGCTGGCATAACTGGATAACCATCTGCAAAAAAATGAAACAAGACCCATACCTCACTCCATGCACAAAAACAAGCTCAAAATGAATCAAAGACCTAAATATAAAATCTAAAACAATGAAGATCATGAAAGAAAAAATAGGGACAATGTTAGGAACCTTAATACATGGCATAAAGAGTATACAAAACATTACTAACAATGCAGAAAAAAAAAAAACTAGATAACTGGGAGCTCCTAAAAATCAAACACCTATGCTCATCCAAAGACTTCACCAAAAGAGTAAAAAGACTACCTACAGACTGGGAAACAGTTTTTAGCTATGACATTTCTGATCAGTGCCTGATCTCTAAAATCTACATGATACTGTAAAAACTCAACTACAAAAAGACAAATAACCCAATTAAAAAACGGGCAAAAGATATGAACAGACACTTCACTAAAGAAGACATTCAGGTAGCTAACAGATACATGAGAAAATGCTCACAATCATTAGCCATTAGAGAAATGCAAATTGAAACTACAATGAGATTCCATCTCACTCCAACAAGGCTGGCATTAATCCAAAAAACACAAAATAATAAATGTTGGAGAGGTTGTGGAGAGATTGGAACACTTATTCACTGCTGGTGGGAATGTCAAATGGTACAACCATTTTGGAAATCGATTTGGCACTTAAAAAGCTAGAAATAGAACTACCGTACGATCCAGCAATCCTACTCCTTGGAATATATCCTAGAGAAATAAGAGCCTTTACCCAAACAGATATATACACACCCGTGTTCATTGCAGCACTGTTTACAATAGCAAAAACATGGAAGCAACCAAGGTGCCCATCAATTGATGAATGGATAAATAAATTATGGTATATTCACAGAATGGAATACTACACATTGACAAAGAACAGTGATCAATCTGTGAAATATTTCATAACATGGAGGAATCTGGAATACATTATGCTGAGTGAAATTAGTCAATTGCAAAAGGATATTTATAAGACCGCTATTGTAAGAACTCGAGAAATAGTTTAAACAGAGAAGAAAATATTCTTTGATGGTTATGAGAGGGGGGAGGGAAGGTGGGTGGGAGAGGAGTATTCACTAATTAGATAGTAGATAAGAACTACTTTAGGTGATGGGAAAGACAATATACAATACAGGAGAGGTCAGTACAACTGGACTAAAACAAAAGCAAAGAAGTTGCCAGAATAAACCGAATGCTTTGAAGGCCAGCGTAGCAGGGGCAGGGGTCTGGGGACCATGGTTTCAGGGAACATCGAAGTCAATTGGCATAATGAAATCTATTAAGAAAACATTCTGCATCCCATTTGAAGAGTGGTGTCTGGGGTCTTAAACGCTAGCAAGCGGCCATCTAAGATGCATCAATGAGTCTCAACCCACCTGGATCAAAGGAGAATGAAGACACCAAGGACACAAGGTAATTACGAGTCGAAGAGACAGAAGGGGCCACATAAACCAGAGACTACATCATCCTGAGACCAGAAGAACTAGATGGTGCCCAGCTACAACCGATGACTGCGCTGACAGGGAACACAACAGAGAACCCCTGAAGGAGCAGCAGAGCAGTGGGATGCAGACCCCAAATTCTCATAAAAAGACCAGACTTAATGGTCTGACTGAGACTAGAGGAATGCCGGTGGTCATGGCCCCCAGACCTTCTGTTGGCCCAGGACAGGAACCATTCCCAAAGTGAACTCTTCAGACATGGATTGGACAGGACAATGGGTTGGAGAGGGATGCTGGTGAGGAGTGAGCTTCTTGAATCAGGTGGACACTCGAGACTATGTTGGCATCTCCTCCCTGGAGGGGAGATGAGAGGGTAGCGGGGGTTAGAAGCTGACGAAATGGATATGGAAAGAGAGAGTGGAGGGAGGGAGCGGGCTGTATCATTAGGGGGAGAGTAATTGGGAGTATGTAGCAAGGTGTATATAAGGTTTTGTGTGAGAGACTGACTTGATTTGTAAACTTTCACTTAAAGCACAATAACAATTGAAAGAAAAAAAAAGATCACAACCTTCAGTTTGGATTACACCTCAACATAAAGAAGACAAAAATCCTCACAACTGGACCAATAAGCAACATCATGATAAGCGGAGAAAACATTGAAGTTGTCAAGGATTTGATTTTATCGGATTCACAATCAACACCCATGGAAGCAGCGTTAAGAAATCAAGTGACTTATTGCATTGGGCAAATCTGCTACAAAGGACCTCTTTAAAGTGGTAAAAAGCAAAGATGCTACTTTAAGGACTAAGGTGTGTCTGACTCAAGCCATGATATTTTCAGTTGCTTTATATGCATGTGAAAGCTGGACAATGAATGAGGAAGACTGAAGAAGAATTGAGGCCTTTGAATTATGGTTTTGGTGAAGAATTTTGAATGTACCATGAACTGCCAGAAGAATGAACAAATCCATCTTGGAAGAAATACAGCCAGAATGCCTCTTAAAAGCAAGGATGTTGAGACTTCTTCTCACATACTTTGAACATGTTATCAGGAGGGACCAGTCCCTGCAGAAGGACATAATGCTTGGTAGAGTCGATGGTCATCAAAAAAGAGGAAGACCCTCAATGAGATGGATTGACACAGTGGCTGCAACAATGGCCTCAAGAATAACAATGATAGTGAGGATGGCTCAGAATCTGGCAGTGTTTTGTTCTGTTGTACACAGGGCTGCTATGAGCCGGAACTGACTCAATGGCACCTAACGAGAAACAACAACATTATCAAAAGGGAACTTATTAGAAGAATGTTGCTGGGGCCTCACTGGATCCATAGCTGGTAGGATGGCCAAGGGAGCACCAAAAGGTTAAGGAGGCTACAAACAATATGGTCCCCACGTTGTTGTTGGCTATGCAGGCTGTCTCAAGGCTCAAGGTTAAAAAGAAGATCTCAGAGCAATGGCCTTGGTGGGTAGCCCCAACTCCATGGATCCCAGAAATCTGGATTCCAGGAGAATTATAACTCTTTCTCTGCTCTCCCCTTTTGATCAGGATTCTGATAGAGAATCTTTGATCAAAATGCTCAACAATAGTAGCTGGGCATCATCCAATTTCTTCTGGTCACATTGCAAAGGGGAGAGTTATTAATGGAGGCCATCGTAGTTCCTCCTTCGCCTGGGTCTCCTTTTCCTCTGCTGCTCCAGATGAACAGAGATTGATGGTTGCACCTTGAATGGCTGTTTGTAAACTTTTAAGACACAAGACACTACACAATGACCTAGGAGCTTGAACAGAAACATTAAGAACAATATTAGGCCAATTGACTAAAATGATTCATGAAGCCATGACCCTAAGCCTTTGAACCAAGAAAACAAATCCCATGAAGTGTTTGGTTATACATAAGCAGCATCAGTAACTGCTTTTCATATACCTCAGCAGGAACTACATTCTGGAAAACTCAAATTGAGTGTTATTAATATAGACACAGCAACTTTCACTTATTAAGGCACAAACTCCTCCTTGGGAGACTAACGGGAAATCTAATGCTAGTCTATTGTATAAAGTCATAGCTTGAACTTCAGATACTTCTCTAGTTATGGTCTTTATGGCTTTTCTAAGTTTATCAACGAAAATTTCTAATTCAAAGGTAAAACCAAAAAAACAAAACCCCCTGCCACCAAGTCAATTCTGAATCATAGTGACCCTATAGGACAGAGTAGAACTGCCCCATAGGGTTTCCAAGGAGTTTCTGCTGAATTCCAACTGCCAACCTTTTGGTTACGATGTGTGATGGTTAAGGTTGTTTGTCAACTTGGCTGGGCCACGATTCTCAGTGGTTTGGCACTCGTATAATGTAATCACTTCCATGATGAGCTTTGATATAATGTGATCACCTCCATGATGGGATCTGCTATGAGTAGCCAATCAGTTGAAAGGGCATTTCCTTGGGCATGTGGCCTGCATCGAATATAAGTGGACATTCTGGCAAGGCTTGTGGCTTTTTGCTGTCTCTGGATCCTGCAGCTGGATCCTGTTCATCTGACCTCCACTTCTTGGGGCTCGAGCTAGCAGTTTATCTACAGTCTTCCCTGCCGATCTTGAGATTTGTCGATCTTCACAGCCTGTGAGGAAGAGCCCTGCTCTCTGACCTGCCAATCTTGGGTTCGCCAGCCCCTGTGGCTACATGAATCAGAAGCCTCTATCCTGGCCCATGGACTTGGGACATTTGTGCCTCTACATCTGCGTGAGCCATTTTCTTGATATAGATCTATATATATATTTATATGCTTTGTTGGTTTTGCTTCTCTAGAGAACACAGCCTAAGATAGCAGGCAAGCTCTTAAGCACTGTACCACCAAGGGTCCCAATATCTAAAACGATTTCAAGTCTGATTATTTCCTTTTAATGCAAGAATTGGCTATTTCAGTAATTAATAGCACTATGCTGGCAGTTCTACTCTGTCCTACAGGGTCGCTGTGAGTCGGAATAGACTCGACGGCAGTGGGTTGGTTTTTTATGCTGACTATAGAGTATCCTGTGGTAAAGGCTTTTCTCATCTCCTAATTCTTCTTTCAGTCCTTTTGAAGTTTCTTTTCTGGTCTTAGTTTTATGTTTCTCTCATATTTCTTATTTTCCCTTTTGGTTAATTAATTATATATAAACACAGCATAACAAGAACCAGTTTAATCTGCAGGTAAAAAAACAAAAAACCATTAGATAGTTTAAGAGAAAGGAGAAAATGATTTTTTACATTCAGAAAATAGAACATCAAAGCATCGGCAATATTTCCCACATAAAACCCATAATAATCTTTTGTTATGTATTTTATTATTATTCTGTCCTACGTAATTGATTTCTGTTCCATGAGATTACAGATCAGTAGCAATCTGTGAACCTGTCAGCTTCTATATAAGAGTTCTGGAAATCTTGCTTCAGTCCAGTAGTATCTACATTCTAAATATCACAGCCCTTTTCGTAAGTCTGATATAGTCCGTCTTTTGCGGAAATACTCTGGCCAAGCACTCTCAGGGAGTTAGCAAAGTAAAAACTATCTGCAGATGACAACTTTAAAAATGGCCATGGTTAACTTATCACTAATAACAATTAAAAAAAAAAAAACTGCTGAGAATTCATTATAAAATAATACAAAGCAAAATAAAGTCAATTAAAAAAAAACTACTTTATGAAAATGGATGACCACAATCCTTAGTGAGAAAAGAACCTTAGATATAACATAAAGTAATCCTGGGACATACGATAATATGAATATAAAGCATACAGTTAGGACATACCAAGAATACACCAAATTATCAAGTTTCTAAACATTTGAATATTAATAAAACTCTGTAGGTAAGTGGAGTAAATCCTCAGTTGAAACCCATGATGCTCAAGCTAAATTAAAGAAATAAAGCTGTCACCACATTAGCGATTAAAACAACTAAAATTGTGACTGATAATATTATGCTCTTGTTGTCACGCAAAACATAAGACACTGACACATAAATTTTTAACCCAAAGAAAATTAGGCATTTCTCCTGATCTGACAATGTTTCATGTAACTCACAACACATTAAATAAGTCTTATTTTTTTCTAGCACTTTTGCCCTTACAAAGCAGGAACAAATCTTTTGTGGATTTAACAATACTTATTTAGATAGCTATTTAACCAAAATGACAATAAAATATTTTTAAAAGTAAAAAGCTTAGCTTTTTCAAAGGCCATGAGGCTTAGTTTTCTTAGTCAAGGACATAGAACCCAGTAGAAACTCAGTTTATTCTAATGAGACACTGAACCCTTGCCTTCCAGGCAGATTACACAGAAGATAAAGTTAACCCTTCAGTCCACTAGTTAAAGAAAATTTTGTCATTTTATCAGTGAGAAATCCAATTTTTATATACCCTTTGACAATAAACCTCTTCAAAATATCATAAATTAACTCATCAAACTTTAGCCACGACAGATGAAAACTTTGACCACATCAAATAGAAACTCCCCCTTTTTTCATAAACCTTTTAAACTTTGTCTTTGTCATTATATCCTTTATAGTACAATCTTTTAAGTGGCAAAATGAACACATTTATTAACAGACCCAAATATATATATCCTTTCTCTGTGGCATAAAAAGGAAAAAGTTTATAAACTTAAATTATAACAAATATCCATTAATTTAATATCAATAAATTACCTAAAGATCTTGAAATGATTTTTAAATCTATATACCACAAAACATAATTGTTTAAATAAAGTTCATTGAATTTTTTTCTACCCCCTCCTTTTTTTTTTTTAATTTATTGTGCTTTAGGTGAAAGTTTACAGAGCAAATTATTTTCTCATTAAACTATACTCAAATTGTTTTGTGACGTTGGTTGCCAACCCTGCGATGTGTCAGCACCCTCCCCTTCTCCACTCTGGGCTCCATGTTTTCATTAGTCCAGTATTCCTGTCCCTTCCTGCCCTCTTGTCCTTGCTTTTGGGCTGCTATGCCCATTTTGTCTCGTATATGTGATTGAACTATGAAGCACGTTCCTCACATGTGTTATTGCTTGTCCCATATCATTTAAATATTTTAAGTCTTCATTCAGCCTTTTACCTTGTCTCATTTTTTACCTGATTTAACCTTAGCCTTTCCAAGATTTCATCAACTGGTTTTTGGAAATCACAAAGTCTCTGCTCAGCCCAACCAAATCATTGATATGGATATAAGTCTCTGGCTGGCATGGAACATTTCCCCATTTCAGGTTTTCTTTGTGATTTTTATTTTTTATTTTTTAAAAAAATTCCTCTACAATAGACAGGACTTGTTCTTTAATGTTGGGATCCATTCAATTTCTGATAACTGTGTAAAGACAGCCTTTGTCCTGCTTTAACCTCAAAACCATTGCTGTCCAGTTGATTCCGACCCATAGCGACCCTATAGGACAGAGTAGAACCGCCCCATAGAGTTTTCAAGGAGCACCTGGTGGATTCAAACTGCCGAACTTTTGATTAGCAGCATAGTTCTTAACCAGTATGCCACAGGGTTTCTGCTTTGACTTCAGTGTCCACCTTATTTATCCCATTTTTTAGTATCTTTAAAGATCTCCAGTCTGTTGGGAGGGGTTCTTTGACTTTTTTTTCTTTACTGTTCTCTTGGAAAGCAGTTTCGCCCTCCTTCTTTAGCGTAACATTTTCTTTAATAATCTTGTAGATAAACCCATAACTTTCTACTTAACCTTATTCTAACCTTTCACAAACTTCCATATCCATCCAAATTCTTTTTCTATGCTTTTCTCTTTCTCATCTTGGAACACCCAGTCTTTTCCACTTTAGGACAAAATTATTATCTTTTCCTTTAACAAAACACTTTCCATATACTCAATATAGCCTAAGTTACTTAAAAAGATAAGACCTTGGAAACTGCTTTTAAGTTGACATACTGTTGTTGTTAGGTGCCGTCAAGTCGGTTCCGACTTATAGCGACCCTATGCACAACAGAACGAAACACTGCCCGGTCTTGAGCCATGCTTACAATCGTTGTTATGCTTGAGCTCATTGTTGCAGCCACTGTGTCAATCCACCTCGTTGAGGGTCTTCCTCTTTTCCGCTGACCCTGCACTTTGCCTTCTCCAGAGACTGATCCCTCCTGACGACATGTCCAAAATATGTAAGACGCAGTCTTGCCATCCTTGCTTCTAAGGAACATTCTGGTTGTACTTCTTCTAAGACAGATTTGTTCGTTCTTTTGGCAGTCCATGGTATATTCATTATTCTTCGCCAACACCACAATTCAAAGGCATCAACTCTTCTTCAGTCTTCCTTATTCATTGTCCAGCTTTCACATGCATATGACGCGATTGAAAATACCATGGCTTGGGTCAGGCGCACCTTAGTTTTTAAGGCGACATCTTGCTCTTCAACACTTTAAAGAGGTCCTTTGCGGTAGATTTACCCAATGCAATGCATCTTTCAATTTCTTGACTGCTGCTTCCATGGCTGTTGATTGTGGATCCAAGTAAAATGAAATCCTTGACAACTTCAATTTTTTTCCGTTTATCATGATGTTTCTTATTGGTCCAGTTGTGAAGATTTTTGTTTTCTTTATGTTGAGGTGCAATCCATACTGAAGGCTGTGGTCCTTGATCTTCATTAGTAAGTGCTTCAAGTCCTTTTCACTTTCAGCAAGCAAGGTTGTGTCATCTGCATAATGCAGGTTGTTAATGAGTCTTCCTCCAATCCTGATGCCCCGTTCTTCTTCATATAGTCCAGCTTCTTGGATTATTTGCTCAGATTACAGGTTGAATAGATATGGTGAAAGGATACAACCCTGACGTACACCCTTCCTGACTTTAAACCAATCAGTATCCCCTTGTTCTGTCTGAATAACTGCCTCTTGGTCTGTGTAAAGTTAACATACTATAAAACATAAAAACTTTTGTCAGAACAAATTCATTTTCATTAATTTCTGGGAATACTAGGACTATTCAATTTATATAAGTGCTTATTTATCATGAAACCAATCAGAACAAAGCTCTTTGAAAGAATATTATAATCTAATTTAATAATACCATCCAGAGGTAGCAAAATATTCCATGTTCATAACACTGTCTTTTGTGTGCTTTGAAGAATCTTTTAGAGAAGCAAATTAGAATAATTTTTGTCTTTTTAAGGCTTTGCTATACCAATCAAAATATACAGTCCATCCTTTTTTCAGTGTACTTTTCAAATAGACCAATTTATATCAAACTAGCTACTGTGCATTCAAACCAGATCATTCTTAGGGAATCATGCCATTTAGAAAGACAGGTGCACATATGTAAAAAATGGTGTGGTAGTGGGGGCGTCTGACCTC
Source organism: Elephas maximus indicus (assembly GCF_024166365.1). NCBI lineage: Eukaryota > Metazoa > Chordata > Mammalia > Proboscidea > Elephantidae > Elephas > Elephas maximus. Next base: position 44,421,456 of record NC_064837.1, on the reverse strand, counting down.
CTCTAACTTTACAAGGGAGAAGGAGAATCAAGATCAACAGCCCAAGGCTAATTCCTATGAGGCAGAGGTCAGACATACCTCCTCTCTCCAACTTTTTCACCAATTCTGACACCAGCTGTCCTTCCAACAACACTTTCTACTTTGCTGGGTTTGATAATTCATTGCAATGGGCCACACAGAGAACTCACAGACGATGGTCACAGTTATGGGGTTTATTGGGAAGTATCAGGTTACAACTCAGGATTAGGAACAACTTGGAATATAGTTCTCCCATTCCAGGACAGCCTCTTCTCAGCCATTCCTGCAGGCAAGTCTCTCTTTGGCTCTTGGCCTCTTGGCCTCTCAGCCCCTCAGCACATTCTTTGCCCAGCTCAGGCAATTATTACAAAGCTCTTTAGCTCCACCAATAAGTGCCTGGGGGCACCCCATTCCACCAGCAAGCCTGGGCTCAAAGGCGCTCTTGCCTGAAGGCATTCACCTGTCTTCCTCCATGTGTTGGCACACTCACTGTAACCACCTTACTCTGTGGGCCAGGGAGCCCACTGTGCCATCTTGCACTGGTCTCCTGTTTCTCTGTTATTGCTTCTCACCATCTTGCGTTGTCTCTAGTTTTACAGCTCACTCTCTCTCCTGGATCTAGGAGGTTCTCAGTGCAGGGACCCTGGGTCCAAAGAACGAGCTCCACTTCTGTCTCTTCTTCTTGGTGGTAGTGAAGTGCCCCCTTTCCACCTCTGGGATGGCTCATTTTAAGCCTAGTGGGATGGCAAAACTGGCCAATCCCCTCATTAAAGTTCTGTACACCTTATTTGCATGGCCCCACCCCACAAGAGTGCTATGTACCTTATCTGCATTATTGGCAAGCTGTCCAATTCCTTTGGTGGGCCACAAGCACCTTATTTGCATAGTTCCAGAAATTATAAGAGGGAACTGATTCCACACAGGGAGGGCTAAGGAGGTGGAGGTGGTCCTGGTCAGTCCATACCTGCACCCTCCTTCACTGGTGGAAATGGCTAGCTGTCTTGGGATTATACCCGGTAATACAGGTCTGAACAAATCCAAACACAACTAATTGTAATGATTGATGTGAACTGAGTCTCATGACAGTAAGGAAGTAGCTAGGCAGGGAGAGGCTCAGCTCCTACCAGTGCTTCACAATGTTCGCATTTAGCTGCTGAAGCACACTGACTACCTGCTTTGAGAAAGGTACTGTGTTTGGTACAAAGACAATGTGGTGCAAATCCTGCTCCCAATGAGCTTGCAGCATAATAGAGAGGACATGATTGACATTTCCTCCCCCAGAGTCCAGTGCCCATCCTCCACATGACACTCTCTGTATGCCACCATTTTTACACAGAGGCCTGAACCCTATGTTGAATAAAAAAGTGAATGCGGGCACGGTCTGTGGTCCATAGAATGCATTCAGTAAATTGTGTGGAGCTCAGGTTCAACTCAAAGCTCAATGTTGTAAGAGCAGTAAGAGAGATTGCTATGGTAGGTCTCAGGAGGGAGAGGAGTCTCTAGCTCTGACGACTGACAAATTGACATTCACGAAGGTGACATTTAAAGCCAGGCCTCAGCAAGCAGGCATTCTCATCTAAAGCTCATCACCCATCTAAAGCTCAGATGAAAAAGAGGATTCAGTAGGGAAGAGAGTGTTTCGAATGTCAGGGGAAAGCTCTTAACTTTTCTGGGATCCCAGATCCGTTTCAGAATTTGATGAAAGCTATGAATTCTCTCCTTGGAAAAAGAAATCTGGATTCACCTAAAGGCCAAGCTGCTCAAGAATCTCTAGTTTAAAAATAAAAAATTTGATGGTACACTGCCTTGGAAAGGGTAGGGTGAAACAGGCATGGCATTCACTGTTGCTGGGAGTGTAAATTGGAATAATTTGGAAATATCTATTAAAATTTGGAAGTACACGTAATTTAACCAAATATTTTTATTCCTAAGAATATACCCTACTGATATACACTGGCACCTGTGTAGAAGACATGTGTGTAAGGGTGTTCATGGCAGCACTGTATATAACAGCAAAATCTCAGAAACTTAAATGTCCATCCACAGGCAGGTAGTTAAATTATGGTACATCCATACAATAGAATACAGTAGTCCTTCAGTATATGGCAGTAGACTGAATCCAAAGGACTCCGACTTAGACATGGTATAACATGTGGGAGAAACAAGATTTCCTAGACCAGGAGTTGGCAAACTACAGCCCCAAAGTTAAGTCCGTCCGGCTGCCTGTTTTTATAAATGAAGTTTTATTGGAACAGGCCATGCCCATTAGATTATGTAGTGTCTGTGGCTGCTTTCCTGTTAGACATCAGAATTCAGTAGTTGTGACGGAGACTGAATCACCCACATAGCTTAAAAATATTTAATATCTGTCCCTTTGCAAAAATGTTTGCCAACACCTAGATCAAAATAATAATCCTCGCAATTTCGTATTTTTATATTTTCATCCAGTAGCGGTCCTGCTTGACTCATTGTGAGGGTCCAAATGACTATCCCCTACTTTCTATGAAATTGTTATTCCTTCAGTGAAGCACATTTCCCATTTAGCTTCATGTTTTCTTTTTTAAAAAAGTTTATATTTTTTATTATAAAAACAATTTATTACAGAAAATTTAGAAAGTACACTCAAAAAAAAAACAAAAGAAAAATCACAATTACTCTTGGTTTCTCGTTATGTAGCGTTAATCATTACTGACAATTACATCCTTCTTGTCTTTTTTGTCCTTGGAAAACCTGGTCGCCTAGTGGTTAAAAGCTACATCTGCTAACCGAAAGGTTGGCAGTTAGAACACATCAGGTGCTCCTTGGAAACTCTACAGGGCAGTTCTGCTCTGTCCTATAGGGTCACTATGAGTCTGAATCGACTCGACGGCAACGGGTTTGGATTTTTTGTTTTTGTTTTTGTTTTTCTAGCATAAAGAATAAAACCTCACCATAATAGGAAAAGTGGTATACAAAAAATTTAGTCATGTAAAACTTGGGGTCCAGTTACTGTAGAGGTTAGTGACATGTCCACATCTAGCTGCATCCTCTGCTTTCAAGCAGCACAAGCCAAATCCCTCCAGGATCCACTGCAGCTTGGCACCCACTGGTGGCGGCAGTGTCCCCTTCAGTTAAAAATTCCATAGTGATCATTCTGGGTCCTAGAGCAAGCTAGGCTTGCAGAAAACAGCCATTCCAGTAGACATCTCATTGGTTGGCTCCATTTCATGGGCTTCAGATGAGTTAAAGTCCAAGAAGCTGGACTATATGAGGAAGAACACGTCATTAGGATTGGAGGAAGACTCATTAAGAACCTGCGTTATTCAGGTGATACAACCTTGCTTGCTGGAAGTGAAGAGGACTTTAAGTACTTACTGCTGAAGATCAAAGACTACAGACTTCAGTATGGATTACACTTCAGTATAAAGAAAACAAAAACCCTCACAGCTGGCCCAATAAGAAACAACATGATAAACGAGGAAAAGATTGAAGTTGTCAAAGATTTCATTTTACTTAGATCCACAATTGACACCCATGGAAGCAGGAGTCGAGAAATCAAAAACTGTATTGCACCAGGGAAAACTGCTGAAAAAGACCTCTTTAAAATGTTGAAAAGCAAAGATGTCACCTTGAAGACTAAGGTGCGCCTGACCCAAGCCACGGTGTTTTCAGTCGCCTCCTATGCATGTGAAAGCTGGACCATGAATAAAGAAGACTGAAGAAGAATTGACCCCTTTGAATTGTGGTGTTGGAGAAGAATATTGAATATACCACGGGCTGCCGAAAGAATGAACAAATCTGTCTTGGAAGAAGTACAACCAGAATGCTCCTTAGAAGCAAAGATGGCAAGAGTACATCCCACATACGTTGGACATGTCAGGAAGGATCAGTCCCTGGAGAAGGACATCATGCTTGGTAAAGTAGTGGGTCAGAGAAAAAGAGGAAGACCCTCAATGAGATAGATTGACACAGTGGCTGCAACAGTGGGCTTGAGCGTAACAACGATTGTGAGGATGGCGCAGGACTGGGCAGTGTTTCCTTCTGTTGTACGTAGGGTCACTATGAGTCGGAACCGACTTGATGACACCTAATGACAACAACATGTGAGTTAACAGGGATCAAGAAATTGGGGAATCTCCCCTGCTGCTTCTCTTCTTCCCAAGTCAGGGTTGTCTGCCAGGATTTACCTTCCCCTCAATGTCCTCAGGTGCTGTAAGTGGACAGATTATGTGGTTTTACTATATAAAATTGTTTTACATATATCAGATAATCCACCACTCATCTGTTGTCAATTTGCCATACTGTGGTGGCTTCCGTGCTTCCCCCTTAATCCCCTTTCACAGTTACTGCTTCTACAATTGGTTTTTACAATCACAATTAACCCTGTTAACCACACTCACAACTAAATAATATAATTCCATCAGCATCTTCCCCCATTCTCTCTTCCCCAGACCCATCAGGAAAAGAGGAATCTATTCAGTGGGTCCTCCCTTTTTATACCTCTTGTTGAGTGTAAGCACACCCATAAAAGTGTGTAAGCCAGCTACTTCATGCCTTTATCCGCCCCATTTTAGATAGCCGATGTTTACCTTGCCCATTCCTATCAAACCAGTGGAGCCCTGGTGATGCAGTTGTTAAGAGCTATGTCTACTAATCAAAAGGTTGGCAGTTTGAATCCACCAGCTGCTCCTTGGAAACCCTATGGGGCAGTTCTACTCTGTCCTATAGGGTCACTATGAGTCAGAATTGACCTGATGGCAATGGGTTTGTTTTTTTATCAAACCAGTACTCTGAGGAGACAAGCATGTTCCTTTGTCTTGAAGAATCTTCTGTTCTGGTTGGAACTTGGAGCATCTGCACCCATAAGCAAATTCCAGTCCAGAGTAAGCCGTCAAATTGCAGTAATCTATCCAAATCCTGGTGGCGTAGCGGTTAAGTGCTACGGCTGCTAACCAAGAGGTCGGCAGTTCAAATCCGCCAGGCGCTCCTTGGAAACTCTATCGGGCAGTTCTACTCTGTCCTGTACGGTCGCTATGAGTCAGAATTGACTCGACGGCAGTAGGTTTTGTGGGTTTTGGATCCCAGCTCATGGTGTCAAATATCTTTCTTTTCATTCGGTTGGGCTCTTGTCAGCTCATCTCTAACCATCCAAGCTAGGTCATAATGGGTACCATCCGTAGGCTCGAGAGTTCACACACACCTCCTGGCACTTCAGACCCATCAGCCCCTTCTTTCTCTCTTATCCCTAAGCCCCATGAGCTAGGTCAGTGGGCACACCCATAAGCTCAGGAGTCCACACAACTCTCTGTACTTCTGACCAGCCAGTCCTTTCTCTCTCTCTCATCCATAGTCTTCATGGGCTAGGTCAATGGGTGCCAGTAGAACATGTTCAAACTCAGCCTGTCCTTTCATTGCTGCACCTCCCCCACTTCCATTTGTGAGTGGACCCAGGTGGGCACCACAGGCAAGTATACCAGGCTGTCTGCTTCTCACTGCCTTTAACTTCCAGTCCTGGAAAGGGGTTTTTCTGATGGGCACTGACTTTTCCTGTCTCACTGTGCTCAAAGGCAAACCACTTGCTTGCTCAAATTCAAAAAGCAAAACAGTCATTTTCCTTTTTTTTTTCCTGCAGATCCTTCCTTCAAATGCAAATCTCCTGTTCCCTCAGCAGTTCTAAGTGGTTGTGCATGTCTTTTCAAATGCAAATTTCCTGACTCTGAAGGATTCGGGGTGCAGCTCAGGTTTTCAACCTAAATCCCCAGCACAGGGCTACTGCATTGAAATGAAAGCCTGTGTTTCTTTCAGGCAAATCTTAGTTCTCCTTTTAGCAGATCCAATCAAGTATTGGCTGAAGCTGGAGTGTCAGGCTCTCTGTAATCTATAGTACCCAATATTCATTTCTATCATACATTTAGGTCTGTTTTACAACACTAGGTAGGAGAAATATTCATTATCCATAGTACATTCTAATAAGCAAATAATCCTCAACACAACCATCTTTAAAACATTCCAGTTTCATCTTTTCCACCCCTGAACTACCTTCCCATTCACATGCATACAGCCTGGGGCCTCTCCCTGGGTGGAATCAGTAGACCCTGCCTCCCTATCAGTCATCTTGTTTAATCAACATGGCTTTTGCCCCAGGCCACTTCCGATGCAGCTTTTCTTCCCTCAGCTGCTGCATAACATCTCTTACTTTCCTTTCAGCCATTACAGGTAATAACAACCAAAGTAACCATATAAGATTTGAAAGTTTCACTTCCCACACCCCTTCATTCTTTCTCTTACGAAGTCCCATGCTTCCATGAGTCTGGAGCCATTGCAACAATTTCGGCTTTTGATGTCAACTGTAAAAATGGTGGGACAGTAGCATCTGATCTCTAACTTCACAAAGAGGAAGGAATAGCCAGATCAATAGCCCAAGGCTGATTGCTATGAGGCAGAGGTCAGACGTGACTCTACTCTCAAACTTTTATTTTTTTAACCAATTCTGACAACAGCAGTCCTTCCCAGGGCACTCTGCACTTCTCTACTTGGTTCAATAATTTGTTGCAATGGCCACACAGAACTTGCAGACCATACTCACAGTTATGGGGTTTATTAAGGAAGTTATTGTTGTTATTGTGTGCTGCTGAGTCAATTCTGACTCGTAACAACCCTATAGGACAGAGTAGAACTGCCCCCTAGGGTTTCCAAGGGGCAGCTAGTGGATTTGAACTGCCGAACTTTTGGTTAGCAGCCTGAGCTCTTAACCACTTCGCCAGTGGGGCTTCACTGCTCCACTAAGGAAGTAACAGGTTACAATTCAGGTTCAGGAACCCTCAGGATACAGTTCTTCAATCAAGATAGTCTCTTTTCAGCCGTGGCCACAGTCAGGCCTCTCTCTGGCCTTTGGCCCCTTGGCCTGGCCTCTGCTCTGCTTGGCAAGTGTTACAAAGCTCCTTTAGCTCTGCTGATAAGTACCCAGAGGCTCCCACTCCACCAGTAAGCCTCAGTCCAAAGGTGCTCAGCTCTAGGTCTGTGGGTCAGCAAACCTAGCTCCACCAAGTGTCTGGAGGCACCCTACTCTACCAGCAAGCCACCTACCCAAAGATGCTCAGCTTTCTCACTCCATGGGTCGGGAATCCCACAGTGTCTGCTGGTCTTCTGCCAGTCTCCTGCCAGTATCCTTCAGTTTCCTGCTGGTCTCCTGGTTCTGTTGCCACCGTTTCTCTACTGTTGTTTTGCACTGTCTCTGGTATTACAGCTGTCCCTCTCTGTCTTTCATGTTACAGCTCCTACTGTCTCTCTCTCAGTGTCTCCCTTTAAGCCTAGCAGGATGGCAAAACTGGCCAATCCCCTTGTTAGTGTTCCATACACCTCATTTTCATATTCCCATCCAGTCATTTGGTAGGACTTACAAAGACTATGGCTAGAAGGGCCATATTAAGTAATTCACTGCACTGTGCTAGGACAGTCTCCAAGAAGAACAAGACAAGAAAAATTACTATACTAGCACTCAAGACATATAAAGCTATAGTAATTTAGACCGTGTGGAATTGGCACCACAATAGACAAATAGACCAAGGGAACAGAATAGAGCCCAGTGGGACCCACGTGTATATGGACATTTAATTATAACAGTGGTGACATTGTAAAACAGTGGGCAATGGACAGTCATTTCAGTAAATGATATTGGGTCGATTGTATATGTATTTGGTAAAAATTGAAACTTGATCTCAACCTTGTACCATACACAAAAATCAATTTCAAGTGGGTTAGAGATCTAAATGCAAGAGATAAAACAATAAAGTTTCTGAAAGATAATATAAAATAATATCTTTATGACTTTGAGGAAGGGAAATATTATCTTACACAGGATATGAAAGATACTAACCATAAAGGCAATTTTTGACAAATTGATCAACATTAAAATTAAGAACTTTTGTTCATCAAAAAACACCATCAAAGAGTGAAAATGCAAGCCAAAGAGTGAACAGAAATATTTACAACACACATAACAACAAAGGACCTGTAAACAGAAAATATAAAGAACTCCTATGAATCACTGAGACAAAGACAGACAACCCAATAGAAGAATGGGCAAGAGATCTGAACAGGCACTTCAGAAAAGATGATAACCAAATGAAAGGGCACTCCACCTTATTAGTAATCAGGAGAATGAGAATTACAATGAGTTACCATTACACACTCACCAGAGTGATCTGAATAAAAAAGACTGACAATATCAAGTGTTAGTGAGCCTGTGGAGAAACTGGAACTCTCATACACTGTTGGTGGGAGTATAAAATGGTACAACCCTTTTGGAAAACTGTTTAGTTCTGTGTGCCAACACTGAAGATATGCATAGCCTTTGACCCAGAAATTATCCTAGGAACATATACCCAATAGAAATGCATATGCATGTGCAAGAATGCCCATGGCAGCATTATTTGCAATAGCAAAAAAATGGAGACAAAATATCCATAATAGTAGAATGGATAAATAAATCACGGTGTATTTATACAATGGAATACTATGCTGCAATAAAAATGTAAAGTAGAGCTATACACACACCAACACAAATGACTTTCACAAACCTAATATTGAACGAAAGAATACATCCAATATTATTCAATTTTCATAAAGCTCAAAATCAGGTGTTAGAAGTTAGAAGACTGGTTGCTTTGGTGGAAAAGGGGTGTAAATAAAGTTGTGTTGGAACACAGCCATACCCATTAGTTTACTTATTATCTGTGACTTCAGAGGAAGTATGAAGGGGCTTGTAGGGTACTAATTACACCAGCGTATTTATTTGTGTTCCACCAGTGTATTTATTTGTGATGATTCACTCAGCTGTATATTTCTGATTTGTTCACTTTTCTTTTGCATATTTAAGGAGGAAGAAGTTAAAGCAGCTGACCTATGACCTATTCACTTCCTTTATGAGGGGGGAGATGTCCCCAAGGGAAAGCAAAGAAGGCTGGTGACATGGTCTAATGTCCTTGTCAACTGGCCCTTAAAGTAAATTAAAAAAAAATAGACTAATGATATTTACTAGGAGAAAGTGATGTTATCTACAGAATGCTGTTAGCAAGTTTTCTCCAGCTAAAGAAATCACACACAGTAATAACCAAGAACCTTTGGCTCCCTGGAGAATTTCTCACAAGCTATATAACTCTCTGGGGGTATAAAATGGAGATGTTCCATAACTTACATGCTTCCCACTGTGTGAGGTAATCCCGCAAAGCCTCATTTGGAGACCAGATCTATTATCCTGTGCCAGAGAGTGCATGTCTGATGTGGAAAGGAATGACTTGGGGGTCCACACAGGACGTCCAAGACCTCAGTATGCTTTGTCTGTGCCTCTTAACTGCCTGTATCCTTGAAATTGTAGTAAGCCTTGATACTGTTCAAGATCTCTGATTCATTTGTCAATCTGATTCTGTCTGTTAGCTCCATATTATGCTCAATTAAAAAATAGTACATGAATAATGATTCTTTTATTTTTAAAAAAAAGTCTACTGTAACCAGTTTTCTCTTGCTCCCTCACCGTTCTCATCCCTTCCTTATATGAATGTTCCCTTGCCAACACAGTAGAGGAAACTGCCATTATGAATTTGGTAGGTATTATTTTTTATACTGTTACATACACACACATAATCATATATACAAAATTTATGTGTATATATGTAAGATGGTAGGAGTAGTAGCATTAGAACGTGTCTAACTTCAGGAGGGATAATGCGAATCAAGATCAGTGCAAGGCTGATTACCTCCGCTGTTAAACTTTTTTTTTTTTTACCAGTTCTGACACCAGCCATCCTTCCCATGGCAATCTCTACTTTACTTCTGGGTTCAATAATCTGTTGAAATGGTCACACAGAACTCACAGACCATACTTACAGTTAAGGGGTTTTTTAAGTTAGCAACAGGGTATAACTCAGGATCAAGATCAATAGGCAGGCAAAATCTGGAAGGCTCCCCTGAAGAGGGGAAAGTCCCTCCCTTCTTCAGTGCAGGACAGCTCTCTCAGCTCCTCTTGGATATGCAAGCTAGCAGGCCCTTCCCTCTGCCATTCAGGCCTCCTCTCGGCCCCTCTCAGGACAGGTTCTCTGCCCTTGTCCTCCCTGCCATTGGCCTCTCCACTGCTAACTGACCAAGCTCATAGCCAGTGTAGCAGTTTTTTTGCTCTCTTAGCTGTGCTCCTAGCAGCAGGTTTCTGCTGTCACCACTAACTCTGCCACAAGGCTCCTTCTGGGCCTGTTGCCTCCAGCTCTGCACGGAGTGTCTTCCAGGCCTCACATTGTCTTCAATGTTATAGCTCTTGGCCTCTGTTATTGCTCTTTTAGGAGGTTCTTGCCTCTTCTTTATTTGCTTCTCTCTTCTTGCCTTTTCTCCCCTCCTGCTGCTTTCTTCCTTCTTCTGCCTGCCCACCTCTGTGGGGTTGGCTGTATATGTAAGCCAACTCCTTGTCACCTTCAAGGCATGGCATTCCCACCAGGGCCACGAACTGACCAATCCCCTCTTGGTAGGTGACAGACACTTCATTTGCTTAGTAGCCTATAGTTACTTCATTTGTATAGTCTACTGACCAGTTCCTGCAAGGTTCATACCAGTCACATGACAGGTGTCAGCCCAGGACCAGACAAAAAGTATCAAACTACAAGTTGTTTACAACTCGCTCAGGAAATGGCAATCAACTTGGACAAAAGTTAACAAACCCTCTGGGGTAGAAAACTAGGGCAAAGGTAACTCCTCAGGTCTTAGGGAGGAAATCCCTCAAACAATTTTTCCAAACAACCAAGGCAAAAGGCCGGATAAAGGAACTCATTTCACCACAGTATATATCTCTCTAAGCATATACTATTGGTTTTTGTGTGTATGCTTTTCCTGTAAATGGTACCACAAGAGCAAGTCATTCTGCTATTTGTTTTCTCATTCAATGATATGTTCTTAAGAGCTAGCTATACATCCAGTTCATTCTTCTGAATTGCTATGTGGTTATGAATATAAATACACTGCATTTTATTAAGTTAGTCCCCTATTAAAAAGTATTTAGATTATTTGAAATTTATCATTATTACAAATGATAAATGAACATCCTTATACATGTCTTGAGGAACCCTGGCAGTGCAGTGCTTAAAGAACTCAGTTGTTAACCAAAAGATCAGCAGTTTGTACCTACCAGTCACTTCGACGGAGAAAGATGTGGCAGTCAGCTTCTGTAAAGATTTACAGCCTTGGAAACCTTGAGGGGTTGCCGTGAGTTGGAATCAACTCGATGGCAGTGGGTTTGGTTTTTTGAGTTATACATGTCTTATTGTTTATACATGCAAGCATTTCTTCCCTTACTTAGTATTTGACTTTTTAGATCATCCCTTTAAACCAACTCATAGCTACTCTATAGGACAGAGTAGAGCTGCTCCCACAGGGTTTCCAAGGCTGTAATCTTCACAGAAATGGATTGCTACATCTTTCTCCCTCAGAGCGGCTGTTGGGTTCAAAGCATTGACTTTTCTGTTAGCAGCTGAGTGCTTAACCACTGCATCAGAAGGGCTCCTTTAGTAGACCTCAGGATATGCTTATTTTCACTTTTGGTACATGCTGCCAAATATCCCTCAAGAAGGCCAAATTGATTTACGCTTTCATGAAGAGTGGGTAAGTGTAGTACCTTATGTATCACCTACCTAACCAACAGGCACTATCATGAAATTTTAAAACTTTAATGGAAAAGGTATTTCATTATTTTTAAATTTTGCATTTCCTTGATCGATGTTAGGCTCAGCATTTTTCATGTTTATTAGCAATTTGTATTTCCTCTTCTATTATTTGCCTGTTTACATATGTCCTTTTCTATTTTAAAAATTTGTCTTTTTCATATTCCCATGAATATCCACTACCCAAAAACCCATTGCTGTCCAGTCAATTCCAGCTCATAGCCACCCTATACAGTAATCTAATCTTTCTTCAAGGATATCTCAATTATTTCCTTGGTTAAGCTGGATTCCTGAAGGCAGCATTTCAACCATATTACCTTAGTCCCTTGCGGAATCAATCCCACTAGGTGTGTTACGTGCTTGCCCTTTTCTGAAAGTTGTTACACAAAAATGAAAAACCTATGTAAAATAGTCACTGCATTTGCTCTAAAAATGTTGGGACAACCACCACGCACATATCAAGTTTCTTATGATGTAATTTATTTTTTAGTTCATTGCTAGGAAAAGTTTTACTTCTCTTTAGGAATTGGTCTGTTTCCTCCTTTAGATAATAAGAACTGTGTATTGTTGTTAGGTGCCTTCGAATCGGTTCCAACTCATAGCGACCCTATGTGCAAAAGAACAAAACCCTGCCCGGCTCTGCGGCATCTTCACAATCGTTGTTATACTTTGAGCCCATTGTTGCAGCCACTGTGCCGATCCATCTGGTTGAGGGTCTTCCTCTTTTTCATGGCCCTTTACTTTACCGAGCATGATGTCCTTCTCCAGGGACAGATCCCTCCTGATAATGTGTCCAAAGTACATGAGACAAAGTCTCACAATTCTTGCTTCTAAGGAGGATTCTGATTGTACTTCTTCCCAGACGGGTTTGTTTGTTCTTTTGGCAGTTCATGGTATATTCAATATTCTTCGCCAGCACCACCACTCAAAGGCATCAATTCTTCAGTCTTCCTTATTCATTGTCCAGCTTTCACATGAACGTGAGGCGACTGAAAACACCATGGCTTGACTTGGGCGCACCTTAGTCTTTAAGGTGACGTCTTTGCTTTTTAACACTTTAAAGAGGTCTTCTGCAGCAGATTTGCCCGATGTAACGCGTCTTTTGATTTCTTGACTTCTGCTTCCATGGGTGTTGATTGTGGATCCAAGTAAACTGAAATCCTTGAGAACTTCAAAACAGTGTACTAATTGTGAATCACTTTATCTGGAAGTTCAGATGTACCTTTGGTGTTCAGCTACTGCTCCTAGGCCTGATTATTTCCTTTCTGCTCCTTCATCTTCTTTTAAATTTGTGTTTTATTGTGGTAAAATATATGTAACATAAAATTTGCAATTTCAACTATTTTTAAGTGTGCAATTCAATGGCATTAATTATGTCCACGATGTTGTGCAACCACCATGACTTCTATTTCCTCAACTTTTTTTTATTACCTCAAACAGAAACTCTGTATCCCTTAAATAATAACTTCTGCTTTTTCCCTCCCTCAGCTCCTGGTAGCCTTCGGTCTTTATGAATTTGCCTATTTTAGATATTTGAAGTAAGTGTAATAATACAATATTTGTCCTTTTGCCTGACTTATTTCACTCAGCGTAGTATTTTCAAAGTTCATCCATGTTATAACATGTATCAGAAATTCATTTCTCTTTATGGCTGAATAATATTCCATTGTATGGATAGACTGCATTTTGTTTATCCGTTAATCTGTTGAGGGATACTCGGGCTCTTTTCACCTTTTGACTATTGTGAATAGTGCTACAATGAACATTGGTGTACACATATCTGTTTGAGTTCCTGCTTTCAAGTCTTTTTATATACCTGAGGATGGAAATGCTAAGTCATGTGGTAGCTCTATTTCACTTTTTGAGGAGCTGCAAAAGTGTTTTCCACGGTGGCTGCACCATTTTACAATTTCTCTACATTCTCCCCAGTATGGTTATTTTCCATTTATTTGATAATAACCACCCTAGTAGGTGTGAAGTTGTCTCTCATTGTGGTTTTTTTTTTTTTAATTGTACTTTAGATGAAGGTTTACAGAGCAAATTAGTTTCTGATTAAAAAATTAATACACATATTGTTTTCTGACATTGGTTGCCAACCCCACAACATGGCAACACATTCCCCTTCTCGACCTTGGATTCCCCATTACCAACTTTCCTGTTCCCTCCTGCCTTCTTGTTCTTGCCCCTGGGCTGGTGTGCCCATTTAGTCTTGTTTTGTTTATGGGCCTATCTACTCTTTGGCTGAAGGGTAAACCCCAGGAGTGACTTCAGTACTGAGTTAAAAGGGCATCAGGGGCCATACTCTCAAGGTTCTCATTGTGGTTTTGATTTGCATTTCTCTAATGACTAATGGCACTGAACATCTTTTCATGTGTTCATTGGCCCCTCTCTTCTTTTTTTGCTGGTGCTGATTTTTACTTTTTATGTACTTTGTCATGAGCTGCCTTAGTACCTTTATGGAATTAGAGGTTGAAGTAGGGGAAATGGGAATAAAGGAAGTGGAAAGGGAAGGGAGGGGAGGCAGGGGCAATGTGTTTTCACTTTCTCCTTATCGGCAGGGCAAGGCTCTGTACCACTTCAAGAACTACCCAGGGCCTGGCACCAGGGCGGCTGCTAACGTGGTGTTTGTTTCCCTGCAGAGAAGGGCTGCCCCGCCCACCGCCCTTGCTGGCTCAGCCCAACCTTCCCTTTGGGTACCCTGTCCACGGGGTGGAGGTGATGCCCCTGCACACAGTTCCCATCCCAGGTAGGTACATTCCCATCCTGGGAGAGCCGAGGCAGCTTTCTTATTCCTTCTTAGTCAGGTATTTTCTTTCAGGGCAAAAGGATGGAGCTGAAGGCAGCAATCATTCATGAGCACCTGCTGCATCCAGCACAATGCAAGAAGCTTGACATGGTCTCATTGAATGTTAACCTCACTGTTTCCACAACTGGGAATTTCCCTTAGTAGCTGCGACCTCCCTGTTGTTCCGAGATAACATAGAAAAGGACAGAAATCTGTGTACCTCAAAAAATGCTAGGACATAATTGGCTTTTTATTGTCACCTAGCGTAATGGGAGCCAGCAAAGTGCAAGCCTATCTCCAGAGAGTGCATTCTGAAAAGAATATTTACATCAGCTGACACTCCTCTCCATGGTGCAGTTGTACACACTGCTCTAGTTCAGCATCACCTCCCATATCAAAGGGTGGCACAAATAGTTAAGCACTTGGCTACTAACAGAAAAGTTGACATTCAAATCCACTCAGAGGTACCTCAGCGAGAGGCCTGAAAAATCAGCCGTGAAAACCCTGTGGAGCGCAGTTCTAGTCTGACACACACAGGGTCACCATGAGTCGAAATCGATTCTATAACGACTCGTTTGTTTTTTGTTTGTTTGTTTCCTATATCAAAGGGAAGTAGAATATTATCAGGAAAGACAGACCACAGGTGTTAGCTCACAGATGTAAATGTCTCCCCTTCAATTTTGAGAGTGGGAACTCTGGGGACCCGTTCAGTGAACTCTTTTTCTGCTGTGAGCTCACGGCATCTTGAGACAAACGGCCCCGCCATGGGCCAGAAAAGACCCAGGAGGGTCTGGGCAGTGGTGACGCCTGGGGCTCTGACATACTTCCTGGATCTAGCTGAGCTCTGTTCAGGTCCAGCATCAGTGATCAAGACAGACACCCAAATTACACAAACCCACACGTGAGATGGGGTGAAGATGAGCATGCGTGCCCTGAGACAGGCAGGGATGCAGGATGTCAATGGATAGCCCTACCTACAGAGAAGGAAATCCAAGTGTCAGAGCTGTGGCTGGGCCATTCCAGACAGGGGACAGAAGGTAGAAGGAAGCTGGGTGAGCCTGGCAGGGGCGTCACTAGGATTGATGTCACCCAGTACAGTAACTCATGGTGTCACCCCCCCATGCTAATTACCACACTATTGTAGCTAAAACACCAGAAAATTTGACAAAATCAATGACTATAAAAACACACATAGCAATGGAAAACAATAGCGTGTGCTTGTAGCAGGTGCAGCCAAAATCACGTGATTCAAAGCATCGTTGTTTTGGGTAATAATGACAGCTCTGACCACCAGTGCATTCAAAGGTTCAAAAAGTAAATTAGCACAGAGTTTTAGCCTTGTAGGTATATTGATACATGTAAGCTGTGCTTACAAAAAAATTTTTGGTGTTATACTAACTACGGGGATTTTTAAAAAAAAAAAAATTTTATTGTGCTTTAAGTGAAAGTTCACAAATCAAGTCAGTCTCTCACATATAAACTTGTATACACCTTACTACATACTCCCACTTACTCTCCCCCTAATGAGTCAGCCCGCTCCCTCTTTCCAGTCTCTCCTTTCGTGACCATTTTGCCAGTTTCTAACCCCCTCTGCCCTCCCATCTCCCCTCCAGACGGGAGATGCCAACATAGTCTCAAGGGTCCACCTGATGCAAGCAGCTCACTCCTCATCAGCATCTGTCTCCAACCCGTTGTCCAGTCCAATCCATGTTTGATGAGTTGGCTTCAGGAATGGTTCCTGTCCTGGGCCAACAGAAGGTTTGGGGACCGTGACCGCCGGGATTCTTCTAGTCTTAGACCATTAAGTCTGGTCTTTTTATGAGAATTTGGGGTCTGCATCCCACTGTTCTCCTGCTCCCTCAGGGGTTCTCTGTTATGTTCCCTCACAGGGCAGTCATTGGTTCTGGCCGGGCACCATCTAGTTCTTCTGCTTTCAGGATGATGTAGTGTCTAGTTCATGTAGCCCTTTCTGTCTCTTGGGCTCATAGTTATCGTGTGACCTTGGTGTTCTTCATTCTCCTTTGATCCAGGTGGGTTGAGACTCGATGCATCTTTGATGGCCGCTTGCTAGCGTTTAAGACCCCAGATGCCACACTTCAAAGTGGGATGCAAAATGTTTTCTTAATAGAATTTATTTTACCAATTGACTTAGATGTCCCCTGAAGCCAAAGTCCCCAAACCCTTGCCCCTGCTCTGCTGACCTTTGAAGCATTCAGTTTATTCAGGAAACTTCTTTGCTTTTGGTCCAGTCCAGTTGTGCTGACCTCCCCTACAGGGATATTTTATAAAAAATAATAAATTCCCACTGAAACACTGCACAAAAATTTTATAGACAATCATTTTGGTGTCACCTTCTCTGACAGTGTCACCTGGTGCAGTTTGCACCCCCCATACCCTCCTAGTGTTGCCACTGGAGCCTGGCTCACTTTGGTTCCACTCTGAGCATCCTTCCTTTTAAGCTGACCTCACACTTACAACAACCCCGTGAGGTATATATTACTTTGCCATTTTCACGGAAGGTGATAGTTTAGCAGGTTATCTATAGGCCACAAAAGGAGTATGTATTTGAATTAGAACTTAAATTAGTCATATTGTAAGAACAAAGATATGCTCTAAAGTAAATACACTTGGAGTGAGTTGTTAGTGTTTTTGAATAGCCAGTTTTAAATGATTTGCCATTTTGGATGATTCATTATTTATCCATTGCCTGCTTCCTTTGGTAGCAGAGAGTGAATTCATAGCACCCATCTGAAGCTGAGGATGGGAATCAGAGGTTTTTGGACCATTGGGGCTTGGGAAGGACTATGGAAGACATCTAATGGAACCCTAGGGAGAGGGGATGTGTGAGCAAGCACTCTGGTTAGGAGGTGACACTTGAAGGGACTCTCGAAGGATGAGTAGGAGTTAACCAGGTAGGTGAGAGGATCAAGGATCCCATGGCATCCTCTCAGAAGGTGGTTTTTTTTTTTTTTTCTCTTTTTCCCTGTGTCCTCCAGGTCTCCAGTTTGAAGGGCCAGATGCCTCCCTCTATGAGGTAAGAGTCCCCTTCCTAGCCCCTCTTTCATTAGGTTCCAAAGATGAGGTTATTATGTAAAAATTGATATTATGTGAAAATGGAGGATGACTACATCAGATTATAAAATATTATATGGGACACGTATGTCTTTCTGGACCCAAGAGGTGAAAAAGGTAGGTGGGTACTCTATGTCCTAATGGTCATAAAAGACTTACTGCCAGACGTACGTCATTATACTGCAAAATAGTCAGGTAGTAAATTTTTTACTATTGTAAATCCAAAATGTTGGATAACAAGATAGTCAATAAGTGAGTAGTAGGCGTATTTGGAAACTATCAGCATATACACAGCATTTAAAGCCCTGGGAATGGATGAAATACCCTAGCATGAAGGTGTTGAGTAAGAAGGGAAAGTGCCCAGCACTAAGCCCTGAAAAATTCCATTTGGGGGTTGGATAGAGAAGGAGGAGAGGTGTGCAAAGAGAAGACAAAGGGAGAAGTTGGCAGAATAAGAAGAAATCTAGAAGAATGGTGCCCTACAAGCAAAGAATACTAGTGGTTTGAGAAGCTCCACCCTTGAAGTTGAAGCTGAAGAAAATTAGAACAAGTTCATGAGAGCCAAAGTACAACCTTGAGTATATCCTACCTGAATTTAGAGACCATCTCAAGAATAGATTTGATGCGTTGAACACTGAAGACCAAAGACCAGACAAGTGGTGGAATGACATCAAGGACATCATGCATGAAGAAAGTAAGAGGTAATTAAAAAGACAGGAAAGAAAGAAAAGACCAAAATGGATGTCAGAAGAGACTCTGAAACTTGGTCTTGAATGTCGAGTAGCTAAAGCAAGTGGAGGAAATGATGAAATAAAAGAGCTAAACAGAAGATTTCAAAGGGAGGCTCAAGGAGACAAAGTAAAATATCGTAATGGCATGTGCAAAGACCTGGAGGTAGAAAACCAAAAGGGAAGAACACATCAGTATTTTTCAAGATGAAAGAACTGAAGAAAAAATTCAAGCCTGGAGTTGCAGGGAGCATGAAAAGACGGAAGGAATACACGGAGTCACTGTACCAAAGAATTGGTTCATCCATTTCAGGAGGTAGCATATGGTCAAGAACCTATGGTACTGAAGGAAGAAGTCAAAGCTGCACTGAAGATATTGGCGAAAAACAAGGCCCCAGGAATAGATGGAATATCAATTGAAATGTTTCAACAAAGGGATGCAGCGCTAGAAGTGCTCATTTGCCTATGTCAAGAAATTTGGAAGACAGCTTCCTGGCCAACTGACTGAAAGAGATCCATATCTATGCCTATTCCAAAGAAAGGTGATCCAACAGAATGCAGAAATTATCGAACAATATCATTAATATCATACACAAGTAAAACTTTGCTGAAGATCATTCAAAAGCAGCTGCAGCAGTACATCAACAGCAAACTGCCAGAAATTCAAGCCAGATTCAGAAGATGTGGAATGAGGGATATCATTGCTGATGTCAAATGGATCTTGGCTGAAAGCAAAGAATACCAGAAAGATGTTTACTTGTGTTTTATTGGCTATGCAAAGGCACTGGACTGTATGGATCATAATAAATTATGGATACCATTGCGAAGAGTGGGAATTGCAGAACACTTAATTGTGCTCATGCAGAACCTGTACATAGACCAAGAAGCAGTCATTCAAACAGAATAAGCGGATACTGAGTGGTTTAAAATCAGGAAAGGTGTGCATCAGGGTTGTATCCTTTCACCATACTTATTCAATCTGTATGCTGAGCAAATAATCCGAGAAGCTGGACTATATGAAGAAGAACGTGGTATCAGGATTGGAGGAAGACTCATTAACAGCCTGTGTTATGCAGATGACACGATCTTGCTGAAAATGAAGAGGACTTAAAGCACTTATTGAAGAAGATCAAATATGTCATCTTGATGACTGAGCTGCACCTGACCCAAGCCATGGTGTTTTCAGTTGCCTCATATGCATGTGAAAGCTAGAGAATGAAAAAGGAAGACCTAAGAAGAATTGATGCCTTTGAATAATGGTGTTGGTGAAGATTGTTGAATATACCATGGACTGCCAAAAGAAAAAAACAAATCTGTATTTGTCAGAATGCTCCTTGGAAGCAATAATTTGGTCTCACATATTTTGGCCATGTTACCAGGAGGGATCAGTCCCTGGAGAAGGACATCTTGCTTGGTAAAGTAGAGGGTCATCGAAAAAGAGGAAGACCCTCAGTGAGGTGGCTGAGTGGCTGCAACAATGGGCTCAAGCATAACAATGATTGTGAGGATGGTACAGGACCATGCAATGTTTCATTCTGTTGTACATAGGGTTGCCATGAGCTGGAACTGACTGGAGGGCACCTGACAACAACCACTCTTGGAACACCGTATCTGATGCTTCTCCTCTCACCTGTGTGTTCTGTCCCTGCTGGCCATCCTCGGTATGTGCCTTTTCTGAAGGACAGACATTTTCTGGCCCCTGCATTTAACATCTTTCTACCTCATCCTCTTTAGGTCACCCTGACAGCTTCTCTGGGGTCACTGAACACACTTGCTGACACTCCAGACAATGTGGTGCAGGGCAGAGGCCAGAAGCAGCTGTTCATTTCAACCAGTAGCCGGGTGCTTTTGAATTTCATCCTCCAGCATGTGACTTACACCAGCACAGTGTACCAGCACCACAAGGTGGACACAGGTGAGATCCTGTCTTTGGGTTGCAAAATGCTTAGGGAACCAGAAAACAGCAACGGGCCATCTCGAAGTCTTCCTCCTCCAGGAAACCTACTTGTATTTAAACTTCTCCCCTTGCTCCTGTTTCTAATCCCAGACACCTAACTTCCCAATTGTTGTACCCAATACTTGAGTCCCTGGGTGGTACAAGCAAAGAGCGCTAGTGGTGCAGTGGTTAAGCGCCTGGCTGCTAACTGAAAGGTGGTTTGAACCCACCAACCACTCCATTGGAGAAAGATGTAGCAGTCTGCTTCCATAAAGATTACAGCCTTAGAAACCCTATGGGACAGTTCTACTCCTAGGGGGTCACTATGAGTCGAAATCCACTCAATGGCAACGTGTGGGTGGTGCAGTTTGGCTAACTGAAATCTTCACAGCCACTTTGAAAGAAAGTCCTAGTGATCTGCTTCCAAATAATCTTCCACTGAAAACCCTGTGGAGCACAGTTCTACTCTGAAACACATGGGGTCGCCATGAGCTGGAATGGATTTGACAGAAACTGATTTGATTTATTTCAGATAGTAAACAGCAAACTCAGAACTTAATTCAGATCCTCTGACTCCAAGCTCAGTGCTCACTCCACTCCACCAGATTTTCCTAGGGAAAAAAAAAAATGTGGGTGTAGGAGGCATTCAGCAGATTGCCCCAGGGATCACACAGCAAATCAGGAGCCAGAATGAGATTAGAGTCTAATCCACAGACTCTCTGGGCCCCTCAATCTCATTCCAGCCAGGACTTTATCTACCAAACCTTCACTCCTCCGTCAAGTCAGCCTCCTGGGGCAGTATGGAAGGTGATCCAGGTTTGATGACGCCCAGACTCTGATCTCCTTTCTCTTTCCAGTGAGTCTGGAGTCTAAGTCCTCGGTGGCCAAGTTTCCAGTGACTATCCGCCACCCTATCATCCCCAAATTACATGATCCTGGACCAGGTAAGGCCCTTGTTCCTGGAGCTCCATGGTGGGACCCTGTAGAGCTGTTGGTGAAATTCAGAAGGGATCATCTCAGAGATGAAGGGGTGAGAGTTGTTAAAAATATCAGTTCTGATATGATTGCTAAACTGACAAGCTTTGGAGGGAAAAAAAGTTCTAGGACACACTCCCCCAATATTGCTTAATTATACTTATATGGTTTATGCTTGTTTTTGAAAAAAAACTAATGAATTAAAACATTTTAATAAAGAATTGTAAGAAAAACAGAGTGGCACTGGAGCATGAATAGATATATATCAATGAAATCAAATTGAAAATCCAGAAATAGATCCAATACATGTTGGAACTTCACTGTGATAAAGGTACTGTCCAAATCAGGGTGGGGGGCGGGGGCAGATAGAGAAAGCTAGATTAATCAAGAAATCACATGAGATAATCATGTGGGGTGTCCCAATGCCATTTATTGCATAGCCCATCCTTTTCCTCCTCCCTGGCTTATCTTGCCACTTCCGTCACATACCAAGTTCCCATTTTTGCAGGGGTCTGAATTTGGGCTTTGTTAGGGTCCATAGATCTGTTTGTGTACCCTTGGACTAATCCCATAATGTTTTAATTACCCAGGCTTTATGACAGATTTTGATATCTGGTGGGGACAAATCCTATCTCACTATGTACTTTGCAAAATTTTCTTAAATCTTTTTGGTCTGTTTCTTTGCCACCAGAATTTTAGGATCAGCTTGTTAAGATCCTCTAAAATCCCTTAAGATTTTGATTGGAACTGCATTGAATTTATAGACTAATTAGAGATGAATCGACAACTTTATAAAATTGAATATTCCCCAGCCATGAATCTTGTGGAAACCTTGGTCACGTAGTGGTTAAGAGCTACGGCTGCTAACCAAAAGGTTGGCAGTTCGAATCCACCAGGCACTCATTGGAAACCCAAGGGGCAGTTCTACTCTGTCCTGTAGGGTCACTATGAGTCAGAATAGACTTGATGGCAACAGGTTTTTTGGTATGAATCTTGTATACCTCTCTATATGTTTTGGTCTCTTTTTAGTTTCCTCAATAATTTTTTTTTTTTTTTTTTGTAATTTTATTTGTAAAGGATTTGCACATATTTTACTGGATTTAGTCTCAGGTACCTTATATTTTCATTGTTATTGCGAATTGGATCTTTTCTTCCACATTAGTGAGAAACCTGTGAGACCTGGAACTCAATGGGACTGCCTTGTTTTTCTGGGTCTCACAAATTTTCTGCCTTTGACAGGGTACAGTCTTACCACTTTTCTGTCACTCGTTTTAGCGGAAAATATTTTAGGTTTCCTTCTCTGACAGGTTTCTGCCTTACACAGGTTCCAGCTTTCACAGGTTTTACTGCAATTGGTTATAGTTGGTATATAGGAATATGGGTGCTTTTTGAGTGTTGCACTTATCAACAGCACTTTGCTGGGCTCACTTATCAATGGTTACTATTTTTTAACATACAGAATTTCTTAGGCAAATAATGATAATTTTTGTCTCTTCCCTTCCAATTCTTATAATTTGTTTCTTTTTCTTACTGCATTGGCTGGAACCTCCGGTACAGCACTTCGTAGTAGCGGTTATAGTAGGCAGTTTTGCTTGTTCCTGGCTTTAATAAGCATATTCTAATGTTTCACCATTAATGTTTGCTGCCTAGAAGTGCTGTAGATGTGTTAGGGTAAAAAAGTTTCTTTCTTTGCTTCTATTTCTATTGCTAATAATTTTTTTCTATTTCTACTTTCTCTTTTCTATTTCTTTGCTAAGAGTTTGTATTATAAATGTGTATTGAATTTTATCAGATAATGTACCTGCTTCTATTGAATAATTTTTCTCCTTTAATTGGGTTCATGTGGTGATTTACAGTGGTAGATTTTCTGCTATTGAAATATCCTTGCATTTCTAGCTAAACCATCTTATGATGCATTATTTGATTAAAAGAGGAATTAAATTTGCTAGTATTTTATTTATCCTTGTTTCTGTATTTAAAATTGAGATTACCTTTTCCTGTAATATCCTTGCCCAGCTTTGTTATCACTATTGTACAAGTCTCATAAAATGACTTAGGTACTTTTCCCTTTTTTACTATTTCCTGAAATGGATTGTAATGGTAGGAATTGTATGTCCCTTGGTTGTCTGGGTTGGAGGCTTGTTAAAACTTATGTGGTCCTTGTTTCTTCTTTCTTGTCCAAGTGGAAGACTAGAAGTGAGAATGTGAATAGAAGGAGCAAGAGAAAGGGGAAAAAATTTTTAAACATGAACTCCATGTCTTTAATGGTTATTGATCTATATGTACATTAAGGCAATTTTAGAAATGTTTCTATAAAATTATTTATTTGACCTAAATTTTCTAATTTATTATCATAAAGTTTTTCATAGCATTCTCTTATGCTTTAAAAAAATTTTTAATACATCTAAAGTTATGCCCCTTTTTGGTTCTTAACATTTATCTTCAATAATTTTGTTATTTTAATATCCAAATATTCTTGTTCCGTTTATGCCTGTTTTCATTTCATATTTTCTCTTTTGCATGTATGTGATTCTTTTATGTATCTAATGAAAGATCTCCAGCATTCTTGTTTTAAACCATTTTCGGATTCCTCTATTATTTTCCATCTATTATCTGGAGTGGGTTCATCTGCACGTGGTAGATTTGCTAGCTGTTGCTCTTCATACTAGTTTTTTAAAATGTTTTGGAATACTCAACTCATCCTGAGTAAGCAGCATTTGTTTTCTTCTCTCTTGCTTGCTCACTTACTTTTGCTGTCAGCTGACTCCTTCCCACCTCATAGCTTTAGAGTTGCTGCTACCCTCAGTATTCTCGGATGCTGAATCTACCATTTTATACTGGACTTTTGGGGTTCCTGTCCCATGGTGATATTGGAGTTATTGAAGATCCAGTTGTTGGGCCTGAGGGTGGCTTGGCACAGGCCCTGGCTGTGAAGTGGTGTCAACTGTGCTTGCACTTAGGGCTGTGTGCAGATATGATAGCTATTTGGGGGCTCTTTGTATAGCGGGGAATATGTGGCAGAAGATGGAGGGAGTGCAGCCTTGCACCAGTCCATGGTTTCTAACAAAGACCCAACTCTGCACCCACATACCTGATGAGACACTTATCTCCTGTTACCCCTCTGAATCAGCCTCCTAGCCTCTTGTGCCTGCTTCTGACGCCAGAATACAGCAAGCCAAAGCTTCAACTCTGCTTGCTGCTTATTTCCGTTTCTGGGAGAAAATGTATTCTATTTTGGGGCATGGCTATATCTTTATATTTTTATTTTTTATAACTGTCATTGTATGTATTTGGAAAAGAAAGAAATCTCAAAGCAGAAATTCCAGCTCCAGCTGGCCAGAAGTCCCCCACCTTGACCATGTTGTATGGTAATTCATCCCCGTTTCTCTCTTAACTATAATAAAAGAACCAAACACTTTGTTCAGTGACCTAAGAAAAGAGAGGAAGGAGAGGATTTATTTGGCAAGATCTTGAACACAACTTATTTGATTCTTTTCCCCTCCCTCCCTCAGACTCAGGAGGAGTTGTGGTTATGGGGCAACACGTATTAAAAAGGGAGTTCTGGAATGACTTCTGATTTCTGTCATTCCGAAAAATTGGTTCTGCAGTGAGATTATGGAGCACTCAATCACAAACCATAGGTAAGGTGTGGCTTTCAGAATCTGTTGGCTCCAGCTGACCACATAATCCAGCTTCACACAGGCTCCATTAGTGAGTGGGGCTCCACAAAAGGCGGCTGAATCCCAAACACGCACCAGCAGTTCCAGGTATTTCATCATGGGGTCTTTTCCAAAGAAAAGCTGTTCTTTCCCCAACCTTTTATACAAGTCACATGCATTAAGATGGATAATCTGATCCGGATCTTCCAGTCTCCAAGTAGACTGATTTCCAACCACGTCTTCCTGGGGATAAAGACCAGATAGATTTCTCCCTAGGAGGTGCAGGTGATGGCAGGGGCAGATCTCAAGTCCTTTAGAACTTTCTCCTCTTCTTGGGCCTTGTGACGCTCAGGTTTGAACCCCTTGATGGACAAAGCCCTGCCTGTCCCAACTCCTACTATTAAAATGAAAGCAAAATGGAAGCAATGTGCCGACAGACTCATGTAAAATGAAACATTCAAATAGACAGGAGGAAAATGTCACAGAATCAGGGAAGGGAACTTCAGGAGATAACAACATAAAATTTCAATCAGTGGGGTACATCTTAAATATATTGATTTTCTAATCCAACTAACAAACTCTTATTAAGCACCTACAAGGAGGGAGTCCTGGTGATGCAGTGGTTAAAATCACTCGGCTGCTAACTGAAAGATCGGCAGTTTGAACGCAACAGCCACTCCGAAGGAGAAACGTGTGCTGGTCGGCTCCTGTAAAGAGTACAGCCTTGGAAACCCTATGGGGCAATTCTACCCTGTCCTATAGGGCCAATAGGAATTGGAATTGACTCAATGGCAATGGGTTTGGTTTGGTGGGGTTGGTGTATTAGGGGCATGAGGCCCACAAACTCTGAAATGTTGTAGCATAAAGAAGCTATCAGACCAAAACCAGTCAAGACAGTGAAGTTTCCTGCAAGACAGACTCTGACATCCACCCCTTTCTTGCCCAGAGAGAAAGCTCAAAGACCTGGTGACCATTGCCACCAAGACTTTCCTCCGCCCCCATAAGCTGATGACCCTGCTCCACAGTATTCGCGAGTATTACCCAGACTTGACTGTGATTGTGGCTGATGACGGCAAGGAACCCCTGAAGATTAACGATAACCACGTGGAGTATTATACCATGCCGTTTGGGAAGGTACATTCCTCCAAGAGTAGGACACATCTGGGTCCCAGGACAAGCGGGTCACAGAGTCAGGTCTTATCCTGGGTGGGGTCGCTTCAGCTCTTTCCCCAAAAGGCAGGGTTTTGGAGCTGGAGGTAGTGAGGCGCCCCTCTGAGTCTCCAGATTCACAGACAAATCAGGTCACCCTCAAATTTCTGCATTAATGGGGTGGTTAATTCAGGCTTCTCTCGTATTTGCTGTTTAGAAATTGATTGGGGTCCTAGTAAGTGACTTGAGGTATCTGACATTCTAAGTTTCCTGACAAATCAGATCCAGCAGCACAGAAATCTTGCATCCCTGTGACTCCACCCAAGCTGAAGCTGGGGAGTATTTCTCTCTCTCTCTCTCCCTGCCTCCCTCCATTCCTCCTTACATTTTCTCCTTCTCTTCGTATCTCTTCCTCCCTTCGTTTTACTCTCTCACACACACACACCTTCCTTCAAGGAAACAGGAGGAAATGGATAAACATATCAGAGGGCTCACCCCAACATCTTCCAGGCAACATAAAGGGAGATGGAAGGAGAGCCACAGGAATGATGTCAGTTGAGAAAGAACTTAAATCAATTCATATTGGCCATAAAGGCAAGGACTTTCTAGCCTTTCTTTGTCTCTGTCTTTTTTCCAGAGAGTCACTGTCCCTTCTTCCAGATTTCCATTGAGAAATGGATTCCTTTAACCCAGTGCTTCTCAACCTCACTGAACACTGGGATCACATGGGAGCTTTAAAAAGTCCTGATGCTTCCATTGCCCCCCATAGATGTAATTTAATGGGCCTGGGTGCAGCCCGGGTGTTGGGAATTCTGAAAGCTCCTCAGGTGATTCTAATATGTAGCCAGGGCTGGTAAGTACTGATCTAACCTCATTCCCATCTACAGGGTTGGTTTGCTGGTAGGAACCTGGCCATATCTCAGGTCACCACCAAATACGTTCTCTGGGTGGACGATGACTTTCTCTTCATCAACAAGACCAAGATCGAGGTGCTGGTGGATATCCTGGAAAAAACAGAACTAGACGTGGTAAGGGAAATTTTCTGCAATAGGCAGAAAATAAAAATCCAAAGGACTCACTAGTATGGGGAAAGCTGCGGCTGCAACAGCAAAAAGAGAGTAACTGAGGGATAATTTGAATGGTAGGTACAGAAAGGGTGTAATTCTTACTACGCAGTGCTGTCGAGTCGATTCTGACTCATAGCGACCGTATAGGGCGGAGTAGAACTGCCCCACAGAGTAAGTTATAATAAGAATTATAAGTAATTCTTATTATAACTTATTATAACTAAGGTACAGTCCAGCCTTTCTGGAAGAGGCAAGAGAATATTGAGTCTGCGTTCTCTAACGTGGATTTCTCTACCCACCGGGTAGGTAGGCGGCAGTGTGTTTGGAAATGTGTTCCAGTTTAAGCTGTTGCTGGAACAGAGTAAGAATGGGGATTGTATTCATCGGAGACCAGGATTTTTCCAGCGCTTGGATGGCTTCCCCAACTGCATGGTGACAAGTGGTGTTGTCAACTTCTTCCTGGCCCACACTGAGCAACTCCAAAGAGTTGGCTTTGATCCCCGCCTGCAACGAGTGGCTCACTCAGGTGAGTTTGGAAGAGTGAGGAAGAGAGCTGAGCTGTGAATTAATCTTAAAAATTTGTTCTTTCTAAGGGCCATGCCCCACTGATCATGGTCTCTTGCCCAGCAACAGTGGGTTCCCTTTTTCACCCCAAACTAGGGAGCTCATAGTCTCTCTTGCCTCCTTCATCACCCTCTCTTTGACTTCTCTATCTCCCATAAACTGTCTCTGTCTGAGACACGCTTCTCTTTCCTCTCCCTACACCTCTATCTCTTCTGTCTTTACCTACCCTGCTTCATGTTCTCTTTTTCCAGAAATCTTTTGCCATTTAAATGCAGTTGTTTAACTGTCCTCTCTTTTCCCCTCTCATTTCCCTAGTCCTGGAGTCCATAGTTCTGTCCACTTGGAAATTTCATCTGTGTCTCTTTGATTCTGTGCCCGTATCTCTGAATGAGCTTATTTATTTCCTTTCAACTCATTGGCAAGTTCCAAGAGCTAAGGGTGTGGATCCTGCACGGGGCTGAACCACCTCAGGGCTCTCCTCTCAGATCTAGATATCTGACAGAAACTCACAGTTCCTTCTCCTTCTCTCCCTCTCCTTGCAGAGTTTTTTATTGATGGGCTAGGGAGCCTGTTTGTGGGGTCTTGCCCAGAAGTGATTATAGGTCACCAGCCCCATTCTCAAGTGGACTCAGAGCTGTCTGCCCTGGAGAAGACCTACAGCACATACCGGCACAACACTGAAGACCAGATCCATTTCAAATTGGCTCTCCACTACTTCAAGAACCATCTACAGTGCTCCACATAAAGGTTCAGGGGGATAGGTAGGAAAAGCACTAGACTGACTGGTTGTGGGTATCTAGAATAGTGGAACTGGTAACAGGGCTGCCATAAAATGGACTACTGATAAGGGGAACATCATAATTGAACCAGTTGGTGGGTAGGGGCAAATGTGTGATAGGCCAGACCTCAAAAACCGGACCTCAGAGCACACTTTGAGTTGTATTGCTTTCTTGTAAAGGACTAACCAAAAACACATTCCAGAATGCCAGGGATTAAACTTGGAACCTGTGCTAAGGTGTCTTGATGAGCAGACATTACTGATGCTTAAGTCACAGTGTAAGTACAGTGGCAAGTCACAAAATTCCAGAGACGTGACACCAGTTTCTGACCACTCAGGAACCCTGTCATCTATAGTGTGGAGCTGCCACATGTTGTTGAGGAAGGCACTTTCTGGTTTACGGGTAGTCAGTGAGTTTTACAAAAACTCCTCTAGTCTTACCTTTATGGTTTCCACTTACCATGGCTGTCCCTGGAGACGCGTACTGAAGATGGCCTAGGGTAGTTCAGGATTTCTGAAAATGTGTTCTGTGAGATATTAATAAAACTTCATGAAAAATGTTTTGGTGGTCAAATAATTTTGGGAAATACTTCGTACTTCATCTTCCTCTTGGAAAGTAACAATTCACATTAGCATATTAAAGGTTCTGAGAATCCCGCAGTAAAGAAATCTGTTTAACTTTGTTTAATTCAGTATTTCTCAAATATGGATATAAACTGGCAATTATGCTTTATTTTCCTCAAATAGAATTATGTATGGGAGATTAAGGGTCATTAGAAATGGACCAATCACTAACCAGGGTAATGGACACTGTATTCATAACAATCATTATTTGTTAGTAACCTCACTGCATTGTGTATGTCATAAAGATTCTATTGCAAAGGCTTTTACAGCTTTAATTAACAGGCAAAATCATTTCGCATAATGACACTGATGTGTCTCTCTGTCACTCAGGACCCAATGCTAGCACAGCATGACCTGTAACCTGTAAAGTCTGTGAACAGCTTTGAAGTACAGGTAAAATTTTAACTGCAGAAGTGCTTAGGTAAGAGAAGAGATGAATTATTTAATTTGTCAAATTCTGCCACTCCAATAGGATAAAGCAGTAGAGTCTTGCCTAGTACTTATTAGGTGTTTTCTTGCTTTTCTTCCTATTTCAATTCATGGTTCCAAAAGTACTAAAAACTGAGCATGGTATTCACAATAATTGCCCATGGTAGCTTAAGGACATTTAAAAAATAGTAAACAATTTGTATTACTCTTTAATTTTTATATATGTAGGTCTAAGCATATTATGCATGAAGTATGATGCTCTTTCTTTACATTAGCAACTAGATGGGCATTGAATGCTAAAATCGTAAATGTTATCTTTATAAAAAGTATTTAAACCAAAAAAACCAAACCCACGGCCATCGAATCGATTCCAGTTTTAACTGCAGACATTTTGGTTAGCAGCCGTAGCTCTTAGCCACTATGCCACCAGGGTTTCCATTAAAAAAAAAAATTAAGATTTATTTAAATTTTCAAAAATTAAATTTGGAGACTAAGAAGCATGGCCTTGGAGGGCAGGGCCAAGATGGCTGACTAGGCAGAAGCTTCCGCTGAACCCTCTCACAACAAAGACCTAAAAAAACAAGGGAATCGATTACATGTATGACAATCTACAAACCCTGACCATCAAACACAGAACTAAGGAATAGACCTGAGTGACAGGGGCATGAGAGACCGTGCAGAAGCAGCGACTAGTTGCCAAGCCAGCGCAGCACCCCAGCACCGATTCCTTGGTGCTGTTCTTGGGTGCGAATGCAGTGGGGCTGATGGATTTTCCTGAGACATGGCAAGCATGGGACGTAGCCCAGCCAGTGCACACAGGCTACACATGCCTCTGGAATCTCAGATAAAACAGCGCTCACAACACAAGATAAGTGATTTTGTCTATTTTACCGGGCTACTCTCTCCTATCTACCTTATCCCTCCCCTCTCTGCCCCAGCTGGCTTCATTAACATTCAAATTCCCTGGGCCTGAGATAGAAGTGCCCTGCTTTTTTCTCACCCATTCTCCTGGACTGGGAAAAGCTGTAAATTAACAATCAGGGGAAAAATACTTTCCCAACTCCCCTAAACTGGAAGATCAGAGCAGAAGCAGCTCCAGTCCAGGCATAAGCGATCCCCAGACTTTGGCTTTCACCGTACATGGGACCAGGTGGATATTATAATGCAAAGGCAAATCTGTTAGAGGTCTGACTACAATTGTTTCAGCTGAGTGGTGGAGAGTCAGGTTTTGGAGGCCTGATACCTCTCTGCCTATTAAACAGAGCCCTCACCTACCCCCAGCAGGCACCTGAGGGATGAGGCTCCATCCACACCACCTAGCCACCTGTGAAAGGGGTCTGAGGATAGTGGTGCCTACCAGTCTTTACCGGTACAAGCATTGGGTGCCTAGGTACAGCTACAGAGCCCACCAACCAGAGCACTCTAGAGAACACAGATGCTCCTTCCTCACTGGCACTTGGGGGAAGGCTGTCAGCACCCTGCCCTCCTCAGAGTGTGACCCACTGCTGCTACCAGAAGCTAGTGCATACAATCATCACCACTACTCCTCTAAGATAGTAGGTGAGAGTCTACACCACAAACTCAGGACACCTGAGCTGATTCTATTCAAAAATAGTGAATGGACTCATAGGCTCATATACATGGTAACAGCTCTAAGCACCTGGTAACAGGACATTAGTGCTTCAAAGTATCCAAAAATCGAGTTACCTCACTCTAGTATCCCATCTGGGTATACTGAAACAGAACAAAACAAGAAGATAAGCCTCAGTGAGCAAATATTAAATAAATTATTACAATAACTTATAGATGGCTTAGAGACAGCAGTCGCTATCAAATCACATAAAGAAGCAGACCATGATTGCTTCTACAAACCCCTAGAGAATCAAGATCTCTCCCAGATGAAGATATATTCCAGGAATTGCTAGATGTAGACTACGAAAGATTAATATACAGAATGCTTCAAGACATCAGGGATGACATCAGAAAAGAAATCAGGCAATGTACAAAAAAAGCCAAGGAACACACAGATAAAGCAGTTGAAGAAATTAAAAAGATTATTCAAGAACATAATGAAAAATTTAATAAGCTGCAAGAAACCATAAAAAATAGAGACACACACAAAAAAAAAAACAAACCAGTGCTGTCAAGTCAATTCCGACTCATAGCAACCCTACAGGACAGAATAGAACTGCCCCATAGTGTTTTCAAGGAGCACCTGGTGGATTCGAATGGCTGACCCTTTGGTTAGCAGCTGTAGAACTTAACCGCTATGCCACCAGGGTTTCCCCACAGAGAGACAGCATTCAGAAATTCAAAAGATTAACAATAAAATTACAGAACTAAACTCAGTAGGAAGTCAGAGGAGCAGAATTGAGGAATTGGAATGCAGAATTGGGGAGATGGAGGATAAGGCAATTGGCACCAATATATCTGAAGAAAAATCAGATAAAAGAATTAAAAAAATGAAGAAACCCTAAGAATCATGTGGGACTCTATCAAGAAGAATAACTTGTGTGTGATTGGAATTCCAGAACAGGGAGGGATAACAGAAAACACAGAGAGAATTATTGAAGATTTGCTGGCAGAAAACTTCACTGACATCATGAAAGATGAAAGGATATCTATCCAAGATGCTCATCGAACCCCATACCAGGTAGGTCCCAAAAGAAAATCACCCACACATATTATCATCAAACTTGCCAAAACCAAAGACAAAGAGAAAATTTTAAAAGCAGCCAGGGATAAACGAAAAGTCATCTACAAAGGGGAATCAATAAGTTCTGACTACTCGGCAGAAACCATGCAGGCAAGAAAGCAATGGAATGACACATACAGAGCATTGAAGGAGAAAAATTGCCAGCCAAGAATCATATATCCAGCAAAACTCTCTCTCAAATATGAAGGCAAAATTAAGTCATTTACAGATAAACACAAGCTTAGAGAATTTGCAAAAACCAAACCAAAGCTACAAAAATTACTAAAGGAAATTCTTTGGTCAGAAAATCAATATCAGATATCAGCACAACACAAGGACGCAGAACAAAGCATCCTGATATCAACTCAGATAGAGAAATCACAAAAATAAAATAAGATTAATTAAAAAAAAAAGCTCAAAACAGGGAATCACTGATGTCATTATGTAAAAGAAGAAAATAATAAAGAGGGACTAAATACGGGAGGCATAGATCTTCCATATGGAGAGGAAATCAAGGCAATATAGGGTGATACAAGTTATGTTTATACTTAGAAAAATAGGGGTAAATATTAAGATAACCACAAAGAAGACTAACAATCCCACACTTCAAAATAAAAACCAAGATAAACATAAAGACTCAGCAAAAACAAGTTCAACTACAATGAAAAAGAGGAACACACAATTTACAAAGAAAAACATCTCAGTACAAAAAAGTAAGTGGAAAAATGAAATTGTCAATACCACGCAAAAAAAAAAAGGGCATCAAAATGATAGCACTAAACTCATACCTATCTATAATTATGCGGATGTAAATGGACTAAATGCACCAATAAAGAGACAGAGAGTTGCAGGTTGGATAAAAACAATTAAGAACGCCAAAAGCTGGTTCTTTGAAAAAATTAACAAAATTGATAAACCATTGGCTAGACTAAAGAAATACAGGAAAGGAAACAAATAACCCGAATAAGAAACGAGAAGGGCCACATCACAACAGACCCAACTGAAATTAAAAGAATCATATCAGATTATTAGGAAAAATTGTACTCTAACAAATTTGCAAACCTAGAAGAAATGGATGAATTCCTGGAAAAACACTACCTACCTAAACTACCACAATCAGAAGTAGAACAACTAAATAGACCCATAACAAAAAAAGAGATTGAAACGGTAATCCAAAAACTCCCAACAAAAAAAAGCCCTGGCCCGGATGGCTATACTGCAGAGTTCTACCAAACTTTCAGAGAAGAGATAACACCACTACTACTAAATGTATTTCAAAGCATAGAAAATGACAGAATACTACCCAACTCATTCTGTGAAGCCACCATCTCCCTGATACCAAAACCAGGTAAAGACATCACAAAAAAAGAAAATTACAGACCTATATCCCTCATGAACATAGATGCAAAAATCCTCAACAAAATTCTAGCCAATAGAATTCAACAACATATGAAAAAAATAATTCACCATGACCAAGTGGGATTTATACCAGGTATGCAAGGCTGGTTTAATATTAGAAACACCATTAATGTAATCCACCATATAAATAAAACAAAAGACAAAAACCACATGATCTTATCAATTGATGCAGAAAAGGCATTTGATAAAGTCCAACACCCATTTATGATAAAAACTCTCACCAAAATAGGAATTGAAGGAAAATTCCTCAACATAATAAAGGGCAGTCAACAGCCAACATCACTCTAAATGGAGAGAACCTGAAAGCATTTCCCTTGAGAACGGGAACCAGACAAGGATGCCCTTTATCACCGCTCTTATTCAACATTGTGCTAGAAGTCCTAGCCAGAGCAATTAGGCTAGACAAAGAAATAAAGGGCATCCGGATTGGCAAAGAGGAAGTAAAATTATCTCAATTTGCAGATGATATGATTTTATACACAGAAAACCCCAAAGAATCCTCCAGAAAACTACTGAAACTAATAGAAGAGTTTGGCAGAGTCTCAGGTTATAAGATAAACATACAAAAATCACTTGGCTTCCTCTACATCAACAAAAAGAACATCGAAGAGGAAATAACCAAATCAATACCATTCACAGTAGCCCCCAAGAAGATAAAATACTTAGGAATAAATCTTACCAAGGATGGAAAAGACCTATACAAAGAAAACTACAAAGCTCTACTACAAGAAATTAAAAAGGACATACTTAAGTGGAAAAACATACCTTGCTCATGGATAGGAAGACTTAACATAGTAAAAATGTCTATTCTACCAAAAGCCATCTGTACATACAATGCACTTCCAATCCAAATTCCAATGTCATTTTTTAAGGTGATAGAGAAACAGATCACCAACTTCATATGGAAGGGAAAGAAGCCTCGGATAAGCAAAGCATTACTGAAAAAGAAGAAGAAAGTGGGAGGCCTCACTCTACCTGATTTCGGAACCTATTACACAGTCACAGTAGTCAAAACAGCCTGGTACTGGTACAACAACAGACACATAGACCAGTGGAACAGAATTGAGAACCCAGATATAAATCCATCCACATATGAGCAGCTGATATTTGACAAAGGACCAGTGTCAGTTAATTGGGGAAAAGATAGTTTTTTTAACAAATGGTGCTGGCATAACTGGATATCCATTTGCAAAAAAAATGAAACAGGACCCCTACCTCACACCATGCGCAAAAACTAACTCCAAGTGGATCAAAGACCTAAACATAAAGACTAAAACGATAAAGATCATGGAAGAAAAAATAGGGACAACGTTAGAACCCTAATACAAGGCATAAACAGAATACAAAACATTACCAAAAATGACAAAGAGAAACCAAATAACTGGGAGCTCCTAAAAATCAGACACCTATGCTCATCTAAAGACTTCACCAAAAGAGTTAAAAGACCACCTACAGATTGGGAAAGAATTTTCAGCTATGACATCTCCGACCAGCGCCTGATCTCTAAAATCTATATGATTCTGTCAAAACTCAACCATAAAAAGACAAACAACCCAATCAAGAAGTGGGCAAAGGATATGAACACACACTTCACTAAAGAAGATATTCAGGCAGCTAACAGATACATGAGAAAATGCTCTCGATCATTAGCCATTAGAGAAATGCAAATTAAAACTACGAGGAGATTCCATCTCACCCCAACAAGGCTGGCATTAATCCAAAAAACACAAAATAATAAATGTTGGAGAGGCTGCGGAGAGATTGGAACTCTTATACACTGCTGGTGGGAATGTAAAATGGTACAACCACTTTGGAAATCTATCTGGCGTTATCTTAAACAGTTAGAAATAGAACTACCATACAACCCAGAAATCCCACTCCTTGGAATATACCCTAGAGAAAGAAGAGCCTTCACACAAACAGATATATGCACACCCGTGTTTATTGCAGCTCTGTTTACAATAGCAAAAAGCTGGAAGCAACCAAGGTGTCCATCAAAGGATGAATGGTTAAATAATTGTGGTATATTCACACAATGGAATACTACGCATCGATAAAGAACAGTGACGAATCTGTGAAACATTTCATAACATGGAGGAACTTGGAAGGCATTATGCTGAGCGAAATTAGTCAGAGGCAAAAGGACAAAGATTGTATAAGACCACTATTATAAGATCTTGAGAAATAGTATAAACTGAGAAGAACACATATTTTTGTGGTTACGAGGTGGGGAGAGAGGGAGGGTGGGAGAGGGTTTTTTACTGATTAATTAGTAGATAAGAACTGCTTTAGGTGAAGGGAAGGACAATATTCAATACATGGAAGGTCAGCTCAACTGGACTGGACCAAAAGCAAAGAAGTTTCCGGGATAAACCGAATGCTTCAAAGGTCAGCGGAGCAAGGGCGGAGGTTTGGGGACCATGGTTTAGGGGACTTCTAAGTCAATTGGCAAAATAATTCTATTATGAAAACATTCTGCATCCCACTTTGAAATGTTGTGTCTGGGGTCTTAAATGCTAACAAGCGGCCATCGAAGATGCATCAATTGGTCTCAACCCACCTGGATCAAAGGAGAATGAAGAACACCAAGGTCACACGATAACTAAGAGCCCAGAGACCTACATCATCCTGAGACCAGAAGAACTAGTTGGTGCCCGGCCACAATCGATGACTGCCCGGACAGGAAGCACAACAGAGAACCCCTGAGGGAGCAGGAAATCAGTGGGATGCAGACCCCAAATTCTCATAAAAAGACCATACTTAGTGGTCTGACTGAGACTACAGGAATCCTGGCGGTCATGGTCCCCAAACCTTCTGTTGGCACAGGACAGGAACCATTCCCGAAGACAACTCATCAGACATGAAAGGGACTGGACAGTGGGTAGGAGAGAGATGCTGATGAAGAGTGAGCTAATTATATCAGGTGGACACTTGAGACTGTGTTGGTATCTCCTGTCTGGAGGGGGGATGGGAAGATAGAGAGAGTTGGAAGCTGGCATAATTGTCACGAAAGGAGAGACTGGAAGGGCTGACTCATTAGGGGGAGAGCAAATGGGAGTATGGAGTAAGGTGTATATAAACTTATTGTGACAGTCTGACTTGATTTGTAAACGTTCACTTGAACCTCAATAAAAGTTAATAAAAAAAAAAGAGACTTTAAAGTTAAATCCACCACAAAGGATAAAGAAGGATACTATATAATGATTACAGGGACAATTTACCAGGAAGATATAACCATATTAAATATTTATGCACCCAATGACAGGGCTGCAAGATATATAAAACAAACACTAACAGCATTGAAAAGTGAGATAGACAGCTCTACAATTATAGCAGGGGACTTCAACACACCACTTTTGGTGGAGGACAGGACATCCAGTAAGAAGCTCAATACAGACATGGAAGATCTAAAAGCCACAATCAAACAACTTGACCTCATGGACATATACAGACACTCCACCCAACAGCTGCAAAGTATACTTTTCTAGTGCTCATGGAACATTTTCTAGTATAGACCACATATTAGGTCATAAAGCAAGTCTTTGCAGAATCCAAAACATCGAAATATTACAAAGCATCTTCTCAGACCATAAGGCCATAAAAGTAGAAATCAGTAACAGAAAAACCAGGGAAAAGAAATCAGCTACTTGGAAACTTAACAATACCCTGCTCAGAAAAGACTGGGTTACAGAAGACATTAAGAAGGGAATAAAGAAATTGATAGAATCCAATGAGAATGAAAACACTTCCTATCAGAACTTTTGGGACACAGCGGAAGCAGTGCTCAGAGGTCAATTTATATCAATAAATGCACACATACAAAAAGAAGAAAGGGCCAAAATCAAAGAACTGTCCCTACAACTTGAACAAATAGAAACATCAACAAAAGAAACCCTCAGACACCTGAAGAAAACAAATAATACAAATTAGAGCAGAATTAAATTAATTAGAGAACAGAAAAACAATTAAAAGAGTTAACAAGACCAAAAGCTGGTTCTTTGAAAAAATTAACAAAATTGATAAACTATTGGCCACACTGACAAAAGAAAAACAGGAAAGGAAACAAATAACCCAAATAAGAAATGAGATGGGCGATATCACAACAGACCCAACTGAAATTAAAAGAATCATATCAGATTACTACAAAAAAATTGTACTCTAACAAATTTGAAAACCTAGAAGAATTGGATGAATTCCTAGAAACATACTGCTTACCTAAAGTAACACAAATAGACCCATAACAAAAAAAAGAGATTGAAAAGGTAATCAAAAAACTCTCACCAAAAAAAAAGCCCTGGCCCTGATGTCTTCACTGCAGAGTTCTACCAGATTTCAGAGAAGAGGTAACACTGCTACTACTAAAGGTATTTCAGAGCATAGAAAAGGATGGAATACTCCCTAACTCATTCTACGAAGCCAGCATATCCCTGATACCAAAACTAGCTAAAGATACCACACAAAAAAAGAAAATTACAGACCTATATCCCGGATGAACTTAAATGCGAATATCCTCAACAAAATTCTAGCCAGTAGAATTCACCAACATATCAAAAAAAAATAATTCACCATGACCAAGTGGGATTTATGCCAGGTATGCAGGGATGATTCAACATTAGAAAAACAACTAACGTAATCCACCATATAAATAAAACAAAAGACAAGAACCACATGATTTTATCAATTGATTCAGAAAAACATTTGACGAAGTGCAACATCCATTCATGATAAAAACTCTCAGCAAAATAGGAATAGAAGTACAGTTCCTCAGCATAATAAAGGGCATTTATACAAAGCCAACAGCCAACATTATCCTCAGTGGAGGGATTCTGAAAGCATTCTGCTTGAGAACGGGAACCATACAAGGATGCCCCTTATCACCACTCTTATTCAACATTGTACTGGAGGTCCTAGCCAGAGCAATTAGGCTAGATAAAGAAATAAAGGGCATCCAGATTGGTAAGGAAGAAGTAAAAGTATCTCTATTTGCAGATGACATCATCTTATACACAGAAAACCCTAAAGAATCCTCAAAAAAACTACTGAAACTAATAGAAGAGTTCAGCAGAATATTGGGATACAAAATAAACATACAAAAATCAGTTGGATTCCTCTACACCAACAAAAAGAACATTGAAGAGGAAATCACCAAATCAATACCATTTACAATAGCCCCCAAGAAGATAAAATACTTAGGAATAAATCTTACCAGAGACATAAAAGACCTATACAAAGATAACTATGAGACACTACTGCAAGAAACCAAAAGAGACTTACATAAGTGGAAAAACATACCTTGCTCATGGATAGGAAGACTTAACATTGTAAAGATGTCTATTCTACCAAAAGCCATCTATAGATACAATGCAATTCCGATCCAAATTCCAACAACATTTTTTAATGATACGGAGAAACAAATCACCAACTTCATATGGAAGGGCAAGAGACCCCAGATAAGTAAAGCATTACTGAAAAAGAAGAACAAAGTGGGAGGCCTCACTCTACCTGATTTTAGAATCTATTATACCGCCACAGTAGTCAAAACAGCCTGGTACTGGTACAACAAGAGATACATAGACCAATGGAACAGAATTGAGAATCCAGACATAAATCCATCCACATATGAACACCTGATATTTGACAAGGGCCCAAAGTCAGTTAACTGGGGGAAAAGATGGTCTTTTTAACAAATGGTGCTGGCATAACTGGATATCCATCTGCAAAAAAATGAAACAAGACCCGTACATCACACCGTGCACAAAAACTAACTCAAAATGGATCAAAGACCTAAACATAAAGTCTAAAACAGTAAAGATCATGGAAGAAAAAAATAGGGACAAGGCTAGGAGCCCTAATACATGGCATAAACAGTATACAAAACATTACTAAAAATGCAGAAGAGGAACCAGGTAACTGGGAGCTCCTAAAAATCAAACACCTATGCTCACCCAAAGACTTCACCAAAAGCGTAAAAATACCTACCAAAAAAAAAAAAAAACCAAACCCAGTGCCATCGAGTTGATTCCGACTCATAGCGATCCCATAGGACAGGGTAGAACTGCCCCATAGAGTTTCTAAGGAGCATGTAGCAGATTCAAACTGCCAACACTTTGGTTTGCAGCTGTAGCACTTAACCACTACACCACCAGGGTTTCCATAAAATACCTACAGACTGGGAAAAAGTTTTTAGCTATGACATTTCTGATTAGCGCCTGATCTCTAAAATCTACATGATTCTGCTAAAACTCAACCACAAAAAAGACAAATAACCCAATTAAAAAATGGGCAAAGAATATGAATAGGCACTTCATTAAAGAAGACATTCAGGCCACTAACAGATACATGAGGAAATGCTCACAATCATTAGCCATTAGAGAAACGGAAGTCAAAACTACAATGAGATTCCATGTCACTCCAACAAGGCTGGCATTAATACAAAAAACACATAATAATAAATGTTGGCGAGGTTGTGGAGAGACTGGAACACTTATACACTGAAGGTGGGAATGTAAAATGGCACAATCACTTTTGAAATCAATCTGGCGCTTCCTTAAAAAACTAGAAATACAACTACCATACGATTCAGCAATCCCACTCCTTGGAATATATCCTAGAGAAATAAGAGCCTTTACATGAACAGATATATGCACACCCATGTTTACTGCAGCACTGTTTACAATAGCAAAAAGATGAAAGCAACCAAGGTGCCCCTCACCAGATGAATAGATAAATAAATTATGGTATATTCACACAATGGAATACTATGCATTGATAAAGAACAGTGATGAATCTGTGAAATATTTCATAACATGGAGGAATCTGGATGACATTATGCTGAGTGAAATTAGTCAATTTCAAAAGGACAAATATTGTATAAGACCACTATTACAATAACTCCAGAAATAGTTTAAACAGAGAAGAAAATATTCTTTGATGGTTAGGAGAGTGGGAAGGGAGGGAGGGTGGGAGAGGGGTATTCACAAATCAGATAGTAGATAAGAACTACTTTAGGTGACCAGAAAGACAACACACAATACAGGAGAGGTCAGCACAACTGGACTAAACCAAAAGCAAAGAAGTTTCTTGAATAAACTGAATGCTTTGAAGGCCAGCATAGCAGGGGCAGGGGTTTGGGGACCATGGTTTCAGGGGACATCTAAGTCAATTGGCATAATAAAATCTATTATGAAAACATTCTGCATCCCACTTTGGAGAGCGGCATCTGGGGCCTTAAACACTAGCAAGCGGCCATCTAAGATGCATCAATGAGTCTCAACCCATGTGGAGCAAATGAGGATGAAGAACACCAAGGACACAAGGTAATTACAAGCCCAGGAGACAGAAAGGGCCCCATAAACCAGAGACTACATTAGCCTGAGACCAGAAGAACTAGATGGTGCCTGGCTACAACCGATGACTGCCCTGATAGGGAACACAACAGAGAACCCCTGAGGGAGCAAGACAGCAGTGGGATGCAGACCCCAAATTCTCATGAAAAGACCGGACTTAATGGTCTGACTGAGACTAGAAGGACCCCGGTGCTCATGGCCCCCAGACCTTCTATTGGCCCAGGACAGGAATCATTCCCAAAGCCAACTCTTCAGACAGGGATTGGACTGGACAATGGGTTGGAGAGGGATGCTGGTGAGGAATGAGCTTCTTCAATCAGGTGGACACTTGAGACTATATTGGCATCTCCTGCCTGGAGGGGAGATGAGAGGGTAGAGGGGGTTAGAAACTGGCGAAATGGACACGAAAAAAGAGAGTGGAGGCAAGGAGTGGGCTGTCTTATTAAGGAGAGAGCAATTGGGAGTATGTAAACCCAGTGCCTTCGAGTCGATTCCGAGTAAGTAGCAAGGTGTATATAAGTTTTTGTGTGAGAGACTGGCTTGATTTGTAAACTTTCACTTAAAGCACAATAAAAATTAGAAATAGAACTACCATACCATTCAGCAATCCCACTCCTTGGA
Source organism: Elephas maximus indicus (assembly GCF_024166365.1). Taxonomy (NCBI): domain Eukaryota; kingdom Metazoa; phylum Chordata; class Mammalia; order Proboscidea; family Elephantidae; genus Elephas; species Elephas maximus. The sequence continues at coordinate 44,379,913 of NC_064837.1, read as the reverse complement.
ATATATCCTAGAGAAATAAGAGCATTTACGTGAACAGATATATGCACATCCATGTTCGTTGCAGCACTGTTTAAAATAGCAAAAAGTTGGAACCAACCAAGGTGCCCATCAGCGGATGAATGGATAAAGAAATTATGGTATATTCACTCAATGGAATACTACATATTGATAAACAACAATGATGAATCCATGAAACATTTCATAACATGGTGAAATCTGGAAGACATTATGCTGAGTGAAATTAGTCAGTTGCAAAAGGACCACTATTATAAGAACTCGAGAAATAGTTTAAACAGAGAAGAAAATATTCTTTGATGGTTGTGAGAGGGGGGAGGGAGGGAGAGAGAGGGGTATTCACTAATTAGGTAGTGTATCAATTTTATTTTAGGTGAAGGGAAAGACAATACACAATACAGGAGAGGTCAACACAACTGGACTAAACCAAAAGCAAAGTTTCCTGAATAAACAACACTTCCAAGGCCAGCGTAGCAGGGGTGGGGGTTTGAGGACCATGGTTTCAGGCGAGATCTAAGTCAATTGGCATAATAAAATCTCTTAAGAAAACATTCTGCATCTCACTTTGGAGAGTGGTATCTGGGGTCTTAAACTCTAGCAAGTGGCCATCTAAAATGCATCAATTGGTCTCAACCCACCTGGAGCAAAGGAGAATGAAGAACACCAAAGATACAGGGTAATTATGAGCCCAAGAGACAGAAAGGACCACATAAACCAGAGACTACATTAGGCAGAGACTAGAAGAACTAGATGATGCCCAGCCACAACCGATGACTGCCCTGACAGGGAACACAACAGAGAACCCCTGAGGGAACAGGAGAGCAGTGGGATGCAGACCCCAAGCTCTCGTAAAAAGATCAGACTTAATGGTCAGACTGGGACTAGAAGGACCCCAGAGGCCATGGTCCCCAGACCTTCTGTTAGCCCAAGACAGCAACCATTCCCAAAGCCAACTCTTCAGACAGGTATTGGACTGGAATATGGGATGGAAAATGATACTGGTGAAGAACGAGCTTCTTGGATCAAGTAGACACATGAGACTATGTTGTCATCTCCTGTCTGGAGGGGAGATGAGAGGGCAGAGGGGGCCAGAAGCTACCCAAATGGACATGAGAAGAGAGAGTAGAGGGAAAAACTGTGCTATCTCATTAGAGGGAGAGCAATTAGAAGTGTATGGCAAGTGTATGTCAATTTTTGTATGAGAGACTGACCTGATTTGTAAACTTTCACTTAAAGCACAACAAAAATTAATTAAAAAAATTAAATTTAGAGGGAGGGAGAGGTCTATTCACTAATTAGATAGTAGAGAAGAACTATTTTAGGTGAAGGGAAAGACTACATACAATACAGGAGTGGTCAGCACAACTGGACTAAACCAAAACCAAAAAAGTTTCCTGAATAAACCAAATGCTTCTAAGGCCAGTGTAGCAGGGGCAGGCATTTGGGGACCATGGTTTCAGAGGACATCTAGGTCAATTGGCATAATAAAATCTATTAAGAAAACATTCTGCGTCCCACTTTGGAGTGTGGCGTCTGGGGTCCTAAACGCTAGCAAAGGGCGATGTAAGATGCATCAATTGGTCTCACCTCACCTGGAGCAAAAGGAGAATGAAGAACACGAAAGACACAAGGTAATTTTGAGCCCAAGAGACAGAAGGGGCCACATAAATCAGAGACTACATCAGACTGAGACCAGAAGAACTGGATGGTACCGAGCTACAACTGATGACTCCCCCAACAAGGAACACAACAATCCCTGATGGAGCAGAAGAGCAGTGGGATGCAGACCTCAAATTCTTGGAAAAAGATCAGACTTAATGGTCTGACTGTGACTAGAAGGACCTCAGAGGCCATGGTCCCCAGACCTTCTGTTAGCCCAAGACTGGAACCATTCCCAAAGTCAACTCTTCAGACAGGGATTGGACTGGACTATGAGATGGAAAATGACACTGGTGAGAAGTGAGCTTCTTGGATCAAGTAGACACATGAGACTATGTGGGCAGCCCCTGCCTGGAGGGGAAATAAGAAGGCAGAGGGGGACAGAAGCTGGCTGAATGGACACAGAAATACAGGGTGGAGAGGAGTGTGCTGTCTCATTAGGGGGAGAGCAACTAGGAGTATATAACAAGGTCGCTATGAGTCAGAATCAACTCGACAGCAACTGGTTTGGTTTTGGTTTATATAAACTTTTGTATGAGAGACTGAGTTTTACTCAACATAATATCTTTGAGATTCATCCATGCCATTTTGTGTATCAATAGTACATTCTTTCTATTGCTGAGGAGTTGTGCACTGTATGATACACAACTTTCCTTTCACTTAAAGCACAATAAAAAATTTTTTTTGTAAAATTAAATTTAAAATAGCTGTATTTAAATAACTTTTTATTATTTAAATGATTTTTAATGTGATATTTATTAATTATAATTTATTTTGACTTAATTTTAATATTTTAGAAGAAAAACTAAGATACGAAAAATTATTAATTCATTACGTTCACTTCAATTTTCCCTTGAGGTAAAATATTTACACTTTGAACACAGTTAAATTTTATTTTTTAATTCCTTAGATTATTATTATTCTGTGTGCTGGTCAACAATGTATGATACAGTGGTCCAGCAGTGTATGATGTCTTATCAATCTGCAATGAGATAAGGATTTTGCTTCAGCACGTAAATCAACATACTGCTTCCTTTATTGAGAAAGTCTTGCCATGAAAAAATATCAGCTAAACTAAAACAGTCTGCTTAGTGATGTAATTGATTTTGATTCTGGCACAAGCTCCTCATCTCGTTGCAGACTGATAAGAAATCATACGCTGCTAGGATTGAAAACAACCAATCTGGAAAACTGTTTGGCAATTTCTAATAAACAAATATACACTTACCCCATGACCCAGAAATTCCATTCTTAGGTATATACCCCAAACCAAAAATAGGCTTGTACAAAAATTGTCATATTTATATTAGTCCCAAACTGGAAACAATCCAAATTGGAGAAGGAATAACACATTGTGGTATATTCAGACAGTGGAATGTTGTTATTGTTAGGTGCCAGAGAGTCAGTTCTGACTCATAGCAACCCGATATACAACAGAACAAAACACTGCCTGGTCCTGCACCATCTTCACAATTGTTGTTATGCTGGAGCCCATTGTTGCAGCCACTGTCAGTCCGTCTCGTTAAGGATCTTCCTCTTTTTCGTTGACGGTCTGCCTTACCAAGTATGATGTCCTTCACCAGGAACTGGCCCTACTGATAATACATCTAAATATATGAGACTAAGGCTTGCCATCTTTACTTCCTCACTTCTAAGGAGCATTCTGGCTGTACTTCCAAGACAGATTTGTCCCTTCTTCTGGTCCACCCAGTGCTGTTGAGTCGATTCCAACTCATAGATTCCGACTCATAGCGACCCTACAGGACAGAGTAGAACTGCCCCATAGAGTTTCCAAGGAGCGCCTGGTGGATTTGAACTGCCAACCCTTTGGTTAGCAGCTGTAGCACTTAGCCACTACGCCACCAGGGTTTCCCTTCTTCTGGCAGTCCATGGGTATATTCAGTATTCTTCGCCAACACCGTAACTGAAAGGCATCAATTATTCTTCTGTCTTCTGTATTCATTGTCCAGCTTTCACATTCATATGAGGCAATTGGAAGCACGATGGCTTTTGTCAGTCACACCTTAGTCTTTAAAGTGACATCTTTGCTTTTTAACACTTTAAAAAGTTCTTTTGCAACGGATTTGCCCAATGCATTGTGTCATTTGATTTCTTGACTGCTGCTTCCATGAGCGTTGATTGTGGATCCAAGTAAAATGAAATCCTTGACAACCTCAATATTTTCTCCGTTTATCATGATGTTGCCTATTGGCCCAGTTGTGAGGATTTTTGCTTTATTTACGTTAAGGTGTAACCCATACTGAAAGCTGTAGTCTTCGATCTTCATCGATAAGTACTTCAAGTCCTCTTCACTTCCAGTAAGCAAGGTTGTGTCATCTGCATAATGAAGGTTGCTATTGAGTCTTCCTCCAATCCTGATGCTCTGCTCCTCTTCATATAGTCCAGCTTCTCGGATTATCTGCTCAGCATACAGATTGAATAAGTATGGTGAAAGGATACAAACCTGAAGAAGATGTGGAATGAAAGTTATCATTGTTGATGTCAGATGGATCCTGGCTGAAAGCAGAAAAGACCAGAAAGATGTTTACCTGTGTTTCATTGACCATGCAAAGGCATTCGACTGTTTGGATCATAAAAAATTATGGATAAGACTATCAACGATGGGAATTCCAGAACACTTCATTGTGCTCACGTGGAATCTGTTCATAGAACAAGAGACAGTTGTTCAAACAGAACAAGAGGATACTGCAGGGTTTAAAATCAGGAAAGCTGTGTGTCATACAGTGGACTACTTCTCAGCAATAGAAAGAATGCACTATTGATATACAAAATGGCATGGATGAATCTCAAAAACATTATGTTGAGTAAAAGAAGCCAGACACAAAAGACACTGTATGATATAAGTGAAATATATATATATATTTACATTTATGAAGTCGAAGAATAGGCAAAACTAATTAATAGTGATAGAAACCAGAATAGTGATTCCAAGGTATAGAGGTAGGTAATGACTGGAAAAGGACACCAGGAAACTTTCTAGGGTGATGGAAATGCCCTAAGTCTTGATCTAGGTGATGGTTATACAGGTATAAACCACAAAACCAAATCAGTTGCCACCAAGCCGGTTCCAACTCATGCTATAGGACAGAGTAGAAATGCCCCACAGGGTTTCAAATGAGCAGCTGATGGATTTGAACTGCTGACCTTTTAGTTAGTAGCCAAGCTCTTAGCCACTGTACCACCAGGGCTCCCATACAGGTATAGCCAAGCCATATATTCCTTTGTAAAAAATCATTGATTTCTCCAGTTACGATCTGTACATTTTACTTTATGTAAATAATATTTCAATAAAATACCATTTTAAAATGAGATACATTTTATACATACTGTTATGGAACAACTCTCAAGAAATGGCACTAAGTAAATAAAACGAGGTGCAGAACAGTGTTTTGATTTTTTTCAGAGTATGCATATACATGAATATTTGTTTAAGAATAAAATATCCCTAGGAGGAGAGTATGAGAAGTTGCCTCTAAGAACAGAAAATGGTAGTCACAAAGTTTTATTTATCTGTGAATGCTTTTTATACCTTTTGAACTTCATATTATGTTCATGTATTACCCATTTAAATATTTTTAAAACTGTTTTTAAAAAAGGTTTAAGCAATATATTGTTATTATGTTAAGTGCAAGAGCAGAACTTAAAATTATAAATACAGTGACACAGGCTATGTAAAAATATATTTAAAAAAAGGAAATGAAGCACATCAAAAGCTAAAAGTGCTTGTAAATGGATAACGGAATTGTGGTTCTTTTTAAATCTTTCTACTTTACTGCATTTTCCACATTTACTGTAAGAAATATTTTATCTTTATAATCTGTAAGGATAAAATAACTATTTGAAAAAAAGAAAGTGAATATATTCAAGAAAAGAATAAACCATGGATGCTACTTTGTCCAAAAATAATAATAATAAATGGTCACTTTCTCCACCATAGGTGGGAAATGCCAGGCCCAGAGCAGGGGGCTGGGCAGTAGGGGTTGAGTGAGGCAAGTTCAAAGACTCAAGGAGTCACTTGTCACCTCACACAAGAAGGAGCTGACAGCTTGTCTGGCACAACTGGGGTGCCCAAGGCAATGTAGGGGATTTGTAGTAGGTATCAAAAAAAAAAAAATTTTTTTTTTTTTTATCATCACCTAGCCTGGGTGTGAGGACACAAAGCAAGGCAGATTCTATCCAGCTAACTGTGAGTAGCTTTGGAATGGATAAAGGAAACCAACTGAACATACCCCCACGTGTCTGTCAGTTTGTTGTACTGTGGTGGCTTCTGTGTTGCTTTGATGCTGGAAGCTATGCCACCAGTATTCAGATACCAACAGGGTCACCCAAGGAGGACAGGTTTCAGCTCAGCTTCCAGACTAAGACAGACTAGGAAGAAGGACCCGGCAGTCTACTTCTGAAAAGCATTAGCCAGTGAAAACTTTATGAATAGCAGCGGAACATTGTCTGATATAGTGCTGGAAGATGAGCTCCCCAGGTTGGAAGGCACTCAAAAGATGACTAGGGAAGAGCTGCCTTCTCAAAGTAGAGTCGACCTTAATGATGTGGATGGAGTAAAGCTTTTGGGACCTTCATTTGCTGATGTGACATGACTCAAAATGAGAAGAAACAGCTGCAAACATCCATTAATAATCGGAACCGGGAATGTACAAGGTATGAATCTAGGAAAATTGGAAATTGTCAAAAATGAAATGGAACGCATAAACATTGATATCCTAGGCATTAGTGAGCTGAAATGGACTGGTATTGGCCATTTTGAATCAGACAATCATATAGTCTACTATGTTGAGAATGACAGCTCGAAGAGGAATGGTGTTGCATTCATTGTCAAAAAGAACGTTTCGAGATCTATCCTGAAGTACAATGCTGTCAGGGATAGGATAATATCCATACGCCTACAAGGAAGAACAGTTAATACGACTATTATTCAAATTTATGCGCCAACCACTAGGGCCAAAGATGAAGAAATAGAAGATTTTTATCAGCTGCTGCAGTCTGAAATTGATCAAACATGCAATCAAGATGCATTGATAATTACTGGTGAGTGGAATGTGAAAGTTGGAAACAAAGAAGAAGGATCAGTAGTTGGAAAATATGGCCTTGGTGATAGAAACAATGCCAGAGATTGAATGATAGAATTTTGCAAGACCAACGATTCTTCATTGCAAATACCTTCTTTCACCAACATAAACGGCGACTATACACATGGACCTCGCCAGATGGAACACACAGAAATCAAATTGACTACATCGGTGGAAAGAGACGACGGAAAAGCTCGATATCATCAGTCAGAACAAGGCCAGGGGCCGACTGTGGAACAGACCATCAATTGCTCATATGCAAGTTCAAGCTGAAACTGAAGAAAATCAGAGCAAGTCCACGAGAGCCAAAATATGACCTTGAGTATATCCCACCTGAATTTAGAGACCATCTCAAAAACAGATTTGATGCATTGAACACTAGTGACCAAAGACCAGACGAGTTGTGGAATGACATCAAGGACATCATCCATGAAGAAAGCAAGAGGTCACTGAAAAGACAGGAAAGAAAAGACCAAGATGGATGTCAGAGAAGACTCTGAAACTTGCTCTTGAGCGTCGAGCAGCTAAAGCAAAAGGAAGAATTGATGAAGTAAAAGAACTGAACAGAAGATTTCAAAGGGCCTCTTGAGAAGACAAAATAAAGTATTATAATGACATGTGCAAAGAGCTGGAGATGGAAAACCAAAAAGGAAGAATACGCTCAGCATTTCTCAAGCTGAAAGAACTGAAGAAAAAATTCAAGCCTCGAGTTGCAATAGTGAAGGATTCCATGGGGAAAATATTAAATGATGCAGGAAGCATCAAAAGAAGATTGAAGGAATACACAGAGTCATTATACCAAAAAGAATTAGTCGATATTCAACCATTTCAAGAGGTGGCATATGATCAGGAACCGATGGTACTAAAGGAAAAAGTCCAAGCTGCTCTGAAGGCATTGGCGAAAAACAAGGCTCCAGGAATAGATGGAATACCTACTGAGATGGTTCAACAAACAGATGCAACTCTGGAGGTGCTCACTCGTCTATGCCAAGAAATATGGAAGACAGCTTCCTGGCCAACTGACTGGAAGAGATCCATATTTATGCCGATTCCCAAGAAAGGTGATCCAACCGAATGTGGAAATTATAGAACAATATCATTAATATCACACGCAAGCAAAATTTTGCTGAAGATCATTCAAAAACGGCTGCAGCAGTATATTGACAGGGAACTGCCAGAAATTCAGGCTGGTTTCAGAAGAGGACGTGGAACCAGGGATATCATTGCTGATGTCAGATGGATCCTGGCTGAAAGCAGAGAATACCAGAAGGATGTTTACCTCTGTTTTATTGACTATGCGAAGGCATTCGGCTGTGTGGATCATAACAAACTATGGATAACACTGCGAAGAATGGGAATTCCAGAACACTTAATTGTGCTCATGAGGAACCTTTACATAGATAAAGAGGCAGTTGTTCAGACAGAACAATGGGATACTAATTGGTTTAAAGTCAGGAAAGGAGTGCATCAGGGTTGTATTCTTTCACCACACCTATTTAATCTGTATGCTGAACAAATAATACGAGAAGCTGGACTATATGAAGAAGAATGGGGCATCAGGATTGGAGGAAGACTCATTAACTACCTGCGTTATACAGATGACACAACCTTGCTTGCTGAAAGTGAAGAGGACTTGAAGCACTTACTAACGAAGAGCAAAGACCACAGTATGGATTACACCTCAACATAAAGAAAACAAAACTCCTCATAACTGGACCAATGAGCAACATCATGATAAACAGAGAAAAGATTGAAGTTGTCAAGGATTTCATTTTACTTGGATCCACAATCAACAGCCATGGAAGCAGCAGTCAAGAAATCAAAAGAGGCATTGCATTGGGCAAATCTGCTGCAAAGGACCTCTTCAAAGTGTTGAAGAGCAAAGATGTCACCCTGAAGACTAAGGTGCGCCTGACCCAGGCCATGGTATTTTCAATCACATCATATGCATGTGAAAGCTGGACAGAGAATAAAGAAGACTGAAGAAGAGTTGATGCCTTTGAATTGTGGTGTTGGCAAAGAATATTGAATATACCATGGACTGCCAAAAGAACAAACAAATCTGTCTTGGAAGAAGTGCGGCCAGAATGCTTCTTAGAGGCAAGGATGGCGAGACTGCGTCTTACATACTTTGGACATGTTGTCAGGAGGGATGAGTCCCTGGAGAAGGACATCATGCTTTGCAGAGTACAGGGTCAGCGCAAAAGAGGAAGACCCTCAACAAGGTGGATTGACACAGTGGCTGCAACAATGAGCTCAAGCATAACAATGATTGTAAGGATGGTGCAGGACCAGGCAGTGTTTCGTTCCGTTGTGCATAGGGTCGCTATGAGTCAGAACCGACTCGACAGCACCTAACAACAACAACAACAACTGAACATAGCCTCGATAATGAATATGTACACTTTCTATTGTACCTGTTATCCCATTTGCTATCCATTCATCCATTCACAGGCTCACAAGAAATGGGAATATCTTAAAATTCCTAATCCTGGGTTTCAGCCTTCTTAATTCCTGGCCTAATCCTACTCCCATTCTGCTACAGTTCAGCCCTTAGTCCCAAGTGCCACAGCTGACGCCTCACTGACCCCACCTCTGGCAGAGCCCTGGACCCCGAGCTTCAAGAAGCAACCTGTGGAGGTGTCATGGGATGGCATCTTTGAGATGTCAGCCACTGTGGATTTATGTTCAAGGAAACTAGTTATGCTGGGGTGGGGAGATTACATATTGTCTCCCTTTTCTGTACTTCATCATAAAACAAATTAATGAGGATGATGTTAAAGGATCTCTGAACATAAAACTGGAATGTTGTTTCTTCATTCTGAGTTCTTTTCCCGCTAAGAAGTGGTTCAATGGCCGTCTTTGGTATGGCACCAGCAATAAAAAAAAAAAAAAAATTTTTTTTTCTATGAATTCAATCATGAGCAGGTCCCAAGGAATTCACAGCCCAGACCAAAGGGTGTAAGAGGGATGGGGGAGACTGAGTCACAAGACACAATTACTTATACTTCCAGGGAGTAATGACTAAGGCTCCAAGGGAGATGATCCTTTCATGCTACCTGAGGGATGGAGCAGGTGGGGGATTTCATTGGGGATCTCGTTTCAGGTGGTAAGTTTTTCAAAATGAGAAAGGAGAGAAGGTGGAGGGACCTGCAAAAGAAGAGCTAGGAAATGTGAGTTGGAAGCAGGATTCCTGCTGGACAGAAGGAAATATCTCCCATATAGTTTCAAAGAATGTAATTATGACCCTTCGAGATTTCTACAGCAGTTTTTGAAGATTTAATTTCAATGTACTCTCGTTGATACAGAGCCCTTATAAGAAAGAAATAGGTGGAAAAGCCAAGATCCAGAGATGCTAAAGCCACTAACTCCAGCCTCAGTAGAGGGACATACTTATCTCACTACAGAAGTTCAAGGGGAGATGGTTTTGTTTCTCAAAATAGAACATCTTTAATGTTTTTTCTGACAATATACAAGAATTATTATTTTAATTTTTAAAGTAGTACAGAAAAACAGAAAGGCCCTCATAAGCTTACTCCCCAGTGATAACTATTGTCAACAGACCTTTTTCAGATTTTGCCCAAGCAGGTTTCTGGCTGCATGCAAAAGAAATGGACTCTGGGTACCACAAGCAAAAACAGGACTTATTGGAAAGATTTCAGATAATAACCCCTTGCCTTAGAGTCAATTCCAACTCATAGTGACCCTACAGGACAGAGTAGAAGTGACCATAGGGTTTCCAAGGAGCAGCTGTTGGATTTGAACTGCCAACCTTTTGGTTAGCAGCCGAGCTCTTAAATACTGTGCCACCAGGGCTCCATAGCACCATACCAAAAAAAAAAAAAAAAACCTTCTGCATTCGAGTGGATTCTGACTCACAGGGAGGCTGAAAAAGCAAACTCAGGAAAATGGCTAAAAGCCAAGGGGAGTTGGGCAGCCAGGACCCCAGCCAAGGTCAGGATACTGGGAGTCCGGTTACACCACTTCTGCTGCCAGGGAACATGACATGACTGTCACTACTGCCCCTAGGACACTGGGTGTCACAGCCACCTTCCACATAACAAGTTCTAATACGTCGCTGCTTCTGGGCATCAATCTCTTTGGATCCTAAATCCAACTAGCCAGGCTAAGGATGTGCACTTTCAGAGACTTAGGGAGTGAATGTCCACCTTGGGGCAGAGACCTCCTGTCAGCCAGACCCATGTAATGATGGACGCTCCAAGGAAAAGAGCTCACATGTCACACAGCAACTAAATGGTAGATGTTTATTACACATGTATGTAGTTTTTCTGTGGCATTTTTACATACTAATTGGTAAGTAAAGTTTTGTTTTGGTTTGTTTAGGCCTGTGTATCTATTCAAGCCGTCCCCTAAATTCCTACACAATATTTATTGTGTAGATATTGTCCTTAACCAATTTTCACTTGATGGACATTTATATTTTATTCTTCACTATTATAAACAATATAGCTGAGAACATTCATGAGCATACATCTTGACGCTTGTCCTATTATTCCTTATAATAAAGTCCCAGAAAATAAGTAAAATTTTATCTGTTGCCCGACTGGCCTGCAGAAAGATTATCCATTTACACTCCCACAATAGAAGAAAGCCCAGTTCCAGCCCCCGGCATCATTATCTGCCAGGCTGAAATGGGGGGCGGGGGGGAACAAAAACAGTGTTTCATTTTCTCTTAATGTAAAATAAGACAGAGTATAAGGCTTTTCATATGTTGTAATGGCATCTTCTTCCCTGAAACACGTTTTACTGAAGGGTGCTGTTTTAAGAGCTCTCCTACATATTAAGAGGATCGCCTGTCAAGGTTTGTGAAGTTTTGCAGCCTCACCCAGCAGCTTTTAAAGCATTCCTCGTGCATGACAAGGAAGTGAAAGCGAGATACGTGGAAATTTCTCCTAGACTCCGACTCAGGCGGGGCGCACTTCCAAGTCGCGCTGTTCGCGCGCCCAGAAGGGGCCCGGGTCTTGAACCGCTGTCCCTCCGCGTGCCAGTCTGATTCCTTACCCGCTCGGCCAAGGCGTCCCTTCCAGAGACCTTTCTGGAAAATAAACAAACAAGTACGAAGCCCAGGACTTGGGGGGCCGAGCCTCCCGCTCAGAGCCCTGGGGCCCAGAGCCGACCTTCTTCAGACCCCTGTCCAGTCCCGCCCCGCCAGCTCCGCTCTGCAAAGCGCGCCGCCGCCAACCCGCCGCCCTTTCGGCTTCCCCAGGCGCGGGTCAGTGCCCCTGGAGGAGAGAGTCAGGAAGTGCGGCGGGAGGAGATGACGCCCCCGGGGCCCGGAACATCTGGGACGCGAGGGATGCGGAAGCCCTCGGTACCCCGCTTCCGCCCGCCGGTGCGCCTCCGGCTCCGGGCCCAGGGCCCAGGGCCCAGGCTGGGCGAACCGGGCATGCAATGCCGCTTTCAAAACACAGTGCCTCACGCTATGTGGCTTGAGAAGGCTCTCGGCCGCGTAAAACAGTCAGGCGGTCCCATGGTGTAATGGTTAGCACTCTGGACTTTGAATCCAGCGATCCGAGTTCAAATCTCGGTGGGACCTCGCTACTTCTTTTGGCTCGACAATTCATGTTTTGGGAGTCGCTGCCGGCAGTAGCCACCTCGGGCTGTGCCACCGCCCCGCTGACCTGGTGAACCGCGGCTTAGGGTCCCTGCCCGCCTCCCTCGAAGGTGCTTTCATTTCGGGGCCGTCCAGAGAGTCGCGATGCGCATGCGCGAGAATCGGTGCCGAAAAATAAATGTGTTGACGGGAGTTTGAACGTGACCTTACCCTGGAGGTAAATATCCGAAGGGACCCGAAGGATTCCGAGGATCCTGCTTCGGGCGGGGAGCAATAGTTTCAGCTTCGGAAAACCCACCCTTCCCCGACAGCTGTAGAGAATCCTTCTTGGCTATTGGTTAGTACGATACATTACTGCTCCATAAACCGCGAATGAAATGTCGGGACGGAGCCAAGGGGCGGGGAGAAGGGCACTAACTTGACTCTGATTGGTCAAGAGAAATGTGTTGTTGGGCTGTCCCCCTGGCGGTCTGTCCGCCTGTGAGAAGTGTGTTCGTCTCGCTTGTCCCTTACTGACTGAGGCAGTGAGGTTGGGGGCGTCTTTTAGTCAGGAAAAAATCCCTTAGTAAAGGCGTCCGCCTCAGCTCCTGTCAAGGTATCTCTGCTGGCGATTTGTCGCCGTATCGATGGGGTTTTTCTCCCGAGCGGAGGATAGGAATCTACGAGGGTTTTCACCAACAGGACTGAAAATATGTCTTATTAGAGAGCCTGTGGAGGGTCGGTATTTAGGGTGTGAGCAGGCGCCCGTGATTTGCGGGAAACCGTGTACCTCTGGGGTAGTGTGGAAGAGATGCCCAGAGTGTTGCCTTCTTTAGATTAGTATCTGGATTCTGAGGGGTGTCTATTCCTCTAGGATAAGTGACGAAGGAGCCCGCTGACGCATTTATGATCAGCCTGCAGGGTGATTGGCACTGCACTCTCACCCTTGGGAGGGTGCCATGGAGACAGAGGATCCTCTCACTGCTCCGCCCACCTCTCCCCAGAGGACGCCTCCTTCCCACCCACCTCACACAATTTCTTAAACGTTTGAATGAATCTGTGTGCGTGAGTGATCCAGCCTCAAAATTCTCTAGGCATGAGGAGAATAAGGTGGGAAGACTTGCTCTACTACACATTAAAGCTTATAATCAACTATGGAAACCCTGGTAGCATAGTGGTTAAGAGTTACGGTTGCTAACGAAAAGGTCAATAGTTCACATCCACCGTATGCTCCTTGGAAACAGTGTGGGGCAGTTCTACCCTGTCCTATAGACTCGCTATAAGTCGGAATCAACTCGATGGTAACGGGTATTATCGACTATAAATTATAGGAATTAAGATAGTGTGGTGCTGGTGAAAGAAGAGACAAACACACCAATGAGACAGAATAGAGAGCCCAGATACAGCCACACACATATTCGGACAACTGATTTATGACAGCATCAGCAGTGAATGAGTCCACATTATTCTATATTCTTAAAAAATTTTTTTTAATGAATGCTTTGAAGGCCAGTATAGCAGGGGCAGAGGCAGGGGCTTGGGGACTGTGATTTCAGGGGACATCTAAGTCAATTGGCATAATAAAATCTATTAAGAAAACATTCTGCATTCCACTTTGAAGAGTGGTGTCTGGGGTCTTAAACGCTAGCAAGCAGCCATCTAAGATGCATCAATTGGTCTCAACCCACCTGGATCAAAGGAGAACGAAGAACACCAAGGACACAAGGCAATTACGAGCCCAAGAGACAGAAAGGGCCACATGAACCAGAGACTACATCATCCTGAGACCAGAAGAACTAGATGGTGCCCGGCTACAACCGATGACTGCCCTGACATGGAACACAACAGAGAACCCCTGAGGGAGCAGGACAGCAGTGGGATGCAGACCCCAAAATTCTCATAAAAAGACCAGACTTAACAGTCTGACTGAGACTAGAAGGACGGGGGTGGTCATGGCCCCCAGACCTTCTTTTGGCCCAGGACAGGAAGCGTTCCCGAAGCCAACTCTTCAGACATGGATTGGACTGGACAGTGGGTTGGAGAGGGATGCTGGTGAGGAGTGAGCTTCTTGGATCAGGTGGACACTTGAGACTATGTTGGCATCTCCTGCCTGGACAGGAGATGAGAGGGTAGAGGGGGTTAGAAGCTGGCGAAATGGATACAAAAGAGAGTGGAGGGAGGGAGCGGGCTGTCTCATTAGGAGGAGAGTAATTGGGAGTTTGTAGAAAGGTGTATATAAGTTTTTATGTGAGAGACTGACTTGATTTGTAAACTTTCACTTAAAGCTCAATAAAAATTATTTTAAAAAATTATTTTAATTTTATTGTGTTTTAGGTAGAAGTTTACAGAGAAAATTAGTTTCTCATTCAATAAATGTTACACAAAGCGTTCACCACACTGTCAGCATTCTCCCCATTTCCTCCCTGGGTTCTTCGTTTCCTTTTGTCTGGTTTTCCAACCCTTTCCTGCTGTCTTGTCACTGCTTTTGGGGAAATGTTGCCCTTTAAATTAAAAAAAAAATTTTTTTTTTTGCCCTTTAGGTTTCCTATAATTGTTTGTTCTACAGAGCACGTTCTTTTCGGGTGTTCCGATTCATAGTGACCCTATGTAGGACAAAATGAAACACTGCCTGGTCCTGTGCCATCCTCACAACTGTTGTTATGATTGAGCCCATTGTTGCAGCCACTGTGTCAGTCCACCTCATTGAGCGTCTTCCTCTTTCCTCAGCTGACCTTCTGCTTTAGCAAACGTGATGTCCTTCTCCATGTCCTGCTTGATAACATGTTCAAGTATGTGAGATGAAATCTCATCATCCTGGCTTCTAAGGACATTCTGGCTGTACTTCTTCACTGTTGATAGGAGTATAAATTGACACAGTCACTTTGGAAAACAGTTTGACATTAACTGGTAAAGTTGAAGACAATCCTGTCTTACCATCTAGCAATTTCACTCTCGTACATATACCCACAGATATGTGTACATATGTGTACCTAAAGACATGAAATGCAAAGAAACTAAACTTTTCATCAACAGTAAAAGGGGTATATAATTTGTGGTACACCAATACAATGGAATATCATACAGCAAGAAAAAAGCGTTAATAGCCACATGCAACAAGGTGGGTGAATCTTTAAAAAAAAAAAAGTACTGAGCTAAAGCAGAAGACAGACAAAAAAGAATAAATTATGTATGATTCCATTTACATAAAGTTCCAAAATAGGTAAAATTAACGTCCATATATTATTTAGAGCTGCAAATTTAGATGGTTAAACCATTAGGTAAAGCAGGGAAAACATTACCAAGTTAGTCAGGTTACAGAGTACCTCTGGGGAAAGGAGGGAGCCGTGACTGGAAAGGGGCCAGCAGGGGTCAGCTGAGGGGTGCCGATATTTTTGTATTTCTTGACCAGGGCAAAGGTTACATAGATGTTCACTTTACAATAGCTTGTTAAAATGCATATTTACGCTGTATGTACTATTCGGAAAATGTGTTCTATGAATCATCTCGACGGCACTGGGTTCTGGTTTATGTCTCAAGAAGGTCAGAAAGTATTTAGAGACATGGTTCTGCCCTGGTCACAAATGAGGAGTCTGAGATGAAAAGTTTGTTCACAGAGAGGCAAGAGAAAGTTTGTCTACTCTGAGCCAGTTAAGCCGCATTCAGAGGGTCATGTTCAATTCTAGATGTCACACAGAATAAATTTTATCCTGTCAGAAATTGGCTAGTTGTACTTGAACTTGAACTTTAAAATTTCCAAGTAAACTTTATCGGTAAAGGGATACCGTGGTGTTTTTTGCACACAAGTGTTCCAGGGATTCATAAAACAGTGTAAGTCCTCATCTAGGCGCCTGATCCATGGTATGCTCAATGACGGTAATTTCTAGAAGGACAACCAGGATGGTGAAGACTATGAAAGCTCATATACTTGTGAAAAGTATAAATGCTTTATATGACAGAGGAAGGAAAAAAAAAAAAACTTAGTGGTCACAGGTACTGCCTTGATTCATTTGCTCGGTTGTGCCTAGTTCAGGTTGCAACAGAGGCAGAGTATGAGAATTTGCGGGTGGAAGTTAGAGGGACAAATAGGAAGAACTTACTAAGAATTTGAGCTGTCCTTCAGTGGAACAGACTTAAGAAATACTGAGCTTCTGGTACCTGGAAGTATTCCGAGGAAGTGCAAAAGTCTTTGTCGGTTGAGGGTGTTGAGAGATTTCCGCGCTGAGGTGAAGGCTGGGCTTCACAAAGACATCTTGCCTTTCCACTCTGAGGCTTGATTCTGCTGTGAATCTCACTCCCAGCTCAGGACTTTTCTCACCATGACACTTTCCATCATTTTTTCAGTGGCTTTCATGGTTTTTTGTTTGTTTGTACCAAGACCCTTAGTTAGAAATATATTTTACATCACAACCCAGTACTCACATACATATACACACACATACATAAAACTGAAACGAAAGGTTTAAGAAACAATACTATCCTGACTATATGTGGAGGTTGTTAGCTGCCATCAAGTCAGCTGTTTTCAGAAGTAGATCGCCAGGCCTTTCCTCCTAGTCCACCTTAGTCTGGAAGCTTTGCTGGTTTGGCATCATAGAACATGCAAGCTTGAAGTGCATTGGCCAGAACTGAACCCCGGTCTCCCTCATAGAAGGCGAAAACTCTACCACCGAACCACCAATGCCCCCACATGTAAAGGTACCTGCTAATATTTTCTATTGTATGTGTGTGTGTTTAAGCTGGTCACAACCTACTAACTTGATTTCATGACCCACTGTGATCTCAACCAACAGTTTGTAAAATTCTGGCCTAGGGAATTGGAAGCCTGTGAGCTCACCGCCATGGTCCTTCTCCTTCCCTTCCTAGCTCCAGCTTCTCTGAGACCCTCTCTTTGCCCTCCACATTTCCTTCTCCTTCACACTTTCCAACCCCTTTAGCTCGGGGGAGATCCTGTCTCTTCTCCTCACCACAGTCTGCAGATCCCCTTCCAATAATTTTTTTTCTGGTAAAGGGACCTTCCCTACCCGTTGCTGTCAAGTTGATTCTGGCTCAGTGACCCCATAGGACAGAGTAGAACTGCCCATAGGGTTTCCAAGGCTGTAAATCTTTAGGGAAGCAGACTGCCACAATTTTCTCCCACAAAGTGGCTGGTAGGTTCAAACAGCCGACCTTTCGGTTAGCAGCTGGGAGCTTAACCTCTGTGTCACCAGGGCTCATTATGAAGGGTCCCTGGGGACCGCATTTTTGGGAAAGTAGAGAGATACAGGGTTGCTATGAGTCAGAATCGACTGGATGGCAGTGGGTTAGACAGCCTATAGCGTGTTGTCCCTCACCAGAGTAACCAGCAGAGGGCACTGCACAGTAGCCCTATAGCCTCACCCCTAGACTCAGGAGGTGACTTTGGGTTATCTCCTGCTGAGGAGGGAAGGTTGAGTGAGTTAGCAGCTATACCTAATATCACTGTACTCGATGGCAATGGGGAATGGGGATGTTAGGGTTGTTTCCAAATACTTGCTTTCAATCCTATCTAGTAAATCTACCGAGGTGGGAACTTGGAGTCAGCCCTGACAACTCCCTCTTCCTCACCCCCACTCACTCAATGAGTTGTCAAGATCTAAAAACTATTTCCCCAAGAACTCTTCAACCTATCCTCCATCTCTAGATTTGTGGCCACCATCCCCTGTCTCACCTCTCTCCTGTTCTGTCAACCACCTCCTTGTCTGTCTCCTTGTCTCTACTCTTACCCCCTTTGTCAAAAGGCAAATTTTCTTCTAAACACAAATATTACCAAGTCATTCCCTGAATTAAAACCTTCCAGTGGATAAGGTTGTTAGTACAGCAAACCAGACCTCTCTGATCCGATCACCTCCAGCCCCACCCTGCGTGTCCTAAGGATCTAGACTTCCCTCCTTACCTTCCATCACCTCCAAACTGATTGGTGTTTCAGTCAAACCATGTTTTTTTTTTTTTTTTTCTCAAATCCATATCCCTGCTTGTACTACCCCATCGTCCATCCATTCATTTACATCTTAACCCCGAAGACTCAACTTAGATATTACCTCCTTCTAGCAGCCTTTTTTGTCTTCCCTCCCAGGATGCAACACACACCCTCAGCTGAATGAGGTCGCCCTCCTATAGACTTCCATCATGCCCCATGTAGACCTCTCTGGGATTGCACTGAGCTCAATGCATTATGACTGTCTGTTCATCTGTGTCTCCTTTAGACAGTAATCTCCTTGATAACAAGGCCAAGAATCAGTCTCATCCGTCATTGTTCCCTTAGCTCTTAGCAGGGTCCATCCTCCCTCCTGCCACAGTGGTACACTAAAAATTGGCTAAAAATGCCTGTCCCTTTGCTGGTTCAATACCTTCATAGGCTTCCTATTGTCTTTAGGATGAAGAAGAAAGCACTGAGCTGAGCTCACAACAAGGTCCATCAAGACTTGGCCTCCATTGCCATCTCCAGCCTTATGTTTTATCACTGCCTGTCTCTCCCTCTCCCCCTCTTACCAGCATGCAACAGTTCACATTGACCTTGCTCGTTGTCCTGAATGTACCACAATTTCAGTCACCTCCAGGCTTTGGATGTACTTTTGCCTCTATCTGGAGCTCTTCCCTCTGTTCCTTCCTCAGCTTGTCTGTCTTCAAGTCTCCATTTAAAAGTCACTTCTTCCAAGAAACTCTTCCTGACCCCCTCCCCACCTAACAAGGATAGCTGCTGTCTGTTCCCACACCACCCTTGACTTTCCCCGTAGTATCACCTATTGACTTAATTGTAAATTGCTTGTTCCATGTCTTCTTGGCTAAATTCCATGGAAGTGAAAACCACGTTAGTCTTGTTCAATCTTCCATTCCTAGTGCCCAGAACATAATAGGCACCAATGATATTAAATAAATCAAGAAGTAATGACTTTCAAACTGTTTTTGTCATCAGGCCATCTGGAGTGATCTAAACAACTAGGTGGAGGACCATAAGATAGGACATGAGATGGGAGAAAAGCAACCACCCCCAGCCCCGGCCTCCAAACTACTCTGATGTGGAAACAGTTTTTACCAGTGGAGGGACGAGATGAGAATGGTTCTAAAGAGAAGTAAATGTTTCCTCAGGACTGCTCTCTGGGGCCTCAGGGTATCTCAGGCTCTCCAGGCCCCACCACTTATGGCTCCAACTGCTAAGCCAGTGAAGAATGTTTCCAAGTGAGGCTAGCAGTGATCCGGCAGGTAGAGGAGATGATAGGAGAAAAGAGTTGAAAATGAGATTGGAGAATAGATTCGCTTTGCATTCAGCTGGATATCTTTATTCCTGTGACTGAGGGAGCTGGGGCATGGTTCTGAGGAGATGGGGAGAAGATGAAGACTTACTGGTTCCCTGGGGGTTTGTGCTGGGATGGCTTTGGGTAAGGAGTGGGGCTTAGGAGAGACAGGTGTTTAGGGCAAGGGGCCTCAGTGCCATCAGTTTATCACACAGGCGCCTTTCTCCTTGAAGGGATTCTTGTCCTCAGGGATGCCTTTGAGAAGGGGATCGTTTACTGCTTGGGCCTCCACAAAATCCTTGATTTCTTTTCCTGTCTTGGAAATCTGTAAGGAAACATAATACGGATACAGCTCTTGTTTTTTCTCAGGATTCATGACACAGCCAGTCCCAAGAAGCCAGAGAGGAGAAAGATGAAGGGGATAGGCAGATGTGAGAGGGATGTGAGTTCCTTGACCTGAACCACAAAGACTGACTCTTACCTTAGTGAAGTATTTTGCTATGCCTAGCCCAGAGCTGGGGTGGAATATGCTGAGCTTCCCAAGGTTCTGAGGCTCTCTCCTGTGCTCAGAGAAGTATGGCACCTCCATAGGGTCAAGCCTCAGCCTCCTTCTTCTCCCTACCCCATCCCAGAGCACCTCCTGCTCCTTCTAGCACCCTGGAAATGTTCCACCATCACATGTTCCATCACTTCCTCCTTCATGCCCCAGATTCCATCAGGAACAGAAAGGGATGGAGAAGAGAGCGGAGAGGAAAAGAGGAGGCTCACTGGAGCTCTTGGGTTCGTCACTTCCTTCTTCAACTGTTCCACCTCCATTTTCAGTAGCTCCTTCTCGCTGAGGTCCTGAGCCATTCTCCCCTAGAGAGACCTGGTCCCTGAAAGGATTCAGCAATGGGATTGTAACTCTCTCAGCTCCCCCAGACCCCTCCTCTGCATTCTCCATACCCCAACTTGTATCTTTTTCCTGCCATATTCCCCAGTTCATGCCCCTCATCAGTCAACATAAAGTCACGACATCCTGCCAGGTCCCACTGTGAGGAGTAAGAAGCGCCTAGTCTGATGCGGGAGGCACGATCTTTGCCCTAGGCAACTTGTCTAAGGAGGAAACAGGAACTCAGAGCATGAAAAAGGAAGAGAGAAGGAATTTCTTTCAGTGAGGAAGATTTGGAAAGCCAAGTTATTGTTCCATACAATGACTGGGGTACAAGTTTTCTTTGTCCCCAGGTCCTTGCAGAGGAGAGTGTACCCTATGCTTAAGAGAATGGGCTCTGAAACCTACCAGACTCCAGTTCTGACCTCAGCTCTGCTGCCTCCTGGCTGTGTGGCCATAGGCAAGTCCCTCAACCTTCTTGAGTCTTACTTAGTTTCCCCATCTGCAAAATGGGTATAATACAGTAATAGCACCTATCACATGATTATTGTGAACACCAGAAAATATAATGCATATAGCTATTTTAATTCACTACCTGGAACATAATGCACACTTAATACATTTATCATTATTATTACTGATATCATTATTACTACAGAGTTATCACTACGGCCTGCCTAGGGCCTAACCTCAAGAATTCTAAGACTAGATCCCAGCCCAGTGCAACCTCAGCCCCTCTCACCTGCCAGGAAAGAGAGTACGCTTCCAAGTTCACTTGTGCTGGACCCAGACAAGATGGTGTTTGAGCTTCCTAGCTCTTCCTCAGCAGCAGAAAATCTTCGGATAAAGCAGATGGTCTGGAAGCCAAAAGCTCTGATGCCTAAGCTGATCAGAGGCTCAAGATTCTAAGCCCAGCCATCACCTGAGCCTCCAAGCCCTCCCTGCCACTGGAGCAGAGATGTTGAGGTTCTTCCCACTGTAAGCTGGGAAAGAGAGGCCACCTCCGATCTCTCTGACTCTAGCCCACCTTCTTATCACCCTGCCCCCTGCATCAGCCACCATTGCCTTCAATGATGTCCCTGGTTCAGAACCCCCAACCCGTTGCCATCTAGTCGATTCCAACTCATGGTGACCTCATGTGTCATAGAGTAGAATTGCTTCATAGAGTTTCCTAAGCTATAATCTTTCTCCCATGGCACTGCTGGGTAGGTTCGAACCGCCAACCGTTTGGTTAGTAGCCAGGTGCAAACTGCTTATACCACCCAGGAACCCAGAGCTCCCACCATTCTCATTTCCCCAAACCCCACCCTCCAGCTCTCCAGGCTCCCCTCCTCCTGCCTTGTCCCCCAAACCCTCCCCTCCTGATCTGCTTTTGTAAAGATTATAGCCTAGGAAACCCTACAGGACAGTTCTACTCTGTCCGCTATGAGCTGGAATCAAATGGACAACTCTTCAGAGGCTTGATAACACTTCTCAGGGAATCTCTTGGTGTGTCCTTCCTGTGTCCAACCCTGATTCCTCTTGCTGCTGCATCATTGTTTTCCACTGGTGGGGCACCGCCACTCCAAGTCCCCCACCAGCATGACCAGTCTCCATATCCTATCCACCCTCCACTACCCCCTCCCGTGGTGAATCATCCTGGAGCTTCCCAAGGAAGCTCCCACCCTCTGCCCTTCCTCCCCCTTCCCTGAGTGGAAAATCCAGCTCCACCCCCCATAGTAGGTCAGCCCCTTCCTCCTCAGTTCCCCACCCCATCCCCCCAGCATCCAGTTTCCTCTCCAGGACCTGGGAGCAATCACAGCTGCCCTGGCCTTGGTTTCCTCTGCTGGGAAGAATTGGGAGGCTGGGCCCCCAAAGGGGTCCCTGGCTTCCCCTTTCCTCTGGGCAGGGGACAGAGAAGCCCAGGCCCAGGGAGTAGGGACTGACTTCCTCTTGTCCCGGAATGAGCCTCCCTGCCCTTTGCAAGCAGGTTTGGGTCTCTCACACAGAGGAAACCAAAAGCAGTAAGAGGGAGGGGAGACGAAGCAACCAATCAAGGGCAGGGTGAAGCTCAAAACCAGCGGGCTCCCCGGGGAGCAGCCAGAGGCTGGGGGCCATGGCGGAGCTGCAGCAGCTGCAGGAGTTTGAGATCCCCATGGGGCGAGAGGCTCTGCGGGGCAACTACAGCACTCTGCTGCGGGTTGCCGATTACTGCGAGGACAACTATGTTCAGGTACGTGGGGCAAGCACAGGTGTGGGCACCCCAGCCCTGGGAGGTGCCCCAGGGCCCACCCCCAGGGCTGGGCCATGGGAGCCAGCTTGACAGGTGCCGGAGAGGGCTCAGCAGATGTGCTGGGCTTGGGCTGAGAAACCTCCCAAGCCAGGCTTTGGCATCATCCCTTCTCCCAAAACTCTAACCCTGACCCATGCCACCCAAAACCCCTGCTGTGTCCCTTCTCCTTCCCAGAGCCTCAGAGATGCCAGGGCCAGAGCTATTCCATCCTGGTATCCAGCTTCATTGAGGCTTATCTCCCTCTTACCCTCCCACCCTCCCACTCAAACCCAGAGAACCTGTGGCACCATCATTCCATTTTCAGGCTGGCTGTAGGAGATACTTTGGAAGAACTTCCCAACCATTGTAGTGAACTTGAGATGGACAAGGGAAAAGAGGACTGGAGTTCTTTCCCTGATATCTTGAGGGAAAGTTAAGAGATGTCAGACTAGGCTAGGGTAAAGAGGGCTGACACAGAGGCAGGGGAATGGACAACATGACTTCTGGAGCAGGCTACCAGCAAAAGATGAGGATGTGACATTTTAGAACAGTTTTTTAAAATTGTGTGGTTGTCCCAGGACTGAGAATGTAGATTCCTGGATCTATTATTGAGCGACTCTGTTATTTCATTGGCCTTTATAACTACCTAGTGAGACAAGTAATGTTATTCCGATTTTATAGATGAGGAAAGAGCAGCTCAGGGAGGTGAGGTGACCTGTCCAAAGTCACACAGTGTGGAAGCACAGAGTGGGCATCAGCCCAGGCTCCCTGATTTCTGAAGTCTAGCCCTTTCCCTGACATGCTGTATGGCTTTAAGACAGTTATTTGCCCTCTCTGTCCTCAGTTTCCTCTGCTCTCTTAAGTGTTACAGGCATAACCTGTTACAAAAAAAAAAGTTGCCGTCATTTCTAACTCATGGCGACCCCATGTGTTGCACAGTAGAACCATACTCCATAGGATTTTTTGAGGCTGTGACTTTTCAGAAGCAGATTGCCAGGCCTCTCTTCCGAGGTGTCTCTGAGTGCTTACGTGTTTGTGCCACCTACCACTTGGACAAAATTTCATTTTTCTAGCCTGGACTAACCCAACTGTGACAAGAGGCACAGGGACCTCCCAACACAGTACATGTTGAAAAAAAAAAAAAGAGCAAGAAAATGGCAGATTAAATAGAGCCAATCAGAATAACATTTACAATGCTCTGTGCCCTTGCTTTGGGACAAGCAACATTCCCTCTACTGCCTCAGTCAGTCCTCACCCCAGTCCTGGGAGGTAATACCGTCCCATTTCTCAAATGAGGAAGCTGAGGTTTACAAAGACCAAGTCACTTTCCCAAGGTCTCCAAGACAGTGGCACAGCCTGGTTTCAAACCCAGAAATCCAACTCCAGAGCCCACCCGCCAAATCTCTGGCTGAAAATGCTACCCTGGGTATAATTCTGGTCTGTGTAGACAGTGAGTGACCACCTTGTAGATGAGATGGAACATAGCTTACACACCAGCTCTGTTCTCACGGCCCTGGAAAGATATGCTCCTACTGTCAAAAGGATAAAAGCAGTCCCTTCCATTCCTTCATAGTCCCTGGGTGGTGCAAATGGTTAACATGCTCAATACAAAGGTTGGAGGTTTCAGTCCATCCAGTGGAACCTGGGAAGAAAGGCCTAGCAATCTACTTCTGAAAAATCACCCACTGAAAACCCAACGGAGCACAGTTCTATTCAGACACACACAAGGGTCGTGAGGAGTCAAGTCAACTCTATGGCACCTGGTTTGGTTTATGGTTTGGTTCCATTCTTCAATACCTTCTGCAAATCTCAAGGTGTCTGGATTTGCTCTCATCTGCACACATAGCGTGGCACGCAGGGTTTGGGGTTACAAAGACCTGAGTCCAATTTCCAGTTTTGCCATCTACCAAATACAAGACCTGTGGCAAGTTGCCCATCTCTCTTACAACCTTCCTCAAGGAATGATTACTTGGATTAATTGTGATAATGTATTAAAGCATCTAGCCCAGTGCCTGCCCCTTAAGAAAGGTAGGATAAATGGCAGTTATTACCATTACTATTATTATTGTTGTTATTAATTGCAGAGATAAAAGGCAAATTATGGATAATAAAACTCACTTGTAGAGAGGTGAAGCAGCCCTTGCAAAGACACCCAGGGCACGGGGAGCCCTGACCCAGGGTCGAATCCCAGAGCTCCTGCTTCCTTCAAGTAGGACACTAACTGTTAGACCACACCATCAGTTAGCTCTCCAGGCCTCTCTGAAGATCTCTGTCTGGAGAGCAAATTCCTAGGAAGGGTTTGGGTGACTTTTCAGAACTGTTCTTAACAAAGCCTGGTTCCCACGGCCTCTACCCCTTTACCCCCAACCAGGTGTCAGGAAACCCACAGGGAACAGGGGAAGGCAAGCTAGGGTCAATTTCAGATCTGTGCTCTGCAGTGTTCTCAAGTCAGGGTCGACCGAGTTTACAGACAAGTTCATTTGCATGATGAACATGTAGTCAGTCTTGAAGATGGATCCCAGACCCTTCTTCCCCTAGACCTAACTTTGGGTCCAGACCAAAGCCAGGGGTCAGCAGTGATCCAGGCTCTAGCCTCTCAGAAATGGGCCCAAGCAGCCATTTTTCCTGTTTGGGCTGACAATTCTACATGCTAGTCTGGGGAGTCAGCGGAAGAGGGGCGAGCTAAGTAACCTGGGGGTAGGGGGGAAGTTTCATTTCCTCACCTATTAAAGGAAGGCCGTGAACTAGAACAAGACTTACTACCCTATCTGGTTTTAATGTCCTGGGTTGCCCTAGTGGCACAGTGGTTAAGCGCTTGGCTGCTAACCAAAAGGTCCGCAGTTCAAACCTACCATCCGCTCTGTAGGAGAGAGATACAGCAGTTTGCTTCTAAAAAGATTTACAGCCTTAGAAACCCTATGGGACATTTTAACCTGTCCTACAGGGTCACTATGAGTTGGAATCTACTCAAGAACAATCTGTTTTTTGTTTTTTATTTTCGGTTGATTTCTTTGCCTTTTTAAGGCTCTTGGTTACATATGCTGACGACATATAAATGGACATGCAAATGAGCATCTCTTTTGTTAGAACAAAGCAGCTGGGAGAAGGGCCTGAGGAGAGAACCACAGGAGGGGCTGCCCAGGAGGTGCTGGGCCTGCCCCTTTGCCCCAGGCGGACTCAGGCTGCATTGGAGACACCCAGGTCACACTCAGAACCCTTCTCTGGATAGTTCCAGGTCTGCTCTCCACTGACAGGTCCTGAGGGGTACCCAAGGGCCCCAGCAAAGAGATCCCAGTGGGCAGCCTTGCCTGTCAGTCTGCTGGCCTTGCCACCCTGCCCATGGAGAAAAAGGTACTGGTTAGAGTACAGTAACTCCATGACCCAAGCCTGGCTGAAATGAGGAAGCAGCCTGGGGAACCAGAACTTGAGAAGTTGGTCCTACCCCTATAGTCTCACCTGGGACTGAAAAAACCTCTTGTACTCAAGCACTCCCTTACCACCCCTCCACCACTGACTGGCAGCGTGATTCCGGCCATGAAAGATGCCCAGCAAGTGCTTGGATTCCTATTCAATCCATTAATTAAGTCACAAATGCATATTTATTAAGTATCTTTGCATGTCAGGCACTATTCCAGGTCCTTAAGAGTCAGAATAAAACAGATAAGTTCCCTGTCCTCATGGCACTTACATTACAGTGGCGAGGGAGAGAGGGATAGATAATAAAAGAATAAATAGAGAAATAATTTCTGATAGTGCTAAGTGCCACAAATAAAAGAGAACAGAGTAAAAATGATAGAGCGTGAATACAGGGGTGGGTGGGGGAAATCTTAAACAGGGTGGTGAGGGAAGGTGTCTCTGAGGAGCTGGGATCTAATATGAGGATTCTAGAAAGAGGTATGGCAAGTGCCAAGACTCTGAGGTAGAAACAATCTTAGCATGCTCCAGTCACAATGGGCAATGTGGCTGGAAGGAAATAAGTGAGAGGGGGAATTATAGAGGATGAGACTACAGGGAAAGGCAGGAGTTAGACCTTGTGAGGAGGCGATGGTTAGAAGTTTGGATTTTATTCTCAGTGTATTGGGAAGCAATTGGAGGGAATGAATGAAGCCATTCCCCTCTAGACCTCAGTTTCCTTATCTGTAAAATGGACCAGATCATTGGTTCCCAAACACTAACCTGTAGATTAGGGCTAAGCAAGGAGCACAATGGTCACCTGGGGAGCTTTTGAAGGCACAGATTCCTTGGCCTCACTCCTAGGGGATTCTGGTTGGATCTGGGCAGGGAGCATGTTGTTTGTTTTTTAAGAAGGTCTCCACCAGTCAGTTTTTTCTTCGTCTTCCCTTTCTTCTAGTCATTCGTTATCTCCTAACAGGACAGCTCATTGCTCAGGTCCCCAGAAAAGCGGCAGAGCCATCTCAACTCCATTCCCAGCCTGGCCATTTGAGAGGGGCTACCTTTCCTCCCTTTACATGCATTCCCCAGCACTGCAGATTTGCTTTCTGAATGTCATTTAAATCCCTCTTGTTATTTAAAATAATCCTTATGGAAACTACCTCAAACCTCTAAAGACTACAGCATCTTCCTCCCAATTCAGCCCCTACCCTCCCTATGTCTCCTCCCACCCCATCCCACCCTGCCAAGGACCCAGGGGAAGGTGCTGGCCTCAGGCCAGGGCTGTGTGTGTTTCAGACCACAGATAAGCGGAAGGCACTGGAAGAGACCATGGCCTTCACCACCCAGGCCCTGGCCAGTGTGGCCTACCAGGTGGGCAACTTGGCTGGCCACACTCTGCGCATGTTGGACCTGCAGGCAGCTGCGCTTCGGCAGGTGGAAGCCCGTGTCAGCACCCTGGGCCAGGTAAGGGGTACAAGGAGGCTTCTTGCATCAGTCCCTGACTCTTCAGCCCCACCTGGACATTTTCTCCAGCAGAAGTCTCTCCCTGCCTTCCTCCATGGCCAAAGGCCTGACTACCACAGGAGATTGGCACTTCCCAAGCTTTTGGAACCTCCCTATCTCTGTGGCTTTGTCTTCGTAGTGGGTCTTGCTGTCCATTTGGCTAGGAGCTTCTTGTTGTTGCTATGTACTGTCAAGTCAGTTCTGACTCATAGTGACCTGAAAGCAGGGCTTTTTCTTTCTCTGAATTCTACCCTCCAGTTAGAAAGCTGGCTCTACCAATCACAGGGGCTGCATAATACAGGAAAGAGGCGAATGGGCCCTGTTTCAATCTGAAGACCAACTTAAGAGCCCATGTGCTCACTTGGCAGGGACATCTTCAGCCCATACAGTGCCCCCTGCCCTTCTAGCATACACACCCTCCTCCTTCCTTCCTGGATCCTTGACCGAGGAATTGCCTCATTAAGTACACACACAGATCAGTTACACATTTAGCTCTGGCCTGTGCATCAGCCACATGTGCAGAGCATGGGGCGTGACTTTCCCTCTCACCCTAGCAAACCAGAGTCCCCACCCTCTCGATGCTGTAGGTTTCTCCATAGAACATCCCAAGAGGAAGTTCATTCATTTGTCCCTTGAAGAAGAGAGCTGATGCAGGAAGATCCTCCACCACCTCCACTTCACCCCCCTCTGCTCCTGAGCCAGCCCAGTCCTCTGGTCTCTTCCCATCTTCCCCAGGGATTTCGTGTTTTCTCTTTTCCTCCTGTTCCTGCTCAGCTAATAATAACCTTCATTCACATCCATCAGGAAGTTGCTCTAAAGTGGCTCCATCCTCCCCTGCTACTCTTTTCCCAATTGCTCTGTGGCCTTGGGGACAAAGCTCACTCTCTCTCTGGACCTCACTGCCTCCCATGGTCCCTATCCCCATGCCGAGGTCTCTATGGCACAGATGCCCCAGTGCCACCCCAAACTCTGTCATACAGATGGTGAACATGCACATGGAGAAGGTGGCCCGCAGGGAGATCGGCACCTTGGCTGTTGTCCAGCAGCTGCCTCCTGGCCAGAAGGTCATCGCCCCTCAGAGCCTACCCCCTCTCACACCTTACTACAGGAAACCCCTCAATTTTGGCTGCCTGGATGACATTGGCCATGGGATCAAGGTAGAGAAAGAGTCCCCTCCTCTTTTTCCACATCCTCCCTCTCCTGTCTCCCTTCTCTTCAGGCACCCAGCTCTTCCACATCCATGTTCTTGTCCCCACCTGTAGCTCCTTTCTTTTCCCATTCCCTGATGCCATTACTCTGAGCCTCCCTCTTCCTCCCCACATTCTCTAATCCTCCCATGAACTCCTCCCTCCATCACTGGCTTTTACCCTATTCAAGATGATCTGTTGATTGTGACATCCTGAGGCCCTCCTTCCCCTTCCACTGTGGGTGCTGGGTGTGAAGGGGAAGAGGGGGCTGGGAGGATAGCAGGTTGTGCATGAGAACGGCTCCCCAGCCACATAAGAACAGTAACTTCCTCTGTCTGGGGTTTGAGGTCACTGCACTGAGCAATCCACCCCAGAGTTGTTGTGGGTGGGAAGGTGCTGGATGCAGCCACTCGAAGGGGATGTAGGAAAAGGTGAGCACACAACTCTGGCATTTTCTTCTCAACCCATCTCCTTCTGAGAGCTGGGAGAGGGCACACTGCCCCCACCCCATTTTGCCGGCTCCCATCCGCACTCCTCGTTAGGTTAGAACCTACACTTCTTCCTCCACTCACCATGTCTCCCCACCAGTAAGCTCCTTCTCGTCTCCAAGCTCTTGTCTTGTTCCTAGCGAACTATAGCAAACAGAGAACATCATTCTGCATGTACCCACCTTCAAAGACAGGGACCCCCATCAGTGACATGTGTCATTTTCACACTCTAAGTGCCCTGGTACCTGCCCCTCTCTGCCCTCCAACCCCCAAAGCCAGTTCCACAGGCTTGTGGAAATGACAGCTGGGACACTTCTAAGTGTGGTGTGCCTCTTCCCTTCAGGAAGTTGGGGTTGGGGTCTAATCATAGTTCAGGACCACCAGACCAGGCCTCCAGCTGCCTGAGCACGCAGGTGGTTTGGGGAGGGGCAGGAGTGGTGGGCCCCTCTCAGCCCTCTGTGGCTCTGCAGAGGAAGTGGCCACCAGACCCTGTCTGCACCCCGAGGTTTCTGTCATCCGGGACTGTGCCAGCTTGAGGCCCAGGGCCCAGGCCACAAGAGAGACTGAAGTAATGGGCTGGGAAGTGGAAATGGGAACTTGCCCTCCTCCCAGTTCTCATCAGCGCCTCCCTTGTTTCCTCTCTGGGATGAGGGTGGGGGTTGGCCCCCCACAACAGATGTCAGCCCTGCCCTCCTCCCCCACAGGACCTGAGTACGCAACTGTCGAGGACCGGGACCCTGTCTCGCAAGAGCATCAAGGCACCTGCCACACCCGCCTCCGCCACCCTGGGGTGAGGCTTCGCTGGGATCCAAACCAATGTGGCCCTGTCCCCAGCAGAGCCTGACACTCCACTCCCCCACCCTCATCCCAGACTTCCTCCTCCGGCGCCAAACTTCCTCCTCTGCCGCTGCCCCCTCCCCACTGCACCCCTCCCTGCTCGCAGACGCCTCTCCCCCTCACACTCCTTCCCTCCATCCCCAGGAGGCCGCCCCGGATCCCAGAGCCCGTACAGCTCCCAGCGGTGTCCGACGGCCACCTCTCTGCCGCCTCGTCCGCCTCGTCCCTGACCTCGGCCGGGTGAGCCCGACCAGGCTGGGTGGTGGGTGTTTGAGAAGGGCCGTTGTCATGGTGACTAATGGGGTTGCGAGCACTTGGGACCACAAGGGCAGGGTCAAGGGGCGGGGCTTAACGTTCAGGGGGCGGGGCCGGTCGGGGGATGCCAAGTTCAAGAAAGCGCCCGCAATAGAGCCGAGCCCCTTCCTCTGGTCTTCAGCAGCGCCGAAGGGGTCGGGGGGGTCTCCACGACCAAGGGGCAGGCGGCGTCCCCGCCCCCGCCTCTTCCCGGCTCCATGGCCCCCCCACCCCCGCCTCTTCCCGGCTCCATGGCCCCCCCGCCCCCACCTCTTCCCGGCTCCATGGCAGCACCGCCACCAGCCACCGACGTCTTCCTGCCGCCCCCTCCGCCCGAGGAGCTGGCCCCGCCCCCTCCCGGTAAGGAGTTCCGCCCTTTCCCGCAACCCTGGCGTCACCTTCTCACCTCAGCCTTTTAGGATCAAACCCGGCCGCCTCAGGGAACGCTTTGTCCCAGGTGGAGGTTAACAGGAGGGAAAGAGGCGGAGGAAGTAAACTTTATACCTGGCCCTCACCCATTTTTTTCATTTAAACTTAACACCCTGAGTGAACCTTTACCCTCCCATTTAGCAGATCAAGAAGCTGAGGCTAAGAGGTTGCGTGAAGTTACTTGCCCACGGGTCACTAAATGGCTGTTGACTCAATCTTCCAGTGTTTACTGAGCACCTACGACGTGCCTAGAAGCATTGTGGAACTGAGTAGTCCAGGGCTGGAGGAAGATTATATAAAAATGGGTGGATCCTCAGGTCCCACACTTGCGCCAGGAAATTTCTTGGGGGTGAGTGTAGCCTTTCTGCTTTCCCTCCTAGCCCCCGAGCTGCTACTGCCCCTGGACCTGCCCCCACCTCCACCCCTGGATGTAGATGAATTGGGTCTGCTGCCTCCACCACCCCCAGGTTTTGGACCCGATGAACCCAGTTGGGTCCCTGCTGCATACTTGGAGAAAGGTACCTGAGACTGGGGCCTGACGGACACCAGACTCTGGGTCCTCAGTTCTGGCCTCTGCAGTCCTTACCCCCAGTCATTCCCAGGAGGCATTCTCCCTGCCCCTACAAAGATGTGAGCCTATTATCTACCACCACACACATTTTCTGATGCACTGAGCAAATGTTCACCTAGGAGCCATCTCAGAATCGAACTGAGAGGGAGAGCCTGGTATTGAATATGAGCAGAGCAGGGGAGGGGTCCTGAGGGCTTAGAAGACACCTCCTGCCGAGTTCCCTGTAGCTTCCTCCCCTAGATGCTCCCTAGAACCCAACATTTGGTCCAGGGGCACATCTCATGGCACCCTCTCCTCCCGCCTTGCAGTGGTGACACTGTACCCATACACCCGCCAGAAGGACAACGAACTCTCCTTCTCTGAGGGCACCATCATCTGTGTCACCCGCCGCTATTCTGATGGCTGGTGTGAGGGCGTCAGTTCAGATGGGACTGGATTCTTCCCTGGGAACTATGTGGAACCCAGCTGCTGACGGTGGGGGGCTCTCTGGGCCTCTGACCTAGGCTCTGCCATGCCAGCCTCGTGAGCTCCAGGCCAAAGCCAGCTTCACCATCTTGGCTGGACTAGGCCTGCCCACCTCTTGGGCTGTGAGTTGTATTCTGTGCCCTTATGGAAAAGGGTCCTGGATGGTAGAGAGACGAGATACCCAGAGACTTGCTGCCAAGGAGAAGCAACTGGAAACTAAGGAGTTTTGATGATCTTGTCTGCAGAGATCAATGAAGGCAGGGTTTCCAGCTGCAAGTGTCAAGTTTGAATAAAGCCTTGATTGACCTTCTGATGGTTGCCCAAAAAGGGTAGGGGGCCAGAGAGAGGAGGCATTTAAGCCACCCCAGTTCTACAGGCGTCTGTGAATTGAGCCTCCTTCAGCTGCCCTTAGTGGCAATAGTTCTGTCACCTCACCCTCCTCAGTCGTCCTTAAGTCCCCTCTCCACATAACCCCCATGACCCTCTACAGTGGTCACCTGCACCTTGTTTTTTTCCTTTGTGCCTTGTTGTGTGTTAGGTGTTGTCTTGGTTCCTCCAGTTGGACACACCCCCAAGAATGGGACCACCTCCCTCACCTTAAGGGGCTCTGTGCGAAGAGACCACCTTCACCCTCACCCCCTAGACTGCGGCGCAAGAGATCTCAGTCATCTCTTCCCCCTTCACCTCCTTTATAGCCCTGAACACCAAAGAGGAGGGAGAAGCTTGGGTTTTGCTGGTTCTGCTTGAAAACATCATGGCTTTCTGTTCCATACGGGAGGAGGGACACGGAGAGCCTAGCCCACGGGGGCCACTTTGGTAAAGTCCCTGGTCTCTTGCTGCATAGACGAGGCTGGGGTGCGAGGAGACACGGTTGCAACGCTGCGAGGTCCTGGCTGGCTGGACCGGAACCGGACGGTGCGCTACCTCATTCCACCACCAGGGGGCGACTGTTTCATCTGGCTTTTTTTTTCTTTGGGGGTGCTGGCGGGTGGGCGGAGAACCCCAGGCAAGCAGAAAACGCTGTTGCCTGTACAGAAATAGTGTGCGATCGCAGTGGGTGAAGTAAGATCGAAGAGGCCTGGGGCCGTCGGCGGAGAGAGTCCAGTGGGGCCACTGGGTGGCTGCGCACCTTGAGAATTTCGGGACTCTGGGTCTCCTTGACAGAAGACTGGTGAAGGGGAGGTTAGGGGCCAGAAGCAGCAGTAAAGCAGTGGGAGATGTTCCTTCACTCCCCTGCCAGGGAACCCCTTCCTTCCAACTCAGAGGGCAAGGTTTTTGGAAACGCTGCTACCTTCCTAGGTTTGCGCACCACCCGGGTTAAGCAGACTGCAGAATGTAACTGCGTGCGGCGGAACTGGGGAGGTGAAGCCGGCTTAACTGCATAGATAGGGACCGATGCGAACCCCCTCTCCGCCTCCGCAAATGGAAGAGCCCGGAATTCCCGAAAGCGGTCCGGAGGGACATACCGAAGGGAAAGGGAAAAGGCAGTTATAAAACTAGGTTTGTCTTTCCCAGTTCCCCGCGCCCCCGTCCCCTCCTCGCGGATCCTCCCGGGGCACCCCCTGCAGGCAGCCATCCTCAGCAAGTCTTCAGCACCTGTTGCAGATGGAGGCGCACGTCTGTGGCCGTCTCCCAGGGCACCACGCTGGCCCGAAAGGAGCTGGGCTCGGCCTTTTGTGCCTCCTGGATGAGGCGGTGCATGGGGTAGCCGCGACGCGGGAAGGCCACGTCGCCGCCCGCCAGCAGCCCCATGGGGCAGAAGTCGTTGGCCCCGTCGCCCACGTAGAAGAGGCGCTCAAAGTGCACGCCGTCATGGGCCCTCTCGCGCAGGTAGTCGCTGAGCACCTTGTGCTTGCACATGTTGGTGGGGCAGCGCGCGCAGCTGTGCGTGTGGAAGGGCCGCAGTGCCAGCAGCCCCCGGGCATCCGGGCCCGAAGGGTTGCTGAGGATGCGACGGAACAGACTGTGGTGGCCTGCGGCGCGCAGCGAGCTCTCTATGCCGAAGGTGTTGGCATCCGAGATGAGGATAACCTCGAAGCAGGCACCCTGCTTGGCCACAAACTGGAGCAGGTCGCCCATGCCCGGCGACAGGGGGATGGCTTCATAGACGGCACGCAGGTCCCGAGGCCGCACACCCTGCTCGCCCAGGTACTTGAAGACGCGCTGCATGTACTCGTTGTAGAAGCCCTCGCGGTAGGTGGCACGCAGGCTCTCTGGCAGCCTCTGACCCGGCGCGGCGCGCACGATCGAGTCATCGCTGTTTTCATCCACAATGGTCTCATCGAAGTCGAAGGTCAAGAGGAAGCGCGGCGCGCCCTGCGCAGCCATCCCGCCGTCCTGGGAGCAGGGGGGAGAGGAGCAGGAGGAAGAGGAAGGGGCAAGCGAGAGGGGGCGCGGCGGCAGCCGGCCGGGAAGAGGCTGGTTAGCAGGCCACGGCCAGAGGCGCTGGCATATCCAAGACCTGAGGAGGACCCAAGACCGGTTAAGCTGGACTGAGTACCTCACACGCCCTCCACCCCTCCACCCCTTCCAGCCTTCCCTGCCCACCCCCTTGGCACTTCTCAGTCCACTGCCCTGGGGTGTTTTGCCCAGCGGAGCATCCTGCACCTAAATCCAGAAGGGCTGCCTTGGAACCTGTTTTGGTGCTCTCATCTGGGATTATTAGGGCTTAGGAAGGGAAGAGCTTGTAAGAAGGGAAGAGCAGCTTTCAAGAAATCACTCCTTTGGGGCGGTTTCTGCACTAGCCCTTTTGGAGAGTCCCAGTGGCCCTCTGTTGCTTGTGTGGATAAGGGTGGGTGAAGGGAATTCTCCACTCCCTCCTTCCCTAACACAAACATAATCAAGGGAAACCACCCATTTGTCCAGCTGGGGCAGCCTCCTCGTTCCCTTTTGGGGCCATGCGGAGGGCATGGCTTATGGGACTGTGAATGAGGAGCCAGGCTCCAGGGAAGATGGCTTTGGCATCATCCAAGGCACTGTGCCCAAATGAGAGTTAGGTGCACAGGTGGGAGATGGGCGCTAAGTACCAAGCCTGGGGGGTTAGGTGTTTGGGTCTCCCCACTGGGCAGAGAACTGGATTTGACCACTGGCATAACCAGGTAAGTGGACTGAATACACAAGACCCAGGAAGGCTCTCTGGGAGCTGCTTCCAGGCAGATGGCGCTGGGCTGGGGTCCAGGGAAGACACACAGCTTCCCCAGGGATTTTCAGAGCCCTGCGCTGACAGCTCGACACTAATCACTTGCCAATTCCCCGGGAGGGACGTGTCAGTGGGTGGGGTTTCTGCCAGAGTCCGAAGCAAGCGGGCAGCAGAAGAAGCAGTGGGGCCACGGCACACCTGGGAGACAGGGAGGGAAAGGAGAGAGAGCAGCAGTGGCTGAAAAGGCAGGGAACGGGGAGCAGGTAGTGAGGAGATGGGGGGTGAGGCAGCGATGAGGAAGGACAAGGCAGAAGGAGGTTGTGCCAGGGGAGCATGGGGACAGACAGCTGGACAGTGTGAGGGGGGAGGGCTCCCAGGAAGTGGTGACCTTGGGCAGAGTCATGTTGACGGGGGACATGGGAGAGGACCGGAGACAACAGGGCAAGTGAGAGGCCACAGAGGCAAGCAAATGGAGACAGTAGGAGCCCTCATTAGCCTGTCCCTGTCACCTTTGCCTGCCAGCAGCTGTGCATGTCAGCGAGGCAGAGTATATGTACAGCTTCAGAATACCCACTACACCGTCTTTCTCCCTCACGGCCTCCCACCCCACTTAATTGAGACAGAACCATCCCTCTTTCTGGTTTCTTCCTAACACCCTCTCTAGTATTCTTGAGATATTTATGGCCTGGCATGCCTCGTGAATAGAAGTCCAAGCCCCAAATTCCAGAGCTGGAATTTGAACGCGGCTTTTTTTTATCTGCTTCCCGGGAGCCCTGACGGCACAATGGTTAAGCACCCAGCTCCTAACGGAAAGGTGGGCAGTTCGAACCCACCTGCTGCTCCACAGGAGAAAGATGTGGCAGTCTGCTTCAATAAAGATTACAGCCTTGGAAACCCTATGGGGCAATCTGCTCTGTCCTACAGGGTCACTATGAGTCAGAAATGACTCAAGGGCAATGAGTTATCTGCCTCCTAAAGTCCCTTCGACCTCATCCCTAGAGTCACTCTCTGGTCTCACCAATGTCCAGTTGGGAGTCTCAGTGGCCCAGGATCCCTGGAGTTGAGAAGCATCAGGGCCCCACACCTGGGATGGAAGCTTCTAGGGATTAGTGGAGCCCCAGTGGAGGTGAAGGCAAGACTCAAAGGGGCTGGATAGGGCTCCCCCGACCACATGATGAGGAAGTAGGACCTGAGGCCTCGTCCTAAGAGACCTCTGGGGGGATCCACTTACCCTGGACAAGCACCGGAGGCCAGCAACTGGAAAACACCCACTCATTGTCAGTTCATCACCCTGGGCACCACCTGTAGGAATTCTGTTGGTTTCCAGCTGTCGTTCAGAGCTCCTGACAACCATACAAGGTCCATTTGAGGTGATCAGCCAGAGGGCTTTGCATCCATAACGAATGCCCACGTGGGCCTATCCCCTCCTCTCTGCTGAACCCCAGGAACCACTCCCAGGGTCTCAGTAAAAACAACCCTTCCATAAGCACAGCACTTACCGCAAAGCATCCTCTTAGCAATTCCCTATGATGCTGGAGATGCTATGGATGATGTTATTGGAAACCCAGAGAGGTTAACTGGCTTGCCCAAAAGGCACCCACTATAAGTGGCAGAGACACCTAAAAACCAGATTCAAGTCCAAGACCAGTGCTTTTTCCTCTGGTATGCTCATTACCCCTTCCATGTGTATGGTACATTCCAGTTTACAAAGCACCTTCACTGGTGGTCTCTCACTGTTCATCACAGTCCCCTGAATTCAGCAGAGGAGAAAGGCTCAGAGATGTTAAGTAACTTGCCTGAGGCCATGCTGTTTAGGCAGGGCAGAAGCTGATTTGTGAATGCCTGGCCACAGTCTCGCCTTCCCTCTGCCCTCAAAAGGGAAGGAGCAGATCACCAGGGCTTACTGAACCACAGCTCGCGGGGCTGGGGCCCCTGGCTCCTACAGGTGATCTGGGACTGACCTCCCAGCTGCTTTCAGGGGCTCAGCAGTCAGGAAAAAACAAAACCCACCGCTGTCGAGTGGATTCCGACTCATAGTGGATTCCGACTCATAGTGGATTCCGACTCATAGCGACCCTACGGGACAGAGTAGAACTGCCCCATAGAGTTTCCAAGGAGCACCTGGCAGATTCGAACTGCCAACCTCTTGGTTAGCATCTGTAGCACTTAACCACTACACCACCAGGGTTTCCGCAGTCAGGAGAGTCAGGTTTAAATCTCTGACAGACTTGGGGGATGGGGTTTGCCTTCTTGGGACCTTCACCAATGCAGTTACAAAGGCTACCACCTACAGCTCCCAATGGCCTTGCTCCCCCATCACTCCACTCCCAGGTTGAATGAGAGAAGAGGAGGCAGCTGGGACAAAACTGGAAAGAGATCGACAACACTAGACCCAGAAAGGAGCAAAGATCTGGCTGGCTGCTGCCCTCTGGTGGTGACAATGGGTGTCACATCAAACCTCTGACTTTGTCAAGGTGACACTCTCTCCAGACCACTCTTGTACCCAGGGCAGCAGGAAAAAGTCATAGACCCCAAGACAGAGACTGGGACATCCAAGGAGCAAGGCACAGGATGGTGGGAGGTGCTTTACCACCCTCCATCTTGGGGTACCCCATCCCTCCCAACTCCCTGACCACACGTGCATTAAAACACTTCAGGTAAGGACAGAATGTGGGACTCAGTCTTTCCCTGAGGAACTTTTGATCTAGGAATTGGGAGAAGAGGCCCAAGCTGAATGGGGCAGTGGGCAAAGTGGGGGGGGGGTTGGAAAAGACCCAAGTCAAGGAGAAGATGGGAGAGAAGGGAAGAGAGGCATGGGGCACAAGGGAATGGCATGTGTTACAAGGTGTGGGAGGCTGTCTCCCCGCCCTATCTGAAGGGAGTCCCAGCCTTCCAAAACCCTGGCTGTTATTACATGTCCGGCCAGCCAACCTAGTCAGAAGATAAAGGTTGGAGAGGCCACTCCCATTGTAAAAACAAACATGGACAGGCACGTGTCAGGTACATGGAGAAGCGAGATACAAAGACCACACAAAGTGGTCTCCAGCAGCCACCCAGAGACCAACCTTCATGCCATAAAAGGTCTCATTACTTTGCCCTTGTTTCTTTTTGTATCCAAAGCAGAAGGCTAGGGATTCTGGGTTTCTTCCTCCTGCCCCAACAGAGCAGGCCATGCTCTGATACCATCCCCCAGGTAGTCAGAGGGACCAGAGAATGCCCTCCCGCTCCCCAGTAGGAATCTGGCTCC
Organism: Elephas maximus indicus; assembly: GCF_024166365.1. Classification (NCBI taxonomy): domain Eukaryota; kingdom Metazoa; phylum Chordata; class Mammalia; order Proboscidea; family Elephantidae; genus Elephas; species Elephas maximus. The sequence goes on along the minus strand of NC_064837.1, from coordinate 44,341,658 downwards.
CTTAAATTTCCAGCAGGTTTACTCACCTCTGGCAGATTTGTTTCAAGTGATCAAATCCTCTTGTGGTCACCAGGAAGAGTCTCTCAAAGAAAAGGGGAGGAAGACCTGAGCGTTCCCTGAAGGCTTAGTGCAAGGGGAAGAGAGAAGGCTTTCTAGAAGGTGGAAGAGAACCCATATTTTAGTCCCAATTAAAAGCAGACCCTCCCTGACTCTCTATCTGATCACAAATTCCTCCCTGCTTCCTCCTGCCTTTTATACAAATGTTCTTAGATTAAATCTGGGAATGGGGTGGGAAGGTCTCCTGGGGATGGGGGAGGGAAATGGGCCCCTCTTTGGCTAGGCCATAAGTTTGAAATCCTCCTGTTTTATTGGGTGGGTGGAGTCACAGGACAGTTTTCCACAGGAAATGTGAAGAATGGGGATGGGGGGAGAGGATCCCACAAATACCACAGTTACGAGTCCTCTGCCCAAGCCAAGTCTCTTCTTCTATCAATCACTAGAAATCAGACCCAACTGCTAAGCTGGAATTCCTGCCTTCCTCAGATAGTGCCTGCAACTTTACTATGGTCTCTTTCTTGCTCACCATCCTCCACAACAGATAGGAAAAACAGATGCTCAGAGGGGTCAGGTTAACATCATGGGGATCACACAGCATCAGGATCAGGATTAGAACTCAGGGCTCTCAGGTTGCTCTTGGAAAACTGCAGCCAGAGCTTCCCTCATTGCCCTGAAGACTTTCTTCGGTCGTGAGCTTGCTGGGCTGACTAGCTGGTGGGGATAATCTGGAACCCTGATGCCAGCCAGCGAGGAAGCTAGGACTCAGAGTCAGCTCCGGGCTCGCCCTGCCTGGGCAGGACAAACTGAGGCAGGGGAGGCTCGATGGGCAGGAGCAGGGAGGTGGCAGCTGCGGACGGGTGGCAGGAGAGTTATTTTTAGAGGTGGCTGGAAAGCAGGCACTGTGGCACAGCCCCAGCTGGCGGGTGCCTCTCTCCAATGCAGGGGAAGGGGGTGCTCACCTCAGGGAGAGGTGGGGATTCGTGGGCGGCAGGGCGCAAAGGGGTACCTATTCTTGAGCTCCAGGAACAAGATTTCTCTTTGCGCGAGTTGGGGACTGAGAGCTACCCGGGCACCATGTTCCCGGGGTAGAGAAAAGAAGGGGACTCACTCGTCTGTTCCAGGGGCTCCTCCACTGACACTCGCGAGAAGGAGCGCCCTCAAACTCCACACAGCCCCCACCGTGCCTGGGACCCAAGCCCTCTCCCTACCTTCCGGAGCCTGGGACTCACGTGGGGAGCGGCGATGGCAGCGATCTGTCCCGGCTGAGTTTGAAGCGTAAGGGGAGGGGGGATGGACTAGCTGAGGTATTTGGGAGCAGGATGGAGCAAGGGGTGCTTACGGGAATTGGAGGGGACGCGGTGTCTTATCCACCCCGGGGTTTTGGGGCGCCGGCTCACGAGTCCCTCCTATCCCAAGGGACCGTGGACGATGTGCGCCTGGGCCATCCCCTCCACCTGCCCCCCATCCCCCCCAGACGGCTGCAGCGTCCCCTTTAAATGCCCTGGAGCCGGAGCCCTTGCCACCGCCGGTGCTGCGGCTGCCGCAGCACCCGGGCCCACCGCAGTCCCCGCACGTCACAAGCGACTGTCCAATCACAGCGGCGCCGGCGCACATCAAAGGGGCGGGCCGCCGGCGGGCCACGCCTCCTGGCTGCCCCGGAGGCTCCCGGAGCGCGAGCGAAGGTGGGATTGGGCGCCCGGGGCAGGGGTCGGAGGGTGGAGATGGAGGGCATCCCTTTAGAGGAGCCTGGGTGGGGGCACCTCATTCGGGCGGCGGTGGACATACATGTAACCCTCCTCCCACACACCTAAAAGTGTCTGGGCTGCGGACTTTCTCTGCCGCCGCCTCCAGGGCTCGGGTCCCTGAGATGTGCAGAAATGCACCCCCACCCCCAGCCTTCACCCCGTTGTTCGCTCTTAAGCCGGGGGGTGTGACCCAGCAGTTCGTCTCCCACGTGTGCGTAGCGTAGTGCCCTCTGCCCTCCAGGCAGAGTCACAGCGCCTCGCCCAGGCCCTCGGAACCCTTCCCCCAGGTTAAGGCGAGAACCGGGAAAAGGGCTCTCCCACTCCCCTAAGCCCAAACTCTGAGTTGGGGGACCGAAGAGTTTGCTCCTTTACAAATGGTGTAGGAGAAAAACCCACTTTCTCCTCTGCTTAGGAGTCCATTCCTAGCCATCACCACCCCTTCTTGCCCTCCCATCGTGTGGGTGGGGGAGGAGAGAAGACTGTTTCGTGAGGAAAGAGGCAAAGTTGTATTTACTGAGAACACGCTATGAATCAGGCTCTGTTAGGTGCTGTACTGTATTCTGGGTGAATGTTGACAACAACATTCTGGAGAAATTATTTGTCCAAGAATTCAAACCCAGGCACACTCGATTCCATCATGTCACAAAGAGGGGTATGTGGGCAGGGAGAATGTAGGTACCCCAGGCCTGGGTCTAAGTCCAGTCCTTCCTAGATGCTGACCTCCCTCCTCCTTGCAGAGGACCAGCAAAAGCCCTGAGTGAGGATCTGAAAGCTGGCAGGCTGATGGGCAGTGAGATGTGAAGATGATACTAGACAGGTGACAGGGGCTGGAAGTCAGCAAGGAATGACCTTAACCTGTGTGCTGGGGGCCTGGGGGACACTAATAAACAAGACAAACTTGTGCCATGTTCCCACATGTACAAATGGGAGTTGCTGCTGTAGTTGCCATTGTGTGTATGTGCAGAGTAAAGCTGCTCTACAGGGTTTTCGCAAGCCGATCACCAGGCCTGGCTTCCGAAGCATCTCTGGGTGGGTTTGAACCGCCAACCTTTCGGCTAGCAGTTAAATGCGTGACTGTTTGCACCACCCCACCCAGGAACTCATCACAAAGGGGAATAGATACTTTAAAATGGCAAGCCTGAGCATGGTTGCACAACATGAAGAATACAATTAATGTCACTAAACTGTACATTTAAGAATGTTGAAATGGCAAATGTTTTGTGACATACATAGTTACTACAATTTAAAAACAAAACAAAAACTGCACACCCAAACATGTCACTACCTTCCTTCAAACCCTTGAGAGGAACTCCCAGTTCCCCAGCTCCTGAAGCTGGCTCCTCTTCACCCCACATCCCTTCACTTCTCACCTCCACTCTTACCACCTCCTTCCCGCTGTCAAGCACACTCTGCTCTCTCTCTTCTTGGGAACTTCTCCTCCTTTCCCCACCCCTGCCCTATTTCCGGGCCTCCTCATCCTGTAGCCTCAACAGCTTCTTCTCCAAGAAGCCCCTTCCCAACCTGCTGGGCCAGGCCAGCTCTGCCTGTGGTATACATGCACCCCCAGCTCATTCCACTCGCCCAATCACCTGAGTGTCTAAGCACTTAGTAGGTGCTCTAAGTACATTTGCATGTGTCAGCTTGTGTAACCTTCACAACCCTGTGAAGTGGAAAATCAATGCTTGCCCAGGATCGTCCAGCTGGTGAATGGTAGCCCTGGGCTTCCAACCCAGCAATTAGTTGCCAGAGTCCTTTGTGTTCAGTAAGCAACAGGAGGGCAGAGAGCCCAATCTCTAGCACAGAACCTGGCACACAGTAGGCTTTAGTTGTTTGTTGTTGAATGAAACAAGTCCCCTGCTATGTTCAGGCTCAATATTCATGCTCCCTGTGCTTTATGTCATTTCATCTTCACAAGAACAGGTTATCCCAGTATCACGCCCCCCCCCGCCCCCGCTGCATTTTTACAACAAGGAAATTAAGACTTGGAGAGATCAAACTATTTGCCCAGAATCATAAGCCCCGGGAGGTGCTTGATTCAAATTCTGGTCCTTTGAAGGGATTAGCAGCAGTTTCCAACCTTGTTTCCAAATTCACTAATGGAGTTGGGGGCGGGAAGGGCAGATGACTTCCTGTTGCTGCCTGTAGTCTCTTGAGCTCTTACTGCTGAACTCTGCCTGTCAGAGTTCCCAGGCTCGTAGGTACAACGTGCAAAACCCTTCTGTGAAATAAGTGTAGAAACTCCTAGTTCTCCCTATGATAAAATTTTTGGACACAATTCCGTCTCTCTTTACGCTTCTTTGAAAGTTTCCCTCTTGTACTAAAGAGTAAAGCAAGCTGAGCAGCCAGGTGCCCCACAGGTCCACCACTGCATAAAGATGGGGACAGAGATGGAATGGGGAACACACTTCCAGCCAGTGATGCCTTGCTCAGCGCGTGGGTGCAGAACCTCCTCTCCTCATCAGAGGCATGGTGGGGGGAGGGGGGACAAAGAGGGGCTTTTGCCCCTTGGCGCAAGCCCAAGGGGGCGACAGATGCCAGATAAGGCACAGAATGACATCCCAAGGCATCACAAATCTGAAAAGCTCCTGACTGAGGCAGCCGAACAAGAGAGGGGAAGGCGTTTCTGCTGACAAGTCGAGCTTTTAACGTCTATTCATCTTGAAGCTGGGCGCGGCGCGCGGGGGGCGGGGGGGGGGGGGCGTTGGGAAGCGCGCAATTTAGAGATTGCACCTGGGCGCTCCTTACCCTCCCCTATGCACTTGCCTCATGTGTGGATTTCACCATGGGACTCAGGTCCATGAACCTGGCAGAGAGCTGTGGGGACAGGAGTCATCTGAGGTGACACAGCTCACTGGAGTCCCTGGTGAACCCTGATTCAGGCGGCCAGGGACGGAGCTCTCCAGCAGCTCTCCACAAAGAGGGTGCGTCACTTGCCCAAGGTTCTGCAGTGTCAGAGCCAGAGCCCAAGAAATCCATGAACAGGGCCTTGGGCTCTCTCCAGTCGGCCTCGTGGAGGGAGGAGCAAGGGCGACAGGGAGGAGCAGCTCAGCAAGAGCTTCCTTCACACACACCACCTAGGGAAGGGTGAACCCATCCATGCAGGACATGTCCTGGGAAGGCGCTTCTGCTGACACATAGACGATATCAATATCTATTCATCTTGAGATTGGGGGGTGGAGTGGGAAGCACAACTTAGAGATTCCCTCTGGGCCCTCCTTACCCTCGTTATGTCCCTGCTTAAACCTAATGACTTCTGAGATGTAAAAAAGAGCAGATAAGGGGCTCCATTAAAAAAAACACCTTTATGAGACTAAAGGAAACCCCGGTGGCATAGCGGTTAAGTGCTATGGCTTCTAACCAAAGGGTCAGCAGTTCGAATTCTCCAGGCGCTCCTTGAAAACTCTACGGGGCAGTTCTACTCCATCCTATAGGGTCGCTCTGAGTCGGTCGAAATCAAATCGACGGCACTCGGTTTGGTTTTTGGTTTTTTATGAGACTAAAAGGGCAACAAATACTCCTAAACAAAGATGAGAAGACAAGGGGGGCAGGGAAATGAGAGTACTGAAAATGGAACAACCAGAAGGCAGTCAACAAGAATGCCGACACGCTGTGAAAAACATGACTAATGTCACTGAACAACTTGTGTAGAAATTGTCATACGGGAACCTAATTGCTCAGTAAACTTCCACCAAAAACACAAGAAAATATTATTTTAAAGATAAAGAAATAAATACAAAGAACAGATTAGACCCAGAGAGAAGCAACACAGTTCGGGGAAAGACAGATGCTACCTGGAGATCCTTAAGGAGCTGAGGAACGCTGGGGTTACAGAAGCTAAGACGGGTATCTTCCCCAGAGCTGACAGGGAGTAAGCCTTCCCTCCGCTACAGCCAGTGCCCTGAATTTGGACTTCTAGCCTCCCGGACTGTGAGGAAATAAATTTCTGCTCTGTAAAACCACCCACTTACCGTACCTGTGTTACAGTCCAGGTAGTCCTGCAAGATCTGTGCTATGGTGCACTGGGTCTAAGGCACCTTACGGGGGGTTAGGGACCAAGTGCTGGGTAAACTCCTTTCCAGGCCTCACAGTCTCCTTCCTAAAGAACTGCTAACATTGCTGGAGTGCTTACTATGCGTCGAGCATTGCTCTGAAGGGCTCAGTTCTCTTTATTCTCACTATTGTTGTTAGTGCTGCCACTGAATTGGCCCCTGCTTCATGGCAATCCCACACACCACAGGATCGGACTGTTGTGATCCACAGGGTTTTCAATGGCTGATTTTTCAGACGTAGATCACCAGGTCTTTCTTTTTAATCCGTCTTAGTCTAGAAGCTCCACTGTAACCTGTTCAGGATCACAGCAACACACAAGCCTTTGCTGGCAGACAGGTGGCAGCTGCCCTTGAGGTGCGTTGGCTGGGAATTGAACCCAGGTCTTCTGCATAAAAGGCGAGAATTCTACCACTGAACCACCCCCCCCCCCACACCCCACCATGAACTATTTCCCCATTTTCGCGATGGGAGAAATAAGGCATGTAGTGGTTATATAATTTGCCTAAGACCACAGAAGTGGGACTTGCAGCTAGGCAGTAGGCTGCAGAGCAGAACTCTTACTCAGAACATCACATTGCCACCAGGGTTCCAAAGAAGACCAGCGTGTTCCCACTTCCAGCACGAGGAAAAGATGCCAAGTGCTACAGCAGAAAAAACAACTCGGAGTGAGGCCCTGGCAGGAGGTGAGGTGGGGTGAGGGAGTGCATGCTTCTAAATCAAATATTTTTTTTTTATTCATCACACTTTTTGACCCATCAGTTGCTGTCTAGTAGAAGACTGAGAGTTCCTTCAGCTTGGGCTTAGCAGGACATTCAGTGACTTGGAATCAGGATATCCGGGTTTGAACTTATGTGACTTTGGGCAAGTTGCTTCCCTCTGACTTCATTTTCCCATTCTGTAAAATGAGAGGATGGGTAGCAGGTTATCAAGGTATGACCAGTTTTGTGGTTCCCCTGTTATTTAATGGAGATCAGAGGAGTCTTGGCAGCTCCTCCTTCAAACGCACAGAAGAACCCAAGAGCCATCGTTTCCAAGCCACAGGTAAACCCGTATTTTCCTTCCCCAGAGCCCCAGGGTGGAGGTCCAAGGGGCAGGGGTAGGGACAAGGGCTGGAGGGCTCTGAGCCAGTACAGGAGAGGCTGGGGCAGAACTAAACCGTCTCTGCTCCCCTCTCTGCACAGGCGGCAGCCTGCCCAGCAGCAGGAGTCCAGAACCCCAGGAAGATATGGTGATAACCATTTTTGAAATATTCTGGCCTGAGTCCCTGGGCTCACCCAAACATGCAGAAATCTGTCCGTTCCCCCAGGCACTTGGCCTATTACCCAAAATCCTCCCTGGGCTGGGAATTGGCCCTCCAGGCTCTAGCTTTGGCTCCTATGTTGTATGGCCCTAGCCAGCTTGCTAAACCTTTCTGAGTTTTGGATTGAACTTCTATGGATCAGAATAGACTGTCCCCGCCATCCCCGCCCCCCCCCCCCCCGCCCCAGTCCTGAAAGAATCTGGTGACAACAAAAATGAAGGCTCAGATCTTCAGAGTTGGGTCATCAGTAACTGTGGACGATTCATATTCTCCTCGTTTCCAAGTCATCACTACAATGCAGTATTCATTCATTTCTTTGAGTATTCATTCATTCAACAAATATTAAGTGCATCAGGCCCTGGGAGATAGGATTTTGAGCAAGATACAGATGCTGCCCTTAAGCAGCTTGAATTCTAGAGAGGAGTCCCAGACAAGAAAACAGGCTTTCCCAAAAGAGTGTCAGAGGAGAACAGCTAGCAGGCCTGTTCTACCTGTGCCTACCAGGGGAGTTCAGTCTCATCCTTCAAAGGGTAAGGCTGCTGGAACCTGAGGTGCCTCTAGGACAGGGGTTAGGTCCCCCAGAGATACCCAATCCTGACCACCTCTTTTCACTCTTCCACCCCATCTCTTGTTCTTGGCTACTGCTGGCCGTAGCTTCCCCTCTCCTTTCCACCTCCCCTCTGCAATCCAGAAACACCCCAGAATAACCTTTCCCCTACTCTCATTGCATCCCTCCCAGCCCCCTTTCCCTACAGGACTCACCCTGACAGAGCTGTCCACCATTCTCCCTCAACAAGCAGCATCGATGGTGAGCCATGTTGCAGAGGGAATAGAAGCGTGGACTCAAAGAATTCAGGTCCAAGAACCGGACATGCTTGTTGTGTGGCCTTAGCTAAGTCAGGCAACCTCCTGCTTTCTGAGCGTCCGTCTCTCAGCTGCAAAAGGGGATAATGCTACCCTGCCCACCTCAAAGGCAGGTTGTGAGAGTAGGTAGGCAAAGAATGAGGAAGCACTTGGTAGATTACACGGGAAGATGGTGCTAATGAAGGTTGTGCAGGCATAGATATTGCTTATATCTTCTCCACTGATGTATTTTTAAGGCCCTACTGGAGTCTGGCAAGTAGACGTTTATGTTCAAGGGTTTGCCTCTTCAGGGCTGACAGACAGGGAGGGACTGGAGAAGTGGAAGGGGAAGCTGGTTTCCTCAAAAACAAGTTTTCCAGAGAATCTTCCAGAAGGACACTTCCAGGGAGAGGTGACATCAGAGACCTAGAAAGAGGGCCTCTCTTTGCAAAATAGAAATGGACATGTCTGCTAAAGGCCTCCAACAACTTTCTGTTGCACTTGGGAAAAAGTTGAGATGCCACCTCACTCTTTGTAAGGTGGCAATTACTCTGTCCAGCTCCTGCCAATCTCTTGAACCTTACTTGGTATCTTCGGAGGAAGGCCTTAACTAGCGTCTTCTTTCACTTCCTTGAACACAAACACACCAAGCTCTTTCCTCCCTCAGAGCCTTTGTATGTCCTGCTCTCTCAGCTTCTCACGGGATTCTTCCCACTTCAGGATGCTGTTGGTTCCTTTGCATCTTCTAGGTCTTAGCTGAGAAATGTCATCACCGCCCTGGCAGCTCCCACCTGTTACATCCCATTGCATGCACTCTTTACCTTCAAAGTCTTTGTAACAATCTGTAATTCCATGTATTTCATTGTTTATTTTCTGCCTTCTGCACTAGAATGTTGGTTCCATAAAGACTGAGTGAGTTCATTATATCTGCAATGCCTAAATGTCTGCTGAGTGAGTGAACAAACAGATATGCTTTCTACTACCTGGCAGACACAACAGGTGAAATGGGAAAGCAATCCCCTAGCGTCTCCTGTCAACCAGGAAGTCCTTGAGATCTGGCTCAACTCCAGCTTGATAGGGTATTTCCTCTCATTTGGCTTCCGAGGCACCTGCCTTCTGCGCAACAACTATTCGGACACTTGAAATGTGCCACCTCAGTTCCTTCCTCTTTGCAAATGCCACATTAAAGAGGATGCCTTAGTCATCTGGTGCTGCTGTAACAGAAATACCACGAGTGGGTGGCTTTAACAAACAAATTTATTTTCTCACAGTTTAGGAGGCTAGAAGTCCAAATTCAGAGTGCTGGCTCTAGGGGAAGCCTTTATCTCTAGCTGTCAGCTCTGGAGGAAGGTCCTCATCTCCTCAGAGCATCTGCTCCTTCATGTGGCTTGGCATCTCTCTTCCCCCATATCTGCTCTGATCAATTGCTTGTTTAATCTCTTTTATATCTCCGAAGAGATTGACTCAAGACAACCCTACACTTATTCTGCCTCATTAACAAAACAAAGACAACCCATTCCCAAATGAGATTATAACCGCAGGCATAGAGTTTAGGATTTACAACACATATTTTTGGGGGGGACACAATTCAATTCATAACAGAGGATGAAACAATTGAGTCTCTGCCTGCCTGGTGTGCCTGCTTACCTCTCTAACTGCATCACACATCCCTCTCCCCCTTACTCCATGTGCTCTAGCCACATGGGCCTCTTTCAGATGTTTAAACATAGTACCGCAGGCCCTTTGCATGTGAGGTAGCCTCTGCCCAGAGTGCTTCCCACCCCATCCGTGGCCCCTGACTGAGTTCAGGACTCAGCTTACATGTCACTTCCATGGGGAATCTTGTCCTGCCACCTCTCCCCAAGATGGGGACCTCCCATTACATATCCCACAGCACCCTATACTACTTCATCTGGGTGACTGATTAATATCTGCTGGCCCCCACCAGCACCTCAAGGACAGAGATCATAATGATTTTGCTTCCCCAGTGCCTATAGTAGCTGCTCAATAAATATTTGTTGCCTGATTATCAATCTAGCCGATTTGTGTAGGCTGTGGTCTTAGGCCTGGAATGAGGCCAAAGCAAGATGTCACAACATCGATTGTGCTGTAATTCCACCATCTTACTAGAGATATGCTAACAAAGAGCAGGGCAGGCAGCTTATGTTTTGAGTACCATCATCAGCTGAGAAAACTGCCCCACCCAGGAATCTTCCCTTCTCCAAGGCAGGCCTGTAGTTATGGAACCACCTGAGGCCATGAGGGTGGGTTGATCTCAATATGTAATTCCTTTCACCTAACCCCAGATAGTTTCTTTTCTTTCTTTCCTGCTTTTTAAGGACCTTTCGATTCCTTCACGTATGATGTTCTTGATGTTATCTCACAACTTGTCTGGTCATTGGTGTTCAAAGCATTAAACCCATTTTTGAGATGGTATCTAAAATTCAGGTGGGATATATTCAAGGTCGTACTTTGGCTCTTGTTGACTTGTTTTAGTTTTCTTCAGCTTCAGCTTGAACTTGAACTTGCATTGGGCAACCGATGATCTGCTCTGTAGTTAGCCCCTTGCCTTGTTCTGACTGATGATACTGAGCTTCTTTCTTCATCATCTCTTTCCACAGATGTAGTTGATTAGATTCCTGTGCATGTTATCAGGAGGGAGTGACACAGTTACATTCTCAGGAATGTAGAAGCAGAAGCTTGTAACAAAGTGGAGTGGGGTCTGCTCCTAGGCCAGCGGCCCTAAATATACCAGGCACCTCTGTTCTGAAGCTCTTATTCAAGGTGGTTGTTGCAGCCACTGTGTCAATCTATCTTATTGAGGGTCTTCCTTTTAGCTGACCCTTTACCAAGCATGGCTTCCTTCTCCAGGGACTGGTCCCTGTTGATAACATGTCCAAAGTATGTAAGATGAAGTTTCACCAGCCTTGTTTCTAAGGAACATTCTGGGTGTACTTCTTCCCAGACAAATCTCTTCATTCTTCTGGCAGTCTATGGTATATTCAACATTCATCGCTAACACCATAATTCAAAAGCATCGATGCTTCTTTGGTCTTCTTTATTTGCTGTCTAGCTTTCATATGCACATGAGGCGACTGAAAATACCATGGCTTAGATCAGGTGCACCTTAGTCCTAAAAGTGACATCTTGGCTTTTTAACACTTTAAAGAGGTCTTTTGCAGCAGATTTGCCCAATGCAATGCATTGTTTGATTTCTTGACGGCTGCTTCCATGGGGATTGATTGTAGATCCAATAAAATGAAATCCTTGACAACTTCAATATTTTCTCCTTTTATTATGATATTGCCTATTGGTCCAGTTGTGAGGATTTTTGTTTTCTTTATGTTGATGTGTAATCCAACATGAAAACGGCACATAAAAAGCCTTTACCGATGCTGCTTTTAAACAAACACCTTATGGGAATAGTTTCCTTGATACAAAGAACTTAAAATCCATTGCTGTCAAGTCAATTCTGACTCATAGTGACCCTATAGGACAGAGTGGAGGTGCCCCATAGAGTTTCCAAGGAGCACCTGGTGGATTCGAACTGCCTGACTTTTGGTTAGCAGCTGACCGTTTAACCACTTCGCCACCAGGGCTCCACAAAGAATTTAGGGTCATGGTTTTGTGGATTTCTTCAAATAATTGGCCTAATATTGTTGTTAATATTTCCATTCTACCTCTTACTTTGCTGTCCAGATTTCTGGCTTTCATGGAAGTTGGCATAACCCACATAGGCCATTGCCCTTAGGTGCCCTTTTGAACCTTGAACCTTGGAAAAACTGGTGCCTAAAAGCCACTTTTGAGTCAAACTATGGCCAGATAAACTAGTAAACCCATTTTGCTCTGGGCCTTGTGCTTTTTTGAAGAATTCAGTCTGTTTTGGGAATCAGATTCCAAAGATCAGGCTAGGGGTAATGTTTAGGGTAAATCGTCAATTATTTTAATTGGCCTTCAAAACAATGTTGTATAAAATAACTGTCTAATGTTTGTAATCAAACTGTCACCCCTCCCACCCCCACCCCTCTCTATGCAGAAAACTATGTATCTTGAAGAAACGAGGTTCTCAGAGGAGATTGACCTCATACCTTGAGTCAACCTTTTGGAAAACCAAGCAGTTTCTCCAATGTGGTCTTGCCCTGCGCTTACCCTAATTTAAAATCACAGAAGCAGAGTGTCTGAGCAGAAGCAGACACACTTATAAGGGTGATCAAAGAATTTGTATGAAAATTCATGATCAGAAAGAGGGAATGTGTGAGGGCACCCTAAAACTGCATATCCCAGGTTGTTAATGAGTCTTCCTCCAATCCTGCTGCCACATTTTTCTTCATATAGTCCAGTTTCTTGGGTTATTTGCTCAGCATACAGTTTAAATAAGTATGGGGAAAGGATACAACCCTGACGTACACCTTTCCTGATTTTAAACCACGCAGCATCCCCTTGTTCTGTTCCAACAACTGCCTCTTGTTCTATGTATAGGTTCCTCATGAACACAATTAAATGTTCTGGAATTCCCATTCTTCACAATGTTATCGGTAATTTGTTATAATCCACACAGTCAAATACCTTTTCATAGTCAATAAAACACAGGTAAACATCTTTCTGGTATTCTCTGCTTTCAGTCAAGACCCTCCTGACATCAGTAATGATATCTCTTATTTCACATCCTCTTTGGAATCCAGCTTGAATTTCTGGCAGTTTCCTGTCGATGTAATGCTAACCATTTTTGAAAGATCTTCAGCAAAATTTTACTTAAATGTGATATTCATGATATTGTTTGATAATTTCCACATTCTGTTGCATCATCTTTCTTGGAATGGGCACAAATATGAGTCTCTTCCTATTGGTTGGACAGGTAGCTGTCTTCCAAATTTCTTGGCATAGCCAAGTGAGAACCTCCAGCGCTGCATCCATTTGTTGAAACATCTCAATTTGTATTCTGTCAATTCTTGGAGCCTTGTTTTTCACCAATACCTTCAGTACAGCTTGGACTTCTTCCTTCAATACCATCGATTCTTGATCATATGCTACCTCCTGAAATGGCTGAATGTTGACCAATTCTTTTTGGTAAAGTGACTCGTCATTCCAATATTTTGCCTGTAGAATCCTTCAATATTGCAACTCAAGGCTTTAATTTTTTCTTCAGTTCTTTCAGCTTGAGAAATGCTGAGTATGTTCTTCCCTTTTGGTTTTCTCACTCCAGGTCTTTACACATTTCATTATAATACTTTAACAACCTGAGATATGCAGATGACACAACCTTGCTTGCTGAAAGTGAAAAGGACTTGAAGTACTTACTGATGAAGATCAAAGGCTACAGCCTTCAGTATGGATTACACCTCAGCATAAAGAAAACAAAAATTCTCACAGGTGGACCAATAAGCAACATCACGATAACTGGAGAAAAGATTGAAGTTGTCAAGGATTTCATTTACTTGGATCCACAATCAATGCCCATGGAAGCAGCAGTCAAGAAATTTAACGACACACTGCTTTGAGCAAATCTGCTGCAAAAGATCTTGTTAAAGTGTTGAAAAGCAAAGATGTCACTTTGAGGGCTAAGGTATGCCTGATTCAAGCCATGATATTTTCAGTCGCCTCATATGTATGCAAAAGCTGACCAATGAATAAGGAAGACCGAAGAACTGATGCCTTTGAATTATGGTGTTGGCAAAGAATATTGAACATATTATGGACTGCCAGGAGAACAAACAAGTCTGTCTTGGAAGAAGTACAGCCAGAATGCTCCTTAGATGTAAAGATGGTGAGGCTTCTTCTCATGTACTTCGGACATGTTATGAGCAGGGACCAGTTCCTGGAGAAGGACATCATGCTTGGCAGAGTAGAGGGAAAGTGCAAAAGAGGAAGACCCTCGATGAGATGGATTGACACAGTAGCTGCAACAATGGGCTGAAACACAGCAATGATTGTGAGGATGGGGCAGGACTGGCCAGTGTTTCGTTCTGTTGTACATAGGGTCACCATGGGTTGGAAGCAACTCAATGGCACCTAACAACAACACCCTAAAACTGAGGCACTTGGCCTAACTAAAATGTCTGACACAAGGTCTGGCTGGGACTCCATTTTGTCTCAGTCTCCACTTCTGCTTCTGAGAAAGTGACCCATGACTAAAACCAAACCCATTGTCGTCAAATCGATTCCGACTGGTAGCGACCCAATAGGACAGAGTAGAACTGCCCAATGGAGTTTCCAAGGAGCACCTGGGGGACTCGAACTGCCAACCTCTTGGTTAGCAGCTATAGCACTTAACCACTAAGCCATCAGGTTTTCCGACCCATGACTACTGGTGGGTAAACTAGGGAAGGGTAGCTTGCCCTGGGGAAGAACACTTAGTATGGTTTAAATAGATTAACTGAAGACCTCCAACAAAAGGGATCCATCCTGTATCTAATCATGTATCCTTTACAACTCTTTACTGAATGTTTTTCTTACGCTTTTGGTCATTCAGGAGGTCTCTTGCTTTAGGCCACCTCTACTTTAGATTGTCTTGCAAAAATGTCAACCAGTAAGTACTGTCAATTCTTAATCCAATGTTCTAAAGAATATTTTTCGCAGGTGAGAGAGGCCTTTGATAAATGGAAACTAGACTCTCCTGCCTGCCTGATTTCACCCCAACAGATTATATACACTGGTGTTTATGTACAAATGTGTATTTTTCTTGTGAACTTTCAAAGAGCTCTGGGACATCCCCTACCTACAAAAAGGTTAAGAACCAGTGGTGTAACTCATGTTACTTAGTGTAAATAAGCAGCAGCCTGACGTACTCATCAGTCTCTCCTGCCTATTTGGGTGAGTAAGGCCCCAGCACGTGGCCATCTCTGGCCCAAGTGATAAGCCTGGTTTCCTGGACCACATGACCCGACCAAGGCACAGCCCACCCGGTACAGCTCCTCTCAGCCACTCAGCCACTGCTCTCAGAAGACTGAATATATAGAAACACACATACCCGCACTCACATCAACATCCTTAGCTCTAAAACTGCTCCTGACCCCAGGGAGACACTTTGATTTGTCCTTCCAGTACTGATCATCATGGCTACAAGCTGAGGGCTTTTGTGTATCCTAGGCCCTGGGTGGTGCAAACAGTAAATGCTGCTGATAACTGAAAGGTTGGAGGTTTGAATCCACATAGAGAAAGGCCTGGTGGTCTACTTCCAAAAAATCGCCTCTGAAAACTCTATGGAGAAGGCTTTGCACAGCTTGTGGAGAGTGCCACTCACCTTGGCTGTTCAGTTGTTGCCATTAGTTTATTGACTTTAAAGTAAGGAAACAGGAAATTGAAAATCCAGTAGCTGTTTCAGAACTCTTCACAACTTTGCCAGTTGTACCGGGAAAATCCAGATCAATCAAAATTTTAACTAGACTGACAATTATGGTTGCGGATCCCTCTCACTGCAACGTTTTGAGAGCAACTTCTTCAAGGGTTCGCCTGTAGGATAATGTTGCAGTTTTTCCAAAGACAGAAGAACATTTTCCTGTTACTTGCACACACTTAGATGTGGATTCAGTCTTAGTTCAAAAGGCTTCCTTATTAATGTGGAATTCTGGCCATTTTCTAGATGACTTTGCCTGAATAAATCCACACACCATCCTGTGTTCTTGGTTGGGAGGAGACAATAGCATGTGATGCTAAGGACAAGTTCATAGAGTGGACAGCAATGCACAGCACATTATTCTCATGTCCCATAGCAATGGTAATTGACCAAGGCATAGGCTTTGAACTTGTCTGCAGCCCTGCCATAAAAGACTCCACATTGAGAAGGTACACAATTTCCAATGCTCTCAATTTGATGCAGGTCTGCAAAGCAAAGAATGCAATTATGTCTACTGCTGCAGAAGGGCCTTTTGAAATAAGAGGACCATATGACATGGCAAACAGAGTTGCTATTTGGGCTGTCTGAAAGTGTTGCCAAGGCTGCGGTGTCCACCAACTGCAGTGCAACACTTACTTCACAGAGAAACTAGAAAAACTCCTTTTGGAACTGTTACAGTGAAGAAACCTCGGTCATCAGACGGGGATGATGATTCTCTGCCAGGTTGCAAGAAAGCCAAGTGCGAGAGCTGAAAAGATCCCCCAGTCAGTCTCCCTCAGTGCTCCCTTCTGCCCTTTTTACAGTTCATCAGCTACAATGCAAATAAAGCCTTTGTACGGTTAAAACAACAACAACAACAAATCCTATGGGGCACGGTTCTACTCTGACACTTGGGGTTGCCATGAGTCAGAATCAACTCCACAGCAGTTAGTTTTTTGATTTGGTGTGTTCAGACACTTAGTGCCTACACCCTCATCTCTCTTAATCCCTACAACTAGTCTGTAACTTTAGGAACTGGCCCAAGGTTAGCTGGGAAGAGGTGGGCTTGAATTATAAAAGGGCACCATGGGAGGAGCAGGGTGGGGGTAGTTTGAGGGAAGCTGCATGAGAACTGAAGACCAAACTGCATTAGCTAACATCATTCCTCCTTTGATTCTTTCATCCTACAGATATTTCTTGAGCATCTTCTCTGTGCCAGGTATGTGTTGGGGATTGTGGTAGCCAGCCTCCAAGATGACCCCATGATGTGTGCTCCCTGGTAACCACAGCCTGTGTAGGCCCCTCCCACATGGTATGAGGGCTGGTCTGCATGATCAATGGCATTTGGCAGAAGTGAACGCGTGTCACTTCCAGCATTCGCTTATAAAATATTGTGACTTCTCTTTTGGTTGCTCTGTCACTCTCTTGCTCTCCCTTTTATTTGGATCACTTGTTGTGGGGGAGCAAGCCCCAGGTTATGAGCAGCTCAACAGAGAAGCCCATGAGACAAGGAACTGAAGCCTCTGGCCAAGGGCCAGTGAGGAAGTGAGGCGGTCAGGAACACATGAGTGAGCTCAGACACAGCCTCGCCCACCCTGCTCAAGCCTTGAGATGACTGCAACCTCTTGAATCCACCTGGCCTGCAAAAACACATCCAACACTGTTAATTGTTTTAAGCTACTAATTTTTTTTTTTTTTAAGATAAATACATTTAATGGCAAAATAGGCTGGAGTTGATGCAGCAGGGATGGGAAGGTGACTCCCATGGAGCCTAACAAGGCAAAGAGGATAAGGAAGGCGGCCATGAAACAGAAAAGCCCCATGGCTTCTGACAGAGCAAAGCCCAGAATGGCATAGGAGAAGAGCTGCTGCTTGAGAGACAGGTTCCTGGCATAGCTGATAACTCAGCTGCCAACACTGTCTCAATGCCCCTGAACTAGCCATACCAACTGTGGCAGTGCCAGCGCTAATAAATTTGGCCACTGTGTCAAAGCCCTGGGAGAGAACACTGGTCTGGAACTCCTGTCTGGCCACCTAGAGCAGGAGCTGCTGTAGGAAAGCTGTTTAGATGGGGCCTCTGACCTACTTAGAAACGAGGCCAGCCCAGGCCTGGTTAGGCCCCTGGTACAACAGGGTCAGAGCTCTTCAGTTTCTAGATGAAACTGCAAGGTGAAAAAAATGATGGAGGAGATGCAATCTGGAAGCAGAAATACTCACATTTCAGAGGTCCTCCCATAACTCATGGGGACCACAGGTGAAGGAATCTAACTCCAGTGCCCTGGTGATCGGCATTTTTTTAGTCTCAAGCTTTAGCTCTGGGTCTCCAGTTTTGGGGTCATTTGTTACACAGTGATAGATAATTCAGTCAGGGCTACATTAGTAAACAAAATGGACAAATATCCCTGCCCACATGGTTCTGACATTCTATGGAGAAGAGACAGACAGACCATAAACAAAATAAGAAAGGAAAACACACAGTATGTCAGGTATGGTAAGTGCTATGGAGAAAAAGAAAGCAGGGAGATGGGATGAGGATGACAGGGCTTCAATTTAAAGAGGGTGGTCAGGGAAGGTCTCAGCAACCAGGGGTCATTAGGCAAAACCCTGAAGAAGGTGAGGAGGTGAGCCATGTAGATATCCCAGGGGAAGAGTAAGCCAGGCAGGGAGAACAGCAAGGGCAAAGGTCCTGGGGTAGGAGTGCGTCTGGGGCATGGGACCCAATCAGAGCACACATTTTGTATATTTTGCCACCAGACGCTGTACCCACTGGGCTTGGCTTTGCCCACCTTGTCATGCCCCTGGCAGGAGCAAGGAGGCAGGGTGCTGACCTCCCACTGCTTTCTTGTTCTTTTCCTACAAGGCCTGGGCCCTAGACCTTGGCTCCGTGGCACCACGCCTGGGAGTGTCCCTCATGCTCTCAGGAGGCAGATGCAGCTGCTGTGGCCACACTTCCCCAGCCCTCAACTGGGCCAGGTGATCTGGGACAATATCCAAATGAAACTGCAAGGAGAGAAAAAAGACGGAGAAGATGCAATTTGAAAGTGGAAATACTCAAATTTCAGAGGTCCTCCCGTAACCATGGGGTTAAGAGGTAGAGAAATTGAACTCCAGTCTGGTTACTACAGTTGCAGGTTATTCTTTGCAGCTTCCCTCTCTGGAGCAAGTGAAATACAAAAGGTGTCTCCACAGGCATCCCACCATAAAGTGCCAAAATAAAAACCTGACCTGCCAATTTTGCAGTGCACACCTGCCTTCCCTCCCAGTATCAGGTGTGCTGCTCATAAGGGACCCTTGGGCCTGAGCACACCTTCTGCTTTTCTCCTCCTCCTCCCTTTCAAACGGAGGATGCCTGCCTTGTCCTCCAGTGACATCCCCAGAGCCCTTGGGACTTCCCACCAGCAAGTCCATGGCCGTAACAGCCATATTTTCTAGATAAAAGATCAGGATGGACAGATGGTACCACAAACCTGAAGTTAGAGAACAACAGGACAGAACTCTGAACACTGGGCTTTCCTGGGAAATGGAGATCACAAAGTAGCCAAATACACCCCCAAGAGACTCGCACATCGTGGAGGGGCAGAAGAGTCATTCATTCATTCACTTATTTATTCAACAAGTATTACTGAAACACCTACCGTGTGCCAGGACTGGGAAATCACAATGAACAAGACAGACTACTGGGTCTGAGAAAGACAAGTGCAAGGGCATGATGCTTCTGGTAAACACAGGAGGGACGCTGTGCCAGTGCAGGAGGAGGACTGGGGTCGATTGTGTATGTGTGGTCACGTCAGAAGAGGGTTCCATGAGAAGTGACCTCTAAGCTGACACTTGCAGGATGAGTAGGAGTCAGGCGAAGAGGAGAACAGTGTCCAGGCGGGGGAGAGTTTATGCAAAGGTCCTGAGGTGAGAGAGGTGGTAGAAGGGGCAGAGGGTGGAGAATCTTGCAAACTTCATTCTCAAGGGCCATGGGGAGCCAGGGAGTGATGCAGTCACATTTGCATTTTAGAAACATCACTTTGGTTGTTGTTATTGATTCCCCTTCCTCCAACGCATGCGCTGGCACTCTTTGCGTGGCCCTGTGGCTGAGCACACTCAACTGAGACAGGGGCCTTTGGGGAGACCACAGCCCAGGCCAGCCTAGTCCCCAGGGTAGGGGCAGGTAATGATAGACTCCCTCTTTTCTACACTCCACCCTCCCCAGCAGGCTTTGGAGTCAGGTTCCGAGGGATGCTATATTGGGCTCTCGCGGGTGAGGGTTCCATCCCACTCTGCCCTTGATGGGCTGGCTGCTCCCCGGGATGGAGAGGTCATTTGTATCACCAGGGTGGCAGGGCCTCCTCCCCAGAGCCATGGTGCCTAAGATAACAGGGCAGCCCAAGAGCTGTTTATGAAAAGGCAGCGGAGCGGGGGGCGGGCAAAGCCCGCGGGACCGGGGACTGCTACCACAGATAGCAATTGGGGCGGGGAAGGCTGTCTAAATTACAGCTCCCAGAATAGAGGGGCCCACAGGGAGTGGCAGGGCATCCTACCAAGGAAGCCCTGGCAGTCTGCCAGGCACGTCTGAGCTCTAGGCCCTGCCCCAGGCACAGACAGGGTGACCGCACACTGGCCAGGCCACAGGGGATGCCATTCATCCTTGGCCAAGGCAGCCACGCAGCCGTGAAGTCGGTGAGGTGGCAGCAGAAGGCTCCTGGGGGGTAGGAAACCAACACACTGTGCCCTCCTGGAATAGGTAAGGTGCTGAGGGAATGGAGGAGGGGGTGATAGCTTGCTGCCCCTGGAGGAGACTCTGTCACAGATTCCTGTGGATATTTCTTATAAGAAGTGTGAGATATTGTAAAAATAACAAGAATACTAGCAATACATGTCATAATAGCAGCAGTCAAGAAATCAAACGGCGCATTGCCTTGGGCAAATCTGCTGCAAAAGGCCTCTTTAAAGTGTTAAAAAGCAAAGAAGCCACTTAGAGGACTAAGGCGCGCCTGTCTCAAGCCATGGTATTTTCAATCTCCTCATATTCATGCAAAAGCCGGACAATGAATAAGGAAGAGCAAAGAAGACTTGACGCCTTTGACTTATGGCGTAGCACAGAACACTGACTATACCATGGACCGCCAGAAGAACGACCAGATGTGTCTTGGACGAAGTACAGCCAGAATGCTCCTTAGAATTGAGGATGGTGAGACTTCATCTCATGTACTTTATCAGGAGGGACCAGTTCCTAGAGAAGGACATCAGGCTTGGTAAAGTAGACAGTCAGTGAGAGAGGAAGACCCTCCATGAGATGAGTTGACATCGTGGCTCCAACAATAGGCTCAAACATAGCGATTGTGAGGATAGCACAGGACTGGGCAGTGTTTCGTTCTGTTGCATGTAGGGTTACTACGAGTTGGAACCGACTCGACAGCACCTGGCACCTAACAACAAAAACAATGTAATAATAGCAGCTACGTGTCTCTTAAGCTCTAAGCACTAACATACATCACTTCAGTTCACCCTCATAGCTCCTCATGATATGGGTATTATTACCCCCATTTTATAGATTAGAGAACTGGGGCTCAGAGAGGTCAAGTACCTGCCAAGTAGAGCTTGTCATCAATTACCATTGAGTCGATTCTGACTCATGGTGATGGGAAACCTGGGCTGAGAGTCAGGGAATCTGGTTTGGAGCCCTTTGCCTCTCAGGGTCTCAGTTTTCTCATTTGCTCTGGATCAACTTCCTAGAGCTGCTGTGGGAATCACAAGGGGACACTGTGTTATGTTGGGAAGAGCTTCAGGTTGGAAGGCCTCGCTGAATTGTAGCATACGGATGGTTATAGCTACCTCCCTGGGACCCTCTGAGAAGATGATGAGATTATGTATGTGTGCAAGTACATTGGTGCTTTTGAAAGCAGTTTATAGATAAGAAAGTACCACATTTCAAATTCTACAGAGGCTGACCAGTTATAAAGGCAATGATTTCCAGTTCTCTAGGGCTCTTCCTATATGCACAACATCCCTAAGGAACATCCCTCATCAAATGAGGAATTATCCCTTTGTTTATCCTTTTTTTTTTTTTTATCCTGGATGAATATTCTATTTTCCCCCCCGTAATGGGTGGCTTAAAGCAAGGCACACCTGCATTCATGTACCGTAAAGGATTTGCTGCCCTGAAGCTGTCATCTTCAACTACTTATAGCCGAGGAACTGGTTTTCAGCTGAGGCTGGGCAAGCCCCCGTCCCCAAGTTCCCTGCAGCAGCTGTGCCCTGGCCCAGGGGAATCCGTACCTAGCAGACACAGACTCGGCCCCAGATGACCCTCATCTCCGGCAGCTGCCGGCTCTCCGAGTCTCCTTCCTTCCCAGATGTGTTACTTAATGTTGTGCAAGATCCTCTAATCTGCCCCAGGGGAAGTGCCGCAAGGAACCCCAGAGGCCGGAATTGCTGATTCATCTGGGAGCCAAGGACAGGTTAAGGGCACTGTGTCCAGGAGGGGAGAGGACACCTGGCTGGCAGCCTCACCACTGCTCCCATCATACGTGACTGCCTCCCCTTTCTCTGTCCGTAGCTCAGTGTTTGCAGCGACCAAGCACCATGCAGGAGCAGGGAAGCACGCCTTACACCTGCTCCTCCCAAGTCTGTGGTGCTCCCTTTCCAAGGCCGTGTCTCCCTTGCTCTCCCCAAGATCCTCACCACCCAGTGTGAGGAGTTGTTTCAACTTGGTACATGTCACCTTCTGGTTAGGAAACATAATTGCAGTGTTGTGGCACCATACGGTGAACTTACAGGAGGACCTGGGAGTAGCTGTCTCCTACCCTGTTCACAAGATCAAAGCTCCAGGCCACTGTGAGCACCCCCTCCATTCTAGGGAGGGTTCTATGGAGAATCATTAAGTGGAAATCACTCACAAAATCATTCATTCAATGAATGCTTACTGAGTACCTACTAGGTGTCTAAGCCCTGGTGGTGCAGTGATTAAAGCATTTGGCTGCTAACCGAAAGATTAGCAGCTTGAACCCACCAACCACTCTGTGGGAGAGGGATATGGCAGCCTGCTTCCGTAAAGATTTCAGCCTTGGAAACCCTATGGAGTAGTTCTACTCCTATAGCGTTGCTATGAGCCGGAATCAACTCCATGGCAACAGGTTTGGTTTGTTTTTTGCTATGGGTCCGGCACAGCTCTAGACACCAGGGGCATAAACAATTCTTGCCCTCATGGAGCTCTCATCTAATGGGATGAGGCAACCAACAGTATATAGAATGCCAGCTGGTGATAAATGCCATGGAGAGTATAAAGCAGGGAAGAGGGATTGGCAGTGCGGGAATGGGTGGAAAGGGGTGGTTATTTTATTATAAAGGACAGTTGAAGAAGGCCTCATTGATAAGGTGACATTTGGGTGCAGTAAGGGAAAGAAGTGAGGGATCATGCAGATATCTGGGGGAAGAGACTTTTAGGCAGAAGGAACAGCGAGTGCTAAGAAGCAGGGTGGGAGTGATCTTGGTATGTTCAGAGATCAGCAAGCAGACCAGTGTGGCTGGAATGGAATTAGACAGGGGGACAGTGGCAGGTGATGAGGTGAGAGGTGAAGGGGACAGATCATGTACAGCCTTGTAAAACTTTGTAGGGCTTTGAATTTTACTTTGAGTGGCAAGTGTGAGCAGAGGAGTAGCACACTTGGACCTGAGTTTTAACAAGACCATCTGGCTTCTGTTGAGGACTGACTGTACTGGGGTAAGGGCAGAAGCCAGAAGATCAGCTGGGAGGCCACTGCAACAGTCCAAGCAAGAGACAATGAGGACTAATGGACCACATCTACCACAGCCTCCACCAGACTGAGTCCAGTACAATGAGATGGTGCCCGGCTACCACCACCGACTGCTCGGACAGGGATCACAATAGAGGGTTCCAGGCAGAGCTGGAGAAAAATGTAGAACAAAATTCCAACTCAAAAAGAAGACCAGACTTGCTGGCCTAACAGAGACTGGAGAAACCATGAGAGTATGGCTCCTGGACACCCTTTCATCTCAGTAATGAGGCCATTCCTGAGGTTCACTGTTCAGCCAAAGATTGAACAGTCCCATGGAACGAAACAAGACTAAAGGGGCGCACCAGCCCTGGAGCAGGGACTGGAAGGTAGGAGGGAACAGGACAGCTGGTAATAGGAAACCCGGGGTTGAGAACGGAGAGTGCTGACATGTCGTATTGTTGTTAACCAATGTCATACAACAATGTGTGTACTGTTTGATGAGAAACTAGTTTGTTCTGTAAACCTTCATCTAAAGTTCAATTAAAAAAAAAAAAAAAAAGAGAGAGAGACAATGAGGCTTGGGCCAGGGTAATAGCAGTGGAGGTGGTGCAAAGTGGGCAGATTCTGGGTGTATTTCTAAAGCAGAGCCAACAGGATTTGCTGATGAATTGGATGTGGGTGGTGAGAGAAAGGGAGAGGCAAGGAGGGCTCCAAGGTTTTTAGCCTGAGCTACCGGCCAACAACAACAATGGGAAGGACTGTTGTTGTTAGTTGCTGTCAAGTTGGCTCCGACTCATGGTGACTCCGTGTACAACAGAACGAAATGCTGCCTGGTCCTGCGCCATCTTCAGGATAGTTAGTATGCTTACGTCCATTTTTTGAGGCCACTGTGTGTTTTGAGTGTGACGCAAGACACACTCTTTCAACCTAGAGGACTCACCTTCTAGCACTATATCGGACAATATTCTGTTGTGACCCAAACGGTTTTCATTGACTGGTTTTCGGAAGTGGACCATCAGGCCTTTCCTCCTAGTCTGTCTTAGTCTGAAACCTCCACTAAAACTTGTCTACCATGGATGACCCTGCTGTATTTGAAATATCGGTGGCATAGTTTCCAGCATCATAGCAACACGTGAGCCACCACAGTGTGACAAACTGACAGATGGTTGTTGGACTGGAAGGACAGAGCTGTTTTTACCGAGAAGCAGGTTTGAAGGGTGGGAGTTTTTGCTGTGAAGATCTCGAGTTTCTCAAGCCAGTTAGTTTAATTAAGCTGGGCTTCAGGGTTCAGGTCCCAATATGTTTCTTCTTCAACACTGAACACATCTCAAGGGAAAGTGGTCAAGTTTCCCCTTGAAGGCAATCCCTTTCCTTTGATTCCTTTTCTGCCCAGCTCCAGCCTCCCTCATGGAGGGCACTCCCCTGTGTCCAGAGGGGACTTACCTGCCTGTCCCACTTCTTTCCCACTAACTTGGCACTTGGCACACACCTGGCTGGTGTCGTTGTCTTAGTTATCTAGCGCTGCTATAACAGAAATACCACAAGAGGGTGGCTTTAACAAACAGAAATTAATTTTCTCACAGTTTAGGAGACTAGAAGTTCAAATTCAGGGTGCCGGCTATAGGGGAAGCCTTTCTCTATCTGTTGGCTCTGGAGAAAGGTTCTTTTCTCTTTGGAGCTTCTGCTCCTGGACGATCTTCCCGTGGCTTTGCATCTGCTCTTGCTTGTTTAATCTCTTTTATATCTCAAAACACTCAAGACACACTCTACACTAATCCTGACTCATTAACATAACAAATACAACCCATTCCCAAATGGGATTATAACCACAGGATTTACAATATATATTTTTGGGTAACACAATCCATGACATTCCACTCTGTGGCTCCCCAAAATTCATGTCCTTCCTACATGCAAAACACATTCACCCATCACATCATCCCAAAAGTCTTAACTTCAAGTCCAAAATCTCATCTTCGGAATGATCTAAATCAAATCTAGGTGAGATTTTAGGTGTGTTCCATCCTGGGTCAAAATTCCTTTTCATCTGTGAACCTGTGAAATCTAGACTACAAATTATCTGTTTCCAAAATACAGTGGTAGAACAGACACAAGGTAGACATTTCCATTACAAATGGGAGAAATTGGAGGGAAAGAAGGGATAATGGGCACCAAATAAGTCCAAGACCCAGCAAAACAAACTATATTAGTTCTCAATGCTGGAAAATAATCCTCTGTTCTCTGAGACCATCTAAGCAATGGCCCTGCCCTACAGACTCTGGGTGTTGGCCACACCCTCTGGATTCCGGGTGGAGGCCCCTCAGGCCTGGGCTTCAGCTCTGCCTTACAGGCCCACTGGTATGGCAAGTCTTCCCTCAGCTTTGGGCCAGCCCCATTTTCCCAGTCCATCTGAGTGGTGACCCCACCACCTCGGCCCTGGTAGGGCCTGTTCTTCTGGCCGTTGGGCATGGAAGCCCCACCCCCTCAGCTTTGGGTGGCAGTCCCATCACCCTAGCACTCATGAATGGCAGCCCCACACTCCAGAACCAAGTTGGCAAAGATCCAATTCTTTGAAACCTAGGAGGTTGTGGCCCCACCCCTTGAAACCAAGAAAGCCCTGCTTCCTGTGCTCCTTCCATCAGTTCTGCTGATCTCCAAGCTACTTCAAGGATGGTCCTTTTCTTTTCCTGGAGGACAACAGATGTAGCTCTTTTGGTCTTTTTCCTGCCTGTGGAATTCCAAGAGGTAGGCAGCATTCTTTCATTTCATTTTCTCTGTCCCCTTCAGTCTAGGCTGGTGGGTTCTGCTCTGGTAGTTGGTTAGAACCATCACGAGAAAGATTATGTAGCCACTTCCTTGGTGAACATCCTAGAACAAGTGTCCGTAGTTTGTACAACAGAATTTTCCAAATCTTAAAGTTTTGTTTTCATTTTGCACAGTTCATCTTTATTGTAAGTGGCAAGGAGAAACCACATGGTACCTTTAAGATCTTGCATAGAAACCTCCTCAGCTAGATATTGAAGTTAATCACTGCGATGCAATGGCTTGATTTTGTGTTGGCCTTTCTTGCCATGGTCTAGTAACTCCCACCCAAGTGATTGGGTGGCGCTGTGCACATAAGGTAATTGTGGCCCACCAAAGGGACTGATCAGTTTTGCCATCCTGCTAGGCTTAAAATGAACCATTCCAGAGGCAGGAAGGAGAGAATTCTACCACCACCAAGGAAAAAGAGAAAAGCATGCCCTTTCGACCTAGGATCCCTGCAGTGAGAAGCTCCTGGAACCTGGAGACCAAGAGAGAGAGAGAGAGAGAAAGCGCTGTAGCACTGAAGACGGCTAGAAGCAATAGCAGAGAAATGGTGGCAGGAGATGGTACGGTGGGCTTCCCAGAGAGAAAGCTGAGTGCTTTTGGGCAGGAGGCCTACTAGCACAGTGGGGTGCCTCTGGGCACTTATCAGCAGAGCTAAAAGAACTTTGTAACACTTGCCTGAGCAGGGCAGAGGCCGAGGGCCACAGAGAGGCACGCCTGTGGGCACGGTTGAGAGGAGGCTGTCCTGATGGAAAAACCGTACCCTGAGTGTCCCTGAACCTGAATTGTAACCTGTACTTCCCTAATAAACCCCATAACTGTGAGTACGGTCTGAGAGTTCCATGTGGCCTTTGCAATGAATTATTGAACCCAGCAGAGAAGTAGAATGCTGTGGGAGGGTTGGTTGGTGTCAGAATTAGTAAAGGTGGCAGACAAAGGAGGTCATAAAGACGTCAAAAAGAGGCAGCATGTCTGACCTCCACCTCATAGGAATCAGCCTTGGGCTGTTGATCTTGATTATCCTTCCCACTTGTAAAGTTAGAGGTCAGACAGTACAGCCACACCGTTTTTACAGTCACTTACAAATTCTACCTTCCACCAAACATTTGAACATAATTCAGACAAGTTCTTTGCCACTGTATAAAAAGTATCATCCTTCTTCCATTGTCCAATCGTATGTTCATCATTTTCTTTAAAAGCCACAACAGAAGCACATTTAACACCCGCATTTCTAACAATATTCAGTTCCTGGCACCATATTTATTCTCTAAGACTATAGAGACTTTCTCTATAGCTCTCCTCACTCCTTCTGAGCCCTCACCAGAATTGCCTTTGATGTCAATATTTCTACCAACAGTCTCTTCAAGGCAATCTAGGCTTTTACTGGGAGGAACCTTAAAACACTTCCAGGCTCCACCCATTACCCAATTCCATAACCACTTCCACATTTTAGGTATTTGTTAGAGCAGCACCCCACTCTTCTGGTATCCTATTTTTAGTTAGCTAGAGGTACTATAACAGAACTATCACAAGTGGGTGGCTTTAACAAACAGAAATTTATTTTCTCACAATTTAGGAGGCTAGAAGTCCAAATTCAGGGTTCTGGCTCTAGGTGAAGGCTTTCTGTCTCTGCCGATTCTGGAGGAAGGTCCTTGTCTCTTCGGAGCTTCTGCTCCTGGGCTATCTTGATGCGGCTTTGCATCTCTTTTCCCCCATATCTGGTCTGCTCAATTGTTCGTTTAATTTCTCTTATATCTCAAAAGAGAGTGACTCAAGACACATTCTACACTAATCCTGCCTCGTTAACAAAGACAACCCATTCCCAAATGGAATTATAACCACAGAAATAGGTGTTAGGATTTATGACACATATTTTGGGGGGGGGGGTGCAACTCAATCCATAGCAGTCACTATCACTTCAAGTCTTCTCTCTCCAGCTGAACTGAGAGCACCTGGAGGATGGGACTTACAAATGTCTTGGAGTTTATTGTGCTGGGCATATTGGAGTTCTCAGTAAATATGCTTGAATTGATTGGGAGTGTGGCTGCTCTAGGGAGGCCACCCCTGTTCCTGGGGATGCATGGGCTCAAGGCTGCCTTCTTCAACAACAGCCTTTCACAGATCCCAGGGACACAGAGGAAGACTGTCAGGGCTTAATAGGCACTGGGGATATCCAGGGTTCAAAGCAAGAAAACTGAGCTCAACTTCCGATTCCAATTCTGCTACCTGGGACTTTGCCGTCTGGATCCCAGATTCCTGTCCTCTCTGGAATGGGGCTGTGGTTTATCAGCCTTGGATTCCAAGGAGGTGCCACAGGGGCTGCAAAGATGAAGGGGAGGCTCTGTTAATCCACAGACCACACGTTCACTTCATCAGGAGAAGAAGTTCTGCTTTGATTTGTTTTACATGTGTGTTTCCATGTACGCTTTCGTTTGGGAAAAGAATTTGACATTGGTTTAGCAGAAAGTATTAGGAATGCTGGTTCTAAACTTGGGCATGAGTTCACCTGGTAGAAGCAAGGATGGCAAGACTTTGTCTTGCTTACTATGGACACGTCATCAGGAAAAACCAATCGTTAAAAAAGGAAATCATGTTTGGTAAAGTAGACAGATGGTCAAGGAAAATGAGGGAAACCCTCCATGAGATAGATTGACACGGTGACTGCAATGATGGGCTCAAACATACCAAACATTGTGAGGATGGCACAGGACTGTGTTTTATTCTGTTATACATAAGGTTGCTGTGAGTCAGAGCCAACTGGACAGCAACTAACAACATGGCCTCAGTCTCATCTAGAAATTGGGGCATATAGAAACACCTTTCCAACCACAAAATGATAGCTGGCAAATTCTTCAAAGCGGTGTTCTCCAATGTTAATTTCTGAGACCTAGGGAGCCAGTGGAGCCCTGGAGGTGCAGTGGTTAAGAGCTACGGTTGCTAACCAAAAGGCTGGCAGTTCAAATCCACCAGCCGCTCCTTGGAGCTCCTATGGGGCAGTTCTATTCTGTCCTATGGGGTCGCTATGAGTCGGAATCAACTTGATGGCAACAGGTTTAGGGAACCAGTACTCTGGATGATTCTTGGTGATTCATGGTCTGTAGACCAAGTCTTGGTAAAACTAACAAGAGTGGTTACTTCTGGTGAGGGGCATTGGGACGCTGGGGTGGGAGAGGGGTAAGAACACTTGCTTTTTACTGTATTCTCTTTTCTACCTTTTGGATTTTGTATCATAAGCATGTATTATCTATTTAAAAAAATAAACTTAACACATTTAGAGTATTATTTAAGTGCAAGATAAAAAAACAACCCCTCCAACTATATCCACTTGCTGTGTTCCCACTCCACAGATTGAAACTGAGCCTTGGGGAATGCCACCACACTTGTTCCCGAGGCCTTTGGGAAGAACATCTACTGTGGCCCAGCCTGAGTCGTGTAGGGTCACCTACAGGCCTCTAGAGAAGGCAACGAGGGAGTCACATACCTCTGCCATCAGGTGTGGCACTCAAGGTGAGTAAATGGTGGTGGCAGATTCTTAACTACCCATGTTTCTGTTAAGGGGCTGCCATAATGGCAGCCATGCTAAAACCAAACAAACTCAATGCACGTGGGAGGAGGCCCTCTCCTTTTATAAGGCAGGTACTGCCTCCCGGCCTGAGCTTCTCCAGCACTGGCTACACACCTCTATAAAAACCACCACCAGGTGCTGTGCAAATCTGCGCACTCGTCTATCACCTATTCTAGAGTGTGGATCCTCCAAGGCTGAGACCCTGTCTTGTCCATCTTCGTGTGTCCAGTCCTATTTACTGACCCATGCAAATGCCTGAGGAAAGAAAGCTTCTCACAGGCCCACACTGGACATCAGTAATTAGCACTTTACCTCTTACAAACAGCTTTCCCTTCCGTTCCTACACTCCTGTAAAACAGGCATTATTGTTATCTGCATTGAACAAATGAGGAAAGCAGCCTTGTGTCTGCCATTGTGTATTTTGTGGTGTGCCCTTGGCCAAATCACTTCACTTCTTCAGTTTTGTCATCTGTACACCATTGTTTCTGATGCTTCCACAGGCCAGGGAGTGGATAAGAATCAAAAGTTCAAAGGGGCTAAGTAGCCAGAAGCGGTAAGGGGCGGAGATCAAATCTAGCCCAGCTTCTAAACTATTTCTGCTGCCTCACCAGCCTCAGGAGGATTCCCTGGGTATTGCAGATACAGTTAATGTGCTTGGCTTCTAACGCAAAGGTTGGAGGTTCGGGTCCACTCAGAGCTGCCTTGGAAGAAAGGCCTGGTGATCTACATCTGAAAAGCCAGCTACTGAAAACCCTGTGGAGTACAGTTCTGCTCTGATCCACGTGGGATTGCCATGAGTTGGAGCTGACTCGTTAGCCTCAGGAGGTGGAAGTCAACTCATGATCACCCACAGTGATGTAGAGATACTGTGTAAGGGTTGATAAACCCATTCATTCTTCCCTTCTTGCTTTTGGTCATTAGGAATTTGGAGAGGAGGATAGGCAAAAATATATCTTTATGCTTATTAACTCTTTCGTTGAGTACCCACTACATGCACAAGTGCTGGGAGGCAAGTATAATTAAGATACAGAAAAAGAAAGTTTAACTCCTCATGGCAGGCTGGCTATTGCCTGCAGAGGAAGCATCTGAATTAGAATCCTGGAATATCAGTGCTGGAGACTTCTTAGGGGTTTCTAGTCCCTCATAGATAGATGGAAAAGCTGAGGCTCAGAAAGGGGAAGGGGCTTGCTTTCCCATGTCCCACAAATTAGAACATTTAAGTGACGTTTAATTAGATTAGTGTGAAAACAGGAACGTTGGTCCTTAGCCTGGAATCCTGAGGGAGTGAAGCAGGGAGGGAATAGTGCCCTGAGGGGTAGGGCCAGAAGATGGTAGTGGGGTAGGGATGGGGGATCAAGTCACCCTGCAAAAGGAGGCCCCAGAACCCAGAACAGAATCCTGGACCTTGCACCCACCTCCCTCATAGCTGGAGATAGTTGAACCCTGCAATCCCTCACACCAGTGACTTCCAGAAAAAAAGGGGCAGAAGTCTATCAGATTCTGCCAGCAACAGAGGGCTTTCCAGGGCCTGACTCCAGGTTCTGACATTGGGCAGATCTGAATTCTCGTCTAGTTTCTGCTAGTTGTATCTTGCGGTGTGCTTTTGGCCATGTCACTTCGCCCCTCAGTTTTGCCATCTGTAAAATGGAGCCATTGCCCCTGTCACAAATGCAGGCCAAGACAGCATGCGGGGATCAAAAGACAGGAGCAGAGGCGCAGTTGTTTGTGCCTGGCTCTTTCTGAAGCCGATTTCTCCCCCTCCCCCGGACCTGTCCCAAAGAGGCGGATGGAAATACAACAGAGCCAGGCAGTCTCGGAGTAGAACAATCGGCAGCCCCGACGCGGAGATCCGCCCAGACAGAACAGCTATTCAGACGGCGAGGGCGGGGGCGGGGGCGGGGGGGTGTCGAGAAGCGCCCTGCGGAGCAAGAAGCGTTTCACACGCGCCCCTCCCAGCCCCCACCCGTTGCCATAGCCGACTCTCCTCCCCGTGCTCGGCTCCCGGCGCACACGGAGCCCCGGGCTCGCACCGGCCTCGACGCCGGCGGGCATTTCCCGCCCGCCTCCCCCCCACTTCCTTGTATGTGGTCGAGGAGCGCGGGACGAGTCACGTCCGGGAAGGACGAGTTCGGCGGCGGCGGAGCCCCGGCGTCCCGCGGGCCGTGGACCGCGCCCGGCCCCGGCCACACCTCTGCAGGCGCCACGTCCCGGCCGGCGGCCGCCGGGGCACGACGCCCTCTGTGACTGCGCCGGACGCGGTGGGGCTGGGCCGGTGACCGAGGCGCCCGCGCCCTCGTCGCCACACGTGGCGGCCCTGGGCGCGCGGGTAGGGGGCGCCGCGCGCTCAGGGCCTCAGCCCCAGTTGAAGGGCACCTTGTCTCCCACTGACTTCCTTTGTCAGCTCCTGACACTTGCTAAACTGAGAATTGGCAAGTTCAGGCCAAAACTCCAAGGCAGGGCTTGAACAACTTCAGTTGGGTCTCAGCCTCAGCTGCCTTAAGTCTGGCCTGAGCACATTTCCTAGCGCTTGGTTAAAACCCCACCTTTGCAAGAGCCAATTTTAGAGCTATAGGATCTGACATCCTATAGCAGAAGGGGTGTAGAGAGCCTGTCTGTTGTCAACTGTCGGGTTTTTACTGATGAGGAAATTGAGGCCCAGAGGGGGCTGCATGTTCAAGGTCCCCCTCTAAGTTAGGGCCCAGCCAGGACTGGAACCCATGCTTTTGTTGCCCAGCCCTCAGCCCTGTGCCCTTTCTCCTACACTACACTGTTGTTAGGTGCAGTCAAGTCGGTTCCAACACATAGCAACCCTGTGAACAACAGAACAAAACAGAGCAGGGTCCTGCACCATCCTTGCCATTCTCACAGTCATTACTATGTTTGAGCCCATTGTTGCAGCCACTGTTGTCAATCCATCACCTTGAGGGTCTTCTTTTTCACTGACCCTCTACTTTACCAAGCATGATGTCTTGCTCCAGTGATTGGTTCCTCCCAATAACATGTCCAAAGTACACTACCCTACCTCAAATTAACTCAAATCTACCCTGGGGCTAAGGACATCCAGACTTTTTGCCAAGAGTGGTTTGGCTAAATTAGTGAAATGCCAGAAAAATGGAAGGTTTCTAATAAAAGCTGTCTCCACAGGCCCAGAGTGTTGTTATGAGTGCTCACCCACTGGCTCCACAAATCACCTGCACAGCCTTGCTCCGTCTGTAGCCTGGCGGCTTCAGGCCTGTGCCCTGTGCCCTGGGTGCCCCTCTCCCTCCCTCCCCCCCAACATACACACAGTGGCATTTTCTTCTCTGGAAACTGGAAGGGGCAGAAATGCCCAGAGACCTGGTTTGACTCCACTCCTCCCGGCCCTTCTTTATTCCTGTCTCTAGAATTGCTTCACTGCAGGCGCGTGGGTGGCTGTTGGGGGTTCTGTGGTCTGCGGTACATATATTTGGGGTCTCTGGTAAGACACAAGGTTCCTGAGGGTCACGCATCAGTGCCTCATTTCAAGGGTCTTTCAGGTGGCTCTGTGCTCTTGGGTTATCCCCAGGTGCTTCCATCACAGTGACAGGGCTGTCTTACAACAGGATTACTCTACATTCATAAAGCACTTTGTCTTTCTGGTTCCTTATCTCCTCATCCTCACAACTCTGTAATGCAGGACAGGAAGGGGTCCTTGACATGGATTGAATTGTGTCCCCCCAAAAATATGTATATCAACTTGATTAGGCCAGGATTCCCAGTATTGTGTAGTTGTCCTCCATTTTGTGATTGTAATTTTACGCTGAGAGGATTAGGGTGGGATTGTAACACCACCCTTACTCAGGTCACCTCCCTGATCCAAGGTAAAGGGAGTTTCCCTGGGGTGTGGTCTGTACCCCCTTTTATCTCTTGAGAAGCAAGCAGAGAGCTGGGGACCTCATACCACAAAGAAAGCAGCACTGGTTGCAGAGCATGTCCTTTGGACCTGGGGGCCCTGCACCTGATGAGCTCCTCAACCAGGGGAAGACTGATGACAATGAATCTTCCTCCAGAGCTGACAGAGAGAAAAAGCCTTCCCCTGGAGCTGACACCCTGAATCTGGACTTGTAACCTACTAGACTGTGAGAGAATAAATTTCTCTTTGTTAAAGCCATTCACTTGTGGTATTTCTGTTACAGCAGCACTAGATGACTAAGATGGTCCTTATCTGCACTCTTCCAGGTGCAATGAGATCTCTGCCTTGCCACTTATAAGCTGTGTGACCATGAGTCAGCAACTTGACCTCTCTTGGCCCCCGTCTCTAAAATGGAGCTAATACCTCCCCTTGTAGGTGGTAGAGATTGCCTGTAAATGAGGTGGGCTGTATCTACTCCCCGGCCCACAGTAGTAGGCACTTCAAAACCTTAACTTCTTCTCTTGGAGATGAGTTAACGGAGGCCTAAAACATCACCTATACCACAGCCACTACCCAACTTACTGCCTGTGCTTTTTCTTTACCTTTAAAAAATGTCCGGAGACATTAGATAGTGATTCTTCTGCCTCTAGGTAGGATTCTTCCAGTCTACCACAGGCAGTTCCCAAGCTATGTCCCATAGTTATATTTAGACATTAAATCCTTCATTCCTAGTCTTTAGGGTTGGCTAATTTAGCCATTATCCAAATACGCCCTGGCAATGTTTCAAACCACACCAAGGAGGGCCCTCTGCTTAAAAGTTCCACATCAAAAGCAGCTCTTACCAGATTCCTTCCCTGTTCCCAAACAGCTCAGAGAGAAGCAGCAAGCTGCCCCATTGTGACAGATTGCAAACCTTAGCCTGGTCAAGACTTTCTTTAGTCAGGATAACCCAGAGGGGGATCAGAGAACACCTTCCGAGAATCTACTCATCCCTCAATGTGTGTGTGTGTGTGTGTGTGCGTGCGTGTGTGTGATTGAGCAAGTCGCTCAAACCTGGACATTCTTTTGCCTCCATCCCTATTCCCTCGGAAAACCACTCTATCTCCACACTATCAAATGGGAAGAACTATCTCATAGGGATATAGTGATGACAGACCTCAAAACGCTTTCAAATGACTGATCTACACAAACAGAAGGAAGAGAGGCACACTAACCCCCAAATCCTTTTCATTGAAAAGTCACTTACATACCCATGTACATAATGTATCCACATAATACCTTCATGTCCCAGAGATCAACTAGTTTGGGACACTTGGATCAAACATGCTTGTTCTGAGGGCTTAGGAAGCCTGGGTCGTTCACCTCTCTGTGCCTCACAGACATTAGGGCCCAATCCTGGAAGTGAGATTGGGGTCATCACAGACTCCTAAGTAAGGAAGCGACCTTTGAGATTACCGAGGCTAACCCTCTCCCTTTGGAGAGTTTTCATAATTATTTATTTGTGTTGAGTACATGCTATGTGTTCTAACTAGAAGGAGAAGATGATCAAGACAATTCTCTCACAGTAGGGGGAGCTCACGGTAGGACTAGGGGGCAAACAAATCTGCCACTAATTATAAACCATGTGGTAAGAACTAGAACAGTTATGTAGACAGTGCAGCTCTGCAGAGGGTGACAGAGTGGGACGGACCATCTCTGTTTGGATAAGAAACACGTACACAGAGGAGGTGATACTTGAGCTGGATTTTGAAGGATGAATGGCTAGCCCACAAAGCTGGTTCGAGATAGAGGCTGAGGACTAGAACCACTGTCTCCCATTTTCTCTGGTAGTGTTCATCTTGGGTATCTAGTACTGCTATAACAGAAATACCACAAATGGCTTTAACAAACAAATTTATTTTCTCACAGTTTACGAGGCTAGAAGTCTGAATTCAGGGTGCAGGTTCTAAGGGAAGGCTCTTTCTGTCAGCTTTGGAGGAAGGTCCTTGTCTCTTTAAGCTTCTGCTTGTTATCTCCCTTCCCCCATCTCTGTGTCTTGCTTGTCCTAATCTGTTCTTTTATATCTTCTAAGAGATAGACTCCAAACACACCCTACACTAATCCTTCCTCATGAACGTGACAAAGACAACTCATTCCCAAATGGGCTTATAACCACAGGCATAAAACAAAAACAAAAAACAAACCTGTTGTCATCCAATAGATTCTCACTCACAGAGACCCTATAGGACAGAGCAGAACTGCCCCATAGGGTTTCTAGGGAGCAGCTGGTGGATTTGAACTGCTGACCTTTTAGTTAGCAGCCTGAGCTCTTAACCCACTGCAACAGAGGATAGGAATTACAACACATATTTTGGGGGGACACAATTCAATTCATAACAGTGTCCTTTTCATACATGGTCACTATTTCTATCATCTTGAGATAAAGAATTGCTGGGGTCAGAAACCTCAATTCCTCGCTATCTGAGGTGGGCGGGGGAGGGGGTCTGGGCATCTAAGCAGCAGCCTTGGGGAAAGCCACTATTAATGTACAGCCTTGACTCAACAATCATCAGCAGCACCAGACCTGCCTGGGCAGTAGAGGGTGGAGGAAGTGGAAGAAAACCTTCTCACGCAGATGGACCAGGGGAGGCAGATAGCAGTGAAGATTTGCATCCTTTAAATCTTGGCATAGGCTGGTGGGAAACCAGAGACTGCTTGTTCCATTTACCCTGGGCAGGGAGAAGAGAGGGACTTTTTTTCCATTTCTCTCTCCAGTTGTCATTGTTATTAGTCAGCTCTGACTCATGGCGACCTTGTGTGTAACAGAATGAAATGTTGCCCAGTCCTGTGCCATCTTCATGATTATTGGTATGCTTGAGTACACTATTATGACTATTATGTCAATTATTCTTATTGAGGGTTTCCCTCATTTTTGCTGACCCTCTTCTTTACCAAACATGATGTCTTTTACTAGCTACTGGTCTTTCCTGATGACATGGCCAAAGTAAGCAAGCTGAAGTCTTGCCATCCTCAGTTCTAAGGAACATTCTGTGGGTAGGCACTGGAATTATAGCTTGGTGAGTCTGCACGGCTGATTCGCGATTAACTGTGCATGGTTCATCCACTAGTCAAGAAAATGGTATCCAGACTTTCTGGTCCCTGACATCTGGCACTGGGTACTCAGAGGATGTGAATGTCTTAGCACAAGACAAGCCCCACTAGGAATGGAAACCTGCTGCACTAAATAAGCAGTTATAGATGTCAATAACTATCAAATAAAAATGAACTTAGAACCAATTGGTCTCTTTTGGATCAGTCTCTGTATTGCTTCCCCTCCTGAGACGTTTTATATTATTTTGAAAGACTGGAATAAGAGACATACCAAAATACAAGAGAATGCATGAGAAAGGAGGGCTACTGCTGGAAGGTCCCAGGACTGACCGGGGATGTAGCCTCACCTCTGCTATGAACTTGCAGTGTGGCCTTGGGGGCTTACTTCTCTCCAGGAGTCAGTTTTCATACCTATAAAATAAGCAGTCAGGTGCTAAAGAATGTGAGACACATGGTTTTGACTCCTAGAGTTCTGACTCTTGAACCTAAGGCCTACCTGCCGGACTTTTCTCTCTCCGTCCCATAGAAAACGGTGTCTCCTGGTGATTGTTCTTCAGATCAGACTAGAACATAAAAGGGCCCAGTCCTGGTTGGGCATGTGGAAGGTGAGGAGTGGACGCCTGGGCAGAGGGGTCGTGTGGTGGAGTGCTGGCCTGCAGGAAAGCAGAGGGGCAGAGGGCGGCAGGCAGTTCTGTCAGTTCCTGTCAGGTGGACTTGAAGGAGCTTGCTCCTGTCATCCCAAAAGCCTGTGGTTCAAGCAGTGGGGCAGCTCTCAGGACTCACTAGAGTGGGCTGCATTTGGTTTCGGACTCCACAGCTAGTCCCCTGAGCTGAAGTCCCTGCATCTCTTCTTGATCCTTTCCTTGGGTTTGGAACTTGGATCACAAAGAGGTGGAAAAAACCAACTCCCTTGAAAAAGACCTTGTTCTTTCAATCAAGACCGTGGGTGTGGGTCTTAATAGGCCCAACCCAAACATGTCACATCATCCCAAAATACGTAATTCTATTCAATTTTCTTGTGGTAGCGACCTGGGCAGAGAGATGTGGCTCCTGAGGGTGAGGAAGGTAAATAAAGGAGTCTTAATTTGTAACTAGCTGATGTTTGAAGTTCTAATTTTGTAGCTTTCCAGGCTGAGCACTATTTTGTGGTCTAAGCTTGTCTGGGATGTGATTTGCTTGCCCAAGCCACCATCATTCACCTCAGCCTGCCTACGTTTACGATCTTCTAAAGTGCCGCTGCTCCAGGCCTGCATTGCGCTGGCATTCTCTCAGTGAGTTTGCTCCACTGAGTTTAATCCACCAGGATGCTGGTTTACGATAATGGCTCTCCTCTTACCTGGGCCCAGCGTGAGAAAAGGAAAACACTCAGCTGTGGAATCAGAGCATCAGTCAAAGCAGCCCAGTGGTTTCCTGACTGATTTTCACCAAGTCACAAACAGAAGGCAAGAAAAGTGATTTCTACACACTGAATACCGACTGTTCTCATTTTTCAGTTCAATATTCCTGATGCCAGGGTAGTGTCCCTCATTCCTCTGACAAGTGATTCTATCATTCCTCTGCTTCTGACCCCTTTCAGGGCTTGACCTGGTCACTCCACAAATGAAGGACTGCAGGGGGTTGTACTTATGTATTTACCCTACAGGGACCCTCGAGGCCCCCACCTCAAACATCGGCATCTCTCCACTTACACAAGGGGGAGGCTTTTCAGCTGAAATCTTCTTTGGATTAATCTGCCCCTGGCCACATTCTGAGGTCATCATTCCTGTCACCCACTGACAACATTACAAAACATGATTTACCACCATCTGTGGTTATTAACGAAAACCCTGCTGGCGTAGTGGTTAAGTGCTATGGCTGCTAACCAAAGGGTCGGCAGTTCGAATCTGCCAGGCACTCCTTGGAAACTCTATGGGGCAGTTCTTCTCTGTCCTACAGGGTCGCTATGAGTCGGAATCGACTTGACAGCACTAGGTTGGTTTTGGGTTTTTTTTGGTGGTTATTAACACTGACCGGGCATCAGTGGGCAGCATGGAATACCATCCTGGAGAGTTCTGGCCTCAAATACAGTTTTCTTCTTTCCTAGCCTTGTCCTTTAACATCGTCTGTTTTAATCAGATGCCACCCAACAGAGGCACTCAGTACAGGTTAGCAGTGATCTTAGGTCAGGTTCCCTGGAGACAGGTATTATTTATGAGTACAAGGTTTATTGCCCACTGCTGCTCCTGTTTTGCTATAGCCCTTCTGGTAGTGATGCTGGCAAAGGCCCTGTATCAGTCAATAATCTACTACAGAAACAGCACAGAACCAAAAAATATATATATTTAGAGATTTATTGCAAGGAATTGGCTTATGTGATGATAGGGGCTGGCTAGGTGTAGGTGCAGTGAGTTACTAATATGGCCCTTCTAGCCATAGTCTTTGTGACTCCCACACAAATGATTGGGTGGGACTGTGCAAATAAGGTGCTCGTGGCCTACCAAGGGGATTAGACAGCTTGCTGATAATGCAAATAAGGTGCATGGAACCATGCAGGAGTGGGACCATGCAGAAAAATGTATGGAACCCCAACAACGGGATTGGTCAGTTTTGCCATTCTGCTAGGCTTAAAAGAGAGCCAATCCCAGGGCAGGGGGGAACCTGACTACCACCAAAAAGAGCCAGGGCAGAGCCCGTCCTTTGGACCTGGGATTCCTGCAACTGAGCCCCTCCTAGATACAGGAGACAGAGAGAGGAGCTGTAACATGGAAGACAGTGACAGATGGCAGCCTTGAGTCGACAGGAATCAGGAGATCAGAGAGATGGCTGTGATGGGGCTTCCCAGCCCACGGATGGAGAAAGCTGAGCGCCTTCGGGCACGAGGCTTGCTGGTGGAGTAGGGTGCCTCCAGGCACTTATCGGCAGAGCTAAAAGAGCTTTGTAACACTTGACCGAGCAGGGCATAGGCAGGGCCAAGGAGCCAAGAGGCCGAGGGGCCAGAAAGAGGTGTGCCTTCAGGCATGGCTGAGAAGCTGCCCTGAGGGAAGAACTGCATCCTGAGTGTTCCTGAACCTGAATCGTAACCTGTTATTTCCCTAATAAACCCCATAACCGAGTATGGTCTGTGAGTTGTGTGTGGCCGTTGCAGCCAATTATTGAACCCAGCACAGAAGTAAAGTGTGCTGTGGGAGGTATAGTTGTTGTCAGAATTGGTAAAAAGGGGAGAGGGAGGACACATTTCTGACCTCTGCCTCACAGGAAATCAGCCTTGGGCTATTGATCTTGATTTTCCTTCCCCCTTGTGAAATTAGAGGAGGTCAGACACCGCCCCCGCCATGACATTTTTACACTTGGTAAACCTAAAATTTGTAGGACAGACCAGTAGGGTGGAAAACACTTGGATAAGAGGTGATGCTGCGGTCCATAGGTGGAATTTCTTCTTCCTCAGGGAAACCTCGGTCTTGCTCTTATTCAACTGATTGGATGAGGCCCACTCAGGTTATCTCCTGGGTATGCGTTTGGCTGGTGGGTCAGCTAAGCTGGAGGGTCTGAGAAGTCCTCACCACATGTCTGGAGCCTAGGCAGGGACACTGGGACCTCTCTCCATTCAGTCTCTCATCACTCAGTAGTCTAATCTGAGCTTCTTTACTGGCAGGCAGGTTCCAAGAGAAAGAAGATGGAAGCTGCAAGGTGTCTTGAGACATAGGCTTCAGAACTTGCACATCACTTTTGCCACAATCTGTTGGTCAAATCGAGTCATAAGACTGGCCCAGGTTCAAGGGAGTGAATGGCCACACCTCCTACTGGGGGCTTGATGGGAGGAGGGGCAACTTCACACTACAAAAGGGTGTGGACACAGGAGACATGCATGTGGACCATTTTATCAATTTACCATGGAGACCTTGAAAAGGGAGGTTATATTTAAATTAGAACAACCTAGTTCTAGTTACCCTGGTAGTGGTGGTGGGTTGTAGTTCCCATGAGGAAAGGACTATGCAATGTGCCTGGGATTTGGACTGTCTCCACTGCAGGGCACTGGAATGAGCAATGACTAATCTGTGAAGGGGGCCCCAGAGTTTGGACTCAGAAATAGAAACGCATAGGCTGATGTTGGAAGATCCAGCTAGAAGAACCTGAAAATTCAATATGGATTGAATTCAGGCTGCTGTTGGAAAAAGGACTGGATGAAGTAATATACATATACTGCTTTAGTACAGGATTTTCAAACTGTAGGTAGGAACTATTAACCAAAAAAACCAAACCAATTGCTGTCGAGTTGATTCCTATAGGAGACTGCAGAACTGCCCCCAAAGGGTTTCCAAGGAGTAGCTGGTGGATATAAACTACCAAACTCTTGGTTAGCACCAGGGCTCCAGGACCCATCGGTGGGTCTTAAAATTTAGTGGCTTGTGATCAGCATTTAAAAGACTAGAAAATACTCGAATATAGCACATACAAAGGTATTTTTCCTTAAAAGTTTTGATTCATTTATGTAAGTTCATGTACATGTGTAAAAAACCTAAATGAATCAACCTATTGCCATGGAGTCATAAAGACCCTATAGGGCAAAGTAAAACTGCCTCATAGGGCTTCCAAGGAGTGGCTGGTGAATTCAAACTGCCGACCTCTTTGGTTAGCAGCTGGGCTCTTAACCACTGTGCCACCAGACATCCCGTATATGTGTACTGAATAGCAAATAATTGGTAAAATATATTTCTTTCTATGGGTCATGATCCAAAGTCGGAAAACCACTGATTTAGCATATATAGGTGGGGAACGGGAGTATCTAATCCCTACCTCAGAAGAAACAGTGCGTTAACATCAGTTATCTTGTCACAGATACAGGATGGCAGAGAGTAAGAGGGGTAATTCTATGATGTGGGTGGTTTTGTGCATTCTAAGAGATTTCAAACAAAGGGAAACCTGAGCAGTAAGATTTTCTTTCTATATGCTAAAAAAAACTCCCTCACTGAAATCCTGAGAAGGAACAAAACTGGGTGGGTCCCGAACGCCTTGTGACAGAAACGTGTCTCCTCCAGCAGGCTACAGTAACATTCCTGAAGGCGAGACTTTCCACAGGGACCACACCACCTGATGTCATCGCAGATAATTATTTATTTGTTTGTTGTCAGGTTTCCTCCACTGGAATGTAAGCTCAGTCTTGTTTACCGCTGAATCGCAGTGGGGAGAACAGGGCGCAGCAGATACTGAGCGCCCAGTTAACCTCTGTAAATGCATGAATGAATGTCGGGATACAAGCTGGTGAAGCAGGGAAAGGAATTTCGTCCCAAGTGCCATATTTTACATCCAAAGCTTGTCACTGAATGTACTTTATAAACTGTTTCCATCTGTGCTTATTTTTCTTTCTAGCTGGTTCAGAACCCAATCCTGATCTTCTCTGCAAACACTGTGCTCTAGGTATTTTCAGCTTTTTGCTCAGCTGGACAGAGAAGTGCTACTGCAACCAATCAGGCCCCAGCCAGGCAGCACTGCAAAAAGGCAAGGAATCACTCTAACTTTGGTCAGCAGCCTTAAAAGATCATTCATAAAGAGGCTGGGCAGGGTTTGTGGGCTGAGGCAGCCCATTACCATTACCAGAGAAACAACAACTGATAGCAAACCAGGATTGTTGCTCTTACATCAAAAAGGCAATTCATTAAACAAGGAGGCCTCACAATGTTGTCAACCAAGGGTGAAGAAGAAATGCAGTGAAGAAAGAAGGACACACAATGGATATGGCTACTTTTTTTTTTTTTTTTATACTTTGAACATTAGCATTAAGTTGGTTACCGTACACATCCAAAGGCCCAGCATCTCCGGAATATCATGAAGCGGCACACCTTGTACCGGAGTCTCACAAGAATAAAATATACAATGCTACATCGAGTGGTTAAAAATACACAAAAAAGTAGTTTAAACAATCTATAAATTTTTTATACTTAAAATCATGATTGAGTTGAAATAATAAAAAAAAGTGCATTTCAATTGCTAAAAAACAAAAATATTGATAATAGTTAACACAAGGGGGAAAATCAGTACACTGAGGGATCTGACAGGATGCTGGAAAAAAGTGACTCAGGGAAGCTAAGCAAAGTGGGCTAGTTTGGAGATTCAGGAGGGGAGCTCAGTTCCACTTCACTGCAACTCCCTGGGGCCAAGCATCTCTCCTCTCCCTGGTATCCTTCCCATCTTAAGAGACCCTGTGCTACCTACCTGTCACCTCCACAACTGAAAGACTCCTCTAAACTTCTGTGCAGCATGAGAGGTACCTGCCCTACACTAAGTCCAACCTGACCTTCAATTGTGTCTCCGCAGAGAGGTAGGAGAGGGACACTGCCCTATTCTGGACTTGACATAAGTACCCCAGCCACGTGGCCTTAATCCTTATGACCTAGCAGGCAGAACAGGGACCAAGCAGCTTCTGTTTTGTCAAACTCCTTTGGACAAATAATCAACATTCAACAACAAGCTTTGTAAACCTAATGCTAAACAATTCCTGGCAAGCAAACTGGATTTTTTTTTTTTTTTAAGAAATGAGGAAAAGTGCAAGTGATTTCAGTACTGTAGGGAACAACAAAAATAAACAAATTACACCTGACCACCTGCTACCTAGACCAATCACAGCTTCAGTTTTGTTTTTTGTCAAGTGTTGGAGTTATGAGTAGACACCACTATCTACCTGTGGCTAGTATTGCTCAGGGTCAGACTTGGCTTGGGGAAAGGGGATCAGGCAGAAATCAGTTAAGAAAGCCATTCCAGGTATGAATACCTCCTGGCTCTATAGGTTAAATATTTACTTCTGGTGTTTCCCCTCAGCTGATTACTGACCTGCTTACTGGGAAGATGCTCCAGTGACTGATTCTGCCAG
This sequence comes from Elephas maximus indicus, assembly GCF_024166365.1. Classification (NCBI taxonomy): domain Eukaryota; kingdom Metazoa; phylum Chordata; class Mammalia; order Proboscidea; family Elephantidae; genus Elephas; species Elephas maximus. The sequence continues at coordinate 44,298,446 of NC_064837.1, read as the reverse complement.
AGAAGGAGCCCCAAGACAGGAAGCACCAAACCGGAATTTGCACGTGGAGGAGTGCCTGCTGCAGGGGACCTCCCACAGGTCAGAATGCAGAGTGTGAACTCGATGACTTGCTCCCTGGTGTAACAGATAATCCATCTGGAGCAGAGAAGACAAAGCATTTCCTCACTCATACTCCACAGTTAGCCCTGTCTCTCTCGTCCTTCTCAGAGATGTGACAGTCTGTGGTGGGGGTGAGCCTTGGAAGAAAGTAAGGACAGTAGCCTTCCTGCTCTGGCACTTGGCACATGATGGATCCTCCATGGAAAGGTCCTGGATTTTAATCTCCAGGCACTGTTATTTAACAAGCTATTTAGATACCTGACCCACTTTATGAATCCAAGGCACTCCGGGCCTTCACATCAATTTTTGCTGTGGGCTGGGCAATGACTACACTTAGTTATGGGGGGAAATGTCTTAAAAATCAAAATATATAAAGAAGCACTGAGCTGAGAGAGGATATCGTATAAAAGAGATTTAGAAGTGGCATCTTTCTTCAAAAGGTGGAGCATAAAGAAGCTATAGTACTTTATTGCTCCCTTGTGGACAAAGCCAGTACTGCTGATGAAAGAGAATCACACAGCCCATGTCTAGAAATAAATAAAACACGTATTGAAACTTATCACGGAAGATTGAGAAAACCATCAGATTTTCGGAGGCTCGGGATACAACTTTAGAAGTAAACATCAAAATTATGCCACAGTTTCTTTTTTAACCCAGTAATAAGATGAATAATCAAGCGTAGAAAAGGTATTTCTAGGAAGGTTAGAGGTTCTAGGAGAATAAACTACTTCCCACCAACTTTAAAAAGCAATCAAGCACAGTCTTGAGTCCCGTGCAGGAAGTGAGTTGGAGTCTCAGTCCTTCTGATCACACGGTCCCTGTCAGCTGTAAAAACAGGTAGGTAGGATGCTGTGTTCATTCAGAGGAGCTAGTATTCAGAAACAATTAGATTCTTTGGCACATCCAGTACAGAGACAGGCTCTTTAGTTGATCAAATCAGCTAGCACTGCAAGTTACTCAGTTTCCTTTTGAAGTTAAGCAAAATTCAGCTTCTACCCATTCTTGTCCCATGCCTACTTTCTACACCTTCCAAAGTCCCTTTCAAATAATTTGTGAGATCCCTGACCTCACCAGAGATGCTGAAGTCACTAGTGTGAAAGTAACCTGGAAGTGGAAATCTGGGGGACATTTCTTAGGGATAAGGACTCTCTCTGACACTTGTACCAAAGGTTTCCTATTAAAGATATAAAACAAGTCAACAGTCTGTCTCAAAGAATGTGAACCAAGGATGGCTCTCCACTGCTTTATTGTCTGGGACTCTGAAGGGAAAAGCCACAAATTTTAGATACTGTAGGTAGCCAGTTACTACCTGAAAGAGATCTATTTCTAGGTCATTAGTGGGGGAAAAGCAAGGCAAATTAAAGCAAAAAGTATTTTAAAACAACAAGAAATCTTTGTTACTTCTGTAACATAGAAATCTATCTTTTGCATTTTGTAAACTAATCTTCCCAAATAGCCTTCAAATGTGCTGAATTTATTATCAAACATAGCCAATTCTTACAATTTTGCACTGTCCAACCAAAAACAAGCTATCACAAGAACAAAAGGTTATGAATTTATTAAGAGCTGCCTTCTTAAGACTCCCACTCTCATGTGGTTAGTCAGTCTTGAAAACCTGAGTATTATTAGCTTTAAGAAAAGAGACGTGAGATTTTAAGTCAGTAAGAAAAGATTTTGACTAAGGCCAAAATACCCAATAGCATTCTTTCATTCACTTAAAACAAAACAAACAAAAAACACCACCACAACAACATAATCAAATTTTCTCCTTTTAAAGAGTTTCATTTGTTTTCGGTTTTGGAGGAGAACCAAAAGGGAGCAAGGGACTGGTTACAAAGCACAAATTCAATTTTGGCTGTGAAAGATGAGCCAATTGCTAAAATGTTTTCTCAATAAGATACTCATATCACATGGAGAACACACTGCAACCCCCTTTTTATTATACCCTTCACATATTATATTAATCATACTTTGAAAATTAATTAGATGAGAAAAACTAGAAAATCAAGTAACTGGAGGTTTTTGAGGGAAATGGGGATGAGAGAGATCAAGAATCAATAAAGGACTTCTGATAAACACAGAGCAATTCTGAATTAATACAAAAAAAAAAATTGGGTACAACCTTACAAAATGTTCTTGGGGAGAGAGACCAGGTGGGAACAGGGCAGAGCAACAGCAGCAGTCAGGATCCCTTCCTCAGAAAGGGGAGGCATTTAGGAAGACTTAAGATGAGAAGAAGATGTCCAAAAGAGATACGCAATGACCTTTCATCTTAAAGGAACGTCTCGTTTCCGGCAAAAGAAAAGAAAGCAAAGAGTAAGGTAAGGATAAAATCTTTCATCATTAGAGCTGTAATATGTGAAGAAATAAGATATAAATAAAAGTTAAAAATGTAATCTAAATGACATGGGAGAACAAAACAAATACGTTCAAAATTAATATCCAAGGTTTTACACCTAGTCTGTAGAGCTAAACCAATTGGAATAAGGGTGAATTCCAATACTCATGGAGAATGAAATAATCAGAGGTAGGATTTAGACCAGGAAGAAAATGTTCCAGGATGCTGGCTTTTTGAAGGCACTCAAGAACAGAGTGAGAGACACTGAAGCTGCAGTGAGAAAACAGAGGATTAGAAGAGAGGTGTATACTCACTTATCTGCCATAAAGAAATAAAAACAACTCCAGGAACATTGTGACAATACATATGTTATTGAATAACACATAGAGTATCAAGTTAGAAATCTACTTCATAAGTAGTTTCTTACAAGAATGTAGCTTCTACTTAAGAAACAAGAAAGAGAAGTTTGTTTTCCTGATATGCAACTCTGCAAAATAGTTTTGACTTAAATGGAGAATTTGAGAAATGGTACATTATCTTTAAAGTTGGGACAACCAAGGAATTTGACTTTCCTTTGAATCTTGCAAAACCTATCCTCTAAGACAAAAAGATCTGATCGTAAAGTCTATAAAAAGTCTAGAGAGTATAAAAGTATAGAACTGTAAAGTGGATATATTGATGGCAACTTTTATGGCTTCCATAGAAAGTATAGAGAGGATCTCTGGTTTGCTTTATCGAGGTAGTGTTCAGGGTTGAAAGGTCATTATTTATTACACATGCTACAGATAACAGGAGCAGGTTAGTTAGTTAGGGTGCTGTTATTGCATAATAATGCCACTATCTCTAATGGCTTATGACCTTTCGCTCCTGAAAAAAGGATCTTTTGAGAAATTTCCTATCTTGGTTTAGACAAAGGAAAATTAAAACCCAATATTTACTTGTTCAATTTTACAGTTGGAAGAATTAAAGTGAGTTGATTTTTTAATGGTAGATAGTTGATAAAATTTTTAAATGTAACATCCCCTTTTGCATTAAATACTTCCCATACTGTCTAGGACAGCATCAAAATGCTCATCATGTGAGTCGGCAATGCAATAAAAGTTGTCTTTTCTATACAGTAGCTCAAACAGAAGGGTTTCTCTAATTTTAGCTTTTTTTTAAAAAAACATTAAAACCCACCCACCATTCTGTGTTTTACCAACTGAAATCTGCAAGATGGCGTAAATATATATACATTAGCAATGGATTTCTATCTCTGCTTTGTTTTTTCAAAATTTAAAACTTCCAGTGAAATCAAAATAAAACTAGACATACACATCCTTTCAGTAAACATAAAAACTTTAAAAAAATTTTCAGGAAGTAAGAAATTCAAAGTTTACAAGCATCTCTTCAGAGCATTTTGCCTTCAGTGAGGAAGGACACTGAGGGACAATCAAATTATAGGAGAGTTCTACCACAATAAAAGGTATTTCTAGCAAGTGTAGCTTTAGAAAGATGGTACAACTATGGTAACGTCCATGCTCAGTCATTAATTTAAAACAGTTCATGTAAATGGTGGACTATAAAAGTATAAGTAACTGAATTGCAAAGGTTTCTTTGAACTATGGTTAAGTTTTATGTGGAAGCCTCCCCTGCTTGCTAAAAATAAGAATTAAATCACAAATATATGTGGAAACGAAGCCACATGCATTTAAGCTGTTCATCTTCTTTATTCAAATTTTAAAATCTAACTCAGCATGAGCCTACCTGACACAATTTGATAAAGCAGTAGCCTTTCATTAAGGCCAAGAAGAGTTTATATTTGAATGATAAATCTATGAGAAAAGAATAATGAGATGCAATGACACAAAAATGCAACGTCAACTCAAAAAAGTCCCTGTGAATTTTCCTCAAATAGGTCTTACTCCTAGCAATGATACAAGCCTTTGAAGACAGTAAAATTAAGTAATGGGAGACAGCCTCAACTGATATCAATATAATGCTGAAATGTGGCCTTTGTTGTCTTTAAAAGACTGACATAAGTACAGATAAAGGCTGAGAACTCAAACTGCTCCATAGGTCTTTTATTCACAAACAGATAGCAAGTAGGTAATAAGTTCTGAAGAATTCACAGGATGCTGTAGCATATGTGGGAGGGAACATGCCATGTAACGCAACTTTTATCGTCGTAAAGGACCCCAACCAAATTTTCAACCCTGAGTCTGAGTTTTGAGCATGTTAAACCTGACGATACGTATGTTTAAGGCTTAATCCTGCAGTTCTTATATTCGGAAGCATTAATGTCATGAAGATTCTTAATGCATTTCATTATTCACATTTAATACGACACTGATAAGGAGTCATTAAGTTTCTGAGCAGTTCTCCTGAAGACCACAAGTCCTAAGTCAGGGGAAAAAAACTAGGTGTTTACAGACTGTTCCACAACACTTTCAGTAAGAATTATACTGTGTGACAATGCCGATTTTTTAAAAAATCCTTTTTGCTTCTGTTAAGGATGGTGGTGATTATTTGCTTAATACTTTTGTTTTCCTATATAGCAGATATTTTCTTATGGCTATATTCACTTGAATGTAAAAATCAAAGATGACTACCTGAATTTTCCAGTGTATAATTATAGTACACCTCATTAAATTAAATGGTTGATTCAGTGATCTCAAGTCTAGAATTCGGAATTGCTGCCTAATACTGTAAATTTATTTAGAACAAAATAAGATATAGCCAATTAACTGAGGTATAATTTACATCTTTCCCCCCCCCCAACCATTTTAATATAACAGGCTTGATCATGAAATAGTGACATGTCTATGTAAAAATGTAGATTCACAAACTGGTCATGGAATGCAAAGGAGACTGGGGGGAGGGGAGCAGTAGCTACTAAATATATAACAGTCATAAGCAAAGAATTAACTTTCCTTGCTGGCTTGGGTACCTGGATATACCCAGGTATACCAAATACTAACATTCTTTAAAACCGACATCCAAAACAGGAAGAAAAGTATGTCTGAGGTACTTCTCTGCCTCATTCCAAAATTTTCCTATGCTCACTATAGAAGACAAAGGCAATAATCAGAAGGAAGAAATCTGGAAATATTAAACCAAAATACTAATAGAGAATGTGATATTTTTAAAATAGTAACTTAGCTTCAATCGAAAGAGTTCCATTTTCTCTCTTACCACAGAGTTAATCAGCCAGAAAAGTGCTTGAAGCATATCTGCACATTTAACTTAAAAATTAAAAATAAATAAAAGCCAGGATTCCGATTCAGGCAATGATTCAATAGCCCATGGACAAAAGGAGGAATGAACGAATTTGAAGATAAAAAATGAAAAGAGAGAGATCTAGCCTTGGCTAGAACTCAGTTCTCTAAGATGAAGAAATACAAAAGTGTTAGTTAGCTGTACTGAGTCAGGTCTGGATCAACTGATCAGTTAAATATAACCAGCGTGTGAGTCCTTCTGTTCAGCCTTTCCTGTAACAGGCTCCTGATTGACCATTCTCTTTTGAAGTTCCCCAAACTTTAAAAAACTAACCTGCCTAAAAGGTATTGGAGGGCTGCTGTCCTTACCAGCTATGAACGACAGGATCACGTAATTATTTGCAGAAAACAGAGCAGCAGAACTTCGGAGTTTCCCTCACTACAATTTAAATCGTGTTAGTATAGCTCAAAGTTGTGGATATATTCAGTGATATAACTGATAGTTTAAAACTCGTGTCCAATTTGTGTTCTCACCCAATTTCTCTTCAGTCACTATCAGCAACATTGTTTGTGATTTCAGTTTACTATTTTATCTTCTTATAACAATTCTAAAAAAAATAAAGCAACCTCAAAATGGGCAGTGTATTACAGGAGACTTAATTTGTCATCCCATAAAAGGATGTGAGCAATAGATGTGACTGAAATGAAACAATCTCCACTACTTCCTCCTCTTGATGGTGAACAGCTTTACTCAGATTTTCAAAACATGCAAGCTCTTAGGTGACCTCCCTAGAACAAGGCCCAACCCTCTGCAACTCATTTCATTTCACGCACTGACTAAATTAAATGAAACACGGAGGACAGGAGCACGTCAGTGAGCCTAACAGGCATTTAAGTATTAAGTAGGGAATCAAAACTACCAAGAACATATGCTAAGTTCTGAAAGCAAAACCTCATTTTTGTAGTAACCTGGTCTGGAGACCCTCTCAGATACATCTAGTCTCTGAAGCACCTTTGCGTTGTACGGATGTAAGAATAATTTTGAACTATAGAAGTTATATCCATCTTTAAGAATCACATTTTGATGATTATAAAAATTTTTTTCTATTTTACAACATAGGTCCAGCTACACTGAAAAAATTACACCGCTTATTGAAATACATTTCCATTTTAGAAACAGACTACTAAAGAAGTCTATACAAAAACTCTAAAATAATTTCTGTAGTAAAATAAAGAGTGCATTAGGAGAGCTACACAAAGAAGAAAATTTTTGTCTTTCTCTATAATGCTTGATATACTGTGATACGTGGCCAGCCCAACACTGCAGCCAGCACCAAAAGCTGAAAAGAATTCCTTACGATACACAGTGATACAATTAATGCTCTGGATTAATCTCACAGCCTTCCCGATTAGTACAAAGGACACCAGGCCTGTCCCCTCTTTGAGGAGAAGTCCAGGATATAAAAGCAAGCATACCTCATCAGCTGATATGAAATTATAAAATTTCACAAGTCTTAGTATTTGAAATTTATAAAAGTCACCAGAAAATGCAAGCAAATTGGGCGTTAGTTCAGTGGTTCCCCTGGTTAGATGACAGTTTCCTCTGGGAGCTCAAGGTTGTCTTCTGGTTCATTCCCTTGGATCTTCTGATCTACCAAGACAATGACAAAGCTCTTGGTGAGGGCTGAGGAGAGTCTGACAGCTACAGAAATGCTCACCAACTCCCTCCTTGCAAGTCACATATAGGAACTCAATTCCTGGAGAACACACTTGAGGAGACGGATGTTAATGATGCTGTGCTGAACTGTTCTTCTCCGCCAGGTGCCGCAGAAAGTTGTCCTCACTCTGGCCTCTATGATTTAAAGGCTCGCTCTTAAAGAGAGCTGGAGGTGGGGGGAGGTGAGGGACTGGAGGGATGGGAAGGTGGTGTGGGTGGTGAGGGTGTGGGTGGATGTGAAGGTGTGAGAAGGGGTGGGGGATAGGCCGAGGGGGAAGAGTGCTTACAGGATTCATATTGATTGGAGGGACTGGGGTTGTGGGTGTGTTCACCACAGAAGGAACTGGGGTGGCTGGGGAAGTTGTAAGTGGGATCTGGACAGCAGGTGGCACATTCACAGGGCTGGTCACCCGAAAGCACTTCTCCTTGTGGGCCTTAAGCATGTTGGAGAAGCGAAACCGCTGGCCACACACATCACATGGATAGGGCTTCTCGCCTGTGTGAGTTCTGCGGTGCCTCTTCATGTTGGGGCGGCTGGTGAAGCTTTTGCCACAGATTTCACAGATAAAGGGTTTCTCTCCTGAGATGAACACAGACACGCAAAAAAATGATTAACATGCCAGACAGTAATTATGTGCTCATACTATTCCTCATATTAAAAAAGGAGATTACCACTCATCCCCCTTATTGCATATTATGTTCTAAGAATCATAAAGGAGTCCCCCAAATTTGGGACTTACCAAATCAGAGCAGATATGAGTAAAACTTATACATAACCTACCATCTGGGTTTGGTTTTTTTTTTTTAAAAAGCGGTATTTACAAGTAGTGATCCTTCACTTCCTACGCAAATTTCACATCTTACATGAATAGTTGTTCAAGTGGCTTTCCTGTAACTAACACCACAGATGAATCCTTCATTTCAGTTTAGCCAAGTTAATCTGTAAGCAACTTCTGACATTCCAACCCAAAGTAAGACTTTGTTCCAAATACCCCATGGAGCAAATCTGTCTCTTCACGTTTTGCTGTTGTTAGGTGCCGTGGAGTTGGTTCTGAGTCACAGCGACCCTATGTACAATAGAAGGGAACACTGCCCGGTCCTGCGCCATCCTCAAAATCATTGCTACGTTTGAGCCCACTGTTGCAGCCACTGTGTCAATCTTGTTGAGGGTCTTCCTCTTTTTCACTGGCCCTCTATTTAACAAGCATGATGTCCTTCTCCAGGGATTGGTTCCTCCTGATAACATGTCCAAAGTATGTGAGACCAAGTCTCACCATCCTGGCTTCTAAGAGCATTCTGGCTGTACTTCTTCCAATATAAATTTGTTTGTTCTTTTGGTAGTCCATGGTATAATCAATGTTCTTCACCAACACCATAACTCAAAGGCATCAATTTTTCTTCGGTTTTCCTTATTCACTGTTTAGCTTTCATACACATATGAGGTGACTGAAAATACCATGATTTGGGTCAGGCAAACTTTAGTCCTCAAATTGTTTTCTAATATTTTAAAGACGTCTCTTGCAGCAGATTGGCCCACTGCAATACAATGTTTGATTTCTTGACCGCTGCTTCCGTGGGGGTTGATTGTGGATCCAAGTAAAATGAAATTCTTGATGACTACAATATTATCTTCTTTTATCATGCTCTCACTTATTGGTCCAGTTATGAGGATTTTCTTTATCTTGAAGTGTAATCCATTCTGAAGGCTATAGCCTTTGACCTTCGTCAGTAAGTGCTCAAGCCCTCTTCACTTCCAACAAGCAAGGTTGTGTCATCTGCATATTACAGGTTGTTAATAAGTCTTCCTCCAATCCTGATGCCACGTTCTTCTTCATATAGTCCAGCTTCTTGGACTATTTGCTCAGCATACAAATTGAATAAGTATGGTCAGAGGATACAACCCTAATACATACCTTTTCTGATTTTCAACCACTTAGTATCCCCTTCTTCTGTTCGAACAACTGCCTTTTGGTCTATGTACAGGTTCCTCCTGAGCACAATTAAGCGTTCTGGAATTCCCATTCTTTGCAATGTTATCCATCATTTGTTACGATCCACACAGTCGAATGCCTTTGCATAGTCCATAAAACACAGGTAAACATCTTTCTGGTATTCTCTGCTTTCAGCCAAGATCTACCTGACTGTAGCAATGATATCCCTTGTTCCATGTCCTCTTCTGAATCCAGCTTGAACTTCTGGCAGTTCCCTGCTGAGGTACTGCTGCAACCACTTTTGAATGCTCTTCAGTAAAATTTTACTTGTGTGTGATATTAACGATATTGTTCAATAATTTCCGCATTCTGTTGGATCACCTTTCTTTAGAATAGGCAAAAATACGGATTCTTTCAGTCAGTTGGCCCGGTAGCTGCCTTCCAAATTTCCTGACATAGGTGAGTGAGCACCTCCAGCGCTGCATCTGTTTGTTGAAATATCTCAGTTGGTATTCCATCAATTCCTGGAGACTTGTTTTTCGCCAATGCCTTCAGTGCAGCTTGGACTTCTTTCTTCAGTATCACCGGTTCTTGATCATATGTTACGTCCTGAAATGGCTGAAGGTCAACCACTTCTTTTTGGTCCAGTGACTCTGTGTATTCTTTCCAACTTCTTTTGATGCTTCCTGTGTCATTCAGTATTTTCCCGGTAGAATCCTTCAATATTGCACCGTGAAGCTTGACTTTTTCCCTCAATTCTTCCAGCCTGAGAAATGCCTAGTGTGCTCTTCCCTTTTGGTTTTCTAACTCCAGGTCTCTGCATATTTCATTATAACACTCTGTCTTCTCAAGCTGCCCTCTGAAATCTTCTGTTCAGCTCTTTTACTACATCATTTCCTCCATTCACTTTAGATACTCTATATTCAAGAGCAAGTTTCAGAGTCTCTTCCGACATCAATTTTGGTCTTTTCTTTCTTTCCTGTATTTTTAATGACCTTTTGCTTTCTTCATGTATGATGTCATTTCACAACTTGTCTCGTCTTCCATCATTAGTGTTCAATGCATCAAATCTATTCCTGAGATGGTCTCTAAATTCAGGTGGAATTTACTCAAGGTTGTACTTTGGTTCTTATGGATTTGTTTTCATCTTCTTCAGCTTCAACTTGAACTTGCATATGCGTAATTGATGGTCTGTTCTGTAGTCAGCTCCTGGCCTTGTTCTGGCTGATCCTATTGAGCTTCTCCATCGTCTTTTTCCACAGATGTAGTTGATTTGATTCCTGTGTATTCTATCTGGTGAGGCCCAAGTGTATAGTTGCCATTTGTGTTGCTGAAAAAGGTTATGTGCTGTGAAAAAGTCATTGGTCTTGCAAAATTCTATCATGTGATCTCCGGTGCCATTTCTATCACCAAGGCCATATTTTCTAAAAACTAATCCTTCTTCGTTTCCAACTTTCATATTCCAATCACCAGTAATTATCAATGCAACTTGACTGCATGTTTGATCAATTTCAGACTGCAGAAGTTGGTAAAAATCTTCAGTTTCTTCAGCTTTGGGCTCAGCGGTTGCTGTGTAAATTTGAATAATAGTCGTAGTAACTGGTTTTCCTTATAGACGTATGGATATTATCCTATCACTGACAGCATTGTACTTCAGGATGGATCGTGAAATGATCAGAAGTAGATCACTATGTCTTTCTTCCTAGTCTGTCTTAGTCTGGCAACTCTGCTGAAGCCTGCCCTGCCAAGCTGGACAGTGACCCTGCTGGTATTTGAAATACCAGTGGCATAGCTTCCAGCATCACAGCAAAACACAAGCCGCCACTATATGATAAACTGAAAGACGAGTGGTGGTCTTTGTGCTTATTCATATATAATCCTTAGTACATAGCTTACTTTTTGGTTTTGGACTTCGAAAACACCGCTCCTATAAAGATTACAGTCTAGGAAACCCCATGGGGCAGTTCTACTCTGTCACATAGGGTCGTTATGAGTCAGAAACCACCTGAAGGCACACAACAACAGCAACAATTCTTTACAGGAACAGATGGTCAGGGCTTTTCTCCCATGGAGCCGCTGGGTAGGTTTGAATCACCAACCTTTCGGTTAGCAGCCAAGAGCCTGACCATTGCGCCACCAGCGCTCCTTAACCACTAGTACTATAATACTTTTCTGTTTCCCATTCACTGCCACTGCTAGGCTCACTCTGTGATGCATATTCATTTTTCTAGATAAATTCTGAGCTCAGGTTGTTTTCCTTCCTTTTCACCCTCTTCCAATCATCCTGAAAACTTCAAATTCTATGTGAAATAAAATTCATTAAATAAATTATGGTACATCCACCTGAGACAAAGTGCCATTAAAAAGTGTTACAAGTATAGAAATTTAAAAATTAACATGAAAACATATATTAAGCAAAACGAACAAGTTATAAAAATGTATGCATAGCATTATCTACTTTTTTTTCCAGAGTGTCAAAAAGAAACTTTATTAATTTTATGATAGCCTCTTAGTATTATCTCCTTTTAAGGAAAAAACATGCATAGAAAAAAATATGGAAAGAAATACAACAAATGTTACCAGCAACCATCTCTAGGTGCTGGTAACTACGGGTGATATTTTACTTTATTCTTTATGCTTATTTACATTATCTGGTTTTCTAAAATAAACATTATTTACTTGTATGATAAAGTGTTTTAAAAAGCGTACCTATTTGATAACCTATCAAAGCTCTTACCTACCTTCTCCTTGACTCTCCAGATTTATTATTCTTCACTCCCACAGCCACATAGAAACAGAGTAATATGCAGAGTGAATGACCTAATCTTTGAATTATTACACAGAATTTTTTTTTTTTATAGTATAAGCAAACCTCTCCACTAGCTTCACTAATCACTTCTTAGGTATACCACTTTATTCATGAACGTATGTATTCACTGGAAGCGTACTGAATGTATGACATTTAGCTTTCTGTTGTTCGCCAATCCTGGATCTTTCTAATCATCTTTCTTTTGTAGTCTTCTAGCCTATAGTGACTTGCCGTAGAAAAACCAAAAACTATTAGAACTGGTCCACCACAAATCCATGGATTCAAATTAAAATGAGTCCCTTTTACTGCTTAATCATCTTTTATTCATTTCTTGATGTCCTACCAAAATTTTCACATGTGGTTGTTCCAGACCTTGACTTGGCCTAAACTCACAATCGCACCCACCTCTAACATTATTCAGAGTAGATGGCCCCATCTCTTAACTGTGCTGACGTTAAGGTTCTCCTGAAGCCTCAAGGTAAGACTATACTGCGGCTGAAATAAAGAAGTATCAAAATGTAACACTGAAAATCAACCGCCTGTACAATGCTCCACTTTAAGGAAGAGCTGGTAAATCGGTGGCTGGAAGCTATAGTAGCAGCCAAGTCCATTGAGGTAACTAGGAAAATAAATCAATGCATCTAAAGATTAACCTAACGATTACACAGAGATAAAGGCAACCTAACTGTAAGAAACAGTATTATGATGAATCCGAAGAAAGGTCATTATAAATGAAGGCAGAGAATCTGCAGGGAAGACAGAAAAGATCAGGAATTTGACTAGTTGCCTCTTATACTGCTCAAGGGAAAGGGCCATCTGGCCAACAAAGACAAGCATTCCATTCTGCTTAGTATGTATTCTTGAGTGGCATCAGAGATCCGTATCTATACAGCTAGCCTAAATCTCTCGCTTAAGCTTCAAACCATTTTTCAAACTGCCTACTGGACATCTCCACTTGAATGGCCCCTAACCTACTGCCGTGGAGTTGATTCTGACTCATAATGACCCTACAGGACAGAGAAGAACTGCCTACTAGGGTTTCCAAGGAGTGGCTGGAGGATTTGAACAGGCCACCTTTTGGTTAACAGCCTATGTCTTAACCACTACGCCACCGGGGCTCCTGAACAGCCCATTAAAAAAAAAAAAAAAACCAAACCCATTGCTGTTGAGTTGATTCCGACTCATAGTGACCCTACAGGACAGAGTAGAACTGCCCCATACAGTTTCCAAAGAGTGCCTGGTGGATTCAAACTGCAAACCTTTTGGTTAGCAGCTGTACCTCTTAACCACTGTGCCACCAGAGTCTCCCCAAATGGCCCATAAATACCTGAAAACTAACAAGACAAAATTAGACACATCCTCCTACCTAGCAAAGCTGCTCCTCCCTCCACTATTCTCTATCTTGGCAAATGGTATCCAAGCCCCAAATCTGAGACTAACCCTTGATTCTTCGCCCCCACACCACTCATATCCAATCAATCCCCAAGTTCATTTGACTCTACCTTGCTTATCTCTTTAATTTTACCCACTGCTACTACCAGATCATCTGAATTACTGCAATATCCACCTGACTGGTTTTACCATCTCTGTGGTTAAGAGCTACGGCTGCTAACCAAAGGGTCGGCAGTTCGATCCACCAGGCGCTCCTTGGAAACTCTATGGGGCAGTTCTACTCTGTCCTATATGGTTGCTATGAGTTGGAATTGACTCAACGGCACTGGGTTTGGGTTTTTTCTTTTTTTTTTAATTCTTGCTCCAGGAGTCCCTGAGTGGTATAATGGTTAATGCACTTGGCTGCTAACTGAAATGTTGGAGCTGTGAGTCCACCCAGAGGTGCACTGGAAGAAAGGCCTGGTGATCTACTTCCAAAAAATCAGCCACTGAAAACCCTGCGGCACTCAGTTCTACTTTGATAGACCTGGGGTCACTATGAGTTGGAGCCGCCTCCATGACAACTGGTTTGGTTCTTCTTTGTACCCTCCAATCTATTCTCCACACTGTAGACAGAGCGACCTTTCAAACGTCAGAGAAGATCTAAGACGACGTGATAAACATTTACCAATCACCTACTGTGTGCCAAGCACTGTGTGTGAATTTCACAATTTCTGCCTTCAAAAAACTTATGTTCTGTCCAGTCCCCCAGTTTCCCGTTGAGTAACGAGACGTTGAACCCTAAGTGACTCAGTTAGAACTAAGAGCCTATCCAAGAACCATCAAATTAAAAGAAGAGAATCCGTTAAATACTCTGATATATCCTGGTATATCCACTTAGGTTATGGCTTCAAAATTATCATTATCTCCTGAGGTTTAATTTAACTAATTTAGCTCCTCTCAGGACTCCTCATCTAACCTAATCCTTAAAACCCTGAGCGGCCTCTGCTCTGAATGGGAAAGAAGCCCTCCGGGCAGGCATTTTTCTTTGGACTTCAACAGACAAATGGGAACTAATGAGATGCAGTCCTGAGCAGAGTCTCCTCACCCTAGTTAAGTAAAAAGAAGAGCAGGCTAAGCAAGATAATCTTTGTGGTTCTTCCTAGCTCTGCTACTCTGGCAGACTAATAGAACCTAGAATCCCATGATCAGATTTTTTTTTTTTTTTTAAAGAAACCTGAAACATTTCCATGCTACTCAATTTGTACAAACACAGCTAATCATAAAATGTCAAGTTAGGACTGAGATATAGTGATAGAATTTACAGGGGAGCTATTATTTTAGCTAGTTCCTTGGAAGATGGACAACCAGATGATTAAGGTTCAAATCCATGCTATAGAGCCTATGCCCCTAAAAACACAAAGTGGCTACAATATTATTTAACCATCCTCAAAAGTAGTAAATTCTGGTAAATCAAATCCAGCCAAACTTTAAGAATATTCTATTTAAAGCAGTCAGTGTCCTCCATCTCTTTAAGGTCACGTCCTTCTGAGAGACCCTTTCCTTAGAAATATAACACGTGCACATACATAAAATAATTTTCACACAATCTCAGGAGCTCCTGAACCATTCTAGAAAGGCATTATAGGTAAAGAAGCCATTATATAAAGGTACACATAAATAACCCTTTTTTTTTTTTTTTTAAATAAATAGTCATGAAAGACTGATTTCCCAGTAATATACATCTGTATTTTTATATATCAGGTTCACTTAAAGTGGAGTTTTCATTTAAAACGTAAATTTTGTGGTTTAGATTTTTAAATAAACACACCCACGGACTAGTCATCAACAAGTGCTTGAGACACATCTGTACTTTTCCCGAGAAATTCTTACCAGTGTGTGTTTTCATGTGTTCGTCGAAGTACTGCTTCATGTTGAAATCCTTGCCACACCACTGGCACATGAACTGTTTGTGCCCAATGTGGATGCTCATGTGGGAGCGTAGCTGGTACTTGTACTGAAACCTTTCGTCACAGTTCTGCATTGGACACAGTGGAGATTTTTGAATGCCAAGCATAGTAGCCTTATGTGAGCCCACCCTAACAGTCTCTGAGATTAGGTTTATTTTTCATACCCAAAACAGAACTCGTTTGCGTCGACTATTTGGTTCTGCTATCTCTATGTGGTTGAGTTATTAATAAAGGGGAAATTTTCTTAACTAATTGTCACTGAGGTATACTCAACTACTCTGAAGAGTGGAGGAAAGAAAAATAACTCACTGTGTCTCATGTTCCCAAATGTAACCTAACCTAAGAGAGTTAACAACATTAAAAAGGATATCTCTCTACCTACCAGTGAAATAATACACAAAGCTCAGAGCCCATGGCTGAAGGTTTTGTGGAAAAGCAGTCTTGTACCCTGTACTACAGAACACCCCTCTCTCACTGCCTCACCATATACACAAACGCTCCCAGGCACATTCCTTACCTCGCATCTGAAGGGCTTCTCTCCAGAATGCTGCAAGGAGTGCACCTTGAGTGACATACTGCGCTTGAATGATTTTCCACAGGTTTCACATGTAAATGGCATGTCTTTTGTGTGTGCTGCAACACAGAGTGCACTTTATAAGTCCACCAAAAGATAAATGTCCTACTGTAAAGCAATTATGCCATTTTAATTTTCTATACCCTAATTTGTGAGGCTTTAATAGTAGTGTTCTGAAAGAAAAATAAATAACAACGTTGAAAAGAAACCTGGGTGTGGAAAACTACACTGTCCAATTTGGTGATGCTTACTGAAGACATGTTGCATTTAGTTTCAACAAGTCAAAACTGATTAATATAAGGCAGTTTTCTCATATCCTGCCTAATCTGTAGCAGAAAAAGCATGCCAAATAACAAGAGGGAATTATAGATGTGAGAGAAAAGCAGCAGAAAAAACTTACCAACCATGTGTTTCCTCACATGAGCCATAGTATAGAACTTCTTCTCACAAATTTCACAGGAAAATTTCTTTTCTGCATATCCATGGACGATCTTGATATGTTCATGAAGGGACCAGAGTTTCTTGAACGATTTGTTACAGGAAACACACTGAGCAGGATAAACAGAAATAATCTTTATTTATAGGGGCTTGCAGAAAGCCATACCTGCCTACTGGCAGATGGAATGGGTGTGCTTTTGATTCATGGCACAAAGCCAGAGCCCAGACAAATGCTATTCTTCCACAGAGTCCAGATTCCAACACCAACATCTGTATGTTCTATTTTCCAAGATGCACCTTTCAGAGACACTTTGGGAGTATGAAAACAATAACAAAAACTAAGACAAGAAGAAACAGAAAGTTCCACTAATATCAAAGGGTTGACTATTATCGAGTTTCTATTGTACCTATTAAAAGAACCTTCCCTCTTTTTAATACATGGATTACTAAAAGCAGCTTCCTCCTATATACATGGGTTTCAATGCAGTTAGTGGTGTTTAGTAGAGAACATAAACTAATGTTAAATTAGTACAAAAAGAAAATTTAATAAAATCTGTATCAATGATTATAGGCCTGTAGGGGTTTTTGTACCTCAGAGAATATATAGTAGCACAGGTAATTGAGATTTTACTGTATTTTCCCAAATTTAATTTATTCTATTAAATTCCTCTCTGGCAGAATTTAATGTAACCTCTAAACTGTTAGTTCTGCTCTCTCCTTCCCTTATAGCCCAGTTCCAGATCTCTCTTCCATGCATCTACAGGAAACACACGCAACTCTGCCTAGTTCCTTGTATCATTAATAGCCTGGAATATCCAGGTATAAAGTGTATCAAAACAAAATACTTCTAGTTAAAGCAAAACAATACCAGAAAGTTTTTGGTAGTCATCAGACTCTGGGGTACCAAAGGGAACAAGTTAGTATTCCCTGAAAATAAAGATCCCCGAACATCACTGTCACTTCAGGAAATAAGAAACCCTGGGAAGGATTCGAGGCGTAAGCCTTAGGTTGGATATTGCTCTAGGGGAGGCCAGACTACGCCCGTAAGCCATTTTGTAGGGAAGGGTTTTCATTTTTACTTCTTACCAGGTCGTCAAGACTATTAGGATCTCTAGGCAGAAGTAAAGCACCACATTCTTTAAGAATGTGAAGAAAGTTCAGTTATCAGAATCCACAAAGTCTAAACACAAGTTTCAATGTATTACAGTGAGAAATAGTAAAGACAAAGGATTTATTAACTCTCTTCTGTAACTTAATAAAGCAAATTTAAGTAGGAAGCTATACAGATCAAGAATGCCTTTTCAACAATGAACCCTTATGGAACCTAAGTTTGACCCCTAGGGTGCAGCACTGCGTTCCACTCCTGTGCAGCTGGCGAGGGCACGGGAGGTTGCTGCAGGATACGAACAAAACTCAGTCTTCTTTTACTTACCCAACGTGTCAGAGATCAAGTCACAAATGATGAAATAAAAAGCAGTGAATTTTTAACAAATGGAATTTATATTTTTTAAAAGTCTCTTTAAAGTAAAGCAATGATCCCAGTTGTTGATTAAAAGCAATAGAGGAAAAGTAAAACTTAGAAATACTAGAAGCACACCAAAAAACAAACCAAACAATCTCACCTTTTTAAAGAAGTTTAGATTAAAATAGCACAAAGTATTTCTTTTATATAGCTTAGGGAGACATTAATATACTTACCTTTTATAAATGTCATTAATATACATTCACGAGTACAAACACAATATAGTTGCAATCCGCTCAATATAGCACAGTTAGCGTACCTCTTAACCTACAACCATACAGTCCTTTCAAGACACCAGCATGGTTTGAGTACCATGTTTTGTAACTGTTAATGTGCTGTACTGTAGCTTTATGCAACCCTACTGCCAGGTGGGCAGCATTTTCAAGCAGCTTAGCCTTGTTTAAAGTTTGCACTTTCCCATGGGCTCAGCCTCTTGACAAATTTAGTGCTGTCATCTCTCCACTGGTAAAAGCAAACTCACTCCTGGAGATCTTCCATTTCCACCGATCTGAGTCATTACAGTTTTTGTCCCCATCAGATGTACTAGAATCTGGCATCCTTTTAAACTTTGAAAGGGACCTTTCTCTACTCCTGACCCTTATTCAATCTCCCCCAACCTTGACAGAGAAGATGCCAGAGTGAATTATATTATGTGTCCTAAAAGAGTCCTAAAACAGCGACTCTCAGTGCACAGAGGTGTTGACTTTACCTCCTGGTTAATCACCTATAACAGATTCCCCTTCCAACGGACCTGGGTTCCCACTAGTCCAGTGTCAGTTAAATTTAATGTTTTTAAAATAAGACAGTAAGACTCAGTTTTGAAAAAGACCAAAGCAGGAGCTTGTGAAAAAATGCACTGTGTGAAATCTGTCCCTTCAGCCTCTACTGTATTTATTCTCTTGGGCAGATACCAGGTGAGTCTGAACAGCCAGGTTCTATCCTGGAAAGTTTGCCCTCTCGGTGAGGAAACCTACCTGAATATTTTTTTCACAGTCTGTTTGCTGGTGAAGGGACAGCTCACTTTCCAGGACAAACTTCTTGCCACATTTATCACAGATCTGCATGCGCCTGTGAGTAACGTTCATGTGCTTCTCCAGGTACCAGCGAGTATTAAACACCCTGGGGCACTTCTCACAGGTCAGAGTCTCTTTCTCTTCACACTTAGCTTTCTGCACTGGTGCTTTGGGCTCCTTTGTGGCCCGCTTCTTACGCTTAGGTGGCTCTACACTCTTCCTACGACCTCTTGTAGTTCTGGGAGTAGGGGAAGTGGTAGCTGCAGCAACAGAGGCAGCTCTCCTCCTTCTCCTTTGTGCAACGCTGACTTTCTCCACTATCTTCTCCTTTTTCTTCTGCCTTTCGTTCTCTCCATAGTCACTGCTGTCATCTGTGGCATCTTCCTCACTCTCTTCCTCTTCATCCTCACTGCTTGTCTTAAGAACAGGAGTCTCTTTGGACTGAGAAGAGACACCCTTTTCCCCTTTAGATACATTTAATGTTTGATTATTAAGGTTTACCTCCACTATGATCTGCTCCCTTTTGTAAGAGACTTCTTCATCCTCCTCCTCTTCTGTGTCATCAGAATTCACCTGGTCTTCTTTAACAGCATGCACGCTGGACACTGATCTTGTCTCCCTGAAATATGGCTGTTCCTCTGTTTCGTGGAGATGTGGTTTGCTCATCTTGGTGTCCACTAACACAGAATAAGGACTTCCTGATTCCCTTTTGTACACTTTGGTGGACAGGTCAAGTTCTTGGTTGGCACCATGATAAAAGGTAGATGGCACTTGACCACGACGACTATCTTCTTGTGCCATCCCTGCTACATGCACAGCACAATTTTCAACCAGCTCTTGACAAGAACTGGTCATGTGGCTCATTGGTAAGTGGCCCAATTTATTAAGCAGTTCAGACTACAGAGAAATAGCAATAAAACAGGGTAACTATTAAGACTCCAATCTTTTTCCATCCATAAAGAATCACTCAAATGAAAAAGATCTTCCTGGAATCTGTGCGCAATTCTTCCAGTGTTACAGCACCAAAGCATAAGTCAAAAAGATTTGGTATTATGGCAAGAGCAGAGCACTAGCGATTTTTCTTCTGAAGAGAGCTGCAAATGGCTTGGAGCATCTTATCTACAAACAAAAAAGCAAAGAGGAAAAACAAAAATCAGATACCACTATTTCCTTCTTACAGAACGTAGTTAAATCATACAGCAGGCATAGCTCAAAATTAATTAAACTTTATGTACAATGCTTTGTACTGCTAAAATGGCTCAGTATTGGCCATTATTTTACTGGGTTACATGAAATCAACAAATACTTTCTATTAGAATGTAAATCCTATAACAGCAAGAGTCACATTTGTCTAGTTCATGAAGGTATCCTCAGAGCTTAGAACAGTGCCTAGCACAGAGTAGGTGTTCAGTAAATATTTGATAAATAAATGAGTATGTACCATCACATAACATTCATTAGACTAGATGCTATGACATATATTGATACGGCTGAATATATGGTCTCTGTCCACAAGGAGTTTACAGTCCAATTATACAACAAATATGAGTCCTGCACAAAACACACAAAGGCTTTATGCTGTGTGACTTTCTTTTCAATATTAATCACAGCCATCCACCACAGTGAAAGAGAGAGAACAAAGGTATAGTGGGCTAGGCACTTTGGATCAAAGAAATAAAGCAGCTAATTGCCATAATTATAGAAGAGAGGGAAAATGTCCCTGGCTTTAAAAAATTTATAATCTAGCAATAGACATTATTGTTTTCAGGTTTACTTGGGTAAGTTCCAAGTTGCTAAGTATTTTAAAATTTGTTCTATACATAGCTCACTAGATATACTCAAAAAACTGGGTGATTTGTCAGTTGCATATAAGCTGAAATTCTAAGAAATAGTAACCATCAAGTTGATATGGTTCCAAGAAAAATAAAACCATCCATGAAAAAAAAAAGATTAGACAGGCACATAATTTGCTTTGTGACATATCTCACACTGCTGTTTCGCCAACCACCTAACCTCTGAGTCATCTGAATATTACTGCGAGCGCATACCCTGTCTAGATGACAAACGGAAGGAAGCTAATATTTACTGAATGCCTGCTATGCCAGGTACTGTATAAGTGTTTATTATTCATTATCTTTATATAATGCCTACCACAAAACAGTAGGGTAGAGTTTTCTTAAATTTTACTGTGCTTTAGGTGAAAGTTTACACAGCAAATTAGTTTCTCATTCAAAAATTTATACACAAATTGTTTTGTGACATTGGTTGCAACCCTTGCAATGTGTCAGCACTCCCCGCCCCCTTCCACCCTGGGTACACTGTGACCATTCATCCAGTTTTCCTGTCCCTTCCTGCCTTCTCGTCTTTGATTTTGGGCAGGTGTTGTCCATTTGGTCTCGTATACTTGATTGAACTAAGAAGCACATTCCTCATATGTGTTACTGTTTGTTTTATAGGCCTGTCTAACCTTTGGCTGAAAGGTGGACTTCGGGAGTGGCTTCGGTTCAGAGTTAGCAGGGTGTCTGAGGGCCATAGTCTCAGGAGTTCCTCTAGTCTCTGTCAGATCAGTAAGTCCCGTCTTTTTTTTTTTTTTTTTTTGGTGAATTTGAATTTTGTTCTACATTTTTCTCTCACCACCCTCTACTGTGATACCCGTCAAGAGTAGTCAGTCATGGTAGCTGGGCACCACCCTAGTTCTTATGAGGCTCAGGCCGGTGGAGGCTGGGGTTCACGTGGTCCATTAGTCCTCTGGACTAATACATTCCTTGTGTCTTTCGTTTTCTTCATTCTCCTTTGCTCTGGAAGGGATGGGGCCAGTAGACGTATCTTACGCCGCTGTTCACAACTTTTAAGACCCCAGACGCTACTCACCAAAGTACGATGTAGAATATCTTCTTTACGAACTATGTTATGCCAACTGACCTACATGTCCTCCGAGACTATAGTCCCCAGCCCTTGGCTCCTGTAACTCAGTCCCTCAAGGTGTCTGAATATGTCCAGGAAACTTCTATGACTTTGCCTTGATCAGATTGTGCTGACTTCCTCTATACTGTGTGTTGTCTTTCCTTTCACCAAAGTCAATACTTGTCTACTATCTAGGTAGTGATTTCCCTTCCCCACCCCTCCTCTGCCTTGTAGCTATCAAAGTTGGTTTTTTTCTGTGTGTAAACCTTTTCTTGAGTCTTTATAACACTAGTCTCATGTAGTATTTGTCCTTTTGTGACTGACTTATTTCACTCAGCATAATGCCCTCTAGATTCACCCATGTTGTAAGATGTTTTGCAGAGTCATCATTGTCCTTTACCATTGCATAGTAAAAAAAGTAGAGCAGGTTTTTTAACTCACTTTTAAAAAAAATTTTGATTGAAGTAATCCACTAAATAAATATGTCTTAAAAGTCAAATATACTGCTAGGTTTATAACAACAACAATCCTCTGTCCTCTATCCCCTCTGAGTCTCATACTCTAGAGGCAATAATGTCCATCTATTTTAGCTGTCCCCCACATTCCCAGATATTTGCTTCCATATTTCCAAATAACATGATTACATTTCTATTTCTTGACTTTTTTGGAATATTTGATATTATTTCTTGTCTTCCACTATAGTTTTCTAACCATACTGCTCCTAACTCTCCTAACCTCCCAGTATAGCTGTATCACACTTTTTGTTAAATCAGTACTTATTGCTTACATTATTATGACTATGTATAGCTCGCAGCTGATAATTCTATCATTCCTTTGCTATTGTTCCCCCCCCCATTTCCTTTGTTCTTGATGAATTTATTCTGTTTAAAAATTATTTTATTTTCATTTCACTGGAATTTCGGAAAGGACTGAAAATAAATGTCAACAAGTTTTCCTTGACATCTGAATAGATATCTCTATACTCTTTTGTATTTGTAAAGGAGGAAATTATGGCTCAGAGAGGCTAAATAATTTGTCTAAGATCACCTATCTATTAAATGATAGAGGCAATGTTTGACCTGAGGCATACCTGACTCCAAAGCTCACAATTTTTCTATTTCTGCTCTGACAAACATTCCAGAATAATTTAAACTCAATTATTCCTGGAACCACTTACCTTTTTGCATCATTCAAATAGTTTCATATCTAGTTAAATAGGAAAATCCTAGTTAACTTTATTTTGCATGTGCTAAAAACTTTTGACCCATGAAAATAATGTAAATTATTACAAGCACTGTTAAATAAACTTACATTAATTGTCTCAAATTAAGCAGGAGAGGTGAGACAGTAAAATTCAATTAACTAGCAAAAGCTAGGAGTTAAACAAAAATCAGAAAGACAAAGGAAAAAAAAATAAAGGGCTGGGTTTACAGGGAAATCCTTCATGGCAGTCATCAATGAGTTCCCAAATATTTCTGGCTTTCTGCCTTGTAGGCACATAGTGGAACTGTACTTTTGAATCCCACCCTTCCCCCGTAGTTGGGTGGGACCCTGTGACTACTTCTGGCTGGAGCATTAAGAGAAGTGACAAGTGGAAGATCAGGGCATTTATTAATCAATATGAGATGCTCCAGACCTTTTTTGAGCTGAACAGAAGATTTCAAAGGGCAGCTTGAGAAGACAACATAAAGTATTATAATGAAATGTACAGAGACCTGGAGTTGGAAAAACATGCTTGGCATTTCTCAAGCTGAAAGAACTGAAGAAAAAATTCAAGCCTTGAGTTGCCATATTGAAGGATTCTATGGGCAAAATATTGAATGACGGAGGAAGCATCAAAAGAAGATGGAAGGAATATGTACAGTCACTGGACCAAAAAGAACTGGTTGACATTCAGCCATTTCAGGAGGTGGTACATGATCAAGAGCTGATGGTACTGAAGGAAGAAGCTGCACTGAAGGCACTTGTAAAAACAAGGTTCTAGGAATTGACAGAATACATTTCAACAAACAGATGCAGTAATGGAGGTGCTAACTCATCTATGCCAAGAAATCTGGAAGGCAGCTACCTACCTGGCCAACCGATTGGAAGAGATCCACACTTGTGCCCATTCCAAAGAAAAGTGATCCAACAGCACACGGAAATTATCGAACAGTATCATTAGTATTGCAGGCAAGCAAAATTTTGCTGAAATCATTCAAAAGTGGATGAGGCAGCACATCGACAAGGAACTGTCAGAAGTTGAGCCGTATTCAGAAGAGGCCATGGAATGAGGGGTATCACTGCTACAGCCAGGTAGAACTTGGGTTAAAGCAGAGAACACCAGAAAGATGTTTACCTGTGTTTTATCGACTATGCAAAGGCATTCGACTGTGTGGATCATAATAAATTATGGATACCATTGAGAAGAACGGCACTTTCTGAACACTTAATTGTGCTCACGAAGAACCTGTACATTGACCAAGAGGCAGTCGTTAGAACAGAACAAGGGGATACCATCAGGGAAGGTGTGCGTCAGGGTTGTATCCTTTGACCATACTTATTCAATCTGTATGCTGACCAAATAATCCAAGAAGTTAGACTATATGAAGAAAAACGTGGCATCAGGATTGGAGGAAAACTCAGTGACAACCCGCAATATGCAAACGACACAACCTGGCCTGCTCAAAGAGAAGAGAACTTGAAGCACTTAGTAATGAAGATCAAAGACTACAGCCTTCAGTATGGATTATACTTCAACATAAAGAAAGCAAAAATCCTCACAACTGGACCAATAAGCAACATCATGATAAACAGAAAATACTGAAGTTGTCAAGGATTTTATTTTACTTGGATCCACAATCAATGCCCATGGAAGCAGTAGTCAAGAAATCAAATGATGTATTGCATTGGGCAAATAGGCTGCAAGAGGCTGCTTCAAAATGTTAAAAACCAAAGATGTCACTTCGAGGACCAAGGCGGGCCCAACCCAAGTCATAGTATTTTCAATCATCTCATATCCATGTGAAAGTTGTACAATGAATACGGAACACCAACGAAGAATTGATGACTTTGAATTATGGTGTTGGCAAAGAATATTGAATATACCATGGCCTGCGAAAAGAATGAACGAATCTGTCTTAGAAGTACAGCCAAAATGCTCCTTAGAAGCCAGGATGGCAAAATTTTGTCTCAGGTACTTTGGACATGTTATCAGGAGGGACCAGTCCCTGGAGAAGAACATCATGTTTGTTAAAGTAGAGGGTCATCAAAAAAGAGGAAGACCTTAAATGAAATGGATTAACACATGGGCTACAACAATGGGCTCAAGCATAACAACGACTGTGAGGATGGTGCAGGACCAGGCAGTGTTTCATTCTGTTGTACGCAGGGTCACTATGAGTAGGAGCTGACTCGGCGACACCTAACAACAATAAACCTCTTTTCTCCCTGGCACAGGGACCAGCAATCTTGAAGGTGATGGCTGCTATCACCCTGGGTTCCTGAGTGACTATGATGACCTATAGGTTACACACACATGGTGTGATTACAAAATGAAACTTTGGTGGTGGTTGTTTTTTAAGACACTTAGATTGTGAGTTGTTTACTGCTGCAGCAAAATCTGGTCTATCCTGGCTAATACAGGTGAAACCCAGGAATGAGGTGCTGCCTTATCAAAAAAACTCAAAATACACTGCAAAGGCTTAGGAGTTGGGTGGAGGGAGACAAGGAAGCAGCTATTAGAGGCTAAAAGGACTGCAATTCACATTACGCAGCGGTGAAATAATTGGTGACACCATCACCTGTACTGTCTCAGAAGGCAGCTAATATATCTCAAGAGCTTGTACCTTTACTGCAAGTGTTGAATGTTAAGAAAATGTGTCGGTCACTGTTGACTGTATTTGACAAATTATGACACGAAAAGGATGAATTCGGAAAACTATTGATCAGTTTACAATCAGGAACAGAAGGAGTCCAGAAAGTCAGAGATTTATAGGGTTACAAGAGGCAAGTACTGGATGTAAAACTGAGAAGGTCTTTGAGCTACAAAGGCTGATTAGAATTCAGTCTTGAAGCAAGGATCAAACCAAAGATTTGGCCTCCACAACCATTAATTTTTTAACTGATTAAGGTACTACCTTTTCCAAAAAGATTTTCTAAAAGGAGACTAAGTTGAGGCTCTTTCATCAAAGTAGTCTCTTAGCACAGTCTTCCTTTTAAGCATATTTGTCTAATGTGATTTAGATCAAATGCTATTAGTAAATAGGAAAATGATGTCAATATAACGCAGAAGTCATGTTGCCTCATATGGGATTTTTCCCAGCAAGTTAACGTTTAAAGTGATGAGAAGCAAGCTTTCTCATAATTAGAAAGAAAACCTCAGCAAAATATGAAGACCTTAAGAAAAAAGCTAAATATCTTACTTCTGTACCTTCCTTTAATGCAAACAGTGGCTGGCTCAGTGACTTCATCAACCACTACACTTTCTACTTTATAAAATATCTGGTGAAGTGACAGCGTGTTTTTTCCCGTGTTTTAAAAAAAAAAAAAAGGCTTTTTGATTGTTGAAGCCTACACCATAGATCAAATTTTTAATTTTGATGAAACTGGTCTCTGTTAGAAGTGAATGCCTTCAAGGCCCCACATCTCAGGAGCAAACAAGAGGCCAGGAACCTGTGAAAGTGCGACTGACACTGGGTACAAATGCCAGTGGGGATTTAACAAGCTATTGTGTTATCAGAATTGCTAATTGTTTTTAACTAGTGCACTAGACACAGTGCTCCACAGATTCGGAGTGGTCTGCCCCAACCCTATTTTTGCTACATGCCCTGTTGTATTAGTGCACGATTTTGCAGAATGTAAAGCTTTTCAGGAAGGCGTATGTGACATGACAGCAGAAATACCTGTACTCAAAACCAAGGAAGAAGTACATTGCCAATAAAGCACAGCTTTACAGCAAATCTAAATACGGTTATAAAACAACTGTGGATGTGGCTAGGGCACATGTTGCTGACTGGAGTCGAATATATAAAAAGTCAACCAAGTTTTTGAGAGTTGGACAGCCAAAAGAGCCACCAGCTTGGGTTAAAAAAGACTAACTGTTCAAGACTTAAAATGATCTTTGGGTTCCCAAGCATCTATGGCAGGAAGTAGGATAAAACAGCTGTTCATTCCCTAAGAAGGACATATTCCCTATTATCCATTTTGGACATGGCCAAGGAAGATAATGGGGAGGGGGGAGGAGAAGAACATCCAGAAGGATGAAACTAAGGACCATGGGGATGGGGGGCGGAATGGACAAGAGAGCTAATCCTGAGGAGCAAAATCGGGAATATTCAAGAACATTCTCCACCCCCAAGGGGGAGGGTCCGCTCTGTGACTGTTCAGAGGGAGTTCAGAATTTGCTACAGTCTCGACTGCTATATGTCTCCTATTCTGCCCCCTTTCAAATGGGAGTGTTTATTTCTATTATCTGTTGCTATTCACTATTGTACACTACGTAGGGGCAAGAGATCATTTGCTAATTTCTTTCATAGGTCTCCAGATCGAGAGGAATAACATCTGGATCTAGTGTACAGACCACTATACACCACCTCCTCGTGAAAAGACCACCAAGTACCATCAGTCAGAGGTCCTGGACTTTGAGCTTTATGCCATGATTGAATAGGACAGTGGGTTTCTCTACCTTCGGGAGGAAGTGAGTATATTTTGCCTGTGAGAGACAGTAGACTGAATCTGATGACCAAAATGACAAACTGTGGTAGATGACAGTGTTTTTATCAAATCTTTTCATCTATCTTTCTGGCACAGGAGTACTGTACTTTCTTGTAGCTGCATGGGGCCACATGTTTAATACTGGTCATCATGTTGTAAACGTTAAGTACTGTGAGTCACTTCTGAGCTACAGTATTTAATTGCAATGAAAGACTCTCCAGATCTCTTCTCTCTTACTGTGGTGACTGATGATGTACAAGAAGATAGCTATTCCATCAGGCTGGGTCACTGAGTGATGATGGTAACAGCAGAGACCCCTGATGATCTATCATGGCCATGTAGTGTGAGAGACAAATATTTCATTGTTTTAAGCCACCTAGAAGGGGGGGTAGTTTGTTACCAAAGCATAACCTAGCCAATGTAAAGTACTACCTGTCAACTAAACCCACTTATAGTAACTGTCTTAGTTTTAGACTAACAGCAGAGCCAATAAAGTTCTTAAGTGAAAAGTTAAAGATCAGAAAGACAAAGGGCTGGATTCACAGGGGAATCTGCTATCTTAATAAATTAGAACATAAGACTATACCAACTTTTAAAAATTCTATTTAAAATGCTTCATTCTGTTTTAAATAAGCACACAAACACATTCCCACATGAACCTGAAAGCGACACCTCACCACTATTCAAATCACGAAAACTCACAAAAACATCAATAAATCACACCGTCACAATGGAAGGTGAAGTCTAATTGTTCACACTGGAACACACATGGGCTTTCTGCCCATATTTTACTTTCTTCATTTGATTTTGGCACCTTTTTCCTAGTCACAGTTTTGGTGATAATCTTCCTTTATTCTCTTTCCAGAAAACTTAAATATCTTCTAAGGGCATAATAGGGTAACCTTTACAAAACTAAAAACACATTAGGGAAATTAGGACTTTCCATTTTCCATTATTTCACCCTTTGTGTTTATCCTCAGTTCCAACTTACTTATTATTAATCACCTTAATTTAGTTTTTTATAAGACACTGAGCTCTAAGGACCTGAAAGTAGAATAAGAAATAGTCTTCACCAGCATTTAAACAAACAAACAAACAAACGAAAACCTGTTGTTCTTGAGTATATTCCGACTCATAGCGACCCTATAAGACAGAGTAGGATGGACCCATAGGGTTTCCAAGTAGCAGCTGGTAGATTCAAACTGCTGACCTTTTGGTTAGCAGCCAAGCTCTTAACCACTACACCACCAGGGCTGTTTAAATTCATCTCTCTATATAGTATTAAAAAAATACAAGTTCATCTATTCTTAAAAGATTATTTTCTACTCTTTTGTAAAATAAACTGGGTCATCCCTTAGTGTCTTACTATAATTAATGAACACATTATTCCAGACAGCTTGAAGACAAATGTGATGTGTAGTCTGGGGGTAGATGCATTAAGAAGCAAGCAGTCCTGGCACTCTAAAAGCTTGACAAGCTGCTACAAAGAAAATAAATTTTAAGAAAAAATTAGAAAACACAACCTTATAGATAGTAAAGTAGAGCTTGCTCTTCTAGGTAGACTACAAAATAAATTTTTAAGCACGTTTATTTAAACTTAATTTTAAGAGAAAAACAATTTTGTTCCCTGAAAAGTTGCAAAAGTTAATTTTTGAAAATTCAACAGTTTTTTTCTATTAAAATATGTAGCTAAGCCTCCTCTGCACAGAATACTTTAAAAAGATTCTACTTGTGACTAGTCTTTTCAAGTTGAAGGGGCAACCTTGTGAGGTATATTAATCTGCTGCTACCTCTGCTTATTCTACTTCCTTCAGAACCAATTCCACCGACCTTCCTCCAAAGCTCAAACTACCCAGGCACGACCAGATCCTTGACCCATTGGATGCAGTGCTTTCTAAAGCACACAACTATGTAAGAAGATTATGCTAAAACTAAAACTACGAAGAAAATGAAAGGAACAGGGAGAAAAAGATAAAGGTGTATTGGCAAAGTTCTTCCAAAAATTTATCTACTGGGAAGAATGGGTAGGACGACATTTGTGTATCTATGATAGGGATGGTCTGATACTTTATTCAAAGCTTTGCTACTTTTACAGAAGTATTTTCTTTCTCATTAGGAAAATATGCCAGTGACACATTTGCCAAATGGCAACTATTCTCAAAATCTGTGAGGTTAAATAATTACATAATGCCTACTATATGTTTAATATGAATCAAAAAAAGTATAAAGTAATCTAAAGGTTTAGAAGAGAAAAGAAACCACATCTAGTTGAGGAAATCGAAAAAAGCTTTGTAAAGGAGAGTACATTTTAAAAACCTCTGAAGGGCTGGTAGGTTTTAGACTGGCAAATTAAGGTGGAAAGGCTATTTGCAGTGAAGGAACATAAGAATAGGGTAATGGTGGGGTATATTCTTGAACAGGAGACAGTTAAAGTTGTTTAGTTTTGCTAAAATACAGGGCTTACGGAAGAGAAATATGGCAAGATAGGTGAATCACTGCCATATGAGGCTTACACTGAAGGATGGGCTGAAGAGTTTGCAGTTAATATGGATGGCAAGATGGAGCCGCTGAAGGTTTTTAAAGAAAGAACTAATACGATTAGAGTTGTGTTTTAGGGGTCAAATTATATAACAGCAATCAATTGTATGCCTATATTTAAGTATATCTTTGAAACATATGCATGATAATTTAAAATACGTGAAGAAATTGTAGAAGAAAAATAGAAGTAGAAAAGTAAGATAATGCCAAGAAATTTGAATAAAAAAATATATAAGCACAAACCATTTTATACTAAATCCTAAGACATATCGATAATGACTAAAACAAAATTTAAAATATCTGAATTGTAATTTTTTAACTTTTTTATAAGAATATGCTCCTTATAGGAGATAATTATTTAATTCTCCTTCCTAGCAATTGAAATTTAAAACTCATGTCCCCACTGACTGAAAGCTTTATTTTTTTTTTTTCCTAATTCCGCAAGTTCTATTTGCCTAAAATGAATGAAATCTAACCAGGTCCTGTCTTTTTCTTAAAATAATCTCTACCAGTAAGAAATTTCAATATACCTTCTGAGATACCCTGAAGGTGTGAACTACTCAAGACATAAACTGCTACGTAATTTTACCAAATGTTACCATTTAGGCCCCTCTGATCCTGTTTTTTTTAATATAAAATAAACAATATTAACAAAAAATATCTGACCAAATGGGCTAAATGATAAGACCAATAAATAGAGTTCATTTTACCCCAATTTTTGGTACTGTCAACCCTTCATTTCACCAATCTATGCCTTAGTATGCCAGCCTGAAAAGTGAGAGCCAAGAAAAGAAACTGCAAAACTGAAAAGCTTTGTAAACTCTACTCTCTGGTCTACAAAATGCATATAGTAGTGGTGATAATAATTTGCATTTATTTAATGCTTTACAGTTACATAAAGCATATTTATCATACGTTTGTTAAACATTTATTAAGTGCCTACTATGTGTTAGGCATTATAGGAGCTGAAGCCATCTAGGTATTGAAAGGTCCAATGAGGGAGACAGACATGAAAACCAGTGATCACAATACAGTGTGATAAGTACAATAACCAAAGGTTGCATGGCAGAGTGGTTAAGAGCACAAACTCTGCTTGCATAAAAAATCTGGCTCCTGCACCGACTAGCTTGGGCAAATTTCTTAACTTTTTTATGCCTCATTTTCTGCATCTATAAAATGCGGGTAATAATAATACCTACCTCATAGGGTTGTTACTGGGATTAAATGAGTTAATACTTACAAAAACAGTACATAGCAGTAGTAAGCACTAGCGTAAGTACTTATTAGAGAAACACACACACCTATAAATTTAATGTACAGAGGCAATGCAGAGAAGAAGCTAATTAACTATGTAAAAGGTGGTGAGGGTGTCAAGGAGAATTTCAGAGATGAGATAAAGCCGGAGCTGGTCTTGAAGGACAAGCAGTCGGACAGAAGGAGAAGAGAAGCAGGCATGCTGCATACAAGAAACAGGTTATGAAAAAGACAGGGACTAAAACCACATAGGTTTTTATTTTCTTATTTAAGCATAATTGCCCTACAACAAAAGACCTGGATGGCTATTCTCATTTTAAAGCTGAGGGTCAGTTTGAGATCATTCCCACTGCCAAGGCTTGTAAACGACGGAACAAGGGCTAGAATTCTGGTTTTCTAACTCCTAGTCCCAGTTTACCTTGCTGTCTCTTATTGAGCTAAACGGTAAACACCGTTATTTCAAAATATGTACTTAGGCCTTAAGCAAACAAATATCTGCACTACACAAAGTTAAAAAATAAAACCAGACTAGTATTCAAGGGTCTAAATTTTATTTTTAGCTAGTGGAATTCACACAACTCACACTTCTCTTCCGAGGGTGCCCGGCCTGTTAGATTAATTCATACAGGAACATTTCCCACTTCAGATTGATCCGCCTGCAGTTAATGCTTCACAGTAACCACTTCTGACACACTAGAGGCCAAAATTTAAATTGTTTTAGTTCATCTTCTTCTTACAAAACGGTTAAGTTTTCCAATAGATAAAACCTAAATAATTTTCTAAACTAAACTTGCTTTGTAGACTAAAAACACTAGACTAGAAGCTACATAAATAAAATTTACAGTGAAAAAGGGTCCATTTCACAGGATCAGCAGCATACTTACAAATGTCCTTCATCTCCAAAGGACAATTTCACAAAATTGGCTTGGAGAGCACTAGAAAGGTTATCAACACCAACTTGTAGGAGTCAACTTTACAACAAACAAAACCGCAAATGATACATAAACATATATATCACTACACAAATTTTGGATAAGCATTATAAAGTTTCCTCAGATGCTTATACTTTACACAGTTAAAACAGAACTAATTTTAATGCAATCTCATTTAATAAAAAAATTTAATATATCAATTATTTTTAAGCGGTCCATCTAATCCATTCTCTGTAAAAAATGGAAACTGAGAAACGCCGTCATCTTCAGTTTTAGACAAAGCTTTCAGAAAACTAAATGTCACTGTAGCTTTTTACACAGGCATTTAAATGAGCATGCCACTGTGCTTCCTCCATAATATGCAAGTGCAGCTAGTAGAAGAGGGCAGAAGAGAGGTACTCCTCCCAGGTCCTAATTACCTTCAAGCATCAACAGTCTGTGTGTTTCCATTTAAGACAATAAAAACTAATGCGCATTACTCATCACACAGTCAGCTCAAGCAACCTTAACTTTCACCAGTAACCACCCTAGGGCCAAAGGAGAAATCATATACTAAGTAGGCTACACCGTTGAACTTAGATGATCACAACATATATTCAAAACACTTTTTCACTATTCAATTCAGGTCATAAATGTCCTCTGAAGACAGGAGAATATAATTTAAACCAAAAACAAAACAAAAAAAACAAAAACCCATTCCCATTGAGTCAATTTCGACTCACAGTGACACTACAAGACAGAGCAGAACTGCCCCGTAGGGTTTCTAAGCAGTGGCAACTGCCAACCTTTTGATGAGCACCCGAGCTGTTAACCACTACTCCAGGACGGTTCCAATTTAAACAAAGGAGCTATTTTTAAAAGGTAAGAAGTTACCCAGAAATCCCACTCCTCGGAATATACCCTAGAGAAATAAGAGCCTTCGCATGAACAGATATATGCACACCCATGTTTATTGCAGCTCTGTTTACAACAGCAAAAAGCTGGAAGCAACCAAGGTGTCCATCAACTGATGAATGGTTAAATAATTGTGGTATATTCACACAATGGAATACTACGCATCGATAAAGAACAGTGACGAATCTGTGAAACATTTCATAACGTGGAGGAACCTGGAAGGCATTATGTTGAGCAAAATTAGTCAGAGGCAAAAGGACAAATATTGTATAAGACCACTATTGTAAGATCTTGAGAAATAGTATAAACTGAGAAGAACACATACTTTTGTGGTTACGAGAGAGGGAGGGAGGGAGGGTGGGAAAGGGTTTTTTACTGATTAGTTAGTAGATAAGAACTACTTAGGTGAAGGGAAGGACAATACTCAATACATGGAAGGTCAGCTCAACTGGACTGGACCAAAAGCAAAGAAGTTTCTGGGATAAACTGAAGGCTTCAAAGGTCAGCGGAGCAAAGGAGGGCGTTTGGGGACTATGGTTTAAGGGGACTTCTGAGTCAATTGGCAAAATAATTCTATTATGAAAACATTCTGCATCCCACTTTGAAATGTGGCGTCTGGGGTCTTAAACGCTAACAAGCTGCCATCTAAGATGCATCAATTGCTCTCAACCCACCTGGATCAAAGGAGAATGAAGAACACCAAGGTCACACGATAACTAAGAGCCCAAGAGACAGAAAGGGCCACATGAACCAGGGACCTACATCATCCTGAGACCAGAAGAACTAGATGGTGCCTAGCCACAACCGATGACTGCCCTGACAGAGAGCACAACAGAGAACCCCTGAGGGAGCAAGAGATCAGTGGGATGCAGACTCCAAATTCTCACAAAAAGACCATACTTAATGGTCTGACTGAGACTAGAGGAATCCCAGCGGTCATGGTCCCCAAACCTTCTGTTGGCCCAGGACAGGAACCATTCCCGAAGACAACTCATCAGACATGGAAGGGACTGGACAGTGGGTAGGAGAGAGATGCTGATGAAGAGTGAGCTACTTGTATCAGGTGGACACTTGAGATTGTGTTGGCATCTCCTGTCTGGAGGGGGGATGGGAGGGTAGAGAGGGTTGGAAGCTGGCAAAATTGTCACGAAAGGAGAGACTGGAAGAGCTGACTCATTAGGGGGAAAGCAAATGGGAGTATGGAGTAAGATGTATATAAACTTATATGCGACAGACTGACTTGATTTGTGAACATTCACTTGAAGCTCAATAAAAATTTTAAAAAAAAAAAAGGTAAGAAGTTTTTTGTGTGTTACTGTGATCTTTTTGGTTAAACCTGACAAGTAAAGTCCCGGCTACATAAAGACCCAAATAAAATTTAGTGCCCTTAAAAACAACTATAAGAACACACCCACAAGATATACAATTTTGGAAAGTCTCAGTCTAGTCTTGAATGCAATTATTTAATGCAGTAGTCCATTTTCAGATAAGCCCTGGTGGCACAGTAGTTAAAGCACTCAGTTGCTAATAGAATGGTCGGTGGTTGGAACCCACCAGCCATTCCCCTGGAGAAAGATGTGGCAATCTGCTTCTGTAAAGATGTACAGTCTTGGAAACCCTATGGGCAGTTCTACTCTGTCCTAGAGTTGGAATCAACTCAACGGCAAAGGGTTTTTTAGTCCATTTTCAAACTGGCTAACTATGTAAGTATTTTGATCAGTATTTACTGATATCCTGCTTATTAGCTTTATTAGGAAAAATCAGAGACTTAAAAGGCCTTGTGAATCTTCCTTTTCTTAAACTTGTGAAGGTGACACCCCAGGTTAAGAACTGAAATATTTTTGGCAGGCATGTATGTACACATGGTGACTACCTATAATGCAACCCATTAAGAAAGGCCTATGTACTTGTCAACTTGAATTAAACATTCATTTGGAAAACGAAAATAGCTCTGGGAAATGCCCTTATTACATTCCTATATTTTAACACCCCCCAAAAAAGGAAATCATAAATATTTTAGATGTGTGAACAACATCAGGAAATATTGGAATTTAATTTATACATTTATCTATGAAAAAACAAAGGACTGTTAGCTTCTCATTAACAAAGAAATTTTGACACTTTGAAAATGAACTTTGGAAAAAAAAGCTTAACTGAATTAGTCTTAGGCCAACAGGTATAAAGAAACAGTCTAAAACAAAAATATCTGAAACCAGATGGAAAGGTTTAACCCAAACCACAACATACCCAAAACATGGCCAACGGAAAGAGACAAATTGCTAACATACAACCTGCCTTTTCCTTCCCATAGCCTATATAATCCTCTCCTAAACTGCTCTTAAACATCTGAGATACGGACTTATGAGATTCTTTTGAAAATTACAAATCCTCTACCCCAGAAAAATGAACATACAAAAATTTACATGCAATTTCAAGGGGTTTGTCCATTTCCAGAAAACCAGCCATGGATCCCCTAAAGGTCCAAAGACCCCAGGCTAAGAACTCTGACATACAGCAGATTTTACTTTTCCTTATTTGTGATGTATATTTAGATTAGGTTTGTGAATTAAATGTTTCTCTACCTCCTTTCTTTCTCTTCTTATCCCTTTCTCTCTCAATTCTCCTGTATATCTATGGCCATAAACGGATTAACAGGGTGAAAGAACAGTATATGAGTAACATCATTAATTGTAGAATAAAAGGAGGAGATTAAGTTTGTAACTATGAACTGAAAGGTTTGTATGTGGCCTAGACACTGCCTGCTCTAGTTTCAGGGAGGAAGCATTGTAGAGCCACAGAAATCTTAGTAGGAAACCCCAGTGTGCTACTTAGTCAGGTGTATAGCCTTGGACAAGCCAGTTAATCTCTCTCAGACTCAGTCTGTTTCCCTGTAAAATGAGAATAATGGTATCTTCATCTCAAAGTGCTGTTAGGAGGATTTAATCTATAACAAAGGTAAAATTCCCAGCACCAGTCGGAATCAACTCTATGGCAATGGGTTTTTTTTGTTTTGTTTTGTTTTAGGGGACTTTCTGCCCTAGCTCCCTTCCCCTTCCTATTTGAGAAGATTTTTCTTAAAGAAGTTATAAATTATGGAGGGTGTAGATCACAGAAATAGGTAATTTTAGAGTTTGTTGCATACATTTTTACATAATGAACATGAGGTAGTGAAAATGAAGGGAAAGGAAAGAATGGCTAAAGAAAGAGAGTTAAAATTAAATAGGCCAAAAGCAACCAAAGGAAAAAAAAATAGGTAAATTGAACTTCATCAAAATAAACTTTTGGGAGACAAAGGACACTATCAAGAAAATGAAGAGACAATCCACAGAATTAGAAAAAAAAATTGTATACCATACATCTTATAAGGGTCTATTATCCAGAATATATAAAGAATGCTTACAACTCAACAATAAAAAAGACAAATAACCCAACTTAAAAATGGACAAAGGATTTGAATAGACATTTCTCCAAAGAAGATACATAAACTGCCGATAAACACATGCTCAACATCATTAGTTATTAGTGAAATGCAAATAAAAACCACAGTGAGATACTACTTCACACTCGGTAGGGTGGCTATTATCAGAAAATAACAAATGTTGTCAAGGATGTGGAAAAAATTGGAAGTCTCATACACTGCTGGTGGGAATGCTGGTAGGAATGTGGATAGGTACTGCTACTGTAGAAAACAGTTTAGGGGTCCTCAAAAAGTTAAACAGAGTTACCATATGATCCAGCAATTTCATGCCTAGGTATACACCTGAGAACCAAAAATATATGTTCATACAAAAACTTGTACACAAATGTTCATGGCAACATTATTCATAATAGCCAATGTACCACACAGTTAGCCATTTTAAAAATGGACGACTGCATTAATTAACTGCATTCAGTAAAATAACTTTTGGTCAAGGCTAGACTGTTCTGGTTGTTTTTAAGAGCACTGAATTTTATTTGAGGTAGGACTTTGCTTGTCAGGTTTTAACCAAAAAGATCACAGTGATATACACACAAAACTTTTTTTTTTTTTAAACGTAAGTCATATGTTGAGTGAAACCAAACCTGGTAACAATGCCACAACTATGTCAAAATTAAAGGCAAGAGTGCCCAACCACTCCTTAGGAGGCCTGGAGCAAAACTTTACTCAACAGAGGTGTTCTACAATAGATGTTGGCAAATTGACCCAATGGATCCTCCCTCCCTTTTGGGAAATTCTTCTGAACATAGAGAAAGCTAATTACTGGTTTTGGGTTGTTACCCGAACCACAATGAGTTATGGTTAATAAATCTTCACAAGTATATCATAGTCTTAGAAGCAATGGGACCCTACGTTACTAAAAGTGCTGTTACTCAAACGTGGGGTTTACATGTGAAAAATATCTCATAATCCTGCAAGTTAAAAAACAAATTATAGTCTTATTACCCAAAGAAAATTCCATCTAAACTACATATGCTAAATCACTACAAAAAAGGTGTGTGTGTCAAAAAAAAAATTTTTTTTTTTGTGTGGGGGGAAGAAGCGCAGGACCTATAAACAAATTACAAGTTCATATAAACATTAAATACATATTAACAATTTTGTTCTCTGTATAAACATGGTTGGAGAGTTAACAGACATAGCTCTAACAAACAAAAAACTAGCTGGTATGATGATTCAATCATTTATTTACTGGATGTTTTTTCCCAGACACTGTACTAGGCCTCATGGGCATAACTGTGAACACAACATAGCTTCTGCTTTCAAGGATCTCAGAGCCTAATGAGGAGTACTAATAGTCCAGCAACGACCACACAGTATGATAAATGCCACCACAAGGGTGTGCAGAGGGTATCAAGGGAGCCATAGACGAGTGTCACAGATGAGTAGAAAACTACCAGAGGATGTGACTGCCAATGTGAGACCCAAAGAAAAAGCAGGAGTTAGCCAAGTGAAGGTCAGGAAGTGAGGGGCAAAAACATGGGAGTGAGAAGAGGAAGGCTGATCTAGACAGAAGGCACAGGATGCACGAAGACTAAAAGGTGAGAAAGGCCAGGCTATAGTGTAATGAGGAAGGAATGGAAGCTGAACTGGAACTCAAAACCGAAGAACAATTTGAGTTTGTTTTTTTAAAGATGAGAGACTTGAGCATGTTTAAATGTTGATGAGAAGGAACACCTCTTACCACAAAGGAACTCCGTAACAGTATTTAAAAATACACTACAGTAGGAGGTTAGCTCGTTAAACTCTAAAAAATTATATATAGAAGGAAAACTCTGATAAAGCCACAATCTTAAGCTTCATCTTATTTCAGAACACATTAACCAAGAGAAAACAGATCGATACATTAAAAAATGATTACATTATAAACATGATTCCAATATTAAAACACAAATTCAAAGGACTAAAGCAAAAAAGTCCAGATATTTTAAAAGCTAAAAACATGTATAATACACCTAAAACCCCAAATCAAAAATATACCTACCTAAAATCAATTTTATTTGGATTATCCTCCTAAAATTCTTTTAGTCTTTAATACTTTCTCAAATCTAAAAGTGTTTTGCCTCTTTGGTCTTACTGAAGAAATATGTTGTCTTGAGATAAGCTTTCTACAAACTTAAGTACAACTTCCTAAGAAAATATTAAAACATTTTTATGTTCACTTCAGGAGATTCTAAAATTTAAAACCGCTCCAAATTAAAATATGACCACTTCAAAGTAAAGGGAATAATTTCAAAGTTAAGACCAAAACAGCTTTTGATACAAACCACTGCATGTTGCAGAAACGGTAACCTAGTTTCACTTTGAGTATAATGTTTGTTGCCCTCAAGGGATCTGCAACTTTCGAGCAAGATTTTTCATTAAATACCAGATAACAGGTAAAGCAAAGGCGGGCGGGGGGGGGGGGAGGTGGGAGGGAATCAATACATCTTCATGCTACAACACATTTCAACACTTCAGTTTAAGGGAAGAAAATCAGTTCTTATGCGCGCGCACAAACACGCATACATGCACCATATTGACAAGCCTCTGGCAGTTACCCGTGGCATAATACTAAAATTATAAGTCAAGGCTAAACTATAGAACATGTGGCAATTTAATGATCTGCTTGTGAAAAGGAAACAATCTTCCACATCACACAAAATTTTTCTTGGCTATTTGCTCTGTAGCATAATAATTGGTCAGAATAATCCAAGCTGAGAAAGCTGATGGAAGATGTTCAAATATACAAAGGTTTCAATACAAAGAATTTTTAACAATTTTTTTCCAAAATATGGTTCCTGATATTGAATTATGAATGCCTATGCATACTTCAGAAACCCTGGTAGCGTAGTGGTTAAGTGCTACAGCTGCTAACCAAAAAGTCGGCAGTTCAAATCCACCAGGTGCTCCTTGGAAACTCTACAGGGAAGTTCTACTCCGTCCTACAGGGTTGCTATGAGTCGGAATCAGCTTGACGGCAATAGGTTTTGTTTTGTTTTTGGTTATGCGTATTTCAGTAAGACAAAAATATCCCAATAGTCCAAATCTCTGAATGAACTACCTGTTCAAGCCACTATCATCCTATAAATTCCAGAAAAGTTAATTTTAGGACATAAAGTAAATTAATTAGTAACAATACACACTTTAGACATTTATATTTTAACTCTATCAGAATGTCTAAAAAAATGAGACTATGAGCAGCAAAGGCAGGGAACTGCCAGAAATTCAAGCCAGATTCACAACAGGGTGTGGAACAAGGGCTATCATTTCTGATGTCAGGTGGATCTTGGCTAAAAGCAGAGAATACCAGAAAGATGTTTACCTGTGTTTTCATTGATTATGTAATTAAAGGCATTCACCTGCGTGGATCATAACAGATTATGGATAACACTGCAAAGAATGGGAATTCCAGAACACTTAATTGTGCTCATGAAGAATATGTACATCGACCAAAAGGCAGTCGTTTGAACAGAACAAGCGGATACTGCATGGTTTAAAGACAGGAAAGATGTGAATCAGGGTTGTAGCCTTTCACTATACTTATTCAGTGTGCATGCTGAGCAGATAATCCAAGAAGCTGGACTACATGAAGAAGAATGAGGCATCAGGACCGGACGAAGACTCATTAAAAACCTGCAATACGCAAATGACACAACGACGCTTGCTGAAAGTGAACAGGACTTGAAGCACTTACTGATGAAAGATCAAAGACTACAGCCTTCAGTATGGATTATGCCTCAACATAAAGAAAACAAAAATCCTTACAACTGGACCAATAAGCAACACCATGATAAATGGAGAAAAGACTGAAGTTGTCAAGGATTTCATTTGGATCCACAATCAACACCCATGGAAGCAGCAGTCAAGAAATCAAACAATGTGTTATATTGGGCAAATCTGCTGCAACTGACCTCTTTACAGTGTTAAAAAGCAAAGATGTGATTTTGAGGACTAAGGTGTGCCCAACCCAAGTCATATGATCACCTCATATGCATGCAAAAGCTGGACAATGAATAAGAAAGATGGAAGAAGAATTGATGCATCTGAATTACTGTACTGATGGAGAATACTGACTATACTATGCACTGCCAGGAGAACAAACAAATCTATCTTGAAGAAGTACAGCCAGAATGTTCCTTAGACGCCAGGATGGCAAGACTTCGTCCCATGTATTTTGGACATGTTATGAGGAAGGACCAGTCCCTGGAGAAGGACATCATGTTTCATAAAGTAGAGGGTCACCAAAAAAGAGGAAGACCCTCAACGAGATGGACTGACACAGTGGGTACAATAATGGGTTCAAACATAACAACTGTGAGGATGGCATAGGACTGGGCAGTGTTTTGTTCTGTTGTACATGGGGTAGCTATGAGTGGAAGCCAACTTGATGGCACCTAACAACAATACGAGCAGCAAAGGCACTGAGCTCAAGAGGAAGTGAACAGACTCCTGTCTTGCAGACAAATGAGTAGGTGGAGGAAGCATTTATGTGGGGAGATGATTTTTATACAATGCCTTTCTTAATCTAAAGAAAACCACAGCTCTTCACAACATATGCACTATAAATAGATGTAACCAGTCAAAAATCTTAATGTTTTGTTCACTTGTTTGCCTGCTTGCTTTATTGTTGTTGTTGCTGCTGCTCTGTTTTTGTTTTTTAACTTTTGTCATAACCCAAATACAACGAACAAGCAGGCTCCCCAGTCAGAAGCCTGGGGACAAAGGACTAAGGTTACTTTCCTTTATCTATTTATGTTGAAGAAGATTTTAATTAGTAATGGGGATTTTTACTGTAATATCTTTGAATATACTTCCCTTACCTAAAATCAATTTCACACTAGTTCACATCAATACAAATTTTCTGTCACTACTTTTCGCACCACCACTCATCTGTCCAGGGGCCAGAGGCCAACTGCAGAACAGACCATCAATTGTCCACATGCAAGTTTAACCTGAAATTGAAGAAAATTAAAACAAGTCCACAAGTGGTAAAGTACAACCTTGAGTATATCCCACCTGAATTTAGAGACCATCTCAAGAATAGATTTCACACACTGAGCATTAATAACCAAAGACCAGATGAACTGTGGGATGATATCAAGGACATGAGACATGCAAAAAGTAAAAGGTCACTAAAAAGATAGGAAAGAAAGAAAAGACAAAAATGGATGTCAGAAGAGACTCTGAAACTTGCTCTTGAATGTAGAGTAGCTAAAGCGAATGGAAGAAATGATCACGTAAAAGAAATGAACAGATGTCCAAGGGCAGCTCTAGAGGACAAAGCGTTATAATTAAATGTGCAAAGACCTGGTGGTAGAAAACCAAAAGGGAAGAACATACTCAGCATTTCCTAAGCTGAAAGAACTGAAGAAAGAATTCAAGCCTTGAGATGCAATACTGAAGGATTCTATGGGCAAAATATTAAAGGACACAGGAAGCATCAAAAGAAGATGGAAGGAATACACAGTCACTGGACCAAAAGAATTGGTTGATGTTCAATCATTTCAGGAGGTAGCATATGATCAAGAACCAATGGTACTGAAGGAAGAAGTCCAAGCTGCAGTGAAAGCACTGGCAAAAAACAAGGTTCTAGGAATTGATGGAGTATCAATTGAGATGTTCAAACAAACGGATGCAGTCCTGGAGGTGCTCATCCGTCTATGCCAAGAAATTTGGAAGACAGCTACCTGGCCAACCAACTGGAAGAGATCCATATTTGTGCCCATTCCGAAGAAACGTGATGCAAGAGAATGCAGAAATTATTGAATAATATCATTAATATCATAAAAATATACAGAAGTAAAATTTTGCTGAAGATAAATCAAAAGTGGCTGCAGCAGTACCTCTACAAGGAACCTCCAGAAATTAAAGCTGGATTCAGAAGAGGATGTACAGCAAGGGCTATCATTAATGATGTCTGATGGATCTTGGCTAAACGCAGAGAATACCAGGAAGATGTTTACCTGTGTTTTTACTATGTAATTAAAGGCATTCGACTGTGTGGATCATAACAAATTAGGGGTAACATTGCAGAGAACAGGAAGTCCAGACAGTCAGTTGGAACCTGTACCTAGACCAAGAGACAGTCATTTGAATAGAACAAGGGGATAAAATCAGAAGTGGTTGAAAAGCAGAAGGGTCTGTGTCAGGGTTGTGGCCTTTCACCACAGTTATTCAACCTGTACGCTGAACAAATATAAGAAGCTGGGCTATATGAAGAAGAAAACGGCATCAGGCGTGGAGGAAGACTTATTAACAGCCTGCGATATGCAAATGACACAACCTCGCTTGCTGAAAACAAAGAGGACTTGAAGCATTCATTGATGAAGATCAAAGACTACAGCCTTCAGTATGGATTATACCTCAACACAAAGAAAACAAAAATCCTCATAACTGGACCAATAAGCCACATCACGATAAAAGGAGAAAATACTGAAGTCATCAAGGATTTCATTTTACTTGGATCCACAATCCATGCCCATGGAAGCAGCAGTCAAGAAATCAAACAATGTACTGCAGTGGGCAATATGCTGCAAAAGACCTCTTTAAAGTGTTAAGAAGCAAAGATGGTACTTTGAGGACTAAGGTTCACCTGACCCAAGTCACGGTATTTTTAATCACCTCGTAAGCATGCGAAAGCTGGACAATGAATGAGGAAGACCGAAGAAGAGCTGATGCCTTTGAATTATGGTGTTGGCAAAGAATACCGAATATACCATGGACTGCCAGAAGAACAAAAAAATCTGTCTTGGCAGGAGTACAACCAGAACGCTCCGTAGAAGCGAGAATGATGAGACTTTGTTTCAGGTATTTTGGAAATGTTATCAGGAAGGACCTGTCCCTGGAGAAGAACATCATGCTTGGTAAAGTAAGAGGGTCAGTGAAAAAGAGGAAGACCCTCAATGAGATGGAATGACACAGTGGGTCCAACAACGGGCTCAAACATAACAACAATTTTAAGAACAGTGCAGGACCGAGCAGTGTTTCTTTGTATTGTACATAGGGTCACTGAGTCAGGACTGATTGGACAGTCCCCAACAACAACACTTTTGGCAACATCTTTAAGAAGTGTTGCTAGAGCAACAAATGACAGTTTTGGTCATAGAGACATTGTTTCAATAATCATTCTTCCTCCCCTACTTTCTCTTCTCTCCAAAATATAGCTAAGAATCAGAGTTCATATAAAAATTGAAAATATCTGTTCATTAAAAAACTTTACCAAAAAAGTGGAAAGACAAGCTACCGACTAGGAGAATATCTTCTGAAACCATATATCCAATAAGAATCCAATAATCAAAATAAATATAAAACTTGGACAACTAAACAACAAAAAGACGAATAACACAATCATAAAATGGGCAAAGGAACAGAGCAGACATTTCACCGAAGAGGACATGCAAATGGCCACCAAACACATGAAAAGATGCTCACTGTCATTAGCCATCAGAGAGATGCAAATCAAAACTACAAGGAGATGCCATTTCACTCCCGGGAAGAGAAGCTAAGAGAAAAAAAAAAAAAAAAACAGAAAATAACAAATGTTGACGAGGATGTGGGGAAACTGGAACTTTTACCCACTGTTGGTGGGAGTGCAAAACGGTACAGGCTTTGTGGAAAACAGTGTGGCGGCTCCTTGAAAAACTAAAAATATAACTACCATATGACCCAGCAAATCCACTCCTAGGTATTATATACCCAAAAGATTTGAAAGCACCCAGAGGCTCAAACAGAGACTTGTACACCAACGTTCACTGCAGTACTATTCACGATAGCTAAAAGGTGGAAACAACCTAAATGCTCATCAACAGATGAATGGATAAACAAAATGTGGTACACACATGCAATGCAATACTACTCAGCCAATAGGAGAAATGAAGTCTTGATAT
Source organism: Elephas maximus indicus (assembly GCF_024166365.1). Lineage (NCBI taxonomy): Eukaryota > Metazoa > Chordata > Mammalia > Proboscidea > Elephantidae > Elephas > Elephas maximus. The sequence continues at coordinate 44,253,905 of NC_064837.1, read as the reverse complement.
GACACATGCTACATACAATATGGATGGAGCTGGAAGACATTATGCTGAGTGAAATAAGTCAGTTACAAAAGGGCAAATACATAATCTCACTTTAAAAAAAAAGACAAGAAAAGGCCAATGTACAGGGAAAACAAAGTTTATTAGCTGTTACCAGGGGCAGGAGGGAGAGGGGAAGAGGAAAAAGGGCTTAAGAGGGATCGAAATATCGTGATTAAGGGTAGGGTTGCACAGCTGATTATTGTAATTGCTGTCAATAAGTTGCATACCTGTAAAAAGTTGAACTGGCAAAAGTTGTTTAAGAGATACATTTACAGCAACAACAAAAAGCTGCTGAGACTGCTTATATACAACCAAAAACCTTATGGGATTTGGTTTTTGGTTTCAAGATTTAGGGTCATGGTTTCATGGTAAAAAAAAAAACCCAAAAACCTTATGGGATTTGGTTTTTGGTTTGGAGATTTAGGGTCATGGTTTCATGGTACATCCCAGTTAAACGGACTATTGACATGTTTAGTGCCTCTATTCTACCTCCTAGTTTGTGCGTAGTGCTTGGGGTCTTAAAAGTTTGCAAGCGGCCTTCCAACGCACAACAATTGGCCTCTACTCCCAAGGAACACCAGAGGAAGGAAGGTCAAGAACAGAAGGAGGATATACAACGTGTGGCTAACTGCCTCCATGAACAACTGCCTCCTTTGCTCTTTTCTCCCTTAAAATCCAACCAGATTGATAGATTATCTTTTTTTTTTTTTAGAAATGGAGGTAAGGAGGTTATTTATAATTTCTAATTTTTCTACAACAAACATGTATTATTTCTGTTATAAACAACTAATCCTAAACTTTAAAACTAAACGCATTAATCAAATCCACTCATATGCAAGTGTTGATAAAAGAAGTTGAAAAACTGTGAACATAACTAAGCATAAGGAACACTTAAAGCCTATGCCAAGTCTCCAAACATCAGGAGGCATTCAACAAATACTTATTGTGCACCTACTATGTGCCAGGTGCCATAGACACAACTGTGACCACGACAGGTGGGGTCCCTGGCCTCAGGAGGCTCACAGTCTTGCCAATTAGTTTGTCAACAGAGTGGCCATATGTCACCCTGTTTGGTGGGCAGAGTCCTGGTTTATAAGCATTTCTTCCAGAGTAATTATTAATAACACCCTTTTCATTCTCAAAAGTGTCCTAGTCTGGACAATGAATTACATGGATACCCTATTTATTTTTTAAAAAGGTACTTTTCCTATAAGGTTATACAATGTATATTATTCCAAATTTGTATCTTTTCAACTTAATTTCTTAAATTATAAAAAAATAACTTAGATATTCATCTCATTTTGATATATACTTGTTAAATAATGAAATCAAAGATTTACTTTAATCAAACAAGAGGAAATCAAAATCTGATTTTATTATATCAAAATGTGTAAAGTAAATAAATCAAATGAATATAAAAATCAAAACTTTATAAGCCCCTTGAGGGCAGGTATCTCTTTAGAGTATGACTTCAGCATTTTAGCCTGTGCCTATCCTATCTTAGCTCAGTACTGAGAACATACCCAGGTTTTTATGTCCCACTAAAAGTAAACAGGGCAGGAAATACATGAGTCTGCAACATCTTGTCAAAATGGAACCATCAAAGACTAGGGTTGTGGGAGAAAGACTCAAGAGCCAATCTGCCAAATTCGTAATAAGACACATCTGAGTATCAACAAGGATTAATAACAGCAGTGGGCTGAAACACATCAAATAGGCTTACATCCACCGGTCGCCTTTAGAGGATGCTAAGAGAACTAAAACCCCATAAGAAATACTATGTATCCTCAATTTTAACCTGCACATTTTACTGTTTAAAAAAAAACAAAAAGCTAGATAATTTTCCTCTGTTCTAAGATGCTGCTGTTGATTTTAAATGTTTATATTATGGCCAAGTCTATGTAAGAGACAACTGAAGCAGCCATAGTCTCTGATTTAGGCTCCAAACCTCAAGTTCATTTTTCACTGCTTGCCTTCCCTTACCCCAACATCCAATGAACCAATGTGTCCTGTTTCTTAAAACTGTCCTGTCCTTCCTCTTCCGATTGCTACCATAACACCCCAGAGTTTAGGTCCCAATCACTTCATACTCAGACTATTGTAAAAGTCTTTCTACTCCTCTTTCAAACCTTGCCACACACAGATCTTCTAAACTAAGCTTTTCTAAAGAAATCAGACCATGTAACTCCATGGCTACAAAACATTTATTGGTTTGTAGAGTCTAGAAACAAAATACAACTCTTTAGCAAAGCATTGAAAAGCCCTCCACCAACTGGGTCCAACTGACTTTTCCAGTCTTGACTCCCAGAGTCCTCCTCTTGCACCTAACATTCTCATGGTATTTCTCAAACGCACCTTAACTTTTCCACCTTGAAACTTTTGATTATGTCATTCTTCTTTCTACCTGGAACATCCTCCCCCACTATAATAACATGCTAGCCTTGTGTCTTAGGCTGAGTTCTCTAGGGGAGTAAAAGAGAGACAGAGAGAGATTTAATTCAAGGAAACAGCTCACACAGTTGTGGAGGCTGGCAAGCCCCAAATCTGTGTCAGGTGTCAAGCTGGTGGCTTCTCCTGACTCACACTGCTGGGGCTCACAAACCCAAAATTGGCAGGTCAGATGGCAGGCTACTGGCTCATGTCCCAAGACTCACAAGTCAGATGATGACAAGTCAGATATAGGATCCAGAGCAAGAGTGAGCCTTGCTGGACCATCCATTTACACACTGGAAGCAGGCCACATCCCCTATGAAACTCACCTTTCAACTGACTGGCTTCTCACAGGAGATCTCATCATGGAGATGATTACATTATATTATATTATGGAAGAGCAATCAGTCCAACGTCTGCCAAACCACTGAGAATCACAGCCTAGCCAAGCTGACACATAGCATTAACCATCACACCTTCTTTCAAGACCTAGCTCAAATACACCTTCTTCTTAAAGCTTTCTTGACCACCCTAATCAAATTATTTCTTCTTCTAAACTTCTGTATCACAGACCTACTCACCTAACATAAACCCAAACCCACTGCCGTCGAGTAGATTCTGACTCCTAGCGACCCTACAGAAACCCTGGTGGCATAGTGGTTAAGTGCTACAGCTGCTAATCAAACGGTCTGCAGTTCGAGTCCACCAGGCGCTCCTTGGGAACTCTATGGGGCAGTTCTACTTTGTTCTATAGGGTCACTATGAGTCGGAATCAACTTGACGGCACTAGGTTCTGGGAGCGACCCTATAGGACAGAGTAGAACTGCCCCATAGAGTTTCCAAAGAGCACCTGGCAGATTCGAACTGCTGGCCTCTTGGTTAGCAGCTGTAGTACTTAACTACTACGTCACCAGGGTTTCTGCACCTAACATACACCACCATAAATTGTAATTATTTTTACATAAATTTTATCTCCTCCACTGTAAGTTCCTTGACAGAAAAGAAAAAAAAAAAAAAAAATGCTTCCCCTTGACATCTAATGCTCTCCACAGAGGCATCCGCAAGATACACATAAAAATTCAGGACCACTTTCTTAGTTCTTTAGCACAAATGCTGTACTACTTCCTTCCTGTTTGCCTTTGTAAAAAGAAGGTGTACTTCAGATCTTCTACGTGTTTTCTCATCAAACTGCTAAATTAACTCTAGGCATTTTTGCTTGTTTCCTAGAATGCTTAAGAGGGTTTTTTTTTTTTTCTTTTAAAAAAATGTGGTATACTAATGGATTTTTTTTTTTTTTTTAATGGAGTACTACTTAAGTGGTCCATTTAAGCTGGGAGGAAAAAAAATTTTTTTAAATACATATCAACTTGATGCTGCCAATTCCTTCCTCCTGTGCTATAAACTAAACTGTTTCAAGGAATGATCTGAATTTATACAGTGTATTTGCATACCCCGGTTTGCCTCAGGAGGAATTCTTTGCATTAGCAAGTATCAAGTGAAGCCTACCCAAGTACTACCCTTTCTACAATGGTATTTTGCCTCAAAGCCAACATCTTTTCTCCTTCAGGGGTGGCCAAATACTTAAATCCTCTCAGAGCAAGACATTATAGACAGTGAAACCTGTAGGCTTCTAATTGATAAATGAATTTCCTAGTAAACAAAAGGTGGCTAAATGAATCATTTCTTTTATAAGGATCAGCACAAAGCTGTTTCCTATGAGGAGGAGGTTAAAGATCTCCCAAATGTCCAACTTTTCCAAAGTGTTATACCACTCCATCCTCTCTAACATCAATATTCTTCCTCCCCTAAGTACTCTTCCTCCTGTTTTTGGGTTCCATAATTTGCTGCAACGTCTTGCAGAACTCAGAAACCGTATCAAGGTAATAGCTCACTTTGTTGTGGAGGCTGCCAAGTCCTAAATCTGTGGGTCAGGCGTAGGCTTCTCCTGACCCTTGGCTGCATGCAGGGGCCAAGGAACACAAATCGGCAGGTCAGATGACAAGCTGCTAGCCCAAGGGGCTGCAGAAGCTGGCAAATCCCATTGGCGGGTCAGACGGCAGGCTATTAGCTCAAGCTCCAAGAATCGGAGGTCAGATGACGACAAACTAGATGTGGGATCCAGAGTGAGTGCAAACTTTTTTTGAGAAATCCCCCTTACTTGAACAAGGTGGTGCAAGGGTGTGGCTTGAGTAAGGCAGTGACTTTAGTAAGGGTATGCCTCAAGATACACCCACCCTAATCCTGAGGTTTAGGATTTACAATACATACAATACCACAAAATGGAGGACAATTACACAACACTGGGAATCACGGCCTAGCCAAATTCTAACCATCACAGGTTCCATACACCTTATTTGCACTGTCCCACTCAATCACTGTGTGGGAGTCACAGAGACCATGGCTAAAAGGGCCATATTAAGTAAGTCAATGCACCACAGTGGCTATTTTCCACATACTCCTGGAGACAGAAGCTGTGCAAGAACTATACTCACAGATGTTTACAAATCATGTGTCTGCATGGAACTTAAGGCTGGGGTTGCGGGGAGGATCTTCAGCCCTACCTTAAAATGGCCCTGGGCAGAACTGTCTGTGAATGTCAAAAGATACCTTCCAAAGATAGTAATGTCAAAGATAATTTATATTTGTTTAAACAAATACAGAGATCCAGATATATATAGTGCATACATACGTACAATGTATGTTATGACTAAAATAAATCTATGAACAGATATTCAAGCTTGTTTAAGTATAGAGTTTAAAAGCTTGACTTAAAATGTTTCCAAATAGTAAAGGATATTAGTAAAATTTGAATAAAATCTGCAGTTTACCTAATAGTGATATACCAGTGTCGGTTTCTTAGTTTTAAGGAACACACTATGGTTATAAAGATGTTAACAATAGGCGAAACTATACAGGCACTCTCTTTACAACTTTTGTATAAACCTAAAATCTAAAAGCACTTATTTAAAAGTATTCAGAAGTATTTATTGGCATAACACAGACTAAGTCATAATCATTTTAATCAAAAGATTTTCTTTGAATTAAAAAAGTGGGCTGCTTCATCTAGGTATCTACTTTTTTCAAAAATGAAATTTTTTTAACTGACTTTGCTTTTTTAAATTTTGATGTTTTCAAACATTCTCAGGTTTACTTGGTAAGGCTATCAATTTACAAATGGCTGGGTTTTTTCCAACCAGGATCCACATACAAACATGTATAAATATGTTTTATGGCTAAAATCCCAAACTGGCTAAGCCAAGATAACTTGACTGACTTCTGACATTAACTGGCATGGCTGACCATGGCTTATAATGCTATATGAATATGGAAGAACCTGCCTTAGAAGACTCAATGGCAACGTGTTTGGGTGTTTTTTTTTTTTTTTTGTAACTTAGAGCAGTTCAGCACTATTTCCTTAAGTGTGAAGTATGCATGTTTTTAGATCCAGACATCAAAAAATTCACCATTAGAAAACACTGCCACAAATATAAAAAGATATGTGTACATGGACACTCATTATAGCATTATTTACTATAACAAAAAACTGGAAACATAAATAATGGTATCCACAGACACTAACATACTATGCAGCCATCCAAATTATATACAGATTTATATTAACTAACACAAAAATATATCCACATTAAAAAAAAAAAAAAAGGATAAAGAACATGTAGGAATAGGATCATGCAATCCCATTTGTTATGGACTGAATTGTATTCCCCCAAAATATGTGTTGCATTCTTGCCTCTTGTACCTGTGGATATAATCCTGTTTGGAAACATGGCTTTCTTTTGTTATATTAATGAGGTCTGAAACATGGTAGAAGTAGTAGTAATAGTAATAGCATCAGAACCTGTCTAGCTTCATGGGGGATAATGACCAGGGATCAGCCCAAAGCTGATTCCCAGGAGGTGGAGGTCAGATATAACTCTACTCTCCAACCTTTTACAAATTCTGACACCAGCCATCCCTCCCACGGCACTCTCTACTTCTCTTCTGGGTTCAGTGATCAGTTGCAATGGCGACACAGAACTCACAGACCATATTTACAGTAAAGTGGTTTATTAAGGTACAGGGTACAACTCGAGAGCAGGATCAAAAGGCTGCAACTCAGGATTAGGATCAGAAAGCGTGTAGGCAAAGCCTGCCTTCTTCAGTGCAGGACAGCTCTCCTCTCAGTCCCCTGAGGACAGGCCTCCTCTCGGCCCCCTCAGGACAAGGCACCTCTTGGCTCTGCCATCTGCTGACGCTAGTTCTGCCGCTGGTCCCCTTCTGGGCCTCTCACTGTCTTCAGTGTTACAGCCCTTGACGCATGCTATACAGCTCTTTCAGGAGGTTCCTTGCCTCCTCTCTCGCTCTACTTCTCTCTTCCTTCTGCTTCTCTTCCTGCATCTGTCTGAAAAAACTCTGTGGGGCTTGCTACATATATAACCAAAAAAACCAAACCCACTGCCGTCAAGTCAATTCCAACTCATAGTAACCCTATAGGGCAGAGTAGAACTGCCCCATAGAGTTTCCACGGAGCACCTGGTGGATTCAAACTGCTGACCTTTTGGCTCGCAGCAGAATGCTTAACCATTGTACCACTAGGGTTTCCATATATATGTACATAAACACACAATTCCTTGTCAATTTCAAGGCATGGCCACTGGGGTGGGGGCACAACTGACCAATCCCCTTTCAGTAGACCAGACTCTTCATTTGCATAGAAGGCTACAGATACTTCATTTGCATAGTCTATTGACCACTCCCTGCAAGGTACATATCAATCATAGGGTAGGCTGCAGCCCAGGAACAGGCAAAAAGTATCAAAACCAAGTTGTTTACAGTTTACCCAGGAAATGTCAGTCAACCTGAACAGAAGTAACAAACCCTCTGGATAGAAAACTAGGGCAAAGGTAGCTCCTCAGGGCTTAGGGGAAAAAAACCTCTCAGGCTGTTTCGCCAAAGAACCAAGGCAAATGGCCACATAAAGGAGCTCATTGCACCACAGGTCATACCCATGTAAGGTTTAGATACTAACCCTAATTACTTCTGAACAGTTCACAGAGACGCACATATGGGGGAAGACAGACCCGGGGCTGCTGATAAGGAAGGAATCCACAATAAGACCCTGATTTGGACTTTTAGCCACCAGAACTGTGAAAAAATAAATCTTCCCTTAAAGCCACCCACTTGTGTTTTTTTTTTTTAGCGCTAGTAACTAAGACATGATTTACGTACAACCATGGACACAGATGCACGCAGATGTGCACTCATTGGCAGAGATGTCTGGAAGGATGCTCACTAAAACATCAATAATAACTGTACCTCAAGATGGGGTAAATATGGGGAAGGGGATTTTTTTTTTTCTTTATGTTTTTCTGTAATCCTTAAAAAAATCCTTAGATGGTTTTAAAACAGGCAGGCATAATTTTTTTTTTTAATAAAAACAATAAAGCTAGTCTTTTAAAATTCTATATAGAAGTGATTTATTTCACACCTAAATAAAACATTAAGCATTAGTATCTCAATATGTAAGGAGCCCTGGTGGACTGGTGGTTAAGTGCTTGGCTGCTAACCGAAAGGTCAGTGGTTCAAACCTACCAGCCACTCTGTAGGAGAAAGACATGGCAGTCTGCTTCTATAAAGATTACAGCCTTTGAAATCCTATGGGGCAGCTCTATTCTGTCTATAGGGTCTCTATCAGTCAGAACTGGCTCAACTGCAGTGGGTTTGGTTTTGCTTTTTATCTAAATGTACAATTTTTTAACAAGTGACACCCATTCATAACAGAAAAACGGCAAGATATTTGTTATTAAACATTGTAAATTAAAAAAGAAAAAAATTTGCTGTCAAGTCAATTCCGACTCATAGCAACCCTATAGGACAGAGTAGAACTGCCCCATAGGGTTTCCAAGGAGTGGCTGGTATAAATTACAACCCTAGAAAACTAAGAAATAGTTATATTATGAAAACAACAGACATTAGCCAAAAGACTCTATGTCGTTAACGTTAACTGCAATATTAACTATATATTTTTAGCTTATAGATACAACACACACCATCACCATATTATTACATTTAGCTCCAAAGGACCAACAAACACAAATTTGTCTTCTTGCCAAGGATTTATCTTTCCATCTATTTCAGTGAATATGGGAGCTGCAAGAGAACTTACAACCCATTCAATATAACCCTATAAGAGATGAGGAAACAGGCTCAGAAAAGTTAAATGGCTCCTCTATGGTCTCTAGTACTCTGATGTCTGATCATAAGGCTTAAAATAAAAATTACTCCTACATACACATTAAAAAACTAATTGCCATTAAGCTGATTCCAACTCATGGAAATCCCACGTGTTTCAGAGTAGAAATGCACTCCATGAGGTTTTCAATGGCAGTGACTTTATGGAAGTAGATTGCCAGGCCTTTCTTCCGAGGCACTTCTGGGTGGATTCAAACTGCCAATCTTTTGGTTAGTAGCCAAGCACTTAACCGTTTGCGCCTTCCAGAGACTCCACATAAATACCAGAATGGCTTTAAAAAAAAAAAAAAAAACTGACAATATCAAGTGCTGAAGAGGACAAAGAATAATTAGAATTCTCATACCTTGCTCGTGGAGATCCAAATAGCCCTCTCACTATGGAAAACAGTTTGGCAGTATCTCAAAACATTAAGCATACACTTATTACATGATCCAACAATCCGTCTCCCAAGTATTTACCCTAGAAAAATGAAAACACAGCTCTGGTGGTGTAGCGGTTAAGAGTCTGGCTGCTCATGAAAAGGTCAGCAGTTCGAATCCACCAGCCACTCCTTGGAAACCCTATGGGGGAGTTCTACTCTGTCCTGTAGGGTCGCTATGAGTTAGAATTGACTTGATGGCAATGGGTTTGGTTTTGGTTTATTCATAATTGCCAAAAACTAGAAACAATCTAAATGTCCTTCAACTGGTGAACGGATTAAAATCTGTGGTATATCCCATACAATGGAATACTACGCAAAAACAAAAAGGAACAAACTGCTGATACTCACAAAAATTTGGATGAATCTCAAAGGCATTATGCTGAGTGAAAAAGGGCAGTCTCGAAAGGGTATATACTATAGGATGTTACTTACATAACATTCTCAAACAACAGAACTATAATGATGGACAACAGATCACCAATTGCCAAGGGTGGCGGGTAGAAGAAGGGTGTGAATACAAAGGGATAGCTTGAAGGAGTTTTTTGGAGTGATGGAACTGTTCTGTATTCTGAGTGTAGTGGTGGTTACACGATTACACGTGTTAAAATCTAGAGAGCTGTGCATACACCCAAAAGTCAATTTTACTGCACATTAATCTTAAAAATACAATAAATGATTTACTCAGCCTCTAGTTTCTAAAAGTCAGAACTTCTATAGAATACAAAAAATTCTTATGGATTTTAAATTCTACTTTTTAAAAAAATTAATTTTTCAATTATTAAAATCAAATGATTCAATGGGTCTTCTCTTATAAAATCTCAATGCCAAGAAAAGGACACATTTGGCAAGTTACATAACCTCAATTTGCCTCAATTTCTTCATTGTGGTAAAACAGGAATAATTACCTACCTGAAAGGGTTGTTGTGAGGATCAAATGGTGAATACTATGTAAAGGTTTGTTAAATGAATATATACATACATAATATATATAACTTTGGAGGAGCCCTGGTGGTACAATGGTTAGGCACTCAGCTGCTAAACAAAAAGTTGGCAGTTCGAACCCACCAGCCACTCCACAGGAGAAGGATGTGGCAGTCTGCTTTTGTAAAATTTTACAGACTTGGGAACCCTATGGGGCAGCTCTACTCTGTGCTATCGAGTCCTTTGGGTCGGAAATGCCTTGATGGCACACAACAACATATATAACTTTAGTACAAAAATGAAAGACAGCTCCAACCAAGTAATTTACAAGTTTTGTCCTTCTGGCCAACCAGGTTCTGATCACTGCTTTTCTGATAGAGCTGTCTCTGAAATACAACCCCAAGTCTAGAGTCTAATTTTCAATAGAAGTAGACATTCACTATTGAGTTTTTGCTGTATTTTCATTCTGTAACCACTTTACACAAGTAGATTACTATTTAAACCAGGCTTTCTTTTTTTGTGTGTGTGTTAAAGGAGGTTATACTGTAGAGTTTAAGAAATCTCTTTCTGAATATTCATTAATCCTATTAGATTCTGTGTGTGTGTGTGTGTGTGTGTGTGTGTGTGTGTGTGTGTGTGTGTAGCAGCAGGAGGTATACCACCTCTTAGAAGACCATAGTTTAAAATGCTAGGCAAAATGGGGATCTAACCTTGACCCTTGCAGGGTTTCAAGTCTTTTAAGTCTTACCCATTTATATGGAGTAAGGTTTTAAATACAATGATTTTCTTCCTGTCTCATTTCTTAGCATCCTACTTCAAGCCTACACTACTTAACATAGTTTTAATTTTATCACGCTCCTCTATTTAATCCAATGAGCATTTGTTTAGCATCTACTGGAAGCAAACACCACTTAAGCATTACACAGGGCAGTGATTTTCAAACTGCATCCCAATCTTCTCCCTCCACTCTTTTTTTTTTAATGAAATAGAATAGAATAAAAACAAAAAATACAGACTGCCTCACAGACAGTACAGGTAAGTACTGCTTCATAAAGCTTTTGTTTCAGTTGCGGGTGTGGGTATGAATGTGAGTACGTGTGAGCATGCACGCACTGCTTCTAACTGTGGATCATGGTAAAAAAGTTTGACAAATACACTATAGGGAATTAAATAAACATCAGTTCTAGATTTAGAACAGTCCAGCCCTGCAACAGTTGGCTTCTGTAGTCATGTTTTCTAGTACTTGGTACACCATCTGGCCTTGGAAACATACGTCATCTTAAAAAAAAAAAAAAAAAAAGCATATATATGGGATACTTTCCATTGAGGAGAGACTGGAAAACAGAACCAACTATCTTTCGGATGTTGATTATAATATAATGTCTGATGAGCTGGAATGGATAAAAGTTTGCATATTCTTTACCACAACCTGACAGGAAGAAATCAGCCATTTGAAGTGTGATCATCTCTTTAGACCATGCATGTGTTTTCCAAATGTAATTTAAACATGTTTCTCACTTAGCAGCTTTTCTTTTTTTTAACTTACCATACTATATGAGATTTAAATATATTCTATGTCAAACAACCAAATGTTCTCCTTTAAAGCAAAGCAGATACACATTACCCATTGCTGTCGAGTGGATTTGGACTCATAGCGACCCTACAGGATACAGTAGAACTGCCCCATAGGGTTTCCAAGGAGCGGCTGCTGGATTCCAACTGCCGACTTTTGGTTGGCAGCCGAATGCTTAACCACAGCACCACCAGGGCTCCAGACACACAACAGGATCACAAAAGTAAAGATTTCTCTTCTTAAAAAAAAAAAGTATACCCCTAAGTCTGCTATGTAATACATATATAAAGACTTTTTCCTTTTGTGATTAACCGTTTATACAACATCTGTATTCCAAGATAACCTGGCTTTACTTACTGGGAGGCTATATATAGCCTATTAAAAAAAAAAGATTACCTTGTCCACTAAAATATATCCTAAAACCAATTTTCATATTTAAAACCCTGCTAATATTTAGGAAATTACTAAGCTTATATCTTCTCTAAACTTAGGTAAGCTAAAAATGACCTTCGTATACTAAATCTAACAAAGTCAATGCTAAAATTGCTACCTGCCTGGTGGTATTACAGGAGAGTTTCTCAACCTCCACACTACTGATGCTTTGGACCAGATAATTTTTTTGTTGTGGAGGGCTGTTCTGTGCATCGTTAGGATGTTTAGTAACACCCCTGGCCTCTATCCACTAGATGCCAGTAGCATACCCTTACCCCGAGTTGTGACAATCAAAAATGTCTTCAGATATTGCAAAATCACCCCCAGTTGAGAACCACTGCTTTATATGTTTATACTTTAATCATTATTACCATGTTTTCCAAAAGAAGGAAAATGGTATTACTGAAACTAAAGTGAAAAATTTGATCAAGTGTAGTTTTTTAACAGAAACAAAGATGCCTCAGCAGTTATTAAAGTGCATGGCTATGCAAAACAGCCTGGTACTGGTACAACAACAGATACATAGACCAATGGAACAGAATTGAGAATCTAGACTAAATCCATCCACATGAGCAACTGATATGTGACGAAGGCCCCAAAACAGTTCAATGGGGAAAAGACAGTCTTTTGAACAAATGGTGCTGGCATAACTAGATATCCATCTGCAAAAAAAATGAAATGAGACCCATACCTCACTCCATGCACCAAAACAAGCTCAAAATGGATCAAAGACCTAAATATAAAATCTAAAAAGATAAAGATCATGGAACAAAAAATAGGGACAACGTTAGGAGCCCTAATATATGGCACAAACAGTATATAAAACATTACTAACAATACAGAAGAAAAACTAGATAACTGGGAGCTCCTAAAAATCAAACACCTATGCTCATTCAAAGGCTTCACCAAAAGAGTAAAAAGATCACCTACAGACTGGGAAAAAGTTTTTAGCTATGACATTTCCAATCAGCGCCTGATCTCTAAAATCTACATGATACTGCAAAAACTCAACTACAAAAAGACAAACAACCCTATTAAAAAATGGGCAAAAGATATGAACAGATACTTCACTAAAGAGGACAGTCAGGTAGCTAATAGATACATGAGGAAATGCTCACAACCATTAGCCATTAGAGAAATGTAAATCAAAACTACAATGAGATTTCATCTCACTCCAACAAGGCTGGCATTAATCCAAAAAGCACAAAACAATAAATGTTGGAGAAGCTGTGGAGAGACTGGAGCACTTATACACTGCTGGTGGGAATGTAAAATGGTACAACCACTTTGGGAATCGATTTGGCACTTCCTTAAAAAGCTAGAAATAGAACTACCATACAATCCAGCAATCCCACTCCTTGGAATATATCCTAGAGAAATAAGAGCCTTTACACGAACAGATATATGCACACCCATGTTCACTGCAGCACTGTTTACAAAAGCAAAAAGATGGAAGCAACCAAGGTGCCCATCAACAGATGAATGGATAAATAAATGATGGCATATTCACACAATAGAATACTATACATTGATAAAGAACAGTGATAAATCTGAAACATTTCATCACATGGAGGAAAATGGAAGGCATTATGCTGAGTGAAATTAGTCAGCTGCAAAAGGACAAATATTGTATAAGACCACTATTATAAAAACTCGAGAAGTAGTTCAAACAGAGAAGAAAATATTCTTTGATGGTCACGAGAGTGGGGGAGGGAGGGGGTGGAAGAGGGGTATTCACTAATTAGTAGATAAGAACTACTTTAGGTGACAGGAAAGACAACACACAACACAAGTGAGGTCAGCACAAATGGACTAAACCAAAAGCAAAGAAGCTTCCTCAATAAACTGAACTCTTTGAAGACCTGCGTAGCAGGAGCAGGGGTTTGGGGACCATGGTTTCAGGGGACATCCAAGTCAACTGGTATAATAAAATCTATTAGGAAAACACTCTGCCTCCTACTTTGGAGAGTGGCGTCTGGAGTCTTAAACACTAGCAAGCAGCCATCTAAGATGCATCAATTGGTCTCAATCCACCTGGATCAAAGGAGAATGAAGAACACCAAGGCCACAAGGTAATTACGAGCCCAAGAGACAGAAAGGGCCACATAAGCCAGAGACTACATCAGCCTGAGACCAGAAGAACTAGATGGTGCCCAGCTACAAGTGATGACTGCCCTGACAGAGAACACAACAGAGAACCCCTGAGGGAGCAGGAGAGTGGGATGCAGTGGGATGCAGACCCCAAATTCTTGTAAAAAGACCAGACTTAATGGTCTGACTGAGACTAGAAGGACCCTGGTGGTCATGGCCCCCAGACCTCCTGTTGGCCTAGGACAGGAACAATTCCCAAAGCCAACTCTTCAGACAGGGATTGGACTGGGCAATGGGTTAGAGAGGGATGCTGGTGAGGAGTGAGCTTCTTGGATCAGGTGGGCACTTGAGACTATGTTGGCATCTCCTGCCTGGAGGGGAGATGAGAGGGTAGAGGGGGTTAGAAGCTGGCAAAATGGACCCAAAAAGAGAGTAGAGGGAGGGAGCGGGCTGTTTCATTAGGGGGAGAGCAATTGGGAGTATGTAGCAAGGTGTTTATAAGTTTTTGTGTGAGAGGCTGACCTGATTTGTAAACTTTCACTTAAGGCACAATAAAAATTAAAAAAAAAGAAAAAAAAAAGTGCATGGCTACATCCAATTACATTCCACCAACCACTTGGTTGATAAGTCCACCAAATTTCAAAGTAATGTTAGGTATATTTATTTTAGGAGCCCTGGTGGTACAGAGGTTAAAGCTCTCAGCTGCTAACCACAAGGTCAACAGTTCCAACCCACCAGCCCCTCTGCTGGAGAAAGATGTGGCAGTCTGCTTCCTTAAGATTTAAGCCTTGGAAACCCTATGGGACAGTTCTACTCTGTCCTACAGAGTCATTGTGAGTCAGAATCGACTCAATGGCAATGGGTATACTTATTTTAGCTAAGTTTTTCATGTTGCTATTTGTTTACAACCTTGGGTTTCAAACAAGTTTAAATAAACAGCAGTTATAAAATTTAATTAAAATAAATTTTAATATTTAGTAATGCAGGAAGGATTGATTTCAATACTATAAAATGAGATGCTAAAAGAAAGATTTAGTGGTTAGAAGAAGAAATCTTTCAGGTGTCAGAGTTATTTTTAGGACTTTTTCAACACAGTTACCCCCTCTTTATTTAAAGATAAACAAATCGAGGCTTGCTCTTGGGTTAACTTGGGAATTCTCTTAATATTATGAAAATCCAAACTAGGTGTTTGAGGATACACTAAAAAAATGGTTTGAAATTATTCTGCCCTACTAAATATTTCCATATTTAATTTAAAATATGGCATTATATTTTCCTATTGGTCATTTGGGGGAATATTTTTTAAATAAAAGAATTATTTCATAGGTAAACATTCATTTGGGTCAAAATTTTATAATTTTAAGTATAAAAAAGTATATATTGAATAGAACAGCATTATTCATGACAGCCAAAAACCAGAAATGACCCATTTGTTCATCAATGATAAAAAGGACAAATCAATTATAATATATTCAGACAATGGCATATTATATGACAATAAACAAATTCTTGTTACACTCAACAATATGGGTGAATCTCATAAACGTAAGTAGCCAGACACAAAGAAATATATACTGTATTCCACCTATATAAAGTTAAAAAAACACACACACACACAAAGTCAATCTATGTTGCTAGAACTCAGGGAAGCGGCAACCTTTGGGAGGGTAGTAATTGGGAAAAGACACAAGAGGCTTCAGGGATATTACTAGGTGCTGGTTACATAGCAAAAAATCATCAAGCTATACACCTATGACTTCTCTACTTTTCTATGTGTTATGTTTTATTTTAATGAAAAATTTACTTTTTAAAAAGTATACAGGTGGAGCAACTAGGAGTATATAGCAAAGTGTATATAAATTTTCGTATGAGAGACTGGCTTGATTTGTAAACTTTCACTTAAAGCAAATTAAAAAAAAAAAGTATACAGGGAAACATCTCCCGCCAACCCAGGTCCCTCAGTCATCCAGTTTACCCCTCAACAGGCAACTAATATTATTAGTTTCTTCTGTGCTTTTACAGAGTTATTCTATGATATATAGTGAAATACCCAGATATGTTCTCTCTCACACAAACTTTTATACAAATAGCATATTACACAGTTCTGCTCCTTGTTTATTTCATTAATATCATATCTTAGAGATTTTACCATAGCAATATAGTTTTCTCATTTTTCCTCATTCATATTGTATGCAAATATGCCCTAATTTCCTTAACCACTCTATGCTGATAGACATTTAGGTTGTTTCCAATCTTTTGCTGACTGTATATGCTAAAAATAATGTAAGGATCCCTACAATGAGAATCTTTCAGGCAAGGTAACTTCAAACAAATTCCAGCTCTACCAGCATATTAATACAGGAAAAGTCATGGACATCTGGGCCACAGGCTTATGAGGAATGGTGAAAACTGTATTACAGAGTTAGCCATAAAATTGAGATCACAAACATACTAGACACAAACACATACAAAGCTATGCTTCAGTGTTCACAGGCCACTGGTATTACTTTAAATATGTTAAAATGATACATTTGAAATTGTGAAAACAATTTATAAGGGCCAAGTTATAAATCTTCTCATTTTTGTAGGTCACGCAGTATAAGAGGTTATGTTTTATTTGAATTTCAAAAACTGAATCAAAATTCCAAAGCTGGAAAGTATAAATGTATTAAAGACTATATTCTGCACTAGCACTAAAGACAAAAAGGAATCACCTGACACTGTAAATCTCTGTGAAACCCTCTAAGAGTCATAACCCTCTGATACCACGTGCACAGTAAAGACCAAAAAATCAGGCTAAGGAGCTACTGTTTGCATTGTTTCCATTTCTGTTCTCTACCAACAATCCCTCCTCACCACACACTCACTGGTTTATCAAGAAACTGACAGAAGCCACAAGCTATCTTCTAGCCTGTTTGACTTTAGAGGACCAGGAAAAATAGTTGCCAAAAAAAAAAAAAAGCACACTCTCCATCAAAGAAAAAGTTTATTTAACAAAATATATTACAGCTTAGAAAAAAATATGTAACTCAATCCCTTAAATTTCATTTGCTTAGTCATCCTGGGCTCACACAGCATAAGTGTTGTTATTATTACATTCTGGCTGAGATTTTTTTCAAGTGTCCTGCAAAACCTAAGGCAAGTCAAAGACCATTATTTGCCAATCTCTCTTTTATCAGCAATCCAATACTAGTGACTTATTCCACTGATGGGCAAGCCAATAGGTAGCTCGATAATAAAAGAAAATGAGAATTAGCAGATTCTGTAGGGGTAAATTCTAATGCATTACTGATGGGTCTACCTTGTCTGAAAACTCTCTAGATAACTCTTATGGGCTCATAGACTCATCATAACAATATCATAACAATATTCTGCAAAAATGACAAAACCATTTAATTCCAGAATAACCCAAGAAATCCTATTTTAAAAACTGTATGCATGCATACTATACATATGACCTTAAATCTACTTTTCAAAGTAATCCGTCTCTTAAATGATGTTTAGAAAAGGGAAAAGGTAAATTTCTTTTTTTTTTTTTTTTACCGTAAAACTGCCTTTTGGGCTAAAAGACAAGGGAAGGAATTATACACACAACCTATAGGCTTAAAGTGGAAAGCTGATAAAATCTGGCAGGTAAAGGGACCTTACTTTTCTTTCCTTTCCCCACCAAAGTAAAAATGCCTAAGGCACTCAAGACTATAGCCCTAATAACTGTTTATGATTTAAACCTCAGAAAAGTAATGGGAATTCTGTAAGAGAAAATGTCCATAAGTATTTTTTAAAAATCAAAGATAACTGCTTTACAAACAGATTAAAATAAGCATCTGATGTCTCCACTGATTCTACCAGGCACTTTATGGCTTGCATTAACCATGAAAATTTACACAACACTTTGCACGTGATTCAACTCTGGACACAGAACTCATTGAGATATGTTAATGTCCCAAAACACCCGCTTCACCACACGAGCTCTGAATAGGCTTAAACAAGCACAGGCTGTGGGTAACACTGTAGAATTTGAAGCCAAATTTTATCTTCTCCACCAAGTTCGGCCAACCATAAGGGCAACAAATCAAGGTTCCAATAAGCATATAGCACCTGCAAGACTCAGTTATGCTCCAAGTCAAATATTTGCAATTTTTTCATCCCAAATCAGCACAAATGAAAGTACGCAGATCGCAGCTCCAGATCTGTAATTCTTGTCATAAGCCAAAACGATCTGTAGTTTCACTCCCACATCACCGGTGTCCTAATCATTTATTGAGTCTCTAGTATGTACGTGTGCCAGGACCTGTGCTAGAAACCTGCACACATTATATTCTCATAACAAATCCCATTCTGTTGATGAGGAAACTGAGGCCAGAGAGGTCAAGGTGTCTTGCTCAATGCCCTAAAACTAGTAAATGGTGGAACTGGGAATTCAAGCCTAGTTCTCTCTGGCTCCAAAGAACTGTCTGCCTCCCCAGTCCTCCAACGTCACTAACTGCAACACCAATTCACCTCTATCAAAGTAAATTCAAGTGCTGTCTGAAAGTACGCCAATAGCTGAGAATACCATCATACCTAAAACTGTAACACAAGACCCAAGGGTTCCCAGCGAGGAAATGCTGCCACCTCCTTTAGAATAACTAGTTCCAAAGTTCACAATTCAAAAGAATCCACTTTTTTTTTTTTTTTTGGCTGTCTCTCAACTGACTTTTTAGAACAAGGAAAATGAAACTCAAGAGTATCTTCACAATTTTTGGTAAAATTATTTAAAACCCTTGAAAAAAGGGTGATTTTTTTTTTAATAGTTCACATTACAGTTTATTTCTTCAACAGGCTTCAGACATTCAAAAACAAAATCACATCGGTAGCATTACTAATCAACTTTTTTTCTACAGACTTGAAAAGTATTTTCTTACCACAGTACAAGATTACTTCCCATACTTAGAGCAGAAATGAAAACAGCTCTGAGTATCACGAATCAGATCTTGAGGCCACAGTTGCAGAAAGTGGGTGCCGCTTCCCTTGAGTAGGAGCTGCTGATGTGAAACCTCCTAAGGGAAGGGTGTCTGAAGAACCGTGCTGAAGAAACTAAAGCAAGCTGTTTGTATTAACGAGAGCGAGCTGCTGGCACCGCTGTTTAAGTGTTTCACTGCTATGCAGTTGTTTTCCAGCTTCCAAGCTCTGAATCTGGCAGGGAGAATGCTGTTCCTGTTACACGATCAGCTGCTCTGTGGTGTGTGGGTGTTTAACTAGGTAAGTGACTGGTTAGAAGAGGTTCTGCAATATTAAACCAAGGAAGCACATTGTCCCCTGAGATTTTAATGGTCTATCACTATGCTACACTGACAAAGAAAAGTAACATATTTGCAACTTTGAAATAGTTTTGGTTTAGGATAAGCAAATAATTTCCAACAGTAAAACATCAGGTGTGACACGAACAAAAAATATAACCTGTAATATAAGCCACTTCAAGCATGTTTATTAGATAATTAAAAAATGCAGTATTTGCAGCCTCAGCATGCCTTCAAACTTCAGAAGGTACATTGCATAATTACTGGAATAAATGCTATTCTTCAGGTGTGTGAAACAGGTTCTATGCAAGATTCCAAGGCTCCCTTGCTTTCCAAAGAGCTGGTTAATACCATGAATTCCTTAGTCTCTCCGAACCCAAAAATACAAAAAAAAAAAAAAGGTCTCAAAGAATTCTTTAAGTGAAAAATATTGTCAGAATTGTAAGCTGCTAGAGAGTGAGGGACTGTGGTTTTTAATGTCACTGCCCCATCACAACATTATCTCAAACTGGAATAAATGTGTCTTGACTGAAATATTATCACAAGGCAAAACCTGAGTAAAATGTAACTGAAACAAAAATAGCTGATACTTATCCCTGCTTATTGGTAGAATGGTGCAATGTTCATTCCTAGTTTTAGATTTTAAATGTGGAAACTGAATTCCCTAACTACAACTAAAATCCTTTCATTAAAACAAAATAATAATAAAAAGATGATCCCAAGGGCAGCGTCAATCTTATTAAAGACATGAAATCATATACAATAAAGTTGAAAAAAATCCTCTTCATGCAGCAGGTGCTCCACTCTGGGAATGATAAAGCCTTCTTTTAGGAGATCTGACCAGTCTCAACCAACACATAAAGATTCCTAACAGGCATTATAAAACAGACCATGTACTTTGCTGTTGAAATCTGCTACATTTAGAATACAACACAAGGAACATACATTATCAACTGGTCAAATTTAAACAAATAATTTTGACTTAATTTTTTACTTCCTGAAAGACTTGCATATATATCTGTTTTTCACAGGAAGACAGTGAAATGATACCTTACAAATACATAACTCACTGTAATCAAAGAACATAACACAAGGTTAGATACATAATCCACTTTGCTGTATATTGCTCAGGACCAAAGTAATGCGAATCCGTAAAAACAAAACGAACAAAACACCAAACTCAAGTTTCTTTCACTTTTGCATAATATAGATCTTAGCCTGAGGTCCCAGGACCAGCTCCAAAGATATCCGTAATTGCATACAACATTATGTGTGTCTCTATTTCACTGAGAAGAGAGCCCAAAAGGTTTCCACCACCTCAAAGAAAGGTTAAGAACCACTCGCACAGACATTTCCAGGATCATTAAAACTGAGCAGTGAACCTTTTAAACAAAATTATACTAAAGGTAGTATCCATATGAATACATGTGCACAGTCCTGATACAAACAGCCAAGCTGCCAGCGCTGACAATCATGGAGCAGCTCACCACTCACAAACCAGCAGAACATGGGAACATCACCTGCATTCGGCACATAAACGTACACATCCCAGCAACAGCAGCTCTTCGTTCCCTAAACATACATGTGTTGTCAACAAAGCATGTGCTAGTTGGCTTTCCCGGAACAATACGGGCCTGGCCATGTCTGGAAAAAACACATAAACATTTTTCCCAAAATATTACCCTCTTTATTTCACTACACCTTTGACTAGAGGTGTTAAACATTATAACAAAATATATAAAATTCCCCAACATCATGTGTATCTAGAGTAACAGGGAAAACAAACAAAAAAAAGCCTCAGGTATTACTGAGAGTCCATGGGAGATGCATATAAGAGATACACTATGATGATGATGCTTGAACATGGGGACAATCGGAGGAATCAAAGGGACTCACTCAGGAACATCCCGAGAACATGGTTGTGGAAAGCACCCTTCTCCAAAGGCAAAACCACATTCCTTTGATTGGCACAAGCCATTCCCGACAATGGATTCGCGATGACAGGGGCTGTTCCGCAATCAGGAAGTACGCGTGTGTGTATGCTGGGGGGCGGTGGGAAGGTGGATTCTAGATGGGATCAAAGACTGGCCTCCAAAGAAGGGCCTATGGGATCTTAAATCGTGAAGACAGACTTGGAGAGTGAGGCTGGGGCATTTATCATTTCTACAGGAGACAACCCTCGACAACGAGCATGTTCTGTGAAGATGTAACGGCGGTGTCACTACCTTTAGAATCTCGGATCTAAGAAAAGTAGAGCCTGATTGGAGAGGAGAGGAGGTGGGGGTGGAGAAAGGTCTGCATTACCCACTGGGGTGAGTGTTGGGGCTGCTGGTGGTGGGTGTACATCAGCTGCATTTCATCTCCTGGCGGCACGATACTCCCGGGGGCTGGAGGTTTGGGCGCAACCGCAGGGCAGGGGGAGGCAGCGGCTGCACGCCACCAGCTGCAGGGCAGGAGGATCCTCGCAAGAGGACCGGTGCAAACCTCCCCCCAGTCCGCTAATCCGTGCAGCCCCTGCCTCCCCTCAGGCCTCAGGGCAAGCGGACTCGCAGCAAAACTGGAGCCGAGCCCGGGTCCGGGAGGGAGGGAGGGGGGTGGCGAAAGGGCAAAAGCGAGGCGCCCCCGGCCCAATCTCGGTGCCGGATCCGGGGCCTCGCCGCTGGAGGGGGGCTGCTCCGGCCTAGTGCGCGGAGCGCCTCGGCGAAGGGTTAACCCGGCCCCCAGAGCCTGCCCGGCGCGGCGGGCGGCGGAGAGGAAGAGCTGCTGCAGGGGACGAAACCGCGACTGTGGCGTGTGCGTGGGGGGAAACGGGCCCCTACTCACCCGGGCCGGCCGCCTCCGCCTCCGCCGCCTCGACCGCCGCCTCGGCGGTCCATCTCTGCGGCGGGGGGCCTGTAGCCGCGGCGCTCGAGTAACAACCGCCGGCCGGGCCGGCCCCTCCCCCCCGCCCAACGTCTGGCCTCAGGGCCGCTCCTCAGACCCGGCCTCGGCCGCCGCCGCCGCCGCCGCCGCAGCGCTACGTGGCCGCCGCTCCGACGTCTCGCGACTCCCTTCCGAGCGCGCGAGGGCGAGCGGGGCCGGCGGGGCGGGCGGCGCGCGGGGAGGGAGGCAGGGGAGGGGGTGTGCGTGTGTGGATGTGTGTGCGGAGAGGGGGCAGGGAGGGAGGGCGAGTGGCGAGAGCGCGCGCGCGCACCCGCGGGCCCTTCCCTCGCTGGCCCCCCCGCCCAACAGGGATCCCGACACCTCCCTCTGCCCGCCCCCCCTTGGCATCCCGGCCGCTGGAAGCGGCAGCGCGCATGCGCAGCCCTTCGGGGCTGGCCCTGGCGCACCTTTTCTCCCTCCTGCCACATTGTGAGCGCTCCACCGCCCAGATAACCGCCGACTCCCAGCTCCACCCCCGCCCTCTCCCACTCCGCCCACTCCCTAGAGCCCAGGTAAAGGCGTGGACTGCGCATGCGCACCGCACCTCTGGGGCCGGGGGGCGTGGTTGCTGAAAGGAAGCCAAAACGTAAGGTGGGAGGGAGCTCTGGGCAGGGGGTGTGGGATTCCACAAAATAGGGGGCGCGTTAGGATTAGGAAAAGATAAAGTGAAAAAGGGGGCGAAAGTAAAAAAGTGGGCCGAAGTGAGATTTAGAAGTGAAAGAGCCTTTGGTTTTCAAATAAAGTGGAAAAAAAAAATTGGCTGCTAGCCTCCTCCTCACTGGAGGGCAGTGTGAGTGACAGAGGACAAATATAAAAGAGGCAAAATGCGAGCAGTAGTAGTCATTTCCCAGATAAATGGGGCCGCTAATAAAAACTGGAGAAATTTAGAGATTGCCAGAATGGTCAGAAAAACAGTAAGATTTAGAGTCGCCCTTGTCCTGTGGCCAGGAATAGGGAAGAGGATGTGTGTGTGTTTGAGACATAGAGCTGCTTCAAGGAAGGAAGACTCCATTGTAAGTATTACAGCACTATGACTAATTCGCTATTAATCGTTAATATAACTAATGGCACTATTAGCTAACAAAGGAGCCCTGGTGGCGCAGTGGTTAAGCGCTCAGCTGCGAAATTCGAACCCACCAGCCACTGTGCGGGACAAAGATGTGGCAATCTGCTTCGGTAAAGATTAAACCCAGTGCCGTCACAGCCTTGGAAACCCTATGGGACAGTTCTACTCTGCCTTATAGGGTCTCTATCGGGTCTGCCCTATAGGAATCAACTCTACTGGCAATGAGTTTGGCTTTTATTAGCTAACAAGATAGTATTTATCCAAGTTCACATCCAAGAGAGGGTGTCCAAAATGGAAAGAGCTTGGGTTTACAGGGAGGGTAAATGAACTCCGCAAGGTGAAGGCCTAGGTTGGAAAAGAATCAAGGCAGCAACTCTGAGGGTCAAGCTGACCCTTTCCCACCGTAAACCAAACTTCCAAGATGTTTTCCAAATCTATCTTAATTGGAGCTCCTTATCTTCTTTCCATTATTAAAAGCCCTCTCCCCAAAACAGCACACCCTCCCAAAAAAACACTGTAGGGAATAAAATGACCTGAGTCTGGGACAGGGTTACAAAAGAGAGTGAAACTTTATAGATAAACAAATGCTTGTTTTTTATTACACCTGGACTCCAGACTCCAGGAATCGTAATTTTGGCAACTTTGGGCCACATTCTTCAATAGTGACTTTCTTAGGGGATAAACACTAAGAAGGATATGGTCCTTCAGCAGATAGAGAGAAAATCCTCAAGCAGAACAGGCGGAAATAAGCATACATAGTAAAACAAAAGACTTAGATTCAAAGTAAGAAAGAACGTAGCACCCGTGAGGGCTGGTGAACCTGGAACATCAGACCGAGACGTGTAGCTTTGCCATCTTGGACTCTTGATCCATTCCACCACTTTCTACCTGTCCTGTGTGGAAGAGGGGTGTGCTGAGTGATGCCTAAAGAATGAGGTGACCTTCCAAGTACCTGTGCCTCTCTGTCCGCAGGCCAACTCTCTGCAAAAGCTCCTAATAACTAGAATAGAAATAATGTTACCTTCCATTTGAAGAGTGCTTTATGATTTTTGCAGGGTGGTTATGTCCATTTTCTCATCAGATCTTCCAACAACCTGCAAGGCAGGCAGGACAGGTATTATTCCCAATGGAGGAAATCCAAGCCAAGGAAGGTTTAATGGTTTGGCCAAAGTCACCCAGCCAAGTAAACAATGGAGCCAGAACAGGATCCAGGTTTCCTGACTTCCAGTGTGCTGTTCTTCCAGAGGGCTTGGCAGGCCCACTCTGAAAAACTGCTACAAATTCCTGTGGGTTAAAACCAGGGGCCCTTGGATTGTGCTAATATTCAGTTTTATTTCTGCACCTCTTTTATTTAGTGATTTTTTCTTTCTCCCTCCAGGACTCTGGGACTTACCCCTATGTATTTGGAGCCTCATGACCTATGCTTTGGAAGGCCTTGGGTCTTGGGCCTCAGAGCTAGCAAGGTCCCTCTTTGGAGCTACCAGTTCCTCTACTCTCTTTTAACTCTTCCCCTTCACGTATCTATCAAAGGGAGGGGACTGCCAGCCAATGTGATCGCTGGACAGATCATAAGAAGAGGGCATTTGCTGTCAGACAGACTACTGGTTTCAGTGCCTCCCTTGTTCACCTTGGCAGAGTCATAGTGGGCAATAGGTAGCACTCACATCTGACTTTATGAGGCCTCACTGGCGGAGGATCAAGCTTCTATCATCCTGGTTTCCTGGCCTTAGGTATTTCTTCACTAACTTCTCCATTAAGGCAATGGGTAGAAACCAGCAGAATCCTTTACTTTTTGTATTTTTTTTTTTTTTTTGGGTAAAAGTATACACAACTACAGATATACCACTTCAACAATTTCTACATGTACAATTCAGTGACATTGATTACATTCTTTAAGTTGTGCTACCATTCCCACTAACCTTTTCTATATTATTTCACCACCATTATCTTAAGCTCCTGCCCCCTAAGCTTCCCATCTAGCCTTTCAAGGTGCCTTTGTCAATTTGCTCTCACATAGATAATTCTTTTAAAGAGCACAATTTTCAAAGTAGATGTACTTTACTAATTAAGATAAAATATTTTTTGAGAATCTATTTTTTAATTAAAATTTTTTATTCAAAATTTCTGTGCACTTTTCCCACTTTGGAGAGTGGCATCTAGGGTCTTAAACGTTAACAAGTGGCCATCCAAGATGCATCAATTGGTCTCAACCCACCTGGAGCAAAGGAGAATGAAGAACACCAAAACCAACCAAACCAAACCCAATGCCGTCGAGTCAATTCCGACTCATAGTGACCCTATAGGACAGAGTAGAACTGCCCCATAAAGAACACCAAAGACACAAGGTAATTATGAGCCCAAGAGACAGAAAGGGCCGCATAAACCAGAGACTATATCAACCTGAGACCAGAAGAACTAGATGGTGCCTGGCTACAACTGATGACTGCCCTAACAGGGAATCCCTGAGGGTGCAGGAGAGCAATGGGATGCAGACCTCAAATTCTCATAAAAATACCAGACTTAATGGTCTGACTGAGACTAGAAGGAACTCAGAGGCCATGTTCCCCAGACCTTCTGTTAGCCCAAGACAGGAAACATTCCCAAAGCCAACTCTTCAGACAGGGATTGGACTGCACTATGGGATAGAAAATGATGTTGGTGAAGAGTGAGCTTCTTGGATCAAGTAGACACATAAGACTATGTTGGCAGCTCCTGTCTGGAGGGGAGATGAGAGGGCAGAGGGTGTCAGAAGCTGGCCAAATGGACACGAAAATAGAGAGTAGAGGGAGGGAGTGTGCTGTCTCGTTAGGGGGAGCAACTAGGAGTATATAACAAGGAGTTTATAAATTTTTATAAGAGAGACAGACTTGATTTGTAAACTTTCACAATCAAAAAAATTTTTTTAATTAAATTAAAAAAAATGTGCACTTTGATAGTTCTGAAAAACCTTCATGCATTTAAATTAAATAGTAGTAGAAATACCTGGTTTCTGTAAGATGAGCTGGGTGGCCTGGTGCAACCTCCCTGCTCACTGCATTTCCTCACTCCCTAAATTCTTAGAATGTAATCCCAGTTGACAATAGTTCTTATCGGTCTGTACTCACATAGGGGCAGTGGCCATGGCTCCCTGCTGACCCATTCACTAATATTATCAGATCCTATTATCAGCACCAGACTTGGAGCCAGAGCTCTGGTCATGGACCTCTAGGTTCTCATACTTCTAGTGAGTAACCTTTGCTTACTCACTTCATCTTTTAGGCTTTGTAGAAAGAAGGGACTTTGCTTGGAAGGGGAAATGGCCAGATGTGCAATTTTGTACTGATTCATGGGCTGTGGCCAATGGTTCAGCCAGATGGTCAGGGACTTGGAAAGAACATGATTGGAAAATTGGAACAAGGAGGTATGGGGAAGAGGTATGTGCATAGACCTCTCTGAATAGGCCAAAGAAGTGAAGATGCTTGTGTCTCATGTGAATGCTCACCAAAGGGTGACCTCAGCAGAGGAGGATTTTAACAACCAAGTGGATAGGATGACTTGATATGTGGAAACCAGTCACCCTCTTTCCCCAGCTGCTCCTGTCATTGCCCAATGGGCTCTGGAACAAAGTGGCCATGGTGGCAGGGATAGAAGTTATGCATGGGTTCTTCAGATCTCATGCCTAGGATTCTACTCTAGAAACTTGACTATGTTAAAAAAAAAAACTCATTGCTGTTGAGTCAGTTTCGACTCATAGTGACCTTATAGGATGGGATAGAGCCGCCCCATGGGGTTTCCAAGGAGTAGCTGGTGGATTTGAACTACCAATGTTTTGGTTAGCAGCCAAGCTCTTAACCACTATACCACCAGGGCTCCATGTTCATTAATACATTGCAATTACATTCCTTTCTTGGGAAGCACTATCCAATTCTCATCCCTAAACCCTACCTACAGGAAACTGCCCATTTTCTGGGATAGCTAAAACTATCCTGGATACCTCCACCCTTTGTTCGCTTTTTCTCATACCTCTAAGTGACAGTGCCAGAGATAGCTCCGAAAGCTGAACTTTTGGCTTTTCTGTCACAGGGCTTGTGTGTGTGTACAGCATGAAGCATGAAGCATCAAAGGCTTTTCTTAAGGGGACATGAGCCATGGGTACCTTCATTCTGTGCCCCCTCACCTCCCACCACTCCCACTTGAATTCTAGTGAAAAGTTAAATGCCAGAACTCTATTAGAAAAAAGAGGATGCACTAAGAGGACATAAATGTGGGCGCAGCTGTTTCGTCTGAGGGGGGCTATGGGGATAGGCCAATGTCTATATGGTCAAAAGCTTGTTTTAGCCACAGGTTTCTTCTACGCTGTTACTGTCCCCCTATTCCGACAGAAGGCCATTACAGCCTGGCGTGGGACCCGTACGTGGTTTATAGTACCCTGCCGCTGTGCTCTCTGTAGATCAGCTTCTCATCTGAAACATTTCAGAGTCTGGAGTTCGATTATTCTGGTGTCCTTATCATCAAATTGTATTTTATAATTTTTAAAAAACTATATTTATGTGACAATTTCTGTGAATCTTTCTCCTGTATTACCTCACTTAATCCTCCCCTCAACCCTGAGAGGTAAGAAGAGCAGAAAGTGTTGTTCCTAATTTTCTCTTAACAGGGAAAAAAAAAATGAGGTTCAGATTTTAAGGGCCACACAGGCAGAAGTAAAACCTAAGTCTCCAAAGTCCAAGTCCAGGGTTTCTCTATAACACCATGCTGTAGCCCTCTGCTGGACACCACACAAAGCAAACTGAACAGATGTGGGCTCTGCCCTCTGGAAGTTTGGACTCAAAATGGACAGCCATGATTCAGGCAAACATAAAAGGACAAAGTGATTCATGGTCAACTCACATACGCCAATAAATAAAGGAGTTACACAGGTAAGGAAAGGTATGTTTACCTGGTCTACTAATGTGGTTTTCTTCTTCTTTTAATCCCAGTTGGGTAGAAAGGAAGACAATGCCAATTTTTTGGGTCATTCATTTCCCAATCTCTCCTGGTTTGCTTTGCACATGGAAAAATATTTGTAACTGCACTGTAGACTCTTTCCCACCTTGTCTTTAACTTTCTGTAAACCTTTCCTGAGCACCTACAAGTATAACACAAGGTGGGAATCAAGAACCATTAAGAAATCACCTCTGTCTTTAAGGAACATCTTTGACCATTGCCCTTACTCAAAATGTTGGGAAGGCTTCATGTAAGCCCAGATATACCATCTCTGCTTGTGGAAAATTAGCACACTCGGGTGCTGACCAAAAGGCTGGAGGTTCGAATCCACCCAGAAGTGCCTCAGAAGAAAGGTCTGGCAATCTCCCCCCCAAAATCAGCCACTGAACACTGTATGGAACATAGTCCTATTCTTACATACATGGGGTCACCAGGAGTTGGAATAGACCACAGCAACTGGTTTTACTGATGGAAAAAGAACAAATCAACTCAACACCTGCCCTGTTGGTAGAGGGTCTGGGATTGATCTTTATCCATGCAAGGCAGCCAGTTAGGACAATGGAAAGGTGGACTTCTGAACTGGAGGGAAATTGGTCCTATCCCAGAGCAGTGAGGCTGTCAGTCCACTTGCGATAGCTTAGCTTGGAGGTGGCAATTCCTGAATATCCAAGCAAAGGCAGGGAGGAACCCGCGGGTTAGAGTCTGTGAGAAGCCAAGGTCAGTGAAGAGATCAGCATCGGGGGAATAGCCCAATTCCTTAGCTAGGGGTCCTGCTTCACAGTCTGTCTGGGGCAGAGTGATCTAAAGCAGTTAGGCCCAGGTTGTATTTAAGTCTTTAAAAAGGCTCACTGATTCTTCTAGGCAGCACGCGTAATTGTTGTCTGTAATTGATGTGACATATGCCCCAGAGGCATGCACTGAGGTCCAACTGAAGAGATGGTTTTCAAAAAATTGGAATTAATTAACTAAAGAGGGCAGCTGCATGGGGCTGTGCATTAGTGCCAAACTCCGTAACCTTAAACTATCCAACCCACCCAACCTGCCTCACCACTGGAGGAATAGTCCCCACAGTTCTCACCAGTTCTCACTGAGGTGAGATAAGAGACTGGGAAGCGGGGTCAGGAAGCAGAGCTACAGGGGGAGCGTGGGGCTCAGGGGAACTTCTAGCTTTCACAACCCCCGAAAGGTTTCACTCTGGGCGCAAAAAAGAAATATCTTGGGTGGGAGGAAGGGGACTAGGAAGTGTCAGAAAATAGAAGAGTAGGCCAAAAGGAGGTATATGGGAGAATATGGGGGAGGGAGAGCAAGAAACTGGGGGCTGGAGTGGGAGGGGGAATTGTTGGCAAGAGTGAAGAATGGTGGAGCCACTCTAGTAAGGGCTGGGAAGATCTAGGGGTGGAGAGGATCCTGTGGGCAGAGTTCAGAGATGAGGCACGGATGTGGGGGTGGAACACAATGCTGGAGGCCCGACATTCAGAGCACGTATTCATTAAACCCCTGACCTGAGGTCA
The DNA here is from genome assembly GCF_024166365.1 of Elephas maximus indicus. Lineage (NCBI taxonomy): Eukaryota > Metazoa > Chordata > Mammalia > Proboscidea > Elephantidae > Elephas > Elephas maximus. The sequence goes on along the minus strand of NC_064837.1, from coordinate 44,224,005 downwards.
TTAACAAAGCTGTGGCAGCTTTTCATAGAAGTTGGGTTAATAACAATAATAATAACAATTAATGATAATGAGACCTCCTCTGAGCAAGCTGTTCCTAGAGCTTTGTAAGCATTAAGTCATTAATTCCCCTGGCCCCTCAGGGCTACCTTTTTCTAAACAGTAAATGATGGTGTGGGAGGGCTCAATTTTTATGCACCTGAGCACCAGACTGGCATCCTTCTGCCAGTCCCCTAGGCCCGCTGCCATCGCTAGGCAGGTTTCTTCATTTATAGAGGGATAAAATCTAGGGTTCCTTTAGGGCTTCATAAACCGTTATAAACGTTTGTATTTATTTGTTATTGTTAATAGTTAGCAGTCCTTGAGCCATCTCCAGCTCATAGCTACCCTTCATATAACAGAACGAAAACATTGTCCGGTCCTGCACCATCCTCACAATAAAGGATATGTTTGAGCCCATTGTTGCAGCCACTGAGTCAATCCATCTCATCGAGGGTCTTCCCCTTTTTTGCTGACCTTCTACCTTGCCAAGCATTGGTCTCTCCTGATAACATGTCCAAAGCAAGTCTCACCATCCTCACTTCTAAGGAGCATTCTGGCTGTACTTCTTCAAGACTGATTTGTTTGTTCTTCAGGCAGTCCATGGTCTATTTGGTGTTCTTTGCCAATGCCATAATTCAAATGTGTCAGTTCTTCAGTCTTCCTTTTTCATTGTCCAGGTTTTGCATGCATATGAGGTGACTGAAAAGAACACAGCTTGGGTCAGGCGCACCTTAGTACTTAAAGTGATGTCTTTGCTTTTTAACACTGTAAAGAGGTCTTTTGCAGCAGATTTGCCCAATGCAATGTGTCATTTGATTTCTTGACTGCTGCTTCCGTGGGCATTGATTGTTGATCCAAGTAAAATGAAATCCTTGGCAACTTCAATATTTTCCCTCTTCACCATGATGTTGCTTATTGGTCCAGTTGCAAAGATTTTTGTTTTCTTTATGTTGAGGAGTAATCCACACTGATGGCATTTATCTAAATTCTCCGAAATGATGTTAAATCAGGTGAGTATAGAAATGTAGAAAATCAGCTACCACACGAGTTGAAACAGCTTTGATGTGAAAACTCAAGTCACACCCTGAGGGCATCAGGCTGAACAATGTGATGCGGTGAGGAGTGGCCTGGAAACCACCGCCCCCCTCCACTTCTGCTGTGGTGAAGCTCTAGCCAGTCTCAGCCTCTGCCTCCAAACACGGTAAATTGAAGAACTTAAAGCATCTACCCCTACAGACCAACGGAGGGGGGATTTAGAGCCAGGGCTTGAGGGAAGTATAAAGAGGAGGGTCATTCTAGATTGGGGGAGTCACATGGGATGAAGCCTGGGAATAAAAGCCTTGAACAAACCTTAGTGCCCTTGGCAACTAGCCTTGCAGATTGCAACTGAGTCTTTCTTTTCTGTATTTCAAGTAATAATGATTGCTACAACTTATATGCATCCAATCTAAAGATAGACTTGCATTCCTATCCAGAAGAGTGGTGAGGGTCTTCATCACTATCCTTACCAAATATCAAAGACAGCAATAAAGACAGGATTCTATAGCACTTTAAAAATATTTATCAATGTACTTAAACAGAATGGGTATCCTGATGGTTCTTTGATCAAGGGTGAGCAGGGATAATACTCCCTCCCCATTAATGAAGAGGGCAGGTGAGATCCAGTGCAGGAGCTGAGCTTATCCAACATCTTAGACTTGGGTAGCAGAAGATTCTGTGTCACAGGTGAAGAGCCACCACCATGACACTGAAATAAGAGGGACCAGACCAAACCAGTTGCCATCCAGTCGATTCCGACTCATTGCAACCCTATAGGAGAGAGGAGAACTGCTCCATAAGGTTTCCAAGGAGCGGCTGGTAGATTTGAACTGCTGACCTTTTGGTTAGCAGCCGTAGCTTTCAACCACTGTGCCACCAGGTCTCCACTTTGTCCCTGCTCTTCTGGCCCTGGGCTCCTCAACATCCCTCTAGAACCATAACCTTGCTTCCCTTTCCTGTGTTACTACAAAGAAAGTCACCTGTAAGAAGGTACTGGAGTTCTAGAATCTACCTCATAGATTGCATCAAACAACAGATAGTAAAGCCTTACACAGTTGTAAAGATGGTATGGTGGAGGTATCTGACCTCTAACTTCACAAGGGGGAAGGAGAATGAAGATCAATAGCCCAAGGCTGATTCCTAAGAGGTGGAGGTCAAACATGCCTCCACCCTCCAACCTTTTTACCAGTTGTGACACCCTTTTTCCCTCCCAGGACACTCTCTACTTCTCTGCTGAGTTGGATAATTTGTTGCAATGGCCACAGAGAACTCACAGACCATACAGTTATGGGGTTTATTAAGGAAGTAACAGGTTACGATTTAAGTTTAGGAACGCCCAGGATACAGTTCTTCCATCAGGACAGCCTCTTCTCAGCCATGGTGCAGGTAGGTTTTTCCCTGGCCCTTGACCTCTCAGCCTGGCCTCTGCCCTGCTCAGGCAAGTGTTACAAAGTTCTTTCAGCTCTGTTGATAAGTACCCAGAGGCACCCCACTCAGCCTGAAGGAACTTGGCCCCAGCTCCGTGGGTCAGCAAACCTAGATCCACCAAATACCCAGGAGCACCCTATTCGCCTGCAGCCCTACTTGGAGGTAACCCTATCTATATCCACTCTTTTGGAGGAAAAAGCAACAGGAAGAAGAGAAATACTTTGTTATTTTCTGGGTCATAACCTGATTTCTTTGCCTAATATGTGATTTCTTTTAGTTTGGTATGAGGAAATGGGGACAGAGAAGATGCCAGAAGGTGTATTAGGAAAGCAAGGAACCTAGAACCAGGTGCCCACTGACTCTGATAGGCACAGTCATTGTCATACTGGGTGTACAGGTAGGTAACAAGTTGCCACATCCATAGGTGGCTCCATACCAGTTTAAACAAAATTTCCTTCAGAGGTCTCAGGGGTTAAAGTTTAAGACAAAAGATTGTCTACTCTTTAATATTATTTAGTATCTAGACAGAATCTGCCGTAAAATGGGAGCAGACGGGGTCAGCTTCTACTCTTTATTTCTTTGTGCCAACAGAGGAAGCAGATGAGTCCTGCGCTGAGTGGTGTGGTACCATTCAGAGGGGCTGTATGTTTTCTTTGTGTCAGAGAATCCCCTGGTGCTTAGGTACTTCCTTCGGTGTCATGCTGATGGTCCTGTGGAAACAGGTCCCCTAGGAAATGGGTTCTGCTCTGCATGGCATTGACTATGCGTATTTTCTACCTGACCAGGTCACTGTTCTTAGCACTTAGTGGGCACCAAGATGTTCCCAATTTCTTGAGAGGTTTCCACATACTGGAGTCCCTGGGTGGTAGAAACAGTTAATGGGCTTGGCTGCTAACCGAAAGGCTGGAGGTTTGAATTCACCTAGAGGCACTTTGTAAGAAAGGCCTGGCAGTCTACTTCCAAAAAATCAGCCATTGAGAACCCTATGGAGCACAGTTCTACTCTGCACACGTGGGGTTGCCATGAGTCGGAACTGACTCAATGGCAAATGGTTTTCCACATAACAGGCACTGTCCTAAGTGTTTCACCTTTCGTTTTAGTTATCTAGCGCTGCTATAACACAAACACAAGTGGATGGCTTCAACAAAGAGAAATTTATTCTCTCACAGTCTAGGAGGCTAGAAGCCCAAACTCAGGGTGCCAGCACTAGGGGAAGGCTTTCTCTCTATGTTGGCTCTGGGGGAAGATCTTTGTCATCAACCTTCCCCTGGTTTAGGGGCTTCTCGGTGCAGGAACCCTGGGTCCGAAAGATGTCCTCTGCTCCTGGCACTGCTTTCTTGGCAGTATGAGGTCCCCTGTCTCTCTGCTCATTTCTCTCTCTTATATCTCAAAAGAGTTTGACTGAAGATACAACCTAATCTTGTAGATTGAGCCCTGCCTCATTAACATCACTTCTGCCAATCCCAACCCATTAACATCATAGAGGTAGGATTTACAATGCGTAGGAAAATCAGAGCAGATCACAAAATGGTGGACAACCACACAATACTGGGACTCGTGGCCTAGCCAAATTGACACACATTTTTGGGGGACACAATTCAATCTGTAACACCTCTATTATTCTATATAACTCTTCCAACTAGCCTTTGAGGTGAGTACCCCTGTTTCACAGATGGAGAAACCAAGGCACAGAGAAATTAAGCAAGAAATGATACAAGCTCACATGGCTTTTAAGTAGCATAGTCACGATTGAACTCAAGTAGTAACACTCCCAAGCCTGCTCTCTCTCTCTCTTTTTCCTTAATAATTTACTGAGGTAAAACCCAAGTCATGTTACATGAACCATTTTAAAGTGAACGATTCAGTGGCAGCTAGTACAACCATAATGTTGTGCAACCACCCCTCTATCTAGTTTAGAAACATTTCCACCATTCCAGAGTAAAACTCCTCACCCATTAAGTAGTTTACTTTCATTTCCCCATCCCCCCCACCCCTGGAAACCACCAATCTGCCTTCTGTCTCTATGGGTTTATCTGTTCTGGATATTTCATATAAATGGAATTATACAATGTGTGAGCTTTTATATCTGGCTTCTTTCACTTAGCATAATATTTTGGAGGCTTATCTATGTTGTAGCATGTATCTGTACTGCATTCCTTTTTTATGGCTGCTTAATATTCTGTTGTATGGATATACCACATTTTGTTTATCCATTGGTAGACACTGGCACAGTTTCTACCTTTTGGATATTGTGAATAGTCCTGCTTTGAACATGCATGTTTGAGTACCTAGTTTCAATTCTTCGGGGTATATACCTACAAGTGGAATTGCAGAGTCATATGGTAATTCTGTGTTTAACTTTTTGAGGAACTGCCAAACACAAGACTGCTCTTTTAACCACAATGCTATACTGCCTAATACCTGTTCAATCATATCACTCCCCTGCTCAGAATTCTTCAATGGTTCCTGTGGTAGGCAGAATAATGGCCCCCCAAAGATGTCTACATTCCAGTCTCTGGAAACTGAGTATGTTATCTTACATGGCAGGGACCTTACGGGTGTGGACCAAGGATCTTGAGATGGAGAGACTATACTGGATGATCTGAGTGGGTCTGATGTAATCACAAAGTTTATAGGCAGGAGGGTCAGAGTTAGAGAAGGACATGTGATAATGGAAACAGAGGTTGGAGTGATGCAATCGCTGGCTGTGAAAATGGAAGAGGATCACCAGCTAAGGGCTGCAGGCAGCCTCTAGAAGCTTGAACAGGTGAGGAACTGATTCTCGTGTAGAGCCTTCAGAAGGAACATAGCCCTGTTGACACCTTAGTACTAGCCCAGTGAGACTTCTGTCCTCCAGAACTGTAAGATAATAAATTTGTGCTGTTTTAAGCCACTGAAGTTTGTATTAGGAAACTAATACAGCTCCCATTAAACAAAAAAAACCAAACCTGTTGCCACTGAGCCAATTCTGACACATAGTGACCCTATAGGACAGAATAGAACTGCCCCATAGGGTTTCCAAGGAAACCCTGGTGGATTTGAACTGCTGACCTTTTGGTTAGCAGCCAAACTCTTAACCACTACACCACCAGGGTTTCCAAAGTTTGCATTAGGAAACTAATACAGCTCTCATTGCTTGGAGGAAATCTGACTGCTTTGCATAGCATTCAAGGGCCTTCTGTTATTTGGCCGCAGTCTAACTGCCTAGCTAGCCTCACACACACACACACACCCCCCGCCACCTGGCCCACACACTGCCTCTACCCTCTGTGCTTTACATACTGAACTTCCTGGGGGTCCTCAGCAGGCCATGCTCTCTCTTACTGCCTTGCCTTTGCATGTGCTGTTGCTCTGCCTCAAGCACTGTCTCCTCACTTGTTTATCAGGCAAACTCCTCATCCTTTACATCTCAACTCAAACAAGCCTTTCCTACTTCTCCCAAAGGAACTTAAGGCTTCTTTTCCTGGGCCTTTGCTCTCTTTTATGTATACTTCATTAAAGCAGTTACCATATTTTAAGAACCTGTCTGAGACCTCCCTTTTCATCTTTGGGCTCCCTTAGCACCTAGTGTGGTCCCTGGCATGTCGAATGAAGGCCTCCAGTGACTAGAGCTCTTATCCTGACTACCAGTGTACCTGGACCAGTATGTAGCCCCTTCAGCCCCATTTCTCCATTTATAACATACAATTGGTAGATCATCCCTTCCCTTCCCTAATGACAGATGAGAACTGTTATGGATTAAATTGCGACCCCCTCAAAATATGTGTTGGAGTCCTGACTCCTATACCTGTGGATGTAATCCTATTTGGAAATAGGATTTTCTTTGTTATGCTAATGAGGTCATTATCAGGGTAGGGTTCCTAAGCCAAATCACTTCTGAGTGATATTAAGAGCAGCCTAGACACAGAGACAAGAAGCACAAACGCGGGAAGATACTTGCCACGTGAAGATTGCCAAGGGACTTAGGAGCACTGGAAGAGACATGGATCTTCCTCCAGAGCCAACAGAGAGAGAGACTGCCCTAGAGCCAGTGCCCTGAATTTGGACTTCTAGCCTTCTGAACTGTGAGAAAATAAATTTCTGTTTTTTAAAGCCATCCACTTGTGATAGTTCTGTTATAGGAGCACTGGGAAAATAAGACAGGGACAATGGAAATCAAAACATGAAAGTTTCAAGTTCAAGAAAGAGAAAGATGCTAATCAAAGTTTTATAAAATTCCTATTGTGTCCATGGGCTATAATGCTTCCTCTCCATGTCTGCATTTCTTAAACTGAGAAATGGGTCTAGACTAGACAAGCTCCAGGAAGACAAGAACCATGTCTACTTTGCACCTCATTGTATCCTCAGTGTCTAGCCCTGTTCTTTACACTTACGTGAGATCTCTGGTGTTGGCTGGTGAAGATCTTAGAGGAGGCTTTCCCACGTTCTTCAGATTCATAGAGTTTCTCTCTAATGTGAACATTTGTGTTGGGTATCATCTTGAGCAAAGTTTCCCCACAGTCACTACATTCATATAATTGAGTCTCACGGTATTGAGTAAGGTGTGTCTTCCAAGCCTCCAAACTCACCCTGAGGGCTCTCCCATGGACACATCCATGAGTTTCTTTCCAGTAGGAATTCTCAGATGTTGTGCAAGATGGTTACTCCACCCAAATAAAGGCTTATTCACATCTCTTACGTTTGTGAATGTTTTTCTCCAGTATGAATTCTCTGATGATTAATGAGAAGTGAAAAGTAAATGAAGGTCTCAATAAAGGCTTATCACGTACCCAACGTTGTCCTCGGTATTCAGTGGATCTCCAAAATGTAAGGAATGGCCTCTGCCCTCTACAAGTTTGTAACTTTGTTGGGGAGATAAAACTAAGGTACATAAAAAAGCTGGAGAACATGAGACATTACGTAATCATATCAAGTGCATAGTTTAATGGAAATTGATGAGAATTCAGAGAAAGGGGAGTCTAACCAGAGATTGACTAGATGGGGAAGATGTCATGAAGGAAGTCAGACTCTAGCTTGACCTGAAAGGATGGTAGATTTGAGGCTGAAAGAGAGAAGGGGAAGGGTGTTCCAGGCTGCGGCTGCATAGCAAGAGCAAAGCCATCCTTTTGTTGAGACTCACTGTTCTAACATTCTGGAAATTTAGAAAAAGAAAGATAAAACCAACTCTTTCAACATAGTGATTTGCCCCTTGATTTAGGAAACGTCCATAAAGTTAGGGCAGAAGACTTTGAACATTTTATTTCTCTAATGCCTTTCTCTTTTTAGAACTCAAGCCACTTTCGCTTTTACCAGGCAAACCTAAAAAGGAACGGCTGGTGGCTATGCTTCATATGCACAGCCTCCCTCAGCATTCTTGGGACCCATTCCAGTCCTACAACCAGGAATGTTACCCCCAGGGTGACAGAGGCACTGAGTGGGGAAAGAACCCCATTCAGGAGAGAGCTCCAGAAGAGCACTTGGGAGGCTCATTAAGTGCAAGGGTATCAGAGCTAAAGGCCTTTTGCTTACATGAGTTTTATGAAGCTTTTAGGGAGCATTCTAAGTAGAGAACACTTTATAACTTCTCCTGTTTTCTCCATTCCACAGAGGGTGGGAGATAAGCAAGAAGATGGAATTTGCAGGATCTCATCTTGGTTAGACAGTTAGACGACTTTTCTGCCAATTATAGTGGTTAAACACTGACTCAACATCAAATAACTGAATGAGGGGTTAGAGCCTTCATTCGTGGATGAGTTTCAAAAACATGGAGCACCACCTGTCATGGGCAATTTAGCTAGAGAGCAGAGGAGAGTGATTTCACACCCAGCAAGATGGATGCTTTCTGGAGAGGCTGTGGGATCTGATGTTTCCTAACACGGTGGAGTTGTGCAGTGCCTTTTGCGGCCCACAGGGTTTGTTTGTACATGGAATTCTTAGGCTCTTAATTCTGTCCTTGCTTCTTGTGTCACTTCCTGGGAATTTGAAGGGACCTCACCCCCAGGGGAGAGCAGGTTGAGGGCAGTTGTCTTTGGATCTTACCATGCGGACATCTGGTTGGAACATTCTCCTTTCTCCCCAGAGAGGTACATTGCACTGTGAAGAACCCAGGAAGTAAAAGGGTCTGTGAGGCTGCAGTGGAAATGCAGCTTAATGAACTCTTGTGGACTCCATGATTGTCACCCCAGTCTTACCACTCACCACATTCTAATTTCATCATTAGAGTCTAACTCCCTGATAGATCATGGGCTGTCTTAGTACCTACTCCAGTGCCTGGTACAGAGCAGTGTTTAGTAAGTTTTTTTTTTTTTAACCATCTAAATTTTTTATTCCAAGATTGAGAAATCAGCAATGGAGAAGCATCTTTTCAAATATGTTGCAAATGAAAACTAAATCAGCCTTAGCCAGTTGCCATGGATGTCAGAGTAGAACTCTGCTCTCTCGGGCTTTTGTTTGTTAGAATATATAATACAACATCTGCCAGTTGAACATATTTCAGGTGTACAACTTAGTGACATCAATTACATTAACCATGTCGTGCAACCATAACTCATAATCATTGTCAAATTTTAGTAAATGGCTTTGAATAAATCGGCTATAAACTCAGAAGTGCTTCCCTTGAAGAGGTCTTCGTTCTTGTTCAGGTGTAGAGAGTTCTGTTACAAACTGCTGTGTGCTGGGGATGGGAAGGGACATTGCTGGGCAATAATAAGAGCTAGAAAAGTGTGGGAGGGCTCTGGAAAACAGCCTAAAAAGCTTAAATTGTACCTGATATGCACCAGGTAACCAATAGGAGAAAGCAAGTAGGTGGAGGCATTACAGGCTGAAAGGTCTGGAAAGTGGCAGAACTAAGAGGGAACTTCTGTGCTGAGGGCTGAATGTTTTGACTGGGTGGGTATTGAGAAACCAGCAAGGATTCTAGGGAACATTGCTTCTGTGTTACCTCAGAGACTTGGTGGTAGGAACAGAGGCAGGGGCCAAAATGGCTGGGGAGGAAGAAGACACCTCAGGACTCAGGCTGGGATTCCGGTGTTGAATTGTGTGGAGGGTGTGGGTGAAACCAAAAAGGAAGATTTGTCTTTTTCCACAGAGAGACTCCTGAGGATAGGGGCCATATCTTCTGTATCTATATCACCCACAGCTCCAGGCACAGTGCCTTGCATGTAGCAGCTGCTGAAGAAATGCTTTATAAATGGGTGCTTGGCTGGCTGGTCAGCACTGGGAGGCAATGAGGAAGTGAAAGCTTGTGGAAGTCACCAAAGCCCAGTCTACTGTCTTCGCTTCTCCAGTCTCCTCAGCCTAATCTTCTGGCTACTCTCTGGGTGGGCAGCACGTGGTACGGAAGGTGACCCCAGCACCTAGAGGCTGGATCTCAGCCTGCAGTCTGTTGGGCCGCTCCTTCCCTTCACCTTTGGGTTCCTACTGTTGGACAGGATCCACGTGTTTTGTAGGCTTCCACGCAGCCCCTCACCCAGTCATCAAATTATCATTCACATTCTCTTCTAGTCTTTCTCATTTTGATCTCATCTCAGCAGGTAGAGACATGTCACCACTGGAACCTGGTGTTAGCAAATGTGTACACAACAGACATAAAATACACACACGTACAACAATACACACATACACACAACACATACAACACACATACACAACACACACAATGTGCACACAAACACACACCTCTTTGCCTGTCTCTAAACCTTGTCTGGCCCTCTGTCTCTGGGTCTGGCCCATCTTTACAAGATCTAGGCTCTTCCTATTCCTGGTTGCTGAATCTGGCCTCTGACGCGAGAGAGCTGGGCAATTTGCACATCTGTGGCATTGCCCTTCCTCAGGGGCTTGCGGAGGACCCGCCCATATGGCAGGACCTTCCAAAGAGACGCGAAACCAGGAGCCTGACCTCATGATGCCTGCAGCACCTGCTCTGCTGTCCTGGCCCCAGCCCAGCTCTCTCTTCTAGAATCCACACCTTCTCTGGCTCCCTTCCGGGCCAACAAGATCTGCCCTATTTGGGTGAGGATAAGCATGGCCTAATGAGTAGGGGACAGAGGAGATGGTCTTTGCTACATGACCTCAGCCAAGTCCCTCCCTGGCTCTGTGCCTCAGTTTCCCCCTTGAGAAATTCTGCCAATGCTTCCAGGGAAAGAGCTAAACATTGGAAAGTTCCCTGAGCTCACTGGAGAAGAAACCCAAAGTCATGTTGTGTTCCCTCCAAGCCAGAAGCCGCCTGCCCCACCCCACCCCAGGAGGCCTTGCTAGTTAGTGACGCTGGCCTAGAAAGGCAGGGTCCTGCAGGATGAAAGCTCAGAGAAGCCAGAGCAAGAATAATGATAATCATCAGCTGTGGCGTCTTAACCATCCAGGAATGCAGGGCCCCACGCCCTGCACACCTCACACACCAGGACACTCCAAGGGCTCCTCTCCCTTCGTTTTATTGCAGTGATCCCACACTCTGCCAATCCCAGCCCAACTCATTTTGGTTCCCAAGAATTGCAGTCCAGGCACCAGCTCGTCCACCACCCAGGTTACATGGGAAGATTCAGCTCAACAAAACCCAAGCCAGCAGCAGGGTAGGACACCTAGTTACTTGTAAACTCGAGCTTCAGTGTTTCCCAGAGAAGCCACCTGCCCGCCCCTGGCCTGGAGCTCTTTCCCACAGGCCCCTCTATATGTCTGGTCAGTGTTAGGGCCAGGAGCTTTGCCTGTGTCAGTCCAAATCTGGATTCAAGTCATGGCTGAGCCACAAACTAATTCACTATAGAACTATGGTGAATTTTGTTTTTGTTTTTAGCCTCTGGGTGTAACTGTCTTCTCTGCTCAAAAACACTCAAAGGCTCCCCATTGTTCACTGAACATAAATCCAGGATCCCATGGGGTCAGCATGTGATTGTTTAAAACCTGGTTCTAATACACCTTTCCAACCCCACCCTTCTTCACACTCTATGTTGTTGTTGTTAGGTGTCATTGAGTCACTTCCGACTCATAGCCACCCTATGCACAACAGAATGGAACACTGCTCCGTCCTGCATCATCCTTACAATCATTGTTATGCTTGAGCTCATTGTTCCAGTCACTGTGTCAGTCCACCTCGTTGAGGGTCTTCCTCTTTTCTGCTGACCCTGTACTCACACTCTATAGGCCAGCCGAAAGCAACAACTCACTGCTGGTCATACACATTGCATGCTTTTCCATTGGCGGGGCTTTGTTCCTTCTTCTGCAATGGTATTCCCTCCATTTTCAACTGGTTAGACCCTCCTAGCCTTCAAGACCCCAGCCAGAGGTCATCTTCTCCATGACTCTGCCTGACCATCACCACAGCTGGAAATCACCTCACCTTCCTTGGAAACTCTCGGCTCTTCTTTGTCTGAACTTCTCAGGCCCCTTGGAACAGCCCACTCTGTGTTGTGGTTATGTGCGTATCTTAACTTGCCCATCAGCGTCCTAAGGTCTTGTTCATCTTTGTATCTCCATGGTGCCTAACAGCACCTTGCACACAGAGCATGTGCTCAATAAATAAATGTGGGACATACATTGTGGAGAATAGTAACTCCCACCCTATTAACCTCCACACAAAAATATGCTTTGAAAGAGCAAAAATTATTGTTAATATAAAATCTTATAGGTGTGCACTCTTGGCTTGAAGGACAGAGCAAAGGCTAGAAGAGCCCCATGCCTCCATCAAAACTTCCCGTAGGTGGGACACAGGTACCCAAGTCTCCAGGAATGGAATTAGCTGTCTGGCTTAGATTCATGGGCTGACACCATGGGAACACTTGCTTCCACCAGTCACTGGTCCAGTCTGATCATTGGACTCTGCCTAGTAGGAGGTGGGGTGTCCCTCCTCAGAGAATGACAATTCTATGCTTTTGGGGACTTTAGGTTTTTTTGAGCACCAGAACCTCCATGCCCCATAGGACCCATATACCAGAAGGAACCCCAGATTCACATGGTGAATCTGCTCCTCCCTACTCCCAGGTCAGAGGCCACAGGTATCTTTCTTGTTCACCACTGTGTCCTCTGTGCCTACACTCTATCTGGTGGTGCAGTGGTTAAGTGCTCAGCTGCTAACTGAAAGGTCGGCAGTTTGAACCCACCAATCTCTCCATAGGAGAAAGATGTGGCAGTCTGCTTCTGTAAAGATTACAGCCTTGGAAATTCTATGGGGCAGTTCTACGCTGTCCTATAGGGTCACTAGGAGTCTGAATTGACTCAGCTGCAATGGGTTTGGTTTTATCTTGAATGGTTAGTGTGCTTCACTGCTAATGGAAAGATTGGGGGTTCAAGTCCACCTGAAGGAGCCTCAGAAGAAAGGCCTGGTGATCTACTTCTGAAAGATCAGCCATTGAAAACCCTATGGAGCACGATTCTGCTCTGACACACGTCAGGTCGCCATGAGTCAGAACTGACTTGACAGCAACTGGCTACATAGATACGTGTGTGTGTGTGTGTGTGTGTGTGTGTGTGTGTGTAGAGATTAATGGGTGGAATTATATAGAAACCCCTCATTTGGATCCGTATTAGAACTTTAGAGCCCCTTGGAGCAGTGCACAGCACTGCTTCCCATTAGTGTTGTTAATAGGGACGATAACTTTGACAACATCTTCTATTTGCTTAATGCTTTTCTCCAGGGAAGTCAACTAATCTTTCCCTCATCTCCAGAAGGAAGAGAAAGACCAAGGCGATGAAAGAGAAGTGAGCCATTGCAGCCATGCTCCAGAATGCAAGTATCCTTTGTTCTAAGAGGTAAACGCAATATGTAGTATTTTGATGTGTAGAACTGATGAAGTAGAAAACCAGTTTATTCCCTGGGACCCAAAATCCATGACTTCAGAATTTTTTGTCCAAATCATATTCTGTGTGAGATGACAACTCCCATACTGAGGTGTTACATCTCATGAGTAGTAAAATTTGAGCCCCATTCATTCAACCCAAGCCCCCTGCCGTCGAGTCGGTTCCAACTTAAAGTGACCCCAGAGTGTTTTCAAGGCTGTAAATCTCTATGGAAGCAGACTGCCACGTCTTTTTAAAATTTGAGCACGCACCCTTAATACATGTTTAATTACTTATAAATTGTATATATCACCTGCCAGCATCTCAAGACACAACATATACTTGGGATGAGGTTTATTTTTAACAGTGGTAGAAGCGTAAGTCCACATTTCCAATATTCACTTTTTGGGGGGCTGTCTTCACGTTAGATCTACTTCGATTGTCACTGTTTTAACCTCATAACGTGGCTGACAAAGAGGAAAAGTGTCAACTTTGCCATTTTCTTGTTAGTGCTTGTTGAATTAACCCGTTGCCGCTGAGTAGATTCCGACTCCTAGTGACCCTATGGGATAGAGTAGAACTGCCCCATAGGGTTTCCAAGGGGTGGCTGGTGGATTCAAATCGCTGGCCTTTTGGTTAGCAGCCGAGTTCTTAACCACTGCATCACCAGGGCTCTGCTTGCTGAATTAGGATGATCTTTAAAAAAAATTTTTTTTTTTTTTAATATGCATTTTCTTTGCAGGAGTCTTTCAAAGGCCCTTGTCCATTTTGTAAAGGTTAATTTCATTCAGGTTGGGTAATATAATCCATAATTTCATTTAACCAGGCAATGTAAACTGACACTTCACAATATTCTGGCCATGAATTAAAGAGTGAGGGAGCCCCGTCAACCCCTCTGGTACACTTCCATGCCTCCCCCAGGAGACCCCACATGCCATGTATGACCCATGACAAGTGTCCATCCATATATTTAAATAATGGTGAAGTTTTCTTGACTCAGTCTGAAGGGAGTCTTCACCACCCAGCTCACTCCCATCCTTGCACCTACTATTCCTGTGATTTTCAGTGCCCTCCCAGCTGTCTCAGGCACCTCACCTGGACCTTTTCTAAAGCCCTTCTTTGTAAAACCCATGTCTCTCCATTTATTCCCCATCTCCAACAAAGACACCACTAAATGCCAAGCTGCCAAGACTAGAAACCACAGAGTTGGTCTCCTGTCCTTCTTCCTGATCGTCCTTCCAAATTGATCTACTTTCTAAGGACCCTCTCCCCTCCATTCTCACTGTTACCATCATATTGGGGCTGGAGCCCTTGTCATCTCTTGCCTCCACCACTGCAGGGGCCACTTAATCAGTTGCCACCGACTTTTCCCCTCCTGCTTACCCTCCACATTTCTACCAGAGAAATCTTTCAAATACAAAAATCTGATTTGGGTCTTACCCTTTCCTAGTCTCTCCATTTACCTCATGCCTACCTGATAAAATGCAAACTCTTCGCAGAGCATTGCAAGACCATTCCCTTCTCTCCCTGTTCCCAACTCCCACCCAACCACCAAGGAGTAGCCCACCTTGTATACAAAGTTCCCTGTTACTCAGAATACCTTTTAATGTTCCCTCTTCTCTACCTGGAAACCCTGGTGGTATAGTGATTAAGTGCTACAGCTGTTAATCAAAAAGGTCAGCAGTTTGAATCCACCAGCTGCTCCTTGGAAACTCTATGGGGCAGTTCTACTCTGTCCTAGGGTCGATTTGAGTCAGAATCAACTTGATGGCAATGCGTTTAGTTTTTTTGGTTTTCTTCTCTGCCTGGTGAATTATATTACTTAGCCTCCAAGATCAGCTCATCAGGCATCTTCTGAGCATGGCAGACCAAGAAAGTTACTTCATCTCTCTGTACCCTAGCGCTTGGCACACAAATCTCTTGTATGACTCTAAATGTGATTGTTCAGTTGTTTGTATCCTCTATAAGATGTTGGCTGCTGAATACTTGGGCCCATATCTTATTTATCTTTATACCCACCTTTCACCTGCCCCTTCCAGGCTTGGTATGGTGGCAGGCACTCTATGAAGGGCTGTGCCATTGACACAGGTGTTAGAAATTTCTTTTCCATCTGTTACCTGCACTGCTCCCCACCTCAGCTCCAATAGCTAATGTTTAACAATCAATTACTAAGTACGAGGTACTGTTCTAGTAGCCTTGGGTATATTGACACACTTCTCACAACAGCACTATGAGGTAGGCCCTATTATCATCTCCGTTTTACAGATGAGGAAAATGAAGCATAGAGAAGTTACTCAACAGTCCAAGGTCATACAGCTAGTAAGTGGCAGAGTTGGGAGTCAAGCTCAGGCATCCCGGATCCAGAGCCCCGATCCTAACCTCTATGGTGTAGAGTCTACACTATGCCATCTCACTCAGCCCTCTCATTGTTCTTCATTTCCTTGACAGGATGGCTGCTGTTCTCAAGGCCAGCTGAACACCTTTCCACCCTGCAACGGATGAGGGCCTGGTGGTGCAGGTGGCTATTTCCCTGCAGAGAGAATGTCATGGTTCCCTCCAGCTGCCCTGGACCCATGCCCCTCACTGTCCTTGGGAGAGGCCCTCTACCTACCCACTCAAATCCAGGGTCAAGGCTCTTTGAGAAGATCTGATTTCTGGTCTTGGAGGGTCAATATAATTTCTCTGAGAGGGTCTGCCTGAACCAAACCCCATCAGGAGAAGCCCATCATGGCCCTATCACCTGCTTACCATCACCTCAGGTACCTGGAGGGCCTCCAACTGCTCTACCTAATCAGCTTCCAACAATTAATAGTATCTCATTCTCCATCTCTGGAGCTTATTGTCTCTTCTGCTTTGCCTCCCCACACTTCCTTCCTGTTCTTATTTCTCTTTACAACAGGGCTGGGTATTTTTAACCTGAGGTTTCCACTCACCTCTCATTAAGACTGGGTGGGGGTGCTGGCATGCTGGGAGGGCTGGGAGTGTTTTGCCAGCCTTGGAGACTACAGAGTTGCTGGGCCCAGCCTCCACCCCCACCCTTCTTGTCTCTCTTAAGTCTCCTGTCTCTGCTTCTGGAGTGAACACCCTAAACTGGCCTTTGGCAAAGCTTTGGAAGATATACAGGGGACGTAGGGAGCTGAACTCCCCCTGGGTGATGCTGTGAAGACTGTATATGGAGCTAGGTGACAATTAAGGAGCACCATGAGCCTCACATGTCCCTGGAGCAGCCACCAGGTGCATCCTTTGGTCCAGTTGGGTGGTCCACATGTGATGTCCTTTGAAGGGGCTTGTAGAGCTGCTGTGTCAAGGTCTACACCAGTCCTGGTTTTGATTTAATTGTGATAAAATATATATAACCTAAAATTTGCCATTTTAACCATTTTTAAGTATACAATTCAGTGGCATTAATTATGTTTACCATGTTGTACAACCATCACCTCTATTTGCTTCCAAAACTTTTTCATCATCCCAAACAGAAACTTGGTACCGCTTAAGCAATAACTCCTCCTCCTAACTTCTCCCCTTCCCCCAGCCCCTGGTAACCTCTAATCTACTTTCTGTCTGTCTCTATGCATTTGCCTATTCTAGGTATTTCATGTAAGTGGGATCCTTATTTGTCCTTTTGTGTCTGGCTTATTTCACTTAGCATAATGCTTTCAAGGTTCATCCACCTTGCCTCATGTATTAGAATTTTATGCCTTTTTATGGTTAAATAATACTCCATTGCACGTATATACCACATTTGTTTATCCATTCATCTGTTAATGGACATTTGGGTTGTTTCTACCTTTTGGCTATTGTGAATAGTGCTGTAATGAACATTGGTGTACGTGCATCTGTTTGAATCCCTGCTTTCAAGTCTTCTGGGTATATTTTTTGCTCGGCTTTTGGGATACAGCTCAGAGAGCCCCATGCTTCTTCCCTGGCTCCTCTAATGTGTTCCTGAAGGCCTCTGCTACTAGAGAGACTTTCTGCTTCAACTTTCTTCCCACTCTGCATCCAGCCTGGCTTACCCCATCATTTTCCATTCCATTCTCCACCCTACCCTCACTGCTAGTCTCCCATCCCCACGGGTCTCACTATTCTCTGCATCCCCAGTGCTTAAGAGAGTAACTTATATTTGAAGTCCAAACAACTGCAAAGGTGAGATAACTTGGCTTTTAGGGTTTCATAGTTATTGTTGTCTGCTTATTTAGTTAGGTTTCTGCGTCCAGCTTTTTTTTTAAGAAGAAAAATATGGCAACTAAACAGGTGGATACAGAGATTCTTTTTTTTTTTTTTAAAGCAGCCGCTAGCGATTCACTCTAGGCTCCGGAGCCCACATTGAATGTTTTCTCAAGTAATGGATAGTCATAATGATGGCTGGAGGCACCTCGGTATCCTAATGGGTGCTCTGAGTCACTGCAGAGGATTAAATATGTTCAGCATTGTTTTTACACTGACTGTATTTTAAAAATTCTAATTCCTAAAGGACAGGCACCCCTGTATAATGCATACGGCCGCTCTTCAGTTAGGGATCCGATTTTCTGTGTGGTCTAGTGGGTAGTCAGGACTTGTTGACTGGACAGAATATCTGCAGCTTCCATCTCCAGCCTCCACCCTAGCCACACCCATCTGCTTCACACCCTCGGAACTGCCCCTACCACTCCTGCTCAGCTGCCCCACAGGTCCCAAGTAGTAATGCCTTCTGGCCCCAGGTTGAGCCACAGCTGCACCCCTGCTCCTCTCCTTTGTCCCTGGCCCACCTTTGCAGTGGCTTAGTCATTCAGTCCACAAACACTTTCTGAGCACCCTCCATGAGCAGAGAGAGCTGAGCAGGGAGCACTGGGGGAAAGGCAGAAGAAACTGTCAGCTCTGCCTTCCGGGAGAAAGCCCTCTCACATCACAAACACCTTGACAGCTACTTAAAGCAAATGAACTGGATCTCAGAATCAAAGGGGCACAACAACCAGACAGACAAAACAAAACAGTTGCCGTCAAGTCAATTCTGACTCATGGCAACCCGGCCTGTGTAGAACTATACTCTATAGGGTTTTCATGGCTCTGACCTTTCAGAAGCAGATCGCCAGGTCCTTCTTCTGAGGTGCCTCTGGGTGGGTTTGAACCACCAGCCTTTCAGTTAGTAGTCAAGTGCCTAACCATTTGCATCACCCAGGGACTCCACCCAAAGGGGCAGCGGGGATCAAAACAGGGTGGGGTTATCAGACAAGGCTTCCTGAGGGTGCGAGTTTTGACCTTAACTTCGATTGTCAAGGCTGTCCCAGCTGGGGCAATAGGTACATGGAGATGGGGAGCCCATCCTGTCAGTGGGACCCAGAAATCCCCTGTCACCTCTGCCAGGAAGCTGCCTTTTGAAGCCTGGGCTGCCCTGTCCCCTCTGGGCTAGCTGGGCGATAAGGACAGGGCACCAGCCCCAGCAAGGAGGAAGTGGACTGGCTTCCTGTTTGTTTGTGAATCTCAGAGCAGTACCGCGCAGCAACGAACACCAACCAAGCAGAGCCACGCAGGCCTGAGCCAAGAGCGCCAGTGAGCCCACTGTCTGACCCTGCGAGCCCCCAACCAGCTGGGAGGTAGATGCACAGCCTCCATCTCAGGGCAGCCCACCCTCTGGATGGCCCCCTTTGCAGCAACCATGCCAGCTTATCAGTTACAGGAGGTGGAGTAATGACTTCCCCCAAAGAAGTCAAAGTCACACATTCATGATATGAAGCCACCTGGCAGCACTGGGGGCTCAAGCATTGCTGTCTCTCCACCACTGGGCACAACCCTGTGGTCTTGTGGGGAAATTGTGTTCAGGGATAGCCGGGCCCTTTTCAGAACGAGGCAGCATGCATGGCAGTTCTGTCTGCACCAGCAAAATACCTGAGAACCACCAAGAAGCCCTCCAAATGCAGGCTGGTGACAATAAAAGATGATAGATCCATACGATGGAAGATGATAATGATAAAAAAAAAAAAAAGTGAAGATGATAGAGCTGTTTAAAAGAATGAGGAGGATTGGTATGTGCTACTTGGAGAGACCTTCAAGATATTTCAATAAACGAAACTAGCAAGACATAGAATGGTGCGTACAGAGTGATCCCTTTTGTGCAAATAATCAGCACAGCAGAGGACAGGTACATACAGGCTTGGGGCTGCTGAAGGCATAGCTTTATCCTGAAAGGAAATTTAAACAGCCTAGCAGCGGTTGTTTTGGGGCAGAAGCACTTCGGGAGGAAAGTAGTAGGGAGGCATTCACTTTTCATTCTCTCTGTTTGAAATTTTAAGTGATGCGTGTGTATGTTTAAAATATTACCTGTGGGCAATGGGATTATGGTCCATTCTATTTTACTCTTTACATTTTTCTGTATCCTTAAAAATAAAAAGCATCAAACCAGTAAGTATTTTTTTTTTTTTAAACAATCTAAAGAATCAGGCTGTGTTCCATTGCAAGATGAAGCAGGGTAGAGCTAAGAGCACAGATTCTCCAGGAAAAGTGATGGGAGGAGATGGGAGAAATGTTTTGCTTTAAGATCTGTATCCATTAATAACGGTATAGCCAGTTCTGGACTCCTCTTTGTGGATTCCTTATCCCAAACTTTTGAGCCATCTCCGGCTTTCTTCCCATCACCCCCTTTCCCTATGTCTTCCCCCATCATTTAATTTTTAGCCTAAGCCAAGTAATAAGGTACAGAAATCTGAAGGAAGAAGAACAAAGAGGAGAGGGAGAAGGAGGAGAAGGAGGAAGAGAAGAAAGAGAAGAAGAAGAAAGATAAAGCACTTCAATACCCATGATCTGATCACCTGTCATTCGGACTAAGTTGCATATTAGCTTCTTGATAAAGGATCTGTGTCTCATTCATCTTTTAATCCCCTGGAACATCTAGCCCAAGGCTGCACACAGTAGGTTCTCAACAATTCGTTGGATGAATGAATGGACCAACTTGTGTACACAGCACTTGTCCTTTCTAGGTCTGTTCAGGCATAAAGAGCATCCCCAAGACACAAGGTCAAAGGTCAAGTGTGCCCAAGCACTTCTAAGTCTGTCAGATTTAACCCCACCCCTCCTCATGAGTGTCTTGGGAAATTGGAAGGAGACTCCTGGGACCTCAGAAAGAAAATCCGATGTTTCCTCTGTGTTCTATGAATTCATGAAAACTGGTTAATCCCCCAAATTGACTGCAGTGACCTGAATATCCAGCGCCCTGGCAGCCTCCTTGGTTCAAAGAAGAATTAAAGGAGAGCTGGTGGCGATCTCCCCCGGCAAAGAAATGGGTAGCAGTGGTTTGGCTGGTGATTGTGACAGGACAGTTGGAATATTTACAGTCGCAGATGCCCAGGGGGTTTCTATATCAGGAAGTCATCTGCAGAGGGTCACCTCAACCTATTTACTTATCCTCAGTGTTGGCCTGAACATTCTCCTAGTACTTTCCTTAGGATATTTTTCTGAACATCTTGCACTTGTTGACACAACCTGGCACCTGCAGCAGGAGACAGGCTGCTGCCACCTGGTGGAGAGGAGAGGCTATAGTCTTGCCCAGCACATGACCTGAAACAGACTTGAGAGAGAATGGAACCTTGGAGAAGAGCTTCTAGGACCCGGGATTTCAAACTTTTGCAGCCATGGAGGCCTTCCTTCAACAGCAAGGACTAACACCCTCATGTAAGACATATAAACTCACTGTCGCTCTGCCGTAGCAGGGGAAGGAGAGGCCAGAGCTCCACAGGACATGTGACAACTGAGAGATGACCCCCTCATTGAAAAAAAAAAAAGGGAGGGGAAATGGAGACCTAGAAACTAGCACAAACAGTGGCATCACAAAGACTAAAGCACAAATCCCTTGTACACAACACACTTTGGAATTACCTGGCTAACTTGCACCCTCAACCTTAAGCAAAGACTAAAGACAGCTTCCTGAATGCTAGGCCAAGCCACATATCCTGAGACCTCTGGGCTCCTGGGGAGGGGGATCCCAGGACTCAACTCCTTCTGGATCTGTTTGTTTGCATCACAAACCAGGTTTGGACTCTTGACGGTCCCTATCTCTCCTTCCCAATGGCTGGCATGATGCAAGGGGCATAGCAGATACCATTACTACCTCAGGATTCCAAAGGATTTCTCTGGTCTCTGACATTGAGGAGAAGCAGAAAGCCACCTAGGATACAAAAAGGGAAGATAACTAGAATATTTTTAGCATCTACTGTGTGCTGCACCCTGTGCTAAGCATTTTCACATCTGTCATCTTACTTACTCCCTAACAACATGCAATGTGGATATTCATATCCTTAGTTTTTCAAGAAGAAGAAAGTTGGATGCTGGAAATACTTAAGTAATTTATCCAGGGTCTCCCAAGCTAGTTAGCGGCAAGCCAGAATCCAAACCCAAATCTTCCTAATTCCAAATACCGTGTCCTTTCCACTCAACTGAATTCTGGAGAGAGAAATCTGGTAAATTCAACCCCGCTCAGGGTTCCATAGTGTCAGCAAGCATTGATGCAATTCATGGCATGATGGGGCTTACAAAAGAGAACACATTGACTCTGCCTCCCACCTATCATAGTCTAACTGGGAATAAAAATGAATTCGTGAAAGGAATGAAGATGAACATGTATCCTCGCATCTGTTAGACTGTTGAGTGCAAAGGCAGAATTTACAAGTCAAGGCACCCCAAATACAGGAATATCTGGAAACAAGACAGATGCAACGGGGATAGCACTAGGCTGAGAGTTTGGAGATCTGGATTCCACACCTGGCTTTGCCACCTGTACCCTGTGGGATGCTGGGCAAGTCTCCTCACTTCTCTGAGCTTTTCCACCTTCAAGTAAGGGGTTGCTCCCAAGGACCTGAAAGGCTCCTTTTCAGTTTCGTGCTGTTGTGATTTTGGCAGGGGAGAAGTTAGACAGCAGAGGAGTCCTGAAGGAAGTAAGTGCTGAACGGGATCTTGAGGAGGAGGATTATGGGCATGGAAGAGGGAAAGGGCACTTCATACTGAGGGGCTGGCAAAGGCAACGAAGAAAAAGAAGCAACCATCAACCAGAGCCAGCACGCTTATTGATCTTTGAATGCTTGGTAAAGATTAGGTTTAGTACAATTCACAATAAGGAGACCTTGTAGGTTCTTTTGGGGTCTGCACTTTGCTGTCCAGGATAGACATGGTCTTAACCATGAGTCACCTCCATCTAGAGGCTAAAGCTACCAGGGGCCCCCAGTTTCTGGGATATACTGCTGCACTGGGCTCCCTTCCTTGGCTGTGGTCTCTCTTTGGTTTGGAAGAACAATCCAGCAGCAAACCCTTACTGGAGGGCAGAGGAACAGAACAGAAGTGGTTTTACCCAGACCTGGAGATCCTTAGACCTCTAGGGGACCATGGGGCTCCCCTTCCTTCCTATTCCCACCTGTTTGCTGCTCTATCTTCACCTTCTGCCTAGTTCAGAAACACATTCACCCATGGACACCAGGGGCTATAGATCTGTGTGCTGGGGCCCCTTGAGTCCAACATAACTTTGCTTCCCAGATCACCAAAGCCTTGGATACAATCAAGAAATCTGGTAACAATTACACTGGTATATGACATAAAGCCCTCAGTCCCTCTTAACCCCTGAGACTTCCATATTTCAGGGTTCTTTCCTTTCACCAGTATCCCCATTTTCTCCAAGGCTATACAATCCCCTAGGTCAGGGGTCAGCAAACTTTTTCTGTAAAGGGACAGATAGTAAATATTTTAAGCTTTGATCTCTGTTGTAACTATTCAACTCTGCCATTGAGTAAATAGGCATTGCTATAAAACTGTTTATGGACAATGAAGTTTGAATTTCCCGTACTTTTAATGTGTCACAAAATACTGTTCTTCTTTTGACTTTTTCCCAACCATTTAAAAATGTAAAAACTTTTCTTAACTTGTGAGCTAAACAAAAACAGGTGGTGGGTTGAATCTGGCCCGTTGGCCATAGTTTGCCAACCCCTGACCTAAGTGTTTGCAGCTCAGACTTAGATGGTGCAAGCCTTTTGTTCATGATGTTTATTCTGGATAATCCAGATAGTTTGTCATGTCCACCGAGGGATGATAACAGCTTTAACCTCCCCCAAAGTAATCTTGCCTTTTCAGATTTACTTTCTTTTCTGAAGTAGCTTGGCAGGAGGGTGCTAGAGGGACACCTCCTCCCTACCCACCCAGTGTCATATACAAAGGCATCCTGTTCCAACCATAAACTGGTTTCCCCAAGCCTGGTATATTTCCACTCATTCTCTCCCCCAGCAATGCGTGTCCTGGCCTTGCCAAAGCACCTCAGCCCCTACCGGCTGGGACAGGCCTCATCATTCCTTTTTGGTTCAATTCTCAATCCTGTGTTGCCAGAGCTCCTGAGTCAATGCCTCTTTTTATAAAAGAAGAACTTACATGCGAAGGAAAATTTGGAAGAAGGCAAAAAAACAAAAAAAAACCCAGTGCAGCCAGAGGTAAATTCCTGGAGAAGGGAGATTTTAAGCTGGGTTTGAGACAGGGAGAGGGACAGGGATTGAAGGAGGGAGGAGAGAAGAGTAGTTTTCCAGACAGAAGCAGGAGAGAGTAAGCTGTGGACAGGCGACAGCGATGCCATGAAATGGGAGAGGGACAAGTCTGGGGAATTGGTAGGACATTACTGGATGGGTTGGCCTGCCTAGACCCAGAAAATTCCAATTTAGAGTAGCTGGAAGCAACTTAATATAATGGCATGGGAGGAAAACTCAAGAGCCTCAACTTCCAACCGCATTTCTAACCTAACTCCCAATTTCTTCGTCTGTTCATTTGATGGAGTCCCTGGGTGGCACAAACTGTTGAGTGCTCAACTAACCAAAAAGTTGGTAGTTTGAACCCATCCAGAGGTGCCTCAGAAGACAGGCCTAGAGATCTGCTTCCAAAAGGTCACAGCCTTGAAAATCCTATGGAGCAGTTCTACTTTGCACAAATGGGGTCGTCAGGATTTGGGAGTCAACTTGACACAACTAACAGCAATTCTTTTGACAAACATTTAGTCATTTACAGCCAGACTCAGGCATGTTTGGCTTGGCAAGATCAAGGAGTGGTTGGGGGAAAGAAGGGAAAGGGGAAAAGTTGAATCATATAAGGATCCTGTCCTCTATAAACTTAGAGTAGGAGAGAGAATAGGCACACAGAGACACAGACACAAACATGCACACATATAAGTAACTACAATCCAATTAGGAGTGTGCTAACTGCCTTGGGAGAACATGAATAAGGAGTTCAGGCAATGATGGTGGGGTGGGGTGGGGCACCAGTGGGAGTTTTGTGGAAGAGAAAGAACTCGAGCTAGGACTAGAAGGGTAAGTAGCATGTGGACTTGTGCATGTGGGGAATGGTAGTCCAGAAGGAAGTGACACTGTGAGCAAAGGGGATGCAATGAAAGCATGGGGCACGTGCAGACAAGAACAAAGAACTTGGTTTTGTCATCTTTCCATTGGGGTACTGCTGGCATTACCTTTGGGCAATTCTTCATTGTGTGAGTCTGTCCCATGCACTGTAGGTCATGTAGCAACCCTGCTGCTCCCTCTCCCCCTCCCCTAATGCCAGTGGCCACTGCTCCTTTCCACTTGCATTTTCAAACACCACTCCCTACCCTGTAAGAACCACTACGTAGGTTTGTGAAGGAAGGCAGTAAATTAGGTTAGGCTAGAAAGGTAGTGAGTGGTAGCCAGCCCATGGAGGGCTTCGAATGCCAGGACAAAACATTTGCACCTTATGAAGCAAGAAGGGAGTGGGCACTGAAGGCTTTTCAGCAGGGAGCAGACGAGACCTGCTTTGGGATAATGAAGCATGCAGCGGTGTGCAGGATGAATGGAAGGCTGAGGAAAAGCAGGGAAATCAGTTACAGCCTCCTGTGCCTTCTCACCCAGGTTATTTTCACTCAGGGTTGACTGCGTTGCCCACAATTATTGGCATATGGTAAAGGTCAAGGAGAGTTCCTAACTACACATTCTAACTGCTAATTGCTGGAATGTTCTATTGTTGTTCTTGCTGGGTGCCATCAAATCGATTCTGACTCATAGCAACCCCATGTGTCTTAGTCACCTAGTGCTGCTATAACAGAAATACCACAAGTGGATGGCTTTAACAAAGAGAAATTTATTCTCTCACTGTCTAGTAGGCTACAAGTCCAAATTCAGGGCATTGGCTCCAGTTAAAGGCTTTCTCTCCCTGTCGGCTCTGGAGGAAGGTCCTTGTCATCAGTCTTTCCTTGGTCTGGGAGCACCTCAGTGCAGGAACCTCAGGCCCAAAGGACACACTCTGCTCCTGGCACTGCTTTCTTGGTGGTATGAGGTCCCCCATCTCTCTGCTTGCTTCTCTCTTTTATATCTCAAAAGAGATTGGCTTAAGACACTATCTAATCTTATAGATGTCATCGGTATAATTGCTGCTAATCCATCTTATTACATCACAGTGATAAGATTTACAATACATAGGGAAATCGCATCAGAAAAAATGGTAGACAATCAGACAATCATGCAAGGGAATCATGACCTAGCCAAGTTGACAGATATTTTGGGGGGGACACAATTCAATGCATGACACCATATGACAGAGTAGAACTGTCTTATAGGGTTTTCTTTGCTGTAATCTTTACGGAAGCAGATCCTCAGATCCTTCTCCCCAGGAGCCGCTGGGTGTGTTCAAACCTCCAACCTTTTGGTTAGCAGACGAGTGCTTAACCGTTTCACCACCAGGACTCCTGAATGTCCTTTTAGAATAGCAAAAAATAAAAAGCATTGCCATCAAGTCTGACTCTGGCAACACCATGTGTGTCAGAGTGGAACTGCTTCATAGAGTTTTTAGTGACTGTAATCTTGTTTAAGTAGATCACCAGGCCTTTTTTCCTCAGTGCTGCTCGGTGGATTCAAACCACCAACCTTTTGATGAGTAGCTGAGCACAAACCATTTGCACAACCCAGGGCCTCCTATTAGAATCTTATCATTAGGTGCCGTCGAGTTGGTTCCGACTCATGGCAATCCTACATACAACAGAACAAAACACTCATCTGTCAGTTCGTCTTACTGTGGTGGCTTGCACGTTGCTGTGATGCTGAAAGGTAAGCTACCGGTATTTCAAATACCAGCAGGGTTCCAGCTGACCTTCCAGACAAAGACAGAGTAGGAAGAAGAACCTGGTGGTCTACTTCTGAAAAAACTGGTCACTGAAACCTTATGAATAACAGCAGAATATCGTCTAATATCGTGCTGGAAGACGAGCCCCTCAGGTTGGAAGGCACTCAAAATACAACTGGGGAAGAGCTGCCTCCTCAAAGTAGAGTCGACCTTAATGACATGGATGGAGTAAAGCTTTTGGAACCTTCATTTGCTGATGTGGCATGACTCAAAATGAGCTGCAAACATCCATTAAAAATCGGAACATGGAATGTACAATGTATGAATCTAGGAAAATTGGAAGTCATCAAAAATGAAATGGAATGCATAAAGATCGATATCCTAGGCATTACTGAGCTTAAATAGACTGGTATTGGCCACTTTGAATTGGATAATCATATGGTCTACTATGCCTGGGATGACAAATTGAAGAGGAATGGTGTCACATTCATTGTCAAAAAAGAACATTTCAAGATCTATCTTGAATTACCACACTGTCAGTGATAGGATAATATCCATATGCCTACAAGGAAGACAGTTAATATGACTATTAATTCAAATATATACACCAAACATTAATGCCAAAAATGAAGAAATGGAAGTTTTTTTTTTTTTTTTTTTTTACCAACTTCTGCAGTCTGAAACTGATCAAACATACAATCAAGATACATTGACAATTATTGGTGATTGGAATGCGAAAGTTAGAAACGAAGAAGGATCAGTGGTTGGAAAATATGGCCTTGGTGATAGAAACAACGCCAGAGATCACATGACAGAATTTGGCAAGACCAACAATTTCTTCATCGCTAAATACCTTTTTTCAACAACATAAAAGGCAACTATACACAGGGACCTCACTGGATGGAAAACACAGGAATCAAATTGACTAAATCTGTAGAAAGAGACAGTGGAAAAGCTCAATATCATCAGTCAACAAGGCCAGGGCCAATTTGTGAACAGACCATTAAGTGCTCATATTCAAGTTGAAGCTGAAGAAAATTAAGACAAGTCCACGAGAGCCAAAGTAGGAGCTTGAGTATATCCTGCCTGAATTTAGAGACCAACTAAAGAATAGATTTGACACATTGAACACTAATGACCAGAGACCAGAATAGTCGTGGGAAGACATCAAGGACATCATACATGAAGAAAACAAAAGGTCACCAAAAAGACAGGAAAGAAATGACCAAAATGGATGTCAGAAGAGATTTTGAAACTTGCTGTGGAATGTAGAGCAGCTAAAGTGAATGGAAGAAATGATGAAGTAAAAGAGCTGAACAGAAGATTTCAAAGAGCAGCTCAAGAAGACAAGGTATTCTAATGAAATGTGCAAAGATCTGGAATTTGAAAACCAAAAGTGAAGAACACGCTTGGCATTTCTCAAATTAAAATAACTGCAGAAAAAAATCAAGCTTCCAGTTGTAACACTGAAGGATTCCATGGACAAAATATTGGAGCGACACAGGAAACATCATGAGCAGATGGAAGGAACACACAGAGTCACTGTACCAAAAAGAATTGGTTGATGTTCAACCATTTCAGGAAGTAGCATACGATTAAGAACTGATGGTATTGAAGGAAGAAGTCCAAGCTGCACTGAAGGCATTGGCAAAATACAAGGCTCCAGGAATTGAACTGTTTCAACGAATGGATGCAGTGCTGGAGGTGCTAGCTTGTCTATACCAAGAAATTTGGAAGAGAGCTACCTGGCCAACTGACTGGAAGAGATCCGTATTAGTGCCCATTCCAAAGAAAGGTGATCCAACAGAATGCAGAAATTATTGGACAGTATCATTAATACCACATGCTAGTAAAATTTTGCTGAAGATAATTCTAAAGCGGTTGCAGCAGTACGACAGGGAACTGCCAGAAATTCAAGCTGGATTCAGAAAAGGACATGGATCGAGGGATATCATTGCTGATGTCAGATGGATCTTGGCTGAAAGCAGAGAATACCTACCAGAATACCAAACCCCAATGCCACTGAGTCACAGCATTTGCTAAATCAGGATTCCATTGTCTTTCCCCATCCCCACCTGGGGATGATCACAAGACTGCTCCGTGCCATCAGTCCACACTGGCAGAATTTACCTAAAACTAACAAAAGTAAGGAAACGGCAACCCTGTGAGGGTTTTTCCTCTCATCTCCCTGTCCAGGGTCCATTGCCTTCTTAGTAAGCAATCCCTCAGAGCTTGAACAAAGGAACTATTCAGCCTGAGCAAACGAGAGACAGAGGAAGACACTTCCTGCTCTGTCCCTTTCCTGAACAGGACATTGCTTTTGATCCAAGGCTCAGAGAATCCTGGGCTGATAAAGGCCCATTGTGGCAGCTTCTGGAGAAACCCAGAGGCCATCAAGGGACTCCTGCGCTAAGCAGCCAGTTAACAAGCGCTGAACATTTGTGAAAGGAATTACTCAGCGGAAGCCAACGCAGAGCAGGAGGCCCCCAGCCTGCCATTGGGATGTGCCCCTGCCATCTATGGCAGGGAGGCTAACGGCAGAACCAGCAGGAAACTGACCTGCTGCTGAAAGGGCTGACCTGAAGGCAGAAGGAACCCAGAAGCCAGGAAGGGAGCTTTTCAGCTCAGGCTCCCTTACCAACACCTGAAGCATGAAACCCAATCGGCCGCCAAATGCAGGAAATGCAACTGCTCTTTTAAAAAGGGCCTGGGGAAGAGAGAGAAGCCTCCTACCCTGGCCCCCCCAAAGGGTGTCCAAAGCAATAAACGGCAGGAAAAGGCCGCAGCGTGGAAGTTGGTCTGGAACTTATTTAGGAACTACACTCTTTCTGCTGCAGTCTTTGTCACACTGAGTCCGGGCTCCTCATCATTTGCAGGCCTCGTGTTCTGCCAGCAAAACACCACGAGGCATTCCGAGGCCTGAGATAGATGGTACGGAAGGAGCTGGCAGGGAGATGGCGAGATGGTGGCACAGGGAAACATCAGGGTGAGGCTTTTGCTGGGAGGTTAGCGGTTCAGCTGAGGGTCAGGGGCCCGTTACACAGTTTATGGGGAGGAGGCTGGATGGGAAGGAACTAGATCTGTGTCCAGAGGCCCTGGGAGAGATGCAGTGTTTAGGGATTGGGATAACTCAACCCCCAGCTCCACCCTAAATCCATGCATCAGGTCTCCCTCTTCCCCAGCTGACAGCTGGCCCTATCATTCTGGGACAGGAAATGCAGAATCATGTCAGAGAGCTGCCTGCAGACCTCTTACAGAGCCCTGGGCGGCCAGGTGGTGGGCACAGGCATGACTGAGAGCAGAGGTTAGAGCCCAGCCGATGCTGTGTGCTCCATGTGTGTTGTTTCCACTTGTTGTTAAAAGGACATGAGGTGGGTAACTAGCACAGCGTGCATCACAGGCCCAGGTTTAACCTCCGCACCATCCAAAATGCACACACTTGCTCCCCCGCCCCAAATGCCAAGTCGTTTCCCCGTTGGTCAAAGAGTAGGCAGCATAAACCTACCGTAGAGAATTCAAGTCGTCTAACATATGTCAAAGTCAAACGAGAGCGCACTGAGGGCCACATGACACGTGCATTTTTTGGCAGTTGCATGGGGGAAGGTGTTGCTGACAGTTGTGGGCAGGCCTTTCATTCCCAGTTAGGGATAACCTACTGCTGTTGAGTCAATTTTGATTCATAGGGACCCTACAGGACAGAGTAGAATTATCCCATAGTTTCTAAGGAGCGCCTGGTGGATTCAAACTGCTGACCTTTAGGTTGGCAGATGTAGCTCTTAACCACTAGGCCGTCGGGGTTTCCCCAGTTAGGGACAGTGGTACCAAAAGCCACACGGAAAGTTAACCAACCTCTACCCACTCGTCCCCTCTTGTCTAAGTACCCATCTCCTGATAAACCTCACCCCAAACCACTAAGATTCATTTCAGGCTTGGGATGGCTCTGGAACACAGCACAAAGCATTTTTTGAAACCAAAGCGTTTTCTGCCTTGCTGGAGACTCTGTCCCAGCTGGTGATACAAACATGTGCACACAAAAACGACTAGAACACTCTGTTCTGGTCCCATGGCTCCCACAAACAAAAACACATACCCATAAGGCTGCACTGGAAGGTCTGGGTGTCATTTATTGACAGTTTACACACATTCGTTTTTTCCCAGGGCTGTTTCCTTCAAAGTGCAGGCACAGGGCCCACTAGAAGGGCAGGCTGGAATGAGGGAGCCAGGAACTCAGGACACACACGTCTTTGGCAGGTTCATTCAGCCCCAGCAGGATGCAATCCTTCAAGCTGGAATTCCGTTGAGTATTTGAGGGGGACCAAGGCGGGAGGGGCAGCGGAAGCCTTCCACAGGTCTCACATCTCAGTCCAGGACTCCTCTCTCACCTATCCAAGTCCATCCCAATCTTAGGACCCTGGGGGGGTAGCAAAATCAGGCCCACCCACCTCAACAGGGGCAGATCCTTCAATCCATGCCCTGTTTGCACACACCTGCTTCCGCTGGTCCCACAGTGAAAGACAAGCAGCCTTACGGTAAGAGACAGGCTACTTCTTCTCTGACCCCCCCAGGCCTTCTTCAGCTCCTCTGTGCAGCAACGCTGGAACACGGAGACCTGGTTTCTCAGTTCATTTGTGTGTGCCATCTTCCTCAAATCTTCTCTAAAGGATAGCTTGAGGCTACAAGTTTACTGAAACCAAGAACTGCGCTCCCAGTCAATCACATATGCTGCCCTGCCTTTCTTCTGCCAATCGCCAAGTACCTAGGCTGAAGTGCCTGCAGTCCCCAAAGCCAGTGCATAGACACCTGGCAGTTTTTGGTAGTGGGGTTAAGGGGCGGGGTGGATAAAAAAGTGAATGGGTATGGAAAGAAGAGCTTCATTTGGTAATTAGAGACCTGAATTGATTTTATTTCCTTCACTATTTAAGCCAATCATGAAATTTCACAGTGATTTCTGGGATGGGGGCAGAAGGAAGGCTGTGTTAAGAATCAACAGGACTGTGGCCAAGTCTGCCCAAAGAGGCGTGGGCAGAGCAGCCTCACTGGGGCAGCTGGAGGAGCACTGACTGCCCGTGTGGCAGGTAGGTGATGTTCCGAGAACGAGCGAGCTGATACGCGATGTCCTCTGCGGCTTCCAGCTTGCGCAGCTCAATCAGGCCGTCCCCTGCGGTGGCCAGCGAGTTGGCGATCAGCTCAGCTGCTTTGGAGTCGCCCTCGGCAGAGATGATGGCTGCCTTCTTCTGCTGCTCAGCCTAAGAGTGGAGGTGGGGAGAGACCAAGGTCAGACCTCAGGGCACTGGATGTCAGGCCACCATGGCCAAGGAAGGGCCTCCTTGGGCACTTTCACTGGTTCCTGAAGAGCCCTGGGGAATTTAGCTGTCTCCATCTCCCTCTCCTCCTGATGGGGTCAACAAGCACATTTTCCGCCCAATCCTCCTCTTTCTTTTAATGCCGACTTTGGATAATTATAGGGATACATATCTGCTGGCTGTATAAATATCTGTCTTACTTCCAAGTTCTCATTAATAGCAACCTTGTTCAGCCACCTTACTCTGAGCTTGGAGGATCCAAGGCCATGGGAAAAGAGAGGTGGAATCAACCGTCAGGCTCATCCTTCCTTGGTGCCACGTCAGAACGACTTTCATCAAAACCAGGGTAGCTAAGAAGTGCAGTTTGCATTTGTGACTCTCACAGGTGCTTCCTCTGAGCAGTTCCTGACCAGGAACCCAGCCCCCAGAATGAGGTCTCTTAGGCCTTCCCTCCTGTTATCGACAGGATCACATCTATCTGCTATGCATGTTCTTCGGACGCATGGGAGAAAAGTACAGAATCAAGCCTCTCGGAGATGAACGCAATTCAAAACAAATATTTCTTGAGTACCCAGTATGATCAGCACAGCTCTAGACTTATTCTAGGCTCTGGAGACGCGGTAGAGACAAAGCAAAAAAAAAAAAAAAAAGTTCTTGCCCAAATGGAATTTTCAGGCTCCGAAATTAAATGTCAGCCTCCTCTTTTCCCTGGTTCTAAGGACTAAGGGGTCTCAGATTAGGAATAATTGAAGTGATGGTGGAGAGAGGGGACAGCAAGAAATAAGCACACCTTTTTTTTGCCAAGGCCAGGAAGACCAGGCTGCTATGCAAATACATTGTACCCCATCACACTGACACATCTGGATGGATTTAGTGCTTGAAAAAAATCTAGTGATGACAGCACATCTGGCACAACCTTTGATCCTTTCTAGCTGTCAGCTTTCACTATGTAACCCGGTTAAAAATGACTTCCCAGTGAAGCTGAAAACATTCCAGGAGAAACATTTTGATTTGTAGGGGACTGTTTTTGATCCTAGGGAAGTGGGAAAAAAATGCCTCTTCAGTGGTTTCAGAACATAACTTCACATATCCCTGACTAGCCCCCAAAGACTCTGGAACTGATTGTAGGAGCACAATACCTTCAAATCCCTTTCCAATTATCTCGGACAAAGAGATGACAGATGATAAATTTCCAGGCCACCCAGCAAATGGGGAAGCTGAGCAGAGGAGAAAGGGAAAAGAGAGGCTCCTGCCATCTGGTGGAACACTCACCTTTTCCACCACAAATCTGGCTCTCTCTGCTTCCTGCTGAGCCACCTGCTTGGCTTCTACTGCTTCTGTGAACTCCTTCCCGAAGGTCAGATGCGTCTACGGGGAGAGAGTGAGCAAAAGAAGAGGCGGTGTAACTGCTTAGATAGCACTGCTGTGAGGCCCCCGTGGCTGGTGGAAGGAAGAGGCCAGGGATGGCTCTAGCAGCTGGAGGCATCCACAGGGCCAGAACACCCTTCCACCTCCACATCCTTGTCCAAAGTGAGTTCATACCCCAGAATCCCTGGCTGCCCAAACTGCTCCTGTCCATCATCTTGTCACCCTTAGTATGGCAATCTCAGGTACCCAGTGCTTCTGCTCGGGCCCACGGGCACCAGAACGTGCTACTCAGTAGACCACCTCTCTCGGGAGCAGATTTGGAGGCTCTAGGGCCCCCACCATCGACTAGTGCTCTTCCAAGGTCCTTTGATTCCCTATTCAAAAAGCCCCAAAGGAGGCCAGATGGAAAACGGAGCCCCTGAGAGTGGGGGATGCAGCTGGTTCTCAGAAATTCCAGAACCTGATGCTCCCTGCTTATAGATTAACCAGTCCGCTCCTCTCTCACAGCACCTCCACCACAAAACAGGAAGAGGAAGAGGGAGACAGTAGAACTCATCTATTCTCTACATGAGTGGCTCTGGTAAAGGCTTTCAAAAAACGAGGAGGAGGCAGGTAAAGCCATTGGTCAGGGTGAGGGTTTAAAATTCCAATTATCCATAAATTTCTTTTCTCTAATACCATGAATAACTGAGACTTGGCTGAAGTGACTGTCCCTGATAGTGCAAGCAACGGGATAAAATCTCAGAACTCCTAATGCCTAGTCTACAGTGATTTACTTACTCAAATAGCTTTTTATTAAAAAGGAAAAAAAATAAAGGAAAGAAAAGTCCTGGCTTTTCTATCAAGTTCCTATTTGTTTCATTTCCTCCTCCACCTTCCCAACCCCTGCTTTCTTAAACACAAGCAGGCCCAAACCTCTCCTGAAGACTAAATCCTGGGCCCACTTTCTCCCAGGATTTTTAACACCCCTCCCTCTTAAACTGCAGCTGTTCTACTTTGCCTGCTCCATTTCTGGACTCTTGCTCAAAGCTTGGGGAAGAACATGCAACCCTGAGAAATGAAAAACGAAACGTGTAATTAAAGAGTAAAATCTATTTCCAAAAGGGCCAGTTGAGGGCAGCAAATTCCCCATGAAATCTCATTTTCTTCTTACACTTCTTAGATACAGTTTCTTGTGGTCAGCCCACATTCCCCCAGAATGGAGTATGTGGTTACGGTCCAGCAAAATGCCAAGCTTTTTCTTAGGTTTTACTTAGCATTTTCTCCCAGCCAAGGTGTTCAGGTTAACAGTAACTGGGGAAAAGCCTGAGAAATTGCTTTATTCAGAGCCAAATGGCTGCAGCCTGGAATCTTGCCAGTAGAGGGAGCCCACGAGTCCTTCCACATTAAGCAATTAACGCGAGGTGGAGCAGTGCCCTGCGGGTTAGACTAGGTGCTGTGTGCTGTGGAGTGCGGCTGTTTAAACAGCTGCACAGATGCTGGGGGGAAATGGTGCCTTTTCCTAGCGATGCACAGGAGAACTGAACAGGAAACACTTACCTCCCTGCCCGAACAAATCACTCCAGATGACTTTTCCCAGGGAATCTAGAAACACGACCCTTTCCCCTCACCCTCCTCGATCTGAAATGCTATCCTGCCTGTATGGTTTTCTGAGTTATGACATTCAATGTCTTATAAATACACAGACTATAACGTCCCAGGAGGATAGCTGACGCCTCAGAGATGTCCCTTGCCCCTCCATACCCAGCTCTGGGGGAGCAGCCACTCATTTACACTCTATCACCTTTCACTGGGGGTTCCCAGAGCTTCAGGCCAGAAGTGTTAGAAAATTCCCAGAGGTCAGGCAGGGAGGTCTGAGCTAGGGGAAAAAAGACTGAGCTGTTCTCTAGTCTCTACCAGGCAGTTTCTTCCTGCGTCAAACAGTGTTAACAAGACCTCCATTGCTGGGGAACGCTCACATTGTTGAGAAGGTGAAAAATCTAGTGGTTTGGGACCATTTGGGTAGGATCAGAGGTGAGGGGAAAAATGTGTGTGGCAGAGCGGGGGTAACAGAACCCTAACCTGAAAACCAACCCGAGGAAACCGCCTCATGTTTTCAAGTCTCACATCCAGGAAGGCAGGAGGCAGGACCTAATACTGCCTGTCCAGAAATGGAGCCAGGCAGCTCAACAAGAGCTGCACACCCTTCCCCACGGCCTCCCTGTGGATCTTACCAAGGACACATCATCCAGGATGAGGCCAAAGGTGGCCGCTCGCTCCGTGAGGTCATCGCTCACCTGTCTGGAGACCAGCTCTCTCTGGGTGATTAGTTCTCCAGCATCAAAGCGAGCCTGGCACCAAAGGGGGGGTGGGCAGAGAAGCAGGACAAGATAATGAGAAGGCAGAAAAGGAACCAGGGAACTACACAGCCACATCCCAACCAACCACTACCAAGCTCTTCCTGCCCCTCAGCAACACTGTGGAGCTGCGGGCTAGGCTGCAGGTGGAGGGGCCCTGTGCACTCACCACCACGGACTTGAGGATCTCTGTCGTGATGGACGGCAGCACACGTTCATCATAGTCCTCTCCGATGCTGGTGAAGATGCGCGGCAGCTGGCTAGCAACTGGCCGGAAGAGGATGCGCAGCGTGATGTTGACATTCTGTAAATCTTAGGGGAGGGAACAAGCGCTGGAGTTAAAAATAAAAACCACACGGGGGAAACGAGCGGCCTTTTACATGACCTCTTCTGCGCCAAATTTGTCTTTTTAAGTATTTATAAGTAAATTTGCTGATTACAAGACCCTAGAGGGCAAGGAGTAGATATGTGTGGTTTCCTTTGTAGAGAACTCAGCAGAGCATCACAGAGTTAGGAACTTCTTAAAGGTTTCTGGTGACGGCAGCTTTTTCAGTATGTCCTGAATGCCCTCTGATATATGCAATTATGATTGTACGTCTAATAGGTGCCATGAGATGTTCGGAACATTGAACATCTTAAGAAAACAGGCCAATGCGAAGAATTCTAGGGTGAGGTCTTTCCAGAGCCTCATGGATGTGGCCCAAATCAGGAGTATGCCTCAGAGAGGTCAGTGTGGAGGCAGCGGAAACAGCACTGCACTAGTGGTCCAAAGGTCTAGTGGTCTCACCCTGCTGTTTACTAATTACTAATTTACTAATTATGTGGCCTTGCTGAGCCAATGTGGGCTCATTTCCTTGTCTGTGAGAACAGGGATAGGTCCATCTGCCTTCAAGGTCCTGTGGGAATGCTGGGGGAGACTGAAGGACACGATAGCTATAGCAGCACTCTGTCAATTGCGGACAGATGTAGAGGTTCTCAGACTGATCTACAGACCACTTCTCATTACTTGGCCAAGTCACAGGACCCAGGGAAGGCAATTATACCTTTCACCTGACAATTCAGGCCTGCTCAGAGCTAAAGTATGGGCACAGCCTGCTTATGGTCATAAACAATATGGCTCATGCAATGAGATATGGTCCTGAGCCAGGCACCTGGAGAGACGGGGAAAGCATGTCCCTAATCTCCAGCTAGTCTGATCAATAGTTCTGGAAATGGACACACAATGTACCTTTAGAACAATTACAAAACAGTACAGAAAGAAACCCAAAAGAGGCGAGAAGTCTACAGCTAAGTTTTTAAGTTAAAATTGTATGTTTTTCAATTACTCCCACTCCACCTCTTATTTCCCCTTTGGAGTAGGTAAGTCAAACCTTAGCAGGCAGCTTCTTTGTCTCCCTGGCCCGGAGCTATAGAACAGATTGGGAAATGCAATTTACCCTCCCCCGCTCCTTCACCTGACACACTTCTCATTCTTTAAGACCCAGCGCAAATGTCCCAGTCACCCGTGGAAGTTAGTCGCTTTCTCTTTTGTGCTCCCACTACACTCCGTATGACCTTGACCTCAGTACTCATCACACTCTACTGTAACTGCTTGTTCACATGCCCATCTCCCCAGTCAGACTGAGCTCCCTAGTCATCTGTGAACTACTCCCCATCCTCCAACCCAGCACAAAGCCTGGCACACCACAGTAAGCAAACATCTGCTGAGGAATAGCACCGAAGTCCTTGAGTATTATCAAAATAATAAACCAACGTCCACGTGACCCTCTCCTCTTCATGTGTAGAAATGCCACTGCTGAGCCAGACCTGTGAGTCCATTTCCTGCGTGCACCTCTACGTGCAGTGTGAGAAAGAACAGGAAGAGCAATTCGTTTTGGCTTAGAATGGAAATCCAGTGGAGTATCACCGACACTAGGAGACTGCTCTCAGGGATGTGGCCTCAGCCAGGGAGATAACAACATGAGGTCAGCACCACTGGCAACAGGGGCCTTGGAAAGCAAGGCAAAGGGTAAAGTAAGCTACAAAGACAAACAGAACAGCTAGAGATTGGTTTATGCAGTCACTTTGGGGAACAAAAACTGATGGGAAACGTCAACTAAGCCGGGTAAAACACGCATTTAGATTCCTTTAAAATCAGGTCTCTACCTAGAGCTCTTAAGATGTACCTATTGTGTATTCTCTAAATTTGTACAGTTATCTCTGTGTACACCTTAAGTATATACATCATTTCTTTGTATGAATCCACATTAAACTCTTCAGGGCAAACATGCTAGGAACTCTTATTATGTGAAGTCTGATCTCCCCTTCTTCTGGATCCCAGTGCCCCACAGATGTTTCTGGACTTGATGAACCAGCACAGCGCCCTTCCCACACTCCCTACTTCAGCTGACCCACAGGTAAGACAAGACTCACCTTTGCTACCAGTGATTACTGGCACGTTACGTGGTCGAGAGCGGCAGTCAAAGATAATTGGTTTCTGTACCCAAGGGATGAGAAAGTGAGTCCCTTCCCCTATCACAATGTCCTGGACTCCACGGAACCGGTCAAAGATGACAGCTCTGTGCCCTGCATCCACTAGGAAGAAGGATAATGACAGGTCAGAAAAGCTCCCTCACCCTTTAGCCAAAGAGGATCATGTCTTTGAAAGATCCCTGGTGCTTTCTGTTCATTTATTAAGTCTCCCCTCTCCTGCTCTGTCTTCCTGCACTTCTGGTCTCTAAAGGTCTCTAAATAGCTACAAAACTAAGTACTCACTTCCTGTCCCACGTGTCTCCCCAAGGACTTTGGTAATAGGATCTGTTCCTCAGAGTCCTTTCTCCTTGAAAGAACTGGTTGCTGATTTTCTGATTAACCATCCCCTCCCCAAATCACCACCAATGTATTTCAAGAAATGACTTCCTAACCTTCTTTCAAAAACTCACTGAGGTCTTTACTGTTACTATGCTTAATCCTGGCTCCAATTTAACCCAGTGTCCCAGAAGCTATACTCTCACCATGGGAATCCTAAAATTTAAAAGGTTCCAATCCTTTCTAATGGAAACCTTGTTGGCATAGTGGTTAAGTGCTACGGCTGCTAACCAAAAGGTCAGCAGTTCAAATCCACGAGGCACTCCCTGGAAACTCTATGGGGCAGTTCTACTCTGTCCTATAGGGTCACTATGAGTTGGAATCGACTCGATGGCAACAGGTCTGGTTCTTTTTTTTCACTTCTTCTAATACCTCAGTTTCTCTAAGGGTTGTAATGGGTTATAGAGCTATCCTGCTGATTTAGAGAGAAGTTCAGTGATGGTGGTACTGTCTTGTCGTGCAGGTGTGGCCAAAAAGATCATAGTATGAAGACGTGCCATATAAACCAAGTAAGTTTTTCTGATCAACTGCTTTCTGTTCCTGCCTCTGGACTCTATAGTTCGTTCCATTTATCTCCACTCTGAAAGTGATCCTCCTCTCATCATACAGCCACACACAAGGCAGGTCAACCTGTTGCGTGCTTTCCATGGTGGAAGTTACAGAATGTTGGAGTTGGAAAGGGTCTTAGAGATAAACTAGTTCATTGCCATTGCTTGACCAATGAAGAAGTTGAGACCTAGAAAGGTGAGGTGACTTGCTTAAGGCCACAATGTAAAGTGGACGAAAAGCCAGCTTAAACCCCTGCCACACTGCTAAAAGCTGGACAACGCATCCCAAAGATACTCTCTCTGGAACTACCCAACTTCAGCAGAGCAAAAGCTCCTGTTCAGGGCAAGGTCACCCAAATAGGTCTAAGGTTATACCAAGTTATCTCCATTTCAGCTAGCCAGTGAAATCCTGACACTCTGTTGAAGCATACAGGGTGGTGCCGCAACTTTAACAACAGCAGGAAATATCCAGCCAGCAAATGGGCCAAATGGGCCAGGTAGCTCTTTTTGAATCATGCGTCTCAGAAGAACCTACAGCCAAAAGAACACCAGGCTCTGATAACAATGCAAATACTTGGTGTGGAATGGCAGTAGGTAAGCCCTCTTGTCACAAACACAGTTCCCATCACAAGAGTCATGTGGGCTATACCAGTCAACAGGAATCTTCTGGCAAAAGACACTGACCCACCATCCTTCAGTGCCTCACCATTATACAATGCAGAGTTCACCACACCTCCTGCAACGGCTAAGGCCAAGCCAAACTTGCCGATGGACTCAAACACCTTGGCAGCCATATCTTCTGCTGGATCTTGCCTTTTAGCCCACTCAGACCTAGAGGTAAAAACAAAATAAAACAATGGAGCTCCCCCAGAGAAAGCCCTCTGTGAGACAAAGCATTCACTTCTCAGCCTGGGTATTTATTTTCCCACTTCTGAGAGCTCTAACTCTCCCACTGAGGGGTGCTTAATAAATAACTCCATGGCTTGGAAAAATGCAGTACCAATTCCTGTGCTTTTTCTTCAGTTGAAACCAGTTAAAGAAAAGGGGGTCTAGGGGACTTGGCTCAATGATGGGAACATGAAGTCAGCAAGACCAAGGCACGAGCCTGATACCAAGGAGAATTTTTCGCTGCATTCTAAACAACTCTCCTGTTCCCTGGACAAGTAGGCCCGAGTGAGAGGTCGTGTGGCTTGTTCTGTGAAACCAATTCCAGTTTGGAAAAATAACCCAAAGAAGGTGCTACACAGTGATTCCAACAAAAATAACTACTAATATTTATACCAGGCAGAGTTCTGTGGCAATTTATTTCTCACAATTCAATGAAGTAGATGATTACAGATGAGGAAAGTGGAGCAAATGAGCACATTAGGTGAGGAGCCTAAGATCACACAGCTATTCAGTGGTGGAACCATGATTTGAGCAGGGTGGTCTAATTCTAGAAGGCACAGCTTAACCCCTCATCATACCGCTTCTCAACATTATGTATTAAGAATACTGTTATTATGGAAGCAAGAGCTGGATGACATTCTGGAACCAAGATAACAACCGATTTGGGCATAAAGGTTCTAAGTAGCTTCACAGCTAAAGAGCGCTCTTTACGTGTTGGTAGGGTGGAGCTGAGGTAGGGTGGGCGGGACCAGAGTTGACCTAACTAAAAACCTACTCCAGCTTTTAACTTTTTTTCTCGTTTTGTTCTTTGATGCCCCGCCCCAACGTTTGCTCCCCTGTCTCAAATCTTCCCTTTTAGACATCAACTCTTGAACCTAATTTGAGCTCTTTCCGTGCATTTAAATCTTTCTTCCCGCAGCCCAGAACTTCTGGTCCTTCCCCTTCAGCTATTCCATTTCTAAAAGTTTTTGGATTATTCCTCACCCTGCCCCCATACACACCTCCCTCACTCTATGGAACCCCTGTCCCGTCCCGAACCCATCCTCTTTCCCTTCCCCTGCGAAGCGGACCCACGCACGCACCCCGCTCGCCCGAAGAGTGTATGCAAGGGAAGGGGAATTTGCAGAGACCCCCAGCAGGCCTGTACCACGTTCCACCATTCTCACCTGCTTCCACTCTGACCTCCACATGAATTCCCCAACCACACACTGCCCATGCGCCCGGCAGCTCCTCCTCTTTCCCGCCCCCTTCCAATATCCGTGCCTCTGATTGGTGAGGAGGAGCGCTGTGAGTTCTGGGAAGGGTAGTTTGCAGCCTTGCCCTGGTTCCTCGGCTCTTCGGAGGTGGACTACGATTCCCAAAAGGTCAAGCAGCGGAAGCCCCGCGCAGAAAGGCGTTTTCTCTTTGGACGTAACCGCAGAGAGGTTGCCGCAAAGCCTTTTGGGGGTTGTAGTTCCTGGGGCACATGCCTATCCTGAACTGGTGCTAGAGCCTATCCGAAGAAGGCCGCCCCTAGAACCCCAGGATAAAACGGCTGTGCCAGCAGCTGGTGACCGGACTGGGCAGGGCAGGGACTAGTCTACGGCTGATGAGAGAAGAGGGACGGGTACCTTCGTAAAACAACTGGTGGGTGGGAGACCTTGAAGGAAGCTGAGATGCCGTCTTCTTTCCGAAGCCCCGTCCGAAAACGTCTTCGAAATTCCCCAAAAGAAACCCACTGCCATCGAGTCGATTCCGACTCATAGCGACCCAATAGGACAGAGTAGAACTGCCCTATAGAGTTTCCAAGGAGCGCCTGGTGAAGTTGAACTGCCGACCTTTGGGTTAGCAGCAGTAGCTCTTACTCACTACGCCGCCAGGGTTTCCGGAAACGTCTTTAGAGTCATGGATATTGATTGCCAGAACCAGAGGGAATCTTAGAAACCAACAGGACTAGAGAACTGAGGCCCAGAGAGGGGAAGGGAGTCATTCAAGGTCATGCACGAGTTAGCACAGGGGCTTGGCTTAGAGTCTGGGTACCCTGGACACAGTTTTTTAAAAAAAGTTTTATTTGGCAAAGTTGCAGGAGTAGCACAGAGAATATATGTGTACCCTTTACTCAAATTCACCGGTTGTTAACATTTTACTCCATTTGTTTTATCGTTTCGTCTGTCTATGTATCTATTTTTTTAAACCCCTGAGCTATTTGGGAGTAAGTTGACTACATCGTAATAATTTACCTCTAAACAATAAAGTGTGGATTTTTAAGGAATATCCTGTTACATAATTTGGGTAAATTTTACATCGATACAATACTTGAGTTAAGCTACTTTCTGCGTTTCAATTTAGTCAACTGACCCGATGATGAACTTTATAGGATTCTTCTTCCCAACCCCAACACAGGATGCAGCCTAAGATCAAATAATGCATTAAGTTCTCATATCTCTTTAGTTTCCTTTAATCCAGAAAAGTTTCTCAGCCTTCCTTTGTCTTTTGTTACGTTTTATGACATTTTTTAGAAATAGAATGTTTCTAATTTTGGTTTGTCTGATTATCCCTCATGATTCAGGTTTTGCTTTCCTAGCTGGGATACTATATAAGTGATGTTATGGACACTTAATTGAATGAAGCCAGGCTCATTTCTGGACTCCAGAAGGATTGTATTCTTTCAACTTAATTTTCCTACATGACTTTCTGCCCCTCTTCCCTGTCCCCATTTGGCACAATTAAATGTTGTAGTGATATTTACAACAGAACTCTTCAGGCAGTGTGAGTTTGCCCTAACCAAGCACAGCTTTTTCCTCTAACCACTAGAATGCAGACTCTGAGAGCTGGGTATCAGCCTACTGTCTTTATTCTATTCTCAGCACCTATACTACTGCTTGGCACACAGTAGGCACTCAATAAATATTTGTTGAATGAATGAAGGAAAAGGGGGATTGAAGGGAGAATGGTTAGGCAATTCATGACCAGGGAAACACAAGACAGGATGCTCTGGAGATGGAGGGGATAAAGGAGAAGAAAGCTGAGGAAGGTGTTTGGGAACAATTTAATTGTGAGAAGGCGAAGATTAGGGAGTGTGCACCAATGGCACATCAGCTTTAGGAGTCAGTCCAGTTTGTTGCTACATAGAGTATATTTCCTT
This sequence comes from Elephas maximus indicus, assembly GCF_024166365.1. Classification (NCBI taxonomy): domain Eukaryota; kingdom Metazoa; phylum Chordata; class Mammalia; order Proboscidea; family Elephantidae; genus Elephas; species Elephas maximus. Next base: position 44,181,266 of record NC_064837.1, on the reverse strand, counting down.
TGAGCACCCTTCCCAATGGGCATAGAAGTTGGCAGTAAGAACAAATATATCTTGGAACACCTACTGTGGACCAGTTGCTTCATAAATACACAATCTATTTTAACCTTATTTTCATATCTCTATCTTGAACATGAAGAAATGGAGATTCAGATAACTCAGGTAACTTGCAGTCATGCAGATGATAAATCACAGGTAGTTCTATACCACAGCCTATGCTTCTCCATAACTACCACCTGTGGGAAGGGGTGATCTCTAAATAATATCCAAACGAAGGTAGATTCACGCCAACGTGGAGGAGGGGCAGTAACTAAAGCAAACAATTATAGAACATCTCTTCTTTCATTTAATACCCATATATTGAAGACCTATCATGTCCCAGACATCAGACTAGAAATTGGGAATACAGTGATGAACAAGACATAGAAGGACCCTGCCCCCATGGAGTTTACATTCTGGGGTGAGAGATGGTGGTATGCACACAAATGACAAGTAAATAAAAAAATATGTATGAAATGTTGACTAGTGTCATGAAGCAAATAGGCAGATGATAGGAGGGTGTGTGAATCAGTAACGATGATTTTGACTCCAAGCAACAGAAAACTAGATTCAAATGCCTTAAACAATAAGAAAATACATTATATCATATAACAAGTTGTCCCATGGTAGGGTAGTTTGGGGGTTGATTAATTTAGCGGCTCAACAAGGTTATCAATAACACAGGTCTCTTCATCTTTTGGCTCTGCCATCTTCAGGTATTGACTTTTGTACTCATACTTGCCCTGTCAAGGTTAAAAGATGGCTAAAGAAGGTCCAAGCTTAATATTCTCATGCAACAATAACCAAAGGCCCAGAAGGCAAGAAAAGAATTTCCCAGAATCACCCACCAGATACCACTGGCAAAGGAATGGCATGTTTGGACTCAACAAATCAAGAGTTAATTTCTGGGACTAGTGAGGGGCCTGGCTTCTCCTAAACTACATGACCACCCAATACCCTAACAAATCAAAATCAGGGCTCTTGTTAGCAAGGAACAAGAATGGAAAGGAGGAATAGATGTTGGAATTGCAACCAACAGTGTCTGCCACAAGGGGTCTATTTTGGACAAGCTGATCAAAGAGGCCTCTATGTGGACATGACATTTAAGGCACCATCTAAAGAAGTCAGCCATGGGAAGGATTGGGTGGAGTGAGATAAGAGCATTCAAGTAGAGATAACAGCATGTCAAATACAAGGCAAGGCAGGACCGATAGCTTTGAGTGGTAAAGAGAAAACGAGCCCTTTTTAGATTCAGACAGTAAACATAAGCAATGAAAAAAAGAGTAGCCAAAGGTGCCAGCAACTAGTGGCCCTTGCTCAGGGCATTACTGAAACAAAAGGGGCCAGATGTCTGCAACACAGATGACAGGACACCCTGTTGCCGAGGAGCTAATGGCATGCTGTAGCTAAGAAGTTTCATAGCTTGCAGCTGTATCCTTAGGGGGATAAGGTAGCAAGCCTCACACCTCATCCAAACCCTGAAGGCAATGAGAGACTGTCTCATGACAGGTTTCCCCATAGGTAAGGAAATGAACAAGAATGACCTATCATAAGTCTCCTTAATGTTCTAGGAGGATTACAAGATATTTAGCTAAGACTTAGATTCAGCTGAGATTCATGCCTATGGGGCCTATGTGGAGACTAGACATAGTTGCCAGGGTGCCATGGTGGAGCCATTTCCCTACAGTGCAAGGACCATGAGTAAAGATAAATATGGCTGAAGCCACAGGAATAAATGAGAGAGTTAAAGGAGGTTACAAAGGTGAAATAAGCAGATGACAGATATTGTAGGATTTGCTAAAGAGTTTCATTTTATTTCAAGTGCAGTGGGAAATCCCTGAAAGTTTTTAAGCAGGAGACTGGATAACTCCTCTGTGGGGAAACCAACTAATACAAGAAAAAACCCTACAGATCCTGGCTGTTGGAATTCCCAATGAAAGAACCCAGACAGATCACCCTAGTGCAATCATTCTTAAATTTGTTGATCTTAGGGCCCCTCTACGTTCTTAAAAGTTATTAAGAAACCCAAAAAGCTTTTACATGCTCTTGAAAAGCTCTACTGGACATTTATGAGAGAATGAGAATGAACAAGGTAAATCATGATTTAGTATTATCATGAAAATAATTTTGACTTCAAGTACTCCCAGAGAGAGTCTCAAGGACCCCGGTGTTACCTGAACCATACCTGGAGAACCGCTGCCTTAGGGTGAAGCCCACCACTGGACAAGCCTCACTCATCCACACGCAGCTTCCATTCAGCTTTCCAGTGCTTATATGAGTTGGGCTATTGATTAAAGTCTAAGTTGCCGGACCAAAACCATTAAAAACCAAACCCACTAGCATTCCAACTCTTAGCGACCCTGTAGGACAGAGTAGTACTACCCATAGGGTTTCTAAGGCTATAAATCTTTACAGAAGCAGACTGCCACATCTTTCTTCTGTGGAGTGGCTGGTGGGTTTGAACTGCTGACCTTTTGGGTAGCAGCTGAGTACTTTACCCACTGTACCACCAGGGCTCCTGCTATGCCAAAGGGACCCCAAAATACAGTGACTTAAAGAAAATAGAAGTTAATTACTCTTTACTCCACCAGTATTTCAAAGATCCAGGTTCCTTTCACCTTGCTGCTTTATCGTCCCCTAAAGAATTCTCTTCATCTATCCATGGTCATGGGCCCATATGTGTTCCAGCTTGCAGGAAGAGGAAACCAGAAAAAAATCCAGGATAGTAATTTTGTTTTAAGCAAATGAGGCAGAAACAACACATATACTTTCCATTCCATTTTATTGATGAAAACTTGGCTATAGGACCACATCCTAGTCAAAAGGAGGCTAGGAAATGTAATCTCTATCTGGGCAGCCAAGTACCCAGGAAAAAAGGATCTGGGAACTAACCAGCAGTCTACAGTGCTTCACTCTCAAATATGAACAACCAGTCAAATGACATAGTCCATCTGACAAAAGCCGTAACATGAAAGAGAAAAAACAAATTAAGCAAACAAAAGGAAAACAAAACCAACAAGTAAATAAACAGAAAACTTGGAAGAAGCAGAGACAAGGCAAGGAGCTTAAGAAATGTTAAAAATAAAACTAACCCTATAATTGGTATCTTCAGGTAAAAACATACCACTGTCCATCAAACTAGAACATAATGCTATTAAGAAGAAGAGGTAGAGATGAAGGACTGGATGTTTCCCCTGCCATGGAGAACAAGGCGTAGATGCCCACTCTCATCATTTCTATGCAACATTGTCCTAGAGGTCCTAGGCAGTCCAATAAGACAAGAAAAAGAAATAAAAGGCATACAGATTGGAATAAAAGTAAAACCATCTTTCCTGGCAGATGATGTGATTATGTACATAGAAAATTCTAAATAATATTTTTAAAAAGCTACTAGAACTAATAAGCAAATTTCTTAAAGATGCAGGATATAAGGGCAATATACAAAAATTAATACCAAACATTTGGAGATTGAAATTTTAAAATACCATTTAAAATGGCATAAAACATTGAATAGTTAGGGATAAATTCAACGCCTGTATGATTAAAAGCTATAAACAGTGCTGAGAGAAATTAAAGAAGACCTACATAAATGAGATATACCATGTTCATAAATGAGAAAATTGAACACTGTTAAAATGTCATTTCTTCTCAAATTGATTTATAGATTCAAAGCAATTCCAATCAAAATCCCAGCAAGCATTTTTTGGTAGAAATTGACGAGCTAATTCTAAAATTTATGTTGAACTGCAAAGGACTTAGAATTAGCAAAAACAATTTTGAAAAAGAAGACCAAAGTTGGAGAAGGATTTAGTGTATATCCATCCATAAACTTAGAAGAATCTAGAAAGCCTGGTAGTGGTTCTCAATGAACAGAATAGAGAATCCAGGAATAAACTCATACATACATTTTTTTTTTTACATGTTCAATTGATTTTTGACAAAGATGACAAGGTTATTCAATGGAGAATGGATAGTCTTTTCAAAAAATAGTACCAGAGCAGCTAGATATCCATATGGAAAACCAAAAATACCTGGCCCTTATCCTAGCCATACACAAAAATTAACCTGAAACGGACTATGGTCCCAAACATAAAACCTAAAACTATAAAAGTCCTAGAAGAAAATCTGCATGACCATGGCAAGAATTTCTTACCTAGGGCACAAAAGACACAAGCCGTAAAAGAAAAACGTTGATAATCTGGGCTTCATTAAAACTGAGACTTCTGCTTTTCAAAAGACATTTTCTTAAGAAAATGAAGAAACAAGCAATAAACTGAGAAAATACTTACAATATACTCATCTGAGAAAGAGTTTGCATACAGAACATACAGACAACTCTTACAACTGAATAACAATAATGCAAACAACCCAGTTTTAAAAAGATAGCTAAAATGTTTAAACAGACACTTCATCAAAGAAGATATAGGAATGGCTAACACCTGAAAAGATGCTCAATACATTAACCATTAAGGAAATGCTGATTAAAACTCTAATGAGATACCACTACACATCCACTAAAATGCTTACAATTAAAAAGGCCAACAATATCCACTGTTGGCACAGTGTGGAATAACTGGCACATTGCTGGTGGGAATGTAAAATGGTTCAACTGCTTCAGAAAACTAGTAGTTTCTTATAAAATTAAACATACACTTATTATATGACTCAGCAATTTCACACCTAGGTATTTATCTAAGAGAGATGTCCATACAAAGATTTGTACACCAATGTTCCTGTCAGCTTTGTTCATAATAGCCCCAAACTGGAAACAACCCGAATGTCTAGTGAGAGGTGAATAGATAAAAATCTGTGGTATGCAACGGAATACTACTCAGCCCTAAAAAGGAACTACTGATACAAGCAGAAACATGACTGAATGCATCTCAAAGCCATTATTCTGAGTGAAAGAAACCAGACACAGTGAGAATTACATGATTCCATTTATGTGAAACTCTAGAAAGGACAAATCTATAGGGCCAGAGAGCAGATCAGTGGTTGTCTGAGGCCAGGGTTGCGGGGTAATTGACTGCAAAAAGGGTTCAAAGGAACTTCTTGGGGTGCTGACAATTTTCCATATCCTGATTGTGGTGGTGCTTACATGTGTGTATTAATTTGCCAACATTTATTAAAATGCACATTTAAATGGGTACACTTTATTGTATGCAACTACACCTCAATAAAGTTGATTAGACAAAAAAAAAAAAAAAGAATTAGAGCATAAGCTCCTAAGAGTAGAGGCTTTTGTCTTTGTTCACTGCTATCTCCTAGCACCTAGAACAATGCCTGGCATATAGCAGATTCTCCATAAATATTTATTCAACAGATTATCAAAAATATAAAAAAAGCTCTTGAAGATTAAAAATTTGAGATACATTTTAAAATAAAAAATTAAATAGGGGGGTTGGGAGGCAAAATTTCTCCCAGAAAATGGAATAAAAGAATAAAGAGGTAGATCATAGAAAAGATAATGAAAGAATCAATTCAGGACATCTGACATTCCGCTAAAAGGAGTTGCAGAAAATAAGAACAGAGGATATGATTAAAACCATGATATAATAAACTGAAAAACATGGGTTTCAGAGTGAAAGTTCTCACCAAGTAGGGCATAAGGAACGAAAAAGATCCGCACCAAGACTCATCATCATTTCAGAACAATGAAGACAAAAAACCCCTAAGTCTTCCCAGGTAGAAAAGAATTGAATCAGGATGGCATTGGACATTTCAACAGGCTTGCTGGACTCTAGAATACAATGGAGCAATCCCTGCAAATTCTAAGGGAAACTGATCCTCTACCTAGAATCAAGCCATTTTCAGACATTCAAGGTCTCAAATCTTTTATCTCTCATGTACCGTTTTTTAAGAAGCTACTTGATAAAGAGTTGCTGCAAAATGAGGGAGAAAATTAAAAAATGTATAAGACACCAAAACTAAAAAGCCAAACCCATTGCCATTGAGTCGATTCTGACTCACAGTGACCTTATAGGACAGATTAGAACTGGCCCATAGAGTTTCCAAGGAGCGCCTGTTGGATTTGAACTGCCGATCTTTTGGTTAGCAGCTGTAGCTTTTAATCACTATGCCACCAGGGTTTCCATATAAGTTACAGGGTTCAAGAAATAGGGGGTACAACTAGGAGAGAGGTGAAAGGAATCTCTAGAATGATGGCGAAGGAAGCTGTCCAGTAGCCTAGAAAGTACTCAGACCAGATGGGAGCAGGGAGGATGTTGTGAAGAAAAAAAAAAAAAAGCTTGAAGATATCAAGAGAATAGTTTAATTTCTGTCAGAGGGTGTGGGGATTTATTAGCAGTACCCACCAGACTCACCACCAATGAGTTGATTTTGGCTTATAGAGACCCTACAGGGTTCCTAAGACTATAAATCTTTCCAGAAGCAGACTGCCATATCTTTCTTCCTTGGAGATGCTGGTGGTTTCAAAACGCTGACCTTTCAGTTAGCGGTCGAGCATCTTGAGCACTGCACCACCATGGCTCCTTAATTAGCAGTAAGTACATAGAAAACCAACCAAAAAAAAAAAAAAGAAGAAGAAAAGTTTAATTCTAGGGAAAATGACGTTATTCAAGATAGGAAACATCATCATAGTATACTACATGACTCAGCTATGAGTAATATTTTTATAGTCATAATAATGTAAGCACTTAATGATCTCATAATATAGGAGATACCAGCTCTGTTGGGAAGATGAGGGAGGGAGAGATGAGGTATATGTGTATGTGGGGTGAGTATGAGAATTGAATCTTCATCTTCCATAAGAGGAAGACAGTAAATAATATCTACAGCTGACAGTTGAGTAAATGTGGTATATGAGTGTGTTTAGAAACATGAAGGGAAACATCAAAAGAAATAGATAAAAGAATTGAAAATGTTTTCTTCTGGAGAGCAGGAATTGGGGTGAAGAGAACAGAGACAGGGACTTCTGTTGTTCTTTATAAGGCTTCTGGAATTCTTTGAGTTGTAAAACTATATCCATGTACATCTTTGATAAAAATAAGAATTAAAAGAAAGATGGTAAAAAGGAGAAAGCATACATAAGAATATATGACAAAAGTTGTCTCTGTGAAGACAACTTCTAAAATAAAACAACTAAAAATAATACAGAGGATGAAGGCCATGGTAATCAGGCAACATAAAAAGACACATTTATTCTTATGCAGAAATACAAGTTCCAGGGGCACATTATCCAATAAGCAAGGTAAGAACCATGCTTATCTTGCTTACCGGGTCATCCACCCCTGTCAGTGATTGTAAATTTAAAAAGAGGTTTGATTCTGTAGGAAGGTGCTGTGGGGTTGGGAGAGAGACAGACTCCAGCCATACCTAGAAGCAGAATCTTTGTTGTGGTGAAAAAAATGTGAAATTGTTCACTATAGATGATCTGGTAAGCAAGGTAAGCCTCATGCTTACCTTGCCTATTGGATAATCTGCCCCTTTATACAACAGACTTTTAGCTAAAGAGAGAGTTCCTTTTTTTTTTCTATATAATATTTATTTTTTGGATTATAAAAAATTTAAAATGTGCTCATTGTAGAAAATAAGAAAAGAGAAACGCATACAAAAACAAATTAAAATTACTACTAACCCCAACATTCAGCAATAATCACTGTTAGAATTTTGGTGTCTTTCTTTCACTTTTAACGTATAAATAATTGAGACCAGACCGAATATGCAGCTGTATATCCTGCCCTTCTTCACTTTACATTTTATTGTGAGAATTTTCCCATCATTAAGTATTCTTTGTAAGCCTGAGGGAGGAAAAATAGAATGGGAAGTGAGGAAGTGGAAAATGAGCATGTCAACATTCTTTTGGGAAAGGGAGAAGAGAATGATGTAGGAGCTGGAGGAAGATGTGGAAAAACAGAGAGCTCCCATGTCACCCCACCCATAGGAGACACTAGATCCTGTATGTAGACTGATAGGAATTATCTGGTGTTAAGAATGAGGGTCCATCAGAGAGAGGGGATTCATTGAAGGAACCAAGTCTTAGGAAAGGGAGGGATTGTTGGCTTCAGAGCACAGGTGGAGGCAATGGCTATTGTAAGAGGAGGGAAGGAAGAGATGGGCACAAATGGAGGAGGGTTTAAAGTTTGGTGGGAAATGGTAGAGTCATGTTAGACAATTTCTCAGTTAAGTGTGTGATAAGGTCATCAGCTGAGATGAGAGTGGAGGGGCAGGGTGGAAGGTTTGAGGAAAGATGAGACAGTATGAGAGAGATGTGGAGTAGAAGTAAGTCTATCAATGAATCATGGCAGAATTTCTGGGCGGAGCTGAGCCCAGTGGAGTTTGGTGAGCATAAATACCAAGTGAAACCAGTCAGTTGTGTGATTCTCTCCAGCAATGACCACCTGCTCAGGTCAGGTATGGGAAATGCATATGGTAGACTTTGTTCAGGTTGGGTTTGGCCACGTGGGTTATGAAAATAGGGAGAGGGGAGGAAGAAGGGTATATAGAGAGACTGTAAGGGAGGAACCTTAGAACCTAGTCTGGGCAAGAAGGGGGATGTCAGGAAGGGCTGATGGGCAGTGGGAAAGTGGTACCTGGCCAAGAATTCTCAATAAGCTTGAAGAAGTGTGTGGTCGCAGGAGTTCCTGAGCAAGCTGGCTGGAAGGCCAGGAGGTAGCGGTCAGTGAATGGGTGTTTGAAATTAAAGATTTCAGAGGTGGCATTATTTCTGGTGATGATGAGTGTCAGGACTCTGGGTCAAGGAGCAGGAAGTAACAAGGTAGGAAAGAAAGTAGCAAGTGAATTGCTGCCTTCAAAGAATCTGGAATTTTTTAAGAGGAATGGAGGAGAAAAAATAAATGGGAAGCAAAGAGGACTCTTACCCTACCTCCAAGCCCCTACATGTCCAGGGTGTGTGGGAAAAAGAGCCTTCACTTGACAAGGCTACAGGAGAGGCTTCCAGGAAGTGAGGGGAATGTTCTAGCAGAGGTGAACTTGAAGGATTTGCCAGTCACAGATGGGGAGCACAAGAGGGCCCAATGGAAGGTCTGAGAGAACTGCAGGGGACAAGGGATAGGTCAGATTGGAGATGTAAGAATCCCCAGTATGAGGGATGAGGGTCACAGAGCTCGGACTTCCGGTGGTAAAGGAGGTAAAGAGAGTAAGGAAACTGGTCCGATGGTCTTTGGAATGAGAGTAAACCCCAGGTCTCCTCCTATTCTGATGCTCCCTTTCTTTGGTGGCCTGGCCTTCCTCCCCAATGGCTCTCAAACCCCTGCTCCTAGATGTACCCAGACTCTGATGAAGAACAGACCTTCTTTTCTGTAGCAAAATCTGCCTTCCCCGCAGATAGGGCAACTGCCTAAGCACTACATCACTTTTGTTTCAATTTCTTTGCCCTGCTCGCCCATATATACTCCCAGAGGCTAGGACCACAGTGAAGTATCTTTGAGTCCCTGTGCCTAGCACCATGCCGTGCCCAAGGTAGGTGCTCCTCAGGCATATGTTTGATTAAATGGAATTAATTCACAAGGGTAAAGGGAAAGAAGCACGTTTAATGAGTGCCTTCTCTGTCCAGGTATATATTAGCCAATTCTTTTAAATCATGTGCATAATTTTGCCTAGCAGAGCACTGGCGCTCAGTACTTATTAGGGATTATTATTTGAATCCTCCTAGCACCTCATGTGGAAACCCTGGTGGCATAGAGGTTAAGCGCTATCGCTGCTAAACTAAAGGTCAGCAGTTCGAATCCACCAGGCTCTCCTTGGAAACTCTATGGGGCGGTTCTACTCTGTCCTATAGGGTCGCTATGAGTCGGAATCTACTCGACGGCAACGGGTTTGGTTTTGAGTTTTTTAACACCTCCTGCTGTTGTTAGTTGCTGTCGGGTTGATTCAGACTCATAGTGACCCCATGTGTGCAGAGTAGAACCACTTCATAGGGTTTTCAAGACTGTGACCTTCCAGAAGTAGATCACCAGGCTCATCTCCTGAGGCGCCTCTATGTGAGTTCAAACTGTTAACCTTTCAGCTCGGCTGGTAGTCTAGCACTTAACTGTTCGCACCACCCAGAAACTTTGTAACATCGCATGGTATAGGCATTATTACCCCTGTTCTAATTACGTATTTAACAAGTATTTCTTGAGTGCCTACTGTGTGTCAGACACTGTTAGACCCTGGGAATACAAAGTATACATGAGTGTGCTGGTTCATCTCAGTTTAACCTCAAATCCCCAGATCCATTACCTGTCCTGTCTTATGACGAAGGAGGTCAGCCCTGTTGGCCTGCATCAACCCAGCTCGCTTGCCAGCTACTTCCAGGTGTGTTAAGCCAATGGGAGGCACTGGCAGGGATGGGGTGGGAGAGAAGTTGGAGTTTTTCTTCTGTGCTCTTCCCTTGCTTTGGGCTGTGTTTCTGGCAGTGGCATCACGGCAGACTTTGTAAAACCACCCTCCTTTTGTGACTCTGGCTCTCACAGCACTCCAGTAACACTATTCCATCTCCCCCACCACCTCCCTACACATTCGGAGTGGGGAGACACTGTCCTGATCATCCCAGGGCCCTCAGGCTGTAGCTAAGTCCACATGGGCCTTTTTGGCAGTGGCCTGGGTAGACCAGCCATTTATGTGTTGGTTCCTCCCCTCCTTCAACATAGCTATAGCCTTGATACTCTGTGCCCGGCACAGTGCTGGGTGCCAGTGCTCAGAAAGAAGCGACGAAAGCATGTTTTATACCTTTCGTGATCTCATGGCCTTCAGAGTCTAATGTCTGAAATATAGTGTACAGAATTTTGGGGGGAAGAAGGATCTTGTGTCTGAGTCAGTCCTACTCACACAAATTCGTTTTCTCCAGGTCACCAAGTCTGAGGTTATAACCAAACAGATCTTTGAAAGATCACAGCTCATGTAAAGGGAGCACCTCTGCTGTAGGGGAAAAGATACTGAACTTGACAATCAGGAGCCAGCTCTGCCATTTTTGCCAACACTGTGACCTTGAGCAAGACATTTGGTCTCAGTTTTCACGTCTGCAAGATGGGGGTGGTAGAACACATCTCTCAGGTTCAAAAGTGGTACACAAAAGCACCTCAAGGCTTGTGCAAATGTTAGTTGCTGTTCTAATTCATTTCCAATCCCTTCCCCCAGGGCAGGATGCTCTTAGAAAAGCAGTCACAGTCAGGAGTGATAAAAACATTTCATCCTAATTGGATGCCACACAACTAACTCATGAAAATGAGAGGAAAAGTCATGAAAATCGAACCACCTCCCTTCCCCCAGGATAGTTGAATAAGCAAAAATCTTCAGCTCCTAAAAGACCACATGGGGAAAAGAAACAGATGGGCTCTGGGAAGTCGCTGACCGAGCCCCGAAGAGGGCTCTGACTCACCTCTGCCCTCAAGGTGGGGGTGGAAGAGGTAGGGCAGGAGCTGGTGTAAGGAGTCTGGAGCCAGGAGGGGTAGGGGCAAGGTATAGACCCAACTGAAAGTGGGGTGCAGTTCTGGGAGGCTCTTTTCAATCTTTGCTGAAGCCCTACAAGGACCTGGCATCAATCACACAGAAGGAGCTGAGGTTTAAAAGGAAGAACTTCATAATGAACTGAAACCTAGAGGCTCAATGAGTTTGGACTGCCTGGTCCAAGGGAAGGAAGTGGTGGATGGGTGGGGGGACCTATAAGTTCCCAGGATGGTTGAGTATAGATGGCCTTTTAGTTCCAATGAACATTTATGGAGCACCTTGTACGTGCCAGGCACTGAGTCAAACCCTAAGGAAACCAAGATGACATAAGCATGCAGCTTCCTGCAAGGAGCTCCCAGTGTGGTGAAAAGCATTCTGCTAGGCCATGTTGGGATGTGGATAGGTTCCAGTCTGCAGTCCCACATTATAAGCCATGGCCCAGAAGCCTGGCCTGGAGGAAGACAGCATCTTGCTGGGGTCAGGTCTCAGTCCCAGAGAGAGTGAAAATCTCCTACTGGGGAAGGTGGAAGTTATATCAGGGGGCCAATGATTGGAACAGGGCCCATTTGGGGGATGGTCAGAGGGAACTGGGAGACTTAGGCTCCAAGCTGACCTGGGACCAAGAGCAATGCTCCTTATGACCGCTAGGAGGAGCCAATGTCCTCAAGTGGACTATAAGATGGTGCTCTCTAGGGACAGAGGACTTTGGGTAGGTGGGAAGTGAGAAGGCTTCTGGGCCTTCTACCCCAAACACCTCTCCTTTGGCGTTTTTCTGGCTATCTCCTTCTCTGCCATATACATGGTGGTGGTGGTGGGAGGGGTGTTCCATGTTCTACGATAACATGCAGGCTGTGCATAAATCAAGGGCAAATCTACACTTCACCTTCCTAATCCAGAGCATGAGCATGTTACACATAAAAACCATTGCCACTGAGTTGATTCTGGCTCACAGTGACCCCATAGGACAGAGTAGAACTGCCCCATAGGGTTTCCAAGGGGCAGCTGGTGGATTTAAACTGCCAACTTTTGGTTAGCAGCCAGGTGCTTAACCACTATCCCACCAGGGCTCTCTGAGCACCTTAGGGCGGAGGGCAGTTTTTGCCAGGTCATTCTACCTACCCATCAGGATCTCAGTTTTCCCATTTGTAAAATGTCAGGATTTGTTAGCCAAATGATTTCTAAGGTCCCTGTGTTATAGCCAAAGCAAAGATTCCATAATTCTACAGCATGGGCCAGTAGATCCTGAAATTCACACAAGTCTTAGCACTGCCCTTTCCCCTCTACCTTCAGCCACCACCTATTTTCAACTTTTGCAGGTACACACCAGCCATTCCCATTGTGGAGCTTCCTGCCCCTACTTCCCCCCTGCCCCAATTCAGGGACATTCCTCTGGGGACAGGGAGGGAGTGTGAGAGGCAGAATCCCTGGGATACTGAGGACCTCTGCCAAGATCCATGCTCTTGGCACCACCTGGGGCTTGCTCTCCCGTCCAAATTGCATTTCCGAGCACAGACTGCATTTCCAACTCCCAGGCAGACCTCTCCATCTGCAAGTTCTTCAGGCACCTCCAACCCCCAGCTCAGACTGGTCTTCCTCTTAGGGTGCCCATCTCAGGGGGGGTCCCTACCACCCTCCCAATCGCCCAAGCCACAAGTCTGGGTGTTTACCTCCACCCTCTCTTCTCATACTTCCCCTTCCCATATTCATATGGCCAAAAAGTCCTGACAGGCTCACCACGGATGTGCTCACCTCTAATGTGCCCACCTCCAGTGTGCTCACTTCTCATCTTTCTTGCTGCCCCCACCCTAGTTCCGGCATCACTTCTTTCCGGGACCAGTTGGTCTCTCTGACTCCAGCCTGTCCTCTCTCCAATCTATCATCTATCTAGGCTGCTGCCAGAGAGCTTCTTCTGAAGCACAAATCTGATTATGCACGTCTCTGCTTTAAAATCTTGGCTCTAGCCTGGTGGCCTAAAGATAAATCCAAAGTCCTAATGAGGCTTCCAAGTCCATTCATGGTCTGACTCTGGCTTCCCAGTCCAGATCACTTCCCAGCATGCTCTCTGGCCGATCCATACCACACTTCTCACTCCCCAATCAGCCTATGTTCTTTCAGCGTTGGTGCCTTTGCAAACCTCATCCCCTTGGCCAAGAATTTCGCCCCTGATTTTTGCTTGGTAAACTTGGACTCATCCTAAAAGACTGAGCTCAACTGTCACCTTCTCTGTGAAATTTTTCCCAAGTGCCCCAGGCAGGGCCCCCATACCACTCCTTATATTTCTCTGTTATCTGCCTCCCTCACTGGACCGTAAGCCCCTATTTAGCTTTGTCTCTCCATGTATACCCAATCCTTAATGCATGATAGCAATTCATTGCACGTGTTTGAATGAATGAACAAAATACATGAATGGCCTGGGAAACTGCACACTACGATGTAATTTTCCCTTTTTCTCTGGAAGCCCAGTGAGCAGGGGAAAGGGAAGAATGGTAGATCAGGCCGAGGAGATGGGGGAGAGCCAGACCAGTAAGGTCTTATGGCTCAAATAAAAAAGGTGATTTTTTTTTTCTTTACTGGACCTCAGGTAGGAAACCCTGGTGGCGTAGTGGCTAAGTGCTACAGCTGCTAACTAAAAGGTTGGCGGTTCGAATCCACCAGGCATTCCTTGGAAACTCTATGGGGCAGTTTCACCCTGTCCTGTAGGGTTGCTATGAGTTGGAATTGATAACAGCAGCACGTTTGGTTTTTGGTTTGGTTTAGACCTCAGGTACACAGAATTAAATCGATCAGCACATAGTCTTCAGAGAGTGATATGTAGTACCATCATCCTCATTATCATTGAACTAGGTAAGGCCCCCCCCCTTTTTTTTAGTCCTACCCTCACTCTTGATGAGAACCCGTAAACGTTTATCTCACATGAATCCTCCCACCTGCCCTGCTTTTACTTACAGAAAATTTTGTATTTTGTTCTCAAAGCAAAGAGAAGTCTTTGGAGACTTCTGAGCAGGGGAGTGTCTTGATCCGATTTTCCTTTTATAAAGATGGCTCTGGCTGCTTTGTGAGGAATGCATTGTTGGGGGCAGAGTGGAACTGGGGAGACAGATAGAGGCTGCCCCACTGGCACAAAGGAGGGGGTCTTAGCTGGAGGGGTAGCAGGGAGATAGAGAAAAGTGACAGGTTTTAGAGGTACAGTGGGCCAGACTTGCTGATGCTTGAGATGTGGGGACTGAGACAGAAAAAGGCCTCAGCAGTGAAGGTTCCAGAATTTCTAAATAGAAGAGGTTTAGGAGCAGCCATCTGGTTGGAAGGGGGGCCAGGGAACTTGTCTAGAAGCTGTGTTTGCATAGCAGGCACATTGTTCTTATTTAGGCTGTGTATTTTTTTATTTATTTGGGACAGCTCAAGAGGGATGCTGTGGGAGATTATGGAGGGAGGACTTGCCCCTCCAAGCTACTCCTAACACCACCACAGGCCGTAGAGCCTTTGCACGGGAGGTTCTCACCCCAAATCCATGCAGACCAGCTCCTCTCTTTATCCACCCACGTCTCTACTGGATCTCAGAAAGGCCTTCTCTGACCTCCTGGCTGAGGGATGACCTCTGTCTTCTTGACTCACTGTCTCCATCTCTCTTTCTCTTTTACTTTCTTTGTAGCACTTATCAAAGCATTGGCATGTATCTCTGGTGCAGCCCCTTCTAGAGCTTTTGGTACACCTGCCAGGCTCCTCTGCATCTCTTCTGCGTGGGGGACCTTGGCAGGCTTTGATGGAGAAAGAAGAGCCCAGAACAGAGCACGGGGGTCCAGGCTTTTATGAGAGGCTGGTGCACGGGCCTCACCCCAGACCACCTTCAAGTGGAGAAAGAAAATGAACTTCAGGCTGGAAGAAGCCTCAGTCCGAGAAGGTAGGTAACTCATCCCCTACTCCGACCCCCTCCCGGAGCTCACCCAGCTGCTAGGGGAGGGGGGGGATGGGAAGCTGGGGAGGAAGAAGGCCTGGTGATTAAGAGCTCTTGTTGTCAGGGCTGGGGCCAGGGGGCACGCCCCCTGGGTGACATTTTCTCGCATTGTGTCCTTAGAACAAAAACGTGTCTTATTTGAGGAACTAGAGGGGGGCGGGGGCAGGGGGCCGAAGCGGCCGAATGGAATCGTGGCTCCAGGGAACAGCGATTACTCATCAAAGGCCAGGGCAGCCTGCGTCTTTGTGTGCCCTCCGCAGCCCGCCCGTGCCTGGCCGCAGTCCCCCCCGCCCTAGACTTCCCCCCAAACAGGCCCCGAGGAGCAGGGCTGCGGCGGGGGAAGGGCTGGGGATCGTGTGTGGGCAAAGAACTGGCCGCGAGAGGTGGTGACCAGCGCAGGCTTCCTGGAGGAGGGGAGTGTGGCGATAAACTGGACCTAGAGGAGGAGGAAGGCTACGAAGGGAAGGGTGTAAAGGGCGAAGGGGAGAAAAAAATGGAAAGGGTCTCGGGAGACAAGGGGGTGAGTGCGGGGTGGGGAAGGGGAGGGGACAGAAGCTCTAAGGTGTCAACTCAGCCCCCGGATGGAGAGTCCTGGGGGGCTGGGGGAGGGGGCCGCTTCCTGCTACGCTGGCTATTTTGGGGCCTGAATCAAATCAAATCCGCCGCAGCCCCCAGAGCCCCCAGCAGCTGCGCAGAACAGCTGTCCGACCGAGGGCGCCGAGCCGCTGGAAGTGCGCTTCCTGCCCCCCACTGATCTCTCCTGTCCGCCCCGGGAGTGTGGGCTGCAGGGGAAGGGGGAAGAGGATGTGAAAGGACTTAGGACTTTGGGCGCGAGTCTGACACCTGGGCTAAAATCTCCTGCCTGTCCTTCTGTGTTACCTTGGGCCTGAGACTAGCCTCTCTGGGCCAGGCTTTGGAGTGTTCCTAAAAACAGCCAGGGGCTCACCCCAGAAGCTCTTCCCTGAACCCTCGCCCTCCTCTGAGCCCCTTCCAGGCATTTTCCCAGGTGTAGACAATGCCTAGGAAACCCTGGTGGCCTAGCCTGAAGTGCTATGGCTACTAACCAAAAAGTCGGCAGTTCCAATCTACCAGGCAGCCCTTGGAAACCCTATGGGGCAGTTCTACTCTGTCCTACAGCGTGGCTATGAGTCAGAATTGACTCCTCCATAAAGGATTTGGCCTTTTTTTTTTTTTTTTTTTCAGGGAATGTCTGCAGGAGCATACACCCTGCCCTTCTTCCCAGCCATGCTCCTAGTCTTCCCTTAATAGGATGGGCCCTGTACTCATCTGCCACCTCCTGGCGCTCAAAGGCTATCCACACACACTTCCCTTCCTGGGTTGCTTTGGTCTGTGTGTGGGGTGTGTGTGTGGGGGGGGGGTGTGGTGGGCCCGCAGACTCCGCATCAGATCAATCATTCTTCAGTGTAGACTGAGGGACTTTCGAGGGGAGGGAGCAGGGCTGTATTTCCCCTTAGATCAGCAGCTCCCAGGAGGCTGGGGCTACAAGTCTTCCCACAGACTCAGGCTCCCTGAGGGCAGGGCAATGTCTGTCTCCTCAGACTGGGGTTTGGTTCTTCCTTCTTTCCTCCACTTGATGATCACCCAAAGGGCACTTGAGTGTTGGCACTTGGGGGACAGGTCAGCTTGAAGGCAGATGCCTGTTCAGGCCCCTGACTGCCCTAAGGGGAGCCATGTTCATGTGGACCAGAGTCTCAGATGGGCAGCAGTGTGCCAGGGACCTTGGGGAGATCCTTCCTGGGACAGGCGGGAAGAGAGCCTCCCTTTCTCTCTGGTCCAGCCTGGCTCAAGGCCAGCCAGTGTCCACAAGTATGACCAGGGCTGGGATGTGCCCTGGGGCAGCCCTGTCCACCAGGTCACAAGTCTATGACAGGGTTCTGCGTGCCCATCTAGCTCAGAAAGAGCCCCATTGTCCTGGGGGCATAGCTGAGGGGTGAGTTCAGAGCCCAAAGCTGTCGTCCACTGGGCTAGTCACTGGTTTTCTGACCGCAGCAGGGAATCCGGGCAAGCTGGCAGGCTGGGAAAATCACTGAGCTGCTGGTGAGGCGAGGAGGGCACACACACACTTGCACACACAGGCCATAACCCAGACACTGACACCCTCATACAGGTGCACCCTTCATGCTCCTCACCAGCCCCCTACATCTGCCCTCAGGGAGGGCTAGACTGACCTACCGATGGAAGTTGCTCCTCCCCACCTTTCGCATTCCCACAGATGCTCCATTCTTTCCTTCCCCCAGCCAGACAGGATCGCCCCACCTACGGGGGGGCCCAGACATAGTGACAGCCTCAAAGGGAAGCAGGGATGTGGCACCTGTCCCTGGGGGCAGGGGCAGCCCTGGAGCCCCGCTCACACTGGGATGAGAGCCCGGGGAGCTTTGATCTCCTGTGCAGGGTGCACTTGTGGCTGGGGGGGAGGGGTGGCTGCCCAGATTAACAGGTCTTTTGGCCAGGCTGCATTCTCCCACTAGTTTCCTGCCCTCAATGGGGACCCCTGCCCCCTCACTGAGCCCCTCCCTTCACCTAGCACCGCACCTTATGGGAACACCCCCTCTCCACTGAGTCCCTCTTCTCTGAGCACCTTGCCTCATGGAACTCTCCCTCTCACTGAGCCCTCCCCCCCAGTTTCTGATCCTCACTGAGCCCCCCCAGTTTCCTGTCCACACTGAGCCCCTCCCCTCATAGAAAGGCTGTCGCGCTCACTTAGCCCTTCCCCTCACTGAACTCCCTACCTTGTGGAACCCCCTCCCCCCACCTAGTCCTCTTTCCTCACTGAGCCTCCCCCTGGGAACCCTCCCCCTGGGAACCCTCCCCCCTCTCTGGGAGAACATCATCCTTTTTCCTTCTTATCTCTGTGGGCCCCCGAGGGTCTGGCCTTCAACAGAGACCCCATAGATGGTGGCTGAGACAGGTTGCATTGTTTGGCCTGCTCCCAACCCCCAACTGTACACAGACCCCATGGCCCATCCCCACCACTATGCAGAGCCCAGCCTGGAAGGCTCCTCTGGACTGGTGGGGTCAGTGGAGGAGGCCACCAGCCATTTCTGCAGGTTGGGGCTCCTGGCCCAGCAGGGGTTGTCAGGCTTCAAACAGACAAGGGACTGGAGAGAAGTGAATGGCAAGGGCATAAAACTAGTAACCACACTTCAGGCTTAACTTGATTTACGCCCTGAATCTGCATGATGTGAGGTCCTACAATCTCGCCTCCTTACAGTATCGTTCATTCACACAGCATCACTATTTCCTTTGCAAGCTTCCTGAAGTGGGAGATGCGTGCTCCACCCGAGCCCCTCCAAACCAGGGGCAGCTCCCCCTAGAGTGGCCTGGCCCTGGTGCAGGAGGTCATTGCACCTGTCCAATGGCAATTCTTTTGGTGGTGATTGGTGCCCCACCCTCAGTGAAAGCAGGGACTGTGGGATGTGGAGGTCAGGGAGGGAGAGAGGGACCTAAAGAGAGATAGAGCCAGAAAGGTAAGAAATGGTGAGACAGGAGGGCTAAGAGGAAGGCAGAGAGAAAGAAAATGAGCAAACCAGCAGAGGGAAGAGCGGGAGGGAGAGAGCAAAAGATAGAAAAAGGAGATGGAGACAGTGAACAAGTGCTGACCCCAGAGATGGGAGGAAGAAAGCTATCGGTCCCCCTCCCTCCCTGCCTCCCTCCAGCCAAGCCAGGCAAAGCTCCAGACACAAATACATCCCACTGGGCCTCCGGAGCTGCTCCTGCTGCCCTCACCTGACCAAGGATGTCAAAGCACTCACCACCTACCACCTCAACCACCCCAATGCCACCTAGAAGAAGAGAATTCTGGGAATCAGAATGAAGATGGCAAAATCCACCCAAGTCCGCCTAGGAGCTCAGGTGCCTTCCCAGTCCCCTGCATTGCTGGAACCCCTCTGCCCTCTAATAGCCCTGCCCTAGCCACTAGGAGGCCAGGCCTATTGGCAGAAGCGGACAGCCCCCCCTTCCGCTTTGCCACGCCAGTGACTATTTGCTGACTGTCTCTTTCATGTCGCTAATCGCCCAGCCCCATCTAATTGGTAATTAGCCTTGAGAGCCCAGCCTGTGCTTGGCTAATTGCTGTTTGTTTCACCCTCATCTCCGGTGGCGGAGCCGTGCCAACACAGCCGCCTGGGCTCTATCCGGGCTGCTGGTATCCATGCCAAGCTCTGTGGAGGTTCCTGCAGCCCCACCCTGCTCTCTTCCAGGGGGTCTGCAGGGTGCAGACTTTCGGCAGCAATCTCTGCCCTGAGGGTGGTCCCTGACAGTCCTTTGGGCCAGCTGCAGACTGCGGCCTCAGCTTCCACAGCCAGTTGTACAGAGACAGTCAAGGGTGAGCCCTGGTCCCTGCTGGAGAGTGAAATCTGGGAGGGCTCCAGGGAGAAGAAGGTCCCTGGTTGGGCCTTGGAACATATCTAGGCTTTAACCATAGAGAGGGGAGAAAGGACATTCCAGGCAGAGGAAAGGCAAGACTGCTTATAAAAGAAGTCTCCATGGTAGGGCTATACAAAGACCGTTCAGGGAACTGGAGGAGGTTGGCTCAGTGTGCCTGGAGGGTCTGGTTTGTGAGTGGGTGGAAGGGAGGCTGGAAAGGGAGGCAGGGGCCAGATTGTGAAGGACTGACTAGCTTTGGGTGCCGGGCTAAGGAGTTGGGTTTCATCTTCTGGGCAGTGGGAGCCATAGAAGGTTATTAAGCTGGGGAAAGGCATGGTCTGATCTGCTCTGCTGGGTGGATCACTCTGGGGGCCATGGGGAGGATGAGGATTGGTGAGGGGAGGGACTGGAACAGGGAGAGTGGTTAGGAGGCTGCTGCTTTGGCGTTGGAGGTAGAAAGGAGGGAAGGGGTGGGAGAATTGTTTTAGAAGAAGAATCCACAGGATTTTTTGACCTATTAGAAGCAGAAGTCATTCACGGAGACCACGTGCCCAGGCTGGGATTTTAGAGACTTCAGTGAGACAACCACGTCTGCTTCCTCATTAGCCCTGTTGGGGAGCTGGGCAAGAACATCTCACGTATTTTCCATGACTCAGAGCAACTTGGGGACCCCTTTTTGAGAAGTAACCCTTCTAGTCCCTTTAGGAGACTCTTATGGAAAAGGTACCATTATCATAAGGACTGACACTGTCTGGGCCCTTCCTATGGGCCAGGTGCCGAGCACCTGGCTTCTCGCAACTTGTTTCATCCTCAAATAGCCCTAGGAGGAGGCCACATTATCATCCTCATTTTTTAGAGGAGGAAATGAAAACTAGGAGAGATGATGTCATTTGTCTAAGGCCATACAGCTAGAGAATGATCCAGGTCAGGTGCAAACTCAGGTCTAATTTCTCAGCCAGAGCGTTAGATGTAACTATTGAGTACTTCCCACCCTCTTATGACAACTCTTTTAGGCTAGGGTTTGTTTTATTTATTTATTAAAAAAAAAATTAAAATAGCATCAACCAGCTTGTCCCCTCTACCTGGAATCCCCTTCCTCTTCAACTCTACCCAAATCCTACTTATTCTTTTAAGCCCAGGGCAAAAGCCTGCTTCCTCCGGTAAGCCATCCTGGATTTTACAACCCTTCTGCACACACTGGAAGTCGTCTCTGGGGCAGACTTGATTTGAACCTCATGGGGGTACTTCTGGGAGCTCTGGTGGTGCAGTGGTTAAAGCGCTTAGCTGCGAACCAAAAGGTCAGTGATTGGAACCCACCAGCCCCTCTATGGGAGAAAGATGCAGCTGTCTGCTTTCGTAAAGATTTACAGTCTTGGAAACCCTGTGGGGCAGTTCTACTTGTCCTAGAAGGTCTCTATGAGTCAGAATTGACCGGACAGCAGTGGGTTTTGGTTTGGAGGAGACTTCTTCCAGTCTTTCCCTGTCCTGGAGGGAAGGGGTTTTCCTGTGCCTCCTATACAGGGAAGTCCTGCCCTGCCGGAGGCCCACATGCATTGGTTACATTGACTTGTACTGCTCCAGCCAGGTTTTTTCCTCCCCCACCAGGGTGGGCACCTTGATTCCCCATGTCACCTGGGGGCCTTCCCGCCACCCCAGCTGGTCCTGTGCGCAGAGCAAGTGCTTGCTCGTGATTGTGCTGAATGATGCTTTCCTGTCTGATTGGAGGAGACACCTGTCAGTCTCCTCACTAGACTCAAGTGGCTCTTAACTCTCCCCTAAACTTAAATTCACCCTTTAGAGCAGGAAGCTTTGCCTCTCTTCCAGGAAAGCCAGAGGCTGAGCCCTCTGTTCTAAGATTGGCTCACAGCAGGAGTTTCCCCAAATTGAGGGGCTCCCAGGAAAATTGCTTTGAAAAAGACCACACATGATTGGATGAATGAGTCCTGGTGCTTTTATCAAAACCATCAGTGACATCTTGTGCTTCCCTTTCAGGGCCTTCATTTCTTCCAGCAGTGTTGGCCTCATGCCTCAGGGGAAATATGCTCTAGCACTTTCCACCCAAGCTTGAGGGGCTTTTGGTAGATGCCTGTGGAGCTGCACTAGGTAGAAAAAAAAAATTTTTTTTTTTTTTTTTTTTTTGGTAGAGGGATAGGAAATAAGCCTTTTGTCCTTTGCTACAAGCGGGCCCCAGACGACAGTAATCTAAGAGCCATGTGTTGGAGACCCAGTAAGGGCAGGATCCTGGGCGGGGGCGAATTATCCAATAAGCAAGGTAAACACATCCTTAGGGCCTCAACAAAACAAGGGCACCAGTTGTTCAAAGCAAAAATTCATAGATGCGAAGCCGACAGGACACGAGAAGGAGTGATCGCACAGTAATGATTTAAGAAAGACTTGATTCATTATGCATGGAAGTAGATATTGCTCAGCAGCTTAATTGGGACAAAATCATTGAAGAATTTTTAAGAGCAATGAATAGAAAGAAATGTTTTTAGTTATAACATGCTAGAGATGAAAGATCTATCTAAAAATAAAATAGAGTAATTTGTTGTAATTTTTGTTTTCTGATCATTAAATTTTCTTTTGTGACATCTTTTCATTTGTCCAGTTATAATTACAGAATTTATTACAAAACAAGCATCAAAATTGAAGTAAGAGCCATTTAAAGCAAAATTGCTGAAACTCCATTTTTCTTTGTGGAAAAGCAACAGAATTTTACATTGACTGTTGAAATGACTAAGTTCACTGACTCATTTTCTTTGTTGTAGAATATCTGAAATATTCTTTTTGTAGAAAATGTGGTCTATAGTAAAAATCTTTGTACCCCGCATCCACCAAAAATTTTATAATTCAGTTCATCTCATTCCACTAAAATGGCACACATCACTTTTGCATTCAATTACTAATATTACAGTTGCATTTAAAAAGAAGTTACGTCATGATAGCTAAGACGCATGCACACATGCGCGCACACACACGTATATACATGTATATATCTAACTCACATATCCCGTTCGAATGTGTGAATAAGCAGAGGAGTGGGCACTACAGATTATCAATGTTTAGGGCTCTTACATGCCTTAATCTGGCCCTGATCCTGGGAGAAGATTTGGAATACTGTTTTTAACTATGTTTGGGAGACCTGTGGAGTCCTTGGAGGTGATTTAGGGACTGCTGAGGGGCACAAGACGGGCATCATCTACCTTAGTCTTCCCCATAAGTGTTCTTTCTTAGGTTCCTGGCTTGACATAGTCATTGGAGACATGGCATCTACAGTTAACCTGCCTGGGTTCAATTGGCCCTGCCTTACTTACTACCTGTATAACCTTGGGCAGATTGCCTAACGTGTCTCTGCCTCATTTCCTCATCTTCAATGTGGGGGTGGTGATAATGATCATATCCACTTCAAGGTGGGCTGGGGTGATGAATGAGACATGTCAAATTCATGGCAAGATGCCTTACCCTCAGTAAGAACTTAACAAAATTAGCTTGCGTTAATTTAACCTGCTGCCCCCTTTTTTCCCACCAAGCCTCTCTAGCCTATCTGCCAGGCTTAGGGAAAAATTGGCCAAGGCAGGCGAATGCAGAGGCTGCCCGTATAACTGTCCCACTTCCTGGGAACCTTCTTCCTGGTCAGTCAGGGCTTGGAACAGAAAGGCAGAGAAGAGCCAGGTATCCCAAGCCTAGTCCTCCCAGAAAGTCCCTCGGTCTTCCCACCTCTGAGAACATTCAAGCCTTTGAGACATGCCTCCAGGCTGCCCCCAACCCCTCTGCTTGACAATGGGGGCTTCAGAGGGGCTGGGTGGCAGGACACAGCCTGCTCTGTGAACCGAAGCTGACTGCCAGGCTGGTGAGCCTCAGCAGACACATTCCTCATGGGGCAAGAAAGGATGAAGGGAGGGAGCTGTGCATCAGCCCCTTGGCCCGGCCCTGACCGAAGGAGCAGTTGTCACTGGGGGCTTGGACAAAGGTCTCCTCTTCCCACTCTGTCCTCTTGGCGCCAACCCAGGGAATGGTGCCAACAAGGGTCTGCCCCAGGGCCAAGAAAAAAGGCATGAGGATGGGATGTGGTGAAAGGTCACCTCCAGGTTTTAACATAGCACCCACATCACTGCTGGGAAGGTGGAGGTCTGGGCAGACAGCCACTTAGGGGAAAGAGTCTGATGGAGCTTGTGGTAGCTCTACAGGCCTTGGCACGCTTGCCTCCTTCTCTGCTCATCAATCCTCATCTCTCTGAGCCATCTCTTGGTCAGGATCTCCATAAGTCTCAAAATCTTCTCCCGCTTCTCACCCCCTCAGAAGATCTTCCTGGATTAATCAAGGAGATGGCTTTGTTCAGCAACTCAATCTGAATAAAGGAATTCCAACACCATGTGACAACCATCTCCCCCTATCAACCCATCTGGCAGAATCAAGATAAAAATCTGAGCCAGGAAGTCTACCTTCCCCTAATAGCACTCTTATTCTTTTGTTGTCGCTAGTGCCACCAAGTCAGCTCAGATTCATGGAGACGCTATGTACAACATAATGATGATGATCATTGGTGTGCTTAAATCCTTATTGTGGTCATTGTATGATGCCTTCCGTCTGGGGGGCTCATATTCCAGCACTATGTCAGACAATATACTGTTGTAATCCATATGGTTGTCAATGGCTGATTTTTGGTAGATCTCCTGGCCTTTCTTCTTAGTCTGTCTTAGTCTGAAAGTGCCACTGAAACCTGTTTACCATGGGTCGTTCTGTCGGTATTTGAAATACCAGTGGCATAGCTTCCAGCATCATAGCAATACACAAGGCACTATAGTATGACAATCTGACAGATGAGTGGTGAACTGTCACCCTCAGGCCTTGGTAAATAATAATACCTAGCATTATTTGAGCCCTTACTGTGGGCCAGGCCTTTACAAGGATTAGTTCATTCAATCCATGTAGTAGTCTGAGGAGGCCGATACCATTACTATCCTCAACATATAAAAATGAAGCTTAGAGAAGTTAAGCATATTCCTCAAGGCCACATGCCCCAATCTATAGACAAGGAAACAGACTCCTAAAGGTGGAGTAATCTGCCTGAGTTTACACAGGTAGTAAGTGGCAGAGCCAGAATTTGAACCCACGCGGTCTGAATTTATTTAGTTGAGTCAGAAGTCTGGAAATGACGTCCTAATCTCTGATATGGGCCAACAGTACCAGGACCAATTAGTTGCTTGACCCTCACAAAGTATTCTTGCTGATGAATGTACTAAGGAGGATAGAAAGATCAGATTGTTACCAGTGAAGGAGAACGTGTTGATGAAGAGGTGATTCTAGGAAATTGCTACCTAGGAGTCATTAAGTTGTTTATTCCTTAATCCCATCACTCACCCAACAAGCTCTACTGAGTGGCTATAGAGAGCAGCAGTAAAGAATGTGAGCTCTGGAGCCTGACAGACTGAGTTCAGGTCCTGGCTCTGCCATTATGTACTGTGTGTCCTTGGGCAAGTTGCTTCACCTCTCTAAACCTCAGATTCCTCATTTGAAAAATAAGGATCATCAAAGTATCTATGTCGGACCCAGTAGATAGATCCTGATCAAAAGGGGGAAAGGCATGGAATGGAACTTCAAACTCATATGGAAACCAGACTTACTGGGATCCACTGAGCCTGGGGGAACCCCTGAATCTAATGCCTGGAAGTAATCTTGAAACCTTGAACAAAAACTATCCCGTGAAGCCACCGTTTAACTAAACAACAGTTTAGCCCAATTAATAATGTTTGCCTCAAGCATAGTGCTCTCATAAAGAATTATGAGTGTAAACTGACAAGAGTTAATCTAAAGCACAGACGAGAAGTTTAAGGGGCAGAGAACCTAAATTAATGGTGATGAAACAATATGGGTAGAGACAGAATGATGATGCAATATGAAGAATGTAACCAATGTTATTGAACTGTTCATGTAGAAATTATGAATGGAGGTATATTTGGTCGTATATATTGTCACCAAAAATTAATAAAATATTATTAAAAACAGACAAACAAAAGAAAAGTACCTATCTCATAAGACTATTGTGTGTAATTCATGGTATGATATACAGGGGAGCCCTGGTGCCTCAGTGGTTAAGATCTCGGCTGCTAACCAAAAGGTCAGCAGTTCGAATCCACCACCCACTCCTTGAAATCTCTATGGGACAGTTCTACTCTGTCCTACAGGGTCACTAGGTGTTGGAATTGACTCGATGGCAATGGGTTTTAACAAGTTATGATACATAGGAAGTGGTTTGTGCCTAGCACAGAGTGAGTATTCACTAAATGTTAGCTGTTATCATTACTTCTACTCCTTGCAGGGTGCTGGGCTAAGGTGCCAGAGTTACAAAAATGAACAGGACTGACTCTTGAAGACACTAGTGGAAGAGAGACATGGACAGACACAAAGTAATAAGTGCTGTGAGAGGGGTCTGTACAAACAGTCATGGGAACACCTATATTGTGCTTGGAGGAGTAAGGAAGATTTCCCAGGGAGGTGACTTTATATGAGACTTAAAACATGAATAGAAGCCTGTCAGGAGACAGCGAGAGAAAAGCTAAAAACCATTCAGCATCCAGGGACCAGTGCCTGCCTTGGAAACCAGGAGATGCTGGTGGGATGGGGCTAGTGGCAAGAGCCTAGGCTCTGTACTTGGTCTTCGAGATCCTGCAGGGCCTTGATGCCCTTCTAAGGAGTTTGCATTTTGTTTTATAGACATTGGGGAGTCAGTGAAGGGTTTTAGGCAAAGACAAGACATGAATTTCAAATAAGACACTCTCCATGAAGTGGATCCTGAGAATTTACGTTGAACGTGAAAAAGAATTTCTGATGATTGGGAATCTTGGGATTTCTTACAGGGAAGTGGGGGAGACTTTTGTTGATGTTGAAGGGCCAGGTGGACAGCTTTTTGGTGGAAATGAGATCTGAGGACCAAAAGTTGTTCCTGACAGGAGGAGAGTTTAGTCATAAGGCTCAAGACACCTCCCTGGGCCTCTCTGTGCAGTTGCTTCTGGGTAGTAGAAAGCCCGACTGCCTTGGGTAAATGGACTGAGATGTGGGGTATGCATGTGTGGGCACAGGTGAGGGAATGAAGGGGGGACCTAGTACCATTCTGAGTCCATGCGTGGATCTGGGAGAGGCGAATCCCACTATTCCCTAACCAAAACCAAACCAGTTGCTGTTGAGTTGGCTCTGATCCATGGCGATCCCATGTGTGCCAAGTTGAACTGTGCTCTGAAAGGTTTTCAAGGCTGTGATTTTTCTGAAACAGCTTGCCTGGCCTTTCTTCCGAGGTGCCTCTGCATTGATTTGAACCACCAACCTTTGTGGTTAGTAGTCAAGAGCTTAACCATTTACTCCACTCAGAACCCCACCCATGTCCCCACAGGGTATGAATCTCAAGAAACCAGAGTTATTACCTAAGAATAAAGCAGCATCAGGGAGGGTGAGCCCCAGAACCTCCTGCTGCTCCAGCTTGACTGAAAATTTTTGCTACCTGTCTTAATCATCTAGTGCTCCTATAACAGAAATACCATAAGTGGGTGGCTTTAAAAAACAGATTTGTTTTATCACAGTTTAGGAGGCTAGAAGTCTGAATTCAGGGTGCCAGCTCTAGAGGAAGGCTTTTTTTCTGTCGGCCCTGGAGGAATGTCCTTGTCTCTTCTAAGCTTCTGCTTCAGAGCAGTCTCTTCAGAGCAGTCTTCCTGTGGCTTGGTATCTCTCTTCCTCCATCTCTGCTTCTTTAATCTCTTTTGTATCTCACTAATCCTGCCATTAACATAACCAATACAACCCACTTCCAAATGGAATTATAACCACAGGCATATCGGTTAGGATTTACAGCACGTATTTTGGGGGGACACAATTCAATCCATAACACTACCCAAACAACCTGGAGGGACAGATCTGAAGTCCTGTGAACTATAGTAGAAGGTTCTAGAACAGTGATTCTCAAACTTTACCCTGCATGGGAATCCCCTGGTGACCTTGTTAAAATTTAGATTCTCACTCAGTAGGCTGGGGTAGAGCCTAAGAATTTGCAGTTCTAACAATCCCCCAGGTGATGCCTGTTCTGCTGGTCCAGGAACCGCCGTTTGAGTGGCAAAGATCTAGAACAGTGGTTCACCATCCTGGCTGCACATTACAGTCACCTAGAGAGATTTAAAAAAGGGGGGGGGGTGGGAATTGGATGCCAGGGCCTCACCCCAGATCAATTCAATCAGAACTTTTTGGGGTGGTGCCTGTGTATCCATTGTTTTAAAAGCTCCCCAGGTGACTCAGATGCACAGTGACAATGTGAAAGAAAAATTTCTCCCAAATGTGCTCATTCAGGCTGGGGCAGGGGGTTCAGAACTTCCCTCCCAGCAGATGGTCTATAAATGGAATGTAATTCACACAAAGTCCCACCCCATGGCCCTGTGAACAGCATTCCTGGTAACCTCAGAGGGGCAACGAAGGGGTATCCACATCAGGAAGGGGAAGGGGCAGGAAGGGCAGCCCCTTCTCAACTCTGTCCCCACCAGTCCCTAGGAAGTGGCTTTGTCCAGTGTCTGAGGCATGAGGCTAAATATAGCCCGGGCTGGGGGCTGAATTCAGGCTATTGTGGGACAGGCCTCTTTTTTGCCCCTGCCCCAGCGCAAGTACAGAGAGAGGCCGAAGAAGAGGAGGCTGTGAAGGAAGGGGGTAGGGATGGGCAGAGGGTATATGGGCCCTCCCAGAGGTGATCAGGGTAGAGGAGATATTTTCCTTGGAGAATTGGAAGGGGAGATCTGAGCTAGCTCATCTTAAAAATGGAGCGTAATGAGAGGGAAAAGAAGCGGTATTCATCACCTTGGAGGCATAACCATTTCTCCCACAGCCAACTCGCTTTCTATAAACTTCTTCAAAGGGGAACCTTTCAGTTCACTAAAGGATGCTGGCCCTAGTCCCCTACCGAATGCACATGAAGAAGTTCTTATAGTCTAGCTACAATCTCTCCAGCTTCAACTAGACATGTGGGCAAGAAGACAGTGCCCAAACCCCCACCTTCGGAAACATGCCTCTTTAGTGGTGAGCCTATCAGAAGTTTAAGAGAGGCACAGAGATGGGGGTGGGAGACACAGGAGATAATGGACCAGACCTTCCCCTGGCCTTTTGCACACCCACCCCTCATGCAAAGCCACGCAGGCAGGCAGACAGACACCCCCATAGCAGAAAACATAGCATCACGCTCAGACACATAGCATTCCTGGCACACAGCCTGCCATGGCACCAAACCCCACCCCGAGCAAGGCTCTGTGGCTCATCCCCACCCAGTCTGCCTGTCGAGTGTTTAAGCGGTGAGTTTGCGCAGCAGCGAGGCCAGAGGCCCATTAAGGATTAACTTCCTGGCTGCAGACAGCCTGGCTCAGTCTTCCTGTTAGAGACACAGCTCTGAGAAACCGCAGCCCATCTCACAAGGCTGGGTCCCTATTCACCCACCAAAACCCCCTCTTGGCGCCCAGGCAGGAGCTGTTCCTGCACCTCCTGTTCAGATCCTTCCAGATGTCTTCTAGCAGCTGGCCTGAGCCTAGAGGTGTCTCCGGTTAAGTGGGGGGTGTGCAGAGCTGTCTCAGCTCTGCTGTCTCAGCTCCCAGCGCTGATGGTTAACAAAGTCTAACAGTCTAATTAGTCTGATTACCTAATGGAGGAAGCAGACCCTGCCCTACGGTGTCCTCGGTCAGTTTGGGAATGTGAGGGAGACAGCTCACGACTTCCAGAGCCCCCACCTTGAGGAAGCAGTCTTCCCCCCCAGGGCGTCCCACTCCTGCCCTCAGGGCTCCCAATCTGATGAAGGAGCCTGGACACCCCTGAGCTGGGTGGAATGAAAACTGGGAATGTCAGGTTGGTGAGACAGGGAAGGGATTGTTCGGGTGGCCTGGGGACAGGTGTAACAGGGGCCAGGGGATGCCAGAGGAGAAGAGGGTATGGCGACAGGGTCTAAGATGATTTCCTTGCAGACTTCTTTTAAGAGCCACCAGGAAAGCCCTGAAGGCAGGAGCTGTGTATTCTGCTCAAAGTGGTGGCTTTCGAGGGCAGGGGGCTTCTGTGTTCTATACTGCACGCCCTGTGAGTTGGGTAGGGTCCTATGATCTGGGGACTGGTCAGCTCCTACCCTTGCTCCCTGCAACTGACTGAGGGCTTCTGGAAAGGCTGCCTTAGGGCCCAGCTGTGACCAAACTGGCCCAGCCTGTCTCCAGGTAGTGGTCCCTCCAGGCAGGTCCTGGTGTTGCCTCCATCACCTCACTTCTGCTCCTCTAACAACGTTGGCCTCACAGCCGAGTTAGCAAGAAAAGCAGCCCCGGATGGGGGGTGGGGAGCCATTAGGGAGCTGAGTTGCTGCAGGACAAGGAGGATTCTAATCGATGGGCTCATGTTATATTTATCAGCCACAGTACTTAGGCGCTACCCTGAGCAGAACTAATGGCCTCCCCATTGGAGACGCCATTACAGGAAGTGTAGGGGGAGGGGCAGGGTTGCTGAGAGGAGATGGAGACCTGGCAAGATCTACTTCTCCTGGCAACACTAGCTTCCTCAGCCCCTTCCGCGGGGCCCAGTGTCCTTCAGATGGCTGGGATTAGATGAGGTAGCCATAATTTCTCACTCTTTCCCACTGTCTAACTGGGAGGAATCACCCAGAATCCTCAGCCAGAAGCTCACCCCAGTCATCCCTCTGCCTCCCTTTCAATGTGGTCTCTTTCTCTACCCTTTTGGTTTTCTTTAACTGAAGCCACTCCCTCCCCACCCTTCGTTGTCTGAATGACAGCCGTGTGGGCTAACCAGTGGCTCAGTCTTTCCTGGGGTGAAGCCAGCAGTGGTTGCCACGGTGATCTTTTAGGGTGGCGGGTGGAGAGGGGTCTGGATACTTCCTGTAACAGCCTTAATTGCTCATTTATTTAGGGCAATTAGTCCCCGGTGACCCTTCCTTCCTTGACCCCAGCAGTGGCTATTCTCAGGTCACACAAATTCCACCAAGATGGGGCGAGGCCTGAGACCAGAATGGATGTCATCAGGGAGGAGGGAGGGACAGGGTACTAGGATGGACACTTCCAAAGTCAAGATCCACATTTAGAGACTGACCTGGTCAGGCCATTCTGTGTCTGGTCATTGGCCCCTGCTCCCAGCATTCCCTTGGACTTTTCTGGCATTCAGACTCGCTGGTGGACCCACCCAAGCGCTGGAGGCTTCTTGACAGCTGCAGTCTCCACCAATGGCACCGCTGTCTTCGGCGGCCAACCCCTTGTCATGGTTGGCTTCTGCCACGGTTTTGCCCCCTCATTCCCTCCCCACAGGCAGCTGCTCTAATAGAAGTGTCTCTCAGGGTGATCCCTTCCTGTCTAGCCAACCATGTCTTATCCAGCCTGGGTGACTGCAAGGGTCCCCTCTCCTGTGCCTCTTCTCTGCACTCCTACACCCTGCTGCCTAGAACTTCTTAGTCTGAACTCTTAGAACTTGGTCATGGGAAAGGTGTCATTTCACAGATGGCCAAACCAAGGCACAAAGCCCAGAGTTACTCTGTGAGTTAGAGGCAGAGCCAGGACTAGAACTCAGTGCACTCAGTTTCAAGTCAGGTGTTCAGCAGCATCTCCTCCAAACTCCGTTTAGACTACCCTTCCTCTGGCCTGTCCCTCTTGTCCACCTTCAGCCCCATCCTGCAGACAGAGTGTCCTGAAGGCCCTCCCGCCTCAACTCCTCGCTTCCTCAGGACCTCTCTGGTTCAGATTCCAGCTCTCTTGCTCTTCTGGCCCATAGACATCTTTCGCCTCTGCCTTCTCCACGTACAGCTTATCTGGTCATTTGGGCTCCAGACCCTCCTAGGGGAAGGGGCTGATTGGGGCAGGTCAAATCAGTTTAAAGCCTTTCTTGTGACTACCTGTGGGAACTTTCAGTTAACCCATGTCTTCCAAAGACCTCTTGGTCTAAAATTGAGACAAGCTACTTGGACCTCTAAGCTCAGACCCCTTTGTTTTTTCTTTGGGGTTTGGAACCATTTTTGTAGGCCAAGCCACATGAGAGCCTGGAGGTACTCACTGAGAAGGGTTACTTACCCACTGTCATGGATTGAATTGTGTCCCCCCAAAATATCTGTCAACTTGGCTAAGCCATGATTCCCAGTATTATGTGATTGTCCGCCATTTTGTCATCTGATGGGATTTTCTGACCTGTTGTAAATCCTATCTCTATGATGTTAATGAGATGGAATTAGCAGCAGTTATGTTAATGAGGCAAGACTCAATCTACAAGATTAGGTTGTGTATTAAGCCAATCTCTTTTGAGATTTAAAAGAGAGAAGTGAGCAGAGAGACATGGGGACCTCACACTACCAAGAAAGCAGTGTCAGGAGCAGAGCATGTCCTTTGGACCTGGGGTCCCTGTGAAGCTCCTAGTCCAGGGGAATATTGATGACAAGGACTCTTCTCCAGAGCCAATGGAAATAGAAAATCTTCACTTAGAGCCGATGCCCTGAATTTGGACTTCTGGCCTACGTAAACTTCTATTTGTTGAAGGCATCCACTTGTGGTATTTCTGTTATAGCAGCACTGGATAACTAAGGCTGCCACTAAGCCCCTTCCCCGCCTCCTCTGTACTCATCTTGAACCTTCCTTCCCTCCACCAGTACCTCCTTCTCTTTCAATGTTCCCTCTCGTCCTCCTGTGCCCCTGGGGAAGCCCTCCATGGGGTGGAGGGGCACCTAGGAGTTTGGGGACTGGGGATGGGGGAGGGTGCCTGACTAAGCTTTGGTGTCTCCCTGGCTCTGGGACAAAGAGAACCATGTTGGGGGGTGACCTCACCATTTGGGCATCCTTCTGCTGGACAAAAGGCCCCATTGTTCCCCAGCCTGGAAGTAGGAGATGGGAGGATGATGCTCTAACCCTTGGACCTTCCTTAGAGACCCTGCACTTTGGGCTGGTGCAGCCCTCGTGTGGGGGTCGGTGGCCAGTGTAGTGGGACTGGCCGCCTGGACTGCAAGAGAAAAGCTTGAAATACAGTTAAGTCCTTCCTAGGGTCTAATCTCAATCTTGGGACAGTAAAATCCACTGCTTTGAAGCTAGAAGCAGAAGCTCTCTGCTTTCCTGTTTTTCCAGCAGTGACTTCTGTTTTGGGGGGAAAAACCCTTTTCTCCTATTCCCTGGGAAAGCAGTGGTCTTCAATTTTTTTTTTTTTTTCCTTATACTCTCGGGACCCTTCAGATGAGGTCTTCCTAAAAGTCTGACCAGTAAAGCAGATGAAAGTGGAAGCTACTTTGGTTGAGGTGGTGGGAATGGGGGGTGGGGGGCAGAGGTCTCCTCAGCCCCTTCCCCATCCCTGATCCCACCCTCCTATGGCAGCATCTAAGGGAGGGTGTGTATGTGGGTGTCCCACAAAGCATAGTTTGAAATCCACTGCTTTAGACTGCTTTGTTCCTTGCTGCTTCTGGAGCACCCAGCATGGACTAAGCCCTCACAGGTGCTTAAAGTCTCGTTGTTGAGTGACTAAATGTATGTCTTGCATGCTGGGAAGTTTTGTGTCCAGTTCTCTTGAGGGCCTGGGCTGGGGTGTCTCCTGCTTGCCCCCTGCTCCAGGCATAATTGGAACCCTGGAGTGTCCACCCCCAGTTCAGGGTCTCCCTCTTGGTTTATGCTAGAGCTATCTAATTTCCCTAGGTGGGAAGAGCCACAGCAGAGGACATCAGTGGTGTGTGCTGAAGGAGCAGCAGGTGGGGGCGAGTGTGCAGTGCTGGGCTAGGTCCTGGTTATTGCACATGACCTGCCAACAACCTGGGCACAGGTCATGTCCCCAAGGCAGAGCCTAAAGCAGGCACAGCAGTGAACAACTCCACCATCCCTACTTCCTCCTGTATGAGTCAGGGAGGAGGAATTCTAGCCCGGCTCTGCCACTTACTGTGCTCTTGAGCAAGTCACGTTCCCTCTCTGGACCCCGATTTCCTCCCTTGTAAAGCTGACAGAGCTGGGCTAATGAGACCCTTGAGGCTCAAGCGTTCTGAGCTGTGCTCCCAGGGTCAGGCAGGGGCTAGGGCAGAGCCCAGTGCTGGCTGTGGAGAAAGAAGGTGCAATTCCTGCCTAGGAAACTTATGGGAGAGGAGGAGGTGAGATGGAACCTGGTCCATCTGCAGCCTCCTCTCTTGTGCTCTCAGCTGCACAGATGGGTTCTTGGCTTCGACTTTCTCCTGGGGCTGAACAAAGTTTGAACCTTCTTCGCCCCCATCCCATCCTCCTTCGTCACCTTGCCCCCAG
This sequence comes from Elephas maximus indicus, assembly GCF_024166365.1. Lineage (NCBI taxonomy): Eukaryota > Metazoa > Chordata > Mammalia > Proboscidea > Elephantidae > Elephas > Elephas maximus. Next base: position 44,147,231 of record NC_064837.1, on the reverse strand, counting down.
ATGGCTCCTACTCCTAAGTCTTCCTGAGAATGAGGCTGCCCCCTGCACATAGGTGTTCCTTCCTCATCGGTGTCTCCCTGCACCTTCATAACCTTCTTCCAGGAAAAAAAAGCCCTCCCTAACTTCCACCTCAGGTCACAACTGCCTAGCCTGGGTTCATAGCCCCCTCGGAACTGACTTCTATCAATGTCCTCCTCATTTGTTGCCAACATCCTTTCATCTCGAAGTCCCTTAAGGACAGGGACTCTGTCTGTTCATCCTAGAATCCCCACTGACTGACTCACAGCAGGGGCTTGTGGAAAGGAGCACATGAATCAGCAGAAGGAAGCACTCAGCTGGGGCTGGGCGAGGTTGGCCTTGTGTGTGCTTGGCCAGGCAAACACTCCAAGACCACCACACTCATCCCCACATACACATGCATCCAGACAGCCCAGTACAGACATGCTTCCCTGGCTCCCCCCGCCCCCCGCCCGCAAACCAACACCCTCTCTCACCCTACAAGCTCCCACAGGGGTGGGGGGGTGGTGTTGGGATGCGGTAGAGGGACTACCCACCAGATGTTGTTGGAAATCCAGCACGTCCCCTCCACTTCTCCCTCCCCCACTTCCCCTAAATATTTACTGATTTTTATTTACATTCTTTGCCCGAGGTGCCCAGCCCCTGTCAGGTCCCATTTGCTTGCCCCGTCCCCTCCTGCCAGCTCCCCTCCTCCTCCCTGAAATCTAGAGCCAGAGTTGTGTGTGGTTGGCTGGCGACAACCTCTTCCAGGCCCTCAGGGAAGCCAGCAGGCTGGTAGTTCTGAACAGGGTTGGGGGTCGGGGACAGGGCGGCCCGCCCACACATTCCCGCCTGCCCCCAATCTGGGAGTTTTAGCAGCCCCTTTGTTTCACAGGGACTTCTGGAAGGGGCTGATGGATGCCAGATGCCAGGAGCACCGTCACCCAGGGAGGACTCTGAAGGGACACAAGAGGAGGGAGGAGGGAGAGCTGGAACAGATGTGACAGTGAATGTGCTTGTTGCATGCTGGTGAGCTGAGCTGGCCATGCACTCTGGGCTTCCTTTCCCCCAGCTGACGAAGGAGCCTGGAAAAATTATTTTCCTCTTCATTCTCAGACTCCCAGCCTCCACTCCTCTTAGTCAGTCAGTCATTTATTTATTGAGCAACTATTATGTGCCAGACACTGTCCTAGGTGCTGAGGATGCACCAGCAAACCAATAGCTCTCTTTCTTGTGGGAGAAGATAAGTAACTTATGGAGCATGTTGGAAAGTTGTAAGTGGTGTGGGGAGTGCCAAGATTGGGGCTCAGGAGCAGGTGGAATTTTAAATAGCATCATCAGGGGAGGTCCATTGAGAAGGTGATGCTCTAGCAAAGTCTTGAAGGAGGTGAGGGAGTAAGCCATGGGACTCCCTAAGGAAAACTGCTCCAGGCAGAGGGAGCAGCCCAAGGGGCCTGGCTGGTGTTTGAGGAGCAGGGACAGGCCAGTGTGGCTGGAACAGTGTGAATAGGGGTGGGTGGGGAGGAGGAGAGGAGGGCAGGGAGGAAGGTCTTTGGTTCTCCTCTGAGTGAGATGGGAGCCTCTGGAGGGCTTTAAGCAGAGAGTGGCACAATCAGACATTGATGCAGCAGGGTGACTTTGGCTTCCCCTCCATGCTGATCCTACCACCTTTCCTTGTCCTGCTGCCTCCTGCTTCTCCACTACCCTGGGGTGGGGTCCTTCTTCCCTGTAGCCTGGGCCTGGATTATCTCCTTCCCATGTTGTCTACCTATAAAGCCCCCCACTCCAGGAAGCCCTCCAGGATTGTTCAGGCCTGCCTGGCTCTGTCCAGTCTTTGTCCTTTTCTTTCCCTCCTCTTCCCATATGAGGGATGCTAAGAGGGGAGATCGTGATGCCTCCTGGGGGAACCCAAGAATCAGAGAGGGTGAGTCACTTTCCCAAGATGGTCCCCCAAATGGCCAACTTCATGTCTCTCATGAGCCTTTTTTCCCATCACCCTCCTTTTTTCATGGACACTTCTGCCTTCCTCTCCTTCCTCTTCATCCTTCTCATTTTCACCAGGTCCCTGCCCTTAAACAAGGGATTGAAGCCTCCCATCTGTCTTCCCTGGGATGGGTCTGCAGAGAGCAGTGGGCTTTCAAAGCCCAAGGACCAGACCACGGGGGAAAGAGAAGTAGTAGGGGCCAGGGTGGGATACATTACTGTAATTGGCACCCTCCTCTGCAGCCAGACCGTGGGGACTGCTTGTTATGTCACAAACTCTACTTTCAAATAGTAGCTAATTGCTGGCGAAACAGAGAGATGGTGGCTTCTCCACTAGTAGGGCATGGTGCTGTGGCTACCTCAACCAGCCCCTGGGAGCTATCCATTTTCTCACCCTGGGTTAGGAGCCAAGGGCTCTGAGTTCCTGGTCCTGACTTGGTTAAGGCTTTGCTGGGTGACTTTCTACCAGGTCATCACCCATTTGGGCCTCAATCATTCAAAAAATAGCTATTTATTGAGTACCCACCATGTGCCAGACACTGTGCTAGCCCTGGGGATACAGAGAAAGCAAAACCAACTTGGCTCCTGTCCTCACAAAGCTTTCATTTAGTAGGGGGCAGATATTAGTCCCACAGCCACCCAAATGCAGTCAAAATGACAACTTGGTCAGTGCAAATAAGAGGGTTTGATCAACCAGGGAAGCTGCAGGGGTGGGAGGGAAGTTTCCCCAAGAAGGTGATGCCCAAATTGAGACATGAGAGAATGCAAGAATATCCCAGGCAGAGGAAACAGTATATGCAAAGGCCTTGTGGCAGGAGGGAACATAGACAAAGGCCTCCAAGAAGGTGGATGTGTCTGGGGTGTGGAGAAGAAGGGAGCCGCATGGATCAAGGAGTGGACAGGAGAAGGTCCTGTGGGGCCTTCTAGGTCATGTTTGAAAACCTTGATCTTTGGTCTAAGAGCAGTAGCAGCTACTTACGGTTTGGGGTTGTATTGGGGGAGAGGTGACACGATTGTCTCAAGTTGGCTGCAGATGGGGGGGCCTGTTAGGAGGTGATGGCATCAGCCCAGGCAAGAGCTGATGCTAGCTTGAACTAGGACTTGGCCGGGGATGAGATAAGGGGAGGAGGGTGTGTCAAGGATGATGCCTGGATTCCAGCCTGCTGGGTTTCCCACCTGTAAAGAGGAAAAAGCAGCTCTATTTTCTCTTGGCAATAAGTGAGTAAAGACAAAAGTTCTCAAGAAGGCACTGGAGTGAGCTCTAAAAAAACATGGCTTCCTCCCTCCCAACCAGGCAATTGTACCTTGGATCAACCCGAAATCCTGCAGAAGACCAGGAGGTGTGCACCCAAAACTGCAGCGAGCAGGATTTAGATGAAATTGCTCACTGCCAAGGGAGCTGGAGGAATACTGTTGGTAAGAGCCAGGGGTAGGGGATGAAAGAGGAGACGGGACCCAGGCTGAGGGCCACGTGCCAGGAGTGCGGGAGAGAGACCATAAACACCTTTACCTTTGGAACAGTTCAGGATCTGGTGGAGGTGGGGGGATCTCTTTGAAGCTGTCGTGGATGGCCAGAAGGCAGGAGAGCCCAGGTGGAGGCCATTCCAAAGGAGATTTTATATTCTGTGCCAGCAGAAGGAATGCTCTCCAAAATCCAGTCTCCTGTGCCCACTTCTGGGACCCTCTGTTTGATGGGGTAGACAGAGCACACCCAGGACATGGAGAAAGCGGCCAGGGTACAGGGCGTAGGTATAGGAGCTGGGCACACAGTGAACTATCCAGTGGGATGGAGGTGATCCAAGGAGGTTTTTTGGAGGAGGAGGAGAAGGGGGCACTTAGAACAGGTTTGGGAATGCTGGATTTGTCCACCCTCTCTGGCTCAGCTGGGATGTGCACATTCAAGCTGACAGGGGCTTGAATGTTGGGCGATATTGTCCCTCATTTAACCCCTGCTGTGCCTCCAGGAACCCATCTTGCCATCAGCTTCTAAGCCCCAGTAAAACCATGGTAGGCTCATCCCTCTGCCCCCTCTTTATTCTTCCCTCCTCTCCCACTCCAGTTTCCAGCCCTATTGGTTTTGGAAGATCTTGATGCTTGGCTCCCTGCTCACACCCTACTCCTCCCTCAGTCCCAGGGTGCCCCCCACAGTGAGCAGCCACTTGGCTGGTGGTCCAGTGCCTACCCATACTGGTTGCTCAGTATTGAATGAATGAATGAATGAATGACCCAATCTCTACCAGACTGTGAGCTCCATGCAGGCAGAGACCTAGCCTGATTTTCCTCGGCATCATTTCCACAGTGCCCGGCTCATTGTAGATGCCTGATATTTAGATTAAATAAAAGAATAAATAAATGAAAAACAATGAATGGATGGTGGGACTTAATCCTACTCTTGGGTAGCTTTTAGAACTTTGGAGGTGATGAGACTTAAAACACAGGGCAATGAACCAAACTGGTTTCAAAGGCACCAAGACCTGTCTCCACCAACAACCCGGAAAGCAGCTGTAATTTCCCATTTTACAGATGAAGAAATAGGCTCAGAGAGACTAAGTGTCTTCCCAAGGCCACACAGCTCCTAATAAGTAATGGGGTCAGGATGGGAACCGGGATTCTGCCTCCAAAGCCTGTGCTGTTCCTACCACAGATGGCTCCTGTTGTAGGTGAACCATTTGGGGCATTGGCCTCCATGACTTGGTGAGCTGGAATAATTTTTTTTTGAGGAGGAGATCTCGTAACTGGTAGCATCTCAGTGACTCCCTACTGCTGGGCCTAGTGAGATATGCCAGGTCTAGAAACTTACAACCTTTGCTAGGCAATCCAAGTTCAGATGAGGGAACAGCCCAGAGAGGAGAGCCATTGATAGAACCTCCTGACCCACAGGTCTGTGTTGCATCCACCTACAGCCAGTGCCTCCCCTTAGGCATCCTGGGTCAGTGCTGCTCCCTAAGTGGCCTCACAAACCCATGGTCCTTCTAGCAGGGACTTGTTGTGCTGCAACCTTCCTGATGGGTCCTGGGCTTTTCTGTTCAGTTCACTGCTTCCCTCAGTATGCTCTGTGGGACTGTTTCTTGGGCCGTCTATAGGCATTTCTTGCAAAAACGATTGTTTGTGATGGAATAAGTTTGGAAAAGTTGTGTCAGACATATTAACCTGGCTACATGCTAACCTTGCAGGACTTCTCAGAGCCTTTATTATGCTGTGTCATGTGAATCTCCAGGGGGTAAAGGACTCAAGTAAAAAGCATTTTTAAGACCTATTGGGTCACAAAACCATTTCTTCAGAAGCATCTCTTGGGACTGAGTGCCCTAGGACATGCTTTGAGGATTATTGCTGTGGCCCTGGACAGCCCCTGAAGGCATTTAAGAGGAGACAGGGAGTGATTTCCCACAGCCCAGGTTATGTATATTATCCTGGGTAGAAAGTCATGCTTCAACCACAAGCCACAAAAATGGAAATAAAGAACTTTATTACTCATAGGTCCTGGGGGTACATGGCATGCCCACAGGCAACGCACCTCTGGGAGGCGGCAGGTGGAGAGAGACAGAGCAGATTTGAGGCACAGCCTTTATTAGGGTCCGAGGGTAGAAAAAGAGGATTTTCACCAGGCACATAAACATTAGTCCTTTTGAAACTAAAGAATGAGGAACAAGCGAGAGTGGCTGTGGAAACTCTCTGAGTGGGGCAGCAGTGGGAACTGTGGAGTGGAAAATCTGGGTGTTGTTGGTAGCATCGTTGTCTGGGGCAACTAACTGCAGCGGGGTGTGCGCACCAGCTAACGGGCTGAGGAAGGGATCCAACCTGGATGCTGAGGTATCATCTAAGATGGACTGTCTAATATCATTAACCAAACCAAAAGAAAAAACCAAACCCACTGCCACTGAGTCAATTCTGACTCATCGTGACACTATAGGTCAGAGTAGAGCTGCCCCAGAGGGTTTCCAAGGCTGTAATTTTTATGGAAGCAGACTGCCACCTCTCTCCTGCAGAGCAGCTGGTGGGCTCAAGCTGTGCCACCCTTTAGGTTAGTAGCCAAGTGCTTAACCACTGCAACACCAGGGAGGGAGGCTAAATCAACACTCTGGGAAAAAGGAGCAGAGTCCTCCTGCTAGTCCAGCACTGTACCCAAACTGGGAATCTGTCCTCAGTGAGCTTGTAGTCTAGTGGGGAGCCCAAAGGCCCACCAGAAAGTCTCTTCCAAGGCAGAAGCTGCTGAGTGCTGCAAATTGAACTGCATCTCCGGTCCAAGAAGACTCTTGAGGACTTATTCGACTGGCACCCCATGGCTTTGGCTGACTTCCTCTCATTTCTCTTTTCAGGAATCAATAAATAATTTGAAATTAAGTCAGGTGGTCCTTTGTTGTTTTTAAACCCTCATTGATAGGGTTGATGGTTTCAGCATTCATCCCTCAAAGTAACATGAGGTCAGCCTACCACCTCACTGGGACATTGTAGCTTCAGCGGGGAGACTTGGCACTAAAGTTGCGATGCCTACTTTAAGTCTATTGTGTTGCCAAAGCTCCAGTCCCTTGGACTGAGGGCAGCTTGGATTCGGCCTGGCTGGAGGGCAGAACACAATAACACCTGCATCCTTCGCTCTCCCCAGCCTCTTCCCCATCCCACACACTCTTCCCCATCTCACCCCTTTCTCCCGAGGCTTCTCTGGGTGGACTCAAACCAGAAATCTTTTGTTAGCAGCCGAGAGCATTTTGTAAATGGTTAATGCACCCGGCAGCTAGATCATCAGTTCGAGTTCATACACAGGTGCCTCCGAAGAAAGGCCTGCCTGTCTACCTCCAAAAAAATCAGCCACTGAAAACCCTACGGAGCCCAGTTCTACTCTGACACACATGGGGTTGCTATGAGTCGAAGTTGTATTGACGGTAACCACAAACAGTGGTTGGAAAAGCACAAATTTATAATTTTACAGTTCTAGAGGTCACTAGTCAAAGATGGATTGGGAGGACTGGTTCTTTTTAAAAGCTCTAGGTGAGAATCCATTTCCTTGTTTTTTCCAGCTTCTAGAGGCTGCCGCATCCCTTGGCTCCTGGTCCCTTCCTCACCTCCCTCTGTCCTCATATCTCCTCCTCTGACTTCAACTCTCCTGCCCTCCTCTTGCCCGCAGAAGGACCCAGTGATTACATGGAGCCCCCTGGATAATCCACGATCATCTCCCCACCTCAAGAGCCTTCATCTGATCATGTCTACTAAGTCTCTTTTTCCATGTAAGGTAACATATTTACAGGTTCTGGGGATTTGGATGTAGACATCTTTGGGGAGCTTTTATTCTGTCTACCACACCCTGGAAATTGAGAATGGATCAATTTGAAAAAAACAAAGAGTTTTGGAGTCTCAAATGAGCCACTTATCAGGCCTCAGTTCCCTCATCCGTAATCAGAAGGGTGGGACTATAGGATCTTCTATAGGATCTGCAAATTCCCTTGGGGGACGTGCTGTGAGCCCAGGGTTCTATCTCTGAAGCAGGAGGGAACAAAGTCAAACATAGGAGGATCACCTCCTTCTTCTGCCGTAGGTGACATCTTCCCACTCCAACCCCAACTTTATCCCTGACTACCCCCCATAGCCCCTTGTTTCTCCTCCCCCCCAGCCCAGGCCAGAATCCTGCTGGTCCTGAGACAAGGGCTGGTGCAAGGGCTCCAGGGACCCCTCCCTCCCTAGTGCCCTTGTCTTCTTCCCCCGGGCAGGATAGAGGGCTCTGTCTAGGGGGTTCTGGCCAGCATGGCTCAAATGGAAGCACAGAGAACCCTGAGTCCTCATGGGTCTTCAGGGGGCAAAGCTAAAGGATAAAGAAATGGCACTCAAACCTTTTTCAGGGAAAAGTTTGGTAATTTAACTGCGAGATAACTTATTTTCATACCAAAACAACATGGATATGTGACGGAGTAGAACACAGAATTCTCTGGAATTTTTGAAACAAAGCTGGAGAGTCCATGGTAGGGTAGCCACTGCAGGGAAAGCTGGAGGAAGCAGAGCAGAGGCCTCAGCTGGGGCTCCTGGAAGGGCTCACCCGAGGAGCTGAGAGAGAAAGCAGGTGTGTGCTGGGGGGAGCCTGTGAGGGGAAGGTGAGGAGATTAATGGCAAATCTGTGTTGAATGAGGCCCGGGGGAGGTGGGGGTGAGGAAGATGTACATCCAGATCCTTCCACCCGGCCGCCCCTGCCCCAGTCCTGGCCTCCACCCCATCTTCCTTCAGAGCCTTAAGTGGGACCTGGTGCAGAAGAGGCAGATGTTTCCAGATGAGGCCAGACACTGGAGATGGGGAGAGGGCTGGCCCCTCTGGGGTTGGAGGGGATGGCGGATGAAGAAAGGACAGGAAGTGAGCACCAAGGGGGTGGGATCTCTGGCCAGTACCTTTTATATACAGGGTCTCAGTGAATCCTCACAGCAACTCCAGGAGGGAGGTGCCAGGCCCATTTTACAGATGAATCAACTGAGGCTCAGGGCCTCCATCTCAGTTTCTGAGATTGCCCACCTTCCTGCTCCATCCTTGTTATCACCCCTTGACACTCTGGCTGGGGGCTTTCTGCTTCTGATGAATACCTCAGCCCCATCTTTCCCTGAAGGCCCCCTCCTCTCTCTCCCCTCTCATCATAGGCCCTTCCGTCTTCCTTTGTCTTGGTTTTGCTCCTCCTCTGAATGCTCCATGCCCCCTCTTCCAAAAAGCCCACCAGATGCCTTCACCTGGCTCTGCCCGCTGGACTGTTTCCTCATCTATCTGCTGAGGAGTATATCCTGCCCCCTCTCATCAGACTGGCAGCCCCCTATGAGCTTAGGCTGTTCCCTCATCACATCATCTAACCAGTCCAAGGTTGGAGACCGCTACCTTACAGTCCTTGTGCAGGGGGAGCAGGGTGGCTGCCGTGGCAGGCGCCAGGCATGGGGAGAAGTACAAAGAAGCCGCCGGGGCCTCTAGATGAGGTGAAAGTCTTGGCTGCGTCCCCAGCCCTGTAAAGAAGGATGTTAACAGCCTCTTAGGGAGCAGGCGAGGGGTGATCAAAGCGGTGGGCTGGGGACTCGCTGGTGAGGGAACAGCCCTTCCAGGTTCAGGGTTAAGCTGGCACCTCCTCTCTGCCCTGCCAAATGGAGCATTTCATAGCAGGAGGCTGCTGAGGAAAGGAGAGTGGTTTCTTCCAGCTCCCTGCTCCTCCTCCCACTCCTCCTTCCCACCAGGGCCCTCCTGGGTCTCCCTACTACCATCAGGTTCTACCTCTTCTTTCCCCCACAGGACATCCATAGCTGTCCTTTTCCCTCTGTGGATTGAGGGAGGATTGGAGGTAGGATCAGCTGGGAGGCCTGAGGAGGGGGAAAGGGTGGGAGGCCTGGGATGGCCTACAACCACCTGTGCCTTCACCAATCTGAGCTGCCAAAACCAGTATATTAGAGGGGCTGTGGAATGCCTGGATGGTGCAAACAGTTAACACGTTCAGCTGCTGACCAAAAGGTTGGAGGTTCAAGTCTACGCAGAGGCACTTCAGAAGAAAGGCCTGGAGATCTACTCCCAAAAAACCAGCCATTGAAAACCCCGTGGACATCTAAGATGCATCAGTTGGTCTCAACCCACCTGGAGCAAAGGAGAATGAAGAACACCAAAGACACAAGGTAATTATGAGCCCAAGAGACAGAAAGGGCCACATAAATCAGAGACTACATCAGCCTGAGACCAGAAGAACTAGATGGTACCCAGCTACAACCGATGACTGCCCTGACAGGGAGCACAACAGAGAATCCCTGATGGAGCAGGAGAGCAGTGGGATGCAGACCTCAAGTTCTCGTAAAAAGACCAGATTTCATGGTCTGACTGAGACTAGAAGGACCCCTGACCTTCCGTTAGCCCAAGACTGGAACCATTCCCAAAACCAACTCTTCAGCCAGGGATTGGACTGAACTATAGGATAGAAAATGATACTGGTGAAGAGTGAGCTTCCTGGCTCAAGTAGACACATGAGACCATGTGGGCAGCTCCTGTCTGGAGGGGAGATGAGAAGGCAGAGGGGGACAGAAGCTGTCTGAATAGACACGGGGAATACAGGGCAGAGAGAAGGAGTGTGCTGTCTCATTAGGGGGAGAGCAACTAGGAGTACATAGCGTTTTTGCATGAGAGAATGACTTGATTTGTAAACTTTCACTTAAAGCATAATAAAAATAAAAAAAAAGAAAACTCCATGGAGCACAGTTCTGCTATGACGCACGTGAGGTCACCATGAATCAGAGTTGACTTGACAGCAACTCGTATTTTGGGGAGAGGCACTAAGGCCTGGCTGGGCAACCTGATCAAATAGGAAGTAGGTAAGCAGAGGAGGGTAGGGGCTCTTTAGGGGAGGAGCCCAGAAGAAGCCAGCAAGGCACAGAAACCAGGGCTTGGGGTAGACACCTGGGTAGAAGGGTCAGAGCTGGTAAACATTGTGTGTGTGTGTGGGGGGTGGTTGCTGAGGTTGGCAGGACCCTGTTGGGAGCATGCTGTAGTATACTAGGCCCACTGCCCTTAGAGATGGTCAAGAAAAACCCACTATTTTACAGATGGGGAAACAGAGGCCTGAAGGCAAACAGGGACTTGCTCAAAGTCATACAACTCTGAGCCACTGGCAGAGCCAGAACTAGATCCCAGGTCTGGATTTGAGGTAGTGGGGCCTTGTCTCCAGCATCATGCACCCACCTAAATGTGCTGCGACAGAGTTCTCCTTGATTTGCATATCATGCACATTTTCATTGCACCCCAGATTCTCTCTGTGCTTCTCCCAAAGATCCTAACACCAGGCTTCCTCCCTCATTGCATCTTTCCTGAACTCCAACCCTCCTGCACCTTGTTCTCTCTGTAGAAACTCCTGGACTATCCCTGGGAGAGGATACTAAAAGGATGCTCCGCCCACCCCATTCATTCCCTGGCAGTCTCCACCCTCCAGGCTTTTCCCTGTCTCCTGTCTCTGGCCAGACCATTGATTTTCACAATTAACTGAGTCATGAGAGTTAGAGCCATCCTCTCTCAGTGTGTGCCTGCACTGGTCCCTCATTCTCTCAGGAGGTGGCCTGTCTGCCCTGGCCAGGCCACCCTCAAGATACAGCTCTTGCTTCTCATTCACACACCATGCCAGCCATCCAGGGCCCTCCACAGACCATGGAATCGTAAAACCTCAGAGCTGGAAGAGACCATAGCGCTGTCACCTGCCCTTTCCCCATACACTCACTAAACAAATCAGGCACTTGCAATTCCAGGTGTCAAGTAGACCATGCTTGACTCTCAGGATTCCCTTCCAGCAAGACTACTTTAGCTGTATGGTTTCAATGTGGGAGAGAGGCCAGGAGAAAAGGAAGCTGGAGAAGAGAGAAAGAGGAGGGGAGAGAGAGCAGTCCAGCCATCCATCAAACTTTTATTGAACCTCTCTAATGTGCCAGGCCCTATCAGCAAGCGGAGTTGAGCCCCTGCCCCCGGGCCTCTCAGGCGAGGTGGGGGCACACAGAATCCCTGCTCACAGCACTCCTGTGTGTGGAAGTGCTGGGTTAGCAGTTTGAGCAAAGTGCTTGTGGGAGCACAGAGGAGGGAGCAATTCATCCTGCCTGGGTAGGGCAGGAGAAGCTTCATTGAGGAGATGACATTTAACTAATCTTGGAAAGAGGAGCTCAAGTTTGCCAGGTGAAGATGGGGAAAGGGCATTCCTGGCAGAAGTGACCTCAGGAACAAAGGCGAAGCAGAGTGAAAATCCTTGGTACATTCTGGGCAAGGGGAGCAATCCCACTTGACCAGTAATTCACTGGATGTTGAGAAGAAAGTGGCCAGAGACAGGTTTAGAAAGGTAAGCTGGGCCCACTTGTGAAGGACCTTTAATGTTTTATCTTGAAAGCAATGGAGCCAACATTTTTGAGGTAGAAAATGAAGAATTAGAATGTATGGGGAGGGCACTTTGGCAGCAATATGGAGGAAGAAATTGAGCAGGGAGATCCCAGAGTCCCTGGGTGGCACAAATAGTTAAGCGTTTGACTAGAATGCTGGAAAGGTTGGCAGCTCAAGCCCACCCAGAGACAGCTCGGAAGACAGGCCTGGCGATCTGCTTCTGAAAGGTCACAGTCTTGAAAACCTTAGGGAGCACAACTCCACTCTGACACATACGGAGTCGCCATGAATCAGAATCAACTCTACGGTAGCTAACAACAACACCCTAGAGGTAGGGAGATCCCAGAGGCCCACTGGAAGAGTCCTGGAACTGTCCAGGTGACAGAGCTCCTCCAGGGCCTGAGACACACCACTGCCACACAGCTGGAGAGCAGGAGCCAACTCATACCCAGAACTGACTAGATTCCATGCCCACATGCCTGGTTGGATGTGGAGGAAGAAATCCAGGAGGGAGGAATATCCCCATGATGCTGGCTTGGCCAGCCAGTGGCTGGAGGTACCTTTTGCAGAGGAGTGGGCTGGGGAGGGATGGATAATGAGCTCAGATTTCAACAGGCTGAGTTAGAGGCCTCTGTGGGACAGCTGGCTGGCAATGTCAAGTAGGCAGTTGGGTAAATGCGGCTGAGCTCAGGACAGAATCAGAGTTACATGGCTCAGAGGTTAAGTGTTCAAGTGTCAAAGTCAGACAGATCTGGGTTCAAATCCAGCACCTTGTTCTTGCTCTGGGACCTTAGACAAGTCCCATAACCTGTCCAATTCTCAGTATTCTTACCTACAAAATGGGGGAAATAATAAGAGAATCCAATGAGATAAAATCATGGGCCAGCACTTGTCACCTAGCATCCAAAGCTCTGGCTGTTTCTCTCTCCATTTTCTCTTGACACCCGCCGTCACCTCTAGTTCTCCAGCCTTGATCCTTTCTAAGAGTTCAGATAGAGGACACTCCCTTCCTCCCCTGCCACTGCTGGACATGGGCTTGATGCCAGCCTTGACCAGCCACCAGAGTCCAGCTTAAGGGCTTCAGCCTGTTGGGAACAACATCAATACAGAGATCCCCCAAGGCTCAGGAAGGGTGGCTCTGGGCACTGTCTACGCTGACAGGGTGTGGCCACTAAGATAGGTTTCTGGTAAGCTCCATAGTTCTGTGGGCTTCAACTTCCTTCTCCATCAACAGAGGGAGCAGAGTTGGATGAGAGACTCTGGCTTGGGGGATCCCTGATACCTGGTCCAATGCTCACATTTCATTTGCAAATAATCCGAGTGCTGCCCTGCCCACCGCAACTTCCGTGGCAAGAGGGTCTTCTCAGCCACCCTGGTGTGGGGTGGGGGGGGGTGGGGTGGTGGTCGGAGAAGGAGAAGGCTGCCCGGTGGGAGGAAGGATCCCCCTCCACTCAGGGCCAGGACCCCACTTTGGTGGGGGGAGGGGCAAGCCCGTTAGGCTAATGGGCTCATGATTCATCGCTGGGCTCTTGTCTGCGCTAATTGGCTCCGCTGGCGGACTGATTCATGGCAGGGAGCCGGGCTCTGGGGGACCCCTGTGTCCCTCCCCCGCCTCCAGCCCAGGATGGCTGCGTGAGGCTTTTAGATTCAGGATCCATTCCAAGGGATCGCTGCCAGGCATCCATCACTGCTGACAGCCTGGGGCTCCAGGGTGGGGGTGGGGACGGCGACACGGAGCTGCCATCTGATGCTTCCCACCCCGCTGGGCACCCCAGCCACAGAGGGGCACCAGAGGGCTTCCGAGGGCAGCTGAGGACTGGGCTGGATCGGAGGGAGCAACATGGGAGAATCCAGGCAGGTGTGAGTGGTCGGGATGGCTTCCAGGAGGAAGGCGAGATGGGGCGCAATTGGAAAATGAGAACCTCGAGGCAGAAGGAAAGACTGGGCAAAGGCTTGGAAGTAAGAAAGGGCGGGGCTCAAAGGGAATAGAGACTTGAGAGAGGCAACCGTGGTGACTCAGGGAACAGAGATCTGTGGCATAGTACTCTGAAGCTCCATCAAGACAAAAAGAGACCCTAGGCTTTGTTTGAGAAATTGCTGTGTGACTTTTGGTAAGCCACTTATCCAGTCTGAGCCTCCACATCTCAGGACCTTTAGTGGAAGAGAATCACCTCTCGGCATAACTACTCAAGAGGGCCCAAGACCCCCATGAGTGTTGTGTGTCATTCATTATACTCCCTGAGGACAAAAGGTGTCTAGTGGTGCCTGCCCTATGGAGTACAGTAATGGCAGGGTCCCCACTCTCTAGACAGAGACCCCCCAAGCCTCTTCCACAGCATCTCCCTACACAGAGGGACTTTCAAGCTCTCCAAGCTCCTAAAGTCTCTACCCTGCATCCATCTGGGCTGATGTTCGAGGCTGGGGAATGGGGGCAGGCAGCTGTACCTCCCGGCTATCAGAAACAAACAGAAACAGGGCAGGGGCTCAGCCGGGTGGGCCTGGGGGCTGGAAGGAACCTGGCAGAATCCATGAATGAACGACTGTCCTGCAGCCCCTGCAAAGGGAGGCCTGGGCTTGCAGCAGCGGGAGATGAATGGAGGACACAGGCCCCAGCGAGTGGCACCACCAGCCTCTTGGCTGCTCCAGCCAGAAACCCAGGCTTCCTCTCCACTCCTCCCTTTGACCCTCAGCCACATCCAGTTGTCAGCAGGGCCTGCAGGCTCTCATTCCAATCCAAGTCCAGACTCCGGCTCTTCTCTCTGTCTCCACTGCCGCCAGCAGTGCTCGGCTGGACACTGCAACAGCCGCCTGGCCTCTCAGCCTCCACATTGGCCCCTACATTCTCTCGCAGCAGCCGGAAGGAGCTTTTAAAAGCATAAATCGGATCTCGTCACTCTCCGGCTCACAATCTTGTTGTGGCTTTCCATCACAGAAAATGCGGCTTTCATTTAGCAGAAAATCCAGCCTCTTTGCCTTGCCTTACAAGGCCCTAGGCGATCTAGCCCCTGGCTACATTTCTGACCCCACCTCCAATCAATCCACTCACTATGACTTTCCTGCTCTGGCTCAAAATCCGCCAAGCTCACCCCATTTCATGGCCTTTGCACCTGCTATTCCTTCTGCCTAGAATGCTTCCCGCCAGTTCTGCACATTGTTGGCTCCTTTTTTTTTTTATTTTACTAACTTTTATTGAGCTTCAAGTGAAGTTTACAAATCAAGTCAGTCTGTCACATATAAGTTTACATACATCTTACTCCGTACTCCCACTTGCTCTCCCCCTAATGAGTCAGCCCTTCCAGTCTCTCCTTTCGTGACAATTTTGCCAGCTTCCCATTCTGTCTATCCTCCCATCCCCCCTCCAGACAGGAGATGCCAACACAATCTCAAGTGTCCACCTGATATAATTAGCTCACTCTTCATCAGCATCTCTCTCCCACCCACTGTCCAGTCCCTTTCATGTCTGATGAGTTGTCTTCGGGGATGGTTTGTTGGCTCCTTTTCGTCCTTCAAGTATCAGCTCAAATGTCACCTCCTCAGAGAGGCCCTCCATGATCACCCCATTTGAAGCAGCCCCAGGCACTGTAACACCAGCCTGTCATAGTATCATTGAACCCTTAAAATTATGCAATAAATTCTCCTTGATTGGTTTAAAAATCTACCCCTACACACACACAATGGAATGTATGTCTGTCTTATTCATGGGTGTATCTCAAGCATCTAGAATAGAGCCCAGCCACAGCAGGTACTCGGAACGTGGCTGTTGAATGAATGATGAAAAAAAGTACATATTGCATGTCTCTTGGGGTGGTGGGGTGCTCTGAAGGTTGCCGTATTCATTTCCTGTTACTGTTGTAAGAAATTACCACAAACTTAAACCAAAAACACCAAACCCGTTGCCACTGAGTCAATTCCGACTCACAGTGACCGTTATAGAGTAGACCTGTCCCATACTGTTTTCCTGGCTGTAATCTTTTCAGAAGCAGACTGCCAGACCTTTCCTGTGGAGTGGCTGGTGGGTTCAAACCACCAGCCTTTCGGTTAGCGGCCAAGTGCTTAAACATTGTGCCACCAGGACTGCTCACCACAAATTCAGTGATTTAAAAAACACAAATTTATTAACTATGGTTCTGGAGATCAGAAGTTCAAAATGGGCTATCCTGGGCTAAAATCAAGGTGCCAGCAGGGCTGAGTTTCTTCTGGAGGCTACAGGGGAGGATTGTTCCTTGCCTTTTCCAACTTTCAGAGGTCATCTGCATTCCTCAGCTCATGGCCTTTCTCTCCATCTTCAAAGCCCCAGTGTAACATCTTCAAATCTCTCTCTTCTGCTGTCAGAACCCCATCTTTGACTCTTTTAAGGGAAACTTGTGGTTACATCAGGCTCACCCAGATAACACAGGATAATCCCCCATCTCAGGGTCTTTGATTTAATCACATCTGCAAAGCGCCTTTTGCACGTTACATAACATATTTACAGGTTCTGGGGATTAGGACATCTTTGGGGAACCATTAGTCCGCCTGCCACAGTCAGTGATGCCCCTTCCTTCTTTCCTCATTATTCTTTAGACCCTCTTCAAGGAAGCCTTCAAACCACCACTCCACAGACGTGATGGCCACAGCTCCATCCTCAGCTAGGTTCTGGACATATATCCTACACACCTTGATATTGCTGAGGGTAGGGACTGTTCTGCTCCCATCAGACCAGTGCTCCTTGAGGCCAGCAGCTGTGTTTCCTCCAACAGGCTGAGGCTTCCCCAGTGCAGGGCCTGGTCTCCTGAACCTTCCCTGAACTGGCTGCTAGTTTTCCAGGAGGTGTCTGGGTCTCTCCAACATTCTGAAGGTTATATAGAGGACTTAAATAGCAGGACTTGCCACCAACTTTTCCTTCTGGATTGCATCTTTCTTTCTTTCGAAATGTTTGTCTTCCTCATGCCCTCCTTTCACAGATGGGCAACTGGCCCTGCCCCAGAACCAGTCTATCCTTTACATAGCCATCTTCTCTCCCACCCCTCACCTCACCCCACTGCCTTCCCCAAGCAGGCAGTTTAGGGCTAGAGCTATGGAGGGACTGTGGTCACCAGAGGGCATCCTACCTTGCTCGGTGTCTTTGTAGTGGGACTGATGATGGTTTGTGGATTGGTGAAGCTGTGCGGGAAGAGGGAAAACGGTGTCTCAGCAGTTCGTAGGAGTCTAGCACCCTCTACAAGGAGTCCTGGTGGCACGACTGCTAAGCATTTGGCTGTTAACTGAAAGGTTGGCAGTTCAAACCCATCCATCAGTTCCACAGGGGAAAGACCTGGCTATCTACTCCCATGAAGATGGTTATCGTTGTTAGGTGTCGTCTAGTTGTTTCTGACTCATAGCGACCCTATATACGACAGGAAGAAATATGGCCTGGTCTTGTGCCATCCTCACAATTGTTGTTATGCTTGAGCCCATTGTTGCAACCACTGTGCCAACCCACCTCGTTGAGGGTCTTTCTCTTTTTCGCTGACCCTCTGCCGCATATTCCAAAAAAAAAAAAAAAACACCTGTTGCCGTGGAGTCCATTCCGACTCATAATGACCCTAGAGGACAGAGTAGAACTGCCTCACGGGGTTTCCAAGGAGCGGCTGGGGGATTTGAACTGCCGACATTTTGGTTAGCAGCCAAGCTCTTAACCACTGCACCACCATGGCTCCAGCTGACAATATTAGGTGCTCAATAAATACTTGTTGAATCAATTCAACAAGTTTGTCAGCAAACTCAAATGACTCTAAACCTCCCCCCCCGCAAAAAAAAAAACCTGTTGCTGTTGAGTAAATTCTGACCTGTAGCTACCCTATAGGACAGAGTAGAACTAGGCCATGGGGTTTCCAAGGAGCAGCTGGTGGATTTGAACCGCTGACCTTTTGGTTAGCAGCCAAACACTTAACCACTATGCCACGAGGGCTCCCAAATGGCTCTAGGGTAATATAAATGAGTCAATAAAACGCAGGTAAACATTTTTCTGGTATTCTCTGCTTTCGGCCAAGATCCTTCTGACATCAGCAAAGATATCCCTTGTTCTACGTCCTCTCCTGAATCTAGCTTGAATTTCTGGCAGTGCCCCGTCAATGTGCTGCTGCAACCACTTTTTTTTTTTTTTACATTTTTTTCTCTTTTTGTAATTGTACTTTAAGTGAACGTTTACAAATCAAGTCAGTCTCTCATACAAACACTTATATATACCTTGCTATGTACTCCTAGCTGCTCTCCTTTTAATAAGACAGCACACTCCTCCTCTCCACTCTGCATCCACCATGTCCATTCAGCCAGCTCTGTCCCTCTCTGCCTTCTTATCTCAACTCCAGACAGGAGCTGCCCATATAGTCTCATGTCTCTACTTGAGCCAAGAAGCTCACTCCACACCAGTATCATTTTCTGCCTTATAATGTCCAGTTTAATCCCTGTCTGAAGAGTTGGCTTTGGGAATGATTCCAGTCTTGGGCTAACAGAAGGGCCTGGGCACCATGACCTCCGGGGTCCTTCTAGTCTCGGTTAGACAATTAAGTCTGGTCTTTTTACTAAAATTTGAGGTCTGCATTCTACTGTTCTCCTGCTACATCAGGAATTCTCTGTTGTGTTCCCTGTCAGGGCAGTCATCAGTTGTAGCTGGGCACCATCTAGTTCTTCTGGTCTCAGGCTGATGTAGTCTCTGGTTTACGTGGCCCTTTCTGTCTCTTGGGCTCATAATAACCTTGTGTCTTTGGTGCTCTTCATTCTCCTTTGCTCCAAGTGCATTGAGACCAATTGATGCATCTTAGATGACTGCTTGCTAGCATTTAAGACCCCAGACACCACTTACCAAAGTGGGATGCAGAATGGTTTCTTAATACATTTTGTTATGCCAACTGACCTAGATGTCCCCTGAAACCATGGTCCCCAGGCCCCTGTCCCTGCTACTGCATTTGGTTGTATTCAGGAAACTCCTTTGCTTTTTGTTTTGTCCAGATGTGCTGACCTCTCCTGTATTGTGTGTTGTCTTTCCTTTCACCTAAAAGAATTCTTGTCTACTATCTAATTAGTGAATACGCCCTCCCTCCCTCCCTCCCCACCCTCGTAACCATCAAAGAATATTTTCTTCTTGAGTTCTTATAATAGTGGTCTCTTACAATATTTGTCCTTTTGCAACTGACTAATTTCACTCAGCGTAATGCCTTCCAGATTCCTCCACGTTACAAGATGTTTCATGGATTCATCATTGTTCTTAATCTTTGTATACGATTCCATTATGTGAATATACCATAATTTATTTATCCATTTATCCATTGATGGGCACCTTGGTTGCTTCTGTCTTTTTGCTATTGTAAACAGCACTGCAACGAACATGGGTGTGCATATATCTGTTTGTGTGAAGGCTCTTACTTCTCTAGGATATATTCCAAGGAATGGAATTGCTGGATTGTATGCTTTTTAAGCTTTTATTTTTTTTTTAATAATTTTTATTGTGCTTTAAGTGAAAGTTTATAAATCAAGTCAGTCTCTCACACAAAAACCCATATACACCTTGCTACACACTCCCAATTACTCTCCCCCTAATGAGACAGCCTGCTCTCTCCCTCTACTCTCTCTTTTCGTGTCCTTTTCACCAGCTTCTAACCCTCTCCACCCTCTCATCTCCCCTCCAGACAGGAGATGCCAACATAGTCTCAAGTGCCCACCTGATCCAAGAAGCTCACTCCTCACCAGCATCCCTCTCCAACCCATTGTCCAGTCCAATCCATGTCTGAAGAGTTGGGTTCTGGAAGGGTTCCTGTCCTGGGCCAACAGAAGGTCTGGGGGCCATGACCACTGGGTCCTTCCAGTCTCAGTCAGACCATTAAGTCTGGTCTTATGAGAATTTGGGGCCTGCATCCCACTGCTCTCCTGCTCCCTCAGGGGTTCTCTGTTGTGTTCCCTGTCAGGGCAGGCATGGGTTGTAGCCGGGCACCATCTAGTTCTTCTGGTCTCAGGATGATGTAGTTGCTGGTTCATGTGGCCCTTTCTGTCTCGGGCTCGTAATCACCTTATGTCCTTGGCTTTCTTCATTCTCCTTTGATCCAGATGGGTTGAGACCAACTGATGCATCTTAGATGGCTGCTTGCTAGCATTTAAGACCCCAGATGCCACTCTTCAAAGTGGGATGCAGAATGTTTTGTTAATAGATTTTATTATGCCAATTGACTTAGATGTCCCCAGAAACCATGGTCCCCAGACCCCTGCCCCTGCTACACTGGCCTTCGAACCATTCAGTTTATTCAGAAAACTTCTTTGTTTTTGGTTTCGTCCAATTGTGCTGACCCCCCCGTACTGTGTGCTGTCTTTCCCTTCACCTAAAGTAGTTCTTATCTACTATCTAATTAGTGAATGCCTCTCTCCCACCCTCCCTCCCTCCCCCTTCTCGTAACCATGAAAGAATGATTTCTTCTCAGTTTAAACTTTTTCTCAAGTTCTTATAATAGTGGTCTTATACAATATTTGTCCTTTTGTAACTGACTAATTTCACTCAGCATAATGCCTTCCAGGTTCCTCCGTGTTACGTAATGCTTCACAGATTCCTCATTGTTCTTGATCGATGTGTAGTATTCCATTGTGTGAATATACCATAATTTATTTATCCATTCATCCTTTGATGGACACCTTGGTTGCTTCCATCTTTTTGCTGTCATAAACAGTGCTGCAATAAACATGGGCGTGCATATATCTGTTCGTGTAAAGGCTCTTATTTCTCTAGGATATATTCCAAGGAGAGGGATTGCTGGATCATATGGTAGTTCTATTTCTAGCTTTTTAAGGAAGTGCCAAATCGATTTCCAAAGTGGTTGTACCATTTGACATTCCCACCAGCAGTGTAGAAGTGTTCCAATCTCTGCACAGCCTCTCCAACATTTATGATTTAGTGGTTTTGGGATTAATGCCAGCCTTGTTGGAGTGAGATGAAATCTCATTGTAGTTTTGACCTGCGTTTCTCTAATGGCTAATGATTGTGAACATTTCCTTATATCTGTTAGCTACCTGAATGTCTTCTTTAGTGAAGTGTCTATTCATATCTTTTGCCCATTTTTTAATTGGGTTATTTGTCTTTTTGCAGTTGATTTTTTGCAGTATCATGTAGATTTTAGAGATCAGGCGCTGATCAGAAATGTCATAGCTAAAAACTTTTCCCAGTCTGCAGGTAGTCTTTTTACTCTTTTGGTGAAGTATTTGGATGAGCATAGGTGTTGATTTTTAGGAGCTCCCAGTTATCTAGTTTTTCTTCTATGTTCTTTATAATGTTTTCTATACTGTTCATGCCATGTGTTAGGGCTTCTAATGTTGTCCCTATTTTTTCTTCCATGATCTTTATCGTTTTAGATTTTATATTTAGGTCTTTGATCCATTTTGAGTTAGTTTTTGTGCATGGAGTGAGGTATGGGTCTTGTTTCATTTTTTTGCAGATGGATATCCAGTTATGCCAGCACCATTTGTTCAAAAGACTGTCTTTTCCCCATTGAACTGTTTTGGGGCCTTTGTCAAATATCAGCTGCTCATACGTGGATGGATTTATGTCTGGATTCTCAATTCTGTTCCATTGGTCCATGTATCTGTTGTTGTAGCAGTACCAGGCTGTTTTGACTACTGTGGCAGTATAATAGGTTCTAAAATCAGGTAAAGTAAGGCCTCCTACTTTGTTCTTCTTTTTCAGTAATGCCTTATTTATCCAGGGCCTCTTTTCCTTCCATATGAAATTGGTGATTTGTTTTTCCATCTCATTGAAGAATGTCGTTGGGATTTGGATCGGAATTGCATTAAACATATATGTCGCTTTTGGTAGAATAGCCATTTTTATAATGTTAAGTCTTCCTATCCATGAGCAAGGTATGTTCTTCTACTTACGTCTCTTTTGGTTTCTTGCAGAAGTGTACTGTAGTTTCCTTTATATAAGTCTTTTATATCTCTGGTAAGATTTATTCCTAAGTATTTTATCTTCTTGGGGGCTATTATAAATGGTATCGATTTGGTGATTTCCTCTTCAGTCTTCTTTTTGTTGGTGTAGAGGAATCCAACTGATTTTTCTATGTTTATCTTGTATCCTGATACTCTGCTGAACTCTTCTATTAGTTTCAGTAGTTTTCTGGAGGATTCCTTAGGGTTTTCTGTGTATAAGATCATGTCATCTGCAAATAGAGATAATTTTACTTCTTCCTTGCCAATCTGGATGCGCTTTATTTCTTTATCTAGCCTAATTCCTTTGGCTAGGACTTCCAGCACAATGTTGAATAAGAGTGGTGATAAAGGGCATCCTTGTCTGGTTCCCGATCTCACTGGGAATGTTTTCAGGCTCTCTCCATTTAGGGTGATGTTGGCTGTTAGCTTTGTATAAATGCCCTTTATTATGTTGAGAAATTTTCCTTCTATTCCTATTTTGCTGAGAGTTTTTATCATGAATGAGTGTTGAACTTTGTCAAATGCCTTTTCTGCATCAATTGATAAAATCGTGTGATTCTTGTCTTTTGTTTTATTTATGTGGTGGATTACATTAATTGTTTTTCTAATGTTGAACCATCCCTGCACACCTGGTATGAATCCCACTTGGTCATGGTGAATTATTTTTTTGATATGTTGTTGAATTCTATTGGCTAGAATTTTGTTGGGGATTTTTGCATCTACGTTCATGAGGGATCTAAAACTCAGTGCCATTGAGTCGATTCAAGAGGGATATAGGTCTATAATTTTCTTTTCTTGTGGTGTCTTTACCTGGTTTTGGTATCAGGGATATGGTGGCTTCATAGAATGAGTTTGGTAGTATTCTGTCCTTTTCTATGCCCTGAAATACCTTCAGTAGTAGTGGTGTTAACTCTTCTCTGAAAGTTTGGTTGAACTCTGCAGTGAAGCCGTCAGGACCAGGGCTTTTTTTTGTTGGGAGTTTTTTGATGACCTTTTCAATCTCTTCTTTTGTTATGGGTCTATTTAGTTGTTCTACCTCTGTTTGTGTTAGTTTAGGTAGGTAGTGTGTTTCTAGGAATTCATCTATTGCTTCTAGGTTTTCAAATTTGTTTGAGTATAGTTTTTCATAGTAATCTGATATGATTCTTTTAATTTCAGTTGGGTTTGTTGTAATATCGCCCATCACATTTCTTATTCAGGTTATCTGCTTCCTCTCCTGCTTTTCTTTTGTGAGTTTGGACAATGGTTTATCAATTTTGTTGATTTTTTCCAAAAAACAGCTTTTGGTCTTGTTAGTTCTTTCAATTGTTTTTCTGTTTTCTATTTCATTTAGTTCAGCTCTAATTTTTATTATTTGTTTTCTTCTGGTGCCTGTGGGTTTCTTTTGTTGCTCTCTTTCTATTTGTTCAAGTTGTAGGAATAGTTCTTTGATTTTGGCCCTTTCTTCTTTTTGGATGTGTGCATTTATTGATATAAATTGGCCTCTGAGCACCGCTTTTGCTGTGTCCCAAAGGTTCTGATAGGAAGTGTTTTCATTCTCATTGGATTCTCTGAATTTCTTTAGTCCATCCTTAACGTCTTCTATAATCCAGTCTTTTTTGAGCAGGGTATTGTTCAGTTTCCAAGTGTTTGATTTCTTTTCCCTGCTTTTCCTGTTATTGATTTCCACTTTTATGGCCTTATGGTCAGAGAAGATGCTTTGTAATATTTCAATGTTTTGGATTCTGCAAAGGCTTGCTTTATGACCTCATATGTGGTCTATTCTAGAGAATGTTCCATGTGCACTAGAAAAGAAAGTATAGTTGGTTGCTGACAGGTGGAGCGTTCTGCATATATCTACGAGGTCAAGTTGGTTGATTGTGGCATTTAGATCTTCTGTGTCTTTATTGAGCTTCTTTCTGGATGTCCCGTCCTTCACCGAAAGTGGTGTGTTGAAGTCTCCTACTATTATTCTGGAGCCGTCTATTTCACTTTTCAATGCTGATAGAGTTTGTTTTATGTATCTTGCAGCCCTGTCATTGGGTGCGTAAATATTTAATACGGTTATATCTTCTTGGTGTATTGTCCCTTTAATCATTATATAGTGTCCTTCCTTATCCTTTCTGATGGATTTAACTTTAAAGTCTATTTTGTCAGAAATTAATATTGCTACTCCTGCTCTTTTTTGATTGTTGTTTTTTTGATATATTTTTTTCCATCCTTTGAGTTTTAGTTTGTTTGTGTCTCTAAGTCTAAGGTATGTCTCTTGTAGGCAGCATATAGACGGATCTTGTTTTTAATCCATTCTGCCACTGTCTGTGTCTTTATTGGTGCATTTAGTCCATTGACATTCAGGGTAATTATGGGTAGGTAGGAATTTAGTGCTATCATTTTCATGTCTTTTTTTGTGTGTTGACGGTTTCTTTTTCCCACTTGATTTTATGTGTTCAGTAGATTTTCTTTATATATTGTCCTTTCCTCATATTTATTGTTGATTTTGTTTCTGCCGAGTCTGTATTTTTCCCTTGTATTTTATTTTGATGAGTAGGATAGTTTGTCTCCTTTGTGGTTACCTTATTATTTACCCTTATTTTTCTAAATTTATAACTAATTTTTATTTCTTTGTATCGCCGTATCTTTCTCTCCACATGGAAGGTGTATGATCACATTTCTTAGTCCCTCTTTATTATTTTAATGTTGTCTTCTTTTATATAATAACATCGCCATTACCCTGTGTTGGGCTTTTTTTTTTTTTTTTTAATCTAGCTTTGTTTTCCTGTCTGGGTTGACTTCTGGTTGCTTTGCCCAGTGTTCTAGTCTTGGGTCAATACCTGATATTATTGATTTTCTAACCAAAGAACTCCCTTTAGTATTTCTTGTAGTTTTGGTTTGGTTTTTACGAATTCCCTCAACTTGCGTTTACCTGGAAATGTCTTAATTTCACCTTCATATTTAAGAGAGAGTTTTGTTGGATATGATTCTTGGCAGGCAATTTTTTTCCTTCAATTTTTTAAATATGTCATCCCATTGCCTTCTTGCCTGCATGGTTTCTGCCGAGTAGTCCGAGCTTATTTTCCTCGCTGCTCTTATAATTGTCTTCTTATCTTTGGTTTTGGCAAGCTTGATTATAATATGTCTTGGTGACTTTCTTTTAAGATTTACCTTATGTGGAGTTCGATGAGCATCTTGCATAGATATCATCTCATCTTTCACAAAATCAGGGAAGTTTTCTACCAACAAATCCTCAACAGTTTTCTCTGTATTTTCTGTTATCCCTTCCTGTTCTGGTACTCCAATCACTGGTAGGTTATTTCTCTTGATAGAGTCCCACATGATTCTCAAGGTTTCTTCATTTTTTTAAATTATTTTATCTGATTTTTCTTCAAATATATTAGTGCCAAGCGATTTATCTTCGAGTTCAGAAATTCTAGCTTCTACTTGCCAATTCTGCTCCTCTGACTTTCTATTGAGTTATCTAATTCTGTAATTTTATTGTAAATCTTCTGAATTTCTGATTGCTGTCTGTCTATGGATTTTTTCAGGTTATTAAACTTTTCATTATGTTCCTGAATAATCTTTCTGAGTTCTTCAGTTGCTTTATCTGTGTGTTCCTTGGCTCGTTCTGCGTATTGCCTCATTTCCTTCCTGATGTCCTGAAGGGTTCTATATATTAAACTTTTGTATTCCGCCTCTGGTAATTCCAGGAATGCACTTTCATCTGAAAGATCCCTGGATTCTGTTTTGAGAGCCTGTTGAGGTGATCATGGCCTGTTTTTTTACGTGACTTGGTATTGACTGTTGTCTCCGAGCCATCTGTAAGTTATTGTATTAGTTTATGCTTGCTTACTGTGTCATAGCTGCTTGCTTTGTTTTGTTTTGGTATACCCCTATGGGATTCTTGAGTGAGCTAGCTTGATTATTTTCACCTTTGGAGCTCTGGTATCCTGTCCCCAGCTGGCTAGAGCTGTTATCGGGTATATCAGTCTAGGAGTCCATTCAGTTTTCTTGTATGAATTCTGCTCAGGTTTCCAGGTAGCTGATCATCAAGTGTGTGGTACAGGCTCTGTCCTACAGTCTTAGAGGGGCAGGGGTGATTGGCGTATATACCCATATCTGATCGCAGCAGGGGGTCACGCTCTGAACAAGGCAGGGGGCTGAGAACCAACCCCCAAATGTCTCTGAGGAAAACGCCTCTCTGTTCCCTAGAGTGTGCTGGTGGGTGGGCTCTGCAGAGGGACCATGGGCACCCAAAGATTTTGTTGTAAGGACTGGAAGGTGCCAGTTATCCCTGGGCCCCTGTCGCAGGTGGCTGGGTGATCCAAGTGGAGCCACCAGTCCTTAGGTCCCTGTTGTGGGTAGGTGAGGACCTTGTTTAATAGGCAAAGAAATGTCAAATATCAAACACCCACCTCTCCACCGCACTGCTGAAGTCGTTGGAGTTTGCCAACAAGGGCCTATTCTCCTGAAATAGGCCCACACAGGTCCATGCAGAAAGGAAAGGTGCTCAAGGTCCACGGACGGCTTATGCCTGGACAGGTGCCACTTCTGTCCTGAGCTCCCCCAGTTAATGGAGCTAGCAAATTATCTTTTCCCCCCAGTTGGAAATTTTTTCCTTCCCCATGGCCGGGAGGACAGCTCCAGGTGCTCACCAGGGTCTATCTCAGGCCCAGGGATTCAGCCGCTGAAGCTGGTTTGGGGGCGGGGGGGGGGGGGCGGTAAAATATCTGCAAGTACTAAGCTTTTGCCAAGAGCGCCCTTCTCCTCAGGTTCCGGAGGTGTGAGCGGGCTGTGTGGCTGCTGCTTCTCCCTGAGGAAACTGCGGCCCAACGCTAGGACCAGCCCACTGCCTCTGCCGCTCTGGGAATGGTGCCTGAGGGCTCCCGGCAATTCAGGTTCAGCAACTCCTCTCCACTTCTGAACAGCCTCTTCCTTCCTCTGCCCCTCAGTTCGTTGTCTAAGCTTGGCTTTGATGCTCAGGGCTCCCAGCTTGTCCCAAATATACTCGTTTCACTTGTTTTTTCAGGTCTTTGTTGTAAAGAGGGCTTGATGGAAGCGTCTGTCTATTCTGCCATCTTGGCTCCGTCCACCGCTTTTTAAGCTTTTGAAGGAAGTGCCAGATCAATTTCCAAAGTGGTTGTTCCCATTTTACATGCCCACCAGCAGTGTATAAGTGTTCCAGTCTCTCTACAACCTCTCCAAGATTTATTATTTTGTGGTTTTTGGATTAATGGCAACCTTGTCGGGGTGAGGTGGTATCTCATTGTAGTTTTGATTTGCATTTCTCTAATGGTTAATGATCGTGAGCATTCTGTTAGCTGCCTGAATGTCTTCTTTGTTGAAGCACCTGTTCATGTCCTTTGCCCATTTTTTAATTGGATTATTTGTGTTTTCATTGTTGAGTTTTTGCAGTATCATGTAGATTTTGCAGTATCATGATCAGACACTGATCAGAATTGTCATAGCTAAAAACTTTTTCCCAGTCTGTATGTAATCTTTTTATTATTTTGGTGAAGTCTTTGGATGAGCATAGGTGTTTGATTTTTAGGAGCTCCCAGTTATCTAGTTTCTCTTTTGAAATTTGTGCATTGTTAGTAATGTTTTGTATACTGTTTATGCCATGTATTAGGGCCCCTAGCCTGGTCCCTATTTTTTCTTCCATGATCTTTATTGTTTTAGATTTTATATTTAGGTATTTGATCTATTTCGAGTTAGTTTCTGTGCATGGTGTGAGGTATGGGTCTTGTTTCATTTTTTTGCAGATGGATATCCAGTTAAGCCAGTACCATTTGTTAAAGAGACTGTCTTTCCCCAATTTAACAGATTTTGGGCCTTTGTCAAATATCAGCTGCTCATGTGGATGGATTTATGTCTGGGTTCTCAATTCTGTTCCATTGTTCTATGTATCTGTTGTTGTACCTACAACCACTTTTAAAAGATCTTCAGCAAAATTTTACTTTTGTGTGATATTAATATTTTTGGGTAATTTCTGCATTCTGTTGGATCACCTTTCTTTGGAATGGGTATAAATATGGATCTCTTCCAGTAGATGGCCCGGTAGCTGTCTTCCAAATTTCTTGGCTTAGAGAAGTTAGCATCTCCAATGCTACATCCTTTTGTTGAAACATCTCATTTGGTATTCCGTCAATTCCTGGAGCCTTCTTTTTCACCAATGCCTTCAGTGCAGCTTCAACCTCTTCCTTCAGTACCATCGATTCTTACCTCCTGAAATGGTTGAACATTGACTAACTCTTTTTAGTACAGTGACTCTGGTTGTTTTTTCCATCTTCTTTTGATGCTTCCTGCGTCATTTTTTATTTTCCCCATAGAATCCTTCAATATTGCAACTTAAGGCTTGAATTTTTTTTTCAGCTCTTTCGGCTTGCTTTCCTAACTCCAGGCCTTTGCACATTTCTTTATAGTACCTTACTTTGTCTTCTTGAGCTGCCCTTTGAAATCTTCTGTTCAGCTCTTTTAGTTCATTATTTCTTCCTTTCACTTTAGCTACTCTACATTTAAAAGCAAGTTTCAGAGTCTCTTCTTTTTTTTTTTTTTACTTATTTGCAGGATTTTCTTCTTTTCTTTTATTGTACTTTAGATGAAGATTTACAGAAAAAGCTAGTTTCTCACCAATTAGTACACACATTGTTCTATGACATTGGTTAACAACCCCACAACATGTCAGCTCTCTCCCTTCTCAACCCTGGGCTCCCCATTACTAGCTTTCCTGTTCCCTCCTGCCTTCTAGTGCCTGCCCCCGGGCTGATGCGCTCCTTTAGCCTTCTTTTGTTCCATGGGACTGTTCAATCTTTGGCTGAAGGGTGAACTCCAGGAGTGACCTCATTACTAAGCTGAAAGGGTGTATGGGGGTCATATTCTCAGGGTTTCTCCAGTCTCTGTCAGGCCAGCAAGTCTACTCATTCTTTTTGAGTTAGAATTTTGTTCTACATTTTTCTTCAGCTCTGTCCAGGACCCTCTATTGTGATCCCTGTCAGAGCAGTCAGTAGTGGTAGCCAGGCACCATCTTGTTGTACTGGTCTGAGTCTGGTGGAGGCTGTAGTAGATGTGGTCCATTAGTCTTTTGGACTAATCTATCCCTTGAATCTTTAGTTTTCTTCATTCTTCCTTGCTCCCGAAGGGGTGAGACCAGTGGAGTATCCTGGATGGCCATTCAGAGGGTTTAAGACCCCAGACACTACTCACCAAAGTAGAATGTACAACATATTCTTTATAAACTTTGATATGCCAATTGATCTAGATGTTCCCTAAGACCATGGTCCCCACAGCCTTCAGCCCAGCAATTCGGTCCCTCAGGCAGTTTAGATGTGTCTATGGAGCTACCTTGATCTTGCCCTGTAGAGGTTGTGGGGGCTTCCCCAGTACTGTGTACTGTCTTACCCTGCACCAAATTTCCTACCTGTTGTTGTTGTTGTTAGGTGTCATCAAGTCGGTTCTGACTAACGGTGATACTATGCACAACAGAACGAAACACTGCCTGGTCCTGAACCATCCTTACAATCATTGTTATGTTTGAGCTCATTGTTGCAGCCACTGTGTCAATCAATCCACCTCGTTTAGGGTCTTCCTCTTTTCCACTGACCCTGTACTCAGCCAAGCACGATGTCTTTCTCCAGGGACTGATCCCTCCTGAAAACATGTCCAAAGTATGTAAGATGCAGTCTCACTGTCCTTGCTTCTAAGGAGCATTCTGGTTGTACTTCCTCCAAGACAGATTTGTTCATTCTTTTGGCAGTCCACAGTATATTCAGTATTCTTTGCCAGCACCACAATTCAAAGGCGTCAATTCTTCTTCTGTCTTCCTCATTCATTGTCCAGCTTTCACATGCATATGATGCGATTGAGAATACCATGGCTTGGGTCAGGTGCACCTTAGTCTTCAGGGTGACATCTTTGGTCTTCAACACTTTAAAGAGGTCCTTTGTAGCAGATTTACCCAATGCAGTGCATCTTTTGATTTCTTGACTCCTGCTTCCATGGCTGTTGATTGTGAATCCAAGTAAAATGAAATCCTTGACAACTTCAATCTTTTCTCTGTTTATCATGATGTTGCTCATTGGTCCAGTTATGAGGATTTTTGTTTTCTTTATGTTGAAGTGCAATCCATACTGAAGGCTGTGGTCTCTGATCTTCATTAGTAAGTGCTTCAAGTCCTCTTCACTTTCAGCAAGCAAGGTGGTGTCTTCTGCATAACACAGGTTGTTATTGAGTCTTCCTCCAATCCTGATGCCCCGTTCTTCTTCAAGTTTCTACCTATTTATTGCCTATTAAGTACTTTTCCATCCCCACCCCTCCCCTCCCTCATAACCATCAAAGATTGTTTCTTTTTGAATGTAAACCTTTTCTTGAGTATTTACAGTAGTCTTCTCATACAATATTTGTCCTTTTGTGATTGACTTATTTCACTCAGCATAATGTCCTCCAGATTCATCCATGTTATGAGATGCTTCAAAGAGTCATTGTTGTTCTTTAGCGTTGCCTAATACTTCATTGTATGTATGCACCACAGTTTGTTTATCCATTCGTCTGGTGATGGGCATCTAGGTTGTTTCCATCTTTTTGCTATTGTGAACAATGCTGCAATGAACATGAGTGTGCACATGTCTATCCGTGTGACAAGTCTTATTTCTCTAGGGTATATTCCTAGGAGTAGGATTGCTGAATCGTATAGTATTTCTATTTCTAGCTTTCTAAGGAAGTGTCATATAGTTTTCCAAAGTGGTTGCATCATTTTGCATTCCTGCCAGCAGTGCATAAGAGTTCCGATCTCCCTGCATCCACTCCAACATTTGTTTATTTCGTTTTATTGACTCATGCCAGTAATGCCAGGGTGAGATGGTATCTCCTCATGGTTTTGATTTGCATTTCTCTAGTAGCTAGAGATCATGAGCATTTCCTCATGTGTCTGTTGACCGCTCGAACGTCTTCTTTGGTGAAATGCCTGTTTCACTTCCTTTGCCCATTTTTTAACTGCATTATTTGTCTTTTTGTTCTAGAGGTGTTGAATTTTCTTGTAGATTTTAGAGATTAGACCTTTGTCTGATTTCTAATAGCCAAAAGTTTTTTTCCTAGTCTGTATGTTCTCTTTTTACTCTTTTGGTGAAGTCTTTTGATGAGTATAAATGTTTAATTTTTAGAAGATCCCGGTTATCTAGCTTATCTTCTGGAGTTGCATGTTGTTGGTTGTGGTTTGTATCCTGTTAATGCTGAGTATTAGGGCTTTTAGCATCGATCCTATTTTTTCTTCTATGATCTTCATGGTTTTTGGCTTTGGATTTAGGTCTTTCATCCATTTTGAGTTAGTTTTTGTATATGGTGTGAGGTATGGGTCCTGTTTCTTTTTTTTTGCAGACGCACATCCAGTTTTGCCAGCACCATTTGTTAAAAAGATTGTCTTTTCCCCATTTGATGGACTTTGGGCCCTTGTTGAAGATCAGGTGACCATAGGTGTGGATGGATTTACATCTGGGTTCTCGATTCTGTTCTATTGGTCAATGAATCTGTTGTTGTACCAGTTCCAGGCTGTTTTGACTACTGTAGCTGTATAGTATAGGTTCTGAGGTCAGGTAGTGCGAGTCCTCCTACTTTATTCTTCTTCAATAGTGTTTTACTTATCCAGGCCTTCTTCCCATTCCATATAAAGTTAATGATAAGTTTTTCCATCTCTTTAAAGAATGTTGTTGGTATTTGGATCGGGATTGCTTTGGGTAGAATTGTCATTTTCACAATGTTGAGTCTACCTATCTGTGAGCATGGTATGTTTTTTCATTTATGTAGATCGCTTTTAGTTTCTTGCAGTAGAGTTTTGTAGTTTTTTTTGTATAGGTCTTTTACACTCTTGGTTAGATTTATTCCCAAGTATTTTATTTTTTTAGGGGCTATTATAAATGGTATGGTTTTCTTGATTTCCTTTCATTGTTCCCTTTACTGGTGTATAGGAATCCAACTGATTTTTGTATGTTTATCTTGTATCCGGCAACTCTGCTGAATCTTTCTATTAGTTCCAGTAGTTTTCTTGTGGAGTCTTTTGAGTTTTCTAAGCATAGTTTCATATTATCCACAAATAGGGACAGTTTAAAGTCTTCATTACCAATTCCGATCCCCTTTATTTCTGTTTTTTGCCTTATTGCTCTAGCTAGAACTTCCAACACAATGTTAAATAGAAGTGGTGATAAAGGGCCTCCTTGTCTTGTTCCTGTTCTCAAGGGGAATGTTTTCAGCCTTTCTCCATTAAGAATGATTTTGTCCGTTGGTTTTGCATATATGCCCTTAATTATGTTGAGAAATTTTCCTTCCATACCTATTTTATTGAGAGTTTTTATCAGGAATGGGTGTTGGACTTTATCAAATGTTTTTTCTGCATTGATTGAGGTGATCATGTGATTCTTTTCTTTCTTTTTATTTATGTGGTGGATTACATTGATTGACTTTCTAATGATGCACCATCCTTGCATACCTAGTATGAATCCTACTTAGTCGTGGTGTATTACTTTTTTGATATGATGCTGAATTCTATTAGCTAGAATTTTGTTGAGAATTTGCATCTATATTCATGAGAGATATTGCTCTGTGATTTTCTTTTTTTTCTGGTGTCTTTGTCTGGTTTTGGTATCAGGGTTATGCTGGCTTCATAGAATGAATTTGGAAGTATCACTTCCTTTTCTATGTTCTGAAATAGTTTGAGTAGTACTGGTGGAAGCTCTTCTCTGAATGTTTGGTAGAGTTCTCCAGTAAAGCCATCTGGGCCAGGGCTTTTTTGTAGGGAGTTTTTTTTTTTTCTTTAATTACCTGTCAATCTCTTCTCTTGTTATGGGTCTGTTCAGATTTTCAACATCATTTTCTGTTAGTTTGCATAGGTAGTGTGTTTCTAGAAATTTGTCTATTTCCTCTAGGTTTTCAATTTTTTTTGAGTATAGTTTTTCATAGTACTCTGTTATGATCCTTTTTATTTCAGTTGGGTCTGTTGTAATGTCCCCCATTTCATTTCTTATTTGGGTTATTTGCATCCTCTCCTGTTTTTCTTTTGTCAGTTTGGCCAGTGGTTTGTCAATTTTGCTGATCTTCTCAACAAAATTGGTTTTGTTGATTCTTTCTATTGTTTTTCTATTCTGTAGTTCATTTATTTCTGCTCTGATCTTTATTACTTCCTTTCTTCTGGTGGCTGTGGGCTTCTTTTGCTGTTCTTTTTCTGTTAGTTCAACTTGTGTAGCTAATGTTTTGATTTTGTCCTTTTCTTCTTTTTTGATGTGTGCATGTATTGCTATAAATTGACCTCTGAGGACTGCCTTTGCTGTGTCCCAAAGGTTTTGGCATGATGTGTTTTCATTCTCACTTGATTCTAGGAGTTTTTTAAATTCAATCTCTGATTTCTTCTATTACCCAATGGTTTTTGAGCAGGGTGTTATTCAGTTTCCATGTAATTGATTTTTTTTTTCCTTACCCTTCCTGTTGTTAATTTCTATTTTGACAGCATTGTGGTCAGAGAAGATACTTTGTATTATCTCAAGGTATTGGATTTTGTTGAAGATTGCTCTGTGGCCTAAGATGTGGTCTATTCTGGAGAATGTTCCATTTGTGTTGGAAAAGAATGTGTACTTTGCACCTGTTTGGTGGGGGTGTTCTATAAATGTCTATGAGGTTGAGTTGGCTGATTGTGCTCTTTAGCTCTTCTGTATTTTTGTTGAGTTTCTTTCTAGATGTTCTATCTTTTACTGAGAGTGTCAGAGTCTCTTCTGACATCCATTTTGGTCTTTTTTTTTTTCCTTTCCTGTATTTTTAATGCTTTATTCATGTCTGACGTCCTCGATGTTGTTCCACAACTCATCTAGTCTTCAGTCATTAGAGTTCAATGTGTCAAATTTATTCTTGAGATGGTCTCTAAATTCAGGTGGGATATACTGAAAGTTGTACTCTGGCTCTCGAGGGCTTGTTTTAATTTTCTTCAGCTTCAACTTGAACTTGCATATGAGCAACTGATGATCTGTTTCACAGTTGGCCCCTGGCCTTGTTCTGCCTGAGGATATTGAGCTTTTCCATTGTCACTTTCCACAGATGCAATCAATTTGATTCCTGAGTATTCCACTTGGTGAGGTCACAGGTACAGTTGGTGTTTATATTGTTGAAAAAAGGCATTTGCAATGAAGAAGTTGTTGGTCTTGCAAAATTTTATCATATGATTTCCAGTGTTGCTTCTATCACCAAGACCATAGTTTCCAACTACTGATTCTTCTTTTTTATTTCCAGTTTTCACATTCTGATTACCAGTAATTATTAATGCATCTTGATTGCATGTGTGATCAATTTCAGATTGCAGAAGCTGGAAAAATCTTCAGTTTCTTCGTCTTTGGCCTTAGTAGTTGGTGTGTAAATTTGAATAATAGTCATATTAACTGGTCATCCTTGTAGGCATAGGGATGTTATCCTATCACTGACAGCGTTGTACTTCATGATAGATCTTGAAATGTCCTTTTGGATGACAAATGCAACACCATTCCTCTTTAATTTGTCATTCCTAGCACAGTAGACTATATGATTATCCAATTCAAAATGGCCAGTACCAGTCTATTTCAGCTCACTAATGCCTAGGATATTGATCTTTATTTGGTCCATTTCATTTTTGACAATTTCCAGTTTTCCTAGATTCATACTTCATATGCTCCACATTCCTATTATTAATGGATGATTGCTGCTGTTTCTTCTCATTTTGAGTCATGCCACTTCAGCAAATGAAGGTCTAGAAAGCTTGACTCCATCCACATTATTAAGGTCGACTTCACTTTGAGGAGGCAGCTCTTCCCCAGTAGTATTTTAAGTGCCTCTCAACCTATATCTTCCAGCACTATATCAGGCAATGTTTTGCTGCTATTCATAAGGTTTTCACTGGCTAATTTTTTCAGAAGTAGACCACCAGGTCCTTCTTCCTAGTCTATCTTAGTCTGGAAGTTCAGCTGAAATGTCTTCACCATGGGTGACACTGCTGGTATTTGAAATACTGGTAGCATAGCTTCCAGCATCACAGCAACACATGAGCCACCACAGTATGACAAACTGACAGATGCATGGGGCCCTTAAAATTTACGGCTTAGAAAACCGTATGGGGTGATTCTACTTCATCACATGGGGTCACTATGAGTCAAAAATCGACTCAACAGCACCTAACAACAGCATCAGCACCCTCCACACCACTACATCCATCCTCAGGTCCAGCAAGGAGGAGTGAGGGGAGGCCATCTCTGGAGAGAGGATTCCCCCTCCAGTTGGGGGTGGCTATGCCCTGCAGGGCCAACAACTGCTAGGCCAGGAAGTCCTTCTAACCTAGCAGCCATCACTCTGCTGAAATTTGAGTTCTTGAGTGACCTGAGTGACCCTAATTCTCCCACAGGATTTACTTCCCTCCCTTCATCCCACCACAAAGGAAACTGGGGGTCAGGGGTCAGGACAGAGAAGGCCAAGTTCATGTGCTCATACTTGGAGGC
Organism: Elephas maximus indicus; assembly: GCF_024166365.1. Classification (NCBI taxonomy): domain Eukaryota; kingdom Metazoa; phylum Chordata; class Mammalia; order Proboscidea; family Elephantidae; genus Elephas; species Elephas maximus. The sequence goes on along the minus strand of NC_064837.1, from coordinate 44,112,015 downwards.
ATGAGCAAACAGGGAATGGCTCTGACCTACAACTGGCAGTGGGGCCAGAATGGAAGGACGAATCCCCATGTTCCAAAAGAAAAAACTGAGGCTTGAAGGGGTGGTTCCACCTGTCTAAAGCCATCTGGGACCAGGTTTGTCCTGCTGCTCCTTCTGCCCACCCCCTTTTCCAGGGTCTCCAACTTCCTCAGCTTCAACTGCAGATCTCTTCCAAGGGAAGCCCCTTGAGATTTCTGATGCTCTCTGTGACCCATCTCTCTCTCCTTCTTTCTCCCCTCAGGAGGGTTGGGCTTCCTGAAGGAATATAGTGACCTTTGACCCTGATGGTAGCCACTGCCAGCTCTGCCTAGTGGCCTCACCTGGATAACTGTTCACCTCTACAGCTGACTCAATGGACTCTCTGAAGCAAGTTTTGTTTCTTCTCTGAGCCTCAGTTTCCAAAGGGCCCCTTTCAGTACTGCAGTATTTTGTTTTATGAAGTCCATCTAGCTGGTGGAATGGAGGTTGGGGCTTACTGCACATAGAGGGTTGGGCAGTGCCCACAAAGGGAAGTGGGAGTAGAGATAGTAGCGCCATTTTGAGATCACCATGGCAGTTCCTGGTCTTCCTCGTATTATTTTTTTTTACTGACTTTCTCTTCCCTAGGCCTGGCCCTGCTAACTGGGAAAAGGAAAACTGGGGAAGGGGCACTGGGGGAAGGCAGCAGAAGGAATGTGAGGACCCTCAGTCTTTCCTCATGGCACCTGTCTGGCAGCCTTTGACCATCTCTCCCATCTCCACTGCCAGCTGAGGAAGGAGGCGTGTCCCCACTCTGGACGCTGCCGTTTATGGGGAGACACAGGCCATGCCCCTTAGGGAGCCCCAGTCTAACAAGGAGGCATGGCCCCTGCCGCAGACCCCTTTGAAAGCACAGATCTGGCAGAAGATAACTCTTCCCCCAGGCCTACTGACATCAAGACATGAAGACTGACTTTTCCAACACCAGGACTTGGCATCTGCCCTAGCTCCTGGGGGCTCACAGAGGGTAAGATCCAGGTCTGGACCACCCTGTGAGTGAGCCACTAAGGCTGGGAGGGGTGGGCAGAGCCCACTCCCAGGGGCACTAGGAAAGGGGCAGAAATCCAACAGGTTGAATTTTCGAGAAATACGCCCGAATCAAGCATATTTTCTCAGCCAGCCCAAGTGTGGTTTTAAATGGAAAACACAGCCCATAAGGGAAAAACATGTTTAGATGAACAGAGCCCCTCCTTCCCCTCCTGCCTGCCTGGGAGCTTGCTTTCTGCTAAGGCAAACATATGATTATATTTATTTCTCGGGCTTGGGAGGCCTGATTGGCATCCCGTCCCTCCTCCCAGCTGGGGGCATGAAGATCTCGGCTTCACCACAAGCGGATTCTTCTCTCCAGAGCTTGGGGTAACAGAAAGTTACTGGGCTCGGGGAGGGGGAAAATCAGGGTTGAAGCCCCTGTGGTGCGTTACCTGGAGTAACTCTGAGTGAGCCTCAGTTTTCTCCATTTATAAAGTGTAAGTGATCAGGCCTCCCCCTGTAGTATCCAGCCTCAAAATGGCCCTCAAAGAACCTCACCTCCTGGTATTCATGCTTTTCTGTAGTCCCCTCCCACATCGATTAAGGCTAACCTGTGTAACCAATAGAATATTGAAGAAATAAATATTGCAGTATGTGACTTCTGAGGCTAGGTCATAAAAGAATTGTGGCTTCCTCCTGGTACTCTCCTGATCTCTTGCTCTGGGGGAAACCAGTGGCCACGTTGTGAGAATACTCAAGCAATCCTATGGAGAGGTCCATATGCCAAGAAACCGAGGTCTGCAGCCAACAGCATGAATCAGCAGACCAACCATGTGAGTCAGCCATCTTGGAAGTGGATTCCCTGGCTCCAGTTGAGCTTTCAGGTGACTGCAGCCTCAGGTGACATCTGACTGCAACATCTTGAGAGGTCTCTAGCCAGAACTACCCAGCTAAACTGCTCCCGGCTTCCTAACCCACAAAACTGTTTGAGATAACAAATGGTTGAAGTTGTTTTAGGCCTCCAAGTTTTGGAGTAATTTGTTATGCTGCAATAGATAACTATAATATACCCAAACAGTCCCTAATCCTTCTGGCCTGGACCACACTAGCAGCTGCCCTCCTGGTCTATGAGTCTCAGGTCCCTCTGTTTAGTTTCTGCCATCCCTCCAATGCTAGAACCAGCCCTCTTTAGCTTTTCTTTCCTGTTAGTGTGTGTCCTAAACTTGCCTGAGTTTAGCAATCACTTGGGACCCTTCTTCAAAATATGTAGTCTCTCTAGAGGGTCTGAATCGTTTCAGGGACTCTCATGACACAGCTACTTTGGAAAACTTTAACCTACGTAGAAACTTCTTACACAGTTCCTAGCATAGCAGTTATTCAACAGATATTTATTTTTTCAAAAGTTCTGTTTCCACCCCATCTTCTCATGGGACACCACATAGTAAACACACGCCATGAACGAGGAACTGTGCTAAACGTTAGCATATTTAATTCTCACATCTCTGAAGTGGTCAGGGCTAGGAAGCTGGGAGGCCAGGGGTTTGAACCCAGCCCCTTCCCACTCCAAAGCCCATTCTTAACACTCTCTCACATCGCCTGTCATGGGAAGCCATCATCACCCACTGAGTCTGGTGGCCCCCTGAGAACTGCCTTCAGACCCTTTTCTCACTGTCCTCCCTGCTCATTCCACTGTGCCTGAGTTCAATACACAGTCCTGCCACCTCCTGTATGCCAGGCGATCTCTCCCTGTCTCCCAGCCACACCCCATTAAATTTCACACCAGCTGTTCTCAGCCCTCGTCCCTCCTCTTCATCCCAGCCAAACTCTATAGCCCCCGGCCTGTCCAAGCTGCCTCACTTATTCTCAGCCCTGCTTTTCTGTCCCTGGGTCTAGGCTGGGGCCCCAGGTGATCTGTCTGGATGCCCCTGTCCATGCTCACCCAATGTAAAGGCTCCACAAGAGCCAGAGACTCTACACAGAGGTTGCTCAGTTCTGTTGCAGCCCTGGCAGCAGGTGTATGACTTTGAGTCAATCACTTGATTCTTATGAGCCTCAGTTTCCTCATTCTTACAATGGGCATCTAAAGCCTACCTCTAATGGGTCATGGTGAGGTTTAGATGAAATTGTGACTTTGAAAAGCACCTTATAAATTGCAAAGTGCTATATAAATGTGGCGAAGTGGCTAAGAGTTCAGCTGCTCACCAAAAGGTCGGCTGTTGGAATCCATCAGCTCTTCCTTGGAAACCCTACGGGGCAGTTCTACTCTGTCCCATAAAGTCACTATTAGATGGCAAAGGGTTGGTAGATGTGGGCTTTTTCCAGCACTGTCCCCTCCTACTCCACCCCACATGCGTTGCTGCAGTCGCCTTTTTTTTTCATTGAGGTCAAATTCACAGAACATAAAATTCACACTTTTAAAGTGTACACTTCAGTGGCATTTAGCACATTCAATGTTGTGAAACTACCACCTCCAGGGTCTATGTTAAACCAAAACAAACAAACAAATCATTGCTGTATAGTCAATTCCTGACTCACAGGACCCTATAGGACAGAGTAGAGCTGCCCCATAGAGTTTCCAAGGCTATAATCTTTACAGAAGCAGACTGCACATCTTTCTCCCGAGGAGCAGCTGATGGGTTCCAACTACCGACCTTTCGGTTAGTGTCAGAGCGCTTAACCACTGCGCTTCCAGAGCTCCTGATTTATGTTAGTTCTCTTTGAAATAGCATGCCCTGTTACACTGCCAAGTCTTTTTCATGATATTTCCACTGCCTGTCTTGCTCCTATTCATCCTTCTCAGCCCTGCTCAAGTGTCACTGCCTCCATGAAGCCCTCTACTTCTTCCTCTGGCAGTATTAGTGCCTTCCGCCCACTTTGTGGATGCCTTGACTGTTCTTGTCATCCCGCTTTGTAATTTTCTGCTTCTGTATCTACCTCCCCCAATGGACCATCTTAGTCACCTCTGCATCTCTAGTGCATGTAGCAGGCACTCAATAAATGCACACTAGATTTGCTCTCCCTGCTATACATTCCAGTCCTGCTTCGTAGTAGTTTGCTGCTTTCCCTTGCTTCCAGATAAAAACAAAACGAACAACAACAAAAAAGATAGGTCTTCAGAATTCACTCCCCATCCCTCCAAAAAAAATCTCCATCAATTACCTGCCTTTGCAAAAGGAGCTGAAAACGAGGCGTGACTGTGGTCTGGCTCTCAGCCTTTCTTCTGGGGCCCAGGACAGACAAGAAAGGCATGGGGAGGGGTGCAGGCTGGTAGAAGGCTCCAGCACCCCACCCCCACCCCTGGGGAATTGGCTTTGGCTCCACTGTTGTGGGGGTGGGGGTGGGGGTCTCAGTGTTTGATTTTCTGGCATTTCATTCATGCCTTGGAAGTTGGCTTGGGCTGTCAGGGAATCTGGGGAGGGGAGCCAAGCTGGTCGCAGGAGATGTCTCCAGGAACAGTCCCTGCCATCTCATTGGCCTCCTTGCTGTGCTGCCGAGGGCAAGATCAAACATCAAACGCGCCTGGCTGGTGCCTGGGCTAATGGAGTTGGGCAAGCATCTTCCAGATGTGTGCAGCTGTTTTCTCTAATTCCCCATCCAGAGTTTTGGACTTGGAGACCCATGCCTGTGGGTCCCAGGTCTCCAGGTCCCCAGGTTTGGAGCTGAAAGCCTGGCCTCCCCTTTTCCCACCCATGACACAGTCCTTCACTGATGGAGACTCTCTCACCTCCCTCTCTTCCCCTTCTCCCATTTAAGGATTCATTTAATGCACTATCAACCGGGAAGTCCTTCTTGCTGTCTAGCCAGCATCCTTCCTGCTGTAATAGTATATCTCCTGGGACTGGAGGAAGGTAGGGGAGGAGAAACTATCTCAGACAGTGAGGAAGAAAAGAGAGATGCTCCGGATTGTTTGAGAGGGGGAAATGTGGGCAGATAATGAAATATGTGGAGCTCAAGTTAATTTGAAAATAGGAGCACTCCACTTCAAGGCACTCAGCTGTTCAAGAGGATATCAGCCTCTTAGCCGCCTAAGTCCCTCTGCCCAAATGCTATAAGCTTCTAATAAGGTTGTAATACAATTGAATTTATTACAAACTTGATTGTTTACAGAAATGTACCCAGCTGCAGACATGAACTGGGAGGACTGACCCCGTGGGAAGGCAGGAAGGCTGGAGAAATAGATGAGAAGGGAGAGGACGGGAGGAGGTGGAAGGAGGGATGGTGCCCATTATCAAAGAGCTCACAGTATAAGGATGAGGAAAGAGGGACAGTGAGGAGGGAGGAAGGAGGGATGCAAAGAAACGACAGGAAGGAAGGGAAAAGAAAAAAGGGGAAAGGGACACTGTCTTAGTCATCTAGTGCTGCGATAACAGAAAAACCACAAGTGGGTGGCTTTAAGGAAGAGAATTTTATTTTCGCACAGTCCAGAAGGCTAGGAGTCCAAATTCAGGGCGTCGGCTCCAGGGGAAGGCTTTTTCTCTCTGTCGGCTCTGGAGAAAGGTCCGTATCATCAATCTTCCCCTGGACTAGGAGCTCCTCCGCGCAGGAACCCTGGGTCCAAAAGATGTGCTCTGCTCCTGGTGCTGCTTCCTTGGTTCTATGAGGTCCTCCCTGTCAGCTTGCTTCCATTTCCTTTTATCTCTTGAAAGATAAAAGGTGGGGCAGGCCACATCCCAGGGAAACTCTCTTTACATTGGATCAGGGATGTGACCTGGGTAAGGTTGCCACAATTCCACCCTAGTCCTCTTTAACATAAAATTACAATCTCAAAACGGAGGACAAGCACATTATACTAGGAATCATGGCCTAACCAAGTTGACACATATTTGGGAGGGACACAATTCAATCTATGACAGACACCATGAAGAGAATGAAGGAGGAAAAGATGCTTGAAGAAGGAGTGGGAGAGGAGAAGAGGATTGGACAAGAAAACAACTTCAGAGAGACAGAGGGCAAACTCAAGAGGAAATACAAGGCAAAGGGGGTGTCAAAAGGAAAGAAAGAAGAGTAGAGAAAGGCAGAGACAAGGAGACAGAAGAAGCAGGGAAGGGGAGGTAGGGAGTGGGGAGAGAGGAAACCCTGCAGAAAGCGGGGAGGTAGACATCTGTCAGGGGAGGAGATCCAGGGTGCTAGCCCCCAATCACCCTCAGAGGCGTAGAGATGGTGGAGGATCAGGAAATTCTTGAGAGAACTAGCCTGAGGGATGGCTGTCTGAGGAAGAGAGAGGAGTGTCTTCTCCAGGCTGCAGGGCTGGATGGTTAACAGGCGATCGTCCTCCTCCATAGTCATGTCCCCAGGGCTTTGCCAGGAGGCCGCTGGGCATCTGCAGAATCTTGAGCAAGTTGCCCCATCTGTGAGGTGGTGGAGGATTGCTCTGCCCTCATATCTCCCAGGAAGAGTGTGGATTTGGAATGGAATTATCTAGCTGGGAGCTGGAAGGACCATCCTTCAGCCAAGTCTGCCCCTCAGTTTTCAGCTGAGGAACCAGGGGTCAGAAAGGGGGAGATAGTGTTTCCAGGTTACCTAGTGAGACAGGACCAGGGGTGGGATTAGAACGTGAGCCATCTCACTCCAAGCGCTGTGCTCATTCTGCAACACCACTGAAAGTAAAAACATCAAAGGACTTTGAAACTGGTTTCTAAGGTGGCAGAAGAGCCGGAGGAAGGGCAGGGGGGGTTCCACTCACCCAGGCCCTGGCAGTCAGTCTGTGAACTTCCATCTCTCCACAGTCCTGAGGAGACCTCATCCCCAGTTCTATGAGAGAGCGCTGTGTGGAGAATGGCTCCATTGGTTCCTTGCTGAACCCAGGCCTTAGAGGGAGAGGGTGCATGGACCCCTCACACAGGTCGAGGTAGTGGCCAGGTAGGAAGGACACTGTGGGGGTGAGTTAGGGGAGGGGCAGAAGTTCCAGAGGCGGGCTTTCCCGGGTTGGCACTTGTGATGTAAATGTGCGACATGTTTCTTCAAGAAGGCTTATTAGATTGACCAGAGCAGTGGGCTGGCTTTTCTGGCAGAGTCCTAGTTGGACTGAGAGCCCTGCAAGCCTGTCTCCTCTGCTATGTGCTCCACATCATATTGTCTTTCTCCTCAGCTGTCCACTTCCTCACCCCGACACAGAGAGACACAAACTCATTCATTTATTCAACAAACGTGAGCAATCCTCACGTGTCAGGCACTGCCCTAGGCTCTGGGCATCCACTACCATGGCTTGGGGAGACTGAGCTTGTTGAAGGCAGGGGCACAGCCTTGGCTATCCTTAAACTCCACCCCTCAGCCCAGTGCCTGGCACAGAGCAGGAGCCCAATGAGATAATGAATTATGCGCTTAGAAGATCTCAAACCGTCCTAAGCCAACACAAGAATTTATGGTTCAGCATAACTGAAAGTTCCTGGAGTAGGATTAGGGTCAAGGTCCAGGCAAAGCTAGGTGCTGGTGCTAAATATTGCCCTTGAGCATCTCTTGGCTCTGTTTTATTCTTGTCTTGGCTTTATTCTCAGCCAACCTCTACCAAGGGGTGGCAAGAAGATATACAGTCGGTAGAACTCCCAGCAGACAGAGAGCACCTTCTTCCCGATAGTCCCAGGGAAAGCCCCAGGGCTGACTCTCAGCAGACAGATTTAGTGATGTGCCCATCCTTGAACCAATTTCATGACCAGGGGTATTATACACACTAATCCATCAGGTCTGGTTACATGACTGTCCGCAGAGCAGACAGAAGAGTGAAAGTAAGTTCTCCCCACAAAAGACTTGGGAAGAGGAGGTTTCCCATAAGCAAAAGAAGGGTAAAGTGGTGCTGGGCAACAGATGCCCATAACAAATGAATATGTGACTGGATAAATGAAGTAGGCCTTGAAGAGCGAATAGGAGTTCACCAGGGAGGAAGAAGAAAGAGGGTTACCTTATACGGATACGTACACACCGAGAGTCTGGCTTCACATTTACTTTATTCTCATCTCTTATGTCTGTCCCCATCTGTGTGTCTGGATCATCCCGGAAGCCCCAGAGGGCAGGGATAATGTCTGCTACATTCCATCTGGGCACTGCCCAGGCCTGTCCATTTAGACGCTTAATCAAGGTTGTTTGCACTCTGCAGCTACCCTTCCCTGCAAGCACGGTGCTCTCTCCCTCCCCAAGCAGATCTGGACTAAGCCGGGCCACTGTCCAGTTCCTGGGGAGAGGGTAGGGCAGTGAGGAGCCAGAGACACGGGAAGGGGTGATGGGGACCCACTACCCCTAATCTCTTCTGTTCATTCGAGGGCACCTCCCTGCCCTGCCAGCATTGCAGAGTCCTTAAAAATCACTTGTGAATTGTAAACGTAAGAATCCAACTTTAAAGAAAGATTTTTGCAAAAGGAACAAACACATACACCTGCTCCTGCCAGTCCTTGAGCACACGTATAAGGAGCTCTGACAGAGTAGCAATCCCACTTTTCATACTCATTACTCGCCCCACGCTGCCCCTTGCTTTCTAAGTATAGTTCATAATGGTCGCGTAAAGTCCATAGAGGGACCACACCTCCTTTGACTTCCCTGTTCCTCTACCAGTGGCTGCTTAGGCTGCTGTGGGTTCATTCATAGATTCATTCATTTATTCAGGCATTCATTCACCCTCACTTTGCAGGAAGACACAGAAGGAAGTTATAGACACAGTCACGCCCCTCCCCAAGGGGCTCAGTGCCCAAGTAGGGAAGAAAAGGAAATCACAGGTGTGCCCGAGTGCAGAGGGCTTCCTGGAGGAGGTGATGCCTGTGCCTCTGTGTTGGGAAAGATGAGTAGAAGGGGGTGTCAGCCTCAAAGGGGGTCATGGTGAGGTGATGAGGCTGTAGAGAAAGGCAGAAACTCTGTGCACCTCTGGCTGAGAGCTTTTTCTTTCCCCTCTTCTGCCAGCATGTCTTCATTCATTCGTTTGCTTCTCCTTCTGGCAACTCATTCATGTTTACCTGCCTCCCTGAGAGCCAGGCACAGGGCCAGGCACTGCGCAGCTCAACAGGAATCTTCTATCAGGAGCTGGTGGGGTGGAGCCGCTGGCAGCACTCTGTCTCAGACCCAGGGGGTGAAGGAGTAGGAGGGTCAAAGGGAAGGAAGGGGTGAGAGAAGAGAGTTATTTTTATTTTGGAGGAAAGATAGCCTTGTGCCATCTGAGAGCTGGAGTTGGGCTAAAATTAGGATCATGCCATAGGTCCCCATAAAGCTTGGGTGACACCGTAACCCATTGCTGGCCCACTGGAGGAGGGGCCTTCCAGGCTGACTGGAATGGGAAAAAAAAAAGAGGGACCTCAAAAGGCAGAGGAAAGAGAGAAAAGCCACGAGGGAAATTACACGTTTCCGAAGTCGCCTGGGCTGCAGTAATGAGAACCAGAGAAGGGGCTAATGGAGATCAGATTGCCCGGGGGCTGGCTCCCAGCAGCCCCTTCCCCAGCGAGCTGGAAGCAGAGGTCTGGGGACAGGATGTAGATGGGAAAGGGCCACTCCCCCCACCTGGTCCATCCCTTAATCTCAGCTGGAGTCGAGGGTGTTGAAGCTGCAGGGGGAGGACCAGGTGGACTGTATGGAACAGGAGGCAGCCAGAGGTGGAAGGGGAGCAATGCTGGCCATAGCCAGCTCCTATGTTTCGGGCTGTACAGGAGGCCGCTCAGTCAGTGGGCCAGCACCCTGCCTCGGCACCAGGCCCTCTGGCTGTGAAGGGACAGCTGTGGAGCACCCAGAGGAAGAAGAGAAGCTAGGCCGCACCCCCGGGGGACTCCCAGCCTAATGAAAGAGACACGGTCTAGGAAACCCCAGTCTGCATAGGGGAAACAGCCCTTGCCCTTGGGGAGTCTCAGTCTGATGAGCAAAGTGACTGTGCAAAGGTCCCAGAAGCTGGTGGCAGAATGATGCTATGTACCCGAAAGCGCTGACAACAAGGAGGTAGGATAAGGAAGAAAAAAAATCTAGTGCTACCACTATTGATATTTCTATTGCTAGTACTGCTAATAGTAACAATAACAACAATCTTGAGTTGGCACTTATTTGGGCCCAGCCCTTGGTCAAGAGTTTTGTACACATTTAACTTCATTTAATCTTTGCAACAACCTTAGGAGGAAAGGACTGGCATTGCCACCATTTTACACATGGGGAAGACAAGGTTCAGAGAAGGGAAGTCACTTGCCCAAGGCTCAAGGGAGCCCACCAGCACTGGCCTTTCCAGGGCTCATGCACAAGGGTGGGCTGCCCCGGGCTAGTCTCCTGGCCCTTAGCCCCATCTGGCCCTGTCCTCTGGACAGGGAGGGACCAAGGCCTACTGAGCCAGAGCTAGACCCTGAGGGTCCCCTGAGATATGCCCAGAGATAGGGCTAGGCAAGGCTCTCAGCCCTGGCCCCATGGGGAACTCTGGGTCTCTCTCTTACCTGCCTTTCTCTTCTTCTGTGTCTCTCAGTCTTTGTCTTTCTCTCTTTCCTCGCTTCTCTCCTCTGTCTCTCTCCTCCCTGTCTCCTCTCCTTCTCTCCCTGTCTCTCTTTCTGTGTCTGTCTCTCCCTCTATCTCTCTTTCTGTCTCTCTCTCCTTTCACAGGAGTCTTCTTTCTCCTTTTCCATCTCTTCCTCCTCTCTTCTCTGACTCTGTCTTTGTCTGCCACCTCTTCCTTACCCTCCCCAATCCACCCTCTAGCACTTGAGAGGCCGTGGTCCACAGACCTGTAGGAGGCCTGCATGTTCTTGGTCTGGGTCCCTTCCCCTAAGGTCAGGGAGCCAGGAGACAGGGGCTGCCTGCTAGGGGCTGCCAGGGCCACTTGGGTGGGGCTCATAGGCCACATGACTTCTCCAAGGAAGCCAGTATCCTAGGGGAGGAGACAGGAGGATCTTGACATGAGACAACTGGCCACCAGGCAGGACAATCCTCAAGTGGCTCCCTGGGTCTCCTGGCAAGGGCCACAGTGCAATGAGGATGACAACGCTGCCCCCTGCTCCTCCCTGTCTCTCTTTTCTCTTCCTGCCCCTCTCCCTTCTTACCTGTCTTCCTCCTTTTTTATCGCCTCTCTTCCTCTTGCTCCTCACTCTTTCTCTTTCTCCTCTCCCCTTCTCATCCTTGCCCCCTCCCTGCACTTATTCCACGGCTTGTGTTTTCTCTCTCTCTGTGTCTCTTCCCCCCTTCCTCATCCCTCCTCCTCCTCCTCTATCGATCAGTCTCCCCAGCTCTAGCCAACACAGAGGCCTTGGATGGTGCTCACAGTCTTGCTTTAAAATTTATTGTCCAGTAAAGAAGGCGGCAGATGGAAGTCTCTGCCACCCCACCCCCACCCTCCATGTCTCCTCATCCCAACAAAAGCCAATCTAGACATGAATGTCATCCATCAAATGCACCAATATGGGGTTATTTATAGGCTACCCCTATAAATGTATAGGTTTCCAAGAAAGCGGAATGTTTTTTCTTGTGTTTTGTTTTTTTTTTTCCTTCTCTCTTTTCTCTTTGTGTTTTCACAGCCCAGGAGTGAGAGGACAGTTGGATTCGATGTTAGAAAAGCTGCACCATGAGGTTCCCGTCCCTCCAGTTCTAGGGTAGAGGGGCATAGAAGTGTCTTGATTGAAAATGAATTAATTAGAAGAGAGGCTCTTCAAATCTCTGAGTTGAGTTATTTATAGTGTTCGGTTAATTTTGATAATTAACACTGGGGAGGAAAAGCAAGTTCCCGGCAAGGCAGTGCCCGCCAACAGAGACACACTTCCGCGCCGTAGGCTGCCCCTCCCCACGTTGCTCCATTTGGACTCTGTCAAAATAGGCTACTCCCTGCCACGGAGTCCCTGGTTTTTCTAAAAGTAGAACAAAGGAGGTGGCCTCTTGGGTGAACAGCTGTCTCTGAGAAGTAAGGGGCTCAGGCTGTTCTGGGGGGGGCAGGCCTCCCCCCCTTCACCCAGGGTCAGGCCGGCTCCTCTTTCCTCTCCTGCCCAAATTTCCTTTGTGGAGAAACCTGTACCAGGCTGCTGGTCTGGGAGTCATTCTGTGGTAGGATTCTGCCAAGGTAGCCTATAGAACTGGGAGAGTGAGTGGGACAGGCTACACCCAAGGTCTGGGCTCAGACACCCATTCCACCAAAGCACCCAGAGAGAGGGAGGCCAGAATGGCCGGGCTGGCCAGAGACAGCCAGACAGGTGCCACCAGGGTTGAAGGAGAGAGGAGTTAGACTGGGGAGAGATTCTTGGAGAAGAAGGAGGTTTTTTTTGGAGCCTCCCCAGGGGCAGGAAGGGGTATCTCAAGGAGAGGGATGGCTCGATCACCTGCAAGGAAAGGGGTCTTCAGAGTTGCTCCATCAATCCCTTTGCTCCCCCCATTCCCTATGCTGGCCCCATACTGGTTACTCGGGATCTCCATTCCTCCACTGCCTTTTGTGCCCCTGCACCCTTGCTCAAGCAGGCCCCTAGCTGGAAATGTCCTCCCCTCTCACCTGGTTCTACCATCCTTCAAGGTCCAGCTCACACTTACCTCCTCTGGAAGCCTTGCTGAGTTGATGGCTTCCCCCTTCTCAATGCTCCCCTCATTTTATCTGGTGGAATTCACAGTGGCTCAGGTTTTCAGGGGAAGTCTGTGGCAGAAATGGGACTGGAAAGACATTAGGTGGGGGGTGCAGGGGTGCGAATGGACTCTAAAAGTCCCTGAATGTTGCACTAAGGAGTTTGGCCCCTTCCCTGGGAGCAGGGCTCTGGCTTCCCAAGATCAGGGTGGTTAACCAGGAAGGGATCACTTTTCTCCCCATGATACAGGCCAATGCCCCAGCCCTGAGTGCAGGGCAGGTGGGACCGTCCCAGCACAGGTACAGGAAGTGGTGGGAGGCCTTTCTCTCTGGGGTCCTTTGGCAGTCTCCTCTCCCACCATCCTCTCTTACACTCTTGGAATGAAACTCCACTTCAGGGCCTGCCAAAGGCTGGGGCCAGACTGGAAATGGGATCTGTGACACAGGATCACGGGCTCCTGATGCTCCCGCACCCTGCGCCAGCTTTCCTCCTCCCCCCTCGGATGTTCTCAGGTGTCTCCGCAAACCCCCTCCCCATCCACTCCTCTCCCTTCTCGTGGAGCTCCCGATCCCTGATACTAGGAAGGAGCAAGAAGAAAGAAAAGGAGGGAAGAGTCCTTCCCCTGGTGGCCTTTCCCTGCTCCCCGTCTCTCATCTTTTTAACAAAAGGTGCTGTGCCCACATCTTACCTTGCCTTTCCACTGCCACCCTGCCAGGGCTGTCCTCCCTCCCATTTCTCCCTTTTCTTCACCACCCTCTACCATCCTTTTATTGCCCTGTCTTCATGCATGGGTATACTGGACCGTGCCTCTGTTTGCTTCTTGGTTGTTTTGTAAGTTACTTAGCCATTTCTGATTCTCTATCCTGAATTCCCTATGTCAGGTCCTGGCCCTTCTTGAGGACAATGACCTGTTGCCTCCTCCTTCAGACTGAGGTCTATCTGAGAATAAGGTCTCTTGTCTCCCCCCTCAGACTTGGGGCTCCCCAATAATGAGGATCAGTGGTTATGGAACTCCTTCTGTGACCACTCCCCTGATTTAGGAAATAATATTGGAATCATTACTCCCTGTCCTTGAGCACAGAGAATGTGACCCAGCTGGAGTTGGGCTCACAAGAGCTCACAAGGACTCACAAGGGCACATCAGTTGGGCCCTGAGATAAAGAGGATAGATAGAATAATCTTGGAAAATATCTTTTAGGGGAATCTTTCACAGAAGCCAGAACAGAAAAGACTTTCCACTCTTATCTTTTTCTATTAACATATAAAAAAAAAATAGTGAATAGAAATTTGCTGGACTAACGAAGACCCTCCTGACTGTCATTACTGAAACCTGTATTAATGATCCTTAAGAAAAACAATTCAAAATGTAGGATGACAGTTTCTAGACAATCTGTGAAAAGGTGAAGCTTTCAATGGTTTTGCCATTTGTAATGTTAATATATACTGATGACTTTGTAACCTTCCTTGGTCTCGGACAGACATGTCTGTGTCAGCATGCTTGTCCGTTTTTCCACTCTTGTTTATTCTGTAATATTCTCTGGACTTGAACAGACATGTCTGTGGCAGCATGCTTGTCCATTTTCCCATTCTTGTTTATTCTTTGATGTTCCTTGGACTCTGGGCAGACATGGCCGAGAAGCGTGCTTGTCTGTTTGCACATTCTTGCTTACTCTGTAATATTTCCTTGGGCTTGGGCAGACATCAGCTCTGGCAGCATGCTTGCCGCTTCTTAAATTTTGTCTTTTTGAATATATGCTGAATAAAACTTTGTTTTTGCTTTACTAAACTTTGGGATTTTTTTCCCCCTACAACAGTTAATGGCGTAGCCATCAAGGATCTCTGAAACTACGAATCCAATCGAACCCGAGGAGACCTGTACTGTGGAGCAGAAGCCGACAAAAAGCGAGGTCCTATTTTCTGGGCCGACGTGTTCCCACCCCACTTCCCTTCCACACCGACAGGATGAGTACTTTCGGAAAATGAGCCTTTGCTTATTCCTTTTTGTTCTCTTTCTCACGTTTTCTTAAGCTTTCTTTGGCATATTTGTTTGGAAAACCAGCTGGATGATTAAGGAATCTTTCTTAGATTTTTGCTTGATCGTTTGGCTAACAGTGATATTCGGTAACTCTTTAGGTAAACTGCAGTTTAGGTCCAGATTCGGGCATCTGAAACATTAAAGAGGTGATTCTATTTTCAAAGAGCTCTGGATCACCATAGACCACAAAGTTCAGGCCTTTTTGTGACTCAGAGAAAATCTGGAAAATATGCTCTATTTTGCCAAATCTGCAGGGGGAGGTGGCGGCTCCTGACCTGTTTTGCCAAATTCTCAGGGGAAGGTGGCAGCTTCTGACCTGTGTTATGAAATTTGAAGGGAAAAGTGGTAGTTCTGTACCTTTTTTATGAGATAGTTTCTCAGTGAAAAATCACAATGTTAAAATTAAAATCATCAGTAGCTTTAAAGTACTCTCCAATTGGAAGAACTAGTATATTTAAGGTCTAAAATAAGAGAATAGGTCTCTACCCAGCAGAAGGAACTAAGATCAAAAAAAGGAAACCAAAAGCTTGAACCTAACCAAGAGCTTAACATCTTTGGTAAATGAGCTTGGATTTTTCCCCCAGGTACTGAGATGCTGGTTTGGGGTTCATACTGAAAAATGCTATAACCTGAGTATACCAGAAGTAATTTGGAATTTCAGCGACCATTTTGGGAAAATGACCTTTCATTTGTGTTATCCTTTCTTCCCTCTTCAGAGAACTTATGCTCAATGCTCAGGTTTTGTCAAAAGGTCTAATATTCCTCCATCTGAAGTTCTGGCAAGTTAATAAGTTTTATCTAAAAAAAAGTTTTTTCCATTGAATTGAGTCAATCTTACCAAAAAATGCTACGTATACTTTTAGAAACCAGGATCCCCATATCCTTGTTTTGTGTGGTATTGTTTAGTGAGTTCAGGTGATCGTTCTGTCTGCTTTTGTTCTAAGAGCTTGTTTCTGGTCTGGAGTGTTGTGTCTAAGTTTCTGTCTTGTATCAGGTTAAAGGCTATGGCTAAGAATCGTTGGGTTTTTTTTTAAGGCTGTCTTAGAACCTCAGTTCTTTCCTGGTTCAGAAAACCTGCATCTTGTGTCCATCTTATGATTTAGGGTTTTAGTAGCTACTTAGAGAAACTTTGATATAAATTGGTCTATTTGAAAAGTACACCAAGATCTTTATGTTCTGTATGTCAGTCTTAGAAGCAAAATCTTTCCAAGTAACTTAAGCTAGATGTTATATGAAATGTGTTTTATTTAAAGAAAAAGGATAGTTTCATCTTGAAGTAACAGTTACAGAAGAGCAAAAGATAAAGAAATTAGTTACTTTTGCCTTTCAAAATGTCTGAGTGGACTTGAGCATATGTAAATGAATTGAGTGGACTCCCTCCTCAGACCCTAGCCCTCAGTCTCCAAGGTCAAATAAAAATCACAATGAGACACACCTGAAATGGCCTGAGACTTTGTGATTTCCAAAGCCAGTTGATAAAATTAGATTAGGAAAATATGAAAAATAGTAAAAGTCAAATGAAAACTTGGAATATTTAAAGAAACTTTATTTCAATTAGTTATGTTTTATGGTATATAAGCTTAAAATAATTTCGAAGACTTTTTAGGTAACTTATTGATGTTGAATTGAGTTAATAGATATTTGTCATAATTTAAGCTTATATACTTTTGCCTTTTATACCACAAAAGAAAGGATTCATATATGTGTATATTTGGGTCAGCTAATGAGTGAGTTCATTTTTGCCATTTAAAGGGATATACTATAAGACATATACAACAAAGACAACATTTAAGAAGTTTATTAAAAAGAAATTTATTTGATATGGTCAAAAGTTTTATCTGTCTGAAGTTTAATGGTTTAATTTAGGAGATTTTATAGCATATAAAACAAAGAATTAGGTTTCTTGCTGTTAAAATAACATTTTCTTTGATTTCTGAGTTAAAGAGTTAGTTTATTGGTGTACTCTGCCTCTAGAACAAAGGTTCGGTCTCTCATTAGAATAAGATTCCTGAGTCAGAGACCAAGCCACATGGCTTAAAAAAAAAAAAAAAGCTAAGGTTTTTAGTTTGAGATCTTTGGTTAAAAAATAATTAAGTATTGTTTCACAGTAACTTATGATAAACTCCTGACAAGTTTGAAACTTCATGGAAAGCCACAAAATTTTCATGAGGGAAAAGTGCTAAAAAGGTTTATTTAACATGTTATAAATTACACAGAACATGTTGTTAAAATAAAGAGAAGTGCTGAATCTTTCTCTTTGGGTTAAAATTTATACGTTAGTATTTCCTCTTGAGTTTTTGCCTAACATTAGACAACAAATGCATAGTATTACGTCATAATTTCATTATTATTTCTTAATTGCTAACTTGGTTCAAACTTTATTTTTTGAATCTAGCATCATCAAAGCCAATAGTTTGACTGGAGAATTCAAATCATTTACCTACGAAGTTATTTTTTATTACTATTCAGGCACTCAGAGACTTGATAATCTTGGTATATTCTTAGTATATCCTGACTATATGGTATTATGTCTCAAGATTATTATGAAGTTCTTTAAAAATATGGTTAATGGGTATATTTAGAAATATTTTTATTTCAAGTATTTTTTTAAACTGGTTTTATTTGGCCTTTACGTTATGCTTGTAATTAATTTCTATCAGATCTTTATGGGGCAGTTCCACTCTGTCCTATAGGGTCGCTATGAGTTGGAATCGACTCGACGGCACTGGGTGGGTTTATCAGATCTTTCACTGTTAATCAGATCTTTCACTGTTAAAAGTTATGTTTATAAATTAATCATGGCCACATTAAGCTTTGTCATCTGCAGATAAGTTTTTACTTTGCTGATTTTCTGAAAACATTTGACCAGAATATCTCAACAAAAAAGATGGACTATATTGAACTTGCAAAAAAGACTGTGCCTAGACTCAGTCAAGATTTCCAGAACTCTATGGAGAAGCTAATGGTTTTGCAGACTGCGGTCGATCCAGGATCACTTGCAACAGAAGTTAACTACATAAGACTGAGTAAACGAAACCATACTATGGGTTTTATGTGATGTTTTAAGGTCTTTCTTTCTGGAAATAATGCTTTAAGGTCCTACTTTCCGGATATGAGAAAACATTTTCCTCTTTTCTCCTAAATTATCTAACTAAAATAACTAGTTATTTTAACTCTTGAATTAGAAGTTCCTGTTGGTAAATCTAGCAAACTTGTAAATATCATAGCCAGAATAGTGTCTGAAATTTGAGCTATGATTTTACAAAATAGAATGGCATTAGATTTTCTATTAGTTCTCTCAAGGAATAGTTTGTGCCTTAATAGACAAATGTTGCTGTATGTATATTAATACACAGTCATAGGTTTTGCAGAATGTGGCTGCAGCTGAGACACATGAAAAGCAGTTACTGATACTGCTTATGCATAAACAAACATCTCATGAGATTTGTTTCCTTGGTTCAAAGACCTTAGGGTCATGGTTTCATCGATTATTTCAGGCAGTTGGCCTAGTGTTAGTTTCTATTCTATCTCCTGATTTGCTGTGTGGTGCCTGGGATCTTAAAAGCCAGATAGTGCCCAATTACCATTTATTGAGCATTTTTGATCAAAGATTCTATAACAAGATCATGATCCAAAGGAGGGAACCAGGAGAGGTGTATATAATTCTCCTGGAATCCAGATTTCTGGCTTTCGTGAAGGTTGAGGCAACCTACATAGGCCATCGCCTTTGTGTGTCCTTTTGACCCTCGAGCCTTGGAAAAAAAAAAAACGATTCCTGAAGCCACTTTGAGTGGGGCAGCGTGCTTGTCCATTTTCCCATTCTTGTTTATTGTATTATGTTCCTTGGACTCAGACAGACATGGCTATGAAATGTGCTTCTCCGTTTTCCCATTCTTGCTTACTCTGTAATATTTCCTTGGACTTGGGCAGACATTAGCTCTGGCAGCGTGCTTACCACTTCCCAACTTTTGTCTTTTCGAATAAAAACAAAATAATAATAATAATAATACATGCCGAATAAAACATTCTTTTTGCTTTACTAAACTTTGGGATGTTTTTTCCCCTACAGCATCCCCCAGGTCCAGCAAGCTGACCTGCCCATCACCTGCCTGTGCTCCTGCTCTGTCCCAAGTGCCCAGCCACCTCCCGGCCCCTGCTCTCTCTGTGGGCAGGCCCTATGCACACCCAGTGGCTCCAGGCCAGGCCCCTGACCCCCGGCCACCACATTCCAACCCTCAGACACCCCTGAGTGTTTTTCCCTCACGTTTCAGCCCAGGGGCCTTCGGGGAACAGCTATTCCATCTCCAGCTTCCTCTGAATGGAGAGCACATTTTTAATTAAAGTGGAAAAAGAGCTAAAAATCTGTTCGCATTTAATCATCTTGACGACCTTTTTGCTTAAGAGTTTCCAGCTGAGGGGGGTGGTGTTGGGGGTGGGCAAAGGCTTTTCTCCAGATTGGCCTGGGTCAGGAGGGAGGGGGGCCAGCCCCTTACAAGGATGAATAATGAACAGGCTCAGAGGTGGCTGGGCTCTGAATGCCGAATCAGCACTTTGCTCCATCGGGGCTGGCTGGCTCCTCCAGGAGGTGCCCCCTTCCCACTTCCCTCCCCTCCCCAGGGCACGCTGTGGACTGCGCTGGGGCTAAACAAGAACCTGGTCTCAGAGTCCCTGGGGACTTGGGAGTGGACAGAAACAGCAGGAAGTCTGGGAAGAATGGTTCCCCTGACTACACAGGTGGGGCAATAGACCTGGAGGTGAGAGGCCCCAGGTCACACAGGGAATTAGGGCAATGCTGAGGCAAGAACCCAGGCCTCCTGCCACCAGTCCAGCCTCTTCTTTGCTACTCTGCGCTGAAACTCTTCTATAATTTCTTTCTCTGCCACCAGCCTACTGTGTGACTTGGAATGTGACCTGCACATCTCTGGGCATCAGCTTCCCTGACTGTAGATGACCTCTGGGGTGTCTTCCACTTCTAAAATCAGAGTCCTGGCCTAGATTGTGTGACTGGGAACCCCTTGGTGTCCCTGTTGTAGCTCTGAAACACTCCTGTTTGGGGAATCCCTTAGACTAGGAGACCTCAAGGCTATGGGCTGTGTCTTCCCCCCGTCCCCTACAGTGTAGGAAGGGGTAGTGCAGTTGCATTTGAAGCTACTCTCCAAGGTCCAGACCTACCTCTGCGATTCTTGGGAGAGGAGGCTGGCTGCAGCCTAGACACTAGTCTCCCTCCTCAGACTGGGGACTTCCAGGGCAAGGACTGTGTCTCCCACCTCAGGGTGGAGTTTCCCCAGGCTGGGCTGTATCTTCTGAGGAGAACACTCAGTCCTGACTTGTGCGGATGGTACAGGAAGAACTGGAGACTCTAACTTTGTGTTCATAAATTTTCAGCCCTGTCTCAGGGGTCCTCCACCCTAGCCCAGGCCTTGGGAGGGGTGGGACTGGGGCCTGATTCTCCTCCTTCAGCTCCTCCCCCTTTCAGAGTCCTGATAAGGGCCCTCCCTTGACTGAGGGGTCGGGGGGTTAAGCTCAGACTGTACATCTAGGCCCTTTACGCTGCCCAGCTGGAAACGCACTCAGACAATTACACTTGACCCCACTTCCCTGACGCGCCAGAGTAAAGATAAGCCTGGGACTGGGACGTCTCCTCCCCGAGTAATTTCCGTGGGAATTGCACCTCAGACAGTCTGGGGCTTGTCATAGATCAGGCTTTTCAAAGGGGTCTGCAGCAGGAAGGACCCCAAGCCTCTGAATCCCAGTGCTGAAATGCCATCTCAGCCCTCATCCGGTCTCCAGCTTGCAGGCTGGAAGCCACTATCAACAGCAGCATCAAATGGAACCAGACTAATGGACAGCCACCCAGCTCCGCTGGCTTTCAAAGCCCATTCATACCCAATACCTCCTCGACTTCCCACAATAATTCTGAAACTGGTTTCTTATGCCCATTTTACAGATGAAGAAACTGAAGCTCAGAGCAGGGAAAGGACTGGCCCAAGTCTACACAGCAAACAAATGGTAGACTGGCACACGTATCTTCCTATGCCTCATCCTCTCATGACCTCACACTGCTCCAGCCATGGTGCAGCTCTGCTTGTTTTTTCTTTAAAATGTCTTGATTCTGTCCTGGGATGCAGGATAAAAAGAGAGAGGGAAATGAATCCTGCAGAATTGCAGGGCAGCTCCACGGTCCTTCAGGGCTAGGAGGTTGAGAGGTAGAAGGAACTTTCTGGGGGAAAGCTTCTAGAGGAAAAATTGTGTGCTGCGGAGAGGAGGGAGGGGCTGGACCGAAAGGCAGGGGCAGGGGTGGCCTCTAGAGTAGGCAAGAAATATGGCTGCCCTGTGACATGAGGTACCCTGAGTCTCTCCCCTGTGCCCTTCCTACAATGCCTGGAACTCCCCAGCTCAGGCACTTTCCTCTGGGTTCAGCATTGCCCGCGCTGGGCACCCCTTCTCCAGGACACAAAGCCCTGGGGGAAATTCAGTCTCTACGGCTTGTGTTTGAGCCAGTGCATCAGATTTTAGGACTGCCTGGCAAGAGGTAAAGGAGCTTGGGTGGTGTGAATGGTTTATGATTGTCTGCTGACTCAAAGGTTGGTGGTTCAAACCCACACAGGGGCTCCACAGAAGAAAGACCTAGTGAACTGCTTCTGTAAAATACTATGGCTAAGAAAACCCTATGGAACAGTTGTACTCTGTAACACTTGGGGTCACCATGCGTCGGAATGGACTCGATGGCCATGTTTTTTTGTTTGTTTGACAAGGGGTTTGGGTGCAGCACACCGCAGGAGTAAGAAGAGGGTGGCCTTTGAAGGAAGAGGCTGTAGAAAGGGGACATGTCATATGAGCAGAGGGTGGCTTGACACCAGCTAACAACAGTTACAACTGTCATGTCAAAAGAGGAGAGAAGACAATTCTTCAGGGGCTGTGGCCCATGCAGAGGCTCCAGGTGGGAGGAGCAGAGGAATGTGGGTCAGATGAGGTTCCTAGCAGGATGCGGGGAGGCAGAAAGGCAGAACCAGCCTCTGAGCTGGAGCGGCTGGCAGGGGAGGGCATTGTGGAACCAGCCCACTTTGATGCTCGAATTAACCTAACTGGACTCTAAAGTTGACTAATTGCTCCCACCCCTCTCACTACTAATTCAGCTCCAGAATCAAACCGTGCTGACCTCAAACCAGTCCCCAGGCCCCACCCTGCCCCCGTCATTGGACAGGCCCCCTCTTGCGGCCCAGAAGGAGTCAGCTCAGAGGTGAGCATTGCATCACGCTTCAAAGCCATCGAGCCAGCTCCTAATGGGGGGCAGCGGGTTTCACTTACCTTGCCTGGCCACCTGCCCAGGGCAGATGGGATGCAGCTGAGGAGGCCCAGCACCTCCTCCCTTTCTCTCTCCCTCTCTCGGAAGTTGTTGTCTCCTTTCACCCCTGCTCTGATTGGACATTGGACTTGGGGCGCAGGGGAGATGATGCTCCCCAAATCAGGAAAAGCGTGAGCTCACTAATAGAGCTCAGGAACCATGCCTTTAATCAAAAGGCAAAGATCACTCCCTTGGCTCGCCTCTGTCCCTGCTACCTGGGCCCCAAATCCAGACCCTGTGAATGCGTGTTGGAAGTGGTGATCCAAAGGGGCATCTGAGCCATAGTGCTGAAGGGCAGAGCTTAGCACCTCTGAGATTCTGGCCCACAGAGGTGACTGCTCGTCATCTAGCTGGGATGAAGGCTAGAGGAGCTGGGATGGTGGGAGGAATGGCCTGGAAATAGGGAGGTTAATGGCAAGAAGTGTGGCTGTGAAGGGCCTTGTGGAGTACGGTGGCCATTTATGGTATTGCTGCTTCCTGCTGGGGGCCCTCGGGCAAGTGGCTTAACCTCTTCCAACCTCAGCCTCTTCATCTGTAAAATGGTGATCCCAGTACTTCCTTTATGGAATTGCAGTGGGAATTAATGGGGATGATTGTGTAGATCTCCCGGTCCATAGGAGATCTCAATAAATGTGAGTTCTCATTCTCTGCTTGCCCATTTCTGCATGGAAGTGGGTTGTGGCTGTAGGCTGGCTCCACAATGACTCCTGCGGACAGGGGCACAGGGAGCTGTGAGTGGTGCTCCGCAGAGGGGCTGAGGTGGGGTCTCCGAATGGACGGGGAGAGCAGGAAGAGCGTGTCAGGGAGCTTGCCCTCCTGGAGGGGTATGGTAAACGTGGGGTGGTAAGATGAATAGAGGAGACATA
Source organism: Elephas maximus indicus (assembly GCF_024166365.1). Classification (NCBI taxonomy): domain Eukaryota; kingdom Metazoa; phylum Chordata; class Mammalia; order Proboscidea; family Elephantidae; genus Elephas; species Elephas maximus. Next base: position 44,089,263 of record NC_064837.1, on the reverse strand, counting down.
AGCCCCCTCCCATTTTGATTACTGAAGATGCAGTTTGACCTACCAAAACTACTCCCAGCTCCATGCAGAATTGCGTTGATATTCTCAACCCTTTTGCCTTGGAGTCATGCTTAGGTCAAGAAAGCCTTGGCTTGTATGTGGTGGGGAGAGAGGCCCTCTATATATGCAGTAGGTTCTGGGGGCCCTCCAGGAAAACTGCTGCCCTCTACTACCTGTCTGATGCCACTTGCTGGTCAACTCCTCAGATCCCTCTCCCATGCCCTATTCCAAAGCTGTGGCTGCAAGTGCTGAAGAATTGTGGAAAGGGGACTAAAGAGAGAGTGTGGCTTGCCAGGCCAGGGAGAAATCCTTCAAGAGTGTTTGTGTTTGGGGCTAGGAGTCAGGACCACTAGGGAGTTAGGTCAAGCAAGCAGAGCTCCATGGGACCTCTGATATTGTTCCTAGGAATTGAGACAGACCCAAGCACCCAGAAAAAAGCCATTCTCATTAGAAACAGTAATCCCTGCTGTTTGTGGTGATGCAGATGAAGGAAGGTAGGGGTGGTGGTGGTGGCTATAGCCCTGGCATTCATGGTGGTGGTGATGATGGTGGTGGTGGTGGTGATGGTGTGGTAGTCACGGTAGTGGTTGTGATGATTGTGGTAGTGATGGTAGTGATAGTTGTGGAGGTTCTGGTAGTAATGTTGACAGTGATAGTCATAGTCATGTGGTCATGGTGGTACTGGCGTTGGTGGTTGTGGTGATGGTAGTCACAGTGCTGCTGGTGTTGGTGTAGGTGGTTGTTATGGTGACAACAGTAACGATGGTAGTCATCACAGTGATTCCTAGCAAAGGAATACCCTGATCACAGCTCTGCTGTCTACAGTATGGTCAGGCCAAGGCGTCACATTATAAAATAACCTTTCATATCAAATAACTAACACACTGGAGCATCAGCTCCATGAGGGCAGCTTCTGTTGTTCACTGCTGAGTCCCCAGTGCCCAGAACAGTATGTGACATATAGCAGGTGTTCAGTAGGTATGTGTTGAATGAAGACTAGGGGATTGAGTGCCTCCTTGTAGTGGACACTATGTTACCTCATTTAATCCTCATCATGCCCCTTCAAGATAGGATCTTTTAAATTCCCATTTTATACATGAGGAAGCTGAGACCAAGAGAGATGAAGTAACCTAAGACTACAAAGAAATCAGTGGGGACTTGGAGAGGGAACAGGCATCCATACTCAGACCAGTCTGACTCTTAGGGCAGTGCTCTTCCCTCTGCACACTTCAAGCCAACACTCAACATTACATTGTGGTCTTGTGCTGGGCTTAATCACGGGAGTACTGTTAATCATAGCAACAATTTCTGTCTATAATTGTCCGAGTAAGGCTTACATGATCAAGACCATGGAAATTATTAATAACCCAGGCCCAGCCATGGTACCGTGGGTCATATTAAGTTGTGTCGAGATGGATAACCTCGGCAATAATAGTAACTGGGATCATAGATTAATAACAGAAGTGTTTAAATTAATGCCACACTGTTGATACCTTTGGTAGTAAGCAGCTGGATGCTGCTGTTAATACTAATGGTGCCCCTTCCTGTCTTCCATGAATTCCACTGAGAGGAAAGGCAGGTCCATAAAAGCAGTGGGAGGAGGAGGCATCTTAGAGGCTGCCCCTGTCCAGGAGAGATGAATCCTCTGGGGCTGCTGAAGAGGTGCTCACACGCCCAGCCATAGAGACGGTGGCTCGTCACCAACATTATTCTCAAGATGATGTCCACTTGAGCCCTTCTGGGGCTGTCCCCCACACTTCATTGGTCATGTTGGAAAGAAATTCAGAGGGCAGATTTTTTTTTTCATAAATGAATGAATTCGTTTCAGCTGATTGAGGTCACCATGAATCAGAATCAACTCAACAGCATTTGAGTTGCTGCATTTTTGAATATAGGAAATCACTTATCAACTACTCGTTAAGTGCTCTTGATCTCCTCCTTATCCTGTAATTTGGGAGACTTCTGTCGTTTTTCCAGAGTGGAAACTGAGCTCCAGGTATGGCCAAGAAGAGGGTGCTGGGTATGGGCTTTGTAGATTAGCCCCCAACAGCTCTGTGCTCCAGGGACCTCGTGTCTGGGGACCAGGAAAGGGTGGGGCAGATGGGAGTTGAGCATCAGGTTTTGGTGCCTTTAGCACATTCCCTGGATTGGAAGGGCCTTAGATTTGGACTTACCAAGTTTCTAGGACATGGTAAGTGTGGTCCTGGGGACAGATCTGCCCCAGCACCTAGAGAGTACATGGATGGGTGAATGGAGGGAGTGTGAGTATTTATGAATCCCTCTAATCACTTATCCATTTATTTCATTCTATAGAACTTTATTGAACAGCTATTGTGCACTGGGCATTCAAACAAGAAGCCATAGTCCCTGCCTGCCAGGAGATTATGATCTAATGAAAACACAGTCTAGTGAAGTCTATATTGTTGAAGATGTATTTGTGTATGAGAGTATGTGTTCAGGAATCTGTGTTCACACATGTGTTAGAGGCTGTATAGATGTGAGGGCTTGTGCGGATGTAACCATTCACCTGATGTTGTACATGTGAATGCGTCAATGTGTAGATGAGTATGTGTCTGAGTGTTATGTCCACATGGGCCAAGAGGGCGCATGTGTGCATGAATGTGGAGAAGCACATATATGTTCGTGATTCTCCATCTACCTTACGTGTCGGGCGTGCAGGTCCACAGAGATGTGTGGGTGTCTGTGAGGGCATAAGCACAGATATATGTGAGCTTCAGAGTGTGTTTCCGTGTATTCTTGTGTTTTGTGTGCATACCTGTGACCCCTTCAAATCCATCATTTGAAAATTTAAATGATGGTGGGGTGGACTCCATCCTGAATTACCCCACTGCATCCCCCTCCCCCCAGGCCACCTGCTCTCCCTCCCTTCTCCCTAGACCTTTGCACCGAGAACCCCCGCACTCGGAGGAAGAGTGGAGGGGAATGGGCCTGCAGATGAAGGGTGGGGCGGCAGTGGACACATGCTGATAACGGCTGGGTAGGGAGCAAGGTACCAGCGAGAAGCTGAAGCCAGAGGCGGAGGAAGAAGGGTAAGAGAGTGAACCCTGCGGCGGTCCACAGCCGGAGAGCAACGCGAGCCGCAGTGGGGACGCCCTGGCCCCTGGGCCCACAGCATCCGGGCCGGATGCGCAGCAGCGCGGGCCAGACACCGGGTACCAGGGTGATGTGGGTGAGAGCCTCCTAGGGCCAGGGCACAGAGAAGCGGCGGCAGGGCACGCGGGCGCGGTTGCCCGCACGCCCTCCCTTCCCCTCCACCCCCCTCCCCGAGGCAGCGGGGCGGGCGGGCGCGGTTCCGGGGGTGGGCGGGCTGGGCGAAGAGGAGGCGGGGCCGCCGCACTGGCTTCATCCAGCCCCTCCCGCCGCAGCCAGAGCGAGCGGAGCCGCGGCCAGCTCCAGCGGGCGGCCAGCGCTGGAGCGCAGCGCAGCGCAGCCCTATCGGTCTGCGGAGTGGGCTGAGCTGGAAGCTGAGAGCGGCCGCGGAAGACCGGCGATGAGGGCAGGTGCCACTGGCGGTGCCATGGACCGGCCGCGCCTACTGCTGCTGCTGCTCCTAGGGGTGAGTGCTAGCCCAAAGGGAATCCGCTTCCTTCCCTGGGATCGGAACCCCGAGGGGAGCCGGGCGCCGCGGCTCTGGAGACGACAGAGCATTGGGGTCCTAGATGCTAGGGACTCTGATGCCGGGATCCATGGAGGAGCGTCGCCAGTTCTCGGGGCGCAGACCCTAGGTTTCAGGGTAAAGATGTGGGCAAGAGGGGCGCACGGATGCCGGTCCTCAGGTACCGCGGAGAGATGCGGGGAGAGTTGGGAGGGGTCTCTAGGCAGGAGATGAGAGGCGCTCGGATGCCTGGGTTCTTCGGAAGAAGGCGCTTGAATGCTGGAATCTCGAGGGGGCTCCAGGGTCGTGGGACGGAACCAAGGCGAGAGGAGAGGGAATGGAATGGGGTTTGGACATGTGAAGGGGCGAGGGGCTGGGGTACGGAGCCGGAGACGAAGGAATGGAACAATGGGGGAGGAGGCTGGAGGGACTGGAGGCAGAGGGGACCCGGCATCGGACAATGCGGACAGGCCAGACAATGAGGGGGAGGGGCGTTGAAGGGAGAGGTTCGGGAGCGACAGGGCAGTCGAGGAGAGTATAGGTGGGTTAGGGACGGCAGAAAAGGGACGACAGCGAGGGGGTAGGGAGGTGGAAGCAAAAAAAAAAATCGGTTCGAGAAGGGAGTGTGGATCCTGAGGCTGTCGGGGGCCCCGCCTGCCCATTGAAGGACAGTGGGACGAGGAGAGAGAGAAGAGGCAGTGGCGTCGAGGAGCCCTGGGGACGGTTCCCGCGCTCTTCCTCGCGGTCTCGCCCAGTCGGGGAGTTGCGGGTAGGAAGCCGGGCTGGGAGCGGAGTGACCGCTTCGAGGGGCGAACCCGCTCCCTGGCTTCCCCAAGGCTGGCCGACTCCTCAGACGCGCGTGTGCTGGCGGTTTGAAGGAGCGCCGCGGACCCGGAGCGATGGAGCAGGCATCACTCGCTGGAGTCTGGCGGCGGCCGGGTCCTGGGATGGGGTGCAGAACGCCCGGGCGCGCAGAGCCGGCACAGTCCAGTCCGCGCGCAGCCTGGGGTCGCGCCGGCGGGAGGCGGCCCGCAGGGGGCGCTCCGGGGCTGGCCATGTACCCTCCGTAGCTGCGTCCGCGCGGAGGGCTGCGCGCCGCCCCCCACTAAGTTACGCGACCCCAGCGACTCGCCCGGTGCGCCTCAGAGGCTCGGGCTCCCACCCGCGTCCGGCTCAGCGTTCTGTGGAACGCCTGGGATTCTGTCCGGCCGTGACCAGAGGAACCGACTGGGCAAAGGACGGCAGGTCCCCCCGGTAGTTCTGACACGATTTTCAAGATGTGACCTAGTGGGTGGCCATGAACTGAGTGCTCGGGAAGGTTCGGCAATGGAGCAGGCGTCCTCACCCTCCCGGCCCTCTTCATCTCTCATCTGAGTATTGCCCCCCCAAATCCCCGTTTTACAGATAAGGAAACAGGCTTTGAGGGCTTAAACGACTGAACCAAGATCCCACAAGCAAGTTGGCGTAGAGTCGGAGCTAGACTCCTCGCAGCGCACCTGAGTCCCATCTCCGTCTCCGGCCCCGAAGGGCGCTCCAGTTCGTGACAAGAGCGGCGTGTTAGGGCGGGGGGGGGTCCCCAAAGTCAGGCCGGCGATGGAACATGGGGGCGGGGTAGCAGCCCCTCTCCGGGCGCTGGCCCCCATCCCTGGAGCTGTCAGTACCTGTGGCTTCGTCCCAGGCTTTGGGAGTGACCGAGGGCTCGTTTGCTGACTAACGTCGCCCAGCAGAACGGCCTCTCGGCCCGGAGTGGGGAGGGGAACTGGGCGGCCAGCGCTGTGCGGGTCCCGGAGGGGCGGGAAGAGAGAGTGTCCCCGGGCGGAGAAGAGGCGAGGAGGGACAGGAGCTGGACGTGGAGGGCCTGCGGGCTGGAGGAGGTGGCCCCCGCGCAGAACCTGCCGCGCGCAGCCCCGCGGCCCTCGCCTCCGCCCCGACGCCGGCGGCGGTGCCTGGGCCGGCTCTGCGCACCGCCGCGGTCCGACTTTCTTCCTGGGCCGCGGCGAGAGAGTGTTGAAACCAGAGCGCGTCCGGCCGGGTAGGCTGGCGGGCCGCGCCGGTAATGGAGGCACTTTGTCATTCAGACGTCTGTAACCGGAGCCGCCGGGCCGGCTAATGCGCCTAATAGGGATGCAGCCAGGGCAGCAAATGGGCGGCGGGAGCGGCCGGGCTGGGGGGAGGCGGCTTCCGGAGGGAAAGCCCCCCACCCAGCTGGACCAGCCCGGCCCAGCCCCGCGCCTGGCTACTTCCCGCGGGGGGGGGGGGGTGGTGCGGGGCGGGAGTGAGGAGGCGGGAATAATATGTTGCGTGCCTACAATGTGCCACACACCGTCCTGGGTACTTTCTTTCGCGTTATTTAATCCTTATAAAGTCCCAGGAGAGTAAATCTAGTTATTCCCATTTTACAGTTGAGGAAGCCGTACCTCCCAGGCTTTTAGGCACAAGACCAGCTCCCCCAGTGAGTGAGTGGTGCCACCCTTGTTGGAACCCAGGATGCTTGGCTCCAAGTCCTGTCTTTCCTCTGCGTGAAGGTGTGCCCTCCCTTACCCTCTTCTAGATCATTGAGGAATGCCTGACCCTGAATCCTTACTAGCCTAGGTTAGATGTGTGCCCCAAGCTGTCGGCACCACAAATTTGGAAACTGAGCCCCTTTGCCCTCACACAAAGCTCTTAAGTCTGCAAACAGCATCATACTAGTAACTGGCTCATGTCTCCCACCCCAAAATTCAACCTCTGAAGGGGAGGGGGGGTGCAGGTACCAGTGCCTTCCCTGGGTTTGCATGGACCTCAAAAGACCTCCCAGATATTTGAAAACCCCTCCAGCCCCAGTGACGTGGCTATGGCTTGATTCATCTAAGGAACCTTTGCTGAAGCTATCTGTTGTGAATGCCTGGGACTCACCACACTGAGGCATTCATACAGTGCTTCTCAAATACTTTCAACTACTTTGGTGTGTTTTTTCTATTTTGTTAAATTACAAGAAATTTAACATTCTTAGTAGTCAATGCATCTAATGTTCCCACTTAATTCCTTAAAAAGCCTTGGAAGTCTAAAAATGGCACACACAAACACACACACACAAAATGATTGCAGACATTCTCGAAAATGGGATGAAGTCATTCTGTCAAATTTGAAATGAGTAAGTGTAATAAAGACAAATGTTAGGCAAATGTATCTACCGTTTTGGTAAATCGGTCGTTTTGGATCTGATTTTGGAACAGTTGACCTGAACCCTAGTCACCTGCCCTGCTTCCCAAGACTGTCTGGCCTTGGACTGGGAGAAGCTGTGGCAAGGGCCATCCATCTGACCCATTGGCTGAATGACCTCACTGGGCCTCAGTTTCCCCATCTGTCAGGGAAGGGGAGAGGGAAGTCCTTCAAGTCTTTCCTCCTCAGCATCTCAGCCTGTCCCTCTCCCTCATGGGACTGTAAACCCCCTTCAGAGGTCAGGGACCACATCTCATTGGAAACTCTCAAGGCTCACTAAATAGTTGCTGAATTAGTGAACTTTTTAACAAGAGCGATTTTCTCATCTTCGTTTGGTCCCATACCCTCTTCCTGCTGGGTTACACTTTCTGGATATCTAACCTGCCCCCTGCAGTTAGATGGTTTCCTTCTTTGGAGATGGCTAAACTCTCCCCTTTCACCACCTCCCTCCACCCCCACCCCCCAGTCAGCTGCTCACTCTTCCTCAGACAAGACACTTCTTTGATAACTAACACTTATAAAACCCTTGCCATATACCAGACACATTTGCATAAATTATTTCATTTAATTCTCACAGCAACCCTGTGGGGTATGATTGACCCAGTGTTTTTAGTTGGGAAAACTGAGGTTTAGAGAGAGAAAGTCATTTATTTACCCAGAGTAACATACTATTAAGTAGCAGACCTGGGATTTTATGAAATAGGGAAAATAAAACAAGCACAGAAACACATGGTTACTAATTAGGTGGCCCCAACTATAAATGCAAGACTTGGCAAAAGAGAGAGGACAACAGGCTTCTGGGAAGAGGGGCTTGCACAAGGCTGCCACCCCACCCAGGAGTACCACAGACAGACTCCCTCTCTGCTGACCTCAACTAACTGGGATACAGCCAAAAGCCACAAAGGAAGCAAGAAAGACCTCCCAAGGCGTGTAAGCACCTTACTCAAATACTTAGTTAATGCTTGCAGCAACCCGATGAGGCAGGTACTGTCATTATTACCTACTGTTGGGGAAACCAAGGCACAAAGAAGTCCAAAACCTGTCCCAGGTCACTCAGCTCCTAAGTCATGAACCAGGATTCAGAGCAATGGAGGCAGCTGAGGAGGGAGATACGATAGCTCACACATTTTACTCAGAGAAGTACCCCCTCCTGGTTCAGATCCTATTTACACTCACTTTATACACCTTTCTACCAAGGCTAGTTGCATAGTTTCCCAAGATTCATTTAGACCTACTCAGTTAGAACGGTGGGGGAGAGGCTGCTTCAGGTCACACTCTGGTAGCAGCAAGAATGGACAACTGAAACCTTGACAGGAAGGGAGGAGACAGACACACTATAAAAAGCTGACAGGAGAACTCAAACAGACAAAAGTGTGATAGTTTGGTATAAAGAACGTAAGCACTTCACTGCATTGCAGCCCAGAATAAACGGTGAGTCCCTGAGTCACACAGAAGCCATGAAGGTATATTCTAGAGGCAGAAGAGGGTACAGTAACCATGGTTAAAATGAAAAACATCAGGGGATTAGAGGAGCAAACTCTTGACTCTCTGGAAACTCGACTATCCAGAAAGAGTCATTTCCCCAGAGTTCTGGTTAGCTGAGGTCGTATAGTATTGTCGTCTTCTTAAATTCCCTAAATATATATGCTGGGTCCCTACTATGTGCCAGGTACTGTGCCAGGAGCTAGGGTAACCACAGCCCTTGCCCTCAGGGAGCTGACAGTCTAGCAGGATAATCCGGCAAGACAAGAACAGTAAAGAGGGAGCATGTAACAGGGCCAGTTACAGTTGCAGATGAGTCGATTTTGACTTACGGCGACCTATGTGTTTTGTTTTTATGTGTGTCAGAGTAGAAATATGGGTCAGTTTCCAAGGTGCCTCTGGATAGGCTGTAATCTCCAACCTTTTGGTTGGCAGCCAAGAGAGCGTGTTAACCATGTGTACCACCCAGGGTAACAGGGAAGCTCTGCCTAATTCACGAGGGGTGAGGGCAACAGGACTACTTTCCCGAGGACATGACTTTTAAGCAGAGCCTTAAACTACGAAAAGAAATCTGAACAGACTCCTCTGGAATCTTGCCTCCTGGGGGAAAGCCTGCATCTGGGACCCAGGAGGCTGCTGGTCTACAGATGTTTCCAGCACTGTGTGCTGCTGCCACCTGGGAGGAGATGGTGACAACACCCAACTTTTCTTCTCCTGGGCTACCTGAACCCTCCCCACCGGTCTCATGAGGACCACAAAGCTGCCTCCAAGGCTGATTCAACCTGTCCATCCCCCTACCTCTTCTCTTCCCTCCCCACCAAACCCTGGTGAGACCTCAGGATATTTTAAAGGACTGGAGGGAAGGGAGTATCTTGGCCATGATCTGGCCAATGTGGAAGCAGAAGAATGCCCAAGATGACCTTGTAAATCTCCCCTCTGGCTCCACAACCCAAGAGCCAATACTCTGCATCAAACGGGGGTTGCATGGTCTGGTATGAGTCTAGGAAAGCAGGCTTTGAGTTTTATTAGACATTAAGCAGAAATATAAAGCAAGCCTCCAGCAGCCCTTGCCCCCAGGGAATCTGGTGCAAAATCATTCTGTCCCTGAGCAAAGATGCTTTAGTGGCAGGAATCTGACTCCCCTTTTCCCTGGTTCCAGTGCTGTTCCCAGTGACTGTGTAGGGGGCAGGGTAAGAGGGGAGGGCTAGTGGCTGGAAATCAAACCCTGGTGGAGCAGGGCTGCTGAGTGGTGAGAGCAACCACTTCCTCATCATTGATAACAGGCATCCCTTTCTCCTCTTGGCACCAGACTCTTGCCCATTGGCTGGTCCTTTGCCCTGGCACTGAGCTGTCGCCATCTCTATGTGGAGAAATGGAGACTCGGAGGTGGGAGGCAGGGCAGACCAGAGGCTCCAGTGCAGGATCAAGTTTTGAACCCAAGCCTGCACCCTCTGCTTTCTGCTCTTGCGTACAGAAACCTCCCATTTGATATTTAACCTAGTGGAGTTAGGAACCTGGAGTAGGGCCCTGGTAGCCTTTGTGTAAGTTAGAAAAAGGCACCCTCTCTGGGTAGATAGATGCAGCCCTGCAGGTGTGCAGTTTATCCAGTGGAGTATGGGCTGGATTTCAGCTCCTAGTCACCCCCTTGGCTGGAAGCCCTGTGCAAGCTGCAACCTGACCAACTGTTAATAATGTCCCTGCTCAAAGGCCTCTGCTCGGCCTCAGTTCCCCTTCCCCATGTGGTGTATCCTTGAGATTCCAGGAGTTGCTGCACCCCAAGATGCACTTTGTCCAAGGTCAGCATCAGGAACTCGGACCTCACACCCCCAGCAGCCTGTGGGGGCACTCTGTCCTCCACTGACTTACTTCCCCACCAGCTTCATTGTGTCTAATGTCTAGCTGGTGAGCGCACCCTAACCCAGGTGGTTCCAATAGAAGGCATTAGGAGGGGGTGTTTGATCGCTTGGAAGCCCCCCCCCTTTCTCTAGATGGTCTAACCCTCTGATCTCCCCCACCCCAGGTGTCCCTCGGCAGTGCCAAGGAGTCATGCCCCACAGGCTTGTATACCCACAGCGGTGAGTGCTGCAAAGCCTGCAACCTGGGTGAGGGCGTGGCCCAGCCCTGCGGAGCCAACCAGACTGTGTGTGAGCCCTGCCTGGACAGTGAGTACGGGGAGGCAAGGTGGAGCCAGGGGTAGGAGGGGAATAGGGGTTAGGGAGAAGCATGCCCAGGGTCCTCTGGCAGGGTCCCCTGACCACTACTGCATGGGCACCAGAAGTGAGTCTGGCCCCGTGCAGGAGGCAGAGGGGAGGAGCTGGGAATGGGTGAGGGAAGTATGCAAATAGAGGAGGGGATCTTCAGGGAGTGCCCCTTCCCAGCCCCCAGGCAGAGAGGCCTGGTAGCAGAGGGATGCTAAGACCAGCTAAAAATATCACCTGCACTGCAAAATCAATGGCTGCCACTTACCCTCTGTGTGTTTGGGGGAGGGGGAAGACGATCAAATCCTGGCTGCCCTGGAGACTGACCTTGGGGGATCCTGGGGAGGGTGTGGCTGCCCCTCCCCCCAGGCCAACTGTTCTCCAGCTTCCACCAAGGAAGCAAAGCTTTGGCGAGGGCAGCAGGGATGGGGCTTGGAGCACTATCAGGGTGCTGGGGTGCTATCAGATGGGGAGGGGAGAGGGGAGCCATGGCCATTCCTGCCCAGATTTCCCTCAGAAGGGGAGAGAAGCCCATCTTCCAGGTGGATGAGGGAGGCAGGAGCATGGCAGCTCTGGCCCCCTAGTCCCAGTCTTGTCTGGGGTTTGAATTCTGTGCATTTTTGAGTCAGGAGCCTCCATCCCTGTGGGATGCCCCCAGTCCTCGGTCACTACCTTTTCCTGAATCTTTCCAGAAAGTTTTCCTCACTTCTGACAGGACCTGCTTCCACCTGGCATTCAGCGCCCACCTTGGTGTTCCCCAAACGCGCTGTTTTCCCACTGTGCCTGTGAATCATGTAACCCCATCCATCTCCTCCCCCAGCAGAGGGGGGCCTGGGCCTGGGCGGGGAGGCTCTGCCACCTTGCTATCCAGCCACCTGCCCTGGCCCTGGCTTGGTCAACCATTGGTACCTACCCTGGAGCCTCTGCAGTCAGCCTCTCTCATTTCATAGACTCCAGCCCACCACCTCTCCCTGGAGCTTTAATCTGTCTGAAGAGTCTGAGGTGGGGGGTGGCGCAGCCTGGCGTGGTGAGGGCCAGCATCTCTGGGGAAGGGGAGGGAGACAGGAGCAGCGTCAGGAGGAGCAGCTCAGAGGCCAGTGCAGAACTTCTTCCTCCATCCTCACCCCCCAGCTGCGTTAACAGGCCACCTTTACGAGCCCAGTTTATGGGATAGAGACCCCAGAGGACTTCCCTCCATCCTCAAAATATTTCCACAAGGAAACCCATTAAGCTCCTGCCTTCATTCTCTGCCAAAAAAGACCACATTTTTCACACCCCCTAAAACCCTCTCCCAGGAGTTTTCTACTAATATGCTGGATTTTCCCATGGGCAGGACCTCCCTTTCCCTCCAAATGTGACCAGACCCATCCCCCTGCCACACCATCGCAGCCAGATAGGACGCTGTCATTTGAATAGATTGGACACCCTGCCTAGCTGTTTGTGTCTGCAAGTCCTCTCTGCTGTCTGACTATATCACTGCCCAGCCCACGGTGCCCAGCCGTTATAGAATCCCTGCTGTGTACTGAGTACCTTCCATGCCAAATTTCATTTATTTCTCATCACAACCCTGTGCATGGAGATATTATTCCCTACTTTACAGATAAAGAAAATGAAGTTCAGAGAGGTTAAGTAAAACACCTAGAGTCACACAGCTAAGTGATGAAACCAGATCTGAATCTAGATCTGCCTGCTTGTTAGGAAAAGAAACACAGGAGTCCCTTTGAGGAACTGACTGGGGAACCTGAAGTCTCCCTCCAGGCCCTTCTCCCTCTGTCTCTTCTTCTATTCCCCCCAATTTCTGCCCCTTTTATGTCTCTCAAGCTTTTCCTTCTTTGCTCCCCCAAGTTAACACAAGATACAGATCCTGTGCTCTGTCTGGTCTCTTGATGCCTTTAGAGAATGTTGAGAATGGGCTCCACAGCAGGCCTGGATTTCTCTCCAGTGGGACCCTAGCCTCTACTTTTGTGTTCACATTCTGAGCAATTCCTCCTTCGCTGGTTCTCAGATTCCTAAGTCTGTGTTCTTCCTGCCCTTGGAGCAAGGATGTGTCCCCTTGGGCTCGGATTGGCATGTATGGAGTTCTCCACCCTGGGCTGGAAGGGGTGAAAATCTGGCTCTGTGCTTCCCCCCAACCCTGCACAAGGAGGCCAGGACTGTGGCACCCTCCTCACTCCCCTTTTTGGAAGCTCACATATATTAATTAAGAGAGGACTGTGGCACCCTCCCCACTCCCCTTTTTGGGAGCTCACATATATTAATTAAGAGAGCATGAGTCAAGGGTAAGCTTGGCATTCTTCCCTTTATGCCAGCTGAAAGGGCAGAGGACTATATACACAAGTCCTCCTTGCTTTCTAGCTTCAGTTCCTCCTGCTGTACTTGAATTTTCTTGCCTGGAGTTCAATACCCACCCTCAAAAGCCAAGCCCTTCAGCAGCTTGGGGTAGCTTCATGGGTGGGAAGTTCTGGCATCTAACCCATTCAGGCCACACCTGAGCCCTCACCTGTGCAGGTGGAACGGAAGGGCAGCTGAGGTAGGGAGCCTCCCTAGTGGAAGGCTGGTGATGCCTGGGCTGGGTTCACAGCCCAGCTCTAGCCAGCGGGGAGGGCTGGGTGGGAACCACGCTCAGATTATTCCTTAATCATGCTGGGAACGAGAGTACAGGGCTGGGAACTCTCTAAAAGACTTTGCTGGAAAATCCACCGGCACCAGCTGGGCTACCCCACAGGGCCTCTGGGCTGGCCTCCCAGACCCCTTTTCCCAGCCCTCCGCAGACGGCAACGGGAATCAGGGGCCCTAGGGAAGAGGGTAGGAGTCAATGAAGGGGAGCGGGGGAGGAGAAGAGGGGGGACTCCAGCCCCTGAAGGGCTCACTGGCGTCCCTGGTAGAGATGCCCAATGGGCAGGTGGCTAAATAGTGGGCCTGCTGCTTCCTCATCTGTCCTTCTGCCCTCAGGTGTGACGTTCTCCGATGTGGTGAGCGCCACAGAGCCGTGCAAGCCGTGCACGGAGTGCGTGGGCCTGCAGAGCATGTCTGCGCCGTGCGTGGAGGCAGACGACGCTGTGTGCCGCTGCGCCTACGGCTATTACCAGGACGAGACTACAGGTCGCTGTGAGGCGTGCCAAGTGTGCGAGGCGGGCTCAGGCCTCGTGTACTCGTGCCAAGACAAGCAGAACACCGTATGCGAAGAGTGCCCCGACGGCACGTACTCTGATGAGGCCAACCACGTGGACCCGTGCCTGCCCTGCACCGTGTGCGAGGACACCGAGCGCCAGCTGCGCGAGTGCACGCGCTGGGCAGACGCTGAGTGCGAGGGTGAGAGCAGCTGGGGCTGCCAGTGTGCTCAAGGGGGCTGGAGCGGTGACGAAGGGCGCCCCCTGGGCGTCGGCAAGTGCCCTGCCAGGGCCAGCAAGCACCCTCTCTGAGCCTCAGCCTGTACGTTGGGTCACCTCAGGGAGGGGGTAGTTCCTGATCCTTTAGTCACCAAAGTCCTCCTTTCATTATTTCCTTCTTGGTGCTAAGTATTTAGAAGACCATTATCACGCTCCCAGGCCGCAGTTACTACATTGCAGTTGGTCTTGCAGGGCTTTATTCATCCCTGGCTGCCAGCTAGCAATTGGATGGGCAGGTGATAAGCACTAGGGTATTTCTGGCCAGAGGAGTACGTGTTTGATCCTTGAAGCAGGCTTTCTGAACTGGAAAAGGTACTTGAGGACCCTCAGGAGATGGAGCCTTTTGGCTCTGTGACCTGGCCTAGGTGCATGGTGCTTTATGGCTCTGCGACTCACCCACCCTCTGGGACCTGAAACGGAGCCTGTAGGAGTGACATTAGGAAGGTCTCTTTTCCCTCTGAACCTCAGTTTCCTCACTGGTCACATACTTGTTCCGCTTCGGTGTTTGGCATCTGGGGGAGGAGTGGACAGTCATTGTTACAATTTAGTGAAGGATAAGGTTGGACATAGGACCACGAAGGAGGTGGCTGGGAGGAGGGGCTTTGGGGACAGAGGAAGAAGGGGAGATGGGAGAATAGGGCAGGGTACACACAGAGGGCTCTAAGGTCCTAGTCTCTACTTCTGTTTCCACATTCTGAGCAATCCTCTCTTCTCTGCCTTTTGGGGCTGTGTGTGCTGGGATGGGGCAGTTCCTGGGCTGGCGTGGGGAAAGAAGCACCGTGGGACGGTGCCAGGGCAGAACTGTTTTGGTCTTTGGTGATGTCTGTCTCAGGGAAGGTGAGTGGGCTTTCCTATGCAGGGAGAGCTTGGCAGTGTCTTTATTTTCTGTCTGTCCCTGAGCCCTCAGGGAGCCCTCATTCTGAGAAGGCAACATACCCTCTGCCCTTGGGCAGCCACAGCCCCAGCACTTAGTCCTTAGCTGAGGGAGGAGACGCCTCAACTTTGGAGCTCCCCCATTCTGATGGAGGCAGCACGGCTTCTGTCTTCAATCAACCCCTAGTCGGATGGGGGAGTTGCTTCCCCTGCCCGTGGGGAGCCTCCAGTCTTACAGACACTGCAATACACCCTTGTTTCTTTCTCACATCGGTTGATCTCCAGCTCCGAGAGGGAGCTCGGGGTGGTGCGGCTGTTAAGTTGGGCTGAGGCCAGGTTTGTGTGTGAAGCTTCCTGTATTGAGACGTGGTTCCAGTGGTGATAATCCAGGGCTGGGAGACAGGCAGAGTGGCATCAGGCAACAGGCAGAGCAGGGGGGGTGGAGGGCATTTAAGCAGCCAGGCAACAAGTGGGCGGGCAACACGGTTCCATGGACAAGTCCCAACCAGCCGGTGGGGGGACCAGCCAGTCAGGGGTCAGGGGCGTGGTTAGAACAAAGAAAGGTTGCAGCTGGGGGGGGAGCAGGCTCTGCTTTTTGGGGTGCTCACAGATTCCTTCTAGATACCACCCCACTTTTCCAGCTACCCTGAGGGAGGAGGTGACCCCTGAGGCGTGTGTTTATCCCTGTCCCTGTTCCCCTTTCAGGTCCAGCCTCGAAAGTGTTAAATGTCAGCTCTAGGGCAGAGGGATCATTTCAGGAAATAGAATTTGATTCTTGGTTTGGTTGCTCCCCCCACCCCACCCCACCCCACTCCCAGTGCACCGGTTTCTTTTTTCCTGCATATATGTTTCTGGTGTTAACCTGGTGACTCACCCACCCTCAGGGCAGAAGGGCCACCCCTTGCCCCAGTGAAATGTAGGTTGAGGAGGGGTAACCTGGTCCCCCCTTCCACCCCCAAGCCTGACATCTCCCAGTCCGGAAACAACTGTCAGGATTGGCCAAGGGCTGAACGGGTTGGAATGTTGGTGGACATGGCCACATCTGGATCTCATCCCCCTACCACACCCCCACAGAGGGGATTGGAGCGATGAGGGGAGAGCGCTCTGGACAGTGCTGTCTTCAGCCTCTCTGTCCCCTACTGCCCTGTCTCAACCCTGCCCCACTGCTTTCTAGTTTCCGTCATGGCCTGATTCACAAACATCTCCCCCTACACACATATACCTTCAGCCTTGGGATTGGGGTTGGTGTCTGGTCTCAGGCTGCTCCCTAGCTTACTCAGTCCCCTAGTCTAGAGAAGGGAAGACCCTTCTCAGTCCAGGACACCCTTTCTGAGGCTGCCAGAGCTGTGTCCCTCCACTTCCCATCCTGTCCCTCCACCTCCTCCCCGGTCTGAGATGGAGGAGGGGTGGGATAGGGCCACAGATGGCAGCCCCCTTCCCAGTGCCAGCCAGATGGATTCCAGATTCACATCTGGGGGCCTTACCCCTCAGAAGGCGCTGAAAAGGGGGGGCCTTTGAAGTGTCTTCCTCCTGAACTGAGAAGGCCCAGCAGAGAGTTGGGCAGCTTCTACTCCAGCATGGATGGGCAAACTGGGGGCTGGGCAGAACCGAGCTGGAGAGCACCATTCCCTCCTCTTTACCCTATTGGCATGTCCTGTTTCTTCCCTCCTTGCCCCAGGCGTGGGAAGCAAGAATGGATGGGGTGGGCAGCTTTGCCCAGACAGGTACCCCCAGGCCATGCAGGGCCCACAACCCCTGGCACTGCCCCTAGCTGGGTGGAAGAATGGAAAATCCCACTTACTGGTGCCAGGAGGGGCCAAGTCCCCTGCCAGGTAGGCTGGAAATGCTCAGCTGGCATGAGAGGACCTAGATGGGTGGCCAGGTACAGTCTCCCTCTCTCTGAGGCAGTGGGCAGGATCTGCTTTGTAGGTTCTCTCTCTACCTGCACTCTGCTCTCTGCTCAGGAGGGTTCAGTCTGCCCAACACAGCTTTCTTTGGGTGGTGAGCAGAGTTGGGGCCAGGCAGGCCAGGAGACAGAGGCTGACCCCTGTCCAAGAACTGGCTGGAGGGAAGTAAGCCAGCTGGGAACTCCCCCTCCCCCCCACCCACATCCTACCCAAGCCTAGAGTCTGGGACATCAGAGATAGGAAGGGAGGGTGCCAGCTCTCAGAGAGGTGGGACGGGGATAGGTACCTCTTTGACTAGACTTGAGTCTCCCCATCCGTCTTTAGAAGGTAACTGGGGTCATATGGGACAGCCTGGGGCCAGAGAGGTTTTGACACTTCCCAGAATGAAGCCAGCTTGATGCTTTCTTATGGTCCTCCCTCTTTTTTCTGTGTTCTCCTTCATGCCAGGCTTCTAGGTACCCAGAGGGAGCAGAACAGAATTCTAGGGTGACACCTATGCCCAAGGTAGAAGGGCGATTACAGATCATCTCTCTTAATATTCCCATGGGGAAATTGAGAAGTAACACAGTAGATCAGTGACAGAGCTGAAGTAGACCCAGATCCCCTGACCCCCAGACCCTTGCTCTTCTCCATCATGACATCATACACACACTCCCCACCCTCACCCCTGTTGCATAACAGCTAGGCATATGAGCACCTGGAACCAGGGGTAGGGGCTCAGGAAGAAGCACTGGAGTGAGTCAGGACATAGGTGGAGGGGCCTGTAGGGTAGAGCAGAACCTCACTTCTGTAGCTCTTTCTTCTAGAGATCCCTGGCCGTTGGATTACACGGGCCACGCCCCCAGAGGGTTCAGACAGTCCAGCCCCCAGCACCCAGGAGCCTGAGGGACCTCCGGAATTAGACGTCGTAGCCAGCGCTGTGGCAGATGTGGTGACCACAGTGATGGGCAGCTCCCAGCCCGTGGTGACCAGAGGCACCACCGACAACCTCATCCCCGTCTATTGCTCCATCTTGGCTGCTGTGGTTGTGGGTCTCGTGGCATATATTGCCTTCAAGAGGTGAGAGGGGGCAGGGGACAGAGAATGGGAATGTTTGCTCTCAAGGAGAACTTTGCTCTGACCTTGAGCTGAAAACACATGCACCCTTTTAACTCAACCCCAAACCGAGTTCATCCTCACTAACCATCAGCTGCCCCACTGTATGGCATGGCAGGTCAGCAGGAGGTGAGGGAAGGGGAGGATCCTGTCGTGGCTCTAGCACCTTTCTGCTCCCAGGCTGTTCCCCTTCCCTGACCTCCCCAACTGCATGCAGAGAGCTGCCTGTGCCCTCATCCCCTGGAACCCCATTCACCCACACAGTTACCTATGTGTGCATGTCACATGGGATCCCATGGCACCCACATCCAGGAATCCAGAACATGCAAGAACACCTGGAGGGCATTTTAAAACTTTAAATGCATTTTTCATTCTTTAAAAAAAAAAATCATCAAAGTAATAGATGCCTGTTGGGGAAAATACAAACAAGACCAATGTCGGTAAAGCAAAAAGTGAAAGTCCCCTTTATGTCTCCAAATTCTACGCCTTTCTTCACTGGAATCTGTTTGGAATGGATCCTTCTCAACTGTTTTCTGGGCATTTATAAACACACATCTATAAAATGTTTTATAGTTATACATAAACACAGGTTTGTTTTTTAAAAAGAATGAAATCGTACTGTACATGTTATACAATTTACTTTTTCACTTAATCTCCCTTGGGAAAGCTTTCCTAGGGACATACAGATTATCTGATTATTTGTAACCACTCATTCAGTAATATGGATGGATCATAATTTCAGCTTTTTGTTATTGCTTATAATAGCAGCAGAAATTCTTGTATATATCCCTGCACACATGTGGAAGCATTTTAGAAGGGTGGACTGTGAAAACTAGAATTCCTGGGAAGTCATTTATTTATGCACCATTTATTCCATAAACACTTATTGACCGCCTTTGGTGTACACCAAGCCCTGAGTGCCCTTCTGCCCTCACGGAGCTGTCGGTGTAGGCTGGAACAGAAGTGTAAAGAAGTAAGAATTGTAGATACTATGGCTGGGGTCATAACTGGCACCTACCATGCCCCTGGCCTCCACCCATCAGAGCAGATAGCTTGGCCACACTGGCCAGTGAGGCCCCTCAACCCTGAGACTGGCCTGTCCTCTGGCCCCAGGTGGAACAGCTGCAAGCAGAACAAGCAAGGAGCCAACAGCCGGCCGGTGAACCAGACGCCCCCACCCGAGGGTGAAAAACTCCACAGCGACAGCGGCATCTCTGTGGATAGCCAGAGCCTGCATGACCAGCAGCCCCACACGCAGACGGCAGCAGGCCAGGGTGAGGAGCGAGAGCGGGCAGGGGAGCTGAGGCAGGGAGAATAGAAGTGACTAAGATTAGACTGTAGGCAGGACTGCCAGAGGGGCTGGCTAATGGAGGCCTTGGTATGGAGGGACGACGGGAGAAGCCAGGTGAGGAAGATGGATAGGAAGGTCCTTCCAAGGGGCTGACTTGGGAAGTGGAGGCTTTTACAAGTTGGAGCATCCAGACTCATCAAGATAATTGTCCCCCCTGGGGGCTAATTACCCCAAAAGTAGCTGCAATTAGCCTCCTGCCCTGGACTTCTGGGGAACAAGTAGTTAATTATGCACCCTCATCAGTGTCCTATAATAGCCCAGCTCCAGGACACTTGCTGCAGTTGAGTCTGGAACTAAGGAGTCTGTCTCCTCCAACATGGCCTTGATTAATTGTTGGGGTGAGATGGGGGTGGTGGGGGGGAAGGAAGCAGAGCTGGAGCGATGAATGAGGAGGGGGACAATGAGTCAGCACCCCCGGCCCCTCTACAGCCCTGCCCCCCATCCCTCCGCCTCTAGACCCTCCCCAGATTGGGAGAAGAAATGCCTTGGCCTTTTAGGGCCTTACCCCTGCTCCCACCCCCACTAAGGTTGGGCACCCTGTGGGGGCAGGGCAGGGGGTAGATCTGACTCCCTCTGGGTTCCTAACAGCCCTCAAGGGTGATGGAGGCCTCTACAGCAGCCTGCCCCCGGCCAAGCGAGAGGAGGTGGAGAAGCTGCTCAACGGCTCTGCAGGGGACACCTGGAGGAACCTGGCGGGCGAGCTGGGCTACCAGCCTGAGCACATAGACTCCTTCACCCATGAGGCCTGCCCTGTCCACGCCCTGCTCACCAGCTGGGCTGCCCAGGACAGCGCGACACTTGACGCCCTCCTGGCCGCCCTGCGTCGCATCCAGCGTGCCGACATTGTCGAGAGCCTGTGCAGCGAGTCCACGGCCACGTCCCCCGTGTGAGCCGACCGGAGCCCCCACCCTGCCCCTACATTCCGACAACTGATGCTCCAGCCATCCCCCCATGGAGCTGCCCTGGACAGGCGGCCTGCCAGAGCCCAGCTCCTCTTGGCACGGCCTGAAGCCCAGGCCCCCACAGCCCTGTTGCTGCTCCCTGTGCGGCCCCTTCGCTTCTGACTGAACTCCCTCTCCGGCGAAAGAAGTGCCCCGCCGCCTCCTCCTCCACACCCACCCTGCCCCATCACCGTCTGGGCCTTCTACTACCTTCCCTCCACTTGCCTAGGTGGGCCAGCCTCCCCCCGCCCTAAAAAAAAAAAAATGGCCCTAGCCGGTGTCAAATCTGGGGCTGACACACACCAGTAATGGTGTTGGGCCTGTGACAAGGCCCTGGAGACTCAGAGGGAGAGGCCAAGGAGCCAGAGCCATGGACTCTACACTGTGAACTTAGAGAGAGGGCCTAAACCCTTCCTCAGGCCCCTCGCCCCTCCCCTCTGGCCTGAGCAGATGAGGCTCAGAGGCCCCTCAGAGCTGGAGGATTTTGAAATCTAGTCCACCCCGCTCATTTTACATACAGGGTGGTGAGGCCCAGAGAGAGGCAGTGACTTTCTCAAGGTCACCCAGCAATGCAGAGGCTGAGTGTGGGCTGGCACCCTCCTCTCTGAAGGAGGGGCTCAGGCCTCAGGTTTGTCTAAGGGCTGAGGGAGAGGGCCCAGCGACCCTCTGGGAAATGTCTCTAAGCCCAGTGGCCTCTGTCCTCCATGCACTCCAGGCCTGTCCTGACCCCTGTGGAAGTGGGATGCTTTGGCCAGGGTCTGGATCATTAATCCATCATGATCTGATTAAGGTTTGGGGTTTGTGGAATGGGGTACTGCTCCCCTCTAGGCACGTCAATATGGCATTGGGGGGGGTCAGAGAAAAGGTCATGTGGTCCCAGTCTGTTGCTGCCCTCAGCCCTGGCCTAGACCCAAAGCCAACATGGGCAGCATCTTCCCCTTGAATCAGCCCCGGGGGTCAGGGACTAAGCCCCCCTACCCCCATCCGTGCAACACACACACACAGGATGAGAAATCTTGCTTTCCTCCACCCATTCCTTCTCTTGGGCTGTGACCGGATACTGCCCGGGGCAGCTGCCAGAGAAGCAAGGGAGGGAATTAAACTCTGTTCTCAGTCTTCCTTCGCCCCCGAGTTTGGCGGGCCAAGGACTGCTGAGGCTGGAGCTGGCGTCTGTCTTCCAAGGGCCTGCGCGTGAAGGAATGCCCCCCTCCCGCCCCCCGCCACCCCTTCCCTGCGTGCATGGGTTGGCTTGGCCCAGAGGGCTCATCCATGTTGCACTGAAGAAAAGCGGACCAGTGTGAGAACGCAGCAAGAAGGAACTGAGTTAGACTATGGCCCGTAGGGTCTCTCCTAAGTTTAGAGGACCCTGCGAAGGACTGCCTTTCCCTAGCTTGGTTCCAGAAAGGGGCCGTGAGGGTCTCAGAGGCGTTTCCACCCTCTCCCTGGCTTGTTCTGTTTTGCTTGATGTTGGAATGAGTGTGGCTCCCCCTCTATTTAGCATGAAAGAGCCCCAGGCAGGATGTGCGCTGACAACTACCCCTTCCCTACGCAGGGTTCTCCCAACCCTGTATAAGGGACTAGGAGCATTGTATGTAGATGGCATTTCTTTGACCTCAGTCTGTGATGGGAGGAGGAAACTCACCTGCTGGCCCCTCACCTGTAGACCTGGGAGTGGACAGAGTCTGAGTCTATTTATTTTCTTCCCCAGAGGTTGGAGAGGGTGGGGATGGGGTCATGGGGGAGGGTGGCAAGTAAGTTTTAGCATGTGTTTGGTTCTGGAGCCCCTCTTGCCTCCCTTTGGACTGCAATGGAACCCTTTTGGCCCCCAGCTGGGGGCTGTGAGCTCCAGGCCCCTTGTCACCTCCCTGTCCTGTCCCCCTTGCATCCTGCGTAATCATTTCTCAGGCCCTCCTGAAACCTACACATAAAGTATAAATGACCACCATTAAATAGCAAAGAAAGAAAAATAGTGCAAAGAGATTTTCTGGATATACACGTGGTTTGAGTGTATTTAGGGGTGTGGGTGGGACGGGGAAGGAGCCCTGGTGGCAGAGTGGTTAAGTGCTCGGCTGCTAACTGAAAGATCTCTGGCTTGAACTCACCAGCTGCTCGACAGGAGAGAAGACCTGACAATCTGCTCCCATAAAGATTACAGCCTAAGAAACCCTATGGGACACTTCTACTGTATCCTAGAGGGTCACTATGAGTCAGAATCAACTCAACAGCAATGGATTTTGGTTTGGTGGGGCAGGGACCCAGGTATTATTTCCAACTGAATGAGTTTCTGTCTTATTTTTCCTACAAAAGGAGGAAGTTTTAACAGAAATCCAGCAAGTTCACATGCGTAGACATAGAGTTAATTTAAGTGGGATGGGAGAAGGAGTGGGGGCCCTTTGCCCCAAATCTTGGAGAGGAAAAGTGAAAATGGCCACACAGGAAGCAGGCTAGCTTGTGAACCTGACCAGATGTCAGAAGTGAAACTGACCACAGGGCACCAGGGGCTTGCTAGGAGGGCCAGGTCACAACCCGGAGGCTTTCAGCCACCCACATGGCCTGGGACACAGACACAGGCGCGCGCGCGCGCGCGCACACACACACACACACACACACACAGGTCTGGCTCCAGATGGCTGGGTGGGAGGCTAATTGGCTGGGCCTTGTTTTTTTTTTTTGAGTTAGGTGGTCCCCTCCCTCTCAGCTCTCTCGAGCAGGTCCTAACCCCAGCTCCTGCCAGCCTGACTTTGAGCCCTGCCTGGCCTAGGCCTGGAGCTCCCGGGGCCTACAGCGTTCCCAGGACCAGGCCTGTGCCCCTCTCGGAGGCTGGCCGGGCAGTGGTCAGAGCTGTCCAGCCCCTGCTGTTGTTTGGGCAGATCCTCTGGTGGGGCTGCCTTGTGGTTGTTGGGAAAGTCAGGAGGAGGCTTGCTCTTCCCAGAAAGAACAGCAAACAAACCTTCCTAACCTCAGCATCCAGGGAGAGGGGCCAGGCAGGCTTCAGCCAAGAGTTAGGCATGGAGTGGAGGGGGGCTCTTTGTCTTCCATTTCCCAGTCCTCCCTCTCTGAGACCAGGAGTCATGAAGAAGGCAGTGGCGGGAGGTGAGGGGGAGATGAAAGGGTGGACAGTGATTCAGCGTAGGTAAGAGAAATAATTCTGGCCCCTGACATGGGAAAACCCATGTCAACCCCATCAGACAGGAGGTCTCTGTACTGAGAGAGCCTCCTGTCTGATGGGGGAGACATAGCCCCAGGCTTGAGAATACCCCTAATCTGATGGGGGAGGCAAAATTCCTATTTTCAGGAAGCCCCCATTTTGATGGGAGAAATACAGTCTTTGCCCTAGGGGCCTCTAGTCTGGGGGAAGCAGACACTGTCTTGTAGGATTAGGGAGACATAAGTCCCTGCCTTCAGGGATCTCACATTCTTGAGGGGGACACAGCAGACAGGCCCTATACGGTGTGCACTGCCATGATAGGACTAAGTGGGGGTGCCCACCCAGACCCACCCCTACCAATGATCAGGGAAGTGTTGTTGAGGAAGGGACATCTAAGCTGAGACTGTAAGGATGAGTAGAGTTATGAGGCCGGGGGAGGAGAGCATTGCCGGCAGGGGAATCAGCTCAAGCAAAGGCCCTGAACTGATAGAGAACAGCGCACACAGGGGCCTGAGGCCTGGAGCCCACAGAGTGATCCCGGAGACTGGTGGGGCTGGATGGCGAAAGGCCTTATCAAGAGATAAGATAAGGTGTCTAGACCATATTCTTAGAACACTGGGGGCCCTTGAGGAGTTTTAACCAGGTGGCACCACAGACAGATTTGCATTTAGAAAGCACTAGCTCTGGCTGCAGTGTGGAGGGGTGAGGAGGGCAGGAAAGCCGGAGGCTGGGAGGCCCAAGTTGCCCAAGTCAGTGGTGGCCTGAAGTAAAGGAGGGGCCAAGGGGATGGAGAGAAGAGGGGGATTCTAAAAACTCCTCATAATAGTCAGGATTGGATGGGGAGGGGGGTAGAGGGGGAAGTGACTGACACTGGCCTACGTATCCTGGGGCAGGGAGTGGAACAACCTTAAAACATCGTGCCAGAGATTCCCTCTGCACCCCTTCCCCCTACCACACTGTGGAGAAACTCTGTCCTCTTTTGACTAAGCTCC
Organism: Elephas maximus indicus; assembly: GCF_024166365.1. Lineage (NCBI taxonomy): Eukaryota > Metazoa > Chordata > Mammalia > Proboscidea > Elephantidae > Elephas > Elephas maximus. The sequence continues at coordinate 44,065,031 of NC_064837.1, read as the reverse complement.
ATCCCTCCTCTAATTCCTCTTCAGGGGCTAAAGTACTTCATAGACTCCCCATCCTCAATGTGGTGGTCTCAGGTTGCATGAGGCCCTTCCAGTTTCTCCCATCTCCCTGCTTTGAGTGCTCCCGCCATCCTCCTCCTCATTCTCAATGCTCCCTGGCTAGCCTTCTTTCAGTTATTCAAGCTCTGCTGTTCCTCTAGCCACAGGGCCTTTGCACATGCTGTCCCTCTATCTGGAATGTTCTTTCCCCTTCTTTCCCAAGCTACCTCCCAGTCCAATACTTCCTTGGGGAAGCCCTCAATGTTCTCTGGGCCCAAATTATGTTCCACTCCTTTTCTTTAGACTACTTAATCTCTCTTGGTAATTAGACACCTGTCTGAGTGATTATTTGATTACTGTAAACCCCAGGAAACCAAAGACAGGGCCTGGTTTTGCACACCTTCTAATCCTCAACTCCTTGTCTGGCATATAGTTGGCACTCAGTTGACATTTGCCGAATAAGTCAATGTGCTCTAAAGAAGCATTTTCCAATAGAAATATAATGTGAGTGACATATATAATTTAAAACATTCTTATACCCACATTAAAAAAGTAAAAAGAAACAGGTGGGATGAATTTTAATAATATATTTGATTTAGCCCAATTTTTTTATCCAAAATATCATGCTGACATATAGTCAATATTAAAAAGTTATTAACAAAATAGTTTACATTTTTTTCCTACTAAGTTTTCAAAATCCAGTGTATATTTTATTCTTATTACACATCTCAATTTGGACTGGACACATTTCAAGTGCTTAGTAGCTCCGTGTGGCTAGTGGTTACAACATAGCATAGCTCAGCTCTAGAGATTTATACCACTCAGAGTAGGGACTCATTCTGAGCCCTGAGTGGGCTCAAAGGACAGAAGCTCCCTTGCTTCTTCCTTGTGCCATCACTCTCCTTGGGCCTGAGGCCTATAGTTCTCTCCCCTACCACCAAGGCCTTCTTCCTCTGGGCTGGGGTTCTGGAGTCCCTATCTTTGTTTCTTTCATCCTCTAGCCTAGAGGATGAGAACTTCCATCTTTCCCAGCCCAACAGGGTCTCATCTCCTCCCTTGCCTTGGCCTCCCTCTCCTGTTTCATTCAGTGCAATGAATCCTGGGACTAGGAAAAATGTGAAAGACCTCTGCATTCAATTGGGAGGGGCGTGGAGGGGCCCCTGAGCCCATGTTCCAGGGATCCAGGAGAAAAAAGAGCTGGGCCAGAGGTGGGGGTCAGGAGAAGACATTTCCCGTGATGCTCCAGGTTGGGGGTCTGCTGACCATATGTGTGGGGGAGGCGGCTTCTCTGATAATGCAAAGCAGATTCCTCCTAGCTTTGTGGCAGCTGGTGGGCAGAAGGCCAGGGGACAAGGTTGGGGCCCCAGACATCTGGGTACAGAAGAGCTGAGGCAAGGAGGGCTTCTTCTTCAGCCTCCCACAGCTCCTTTTCTAGCTCCCCCCAACACCTCTGCCCTCCAGCTGACCCTTCCCAGCTATACTAGGCTCCCCTTGGCAATTCACCTGCCTGCGCCATGCCCCAGGCTTCAGATTGCTCTCAAGCTCCATAAAGCACCCCAGTTCTCAGCACACACCCTGGGGGTCTGTGGGCTCACTACCCCCATTCTGACAGACATCCAGCATTCTCCTTCTCAAGGCAGAATTTGAGAGTCCTCTTCATCCCAGTACTCAGGGTGGTTTCATCAAGGCCCAGCTGGAAGCTAAGATTGTCCACCATAATCCCCATTTCCCCGCCTTGATTCTACTTATGCCAACACCTCAACCACCCCAGGGGCGAGGCCAGGAACATTTCCCGAAGGCTCCATCATGGAGGCACATTCAGGAACATTCCAACTCTCACCCCTCATCCCTCCAGGGCACTCAGTCCTGCCCTCTTCCCACAGCATCCGGGCACTTCTCAATCCCTGCTCTCCCTTCCTGACAATCCCTCCTCCAGCTATTTCCAGCAAAATTCCCAAAGGGCTCCTGGAATTGGGTCTACTCACTTGGCTGGTACTGTTCTCTTTGGAAAGGTCTGGAAATGCTCCCATCCCCTCTCCTGTATTCTAGTGGCTCAGAGTCTGGGGTCTAAGTTATCCAGCAGGAGCCTGAAGCCCCCTTGAGAAGCCCTCAAGACTCTAGGCCCTGGACCTGGGGCTCAGCATCCACATTCTGAGGCCCCAGCCATACCCCAGGGCTTAAGGCTTCAATCAGCAGTCCAGATGGTTTTCTTTCTCCTCTCGTGGACTTGGGATGCCAGGAGTCAGCGCCAGATGTGCAGGCCGAGGGCACAGAGCAGCCAGGCTTCCATTCATCAACCTTGGAGCTGAGGGAGGTCACACCATGACCTCCTGGAAGATGATGCGGAGAACACCGAACCCGGCCATCTGGGAGCTACCCTCTGCTCCCACTGCATACCACTGAGGATTCTTTGTGTTGCAAGAGGGAGAAAACCCAACCCAGAGTGATTTAAGGGAATTTACCGTCCATCAGGATGGGAAAGTCCAGGGGTCGGGCTGGCTCTAGATACAGTGTGATTCAGACCTTAAACAACACGCCCAGGACCCAGTTCCTCTCTCCTTCTCTTGCCTCCATTTCCTCAGATGGGCTGTTCCCTTGTGGTGGCAAGAAGGCCGCACAGCTTCAGCTTCAAGTCATGGGAAAGAGAGCACCTCAGTCCTAGTAAGACCAAAACAGCCATCAAGTTGATTGCCAGAACTTTCTTCTGAGACACCTCATGGAAGCGCATTCTGGAACATTCCAATTCTCTCCCCCTATCCCTCCCAGGGCACTCAGTCCTACCCTCTTCCCACAGCACCCAGGCAATCCCCAGTCCCTGCTCCCAGTTCCCAGCAACCCCTCCTCCAGCTGTTTCTAACAACATTCTCAAGGGCCCTTTCCCCTTCACCAGGCAACCTGAGTGAGTCCCCACCCCCAGACCAAAGTGAATATTTCTAGCAAAAAGAATAACTATGGAACAGCACGAACAGTGAGCTACAACAGCATCTAGGAGGCACTGAGGCTTCAAAGAGGAAGCCTTTCTTGTGGCTGCAGGGAGCTGGGGAGGGTTCTGTCAGGGGAGGCATTTGATCTTAGCCTTGAAGGATGGACAGAACCTGGATTGTGGAGATGGGAAATGGGTGAGAAGAATATTCCAGGGGGAGTTGACTTTGCATAGTGTAAATAATAATAGAAAGCGAGGTGACAAATGGGACGGGGTTTAGCAGGGACTTGAATGCCACGCTGAGGGACCTGGATTAAACAGAAGTGTTGAGATTGTCTGAGTGGGAGAGACTTCTGCGAGGAGTATGGAACTAGAGGCAGGAAGAGTGCCTGGGAGGTTGGTGCTTCAGTCCTGAATCCAGCAGTGGGGAGGAAAACGGGGAAGCAATTGAGGAAATATTAAGAAGGGAGAATTAGCTAGCCTTGGCATGGGATCAGATGGAAAAACAGAAATGCAGAGAGGAATCTAGATGACTCCCGGTCTCCAGTTTTGGCGACTGAGGGGATCATGGTGCTGTTCACAGAGACTTGAGCACCAGAGAGGGAACAGGTTTTCATGGAAGATCAAGAATTCGTTGTGTGCACGTTGAGTTTGAGAAGCCTATGGGGCGTGCAGGAGGGAGAAACTCAGGAAGCGTTCAGTTGTACATGTCAGGAGCTCAGAGAAATGCCAAGGCCAGAGTGGAGGAGTTCCTGAATCATCTGCCAGCCAACAAGGGAGGTCCCCATGGGGCAAGAGGAGAAAGTCCTTGGGATAAGCCTGTTTAAGTGACCAGAGGAGAATGAGGAGGCACAGATGACCAAGAAGGGCAAGTCAGTGAGTTGGATGGCCTGGATCTCACAGCATCAAGGAAGCATAAGAAAGGAGCCAGTTTCAGGAGGAGGTCACCAGGAACCCCCAAGGCAGCTAGTGCAGAGAGGCTCAGGAGGGAGAGGGCTGGGACAAACCAGTACACTTTGCCACGGGGAGGGTGCAGGAGACAGATGGCCATGGTCAGAGGAGAGGATCCAGAGGAGGCAGTAGAGATGCTCTTGTGTAACTGTCCTTCTAGAAGTTTTGCTGAGAAGGGAAGGAGAGAGATAGGGCTTTCCTTGGAGGGAGACTGGGATGGGAAATGGCTTTGGTCAGGACCCAGATTACCTGGTGCTCTCCCATCTCTCATGGACTCTGCAGCCTAGTTCCACCAGCCTCATTCCAATGTGTGCAAATTCCACAGCCTCGAGGGCCCAGGCCAGGCTGAAGGAGGCCAGCCTTGGTCCTCCCAGGCCTACCCCTTTTGTTGCCCCAGCTTATCCTGCCCTCTACTCCCGCCCCTCTGGAATGCCCGCCCCCCATCCCACTGCCACTGGCATGCAGGATTAATTAGCAAGGACCAGTACCTTGCTCTCAAAGCGCTCACAGTTCAGTTGAAATGAAGAGGAAGTTGTCTAAAAACCTAAATGGGATTGAATTCTGCCAGAACTGCAACGTAGGTCCCCTGTCAAAGTGCCACCTCTCCAAGACTTTAATAGGCAACCATTAGGCCCTGTGAGTGAGTGCCTCGCCCCCTCCCTTCCAGGGAAAGGATTGACTGAAAGCCAGAGCAGGGCTGCAGAAGCTGCGTCACATCAGGTTCACGCAGAAGCCACCTCAGCAGCTCTGGGCAACAAGCCCCCCTTCTTCCTGGGGTAACACATGGGCTGGGCATGTGCCCAGAGAGTGCCACATGCCTGTCAGGCTGGGGCCTGCCTCACACCTCTCCAGGGAGGCTGCCAGAAGCCCTGGGGCTGGGCAAACCCGAAACAGTGACTCAGGTGAGGGGTAGGGGCTGGAAAGGAACACTATAATCCAGGCCAGACTGTGCCCCCGTCCCCACCCAACCAGGTGCCAGCTAGCTAAGGGATAGGGGAGGGAGCATGGTGGGCTGGCAATGCCAGGGGGGCAGGGGCTTGGCTTCCCCATCTGGGAGAAGGGCAGTGCCTCCCCGTGGCAGGAGGAAGGGCTGCCTGGCACATAGCATAGAGGCTGTATTATGCAGTCTCAAACTCAGAGGTAATGCCCTGGTGCCAGGCAGCCCTCCATCAATGCAAAGCCTCCATTGGAACAAAGAGGTGGCCACAGTACAGGCCTGGCGGAGGCAGTCTGCAGGGAGTCAGGGGTGTCAGTGGGAGTCCGTGCCTGATTCCTGGGAGCTGGGATAGGAGTCTGGCCTCAAGGTGAGGGAGAGGTCTAGGGGCCTGGGAGCTAACCAGAGTCGTTGAAGCTGCTCAACAGTGTAACACAGCTGCAGATGGTGCTTGGTGATAACCGATGACATTTGTCCAGGACTTCACAGTTTACGAAGCATTTTCACAGCCATAATGTCACACTAGTGAGGACTGATTTCTCATTTGTCCTGCCAGACAAGTATAATTGTACCCACTTTAGAGAGGAGACAACTGAAACCCAAACATTTGCCCACGGTGTCTGCCCACCCCTCCCCCCCATGCCCTCAACTCTGTTCTCTCCCAATGCCAGGCAGATATGGGATGAGGGGCAAGACGCTGGTCCAGGGAGGCAGGGAGTCGGGGCGTGGGGGCTGGAATCCAGAGAAAGGAATAAAGGGTGAAGAGAAACTGATCTATTTGAATTTTCCCAAAAGCTCATTCCCCTTCCAATAGCCCTAAAGAGTGGCAGGGACAGCTGGAGCCCACAAGGCGATGAGGAAAGGGGATCCCAGTCCAGAGACTTGTGTCTTAACCTCAATTCCACCACTAGCACCTCCCCCTCTGCTCCCAGCCCCCACCCAGGCTACAGAAGGCTGGCGCCTCTGGGAGCCTGGCATAGAGCCACCTAGGCCTGGTCTGGCAGAGGGCCGGGTGACCCTCGTGGCCACACTGCAGACCTGCTTCCCACCCTCGGGGCCCTTGCCTGGACCCCTCCATCCACTGCCAACTGCCCATTACTCCACCTGCCCATGGAGATTTCTCAGTGGATATCCACGATCTCCTCACGTTACTAAAAAACCAAACTCATTTCCATCGAGTTAACTCCGACTCATAGCGACCCTGTAGAACAGAGCTGAACTGCCTCAGAGGGTTTCCAAGGCTGTAATCTTTACAGAAGCAGACTGCCACATCTTTCTCCTGGGGAGTGGCTGGGGGTTCAAACCGCTGACCTTTCGGTTAACTGCCGAGCATTTAACCACTGCGTCACCAGGGCTCCCATTCTGGCATTAGAGGCCCCCTAAGGAGTCCCACTCTGCCCTCCCAGCCTTATCTCCAGCCAGACTGGGCACCCTGCGCCGCCTGAGTACAGCCCACAAGTCCCATTTGGGGCCTTTGCAGCTGTGCTGCTGTCTATGGGGCCCTCTTCTGGCCCCCCCTGTAGCTGCATGCCTTTGTCAGCTCCTCCAGAAAGCCATCCCAGATCTCCTTCCCAAACAAGAAATAACCTCTTGAGGACCTCCTTAGCACTCTCCATAGAAAGAATTCTACCTACAGGATCTTTGTGCCTGGTTTTTTAAAAACAAACGAAAATAAACCATTTGCCATCGAGTTGGAGTTTTGAAGGCTGTGACCTTTCGGAAGCAGATCACCAGGCCGTTCTTCCGAGGCACCTCTTGGTGTGTCCAAACCGCCAAGCATTTTGTTAGTAGTCACGTGTTTACCATTTGCAACATCCAGGGATTCCTCCTTGTTTTACATCTTTTATTAAATTGTAAGCTGACTCACCCTGCAACTCCCCCCATACCCATAGCACCTCCTACAGTGTCTTGTGCATAGTAGGTGCTTAAAAGCTGGGAGAACATGGATTGCATTCCTCTTCCACAGAGAGCAAGCTAAGCCGGCTCCCTCCTGCCTCCACGGGGGCCCCCTTCACAAGACCCCTCACACCATCCAGGCATCATCAGCCAGCGCAGACTCAGCATTGCCATTCAAGGAGAATCCAGAACCCAACTATCCTCCAAGAGCAAGATAAAAAGAGCAAGCAAGAGGAAAGAGAAGCACATTATGAGAGTCATCTCTGTGACTTAACCCAGCCTGACAGCTTAGCAAAGCCATTCACGGTTGTCTCTCTGGCTCCAGCCAGGCCAGCAGCTCGCGCCTTCCCCCACTCTTGGCTGACAAAGCAGAGGAGAAGCCACCCACAGACACCAGTTTGTGAGACAGACAGGGCCTGGGCCTCCAGGCAGGAGCTGGAGGAAGACTGAGGGGCTGGGGGGAGGTGAAGGGCAGATGATCTCTGAGCTTGGCTACAGCTGACACCGGGCTAGAGACTAATGCATCAGACACCTGTCTGCCTTCCGGGCTACTCTCCCTACGCATACATACACACCCTTTAGATTTTTAGTAAGCCCCTTTAGATTTTTAGTAAGCCGTTCTTCGTTTCACCTGAACTGCAGACTCCTTGAGAACAAGGGACTGGCTCTTACTAATTAATTCCCCACACCCATCATTGTCCCTGGGTGGTGTAAACTGCTAATCGTTAGGCTACTAACCAAAATGGTGGTGGTTTGAATCCGCCAGAGGCAACTTGGAAGAAAGATTGCTTTTGAAAGATCACAGTCATTGAAAACCCTATGGAATGCGGCTCTACTCTGACACACAAGGGTTGCCATGAGTTGGGATACACTCGATGACAACTGGTTTTTGTTTCTTTTTTTACCCAGCACTGTGCCTGATAAACGACTATTAGTACAATCATTCCGATTTTTCAGATGAGGAAACTGAGGCTCAAAGAGGCAAAGTAGCTTGCCCAAGTTCCCACCACTGATGCACAGCAGAGGTGGGAACCCATATGAGACCTAGGATCGTCAAATACCCTGAACTCTTATCACAACCCACAACCCTCAAGGGCAAGACGTTCTCTGCAAACAAACTCCCAAAGCTCAGCGTGTTCTGGAGGACTCCTGGTGCTGAAGGATGCTCCTTCCATCCTGTCCCATGTGCCCCCAGGTCTCCCAAAATGACCTCCTAGCTTAGAAAGCCCATGTTAGTGTCACTCAGCCACAGGCCAGGAAGTCTCTCTCCTGGTTTTAAGGCAAACCCCTACCTCTTCCACTTTCTCTGGCTGCAGAGGAGAAGCCTGTGGAGGCCCAGGGAGCAAGCCAGTTACAGAGCCTTGGAGGCATCTCAGGGGTCTGCCTTCCAGGTTCCAGTCTTTTCTACACTCTGAGCCACCCATGTATAAAACCCAAAGCTAGCTCCACACTCTCCCTCTACCCGCCTTTGACCTAATCTCAGTGCCTTCTGCTTTTTAGAGCAGATAAAATTTGCTCAAGCAATTTTTTTTTTTTTTTTTTAAGAGGCCCCCAGACTGATGGGAAAGGTGTAATTCTGGTCTCTGGTCAGCTCTGAATCTGATGGTGGAAACAGGTTGAACATCTGCCCAACCTGATGGTGGAAATAGGTCACACATGGAGGACCACAGAAAAACCATACCCATTGCCCTGGAGTCAATTCCGACTCCTAGAGATCTACAGAACAGAGTATAACTGCCCCCTACGGTTTCCAAGGAGCCCTGGTGGATTCCAACTGCAGACCTTTTGGTTAGTATCCCTAGCTTTTAACCACTATGTCACCAGGGTTTCCACATGGAGTACAGAGAGGGACAAAGTGCAGTGGGCATGGGTGCAGGGGAGTGGGGGTCAGAGGGAAGGCCATGCGTATAGGCAGGGGGGCAGGGGTGGGATAGAAGGGCCAGGTCGGGGATGAGTTTTTGGCTGGAGGAAAGGCCTGGGGGAGAAGGGAGGCGGGCGTGGGTGGGGGACAGGAGCTGCCTGCCAGGAGCTAGGGGAGGGAGCCAAGGGTGGGGGCGAGCGGGACCCCCGGGGCTGGAGGCCCCAGATCCTGGCCTTGGCTCCAGTGGAGAAACCTTAGCCCAGGCCTCCCCCCCTCCCCAATCCTCCGGTGCTAAAAAGCCCACGACATTTACGACTTCAGGAGGGTAAAGAGCCTGAGAAATGGATTGCAGGCCATATGGATTTGTTTCCTGGGCTTTAAAAAAAATTCCTCTAATTAGGCCGGGAAAAGCCATCGTCCCTGCCTGTCTTGAGGCCCCTGGATTCAATTACTGCCCACCCCCCATCCACTAGCGCTCGGCCGTGATCCGCCCACCCCCCTCCACGCGTGGGGGTTAAGGGGTGCGTTCCCTGACAGGGGTGGCCCGAGGAAGGAGGAGGAGAGAAGGGGAAGGGGGGGCCAGGAGCAGGAGAGGGAGCTGGGGGCGCGGGAGGGATGGGACAATCTTTTTATTCATTTTTGATGACTATTAAACCCCTTCCTCGACTGTTGCCAGTCTTCAGCGCCCAGCACCCTCCCGGCCCCCTCAGCTCCACTTCCCTGGGAAGGCTGAGGCCTTAGGCTGGGACCTCCTGGAATCCCTTTCCTCTCTCTGCCAGGAAAAATCTCTTGACAGCAGAAGAAAGTTGAGCCGTTGAGCAGGTTGAGAAGTGGAATTATGGATGTTTTCATTTCTTTCTTTTTAAGACTTGCTGTAATACTTTTTCTACTGTAAATTGATGCAACCCATGAACTAGTTCCTTACTCCTTCCACCTGTGTGCTGAATTCTCTCCCAGTCCTCAGTCTCTCTCTGTGGACTCCAGCTCTTCAGTCTATAAACACTCTCCCACTTCCCTCATCCCATAAACACCTTCCCTGAGCACTGCCTCCCTCTCAAACTTCTGTCCTCCACCTTCCCTCCACAGCCAAACTCCAGATTCTGAGAAAAAGAGGTTCTTCCCTCCCATGGACCATCTACCGCTTCCCCTGCCCCAACTCCCCTCCACCCTCAAGCTGGCCCCCTTCCTTGTGGGATCCAATGGTGAGCTCCCAAGCCTCAGCCTCCCAGTCTCCCTGCAGCTTGGACCTAAGAACCTCATCTTCTGTGAGAACACTTTCCTCCTTGAAAACACAGAACTACCTCTCTGAGAGCCCTTCCTTAACTGTGGCCTTACTCCAGCCCTCTTCCCACCTGAAGGCCAGCCAGTGTTTCTAGGTCCCCTCCTTGGCCCTTTAACTCTTTCTAGACCATGCTGCCTTCCTTGATAACATCATCCACTGCCAAAGTGGTCACCATCCCTACTCAAAATGGCTCCCAAGTCTATTACCTCAGCACCACCTCTCTCCTAGACCCAATTTGCTGGTTGCCTGTTAGACCAGTCACTCCTTGAAAACCCAATGGGGCAGTTCTACTCTGTGCTCTAGGGGTGCTGTGGATCAGAATCTACTCAGCGGCAAGGGGTTTGGGGTTAGATATTACTTTTTGCATCTTCTACCAACAGCTGCTTCTTGAAATTCTCTGGGGCAGTTCTACTCTGTCCTATAGAGTCGCTATGAATCAACTCAACAGCAGTGGGTTTGGTTTTGGTACCAACACCTCAGACTCAACATGTTCAAAATGCAATGAGAATTCTTTATCTGCACCACCTCTCCAAAAACAAAACAATAACAAAAGTTCCTGCCTACCTCAGTCAATTGATGACACTTCTACCCACCCAGAGTTCTAATCTCACCCCCACCTCTACCTGCAAACCAAATGGCAACTACCTTGGCTCAGGTCTCCTTGCCTCCAGGGTAACTGGGGTGTTTAGAAGCCAGATGCCAGGACTAAAAGAGGTGTCCCAATGCTACCACTCACCAGCCTGTGTGACCTTCAGTAAGACACCAAACCTCTCTGATCTCGGTTTCCCCATCCATAAAATGACTAAGGTTGGTTGTCAAGGTCAAGTTGTAATCATAGCACCCTACTTGTCTCTGCAGCAAATAACATTTAAATAGTCATGATAAAGCAAATAGCTGTTTGTTGTTGTTTTTGTAACAAGGATCAACTTTTAGCTAAATCATAGAATGCTTGACTGTGGTTACAGGCTAGAACATACATGTTAACAACTTGGTATCACAATGTATGGCTGGTAGAAGGGAGAGGAAAGGCAGAGACCATTGTCCTCACCTCCAAAGTAGAGAATCAAAGATACTGTCTATGGTGGGCTGAACAAGAAATGGAGATTCTGATATGTGATACTTGATGTTGCAGGGGTGAGGAGTGTAGGGTCTGACAACAGTGGGGTGTAACCACATTTGGAAGGAGGAGAGGAAATTGGGCAGGTTAAGAGCTAAGTCTTCATTGATCCTTAAAGGAAATCAACTGATGAAATCTAAAGTTGACAAATCGAGAAAGAGAAGTAAATAAAATATTCTGTAAATAACAGTATAAAAAAATGAAGATAAGGAAGCAATCACCCAAAGAACTAAAAATAAAAATGGCCAAAAGTTTTCCCTGAGGAGCAGGATGGCAGATGAGACTAGGAGAAGCTGCGTGTCATTTTAATATTTTAACTATATGCATCTATTACTTGGCTAAAAATAAAAATGTTTAAGTAAATTGTTTTAGTTAGAAGTTTCAGCTAAAGGATTTTTTGGGTTTTCTTTTAAGTTTTTTATCTTTTAGGTATTGTTGAAATATAATAAACTGCACATATTTAAAGTATACAGTTTTATAGTTGTTTTTAAAAAATAATATTGTGTTTTCAAAATAATAAATGTTGGAGAGGCTGTGGAGAGATTGGAACACTTACACAGTGCTGGTGGGAATGTAAAATGGTACAACCACTTTGGAAATTGATTTGGCGCTTCCTTAAAAAGCTAGAAATAGAACTACCATACGACCCAGCAATCCCACTCCTCAGAATATATCCTAGAGAAATAAGAGCCTTTACACAAACAGATATATGCACACCCATGTTTATAGCAGCACTGTTTACAAGAGCAAAAAGATGGAACCAAGCAAGGTGCCCATCAACGGACGAATGGATAAATAAATTATGGTGTATTCACACAATGGAATACTACGCATAGATAAAGAACAGTGATGAATTTGTGAAACATTTCATAACATGGAGAAACCTGGAAGACATTATGCTGAGTGAAATTAGTCAGTTGCAAAAGTACAAATATTGTATAAGACCACTATTATAAGATCTTGAGAAATAGTTTAAACTGAGAAGAACACACTCTTTTGTGGTTAAGGGGGCGGGGGGTGGGAGAAGAGTATTTACTAAATAGATAGTAGACGAGAACTACTTTGGGTGAAGGGAAGGACAACACTCAACACAGCGGAGGTCAGCACAACTGGACTAAACCAAAGCAGTTTCCTGAATAAACTGAATGCTTCGAAAGTCAGCGAAGCAGGGGCAGGGGTTTGGGGACCATGGTTTCAGGGGACATCTAAGTCAATTGGCAAAAGAAAATCTATCAAGAAAACATTCTGCATCCCACTTTGAAGAGTGGCATCTGGGGTCTTAAATGCTAGCAAGCAGCCATCTGAGATGCATCAATGAGTCTCAACCCACCTGGATCAAAGGAGAATGAAGAACACCCAGAACACAAGATAATAACGAGCTGAAGAGACAGAAGGGGCTACATGAACCAGAGACTACATCATCCTGAGACCAGAAGAACTAGATGGTGCCCAGCCACAACCAATGACTGCCCTTACAGGGAACACAACAGAGAACCCCTGAGGGAGGAGGAGAACAGTGGGATACAGACCCCAAATTCTCATAAAAAGACCAGACTTAATGGTCTGACTGAGACTAGAAGGACCCTGGTGGTCATGGCCCCCAGACCTTCTGTTGGCCCACTACAGGAACCATCCCTGAAGCCAGCTCGTCAGACACGGATTGGACTGGACAATGGGTTGGAGAGGGATGCTGGTGAGTCATGAGCTACTTGATTCAGGTGGACACTGAGACAATGTTGGCATCTCCTGCCTGGAGGGGAGATGGGAGGGTAGAGGGGTTAGAAGCTGGCAAAACAGTCATGAAAAGAGAGAGTGGAAGGAGGGAGCGGGCTATCTCATGGGGGGGAAAGTAATTGGGAATATGTAGCAACTTGTGTATAAGTTTTTATGTGAGAGACTGACTTGATTGGTAAACTTTCACTTAAAGCACAATAAAAATTATTTAAAAAAAATAATATTGCGTTTTCAGTGAAGGTTTACACAGCAGTTTAGGTTCCCATTCAACACGATGTACACAAATTATTCAGTGGTGTTCGCTACCATCTTCACGATACGTGAACGTTCTCAATATTTCCCTTCTGGTTGTTCCATTTCCATTAATCTAGCTTCCCTGCCCCTTACATTCTCATCTTTGTTTTAAAGTCATTGTCTACCATTTGGTCTCATATAGATGATTTTTAAGTATAATTTGATAGTTTTGACGTCTGTATACCCTCGGGAAGCATCACCACAATCAAGATAGTGAATATATTCATTGCCCCCACCCCCAAGTTTCCTTGTGGCCTTTTGTAATCCTTCATCCCCACCCGCCCCCCCACTCCACCCTGCAACCATAAATCTGTTTTCTGTCACTATAGGTTAGTTTCTATTTTCTGGAGTTTTATATAAATGGGACCATAACCCAAACCCAGTCCCGTCAAGTCGATTCCGACTCATAGTGACCCTATTGGACAGGGTAGAACTGCCCCATAGAGTTTCAAAGGAGCGCCTGGCGGATTTGAACTGCCGACCCTTTGGTTAGCAGCCGTAGCGCTTAACCACTATGCCACCAGGGCTTCCAAATGGGACCATACAGTAGTCTTTTTTGTTGTTGACTTCTTTCATGTGACATAATTATTTTGAGGTCCATTTATGTTGTTGGCTGCATCAATAATTTATTTCTTTTATTGCTGAATAGTATTCACTGTACAGATATACCATAGTTTGGTTATTCACCCACTTGCCGATGGATGAAATGTTTGGGTTGTCTCCAAATTTAAAAAAAAAAAAAAAATTTTTTTTTTTTTTTAGCTATGACTAATTAAGCTGTTGTGAACATTCAAATCTTTGTATGGACACGTGCCTTCTTTCTCTTGGATAAGCACTTGTTAGCTGTCGTTGCGTTGATTCTTATTCACGGTGACCCCATGTATTACAAAGAACTGCTCCATAGGTTTTCTTGGCTGTAATCTCTATGGAAGCAGATTGCCAGGACTTTCTCCCTCGGAGCCTCTAGGTGGGTGTGAACTGCCAACTTTGTGGTTAGTAGCCGCTGGCAGATGGTTTGCACCACCCAGCTTTGGACACGCACTTAGGAGTAGGTACATGTTTAACTTTGAAGACATTGCCAAACTATTTTCCAAATTGTACAATTTTTCCATTTCCATCAGCAGTGTAGAAGAGTTCCAGTCCCCCGACATCCTTGCCAACACTTGGTCCAGTTAGTTTTTATGTTTGTTTTAATTTTAGTCACTAAAACAGGTGTCTAGTGGTAGCTTGTGTTGTTTTAATTTGCAATTCCCTAATGACAAATGATGTTTAGTATCTTTTCATGTAATTATTGGCCACCTGTATATCTCGTTTGGTGAGTTATCTGCTCAGATCTTTGGACCATTTTTTAATTGGGTTGTTTGTTTTCTTATTGCTGAGTTTTAAGAGCTCTTTGTATATTTTGGAAACAAGTTCTTCATTAGATATGTGTTTTGCAAATATGTTCTCCTAATCTGTGGTTTGTCTATTCTTCTAACAGTATCCTTGAAAAGCAGTTTTTTGTTTGTTTGTTTTGATCAAGTCTAATTAATCAATTTATTCTTTAATGGTTCCTGTTTTTCGGTGTCTCTGCCTAACCCAAAACTTGTTGTCGAGTCAGTTCCAACTGATAGTGACAGAGTAGAATGGCCCCATGGGGTTTCCAAGGAGTGGCTCTTGGATTTGAATTGCCAGCCTTTTGGTTAGTGGCCAAAAGCTAACCACTGCACAACCAGGGCCCTTACCCAAGGTCACAAGTATTTTCACTTATGTTTTCTTCTTTTCTTTTATGGTTTCCATTTAGGCCTACAAAATTTTTTGAGTTAATTTTTTGTATACGGTGTGACGTATGGGCCGAAGTTCATTTTTTTTGCATTTGGATATCCAGTTTTTCCAGCACCTTTCTTGACTGAATTGCTTTTGCACCTTTGTCAAAATTCAGGTGCCCATTATGTGTGGGCCTATTTCTGAACTCTCTGTTCTGTTGCATTGATGTGTTCTTCTATCTTTTTATCCATGCCACACTGTTTTGATTTCTGTAGCTTTATAGTAAGTATTTCAGCCAGGTAGTGTTAGCTCTCCAACTTTGTTCTCTTTTCAAAAGTGGGTCTAGAGTAATAGTAAATCAGGGCTAATATTCCCCACTACTGAGGCAGTGCCCTGCTGAGTATTCTATTCAGTGCTGGTGGAAACAGGTGCTACTCCAGTCCTAGGCAAGCTCCAGGCACTGTTCTCTAATCTTTTCATGCAGTTCTTTCCCTGACCTTGGGTGGTTTCCTCACACATATGCGCTGATCAGTATACAGGCTAATATTCAAGGAGCTCCTTCTGCGGATCTCAGGGGTTCATTCTCTGTGCAGCTTTCTCTTCTCCAGCACTCTGCCCTGTTAACGCTAGTCGTTTTGATCCCCCCAGACTCTCAACTCTATCTCCTCAATTCAGGGAGTCCTCTGGGATCCTCCTTGGTTGCCTCTCCCTGTGCCACAGCCTGGAAACTCTCTGGGGAAATCTGAGGACTCAGGGTCTTAGTTCCCTAGTGCTACTGTAACACAAATGCCACGAGTGGGTGGCTTTAAAGAACAGAAATTTATTTTCTCACAGTTCTGGAGCCTGACAGTCCAAATCAGGATCTCAGGTGGATTCCTTCCTTACAAGTAGCCCTGGGCATTCTTCAGTTCTTTGGTTCCTTGACTTATAGACAATCCTGGAATGGTATTTATCTTCTCACAGGTGTGTGTCTGCCTCTCGTCTGGTCTTTTTATAACTCAGAAGTAATTAGGTTTAGAATTCACCCTGCATTGGTATGATCTCATTAATATAACAAGAGAAAAGAAAAACCCTATTTCCACATAGGATCACGTCCACAGGTACAAGGGCCAGGAATCAACACATATTTTGGGGGACACGATTCAGTCCATCCATACTCCTCACATTGCTTGTTGCCATCTCTTGGGGATTGCTGTCCTTCGTTGTCTGATGTCCAGGATCTTGAAAATGTCGTTTCATACCTTCTGTCTGCTTTTTTGGTTGTTTCAAGAAGGGAGGGTAAATTCAGTCCCTATTACTCGAACTTGGGCAAAGCAGAAGTAAAAGATCCCAACTGAAGCATTTTAAAGTCTTTTCTAGCTTTAAATCTTGCGGTTAATTACACTTCTGGCCAGTCCCTCTGCTCCACGCAAGTCTCCTCACTTAAGATCTAAGGTGATGATGCCAGGGCGTGGGGGGGAAGGACACGTCAGGCAGAGTGGCCAGCCTGGGCAGGGCATGGAGGTGGGTGGCTGTGGGGCAGGGTGTGTTTGGGGACATGTGTGTAGGAAACAGGGGAGCCCAAAGAGGAGGAGAAAGTGAACTCAGGAGACAGAAATCACACAGCTAGAGGGGAAGAACGGTGAATGGAAAAAGGGTGGGACTCAGTGAGGAGCTGAGGAGACAAGGCCGGTTGGGGGAGGGAAGCAGGCACAGGGAGCCACCCAGGGCACAAGCTGGGGCATGGTGGGACATGGCGGAGGCCAGCTCTGCCTGACCCCAGATCCTGAATCTGAACCGCTAAAGCCCTGCCTACCTGAAATGTAAAGGAGGGAGAGAGGGCTTGCCCAGAGCCCAGGCCAAGGGGCCTGGCCAGAGGATCCCAGCTCCCAGGAAGAGCAAAAAGGGAGAGCAGAACTGGGCTTTCCTGGGCCCAGAGGGGCTGCTTCCCTCCAAAAGGCTGAGGGAGCCCTGAAGGGCAAGGGCTGGGAGCTCAGCCCTAGAGGTCTCGTGGGAATCCACAGCTCCCACCCAGTGCTCCACATGGTACCAGGGGCTGGGGAGGAGCTTGTGGTAGGTATATCACTGCACCCTTGAAGATTTGGGGTGACGGGTAGTGTGACCCTATGGTGTTAGTGGGTATGGGGTGGGACTGGGCCTCTGAGCTCCCAGGTGATTCTGCTGCAGCAGGTGGTCAGGGGTTCCACTGTGAGAGGCACCACTCCATGCTTTGGGCGTTTCTCCCAAAGAAGGTGTAGGGCCCAAGAGTCCCAGTGCTCTGAAAGCCTCCCAGTCAGGGGCCGGATGGGACTTCAGGGGCCAGGGGAAAGCGCCGGGCGGGGGGAGGGGAGAGCCTAGGAAGGCACTCAGAAGTGAGCTTGGCAAAGGGAGGGCTATCAGCACCTCTTTAAAGGCCCTCTGTGTCCTGGGTTCCCACCCATCCAAGATCTTATCTCTAGGTGCCTGTCCTAGATAGGGCTTCCCCCGGGCACCCTGGGACCCCCGGGCAGGACGAGGGGGCAGATCAAAGGGCAGGCATCCCAACAGGGGAATCCGAGATGCCTTCTTTGTCTGCCTCCTGGAGAGGCTGGGCTGAAACAGCCCGGATGGCAGATCCTGGGCCAGGGGCTACTGGGGGGCTGGGAGGAGGGGTCAGCGGGGAAACCAAATCCTGGTGTATTCACTGTGGACAAAAGAAGGGATTGGAGCAAGGATCGGTCAGGCTTCTCTCGCCAGCTGGTCTGGCTGGAGGCTTCCAGCAAGCTCTTGGGACATCTGATTCAGGTTCTCTTCAGGGGCAGGAAAGACCCAAAGGGGGTGGCAGCTTGCACCTCCGTTGGTTGGGAAGCCGGATCTACTTACCAAGCCCCCTCCTTGTCACTCTGTAGCTGATTCCAAACTGCCCACACCCAGGAGGGGGCCAAGGAGTGGAGCCAGGGGTGAGGGTGGAATAAGAAGCAACCCCCGAGATTCTCCATGTCCAGGCACCCCCAACATCCCAGTCCCTCCTGGGAAAGTAGGCTAGCCACTTGGGTGTAACATTATCTATCCCAGGGCTTGGGGCTCCCCACATCTGGAGCCTCAGCTGCTGACTGCCATGGAGGCTATGAACTCTTCCCCCACAGCCCGCCTGGTCGCAACAACAGGAGAAGAGCTGAGGGCAGTAGCAGCTGTCTGCCTGGGCTGTCTGGGCCACAGGCGGGCGCCAGGGCTCAGTAGGGGGGTAATGAGGTTGGGGGATCCGTGTTTCACTTGCCTCGATGGTAATTTGGGCCTTAGACTCGGAGATAAGATTGGAGTATATATTTGGGTTAGGGTTATTCCAACTTTGGTCTGAATTCAAGGAGACTCAGAGACTGGGGTGCCCAGTCTATGTATGTACCCGCCCCCCAAGTCTCCACTGAGACCATTTGGATTCCACGCAGGCTCACTGAGCTAAGCACTCGGTACAGCCAGGCCAGGTCTGGATAGAGATGGGTGAGGGCTCAGATGGGGGTCAACACAGGGGCAGGTGGGTATGTGGAGGCCTGAATTCAGCCTCCTAGTCTGCGAGGAAGACTGCACTGCTCCACTAGGCTAGTTGTGCTCCAGCCCATCTGCATTAGTTATCTACTGCTCGGTAACTAATTATTACCATTTAACAGCTTAAAACAGCACACATTCATTACCTCACAGCTTCCATGGGTCAGGAGTGTGGGCACAGCTTACCTGGGTCCTCTGCTCAGGGTCTCACAAGGCTGCAATCAAGGTGTAATTCAGGCTACATTCCTTTCTGGAGTTCAAGGTACTCTTTCTAACTCGTTTATGGCTATTGGCAAAATTTAATTCTTGCCGCTATAGGACTGAGGTCCCATTTCTTGCTACCCACACCTAGAGGCTACCCACAGTTCCTTGATATGAGGACCTCTCACTGTTCCTCCCACTTTATGACAGCTCGCTTCTCAAGGCCAGTAGGAGAATCTCTCTGACCTCAGGGAGGGCTTTAGTCGCTCTTTTAAGAGTTTTCACCTAGTTAAGTCAGGCCCATCTATTTCGATAACATCAACTGATTTGGGACCTTAATTAGATCTGCAGAACCTCTTCACCTTCAACATATTCTGTTGGCTGGAAGCAAGTCACAGGTTCTGTCTACATTCAAGGGGAGGGGATTATACGTGGGTAAGGGTCACCTTAGGGCATCTCTGCCACGTCATCCCACTGAGGGTCTTTGTAGGGTTGGGACATCTGCAGACTTCTGCCATTTGTGGGCTGTGACTCAGCGAGCGTGCTGATAGCCTGGGGATAAGGCCAGGCATAGACTCTGATTTTGACGCAACAAAAGCATGCTGAGTGTGAACTGGGCTTGCTGTGGGGTTGCAGCTTAGTGAGTCCTGGCTTCTGGCCTCCGGGGACCTCCATCCTCGTGGGGGAGGTCAACCCTGAATGAAGAAGTCACCTTAGATCCTTGGGAGAGTTTGGGAAAGCTTCAAGATGGGCCCTGCAGGATGTTGTTGGCAGCCAGGTTGGGAGGGAGAAAGGGCTGTTCTGGCTAAAGGACAGCTTGAGCACAGTGAATTTTGGGAAAAGGCGTAGACCCACGTGGCTGTTGATTTCAGGGTTTTAGACTGAGAGACCAGACTAGAAAGGCTGGTGGGGGAGAATGAGAAGGCAGACTACAATGGGTGCCGTGACGGTTGTGAGCACGGGAATGGTGTGATGATATCTTGTCATGGATGCCTCCTGAGAATCTCCTTTCCTCTCATTCCCCCGACACCTGTCTACTGAGCTCCCCCCATGAGCCAGACCCTGTGTTTGGTGCTGGGAATGCAATACCAAATCGGCAGAGAGAGGACCTCAGGGATCTTAGAGACCAGTTGGGGACACAAAGATTAGCCAAATCCTGAATTACCTCTGGAATTCGAACTAGAAGGAATGAACAGGGGTATTGTGAGAGCAGGGAACCAGGACCTAGCCTAGTCATGAAGACTTCTGGTTGGGGGCGTGTAACAGAAGTCAGCCGGGCCATGGGATGCAATGTGTATAACAACTCCGACAGAAAACAGAGCAGGACAGCGCCCCGCCTGCTCTTTATCTCTCTCTCGCGCGTGCGCGCACACACACAGTTGTTAGCTGCCATGGAGTCAATTCCGACTCATGGCGACCCCATGCGTGCAGAGTAGAATTGTTCTCTATATGTTTTTTATTTTTTTACAATTTCTACACATATAATTCAGTGACATTGATAACATTCTTTTTTTTAATTGTGCTTTACATGAACATTTACAAATCAAGTCAGTCTTTCATACAAAAACTTATATACACCTTGCTATGTACTCCTAGCTGCCCTCCCCCTAAATAGACAGCACACTCCTCCTTTCTATCCTGTATTTCCTGTGTCCATTCAACCAGATCCTGTCCCAATCTGCCTTCTCATCTTACCTCCAGACAGGAGTTGCCCATATAGTCTCATGTGTCTACTTGAGCCAAGAAGCTCACTCCTCACCAATATCATTTTTTGTTTTAAAGTCTAGTCCAATCCCTGTCTGAAGAGTTGGCTTCAGAACGAATGGTCTGGGGACCATGACCTCCAGGGTCTCTCTAGTCTCAGTCAGACCATTAAGTCTGGTCTTTTTACAACAATTTGAGGTCTACATCCCACTGTTCTCCTGCTCAGTCAGGGATTCTCTGTTGTGTTCCCTGTCAGGGCAGTCATCAGTGGTAGGCAGGCACCATCTAGCTCTTCTGGTCTCAGGCTGATGTAGTTTCTGGTTTATGTGGACCTTTCTGTCCCTTGGGCTCATCTTTACCTTATGTCTTTGGTGTTCTTCATTCTCCTTTGCTCCAGGTGGGTTGAGACCAATTGATGCATCTTAGATGGCTGCTTGCTAGCGTGGGATGCAGAATGGTTTCTTAATACATTTTGTTATGCCAATTGACCTAGGTGTCCCTCGAAACCATGGTTCCCAAACCCCAGTCCCTGTTACTCTGGACTTCGAAGCGTTCCGTTATATTCAGAAAACATTTTTGCTTTTGGTTTAGTCCAGTTGTACTGACCTCTCCTGTATTGTGTGTTGTCTTTCCCGTCACCTAAAATAGTTCTTTGTCTACTATCTAATTAGTGAATACCACTCTCCCTCCCTCCCTCCCCACCCTCGTAACCATCAAAGAATATTTTCTTCTGTGTTTAAACTTTTTCTTGAGTTCTTTTAATAGTAGTCTCATGCAATATTGGTCCTTTTGCAACTGGTTAATTTCAGTCAGCATAATGCCTTCCAGAGTCCTCCATGTTCATGGATTCATTGTTGTTCTTAATCGTTGTGTAGTGTTCTGTTATGTGAATACACCATAATTTATCTGTTCATCCATTGATGGGCACCTTGGTTGCTTCTGTCTTTTTGCTATTGTAAATACTGTAATTTGTTCGTGTGAAGGCTCTTATTTCTCTAGGATATATTCCAAGGAGTGGAATTGCTGGATTGTATGGTAGTTCTATTTCTAGCTTTTATGGAAGTGCCAAATCGATTTCCAAAGCGATTGTACCATTTTACATTCCCACCAGCAGTATATAAGTGTTCCAGTCTCTCCACAACCTCTCCAACATGTATTTTTTCGTGTTTTTTGGATTAATGGCAGCCTTGTTGGGGTGAGATGTTATTTCATTGTAGTTTTGATTTGCATTTCTCTAACAGCTAATGATCATGAGCATTTCTTCATGTATCTGTTAGCCGTCTGAATGTCTTCTTTGGTGAAGCGCCTGTTTGTATCCTTTGCCCGTTTTTTAATTGAGTTATTTGTCTTTTTGTTGCTGAGCTTTTGCAGTATCATGTAGATTTTAGGGATCAGATGCTGATCGGATGTGTCATAGCCAAAAACTTTTTCCCAGTTTGTAGGTAATCTTTTACTCTTTTGGTGAAGTTTTTGGATGAGCACAAGTGTTTGATTTTTAGGAGCTCCCAGTTATCTAGTTTCTCTTCTGGTGTTTGTGCATTGTTAGTGATGCTTTGTATACTGTTTATGCCATGTATCAGGGCTCCTAGCATTGTTCCTATTTTTTCTTCCACAATCTTTATTGTTTTAGATTTTATATTTAGGTCTTTGATCCATTTTGAGTTAGCTTTTGTGCGTGGTGTGAGGTATGGGTCTTATTTCATTGTTTTTGCAGATGGATATCCAGTTATGCCAGCACCATTTTTTAAAGAGACTGTCTTTTCCCCATTTAACAAATTTTGGGCCTTTGTCAAATATCAGCTGCTCATATGTGGATGGATTTATGTCTGGATTTTTGATTCTGTTCCATTGGTCTATGTATCTGTTGTTGTACCAGTACCAGGCTGTTTTGACTACTGTGGTGGTATAATAAGTTCTAAAATCAGGTAGTGTGAGGCCTCCCACTTTGTTCTTCTTCAATAATGCTTTACTTATCTGGTGCCTCTTTCCCTTCCATATGAATGCCTTTTCTGCATCAATTGTTAAGATCATGTGGTTCTTGTCTTTTGTTTTATTTATATGGTGGATTACACTGATTGTTTTTCCAATGTTAAACCATTCCTGCATACCTGGTATGAATCTCACTTGGTCATGGTGAATTATTTTCTTGATACATTGTTGAATTCTATTGGCGAGAATTTTGTTGAGGAATTTTACATCTAAGTTCATGACGGATATAAGTCTTTAATTTTTTTTGGTGCCTTTATCTGGTTTTGGGATCAGGGAAATGCTGGCTTCATAGAATGAGTCTGGGAGTATTCCATCTTTTTCTATGCTCTGAAATACCTTTAGTAGTACTAGTGTTAACTCTTCTCTGAAAGTTTGGCAGAATGCTCCAATGAAGCCGTCAGAGCCAGGGATTTTCTTTTTTTGGAGTTTTTAAATTACCTTTCAATCTCTTCTTTTGTTCTGAGTTTATTTAGTTTTTCTACCTCCGTTTGTGTTAGTTTAGGTAGGTAGTGTGTTTCAAGAAATTTGTTCATTTCTTCTTGGTTTTCAAATTTGTTAGAGTACAATTTTTCATGGTAATTTGATATGATTCTTTTAATTTCAGTTGGTTCTCTTGTGATATTGCCATCTCATTTCTTATTCAAGTCACTTGCTTCATCTCCTACCCTTCTTTTGTTGGTCTGGCCAATGGTTTATCAATTTTGTTAGTCTTTTCAAAGAGCCAGTTTTTGGTCTTGTTAACTCTTTCAATTGTTTTTGTTTTCTATTTCATTTAATTCTGCTCTAATTTTTATTATTTGCTTTCTTCTAGTGCCTGAGGGTTTCTTTTGTTGCTCTCTATTTATTCAAGTTGTAGGGATAATTCTTTGATTTTGGCCCTTTCTTCTTTTTGGACAGGTGCATTTATTGCTATAAATTGACCTCTGAGGACTGCTTTAGCTGTGTCCTAAAGATTCTGATAGGAAGTGTTTCTATTCTCATTTGATTCTATGAATTTCTTTATTCTGTCCTTAATTTCTTCTGCAACCCAGTTGTTTTTGAACAAGGTGTTGCTCAGTTTTCATATGTTTGATTTCTTTTCCCTGCTTTTTCTGTTATTGACATCTACTTTTATGACTTTATGGTCAGAGAAGACACTTTGTAATATTTCAATATTTTGGATTCTGTTAAGGCTTGATTTATGACCTCATATGTGGTTTATTCTAGAGAATGTTCCATGCGTGTTGGAAAAGAAAGCATACTTGTCTGCTGTTGGGTGGAGTGTTCTGTATATGTCTATGAGGTCAAGTTGATTGACTGTGGCATTTAGATCTTCTGTGTCTTTATTGAGCTTCTTTCGGGATGTTCTGTCCTTCACGAAAAGTGGTGTGTTGAAGCCTCCTACTATTATTGTGGAGCTATCTATCTCACTTTTCAACGCTGCTGGAGTTTGTTTTATGTATCTTGAAGCCCTGTGATTGGGTGCATAAATATTTAATATGGTAATTTCCTCCTGGTATACTGTCCCTTTAATTATTATATCATGTCCTTCCTTATCCTTTGTGGTGGATTTGATTTTAGAGTCTATATTGTCAGAAATTAGTATTGCACTTCTGCTCTTTTTTGATTGTTGTTTGCTTGATACATTTTTTTCCATCCTTTGTGTTTTAGTTTGTGTCTTTAGTCTAAGGTGTGTCTCTTGTAGGCAGCATATAGACAGATTGTGTTTTTTAATCCATTTTGCTACTCTCTGTCTCTTTATTGGTGCATTTAGTCCATTTACATTCAGCATAATTATGGATAGGTACGTTTTTTTTTTTTTATGAGTTTAATGCTGTCATTTTGATGTCTTTTTTTGTGTTTTGTTGACAATTTCTTTCTTCCACTTAATTTTTTGTGCTGAGTAGTTTTCCTTTATAAATTGTCTTTTCCTCTTTTTCATTGTTATTGACTTTGTTTTTGCTGAGTTTTTATGATTACGTTCTTTAAGTTGTGCAACCATTCTCAATATCCTTTTCCAAATTATTCCACCACCATTCACATAAACTCAATGCTCCCTAAGGAAAGACTTCTCCTTTTCCCCTCTTTCCCACCCCTGGTAGCCACTAGTAATCTTTGATTTCTAGGTATTTGCTGATATATATCATATAAGTGAAATCATACAGTACTGTCCTTTTATGACTGGTTTATTTCATTCAGCATAATGTTTTCAAGGTTCATCCATGTTGTGGCATGTGTCAGGACTTCATTTCTCTTTACAGTTGAGTAATATCCCATTGTGTGTGTATATATATATATATATATATATCACATTTTGTTTATCCATTCATCTGTTGATGGACATTTTGGTAGTTCCCACCTTTTGGCTATTGTGAAAAATGGTGCAATGAACATTGGTGTACAAGTTTATTTGTTATCCTGCTTTCACTTCTGAGTATACACCTAGGATTGGGATTGCTAGGTCTTATTGTTGAAGTCATTTATCTGGATAAAGGTGTCACTAAGAGACAGTGTAAGAAATTTTACAACCTACACCTGCGTGCTGCCTTGATTTCTCTTTCCAGAGACAAGGGACTCCAGCTTTTTCATTGATCCTTTCCAAACAATACCTTCCTACAAGTTCCTCTTTTTTTCCTAAATTTCACTTATTTTTGGATATTGTTGAGAATATACATAGCAAAGCATACACCAATTCAACAGTTTCCACATGTACAATTTAGTGACATTGATTATACTCTTTGAGTTGTGTAACCATTACTCACCCTTCTTTTCTGAGTTGTTCCTCCCCCATTAACATAAATTCACTGCCCCGTAAAGTTCCTATCTAATCTTTTGAGTTGCTGTCGTCAATTCAATCACATACAGAAAGTTGTTAAAAGAGCATAATTTATACTAGTTAACCTAAACTGTAGTTCAGTTCTAAGATGATTTCTGGGCATATTCTCCATATGATTTTGAAGGCAGTGACCTTTCGGAAGGAGATCACTAGGCCTGTCTTCTGAGCCACCTCTGGGTAGGTTTGAACCACAACCTTTCAGCTAGTAGTCGAGCACTTAATAATTTGAGCCACACAGGGACCCTCATACACATATAAAAAAAAAAAAATTTTTTTTTTTTTTTTTATAGTCAGTCTAAAATCAGCCCACTTGTTCCCCATTCTTATCCTCTTACCCAACCATGGGCACTCACCTGTCCCAAGCACCCCTTTGTGCCCAGCTTGGGTTGCACACTCCTGCTGTGCCTTCACATGCCTGAGCAGCTTGGGAAAAGTGCCTGATTGCCCGACCCTCCTCACGGGCACGGAGACCCTCAGGCAAACAGAGGGACACACAAATGTGTGTCCCCAGACTTTGGGAGCTCCCCTCGGTTGTAAGCACCTCTGTGCTGGCCCTTTGGGGCCTGGCCCACCACGTCCCTCCTCCACACATCCAGTCCCAGATGTTCTCACGCCCTGATGCTCCCAGACACAGCCCAGACAGCTGCACAGCTGGTGGGCCGGCCTGGGGGACAGCAGGCCTGCCAATAGCTCTGGGAAGGAGGGCAAAGAGGGGACACCTCAGACAAGCAGAGACAACTCCCCAAGCCAAAGCATATACAAGTCAGACACTGGCTGGGGGTGGGCTTAACCCCTTCTCTCCCAGCTCATCCCAAGGAGCCGCCTGTGAATTCATCACTGCCATTCCCCGCCTCCAGCCAGATGTCCCCACACCTCAACCATCCCAGCAGACCCACAGGCTGGAAAAGGAGAGGTCTTCCTTGCTCTTTAGGAAATAGGTTCATTCATTCATTCATTTGTTTCTTCCAGAGACAAGTAAGACACTAGTCCCATAGACGCCAGGCTCTGGAAGCTCTTTGCTGTCTCATCTTGCTCCTGCTCTCTGACTTGGTCACTGCTGTCACTACCAGGTTGCTGGCCCTCTGATCTCCAGTTCCCGTCAGTCTCCAGGCAGAGAAGCAGGAAGAGGGCTCAGGAATATCAGGAGCAGGAGAAATGGCCAAGGCAGAGTCTGAAAGAAGCTCCAGTGCCTCCAAGTCCCAAGGGCATTGCCTCTGTTCTGGAGGTAGCATAGTACAGTGGGGGAAGCCTGGGCTCCTGTCATGGGTCCCCTACCCACGAAACATGTGGCCCTGAACAAGTTACTGAGGTCTCTGCTTCCTGTCTGTAAAATGGTCATGAGCATAGGAGCTACCTCCTGGGGTCGCTGTTGCTGTTAGGTGCTGTCGACTCATAGAGACCCCACGTGACAGAGTAGAACTGCCCCATAGGGTTTCTTAGGCTATAATCTTTACAGGAGCAGATCTCCAGGTCTTTCTCTCACACAGCTGCTGGGTAGCTTCAAACTCCCAACATTTCAGTTAATAGCCAAGCGTTTGACCATTGTGCACCAGGGCTCCTACCTCCTGGGATACTCAGGATCAAAGAAGATAATACATGCAAAGCCCCTAGAACACAGTAAGGCTCAGTGAGTGCTGCTAGCTATTATTATGACAACAGTATGAAGCAATGGTCTCCGTGTGGCACAAATGGTTTGTGCTCAGCTCATAAACAAAAGGTTGGCAGTTTGAACCCACTCTGTGGCACAGTGGAAGAAAGACCTAGTGATCTGCTTCCATAAAGATTATGGCCAAAAAAGCCCCATGAAGCAGTTCTACTCTGTAACACGTGGAGTCGCCAGGAGGCAGACCCAATGCGACAGCCCAAAACAACAACGATAGTATATGCTGAGCACGTTCTGCATGGTAGAGGCTGAATCAGGGCCTTCTTTCTTTCTTTAATCCAAGCCTTCTTGAATTTACATGAGGCAGACACTGGGGGCAGGCAGACATCGGACACATAAACCAGCAAACAGTACCATCCCAGATTATGACAAGCGATAGGCAGGAAATCGAAAGAGGGGTGAGCAGGGGCCTTGGCAGATGAGAAGGAGACGGCCACGGGGAAAGGAGGACTGGGGAAGCGCTGGGTGTGTTTGGGGAGCAGCCGTTTGCTGTGTCTCTGGGTAAGTATCCTGGTATGTGCTGGGAGGTGGGGATTAGAAGGTGAGTGGGCCCCAGGCCCTGCCCCAAGACCTCAATGTCCTGACACAGGCTGAAGAAGGCCCGGGATCACAGAGCACGGAGGAGGGGTCCTTCATCCCCTGGCAGGCCAACAGAGAAGGGAGGCTTCTGGCTGCTGGAGGGATAGGTTGAGGCTGGGATTAGGTGGGGAGTCCTGAGGGGCCAGGTGTGAAATGTTCTGAATGCCAGGCAAGGAGCTGGGATTTTCTCCTGGGGCAGTGGGAGCCGTGGAAGGGTTGAGGCCTGCATAGACACAGGTTTTGGAAGGACCACTCCGGTGCTGTGACAAGAAGAGATGAGAAGGGCTGGCCTGTGGGAGGCAGGCAGCCCAGGCCTATGTTAGGAAATGTCTTAGTTATCTGGTGCTGCTGTAACAGACATACCACAAGTGGGTGGCTTTAATGAACAGAAATGTATTTTCTCACAGTTTAGGGGGCTGGAAGTCTGAATTCAGGGTGCCAGCTCTAGGGGAAGGCTTTCCCACTCTGTCCCTCTGTGGGAAGATCCTTGCCTCTTTTCAGCTTCTATTCCTAGAGTCCCTGGTGATCATGTGGTATGCATCTTACCCTCCGTTTGTGCTTGCTTGCTTAATCTGCTCTTTCATATCTCAGCAGTTGATTTAAGACCCCCCTTACACTAATACTGACTCATTAATGTAACAGAGAAGGCCCATTCGTTCCCAAACAGGACTATAACCACAGGTACAGAAGTTAGGATTTACAGCACATATTTGGGGAGCTACAATTCAATCCACGACAGGAGGAAAATCAGTAAGTGCTGGTGACTGACGACGTGTAGCAGGGAGAAGATTGGACTCTCGCTGAGCAGGACACGATGGCCCTGTCCTCACTGTTCGACCCTGTACATTTCCCATGAGCAGATACCTGCTATGGCCAGGCTTTGTGCCAGGTTCGAGAGACAGACAAGAACAAGAGGCCCCAGCCTGGTGGGGAAAACAGGCAGTACACAAATCACAGCTGGAGTGACGGGCTGTCTCCCCCCATCACACTGGAGATGCCTAAGGTCAGAACAATGTCTTCTCCATGAGGCTGGAGGCTCCCTGAGAAAGGTCTGGCTCTTGCTGGTGCTGGAGCTGGGGTACAGCACCAGGCACCTGCCTGCTCCTCATGCCTCCTGCACACCCCAAGGGGTCAGGAACAGAGGGGAGCAGGTCCCGTCATCCCGAGACACTCACCAGCCGCCGCCATTTCCTGAACCGAGCCTGCTGCCTCCGCTTTATCTCAGACGCGCCTCTGGGGGTGTGGCCAGGCAAGGGGGGCTACCTCCCACAGAGGGTCCCCACTAGGGCTCGGCCTCTGCTGCTCCTTCTCTGGTGTCCCCCAGCCCCAGCCTTAGCTGTCTACTCTCCCTGCAGCCTTAAGCTCACTCAGGGTGACTGCCAAGTGGGGCTGGAGGAGCAATGGCAGAGGCCAGAGGTCCATACTCACCCCCAGGAAGGGTCTGAGGGCAGGAACAGGATTGGAAGAGGACCCAGGAGGGGTTGCTGCACAAAGGGTTTAGAAACAAGCAAAGGCTGGAGACAGGATCCCCCAATCTCTTCCCTCAAGGGCCTTTGATAAGCTCCTTCCGTACTATTAGCCTTAGTTTACCCATGAGGCCTGGGGTGGTCATTGCAGTCCCTTCTTGCCCTCAGTTTTTTTTTTTTTTTTTTAATTCCTAGCAGAGACAATTGTTGTTGTCAGTTTCCACTGAGTCGACTCTGACTCATGGTGACCTTACATATTACAGAACAAAATATCGCCCAGTTCTGCACCATCCTCACAATTGTTGGTGTGTTTGAGCCCATTGTTGCAGCCATTGTGCCAATGCACCTCATGGGGGGTTCCCTCATTTTTGCTGACTGTCTACTGTACCAAACATAATGTCTTTTACTGGTGATTGGTTTTTCCTGAAGATGTGTCTAAAGGAAGCAGTACAAAGTCTCGCTACCCTCGCTTCTAAGTATCAATGTATCTTGGAAAATGGAAAGGTCAGAAGTTACCTCATCTGAGAGCCCCATGAAGCCAAATGAGAGGAAATGCCACAGTGTGAGAGACCTGAGGCTGACACCCAGAGGGACTTCCTGGAGGAAGGAGTATGAGTCTATGCGCAAGCCCTTCGTCCTGCTTTCCAAGGCTCCGTCCAGCTTTGAGAGCCCCTGGCTGGTCAGCAGGTGGCTCTGGGACCATGGCAGCAACAGGGGTACCCCCTGCCCTTGCAGCCAGCATGGCAGGGTTTTGTCCTGGGCCACTCTGGCCCTCCAGCCAGGCCTCTGGATGCTCAGGCTGGGTTTTCTTTAGTGGCGTGTGTGGGATTTGACATTTGACTTCATCATGGGCAGAACTGTTTATGTGTCCTCTCACTCCAAGTCATTAGGATCGTGCTGGATTCTAAGGGGGGTTCCTGGCCTGCTTGGTGGGGTACACAAGCCCCTGCTTTCAGGAAGTGCTTGTCTGAGGGTGGAGACAGTCACAGCCCTGAGACAGCGATAATCTGATGGGGGTATGCAGCTCCTGCCTTCAGGGGCCCGTCTGAGGGAGGAGTCCCAGCCACTACCTCTGGACACAGATCTGTCAGAGACATGGAGATATGACCCAGGAGCCAGGCAAATACCAAACCCCCAATTCCAGAGACAGCTGGGCTCCAAGTGCATGTGGACCTGAATCTGGATCAGGGGCTATGGGGGGCAGAGATGGCAGCAACGCCCAGCGGTAAGTGCAGTGGGTTGGGCAAGTGGGGGCAGCTCGTGGGGATAAGGAACTGCACCCCACTGGCCACTCCCCACCCCAGCCTGTAGACCGGTTCATCAGTGTACGAGGCAAGGCTGTGTGCACATCTGTGGGCAGATGTTCAGGGGCCTGTGCTCAGGCTATGGGCTCTGCCCAGGTGCGTGCCTGGGTGCTGGTGAGCACGCAGGTGCTGTGTGGAGGGTCTCCCAGGGCTGAGGCGTGGCGCGCGTACTGCCCGTGCGGCGCGTGTGGACCACATGCACGAGTCAGGATGCATGCTCCTGGGCAGAGGGACAAGTGCTAGCTGGGATGGGGCCTGGGCACAGTGCCCCCTGATGAAGTCATGCTGGCTGAGCTACACACCCTCCCTGGGCCTCTAGTCCCTTCCTACGGGGGCGGGGGGGGGGGGTCAAGGGCCGTGTGAGACTTTTCCAGCTCCTTGGTCTACGAGTGCCAGGGAAAGGCCCAGGGGCCTGAGCACAGCCCACCTCCAGGCCTCCGTCTGCCCTTGATCCCTCCTCTCCCAGAGGCCCTCCCAGCCGCCCAACAACTGGGCCTGCCCGGGGCATACAGGCCAGACCAGCTGTCACTGTGACATCCATTCTCCTCAGTGGGGTCTGGACACTCCCACCCAGCTCCCCACTCCTCCCACCTTCCCCACTCACTGCTGCCACAGTTGGGAACCAGACCTGGTGGCAGCTGGAAGGCTTTCGTGGGGTTTTGGACCTTAATCTAGGAGCTAGGAGGGGCCAAGGGGACAAAGTACCTCCAGAGCCCCACTTTCCACCACCCCTGCCCCCAAGGCTCTGAGAGGAGTCCAGGGGCCCCAGGCCAGGCCAGGAAGGAGAGGCCTGCTCATTTGCACATCACTTACATCTGATTTGCGTGTGTCTCCTTGTTGGCCATTTCTAAGCAACCCTGGGATTCTGATCTTACACTACCCTGAGCCTTTCTCACATCTTTTCTAGGGGCTTCTCTCCATCCCCCTTGACCCAGGTGCCTCCTAAGGGACGGTCACACACTCATATACACATACAGTCCTGTCCCTGCATACACCTGCATTTACAGGCCTGCCCTTGTGCCTATGCACGAGAGAAGACCGATCTCCACACACCTGCAAAAATGCACAGTGTTGGGTAGCTGCACCTGTGCACACACACCCAAACCCCCATGAGGATACACACTGATGCACACCTTTGCACACTCACACATGCAGATGCCCAGGTGCCCAAGGTTATGTGTCTCCACACACACACTCAAAATTCACACACATTTGCTAAATGTTTTCGAGGTTCCTCCATGTTGTAGCATGTCTCAGAACTTTGTTTCTCTTTGCTAACTAATATTCTGTTGTATGTACATACCACATTTTGTTTATCCATTCACCTGTTGAAGGACATTTGAATTTTTGCCGCCTTTTGGCTCTTGTGAATAAAGGGGAAATGAACATTGGTGTACAAGTATCTGTTTGAGTCCCTGCTTTCAAGTCTTTGCGGTGTGTACCTAGGAGTGGAATTATTGATTCATATGGTCTATGATTCAGTTCTTACAAGATCCTTGTAAGGGAGATATTGTTATTCCACTTTACAGGAGAGGAAATTGAGGCTCAGAGTGTTTAGGGACTCCCTTGCCAAGGTCATACAGTGAACAAGTATCAGAGCCTGGATTTGAACCTGGATCGGTCAGAGTCTTAACCACTATACCCTCCGATGTCCTGTCCTGTCCTGTCCTAAGTCAGGATATGACTGAAACTGAAACCAAAACCCATTGCCATCCAGTCATTCCAACTCATGGCGACCCTAAAGGACAGAGTGGAACTGCCCCACAGGGTTTCCAAAGAGCAGCTGGTAGATTCAAACTGCCAACCTTTTGGTTAGCAACTGTAGCTCTTAACCACTGTGTCATCAGGGCTGGCTAACCTGATTAAACGTCTGGCCCAGGACTGCCTGATCCAGCATATTTGGACGTGCTTGCTCCCAAATTTCCATTGTTCACTGTGTTCCTACAGTGCATAGACCTGTGCCCCACCCAGCCCCGGTGACTGATGACAACCTGGGCACCCTGAGAAGGAGCTGCCCATTGGCCCATCCCCACAGCTGACAGAGGTTCACTGGTACCTCTGAGAACAGGATTCCACATGCAGAGGGAATGACTAGGTGAGGGTCTGGAGTAGGGGGGTCGGGGGTGAGGCTGCTGGTCATTTAGCACTGCCCACATGCACACCAGCTCCTCAGCAAGAGCACACGCTGGAGAGACAGCCTCCGCTCCGCACATCATCCAGTGAGGACCAGCACTCCTCCCGGGAAGTCTGCCCTGGAATGTGTTTCCTGCAGCCCCCACTGGCCAGACATCACTCACACCGCCCACCCACCACAGACCATGGGCCACCAGCCTAGTGGGGGGCCTTCTGTCCTTCTGGGGAGAGCCCTGCAGGCAGCGGCCGGTCAGGGAGGCAGAGGCAGTAAGCCAGAGAGTGATTCTCCCACATCCTGCAGCAAGCCTGGGCCCGCTCAGCTTCTGAAGTCAGTGTTAGCCCCCTTTCCCTGCCCTGCTGGGCCTTTGGCCAACAGACAGCCAGAATCCCCGGATGTTCTCCCAGGGGTCTGGCCCCACCTGTGTGCCCAGTCAGCTGTAGGGAGGGTGGCCCGGATGGCAAGAGTCCCAGGAGGGACAAACTGGGCGTCTGAGAGGCGGCAGAGCTTCCTCTGATCCTGGGACAAAGCACACCCCCAAGAGCCTGTCAGGCCTGGGATGGCAGAACCAATGAGGCATGAAATGGGGAAGGAGGAACTTTCTTGGGATGAGATGAAGGGAGACATGGGGAGGAGAGGCCTGCAGATCAGGCTAATGCTGCTCACAGATGGCCCCAGCTGGGGCCCAGCCAGCCCTGGGTTTGGGGGAGGGGCGAGGAGGGAGAGGCAGGCAGAGATTTGGGGCTGGGTGCTATGAAGGAGGCTGTAGTTCCATAGGGGAGGGGCAGCTATTCAGGGATATTCTAACCCTTGGGTCTACTGCCCAAGGGCAGAGGGAGGAGAGCTGGGACAGCCACCAGGAGGCTGGCAACTCTCTCTGTCTCTGTCTCTGTCTCTGTCTCTGTCTCTGTCTCTGTCTCTGTCTCTGTCTCTGTCTCTGTCTCTCCGCCCCCTTCCAATTTCCAGATTTCTGCTGCTCTCACCTGACCCCCAGGACCTGGGGCTCCTACCCCAGCTGTTCTCCACTCCAGGGAGGAAGGGGGAGTAGCACTGGCCAGTAGAGGAAAGCGAGCTTTTTTTGGAAGACATTTGCCTTGGGCGGGGGCCCCAGTGGGACAGCCAGGGTGACGGCTGATGGCTCTCCGGCTTCTTCAACATCAGCTTTCCCCATCTCTCAAAACGGCACGTTGCTTTACTGCAATGAGAGAGATTCAAATTAAACACTAGGAACTAACACCAGGCCTGAAGACCCCGTGCTGGGAGAAGAGCAGCCTCCCTGCCCAGAGACAGGGGCCTGGAAGGAATGACTTCTTGAGCCCCTTCAGGCTCCAGATTCAGACTGACCTCTTCATCCCAGGATCAGAGAACCGGACACTAGAGTCCTGTGGACACTCTGTGTGACCAAGTCTGTGGCGAGAGCGAGCCCATAGGCCGGGAGGCAGTGGGACGCCTGGGGCACACGCAGGCCCTTAACTGCAGCGAAGGCTCAAGAACGCGCTCAGCCGGGTCAAGTGCAGCGCCGCAGCGCCCTCTGTTGGCCAGAAACGGAGGAGTCCTGTTTAGAGCTTCTCTGTGTCTGGGGTTTGGGGGCTAGGGTGAGCCTCCTGCGGGTCTCTGGCCCAACCCGAGTTCCCAGGGGTCCAGGAATCAGGGCCCATCGAGGCAGTCATTCGAGCTGGGAGAACCTTGTAAAGTTCTGTGTCAACCCCTCTTTTATTGATGAAAAGATCAAGCTCAAAACAGGCGATGACCAGCCCAAGTCCCATAGAGTCCTCTGAGGCCCCACCCAGACCCTTTCTACAGCAAATGCCACAGAGGCCAGGGAGGGGGGCTGTGCAGGGACTGGACAGTGTTGTTGTTGTGTCCCATTGAGTCGACTCATTGCAACCCTACAGAACAGAGTAGAACTGCCCCACAGGGTTTCCTAGGCTATAATGGAGCCCTGGTTGCCTAATGGTTAAGTGCTATAGCTGTTAACCAAAAAAGCTGGCAGTTCGAATCCACCAGTCGCTCCTTGGAGACCCTGTGGAGCAGTTCTACTCTGTCCTATAGGGTTGCTACAGTCAGAATCAACTCAACAGCAATGGGTTTAATGGGAATCTCTACAGAAGAGGGTTGCCAGGTCTTTTTCTTCTGCGGAGCTGTTGGTAGATTCAAACTGTCGACCATTTGGTTAGCAGCCAAGCACTCAGCCAGGGCTTCTTGACTGCACTATGGGGCCATTTAAGTCCTAGTGGTGGTGCCAAGGGGTAGCCCAGGGCTTCCTAGCCACCCCCACCATCCATGCTCCCCACCAGCTGCTCCAAATAACCCACATGGATCAGACTGCACAAATACAGCTTCCAGCAGGTCTCTCGCCCCCATCTCCACCCCCCACTCCTTCTACCCAGACTGTGGGCCCACTACCCCACCCATAAACCTCCCAGTCTCCCCATCAGCCCCTCCCTCTCCCACCATACCCTCCAGTCCTCCTCACCCACCCCAATCCTTCCTTGAGCCTCAGGAGAAAACCTGTGCCTCCCCCCCTCCGCCCCCAAACACACCAAGCAATTTCCCACATGAAGTGTTCTGCTTCTTTCTTATTTTTTTTCCCCAGGAAATGAAAGCTTTAATTTATTTCTTCTCAGTTTTTGGAAACGTTATTGAATTTTCTTTTTAATTACAAACCATAGGACTACATGTTCTTTGAAACAGGTTAAACAAACCAGACGTATCTAAAGAAAAAGGTGATAATCTTCTCTCTCCCACGCTCGGAAGTCACTAATGTGGTTGAAGGAGTGTTGCCCTTCCTTACGTTTCTCTAAGAGTGTTCACTCAACAAGCAAGGAGTATTGAGACCCTCTACTCATCGGGCTCTGTGCTAAGCCTAGGCTATAGGGGCAAACAAGTCAATGGTCATGGTATCAACTGCCCTCATAGGGCTTGTATTCTAGTGGCGGGGAGGGGCAAAAATGGAAATCAAACCAGTTGCCGTCAAGTCCATTCTGACTCATGGTGACCCCATGTGTTCAGAGTAGAACTGAGCTCCACAGCGTTTTCAATGGCTGGTTTATCGGAAGTAGATCGCCAGGGTGCCTCCTGTTAGGCTCAAACCTCCAACCTTTCAGTTAGCAGCTGAGCTCATTAACCATTTGCACGCCCAGGGACTCACGGGAAGTGGGCAATAGAAAGTAAATAAGAACAGCTCCAATAGTGATGAATTTTCTGGGGGATAAAAGGGTGGGGTGATGGGTGGGCAATGACCGTGGCCTAGGGGTGGTGACAGGGCTGTTTTAGATGTGATTTCGAGAGAAGGGCTCTCCGAAAAACCAGAACCAAACCTGTTTCACTTTGGAGAAGTTCTACGCTGTCTTATAGGGTCACTATGAGTCGAAATCAACTCGGCAGCAATGGGTTTGGGTTTTTTTGTTTATTTGTTTTAATCTTTACGGAAGCAGACAGGGCTCTCTGAGGGCAGGACATTGGATTTGAGCCCTGGCTTAGTTATCTAGTGCTGCTATAACAGAAATACTACAAGTGGATGGCTTTAACAAACAAATTTATTCTCTCACAATATAGGGGGCTAGAAGTCCGAATTCAGGGTGCCAGCTCCAGGGGAAGCCTTTCTCTGTCTGTCAGCTCTGGGGTAAGGTCCTTGTCATCAATCTTCCCCCGGTCAAGGAGTGCAGGAACCCCAGGTCCAAAGGCCGTGCTTTGCTCCCGGTGCTTACTTCTTGGTGGTTTGAGGTCTCCATGTCTCTCTGCTTGCTTCTCTCTTTTACATCTCAAAAGAGATTGATTTAAAACACAACCTGATCTTGTAGATTAAGTCCTATCTCATTAACATAACTGCCTCTAATTCTACCTTATTAACATCATAGAGGTAGGATTTATAACACGGAGGAAAATCAATTCGGGTGACAAAATGGTAGACGATCACACAATACTGGGAATCACAGCCTAAGCCAAGTTGACACACATTTTTGGGGGACACAATTTAACCCATAACAAGCCCCAACAGAGAACACTGCAGGCCAAAATAAGTAGTTTTGAATGTTATTCTAAGAGCCCTGGGAAGCCTCCGAGGGCTTTGGACAGCGAAGGGACCTGATCCGATCTGTGTGGCACAAGGACCCCTCAGTGTCCACCGAGTGGAGAACAGATCGAGGGTGGGTCAGCACTGCGGCCAGGAGACGGTTATAGAGATAGAGGCTCCTTCTTTTAAATAGAAATGGGCTGAGGCTTTGCTCTGCAGCTCACTCTTTTCCTTCTGGGACTGACTTACGGATTCACCAGTCAGAACATGCAGCTCCACTCCGAAGGGGCAGCCTCTCACAGCCAGAGCAGCCAGAGCCCGGTGCTGCTGCAGCCCTGGTTGTGAATCAACCTTTTAATTTTTCCAATCTGAAGGGTAAAAAACATATCTCAACAATTTGAACAACAAAACAAAGTAGTATTGAATCATAACCCAAAGCTGTAAAATAACTATCCATAAGTCCACACTGCTATAGATAAATGATTTAATAAATGAGGGCAGAGACAAATCTCCCATGTAGATAAATTCCAGATAAATTATGTAGCTAAAGCTATTGCCATTGAGTTGATTCCAACTCATGGTGACCCTGTATGTTACGGAGTACAACTGTTTAAAAAGGTTTTCTTGATTGTAATCTTTGTGGAAGCAGATTGCCAGGCCTTTCTTCCATGATGCCGCTGGGAGGGTTCAAACCACCAACCTTGAGGCTAGTAGTCAAGCACAAACTGTTGGCACCACCTAAATCAAGGGGCGCATAACTCCCCACTCCTCAAGTGTGGGCTGCCCGTTATTTAGTGACTTCCTTCCAGAGAGTACATTATGAAAAAGGGGGAAGGGGAGTGACTTTACAGCCAAGTGATCAAGGTAAACATCAACAGTCATAAGTCGTATTGATAGCATATGCCTTTGATATGTTATATTTCCTACTCATAGCAACCCTATGTACAACAGAACAAAACACTGCCTAGTCCTGCGCCATTCTCACAATTGTTGCTATGTTTGAGCCCACTGTTGCAGCCACTGTGTCAATCCATCTCGCTGAGGATCTTCCTCTTTTTCACTGACCCTCTACTTTACCAAGCATGATGTCCTTCTCCAGGGACTGGTCCCTCCTGATAACATGTCCAAAGTACATAAGACAAAGTTTTGTCATTCTCCTTTCTAAGGAGCATTCTGGCTGCACTTTTTCCAAGACAGATTTGTTTGTTCTTCTGCCAGTCCATGGTATGTTCATTATTCTTCACCAACATCATAATTCAAAGGCATCAATTCTTCTTGGGTATTCCTTATTCATTGTCCAGCTTTCACATGCATATGAGGTGATTGAAAGTACCATGGTTTGGGTCAGTGACAACTTTGGTTTGGCCTTTGATATAAACAAAAAAAAAATCAAACCCATTGCCATCGAGTTGATTTGGACTCATAGCAACCCTATAGAACAGAGTAGAACTGCCCCATAGAGTTTCCAAGGAGTGCCTGGTGGATTCGAACTGCCTGACCACTATGCCACCAGCATTTCCTGGCCTTTGATATAATATGATGAAAATGGCACTTCCATGATTCCTATAGAGGGGCATCCTACGATATATTTGACCGGAGTACTCAAAGCTGTCAAGGTCATCAAAAACAAGGGAGGTCTGAGAAACTGTCACAGCCAAGAGATACTTAAGGAGATATAACGGTAAATGTGGGTCCTGACCTATAAGACATAAGATGAAATTCCTGAAGAGAGTGCTTCTTAGTTCAAGTAGATAAAAAAAAAATGGGCAGCTCCTGTCTAGAGGTGACATGTGAAGGTAGAAAGTGATAGGAGCTGATTGGGCGGGAAATCCGGGGGGGGCGGGGGGGGACGAGGAGGAGTGTTCTGTCACATTATAGGGAGAGCAACTGGGGTCACACAACAATGTGTGTATAAAATTTTGTATGAGAAACTAACCTGAGCTGTAAACTTTCATCTAAAGCACAGTAAAATAAATAAATACATAAATAACGTGGATCCTGAGCAATGATGGGGTTCTGAAACCGGCAGTGGGGATGGAAGAGATCATGTGACCGGACATGGGGCCGAGAGGTCAGAGGCAAAGCTGGCATCGATTCTAATGAGGTGGACTGCGGGGCTCTTCGTGGGGTGGGGAGTACAGGGCAGTCACAGGTTCGTGAGGCAGGATGTGATGAGTTTAACGTTGGACACTCTGAATTTGCGGAGCCCAGGGAACCCCACATCTGGCAGCGGCTGGCTTCAGGTCTGGCATTCAGGAATGAGTAGGTGGTGTACTTAGGCCAGGTCAGGCTGAGTATGGATGAAGTGGGTGTGGCAGCCACACTCCCATGGTGGCCCAAGTCTGAGGTGTCCTTCCTGCTGTCACTCTAAGTCTTCTGCTGGTCCTTGGCTGCAGCTGGCCCCTCCAGGAGCTGACCCAGGCTGGGGCCCCTCTCAGGTTGTGGCTACTCCCAGGCTTGTCTCATTTCACCATGTACCATCCTACGCTGCCCCATGAAATTTGGGGAGCCAGGGCACCAAAACGGAACAATGACGATGCCAAATGGGGCATGGTGTGGAGGGAGAAGACTAGGGAATTTTTCCCTTTGAACTCTCTGGTAGCTCCCCAGCTACCACTCCTAGCTGCCCCTTCCTCAATACCTCTCTTCCTCCCCTTCCCCGGAGTCTCCTACATCTCTGATTTGATTTGGAATGGGAAAATCCTAGATTCCATCTCCCCAGTAGAAACCAGGTCAAGCCTGCTTTGGTAAAACCGTTCTGCCTCCTGGATCCCCCTGACGGTGTCTGCCGCTCCCCCGACCATCGCCCCCACCTGCCACCCAGACCGAGAAAGGCTTCGCCATAGGCGCTTCTTGAAAGGAAATGCGCTGGAGAGTGGTGGTCGCGGTTGTCCTTCCCTCCGCCGCCAGGCGTCACCACCGGCCTGGAAATGGAAGGCGCGGCCAGCTCTGTACGCGGGGACAGTCGGGCTGACCTGGCCAGGGGCAGAAGCGTCTAGGCGGACCTGGGGGGCGGGGAGAGGTGAGGGGGACGCTCCGAGATGAAAGGCTCGGTTTCCTGAGGCGGCTGCCACTTGGCGCTCTGGCCCAAGGTGCATCAGGGATTCAGAGACACACACGAGAATTCGGGCGTGGCGTGGCGTGACTGGGACCCACGAAGCAAACCCGAGGGCCAGGGTGCTGGAGAGGGGGCAGAATTTGGTTGCCCTTCCTCTGCGCCCACCCTGCGCCTCTTCGGTGAAAAGAAGGAACTTCCCAGAACAGACATTATATGGACCCATTTCATAAAAAACCGAGGCAGGCACTTTAAAATCTGTTGTTGACTGACTAAATGAACGCGAAACCTCAGAATAGCCAGCATTTATTGAGCACTTACTAGGCGCCGGGCGCTGTTCTCAACAACCTTAGATGGGGGTTCTATTATTATCCTCACCAGGAAACTGAGGCACAGAGAGGTGCAGTAACTCGCTCAAGATACAGTGGCAAATACGGGATTGGGACTCGGGTGATCTGGCTCCAGAGCTCAAGCGCGTAGCAATGCCCCTGAGTAGCAAGCGCCATTAATTTTTTTTTTTAAGGAGTCTTTATTTTTTATTATTATTATTTTTATTTTATTAATCGCCTGCATGCGTCGGACACTGCTGGGCGGAAAATTTCTGAGCACCAGTAGGTGGGTGGGGAGAGCCCGCTGCGGGCGAGGTTCAGCCTTTCCTTCCCTTCCCCGCGGGTGCAAAGTTCCCACAGGAGGCGCCCGAAGTGCCCACCAGGGGGCGCGCTGACCCCACGCGTCTCCAACGAGCCACGCCCGCGCGGTCTTTCTCGAGCCCCCCCTGCAGGACCTGGTGCTAACTGCAGCAGTCTGGGTCCAGTCGACAGGTGGCTGAGAGGGCAATCTTTCCCACTTGGTGCCACGTACTGGCTCCCTGCCAGGTGTCTTGCAGCCTAGGGGCCCACCTCGGGCTTCGTTTTCTCACCCTTGCTTTTCACCGCCAGAGATGCTGAAGTGCAGCAGGAAGGAGCATGGCTACATTCCTTTTATTAGTGCTTCCCTGTTTACAAAACACTTTCTGCTAGCTAAATTCAGACAGAAGATCAGGGTGTCCTGTGCACCCAGTGCACAGCCAAGTCCTCACCCTGAGGTGGGAAAGGTGGTCCCCATTTGCAAACAGGTGAATTCAGGCCCAAATTAGATGAGAGGCTTGCTCAAGATCATCCAGGCAGTAGACCTCAGAGCCGGAGCCCAACCCTGCTCCACGGGACCCCACGTTCCAAGCCCTTTCCATTCTACCAGGCATATTTGGGAGCCCTCACAGCCAGGAGAAGGTCCCTTCTGGCCGGTGAGATTCTTTGAGAGGCAGGGGGATGGACAAAATGACTTCTCAAGGCCTGAGGCTGTGTGGTTCTGGGATGTTAGTGGGCAGCTGCCCTCAGGGCCAGGTGTTTCCCACCAGCTTCCTGGCTCCCTTGGCCCTCTCCGCGACATCCTCCCTCTTTCCTCGCTTATTCCTACATGGCTTGCCCTGAGTGCTCTGCTTTGCACCCTCCCTGGTGCTCTGCCCTTGGCAAGCTCCTCAGACTCACCTCTGATGACTCTCGAGGCTCCTCCCCTCCCAGTCCTGTCCCTCCAGCCTGACCTCCCCTCTGCACACAGCTGTTTACTGCTCCTGAGCACCCTCTGCCTGTGCAGAATAGGTATTGCAGCTTCTCCCGCAAACCTGCTCTTCATCCTGTGTTCCCCAGGCCAGGAAGCTGGGGGTCATCTTTAACTCCTCAACCCCCATGTCCTAGACTCCGGATCCTCTCCCTTCCACCCCTCAAACGTCTTGGGAGGCCATCCCCTCATCACCATCCCCACTGCCTCTGCTGTAACTCAGGCCACCATCACCTCCCAGGCTTCAGTCTCATCCACTCCACACTGCCGCCAGAGTCGTTTCTCTAAAGTGCACATCTGACTCCTGCTTAAAACACAGTCAAAAAACCTAAAAAGAAAACAAAATTTAATCACAGGATAAAACCCAAAACACTTAGCCAGGCCCACAAAGCCCTGCTAGATCTAGCCCTTGCCTACCTCTTGTGTCATTCTCCCTATGCGTTCACTACACTCTGCTCCTTTGGCTCCTGCAATCCACTAAGCTCTTTCTGGCCTCAGGGTCTTCGCATGTACTGTTCCCTTTGCCTGGAAGGCTGTTCCCTCAGCTCTAAGGCTGGTCAATCCCTCCCCGTCCTTCAGATCTCAGCTGAAATGTCACATCCTCATTCAGGTTGTCCCTGACCCCTGCCAGGTAATTAGGACCCCTTGGTCCCTCTCTCACTTCAGACTTGCAGTTCTTCTCCTTTACCCCACTTACCAACCTCTCAGAGCTCCTGTTGTCCTGAGCTTATTTATCTAATCTTTGTCTCTCCCACAGCTCAAATTCTCCATGAGAATAAGGACTGCAGTCTCTCCTGTTCGAAACTGTACCCCCACCCCCAGCCCAGGACCCGACATGAAAGTAGACACTTGATAACTATTTGTGGAACAAATGAGTCTTTCATCTCGTCCTCATCAGAACCCCATTCCTGGGCTTTCTTTCATCTCTGGCCTTTGCATGAGTTGCTTCCTCTGCCTGGAAGGTTCTTTTCTCCCCTCCCACCTGGGCTGATCCACACATCATTTAAGACTAAGCTTTTCTAAGATTTGTCCTTGACCCCATCATTTAAATTAGAGTTTCCCTCTGGGCTCCCCTAGTACCCCATACACCATACCACTTTAAAATTGCAAATTACCAGGTAAACAGGACAGATTATGAACAATACTGATCTATTTTCCCCTCTCCCCCGATCCTCTCAGCTCCAGCCAGCTCAAGGGCATCTACTCTGCCTTTCAAACCACCAGGAACCCCAGTTCCCATTCATTCAATAAGCACTGATCGGGTGTCCACTGTGTTGTTCTCTTTCCTGCAGCCCTGGGGGAGTGGGTAGGGGGAGAAAGACAGGATTCTTCCAAGGCTGAGACGGAAGCAGATGAAAGCATCAGAGGTACGAAGCAAATGCCCTGCCACCCACACCCATGGTGCACATGGGTACCGAGGAGGCTGGGGCTGAGGGGTGGGACAGGTCCATTAGGTTCTGCTCCCTTCACTGAGCACCTACTGGGTACAGGGCACTGTAGGGAGGACTGAGGGATGCAGACAGGCGAGCCTGAATGCCAGACAGATGTGCCCTGACAGTTACCTCCAGCACAGATGTACCAGGCTTGGTGCATGACCAGGTTTACTGTGTCTGTGGTCAGTTTTACCACCCTGGAGCAGTGGGAGGGACCAAGGCTGGGTAAAGTTGCCAGAGGCTTCTCAGCCAAATCCAGGGGTTGCTTTTCTGTCTACCTTGCCAGGCTTTTCTGATCCTTTGCCCTGGTGACCATTCCCTCCTTGGTTTGTCAAGATGCCACCTCCATCAGAATCACCTAGGGTGGGGACAGAGGCTTAGCAGAAATACGTATGCCTGGGCTCCCATCTAGAAACTAAAGCTGTCTAGGTGGAAACCTAGAATCTGCATATTATACAATAACCCCCACCCTCCTTGGCACATTCAAGTTTGAGAATCCCACTGCTTCCAGAATCAGCCCCACCCATCCTTCTTGCCCCTGACTGACAGTTCCTCCTCAGGATCCTTGGGGTCTGCTCTTCCTCTGCCCACCCCTTAAATGCCAGGGTGCCCAGAGCTCCTCCATCCACTCTCCTTGCTCCTCTTGCACCCTCCAAGCCTACAGAACCCTAGGCCAGACTTCTTTCTGCCCTTGGATGACCAACAGCACCCAGACCTGACATGGTCAAAGCAGCCCCCCCGCCCCCTCCCCATACCCCATTCTTCTTGCCCCCTCCCCCCACCTGTGATGCCTGCTCAGCAATCATGCAGTCTGTTGACTGAGCCAGAAACCCGGGGGTCAGGTTTGACTCCCTTTTCTCTCTTCCTCCTTCACATCAGTCACAAATCCTGATCATTTTGCTTCCTAAAGATGTCTTCAGTCCCCCTCTCTTTCTCTCTCCCCAGACCACCATGTCTATCCCCGAACTGGTCCCCTCTCTCTCTTCTTTCTTCAAAAAACAAAAACAAAAAACTCATTGCATTGAGTTGACTCCGACTCATGGCGACCCCATGTGTTACAGAGTAGAACTGCTTCATAAGGTTTTCTTGGCTGTAATCTTTACAGAAGCACATCTCCAGGCCTTTCTTCCACAGCACCACTGGGTGGGTTCAAACTGCCAACCTTCAGGTTAGTAGCTGAGAGCAAGCCGTTTGTGCCACTTAGAAGCTTTTCCTCCCTCTTGTTGTTGTCATTGTTAGGTGCCATCAAGTCAGTTCCAACTCTTAGCGACCCTATAGTCTCTCTATAGCTAATGAATTCTCAAAAATCTTTAAAAAAATACAAATCTGACTCTAATTACCAACCCCTTAAAAGCCTTCAAAGGCTTTTCATGAACAAAGACCCCAACCCTTTGAACCTCCCTTTCCTGGTCCCAGCCTTGAGTTCCAGTCTCCCCTCTGTGCTTCCACTTCTAGCCTTCAGACCTTCAATCATTCAGTTCCCCTGCAAAGAATAGACTTTGACTGTCTCTTCCTCACAACCTGATCTCACTTCCTCCAGACCTCACCTCCTCCAGGAAGCCCTCCCTGAGCCCTCCGCACCCTGTCCCCCTTCCTTGGTGCATTGGTAATGCCTTGAACAAGCATCTGTTAGTCTGCTCACCACGCTGTTATAATTATCGATTTTTCTGTCTCTGCTCTGCACTGGCTGGTGAGGTCCTTGAGGGCAGGGATGGTGTCCCATTCATCTCTGTATCCCAGCCCCTGGCCTGGTGCCTGGCACTGGAGACACACTTGGCCAGTGGTTGATGGATGAATGCATAAGGGGTACTTGAAGGAAGTGAAGGCTAGGAATGACCAAGAGGGGAGTGAGGGCAAGCCTGGCAGGAGGAGCTGCCAGAGCAAGTGTGTGGGAAGTGGAAACGAGAGAGCTTCCGT
The DNA here is from genome assembly GCF_024166365.1 of Elephas maximus indicus. Classification (NCBI taxonomy): domain Eukaryota; kingdom Metazoa; phylum Chordata; class Mammalia; order Proboscidea; family Elephantidae; genus Elephas; species Elephas maximus. Next base: position 44,020,888 of record NC_064837.1, on the reverse strand, counting down.
TTACTGCACTCCTACGACTGTCCGCCAGCTATTGTGCCTGCACTTTGTTTGCACAGTTTGTCTCATTTCGTTCTTGCAACAACAGCTCAGGAAACTGGCATCGGAGAGCTGCAGCCACCTGCCCAAGGTCTAGGCCTGGAGTGGAAACCAGGGCTGTCTGCCTGAAAGTCTGTGCTCTTTCTGCTGGGCCACACTTCTCTCCAGGGGACAGGACCTCCTGGAGATGGACAAGGAGTAGGCCCCACTCCGCCTCTGCCTCGCTGTGCACCGGAACCAGCTGCCCACACACAGGCCGACAGCTTCTCCCTCCCAGGCGAATAGGGGCTGCAAGGCCAGACAAGGATTTACCTGTTCCACCCTTCCCCTGGCTTTGAGGGTCCTTGACTAGGTATGCATGCCCCCCTCCCCAACCAGGTAAGGGCTGCTGAATCCTGGTACAGCCCAGGGTGCCTAGGGAACGCAGGGGGCTCTGTGATGCTCTCTGGCTTCTGCAGGATCTGTCTCCCTTACTGCACTTGGCCCAGGCTGATATTAAGATTCATCTGCATTCCCCTCGCACCCGCCTGGCAGATGGTGGGGGAGGAGGCTGGGTGCGTGCTGGGGGCTGCTGCCAGGGACCAAGCTAGGCCTTGGAGGGCCACAGCGAAGCAACCACCCACTGTACCCCACAGGCCCAGTCCAGGCTGGAGGCCACTCCAAATGATGGGGTACTTCTCATCCTCATAGTCTCCAAGGGGTGCTAGGGCCTGATCTTTGATTTTTCCAAAGACTAAAAGAACCCTGGGACTGTAGGGAGACCTGAGATAAGGAGTGCAGGTGATGGGGAACGGGCCTACCTTTGGTAATCTCAGATCAGGATCTTGTTCTTCCTCTTTGTCCCGGAGGTTTGCAAGGACCCCAACGGGGAAGGAGCCCCATCTCGCAGCCTGGCCAACTGCTGGGCCACAGGGAGGGGTAAGGTGTGAAGAATGGAGAGGCAGCCTCCAGGAAGGCCATGCCCACCCCTCTCCAGTTTCTCTGGAAGCTTACTCCAGGTCCCAGCCTCAAAATCCTGCCTGGCCCCTAGCAGCCTTTTCAACCAGGGCCCCAGAGAAGAGAGGAGAGGCTGAAGAAACCCAAAAGCTTCTTGTCACGAAGATTGGACTGAGAGGGCCAGGGGATTACCCCAGCCCCTCGAGTAAGGGAGAAAAGACGGGAACTGACATTACAGCAAAAGGAGTGCAGGTTAGACAGTTATAAGAACTTCCCTCAGCACTGAAGCAAGTCTTGCAGGGAGAAAGTGGCCTTTAGGCTGTGCAGATAAGCTACCTTGACAATAAGGAGGGCTCTTTTTTTTTTTTTCTGTTATTAGAATGGGTTTGGAAAAAATGACCTTTCCAAATTCCAGGCCTCCCGGGCGAGGGGGAAGGCAGCACATTCCCGATGCCCGCTCCAACGGAATACGCGCCCTGCAAGAGGGGTGGAAAAGATAGGGTTTCTATTCCCTGGCCATCATTCTCTCTCTTTGGCCCCAAGAGAGTTACTCCGACCCCGCAACTTGCCCCTTTGTGGCTGGTTAGAGAGAGTCCCAGGTCCCCAGGCTACGGGCCGGCAGGGGAGGAGTTAACTCCGGAGGTAACCGGCTGGGCTCACTGTACCTGCCGCCGCAGCCGCCGCCGCCGCCGCTGGTGGGAGGGACGACGAAGCTGGAGCCGCCCGGGCGCCAGGAGCGCTCCAGTCTGGCGGGGCGCTGCACCGGGAGCGGGCGGCCAGGGCTCGGCTCGGCTCGGTTAGGGGCGTCCGCCAGGGGGCGCGCCGCGACGGGGCGGGAGGGGCCGTCTGGCTTGGGGAATTAAACCGGGGACGGGTGCGCGCGCGGGTCCCCAGCACATCTGGGCGAGAGCGGCGCAGCTGGAACCGAGGGGGGCGCCAAGCCCATATCTGGAGCAGCGGAGCCACCGCGCAGCTGGGGCCCTTCGAGGCGCTCGGGGCGCACATCTGGGACCTCGGGGGCGGCGCCGCGCGCAGCTGGACTAGGGCAGGGGGGCGGTGGCTATACAGCTGGACCGAAGGGGGCGGGGTCGGTCCTGGGCGATTGGCAACGGGGAGGGCCGCCAGCCCCGGGGGCCCGGAGCATGGGACCGCGTGCCTGAAGGAGCAAGGGTGAAGAGGGGGCCTGGGACCCCGAAAGGAAAAGAGGCGAGAAAAGGCACGAGAGCAGAGAAGGAAGATGCAACTGACTCGCTGCTGCTTCGTGTTCCTAGTACAGGGCAGCCTCTATCTGGTGAGTGGGCTGCGGGGGCCTGGGCGCTGGGGCGCGGGCCCGGAGGGTAGGGGGAGAGCAAGGCAAGCTTCGGTGCCCAGAAACTTTCTCCCTCCCTACACCATCCTAGGGCTGGGGAGAGAGACTGGAGGCTGGGGGAGAGGGCGGGTACGAGGCCAGAGACTGGACTGGAAGGGTTAATAGGGGCGGGGAGAGGGTGCTCGGCTGGCCCACCCACTCCGTTGCTGGTGGCGAGAGGTGCGACCAGCACTGGGGAAAAGGCTGGGAGCGGGTCGCCAAGGGTTAGCCGACCCCTGCCCCGCGCCTGGGACGCGCGGAAGGGGGGTGGTTTGTGGAGCCCGTGAACAGCCAGGTCAGGGGGGCGTGGACCTTTCGACTGCCCTCGTGGACCCAGAGGACCCCGGCTCTGGGTCCCCCAACGCGCTGAGGGGGCGCCGCGTCCCTCGCTCCTGCCTTCCCTCCCGTTCCCTCCCTCCCCGCCTGTTGTTTTCCTCTCTTCTCCCGGCTGCGCGCAGCCAGAGCCCCACAGGACCCGGGCAGGCGTCTCCCGCCCCAGGCGCTCGCGGCCGCTGAGCGGAGCGCCCAGAGCCCGCTCCCCGAGCGCTGGCTCACCACTTCCCAGGGCCAGCACGCCGGGGCATCCCACCCCCGACCCCAGCCCAGGGCTTAACTCCCCTCTGGTCGAGCGCCCCCCCCCCCCCCCACCACACACGCACAATCCTGTCATGGATAAGCTCCGGGCCCTGCATCTGAATCTGCACCTTCTCTCTGAACAATATTCTCCTTTGCCTTCACCCCAGCTCACTGTGTTCACTAACCTTCCCTTCTCACATCCCCACCGACGGCCCTTTTTTATTCTCCAGCGAAGCAGCTGGGCCCCAGGAACAAGTGCACACAGTTCTGGAGCCCTGAGCCCAGCCCCATGAGCCTCCCCTTCTGGCTGTCCCTCTACTCCACCCTATCCCTGGGGCCTGGCAGGCAGGGCCAGTCTTGAGTGAGACGGGCATAGCCATGGCACGAGCCAGAACAGGGGGCATGAGGACCCAAAGCTCTTTTGGAACCCTCCAGACCTCAGACCATCAGACATTGTCCCACGCTCATCCCAGGGTGACCAACAGATCCAGATGCTGCCCAGCTATGAGCTGGTGCCCCTGGTGCTGGTAATGCAGACACATAGAGTGATGACTTTCTTTCAAAATCAAGCAAACACATGGTGAATGCCTCAGGAAAACTTGTCAACTCCCTGAGGCCCTCCAAAGCCATGGGTGTTTCAGCTGGGTCAGGCCGGACTGAGGCCTTTCCTACAGTTCTTCCAGGAAGCTTCCAGAGGCCCTAGCTGACTCAGCAGAGGCAGGAGGAGCCTCACAAGGTGTTTTGCAGGAGATTCCGTGTGGGGATGGGGGTTGGTTAAAACCCCTTTAAAAGAACACATCTGGCTTGGAATGTGCAGTGTAACGGGAGGGCTGACTTGGTCCTTCTGTGACCTTAGCCTTGTAGTGATGTAACCTCAGAGAACTGGTGTCCTCACCTGCAAAATGGGAATAATAAGAACTCCTACCTGATAATGCAAGTGAAGTCTTGGCATGTCATCATCAATGTTCCCCAGAGAGCTATTTGGCTTCTCACACCCTCAGCCATCTTGGGTGTGGAACCACTCCAGGTCTCCCCCCAGTCCTCCTGCCAGAACCTAAACTGCATTTGTACTTGAGAAAGAATCTCACTGGGTTCACTTGGTCCATTATCTGTGGATTCTCTTTGCATCTGAGTATAAAAACTAACCTAGGGTAGGGTGGTATCTCCACCACCAAGCTAGGAAGTCCCTAAAGGTGGTAACTGTACCTCTCCTGTCAAACCCAGGGCCCTCACAGGATGGGCATGGAGCTTCCCTATCTGACTCAGGGCTTCTTGAAAGCAGAGACTCTGCCTCCCCGATCAGCCTGGGAATTTCACAGAGGCACGGACTCTACCCCTTTTACTAGACTGGGGCTCTCTCAGCTCAGGGATGATGCTTCTATCATCGGGTGGGGGTTCTCCCAAGATCAGAAGCTGGGCCTCCCTGGGGACTCCCTGGCGTTAGAAACCAGGTGCCTGTGGTGCAGCCATCCACTGGAGAGAATTCTCAACCATCCTTATGGACTTTGAACAGAGGCAGGACTGTGGGGAGAGGAATTGGAAATAACCTCATCAGAACATGAGATGGGACCATGAAACGAGCCAGAGTACATGCCTGATCCCCAACATAAGTGGGCAACGTGCAGGGGCTCCTCAGTGCCAAGTCAGAGTGGAAGGGTCAGGGACAGCAATGATGCTGGTGAAGAGGAGCATGGGGTGAATGCCTGGATCCTCTGGGGACAGAGCTCTCACTCTCCTCCCAACTCTTTCCATAGGTCATCTGTGGCCAGGATGATGGTCCGCCTGGCTCGGAGGACCCTGAGCACAATGACCATGAGAGCCAGCCTCGGCCCCGGGTTCCTCGAAAGCGGGGCCACATCTCACCTAAGTCTCGCCTTGTGGCCAATTCCACCCTCCTAGGCCTGCTGGCTCCACCTGGGGAGACATGGGGGGTCCTTGGGCAGCCCCCCAATCGCCCAGTCCATAGCCCCCAACCCTCCGCCAAGGTGAAGAAGATCTTTGGCTGGGGGGACTTCTACTCTAACATCAAGACAGTAGCCCTGAACCTGCTTGTCACAGGGAAGATCGTGGACCATGGCAACGGGACTTTCAGCGTCTACTTTCGACACAATGCTACGGGCCAGGGCAACATCTCCATCAGCCTCGTACCCCCCAGCAAGGCTGTGGAGTTCCACCAGGAGCAGCAGATCTTCATCGAAGCCAAAGCCTCCAAGATCTTCAATTGCCGAATGGAGTGGGAGAAGGTGGAACGGGGCCGCCAGACCTCGCTCTGCACCCACGACCCAGCCAAGACCTGCTCCCGAGACCACTCCCAAAGCTCAGCCACCTGGAGCTGCTCCCAGCCCTTCAAAGTCGTCTGCGTCTACATTGCCTTCTACAGCACGGACTACCGGCTGGTGCAGAAGGTGTGCCCAGATTACAACTACCATAGTGATACCCCCTACTATCCTTCTGGGTGACGCTGGGCAGGCCACAGAGGCCAGGCCAGGGCTGGAAGGCAGGCCTGCCCAGGCAGGGAGCCATCTGTGTCGACACTGGGCAGGGAGGGGGGTGGAGAAGAGGAGATGCCAAGTGGGGCCAGGGCCATGTCTCAAGTGGAGGGGAAGGGGTCCCATATGCCGGTCCCAACCTGAGGTTCTGGAGCGCCTAGAGCACAGGAGCAGCCTTCTGGGGCTTTCCACGCTGACAGACAGGAAGATGCTAGTTCCAGGAGGCCTCTGGGACAAGACCTTTGTAGCCCCCAGCTAGTCATGGAGAAGAGCCTAAGACCTTGGCTCCCTCCCTAACACTCTGAGAAAGGACAGTAACAAGAAGTGGGGGCACTTCTTCAGTGTGGAACCCAAGGGGACAACTAATAATGGCTGAGAACAGGATTCCTGAGAGTCAGGGATAGGGAGGGGGCAGGAAGAATTCTTCAGCCCAGTCCAGTGGGCAGTGCTAAGCCCCTTGTCTTGAACTAGCACAGCATGAGGCTGACATGGTGGCCCTTGGGGTCTTTGATGTCTCAACAAATAAATAGACCATCTGCCTCTGGCTATGCCACCCCTCTCCAAAATTCCCTCTTCTGCCAGTGCTCCCCACTCGCATCCAGCCTCTTGCTGAGGGGACACCAGTCCTTGGGCTGAGATAGAGGGCAATCGTGGTCCTCCCAGCACCAGAGGCCACAAGTGGAAGCCCACGGGGGTGCCATGTGTCCCTTCCCAACCCCACCCCCTGCTGGCTCCTCTGGGAGTTTCCTTGTCCCAGTGAGTGGTCCCTCAACAGTCAACCTTGCCCATCAGACTGGGCTGCAGCCTCCTCACTCCCTGTGGGGCCTTTAGCAGCTTGGGTGAGCTGGACTGTGGGAAGGTACTGAATCTGCTTTGTAGTGTCTGTCTGTGGGTGGGGGGAGGGGAGGGGAAATCTTGTGACATTGCCTTGGTTGTTGACTTCTGTTTGCAGAATCTTGTTCCTGGATCAGGGAATAAAGCTTTCCCGGGGTGTTAGAGTCTGAGTTGTCCAGGGGAAAGGGCCCACCTATGCATTCCTGGTGCAGGCAGCATTTCTCAGACACAGCAGGACAGCTCCTGAAGACCAGAGTCACAGGGCCCCAACAGCTGTCAGAGCTGTGCTCACTGAGGGTTTCAGGCTCCCTCTCCAGTCCCCTTCCCAGGCTGTCAGATCCAGCTCTGGAAAAGCCAAGTGAATACAGTTTGGTACTGGTAGGGGGTAGGGTGGCATCTGCAAGGACAGCTCTGGGAAGAAGAGCTGGCAGGAGGAATGGGTCAATTAAGGTGTTCCTTGTTGCCCTCCATGAATTGCCATCCCTGTAGGCCTTGCAGTGGGCAGTGGCTAGAGATGGGGGGCAGGCACTGTCCTAGATCTGTCATTATTTTGCTACGTGACCTGGGGCCAATCCATTCTCTCTGGGTCTCTCTTGGTTTCTTCCTCTATAAAATGAAGTGCCTACTCCTGAAAACCCATTGCCACAGAGCCGATTCCAACCCATAGTGACCCTATAGGACAGAGTAGAACAGCCCCCATAGAGTTTCTAAGGCTGTAACCTTTACTCTTTCTCCTACAGAGTGGCTGGTGATTTGAAGCGCCAACCTTTCGGTTAGCAGCTGAGTATTTAACCACTGTGCTACCAGGACTCCTGTTTGCCTAGTCCTGAAACCAACCCATTGTTGGCAAGTCGATTCCAACTCAGCTGCCCTGCAGTCCTAGTCCAGTGGCTCTCAACTGTGGGTGTACATCAGAATCACCTAGAGGCTGTGTTATAACAAGGGTTACTGGCCCCACCCAAGACTCTCTGATTCAGTAGGTCTGGGGATGGGCCTAAGAATTCGCTTTTCTAACGAGTATCAGAAAGATGCTGATGCTGCTGGCCCAGGGGCCACTCTCAGATGACCTCTCCATTCCATTCTGGCTCTGACTCACTAGGAGAGGAGACCCTGTCCATGCTCTCTCCCAGTTGTAATTTCCATCTGCTCTTCCCTGGGGCGCCTCCTGGGCAAGGAAGCTTTCTGAGAATCAGGGTATTAGGGTTTTCATCTGACAACATGCTAGTGAAAGAACAGGTCAGGTTAGGGTGGGGACACAAGGGGGCTTGGGAGCAGCCAGCTTCTCCCCCAACTGAGAGGAGAGGGGCCTCGGGATGGATGACTCCTGTCGGTGGCACCTGGCCCAGGCATTAGCTGGGCCCTTTGGGGCTCAGCAAGAGGGAAGGCTGAAGCCCCACCATCAAGATCAAAATCTGCTCGCTGAAGGTTGTTCTAGGTCTGCTCCCTTGGGAGGGCAGTGCCCAGGTCTCCTGGATCCCTGTTGGCTGGGTAGCCACGTCGAGGAATGTCCTAGCATTATGGTAAGATGCTCTTGCCAGCCCCAGCCCATCAGCACTCAGTGCAGACCTGTTCCCCCTCACACACTATAGAGCAGAGATGGGCCTTAGGTGCCACCTTGCTGAAGCCCCACATTGTATGAAGCGCCCGGAGAAAGGCAGGCAGCTTGAGCTCACCTCCTATTCCAGCTGCTCTCCACTGCATGTTGCTTCCTGGAGCTGTCTCTCCTGAGCAGACATTTGGGACACGCATCACCCTCCATGCCACTCTCTCCCTGCCCATCCCGGGAATGACTCAGTGCTTCAAACTCAGAGAGGTCCGGAGTCTTAGACCCTGCCATGGCTATCAGGGCTTCTAGAATCTGCAGCTTCTTCCTACCTGTGGATACCCACTGAAGCTCAGCACCTCCCACAGCCCTGTGGGCACTGGAGGGAGAGAAGGAGCAGTAAGTAGGACTAGTGGCCCTGGCCCCCTGCCCCGTGTGTCCTGGCTGAACTGTCAGGACGACCTGGGGGGACACTCTGACCCACCCGCGTCTGCTCTTGTCCTCCCATGGAGAGCCAGATGCTGCCAACAGCTGGAAGGCCAGGCCTGCCTGGCAGAGAGTTCTGTCTGCGCAGGGGGTGGGTCCATTTTAATAACTTCATTTCACCCACACACACACTCTGCAGCTCAGCCCTTCTTTTCTGCCTTCCTTAGTAACTCTTCTCGGCTAGGATCTGGCAAACGGATTTCTTCCCAAAGCTTGGTTCTTCAGGATAGTGCTCTAGTCCCTACTGTTCTTGCCACTACCACCTATTTCCTGTGCCTCTTGGTCCTTACAACTGCTTCTGGCTAGGAGGGCGCCAACCCCTGCTGCCCTTGTTAAATGATTTCTATGGCATTCCTTGGGGGTCCTCAGTCACCATACAATGCTTTTTGTCCTCTGACCTTTCACTCCTGTTATTCAAGCACTCACAGGGGAGATTTCTCTGGATGGAGCCTGTCTCCTCCCACAGAGAGAAGGCCTAGGTCCTCGCCTCACCCCAACCCTGCAGCCTTCCTGGCCACTGCCCTTTAGGGCAATCTGGAGTCTCCTCAGACTGTTTATTCACCAGGTTCTGGTCCCGTGGTCCTGCCCCTTTAGCCACTCAACTTAGCTGGGGAGCTGCCCATCAGGTCTGTGCCTCCCTCATCAGACTGGGGACCTCTTAAACTGGAATTCATGCCTCCCTTATTAGCCTGGGGAGCCCCTGAGGCCAGGGTCTGTGCCTCTGTCATTAGATTGGCATACCCCTGAGGGCAAGAGCTATAATATGGAGGAAGAGGAATGCTTGTTCTTTTCTAAGAGTCAGAACACCTGGAGGCTGCCTCTGCCCTTCAGCTTTGCACAAAGGCGCTGCCTTGGCCCCAGTGTTCCTTCTCTAATGCGGTGACTCTTCCTAGCAGTCTGTGCTGCTAATAAGAGGGAATAAATGGTAGGCCAACTGGCAGCAATGCTGAGTCTTCTTATTGAAGCTTAAGGCAAAAGTGAATGGTGTCTGGGTTTTCTCCCCGCCCCCTCCCATCTTCCCTCCCCAGGATGAGCAAGCGGGAACTGAGTCACCCCTTCCCCCTTCTTGGCAGGATGCTGGTGACCTTGCATGAGGCCCATTGCTCAGAGCTATATGAGGTAGGTGGGTGGGTGGGGAGGGAAGCCAGGGAAACGTGTTTATGGAGTTGGATGCAGCTGAAGGTCACCGGGTGCCCAGCGGCCTGGGTCATTGAGTGGGCATGTGTTGGGGTGTGTGGAGGATACTCAGAACCAGTTCCTCTGTGTTGGAAAGTAATCCAATGTCATGACTGGGAGTGGGAGAGAGAAATGTTACTTCCACAGATTTTGAGTCCTGTGGTACTGCCAAGAGAACCAGGGGCTGGGGTGACGGGCAGAAAGAGGCACCACCAGCCCCACCGGGAAGAGGCAAGTTGGGGTGGGGGCGGCACCTGCCAACTGTGCCAAAGCCCTGGAGTGACAGCTGCCACCACTGATAAGGCATAAATGCCAGAGGGGACCTGGTACTCACAGTTGGGTGGGTTCTGATTCCACAGGGGACCCGGTTGCCTATTGGGCTGCCAAGCTCCAAGGCTGGTCTGATAATAATATAAGCGAAGGACACCTAGTTTAAGGGCTTTCAGGTGGTCTCAAGAAACAAGCTGGCACTTCCTGAACCACAGAGGCTGCCAGTGCAGGCAACGTGGGTGTGGCAGGAAGCTATACCTGGGCCCCAATCCTGGGTCTGTCACTTATTAGCTGGGTGGCCTTGAACAAATTACATAACCTCCCAGAGCCTCCATATATGCAAAACTAGGAATCTACATACCTGGGAGCATCACTGAGAAAATTAAATGAGTTGTTCAATAAGTGTTACTCTCTCTTCTCTTTGTTTTTGGAGATGAGTTTATGTTCATTTTGACCTTGCTCCTGGTGTGGATAGGTGAAAAGACCCCAGGCTGGGGATACAAATCCTGGGTTTCTGTCCTGGTTCTGCCTCATGATACCCAAAGATGTGGTGAAACCCATGTGAAATTGTGCACTACAGGTTAGTAAGTAAACACAAGTAAACCCGGGAATTCCTTGCTTCCTGGTTAATCCACCCCTGGATTGCTGGAGCTCTAGCTGCCGTCTTAGACCAGGCGGATAAGACCTACACCATAGAGGTGGCAGAGTGGTGAGCTGGAAAAGTCTTGGTTCCTGAAAATTTTATGGGATAGAAAGTCTACCTTCAGACTTTCATGTGAGAGAAAATCCAATTTATATCTTATTTAAGCCGCTATGCTTTAGGTCTCCATTTCTCACAGTTACATGTAATTCTGATTCAGTGAGTGTATTTGAACGCTTCTCTTCTGTGGACCTTAGTTTCCTCATCTGTAGCACTAAGACAATGAATGCTTGCCACACATCAGAAGGGTTTTACAGACTCACAGGCAAGAACAAACTGGGGAGAGCTCTGGACCTCCTCCCTTCTCCAGCATCGAGGCACACAGCCTCCATTTTTAGGTGGAACAAGTTGCTACTGCATTGCAGGGAGCCCTCGAGGGGCTCTAACCCATCTGAAAGGCCTCCAGTCCCCAAATTCAGCCCCCACATGTCTGAGTCCCTATCTACATTCTGATACTGGTGACACACAATCCTTGTTAAGGGCCTGACTGCTCCCAGACAGATGGGATCCTAATTTAATTAAAACCCTTTAATTACCTGCAACAACACAGCTTTGGAAGTCCAAGGGAGAAGGGGGCCTGTGATGGAAGGAGGGTGTTGACAGGGCAGAGTGGTGGCCGCCCCTTCATCACTCAGCAAGCCCAGGGTTGCGAGAAGCTTCTCCCACCCTGGCGAGCACCAGGTGCATTGGATGGCCAGGGCAGCCCATGCTCCTAGCTTGGCCTACGGAGTACCACCTAGTGGCAGAGTGTGGTAAACCAGGCCCCTGAGCTCAGTACCAGGCTCTCTAGCTGAAGCTGTCAATCAGTGTTGGTTTCCTGCTTACACCAAGACCAGCCTGTTCAAGGTCAGGTCTGAGCCCTCCTGAGATCTTGGCCCTACCCAGGACACTCACGGTAGGAGCAGGCATGGCTCTGATTTCTCCCTGGCTGGGCTGGCTTAAGAAATGGGGTTCCTCTGCATCTGCCCGAGGAAAGCTGTCCCCTGTGAGCAGGGTCGTTCCTCAAAGTGTCACCCACCTGGGAATGGGAGGCAAAAAAGGGTGACTTAGGTAGGCTGCAGAGGGCCATGTGGTTTCTTGGGGACTTGTAAGGAAGGACATCCACGGTGCTACCTCTCAACTCGCTCCGCCCTGTGAAGGCAGAAGGAAGGATCCCAGGCCAGGCCAGAGTCTGCCAGGCCCCTGCAAGGGCAGACTCAGCAACCAGACTCTGTAAGCTGGGCTATTTTTAAGCCTCATGGACATCGTGCACTAATACCCCTTCTGTTCTCCGTTAGTACTTATTCATTAAACAAATATTGTTTAACAAGGCCTCAGAAAGTTCCAGCTGGTCTCCACTCTGCAGAGAGATCCAGGGGAAGAGGTTTCGGTTTATGTTTGGGCCACAGGATTAAAAGAAAAGTTCCACTGGAGCCAGTGTGATGTCAGTGGCTGGAATTGAAACAAGAAACCCCAAGAGGAAGGAGAAACCCAAGGGAGGAGAGTTGGAGCCACGAGGCCCAACACAGAATTCCGAAGATTCTCCTTCCGAAGCTAAAGCCAAGGACACTGTGCCTTTTACTTGACTGAATAAATTTCCCCAATACTGGTCCTTTTTGCTCCCACCTTTCTCATTCCCCTCCTTCCTTTTCCAGAATTCTGCCCCAGCTCCCACATTCCATCTTGCTTCCTGTTACCCCTGAAAACCACAGCTCGCTGTAAAGGGCCTGCTCTTGTCTGACCTGGGCTAAGTCTGGCATGCTGTGTCCATGCCAACTTCGGGACTCTAAGAGCAGGAAATGTGGGGGTCTCCTTCTAGACTAACGAGATTGCAAACAGGTGTCTCTCCGCTCAGACTTAAGATTGCTTGAGGGCAGGGGTTATGTGTCTCCCCTCCCCCTGTCCGGTTAGCCTGGAGTCTTCCCAAAGGCAGGACTGTAGCTCCTCTGAGGCATAATGAAGGCTACCTGAACCCAGGTGTCCTGGCACATGAAACTCCCCAGGGGAGGTCAGCCCTGATTTTCCTCATTGGACAGTGCACTGAGGCATGATCACAACCTTTATTTTGCCAGCTTGGGAGAGGAAGTGACAACAGGAAGACAAGCTGCTACACCATTGCACTCCAACATTCCCAGGTACTCCTGGCTAGAAGAGAGTAGGGCAGGGAGGGTGAAGGCAGGAGATGATGATGGAAGCATGCCAGTGTCAGTTCACCCTTTTTCCCACCTGTCCCTGATATTATATGTTGTCTTCTCTAGAAAGGTCCGGGGCCCAAGTTAATTCCTGGGGTACAGAGAGGTGCAGGACCTTGCCCTGAGTCACTTAGAGTTGTAGGAAAAGTCAAAGTTTCTCTTTGCCTTGTACCAGCTTCTCTTGCCTGAGGTCTCCTTCATGGCTTGGACAGTACCCCATCTGGGAAAGAAAAGCCTGCTCAGTCCTAGGGAGCCACGTCGGGGTCACAGCAAGGCCATGCCCCAGCTGTTAGAGAAGACTTGAATCTGAGTCTTTCTTGTCATGTGATCTTGGTCCAGTGACCTCACCTCTCTGAGCCTTGATGGTATTTCTTCCCCCACCTGCTCACATTGTTACTGTGAAGATCGAACTGGCTCTGTGCTGTAGGCACCATACCACGTCAGTGTAGGGTTATTGCCGTCTAGATCCTGTTTGGCCCTCCCACTCCCCACTGGGGTGCATGGGCACTCCAGAGTTGTGGGCTCCAGGACCTCACTGGAAGAGGAAGGGGGCTGGTTTCTCTTTTCCTTTACCAGGCAGCCATGTGGTGCAGCAGTTGAGAGCGTGAGCTCTGGAGACAGGTTGCCTGGATTCAAATCCTTGCTCTGTCACTTCCTAATTATATGACCTTGGGCAAGTTTCTCCATCTGTAAAATGGGGATGATCTTTACTTCCCAGAGGGTTGTTGTGAGGCTTAAGTTGGAGCATGTAAAGCACTTGGAACAATGTTTGGCACAGTCAGTGCTCAAGTTAGCTGCTATGAAGGAAGTTCCACAGTATCACCCTTCCTGATCCTGGTTAAGCCTGAGTGGGAGGTAGGGAGAAGAAGGGTCACTGGCTCCATCATTCTTTGCTACAGGGAGAATGTGCAGGAAAAACCCCTAGAGGGAAGTCACAAGTCTGTCCTGGTCCATAGATGAGGCACTTATAAAAAAGATGCTACTTTGGTCTTCCTTGATTCTGGTCGAGAAGCAAGGTCCCTGGATGGCACAAACAGTTTGTGCTCAACTACTAACCTATAGGTTGGTGGTTTGAACCCACCTAGTAGCTCTGTGGAAGAAAGGCCTGGCAATCTGCTTCCATAAATATCACAGCCAAGAAAATCCTATGGAGCTGTTCTACTCTAACACAAGGGGTCGTCATGAGTTGGCATCAGCTCGATGGCAAGGGTTTGGTTTTTGGTTTTGGTTAAGAAATGGGGCACCCGGTTGCATTCCCACTGCCCCTTGGGCCCACAGTCCCACTTCTATAGGCCCTCTTGAAGCTCCTTCCAGTGCACAGAGGGGTTTCATCTGTGCCTTTCCCTCTGGGACATCTATATGTAGGCATAAAGCAGGCTCGGAGAAAGCAGTGGCCAAAGGGTCTTTATTTAGAAGCACACAGAGTTTAATATTCAGAGAGCAGTCAGCCACATGTGCTCCCCAGGCTGAGACAGGGGCGTCCTCCTGCCTCACCTAGCCCACAGTCCTGGTGCCACTGCCCAACCCCCACCATGCATTGATCTCAAACCCAGCTCCCTGCTCTCCTCACCCGAATTCATCACCTCCACCCAATGATCACAGCTTCTCATTAGCTTGCATGGCCCCAGGACCCCTTGTGAACTCAATGAGACATGCCCGTCTTGGGTTGTAATCCTGAGTGTGAGGGCCATGTCTGTTTTGTCACATGGCAAGCACCCTGAGGACCGGGCCTTGAGTGACCATTTCTTCTACACTTTAAGAGGGGCCAAGAGCCTGGGGTGCACACAGGGCTGGTCAGGAAGTCCTGAATTAACTCTGAACTCAATTTCTATCGTGGGAGTCTTTCACAGAAATGGGAGAAAGGAAAGGAGAAGAGACACAGGTAAAGAGGCAGCTAAGCCCTGCCAAGCTGCGTTTGCGGTAGAAGAGAACGGTCCTGGTTTCGGTCAGGGTGGGTAAGGGAGTACAAGATTGTGGAGAGGTATAAATGCCCCATTTACCAGTCTTGGCAGCTCCCAGGCCTGGGGTGGGGGTGGGGGGGCCACTGCCGCTCAGTCAGGCTCTGCCATCTGCCACATCTCAGCGGAGATCAGAACTGGAGGGCTCGTTGTAGGCAGGTTTTTTTTTTTTTTTAATGCAGCAGGATCAGGCTCAAGATGTCACTCTAGTGAGTGGGGCTGGAGATAGGGAAGGAAATCTCTAGGAAAACAGGGGAGAAATAAATGGAACTTCTATGCTCCAGAAGGAGGGAAGAAGAGAGGCGGAAAAGGAGAGGAAAAAAAGAAGCAAAAGATAGTGGAGCTACAGCTGCTAACCAAAAGGTTAGCAGTTCGAATCCACCAGCCGCTCCTTGGAAACCCTACGGGGCAGTTCTACTCTGCCCTATATGGTTGCTATGAGTCAGAATTGACTTGATGGCAATGGGTTTGGTTTGGTTTTTGGTATCCATCTTTCCCTGGCTCCTCGTTAGACAACAGCAGCCCAAAAAACAGGGCTCCTGGGCCCCAAACTACTTACTTCCCCTCCCCAAGCCCTATTCCCACATCTGCAAACTGAGGCACTTCTACCCTGCTCCTTACATTCCACTCTGGGATGCCTAATGTCACGTGCTCCTAGCTTTTGGGGATTCTGATGACGACTACCCTGATGACTATAAATGGAGACTGAAAGCTATTTCCAGGTGACCGATTCCACGCAGGCTGGGTCTTTCCCGGGATCTCTGTGGGTTCTCGCTTTTCCATACATTACAACAGGTGAGAGCTCGTGGAAACTCAGAGCCTCGCAGGATTCCAGGTAGCTGGTCCACTGAGATGCTTTTGCAAGATTTAATCCTGCTTCAGAAGATCCCCACACCCCCAAAGGTACTCATCTTAGTGTCTCGCTACAGGTGCATATTCCATTCCAACGAATCCTAAAAGGAAATGAACTCAAAGGCCACATATGGCTGAGGTTAGAAACAATAATTACATAGCAATAACATTAGCAGCAGTTCGCCCTTCTGGAAATTTTCACTAAATGCCAGGCACCATGTTAAGTACTTTACATGTATTTTCTCATAATCCTATGAGATACATCCATAGATGAGAAAACTGAGGCTTACACAGATGGGTACTTTGGCCAGGATCATGAGTGATGGAGGAAGATCAGAGCCAGGCTCTTTGAACACCAACCTGGCTGGACCCTCAGTGCCGCCTGCACACTTAGCAACTGCTCCCCAACTAGTTCGGATCACGCATCCAGGCCCCCGGCCTTTCCCTGGAGTTCTCAGCCATTGACTGGATTTCCTACTTAACACTGTAAAACATACAAGTCACCACATGTAAACTTTGCTCAATTTCCCACCTCCAGACAAACACACCCATTGTTTCTGCAGGACTTTCCTCATACCCAGATAGAGGAGCTGTCCCTCCTCTTCCTATCGAAGGCCCACTCTGCACCAGCTCCGGGTCTCCCCTCCGTCTTGCCTCTCCCTAGCAGTCTCAGAAACTCAGGGTATGATAGAGATCATCCCCTTTACTAGCTCTTGGATCTTTCATCTATTCCTTTCTACTGGATCTTTCCCATTAGCTTTAAATAGGCTCATGTCTTTTTCATCCTACGTTGCTGTCAGCTGCCTTCAAGCTAACCCATGCACAACGTAACAAAACACTTTCCAGTCCTGCACCATCCCCATGATCATTTGTGATCCATAGGATTTTCACTGGCTGGCTTTCAGAAGTAGATTGCCAGACCATTCTTCCTATTGCCAGACCATTCTTCCTAGTCCGTATTAGTCTAGAAGCTCCGCTGAAACCTGTTTAGCATCATAGCAACACGTAAGCCTCCACTGGCAAACGGATGATGGTTGTGCTTGAGGTAGGTGTATTAACCAGAAATCACTGGGTCTCCCGCATGAGGGGTGAGAATTCCACCACTGAACCACCACTGCCCACCCCCCACCACGGAGCACAGTTCTTCGGACACACATGGGGTCACCAAGAGTCTGAGCTGACTAGCCAGCAACTGGTTCTTTTATTCTATAGAAAAAAATAAAACACTTCCCTCTACTCAATTTCCTTCTCCCATTACTACCGCCTTAATGCCGTCCTCCTTACAGCCTCAAAATCTTGCCTGTACTTCCAGCCTCCATTTCCTCACCTCCCACCCACTCCTTACCTTACCCCAATGGGTCCCTCCCCTGAAATGGCCCTGGCTAAGGTCACTAATGGCTTCCATGGGAATTTATTCTTGTCTTATTCAACAACATTGGATGCTTTTAACTACAGACAGTCCTCAGGTTACATACAACTCGTAGTTACGAACCAACTCCGGTAAAGCCTGTTATATTAAAGATTTGAGGTACATACAATTGTTCAAAGTGGCGCTACTTTGCAACATTATTATTACTGTATGATTATGTTAAAGATGTTTTAGCGTATTTAGAAGTGTTTTTTATGGATAGAAAGGTACAGTATATACTATACACTAAGACAAACATTTGACTGTCATTAGATACAAACCATTCCTGTTTCAATTTACATACAAATTCAATCTGAAGGCAGATTTAGGAATGGAAACCACTTCCGTAATGTGGGGACTGTCTGTATTCCCTCCTCAAGACATTTTTACTTTGGTTCTCTTGACTTCATTTTTAATTCCTATATATCTCTGGCTACTGCTCCTTTGTGGCTTAGCTTCTTTTACTGGTCATTTATGAGTTCCTTGAGGTTTAACCCTGGGCCCCCTTCTCTTTTCACTCTATACTCTTCCTTGGTGATCTAGCACATTCCAGAACTTCAACTCCACCTATAAACCAGTATCTCCCAGAACAAGCTCTCCAGTCCAGACCTCTCCTTTAAGTGGTAGGCTCATAAATTCAACATCCCCCCAATAACTCAATTTGTAATTCTCAAGGCATCTCATAAGCAATAGGCCCAAAATGAATTTAATTTCCCTCAAACTCATCTTCACAATGATCTCTATTTTGGTGAATCCATCTTAGTTACACAAGTTAGAAACCCCCTCTTCCTTACTCTATCCAATCCATCATTAAATTCTGCCAAATTTGCCTCCCAAACCTCTCAAACGTATCTGCTCTTCTCCAGCTCTGCCACCTCCCTAGTTCAAGTTCCATCATCTCTTGCCTTCTTCCACTCCCAACCCCAATGTGTTAATCTGCTTTATACTCTAGCCAAAGATCTTATTAAAATGTAAATCTTGTCATCCCCTCCTACTTAAAACCCTCCATGGTTTTCCCATAGCTCTGAGTACCTAAATCCTAAATGTGAACTACAGGGCCCTGCCAGGTTAGGCTTCAAACTTGCTCTCACACGTCTGCACTCACATCCTCTCACGTTCCAGACCCCCAGCCTTGTCTGGGCTCTAAGAACACACCAAGGGCTCCTGCCTCAGAGCTTTATGTATGCAACTCCCTCTGTGTAGAATGTGCTTCCTTGACTTTCCCAAGTTGACAACTTCCATCTTTCAGCTCTCACTTCAAAAGCTGTTTTCTTAGGAAAGCCTTTCTGGATCCCCCAGACAAGATCAAGACCCCATTTGCAAGCTGTCATGGCATCCTATGTATTTCTTTCACAGTACTTACCATGGTTTGACATTATGCATTTGTGGGATATTAAGGATGTTCTTGTCCCATTAGACTCTAAGCTCCATGAGGGCAAGGAGCAGTCAGTTTTATTCACCATGGAGTCCTCAGTAGCTAGCACAGTCCCCAGCATACTGCATATCGAATGTATAAACGCTTATTGGTAAAGAAAACAGGCAGGACTGTAAAAACTCTTTCTTAGAAGGCTAAACCAAGGCTGAGGTTCTTAAACTTTGGCGGGAGTAGAAAACGCTGGGGATTACCCACTGGCATGCTAACCACTCTCAAAATACCCTTCCTCTTTTTCTTTTTTTAAACTTTTGTTCAGAAGTGATGGGCCAGGGACGACGCGCTATGGGTGCCATAATCCCCGGAATGGCTGCAGATAATGTCGGGTGATGTGCTTATTTTTTATTAGTGTTTCAATAAAGTGTGCGTTCAATAAAGTGTCCAGTACTGGTGAGAGATATAAATAAAAATGTGCTAATTCACCCACAGACACAAAACCGTCCAAGACTTACTGGTTCACGTTATCAATGTCATATAGAGACCTAAATACACAGTTTTTAATTGTGCCATTAAGCTACCTAAGTACATTTTAAAGTACTGTGGGGTAACAGGAAATAACGAGGCACACAGATGTTGGAAGACGAATTTGAAACCATACCAGGGGTGCACTAGCGCAGGCTCACGCTGCCTCTCTAGAGTTGAATGTTAAATTTTTAGGAATTTTCAGAGATGGTTGTTAAACACAGCCATTATTAAAAATTAAATTGTATAAACCTATAATTAAAAACAAAGGTAATAAATTCTCAAAATTTATCTCTTTCTACTTATTTTACTACATCTTACAATTATCTAAACTCTTGAGGTTACTTACCTCTATTGTATCTGTATGGTGGAAATACGATATAATGAGCTACTGCACATCTCTTCCTAATTCCATGCTCGGCGATGCCAACTTGGTAGCTCGAAATTAGCCACGGTGGGAGTATTTATACCATGGAAATTGGAAAATGCTACAAATCAGGGCTTGCTTTTTTGGGAATGAAATGCTATACCTTTGGCAGCATACCACCGAACCAAGTCACCAGCCCATGAAAACATTTTAAGGTCCTGTGGTACGTGTGAAGCAAACTTGTACTTAGAAGATAGACAAGTTGAAGACATACAGAAATATGCATCTGTCTCTAGAAAATCATTCTCAAAATTGTGTAAGGGTTGAAGGTGACCATTTTCTTTATCAACTTAAGGCCATGATTATTCTACAAACTCAACTGCAATGACAAATGCCAGTTACTAAACTGTGCGTAATTTTATGGCACAACTGTACGCCATTACTTCTAGACAAAAACTAATGTGTCGACTCAATTGAGACATTAAGTTCTTAGGAGTGGGAGAGGTTCCCTCTCTCTCTTCCTGCCAATTTCTGGA
This sequence comes from Elephas maximus indicus, assembly GCF_024166365.1. Classification (NCBI taxonomy): domain Eukaryota; kingdom Metazoa; phylum Chordata; class Mammalia; order Proboscidea; family Elephantidae; genus Elephas; species Elephas maximus. The sequence goes on along the minus strand of NC_064837.1, from coordinate 44,001,308 downwards.
AAGAGTAATTAATACTCCACTTATATGTGCTTACCTACTCATCAGCCTGGCTTCTGCCTCCACCATTTCACCAAAATAGTGCTAAGGTAACTACTGAACTCCTGGTATTCAATAGCTTCTTTTCAGACCTCAATTCCATGAGCTCTCTGCTTTGTTTCTGTGGGCCACTCCCCTGCCTCCTCCACTGAACTGAACTAACCTCCCCCACCCCCCGCAAAAAAAATAAACCCATTGCCATTGAGTTGATTCCAACCCATAGAGATTCTATAGGACAGGGTATAACTGCCTCATAGAGTTTCCAAGGAGCACCTGGTGGATTCGGACTGCCAACCTTTTGGTTAACAGCTGTAGCACTTAACCAATATGCCACCAGGGTTTCCAAACTGAACTAATAGAGCAGAAATATTACCCTCCACCCCAACCCCAGACTAGCACTATGTCTGGCACCTACTACTCAGTAATTGTTTGCTGAATCAGTGGCCTGAGTTTTCATCTCTGTGACCTTGAGCGTGTCATTTAACTTCCCTAGATGTCTGTTTCCTCAGACCTGAAAAGAAGGTGAACTATGTAGGGGGCCCTTCATTTGCCTTCAGTTTGTCAAGAGCTCATCTTTCATGGTCTTGAGAGGGCTAAAGCTCTTCCCATTTCAACTGAGCATTACAAGCTGATGTGTCCACTCTACTATCAGACCAACTCCTGGATTTTCACTTTTTCTTTCGTTTGTGGGCCTACGCTCCAAAGCTATTCCTTTGCCTTCTGCTGTTTCTCGGCTTGAGGCCAGGTGGAATGACCTTTAGGAAGTTACATCATCACCTTCCCAAACTACGATGGGGATGAATGGGAGCTAGTATTCAGAACTCTTCCAAGATCTGTAAACCGCAGGTACCGGCTGCTACATTCCCGTACTCCAGTTACGCATATTTTATCTTCGTAATGTTTTTCCCTAGAGTTGATCCCCTTCAACTCCTCAATCATTTCTGTTGCTTGTACTGAATTCCCTCAAGTCTAAAATTCTTCTTTCCTAGAGCTGCAGAAATCCAAACCAAACAGTATTCCAGATGCTACTTTCCACTCCAGCATTACAGGATTTACAGACGGGGAGCCATCATCTTGCTAATGGCTTAGCAGCCTCAAGATCCCATCAGTCAACAACACTCACGTTTCCGCTCTCATCTGGAGGTCAAAGCTTTTGGTTCTCCCAGTTCGTTATCCCAAATACTGATTATCCTACATTTGCTTTCTTGCTCACTGTCTACCTACTGGGTCAAAGGGCCCAACACAGTACAGTCACCTCTGAAATTAAAAGGAGAAAACCCATCTACCTTGCACATATGTGTACATAAAGAGCATTCCAACAGTACTCACCTGAATGTTAGATTAGTCAGCAAGCCGTTGGAAATGAATCTAAATGAGGTAGGGCAGAGTTCAGTGAAAAGTCACGAGATAAAGAAACACACATGCGGCCTGAGCTGATTAAAAAGATAATTAGTTGTGGAAAATAACGCTGGGCTCCAGCCAAGAATTTGTCTTTGACAGAGAAACCAAAGGATCCAATACTGTCATGTTGGGGGGATTGAGTTGCTGTTCTTTTATAGGAGTTGAAGAGCCAGAACAAAGCAACAGTCAGTTTCAAAATGCAGCTCAACTCCCCCTCTGTTTGTTGTTCTGCTCATAAACATACAGGCTGTTTCCTTTCATCTGCACAGGCTCACACAATATGGAGAACCCACAATGGGTTTAAACCAGATTTATAAATGAATGTGCAGCGCCGTGGTCAAGTCAGAGATCTTTTGGCGTAAGAAAGGATCTTGATTATGCTTGGCTGGAATTTAAAAAAAAAAAAAAAAAGAGGAAGCTTTTCAAGACCTAAAAAGCCAGCAGCCTAACCAGTGATGAGGAAAAAAGGGACATCTCTTACCCAAATTGTTAAATCTCTTAAATGGGTCTGAGATGCCTAATAATGCAGAGAGTCTGAATCGCCATACGGGGAATGGGAAAAAAAGTCCCTGGATGGCTAGGTACAGGGGGCTGACCCAGGGAAGGAAGGGTGGCAGGCAATGATGCCAGGTACACGATTTGGACCTGAAACTGCAACTCCAAAGGTTCTGTGAAACTATTTGCCTGAAATATTGTTTTGATAAATAAGCCATATCCTTGTGGAACTGAAATCTCCAACTGTTCCACTGGCACGGACATCTCTGCAGTGACAGCACATGCCCCAGATTGTGGAGTTAACTTGAATTAAATTTCAGATGTGGGGGAGCTAAGGGAGGGGGTGGTAGCAGTGGGAGGTTTATGAACAGTATGTTGGGGCTCTGATGTTGTCATAACCAGATGGCTTCAACTGTATCATTTAAAACAAAACAAACACGTCCAGAAATAATGTAATAATGACAGGAGAAGCATCGAGCGGCTTCACCTGTACCTGAAATCCAAACAGCTTTGTACCCACAGTGAAACCTTTGTTGGAAATTCCATAAAACTGGACAATCCCAGAGGAGACCTTTACCCTGCCGGAAGCTAGAGGCCAGGACTACCGCCTTCCTGAGGGCACAGTCCCTGAACCCACTAGCTCCCAATCCACAGCTTTCTGCGAATGAAGAGGAGGCCAATTTCAAGTCTGGCTTGTCCTCCTGGAACCTCTGAAGAATAGGCCAGGAGAGGCACCTTTCCAGAGCTTTGTCTTTGCTATTCTCGCAGGAAGGAAGCTCTACCTCAGATTTATTACTTAAACATTTCAGCTATGGAATTTCCCTCATGAATTATATAATCTTCAGAACACATTAGAAGATCTGTTGCTCACTGTGTGATCTTAGCCCTGTCACTTGACTTCTCTGGGTTTCAACTTTTATCATCTATAAAACAGGAAGATGCTATCTATCACCTGTCCTACCAAACTTATCAAGTTGTTGGGAGGTCCAAACAAGATACCGTATATGCAGCTTTGCTGAAAACTCTGAACTGCTGAGCAAAAGCAGTTATCTGAAAGAAAATCTGGGTAGACTTTGTGTACCCCTAGTCCCTGGATCTGTGTGCTGCTCTGGAAAGCTAAGATTGAGGAGGCACATGACGGGAGCCAGAACACGGAGAACTGGGTACTTCTTCACAAAGGTGACACTTAGGAGGAAACTGGGCAGTACAATACAGTGGTTTCTAGTAAGCAAATCCTGTCTTTGATCTTACTGATAATAGATCATATCTACTCCATTCTAGGAGTGGCAAGACAGACGAAAATTAGGAAATTTGCAAAGACTAAAGTCGGAATCGAATTCACGGCAGTGGGTTTTTTTAAAGTCCATTGAAGGGAAATGGAAGGTGACATAGTTTTGAGCTCCATCTAAGGTCAGATGACACACCACCTTGGCAGATGGCTAATGTACTTTCCAGCATATCCCACTGCCCTGTCCTGCCTAACACTGCTATGAGAGGCAGAGAAGCAGCCCCTGAGCATTCTTGTGAGCTCACGAGAACTCAGACATTAACTTCTCTGGGGACACATTGAGTTAGTAATGGAACCAGTCAGAAATAATAATTTCCCTTTATTTAATCTCCACATTCATGTCCCCTTATCTTTTTATATTTAATTAGGCAATGGGAGATTGGGGGTTGGCTCCTAAAGCACACAGTGCAGAAAAGCCCACTTCCATCACTGCCTTGGCGGAGTAGAGACCCGATGCCTAGTGAGAGAGACTCAAGGAGGAGGACAAGAGACCAGAGCTCACAAAGGAAACTGGAGGTTACGGTGACTGAATAGATCTCTATTGTTTTGCCATTTCAAACAAAATCTCTCTTAAGCTGAAGGATCAAACTACTCTTCAAAACCCCTTCAGCAAGGAACTCAGACCAAAGGGACAAGCCAGGTAAATGAAACAAAAGACCAGAGATACCACACAGTACAAAATAGTAATTATTTATATTTTCAAAAAGAAAAAAAAAAATTAACATTTGGAAGTTCTCCCCTGTAGGAAGAGGGGTTCATTAGAAGGAATAGGACTGGCTCCTATGCAGGCGGCAAGTCAGGTACAAACAGCTGAGCAATCTGGGCTGGGATTTTTTTCACATGGCATTAATAAACAATAAAATTTCCTTTTCTTTTGTCTTCTTTTTGTTGCTTATTTTGTTTTTGTTTTTTTTAGAAAAAAGGGTGGGGGGAAGGAGGAGAAATAAAAGCAGAGAAAAATGCCAAAAAACATTTTCCACAATATCTAAAAACAGAGAACCATAGTTCGTGTCAAGACAGTATGAATTCTGGATGAATTATTTTTTCCAGTTTTCAAGACCAATAAAGACTTTTGCAAAAGCCATCACATCAGAATACTCATCTTCCTGATCAAATAACCTCCTTCCCCCTTTGCCTTCACTTGTCATTTTTCATAAAAGGAAAAAAGGATGTGTTCTGCTCTTGCAAACAATTAAGTGCTAACAACAAGAGAGCTCTTCTGAAGAGTTGTATGGTGGTGAGCAGTTTTCACAAATATCCAAGTTTTAGCACAGCTGGAAGGACTAAAATTTGTTTCTCTCAACATAAATACTACTGGAATCTTCCACAAACTGATTTTTGAGAAATTCTCCAAAAATCCTTTCTTCTTTCCTTTTCTGTTCCCTTCTCTTAAAACTAAATGTCCTTTTTTTTTTTTTTTTTCCTTTTTGCTCCAGGCACCTGACGATTTGCTCTGCTCAGTCAGATGCAGACAGGTTTCTCCGAAGTACCACCGCTGGGATGTCCTCGGGGCCAGCGCCTACACTGAATCCTACAGGATCAAACTTGGCCAGGCCAAAGGGAACACAGTGACGCAGCAACAGGGTTTTTCATTAGGTTGAACAGCCCTGAGTCCCGGGCCCTTCCCACCCCCCACTTCCCCAAGTTATTTAGTGCTGTTTTAAAAGTCTGGTGCCACGATGCAGTCTTTTCCCCCCACAACAGAGTAAAAGCTCTACAGATTGCGCTGTCTACCTGGTGGTCAGTGGCAGCAACAGTGGCTGCTGCTTCTGGAAAATAAACGGAGTCTTACAACGGGCAGCATCTTAGGATTGCTTCAGGCGTTTGCGTGGGGGTCCCAGAAAAGGGCACTGTGCTGAAGCCAGAGAGCGGTATGCCTCGGCCACCAAGTGGGGATGTGACACCACCATTGACTTCCACCCGGAGGTCTCCAAGACATCCGAAGCATGACTAGGAGAAATGCAGAGAGAAAGGTACAAAAGAGAGTGAGCAAACGATGCATCGAACAGCTACCTAGACAGCCTAATGTCCCAGTGTTTGGTATAAAGGGTGTCAATACAAGGAACACTCAGACAGAACCCTTAATATGCGTGAGAACTGGCTTGTTAGACAATGTACAGACTGGTGACCGGGCTGTGGCTGCTGTAACTCTGAAAACCAGGGCTTTGAGGTGCTATACTCTCAAGTACAAAAGGTGGAATGTTCCTCAGGCTCGTCTCTACATTGTTAATATTCTTTATATTCACTGGTGATGCCAATAAAAAGAGCGAGCAAGGGCTCCCTCAGTCAGACACCTCTGAGCTTCCATTTGGCATTGCCATTTCCGAGTCTGTAAGCACAGAGCAGATCATAGCCTGGGCCTATCTAATGAGTAAAAAAGAAGGGATAATCACTACGCTGCACTGAATGGCTAACATCTAGCAAGTGTCCGGCACATAGTAAGCACTCTAGAGCACTAACAATTCCTGGCCTCTTCCCTCCCTCTTCTGCTTCAATTGGTAACTCCTTACATAAACAGACTTAAGAGAGATTATTCCTTGTCTTCTGATTTTCTGTGTTGAATGTTGTTCAATCATCTACCTGGCAATATCTCAGATCTGTCTTCCTCCAGAACTGCTGTTCTGAGGACTTTACAAGGCCTGCTTCTCTCCCCGGGGTTTTTCCACCTTTCGAACAGTATGTTTCCCATCAGGTGAAGGCGTAGAACATGCCCCGCTGAGAAAATGGGTTGTTTTCACACTCCATGGCCCATTCAAGTTATTTCAGAAAGGAATGTGGCTAAGTTGTCACTTAGGATAAGGGAACAGGTCTATGGAATAAACATTTCTTTTTCAACATAGTATTTAATAACCTCGTCTACTGATTATCTCTTCTCTTTGCCCCACTCCATAATCTACTGTTAGATACATTTTACTAACTCGCAAAAACAGGTTTCTGTTTCCCCAGAGACCTCTATGTCTTTTACTAAGCTAGTGAGTGTGAAGTAAAGATGCTATCATTTGGGGCATGCAGCTTTTTTAGGCCAGCAAGTTATCATTTTAATCAACTCAGATCACTACAAGGAAGTAAAATGCTTCACTCACCAACAGAACTGACCTATGAAGGCAAAAACATTTTCCATACTGTCCCGCTGAAGGAAAAGGTGAAAACTCTACACTTACTACCAAAAGGTTAATGAAGCTACTCGCCTGTTTTGCTCACTAACTCAAAGTCTTTCTCATTGCTCTAGCTATTGTAACTATCCTGAAAGAAAAACTTTGAAGATGCCAACTCACTAGTTGATGAAATCCACTGCCTGAGTTTTCAACTGATCTGCGCTATGGAGGTCAGCCAGGATGAGAATTTCTGCCGCATTCTCCACGGAGAGGTTACTGCAGAGGGCATCCTCACACATGACCTTTAAACGCTCCAGGGCATACTGTAAAACATAAGCACCGCCATTGTCAGAGCAGCAGTAGCTCTGGGTTGACCGCTGCTCCAGTTGTTTTCAGTGTATATATTTACCAGGATATAACCAATACCTGAGCAGAAATGCACAGGCCATGAAAAGGCTACTACTGCAACTGTAAAACATAACCACGTATCTGAAGTCTAGGTGTTTAAGTTTAGAATGAAGACAGCTAAAATAACTTGGGTACCTGCTCTTCAAGTTCTAAAGTCTACCTACTATATAGACAAATGGCAATTATGGAGTAGATTCGTATCCTTAAGTTTATCCTATCCCCTGACTATGATTAAAGTGTTCATTAAAACCATCACCACCTACCCTTACAATGAGGCATTACTCTGCGTCCAGTCAACAGAAAGATTACACTTTAAACCTCTGCAATCCTTTCATTTAGAGCCAGACAAGGGTGATGCACAGTTCTTATTTCAACCCTTTCTACTTAAGCATTGTCACTAGCCCAGCAGGATAGTCTAACTGGTCCATCAGGCTGTGAAAAAGAGCCCTGTGGTGACTTTCACCAGCATCTCTGCCATTAGCTGCTCCTGAATGAGGTCGACCAAAGGCCTCCTTTTAAATAGAAGTGGATAAATGGAGTCCTATTTTCCTGGGGTTGAGGTTAAGATTCTCAGGGTACAAGGACAAAACAGCACAGACCCCAATCCAGCTTCAGTTTAAAAACTTCCTTATTTTCTAAGCAAAGAGTCTAAGTGTTCTGGAAAGGAAAGGTCTGGGTTAATGCTGGGCACATCTGATCTAGTTGACTGGTTTCGATGCAACTGTACTACTTGCTCTCTAATGTGAGAAAATAAATTTCCTAAAGAATTTCAGGGACAAGAAGGAGGAAGGAGATGAAAGGAAGCACAAAATAAAATGTCATTAATCCATTCACAGGAGAATGGTTTGCTTTGAGGGTATCCACAGTCTTCTCCTAAGTTCCATCTTGAGGGTCTCAGAACTCAGTGACACAATACCTCCTCCAGGCTAAACCATGGCAATCAAACCAGGACAATTTTATTTTTATGAATTCTGGGTGAGGAGGCCTATCTGTTGGCACCCTGATCTCCTGGAGCAAAAAAAGAGGTTTATTGGTTTTGGTGCAGCTTTGATTTTTTACATTTTACATTTGAGTAACTGGAAAACCGTTTCCACGGAAAACGGGAATGACACTAAGCAAGCAAGAAATTAGGTTGCTGTTTTTGTTTTAAAAGGCTGGAAAAAAACTGAGTAAATGTTCAGTCTTTACATAGTGTTGCACAGAATATTCCTCTTATCCTTTCTCAATACATCCTTTTAAAACAACTTTTACAGTGAATAGCTTTGATCCCTACTGCATAATTAGACAAAAGTAGCCATTCTTGTCCCTTGGGGGATGAAGTTTTTATCTTAATTATGCTTCTGAAAAACCTGCCTAATAGCAGGACTTACCCGAGAGATTGAAATTGTGTCTCCCAGGCCGGGCCAACGTGTTTTGTTTTGTTTTTGGTCTAATTACACATGTCCCCAGGAGACTGGAAAAGCTCAGAAGGGGCTGTTTCAAACTCTTGGGTAAATTCTAGATGTTCAGATCCTTCCATGAAAGATTTCTTATTCTGTTTTCCTAAAGCTCACGAGGAGGAGTAAAGGTATAAATGTTTTCAAATAGGCTTGGAGCAAAGACGGCCTGATGGGAAATTCTGAATGGAATCTGAAAACTTATCCTTCCGTTACTTTTCATTCATAAATTTAAAGCACTGCTATGATTCAACTGTTCTCTCTTTTATAAATGTAAGTTACACATTATACTGAAGATACTATCCTCGGAATGGCAATTCAGGCTGATCCCCATGTCCTGTATACTTCAGAGTAGTCTAGAGGCAATCTGCTTCCCTGGCTTAGGAGCAAGAATGAGAACCCAGGGACCCAGAAGTCTAACTGTGGCTCCATCAGAACCACCACATACAATTCTGAGCCTTAATATTTTTGTCTAAAAAGTGGGCCTTGCAATGCTACTCATCTTTATGGGATAATCTAGAAGATGAGGGGCATACACGTCTGTACATATAAGCACAAGTAACCACTTCATCGAATATTAGAGAGCAGATATGGCAGCATCATTATAAATTCACGTTAATAAAAAGTAGGCATTGGGTTATGTCTTCTACTTCCCCAAAGCTCCTTGTGAATATTTTCTGTTTCCACTGATTGTTTTTTTACTGAAAGCAAGTTTCCTCTAGACTAAACTGAGGTAGACTAAAAGGGTATGGAATGCTCACGTGACTTAACTGTACTCATAGAGTCTTGAAAGGTGATGAAAAGATGTAGCTATCACTCCAATCCTCTTCGTCAGTAGCATTAATTGGGTTTGTATGTCTCACCCTCTACGAATACTCCAAAAAGTTTATCAACAAACATAAAATCTCCACCTATAAACAAGAGGTCACAGGCACTTTCCTCATCTGCAGGGGTGCAAAGGGAGGTAAAGGGAGATCATGCCCAAGAGCAAATGGTGGGAACACTCTGGTGTCCTCAGGCAACAGCCAGCTTTTCCCTCACATGGGCGCTGCAGCATCAAGGCAGGAAGCAGCAGCACTTTCAGCAGAGAACTATCTTTCTCACAGGGTGTACTGCTGGGGAGGTTGGGGAAGTTGTTTAAGTCCTTCAACATCCTTGCCTCAAACCCTACTCCCAATGCAGGAAAACCTTCCACAAGGATAAATCCCACTCTGAAGGGCAATCTCCCCTGTCTTTTCCCTGAGCCCCACCCCCATTTTGTTTCCACAGACACATGGCCTTGGAAGGAGGGCAAGCCACTGACAAACTTAAGTTTCCCAAAGTGTGCTTGGGGAGTACTAATTCCCAGAGGTGATCCTTGAGAAAAAGGATTCCAGAGTTAATTAAATTTGCAAAATGCTCTCTATCATATTCCCACATAGAAAACTCACAGTGTATATTGATAAAGATTCTTAGAAACCAAAACCCCTATTTGACTTGGTTTGGTTAAACTCAGTGTTCCACAAACCTTTCTCTGCAACCTAATACCTAATAATATTTCACCTTGTTTTAAGAATCATTGGCTTATTGTTTTATGTAAACACCTTATTTCCTTGATTCTAAAAGTCACATTTATATCTTTACACTTTAACATTTCTGCAATTGAAATCTCACAAAGTATACATTTACTGTAGTAGTATTTCTTTCTTCCCTCAAAGAGCTATTAATCAATTATTTTATGATTTTGAAGAAATAAGCTGTATCTCAACAGCTACTTAGGTAAAAGTTGAAAATGCTAACCAGGATACTGAGTAAAATATTATTCTCTTATTTATAAAGTTTAAATAAGTTAATGACCTCAAAAACATTTTATAAATTATAAAGCATGATCCAAACGTTAGTATTATCTGAATCTTTAATTTCACTGTAGTTAAATTTGAGATGGGGAAGAGAAGAGAGGTAAACTTCCAATTTATCCTTCTTTTCCACAGTTAGGGCGACCATATCATCTACCATCCAAAGCAGCGGACTTCTGAGAACAAGAAGGGTTTACGAGTGTAAACCAAGATTGTCCTGGCCCAACTAGGATATATTCTCATCATGCCCACATACAACATAAAGCCAGGTGGTCATGTAACTCAAAGGATCACACTAGCCGCCAGTCCCATAAATACTGTTCAATTCTCCTCTCACCTTGTCAGCAGCTGCCAATAAATCATCAGCCATTTTGTCAAGGTTTGGTGCCTTCCCCGTATAAATGAAGCACATCATTTCCTTAAAGACTTCAGGTTCCACATCATTGATTTCAACGCGATTCTATGCCAGAAAAACTGAAAATGAGAAACATGCCAACAAAGCAAAATCCCTATTTTCATGATTTTTAAGCTCTGGTAAGGGCTTAGATCATTTAAAACCTAACATGGATGGAAAATTTCTCTTTGCCCTATTTGATTGTAACAGCCTTTTCTCTCATCATACCATCACCTTTGTTTTCTCAAATGTAACAGCAAAACAACTGTATCTTTGATTATTTGCCTTTCTTTTCTTGAATTTTCTGAGTAGAAATACATGACTAATACCCTTACCCAAAACTGTTCAGATGACAGGCCTGGGGATTAAGTGAGCCCACTTAACCTAGAATTTGTCCAGACCACCTCTCTGCTCTCAGAAAGTATCTGTTCAGGGAACTGTGCTCCATTTTAATAACACACTGAGAAAAATATAATTAGGAAAATAAATCAGCTGCCAAACTGGCAAGTCATCTGAATCTACTCACCTGGCTAAAAAGACATGTCTCCGTTCTATTACATACCTTTTTGCTCTCCTCCATTTCGTGTTCAAACATAGCACTAAAAACTGGAGAACGAGCTACAAAATGAAAGGAGAACAGACACAGATATGGTTATCACACTGAAATCTCTTAGTTCTTCCAAGTTATGGTGTTATAATGAAGTGGCAGTAATTGTTTTTCCCTGCCCTCTTGCTACAGGAAGGGGTCTTGCCCTCAAATTACTACCAGAATTATAACATTTCTTTCGTCTTATATTACCAATAAGTGAACAATTATAATGCTCAAAGAACAAAAACTACTTTCAAAATAATTTTCGATTGGCTTTATTTCAACAATTCATATTTCAAGGAAATTACTCAAATTACCTATATGTTAAATGACAATTCTATGGCAGCGGGTTTTTTTTATATACTCTGGGTAGATTTGGAGGCTCGAATGTAAGGTCCTTCATAGTCTAAGTGGTGTGTCCTGATACCTGGGGTTTTTCCTGGAACACGGACACCATACTTCATCCACCTTCAGGGACCCCAGAACAAGGAGGTCAAGAACTGGGCTCAGTGGTATCCATTATCCAGGTAAAATGCATGCTTATTTATGAAGACTGTTCTTCTAGACATGTGTTCTCAACAGGGGTAATATCATCCCCAAAGGGGAGGAAAAAAACCTTAGATATTACAATGGCTTGTGGCCTTCCAAAGCTCAACCCTACCTAACAAAATCTTACTCCTTCATATTTAATTTCTCTCATTAGGGAGGATTTAGTTTTTCTCTTTAGGCAGATGACAATAAAACAGGTTGAGAAACACTGCTCTAAGCCATGTCCATTTTAGTCTAATGAACACTAGGAAAAAACAAGTAAGCTTAATTTTAACCACGAAATGAATAAAATGGTTACAAACTCAAAAATTGTCACGTTGTCCAGTAAATCAAGGGTCTGACTGAAAGTTGAGACTACTGACCTCTACCTAAGAGTGGAGGAACAGATGGAATATGCAGTAAGTCTCTGAGCCAATTGGGATTTCTGGCCTATAGTTTATGTCAGTTTATTTTAGCTCTGCCATTTTCTAACCATGTACTCTGGGGTAAATCACTTAACCCTCTAAGCCTCGATATTTTAATCTATACCAAAAAGATATTCTCGTTGTTCTTATCTTAGAAGAGTTATAGAATATAGGCACTAAATATAATACAGAAGTTGAAAACTAAAGGGCTAGTACTTTAAAAAAATTTTTTTAAATAATTTTTATTGTGCTTTAAATGAAAGTTTACAAATCAAGTCAGTCTCTCACACAAAAACTTATATATACCTTGCTACATACTCCCAATTACTCTCCCCCTAATGAGACAGCCCGCTCCCTCCCTCCACTCTCTTTTCGTGTCTATTTCGCCAGCTTCTAACCCCCTCTACCCTCTCATCTCCCCTTCAGGCAGGAGATGCCAACATAGTCTCAAGTGTCCACCTGATCCAAAATAAAGGGCTAGTACTTTTAATAAAGATGGAAGGGTCCAAAGCACAGATGTGTCTTAGGGGATCACTGGTGATAGACAGCAGTTGATGCTATGGGAATAGATAAAATCCCTCAGAGAGAATATGTAGAGTGAAAAGAACCTGAAGCAGAGCCTTAGGAAACACTGATGTTTAAAGGTTTGGTGAAGAAAAGGGAGGCCAGACATCAGAAGCAGTCAGAGAACTTGGGAAAACCAGGAGAGAGAAGACAAGTAATGTATGAACTAAACAGTTCCTCAAATTCAGGAACTAGTAGGTCGTGCAACTTTGGAGAAGTACTTTAGTGGCATGAAGGTGAACTGAGGATAAGTGGGAAGAAGGAAGTAGAGATAGTGAATGTGCTAACCAAGAAGCTTAGCCCTTAAAGAAAAAAGAATAACTAGAAGAAGTTTGAGCCTGCTTACAGGCTGAGGGTAAAGACGCAATAAGAGAGATACTAGATAACAAGGGTATAACCGGTAGAGTAAGATTTCTGAGAAGGCAGGATGAGATACGAAATGTAAGTAGAAAAACCTACACTTTATTTTGGACACAAGGAAAACACCTCTTCCCTTGAGAACACAGAGAAAATGCAGGTGAGAGGCAAGAGGGAGTTCCTATAGAAGGGTCTCTATTTTCTCTTGGAAGTAGTGGGCAAGGTCATCTTTTAGGAGTTGGAGATAGGGGTTTAAAGGAAAGTGGTAAAGGTTTGAAATGTCTGTTTTACAAAAAAAGAAAGGGAGCTGACTGACTATACTATCCATAAAAAAGTGTACTGAGAGTACTGAGGACCCAGCTAAGCCTACAGACACCAATCTAGAGAGTTAATGACATCCTTTAGCATTACATAGTAGTGCCTGGTTGAGAGAGGGACAGGAAGACGGTTAGAGTGCACCAGATTGGGGTTTTGCCAGATGTGTACTTTAGAATGACAGAGCTGAACGTCTTGGTAAGAAATCTGCTGCCTTGAGGCTCATGCAGCCTCCTCTTGTGTCTACGGTCTGAAGAGAATCTGTGGCTGACTGCTATCCTTTCATCTGAGGTAAAAGTCAACTCTCCCTTATCGCTTCCTTCCTCTGTGCCAGTTTTTCTGGTTTTAAAGACCGAGGGGATTACAGCAAAACCTCATGATCCTCCATGTCAGTGTCTACACTCTTATTCTTCTAGTGTGTATGCGTCAAAAAGGAGGCCAAATCATCCAAGGCTGGGGACTTAGCTTGGTGGGTTAGTCCTGAATGCAGACTCCTCTCAATTTACATCCTAAACCCCTGTCTGGGGTCTGGCATATGTGTTCTCATACCTGCTCCTGACCAGTGTTTTGACATCTACTCTATAGGTGCAAAGGCATTTGATACCACGTCATCACCCATTCCTTGAAAATGGTGGTCTAGTCCACTACAGAGAGGAAAAACAGAACTAACATTTTTATGGAGAGCAGCCTTTTTTGGTTAAGATAACTAATGTCAAAGCAATATATTTAGTTGCAGTTTTTTTTGTAGCTGAATTCAAAAAGGGTGAAGTTATTCAAAAGGTGATTGATTATACAGTCACTAGGTTATTCTTTGTTTCATCAAAACTAAACCTCCCCATAAATAAATACTCACCTGCTAAGATAGCTTTGTGAGCCTGGAATTCCTGGCCAGCAACACACAAACAACAGTCTGTGAACCGGGAATTCTCCCACAGTCCTCCTAGTTCATCTGCCAACCGGCATTCAGGGACTTTCACCATATTCATAGTATTCTGGCCAGAAATATTGACGGAGTCTTGCACCACACTCACCTGTGAGAGACAAGCAAACACAGACCAATGCTTTTGTTACGTGGGGTTTGCCTTCCTGCAGGAGGAGAGAGGAAAGGCTTTCTACTTGACTTTTACCATATTGCTGTAGTACATTCACATACTGATATGTTAGTCATATTCTCTTGAAACCACCTCCACAAAGTGAGGATCTATCCTCTGGATCAAATAATTTCCAATCTATCCCAATCATACTTATTCGACACTATCTCAGGACATGGGGAGAGAGTCTCCACAAAACTCCTCCTCCTCTAGCTTCTAATAAGCTCTACCTCCCCTGCCCTTCAAACCTAAGCAAAGAAGCCCAAAAAGGAGAAAAAAAAAACTGACAGAAACAAGTGTTAAGTCTTAAGTATTTACCTTATTCTGCCTTGAGCAAAAGGTTAAAGACAAAGAACTAAAGAAACTACCACTTAAACGAAACTCTCTTAGGCTCTAATAAGTTAAGCCTAAAAGCTTTTAACCTAATGTGATATAGGAGTTGAAGCCTGTCAGTGGTTGTAGGCAGAGGACAGACCTACAGGGTCATGTCTTCAGTTAGGTAACTTACATTCATTTTATAATAGTATATGATTTATAAATCCTTGTATTTGGTATCCTAACCAATATACCTGAGTTACTGACCCATCTAAAAGTTACCTTGGTTTTATCTAGTTAGAGCAGTTAATTCAACTGGTTAAAACATGCTGCTGCTGAAGCCATAGTGGAAGGCTGGATTCCTCTACAAATCCATTGTCATTATTCTTAAATCAAAGGACAATTTACAAATCTCGAGAATCAGTTCCCTACACTTGCTCTTTCTAAGAGTTAGATGAGAATGACAGCTCAGGAACATCCTAAATGACCCAAATTTCTTTTAACCTTCAAGACGCAAGTCATCTCTTAAATGCAGTCATAAACCCAGAGTTCAAGTTAATGCTCCATCCAAGTGACCAGGAGTTCCCTCTGTGCAGGAGTGAGATATTTACCATCAGGTCAAGACATTTATTCATTTGTTTAAAACTAGCCATTATGGTCCTGACCAATGAAATAGCCAAGTTAATCAATTGTGAATGTGCTCAACATTAAAAGCACATTTATCGGAGCCAGATTCTAACAGTGGTAGGCCCGGACCCACACAAACCACTACAGAGAAATTCCTTCTTGTCCTGTGTAAGACCTCTAATTTGGTCTCATATTAACACTCTCACTTCTTTGACATAACATTAACACCAAAGGTAGAAGTTGCCTGTTTCCAGTTATAGCTTCAAAATACTGATTAAAGAAAAAAAAAAAAAAAAGACCAGTTAAATCCAACTTCCTCATAGGGAAAGGCCGGAATCTCCTGGGATGGCCAATGAAGGGTACGGAGAATGCTTTTGGCACTGGGTTCCTAGCTTGAATTAAACCAACTTGACAGGAGCCCAAAGACATTAATGCACTTGATGGCAATTTAGTAGACTGGGTAAAATGAATTGGCAAGAGCTAAGCTGGATTTTACATAATCAAACTATGGTTAACACTGGCCTCTCTGCTGGTTGGTAGTGACTAGGGCCCAAAGACTGTGCCTCCTTCCTCTCAGTGTAGTAATTTCTCTCCTTAGACACAGATAGGAACACACCAGGAAGGAGAATGTACCTTTACTGTCTGAGCGAGGCTTATTCTGTAGATATATAGATGCCTGAAGTCTCTGAAGGCCAGAGCTCTGAATGTCTGGCACCTCTTACCAACATTAAATACGCTTAATTAAAAATAAATTTGAAACGGTATTCACAAATGAGTCTTTAGAGCCCAAACTTTTAAGTTAGGAAGTGATTGTTTTCCTCTGTAAATGATGATGCTAAAATGAGACCATTCTGAGAAAAACTAAAGATATTTTTTTAATGCCTATAAAGATGACTATGGAGACTCAGTCAGAATTGCAGCTGTGAAGATGACGTGACTGTGACATTTATATAGTCTTATAAATGACTGCATGAAAATGTCTCAGGAAGACTGCATAACCCCCTGAATTTCAAGTTGTAAGAGGGCCTCACTTTTAAAGTCAATTCTTTTTCTTAAAAAAAACAAAATTTCATTCAAGACTAAGGATGGTGCCAGTTCTCGTACATTTTTTCTAAACATAAAATCAAAGTTAAACCAATGGAAGTATATATTTTTTAACTTCTACATAATTAAGACAATCAAGAAATAAACATAAACTCTGCATATGGATTATGTACAGCAGCACTATTTCTAAGAGCAAAAGACTAGCAACAACCCAAATGCCCATTCACGGGGAATACATAAATAAATTATGTATATTTACACAACAGACTAATAGACAACACTAAAAATGAATGAACTACAGTTACATCCACAACATACATTCTTAGAATCATAATGTGAAAAAAGTCCCAGACAACTACATACATACTACTGCTATATGACACAATTTTTATAAGGCTCAAAAACAAGCAAACCTAAAAAACGTATTGTTTTTTTTTAGGCATACAAATAATAAACAAGAAGATGATAACACAATTCAAAACAGCTTATCATTTCCTGAGTAGGGAGACAACAACGCTAAGGGATAGGTGAGAAGCAGATATAGGTTAGTTCTAAGCTATTGGTGATGTGTTCTTTTCCCAGAGTTGGGTGGTAGGTTTTACTACATTATCATGCTTTTATGTAACTATAATGCTAGTTATTAACTTAGCATTTTTATAGGCCAATAACAACCAAATATTGGCATTTTCATACAGTTCAACCTAGTATATCCAAATAATCCAAATAAAAATACAAATTGAAAAAAAAAGGAAATGTGAATACCACCTGTTACCACAGAGTCGATTCCAATTCATAGCGACCCTACAGGACAGAGTAGAACTGTCCCACAGCGTTTCCAAGGAGCGGCTGGTAGGTTCGAACTGCACACCTTTTGGTTAGCAGCCTGAGCCCTTAACTACTGCACCACCAGGGCTCCACTCTATGAACAGACCCACTTATTTAAAATCTAGTAAAAATACATATCCCCAGGCTATGAAGGGGTATTCCGTTTCAGGAGGGAAGTGATGTTTTTAAAGAGTTGGGAAATAGGGTATTTCCCAGATTTCAACTTCAGTTATGACATCATAAAGAGGGACTGGAATCTTCCACCTGTCAAAGGCATACACAGTAAGAGTGGAATACATGCATCTCCATCACTAAGAATTGCTTGTTTTATATAAATAGATGGAGACAAGGGTCAATAGAAGCTGAAACATTTCATGAAAATCTTCTATGGCTCAAATTATTAGAGAGAAAATTAGACGTGTACTTTAAACATGCTTGCTATCTCCCTCATCCACGACCAAAGTAAATGGTGTCTGTCAAGAAAACCTGGTACTGCCTGTGCTTCCTTAGGAGAATGGCAGTCAGCTCCACTTACGGTAACGCAGCAGCAGGAGACGGAAAATGGAGAGCTGACATGGCCCTGACACTCATTTGCTGCACAATGTTAGGGAGAATTACCTGACCTCCCCTGACACTGCTTCTCCCTCCTGTAACATGAAGGAACAGAATTAAACTAGCTCAAAGGATTGTGATAAGGGACAATTCACAGAATGCTTTGAAAATGTTTCCAAATAAGTTAATCAAGCAATATCAACTTGGTAGTACTGGCACATTTTCTAGTGGACAAAAAGATCGTCATTTTATTTTATTACTGAGAACTGGAAGCAAACCCAGGGTGGCACATTATGAACAAGACCACCCATTTGGCACTTTCAGAGTTTGCAACTTAATTTCATTTAAACATTCGTTAACAGTAATACCATTGATACAAAGCCCAAACATACAAATGTGTGATTCTCAGCCTTTCACCTTACCATTCCCTCGTGTGGCCTTTGGGAACAGCAAAAAACAAACAAAAAAAATACCCAAGAAACAACTGTACTTAATGGGATAGTGGGGTCTGATATTTATAACCTAAAGTGGTATGCAGACATCAACTTCACAAAAGCCTCTAAATAATAAGAAAATACTAATTAAACCAATAATAAATATAAGTACGAATTAAAATAAATTTGTTTATGAACAGCCCAGTGATAGAAGGGAAACAACAGGTCAAAGGGATAGAATTTGCAACAAGGGATGATCTAGCTATGAAAAGCACTAAGAACTTGGATGATCTGCAGACATTTTTAAAACCCACACATCCAATACACAACCGTCTTGCAACGCTGAACGCTACTAAGTCCACAGAGAGCCTTGGAACAGAAGTGAGTCTCACTAGGCACAAGCCCAAGTATGAGAAGCAACACTCAGCACCTGTGGCCAACACAGAAGTGTGAGAGGAACAGATGGCACACCTGGTTCGATGGTAAAAAAACGATGGCATCAGCAGAACCCAGCAGACGTTTCCCTGTTCAACATCTCCTCATATCCAAAGTGTCATCTCACTTCCCTTCTAAGTCAGTAAGGCAAATCTAAATTTAACCACAGGACTTTTCCTGAGAGAATTTCATATGGGGAAGCGGAGGCAGAGAGAGCTGGAACTAAGCCTTGGACTTAACCACAGGAGAAGAGATTGCCAAGTGAGGGGCAGGCCAATTGGTTTCCAAATCAAGAATGTCAATACAGAGGTTGGAGCAGCTGGAATGGATTTGGGAGGGAGCATACCAGAACGGAATTGACTTGATGGTGACGGGTACATGAGAAAAGGCTGGACCCACTGTGGGTGCAAAAATGTTGCAATGAAGGTTAACGCATTGCCTAAAACACCAAATGCAAAAAAGGGGGATAGGAGCAATATTTAGAGGTGAGTCCCTTCAGAGAACTGTTTGATGAAAGGCTTTCAGTTCCAATAGACATGAGCATTTTCCACAATTTTTAAGTCTTTCTCAAAAACAGGTCTCCATGATAGTTAAGAGTGAAACTGATGGTCTGGGCAAATTTATATTAATAGCTAACCTCACACTAAACCACCTACCTAGTTGCTCTCATTTCTTCACCTGGGCAACTGAGTATGATCTGTGACCAGCTGAATTTAATATTGAATTCAAATTTCAGGCTCATCAGATATAAAACAACTGTAATATCTGGACAGAGATGACCTCACTCTAGTATTTACTTAGCAATTAAAAAGGAAGCTATTAAGCAAGCCATATTTTATGTATCCCATATGCTATTTTAATAAATCATGCCTCCAAAGTTTTCTAATCACCAGCTACTATTCTGTGGAAATACTCAAGGAGCTGTGACTCGGAGAAAAGGGAGCCATGGGTGGCCAGGCCCCTTGTGCAGAAGAGTAAGATTCCTATGCCACACCTTTCCCTGCTGCACTGGGGTGATATGCCTTTGACACTGTCATTAACTCACAGTGTGAGCCAACTATTTCACAGAGCACATTCTTCCCTGGTAGCTGAAAACTTGCCTTCACTCTCTCCCATGAAAGTACAGTGGTTAGTTCCACCAAATGGGGCTGCTCAGAAAGTGGTTCCCCAACTATGAGATGTACGGGGAACACTAATGCCCCAACTGGCTGCAGGTTTTATTCACTTATTACAATGTGAGTTTACGGGTATTTATAAATATATTAAAAAGAGCCTGAATAAATGACTGATTAGTATATACTTATTAAAGAAACTACTTTCTAACTCACCATCAGTTTGGGAATTTTACTTCAGGGATTCTCCTGTAAACCTGGGAAGGGCTCTTAGGTCCTTGGTGAGAGGAGGACTCTCTGAGCTGACCACGGCCAACTCTCCTAGCTATGACTTATGACTGACTCTTAAAAAATGATTCTCACTTTCCTATTTCACAATTACCCCAGTAAGACAAACTGTAGGCACTCAATTCCTGAAAAGTGTCATCTAGTTAAAAAAGCCAAAGAGGAAAGTGGTCCACAGTCAAACACACATGAACCTCATACTAAAGGAGGATCCAGAATGTGTAAGGAACAAATACACTTATCTAGTTGCTGACCATTCTCTTCAGCTTGAGTTGACAGTCCTTATGAATGCTATCTGAAAACACCCACAGTGAAAAAGCCAGCATCCTGACCCAAGCAACCCAACACTCATATATACCAAGATAGCACACAATCTTTGTTTTTAAGAACAGTAACAAGTAGAAAGCTGAGATGCCCAACAACCTTGAAATCATGAGGCAGTTTTCAATCAGTCACATAAATAACATTTGTGCAGTACAACCCCACTTGGGGATTTTTCTCACTCTCCAACCCTGATACAATAAAATTAAATCTACCGATACCCATCAGGTCTGGGAATTGCTGGTCTCACAGCAGGGTAAAAGGACTCACCTCACAGAAGAGGGTAAGCTTGTCATCAGGGAGAAGCCCGTTGGCCTCATCCAAGAGAAAATCTCTACGGATGAATTTTTTAAATCCCCAGTCCTTGCCTTGCACAAATCTATATGCCCGTTGACTCTCTGGGGTGAAAAAAAAAAAAAGTCATATTTAGGGCTACTCAAAAACCAGATGAAATCCGTAACTCGTCTATGTAGGAAGTTGCTAGATGTGAAAGCAGAGAGCCAAACAGGAAGGAGAACATTTACCCATAGCTTTGGTTTCTTCTCCCTTGGCATTCAGGATGGAGAATTTGAATTTTGCCCGAACTTCACTCTTTGGACAGCTGACCAGTAACAGGTAAAGTGACAGGTAATCTTTGCTTTCTTCATCTAGCCCTTTTGGGTTTACTCGCAAACACCTGCCCAAAATAAATAAGGAAAAAAAAAAGTGTATTGAAAACACCCATGTTTTATAGGCTCATGAAATGACAGCATGGAACTGGAATATGAGAATCACTAGCGGGAGATGTTTTAAAAAAAAAAAAATTCCAGTCCCCATACCTGAAGATTCTGATTCAGCAGAATGACACTTGAGAACCACTTTTCGAGTCACCCTTTAAAAAGTAAACAACAAAAATAAAGGGGCATTCTAGAATTCCTTAAATCTCTTTCTTTTTCCCTCATAATTTCCCAAATTATCTCAGTTCCCCATAAAATATTTTAAAATTCCATCTAGTCTTGCTCTAGTCTAATCCTCAATCTTAGAGGGAAAAAAAATCTCATTGCCTCATAGAGACCTTACGGGACACAGTAGAACTGTCCCAAAGGGTTTCCAAGGAGCAGGTGGTGGGTTTGAACTGCTGACCTTTTGGTTCACAGCCAAGCTTTTAATCACTGCACCACCAGGGCTCCAATCTCAGAGAAAAAAAAAAAAACCAAACCCGTTGCCATCGAGTCGATTCCAACTCATAGCAACCCTATAAGACAGAGTAGAACTGCCCTATAGAGTTTCTAAGGAGTGCCTGGAGGATTCGAGCTGCTGACCTTTTGGTTAGCAGCTATAGCACTTAAATACTATACCACCAAGGTTTCCAATCTCAGCGAAGGCAGCCCTAATTCTGTTGGGACTGTGGAGAAAGCATGGAAAAAAAAAAAATCTCATGTGATCCCCTTAACATCCCCTTGGGAGAGAAAAAGTATTCTAAGGTAGTATGTGAATGGTACACAATGTTTCACAACCTAGCCATCACATTTTAAGATTAAGGCGGCAGTACAGAGAAACTACAGACAAAGGTAACTCCCTTCACACAAGGCAGAGTTCTAAGCTAGGCTTCTAAATAGGGTTAGAGATGCCAATCTGTTACTGATGAATCAAAACAACATCTAGACAGAATTTATTAAGTTCAACTAAGTAAGTTATAAATGTCATTAATTGAACTGCATGTGGTTCAGACACTGCTTTCCACCACATACACACAGGCCATATGTATCCTCAGACCTTGCCAGACTTACGGCACCTCTCTCAAACAGGTGTCAATCCAATGCCTTTCTAGGGAGCTCATATGCTTCAAAGCTCACTACACACTGTGGGAAGGATGTGGATTTAAATACAATGCCTAGAGTAAGCACTTCTCTCAACACTTAATGTACATGGCCAACAAATACTAAATGAATAAAAACTTTTCAGTGGTCAAAAACTGGTGGTTCACAGGCTTTTTGGCCCTCTCCTTAACGGCTCCTCCTCCTCTAGAGGACACATGGTTTGGATGGGCTGGACTCTCATCCCCAGATCGCATTCTCCTTGTCACTGGGAGCCAGCCTAGGCCTAAACCAATCAGTGCATGTTTGACATATCTTTGGCCAAAGAATTAGTTCAGAGGAAGCTCACAGGCTTTTGTTGGATTGTACATGTGAATGGATGGTAGTATGTTTATGTCCATTGCCACTGCCATCCATCCTTCAATCACAAGGGAAACTAGGCTTAAAATGGCTAATAATGTAAAGAGACAGGCAGAGCAGAGAGATGTGGGGTCCTTAATCTAACCACTGGGCTGTTGGATCAACTTACCTTCAAAGCCCATGAGCAAACAAATCTCCTTCGTTGTGGTTTTTTAAGACTATTTAAAAATCAAAAGAGTTTACTTTAAAATGTAGGTTTCCTTTTGGAAACAGTGGTGATGGTTGCAAAACACGGTGAATGTGATTAGTGTTACAGAACTGATTAAAATGACAAGTGTTTTGTTACATATATTTTACCACGATGAAAAAGAAAAAGAAGGAAAAACAATAAGTTTCTTGCTTTCCTTGAAAAGTCAGAAAATTGGATAACGGTCAGCCCTTATTCATACATGGCTATAACCCACTGGAGCTGAGCGGCCAGTTTGCCAAGTAATCACCACTCACCATGTATACATATCATTTATAACACTGGCCCCCTTTACGCATTTATATTACCCTAGAGCCATTTGGGTTTGCTGATCTGATACACTCATTGAACTAATTCAACAAATATTTACTGAGCATATATACCTAATATGCGTCAGGCGCTGTTCTACGCACTGAGGAATACCGCAAGAACAAAACAAAGTGTCTGCCTTCATAGGGCTTACATTCTAGTCAATGTCGGTAATACCAAGAAAACAGGCAACTTTGAGAAAAATTTTTACAGCTAGAAGTATTCTTCCTCACCATTTCAGTTTATCATTGGCTCCTGATGAAAAGGTTGAACTTTTAATGACTTCACCCATTTCCTCCCGGCAAAAGCTAAAGTTATTGATGGTCCACATGTAGGAGAATTTCACTACCTTGATCTGTTGACAGAAAACCAGGAAGCAATTAAATAGGAAGTGGACAACCTGAAAAAACAGGCTGAAGATCAGATAATCACTTCCCCTCCCTCCCTCTGCATAATCCCCACAGGAAGAGAGCAGGAACCTCAGCTTTTTCTAGTCTCAGGTTCCTCCATCCACTGACCAACTGCTTTCATAACTTTATCGAGTTCCTGAAACACTGGATGGAAAGTGAGAAAAACATGGACAGAATTGGGAAAGCAGATGATAAAACCAAACCTAAAATTAGCCTCTTTGCTCGATGCAGTGTTTGGCAATTGAGATGTTGATGCCACTGCCTAGGGCTGCAAATCTCCAGTTCGGTTTCCCATCGACTTACCCAATAAAGGAAACTTAGGATACATTTCCATCAAGGGGTGTAGGCTGATCTGGTTTCAAAGATTATTCTTTCAAGCTCCATTGAAAAACACTGGCCTAAAAGGACTTTATTTATTGCTATTTAGCAGCTACATGCCAAAGAATGCAGGACACCCAATGCAGAAAAGAAATACATATTTCTGTCCACCAAATCCTCCCAAGATCAAGATTTACAGAGAGAAAACATGAACTTACCTGTGTGTAGCACCAGCTCTCAGCTACAGGGCCACTCGACATTTCTGCCGGAGGTGGAGGACTTGGAACCCTTGACATCGCCAGTTTGAAGGTTAAACAAGATTGCCAAAGTCAGGGGGCAAAGATCTCTGTTTTCTCTTCACCCTGGTCAGATACAAGAAGAAAGAGGACTTGACCAGATTGATAGTACACTATCTTACTATTTATGTTTGGTCTTCCAAAGATTAGCAACTTTGTCTGCTCTACCCTGATTGTTCAAATGGCCCCTAATCATTCAAGTCCTAAATTTAAATGTTATCTCAGAGAAGTCTACCTAATCTAGCCTCCTAGTCACAATTATATCACTCTATTTTTATCCTCTGCACAATACTTAATATTATCTTAATTTACTCAAAAGGCATATAAATTACATCTTAAAAATGTTGCCTAAAAAGGAGACAGCAAAGTTAACACCAGACACACCCCTGACACTGGCTCCCTTCCCTTGGGGCACAAATACTCAAGGAAAATGACCTTGTCATTCCTCCAGCTACTATCTTCTCCTACTTCTCCTATAACCCAAAAAACCAAACCAAACCCATAGCCATCAAGTACATTCCAACTCATAGTGATTGACAGGACACAGTAGAACTGCCCCAGAGAGTTTCTAAGACTGCAAATCTTCACTGAAGCAGACTGCCACATCTTTCTCCCGAGGAGCGACTGGTGGATTCAAACCTCCAACCTTTTGCTTAGCAACTGGGCACTTAACCACTGTGCTACCAGGGCTCCTTTCTTCTCCTGTACTTCACTCTAAAACTTATTTAAGTAGTCTTATTGCCATCTGCTCTCTTGAAGGGAAAATTTACACTGTTCTTAGATATGTCCATTTCTCTGCAGCATTAGAGATACCTCCCCCTTACATTATGGCACCACCCATTTTTCCAGATTTTTCTCCTTGCTCTCTGTTTTCTGATCATTCCTCAACCTCTTTTACTGGATTATCTTTCTCCGCTGTTTTTTCCCATAGTTTAATCCTCAATCACTGTCTCAGTCTCTCTCATGGCAATTTTATCATCCCAATAGTGTCAATTTCTGTCGACAAATACAAATGTTTCCCAAATCAAACTCTGTTCCCTCTCAAAAGTCTCAGACCATTTTTAAATAACTGCTATACATTTCAGTAGGGTGTCTCAACAGCAAATTAAATCCAATTCAATTCTTTTCTCCAATGAAGAAAACCAAAGACACAAGGGAAAGATCAGTCCAAAGGACTAATGAACCATAACTACCACAGCCTCCGCCAGACTGAGTCTAGCACAACTAGATGGTGCCCTGCTACCACCACCGACTGCTCTAACAGGGATCACAATAGAGGGTTCCAGACAGAGCTGGAGAAAAATGTAGAACAAAATTCTAACTCACACACACACAAAAAAAACCCAGACCAGACTTACTGGTCTGACAGAGACTGGAGAAACCCCAGAGAATATGGCTCCCGGACACACTTATAGTTCAGTAATGAAGTCATTCCCGAGGTTCACCCTTCAGCCAAATATTAGACAAGCCCACAAAACACCAGCCCAGGGGCAAGGACAAGGAAGAAAGGGACAGGAAAGCTGGTAATGGGAAACCTAAGGTTGAGAAGAGGAGAGTGCTGACATGTCACGGGGTTAGCAACCAATGTCATAAAACAATATCTGTATTAATTGTTTAATAAGAAATTAGTTTGCTCTGTATACCATCTAAATTAAAAAAAAAAAGGGAAAAATTATCTTCTCCAAGGCATTTCTAAACATAAAAGCCATTAAAAAAAATTGATGAATTTGGTTACAATTTAATTTTACACACCATAACAAAGCCAAAAGACCAACTGCAAGAAATGCTTGCAACACATGACAAAGGAATAATTTCATTAATATATAAACTGATAAACTGTTCCTGCAAAATCAGTAAGAAAAGGGCCAACAACCCTAAACAAATACTGTTCACAAAAAAGCTCTTAAGTATTTCATACTTACCAGACCAGCAAGAAAAAAAAAAAATCAACTATACCATGTATGGGGAAATGGAAACTCTTCTACACTGATGGTGAGACTAAACTAGCGAGTACATTTTGGTTAAGAATTTGGTATATCTAGTAAAATTAAAAATACGCATATCCTAAGGCTTAGTCGTTTCACTTTTAGTTATCTGTACACTAGAACTCCTTGTTGTTGTGTTCCATCGAGTTGATTCCAACTCATAACGACCCTATAGGACAGAGTAAAACTGCCCCATACAGTTTCCTAGGCTGAAATATTTATGGGAGCTGATGGGTTCGAAATACCGATCTTTTCAGTTAGCAGCCAAGCACTAAACCACTGCGCCACCAGGGCTTATTAAACAAACAAACAAACAAAAAAACCCAAACCTGTTGCTGTCAAGTCGATTCCAACTCACAGCAACTCTACAGGACAAAGCAGAACTGCCCCATTGGGTTTCCAAGGAGCTGCTGGTGGATTCGAACTGCCGACCTTTTGGTTAATAGCCAAGTTCTCAAGCACTGTGCTGCAAAGGCTCCGATAGGGAAACAGATAACTAAATTGAGTTATTTCCATATAATGGAAAACTCCATTATGAAATTTGAAATTAATGAACTAGATCTATAAAACTATGGCAATCAAAGACAATGCTAAAAAACTATGGCAATCAAAGACAATGCTAACACGTTTCAAAACATCATGTATCATAGATCATTTATGCAAATTTAAGATTCATGTATTATTTATAGATACATGCAAGCAGTAGAAGTAAAAAAACACTTTAGACAGGCTATACATGAGATTCATGATAGGAAAGGGAGGGAGAAGACTAAGACTAAGAAGAGAATGCAAGATCTTTCATTTTTATCTCTCATGTTTCTTTTACATTAAGGATAATCTGGGGCAAATATGACAATACAAATGTCTGTTTGGTATGATCCTATTTGAGCATATACTATTCTTTGTACTTCTCTGATTTATTATTTTTTAATATACTATATTAGTTGTAGGAAGAGTGTAAGGATGTGTTCCATTACATCACACACAGTCTGGTGTATAATACCCAAGAAAGAAATTTCTTTCCTGAACAC
Organism: Elephas maximus indicus; assembly: GCF_024166365.1. NCBI lineage: Eukaryota > Metazoa > Chordata > Mammalia > Proboscidea > Elephantidae > Elephas > Elephas maximus. The sequence goes on along the minus strand of NC_064837.1, from coordinate 43,974,349 downwards.
CTGATTTGTTTTCAGCTTATGGACAATATGAATTCTATAACTGATAATGGTTCCCTCTTTGCTTGGCTACTAGGAAGCCCTGAGAGAAATTAGTGACCCATCTTTTGAAACTACAAGCTTATATGCTTGTTTTATACACTACCTTCTATGTAATGATGACATGCTCATTAAATATTTTTTTTATTATTAACTTTATTATTCCCTTTGCTATAATTCACTCAACTGTTTATTTTACCCTTTTAAATGTTAAGTATTTTTGGATGCTGCCTCAAATCCTTTGTAGAAGGAGGTATTATGAATAATAACAACATAAAAATCACTTTAATTATTAATTCAACTCACAAACTTGCTTAGAACACTTATTTCACTAATAAGCATGGGGGATTAATAAGACACAGTTGCACCCTCAGAGAGTAATACTAATAATAAGTGGAATTAATGCTGTCCTCATTGATCATAAATATTATCCTACAGGCATTTATAATTAAAACATTTCATGCAATCACAGATAAGGCTAACAGTTGTTTCACTTAAGCTAGCAAACTAAGCACTGCGATGGCATTCTGTTGCTGGGAATTCACAGCTCCACGATAACATCAACAAAAGAGACTAACTGCTTCGGTGATCACCACCAAGGCAGGCTTGCATTTGATGGAGAACACATTACCACAGAACTGTTTATCTGTCCAGGAATAAGTAAATGTACTTTTGGCAGTTTTACAAATCCCAGCTACCATTACTGCCAGTAGGGGCCAGAGTGACATTTCAATATTCTTACCTAAAACTATCTTTTGAGTGGGTTGGCAATGAAGATGTGAATTCTACATATTAATAGCATAAGATTTGGCTCTGGAGGTGTGGGTTGCAGGCTTAGCTCTACAGTGAATTATTATAAAAAAACTAATTTGGGCTTGTTTTGGGGGGGAAAAAAAAACCTTCAGGTTTACCTAACAATTGACAATTTAAGAATTCTCTAAGCCTAAGAAAAGGCCAAACATCACAAACCAGTTCATTTTATTGCCTAATTGTCACTACCAAACCATGGTCCATTATTATAACCAGAAGGAAAAAAAAAAGCTCCATGGTCTTGGCCATTTTTTTCCAACTTTTTTGCTTCTGACTTATTTTGTAGACAAGTCTTTTTCTTTTTTAAAAATAACATTTCTTCCAATTTTTAAAAAAATGTCCAACCCAGAGCTAGCAGAATTGGAGAACCAGCCTCAGACTCTGAGGAGCTCTGACCACACAACCTGCTGAGAGGGAAACTGACTAGGACAGCACAAGTCTAATTAATCTCACTCACAGCTGGCACCATGGGCAAAGTGTTCATCAGTGAAGTAGCCTGGTGCTACCTGAACTCTCTAGCACTTCATGCCAAATGATGAAGATGCCCAGCAGAAAAACGATTTTAGAACAGAGGAGGTCTATTTGGTGGTCATAGTTGAGAACCTTTGCAGGAGACAACTAGAGCCAAAATATATTGTTCCTGGCTTCAAACAAGTTAAGACAAGACCATCCAAGTTCTCTAGTGAGGAATTAATTTCCCAAAGCTTACCCAACTTCCTAGTATTCTGACAACTCTGAGATTGAACACATCTCAGTTATATACCATCATTTATTTCCCTGCTCACTCTACTAAATCTTGACCTTTGCGTATATACCTCTTCTGAGTCACATAAGAAATACACTTTAAAATATACAGAAAACTTCAACCACTCAACAACAAAAAACAAACAATCCCATTAAAAAATGGGCAAAGGACATGAACAGACACTTCACCAAAGAGGACATTTAGGCAGCCAATAAATACAGGAAAAGATGCTCTTGATCACTAGTCATTAACCCAAAACCCACTGCTGTTGAGTCGATTCCAACTCATAGCGACCCTATAGTAGAGAGATGCAAATCAAAACTACAGTGAGATACCATCTCACTCCTACGAAAATGGCAATGATTAAAAAAACAGAAAACAACAAATGCTGGCCAAGGTTGTAGGGGAATTGGAACTCTTCTACATTACTGGTGGGAGTGTAAAATGGTATAACCACTGTGGAAAACATTATGGAGCTTCCTTAAAAAGCTAGAAATAGAAATATCTTATGATCCAGCAATCCCACTCGTAGGTATATATCTTAGAAATACAAGAGCAGTGACACAAATAGACATATGCACAACTATGTTCCCTGCAGTATTATACACAACAGCAAAAGGATGGAAACAGCCTAAGCGCCCATCGACAGATGAATGGGTAAACAAACTGCAGTACATACATACGCTGGAATACTACACAACTATAAACAATAATGAGGACTCTGTGAAACATAATATGGATGAACCTGGAGAACATTAAGCTGAGTGAAATAAGCCAATCACAAAACGACAAATATCATATGATCTCACTTTTATAAAAAGTCAAGAATAGGTATACACACAGAAAGCAACGTTCTTTGATGGTAACCAGGGATGAGAGGGGGAAACACTTTCTAGATAGTAAACACTTGTTATTTTTGGTGATGGGAAAGGCAATACCCAAAAATGCTTTCAATTGAACCTCATAGTGCACTTATTTTCCGCCTTCTTTTACACTTATGAACACTTCTGTTGCCTCCAGTAGACTTTAAACTCCTTAAAAGAGACTTGGAATTACTCTACATAATACCTTACCACCTAGCACAGCCTGCCTGGAACTGAAGGCATTCAGTAAAAATACTTTGATAACTGAAACACTTATCCAGTTGCATTCAAGTTCATTAACTTTTCTGCTTGCTTCTTTCACAAAAGCAGCCCTTGAACAATGCTGAGTATACTAGATATGCAATGCAATGAGAATCATTAATTTGATCTTTCAACATCAGTTACTCCTAGCCTGGTACCTCAAGTCTTAGCCCAGGTAAAAGTGAGTTTTCATCCAGGACCAAGTATATCTTCGTTCTACAAAGGAAGGGTTGGTTATAATTTCTTTCACTTTGAAATCACAGATCAGTAACTAATTTGAACTAAACTCTTACACTATCAGAATTTTTTCAAGAATAGAAGACAAATTCCCTGAATAAGAGGAAAAGATGTCCCAACAGTTTGGCCAGCATATGCAGATCAAGGCTAGAACATTCTCTGTAAAGTGTTACACAGACAGCTCACAGTCATTTTTTAACTTTCATTTATCTCCCGTGAGCATCCTTCCACCTTCAATCCAATCCACTCACCAGAGGATTAAAAAAAACCACCACCAACAACTAACACAGATAGGCATATTCCATACATGATATCTATTTATGAGTTAGCCTTATACCCATCAGTCTTAAAATTACAGGAAAAAGATTATGAAAATGTTAGGCTGAACCGTGAAACTATTGTTTTGTAGGTCAAAAATAGTCAATATCAGCAATTTCACATGGTTCAATGTAATACAGAAACATGCACAAGCTGGATGGCTGGGAACACAGATTCTTGCCAGGGAATGGTTAGGGACTTTTTCAAAAGCCTATCACTTCTTCTTTCCTTTTGTACAGTTTCCAAGTAGGGAAAAATCTCAGTGTCGTAACTATTTTAAACCTGAGAGACGTTTGCATTTTCCAAAGCAGAAGATGCTAAAAAAAATTGTTGACAATTAAAAAAACCTATGGAAAGACTTGGGTATACTCACGTTTGAGGAACTGATGTGACCTAAAAGGAGTTTTTTTGGTTCTTCTGTTACAGTGTACTCAATAATACACATCCCAGGAGGTAATAACTACATTCTCACTACTCCAAGGACAAATTATTACAGGTCACGTTGACTCCCTCTAATGTAAGGTTTCAATGATTTCTAAATAGTTGTTATGGCTAAACTTTCTGCAGTTCAATCTAGTTGAACAAAATATTAAATGTATTTTTTTTTAATCTTAGAGATAATTATTAAAATGAAACTAAGGGCAATCAAGAGAGATCTCAATCAACAAAGGGAAGATAAGATGGGTTTTTTTTAATGTCTTTTATCAGGTTCATGTTTCTAAAAATTTACTTTCAAAATTAAAGGTAACTGCCTTTTTTTTTTTTTTTTTTAACACTGCACCTTTAATGGAGTTTAGCAATACTAAGTTAGCTTGGAGATCAAAAAGAAAAAAGTCAGCAGCCTTACAGAAAAACAGGTAAAAAACAATCAATGGTTTACAGGAATGGAAATACCAATGGTTCTTAAATATATGAAAAGATGCTCAACCCTCATGCATAATAAGATAAACAGAAACTAAATCACACAGTGATTCACCCAATAAATTGGCAAAGATCAAAATGTTTGGTAACACTTACCCAGTAAGAACATTTCTGGTTGGAGAATAAATAGTTACAATTTTTACGAAGGACAATTTAGCAATATAAATGCACATACCCTTAGATCTAGCAATTCCACTTCTAGAAACTCATTCCTATTGATACATTTAAAAAGACAAATATAAAAGGCTATTCACTGTTCGCACTATTTATAATCACAAAAGAATGGAAATAACCTAAAAGTTCATCAACCAAAGGTTGATTAAATAAATTATGATGCAGATAGCTAATGTAATAATAACCATCTATTTAAAAAAAAAAAAAAGAATGAGGAAGCTCTTTCTATTAAAGAAGAGCAAAAATATTTATTTGTTTTAATATGTATATAGAATATCTCTGGGAAACTACACCAGACTCTAGGACACTGGTTACTTCTAGGGATGGAAACTGGATACCTGGGTAGGAAGAATTTACTGCATCCCCTTTTATATTTTTTGGATTTTGAGCCATGTGACTACCTATTAAAATAAAATTTAAAAAAATGCACTAGCAGCCTTTATAATTAATTTTTTCAGGTTAAGAGATGGCTTATAAACCAGACCCATATGAGACAAGATGAGAATTCTTCAGTGGCTTCCAATTGCTATCCAAATAAAACCCACACTTTTCATTATGGCTGCCGTGGCCTCTGCTTACCTCCCTGGCTTCATCTAACACTCCATTAATAATCGGAACCTGGAATGCACAAAGTATGAATCTAGAAAAATTGGAAATCATCAAAAATGAAATGGAATGCATAAACATCGATATCCTAGGCATTAGTGAGCTGAAATAGACTGGTATTGGCCATTTTGAATCAGACAATCATATAGTCTATTATGCTGGGAATGACAACTTGAAGAACAGTGATACGTTCATTGTCAAAAAGAACATTTCAAGATCTATCCTGAACTACAACGCTGTCAGTGATAGGATAACAGCCATACACCTACAAGGAAGACCAGTTAATACAACTATTATTCTAATTTATGCACCAATCACTAAGGCCAAAGATGAAGAAATTGAAGATTTCTGTCAGCTTCTGTAATCTGAAATTGATCGAACATGCAATCAGGATTCATTGATAATTACTAGTGATTAGAATGCAAAAGTTGGAAACAAAGAAAGATCAGTAGTTGAAAAATATGGCCTTGGTGAGAAACAAGGCCAGAGATCAAATGATAGAATTTTGCAAGACCAACGACTTCTTCATTGCAAATACCTTCTTTCACCAACACAAAAGGTGACTACACACATGGAACTCGACAGATGGAACACACAGGAATCAAATCGACTATATCTGTGGAAAGAGACGATGGACAAGCTCAATATCATCAGTCAGAACAAAACCAGGGCTGACTGTGGAACAGACCATCAATTGCTCATATGTAAGTTCAAGCTGAAACTGAAGAAAATCAGAGCAAGTCCACGAGAGCCAAAATACAACCTTGAGTATATCCCACCTGAATTTAGAGACCATCTCAAGAACAGATTTGATGCGTTGAACACTAATGACCGAAGACCAGACGAGTTGCGGAAGGACATCATACATGAAGAAAGCAAGAAGTCATTGAAAAGACAGGAAAAGAAAGAAAAGGCCAAGATGGATGTCAGAGGAGACTCTGAAACTTGCTCTCCAACATCGAGCAGCTAAAGCAAAACGAAGAAATGATGAAGAACTGAACAGAAGATTTCAAAGGGCAGCTCATGAAGACAAAGTAAAGTATTACAATGACATGCGCAAAAAGAGCTGGAGATGGAAAACCAAAAAGGAAGAACATGCTCGGTGTTTCTCAAACTGAAAGAACTGAAGAAAAAATTCAAGCCTCGAGTTGCAATAGTGAAGGATTCTATGGGAAAAATATTAAACGATGCAGGAAGCATCAGAAGAAGATGGAAGGAATACACAGAGGCATTATACCAAAAAGAATTAGTCGATGTTCAACCATTTCAAGAGGTAGCATATGATCAGGAACCGATGGTACTGAAGAAGTCCAAGCTGTACTGAAGGCACTGGTGAAAAACAAGGGTCCAGGAATTGACGGAAATTACCAATTGAGATGTTTCAACAAACGGACGCAGGGCTGGAAAGTGCTAACTCATCTAAGCCAAGAAATATGGAAGACAGCTTCCTGGCTAACTGACTGGAAGAGATCCATATTTACGCCTATTTGCAAGAAAGGTGATCCAATCGAATGTGGAAATTATAGAACAATATCATTAATATCACACGCAAGCAAAATTCTGCTGAAGATCATTCAAAAGCCCCTGCAGCAGTATATCAACAGGGAACTGCCAGAAATTCAGGCCAGATTCAGAAGAGGACGTGAACCAGGGATATCACTGCTGATGTCAGATGGAGCCTGGCTGAAAGCAGAGAATACCAGGAGGATGTTTACCTGTGTTTTAACTGACTTTACAAAGGCATTCCACTGTGTGGATCATAATACATTCTGGATAACATTGCAAAGCATAGGAATTCCAGAACACTTAATTGTGCTCATGAGGAACCTGTACATAGATCAAGAGGCAGTTGTTCAGACAGAACAAGGGGATACTTAAAGTCAGGAAAGGTGTGCATCAGGGTTGTATACTTTCACCACACCTATTTAATCTGTATGCTGAGCAAATAATACGAGAAGCTGGACTATATGAAGAAGAACAGGAAATCAGGATTGGAGGAAGACTCACTAACAACCTGCATTATGCAGATGACACACCCTTGCTTGCTCAAAGTGAAGAGGACTTGAAGCACTTACTAATGAAGATCAAAGACCACAGCCTTCAGTATGGATTACACCTCAACATAAAGAAAACAAAAATCCTCACAACTGGACCAATAAGAAACTTGGATCCACAATCAACAACCATGCAAGCAGCAGTCAAGAAACCAAAAGACACATTGCTTTGGACAAATCTGCTGCAAAGGACCTCTTTAAAGTGTTGAAAAGCAAAGATGTCACCTTGAAGACTAAGGTGCACCTGACCCAAGCCATGGTATTTTCAATCGCATCATATGCATGTGAAAGCTGGACAATGAATGAGGAAGACCGAAGAAAAACTGACACCTTTGAACTGTGGTGTGGACAAAGAATATTGAATATACCATGGACTGTCAAAAGAACAAACAAATCTGTCTTGGAAGAGGTACAGCCAGAATGCTCCTCAGAAGCAAGGATGGTGAGTCTGGGTCTTACACACTTTGGACATGTTGTCGGGAGACATCAGTCCCTGGAGAAGGACATCATGCTTGGAAGACCCTCAACAAGGTGGACTGACACAGTGGCTACAACAATGGGCTCAAGCATAACGATTTTAAGGATGGTGTAGTGTTTCATTCTGTTCTGCACAGAGTCGCTCATGAATCAGAACTGACTCGATGGGACCTAACAACAACAACATTGTCTTTCCCACTAGCAGTTAACCTCAATAAAAGAACAGTACCCTTCTGTGCCTAAAATGGTATTATAAAAGGTACTCAATATATACCTGCTCAATGAAACTATTGTTTAACAACTAGACTTTCTCCTTGGGGATCATGTTTTTCCTTAATGAATCCAAACTTACTTTTAAAACAGTTAAAAAAAAAAAACAAAAAACAACTATCAGTTCATTTCACTCTAATTTTGAAGAATTCATTAGCTGTTAGGGACTCTAGAAGTGGAATTACAAGATCAAAGGGTATGTGCTTTTCATATTTTTATTTACACCCTTTTCCATAAAAAAAAAAAAAATCAACCAGAACTTGGGAAAAAAGGGAAACCTGAAGGGTTAGTGGGGGAATTCTTGAACCCACAAACCAAAACCCACTGCCATTGAGTCGGTTCTGATGTTTCCATGGCTATAAATCTCTATGGAAGACAACTGCCACATCTTTTTCCCATGGAGCCAGTGGTTTCGAACTACTGGCCTTGGGTTAGCAGTCCAGTGCTTTAACTAGTGTGCCACCAGGGCTCCACCAAACCCACAAGACAACAGTAATACAAGCATATTTCCCAGAGTAAGTATATGTCAGCTCTGGTTACAGAAAGTACCATTACAGCAGCTGTTAGGACTCAAAATGCCCAGCACACAGGTTAGACCTCTAAGTTACTTCAAGTTAAATTCTATACAATAAAATTTCAATATACTGATGAAACTGAGATACAGCCTTATCATTTACTTAGATTTGACTTATAATTTTCATATCTGACGCTGGGTGTGAATCTCTTAAAACTGACATGTGGAGAAAAGATAATTAACATTAAATACATATACCTGTAAATGTGTGCCTATGCAGACACATCTTATAAACATGTCTAGACACATAACTAAGTTTTTTCTATACCAAGCTTAGATGCAGCCTGAAGTAGAACTTATTTCTAATATAGCCACATATTTATCTACTTAAGAGTTGAACTGCTCTTGTATATGAGGGAAATTCGGAAACACGTAGAGCATTATGTGTGCATGTCAGTACTTTTACAGTTTTTCCAGTTTACAGATATTTCTGGGGCAGGCACAGAATCTGAAAGATGGCGAGGATTAGATACGCTTTTGCATATTTCTCCTTTTTCATCTCATTCTAAGTGGTGTAAGATAGAGTTTTATAGAAATAGCCTGGCTAGTTAAGGTTCATCTAGACAAAGTCAAGCTGAAGATGAACAAGAAGGTACATGAAAGAATCTCAAGCCACTGAAAGCAGTGGAATAACCAACAGAAGGCTCCCACTGACTCCAAATCCTCGGTGTGTGCTGGCTGTCTACAGCCTTACTGTCCCTCTTTACAGGTTATAAATAACTGCAAAGTGTCTTTGTCCCCAAGGAGACCTGAACAGCCAGCTCAAAGGTTAAAATATGGAAAAATTCTCAGAATGGATGCAACTTTTCTATTAACAAAAACAATCAAAGAGCAGAAAAATTTATTGCCAATTTAAGGGCTGGGGATTCATTCTTTCTTCCTAAAAATTATCATTATGCAAACATCGTTGACATAGACATATTAGCACAATCCCCTACCCCCAAAATATGCCCAGGGATAATGCTTGCTCTGCTCCAAACGCAGAGGTCTGTCCTGGAAAGGTGTAGACGACCCCGAACTGCCTTGCAGAAGTGCAACTCCTTGGAACTTAAAAGACTTCTTGAATTTTTGTTTTGCTTTTTAATTGAGTCACAAATCACTATTGAGCTAAACATACCTATGTAAGAGCATCAGAGGAAAAAACTCCTCTGTTCTCACTCAAATGAAGGATCTAGCAGAATGAACCATGGCTGCAACAAGCACAGGTTTCACAAGGGCTTGGTTACTGCCTGTCAGGTGACTTGCCACCGAGGTTAATGACACAGCCCCTGCTAGGAAGAAAAACTCCTCCTGCTGTTAAAAAAAAAAAAAAAAAAAAGCAGATAGGGTTCATCAAATTCAGCTTCCCCATCACTTTCAAAATCCATCACTTGGGAGATACCTGAAATGCAACCAATGCATCCAAATCAGGAAACAAGCCTGATTACAAAGGGGTTGTTTTACCGCCAAGTGCATTTCAGCTCCAGAGGAAAACACCTTCAGAAATAAAGTTAGAAAGGCAATATCAAACAATCAGCAACTTCTCCATTCTCACAAATTATGTGCTGATTCCATCGAACGGGTTGAGCAAAAATCTCTAGGACCATAAGCAACAAACTTAGGAAGAATGAAGTTTGTTTTTTTTTTTAATTGTACTTTAAGTAAAAGTTTACAATTCAAGTCAGTTTCTCATATAAAAACTTATACATTGTTATGTGACCTTAGCTGCTCTCCCTATAATGTGACAGCACACTCCTCCTCTCCACCCTGTATTTCACATGTCCGTTCAACCTGCTCCTGTCCCCCTCTACCTTCTCATCCTGCCTAGGGACAGGAGCTGCCCACTTAGTCTCATGTGTCTACTTGAGCTAAGAAGCACACTCCTCACCAGTATCATTTTATGTCTTATAGTCCAGTCTAATCTTTGTCTGAAAAGTTAGTTTTAGTTTTGCACTAACAGAGAGTCCCGTGGCCATGCCCTCTGGGGTTCCTCCAGTCTCAGCGAGACCATTAAGTCTGGTCTTTTTACTAGAATTTGAGATCTGCACCCCACTTTTCTCTTGCTCCATCAGGGACTCTCTGTTGTGTTCCCTGTCAGGGCAGTTATTGTTGGTAGCAGGACACCATCTAGTTCTTCCAGTCTCAGGCTGATGGAGTCTCTGGTTCATGTGGCCCTTTCTGTCTCTTAGGCTCATATTTCCCTTGTGTCTTTGGTGTTCTTCATTCTCCTTTGCTCCAGGTGGGCTGGGAAAATGAAGATTTTTTAACACATCCCACATGTTATCAAAGATTTCTCCTCTGGGTTGAGAAAATTTACTTATTCTAAAATAAGAGCTGAACCGACTTGATGGCACCTAACAACAACTACAAAAATAAGAGCTGGAAAAGAATCAAAAGAAAAAAAAAAGAGAAGGGGAAAAAACCCTTTGGTTAAGAATAAGATTCTTGTGGGGAGCATCTATGTCAACTGGCACAACATAGTTCATAAAGACAAAGTTTTGCACCCTACTTTGGTGAGTAGCTTCAGGGATCTTAAAAGCTTGCAAGTGGCTTTCTAAGTTACAACTATTGGTCTCTTCCTGTCTGGAGTGAAGGAGAATGAAGAAAATCAAGGATTCAGGGGAGCAAGTAGTTCAAAGGACTTATGGACAACATGAACCACAGCCTACAGGACCCTGAGACCAGAAGAACTAGATGGTGCCCAGCTACCACTACAACCACTCTGACTGGGACCACAACAGAGAATCCCCGACAGAGCGGGATAAAAATCATAGAACAAAAAAGACCAGGCTTACTAGTTTGACAGAGACTAGAGGAACTCCTAAGACTATGGCCCTAAGACACCCTTCTGAACTAGAATGGAAACTACTCCCAGAGACAACCTTTCAGCGAAACCATAGACAGGCCCATAAAACAAACAATAACACCCAAGAGGAATATACTCCTTAGAACAATCAATTATACAAGATCAAAAGGGCAACGTTCGCACTAAAGCGAAGATGAGAAGGCAGGAAGACGTGAAACATCAGGACAAAAGGGAACAGGGAACCTAGGACAGAAATGCGGAGGGTGCTGACATATCGTGGGGAATGAAACCAGTGTCATGGAACACTTCACGTACAAACTATCAGATTTGCTCTGTAAACTTTCATCTAATGCACAATAAAAACTTAAAAAAAAAAAAAAAAGGGAAAAAATGTGGAACAAAAACGCAAATTCTCAAAGAATCCAGACTTACCGGGACCAGTGAAACTGGAGAAATCCCCAAGACTATTGCCCTGAGATACTCTTTAAACCTTGAACTGAAACTATCCCCTGAAGTCACTTTTTAACTAAAGAGCAGGTTAGCTCAAAAATAATGTCACCCTTGAGTACTGTGCTCTTTTAAAAAATTATCTTTATGAGACCAAACGGACAACAGTTACTCTAAAACATAGATAAGAAGGTTGGGGGGCAGTAAAACTAAGTTAATGGGAATGCAACAACTAGAATGGAAATGAGAATACTGACACAATGTAGAGAATGTACCCAATGTCTCTGAAAATTATGTGTAGAAATTGTTGGATGGGAACCTGTTATGCTATGTATACTTTCACCAAAAATACAGTATTAAACACACACACACACACACACACACACACACACACAGAGAATAAGATTCTATTTATTATATATTTCTATTCCCAAAGCTGTTTTGAGATTTGAGATGCTATATACTCTTTTACCTTTTTCCCTCAACTACGACTATGGAAAATCCAAGTAGCAAAGAGAGGAAAGGTTTGGCCCTAATACCATTTAAGCATGTCCAATCTACAAGGAATTCAAAAACAGAAGGGTCATTTCAATGAAAAAAGCAGAGGTTGCATAACCCTAGAGGGTCCTCTGGCCTTTAAAAGAAGCCAAATTCAACACACAGTTCTCTTCGGCCATCTATACTTTAGTCAAGCCATTTAAAGCTATTTCTTGCTTACCACGATTTGGCTATGGAAAAGGCCAAAGGAATTCATTTCAAAGGAGAAAGTCTGAATTTGTTCTAGGGTATACAATTTGGAATAAATTCATTAATGTATAAGCTTAAAGAGCCTACTGGTTCCAGAGGATTTGGTATACTACAAAGGCAACCAGTTACGCTCAGCATTAACTACTAATATCGAGCAGTACAGATTCAGTATTCCCTGAAGAGATTTTCCTTTACGAGAGACACCTCCCTCCAACTATGAAAGAGAGATTCAGGTATGTGTACACTTTTAATCTTCTCCTTTAACTGTGTTCTTAACTGAAGAAACATGACTATTTACATGGACTCATGCTCCATACCTAGAAGCCATTTGCAGAAAATAAATTGCCTCTTCTTCTAAAGTTACTTTATAAAGCCAACTTCCACTTTAACATTAAGGTTGTAACTAAACTAAATGGAACAAAGGACAGGCAGAAAGTTCTTAGTTTTAAAGTGTTCATTCCAAAATTCATGATGCAAGGAAAAAGTAAAACCACACAGGCAGACAAAACAGGGGAAAGTTAGACAGAATGTCTGTCTTAGCTGAATTTCTTGGCTTCTGATGATTTGTGTTAAAATTTAAAAGACTTTAAGATGCCAGCCACAATGGCAGACAATTTTTTTTTTTTGCACTACCCATAGAGAGATAAGCTCTAAGGTACATACGCAAAGGCAAATGGCTCAGAATTAGACTTCTTGTATAGAGTAAAATAGAGCCCATGAATTCCTTAAGGTATCTCTATTTGTAAACTCTTATTACAATTTCCTCTTAAGATCTTTTAGACAGAGAAAAATAGTCTTATTCTAAGGTTTTCATATTTATTACCAACTGTTGATTAAAAATTTAAATCCAAACATCTTTTCTCCCCTACACCATTAGTGTAAAGCCTTATCCTATATAGAGCAGTCACCAGAGAAGATCTGAATAAAAACTCCAGTTTACTTTAGGCAAGAATATTTGGAGTAAAACTTTTGAAGCCGCTTACGAAAAGTGTTTTCTTTCGCAGTTTGTAAAGCTCATTATTAAAAAAATAAAATCTCACACACTTACCTAATACGACTTCAACTTTGCATACGATTTGCAGGGAAATGAAATACGTAGTAGGTTGTACTTAAATGTGCATTTTTTTAAGTCATAATAAATACTTCTTTGCATTTCATTCTGCTTTTTTCCCTCACTCCTTTAAACTATGTTTAAAATAAAACTTTGTAAACACTCACCAAGTTAAGTCAGTAGGAAGACTCTAATTTGTCTTGTCTAACAGGAAATCTCTGTTGGAAATAGAGATGATGAATCAGACTTAACTAAATTCTGAGTCTCATACAAGTCTTTACTTGGGCTTGTCTTAAAAGGGAAACTCACAAACGCGGGTGAGACCTACGCAGAGCAATGACTGGTGAAAAGGATTCACTAGTCAAAATTACCATTCTTGTATCTCATCACTAGCTCTGACTTCTCTATTTTATTCCCCTGCTAAGATTATACTTAGAAATGGAAGTCAGACAAATCCAGGATAGTTCCTCTAACAAGCTGGCCTGTATGAGTGCAGCGAAAATGAAATACGTGACTTGCCCCATGTTGACATTTACAAGAGGGGGGCGATCACTTTTGTCAGCTACCTCACAGAATGTTGAAAGAATTTCTATGAATTTATCTTTTTAATAAAGTGTTCTGTGGGTAAATCACACCAAAGCAAGACACAGCTAAGCAAAGCCATATATCCTCTAATTTTAATAAATAAATGCCATCACTAAGGTTTTTGGTTTTGTCACTAGTAAAGAGAGACTGGATTAATTCTGATTATACAAGAAAAAGAGAGAGTTTCCTGTTGAACACTGATGAGATAGCTTGGTTAAGCAACATCACTACTCTAATTATCTATCATTTCCTGTAAAGTGACTCAAAACACAAACAGGGATAAGAGGGGTGGCTGCAAGGCTTCTAAGAGTCTAGCCTAGGCAGAAAATTCTGGCACTATCTTCTCTTCTATGGAGAAATGAAGTACTGCGTACACCATGGGCAACTGATTCTTTAAAAACAGAAGGTTTTCCTGAAAATGTGGATACTAACTTTAACTGGTATACTGGTAAAAGCAAGTTTTGCTTATGCTATAATAGATTTTGGTAAACCAAGTCTGGTTACTATGAGTTGCGGGGTGTGCCCTCACCAAAAAACGTGCAAAATTACTAAGGCTAACACAAGACAGTCTTGATCAGATACCGTAAAATAAAGCCTACAAAAATCCCACGTAGTTCAGTTAAGAATAGCAGGAGTCAGGTTGAATTCATTCAACAAGTCTTTACTGCGCATCAACTGTACAAGCACTCTTTGAGTCGCAGTTGTGAAAAGACAAAGTTAAAGTTCTTGACCCTCTAAGGTTAGAGAGATAAACACATCTTAATACTTTATAAGTAACTACTCCCAGGCAGAAGATATCAACCAGCTCTAACAAATAAAAGTGCTCTGAGTTTCTGTGATTCTTAAAACAGTAACCATAAGAAACCAGTAACTTTTGTCCTTTGCTCTTTTTGTTTAAGGGTTAAGATTTTGGTTTCTCAGTTAATTTGCTGGACCTAACATTTTTAGGCCCAATGAATTGGCAAAATTTAAAGAGTCTGACGAGACTGGTAAGGATACTCTCACACTGCTAGTAAGAGGATAAACTGGTACGACCACTATATTATGTAATAAACTGAAGATACGTGTGTATGTATATATATCTCAATTCCACTTTCAAATATATAGACTCAAGAAACTTGCACGTGTGCATAAAAAAATATATAAATAAGAATATTCAAAGCAGCATTGATCATAATAGCCAAAAACAAGAAATAACCCAAGTATCCATCGACAGTAAAATGGATACATAAAATAGTGGTATATTCATATAATGGAAAACCCACTGCCATCGAGTTGATTCTGATATATAACAACCCTATAGGGCAGGGTAAAACTCCCCAGTAGGGTTTCCAAGGCTGTAGTCCTTACAGAAGCAGACTGCCGCATCTTTCTCCCATGGAATAAGCTAACGGGTTTGAACCACCAACCCTTCAGTTAGCAGCCGAGCACTTAACCACTGCACCACCAGTGCTTCTTGTATAATAGAAAGCTATATGGAAATGAAACTGAACTGCAGTTCTACATTACAACACCGATGACAGTTACAAACATAGTGTTTGGTTTTGAAAGAAGACACAAAAGAACACATAATATCATTCCATTTATATAAAGTTCAAAACAAACAAAACTAAACTATATTGGTTTGGAATGAATCCACAGGTAGTAAAATGATAAAACAAAATTGATCATCACAAGTGTCAGAACAGTGGTTACATATGAGCAACAGTGTGGGTTATAATCTAGAAGGGACACACAGCAGGCTTCTTCTGAGTGCTGGGAATGACATACTTCTAGATCTAATTGCTGGTTACAAAGGTATTTGCTTTCTATAATTATTCATTAAACTATACGTTTGTGTTTTGTGTACTTTTCTCTGTGTTATATTTCACAAAAAATATGTTTAACAGCCCCTCCACCACCTATATGTCATTTGTCGTACTGTGGTAGCTTACATGTTGCTATGACACTGGAAGCTATGCCACTGGTATTTTTACCCATGGTGGACACGTTTCAGTGGGGATTCCAAACTAGGACAGTATGGAAGAAAGGCCTGGTAGTCTACTTGTAAAAATCAGCCAATGAAACCCTGTGGATCACGACGCACTATTTGCCTCTAAGCGCTGGAAGATGAGCCCCTAGGTTTGAAGGCACTCAAAATACACAATGGCTGCAACGATGGACTCGAGCATACCAATGATCACGGCGATGGCACAGGATCGGACAGTGTTTCGTTCTGTTGTACACAGGATGGCCAGGAGTTGGAGCCAACTCGACAGCAACTAACAACAATACCCCTAGAGTAGCTTTACATATCTCATTGCTGTCAAGTCAATTCCAACTCCTAGCAACCCTACAGGACAGAATGGAACTGTCCCATAGGGTTTCCAAGGATGTAATCTTTATGGAAGCAGACCGTCACATCCTTCTCCAGCTTTATGTAGATACCTTAGCCTCCAATGTCTAAGGATGAATTCAGTGTCTTGCACAGAATATCACCTTTTAAAAATTTATTTTATTGTTTTAAGTGAAAGTTTACAAATCAAGTCAGCCTCTCATATAAAAATTTATATGCACCTTGCTACATACTCCTAGTTGTTCTCCCCATAACGAGACAGCACACTCCTTCTCTCCACTCTCCCTTTTCGTGTCCATCCCGCCAGCTTATGACCCCCTCTGCCCTCTCATCTCCCCTCCAGACAGGAGCCACCCACGTAGTCTCATGTGTCTACTTGATCCAAGAAGCTCACTCTTCACCACTATCATTTTCTAACCTATAGTCTAGTCCAATACCTGTCTGAAGAGTTAGCTTTGGGAATGTCTGGGGACCATGATCCCCAGGGTCCTTCTAGTCTCAGCCAGACCATCAAGCCTGGTCTTTTTAATGAGAATTTGAGGTCTGCACCTCACTGCTCTCCTGCTCCCTCAGGGATTCTCTGTTGTGTTCCCTGTCAGGGCAGTCATCGGTTGTAGCCGGGCACCATCTAGTTCTTCTGGTCCTCAGGCTGATGTAGACTCTGGTTTATGTGGCCCTTTCTGTCTCTTGGGCTCATAATTACCTTGTGTCTTTGGTGTTCTTCATTCTCCTTTGGTCCACGTGGGTTGAGACCAATTGATGCATCTTAGATGGCTGCGTGCTAGTGTTTAAGACCCCAGAAGCCACTCCCCAAAGTGGGATTCAGAATGTTTTCTTAATAGATTTTATTACGCCAATTGACTTAGATGTCCCCTGAAACCATGATCCCCAAACCCTCGTCCCGGCTACGCTGGCCTTTGAAGCATTCAGTTTATTCAGGAAACTTCTTTGCTTTTGGTTTAGTCCAGTTGTGCTGACCTCTCCTGTACTGTGTGTTGTCTTTCCCTTCACCTAAAATAGTTCTTATCTACTATTTAATTAACGAAAACCCCTCTCCCTCCCTCCCTCTCCAACTCTCGTAACCATCAAAGAATATTTTCTTCTCTGTTTCAACTATTTTTCAAGTTTTTACAATAATGGTCTCATACAATATTTGTCCTTTTGCAACTAATTTCACTCAGAATAATGCCTTCGAGATTCCTCCATGTAATGAAATGTTTCACGGATTTATCATTGTTCTTTATCGATGCAGAGTATTCCACTGTGTGAATATACCATTATTTATCCATTCATCCGTTGATGGGCACCTTGGTTGCTTCCATCTTTTTCCCATTGTAAATAGTGCTGCAATGAACATGGGTGTGCATATATCTGTTCGTGTAAAGGCTCTTACTTCTCTGGGATATATTCCAAGGAGTGTGATTGCTGGATCGTATGGTAGTTCTATTTCTAGTTTTTTAAGGAAGCGCCAAATCGATTTCCAGAGTGGTTATACCATTTTACATTCCTACCAGCAGTGTATAAGTGTTACAGTCTCTCTACAACCTCTCCAACATTTATTATTTTGTGTTTTTTGGATTAATGCCAGCCTTGTTGGAGTGAGATGGAATCTCATTGTAGTTTTGATTTACATTTCTCTAATGACTAATGATCATGAGCATTTCCTCACGTACCTGTTAGCTACCTGAATGTCTTCTTTAGTGAAGTGCCTGTTCATATCCTTTGCCCATTTTTTAACTGGGTTGCCTTTTTGTAGTTGAGTTTTTGCAGTATCATGTAGATTTCAGAGATCAGATGCTGATCATAAATCTCACAGCTAAAAACTTTTTCCCAGTCTGTAGGCAATCTTTTTACTCTTTTGGTGAAGTCTGTGGATGAGTATAGGTGTTTGATTTTTAGGAGCTCCCAGTTATCTAGTTTCTCTTCTGCATTGTTAGTAATGTTTTGTATACTGTTTATGCCATGTACTAGGGCTCCTAGCCTTGTTCCTATTTTTAATTCCATGATCTTTATCATTTTAGATTTTATATTTAGGTCTTTGATCCATTTTTAGTTTTCATGCATGGTCTGAGGTATGGGTCTTGTTTCATTTTTTTGCACATGGATATCCATTTATGCCAGCACCATGTTTTAAAGAGACCATCTTTTCCCCATTTAACTGACTTTGGGCCTTTGTCAAATATCAGCTGCTCATATGTAGATGGATTTATGTCTGGATTCTCAATTCTGTTCCATTGGTCTATGTATCTCTTGTTGTACCAGTACCAGGCTGTTCTGACTACTGTGGCAGTATAATAGGTTCTAAAATCAGGTAGAGTGAGGCCTCCCACTTTGTTCTTCTTTTTCAGTAACGCTTTACTTATTCGGGGCCTCTTTCCCTTCCATATGAAGTTAGTGATTTGTTTCTCCATCTTATTAAAAAATGTTGTTGGAATTTGGATCAGAATTGCATTGTATCTATAGATCCCTTTAGGTAGAACAGACATTTTTACAATGTTGAGTCTTCCTATCCATGAGCGAGGTATGTTTTTCCACTTATGTAGGTCTCTTTTTGTTTCTTGCAGTAGTGTCTTGTAGTTTTCTTTGTATAGGTCTTTTACGTCTCTGGTAAGATTTATTCCTAAGTATTTTATCTTCTTGGGGGCTATTATAAACGGTATTGATTGGGTGATTTCCTCTTCAGTCTTCTTTTTGTTGGTGTAGAGGAATCCAACTGATTTTTGTATATTCATCCTGTATACTGATACTCTGCTGAACTCTTCTATTAGTTTCAGTAGTTTTCTTGAGGATTCTTTAGGGTTTTCTGTGTACAAGATCATGTCATCTGCAAATAGAGATAATTTTACTTCTTCCTTACCAGTCTGGATGCCCTTTATTTATCTAGCCTAATTGCTCTGGCTAGAATCTCCAGAACAATGTTGAATAAGAGTGGTGATAAAAGGCATTCTTGCCTGGTTCCCAGTCTCAAGGGGAATGCTTTCAGACTCTCTCCATTTAGGATGGTGTTGGCTGTTGGCTTTGTACAAATACCCTTTATTATGTTGAGGAATTTTCCTTCTATTCCTATTTTGCTGAGAGTTTTTATCATGAATGGGTGTTGAACTTTGTCAAATGCCTTTTCTGCATCAATTGATAAAATCATGTGGTTCTTGTCTTTTGTTTTATTTATGTGGTGGATTACATTAATTGTTTTCCTAATGTTGAACCATCCCTGCATATCTGGTATGAATCCTGCTTGGTCATGGTGAATTATTTTTTTGATATGTTGTTGAATTCTATTGGCTAGAATTTTGTTGAGGCTGTTTGGATCCAAGTTCTGTAATTTTGGATTACAGTTTGGATATAGGTCTGTAATTTTCTTTTTTTGTGGTGTCTTTACCTGGTTTTGGTATCAGGGATATGCTGGCTTTATAAAATGAGTTTGGGAGTATGCTGTCCTTTTCTATGCTCTGAAATACCTTTAGTGGTAGTGGTGTTAACTCTTCTCTGAAAGTTTGGTAGAACTCTGCAGTGAAGCCATCCCTGGGCCAGGGCTTTTTTTTGTTGGGAGTGTTTTGATTAACGTTTCAATCTCTTCTTTTGTTATGGGTTTATTTAGCTGTTCTACCTTTGTGTTTACGTAGGTAGTGTGTTTCTAGAAATTCATCCATTTCTTCTAGGTTTTCAAATTTGTTAGAGTGCAATTTTTGTAGTAATCTGATAGGGTTCTTTTAATTTCAATTCACCCTTGATTTTTTTAAAAGGGACAATTCAGGATGAGAATTCAGTAATTAAGCAGAAACAACTACCAATGGACAAATTCCCTATTATACTTCTTTTCTTTGACTTTAAATATAACATGGAAACTCAGGAAAATTTTCAGTACTGATACGAATGTTTAAATCTATGTACGACTACTCAACCAGGAGCCATTAGTTAATACCCAAATTGTTTTAAGAAGAAACTTTTGAAAGCTTTTACCCTTTTAGTTTAATCAAGGCCTCTGACTGAACTTTCAGTGACTTCCCATCTCACTCGTAGCAAAAACCAAAATCCTTGCCGTGGCTGAAAAGGCCCTGATAATCTAGACCCCCCATTACCTCTCTGAATTCACCTCTATGTTCTCCCACACTTGCTGTTTTCAGCAACAACACTGCCCTTCTTTGCTGTTTTTCCTCAGACAGAATGGCTCATTCCTGTCTCCAGACTTTGTACACACTATTTCCCCTGCCTGGATAACTCTTCCCCTAGATATTCTTGTTGCCATTGTTGCGTCTTTCCATAACTGTCGCCATTTCTGTGAGGCCTTCCTTCACCACCTTTCCCCAACAGCCACAATCCTATTCCCCTTTCCTTACTTTATTTTCTCTATAGCATGTTGTTGTTGTTAGGTGCCATCAAGTCAGTTTCAACCCATAGTGACCCTATGCACAACAGAATGAAACACTGCCTTACAATCATTGTTATGCTTGAGCCCATTGTTGCAGCCACTGTGTCAATCCACCTCATTGAGGGTCTTCCTCTTTTCTGCTGACCCTATACTTTACCAAGCAGGATGCCCCCTTCAGGAACTGATCCCTCCTGACAACATGTCTGAAGTATGTAAGATGCCATCTTGCCATCCCTGCTTCTAAGGAGCATTCTGGTTGTACTTCTTCCAAGACAAAGTTATTTGCTTCTTTTGGCAGTCCATGGTATATTCAATATTCTTCGCCAACACAATTCAAAGGTGTTAATTCTTCTTCAGTCTTCCTTATTCACTGTCCAGCTTTCACATGCATATGATGCAACTGAAAATACCATGGCTTGGGTCTGGCGCACCTTAGTCTTCAAGGTGACATCTTTGCTTTTCTCTCTATAGCATATAATGTCATTTATCCTGCTATATCTTTTAACTGGAATGAATGTAAGCTCTATGAAGACAGAGATTTGTGACTGTTCTGTTGCACCATGTCTGGCACATGGTAGGCCAGAAATAAATACTTAACAAATGACTGAATCAGTCTCCTTTTCTTTAGGATTTCCATCCTTGAAAATTAATAACTCCATAAATTAAAAAAAAACAATGTTTTCCCTCTTTATGTGTGAAACTAATTACCAAATTTTATTTTACTAACAAGTTTCAGGTTTATGCTCTTCTCAATATTACTGAGTCATAGTTAAGGGTTAAACAGTTGATACAAATTTAAATCCTTCAGCCAAAGATTAGACAGGCTCATAAAACAAAAGACTAAATGGGCACACCAGCCCAGGGGAAAGGATGAAAAGGCAGGAGGGGACAGGAAAGCTGATAATGGGGAACCTAAGGTCGAGAAGGCAAGAGTGTTGACAGGTCATGGCAACCAATGTCACAAAACAATATATGCACTGTTTAATAAGAAACTAATTTGCTCTGTAAACCATCTAAAGCACAATAAAAAAAAAATCTGTAAATTAAAATTTTTGTTTCTTTGTTTGTTTTACCTTTTTGAAGTGTTCTAAGCTTTTTATGGTCTTTAAAAATGTTTTTCCTCCAGGGCTTGGAAACAAGTTCCCAGAAAGTTATACATAAGAATCACCTGGGGATCTTGTTAAAACCTAGATTCTGATTAGGTAGATCTGGGGTGGAAATGCAAATTCTCAGCAGGAAACTTATTAAAAATGCAAAATATCGGCAGGGGTTCCAACCAGAGGAAACCCAGTTCCAAGTCCTGTTTTCTTCCCTCTTCCTTTACGTTCTTCCATCCCCAACCTGTTTTTTCCTTCCGTTCTCTCACTAATCAATAGTTACTTTCAACTGGTAGCACGTCTCTGGAATGTTTATACTTTTCACTTCTTAAAGGAAAAGATACTCCCAAATTAAAAAAAAAAAATCCCACTCCACAGCCCAAAGATCAAATAAAGGGGCAAAGACTTGACGTAAAACATGTTGTCGTTAGCTGCCGTCCAGTTGTACACCCGCCCCTCCGACTCACAGTGACCCAGGCACAACAGAACAAAATGCTACCCGGTCCTTAACTATCTCCGTGATAGGCCGCGGATCATCAGACTGTTGTGGTCCACAGGGTTTCACTGGCTGATTTTCAGAAGCAGATCAGAAGGTCTGTCTTCCCAGTCCAGTCTTAGTCTGGAAGCTCCACTGAAGCCTGTTCAGCATCACAGTAACATGCAAGTCTCCACTGACGGACGGGCGGTAGCTGCACGTGAGGTACACTGTCTGAGAATCAAACCTAGGTCTCCTAAATGCAAGTGGATAATTCTATCACTGAACCACCAATGCCTCATTGAAGTAAAAGATACTGTTTTTGCTGCCTTTCATTTTGGCAATATGGCTAGGAACAAAGCTTTAATTACCAAATAAGAGCACAAAACCAAACTTATTTTACCACTTCTACATTGTATCATCTTTATGGCATTTAAATTTATCAGGGGTCCTCAGTGTCACAAGTTGCTTTGGAAAAAATCCAAAGGCCACTTAGAAAAAGATCTGTATACTTGAGTGCTACAATCTCCTCGAAACCCTAGCTTCGAGATTACCCGTATAAACACAACCATGCACTTCCACCCTATCCTCCTGGTCTCCTTTAGAAAGACTTTTGAAGTTCTTTTGTGTTAAGTACTTTAGGCTATATAATCACTCCCTCACAATCAGTATTCAATGCTTCCAGGTTTTCAGAGTACTCTGACATCCATGATCTTATTTGGAATTTCTTAACAGCTCTGGGAGGCACGCAGGGCAAGTATTTTACAAATAAGGCAATTGAAGCTCAGAGCTTATGATCTGTCATGGTCACATGGCTATTAGGTGGCTTGCGTTAAGAACACAAGTCATACAGCTCCTAATTGAATACTTCATAATTCCTGCAGCTAGGTGATTCTTGGAGCCCTGGTGGTGCAGTGGTTAAGTGGTTAAGGTTGGTTGTTCAAACCCACCAGCCACTCCATGGGAGAAAGATGTCCGTAAAGATTTACAGCCCTGGAAACCCTATGGGGCAGTTCTACCCTTCCCTATAGGGTCACTATGAGTCAGAATCGACTGAACGACAATGAATTTGTTTTTTTAAGGTGATTTTTAGATCAGATATGGCCTTTTCCTCAATATGTAAAAAAAAAAAAAAAAAGGAAAAATACAGAGATACATTTATATACTTTAGCTTTCATTTCAAATTTCATTTTCAGGTGGCAACTCTTGAAAAGTAAGCATTTGTGTTCTAATGATTTCTGAGCACCATCATTAGTGGAGACCTTGGCAAGTTATTGATAGACTCATGCCTAATTCCAAGACTGGACCTTGGGAACAAATTCTATGTCCTGATTCTTTTAGGATTACTTTCCATGGTTTAGCACGTAGTCATCATTACATAATTAAAAAAGAAAAAAAAGTCTACTGTTATAACCTATCAGAATAGTTTTCCAGTCTGAGTTCCCAAGAAACCAGTGTCTTCCCACCAGAGATCGCTCTCTCCTCAGCCACAAGTTTACAGTATTAAAAGGCACATGCTCTACCATTTAATTATACTCACTTGAGGTGTCTAATATGACTAAAACATGGAAAACCTGTCAGCTGTCCTGCTTCCCAACATATTCCACATTTATCCACTTTTGCTCAAGCCACCATTTTCTCTCACCTCAACAGTGATAACTGGTTCCTAATTGATCTCCCAGCTTCCCCTGTAGCCTTACCTATTCTCTACACAGCAGCCACAATGAGCTTGTAAAATATAAGCCAGATCATGTCACTCCCACTTAACCATGCTTAAAATAAAGTTCAGTTTCTTTCCCTGACCCTACAGGCTTCTAGAAGAGTTGGCTTCTCACACCAAATTAATCTCCTACCCTTCTCCCACATCATTAACTTCACTCCAAGTGCAGTGTCCTTCTTTCCATGAACAACCCAAGCTTGTTTCCACATCAGTGCCTTTGCACTCTCTTCCCTCAGCCTGGAAGACCCTTCTCCTAGATCTTCACATTGCTGGCTTCTTGTTATATAGGTCTTAACTCAAAAGTCACCTCTTTTTAAAAAAGCCCTACTTGGGAAGGACAACACACAATACAGGGAGAGTCAGCACAACTGGACTAAAACAAAAGCTAAATAGTTTCTTGAACAAACCAAATACTTCCAGGGACAGAGTAGCAGGGGCAGGGGTCTGGGGACCATGGTTTCAGGGGACATCTAGGTCAATTGGCATAACCAAGTTTATTAAGAATACGTTCTGCATCCCACTTTGGTGAATGGTGTCTAGGGTGTTAAAAGCTATAAAGTGGCCATCTAAGATGCATCAGTTGGTCCCAACCCACCTGGAGCAAAGGAGAATGAAGAACACCAAAGACACAAGGAAAATATTAACCCAGGAGACAAAAAGGGACACATTTACCAGAGACTCCATCAGCCTGAGATCAGAAGAACTAGATAGTGCCCAGCTACCACCAACGACTGCCCTGACAGGGAACACAACAGAGTCCCTGACAGAGCCAGAGAAAAGTGGGGTACAGAACCCAAATTCTAGTAAAAAGACCAGGCTTAATGATCCGACTGAGACTGGAGGAACCCCAGAAGACATGGCCCCCAGACTCTCTGTTAACCCAGAACTAAAGCCATTCTCAAAGCCAACTCTTCAGACAAAGTTTATACTGGACTATAAGACATAAAATGATACTTGTGAAGAGTGTGTTTCTTAGTTCAAGTGGATGTATGAGACTAAATTGGCAGCTCCTGTTCAGAGGCAAGATGAGAAGGCAGAAACGGACAGGAGCTGGTTGAATGGACATAAGAAATTTGGGGTAGAAAGGAGGAGTGGGAAACTAGGGCCACATAACAATGTGTGTATACATTTTTGTATGAGAAACTAAGTTGAGCTGTAAACTTTAACCAAAAGCACAATTAAAAAAAAAAAGGCATTCTCTAACCACTGTCAAAAGTAGCAGCCCTAATCACACCCTACACCCCTTCTATAAATTTGTTTCATGTGTATCTATTCTCTACACTGTCTACAGTTTACACCCTGATCATCTTCTGGGTGCATTTACAATTAATGACATTCTGGTCCTGCAAAGCTAAGAATGAGAACCTGAACTGTGGAGACTCTGCTGAGATAATGCCCATTTCAAAGTCACAAGCAGCCACCTGATCTTCTTCTTTTTAAGGCCTAACAGAATCTTACACCT
Organism: Elephas maximus indicus; assembly: GCF_024166365.1. NCBI lineage: Eukaryota > Metazoa > Chordata > Mammalia > Proboscidea > Elephantidae > Elephas > Elephas maximus. The sequence continues at coordinate 43,948,930 of NC_064837.1, read as the reverse complement.
TTTCCTTGGATGTAAACTTTCAAATCAACCCAACCTTCATCTTAGAAAATTTCCCTATTATGCTGTTTGGTCCTCTCTCTTTTAAAATTATAATATCAAGCCTCTATACTCTCTCTTTATATTTTACTTGCCTTAAAGAAATTAAGTCAGTGGTGGTGGTACAATTCTCGTTTTTCATGCTGGAGGTCCCAGTTGGATTCTAGCCAATGCACCTTATGTGCAACTACAGCCATCTGTCAGTCATTCATCTATCAGACACCTGTCTATCAGCCACTGTCAGTGAAGCTTGCATATGTTGTTATGACGCTGAACAGGTTTCAGTGGAGCTGAAGGCGTGGCAATCTACTTCTGAAAGTCAAAACCCTATGGATCACAACAGTACGATCCCCAACTGATCATGGAGATGGCGCGGGACCAGGAAGCGTTTCATTCCATTGTGCATGGGGCTGCCATTAGTCGGGGCCGACTGGAGGGCAGCTAACAATGCAAAAAAGAAATCACCAGTTTTTCTGATTCAGCCTTACTCTATAGCACATGGTTCATTTTCTACCAATTAAAAAAAAAACGATCATAATAGGACTGGGGAGCTGAGATCTGTTTTCTTGGAAGTGAGTGGGTTTAAAAGAAAAATAAAAGGAAAAAATAAGTACTTTGTGGGGGAGAGATGTAAACACCAACAATTTTAATAGTGTTAGTGATTAGCTAGCGATTAGTGTTAGTGATGGTGAAAAATCAAGAAAACTTGCTAATAATACCTAATTCCTCAAAAGTAAAAGATCTGAATAAAGTGAAGGGAATTCTTCCTTTTTAGCCTGAATATTTTGAAGGCAAGGGACTTGCAGTTAGAGCACCATGTACTGCGCCTGGCACACAGAAAGTACTTCATTAATGTTTGATGAATAATTCTATAGCTGTAACAGGATCTAATGAAATCCAGTCAAATGATTTAGTTTTATAGATGAGGAAACTCAACCCCAAAGAAGCTTAGCGTCTTGCCCAATGTGCTATATTACATACAAGAGGCCAGCAGCAAGCTGAGAACAGAACCCAGTCTATCATACTATCTTCTCTGCAGTTATGTTTGAAAAAGGGAATGTTGGGCTGAAGAATTTCAAAGTGAGAAAAACAGTCAAACTGTAATTAGGGACCAAGAAAAAAACACACAAACCCGTCGAGTGGATTCTGACTCAGTGACCCTGTAGGACAGTGTAGAACTGTCCCGTAGGGTTTCCAAGGACCAGCTAGTAGATTCAAACTGCTGACCTTATGGCTGACAACCAAGCTCTTCACCACTGTGCCATCAGGGCTCCAAAAATAAAGACGATGGGTTCAATAATGATCTAGAATACAGAAAAGACCTCAGTCAGTGTCTTAGTTATCTAGTGCTGCTATAACAAAAATACCACAGAAATTAATTTTCTCACAGTTTAGGAGGCTACAAGTCTGAATTCAGGGCACTGGTTCTAGGGGAACGCTTTTTCTCTCTGTCCACTCTAGAGAAAATCCTCACCTCTTCTGCTCCTGGGCGATCTTCCTGTGGTTTGACATCTCTCTTCCCCCATCTCTGCTACCTAGCTTGCATTTAATCTCTTTTATATATCAAAAGCGATTGACTGAAGATACCAAAGCCCAAAAAGCAAATCCACGGGTGTTGAGTCGATTCCTACTCATAGCAACCCTACAAGACAGAGTAGAACTGACTCACAGGGTTTCCAAGCCTGTAAATCTTTATGGAAGCAGACTGCTACATCCTTCTCCCATGGAGTGGCTGGTGAGCTCGAACCACCAACCTTTTGGTTAGCAGCTGAGCACTTTAACCACTACACCACCAGGACTCCACTGAAGGTATACCCTATACTAATCCTGTCTCATTAATATAACAGAGACAACCCATTCCCAAATGGGATTATGACCACAGGTATAGAGGTTAGGATTTACAACACACATTTTTTGGGAGACACAGTTCAAACCACAACATTATGCAGAGTCCAAATTCTCTCCATGACCAGTAAGGATTCTGGAAACAATCCAGAAAACACATGCAATGTTGACACCCCCCAGCCTAGCTTTCCAGTCTTACCTCCTGCAACTGTTCAAATTAAGTCAACTGTCAAACTATCTAACCTCATTGCTCAGTCTACATTTACAACAGAATTAAAGTGACTATACAAACTGGATTCCCTCCAAAGGATGTAGGGTTACAAAGATAAGTTTGCAACTGTATTTGTTCTTGGACCTCTATAACCTTTTCTCCCTCTCAATTTAACCAAAACTTTACTGATTAAACAGCACAGACATGTTTTGACTCTGATCCTCAAGATGCTAAAAGGCTTTCTTTATTTCCTGGAAATCCTTTCCTGTGAAAGATTCATCACATCAGCCTAATCAAATTATTATCAAATATCCAGAATGTCCATCTTGAAACATGGTGACATCATGAGTTGGAATCGACTCAATAGCAGTGAGTTTGGTTTTGGTCTACTCTGAGGGGGGCCAATGGAGTATTTAATTTTTAGAAGAGTAAATTTTCCCATCTATACTAGTAGTGGAGTCACCAGCAAAGACAGATTTTATCCTAAGGCCAACAACTAATCTTAACATTAATCAATGTGTTTCTATTGTTTGAGCCCTTAAAATCAATCGACTATGAAAAGTATTTACCGAATGCAGTCTGGATGTCCAGTCCCATGTTGAACTGCGAACCTCACCACTATCGATTTCTTTCCTTGCTTTGAATAAGGAGAAAATGCTCTGGCCTTGAAGAGTCAGGAAAAGACTCAACTTACAGTTCAGAGAGGAACTGCTCATAGTTTCAAGAACTGAGAGCTTCCCGTCAATATGTAATATTTTCCTCCTTTAAACAATTAATTTCTCTACCATCTTTTACAGAAGATTTTGCCTTTAAATAGCAAGCCATTAAAAAGATTTCCTGTCTCCCACAAAATCATTTTGATTATGCACCACTAAGAGATATTTTTCGATACACAAAGGCTATTTCTCCATCTACAAAAGTCTAGAATAGTCAGCTAGGTATTCTGGTCAAAAGGGAAGCTTTGAGCTCAAGATACAAATTCACTTCAAAGGATTAAATACTTAAAGAACTCATAAGTTACAAAATACAGGGAAGAGTTAACACTACCGCTTTATCTCTACTAGTAGAGGTAGTTACTTTAAGAACTAGCTGTTTTACAGAGATTGACATTTTATTGGTTCTTCCAATATCATTTCTTCACAATGAGGAAAAATAAACATTAGTTAAATGAACTGTTAGAATCTGAATAGAAATAGAACAAGTCAATACACTCATAAGCTATTGCTGTTCCCAGAACCTAGTCCAGGCTTTTCAGGTTCTTTCCTAAGTGTGAGCTTTCTCATACTTACATGAGGATAATTGCCCAAGAATCACAAACATACCTTCCAGCACTAAAGTTCTACTGTTAAAATTATATCTCCCTCTATTCATACATGCCTTTCAAAAAATAAAAGCAATACATACACAACGTAAATAATTCACAAGTTATAGAAAGTTATAATTGAAAAGTAAGTTTCTCTCAGACCCCAAATTCCTCTCTTTAAAGCCTAAAGATAACCACTGTTGCTTTTGTATCTTCAAAAAAAAAAAAAGAGTATTCTGTGTATCTGAACATCTGTGCAAGCATATCCATGTGTAAATCTCCAATAAAGTGGTAGTCCAAGAGCAAGCCCAATTATGCTGAGTGAAATAAGTCAATCACAGGACAAATATTGTATGAGACCACTACTGTAAATACTCAAGAAAAGGTTTACATACAAAAAGAAACAATCTTTAAAGGTTACGAGGGAGGGGAGGGGTGGGAATGGAAAATCGCTTAATAGACAACAGATACGTGAAAGCTTTGGTGAAGGGTAAGACTATACACAATACTTGGGAAGCCAGCACAACCTGTACAAGGCAAGGTCACAGACATATCCAAACCCCCCGAGGGACCAAACTGCTGGGCTGAAGGCTGTGGGGACCATGATCTCCAGAATATCTAGCTCAACTGGCATAACATAGTGTATAAAGAATACATTCTACATTCTACTTGGTAAGTATCATCTGCGGTCTTAAAAGCCTGTGAGTGGCCATCTAGGATACTGCACTGGTCTCACCCCTTCAGGAGCAACGAAGAATGAAGAAAACTAAAGATACAAGGGAAACATTAGTCCAAAGGACTAATGGACCACATCTACCACGGCCTCGAACAGACTGAGTCCAGTACAACGAGATGGTACCTGGCTACCACTACTGACTGCTCTGACAGGGATCACAATAGAGGGTCCCAGATAGAGCCGGAAAAAAAAAAACATAGAACAAAATTCTAACTCAAAAAGAAAGACCAGACTTGCTGGCCTGACAGAGACTGGAGAAACCCTGAGAGTATGGCCCCTGGATGCCCTTTCAGCTCAGTAACGAGTTCACTTCTGAGGTTCAACCTTCACCCAAAGACTGAACAGACCCATGGAACAAAATAGGACTAAAGGGGCACACCAGCCCTGGGGTAGGGACTGGAAGACAGGAGGGAAAAGGAAAGCTGGTGATAGGGAACCCAGCGCTGAGAAGGGAGAGGGCTGACATGTCGGGGTGGGGGGGGAAGTTGTTAACCAATGTCACAGAACAATGTGTGCACTATTTGATGAGAAATTAGTTTGTTCTGTAAACCTTCACCTAAAGTACAAAAAACAAGAGCCAGTCCAAGAGCCTGTGCACTGTTTAGTGATAGACACTGCCAAATTGCCCTGCAAAATGCAGCACCAATATATATGCTGAACATGATTCCCTACACTATTCATCTAGGATGGCCAGAAAATTAAATAAGGCAGAGAAAGAGTCATAGAGGAGTGGATACAAACAACCTTTGAGAAGAAAAGCCATAAGAAGGCCAGAAATGTCTTTTATTAATTAAGTGAACAAACTAAAATGTAGCAGACATGTTATATGGTACTGGCTTGCTATTTTTTTTTTTTTAATAATTTTTATTGTGCTTTAAGTGAAAGTTTACAAGTCAAGTCAGTCTGTCACATGTAAGCTTATATATACCTTACTCCATACTCCCACTTACTCTTCCCCTAATGAGTCAGCCTGCTCCCTCCTTCCAGCCTCTCCTTTCGTGATGGTTTTGCCAGTTTCTAACCCTCTCTACCCTCCCATCTCCCCTCCAGACAGGAGACGCCAACACAGTCTCAAGTGTCCACCTGATACGAGTAGCTCACTCTTCGTCAGCATCTCTCTCCAACCCATTGTCCAGTCCCTTCCACGTCTGATGAGTTGTCTTCGGGAATGGTTCCTGTCCTGGGCCAACAGAAGGTTTGGGGACCATGACCGCCGGGATTCTTCTAGTCTCAGTCAGACCATTAAGTCTGGTCTTTTTATGAGAATTTGGGGTCTGCATCCCACTATTCCTGGCTTGCTATTTGTTCACAAGAATTTAAGTGTTGATGTTTCCTTGAGGTACTTGTAAAAGAAGATATTAAAAGAAATAAATTTCTTTTCAAGGGGAATAAGTGAGCAACCTGTATCGCAGATTCTATGAATCCCAAGAGTTCCAGTTCCGAGGTCAGGACTTAATAACATGTATGGCCAAATTCCTCCACATATAATCCAGTCACTTTCACCCAGACGTGGTTATCAGCACAGTGAAATGTGAATTTAGTTCTTCATCCTCAGCACTGGCAAAGAATCCTTATTAATTCAGCTGTTTATCCCCAAATTAAACAGGATAGTGCACGATTCCAGAGGTAATATGAAGTGTTAATAAACAAAGCAGCAGCTCTTGGAAGTATTTTTTTTTTTTCTTAATTAAATAACTGATATAATGTCTAGCAAGTAGTCAGTAAATTAGTGCTTATTAAATTCAGGGCATCTACTTTGAGAATTACCATCTTACTTTAATGGGAAGTATTGGCAAGGCACCATGTAAACACCAGGCAACTCTGTGATATGTGTGTATGGGGAGGGCACATGAGTTTCTAAACACAAAAGAAATATACATAAAAAGTTCTTATTTTACTTTCCTATTATTTGGAGCCCTGGTGGCACAGTGGTTAAGAGCTATGTCTGCTAACCAAAAGGATGGCAGTTCAAAGCCACTAGCCACTCCTTGGAAACCCTACTGGGCAGTACTACTCTGTCCCATAGGGTTGCTATGAGTTGGAATCAATTTGAAGGCAATGGGTTTTTTGGTTTTATTACTTGGTATTATCAAACCAAACCCATTGCTGCTGAGTTGGTACCGCTGGTGGATTCGAACTGCTGACCTTTTGGTTAGCAGCCCCGCTCTTAACCACTGCGCCACCAGGCTCCACTTGGTATTATAAATACTTATTATATCCTCAGTTGTAGCATGATATCACATTGGGAGAGGGAACAATATTTTGGTTTGACATTGAAATGTGGAAAAAAAATTTCACATTTGGGAAGCCAGAAACAGTACACCTAATGCCATGTATTTGTTTTCAGCAGAAGCTCCTTCTCATTTTATGAGAGAAGTGAGAAAATAAACCCAGGAACAATCAATATGAGACTATTCCCAACACCATTCTTTCCTCTCCTCACCCAAGTAGATCAACCACACTCCACACAAAATCTCTTAAGAAAACTGCCCCCCCCATTTCTTGTTATCAAAGAATCACACACACACACACAAAAAAATTAGAGTGGTCTTCTAGCCTTGTTCTCACCACACCAAAAATTATCTATAGGACCCAACTCCAGACACTGACTCAGAACAGATCGTTCCAGGTGTCCAACAGGGTGATCAACTGGAAAAGGGAGGAAGAGTTGAACTAAACAAAAAAATTATATAAGAGGCCCCCGAATTCTTCCACTAATAAAGAAACCCTTACCTGGCAGGCATACGGTCTGGGCAGGCCCTTTAAGGCTGGTGTAGCTGAAAGAAAACTTCAAGTCTTCTAGGTGGTGGCAATTCTACTTAATGAAGTTCAACCCCCCACTTACCAAACTGAATTAAACAGATTAGTAGATAAAAATTTTACACTGAGAGTTTTCAAATAAAAAATTTAAACCAAAGAAAAACAAATATTCCAATTACAATTAAAAGAGGCATGCCTCACACTTAGATGAGATAATGACATCCTTCTATACAATCTACTGTTTTCAAGACACACAAGAATCTGTATCTTTGACCTGAGATTGGTAGTAAGTGGCAATCAATCAAGGAGAAAAAAACAAATGACTACCCGGAACCAAAAATCAAATCCAAAGATATTCAATTTAACACCGTGATTGCTCATTCTGTCAAGAACAAAGTAAAGCAATGTTTGGCTTGGTTGCTATGTTAAACAGCAAACTACTATGACATAAAAGAAAGTAACGGCTCCCAATTGGCTGTGGACAGTCTGGTAACCAAAGTTCACAATCGCTGGTTACTGCCCATACCTGTCAGAAAAGTTTATGCAATCAGATCATGTAATTCAAATATCTTCCAAAAGTAGTTTTTTAAACCGATGTCCAATGTTCTTGAGAATTCCATACAATTTATAATTAACCTAATCACTTCTACAGATATCTCATGTCTATAAATTTTGAAACTTTCACAGTTGACATTAATTTAGTTAATTCAATACATCTTTATATAATATTTGGCAATAAAGAAGATACTGTTATCTTCATCCTTTATCCTGTGATAAAATCACAACCTTTAATTCCCACCATACTTGGAGGAGATGAAAAAAACTTATTCAAAAAGTTTGTAATGCCTAACAAATAGTACTGATGCCTTTGAATTATGGTGTTGGTAAAGAATACTGAATATACCATGGACTGCCAGAGGGACGAACAAATCTGCCTCAAAAGAAATACTGCCAGAATGCTCCCTCAAAGTGAGGATGGAGAGACTTCATCTTATGTACTTTGGACATGTTATCAGGAGGGACCAGTCCCTGGAGAAGGATATCATGCTCAGTAGAGGGTCAATGAAAAAGAGAAAACCCTCAAAGAAATGGACTGACACAGTGGCTGCAACAAAGAGCTCAAACATAGCAACAATTGTGAGGATGGTACAGAACCAGGCAGTGTTTTGTTCTGTGGTACGTGGGGTCGCTATGAGTCAGAACTGACTCAACAGCGCATTAACAACAACAACAATAAAGGTTTGAAAAGGGAATGAGTGAATATATCATCATCCAGATGAAATGACCTCAAGCATTTTTACTTCTCTTTGTGAAGATTCCATATTTACCAAGTGATCATTTGATTGGCATATCATAGTATTTACTAGCTGTATGATCTCAGGTAAGTGAACTAAAACAAAAAAAAAAAATCTCTCTGTGCCTGTTTCCTCATCTGTAAAATACAGTCAAGAAAACCACACTGAAGGGTAAAAAAGTGGTATAAATAATTCAAAACAGTAAATATATATCTATATCCATAACATTATTTTGGAATCCATTATGTAATTTTGCCTATAAATTTATATCTTAGCTGAACTAAAAAGAAAATGGTATTTACATAGCCTGGACTTACATTAAAGCCATCATGGGAGTGAATTCAAATAAAAGAAGAAATCCAACGTGAGATAAACTTCTATGGATACCTTACATGAGGATAATTTAAAACTATTATCTATGTGGAAACCCTGGTGGTGCAGTGGTTAAGCACTATGGCTGCTGACCAAAGGGTCAGCAGTTTGAATCCACCAGGTGCTCCTTGGAAACTCTGTGGGGCTGTTCTACCCTTTCCTATAGGGTCTCTGTGAATCAGAATGAACTCAATGGCAACTGGTTTGGTTTGGTTTTTTTTTAATTACCTGAGTCGTAATCAACTTGATGACAACGTTTTTCTTTTTACTGTGCTTTAAGTGAAAGGTTACAATTCAGGTCAGTTTCTCATACAAAAACTTATACACACATTGTTATGTGATCCTAGTTGCTCTCCCTGTGATGTGACAGCACACTCCCCTCCATCCTGTATTCCCTGTGTTCATTCAACCAGCTCCTGTCCCCCTCTCATCTCACCTCTGGACAGGAGCTGCCCACATAGTCTCATGTGTCTACTTGAGCCAAGAAGCACACTGCTCACCAGTATTATTTTATGTCTTATAGTCCAGTCTAATCTTTGTCTGAAGAGTTGGCTTCAGGAATGGTTTTAGTTTTGGGCCAACAGAGTCTGGGGGCCATGTCCCCTGGGGTCCCTCCAGTCTCAGTCAGACCATAAAGTCTGGTCTTTTTACTAGAATTTGAGTTCTACATCCCACATTTCTCCTGCTCCATCAAGAATTTTGTGTTGTGTTCCCTGTCATTGGTGGTAGCTGGGCACCATCTAGTTCTTCCAGTCTCAGGCTGATGCTCTGGTTTATATGGCCCTTTCTGTCTCTTGGGCTCATATCTTCCTTGTGTCTTTGGTGTTCTTCATTCTCCTTTGCTCCAGGTGGGCTGAGACCCATTGCTGCATCTCAAATGGCCACTTGGCTAGCTTTTAAGACCCCAGAGACCACTCACTTTTTTTTTTTTTAATATAATAATTCCTCTCAACAGCATCCTCTTGAGGCCCAAGCTTAGCCATGAAGTTCTTTTAAAGGAAAATCTCTAAATGCCATTTGGAAATAAAAGATGAGAACAAACGAGATGCCAAAGGTAAATTCATCTAGACCTGGAACACCATGAGAGAATCATCCAAGTGAGGATTTTTCCTCCCACAGATGTGAGGATCCATTACTGTATCCTAATGGACTAGAAGTGATATCAGCCTGACTGCCAGTTCAACTTACTTCATAAAATCAAGGTATTCTTGAAAGGTTATATAACAATTTCAGTACCAGAAAAGATCTGAATCACCACTGTGTCTAAACCCTTTGATTTTGTAAAAGAAACTGAGATCCACAAAAGTTGCCACATGTCTGTCAAACTATATAATAAAATAAATATTTAAGTATTAGGATGTTCACTATTTAAATAATCCAGTTTTCTAAATATGTAAGGAGCCCTGGTGGTACAGTGATTAAAGCATTTGGCTGCTAACTAAAAGGCTGGCGGTTTGAATCTACCAGCCACTCTGAGGAAGAACAATATAGCAGTCTGCTTCCGTAAAGATTTATAGCCTTGGAAACCCTATGGGGCAGGTCCATTGTGTCCTATAGGGTCTCTATAAGTTGAAATCGACTCAACGGCAGTGGGTTTGATATTTGGGTCCTCCTATACTTCTTGTAAAAAGAGATTTTAATGTATTCATTTTGCTTAAATTGGGCCACATCTATGTGTCTGCTATGTCTTAGAGTTCAATACTGTATAACTTCAGATAGACTAAAAATAAAATCACAGTCCTCTGGGATATAACTTAACTCCCATACCAGCCACTCCATGGCACCATACATGAACTCACATCTCCAGTTGCTCTAGCAGCTATGCTCTAGCCTATTCGTCAGCTCATACATAAAACCATGTGCCTTCCTCAAAGCTGTTCACACTATTCTGAAAGCCAGAGATGGCCTCCTATCTCCTATCTGAATCCTTTCCATCATTCCTGATCCAAGTCAAGCCCTACCCTGCCTTGAAAGAATTTCCTAATCCCCCCAGTTCACTGTGAATTCCTATCATACTTATTGTCACTTTCTTGGCAATTAACAAATGTTATTTCAGGGCCTCTTACCTGGCAACTAACATCCGATGCCCAGAAGTAGAATTCTTCTGTGTATGTCTTTCCCAACTGAAGATTTGCATTCAATAGGTCTAGTGAGACCTAGGAAAGGTATTTTTTTTTTTTTTAAACTTATGAGCTAGGTAGCCTCTGATCAAATGAAGAAGAAAACAGCTGGTAGTAAGAATAAGATTTTTCTTCTTCATTAAAACGTCTTTTAATGCTGTTTAAGTTTCTTTTCAATCATAAAATTACTTAAAGACTAGAAAGGAAAAAAATGTTATGTTGCATACCCTTTAACACAGCAATTCCATTTTGGGAATCAATCCTAAGGAATCAATGTGATCAGTACATAAAGATTTATGTACAAGGATGCTCATCACAGCATAATTTATAGTGCAAAAATTTGGGAAAAAATAAGTTATTAGTAAGGAGTTAGCCAAATAAAATATGATGTATTCAAATAAAGATTAGTTTTTATTCACACAAAATCTATACCATACTAATGAATTAAAAAAAATTTTTTTAAAAGCAATATTTTAAAATGATCCAATTTTTGAAAAGATATAAACATCTATGTGCATATACACATTTAGAGAAATGTCCAATAAGATATTTGGCAAAATGTTAACTGTAGTTAACAGCATGGTGATATTTTGGGCAATTTTTACTTTTCTGTTTTTTTTCATGAGTTATTCTATAATCAGAAAAAACAAATATTTTCATTCTGAAAAAATAGTTTGGATTTTGAAATTACACACAATTGTTGTTAATGATTTGTGTGTATAGTGCTCTTATTTACTATCATCACCATTTTAAGGAGTGACACGCTAGCTCCTGAAGGGTAGTAGTCCCTAACAACACATCAAAGTTGACATGCCCCAGTGGCACAAACTGTTAAGCACTCACCAACTAAATAAGAGGTTTGCAGTTCAAATCCACTCAGAGGTGCCTCGTAAGAGAAGCGTAACTATCTGCTCCTGAAAGGTCACTACCTTGAAGATGGAGCGCAGTTCTACCCTGCCACGTGGGGTTGCTGTGAGTAGGAACTGAGTTGATGACAACTGGAAAACAGGTCATGATAAAGACCACACATTTTGTTATTTTCATAATCTTTGCTACTTCCAAGGTAAGTCAATTTTATGTAATGAAACCCAGATCTGTATCAAACTTCACCAGCTTTTCCAAGACCCAATGCAATAGATCCAACTGCCTGCCTGCTTAGGCAGCCTTTCCTAAATGTCAATACATCCAAAGCCAAACACTATCTTTTTTCCCAAACCAGCTCCTCATGACTGCTTTATATCTGTTAATGGACCAATCGATCATTCATCTGGGCTTAATATCAAAAAGTTATCTTTCATTCCTTGCCTACTGTCTACCCTACTCAAAGTGGCTCTACACATCCTCAAATGTCTCCATGCCTACTCTTTTCTAGTCCTACTGCCATCATCCCAGTTCACAATAGCATCAATTCTTATTCAGACAATTAGAAAAGGCTAACTCCTCCATACCTCCAGCTCTTTTCTTACCAAATTTATACTATATGATACCATTTAGCTACTTTTACAACTATCAATATGCAGATGATGTAAAAATTGATTACTTCAAGCCCTGACTTCACTTCGAGCTCCACTAGTATATCTGCCTACTGAACATACTTAGCTTCATTCGCATCTCAAATTGAACATATCTAAAATTAACTCCTGATTTCTGATCTTCCTTCCAAATTCCATGCCTACTCCTCTCATTCCTCTCCACACCCCTACACCCCAGTTCAGTAAGTGGCACCTCTACCCATCCAGTTGTTTGAGCCAGAAACCTGGAAGTCATTCTTGACACCTTCCTCTCCTTCAACCTCCACATTCAATCTATAATTAAATGGAGTCTTTCCTTAACATATTTCTCAAATCCATCTACTTTTTTCCATCTCCTCTATCAGCAAGTTCCACCTTACTTAAGATTCTTATCTAAGTGGTCTAAGATGCAGCCCAGGCATGAGGTGATTCTAATATGCAGTTAAGGTGAGAACCTGTGCTGTACAGGATCTGGACTCCCATCACCCTCTCTGGCCTCATTTCTACTTTATTTGCTCACTTAACCTATAACTACACTGGCCTTCTTGTTGGTTCCTTGAACATGTCAGGTACATGAATGCCTCATGGCTTTTGCTCTTGCTCTCCCGTCTGGAGTGCTCCTTCCATTAGAAATCTGTATGGTTCAGTCATATTACCCTTTCCCCCAGTTATTAAAATTTTGTAGTAAAATATATATAACAAAGAAATTGTTATTTCAACCATTTTTAAGTGTACAGTTCAGTGACATTACATTCACTATGTTGTGCAATCACCTCCATTTCCAAGTTTTTCATCACCACAAACAGAAACTCAGTACCCCTTAAGCAATAATTCCCCATTCTCCCTGCAGCTCCTAATAACCACTAATAAACTTTTGCCCCTAGGCATTTGCCTATTCTAGTTATTGCATGTGAGATCATATGACATTTGTCCTTTTGTGTTTTATTTCACTTAGCACAATGTTTTCAAGGTTCATCCACATCACTGCATGTACCAGAATTCCACTTCACTTTATGGCTAAATAATATTCCATTGTGTGTATATATCACATTTGGTTTACCCATTCATCTGTTGGTCAACATTTGGGTTGACTGCCACTTTTTACCTCTGTGAATAATGCTGCAATGAACACTGGTGTACAAGTATGTGTTTGTATCCCTACTTTCAAGTCTTTTGGATATATATGTAGGAGTTGAACTGCTGAGTCATATGGTAATTCTTTAATAACTTTTTGAGGAAATGCCAAGCTGTCTTCTACAGTGGCTACACCATTGTATATTCCCACCAGCAAGCAAGAGGGTTCCAATTGTTCCACATCCTAACCAACACTTGTTATTTTTGTGATATCATTTCCCATTTCTCTGATAATGGCCATCCTAGAGGGTATGAAGTGGTATCTCATCGTGGTTTTGATTTGCATTTCCATGATGACTAATAAGGAAACCCTGGTGGTGTAGTGGCTAAGAACTAAGGCTGCTAACCAAAAGGCTGGCAGTTCGAATCCACCAGGCAATCCTTGGAAACCCCATGAGGCAATTCTGCTCTCTCCTGTAGGGTCGCTGTGAGTTGGAATCGACTCGATGGCAGCAGGTGTATGTGTGAATGACTAACAATGTTGTGTATCTTTTCATTTACTTACTGACCATTTGTATGTCTTCTTTGGAGAATTGTCTATTCAAGTCCTTTGCCCATTTTTTAATTGGGTTGTTTTTCTTCTTTTGTCGTTGAGTTACAGGACCTCTTCATATAACCTGAGTTAAATCCTTATCAGATATATGGTTCCCAAATATTTTTCCCCATTTCAAATACTACCTTTGTAGTGGTTTAGTGAGGCCTTCCCTAGCCATTCTATCTAAAATTGCATCCTCCTGCCCAATACTCCATTATCCCTTTTTTGGTCTTTATTTTCCTCTTTGGGACTCATCACCTTCTAATATACCATATTTTATTTGTTTATTGCCTGAATATATGCTCCATGAGAGCAGGGATTTTTATCTGTTTTATTCCTCAGCTGTATTCTCAGCATCTAGAACAGTGTCTGGCACACACCTGATGCTCAATTAATATTTGTTAACTCCTCGGCTTTTCTGACCTTCCCCAACTAAATTTAATCTCCCTGTTTTTCTCCCTAATAGTAATTTATTCCTTTCCTTCATAGCATTTACAACTTATATTTGTGTTGTTGTAAATTTGTGTTTACTTGTTGAAGGGTCTTCCCACTCCATGAGAGTAGGGTTTTTATTTGGTTTGCCATTGTACACCGTGCCTTGTGCTATACATGGCACAAAGTAGCTATTCCATAGAATATTCAACAGATGAATGAATGAATGAACGTGGTCAAATAAATTTTCTGAAAGCTCACTCTGATCATGTTATTTCTTTAATTAAAAACTTTGAATAATTCTATTATGAAAACATTCTGCATCCCACTTTGAAATGTGGCGTCTGGGGTCTTAAATGCTAACAAGCGGCCATCTAAGATGCATCAATTGGTCTCAACCCACCTGGAGCAAAGGAGAATGAAGAACACCAAGGTCACACGATAACTATGAGCCCAAGAGACAGAAAGGGCCACATGAACCAGAGACTTACATCATCCTGAGACCAGAAGAACTAGATGGTGCCCGGCCACAACCGATGACTGCCCTGACAGGGAGCACAACAGAGAATCCCTGAGGGAGCAGGAGATCAGTGGGATGCAGACCCCAAATTCTCATAAAAAGACCAGACTTAATGGTCTGACTGAGACTAGAGGAATCCCGGCGGTCATGGTCCCCAAACCTTCTGTTGGCCCAGGAAAGGAACCATTCCCGAAGACAACTCATCACACATGGAAGGGACTGGACAATGGGTGGGAGAGAGATGCTGATGAAGAGTGAGCTACTTGTATCAGGTGGACACTTGAGATTGTGTTGGCATCTCCTGTCTGGAGGGGAGATAGGAGGGTAGAGAGGGTTAGAAACTGGCAAAAATCGTCACAAAAGGAGAGACTGGAAGGAGGGAGCAGGCTGACTCATTAGGGAGAGAGTAAGTGGGAGTATAGAGTAAGGTGTTTATAAGCTTATATGTGACAGACTGATTTGATTTGTAAACTTTCACTTAAAGCACAATAAAAATTATTACAAAAAAAAAAAAAAAAAAAACTTTGAAAGTTCCCATCATTAAACCCAAACTGCCTGGCCTTGGTAGAAGACCTTCCATGTTCTGGGCCAATTTACTTTCCAGTCTGATTTCCCATTACTCTATGTATCCTTTGCTTCAGTCATACAACACTGTTTGTTATTTCCAGTACATACCCCATACTAACAAACACTGCATTTCCCCACCTCCACATATTTGCTCATGAAATTCCTTCTGCCTGAATTCCCTTCCCCATTTCTGCCAATTCTAGCCTTTATAATACCTGCCCTTCCAAGCCCAGTTCAAATGTAATCTTCGCAAAGGTTACCTCATCCCAACTTCCCCAAATGAACATCTGTTCCTCTTTTAAACACCAAAATATAAAATACTGGTTTAATCCCCACTCATTTCTGAACACACCCTTCTCCCACTTTTTCCAATCCCCTTTACTTACAGTCATTCTATAGATATTTGTTGAAATGTCAGTTATCACCACTACTCCTTTCTCCCAGTCACAATACATACTCAAATTGCTATGGGGTGGAGGGAGGGGGAAATGTTTCTCTTTAGCAAGACCTTTTAATAATCAAAAGATATAAAACTGGAACAGTAAATTCCCAGCCATAACCCTCCTTTTCTATGCTTCTTCTGGAAAGTCAAGGGCTTCCCAAATACAACTTTTGGAGCTCAGATTTTTTAATGTATTCAACTGCTTGAAAAAATGTTAAGCTGTATATGCTACTATGACAACACAAATTCCATACAATTTATTAAAATGGGTTATCCTTCTAAGATTATCACATACATGAAAGCATACCTGGCTGAAAACCAGAGTACCTTAAACTCTGATGCTTGAAGATAATTCCTAAAAAAGCATTTCTGTTCAATGAGAAATCTGAAACTTCTTGTGATCTTTAAAAATATCCCATTATTTCTATATCATGTTAAGTGATGTTAAGTGACCACTAACAATCCAGTAAAATCCTACTTGCATCTCAAGTAATAGACCTTTGTTTCCCCACCTACACCCTCTCTTCAAGTCGTAGTTCTCTAACTGTGGTCCATGCATCCCTGAAGGTCACTAAGACCCTTTCAAGGTGTACATAAAATCAAACTATTTTCATAAAAATACTATAAAATTATTTCCTTTTCATTGTGTTGACATTTGCACGGATGTGCAAAAGTAATAAGGGGTAAAAACTGCTATCTTAGCACAAAGTAATGACATCCAACTGTATTAGAATCATTGTCCTTCACCATCATGCGCTGGTGGGTTAAAAAAAAAAAAGAAAAAAAGCCCATTTCACTTAAGAATGTCCTTGATGAAACAGTAAAAGAAAAATTAATTTTATTAAATCTGAATCCTGGAGTACATGTTTTTTAAATATTCTGTGTGATGAAATGGGAAATACGCACAAAGCCCTCCTGCAGGATACTCAGGTACCACGGCTGTCTGCAGGAAGAGCACCTGTGACTGTGTCTGAGTTGTGAGCTGAACTAGCTGCTTTTTTTAGGGAACGCTACTTTTACATGAAGGAACAATGGACCAACTGTCATTCAGACATGGGTATCTACCAGACAGTTTCTGTAAATGGAGTGTGTCACTTCAAGGAAAGCAACGGACAGTATTTGTTGCCAATGATAAAATCCAAGCTTTTAATCAAAAATATAGAATTTTGGAAAACTTGTATGTGCCATGGTAAGCTTGCGCAATACTTACAGCCTTTTCTGATGAGATAGGTGGTGATATTAATTCATGTGGTTTTTTTGATACCGCATTATGAAATGTGTCAATAATTGGAAGAGTTACATAACTCAACGAACCAATACTTCCCAAATGACCAATATGTGGTTTTATAAAATCACGTATGGGTATAAGATCCAGTCTAAGTCCAAGACTGATCAATGGGTTTTAATGTAACAGTAACACCAATAATGCTTTTAGATTCCACACTGAAACCTAACTTATTAGAAACCACAACTTTTCAAGTTTTGGTGTAGTATCAGAGAAGATATGCACAATTATCTGAAAAGGCTATAAGATACTCCTCCTTTTTCCAACCACATAGCCTTGTGAGGCCATATTTTCCTCCTATACTTTAATTAAAAGAATCTATCACATCAGATTGAATGGAGAAGCAGATATGAGAATCTAGCTGTCTTCTACTAAGCCAAATATTTAAGAGATTTGCAAATATGTAAAAATATGCCACTTTCTCACTAATTTTTGAAAAAAATTACTTTTCATAAAAATGTATTATTTGTTAATATTAAATTGGTTTATTATTTGTTATTTTTATATTAATAAATATTTTAATTTTTTTTTTTTCAGCTTTAATTTCTAATTTGGTAAACAAAAGCTCTCTGGGGTCCTCAATAATTTTTAAGAGTATAAAGGAGTCCTGAGATCAGAACTTTTGAGAAGGACTGCTCTAAGGGAATCTACCTCTGACTCCAGCCACCTCCAAAATTGCTCTGTTTGTACCAAATCTTCCCCACTCCCATCCTCAAGGTGAGTTGAACCTGGGCACTCATCTGGCCAGGAAAAATCAATCCTCAGACTGACAATCAGACCTCTCTCAGGAATCTGAATGAAGACTTATGAAGACACTAGAGTCCATTAACTCACCGCTGAGATCTGGTGGTTCCACTTTTCCTTGCATTCTACAACAGCTATTTCCTTTTGATAAATCTCCTTTTATATGAGCTATTTTAAATATGTTTCTTTTCTTTATGATCAAGATAGCCTTAACACCATAAAATCTCAATGCCTTCACCAAAAGTGTTTTTTATTCGGTGTCTTGGATACCAAGTTATAACAAAATTTCTCTCAATCAACGATTATATCCCTATAAAAGTGGAAAGCACTCCAACAAAACAAAACATTGAATGGCAATTATAGGCTCATTCAGAACAAGGGACATATTTAACGATCAGCTGCTAGATCGGGAGGTTTGATCTTTCTCCCTGTTCTTGGAGAAGGTTGTTATATATCATGTCAATATACTTTAGACAGCAAACGCCTTCATTAAAATGGACCAATCTGACATCGTTTTTCAGGGATCCTGATGAATAGAAAAAGATAAGGTAGTGAGATTTGCCCTACCAGATATGAAAAATATTATAAAGCTATGATAATTAAGACAGGGCAGTACCAGCAAAAGACAGACATGCAGACCAATGGTACAGAACAGAGAAAGTAAATACAAACCCTTGTCTATATGGAAACATATACGTGGCCTTACGAAGTAGTAGGGGGCAGATGAACTACTCAATAAATGATGCTGGAGCCCCAGGTTATTCTTAAGGAAAAAAACTAGATCTCTACTTCACATCGAACATCAAAATAAATTCCAGGTGGATTAGAGACCTAAATGTGAAAAGAAAAACTTTTAGAAGAAAATATAGAATGTAAGTTTATTACCTCAGTATGGGGGGAAATTGTTCATTAAGACACAACAAATACAAACCATAAAGGAAAAACATAATAAATCTGACTATATAAAAGTCTAAGGTTCGATAAAAGATAAAATAAAGTTAAAAAGCAAATTAAAACAAAGAGATAGCACTTTATACACATTACATTGAAAAATATTAAAGTCTTATACACCAGCTGTTTGTCAGGATGTGGTATAATCAGAAGTCCACTACAATTTTTGATGGAATTGTACATTAGTATAACTTCTTTAGAAAACAAATTAGCAATAGTCAGTAAAGCCAAAGATGTTTATAACCTATGACCTTGGCAATCCCACTTCTACGTGTATACCTAGAGAAATTCTGGCACACATTCACAAAGAGTTGGGCACAAGAAGGTTTATTGAAGGATTCTGTATAAGGACAAAAAACTGGAAATACCTCAAATGTCTATTAACAGCAAATAGATAAATAATAAAATACCATACAGCAGTTTAAATGAAATCAAGTTGCATGTCTATTAACAGGAAATGGATAAATAAACTATGGTACAGTATATTCATAAAATACTATACAGCAGCTTGTCGAGTCCTGGTGGCACAGTGGTTAAAGTACTCAGCTGCTAACTGAAAGGCTGGCAATCGAACCCACCAGCCACTGCACGGGAGAAAGATGTGGCAGTCTGCTTCCGGAAAGATTTACAGACTTCAGAAACCCTATGGGGCAGTCCTACTCTGTTCTATAGGGTCACTTTTAGTCGGAATCGACTCATCAGCAGTGTAGTTTGGTTTGGGATACAGCAGTTTAAACGACTGCAGTCAAGTTGTATGCATCAATCTAAGTAAATCCAAAAATGATACTGAGTACAAATTCAAGGTACAAAATGGTACATCTTGGATTCTAGCATTTATCTCAAGTTTGAAAATGACAGACACCCATGGGAATAACAAACACCAAATTCAAGATAGCTGTTACCTCTTAGGACTGGAGAACAGGCGTACACTAAGACTTCACTGTTTCTGTAATACTCTATTTATTACTAAAACAAATCTGAGCACATATATAACAAAATGCTAAGATTTGATAAAGTTGGGTGATGGGCATATGAGCAATATTTTTATCTGTTTATTCTACATGTATGGGGTATTTTATGATTTAAAATTTAAGGCAGCACCAATGATTTTCCACCTTTAAAAACTGTCATTTTTATTTGCAGCAAATGTTTACACGGCTACTTGTTTCTAAATACCAAAGAAAGGAGTATATAAACCTCAATTTACGAAGATGAATAATTACATACATTTTTTTCTCTTACTAAAAATAAATTAATTAAAAATAAGAGAAATCAGAGGCCTTAGAACTACTGCAAGCATGTAGCAGGTACCATGGCAGGAAGATCTAAGCCAACAGCTTCTTAAAAAGAAACAGCTAAGAGTAAAGGTCTCCATGGTCAGATAAGGGTTACCGTCTGAACACTTCATTCCCACTCTGAGGTCTGCATCCAAACCTCCCAAAGCTGCATGACCAGCTTTGCCACAGAGGGCAGCTAGGCAACTCCTGCATGTTCTATTAAAATGTGACCATAGTTGTAAGAATGAAGACCCAAGCTTTTCCTAAAGAGGCTGGACTTTAAAATTTCTTTTCTTGTAATGGGAGCTTGTCAAAAACAAAAGTAAAAGAAGCTACTGGATCCTACTAGCAAATCTGTCAGCAGTGACTTTCAGAGTGGCTTGCCAGGCCTGAAAACAAACACAAGAAACAGGTGTTCATCCCTGAATACACAACCAGAATTTAATATGGGGCCAGTATTATTATGAAACCAGGTTGACAAGAGCTTTATGAAGTCTGGAAGTAAATATGACAAGATGGTAAAAAGAAAAATGAATTTCTGATAAATATCAGAATACTGTTACTGTCTAGCTTTGCATAACTTGAGATCAGATAAGATTACTCAAAATACCACTACATGGTAAAAGTCTAATAAAACATTTTTTGCTAAGGTTACAATGCAGTTCCACCGTGTCTTTTGTTTCCGTTAACCTTCATTAGTGTGATGGATTTTCAGAAAGCACTGTGCATACACCGACATTTCTCCTGAGTCTATACAGTTCATATTATAAACTCACAGGATTCAGCACTGTTCTAAACTCAGGCTTAAGACAGCTAGGTATCAGAGTTCGTGGCCTATCTGAAATTTTTCCCTAATTAAAAGCAATTTCTCTCACTCTCTTTTCATGATAAAAATCTAGTGATAATGGGGAAAAAAATGCTACTACAGCATAATCTTATGTAACACTCTGTAAGGCAGGAGGAAAGACAAACGCGTACTTGTGCATATACACACAAAGATGTTTGTATGTAGCTATCAAAATCCGACATCCCAACAAAGCTTATAAACACACAATTTAAGTCTCTAAATTTTATCCTGTGTACCTTTCATCTCAGAAAAACAGCAGAATCACTAATAAGAAACATGAAATTCCCTTCTACAGTTAGTTTCATATTAAAAGGAGGGGAAAGCAATGCTCTCTTTCGGAGATCCTACCCTCTTTCACAAGAAATCTTGTGGGTTGCAGGATCCAGAATCCAGCAATGCCACAGGCACAAAAGTGAGTCAAACACTAAGAGCCTTGTGTTAAAATAAAGGCATCTTTAGTTTTAGAATTTGGTTCCAGAAGCTCCATAAAGGAGGTGAAAAACAATTTATTGAAAGGGAAGAAAATGTGATGTTTATAAGGTACAGAGGTGAGGGTTTCACATCTAGGACAGGAAAAATACAAAGCGAGCCAGGAACTTCTTGCGCCAGAAAGCAAGGAGTGCTCATTCACCAAGCTTGAAGGGGTTCCACAGGTCAAATACGGGACATTTTGAGCATCAGAAAGAATGTCTATAATTGTTGATGAAACGCAGAATGAAAACCCATGAGTTCATAATGATACTAAAACAGAGAGAGAGAAAGAGAAACTATTCATTTACTACCATTGGAGGTGACTATGATACCATCTCCTTACTCAGAAAATTGTTAAAGGGAAGAATTAGGAATTTACCACAACTTTCTACATAGAAATTCTAATTTATTCCTAATTGATGAGGGAAATTTTTATAGACAAATGAACACTAATCTTTGTAAAAGGACTCACAAAATTAGAAAAATCACCATTTTGCACCAACCAATGGTTCAGGCAAGGATCATCAATAGAGCTAACATCTGAAAGGTTGCTAAAGAAGTTAAACAGTATGGTGCCAAAGTGTCACCACCCTACAGATGACGTGGTAGTTACACAGAAAAAATACTGTCTTCATATTGGAGAGATCTGGTATTTACCACCTTAACGAATGACCGAACAAGTTCAGCAGCACTGACAGTGGGGCATTATGACATATCGCTCTCCTGTTGTGATACAGTATGAGGCACACAGCAACGCCTCTGAAGTATTCTTACCAAAAGTCTTCAACCTAAATCTAATCAAGCCTTAACTGCCAGATTACAAAAAAAAAAAAAATTACAGGGATAAAGGCACAAATTAAACAATACCACAAGGAAACAACAAGAAAACTCCAGAAGTAATATATTCTCAAGACAACTGTCCTGGTCTCTTAAAAAAGCCAGTATCATGAGGCTTCTAAATAAACTGTTTGCGATTTAAAAAGAGATTAAAGAAACATTACAAATATAAACATCCTGGTTTGGAGGAAAAAAAATACAAACAGCTAAAAAAGTCACCTTTGAGACAACCGGGGATACCTGAACATGAACTGGACATCAGACGGTAATAGAAAATTCCCATTAATTCCCTTAACTGTGATAATGTATTATAAGAACAATTAAGTAAAACAGTGTCTTTATTTTAAGGAGATGCGTCTAAAGTGTTTAAGAGTAAAGCGTCATGACATCTGCAATATAAAGATATAAAAAGCCCACTGTCGTCGAGTTGATTCTGACTCATAGCGACCATACAGGACAGAGTAGAACTGCCCCATAGAGTTTCCAAGGAGCGCGTGGCGGATTCAAACTGCCGACCTTTTGGTTAGCAGCTGTAGCACTTAACCACTACGCCACCAGGGTTTCCTATAAAGATATACATACATTTTATATATAGACACTTATGTACACACACGTGAACGTATACAGATAACTAAATATGACAAAATGTGAACAATGAAATCTCGGTGATGGGTACCCTATGATGGGTATAAAGGTGGTAATTGTACAATTCTTTCAACTTTTTGTATGTTTAAACTTTTCCACTTAAACGGTTGTTAGAAAAAAAAATTGGTTCAAACTGCACCTCCAGGAAGGCCTCCCAAATGAAATGAAAGCTCCTCTAAATGCTGTTGTTCTTAGCTGCCATCCAGTCGGCCCCGACTCATGGTAACCCCGTGCACAAAGGAACAAAACAGAACCACTGTGATCCATAGAGTTTTCATTGGCAAGTTTTCAAAAACAGATTGCCAGGGCTTTCTCCTCAGTCCACCTTAGTCTGGAAGCTCCGCTGAAACCTGTTCAGCATCACAGCAACACGCAAGACTCTACAGAGAGACAGGTGGTGGCTGTGAATAAGGTACAGTAGCCAGAAATCAAACCCAGGTCTTCTGCATGGAAGGTGAGAATTCTACCACTGAGCCACCAAAGCCTCGCTCTAAGCCTTAATCAGTCCTTTATATGGCCTCCTGAGCCTAGAACACAATGTGTTACTGTTCCACACTGTTTTCTAATTGTTTCATATACTGAGTAGATGTGGTTTTCCAACAAGATTGCAAGCTCCTTCAGGTATATATAAAAAAAAAAAAAAACTCATTGCTATCCAGTCCATTCCAGCTCAAGGCGACCCTACAGGACAGAGTAGAACTGTCCCATAGGCTTTCCAAGGCTGAAATCTTTATGCAAGTAGACTGCCACATCTTTCTCCCCCTTCAGGTACAGGTATCTTTTAATTCTTTTCCATTTCTTCACAGCTCAGAGTGAAGTGTTCTGCAGTCAGCAGACTTCTGAAAAGCGTTAGTACCAATACTCTGCACAAAGAAGGAACTCAGTAGAGTACCCTGAACAAGCTGGGATAGCTTTTCAATCTACACTCCTTGACAGAACAGCGGTTTACCTATATAAACAATTCTGAGTTGCAGTAATCAAAAGGAGATCATAAACCATCACGTATGGGCTTACAGAATTTCACACAGAGAAACTATCATCTAAGAGCTGGAGAAAAATTTGAATATAGCTTCTATATGTTTTCCAAGCACTATCATGGATTTGCTCTTATCCAGGCACATGATTTTATTCTCAAGATTTTATACTTCAGTCGAACAATACTCCCCACCCCCACGTGCGAAACTGTGACAGTATTTATCCACAACTCCTCCGTGTAATGACACTTACCAAGCTACATAATGAACTTTAAATCTTAGATAAAAGACTGCACAAATATCAAAATTTTTGATAACAATGTTGGTGAGAAAACAGGCACTCTACTGGCAGGAACATAAACTGGTACAACCTCAATGGAAGGCAATTTAGCAGTATCTACCAACGTTAAAAACACAGACACTTTGAGTCATACTTCCACTAGAAATTTATCCGACACTCAGGTACATAGTAAGTACGTACAAGGAATTAAGTACATACTGGAAACAACCTAAAAGTCCAAGAGTATGGTTAAATAATGATATATCTATACAATGGAATACCTGTCATCTTTCAAAAAGGAAGAAATACTGTATGTACTATATGTATGGAATGATCCCCAAGATATAGTAAGTGAAAAAAACAAAGTGCAGAACAATGGGTATAGTATCTTACCATTTGTGTAAAACAAAGGAACCAGGAAGCCCACCAAAGAATAAAAGGTATATATGCCTGTATAAACACAGACCATCTCTGGAAGGGTCAACAAGATACAGGTAACGATGGTCACCTTTGGGGAAGGGAACTAGATGGATGAAAGGGGGATGGTAGAAGAGACTTTTCACTTCCTCTCGTTGAATTCTGAATTTCGTTTCACATATACGTACACACGTTACCCATTCTAAAGAGGGATTTAAAAAAAATTAAAAGCTCTGCACCAATATAAATTATTTAATGATACTCATCTTAATCCCAAAAGCGTTTCTTTTAAATGAGTCTTGGACAAATTGAACCAGATGAAATGTTTCCAGATAAGAACAAAGCATCCCAGATGACAGAAGCCTACTGAGAAAATGAACATTTATTACCTCAGTTTCACCTCAAGATTTCACCAGAACCTGACAGAAGTCAGGACATAGGAAGCATTTAACATCTCCAAGTATCAAACTAGCCACTCTGAAGAGCTCTAAAAGGAGAAGTCACCAAAGTTCCAAATGGACACTAACCACCCCAACCCTAAGTATGATGCTGTCACAATAACTTATACTCCTCAGTCTTTGCACAAGGAAACAAAGATGAATCTCCAGCTCTTTCCCAGAATGCAGGATGATATACCAAACCAAAAACCAAACCCAGTGCTGTCGAGTCGATTGCAACTTATAGCGACCCTATATAGCGACCCTATAGGACAGAGTAGAACTGCCCTATAGAGTTTCCAAGGAGCACCTGGTGGATTCAAACTGCCGACCCTTTGGTTAGCAGTCATAGCACTTAACCACTACGCCACCAGGGTTTCTCACAGGATGATATATGTACCCCAAATTCCAGTGCTTCTTCTGTGTCATCCCTTGGCTCCAACTGTAACCATGGCAACAGGAAACAACATAAAAGACAGCTGAACCAAGAAAAGGCTAGGGTTAAATTGGGAAGTGAAAATATGTATATATGTATATATATGTGTGTGTGTATATATATATATATATATATATATATATATATATATATATATACTTTAAGGTCCAAGAACATAAGGTTCTAGAGTAAAGAACGACACCAAAAAAAAATTCTTAAGAGAAGAATACCAAGAAAAATAAAACACAAAGGAAAGAGAATAGAAAATAAGGCTCACTACTACATCCCATGGGAAACCCTGATGGCGTAGTGGTTAAGAGGTTGGCTGCTAACCAAATCCACCAGGTGCTCCTTGGAAGCCCTACTGGGCAGTTTTACTCTGTCCTATAGAGTTACTGGAAACCCTGGTGGCGTAGTGGTTAAGTGCTACCTACGGCTGCTAACCAAAGGGTCGGCAGTTCAAATCCGCCAGGCGCTCCTTGGAAACTCTGTGGGGCAGTTCTACTCTGTCCTATAGGGTCACTATGAGTCGGAATTGACTCGACGACACTGGGTTTGGTTTGGTTTGGTTTTACAGAGTAACTACGAGTTGGAATCAACTCAACGGTAAGGCGTTTGGTTTTTTGTTTTTGTTTTTTTTTTGGTTTAATATGTCCCATATTAGTTACCCAGGTGGGAGACAGAGTTGGCAGAGATAACTGAAAAACATAGAAAATGCCCTCCACCCCAAACAACTTAGCTATTTGTTTCAGTGCTATTCAGCACGCCTTTTGCTAGTAAGAGTTTATCTTTTCCCCACCCTGTTCAGATGGCAGAGGTAAACAGCAAAGTATCCACAAGAGTGGCAACACGGGAGCAAATTAAAGGACTACGTATAATCTGGCAGGTCAAAACCCAGCTCCCAGATCACTGAAATATTGTTGTACTTTAAAGTTCCTTGTTTCAATTTTTTTATCTGCCAATGCGGAAAAAAAAAAAAAATTCCCGTTACTTAAAACCTCCACTGGATGAGTTATCGTCCACCAGTAGTCTCAGATTGCTTTTGTTTTCATGTGTTCACAGTGCATCAATAATGTACAGCTAAAACGACAGCGCTAAGGAAGATCTTTAACAAAAAAGCGGCAAATGGGTCACACAAATTAGGAGGACTGGCAGATGAGAAACCTGATGTCTTCATTTACAGTTACTACCCTAAGCCCCAAACTGTGTTCTTTATCTCTACCTTATCTAGTTCTGTGGAGACAGTTTAGGATTTTACTAAAAGGAAATCCCCTTGCTTACTTTCTTACGATCTACCTTAGTACTCCCTAGAAAGGTTACCGAAAGTCCCTGACAAAATTATTGAATGAGTTGAGGCACCTACTCCTAAATTTAGGAGAGATCTGTACTATGCATACAGGACGATGGGAGTAAGGGAAAGGAAAAGTAATCCTAGAACTAGAAGTTGCAGTGACAGTTTCAAAAGAAAGGTCAGCGTGGGACACGTTGGCTCTGGGAAGCGTTTGTAACCTGGGAGTCTCTGGGGCAACACCAGATGCAAATAGTGCTTTGTCCATAAATCCCTCAAATAATTTAAATTTTCTCTTCTGGATAGAAGCAACAGACTCACTATCTGGCAAAAAGTCTAGCCCACTGCCTGGGAAGAAGGGGGGAGCGTGTTAAATAAGCTCTTTATCCCGCAGGTCCCTGCAACACAGCGATGCGCATGCGCCCCCGCGGCACCGAACAAGCACCCCTAGCGCGTTCACACTCGCGCATGCGCAGTCACCCATCTCGCCGCAGGCGACAGCTCACTATTTGGCAAGGGGGATGGGGCTGGGAAAATGATGGCGGGGGGGCTGAAGGCAGGGGGCGCGTTTGTGTCTTCTGAATGCTTGGGATTGGGAGAAGGGACGGTTGATTAGGCTCTGGCATTCGCAGGCCACGTAACCCGGGATGTGGGAAATAAAGCAGATAAGAGTATATGTGTGTGGTGGGGGGGGAGTTGTGAGGGGGTCAGTCACCTCTTAAGGGAGGCGCCCACTCCATTCCGACAGGACAACCCCCTCCCTCGACTCTCCTCCCCCCACTCACCTGAGAGCGGCGGCGACAGCTGCTGGTCCCCGTCCCCCTGCGCTCGCTTCATACTGTCCGCAACATCCGGGACCTGCGGGACCGCCGATACACAAATACACACACACTCGGAGCGCGCACACTCACACACACACACACTCCGAGACACACCGGCCGGAGCGTCATGGCGTCATCACGTCGACGCAGCGAGCGCGTACCCGCCGGGCCCCACCCCGCGCGGCCTCCTCCCCTTCTTCCCCTCTCCTCTCCTCTCTCCTCCCCTCCCTGCCTCCTGTCCCTCCTCCCTATTCCTCAAGCCTCCGCCTACCTTCCGTAGTGCGCATGCGTCCCGGGGCCTCGCCAGGGCCAGGGAAATGAGGGGAAGGAGGAGCCTGAGAAGAAAAAGGCGGGAACTAGGAGGGGGTAGCGTGCAGGGCGCGGGAGGATTGAGCCGAGGTGCGAGGACCAAATAGAGGGATGCCAAAAGGGGCAGGGAGTGGACAGCGTAACAATAAAGGTATTTAACAACAAACATATTTGGGAGCGGTGTATGGGTTAACAACTACTTTTATATCCATTAGCTAATTTTTTTTTTTTTAACGAACTCTTAGTGAACTGGTGTTTTTTTTTTTTTGGACTCTTGTGATAATGCTAGAGACCCTTAAAGTTACTTAAAATTTAGAATTTGGAAACAAAACCAAGGACTACTCTTCTGGGGGGGAAGATGGGGTATATAGATGGCCCAACTGAAAGGAAACTGAGACAGTGACAATTTGTCATCTTGGACACCTCGGTCCCCAGCCTGCCTCACCTCCTAGCTTCCAGGGGCCATCAGTGATTCCTGAATTGAGTAAAAGAAAAAAGTCAGAGAGCATCTTGGCCCTGGGAGAAGAAAAGTCACCTCCCTGTTGGAGTAATAATGTCAATGAGGAGATATTTGTTATAGCTACAATTCTTCCTCCAGCTTAAATTTTTAAAAGTTATTCTTACTGAATCAAGCCAAACAATCCAGATCCCTAAATGTAGGCACTGTCTCCTTTCCCTACCACGTAGACAAACGTGACGTTGTACCCAAAAGAGCAACACGATGAACCTGTGGATCATGGGGTGACAAAGCGTGGGCCTTGCCCTGGGAACAACTCTCTCAGTCCTGTGGGACTGTCTCCAGGAGACAGTACTCACAGTCTCCTGCCACATGCATCCCGGCGCCAAGTGGCTGGTGAGTCTGTTCAGCAGGGAAGGCTCAGAGCCCATGAGCAAAGCCACAGGTGTTTAGAAAAAACTTCCTGACAGTGCCAAGCTGTCCTCCACTTTCAAATGCACAAGCAGACCCTACAGCCCCACAGTTTTAAATTTCCTAGGAATCGTGGACAAAACACTCCAAACTCCTAGCACCTGTATAACCCGTGTTTCAGCCAAAATGATCAAGACATGGAGAACCCAAATATTACAATGACATGGTTACTGTGCCCACTCAAAAACAGTAAAAAATTCATCACCTATTGGACTAATGGTTGAAATTTTCCTATTAGATTTCACTTATCATCATTATCAACAAGCATTCATTACTTTAGCTTAAGCCAGCAAGGTTTATGTCCTTGTGAAAATTCAGCATGCCCCAGGGGTGACCCAGTGAACAATTGTAAATAACTGGCTCCTGGGTGTCGCAGAGGCTGTTCAGCTACCTGTTCTCTTGACTTCAGATTTCACTGGAAGTCAAAGAAAAAAGAAAAGAGGTGCTCCTGGGAGGGAGGAGCATGGAGGGGCAAAGAGGTACAGAAACAGGAAACTGGAGGCACAGACAACATACTTTGCCTACCTCACAATTGGGACTAATCATTATAGTTTGGCCAGACTCTGCCCAGGACCTGGGAGCGGATGGATTCCTGGGGCGAGCGAGTCTGTGTCAGCAGCTTGCTGGGCTAGGCTTGATTCCCCGGTGATCTAGAAGGACATGAGAGGTCCTGTCCCCATCTGTAGCCTGCCGCAATGACACCTCCATTCTACTGTGGAGACCATGCCACCCACCTGAGATGTGATCCTACCAGCCGTGGTACAAAGGACTTTGATTTGGTGTGGAGCTGATTAAACGATTGTAGTTGTCCTTGGAAGCACCGTGTGGAAGAATTTTAAACAGCTTCTCCTTTTTAATATGCACTTCCTCTTCGGTTTTAATTATTTTGTTCCTACATTTTCCCTTTCAATTTACTAAAATCTAGAAATGTAATTAGAGCAGAGCCTGGGCTCAGAGAAAGCTGCCAGGATTTCTACAGTGATTAAATATACCAGGCATCCCTTTAGTGTGGGACTGAAAATTAGGATTCTCATTATTATCTTTCCCTTATCCAGGAAAGAATCGGCACCACGTACAGATACGGATTTATTGAAAATGCAGCACTAATTAAAAACTCACCCAGCCTCTTGACGAGGTTTGAAAAAAGAGCGCACTTATTTAATTATTTCTTCCATTTACTGTTTTGTTGTTGTAACTACAACAAGCAAGAAGGCCCCCCCCCATCCTCGAAATAAAATTCTTCTCTCCTCATGAGGGATTTAATGAGGCTTTTATCTATGCAACAACAATCAAACTTACAATGGCACCAATTCAATTCACAGCTCCTTGTGACGGTAGGAAACATGCTGAACTCATTTTCTTAATCCAAAAGACAAACTATAAAGTGTTTATTGGCCATCATGGGCCAGGTCTGGGCAAGTGATCTGTCCCAAAAGACCCTAGCTTGTCTGGTATTTATTCTGCCAACAAGGATCTTCATCTCCATTTTACAGTCCAGTAAGCAAAGGCATGAGTGCCTAGGCGGTGTAAACAGTTAACTCACTCAGCTACTAACCGCAAGGCTGGTGGTTCAAATCCATGCACATGTAGCTCAAACGCAAGCCCTGATGACCTACTTCTGAAAGATGAGCCACTGAAAACCCTATGAAGCACAGTTCTCTTCTGACACACACAGTGTCACTATGAGTCCAAATCAGCTCGACAGCAACTGGTTATGTAAAGGCATGGTTTCCCTGGAAGCTATAGGGGAGGTAGAGGCAGGTAGGACTGAATAAAAGTTGAGCGCATACTCCCATTTTGGTTGTAAGCACTGTGAAGAAGATAAAGTCTTTCTCCCCTTTCTCTACAGCTATTCAGTTGATCAGTCAGTGAACCTCCTAGCCTAATGTTCTGCCATGCCCTGAGCCCCATGGACATTGCAGCTGGAGGTACAGGAAGGAGGATCCTTAATAGGGCTCTGTTCCTGTACTCTAGGTGCTCCTAGTCTAAAAGAGAAGAGGCAAACGAGACACCCCAGGACACAGGTATGAGACCATAAACAAGGAAGCACTCTAACAAGAACACATTGATGAGGTTGTGCTGGGGCTCCCATGGGGCTAACAGAAAAGTGGCGTTGGAGAAATATGTATTGATTGTTAAAATTTCATAGTGAGGCAGCCGTAGCTTAATGAACTAGCACCACCCTTCTTGCCTAGAGAATCAAATTCAAACCCATCACTATCACTTACTATAACATAAACTTGGACATCTCACCAAACCTCCATCTGAACCATGGAAAAAATAATGCCCGCCTTATATTGTGAGAATTAAACGAAACAATATTTGATCATAGCACACCTTGGCATAGAATAGACCCCCATTAAATATTTATGCCACTACCCATCTGTCAGTTTGTTGTACTCTGGTGGCTTGTGTGTTGCTACGATGCTTGAAGCTATGTCACCAGCAGGTTCACCTGTGGTGGACAGGTTTCAGGGGAGTTTCCAGACTATGAAAGACTGGGAAGAAAGGCCTGGTGATCTACCTTTGAAAATTGGCCAATGCGAAGCCTGTGAACACTGTTCAATTCACTTGGTTTGGACACATCATCAAGAGGGATCAATCACTAAAGGAGAACATGATGTTTGAAGAAGTAATGGGCCAAAGAGGGTGTGGGAGATCCTAGGTGAGATGGATTAGCACTATAGCCACAGAAATGGACTCAAACATGCTGGCAATTGTGAGGATGACTCAGGACTGGGCAGCTTTTCGTTTTGTTGTGCCTAAAGTCACCATGAGTCAGAGTCAACTCAATGGCAGCTAACAACAACAAATATTTATGGATTTGTCACCCAACATGGATTTGAGGTAAGTGTTCATGTACCCGCTGGTCTTCAAACCCCACTCTAATCTATGAGCTATGATCACCCTTTTTCTCTGTACCCTTCTTTAGATTTCTTTAGGAAGCGTGGAGTGGAGGAAATAGCACAGACTTCTCAGCCAGAACTTCTAGCTATGGTCCCCGGACAAACTTTTTGATCTCAGAGTCTCAGTTTCCTTACAAATCAGTCAGGGTTCCTGATTGCAAGCAATTGCAGCAACTCTGGCTGTATCAACCAGAACTGGAATCTACTGAAGAAGTATTACTGGCTCCTAGAATGGGCAAAAACCGAAGGACCAGAGTTGGAAATCAGGCTGGAAACCAAGAGTAGAGGGAGAACAACAACCTTCTTTAACAGGACAGTCTGGTCATGCAGTCCGGCTGCTGGGCACTGTGGCAAAGTAACACTGCCAGATACGCTACCACTGCTGCTGTTGCCGCCGCCAAGGATGTCTCACCTTCCCTCTATCTTTGTGTCTCATGCTGCAAACACAAAACCCAGGCGGCAACACACAGTTGGCCAATCCTAGGCAACATCCTGTGCTCTGGCCAACTTAGTGAGGGAGGAGAAGGCCTCACTGCTTCTGTGTCCACAGTGTAATGTGGAGTCCTTCTCACTATCTACAGCTGAGGACTCATCCCAAACAGGAAGCAGGATCCAATACTGAACCACCAACCACCTCCAACTCATCTGGGGAATGGGGACATTCATCATAGGGTTACAAGAAGCATCAAATGCTTGTTCCAAAGTACTTGGCATTCAAAAGAAAAGCCTTTTGTTACCTTACTTCTCTCTCTAATGAGACAATAAGTTTGGGATGGTGTAATTACCTAAGGATTTGATTAATATGCTTATAGATATTGAAATTCTGAGCTTTTAATCTGAAAAAGTGGCTGGGAGACATGATAATCCTAAGGGTGGAGTGCCAGGCAAGGGAGAAATGGCAAAGAGAGGGGAGGAAACAACAGATTTGACTCCTTTTTTTTTTTTTCAGTTTATCTGAATCATAATGCTCCCTCAAAGGAATTCATCTCCATCCCACTCACCTTTAAAATGGGTCAAAAATTACGAGGCAAAAAATAAATACAAATTACAAGTCATTGCTTCAAATTAAGTCTTGGTGGTTAATATTTTATTTTCAACAAGGAATCTATTACCAGAAGTAGATTGTTATATTCATTGTTATGCATCCTTTTCAGCATGTGTGTGTTGTCCCATTCTGAACGGGATGAACTA
Source organism: Elephas maximus indicus (assembly GCF_024166365.1). Classification (NCBI taxonomy): domain Eukaryota; kingdom Metazoa; phylum Chordata; class Mammalia; order Proboscidea; family Elephantidae; genus Elephas; species Elephas maximus. The sequence continues at coordinate 43,916,067 of NC_064837.1, read as the reverse complement.
CCACGTGTTGACGTTTGTCCTAAAATAACATTCACCTAAATGTCCATAGTTAGTTTAGCAAAAACTTTTTTTTTTGTTTTTTGCCTCTATTCGAATAGAAATTACTTTGGATTTTAAAATTTTGGATTATCCTTGCCATGGCTCTACTTTATCAAAGTGAATTGATTTCAGTTGAAAGTTTACTCTGTGCTAGAATTCTATTTTAGAAGAGGGATTTAATCTAAAATTCAATTATGGAAACCCTGTGCCAAAGTGAACAGTCAACTAGCACTTACTGAATGCTCCCTGGTACAGAGCTCTACCCAGCTACTAAAGAAATAGAAAATATTGTCCCTCTTCACAGAGAGTTAAGAATAAAAGAATTTCACAACTGAAAGGGGGTTAATGATTCTCAAACCCAGTAGTTTTTTTTTAAATAATTTTTATTGTGCTTTAAGTGAAAGTTTACAAATCAAGTCAGTCTCTCACATATAAACTTATACACACCTTACTACATACTCCCACTTACTCTCCCCGTTATGAGTCACCCCGCTCCCTCCTTCCAGTCTCTCCTTTTGTGACCATTTTGCCAGTTTCTAACCCCCTCTACCCTCCCATCTCCAGACAGGAGATGCCAACATAGTCTCAAGTGTTCACCTGATGCAAGTAGCTCAACTCCTCATCAGCATCTCTCTCCAACCCATTGTCCAGTCCGATCCATGTCTGATGAGTTAGCTTCAGGAATGGTCCCTGTCCTGGGCCAACGGAAGGTTTGGGGACCATGACCACCGGGGTCCTTCCAGTCTCAGCCAGACCATTAAGTCTGGTCTTTTTATGAGAATTTGGGGTCTGCATCCCACTGTTCTCCTGCTCCCTCAGGGGTTCTCTGTTGTGTTCCCTGTCAGGGCAGTCATTGGTTGTGGCCAGGCACCATCTAGTTTTTCTGGTCTCAGGATGATGTAGTCTCTAGTTCCTGTAGCCCTTTCTGTCTCTTGGGCTCATAATTACCTCGTGAGCTTGGTGTTCTTCATTCTCCTTTGATCTAGGTGCAAACCCAGTAATTTTGGAATGGTGCTTGCCTCTCAAGCTCTGGACTTCTGGAGAGTTGTCCCCAGAGGCTCCAAGCAATGGGGAGACCTAATGGGACCTAGGCAGACCCAGCCTAGCAAGCCTAGTTCTCTTTCCACTCAGGCCAGGAAGTATAAGTCATCCTTGACTCCTCCTTAGGGACCTAACTAGGAAAAATAGCACCTGGGGCAATTAGTGTTAAATTGCTGAATGATCTCTCACAGCTGGCCATGGAAATTGTGATGGCCAATTAAAAAAAAACAAAAAACCCATTGCCGTCAAGTGGATCCCAACTCATAGAGACCCTATTGGACAGAGTAGAACTGGCCCATAGAGTTTCCAAGGAGCACCTGGTAGAAACTGCTAATTGGTGCTGCACCTCAAGCTCTGTACAAGGTACAAAGGCTACACCCAGGGCACAGTGCCTTACTTGCCTCCCCGCCTCCCAGTTAGGCCTCTGCTCCTCCTTTCTCCTGATACCTTATATTGAATCCATCAGGAATTCTCATCAGTTCTATTTTCAAAATATCTCTTTAATTGTCCACTTCTGTCCATCTCCCCTGTCTCGTTCAAACTCCAGGCACCATCCTCTTTGGTCTATACAACAGAAAGAGTGTCCTAATAAGTTTTCCTAATTCTCTGCTTGCCCTTCAATCCATTCTTCACTCAGCAACGAGGGCAATCCTCAATCAGATCAGGTTCTTGATTGAAACTTCAACCAGGGCATGTTGCACCCTTGCTTAAAACCTTTTAATGGCTTCCCACTGTACCAAGAATAAAGTCCAAATCCTGTACCACAGCCTACAATAGCCTCATCTCCAATCACATCTGATGTCATTCTTTCCCTGTCCTAGCTCCAGTCACACTGGCCATCTATCAATTCCTAGAACACGTCAAGCTCTTCCTTCTACAAGGCCTTTGCAATTGCTGTTCCTTCTTCCTGAAACACTTTTCCCCTAGTTCTTCACATGGCGAGCTCCACCTCTTATTTCAGGTCTCACTTAAAGTGTCACATTCTCAGGGAGTCTTCTCTGACCACCTGCCCTGCCAGGAATAGGAACCTTCCGTTTTATTTCTAACACCGTACTCTTTACTTCCTTTACAACTGTAACAACAATGTGTAATACTTTTATGTACCCACTTGCTTATTATCAGTCTGCCTCACTAGAACATCAGCTCTATAGGGGCAGTGACCTGTCTCTCTCGCTGTCTATCGTGTCCCAGCATCCAGCAAAGTGCTGACACATGAACAGAAGATGCTCAGTATATATGTCCTGAACGAATGAATGACAGAAAGGCCTGTCCTTGTCTGGAATGTCAGAGAAGGCTGGAGCAGAAGTTGGAAGTATGAATGGAAGGTTAGTAGGCAAAGGGAGTGGAGAAGGGGAGTGGAGAAGGAAAGCAGTCTAGACAGACAAAGGTCCTAAGGCCAGAGAGAGCATGGAGCTTTTGAGAAACTCAAAGAAAATTAGTGTGACTGGAGTAGACAGCAAGTGGAAGGTCTGTGTGAGATGGGTGAGCAAGGTTTCAGCTCTCCCCTAGGACCCAAACCACGCAACTGAGAACAGAGGAGGAGTTAATTCTCCAAAGGAAAGTCAGGTAGCTCTTGGGGAAATGAATGCTGGAGGCCAACATCAGAAGACCACTGGGCCTGGTTTTCCTCCTACCTCCCTGGTTACTGCTTCTAAGTCTCCTTTATGAGCTCTGCTTTGGCCATCGTTTTCATATTGCCTTTCCTGGGATTCTGCTCTGTTTCTCTCCTCTTCATGCTTTCTCACTTGCCTTGCGTTTGCTCATTCACTTTCATTGTTTCACTGCCATCCATCTGCTAAAGAATATTCCAAATCGGCCTCCAGCCAGGACTTTCTCTTGAGCGCCAGATTTATACACCCAGCTACCAACCTGATGGTATTCGGTAGGTCTAAAACTTGTTCCTCCTCCAGTACTCTCTGTCTCTCCCAGCAGTAGCTCAAGCCCAAGAACTGGGCCGTATCCTTGACTCCTCAAGCCCACGTCCAATTCATCATCGAGTTCTGATAATCCCATATTTTAGTTATCTCCCAGCTTTGCCTACTTCCTTCCATCTTCACTGATACTTCCTCATTTCTCCCCTGGATCACAATAGCCTCCTCACCAGCCTCACAGCCTCTGGTCTTCCTCCTTGCAGCTCAGTCTCTACTCTGCAGCCAGAGTGAGCTTTCTAAAAGCATCAATCTGATCAAATCTCTTTTTTGCATACAATCTTCAGTGGCTCCAGATTGTCCTCAGGGTAAAGTCCAAAATTCTTAAAAGGGCTGAGAGGCTCTTCGCCAGCAGTCTCTGCTTCTGTCTCTTGGTGCTCTCTTACCCTCTCCATTCCATTTCGCATTCCGGTTTCCAGCCACACACAGAACCACTTTTAATTCCCTGAGTGAATCCAGTTCTCTCTTTTTTCCAGTCCCTTGTACATGCTGTTCCCTTATTCTAGAACATTCTTCACCACATCTTTCCTTCCCCCACTCCTACCTTCCCCTTGTTAATTCTTTGCTTATCCTTCAGGCTTTGATCTATACATCTGTTCCTCCTGGAAGCTGGGCAAGTGTCCCATGACGCTGAGTGAGGTCTTCCCATATTTCTCCTACCACCGCACCATCACCTTGTATTGTGGCTGCTGATTCTCACTGTGTGTCCTTTACTAGACTGTAAGATCCTTGAGGACAGGAATTTTGTTTTCCTCTTCTCCGTCATGTTTCCAGTGCAGCATTCCCAGCACATGGTAGGTATTCAAGTAAATGCTTGTGGAATGAATACATGCATGAATGAGTGAAATGAACAGTCCTTAGGGAATTTGGGTCCTAGAGTTTCAGGCCCAGAGGTCTCCAGCAGCTTCCAGTCCTGCATCCATTGTTTGGCCAGGGGCTGGCTGGTCAGCAGTCTGTGAGAGCCCTGAGCACCCGCCCAGCCCAAGAGGCTCCTTGACTCTGACCCTCTGCTGGGAACCCAGTCTTCCCTTAAAAGGCCACCCTACTGGAAAGCGCCTGTGATGGCATTTATGAGCTCTATTTTTATCTATGTTGGAAAAGCCTCAAAGTTAATTCCCAAGCCAAAGACATTAAACTCAGGAACGTGAATGAGCAAAGCGGCAGCTCCGTGATGTCTTTGAGTCACAACCCTGTTTTCTGTGGCAAGGGCCTGGGTTCCTCCCCATTACTGGGCCCTTGTTTTCCAAGACTGGTTGACTCTCAACATCTTTTTTTTTTTTAACTTTTATTGAGCTTCAAGTGAGCGTTTACAAATCAAGTCAGACTGTCACATATAAGTTTATATACACCTTACTCCATACTTCCACTTGCTCTCCCCCTAATGAGTCAGCCCTTCCAGTCTCTCCTTTCGTGACAATTTTGCCAGCTTCCAACTCTCTCTATCCTCCCAACCCCCCTCCAGACAGGAGATGCCAACACGGTCTCAAGTGTCCACCTGATACAGATAGCTCACTCTTCATCAGCATCTCTCTCCTACCCACCGTCCAGTCCCTTCCATGTCTGATGAGTTGTCTTCAGGAATGGTTCCTGTCCTGGGCCAACAGAAGGTTTGGGGACCATGACCACCAGGATTCCAACTCTCAACATCTTTTGATCCCACATTCATTAAAACAAGATCCTGCAGCCCTTAATGGTTTATAAAATGGTGTCCTCTAAGAGTCTCATAACTCTGCTGGGGCCCTCAGAGCCCAATACAGAGCAAGTGTGTTGCCAAACATCTTCCAGTTTATTCACACCAGCTTCTCACCCTCCTCCTCAAAAGGAAATTGACCATAGGCAATAGCACTGCTAGCTGCATGAAAGAAGTAGGCGGGATGGCCAGAGGGGCGGGCTCCCAACCAGCCTGGCCAGAGAGGTAATTGGACAGAAGCCACAAAATACCAGGAGTGAGGAGAATAACCCAGCAGGGCTGGCGAGCAAGCCCAGCAAGCCGAGGGCCTGTGCCAGGGCAAGGATTCGGCGTCAAAACCAGAGACAGGGAGAGAGCGGAGTGTGGAGAGAGGAAAAAGACAACGAGGGACCGAAGGAAGGGAGGGCAGCAGGCGGGAAGCCGGCAGCAGCTGAGAGGGAAGGGATCATTAGTAGCTTGTGGAGAAGGAGAAAGAGGAGAGACAGCATGGATTGTCCCTTTAATCTAAGTGGCATAATTTGGGGGAAAGAAAGGGTTGGAGCATCAGCTGGAAGCACCAGGGAGGCAGATTAGAAATGAAAGCTGGGAAGGCGTCGAGGAATGTTCTCACTTTCTGATTCAAGGCACTGACTGCAGTCATCCTCACTCCTGGGAATTTCAGAAGAATTAGGTTTCGTGCTGCGCCTAGCCTCACAGGTGGCTTAGCTGCCATCAGCATGTTGGCGCTCGAGTCACTGTTGATTCTTTTTTTCCCTCTGCAGAAGCCTAAGCAAGTCAGGGTCCATGCCTCCCTGTCTTTGCCCCCAAACACCTAACCTTGGCAGCACGCACAGCCCAGGACCCCATCTGTCTGTGCCTCTGCGCTTGTCGGTTACTCTGGGGCAGGGACATGACTGAGAGCTTGGAGTCTGGTCTGAGTCAGCCCGGCTTTCAAAAAGATTGCTTCTTGGGAAGTCTTGCTTCAGAGCTTCTGCCTGGCCAAGCACTGGGCAGAAGCACAAGGTGCTGTGGAGGATGGGGGTGGCTTAGGCTTTCAAGGTACTTCTCATCAGAGGGAGAATCATGCGACAGAGATTTCCATGGTCCGTCCTAAAGAGTGACTCCCACACACTTTGGGATACTCCAATACCTTCCACCCTCCGCAGTTCAGAACATCGCATTTTCTAGGCCTAGAACAAGATTTCAGGGCCAAGATGGAGGCTCTGATCCTTGTATGATCTGGTTACTTCTCCAGAAAAATCAGACAAAGTATGCTTTCTAAGCCCGAGCCGTCCATTTTCGAAAGATCCATCCTCATCCATGGGGGCAGCAAGAATTCTTCCAGGTTGCTCCATGTGCGTGCGAGGTTGCATCCTTCCTTGATAAGATGAACAGCATACTGTTAGCGGAAATCAGCAGTCTGTTCCCCTAGACTGGGGAGTCAAAACTACCTCCACTTTCTCTTTAACGCTGGAGCTTTGATGGCTCCTAGGCCTCCTCCCCCAGCACAGGGTGAAGGGTCATTCTGATGATCACTTTGGTCAAGCAAGAAGAGAAAGCGTTTTCCTCTGTCCCACACAACTGCTTGTTATGCAGTGGGTACTCTAGTGGGTAGTCGATGGGTGGCAGCAGCTGCCAGACACCTTCCCCTGAGGATGTATCACTTGGTGCCAAAAGCCTGTATCAGCTCTTTCTGATCTCTGTGCCAGCGAGTACACGTCCTGGAAGGAAGCCAGGACATCTACCATGTGCCCTGCATTCTTCTCCTCCCCCTTGTCCTCCAAGAATGGGGAAGGATGACTTCGGAGCCCACCAAGAAAGAAGCTGATGGTTCTTAGACACATTTTCCAGCTGTCACACCTGCTAGTATGGGGACTCACATTCATACACTCACATGCCCACTCAGCAATAAATTCCGTTTCAGGCTATCTTGTTCCATCTGTTCCATGCCCAAAGCAGAAGCAATAAGAAATTCCATCAACCAACTGTTGTTCCCCTTTGGTCTCCTCCCTTCCACCCTCTCTCCTTTTCCCCCTCTTCTTCTTCCTCTCTCTCTCCCTCTTTTCTTCCTTTCCACAAACATTTATTGAGCACCCACCATGTGCCATCTCTGTGTTAGGGGCTATAGATACAAAGATACTGCCTTGGGGAAGAACATACATATAAATACTAATCAAACGCAAAGCAACGAGATAAGTGTTGCAGTATGGCGGGTAGCAAACTGGTGGCCGTAGGTCAAATCTGACCTGCAGGCAAGTTCAATTTAGCTGGTAAAAAATTCAAAACACTGGAAGAGTTCATGTAAAAATCAGAATTTCCATCTTCTCTTGAAATAGCATGTCTACCAACAATGTAGATGAGGTGAAAAGCCACTGCCCCTTTTAGATAGGATATGCACTCTCAGTTCACCACAGACCACCCCCAAGCTCACTTCTCTATTGACATAAGCCAGCTTGCTTCATTCACTGATGTTCACTGTAATGATTTTGCAGGTGTTAGAATTTGAGACCCTTCAAATGAAAAGCCATCAGAGGATACACAGGAAAGAATGGTCAACTCTGTTTACCCTTGAACTAAGTTCCAGTACTTTGTTTACTTGTTTATGGTTTCTTCCCCCACCCCACCCCACCACATTGTGAGATGCATAATGTGCCTTCCCCTCCACCGTATCCCCGGTGCATAGCGTAGTGCCTGGCACATGGTGGGTCTCAATACATGTTTGTCAAGTGTCTTGAATGATTGAGTCACTAGAGGCGCACCAGGTGGGAAAGGACATTCCAAGAGAACTGTGAGCACAAAGACATGACAGTAAATGGGGTACACGGAAACTACAAATAACTCATGGAGAATGGAGACACCCAAAGTGTGGGGGAGCTGGGATCACAAGGCACCCTAAAGGATAGGGGAGGTTTCTGCTTTCAAGGTACTTCTCATCAGAGGAGGGGTGGAAGTAGCAGGAGTTAAAACAGGGAAAACAGACCCCACTGCGATCCTGAAGGGCTTTTTATGCCGCATTAAGAAGGTAACAGTGGAAGTTTGGAAGTGATTTCGGAGTGGAGTGATAGGATCAGATTCATGTTTCACAGAGATAACTCTGGCAGGGTGTTAACTGAGAAGAAGTAAGCTCCAGGAGGAAGACAGAAGCAGCAAATAGAAACTTCAATTCAATACCGTCCCCCCCACCGCCCACCTCTTTCTGAGGCCCGTGAACTCTACTGGGGATCTATTTTGAGAGAATGGTGCCCCCTGCTGACTATGTCTGGGCTTACACTTACTCAGGTCTCAGAGGAAATTATAAAATTTTCCACCCTGAACAAAAGCCCCTGGAAGCCCTGTGCACAGAATTGCAACCGGTAGTGTAACTGAGAGTGCTTTACTTTTCCTAAGGATAGAGGAGCCCTGGAGAACATTTGTGATAATGACTAATGCCACAAATAGAATTGCCAGATAAAATACAGGATGCTCAGCTAAATTTGAATTTCAGATGAACAAAGAATAATTGTTTGGCCTAAGTATGTCCCAAATATTGCACAAGTAATTTTTAGTGTAGGTACGTCCCAAATATTATATGGGGTATATTTATACTAAAAAATTATGTGTCGTTTATTTTTATTTGTCCTGTATTTTTATTTGCTAAGTCTGACAACCCTAAATAAAAAGTACATGGAAGAGCCGGGAGGAAACTGGAAGAAAAATTGGGTGGGTTACTCTCTTGGGGTGTCTCTGCAACCTCAACCTCATTCCACCATCCAAGCTGACCTGGAGATAACGCTTACTCTATTTTACAGTCATGGTCAATTGTACAAGTCTATTGGGAGATCACTTTTAATTCAATGAGTCTTATGATTTTGGTGGACCCTATCATGGACCTCTTTGAAAATCTGGAGAGGCAGACCCTTTTTAAAGACAAATGAACCTACCAGTTTGGCATGCGTGAGCATTTGTGCCATGGGCACACACACACACCTGCACACACGTCTACATAAAATTTCAAGGAGTTTGTAGTCTTCACGTAAGAGTGACACATTCCCCTGTAGGCATGGCCTGAGTGTGGCAGTTCTAGGGTCCTGAGTAGGAGGAAATGGCCGCTGGTCAGAACTTAAGCTGAAACATGGGACTTCTGCTAGTTCTGGCCACTTGTATACCATAGCAACATGCAGAAGTGGGCAGGAAGAAATACACAGTCCCTCCCCTTGGCAAATTCCTTGAACCACTTCTGTCGTCCACTTCTCCCAGAGATGATAGAGAGGCGGGCGTATTCAGACAGAAATCCCAACAGCCCTCGTGGACTTGTGCCTCAACCAAGTGAGAGGCACTGAGGAAAGTCAGTCCTCATTCCAAGACCTTCTTCCTTCTCCTTCCTATTCTTCCTGCCAATGCCCACTGTTTTCCCAAACAGCCTGAGGATTTTGCTTGTTGGAAACTGACTTTCACCAGTAGGTGGCAACCCTCTGGAATAAATTCTCAACTCTCTGGGCTGGGTGTCAAAACTATGACCTTAGCATCCTGGAGATAGACCTTGGAGCTCTTTCCTGTAGGCCTTCTGGAAACCGCCCCCCACCCCCTGCCCCAAGTCTCTATAAGCCTGCTTTCCTTCTGGTCCTTCAAAGGGCAGGCAGAAACGGCTCATGGCCAGGAGGATGTTGTTTTCGGACTCTCTCAGAATGTTCTAAATTATGCTGCCTCCATTGGATTGCATTTTGGAATACAGCTCCCAAACTGACCAACTTGTATCAAGCAAATGATCATAATGAAATAGCCTACAATGTATTATCACAGAATAACACTTTATGTTTAACTTTTTCTGCAAATAAAAAATGAATTTAGCCGATTAAATTATTGATACCGTTGTATGATTTCCAATCGTAGTTTCTTTGGAAGAAAGGTCCTGTATTCAGAGGTGGCTAGCTTTTCCTAAAATTGGGGGAGTTAAAATAACTTTTTGTAAATCATAACAGTGATACTAAATTTTTTTTTTTTTAATGTCCTTACTTGAAAAGATAAAAAGCCGGCATACCTGTGTCAGCCCCCAAAATTAGTTGGAAATTCTACTAGACCAGAAAATCCAAAAGGCTGGGAACCACTAGCTTAGCTGGCTGAAGGTTAAAGAGCTGGCTGACCTCTGACATGTGGGAAGCGGGAGGCTCAGTTCTGTCTCCTGCCCTCCCACTGAGTCAGTGTGTGACCTTCAGTTGATGCATTTTGATGAGTTTCAGGCTCCCCATTCCAAATAAGGGGCGACTTCTCTCTGGCCTAACCTCTCCCCGGGAGTGTTCTAAGGAAAAAATGTCATGTACTCAAGAGCTTTGGGAAAGGAGCTCTATAAATATATGAGATTGCTGTTGCTGAAGACAGCTGGTGTGTTTGCAGTGGGAAGGGCTGAATGATCCTGCAGAGACCCAGGACAATTTCTCTGCCAGGGCTTCTGGGGAAAATGACCAGTACTACTCATAAAACGTGCAAACTGTTTCCCTGGCAAGCAGGGCCAGACAGCACAGGCAATGGGCCTTGGACAAGCTTCGCTTTCCTCCCTCAGAGGCACTGGTCCAAGATGCCACTAGAACTCAGAGAACCTTGAGTTCTAGTTCATCTCTCACAGACCTACCGCAGGTCACCTTAACTTCCCTAACTCAGGTTTTTTTCATCTCTAAAAGGCACAGATCACTTTGCTCAGTTCTCGTCTCACAACTGTGTTACAGGGCTGTGGGAAAACACATAATCCATTCCTAAATAACTCACTTTATAAATTAACCCGTTGCTGTCGATTGTGACTCATGGCAACCCCATGTATTACAGAGTAGAAGTGCTCCATAGGGTTTTCTTGGCTGTAATATTTAAGGAAGCAGATTGCCAGGTCTTTCTTCCCTGGCACCAGTGGGTGGCTTTGAACCGTCACCCTTTAGAGCAGTACAATCACAAACCATTTGCACCACCTAGGGACCTACTTTATAGATTATCTGCTGTGAATGTTTAATTCCTGCTTCTTTAAATAGTTTTTAAAACAATGTAAAATTTTTGTGTCTTTTAATGTTTAATTCCAGGATCACCTTCCTTCTGGTTGTACCCCAAATCACACTTGTGCGTCGTTTGCCTCGCCCTAGCCTGACAGGTGTACAGGAAATAGACAATCACGTTATCGTCCGCCTGAGCACGAACGTTGAAGGAGGTGGACCTGACGCTTTGACAAAAGTCAACGTAAATAAGTACAATACACCCCAAACTAAAAACAGCTTGGGGAAATTCGTGCTCTGGTTCTATCCCTTCTATACATAGTTGAGAATTAACTGCAGATGGAAGTCCTTTGATCTTTAGAAACCTAAGGCATTGGGCCGCCCAGAGTTCACTGATCAACCACACTTTTGTTTGAACTTGTCTGGTATTTCAGTTATCAGCCCAATTATAACCAAACGGTGTTACTGACTTTAGACAAATTTGGCACTCTCAGTTCCCATGATCCTGTAAGTATGCTACCGTGAACAAACTGGCTACTTAGACTTTCAAATACCTTCATATTGGGCTGAAGGACACCTCGCTTTAGAGCCACCCACTGCCCACTTCATCACTTGAATTGACCTGAGGCAGGAGCCTGGGGTGAAAGGGGGAGCAGTCAGCCAGTTTAAACCCCCATTTCCCACTTGGCAGTGGAGCCGAAGCTCTATTTTCTCCCGCTTTCATCTTCCTACACTCCCCAGCTCAAGCCTCACCTTGCCCAGGCATCTCCCTTCGTTGTTATCCCTGCATTTTTGAGATACAGTGATTTACCTGTCTCCCAATTAGACCATGAATCCCCTTAGTGCTGTTCCTACTCAGCTTTGACTCCCTGGGATTTTCAAAGGGCATGGGACACAGAAGGAAATGTTAGTGAACAAACAGGTGACTCAATGAAATCTACCAGAACCAGGCTACCAGCCCACCTTCCGTAGGAAATGCCAGCTCTGTGAGCTGTTTCTCTGCTATCAGGTGAGAGCCATGCTGAGCTGTTGAAAACCTGTCCTTTGTGGTGACTAACATTAGGCATTTTTGAGACAGCTAGCTGGGGATGGCAGGGGATGGGGTGGGACAATTGGTCTGATAGCTGGGAAAATGTCTCTTGTTAGTACAGGCCCAGATGAGAATTGCTTGTCAGTCCCTGGCCTTGTGAGCATGCTCTAGCCACCTAACTAATCCACAAAACATAGTTTGGAAGAGCTATCAGTCCCGGTAGGGAAGGGAGCTAATTGATGCAACCTTCAGAATGAAAAAAAAGAGAGGGGGAAGGGGTGGAGAAAGGAAGAAGTTTGGCCAGATGTACTTAAAATCTCTTCTCTCAAGGAGGAGGAGTTCAAAATGAGAGGGGGCCTTTGGGGGCAGAGCTGCAGTGACACCCGGGCCCCTAGAGAACGAGATGAGTGCAAGTGAGGCAGGGCTTGAAAGGCTGGGTGGCGGGTGGTGCGGCAGCCGCTCAGGAAGGAGGCCGGGCTCCCATCTGTAGAGCCAAGGGGCTGGGGCTGCTGAACAGATGGAGTGAAAGTTGCAGCTGGTGGAAATGCACTTTCATGTGTAAAGTTTGGTCCCTGGAGGATTGTGATCTCCAACTCTGAAGGCAGCAGTGGGCGGGTGGCTCTCCTCCATGCTCCGCCTTTTCCCCCAGTTGCCACCCAAAAACTCGACAGGGGCTCTGGGCCAGGACTCAGCCACCCTGCCTGCCTCCAGCCTCCCTTTCAACAGGCAGAAGCTGGCATGGCAACACGTTGGCACAGCCAGGATGGCAGAGGGCTGCAATGCTTTAGCAGCTGAAGGGGGCAGGGGAATGGGAAGGATTAATTCGGCACTCCCAGTAGGAGACCAGGTGGACCGACAACAGGAATGGAGGGAGGGAATCAGGAAAAGTACATTCACAGGCCTTCCAAAGCTGTTCATGACACAAACATGGGTCTCCACTTCAGCCTTGGTCAAGCTTTGGCTGAAGGGGAGATGGTGGTGAAGTGTAAAAATACAGCTAACTCTGAGGCTCTGGGTTCACTGTACCTCAACCCCAAGAGAAGTTCTTGAGGAGAGAACATACCTTTGGCTTTTTATGAATATTTGCCCACTAGAGCCTTAAGAGATGTAAAGTGATTTTTCTATCCTCTGGCGCAGCTGTATAATCTATTAAAGTCCCTCCCCCCAAAGCCCAGGCTCTTGGGGAATTATACGCCAACCACGGTAACCACACCTGCGAGAGGAGCAGCTTGTGTTCTGCCTTTGCCTTCTTTCTTTGAGCTGGACTGTGCTCCAGGTCATCAGGAACAGAAAACGCCAACTCTGTCTTGTTAAAATCCAAGTTTTTTTTTCTTTTTTTTAAGACTGTGTTGATTTTATTTTCTTTTTAAAAAAAGACTAGAACCCAGTCCCTTGTTCCTATTGAGTCCATTTTCCCAAGAGATGTCACTTTTGAGATAATAAGTTAAATATTTTTGGAGTGGAGGTAGCGTCCCTCTTCTTAGTGGGATGTCTTCTTGGTTCCCTTCCCAAACTTGGCATCGAGACCAAGACCTATGAAAAAAAGAAAATGGGCTCAGCTTTATGGGGGAAATGAAACCTATCAATGATTGGGGGCAGGGGAGAGGAGTTAGCTTAGGTTCTCCAAATTGGGGCTGTAAGTAATATTAACTTTAGCACACTGGTTTTATATACATTTCCAAGAGAAAGGAGAACAGCATCAAGTGAAAAAAAAAAAAAAATCACCAAATACTAGCAATTATATATATATATATGTATATATATATATGAAAAACACAAAAATATATAAAATACAGCAAGATTCAAAGCAACTTAACTTCCTAGTTATTTCTCTCAGTTCCCAATAATAGGGACTAAGCATAATAATCCTTTCCTGCTCAGTATCTGGGGAAATCTAAGTCACTAGAAAAAAATATACTAAGGTAAAATGCTCGTTAGGAAGGCTGGATAGAACATTGTTCTCTTTTAAAAAGGCTTTCTCCAAAATAACTATATAAACTTCATAAATGTACAAACGAATGTTAGGGAAAATGTCTAATGCTCCGTTTGCTGTGGCTGTGTGTGACGCAGAGGCCCGCTCGGGGTGAACTCACCCAGGAATACCAACACAGTGCCCACCCACTGCATGGGACTGATGGGGTTGGCGAAGAGGATCACAGACGCCAAGATGGTGAAGAACTTTCGAGTTGTGGTGATGATGGAGCAGGTCAGGGGACCAAAATATACAACTGTCATGAAAATGAAGCTCTAGAGAGAGACAGAGAAAAGCAGGATCAGGCTAGTTCTTGGTTATCTGCCATGAGGCCTAAAGTCTACAACAGAACATCAGGGCGAATCTTGCCACCCCTCTTCTCCCAGCCAGGCCATCTCCTCTCAAGGCACTCACTTGACCCAGGGCACTGGTCAGGCCAAAGAGCAGGATGTTATAGATGATTGCAGGGTACCTCTCGGCAAAGCTAACAAACTCCCAGAGCTCCCCAGTGAACAGGATTCCTATAGAAAAAATGCCAAGAGATGAATAAAGCATCTTGTATGCCCAACCTGCACACGCGCCCGCACTGAAGTCCCTCTGAAGGATGAAAGAGCTTGGGGATGCACATGGAATGAGTCTGTACTATCCCATCCAGCAGCCCTCTCCTGTTCTTTTCTGATGATAAGAACTAATAAAAGACTCAATTTTGTGGGAAAGGCTTGGAAGTTAATGAGTTACGAAAGTCATGCAGAACTATAGCAGAGATTTAACGCAGAGATGTTGTATAGGTACTGATCTGCATGTCCCTAGTTCAGGGCAGCCCCAACACTGTCACTGCCAGTCTTCAACAGCCTCCGCCATTTACCCCATTAAAAAGCAAAAATAAAAAACCAAACCTGTTGCCATCGAGTCGATTTTGCCCCATAGTGCTACACAAAAAACACCTTCTACATGTGCCAAAATGTGAAAAAGATTGGGAAGGACTGATTTAAAATCAAATACATAAACATCTGAATTATATTCAGTAAACACCTGAGTCTGTCTCATCTATGTTCAGTAAACACCAAGCCAATGTCTCATCTCTATCATAAGAGGCTAAGTTTCCAGAGGTACCCCACGTTTCACTACTGTGTGTCCTTCCATACCTGGCACAGGTCTACCCATCTGTGCCGTAACAGGTAATACGCAGATCCCACTGGTGAAGGTTTCTCCGGGACTCAGGAAGCTAGACATAAGGCATCTTGGAACTGAGGCAGGCACGTGAACTGGGCAAAGTTGGCAAACTGCCAGCAGTGCATGGGATCAACAGGACAAGGGCAGTCTGCCCTCTGGTGATATGTGGGAAGAACAGCAGCTCTTCTTACCAGCTCCCAGCAGCAACGTCGACCAAAGGTTGATGTTCAACATCATGTGGTTGGAGCCTGTTTGGTAATGAGCCCGCATGTGGTCCTGGGAAACACCTGTCAGTCCATCCAGGGTCAGAGACAAGAGCTGCAAAGAAATGGTGCAGACTGCAGTGACAAGGCCACCAGGGCTCCTCCTCACTCTCAGGCTCCTCAGAAAGCGTGACCTTAAGACAGAGTCGTCAGCGTAAGATATTGCCATTTGCCTAATGGCGTGGGGTGGGAATAGACCATGCTAGCCCTCTGACACTGGAATGACAGGCTAAGCAAGCCACATAGTTTCAGTGCTATCAGAGTGAGGCAGGAAGCCTACCACTTCCCAACACAATGCCATGAAGCCTGGTGTGCAGTCGCCTAAAATATGCTGTGGTGAGCCATACACATTCCCCATTAAAGCCGGAGAGAGAGAAAATTTAGTCCCAACAGGTTAGCCTCCTGGCTTGGAGTACAGTGCTCCAGAGACCAGATTCTGTGGTCAGACTGCCTGGACTGGAATCCTGACTCTGCCACTTCATAGCCATGTGACCATGGGGAAATAACTCAACCTCTCTGTGCCTCAGTTTCTTCATCTATAAAATGGGGACAATACTACCTATGCTACTAAATTATTGTAAAAATTTATCAACTTTTACTTGGAACAGTGCCTAATACATACTAAGGAATAGTTACTATTGTATTATTTTTAACTTTAGCTTCTAGGTTTCTAGGAACGCCACAGTCAAGAGACACACTACTCCCTTCCTCTTTGCTGTCAGGTCTCACACAGTGACCTCATACCAGGATTTAGATACAGCGTTCAGGGTCATATCTTCCCCAGAAGGAGAGTGGTAGCGCAGTATTTCAGGCTCTCCTTTGGCAGAGCCAGGGAGCCTGTCACGAGACACAAAGACCAGAAACAGGGGTAAGGAGTACCATCGCCCTTAAGACATATAAGTGGCCTTCTGCCTGCCCAGGTGGAGATATCCCTCAGTTAAGTTTGCTGGAAAAGGCTGCCTGCCCCATCAGCATCACATACCAGCAGCAGCTCTCCATAGCCAATTGTGTGTTCTTCCATCCCAACTACTTTCTTGGGTTTATACATGAAAAGGGCCACTCCAGCCACAATCAGCAACACACACAGGTACTTGGCCAGTGGGTACTTCTTCCTCAAGAGGGTCACCCCAAGGAGCATGACTATAGGAAAGAAACAGAGTAGAAAATTCAGGCACCCATAGGTGACTACCCATGACCCAACAGCTTCCTCCCAGGAGACAAGAAAAGACTCATGGGAGAAAATAACGTGAAAACGAAGGCCTATAGAGGATAAGAGGAGGGTACTGGGCTGGCGCCTTGACAGGTGTTTGGGCAACACGGTTGAGCAAAGAGTGTAAGGTAGAGAACAAAGGTGAAAGGTCCAGGAAGGAATGGAGCAAGGGCAGGGAGTGGTAGGGAAGTGTGAGAGAAAGAAGTCAAAGATCAAACTGGGACTTATGGTGCCTAATACAATGTAAACCCATTGGACACTGAAATGACTGACATGTGAAGCAGACAAGGTCAGCCTCTAGCTCCTATTAAGGATTATAAGCCTGTGCACATCCCACAACACAGGAAGTGATACAGATGACAGGATGGGTAGGGGGAGGGAAAGGAGGAAGTCCCTGATGATAGCTATGATGGGATGATGAAGCTCAGGGGGATCCAGAGCTCTAGTACAAGGGGAGAGCGCTTACTACAGGAAGCGTGAGGATGGAAGATGGAGACCACCTTCTTCTGCTTACCTGGAATTGGCTTGCAGGATTTACCAAGGACCTGAAATTAAATTCAGCAAATAATTTCTGAGTATCTGTGATGTGCCAGGTGCTGTGCTAGGTGCTGCAGTGTGGAGGATGAGTAAGTGTGGGGCCTGCATCAAGGTCCTCAGCCTCAGAAGGCTGCCCTATCACAGCCTAACCCACCACTACTCAACCACAGCTCTATGGTTCTACACACCCTGAATTTCTCAAACACACTCTTTTACGGCTGCTCTCTTTTTATATAAGTCACAGTCCTGAGGGAAGAAGTCTTAGTCCTTTTCAAACAACTTCTGAGCCAACCCTCATCCCACCTTAAGGTTTCACCTGGGTTGGGTAGTTGACAAACTGTAGTGCTGAGTTGCTGGAGACCATGGCACCCAGGTAGGAGACAGAACAGGCAGCATAGAGCCAGCTCCGGGTACGATCCACCCTGGCAGTGTCAAAAAACTGGATCACTGGGAGAAGACAAAAAAACATACAAGAGAAACCTGGTGGGGCTAGGATGGACCACTGAGCAAAAGTTGAAGCCTCATGAAAGGAACTAGTTTGTCGAATAGAATAAGGGGCACCCGAAGAGCAGAAGCTGTTTCTGTTCTCTTAGACTGGGAAATTTCTGAAGCTTATTCAACTCTTCAGTCCCACCTAAGTCTAACACAAGACCACATGCGGGTGTGGAGGAGTGTCATTTGTTCCAAGGGACTAATTTGCCCTGCTACTAGCCCCAGGGAACAAAGAGAAGAAACTCAAAACACAAAGTCAAAGGGACAAAGAAAAAAAAAAGGTATTCTCAATGGGGATTGGGAACACAGAAGACCCACTTGCTGCACATTTTTGACTCAGTTCTTCTAATTTAAGGAAATAGAGTTTTACCCCATTTCAAAGTCATTACTTTTATAGACCTCACAGAGGTTGTGTGAGCACTGAAGGGGATGGGGACTGTGGGAGATAGACCCTAAGGCTGAATTACCATCACTGCCTAATGCCCAGGATTCGAAGGGGTGGGGGCACACACGAGGTACTGTCTAGGTACTCACAGATCTTGGCAAATACAGCATTGATGACACATTGGATGAAGACCAAAGTTAAGGCAAAAGTGAACGTCTCTTGGTTGGCTCCCTCCCCATACTTTCCTCTTGTTCTAAGAATAAAACACAGAAAAAAAAAGGCGGGGGGAGGAATTAGTGTATTACCTTCGCTGTTATATAGCATGCCTAGAGCTCTGAACTTATCTTGGCTTTCTGGATGTGGGGAGAGCTTGGTAAAGAACATTCTTTTCACCTGAAAAAGGAACTGCTTTTATTGAACCTAGAAACTAGACATCCCAGCCTGCTAATCCCCTAACCTAGGAATAAGAATGCCCATAAAGGATAGAGCTAAATAATCATGGAGAATTAGATGGTGAAACCAGGACCCCAGGCAGGAGAAGGGATTTGGATTTGGGTAAAGGCAGCAAGGCCGAGGGCGGAATAACCAGCTATCTGCAGATACGTGGGCGCTCCAAAGAGGAGCTGGCCTAATCAAGGAAGCCTGTATGGGTGTAGAAAAACTTCAGTATGTAAAACTCAGGCCTTTAGAACCAACGGAGGAAAAACCAGGTCTCGAGAATTCAGAGACCAACCCTCCCGTTTCGGAATTCTGGGGAGGCTCAGCGCCGGCTGTAGAAGCAGGAGGTGCTGGCAGGGCCGGAAAGGCGGTAATGAGGACAAAACTAAAGCCTGAGGCTAGGGTCTGGAGGGCCGCAAACAGGACCACAGGCTGGGGAGAGGGAGGCGGGATAGGGGAGGGGGGGCTGCGTTCCAGCCCCGGGGATCCGCTCACATCTTTTCCTGCAGTATCCCATAGTAAAAATAGCAAACGAAGACGCCCAGGAAGCAGAGCGGCAGACGCAGCCGGTCGGGCACTAAGGAGCTGCTAGCGGCCATGAGACGCCCGGACGAGCCGACCGGAGCTCCGCTCACAGCCGACAGCGCCAGCGGCGGCGGCGGCGGCGACAGCTCCAGTCGGACATCGCCGACCGGCAGCAGGGGCCTCATAGGAGCTGCATGCGACAGTCGCTCCGCAGGGCCCAGCAGCCACCACCAGAACTGCCTGTTCAGGATGGCCAAGGGGGAAAAGCCTCAGAGGCCAGCAGCTGCTTCCAGGAAAAGAAGGTCGCCTCGGGGCCTTGGCTCCATCCCTCGTTTCCCGGGGAGTGGCTTTCCCGTGGCTAATGCCTCGTCTTCCAATTTTTCCGATCAGGCAACTCCGAGGACAACTGCAACCCAGAGCCCGGAGGGGGCGCCTAGGAGGTGCCCGGTCGGGGAATGATGATGTAGAGAGATGTGGAAGTCGCCAATTGGCGGCGCTGTGCAAAGGCAGACAAGTGGGCGGGAAAGAGGAGGTACAGCTGGCGGGGCAAATTAAAGTTTTTTTTCCCGGTCGGCGGTCAGTCTTCTGCTGGGTCCTAACTCCAAGAAACTCCGAATGGCCCCTCGACGCCCTCTAGCTGCTGCCCAGCGTCAGCGACCGACTCTACGCCGTCAACTTTACCAGCAAGAGCGTTCAAGGCCTGACTTTGAGAGCAGTTCTTCCTCCCCGGCACAGCTCTAGGCTTCCACGGGGGAGAGCAGTACAGTAAGCCTCTGCTAGATCAGTGCTCTTAAGTCTTAGGGTAACCTCCGCGTGCCTTTAAATTCCGAGCCACAGTTTTCCCAGTCTGCAAACTAGGGGTAATTCGTAATAGCCACCTTATCTGCCTCTTGACTATTTTGAGGATCAAATGAGCTGAGGTTTGTGAAAGTGTTTTATAAACTGTAAAGTGTGCTGTGCAAGTTTAAGATACTATTAGTTATTACTCTTCTCTCAATTCGTATTTTATTTCCTCACATTCTCACATTCTAGAGGTGGAAATGGAAGCCGATTGAAATGAATTCTCTTCAAGGTCTTACAACTCACCAACAATGGAGCAAACACTCCGGCTTCCTGCCAGGTTCTTCCCCATTAATGAACACCTTGTTGGACACCTTCCTCATGCAAGTGTTGTGCTTCCACCTGCTGGCACAGAGCTAGAACACCACTGACCTCAGATCACTGATACTCCCCCAAACATTCCCCCACTCCTAATAATTGGCCCAGATCACAGACTGCCAGTTAGACTCTGGGCACTATCTGGATAGACCTCCTTCTTTTCTAGCAGCCCATTCCTTTGGCACAGCCTCAGGCAAAGGAAGGAAGCACTGAGCAGCACCACACCCATCACTCCAGGCCTGACTCACTGAGGCTTTGGGGCAGGCCAGACTTATCTTTCAGGGGGAGGGGTAAGAGACAGTAGATGGGGTCTGTCCTTACTGTTTTCTCCTTAATGTTAGGGAGACGGATCCCCACATTTGTTTTCTTGCCTAGTGGCTTACTCCACTGAATTAGCCCATGATTCCAGGGTACTGAGCAGCAGCAGGGAGGAAAGGGGCAGAAACCTCTTAGGCTAGGAACCAAGCAACCTAGGTTCCAGGCCCAGCTCTGCCTCTTCCCGCCTGGGCTCTCAAACAATTCGTTTGACTTCTGAGTAAAGTTTCTTCACCTGAAAGTAATGGGAATGTGTTAACAAATATAGGCAAGCAGAAGAGTGTTGTGGTTAAAAGCGTGAACACTGGGTTCAAATTATCTGGTTTCCAATCCCAGCTCCTCCACTTCATATCCATGTCCCTTGGGGAAAGTTATTCAATCTTTCTGCCCTCCCTTCATTAGTATAGTGGGACTTAACCACATTTCTTTCATTGGGTTTGTGATATTTCAATGACATGTAAAGCTCTTAACCAAGCCAACGAATGGTAGTTGGAATAGCTTGGTTTAGGAGTTTGTTGTGAGGTCTTCAGACATAGATACATGTGAATGTGCTTCCAAAACTGTGGAATACTATACAATTATAGTTATTATGACTGCTCTTAAGGCAGTCAACCATACTTATACAATGGGGATAATGTGTCTTCTGTGAAAATGCTTTCCAAACTCCAACGTGCCATGAGAATGTTGGGACGGTCATTCCCATTTCCCCTCAAAGCCTAAGACCTCTCACAGGTGCAACACTGTAAAAATGAGAGGCTGCAAAAGCCCAAGGCTACACACCGTGTTGTGGGTATTCAGGGAAATGTGAGATGAGAAGAATACCCAAAAGGAGCTAAAGCTTCCCCAAAAACGTGTGGAGAGACTCAAGGTAAGCACCATTCCTTGGTCTCATTCGCTTTGCCAGTACTAGGAACGTCCACAATGTCAAACTGTCTCCCCTTAGTGACCAGCATTTCCTCTCTGAAATCCACTTTCCACAAGGAGCTTTTCCAGATGGACCCAAGAATGGATGACTTTCCCACTGACTCCCTCACCCCACCTCCAGGACACACTGCATTCTTCCTTTTGGACAGCCATCTCCTGGATCTGCTGTGCACATGTCCATGTAAAGAGTCCAAGCCTGGTGGCCTGAGGACAGGGACTCCATGTCCATCCATCCAACACCCAGATCCACATACTTATGTGTTAAGTGAAGCCTCCTCCCTCGAAGACAAGGATGAAATGATCAATATCATACTCTCAGTCTCCACCGCCCCCCACCACCCCCGCCGGGCAAAACAAAGATTTAACAGAATCTCAAGTTGCTGGGAATACTTATTTATTTATTTGGTCTATTAACACCAAGATCTGCAAAAAACAATCTCTAAACACAGGATAAGAAAACTCGAACATTAACATTCTTCTTCAATTTTTGTGTAAGCTCTGCAGTACAGAAAATATACAAACTTCAAACAGCTGCAAAAATAGTGTCTTTGGGAGAAAATAGTTTCTATATCGATACAAGAAAAATAGGCATTTTTCTAATCCATATCCAACCCAGACCTGGGGCAGGTAGAGGGTGTAGAGTTGCCACTTGCCACCCAGAGGAACACCAGCCCTCCCTCTCCCCCACTACCCGCCTGGGGCTGGGCAGGTCGGGCTGCTGCTTAAGACAATCTTTAGTCAGAGTGAAAGCGAGATGAAAATGCCACTTGGGAAAACCTTTGGTTCCCCCCTCTGCCAGCAGCTGAATTGGTCAAGTGTTATGGCCCTTTAGGGCTGCTTTGGTCAGCACCTCCAATGAGAGGGAGCCATGGGGATGGGGCTGAGGGTGGGGGTGTCTGTCTTCTGGTCTCCTCTTCTGTGTGTGTGGAAGAGAAGAGGAATGGGGCTCTGTGGTGTCCCCTCTCCTTCAGTCATGGCCAGCTTCCTCAATGACAAGGACAAGGGCCTCATATACAGTCCTTTGGATTCACACCTAGGAGTGGGGGACCCAAGACCTTCTAGGTGAGTTTTCCACCAAGTGAGGGAGGTGGCAGGGACATAGGTGTGAGTAGTGAGCTGCCCAGCTGCTAGTGGAGAAGGCAGGTCCCCTCACATTAGGAGGGGCAGGTGTCCATCAGAAAGAGGACCCAGGGCTTTGACACAATAAATGAAAGTGCTCAAAAGCCGAGAGGGAAGGGCTCCTCCATCCCCCATCTCAGAGGGGCTGAGGAGGAGGCTGCCACCAAGGCACTGGTCTCCACGGTACAGTGGTGGGGTGGGGACCTCAGACCACCAGGGAGCTCTGGAAAAGCACGGGCTCTTCTGATGGTGGGGTGCGCTGCCATGGCTCGAACGGCAGTGGGGAGGCCTTAGAGGCCTCTGGATCCTTCCGAGGAGGTGGCCTGGGGCTGGTCGGGGGAAGGGGAGACCCCGGGCTTGAGGGGCAGTTACGGAAGATGAAGCCCATGCTGGGAAAGAGGGGCTTCATCAAGTTGACAGGGCAGAAGGCCGAACCGGTCGGGTTGAAATGGACTTTGTTCTTGTCAGGACAGGAAGTCAGGAAGGTCAGGTCAGGACCTGGGGACCTGGAGGATGGAAAGAGAGAAACACACAGACATATGTGTACACATACACACAGAGACAAACACACACACACAGGGAGAGAGAGAAGCAGCCAGTGAGAAAGGATGTCTGATGTTGCAGTGTCAGGGGAGTAGGGGAGCTGGGACAGGGTACAAATAGGATGGTAGCTTGACCAAAACATGAAAAGCTGCTGGGCAATAAACAGTCTTTAGGCCCCCCAGTGCTCCATTTTTTAGGAGTATGTCTGAATAATGGTAAAGATACTTTAGCTCGAAGCAGGAGGATTGAAGCTAGACAGGAATGTGATTCTAGAAGAAGAGACCAAGGGACTTTTAATTTGAGAGATTTCTTCAGTGAAGGGTGTTTTGAGGTCAGACCACTTCCCTGAAAGCAGAGAACCAGGCAAGGTAACTTCTAAGACTTTACAGCCTGAAGCAGAGTTTCTCAGCCTCAGCACTACTGACATTCTAGGCCAGATCATTCTTTGTTGGGGGGGTTATCCTGTGCATCCTAGAATGTTTAGCAGCATCCCTGCCCTCTAGACTAGCTATCAGTAGCACCCTCCCTCCCCTGAGTTGTGACAACCAAAAATGTCTCACGGAGGCAAAATTTTCCCCTGTTGAACCACTGGCCCAGAGAATCTAATTCTTGAGCACACTTTGAAAGGTGTGATTTTCGAACTCTTGCAGGGAGGAAAGAATAGCAACAATTGGGAGAAAGGAGATACAGGTTCTAACTAGGTCTTGGCCTTCTCTGGCTCACGTTTAATGTAAAAAGAGTCATCCTTACCCTTCTGACCACTTAGGGAAAAATGGAAGGATAAAAGAAGGCCAGGCCAGAGAGTTCTAGAGTAAGGAATTCTTGTGATAAAAAAGGAGCCCTGGTGGCACAGTGGTTAAGCAGTTCAAACCCACCAGCCGCCCCATAGGAGAAAGATGCAGCAGGCTGCTTCCATAAAGATTTACAGCCTTGGGAACCCTATGGGGCAGTTCTACAGGGTCGCTATGAGTCGGAATCAACTGCAATAGTTTAATGGGTATGGTTAAAAAAAAAAAAGAGTATTGGCCATGCTTGGAGAGTGAAACAGAACTGCAAGGTGCTGGTTGGAGTCTTGGAGGTAAGAAGACAAATGAGTTGGAAGATGGTGGGGCTCTGTCGCCAATGGTTTGCATCAATTACCCTTTCTTTTTTACTTTTTATTGAAGTAGAATACACATATAGAAAAATGCACTTAGTGTACAGCTTGATAAATTGATTACCGCTTTATTTCCAGAAGAGCAAGGGGGAGAGAAGGAAGGCAGAGGCTGGCACAGGGTGAGAAGAGGTGGATGGAAGTAAAAGGCCCATATGCTGGATGTATTTGGGAAGGCCTGGGAGTCTTAGAGACTCCACAGTGGCAAGGTGTCCCTTGGCCAAGAAGGGTTTAAAAGAATCCCGCTTTATGGAGTGCAGAGGTGGGCAGTTGGTGGCAGGGGAGCCCAGAAAGGAATGCTCTGGGTGTGTGCATGCACACGTGTGGAAGGTGACCAATAGGAGACCCAGCAACACTCAAAGGGTATGAGGGCAACCAGGATGACCCTGAACAGCTTGAATCGTTCCCTGGGAAATCTAGGTCATCTTAGAGGGGACAGCAGCAAGGAAGAGGAAAGTGTAGCAGAAGAACAGCTGAACACAAGACAGAACTTCCCAGCAGGAAAGTTGATAAAATAAAGAGACCCCAATGAGTGTCAGAATTTCTATCCCAGGGTATCTGAGAAAGAATTGATGGATCACCACATCTCTCAAATGGTTAACAAAGAGGCTGAAAGCTAGATGAGATGACTTTAAGAACTCTTCTAGCATTACGCGTCTATGAAACAATCGAGACAAGCAACGGCCTAATTTCTAACAGGTTGTAATTACTCAGCTATAATGTGGATTTGGGGGAGGGTGTAAGAGCCCAGAATCTCTTTAAGCTACAAGATCTGGCCTCTTCCCTCCATAGCTACCCATGGGACCCAGAGGTCTTGAAAGTATAGCAAGCAACAGAAATGATGGTACCAACAATCCTGATGGCAGTGGTTTTCTCCTTAATTCCTACTCTGGGTATAATGTACTTTCTGCTACCATCATGGGCTGTCCCCTCACTTTTCTGTGATACAAATGGTGCCCTCAAGAACCAAAACCCTGTCCCAGCTAAACCTCCACTCACACACCATGACTAAACTTCCTGACTGCCATCAAAACCACAACTTCCAGTGTGAATCTGCCCTGATGGATATCAGGCTGGCAGAGGGAAATGAAATCAGCTCTTACAGCGCCTGCTATGTGGGGTTGTCTGGGTCATTTGGAAAGGTCAGCTCTCAATTCTCCCTGCTAATAGGAGGGAATCGTAGTAAAGAAATAACCTAAGAATGGCTTCCGAATTATCCAATCTGGCTTGGGAATATTCCAGATTTCATACTTACAAGGACTGGAAATTTCTGTCTAGGAGTACAAGATACTTGAACCACTACAGCCACAGACTTGACTCAGAAGCAATTAGAAAGCTGTCTAGGCTCCACCATCCCCCAGTTCCATCCCAGGGAGGTGAAACACTTCTAATCTCTGTCTAAACAGCTAGTTTTCTCACTGTCTCTCTCGACCTCTCCCTCAACCCCTCTCTCTTCAATATTTCTCTCAAGTACATTTTTCTCTCATTATGGCCTAGCAAATTCTCACACCTTCCCTGGGGATAGAAAAAAATAGAAGAAACGAAGAGCTTAGGTTTCAGATATCTTTCCTTCTCAGCTCCTGCTGTGCTTGTGGCTGGCATGTGGGCAGAGAGCAGGTTTCTATGGAGATAATGATAAGCAAAGATTTAAGTGCTCAGAGTAGGTAATGTCAACAAGTTTGATCATGGAAAAACCACGGTATCGAAAACCTAAAGTTGACAACACCTCTATGACCATAGAGTGTCCAAGACTGAAGAAGGGCCAGCCTGTCGGGTGGGTAACATAGGGCTGACCCTCCATCCCTGTTCCTCCTCCCGCTCCTTGTAAGGTTGATGTACTCACGTGGCCTCTTCAAACACCCGCACTCTCTCGCAGCCTTCTGGGGGCTCCCGTTTGAAGACATAGCTGTGATTGGGCCGAGGGGAGGCAGCAAAGGCAAGGACTGGAGATGGGCTGCCCTCTTCTAGGAAGGCCGGGTGGCCTGGAGAAGAGGCTGCAAACAGAGCAAGGCTGAGTCCAGGGAGCTGAGGAAAGATCACTTGCTTCAGCTCAGGCCTTGGGTGTAAAAGAGCAAGGTAGGGTGACGTGGTAAGGTAGACAGCGGTGGTTATGCTAATCTAGTTTATTGTTTGTTTATACTCTAAACCAAACCAAACCAGTTGCCATTGAGTCGATTCGAGCTCATAGCAACCCCAGGTATGTCGGAGTAGAACTGTGCTCCAAAAGGTTTTCAGTGGCTGAGTTTTTGGAAGTAGATTGCCAGGCCTTTTTCTGAGGTAACTCTGGAGTAGACTTGAACCTCCAAGACCTGAACCTCCAACTAGTGACTGAATGTGTTAACCATGTACACCACCCAGAGACTCCATTTATACTCTATTCGACCTTAAAAAAAAACCCGTGAGGCAGCTTACAGAAATACACAGACTATATAACAAGATTAAAAATATACACATATATAGTTGAATTGATGGAAAATAAGGTATAAGGCCAATTCTAAATTCCCAGGAGGTAGACTGGGTTTGGAACTCCAAATCTCAGACTTAAAGAAGCCCTAGCTTCTGTTGCTCTGCCTTCTTCCAAGACTGCAGCGCTGCCTGCCAACATACCGCAGCTTCTTCCTTTCTGTGGGCTTGAAAATCTATCCCTTCTTCCAGGAAGAGCTCTTGTACTGACTCAGAGAAGCAATCTTTACTCAACCCCACTTGTAGGATAAAATTCCTCTCACTTTCCACACAGCGAGTGTACTTTGCCTAAGCTGCAAATATTGACCTTATCTGTATTTATCTCATATTTACTCCCTATTACTTGATGCTCTGTTTACCTATGTATATTGTTAGATCATGCCCTTAACCAGCCCACCTCACAGGGTTGCTGTGAGGATCACATTAGACAGTACAAGATCATCATTATTAGAAAGTAGTATTAATATCTTGTTCGCTTAATGAAGCAGAACAGTAGAGAATAGAGATTGGGAGTCAGAAACCTTGAGTCTCAGTCTGTGTCACCCTGGGCAAGAGACCACTTTTTCTTATTTTACATCATTCATAACCACCTTGAAACCTATTGCTAGTCATGGGGAGGAGTGGAAACCTGATTAGAGACCTGCTGGCTTTCCACCACAGCATGCTGACATTCTACTTCTGAAAAATCAAGTCATTAGAGACCCTATGGAGCACAGTTCTACTCTAACAAACATTACAGGGTCAAAATGAGTTGGAGCTGACTCGAGGGCAACTAACCACGACAAATGCTAAACCTCTGCCGGAAGACGGGGATGTGAGGGATTGCTTCTTTGGATCAGAGTGAGGATTAAGTAAAAACATAGGTGCAGAGACTGGATATGGTATATGCCAGAAAATAAAGTAAAGGAGCATAATTATTGTTGGCATCATGTGTAGAAGAAAGATGACTCATAGAAGATATTCTGGTTGGTTAGTAAGTGAAAACACTGGGCCTGGAACTGGTTAGAGTGGAAAAGGGAGTGGAGACTGTCCTGTACCTCGTGCTGGCCCTGCTGCCTGGGCCTCCTCAGCTTACCTTTGTCACTAGGGATGGATGCCAGCTCCTCAACTGCACCCCGGTGCTCCTCGCGGCTGGCATGGCCAGACGGCTGGGGGGATGCCAGGGGCATGGAGGGAGAACTGGCCAGGTTGCCAGGCTCCAGGGGAAGGAGGGAATGATCGCAGCTGCTGCTCTGGGAAGGGGCGGGGGCACGGTGCCCATCGGGGATATCGAGGATCTGATGGGGAAAAAGGTGGAGAAAGCCTCAGGCCTGTACCTTTTCAGGGGTACCTTTTCAGTACTGTGGTGAGCCTTATGGTACTCTCCTTGCCATTATTCTCATCCTTCATACATAACACACAAGGACAACAGAAAAACGCCATTTCCTCAAGTCATGTATTTCCCTGACTTCCCCTGTATCTGTTTCTTCTATAACATTCCGTTCTTTTCCTTCATAGTACTTGCAGCCTAATTCGTAATTACATATTTGCCTGTATGCTTTGATCTGTGGGGTGCCCCTGCTAAGTTATAAGCCTCATGAATGCAGGGACCTTCTGTGTGCTGGGCTCTGGGAACACAAAGATGAACGACATATGGTGCCTGCATGCTGGGGGCAAACCATGAGGATCTTGTAAGTGATATAAACCCCTGCAGGACAAGTATTCAGACTATTCTCATATAATTCATTAGTTAAACCCGCCCCCCTTTTTAAACATTCCGTGGTACTTGTACCCACAGCACAGCAAATCGTGTGCGTGTGTCTGTTTGGGTGTGTATAAATGCCTACAAATATATATATCCAAATGAAAAATGAAACAATAAGTAAATCATAAACTGGGAAATGTGCCCATTAGAATTACATTAATCCTGCCCAACTGGCATTCCCCAATTCTACTGTTTGTCAGTATAAAAATATGCCTTGAGACTGCAGAAAGGGTAGCGAATAATTCTGCCTGGGAGTGGGGTGGGGCTGCTGGCCAGTAAGGGATGGACACATTTCACCAGGTGGACATGGAGGGAGAGGAAGAGGTAACACAGGCAGTGGGGGCAGCATAAACGAAGACGCAGGTGGGCAGCGGACGGTGGCAAGTACACAGGTAACAGTGAGCTGCCGGTTTGGCCGAATGATGATGCCTAGCCCACTCCTCCCAGCTGGGGACCCTCCTTGCTGCCAATCCTTGTTCCTTCTTTTTCTACTCACCAACACAAAGACTTTCCCAATCATGCCTGCCCATCTCTGCTGTCCCTGTAGTTAAGTCCTTTTGGGATTAATAAACTCAATTTGTATCCCATTTGTGGGATCTTGTTTGCATATTGCTCTGTTTATATATCCACAGCCTATGAGCCCCCAGAGGGCAAGACTCCCACCCCCACCTCCGCTGACGCTCAGCAAGAATCAGGTGGTGCATTCAGGGTGTGGTCACACTCACCCTCAGTAGCTCCTCTTCCCCCTGCTCCTTCACAAACACCTCCTCCAGCTCTTGGTTGAGCCCTTCCAGGCTTCTGTGCAGACAGGGGCTAAGTCGCAGGACAGTGGACCCTGAAGGGAAGCTGGGAGGGGATGCCTGGTGGAGGCAAAAGAAGCAATCATGTTAGGCTTTACCTATACAGTTATCAGCAAGCAAGGTTGTGTCATCTGCATATCGCAGGTTAATGAGTTTCCTCCAATCCTCATGCCTTGTTCTTCTCCATATAGTCCAGTTCCTCAGATTATTCACCCAGCATACAGACTGAATAAGTATGGGGAAAGGACACAGCCTTAACACACGCCTTTCCTGATTTTAAACCACTCAGTACCCCCTTGCTCTGTTCTAATGACTGCCTCTTGGTCTATGTACAGGTTCCGCATGAGCATAATTAAGTGTTCTGGAATTCCCATTCTTCACGATGTTATCCAT
Source organism: Elephas maximus indicus (assembly GCF_024166365.1). Classification (NCBI taxonomy): domain Eukaryota; kingdom Metazoa; phylum Chordata; class Mammalia; order Proboscidea; family Elephantidae; genus Elephas; species Elephas maximus. The sequence continues at coordinate 43,886,802 of NC_064837.1, read as the reverse complement.
AATTTGTTATGATCCACACAGTTGAACGCCTTTTCATAGTCAATAAAAAACACAGGTAAACATCTTTCTGGTATTCTCTGCTTTCAGCCAAGATACACCTGACATCAGCAACGATATCCTTCATTCCATGTCCTCTTCTGAATCTGGCTTAAATTTCTGGTGTTCCCTGTTGGTGTACTACTGCAACCATTTTTAAGTAACTTCAGCAAAATTTTACTTGTGTGTGACACTAATGACATTGTTCAATAATTTCCACATTCTTTTGGATCACCTTTCTTTGGAATGGGCACTAATATGCATCTCTTCCAAGCAGTTGACCAGGTAGCTGTCTTCCAAATTTCTTGGCATAGACGAGTGAGTGCTTCAATGTTGCATCCATCTGTTGAAACATCTCAATTGGTATTCCATCAATTCCTGAAGCCTTGTTTTTTGCCAATGGCTTCAGTACAGCTTGGACATCTTCCTTCAATACCATCAGTTATTGATTATATGCTACCTCCTGAAATGGTTGAAATGTCAACCAATTCTTTTTAGTATTGTGACTCTCTGTATTCCTTCCATCTTCTTTTGATGCTTCCTGTGTCATTCAATATTCTGCCCTTAGAATCCTTCAGTATTGCAACTTGAGGGTTGAGTTTTTTTCTTCAGTTCTTTGAGCTTGAGAAATGCTGAGTGTGTTCTTCCCTTTTGGTTTTCTAACTCCAGGTCTTTGCACATTTCATTATAATATTTTGTACTCTTGAGCCACCCTTTGAAATCTTTAGCTCTTTTACTTCACCATTTATTCCATTCACTTCAGCTACTCTACATTCAAGAGCAAGTTTCAGAGTCTCTTCTGAGATCCATTTTCATCTTATTTTCTTTCCTGTGTTTTTAAAGAGCAAGTTTCAGAGTCTCTTCTGAGATCCGTTTTCATCTTACTTTCTTTCCTGTGTTTTTAATGAACTTTTGCTTTCTTCACGTGTGATGTCCTCGATGTCATCCCAGAACTCCTCTGGTCTTCAGTCATTAGTGTTCAGTGCATCATTCTTGAGATGGTCTCTAAATTCAGGTGGGATAGAGATGCTCAAGATTGTACTTTGGCTCTTGTGGACTTGTTTTAATTTTCTTCAGCTTCAACTTGAACTTGGATGTGAGCAACTGATGATCTGTTCCGCACTTGGCCCCTAGCCTTGTTCTGACTGATGATATTGAGCTTCTCCATCATCTCTTTCCACAGATGTAGTCAATTCCATTCTTGCGTATTCCATCTGGCAAGGTCCATGTCTATCACCAAGGCCATATTTTCCAACTACTCATCCTTCTTATTTGTTTCCAACTTTTGAATTCCAATCACCAGTAATTATCTGCAATATGCAGATGACACAACCTTGCTTGCTGAAAGTGAAGAGGACTTGAAGCACTTACTGATGAAGATCAAAGACTACAGCCTTTAGTGTGGATTACACAACTGGACCAATAAGCAATATAATAAATTAAGAAAATATTGAAGTTGTCAAGCATTCATTTTATTGGAATCCACAATCAACGCCCATGGAAGGAGCAGTCAGGAAATCAAATGAGGTATTGCAGTGGGCAAATCTGCTGCAAAAGACCTCTTTAAAGTGTTCAAAAGCAAAGATGTCACTTTGAGGACTAAGGTACACCTGACCCAAGCCATGGTATTTTCAATCACTTCATATGCGTGCGAAAGGTAAGCAGTGAATAAGGAAGACCTAAGAAGAACTGATGCATTTGAATTATGGTATTGGTGAAGAATATTGAATATACCATGGACTGCCAGAAGAATGAACAAATCTGTCTTGGAAGAAGTACAGCCAGAATACTTAGAAGTGAGGATGGAGAGACTGTCTCATGTACTTTTGACATGTTATCAGAAGGAATCAGTCCCTGGAAAAGGATATCATGCTTGGTAAAGTAGAAGGTCAGTGAAAAAGAGGAAGACCCTCAATGAGGTAGACTGACACAGTAGCTTCAACAGTGGGCTCAAACATAGCAAGGATTGTGAGGATGGCGCAGGACCAGGTAATGTTTCATTTGGTTGTACACAGGGTTGCTATGAGTCAGAACCGACTTGACGGCGCCTATTAACTACAACGTACAGTTATCAGTTCTGAGCAGCGGGAATGAGTGCTTTTGAGAGTCATGTCTACCCAGCAGAACCAAGTGAACAAAGGAGGATTTGGGGACAGTTATTGATTGCAGTAAATCCGTTCAGTGGAGTTTTCCCCAGAAGTTCGAGCTTTGAGAGATCCTAAGTTCGAGCTTTGAGAGATCCTAAGTTCGAGCTTTGAGAGATTTTGAGTGTACTTTCAGAGTCTGCAGGATCATCATTACCTCAATTTTATAGGGGTGCGGGTAAAAGAGAGAAATTGAGAAAAGCAAGAAGCCCTTCCCATGCCACTCAGCAAGCCTGAGTTTGGACCAAACTTCACCTATGTGGCCACAAAGCATGCAGCGTGGGAGGGTTCGGTAACTGCAAGACCCGAGAGAACTCTTCCCACACCCTGACATGGAGGAAGAGGAGGGAGAAAGGGGCCAGGGGGAGAAAACGTACCCTCAGAGCTCCCCGCACAGCGTGGTCCCCTTGGAGTGGGGAGCTCCGCTCTTTCTCCTTCCCGCTGCGGCTCAGCTTTGTCCTCTGCAGCTGTTGCTTCAACTTGGTGATCTGGCAGCCCGAGAGGGGAGAGGAGAGGCAGATGAAGCAAAGCCAAAATGCATCAGGTCCCCGCCTGAAAGTGTGGCTCCTGCCAGAGGCTCATGAAGATTATAAAAAGGAGATGGAAGCTGATCTTCCATCTCCAAATAGCTTACCCATTCCCGTCAAGTCAATCCCGAAACATGGCGACTCTATAGGACAGGGTAGAACTGCCCCATAGGGTTTCCAAGGAGTGGCTGGTGGATCTGAACTGCCAACCTTTTGGTTAGCAGTTGTAGCTTTTAACCACTGTACCACCAGGGCTCCCAAAATAGCTTAGTGGTGTTAAAAATTGTGATGATAGTTTCCTCAGGCAAGTTGGCTATCTTGTTAACTAAGTTATTTGATGTTTTAAATGACCAGTGTTCCATCTATGGATCAGTGTCCAAAAAATTAAAAATACACAACACTGAAACCATTTTGCCTTTCACAGATTCCAAAGGCACGGAATACTACTCTATTAATAGAAACGGAAAATGATGTTTCTGGATGCCAACAGCCATTTACTCCTCAAAGTATATTCACGACTATCTCAAAGTCCCTGAGACCAGGAAGGATGGAAATATTTCCCCATTTTAATGTAGACTACACTGAGCAAGGGGCAGGTGCTGGAGAAGGAATATTAAATTTTGTACTAGCTTCCATTAAAAAAAAAATGCCATCAAGTTGATTCTCAATCAAGGTGACCCCATGCATGTCAGAGTGGAACTGTGCTCCATAGGGTTTTCAATGACTGATTTTTTTAGAAGTAGATCGCTAGGGCTTTCTTCTGAGGTGTCTCTGGGTGGACTCGAACCTCTAACCTTTTGGTCAGCAGTTCAGCATGTTAACTGTTTGCACCACTCAGAGATAGTGACTTCCATATCCTGTAACAACTGTGGCTCATCATCAATAATTTTCAGTTTTATCCCTGTCCCATTGTAATTTTAGACCTACTTGCCTTCAGCTGGCAAAGGGGAATGCTCAGGGGGTACAGAGATATTTAAATATGGGGCTAAATTAAATGAATTCAGAGAGTAGGTCTGATGCTCCATGGCCACAGAATTTATGACTATACCCAAGAAGAAAGTGCTGTTAGATTGGTCATTGTGAATCATTCATACCATGACCCCACGCTTAGTGCAAATAACTTGTCTACCTGATCATTGAAAATTAAAATACTTTGTATTTCGCACTGGTCAAACTCGCAGTGCATTTTCACTTCATATTTGATGGCTGTTCTCAGCAACAAGGAGGGTGGAAGCTATTGTCCCTTGTAAAGGGAGAGATGAGTCCTAGTTAGTTGACCCTTTCAGAAGCCATCACACAAGCATGCCAGGGTGGAGCTGGTCTGGGAGCTGAGGATTCCAGCCTATGGCTTTCTCTACACAGCCTTGAGGACTCGAGCACTCCTGAGGGAGAGGGAGGGCCAGGAAGAAGGGTTTGGGAACACATAACTATTTTCTTCCTCTTTTAGAATTAAAGCTGAATGAATAGCTGAATGAATAGTTAAGTATAAATAAGGGCTTCCAATTCTCAGGAGCTCATTCCCTGACTTCCTCCAGTCTCTGAACCACTTATCTGGATCCAGCCTCAAAGGAAGGTGAGACCAACCCTGTGCTTGGCTGCTTGAGGTCACTGGCAGTTGCTGGCCAAGCCCCTCTGGCAGGACAACCGGGCTCCTGAGGTCTGGCCACTAGGAGGCTGGGAATCAGACACAAAGGAGCCATCTCATAGGACAAGGCAAAGTTGAGGAAGTGAGAGTGGAAATGTGATTCTGCTTTGGAGTAGACCGTGTCCCATGGTACTGGAGCTTAGAGAAGAGGCGGTGACCCTAGCCAGGGAGTCAGAGAGGACAGTCACCTCTTTTCGGTGGTCTGTGCTGCCCCAGGACGCCGAGCGCTTGTGTGTACAGGAGCTGGCCTGCTCCCCTTCCAGCTCTTGCCAAGACAGGGGGGTCTGCAGGGAGAGAAGTAAGGTGAGACAGAGCAGCTTCCCAGGCAGGCACTGGGGGACCAGGCAAATGGCTTCCCGGGCAGAGGTGGTAGGTCTGTGAAGGTTTCTCTCTGATCTGTTCATCAACCCCTGAACACCACCAGCTCATTTTCTTCTTTCTGGCTTCCCCACCTGCACTGTCTCCTTCCCACTCTACATCTTCCAGGAAACCTTCTCTCATATCCAATGAGGCCCACCTCCTCTTTACTCTCTTATTACTTTTATACATGTTCTCCGTTGCCAGTTATACCAGGTACTCTCCAGTGGTGAGAACAAGTAGTGTCTCTCCCTACCCCGCCGCCAAAAAAAAAAAAAACACCAGTTGCTTGCTATAGAGTCAATTTTGACTCATGATGACCCCATGTGTTTCAGAGTAGAACTGCACTCCGTAGGGTTTTCAAGGCTGTGATTTTCAGAAGCAGGTCACCAGGCCTTTCTTCCCAGGTGCCTCTGGGTGGGTTCTAACCACCAACCTTTTGGTTTGTAGTTGAGAGCTTAACCATTTGTAGCACCCAGGAACTGCTTTCTTATCCCAACCAGCTCCAAAAGAGCATGGACTCGGAAGCCACTAGAGTTCTTTATCCTCTTACCCTCCATATGCCTAAAACAGACCCAGGTTCCAGGGAGCCTAGTAGGAATGAGTTAATAGATGGGACTCCATTAAAGAATCATTCATTGTTAAACAGGAAAAAAGACAACAAAGGTTCTCCACTCTTAGCCCTTGGCCAAAGCAGGCAACTTCCTCTATATTGCAATGCCTCAAGCTTGTTCCCTGATTTTCACCACACACAGAATAAGCTTTGGGGGCGCTAAAGTCCTCCTGAACATGTAGGGGAAAAGACATTTTCAGAAAGGAGGGAGCCAGAGTTCTAGGCCCAGCCCTGATTCCTGACTCCTGACCCCTCTTGGCTTCATCACTACTCATTCTCTTGGGCCCTACTCAGTCCCTCATGAAAACAGGGCTCTCTGATCTGCTATCCTCCATCTCCCTGCCACGTGGAAGGCAAAGAGCCCAAGGTTGAGGTAGGAGGAGTTGTAGACCCACTTCCTGAGCCCCCACCAAAGGGGAGAAGCTATTGGCTTTAAGCATGAAGCAGAGAAGGACTAGATTCCTCCCCGCCACCAATGTCCCTACTTCCATTCCAAGAGAGGGACCCAAGGGGGGAGGCTCCAGTGGAACCAGTTCCTCTCTAACTTCTTTGCACAAGCTGCCAAAAACATGAGGGCCTGGGAACCATCTCCTCCAACAGATCTATTGACCTCTCCCGAGAGGTTGTTACAAACAGAAAAGGGAGGATAAGCAAAAAAAAGAAAAAGACCAGCAACAACTCACCACCCAACAGCTGTTAAGAAATGCTTGGCAAGGGGTAGCCTGAGCAGGACTGTGAGAACAGACCCATGTGAGACAGCTGCAGTGGAGGAGCCATGAGGGGCCTGAGCCTCCCTGGCTCTTCCTTCTCCCAGATGCCCCCTGATGAAGACCTTTCCTGGGCTCTGTGACAAAGCCAGGGGAGACAACTGCCCCTACACTGGCATCTCAAGGAGAATACCCAGAGATCCATTCTACCACAGTTCCCTCCCTTAGGAAACAGGCAGACAGCACATCCTTTAGGCCCATATCTTGGGTGCATACCCCAAAGCCCTCTGGGTGAATTCGGCTCTAACAGTACACGGAAACCAAACATCATGTCTATTTCCAGATGCCCATGCTCCTCAGAACCAGGGTGTTAGCAGATAGAGCCTCAGAAGAGGCTGTTACATAGACTGAAAGTAGGGAGGAAGCCCCTCTCTCCCACAGCCACTCGAACCACCTCAAGGTTGGCTCCAAAGCCAACCCAACAGATTGCTAGCTCTGCTAATCAAAGCTGAGTCCCACGCAAGCCTGCTGTCTCTGCAAAGGTGGCAGAGTCTGTAGAAAAGGGGTGACAAAGGCTGAGGCGATAATGCCCATTTTCCCTTCTCCTGAAAGATACTGTCCCCACAGGTAGGTGGTGAGAGGTAGGAAAAACAGCCACACTCAGGCTGCCCCCGGTTCTACTAACATCTCTTGCAAACTCTTCAACTGCCTTCTTTCTTCTGGGATATGTGAGGGGGTGGAAGAAAAAATGCAGGCTAACACCGGTGCTTAGAAAGGATGTAAAAACCATGGCAGCTAAGATCATTGCTTCTCGTCATCCATCTTACACTGCCTCTCTCTGCTCAGCGACATCTTCCAGCAACTATTGCCTACTCTGTGTAAACTGTACTACTAAGGCCATCTGTTCTCTGTTTCAGCACCCACCATCTGGCCATAGATGTCACCATCTCACCCTTCATCTCATGGGCTTTCCATACTTGGCTGGCTCTCTGAACTATCCAGGCAAGCCTATCTCCATCTCCTTTTTCTTGCCTCACCCCCTTACTTCTAAGCCTTCTGCAGGCTGGTTTCTCTATCTAAGATGCCCCACCCTACCAACACTTCCCATTGAGGAACCCTCTCTAACCTATCTACCTAGAGATGACCAGATGGGTTCAGGTTATACATCATTCATGCATTTGACAAATAGCTACTGAACGCATACTGTGTGCCAGGAACTGCTCTAGGGGCAGGGGAATACAACAATGCAAGACAACAAAAATCCCCATCCCCTTTGAGTTTATATTCTAGTTGGGGGAGAGAGTTTAAATAGTGATAAGTGCTAAGGAGAAGAATATAGCAAAGAAAGGAAATAAGAATGCTGGGCTGGGGGGGAAGGGGCAGGGGCAGGGGAATCTTACAATTTTAAATGTCCTATCAGGAAGTCCTCCCTGAAAAGGTAACACTTGAATGAAAATGTGAAGGTGAGGGAGTGAGCCATGTGGATATCTGAAGTCAGAGCAAACCAGACCATGGAGAGAGCAAGTGCAAAGGCCCTGAGGCAGGAGCAAACAGAAAGTGCTTAAGAATGATAAGGAGGCCAGTGTGGTGGCGGGGGAGCAAGAATGAGTGAGGTGCAGAGTAGTAGGCGATGAGATCAGCAGGTGTGGTAGATTAAAAATGGTCCCCAAAGGTATCAGGGCTTAATCCCTGGAACCTATAATGTTACCTTACATGGTAAAGCTTTTGCAGGTATGTTTAAATTAAGGCTGTTGAGATGAGGAGCCCTAAATGCTATCACAAGTGTCCTTATTAGAGAGAGGCATGGGAGATTAGACATACACAGGAAAAGGCACTGTGACCACAGAGGCAGAGACTGGAGTGATGTGGCCACAAGCCAAGGAATGCTAGCAGCCACTAGAAGCCAGAAGAGGCAAAGAATATTCTCCCCTAGAACCTCTGGAGTGAGTCAGGCCCTGCTGACACCTTGATCTTGATCCAGTGAAACTGAATTCAGCCTTCTGGTCTCTGGAACTCTGAGATAATAAATCTGTGTTGTTTTAAGCCACTAAGTTTGCTGAAAGTGAAGAGGATGAAGATCAAAGATTACAGCCTTCAATATGGATTATACCCCAACATAAAGAAGACAAAAATCCTCACAACTGGACCAATAAGCAATAACATGATAAATGGAGAAAATATTGAAATTGTCAAGGATTTCGTTTTACTGGGATCCACAATCAATGCCCATGAAAGCACCAGTCAAGAAATCAAATGATGTATTGCAGTGGGCAAATCTGCTACAAAAGGCCTCTTTAAAGTGTTCAAAGCTAAGATGTCACTTTGAGGAGTAAGGTATGTCCGACCCAAGCCATGGTATTTTCAGTTGCCTCATATGCATGTGAAAGCTGGACAATGAATAAGGAAGACCTAAGAAGAATTGATGCCTCTGAATTACGCGTTGGCAAAGAACACTGAATATACCATGGACTGTCAGAAGAATCAACAAATCTGTCTTGGAAGATACACAGGACATGTTATCAGGAGAGGCCAGTCCCTGGAGAAGGACGTCACGCTTGGTAAAGTAGAGGGTCAGCAAAAGAGAGGAAGACCTTTAATGAGATGGACTGACACAGTGGCTGCCAACAGTGGGCTTGAACATAGCAATGATTATAGGGATGGCGCAGGACTGGCAGTGTTTTCGTCCTATTGTGTATGGGATCGCTATGAGTTGGAACTGACTTGATGGCACCTAACAACAACAACAGCAAGTTCAAGGTAATTTTTTACAGCAGCCTTGGGAACCTAATACAGTAGGCTGTCTTGTATGTGAAACTGTTTACATGTTGGCATTGAGGACTCCTAAGGCAGGCATGTACGTGAGTTTGGGTTTCTAGTCTCTCCAGCTGAACTGGGGATGTCAAGAGGACTGTGCCCTGCCCCTCATTTCCAGTGCCTTCTCTGGGTCTCCCCATGGAGGTCTGCACCGAGGTTTCCTGGGACTACAGGAAAGTCATAGCTAAGGAAGGATGATGCCTGACAACATTTTAAGTAACAATTCCAAATGACCTTTTGTAAGCAGGGTTAGCTCGAGCTCAGCAGACCAATTAGTCATGTTTGTAAGAGGACTTACACACTGGAGTAGACTTATTTTCAATCCCTGGGCCCAGGGAAAGCAGCTGAGGGAGAAGAAGGGCTGCTTACTAACCATGAGTGGCATCAGCCAACTGTACAAATGATGCTTGGACTATGCAAAACTGGATGTGGGTTAGACCAAGGGAGCCTTGCCTGAGATTCTGAGCTTTCAGAATAACTTGTGGAAGGATAATGGGGTGGGAGGAAGACAGCTTCCCAAAGAGCAGCTGAGTATTAACAAGGAGGCAGAGGCAGGGTGGAGCAGAAAAGCCTCCAAACTGGAACCTTTCTCTCCGCTCCCAACCCAACTCAGTTTCTACCTGGACGTTGTGACCAGATACAGAAGAGACTTGGCCCACGTTGTCTCCAGGGACATTGGCAGCTGAGAAGGCTGCACAGCCAAGCCAGGCTGGGCCCTGGGAACAGAACCCACTATACCTGCACGGAAGTGGAGAGCAGCATGGTGCCTGGTATGCTATAGATGGCCAGGAACTGCGTGTGGAATTCAAGTCCAACACGGAATCAGCCCCTCGGGACTCTATACAAACAGAAAGGCAGGAAAAGGTTCTGAGGGTGGTCTGCTGGCCAGTGCAGAGAACTCTGGCTGCAGGTGCCCAAGGCCACCAACTCTGGCCCTTCAGTGACTATACAACCCTCAGAGTTTCCACCACGGCCCCACTTTCAGTCTGTGCTGCTGTCAAATCATATACCGAACAACTGGTCCTGATGTCCAGTTTGGAAAACAGGCGCCGTGCCCAGGTCCCCACACCCACAAAGAAAAACATTTCTAAAAGGCCTGTGATGGATTGAATTATGTGTCATCACTACATGCTGGGGCACTGACTTGGGAAAAGGAGTAGGATGGCATACGGGTGGGAAAAGATAGAAAAAGGGAAGTCTTCTCACAGCAGGCACACCTCCGCCTCTGGCCTGCGTGACACTCTTTGAGGTTTGTTAAGGACTTAAGTGATATTTTTCCCCCAAATCATAAGTCAGGCCTAAAGAAACAACGTCTATCATAGAGGACTCCCTAGCTCGCCTGGAGAGGGCAGAGGAAACAGGGCTGGGCAGGGCAGGTACCCAAGGCCCCGTCTGGCTGCAGGATGCAAAGACCAGCAGGAGCTCTCTGCTCAAACAGTCATTCCAGCTGTGGTGAGGCCACTTCCTCCCTCCAGAAGACAGCAAGATGAAGCAAATGCTTTGCATAGCAAGAAGGGAGGGGGTGGCTACAACCGTCAGCATGTACCGTCACCACCCGCCCTGGCCTGGGCCAGCCCAAAGCACTGGGTGGGCAGCCCTGTTTTATCAACTGACCTCGGGAGAGAATGGCCCAGAGAGGCAAAAACACACACACATTGGCCTGGAGAATCCTGACAAAGTTCTCCAAATACAAAGAAACTTCCTCCAGATGATGGTGATTCTGGACTCCACTCTGCATCCAACTCCTGCAAGACCCAAGCTCGAAGCTCACGGAGCTGATATCTGAGAGACCCTGGCTCACAACATCCAGCATCTCCAGAGCACTCCTTCTCCAATGACCACGTTCGTAACTCCCTTCTCCTTCCTAGAACAACCAGGGCCACTTCTTAGGCTAACTCTACCAATTTCCCAGATAAGATCCATCCACACCTCTCTTACTCCCCTGCCCCAAATATGGGGGTAACCCAGCTCTCCATTCAGACTATCAATTACCTGAGGACTAGCTGTACTATCCTTTGTGCCTGCCTAATAGCTTAAAACACAGCTAAGCCCAGGAAGAGAATATTGGGCTCGTTGCCAACTTGACATAGTCTCAAGAACCGAGAGCTTTTGGCTCCATCCTCTGCCCTGTGAGAAAGTCTTCAATACACAGCACACTCATTGCAGGTGTTCAATCAGTGCTTGCTGCTCAGGTTTGAAACTCGCGTGGAATGGACAGGGCCCTTGCCTATTCTAGAGGATTCAGAGACGGGAGCCATTCAGCCAAACTATAACTATGGCCAATCTCACTGCAAAGCATACCCCCCAAGGATGCCAGGGCTGACGTGGCCTTCAAATATACAATCCAGCTGCTTCCTCCAGGGCCAGGGTTGGAGAGAATAAGTGAGCAGAAGTGAGGGCCCTGCCAGTTATGATGGATATAGCAGAAAATAAACTATTACACCGGTGTGGCTAGAAGAGAAAGGGCAGAAAGCAGGGGTATTTGTAGAAATAGCCACACTCTAGTTCTAACCAACTGGAGAAAGCTTCTGGCATCAACCCATTTAATAGTGTAAAGCTTTCAAGAACTTTGGTAGATCCTACCTCCCTACTTTCCCTCTATCCTTGTATCCCACACTCCCAATAAAACCTGCACCTTGTCTCCAGTACTTTCTGAGTGATATACCAGTGCTTGGTGGTGATGGAACACCAGTTACTTAGGGAGATGTTGGGAGAGCCTCAGGCATTCACAGTGTAATACCAGTGTAAAAGAAGGTAGCTTGTGCCAGGCCAGGGGGCTCATAGAGGAATTTGAATGGAGCCCAAAACCTAGAGGCAGAAAATTCCCAGAAGGCCAGGAATGAAAGATGGGCAGAGTGCATATTTTGGTTTGGATGCCTATGTTGATCAGAATTCTCCCACTTCCCAACTGCGGCCACAATATTGACAGGTTGCTAAGAGTTCCTCGAGGGCTGGAGCCCATCCCGGGAAAAGAGGAAAGCTGTATGGCTCGGCCTTGCCAGACCCATGGAGGAGCATCACTGACCTCTGTCTTGCTATGGCAAGAAGCCCAGACTTGTTATATAAGAGATCTGGCCTGCAGCTGGTGCCTGAGCAAAAACGCACAGCCTAGAGCCTAAGCCTTTAAACCCGGTCAGGGAACCTCAAAGGCCAGCTCTGCCTGGAGCTAAAAAGAGAAAGAGCTATCTGAGGAGTGGGATGAAGGCTTCCTAGAAAGCTGGTCACAGGAAATGACAGACTGGGATAGGTGGGCCACATGCAAACCTGACAAAGGGGGATACAGTCATGAGCCTACATGAGAAAAGCATCCTCAAGTCCTGTTCTTCCAGGAAGCCCTTCATGTTTGGACTAAGCCCACATTGTTTGGACTCAGCACTCCTCTCAAAAGAGAAAGGGGTGTGTACTCTGGGCCTGTGAAGGGGAAGAATAACCCATCCTACTTGTCCTTCTCAAAGGGTATGGGGAACACCAGAACCCTGGGCTCCCAGGAAGCAGGCCTACTCTGTCTGCTACCTGGCGTGTATTCTCCCTTCACATTCTATTTGCAGACCTAAAGAAGGCCAACAATTGTAATGGCAGCCAATTCTTGTTGGTTCTAGGTGGGGTATGCCCATGAGAATTCTCCTCTTCTACATTGTGCCAGACCTCTGGCCCCATTCGATCCCCTGGCTGTTGTTCAGTGGCCTTCATAAAACTGGAACCGGCTCACAGAGGCCAAAGCCTGTCCTCATTTCCTTATTCTTCACTCCAACATGCCAAGAACAGTACTGGGCATTCAAACGTTTAGTAATAACATCTGAAAATAATCTCATAAAAATAAATAAAAGAGAGGAACCGACGTGATCTGCTCAAAGAGGAGGTCGAACCAAGCAAGCTGTGCAGAGCCCTTTCTCACATGTAATGTCATTTGGTCATCATGCCCCCACCCAGCAGGCTGCGCAGGCACACTCCGCCCACTTTGTAAAGGAAGGGCTGACATGCCTGGTATCACTCAGAACGAAGGTCTGACTCTGAGCCTGTGTTCTTTTCGCACTCAGTTTTCTTTTATCTGGGACAGCAGGTGGGAACAACTCACTTGTTCTGAAGTTAAACAGGAATGGGTTTAAGCTGTGGCAAAAGAGAGACAAACTGACTCTTAAAAAACTTAACTGCTAAGAATGTTGAAGTCCTGGATCAGATTAAGAAATAACTTTGTATAATTTCATGTATGTGTGAGATGATTTCTTGCTCAGGCTACATGATCTTACCCCAAAACTGCCAAATGGACTGGATGATGTGGGGAGATTCCTGCCAAGTTCAGGATTCTTAATAAAAAGACTGACTGGAAGAAAAATACCGAAGGAGAGGATTCTGGGCTCCACAGGACCTGAATGGGTCCACCAAAATCCCAGACAAGCATCTGCCACCCCTTGGGCTGCAGGCTGGGGGTCAACACACCACTATCTGGGAAACTTTTGCTCCTATTGTTCCAGTGGGACTCTATCCTGGCTCAGCACAGTTTTGGGCCACTTCTAGTTGTCTAGGAAATGCAAACTCATTTGAATATTTGCCCCAGTTTAATTTTAGCAAGGTATATCTCATTTTTTAAAACCTAGAATAAATGCCAGTCAACCTTCAGTTATCCATACATCAACACTCAAAGCCAAATTGAAAAACCCAGGTTGACTTCTCTCTTCCACCAGTCAGGTAGGATGCAAACTCATTTTCACATAAGTTTACCAAGAAATAACAAACTGGTAAATGTGAAATGATGAAAGGTTACATGTTGAGTATTTTCCAGGGCAAATCATTTCAATGATGGAGAGTTGGTAAGTAGACCAAAGGCCTCCTCAGCTAGCCCTCCCACCCCATCCTTATCCCTTATCCCAATAGCAGAGAGCTTTGTTACCTGGGTGGCTTTGTCATTGGTACAGCAGGTGAAGGCCCCATCAGTATCGCGTGGCCACTGGCCAAGAAGGTAGGAGCTGAGGATGGTGTCCAGAGAGAATGTACGTCGGACCTGGGGTGGCTGAGGCCTACACACTGACTTTTCTGGGGCCACCGAACACGGGACGCTGGCTGGAAGAGAGCACAGCCCGTACACCTTGACGTCAGCATGGAAGAAGGAGACGTGGCAATCAACCTTCTCTCTTCTAGGAAGCCTTGCCTGACTCTCTCATACTTACTTGTGGCCACCTCCCTTTTAAGAGACTCAAGAGGCTCACAAAGCACACGTGATCTGACAGCTTTCCTGACTTAACCAGCTAGGCTCTATCACTGGAAAACAGCTGACACATTTACTTTGGACTTAGCTATTATTTTATAAATGTCCTCTAACTTTTTCCTGATCCTAGTGGACTATGAACTCCTAGGTCTCCATGCTGAGTTTCCTGAGAGCAGGACTGTTACCTATCATTAAAGAGGAAACCCAGAGTGGACAACGAACCAAGTTTCCTTCCATCTTTTATCTCCTGACATTCTTCCTCCCCCAGCACCCATTGCAGGCCTCCTATATGCTACATAAATTCAACCAGGTAACTGAAAGATGCTCACACTTCCTTCAGAACTGGTTAGTTCCAGGAACCTAGGTGGCTAAGACTAAAAGAACAATGTTACTTTCAGTTATGCAGGATTGAGGTATAGAGTTTAGAAAAATATCCTAGTCTTTTGGTTTTCTCCTTGCCTCTGACTTCTATCTATGTGGGACAAAAATGAAGCATTCCTAAATCCACTCATTTTATTTTTACCTTGGTTAAAGCTTTCTGGGAGAAGGTAAAAGCTGAAGCTGTTGATAAAATGTCACGGTTTTGGATCATCTGTAAGTTTCAATCATCTGGGTTGATCCTATTTTCCATGGCCACATTCAAAACACTCTACTATCTTAAGATCCATAGAGACTTTTTCCTTTAAACAGAACAAAATGCTTTCACCTTTGGTAATCCCTTCATATTTCATGTGTGCATTAAGCACAGCAAAAAGAGCTGGGGATTGTAGAGATAAATAAACTTGAAGAGCTTTTTACTACAAAGGCACTAACAGCACTATCTGCATTCTCCAAATTCATTTAGTATTTATATACATTTTGACACAGTTGTAATCAATATGAAGTGTATATTATGTTCTGCTTGCTTCTACCTATCTCCTCTACCCATTTCCACATTTCTACAATCTACATATTTGTCATTTTTAACAACTATATGGTATACTACCACATTGAGGTACAGTAGTTTGCTTAGCCTTTCCCATATTGTTGGCTATCTGAGGAGTTTCTCTCCCCTCCCCAGTGTGAATATCATAAATGTCACTGCACGGCCAACCTTCACTCTCAGTTTTAGCTAATCACGAACACATTTCTAGATCATCTCCCTCAGCCATCCTATGATATGCTCATTTAAAACACATTAAAAATGTCCTCTAATTACAAAAGCAGTAAGTGTGAATGTAGAAAAGTCAGAAAACATATATAAGCGAAGCTTCAAATCTCAACACCCAGAGATAACCACTGTTAAAACTGATACACAGCTGGTCCTCCGTACGTGCAGGTTCCACATCGGTGGATTCAGCCAACTGCAGATTGTGTGTGTGTGTATATATAAAATAGTGTATATGTATATAAGGAGCCCTGGTGGCGCAGTGGTTACAAGTTTGGCTGCTAACTAGAAGGTCAGCAGTTCAAACCCACCAGCTGCTCTTTGGAAACCCTATGGGGCAGTTCTACTCCGTCCTATAGGCTCGCTCTAAGTTGGAATCGACTCAACCATATTTTTTAAAATTCATAGTTAATACCATGATATATCTGCATAGATCTCCTTTACATATTACCTTCTGCACGTGTGTGCTTTAAAGTAAAAATGAGATACCGTACATATTGTTTGTGCAATGTTCTCACCTTATATCATAAGCATCTTTCCAAATTGATAAGTATTGACCTACAACACATTACTTCAATCGATCTTGACATTTCTATGTTCAAAACTCTTCAAAGGCTCTTTCAAGATGGTGGTCAAAGGCCTCATAGATCTGCTCATTATCTACCTTCACTTTACACTTTATTCCTCAAGGTCTCTACCTCCTGAACAAACTTGACAATACCCATTCCCACCCATGCCCCAGGCCTTCCTCCATCTCTCAGGACCAGCCTAACTGCCTCCATGAAGCCTTCTGGACCCCTGGTGGGAATGTCTCAGAATTTTCTGAGTTTCCTCAGTACTTTGTACTCGTCTAGTACTTATTGCCCTCTCTCTTGGATTACAGGTATTTATAACTCCTAGATAATAAACAACCTGAGGCCAAGGGGTGTCTTGGTTTATCTTTGTATCTCCCACAGGGTCTAGAGTATAGCTCTGGCAATTGGCAGGCACCCAAATATTTGAATACAATTGAAAAACTATGAGAAAGGTAGGTCTGCCTCAGTTATACCATGTGTTCTGGGGTTGTCTATTTAGTTATCCATGCTCTACTCACTGCCTTTGAGCAAAGATCCCAGAATATACATATATGTATACATTTATTTTTCTTTTTTTTCCCCTCAGGAAGGCCCAACCCCTTTCTTACCCTCCCTGCACCTTGTTGCCCAATAAGTTAGTGGCAGGAATGCTGGGATCAAGCCCCAACTTCATCTCTCACACCAGCATTTCAACCACTAATTTTCCTATCCTGGGTTTAAGATCAAAAGGTAGTAATCTAGATATTTCTGACAGCTTCTGACCCAGTCCGCAGCCATGCCAGACACCAAAATGCTGTCACACGGCCCTCCAAAACTGTTGATAAGAGCCCACTGATGTGCCAGGGGCCCAAGAAAGCAAATTTACAAAAGTTACACGACAGATTGCCAAAGGGGCAGACAGGAAGCAGATGAGCAAGGCTGGTATTCAGGCTTAAACACCATGCTCCAATAGGCAACTTCATCATTGTTTAGGAGGAAGATGACTGTGACTCCTGGGCTGAGAAATCAGCGAGGGGGAGAAAGATTTCTTGGTACCGCCTCTCCCATCCCCTCAGCAGAAGTCACTGCACAAATTTCCTTTAGGTTTTTTCCCTACCGGGGCCCTTAAGTACTATCTTACGTTTATAGGGAGTTCCTAGGTGGTGCAAACGGTTAACGCATTCAGCTGCTAACAAAAATGTCGTAGGTTCAAGTCCACCCGGAGAAAGGTCTGGTCATCTACTTCTGAAAAATCAGCCATTGAAAACCCTACAGAGCACAGTTCTACTCTGACACACGTGGGGTAACCACTTCTCAGCAACTGGTTTTTTTGTGTTTATATAGGACTTTCAAGCTTTGCCCCGTCCCTACAAGGTACTTTCATGTGTAAAATCTTTTTTTACTCTCCTGTCAGCTACAAAAGGGGCTGGGGAAAGAATGTTGCATGTTACTGGTAAGGAAACTAAGGCACAAAGAAGTTCAGTCTCTGGACTCAGTCACCCAATAAGTAAGCAGTAGTCTGACATCTAAATCCAAGCTTCCTTCCTCCTACATCAGTCTTCTTTCAACTATTCACTGAGGCTCATATCCCTCTTACATCAGGAACACCCCCTAGCTTGCTGGGACATCTGTCTAGACACCTGGGGGGTGAATAGCTCTTTTAGCTCTTTTCCAGAGAAGGAGAGGAAGAGAGGAAATGCAGGCCTGACCCCTAGTGCTCTGCACTGGGTGTACTTGGCATTATGCAATGACATCTTTCTTTGGAAGCCTGGGGAAAAGGACCCTACTTTTTCCTAGGAACAATTTCAGTCACACTAATACTATAGTAACCCTCATTATCCTTCACATATCACCCCATTCAATGCATATAATAGGAGTCCAATCTCAGGGGCAGTACCTGTAGGCGGTATTCCCAGTACTCACAGAATCCTGGAATTTGGTCAATTCTACATTCTGTCCAGCCACCTCTGACCAAAGCGATTCAAAGATTTGAGGACTTCATGGGTCCCAATTTGCTTGCCCATATACAAAAAATAACACAAATAGTGAACGAAAGGGAGGGAAGGAGGAAGGAATAGAGGAAGGGAGGGAGGAAGAAAGGGAGGAGAAAGATGGAGGGAAGGAGGAAGAAAGAACCCAAGATAATCCCAATCCAGAATCAAGGACCCCAGATGGACCTGCAAGGATCTCACTGCATCTAAGTTGAACTGGAGGACTTCCCTCGGTTTCTTTTCTTTACATGAGGAGACAGCTTGGCCTCAACCTTATGACAGTGACCATATCCTAGCACGGGTACTGCCACAGCCGCAAAATGACAGAATTACCTTGTTTCAGAGCAAGGCTCCACCTCTCTCCTTAACCCCCAAATTCTTGGTATGTCCTGGCCCCTTTGAGACTAAAGTGTCATGTTTCCATCATGCCTAGGAAATAAGGGAGTGGGCACTTAAAAAAACTGAAAGATGATTAGATTTTGATAGGAAAAAACAAAATCCACCACTTATTTAAAAAATTCCCTCAAATGGTTTGATAAGCACCTATTAGTTTGGGTGCCAAAAGTCATTAAGGTCCAAAGCAAGGTGTCAAATTTCCCCCAAAGACCACACAAATCAAAGCCGAAATCAGACATGTTGAAGGGGCTGCAGGCTGCAACAGCAAGGGAAGGTGGGGCAGTGTGGCCCAGAGACCTGGTAGGGGCTCAGACATGAAGATCTAGTTCTGATTGCAGCTCTGTCCCCAGATTCGACTGCTGCCAATACCACAGCCCCCACTGGGTCTGCTCTCCCACCTGGCAAACAGGAGCACAATCCTGGCCTCAGAGCTGCTGTAAAGAACAGATGATGAGATGTAATTACACCTCATGGCATTGGAAAGATTCAAAAGATCACCTCAAACCAATTCATGTCACTTACTCCAATCCCTCCCCCATCACAATCCCTTAGGATTGAAGGTGGGGACAAGGGCACCTAGAAAGAAACCACCCAGAAAAGATGTGCAGGGCAAGTTCTAGACGCCATATCAATAGGCATGTGCTCTCCTCGCCCTCTGAGAAGAGGCACCTTCCCCCAGAGATGTTACATACACCTGCAGTGTCAAAGCTGTTTCCTTTATTAGCAATAGTCTAATCCAGTATGGATACCACCTCGAGGAGGTTCAGGAGGAAATGAAGCTTCTTGTAGGCCTGGGCATCTGCAGCTGCAGGCCAGCACGCCAGTTCTGCTGCCTGATGAGACCTACTTCAGTTGAAAACTTCCCCCAAGAAAACTCACAATTCAGTATAATTGAAATAGGGGTTGTACTAGTCCCTGTATGGGCTTACCAGAAAGATCCGGGTGTTGGGTTCTGCCCTGCAATTGAGTGATTATGGTTAAAGGAGAAAAAGCCTTAAGAAGTCACATCAGTTGCTTGCGGTTAGAAGATGAACTGGTTTCATTTCTGGAAAGTACCCCTCTCAGATTTGGGAAATGGGGGGAGAGATGGAACAATCGGCTCCCCTATCAAGGAAGAGGAGCCCGCATCATGACAGGCCATGACAAAGCAGCAGGCTGTGGGACACCGGCTGTGTGGCTGTGGGAGGGTGGAGTGTCCTGTTTACGGCAATGTGGGGTATTATCAGCCCATCACATGCAGCAGCCTCCACAGCCCAACCACCTGGCTATGCACACTGGCAGGGAGCCAGGCCACTTCACCATGCTGAGCAGCGGCAGATGCTTTGGTTCTTGGGCAATGACAAATGAAGAAGGAAGACACACACACACACACACACACATACCCGTAGATAAGAAGCCTTAGGTACTATCTTTCTGAGCCACTTGGCCCTGCCTCCCAACTGCTGACTTGGATGGCTTTGGGGAAAGGGCCACAGGTCAAGTGTTTGCCCACCAGGAGATCAAGAGGGTGGAAAGTACACCAACAGCAAACAAGACACTAAACTAAGCAGCAGAAGGGCCCCACAGCAGACTGACTGATTCCTTCTGCAAATGGTTTCTGAGTGCCCACCATGAGCCAGCTTGTGACAAGCACTGGTGACCCAAAGAGGAGTAAGATGAGAAGCTGGTGCAGAGGCTGAAGTAGGGAAGTTGATGTAATCCCTAAATGCCAAGCTGCCAGGCAGAGCCCCAGGGGGCTACCTCCCAGCCAATGCCTCTTTAGGGGACCACCAATTTGTCTCTACTGGAAATTCAGCTCAGGCCTGACCAAACCAACATAGCCCTACTACAGGCACCTGAGGGTGAAGGGTGGCAGCTTGTAGAAGGACTCGAACAAGGTCAGAGGAAAGAGGAAGGCAGCAGATGAGGCAGGAAGTGAGGTGATTTGTGGCTGCTCTTCTCAGCTTGGCCAGAGAGAGGCTGTGGGGTGCAGACATGAAGAAATCATTCCCTGACCAGTGGGTTCTGGCTGGGGATTTGGGGGGGCTATTTTTTTTTTTTTTATTTAATCTATTTTACCATCTTTGGAGCAATGTGGGAGAGAAGGCTGGGACATAAAGTGACAAGGCTACTCTCCACCCAGGGTTTTGAAGCGGTTCGTTCTGGTCTGAACCTCTGACGAGAATTTGCATTTCCACCCTAGATATACTGAATCAGAATCTACATTTTAACAAGATCCCCACGTGATTCTTAGGTTTAATAAATTTTGAGAGCCACTGCTCTACTAGTGGTTCTCAGAACTGGTCCCTGACCAGCAGCATTAGCATCACCTGGGAACTTGTTAGAAACAAAAGTCCTCAGCAGGGGTTCCAATTGAAGGAACTGGTTTGAAGCCTGTCTCCCAACCATCCTCCATGAGCATGAGGCCTGAAACTCATTGCCATCCAGTTGATTCTGACTCATAGTGACACTGTAGGACAGAGTAGAACTGTCCCAGAGGGTTTAGCATGAGACCTAGTGATCCCAAAATATCCAAGAAAGGCTACAGAAGGAAAGGAGACAGCCTATGAGGTCTTACACATGGCAAAAACTCAACAACTAGCTGGTTCAACAAACAAGTTATGAGTCATTTTCTCATGTTGTCAGGCTTTGCAGCATTATTAACACTAGTCTTCTTGTCTCCCCTCTTAAAGAGAAAAGAACTCTTGTTATAACAGAAGCTGTACATATGTTGGAGGAAATAAGAAAATACAGATGAGCAAAAAATAAAACTGTGCATTCCCACACTCAGAGATCACCACCATGCACATCCTTCCTGCTCTCTCCATGCACATGTGTATATATTTGTTTAATAAAATGACAGCGTATTGTAACTGTCTATAATCTGCTTTTTTCAGTCGGTGATTTTTACATCTCCATTTCAGGAAAGTTTCCTCTCATCTAATGCCCAGCCTGTACCCAAATTTCCCGTAATGACCCAGAAGTATCCTTCACAGCTGATGTATATCCCTCACACGTTATAACTGGTCACATCTTTTAATCTAGCCCCGTTCTTTTAAGACATTGACTTAAGAGATCTGGCCAGTTGTCTGAAGAATGCCCCACCTTGGGGAATTCGTTCTTCTCTCTAGTAGATCTTTCTTAACAGTGCCCCTTTTTACCCAGGTCAGAAATACGCACATGCGTGTACACACACACAACCTGTACCCTGACTGCTTTTCAAATACAAAGCAAAAAGGGATAAAATTCAAAGCCCAAAGGGACGCTTTCTTCCAGCTTACAGGCTGATTTCCTTTTTTTTTTTTTTGCAGGGCTTGGCCCTCATTTTTAGAGCTGTGGTTGGGAAAGGGATGGAGAACCCAGGGGGAGCCATTGAGGTTGCTTCCTAAAGTAGGGAGGTGAAGCAGGCAGGGCCAAGGAGCCCAGGAGGCTGAGGCAGGGCAGTGTGGTTGGACATCAAGGCCTGTTCCCTAGCAGTGATGCTGTGCTTTTGCTGGGAGCAAATGTTAATCTGGAGAAGAGCAAAGTCAAACAGGGATTCGGAGTTTCCAAACATTTCCCCAATAACAGATTTGCAGTAAGCAGGGGAAGTTCCTCCTATCAGCTTCTCAGGATTATTTTTCTATTTCAGTATGTGTGCTGGGATTAAACAGTGCGGGCAGTCTTCTGAGCTTTCTGTGGTCCAGTGCCGATTAACTGCTTAACTCAGGGGCACATGAGTTTTGGAGGGAAGTTGTGAGTCAAACTGAAATCCCTAAAATGACTGCACAAGAGTTAGAGAGGCCCTCCTTGGAAAGCCCAGGAGACAGCATCCATTCCCGCTGGGAAAATTAAACCTGGGGCTCTAAGCACTTCTTTCAACACTAAGCAACAGCTGATATTGGCCATAACACGGAGAAGAAAGTAAAGAAACCAGATTAAAAAGGAGGGAAAAAAGACTAACATGAAGTTTCCCCTACCAAAAAGGCTTATCTAAACAGAAAAAAAGAACACTGATATTTGTATACACATGAAAAATTTCTCAGCCAGGCCCTCGATTACTTCCTAACTCCATATTAAAGTGTGCAGCTCAGGCTATGAGAACCAATGGAAGCATTTCTGGCTGCACGTCTAACTCCCCAGGAAGCAGACCACATCTGTAGGCAGCTGGAGAGAAGGGCCAGGCGCAACCCATCTGGAGATGTCATTGTGGGGAACAAAAATAGGGAATGTGCTAACTCTATGTATCAGCAAGAAGGAAAAGGATGACTCCAAAGTGTATGTGCGTGTATAAAAAGAGTAGAGAGAGTAGTTACTCAGACATTTGTTCGATTCTCAAGAAGCTACAGTTAGAACAAAAGGAAGTGGTGTGAACTTTTCACCTTTTATCTGAATTCTCCGAAGAGGAGTTCTGTAGGATTTCCACATTCTTAAAACCAAACACTACCAGCTACTGATTGGAGCAAGCTTTCCTTTGGGATCTACTTGGCCTTTGCAAGAAAAGCAGAAATAGCACATAGCCTAGCCTCCTTCCCTAAAAAGAAATCCTTACCCCATGGTTATTTGGGCCTGATGGATTTTTTTCTGGGTGGCCTATAAACTCAGAGGACAGGCATCAGCCCTTCAGTGTCTTCACTTTCCACAACAATCTGATTCCTATCAAAAAAAAAAAAAATCAAGTAGAGAAGAAATCACAACATCCAGTCTGCTCCTAGGCAGTCTCTTAAGTGAGCTAAAGGAAGAACCAGAGATGGGGTAGGTTCATCTACAGTAAGTCCTGAGAGGAAAGCTGTGATTGGAACTATGCTCTGATTTCTATTCTGAATATGTGCACCCCACACACTCTCATGGATTCCCCTACGGAAGAGGGAGCAGAGCTTCCACGTGTTACAGGTGGTGGGGGAGGGGCATGACACACCCCCATGTCAAGAGATGAACTGACTTCTCCCCAACAATCACTGAGCAAATTGAGACTAGGCCTTTTTCCTCCAAACTGAAGACTTTTTAAAGTACATTTCCAACCTTTGTGTTTCATGTCAGACTCAACTGTGTCATGATAGCCTGGCTGTCTTGGTTCAGGAACTACTCTGTGGGTTGGAAGGGCCTTATTCTCTTCCCTTGCCAGAAACCAGGATGATCATACCTAGATTGCTAGAACATTGTTTTACTCATCAGGCATGCTGGCTGGGTCAAGGGGATGAAGAGGACAATTAAAAAATCAGGGGAACCCCTTTCTTAGTGAGGAAAAGTGAGTAAGCGAAAGAAGCAGAGGATTACGATAATTTTCAAATAATCATAATGTCTGCTTTATGAACAAATTATGACTTACTTTTAGCTCCAACCTGCCTTCTTCCTGACCTTAAGCAAATGATCAGTTAGTATATGTTTAAATAATAGTCAATTTAATATCAGCCTAAATCACACTAAATACCTACAAACTTTGATAGGATTTGATGACCTATTTTGTTGCCTTTTCCCCAATGATTTAAAACACTAAAAAAATTGTTTTGTTAATTCCTCTTCTGAACTGCTCATGCCAATGCTCACCACCATCGGCATTAATTCAGAACTGGCTTTATGCAACCTCCAAAATAACATTTCAATCAGGAAGAGTTATCAATGGATGCTAAAACTATAGGGCAAAAAGTTGTTGGGGAACAGAATATTTTATCACTCCGTAAATGACTTACTAGGAAAATAATGTTGCCACCTCATGTGATCAAACTTAGTAATGGATATCCTGTTACTTGCCTCGTAAGGCAATATATTAAGTATACAACTTCACCCATGAAATGTTCTTGCCAAAAACGTTTAACGTAAATCTAATCAGCTCTCCAGACCTAACTACTCATTTATAGGAAATACTGGGGATAGAGGAACAAGTTAAATGTCACCGTGAGAAAACAATCAGAAAAGTTTAGAATGTAGAATAGCTAAAAAGGCAACTGATCAAAAAGTCAGTCATTTTTAATAAAAGGATAAGGGTGGAGAGAATTCTAGGTCAAGAGACCAAAAAGACATAACCAAATGTAATGTGAGAACTTTGACTGGACCCTAGGTTAAAAACAAAAAGAGCTATTGAAGGGGAAATTTGAATATGGACTGTATATTAGATGATACGGAATTTCCTTAGGTGTAACAATGATATTACGACTATGTAGAATGTCCTTATTCTCAGGAGATGCCACTGAAGTAGTGAAGGGTGACATGTCATGATATCTGCAACTTACTTTCAAATAGTTAACAAAAAAAGTATATATGGATGTACACATGTGTAGGTCTAAACACATATACATATATACACACACACACACACAGAGGGAGAAAGAAAATGGTGGCCAAAGTTAACAATTAATGAGTCTAGGTGAAGGATATATGGCTGTTTGTTTTATCTACAACTGTTCTGCAGGTTTGAAATTTTTCCAAAATAAAAAACTGGCATTAAAAAAAAGAACTGGCTTAATTTGGAAAGACAGAAATTCAATTCACTCTTCATCAAGTACCCAAGCCCTTTAGCATTTGGACTTTTGCAAGATGTAGCCAAATTCAACTGGGTCACTGCACTGGACTTCCATCTGGGGAAAGAGAAGGTGGGTAAAAAGAAATGGAACAGTGAATGATGCTTAATATGAGGGAAGGAATTGAAACTCTCACAAGGTGTAAATCAATACAAGGTAAAATAAAGATGCTAAATGAAAGAGACATTAAAACAAATTAAGAAGGGTCATGTCATCTCAGGAGCAAGACCAAGACTGCAGGCAGAATTAAGGGGTTCCTATTTTTTTCATAGGTCCAGAACCCATTGCCACTGAGTTGATTCCAACTCTTACCGACCCTATAGGACAGAGTAGAACTGACCCCATAGGGTTTCCAAGGAGCAGCTGATGAATTCAAACTGCCAACCTTTTGATTAGCAGCCGTACCTCTCATCCACTGTGCCACCAGGGCTCGTCACTATAAATTGGAATCAACTCAATGGCAATGGGTTGGGTTTGGTTGTATAGGTCCAGAAGCATGATTGGGTTGGATATAGCTTCAGAGTTATACTTGGTTAAGTGACCCCTGGGCATCTATTTGCCACTATCATTCTTCAAAAGTAATACAGAAATCTGCGAGAGCCCAGGGAAGAGAGGTAAAAATGGCTAGCGAGATCCCAGGAAGAAAGATGAAATGAATTAGAGTTTATCAGTTGTCTTCTGGGTGGGTGTAAAAATGGACAGGGATTCTGGTGAGATACAAGGAAGAACTTTTTATCCATCAGAACTGAATGAGTGAAGTTGTGGAGCCTACCCCTGACTGAGCTCCAGGAAGAAATAATTACATGTCCCCGGGTGTCTCAACATTCACCCCCTGAAGGCAGAGGCTGCACCAGATAAGTTGAGCCTCCCTTAGTTCTAGAATTCCCCAACTCTTAGAGTGTAAATAAGATATGGCTACTAACTAATTCCACTAAATTGAAAGCTCAGAGCTCATGGTATTATCTGGGGTAAGATAAGCAAAAAAAAAAAAAAAAAGGTACAAAGTCAAAGGGAGATTTGCCTTACCCAGGCTGATCAGACAACTGTGTTGTGGGCTCCCAGATGATCTCTTCTACCTCCTCCCCCAAGAGAGTGTAAATAGTGCTCAATTTACCTGTGGCTAGCCATAAGCAGAAGGTTTGGTCACATGGCTGGGCAAGCTGGGAATAACCACCAAGTAGACATCAGAGCTCAGAGGGCAGGTTTGCTCACTGGCCATACCTCACTAGGTTGGAATCTGTCAAGACCCTCTGCATTTAACCTTGACTCTGATTCCTTTTGCTCTGGGAGTAGGGGGGCAGGATAAAGAACAATTGCTCAGTTTCATTTCTCAGGGCCAGGAAGTTTACAGTTACAGAATTTGCTTTGCCTTCAGAGTCTAAAATCCTATCAAAGTTACTCTGTCCAACCTTCACATCCTTGAAAACCACCATGAACCATCTTGCCCCATTTGCAGGAAGTCTTTTCTGATTATCTCCACTCCCCTACTCAAGTGTTACCCCATGTTCCCAGTTACAAAGGGGAACTACCTAGACGATCACTACATCCCATCCAGTGGTTCCCTATCAGGCCACTGATATGCTGGAACAGACCCAACCTGACCTCAAATCAGTGGCAAATTCCCATGCTGTGCCCTAGCTGTGGAAAAACCCCAAATTGTGCTGGGCAACATTCCAGGACAGCCCCTGCTCTGAAGCCCTGTTCTTGCTTGTTGTTCAGATTTCCTAAGGGAGGCTGCTCAAAAGTTAGATAGTGTCTCCAGGGTAAGCCTAGTCTGAAAAGCCAGATTAGATGGCAATTCCAGAAAGAACCTTGAAAGGTATGACATTGGAAAGAATTTTCCTACCCTTAACGTACGTTTGTGACAAATGATAGCTTCATAGCAGAAGGAAGCTTGTCACGTCACCTCTCCACAAATGCTTTCAGAGGCGGAGGAGGGCAAGGGACACGCACCACTGGAAGGCAAGTGACACCATCTTCCCTGTATATGATGGGCTTTGTATCTACTCTTAAATCAAGAGCTGTTTAACAGTAACTTCACCTCCTCTTATAAGTCAGGTACAGAAAAAGGCTATCCTCCTGAAGCAAAAGGGGAATTAACTTGATCCAGGGAAACAGTCTGGGATGTCAGTTACTAAGACCTCCTAGCCAAGCCCCCAAGAACTGGAAGATAGAGGCTCAGTTGTCATGGTCTGTCTAAGCACACAGGTCCAGCCATTTGTGCAGCAGCTCCAACACAGACCTCTAAGCTGTAGACAACCCAGCAGGAATTTGGAGGTAGCCTTTTCTCATCCTCCTGCATTTTGCCCCCTTGTTTCTGGTAGTCATTCACCTGACATTTACTTTGGGGCAGGACAGAGCCAAAGTCATGGAAAAAAGAATCAGAGAATGGTGGGCATAACCCATATAATTGACAACTTCTGAGGATGACCAATTCACCAATTTAATACATAAGCTGGGATAATAATATAGTAAACAAATGCCCATGGGTCTGTTTCATACAACTGGCTGGAGCCCATGAGCAAAATCCTTTGATGACAACTTTACAGTCAGGAGCGGCTAACTCCAGACAGGCATTTCAGATAAAGGGCACACGCTAAAACTAAAGATTTTCAAAAGATTGTTCTGGCAGCTAGGGAAGAAAACATCAGTACCAAAACCAGCCCGTTGCCGTCGAGTCGACTTCGACTCATAGCGACCCTATAGGACAGGGTAGAACTGCCCCACAGAGTTTCCAAGGAGCGCCTGGTGGATTTGAACTGCCGACCCTTTGGTTAGCAGCCACAGCACTTAACCACATACCACCAGGGTTTCCATCAGTAAGCAAAATGAAAAGAATAATTCAAGTGCCTTCGAGGAGCAGAGACAGATACATAACATGGGCTGGAGTGAGAGAAAAGGGGCTGGGAAAAAATGGCAGCATCTGAACCTCTAACTTTGTCTGATGAGTGGTGAGACCACCCTTCCTTAGGCCCTGTGGTTAATGGAAGGTTTTCACTGACTGAAAATGAGCCACCCCTTGTTTATGAAGTTATAACTCCTGACCCACTTGGTAAGATGTGCTGCACTAAGCTAGACAACTGTCCTCCTCACAAGAGAGTCTGGTACAACTAACCAACTGGTCCATAGCAGAGGAAAGCTGACTGGCCCAGGCCCAGAACCTGGAATGACTTTCTAAACCAAACTCAACTTCTTTTCTTCTCAGGTCTCTACTACATAAATGCATGGCTCTGGCACAAAAGAACCTTCCAATTTCATATATTTTAAGAAATGAAAAGAGTTAAGTGAAAGAGCACAGTAAGAGTGTTTCCTAGAATAAGGAAGCGCTTTTCCATAGAAGGTACCTGGACATCCTGGGTATGCTCAGGGTCTTTCAGCAGGCTGCTGCAACCCTGCGGACTCTTCTGCTGGGTCAGTGTGGGGCATGGCCGGGGCTCGGACACATGGCAGCAGGCACCCAATCACTTCTCAGAATCCGATGCCAAACTTGTCCATGTCAAGAAGTGAGAAGAAGCAGAAGGGGAGTCTCCTAAGAGGTGGCCTACTATAACGGTAAATACCTGGACCCAAATCCTGCCTGTGCCCCAATGTGCTACGTGAACTCACATGACTCACTTAACTTCTCTGGGTTTCAGTTGTTCCGTCTGTTAAATGGGGAGAATAATAGACATTGTAACGATGAAAGAGAGAAAAAAAATTTCCACTCTAAAGAGCTCCTGATACAGTCAGATTAGTCTACCATATATTTATAACTTTTTATTTGGAAATAACTTCAAACTTCTAGATGCAAGAATAAGAATAGTACATAGAATACCCAGATACCATTTACCCAGACGTGCCTGTTGTTAACATTTGCCCCACCGGCTTTATCATTTGCTTCCTCTCACACGCACTCTTTCTCATGCACGCATTCTCCCACATTCACACTCAAGACACCCACATGCTCAAACTCAAATGCACACATACTCACGTTCAAAAGCACACTCACACATACTCACATACTCTCCTTTGCTGGGTTTTTGTGTGGTACTCTGTTTGAAAAGAACAGGAAAGTTTCCGAGGGTGGGAGATTCGAGGTGAAGAGAAAGCAAAGGGGGTGCAGTTACTTGGTGATGGTTCCACAGCTCAGGTCCCTTCTCCCTGCCTACAATACAAACAGCAAACACTCAAAAGTGCTCTGGTTTAGAGAGAAGAACTATTACGTGGACTGGGACCAGAAAAAGTACTTGTTACATGAGATTGTTGGTTTCTCTCTCTTTTTTTTTTCCTTTAAACAACAAAAACCACAAAAAACAACAACAAATCATTTATATGAACCATGAAAATAGCTTTATTATACAGAATCATTTTTATAATATTTGTTGAAATGGGATTTTATCTTATGAGGTTGGGAAGTAACTGGGAAAGAAAGGTTCCACATAAGGAGATGATTGTTAGAACATTAAGGTATTCTATACAAAATCTGTTTTGGAGGTAAGAGCTACGCATAACAGTCCTCTCAGGAAGGTTAGATCACCCCTCTGAAGTAGACCAAGCAATTCTCCATGATCCCAAGCCTCTAGATGGAGCTTTCTCCTGGAGTTCAAGTCCCCACTATCCCGGTTAGTGGACACACACCTGTCTTAGAAGGTGCTCTATTATATATCTCAATTACCCCACTCCCAGTTCGCCTAAAGCTAGGACAGGGATAGGCTCAGACAGATCACGTGTCCAATGACCTCTTTCCCACCAGAAGCGTGTGTGTGTTGGCGGGTTGTGCCCGGGTCCCCTACATCGAACAGCAGGCTAAGCTGTCATCATCATGAAGTGATGCCACCTGCACCTAGGCCCCATAACTCCCCTCAAAGGAATGCACCACCCACATTTATTCCCAGGTGCTTTTTTGGGTTCCACATAGTCACACATATAAAGACATCTTAGAGTGTCTCCCTGACACAGCCCTGAGCTCAGTAACCATGACCATGAACCACAGAGGCAGGGACACCCTGCTGGCCTCCTGTGCCTTATATGTCTCTGGCTAACTGCTCATTCAGCATGGAAAATACGTATCTCAAACCAGTTGGAAACATCCACAGAGCCATCACTACATCACACATGTAATAAATATCACCTTCCAATAGTCTACATCGGGCGAGCCTATGGTATGGCTAGGCACTTACAAGATACTGGAGGAAGAACAGGCTTCTTTGCAGCCCATTTTCTTTCCAATTCTCTTTTGGTCAGTTTAAGAACTAAATTTTGTTCCTGGGACACAGGCATACAAAGAGAGGGGAAACAAAGGCTGGGGACGTGCTGGGTAGGCAGCAGGGGAATGCCAGCCTGGGATGAAATGCACAGTGGCCTCTCCATACATAGGTGGAAAGAGCCCTGGACCAGAAGCAAGAGGGCTTTATTAGTCCCATGGTCTTGGGCAAGTCACTTCCCTTCTGGCCTTCAGTTTCCTTATCTACAAAACACAAGTAAATGCTACCTTCACCTGCAGGACTGTTGTGACAATAAATGAGAAACTCTTGAGCGTACTGAAATGGTGAGCAACAAAGCTAAACAAATGGACCATGTTGCTGAAACTAAAAAAAAACTTCCCTGAAAAATACAGGTGAGTGTTAGGGTCCTTCAGGGTTGGTTTTCACAGACTTTCTTTCTAAAGCAGCAGCTGTTTTAGTCCTGTCCTATGAACACAGAACCACCCGAGATTCCGGTTCTAACAAGAAAGAGCCCAGGTGCTGCTCTCAGCATTATAAACCTGCAGGAACCTCATGCGTGCAGCTTGCATGCCCAGCTCTCTCCAATCTCTAAATTCAGACTACGTAATATTGTGAAAGCCCTCTGGTTGCTTCCCCTCTATCATGCCAAATGCTACCCTGCCCACCCCTCTCCCCTCAGCCCCAGCTTGTACGCCATATCTGATGGGCATGAGTTAAGAACACAGCCCCCAAACGGGGCTGTGCGGCAGGTTTTCAGCCAGCCTGCAGCTGTGGAGCAGGGAGCGCACGTGTTATCAGCAGTGGTTCTGTCAGAGCTGTGTGGGCGATCAAACACGCACAGAGCAAGAAAAGAAAACTCTCTAAGCAAACGGAGTGTATGGGGTAGGGAAGAGGAGGAGGGAAGGAGAAGCTGCCTCTCCCCCCAGTCACATTTTTACTCTATTCAAAGGTACACTCAACCAGGCAGGTTTAGAAAACTATTTGGACCAAGCCCCCACCTATGGTTGGCAACCTTAAAGGCAGGGGAGCACAGACTCTGGGTGACAATGTATGTGTCTGGGCCTTGGGGAATGATGATGATCATCTCATTCCACCATTTTCCCAGCTGGTGGGATGAAGAGGAGGGGAAACAGCAGTGCCCAGCATCATGGGATGGTGCCTGTCTTGAGAGAAGGTGGCTTCCACCCTGATCACACCTCTGAAGCCACTCTTGGGCCAACAGCTGATTCTGCTCCCTAGTCAAAAATCTGATAGAGTCGCAATGAGTTGGAATCAACTCCACGGCAATGGGTGGGTAGTCTAGAAAAGTCACCAATTGAGATTTTGTTGTCCTGCTTTCCCTTGCTACGCAGTATAGCACTACTAGGACTTTGGTACAAGTCCACCCGGAGTGAAAGCATTCATTCATCTTGGTCTCCTTGGCCTCTTATCCATCGCCACTTCTAAGCTGAAAGCCAGGTAGTCTGGCTTTTTTTACGAAATCCTAAACATTGGCTGTTTCCATGAATCAATTTGGTAATGGCCCAAGCTAACTCGCTGGCTTTAAGTGTACAGCGAAGAGAACCTACAGGCCTAGCAATGACATCCATGGAAATGCCACGTTTTTGCCACCACTGGGCTTCAAGCCCAGCGGCCAGGATGAATAGGCGACCAGTGATTTAAAGTGAGAGAGAACACTAACACTTCAGGAGTGGGGGGCAGGGGAGGGTTTGCCGAGTAAGTGGCTGAAGAGAAGTGTTTTAGAGCGAGACCACCGTGTGGGGACCAGAAGCGGGAAAGACCATTACAACTGAGCCTGGGGGAGGTGTGGCTCACTCTCCCCACCCCCACTGCTGTTCCAGCAACTCAATCCAACAAGTATTTATTGAGCATGACACTCCCCATCTGCCCTGGCCCTCCCTCTGCAAAAACACTCAAATCTGTTCAAGCTGCAGGGTGAGTTCCATTGCACTTGAACTTGAAACATGAGGTGCCTACCTCTTAAAAAGACAGGCACACAATTTCCAGGATGGGGCCAAGGCGACTAAAGAGTCTGACAAAGTTAAGGAGCATGGCTGACCAGACAAGGCCACAGTTAATATCACTTTTGAAAGAGAAGGGAGAGGAGAAAGAGAAAACATTTAATTTAACCTTAGAGGGCAAAATACACTAACCAATAACAAAAAAAAAAAAAAAAAAAGCCTACTCAAAACATCTCATCCCATTAGTTCTCTAATTAACACCACCTTCACCACTGTATAGCCCTTCATTCTCTGCCTCCTCTAGTTTGAGCCTGTATTTTCTTCACTTGTGCATGTGCTAGGCGTGTACTTTTAGAGTTGTGTGTTTAATCCTACCCGTTCCCCTTAAGGCGGTGCCCTCAGAGCTCTCCGGCATGTCTTCATTTAGGATCAGATGATAAGGGATTCAAGTGGTGGTGGATTAGGCTGCCCCCCAATAACATGGTTCCTCTGGAAGAGCTACACACACCATTCTCAAATAGGAGCTCAGGGTCATAGAAGAGGCATCTCACACTTACAACTATGCCCTGCCAAGTACCACCCATCCTCTGAGAAGCCACATTCTGCAGCCTTGAGAGCAAACTCCCCAGCTCCAGACTATAGGCCTGCTGCTTCAGATCAACCAAAGCCCTCAGAGTTTTCCGGGCCTCCCTCCACCTCCACCCCTTTCACTAGGGAGCTGGAAGCATGAACTGCTAATTCGCAGGCAGGGCTGGGCCAAAGGCGTTCCATCCACCCCCGGTGTCAGCTGTCTGGGGCTCGTGAGCAAACCTTAAACCTGTGTGCCTGAGCAGGGCAGGGTAAGTGTCTGTACACAGCCCGGACTTCAGTTCCAGGTTCCCCAAGGGCTGGAGTTAAGTTTCCCTATTATGAAATACTTTGATAGCATTCTTTCAAGTTCGTTAAAGCCACCCTTGATTGGCTGTGGTGCTCCCACACAGTAAAAGTCAATTGAGGCTCATTCAGGCCGGAGGATAAACATTTAAATGACTCTAAAGCTGGGCATTCAGCTTTGTAGTGATCTTGAGGAAAAATGTGGAGCAGAAAAGCAAGGTGCCAGGAAAAGTTTTAAAAACCAGGAGGCTCCATGGGGATCATGAGCTGGAGGCGCGAGAGTTAGCAGCCAGCTATAAGAGAACCTCCCACCATACAGCTGTTCCCAAGAACAACGGCTCCTTCACAAGCTCCATACTAATGGAGAGGAACTGGAGCACAGATAACTTATAAACTCCAAACATAATCCAAAACTCTTCCATAACTGAGGTGAGGATTTGTTTTTGACCTAACAATGTGAATACCAGCTGCCGTCTACCTGATTCTGACTCATGGTGACCCCACGTGCGTCAGAATAGAACTGTCCTCCAGAAGGTTTTCAGTGGCTGATTTTTTGGAAGTAGATGGCCAGGAGCCTCTGGGTGGACTCCAACCTTCAACCTTTTGTTGGCAGCCAAGTGCATTAACTGTTCGTACCACCCAGGGACTCCGACAACGTCAATAGATTTGGCTAACGTTGGGTTAATTCATAACCTTGCAATCCAAATAATGGAGCCCTCTGTGAAGATTCAACTCAAGCAGAGGTAGAAAACTGACCAGATTTCCCACTCATCCCATCTCTGCTTCCACTCTTCCCTGCTCCCTCCATGACGGGGCAGATAACAACTAGCTCAGAGGGGGATAGAACTTATTATCCCACGAAGAGATTGTCCACTCTCATTAAACTAACTTGCTGTTTGGCACCCACCTTCACTATGAACTGGGAAGGAAACTCAAGGTTTTCCCTTTCAGCCCCTTAAAAGGACTCCAAACTGCCTGTGGAATAAGAGTTAGCACAGGCAAGTCTAGTCAAACACTTGATGTGATTTGACATATGCAATAGTGTTAATAAGAACTCAAAACCAGACTTGCCCCAGAATGTGTCCCACACTGTAGTCTGAATCCTTTAGCAGTGTACCTGAGAGTTGTAAGAATCTGGAGGAGATCACTATTTCCAACAATTCCACTCAGATGAAATAGCATGGCCCTGGTACCCATCACACCATTCAGTATAAACTAGCAGAAAATGCAGGTGAAGTGTTCTCTAGCTATTGAAGCCCACCAGCCACGCTTGCCAACATTCAGATTGCCATGATAACTATTAAAGTTTTGCAATCCTGCCCCAAATCTTCTAGAGAGCTACATCTGGAACCAGAGAGAATGATGTCTTCTTACCACCACGCCCCTCTGTTGTTCTCTGACCTCCTCCTCTACTGATCTCAAATGGTTTAAAATCTCCTAGCTCTTTGTTATGTTAGTGAGGACCTTCCCATACTACGTAATAGCTTGCCACCCAAAATACTGAAAAACACATGGGCCCACACTCCTTTCGGTAGCAAAGAAATAATCGATAAGCAATGATGCCTCTAATTTCAAAGGTGTCATCACTGGTTATAACATTTAAGAATCAGAAACTTCCACAGTACATTTTGCCAACCATGTGCCTGATGCTAGAAAATTTGTCAACAGCAACAGTTCACAGTGTTAGGCTGGGAAGTGCCTTGTTTTTAATGCTTCCCAAACAGAAGCTGACTCAATCATAGGTTTTGAAGGACAATTGTAGCTCTTAAAGAATTTTAACTGCACCCCCAAGCCACATTATAGCAAGGCAACTCCTTGGCATAGAAAGGTCGGACTCTATTCTAACCTCAGGCTCTTTTTGCCACCAGGAGCCAGAAGGACTACGGTTTGGTGGGGGCTTTCTCTCAGGGTCTCTAATAAGCAACCACCTTTATGTGGTTTCATATGATTTTAAACATCCATCCCCCAAGGACTGAGTTTTCAAAGCGCTGCAAGGAAAGCAGTTTAATAATTACCAAGAGCATTGGGAGTAACAATGCTGCCTTATATTCATTCAAATGACATCCTGGGAAACCTAATGAACATTTGACAGAAACTACCCTTCCCTTCCTATGTCCCTGTGGGGTGGTATTTTAGGGCAACGCTAGCTACTGTCAGCTCTCAATGACCTGTTCAGAAAAATAAAAGGTAATAAGGAAAGCTAACAAGGAGAGTCCAAAACAGGAGATAAAAGGGCATAAAAGGGGAGGAAGAGCAAATTTACCTAACAGTTAAACTTTTATGTAAATTCAAATTAGTTTAAGTCTACTGAACACACGTCACCTGACAATGGTGGAGGTGGGGGTGGGGGGAAAGCCTGGATTAGCACGTGCTGATCTTCCATAAAGATTGAGAATTGACTGGAAAGGGATGACCCCCTTGCTCCCCTAACATTTGAGTAGGGGTACAGGCTACTTAGTTTTCTGGATCTCTGTAGGTGTTTATGAAGATGGGCATACATATGTTATACACATTTGAAACTGATCTTTATAAAGGAATAATGGTCAGGTACGTTAACGGTAGGCAATATTTTTCAGTTAAGTGCCAAAGAGTCAATATTTTAGGCTTTGTGGGCCATAGAGTTTCTATCACAGCTACTCACTCTGTCACTGCAGCATGAAAGCAGCCATAGATGATACCTAAATGAAGGTATATGGCTGTGTTTCAATAAAACTTTATTTGCAAAAACAGGCAGAGTACCAGATTTAGCCTGCAGGGCATAAATGCCAACCTCTGGCTTAAGACAACACTGGTGGACAGAGGAGGTATGAAGGCAACATATGGCTGTCCAGTGGGGTGGTCCACTGGAGAAATAATTTGCAAAACAGGATTAAATGTCACCTCCGTTCTAGGGAAAGAGCCCTGGTCATGCAACAGTTAAGCACTTGGCTGCTAACCGAAAATGTTCACAATTCGAACCCATTC
Source organism: Elephas maximus indicus (assembly GCF_024166365.1). Classification (NCBI taxonomy): domain Eukaryota; kingdom Metazoa; phylum Chordata; class Mammalia; order Proboscidea; family Elephantidae; genus Elephas; species Elephas maximus. Next base: position 43,851,190 of record NC_064837.1, on the reverse strand, counting down.
AGTGGCTCTGCGGGAGAAAGACCTGGCGATGTGCTCCCATAAAGTTTACAGCCTAGGCTTATGTACAACCAAAAATCACACGAGATTTGGTTTCTTGGTTTGGAGGTTTAGAGTCATGGTTTCATAGAACATCCCAATAAATTGGCCTAATAACATGTCTAGTGCTTCTGTTCTACCTCCTAGTTCACTGTGTAGTGCCTGGGGTCTTAAAAGCTTGCAAGTGGCCATCCAAGGCACAGTTGGTCTCTATTCACTTGGAGCAAGACAGGAAGAAGGTGAGTCAGGAATAGAAAAAGGATATGGAATGTGTGGCTAATTGTCTCCAAGAAAACTACCTCCTTTCCATGAGACCAGAAAAACTGGATGGTGCCCGGCTACCATTACTGAATATTTTGATCAAAGATTCTATAGCAGAATCTAGATCAAGAGGGGGAAAATGCGGAACAGAAGTTCAAATTCTTATGGACTCCAGGTTTCTTGGAGCCACGAAGGTTGGATGAACCCCTGAAACTACTCCCGAGATAATCTTTAAACCTTAAAAAAATATCACCTGAAATCTTAAAAACAAACAATAGTTTAGCTTAACTAGTAAAAAATGTCTGCCTTGAGCATTATAGTCTTTTAAGAACTATCTGCATGGAATCAAATTGACAACAGCAACTTGAAAGATTAGATAGCAACCTTAGAGGGCAGTGAATTTATGTTAACACGGGAAGGACGATGAGAGTGGTTGCACAACATGAAGAATGTAATCAGTGTCACTAAATAGTACACGTAGAAACTGTTGAATTGGTGTATGTTTTGCTGTGTACATTCTCAACAACATCAAAAAGATTACAGCTTAGAAAACCCTAAGGGGCAGGTCCGCTCTGTCGGAATTGACTATGAGTCGGAATTGACTAGACAGCACACAACAACACATTTTAGGGATATGGAGACAGAGACATTAAACAGGATAGGCAAGAGGGGAACCCAGGATAATTCTGCTTTGTCTATCATCGGTAGTCCTGGACAAACATAAAAGTTAGCAGCTTCCAACTGATGTAAGACAGAGGAGAGAATTTAAAGGGGGAAATGCAGTAAAAAATTTATTCTGGGTTTCTATTACCCACTAGTGGCTCTTTGCTTTCTTAGAGTTGACCTTCATTTTTCTCTCCATATTTTCCTCATCTCTAGCCCAGGCTCATAAAAATGAAGCCATTCCTCACTTTATGAAGACATCCCTCATGGATGAATGGCCGCAGAAGGTAAATAACGCTCTTTACCCCATGACCCTTTTTACGAGGTCTAATGTATCTTGTCAAGAACACAACAGGGTGTGTGGTGAGGAGATAACGGCACAGCTCTGAGTGTTACATCACTGTGAGATGGGAAACAAAAAGTGACGACACTGAATTGTTTCTGAAACCCAGTCGCAGCTCACATGCCTTTTTACACAGTTGGGTTTCAGAGCCCTGTTTAGAAAGCTCATTTTAAAAGATGAGGAATAAAAGTGCAAGGGGCCCTGAAATTCTGAAACCTGCAGTACTGGTTTCAGACCAATCTGGGTTTGCTCTTTGAAGCCTGAAAAGGCAATGGGCTCTGGCCAACAGTGCTCTCACTATCACCTTGGCCAGGGAGAGGGAATAATAATAATACACCAAACCAAATCCGTTTCTGTTGAGTCGATTCCAACTCATAGTGACCCCATAGGACAAAGGAGAACTGCCCCATAGAGTTTCCAAGCAGTGCCTGGTGGATTCAAACTGCTGACCTTTGGTTAGCAGATGAAGCTCCTAACCACTATGCCACCAAGGTTTCCAACAACAATATAAGAAGCAGCAAATACTTTTATAGCACCTTCCATGTGCCAGGCACTGTTCTAAGCACTTGAAATCTATTAATTTGTTTGATTCTTATGATGTAGGTATTATCCACAGTTTACAGATGAGGAAACTGAGGCAAAGAAGTAACTTCCTCAAGGCCAGCAGCTACTAAATGGTAGAACCCTGGATTTGAAACCCAGGCATTCTGGCTCCCGATGCCATGCTATTCAAGGTTCCATGACTGCAACGGGTTTCCCTCTATCACATTTACCCGACTGGCCTACAAGGCACTCCTGCCACTTCCCCAGGCAGGCCAAGGTACGGAAACAGTCTGAACACACATACAGGTTTACGTTAACATGCAGAAAGCCTGATGTGCTCCCAAACCAAAGGCCAGGTACACTCCCCTATTGCCTAGCCACAAAGAACATAGGCTCAGGGTACTCTTCTTTTACCTTTTCTCTCTCCTGCTGCACTGAAAATCTATAGCTAATCCCACTATCCACCAGGCAAGTGCCATGTTAATGCCTCTGGTATATTAATAGATAGAATAATGATCGATGAACCCAATCCATGAGCAAGAGTCCACCCAACTTGCCTTAAATCACCTGTCAAGTTAAGCAGCGATCTAGCTTCCTATGTTTTGACCGTTATCTCAGGAGCTCTGTAAAAGAACAGGTCATGTAAAGAACTCAGGCATCCAAACCTACACTCTTCCCCCTACCACAGCATTCACCAGTGTTTATTTACCCTTTTATTATTAGCTCTATAGACACAAAATAACAGCTCTTAAAATAGGATTGCTAATTGATTTCCGGCTACAACACAGGCAGGTATTCTGTGGATTTCTACTAAAAAAACTAAGGTTCTGGTGCTTGCTGTTCTACTAACTTCCCTGGGCTCCAAGGAAGCCCAAACAAAACCAACAGGTTTGTAGTCTTGTGGTTTGCTTTCCAGCTCATGATAGGCATGTGTTTCTCTGGGCATTGCCTTGCTCTACACAGCCAGATTCTACACATACTTTTACCACTTGGTCACCATCTTGCTACCAGATTTGACCAAGTTTCTGTGTTCCAAGATGTGATGCTAACGTTTGCAGTAAGGTCCAGAGAGACTTGGGGGTTTTCTACCTCAGAGACCCTCTCAATCCCATTCCTACTTAGCAAGGCACGATAGCAGCTCTACTTTCGGGAAGGGGATGTGCAAGTAAGTTTAGTAATCACAAAAATCTCAGGAGACTTTGGTTCAAGGAATGCCATTAGCCGTTAAATGGCAGGGACCACGACTTTTGTACATTTGGTACAGACTCAGGCTTTGCAAGTGTGCAGTGATCTGTTCACATCTGGTGTAAATCAAATGTAAGCCTCACTTTCAACTTATTGCCAACCTCCTCAAGCAAGTAGGTTTCTTTTCCCTTTCCTAACGGCCTGCATTTGTGGAACTGGTCACAGCTTTGAGTGTGAAAGCAAGGTTAAGCTTGCTCCTCCCTAGTTTCCCCACACCCACCACATCAAGCTGCTATTAAGACACCTTTTCAGTGTTGTTCAGAAAGTGGGGTATTTGCCACAGTGTACTGATTGCTGCCCTCACCCCCACTGCCACGTTGGCTGGCAATGCCCAAAACAGCCTTGGTGGGGCGAACGGGGGGAAAGGCGGAGGGTGGCAAATTGGGTGGGGGGGTGGCGGGGAGCAGGGGAAGCAAGCTACCCAGGTCCTATACACACAGACACGGTGTTTGGAATGAGACAGCCAAATTAAGCAGGTCAACGATCTGGGCACATACAACTTCTGGGCCACACAGAGAGCAATGTGGGGAATCGGGAGCCGAACGTTTGTAGGCAGTAAAAGCCGTTAACCTAACTTATTCCAACAGCTCAAATAAAATCAGCTCCAAGAGGTGGCATAAAGGGAAGCGCACGTGAACTGGTAGGGAAAGAAACTCCACTGCTGCAGAGAGGGATGCTGGGGCCAAACTCAAGTTGGAGAAGTAACACATGGCTCCACTGGGCGCTCCTCCATGCTCCTCCCCCTCCCCGTGCAGGCGTCCAGCGCCCACCCGCACCTTGCTCCCAGGGCCAACCCTCGCAGCAGGGCACCCCCCATCACGCGCCACTCCCCCCTCACACCTTGCTCCCATCCCTAAATCTTCCGCTGGCCGCCACACAACACCTCTGCCCACTTTTCGGTTACACCCCCAAAGCCAGACTCCAGCTACCAGGTCCCACCCCCCCACCTCCCAGCCCCAAGTGAGTTCTGGCGGTGCACCCCACGTTCACGACTCCTCTCGCTTCCTCCAACCTTGCAGACTTTGTGTCCCCTTTCTCTACTTCGCCCCCACCCACTTCCCCCTCACACTTCCCCTCCCCCCTCATCACGCGCCCCCCTCCCCCACGGCTCCCCGCCCCTCCCCGGCAACCGCTCCAGGCCCGGCTCACCTGCGCGGCCACCCCCGTCCCGGCGCTGGTGCGGCTGCTGTAGCTGGAAGGGGACCGTGGCCCTGAGCGGCTGCAGCCCAGCCCGGGGAGAACCGGCGGGGGCTGGGGGAGAGCAGCCCCGCCGGAGCCCCCCGGCCCCTCCGCGCCCCGGCCCCCAGGCACCTCCGCCTCTGCCGCCCGCTGCGGCCCCCGCCATCACCCGCCCAACAGCCCTCCTGCCTCGGCCCCGCAGCGAGCACACACAGCCCCCCGGTCCTCGTCGCCGCTGCTTATCTGCCCTACGGGGCGGAGACCGGCCGCCTCAGCTCAGAGCTCTCATTGGCCTATGGAGCCCCAAGAACTACCTCCCGGCCAATCCGCGGCTTGCTTTTCCCTTTTCCAAGCATGATTGGTCGATGGGCCTAGCGATCCGATCCAAGACTCCACCCCCACCCCACCCCCTGCCTGCTTCCCGACGGCCGAGAGGCCACTGATTGGTCAGTCTGGAAGAGGGCTGGTTCTCCAGAGGCACCAATGAGAAGACGCAGAAAAGGGGAGCGTCACACCCAGCCCCAGGTAGTATGCAAATATTATCACGTGACACTAGGCTGAGCTGGGGGCGGGTTTGGGTGTGGGTTGGAATCAGGCACTGGTGAAATCATTATGTGGGCTGGGGGGTGTCAAACTTTCAGCAGTTGAGTGCTGGCAGCACGGAGAAAGTGATAACTTCGAAAGCATTACATTGTTTTAACCTGAAAACATTATTTTTGAATCTTCATAGGATCTCAGTGCTGCTAAAAAAAAAAAAAAAGTGCTGCTAGCAACGGCCAAACTAAGATTCTACAAATTAATGCAAAGTTTGCATATTATTTGCGTGCTATTTGCATAACATTCTTGCACTTAAAGGTTCCCGTGCTCATGTGACACATTTGTCTTTCTCCACGTTTCCCAGTCCCTACTTGGTGTTGGTCCAACCTGAAAAAAACAGCCGCTAGTCTGCAAATTAAATTGGAACTCTGAAAAGGAGAGCAGGGAACTTCCCTTCAGAGTAGTCTATTCCAAGTCTCTAGCTCAGCAGAGTGGAAGGAACAAAGTGACTGAAGAACTTGCCCAAGTTTGTTCAGTGACTCCATTAGCAAATCCTGATCTTCCCAGTTCAATGCTCTCTGACCTCTAATGCAAAATGACACCGAATAGTCCCCAAAAAGAATGCATACAGCTGTGACAATCACATGATGTTAATATAAATGAAAGCATTTGAGTAAAGAAAACTGCAGTTAAGGTGCTATTAGAAATTATTATGCTTGGTATTTATCAACCATTTTGTTCTATACATGGAAAAGCAAAGGCAATCAACCCTATATTGTCTGCGTCAAGGGACCATTCAAATAATTGGATAATTCCCTCCAGATTTATATTTAGCTATGAATCCTATTTTTGATCTTGCTACAGATTTATCTTTCTATTTCTGTTTTTGCCCAGTTTTATGTTAAAATGAAGGTATTCCCTGAAGATATACTAACTAATCAGAGAAAAGGAGATAACCTGGGATCATGCCGGGAGGCAAGGAGAGGTCATTCTGGGATTAAATATTGAAAGCAGATAATACACAAAGTGGAAATTCAAGAGTTGGCTGAATATTACAATCAACACAGAATGAATTGAGGAAATGGAATCTTCTGAAGAATGGTGTTCTTTGCAAAGAGTGCTCTATTGCTTGTTTGAAGGATTTAATTCAAGATCTGACATTTGAAATCTCTTTTAACTGACTAAAAAAGTGCTGGACTCCTTTTCCATGAAAGGGACAACATTACTAAAGGCAGATACCTCACTGCAGTTGAGTCGATTCTGACTCATAGTGACCCTACAGGACAGAGTAGAACTGCCCCATAGGGTTTCCAAGGCTGTAAATCTGTACAGGAGCAGACTGCCACATCTTCCTCCCTCAGAGCAGCTGGTGGATTCCAACTGCGAACCTTTCAGTTAGCAGCCAAACACTTTAACCTTGCATTTGTATTGTTTCTCAATTCCAAATAGTTCAGAGTCTTCATATGCTTTTTTTTTTTTTTTTTTTTTTAATCCTTATGACAATCTGGAAGAAGAAAAGCATGGATTTTCACCACAGTGTAGGTAGAGAAACTGAGGCCCAAAGAAGGGAATCCTTTTGATTCCTAGCTCAGATCTCTGTCCATTTTTGGACCACCCTGCCACAAACCTTCCTTAATAAAATCAGTAATGGTAGCAGCACTGACATTTACTGAGTTCCTTTCTCCATGCCAGGTACATGTTAAGCACTGTACCTGCATTATTTCATTTAATGCTCATGATCAGACTGTGAGGTGGATATTATCTCCTCTTCATTGAGGCCTCAGAGAGAAGTGCCCAAGTTTACCCAGGCAGGCTGTCTCCAGAGCCCAAGCTTCTAATCTCTACGCTTGTAACTCTTTCTTATGAACACAAAAGTATTACCATTTATAGTTCACATAAAGAATCTCCAAAGATGCAAATCTGGCTGAGATGTTAAAATGATTTAACAACTGACTAGTGCTTTATAACTTTCACATACATCATCTCATTTAATTCTCACAATATGAATGTAAGGCAGAAAATGCAGATACTATTGCCCCCACTTTACAGAAGGTTAAGACACAGAGGCTAGATAACTTGCCCAAGATCATCCAGTTATTAAATGGAAACCCAGGACTTACATCCTAGGTATTTTGACTTCAGATTCAAGCACTTTCCCAACCAACACTCAATTTACAGTCCACTGGTCTTGGCTGAGGAGAAAACGTGGGCCAGTTGGTCTCCTGAAGTCTGTTCTTGCCTCACAACATACACCATTTTAGGACCCATCTATAAATTCTCTGAGCCCAAAAGGTCTGCAGTTCAAATCCACCAGTTGTGTGTTGGAAACCCTATGGAGCAGTTCTACTCTGTCCTATAGGGTCGCTATCTTAGGCATCTAGTGCTGCTATAACATAAATACTAAAAGTGGATGGCTTTGACAAAGAGAAATTTATTTCCTCACAGTCTAGTAGGCTAAAACTCCAAATTCAGGGCATCAGCTCCAGGGGAAGGCTTTCTCTCTCTTTTGGCTCTGGAGAAAGGTCCTTCTCATCAATCTTCCCCTAGACTAGGAGCTTCTCTTAACAGAAACACCTGGTTCAAAGGATGTGTTCTACTCCCAGTGCTGCTTTCTTTGTGGTATGAGATTCCCATGTCTCTCTGCTCACTTCTCTCTGTTTTATATCTTAAAAGAGATTGGCTTAAGACACTATTTAATCTTGTAAATCTCATCAATATAACTGCTGCTAATCCATCTCATTAACATAGTGATAGGATTTACAACACATAGGGAAATCACATCAGATGACAAAATGGTAGACAATCATACAATACTGAGAATCATGACCTAGCCAAGTTGACAGATATTTTGAGGGGACACAGTTCAACCCATGACAGTTGCTTTGAGTCAGAATCGACTCAACGGCAACAGTTTTTTTTTTTCTATAAATTCTCAGGCAGTCTTAGGAGATGATGAATGGCTTTTGTTGGTTGAGCCACATAGTATGTGTTAGAGGTAAAAGCCTTGAGATGAGGGATCTTTAAATACTTTGGGCAAGTGGCTTCAACTCTGTGCCCGAGTCACCCCTGCTCTATCTACCTCTCAGAGTTGTTCTAAAGATAAGACGAAATGTTGTAAGATGCATTCTTCCCTTGAAGAGAGGGGTAATATGGGTTGTCCCAAGGACATGTGGTTTAAACCTTCTGTTCCAAGGTACCAGGAATGGAGGGCCTGGACAGGGAAGGAAGAGCCAGTGGAGGTGGCACAGCTAAAGAATTGGATCTTCTGAGTCCAGAGAGACATGGTCTTTCCTGATAAATAAGTTGCTGGCAAGAGACATTAAAGTTGGTCCTAGCTGAAGGAGTGAGAAGGCAGGCATGCAGGGGAGAACCCAGTCCTCTCCTTACCAGGTATCATCCCCAACCAGCTGTCTCTTATCCCCTTCTCTATCACTGATAGCTTCTTTGGCATAGGCATGATGGGAGGATAAGAACCTCATCTGAAGATCAACCCCTGTCTGTTTCTTCCAGTGAAAGAAGCCATGGCTTTGGGGGAGGTTGTGTGCTGCTAAGAGGAGATGCCTTGTGTTGCAAAGCACCTGCTTGTGTTGCAAGAAAACCTTTGTCACTGTCCCCATTGTCATCCTTATAAACATCATTGTCATTAATTAATTTACTGATCACAAATTTATTGAAATGATCACTATATGTCAGACACTGAGCTAGATACTAGGAAATGACAATAATGTTCAGAGACATGGTCCTTGCCCTGGAGTTCACAGCCTAGCAGGCCTTGGAGCCCATACACAGAAGTGGCACTGGGTTAGAAGCTACTCTAATCGAGAGACATAGCCTGGTTCCTACTTTCAGGGACGTCAGATGTGAGGCAAGGACTAGAAAACATCCAAAGTGGAATGTTATATACACAACATATATCAATAAATTGTTTTCATCTATAGCAAAATTATTTGCATTATGGAAACCCAACAGCAAATCCTCAATCCCCAGATTCCAGCCTGCTCTTTGGGACGTTCCCAGCTGTCACAAACAGATGAGGACTCAAGAAATGGGAGTTACTTTTCCTATAGGTGGAGTCAAAGGTATGGCCACTCCTCAAACACTCCCTATAATGCTTGGGGTCTTAAAAGCTACAGGAGTCTGAGGGTCTACCAAGGACAAAAGGCTGTAGGGAATTTTGGCAGATCAGGGGCTCAGCAGGGAGGTCTTATCCTGCTGGCTACTGAGTCAAGAAAAGGCTAGGACAGAAGAATCCTGATCAAAAGTGGAGAAATGCAGAAGAGAATTTCATATTCTCACGGAATCCAGATTTTTTGAAGCCATTGAGGCTGGATAAGCCCCAGAAACTATTGTCCTGAAATAATCTTTAAGCCTCAAACCTTAAACCAAAAATATACCCTGAAGTCTTCTTAAAAACAAATAATAATTTAGCTTAACTAGTAAAGAATTTTTTTTTTTTTTTAGTAAGAATGCCTGTCTTGAGTATTGTGCTCTTTTACGAACTATTTTTATGGGATCAAATTGACAATAGCAACTCAAAAGACTAGATGGAAACTTAGTAGGCAGTGAGTTTATGTTAATGGGGGAGGAACAACTCAGAAAAGGAAGATGAGAGTGGCTGCACAACTTGAAGAATGTAATCAATGTCACTGAATTATACATAGAGAAATTCTTGAATTGGTGTATGTTCTGCTGTGTATATTCTCAGCAACAAAGATAAAAAAAAATTATAAAAAAGAATGCTGAGGTTGTCACAGCCAAGAGAAGCTTCCCAGGGCACCTTGACACTGCCCGTTGCCTCTATTTATACCACAATAACCACCAAGAACGAGAGTTCCAAATCACCATTTTTGACCTCTGTAATATACCCACAGTGGTTAAGAGTTCAGCTGCTAACTAATAGGTCGACAGTTCGAATCCACCAGCCACTCCTTGGAAACCCTAAGGGAAAGTTCTACTCTGTCCTATAGGGTTGCTATGAGTCGGAATCGATTCGATGGCAATAGTTTGTTTTTTTTTTTTTTAATATCATACCCCAGAGTGCTTCTTGGAAGCGAGGATGGCGAGACTTCAGCTCATGTGTTTTGGACATGTTATCAAGAGGGACCAGTCCTTGGAAAAGGACATCATACTTGGTAAGGTACAGGGTCAGTGAAAAATCCTCGACAAGATGGAGTGACACAGAGGCTGCAACAGTGGGTTCAGACATAGCAGTGATTGTCAGGATGGTGCAGGATCAGGCAGTGTTTCATTCTGCTATAGGGTTCCTCATAGCGACCCTTTTGGAACCTAACAACAATATCATACCCAGCAGCAATTGCTCAGCAGAGAAGAGACAAGTCTTGATATTTCTTGAAAAAAAAAAAAAAAATTTTTTTTTTTTTTGGGGGGGGACTAGCTCTGAAGTTCCTGGTAAATGTCTAAGTGCTTGCGTCTTTGGCCTCCCAGGTCCAAAATAATAAAAGAGAAAATAAGGTGACGCAGACACACAGTTTCCCTCTCCGACCTACCTCCTTTACTCAGCCTCTGTCTGAAACGTCAGGCCTGGCTCCTCAGGGAACAAGATCCTCAGGAAATGGGGTCAGAACTGAAGGAGCAGAGCAGCTTGAGAGGGATTGGGAAGGAGCATTGAGGGAACGAATGAGGTTATGGGAACAGAGTAGGGAGGGGGTCCTATCCCTCAGCACCTTTTCTTGCTCTGGATGCCTCTCTCCCTATACCCCTTCCCTCTATTCCCAGGGTAACCAAATGACCTGGATTTTGACCTTTGGTTCTTTGTCTGACACATGTTGTCCCTCGCTGTGGCCCACCACTTTGTCTTCTTAGTTCTCTCGCTTGTTCGCTTTCTTTCATTCAACCCCGATAACATTCACTGCTTAACGCTTCTTTCGCTCTCAGTGGGATTCAAATTTTCTTGCTACTCTGCAGCCTGTTTAAAATTAAGACTCCTCATCCTTAAAAGATATGGTGGAAATTTTAAATGTGGGATCAGAAACTCATCAAAATTCTGGAATATTGGACCTACTGGCACTCCATGAAAAAATATAAAGTAAATTTATTTTGAGAATTGGAAGAGACCTTAATGACTATATATGACTTAGCCCCCTCATTTTACAGATGGAGAAAATGGATGCCCAGACAAGGGAAGGTCTTGTCAGAGACCACCCGGCAGGGCAGGGGTTCAGGCCTCCTGGATCTGGTCCAGTGTTGCCTCAAAACATAAATAGTTTCTAAGAGAATTTAGGTAGAATGCTATTCAACAATAAAAAGGAACAAACTACTGACACATACTACAACATGGATGAACCTTAAAAACATTACACTAAGTGAAAAAAGCCAGACACAAAGGACTATATATTGCATGATTCCATTTACACGAAAGGTCCTGAAAAGGCAAATTTATAAAGACATAAAGTAGATTAGTGGTTGCCTAAAAAAGAGAAAAAGACCTTAAAAACATTACACTAAGTGAAAAAAGCCAGACACAAAGGACTATATATTACATGATTCCATTTACACGAAAGGTCCTGAAAAGGCAAATTTATAAAGACATAAAGTAGATTAGTGGTTGCCTAGGACTGGGAATAAGACTGAGGATTACCTGAAAACAGGCACAAGGGAATTTCTTGGAGTGACGGATTGTGGTGATGGTTGCACAATTCTATAAATTTACTAAAAATCATAGAATTACACATCCATAATGGGTGGATTTTTGTGGTATGCAAATTATAACTTAATCAAGCTATTAAAAAAAAAAGATTTAGATAAATTTATGGATGAGAGACCCATGATGTGTAGGAGACTCTGCTAATCTTTTAAGGGAATGTTCCAGGAAGCAAATATACTTATGCCCATGATATCCCTAAAGGATCACTGTGAGAGAAACAAGATTTGGTGGTTTTGATTATGGAATACCCAAGATGGCATTTCTCATTTTACAAAATGTCTTATCACACGAAATTATAAGTTTTTTTTGGGGGGGGGCGGTGGCAGGGGTAGTTTAGTGGCTGATTTCTTGCTTGCATGCAGGAGACCCTGGTTTGATTCCCAGCCAATGCACCTCAAGCGCAGCCACTCCCTGTCTGTCAGCAGAGGCTTCTGTGTTGCTATGATGCTGAACAGGTTTCAGCGGAGCTCCTAGACTAAGGCAGACTAGGAAGAAATGTCTGATGATCTACTTCTGCAAAATCAGCCAATGAAAACCCTGTGGATCACAGAGGTCTGATCCCATTGTGCATGGGGTCGCCATGAGTCAGAGGCAGACTTGACGGCAGCTAACAAGGGGAACAGGTGTGTCTTGGTCATCTCTCTACTTTCTATAACACCTAGCACTGTGCCTGGCATGCAGATGGTGCTTCACAGACAATGAATTCAAATGCACTCTATGTCTACTACCTAGATCCTGTATCATATATCCTGTGATTGTGGGTACCTTGGGGAACCAGCTTGTTTCCAGAGCAACGCCTTGGTGGGAAGAGTTTGCATTCCCCACACCCGACCTTCCCAGGCCTCCCCGAGATGAACGTCCCTGAAGAGGAGACATTGGTTAAGTACATTCCCAATAGGCTGTGTATAAACCACAAGCCTCTTTGTTTTATCCTCACTTTAGACTTTTCTCTTCTCCACTGTTGTTCCCACTTAACCTTTTTCAAGTCTGCCTCAAAAATACAGTTGCCTCTGGGCAAAATAAGCTATAATACCCTTAACATTCTCCATCTGATTCCACACCCAATTCCTCTCCCTTGCCCTCACACCATGCACCAAATGAAGCATCAAGTATCATGAAAATCCAATTCAAAGGTATTAAAAATATGCAAGAGGGGACAAGTGATTTGAAAGTTAGCCTGTAGTCTGATTTCCTTTAGTCTCTGGGCATATGGTCCAGGGCTTATCTTCAGAGCCAAAATATTGTCAATAATCAAAATACTGATAATTTTATAAGAGATAACTATAAAATAGTATCAAGGATTCTTATTCAATGTTATTATTTGTGCCTTGGTAAATGAGCTTCTTCCCCTCCCTGCAACTCTGCCTTCTTTTCCATCATCTCCTCCAACTTCTAGTTAGATGTCATTTCCTCCAAACTTGTCTCAACCGACCTTGTCAGACACTAACAATTTTATCAGGACTTCGGTGTTCCATTTGTAGCCCATTATTTTGTACTAAAGCTTATAGCTAGCTTTACAATTTCTCCTCCATCATATGTTTGTCCTTTCTTCCCAACTCTGTAAGCAAAGGGACCCATTGATTCTGGTATTTCTTGTCAGCATTTAGTTCAAGCTGCTGCATTCAGCGATATTGAGTTGATGATTATTTCACTATTTGGCTGTTTCTCCAAATAAAATTTCCGACCACTCCTGAGAGTCGAGGCTAAAAGCCCAGCAGACTGAAAGTAGGGAAGGGCCTAGGTTTTGTGAGACCCAATGCTTAAATCAGTTTGGGGTTAAAGATTTTAAACACAGGGGGTGGAACAATATGGTGAAGTCAGCAATCACTCCCATTTATCCGCCGGCAACTAACCCATTGAACGACAAATAAAAACAAACAGATTGATCTCAGAACTGGATGGCGCTGAGGTGTTGGAGAGTCAAGGAGGGCTCTTCTTAAACCAGAAGCGCTGGTTGGTTAAATAATTCTGCAGAGGGTGCAGCCTTGAGCTCCCTTCCTGGAGGCTACTGTGCTCATGTTCCATTTGTGCCAATGGAAAGAGACTGGACAAGAAGCTCTGTGCAGTCAAACGCTAGAAAAGGGCTGTTGTTAGCCAGCTATCAGCATTGTACTTAAGGGTGAACGCTTTAAAAAACAAGGGTATTCACAGTGCCCACTGGTGCAATAGTGAAATCCTGGGCAAAAAAAAAAAAATAACACCTATTCTGTCTTTTTAAAAAATTTTTGATGTTTTGTTCATCATGGATTTTTGCGTTGATTTTGTTTTTTTTAATATTGTATTAAAATACCGTCTATCTTGAAAAAAACTATAAACACAGAACTAGGTACAGGGCCTTAGAAGGGGTCTGTTCCAGTGAGGGGCTCTGGCTCTCCAGTTTCATTAGCTTCATTGTAAGTCTGCTTGTGAATGAAAAAATGAAGCCTGGTTACATCCCACCCAACTCTTCAGCCCTGACTAAGTCGGGTGTCTATTCCTGTTTTTTCCTGTATCTAGCACATCTATTCCACAAGATGGCTCCAGCTCAACAAAATGGCCTTGACAGCCAAGCCTCTCAAATGAAACAGTCCCTGAGGGCTGGATTGACACTCCTCTCACTTAGTAACTTGGTGGCACTTAGAATAGTGCTCCTTTCAAAGCAGGTGATTTTTCCTGCTGTGCATGGTGGCAGGTAAGGACCTTGTACCCATTTCTGTAAGCCCCTGATGGCTCAGTGCCTTAAGGATTTGTGTTGTACAGTGGAAGGGCCTGGAATGTTCCAGCACATTCCACCAGTGACCTCTATGACCCCTGCTTCCATACAACTTGGGCTAAAGCCTGGTAGTCTACAAAACAGCTTGTATTCTACTAGGGTAGGAAGCAGCTTGGCCTTGCTTCTTCCATGCCACTCTGATAATATCACAAAGTTGGCACCTTCCCTGGAAGTCCCACCCAGAACCTCCATCCAATTCTCTGGCCTCCTGGGTGTTTGCCCAGAAGGTCGAGTCAGGTTTTAGATACCAACCCTGTCAATTTCTTGGCTCCATACATCCAATTCTGAATTCTTCTCAAAACGGAGCCCTGAGATTCCTGAACCAGTGGTGGGTCTACATTCCTCCGAATGCCCAAGAAGCTCCACTACTGTGGAGACAGTGACATCAGGGTCCCAAGAAAGGAAATAATATGACCAGGATGGTACAGGCCACGTGCCTCTGTTACACAGCATAAAAGAATGCTTCCACTTACTGGGTGCTTACTACAGGCTAAGCAACTTGAACATACATCTATCTCATTTAATCTTCATATCTACCTTATACAATAGCTATAAAGAAAAAAACAAACCCGTTACCATTGAGTAGATTCCAACTCATAGCAACCCTATAGGACAGAGTAGAACTGCCCCATAGAGTTTCCAAGAAGCACCTGGTGGACTCAAACTGCTGACCTTTTGGTTAGCAGCGGCAGCACTTAACCACTATACTACGAAGGTTTCCAACAATAGCTGTAATAGCTATAATTATCCCTATTTCACAGGTGAAGAAGCTGAAGCTCAGAAAGGTTAGAAAACATATAGCCAAAGTGACAGGTCCACCCGCTTCAAAAGCCTGTGTTCATAACCACTACTAGGGGTTCAGTGGACTAGGTCAGAGGGACCCAGATTTAGTGGCCCACTCCTGACCCAGAGGTTGAAAGTCAGAGTTAGAAATACAGGCCAGGGAGCCATGCCCCATGCCCCACCTCCCTGTCACTTCCCCCAGCCCTAAACTCTCTAGAACTCAGATTGTGTTTATGCTGCTGGAAAGAAGTGCTCAGAATTTATGGAGATGAGTCTGCCAGGTTCTAGCTGCTTCTAGAGTGGGAGTTGAACATTTCCCGGAACTTCTCAGCAAAGGCATTACTATCATGTCTCTGTCTCCACTGGACTAGCCTAGGCCCTTTCTCTAAGCTTCCTACCTGGGGGGAGGAGGGAGAGACGGGGAAGCTGGGGGATTTCCATGAAAGAGAAACCAGAGAAAAATCAAAGGAGATAGAGGGGTGGTGCTGCCCCTTAAGAAAGCCTGCCAGAGCTTAGGAGCCAGGACTCTTAAGAATCGTCTGTGGTGTGCCAGGTAAAGTGGAAACTCAATGTGGGGTCAAAAGAGAAGCTACAAGAGGAGGCCCTAGGAGAGAGTAGATAGAAAAGAGTGGGAGAGGGGTCCTATCCACCCAGGACATAAAGTGTGTTTTCATTCTGAGACCACCAAAATCAAAAGAGAAGGGGACTTATCCCTTGACTGTCTCTCTACCTCTGGCAGTCTGCCAGTCAAACCAGGGGAACTCTTGCTGAACTGCGCTTGCCATTGCCAGAAAACCCTGGCAGCCTTGCCTGCCCATCCTGCCAGAGCCCCGCTGGAAAGAGTGACTGACTGCTGTGTTGGGACGATAAATGATGGGCACCCCTGCCTGCTGCCCATTCTCTTTTCTCCCTGCTTAGTTTGAAGCCTTCTGCCTGGCAGGGAGCCCCAGAGTGAGGTGGGGGAGCAGGGTCCTCCAGACAGTACTTAATACTCAGTGATTTATAGGTTGCTGGAGGGGAAGAGATGGGAAGCCAACTATGGAAAGCTCCTGGGGCTAGTTTCCATGAAGCATCACCACACCAGTGACAAGAGTCAAGGCATCTATTTTCTTGATGCCTTGTGCCTTCAGGCCCAGCTTTGGGACAAGATGCAGCCCTTACTACCCTCCTAGGGGCTGGAGACTCTGGTACCATCTATTGTGAGACCAGTGGAGCTGGCTGAGGCTAACGGACACATGTCCAAATCCTCAACCTTTTCTTTAAGCTCCGCTCTGCAAGGAGAGGGGAAAAATAAGTGGGGTTGAGCAGCTCAATAGCTGTTTTGAGAGGATTTATTTTTTTTTAATGTGCAAGAATTCTTTTGAACCCTCCATGGCTCCAAGAAAAACTATTTGAAATGTCCTTGCTTATGGGGCCAGGGGGTTAAGTGCCAGGGATGGAAGGCTAAATGCCAGGGATGCTGGTTGTAGAGATTCTTGGAACCTGGGCTAATGACCTCCCTGCTGTGGGCTCAAGAATACCAAGCCCAGGCACTGGTTGCCCTTAGAGATGCAGCCATTTTTACTTCTAATTGAAGGGCACCACGTTCTGGGATTTTCCTTTCTCTGGTGGGGAACAGATTGGAATATGACCAGGAAATGAACAAGGCCTGTGCCCAAGAGTCTGAACGGTACTGAAAAAGGTAACAATGTGAGGTAGGGTAAGATCAATGCTTTATACAATTGTGAATTTGATCCCTACTGGTGGAAATAAGATGCACTTTTTTGAGAGTGCATGGTAATTGCCCTTCCTAAGGATGATCTCAAAAGGTCAAGGAATGGGCTTTGAATAGCCCTAATGTCCCTGAAACAGTTCATTGTGTAGCTATTGTTTGTACATGTAAAGGAACCCTTCTTGACCCTATTCATACTCTTCTTCTTCTTTGGCTTCTGGGGTTTCCCAAGTAAATGACTGCATACTACCTACCCCAGACCCAAGTCTACCTCCTTTAAGCATCAACAAAATAGCACAACACACATTTCTTGAGCCCCACTGTATACTTGGCAACGTGCTAGATGCTGGGGATACAGAAATAAATAACACATGGTTCCTTCTCTGGGGAGTCCACGGTCTAGTTCTGAAAATTTTTCCTTAGAGCTAACATTCTGGATTTGTTAAACATAACTGCATCTATCTCTACCCCCTTTATAACTCCTATGCAGGGGTCAAATCCTTAGCCTCCATCTTTCCATAATTTTTTAATCTTGCCTCATGGTCAACTCCACTTCTCCCTCAACTGATTTAGATGATGTTCTCTGGACACTGACAAGTCTTTCTTGGAGGTAGTGTGACCAGAATTAGGCACTGTATTTCATACGGGGAAGCTCTATGAATCTCTACAAGAATAACGCTGTTTTCTAACTTCTTCCATTTATCTATTCACTATTCATTCATTCATTCATACATTTAATAGTAATTGAGTGCCGACATGTACTCTGCTAGGTGCTGAAGATGCAATGATAAAAAAAGACATTGCCCTCATGGAACCTATAGTCTGTGGTATGTATTTGGGAGACATAAGGTAAAGAATCCAAAGAGTCACACAAACAAGCATATAATTACAAACCGATACAAGTGCTCCAAAGAAAAGTATAGGGCACTCTAAAAGTGTAGAAGTGGGGCCCTGATCTAATCTAGGAGGCTCAGCTAAGGCATCCCTGAAGAATTGACATTTCAGCTGAGAGTTGAAGGATCAGTGGAAGGTAAAGAAGAGTAGGAGGAAAGAACATCCTGGGTAAAGAGCATGTGCAAAGGTCCCGAGGTGAACAGAACCAGTGCACTGCTGAGGAACTGCAGGAAGGCCAATGAGGCTACAGCAGAGAATGAGGCAGAGGGTTATGTGGTATGGGGCTGGCAAGTTAGCCAGAGGACAGACCATGCGGGACATTGTGGGCCAGGTAAGGATTTCAGCCTTTATCCCACAGCAGTGCATGGAATAAAATTCTTCACAGAAGAGCTGACATGGCTCTTCTTCCTAGGTCACTAATGCTGCTTATACTTGTCTTGAAGAAGTGCAGCAACAATGGTCTGAATTGCCAGGAACTTTCCCAGTGACCTGACATGGTGAGCCTATGTCTAGCTGGTACTGGGGAAACCTAAAACTGATGGACCAGTCCCAGCCTCCTGACAGCCCTCAAGTGAGGGATGGCCCCTGCCAGTGTGGATAGTGGGGCAGGGGTGGAGGGGGGGTGGAGTACTTTGCCTGAGGTATCAGCTCCATAGTGACATTTGGCATGGCCCCAAGACTGTGGCTCTTGTTCCTAGATAACCCTATCTTGTATAATCCCCATTTAAATGGTCTGCTCACCCTGCTGCCCTTCCCACAGCAGCTGTGCTCCCCACCCAATCTGGAGAAGGTCCTATGGATAAGAGCTTTGACTCTGCCCACAACCTTGGGTCTTGACCTGCTGAGTTCAGGCCTCAGTACTATCTGGAACTGTATATAAACACACCTTTGATTGTTTTCCAGAAGTATTCATGGAAGCCATGGGAGAAGAGGGTCAGATTTTGGCCTTTCTGAAGCCCTCTCTTTCCTTCCAGTCATTATCTTTGGAGAATGTGGTTTGGTGTAGTGACATCTGCTGGCAAGGCTAGGCAGGTAAGTGACCAGATGGCAGCTTATCCTCCTGTAATTTCCAGCCTAGCAAGAAAGTCATCCTTAACCCCTGTAATTCAGTTGAGGTCAGTAACTGTTTAGAGCATGGTGCTAAGAAGTCCAAGGTTGTGGGTTTGGACCATGTATGTCCTTTGTTGTTGTCAGGCGCCTTCGAGTCAGTTCCAACTCATAGCGACTCTATGTACAACAGAATGAAACGTTGTCCAGTCCTGCACCACCCTCACAATCATTGCAGCCATTGTCAGTCCCCATCACATTGAAAGTCTTCCTCTTTTTCACTGACCCTCTACTTTACCAAGCATGATGTCCTTTTCCAGGGACTGATCCCTCCTGATAACATGTCCAAAGTACGTGAGATGTACTAGCTTGCTTTAAATAGAAAACATTTTTTCCTGGTGTAGAGTACATCCCTCACCTTGGCCAGGTGATTAACATTGGGTACAGTTAGTCACAAGAGAGATTGGTAAGTACATGTAAGTGACTCAGAGGCACCCATTCCTAGCCCCGTTCCTGGGGAAGCATCTCACAAGAAAGAAAAACTGGAAAAAAAAAAAAAAAACCCAAACCCATTGCCATCAAGCCAATTCCAACTCACAGCAATCCTATAGGACAGAGAACTGCCCCGCAGAGTTTCCGAGGAGTGGCTGGTGGATTCGAACTGCTGACCTTTTGGTCCACTGCACCACCAGGCCTCCACACACACAAAAGTGACCCACATTTCAGATAGCAGCATGCAGGGGGTCATTTTTCATCAAAAAGGTTGGTTTATTTGGGAAACTTTTTTTCTGGAATTCACTTTCTCCGTGGTCACCAGGAAAAGAGCGTCTACATACAGAATCACCCTCACGGTTCCTAAAGTTGGCCAGAGTGACTACAGCTTTTGAAGTGTCCTCTCCACGTTTGCTGAGGTAGGGCACGGGCTGCGTCGTCACTGCTGTCATCCACGGCATTGATGCATTCCGTTCACAATTTCACTCTCATTCTCAGTAGTACCTGACGGAACCGCCCACTAGATTCACCTGGGAGGCAGGCGCACGAGAGTAAGAGAATACTAGAAATGAGGCGAATTTTCTATCCTTCTACCTGCTTAAAAACACTGACTCTGTAACTGGGTGTGGCTCGGACAAAGCATCTATCTATTTAGCTTTCTATCTTTCATTTAAATTTAAAAGAAAATCAAGACTCCCAGTACAGAAATTAGTAATGGATCGAATTTCACACAAGAAACAGAACTAGTGACATGAACCCACAGAAGACAAAGTGCATCGTCAGGAGAAATAAAATCAAAAGCACATTTGAAGCGCAGTTTTCATTTTTACTAAAATTGCAAGATTTTAAAAAGTGGTAACACTTCTGGGGAGAATGTCGTAAAACTGGCACCCTCACATGCCGCCGGTGACACTGCATATTTGTATAAAATTTGGGGGACAGAAATAAAGTGGTAAGTGATAACAGGAGAAAGAAAATTCAATCGGAGAGAATTATGGATGGATGCCCTCACTGCAGCCTTGACGTGAAAAACCCTCAATAACCTCACAACAGGGGAGTGTGAGCCGTGTGTCACAATGCTGCAGTGTAATGTCACACAGAGATTACAATCACAATCATGAAGACTATAAACACAGAAAATGTTGACAACATGTAAACATACAAAATTACATGTAAACAATGAGTGCACCTATACAAAAATGTACACATACAACACCATGTATGCATGAGACGAACTGGAAGGCAATATACAAAAAAATAAAAATAGCTTTGTGGCAGTAGGATGGCTCTTATTTTCTCAAAAATTTATTTAGTGTTATTACGCTGGGTTAACATTTTTTGGAAAGGTGGAGGGGGTGTGGGTAGGTAAAATCCACCCTCCTCCTGTCGTCGTGTGCTGCCGAGTCTCTATTTTCGACTCATGGTGATCCCATGTGACAGAGCAGAACTGCCCCAGTTGTCCAGGAGGAGAAAGACTACATCTGTTTATTCCCAGTGTCTCCTCAGCTCTCAGCCCAATTCCTACCACACATCAGATGCTCAGTAAATATCTGTTGAATGAATAAATGAAAACACCTGCAGGCTAAAAAGTTTCAACTCCTGGTCACTGGATACATTCCACTTTGGGGAATAAAGAGAAATCTGGTTTTGCTGGAATCAAAAAGTGAAGGCTCATCCATAGTGACAATTCCCTGGTCTTCCTGGTAAGTGAATTTGGGCCTAGAGAACCCAGGGCGAGACAGTCTGTTAAAGCAAACCCAATTACCACAGAGAAACATATGTTGCCCTGAGGCCTCTGCTGCCATAACAACATCGTGTAACTATAACTACAGCCCTGGAGGGCTCTTGCTCCATCAAATATGGAAAAAGACATCTTCATTATAAGATGGCTTTGTGCTCAGACTGACTTCCCCAGGGAGCTTGGATCAGGGAAAGGAGTAGATAAGTGGGGGGAGGGGGAGATGAGGGCAGAGGTGGGAGAACTGCTATTGAATCAGGATCAGAGTGATTTTCTGAGCAATTTTCAAAATGCAGTTATTTGACTGTTTAGCTTTGGTGGTTATTTATAACCCCAGCTGCAGAGGCGGGGAGGTGTGCCTGAGCCTGCTGGGATTTGTCCAATAACTTCCCCCAGGGTGGGGCTGGGGGTGGGGGGTAAGAGTGATGTGAGAACCAAATAAACAAGCGCCCATCTCCACCAAGAGTTAAGAAAGGGGGGTTCATCCGTGGCTGTGCTGACTCTATTTTTAAGGCAGCTATAAATGAAAAGATTTTCCTGTGAATTATGGTCATATCAGCAACTTCTGAGACTCCCACAAAGGGATAGAGACTAAGCCAACACTTTTACTTAGAGGTTACGGGTGAGATTGGGGTTGTCTTAAAAAGGTCAGGACATGCTTCCCCCACCTCACATGCCAGTTGTCTGCACACACAAAGACTGTAGCCCCTAACCCCTCCTGGGCTCATTGCTGGTCAAAAGCGGTTTAGAGATAAGATGGCTGGTTCTGTACAAGTCTTTCTGAACTGAGCCAACACCTGGCAGTTGGGTCAAGAACATTTCATTCAGTGCCGCCCCATTCACTGAGCACGTTTAGGTCCCAGGGAGCAAGGGAGAAGCTGGAGATGATGGTGGCCACCCAGGCAGGACTCCCAGCCTCCAGGAGCTCTTAGGCCTTTGGGACAATCAACTATACTCTGTATTTGAAATATGTTGCCTCATTTTTTAGGAGTCCTTGGGTAGCAAAAACAATTAAGTGTTGGGCTACTAACTGAAAGATTGGTGGTTCGAACCTACCCAGAGGTGCCTTGGAAGATCTGCTTCCAAAAAGTCACAGCCATGAAAACCCTATGGAGTAGTTCTACTCTGGAACACATGAGGTCACCATGAGTTGGAATCAACGTGACAGCAACTGGTTTTTACCTGTCTTTTTACCGATAAGGGGAGTGTTTTAAGGGAATTTAGAGCTCCTGGGTGGTGCAAGTGGTTAAGTGCTTGGCTGCTAACTGAAAGGCTGGCAGTTCGAGTCCACCCAGAGGCGTCTCAAAAGAAAAGCCTGGAAAATTCAGCCATTGAAAACCCTATGGATTACAGTTCTACCCTGATACATGGAGTTGCCATAAGTTGGAATCAACTCTGTGGCAATTATTTTTTTTGTGGCTGGAGGCGTTTAGAGAGCTTACGAATGTAACTGAGAAAGACATAGATATGGTAAGAAAAAACACAAGGACAGACATAAATGACAGCCCAACTCACCTCAGGATGGCTCTCCTGCCATTCTGATTAGTCTCCCTCACAGCTGCCAGAAGAGATCTCTAAAATGCAAGTCTGATCATGTGACTCCTCTGTTTAAAATCCTTCACAGGTCCTCACCTCTAGAAGAGTCCAGGTTCCTTAGCAAGGCGTTCAAGATTCTTCATGAACTGGTTCCCAAAACCATTCCCACCTCTTCTTTTGGCAACTGCCCCAACTCCACCATGTGGAGTTGGTCACCCCTGCATACCATGCTGCTCCATATGTCTGCACTTTTGCACATGCTGTTCCCTTTACCTCAAAAGCCCCTATTCTCCATGTCCAATGGCAAACTTATTTGTCCTATGAAATTCCACTCTTTTCACAACTTCCACGAATCCTTTCCTAAGCCTTCCAGATGAAACGCCCACTTCCTCCTCTGTACCACTTCTGAATCTTGCTCAGCCTTCTATTTTCGTATGTAGTACTCTACAGTGTTTTGGAACTCTGAGCTTACTGGCAGGTCTTCCCTACTGGACTCCAAGATCCTTCAGGGGAAAAACAGTGTTTTGTCCATCTTGTTATGACTCAATGCTTGGTTTATAATGCCTGAATAATTACTCTGTGTCTGCTGAACTGAACTTAGGTTGAACAGACAAAAACAAACCATTGAGACTGTCCTGGATTGAATTGTGTCCCCCCAAAGTATTTGTCAACTTAGCTGGGCCATGATTCTCAGTATTGTGTGACTGTCCACCATTGTATGTGATTTTCCTGTATGTTGTAAATCCTATCATCATGGTGTAATAAGATGGATTAGTGGCAATTATACTGATGAGATCTACAAGATTAGGTAGTGTCTTAAGCCAATGTCTTTTGGGATATAAAAAAGAGAAGTAAACAGAGAGACATGGGGACCTCATACCACCAAGAAAGCAGTGCCAGAAGCAGAGCGAGTCCTTTGGACCTGAGGTTCCTGAGCTGAGATGCTCCCAGACCAAGGGAAGACTGATGACAAGGACCTTCCTCCAGAGCCGACAGAGAGAGAAAGCCTTCCCCTGGAACTGACACCCTGAATTCAGACTTCTAGCCTACTGGACTGAGAGAGAATATGCTTCTCTTTGTTAAAGCCATCCACTTGTGGTATTTCTGTTATAGCAGCACTAGATAACTAACACAGATAAAACAGATACCACGTAAATACATATTCACAAACATTAAGATGTATAACCATGATTAGGGTGAAAGAAATTATAAATAGCAGTAACAACAGCCATTTGTTGAGCAGTTATTCTATGTTAGGAAATGTACTAAGTGCTTTACAACAGTCATCTCTTCTATTCCTTACAACAACCCTGTGGGGTGGCCATTAGTATCCCCACTTCCCAGGTGAGAAAACTGAGGCATAGATCAATTAAAAAACTTACCCATGAGCAATACAGATAGAAAGCAGCAGAGATGAGATTCAAATCCAGATCTGACATCAAAGTCCTGAACTGGACAGTAAAAGGGCTGATAAATAAAATAAACAGGAGTTATGTTTCTAATTATCTGGCCAGGAAGGGGAGTGAGGAACAGAACATCTACCAATTGTACAAAGAAAAGTGTAACTATAGCAGCAAGGACAAAATCACATATCACTATATTCTCCTACCTTAAAAAAATAGCAGCAAGGACAAAATCACATATCACTATATTCTCCTACCTTAGGAAGAATAAATCAGGAAAAACTTTGAGAAGAAAGTAAATTTTAAAGAGAGTTGGGAGATACATCCAGGGAGGAAGAAAAGACTTTGTGAAGCTATAAAGGCAGGAAGAACGGTGGAGAGTGCCTCCATGAAGTCTTGTGGATGAGGATGGGCAAGGGGGCAACTGGTCAAAGGCTTTGAAACCAACCTCGATTTCTGCTTTGAACACTAACTGCACCACGATGAAAAATGACACACGAAGGAAAAGTTATATTTGGTTGAAAAAGAAAAAAGTTTCTAACATCCTCCCCACCCCCATTTTTACCATACCTAGCTGGTCTACTCTCATCTTAAATCTTAAGTACATATTCTTTCCCTCAGAAATGTATTTCTAGCCTACCGGTATTAGTTTTTTCATCTTTCTGCCAGAGTGTACAGTTTTCTCGGACCAGAACTATGTCTAAATGAAACTGTAAACTCTTCAGCATCAGCTGCAGTTTTAAGAGAATCTAGTGCAGGCGCTTAACTAATGTTTAACATTTGGAATGCTGATATTTGTATTATGAATGGTTAAGTTAGATAAGGTCTTATTGTAAAATACAAATTTCCAGGGAGGGAATACTTCACCATTTTTGAGTGTTAAGATGTGTAACATCTTAGAGACTATAAAATTATAACAATACTCTGAATAGCAAGCATTTACTATGGGCACAGAATGGTCTAAGTACTAGAATCGAGATAGGTTCTTAACCCAAGAAGTCCTTACCACTAGTAGGAGAGCCAGACATCCAAAAGTGACCTCAGGAACACACCAAAACCATTGCCATCGAGTCAATTCTGACTCACAGCGACCCTGTAAGACAGGGAAGAACTGCCCCATAGGGTTTCCAAGGCTTTTTTTTTTTTTAATCTTTATGAAAGCAGACTGCCACATCTTTCTTCTCCCGAAGAGTGGCGGGTGGGTTGAACTGCCCACTTTTCAGTTAGCAGCTGAACGCTTAACCACTGCCCCACCAGGGCTCCTCAGGAATACACCACTAAGTGCAAAATAACAGAGTAGTAGTGTGAAATAGAATGCTTAAGTGCTGAGGGGATACAAAGAAGAAATGTGAGCTACTTTCAAATAAGTTCTTATGTGCAGTTCAACCTAAGCAGGTCATTCAGAAATATTTATGCTAAATACTAAAATTCTAAATACTAGAAGCTGCCAGTGTCAACACCAGCCCACAACATCCCCAAGGAGAATGCTGGCCTAAGTGTCTGGAAATCTCACTCTTTAGAGCCCTCTGTTAGCACATCAATCCGAAGTTTACCTTCCGTTGCTTTGTTCTTTAGCTCTGCTCCTGGGGGAAATCTCCATCTTTCCCGGCCTCAGGTTGAAACTTGGGTCCAGGGTTCTAACTTAATGACTGAGCTAGCCCAGATTCCACCCAGTCGCTCTTGGCCAAGCCTTGGTCCTCTCAAAGGTTTTCCTCCAGAGAGATTCAATCTTCAACGCCTGCTCTCCACTTTCCAGCCTTTTCATATGCTCTTCCTCTAGCCTTTTACCCTTGACTAACTCCTTCCTAGCCCTCTCCAAAGTAGGCCCTATTATTATTATTTAAGATACTCATGCCGTTCTGAGATCCAGCTTCCCCAAAATATTCTTTCCACTCCCACCCTACCCCAACTCCTGGCTCAGGCAGCTGAATTTCTAGAGGTCGCAGTTCAATGCTTCTCCGACTCTTGTACGGCACCCTCACATCCACGTCGTATTTTCACTCGTGGTCACCCAGCGCTCTCCAAGCCAAAAATAGGGGAGGAAGGAGGTGGGCGCTCACCACAGAGCTAAATTGGGAATTCTGTGGAGCCACGGCTTCTGGAGAACGGTTTTGTCTCCTCCCGCGACATGAACGACAAACTTACTTGCAGTTCGCCAAGGGGAAGGACAATGTCTCCTTTACTAGACAGGAAACTTCCTGATGATGGAGGCTACCCTTTCATTCCTTTTACAATCCCCCATTTCCACCTCTTTGACACACAGGACAGCTCTTAAAACAGAAAGTTCTTTATCAAAATATCCCTTCCCAACTTTGAGTTTATATAATAAACGGAAACGTCCCTTAGCCAATTAGGCAACGAAGGGGTTAAATTTCAACAACCTGATGGATTCTGGGGATTTCCTACCTTTTCGCCATTAAATTAAAACTACTGGGAAGGAAAGCTTTGCCCAAGATAAAGATGAAAACCGTTAACGTCTACTCTTAGGCTTCTGCCCAAACAAGAACGGCTACCCAAGCCTACAAACGGCGCCATTAGCCTAACCAAAAATGGCTGGCCCCAGTTTCCACCAGCTATTTTTTATGCCCCTTTCTGCCCAACTCCAAAATGGCGCTCACTAGCCTCACCAAAAGAGGCGAGCAACACGCCCACCTCCCAGCACCCTCTTTGGCCCGAAACGTCAGGTGACGCGAACCCCAGCCGGAAGTGAAGGAAAAAGCGCCTCGGCCCGCGGCGCCTGCGCAGAAGACTCTAGACGCTGTGAGGCAAGAGGCACTTGGGATCGTCCGCAGAATTGGGACTGCTACAGAGGCCGCCACGGAGCCCGCCGGAGCTACCGTTCCTACTGCTGCCGCCGCCGCTGCCCGAATCGGAACCATCGGGCCGCAGCCGCCGGCAATGCCACGAAGGAAGGTGAGAGAAACGGGAGGGGAGGGATGGCGGGTTTCTAAGGCCAGTTGATTGAGCAACGTGACGCAGTTGGCCACGCCTCACAGTGGTTGGGTTCCAGCTTCCTGCTCCCTTGAACTTAGCTCAGCGGACCTCTCTTCTGGCCATACCCGACAGAAAAATGTGGGCCCGACCCTGGCCTCGGCCTGTGCTTGTGACTATTCCCGCCCTCTACTTGGCTGGATCGGAGGCGTTCTTACCGTTAATTGGCCGCTGAAACGTCTGGGAGCATATTGATTGGCTGGTGACACCGCCTGTTAGGGCTCAACGGTCACCTCCCCGCGTGCGGGAGCGGTGCCTGGACCGGCCCTACCGCGCTGCAACTGGCTGTAGGGAACGATCCCTCCTCTCTTCATTGGCTGCGTCGGGCCAATCTGTCCCGTGGGGGCGCGGTTTAGCAGGATTTCTATTGGGTGGCACGAATCCCCTCCTTTCCGGGTGGCGATGCTGTTGGTGTAGAGGCGGGGTTTTTGAGGACTTTTTTCCAGGTGGGTACAACAAAGCTGAGCGCTGGGTCTTAGGGAACCAGGGCGTGCTCCCAAGGAATACCGCTCAAGCTTGTTGAGTCTAAGACGTATTTTTCATCATTCGCTTTGCTCGGTGTAAGGGACTTAAAAGATGGTCTAGGAAACCCCTCCCCACACACTTTTTACATCTGAGTAAACAAAGTCTAGTGGTGTGCGCAAAAGCTCTCCGCAATGGCAGAACCAGAAAAAAAAAGTACACGACAAATCTAATTCAGCAATTGTTTATTGACTGCTTTCTACATGCTGGTTGCTAGAGATTCAAAAATTAATTTGACATGATCCCTGGTAAGGAATACAGACATAAATAACTAAAAGGATCTAGTGCTTGCTCTGTTTAGAGAAATACGTGGGAAGGAGGTGAGGGAGCAGTTAAGTCTGCTCTGGAGAAAGATGGAGGAGTACGCTGCCAAAGAGAAGGGCAGAGTTCCAGGATCAAGCCAGGGAGGAGTGGTCAGAGATGATCAGGAACTCAAATATCCGGGTAATTGGACTTGATTAAGACTCCACCTTCGTCCCACTGATTCTCTGTGACACTTTCCCATGGCCTCAGTTCACTTCTGGGCTGAGTTCAATCTGATTACCCTTAAGCTGGGTGATAGTCTTGCTTGTTTTTGCAAGAATTTTTATAGAGGCTTTCAAATAAATGTGTATAGTTTATGATGTCTCCTAAAATGATCTGAGCTGTAGGTGGTATTTATGTTAAGGCTCACCAAATGCAGGAATAGTATCAGTACCTTGCAATAGGTCCACAGTTCCCTTTTTTGCAATTCCCAAATACAAAGAGCAAGTTTTTTAGTAACTTGTTTGGTGACAAAGCCTGCCCTAAACTGTCTTGAGGCTATTTATGGTTTTTATGTATCTATTTAGTGTGATTGTATAGTTTGCTGTGGAAATAGTAATGTGTTGCTTATAGAGTATTTGTAGGATCTGTGCAAAAAGATTTTCCTTCCCAAAAATCTGTGCAAAAAAAGTATTTCTTTTCCCACAATCTATAAAATTATGAATTTGAAACAGCTGGCCCCCAGAGTTTTTAATAAAGGATCCAGGACTTGTAGTTTGAAGCTTTTTTTGTTTTTAGGAAGTATTCTTTTCTTTCTGGTTTAATAAAGGGTATGGTGTTAATACTCATTTGATGAAAGTTATCCTTATGGCTAATTACACCTGAGGACGCTAATAATTTACAAATGATCATTAATTGAAAAGATGATAAATCACCTCCGTGTTCGAATACCTTCTAATCTTCATTTGCCAGCTGCCTTTTTCAGCACTTTGGATATTCATGCAAAGAAACTTCAAGGCTAGATGACATAGAAGGAATTTGTATCTTTTTCTCTTTCTGCTTCAGTTCTCTTGAGATCAGTGCTGTGGACCATGCTATTTTGTTTTTTTGGTTTTACATTGTTTTTTAAAGTGTGATAGCTATCAATGGAGACTTTGAATAAAAGCTACTCTAAACTGAAATGGGGCCCAGCACCAACATTTTTCTCACTACCTTGAGCTTTCTGTAGGTGCATGGTTATGTCAGCTAGACCATTTTCAGTTGGGTATTTTTATTTCTAGTTTGTGGTACTGGTCTCCAAAGGGACTTGTTTCAGGATTAGTGATATTACACTGTTACCTGTCTGTTTTCATTTACTTAACAATGGCACATTACTTGTAGGTTGTTCCATATAAATGTCCTAAATAAAGGGAAATTGGCTCTGGGCTGGGAAGGGAACTGTTTGTGGAATCCTTTCTTAGGTTTGAACTTGATGTTTTCAGCATCATGGTACATTTTATTTCCAGTGTTAATACAGACCCACAGAGTAAATGCTTCTGTACTAATGTCTGGATCTATGGTGTTACAGAGGAATGCAGGCAGTAGTTCAGATGGAACCGAAGATTCCGATTTTTCTACAGATCTTGAGCACACAGACAGTTCAGAGAGCGATGGTACTTCCCGACGATCTGCCAGAATCACCCGCTCCTCAGCCAGGCTGAGCCAGAGTTCTCAAGGTAAAAGGCTTCATGCTTCCTGACCACTCCTCAGAGTTGACTGACTGGTTAGCACATTATTTTTCTAATAATGTGGCAACTGGTCTCTTGGCTTGGTGCAGATGACAGAATCTGGTGAACTACAAGGAGAATAACTGTACAAGTATCAGGTCATATGCAAAAGATGGAGCATAGTGTTCTTAAAAGGTGTCATTGGCCATGCCCTGGACATCTGAAACAGCTAGAAAATGCTTGAGCTCTGGGTGTCTTAAGGAGCCTTGGTGGTACAGTGGCTATACACTCAGCTGCTAACTGAAAGGTCAGCGGTTTGAATCCACCAGCTGCTCCAGGGGAGAAAGATGTGGCAGTCTGCTTCTGTAAAGATTACAGCCTTGGACGCTATGGGGCAGTTCTACTCTGTCCCATTAGGGTTACTGTGACTCGGAATCTGCACAGTACCAACTGGTTTGTTCGTTTGTTTTTTTTTTTCCATGTGCCTTTTGAATTACTGTACTTGATGACCATGGAGTTGCACAGCTCCTGGGGGGCACCATTTACAGCGTAGCTTATTCATAGCAGTCTTCTCTAAAACAGAACTTAGACTACATTATGAATGCACACCCCATCCCCTGGAAGTGTGCAGACTGATGACTTGCTGTGTGCTAACCTTCTTCACCCAAAAGTTGAGTTTGTTTCCTTTATTGGAAAATCAACAAGATAAACAGATAATCTTAGGTTTTTTTTTTTTTTTATTGTGTTTAAAATTTACTTGTTTCAACTTTGAATTTCTTTTACTTCCTTTTTTTAAGCATTATCAGGTTGAAAATGTAAAGGCTGCTGAATGCTTCAGAATAGATTTTGCCATCCAAAAGAATTTAAAAAGTTGTATTTTTGCTATACCTGTGTACGACTCTTACTATTATGATTTTGCCGAGGCACATCAGAGACAGTAATCGAGAGAAAAAAATAAGTCCTAAAGTAAGGAAATGTTTGCGTGTTATTATACTGTCAGTAGTAGACCGTCTGTTTATGGTAGGTTAGGGTAAGGGTAGGAAAAAAGGACACAGCCAATATTGATAAACCAGCCACTCTCTGTGGACCAGCGACCATGCTGAGCACTTAAACGCTTTACATACGTTACCTTAATTATTCTTCACAACAGCCTTATGAGGAATTTGTTACTATGCTTTTTCCTATTTTGCAGATCAGGAAATACGCTTAGAGAGATTAATTTGCCCGAGATGCCACAGATAGCTGATAGAGTGGAGTGGAATTGAATCAAGTTTAGTCCTGATTGCAGCATGTAATCTGTTAATACTACACTAACAGTGTCTCTATATCTGAGCTGGGCTCTTCTGATTGCATTTTATTTAAAAAAATTCTTTAAGAGTTTGTTGGGTTTTGTGAAATATGAAGAGGAGGAAAACCTACATTCTTATAAATCGTATGGATGGATAGTAAAACAGATTTCCTTCTTTTTTTTAATTGCTTTATTATTATCTTTTTTAAAATTGGAATCAGATTCCAGCCCTGTTCGAAATTTGCAGTCTTTTGGCACTGAGGAGCCCACCTATTCTACCAGGAGAGTGACCCGTAGTCAGCAGCAGCCCACCCCGGTGACTCCGAAAAAGTATCCCCTTCGGCAGACTCGTTCGTCTGGCTCAGAAACTGAGCAAGTGGTTGATTTTTCAGATAGAGGTGAGTGGGTATGGTATGATTTGGGCCCATTACAGAGGATCTGGTCACTACCTTTTAAGGAGGGCATGGGTTGACGACAGATAGATCTGCAGTACTGACCAGGCTTTGAACTCAGCTAGGTGAGTTCTGTTTGCTTGATTGCGTTCTTATATTTTGGTGAGGACAGTTTAGTACTGGAGTATTCTTAAGGTCCAGAGTGACTGGAATATTATATTAGCTTGGACCTATAATAGGAAGAAGGAACTGGGGCCCTCTCTACCATGGATGAAGAGGACTTAAACTGGATTCTCTTTAGCCATGCTTGTCAGTCCATTTATCTTTGCATTTCTGAGCAATCGTGACCTTTAATAATGGAGGTTGTTAACTTACTGAGATCCTAATTCACCAGCCCAAACCAGAGGCCTTAGAGCAGAGATTACAGAGTGTTGAGTTGCTACCTGCCTGCCAGCAGAGTTGGTTGGTTAGATTATGTCTGCTTGCACAGTGTTTAATTTTTTTTTTTTTTCCAGGTTGTTGTCAGTATTTGAAAATATAAACATTTCACATAAAAATCAGAGTTACTTGGTTTTTTCTTTTTTGTTTGTTTTCTTTTTTAAAGAAATGGCAAGCTTCTGGAAACATTGGGTGATTATTCTTCAACAGTGATAATTGACTGGAGCTTAGTAGTAGTTGTCTCCCTCAGATGGAGAGTGAGCTGTCCCTTTGGCCACAGTCCCTACCTGCTCTGCTTCACTCCTTTGTGTTGTGTTACTCACGCAGCCCCTGTAGACATATGATTTTGCAGCCCCTGACTTAGAGTCTGGAATTTTAACGTAGCATTGTTAGATTACCAGCCTGGTAACTCAGAGTCCAAGTTAGGTACATACTCTCCCACCAAGCCTCTTCAAGTCATCCGGGTGACAACCATCTTTGTTTATCATCTAGCCTGTACATCTTCTGGAAGGAGAGCAAGGTGCTAATTTTAAACATTTATTTCCATACTGTTTTGTTTATCCATGATTGGGGGGGCTAGAGAGAACACAGGTAATCGAAATGTACAGTGAAACCTGGAAGAGCCGGGACTCAGCGTGACTGCCTTGTTTTTCTGGGTTTCAGAAGTTTTCTGCCTTTCATAGGGTGCAGCCTTACTGCTTTTTTATCACTCATTTTAGTGGAAAATATTTCAATTTTCCTACTGACAGGCTTCTGACTTAAACAGGTTCTGGCTTGTGCAGGGTTTACTGTATTAGGTAAACCCCAAATTTAGTTTTAATCATAATTTCTAGCAGCGAAGTAGCTAAAAGTTCCTGGTTAAATCATAGAAACAGGATCTGGGAAGCCCATAAACTCTTCGGAATAGTAAAGCTTTAAATAAATGAACTCCACTCATGAGTTTTACCAATTGCTTTTGCTTTAGAAACTAAAAACACAGCCGATCATGATGAATCTCCTCCTCGAACTCCAACTGGAAATGCCCCTTCTTCTGAATCTGACATAGACATCTCCAGCCCCAACGTGTCTCATGATGAGAGCATTGCCAAGGACATGTCCCTGAAGGACTCAGGCAGCGATCTCTCTCATCGTCCCAAGCGCCGGCGCTTCCATGAAAGCTACAATTTCAATATGAAGTGTCCTACACCAGGCTGTAACTCTCTAGGTCAGTGTACCCCAGCTCCGTGACTCCTGTGTTCTGTGATTCTCTCTCCCTCTCAGATTGGGCTCATCCAGAAGGGTTTTGTGCTTTGTGATCTAGCTTCTAAGACACTTAAGTGGTCATGTGCTCAGCGTGATGAGTTGCCCACTTGAACAAAAGCAGTCCTTCTTGGTCTGGTGTCCATAACGATAGCTCTCTGCCGATCTGGTTGTAAGGAAATAAACTACGATGAGCTATTTGATTTACTGCAAGGTTTTCCTAGTGAAAAATTCTTTCCTTTTCCCAGCAAGAACAGCGGAAGATCAGTTATATCCAAATATCTCAATTGTGTGGCAAATCGTGGAAGCTAATAGAGCATAAGCTAGTCTAGAATCGTGGTTGCGTGGCCGTAGCTGTTCAGAGAAATGAGAAAACCAGATTTCTCATCAAGAGGCAATGAAACCAGAATGTCACTGAATTTTACAGGTAGAAATTGGAATTGGTGTATGATCTGCTGCGTATGTCCTCAGCAACAACAAAAATAAAATTATTTTTCAAAGAAGAGTCTATGAAACTAATAGGGTACAGATGAGACCCTGACATTTCCTGACTTGAGTAGTTTTAGGTCTTGTGTCTTTAGGAAGTATAAACAAGATAAAATATTTCTTAGATAAGTGAGAATTCCTGAATCGTCTAGGAATTCTCCTTATGATTTGAACCTCATCTGTGCTTGTTAAGTAAGCTTAGGAGGCAAATGCTGGACTTTAAACTCGTATCTAGAGTTGGGAGATAATGGGCCTTTCAGTGCTGGGGCTGCTATTCAAATTCAGCCTTTGAATATAGCCATCAAGTCCAGATACAGAAAGAAAAGAGTAAGCTTTGCAGGTCAGCAGTATGTTTTCCCTGGTATTGTATTTATTTGGATCTTCTGGTCGGAGCAGCAGTTTCTCAGATAATTTCAACCTATCAAAATGCATACGTAGAGCAAAAGTTGCCCTGAGCTCCTTAGCAATCATCACTCAAAGAAGATAATTGTTTTAGGCCTAAATTAATTTACTTGGGATAAATAATGAAAAATTAAGACAATATGATATGTAATAGTATAAGAGCTGGCTAGTATGCTTTAAGATGGTAAGGAGATATACTTGGCATGCAGCAGAGAAAGGAACTTTTTCTGCATAGCGTCTGCTAGTTACTCTCCATGCATCCAGAATTGTTATTTTCATTTAATGTGCAATGTATAGTCCTTCAGCAGATACTTAGGGAATGTTTGCTATGTACCAAGCTCTGTTTTAAGTTTTGGGAATGCAGCTGTGAACGTGTCAAACTCCCTGCCCTCCTGGAGCTGATAGTCCAGCTGGGGAAGGAGAAACAGATAGGTAAATTAATACAGATACATCAACTAGAGATAAATGCAACAGAGGGAAATAAAGCAGGGAGTGCTGAGAGGGTAGGATATTGCATATTTTCAGGGAAGGCCACTCATTTGGTGACATTTGAGCAAAGACCTGAGAGAAGTGAAAGAGAGTAAGTCCTTTGAGTAGGGAGTCAGCATTATGGGTAGAAGTAAGGGCAAGTGCAAAGGGCCTGGGGCAGGCGAATGATTAACAAGTTTGGGAAACACTAGGGGGCCAGTGTGCCTGGGGCAGTGACCAGGGTGGAGAGAGATTAGGTCAGAATGGGTGCCCGTTTGTGTTGTGTGTACCCTTGACTGGGTAGGCCACAGGGTAAAGAGAAATCTGCTGCGTCAGAGGAAAGTTTACTCTGACTTTCGGTTTTAACGTATCGGCAAAGTTTGGAAAGTGTGAACATGAGCTTCCACGTTTATTCTTGATCCTGTTCCACTCCTTATCTTAGGCAAAACAATGTCATTAATTTAAAAAATTTTGATATGGAAGTATTACGTACTTATGAAAAAATTAGCTTGAGTAATTTACTGAAAAGGTGTGGATGCACAGTATCCTAAAAAGTAAGGCTTGCTGCAGCAGTGACGCTGCACTTTATACATGGTGTTTGATCACTGGAGGTAGTTTCTTGTGTATGGATTACTAAAATTACGTTTTTAGTAATAGTCTCAAGGAAATGGCAGCCTGCGTGTTCATATTAATTTTTTTCTGTAATACTTAGACGGTTTTTGCCCTTATTAAAGTTTACTGTATGAATCATGTTGTATACATTTTTAAATTCCAGTGTCTCCTTTCCCCGGAATTAAATGCCTTCTTTCCATGAAAGAAAGACAATGCTTTTGTAGACTTGCAGTTCAGCTTAGCCATCTTATCTCATCAGCATCTTCTCAGCATCCCTCTCCATCTTAGATGTTTTATAAACCTCTTGATTGAAGAGATAAACATGAAAAGCAAACGATGTTCACTTTGTGCTTTCAAAAAACTCCATGAACAATAGAAAAATGAAGAGATAACTATTTTAGAGAAAATGAGCTGCTATATTGCTATTCTTAAGTCCTTGGCTGGTGCACATGGTTAAGTGCTCGACTACCAGCTGAAGGGTTGGTGGTTCAAACCCACCCAAGAAGCGCCTCAGAAGACAGACCTGGTAACCTGCTTCCAAAAGGCCATAGCCGGGGAAGCTTTGTGTAGTACAGCTCTATTCTGACAGACATGGGTTCACGATGAGTTGGAATCGGCTCTGCGGCAACTAACGACAACAACACTGTTGTTCCCCCTTTTTCGCATCTTAAGAAGGCCTTGTGCAATTACCTGTTTAAAAGTTTGATAATAAAAGAAGCCCAGATCTTTAGACAAACAAGTTCCCCTTCTAAAAAAGACAGGATATTTAATCTGGTTGAAAATTATCAAAATACGTTCATTTTTATGGTAGAAAAGGCCATTTCCTTCTTTCAGAAGTTTCATCGATTGTTGAAAGGAGTTAAATTCAGATTGGATAGCATTGCTAGTAGAAAAGTACACCTGTTGGTGTATATGGCTTGATTAATAATTTAGCACAGCAGAGTGTAATTGCAACAAAAGAAAATGCTCCCGCTGATAATTCTGTGCTTATTTATAAATATACAGCTTTATGACATTTTAGAATTTGAGGAATACATCATTAGTACAGAAGGAATATCATTTTTATTGAACATACATAAGTATGTTCCAAGATTGCCACATCCATCCTGTGGAAGAAAGGAATTTACAGTGTGTGCAAGTTACAGCGCTAACAGCACTTCGCTTTGGTGTATTCAATCTGTGATGAGATACATATTTGATAAAAATGATAGAGGAAAAAAAAAAAGTTTGTTGTAGAGACACATACCACTTTGTAGACTATTTCCTCTTCTATTTTGAGGTTAATTTTTTTTCTTCCTTTAACAGGACACCTTACTGGAAAACATGAGAGACATTTCTCCATCTCAGGATGCCCGCTCTATCATAACCTCTCAGCTGACGAATGCAAGGTACTCGTTCGTAGTCTTCTCGTTTACCCCACAGATACTTATTGAGTGCTTACCATGTGCCAGGCACTTTTCCAAACACTGGGGATACAGTGGTGAACAAAATGGGCAAGGTCTTTACTCTTATATTCTAGTGAAAGAAGCATTATAAAACACAATTGCGTCTCGAAAAACACCAGTTAAACAAATTAATTATAATACGTAACAAGTGCTTTGAAAGAAATCAACAAGGAGATTATCTGTAGATTATTCAGAACATCAGCTTCTAGTGCACTGATATTTTCATTGAAAATTGACTTCAAAGATTGTTAGGGACCTCTTCCCCTAAGGTGTAAGTTGCATAAATATGTGATCTCGGTATTTATGTGCTGAGCTCTGTTCTTCTAAATCTGTGAAGTCATTTCGCTGGTTACACATTTTTCTTAATTCTTTTCCTCTTTCTCTTCGCATTTCTGCTGAGTGCTTTTCCCTTTGTTATTTTCACTCACACCTGCTCTTGCCTAATTCTTTGACATTCCCAAAAAATATTGTTCGTAAATTGTCTTTGGGTTTTTGGGATAAAGTATTAGGAGGAGAGCCTAAGATCTTATGTTATATGTTGCTGTTTGGGTTGCTGCCCCTGTCAAGGATGGAACCAAAGAACAAATAATGGAGAGGCAGGAGTCGAAAAGTAATTAAATAGATTGCTTAGGTAGTATTTGGGCAGGTTATCCAACCTGGTTAGACCAAAGTGGTGGTGGTGTTTTTGTTGTTGTTATTTTGGGAATAAGGCCAGAGTCAGGTTTATATCTGTCTGAGCCAGTTCCATTCTGAGAAAAATCGGATTCTTTAGCTAACATTAAGGAGCCCTGGTGGCGCAGTCATTAAGCGCACAGCTGCTAACCGAAAGGTCAACCTTTCAGATCCACCAGCAGCTTCACGGTAGAAAAGACCTGGCAATCTGTTCCCATAAAGATTACAGTCTAGGAAATCCTCTGGGGCACTTCTCCGCTGTCTTATAGGGTGGCTATGAGTTGGAGTGAACTTGACAGCACACAACAACAGCAGCTAACGTTAATTCTCCCTGATTCGGGAATTTGACGTTTTACTTACAAGTAAACCACAGGGGGAAAAGCTTGTTTGTTGTGTTCAGTCTTCCAGCAGGGTAGTGTACTTTCAATACTTACATGGATTTTAAGGTCAAGAACACTTACTCTGATTTTTTTTTTCATCTCAAATCTTTCATATAAGCAAGGCAGTATCTTTTACTCTGTATAAGACTAAGTAGTAGGTTGTCCCAGTATCTGTCCATTTTGAGAGAGGTCAAAACAGCAACAGCTGCCACCCTCTGCATCTCAGGCTTATAAAGCATTAGGTACCTCTTTCTCTGAAAAAAACTGCAATCTTTGTTCCTGAGAATTGTCCCCTGCCACTTGTCTTTAAAAACAAAGATCTGATACTATAGGTGGTCTTACATAAAACTCTTCATAAGGTCTAACTTTTTAAAATCATTGGTTTATAGCAATAAATTCAGCAATTTATTAAAAAAACAGAAAAATTTCCATTTTGGAAGAAAATTCTGAAAAAAGGAAAGCATTTGTGTTCTGAAAATTTCCTCCTCTTCTTTATGAGGGAGGCCAGGCTCAACATAATCCATCTTTACTACTGGAACATGTACTTGGAGGATCAGGAGAATTTATGAAAGATGGTATATTAAATTGAGAATCTCAAAGGGAAAGATTAGACAAATTGCTCGTATTTAATAAAAAGCTCTATAGAGCTTTTAAAAGAACCTGCATATAGTTTCTCAGTAAAGCTTTGAGATCAGTTATGGTACCATTTTTATTCAGTCATGTATTTCTGTGGCTGCATGTGCCAAACATTGTTAATATCTATCTGAGGAACCAGTGGCTAAAATAAAAAGACTGCCTTTATGGAGCTTAAATTCTTGTAGGGGAGGCAAAACTTATATAAATTAATAAGTAAATAGGAATTTCGTATAGTGGTAAATGTCGTGAGGAGCAAAAAGACGAGAAGTACAGAGAGTGACTTTGTTGAAGGGGGTGTAGTGCTGCTTTTGCTGGAATGGTCGAGGAAGACCTTCCTGGGGAGTTGGCATTTGACCTGGGACGTGGATGATGGCAAAAGGCAGTTGTGTCAAAATTGAGGGGAAGAGATCTAAGTAGAAGGAATGGCAAATGCAAGGGCCTTGAGTGATCATGAAGGACCTTGAAGGATTGATTTTTCTTTTTTTTTTTTCTGTTGGCAGTGGAAAGCATTTGGAAGGCTTTATCAGAGGTGTAATATAATTTGATAAACACTTTTTAAAAATCACTGGTTGCTAGTGTGTGAAGAATGGACTGTATGGGTAAGCGTTTACACAGGGTAAGCGTTTACACAGGGCAAGCGTTTACACAGGGTAAGCTAGTTGAAAGACTGCTCAGAAGTTCATGCGTGGTTAGTGGCCTGGACTAGGGTTGTGTCAGTGGAGATTTAAGAATCGGTTGGATTCAGGATGAATTTTGCAGGAGGAGCAGCTTACTAGACTCACTGATGGATTTGATGTGAGGTGTGAGGGAGAGAGAAGAATCAGGGAGGGCATTCCAGTGTTTGACTTGATTGACTACGTAGATAGTGTTACCACTTATTGACATGGGGAAGGTTTGTGGCGGAATGTCTGTTTTGACTACACAGTGTTTAAGTGAAGGAGTTGGATAGGCAATTGAGTATATGAGTCCTTACTTACCAGGTGACCAAAAAACTACTGGAGAGCTAATGTGATTTGTCTAAGAGCTACAGAATTAAGTGTCCATGTAGACTTGAGCCCAGGTTTTCTAACCTTCTCTTTGCACTTCGTCACTCTGTTCCTGTACTTCCTCACACTGTTCTTAAACCAGTGTACAGTGGAAAGAGTCCAGGCTCAGAGTCATCAGACTTAAAATCTTAGCTTTAGCACCATTTGGCTGTAATCACTTCACTTCTCTGATTCTCAGTTAATGGTTGAGAAAACAGAGAATGTAAAACTTATCTTTTTAATATAGAGCTTGTGATAATAAACGTGGAAACCCTTTGAAAGTAAAGGTGCAACATAAATTCAAGGGATTGTTCTGTTCTTATGCTTTAAATAAATGTAGTCTTAGAAGCAGGTGGATTTATTGACGTTGTTGATGGTTGCAGGTGAGAGCACAGAGCCGGGATAAGCAGATAGAAGAGAGGATGCTGTCCCACAGGCAAGATGACAACAACAGGCATGCAACCAGGCACCAGGTACGGGCCTCGTTAAAGCTCCGGCCATTCAGTTTGAGATCCATGTCTTGGATCTCCTTTGCCCCATCATTGTCTTTAGGTATATCCCTGCCTATTGTTTCCTGTGGTATGTCTACATAACTGGTCTTGCAGTCATAAACTCAGAATCATGTTTACTTTTCAAATAGTAAATTTTCATACAAGCACTTGTCTACTGCAGAAATGAAGGAATTTTGCTGCTACTGCCACTAATAATAATGTAATCCTGATTATGTCAAAGATTGTACTTGCTGTTCTATTTCCTCATTTTGCATCCACCTTTTAACCCATTATAGCCTGGCCTCAGACCGTCCTCTCTCTTGGCATGTTTCTGGGCTTACCAGGGACTTCTTAGCGTCTGTCACTTGTTGACTATGCCATTTCTCTTCTACTTGAATCTTTTCATGGTTTCCAGGATGCTACTTTATCTCATCCTCCCTGTGCCTCTCTGAACATTTATTGGCGTGTTGGTTACACCTAATTCTTGTTCCTTCCTAAATGCCTTGTGTCTTTACTCTTGCTGTTTTTCTGCTTAGAACTCTCTACTTATGCCAAAAAGAGACTTTATTTATTCTTTTCAAGGTATCGTGTGACTCTCACCTGTTCTAGGAATTCTTCCCAAATCTTTTCCAGTCATTAATGAATTTCTTCCTCGTGTATTCCCATTGCAGTTTGCTAAGAATATTAGTTGAGTCTTTGTTAAATGATATTATACACGGCTCGTGATATGGAGTCGGTTTTTGTGGTTAGATTATGGGTGGATAATAGAGGAAGCGTGGTCGTAAAGGACAAGTGTGTGGGCTTTGGAGCCAAACAACTCTGGATTTGAATACTCTGATTCTGTTTCTCTAGCTGTGTGGTTTTGGGCAGGTCAGGCAACATCTTTAAACTTTATTTCCATGTTAATAAAATGGGGTTAATAAGACCACCTGGCAGGATAGTAAAGGGAATCAGCTGAATTATGTATATAAAATATCTATCCCCAGTGCTTGGCAGGTAATAAGCACTCCATAAGTAGTAGCTGTACTTTTCATCATTATCTTAGGTTCTGTTTTCTGTTTTTATTCATTTCTGTGTCACTGCTGATGAGATCAGTACTTGGAAAACCGCATTCAATGAGTGATTGATTATTGAATTGAAATGACCTTTATTTTATTTTTGTCGCTTTGGTGGAGACTTCCATCCTTAATTTATGTTCTCGTTGGGTTAATATCAAAATAAGTTTGTATTCTTGAACCCATATTAACTGACAGTAAAAGGGTAGTGGCCTGGGTGATACGGGAACCCAATTTGAAATTTTTTAATTCAACATGCTGTTGGCTCTAACATACCTGGTGTTGACTGAAGTTTTTTTCTTGGTTGGAGGCTACAAAGCTTGAGTTGTACTTTCATTTTTCTCCACCCCTGCCCCTCTTGGTATGTGTGTGTGTACACATGTGCTTTCATTTTGAAGCTTGACTTCATATTCAGTTTTCTAGCTTTTTGTTTTTAGGCACCAACCGAGAGGCAACTACGATATAAGGAAAAGGTGGCTGAACTCAGGAAGAAAAGAAATTCTGGGCTGAGTAAAGAACAGAAAGAGAAATACATGGTGAGTAAAAGTAAAATACTGTGAACTCACACAAATTGTCCCATTTGATCACTTTGGTTTCTAAGCTTCTGCCTTTCAGATTGGTCATTTGGTAAGTGCGATCCCTCTTTTGGGGCACTTAGAGTTTAAAAGGCAGCTGACAACACTAATCCCCCAAAACTGGGGGATTGAGAGTAGAAACAAGAAGTCTTTGAAAAATAAAATACAAATAATTTGGATTAGAAAAAAAATTGGATCCTTTAATTGTTTGTAAACCTCACTATAATTGTAAAGGGTTGAATTTACCCATTAAAACAAATCCCGTGACATGGGCATCTCTGCATAAGAAACATATTCAAGCCAACCAGTAGTCCCCTTCTTTTAATGGAAAAATGGAATCCCTACATGATAAAAAATGTTAATTAGGTGATAATCTAGAGTAGATTTTTTTTGCTGTATTTTACTATTTCTTTTCTGGTTATAAAAGTAATGTGTAAGTTTGTAATGGAAAATATACTACAGTTTTAAAAAAAGTGTACAGAAGAAAATATTAATCTCACCACCCAAATATATAACCACAGGTAGCATTTTGGCATATATTCTTCCAGTTTTTTTTATATACGTAAATACCTTAGTTGCATGATTAAGATCTTAATACAGCTTCCAATTCTGTCTTTTTGCTTAAATTCTTTAAAAAAAAAAAGAATAGAATTTAATTTCTTAGCTAGAGATTAATTTTGTTATAAACATACTAATACGTATGTTTCACTGTTAACATGTTGAGGTATGTTCTCCCAGTCTTTCCTGATACTTCCCACTCACCAAAAAATTGGAATATTTGTTCATTTAGTCATTAGAATAGATTATTAAATGTATGCTTTGTGAATACTTAGACAGCCAGAGTTTGGCTTCACTAGGATGAAAATATGCCAAATTATGTATTTACGACAGTCACCACCGTTTTGAAAACGATAACCTTATTGAGAAATTTAGATAGGCCAGTGTGAGATGGATATTAGGATTGTGGGGTGAATTTGTAGCTAAAACACCTACACCAGATTGTGTTGGCTTTGATTATTATGGCATCATAGATGGGCTGTAGGGAGTAGTAGTGGGCTCTAGGGTACAAGGTTGTGTGATTGCACCTGTTCTATTTGGTTGTTACTCACAAGTTGGGTAGTATGTGATAATACAATAATCATATCATTTATTGAATTCCTATGTGATAGGCACAGTGGTTTTGTAGCGCCAAGTACACTGTAATTCTCGTAACAACTGTCTGTGATGGATGGTGTTTCACCTGTTCTGTAGGTGGGAACTGGGGCTTAGAGAGGTAACTTGCCAAAAAGCTTACAGTTACAGTGTCTGAAGTGAAAGCCTCTGCAATTTTTATCCTACAAACCTCTGCTTGCCCGTAACGTGGGGTAGGTTATTTGGACCCACCCTTCCTGGTAAAAACCATGAAAAACACTGCATCAGATTTTTTTTTAAACCTTCTCTTTTTTAACCTTTATGAAACTAAATGGAATAAACAAATACTTAGAACCTAAATTTTAGATGACAGTCCAAATTTAAAAAGATAACACCTCTTTTTAAATTTGATGTTGGGGCCCAGATTAACTAGGAGACGTTTTAATAGGGGTAAAAGTACCGGTGAATGGTTTCTTCATATGCTAATACGTGTGTGGAGTCCATAATGTTCTTCCTGGAATGGGCCATCCACTGCACTTAAGAACCATTATCTTCCATTCTCTGGATGGGAGGTGGAGTTTAGAACAGAATGGGAAGGGCTAGAATCTGAGGTTTAAAAGGGATGGTTCCCTCCTGGAATCTCTTTCCTGAGAAAGGGTACTAGGAGTGGCTGTCATGGTAAGATCTGAAACATATTTAAAACTGAGTTATTTTTATGCCTCTAGTTTTATCTGACCTTTTCCTCTTTAAAGCGCCTAGCCCAGTTTTCTTGTGTGTTTGAACTAGAGATTGAAAGTAGGATCCTTATACCTTTGGTAGACAGGGTAATGGTGGCTGCGGCAATTAAGTGAAGGAGCTCACCAGGGACCACCTGGGCCAGCTGTCCCTACCTGGAGATTTTCCTTTCAGTCTAAAATCTCAGACTTTAAGGGTGTTAGCGGTTGTGCATTTTTTGAAACCAAAGAGTATCCACTGATATTACTTCCAGAGCGCAGGATTCTAAGAATTTGGAGCGCCTCTGGGTTTGTTGTACTTGATTTATTTGTACCATAACACATGTTTTCAGATAAAGAAATGGAGGCGTGGAGTTCGGATCCTTGAGGCGCCCATTTAGAGGTAGAGAAATGGAACTCCTTAGAGGAGGTATAGGAGCATTTCCGCTTCAGGTTTACTAACTCTGGTGGGGAGTCTTTGGCATTAACCTGTCTTGTGCTGAATCCCTAACACCAACTATAAGACCTGGAATGTAGTAGGCACCAAATAAATAATTTATGATTATACTCGGCCCTCTAGTTGGCATGGATTGAAATGAAATAGGTTAAGTTCTTAGACGTTTTCATTGTTTTCCTAGGAACACAGACAGACCTATGGGAATACTCGGGAGCCTCTCTTGGAAAACCTGACAAGCGAGTACGACTTGGATCTTTTC
This sequence comes from Elephas maximus indicus, assembly GCF_024166365.1. Classification (NCBI taxonomy): domain Eukaryota; kingdom Metazoa; phylum Chordata; class Mammalia; order Proboscidea; family Elephantidae; genus Elephas; species Elephas maximus. The sequence goes on along the minus strand of NC_064837.1, from coordinate 43,807,737 downwards.
CGAAGAGCACAAGCCCGGGCTTCAGAGGATTTGGTGAGTACTAAAACCTTCAAGCTGAGGACCACTTGTGAAAGGCACTTAGAACTGCCAAGAAAAATGATTAGGAATCAGCCTAATGAGAATTACAAGTGTACCTTCCTGCTTGAATCTCCCCTCCCCCAGCTGTCCATTTTTAAGGCTAATCACCTGCCTCCCTTCCCTCATTCCATAAAGTTTTTCCCTCCCCTCCACCCAGACTCCTGGAAGGACCTGTTTGGTTTGTGGTGGTAAGGCTAGATAGAACAATAGGTGGTCCTTTGTCTCAGTTGGGTGATTTGCAATTCTGAGAGCCTCTAGACCCGGAGATACCCATCTCTGTTGTCCTTCTTACCCAAACAGGAACTTATTTTCCATGTTCCTCACAGCTCTTCAGTACATTTATCATAAAGCAGTAAAAATAACCTAAAAAGGGATAGTGGGAAAGGCTGTTGCTAGATATTTTAGAATTAATCTTTACACAGCTAAAATTTTATGTGTAGAGGTAGTTTTCTCTTTTTGATTCTTCTTTATAATGAGTTTTGATGCCTTTAGTAGAATTTTTTAACAGCTTTGCTTTAAGAAAATTCTGGTGATTTGAGCTTACTCTGATTTAACAGATATAATGTGTTTTAGGGAAACCTAGTTTGTAAAATACATCTCCTCTCTTTTTTTTTAATTATATCAAATACTGCGTTAAATTCCTCAAAGACACTTGAAAACTTGCAGCCAAAAGAGTTAAACTGATGCCCCCTTTGGCTGCCCACCCAGCAAAAGGCTATGGCAGCTGGGTTTCTCCGTCCCTCTCTGGAACATTCCCAAGGCTAGCCTTTCACAGCTCTCTGCCTGGTTAGGATTGGAAACCATTTCTATAGCCAACCTCTAGCCACTGAGTGGAGATGAATAGCCAGAAATATTTTCTGCTTTATTAGAGTTTAGATTCCAGAATTGTCACCTACATTTCAAAAATATTTTTTAAAGGACCCAAATGGGAGAGTGACCACTGTAGATACATATCACACAGATCCACACAGCTTTATAAAAGCTTCTGTAGATTTAAAAAAAAGATTATTACATTCCGAAATCTCTTCTGTTCAGTTTTAGAATGTTTTGTAAGGGTGGGAAATTTGTATTTATGGCAGATTACCTTCATAATTCAGTCTGGTTGCGGGCGATGAAAATGAGGTTTCACCAAGGACTTCGTTCTGATGTTAGAGAGATGAGGCCCAGAGTGTGGTAGGAAGCAGAGAAGCCAATCTATGTTGAGATATTTGCCCTGGACAGAGTGTAGATAATATGTTTTTATAAGCCTGCATGATTATCTGTGCCCACGGAGCTTGTTTTAGTCCGGGTTTGTCCTGGGTAGATGCCAAATTTGATACTTTCATAGCCTAGCATAGTGTCACACCCAAGAGCTTAGTACAGACTTTTAAAAAACAAAGATAATACTAATTCTCTGTTAACTTTTGATTTCTTTTTGTCAATAGGAGAAGTTAAGGCTTCAAGGCCAGATCACAGAGGGGAGCAACATGATTAAAACAATTGCTTTTGGCCGCTATGAGCTTGACACTTGGTACCATTCTCCATATCCTGAAGAATATGCACGACTGGGACGTCTCTACATGTGTGAATTCTGTTTAAAATACATGAAAAGCCAAACAATTCTTCGCCGACACATGGTAAGTTGTCTCTGTTCCTCTGCAGTGCTATGACGGTGACAAGCGAAAGGATCTCAAGGTTTGCCCTAGAGCTGACATCTATCCAGGCAACTCTCGGTGGTCCACAGTAGTGGGACAAAGGTGTAGGAAATCAAGAGTCATATTGCAGGTGGGGGTATACAGCCTGTGGCATGGCTGGTGCTGGGTGCACCCACAGTGGCCAGTGTCCCTTAGCCACAGCCTGTTATGTACATCCTGGTTTTTTTTTCTTTGTTGCTCCCTACTTTCCTCCAATTCTTCTGGATATAAATTTATCTCTGCCTGTAGTCTTTGTGTCCCAAACTAGATGAAAATAAATAAGATTTCATTTCACAGGGCAGGGACAACATGCTTACCTTTGTATCCCTAGCAACTAGCCTGGGCAAGAGATGTCCAGTAAATGTGTATTGAATGAATACTCATTTAAGGATCAGGCTGTGACAAATTATGGAATTAACAAACCGGGTCCTCTGGTGCCTTCAACATCAGCAATGGGCATACTCCTTCTCTCGAGTTGTTCAGCGCTTTCTAGTTTCTGAACATTCTTCCTATTAAACTAGGATTGACAGGTGTGTTTACTCGATGTTTTAAGGCTTTAAGCCATTCACCTTTTCCTTAAAGAGAATTTCTGCCATGGAGGGGGGGATGAGGAAGAGTAAGGGGGGTGCTGAGTGTTTGCGACACAGGTTTCCTGTGAGTTCTCTCATTATAGTCTTTGTCCCAGTTTGGTGATAACAGCTTTTTCGTATTCTCAACTCTGGAGTACGCTGTTGGTAGCTTTGTGGCTCAGACTCCAGCATACTGGTAGAGGGGAGACACAGCAGCAAGCAGCATGGGAATAATGGTGTCAGGAACAACTGAACACAGACACAGACTGTGGAGATTAACTTGTTTTGCAATGTGAAAGTAAGACCAGTACTTTTGCTGATGTGAACTGCTTACCATTTATGCCTTTTTCTTCCCCTTTTTTTCTGTTGATTCAATAACACTAACCAATGAGATGGCTACAAAGGGCAAGAAGTAGTAGTACGGGAGAAAAATAGAGTCTAGATGATCCAAAGACCAAATAAACGTTCTGAATGTTTGAGGATCTGCTGTGTTTATTGAAACCCTGGTGGCATAGTGGTTAAGAGCTATGGTTGCTAACCAAAAGGTCAGCAGTTCGAATCCACCAGGTGCTCCTTGGAAACCCTACAGGGCGGTTCTCTCTCCTGTAGGGTTGCTGTGAGTCGGAATCGACTTGATGGGCAGAAAGTTTTTTTTTTTTTTTTAATTGTGTTTATACACGTAATAAAAATTGAATTTAAGGAACTACAAATCTGTTTGAATCCCTGTCTCTTGTGGTTCCCATTGCTTCAGATGTAGTCACTGAAATGGAGTTTCTTTGGCTTGGCTTCTGTTTCTAAACATAATTGTTACATAGCTTCGGTTATTGTTGGGAAAGGCCAACACGACTAAAGGGGTAGAGATAGGAACAACCTATAGGTGGAGCTTTTTTTGAAGCAATTCCAGTTAATAAATATTTGGATTTACATGTAACAAAGTAGAGCATGAGTCTTGAATTGACAAAAAGAGTTGCAATAGTTGTTTGATAGAAAATGCCCCATATGCATATGTATTTTAAGTGATATTTTGAAATATATTTGTATAAAAGCTTTCAAGAATTCACCTATTTACAGTAATGGTTGACTGGCTGCATTTAAGTGGTCAGCAGTTGAGGTTGAGGAAAGGGGCACCTTGTGCCCTCTTGTGGCCAAGTGCCCCCCAGCTTCCCTGCTGTTCAGTCAGGCTGCCATACCCTTTTTTTTTTTTTTTAAGCCACAAAAGAGCAGATTTTGGGGGAAGAAGGGAAGCAGTTCTTATCATTATGAGTCTATTTTCTAATCTGAAAAAAGAAGTCCATAGTGGTTAGGTGGTAATGAGAAGTTACTGGTAAAGGTGAGGGTAAAGTACTTAGCAACTCTAAGCTGCTGGAAGTAAGCTGCTTAAGAATTTCCTGTTGGTGTAAGACATTTTATAATAAGCAAGGGTATTTTTACTTATCTGGCTTTTATATAGTGGATGATTTTAATCTCCTGGGTTAAAGCAATGCCAGAATACAATTCAGAAAACTTGTTCCAAACTTCTGTGAAAATGTCATAAGTATATTGCAGTAACTTCAGAGGCCTTATTTGTTTTACTGGAAAAATCTCTGCTTTGCCTTGCTCTGTATTCTGAAGTATGGTTAACTGTCCTGATGTTCAGTTAACCGCATTTCACCTGTGATTTCCTTTTACCTACTGAACAGCAGTCTTGTTGGATTTCTTTGTCTGATGTGAGTTTCCTTCTCTTATAGGCCAAGTGCGTATGGAAACACCCACCTGGTGACGAGATATATCGCAAAGGCTCGATTTCCGTGTTTGAAGTGGATGGCAAGAAAAACAAGGTAGAGAAAGTGGTGACATAGGAGAGCAGGGTGGTAATGCTCTGCACTCATAGGTGTCAGGAGTGTGTTTTGTCTGTGTCATGCCTTGTAAAGAAGAGAAAACTCTTCTATTGGCCAAAATACATAATTTCTGTTTCACTAACAATAGTGGTATGATCTTTAATTTTAGGCCTTTATCTGATAAGCTTAGAAATCACTGACCCACACATGAACTCTTTCTCTGCTTCTAGATCTACTGCCAAAACCTGTGCCTGTTGGCCAAGCTTTTTCTGGACCACAAGACATTATATTATGATGTGGAGCCCTTCCTGTTCTATGTTATGACAGAAGCAGACAACACTGGCTGTCACCTGATTGGATATTTTTCCAAGGTCAGCAGGATCTGGAGATGAAGAAGCTAATGGCCAGAGCAGGGTGATTGATGTTGGCCTGTGGGAATTGATAAATCACTGACAGCAAGAGGGGGTTCCCCTGGGCAGTGACGACAGTGCTTCATCATTGCCTTCTCTTGGGGAAGAAAAGCAAACCCACCTATCAAAGATCGTTTAATGAAAATGTGCAATTCTTTATTAAAAGCTTCTGATTATTCATTTCTGGGCTTATGGGCTGGACTTGCCTATTAATTACTGGCCAGGCCCCTGCCTACTAACCAGCAAGCCCACATCCTGTAGTTAAGCCAGCTCTCCTGGCTTTGCCCTCTGTGATATTAGCTTAAAACCAGGAATATATTCCTTTTGCCTGGTTCTTTTTTTTAGCTGGGCTCCTTCTAGCATAGTCCTTTAAGACTGAAGGCTATATTTTGCTTTGCTTATGCTTTTTTTTTTAATAACTTTATTGATACATAGTCCATATACTGTTACAATTCACCCATTTATATAATTCAATGATATACTATATTCACAGATTTATAAAACTATTAACAGACAATTTTGGAACATATTCATTAACCTGAAAACAAATCCCATACCCATTAGCAGCCGTGGCTCATTTTCCCCCAGCCACTCCCACATTTTATTTGCGTTTTGATCCCCTTCCAAAATGGCTGGAAGAGCTTTCCGGTCTTTCTACAGGACTTATTGTTTGGGCTCCTTTCTGCTCCATCAGGCAGCCGCCTTTTAAAGAGGGCTGCTGTAGACTAACTTAGCAGTCTGAACTTTTCTTGCCCTGCTCCATGACTATTAAAACCCACAGTCAGCCCCCTTAAAATGATACTGGAGGTCCTAGAGATAGGGAAGCACTGGGATTAATGGCTTACGCTATCAGAAAGGATGTAGTCGGAACAGCTGTGAGCCTTACAGCAACTTCCCAGAAGTGGTTAGCCAGGTCTTTTGCAGGCAGCTTTGTTTTGTATCTGTAGGAGTGCTGGCACCGTATGACCTGCTCGTCTGTTTGCTCTTGATTTTAGGAAAAGAATTCATTCCTCAACTACAACGTGTCCTGTATTCTTACCATGCCTCAGTACATGAGGCAGGGCTATGGCAAGATGCTCATTGATTTCAGTAAGTGAAACTGCTAAGCCCTTTCGTAAGGCAGGGACCATGTGAATATTGTTTGTCTTTGTCCTCTGGTCTCTACCATCCCTGGCATATAGTAGAAGTACACCGATATTGAGTTAATTAGCAAGCAGCGAAAGCCTGCATATCAACAATCTGCCTGATATGCAGAGAACACCAGATGGATACGGGTCCCTGAGTCAGTACCTAATTAGGAGATAAAGAGGATGGTGAAGTAAGTCTTTAGGATTATCCTAGTTGGAGGCTTACATACATACATGCATAAAGCCTAAAATCTGTTGCTGGAGGTTAGGGATTTCCTTCAGTAAGGACTTCTGTAGAGGTGATCCGTACACCTCATACGGGTTTTGCATAATAGGTATTGTCCACTGTCCATTATCGGATGACATTTTTTAGTTGAAATTAGAATTCTTATAATTAGCCTTCTATGCCTTTATTCACTTTAAGCCACTTGGGAAGAGATGGATCAGGAGGTGGCATAATCTACTGAGGGAGGACTATATCTTTGAATAGGTAATATATCCTTTTTAAAGCCTTGATCTTGTGGAAATTTTCAAACATGTTCAGAAGTAAAATAATCATCACCCAGTTTCAGCAATTACCATTTTATAGCCAATCTTTTTTTTCTTACTTATATTCCCACCCTCAATTATTTTGGCGTCTTTAAGAGATAAGGTCAATTACACCTAATATCCCTCCCAAATATTCTTTAATATAAAATAGTAATACTCAGATGCCCCTGGATTTCTCATTTTGTGTGTATTTTTTAATCAGATCTAGATAGGGTTGATATATTTGGATTTGTTGATGTGGCTTATAATTTTAATCTAAGCATTTCTACTCTTGTCCCTGCTGTTCATTGAAGAAAGCAGATTAGTTGTCCTGTAGAGTCCCTAGAGTATGAATTTGCTGACCGCAACTCCATGGTGTTTTTGATGAATTCAGTGTTACATGTTTAGATGTTAAATCTAGAGGCTTCATCAGATTTGGGTTTTGTTTTCCCTCTACTTCATAAGTGGTACTGAGATACCTATTTTTTAAGTTCAAAGATTTGAACAATGTAAAAAGCTCTCTGTTTGATCTGCCTTGTTTCCACTACACACCTATAGATATCACTGTTACTAAAGTTTCTAGTGAAGCCTTCCAGTGTTTATTGCCTGTTATAAGTAAACGCAAATATGCATTCTTCCCGTTTTGGTTACAGAAAGGCAGCATGCTGTACTGAACAGCCACACAGGTTCTGTTGAATGGCTGAACCATAATTGACACTGCAAAGTGGACTGTACTTTTTAAAACTTCTCCCATGGTGGTTCATTGGGCTTTGCTATGATGATAAGATACAGTGTTGTAAGAAAAACTGTCTTTCTTTCTTCGCAGGTTATTTGCTTTCCAAAGTGGAAGAAAAGGTTGGCTCCCCAGAACGTCCCCTCTCAGATCTGGGGCTCATAAGCTACCGCAGTTACTGGAAAGAAGTGCTTCTCCGTTACCTGCATAATTTTCAAGGCAAAGAGATTTCTATCAAAGGTTAGTTTTTTCTGTGTGTGTGTGTGTGGTTTTTTTTTCAAGGCTTAGTTTTTGACTTTTTAGAATGATTGTTATCTAAAATGTTAACTCCACTGGGTATTCTAACTGTTCCACTTGGGCCCATGTTCATGCTGTGTAACCTGCAAGGATACCGTCCCATTCTGTGTTTCATCTGGACGTGAGAATGGAAAGCTCGCTGAGTACAGGCCACTGCAGAGACCCTCATGAAAAGTATTTAGGATTCTAGAACATTTGGCCCCTGGGAATGTGATTTGATTTCTAAGATCTGAGATTGCTAACAGTTAAATTCTTTCAAAAGCCAAGTCTTTATGGTACATGGAGGAGCTTCTAAGACATCCCTGCATATTTATGGAAGGGCAGAAGAACTTGGTTCTCCTTTTGGCCTTGATTTCTAAAGTATCAAGTGTGGTTTCTTATTGTAATATCTCTGTTTTATATTATTTGGAATAGTCAGATGAATGCTTTATGAACTTTTTCTGAACATGGGGTTGAGTACCAAAGAGTTGAACTATTTGGAGTCCATTTGGGTTTCCTCAAGGGGAAAAAAGGCCTCCGTAAGGGGATTTGTGCCTGGGCCAGGTTCTTAGTAGCTCTTCTGTTTCAGAAATAAGCCAGGAGACAGCTGTGAATCCTGTGGACATTGTCAGTACTCTGCAAGCCCTTCAGATGCTCAAGTATTGGAAAGGAAAACATCTCGTTTTAAAGAGACAGGTGAGGTTTTTATCAGCTGCTTATTCATTGCTGGATATCCCCTGCAGCTTAGCGGAGCAAAGTGGGCCTTAAGACCCAAAAACTAACCTGACTCTTAAAGGTGTTTGAGTGACTGTGCGTCGTGGCTTGAGCTGGCAGCGATGCCTGTGCTGCCTTTGTTAAGCTTATCGTCCACCTACGCCTTACCAGAAGCTTTTGGTGAGCTCTTGTCTCCGATTTGGGTGACACCAGTTAAGCAGCTTGATGTTGCACAGCACTTTTATCATTTGATAGTTGTCTTAGATTGGAGACACTTGCCCACCTGTAGAGGGGAATCTTCACAAACCCCAGTGCTGTGGAAATGGGTTTAAATTCCTTAAACATGCCATCCCAGCTAATGCCCTCTTTTAATTATTTTAGTTGATTCATGTGTAATGAAGGAAAGTGAATGATTTTCAATTCTTACTGAGGGCGTGGAGGAAGAAATGGATCAAGTGGGAAAACATTTTGTAAATCAAAAGACTTTTATTTTTACACATATTATTAATCCTTTGTGGAGATTTCACCTCAGCCAACAGTCATTTTGGAATCTATATATAAAAACATTTTAGTATAATGTGTAACTTTTCCCATTGTTCTCTTCCAGGACCTGATTGATGAGTGGATAGCCAAAGAGGCCAAAAGGTCCAACTCCAATAAAACCATGGATCCGAGCTGTTTAAAATGGACCCCTCCCAAGGGCACTTAAAGTGACCTGTTGCTCCGAGCCAGCGAACCCCAGCAGTAGGAATCCGTACCCTAGGGATCTGTCATTTCTGTTGCTCTTGTGATTGGCAAGTGCAGTATCCTTTGGGAAGGCCATCCCCCTCAGGACTGTCCTGGCTCCGACCTTCGTGTACACTGCAGACGCTGGTTCTGAGGAACTGTTGTTTCGGCCTCAGTGAGGTTGCCTGGATGGGATCTGTATTAGACTTGAGTGCAGACCCCTCATAGCACTGACCCAAGGAGTTCTGTTATGGTACTGTACCTGTCCAGTCACTGGTTCTCTCCTCACGTCCTCTAGCCCCATGAGGTTGTGTTGTTGTGTCTTCTAAACTGTTGTAATTGTGCTTCTTGCCTCCCGGTCACCAGACCTCTGAATATGGGTTGCCACCACCTGGACCTTTCCAGTTACTCCTCACACATGGGTTTTGTGGAGGGGCAGGGAAGAGGTAGCACTTCTAAGTGTGTGCGCGCTGGGAGGGGGTCAGTTCACTTTGGATTTTATTTTGCTTTAGTTTTTTTTTTTTTTTTTACACCCTCCAGATTAATTGAAAGGCCTGTTTTTGATCAGTATATCAGGCTGACCAGCGCCAAAGAGTTTCCCAGGGATTAGTCTTGGTAACAGCCCATAATCTCATGAATGAGATGGAGAGAAGAATTAAGAGGTGGTGATTCTGTATTTTGATTTGAGTCCACCTGTGGGCAGTGGAATGGATACTTCTGTCTTTTTGGGTCATCAGAAAGTACCCAGTAGTAAATGTTTTCTTCTCTCTTTACTCCCTGTCCCTTTTTACCTTTGCAGATGCCAAAATAATTTCCAGTTCTCTTTAATGTTACATGTTAGCTGGCTAATTGATGATGCTGCAGAAACCTTTTCACCAGTACTAGTCTGATAAATCTCTCCTGTACTTCCACATACATTGCGTTGACTTTCTTCAGTCGTCCTCAGAGAGGTAGAAAGTAATTGAAAATCACGTCCATATCTCAGCCCATGACTCAGCAAGGCAGAACGGCCGCCCTTGCCAAGGTTTGCTTCTCTTTACAACAGTGCCTCACCCTCCCTCGAGGACTAAAAGTGCTTCTCTCCCTCCCAAGAATTCCTCCTCCATTTCCTTTTTGGGCTTTGTCACCATCCCCCTATTCTCTGGTCTCCTATTTTTGGCGTTGTTCAAGTGAAGGAAGAGATGTTCCCTCTAATTTTTCTCTAGCCCGTTATAACCTGCTATCTTGGGGCAGCTTTTGATGTATGACATGTCACCCTTCCCAACTTGGTCTCTGACAACACTGCTGTCTTCATGTGGAGCCCTCACCACAATCTGGTCATTTGTGCCTTTCTCTTGTCATCTCTGTACACTACTTATATTCACTGTGGGTTTGGGGGGGTGCTAATTTTAAGCATGTTCAGTGGCAGCTCCCCTCCAGTTTCAGTGTCACTGTTAAATTTATCCAAAAGCAACTTCACTAGGGGTTTTCTTAAGGGGTAAAGGCCTTTTACAGAAGCTAAAACCCTTCCCCACATGTGGTAGAATGTGCTGTTCTATATCTACTTCTCAATAAAGCATGTTCTCTGCTCAAGTCTGTTTTATCCAGGGACTTTTATTTACATATGAAAGTAATGCAGCCGACCTACTACTAATAGTAAATGTACTTTGGATTTTTTTTTCCCCCCCAGCAGTAAACTGGCTGTTGAGGGATGTGGTTTGTGGCTATGGAAATGTTTTTCTCTGTGAAGCAGGCTATCTATAGAGGGAGTACTTTTAATTTGCCTAGCTGATGGGATAAATTAGATCTGCCTCACTTTGGTTCCAGCTACTTAGGTATGCATAGCAATGACTAGTCAGTAAGTTTATTGCACAGATTTTCGCAGGGGAAGGGAACCAGGAAGTTAGGAGAAGTGGGGGTACAACTGGTACTTGTGGGAGGTGGGAAGGGGTGAATCCTTCTTGTCTCCAAGCTCATTTGCCTTAGTGAGCACTCACCTCTAATCATTGACTGCGAGGTTGAGATGATTGTTTCTGAAAGTAGCTGCATTTTCCTGTGGAATTTACCCAGCACAGGAAAAGGTAGAAAGGAGCAGGGTGGGTATTTGCGGGGATGGTTCGGTTTAGTTCAACGTGGCCAGTAGTGGTGAGCAACTATCCCAGTGGACAGACAGAGGGCCCTCCTCTGTGTGTCACTTACTGGGGGTGGGAATAGGATGGAGAGAACCTTAAGGTTATACAAAGACCCTTCTTTTTAAAATCATGTCTGCACAGACCTTGCTCTCGATATTTATATCAAAGGGAAAATCAGCTCTCCCTCACTTTTAAAAAAAATCAAAGGTAATGTGGACTGTAAGAACGAAATGCTGAGATACGAAGGCACTTGAAGTTTGTGCACAGCCCTGAACCCCAGCCTCCACTGATTTCTGCCCCTTCCTCACCTAAAAATAAAAGGAAGATTTCTCTACTTTAACCCCCTTACAAGTATGGGAGCATTGTTCCCTTCCCTGGGCAACTTTGAGTAAGGCCTGTCTATCCCCTTTGTCTCCCTGTTATCTGCATAAAAGTAGCCCAACTGCCTGAGCAAGTCTGGAGTTTATTCCTGGACATAACTCCTAAAACCCACTTAATGGTAGGAAGCACCTATTCTTTCCAGAGAAAGAGAAGAGGCCTGGCATGTCCTGGCTGCTTCTCTGTGCTCAGCACCATGCTAGGTGCCTTTACGCTGCCTCATTTGGCCCTCGTGTTAGCCCTGTGGAGTAGATGTTCACCTGATTTTGCAGGAGGAAACCTGGAGCCCCCAGCCAAGGGGATGCAGTAAGCAGTGAAACCAGAAATTGATCTGGTTCATGCAATTTGAGAACTCAACACCTTCCCCTTTACCCTTTGCTTCCTTGACTTTTTCGGTTCCTTTATGATTATTCATCTTCCTCCTAGTTTTCCTTCTGCCACAGGCATCCATGCTTCTGGTAATGGTGAAACCAGTGACAACTAAGACCAGGGAATTGATTTTACTTGATTTTTTCTAGAAGCAGTAAATTAGGGACCATAGAGTTAAACCAGGGAGCAAAAAATGTGCCTCATTCTGGCTCTGCCTCCTATTTTAATTTGTAGGAATGAACTGTTTAGCAAGTACTGTCTGTCCCCTACATGTGATTTCATCCAGTCCTCACAACAATAAGTATCATGCCCCTTGTCCCGATGAGAAAATTTGTGGCTCATAGAAGTCATGCAGCATTACAGAAACAGGATGAGAGCCTTGGCTCTCTGATACAAATCCCACTCTTGACAGTGCTGTCATGGAGTGGTAGAGCCCTTGTCTAGTCATTTAATGTCTGCGTGTTTCTGATCTGCTGATAACCAAAAGGTCAGCAGTTTGAACCCACTCAGAGCTCTGTGGAAGAAAAGGCCTGGCAGTCTGCTTCTGTAAAGATTACAGCCAAGAAAACCCTGTGGAGCAGTTCTTTCTAACACATCGGCCTGATTGCCAGGAGTTGGCCTCAGTGGCAGCTCATAGAAGCCAGGTTTGACGGTATGCTACGCTCTATAGGGGCAGTGGTGGTTCAGTGGCAGGATTTTCACCTTCCATATGGGAGACCAGGATTCACTTCCCACCCAATAGACCTCATGCACAGCCACCAGCCCTCTTTCGGTGGAGGTTTGCATGGTGTTACGAACAGGTTTCAGCAGCACTTCCACGTGGGCTAGGAAGAAAGGCCTGGTAATCTATTTCCTAAAGCCGCCAATGAAAATCCTATAGGTCACAGTGGTTTGATCTGCAACCAATCATGGGTATGGCACAGGACCAGGTAACATTTCACTCGGTCGAATGTGAGGTCCCATGAGTCCGGAGCAGACTCAGTATCAGCCAACAACATACCCTTTATATGCCAAGATGCTTTTAACTGGTCTCAGCTTGATGTTTCTTAGTTCTGGGGCAGGTTGCATGGCAGCCCTGGCCCTCCTTGTGGCTAGGGTAAGGTATGAATGGTCTTGTTGGGGAGTTGTCCATGTCAAGCCAGTTGGTTAAGATCAAGGTTGGAGCTACGTATGAACTAAAGCCAGTGTGCAAACACTGACCACAACTAGCTTACAGTACACTTGCCTTCTTGAACATGAAACAAATGAAAAGTCACTTTTTTGGACATATATTATTAGTAACTTCAAGGGTACTGGTACATACCTGCCTTTACTCCTTTGAAGCAATCAGTCAAATGACGTTAAAGAAGCCCAGTTTTTATGAGACCCTAGGTCAAGCGGCATAGCTCTTAGCAGTGAGAGCTGCTCTTCTGACTGCTTTTGAGACTGCTGAAAGCATTAGGTCTTTTTTTTTTTTTTTTAATGCAAATATGCACATAGATTTGTTCAGGAGATTGTGCCTTTGAAGTCCTTTCTTCAGCATGGGGTCAAGAAACTGGTTTGAGAAGCCTCCATGAGAAGGCAGGAATTGTGCTTTCTGCCTACCCTCACTCTTAGGCCAAGGCCTTAAGCTAGTTTACGTCTGAGTTTAGGCTCATAATAACTGGTCCCATTCAGTGAAGTGACATAACTGAAGGAAAAGTCTTGGCTCATTGGCTCTAAACATCCATTTCCTTCTTTCTCATGGGTCTCACAGGTGCACATATATACAAAGTGCTGACAGGGTTATGCATAATTTTATGAGAAAATACGAAAACCATTTTTCTAAATAATAGTATGGGATAGGTGCTGGGAATTCTAGAATAGAAATCTTTTGCTGGTTACCGGGATCACAGAACTATAGAACTGGACCTCAACTGGTTTTGTCCCAGCACTTGTTGCCACAAACTTGTATGGCTGCCTTTTCCAGACTGTTTCCTGCTGACGGGGGCAGTGTAATTGCCCACTTCCTTTGTGGTGGCTTTGACAAAATACCAATGAATATCACTGAGAAGGAAACAAAAGAGTGCCCAATGGTGAAAATGCCCTTGATGCTGAAATATTAGTTTGTCTCTTGTGCAATACCTCGGCCTTTAGATGCAAGTCATGTTGCCACCATTTTGGGATTTGGGGGTTGGTTTGTGCCTGAAAGTGGAGAAAATAACCTCTGCTGTTGCACAACATTGGCTCCATTACTCTCAAATGTTCCATGTGAGATAAACACCTGTAGCCTTGACAGTTGTGTTCATTCCAAGAAACCAGTCTTTGCTCTTAACTGGGTTGTTTCTGGAAACAGCTTACCTTATATTTGCTCTTTTCCAAAGTTATCAGAAGTCAACGTGCTTGTAAATATAGAGGTGTGGTAGATTATCTCCAAAGATGGCCACCAACAATTGCACTCATCCCCACATAGGTGTGCCACTCCTTCCAGTAAGAGGTCTATCTTCTTCTTGGATGTGAGCTGGCTTTGTGACTTGCTTTGACAAATAGAATGGAACAGAAGTGATAATCTGGCAGCTTCCATTTTTTCTCTTCTGGAAACCAGCTGCCATGTAAAGCTTGAGCTAAACTACTGAATGAGTACACCATGTGTAGGAGAGCTAACCCAGAGACTCCTGAGAAGTAACTGATGTAAACCGTTATGTTTTGGGATGCTTTGATACACAACAGTGAACTGTGCTCTATAGGGTTTTCAGTAGCTGCTTTTTTGGAAGTAGATCACTAGGCCTTTCTTCCAAGGTGCTGCTGGATGGACTCGAACAACCAGCTTTTTTTTTTTAATTGTGCTTTAAGTGAAAGTTTACAAATCAAGTCAGTTTCTCATACAAAAACTTATACACACCTTGCTAGGTACTCCTAGCTGCTCTCCCCCTAATGAGACAGCACACTTCTCCTCTCCACCCTGTATTCCCCGTGTCCATTCAACCAGCTCTTGTCCCCTCTGCCTTCACATCTCACCTCCAGCCAGCAGCTGCCCACATAGTCTTGTGTGTCTGCTTGAGCCAAGAAGTTCATTCCTCACCAGTATCATTTTCTTATACTCCAGCCCAATCCGTGTCTGAAGAGTTGGCTTCGGGAATGGTTCCAGTCTTGGGCTAACAGGGTCCAGGGACCATGGCCTCAGGGTTCCCTCCAGTCTGTCAGACCATTAAGTCTGGTCTTTTTACAAGAATTTGAGGTTCATATCCCTCTGTTCTGCTCCATCAGGGATTCTCTGTTTTGTTCCCTGTCAGGGCAGTCATTGGTGGTAGCTAGGCACCATCTAGTTCTTTCAGTGTCGGGCTAATGTAGTCTCTGGTTTTTGTGGCCCTTTCTGTCTCTTGGGTTCATATTTACCTTGCGTCTTTGGTGTTCTTCATTTGCTTTTGCTCCAGGTGGGTTGAGACCAATTAATGCATCTTAGATGGCTGCTTGCTAGCGTTTAAGACTCCAGACACCACTCACCAAAGTCGAACAACCAACTTTTTGTTAGCAGCCAAGTGTGTTAACCATTGCAGCACCCAGGGACTCCAAGTTTGGAAAATACTAACTACCAGGGGAAAAGAAGAGTTAAATACAGGCAATCTCCGACTTACGATGGGATTCTGTTCCCACAACTGTGTTGTAAATCTGTTCTTATGTAAGTCAAACACTTTTTTTTTTTTTTTTTCATTTTAAAAATGGCAGTTTCAAACAGTAATCATAAAATTGAACTCCTGTGAGTGAACATCTGAGAATGAGAACACCAGCAAATTACGTGCTACAACATTGTATGTAGTACCTGTTACTAACAATATGTGCCTAAAAAAGGATGGTTGTTAAGTGTGGTTTGTCATAACTTGAATACATTGCAATTTGGGGACTACCTGTATTTGTTTTTTTTTTTTTTTCTTTGTATTTGTATGTTCCTGGACTTCAGAACTTCTCAAAACTCCAGTAAGCTAATGGGCATTGGGGTTTTCCAAGAGAGGATACACAATGTAACATTGCCTAAAATTATTTGATCTGGGATCATTGTTTTTGTTTTTGTTTTTTTTGAGGCACCTCAAGGGACTGGTATTCTCATTAGCCAACTTTTGGAAATGTTTCTTTCCTGCCTATCCAAATAGGCCCAGATTTCCTCATGAAGTCTTGTCTATAATTTGACCTGAAACTTGTCTGTAGGATTCAGGTATAGACCAGGTAGTATGAAGGTTGAGAGTTTTTGGAGTCAAGGCAACTTGGCTCAAATCCTGGCTCTCCCATTTCCTGTGTACTTGAAACAACTGGCTTATCCTCAACTGCAGAGTGGAATAGCAATTGTGAAGGTAAAATGTCTTGCAGAATATCTGAATATTCATTTATTTTCTCAGTAAACAAATATTTATTGAGTGCCCTTAAGCCTTGGGAACTGGGTATTCAGTGGTGCACAGAACACATGGAACTTGCCATCTCCTGGAGAAGACAGATACTAAACAAATGTAATTACTAATGTGATCAGTGCTGTGAAGGAAAAGGACAGGGTGTTGTGAAAGAGTAACAGGAAGGAACTAGTTGAGCTTGGGGATCAAGCAAGCCCTGTCTGAGGAAAGGCCTTATGCTGGGACCTGAAAGATGAGAAGGAGCTAGCCAGAGGAGGAGTTAGGGGAACCAGGGGAATGTTCCAGACAGGAGAAAGCTTGTGTGAAGCCCCCTGAGGCAGGCATGCATATGGTGCGTGTGAGAGTCTAAGAGAAAGCCCAGCAGCTGGGGCAGTGTGATTGAGCGGGGGAGAAGCCAGAGAGCACGGGGCCTTGGAGGCCATGACAAGGATGCATTTTTAACCGAGGAAACTGTTGACCTGTCGCTGGTTGGCCATGGACATGATCCACTTTCCCATTGTCAAAGGTCATGCTCTGGGGAAGAATGGCTAGGGTGGTAGGTGGGTGGCAGTAAGATGTGAAGAAAGGAGGTCAGTTCGACTACCGCCCTCTAGGCACGGGATGAGGGTGGTTTCTATCAACCATGGCAATGAAGATGGCAAGAAGTGCACGACCTTGAGATTTTGGAAGCGGAATCAACAACTAGGGGTTGGCTTAGATGTGGGAAGTGAGGAGTTGAGAGTAACTCCCAGGTTTCTAGCTTGAGTGGCTGGGTACATGGAGGTGCCGAGTGTAGAGAAGCAGAAGGTCAGGAGGGTAGTTCGGGGACAGCGGAACAAGAGTTCAGTGTTTTGGGTATGTTGAGTTTGAGAGGTACAGGATATGTGTTCAGTAGATGATAGCTATTATTCACTTCAGTTATTTGTATTCAGTTTGGCTCCCTTATGGCTCCCTACTCAGGGTCGCTATGAGTCGGAATCGACTCGACGGCAGTGGGTATGGCTCCCTAACAACAACAAAAAAAAAGCCCACTACCATCGAGTCAATTTTTAGTCCTAGTGACCCTAGAGGACAGAACAGAACTGCCTCATAGGATTTCCAAGACTATAAATCTTTACAGAAGCAGACTGCCACCTCTTTCTCCTTTGAAGCAGCTGGTGGGTTTGAATTGCCGAGCTTTTGGTTGGCAGCTGAGCACTTTAACCACTGCACCACCAGGGCTCCTTATGGCTCACTAGAGAGAGAAATTCCCTGTAGACAGGAAATGTGTGGCCTTTGACAAAACTGCAAGGACCTCTTACATACCAACAGTATCACTGGTATTGGCGGGGGTTGTACAAAGAGAACTAAAATGTGGTCCGTGTCCTTGAGAAACTGTCTTTTGGGGGAGATAAACCATTACTTTTAACAACATAATAGACAGTAAATGCTGTCATTTAATGCAAGGCACTCAGGAACTTGGAGGAGCGAGCGAATGGTGGTTCCTGGGGTGGGAAACCTTCACAGAGAAATTGACCTCTGAGTAAGAATTCACCAGAAAGGAAAGAATGGCATTTTCAGAAACCAGAAGCTTGAGTGAACATGGTGGGTTTGAAAAAGATATGAGTAGAGAGCAGTGTGTGGGCTTTGCACAGAATGAGTGAATCTTGGCTCTCCTATAAAGGTGTTCAGCTCTTTAAAGGCAAATTCCAATCTCACACTTCTTTTGTGCCCCTAGTCCCATCTGATTTCTATTGCACTGCTGGCACTAAGAGGATGCTACCTAAATATTGGGTGAATTCCATTTTTTCCAAGTGTCCCAAATAAACAGCAGAATTAAAACCTTCAGCCCTCTTTTGCTTTGAGTTGGGTTTATCACAGTGGACCACTTCTTGGGACCACAGCCCTGGGTGTGGTGGGGCGAGGTAGGGGAGGCACCAGGGATGCCTGGTGGGTTAGGGACGGATGGAATGAGAAGTACATTGAATGGGAAATTTTGTAGTAATGCCAGACTCTGAGGAGGAGGCTTATGGCACCCCACCCCCGTATTTTATTTGTCCTAGAGTGGACATGGTGGTACGATGGAGAATGAACACAGGGTTTACTGCAGGGAAGTTGGAGCTCATGGTAAACAGTCTTGAGACGAAGACTATTTCACTACAGGACAAATAGAAGAAATCTTACTGTTAGTGCTGTTGGCCATTTGGCCTCCTCTCCTTAGTGGCCTCTGCTATCACTAAAGCCTTCCCTGACATCCAGATGAAGCTCTTGCCCTCTCCACCGATGACCACCCTTCCCTACCATTTAAACATAGCCCAGGGATACCTCCCCTTTGCTCCCCCAAAGAATCATAAGCAGAGACAACTTCTAACAGAATCCCTTCTTTTTGGAGAGAGGGACAAAATGTTATATAACCTAGTGAGTGAATGAGGCCTCCTTTACTGCTGAAGCCACCCATACCACTCCCAAGTCCTTTATTCAGCACCTCGACACTGAGGACCTGGATTCACTCGTTAGGATTTCACTCTGACTGGAGTCCTGTGTGCCCTGCCGACCCACAAATCACTGGGGCAGAGACAGTGGTCTCCCTATCAGAGTATGGACTCCTAAGGACAGGACTGGTTTCATTCCTCTGGCACTCTTCCCAATGCTTAGGGGTGAGTAGTGCTCAGTGGGTGGCTGACTACCTGTGTCCTAAAAGCAAAGCAGTTAGTGGAAGAGCCGCCATATACAAGAGAATTGATGAATGGCCTGGGCCCCAATTTTACTCCAAGTCAGAAAACACAAGGATTTGAATCCCTAAGATCATGGGTAGGAGGAGAATGTCTTCTTTAGGATGGAGCTTCTTATGATCCTAAAGGGAAAAAGGACTCCCTGCCCTCAAATCCCCTCCACCCAAAGATGCCTGTGCTTCCTCCCTACCCAGTCACGGTCTTCCTGTTTCTTATCTATCATCTTCACACGTGCGTCAAGCCTGTTTTCTTGCCCTTGTGTGGGCACCAGGTCTCATTAGCATTTCTCTTTGCAGTTCTCTTTGCTGACATGTCAGGTAGACCACTGGGTAGGGTGCAGAGACGAGGTCATTCCTGCCCCTGTGCCCTGAACCAGAGAAGAAGCCATTAACTGTTCATTCATTTATTGAGCCCCTGCTGTGTGCAGGGCACAGGGGAGACAGGAATTTGTGAGCCTTGTCCCCACTAGACATTGAGGTAAGAGCTCAGTGCTGAGAGAGGCAGGATCACTCTAGCTCAAGAGGGTGATGACAGTGCATTTATGCACAACTGCTGCTTGAGACCAATCATACTGGAGGGAAAGCCAGCGAGTTCATCATCGTGGGCCTGTTTTGAAATGCCAGCATGGAAAACAGGAGACACTCGAAGAAGACGGTGGGCTTTGCCTGCTGGTCAGCTGGATATCCAAGTAGGGGAAGGGGGTCTTTGTCCTCTGGGAAGCATGCAGCTAGGCTCTCACTCAGGACCTTGGTCCTCCTCTTGGTCTGGAGAGAACCCTGTACACGGACAGGTGGTTAGGGGAGCCTGTCTCCTCCACCCTTGGAGGTCTTCTCCAGGCACTCCACTCAAGACCCTCCTTTCCCCTCCCTCAGGTCTCTCCTGTCGGTAAATATCCACGACAACAAATTACCAGTTCATAGGCCATATCGTCCATTATTCAGTTGTAATCGCCCCCAGAGCACAGAGGGAGCCAGCCACTCACCCAACCCTCAGTTCCCATTTCTAAAGGAAGGGAAGCAGTGGCAGTGTTCAGAAATTCCAAGGCCCTCCTGAGGGCATGGTAAATGTCCTGGACTACAGAGCAGGAGGCACAGCTTTTAGTTCTGGCTCTGTTATTAGCTCACTGTGTGACTTTGGGCAAGTTGCTTTCTATTGCTGAAAAGTGACTTCTAAGGTTCCTGCCCACACTACCCCTGGAGGAGTGTTCATTTCTATTTGCTATTGGGGGACTTCCATGACCCTTGGAATAGCTTAAACATTTTGTGGAAAAAAAAATTCAAGTGACAATAGAGAACTTCTCTATCTTTGTTCCCAAGAGCCAGCCTTGGAATGAGCAGGTGCTTCATCAGGGAAGCTAGAGAGGGGCTAGAAGTCTGCCGCCCTGGGGGAAGAGCTAGGCATTAGGGGAGGCAGAGGGGAACTCAGTTTGTTGGACCAAGACCAGGCTGGGCACCCACTGCCCTTCCTCTGGTGTCAGGTCATTTGAGCTGCTGTTATTTTCCCCAGTTGGCTTCACTTACTTACTTTCATGCCTGCCCCCTTGGAACAATTTGAGTGTGCAGCCCCTACCAGAAGGTGTTAGCTGATAACTGCTTAGGGTGTTACCTCTCCAGGGATAATTTCCACTTATTTGCAACTGTTGAAGGCAAAAGATCTCCTAAGACCAAAGGAGTGACTCTCTAATGATCAATGATCAGAACTTTAAGGACAATTAGGGAACAAGGGAAAGGTTCCAGGCAAGCTAGGAATCATTCTTTGTGGGTTCAGCTGGCCCCCTGGGGTGTTTTGCGGGTGGGGAGCTTGCAGCATCAGAGCTATGGTTGTTCCAGGACCACCTGTCTACACCTCAACTGCCCTCTTCTATGGGGGCTCTACCTAATGGCTTGTGGAGGGCCCATTCTGTCTATCCAGCTGCCTAGCCCCCATCATGGAGACTGGAGGCAAAATGTCTGGTCCCTTTTCCTGATGCATATGTGACCTAACTCTTGTAGATGGTCCTCTCCTGCCAAGGAGGGCGTGGACTACTTGTCCTTGCTGATACCCTGCTGACGGAGAGAGGAGAGAGAGTGCAGCAGAGAAAGCTGTCTTGGGAAGTTTGAGCCTTGTAAATGGGGTCATTTGTCAGTCATCGTGGGAGTTGATGAAAAGCCATGGATTGGTTCATTCCTTCACCATTCATTGATCCTCTCCTTTGTGCTCTCTCCCTCCCTTCTACAAACACCTAGTGGGTGTCTCTAACAGGTAGAAACTGTGCTGGAGGTTGGGCATACAAAGCAAATGGCAGACCTGGTGCCTGCCCATGGGGAGTTCCCAGTCTGAGGACACCAGCCACGTGCCCCAGCAGGACAGTGCAGTGCAGTGTGCTCTGGGTAGGGCAGGTGCACGGGGAAGGAGAGCTGTGAGAGATGGGCCTGGGGAACCTGGTAGGTCATGTTAGGGGCTGGACTTGATCTTGATAGCCTAAGAGGGTGGTGGGAAAAGGATGGCACGTTTTCTTTTGTTTTTGCTTTTCCATCTCCACTGATGGTTTTATGGAGGAGGGCAACTACTGAGATTTGCACTTTGAAGATCCCTCCGGGTGCAGGGTGAGGAATGGATAAGGCATTGAGCCTTCCTACCTTTGGTGGTTGATTTGCTTTTCCAACCCCAGCCTTTAGACCCCAGGTAACTGACCATTTGGCAGAACTAGATTTATCCCTGCCTTCTCTTTATTCCTGTACCCACTCCCTAAATGGCATAGACCACCCCACTAAGGGAACAACCACCAGAACCTGTCCAAGAAGCCAGCATGTGGCCAAACCACGCTGGCCCACCCTCAGCAGAGCTCTGCCAGCCTGGCAAGCCCCTGACCAGAGCCTCTCCCCAACCTCCCTGACCTGTCAGTGGCCGGGAAACCTCTACCCTGCCCAGGAAGGATGCCGAAGGGAAGGTCTGGGCAACACTTACCTGTTCTTCTCACTGGCTGGGCTGGTGACATTCCTAGGGAAAGAGAAAGCAGGGATGAGGATGATACTGCTTCACTCAGGGCTTGGTGAGGTGGGAAGGGCTCATGACTTTTGAGGGTTTGGTGCATCTGGTGGGTCTTCAGTGGGTCTCTAGTCAGTCCCCATTATCCCTGTGTGGCTGGACCACTTGGCTGCTCCTTCTCGGACGCAGTATGGAATAGTGGGAAGTGCATAGAATTTCGGAGCCAGAGGCACCTGGGCTGGGCAGCTTTGGTAAAAGTACTTAACCTCTCTGAGCCCCAGATGCCTCACTGATTATAAAAAAAATAAGGGGGGTATTATTATGGATCTTTAACCATGTGTGAGCATAGTAGGTGCTCAGTAGATATTTCACTTATAGCTCCATCCCCTGCTCCTCATGGGTTTGTTAGATTTGAAAGAACTTTGAAATGGCCCAGTCTAAAACTCATTTTGCAGAAGAGCCAAAAGCCAAAAGTGTTAGCCACAAGATAGTTTTCTCTATTTTTATATGCATGTTTTTTATTGCAAAAGCAGACCTTGAATACATGCCCACTATAAAAAAAAATTCAAATAATACAGAGGTTTAGACAGTAAAAATAAAAGTCCCTTTTCATTTTTTCTCTTTCACTTCCACTTCCTCTGTGGCCTCAGCTTGGGCTCTTTTGCATCTTTAACACAATGGTGTACGTAACAATAATAATAAGTAGTTGACATTTCATCTACTATGTTCCTGGCACTGTTACAAGCACTTTAATAACCACTGTTGACAATTTGGTATTTATCCTTCTAGAAGTTTTTGTATGCATTTGTATATATATGTGCGTGTGTACTTTTTTAAACAAGTAGGCTCCTGTCACCCATATTCTCTCACTTGCTTTTTCCACTTAGATATCTGGGAGAACTTTCCACATCTTGCCACAGATCTGCCTCACTGTTTTAAATGGCCAGAAAGTTTTATGGATGTACCTAATGCATTTTGACCATGTCCCTGTTGATAATTCTTTCTGTTATTCCCAAATTCTTGCTATTACAAACAAGTTGACGGTGAACACTCTACTACCAACATCTCAGGGCTCATGTATGAACAGCATTTCTGTTTGGTAGATTGTCTGAAGTGAGACTGCTAGTCAAATATATACACATTACTAGCTCTGATGGATACCACCAAGATGGCTTCCAAATAGGGTACAAAATGCCACTTTCTTCACACCCTCACCAACACCATGCATTACCACTTAAAAATAATAATAATGTTGATAGTAAGAAAACATTGTTCTCTGTCCAGACTGTTTTCTCCTTGTTGCCCAGGGCGTGACTCCCAGGCTGAGAGTACCCTCAGGAAACACAGCTTCATTTTAATAGTAGTTTGCACCAAATAGTATTGACTAGAAAGCTTGGCCCGTGGGTTTGCTCACCTGTAGACCCTGATCTCTAGCTTCATATCTATTCTCCAAAGTCATCCATCTCTCCACGGGTAGGGTACTAGCCAGGGCTCAGAGCACTTGGCCACACCCTAAGAGTAATCTGACTCCCATGTGCTGGGGACAGACCCAATTTACACCTGTTGCCCAGTATGATTATTAACTCTCTCCAAAGTATCCTGGTGTGGATGATAATTTGTACGAACACTCTCCCCCCTCCCAATCCCATTGGGTGAGTATCCCCTGCTGGACTGGAATAACTGCCCCTGGGTCCTGGGCTTGAACCTAGGGTCTCCCCTTGGTGTTTCGGAAACCCATGCAGAGCCACTCCTTGCTGGGCTCTGCCCACCTTCATCACTCACCTCCCACCCGCTTCCCCATCAGCCCAAAGAACTGGCTCGCCTTGCCCCTCTTCTCCTCTTGAACTTGGAGCTGAATGCTGGGCACAGCGCCTTCCTGGAGAAGCAGAGAGTTAGAGTTAGAATTGGGGAGATGTGGTGAGGAGACGAGGGAAGGTAGCCTGAGCAATAATCACCTCGATAGCCACGGCTCACAGTCCGTGAACACTTGCTCTGTGCTGGCACTGGGCTCTTGTGCATTTTTTACCCAATAACATATGTTACAATAGTAATAAATAGCTGACATTTCACCTTCTATGTTCCTGGTACTGTTCTAAGCACTTTAATATGTTAACTCATGTAATTGTCATCAAAACCCCATTAGGTAAGTATTAGTATTGTCATCATTTTACAGATGAAAACACCAGGGCACAGAGAGAATAATTTGTTCACCCAGCTACGAAGTGAGAAATGGAGCCAGAAATTGCACCCTGGTCATCTGGTTCAGAAGCTGAGCTCTCAAATACTACACTCATAATCTCATTTAATCTTCACAACCATGATTTATCCCCATATTACAGATGGGGAAACTGAGGCTCAAGAATGTTACATGATTTCTCCCAGGTTACAAAAGAAGTGTTAGAACCAGGATCCAAACTCAGGAAGTCTGACTCCATAGCCTGAGCTCTGCTTTCTGCTTTGTCTAGGGAAATGACTCCAGCAAAGACAAGGAGGGGTAGCAGATGAACTCAGGGTGGGCACCCAGTAGGCAAGACAGGGCGGCTTCTTCTCCCTTCCCTAGGCACTTCCCTCGTTGTCCTAGATTTACCCTCCCCTAGAAGGCCTCCCGTAGGAAAATGGCATGTGGTCTGAGGTGGAAACTATTACCCTAGGCAATGACATTTTAATTCCTGAGGTGATAGGGGGAAACTCCTGGACAAAGGGCTCTGGGTTTAAATTTTAATTCCTCCATTAGCCTTTGAGATGTTGGCCAAAGCCCTATCCTTCTCTGGCCTCAATCCGAACTTTGAAGAGGGGCCTGCTCAGATCTGCTGCAAAGATGAGATGCCATGGGTTGAGAGAATGAGTTGAGAGAGTGACAGTGGGTGATATTCATTAGACTGTCCTTGCATCTCTGTCTCCCCAGTACCTAGCTCAGGGCCTGGGCACACAGGAGCTCAGCATGTATGGGTGCAGAATTCTCAATGAGGGTCCTTTCTCTGACAGTCTGGGGATAGGGCAGGGATGAGGTCTCCTTTCCAAGAAAGTGGAAGACAGGCAAACAGATCTCCCAGGAGCCTGGGCAGTGCTGGAGTCCCTGGGACCAGCAAGGCCCATCAGGCAGTGGAAACCCCTCACAACTTGCCTTGTACCAACTTTCAGGATCAAGAGTGGATTGTTTTCTAAGCCTTAGACTAATTCAGCCAATCTGTCTCTTCCTTTGGACGTGGGCAGCTGCCTGACTTCCCTGAGGTCAGGCTGGAGTCACCCAGCCTGGCCAGGAACTGAAAAAGGCTCTTTGAAGATTTAGACCTGTTTCTGAAAAGCTCGTGAAAACCACTTTGCCTTGGTAAAAGGCAGCCTTCAAGTGCAGGCTGAGAGAATGACCATTTATGAATTAAATAAGACTCACCCTTCTCCCACCCTCTGCACTTCTGGGGAATCATTAGGAGGTATCTGTTTCCGTTTGGAAGGACTCTTGCCCCCACCTAAGCTCTCCACTTCTACTTAATTCAAATCCCAACTCCATTGACTTCAGGTGGGGGTGCCATGAGAGCTAGGAAGGTGATCAGATCATTCTCGAAGGTGCCTCCATTCCTTCCATCACCTTCCCGGTATTCATGTTGAGCAACCCACTGTGTTTCTAAGTTCTTCCTATGCTCTAACCCAGTCTTCTCCTGCATCCTAAGCCCTGTGTCTTGGGAAGAAGAGGGATATTAAAAGAGAATGAGGAATAGACCCAACTTCAGGGTGAAGTGCATGTGGGTGGAAAGCCCAGCAGCACCAGTGGAAGTATATGACCATGTTGTACAGGCGGCTCCGTAGAGAGCTCCCCATCACACAGCTCAGCTTCTCTGTCCCCGGGCCAGGCACCCTCAGATTTGACACTGATTCCATTAAGCATGTCAAAGTTTGAAAAAAAAATTAGAGATCATCTAATCCACCCTATTTTAAAGGTGGGGAAACTGATGTCCAGAGAGCTGCAGTGACCTTCCCAAGGTCACACAGAGTCAGTGGAGAACCTGAGACTTGAACCCAGGCCTCCCAGCCCTGCTGTCTTCTCAACCACATACTTTCATCTTTAGACAAACCAAGAAGGAAACTCACCGTCAATGGCTGTCTACTCGATGACTCTTCTAGTGGCCCCATTTCTAAGGACCAGAGTTTCCAGGGACCTCACCCTGGCCTGGGATCACAAGCAGGGCTTCCTCTGTCAAGACCAGCCCAGTGTCCTCACCACCCTGGGAGGGTGGAGAAGCCAGGCTCAGCCTTGTCCCATCTGCCCTCCTACTGGAAGCCTGACCTGAGAGAAGCCTTCTCTGAACAAAGCCTTCCCTGAGCATGACTCTCGTATTCACCTGGGTTTGCCTCTGGTCTGTTGGCCTGTCTTCCCTGTCTGATTGGGAGCTCCCTGGGGTCAGGCTCTTTGTCTCGCCCATCAGACTGGGGAGCAGATCCTCTGTCTCCAACTTTTAGATCTCTCCTCGGTAACAGCACAGGACTTACATCAGTTTAGTAGAAGAGACAGGGAATCAAATCAGCACTTGCCAGTTGTCAGGAAATGAACTAAGAGTTTCTACATGTGAGATAAAATCATGATTCTGCCACAGCTTGATCCCCTTGAAAGGAGATTTTGGAAAACCTCTGATCTATAGCTACACAGATGCAGGCCTTTAGGCAAGGTGTAGTTATGATTTTGAAGCTGTGTAACCTGGACAAACTACTTGACCTCTCTGTGCCTCAGTTTCCTCATCTGCAAAATGGGGATATAATGGTATATACCTCATAAGGTTGATGTGAGGATTAAATGAGTTAACATTTATAAAGCATTTAGAGCAGTGCCATGAACATAGCGTGTGTTCAATGAGTCTTTGTTAAATAAACACACACATGCGCACACATATACAGACTGTTGCTCTGATGTACATGGCCCCTTTGGAGGTCTACCTGGCCAGGGGCCATGGCCTTGAACCTGCCGGCAGAGAAGGAGTCAGATATTCTGCCTTGCCTTGTACAACCTGTTCTCTTGCAGCCATGGTAGGAATCTTCCGCCCCCTCCACCACAGGTCACCCCTGCTCTGGTCAGAGCCTCTTCCCGCTCCAGAGTTACAGTTACCAAGAGCCCTGCTTCAGTGCTGAGTGCCACCTCCTCTCCGCTGTCCCCGGCCACAGTGCACACAGACAGCCCCATCATGAGAATCAGGGTGACGCAGAGCAGCATGGTGAACACTGCTGTGGCCTGGGACCCTCGAAGAACCTCTCTGAGCCTGAAGATTCTGCTTCCTGCAGGTTCCGGCCACTCCTGGCTCCTTTGTTGTAGGTGGAGGGAGTTCCCCTTGTTCTCTGGTCCTTCCAGCTATCCTGCTCCCTTCCTTTGGTTTATCTGACCCCTGGGGCGTTTCCTGGCTGGAAAGGCCAATGATGTTGGGGCACTGCCTCAGAAGGAGGCACCAGACCTCTCCCCCCACCACCCCCAACACTTGATCCCTGGGTTTAGCATCTGATGCAACACCTGCCTCACCTTTGGCTGTGTTCCCTCCCAGGTACACAAAGGGGCAGTGTATGGGGCCTGGAGAACGAGTAGCTGGAGCCCCCAAGGGGCTCTTCTCATCTTGGAATTGTGCTCCGCTCCCCTGTACAGAAGCACCCCAGAACATAGCCAGTATTTTCACCACTTGTCTTCCTCCATCCCAAATATTCAACCTCCATCCCTGAGAATTACTTTCCCAGGCTCTGAGCTCCCTCCCAACCCTGAGGACCAACCCTTGATTCTGAGGGCTTCCCACAGAGCCCCTCTCTTGTCACTGGGCCCCTCCCTTGTCACTGGGCCCCTACCTCTCACAAGACTGTCCCCTCACAAAGCTCTGAGCCCCTCTTCCTCTCTTCCATCAATAGTCTAGTGTGTGCATAGAAACACGTCTTCCATAAGAGAAATAACTCTGTGCTTAAAAAAAAGTGAGGCTCCTCACAAGAAGGAATTGAGAGTTGTCAGAAAAAATGGCTCTAAAGTACCTTCCCAATGCTGTCGAAATGATCTAAAACCCTAACCTGATCGGTCTCTCCCTGCTTCAAACCTTCTAATGTCCTCCCATTGCCCTTGAGGTAAAGTCCAAGCTCCCTAGCATGGCATTCGTGGCCCGTCTCAGTTTAGTTCCTCTTTATCCATCCTTCCATCCATTCATCCATCCATCTACCCATCCACCCATCTACCAGTCCACCTGTCCGTCTAGAACAAGGGCTCTGCAGTTGAAAGACCTGAATTCTAATCCTACCTCCAGCACTAAATAGCTGTGTGACCTTAGGCACATTACTTAACCCCTCTTAGCCTCATCTGTAAAACAGAATTAATAATAGCACTTATTTCCAAGGTGGTTTGAGGATGAAATATGCATGCATGTGGAGCACTTAGCCCAGTGCCGGATGGTAAATACTTAACACCTGCTAACTGTTAACATTACTGTTATTGACGCTGGGTGAGACGCTGTGCCACAGGAGACGAGTAAGACTCTGTCCTACCACATCTCACAGCCCAGACAGGAGACTTCTGGTTGACAGATACACTATGTTCAGCGTGGTGCATGCTGGCAGAGAGGTGGGAGCCGACTGCTGTAGGGGTGAAGGGAAGAGCGCCCTTCTTCCCAGTCCTGTAGCCATTCCCTGAGCCCTGCTCCTGGAGGGGCATGTTGCACCACTTACTCCCAGAACAGCTGACACTTCATGCTCCATGCTTTCACTTTTGCTGTTTCTTCTCCACAGAGTCTTTTCTTCCTTTGCTCCTTGATGATCTGCTGATCCTTAAAGGGCCAGCGTAATGTTCACGTCCACTTTAGACGTTTTCTAGCTCTACTCTTGTCTCTGGCTGGAAACCCTGGTAGCCTAGTGGCTAAGTGCTATGGCTGCTAACCAAGAGGTCCGCAGTTTGAATCCACTAGGTGCTCCTTGGAAACTATGGTGCAGTTCTACTCTGTCCTATAGGGTCGCTATGAGTCGGAATCGACTCCAGGGCAGTGGGTTTGGTTTTTTTTTTTTTGGTTTGTTTCTGGCAAGGCTTAATTGGCCTCTTTTCTCAATGTCTTCTGTTTACACCTCTGTAGCTCTGTAAGGGCTGCTGTGAGAGGCTGTGCAGATTGTGTCCTGCACAAGGGCAGCTACCAAGGAGGAAAGTGGAGGTGAAACCAGCCCTGACTCTGCTCACCGAGTCACACAGCCTGGCACGGGTTTGTGCACCCCTGGAAGAAGGCCGCATTGCTTCAGTTCTCCCAAAGTGGCTGAGTCGATTATGCAGTGCGCTCTCTGAAAGTGAGACTGTGACATATGTGTGCTCAGAACATTAAAAAACAAAACTCAGAACAGTTGCTGTCAAGTCAACTCTGAGTAGAACTGTGCTCCACAGGGTTTTTAACGGCTGTGATCTTTCAGAAGTAGATCACTAGGCAGTCTATCTCACATCTGATTGTCTTTGAGTCAATTCCAACTCATGGCGACCACATGCTTACAGATTAGAATTGCTCCACGGGGTTTTCTCGGGTTTAATGGAAGCAGATCGCCAGGCCTTTCTTTCTCGATATTGCTGGGTGGGTTTGAACCACCAACCTTTAGGTTAATTGTCGAGTGCAAGTTGATCTATTTTCTCACATACCCATTCACTGCCGTAAGTCACCTCCGACTCATAGTGACCCTATAGGACACAGTAGAACTGCTCCACGGGGTTTCCAAGGTGGTAATCTTTACAGAAGCAGACTACCACATCTTTCTGCCATGGAGTAGCTGGTAGGTTCAAACCGCTGACCTTTCAGTTAGCAGCTGAGCGCTTAAACGTACAGGCCAGCGAAGGCAGAGATGAGGGCAAGTGGGGAGTGGTTGGAGAGGACTCCTCCTCTTCCTCGAGTGTCTTTGGCAGGTCCAAAACCTGGATGGTCCAAACTGCTAACATGCTCAGCTGCTAACCAAAAGGTTGGAGGTTTGAGTCCACCCAGAGGCACCTTGGAAGAAAGGTCTGGCAATCTACTTCCAAAAAAAGCAGCCATTGAAAACCCTGTGGAGCACAGTTCTACCCTGATACACACGGGGTCACCACGAGTTGGGATCAACTGGACTACAGCTGATTTGGTTAAACCTGGATGGCTTCAAAATTCCTGCTTTTGCTAAAGTGCAGACACCTATTTCTGGGTAATTCTGAAGCAGCCGCCCTGATGTGTGGGCCTGTCTCAGCACCCCAGGGTAGGAGTCACTCAGCCTTCCTGTCATGGATTGAAGTGTGTCCCCCCAAAATATCTGTCAGTTTGGTTAGGCCATGATTCCCAGTATCGTCTACCATTTTGTCATCTGATGTTATTTCCCTTTGTGTTGTAAATCCTATCACTATGATGTTAATGAGATGGATTAGGGGCAGTTATATTGATGAGATCTACAAAATTAGATAGTGTCTTAAGCCAATCTCTTTTGAGAATATAAAAGAGAGAAGCAAGCAGAGAGACAGGGGGACCTCATACCACCAAGAAAGCAGAGCTGGGAACAGAGTGTGTCCTTTGGACCTGGGGTTCCTGCGAGAAGAAGCTCCTAGACCAGGGGAAGATTGATGACAAGGACCTTCCTCCAGAGCTGACAGAAAAAGTCTTTGCCTGGAGCTGATGCCCTGAATTTGGACTTCTAGCCTACTAGACTGAGAGAATAAACTTCTCTTTGTTGAAGCCATCCACTTGTGGTATTTCTGTTATAGCAGCCCTAAATGAGTAAGACACTCTCACTGAACTCTCTCAAGGGCAGGTCCCTTACTCCAGATTCCATTCGGGTTTTTCACCATCTTTAAAAAGTTCTTCCTTAAAGCTAACAGAATTTATCCTTTCATCCCCTTCATTTTACAGATGTGGAAACTGAGGCCAGGGGCTTGCTTCAGGTTACTCTGCACATTTGTGTCCCACTAGCATCCTGAACCCCCAGTCAGCCCCTCTCGTCTCCCATTAGGGCCTCAGCTTTGGTGGGGGGCCGCCTTGGCAGGCTGGAGGCAGAACAGCTGTGGGCCCCAGAACTCATTTCCTATTCTGCAGGTCCAAACAGGCGACCTCAGGACCTAACGGGTCTCTCTGAGCCTCAATTTCTCCATCTGCGAATTGGTGCCGCCCTTCATTGGGCTGTTGTGCAGATTTCATGAACTCCTGTCGGTGAAGTGCTTAGCACAGTGCCTGGCACATAGTACGCGCTCAATTAATCCTAACTTAATTGTGATTATTAGACCTCCGCAGCCTGGACCTCGGCGCTGGTCTCCTGCGCCTGGCTCGGGCTCCCCGCCTGCCTGCGTGGGACAGGATGTGGTGGGCGAACAGCGGGGCCCTTGAGGCAGGGCGGAGAGGGCGGCTGAAAGAAGGGAGAGCAAGCCCCAAAGGTCCGGATGGTCGGGAGGGCGGTCGGGCACGGGGTGGAAACCGCGACTATTTGCAGCGTCGCCCTCGGGCTGCGGTCGCGCTGGCGTTTGCAGCCTTGGCAGTCCGAGCCCGCCGCTCCGCCCAGTGTCCTCGGCCACCCCGGCACAGCCCTGGCCCGCGCGCCCCGCTTCGCCCCGTCCTCGCAGCCCCGCTTTCAGGGGGAAAGACACGGCCGGGGGTGCGGGGCAGGGCGCGACCCTCAGCTGACAGGAGGCCTGCGTGGGCTGGCGGGGCGGGCGGCGACTCCCGGGTGGGGTGGGCCCGGGGCGGGCGCTGGGCGGGACGCGGCCTCCGGGTGGTCTAGGGGCGGTCGAAGTACGTCGAAGCGGGGCGCGACCCCGGCTAAGCCGGAGGCCCGGCGAGGAATGTTCGGGCTGGCGCCACCCGCTCGTTGAGCTGGGCTGGAGGCGGGCGCGGGACCGTGGCTGGCCGCGGGAAGGGGAGAAGCGCAACCTTGGGATGGGTTTGGGGCGCGCGAGGCACGTCGAGGCGGGCGCGACCCCCGGCTGGGCTGGGCTCTGGCGGTCGTGGGGCGGCGGCCTGGCCGCGGGTCGGGTCGTGGCGGTCGCGAGGCTTCCCAGGCGCCGGGTGGGCGCGCAGGATTGCTCAAGGCTGCGGTTTGGCTGAGAGAGCAGAGCTGGAAAGAGGGCGCAGGAGGAAAGGATTTAAAAAAAAAAAGCTAAGGGAGAACAGAAAAGAGGGAAACACGAGATGAGGGCGGGATACGGGCAGGATGTTGACGTTTCCTGAGCGCCTGCTCTGTCCACAGTAGGTAGGATCATTGGCCCCATTTTACAGGCCGGCTTGAGGACGTTGAGGACCTTGGATTCAAACCGAGGTCTGCCCCCACTGGAGTACTCTTTCACCTTGACTGGTGAATGCAAACGAGAGAGAGACAGAAACAGAGAGACAGAGAGAGGGGGGGAATGATGAGGGGAAGACGGAGAAAGGGACCTGGGAGGACAGGCAGGAGAGAGTGGGCTCCAGTGAGGGGTCGCGGCTGCCTGGTGGAAACCCTTGTGGGGAAGCAGACAGCCGTCAGGCTGACGATCTGGGTCCTTCCCGTCCTCCCTCTTCCCCCATGACGCCGCAGGGCCCCCCATCAGTCTTTCCAGCGCCCTCTGGGCGCCCCCGTGTGGAAGCTTCTGACCACCTGGATCCCCCAGCTAGAACATCTTGCCTGCCGGGTCCCTGTGAGGAAAGAGCAGGGCCCAGGTCTC
This sequence comes from Elephas maximus indicus, assembly GCF_024166365.1. Lineage (NCBI taxonomy): Eukaryota > Metazoa > Chordata > Mammalia > Proboscidea > Elephantidae > Elephas > Elephas maximus. The sequence continues at coordinate 43,775,592 of NC_064837.1, read as the reverse complement.
TGATGACCTGTGCCCTGGGTAGAGGGACAGAAGATTGAGGAGAGACTGGGCCGCCAGAGAGGAGGGCTCTTGGGGAGGGGGGGCGGTCGACAGCATATTCCTTCCAAATGGGGGCTGGAGGTGGATGAAGATACCCGGGAGTGCCTCATTGGAACAATGAATGGCCCTTGCACTCCTGTGCAGCTGTGATGGCTTAAGATTTCTGAAAAAGGCAACTCACCCCAAAAATTTGAGATTACACTCAGGCATTCATTCAATTATTCCGGATTTACTGAGCACCTGTACAACATGGGAGTTTCTTGGGAACAGAGATGTAAGACACAGAAAAGCATTATAATCGTTTTAACACGAACTATGCCATCACTGGAGCATTGGGGAGAAATAAATACTCCTGGGCCCCCTTTACCGAGATTTATAAAGCGGATGCCCTTCAGACACTAAAGACAGAGCATGTTGGGTTTGGTACAAATGAGCAAAGAGTGTTCCCAGGGACTGCGTACGCAGATCTCTGCCCACAGTTATGGTGGGCAATTTGACTCCAGCCTGCCTTGCCCTTGGCATTCATAGCCCCTCACTTATGCCCCAAGTATCTCTGTTGTTGTTGTTGGATGCCACCAAGTTGATTCTGACTCACAGGGACCCATGTGACAGAGTAGAATTGCCCCCAAAGGGTTTCCTAGGCTGTAATTTTTATGGGAGCAGATCACTAGGTCTTTCTCCCGTGGAGCCCCTGGGTGGGTTTGAATCGCCAACCCTTCTTAGCAGCCAACACTTAACCATTGCACTATCAGCCACCGCCAACCCCCCACCCTGCCAGTATCTCTAGAAGGCCCTAAGCATATTGACCACCTTCAGCAAGAAATTTTCACTGTCTGCTGATCAGAGTCCAAAGAATGGTTCAGAACAGTCCCTGACCTGCCCTTAGCATCAGGCACCTCTCTGACCATCAAAGGTCCCAGTAGTCTCTCACCTGTCTCCCTTCCTTCTCCATCACCTTTCCCCACTGAACCCAAGCCTATGATAACCACATCCTTTTTTCAGTTAGGTTCTATAAGAAAAGAAAGATGTGCAAAATGGGGAATATTTGTCCACATAATGAATTTATTTAAATCAAGAGTGGAAGCAAAGCACAGCACAGTGGTTAAGAATAAGGCTCTGCATTTGAATTCTGACCCACCACTTACTAGTTGTGTGACCTCAGGCAAGTTACTTAACCTTTCTGAACTTCACTTATCTCATCTGTAAGGTGGGGCTAATAGTATACTCACTTCAAAGGATTGCTGTCATATTTACATGAGGTAATGCATAGAAGTACTTCATGCAGTGTAGGCACTTAATTAAAAAAAAAAAAAAACACATTGCCGTCAAGTCGATTTCGACTCAGCCCAATAGGACAGAGTAGATCTGTCCCATATGGTTTCCAAGGAGCATCTGGTGGATTTGAACTGCCAGCCTTTTGATTAGCAGCCGTAGCTCTTAACCACTACACCACCAGGGTTTCCAAGGCACTTAATAAATGTAGCTATTATTGCTATTGGTAATATGATTAGATGATAACATTCCTCCATATTTCCTAGGAAAGCCCAGATTAAGGAAAGTCATTTGAGGCATTCTGTGATATTTTGCTATCAGATTGCAAGCTCCCCAGGACAGGAACAAGGTCTTTCCTATCACTCTAGGAGCTCCCTCTGGCCAGGAATCAGGCCTCTTCCTTAGGCAAGGCTTAATGTACCAAACTTTAAAGGTGAGGTTCAGAGGTTTCAGAACTGAAGGCTGGGGGAGTGAAGCCCCTCTTGTCAGAGGAGGTGGGTTCTAGTCCTGCCTTTGCTTCAGATGTGGCACTGATGGAGTCTCTCCCGTAAGTGCTTGCTTCTCCAGGAGCCTTTGTGCGGTGAGGCAGCCAGAGAATGACCCATTAGCAGGATAAGAGAAGCCCATGATTCAAATCGGCCTTTTCTTGCTGGATCTTGATTAGTGAACGTGGGGGAAAAGTGAGTGGCTAATTGAAAATCGAATTATAATGCACTGTCCTTTGTTTACCAAGTTGGGCCTCCAGACCTGGCTGTCTGCAGAGCACTTTGTTTCTCGCATCAGGGAAGGCTCCTAAGCCAGCCACATGGAGACAACACCTGCGGGTTGGGTAGCTTGGCTGGAGCCTGGCTGGGACTCAGCATGAGGGGTACACGGACCTACCCTTTCAGGATCAAACCCTGTCCTGCTCTCCCTGACTGCTGTCTGGAGCACGTGATCTGACGGAACTGGGGAGCGTAGCCATGGAGGCTAAGAGGCTGCCCAGGCCCTCCTGTACCCTTCCTGGAGCTGCTGAGCTCTTTGTGGTCTGGGGAGCAGGGGCCAGCCTGGGGGTGGGGAAGGAGGAACTCCAGGCCCCTTCCGGCTAGTTGCTGGCCCCCTTGGCCTGATGTGTGAGCACACGAGCAGGGGCAGAGATGGTTGTGGAAAGTGAGTTAATGACCCTCTGAGCCCAGAGGGCAGATGTGATCCCAGAGAGAGTCCTGGTCCAGAGTTTGGGGAGAAACAGGATCAGGAAACAAGATCAGCAGACATCTCGAGTGGTGGATGTCAGTTTGCCAAGCGGTGATGGGGAAGGGTGTCGTAGGCAGTGGGAACAGCAGAAACAAAGGCACAGAGGCTTGAAGGAGAACAGCTCCCAGAGCTGGGCTCCCCATCCCGTGGTTCTGCTCACCTTGCAGATGGGGAACAATCAGCAAGGCTTTCCGGCATACTTGTTCTACGCCTAGCACTTGATGAGGCACTTGAAGAAATCTCTCTTTAGGGATTATATAATCTTCATGGTTTGGTAATTCCCCTCCACTGGGCCCCAGATTCCTCTCCTTCTCCCTCCTCCTTCAGCCCCTCTACCTCTTCCTGTTTCTCCTCCAGCTCTGGGTGCTCCTGGGCAAGACCTTTCTTCCCTCTGGGACTCATCTCTAACGTGGATGAATTTGTCAAATGGAAAGATCTTAGATTCTAAGGGTCTAAGTGAGGTGGGCTGGAGTTATCATTGGAGTGTGTGTGTATGAAGGGTGGTAAGTGGGGATGAGGGTGGGAGAAGAGAAATAGTCTGAGCTCCAGTTTAAGGGTTATGTAAACCATCAGTAGACAGGACTTACCTGTACAGTTGTGCAGGTTGAGTACTGCACAAGAGTGCCTGGCAGAGGTGGAAGGTGAGGGCTGAAATCCAGCCCCTTCTTGCCTTACCAAACCAAGTACTTGGGCCTGAGCTGTACCACCTGAGGAAGGACTGCCTTTTCCCTTAGCAGAGGCCCTAAAGCCTGCCTAGAGGCACAAATGATGAAACAGAAGAAGAGCAGGAGCCCAAAGGGGATAATGGAATAGATACCTTGTTGCTCATCCTTAGAACCTATAATTGAAATGCCTGTGTCAGGCAGGGGGCATTCAGGGAAAAATAAGACACAGCCCTGGAAAGCGCATGTCTGCTGGGGGAGACAGGGGCAAGCACCCAGGAGATAAAGCACAATGGCGTCTTTGTTAATAGTCACGTAATTAGGTACAGTCGAGTCGGTTCCGGCTCATAGCCACCCTGTGTACAAAAGAAGGAAACACTGCCCAGTCCTGTGCCATCCTCGTAATTGTTGTTATGCTTGAGCCCATTGTCATAGTGACCATATTTATTTGAGTGTCAAATCAGGACGCAGTGTATGCAAGTACTAGAGTACATACAGGGCTCCTGAAATGGACGCTCTGACATTAGGGTTTTTCTTGTCCATTTGGGCGGTGGTCTTCAGTGGTTACAGCGGAGTTTTGTACAGAGCATGGTGGAGGCATTGTTGTTGTGTCTTGCATCGCCAGTCGCTATGTCTGTTCTCCATGGGGCCGGCTGGTGGGTTGGAACTGCCGACCTTTCAGTTAGCAGCCCAGTTTTTAACCATGGTGCCACCAGGACTCCTGGTGGAGGCAAAGAGAAGGTAAATTTCGCTGGGAGGACCAGGAAAAGTTCTCAGGGGACATCTTGAATGGCGAATGTCAGTTTGCCAAGCAGTGATGGGGAAGGGTGTCCTAGGCAGGAGGAATAGCAGAAACAAAGGCACAGAGACTTGAAGGAGAACAGCTCTCAGAGGAATGATGAGTACTGTGAGCCCCTATACAGGCTGCCTGGGAATTGGGGAGGCAAGAGATGGGGCCACTTTCCCCCCCGCCCTTGTCCGCTCGAAACCTTGAATACCATGCTGGGGAGTTTGGATTTTATCCAGCAGATACTGGGGAGTCATTGAAGGTTTTAAACTGAGGGAGTTATGTGGAAATTTGTGTTTTTTTTTCCTTTCATGGGCTCCCAAACCCTCCTCCCCTCACAGAGGTGATAAGGAGGAGGGACCGGAAGCGGGGAGGGGCTGGAGCCAGAAACCTTTTTTAGGAGGTGATTGTGATAGAGTCCCTAGGAGTTGGCATCGACTCCATGGCAACAGGTTTGGTTTTCCGGTTTTTGTAATAGCCCAGGGGAGGCGTGGACAGCACTGGGGGCTGGAGAGAAGAGAGACGGTGGTCAATGACTTTGCAGAGGGTGTCAGCATGTCTGGGAACTGGAGGGTGGGGGTGCTAGGATAATAACCGGTATGGGGTGCAGGCTCTGGGGAGGGAGGGTCTGGGGAGTGTCAATTTGGACAAGTTTGAAATACCTGTGACTGTCCAGTAGGAGATGTCATGAGGTGCTCAGAACTCAGGCAAGAAGGTCATAGGGCTCTGAGGAGATCAGTGAACTTGCTGGCGAAGCTGAGGGAGGCTGGGAGAACCCAGGGAAACTCCTTAGAGAATGAAAGGTCTGCGGCTAGAGGGAGCAGGTTTAAGAGGCAGGGGGTAGAGTGAGAAAGACTGAGAAAGAGAAGTCAGAAGGACAGGTGCATCGGGAGAGGGGAGAGTAGCAGAGGTCAAAGGTACACATGGATATGAACAGGTATGTTTTTGTCGGTGCCTAGAAAAAGGACTGGAAGGCTACATACAGAGGGCTAGCAGTGGATACTTCCGAGATGAGCAGTAGGTAAATGGGACTTCATCATCTACTTGGTATTCTTCTACATAATTTGAATATTTTACAGTGAGAATATATTCATGTATCATGTGCAGTTTAAAATTTACAACAGACAAGAACTAATCTAAATGTCCATTGACATGACATTTGCATCAGTGGAATACTACACAGCAGTGACAGTGAATGAATTAGAGTGCCCGTAGCGGCATGAATTTACCACTTATCAGTTTGATGTACTGTGGTGGCTTGCGTGTGGCTATGATGCTGGAAGCTATGCTCCCCCCGTATTTCAAACATCAGCAGGGTCACCTATGGTGAACAGTTCTCATCAGAGCTTCCAGACTTAGAGTAGGAAGAAAGGCCTGGAGATCTACTTCTGAAAAGTAGCCAATTAAATCCTATGGATCACAGAATATTATTCAAGGCTTCCACTTGCCTACTTTGGGCGCATCATCAGGAAGGACCAATCAGTGGAGAAGGGCACCATGTTTGGTAAACTGGAGGGCCAGCAAAGGTAAGGGAACCCCTCAATGCGATGGACTGACACAATGGCTGCAACAATGGACTCAAACATACCAGGCCCAGGACCAGGTAATATTTCTTTATACATAGGGTCACCATGAGCTGGAGCTGCCTTGACAGCAACTAACAACAACACGAATAAAACTCATAAAACATTTAGCATAAAGAGCAAGTTGCAGCGGGATACCTACTACTCAATATGATACCATCTCTCTAGTATTGAAAACCATGGAAATCATACATCCATATTGCATACGGATGCATACACATGTAGCGACAATGTAAAAATATTCATGGGAATAATTGATAAATCCAGGAGAGGGCTTACTTATGGAGAAGGAAGGAGGCGGGATGGGATTCAGGAGGGGCACACGGGCTTTCAATGTTCTCTGTAATCATTTATTTCTTTTTTTTTTAATTTTTATTGAGCTTTAAGTGAAAGTTTACAAATCAAGTCAGTCTGTCCTACAAAAATTTATATACACCTTGCTGTGTACTCCTAGTTGCTGTCCCCCTGATGAGACAGCACACTCTCTCCCTCTACTCTATATTTTCATGTCTATTTGGCCAGCTTGTCTCCCCATCTGCCTTCTCATCTCCCTGCCAGACAGGAGCTGCCCACATAGTGTCATGTGTCTACTTGAGCCAAGAAGCTCACTCTTCACCAGTATCATTTTCTATCTTATGGTTCAGTCCAATCCTTGTCTAAAGAGCTGGCTTTGGGAATAGTTTCTGTCTTGGACTAACAAAGGTCTGGGGACCATGACCTCCAGGGTCCTTCTAGTCTCAGTCAGTCCATTAAGTCTTGTAATCATTTATTTCTTAAGCTAAGCAGTGAGTGTTCAGATTTTGTTGAACTACTGTCTAAACATTTTTTCTTAATATTAGTTGATTCTACTATTATTATAATTATTTTATCAAATCTCTTTTTTTTCTGCCATTTTAACATTTTTTACGTGTACAATTCAGTGACATTAATTACATTCTTCAAGTTGTGTGACATCACCACTATCCATTTCCAGATTTTTCCATCATCCTCAACACAAACTCACAGCCCCCTAAGCAATGACCTCTTTCCCCCTCCCTCCCACTTCTGTTGTCTTTGTTGAGTGGATTCTGACTCATGGCGACTCTTGTGTGCAGAGTAGAACTGCTCAATAGGGTTTTCAAGTCTGTGACCTCTCAGAAACAGATGGCCAGGTCTATCTTCTGAGGCACCTCTGGGTAAGTTCGAACAGCCAAACTTCCATCTAATAGTCGAGCGCTTAACTGTCTGCGCCACCCAGGTAACCACTAATAAAATTTGCTTTCTCTACTTTTGCCTATCCTAGATATTTCATATAATTAGGATCATACCATATTTATCCTTTTGTGACTGACTTATTTCACTGACATAGTTAATGCATTTTTAAAGAAAAGACTAGAAGAGAAATGTGAAAAATCATGGAGGAGGGGGTCTTAAGAAAGAGAGAAGGGTCTGCAATACCAAATGAGGTAGAAAGTCCTGCAGTGTGGAAAGGGGCAGGGAGGCAGGTTGTACTGGGGTAGGAAAGTGCCCATTGGTGTATTGGGCCCATGGGCAGAGGGTCTGCTTTGTTTTCCTGCTCCGCGTCCTGACAGGAGAGGTGAGAAAACCCAGTATCAGCCAGCAGTCCATCTGGGGCTTTCCTGGTGGGAAACCATGAGTTAAGCATGGAGGTTCTTTGATGTTGTTGATGAGGACACCATGAAGCTGTATTCACTGACAACCAAGAGTAAATGGGGCCACCATCCTGGGAGAGACTCGTTGGAGGACATGAAGTGGTGACCCTGGGAGAAGCCCCCAGCAGTCAATGCTGCTGGAGGTATAGCTTGGCCCTGAGGCAGGGGGATGACCATGCTGACTTTGGCAGGAGCCAGTGAGTCTCCGTTGCCCAGGGGCGGGTGGGCGAGGACAATGTTGAGGCTTGAAGCTTTGGGGAGGCAAAAGCCAACCCTGGTGCCTGGGCAGGGCAAGCGGGTGATGCCTGGGCTTGGTTGACTGCAGGCTGAAAGATGCAGTGCCAAGCGGGCAAGGGGCTGCCAGGGCTGGAGATCAGAGGAGTGGATGGGGGAGGGCCGGGCAGTGTCAGGGCTTGAAGCGGAGGCTGCCGGGGGCAGGGTGGCGGTGGGGCAGAGTGAGGGGGCTTAGTGAAGCGGGATGAGGAAGGTGGATGGGAGGAAGTGGGCATTGCCAAGGGAGCAGTGGGAAAGAGCCAGTGTCAGCCTGGGGCTGGGAGGGAAGGGGATGGGACCCATATCTCATTTGGTTTTGTGACAAAAACAGATGTATCTGTTGGTAAGTTGTAAAACCCTGGAGTTTCAGGGGTCAGAGGGTCCTCTGGGGTCATCTTTTCTAATCCCCTCTTTTGTTCAGAGGGGGACACTGATACCCAGCATGGGGACTGACCTTCCAAAGCCACTCAGTGAGCCCAGTGACAGGACCAGGACTGGACCGCCCGTGGGCCCCTCCCACTCGTGTCCAGATCTGTACCACCACATGTGGGCTGGGGGGTGGGGAGCTGGGGGATGAGATGGCATAAGAGCGAAGGGCCCCAGTGTTGACCACAGGGAGCCAGTGATACTGTGAAGAAGATGAGGCCCAAACATCCAGACCCAGCTGGCAATGGGAGGCCAGGGGGGCATGTGCCGGGCAGCAGCAGAGTGGACCTCCTGGGAGCTGGGCCTTTGTGGGTGGGAAGTCCCATGGAAGCTGTAGCCTTGGAAGAGTTCCAAACAGTGGGGAGGCATCTAAATCTGTTAAGAGTTTATTTTCAGTGGAAATAAAATGTCCCACAGTATTAAGAAAGACTTTGAAAGAAAAAAAATATAGATCATGAAGGGTGGGACTATTGCTAGGTGTCTGCAGCTGACCTTGTTTATGCTGTTGGAAGGAAGCCTGAGTGCAGGTCTTCTGAGAAGCAGATAGAGTTAGAGCTGAGGGCCTTCTCTTGGCTTTCTTTAACTGCAGCCCCACAAACACACATTGCAGGCCAAGGTCAAAGGTCAATTGGGACATGCTCCTGGAGAACATGGATCCACCTCCTTCTACAGTGGAGCTGACTGACCCAAGGGAAGTTACATAATCTCCAACAGAACAATCTTTGGGAAATTGCACTTATTTCCAAGATGTATTTGGGGCCTCTTGCATGTGACTCTAAGAGGGTGTTGCCTGAACGAGGATACGCCAGCGGGTGGTGAGTGGTCCTGTGACGGGTGCTCAGGGAGTGGGCCTGGCTGGGCAGGGATCTGTCCTGTTGTCCTCTGGCCAGGGGAGGGGCCTGCAATGGCTTGAACCCCTAGGCCCTCCCTTCCTCCTGTTTGGCCTGGGCTGCTTTGGAAGGGCGGCCCACCATTGGGGGGGAAGGGTGGGGTGGCTGGCAGTTCCCGGGGGCTGCAGGACGGGACCCATTTAGCCTCCACAGTCATCTGACCCCTGTGACTCAGGCCTGGCCCTGCCCGTGGAGGGCACTGTGCCAGTCTGAGCTCATCACCACTGCCCAGAGCAGAAGTGGTAAACAAGTTCACCCTCCACCTCCCACCCCTGAGAGGAAGCCAGGAGAGGGTGAGGTGGGGGCCCAAGCCATCTGCATAACACAGGTGCGCGTCATGAGTACCTACAGGGCACTGGGTGTGTGCTGGGTTCTTGCACGTGGGCGACACGCTCAAAAGAATTGTGTGCTTCACGCACATGTGTGGGGGTGCCCATGGGCAACCTTTTCCAGGGGTCAAGCTGGGCAGGGCTTATAGGAACAACGTCACCCCACCCCTGGTATCGGGGACCCAACAGTCTGAGATGCATGAAGCTGGGCCTAAGGACTGGAGGCCCCATGGAGCAATACCTGGTTTAACCTTCTGGATCCTGGCCTCCAGGTCCTCAGGCCGCATGGCTGAGACTCATGCACTTTGGGGTCCCTTATGGCCTCTGGGAGCTGCTGAGATGTGGCAGGAAAATATTCTTGGGATATTACTTCTGGCCTACCCTGGGCCTGCGGAACTTCTGAGAGGGCCCAGTCTTCCTCAGCAACCCATCTTGCTGTGGACCTCTGGCCCCTTCTTCTTTCCTTCCATATCACTCTCTCCCTTATACGTCCTGGCTTCTTTCTCCCTCTTTCATGCTTTCCTTTTCAGGTCTTCCTTTCCTTCTCTGCATCTCTCTCTCAACCCAGGTAACTGTCATTGCTACCTGTAACCACCAGATGGCACTAGCATACCACGTGTCCCCCTCCCGGGAGTCTCTCCTCTCTCTCTCCCCACCCCCCACCCCCACCCCCCCCACCCCATTCAACTCTTCACAGTAACCACACTCACCCAACACCTTCTTGGGATTTTAAACATGGAAGAAAACAGAAGCTGCAAAATACCAGCAGGACAAGGGTGGAGGCTCCCAGCTCCTGACTGAGTTGGCTCTAATCTTTCAGTCAGGGCAATACCTCACAAAGGGTGCTTGCCTTGCATACATGATAGAATTCACTGCTCACAACTCGGTGAAGGCCTGGCTATCACCCCCACCTTACACAAGAGGAGGAGGAAACCCAGGGAAGTGAAGTCACTTGCCCAAGGTGGGACAACCAATTGCCAGCTCTGCCAGTTCTCAAACCCTTGAGGTTCCTGGTGAGGGTGACAGGAAGATGGTGTGGGGCATTTGAGCACTTTCTCCTAGGCTAAGTCCATACCACTGTCTGATGTTATCTTGTTTTCATCTGAACCTGTCTCAAGATGCTCCTTTGCCCAGGGAGCTGCCCACAATTTCCTTGGCCCCCTGGGTCTTCTCAGAATTTAGACATCTGTACCCTAACATGTTTTTTTCCCTTTTGGTCTCTATGTATCCCCATATTGTCTTTTCTAATGAGGCTGAAGTGTAGAAGAGGCCACCCCTGCTCTCTGGGAGCCCCCAGGCTAATGGGAAAACACAACCCTGCCCCAGGAGCCAATTGAATGAGTTAGACAGAGGCACAGCCTTCTGGGAGCCCCCACTAGGACAGTGTTGACCCTCAGTTAAGTGAAGCTATTCAAAGCAGGCTTCCTGGAATAGTCGGAGTATGGGACCAGGGAAGGTAGGCTGAGTGAGGGCAGTGCCCTCCATCCATGGTGGTTATCAGGCCAGGAGCTGCTCAGTGATCCTCACGTGTGTGAGTAGGGGGTATAGGGCTGCTGCGGCTCTTAAGTCAGAGAAGCGGACCACAGTGGCCCAAACTTGGGCTAAGCTCCCCCTGTATCCCTTCATCCTACCCCTCTCTGGGGCCCTCCCCACTGGGAGGCTTGCTGTGCGCTGGGGACAGGAGGGCCAGGGTGGGGTCCCTTCCCCAGGGCCTGAGCAGGATCCTGAGCAGGGCTGTGGCAGTGCCCAGGAGCCAGAGAGGAGCCGCCGCCCCCCCACCCCCTTGGGCCCCTCTGTAATTAGGGCTATTTTTAGGCCCCTCTTCCTTCCTATTTCAGGCCTCTGGACTCGGCCGGAGAGTGGGCCGTCCTGGGCCGCGGGCTGGAGCCGCTAAACTGGGCCGCGGCGTGGGAGCTGCAGCCACAGCGCAGACCACAGGCTGGGGCGGAGTCCTGGCGGGGGAGGGGAGCCCAGGACGTGGCCGGGCCTGGGGCAGGGCCGGTGGGGGCGTGTCTTGGCCCATCTGACCCCTCCCTTGGCCCCTCCGGGAGCTGCCTGTGTCCCCAGTCCTCGGCCTGCATCTGTATGTCCAAGATTGTGCAAGCCCAGCACCTTCAGGACAGCGTCAGCCCCAGGCGGGAGGGGCGCCCGGAATGTTCACAATCAAGACCAACGTTTATTGAGCGCTTACCGTGGGCCGGGTTCCTTCCCAGCACTTCAGGCGCAGTAGCTTATTTACTGCTTACAACAACCCTACATGGTCGGTGCCATTTTACCCCTCTTACAGCTCAGAAGTAGTCCATTTTTCATGTACCAAGCTCGGTCACACATGGCCTGCCTTTAGGGAGCATCTTTGTCTTTTGGGGGTTACTGGGAAGGAGAGGCCATGGCTTCTCCCCCGTCTGTTTGGAGGCTTCACTCGCGGGTCCCATTGGCCTGACCTGCATGTTCCCAAGCAGCCATCTGCTGACAACCTGCCTGTCCAGTGTCCAACAGTCTTGTCCTGCAGGCGGAAGGGTGGGTCTCACCCAGGGTCTTACCCAGCTGGTTCCAGTTAGGCACAAGAAAGCTAGCGAGGGTATATTTAGCCTGGTTTCTGGAGGAGCCAGAGGTCTTTTATCCTTGGAGGCGCTGGCCGCAGCAGGACTAAGCTTGCCAACACTGGGCTCATGGGCACAGGGCGGACAGGATCCAGAGCAGGGAGTGGGGTCAGGGGGAGGAAAAGGGGTACGTGTGGCCTGCATGTCTCTGGGGCAGGAGGCAAAAGTGGCTATGCCAGCCAGGGCAATGGCTGCTGGACTGCTGTGCTCAGCATGTGTGCCTGCAAGCTTGAGGGCTCCCCCAGGATTGGAGGGCAGGCCTGGGGGAGACCCTGTTGCCTGCCCCCTCCTACCCAGGCCCAACCTCAGCCTAGCACTCCCTGTCCAAGACCTGGGGCTCCTTCTCTGGGGCTCAATCCTGGCCAGGAGCCTGGGAATCTGTTCTTAGTAGGGAGGGATGGACAGGGGGCACAATTCAAGGAACAGAAAGGGGGTGGCCTTTCTGTTCTTTCTCAGAGACTACCACTTTTGGGCATTCAGGTGTGGAGAAAGTGGGAGGGTTGGGGGCACACAGAGAGACAATAACACGCTACATGTGTGCTGGGATCCAAGTAAGAGTGCACGCGTGTTTAGCTCGTTTGTGTACAGTGATTGAGCGCTTGTGTGACGGGGCCTGTGGGCAAGGACCCTATGGGGTGTGGGTCATTATGCATGTGAGATGACCTACTCGTGACCATGGCGTTGCCCCTTTGTGGGTGATGAGGACAGCGTGTGACTGCATCCTGTTTCTGGGGGCTGCCTATGAGTACGATGGTAGACGAGTTACTACAGCTGTTTTAAACAGTACAACTGTGATCTTGTGGAGTTGTGTAATTATCCCCTGGATGTTGGTTCTGTGTGTGAGACCGTGAGTAAACACCCTTGTGAATGTGGACTTCTGGACTCTGGTCCCATGTGTGTGTGGACTGGGATTCTCGGTGTGACTGGGTATGTGAATATGTAGCTTCCCACTGCAAACAAGGCCTGCTCCCACCGAGGTTCATGCCCCATTGCCCTCCCAGGGACCCCCGCCCCAAAGCCGCAGGCCCTCTGGGCCTGAGGGAGGGAACCCTAGAAATCTAAGCGCCTGTCTCTCCCCTAATCCTCTCACCCCCACTCCCTCAGACCATCCCCACAGACAGCAGGCTTCTACCTGCCCCAGGGCGGGAGGCAGGGAAGAGAAAGAGGAGCCCGCCCGCCTGCCCGCCGCCCCTCTGTCGTCTCCGTGCTCAGACAAAGAGCTCACCCTGGTCTCTGTGGGCGTCTGCGAGACGCTGGGGGGATTAGCTGCCCGCACCGCCCTCTCCCCACCTCGTGCCAGCCCACCCGGCTGGCACCAACACCTCTGAGCCCAGGGGCGGTGCCCTCACCACAGCCTTTCCAGCCCAGAAGTGAGTGTGTGTGTGTGTCCTGTCCCAGCACTGTGGTGGGAGCACATACAGCCCCTCCAGGATTGCATCTTGGGGCACTCACCTCCACTGCTGGCCTGGGCCAGGTCTCTCCTTGGCATTGACGTCTCCAGCATGCCAGCGTGTGCTTGGCTGGCCCACATCTTTGTTGGTACCCCTGTGACTTTGATGTCTCATTCCCTGTCCTTGCGCTCCCTTCCCCACTGTTGACTGCAGCTCTCTCTCCCGTGTGCCTGGGGGAGGGCAGAAGAGGTAGAGGGAGGGGGCTCTCCTCAGGGAGGGCTCAGCACAGCCCAGAGCTGTCTGTTTCAGCACGGGGTCCGGTCCAGAAGGAACGACCTCAGTGGAGGAGATTGGGAATGACATTGGGTCTGTGTTGTTCATTCTGAGGAGCTACGTGTAGCTTCTCCTCCATCAGGGACGGTGATTAGTGTGGCCAGTGACTTTTAACACTTTCTTTGTATTGTGTAAAACCAGAAGTGATGCTTGAAGTCCTTTCACGTTTGCTCTTACAGATTTTCACAACAGAAGGGTTAGGTATTACTACTATTCCCATTTCAGAGGTGTTAAACTGAGGGTCTGAGAAATTAGGGGGTTTACCTGAAGTCATAGCTGATGAGCAGTAGAGTCAAGAATGGGACCCAGGGTCCTGCACTTAAGTGTCAAGAGAGACCCTTTGGATAATTCCTGTGGCCAGGACTCTGCCTCCCCAACACCCTGTTCCCTATACCCTTGAAGAATCTACTCTCTTGGGAAACTCTGGAATGGAGATGAGCCAGTGGGAGGTGGATAAGATGACCTGGCCCCTCCCTGAGTCACGTGGCTGCCTGTGCCACACCCCATCCTTATGCAATCACAGCCCCATTCCAGGGACAGTTTTTGCAGTCCATCCCATGCTTTTGGGGGTGCTTTATGGAAACCCCCTTCTTCCTGCCAAATGGGTGGGGATCTACTTTGTTTTTAAAGGCCCCTCCATATTTTTCTTTTATAAAAATGTTATTCTGTAGCAGGCCACCCTGCTGGGGATGAGGCCTGTCTCCTTTTGTTTTGTCTTCAGTGGAGGTAGTGAGGCACTGGCCCCATCCCTTCCACAGGAGTATGCTGCAAAGAAGGAAGCTGGAATTTCTCAATGACTTTTTCAGTAATGGCTACTATTTCTCAATGACTGGAAGAGGCCACGGAGGTTAGAGATCTGGCTCAGTGCCCTGAATATAAGAAAGGATCAATAAATGTAGATGAACATATAGTTGTGCGTGGGTAGATAAAATATAGAAGTGGGTGAATGCTGAGGTGAGTGGGTGGGTGGATGTATGTGTGGGTTGGTGGGTGGATAGATGGATGGATGGATGGATGGATGGATGGATAAATGAACAGGTGGAGTGTGTGGATGGGTAAGTGGGTGGTATTTGGATGGATGAATGAATAGGTAAATGGAAATGTGGGTGAATGGTTGAATAGATGAATTATTGGGTAGATGGATGAATGGGTGCTTTGAAGGAAGGAAGGAAGATAAGAATGAGGGATGGAAGGATAGACGGATGGGTAGATGGATAGGTGAATGGGAGAGTGGATGGATAAGTGTGTGAAAGAATTTATGGTGCAGAGTTTTGGGAGCTTGGAGGAACCTTTAGAAGACAGGCTATGCATAGGGAATGAGTTTTTCACAATTACCTTGGCTTTTTTGGTCAGCTGTCAATCATCTGGATCTAGGGAGAGAAACCATGTTATGAAAAAATCTATAAATGTCTGAGCATTTGTGATATGTCAGTTACACACAAAGGTATAGATCATCATGGGAGGTTGGCTCCTTGCTCTGACTTTCCCCCTGGCCTGTTATCATCTTCATCCCAAGCAGGGGAAGGACAGCATCTCCTCCCAGGTAGGTGAGGAGTGCAGAAGGAGCAGGTGTGTACTCCCATATCTCACCGGCAGGCTCACACCTCCCCTAGGGGCAGGGAAAAGTGAGTGGGCCCTCTGAGGCTCTAAGGCTGCTCCTTCCTGCTTCCCTACACTTTAGTCAGCAGTGGACGGGCCCAGAGTCACAGAGATTAGCCTGACATATGTGAGGTGGTGTGAGGAAGATGAGAAATTGATAATGGCAAAGCTGCCCTGAGAACAGAGTGAACATGGACAAATACACCTCGTGCACTACCCCAGGTGAGAGGAGGCAGATGGAAGGTGCAGTCAGACTCAAGGAGGTTAGATGCCAGGGTATTCATGTGCGTCATGGGGACACGTTTGGGGTGGGCTGTGGAATCATTCATCGGTCCCTCTGTAGGTGCCAGCCCTATTCCTGGGTGCAGGAGGACTCTGCTCTGGGGGAAAACCTTCCCTTATGGGACTCTGGATGGACTGGCTTTCCATGACAGTTATAGGAGCCTCCTGCACCTGCTGGATGCTAGGCACTTTACATACATTATTATGTTCAAATCTTACAAGGTAGGGATTATTTCCCCCATTTTACAGATAAGAAAACTGAAGCTCAGAAAGACAATGTGCCCAGCATTACCCATATAGGAGGCCATAACATCAGGCTTCCTATTCAAGCCTGCCTGGCTTCTCTGCTTCATGCTGCCTCTCATTTCTGAAAGCACCACCCCTCGCTGCAGTCTCAGGTCCAGCTGGGGAGAACGGGTTCAAGGAGCAGCAGCCAGAGATGTGGCAGCTTTAAGGACACATCAGAGAAATGTGGGGCCCCCAGAGAATGAGAAGGCTAGAGGACATGGAGATGGGCCAAGTGCTTCCAGGGCTGTTGTGCAGAGGCCAGCTGGCCTCTATCTGAAATAAGAGGCAGCTTGAAGGACTTTCTGGTCTAGAAGGGTGTGGAACTCTGGAATGGGCAGAGGAAGGAGGGCATAAAGACAACTTTTTTGGAGAAACCATCCTCTGGTGGTATCAGTGAATCCAGCTGGCTGACCTGAGGCAGAGGATTACTGGGGTCCTCCGAGACATTCCCCTGTAGCCTAAAGAGGCTAGAATCCCCTGCCTGGCTGCAAGTTCAGAATCTTGAGAGCTGGAGTTTACCAGATCCAAGAATAGGGAAATGATGAGAACTAGTGCTGAGATACTAAAGCCAGAGAGGTTCGGAGCCAACCTCACGATCAAGACACATTTTCCAGGAGATGGGAGATGGTGGCTACAGGAACCAAGTCAGGGCTGTCCCTGAGGCCAGAAGCCTGCCATGCTCCTGGGGGTGCTGAGAAGGGAGTGGGGCTAGAGCCCGAGCCTGAGCCCCAGGCCTCTGCAATGACCAGGTTGCTCCAGACCTCTGGCCAGTCTTGAGCAGCGGTGGAGCAGCTGGGTGGCTGGGGTGGGGTGGAGGCAGCGATTGTGTGGTCCAGGTGGGATGAGCAGAGGGTGGCCCCTCCTGTCTCCCCTCTGGTCTCTCCCCTGCTGGCCTCCCCTCCTCTCCCTTTGATGCGCTCTCACCACAGACTTCAAACAGGCTGCCCTCTGCTCCTGCCGCCCGCTGCCCTCAATAATTAGAGCCTCTCTCAACCTCTCTGGGCACAGCCACTCGCCCTCGCTCCCTTCCTGGCTCTCTGACTCTGGCTCCTGTTTATCTCTTTCCTTTCTCTCCTTTTCTTTTTCACCATACCCCTTCTTTCCCTCTGTTCCTGGCTCTTGCTCTCTTTATCCCTCTCTCCTCCCTCTCTTGACACGGTTCTGTCTTTTCTACTTTCTCTTTCTGTCCCCATTGCTTGGGTCTGTTCTCTCCCTCTGAGTCTTGACTTTTCCCTCTCTTTATCACTGTGTCTTCTTCCATGTCTATCAATCTCTTTGTCTCCCTCTCCTTTCTTCTCTTCCTCCCTTCCCTTTAATGTGATTTGTACCCTCCCCTCCCGGAGCCTGGGATTGGGTTTCCACTCCCTCCGCCTAGCAGCCTCCCAAGCAGGAGCTGAGCCAGCTTAGGGCTGGGCTGGCCTTCTCCTGGCCAGTGCCCTCCCGGCTCCCAGGGGCCTGAGGGAAGAGGCAGCCCTAGTGCCTTCCCACACCCCATGGCCTCCTCCAGGCTCTTCCCAGTTTGCGTTTTTCTGGCCTTTTCCACCCAGAGGGCCACTTCATGGTCGTATGGGAGGTGGTACCATCTCCATTCTCTTTCCCAGGAGAAAAGTGGTCAAGCCCAGGGCTTCTCCATGGCCTGATGGGAAACAGGGGATCAGGGACCCCTCAAGTTTCCCCCTCCCCCACCCCAGGACTCTGGGCCTGAGCAGGACCTTGTCTCCCCTGCAAGGGCCCAGGCATCTCTGTTAGTGCCTGCCAGTCAGGAGTAGGGTTTCCAGCCCCTCTGGAGGAGAGGCTCCCACCCCCTTTCCTTCCTCCCCAGGCATCTGGCACCTTGGACTCAGGCTGTCTTGGGGAAACTCATGTTGAGGGGCAAGGGCCTTGAGCAGTGACTGGTCTGGCTAGACCCTCAAGGCTGGGAGGGCCGAGGTGAGCCCTTCCTTGACACTGGGGCTGTGGACTGGTCCTTAGCCTCCTGAACTAGACTTTCCAAGGACACCGTGAGGAGGGGATGGTAATGAGAAAGACATGACTAACCCTTGGTTGGACACAGTGTTTTCCAGTTGTCAATACCCTTCCCTGGTCACATGGGAGCCTCATGACATCCAACAAAGTGCATGGAAGGAGATGGCCACATCCTTCTTACAGAAGAGGACACTGAGGCATGAGGCACCTCCCAGGTGCTCCTGCAGGGCCTTTGCCGCTGAGCCATGTGGAAGTCAAGGGAAGCCTCCCCCGTGAGGCCTGGGTAGGTCTGACCAGTTTTAGGTGACAAAGGTGGGTGTCCGCTGGATGAATGGGAGCTGGGATGCTGAGGAGCTACAGCAGGGACTCCACATTGGGCATCTCTGGGAAGGCCCCTCGGGAGACCATCCCTAGGGATGCTCAGAGGATTGGGAGCTGGAAAGGCTGGGGAGCACCCCCTCTGAGTTTGGCCAGATCTGGGCCTGAGTAGGTTTGGCCTTGCAGCCTAAGGATGTGTGACGGTGTGTGTGACTGCCTCTGAGTGTGAGTACATGCATGCGAGTGTGTGTACACATGAAAGTGTCAGTGTGTGAGGACGTGTAAGTGGATGTATGTACCTGAGCATGAATGACTGTGGGTGTGTGAGTGTCTGTGCTTGTGCGTGTAGGCATGGATGTGTGAGTGTGTGTCCATGTGTGTGTGAGTGAGGGTTTGTGACCTTGTAGAGTTGTGTGTGCTGTTATGGTTATCTGAGTGCACACGATTGTGGGAGATTGTCTCGAATGTGAATGAGTGAGAGTGACTGTGTCAGCGTCTGAATTCTGAGTGTGTGTGACTGTGTATGCATTGACTTGGGTCTCGGGGGGGGTGAGAAAATATATGTAAATGTGAATATAAGTAAACATGAGTGACAGCAGATGGAAATGTATGTGTGTACGTGTGTGTGCGTGAGCATGTTGATATGCAAGCATGTGTATCTTCCCCACGTTTTCTCCCCATCTCTAGGGTTTCCGTGCTTCGTTCTCTCTCCTTTTCTACCTCTTTCTGCCTCAGTTTCCCACTGATATTTTGGGGAGACTCCCTCCTCAGCAGCCCAGAGGGCATGTGATGAGACTCCCTCTGGCCTCTCCTCAGGGGGGTGAGATCACTCAGCTTCTGAGGAGAAAACAGGGTCCTTAGCAGTGGGGAGCGGGAAGGACTGGGCCAGCTGAGGCCCTGCCACCTTCTTCAACATCTGGTTCATCTCCCCCTTAGCCCCACACCCTCCCTCCCTGAATCCTGGAGATCGAAGCCTGCCAGACTGGTCTCCTCTCTGACATCAGTGGCAGGGAGGGCTGCAGATGGAGGGGAAAATTATAGCTGGAGGAACTGTCAGGTCATCCCTGAGTTCAAGCTGAGACACTGGACTAAGGGCTGTTGTGAGGAAGATCAGCAGGACAGGAAACCCTGGGGGTGTCAGGGACCTGCCTATGCCCAGGTGGCCTGCTGGGCTGCAGCCTTAAAAAAAAACAGGCCCAAAGAAACTCAGTGACCGGTGGGTAGGCGGGATCAGGTTCCAGGCCTCTCCCTCTTCTCACCATCCTGACTTCCTCCCTGACCTCCAAGTCATGGACTAGCTGTGGCTGTACATGCTCTGGGCCTTGTCCAGAATAAGCCAGGGCTGGGGCTCACAAAGGAGCCCTGGTGGCGCAGTGGTTAAAAGCTCAGCTGCTAACCAAAAGGTTGGCAGCTCAAATCCACGAGGCGTTCCTTGGAAACCCTGTGGGGCAGTTCTGCCTCGTCCTATAGGGTCGCTATGAGTTGGAATTGACTTGACGGCAATGGGTTGTTTTTTTTTTTTTTTCATTTTGGGGGCTCCCAATACCTGAAACTGGGGATCCTAGGAGCCCTCTGACTGGTTCCAGCCTCAAGGAAGAGGGAAGTAGTGGGTGTGACCAAGAATAAGTGGACTTGGAATTAATCCTGGGGGCAATGGTGGCTCACTGGTAGAATTCTTGCCTTCGATGTGAGAGACCTGGCTTCCCAGGCAGTGTACTTCATGCACAGCTATCACTCATCTCCCAGTGCAGGCTTTTGTAGTTATGATGCTGAAGTGCTTCCAGTCTAAGATGGATTAGAAAGAAAGACCTGGTGATCTACTTCCAAAAATTAGCCAATGAAAACCCTACAGAGCACAACCAGTCATGGGACTTGGGCAGCGTTTTGTCCTGTTGTGCATGGGGTTCCCATGAGTTGTGGGCCAAATCAACGGCAGCTAACAACAACAGAATTAATCCTGATGGTAGAACCTCCCTCCTCCCTCCATTCCTGCCTTGGTAGAAGATCAGGGTTTTGGAAGGCTAAGATAGGACCCTTTGTCCAGTGTTGAAAGCTCTGTCTCACACTCAGCACCATCTTGTGTAGGAATTGCTCTCATAGCTATATTTGACATTGGCACAAACACATGTCGGATAAGAACTGCTCCAGTTTGTGAGCACTTTACAGTTTACACATTCCCACACTTGATCCCATTTTGAGCGTCCTGGCAACTCTGAGACCCAGGCAGGATTACCCAGGTGATCTCATTGAATCTGCATGAGAGTAGGTATTATTATCTCCATTTTAGGGGTGAGGAGCTGAGGCCTGGGAGGTGGAGAAACTCCCTCGAGGTCATGCAGCTAGGGAGCTGGCACAGGTGGGCTTCAGTCTCTCAGACTCCTAGGAGGACAAAGCCAGAGGGGGAGTTTGGAACTTGGAAAAGGGCCTCCAAAGCTCTCAAAGATCTTGTAGGTGAAGAGGCCTGTTTCTTCTGCAGCGCTGCTGGGTTCGAACCACCAACCTTTTGGTTACCAGCCGAGTACAAACCATTTGTGCCACCCAGGGACCTTAGGTGAGGGGTTGTTAAGTAGAAAATTTACTCAGTAAGAGCTGTGAGCCTTGTTGCCTGCATCCAGCTCCTGCTCCAGGCAATTAGCTGTGTGACTGTGGGCTATTACTTAACCTCTCTGTGCCTCCATTTTCTAATCTGTTAAAAGGGAATGGCAATAGTGCCTTCCTCATACCTTGCTGTGAGTATTAAATGAGTTAATGGGCATATAGCACTTGGAGCAGAGAGCCATGAGTGGCCACACTAAGCTATGCGTGTTTGTGCATTAACACTGGTGGCTCCTAACTGGTACCCTCTTCTCCCTTTCTAACTACCCCACACCTCTACCGACCATCTTCATTCTGAGGAATGAGTAATGCTGCCTGGAGGAATGAAATGGGCCTGTGACCTGCCTGGGCAGGGACCCTCGTGTGCCCCGCAAGCTGCCAGAAGCCCTTTTCCATCTCTTGCTGTGGCTGGTAGCTGGTAGATGCCTGATGGACGAGAGGTACGCGTGTTTGAGTAAGATGGGGGAACAGGGTTGAGATGGAAAGGTCTGGAAAAGTGATGTCAAATGGTGTGTTGCCTGTACTTTCTCTCTGTGCCTTCCTAATACTGGATGTGGCTCAGGGTGCAGCAAGAGAGACCAAGGTTAGACACGAAGAGGACTGACTCTTTGTCTGGACTGTAAGGTGAGAGAGGGTCTGTGGGTGCCAGGTGAGGAGGAGTTGGGGCGGGCTTTCAGAAGGAGGGTCTGGAGTAGCTGGGCTAAGAAGGAGAGGAGGGGTAGGCCACAGAGAGGAGGGGCAGGCTACAGGTGAGGGAATGGAATGATGGGTGGGTGGGAGAGGATTGAAACCCACTTGGGGGCGGGGCAGGCAGAGGGCAGGCCTGCAGGCGGAGGAGGCACAGCAGACAGATTGGTGGAGACAGCACACCACCCACGTGGGGAGATGAAAGCTTCTGGAGCGGCTCCTGTGCCGTGTGCCCTAATCCCCGCTCACTCCTGGAGAGGCTGGGGCATTCTCCCCAAAGCTCTAGGGCTCCCTAGTCTGCCCCCCTCTCCTCCCAGGAGCATGCCCCACTCACCCCAGCTGGATCCAGGGGTGGAACTGTGGGCAAGGGGCAGGCAGCACACAGATCAAAGGGCTAATCTCCTGGGTGACCTGGGCTGGGGGGTGTCCCAAGGCCTGAGAGGTGCACACCATTTCTTTTTCTTTTTTTTTTCTTGTACTTTAGATGAAGGTTTACAGAACAAACTAGGTTCTCATGAAACAGTTAGTACACATATTGTTTTATGACATTGGTTAACAAACCCACGACATGTCCACATTCTCCCTTCTCTACCTCAGGTTCCCTATTACCAGCTTTCCTGTCCCCTCCTGGCTTCTAGTCCTAGCCCTTGGGCTGGAGATGCACGCCATTTCTGATGCTAGGCAGCAGGCAGCTGAGTGAGAGGGGGCAGGACAGGACCACACTACAGAAAAAGGGGACTGTCTCCCCATCAGAATTAACCAATAGAAAAGTACCCATGCCCTTCTCTCACTTCCTCCCTCTTTCCTTTCTCCTTCCTTCCCTTTTACTCTTTTTTCTAGCACTGAGTACAGTGTCTGACACATAGAAGGCATTCAGTCATCACTTGAATTTACAAGCAGAGCTAAGAATGCAAACGTGGTGGCCCTTGCCGGTGAACTAATGCAGCAACTTGAGCTGGGAGGGTGGAGGTGGGGACAGGCATAGGGAGTTGGCCATGGGAGCAGGCTGAGTGGAGATGAAAGAGGAAACTTCAGCTAGAGACCTAGTGAGGATGAGTGGTTTGTTCTCATCAGCTGAGACCAGGCAGGGAAAGCAATGGAAATGGGAGGACGGCTGGAATATGACTGGAGATGTGAATGAAGACCTTCTGTGATTTAAAATTAATCCTCACAAACAATTACACAGGGAAATAATTGAATGTGAAATTCCAGTTATGTCTCTGTAATTCAGTGCTTCCCACTCTTCGGCAGTGGGAATACCACCAATATGGAAACTTTAAAAAGTCTGTTGATTTGTTATCCACTCACTTTTTAAACTTAGCCCCACTACCTACTAGCCATGTGACTGGCGAGTCCCTTGACTCCTCTGAGCTTCTGTTTTCTCAGCCATGAAACGGGGATAATAATAGTATTTACCTTGTAGTGTTCTTCTGAGGATTAAATGAGTTAATATTTAAAAGTGGCTAGAAGAGTGTGTGGCACATAGAAAGCACTGTATACGTGTCTGTCAAATAAAACAAGTAAATTAATAATTCTAAGCAATAACATCTGTAAAATCATGGTTTGATGTTCCACTTATATTTTTCCCCACCCATAATAAAACAGAGAATTGTTAATTATTATATGTCTAAAAGCATCTTTCATACCGCCAAAGGGATACTTTCTCCCATTAGCCTTCCACCCCTGTCCATGTGCACAGGTATATTTTTATGCGGTTTATCACATCCTACTGTTATTCCCAACACCCTTTCCTGTGGGTATCATGGCAGCCTAAGTCCTTATTGGCCTCACTGTCACCATGGCTTTGCCAGAGTTCCCCTGCTGGGGGATGTCAGGGACCCCATATTTGCTGTTGAAAACGACCTCGGGAAGGACACCGATATAGGTGGGATCTCCATGCTGGGAATCTTTCCTCAGAGTGTCTACGCCAGAATCACAGAGATTCGATGCTCTGCTCCAAGTCCCTGGTTTCAATCTTCTACCTCTTATGAACCTGAAGACAAGGGAGTTGGGGTGGGGGGAGAGCCCTGGGAATTGGGAATAAAAATGGGATAATTCCAAGGCCTGGGCATGTTGCCTTCGGCTCACCTCTGAGTGCCTCCTATTTGATCAGCTTCAGGACTTTAATTTGCCTGTTGTTTGAGGTTAACCACCTTCATTAATGAGGCTGGGGATGGAGAGGGCAGGTGAGGGAGAGAATTCCCTGAAGGTGCGAGGGGTGTGATGGCTTTTCTTTGGAGGCCATAAGTGGGTGGGGGGGGCTGGGTATGTGAGGTGGTAGAGGCGGTGAAGGTGCCTGCCAGTGCACTGTCTCACGCTCCCCGGTCAGACCCATCGGAGGACAGCATGCATTCTCAGGCAGGTGAGGCCGGAGAGAATGCCTCCTAACCCGCTGCTCCAGCCCTACTTTCCCCCAGAGGCAAGGTTTCCCCATCGAATGCTGGAATTGCAGCAATAGGATTCAAGGGCAGACACCAGGGGAGACTTTACACAAGACCCGATGTGGGAAGAGGAGCCGATGGAGCATTTTTAGCTGGTGGGCAGCTTGAAGAATCTAGGTGATCAGTAATCCAGGGAATCCTCAGACTCTGTTGTGGGTTCAAGTCAGGATCAGAGTCTGAGAGAGGGCATGGCTGGGCTGCTTTCCCCAACTCGCAGGCTGAGGTCTACAGCCAGGTCTGTAGGAGAGTCAGTCCACTTCTCTGTCTCCACGTTCATGTTACATGCCTTGGTATGTGTGTGAGAGAGAGAGAACAGAGAGAGAGAGATGCCTCCTCCATGCACTAGGGGTTCCCCTACAGCAGGGCTGTGCCTCTCCTATAAACTGGGGGCTCCTTGAAGGCAGGGGCATCGCTGCCTATAGAGGGCGCTCACTCACTCAGCTCGGAGAAGGGCCCCGGGCTCTGAGCCTTCCACCCCCACTCTTGGAGCTGCCTCTCACCCCTCATCCCCACTGCCCTCTCTGTTCTCTGTCTGCCCACTCTCGCCTCCTTCTAGCGCACACGCACCACCAGAAGACTCCCTTTGAAGTCTTGCTGAATCGTGTTGTTCTTGTGACAAAGAGTAAACAGGCAACGAACACAGAGCCAGGGGTTGGGGTGGGGTAATGAGGCTTTTCCGGAGGAGGGGTCCAAGTGGGGCTCCCATCAGATAAGGCAGAATTTGCTGCCTCTCTAATGAGAAGCAGCAAATGAGGGACGCAGCTGGGAGACAGGTAGGCTCCGGCCTGGCTGCACACAGGGCACCTGCCTTCCCATCCTGGCTGGGATGGGCCCTATGACCATATGACCTCTAAGGCCCCTGAAGTCCTGGGTCCAAGAAGGCCTGTTGACAGTTCCTCTGACCTTCCCCAGGAGGCAGGTGCCATGGCCACATCTTTTACTCCCTGCAGAGCCACTGCCATGTTGTTAGAGAATGGATGCCAGGAGGAACTTTCCAGGTCTTAGGGGTACATGGCATTAAATGGGCCAGGTCAGGGCCTGGAGTGGGGCAGGGTTAGGGGATACCCCTGCTCCAGGCTTTGGGGGCTATCCTGCTGGCAGTAAATGAGGGCACAGGGGCAGGGGTACACAGGAGAGGGAAGGAGGCAGCTCAAGGGTTAGGAAGAAAAAGCATCTGAAGTCCGTCCATATTACACAATTAGCTCACCAAGCATCAAGGAAAAGGAATATGATTGGTCTTTTTCTGTTTTTTTTTTTTTTTTTTTTTCTTTTCCAGACATGAGGCTCAGGCCACCTAAAAATGTTGGGGAGAGAAAGGCCATTGGTGTAGTCTGCTAAGGCCTGGCTTCTTCAGCGATGACTGGGAAAGGTGACTTGTACCAATAGTCTTGATAGAAGGCAAAAGGTCACTTCCTCAGGGCTCAGAGGAGCTCATCCCAGGCATGTTCTTGCCTCCAGATGGACCTTGCTCCACCACTTCTCTAGGAAGCTGCCTGCAGTCGGGGTCCCTGGGCTTGGATCCTAGCATTTCCACTTGGTTACCGAGTGGTTTTGGCCAAGTGGCTGCCTCAGTTTCCCCATCTGTAAAATGATGATAATAATTACAGTGTCTACCTCATTGGGGGAAATGGATGACATAATTGCTGAAAAGCCCTTAACATAGTGCCTGGCACATAATAGGTTTTTTCAATGGCATTAGGGATTCCCCCAAAGGTCCCTTTCAAACCCTCATTTTTACAGCTCTCCTCTGGAAGTTCTTTCTGCTATCCTCCGTCATCTCTCCTGTTATCATGACAGAGTGTCACCTTTCCAACCCACTTAGAGAAGCAGAGCAGGGAGCATGTTGGCCTTTTCTAGCCTCAGTTTCTCTCTTTTTAAATGCTGCCTCCCCAATTGTCTCCCTCCCTGCTCCCCTCCCACCAGGCCTGCATGGTGAGATAATGTCTAAGAGATACTTGGAGTTACTTGGAGAAAGAGGCCAGACAGTGAGTGACCAGAGGTGATTATCTGGCATGACTAAAAGCAGTGGTTTCCCTCCCCCCAGCCTGGGGAGAGGGAGGGGGACATCTGAGGTCACGCTCCAGAAGGAACTTCCCAAGAAAGGATAGACCTGGGGAAGCCTAACTTGGGGAGAGGGGAAAGGAGCAAGCTGGAAACTCTTTGTTTCAGGTGAATTTTCACAGAAAAAAAAAAAAAAGCATCCCATTTGGGAGGAGCTTGGGGGGAGGGGGCTGGACAAAATGGCCTCACCGCTGTCTCCATTTTAAAGAGCCATCCTGTCTCCAGCCTTCAGCCTGCCTCCTCCACAAACACCAATGTCCACCCCTGCTCTTGCCCCCTAACCCTTCTCCCCTGCCATCTTCCAGCCTGGACCTAGCTCCCTCCTGGCACCTTCTCCCCATCCCTCCCCGTCCCAGGGTCCCCAACTATGGCAGCTCAGGTCCAGACACCCCTTTCAGACAGAGAGCTCCTGCAGGTAGAAGACCCAGTCTCCACCTCTCTCTGCATCTCCTCTGCCCACCCCGTCCCATCTCCAGGGGTCTGCAGAGGACCAGAGAGCTCCAGGCTGGGGGTGAGGCTGGGCACTTGGACTCTCATCTTGTTCCCCCAGCTTCCTCTCTCTGCAGCTACCCAGTATGGGGAAGGCATGCAGTTCCCGCTCAGGCCTCTGGGTGCTGCTCTACAGCTGTGGTTGGTCCCTCCCTGAAGAACCACCCCTGCCCCAACCTGGCTGGTAATCACCTTACCCCTCCCAACAGGGGCCACCTTCATTTAGAGAAATTGAAACAGCCTCTAATACTAAATATTTTCAACAAACATGTTCTCATTTGATCCTGACCAACTGGCTGACCCGTTGCCGTCCAGTAGTCGACTCCGACTCATAGCGACCCTATAGCACAGAGTAGAGCTGCCCCATAAAGTTTCCAAGGAGCGCCTGGTAGATTCAAACTGCCGACCATTTGGTTAGCAGCTGTAGCACTTAACTACACCACCAGGGTTTCCCATTTGATCCTAGTAATTAATATTACTGACTCCCAGTTTACACACGGGAAAACCAGGCACAGAGAGGCCAAGTGGCTTGCCCAAGCTCACACAGGAGCTGGGGTCACCTCTGATGACTGTGTGTGGGCAGCAGATACCCTGGCATGTTCTGGCCCCTTGGTACCCCTATTAGGATAATGGAAGAGGATGGAGAGGAAGCTGTAGGGGGAAGGAGCCCAAGTGGGGTAGACGCCAAGAGGCTGGGTTTTCAGAGCACCCTTTGCTGTGGTCTTACAGTATGACTTTGGGCAAAGTTCCTGTCAGCTCTTCCAGAAGGGATAGATATCAACTAGACTTCCAGAAGGACTTCCCATCCACAAGTGTGCTGGGGAAATCTCTTCAGAGTGAAAATAATAATAATAAGAAAGGCAACCCAGGAACATTTGGGGCAATTAAGGGCAGGTGCTGGAATTTGCTCCCCTCCCACATCCAGTGTCAGAGTCTCTTGGTCTCTCCCTGTCTCTGAGTGTCTTCTCAACCCCTCTCCTGGGGCTGTGGGAGGGAGGAAGGGAAGGAGAGGGAGTGGAGGGAGAGGAGCCCCGAGGAACGGGCTGGTCTGCAGAGACTTGCATTATGGAGCGGGGGCTTCTTCCTCCTGCCTCTTCTTTCCCTCCTCCCTCATCACACTTCCTGCCCCCACTCACCAAGCCCAGCATTGTTTGTGGGGTGACAGCAGTTTTGAGGGTAGGACTGAGAGTACACAATACGATGTGAGCATGTCAGCATATGAGTGGGCCCGTTAGCAGGGCTGAGGAAGTGAGAGGCAGTGGGTTTGAGGTTGTGTGTGTGTGCACATTTGTATGGATGCCCTGCCCCAGGGGCTGGGGCTGTGGTAATGAGGCTTTTCCAGCTGGGGCTCTTTCCAGACCTCCTTTACTGCAGATTCCCAATACTCTGTGAAGCGCCCACTCCCCGCTCCGCTCCCCTGAGCCTGCAGGTCTCCCCTCAGCTCCTGCGTGTGGTGTACCTGTCTTTGGATCTGCTGCTTTGCACAGGGACAGTAGAAGCATACATCTGCCTCACTGGAAGACCCTCTGGGCAAGGACCAGCTCTTTCTTCTCTAAACCTGTGCCTGGGATGGAGCAGGTGCTCAGGAGTAGTCAGTTGAGCTGAGGCTGGTGGGTTTGTGTTCTAAGTGGAAGTGTGGGGTGGGGAGGGGGCAGTTGTCTCCTTGGGCTAAGGAGGGCATCCCCAAGACATCATCATGTCCATTCCATTGTCTTAAGGGTTGAACAAGACTCCCTTACCTGCCCTGTCCCCTTGCCTCTACCCCCTGTTATGTTCATTAAAGAAAAAAAAAATTCATTTAAGAAATTACAAAGGTGAGAAACTCCAAGAGTAGGGCTCCCGGACACCCCTGTAACTCAGTACTGGTCCATAAAATGAAATGAGACTAAATGGGCACACCAGCTCAGGGGCAGGGACAAGAAGGCAGGAGGGGACAGGAAAGCTGGTAAAGGGGAACCCAAGGTTGAGAAGGGGAGAGTGTTGACATGTCATAGGGTTGGCAACCAGTGTAACAAAACAATATGTGTATTCATTGTTTAATTAGAAACTAATTTGCTCTGTGAACCTTCATCTAAAGTACAATAAAAAAATAATAAAATGTAGTTTCAAATATAAAAAAAATTACAAAAATGCTAATAAAATTCAAATAATGTAGAAGCCTATACAGTCCCTGGGTAGCACAAATGGTTAAAAGCCAGACTACCAGCCAAAAGGTTGGCAGTTCAAACCCACCCAGAGGTGCCTCAGAAGACAGGCCTGGCAATCTGCTTCTGAAAGGTCACAGCCTTGAAAGCCCTATGGAGCAGTTCAACTCTGCACACGTGGGGTCACCATAAGTTGGAAATAACTCGACAGCAACTAACAACAACAAAATCTATAAATTTATAGAATATAAAGTCTTCCGTAAACCCACGCCCCCATCAGAGGTAACTGTTGTTATTGTTAACGTGCTTCCTCCTAGACCTTTTCTAATCACTTTCTTAAAAAACGGACTTGACTATATAAAACATAGTTCTTCCACTTGTTTTTCCAGCAACCCTCATCTGTGTACACAGACTGATCTCATTTTTAAGGGCTGCGGAGTAGCCACTGGGTGGATGTACTGTAACTTGTGTAACTGTTCTTATCAAGTGGCATCCGGGCAGTCTTGGATTTTTCATCATCACAGATAACGCCGGGACAAGGGTGCTTGTATGAGTACCTTTGTATATGTATGAGCGAGCTTCTGTAGAACTGAGTCCTGAGGTGCAGAACAGCTGCTCCAGCGGCGTATGCATTAAACCTCATGATACACGCACATCCGGCACCATTTCTAGAAGAGGGCGTCCTGCCTCCTCCTTGAAGATATAATCCTGGGGCCAGAGTCCTCCTGGTCAGGAATTCCTTCCTCAAGTCTGACCTAAAACCCCTCGGATAAAAGTTGAGCTGCTCCCTTCCCAACTCCCCTGGCAGGGTCATCTTATTTGGGATGGCACTCCCTGCCTGGCTGAGTGGTCTGGGAAGGGCTGCTCTCTCCCTATAGAGTGGTATAGGTATGTGTGTTGGGAGAGGGAGCTTTCCCCTTCTTTCCTTGGAGGAAGCTTCTTGCAGAAAAGAGGAGAAAGTTCTCCTGGAGAGGACCAAGGAAATTCAATAATCACCATGAACTTTGCATCACAGCTCACTGAGAGTGGCACAGCACTTAGTGGGTCTACCATAAATGTTACTAACTAAATATTGAATGGAAGGAACAGAGACTCTGGGGGATGTGTGTTCATCACACAGACCACACTGGTCCCCCTGGAGCTAACAAAAGCTCATGTCTACCTGGTCTGCATGGCTGGCCCTGGGAAACACAGTGTTTGCCTGGGAGCCACCCAAACACCAACCCATAGGAACTGCTCATTGGGTTGGTCCCTTCCAGAGATTGTCCAACTTCTCAGAGTCACTGTTGGGCTGGGGGTGAGGGAATAAAACGCAGGTTCCTGGGCCCATGTCTGGGTAGTGCACTGAAATCTTCTCAGGCCAGGGATTTCAAAGCATTTCCCCGATACAGACAAAGGGAGGTGGTTGGGGGAGAGGGGCAGGGTTTGGGAGAGGGCCCAGGCAGTTCTCCCTGTGTGGCTGTCGCTTATGTTGGCTCCGCCGATCACCTCCACTCAATCACTTTTGAAGAAGGTGTGGAGGTCACCCTGTGTATGTGTGTATCTATCTCCACACACACCTAGGAGCTCAGTATACCCGGATCCTTGGGACGAAGGTGGTCAGGAGTGCCAGCATTAACACTTTGTAGGTTAACCTGACCCACAGGGCTGTGGATTCTCAGCCAAAAGCCAGCCAATAGATCTCATCAAAGCCAGAACCTTCAAGGCAGCAATAGAGTCCTTCCCAAAGCTGTTGCCGTTTCCCTCTTTATCTTTGCTCTCTGCTTAGTTCATACAGTAAACTCTTACTGAACACCGAGGTGTCAAGACCCACAGTCCCGTGTGTGTGTGTTGGGTGTTATGTGTGCTGGGGTCCAGACAAGAGACCAGGCTCACATAGTGCGGTGAGTGCTTTGATTGAGGAAGTAGCAGCAGGAGAAATCACTGATTAGAAATTCACTCACCTGAGTTTGATGCACCATTACCTCAATTACCCCTAATTGACATTGCACCTAGCTTTCGAACAAGCCAGGGGAAGTCCCAGGCACATGGACAAAGCACTGAGTGGTTTTCACCAGGTGCCAGAAGGCTGGATTTGAACTTAGGACTGCCTGACTGCAAAGTCCTTGCCCTTGGCATCATTCTGCTTCAGACAACAATGCTGATGGGTTGGAAAGAGTCAGGCCAAGGACCATCTATGTATGTTTGGTGAATGAATGAATAAGTGAATGATTGATTGAATACCTGGAACTTCCTAAATTGTAAGTGTCTACTTCATGTGTGGCTTTTCCTTGAGGCTGTGAGCATCTTGAGGGTATGCATGGCGTGCACCTTACCCGTGTTCGAAGTCCCAGCCTAGAATGAAGGAGGGGAATGGAGGTGGGGCCCGGTGAAAAAATGAATGTGTGAATGAATGACACGACACAGCCATCAGTTAGTTATGCTCTAGTACGTAACGTCCTGATTTCCAGTGGTATGTCTCAGCCAGAAATCAACTACAGGGTAGAAGCCTCTTCTTCTCTGTGAGGTTCAGCACCTTCAGGAAATTCCAGGCTCATCTGCATTGGGCGCTGCCATGGGAAGGCAGTGAAAAGCCGACCCAGGCGACTGTGTCTTGCTCTAGCCCAACTCCTGGAGCAGGGGGTGGGAAGGCTGGGGAAGATGCATCTGGGTCCCTCCTCTTTCCCCCATGTCAGCCCTCACCCTTCCTTTGCCACTTAGGCAGGCTTGTGGGGCCTGTTCTGCAATGACCAGCACAGCACTTAGGGGGTCCACCATAAATGTTACTAACTAAATATTGAATGGAAGGAACAGAGACCCTGGGGGATGTGTGTTCATCACACAGACCACACTGGTCCCCCTGGAGCTAACAAAAGCTCATGTCTACCTGGTCTGCATGGCTGGCCCTGGGAAACACAGTGTTTGCCTGGGAGCCACCCAAACACCAACCCCTAGGAACTGCTCATTGGGTTGGTCCCTTCCAGAGACTGTCCAACTTCTGAGAGTCACTGTTCGCTGAGGGGTGAGGGTATAAAGCGCAGGTTCCTGGGCCCAGTAAATTAGAAGGGGAGGCTGTGGGAATCTGCATTTTTAACAAGCGTTCCCTTGATTCTGAGGCAGGTAGGCCCACATTTTGAGAAACAAGCGCTCAGTATCTTCCTCCTTGAGTGCTGGAAAATGACCTTGAGCAGATATCCAATCTATTCCTCCTCTAAGAGGGCCCAGATTTTGCTTCTAGGGGAAAAGAGCCAGGGAGCCATAGAAACCTCAGGGGCTTGGTCCATTATAACTCAGTCCACGCTCACTGAGCACCAGGTACCACAGCAGGCCCTGAGGAAGAATGATGGGGTGGACTCCCAGTCCAGAGCGGGGAGAAGGGCCCTGGTAACACAGTGTTCTAAGAAGAGACCTGGGCCAATTTGGGGGCTTAATGAGCTTACCATTGGCCCCCAGGGTTCCTTTTTTGGGTCCACACTAAATCCCTCTTGCTGGAAAGGGTACTTCTCATAGAGGGAGAGCTGGGGGCTAGGGCTTTGTTTTTTTTTTAACACAGCATAGGGGCCCAGGAAGCAAGAGGGATCCATGACGTTAGTGGGGTAGTACCCCATCCTATTCCCTCCATGGGAAGGAAGGGGAGATGGCCACAGGATAGCCAGTCAAGCCCTAAGGTTCCATCCCCATGTGACTCCATCATCCCAGGCTGAGAGCCACTGTCTCTGTCTCCTCAGAGAATACTTCTCTCTTCCCTCATAGTCACCCATTTCATCCACTGGGAAGTTCTTCTTGATGTCTAACCTCAAGCTTCACTGCTCCTGCTAAGACTGGAGCAAGGAAAGGGAATTGACCCCATCTCGTCTCTGAAGTCTATTTAAATGCCCCCAGCAGACACTGTGCTTCCGTTAAGGGTGATGGAAACAACTGGGGAGTGGCAATGGTTGGACACCCTGAGGAACATATTTCGTGTCACTGAACGGAACACGTGAAGATGGTTGAAATAGCCAGTGTTTTGTTACCTATATATTTATCACACACACACACACACAAAATGCCCCCACCTTCCAGTCACGCCAGGCCAGGCGCCTAACTATTGCCAGAGAAGCCCCTGGCTCACTTGTGCCTGCCCACTCCCCCACCCACGTGCTTCCCCTTGCCTTCTCCCCCCCGCCCCCACTTTCATCCGTTGTGGAATGTAGGGAACCTCCTTTGCCACCATCCTCTCCTCCAACCCCAAACTACTGCGGGCGGGGGGAGAGGGGAGGAAGACCAGTTTTTCCAGCCCTGGGACCGAGGAGAGACCTGCCCGCCCCCGGGAGCTCTTTGGAGCCTAGTCGGAAGGCTACCGCGGCCTCCTTGGAATGCGGAATGTGGCAGATCCGGCTCCTACCGCCGCCGACAGAGGGAGGTCGGAGATAAGCGGAGACCAGGGCAAGCAGACAGGGTCGGGAGATGGCTCCTCCCACCTAGGCTAGGAGCCTAGGAACCCGTACGTCTACCCCACCTCCACCCCCGACCCCGCACCACCCCCTTTCCCTTGAGTCCCTTCGCTCACTGGTCCAGACGTTCTGGGGCCTTTAGGACACTACTCCTTTCCTTCTCCCTGAGTGGTGGTCCCCTGGGATGTCTCACTCCACCCTCCCACATTGCCTTCTCCAATCAGTGCCTCCTCCTCCTCACCTTCCCTTTGGGTCCAGCCTCCTTGGATTAAGGGGTCACCTCTCCCTCCAGACTGTAGGTGCCCCCAGCTCAAGAACCCGTGACTATCTCAGTCACTGCCATATAACCAAGGCCTGATGCACAGAAAAATACACCCACCTGCCTGCCGGACCACCAAATTGAAGGGATGGAGGTGAATATATCTTGCAGTGGCATGGGCTGGCTGAAGAGCCAGGCTAACCACGTCCCATGCAAACATGACCCATTGGCTCCCAGCTGGCCCTTCCAGCCCAGGGCTTGGAAAGAGACAGCCAGGAGTCTCCCCTCTGTTCCCTGCTCCATAGGCTCCCCAATTGCTCCTCTCACCTCTCCATCCCCTCACCTTCTGTTAGATCCCCAGCATCCACTCAGGCATCCTCCCAACTCCCTGCTCCCATCCTACCCTGCCCCAGGATGCACACAGCCACTTCCCTCTGCCTCTCGCCACTGCTCCCAGGAGGCCTTCCTGGAACTCGATTGGCTGAGACTCTCTGGAGCCCTTTTCTTCCCCAGTGAGACTTCACCACATGTGGTCATGAACCAAGTGGCCACCAATCATCCGTGCCTCTGCCTGGGGGCTGTGGGTCCCCTCCAGTAGACGATGGATCAGTCTGAATACTGGGATTACTTTGGGATGAGCTGGAGGTAGAGCAGCAGGTGCAAGGGGAGAAGGCCAGAAGAAAATGTCAGAATTCAGACAAGGCCAGGACCCACTCAATTTGTGAGTGTCCACTCTGGTCCACAACATAAGTGCTTCTCAATATGTAGTCAGCATATGTAGCCTTCCTCACCGTTGTTTTTATTAGGTACTGTCAAGTTGGTTTTGACTCATGACCCCATGTGACAGAGTAGAACTCTCCCGTAGAGTTTTCTAGGGTGTAATCTTTATGGTAGAAGATTGCCAGGTCTTTCTCCTGAAGAGCAAATGGCACCTGCCATTTATTGAGCACGTATAGTATATGCAAGACCCTGTGCTAAGCACCTTACATGGTATTTCATTCAATCTTCACAACAACCTCATATCATAGGTATTATTATTCCCATTTTTTTCTTCCCTTAGGAACAAGGGACAAAACGCTGGGAAGACAAGGGGCAGCTAGGTCAATTGGCATAACAAAATGTATTAAGAAAACGTTCTGCACCCCACTTTGATGAGTGTCACCCGGCATCTTAAAAGCTAGCAAGTGGCCATCTAAGATGCATCAATTGGCCTCAACCCACCTGGAGCAAAGGAGAATGAAGAACACCAAGGACACAAGGAAAATATGAGCCCAAGAGAAAGAAAGAGCCACATAAACCAGAGACTCCTTTAGCCTAATACCAGAAGAACTAGATGGTGCCCAGCTACCACAAGTGACTGCCCTGACTGACAGGGAACAAAATGGAGAATCCCTGATGGAGCAGGAGAAAAGTGGGGTACAGACCTCAAATTCCAGTTAAAAGACCAGACTTAATGATCTGACTGAGACCAGAGGGACCCCAGAGGTCATGGCTCTCAGACTCCCTGTTAGTCCAAAACTAAAATCATTTCTGAAGCCAACTCTTCAGACAAAGATTAGACTGGACTATAAGACATAAAATGATACCGGTAAGGAGTGTGCTTCTTAGCTCAAGTAGACACATGAGACTATGTGGGCAGCTTCTGTCTGGAGGCAAGATGAGAAGTCAGAGGGGGACAGAAGCTGGTTGAATGGACACAAGAAATACATGGTGGAGAGGAGTGTGCTGTCACATTGTAGAGAGCAACTAGGGTCACATAACAATGTGTGTATAAGTTTTTGTATGAGAAACTGACTTGAATTGTAAACTTTCACTTAAAGCACAATTAAAAAAAAAAAAGAATTCACACTCAGAAATAAAAAAACTGCTGGGAAGAAAAACCTGACAGCAATGGGCTGGGTTAGTCTTTTTTAAAACCCCAGTGACTAGCATGGTCCTGGGTACCTGGAGCTGTGTGTGTGTGTGTGTGTGTGGGTGGGTGGATGGGCGGGTGTGGGTGTGTGTGTGTGGGTGTGTGTGTGAACATTTGCATGTGGTCTCACTAGGGGGTCTCTGCCAGGCTGGAGCAGAGGGCTCATTCAGAAAGACCTCCTCTCTCAGCCCCAAGGATTCCAGAATCCAAAGGAGTCAGTTCAGACTGGGGACTGGCCTACCCTCTGCTTGTTTGTTAGTAATTCAAGGAAGAGAAGATAAACAAGAGGAAGAAGTTTGGACAAAGCTAGGTGTGGCCTCTTGAGGCCCTGGAACCCAACTCAGTTCCTATCTGGCCGAGGGGCTGTGTGTGCATGTGGGTGAATGGGTGTGTGTGCAGGCTTTCGGCATGGGAGTGGGGAAATGGGTGGCATGACCTGCTGGGCCCTCTGTGTCTCAGGTCTTTCTCCTGAGGCCCAGGGGAGTCCCTGGTGGGTGGGGCTGCTGTCAGGCCTGTGTCCTGATGTTCCAGGCGGGAGGGCGGGGTGCAGCACAGGCCCTGACCTGGTTGGGCAGGTTGGCCCACCCTGAGTGGCACCTGTGACCAGGCGCCAACCCCACCCACCACCCTTTGAAGTCATCCAGCCTGCACTCACTTAAGCCCACAAGGCCCAGGCCTTCTTCTAGGTCACCTCCCTAGAAAGAATTGGGGTCCTCTCAAGAGAAAGCACCCCTTGCGTTGGGGGCACCTCAAGTGGGGAGAGACCAAGCCTGTACGCAGCTGGAGGAGAGGGCAGCCTCCTGTTTGGCATCACCCCTCACTTGGGCCAGTCTCTGCATGGTTGGAGGGGGGGATGGGGAAGGGCAGGGGCACAGTGAGAGGGATGGGGGCTAGTAAGAGCGAGGGGGTTTAAGGAGAGAGGAAGCTTACTTAGCGGGAGGGGATTCTGTCAGGGTGATAGGGTTTTATTAAGGGGCGCCCCCTTCTCCAGTCATTACACAGGCTCTCACTGAACCGCCCACACAGGTTTAACCCATAGAAAATCCTCTCCACAAAGAAGGTGGTTTGGAGTCTTTTAATTCCCACCATGTTCATTAGCACGTCCCAGCCCCCGAGTATCCGCTCTGAAGTTGGCGTTTTCTTCATTTTATGTAAGATGAAGGTGATTCCCTGTCTTGGGCAATTCCAACTTTAAGACAAATTCCTTAGTACCTCTTCCCCTCCCCCAACACCTTCCCTCCGATCTTCATCCCTCCTCAGCCACCTATAGGGAGCAACCCCTGCATCTGTCTGCGCAGCCGCCGGGATCAGATTTGCTCAAAAGCCACCGGACTCCATACCAGACCTAGCACCTGGAACCAAAAAAAAAAAAACCGTTGCAGGCCAGTCGATTCCGACTCACAGCGACTCTCTCTATAGGACAGAGTAGAATTGCCCCATAGGGTTTCCAAGTAGCAGTTGATGGAGCTGAACTGCCGAGTTTTTGGTTAGCAGCCAAGCTCTTAACCACTGCGCCATCAGGGCTCTGGCACGTGAAGAGCCCTGGCCATATCCTGCCCAAACCCGGGTCGCTGTCCCCAGCGCAGCCCGGGGCCGCCTCCCGGCTCCTCATCATCTCGGTGCCGGCTCCGCAGCCCCGCCCAGCGCCCAAACTCATTGCCGTCGAGTCGATTCCAACCGACTCATAGCGACCTTATAGGACACGGTAGAACTGGCCCATAGGGTTTTCAAGGCTGTAAATCTTCACAGGAACAGACTGCCACATCTTTCTGCCGCCGGGTGGCCGGTGGGTTCCAAGCGCAGACCTTTTGGTTAGCAGTCCAGAGCTTAACCACTGCGCTGCCAAGGCCCCGCCCGGTTCCCAACAGATTTCTAATCCGCCAGGAGCCTCCGCAAAAACCATTAGGCAGCCAGGCCCCAGCCTGCGGGCCTCCAATCCCCCCACCCTGCCTACCTAGGTTCAGGGCCAACGCCACCCTAGCCCAGCCGTCCTGGGCGCCGGGCCCAAACGAATCCCTGTGTTTTGGCTGTACCGCCTGATTTCTACTGCAGGCGGATGTCTTCCTGCACCCGGGGCCCCAAGGCGGGCCCTGCACCTCCGAGCCTACGCCTCTGCCCCTGGGCCCTGAACTGGTGGGGAGGAGTGGAGGAGGGGTCCTTATAACTAGGCTTCCGTCCCGGTTCCTGCAACTTCCTGCCCTAGTCCAGTTTAGGGGTGGCTGGGCTGGGGGGGCGGGGGCGGGTAGGCGCCATGGGCCGGGCGGGGTCTCGAGGCTGGGCAATGGGGGGCGGGCGCGGCGGTCCCGCCCAAGCTGCGCCTGCCCGCTGTCCAAGCCAAGGCAGGTGCGGGATTCTGCTCCCGGGCCGCGCCCACAGCGCCTTTGTCGCCGGCCACCCTGGACTCCAGCCATCTCCTGTCTCCTTCCCAGCCCTGGGGTCCACATCGCCTCTCTTCCTTCCAGTAGCCCCCATTTCTGCCCACCGTGGCTGACAGAACGACAGGGTTCCAGAGTCGAAATAACCCGGGTTTGTATTCGGGCCTCGGGCAAGTCACTTGACCTGTCTGGGGCTGTTTGTCCAGCTGTAAATAGGGCCATTAACCCCACCTTGCCGCGTTAGGGTATTAGATGAGCTTGGCCCTGTAAGTGTTCAATGATCTTATGATGGCGCCACGAAGGACAGGGACCTGGCATTCCCTTCAAATGGCCAGGGACTGTTGCCTTCCAGCCTGTACCCACACTGGTCCTGCTGGGAAAGGAGAGAGAATCAAAAAAAAAAAAAACCTCTCTGCCTCACAGGTCATTCTAGACACCAGAAGCAGGTGTTCCCCCACCTGTCCTCACATACCAAGAAGGGGACACTGGGGTCATTTGGGGATGGGAGTCAGACTTGGGGAAGGGGGTTTCTTTTAGCAGGGGAGAAGGTGGATGGTGGGGCGGCCTTCTCCTCAGAACTTTAGGTTGACAGGGCTCAAAGCTGAGAATGGAGGGCACTCAATAAGAGGCAGGAGAGCAGCCAGAAAGACCCCTCCTCAGGAGAGCCTCTCTTATCCTCATCTCATTATTCAGGGCTCTTGGGAAGAGGAGAGCCTCTCTCATTGGTGGTGGTGGGGTGGGGTCTCAGCCTCTGTTCTCACCCATCAGCAGCTTTGGAGGGGTCTCCCCACAGGCCCAGGTAACCATGGTTCAAATGACACATTTAGAGGCTGGGTGAGGGATGATTGAAGTAGATAAAGAATTGACAATTGCTGAGCAGGCTGAATTTTTGGAGCAAAATACAGTGGACTAATAGTAACTGTCTTCTAATCAAGAAGGATGACAGACATGAAACAGGAATATTGCATGAAGTAATATGTGTAATTTAGGCTGTATTGTACTTTTCTCTTTGTGACAATCTAATCTGTTTCTGTCAATCCCATCAGTGTGTATTTAATAATAACAGTTTCCATTTATTGTTGTTTATTATTTGCCAGGAAGCCCTAGTGGCATAGTGGTTAAGCGCTACGACTGCTAACCAAAAGGTTGGCAGTTTGAATCCACCAGGCACTCCTTGGAAACTCTATGAGGCATTTCTACTCTGTCCCTATAAGGTCGCTATGAGTTGGAATTGACTCGATGGCAATGGGTTTGGGCAAAGCATTTCACACGTTTTAGCTTGTTTAGTTCCCATATCTCCCCTATTCATTTATTCAAGATTAATTCAAACAAGTATCTACTGAGTGTCTATTATGTGCCAGGCATTGTTCTAGATACTAGGACTGGAGATAGAGTGATTAAAAAACAAACAACAACAACAACAACAAAAACAAGAGACAAAATCCCTGCCCTCTTGGAGCTTACGTTCTAATGGAGGAGAGAGAAAACAAACAAGAAAGTAAATATGTAACATCAGGTGCTCTGAAGAAACCTAAAGCAGCATATGGGGACAGAGAGTGATGAAGAGGACCTCCTGGAGGTGGTGATATCTGAGCAGAGACCTGAATGAAATGAGGAAGCCAGCCATTTGAATTTGGGGGGTCAAGCAATCTAGGTAAGAGAAACAGCAAGTTCAGTGGCACTGAGTTGGGTGTTCACTTGGCTTGGCACATTGGCACAGCAAGAAGGCTAGTGTGGGCATGAAGAGAGGGGTTGGAGGTATGGATGGGGGGGACTGGGTGGGAGTGAGGGTAGCAGTAGGAGAGGAGCCTGTGAAGGGGGCACTAATATGACACCCATTTTACAAATAGGGAAACTGAAGTATGGAGAGGTTAAGCAGTATGTGCAGAGACTGGATTTGAACCAGGCTGCCTGGATTTAAGCCTGAGCTCTTAATCACAGTATTCTCTGTGTCCCAGCATGCGGTGTACACCTGGCACGGGCAGGGCTGGGCCACCTTGCCAGACCTCCAGAGACTCTGCGGAATAAGAAAAAATAAAGAAAAGCAGACTTCAACATAGTACAAATCCTCAGTTTCATGTGGACGGGAACCATGCTTTCTCTACCCGCAGCCTCAGCCCCCAGCACAGTGCAGGGCACATAGTAGAAGCTCAAAACATGTTTATGGAATGAATAGAAAAACATTAGTTAAGAAGTAGAGACTGCTTTTCTAATGAGGCCTACAGTTTCTGTTAAGTAGGTTAAGATTCTTACTGCAGAATGGCAGAGGTCCTTAGATACTTAAATCCCACACCATTGACTTGCAGATTAGGAAACTGAGGCCCAGAGCCAGTGGCCAGTAAAGAATGCTGCTGAGTGGTGGTGATGGTGGAGGGTACTGGGAACTTTTAAACTGTTGGCGGTGGCGTTGCTAGGTGCCATCAAGACAGTTCGGACTCATAGCGACCCTGTGTACAACAGAATGAAACATTGCCCAGTCCTGCACCATCCTCAGAATCATTGCTATGTTTGAGCCCATAGTTGCAGCCACTGTGTCAATCCATTTCGTTGGGGGTCTCCCTCTTTTTTGCTGACCCCATTTTACCAAGCATGATGTCCTTCTCCAGAATTTGGTTCCCTGATAACACGTCCAAGGTACATAAGACAAAGTCTTGCCATCCTTGATTCTAAGGAGCATTCTGGCTGTACTTCCTCCAAGACAGATTTGTTTGTTCTTCTGGCAGTCCATGATATATTCAATATTCTTCACCAGCACCGTAATTCAAAGGCATCAATTCTTCTTCGGTCTTAATCACAGGGTCCAGCTTTTGTATGCATATGAGGTGACTGAAAATATCATGGTTTGGATCAGGCGCACCTTAGTCCTCAGAGTGACATCTTTGCTTTTTAACTCTTTAAAGAGGTCTTTTGCAGTAGATTTGCCCAATGCAATACGTCATTTGATTTCTTGACTGCTGCTTCCATGGGCGTTGGAACTACTTTTTAACTAAAAAAAAAAAAAAAAAACTACTCCCCAGAAAATCAGAATTGCCAATGGCTCTTAAGCATTCAACTGCTAAGTCAAAAGCTGGTAGTTTGAACCCACCAGCCACTCCTCATGAGAAAGATGTGGCTGTCTGCTTCTGTAAAGATTTACAGCCTTGGGAATGCTATGAAGCAGTTCAATCCTGTCCTGTAGGGTTGCTTTGAGTCAGAATCAATCCAACAGCAATGGATTAGGGGCTTCTCTGGTTGGGATGGAAGGTGCAAATCAGCTGGAATTGGGAATGATGGGGCTTGAGGGATACCATGATATCCCCATAAATCGGAGATACAAAGGGCATGTTTCGGAGTCAGGGCTGCCGAACTTGGCCTCAAGTAAAGGCCAGATTACGAGAAAGGGAAAAATGAGGATCAAGTCAGCTCCAAGGAATAGTCACCAGAATTTTTCCTGAGAGTCCTTGCCTACTGGTTCATGCTCTCCACCCCAGACCTCCTCTTCCTCCCAGTTGTCTCAGCCTGAGCTTTTTAAGTGGAGGCACTGATGTGCCCTGGGGCATATGGGCTGTGCCAGGGGGTACCTGAAGCCATAAGGCATCTCAGATATGTCTATTTTATCCAAGGGTTTTTTAGAGAAAAAAAATTCAACTAGTATATATTTTTGTTGTTGTTGTTGTTAGTGGCCATCAAGTCCCTTCCAACTCACAGCAACCCATGTGTGTGTCAGAGTAGAAATGTGCACCATAAGGTTCTCGGTGGCTGATTTTTCAGAAATAGATCTTCAGGCCTTCCCAGGCATCCCTGGGTGG
Source organism: Elephas maximus indicus (assembly GCF_024166365.1). Lineage (NCBI taxonomy): Eukaryota > Metazoa > Chordata > Mammalia > Proboscidea > Elephantidae > Elephas > Elephas maximus. The sequence goes on along the minus strand of NC_064837.1, from coordinate 43,734,507 downwards.
GTTCCGGTGGTCAACCTTTCTGTTAGTAGTCAAGCCATTAACTGTTTGCACCACCCAGGGACTCCTTAGTGTATTTTTTAGTATATATTCTAGAACTTTTTTTATGTTAAAGCAAACTTGGATATAGTGTAGAGTCCCTGGATGGCAGAAAAGGCTAATGCACTTGGCTGCTAACAAAAAGTTTGGAGGTTCAAGTTTACCCAGAGGCACCTCAGAAGAAAGGCCTGGCGATCTACTTCCAAAAAATCAGCCAGTGACAACTCAGTAGAGCACAATTCTACTCTGACACACGTGGGGTCGCCATGAGTTGGAATCATCTCGATAGCAACTGGTTTGGGTTTCTGTTTTGGAGATAATATGGAGTAAAAGGAGCATGTACATAAAGTGCGTAACTATTGAAGCTAAAACAGAGCCTGAAATGAAAGTAGTTATGAGTGGGTTCCTTTGGTCTGCTGTTCCCCCAGCCCACTCCCTGGCTTCTGCTCTTCGAGTTGACTTGGGGGAAACTTTGAGAAACACTGCGTGCCAATGCCCAGCCCAGTGGGTCCCCATAGCCCACAGTATTTCCTCTCCCACCATTTGGGACGGGGCCCTTCCAGAACGAGGGAACGTCAGTCACGGGGGGAAAGGCTGTCCAGAGAGGGTAGGGTCCAGGCAAAGGCCACGGCCCAGCCTGTAGGTGACAAGCTGGCGAGGCCCTCCCAGAACAGATGGAGATAGAGGGTGTTGGTTTCTAGGCGAAGGTGTTTCGCGCTCAATGGTTCTTGGCGGCAGAAGGTGATGAGTGTGTGTCCACAGGGGCTGGGAGGTGGCAGGTTTCAGCAGGAGGAGGCCTGAGCCGCCGGCATGGGCTGGCCCTGTCGCCCAGTGCTCCGCCCAAGGCCTGCTGCGGACCCAGTCTGCACGCCATCGCCACTTGGGCCAGAGAGAACCAGGTGCCAGTCAGAGGGGAGGCTAGGGAGGAGTGCCGAGAGCAGGGAGGAGGGAGGCCACTGGTTGAGACCAGGGCTGGGACAAGGGAAGGATCAGCCCTGAAGACAGAGGCGGGAGGGGAGGGCAGGCAACGCAGACCTGGGTGGGGCTGGGCGGGCTCTGAGGATCCTGAAACCTGCTGGAGTTTCCCTAGTCTTGGAGAGAGTATTTCTGAGAGAAGGAGCTTACTGAGGAAAGGACTTTCTGATCTCCAAGGTGGGAGAAGAAGCACTCTGGGACATCTGGTTCCTCAGTAATTTGAAGATGAAAGTGGTTGGGCCGGAGGCAGGGGTGTTGTCTGTGTGTTCAGGGAATGGACAAAATGACCTTAGCACGAATGTTCACTGGACTCTTACTAAGTATCAGACACTGTTCTAAGTTCTTTACCTGGATTAACTCATTCAGTCCTCACAAGAAACCCATTAGGTAGGTACTGTCATGATTGCCCATTTTACGGATGAGGTCACTGAGATGTGGAGGGTTTAAGTCTCAGTTCAGGTGGGGATTCAGACACCTGTTCCAGATGAAGGCCAAGAATCTGTAAGGAAATCAGGCAAAAGACATAAACAGAGAGCCCTTCGAGTCTATTCATTCACTCATTCAACTGATATTCATCCAGCCTGCGCTGTGCACTAGGTGCGGTGCCATTATGCAAAAGGCTTACATGATCGCTCACAGTGCTCTCGGTGATCTTCTGAGGTAGGGTTCCCACTTTACAGATGAGGAAATTGAGGCTCAGAGAGATTACATAATAGCTCAAGGTTATGTAATAGCTCATGGTCACAGAGTGAGTAAGTGGCAGAACTAGAATTCATACCCAGCCAGTGTGACTCTTTGGGCCTGAGAAGAGCTCTTGTTGCTAGGGGAGATAAACCCACAAGTCAAGCAGGAATTACACAGGGAAATAGAAGGTGGATGGTGTTTCTAAAAGAAATCAAGCGACAGACTCAAATCAAGGGACTTTCCTTCATTCCTTCCTCTCTGTTCTCAGTTCTCTGGAATTACTGCCTATACCCCTGCCAGGAGGGGGCGCTCTGCTTAGCCAGAGAAAACTAAAAAGGGACAAAGGCAAGGACCTTGATCTAGGGAGGGAGGTGAGGCTAGGGGGAGTGGGAGTTAAACAAAATCAAGTTGTTGGGGAGCAGATGGAGCCCTTTCAGCACTTGGCTCTTTCTTCTCCAGTTCCGCCCGTCTGTCCTTTCTCCCCCAGATGTCCCCGCTCCCTGACTTCCCCTACAGGGTTTTCCTGAGCCCCCTGCTTCCAGCTCTGTCCTGCTCATCCCCCAGAAGCAGGCCACACCTGATCCCACAGGTTATCTCACCAGGTGACTTCTGAGAACCTGGTGGCCCATCTCCCCCTCAGGGCTCCCCCCTCCTCACAGGTTTCCTAAGGGAGTAGCACTGATTGCAACAGGATTGGGTCTCAGGAAGGTTTGGGATTTGGGGCAAAAGATGACCAGAACATGTTTTTAAGGGCCATCCTCAGGGGCAGGAATGGCTTAGCCCTGAGCTAGGAGGAGAGAAAGAGTGGGAGGCGGGCATGGGGACTGGAGGTATTTTCTTCCTCAGAGCTAGTCAGGCTGGAGTGCTAGATACTCTTCACCTTCTTCTCAGCCCTCAGGTAGGAATCAAGGGCCTCAGCAGCACTACTCTTAGTCTGGGCACTGGGGCCCCTGCCCTGAGTCCCAAGCCTAAATAGCTCTGCTCTGGCCCTCTTCCAGCTAGGATCATCCCACACCCACCCAGAGTGAAGACTCTGTGAAGCCAAAGGGGACTTCACGCTTCCCACCAGAACTCAGGTGCCATCAGGTTGATTGTGACCCATGGCAACTCCATGGATGCAGAGTAGAACTGTGCTCCATGCTGTTTTCCGTGGCTGATGTTTCAGAAGTAGGTCACCAGGCCTGTCTTCTGAGGTGCCCCTGGGTAGACTCGAACCTCCAACCTTTCAGTTAGCATCTGAGCGTGTTTATAATTTGTACCACCCAGGGACTTTCTAGACCACCCTTAGCCATTTTCATTGAATTGATTCTCTGACTCATAGTGCCCCTATAGGACAGAGTAGGATTGCCCCATCGGGTTTCCAAGGCTGTGTTCCTTCTGGAAGCAGGTTGCCACATCTTTCTCCCATGGAGTGGCTGAGTGGGTTTGAACTGCCAACCTTTCAGTTAGAGTTGAGTGCTTAACCACTGTGCCACTAGGGCTCCTTTCTAGACCACAGGACCCCAGAATTCCCTGCCCAAACAGCCCTGAGCCCATTGCCAGGGCCTGCAGGGACTTCCTCCTTTATTCCATCTTCCCTAGACTGGGCCCACTGAAACCACTAGGCCCCAGGGTGGCTTTTGAGGTGGGAGGTGGACCTAAGATGGTGAGCTAGGTCACCCAAACCCATGTGCAGGCAGCTCCCTCTCTGGGTGCAGGACAGAGAAGGTAGTGTTCAAAGCCAGGGGCCTCCATTTATGCTCCTGCCCTGGCTGACTCTTGTCTCATCAGCACCCCCATTCTATCTTCTGCAACCCCCACATCTCCTCATGGCCTCTTAATCAGCACTGGAGAAGGAGAAGCCCAAGTGAAGTGAAGGGTGTGGAAATTCTTCCCAAAGTCCCACTGGCAGCCCTCCTGCTACAGTCCCAGCCTTCATTATGTGTGTTTTGGTATAAGCATTAAGGGGTTTGGCTCAGAGTTGGAGGGAAGGTGAGGGCTCTCCCTCGCTCCCCTCACCTGTACACTCAGAGTTTGACCCTAATGGGCACCTGTAAACTCTGCTGCCTCTAAGAGGTGACACCAACTTGCCATAAAGGATTCTTTAGCCTCTCCCAAGACCCCTTTCTTCTTTTCCCATGAATGTCCCCACTTCCTTAGTTCTGTCTGTGCCATGCATTTCCAAGTGTGCAGATATGCACTAGGTTCTTTCTCTCCCACCCTCCCTCCCCAGGATCCCTAAACTGTGTGACCCTCAGCACCCAGGGCTCAGAGGGCCGGCAGAGATGGAGGGAAGTGAGCCAGAGCTGTCTCCTGGGGTCCTACAGGGAGGAGGGCGTGTAGATGTTGCCTCATCCTGTCTCCCCCCAGCCCTGCTGTCAGCTGGCCTGCCCCATCCCTACAGCAAAAGTGCTTCCATGCGGGAGGGAAGCCTCCTCAGTGGGGAGAAAGATGAAGCTGGTCCCCCCACGTGTCAGTGAACAAATTGGGCCAATTTGGTGTGATTAGTGAAGAATTCACATCTGGCCAGCAGAGCGCCCCCCCCCCCCCAGCCCAGCCTGGCTCCTGCTCTCCATTAGAAGCTATTTTCTCTGACGGCTCCATTTGTCTCTGTAGTGGGGGATTTGACAGCTCCCTGGCCAGCCTGGGAGGCCTGGCTCTGAGTGAAGGGCCCAAGGCCAGGCTGCTTGCCCACCCCCTTGACCTGATGGCAGAGGGATGCCATGTTCCAGTCAGGGCCTGGGCACCTGTATGTCCCACCTCTCTGCTGGGCGTGAACGTGCATGTGTGTGTGTGCATGCGCGTTCCCCACCCAGGTCTCCCTTGGACCTTGGTCTCTCATCTTGCACAATGACGGTTGTGCTTTGAGATCAACAGAGACTTGAGTGTGTATGAGTGGTGGTGGAGGGGGGTGCGGGGGTCTGGTGTTTCCTAAAAGAAAACAGCTGGGCATGTATAAGAAAAGGCCTGCCCCCCACTTCCTTCACCCCTTCCTCGCCCCTCCCAGAGACCCAACTGCTACAGCTACCCCTCTAGAATGCCTGCGGAGGGCTGCTGCACAGCTGGAAGGCTCGCCCCCAGGCTTCAAGGTAGTGCCATTGGGGGGTGTGTCCTTCAAAGCCTTGGGTCTTCCTCCCCCAGCAGTGACCCCAGGTTGCTTGTGTCAAAGGCAATTTGGGGCTATTTAAAGAAGCCTGACCCAAGGGTCACCTGGGCAAATCTCCTCCCTGGGGAATTACCACCAGATGGCAACCTGGGGCTTGTCTCCTTGCAGGTTCTCCCTGGTTGGCTAGTAGCTGAGCTCTGGGCTGTTGTCAGGGGTGTGTGAATAGGGACAGGGTTACAGGACGTCAGGCCTTGGGTGAGAATTCTCTTTGGAAGAGGGATACTGGGGAAAGGGGTCCTAGACTCCAGTGGGGGCAGGCTGGTTTTTCTTGTGATATCATATGGTTTTGAGGGTGGGCAATGAACACTTCCCAGGCCTCCAGCATGTTTCCATTGCCACGTGAATACCTAAAGGGAGCTAGACAGAGTATCTGAAGGAAATCAGACACCCATGGTCTCTACAGTCCTCAAACCTGTCCTGAGGAAGGGTGGTCTGACATCTGGTTTGTCCCAGACTGAGAGGTTTCCCAGGACATGAGACTTTCAGTGCTAAAGCTAGGACAAGCCTGGGCCAGCCAGGACAGCTGGTCACCCTACCTATACACAAGCTCCAGATCAGGCAAAGGGGTGGTAGAGAAACCAGTTCTTTGAGGTCTGTTGCGTGATTTCTTATTTGGTCTTACTTAGTCCTTACCTAGTACCTGGGTGGCACAAACAGTTAAGCACTCAACTATTAGCCAAAAGGTTGGCTATCCGAACCCTCCCAGAGGCACCTCGGAAGGCAGGCCTGGTGATCTGCTTCCGAAAGGTCACAGCCTTGAAAACCCTGTGGAGCACGGTTATACTCTGACACACGTGGGTTCACTATGAATCAAAATGGACTCTAAGTCAATTGGCAAAATAATTCTATTATGAAAACATTCTGCATCCCACTTTGAAATGTGGCATCTGGGGTCTTAAATGCTAACAAGCGGCCATCTAAGATGCATCAATTGGTCTCAACCCACCTGGAGCAAAGGAGAATGAAGAACACCAAGGTCACACGATAACTAAGAGCCCAAGAGACAGAAAGGGCCACATGAACTAGAGACTTACATCATCCTGAGACCAGAAGAACTAGATGGTGCCCGGCCACAACCGATGACTGCCCTGACAGGGAGCACAACAGAGAACCCCTGAGGGAGCAGGAGATCAGTGGGATGCAGACCCCAAATTCTCATAAAAAGACCAGACTTAATGGTCTGACTGAGACTAGAGGAATCCCAGCGGTCATGGTCCCCAAACCTTCTGTTGGCCCAGGACAGGAACCATTCCCAAAGACAACTCAGCAGACATGAAAGGGACTGGACAGTGGGTGGGAGAGAGATGCTGAAGAAGAGTGAGCTAATTATATCAGGTGGACACTTGAGACTGTGTTGGCATCTCCTGTCTGGAGGGGGGTGGGAGGATAGAGAGAGTTGGAAGCTGACAAAATTGTCACGAAAGGAGAGACTGGAAGGGCTGACTCATTAGGGGGAGAGCAAGTGGGAGAACGGAGTAAGGTGTATATAAACTTATATGTGACAGTCTGACTTGATTTGTAAACGTTCACTTGAAGCTCAATAAAAGTTAATAAAAAAAAAATGGAGTCAAAGGCAACTAACAACAACAGTCCTTGCCTGATTGTAGCCTGATGCCTTATTCTTATTTGTAGGTCCACAGCCTTCTTTCTGAGGTAGTGCCTGGAAGTTAGAAGGGTGTGCTGACTTGGGGAGCCAGTGGGACTGGGGTGGGTGGCTGAAGTGGTTCACCTCATTTGCACTGAGGACCAGAGGCTAGGGGTGTGATCACAGCAGCCAGGCTGGCCTGCTCTCCCAGACCACCCAGTACCCATCTCTAATTAACAGATGAACCTTCAGAACACCCACTGTGTGGTTGCTGGTGTTATCATCCCATTTTAGAGATGGGAGAACTGAGGTGGAGTCATTGGCCCCAGGGCTGAGTTGGGGGAGAGTAAAGCAGGGACTCCTGGGCATCTCCCCACACTGCTTCAACTTCATCCCCGTCTCCTGTTCAGGGAACAAGGACTCTTTTCTTGAGGTCAGGAATAAGCACTGGCCCCAAATAGGGTGAGGGAGAGTCTGCTGCTCTTCTTTGGAAAGGTAGCCTCAGCCCTACTCCCCAAACATTAACTACATGGTTAACTAAAGATGGGGCAGGAGGAAGGAAGTCACCCTGGCAGAACCCCAGAGGCAGAGGAGAGCTTCAGAAAATCTAGGTATTAGACCAAACTTCTACCTCTCTCACAGCAGAGCTTGGCTTCCAGAGCCCTGCTTCCTCTGTCCTGGGAGTCGGGGGCTGCTTGAAGGCCCTTCACCACCTGCTCCTGCTCTCATCCCACTCTTCCCTACAGGTCTCTGCCCTATGCTCAGCCTCTCCCTCACTGTCCTCTGCAAGGGCCCTTGAAACCAGACAGAGACCAAAAGCTAGAGCCGAGGTTGCACTGTAAATTGGGCTTGAAGTGCCAGTTTGAAAGGTGACCTGGAAATTTCTTGGGACGTTCACCTCTCCTGGTTTCCTACATGGCCTGATGACTCCAGGGTCACTGAGGCATTTGGGAAGCTGCCTAGTTTAGGGCTGGGCTGCCCAGCCCCTTTCCTTTGTTGTTGTTAGTTGACCTTGAGTAGATTCCAACCCATGGCAATCCCACGTGTGTCAGAGTAGAACTGCTCCATAGGGATTTCAAGGCTGTGGCCTTTTCGAACAGATCACCAGGCCTGTCTTCTCTGGGTAGGTTCAACCCACCAACCTTTTAGCTAGGAGTGGAGCATGCTTAGCCTTTTGGGCCACTCAGGGACCTCACCCGTTTTCTGGGCTGCCTTAAATGTCCCTTTCCCAAAAAGTATGGGTGGATAAGATAACACATGGAAGGATTTCATTCTCCCAGGATGAGGGGAATTGGTGCCGGCCTTGGGGCTGAGCTTTCTTTGGGGGCAGGGAGGCCCTTCTTTAGGAATAGAATTCCTCCAGAAAGGTTCTCTGTAGTCCCACTGGGTTTCTTGAAGAACCTCCTGAGCCCAGGGGTGGAGGGAGGATGCGTTTCCCAAACCCCCTCAGAAAAAGAGGGTCTTCCCCTATTCTGACTCTGCCACCTGCATCTGGGCGCCTACCTCACCCCAGCTTCCTAGGAGAAACAGAAAGGTGGGGTGCTTGCCTGTTTATACCCTGTCTGGGTTTGCTTCAAGCCCGAGGAAACTTCCTGTTTCCACCAGCAGGCCCCAGGAGAGATCAAAGGCAAGGGCTGGTGATTTCAGGAAAGAGGAATGGAGGATGCCCAGTGATAGGACGGTTGGCATTTACTACGTGAAGACTTGGAACAGGGGCGGACACAGGGGACATAGGCCCAATTCCCAGGGGCGCTGGCCTAGGACTGACTGCGCCTACCCTGCCCTCACCCCTCCTCTGCGGAGCCCTGGTCGCCTTTCCTGCTCTGAATCCTGCGCCCATCCGAGCCCGCGCCTCTCCTCCTCCGTGTCCCCCAGCAGGGCAGTCCTTGCTCCTTAGGGTTTTCCTGACCCCTCTCCTAGCACGCGGCTCCCTCCAAAGCAGGGTCTGCAGCAAAAGGACAGTACCTGAGGCTCGGTGCCTGGACACTCCCCCTCCCGTGTGGGCCCGCCCCAACTCCAGCAAGGGACTCAGGCGCGGCGGAGGTGGCGGCCGTCACTCGCGCACTCACGCGGGAGGAATGCAGACGGCAGGGCTGCCCTGTGGTCAAGTCTCCGCCCCACCGACAGAGGTAGGCGCCCAGGTACCCAGCCTGTGGGCCTTGGGAGCCCGCCAAACCGCTGATGAAAGGCGCTGCCAGATTAACCCTTTCCTGGCCGAACCTCCTCGCTGCCGCTGGCTGCTGGGTGGTCGCAGACCCGGAGGGGAGAGAGGCTGCATCGGAGTCTGGGTGCGCTGGCTAATGAAGGGGCAGCCTCGGTCTCCTGACCCTTGCGGGGTCCCCTAGCTGGCCTCAGGCCCCTTTGGCTCTGGGGTTGGCACAGCTGAAGGACAGGACTCCCAATCACAGATGATCTCCCTTCCACAGAGATTCTCCACTGGGAGCACGACACCCTCCCGTGCTGATGTGCCCCTCCTTGAGAGTCACTGTAGCTAAAGAGCACTGGACAAAGAGTCCAGAAATTCATCCAACACACCTCAAGGGCTGAGAGAGTCAGCTTAGCTGTTAGGGCTGGGGAAAACCGGTGGGCTCCAAGTCTCAGTTTCTCCAGCCTGCAAAATTACAGGGTGGGGAATTCACAGCACAGGCTTATGTATTTGCCTGTCTGTTTTAGTAGCAGCCTTTCTTCCTCTCCCAAGCAGAGTCTTAGGCAGATGCCTCCAGTATAAATCAAACAAAATGGGAGAGTTTCTGGTTGGAGTGGGGAGTGAGGTCCTGTTTTCCTTCTTGCTCCCCTCCCCCAACCCATGAGAACCCCCTGGGGAGGGTTCCAGTGAACACAGTTTGGAAAGTGTGGATCTACATATGGCGTGGGTTCGTTTTCCGCTCTGACATCTTTCTTTTCCTTTTGTTTTTGCCAGTTGGATGATCCGTGCCCTTCACTCTCTGTTTTGTTCTGTAGGGACATTCTGTGATGCCCTGAGGTCTATACTCCCCTTTCTGGGGGGTGGGTGCTGAGTCCCACACTCTCCACTGAGGGCTCCGTGTTCCACCTTGCGATTAGCATGCTGGGTCCACATCCCAGGCCTCAGGCTCTCTCTGTGTACTTTTCATGTTGTTGGACCCAGGGCATTATCCTTGAGGGTGGCACTCTCCAGCCTCCCCACCAAGTCTGTGTATCTCCCACACCCTTCTCTTTTGTCCTCCAAGCATGGGGAGGGGGGACACCTTTAGTTTTAGCAAGGTTTGCCGCATGCCCTGAGGTGTCCGGCTGGCAGCCTGAGGAGAGTGAAGCTCTTGAGGCTAAGCCTGCCTTGGAGTGCGGTTCTCTCCCCTTCCCCTGCTGCTCCCCCTGACTGTGAGGGAATCTTCCAGAGAGCCCAGTACTTGGTTCACCTTCACTGAATGAGCCATGCCCTGGGAGCACCCAGATCTCTCCCCCATCTTATCCAGTCTTCCTGGGGAACCTCCTCCCCACCTATGGGGGGCCAGAAGTTGGAGGTCCAGTCAGGAGGCAGTGCCAAATGGAGGCAGGAGGCGAAGAGGCCCAGTGCCCAGCCCCCTGCCCACTCACTCCCCAGTGGTCTCTATGACCTTCACTGCCCTGGGGGAAGTTATGCCACCCTGAAGCTGGGTTTCCAGGTAGGGCAAGAAAACATGGGTTTTGGATACAGTAGGAGAATTGAAGCCTAGGCATCAGGAAGGGTTTTCTGACCTACGTGTCCAAATATAACTCATCTCCGTTGAAAACTAGTGCCTCACATGTGCCCTATCCAGTGTAAAGCCCTCACCACCTCCAGGCTAGCATGCTTGGACATTTGGAAGTCATCTTTGATGCCCTGCTTCTCCCCTGTCCCACTGGTCACCAAGCCCCAGCCTTTCTGCAGCATTCCTGGTTCAGAGAACCTTCTCTTTTTTCCGCTTTGATTGCTCCTGACTCAGTTGTAGCCTTTTCTAATCAGTCCCTGAGACTTTTACAACAGCAGTTGGTTCTCCTGGCTCCAGGGGAACAGCCCCTCCTTGTCCCTCCTCCGCACTGCGCTGGAGGGATCTTAGAACACAGGTTGAAGCATGCCACTCTCATGCTCAAAACCTTTGATGGCTCCCACTGCCGGCAGGATAAAGTCCCAACCTTGCCTGGCATTTACAACCTGCCCTGATCTGGTGCCAACTTACTTTGCCAGCCTAGTCCCCCACGATGTACTTCACACCCTTTCAACTCCAGCACATCCGATGGCTTGTCCTACCCCAGACTGGCCTCACATGTTCACGGCGGACCACGCTGGCTCACGGACAAGCATGTTCTTGGAGCTTACGGTGTTGTGGGGGAGAAGAATTAATCACATAATCCCATAAATAAATATACCTTTACAACCTGTGATAAGTGCAGGGTGTCAAGGTAAAGGAGCTCAAGGAGAAGTTATAATGGGGGGTGGGGACAGATTTAGATCAGGGACTCAGAGAGGCTTTTAGGCAGAAAAGACACTTAAGGGCATTGGATTTGAGTTACCCTTTGAATACTTGGAGAGGTCACCTTTGATCTCTCATCAGAAGTGATTTCCCTGTCTGTACACCTGATTTTCTCGATGTCTCTGACCCAGGCTCTGTTTCATTCTGTCTTGAATGGAGCTCTCTTGGCTCCTAGACTGTAAGCAGCTGAGGGCAGGCAGCGCTGCTCATTTCTGCATCTAGAATGCCAGCATTCAGCACACAGTAGGTTTGGAACACCAAAAAAAAAAAAACCAAACCCGCTGCCGTTGAGTACACAGTAGGCCTATAATAAAGGTGTTTTTTAATTTTGAGGTGAAGCTGTGGAGTCTTATGCTTTGAATGCACATGGAAGTAGACCTTAAAATAGGAGACATTCTCTGGGAAGGATTTCAGGGAAGTTTGGCGTGGAGGTGGAAGGGTAGAGGAGATGGCTTCCTAACCTTCCTCTCTCTAAAGCTGTCCTCTTTCTGCCTAAGCAACTCCCAGCCTGTAACTCCTAAGATGCCTCAGCAAATTCCCTGATTTCTGGCCTAGGAATCAGCATTTTCTTTGGCCCAGCTCACCCCCCCACCAGTCCCCCACCCTAGCAGATCCATATTTGGATAGAGACAGGCTGTGGAGAGTGATGCCGAGGGGCTCTCTTATCTGCTGGGAGACTGGGTGCTGGCATGAAAAGCCAGGAGTGTCATCAGCTCCAAATCTGGGCTTCCAGTGCCATCCCAGATGGTCCCAACGATCCAGGAGTGCTCCCCCACCACCCCCTACAAGCCCCACAGGCTGTTCTGCTGACCTGACTGCAGGTCTGGGGGAGAATGCTGCCCCTCTTTCCCATTGTCATACCCCCTGGAAGGGTTCCACCAGTAAATGCTGTGCAATCCCTCCCCCTCCAGCTCCCTGGGGACAGCCCTCAGAGGGAAAAGAAGGGCTCAGTTTGGCTTTGAGGAGGGAGGAGGAGGGAGGTTTATTTGGGAAGAACCTTGACCCAGAGCCTGCCTCCCCCTACACTCTGCTCTCTCTCTCCCTTCCCCCCAATAACTCTCATCCAGCCAGTTCCAGACCAGAAGGCAGTGGGCAATTTCCCAGGTTTCCCAGCTCTCCACAGCTTCCCCTGGGATTTTCCCATCAGTGGAGAATCCTGGACCTGAGCAATGGGTGGGGTTGAGAATGTTGGACCCATGAAGGTGCTGGGGCTGACCTGTCTAGTCCCAGCCCAGTTCTCTGGGCATGTTCCCCCTTCAAGAAACTTCAGCCTAATGGTGAGGGCACAGCCCCTGCCTCAGGGGGGCTCAGGCTCTGGCCTTGGGGATCCCCCCAGTCTGAGGACAGAGACCCCTGTTCTGAGGATACTCCCAGGCTGCTGAGGGACACAGGATGAAACCAGACATAGATGCTGAGCCCCTCCCTGTGGGTCAGCAGCTGAGATGCCCCAGCAGGCTGCTCTCTCAGCCCCTTCTTTTCCTTGGTGGAGCTGTGTCTGGTAGTCTCGCTGCACTCTCTCTCGCTGCAGAGGCCAGGTGAGCGGTTGTACTGGCAGTACAGGTGGCATCCGGCAGGTGAGGGGAGCGGAGGAGGAGGAATGTGCCCAGGGCCTGGGTAGGAGGTCCCAGGGAGTCCCAGCAACCCCACCCCTTCCCCATGACCTGTTCATCCCACCTCCTGCCTCCCATGGTCCTGGTCCCTATGCCAGGGATCACAGCCAAGTCCTGGGTTCAGGTGACCATTCCTGGGAGGAGACCTGGGACATGAGGGGCATCTTGTGGGGCATTAGTCATTGCACGGATCCTGGGGTGGCTTATTTAATTCTTACAGTTAAACATTGTATTACCACTATTTCACAGAAAGGGAAACCAAGGCTCAGGGCGATGAAGTCACTGTTCAAGTTACCTGAATGTAGAGAAGCAGTGGCTGGGGGTCTTGGGGGTCAGGGAAAGAGGAGGATTCTTCTGTACCTCTCATGGGTCGAGATGGGGCAGAGACTCAAAGCATCTTCTCAGCCCAAAAAGGAATTTTTCTCTGTAGTAACAGGGACTAGACCAAGGTTGGGGTTGGGGATAAAGGGAGAACAGGTCCAGAGAATAAGAGTGTCTTAGGCAGCTCCCAACAGCATGCCACTGATCCTGCCCAGAACAGCTTCCACCCACCTCTTCCCTTTGCCCTTCCTGAGGCTGAGGGAGCAGGAGCGGTGATGGGGACTCCCAGAGCCCCTGAGCTAGCAAGGAGCCTAACCCCTGCTTGGCAGCCCAGGTGTTCCATTGTGGTTGGCCCCTGGCAAGCATCCCTAAGACACCCATGTGCCTTATGGCACTGTCCTTGGTGATACCTCCATTACATGGGAAGGGGCTCCTACCCCTGAAACCGGGGAAAGACATCTCAGCTTGGCTCTCCAATCCCTCTCCTCCCTGCCCCCCTCTTCCCCCTCCTCCCCACCAGCTTCCCTCCCAAACACTCAGTCATTCATTCCCCAGACCACCTACAAACCACCCATTTGCCCAGACCACACAGCTCCTCTGCCCAGCTCAGCTCCCCAGGATAATGGCTGCCCCACCCCCATTCTTCCAGGACCCACCCCCAAACCTAATTACCACCCTGGCACCTCCGGGGCAGAGGGGGTGCACTGACCTCTGTTTATGCTTGGAAATCTCCTGAGCACAAGAGGCCTGTTTTTCTCTGGACATCAAGAAAAAAAAAAAAAAAGGACATCAAGGGGCAGGAGCAAATTAGAGACCCTCAACTGAGCTCCGGTCCCTCCCATCTCATGGCCCAGTCTCTGGGCTGCTAGGGGGAAAGCAGAAAGGCAAGATGGCGAAGACCCCTGTTTGCTTCTCCATTCTCCTGCATACAGTGATGGCATTGGCAAAGTGGCAGACGCAGACTCCGCCCTCTGGGTGCAGGGTCAGAAAGAGTACTGGACTGCGAGTTATAAGACAGGGGTGTAGTTCTGCTGCCCCTGACTGCATCAGTTTTCCTCATCCATTTGGGCCTCAGTTTCCTAGTGTGTAAAAGGAGAGAGTGGATCCCATCGTCTCTAAGGGCTCTGCCGGCTTATGGACTTGAACCCCAGGAGGGGACTGAGAGGCTGATCGCTCTGCACTGGTGAAGCTGTGAGAACCAAAGTGGGTAGAGGAGGCTGCTGGAGGAGGGCAGAGGGTCAGGGCAAGATGCACACTGGGTGGGGGCAGGATGGGGCACTATGGCAGGTAAGAAACTGCAGGGGTCAAGAGCCATAATAGACCCTATGCTCTGCTCCCCTGGGGCCAGCAAGATGGTGGAAGGGCACGCCATGGTCTACACAGCCCCCAAGTGGCTTGAGTTTCCTGGAGGGGGCCCTCTGTTCCTAAGGCTACTCTCCCTCCCGGCAAGGTTTAAAAAAAAACCCTGTGCCGTAGAGTCGATTCCGACTCATAGCGACCCTATGGGACAGAGTAGAACTGCCCCATAGAGTTTCCAAGAAGCACCTGGAGGATTCGAACTGCCGACTCTTTGGTCAGCAGCCGTAGCACTGACCCAAATACCAGTAGCTGCTCCAGAAGGGCAGAGACCGGTCTACTTCCAGTGCCCAGCCTGGAGCCTCGCTCAGAGGAAGTGACCCATAAATGCATGAGTGTGGAGCAGCTGGGCAAAGTTGGAAGCAAACCCAGATATGTGTGCTGTACCTGTGGCTCCAGGGGCCTGGGTTGGAAGGGAAGAAGAGAGCCATGGGGGAGGGTGTCGGTGGGTCCACCCTCACCAGTCAGGGCTGAGCCAGGTCGCAGGCCCTCAGGGCCAGGGCCACCAGGGCTGGGCCAGGGCGGATGAGGTGGTCTCCGTGGGGTCCCTCTCAGGATCCCTCCATCCCCCATAATTACTTCTGATTAGCTTCACCACAACAGCCAGGCTGGAAAGACAGGGGTGTTTGGATGTGGGGGGAAAGGACCAAGGTGGAGCACAGCACTCACGACAAGCCCGGGCCCCCACCAAGCTCCCTCCCCCCAGCTCAACACACAGGCTTGCGCGGGCGCGCGCACACACACACACACACACACACACACACACCCTGATCTGGAGAGTTCCGAAGGAGCCCCATCTACACAGTGGCAGTGATGCAGGGAAACCAGGCCCTTTAGACAACACATCCAGATGTATTAACTCAAAATTCCTCCACCAAGTTCCTAGGAGGGAAGCTGGTGAGAACAACTTCTAGGCGAAGGGTAGAGGGGAACAGAATAAGCACTTCTGGCCAGAGGGGAGCTTTGACACTCAGGTCTAACCTGGAGAAGTCTCCAGAAACCCCTCACCAGAAGCTCAGAAAGTTCTTCCTGATATCCAGCTTCTGTTTTTACCTGGTCTGCGCTAAGCTGAGGAATCTGTGGATGGATTCACCTATGTGCATTTCTCTTCCTGCCCCACCCCGCCAGTTACCCACGCTCTCTTCTGGAAACAATTCATGCCAGGACCGTCTCTGGGGGCCAGGAGACTGGGGTCCCCTCCCCTATAACCTGGGAGCAGGACTCTCCCTCCCGCTTCCTCAGCAGACTAAGCAAGGTGGATAGCTCAGGCCACTCCAATTCCGTGAAGGCCCCTGGGGCCGGAACCCAGCATTGGGGCCCAGCATCAGAGAAAGTATCCATTCCTTTATGGACAGTTCTGGGGGAGAGAGCCGAGAGCTAGGTACTTGTGGATTGGTCGGAAAGGTGGGACATGATTGCTGCCTTCATAGCCCTGATATTTGAAGAGACTATTATTATGTAATTAATAGTAATACTAGCTAACCATTTTGGGGGGAAACTTATTCTAGGCCTGAGCACCATGCTTTACAAACATTATTTCACTGGTCCCTATGTGTTTTAGGCTGGCGCCGTGGTGGTGCATGGTTAAAGAGTTCCACTGTTAACCAAAAGGCTGGAGGTTTGAACCCACAAGCTGCTCTGCAGGAGAAAGACCTGGCCATGCGGTCCTATAAAGATTATCCCCAAACCACTTCCACTGTAGTTGAGCCGACTCAGACTCATAGTGACCTTGTAGGACAGAGTAGAACTCCCCGCCCCCCGCCCCCCAGGGTTTCCAAGGCTGTAAATCTTTATGGAGGCAGACTGCCACATCTTTCTCCTGCAGAATGGCTGGTGGGTTCGAACTACCGACCTTTCGGTTAGCAGCCAAGCACTTAACCACTGCACCACCAGGGCTCCTTCCTAGAAAACCCTGTGAGGTAGATCTACTGTCACATGGGGTCACCATGAATGAAATCCACTCCACTGCACCTAACAACAACATGTTTTAGGGAGACCCCAACCTCTGCCAGTAGAGGTCTTCCCAGTCTGATGGGGAAGGAATTACTCCAATACCTCCCCCCACAAACCCTTAGTCTGAGGAAGAAAAACAACCTTTGCCCTCAGGCAGCATCCAGTCTGGTGGGGAGACAGGATACACAAACAGAAGACACTTATGCCTGACCTAGCCTCCTCCCCACATCCCTCCTCCCCAGAAGGGAGCTGGGCTTTTAGAGGTGGGTGGGACCCTGGCAATTCTACTCTGTTCTAAAGGGTCTCTGACTCGACCACAACAGATTTTTTGCTTTTTTGTTTTGTTTGTTTTTGAAAGAGGGCGAGGAGGTAACAGAGGTTTGGGGAAGGCCAGCAGGCTCCCTGGAGGAGGGGCCCTTGGTTGGCGGTGGGCTGCCTGGAGGAGGAGGCGGGGGCGGTACTGGGCTAGGCGCCGGGAGGAGGCCGCCCGGGCGGCGCTCCCACGACCGGGGCAAGGCCGTCTGGGCGCCGTCTCCGGTCTCGGGGCCTGCGGTCAGGGCACCGCGGGGCCGCGTTTGAGCCGGTCAGCTCCCCGCGGAAATTACAGGGGCGCTCAGCGCTGCGGTCGCGCCCCCCGGGGCAGCGCCCGCTGGTTGGAGGCGTTTAAATTGAAAGCAGCTTTAGGGAGAGGGGGCGGGCACGGGCCGCCGAGCACAGGGAGGGGGCAGCCGGCACAGCGACCCCATTGTCTGCGCCCACCAAGGGGTGGGCTTTTGCGGTGAGCGTGGCGCGGCGCCCCCTCCCCGCGCTCCGGCCCAGCTCCGCTCGCAGCCAGTTCCCACGCCGCTCTGGCCGGGACGCGGCCCCGCGCCCCTTCGCCACCTGGGTCTTTCCCTCCCCAGCTGGACCCGCAAGCTAGTAGGACGCGCGCACGCGCACACGGACTCACTACCTCCAGGAGGTCCTCCCTGACTAAGATAAAAACACAGATAGTTGGGCAGTCCCTGAGCCAAGTAAAGTCAGGAGACCTGGGTTGAGTCCGTGACCTCGGGCAAAATCCCCTCCCTTCTCTGGCCCCCTCTATAAAAAATGTAGATACTTAACCCTCTCTGCCTGCCTCTCTTAAGATGTCATCTTAAAGATGATTTGAGCTAAAAGATGGGAAACTGGTCTGAAAACTGGAAACCTCTGGAAGCATCTGAAGAATAAAATAATAAGAATAGTCCCCCTGTCTTCTACTCTTCCCTGTGCGTTTGCTTGGAAGCAGGTGTGCTTGTGCAGGAAACTAGCCTGCTTGGAGTAGAGTCGTGAGGAGGGGCTAAGAAACCAGCATGACAGAGGTGGGGAAACCACAGAGGGCTTCCTGGAGGAGGGGAATGTGGAGCCAGGCTGGGAAGGAGGGAAGGGGAGCAACTAGCAGAAAGGGGAAGAGATGCCTCTGCTTCTGGGGGGAGATCAGGAGAAGGAAGGCTGGAGACAGGGAGGGGAGGGGCTCTGTGAGAGGAGCAGATCCTGGCTGAGGGCTGTAGCCCTAGGTCTGGGCAGGAGAAGTGACTTGGGGAGCTGGGCCCTTTGCCCAGTTGCCTGGTGGTTTGTCTCCTGGAGAGGCTTCAAGTCCTGGTGCAGCCCCTTGGTGGTGAGTGGGGACTGTGCCCATGTCCCTAGGGATTGTGGGGTGCCCCCATTAGCCCAGTCCTGGTTCTTCTTCCAAGGGCTTTGGGCACCCAGAGGCTGGTCCCTGGGCTCTGGGCACCAGGTGCAAGGAGCTGGGCTCTGTTGTTGCCATTGCTTCCAGCAGTAGCAGCAGCGAAAGGTTGTTTGCCAGGCTTGGTGCCCAGGGACGTGCCCACTTGCTGCACACCTGGCAGAGCCACATGTTTCTGCTCTAATTCCTGGAAATCCCTAGTGGGCAGCACTATGGGGGTGTAGGGGACAAAGCCCACGGTGCCAGGTCTCTGTAATGTGTGCCTGAGACCCACAGATTTAGCAGCAAGAAGGAGAGCTGAGCCTGGCCTGACAGAAGAGGAATCTGGCAATGGTCCCCAGAAGAGGAGACCAAGGAGCAGCCCAGAAAGTAGGGAAAGGAGAGGGTGTCCCAGGGGGAGACATGGCCTGGCAAGGGCTTGGAGGGCAAGCAGTGTCAGGAAGGGGCAGAGGAGAGACTGCCCAAGGCCAAATGGGGAGGGCAGGCAGAGGGGGCTGGACTGGGTATTGCAGACACCCAGAGAAGATGGGCTGTCAGATAAATCTCCTAGACCTCCCCCTTTCTGACCACCAGGCCCCAACCCCTCCTCCAGAGCCCAGAGCCCTCAAAGGCCTACAACAGGGAATGCTTTGATCTGGCAAATGAGCTGAGATCTTAAGTGGGCTTTGGGGCATGGACTGGAGGGCTGGGCTCAGAGCCTCTACCTGTCCCCTCTCACCTCCTCTCCTGGCCCCAGCCCAGGAAGATGCTTTCAACCTGGGCAGCTGATGAACCCACCCTCCCAGCTAGCTCACTCACTCCCCTGGCATGCCCTGTGCTTGTGCCATTTGGGCACGGGGCAGTGATGCTGTGGGGAAAGAACGAGGGCGCCCAGTAGGGGTGGTGACTGCTCAAAGTGCACAGACTGGTTAGGGCTGGGCTGTCCAGTCCAAAGAGCTGGGCAAGCTCAAGGAGCCGCAGGGACCACTAGGTATAGGACCCACTCGATACAGCCTCTCACAGGGCCAGGGGCCCAGGCTTCCCTCAGTTGTAGGGAAGGCGTGGTAGACCGTAAGTTCTGGCCACAAAGCCAAGGAATCCAGGGGAAACAATCCTGTAGCTCACACTTTTTCCTTTGAAAGATCTTGAAGCACTTAGCCTGATAAACTTCCTCAGACTTCTCCTGGGAGAGGGTAAACTGAGACTCAGAGAGCTTTTAGACACCACACACTGGGTTAGCAGCCAAACACTAACAGAATTCCATTTCCCACCCAGGCCAAGTACTTCACCAGAAGCTCTCTGAGGGTGTCTCTCCTGCCCCTCTTATTTCCCTCCCAGCCCTTCCATCTCCATACTACCACCTCCTCAGAGCCTGCTTCTGCTTCTGCTCACACTGTACCCACTCTGACCATGAACGAGTTTTTCCCAAACTCATATCATGCAGGAAGCCTACCAGGTTGAGCGGGGATGGGGGAGGAGGACCGGAACCCACGTAGTCCTTGGCCCCAGCCCCCTCCATGGGCCAGGCCTGAGGTTGTGCCCAGCCCTCAGGTCCTGGTGGCCAGGGCTTTGAGCAGTGGAAAAGGGTACTGGGCCTGAGACACTCAGCTCAGCCTCCAAAGGCCCTGGACCCTGGCTGAGGGGCTGAGCATGGGGTTGGAGTAACTCTCCTGGTGCACACGCCCACTTGGGGCCCAAAGAGAACTTTGGGAGAGAGGCTGGAGCTGGGCTGGGACAGGAAGAGGCTTGCCCACCCACCTGAGTCATCCTTTTCATCAAAATGCCCAGGGGCAGGTGCTATATGCAGTGACTGTCACAGTGGCATCCTCGTCCTGGGAAACTCAGGTCCAAAGCCTCCAGAAGGAGCAGGCTGGAGGAGGGGACTCAGAAGGTAAGAAGCAGTTGTCCCAGGTGATCTGAAAGGTTCCTTCTGGAGCTAAGACTCTGTGGTCCTATGACCCTAAGAATCTATGAGTCTAAAGATGTTAGGATTTTAATCATCCCATCATAATAATAGTGCCAGATACTGTCGCAAAACTTCACATACGCTATCTCACTGCTCAGCGATGAGTGGTCCAGGGCACAGAGAGCTAAGTTAGCTTGTCCCCCGCCGACCCTGAGAGTGGTGGTTGGATGGGGATCCCAGCTCAGGTGTGTCAGGCTGCAGAGCCAGCTCACTGAACTGCTTCCCTGTGGCTTTGTGACCCTAAGCCCTGCTATGCCTGGGGTCCATGATTCAGTGTGTCACCAAGTCAAAGTCACCAAGGCCTGGCCCAGGGCAGCTCAGCACGTTTGCTGGGGAAGCAGCAGGTGGGAGGGAATCCAGGCAGGGGAGGGGTACAGGTGGCAGTCATCTGTCCTCTGCTGGGTCCCAGAAATCTTCCTGGAGGAGGAGGATGGGCAAGATGAAGAAGAGAAGGAGGAGAAAGGGAAAAGGGTATTTTCAAGAGGCAGGGCCATTCCGGGACAGGAGGGTGGGTAGCTGGGAGGGAAATAACACTGCTTGACAATAGAGGATGCAAGGGACCCAGAGGGGCAGGAAGGCGGAGGGGGTCTGGTTTGGCTGCACTCCCTCCTCCAGCAGCCCTTGGACACAGACAGTAGAGACCCCAAAGGGCAAATACGGCTTGTGCCCTGCGGCCCTTTAAGGAAGCCTCTTGTGTCTCTCCCACTCCCCCAGCTGCTCCCCCTCTGCTCCAGGTGGGGGCCACTTCCAGCCACTCTCAGGAAGAGCCCCTGGAGGAAGGGCCTCCTTCTCCCCCAGGGCTGATTAGCATCAAACAGCTGGAGGTGAACATCTGCTCTCTTCCTAGGGGAGGCGGTTCTTGTTCCCCAAAGGGGTAAGCCTGCAGCCATCCTTCCATCGAGGAGCCAGGCATCTGAGGAGACTGGACAGAAGGAAGAGAGAAAAACATTTATTGAGTGCCAGCCTTTAGGCAGGTGGGACATCCTTCTTTTGCAGAGGAGGAAACTGTGGCACAGGTGGGTACAGGCACATGCTTACTGTGCTAAACAGCTGTGAGCGCGTCTGCCTGGCTCCAAATTCAGCATTTTCCTGGCTTCAGGGTGCCAGGGGTCTGTGCCCAGTGGGAGCATTCTGCCCCTCCTTCCTGGCCCAGGGATCTGTCCAAGAAGGAGTCCAAAACTAGTCAGCTGTGGTGTTGACGGGGTTGCTTCCGTAAGCCAGGGCAGAGAGCAAGGCTGCCAGGAGCGGCTCAGCAGCCCCAGGGGCAGCCTCCTTCCCGCTTCTTGTTGACACTGCCAGCTCTTCTGCTGGTTGGATGGTAGCCATCGCTGACCTTTGTTAAGGGCTTACTCTGTATCAGGCACTGGGCAAAGCGTTTTAACAGATGATGTGTTTAATCCTCAAAACAGCCCTGTGAGATGGGGCCTATCCCTCTCTTCATTTTACAGATGAGGAAACTGAGGCTTAGAAAAGTGAAGTAACTTTTCCAAGATCGCATAGCTCTGAGTGGTAGAGATGAGATTTCTATCCAGAATCCTCTCTCTTAAGCTCTATACTGCTCCCTTAGTTGATACAGTTGCCTGGCATGTGATTCTTGATCTCCCCTACCTGGAGTCCAACTGGACTGGAAAAGCTAACCCTCTCTTCCTTACCCCCACTTACTTCCCCTCACCTCCCATTGGCTCAGGGCCCAGCCTCTGTCTAAGAGGGCCCCGTGAGACTACAGGAAGAAACTGGACAAGTTGTGGATTTAGCTCCCCTGTGCTCACCCGTGTCACATTTGGGGGTCAGAAGGAGTTGACTTGGGGGGTACCTGGTGTTTGGAAAGTGGCTAAGGGTGCAGGCTCACATCCTGGTACTTGCTGTGGGACCTTGGGAAAATTACTTAGCTTCTCTGTGCTTCAGCGTTGGCCTCTGTCAAATGAGGAAGTGAGAGTACCAGTCTCATAGGGATAATGAGAGCATTGAGTTTGGAAAGAGTTTGCAAAAAGCTTGGAACAGTGCCTGGCACACAGTAAACGCTATTGCTATTGTTAGTAGCTGGAGAATCGAGAGGAGACTGTTTAAAAAGAGGAAAGGCCAGGAAATATGGGCACATTTATAAAGAGAACGTGGTAGATTTGGGGGGCATATTTCTTAGTTTTTCAAGGCCCAGTGTCCCTGATAGGGAAGGAAAGGGTGGATAGGTTCCAGGTGACATTCCTCCCTCCCTACCCCCATCCCCAGGAGGACAAAAATTCCTCCCAGGTCTCTGTGCTGCTTTCATGTGGAGCTGGCCAAGCCCTGGCCAGCATTCCTCTGCCCCTCCTGTCAATTGGGGGGACAGTGGAGGGGGTCATTAGCCCCTTTTATAGCTGTGTAAAGTGTAAGGGTGGACGCCCTGTGCCTGAGGTCCCAGCTCGGACCTGTATGCAGCAGGTGGCCAGCCCCCCAGCGGAGGACAGGGTGGAAGCCCATCTGGGCAGGTGTTTGGGCAGCCTCACCCTCCCACACACACCTGCAGATGCATGTGGATAGAAGCTTGTGACGGGGATTGGTTAGGACCAGGAAGGACTGGGTCTGATCATCTCCCCTGCCCCCACCTCCATCCTGAAGTCCCTAGAGACAAGGTGCCTCTGGGCACCAGGCCATGCAATGCTGCTCCAGGGGTCTTGACCCCAGCTCTGTCCTTGCAGCTCCCAGGGAGAGATGGCCTCCCCAGCTGGTCAAAGCTGGGAACTCAGGGCTGGGAGCCAGGGAAGAGCTGGGTGGGTGAGGAAGTAAAGCAGGCTTCCTAGAGGAGAGAGGGAAGACCAGGGCTGGGTGTCGGGGGTAATGAGATCAACCCTCTGCCTCAATGCATGTTTTTTTTTTTTTTTTTTTTTTCTGCATCCATCCATCCATTCCTCTATCTATCCATCCATCCACCCATTGACCCATTTTATGTTTACTTGTCTGAACGGGACCCACAGAAGTCCTTTCCCCATCAGCCAGAGCTGCCCCACCACAGAATGGGGTGACAGGTAATGAGCTTCCCCTAACTGAAGTTCTGTGAGCAGCTATTGCAGGAGGGACCCACACAGGCTGGGGGCTCCCTTAGGTTTCCTTCAAAGTGTCCTTCTTACTCAGGGTGCTGGGAGATTCTCCACCTCCAGTCCTGCCCTTTGAGAGCCTGGAGCTCATGGCTTTCTCCCTCAAGCCAGCTGTTTCACCCATCTCCCCTGTATTGGCTCTGTTGGTTCTGCTTCCCTGCAATTACCAACTTGCCTGCCTTCCTTCACCGTCCTGGCCCCAACACGCCCCATGAGGACCCTTATTTCCCCCTCCTGCACAGCCTCCCCACTTCTTTGCAACCAAGATTATCTCTGAAGGACCTTGCAGTAAGTGTGGATCTCCCTTGCTCAAAAGCCTTTCATGGCTCCCCGTTGCCTGCAGAAAAACAGCCAAACTCCTCAGTCTGTCTTTCAAGGCCCTCTACAAGTGGAAGCCAGGCCCTCACCCTTTTCTTACACATGAAGTTCCCTCCACCTTCAGCACCCTGTTTGCCCTGCTCCCCCTGCCGACACCTCACTTGGAAAACTCCAGCTCCAACTTTCAGTCTAGGCTTGGAAACTGCCTCCTTGACGAAGCCAGACTCCCAGGCTCCGGCTGGTGCTCCTGGTGAGGCAGTGACTTAGCTGCTTTGATAGTTTCCTTGAGAGCAGGGTCACGTCTTTGTATCCTCAATACCTGGTAGCCAGCACACAGTACGTGCTCAATAAATGTAAACTAACAATCTAATGAGTCAGGGAGAGAATGAATCCTGATCATCGCTTTGCAAACCCCCTATATCTCACCAGTGTTCGTGAAAAATGTACCTATCTTTGAGGTCATCTCAGTGCCTTCCCCTGCTAACGCCATCCCTGGGGCCCTCGTTTGGGAAGTTCCATGCTCCTTTAAACCATCATGGCAGATTATTTTTACTGTCCTTGCGCCTGATGTCCCCTCCCATCATACTGGAGGCTTCCTGTGGGCAGGAACTGAGTCTTCCTTCATATTATTGAATTGCTATTAATGTTAGTAGGAGCCCTGGTGGTGCAACGTTTAAGCACTCGGCTGCTAACAGAAAGGTTGGTGGTTTGAACTCACCCAGCCACTCCACAGAAGAAAGACCTGGCAATTTGTTTCTGTAAAGATGATAGCCAAGAAAACTCTGTGTGGGGCAGTTCTACTCTGTCACATGGGTTCGATAGGAGTCGAAATTGACTCAACGGCATAACACAACAACACTAATGTTGGTATAACCCCTTATGCCTTACAAACTTCTCCCCACAACCTTGTTCAAGGTTAATTCAGCAACCATTTATTACGCTCTGATTGCTAGCATGTGCTGGGCACCGTTCTGGGCCAGGAGTCACAGCTGTGACAAGGCCCTGGTGGGGATCATAGTCCCATGAGGTAGGTGGACCTTAAACAGACCCTTTTAGGTAAGGCTTTTATGGCCTCTGACCCCATTTCAGAGCTGAGGTTACAAGCCCAGAGTGGTTGAATCTCCTGCTAAGGTCACCCAGCAGGGAGTGGGAGAGCCAGACTCTCACCCAGGCTGTGGAGCCCACTTACCCAGTGCTGGCTCCAGCCCAGGGCCCCCCAGCTCAGGTGGGTGCTCAACAAGGGAAAAAATCCACAGTACTGAATTTCTTTTTAAAATGACAGCAAATGTATCGAATCCAGCGTTTTCTTTTATTTGGAGTCTTTTGATTGGGAATCCAGTTGGTGCCCCAGCTAGGTGATGAGCCATTTCTATTTCTGGCATGAAAAGACCCTTCAAGGGCAAATTGTTACTTTCTGGATAAAACCAAAGTCTGAGCCACCGACTCTCTCTGCTGCTTCTCTCCTAAAGGGAGAGGGCCAGGCCTCCCCTCTCAGGGGCTTTTTTTTCCCACTCTGGTGGCTCCCGTGATCAGGGTCTGGGTTCTGGTACTCCTGTGTTCCTTCTCAGAGGAGAAAGGACTCCGTCCAAACTGGGAAATGAATCCTGCTCTTCCAGGTGGCCTGACCCCAATCCCTCCTGCAGCGGCCACACCCATCTCCCCTGCTCTGGCCCTGGGAAGATAGCAGGAGTGGGCTCACACCCTTGGGACCTCCAGGTGGAAACCTCTGCCCTCTGAACCCCCTGGTTTCGTTTCTGAGGTCCTGCCTCCCTTGTCTACTTCCCTGCTGGAGAGGAGGCTCCCAGCCCCCACCTGCTCACCTGCTTGGCTCCTGTCCCGGGGGACACAAGAGATGTTATCCCTGGGGGCACAGGCCTCAATGGGGGCATTGTTCCCACCCTGTCCAGACCAGGATCAGGGAGGGGACAGGGCAGAGACTGGGAATGTCCCAGGTGCCACACAGGCTGGCTTTGTCCTCCTCCTCCTCCCTCCCTGACCGGCCCCCTCCCTCTCACCCCTGCCCAGGCCACAGACCCTCCCCAGGCCCCTCCATCAGCTCCTCCACAGCTTGGGGCAACGCAGCTGTTTCAGGGGTGAGGTTCGGGATGGCCCTGGGCAGTGGTGCGGGGGCCTGATGTTCCCTCTACGTGGCAGTGCTCTTTGGAGCTGGGCCTCTCCTCCATAGGCCCTGCCTGCCTGCCCAGCCTGTCTGCCCAAGGCACCTCTGACCTGTCCTCCGCCTAGGCCTGCTGCCTCCTCTCCATGCATCAGCCAGCCCAGCCTCAACCTTTGCTGTCTCTAGAAACTTCCTGGCCTAAATCAAACCAATGGGCCTCCAGGAGGCAAGACAGGCTGAATATAAAAATCAGTTCCCAACAGCTGAGCCCAGATCCAGGACTCCTGAATTCCTGTCCAAGCTCTGCCAGTAGATGTGTGACCGTGGGTGAGTCACCGCACCCTCCAGGGCTCGTTGGTCCCATCTGTAAGATGACAGTGTGGAACCAGCTTCTCTAAGGTTCTACCAGGCTTTGACCTTGTATAGCTGCCTCCTAGAAAGAGGGTACGCTGCTGGTGACAGACCTGGAGAGAAAAGAGGCCCCCACCCCAGCCCCTGCCTCTCCTTAACCTCCAGCTTGACCTTTGTCCCCAAAGCATGAATGACAGCCACAGAAAGCTAATGGAAAGCTGCACGGCTGCAGGTGAAACTGATCTCTGGCTCCAGCTCCAGTTTCTGCTCTCAACGGCCCCCAGGCCCCCTCACACCTGCTTGGCTCCCCTTTGTTCCTTAGGCCAGGAGCACTCACTGCCTTTCATCCACCTCCTGCCCCATTCACGCCTTAAGCCTGGGGCACCGCCTCCCCCCTCCTGACTGGGGCACAGATTGCAGAAGGCTGGTCAGGCAGCACCCCAGAGCCCAGCTTTCCTCACCCTTGCTCTCATCTGGAGAGATCACTGGGAAGGGGGATGGGGTGCGGAGCAAGAGGGCAGGAGGGAAGTACTGTGTTCTGTTGGATGCAGCAGGAGTTCTCAGCACTGGGCTTTTCCGTTTTTTTTTTTTTTCTGAAAGAGATATAAACTCAGGAGGGCTTCTTGGAGGAGGGAAAGGTTTTGACATGGATTTAGCCTGATTCCAGACACGTCTAAACCCAGCGGTGCCTGTGAGCAGGTCCTGCCCTTCCCACCAAGGCTGGTCTGAGCATTTACTTATTTATTCCTTTATTTATTCAGAAATTTTTATTGATGCTGACTTTGTAGTAGGCACCGTTCTGGGTGTTGGGAACACAGCTGTACACAAAACATAGGCCCTGCTTTTCCAGAGTTTATATTCCTCAGTGGAGTTGGGGGGAGACAGACACAAACAGATAATATGTGAGTCGGTTTTAACTGCTTAGGAGAAAAATTAAAATGCATGAGGGGACAGGGAGTGACCAGGTGATATTTTAGGTAAGGAGCTCAGCAGACCTCTCTGAGAAGGTAACATCTGAGCAGACAACTGATGCAGTGAAACAGATTGCCAGGTAGACAGTGGGAGGAAGATACCGCAGACAGAGGGAATAGCAAGTGCAAAGGCCCTGAGGTGGGGGTGAGCTTACCGTGTTGAGAGAATAGCAAGAAGACCATTGTGGCTGGAGTAGAGTGAATGGAGGGGAGAGTGGCAGGGAATGAAGTCACATAGGGCCTGGTAGACTGTGGTAATGACTTTGGATTTTATTCTGAGTGAGATGAAAGAAGGAAAACAGTGAGGAGATTTCTCCCTCGGGGCCTCTGGAAGGCTCTAGCACCCCCTCTTGCTAACTGCCTCCCAGGATTGGGGAGAGGTTAAGAACTGAGTTTGGGATTCAGGCAGATCTGGGTTTACTCATCCATCATCCATCCACCCATCCATCCATGCATCCATCCATTCATCAATCCATTTATTTGACCAATACTAACTGCACACCTACTATGTGTTTGGCACTGCCACTTACTAGTTTGGTGAACTTGGGCAAGGGGCTTTTATTTTTTATTTCTAAAATGGGGTCAGCAATAGTTTTCACTTCAGAGGCTTGTGAAGATTGAGTAACACAGTGTGCTCATATTGATTAGCACAGCACTGGGCACATAGTAGGAGCCCTGGTGGTGCAGTGGTTAAGTGCTTGGCCGCTAACCAGAAGGTTGGTGGTTCAAACACACCAGAAGCTTGCAGGAGAAAGATGTGGCAGTAGGTTTCTGTAAAGATTACAGCCTTAGAAACCCTATGGAGCAGTTCTCCTCTGTCCTATAGGGCCACTATGAGTTGGAATCCACTCCATGATCATGGGTTTTGTTTTGGTTTGGGGGCACATTGTAAGTGTTCATTCATGGTTGCTAATATGACTCATATATATATAAGCTCTCCCCAACCCAGCCCACAACCCTCTGGGGCCCACTTGAAGGAGTCTGACCTGCACCCACCCTGCTCTGGGGAGTTCTCCCATGGACAGCTTTTCTGCTCTGTGTTCTCAGAGTTTCCCTAGTCTCCTCGCCCTCCTTCCCAAATTGCCCCAATCCGGCCCCTTGCCCCTGCCCCCTGCACTCAGCCTCCCACCGCTGTGTGGTGTCAAAACTCAATAGAATGTTGTTTCTGGGCCTCAAGTTCTAATTCACTCTCTTTGCTTGTCAACCTGCTTCTGTCTGGCCCAGCCTCCTGGCCACCCACTCGCCACCCTCTACCAGTAAGGCAGGGCATCCATTTTGTGCTGTTCTGTATTGGGCTCCAAGTGGGGGCACAAAAGCTGGAGATAGGAACTTACTTTCAGGGAGAAAAACCTAGAAAAAGCCCAGGTTTGGAAGCCCTGAAGACCTTTGGAGTCAGACATGTTGAGCACAACTCTGACTCCACCGCACCCTCGACGCGGACCCCTGCAAGTCACTTCACGTCTCTCTGCCTCAGTTTCCTTATTTGTAAAAGGGAACAATGACACCTGCAATGTTGCTGGTGGATCAGAGATAATGTACATAAAGCTGCTGCATGAAGAACATGGTTCACCCGTTGACATTAGCAGTTGAGGAGACGGGCGTGCAGTCTCTCACTAAAGCAGGGGTTCTGGACCCAGGCCAGGGGGTGTGAATCCCAGCAACCGTATTCAAATGTGTGTGTACTTTTATCTGGGGCGAGGTCCATAGCTTTCATCAGATCCTCCAAGTGGTCCTAAGCCAAAAAGATGAGGATAGGAGGAGGGCATGGCCACAAACTTAAAAAGAACTGAAGAAGTCAAGTCTGGAACATTCTTCGTTTTTTAAAATCCAACTATTCAGGCAACATGTTTTTGGTACCAACTCTGTGCAAGGCACTGTGGAGGAGTCAAATATTAAAGGTATGCCCTCCCTTCAAAGTGCTCCCCGTCCAGCAATGGAGACCAGCCCCCACAGGGACACGGCCCTTTACAGTTTGTGGAGCACCTCATCTGAGTCGGCTTCACTGATCCTTTCTACCTGCTGTGGGAGAGACAGCTGTGAGGTCATTGCCTGCATTTTACAGATGATGAAATTGAGGATCAGTGATGCTAAGTGACTGGCTCAAAGTCACACAGCTGATAAGCCAGGACTGGAACTGAGAGCCCCACCCCCTAGTGCCTGGCCCCTGGAAGGCTCCACTGTCCCATCAGGAGTGGAAATCCATGTCCCAGACGAGGGTGTGGGAGGCTCCCTCTCTTACCCGCCTTTGCACCATATAGGTGGGCCCATCCTTCTCCTTGCTTAGGGAAGTAACGATGTCCCACAGGCTTCGGATGCTCAGTGCAGCTCACCCTGCCTGTTGCCATGGGATCTGGCAGGGCCCAGGCCCTGGCCAACATTCTCTCCCAGTAACTCTAATCACCGCCTTATTTTCTTCACCTCCACTGTTGAGCGACAAAATGCGGATTTGTTGGAAGAGGCAGGCTGGTTTGGAGTCAGAGGTGTTGATGGAGGGGTAGCTTGTGCCTGAGGTGGAACTGGTGGGGTTATCTGGGATGGAGTGGGGGCACCTGCTGGAGGACCCTCCCTTCCCGAGCAGCATCTCTGCCCATCCCACCCCGCCCCTCCACAGTCTTTTTGATGCAACTGAGGATAAGCTGGGCCTCAGCCCACGCGAAACTCCACACACACACCTCCAGCTCCAGGCAGTCCCCAAGCCCTCGTCAGGGGCTGGCCCTGTGCCTGGGTCCCAGCCCAGGGTGCGGGGCAGCAGCGAGGGGCGGGAGGCCCAGCGTGTTCCCGTATTTATTTATTTATTTGAAGGCCCAGTATTTACACATACCTGGCTCTGATTAACCCCCTCAGGGCCCAGGAGGAGGGGGTCGCTGCTGCCTGGGCCTTTGATGTGCGAGAGGAGAGATGGCAAGATGGTGCTGGGGAATCACTGTTGCTGTGGGGGTGTGTGCTCATGGGGGGAGCCCTGGTGATGTCGCCTTATGAGGCCAAGGACAGCAGGAGCCGTGTGGCAGGGCGGTGTGGGGGTCAGAAGGTGGGAAAAGGAAGGAAGGCGTGTCTTGGGCCAGACCTTTGGCCCACAGCTGGGCTACCCCACACCAGGACAACAGCCATTGCCTAGGGTTTGAGAGCATGGACACCCTCCAAGGGAGAAGGGGAGAAGGGTGGCAGAGTTCCCTCTCCCAGGCTGAGAGAGGCCACACGGACTAAGGGTCAGAGGCTAGAGCTGCCGAAGCCCTGTATTACAGGATCCAGGGTCTAAACAACTCCATTCAGCATCTCCCACCCACCACCCACCACCCACCCCACAGAGAAGCCCAGACAGACACCTGGAAATGGTGACACAGCCCCCAAGAAGGTCAATGTTGGGGGGCTGGGACACCGAGGTACAGGCTGGACAGCCACTCGGAGCCACCAAGACCCACCAAGATGGGCTGTATAAGTAGGTTTTCTTGTCTCTGCCATATGTCCAGGGTTCCCAAGGGGATGCACACTGTGATGTTATTATTGTTAGTTGCCATCTAGTTAGCTCCGATTCATGGTGACCTCTTGTACAACCGTACAAAACGTTGCTTGGTCCTGTGCCCTCTTTATGATCGTGGAGTCCATTGTTGAGGACACTGTGTATTTTGTCTTCTGACCTATGAGGCTCATCTACCAGCACTATATAGGATACTGTTCAGTTGTGATCCATAAGGTTTTCAGTGGCTACTTTTCAGAAATAGATTGTCAGACCTTTCTTCCTAGTCTGTCTTAGTCTAGAAGCTCAGCTGAAACCTGTCCACCATGGGTGACCCTGC
Organism: Elephas maximus indicus; assembly: GCF_024166365.1. Lineage (NCBI taxonomy): Eukaryota > Metazoa > Chordata > Mammalia > Proboscidea > Elephantidae > Elephas > Elephas maximus. The sequence goes on along the minus strand of NC_064837.1, from coordinate 43,704,102 downwards.
TGGTATTTGAAATACTGATGGCATAGCTTCCAGCATCAAAGCAACAAGCCAGCCACCATAGTATGTCAAGCTGACAGACAAGTGGTGGACACTGAGTGATGAGGGGTGCTTATTCATTATAAGCAAATGAATGAATGAATGATATTGACACAGATGCAAAGACAGAAACACAGGAGCACAACTAGCACATCACCTGTGTTTACAGAAGGTCCTCTATGTGCCAGGCACTGTTCTGGGGATGAATAAATGAATAAAAAGACACAAAACAGAGCAAGAGGGGGAGCTAGAGCTGGAGAGAGATGGAGGCATATTCTTTCTAACTCTTTATTTGGAAATAATAACAAACAAAGTTGCAAACATAAAAATAGTACAAAGAATACACATACATCTTTCACCTAGATTGACCTATTATTAATATTTTACCCCATTTGCTTGATCATTTACTCCCTCTCTTTACCAAAACTAGACCTACTGCCGTCGAGTTGGTTCCAACTCATAGTGACCCTACAGCATAGAGTAGAACTGCCCCATAGAGTTTCCAAGGAGTGCCTGGTGGATTTGAACTGCCAACCTCTTGGTTAGCCGCTGTAGCACTTAACCCCTACACCACCAGGGTTTCCCTCTCTCTTTACATATATGTATGTATATATATATATATATATTTACCTTGTTGTTTTGTTAGGCGCCATCGAGTTCTTTCCAACTCGCAGGGACCCCATGTACAACAGAATGAAACACTGCCCAATTCTGCGCCATCCCTTGTTGCAGTCACTGTGTTAAGCCACCTCTTTGAGGGTCTTCCTCTTTTTTGCTGACCCTCTACTTTACTAAGCATGATGTCCTTCTCCAGGACTGATCCCTCTTGATAACATGTCCAAAGTACGTGAGGCGAAGTCTTGCCATCCTTGCTTCTAAGGAGCGTTCTATAAAGATATACGTACATATATATGTATATATAAATTTTTTCACCCGGAAATAATTTGAGGGTAAGTTACATATATCATGACACTTTACCCTTAAATATTTCAGTATGTATTTCCTAAGAATAGGAATATTCCCTACTTAACCACAGTATAGTTTTCAATTTCATAAATTTGCATCAATACAATACTTTTATTTAATCTACCATCCATATTCCAAATTTGCCAGTTGACCCAACAATGTCTTTTATAGGATTTCTCCCCGCCCCACATACACAGCTTCCGGGAATCCAGGAGGTCACAGAGATTTGGGGAGAGACAAAACAATGTCAGAGCCATCCAGAGACACCAGGATGTAGGAGTCGGGTGCCACATGGCAGGGAGGTGAGCACTTGTGTGTGTGTATGTGGGAGGTTCCAGAAGTCCCCAACAGGTAGAGGTGCCCTGGCGCTACACTGGGCAGACCTGGGGAGGGTAAGAGGGCATCCCAGGCCTAGATTCCTCAGTCCTCCAGGGCCAGGTGCCTCCACCTTCTCAGGCCCATCAGTTGCCATTAAGTCAATTCCAACTCATGGTATCCCCATATTTGTCAGAGTAGAACTGTGCTCCACAGGGTTTTTAATGACTGATTTTTCAGAAGTAGACTGCCAGGCCTTTCTTCCGAGGCACCTCTGGGTGGACTTGAACCTCCAGGCTTTTCGTTAGCAGCTGAGTGTGTTAACCATTTGCACCACTCTGAGGTCCAGATCTCTGGCTCTTGGGAGCTTCTGAGTGGGTTCCTGAGCATCTCAGGATGCTTCTTCTCTTTTTGAACACCTGAGGATTGTCAACACAGAAAACAAAAAACCCCTGAATTTCAAGGAGGTTTACAGAACTGCACAGCCAACATCCCATAAATCTCCCCTGCCGCCCTCCCCGTACACACTCAGGGGGCAGAACACCACATCAGTTCTTCCAGCTGTTCCAGCCAGCAAGTCCCAGGCTCAAGCAGGGCCAAGGTGGCCAGTGGGAAAGTGGTGTCCCAGTCCCCAGGAGCCCAGGATTTATGGTGGGTGGAGTCTCTACCCAAAGCTTCTCCAGACAGCTGAAATCCTACTCTTCCTCTGAGACCTTCTGAAAACAGCCCCTACCGCTTGAAAGAGTCCTGGCTCCTTCTCTATTCTTGCTCTGGATGGAGATTTCCAGGGCAGGGCTCTTGCCTGTTTTCTCTGCTGCGACCCCATACCTAGAACAGGGCCTGGGGCCTGGTGGAAGAAAAATAGGTATCAAGAAATATTTGCAGAATGAGTGAAGGGTTCTTCTTCCTATTCTGGAAAACAAATTAGCAAGTATATTTATGGTTCTAAGGCTCCACCAAACAAATCCTTGGGTTGCCAATCCTGAGGGTCTTAGGCTTTGAGCTGTAGTGGGTGGGAGCATACTTATCACATCCATTGACCCAACCCACCTACTTCCATGTGCCACTTATTGGAAAACATAAGAGGAGCTGGAGACAAAACAATCTTAGGAAGAACAGTGACAACCTGATCTTTAAGTCTTCTGAAGCTCCAATGAGTAGCACTTGCAGCAAGAAGGCTCATGGTTCAATACCAAGAATGATTTCCTAATATATTTTGGTATGTCTTGGCTGGTTTCATGGTCTACCCGTCAAGAGGCAGGAGGGTGCTTGGGATGACTTCTTGACCTTCCCTGATGGCCGTTTGGGGCCTCCCAGGCCCATCCAAGGCCCCACTCATGAGGCGTGGGTGGCTGGACAGGATGGTTGGCGCAACCCTGCTTCCTTGGACTGCGCCAACCAGGCCAAAGGTGCCCGCCCCGGGACAGCATCCAGACCTTGGTCCCCAGGGTCCTCCCACCCCTGCTGGACGGCAGCCTCTCCCAGTGACTCAGCCCTGACGTAGTGGGGCGAGCGGAAAGGCTGAGGGCGTGGGAGGTGGTGGCTCCCTCCCTCTTGTCCTCACCTCCCTGCACTCTGTCCCCATAACCTTCTTCCCCTCCCACCATCCCTAGTCTCTTCAACCTCCCCCGAGAATCTCCCAAGAGCCTCTGGGCCTGGAGCTGTAGCCCTCACCATGGAGCCTTGCCCTTGTGTGTGCCTACGTGCGTGCCAGGCCACTGTGGGTTGCGGGATACAAACAGCACAGAGAGCTCCTGGTTCTGGATCCCACTCCCGCTCTCCTCTCCCTAGTGGTCCCACCTTGATAAGGGGTGGTGGTCACCGACTCTTTTCTCGGCTGGCCCATTCTTGGTTCATACATGGGTCTCCCTGTACACCTAAGTCCTCACTTGGCTCCTCTGCCCCTTGCCTTCCAGGGCCTCCCTTAGGCAATCGATTTTAGCTTGTTGATCTCCCCAGACTGGAAAAAATCCCTGGTGAAGAGAAGAAGCCAGGGACCCTGGGACCCCCTCCCGCTCCCCAGACAGTACATTCAGGCTCCAATTCCGTCCTGCCAGCACCCCGCCCGGCCAGCCCCCTCCTTCACCCCACTTCAAAGCCCAGTGCCAGCAGGAGCTAATTACATGCCCCCCACTCCCCTCGCTCGTTAAGTGTCATTAGCCCCAGTTTACAGATGAGGAAACTGAGACTGGGGAGGTGGAGGACGTCACCTCTTCGTCCCCACCCTGGCCCCTGAGCCAGGGCTGGCACAAGGTCTAGGGGCCTTGCCAACGCTCCCCTTCCTTGGAAAACCTGGGGCCCAGGGCCCACTTCCAGCTCTCACGCCCTACCGTTCCCCAGCCCCTACTCCTTCCCTTGGGGCCCAGCTGTGGGTTTGGGCAGACAGCTGTGGAGTCTCTGGATGAGGTGGGCAGGGAGCCTCTCTGAAATCACACATAGGCGAAATGCAAATGAACCCCCCAATTATTATAGAGTCAGGGTGGTGGCACTTTGGGTAATAGGGCTTAGGGGGTGGAGGGACCCCCACCCTCCTGCTCATTAGCTTGCCAGAGGCCCCCCACCATGGGAGGGGGTCAGATGCTGTCACCCTGACTGAGGCTGGGATGGGTGGGACTGGGTGGGAAGAGGTGGGGTGGGGTCGGGGAGGGTGCTGACACTGGCAGGACGTTGGAGGGCACTGAGCTGATGCTGTCAGCAGGCAAGGCCCTGCCCTCAGGGATGAGACTGGAACCCTGAGCCCCAGCCGCTTCTCAGGGAGGCAGAGGCTTGTTCCCTCTGAGGTCTGGAAGCAAGGTCAGTTCCAGACCCTGCCTGAATCAGCCAACTGGGCTTTAGTGCGCTGTGAGACCTTTGAGACACCCGCCAACAGAGAGGGGATGACTCCTGGAAAGGTCTAATCCCTCTTTTTACCAACAGGGAAACTGAGGCTCAGAAGGGAAGTGATGTGTCCAGTTGGGATTGCACAGCCCAGGAGCAGAGCAGAGAATCTGGAGAACGTAGGCAAGGGAGTTAGGGGGTGAATATGAAGTGTGAGCTGTAAAGGGAATATACATTGGTCACAAAACATGTGACCTTCCCAAGAGCAGAGACACTTGTAAATTTCCTTCGTGGCCCCTTTTGACAGATAGGGTGTTGGGCACATGGCAGAAGAGAAATACTTATCCGTTCACTAGTTGAGTTTTTCAGAGCTGATGACTCCATGACTGCACAGGGGCTTACAGTGCAACGAGAGCGATGGAGGGCAGGCAGACTTCAGGCAGAACCTTGCACTTCTGTGCATGCCAGCCTCGGAGAGAGTGCCCAAGGACTGCAAGAGCAGCCATTCTACCCTGCCCAGTGCCCTGGACACCTTCTTTGGGGTAGGGGGCATCTCTGGCATCTACCCTACAGGGTCTCCCCTCCACACTGTTGTCAGCATGGAATGGGAGAACTGTGGACTGTCCGCCATCACGGGATGATCCCACATCCAGGAGAATGGGGTAATGTCACCCCAGCTTTGGACCAGGTGTGTGGCTGCCCCTAGCCAAGCCTTCACTCCTGCAGCTGTAAGGGTCTCAGCTAAAGTCATCGGGAGAGAACATAGGGGAGGCATATTCAGGAGGGAGAAGCAACCAGAATCTAAGAGCCTGGCTCTCCGCTCCTCCCTTCTGTCCTATCCTGTCTCCATCATAGGCCAATCTAGGATAAGATGTGTCTCTTTAGCGTCTCTTTGGCCTGTAACTCCTTGGAAGTAGCTAGGGCAGGATGAAGTGGCTTGGAGAGGGGTGGGTAGAGTTCAGCGAACCTGGCTTGGACATGACTCGGGGGGTGTTACTACCCTTCTCAGAGCCTTAGACTTCTCCTGTTTTCAAATGAGGGCCTTGGACCAGACAGTGGGGTTTACAGAGATAAGAGTCCACATTGTCAAAACTTGCACAGTACAATCTGGAGACAGATCCAAGCAGACCTGCTGTGAGTAAACCCAGGGTAGAGTCCACAGCGCTCCAAGCTCCACGCCACCTCCCCTGGAAAGCTCTTGCTGAGCCCCTGCCACCAAAATGCATCTCTGTCCTCAGCAGCGAAGCTCATGCTTCTCTTGGGCCATGGTTCCTGTGCCTTGTACAGTAGCTAGGGGCTACTGTCCACCTCCTCATCTAGAATGTAAGCCCTTTGAAGGTAGGGACTGTGTCTTCTTCAGTCTGATTGGCTCGTTCAGGTGTAAACGTGGCTGAGGCTGAGTTTCATGCAGCCCGGGTTGCAACAACTCTCTTGGCCATCCCCACTATGGGGGAATTCGGGAAATGTCCCCAGCCTCTAATAAGGCCCAGCTTCTCCAGCCTCAGACCCTCTAAGGGAAGCCCTCCCAGAAGAAAGAACCCTGCAGTCTGGTGGATAGAGGTCTGGCCCTGGTGCCCATGTGCTAGCTGCTTGCCGCCGGCCTTGGGTGAGGGGTTTCTGCTCCCTGGGCCTCAGTTTCACCAGATCATTCCCTTGTGGTTTGAGCATTATACCATATCTATGTTCAGAAACTAATCTGGTCCCACAAGCTGTCCTGTCCTTCTTTAGTGGGACATTTGCTTGCACATTTACATACATTTGCATGTAGCATCTAACCGTCTCTGTTTTTCTGCTGAGCTGCCTTTGCTTCCATTCTTGGTCTCATCTCTCCTCTAAATGACATGAACAAGGAGCTTGTGCAATGGGCAGAGACCATTTCTTGTCTCTGTGACCCTGTTACCTGGCACAGAGCCTACCACATGGTCAGTGCCTTGTAAATACTCATTGAAATGAACTGGCCCCGAAGAGGAGTTGGTGGGTACCTGGGAGAAGAGGGAGGCAGGAGGGGAGTGTACAGGGAGGGGCTGACTGAGGGGTGGGAAGCGGGCTAGAGAAAGCAGCAGCTGGAAGGGGGATGAGTCCGTTTCTACATCCATAGATTCATCAGCACAATGAAATGGGACCCCAGAGAGGTGTGATGACAGCCTAAGGTCTTACAAAAATTGGCAGGAGCTTGGACTTGACTTTTGACTCCCTGAGATGGCAGGCTGCTGCTGGAGAGGTTTGGAGGTGGAACCTGGAAGGATGGGATGCAAGGAGCTGCCCCTTCTCACTCTACCTCCCCCTCCGACTGAAAAGATGAGCTGAGTGTGTTTCTCCAGGTACAAGAAGCCAGAGAGCTGTGGAAAGGGGCCGCCTCTCTGGATGGTGGGGAATCCTGGGCTGTGAGAGGCCTGAGAAAGACTGGTGGAACCTGGTGGGAAAGGCTGAAGGGCAATGTGTTGGGATCCCAGCAGGACTCTAAAAAAGGGAGTGAGATCTTCTCCCCTGGAGGTCTTGGAGAATCAAGAGAGGCCTTCTGGCCCATCCTGGGCTGGCGTGAAACCAGCCTGGTGTGGTGGCAGGGGCCAGGACCCCATAACTTCTCAGATCATTCCAGCCCTGTAACCCAGAGGGGAGACCAGTAGATGCAGAGGGGTGCACAGAGCCAGACCACCTCTGTCAGCTGGGACTCAAAGCAGACTGCCTGCTCTTTACCCCATTCTCACCCTCCCCATAGTCCTCCAGGGCTGGCAGCTGGGGGAGGGCCAGGGGTTAGGTCACTGCAGGGATGCCCCCCTCCCCAGCAGAGGGGATTACAGCATTCACCTCCATTGAAGTTCAATGGGGCAGAGCTAAGGGACAGCATTTGAGCCTGGGAGCTGGTCTGGAAAGATGCTAGAATCTGTCTTCAGGGGGACAAGGGACAGGGCCTTTCCCTCTGATCCTCCCCGCCATCCAATTTCATCATCCCTGCTTCCAGAACCTTTCTCCGAACCACTCAGAGGGGATGGGTGAGGAGTTTCAAGGTCTAAGTCCCCCTACTCTTGCCCAGGTCTCAGTTGCTTTTGTTAGACATGATGACCTTCTAGACAGAGCCCTTCCTGAGGGGAGACCAATCAATCCGTGAGCTCATCGAACTCAGAGTTTATACCCTGCTCTCAGGAAACCCCCTAGAGTGACGGGGGAGAAAAATAACTAATCTGATGGAGAAGGCAAGACACCAATGTACTCAGGATGTATGTAAATCTAGGGAAAGATGACAAAGTGTAGGCTAATAGTGAGGGTAGAGAAAAGGGTAAATTGATTTGGGTAGGGAAGTCATGGCAGACCACATGGAAAGAGGGGCCTGGAGCCTAAAGAAGGGAGGGGAAAGGGATGTTGCTTCAGACAGGGGAAAAGCTTTAGGGGAGGAGGGCAGAGTGACGGTGACAGAAAGACCGAGAGGAGGAAGATAGGAGCTGGGCTCAGAGGAGCAGTCCTCAAAGCGGCTGGCCTGAGAGCCTGCCTGGGAGAGAAGTGGAGGAGGGTGGGTGGGTAGCTGGAAAGAAGGTGCTTCAGTCTCTGGGCCTGAAGGGCTGAGGGGGTGGAGGGAGGATGCACCATCCTCACAGGGCAGAGGGAAGGATGGAGGGGACAAAGGGCCCAGATGCAGGGCTGGGCTAGGGTCCTTCCTGGCTCCCCTCCCCTCCCCTGTGCCCACCCTGGCCCACCTTCCCTCTGCCCAAAGCCTGGCTCCCAGCTCTTCCGAAGTAGAGCCAGCCCTGAGCCAGTGCCCTGAGAGCAGGGTGCCGCAGCTGCTGCGAGGGTTCAGTGGTGGTGCCTTGGTGGGGGTTTGATGGGAGACTGCCAGGCGCCGCTTAATAGGATTTTAATTATACAGCTCCAGCAAGAATTTTTTCCCCCCTGGGCTTGGGCCCTCACAGATACCTCCATCTCCAACTCAGCATCTTCCCAGCCTTGGCAGCCCACTCTCCCAGGGCCCCGCTGCCCTCCTCCCACCCACTGTGGGGGACTCTGGCCTATTTCCTGGGGTCTTGGGGAGGGCATGGCATCTGGCCCCTGCAATCATGGGGAGGACACCGGCTCCCAGGGAGAGCCTGGCTGCAGGGAGCTGTTCTGAGGTCTGCACCAGGACTGTGGATGGCCAGAACTGACTGGTGCTGGCAGAGCGGTGTGCCCAGCATTCAACTCCCCCATGGACTTGACACTCATCTTTCCAGGGTGATTCTGTCTCACACCAGGCCCTTTCATGATGATTATCTCAAGTGACGCTTAAAACAACTCTGGGAGGCAGAAGGTCAGATAGAACAATATTCTCCATTTTAAGGATGAGAAAACTGAGGCCCCGAGAGTTTAAAGTGACTTGCTCAAGGACACAATGAGTAAAGAGTATGGACTCCCAGCAGGTCTGCCTGACTCCAAGCTCCGCGGATTGTCCATTGTGGCCCTGAACTTCCAGAAGGGTCCATGTGCAGGTCATCTGTTTAGAAAGCCCTCCTCTCTTCTACCCCATCAGTCTCCTACTCACCGTTCAGGCAGGAGATTTTAGCTCCCCCAAGTCTGGGTCAGGGTCCCCTCCTCCGAGCTCCCACTCCTCCCACACTTTGCCAACATAACCACATCACGCTGTATTGGATTGCCTGGTCATCTGTCTGACTTGCCATTAACTTGAAAGTTCCTTGACCCATTAGAACACAATCCCATTCACAAACCTTCTGTGATTCCCTGTGTCCCCAGGTTGAGCAGTGGGGCCCTCCCCATTCATCTGTGCTCTGTACCCTTCCCTCCTGCAGCTGGCCTGCTTCCCTCCCAGCAGGGTTGCAGGGTAACCAAAGGCACTCACTGTGCTGAGTGAGGCATAGTATTTTTTTTGTATTTATTGTGTGTGTGCATGTATTTTCTATTTTTTTATTCACATATCAAATTAACCATTTTGAAGTGAACAGTTTAGTGTCATTTCGTACATTCATGATGTTGTGCAACCATCACCTCCATCTAGTTCCAAAATGACTATATATACATATTTTTTAAATAATTTTTATTGTGCTTTAAGTGAAAGTTTACAAATCAAGTCGGTCTCTCACTTAAAAACTTATATACACCTTGCTACATACTCCCAATTACTCTCCGCCTAATGAGACAGCCCACTCTCTCCCTCCACTCTCTCTTTTCATGTCCATTTCGCCCGCTTCTGACCCCCTCCACCCTCTTATCTTCCCTCCAGGCAGGAGATGCCAACATAGTCTCAAGTGTCCACCTGATCCAAGAAGCTCACTCCTCACCAGCATCCCTCTCCGACCCATTGTCCAGTACAATCCATGTCTGAAGAGTTGGCTTCGGGAATGGTTCCTGTCCTGGGGCAACAGAAGGTCTGGGGGCCATGACCACCGGGGTCCTTCCAGTCTCAGTCAGACCATTAAGTCTGGTCTTATGAGAATTTGGGGTCTGCATCCTACTGCTCTCCTGCTCCCTCAGGGGTTCTCTGTTGTGTTCTCTGCCAGGGCAGTCATCAGTTGTAGCCGGGCACCACCTAGTTCTTCTGGTCTCAGGATGATGTAGTCTCTGGTTCATGTGGACCTTTCTGTCTCTTGGGCTCGTAATTACCTTGTGTCCTTGGTGTTCTTCATCGTCCTATAGTCCAGGTGGGTTGAGACAAATTGATGCATCTTAGATGGCTGCTTGCTAGCGTTTAAGACCTCAGAAGCCACTCTTCAAGGTGGGATGCAGAATGTTTTCTTAATAGATTTCATTATGCCAATTGACTTAGATGTCCCCTGAAATCATGGTCCCCAAACCCCTGCCCCTGCTACACCGGCCTTTGAAGCATTCAGTTTATTCAGGAAACTTCTTTGCTTTTGGTTTAGTCCGGTTGTACTGACCTCCCCTGTATTGTATGTTGTCTTTCCCTTCACCTAAAGTATTTCTTATCTACCAACTAATTAGTGAATACCCCTCTCCCACCCTCCCATCCTCCCTCCTCTCATAACCACAAAAGAATGTTTTCCTCTCAGTTTAAACTATTTCTCAAGTTCTTATAATAGTGGTCTTATAAAATATTTGTCCTTTTGCAACTGACTAATTTCACTCAGCATAATGCCTTCCAGGTTCCTCCATGTTATGAAATGTTTCAGATTCCTCACTGTTCTTTATCGATGCATAGTATTCCATTCTGTGAATATACCATAATTTATTATCCATTCATCCATTGATGGGCACCTTGGTTGCTTCCATCTTTTTGCTATTGTAAACAGTGCTGCAATAAACATGGGTGTGCAAAAATGACTATATATTTTTTAAAATAAACTTTTTGTTTTAGAATAAAATGGAGGTACAGAAAAGCTGCAAAACTAGAACAGGGAATTCCCATATACCCCTCACCAAGTTTCCCCTACTGTTAACATCCTACACCACCAGAGTACATTTGTCACAGCTAAGAAACTAACACGCGTTCATTACTATTAACTAAACTCAATGCTTTATTTGGGTTTCACCATTGATTATATTTTTAATTCCACAAGTAATATATGAGTACATTCTCGTATGAGAGTCAACCAACCGGGTAGGAAAAAAAAAACAGTAAAATACGGATCACCTTCACACCCTCCTCCATACCCCTTTGCCCCAGGGATGGCCACTGGACCCCCTGTGGTGTGTGTTCTTCCACCGCCTCTATGCACATATGCACGTGTACACGCACATGTGCGGGCTTTTCTGCCCCTTTCACCTGATGGTGGGTCTCGAGCTCTGGCCGCCAAGCAGTCTGGCTCACACTCATCCTCTGTGTGGCTTGATGACGCTTGTTCTTGCCTACCCCTCTCCCCTACTGCCATGACCACTCTCCTCCCTAATTTTGCTGTTCTCGAACCAGGCTTCCTCTGGGCAACCTCGGGGAGCTCCCAGCCTCCAGGAGTGCCCCCTCCTCTGACTGTCCATCAATATCTTTGTTTCCCACTGTGCAGACACTTGGGTGCAATGACAACACTCCCAGTGACCACCCACTCCCTGCACAGCTCCTGGAAGGCAATAGGCGCTCAGTGACCAGGCTGAGAATGAAGATGTTAACAAGTGACTGAAGGAACCAGGGCATCAAGAAGGTTCTCTGGATGTGATTGGCAGTGGGCACTGACCCCAGCATTGTGGTGGAGCAGGTGGGAAGACCCAGAAGACCCAGTGTCTGCCTTTGGGGGCCTCCCAGCCTGGCCTGGCCCCTGGCTGACTGTGGCCAGCAGAGCTCAGGCCAGGCCCATCTGTCTGTGCCCAAGGGTGCCCATGACTGGGGGCTTCTGGACAAAGCCTCTGCCTTCCTCTGCTGGATGTGGCTTCTGTTCTTTTCTGCTGGAGGCAGAGGGATGGTCAAGACATGCCTTGGTCTCATCTTACCTCCAGCCAGAGGAGGAGGCTGTACTCCAGCCTTTCCTGCCTCACCCATACCTCCTTCCACAGCAAGCCCTAGAGGGCATCTTTGAGCTATTGCTTCTGCCCAGCAGCCCCATCAAAGCATCTTCTGCTTCCTCCTCAGCCTCCTGGTCAGGCTGCTGCCACCCGCCAAGGTCACAAAGGACTGATCTTGTTCTCTCTTCCCCAATAGTGCCAGTTGGGTCTCACCCCACGCTTTCCCTCAAGGTCCAGGAGTGGGACTGGGTTGAAGGGGGGTTAATGCTTGTGGTGGGACCAGTGGTCACATGCCCTCAACCTATCCCCTGAGATGCTGATCATCCTGACCTGCCATAGGTCAACTCATCCATACTCCTGCCTCAGCGCTGTGCCTGCCTCTGCCAGCACCAGGAAAAGAAGACAGTTCAGGAGAAGAAAATGGCGGCTCTCATCGGCAATGTCTATTTCTCCAATTGTCGAGCCTTCTCCCGCCTCCTGTGGTCTCATTGCCTCCCTGTTGCTGTGTTGGCCTTCAAGCAGAGGGGACAAGGCAGGGAAAGGGTTTTGGGGATAGGAGGAGGCCCTGAGGGGGGTGATGGTGGAAGGAGCCTTGGTGAAGGGAAAGTTGATGGGATGAGGGGAGAAGGACAATGGGGCTGTGTGGATCCTGGATGGGGTGTGTCCTCATGTGACTCCGGGGAGGTATGTGGATGAGTGTGTGTTAACAGGGTGAGGAGGGGTCCATGACCACCCTAGGCAGGGTCAGCAGAAAGGAGCCAAAGCCCTGGGGGACCCGGTCTCGTGGCCCCAGTGGGGCCCAAGCCCTGAGAAAAGCTGCAGAGCTGGGCAGCCTGGGAGGTGGGGGATTGCAGCATCACGGCCGGCTGCAGTGGCACAAGATGAAAGGCCAGGAGTGGGGCTGTTGGCAGACGGACAGGCGGGGCCAGGGTGGAGGCGGTGGGGTGGGGGGAGGGAAGATAACCATCTGCAAGGGCTGCCAGGTGTAGACATGGTGGAGTGTGGAAGACACAGGCGGAGTTAGCCCTTGGGATCAGGGCAAAAAGCCTGGAGTTGGAAGGGTTCCCTGTGAGGTCATTTCGTCCACCCCAATGCCTCCAGGCACATGGCCCCAAACCAAGCAGGCCCTGCTTGGGGATGACTTCCGGGGCTAGGTGCTCCTCCCTGGCCCCAGCATGTCCTCCACCTTGCACCCATTGCTGAGCAGTGCTCCCTGAGGTCTAATTCAGATCCTTCTCTTTGTACTCCACTGGGGAGGGTCGGTCAGACCTTGCCCCTTTTTAGTTATTACTAACTGCTGGAGGACGTGGAATAGCTCAGGACTGGGTCAGTCTTGGTGATCTTATACCCTGGATTCTGAATTTCTCTTACTTTAGCTGTGTGATGTTTTGTCCATGGATGAAGGGGGGAGAAGTTTCCAGAAACCATGGGGAGAAGGGGAAGGACTTTTCTTGCTGTTTCTTAACTTCTCTTCATCTCTCTATACCCACACCTATTTCCGAAGTCCAAGCTACCATTTTTTCTCAGCCTGAAATTAACAGCTCCCCCCAAAGCCCCTCAGACTCCTTATTGTTGTTAGGGGCCATCAAGTTGATTTTCGACTCAGAGCAAACCCTGTGTGTCCCATAGGATTTTCTAAACAGGAGCAGATCACTAGGTCTTTCTCCTGTGGAGCACCTGGGTGAGTTTGACCTGCCAACCTTTCGGTTAGCAGCCGAGCACCACCAGGGCTCCTTACTCCCCTCTAATCCATTTCCCCAGAGCTTCTACTGGTCTTTCTAACATGAGAATCTAACCACGCCACTCCTCTGATCAACACTCTTCAATGCAATACTACCCTTAGACCTAGCAAAAGGACCCCTGCCCCAGGCCCTTCATCTCATAAATATACACACATACAACACACGTTAAAGAACTCACAGATGCTGGGTCATGCAGGATCTGGCACACAGTGCTACATAGTGGAACCCATAGCCATAAATATCTGCTGTCATGACTAGCACCGTTTCTGGATGCCCTGAGAGGTGTGATCACTGCCAACATTGTGGAACATCGTAGGACATTATAGAAGTGCTTAGGTGAAATAAAAAATAAATAAATATATTTGTTAAATCCTTTCTTTCAGATAGCATACATGCAATAGGTTATTTTTAAAAAACACTTTATTAAAGAATAGTGCCATGGATTCTCGCATAACAAAATTTCTTAATAACGTCATGTATTCTTGCTTCTCATTGAGTTCCAGAGGCACTCACAAATTAGCATAGTATTCAAAATAGATGCAGGTTGCAGGTGAGAAACAAACATCTTGCTCTCAGTAACCCACATAACTTTTAATTTGTATATATGTAGGTCTACATGTAACATACATGAGACTTGATAGTGAATCTTTATATTGGCAATTTGATGGACATTCAATGTTGGAATTGCAAAGCATTGTATTTTATAAAAACATTTCATAATATTTAATTACATTTACAAAATTTCAAATAAAAAATATAGGTTTACTTAAATTATTTTAATATATGATTTTGATGCTCATTGGTTGTAATTTGTATTTTGCCTTTTAATTTTACTAGTTAATTTTGAGTACTTTAGTCACATAAATATTCAGCCACATAAAAAACATAGCTTTCTGGATATTTTTCAATGTTGTTGTTTTGAAGGTGTATGGCCAAGGAAGGCAGAACGTTTTGTATTTAGCAATTTATTATCTCAATTTATGGGTCTCCATTTGTACTCTTACCCTAAGCCCCACAAAGTTTAGGGGTGGTCTTCGCCCTATTTCCTGCTGGACAACCTTTAGACTCCTTGGCATGGCTCATAAAGCCTCCAAGGTGTGGTCCCTGCCCACTTCTGCACCATGGTGTTTCCCAGAACATGCAGACTCACGTTTCCTGTGTCTACACTGTGCCTGAAACGACCTCTTATTCTCCCACCACAGTAAGACAGGCAAATACCAACTTACGCTTAGTCTCAGACCAAAGATGGGTGCCCTTCCAGGTGTCCCCACCCTGTTTGGAAGGCACCTATTAAAGCAGTTCTTCCACCATACGGACAGGCTTATAGGCTGTCTTCCCTATTGATTGGGACCTTCTTGTGGGCAGGGACGAATGGGGGCTCTGAGATTTGGGAGGGGACTCAGTGGAAGGGGTAAGCCTCCATGTAGGAAGGGGAGCTCAGGTCTGACACTGGGTAGTAGGACAATGGGGCTTTGAAACCTCTGAAGTCTACAGAGGGAAGGAAGGGGGGGAAGGAGGCTGGGAGGTAGCCAAAGTAGGGTGGAGTGGGGAAGGCTGGACTGGAAAGCAGCAGAGGCTAGCAGAGGAGGCCGACTGACACCTTAATCATAGTCTCTGATGCCCTGGAAGAGGACTCTCTTGTTGGCAGAAGTGGGGGCAGGACAGTTTCTCAGAGGACAGTTCCAAGCATGTGGGGACTCCAATATTTAGTGAGCGCCTACTGCATACATACCAAGCAATGGGCTGGTGCGCTTCACCTCACATTCCCTAAAGGACCACAGCCTGTCTGTCAGGATAGTGTTAGGACCTCCCATTTGACAGAGGAGGAAACTGAGGTTCCAAGAGTGGTGTGACTTGCCCCGAGGTGAGTCAGAGGCAGAGCCCAGTCTGGGTCTCCTGACTCCTTGTCGCAGGTGTTCTCTTACTATCCCTGGGACCTCCAGGATATGAATGTTCTGTGCCTAGAGCTGGTGGAGCTCACAACAAAACAGTAGAACAGGGCCTCATTAGGCTTCAGCTAAAGGAGGCCTGATGTGACCTTCCTCTGCCCTCCCCGCTCCCCATAGCCTAGATGCTTAGCAACAAGGGAGCTAGGAGCTTCTATCTCTTCTCTGTCCTGTGGACTTCCTCCTTGAGCCTTGCCTCCCACTGGCCTGGCCAGCTCTTCTCTGGGCCCTGAGTCTCCATCCAGACTTCAGGCCCCCCAGAGTCTCAGCCTCCCGGGATCTTGCTCCCTTTAACCTAGAGGCCAGAAAAGGAGCTTGAGACAACCACCAGAACTGGGAAGTGGGAGGTAGGGCCTTTGTTTCACCCTATTTACTCTTGTCCTCCTTTTCATCATTGTCATCAACATCATCACAACAATGACAACACGTGAGTGTTTACTCGGTGCTGGTCATGTTGCTTACAAGAAGGTATGATTATTTGCCCCATTTTCAGCTGGAGAAAATGAGGTCAGACAGGCTAAGTGAAGGCAAAAGCTCCCCTATTAGAAGGTTTCTGAAAGGGGCTGATTCTATGGTCCTTGGCAGGTACACAAAGGTAGACAGCTCTCCTCTTTCCGCAACCTCTGAGTCACGGCCATTCACTCCTCCTGCTTCTCTGGAACACCTGAGAGGCCTGCCATGAACTCCCAACCCCATCTCCTGCCCACTCCCCAAGGCCACAGCTTGGTCAGCCAGAGAGGCTGCTGGGGAGCTGAGTGTGGTATGGGCCCATCAAGGAGGGAGCCAGGTGTCTAGCTTTCTGTCCCCTGGCCCACCCTGCCCACAGCTATGCCTCAGGAGGCTCTGGATAGGCTGTGACAGACAGACACCTGCTGATAGCTCCTCTTCATTCAGTCCACAGACATGGACTTAGCTCCTCTTATGTATGCCACACTGTTCTGGGCACTAAGAAGACAGAGCGAGGGCCCTGGCCCCTTTCCTTTGTGGTATGCTGAGCAAACTCTAAGCATGAAGAGGGCACAGTTCCCTGGGAGGACTGCAGAGGCAACCTATTCCATGTGTATTTACAAGTACTGGACAGCTTCAAACTCCATTTACTCAACAAGCTGCCTCTCACAGGGACTTGCCTTGGTGAGTACAGGCCCGGTGCAAAACCCCACCAATTTAGGGGGCAGGTAGTTCTTGAAAACAAGCCTGTTCTAAAAAGACACTACAGTTCCTACATTTTATAAACCCTCAGCCAGGTGCTCGAGATTACAAACCCACTGGCTTTGAGTTTCCATTTAGCCATCACACACATACATGCAGATACAAACTACACGGAAGTATATTTTAAATGCCTGTCACAGAGTTTTGAGTCTGAGAAATGAAAGAGGGCAATCTCCTGAAGCTCATTGGTCATGGGGGGGCGGGACAGGAATGCAGAAGAAAACAATTCTATCCATTCTTCCCACAGCTATTGAACCCTTTGTGCCAGGCACTGGGGATATGAAAATGAACAGAACAGCCCCAAATCCCTGCCCTCAAAGAGCTCATATTCTAGAAGGAGGGGGCAGAAAGTAACTACTGTAAAAGAAATAAGGAAGCGATACAGCCTGCTAGAAGCAGACGTGCGCTATGGAAGAAAAATAACGTAGGGAGGGGGCTAGGAAGTGGGAGGGGGGCTGCAACTATATCATAAAACTAATTGGTGCTGTGACAGCATGGGGGGCTCCAGGAGGGCAGAGAAGGGACCTCTGAACCCTCCTTCAGCTATGCCCGCTCCCCTGGAGGGAGATGGGAGCAAAACTAAGGAATTTGGAGCCCTGAGTCTGAGGCTCATGGGTCCCTAACACATCATGACGAAGAGGGAGCCCAGTGATGCCTCCTGAAATGGTGTCTCTGATGCCCACCTGTGTCAGTGACTGCAGCCTCTGTGTGTACCCAGAATGCATGGGACAGGCCCACACACACGAGTGCCTGCCCACCTGGACATGGATATGCATATGGGTGTGTGCCCACCAAGCAAGCAGACACCCCATTCCTGAGCACCTGTGCTATTTCAGGCACCTGTCCCCAAGGGCTCAGAGTCTCATGGCAAGAAGAGGTCTCAGCCAGGAAACAGCTAGCTGTGATGGCAGGGGATGCTGAAGCAGAATCACAGGCATTAGATTGCAGAAAACTTCCAGAACGTGACAGAAGTTGAAGCTGACTCGGTTGTCTTCACTAGATTAAGCTCGAGGAACCACAGCTGCCTGGAGGTAGTGAGCTCCCGTCACTGGCAAGCTTTCCAACACCTTGTGAAGGGAATTCAAGAACTGGATTGAGGGATTAGCACTGATGTCCTCTAAGGTTACTCAGGTCCTGTGAAGCCACTAAAGAACTGGAGGGAGGAATGGCGGGGTGAAGCACTTGCACTTTCTCTTAGGGGCGATGGGGAGCCAGATAGGGTGTTTGAGCAGTGGAGAGACGCAGGGAAAGCTAAGCCTCAGGAAGATGAATCAGACAGCACTAGGCTGGGTGAGACTGGAGTACGAAGGGGCTCGGAGAGGAGGAGCCAATTACCGTACTAACCAAACAGAGCAGTGGGTGTATGTGCGTGTGAACACATGTACAATGTGTATGCACACGGGAATATACCATGACAAGACCACCATCTGCTGTGAGGGTGTTGAATGGTTGAGGCAGGGGCTGACCTAGACTGCCTCTCAGCCCCATTTCCAATGTTTTAGGGCCACATACTAATGTATATGTGTTCACACGTGGGTACACGTGAGTATATACATATTCACCACTCCTTATTCATTGATGCGGTCTCCATGCGGTTAGTAGGGCTGCACACTGCAGAGTAACTTAGTGTTGGGGTGCTTTGCGGGCCTCTATTGGGGGGTGCAGCTGGGGAGGGAACGTTGAAGATATGCCTCTGTAGCAGCTTGTGGGATTCTGCTGTGGCAGGTATGATACACAGATGGGTGTGGGAGCATGTGTATGTAGGGGCGGGATGGTGCAGAAGGGGGTCCAAACAGTGCTTGTGGCTTTGTGAGTGGATTTTGTTCCTGAAGGCTCAGATAGGTATCAGACTGGTCTGGTGTGTGGCTCCAGTGTGAGATTCTGGTTTCCATCCAGTTTGAGCCAGGGGGCTTTTCCATACACCAGCCCACTGAGCCCATCCTACCCACCCTGTGCAGTACATGTTATTGTTCCCATTTCCACAGAGGTCCCAGGGTGGCGCAAACAACGAACCAAAAGGTTGGCAATTTGAGCCCACCCAGTCGTGCTGTGGAAGAAAGGCCTGGTGATTTGCTTTCATAAAATTGTTGTTATGTGCCGTTGAGTCAATTCTAACTCATAGCAACCCTACAGGACAGTGTAGAACTGTCCCGTAGGGTTTTCTAAACTGAAATCTTCATGGGAGCAGATCGCCTGGTCTTTCTTCCATGAAGCAGCTGGTGGGTTCAAACCACCAACCTTTTGGTTAGCAACCGAGCACTCAATCACAGCCAATAAAACCCTCTGGAACACAGTTGCACTCCGCCAACAAACACATGGGGTTGCCATAACTTGAAACTGACTCGTAGGCAACAGGTTTGTTTTTTTCCCAGAGTTGAGGAAGCCAAGGCTCCAAGAATCTTGCCCAGGGTCACACTGCTACTGAAAGTAGAAGCAGACCCCAGGTTTCCTGACACCAAGCTGGGTGCTCTAGCCTCACTCGCCTCTTCCAGCATCTGGGAGTGAGTCACCAGGATATGGTTGTGGTGACAGTTCTCCTTTAAGTCTGTGCAGGGCATCTCCTCCCAGGCACCCCTATGCCTTTGGGATCCCAGGCAAATGTCCGCCTACCCAAGTTCTTTGTCCCCACCACTGACCGCACCCTGACCCACCTCCTGCTACCTGCAGGCTCAGCTGCTCATTGGCCCCCTCTCCCCACAGCAACCTCACTGGAGCACCCCAAAAAGCTCATTCCATGTATTATCCATATGTTTTCACCCCAGTTGGGCCCTCCAGTTATTGTTCTGGTGCAGGACGGCAAGGGGGCGGCGTGTGGGTGTAGCGACGCCAGGCTGTCTGCTCCGTTCCTCTGCTTGTTATTACCTCTCCTCCAGGCTCCCATTAGCCTGCCTGCCCCAGAGGCCTGCGCAGGCTCCTGCGCTCCTCCTCGGCACCTTTGTTCCTTAATTATCACTGGGGAGCCCTGCTTACCTGCCTGCCACTTTCTGAGAAGCTGTCTGGCTCCCCTTCACCGCCCTGCACCCCAGGACCTAAGCCCCCTCCTCTGCCTACATCCCGTTTAGGGGATGGTGTCTAGCCTCAGCCCAAGCTTGCCCAAGTCTTAGGCAGGCTCCAGAGCCTCAGGACTGGCCATTCCCGAGCCTTCAGAGAAGCCCTTTCTCTCTTCCTCCAGCATCTTCTGAGAACCCTGCCCAGATTGACCCTGTTTCAGGGTCCTAGGGCTGGACAAGGCTTTTAACTATCATCTGGTTCAGCACTGCCTTCCCACTTACTGCCTGGATTGGGCCACCTACAGAAGGTACTCAATGAATATTCAGTGAAAGGATGATTAATCTCTACAGCCTATCTTGAATGCCTCCCTGATGGGCAGCTCACTCACTTCCAATACAACCAATGCCACCTTGAGATGGCTGGGGCTATTAGAAAGCCACTCCCTCCTCATGCTGAGCCCAAATCTCTAGCCAGGGCCCTTTGATTTCCATGGCCTTAAATCTAGAGTTTGTCTTTGTGTTGCTATGTTTCCGGGTCCGGGGCTCAGTCCTGCCTTTCCCACTAGGGGCTCCCTGGTACCTGCCCTAGGTCACTGTGTGTCTGGTTCCTGGAGGCCAAAAACCTCCCAGCCCAAGGCTCTGTCCAGGAGGCACTGGGTTCTCCTCCTGGGCTTGAAGACTCAGCCTTGCCCCAGTCCAACTCTAGCCCCCGACTTTCCTCCATCTCAGGCCTCTAACTGCTGTTCTTGGGCAGGAAGGCAAGGAGGAGGCAGCACTAGGGTGAGAACCCTCAGGCCAAACAAGCTCCAACAGCCACAACAACAGCGGAGGAGGGCGATTGCAGAACACAGGCCAAGGCTGCGGGCAGGGAAGGCCTCAGGGAGTTGGGGGGGGGAGAGAGAGGAATCTCCCTTCTCCAGCCAGCCTGCCCCCCGCACCCCTTGGCCTCCTGACCCTTGCACAACTCCCTGCCTCAGCGCACTGTGGGTACAAGGGGGCCGGGCTACAGTTCCAATGAAGGGGTCAGGAGTGAGAGGAACCAAGTGGGCATCTGGGACACCCTCATGTCAGGACAGGGCCTGCCCACAGTGCTCCTCTCCTGGGGAGGATCACCAAGGGATGGGAGTGGTTACCAAAGCCAAGTTGGGCTGCCTTCAGATCAAGCCCCTTACCCACAGTTGCATAGAGGTAGCGGGTGTGCTGTACAGAAGGAACCCTGTGTCCACAAAGGGTCTCAGAGCCTGGGCCCAGCCCTGTTCCCTCAACCCTTCTTGGGGTCTTTTCAGACACTTTCACACAATGCTCCCACCATCTCCTTCCATCCATCCCCCACCCTTACCCACTCTTCACTCCAGTCCTTGATCCAGTTGGAGAATTTCCTTTGATCTCTACCTGTGTGTTCCTTTAAGTATGTTCAAGTCTCCCCTCAGTCGTGCCTTTTCTGTCAGACTGGGGTCTCCCTGAGGGCAGAGTCATACTTCTCCCCTCAGAGTGGGGGCTGCCTGAGGGCAGGATCATGCATTCCCTCAGACTGGGGCACAGGAGAAGGGTAGAAATTGAAGCCCAGCCACACCCTGGTCTTAGCTCTGAACATCTTGCAACACCCCAGGAGTGCCAGAGTGAGGCCAGGAAGGCGCCTGGCGCACGTCGGAGGGCCCTCTGAACAAACAACAACTGGGGGTGGAGGACCCGGGTCAGGAGGCCACCTCCAGCCACCAGACCGTGACCTCAGCCGGGCTGCCCCGTGCTGCTCTCCGGATCTGACTCAATCCCTTCCCAGGGCTGCTGCTGGGCGTCCATCCCCAGGGTCAGCCCCAAGGAGGCCAACAGATTCCACAGACCTCATCCAGACAGAAGCCACCCCCCACCCTACTTGGGCAGCCAGGGGCTCCAGCAGAATTTGAGGAGAGAACAGAGGGCAAAGGTCACTGCTGGGCCACTTGCTCTGCCACCTCCATCCCTTCCCTCCTCACTCAGATAATTTCTCCAGGCCTGTGATTTCTGTCTGGATGTTAGTATGGGCTCTGAAGAGGCACCACCCTCCTCACAGAGCCTCTGACACAGAGGTACCCCAATGCAGGCCGGGGACAAAGTGACCCCCAAAGATCAAACTAGGCAGTTCTTCCATGATACCATTCCCTTGAGGGTCCCCTAAAGTCGCCCCAGAACCTTCACTGATCTTAGTACTCACCACCCCCTCAGCCAAAGGGATCTTTATAAACATAAGTCAGAACATGTTCCTCCCCTGCTTTTGGCCTTTCATCTCACTCAAAATAATATGGAAACTGTACAAGGTCTTCACCGTCTGGGCCCTACCCACCTCCTGAGCCTCATCTCCTACTACATTTCCTCTCATTCATTCCACTCCAGGCAGACCAGTCTTCTTGCTGTTTCTCACACACATCAGGCCCACCCCTACCTCAGGGCCTTTGCTCTGGCCATCCCTTCCAACTGGATTCTCTTCCCTCTGTTTTTCCTTGTTCTCGTCATTCAAGGCTCAAGGGACTTCTTGGACAACCTGATCTAAAATAGTGTCCCTGTGTCTATTGGCACTCCATCTCCCTGTCTCCACAACCCTGTTTTATTCTTTCTCACAGCATTTATTGCTACCCAAAATGAGCTTATCTTTAATTATTTGGTTATTGTCTGTCTTGCCTACTGGATATAAGCTCCAAGAAGACATGGCTGTATTCTCAGCGCCGAATATAATACCTGGCATAGTGGGTGCTCAAGAGAAATTATTGAATGAATGTGTGACCTGGGGAGGGAGAGAGAGAACTCAGATAAACCATGGAATTGTTGGGTTGATTCAAGGAAGGATCAGGAGGGCAGCCCACAGAGCTACTTTTGTAGGAATTTAGGCAAGACAGATGTTCCTTTGGCTTCCACTGCCCAAAAGGTACACAAAGGGCTGAGAGAGGAGGAGGAGGAACGAGGGCAGTAAGGGAGGCTTCCAGTTAGGGCCTTCCTAGATGGAGGGAAGGACCCTCTCTCTTCAGTGTTTCGAGCTGGAGATCCTTCCCCCGCCCCCTCCAGGAGAGAAAGCAGAAGGCAAAAATCACCTGCTGGGCCACTAGCTCTGCCACCTCCATCCCTTACCTCCTCACTCAGATAATTTCTCCAGGCTGGAGACTCCCCGATTCAGGACGCAACTCTGGGTGTTGGCAGGGAGAGCAAGGAAGGTGGCACCACAGTTCCCATTCTCTGGGCCTCCCCATTCTGGAGGGGACAGGAAAGAGTGCTTGGAAATTCTCTGAGGTCAGGCCTCTCCACCAAGCTCTGAGCCTGGGTTTCCAAAGCCGGGGGCTGTTTCTGCTTGGCTGACTACGTCAAGCTCAGCACGTTCCAAACCCAACGCCTCATCCTTCCTGCAGCTTGCTCTGGCTTCCCTGTCTCCCTCAATAACCTCGTGTTCTTCCCAGGCATCCCCGCTGAGAGCCCAGAGTCCACCTCTGACTGCTCTCACTGCCCCTGGCACTCCAGACTCTCCCTGTGTAGTGACCCGAGACAACTGGCTCCCTGACTGGTCCCTGTTCTCTCCATTCCATAAGCTGCTGGAAAATCAGCCTTCTGAGGAAGCTCCATCTCTCAGCTCCCAATGCCCCCAGCCCCTGAAGCAAATGCCACCAAGGGCTCCTTAGGGCACGGAAGTGAAGAAGGGTCCTGCCCTATTCGTTCTCGCACCTTCTTTTGGGAAAACTGGGTTGTGCTGGCAAGCACATGGACTCTGGAGTCAGGCAGATATCAGTTGTGTCACCTTCTCCATAATTTTGTGACCTTGGGGAAGTTACTTAACTTCCCTGAGTCTCAATTTCCCCATACGTAAAATTTTTTGGGTTTTTTTTTTTTTTTTTAAACAATGCACATCTCACCGGTTGCTTGGCGATTAGGTGGGAAACCATGTACCAACCACCTAGCAAATATCTGGAATATAGTTAATGCTTAATAAATGGGAGGCCTATCCCTTCCGTTTCAACCTTCACTCCCCTGCTCAAGACCCTGCTGTGGCTCCCTATTTCCTACCGTGTCTGGTCTCAGTTCCTCTGCCTGGCTATCAGGTGTCCCCAGCCTCTCGCCTGACCTTCTCAGTCCAGTCTTCTCTCTCAAGACTTCCACACTCTCTCTCCTGGGTCTCCAGTGAGCACACCATGGTCTTCCCTCCACCATGCCCTTCTTGTCCCCTCTGCCTATCTACTTGTTCTGCAAGACCCTTTCTTCAGGAAGCCTTCTTTGGACCACTCTTGCCCTGACCGTTCTGTCTCCTCCAAAACCCTGCTCCTCACTTAGCCCAGCAAGATAGCTGTGCTGTTAGGAGTTGTTGCGTGTTCTACATCTGCAGATGTCACCTGCCTATCCAGATTTGGAACTGTTTCTAGGTGGGCAGAGAAATCCTACAATCCCCCAGAACCTGCTACAGTGTTAAACGTATAGTGCCAACCCACCCCCACCCCCCTCCCCCCAAAAAAACCAGTTGCCATCCAGTCAATTCCGACTCATGGTGACCCATAGGGTTTTCATGGCTGTGATCTTTCGGAAACAGATCACCAGGCCTTTCTTCCAAGATACCTCTGAGTGGGTTCGAACCACTAGCCTTTCAATAAGTAATTGAGCACTTAGCCTTTTGCACCACCCAGGTCTCCAAACACAGAGTAAGTGCTCAGTAACTACCTGTCTCTTGGTTTATTACAAAGCAATAAATAAAGCAAATCAATATAAGGCAAACAGACAACGGTAGGGATTCTAGGAAGGGTGAATGAAGGTGTTGAGCCTTCTCCCCTTTGGCAAGAACAGGGGCTTAGTGTTCTGTGGTTATCTCTTCTTTCTCACTACCCTGGGAGATAGTATCAGCCCCATTTTACAGATGGTAAGACTACATTCAAAGAGATTCACTGACTTGCCCAGTGTCAAGTGACTAGAAATTGGCAGAGGTCGGGGTGGGGGGAGGATTGAGCAGGCGTGGTCTAGGGGAGGGCATTCCAGCAGGGGAGCAGCTTTGTGAAAGCTCAGTGGGAGGAGGCCAAAGGGAGCCTGTGGAGGGAGAGAGTGGGCAGACGGATTGGAGGGGTGGGGGTACATGGGGAAAGGTGTTGGTTTGCCCATCCGAAGAAGAGGGAGAGGGTCAACAACCATCTATGACTGGTTGGAGAAAGATGTAGCAAAACCCTTTGGTGAACAGGTTACAGGTCTAGAATTTTCCTTACATGAGAAAACCACGGTCAATTCTGAGTCCATACCCGTTAACATGCTCAACCTCCTCTCCCCAAGGCAGAGGGACAGAGAGACAAAGAAGATGGTGTCCCCATGCCCTCCCTGCAGCAGCTGGGATGCCAGAGATGCTAGGAATGATGTCACCTGGTGACTTCAGGTTCCTCACCACCCTCCTCCCCAAACTAGGCTCCTCAGAGTCACTCCTCTAGATGACTTGTCCAAAGCCCTCATATCACATGCCCTGCAGCTGTCACCCCAGCACTTGTCCCTGGTGTGGCCTCAGCAGGGCCTTTTCTCCAGCCTTCACTGGGGTGCCAGCCTTGAATTTTGTTTCCAGCGCTTGGCACAGAGACCCTCACAGTTCCCCAGCCCCCCACAGGCCAAGCCCTCCTTTTGGACAGCCAGGCCCAGCTGAAATAACATGGCTTCCCTCCCTCCCACAAGCACTGGACTATTTATGGCTCATCAGGGCCTTCACACCCATGAGCTCACTGGAACTTTCCCCACCCACCCTGGGAACCCAGCAGAGCAGACACCATTACCCCCATTTTGCAGATAGGGAAATTGAGGCCCAATGCCTTGCCCAGTGAGCTCCCCAAAGCCCCAGTCCTGACTCTGAGTCTTCTCAATTCCTCCAAAAGGGTGGCCCAAATGCCCCTCAATTTGAAGTGGGAGAGTTTTGGGTCCGGGCCTGGCAGGCAAAGGGGTAGGCCCTGGTGATTTACCCAGTCCCAGGAGATGGAAGGAGCACCAAGGCAGCGAGCCAAGAGGGTGGGGGCAGAGCGAAGTTTTCATGGTCTCAGCCATTGGCTGGGGGAGAGCCTGGCAGGGGTATCTTCAGGGTGGATGTGGGGCCAGGAGGGCCTGCCGGATGGGCAAGCTGGCTGAGAGCATAGTTGGGGTGTCTGGCTCCCTAGTCTGGGGTAGAGAGAAGGAAGTAAGGGCTTTTTAGAGCCCCTTCCTGGGCAACCAGACGCTGGTGGCTGTATGCTGGCTGCAGCTGGAGGGGCGCCAGGTAGATACTAGAAGGGACTTCCTACTCACAGACTCTGCTTAGGCGGAGTTCCTCTGCCACATAAATGGGGTCCAGCCCATGCCCTCCCTTGTTACCCCATGCAAGGAGCATGCCACCTCAGCCTTCCCACCTCTCCTCACCCTCTGTATATCTTCCAAAAAATGTGTTCCATCCCTAGGTCCTCCCAGTCTCCTAGCCT
The DNA here is from genome assembly GCF_024166365.1 of Elephas maximus indicus. NCBI lineage: Eukaryota > Metazoa > Chordata > Mammalia > Proboscidea > Elephantidae > Elephas > Elephas maximus. Next base: position 43,678,285 of record NC_064837.1, on the reverse strand, counting down.
TCAAGAATGCCGTCCTTCCCAGCCTGCACCAAAATCCCGGCCACCACCTTCCAGAAGCTTTCTCTGATTCTTCCACAGACTCTGAGCATGACTCTTCTCCAAGCCCAGAGAGAAGTAGTTTGAACTCTCCTTGTTCTTTGTCTCAGAGCCTGTGTTTTTGGGGAATTCTGCCTCCCTTTTTTTCATAAGATGGGGTGGGTGGGGATCCTGGGGACAGTGTCTCTCCCATCAAACCGGGGCTCCCAGACGGTTATGTAAGCCTCCTTCCTCGAGCTCCGTCTCCTTCAGCCTGGGCAAACTCTGCACATAGGGGGCGCCCAAACAGTGTTGCTGAGCAGAGATGTCTGCTACTGCTTGAGCTAGAGAGACACAGATGAATTACCTGCAGGGAGATAGACCCGACCGAGGCATCAAAGGCACCTCCAAAGCTCTAGCTAACTTTTCAACCGGCCTGTGACTAAAGGAAGGGGAGGACTCTTAGAAAAGGAGAGAGGCCTCTCACTTGGGGTAGGAGGCTGGGGGCTGGATAACGACCTCTAAGGAGGCCTCTTTGGCCTTCCAGGCTCAGGGAGGGTACAGCCCACATGGACCCGGATATCTTGGCCCTGCTGTGAAGGTCCCCAAGCTCGTGGGCAGAGGCCCCGACCAAGCAACCCCTATTTCCTTCCCCAAGACTCTCGGAAAGAGTGGTGAGTCAGTTGCGGCCATGAACTCATCCTAGGCAGTAAAAATAGGAAAACAAACAACCTCTCCTCCAGGCAGGGGGAGAAGGTAAGGGTGAAGGGGAAATGGATTTTTCCCTCACTGAGCAGAAAGGATCCCCACCTTTTGAAGTCCTCAAGAGTGAGGCAGGCGTCCTATGGCCCCTAGAAACTCAACCACATCAAAGCCGCCAAAGGAAGGTGGTTTGAGGGGGATGCTGTCTCACACAGTCACCGTCACATGTAGTGACACAACTGAGTCACTTGGAGGGACACATGGTGACACACAGTTGAGAGTGTGACACTTAGCTACACACACAACATGCAAAGCCAGTCACCAGGCAGTGCACAGAAACACACAATTCCACAGAAGAAAACACAGCCAGACTCTCCCAAGCACATTCAGACAATATCAGAGTCCCAGGGGGTCACATACAGATGTCTCCATCCAGACTGCACACAAATCACACAGAGGAACGCACAGCTACAGATGGTCACACACACCCAATACCTAGTCTCGCACAAAACTAGTCCCTGGAAATCACACGCAACATTACATGGGGAACACACATTCCTGTCCACATAGTCACACAAACACACAGCCATACAGTCACATGGAGCTCACAACAAAGCTCTCACACAATGCAAAGCTGTACCCAAGAGTCACATACACATAGTCTCAGTTACGTACCCATCACATACATGGTTACACGAGTCACATGTTCACAGTCACAAATGCCACAGCCACACAACTGCACACATAATCATGCAGACCCACTGGGTTCATGGAACCCCTAGGTCTGAGACCTGGTGGGAACTGGCCCCTTAGGTGTGGATGGAGACAGTACCTGATTCATGAGTACTTGCTTAACTCCCTCCTTCCTTCTGAATGCACCTACATGGCCACCCCCCATTCTGAAAGGCCACTGTTTGGCATTCTCCAGGCTTAGCCAAGTCTCCACACCCTTTGCCACTGAGGGGAGGAGTATGTAGCCTTGGAGATGATTGGGTTCAATCAACATTAAGCACTGTTCTTTTATTCAACATGCCATTATTCAGCTGTGTGCCAGGGACTTTGCTAGGTGCTGGCAAATAGAGAGGTTATTCTAAATCAGATCAATATTTTTCACCAATGTAATGGCTATTTCTAAACATGTGCCTGTGTGACCTTCTGTGGGTCTAGCCTCCAACACCTGCTTGCTCCTGTGCCGTGCCCTTGGGGGAGTGCCTGTCACAACTCTTCATTTTTCTTAGAGGCCACTTCCAGGAGGGTGAATGATTCTCATGTAACTGACAAAACCTCTGAAGGAGGCATGGGGACTGACTCAGGGAAGACCTCCATGAGAAACTGGCCGTCCCTTCTCGGTGCATTGAGCCGTGAGAGGCACCAGGATTAGAAAACAGCCTGTACTGGGGTCCAGAGAGCAGGGCTTCTGCCCAGTTCCAACAGGTCATCTTGGGCAAGACTCTTCCCTCTCAGGCTCACCTGCTTCACGTGTAACACAAGGTGACTGGGCCAGATCAGATTCTTACCTGGGCTACTTATACAGATTTCCAAGCCCACCCCAGACCTTCTTGATCCTAGAATTTAAAACCCGCTATCTCTGGGGAGCTCTGAGGTCCCTTCCAGCTTTAAGAAGGACAACAAGACTTTGAGGAGCAGCTGGAGACCAAGTGCTGGTCCTGAGGTTGCTGAGAGCTCCTCCCAGCCTGTAGCACCTGGCACACAGGAGTCACTGCCCCCTCCAGAAGGTGCCACGTCATCTCACTGGTTTAGAGGCTTGGGCTGGTTAAGGGCTTGTGGTTAGAGCAGGTGATGGGCAACTCAGAACTCTTGGGCTGTTTCTTGGCTAAGGTTAGGCTTCCAGGGTGGGCCAGGCTGTTTGGGGACTCTTGCTACCTTTTCCGGTGCTAATGATGCCCAGGGTTTCCAGGAACCAGGACAGTCCCTGATTCCAACTCCAGGCTTGGAGTGGGGGGCTTCTCTAGAGGGAAATGGGCAGGGCAATGGTAGGAAAAGTCCATGTAAGAGTCTCAAGAACCTTTGTGTGAGAGACTGACTTGATTTTTAAGCACAATAAAAATTATACATATATAAAAAAAAGAGACTCAAGGACGTTGGTACTTGAATGGGGTTCTGTTCATTTTAAGCCAGTTTCTTATGTTGAGTCAATCTGCTTCTTGGTTTCCGCTTAGCTACTTTCCTGATGTTTACTGAATAGAACCATATGATGTCAGAGTTGGAGAGACATTAGTGGACGCATGATACAGCCCCTCAACCACGTATATCATCAAAAAAAACCTGCATTATTAGCTTTCCAGGTGCTGGGCACTGTGCTAGTCACATACAGCACCTCATTTGATACTCACAACAATTCTATGCGGTTGTTGTTAGGTGCCAGTGAGCCAGTTCCGACTCATAGAGACTCCATATGACAGAGTAGAACTGCCCATAGGATTTTCTTGACTGGAACCTTTACAGAAGCAATCTTCTGCTGAGCGACTGGGTGGGTTTGAACCGCTAGTCTTTCAGTTATCAGCTGGGAGCTTAACCGTTGCACCACCCAAACCAAAAAAAGCCATTGCCGTTGAGTCGATTCCAACTCATACTGGTCCTATAGGACAGAGTGGAACTGCCCCGTAGAGTTCCCAAGGCTGTAAATCTTTACAGAAGCAGACTGCCACATCTTCCTCCCTTGGAGCAGCTAGTGAGTTCAAATCGCCAACCTTTTGGTTAGCAGCCAAGTGCTTAACCACTGCGCCACCAGGGCTCCTTATTCTCTGTGGAGGTATTATTAACTCCACTTCACAGATGGGAGAAATGAGGCTCTGTAATTCTAAGCCACCTGCCCATTAGTAAACAGCAGAACTGGAATTCAAACCTACGACATCTGCTCCAGAGCCCAGGCTTTCAACCTCATCTTACAGCATCACACAGCCTCTTCTTAAATACCTCCAGCGACAGGGAGCTCACTGACTCTCAAATACTTACTGAGAACAGATTGTATACACACACGCCGGGGGAAGCCAAGCTCACTGAGAGGTGAAACTACTCCCCAGATGTCTTATTCCCACAGAGGAAACAAGATGTGGAACCATCACTCCGTACAAGGTAGGAGTTGGTGCTTAAGACAGAGGTGGAGAGTGTGCCGCTTTTGGAAAATTCTATTAAAATTTTCTTTTTTGTATTGAACCCAAATCTACATTCCTGTGGCTTCCATTTGGTTCTCTGCATTCTGGCCTCAAGTCACGCAGAGTTAGTCTGAAGCCCTCAGGCTTTTGCAGACAATTCTACTGTCCCCACTGCCTACTTTCCATGGGACCAGTAGCCTTGGGTCTTTTCAAGTCTTGACTTCTGTTATTGTACTCCCCCCCTACCCCCGTCCCACAGAGATCAAGGGTTTCCCTCAGGCTACTCCCTCCCTCACATGGCCCAGAGACCCCTGTCTCCTTCACCCATTCCACAGACAGCTGGGCTGCTTTGGAAAAACTCAGAGAACCCAGAATCAGGAGGCTGGGGTTCCAATCCCAGCTCTGCCACTTACTGGTTGTGCAATGTTGGGCAAGGCGCTAAGCTGCTCTGAGCATCGGTTTCTTCATCTGCGAAATGGGGACAGGAATACTTGCCCCACCTATCTGACAGGGTGGATGAGGGTCCTGAGGAGCTGGGATCTCGGGCTTGAAAGTATTCCATACGCTACTGAGGAGCAGACCCTCGAAAACACTCCTGTATGTGGGAGGAGCTGAGGGTGGCTTCAGGGTTAGCTGGAGAATAAAGGCTATACTGAGCACCGTAGTATGCAGTGCACAGTGACAGGTGCTATGAGGATGAGGAGCTGAAGAAGGCAGAGTCTCCGCCCTGCAGGAGCTTCCTGTCTGGGGAATGACACCTCCAGCCCTCACCAAATCCTCTGAGAACAAAAGCTTTTTAATTAAGTTGGGTCCAGTACCTTCTAGGTAGATTAAATGATGAGGACAGGGATATTCCTTGTGAATGAGCCAAGGGGACCAAAAGAAAGAGGAAAGGGAGCTAACATATGTAAAATACCTACTATGTGGCTATCACTTACAGTAATTCACTGAATCATCACAATCCTTTGAGGCTGGGCTTATTATTATGCCCATTTTATAGATGAGGAGACCAAGGTCCGGCAAAGTTTTATGTACTCAAGTCAGTTATGGGTGACTGTATATAATACATATAATATTCACTTTAATTTTTTTTTTCAATTTTGATACACATAAATTGTCAAATTCGCCTTTGGGTAGGACCTTGAAGGGCCCTAGGCCAATCTGTCACAGGACCCTACAACAGACCCTGTACCCAGTAGGTGCTTAAAAACAGAACATTGAACTGGGATGAGTCTTGAAGGAGCCAGAAGTGGGGTGTCTGGCCTTGATTTAGGAGCCTCAACCCACTAGCTGAAATTCTTCAGGGTGGGGAGCATTAAAGGCTTCTTTCCCGTGACTATCTGGATATAGAAGCATCAGCAATTCTCTAAATTAAGCCCCAAACTCCAGAATCAGCTTCCCCTCTCCTCAGCCTATAGCATCATTATGAGTCGGAATCGACTCAACAGCAATGGGTTTGGTTTTTGGTCTCCTCAGCCTTGTACCAAACCATAGAGATGTGCAAAGAGCACTGAGTCAGAAGGTCGGGTTTGGAAATCCAGCTCTGTACACACTAGCACATTTTCCCTGGCAAGGTACCTCAGTGTCTTCATCTGTAAAAGGGAGCTAATAAACCACCTCCTTCCCAAGTTACCATGAGGCCCCAATGAAGTTACAGATGTGAAAACGTTTTAGGAAATGCCATGTCCATTGTACTCTTACAAATGTTCCATTACCCAGGCGTTCTACTTTACCCTGATTTGGAAAGCTCTTGGTCCCCAGCCCCAGCCTCAGGTCCTTGGGGTTCTGATCTTCTGGGCCTGAGCTTCAGGGTGACTCCAGGAGCAAGTTTTCCAAGTCAGAAGAAACCCAGCTGGGGAGGTGGCATTCCAAGTAGCATGTCAGCAGATGAGTCAGGGCTGGGGTGGCCTTCCCCCTCCCTGGAGGTGGGGGAGGGCCTGCCTCCCTGGCAGTGATGCAGGGCCCAGGCTGAGTTACTCTCATTTGCCCACATCTGCATATATGTAAGTTTCACCTGTGCATACTGGCAGAGCCCAGGAAATACACCTGAGCAGGGGCACCAAAGGAAACCAGTTGGAGTAGCTGGCTGCCTGCTGAAGGAGCCAAACTCAGGATGTTGTTCCCTAGCCCATCTGCCCATCAGATGCCTGAATTTCTGAAACAAACACATGGCTTCTTCCTGGGGCTCCTTTGGTTGTCCAGGCCAGGAACTTCAGAGTCATTCTTGCCTCTACCCTCTTCTGGGACAGTCACTAGGCGCTGTAGAGTTCGTCTCTGAGCTACCCTTCTCACTTTTCCCTTCCTTTCCATTGCCTCTGCCACCACCCTTCAGGGCCCTCCCTCCTCACTTCATGCTTGACCTATTACAACAGCCTTCTAACTGGGCTCTCTGCCACCCCACTCTACCCTTTCCAGCCCACTGTGGTACCCAACATGCCCCTAGAAAGCCTCTTAGCTCCCATCCCGGTCCTCCCCACTGCTCATGGGCTCCACTTTAAACTCTTGGTAGGTGTTGAAGCCCCTCCACGGTAGGGAACCTCCTGATTCTCCATCTCAGTTGTTTCCCCACTTCCTAACCTTCCAGCCAAGTGGGTGTAGGCCCTGCAAACACCTTTTCAGTGCTTCAATCTCCTCATCTGTAAAATGGGAATAATAATAGGACTCCCTTACAGGGTTATGAGAAAATGTATGTAAAGCACTCAGAAGCATGTCTAACTTCTAGTTTAGGTCTAGCAAATGAGCCCACAATAAATATTAGCCATTATTAATATTACTTCTTCTACTGCCAACCTACAAAGGGCACCCCTCTGCCAGGTCCCCTCTCCCTCCTCAGCCCTTCCACCGCCCTTGCGGAGTGCCACCGACCAACGCACAGCCCTCACCCCACCCCACCAGCACAAACCCTTCCCCCTTCTCTGCCCGTGTCCCCAACCCTCTCCCCAAGTCTTCTAGCCTTTTCCAGGCAGCCATTGGTAAACTTCCAGAATGTGATCCTTTCCAAACGGTACTAATGAGGGTGATTGACTATGGCGGGTGGGCGCACAGCCTGAGGAGGTGCGCGAGGCCCCGCCCCCTCCTTAAATTGCCAGTCCCCTGCTCCGGAAGAGCTGAGTCTAGGTGAGGGAGACTTTGGGAGCAAGAGAAGGCAGGCGGGGCAAGGGCGGGGGGGGGGGGGGGGGGGGCACCTGAGTTTCGTCTCACCCTACTACTCCTGTCTACCGTCCCCTCACCCCAGGCCTGAGGCCCGACGCGTGGGTGCGCAGAGGAAAAGTCTGCGGGGCTTGTTTGTTTTTTAAATCGTGATTATTTTTCTCACGTTAAGTGGAAGGGCTTGCGGGTTCTTCTGCGGCGCCCACGCTGCCTTCGCGCTCGCCTACCCAAAGTAACATTCCCCCAATTCTCCTATTCTCCTAGACCCAGACTCTGCCCAGCAGGGTAAGGCTGTCCCCTTCTCTCTGGCTGTGCAGCCCACATCAGGCCGCCGGGGCCCGACCAACCCTTAAGAAAGACAAACAGTTCGGACCTCGAAAGGGTCTCGTCGGAGAGGCAGAAAGTGAAACCAACACACTCGTATTGACCCTTCGCCCCATTGACGGGGTTCAGGGGGATGGGAGTGAGTTGTGTGTGTGCGTGTGATGAGATGCGTACGTGCTTTGGGTGTTGTGGGGGTGCTTGTGGAGTGTGTGCTGTGGCTACTGGGTTGTGGGAGTGTGGGGGCAGTATGCGTGTTTGTGGTGTGCGTGTGTGTTGTGTGTGTCCGTGCACCCACCCGCTTCTTTGTGGCCCGCTAGACGCACGGTTCAATTCCAGCCACGTCCCATCTCCGGCTTCCACCCAGGGCGCGAGATGCAGAACACCCTAGTTTCTGCGCCAGGTGCTGGGAGGGTCTGAGAACCCAGCTGACTACCTTTGTGCCGAAGCGTGGAGAATTCGTTGCAGCCGGGTTAACTGCGGGGCCTGCCGCCAGCTTGCCGCGTTCACCCCGGGGCTTCTCGTGCGCGGTCTGACTGTCTGTCCGGGAGGCTCCCGGCCGGGCGTCTGCTGCTCCCTCAGGCCCGGGGGGCTCAGGGCTGGAACACCGGCCGAGAATGCCAGAGCCCCAGCCGCCGAACCCGGCGCCCACACGCCCCCCAGCCGGGGATGTTTCCAGTTCCCACGCAGTGCTGCGTGGCTCCTTCGCTACGCAGAGTGCCTCCAGCACACCTACAAAACCATCCCATTTTTTATTAACCTTTTTTTTTTTTCCGGGGGGTTGGTGGGACATAGTCCAAGAGTTTACTCTTTTTTTAAACATGTTTGGTGACTTCATATATGTGTGCATTTTGTCGCTGAGTCGGAATCAACTCGATGGCAGTGGGTTTGGGTTTTTTTTTTTCTTTTGGTTAATCCCAAATGGAAGATTTATTTAGAAATAAAGCAAAGATGACGCGGGGAGAGCGTCACTTGGGGCTAAGCAGGAGACCAACGACCAGAGCGCGAAGGCAGCGCGATGCATTGATCCAAGTCGCGCTGACCCCACGGCCTCTCCATCTCCAACCTCTGCCCCTCGCCCTAGAGCTTCTCCCGGTTTTTTTGGGAAATAAGGCGGGAACTCCAATCCCAGAGAAATCTATCTCTGGGAGCGTGTCTGCGTGGAAGTGAGAGCAAACCGACAGCAAGGCTGGGCAAGTGGTGACCTCAGTAACCAACCTGCCGCCCCACTTGCGCCAGCGTTCATTAAAATGCTGGATCAGAAAGAGACGAAATAATTCAAAATCTCAGAGAGAGTCAAATCCCCACGGGGCATGCAGATCTCTACGCGTGGTAGGGCTGCCGCTTCCTGGGCCTTGCCGAATGTGGGGGCTCTGTCCACGGCCCACTTGGCCGAGCGGAGTGAGGTTGGGGAAACGATTTGATTCCTTCCATCCCCCGACCTGCAGTTGCCAAACTGAATTATTCACAAAGTTTCCCCAAACCGAGTTACTAACAAAGCCCCCGCCAAATCAAACCTAGCACTCATCGAGCACGGACAAAATTAAAATTTCGTTTGGGGACAGTGGGTGGGATGGAAGAGAAGAAGCGCGGATCAACCCGGAATGGCCGCCGAGGGCCGGGTTGCGGACGAATCTCTATTCCACTGAGTAGACCCACACAAGCAGCGCGGTAAGAAGGTTGCAAACCCCTGCGCGGAGTACTAGCCACAAACGCCGACCCTTTCCTCCGAGCGTGTCTGAGGCGCGGGAGGCGCCGGGCTCTGCCATCACCGTAAGCAACGCAGCCGCTGAGCGCTGAGCTCTAAGAGCCCACCACGTGTTTCGGGTGCGGATATGAACCACCGGGAGGGGACACTAATTCAGATGGAATCCTAGGCTTCAGGGAAGGTCAGGACTCAGTGTGACCTCAAGCACGGTATGTTATCTCCCCACCGCGGGGGTTGCCTATTCTGCGCAAGGAGTCATTACAGAATCGGGTGGGAGGGCGTTTGCGGGGTGACGGGTGAAAAGCCTGCAAACAGACGTTCATCAGGTCCAACCCCAAGACCCCCGCGGCGCTGCGTCCTAGTCCCAGACCCCGCGGTCGGCCCTCAGGGCGTCGCCTCGGTGCTGGGGTTCTCCAAAGCGGGCCTATTTCGTCCACAACACGAACCAGAGAACCTTTGAGAGGAGGAGCTGGAGGGCCATTTCGGGCTTTTGTGACCAGTCAGAGGCTGTAGTGACGGGAGAAAGTTCGTTCGTTTTGTTTTGTCCTTCTTTTCTTCGCCTTCTTTTGGTTTTATTCTGTTTTTGGATTTGGGTTTTTGCAACTCATTGTAAAGCAAATGAAAAAGCCTTGGCGGTCTTGCGTCCAGCTCCCTCATTTTACAGAAGGATAAACTTCTGACCCAGGATATCACAGAACAGATGAGAAGGCAAACCTCAGGCCTCTCAGGCCGCCCTTCCTTCAGATCAAACGAACGTAATCAGCCCTTCCTAGCCCCCATGCCTCATCTCATTCACCTTTCCCAACTTGGCCTGGAAGCCCCCCGGGCCTCGACATGTGGGGATGCAGCTCATGTCCCAGGAGACCCCTTCTAGGGAAGTCTGTGTCTGAAGAGACCCGAAGTCTCCCACCAGTCTGTGCCCCAGCCTCCACTCTGGGAGGCTGAGGAGCCCCGGGGAGGGAGTGGATGATGGAGGGAAAAGTTCCCTTACTTGTAAAATTAGAATGATAAGAGTACCTACTTCACAGAGGGGTGTGTGGGTGTGTGTGTGTGTGTGTGTGTGTGAGTGCGTGCGCGCACGCAAGCGGGAGGGGGTGTGAAGATGCACAGGGCTTAGATGTAGTGAACACTTCAAAAATTCTAAAGATCGGCAGGGTGCTCCTAGTGCAGATGGGGCTGAGAAGCTCCTGGGTGCTTAGGAGAGCCTTTGGCTATGGATCTCCTGGCTTTGGAGACTGCCCAAGGCCAAGTGCTGCAGAGACCCTGGCAGAAAGCCCACTCCTGTCCGGTCCTGCCAGCTCCAGCACAGAAATGTCTCTGGAACCAGCCCTGAGAAGAAGTGTCCTTCCCTCCATCCTTTAAATTCCAGCTCAAAAACACCTTTGTGGAGCCTCCCCTGACAGTCAGCTCCACCCCCAAAACCACAGTGGCGGTGTAGTGGTTAAGTGCTACGGCTGCTAACCATGAGGTTGGCAGTTTGAATCCACCAGGTGCTCCTTCGAAACTCTATGGGGCAGTTCTACTCTGTCCTGTAGGGTCGCTATGAGTCACAATGGACTGGATGGCAGTGCGTTTGGTTTTTGGCTTTCCTTTGATGCACCCTGAGAGGCATCCTTGGAACCCACCAGGGCACTGTATGCCACATGGCTACCTCCCTCCAGAGGAGGATGATGTTGGAAAGCAGGGTTGAAAGGGTATGTCTTCCTAGGTTCACAGCTCCAGCTCTAAGGAGATGGTGGCACTGATGGAGTTGGGGAAGGGCAAAAGGTGGTCCCATGTAAAAACACCATTTTTTAACTGAGTAAATGCTCCATATCCTGTTGGATGAGAGGATAATAGGTTCTCCAGCTGCTCAGAGGAGGGGACTCCCCTACACAGCCCCTTCCCTCAGAGGTCTGAGGCTAGAGCTAGGTGCCAGAGGAGTGTTTTAGAAAAACTTGAATCTGTCCAATTTGGGGGGGGTCCAAATTGAAGTGGACTTGCTCCCAGACACCTGACTGGTACCTGACTGGGGTCTGAAGCACCCCTGCGCACCTATCTTCTTGTCTCTCCAAGGAGGCCTGGGCCCTGCCACTCTCCATGCTTTCTCTCACTCTTTCAGGCTTCCCTCTTTCCCTGAACACTGTCCCTTCCCTCGCCCCCAATTCTGAAGACTTTCACCTTCACTCTGAGCCCGGATATCGAGTGTATATGTGTGTATACATACAGGAATCTGCATGTCCTCGTTGTGTACTCACGTGGGAGGTGTGTGGGTATGCTGTGAGGACAGGTAGGTTTGGGGATGTAGCCGTCCCCTGTCAGGAAGCAGTTTAGATAGGTGTACCAGGCATCGATCCTAGGGTAGGTACATGTGCATATATGTTTGGGTTTTCTGTATTTCGTGTACATACCAGCAATTTGGCTTGTATTCTCGTGGGTCTATAAAAGGGACAAATAACCGCGCTTTTATGAGAGATACTGCTATTCATCTCTATGTATAGATGAGGAAACATCAAAACCTACATAGTCTGTTTGCGAACCCATAAATGAGCGTTTCTGCCCATCGAGGGATGCTAGTGTGAACATGGGTGTGTTGGTATACGCCAATGCATATGTTGTAGTTGAGTGGAGCCTCTAAGTAGTTGTGTACCTGTCAGAATAGATGTTTGTATACGTGGACACATGTCCATCAAGGCCTTGGATATTGCTGTTTAGAGTGGGGTCTTGCACGTAGCCTGGAAAATGCCGCCACAGAGAGGGACCCGCTGTACTTCGTGCAGGTTCCGAGGAGCCATCAAACTGGACTCGCCCCCAGCCGCCGGGTCTTGTCCTAGTTCGGGCAAGGCTTCAGTCTCACGCGACGCCAGGAAAGGCGGGGCGCCGCACGGGCAAAAGCCCAGACGCCAGAGCCCTCCGGCGGCCTCGGGGGCCAGCAGAAGCTGTGCTGTCGCAACCAGCCCGGGGCCCCCGCCGGAAGCGGAAGCTGGAGCGGGGAGGCGGCCAGGCGCAGTCGCGGCGGTCTCCGCGGCGGGCGCCCCGCGTGGGCGTGCGCGCGGCGCGCGTGCGGGGCAGGCTAGGCGCCGGCGGCACCTCCCCCGTTCCGGCGTCTGTTTACCAACAAGTGCCGGCGCTCTGCAGCGACGCATTCCGACGCGATGAATCAGCCGCGGGCGCTGACGGCTTGGTCTCCACTCCCCAGCCGGTCGGTGGCGGCGGGACCACAACCGCTGTGCAGACCCCCGAGAGCTGGAGATTGCGAACGCACCTTCCCTGCGCCCGAGAGCCGCTGTGCCTCCGCCGCTGCAACTCCACTCGCCCAGCTTCCCAGCCTCGCCAGCTCTCTCGCGTGTCTGCTATCGGGACCGAGGTTCCCAGGCTGCACCAAGCACCCTGCAACTCCGGCACCTCTCTCGGAAAAGACACCGAGATGGACGGGCCTGGGACTGTGCACCGCCCGCTCCCCTCTCCCAGTTCTGAAATTCCCCGCCGCGGGCGTCCCGGGGCGGGGGGGCGGGCCGGGCTCCAGGCCTCCGTGAGGTCACCGAGCGCGGGAGCCAATCCCGGGTGTCTAAGTAGGCGGGGCCCCCGTCGGGTCCAGAGAACCGAACCCGAGAGAGAGAGGATGGGGCCCCCAAGGGTTTAGGGGGGAGGGGAAAAGCCATGGGGGCACCCCCCCGAACCCCTTTTCCAGGAGCGCGGTCTCCGCTGGAGGCGACACACAGAGACATTTTCCCGGGGATCTTAAGTGTGGGGGCGGTCAACTGGGGGGCTCGCCCGAACCCAACGCCCGAGGCTCGGAAAAGAGTTGACGGAGGGAGTGGACGACGTGCTGGGCCATGGCCTAGGCCCTACGGCCCGGGCCCCGGCCGCAATGACCTCTTTGCCCTGCCCCCTCCTCGGCCGGGACGCCTCCAGAGCAACCTTCCCAGACCTCGCCCCCGCCCGGTCGGTAGTGGCTGCCTATCCGCTTGGCCTGCCCTCAGCAACCGCAGCCGCCTCCGATTTGTCCTACCCTGGGCCGTATGGCCACCTCCTGCCCTACCCCTACACCGGCCCAGCGACCCCCGGAGACTCCTACCTGCCCTGCCAGCAAGCCGCGGCGCCCTCTCAGCCCCTACGCGGCACCGCCGGGCACCCGCAAGAGCGGGAGGCAGGTAAGTCCGGCCGCAGTGCCCTTTTCCACCTCCGGGGGCTGGCTCCGGTGCGCCCCTAAACTTCGCCCTCGCCTTGTCGGGCGCAGCTAGCGGGATTCAAGCCTTACTCGGATTCCACGGGATCTGGGGGTGGGGGGAGGGCAAAAGGATGGGGCGGGAGACGCGGGGGGAGGGGCGGGGGCGAATTGATCTAGGTCTCCTTTCAAGACCGACCTGGTTTCGATTTGCAATTGTGTGAAGCCGGGCAGGAGGGCTCCCCACCGCCCCCCAGCAGCAGAGTCTTGTGTACCTACGTGTAACGGAAAACTGAAACAATCCAGATGTGGGTGTGGAAGGCCTAGACCCTTCCCCAGGATTTTCCCCTTCGTGCACGCCCTTATTTCCCCATGTCGTCCAGTGTTCCTCTTAGAAAGCAGTGCTCAAGCCAAACCCTGATAAATAGAAATCAGGCCCCGGTTGGAGAGCACTGGACCTGTGGGCTTATTCGGAGCTCCTTCTTCCTTCCCGACCCCCTCCCTCTTTCCACCGAACTTGCCAGACCAAGGCTGGAAGCTGGCCTGGCAGAATCTGGGATACTGACAGAATCTGGGGGTAGGAGCTTCCCATCCATTGTTTTAAGCGTGTGGCCACAGGGCAGGGTCAGCAGCCCCTGGCCAGCAGCCCACCATTGGAGACCTTGGCTACCTCTGCCTTCCAGCCAAAGGAGCAAGCCTTCTGTGTCATCACCACTTGACTTTGGGATAGGTTAGACCCCAGTTCCCATTACCTGGAACAACTTTGAGCTCCTGAGAAAGTCCTCACTGGCAGGCCTCATTGAAGCCTTGCACAGCTCCACAGACATGCAGTGTAGACATGGGCATCACACACACACACACTATGCATACACCAGTCTCTATGCCTCCAGATTAGACTCCAAGTTCCCTGTACTCCCCACCCCCACAATTGTCATTGGTACAGTAGACTTTTCTGAGGATGCACATCTACCAGGTGACTCTGCTGCAGTCAGCCCAGGACAGATATGTCCCTCTTCCTTCCCCTGTTGCCCCTACACATGGTGCCCCAGCCTCTGGCCCCAACTTGTAAAGCATTAGAGCTGGAGGTGACCCTAGAGATTTGGGCACTCCACCTCGTTGATGTACAGATGAACAAAACAGGACACAACCTCTTTTCCAGGCTCTTGACCCTTGCAAATTGACTTTCACTGTATGGGGCCAGTAAAGAGAATTTTAGGGAACTTCCTCAGAGCCCCCAAAAGTTAACTGTCTTCTGTGGCAGAAATGGGACTGCCTGTCCCAGACTGCTGGGTCTGTCCCTGGGTGAGGGTTGTTTGGGGGGAGTATGGGGGTTACAGATCTACCTTCTACAAATGAATCCCTTGAACTCTTTCCATGTATGCTAGTATGGTATATTTGGGTTGTGTGTTTGAGGAACAAGATCCTTTGTTTTTAAGGGAACTGTCGGAAATGGGAGTGGTGTTTGCATTACTGTCTTGCCTTTCTTTTGCTTGGTCTAAGGACAAGAGAATGGAGAATTTCTTTTCTTATGGACATTCCCGGATCCAACGAAAAAAAAACACACACTCACGCACAAATGTCCTTAGAACAGACTATGGCATTTTTCTACTGAAACTGGTGGGTTCTACCTACTTCCAAGTGAGAGATTGGGGCATGAGAGGGGACCTGGGGTCCTCACCCCATGTCCACCCCGCCCGAGGGAGAGGTTTGGCTCCGAGTGACCTGTGCGCTGACAACCTGTTGAGCTGGTGGTGTGGCTGGCACCTTGAGAGAGGCCCTTGGGCTCCATTGTCACCACCTGAGCAGTCAGTCATAACTTGCAACTGATGTGGGGAAAGGCAGCTGTCAGGGAAGGAACTTGGGGGGAAGCCTACTCGGAGAGTTGGGGCGCAGAGGGCTCTGAGAGTTTAGCAGGTGAGTCTACCTGCCGGGTCTACCACCGCAGTCCCTCCGTCCACACAACCAGAGAGGTGAGGGTGGTCGCTCGGCTTCCAGTTCTGGGCTGCGAGCACTGGGGCTAAGCTGGAGAGGCGGACAGGCGCGGGCGGAGCGGAAACCAAACGTTTTTCTCGGAATTGGCAGGGGTCAGTGAGGGGTGGTGGATCTGAGAAGCCCGCAGCACCCGAGGCGACGGGTGAGGGATGCGGGGGAGGTGAGGACAATGGTGACCGCCGCAACCCAAGGGAGGGGAACCTGACGAATGTGGGGTGAGCCCTGGTAGGGGCGAAGGGGTGAGGGGAGACGCGGACGGACACACGCCACGGCCGGCTGGGTACTGGGGCTCAGCGCTCTCTGAGTCTGGCCGGCTGGGTACTGGGGCTCAGAGCTCTCTGAGTCTGGGTGCGGCTGAGCAGACAGCGTGGAAGGCGGCGAACGTTGCCCGAAGCCCGGAAGCATTTCTGCTGCTTCATCCACCCCACCCCTCCCGTCCACATGGGACAGCCTCCGATGTCCCCGTAGAGTGGCGCAGGTTGGTGCCACTCCGCCCTGTAGAGGGAAAACACACACGCATACGCACGCACGCATTCCCAGCCGAGATTCCTTGAGAGGCTGGGCCCGGTTGGCAGGAGGTGACCAGTTCTTCTGCATTGGCACCAGAGAGGGAGGGCTGACGCTGCTGGGCGCTCGCTGCACGCTCTCTGAAACTGCGTCACCTTTCCTGTCACACTCCCCGCCACCTCTCGATGAGTGCAGCCGTGGAGGTGTGTGTGAGGCCCCGAAATCCGATCCCTCCTCCCAAGCTGGCCATGGGGACGGGGAGATGGTCACTTTTCCTGCCGGGTGCACCTTGGGAGAGGGGATGCCCGTTACAATAAAGACGATGGCAAACCCTGGGGACCTTCCACACTCAGATGCTGGGGGGAAGGCCTTCATCCTGCGTTCAACGTCTGTGAGCCGGGCCCCTCTGACCCAGGCCTATTCCCCCTATTCCCGCAGCCTGACGCTGCCACACTGACACTATCTCTGGCCTCTGAACTTTACTGTTGAGTTTCCTCCACCTGGAATATCCTTCCACATCACACCTAGGCCTCAGCTCGGCCCTGGACAGAGCCCTTCCTCCCTGCCCCACCCCAAGCTGGGGCAACCACAAAGCCAGAGGCCTGACGCCGGTACCCTTGTTCTGGCCTTTGGCGCTTTCTCTGGTCACAGGGCCTGCAAGAGTGGGAGCCCCCTGAGGGCAAGCACTAAGTCTTGCATCACCTGGTGCCCAGTGAACCTGGGGCTTGCACTGAGTGTGGAGCATAATATAGAGAACAGCCGAGAGAGGGGCCAGGGTGGAAGTGGATCTCTGCAACTGCACTTTCTGCTAATTAGCTATGGGCATGCAAAGAAGATGCAAATGAGCCTATGAATCTGCCTCTGACCCCCCTCCCCACTCTTACACGCACCATCTTGTGCTGCCTCCCAGACTTGGAGAAGCTGCAGCTGTCCCCAGAGCCCTCGGAGCGGCGCCCGCAGGTCCCAGCCAAGAAGCTGCGCAAGCCAAGGACCATCTACTCCAGCCTGCAGCTGCAGCACCTGAACCAGCGTTTCCAGCACACGCAGTACCTGGCGCTGCCCGAGAGGGCTCAGCTGGCCGCACAGCTCGGCCTCACCCAAACTCAGGTGGGGCCAGTGCCATCCTTCCTACACTCTAACCTCACCCATGTGTTCTCAGTGCTCACCCCCCATCTGTGATGGCTGATGAGTTCCCTGACATTGTCAGGATTCTCCAGTGGGGTATTCATAGCTGGCCATCAGTATTGGGGGTATGTGTTAAAAGCTGGGGGGGGTGGTTAGACTCAGAGGAGGGCATACGAAACAGGGAGAACTGGATACTGGCCGGGAGACAAGAACTCAGGGGACTTTCAGGGCTGTGGAAGACTGGAGCTGATGTTGCTTACCTTCTCTCTTCTCTCAGGACTGCTCCCTACAGCTGGGTCACACACTACCACACATACAGTCCTCCTGACCTTCCATTTTCCTTTTTCTCCCCACAGGTAAAGATCTGGTTTCAGAACAAGCGCTCCAAATACAAGAAACTCCTGAAGCAAAACTCTGGGGGACAGGAAGGAGACTTTGCCACAGGACCCTCCCCCCTGTCTCCTTGTTCCCCACCCCTTTCATCCCTGTGGGATCTACCCAAGGCAGGGGCACTGCCTACCGGTGGCTATGGCAACAGCTTTGGAGCCTGGTATCAGCATCACTCCCCAGATGTCCTGGCTACGCCTCAGATGATGTGACTCTGGGAAGGGCCGGTCAGTCCCAGCCCTCCTACGAAGCCCTTCTGGGCTGGGAGGGAACCAGCTCCAGATGGATTTTCTGGGGAGGACAAGGAGCTAAAGGAGAAAAATTGATGGGGTGGAGTCCTATTCCACTTACCCCTAAGCCAAAGAGCTAAATCAAAGACTTTGACCTTAACCACTGCCCTCCACCACCACCATGGACTGGACAGCCTCTCTCCAACTAAACAAAGGCTCTGGAGAGAGAGAGTCCTTGGTTGGAGTTTAAACTCCTCCCAGGACCCCTAGCCTTGCCACCCCCCTGAAAGGACTGCAGCCTACCAGAGCCTGGAATCAAAACCAGGAAGAAACCTTCAGTATTTTTTCTCTATATATGCTTCAGGTGAGCTGGGCGGGGGTTGAGCAAGGCCAACCCATTTGTGAGCAGAAGCTGAAGGAAGCATCCGGAATCTTCAAAGTTGACCAGTATTGGGTCTCATCCACTAATTTTTCCTAAGGATTAGCACATTACTTCTATAACTGATACACCCTATTCACTATCTTGTGAGGTAGACAGGATGTGAGAAATGTGGCAATATGGACCTATGGGTAATTTATGTTCCCCTCCTAAAACAGCCCTCTTTTCCATATGTGTATCTACTTTGAGTAGATGGTGGATCCAGTTACTCATACAATTCAATGGTGTTTGAGAGCTTATTCCCTCCTATTCCCCACCCCTAATACTTAACCAAAAAAACCCTGGTAGTGCAATGGTTAAGTGCTCTGCTGCCAACTATAAGGGCAGTGGTTTGAACCTACCAGCTGCTGCACAGGAGAAGAGACCTGGCGATCAGCTCCTATGAAGATTGTAGCCGAGGAAACTCTGTGGGGCGGTTCTACTCTGTAGCATAGGGTTGCTATGAGTCAGAATCGACTCAACAGCACACAACAACAACAATATTTAACAAACCCACATGCACACACATTCCAGAACCCAGTAGGGTAACCTTAGAGGAAGTGGAGATGAACAAGCTCTCTGGATAAGTGCAGGTATAGACACCACCAGATGGTTGGGGTAGCCCTGGCAATTTAGCTCCTCACAACTGTCTGGGGCCAAAGGAACAAACTGTTTGTATTTATAAACGTTCCTAGGGCCTGAGGGCTTTGGTTTGATGCCCTCCAGCCAATCTGACTAGTATCCTCTGAACTTTCACAATCCCCCACACCATGAACTTCCAAAGATTAAAGTTTGTACAAAAACTTAGGCCTGGCTGTGAAGTGTATTTGTTCCCTGACTTCTCAGTGGTGGGGGCTGATTGTTAATCTCTCCCTTCTCCCTCTTTGTCTCTTCCAGGAGAAGCACTGAACTAGGAGTCCGGGGAACTGGATTCTAGTTTGCCTCTGCCACTAACTAGCTCTGTGTTACTAGCTCTGTGGTTCTAGCTCTGGAATGGTCTAGTAACTTCCATGGTTTCATATGCTCCAGTGTGAAACTGGAGAAGGCTTGCACTGGGAATGACCAAGGTTTGAATGATCCTTACCACCAGATTCTCCCCTGGCCCGGTTCAGGAGGGAGCCAGCATCCCATGACCCCCTATGCCCCACCTTCAGCCCAGGGAGAGCCCCTGCTCACCTTGGGAGAGGACATGTCCACTGAGCCAGGCAAATCTTATCCTGGGAGAAGTGTGCTACTTGGGAGTAGAATGGCTGGGTCCCACCAAGGGGAAGGGGAAGGAAGAGGAAAAACCTAGAAGGAACTGAAATTTTTCTCATCCATCCAAAAAATACATCAGATGATCTGTGTTGGATCCTGGGGGTACCAAGGTGATCTAGGCAGACTCTACCCTTGGGAGCTCATGGGCTAATGGGAAGCTAAAGGACCAGATGCTTGTATGGTAAGTGCCAGGCTAAGAGGAAGGGCACGGGACATTAGAGGTATAGTCAGAGAGCTCCAATTCAGCTTGGGATGATGGGTTGGCGTGCTAGGAAAGAAAGGTGGACAGCTCAGGGGGGAGCAGCTGGAGTCAGGGACAGATCCATGGTTACCACACCTTACCACATATACACAGTGTCCTGGAGATTAGGAAAGCTGGAGTGGGGTGGGGGCTGAGGACACAGCCTGAGCCCAATTCCAGGCAAAAGCTCCCAAGTCGAGCGAGCTTCACTCTTACTGCCTGAACCTGTTCCCAGGCACTGTAAACTCAAGCCTGCCCCAGTCTGCAAAGCCCACTCAAGCACTTGGAGCAACCTTGGCTGGTCAAAGAGGAGCCCAAATGGGGTCGTATGTAGGGCAGAGGGGGTAAAGTTCAGGGTAAGCCCCCATCTCCAGAGACACCAATAAGTCCCTCCTTGGCACCCAGTTCTGGTCAACTCCACTTTCCAAAACACACGCGGAGAATTTTCTTGGGGATGACAAATGGCAGGTGGTGAATCAAAGCCAAGACCCAGGAGCAGGAGGACTGGGTGATAGAGGCCAAGAGAAGCATCCTCCCCTCCTCTCTGCCAGCACCTGCCCCTGCCTCTAGCTCCTGGATCCCTCTTCTGGGCCTGCTCTGAGGCCATGGGCCTCAGGGTAGTCGGTAGTCATTCCCTCCCACTGCAGCTTGCACACTTCTCTTTCCACAGAACCAGAGAGATAAGATCTACCGCCTCATCTCGGGAAAACCTCCAAAGGCTAGATTAATTGGACAGCCCAACACTAGTCGATTCGTTAAAACAACAGCCCAGGTTGTAAAGTTAAGTAGCAGGAGTGTAATTACTCTCCCAGCCAGAGGCCAGCTGAGCTGACAGCCCCCCCTCCCCTTTCCCGGGGAATCAGGAATCCCTTTCCACTTGAGAGCTGGTCCAGGATCCCTGGGCTCCTGGGTGGAGATGAGACTAGAACCCCAGTGGAGGAGGTGTCCCATTCTCCCTCAAGCAATCTGGGCTGTAGAAGGGGAACCCTGTGATGTCTTATCACGAGGACACCCCTCTGGGGAGGTTGGCTCAGACAAGGAAGGAACAGGGAGTTTGACCTCCCATGAGTCCCAGCTCTGCCACTTACTAGCTGTGTGATTTTGGGCAAGTTACCAAACCTCTCTCTGAGCCTTATTCCACCCTGCCCCCCAACTTGGGAATACTATTAGGAACTGTTTCACCATATGGTTGTGATGATAAAATGAGATAGTGCTTGTAACATGCTTGACACAGTGCCTGGAACACAGAAGACACTTAGTAAATGGCATTTATGGGTGCTGCTATGATTATGGGGAGGGAAGGAGTCACAGCAAGGGCGAGTTCATTCTGCCATTCATTCATCTCTTGCCTCTGGCAAACCTGCCTCCTGAGGGTGGGAGGGGGAATTGGGATGGAGATTGGAGACCTTCAACTCATTGTTGGTCACCTCCATTTGAGAGCAGGACACAGACAAGGTCCTATATGCAAAGGAGCCATGAGCACCAGGCATCTGAAATCAGCTGGGACTGGAAGGTGGGGACAGAGAGCCTAGGGCACAGTCTATGACCTATGAGGGTCCCAGGCACAGGGAAGCCGACTGGGAGCTTCCCCTCCCCTCTGAGTTACTCCTCTTCCTTCTCCCCGTATGCTATTTTAAAACATGCCCCTCATCTTCTCCCCCCAAAAATGAGATTCAATTAATTCAATTAAAGCAATTTTGGGAGTAGCTCCTGAAGGTTCTCAATGTGAGATAATTACAAGTAATTTGCTGCTGTGAAGAGGAAAAAGGGCACTAGGGGTCTAGGGGGCAGGAGGCAGCCCCCTCACCAAACACACACAGATCTAGAGGGATTTCACATTGCAATCTTAACTGCCCTCCCATTGGCCAAATTACTTGCAGGTGGGAAGAGGGAGAATGTGGAGGTGGGAGGGGGGTGGGAAGACACTGGGTGACAGGCTGCCCCTCCCCCACCCCCAAATCCACTGGGTGATGTGGGGGTGGGGAGCTGGTTGATCCCCAGCAAAATGTCTGCATAGCCATAGCCACTGATTACTCAGCTCTAAACCCCACTTGAGTTTGGATGCCTGAACTTGCCTCTGGGATTGTATCCAGAGTCAATGGAATGTTTATCTGGGTAGCTGAGACCTGTGTAGACGGGGCCTTGGAGATCAAGGACTTCCCCCAAATTTATAAAGGATGTGGGTAGAGAGGGTAGAGAAGGTGCACACTGACTTCCTGCTCCCAAGGGAGGTGATGATCCACCCACTCCCTCTGCTCTCCTCCTCTGATGCTTTCCAGTTTTGCCTGGAGTCTAATCTCAATCCCTTCCATTGTAATGGCGGCAAATCTCCTCTCTGTCCTCTGTCCTCAGAGGCACTGAAGCCTCTCCCTTCCCTGCAGGTGCTTCCCATCTCCACCTCACCTGAGCTAACCCTTCCCTTGCCAGGGCTCATTCTGCCTGGGTGGAGACTGGAGGGAACGTTGTGGTGTAGAGAGTGGACTAAAGTCCCTAGAAGCAAGGAGATGGGGGCTGAGCCCAAGGCAGGGCCATGGGGCTTCAGCCCTCTACAAAAATAAAAAATTAAAAAAAATTTTTTTTTTTTTTTTCTAAAATCTGTCCCACAATGTAGCTGGTTTTCAAGGGACTAGGGCTCCCCTCTCCCTGGGAGCCCTTGTTCTAGGAGGTGAATAATGTTTTAACAATTGTGGAAAAGAAAAATTCACTGACCCGAAGTATTTCTCTTTCACGTCTCCCCTTTTCTCCCTTGTCTCCCATTCCAAGAGGAGGAGATTCTTCAGCTCTAGTTTCTCCTTGACCCGCCCCCTGAAGCATGGCTGCTGGACCTGGGAGAGCCAGAGAGAATTCCATCTTGGAGTCCCCTTGGTGACTGCTGCCTCTCCCCTTCCAAGACAAAAATGCTTGGAGAGCAAAAGTGGCTGACTCTTCATGCCTCCCCTTCCCCCTTTCCTGGCCAGCTCAGATTGGTTAAGAAAGGGGGAAAAAGACCCCTTTCACCCCAAACCTTGAAACTCAAAGGCCCCTGACAAATGACAAATATGCAGGTAGGCAGTCCCAGAGACACCAGCACAGGGACACCTTACGTGCACACACGGTCACACAGAAGAGATGCATGCACAGGCAGGAAGACACATATATGGAGTGGGCAGAGCTGCACAGAGGCACACATGTGCATATGTACAGGAAGGGTTCCTGTGCTACATACCGACATAGGAAAATGCACCCACAGGGTACATAGTCACAGAAAGACGCACGACACAGGCGGATAAACCAAGAAGGAGGTGCCCAGGGACTTACAAGTATGGTAACAGACTAGAAACATACTCAGACCAGCCTCCCTATGTGTGTGTGGGGGGAAAGGGTTGCCCCCTCCCCTCCCATTGGGTGTCTCTCTCTCCCTCTTTTCTGCCCCCCTTTCTCTCTCCCTCCCCTTTTCCTGGCTCTCAATCTCCTATTTTCTTGGAATATTTCCCTGGTGAGTGGTTGGGGAGGGAGGCTGAATGGCCACAGAAACCCGATAATTTGATTATGACTGTATTTTTGTTGTTCTCTGAAGCCTTGCCTGCTTCTTTTCCTGAGCTCTAGTGAGAGCTCCTGTCCCCCAGCCTGTCCTGGCATGCTCCATGGCTCCCAGACATGGACATCTATTCCAGACCTGCCACAGGAACCCACCAGGCTAGTGAAGGGGGCCTTAGGTGGCCTTCCCTCAGATGCCTCCACAATCCCTTCCATGTCCCTGATCCAGGGAAGGAGGAGGGGGACCTGGGATCATGGCATGGTGAAGAAAGCACTGCTCTGGGAGCTGGAGATCTAGATCTACTACTGCTTGCTGTGAGACCTTGGGCAAGTCACATGCCCTTTCTTTATCTCAAATCATTTCTCTTGCTAAGTCCTGTATGTATGGGGGTAGGTGGGTATGTGTGTCCACCACCATTCTCCACTCCAGTCTGGAGCTTTGTAAGGAAAGGGCCTCTCTCCCTCCCCCATCAGACTGGGAACTTCCTGAGCACAGGGCTATGCCTCCCCCATCAGACTAGATGCATTGTGCTGCTCTTACCAACTCCATGATTTGATGATTCTGAGGTACTCAGCCCTAATGCCACCCTGGGAGACATGTCTGGCCAGCCCAGGAAGGGGCAAGGAATAGGCGCCAACCTCTGTCCAAATATCTAAGTTTCTGATTCAACTCCTCACTGTGCCAGGTCTTCTGTCTCTCTGGCCCTAAAGTGGAGAGATTACTTCATTTCCAGGGAGAGCGCCACTTTCTGTGGAATATATTCCTCTCAGGTCATCTGAGCTTCCCCTTTCAGAGTTCAGTTGAATTTTGGGTCAGACCTGAGGTAGACTCTCCTGCCAGCATGAGGAGATTCTACTCTGGCCTGTGGCCCCCAATCCTTCTTGTCATACTTCAAGCTAATAAATAATACACAGGTCAGATAACAAGGTAGGGATTATCTCACCTAGATCATGAGGTTCCCTGGGATCATTATTCTGTAGGAATTGCCTCCACCTGGAAGCCCCTCATGATCACCTCTCTGTCCTGTTTTGTACTTCAGTCAGGACTTCATTTGTACTCTTCCCGCAGACTAGAGGTTGACAGAGAACAAGGCACTGGATTCTGCTCTCGGACTGGTGGCTTCCCCTAGAGTGGTGCCTTCCTCTGCCTGTTCATGCTCTGTTACTTGAGTTGGGCAGAGGGCTGCTGGGGGGAGTGGACATGTGACCCTATCCAAGCCCTGCCCACCCCCTCACTGCCTGCCCTGCACTCCTCTCTGCGCTGGACCCAGGAGCTGCTTTTTCTGTCTCTGCAAGCCAGGGCCTGCTGCAAACTCCTCCTACCAGCCCTGGAGCCTCCGGGAATTCTTTGCTTCAACAGATCCTGGGGGAAGCCAGACTGCTGGAGGCTCCTGACATGCCTCTGCGGGGCTCCTGTCACATTCCCCGAGCCCAGGGGGATCAGCTGGGTTCACCAACGCTAGCTTCTTCTACCCTTTGTGACCCCAGGCCTTTGCCACAACTCCTTATGCCCTCCTACCTCTTATCCAAAACCTGAGCTCTGCCCTGGGAGTCATCCCTGGCTCACCCCTCAGCCCCTCAGCAGGTCCACCTGAGCAATGGGAATTATGTCCTTTGCCCCCTCCCCCGCGCAGAAAGACTTCATAAGTTGCACTCTGGAATGCAGGTGATCAGCTGAGAGGTCTTGGGAAAGTCACTTCATCTCTTTGGGCCTTTCTTTCCTCACCTATGCAATGGGAATAATGATAAAAATGATGCCTCAGAAGTTCACGGAGACAGGAAGAGTGACCCCTTGGTAGATTGTAAAATGCATCAGGTACACCAACGGATATAATGACTTATTCCTTCACCCTGGACGTTCCCATTTGGTGCTGGAAGTGTCTCTCTTCCCCATCCACCTATGCTCCCCTTTGACCCATGAGCATACCACACAATGGTGAAGAGTATAGGGTTCTAGAACCAGATGGCCTGAGTTCAAGTCCAAGATGTATAACATTGGACAAGTTTTTTAACCTCTCTGTGCCTCACCTTCCTCATATGGAAAATGAGGATAATAATAGCACCTACTTCATAGAGTTGTTGTGAGGACTAAATAAGTTAAAACACAAAAGCACTAAAGTGGTAGTAAGGATTCATTAAGGATTTGTTATTATTAGTTGCTTCAGTTTTTTTTTTTTTTTCAGTTGCTATTATGCTATTATAAGGGACTTTGCTCAAGTACCTCTGTTCCTTTGTTGGTCTTTTCTGCTTGGGTGTCCCGGATCCCACCAAGCATCTTTGTTGGGCTGGGGCCCCTCCGGCAAACAGAGTCTCTTCTGGATACCTAGCAGTGTAAGTGGTGGACTGGGCAGAAGCTGCTTAGTGAAGACTAAATTTTGCAGGACACAGTTTGGCCAAAGGGTGAAGAAGACTGACTGTGCTTCTAGAACAGCCTTCTGGGCACCCTGGGTGGGAAAGTACCTGAAGACTTGAGACCATTCAGTCCCTGCCTAGGTCAGAGCTAATTTGGAGGCAGATGAAGTGTCTGGTTTCTTCGCTTACAAAAGATTACCAGCCATCATATTCCCACAATCCCTCCCACTAGGAAAAAATCAGAGTTAAAACCATTTCTTTTTGCTGATATTTGACTGTGTACCTAGAAAACTCAAGAGACTCCAGGAGGAAAAAAATTCCAGAGTTAAGAGAATTTTGGTACGGTGGCTAGATATAAGATAAATATAAAACATCAGTAGCTATTCTGTAGTCTAGCAATAAATAAAGAAAATATTCTTATTATAATGGGGCAAAAAATAATAAAATACTGTAAGTGGAGAGCAGCTTTTTAGTTGGTCAGTAACTGAAGGATATTAACCCCTGTTATCTTTCCTTCTGCTAGTGCTAAGGCCCAGAACACTGGCAAACTTAGTTTGGAGTCAAGGAAACATTTTCCCAGAAGAGGGAGGAATTCTGTATGAGACCTACAAAGGAGAAGGGGTCAACTTTTGGACCTTTGAGGGTGCCTAGAACTCCCCACAACTAGACCAGTAAGCCACATCATGATAAACAGACAAAGGACTGAAGTTGTCAATGATTTCATTTTACTTGGATCCACAATCAACACCCACGGAAGCAGCAGTCAAGAAATCAAACGATGCATTGCATTGGGTAAATCTGCCACAAAGGACCTCTTTAAAGTGTTGAAAAGCAAAGATGCCACCTTGAAGGCTAAGGTGTACCTGACCCAAGCCATGGTATTTTCAACTGCATCACATATATGTAAAAGCTGGACAATGAATAAGGAAGACCACAGAGGAATTGATGCCTTTGAATTGTGGTGTTGCTGAAGAATACGGAATATACTGTGGACTGCCAAAAGAATGAACAAATCTGTCTTGGAAGAAGTACAACCAGAATGCCCCTTAGAAGCAAGGACGGCAAGACTTTATCTTACATACTTTGGACATGTTGTCAGGAGGAATCAGTCCCTGGAGAAGAACATCACGCTTGGTAAAGTACAGGGTCTGCGGAAAAGAGGAAGACCCTCAACTAGGTGAATTGACACAGTGGCTGCAACAATGAACTCAAGCATAACAATGATTGTAATGACCAGGCAGTGTTTTGTTCTGTGGTAAATAGGGTTGCTATGAGTCAGAACTGACTGGACAGCACCTAACAACAACAACAGAAGTCCCCAGGCCAGCTGAGAAGCATCCTAACTGCCCATAGGTAGTTTTTTTCTAAAACTGACAGTACATTTTGTTGAACTCCCATCAATGTGCCAAGCTTTGTGTTAAGTCTTTTATATGTGTTATCTCATTTAATTTCCTCAACAGTCCTGCAAGACAGATATGATTAGCTCCATTTCATAGACAAAGGGAAGTGAGGCTCAGAGAGAACAAGTGACTTACCTGAAGTTACACAACTAGTAAATATCTAAGCCAGGGTTTGACCTCAGGTGTGTGCATATGTGTGCCTGGGTCTCTGGACATGGGTGTCCTAATCCATTAATTGATAATCCTGGTGTCTCTGGGGGCATGGGGCAGGCCTAGAAAGAAGGGGGAGACGCTATACCTGGCCCCACACCTCATTCTCTCCATTCTAGTTTTGGCAGCCATGGGATGATGGGAGGCCCATGGACCAAGGATTCAGAAGGCCTGCCCTGCTCCAAATTCACTGGGGGACTTTGGAGGAAACTATCAAGCCTCATAGGGTCTCTATGAGTCGGAATCGACTTGACAGCAAAGGGTTTGGTTTTTTGGTTAAGGCTCAGTTATCTCTTTTGTGAGATGGGATAATGATGACACTGACCTTGCCAGGCAGTTCTAAGGACTAATGCGGCTGCATGTCAAAGCTCCTGACACAGGGCCTGGTGCACAGTAGGAGCTCAGTTAGCACCTTCTGTCCAGATCTTGGAAGGATCTAAGTCCCCTGCTTTCCTTCCTTCCCAGCCACCTTCTGCTCCCTCTGGCCTCCTGCCCCCTACCCTTCCCTTGCCGAGGGTGTGTCACCCCCACCCCCACTGGTGATTCCTGAGCTTAAGGCAGGCCTGACTGGCCCCAGGGGTGGGAGGAGGACAGTGCCACACGCGTCGCATGACGTGGCCAGGCGCCTTCGGTGCGCAGGAAAGGGCACGCTGCTGCCGTTTGCCAGGTGCGAGGTGAACTGCCCAGGATGGGGGGATGTCTCCTCCCCCGCCCCAGCTAATCCTCCAGGGTGTGGAGTCTCCATTCCCTGCTTACTCAGCAGACACTTCCAATCCTGCTCCGATTTGCCCCAGGGGACGACCCAGGAATTTGGACCTCAAGGCCCCACCTGTCCCAGACCCCCTCCTGAGTTTGCCTTCTTCCAGGGTGCCTATTCTGACTGTTAGGAGCCCCTAAGCCCCTCCTTCTCTCAGGTTCCCCACTCCAGACCTCTCCCTAGTGCTTCTCTGCCTCTGAGCTTCTTCCCAGGGCTCTTCTGGGGCACAGCAGGTCAGTTTCCATAGTCTCTCCCACCTCCAGGAAGCCCAGGCACTCATTTTACACTTCTCTTTCACTGTGTGACCTTGGGCGAGTCATATGGTCTCTCTGTGCTCAGTTTCCCGATGATTAAGGGAGACAATGTAGAGTGAAGGTACAATCACTGTTAATTCCTGCAGTCATTCAGGAGCGGTGATTGGGCACCGGCTCAGTGTCATCTCATTTAACCTACAGCAGCCTAGAAGGGGGCAGTTATCACCCCCCCTCAGCCTCCCAGCCCCTCATCTGATGGGAGTGGGAGCCAATGCTGAGAAAAGGATTGTGGGAGGGGTCCCAAGAACTCTCGGTCACTTTATTCATTTATTCACATACTTGAAGTTAGCTGAACATTCTGCTATTCCAGCCTGTGTTAGAAGCACAGGAAGGGGAGTGTCCAGGTGAACATGCTCAACCTGCCCTCATTCCTGATGTTTCTAGTTCAGACCCTCCCCAGCTGTGCCCCCAGGCACCTGTGTATGAAATACAGCTGCAGGTCCCTCAGCTTTCAGTCCAGCACCCCTCCCCAGGGTGGACAAAAGTACCAGTGCCATGAGTGGGATGACACAGGAAACAAGGGGAGCCAAAAGCCTGGTAAGAGTCACTGAATTAGTAGTGACAAGGATGGCCGAGTGACAAAGGAGCAGGATAGGAGCTGAGGACCCCGGCTGGAGGTCAGGGAAGGTTTCACTGAGGAAGTCATCTCAAGGTTCCTCAAGGGGGTGCAGGTACCCTCTGCTAAGTGGGGCACAATTGAAGCAAGCTTGAGGCTGGCCTTCAACAGACTTCCTGACTCCAGCCTTCTCCTGAAAGTCCCCCACCTGCTCCCTCTGCCCCAAGCCCCACCAGGGCTTCCATCAACCCTGTTCTCCTGGCCCCCTTCCCTGGGGCCAAGGAAACTCACCTCCAAGCACTTTTTGGCTTCTGAGTCTCCCAGTCTCAGGCTGCTGGTGGTTGGTAAACAGCTTATTAAGGTGATTAACGCTGCAATTAAAGCTGGAAAAACAGAGGCCAGGGTGCTGGCTGAAGGCTCCCCTTCTCCTCCTCTGTTTGTCCCCCCTTCCCCTCAACTCCAATCCCCTCTGGGCTTGGTTGATGCAACTCAGCCTGACTTTGCCAGCCAGAGCCCTCACCTAGGGGCTTGGAGCAGGGTGGTGGAAAGCTGAGCATCACCGATCCTCACCCCAGCTGTCTAGAAGCCCCCTTCCTATCAGCACCTCTGGGTGGTGGCTCTGCGGGACGGGGGGATAGGTGGTAGTGACGGTATATTGCTAAGGGGGATTGTGGAGGCGGAATTGGGGTGGGGTCTTTCCCTAGTGCTTGGGACTCCTGCCAGGGAGGGGCCCTCAGGGACAGGGTTAGGGACTATCCCTCTCACCCACTTCCCATGAGGATAGGGACTGTCTCCTCCCAAAAGAAGGGCAAAGAGCTTCCTTTCCCCAAGCTCAAGGTGTCAGGCGGCTCCTAGCATCACTGGGACTGCCGGACCCTGACCCTTTTCTGAGCCCAACATCCGGGGAAGGACTTAGAGACCTGCCCTTCCCTTCGGCATTGGCCCTAGCATGATCCATGTCTTTATTGCTTTCAGGCTCTCCCATCCTATGCAGTCCTGGGTGGGGATTACTCCACAGATGGAGTCCCCAGGGAAATCAGGAACATATTCTCCAGAACTACATCTCTGCCTGTCATGATGTTTCCACCCTTCTTTCAAGGCATAATTCAAATACCACCTCTCCTATGAAGCCTTCCCAGGTTTCCTTCCCATCCACCACACCAACGCCCCCTGCCCTCTCTCTGGCAGCCTGTATAATCCTCCCCTAACTGCGCTCCTGGTTTGCCTAGCTCTGGGCCTCTCTAGGGTGGGCCCTGCTGCTAACCCTGAAGCCCCCAACAGAGGCTGTGCCTCCCTCCACCAGGCTTAAGTCATCTGTTGGACCATCACCCAGAGCAATACCTGGTGCAAAGCAACTGCGCAATAAATATTGGTTGAATTATTCCTTTCCTGAGTGCACTTGGAGATGGCTGGCTCAACCAATATGGCTAATGCAGCTTGGGGCCTGGGTCTGAACTGGTGGTGGGGTGGGGTTGGATGGGGCAGAAGGCAAGGTGGGGAGGAAGCCACATCATCCCCCTCACCATTGTCAGCGGCAGCAATTCCCATTACCTGAGCGGCACTTACTATGCACTGGGTACCTTGCTAAGCATTTTACTCACCTTATCCCATTTAATCCTCTCAACAACCTCGCTAGGTAGGTAGCATTATCCTTACACTACAGATGAGGAAACTGAGGCTTAGAGAAGTTAAGTGACTTGCCCAAGGTCACACAGCCAGTCAAGTGGTGGAGGTAGGCTCCAAATCCAGGTCAGCTGACTGCAGTGTGCAGATTCCTGACCACAGTGTTAAGCTTTTCCTAGGACCAGCCCTGGGGAAGAAGACCAGCCCTCCACCCCCTTTCAGAGAGGAGAGCAGGCAGCTGGGAAGGGTGGGGCTGCGGTGGGTCCCGCTCTCTGACACTTTGCCCTGGGGCCTTTTAGTAAATTGAGATGCAGAAAAGCCCAGTGTTTAAGAGCACCCAAGCTCCAGACAAACCTGGGTTCCAATTCCAGCACTGCCACGAGAGCTCAACAGAGACCTAATCTCTCTGAGCCTCAATTTTCCCATCCAAAAAATGGGCACCATCCATGCAGTTCCCTGGCTGTCGTGAGGATCACATGGCAAGTGCCTCGCATAAAGTCAGAGCTTAGCAAAGGCCAGTTGTTCCCATGGTTTGGGGAACAGCGACCTTCAGGGCAGACTGGGGTTCCCTAGTTATCCCCCTGCGTCTTCCCCAAAGGTTGTCATGAGGCAATGGGTGTAGTCAAGAAACACCTGGCAGAAGATGTGGTCAGCAGCCCTACCATGGCTCAGCGTGCCTCAGGTCTCTCACCCAACCCCTTGCCCCGTGGGCCCCCCCACAAAAAGGCAGGCCTTAAAGGATAGCCTGCCTGGTCTGGGTGTGAGGAGAGGAGGAAGGGGAGGTGAGGGGTGGGGCTGACCCCCAAGGGAGGTCACCAGGGCAGTTAATCCAGCCTGACAGATCAGGGATGAGCACGGAGGAATTAGAAAGCTTACAACATCCTTTCATCCCGCAGCCGCCTGCCCGCCCGCCCGCCCTCCCTCCTTCCTTCCTCTCTCTTTCTGCCCTTTTTTTTTTTTTCCCTCTCCCTCCCTTTGCTGGCAGCCCAGCCCTAATAAAATGCAGTGTCTCCAGCAAGTCTGCCCGGCTGCCGCCTCGCTGCTCCTGCCTGCACGCAGCCCTCAAACCAAACTGCTCAGCTCAGCCCCGCCTGGCAGCTGCCACCTTAACCCTCGCCAACCCGGCTGGCGTCCATGAGCTGAAGGCCCTTCTCCCTTGCATCTCCCTTGGGAGGGGCGGGGGGAGAGGAAGCCCTGCCTTCTGAGAGGGAAAGGCATGGAATCCGGGCGGGGAGGGGTCCCCACAGCTCTGGATCCCTGCCCGGAGAACCCCTCACCCGTCTGGCTGTGACTGTCTAACAAGTCCCTTATGTGAGCTTGAGACCAGCTCCTTTTGCCTCCTCCTCCTCCTTACTGGCCCTTGTGTAGCACAGCAGCCCCAAACGTCAACAGGGTGGGGACTGTTATCCCTATTTGACAGATGAGGAAACTGAGGGCCTGATGGGGAGGTGGCAGGCTGAGCTGGGTCACCTCGGCTGCTGGGCGGTGTGGCTAATGTTCCATCCAAGGCTGTTTCCATAACACATAGGTGCCTCTGCCTGTGTGTGTGTGCGTGTGTGTGTACTCTGTGTGATGCTGGGTGACCTGACTGACATGTGCTTGTGCACCTGTCTACTGGGGACCTGTGCCTCTTGAACTGTTAATGGCTCGGGCTTTGTACGTTTATGTGATGCTGCTGTGTGCCTCAGGTGTGTGTGTGTTTGTCTAGATATGTGCCTGCATGAGTATGACACATTTGCCTCAAAGTGGGCATCCTTGTGTGTGTGACAAAAGAGAGGTGGCGTCGCGTGCCTTGGTGCATTTGTGTGTATGTATATGAGAGAGGCTCCATCCACTCTCCGTCTCCCATCTGTGCCTGGATGTGTCACTCACTCATAGCTCCACTCATTCCACCTCCAGCTTTCCACCCCAAACCTTGGCACTGGGCAGTACAGACAGTGGGGAGAGGCAGCCATGCTGGCCCAGGGAGTCTGTGGCAGCAGCAAGAGGACTCTGAGTCAGGGCCTGAGCCCTCCCCAGGATAGAAAACTCAGAACCCACCTTGGCTGTTTGCTTCCATTCCCCGCCTGGCTCTCAGAAGCCTGGGGTCCCTGCCAGCTGCGGGAGCAGTGGTGTTCCCCCTGCCTGAGCCCCACCCTCACCCCAAGCTGAAAGGGATAGACAGAGGGTGAGGGGCCAGGGAGTGCCTGGGCGTGGAGATAGGGGGTTTACACGCATGTGCAAGCACGTCTGCATGTGAGCTCAAGATCAAAGAGCAGCCCTGAGGTGACCCAGCAGCGATGGCGGAGGGCAGCTGGCTGGCAGGGAACGCCAAGCCACCAAGCCGAGTGGAGTCAGGGAGGCCACAGCGGAAGCCTCACACCCACCTAGACCTGCCCAGGTTGAGGGCAGCCATGCGGTCAGGAGGAGCATCTACCACCTGGGGTCAGGCCCAGCCCAGCCCAGAGCCCCAGCAGTGAGTTGCCAGGGCCGTGTGACACCCCTAGGAGCTGCTGGAGGTTCAGATTTCCTTCACTCCCAAACACCTTCCCCAACTCCCAGGCCCTCCTCTGAGAGCTGCCTGCCACTAGTCTCCAATTCAAAGAACTCAGTGGTTGTTCTCTTCTTTTTTTTTTTTTTTTTATTAACATTATATATAAAGATGGGTCCAGTAAGAAAGCAGAAACGGGAAGGCTGGGAGGGGGTGGGAGCTGGCTTCGTTCCTGTCCCTTTGAAGTGGGACTCTTCGAGACCCATTGCCTCTTCCCACTCCTGTACTTCCCACCAACCCCAAATCCAGCAGGAGCCCACATCCCACTCTCTCTAACTTGCAATGCAGCTCGGTCCAGGAGGAAAGGGTCACATAAATAGGAAACCACAGTAGGGAGGAGGCTACTTCTCTCTGTTGCTCTTAAAAAAATACATACTATATATATAGCTCCAGTCGTCCACCTCGTCTTTGCTTCCATGTTTTACCACATCGGGGGTGGAGGAGGGTTAGCTTTGGGGGGACGTCTGGGCGAGGGAGGAGCAGTCCCAAGAGACAGCCGCTCCCTCACCCCTAAAGGCACCAGAGATATAACCCTCCCCCTCTGTCCCATGCACCTCACCCGATGTTCTCCAACTCGCTGGGAATAATCTGCTTCCAAGACCATCAGAAAGGGAATGTTGGGGGTCTGTCTTGCCTAGTATGTCTCTTTGGAGCTTTGGGGGTTGGCGCCCAAACTGCCAACTTACTGGAGGAGAGGAAGAGGTGGGAGGGGGGTAGGGGCGGAGCAGAGGTGCCCGCTTAAGAGGAGATTTGGCCCTATCTGTTAACAATGCCCTTTGTTTTCCTATTTTTCAACAGCTTTTAAAACCAAAGTTGTGCAAAGTCCTGTACACAGAAGAAGAAACAGATCCTTAGGCAAGACATTGGAGACTTTCCCCTCCAGCTCCCCCAGAACAGAGGCCGAGAGAGGAGAGAGAAGCCTCCTTTCGTTCTTCTCTCTAAAGCCACAAATATAAACCGCTTCTCTCATGTGGGGGGGTTTCTTTGGTTTAACCCTCAATTCTTAAATGAGGGCTAGAAGTGCGGGGGGGGGGTGCGGTTCAGGTCCCTCCCCCTGAGTCCCAGTCACAATGTCCAATGTCTTTTTGGCAGAGGGGTTGCTGGGGAAGGGGAAGGTCACAAATAGCTTAGGAGGAACCAGGACTGGGAGGCTCCAGGATCCCACGGTGCCTGGTGCCCCAGCCCACGAGCATCCTGCGCGTGCTCCACAGTCTCCCCTATCCCTTAGGTGGCCAGTGCAGGGCACAGGTACTAAGTTTCAGAAACTGAAAGGCGATGAGCCATCATTTAAAGCCGATCCAGGCTCCTGGAGCAGA
Source organism: Elephas maximus indicus (assembly GCF_024166365.1). Taxonomy (NCBI): domain Eukaryota; kingdom Metazoa; phylum Chordata; class Mammalia; order Proboscidea; family Elephantidae; genus Elephas; species Elephas maximus. The sequence continues at coordinate 43,644,395 of NC_064837.1, read as the reverse complement.
ACGGGAACAGCTGTCCCAGCTGGAGTGGAATACCCCAATATCTGGAGGGGCGCTCCAGTACCTGGGCAGGGAGTGGGAGGCTCAGGGGCCATCCTTGGTCCATGCGAATTTCTTCTGGAAGCGCTTGAGTCCCTGGAGAGAGGGACAAGGGAGGGGGAAAGGAGGTGCGCTTTCCCCTGTGCTCCTCGAGGGTTCCTGAGTGTCAGCTAGGACGGAGATGCCTTCTGCCTGGTCCCGGGGGTCCTTCGTGGGGAGTTCAGGCCAGGCAGGGTGCTCAGTACACAGCCCCAGGGTTGGGCGGGGGCCCAGGGGAGGCGTGGTGCAGAGTGGCCGGCTGAGGCGGCTGTTGCTGTAAGTGGGGTCCACTCAGGTTCTGAGCGTGGTACCAGGAGTTGGTGGGGTCATCTAGGTAGCTGGGGGAGGCGCTGTATGGGAGCGGCGGGGGCAGCTGGCTGCGGGCAGGGGCCGGAGTGGAGTGGGAGGAGGTGTCCCAGAGGGCAGGTGACGGTGGTGAGTTGCAGGCCATGGAATCACTGTTGTTGGGGCTATGCTCCAGGGGCACCTCCCCGTTCTTGTAGAGCTTCTTGAACTTGGAGCGGCGGTTCTGGAACCAGATTTTCACCTGGGCGGGAGAGGAACAGGGGAGCTGGTTAGCCTCTGAGAATGCTGAGGGAACACTCTGCAGGGAACCCAGCCTAGGGGGTAAGGCCAGCACCCAAAGTCATAGGGCAAGAGACAGGCAGAACCTGGGTGTCCTGACTTCCAGGCCAGCACCTTTTACTGACCTAGGGTAGAACCGCAGCTAGGAACATTCGACCATGCAAATTCTGTTCTGCCACTCACTAAGTGTGCTACTGTGGGCAAGTTACTTACCCTCTTTGGTTCTCGGCTTTCCGTCTACAAAACAGGGATGATGATAATACTATTACCTATCTCAGAGGGTCATTATGAAGCTCAAATAAGTGAATACAGTACATATAAAGAATTTAGACCAGCTTGGCACTTAATAAGTGCTCAATAAAAGGCAGCCCAGGTAGGGGGAAGCAGTTTGTGGCATTTTGTTCACATTAGATACTCATAAGCAGAGCTGCAGACATACACAAACACACACCCACAAACACCTCTCCGCATGCAGCCACAAACCCACTCACAACTTCACACAGCCACCAGGCTGTAAAGATACACACAGGCACAGATACACCCAGATAAACACCCACAAACATGAGGACCGACGGACATGCTCTTGGGCATGGAGACGCCCTCTTGGACTGGGTTAGCTAATGGGGGTAACCTGGGGACCCAGAAGCAGGTGAGCCATGCTTCCCCAAATTTCCCTTGGGGTATCTCCCCTGCCTCTCCCCACCCTGTGACTGGTACAAACAATGAATCAGCTCCTCACTGGGTGACCCAGATTCCCAGAGGACTGGGCCCCACGCAGCCGCAACCTAGGCCCGCCTGTCAACACCTGCAGGGAGCCAGGCATCCGCCACTCCTCCTCTGAGCAGAGACAGGCTGCCAGGGGCTTTGGGGGCAGGTTGGGAATGGGAGGGGGGAGCTCCCACCTCTAAGTCTCCATCCTCCTTTGGCCAGAAACCTCTCCTCTTTGCTCTGGGCAGAGGGAGGGCTGGAGCATTTGAGTGCTGAGCTGGAATGTGGTGCTTTGATACAAGCACAATTTTTTGTACACATGCTCACAGGTGTACACACGTGCCCCTCCATCTATAAACACAAGTGAACACACAATGACCCTTGAAGGGTTGCACTCCTTATGTAAGCATTCCCACGTGTACACAGGCTCACCAGTCCATGTGCAAACATACACAGGTGTATGTACACATGCACACTTACACCCCCCCCCCACATGCCTAGTCTGGAAGAAACATAATGTGAGCTCCTATTAAGTGAGTGACCCAGCACTGTTGGGGGGCTGTGCATGCTGGGAATTCTGGGGGTAAAAGGAGGAGGGCACCTCTCTGTGACAGACATATACAGTTGCACAAATTGGTAAATATGCACACCTATGCAAGTGCTAACAAAAACTTCCGACAGAAGTTGGAACTGGAGCCCCCCCTCCCCACTCCACACTCCTGCAGGGACTGGAGAAGGCCAACCAGGCTCTGCGGCAAGTGGGGAGCCTTGGGGTCCCGCGTGCTCCCACTTGGCCCCCGCGACCCTCGACGGCCCAGCACTCACCTGTGTCTGCGTGAGGCCCAGCTGCGCAGCCAGCTCGGCGCGCTCCGGCAGCGCCAGGTACTGGGCCTTCTGGAAACGGCGCTGCAGGGCTGCTAGCTGGTAGCTGGAGTAGATGGTACGCGGCTTTCGGACCTTCTTGGGCTTCCCATTCACCATGCGCACCTCGGCTTCCGGCTCCTCCTTCACCGACACTGGGGGCAACGCACCAGGTGGAGGACAGCTCAGCCTCAGCCTGCGAACCCCCGCGCCCTCCAGGCCCCGCGGGTCCCTGACCCGCCCAGGACTTCCCAGCCGAGGGATCGCCCTCCGGCGCCCCGGGAGGAGCCGCTGCAACCTAGCCGGAGCCGGCGGCCGCCCACTACGCGGCACTCCCAGCTCCGCGCCCGGCCCCCCGAGCGCCGTCCCCGGCGCCAGCAACAGCCCAGGCGCAGGCCGCCGCCGCTTCGCGCATGACGCCTCCCGGCTCGCCTCTGGCGGGGCAGCTCCTCTCCACCCGCTGCTGGCCTCGCCTTCTCACCCCCACAGCGCCAGCTGTCGTGTCTCACCATCCTTCTTGTCCTTCCTTCCTTTTCTTTCATTTTTCCTTTCTCTTACTCTTTATTTTAGAATAGTTTCAGATTTACAGAGAAGTTGCAAGGATCATATACAGCCTCTTTCCTACTCCTCTCTTTCTTCCCTTCGTCCCTCCCTTCGTTTCTTTTTCTCTGTTCCTTTCTTCCATCCTATCTCTCTCTGACTCTCCACCTCTCTCTCTTGCTGTCTCATTTCTCTTTTTCAGCTTCTTCACCTCTCAGTCTCTGCCTTCCTTCGTTTTGCTTAAGCCCATCAGGCCTCTCTCCACGTCCCCCTCAGTACTGCCCTGTCTCCCCATCCCGGACCCAAAGGGATCAACAGAGCCTCCAGTCTCCAAGGCCCACTTCCAAGTTCTCTGAGACATTGTCAAGGACACCCTGCCGAAGAGCCCTGGAAATCACCTCCATTAGGAGATTCCCTGACAATCTCCAGCCTCTCCTTTCTCGCCCAGCTCACCGAGATCCGCACCCGAGATGCCGGGGTCCTGCGCGCATAGCGTCCCAAACGCCCACAGTCTCTCGGGACTGGAAGGTGACCCTCTGGGGTCATCTAGCCCACCTTTTCTAATTCTTGGCAGTAAATTCCTCACCCTCAAGTCTTCCCTAGATTTCTGCTGCAGTTTCCTGTCTTTCTCTCCTCGGGAATCTTGTGTTTGCCACCTCCCAGCGACCCCCTGGTCCTCACCTGGGTCCTGGGCAGGCAGCGGCTGCTCCCGGTATGCTCCGTATTGCCTGTAGGAGGCTCCATAGGTATATTCCGACTTGGGCGAGTAAGCGCCAGTGCCTGCAAGCCCGTTGAGATTGAACTGGTGGTGGTAGGTGTAGGGGTTCACGGTCTGGCCATACGGCTGCCCAGAGTAGTAGTCGTGCTGGGGCGCGCTGTAGTAGCCCAGGTCGGTCACAGAGGACTCAGGCAGAGTGGGCGAGTCCTTGGAGCCTGCATGGCAGCTAAGCGAGCTGGAGAGGTCGGTGAGGATGCTGCTGAGCTTGCGATCAAAGGAGCCACTCATCCTGGCGGCCGCCGCGCCTTCCCCGTGCTGGCCTCCGAAGAGGAGCACCGGCGAGAGAGCTGGGGAAGCGCTGGAGACGAGGCGGGGGTGTGTGTCCGGAGGGCGAGGGGTGGGCCCGGCCGCGTCTCGGGGGAGGGGGCGGCCAAGGGGCGCTCAGACCATTGCTGTCCGTCCCGCAGTCGCCGCGCGCCTCTCGTCGCGTCCCAAGCCACAGTCAAATGCTGCCAGCTCCGCCCGGCCAGCCGGTTATAGACTCAATAGTGGAGTCTGAGAGGGAGGCTCCAGTGCGCTGATTGGCTGCAAGTGTTGCCTTCGAGGCAAAACATGCTCTTGCGCTCTCTCTCCCGTCTCTCCTCCATTCTTTGTTGTTACCCAAAACACACACACACACACACACACACACACACACACACACACACACACACACACACACACACACACACACACACACACACACACACACACACACACACACACACACACACACACACACACACACACACACACACACACACACACACACACACACACACACACACCCTCACTGCTGCTCCTCCTCCTGTCGCTCTCCCTCAGCCCAGATAAACCCATGTGTCTCTGAAGGAGGGAGTTGGGGGGAGGGTGACTCTGCAGAGCCCCCAGGGTCTGTCAGTCTGGCTCTCTGGCTGGGGCCTGGGGGATGGGCTCAGGTGAGCAGGAATTTGCCCATTGAGTGTTTGTGGAGGGAGGTGGTCCAAGGTGGTATGTATGTGTTGTGCTAATGACAGGCAGACAAGAGTGTCATTTAAAAATGGGAAGGACCCATTAAAAGCGGGGAGGGCCCAGGGCCCACTTATCCATTCGGTACAGTAGACATAGTAGAGTGGCCCACAATGCTTTTAGAGGCCCGTGAAAAGTTATCATTTAAGATCAGAAGAAGAAAAAAAGAAATTTTAGGTCAAAAAAAGTTTGGATATATAGTATTAATATATTGTCTTTATGCCAATGCAGTCATAAAATCTAATTTAAAAATTATTTTAAAGAGGAAGAGGACTGCAAGGAAAAAGTGCCCAGGGTCTGTGAAAGTCAGAATTTGGCCCTGTGAAAATCTGTTGGAGAGGGCCTGGCCAGGTGTGCAGATTTAGGAGCTTATGGGGAGGATGGGGGTGCACAGTCTGTGACCATACCAGAGTTATCTCTGCAACTGTGTGTGTCAGCTGCAGAGCTTATCCAGGCTTGCCAGGATGAGCAGGACAGTGGGGTCCCCATAAGGCTGAGGGGTCACAGGCTGGATCTCTGACTGTGTGCTTCAGTAGGTTTGGGGGCAGATTTTATGAATTTAAGGGCTGCACTGAATGAGTGTGTCCATTTTTAGAGACCCAGTGTATGCAGCGGGTGTACTTGGGATGTATGATGTGAGAATTCACAATATACCAAGACATACATGTGTATAGGAGTGTGTGTGTGAGAACATGTAGCTGTGTGGGTGGGTGTGTAGGGCAGTGTGAGTGGGAGGCCGGGCCAACAGTGTGAGTGCATGTGAATGTGTAGCTGTGCGAAAATGTACATAAAACTTTCAACACCTTCCCAACTCCCAGTACATGGGATCCCTGGTGCCCCATTGGGCCCTTTATCCCCAAGAAAGACCTGAAGAAGAGGCTCCCCTCCCTGGGGACCCCCAACTCCTAGTCTTGTCAGGCCCTAGGCCATACTAGCTGTTCCTGACTCCTAGCCCGGTTCTCCATTCCATCCCCAATGCTGCTCTCTGCCTTTCTTTGGGGAAAGAGGAGCTCCTCAAAATCTCAGTTCTAGCCTCAAACAACTTCTGCCGTCAGGGTTACATACAGGCCTGCCCCCCTCAATTTTCCTCCTGTCCCCTTCCCCAACCTAGTGAGGCTAAGGCATCAGAGGAACACGCAGGGCCAGCGCGTCCCCTGGCGGCCTTCCCGGCGCTCTGCAGCCTCCCGAGCCGGGCGTCTGGCCAAGCCCCGAGGAGGGGTCTCCTTCGTAGACCGTGTCAGGCGGAGAAGTGTGCAGGGGCTCTGTGGTCTTTTCCAAAGTCAGACCCCCGGGGCGGACTGCTAAGGGTTCAGAGGGCTTGGACAGCTGCCGAGGGCGGAGAAAGAGGACCACAGTCCCCGGCCAAGCGAGGGGCAGGAGCGCGCGCCGGGTCTGAGCGGCTCCGTTCGGCCGCCGCGTGGGAAAGGTGGGGGCGGGGGCCGGGGTGGGGAGCGCTATCTGTCTGTCTATCTCCGCGTCCCCCCAGCGCCTATCACCCGCCGCTCCGAGCCCTTGGCGGGGCGAGTTGCCACCCGCTCTGGATGCCCTGTGTTCTGCTGCCAAGAGGGCGCCAAGAGAAGCTGCGGCGGTGGCGGCAGGAAGGGCACTGGGCGGACCCGCTCCCCCTCCCAGGATGGGAGCCAGGAAGGCAGGCAGGGCCTGCTTGGGAGCCCCTATCTCCTCACAGAGAAAGGACAGTGTCCGGCAAGCCTCTTGCCAGGGTTCATTCATTCACTCATCAACAAACACCAGGAAGGGGCAGGTGGTTCAGAGATGAGAGGGGGTTCACCTGCGCAGAAGGCCCTCATAGAAACCTCCCCCCTTCTCCCTCGCCTCCACTGCAACCATGGCTCCTGAGTCAAGTGAGCCAGCACTGGACTGGGAGTCTGGAATCTTGACATTTTCAAAGGGTGGCGGAGGTGGTGGGTTATATTAGCTTGATTTCGATGCTCCCTTCTGCTCTGAAATCCTGCCTCCTAGCAATGTACTGAAACTGCAGCACTAGGAGCTTCAGTGAGCAATTAAACAATTATTGGGCAATGTGAAGTTTAACATCTCATTCTACACCAAGCTGCCTGCTCCGGACACGAGGGACTGAGTCTGTCCACTTCACAGCTGTCTGTCTGCCAGATGCCTACGACACATCCTGGCACACACAACCTCACTGCTCAATAAATGTTTGTCGAATGAGTAAACAAGACTCCTCAAGAATGGAGAGGGGCTGAGTCACTGGGCACTGCTCCTGTGGACCCTGGCTGAGGTGGAGGCACATTCGACAAAGTCAAGAAAAGAGGAGGCAAGGAGCAGGCACAGACATCGAGCTGCCCACTCCAGGGTTGGAGCAGAAGCAGCTCCCAGACAGGGCATGAGTGGCCTGTCAGGCCAGCAGGACTGGAGTCACCAGCTGCTGGGCACGCACCTTCATGCTCAGGGTGGCGAGGTCGCTGGAGGATGCAGTGGGACCAGTGCCACACACTGCACCTTGTCTGGGCCAACGAGATGAGCAGGTGTCAGCCTGGCCAGACTCCTGTCCCTGGTGGAGGGGTGATGCAGGGTAACCTGTGTCAGGGGCCTCTGGGAGGCTGACAGGGAGGAGAAGGGTGACCGCTGGCAAATGCTCAGGTCAGGGTCCATTGCTCCCCATCTCCCTGGCACTAAGCAAAGGGATCCTGTTGAAGCGAGCTGTGCCCTGGAGCCCAGGCATCATGCCACTTGGGCACACCCACAGCCACTGGACTCATGGAGAGCCAGGCCTGAGAGGAGAAACTCAAAGAGCGAGAGTGAGCAGGCCAGGCCTTACTTTGTCTGCTGCCTGGGGAGCTACCGCCATCTAGTGGAGAATGCAAGGAGGCCACGGTCCAGCTCCACTGGGGCGGTAACAGAAGTAGGCCCTGCAGGTGGCCATCATGCCCAGAAGGACTATCACCTTTATTTTAGAAGCCCTACCAGCATCTTTTTTTTTTTTTACCAGCATCGACTAGGCAGCAAGGGGTTTGCCAGCACTAAGAAGCCCTCGTGGTGCAGTGGTTAAGCAATTAACTGCTAACCTAAAGAACTGCGGTTCGAATCCACCGGTTGCTCCATGGGAGAAAGATGTGGTAGTCTCTTCTGTAAAGATTTACAGCCATGGAAACACTATAGGGGCAGTTCTAGTGTGTCGTATAGGGTTGCTACGAGTCAGACTTGACTACAACAGGGTTTTTTTTGTTGTTGTTATTGTTTTTTAAGCAGCACTAAGTAAGGAGCCCTAGTGGTTCAATGGAAGCTCTGATGGCATAGTGGCTAAGAGCTATGGCTGCTAACCAGAAGGTTGGCAGTTCAAATCCACCAGGTACTCCTTGGAAACTCTATGGGGCAGTCTGACTTTGTCCTATACGATTGCTACGAGTCAGAATCGACTGTACGGCAAAGGGTTTGGTTGTTACTTTTTTTTAGTGATGCAATGGTTAAGAGCTCCGCTGCTAACCAAAACGTTGGCAGTGGGACCCACCGGCTGCTGCAGGGAAGAAAAGACCTGGCGATCTGCTCCTACAGATTATAGGCTACGAAACCCTATGGGGCAGTTCTACTCTGTCCTATAGGGTCCCTATAAGTCGTAATTGACTCCAGGGCACACAACAACATCAGCATGAAATATTCACCTTTCATCATCCCCTTAACTCACGGCTGCCAACTCCCTCTCCTCCCACCATTCTTGCTCAGCCCGTGAGTGGCTACTTCCCTCAGGTTTCTCTTTAGTAAACCAGAAGGTGATTAAATGGCATCAGGGATCTGTTCAAGGTCTGACGTTCTATGATTCTAAATTCTAGGATTCTTGTCTCTCAAGGAGGCACCCCCTTCTACCTTCTCACCGGACTCTCTTGGAGATAGGCCCTAGCATTTTGTAGCCTGGGTCTAAAGCAGAACATACACGCATTCATCAGTTTCTACATATACAATTCAATGGCATTGCTTACATTTTTCACCTTGTGTCACCATTCTTGGTAATCCCTACCCAAATTATTTCACTATCACTGACTTAGACTCATTACCCCCTAAACTTCTCATCTATGCTTTGAAAGATTTTTTTTAAAACAGCTTGATTGAAATATAATTCACACCAGGAAACTGACTACACAATTCTTTTAAAGACTACAATTAAGTGTTTTTTATTCACAGATACGTGCAACCATCACCACAGCCAATTTTAGAACATTCATCACCTCCAAAAGAAACCCCATATCCTTTAGCTATCACCCTCTACCCAATCCTCACCTTGCTTGCAGCCTTAAACAATCAATTTGCTTTCTGTCTCTATAGATTTCCCTATTCTGGACTTTCATGAATGGAATCATAGTACGTGATTTTTTTGTGACTGGCTTTTTTTCACTTAGCACAATGTTTTCAAGGTCCATCCACGTTGTAGCATATATCAATACTTTATTCTTTTTCTAGCTGAATAATATTCAATAGTATGAATATACCACATTTTGTTTATCCGTCCATTCACTGATGGGCATTTGGGTTGTTTTCACTTTTTGGTTGTTATCAAAAATTCTACTGTAAACATTTAGGTACAAGTTTTTGTGTGGCCATATTTTTTTGTTTCTTTTAAGTATATGCCTAGGAGTGGAATTGCTAGGTTGCTGGTAACTGTGTTTAATCATTTGAGGAGCTGCCAGACTGTTTTCCAAAATGGCTGCACCATTTTACATTCCCACCAGGGATGTATGAGGAGTCTTATTTCTCCTCATTCTCTCCAACACTTGTTGTTATCTGACTTTACAATTCTAGCCATCCTAGTGGGGATGGAGTGCTATCTCATTGTGGTTTTGTGGTTTTGATTTATATTCTTCTGATGACTAATGGCTCATGTGTTTAGTGGCCATTTGTATATCTTCCTTGAAAAAATGTCGTTGCCCATTTTTTAATTGGATTAACTATCTTTTTATTATTGAGTTGTAAGAGTTCTTTATCTGTTCGAAATATAAGTCCTTTATCTGATGGATATATGAATTGCAAATATTATCTTCCATTCTGTAGATTTTTCACTTTCTTGGTGACATTCTTTGAAACATAAAATTCCCTAATTTTCATGAAGTTCAGTGTATTTATTTTTTCTTTTGTTGATCATGCTTTGGGTGTCTTATCTAAGAATTTTTTGCCAAATCCAAAGTCAGAAAGATTTATTCCTATGTTTTCTAAGAGTTTCATAGGTTTTTTTTTTTTTAATGTTAGATCTTTATTAATTCCTTCTTTCTACTTGCTTCAGGTTTAGTTTGCTCTTCTTTTTCCAGTGTCTTAAGGTGGAGGGTTAAGTTATTGATTTGAGATCTTTCTTAATATAGGCATTTACAGCTTTAAATTTCCATGTAAGTACTGCTTTAGCTTCATTCCCTACCTTTTGGTATGTTGTGTCTTCATCTTCATTCATCTCAGAGTTTTCTGATTTTCCTTTTGATTCTTTTTAGACCCATTGGTTATTTAATTGTGTATTGTTTAATTTTTACGTATTAGTGAATTTCTTGACTTTTTCCTGCTTTGATTTCTAATTCATTTCATTGTGGTCAGAGAACACAGTTTGTATAATTTCAATCCATGAGAATTTATTCAGGCTTGTTTTATGGCCTAGCATATCCTGGATAATGTTCCATGTGCACTTGAGAAGAATGCAGATTCCGCTGTTGGGTGGAGTATTCTGTAGATGTCTGCTAGGTCTCGTTGGTTTATAGTGTTGTTCAAGTCTTCTATTTCCTTGTCGATTTTCTGTCTAGTCATTCTATCTATTATTGAAAATGAGGTATTGAAATATCCAACTATTATTATTGGATTGTCTATTTCTCTCTTCATGTCTATAAATTTTTGCTTCATGTATTTTGGTGCTCTGTTATTAGGTTCATATGTTTATAATTGTTACATGTTCCTGATGAATTGATCCTTTTATCATGATAAGATATCTCTCTTTTATCTCTACTACCATTTTTAAAGCAGATTTTAAGCAAAGGAGAGACATGATCAAATTTTCATTTTAGGATGATCCTTCTGGCTGCTCTGTGGGGATGAATCAGAGGGGATAAGAATGGAGCCTGGGAGATCAGGTAGGAGGCTCCTTCAGAAGTTTAATCACGAAGGAATACAGTCTGGGTTAAGGGAAAGTCAGTAGGGATGAAGAGAAGTGGGTGGATTTGAGAGAAAACAAGGAGGATGGAGAGGCAGCACTTAGGAATGGATTGGATGTGAGTGGTGAGGAAGAGGGGAAAGGTGAGAAATGACCTCTAGGCATCCGATTTAGGCAACTGAGTGGAAGGTGGGGTCATTTTCTGAGGGGGGAGGTGCTTGACAGAAAAGAAGATACATCTGGTTTGTTTGTTTGTTTTAACTTTTTATCGGAGCATAACATACATGCAGAAAAGTGCACAAAATGTAAGGGCTAGCTCAACGGATTTGCACAAACCAAACACAATTGCATAACTAGCACCCATGTCCCTGTTCTGGGTCCCTGACTTCACCAGCGCTAAGAAGCTTTCTCATGTTCCCTTCCAGATACTCCCTTCCAGGTAGTAAACAATATGTTGACTCCTAGCATCATAGATCCATTGTGCATATCTTTGCAAATGCTTATATGTATATAAAATGCATAATACAAATTAAATTTCTCATATTCTTTTGTGCCTAACTTCTTTTGCGTGAAATTATGTTTGTGAGATTTATCCATATTGCTGGATATAATCACAGGCTTTCATTTTAATTGCTGTATGTATGTAATCCTTGGAACCTGTATATCATGTGAATAGACCACCATTTATCTGTTCTACCATTGATGGGCATGTGGGTAGTTTCCAGTTTGGGTCTATTATGAATAGTGCTGTTATGAACATTCTTGTACATGTCTTGGTGTACATATGTACGTGCTGTTATTGGATACCTAGGAGTGGAACTGTGGGTCTTGGAGAGTGCATATTTTCAGCTTTAAAAGATGTTGCCAAATAGTTTCCAAAGTTGAGCTATTAGTTCAATCTCGATCATGTTGAGTTTGAGTGTCTTGAGACATCCAAGAGGAGCTGTCCAGCAAGCAGTTGGCTACATTGGACCTGAAAAATCAATAAAGAAGCTGGGATTGGAGATGTAAATTGGGAGCCTTTGACATCTTGTGGTAATTGAAGCCATGGGTGTCAGTAAGATTATCCAGAAAGAGAGGGAGAGGACAGAGAACCAAAGAAAGTTCCAGGGCAGCACCTGTGAAAGATAGGTGGAAGACAATGCAGAGGGAGGTGGCTCTGAGCTGGGAAAGGGTCCTCTGGGAGAGTGTTTGAAGCAGAAGGGAGTGGCCAACAGGGTCAAATGCTTCTGTGGACGTGAGGTCTCAGCAAGATGATGACTGAGATGTGCTCATTGGATGACAACTCAAGGAGGTGGTTGGTGATACCAGGAAGAGGGTTCAGTGGAGAGGGAGCTGTTTACAGCTGGCTGGAGACCACGTAGAAAGGGAGGAAATGGACAGAACAAGTGCAGGCAACTCTATCATGAAATTTGGCTGTGAAATGGAGGGTGGAGGTAGAGAGGGCAGTAGCTAGAGGGTATTTGGCATATTAGGAGGTGTGTGTTTTAAATGGGAGGAAGCCTGTTTCCATGTCAAGTATAATAGCCAGTGGAGAGGGATTAATTAAGAGTGCTACCCTGAGAGGTGGGAGGGGAAGGATCTGAAACTGAGCTGAAGGGGTTGGGATTAGAGCAGATTATCTCTTCTGCTGTGTCAAGAGGGAATGAAATTAAGAACTGGCTCTCACTGAGCCCTCACTATGTGCCAGGCACTATTCAAAAGTGTTCTACATTTATAAGTTTATTCAGTCCCTCAACAACCCTGTGAATTGGGTGCTCTCATTTCCACCTCTTCACAGATGAGTCAACTGAGGCAGAGAGGATAAGTGGTGGATCCAAGATTTGAACCCAGGTGGTTTGACTCTTCTATAGGATGGGCAGGTATGTTTTCAGGTTTGGTGGTCGGAAGGTAATTTGGTAGAGCTGGGTCCTAGACATAAGGGTGTTTGCTACACCTTACTCTGTACTTTGCTGTACATTTGAAATACTTCAGAGTAAAAAGGATTGTTAACGATGTTTAGGGGTTCCTGGTACATGTGGCTAGCTGGGCAGGAAAAAGGAAAGGAAGGAAGGGAGAGAGAGAGAAGAAATGAAAAAAAGACCAAAAAAAAAAAAAATAGTGCTGAAGGAGCTGGCCAGTGGGGGCAAGGCACACCTGGGTGGCAGTGAGTTGGTGTCATGGATTGAATTGTGTCCCCCAAAAGTATGTGTCAACTTGGTTAGGCCATGATTTCTAGTATTGTGTGGTTGTCCTCTATTTTGTGATTTTCCTATGTGTTGTAAATCATAATCTCTGCCTGTGGTAAAGAGGATCAGGGTGGGATGTAACACCCTTGCTCGGGTCACAAACCCCAATCCAATGTAAAAGGAGTTCCCCAGGGGTGTGGCCTGCACCACCTTTTATCTTACAAAAGATAAAAGGAAAGGGAAACAAGGAGAGAGTTGGGGACCTCATACCACCAAGAAAGCAGTGCTGGAAGCAGGGTGCATCCTTTGGACCCAGGGTTCCTGCACAGAGAAACTCCTAGTCTAGGAGAAGATTGATGACAAGAACCTTCCTCCAGAGCTGACAGAGAGAGAAAGCCTTCCCCTGGACTTGATGCCCTGAATTGGGACTTCAAGCCTACTCGACTGTGAGAAAATAAACTTCTCTTTGTTAAAGCCATCCACTTGTGGTATTTCTGTTATAGCAGCACTAGATGACTAAGACAGCTGGTGTCTCTCTGGCTGAGCTACCTCGCCTGTTGAAAAGCAGTGGAGGCCACATAGGAGGAAGAAGGGTGGGGGCTGGGAAAACGTGTATCCCTGGTTATTGGATGTTCTGTCTCCTGTCGGGAACTCTGTGAATTTGCCTTCCCTTACCCCCCATCTGCCATTCTTGATGGCTGAGGTCCAAGATGGTAAATCCATGCTGCATTAGCTAGTGGAGGACCTCTGCTCCACAACTCTCCTCATTTTCTGTTCTCTGTCAGTTTCATATTCCATTCGTGCTTGATTGGGTTCTTTATCCCATCGTTTGATGCCTCAGGTTCCAGGACTGATGTTTGTATCTGTTTTACTTAGTTTTTCAGGTCTTTTCTGTAGATGGATGACGTGGTGCTTCTGTCTATAGCACCACATTGGCTCTCCCTTCAGCCCTGGAGGTTTGAAGATGCTGTCTTTGTAGATAGGAGTGGTGTGGCCACAAGCCGAGGAATGCCATCAACCACCAGAAACTGGAAGAGGTAAGGAAGAGTACCTTCCTTAGAACTTCTGGAGGGAGCATGGCCCTGCTGACACCTCAATTTTGGCCCAATGAAGCTGATTTCAGACTTCAGAACTTTAGAGCTATGAAAGAATAAATTTCTGTTGTTTTAAGCCACCAAGTTTGTGGTAATTTGTTACACTAGCCACAGGAAACTAATTTAAGTAATAAGTGAATTAAAGAGATAAAATGAAATAATAAACATTCAATGACTCCAAAAGAAGTCAAGAAAAGAGGAAAAAAGAAACAAAAAATAGACAGGACAAATAGAAAACAAATAACAAGATAATCACATTAAATGTGAATGGTCTAAAAATAGATAAATGGGACCTCATTAAAATGAAAAGCTTTTGTCTACCAAATTATTTTTTATCAATAAAGTGAAGGGACAACCCACAGATTGGCAGAAAAATTTTGGGAACCATATATCTGATAAGGATTGAATGCCCAGGATATATAAAAATCTCCCACAACTCAACCAGAAAAAGACAAACAGCCCAATCAAAAAATGGAAGGACTTGAATAGATGTTTCATCAGAGAAAAGGTACAAATGGCCAACAAGCACATGAAAAGATGCTCAACATCATTAGTCATTTATGAATGCCCATTGCCATCAAGTCAATTCCAATTCATTGTGACCCTATAGGACAGAGTAGAACTGCCGCATAGGGTTTCCAAGGCTGTGATCTATATGGAAGCTGTCATAACTTTGTCCCTTGGAGCATCTGGTAGGTTTGAACCACCGACCTTGCGGTTAGCAAACAAGCGCTTAACCACTGTGTCACCAGGATTCCATCATTAGTCACTAGGGAAATGCAAGTGAAAATCACAATAAGATATCACTTCATACCCACTAACATGGCTATGATTTAGAAGACGGAAACAATAGGTGTTGGCAAGGATATGGAGAAATAGGTACCCGAATCCATTGCTGGTGGGATTTTAAAATGGTACAGCTGCTGTGGAATAGTCTGGCTGTTCCTCAAAAAGTTAGACACAAAATTACCATACAACTCAGCAATTCCACTTCTAGGTATATACCCAAAAGACAATGTTCTGCTGCTATTCGTAAGGTTTTTATTGGCTAATGCTTTTCAGAAGTAGACTGCCAGGTCCTTCTTCCTAGGCTGTCTTAGTCTGGAAGCTCAGCAGAAACCTGTCCTCCATGGGTGACCCTACCGGTACCTGAATACCGGTGGCATAGCGTCCAGCATCACAGCAACACGCAAGCCCCCACAGTATGACAAACTGACAGACACATGGGGGTTGTGGGTATTGTTGTCAGGAGGGATCAGTTCCTGGAGAAGAACATTATGCTTGGCAAAGTACAGGGTCAGCAGAAAAGAGGAAGACCCTCAACGAGGTGGATTGACACAGTGGCTACAACAGTGAACTCAAGCATAACAACGATTGTAAGGAAGGCGCAGGACCGGGCAGTGTTTTGTTCTGTTGTGCATAGGGTCGCTATGAGTTGGAACTGACTCAACAGCACCTGACCACCACAACAACAACCCAAAAGAACTGAAAACAGGAACACAAACAGATACATGTACACCAACGTGCACTGTATTATTATTCGCAATAGCAAATAGATGGAAAAAATCTAAATGTCCATCAACAGATGAATGGATAAACAAAATGTGGTATGTACATACAATGGAATATTACCCATCCATAAAGAGAAATGAAGTCCTGGTATATGCTATGACACGGATAAACCTTGAAAACATCATGCTGAGTGAAATAAGTCAGTCACAAAAGAACAAATACTGTATGATCCCACTTATATGAAATACCTAGAATAGTCAGTATATACAGACCTAAGTTTATTTGTGGTTACCAAGTGTGAGTGGAAGGGAGGGGGAAGAGGGAGTCATTGCTTAGGGGACATTGAGCTTCTGTTAAGAGTGATGTAAAAGATTTGGAAATGGATAATGGTGATGGTTGCACAACATGATGACCACGATTAATGTCACTAAATTGTACATGTAAAAAACAAGGTTGAAATGGCAAATGTTTCGTAACATATATATTTACTACGATTTTTAAAAAAGTTAATAAGAAACAACTATTGGTCTCTGCTGAAAGAACCAAAGAAAAAATTCAAGCCTTGAGTTGCAATTTTGAAGGATTCTATGGACAAAATACTGAATACAGGAAGCATCAAAAGAACATGGAAGGAATACACAGAGTCACTGTACCAAAAAGAATTAGTTAACATTCAATCATTTCAGGAGGTAGCATACGATCAAGAACCGTTGGTGCCGAAGGAAGAAGTCCAAGCTGCACTGAAGACATTGGCAACAAACAAGGCTCCAGGAATTGATGGTATACCAATTGAAATGTTTCAACAAATGGCTGCAGCACTGGAAGTGCTCACTCGTCTATGCCAAGAAATTTGGAAGACAGCTACCTGGCCAGCTAACTGGGAGAAACCCATATTTATGGGTATTCCAAAGAAAGATGATCCAACTGGATTTGGAAACTATTGAATAATATCATACACAAGTAAAATTTTGCTGAAGATCATTCAAAAGCGGTTGCAGCAGTACGTTGACAGGGAACTGCCAGAAACTCAAGTTGAATTCAGAAGAGGACATGGAATGAGGGATATCATTGCTGATGTCAGATGGATCCTGGCTAAAAGCAGAGAATACCAGAAAGATGTTTACCTGTGTTTTACTGACTATGCAAAGGCATTCAACTGTGTGGATCATAACAAATTATGGTTAACATTGCGAAGAATGGGAATTCCAGAACACTTAATTGTGCTCATGAGGAACCTGTACTTAGATCAAGAGGCAGTCGTTCAGACAGAACAAGGGGATACTGCGTGGTTTAAAGTCAGAAAAGATGTGCGTCAGGGTTGTATCATATCACCAGCAAAAAAGAGGAAGACCCTCAATGAGATGGATTGACACAGTGGCTGCAACAATGGGCTCAAGCATAACAACGATTATGAGGATGGTGCAAGACAAGGCAGTGTTTCATTTGTAGTATACTAGGGTTGCTATGAGTCGGACCATCTCAACGGCACCTAACAATAACAACATCAAGAACAACAATTGGTCTTTACCCATCTGGAACAAAAGAGAATGAAGAAAACAAAAGACTCAAAGAAGAAACTGGTCCACAAGCCTAATAGCCTGTATAAACCATGGCTTCATCAAGCCTGAGTTCAGAACTGAATGATGCCCAGCTGCCAGTACTGACGGCTCTGACCAGGGACACAACAGAAGGTCCTGGGCAGAAAAGGAGAAAAATTTAAAACAAAACTCAAATACGTAAAACAGGCCAGACTTACTGGACTGATAGAGACTAGAGGAACCCCAAGACCATCACCCTAAGATACCCTTTGAACTCGGAACTGAAGCCACTCCTGGTAGTCACCTTTCATCCAAAAGATAGACTGGTTTATAAAATAAACAGTATCACCCTTAAATACTGGGATCCCTTAAATAACCAACTATATGAGACCAAATGGTCAACATTTACCCTAAAACAAAGATGAGATGCTAAGGAGGAGCCAGGAAGCTAGATTAATGGAAACAGAAAAAAAGAATGGAAATAATGTGAATGTTGACACATTGTGAAAATGTAGCCAATGTCATGGAACAAGTTGTATAAAAATTGTTAAATGGGAACCTAATTTGCTATGTAAACTTTCACCAAAAACACAATATTTTTAAAAAATTAAATGCAAAAAATTGCACAACAACAACAAAAAAGCTAAATAGTCTTCCTGGGGGAAGGGGGAATGTAAATGGTCTAAATATCCCAATTAAAAGGCGAAGATTGTCATAATAGATTTAACTAAAAAAAAAAAAAAGACTCAACTATATACAACCTACAAGAAACTCACTTTGAATATAATAACATAGACAGGTAGAAGGGAAAGGATAAAAAAGATAAAACCCGTTGCTTCCAACTCATAGCGATCCTACAGAACAGAGTAGAACTGTCCCATAGGGTTTTCAAGGAGTGGCTGATGGATTCGCACTGCCAACCTTTTGGTTAGCAGGTGAGCTCTTAACCACTGCACCACCAGAGCTCCAGAAAAGATACACCATGAAAACAATCTAAAGAAATTTAGAATGGCTATATTAATGTCAGACCAATAGTCTGCAGAACAAGGAATATTAGCAAGGATACAGAGAGACATTTCATCCATGACAAAGAAACCAGGAGCCAATAAATCAAGAAGACCCAGAAGATAAACTAGATAACTGGGAGCCCCTAAAAACTAAACACTTATGTCCATAAAAAAAGTCACCAAAACAGTCAAAAGAGGATGTACAGACTGGGAAAAAGTTTTGGCTATGACATATTCGACAAAGGTCTAATCTCTAAAATCTATAGAATACTTCAACACCTCAACAGCAAAAAGACAACCCAATGAACAAATGGGCAAAGGATATGAACAGACAGTTCACCAAAGAAAGCGGCTAACAGGCACATGAAGAAAGACTCGCAGTTATCAGCCATTAGAGAAATGCAAATCAAAACTCCAATGAGATACCATCCTACCCCAACATTACTGGCACTCATCAAAGAAATAGAAAATAACAAATGTTGGAGAGGTTTTGGTGAAATTGGAACTCTTATGCACTGCCAGTGGGAATGTAAAATGGCACAACCACTATGGAAAACAATATGGCACCTCCTTAAAAAGCTAGAAATAGGAATACCATAAGTTCCAGAAATCCCACTCCTAGGAATATAAAAAAAAACAACCCAGTGCTATCCTAGGAATATATCCTAGTGAAATGAAAGCTGTCACATGAATAGACATATGTATACCCATGTTCATTGCAGCATTATTCACAATAGCAAAAAATGGAAACAACCTAAGTGCCCATCAACAGATGAACAGATCAACAAACTATGGTACATACATACACTGGAATACTACGCAATGATAAAGAACAATGATGAATCCACAAAACATCTCACAACATGGACAAATTTGGAGGGCATTATGCTGAGTGAAACAAGCAATCACAAAAGGACAGACGTTTTATAAGACCACTAGTTTAAAACTCAAGAAAAGGTTACACACAGAAAAAAATAATCTTTGATGGTTACGAGGGAGGGGAAGGATGGGGAGGGAAAATCACTAACCAGGTAGCAGACAAGTGTTAACTTTGGTGAAAGGAAAGACAACACACAATATAGGGAGAGTCAGCACAACCTGACTAAGGCAAAGTCATAGAAGCTTCCTAGACACATCTAAACACCTTGAGGGACCAAATTGCTGGGCTGAGGGCCGGGAACCATGATATCAGGGGACACCTAGGTCAATTAGCATAAAATAGTCCATAAAGAAAATGTTCTACATCCTACTTTGGTTAGTAGAATCTGTAAAAAAAAAAAAAAATGCCTGAAAAACATGCAAGTAGCTTTCTAAGATATATCTATCAATCGCAGAATGTACTTAGCAAAGGAGAATGTAGAAAATCAAACACACAAGTCCAAAGAACTAATGGAACCCTGGTGGCATAGTGGTTAAGAACTTGGCCGCTAACCAAAAGGCTGGCAATTCGAATCCACTAGCTGCTTCTTGAAAACCCTATGGGGGCAGTTATGCTCTGTCCTATAGGGTGACTGTGAGTCGGAATCGACTTGATGGCAAGGGTTTTTTTTTTAAGTACTAATGGACCACATGGACTACAGCCTCCACCAGCCTGAGCTCAGAACTAGATGATGACAAGCTACCACCACTGACTTCTCTGACAGGGATCACAAGAGATGGTCCCGGGCAGAGCGGGAGAAAAATGTAGAACAAACTTCAAATTCACAAAAAAAAGGACCACACTTACTGGTCCGCCAGTGACGGAGAAACCCCCGAGACTATGGCCCACAGACACTCTGCTAACTCAGAACTGAAGCTACTCCAGAATTCTACCTTTCAGCCAAAGGTTAGACAGGCCTATAAAACAAAAAATAACATATGTGAGGAAAATGATTCTTAGTTCAGTCAAGTATATGAGACCAAGTGGATAATACCTGCCCAAAAGCAAAGATGAGAAAGCAGGAAGGGACTGGAAAACTGGAAGAATGGACACTGTCTTAGTCATCTAGTGCTACTATAACAGAAATACCACAAGTGAATGGCTTTAACAAAGAGAAATTTATTCTCTCACTGTCTAGTAGGCTACAAGTCCAAATTCAGGGCACCAGCTCCAGGGGAAGTCTTTTTCTCTCTGTCGGTTCTGGAAGAAGGTCCTTGTCATCAGTCTTCCCTTGGTCTGGGAGCACCTCAGCACAGGAACCTTAGGTCCAAAGGGTGAGCTCTGCTCCCAGCATTGCTTTCTTGGCGATATGAAGTCCTCCTGTCTCTCTGCTCATTTCTCTCATTTATATCGCAAAAGAGATTGGTTTAAACCATCATCTCATCTTGTAGATGTCATCAATATAACTGCCGCTAATCCATCTTATTCTATCATAGCGGTAGGATTTACAATACATAGGGAAATCACATCAGATGATCAAATGGTAGACAACCATGCAATCATAAAAGGGAATCATGACCTAGCCAAGTTGACAGATATTTTGGGGGACACAATTCAATCCATGACAGACACTGAGAACCTAGGGCAGAAAGGGAAAGGAGGGGAGTACTCACACATTGCGGGGACTACAACTAATGTCACAAAACAATTTGTGTATAAAATTTCTGAATGAGAAACTAATTTGTGCTGTAAATTTTCACCTAAAACACAATAAATTTAAAAAAGGAAGACACAGCAATCCTAAATATGTATGCATCTAATTAAAAAAGAAAAAACAAACAAAAAAACCATTTGCCACAGAGTCAATTCCAACTCATGGTGGCCCCGTGTGTTTTAGAGCAGAGCTGTACTCCACAGTGTTTTCAATGGCTGTGATCTTTTGGAAGTAGATCACCAGGCCTTTTTTCCAAGGCACTTTTGGACTTTTGGTTGAGTGTGAACTGCCTGGTTAGTAGCTGAGCACTTAAACAATAGCACCATCCAGGGACTCCGTGTATCTAATTGTTATTGTTAGGTGTCGTCAAGTGGATTTCAACTGATAGAGACCCCATGTGACAGAGCAGAAATTCTCCACAGGATTTTCTAAGCTGTAGTCTTCACAGGAGCATACTATCAGGTCTTTCTCCCGTGAAGCCACTGGGTAGATTTGAACCACCAGCCTTTTGGTTAACAGTTGAATACTTAACCATTGTACCACCAGGGCTTCTTTGCATCTAATTACAGACCTATAGAACACAAGAGGCAAAAACTGACAGGCCTGAAAAGAGAAACAGATAAATCCAGTTATATCTGGAGTTCCAAACTCTTCCCTCAGGAATTGATAGAACAAACAGAAGTAAATCAATAAGGATATACAAGACCTGAACAGTAGTATCAATCAACTAATTAGCAGCTCCAGAACCTTCCAACCGATGACAGCAGAATACCATTCTTTTCAAGTGCACATGGAACACTCACCAAGAGAGACCATGTTCTAGGCCATTAAAAACACCTCGATATTTTCAAAGGATTGAAATGATTCAGAGTACATTTTCTGACTTTAATGGAATTAAACTGGAATGTGAGAACAGAAAGATATCTGGAAAACCTACAAATATTTAAAGATTAAACAACACACTTCTACGTTACTAATGGATCAGAGAAGAAATCACAAGAAAAATTAGAAAATACCCTTAACTCAATGATAAAAACACAGCATATCACAATTTGTGGAATGCAGCTAAAGTAGTGCTCAGAGGGAAAGTTATAGCTTCAAATGGTTATATTAAATGAGAATAAAAGCAAAAAGTCAATAATCTAAGCTTGCACTAGGATGAGATTAAAAAATAATAATACTAAGGCCCAAATCTAAGCTTGCACTAGGATGAGATAAAAAAAAAAAAAAAAAAAAAGAATAAGGTCCAAATTAAGAAGAAGGATGTAAATAATAGTGGAAGCTTAAAAAATAAGAAATGTATAAATAACAGAAAAAATCAATGAAAATAAGTCCCAACAGGACTTTTTTTGTTAGAAGTTGACACGTTGATTCTAACACTTACAAAGGAGTGCAAATGGTCTAGAATAGCCAAATCAATTTTGAAAAAGAACAAAGTTGGAAAGCTCACACTACATAGGATTGACATATAAATCAATGGAACAGAATAAAATTCAGAATTGTACATCTACAATGCACGAATATATACATATAGTTGTCAGGTGCCGTTGAGTTGATTCCAACTCATAGTGACCCTATGGGACAGAGTAGAGCTGCTCCATAAGGTTTCCAAGGAGTGGCTGGTGGATTTGAATTGCTGACCTTTTGGTTAGCAGCCAATCTCTTAACCACTAAGCCATCAGGGCTACATATATGGAGCCCTGGTCTTGCAGTGGTTAAGCTTTTGGCTGCTAACCAAAAGGCTGGTGCTTCAAACCCACCATTTGCTCTGTGGGAGAAAGATGTCTGCTTCTGTAAAGACTACAGATTAGGAAACCCTGTGTGGCAGTTCTACTCTGTCCTATAGGGCCACCATGAGTTTGCATCAACTTGACGGCACACAACAACAACAATCATTTACATAAATTAGAAATACATGTGCATATTTTGCAAAAACACATAAACAAACAAACGACAATGCTTCTCTGTGTTGGATTACCCAGAAATAGCTTCACACAAGTACAGCCAACTGATTCTTCTGGCAAAGGTGCAAAAGCAATTCATTGGAGGAAGAACATTACTTACAGATGAAGGGCATTTTAAACATGGATACGCCTATATGATGATTTATAGATATGAAGGGTCTGATGGATAAACAGCTGGTCACTAAAACAAGCCTATGGGTACAAAGCGGATGGACATTTAAAAATTTTTTTTTAATTCATTTTGTTGTTTTTGAGAGAAAAACGTACACCAATTCAACAATTTCTACATGTACAATTCAGTCACACTGATTGCTACCATTCTCACCCTCCTTTTCTGAGTTGTTCCTCCCCCGTTAACATAAACTCACTGGCCCCTAAGCTTCCTATCTCATCTTTCAAGTTGCTGGTGTTCATTTGATCCCATACAGATAGTTCTTAAAAGAGCATAAGGCTCAAGGCAGACATGTTTCACTAGGTAAGCTAAACTGTTTCAAGAAGACTTCAGGGGAAATTTTCGGTTTAAGGTTTAGAGATTAGTGGATAGACATTTTTGAAGAGCTGTAAACAAATTTCTACAAGTCTAAAAAATCTGCTGTTGCTAGCAAGTGAACTCCGAAGTATTTCATGTCCAAACACTTTTGTTGAGAGGATACTTTGCTCAATGTCCTCACATTCAGCCGACACCAGGAATCAGGGTAAGGGACGCTCGAAAAGCGTGCAGTTGCAAGTCCAAGTGCATTTTATGTTTGCCCGTCTGCAGGTTTACCACTACACACGAGACAAGAAGGATGTCCTAAAGGCTGCAGGCAGCTCAGAGAAATATTACTAGGAAAGAAAACAAAAATAAATCCTGCTCTGCCATGAAACAGAAAGAAACGTGTCATTGCCATTTTTCATTGAATATATGTAGTAGCTGTTTAATTTGTCCTGTTATATTTACCTTCTCCTTTTTTATGTCTTACATTTATATCTTTAGGATACTACACAATAACCTAACCTACAGAACTGAATACTGAAAAAAAGTTTTAAATATAATATTAACTTAGTTTATATGTTTAGATATAATACATTTGGTGTAGTCAATAATAAATAAATAAGTCATAAAAATAGTTAAAATAAATTGTATATCCAAGGATGGAAAAAAGCATTATAAAAAATTTTCATATTTTTCCCACCTATATCATTTGTTTAATTAATTCTGCTAATCATGGCTAATTGTCACTTTTTATTAGTCCTATTAATGTTTTAAGTAATAACATTTATGGACCAGAAAAGTAATACAGAATAATATATATAATTTCCAATACATACCTATTTTCATATTTTTATGTTGAAGAAACAATACACATGGGCATAATTATTTATATTATTGTGTTAGTGGATTTTTTTTTTTTTTTGGTCTGATATGGCTGTGTTCCAAGTTGGCTCTCCAAAGAGCTGGTCATCCAAGGGGGAGGGGATTTACTGGCTGTGAAAGTCAAAACCGATGGCCCTTGAGTTGACCCTATAGAACAGAGGAGAACTGCCCCATAGGGTTTCCAAGGAGCAGCTGGTGGGTTCGAACTGCCCACCTCTTGGTTAGCAGGCGAGCTCTTAACCACAGTGTCAGGGTAAATCTCACTTCTCAGAGCTCAAACGACATCTCCTGGTCCACTGTGCCTCTCTGTCTGCTTTCCTTGCCTTCCCCCTCCCAGCTTGTGCTTCCGTCATCCATCATCCTTACCCAGCAGTCCTAGGGAGGCAGGCCCTTCTCCAGGCACAGTCCTAGGTTGAGACTCATCGGATGCCTAAAGGGATTGGCTGAGCTTGAGTCACGTGCTCACCCCCAGAGGGAGGGAGGAGAGTATCAGCCCCTCAGACAGGTATTCAGAGAGTGGAGAAGCGGTTCTCTAAAGGGAAAGCTGCGGCTGTTACCAGAAGAGAGAAGAGACACTGTGCAGGCAAAAGCATCCTCAGCCTCAGCTGTCCATTACCCCTTTGGCAGGGAGCCAAAGTGCTTTCTGCTATGTTGTTGTTGGCTAAATCCCCTAGAGTCAAACAGACATGCACTCCATTTTATCATTTACCATATTACACTGAAATGATCTATTTATGTGTCTCTCTTACCACCAAGAGGACAGTGAGTTTCTCAAGGACAGAGACCACGCCTGATTCCTGCTCTGCCCAGAGCCCCAGGCACATAATAGATGCTCACTAAAGGTTCTTGGGCTCTATCTTGCTTCTATTTTCATCTCTCAGTTCACATGCTCCCTGTGCACTCTCGTCCATTCCGATGGCCTTCGTATCTCTACCTCCGGCATAGAGCTTTCCCTTGAGCCCAGACCTGGGTATCTTCTGGACACCATAACTTGGGTGTCCCACAGATGGGTCAAGCTCCTCGCCAGAAATGCAGATTGCTATCTTCATTCCCAAGCATTCTCCTCCTCCACTGCTCCCTTTCTCAGCAAGTTCGACATGGTGCATCCAATGTACCACACGCTCAGAGCGTGGTGCAATGGTTACGCACTCAGCTGCTAACCGAAAGGTTGGTGGTTTGAAACCACATAGCAGCTCCGTGGGCGAAAGACTTGGCAATCCGCTCCCATAAAGATTACAACCTAGAATATCCTAAGGGGCAGTTCTACTCTGTCATATGGGGTCACTATGAGCCAAAATCGACCCGATGGCACCTAATAACAGCAACAACATCCACTACGATCAGTCAACCTCCAAGTGTTAGTGAGCCTGCCTCCCAGATACCTCTCAAGTTCTCCCATCTGCCCATGTCCTGCTGTCCCGCCCTGCTGCCCTGCCCTGGCCGAGACTTCAGCCTCTCTCCCCAGACAATACAGCAGTTGTCTGCAACAAGTCCTCCCATCTGTCCTCTTTTCTGAGCAGAGCAATGCTTCTGACACACAAGTCAGACTTTGCGTGGCCTGTCCCAGCTCAAAGCCCTTCAGCGCTTCCGCCACCTTCATGGTCAAATCCAAACCAGCAGCACAAACAGGCCCTTCAAGCTCTTGTCCTGCTGCCCGCGCCCCGCCCTCGCCCCCCCCCCACCCCCCGTGCTCTCGGCTCCAGCTGTAGCAGAAACCTCGTGTTTCCCCAGGCCTGCCGTGGAGGATATCACTCCCTCAAAGTCCAACGGGGCACCTTTCTTCGGGGGCCCTCTTTCTCGTCCTTGAAGACCAAGCTTATTTCCAAGAAATCTTTCATGATATCCACTCACCCAAGGTGAGAGCTCCTATCTTTTAGCACCTAATATTCATTCACTCATCTTTTCAGTGCAGTTGATTGTGTGCCCACTATTGTTGTGTGCCATTGAGTCGACTTCAGCTCATAGCAACCCCATGTAACACTGCAGAACTGTCCCATGGGGTTCTTTAGGCTGTAATCTTTTACGGGGGCAGATCAGCAGGTCTTTCTCCCATGGAACCGCTGGGTGGATTCGAACCGACAACCTTTTGGTTAGCGGCCCAGCACTTAACTGTTGTGCCACCGGGGCTCCTTCCCAGTATTGTGTTGTTGTTGTTGTTAGGTGCCGTCAAGTCGGTTCTGACTCATCACGACCCTATGTAGAACAACAGAATGAAACGCTGCCCAGGCCTGCGCCATCCTCACAATTGTTAAGCTTAAGCCCATTGTTGCAGCCACTGTGTCAATCCGTCTCATTGAGGGTCTTCCTCTTTTTAGCAGACTCTCTACTTTACCATGCATGATGTCCTTCTCTAGGGACTGATCCTTCCTGACACTATGTCCAAAGTATGTGAGACGAAGTCTCACCATCCTTGCTTCATTCATTCGTTATTTTGGCAGTCCATGGTATATTCAATATTCTTCTCCAACACCACAATTCAAAGGCATCAGTTCTTCTTCGGTCTTCCTTATTCATTATCCAGCTTTCACATGCATATGAGGTGATTGAAAACACCATGGCTTGGGACAGGAGCACTTTGTATTAAACAGAAAATTTACTTACAGTAGGAAAGCCCCCGTAATTAGGTAAGTGGTCTCTTGAGTTCCCAGTCTCTCCAGCAAGTCTGTAAGTGCCAAGAGGGCAGGGGCAAACTGCCTTATCTCTGTAACCCCAGCCAGAGTTTATCACAAGATTGGCACATAAAGGCACTCTCAATTTTTAAATGAATGAATGAATGAATCCGTGGACCAACCACAGCAGGGGCTGGCAAACTTTGTAAAGGGTCAGGTAGAAAATAGTTTAGGATTTGCACGTCTTATGGCCTCTGTTACAATGAGAAATCAGCCACAGATAATACATAAATGAATGGGTATGGTTGGTTATGTTCCAATAAAACTTTATTTACAAAAGTAGGTGGCTGGCCAGATTTAATTTGTGGACTATAGTTTGCTAACCCCTGAACTACAGAAATGATCTTCCCCCAGCATGTCGGAACAACTTCCACCCCAGCGCAACCTGCTTTCTGCTCTGCCAGCCTCCCCATCTCTCCCTAGCCCCGTGGCCTCCCCACCCCCAGTCTGAGCCTTCCTGCCCTTCCCCCTCCCCATTCCCAGACACACTCCGTGTCCTGTCACCCCTTCCAGCATCACCTGAAGATCAGAATTCAGTCTGTTCCTTTCACTGGTGTACCTCCAGCCTCACCACCTGGACCCCACTCACCCCCACAACGGGACAGTGACCAGCCCTTTGAACAAAACAAGGACACCACACTACCACCAGCTGCCATCGAGTTGATTCCAACTCACGGCAACCCCACGTGTTTCAGAGCAGAACTGCGCACTGTAGGCTTTTCAATAACTGCGTTCTTTCAGAAGCAGAGTGTCAGGATTTTCTTCTGAGACTTCTCTGGGGGGGTTCAAACCTTTCGGTTAGTAGCAGAGTGCTTAACATTTTCACCACTCAGGGACTCCAAAGCAGTGACAAGCAGATATTTATTGTGAATAGCACTTCCTTAACTGAACAGAGGCACATTGCAGCCTGCCATCACATTTACCTGCATCCTCCCACTCTTGCCAGCCCTGTTGCTCTTGCTGGACTCCCTGAGGACTTTTCCCTAAAGGATTGGCCCTCTAGGTCCCCACCCTGGCTGGTGCCCAGAGTGTCTATTAGCAGACCTGGTCCCTGGGAAGATGGGCACCTTGAGGTTTTGTTGCCTCCCCAGGAAACCTGGAAGGGGCAGGTATAAAAAAAGGATGAGAGATTTAGTATTGTGATGCGGAGGGGGAAAGAAAGAGACTGGTAGCCAAGGAATCTGGCCCTGCCCAACCCCATAGCCTAGGTTTGAGTCCTTGTAGTTAGATAGGTGGTGGTTCTTATCGTTAGGTGCCACTGAGTCAATTCTGACTCATAGCAATCCCATGTGACAGAGTAGAACTGCCCCATAAGGTTTCCTAGGCTGAAATCTTTATGGAAGCAGATTGCCAGGTCTTTTCTCCCCCTCTGGTCTTTTCTTCTTTGGAGCGGCTGGTGGGTTTGAACCACCAAACTTCCAGTTAGCAGACAAGCCCTTAACCACTGCACCACCAGGGCTCCTTTAGACAGGTGGTAGAACTGTTTGTATGTGAGACTCTGTGAGCCTTAAGGCCCATGCGCGGCTGCTGTGGGGCCCATGCACCTGAACCTAGTGCAGCTGTGGCACCCCAGGGACTGGCAGCTTTGGGAGCACTGGGAGACAGCACCTGGGAAGGACACTGGCATTCTCCCTAGGGCACCATCAAGGTCCCTTTGACAGCTTTATGAGCTAAGGACTTTCACTGGGAGGCTGGAGTGGGGCATAGAGAGCCATGTGGATTCAGCATCACACCTGCTGCATCATGGGGATGGCACAGGACCAGGTAGCACTTTGCTCTGTGCATGGGGTCACCATGAGTGGGGTGCCAACTTGACAGCAGCTAACAACAACAAGTAAGGCAGAGGGGGAGAACGGACGTCAGGGACAGGCAACCTATGATCTCACCACGCCTGGGATGCTTCTTTGCCAGGACAGAAAGAAAAGGGGCATTCAAGAAGCCATTAGAGTTCTGCAGCTGGCCATGGAGGGCAAAAAGGAGGAAAGATGAACGGAGAAGGTGGTAGCAGCTGTGGGAGCTGGGCCTGCGGGAAGGAGAGATTCTGTGGATACTGGCGAGGAGTAGAGAGG
The DNA here is from genome assembly GCF_024166365.1 of Elephas maximus indicus. NCBI lineage: Eukaryota > Metazoa > Chordata > Mammalia > Proboscidea > Elephantidae > Elephas > Elephas maximus. The sequence goes on along the minus strand of NC_064837.1, from coordinate 43,615,813 downwards.
CAGAGCCACAGAATGTCAGAGGCAGAGATGACCTAGTTATACAGATGGGGAAACTAAGGCCCAGAGAGGGGCTGCAACCTGCCCAGAGTCACACAGCAATGTCTTCTGTCTCTAGGCCATGGCTCTTCCTTGTATCATAGCACTGAGCTCACCACAGGCCCTGGCGTCCTGCTGTGTGGGGTGAACGGCAGAGTCTGGCTCTTGGCCCAGGTGCCCACGGGGGCTGCCCAGCTCCTTGGAGAAGCCTGGGATCTTCCCTCCTTCCTCAGAAGCAGGCCCAGCTTCTTCACATAGATTGAGAGGCAGGAGTGAATGACCGACCAGGGACCAACCATCTTAACATTTTTAAAGATAGGGAAGACACAGGCAGACAGACAGACAGAATTCCCACCATTCCAGGGCCTGTTCTCCCCCATCAGGCTGACCTTCCTGTGTGGATGAGGGTAGGGGATCCCTCTCAATCTCTCTGGCTTGAAGACAAGAGGGAGTAGGAGGGAAACATAAGATCAGACCATAGGTAAGATTTTCCAAGGAGCAAAGGTGAGGAATCTCTTTCCTGAAAGTTTTTGAAAAATAAGGGAAAATTCCCCGGGTGTGCCAGACAAGAAGATAGTATGACCCGAAGGCGGGGGAGGGACAATGCGACCCCTGCATCAGCCTTAAGAGTTCTGTTGGGTGGAGAGGTTGATGCTGGTCCTTGACCATAGGCTGCAGTTAGCTCTATCACCACCAGGTGGCAGTCCTGCCCATTTCTAAACGATGATGACTGCCCGCTGGGAACTAAGATTACTGGTTGGTGGATTGATTTGTTTTCTCATCCATCATTTATTCATTCACTCATCATTCATTCATGTTTTTATTCGCATAAAACTTCTTCGACTTCTCATATGTGCTAGGGATTGTGCTAGGTGTGAGGAGGAAACACAAGGGGTGGAGACAAACCCGCTGCCCTGAGTACCAGCCCAGGCCCTCTACAGCCCGGCATGATTGCCCAGTGGAGGGTGCCTATTGGCAGCCAGGTATCTCTCAATCAGGCCTGCAGCTGTCAGGGCCTGCGGTCTGGGTCGGTTCCCACCGCAGCCACATGGAGTGCTGCCCCTTGCCCTCTGTTTTGCAGCAAGAGCCAGCAGGCAGTGGGCCCACTGAGGTTTGGATCACCTCCCACCCCTTCTCAGGTCACCCGCAGTGGGTCTCAGGTGCAGCCACACAGTGGTCCCTGGGGCTGAGGTTTTCTCCATCTCTGTTCTTCCTCCATCCAGGCCCAACCTCAAACCACCAGTCAGGCTCCCCGTCCCTCTCTTGCCTCTGTTCTGTTCTGCTAGCTTTTCTCAGAATTGTCCATCCGGAGAACAGAAGGTGGGTACCTGGAGCAGGCACAGGTCCTGGGGCCTCGAGGTCCCTGTACCCCTTCTCCCAGGACCCAGTGTTCGCCTGTCAGAGCATTGATCTCCCATGTGCCAGAATCATCTATTCCTTGGCTGTTTATCCCACCCCACTTGAGTATAGTCCCTTGAGGGCAGGAACCTTGGCCCCAGAACCTTGGACAGTGCCAGACACATAGTAGGTCTCAACAAATGTGAACTGAATCACTAAAGCGAAGTTAATGGATGCAGTTGTGCAAAGGGCTTTGAGACCTTCTGGGCAGGGGCAGGGGTGAATGCATCCACGGAAAGGCAGGCAGGATGAGGTCAGCCGGATGCCAAAGAGCACACAGGAGAGGACCCATGTGCCCAAGTAACTGCCCTGAATTGAAGTGAAGGGTCCCTTGCCTGCCCCTCTGCACAGGCATCCCAAACCCAGCAGGGCTGGTGTGGTACCCAGAGGACGTCACGCTGGACAGTACCCCCAAATGGCTTTCTGTGCCAGCAACTGTGGTGCCCTGCCCGCTGTAAGAGTTGGCACCCCTCTCCCTTGCACCTAGTCATGAATCGAATTGTGTCCCACAAAAATATGTGTCAACTTGGTTGGGCCAGGATTCCCAGTATTGTATGACTGTCCTTCATTTTGTGATTGTAATTTTACGTTAAAGAGGATTGGGGTGGGGTTGTGACACCCTTACTCAGGTCACCTCCCTGATTCAATATAAAGTGAGTTTTTCTGGGGTGTGGCCTACACCACCTTTTATCTCTCAGGAGATAAAAAGTAAAATAAAATGAACTGAGAGGGGAGACTGCATACCACCAAGAAAGCAATGCCAGGAGCAGAGCGCATCCTTTAGACCCATGGTTCTTGCGTGCAGAAGCTCCTAGTCCAGGGGAAGATTGATGACAAGGACCTTCCTTCAGAGCAGACAGAGAAAGCCTTCCCCTGGAGCTGATGCCCTGAATTTGGACTTCTAGCCTACTAGGCTGTGAAAAAGTAAATTTCTCTTTGTTAAAGCCACCCACTTGTGGTATTTCTGTTACAGCAGCACTAGATGACTAAGACACAGCCATTTCCCTCTCCTTCTACCCCAGCTTTTCTTGCAGTTGGGAACCCCGTCATTCAACCAGGCCCCATGCCTTCTGACTCACAGTGCAGCTCAGCTGGAAGGCATCTGGGCCCACCCACAACCCTGGCATCTGGCATTTGCCCCACTAGAGGGGCACCCCTCTCTCAGATCTTCAATGCAGCAACTCCATTAAGGTTATGTCCATTGAAATCTCCTCAATCTCCCATGAAGAAAAATCCCCTCTGATAAGTGGAGATGGCATAGCACCCCACCCTCAGTGCACTGTGCCAGGTGGAGTGGGAGTCCCGATCTTATCAGCTCATCACATTCCAGACATTCCCAGTGGGCAGAGTGGGAGTGGGGGTGCCCAGAGAGGAAGAAAGAATGCAGCTCGACTTTAATATCCAGGGTTTGGGTTGGCTCCAGTTTCTTCCCTCTGTTTGCCCTCCCCCAAGGCTCAGCTCCCCTCCATGTGCCTCCTAGGGTCATACACCTTGGACCCCATGTCTGTCTCCTCACTCTTAGGGTCTGTCTTGTCTTTTCTGTTCTATTCTGCTCTTTTTTCCCCTTCATTTTCCCTTCCCTCTCTCAGCCCTCTCCTCTCTGCCATCCCTAGAGTTAGTGGTGAGGGTGGGAGGTGAGGGGATGGGCAGGGCTTCCCTGAAAGACCTTTGTCCCCAGGCCCTTCAAGGCAGCCAAGAGCTCTGGGTTCTGGTCTGGCCCCAGCTCTGCACCCTGTGTGTCTTGCAGCCAGGACCAGCCTTCTCTGGCCATGGGCTCCGCCCACTCCTAGGTCCTTAAGGCCCACCCAAGCTGATGGTCTGAGTCTCCACACTGCTCTGGAAAGATTTTCTCCCAAAACCTCTTTCCAAACTTCAGAAGACTAGAAGTGAGGACCAGCCCCTCCACCTGCCTCCCACCTTCACCCAACAATGAGCCACCCTTCCTCTATTGCTGGGGGAGGGGCTGCCCACCCACCTTCTTCTTCTTTTTACCTGCCTTCTTTATGCAGTATCTGTGGGTATTCAGGTCCAGCACTTGGACAAAGTTGCCCTGTTCCTAAACCACTCACATGCACCCACCTCTGCTCTTTGGCCATCTCTCAACTCCTGACTACAGTGCTGTGGCTGAAGGAGTCACTGAGGTCCAGGAAACTCAGGTTCTAATTCTGGCTCTGCCACGAACTTCCCGTGTAGCCTGAGGCTAGTCACTACCTTTCTTTAAGCCTCAGTTTCCCTTCTCAGGATGACAGGAAAGGACTGGTGTTTTTAAGTTCCAGAGCCAAAGAGGAATACCAGAGACCCCAGGGGAGACAAAAGTTTTGACCAGGTTTTGATGGAGGACGTGGAGGGGGATCATCATGGAGATATTCCCTGTTTGGAAACAACTCTGTTTTGTTTTCTAATTGAGTGAGGAGCAGACCACTTCAGAGGCTCCCCTCCCACAGTGTTCCCCACCCCAAGCCCTCTGACCATTCTCTTAGCAGAAAGGTGTGTCCAAAAAAAAAAAAAAAAAGTAGTACTTCAAACTTAAACCTACCACAAAGGATAAGGAAGGACACTATATAATGATTAAAGGTACAATATACCAGGAGGATATTACCATATTGAATATTTATGCACCCAATGACAGGGCTTCAACATATATAAACTCTAATAAAAAAATAGCTCCTCAATAATAGAGGAGACTTCAACACACCACTTTCATTGAAGGACAGAACATCCAGAAAGAAGCTCAATAAAGATATGGACGAGCTAAAGGCCACAATTAACCAACTTGACCTCCTAGACATATACAGAACACTCCATCCAACAGCATCCAAGTATACTTTCTTTTCTAGTTCACATGGAACAAGCTCTAGAATAGACCACATATTAGGCCATAAAGCAAGCCTTAACAGAATCCAAAACATCGAAATATTACAAAGCATTTTCTCTGACCATAAGGCCATAAAAGTGGAAGTCAATAACAGAAAAAGCAGGGAAAAGAAATCGAACACTTGGAAACTGAACAATACCCTGTTCAAAAACAACTGGGTTATAGAAGATGTCAAGGATGGAATAAAGAAATTCATAGAATTCAATGAGAATGGAAACACTTCCTATTAGAAACTTTAGGACACAGTGAAAGCAGCACTCAGAGGTCAATTGATATCAATAAATGCACACATACAAAAAGAAGAATGGGCCAAAATCAAAGAATTATCCCTACAACTTGAACAAATAGAAAGAGAGCAGCAAAAGAAACCTTCAGGCACCAGAAGAAAGCAAATAATAAAAAAATTAGAGCAGAATTAAATGAAATAGAAAACTGAAAAACAATTGAGTTAACGAGACCAAAATCTGGTTCTTTGAAGAGATTAACAAAATCAATAAACCATTGGCCAGACTGACAAAAGAAAAACCAGAGACGAAGCAAATAACCCAAATGAGAAATGAGACCCAACTGAAATTAAAAGAATCATAAGAGAATACTATGAAAAGTTGTATTCTAACAAATTTCAAAACCTAGACAAAATGGACAAATTTCTTGAAACACATTGCCTACCTAAACTAACAGAGACAGAACAACTATATAAACTTATAACAAAAGAAGAGATCGAAAAAGTAATCAAAAAACTCCCAATGAACAAAAGCCCTGGCCCTGACGGCTTCACTGGAGAATTCTACCAAATTTTCAGAGAAGAGTTAACACCACTACTACTAAAGGTATTTCAGAGCATAGAAAAAGATGGACTACTCCCAAACTCATTCTATGAAGCCAGCATAACCCTGATACCAAAGCCAGGTAAAGACTCCACAAAAAAAGAAAATTACAGGCTAATATCCCTCATGAACTTAGACACAAAAATTCTAGCCAATAGAATTCAACAACATATCAAAAAAATAATTTACCACAACCCAGTGGGATTCATACCAGGTATGCAGGGATGGTTCAACATTATAAAAACAATGTAATCCATCATATAAATAAAACAAAAGACAAGAACCACATGATTTTATCAATGGATGCAGAAAAGACATTTGACAAAGTTCAACACCCATTCATGATAAAAGCTCTCAGCAAAATAGGAATAGAAGGAAAATTCCTAAACATAATAAAGGGCATTTATACAAAGCCAACAGCCAACATCATCCTAAATGGAGAGAGATTGAAACCATTCCCACTGAGAACAGGAATCAGACAAGGGTGCCCTTTATCACCACTCTTATTCAACATTGTGCTAGAGGTCCTAGCCAGAGCTATAAGGCTAAATAAAGGGCATCCAAATTGGCAAAGAAGCAGTAAAAGTATCTCTTTTTGCAGATGACATGATCTTATACACAGAAAACCCTAAAGAGTCCTCAAGAAAACGACTGAAACTAATAGGAGAATTTAGCAGAGTATCAGGATACAAGATAAACATACATAAATCAGTTGGATTCCTCTACATCAACAAAGACAGCGAAGAAGAGGAAATCACCAAATCAATACCATTTACAATAGCCCCTAAGAAGATAAAGTACTTAGGAATAAATCTTACCAGAGATGTAAAAGACCTATACAAAGAAAACTACAGGACACTATTATAAGAAACCAAAACAGACCTTCATAAGTGGAAAAACATACCTTGCTCATGGATAGGAAGACTCAACATTGTAAAAATATCTATTCTGCCCAAAGTGATCTATAGATACAATGCAATCCCAATCCAAATACCAGTGTCATTTTTTAATGCAATGGAGAAACAAATCACCAACTTCATATGGAAGGGAAAGAGGCTCCGAATAAGTAAAGCATTACTGAAAAGAAGAACAAAATGGGAGGCCTCACACTACCTGACTTTAGAACATATTATACCGCCATGGTAGTCAAAACAGCCTGGTACTGGTACAACAACAGATACATAGATCAATGGAACAGAATTGGAAATCCAGACATAAATCTATCCAAATATGAACAAATGATATTTGATGAAGGCCCAAAGTCTGTTAAGTGGGAAAAAGACAGTCTCTTTAACAAATGATGCTGGCATAACTGGATATCCATGTGCAAAAAAAATGAAACGAGACCCATACCTCACACCATGCACAAATATCAACTCAAAACAGATCAAAGACCCAAATATAAAATCTAAAACTATAAAGATCATGGAAGAAAAAATAAGAACAATGCTAAGAGCCCTAATACATGGCATAAACAGTATAGAAACATTGCTAGAACTGCAAAAACAGCAAAAGAGAAATTAGATAACTGGGAGCTCCTAAAAGTCAAACACCTATGCTCATCCAAAGACTTCACCAAAAGAGTAAAAAGATTACCTACTGATTGGGAAAAGGTTTTTAGCTATGACATCTCTGATCAGCAGCTGGCCTCTAAAATCTACATGTTACTGCAAAAACTCAACAACAAAAAGACAAATAACCCCATTAAAAAGGGAGCAAAGGATATGAACAGGACACATCACTAACGAAGACATTCAGGTAGCTAACAGATACATGAGGTAATGCTCACATTCATTAGGCATTGGGGAACTGCAAATCAAAATGACAATAAGATTCCATCTCACTCCAGCAAGGCTGGCATTAATCCAAAAAACACAGAATAATAAATGTTGGAGAGGCTGTGGAGAAACTGGAGCACTTATACACTCCTAGTGGGAATGTAAAATGGTACAACCACTTTGGAAATCAATTTGGCACTTCCTTAAAAAGCTAGAAATAGAACTACCATATGATCCAGCAATTCCACTCCTTGGAATATATCCTAGAGAAGTAAGAGCCTTTACCTGAACAGATATATGCACACCCATGTTCATTACAGCACTGTTTACTATAGCAAAAAGACGGAAGCAACCAAGGTGCCCATCAACAGATGAATGGATAAATAAATTATGGTATATTCACACAATGGAATACTATGCACTGATAAAGAACAATGATGAATTTGTGAAACATTTCATAACATGGAGGAACCTGGAAGGCATTATGCTGAGTGAAATTAGTCAGTTGCGAAAGGACAAATATTGTATGAGACCACTATTATAAGAACTCAAGAAATGGTTTAAACAGAGAAGAAAATATTCTTTGATGGTTACGAGAGGGGAGACGGAGACGGGGATTCACTAATTAGATAGTAGACAAGAACTAATTTAGGTGAAGGGATGTACAACACACAATACAGGGAAGGTCAGCACAACTGGACTATACCAAAAGCAAAGAAGTTTCCTGAATGAACCAAACTCTTCGAAGGCCAGAGTAGCAGGGGAGGGGGTTTGGGGACCATGGTTTCAGGGGACATCTAGGTCAACTGGCATAATAAAAACTATTCAGAAAACATTCTGCATCCCATTTTGGAGAGTGGTGTCTGGGGTCTTAAACGCTAACAAGAGGCCGTCTGAAATGCAACAATTGGTTTCAACTCACCTGGAGCAAAGGAGAATGAAAAACACCAAAGACACAAGGTAAGTATGAGCCCAAGAGTCAGAATGGGCCACGTAATCCAAAGACTACATCAGCCTGAGACCAGAAGAACTAGATGGTGCCCAGCTACAACCGATGACTGCCATAACAGGGAGCACAACAGAGAATCCCTGAGGGACCAGGAGGACAGTGGGATGCAGACCCCAAATTCTAGTAAAAAGGCCAGACTTAATGGTCTGACTGAGACCAGAGGGACCCTGGAGGTCATGGTCCCCAGACCTTCTGTTAGCCCAAGACAGGAACCACGCTGAAGCCAACTCTTCAGACAGGGATTGGACTGGAGTACAAGACAGAAAATGATGCTGGTGAGGAGCAGGCTTCTTGAATCAAGTAGACACATGAGACTATCCGGGAAGCTCCTGTCTGGAGGGAAGATGTGAAGGCCGAGGGGGTAAGAACCTGGCTGAATGGACACGGAAGCACAGGGTGGAGAGAAGGAATGTGTTGTCTCATTAGGAGGAGAGCAACTAGGAGTATATAGCAAGGTATATATAAGGTTTTATATGAGAGACTGACTTGATTTGTAAACTTTCACTTAAAGCACGATAAAAAAAAAAGTACTATGAAGAGTAGCTACAAAAACCAAAAAACAACAGCAAATGTCATGCTTAATGATGAAATATTGAAAGCTCCCCTACTGAGATCACGAACCAGACAAGAATCTTACTATCACCATTTCTGTCCAGAGCCACACCGGAGGTCCCAGACAATGCAATAAAGCAAGAAAAAAAGTTATGACAGTTGTAAAGGAAGAAATAAAACTGCTAATATTCACAAATGACATGACAATACATATAGAAAATCTAAGAATATATATATAAACAGAATAAATAAGGGAATTTAGTAAGGTCACTAGATACAATATCAGTATTTAAAAGTCAATTATTTTTCTATATATTACCAATGAAAAACAAGGAAAAGAAATTAAAAGAACAATACTCTTTGCACACCATAAAAATATGAAATATTTAGAGAAAAATCTAACAAATAATGTACAAGATCACTCACTACACAGAAAACTGCAAAGCTATATTGAGCGAACTTTTAAAAGGCCTCATTTAACAGAGGGATATACCATGTTCATGGATTGAAAGACTATTGTAGAGCTGTTAATTCTCCCCAACTCTACCTATAGATTCAATGCAATCCCAATAAAAATCTTAGCAGGGTTTTGTGTGTGTGTGTGTGTGTGTGTTGTGTGTGCGTGTGTAAATTGACAAGCTGTTTCTTAGGTCAATATGGATATCCAAAGGACCAAGAATAGCCAAGACATGCTTGAAGAAGCACAAAGCTGGGAGACATTCACTGCCAGATATTAACGCAATGTGGTATCGGTGCAAGGATAGACCAGTGGGACTATTCTTAAGGAGCCACGAAACAGATCCATACAAACATGGTCACTTGATTTTTGACAAATGTCATACTGTATGGCACTGGGAAAAGGATGATCTTTTCAAAATATGGTGCTGGGTCAACTGCATATTCCTATGGAAAAAACAAATTTTGGACCCTACTTTATTTCATACAGAAACCCTGGCGGTGTAGTGATTAAGAGCTAAGGCTGCTAACCAAAAAGTCGGCAGTTCTAATTCACCAGGCACTCCTTGGAAACTCTATAGGGCAGTTCTACTCTGTCCTATAGGGTCACTATGAGTCAGAGTCAACTCAACAGCAATGGATTTTATTTCAAAAACAAATTCCAGATAGATTCTAGATCTGAGTATAAAACATAAAACAACTAGAAGAAAGCATAGGATATTTTCATGATTTTTGAGAAAGATTTCTTAAACAGAATGCAAAAACTACTAACCATAAAGGGGGAAAAGTTGATACAATAAATTATTATTCTCCATCAAAATTAACAACATCTGTTTATCAACAGTCACTGTAAACATGGCGTGGGGGAAGTGTCTGACCTCTAACTTCACGAGGAGGAACAAGAATCAAGATCAACAGCCCAAGGCTGCTTCCTATGAGGCGGAGGTCAGACAAGCCTTCTCTCTTCTCCATCTTTACCAATTCTGACACCAGCCATTCCTCCCAGGGTACTCTCTACTTCTCTGCTGGGTTTGATAACTCATTGCAATGGCCACATAGAACTCACAGACAATACTCATGATTATGGGGCTTATTAGGGAAGTAACAGGTTACAGTTCAGGCTCAGGAACACTCAGGATGCAGTTCTTCCATCAGGACAGCCTCTTCCCAGCTGTGTCACAGGCACACCTCTCTCTGGCCCCTTGGCCTCTGCCCTGCTGGGCAAGTGTTACAAAGCTCTTTTAGCTCTGCCAATAAGTACCCAAAGGCATTCCACTCTGCCAGTAAGTCTCTGCTGGAAGGCGCTCAGCTCTAGCTCCATGGGTCAGCAAAACCTGGCTCCGCCAAATGCCCAGAGGTACCCTACTCTGCCAGCAAGCCTCCTGCCCAAAGGTGCTCAGCTTTTTTGCTCGGTGGGCCAGGAAGCCCACCAACCTGTCTCCTGCTGCCTATCTCTGCTGCCACTGTCTCTCTGCCACTGTTTCTCACTGTCTTCAGTGCTACAGCTTTCTTTCTGTCTCCTGGTTCCGGAAGCCTCTAAGCACAGGGATCCAGGGTCCACAGGACATGATCTGCTCCTGTCTGTTCCCTCTTAATAGTGGTGGGATCCTCTCTTTGTTCTGAAATTGGCTCTCTTTTAAGCCTAGCAGGATAGCAAAACTGACCAATCCCCTCAATAGGGTTCCATATATTTTTTAGCATGGTCCCACCCAATCATTTGGTAAGAGCTACAAGACCATGTAGAGAAAGGTCACACAAAAGCATTCCATCGCACTGCAGTCACCATTAAGAGAGTGAAAAGGCAAGCCACAGAGTGGGGGAAGATATCTGCAACACATAATGGATTTGTATCCATAATATAAAAAGAACTCTTACAGATCAATACGAAAGAGGCAGACAACCCAACAGAAAATGGGCAAGAGAGACCTGAAAACTGAGGCATTCCAAATGGCTTATAAACATGTCCTTAGTCACCAGGGAAATACAAATATAAACCACACTGAGCTAAAATGAAAAATACTGACACTACTAAATATTGGCAGGCACATGAAGCAAGTAGAACTCTCACAGCCTCTTTGGAAAGCTTCATGACAGCGTTGGCTAATGCTGGACAGATGCAGCCCCTGTGACCAGCAATTCCACATCTGGGCATGTATCCAGCAGAAAAGCAGACATATATGGCGCAAAAGGCATGTACCAGAATGTTCACCACAGCACTATTGTCAACAGCCCCGAACAGAAAACAACCCAGATGCCCATCAGCCATAAAAAAAAAAAAGAACGGATAAATAAATTGTGCTCTATCTATACCCTGTATACTATACAGCAGTAAGAAAGAACAAATGGCAAATACAAGAAACAACATGGCTGAATCTCACAAACTTAATGCTAAGCAAAACAAATAAACAAGCACATTAGATGGTTCTGTTGATATAAAGTTCAAAAACAGGCAAGACTAATCTATGGTGGTAGAAGGCAGGATGGCCGGAATTGGTAGGGTCAGAGAAGGCAGAAATTGGGAGGAGGCGTGAGGTTGAGAGGAGTTTGGGGGTGCTGGAAATATATATATATATATATATATTTTTTAAATTGTGCTTTGGGTGAAAGTTTATAGCTTAAGTTAATAATACCCTTTTTCTTGATCTGGGTTCTCGTTACACGGGTGTGTTCGCTTTGTGAAAATTTATCAAGCTTATCACTTTTCTGTCTATGTGTTATACTTCGATAAAACAGTCACATAAAATAAAACGGTGCTTCAGAGAGACTCATTAACTTGCCCAGAGTCACACAGCTACTAGATGGGAAGCTAAATTCTAGGTTGTTATTCTTGCTTTGTTCCTTATTCTGGAAGGCCTTGGGCAAGGCCCTTTGCTTTCTGGGTCTCAGTTTCCCCATCTATATGGAATGGGAAAGGCAGAAAAAAATCTATATTATAAAAGCTGGCAGGAAGAGAGTTCTGTCTGTGAAAATACCTTGCTGGGGTCTCTCTGGATATGAAAGGGGACCACCTCCCAGAACAGGAAGAGGAGTTGCTCTAGCTAAGACCCTGGGAAAATTCCAAGTTTCAGGAGACCCACAGGTCATTTTGGGGACACAATTCAATCCATAGCACCTAAAACCAAAAAAACAAACCCAGTGCCATCAAGTCGATTCCGACTCATAGCGACCCTATAGGACAGAGTAGAACTGCCCCGTAAAGTTTCCAAGGAGCGCCTGGTGGATTCGAACTGCTGTCCGTTTGGTTAGCAGTTGTAGCACTTAACCACACACTATGCCACCAGGGTTTCCCCATAACACCTAGGCTGACAAAATTCAGAGAAAGCCCCACAGGTGAGATGCAGAGTGGAGGATTCAGCAAAAGCCGGAAATCAGAGAGAGAGGGGAGCAAGCAGAAGGGCAATGTGCCCAGAACCCTTGGCACCACTGTGGAGCAGGGCTGCCTCCCAGTATGTGTGGGCAGGGATCAAGCTGCTCCAGTATGTTGCTTTGGTTTTTTAATTTGAAAGGAAGCCCAGAAGTTTGGAGGACTCAAGGCCACCAGATGACTCGCCCTTGGGAATCATGTAAAATGAGAGGGAAATTAGATTTTGAGCGGTGCAAATGGTTAAGCGTTTGGCTGCTAACTAAAAGGTTGGAGGTTCAAGTCCACCCAGAGGCACCTCGGAAGAAAGGCCTAGCTATCTACTTCAGAAAAAATCACCATTGACGGTCCTATGGAGCACAGTTCTACTCCGACACACATGGGGTTGCCACGAGTTGGAGCTGACTCAAATGCAGCTGGTATATATAAGGACAATCCAGCTTGATGCACTTTCCCCAAGCCCTTTCCCGCACTGACCTTCCAGCCAGGCCCCAACACGGACGGGAAGCGGATGTCAGCTGACCAAAAGCCACGATGGGTGGAGGAGGCTGTGGAGATCCATTCCACTGGCTTCCAGACTATCCCCTGGTCAATGCCTGTCCTTGGACCAAAATACTCTAACTTCCAAGAAAACAAAGGATTTAATGCAGATGCCAGGCCCAAGGAGAGAAAGCCACCAGCCCTGAGGAGCTGGGAACCGAGGGACCTGCTGCCTTGTAGTTAGTGACAGCTTAGGGGCGTGGACACGGCAGGCCAGGGGGCTTCAGCTCCCCTCAAGTTGAGTGTGGGAGAAGGAGGCTTACCCTCATATTTCATTTGCCCTCACATTTGGACATTCATTGCCTTCCTCCAACATCTCTGCTCTGTCTCCCCCTCTCCCCCGGGTGTTCGTCTGAAGCACATTGTGCAGGACCTCACCTTTCATGGAGATGTCACCAGCATGGCCCCTGTCTATCAGCAGGAAGACCGCAGTCATTACAGGGTAAAGCATTTACTTTTACCCAAAGAACTTGGACTTTGTCCTTGGTTCCTAAGAGATAACCTCTAAAATCTTGGAATTTTCCTGATGATTGAAATATCTTAAATGAGGACTCCAGAGCGCACCCGAGGACTTCTGACTCATATTGGATGGAGGCTGGCTATGCCAGAAAGACCTGTCTTGTAATATCAACACGTGATATCAACCGACCTCAGGGGAGAGGGGCGGGAGTTTCAATTACGTAATGAGGCCCCTCAATAAAGACTGTGGACATGGACACATGCAGGGAAGTAGCACATCCCTTTTGGGGACATAGAATCTCTTTGTTGGAAACCCTCCCAGATCTCACCCTATGCGTCTCTTCATTGTCCTTTTTCCTACAATAAAACTGTAAGTATAGTACTTCACGTGAGTTCTGTGAATCATTCTAGTGAATTATGGAACACAAGAGATTAGTGGGAGCCAGCAGATCAGAAGTGAGGGGCCCTGGGGACCCCTGAGGGGGTAGAGAAAGCCCCTGAATTTATAGCCAGCTGCTCAGGAGTCAGGGTGCCATGGGGATCCTTAAACTTGTGGCTGCCATCTGAGGTCTTGGGCAGACTTGACAGTCTGGAAGACTATGCCCTTTAACCTGAGATCTGACCTAGCTCTGGGTGCTTAGGGTCAGAGGAAGAAGTGCTGTATGGGCAGCTGGTATCAGAACAGGGGGGAACGGAATTGATAAGAGTTTGCATTGATTTGATCATCACATTTGATCCTTGAGACCTGGGATTTGAGATTCTCTAGAAGTAGTGTTTTATTATCTCTATTTCACAGATGCAGACACCAAGGCTCTGAGAGGCTCCATTACATACCCAAGGTGCACAGTTGATAAGTTATGAGAGTGAGGGTGCTTGGGTGGTGGGGGCCGCGGAGAGCAGGCAGGCACCCTGGGTGATTGGCAGGAAAGCAAGGAATGTGCTTTGTTCCTGATGGTCAAGGAGTATCCATGTCTGTGTGGGGATGGGGTAAGGGTGAGTGGGCAGCAGTAGTGGAGATTAGCACCCAAAAGAGATGGGAACCCTGTTTGACCCTGGTGGCACAGTAGTTAAGCGTTTGGCTGCTAACCAAAAGGTTGGCAGTTTGAATCCACCAGCCGCTCCTTGAGAACACTATAGGGCTGGTCTACTCTGTCCTATAGGGTTGCTATAGTGGAAGTTGACTCTATGGCAATGGGTTTGGATTTTGGTCTCCACATCAAGGCCCATCTCTGAACACCACTTCCTCCAGAAAGCCTTCCCAGATCCCCTCATCAGAGAGGCTTTCCCCATCCCCACCTCCCCAACCACCCAGAGTACAGACAGAACCAAGTCTCCCACCCCAAGTGTAGTGCCTGCTCTGCCTGTTTCCTCACCTAAGACTGACTAACGTCTGGACAGGCAGGGGCTGGGTGGGCTCCTCCAAGTTGCCCAAAGCCCAAGGTGCCTGGCATGGGCTCTGCACAGGGCAGAGGCTCGCTGGCATTTTTTGAGTCAACCAGACTCCATCTGGATGACTTCCTGAGAGAGGGACCCAGCAAGAGGTGGGAGGATAGTCCAGAGGTTAGGGAAGAAGAAAGGGAAAAGAAGGGTTTAGGCCTGGGGAGGGGTGCTCAGATCTCCTATGAGAGCTAAATTTTCTTCAAACACCCTGATTTGAGGGTGCACTCACCCTGGTTAGTCTCCTGGAAACCCCAAAAATGTGTGGAAGGACTAGCCTGCCACCCCTTACTGATGGGCAGGAACTGGGGACCTCTCTCAGCCTCCCAGCTCCCACCTCACCCATGTCCAGTTGCAGCCAGGGAAGTCCAGGTCCAGTGGAGGAAAGGCCATGACTGAGCCGGGGCCTCCTTTACTAATGCCCTTTGTCCAGGGGACCTGCAATCTCAGATGACAGTCCCTCTCCCTGGACTGGCTAGGAGGCAGAATGGGGGCTCCCCAGGAGGCAGATGGGGCAGCTTCCCTCACTGTCCTCAGAGGTGGTTTGTAGGCAGAGAGAGTGGCCTTGGTAGGGAAGGGGAGCAGGTGTTTACCAGACTGGGAAAGGCTTGGCCGAAATCTAAGTTTAGCTACTTAAGCTATATCAGTGGGAAAAGGGATGTTGTTTATCCCTATATTTCCATCCATAACCATCCAGGACACAGGTGGAGGACAGAAGAGGTCAGAGAAGGCTGAGGACCCGGGCACTGGACGCTCCAGGAAAATCTCAACCAGTTCTCCTGGTCTAGCCCCCTCCTCCCACCAAAGCTCTCTCAGGTGGGTGGGCACCTGGATTCCTGTCTCAGCCTGTCTGTGCAGAGATGAGAGAGGAGAGAGGAAGGCTGAGAGAGAGAGCAGAGGCAAGAATAGGGGTATAAGCAGGGTGCTGGAGACAGAGGATGGAGAACAGGGGAGAAGGTTCCAGAAGGGCTCTGGGGGTCAGACAGGGGCTACTCAGGAGGCCCAGAGGGAGAACACAGCAGAGGGCTGGGACCCTGAACGCTACCCAAAAATGGGACCTTAACTCTCTAGGGGCTCAGCCCAGCCTCTCCATGGCTGCAGGTAGTTCTGGGTGTGAGTCTACGGGTTGCCATGTGTGATGTGGAGGCGCTGTTTGTCAGGGCCGACAGGGCCCAGGGCAGCACCCCCACCTTGTCAGCCTCCTTGATTATTTTTTCCTGTCAGCTCTCCCTCCAGGGACAGCCTCCCGCCCAGGATGTGAGGCAGGCAGCAGCTTGTCTGAGTCAGCCTGGCCCTGGGGAAGCCCCCATTCTTGGGGGGCGGGATGATCTGAGCCAGAGAGGCAACAGAGGCTGCTCCCACCCCCATCCTGGGAGCTGGGAGGCCCTCTCCCTGCCCCCGGCTTCCCAACCTCTCCCCCGAGGGCAGGAGTTGGGGGAAGAGGCCATTTGGGAGGCAGCCAGATTCCCGTCAGGCGGGTGGGCTGCAACGCTGCTACCGTTCTGCATCCCCACCCCCACCCAGGCAAGCCGAGCCAGGCTCCTGCCTCTTCTAACTGCCCCCACCCGGTGTCCAGGGCCTGTCTGCCCGAGAGAGAGACGAGAGTAATAGACACAGCCCAGGGCCTGACCCGAGGGCCCTGGCTCTGGGCCCAGTGCAGGAACACTCTCCGTAAATATTTGGGGAGTGAAGGATGCCCTCCCTTCCCCACACAGCCAACTCTTTCCTGCAGCCACAGAAGGCTTGTGGGAGAAAGAGGCCATGGTGTCCATCCCCCTGCCTCTGAGTCAGGACCAGCTTCAAGGGTCTGGGGGTCCAGATTGCTAGGCCCTTGACCAGGTTTGGCCACAGACAGCAATGCCATCTTCTTTGGCCAGCATTTCCTCCAGCCTGGAGAGCCTAAGCCTTCTTTCTTGGGTACCGAATCCCTTGCTAATGGATGTCCTTTCTTAAATCTAGCTTTTGCTTTCTTGGGGTCCCCTTACTTGCTCCTCAGATGCACATGAACCCTGGCTGTCCTTTGGAGTTAACCGTGGTCCTCACCCTGCTCTATTGTGCCCCATCCTAGAGAACTGTTCACCTGTGTTCACTCTGTCTTAAGGGGATCAACCCCAGGTGCAGCTGAACATTCTGGGGCTCTCCTCACCTGCTCTACCAGAAGTTTGGGGGGCATGGCCCTCTCCTCTTCCCTGGCCCCTTTCGCCTCCCCCACAGCCTCAGATCAAGGCAACAACGATGTCTTTTTAAGGAAGTGTCCGGACAGTTTCCACACCAGGCAGCTGGGAATTTGAGGTGACAATCAGCTACCTGCCACAGGGAACAACTGGAGGGGCTGCGGGGTGCTCCCGCTCCCAGAGCCTCTGAGAGAGGCTGTGCTTGTGAGCTGAGCTGAGCTGGCCTATGGAGCAGGAAAGCTGGGGTCCCACAGGGCTAGGGGGAATGGGAGTCATGTGCGCTTTCCAACCTTGCCTCTTTGTCTACATCTTGATTTCTAACCTAATTTCATGAAACCCACTTTCTTGTTGCACATATTGGGCAAGTTATGTAAATCCTCTAAGGCTCAGTTTCCTCATCTGTAAAAGTGGGACAACAGTGCTACCTACCTCATAGGATTGTTTTAGGGATCAGAGAAGATAATGCATGCAAAGTATTTAACACAAGATAAAAACCATGTAGACCATTTAGACCATCTAGTAAGCACTCAACAGATGTTAACCATTACGATTGTCTAAGATGTCTAAGGATTAAAGGCCAGTTTCCCTTCCTTAAGTTCTCTTTTCCCTGAGCTTTGGCTGTGTTTCTCATGGCCAGGGGTTAGAGGGGGTGTTATGCCATGAATAATGTACTTGCAGACCAGACGTAGGAGTCCCTGGTAGCACAAATAGTTAAGCCCTCAGCTACTAACCTAAAGGTTAGTGATTTGAACCTACCCAGAGGTACCTTAGAAGAAAGCCCTGGCAATCTGCTTCCAAAAGGTCACACCATTTAAAACACTATGAAGCGCAATTTTACTCTGCAACACATAGAGTTGCTATGAGTTAGAACCGATTCAATAGCCACTGCTTTTTTTTTTTTTTTACCAGACACAGTTGTCACTCCAGCCTGCCTGGGCCTTGATCAGGCCAACCTGCTCCCAACCCATTGCTGCCCCACCCAACCCTCCTTCTCATGGGCCCTGTCTTAGGCTGGGTTCTCTAGAGAAGCAAAACCAGTAAAGCGTATAAGTGTATACATAGAGAGAGATTTATATCAAGGATGGCACATGTGGTTGTAGAGGCCGTAACATCCCCAGTCCATGGGTCAGGATAGAGGCTTCTCCTGATTCACACAGCCACGGGGGCTGGTGAACCCAAGATCGGCAGGTCAGAGAGCAGGGCTGTCGCTCACAGGCTGTGAAGATCGACGAATCCCAAGATCAGCAGGCAAGCCCGCAGGTAAGTTGCAAGCTCAAGTCCCAAGAACAGGAGGTCAGACACACAGGAGCCAGCTGCAGGATCCAGAACCAGCAAAAGCTCCCAGGCCCTGCCAGAATGTCCTCCCACACTCGATGCAGGCCACAAGCCCAAGGCAACTCCACTTCAACTGATTGGCTACTCACAGCAGATCCCATCATGGGGGTGATCAGGTATTACATCTCCACAGGTAAGTAATCACAACATTATACGACTGCCAAAACACTGAGAATCACGGCCAGCCGCAGATCTTGTACCCCCCCACCTCCATCCCTGTCACCCTTGCCAGGCTGGTGCCCATCCTACTTCTAGAAACAAAGACATAAACATGGCTGGGATCAATGAGGGCCAGAGCATCCTCTCTGGAAGTACCAGGATGGTCAGAGGCTCCTGCCTGGGTCAGGGAGGGTCTGGGAAATCCCAATGCCCAGTTCAGACCCTTGACACCCCTGCCATCCCCTCTATCCCCACAGCCTTGGTCCAAGCTGTCCTCAGCTTCCATCCATCTGCCCCAGACTAACCACCCACTGGCATGCGTGCCATTAGGCTGCCCTCCTTCCTTCCATTCTCCCCACCACAGCCTCTCCTGGCTCTAAGTGAAGCTCTAGCCAGGCCCCTCCCCTGCTTAAACGTTCGATGGCTTCTTATTGCTTGCAGCCAAACTTGCCAAACCGTGTTCCACGAAAAGTGTCTTGCAAGAGGTTAAGAGAGGCTCCTCTGAAGAAGATGCTACTGTGGTTAAACAAGTTGAACAAAATGGTTCATACATACGCTAACCCCCTCCAGGAGTTTGACAATGCATGTTAGCATATAAAAGACTCAAGGTCCCTGAGTGCCACAAATGATTTGCACTCAGCTGATAACCAAAAGGTTGACAGTTCAAACCCACACAGTGGCACCACACAAAAAGCAGACCTGGCAACCTTCTTCCACAAAGATTACAGCCAAGAAAACCCTGTGAAGGAGTTCTCTGTAATGCGTGGGGTCCCCTAAGTCACAAACCAAAACAAAATCAACAAAAAGCACATAAAAGGCTTGGAGAAGTTCCGAAGCAGACAATCCCCTCCTTAACCCAGAATTTCCCAAACATATTTTTATTTATTTAATTTCTTTTTTGATGAAAATATATACACAATTTCAACAATTTCTACATGTACAATTCAGTGACATTGATTACCATCTTCCAAGTTGTGCAACCATTCTCACTATCCTTTTCCAAATTATTCCCCCACCATTAACATACACTTACCGCTCCCTCAGCTTCTCATCTAACCTTTTGAGTTGCTGTTATCAATTTATCCCACATAGACAATTTTTTAAAAGAGCACAATTCTCAGGGCAGACATACTTTACTAATTAAGCTAAAAAAAAAAAAAATTAAGCTAAGCTACTGTTTTTTTTTTTTTTTTTCTGTTTAGTTCAAAGAAGACTTCAGGGGATAGTTTTGGTTTGAGGTTTAGGATTTAAAGATTATCTCAGGGCAATAGTTTCAAGTGTTCGTCCAGCCTCATTGGCTCCAGAAAGTGTGAATTCCATCAAGAATTTTAAATTCTCTTCCACATTTTCCCCCTTTTGATCAGAACGTTCAGTAATGGTAGCCAGGCACCATCCAGTTCTTCTGGTCTCATGGCAAAGGAGGCAGTTGTTCATGGAGGCAACTAGGCATGCATTCTATTTCCTCCTCCAATTCCTGACTCTCTTTCCTCTGCTGCTCCAGGTGAATAGAGACCAACTGTTGTATCTTGGATGGCTGCTTGCAAGCTTTTAATACCCCAGGCACCATGCACCGAACTAGGTGGTAGAACAAACCCGTTGCTGTCAAGTCGATTCCGACTCATAGCAACCCTACAGAACAGAGTAGAACTGCCCCATAGTGTTTCCAAAGAGTGCCTGGTGGATTCAAACTGACGACCTTTTGGTTAGCAGCTGTAGCTCGTAACCACTATGCCACCAGGGTTTCCAGGTGGTAGAAAAGAAGTGTTGCAGGTTCACACTGCCATCCCCTTGTATTTTCTTTTTGACAGCCTTACCGAGATATAACTCATATATCATACAACTCACCCATTTAAAGTGTACAATTCAATGTTTTTTAGTATATTCACAGAGCTGTACAAACATTACTACAATCAGTTAGAACATTTTCATCAATCCAAAAAGAAGCCCCTAGAGTTGCACTGGGTTTTCCTGCCTGAGTGCCTTAGTATACGCTGTTTCCACTGCCTCTCCACACCCACAACACACACACACACACACACACACACACAAAATATACCCATCTTTGCCCACTGAAATTCACTCATTGTCCCAAGAAATGATAAGAAATATTATAGCTAACACTTACTGAGCACTTACTATGTGCCAGTTTCCTAAGCGTTTCATTTGTATTATCTCGCTTCATTGTTACAGTGACCCTATAAGACATATATTCCTATCATCGTCATTTTACAGACAAGGATATTAGGGTTCCACAGGGTTAAGTAACTTGTCCAAGGTCATACAGTTAGCAAGGGATGGAGGAAGAATTTGAACCCAAGCCATCTGACTCCAGAGTCCTTGCTCTTAACAAATCCTTCCTTTTCCATCAACCTTTGCTTCTCACTACAACTCTGCCCACCGCTTCATTTGGACCAAAACATACTTACTGAGCTCTACCGTGTATTTCACTGAAAAAACAAGTCAGCAAGTGAGTAAAAGAATTGATAGAAGTGCGTTGCCAGAGCTGGAAAGGACCCAAGCGGTGGTGTACATTCCAGAATAACTCCTTGGTTTGACGGATGGGGAAACGAGTCTCTGACAACTCATCCAGGGTCACAAAGCAGGGGATAGGGAGGCTTATCAAGACCCCGGTCACTTCCCTTCCTGCTCAGCTGTTTTGATGCTTCACCTCACTGTGGCTCCATTCAACACGAGCTGGACTCTGTCCCAAATCCCTGGGACCCCACCCTGTCCCTATCCCCAAGGGAGTATGGGGCAGGGGGGCTTAGGTGTGGTAGGGCTCCTCCTGGGCCAAGACCCCCTCCCATACCCTCCCTCACACAGGGCCACCCCCTGGGCTCCAGCCCAACTTTCTCTGTTCTTTTGGAGGAAGAACCAAGAATGGGAGGCGGCGAGTGGCCGGGGGCACAGGGCGGGCCCAGAGGAAGGGCCCAGGGTCCAGTTCATTTCCTGGCACCCCTGTTTGTCACATGCCCTTTGGTTCTGGTCACTGTTTCCACCCTGCCCATAGCCTCCCTGGCCAAGCAAGCAGCTGGCCCGGGGCTGGAATTCTCCCACCATCCTCTACCCTAGCTGCCTCTCAGCTGGGCCCAACTCTCAGAGCTCAGCAGGCCCCCGGTGGGTGAGAATCCTGCTCCACATATATATAAAAGGGCTGGGCACTATGAGACTCCTAATAAAAATTGTTCCCGGGAAGCCTGGGAAGATGGTAGGTTTCACAGCCATGAAGGAAGGGAAGATGTCAACAGGCAGAAAGAAAGCTGAGCTTTGCAGGCAGAGGGAACAGCCTGAACCAAGGCCAACAGGGGCCAGCAGGCATCTGGAGATGGAGAGCCACCCTGAGGGCTGTGGCTGAGCAAGGAGGGTGGGGAGAGTGGAGGACAAGGGCCGAGAGGTGAACACGGTGGGTCCTGGAGGACCTCAATGTCTAGGCTGAGGAGCTGGCTTTGGGCTTGGTTCTTTAAGGCACCCAGTGTTTGGTTTTGCATGGGGTCATGTCGGGAGGGTTGGAGGGAAAGGAAGAGGGCCTCTAGAGGCCAGTGATGGGCAGAGAAGGGAAGGGCACAATTGCTGGGCTGATGCCAGATGCTTTCCACATATGATCTCAGCTAATCTCTCAATAGTCCTGAGAGTTGGGGGTAATTATCACCTCTTTGCAAATAAAGAAACTGAGGCTCAGGGATGACCAGAGGTGACTGGAGGCTAATGTGCATTTAGATGGAGGATCCCATGCCCGGATGGGGCCTGGGTCCAGGCCATGTTTGCCCATTGGTGGTGAGGGTAGGTTTGCAGAGCTCTGAGACCTTCTTGGGGTGTCTGTGGATGCACAGAGGAGGGCAGGATTGGCATGGAAAGAATGAAGTCAGGGCCTCTGGAGAAGTAGCAAAGGTCACCCAGAGGGCTAGAGTAAAACAGGTCCAGAAGGAAGGAAAGACCAAGCTGAGGGGCTGCAGTCCAGGGTGCAGGTGGCGAGAGACCTGTGGGCATTGAGGTTCGGGGGCAGGGCAGAGGGACTGCCTTGGGTGGCTTCCTGTGGGCCCAGCCTGACCACATGAGCCAGGCTGGCATGGCCTGAACTCCATCAAGCCCAGGTTGGTACCACGGGGGAAAGGGTCTCTAAGAATTTCCCTCTGCTGGTAGGTTTGGGGCACACACGATCTTGGGGTTCCTCCCAGACTCTGGTCTCCTTGTCTGCCACCATCCCTGCTGTGGCTTTGGGTGGATTGCCCTGCAGACCTGCATCTCTACCCAGAAGGCCCTAGAGGGGCCACTGACTCAATGGTCATCCTTGCCCCTGCCCACTCCCCTCCCACTGTCTCTCAAGTCTATCCACACCTCTCCAGCCCCTTGCCCTGCAGTAGGGCAGCCCCACACCCTCTCAACTCCATCCCTGCATCAGGCCCCAGAAGGGTCTCCTTGACTCCCAACCAGAGGAAGCTTTGGAATCCACAAAGGATGTCTGCTCACTCCC
Source organism: Elephas maximus indicus (assembly GCF_024166365.1). NCBI lineage: Eukaryota > Metazoa > Chordata > Mammalia > Proboscidea > Elephantidae > Elephas > Elephas maximus. Next base: position 43,592,946 of record NC_064837.1, on the reverse strand, counting down.
TTGCCTGAACCTCTTAGTGACGGTCCACAGGCAGCACACTGAAGCCCCAGCTCCCAGGCCCGGCCCCAGGTCACCCCTGAGCGTGTCCCTTATAGCCAGCTGTACTGCCGCCATGCTCTCGGCATCTCACTGCATCTTGTCCCCTCCAATGCATCTGTCTGTCCCCAGAGTTCCCTTCTCTGCAGTCGAGGTGGGCTGTGCCCTCACGCTGCTTCAGAGTTTCTCCTGTCAGGAACGCTGCCCTGAGCGGTCCTGCAATTTGAAGGAGTGACTTTAACAGCCCCCAGCCCCCCAACTCCACTCAGAGGAGTCTCTGATATCCACGGACCAGGGGGAAAGGGGACCCCCGCCCCAGAGGGAAAAGGCCAAGACGCTGTGAGGCTGTTTTGGAGAAAACTGAAGCTTCATCTACTAATAGTTAGCCAGGGAAGGCAGCGTGAGGAGCCTGTCTGGAAGGCTGCCATCCTTCCCACCCGCGACTAAATCATTTTGTGTCCTGGCCCCTCCCCTGAGCACCCCTGCTCTGGCCCTTTTCCACCCCCTTTTTTTTTATCCTCCTGGCTGCCTGACTCACTCGTAACCCGGGGCCCTGTGCTCTGTGAGCGATGATGTCACATCCCGCCTGGTCCCTGCCAAGGGAGCCCATGTGCCACCCTGCCAGGTCGGGTTCCCTGCATTTTACTAGGAGCCTTCAGGAGACAAGGCCTTAACCCACACTGTTACAGCAACCCCACGTACAGCTGAAGGAAAAGTTGCCTGGCCCTGCTCCATGCTCACCATGGGCTGCGGACAGAACCATTGTGATCCACAGGGTTCTCACTGGCTGATTTTCGGAAGTAGGTCACCAGGTCTTTCTTCCTAGTCTCTTAGTCTGGAAGCTCCTCTAAAACCTGTTCATCATCATAGCAACCCACAAACCTCCAATGACAGATGGGTGGTGGCTGTGTATGAGGTGCACTGGCCAGAATTGAACCCAGGTCTCCCACATGGATGGTGAGAATTCTACCACTGAACCACCACTGCCCCCCTGAACCCACACAAGAGTTGCCTAATGGTGAGAATTCCCATGATCGTGGCAGGAAAGGGGAGAAGCACAGTGAGAACGAGGAACTTGTGATGCCTCCCAAATCAAAGCCCACTCAGGTGCCCTGCCTTGCATATCAGACTGGGAGTGTCCTGAGGCCAGAGACTGTGCCCCCTCCCCTGGGCCATGGCCCTCTGAGGGTCAGGGCAGCATCTCCCCCATCAGACTTGGGGTCCCGAGAGCAGGGCTTAGTGCCTCCCCCCTCAGTCTGCTGAAACCTGCTTGCAAACCTGGAAACTGTCCTAATTTCTGCATCTGCAGAACCATGTCCAGGCCAGGCCTGGGATAAGCAGTGCCCACAGGCAGGGCTATGGATGCAGGATGAGGAGAGGTCCGTAGGCGGCGTTTTCCAGATTTGTTCAGGTACTCGGGGGAGGGGAGGCTTGCACCATCCTTCACTCCTCCCCAAACCAGCTCCTCTCCTTTCTGCCCCTCATCCCTGGAAGGAGGTCAGCAGTGAGGGGCTGGGGTGGCTGGGATGGGAGGCCAGGGCTGGGAGGGGACCGCAACCTGCATTACTCAGGGCCAGGCCCGTCCGGAGCAGGCAGGAGGAGGAAGTGAGTCAGTGGGCACAGAGACTCATGCCTCAGAATTCTGACTTTCCTTTTCAACCCACTGAGCCAAGACATTTGTCCCAACAGGATCCCGGGGTGGGGGAGGGGACAGGGAGCAAGGGATATTGCAGAAATAGAGCAGGCCTCTTCTTTGTCTCTACTGGGTTTCTTTTTTAGGGCCATGAAGAGTATGTGGCCCACTGAATTCGGTTGGACACACAACAGTTGAAGACCTACTACGCGTGAGGGACTGTCAGCATGCAGGAAAATAGCAACGTAACAACTATCACTCAGTGAGCAACTTCTGGGTCCCGGTTTTGCTATTTTTCAAACAAACCTGAGCTTGGGATCTTTATTTATAGATGAGAAAACTGAGGCTAAGAGAGGTGAAGGGACTTGTCCAAGGTCATAGGCCTGCCAGTCTATAATCACAGGACAAGCCCAGGCGAGTGCAAGGCATGGAAAATTCAGGTGGGGCTGCATGTGTGCATGTGTAAGCAACTGCTTGGGTAAGTTCACAGGTCAAGGGTGAGAGAAGGCTTTACTGAGAAAGTGAAACTCATAAAAGATTTTGAAGAACAACTGAGTGTTTTCCAAATGAACATGGGGATAAAGGGCATTCCAGTCAGGGGGGCCCAGCACCTTCAAAGGCCTTGAGGCATGGAACGACCAGTATGTTCATGGAAACTGCTGGGAGTGGGGAAGAGGCATTGTTACAGAGGATTTTAAAGGAAGAGCAGGTCGTGGGGACGAGGGGATGGTGCATGCATTCCTTCCGGACACGAAGGGTTTAAGGAGTCTATGGACAGCCAGCTGGAGGTGGCTGGAGCCTGGAGGAGCTTGGGCGGGTGTCATTGGCCTGTTATTGTTGTGTGAGTCGATTCCAACTCATAGCGACCCTAAAGGACAGAGTACGAACGCCCTTAGGGTATCCTAGGCTATAATCTTTATGGGAGCAGATCTCCAGGTCTTTTCTCCCACAGAGAGGCTCGTGAGTTTGAACCTCCAACCTTGCAATTAGCAGCCAAGCACTTACTTAACCATTGTGCCACCAGGGCTCCTTCATTAGCCAGTAGGGGAATGTTAAAACACAAGCAGCTTTCCAGGGATCCAGGGGAGGAAACAGGGAAGAAGACCAAGCCCAGAAGCGCAGGGTGGGCTGGGGAGTCTCCAAAGGGGAGAGGGAGGCTGGGAAGGGACAGTCAGGAAGGGGAACCAGGAAAGTGTGGAAACCAAAACCAAACCCATTGCCATCGAGTCAATTCTGACTCATGGTGACCCCACAGAACACAGTGGAACTGCCCCATAGGGTTTCCAAGGAGCACCTGGGGGATTCAAGCTACCAACCTTTTGGTTAGCAGCCATAACTCTTAACCACTATACCACCAGGAGAGAGTGGACAGGAGTCTAAATACAGGGACAGAGGTCAACAGGGTCGCTGCTGCCACCTTAGAGACATCAGAGGGCAAAGGACCAGACAACTACTGGAGGAGAGAAGGTTTCAGGAATATGAGGGGCTGAAGCTAGGTGCATAGTTTGGGGAGGTAGATGGAACCATTACCATCTAGGGCAGGGCATCTACTCCAGAAGAGGGCAGACAGGTGGCACCACTCAGAGGATGTGACATCTAAGCTTGGCCTCCTGGAGGAATAGAAGGGAGCCAAGATGATTGAGGTGGTAGGGAGTCGAATGCCAGGTGGAGGGGACAGCAAAAACTGGGGGCAAAAGAAGACATGGTTCCATCAAGGAACTGCGAGGTACCCTATGCCTAGGTGTGGGTAAGAAGAGAAGGAGAAGGAGGGGTGGATGGAAGAGGAGCAGACCCTGAGAGCAATGGGGGAATGCTGGAAGGTGTTAAGTAAGAACATGAAGGTCAGGTTTGTAGAAACCCTTTCTCATGCAGACAGTGGGGAGAGCAGGAGGTAGGAGAGGCAACAGGAAGTGCCGGCTGTAATCCTGGGAGAAGGACAGAAAGTAGTGGACAAATTGATCTGATATCAGGTATACACTGACAGATTAAGAAGAAGGAGGGGTCCAGGCTGCTGGCTGAGATGGACACCTGGGAGGAGGACGAGCTGGCTGGGGGAGCAGTGGGTCATTTTGGGGGTGTCCTGAGTCTGCAATGGCTGAGAAAATTCCAAGCAGGGACATGGATTCAGCAACTGAATCTATGGGGCTGGAGGCTGGGAGGGCACCAATTTGGGAATCATCACCATGTGGTCTGAGTTATTAAGAGCCGATGAGGTAATTTTTAACAAAATATCAGCAAGATACAACGGAGACAGGATTTTCCACTCTGGTATTTCAGTTCTTATTTCTACTTGCACAAACAATCATGTTTCATTTATTTTATGGCAGCTACATTCCTATACCCATTAGTATTTAGTTGCAAAGAAGGCAACAAAATTTAGCAACTGGAAATCCATGGTATTGAGTCGATTCTGGCTTACAGTGATAGGGTTCCTTGATGGCAACAGGTTTGGTTTTTTTTTTTTAAATCCGTGATAACTTTGGCCTCTACTGGGGGCTCGTTTGGGTTGGCTAGCTACATGGATTGACCAGGCCAGAAGTATGGGTCATGCGGAAGCTAGATATCACCCATCTTCCGTTCACCAAGCCACTCCCATAGGGCCTCCCTCCTCCCTGCCCCTGCCCCTACCCCTGCCCCTACCCCTGCCCCTGCCCTGCCCCTGCCCCTGCCCACTAGATCAAATGCAGCCATCTGAAGAAGGATAAATATAGGCACACAGACTTCTCACGTCCGGGCCATGACAAGGTCACTATATAGGAAAGGACATGACTCTGGAGTCAGACAGTGCCCAGGGGGTGAATCCAGCCCTATGGGGGCACAGTACTCACACCTCCTTTACCTTGAGCACCTCGGTATTTTCAGCTGTCAAATTGGGGGCATCATCTCATAGGGTTATTAGAAGATAACATAATAAGGTCTGGGCACATAGTAGATGTTCAATAAATCCTCTTTCCACATTCAGATACACATAAAACTTTGAGAGGCATGTAGTCACAAAGGCAAACACATGTAAATGCCTAAGGGATCACGTGTGCAGACACATGTTTTGATCCATATACGTACAGGAACACTCCACAGGCAGCCACACATGGCCCCGATGCCCACAGAGTACCCCAGGTAGCAAGTAGTAGTGGAGGAGGGTAAGCAAATCCCTCCACCTGCCCAGATTCCTCATATAAGCACAGAATCTTGCCAGTAAAAACGCTTCTCCCCAGGCCCCTGGGGAAGGGTGACTCACTCCCCGCCATTACTGGAGCTGCCCCTACCCACGTGAACCCCATGACCTCGCAACCTCCAAGGGACCCCCTTGGCATGAGCTAGAGAATGCTGTAGAGCCCACTAGAATCCAAGTTTTGAAGCCGAGAGGGTAGGAGTCCAGGGGGTGAGCCAGGTTGTGTTCAGCAAGGCCAAGTCTTGGGTGGCAGCAAGGGGACCAAGACAGGGCTGGAGGAGCTAGGGAGAGATGAGGAGGGTTGGCTGGTAGGGAAGTCCCTTGATGCTTGGAGCCTGCTCACCATACCCTGATGGCAGTCACTGCCCATTTATCCCCAGAAACCCTCTGCTGTTTCTCTCCCCCACCACCAGCATCCCCCACCACACCTGTCCCTGAAGCTCAGGTCAAATTAGTGTCCTGGGCTTTTCTTACCCACTTCTTCCCTCCTTCTGCCCTGTTCAGCCTAACTTACCCCTTACCCAAATTATTACAGCAGCTCTCTCTGGCCCCCCAGGCCCAGTCTCTCCTGACAATGAAAACTTTACACTGCAGCCAGAGTGGTCTTTCTAACACCCCCTCATCCCCAAAAGCACCACCCCTAAAATACAATGCAATGTGGGCTTGTTGTCATGTGGCATCCAGTTGATTCTGACTAACAGCGACCCTATAGTAGAACTGTCCCATAGGGTTTCCAAGGCTGTAATCTTTCTGGAAAGGTGTGTGTCAGGGTTGTATCCTTTCACCATGCCTATTCAATCTGTATGCTGAGTAAACAGTCCCAGAAGCTGGACTATATGAAGAAGAACAGGGCATCAGGATTAGAGGAAGACTCATTAACAACCTGTGTTAGGCAGATGACACAACCTTCCTTGCTGAAACTGAAGAGGACTTGAAGCACTTACTGATGAAGATCAAAGACTACAGCCTTCAGTACGGATTACAACTCAATATAAAGAAAACAAAAATCCTCACACCTGGACCAATAAGCAACATCATGATAAAAGGAGAAAAGATTGAAGTTGTCAAGGATTTCACTTTACTTAAACATACAGTCGACACGCATGGAAGCAGCAGTCAAGAAATCAAATGACACATTGCATTGGGCAAATCTGCTGCAAAAGATCTCTTTAAAGTGTTAAAAAGCAAAGGTGTCACCTTGAAGACTAAGGTGCACCTGACCTAAGCCATGGTATTTTCAGTTGCCCCATATGCATATGAAAGCTGGACAATGAGTAAGGAAGACTGAAGAAGAATTGATGCCTTTGATGGACGTGTTGGCGAAGAATATTGAATACACCACAGACTCCCAAAAGAACAAACAAATCTGTCTTGGAAAAGGTACAGCCAGAATGCTCCTTAGAAGCAAAGATGGTTAGACTTCGACTTACATACTATGGACATGTTGTCAGGAGGGACCAGTCCCTGGAGAAGAACATCATGCTTGGTAAAGTAGAGGGTCAGCAAAAAAGAGGAAGACCCTCAGCGAGATGAATTGACTCAGTGGCTACAATGATGGGTTCAAGCATAACAGAGACTGTAAGGATGGCGAAGGACGAGGCAGTGTTTCATTCTGTTATGCACAGAGTCACTGAGTCAGAGCCAACTCGACAGCACCTAACAACTACAACAACAATCTGTATGGAAGCAGATAACCAGGTCTTTTCTCCCAAGGAGACACTGGTGGGTTCGAACTGCCGACCTTTCGGTTAGCAGCTGAGCGCTTACCCATTGCACCAGCAGGGCTCCTTAATGTGGGCTTAGCCTGTTTCAGTTGAAGGACTTTCAGAACGTGGAGCCACGATGAAACCCTGGTCTCCCTGAAGAGACCCTCATTCATCTTTGGCACACCCCTGGGTACTCAGGTCTATGCTGGCACATAGTAAACTAAGTTGCGATCGAGTGAACTCCGACTCATGGCAACCCCATGTGTGCCAGAGCAGAACTGTGCTCCGCAGGGTTTTCAGTGGCTGGTTTTTTAGAAGTAAAGCACCAGATCTTTCTTCTGGGTTACCTCTGGGTAGACTCAAACGTCCTACTTTTCAGTTGGCAGCCTAACTCTTTAGCCATTTGCACCACCCAGTGGCTCCTCAGCACACAGGAAACCAAAAAACCAAACCCGTTGCCTTCAGGTCAATTTTAACTCATAGAGACTCTATAGGACAGAGTAGAACTGTCTCCACAGGGTTTCCAAGGATCAGCTGGTGGATTCAATGGCTGACCTTTCCGCTAACAGCTGTAGCTCTTAACCACTGTGCCACTAGGGCTCCCAGCACATAGTAGGTTGTCAGTAAATGAGGCCAACAGAGATCCTGAGCCACGGACCAGGCTCTCCTGCCCCACCCCTGGCTAGCTTCCACTCACATCTGGGTCAACGGAAGAAAGGAAATCTGATAAACCCATTCACACTTCACCACTCCTCCCTCCCCTCCCAGTAATTTGCATTTTCAATTCAACTCAGAGATAGTGACTGGAGTCTTAGTTCAACTGCAGAGATTTCGTCCACTTAGTTCAATAAATACTAGGAGCCTGGGGACGCACAATGCTGGAGCTGGCTGGAGAAGGATGGAGGGATTTTCTCCAGCCCTTTCGTTTTACTGACTCGACAGCAGTGGGTCTGTTTTTTTTTCTGTTTTTTTCATTTTGCAGATGGGGAAGCCGTGGCCCAGAGCAGGAAAGTCACCTGCCCAAGGTGAGAAGGTAGAAGAGCTGGGCTCTACACATATGGCACCATGATTCCACTCCACTGATATTCCTTCAGCACCTGCCTGTGCTCTTAACCCCTCCACTTCGTGCTAACCTTAAGGTAAGAGGGGAGACAGAGCCAAGTGGTGTCATCTGAGGCTCCGGGAGAGGAAGATGGAGTGGGGTGGGGGCCAGGCAGAGGAAGGCTGGTGTAAACACAGCAAGCACTAAATAAATGGAAGCTGCCTTTCTAGATACTGATGTTGCCATTCTTCTCGCTGGGAAAACTTCACTCCAAATCAGGCTTCGACTTTTGCCTTTCTTCTATCCCGAGGCTCCTTCTTGCTAGTCCTTTTTTTCTCCAACCTTATTTAGACACTCCTCTTCCAGGAAGCCTGCCCTGACCTTCCCTGACCCTACAGCAGAGCCCATGGTTTGCATGTTATTCCCGTGTCCTGTTTCTCTGTCTCTGTCTGCATTCCTGGGTGGGTCCCCTCTCCATGAGGAAGAGCTAACATGAAACCAACTGAGGCATGAGATGAGGCTGTGGATGATAATGGACTGAAGCCAGTGGAGTTCAGACCTTTGAGGTGAACTTGGTGCTTCTCTTTCTGCATCTCTCCGGCTCAGACCCTTCCAGTCTCTGTGTCTCCCTCCACCCTCATTCCAGCCCCCAGATCTGTCTGACACTCCCCCACATTCCTCAGCATGAGCCCTCTACCTACCAGTCGCCCCTGCTCCCACCCCCACATTCTCTCTAGACACTCTGCTGGAGTGGAAAAACCAGCCCTCAACCCTTTCCTGCCCCAGCTCCAGGATCGGACATGCTGATCATTCTTGTTTGGGATGGCCAAAGAGATAAAGACTGGCATGGTGTCAATCTGTCATCCCAGGACTCTCAGAGATGTTTCAGATACGACCCCTGTCCACACTGGGTGTCCATGTTGGACCCCTGCCCATCTGGCCCTGGCTGGCTCCTATTCTGCAGGAAGGAGGTGAAAGAACAGCAGCCAACCAGAGGGAGGGCAAAGGCTACAGGTCATCTTCCTGTTCCTTGACCCCAGGTGTCTCCTAACCTCTAGAGGCCCTGGGGGATCCAAGAGGGACCAGAGAAAGGCTGCATGGCTCTGAGAGTTACAGCTCAGGAACAAATGCTCTCTGAAGGGCAGACAAGGACGAGTGTCCTCTCCCCAAACACCACACAAAAAGCTGTTATCGCAGCTGTTTTTGTTTAGGTGTGTCTGGCCATCTGGCCAACATCTGCCTAGAGTTTGTCACTTAAAGACACAGCTGTGCTCAGCAGCTTTCAGTCCTAGCTCTACCGCCCACAAGCTGCGTGACCTTGGCCATCCAGGTAACCTTCAGAGCCTCCATTTCCGCTAAGTCAAATGAGGACGATAACCCTGACCTCACAGGGATGCCAGGAGGATGAAATGAGAGTCAGAATATGAAATGATTCATAAACTGTAAAATTAGACTCTGGGCTTTATATCTAATTTCGTATTCATAATTCTTTTTCTTAAAGAGAGCCCCCAAATTGTACAAGCTTCAGGCCTCACCAAACCTGGATCTGCCCTGAGCATTGTACAAATGTTAATTATTAGCGTAAGTGGTTAAGAAAAAGGACTCCAGGGTCGGATAACACAGGATCAGAACCCTACCTCTATGGCCTTCACCAAGCTCCTTAACCTCCGTGAAGTTCAGTTTCCTCATCTTTAAGATGGCAATAACACGTTCCCTTCCTGTTATCAGGAAGGGCCAGTCCCTGGAGAAGGACATCCTGCTTGATAAAGTACAGGGTCAGAGAAAAAGAGGAAGGCCCTCAACAAGATGGATTGACACAGTGGCTGCAACAATGAGCTCAAACATAGCAACAATTGTGAGGATGGCGCAGGAGTGGGAAAGGCTTCATTTGTTGTGCATAGGGTCGCTATGAGTGGAACCTACTCGATGTCACCTAACAACAACCACAGAAATGGAGATAACACCTCAGAGATCATTTTGAGGATTTAATGACTTTTGTAAAGCACTTAGCATAGTTCCCACCGTATAACTGCTTAATGCATGGTATGTTTCTCCTTATTATTATAAACTCCCAGACATTGGGGCTGAAGGCTGAATTTCAAGGGAGTGGACACTGAGGGATAGACTCCTGGACCAAAATAAGAAAGCATCTTTAGCCAAGAGAAGAATGCTCAGAGAATGATGGGTCTTTGTGCTGCAATAATGGAAATCTGTGTTAGACTCAAAGTACATAGCGACCTATTGAAGTTCCCTTCCAGTTTGATCTTTTCCCCATAACCAGACCTTTGGGCCACACCCACCTATCTCTACCCGGCGCTTCCCACTACACCTGTGGTGGCTCAGCGTCCTCACTCAGTCTCCAAACGTTCAACCCAAACCTGGATGGGAGGAGGAGACTCTTGGGATTCTGCCAGGCTGGGCCCTGAAAGCAGGAGTGACTGAGAAATGGATACAGTCTGGGCCAGGCTCCACCGCCTTGAAGTGCCATCGAAGGAGAAGCTCCACACCGACAGGTTTACAAGGGATATCCGAGGACGCAGCCCTCTTGGGAAAATGCTGTCTGGCTGCTAATTATAATTAGCAATTATTGATGTTTGGTTGTTAACACTGCTAAATATCTGTCTGGCTTTGCCGAGGGCCTATTCCCGGTCAGAGGGGTGGGCCAGAGAAATAAATCTCGACCAGGAAGTCCAAGAGGCTGGGTGCGAAAAGGAACTTCCAGAGACCGCTAGCCACGTCTCAGGGACTCACAGCGCCGCAGAGGCGACCCCAGCACTCCCGGCAGGCGCGCGCGGACGTCGGTTCCCAGACGCGCCAACGCCGGCGCTCTCCGGCGGTCAGATCGAGGTGGCTGCAACTGGAACGGCGTTTTCAGCAGTGGTAGCAGCCGCAGCAAAGCGGCGGGACAAATCCTACCTCCGGCCCCGACAGTCCAATCCATTTTGCTTGGAAGAAGACGCTTCCTGGGAGCAGCAAGGCGCGGGGAGGGGAAATCCAAGCCTTTGAGGGCCCCCGGACAGGTGTTTGGGGGGGAGGGCGGAGTCGGGGAAGGGAGGATGAGGAGGGAGGGGCGGTGCTGCCCCTTTAAGAGGCGGTGGCCGAGCCGGGATCTTTTCTCTTTCCCCGGAAGGAAAGCGGAGCCGGGCTGGGCGCGCAAGGTGGGGAGGTGCGAGGCTGGGCGTGGGAAGGCGGGGCGCGCGCGGGGGAGACCCCTCCCTCCCGTCCTTCTGGTGGTGGACCGGTCCGCCGACCCAGATCTGCTGCCGACCCAGATCTGCCGCCGAGCCCGGATCGAAGGCGACAGCGCGGCCAAGGGGGCGCGGCTGGGACAAGCTGGGAGGCCGGGGGCCCGGGGCGAGAAGCGGTGACCCTGTGTAGGGGGAGACAGGAGACTAGATCCGCGGGCGGAGCAGAGGGATCGGGGAGCGCTGACCCTGAGCGGACGTGAAGGACCAGGGCTGGGAGCAGGGAACTGATCAGTACCGCAGGCGCAACGACGCGGAGGGCCCGAGTGTCCCGGGCTGCACCCGGAGCAGGTGGAACGGGTCCTCCCTCCCAGCTCCGCTCTCTCACGCGCTTTCGCCCGGCCCCGGTCTCCCGCTCGCAGCCATGGGCCCCGGCCTGCGCCGCGCACCCGGTGCCCCGAGCCCAATGCTCTGCGCCCTCGCCTTGATGGTGGCCGCCGGCGGCCGCGTCGCCTCCGCCTTCAACCTGGACACCCGATTCCTGGTGGTAAAGGAGGCCAGGAACCCGGGCAGCCTCTTCGGTTACTCGGTCGCCCTCCATCGGCAGACCGAGCGGCAGCAGCGCTACCTGTAAGTGTGGCTGGCGGGGGTGGGGGAGGGAGTGTGTGTGTTGTGGGGTACCGATCAAGAGCGGATTCGGAACCCTGGGCCCGCATACTTCCAGGCCTGCTACCGCCGAACCCTGCGAACGGAGGGGTTAAGTGGCAGGGAGCCGGATAGCCCTCCGGCTGGTGTTGGGCGGGAAACTGAGGGATTGGGTGTGGGGTGAGGGACAGTCGTCATTGGCAAGTGCTGACCGGGCCACAACGTGCCTAGGCGGAGCCTCCTTGGCCTTTAGACCTCTCCTGAGAGCGGAAGTGGGGTCTTCGCTGCTGAGTGTCTTTCCGTTCTGTGAACCAAGCGCTGAGCAATAGCCTCTTCTTCCAGAGCTGGGAGCTGGGGCAAACTGCAAGATAAACACCTAGTGGGACCCCTCTTCCCCCCCAACACACGCACATGGAAAGTACCTATGGACATATGCATTTAAACCCACTTCCTCCGCTCCTGACACCTCGAATTTAGTCTGTGGCCACTCAGCCAGCCACACCCTCTGCAGAGCCAGACTGGAGGGCCTCCTCCACCACCACCTGGGGGTTGGAGGGTGAGATGATGGGTAAATCTGGGCGGTTGGAAATGTCAAAGCGCCCAAGCAGACCCCTTAAGGTTGTGGGGAGTAGATGAGAGAGGAGGGGCTGCCCCAACTTCTACTCATCTCCTGCCCTCCCCCCACACACAGCCAGCAGTGGCGCTCTCCCCACCAGACATCATCCCGGCATTCCACAGATTCATGTTGAATCTTCAACCCTGAGTGTGTTTGTTTTGGTTTGAAGAGGGAAATGGTGTTTTTCTCTTTCTTCTGGTCTCCTTCCCCAACAGCTGCAAGAAGAAGGAGAGGGAGGAGCTAGACATAGGGAACAGAGGGGAAGGAGATTGCAACCAGCTGCTTGCCACCCCCCCATTCCCACCACACACACACACACATACACGCACACACATGCGCAGGCACATACGAGCACACACACATGCCCAGAGGGACATGTCTAGGTCTGGGAGGTTTCTCTGCCATGGGCTTCGAGCATGCTGAGGTTGGCAGTTGGGGGAAGAGGCATCTAGAGGAGGTGAGGCTGCCCAGCGAAGGCCAGTAGTTAGGACAGGCCAGGCAGGTCTCACCCACCTCTTTGGGCTGAGTGACCTGGCAGGAGTCTACCCCTACCTGGCCTCTCACTCACTACACTGAGCTAGAGGATGTGGTCAGATCAAGGGTGTCTTAAAATTCCTCCCAGTTCTGCCTGGAGCCTGTAGAAACTGAAGGAAGCTTAGAATGTTCAAAGTCCAAGCTCTGCCACAGCCTTGGCCCCTGCCCTGCGGGCCCAGCCCCTGCCCTGCCTGCCTACCTGGACTTGGCTTCAACTCTGTCCAGCTTCTGCAGAGGCTGCAGCTGCCACACCCTACCCAGCTTGGCCCCAGCAGCTGAGATGTGGCCTTGGCCACTCCTCCATTTTTTTTGAGACCCTAAGTGACCATTGGAAACCCTGGTGGCGTAGTGGTTAAGTGCTATGGCTGCTAACCAAAAGGTGGGCAGTTCAAATCCTCCAGGCGCTCCTTGGAAACTCTATGGGGCAGTTCTACTCTCTCCTATAGGGTCGCTATGAGTCGGAATCGACTCGATGGCACTGGGTTTAGTTTTTTGGTTTTAGGTGACCATCAGCGTAAGTTTCTATATTGGTGCTCTCTCTACACCTGCCCAGAAAAAAATTTGATTTGACTTGATGCTGAATCTGCACAAGGAAGCAAAAAATCTGAGTGTAAATTATTCTGTACCCACCCCCTTTGCTGTGTGACCTTGAGCAAGATATTTCCCTTCTCTGGGCCAGTTTTCCCCAGAGGGGTTGGACCTGGATCCATATATTCCTTCCCACCTCTGTTGTTCTATGGGAGGCAACTTGACGTTGTGGACGGAGAAGAGGCTTGGGAGTCCCAATGCCAGTGAGCTGTCTGGGGTCTATCCCTAATAACTAAGCCTGAATGCCGCCGTATATCTGTGGGGGTGGGGAGTGGACAGCACCCTTTCTCATGGGGTGGTACCAGATGCCATCAGGTCGATGCCGACTCCTGGTGACTCCACGTGCGTCAGAGTAGAGCTGTGCTCTGGTTTTCAGTGGCTGATTGCCAGGACTTCCTTCTGAGGTGCCTGTGGTTGGGTTCAAGCCACCAACCTTTTGGTTAGTAGCCCAGCCCTTCACCAATCTTGATGTGGTGATGTTGTTGTTGTTATGGGCCATCAAGTCGATTTCAACTCCTAGCGACCCCATGTGACAGATTAGAACTGCCCCGTAGGGTTTTCTAGGCTGTAATCTTTATAGAAGCAGATCACCAGATCTTTGTTCCGCAGAACCTCTGGGCAGGTCTGAACCACCAACCTTTCAGTTGACAGCTGAGGTGAGAGTGTAGTTTAATAAAACAATATGTCTAAAGGGCTCTGAACAGCTTATATCTCCAGGGAGTGCTGAAGGCCCTTGTGTCAAGGCCAAGTCTCTGATGCACTCCCATTACTCACCAACCTCACCCAAGATGGTTCAGCGGAGGGGTTCTGCTTCTCTTCCTTGAGGGCTAGTGATGACAACTAGGCCTGACAAGAGCCCAAAAGGTTCTAAAGCTAATTGTTTGCTGCTTTCTGAACATCTGAGAGGCAGGCAGTTCTAGGTAAAGTTCTGGGTCCCTCCTTGGGTACCCTCTGTCTTTCCCAGTAGTGGTTCTATATCTTGGCCCATCTCATTGAATTCTGCCCCTTAGCCCTTTGCGAGAGCCAGCTGGACCAGCTGGGCATAGCTGGATTTAGCTGCAATCAGCTGTGTAGCCAGATGTGAACAGCTGCTTCGGTGCTAAGCTCAGGGGAACTAGCAAGTCAAGCTGCAGCCTCATCTTCTATTAGCCTCAAGGTTCCTTGAAGAAAGGGGGAGAGCTCAGGGTCCTGAGTAGGCTCGTAGCCTGGGGGGCTCATGGAAGGTTTTCAAGAGATGAAGGAACCCCTGAAATTATATGCAAAACCATGTGTGTTGGTGCATTCTTCTGGTGTGGGCCGTGGGGGGGCGGTGGGGAGTACAGCTTTCCTCATATTCTCTAAGACGGTCTCATTCCAGAAATGGTCGAAACTGCAGAAACGTGGACCCTCTTTGCTGCCCCATTACCTTCACCTCTGGACTGGGGCTCTCTGCCCATGACACCGGAGGCTCACCCCAACCCAGGCCCCATCGCCCAGTCTCTGGGAGTGAGGGGTGAGGAGCAGGGCTGAGGACTAAAATGCTGAGGGCTCCTGGGGAAGGAGAGGGACTATTCCTCAGGGGAGTGGTTACTGACTGTCCCCCCACCCCCCCACAGCTGCTTTGGGAATCCAGGTGTCCTGGTCTGGCCTGACCTCGTGGGCTATGGGGGATGCCTTTGGGCCCTCTCTTCCTTTCATCCCTGCCTGGAAGTGAGGGTGTCTGGAAAGACTGGGGGCAGGGTGGCTGTGGCTCCTGTAAGATGAGGTCATACCTGAGGTGGGCAGGAGCCAGACTTACCTGCTGTGCTCTCCCAAAACATGTTTCCCTGGGCACGGCCGGCACCTGGCATTCTCTGAGGCTCGTGCCAGGCAGAAATGGGCCCAGCGGCTGTGGCTGCCGCCAGAAGGCCTTCATGTGCAGTGCCCTTTCCCTTTGACCAGTCCAGGCCAAGGGCTTTAAACTGGGTAGGAGGTTGGGGAATCTAATCATTGTAGAAAAAAAAAAAGTGAAAGGGGCTTGGTCAGAACTCAACAAAGGCAGAAGAGAAATGTCCGTTGCAGCAAGAGAGATTGAGGTTAGATGACAGGAAGAACTTTCTAGGAGGTCAAATATGGGTGGAAAAAAACACTAAAGATCCAGGGAGAGGGAAAAGAAATGAAAAACAAAAAAAAAAAACAACCCAGCGTTGTTCTATTTTATCAGAGATTTGGGCCCAGGCTTTTCTCCCTTCCTCTGTCTCTCATTCTCTCTCTCCCTCCAGCTTGGTGCTTTGGTTTGAGGGCTGAGTCACCCGTGGAGAGAGGGGGCTGAGTGGGCAGTATAAGGAGGTGTAGGGGGAGGATGGAGAGGGCTGCAGTTTCAGCTACCATAGGAGCAGCCTCTGGGGAGATGGTTAATTATGGAAGCAGGATTGGCACCGAGCTGAGAGGTCCAGGATCCAAGAGCTGCCCCACCACTCTGGGACTCAGAGCTGGAGCAAGCTCCCTCCCCAACCTGCTTCCTGGCCTGGGAGGGAGGGGGCTAGAGACCTTGGAAGTAAGGCATGTGGGGGCCCACTGGCCTGAGTGCTGGGTCCTTTTTTTGCCACCACCTTTGCTTAGGCCAAGTAAACAAAAATTCTTCCCATTAGAACCACTCCAGCGTCTCCCTAAAGGGAGATGAAGGAATCTGGGAAGTTGATCTTATAGGCCATTTCTCAGAGCACCACCCACCCCAGTGTCCTCCCAGGGAGCCTTCTCTTTGGGGTGAGCCAACCTGGTGCCCTGAGCTCTCCTGGGCCCCATTCCCCAGCCTTTTCTGATTCTGCTGCTTTTTGCTGGGCTGTTACATTAGCTTTGAACTGCCCTGGGAGGAGTGATGGGGCAGGGGTGAGGGAGTGCTTTCCCGGAACGCAGAGCTCTGGGGGCTCCCTAGGGGCCAGGAGAAGCTGTGGGCCTGGAGCCAAAGGAGAGTGTAAGGAGGCAGCTGTTTGAAAGCCCTTAAGAGGTCATTTCACCCATCCCCCTGCCCCCAAGGGGCTTCTACTCCCACCCAGCCCAGCCTGAGATGGGAGAAGGTTGATCCCATTGCTTTTCTTCCTTGCTCCCAGGCCCAGGCATCGCTCAGCTTAGCCTCCCTCCTGACTGCTGATGGAGAGCTGGCTTAGTGGTAGTCTGGGAAGCCAGGTCAGCTTCTGGACTCTGGGCTGAACCAGACCCAACAGCGGGTAGCAGAGGTGTTAGTTTGCATATTAATTTACATGGTATTTGCATATCAGTAAGATCCCTCACCCCCCCACCCCCCCCCACACACCCCTGTCTGTGGCCAAGGAAACTGGACCTGACTCTTTCCAACACCCTCTTCCCCCATCCGCGCAAAGTCCTCTGGCTGTAGACCCTTTGGATGCTGGGCTGGGAGCCAGAGGGCCTTAAAGGGCCTCTGAGCGGGCCAAGTAGGAGCTAAAAATACTCTAAGGGGTGTGGGGAGGGGGGCTCCCTATGGAATCTCTGGGGAGGGAGGGGCCTAGGATATGGGGCTGGAACTTGGGCCCTGGCCCTGCGTCACACCCCATCGGTGGGCACAAAGCTAGTGCGGGGCTGGGGAGGGTATAGGCGATGAGGGCATTTATTTCAATTGAGTTCTCACTTACATCAAGCTCTGTCTGCTCAATACCCCAGGAGGCTGAGGTGGGGTGGGGTGGGGGGCTGTGCTCAGCCTACTCCTGCTCCAACAACTTGGGCTGGGCAGCTTCAACAGCCACAGGTGCAGACACTGCCATTGCATGGAAAGCCCCGGAATGCAACCTGAGCTCATTGTAGCTAGCCCCCATCTACCACTTCCTGCCAAACCTGAGCATCCCCAAGACTGACGCTAGCTAGGTGCAAGTGTCCCCCAGCCCCACTTTAGTGATAGTTGGACGTCCTTAGGCAGTGGAAGGCTGACTTAGGTCCCATCCTTTCCTCCCTGTAAACAACTGAACTAGTCTGTTCTTTTTCTCTGCTCCAGGTTTCCTAAACTGGGGGGCAGAGATTCCTAGAGGAAGTCCAGGGGCCATGCTAGGACCCATCCTGGCGCCACAAGAAACCAGAACCATGTTGGCCATGGCTTCGTAATTCCAAGGCCCTTTCCCAGAATGAACCCATTTGCTCTCCCAACAACCCTGCTGTCCCTGTTTTATAGATGAGGCACTCAAGTCTCAGAAAGGAAAGGAAATTGCCCCTTGATGCAGGACAAAGCCTAGAACCAGGTGTTCCTCTCCCATGGGCCTGGTGCTGGCCTCTCTCATGTGTCAGGCACACCAGGGGGCTGATGTCCGTGGGTGGCCAGGCACTCTCCTCAGCCCAGACAGAGGGTGATTAACTGGGCCTGGTTGGCTTGCTGGCGTCTAGCCAGCCTCCCTGACCGGCACTCCTAACACTGCCCTGCTTGGAGAAGCTGCACCCTGCTCCCAGGAATACTTCCCCAGGGAGAGGACTGAGCTTCAGATGTGAGGTGCAGGCAGAGGCCCCGCCCCCTCCCAGCACCCCCAGGCAGTGCATTCCTGACACCCAGTGGGCGGAGGCACCCCAGGCCCCAGCATGCCCAGGCCCTGTCCTGCCCACTCCTAGCAACCCTCACTCACAGGGCCCAGGCGGGAGCTGCAGGCGGGCTGTGGCTTGGCACTGCCCCAGGAGGCTAGGTCCACCAGGATGGAGATGGGGGGCAGGGGGGAACCTAGCAGAACATTGAGAGGCTGCAGAGAGAAAGCAAGGGATGGTGGGTAAATCTGGATTCTCAAATCATGGGTGCACAGCATTTGGGTGCATATTAAATTTGTAGGTCCTGGGTGATGAAAAATTTGGGAGTGGATAAGGGTAATGGTTAACCACCATGATGAACATAACTAATGCCCCTGAACTGTATATGTTAAGATTGTTGAAATGCAATGTTTTGTTGTATATTTACCATAGGGGGAAAAAAAAAATGTAGGTCCTAGGGCTCCGCTCCCAGATTCCATCCATGGGCTGAAGAACTGGCCTTTTTAACAAATATCTCAGGGATGTCTGATGCTGGTGGTCCATGGACTGTCCTTTGAGATATTATTTCAAGGATAATCCTCTGTTTCCCCCAACCCCTGTTTGCCCCTCTGGGATAGAATGGGTTACCAGGGCAATGTGGCATCCTGCTGGGGCCGGGGCCCTCAGCACCCTTGTAGGGACTTGCAGTCAGTATCCCCAAAGATGGGCTCTGGGCAGACTGGAGGGAAGGTGATAGTCCTTGCCGACCCCCACCCTCATGCCCACCCACTGGGAACTCTGCCCTGGGGCCACATTGTCCAAAGTGTCAGATGCCCACTCCCCACCCTATACCTTGTGGTCCTATCTTAAAGTGGGGGAGGAGGGTTGGACATCGCCCAGATCACTTAGGGGCCCAGGCCTCCTTGATCTAAGTCCTCAGGTGACTAAGCGAGGAAGGACCCAGGCATTGGACAACCTGCCCTACCCCCTCACGAGGTTCTCACCTCCGGCCCCAGGATTTGAACCCTGTGCCAGGATTCCTCCAGTCTTGCTGTCTTCTGGTCTACATTCATCTCAAAGGCCAAAGCATTCCTTCCCAAACCCAAATCTGAACATGTCACTCTCTTGCTTAAAATCCCTTCATGGCTCCCCCAGGGCCCTTCCGGCCCTGGCCACTGTCCCTCCCTGATGTTCCTGGCCTCCAGCTATCTCCAGGGCTCTGCAGATCCCTGAATCACCCTGCTTGCTCATGCTTCCTGGCCCTTGTACATGCCCATCCTTTGCCTAAAGTGCCCTTCCTCCCCTTCTTCACCTGGTGAACCCTAGTCCTCATCCTCAGACCAGGGCCATCTCTTTTGGGGGTCTCCCTGACTGCTCCCCTCTCATGGTGTATGTCCCGCGGGTGTCTGTTTCCTTGCCTGCCTCCCCCTACCCTGGACATTCCATGAAGTCAGGGGCTGGGGTCCATTCATCTCTGCACCTCCAGAGCCTGACACAGAGCCGAGCATAGCAGATACTCATAAACATGCGTTGAACAGTAGTTGTTTGAAAGAGACCATGTGGAGTCTGAACGCAGCCCCCATGCTTCCCCACCCGCAGGCTCCTGGCTGGTGCCCCCCGGGATCTTGCTGTGCCTGATGGCTACACCAACCGGACCGGTGCTGTGTACCTGTGCCCACTCACTACCCAAAAGGATGACTGTGAGAGGATGTCCATCGAGGAGAAAAGTGAGGGGAAGGGGCAGGGACAAGGACTGGGTCAGGAGCCTGGTGGGGTGGGCGGCACTCAGAAGAGAGATCAGGCGGGCTTGTGCAGTTTCTAGTCACTTTTTGTCCAGCTAGGAAGAGGGAGCCTGAAAGGAGAGTGGAACTGAATGGGGTTTTATGAGATTTGTGGAGCTCAGATGAATGATGGGCTAGGAAGGGAAATGGGGAGGGCTGCCCTATTGGGATACAGGGTCTGAGAGGGACCAGCTCCTGCCCTGAGGAGGCTCTGGGCACTGGGAGCATGGGGCAAGGTGCCTTGGCTCATGATTCCTCCCATGCACACAGGTGACCCTGACCATCACATCATTGAAGACATGTGGCTCGGGGTGACTGTGGCCAGCCAGGGCCCTGCGGGCAGAGTCCTGGTAAGTGGGCACTCGTCCCTGGCTCCCTGCTCCCACCCCCAGCCCTCTTCCTTGGCTCCCAGGGGCTGAGGAGGGAAGCAGAGGGCTGGAGAGGGTCTTTAGTGTGTGTGCTGGGGCCTTGGTGAGTGTCCCTATCTGTGGCTGTGTCTGTCTGTGCATGGTCTCCAGCTGTACCACTTGATAGGTGTGTGTCCCTTGCTGTCTGCATTCCTGGGAGTTGAGGGGGCAGGCAGGATGGTCTGGCATTCTCCCAGGGCGGGCACAGCCTGGGTCCTGTCTAAATCACCCACTTCTCCCTGCCACCCCCCCTCCCCCCGCCACTGGGTGCTCACCCATCGTGGGAACGAACTAAGGGAGCTGTGAGGAGGAAAGGGCAGAGAAGGCCTCAGGCACTCAGCCCTGGCCAGCGCTCCTTCCTGGGAGGCAGGGGAACGGGTGGGCGTGGACGGAAGAGGTACAGCCCTGCTGACTGAGGCTCACTTGGGTCTGCTTTGGGGGCCATTCCCTGTTGTCAGTTGTCACCTCCTGCCTGCATTCCTTAGTACAGGCCTCTGGGCTCTCAATTTGAGTCCCAG
This sequence comes from Elephas maximus indicus, assembly GCF_024166365.1. NCBI lineage: Eukaryota > Metazoa > Chordata > Mammalia > Proboscidea > Elephantidae > Elephas > Elephas maximus. The sequence goes on along the minus strand of NC_064837.1, from coordinate 43,572,628 downwards.
AGGGATGATTTGTTGTTCATTTTTTAAATTGATGTAAAATTTACATATAGCAAAATGCAGATTTTGTTCCAGTAGGTTTTGACAAATATATACTCCAATATGAGCAACATCCAATAAAGATATAGCATATTTATATCACTCTAGAAAGTTCTCTTGTGCCCCCTTCCTGTCAATTGCCCATCCCAGTAGCCATCACTATTGGGATTTCTATCTCCTTTGGACACCATTTTAAGATCCAGGTTTACATTGGTTCATTAATGCCTTTCCTAGACCTCTGTTATGGATGGTTGCCGGATGCCATTTGAGGCTGGCTCTAAATCCTAGGGTCTTTAGCAGTTGTCTGCTCAACCATCTATTCGTTCGTTCAACAAATATTTAGTGAGCGCCTACTGTGTACCAAGCACTGTGCTGGCTCTGAAGACTCAGAAGTGGTTGAAGGCAGACTCACAGTTGGAGGCAGACATAAAAAAACAAGTAAACAAGAACTAAGCCTGGTTCTGGGTTTTGCCTGACCCCAGGCTGTTTTAAGGAGCGTTGGTGGCGCAACAGTTAAGTACGCAGCTGCTAACCAAGAGGTTCAAACCTACCAGCTGCACCAAGGGAGAAAAGAACTGATGACCTGCTCCATAAAGATTACAGCCTGGGAAACCCAAGGATGGGGCAGTTCTACTCTGTCCTGTAGGGTTGCTATGAGTCAGAATCGACTCCATGGCACACAACAACAGGCAAGTTACTTAATTCTTTGTGCCTTGGTTTCCTTATCTGTTCAAAAAAAAAAAAAAAAACAGTTGCCATGGACTCGATTCTGACTTACGGCAACCCACACTACGTGGGTGTGTGAGAGTGGAACTGTGCTCCATAGGGTTATCAGTGGCTGAGTTTTTGGAATCAGCTGCTGAAACCTAAAGGTTGGTGGTTCAAAGTCACCCAATGGCTTTGTGGAAGAAAGGCCTGGAAAACTGCTTTCCATAAAGATTACAGCCAAGAAAGTCTCATGGAGCAGTTTTACTCTATAACATGTGGGGTTGCTATGAATCGGGGGTTGACTCAAAGGGAGCTAACAACAGTAACAACAGATGTGAGATTTTAGGCAGGTTACTTAGCTCTCTGTGCCTTGGTTTCCTTATCTGTAAAGTGGGGAAAATAATTGTCCCTATTCCATAGAGTTGTTAGGAGGCTTAAGAGTGAATATGTGAAAAGAGCTTAGAACTGTGCCTGGCATATAGTAGGTACTCAGTAAATGTTAGCTGCTGTGACTGCTATTAGTACTTTAATAATGGTCTTTTCATTAAGAGGACAGGATCATCAGGGATCAGAGATGCAAGTTTTCTGATCTGCTGTGTAACTAGCTCCTTTTGGACCCATGAGCCTGAACCCTCACTGATTGTCAAATCTGTAAGCTGCTCTCAAATCCAGTAACTTTTGGCTTCCCAAAAAGTGTTCCCAGCCTTCAGAGCAGATTTCTGGATTCTAGAAAGCCACACAGGCATCACTGTGGGAAGAAAGAGAAGCCAGGAGACCTCCTCCAACTCCTGCCCCACAAAGCCAGAGGTGCACAGGACAAATGAGCTGGTCCCGGGGTCCCTGCTGTGGCTCAGGCTGTATGTGTTGGGGGGCCCCCAGGTCTGCGCCCACCGCTATACCCAGGTGCTGTGGTCGGGGTCGGAGGACCAGCGGCGCATGGTGGGCAAGTGTTACGTGCGGGGCAATGACTTAGAGCTGGACCGCGGTGATGACTGGCAGACCTACCACAACGAGATGTGCAACAGTAACACCGGCTACCTGGAGACGGGCATGTGCCAGCTGGGCACCAGTGGCGGCTTCACCCAGAGCACCGTGTATTTCGGGGCCCCTGGTGCCTACAACTGGAAAGGTGGGGGCCGTGGGGAAGGGGAGAAGGAGTAGAGACCACCCAGCCACTGGGACAGCCAGCCCAGACCTTCCACACTAAGAACAGAAGAGACAGGCCCTCTTGCCAATATTAAAGCCACCACTACTACCCCTATTTTAAAGCACCTACTATGTGCCAGGGGCCTTACACATATTATCTCAATTAATCTTTATAGTAGTCTTATGAGGCAAGTATTATACCCATTTTACAGAAAAGAAAACTGAGCCTTAATTATGTAAATTGCCCAAAGCCAACAGTAAGTCATGAAAACTGAATTGAAACTCAGGTCCAGCTGACTCTAGTTTAACCATTTAAAAATGTTTTATAAAAGTAAAATATGTTCCTGGCACAACAATGTATTGTATTTCAGGGCCACCATAATAAGTTACCACACTGGGTGGCTTAAAACAGCAGAAATTTATTCTTTCACAGTTCAGGAGGCCAGAAGTCCAAAATCAAGGTATCAGCAGGGCCATGCTCTCTCCCAGGGCTCTCAGGGAATCTGTTCCATGCCTCTCTCCCAGTTTCTGGTGATTGCAGACAATCCTTGGTGTTCCTTGGCTTGTAGCTGTATCATTCTAATCTCTGCCTCTGTTGTCATACGGCCTTCTCTGTGTGTCTAAATCTCCCTCTCCTTTCTCTTATAAAACCTGTTGCCATCGAGTCAATTCCAACGCATAGCAGCACCATAGGATAGAGTAGAACTGCCTCATGAGGTTTCCAAGGAGCAGCTGGTGGATTTGAACAACCAATCTTTTGGTTAGCAGTCGAACACTTAACCACTGCGGCCCACCCTAACCCAGTATGACCTCATCTTAACTTGATTACATCTTCAAAGACCCTATTTCCAAATAAGGTCATATTTTGAAATTCCAGGTGGACATGAGTTTTGAGGGGACGCTATTTAACCCAATACAACAACTGAATAGCACAGTAGGATTTGGTAAAATAAAAAATGCTCTCTTCTCCCACCCATCTCCCTAGGTCCATTTCTCCGTGGATCCTTCTATCTATTATTTTAGAATATATAGGTTGTTGTTTAGTTTTTGTTTTTTTAGCACAAACAGAATCACAATAAACATGTTGTTCTGTTACTTTCTCTTTTCAATTATCAATAAATTCTGGGAATTTTTTTTCATATCAATATATATAAAACCAAACCCATTGCCATTGAGTCGATTCCAATTCATAGCGACCCTACAGAGTGATCTTTTTAGGGATTTCCTTGTATCAAAAAACCCATGCTAGGAACCACCACGTTACACACCGCCTCTAAGGTATCTGATGGCTCATGTTCCCTTCATCCCTTTGCCTCTCTCTGCCACACAGGTTGTGGCAACAGGGACCCTTCTCCCTTTACCACACTCTATTGTTACAGAATCAACCAGCAAAGGGAGCCTCCACATCTCTTGACCAACAAGTAGTCTGGGGTGTGGTCACAGCCCTGGGCTCTCCTAAGTCTGAGGCACAGCCGGGCCTGACCCTCTTCTCTGGTCCTGTCTTCTGTCCCCTGGTCCATCAGTGCCTTGGAAGGGACGAGGGGCCACAGAGCAGCCCCAGGAGCAGGGGCCAGGCAGGCAGCCCAGAGTTTGAGGACAGGACAAGAAGAAGATAATGGTGTGGAGTCTGGCCTCAGTGTCTAGAGAGTGAGAGAAACATCATCTAGTACAGAAAGCATCAGGCCAGGACCCTAAATAAATGTATTCCAGCCATGTCTCTATAACTAGCTGTCCATGGGACTATGGGCAAGTCAGTTTCCCTCCCTAAGCCTCGGTTTTCTCATGTGCAAAATGGGGATCATTATTCTACATCATAGAATTGTTAAAGAAGTGACTTGCAAATGGCAAAGTGCTCAAAAATAAAAGGGGTTAGTATTATCTTTATGGGGTGGGGACAACTGGACATGGTGGAAGAAAGGGGTGGTGACTGGTGCCCTCCCCCCACCCTACATCCTTGTGAAGGAAACAGCTACATGATTCAGCGGAAGGACTGGGATTTATCAGAATACAGTTACAAGGACCCAGAAGACCAAGGAAACCTCTACATTGGTGAGTCTGGTTGGGGTGGCCCATGGGTAGTAGAGGGAGAAGGGGGCTCAGTCCCTGGCACACTGGGCCCCTTGCCTTCCATGTCTAGTGTAAGAGTGAGACCAGTGGATGGGGAGTGACTAGGGACATTCAGATTAACTAGCACACATTGATTGAGCACCATCTATATACCAGGCCCTATTCTCACCACCCAAGATGCAAAGTCCCTCACCCCATGGAGCTCACAGTCCAGTGTGCAGGCAGGACTCAAGGCTGAGGTGGGGTGCCACTACTGGGCATCCACAGTCCAGTTTTTTGCCCAACATGGACTAGAGGAATAGAGGAAATTGGAAGGGAGGTCCCGGGGGGGGGGGGGTGTGGGCCCAGGGCAGAGGGGGACAAAGTTTGCTGGGTCTTTGATTGATCGCCTTCACCACATCCCAGGGTACACAATGCAGGTGGGCAGCGCTATCCTGCACCCAACGGACATCACCATTGTGACTGGTGCCCCACGGCACCAACATGTGGGCGCTGTTTTCTTGCTGAGCCAGGAGGCAGGCGGAGACCTGCGGAGGAGGCAGGTGCTGGAGGGCACGCAGGTGGGCGCCTACTTTGGCAGCGCCATTGCCCTGGCAGACCTGAACAATGATGGGTGAGAGTCCGGGGAGGCCCTCAAGGGCCAGGGAGAGAGGTGGGATGGGGGACACATGCCCAGTCTGGGGCAGGGAGATAGAAGTTTGCGATTGTTCATTTGTTTACTGACTGTTTGCAGGGATTGGCAAGTCAACTCTGCATGTTGATTTGCAATCAGACTATGGGATTCTGGGTATTTGCATGTTATTTGCATGACACCTGCATTTGCTTGTCAGTGCCTGTCATTTGTGTGGCTCTGATGGATGTGGGCAGTTTGGGTGTGATCTGTGCCCACATGGCTTCTCTGTGGCATGTTTTCTATGTGGTGGGTCATACTGGCATTTCCATGTCCTTCCCATGACCTATGGCCAGAGGTGGCATTTGCACAGCTGTGTGCCTAGCAAATCATTCCTGTTATTGAGGCCCAATCATGCTCTATATTGAGGCCCAACCTCACACTTCCATCCATTTCTTCCTTCTCTCCTGTACAGGTGGCAGGACCTCCTAGTGGGTGCCCCCTACTACTTTGACCGTAAAGAAGAGGTAGGGGGTGCCATCTACGTCTTCATGAACCAGGCGGGCAACTCCTTCCCTGCCCAACCCTCCCTCCTTCTTCACGGCCCCAGTCGCTCAGCTTTTGGCTTCTCCATGGCCAGCATTGGTGACATAAACCAAGATGGGTTCCAGGGTATGAACCAGCACCTCCCCCCAGCGCACCCACTGACCAAGCACAGCTGTGTGCCAGGCTTGACAGGGTCCACAGAGGAAACAGTATATGGTCCTGGCCCTGGGGAGCCCACAGCCATACTAGAGAGAGGACATGCAGAAGGCGCAACGTGAGGCGAGCTCAGTAGACCTGGAGGAGTTTACAAACTGCTGGGCATCGAAGACTGGGTTGAGTTTTCACAAGAGAGGGACAGTGGGGTGCCAGATGAATGTGGGATACTTGTCTGGTGTGCTCAAATCTAGCGAATGTGGAGCGTTCCCATTAGAGATGAAGCTGGAGACGTAGTGAGGGGGTAGAGATGGAGGCTGTGAATGCCATGTAGAAGAACCGGGCTTTATATTCGGGTAATGGTGGGGGTATCCAATAAAAGTTTTGGTGCCTTGAAAGTTGATTCTAGAGGAGAGTATAGGATGGGTGGCAGAGGAGCAAGGCTAGAGATCAAGAAGGCAGTAAATCAGGTATGGGATGATAAGGGCTGGGACAAGGTAGTAGGAACCCTTGATACAGAGGATGTCACCAGTACTCTGCAGGACTTGGGACCAATCATACCTGGAGTGCAAGGGGTTGAGCTTAGTTGCAATGGGAGCACCTGGCTTATCTGTAAGTCACTTCTCTGACAACCTCAACTCCCCAGAACACAGCTGAGAACCAAAAGGAAGACAGGGGAGCCTCTGATGAGCCAAAATAGGCTCCAGAATGTTTACTCAAAAAGCCCACACACTTACTGATAAAAGAGTCATTTGGTTTCTACCTAGGACCTACTTTTCCTTTACAGACTTTTCTAATAAGCTTGGCTTTCTGGTTACCTAGGCCTTTTCAGATCCTAAGCAGCAAACTAGGAGTTCAGTAAAGTTTAAGAAGATAATAAAACATCTTGGACTTACTTGTGAAAATAATAGAAAAGTGACACGTCAACAAGTAAAGGTCACTATAGTGTTGTGATTAAAATCCCAGGCCCTGGTATTAGGCAGACATGGCCTCAAATATCCTCTTCTCTACTCATTAGCTGTGTGACTTAGGTTCTCTGAGTTTGTTTTCTCATCTATAAAGTGGATACAATAGTACCTACCCCACAGCACTCTTATGGGGATTAAATGTGATGAGTGTTTGAGAATCATCTGGCAAAGTCACAGTGGGTTACACCTCCTTTCCTGACTCTGCTGGTAAATGAGGCTTTACTTTATCACAAGTAGAGCCGAGGACTTCCGGATGGAGGTTGGTGGGGGAGACGGAACGCATCATGATAAGATGCCAGGCCAGTGGTCAGGAATCAGGTTTAGACCTGGCTGTGACATTAACTTGCTGTGTGACTTTGGTTAGTCACTTCCTCCCTTCTGGACCTCTTTCCACCTATAAAAGGAGGCCACTGGGCTCTGGATGGTCCTGGTTTTAGTCCTGTGCCACAGAGCTCTGTTCCTCTCCTGATGCTCTGAGCACCGCGTGGCCGGGGGAGGTCAATGCCGTGCTAGGCTCTCTGGCTGGAGCCCAGTCTGGTCAGGGAGGTATGGGCCCAGGGTGAGCTCGTCCTCCTCTCTTCCCCAGACATTGCTGTGGGAGCCCCGTTCGAGGGCTTGGGCAAAGTGTACATCTACCACAGCAGCTCCAGGGGGCTCCTCAGAGAGCCCCAGCAGGTATGGATGGTTCTGGCATGCTGCCCCCAACCACTGGTTGGGCCTGCCTTCCTTCCCCTGTTGCCCCCATACCCTATTGGGCCTCCCTCCTCAGGCCCCACCCCAGAGCCGTCCTGCACTGCTATCTCCTGCTGCCAGGTAATCCACGGAGAGCAGCTGGGGCTTCCTGGCTTGGCCACCTTCGGCTACTCCCTGAGTGGGCAGATGGACGTGGATGAGAACTTCTACCCAGACCTGCTAGTGGGCAGCCTGTCTGACCAGATCGTGCTGCTGCGGTGAGCTGGGTGGGGGAAGGGACAGGGACAGGGGCCTGTCTCTCCAAGCCTATTGCGTGGAGTCCCATCTCTGTCCACAGGAACCTGAGGCCCAGCTCTGGGATGGGGCAGCCGGGAGGCACTGATAGCTGCCTGGCTTCTACTTTTTGTGCAGAGCCCGGCCTGTCATCAACATCCTCCATAAGACCTTGGTGGCCAGGCCATCTGTACTGGACCCCGCACTCTGCACAGCCACCTCCTGGTGAGACTCTCAACCCTGCTCTGCCCACGCAGCCTTATGAATGGGTGTAAACACTGGCCCCCAGCCACCACCCCTAACAACTCCTGAGGTCCCACCTTTAGGGGTTTGATTCTTGGAAGAAGCATTGCTCTCCTTACCTGACCTCACTAAAAAGCAGAAATTCTGGAAGGAGGTAATGGATGAAGCTGGGGGGCAGTTGAGCATAGTGGTTGAGTGTGGAAGCCCTGGACTGCCTGGCTCAAATCTCAGCTATGCCAAGACAGCAGCAGGGCTCGACTCTGGGCGTGAGGCCAGAGGAAAAGGGAAAAGGGAGGCACTTAGATGTATGGATGTAAGGAGGGCCACCTTGGGCAAATTATTATTCTCTCTGAGTCTGATTTCTCACCTGTAAAACGGAGTTAATAATAATAACCAACTCACAGGGTTCTTGTGATAATTAAATGAGATAATGTACAAAAAACCCTTAGCACAGTGTCCTGTGCCCCATAAAAATAAAATAAAATAAAATAAGTACTCAAAAAATGTTAGTTGCCAAGATGGTGATGAGGACGATAGTGGTGTCTGCTTTGTGTGAATGAGGATGTCAGGTCAGAAGGCAAAGGGAGATGGCAGGGAAGCAAGGGGGGAGGGTTGGTAGAAGGAGATCTGGACTGGGAATCAGGAGACCTGGGTTCAAGACTGGGCTTAGCCACCAATTGACAGATGATTTCAGGCAAGTCTTTCAGCTCTCTGGGCCTCAGTTTCCCCACTGGTGAAATGAGGGGTCTGGTATGACCTCTAACCCTGTTTTCTATGGCTTTAATGGGAGTAGGGAGGGATGGCATCAGGGTGCCACAGACCAGCTTTGTGCACTCCTCAGTTTTAATCCTACCAGGGGCCTGAGAACTAGGGCCTGGATATGTGGGTCCCCCCATGACCAGGTCCCCTGTATACCTCTCCAACAGTGTGCAGGTGGAGCTGTGCTTTGCTTACAACCAGAGCGCTGGGAACCCCAGCTACAGGCAAAACATCAGTGAGTGCTGGGGTGCAGGGCGAGGGGGGCATTTTCACCTGGCCACTTGCTGACTGCCCTGCCCACCTGCAGCCCTGGCCTACACTCTGGAGGCTGACCGGGACCGCCGCCCACCCCGGCTCCGCTTTGCTCGAAGCCAGTCAGCCGTCTTCAATGGCTTCTTCTCCATGCCTGAGATGCGCTGCCAGACACTGGAGTTGCTTCTGATGGTGAGGGAAAGGGTAGGGGGCAGGCAAGGACTCCACCCCCCCCCCAGGGAGGTGGACAGAGTCCCCCAGATCAAGGATAAGGGACTGGGGTCTCCCAAGAGACAGAGATGGGATGTTGGCCTGGAAGACCACAGGTCTGCCCAGCATATGGTAAAGGAGAGATAGAGCCCCTGGGGTGGCGATAGGGGCCAAAGGGCTCATCACCTCTGAGACAAGTGAGGAGTGGCGGATGCTTGGGGAGAGGTGTCCCTGAGTGGAGGCAGGCTCAGCCCCTCTCTGGGGCATCAGGGTAGAAGGGGAGAGCTCAAGCCGGGGACCCCAGGGTAAAGGGAGGCTCATCTCCTGGGGGGAGTGGGGAGGGCAGGTGGTAGAAACTCTCACCTTGGAGAGCGGGCTAGAGGGGAGTCAGCCTAACTGGGGGTTCTTTGGAGTGGGGCCCCCTAGCTCCTCCCTGGGGAATCGGGGTAGTGTGAGAGTTTAACTGTGGGGAGTCAGGGCCGGCTGGGTTCAGCGCGCCCTCCCTCTCCAGGACAACGTCCGTGACAAACTCCGTCCCATCCTCATCTCCATGAACTACTCTTTACACTTGCGGATGCCCGAGCGTCCCCGGGTGGGGATGCGGTCCCTGGACGCCTACCCCGTCCTCAACCAGGCGCAGGCGCTGGAGAACCACACTGAGGTGGGTGGGGGAGGCCGGAAAGGCGGCAGCCTCAGGGGGCTTTGGGCAGGGGGTGGGGGTGGGAGAAGGCGCAGTGGATGGTGCAGGCCCTCATGCCTCCGGCCGCCCCTAGGTCCACTTCCAGAAGGAGTGCGGGCCAGACAACAAGTGCGAGAGCAACTTGGGGATGCAGGCGGACTTCGTGACAGAGCAGATGCAGCGGCTGAGAAGGTAGACTCTGGGCTGCGCTGATTGGCCAGACGTGGGGCTTTACTGCCCAAAGGAGCTTGAAGGGCGGGGCCCTATTGGTCCGGGAGGTCAGAGGGGGACTAGGGGCGGGGGAAGATCTGAGGGGTGGGGCTTCACTGCCTGGGGCTATTTGAGGCGAGGATGTGTTAGGCTGCCCATCTCAGGCCCGAAAAGGGGCCGCCTTCTCCAGGTGAGACTAGAGGGCAGGACCTTGCTGCCCCAAAAGAGGGTTTCTTACCCAAATAGGCCTGAGGGGCGAGGTCTCATTGATCCTGGGGAGGACCCGGGGGCAAGCTTCTAACTCAGTCCGGGACTCCTTCCCCGCAGGCTCCAGTACGGCAGAGACACCCGGAAGCTGCTCCTGAGCATCAATGTGACCAACTTCCCCAGCCAGATTCGGGCTGGGGAAGATGCCCACGAGGCGCTGCTCATCGTGGAGGTGCCTCCCGCCTTGCTGTTGTCCTCAGTGAGGCCCGTGAGTGTTTCAGAGCTTAACCAGGGCTCTGCAGGGTATTTGCATCCTTATATGTATATCATTTTCATGTGTTGTCCTTTGCACTGTGCTCCCTTCCTCCCAAACCCCTCCCCAGGGGGCTTCATTGACTGTGCTACTAGGGGAGCCAGGATCTCAAGCCTCCAGGGCTTCTGACCCTGCACCACAAGGGTGGGAAGGAGGAGGAGGGGCCAAGTCCTACCTTGACAGGACCCTGACCTTACTTGTCTTCCTTTCTCAGCCCGGGGCCTGCCAGGCCAACGAAAGCATCCTCTGTGAGCTGGGGAACCCCTTCAAAAGGAACCAGAGGGTGAGCACCTTCCAGACTCCCCCAGCTCTTTTGGGTCCCAGGCTGCACCTCTGATGAGCTCTGAATCCACCTTGCTTCTGCCTGCCTCCTTGAGGAGCAAAACCAGAGTAGGGAGGGGCAGATGTAGTAGAGGATGGGGAGAAGCCCAGAGACTGGGGGTGGGGTGGGGTATGGGGCTATACACAAAGCTGGAGCAGGTGGAGGTGAGGAACCAAGTTGTGCTGAGCACCTACCATGTGCCGGGCCCTGAGTTCGACACTTTGCTTCTTTTCTATGATACAATTCTCATGACCTTTTAAGGAGGTAGGTGCTATTTTACAGAAAGCGCAGGCTTAGTAAGTTTTAGTAACGTGCCCAAACATAGCTCAAAAATAGAAGAGACGTCTCCTGATGGAGAAAAGAATTGTAGAGGGAGGCAGAGATGAGTCTAGGCAGGTGAAAGTGTGGAGATGGGTGGGGAGGTGAAGACCCCACACGCAGAATGGAAGGAAGAGGAGGCCAGAGAACCAACTCCCTAACCTAGTGTCCAGCCCTGCTTCACCCTGACATCACCCCTGCCAGACCCCAAACACCCTCTCTGCCTCCCCTGACCCTCGTGGCAGATGGAGCTGCTCATTGCCTTCGAGGTCATCGGGGTGACCCTGCACACAAGGGAACTTCAGGCACAGCTGCAGCTGTCCACGTGAGTGACCACCTGAGGCCAGGCTGGGTCAGGGCTGAGGTGTCCTGGGGCCTCCCTTAGCCCCAGCCTCAGCTGAAATGTCTCCTCCTTGCATTCCCTCACCAGGTCTAGTCACCAGGATGACTTGCAGGCAATAACCCTGCCTCTGCTGGTGGACTACATGCTCCAGGCCTCACTCAGCATGTGAGTCCTGCTCTCTCCCACCCCCACAGCCTGCTGTGCCTGGGCTGGGGCCTCCCTTGTACCCAAGGTATCTCCCAAGCTCCTCTGACACTCCTCCCTCCAGGCCTCCCCTTCCCCGGCTCGTCCCTTCCCTTAACAACAACAACCACTATCATCATGGTTATTATTACTCCTTCTATGCATTGGGTCCGAATCAACGGCGATGTGTTCGGTTCTGGGTTCTCCTGTAAAGCAGGAGAAGTGGGAGAGTCAGCCATCCTGGAGCTAAGGCTTTGGAGTGGCCCGATCATTTCTTGAGAGATCATTGTGCTCAGAATTTTATGTACATCATCTCATTGACTCCTCACAACAGCCCTATATGATGTAGCAACTATTATTAACCCCATTTTACAGGTGAGGAAACTGAGGCTCAGAGAGGCTAAAGAAGTTGCTTGAGGCCACACAGCTAGTAAGTGGCAGAGCTGGGCTTACACCAGGCCTGCCGGATGTCAGAGGAGCTTTAGTTAACCAGCCTCACTTCCTTGGTGCCCACCCCCTCTACCAGGGCCCTGTGCCTCCCATCCTGCATGACTCCAGCATCTTTCTTACCCTTAGGGTGAGTCACCGGCTACAAAGCTTCTTTGGGGGGACAGTGATGGGTGAGGCTGGCATGAAAACTGTGGAGGATGTGGGAAGTCCACTCAAGTATGAGTTCCAGGTAAGGGAACATTTGGCTTCTTAGGAAGCGGGGCGGTCCCAGTCTGGGGACTGGAAACTTCTGGGGAGGGCAATGGGAGGTTTCTTCCTGAGGCTGGGGTCTGAAGGTGGGAGGGTTGTGGTTGGTGAGATGGCGGTGGTTTTCCAGGAGACAGTGCTCATGACGCCCCTTGTGCCTGCAGGTGGGCCCAATGGGGGAGGGGCTGGCAGCCCTGGGGACCTTGGTCCTGGGACTGGAGTGGCCTTATGAAGTCGCCAATGGCAAGTGGCTACTGTACCCCACGGAGATCACTGTCCATGGCAACGGATCCTGGCCCTGCCAGCCACCAGGAGGCCTTGTCAACCCTCTCAACCTCACTTTTTCTGTAAGGACACCATCAGGGGGATCTTTGCTTTGCATCTCATTTGTATGACATCTCATTTGCATGCTGCAGGGCAGAAAGGCTAATGTCTTCCCTCATACCGCCTTGGGAGGCTGACTCTTCCCCTGCCCCGTCCTCTTCTCCCTTCCCCTGCTCCCACTTCTTCTCTCCCCAGGTCCCAGGGGATGGGCCGCCATCTCCACAGCGCAGGCGACGACGGCAGCTGGACCCTGGGAGAGGCCAGGGCCCCCCGCCTGTCATTCTGGCTGCTGCCAAAAAAGCCAAGTCTGAGACCCTACTGGTGAGTGGCCAGGTCAGGGTGGGGAGGATTGAGCCGCCCCATTACAGGATGTGTGGGCACCAAAGAGCAGGCGAAGCAAGGTGCTACTCACCAAGAAACCCCAGTCTGATATGGTGGTGTAGTCAGAGGGAAGAGACCCAACTCCTGCCCTCAGACAGCACCCTACTCTGATGGGGGAGGCATGGCCCTTGCCCTTGGGGGGCATGCAATACAGTGGACCGAAAGAAGAGACAGTGGTTCTATTCCAAACAGCCTCAGCCTGTTGGGGATGATACAACCGCTCAAAACCTTGGACATAAGGCCTGGGGAATGGGGAGGGGCAAAAGGAAGTGCAGCGTAGGGAAAGGGTGGGTGGTGCAGGGCACCCTTCGTAGGAAGGGAGAAGGAACAGGCCTGGGAGGCAAGTTGAGGCCTGGCTGGGTGGAGAAGTGGGAAGTGTTATCCCAGGCGAGGAGTGGCATGAGCAAGGCTCGGTGTGGGAGGGGCTGGCAAGGGGAGTGTTGGGGACTGGTCTCCATTTGCCTGAGCAGGGACCAGATTTCATGTTATCCGTGTCCTTGGCATCTATATGTGCTTGGCTCAAAGGGTGTGTCTTAAATGCATACATATGGATGGGAGGGGAGTCTTCGCACATGAAGGGGTGAGGTCAGCCCCTTGGGGTCAGCCATGAGTGGAAGAAAGCTTTGGAGTGGTCTAAGGTCTGGAGCAAAGAATCTGGAGACTCAGACTCTGTCACCTCCTGTGTATTTCCTGCCCACCTCAGACCTGTGCCAATGGTCGCGCCCACTGTGTGTGGCTAGAGTGCCCCATTCCTGATGCTCCAGTCATCACCAACGTGACCGTGCAGGCCCGGGTGTGGAACAGCACCTTCATCGAGGTCAGTGCCTGGGTCTGGGGGTCTCTCCTGCCACCTACCCAGGAGGGAGAAGGCGAGCCCAGGGTCACAGCAGGGCCGCTAGGATGTGTGTGGGAGAGGGACAGCACTGTGTTTTATGTGCAGTTGTGTACCTGTCACCGTGTGCACATCAGTGTTATGTCTGTGTGTCTGCATGTGGATGTGTCCATCTTGTTTGTCTCCAGCCAAACTGGCCTTCTATCATGTGTCCGTTACTCTGTCACGTGTCTGTTATTCTGTCATGTGTTTGTTATTTTCCCACCTCCATGCTTTCGCTCATGCCATTTCCTCCTCCTGGAGTGCCCACTTCCTCTGCTATCGCATGTCAGCTCCTACTCAGCCTTCAAGGCTTCCCCCCGCTGCTTCACCCTCAGTCAGCCTGGTCTGACTTTTCCAGCTAAAAATGACCTCTCCTCCTCTGGACACCCACAGAACTTTCTCTGAAGCTCCTTATGCCAGTTACCACTTTTACTCTGGGTCGTAGTTACTCATATATCGGTCTTCTCACGCTAGGCCAGGATCAGCAAACTTTTGCCTGTAAAGAGCCAGATAATAAATATTTTCAGCTTTGTGGGCTCTGCCCTCATAATGTGAAAGCAGCCAGACAATATGTATATGAATGAGCACGGCTGTTGCCAAAAAACTTTACAAAAGCAAGTGGCGGGCCAGATTTAGCCCACAGGCCTGCCCTAGACTATGGTCTTCCTTGTTTCTGCTGTACCCAGCACCCAGCATAAGACCTGACGTGCAAATGAATGAACAGATGAGTTAACAATGTGCATTTGTGTGTGGAGGAGAGGCCTGGCTGTCAGAACCTTTGGGGTGTTGTTTAAGGATGTGGCCTGGTGGGAAGGCACGCTGGGGTGCTTAGGGCCAGGAGGGAGGTCCAGAGGTGCTTCAGTTGCTTCTTCTGACTTGCTTGTACCTCCCCCCAGGATTACAAAGACTTTGACCGAGTCAGGGTAAATGGCTGGGCCACCCTGTTCCTCCGAACCAGTGTCCCGACCATCAACATGGAGAACAAGACCATATGGGTGAGTGAGTGTGCTAACAAGGATAGCAGTCTCTGGCCAGGGCACTATCACACGTTCAGTCTTGGCAGCACATTAGAACCATCTGGAGAACTTCTGGTGTCTGGATCTCACTCCAGACCAGTTAAACCTGAATCTCTGAGGGTCGGACCTGGTAATGGTATGTTTCAAAGTTCCCCAGATGATTCTACTGGGCAGCCCAGGGTCAGGAGCCATTGCTTTCGCTGATGTGAGCCACACAACATCTCCATAAAGATTAGGACTGAGGTTGTTATATCTATTTTATGGCTGAGGAAACTGAGGCCTGGAGAAATTAAGTGACCTGCCCAAAGTGACAAAGCTTGTAAGGGACTGGAACCAGGACCCACTGGTTGTCACACTCATTCTCATATCTGCTACGTACATGTGAACTTCTGGCCACAAGAAATAAAGAGAGAGAAACTGGGTAATACAGTGAAATAGAGGAGCTACCACAAGAAACTGACTGTTATTTGCAGATGATGCGATTATCTACAGAGCAAAAATGATAAGCAACCGAAAGTCCATTTTACCAATAAGAAAATTCGGGAAGTTCAGGAGCTCAAGACAAGATAAAAAATACCAGACTCATAGCATTCCAAAATGTTGGCAAGAACCAATCAAAAACATAGCACAGAGACGGGGGCGGGGGGGATGTGGGGAAATAATACATAGCAGAGAAGATCTCATTCAAACTCACCAGAAAAGTTATACAATATCTGGGAATAAATGTAACAATAAATGTGTAAGAAAGACTTAAATAATGGATGGCAAAAGTCAATATTATCAAGTCAAATCTTCCCAAATTATTCCAGTCCCAGTGGAATTCAGGGAAACTTGGAAAGAAAAAAAAAAGCTCCCAAACTTGCTTCTGCATTACACCTGGATGAATAAATGTGACAATATCACTAATAAGTTGTTGGGAAAATGTTTATGAATAGAGATACATAAGCAATAGAAATATGGACATGTGTGGCAGACTGGTTAAATATGTTATGGTAAATTTTCTATAATAAATTAATAAGGTGTAGGAAGCCAGACCAGAAAGATCAGTGGAACAGAGTAGCTTCTAAAAAAAAAAAAAGACAGGAATAATCTGCTTTTTTAATCAGTGGGAATAGAAAATTATTGCATAGTGTTTGCACATTTGGAAAGTAAAGCCAAATCCCTACCTCACACCACAAACAAAAATACCTTTGAGTTAGATTAAATATTTAAACACAGGAATTAAAACCTAATCTACCACAAGAAAATACGGACTAATTTAATAATTATCTTGAACTACAGAGAGGAGGGGTTATTAAACCCGGAAGTCACAAAGGAAAAATTTGACTATATGAGATTAATCTGTATAAAAATGTAAATCTGTATGCAGCAAAAGATACGGTAAAGAAACTGAAAGGGCAAATGATATATTGCTTTAAAAAAGTTGCAGCATATATGGGCAAGTATTAGTAGATATTTTTAATATATAAAGACAAGGGACATAAACAGGCAGTGTGCATAGGGTGAAATACAAATAACTCACTGATTAAGAAATGAAAATAAAAACAGCTACAGTAAGTCTGGTGCTGAAGAGGATGGAAGGAAATGGACAGTCCCTCAGGCTATTGACTGGAGTATAAACTGGTAAATTCATTTTGGAAATGAACTTGTGAATATCTATTAAAATTTAAAATGCATGTTTCCTTTGATCCAGCACATGGTGATATTTCCTAAGGAGCAAATAGGCCAAGTATGCAAAGATAAATAAGTGGGGATATTTAGAGCGTTGTTGGTAATGGCAGAAAATTGGAAACAATTATCTTCATGTCCTTCAGCAAGGGCTTCCTTTAATAAAAGATGATACATTTCTTACAATGATTATGCAGTCATCAGAAGAGACTAAGTCAATGTATATCAATTAACATGGAAAGAGGATGATATTAAGTGAAAAAAGAAGCAGGTTGCTGAACAGTCTGTGTCATATGCTCCTCTTTATGTGGAAGAAGTGTATATGTTTAATATATGCATTAAAGAGATTCACCAAAATGTTAGAGATAGTTATTTTTAGGTAGAAACAATACTAGGAGTTTTTTTCTTTATATCACCTGAATTTTGTAAAAAAACAAGTCATATATAATCAGAAAAAAAAATACATGTATAGCCATCGTAGGGAAAGAAAAAGAATGGTACTGTGTACCGTGTGTCCCTTGTTTTGGAGCAAATATTTACGGAATACTCACTGTCTACCAGTTTGTCTATCCTGTTAAACACGTTTAATCCTCCCCAACAACCTGTGAGGTAGGCATTATTATCAATACTCATTTTACAAGTGAGCAACAGAGAGGTTAAGTAACTTGCGCGAGGTCATGCAGCTAGGACTCAAGCTCAGGCAGTCTAGCTCCAGAACTCATGCTTTTGGCCACTCTGCTATACTATGAGGTGGGGGCATGATTATTCCCTTGTCAGAGAGCATGAAATGGAGATGCAGAGAAGGTGAAATTACTTGACCAAGGTCACACAGGCAATCAGGCGTGGAGCTGGTGCCCAAGCCCAGATATGTGCATCACCAACCCAGACAGACTCCAGCGCCTCCCAGATCTGACGCTGCTCCTCTGGAGCCACGTAAATGCTCAAGAAGCAGCAGGAGAACGGACCTGCTGATGTCAACGGGGCAGGCAGGGACTTTTTCCAGTCCCTTGGTGCCCCCTATTGGCAGTAAGTCAAACAGCAGGGTCCAGGGTGCAGCAGAGCCTGGAGGGGTGAGGATAGGATTAAGAGGGCAGAGACAGACAAGGCTTAGTTCCTTCTCTCCCCCTCCAGTTCTCTGTGGACATTGACTCTGACCTGGTGGAGGAGTTGCCGGCAGAGATCGAGCTGTGGCTGGTGCTCGTGGCTGTGGGTGCGGGGCTGCTGCTTCTGGGACTGATCATCCTCTTGCTGTGGAAGGTTAGGTGCCCAGCCCACCTCCAGGACTCCCACTCCCAGGCTCCTGCCAGCAGACCCCCACCAACTCTCCCTTCATCCTGTGTCTCCCCATCCCATTCCTCACTTCCATCTCACCCTTCCCCTCTCTCCTCCCCTCCCCCTCCACAGCTTCCAGTCTCACCCCTGCCCCATCCTCACTTTACCCAGAAGGGATGCTCCTGCCTGAGCTTATGGGGGGAGCTGCAAACTGGAAACGGGACTCCAGGAGCTCTGGCTTCTGGCCACACCATCAAGCTGGGGCCACGACCCAGGCATCCAGGCTCCCCAGCCCTAGGGCCCAGTCCATGAGTGCTGCTGGCAGGGACACCCCAGGCCCCCCCTGATGGCCCCTCCCCACCTGCTCCCCTCCCGCAGTGCGGCTTCTTCAAGCGAGCCCGCACTCGCGCCCTGTATGAAGCTAAGAGGCAGAAGGCGGAGATGAAGAGCCAGCCGTCAGAGACGGAGAGGCTGACCGACGACTACTGAGGGGGGCAGCCCCCCGCCCCTGGCCCACCCGGGTAACGCGGCCTCCGGGCCCTCTTCCCCAAGCCCCACAGCTAGCCGGGGCTCTGACTCTGTCCTGTCTGCTCCTCTTCCTTTATGGGCCCGCACTGCACCTCAGCCTGTCCCCAAAGAGGAGGCCACTCTGCCTGCCTCCCCTCCCATGCCCTTGGGGGATTCTGCCTCTCACCAGCCCCTCACTGAGCCCCTCAGGGACTTGGGACCCCAAGAGGGAACCATAAAACCTTCCTCGTGGCCACTTTGCTCTCTGGGAATTGAAAAGGCCAAGGCCAAGACTAGGCCTCATCTCTTGTAGGTCACAAGGTGAATTTCCACAATGATTCTATACTCCCATTCCCACCCCCCAGGGGAGGGGGAGGTTAGTGGAGTCCTTCCTTCTCAGAACCAGCACTTTTCCTCCAAAGCCAGGATAACAAGCCAGCCTCACTCCCCACACTGTGTTCAGGGGAGACACTCGCCTTCCTAGCCAGTCCCCCAACAATCTCTGCAGCCGCCCCTCTGTCTCCATCTGCCTCTTCCTCTCCTCTCTGCCTTCCTCAATTCCTCCTTCCTTTGGGGTCTGGGGTGGGGAACTTTGTCCTTCCCGTCTTGGCACAGGGAGATTGGGGGTTTTTGAGTCAGGGGTCCTGGTTTTGAGGACCTCTGGGTGGGGGAGGAAGAGACTAGGCACGTGTGCCCACCAGCTTGAAAGCTGGGTGCTGATGCTCTTTCTCTTCTTCCCCCAACCCCAGTGTGACTTCTTTCAGCGGACCCGCTATTATCAGATCATGCCCAAGTACCACGCAGTACGGATCCCTGAGGAGGAGCGCTACCCACCTCCAGGGAACACCGTGCCCACCAAGAAGCACTGGGTGACCAGCTGGCAGACTCGGGACCGATACTACTGACATCCTCCCAGCCCCCTCCCCCAATACCCCCTTCTTCCTATTTATCTTAAGTTATGCCCCTGACAGTCCGCAGGGGCCGTGGCCTTTGGTGGGCACCGGCAGGCTCAGGCAAGCGCACCTCCTCAAGTGCATGCATGTGTTGTCTGGCCTAGGTACCCCGCGGCGGGAGGGCTGCGGTGTGGACCTGCCAGTGCCAAGCACACTGCGGCCCTGTGCCCTGGACACGTGTGGATCCCACTATACCCAGACTGTGCTTGTGCACCAGGGATAGTGCATGGACATGTCATGCCCCCCAGCCTCGGCCTGTGCCAAAACCAAGCCAAAGGGCCTCCATCAGAGCCAGGAGGAAAAGACCCCCAATGTGGTGACACTTTCCCGCATTCGCACTGGATCCATCTTGAGCCATAGTCACTGGATTGATTCTTCTCGGGATTAAAACTACTGACAGGGAGAGCCCATTGGACCCCCAACTGCAGCTTCCCAGCACTCAGGCCAGAGAGCTGGGGGTTCTGCCTAAGGTTGTTCGAGGGGGCATTTGCTGGACCTGGCATTCTTAGACCCAAGAGCAAAATGAGCTAGAAAGAAGGTGCCCAGAACTTGCTTTCATGGGTCTCTGTGAAGCCTCTTTCCTTGGCCACTGACTGAACTTGTAGGGAATACAGCCTAAAGGAACAAGGACAGACAAACCACTGGACGCCCTGAACACGTGGTGCAGGAACTCCCCCAGGGAGCACAATAGAATCCTCAGCAGAGGGGCTGGACCAATGCCGGGACCAGGAGACATTGGAAGAGTAGAGGAGCTACCCCTTCTGATCCATCACTACCATCCTGGCCTCATGAGGGCCTGGAGAGATGCCTACAAGGTCACAGAGGGAGTGACGTGTGAATGTAGAACAGGGAGGGAGCCCTGGCGCTACCCCATCCAGCCAGCCCCGTTCTGTCCCCCACTGACCACGGGCTGGAGGCCTAGAAGTCTTCTTGGCTGTTGTTGGCTTTCCGAGCCAACCTGGCTCTGCCCCCCACCTCCCTAGGCTGCATCCTGAGGCCCATTCTAGAAATTGAGGCTGGTTCCAGAAAACCTCTCCTGACCCTGCCTGTTGGCCAGCCTCCTCCCCAGCCCCAACGCTCTTCCACGGTACTGTAGCAGGGGAGCTTCCTCCCCCTTCTTGTGCCTTCTTTGTACATAAGCTTCTCATGGCAACAAATAAACAGCTCCCAGTTTGTACATGTTGCATCCACCTCCTCCACCCTCCCCCGCTTACCAGCCCCAATTTGATTTGCGTGGCTGGGTAGATAGTGATATAACCTAGCTGATGCCAGGTGGAAAAAGTCAGGTGCTGGCGTCTTGAGAAGAGACACCAGCTCTGCTCTCAGGGATACCCCGTTATAAGAGACGGCCATAGACCCAATAATTGAGACTCAAACATAAAATGAAGGTAGAAGACCTCATTAGACGGGATGAAATCAAGAACGGCTTCCTGAAGGAGAATGGGCTGGTCCTGGGAAGAGGGGAGAGGGATAGAGGTGGCAGTGTGCAGGGTAAGGAACAGTCAAGAAGCTAGCTACTCTGCTGCAGGAAGAGGAAGACCTGGCCAATGCGGGAGGCAGGATAGGTGCAAGGGTACAGAGAAGAGCACTCTCTTCAGATGAATTCTTAGTAGAAGAGGCTGAATTAAAAGGAGAACCTACTTTCCCACCTCAGTTTTCCCATCACTATCCCTGTGCACCTTGATGAGTAGGTCAGAAGGTGAACCAGTGAGCCAAGGCTGGAAAGACTGGAACTTCGTTGTATCAATTCCCCAGCCTCCAGAAGGGAGAACTTGGAACCTAAGTCTTTTGGAAGCTCCTCTAGGAGTGTTCCAATACTGAATTTACATAGGCTTTGTGTCTGTTGACCTGTGGACCACCCACATTACAGCAGGACTAGGACCCCTCCCCACAGCTCTTTTCTTTCTGGGGTTTGTCTTGCCTCAGCTTTTGCAGTTGCACCCCACCCTGTGGGCTGCCCACGGTTTGGATCAAGCCTCGATTTGCTTCAGGCCACTTCCTGGGTTTCCTGGAGCAGCTTCCTCCTTTCTATCTCTCCACACAGGGCTCAGAGAATGGAACAAGGCTGCTTTCCCAATGACTGCCTTGTCCGAAGTTGTGCCACAGATCCTCCTAGTAATTTCCCCCCAAAGCTCTGACTTTTGCCAAGACTTCACTGAAGTCTGGAAATTACTACCCAAAGAAGTCTAGACGGGAACGCTACCTTCAGCCACTCTCAGGCCCCTCCCCAGGGCTCCTCCTGGTGTCAGCTCTTGGGTCTCCCAGCCTGCTTCAAGGTGGCAGCTGCCTGCCCTCTAGTTCCTCCCCCAGGGCCCAACTCCCAACACAGTCCCTGGTTCCCTGCTCTGCCCTCTCCCTCTCCACCGGCCCCCTCATATTCTGTACTGGGATTTCCCCCTTCCCAGAATGACTAACAGTGAAATTTCTACTTCCTTCAGGAAAACTCCAGCCCCTCCCCAGAGAAGCCAAGCACTCAGAACCCAATGATGGGAGACCTCTGTTTGTTCCCCAGAATCTGGGTTATTCATTCATTCAGAAACACACCACATGTGGATCCTTGAAGTCCAGCTCAGTCCTGCTCTTTTTTTTTTTTAATTGTGGTTAAAATGTATGTCTATATATAAAACAAAACATTTGCAGCTTCAACATTTTTTACATGTACAACTTAATTACTTTCATCATATCGTGCAACCATCACCACTATGTATTTCCAAATTTTTCCATCACCTTAACAGAAACTCAATGCCCCTAAGGAATGACTCCCACTTCCAGCTCCCTCCAGCCCCTGGTAACCACTAATAAACTTTGGTCACTATACCTTTGCCTATTCTGGATTTTTTTTGGTAAGTGGAATCATATAATATTTGTCCTTTGTGCCTGGCTTATTTCACTTAGCATAATGTTTTCAAGGTTCATCCATGTAGCATATATCAAGACTTCATTTCTCCTCCTGGCTGAGTAGTATTTCACTGTATGTAAGTACCACATTTTGATTATTTATTCATCTGTTGGACATTTAGGTTATTTCCACCTTTTGGCTGCTGCGAATAGTGCTGCAGTGAATATCGGTGTACAAGTATTTGCATCCTTGATTTCAATTATTTGGGTGTATACTTATGTCTTAAGCTAGGTTCTCTAGAGAAGCAAAACCAGTGAAGTGTGTGTGTGTGTGTGTGTGTGTGTGTATACGTATATATGTATGTATGTATGTACGTATATATGCAGAGTCAAGGATGTGACTCACTCAGTTGTACAGGATGGAAGTCCCAAGTCCATGGGTCAGGCTGGAGGTGTCTCTCGACTCATATAGCTGCAGGGGCTGTCAAACCTGGTGAACCCAAGATCCAGACCATGGAGGCTGAAGAATCCCAAGGTGGGCAGGCAAGCTGCTGGCTCCAGCCTCGAGAACAGCAGGTCAGATGATCAGGAACCAGCGCAGGATTGAGACTGAGCAAAAGCCTGTAAGCCTTGCCAGAAAGTCCGCCTATATTGGATGCAGACCACACCCCAAAGGAAACTCACTTTCAACTGATTGGCTGCTCACAGCAGATCCCATCATGGAGGTGATCATACTACATAAGATATCATCATCATAGAGGTGGTTATTTCATTATATGACTGACCAACTATATCATAATTACCAAACTACTGAGAGTCATGGCCCAGTCAAGTTGACACACAGCCTTAATGATTACAGTCCACCACTTGTCAACCTGGCACCTGTACACATCTCCTTAAATCATACATAATCTCTGAATAAAGGAAATTATGAAGTCATACTTGCACCTAACATGATACAAATAACACGCATACAACTAAAAACACACTAGCCTTGTTTACATCTTATATTTTATAAGTAAAGAAAAAAAATACTTGGTGCATGCATACAAGGAAGAAATACTCATAAGAATTATAGTCGTCATTTCTGCAGCTGGTCACATGGTTGTAACTGGTATTTAGAACTACCTTCTTCCACCACCCATTCCCTATTCCCTTGCCCTCGGCAAGCACCTCAGTTGGTCATGGTTCTTTGCCTGGTGGGGTGACCCAAACCTTCATTCCTGAAGGGTCTAGGCCCTTAGTAGTCATATCAGAATTAGGTTGCTGTAGTTTTCCATTGACTTTAATCACAGGGCATGGTAGTCCTAAGAGATGCCCTAAGGGATCTTCTGTATTCCAGACATACTGTTCTTTACTTCCATTAGGTAATATCAATCCAATTTCCTCTAGGTTATCAGGATCAATCACACCAGCCAATATGGTAACTCCCTTCTTTGCTCGTTGATCCAGAGACATAAGGAGCTCAATGTGGCCAAATGGCATTATTAACATTCAGTTCAATGAACTCAGTGATGTGTCTCCAGGTGAGAGCATTTCTCCTTTTGGAATTAAGATCTCTAGACCTGCACAGCATAGGGTCGTAAGTACACGAAGCAAAAATTTTGTAAGTGGGTCACTAGGCGTAACAGTGAGTGGTGCCACTCCCATTTCCACCCCTTGAATCCTTGACCCATGAATCCTGGCTATGGGAGAAACAGCACCATATATTTGACGCTGGTTTCGAGCATATACAACCTCTTTGAGAACATTGCCCCAACCCTGCCAGGCACTGCCACCTAGCTGGCACTGTAATTGTGTCTTTAGAAGGCCATTCCATTGTTCTATCAAGCCAGCTGCTTCAGAATGAAAGGGAACATGGTAAGACCACTGAATTCCATGAGCATGGGCCCATTGCCACACGTCATTTGATCTGAGGCGATGCTATCTGGAATAACATGGAAGTGGTTAAGGCATTCTGTAAGTCCACCGATGGTAGTTTTGGCAGAAGCATTGCGTGCAGGGAAGGCAAATCCGTGTCCAGAGTAAGTGTCTATTCTAATAAGAACAAAACACTGCCCTTTCCATGATGGTAGCAGTCCAATGTAATCAACCTGTCACCAGATTCTTGGCTGATCACCTCAAGGAATGGTGCCATATTAGGGACTCAGTATTGGTCTCTGCTGATGGCAGATTGGGTGCTCAGCAGTGGCTGTAGCAAAGTCTGCCTTGGTGATTGGAAGTCCATATTGCTGAACCCATGAATAACCTCATCCCTGCCACCATGACCACTTTGGTCATGAGCTCATTGGGCAATGACGGGAGTGGCTGGAAAAGAGGATGACAGGTTTTCACAGAACGTGTCATCCTATTGACTTGATTGTTAAAATCTTCCTCTGTTGTGGTCATCCTTTGGAGAGCATTCACATGAGACACAAATATCTTCACTTCTTTGACCCATTCAGAGGGGTCTATCCACACACCTCTTTCCCATATCTCCTTGTCTCCAGTTTTCCAATCATGTTCCTTCTAAGTCCCTGATTATCCCGCCAAATCATTGGCCACAGCTCATGAATTAGTATACAGTTGCACATCTGGCCATTTCTCCTTCCAAGCAGAGTGAACAACAAGGGTGCACTGCTTGAAGTTCTGCCCATTTAGAAGATTTCCCTTTACCGCTGTCCTTCAGAGAGTTCCCAGAAAGGGGCTGTAGTGCCGCAGCTGTCCACTTCCGAGTAGTGCATGCATATCGCACAGAACATCTGTAAGCCAGGCAAAAGTTTTGTCTTCCTCAGTCAACTGATCATAAGGAACTCCCCTTGAGGCCATAGGTGCAGACTGGGAGATGGATGGTAATGTGTCAAGTGGAGACCACGGGTATTTGGGTCACTTTGTCAGGCAACTTTCTTGTGCCTTCAGGTCCTACTCAGAGGATCTTGTATATATCACTTCCATTTAATGATGGAGCCCTGCTGCACACATCCAACTTTATGGCTCTGTGAGTCAGACAACACCCAGTCCATGATGGGCAGCTCAGGCTGCATGGTGACTTGGTGGTGCATAGTTAAGCTTTCAGTCTCTACTGAAGCCTAGTAACAAGCCAAAAGCTATTTCTCCAAAGGAGAGTAGTTATCTGCAGAGGATGACAGGGCTTTACTCAAAAATCCTAAGGATCTGTACTGTGATTCATCAATAAGTGCCTGCCATAGACTCCACCAGCATCTCTATCTGGACTGACTGACACTTCAAGTGCCATTGGATCAGCTGAATCATATGGCCCAAGTGACAGAGCCACCTGCATGGCAGCCTGACCTGCTGAAGAGCCTTCTTTTGGTCTGGGCCCCACTCAAAACTATCAGCTTTTAGAGTCACATGATAAATAGGCCGAAGTAGTACACCCAAATGAGGGATATGTGACCTCTGAAATCCAAAGAGGGTCACTAGGCTTTGTGCCTCCTTTTTAGCTGTGGGAGGGGCCAGATGCAATAACTTATCCCTCACTTTAAAAGGAATATGTCAACATGACCCACACCACACCACAGGACCCCTAGAAATTTCACTGAGGTGGAAGGTGCTTGAATTTTTGTCAGATTAATTTCCCACTCTCTAGCATAATTACACCTCAACATAAAGAAAACAAAAATTCGCACAACTGGACCAATAAGCAACATCATGATAAACCAAGAAAATATTGAAGTTGTCATGCATTTCATTTTACATGGACCCACAATCAACACTGATGGAAGCAGCAGTCAAAAAATGAAATGACACATTCCGTTGGGCAAATCTGCTGCAAAAGTCCTCCATAAAGTATTAAAAAACAAAGATGTCACCTTGAGGACTGAGGTGCACCTGACCTAAACTGTGGTGTTTTCAATCACCTCATATGCATGTGAAAGCTGGACAGTGAATAAGGAAGATGGAAGAAGAATTGACGCCTTTGAATTATGGTGTTGGCGAAGAATACTGTGTATTCCATGGACTGCCAGAAGAACAAACAAATCTGTCTTGGAAGAAGTACAACCAGAATGCTCCTTAGAAGTAAGGATGGTGAGACTTTGTCTCACATACTTTGGACATGTTTTCAGGAGGAACCAGTCCCTGGAGAAGGACATCATGCTTGGTAAAGTAGACGGTCAGTGAAAAAGAAGAAAACACTCAAAGAGATGGATTGACACAGTGGCTGCCACGATTGGCTCAAGCATAACAACCATTGCAAGGATGAAACAGGACTGGGCAGTGTTTCATTCTGTCGTATATAGGGTTACGATGAGTCAGAACCAACTCAAGAGCACCTAACAACAACAACAGAGCACAAAAAAGTTTTACCAATAAGTCCAGAGTCATTGACACTTCTACCTCAATCTGCATAATGTCATCATTTTGCTTGTGTGATGTCTTGTGGAAGAGAAAGGTGATCAAGGTCCCTGCGGACTACATTATGACATAGGGCTGGAGAGTTGATATGCCTCTGAAGTAAGACACTGAAGATGTATTGCTGGCCTTGCCAGCTAAAAGCAAACTGTTTTCGGCAGTCCTTTGAAACAGGTATGGAGGAAAAAAGCATTAGCCACATCAGTAGCTGCATACCAGGCACCAGGAGATATATTAATTTGCTCAAGCAATGAAACTACATCTGGAATACCAGCTGCAATTGTAGTCATCACCTGGTTAAATTTTCGATAATCCACTTTCATTCTCCAAGATCCTTCTGTTTTTTGCACAGGTCAAATAGGCAATTTGAATGGGCAGGTGGTGGGAATCACCACCCTTGAATTCTTCAAGTCCTTGATGGTGGCAGTAATCTCTGCAATCCCTCCAGGAATGCAGTATTGCTTTTGGTTTATTACTTTCCTAGGTAAGGGCAGTTCTAATGACTTCCGCTTGGCTTTTCCTACCATAATAGCCCCTACTCCACTTGTCAGGTATCCAATGTTGGGGTTCTGTCAGTTGCTGAGTATATGCATTCCAGTTTTGCATTCTGGAACTGGAGAAATCACTACAGGATGAGCTCAGGGATCCACTGGACCTACTGTGAGACAGACATAGCTAGGACTTCATTAATAACCTGGCTTCCATATACGCCCGTGCGTCTGTCAGTTTATCATACTGCGGGGGCTTGTGTGTTGCTGTGATGCTGGAAGGTATGCTACCAGTACTCAAATACCAGTAGGGTCACCCATGGCGGACAGATTGCAGCTGAGCTTCCAGACTAAGTCAGACTAGGAAGAAGGAACTCATGGTCTACTTTTGAAAAGAATTTAGCCAGTGAAAGCCTTATGAATAGAAGTGGAACATTGTCTGATATAGTCCCGGAAGATGACCCCTCAGGTTGGAAGGGAAGAGCTGCCTCCTCAAAGTAGAGTCAACCTTAATGATGTAGATGGAGTCAAGCTTTCAGGGCCTTCATTTGCTGATGTGGCATGACTCAAAATGAGAAGAAACAGCTGCAAACATCCATTGACAATTGGAACCCAGAATGTACGAAGTGTGAATCAAGGAAAATTGGAAATAATCAAAAATGAAATGGAATGCATAAACATCAATATCCAAGGCATTAATGAGCTGAAACGGACTGGTATTGGTCATTTCAAATCCAACAATCATATGGTCTATTACGCTGGGAATGACAACTTGAAGAGGAATGGTGTTGCATTCATCATCAAAAAGAACATTTCAAGATCTATCCTGAAGTACAACGCTGTCAGTGACAGGATAATATCCATATCCCTACAAGGAAGACCAGTTAATATGACTATTATTCAAATTTACCCACCAAACACTAAGGCCAAAGATGAAGAAATTAAAGATTTTTACCAGCTTCTGCAGACTGAACTTGATCGAACATGCAATTAGGATGCACGGATAATTACTGGTGATTGGAATGTGAAAGTTGGAAACAAAGAATAATCACTAGTTGGAAAATATGGCCTTTGTGATAGAAACGATGCTGGAGATCACATGATTGAATTTTGAAAGACCAACGACTTCTTCATTGCAAATACCTTTTTTCACCAACATAAATGGCAACTATACACATGGACCTCACCAGATGGAATATACAGGAATCAAATAGACTACATCTGTGGAAAGAGATGATGGAGAAGCTCAATATCATCAGTCAGTACAAGGCCATGGGCTGACTATGGATCAGACCATCAATTACTCATATGGAAGTTCAAGTTGAAACTGAAGAAAATTAGAACAAGTCCAGGGAAGCCACAGTACGACCTTGAGTATAGCCCACCTGAATTTAAAGACCATCTCAAGAAGAGATTTGAAGCATTGAACACTAATGACTGAAGACCAGACAAGTTGTGCAATGACATCAAGGACATCATTCATAAAGAAAGCAAGAGGTCATTGAAAAGACAGGCAAGAAAAAAAGACCATGATGGATGTCAGAGGAGGCTCTGAAACTTGCTTTCAA
The DNA here is from genome assembly GCF_024166365.1 of Elephas maximus indicus. Lineage (NCBI taxonomy): Eukaryota > Metazoa > Chordata > Mammalia > Proboscidea > Elephantidae > Elephas > Elephas maximus. The sequence continues at coordinate 43,544,451 of NC_064837.1, read as the reverse complement.
GTGTCAAGCGGCTAAAGCAAAAGGAAGAAATGATGAAGTAAAAGAACTGAACAGGAGATTTCGAAGGGTGGCTTTAAAAGACAAAGTATTATGATGACATGTGCAAAGACCTGGAGATAGAAAACCAAAAAGGAAGAAGAGGCTCAGCAATTCTCAGACTGAAAGAACTGATGAAAAATTCAAGCCTCGGGTTGCAATACTGAAGGATTCTACAGGGAAAATATTAAATGATGCAGGAAGCATCAAAAGAATTGGTTGATGTTTCAACCATTTCAGGAGGTAACATATGATCAGGAACCAATGGTACTGAAGGAAGAAGCCCAAGCTGCACTGAAGGCATTGGCAAAAAACAAGCCTCCAGGAATTGACTAAATACCAATTGAGATGTATCAACAATCAGATGCAGTGCTGGAAGTGCTCACTTGTCTGTGCCAAGAAATTTGGAAGACAGCTACCCGGCCGACCAACTGGATGAGATCCATATTTCTGCCTATTCCCACGAAAGGTGATTCACCCGAATGCGGGAATTATTGAACAATATCACTAATATCACATGCAAGCAAAATTTTGCTGAAGATCATTCAAAAGTGGCTGCATCAGTATATTGACAGAGAACTGCCAGATGCTGGATTTAGAAGAGGACGTGGAACCAGGAAATCGTTGCTGATGTCAGATGGATCCTGGCTGAAAGCAGAGAATACCAGAAAGATGTTTACCTGTGTTTTATTGACTATGCTAAGGCATTCGACTGCATAGACTGTGACAAATTATGTATTACGTTGTGGAGAATGGAAATTCTGGAACACTTAATTGTGCTCATGGGGAGGAATCTGTACACGGATCAAGAGGCAATTGTTCAAACAGAACAAGGGGATACTGCACGGTTTAAAGTCAGGAAAGATGTGTATCAGGGTTGTATCTTTCACCATACCTGTTCAATCTGTATGCCGAGCAAATAATCCGAGAAGCTGGACTATATGAAGAAGGATGGGGGGTGTCAGGATTGGGGGAAAACCCATTTACCTACATTATGCAGATGACGCAACCTTGCTTGCTGAAAGTGAACTTGAAGCATTTACTGATGAATATCAAAGACCACAGCCTTCAGTATGGACCATACCTCAACATAAAGAAAACAAAAATCCTCACAAATGGACCGATAACCAACATCATGATGAATGGAGAAAAGAATGAAGTTGCCAAGGATTTCATTTTACTTGGATCCACAATCAACATCCACGGAAGCAGCATCAAGAAATCGGAAAAGATGCATGGCATTGGGCAAATTGTTGAAAAGCGAAGATGTCATCTTGAGGACTGACCCAAGCTGTTGTGTTTTCAATTGTCTCATACGCATGCGAAAGGTGGACAATGAATAAAGAAGATCAAAGAAGAATTGATGCCTTTGAATTGTGGTGTTGGCGAAGAATATTGAATATACCACGGACTGCCAAAAGATCAAACAAATCTCTCTTGGAAGAAGTACAACCAGAGTGGTCCTTAGAAGCAAGGATGGTGAGACTATGTCTCACATACTTTGGACATGTAATCAGGAGGAATCAGTCACTAGAGAAGGAAATCACTGAAAAAGAGGAAGACCCTCAATGAGATGGATTGACACCGTGGTTGCAACAATGGGCACAAGCATAGCAACAATTATGAGGATGGTGCAGGACTGGGCAGTGTTTCATTCCGTTGTGCATAGGGTCACTATGAGTCAGAATCGACTCGACAGCCCCTAACAACAACAACAACCATATACCCCCACTCTGACTGGTGGGCCCAGTGACATACTGAGTCTCCTGGTATTAGTGTCCGTTGAGAGCTAGTATCCAGTAATCCCTGAAAAGTCTATTTCCTTTTCCCCAACGAACAGTAATTCTCGTAAAAGGCCATAGATCCCTTTGGAAAAGGCTGGAAGAAAGATTAACAGTACAAATTTTTAGCAGTGTAGTGGGGTCCTTCCTCAAGGGAACCTGGCCCCCCCTTCATTTAAGGGGTTTTGGGTCTTCAAACTTGCTCAAGTCTGGGAATTGATTAAAGAGCCGTGACTCTCTATTCTGACAATTCGAATTAGACTGCTGTTCGCTTGACCTAGAATTCATTTGTTTGTACGGATCAAGTAAATATTTCGAAGATTTCCTACCTATTTCACACTTAGGGACACCATGACCAAGTAGCCCACGCCAGAAGTCCATAGGAGCCAGGCTATTCTGATTACTGCTTTGGCTCCATGGTCCATTACGGTAACCATGCCAACCTTGTCTTTGTTGATTGAGCGACACCACTTGGCCCCAACCACCACAAGGTCTAATCAGCCCCATTGTAGTTAGGTGTTTTAACTCAGCTAGGGCAATTCCCACTGTCAAATCTGACTTACATAAAATAGCAATCACAGCAGTCTTTGAGGATGCTGGGGCTCCCCTTCACAAATTTGTTCCTCACCATTGTGGTAAAAGATGTATCCTCTGTGCACTCCATGTGTGGGTCTGTGGGTCTAACCTGATAAATCCACTCTAGCATGCCAATTTTCCTAATCCTGTGGATTCCTTCTTCTATAGTATGCCAAGGCAGGTTTGGTACTTCAGCTTGATTTAGTGTAGGCCACAGCATAATCCACGCTTCAGTAACGCAACCAAATAAACTATTAGATCCTTTCCTAACCTCTTGAGTTGAAACATTTAATGAAGTATCTGTACTTAGTGGGCCCATATCAGTAAATTCAGGCTGATCCATCCTTATCTTCCTTGCACCATTATCCCACACCCTTAATAGCCATTCCCACTCATATTCCCTAGGTTTCTGTTTGTACCCATTAGAAAAGTCAAGCAGTTTTTTTGGAGTGTTGCGTACCTCCTCCTGGGTCACACTTTGTACTTCACCTTTTGGGGTTCCCTGGGAATTTAGCCTAGAAGCCAAAATGGATGGTGGGGATATGTTTTGGGAACATTCAGCATTGTCTTGTAAGGCATCTGCCTCAGGCAACACCCCAGGCAATGACTCAGACAAAGTCTCTTCCGATGTAGCTGGGTGAATCTCAACAAATGGCGGTGGAGAGGTTAATGGTTTTACCAGAGAAGGTGGCTTATCGGATAAAGATGGAGTAATTGCTTCAAATGGGAGTGGGAGGGCTAGTTCTGTTAGCAGGAGTGATTCAACCAAATTTAGGGGCTCAGGGTCCCCAGCTTCCTGATTATCTGCCCATATGTCCCCATCCCAACTTTCAGCATCCCATTTCTGACCAATCAATGCCCTCACCTTAACTTCAGACATCACTTGAGGTTGGGAATTCAGTTGGTGTTGTAATTAAGCCACTTTTACAATAAAATTCTGGGCTTAGTTTTCGGCAATATCAGCTCTATCCTACAGGAAATAAAGTTTTCTTTCAAGACACAAGTGGAAACTTTGAGGTCGTTTATGCAGCGCTTGAGCTTCGACTCTGAGCCCCTGAGCTCATCCCTTTCTTTTACTACTTTGTCTAGAGAAAGTAGGACCAACCAACGAGCTTCCTTATACTTCTCATTATGACAAAATTGTAGAGAGGTACAAGCATGTGATGACCCTGAGCCTCACCTCTCACCAATATGTGATCTATTGGTGGTGATATTTTGCCTATTTCTATTGCCACCTTACGCCATGGATTAGCAGTGCCCTCTTTACCACCGGAAGCAGGGTCATCAATGTCTTTAAGACTAACCAGACTTGAGAATCAATTTAGAAAACTCATCCTTACAATTTTGTTTCTCTAGAACCACTCTCAGCGTCTTATGCTGGGCTCTCTAGAGAAGCAAAACCAGTGAAGCATCTGTCTGTACATAGATAGAGAGAGGGCTTTATATCAAGTAAGTGGCTCATGAAGTTGGAGAGGCTGGAAATCCCAAGTCCATGGGTCAGGCTAGAGGTTTCTCCTGACTCACATAGCTATAGGGGCTGGTGAACCCAAGATCGAAACCACAGAAGCTGACGAACCCCAAGATCGGCAGGCAAGCTGCTAGCTCAAGTCCGAAGAACCGGATGTCAGGTGAACAGGAGCCAGCTGCAGGATCCAGAGCGAGCAAAAGCCTAAGAGCCTTGCCAGAAAGTCCATCTATATTGGATGCAGGCCACAGCCCCAAGGAAACTCCCTTTCAACTGATTGGCTACTCACAGTAGATCCCACCATGAAGAGATCACACTACATAAGATTTCATCATGGAGGTGATTATACATCATTATACAACTGCCAAACTACATCATAACTGCCAAACCACTGAGAATCATGGCCCAGCCAAACTGACACACCACCTTAAAGATCACAGTTGGGATCATTGGATCATATGGCAATTCTATGTTTAACTTTTTGAGGAACCACCAAACTGTTTCCCACAAGTCCTGTTCTTTACAGTCACTTCTGAATGAAGCCTGAGCCTCAGTCTCCGCATCTATAAAATGGGGATAATAACAGTACAATAGCACTGTCTTGAGAATTAAATGAGATAATGTATGCAAACAGTGCCTGGCTCATAAGTTATTATCCATTCAGCTAAGAGTGTCTTCCATTGTGAAGCCTTGTGCATACAACTCTGTGTTAGCTCTCACCATACTCTGTTGTACCTACTTACTTACTTATGCAGCTGTCTTAGTTATCTGATGCTTCTATAATGGAAATACCACAAGTGGATGGCTTTAACAAACAAATTTATTTTCTCACCGTTTAGGAGGCTAGAAGTCTGAATTCAGCATGTTGGATCTAGGGGAAGGTTTTCTTTCTCTGTTGGCTCTGGAGGCAGGTCCTTGTCTCTTCTGAGCTTCAGCTCCTGGGCAATCTTCATGTGGCCTGGGATCTCTCTTCCCCAGTCTCTGCTAGCTTGCTTTTAATCTCTTTTATATTTCAAAAGAGAATGATTTTAGACTAACCTATCCTATTAACATAACAAAGACAACCCATTGCCAAATGAGATTATAACCACAGGCATAGAGGTTAGAATTTACAACACGTTTCTTTTTATTTTTAGGAGACACAATTCAATCCGCAACAGCAGGTATCTCCCAAACTGAGCGCTTGAGGAGAAAGACCATGTTCTAATCCTGCCTGTGTTTCCTGTTCCCAGGAAAAAGCCTAGCACACATTAAAAACCAATTGCTGTGGGGTCGAGTCCTAATCATGGCGACCCCATGAATGTCAGAGTAGAACTATGCTCCATAGGATTTCAAGGGCTAATTTTGGGGCAGTAAATCGCCAGGCCTTTCTTCCGAGGCACCTTCAGGTGGACTCGAACCTTCAGCCTTTGGCATTTGGTAAGTGCGGGCAGAAGACTGAACCCAGGAAAGATGCTATCAAAGTGTTGACCCCTTGGCCCAGTACAGGATATACCACGTTGGACCTCAAGAGGGCCCTGTATGTTCCTTACAGAGAGGCGGGGCTGCTGGGAAAGGAGGACCCAGGGAGGCCGGGACCAGCACAGGCTTCCCCTTCGGCCCCAGCACGAATCATCTCCCGGTACCTCTTTTTAAGGAATCCCAGTGCGAAGAGAGTCGCTTTCTCAGCTAGATGTCCAAAGATTCCTGCTCGGTCAAATGAGCTAGATAATAATGAAAATGTTTTGAAAACGGCACACGTAGACGCTAGCTGTTAGGGCTTTGACTCCGTGTTTTTCAACTGGAGGAGGCGCTTGGATCTTTGTGGAAGTGGGAGGGCCGTATGTCTATATGAGGGATTAATGTAGGCTCGCATCCCGGTTCAGAATTTTGCAAATAATCATCGTCTGGGTCACCGTCATGGAAACTGTCCAAGAAGACTGATTGCTGGAGGGTTGGGGAGAGACTAGGGACCCACAAGACCCCCTCAGGGAAAGTAGGGAGAGATCAGGACAGGTGAAACAAGCACCTTTGCGAAGAAAGTTTAGTTGGAAGCTACCTGGACAATTCAGAGAAGGAAAGGGTTAAAATGAGCCGACAATTGGTGGAGATTTGGGGAGGGAGCAAGGGAAAGGGAGGAAATTGGAGGGGAAAGAAATTAAAAGGCTCGAAGGACCTCTGGGAAGAAAGGAGTTAACCCAGCCTCCGACCCTAGAAGGAAAGGGAGGAGTTAAAGATCAGAGGCGGACTGGCCGCGCCGCCCTCCGAAAACAACAGGCCGCCGCGGGCTGGGACGGGGTTAAGCAGGCGGGCCCAGAGGGAAGCCACGTGCCGGAGCGGAATGTTAGTGGTTCTCCCGTAGTTGTTTGCACATGGCCATTGGCGACGTCGGGGCGCCACAACGAGCCGATTGGCTGGGGTTCAGAGGCCCCCCCCGGGCCAGGGGAAGCTGGCGGCCGAACCGGGTTGCTGAGGCTGGCTGGACCGGGCTGGGCCGAGCCGAGCGCGACAGCTACGCGTGCTGTGACAGAGTCGGAACCCGAGCCGCGGCCGCCGCCATGCGCTGGGTCCGGGCGCTGCTGAAGAATGCCTCCCTGGCAGGGGCGCCCAAGTACATTGAGCACTTCAGCAAGTTCTCCCCATCCCCGCTGTCCATGAAGCAGTTTCTGGACTTCGGTACGGAGAGGCGGGAGGCAGCTGGCACCGGGGCACCGAGAGGGGCAGCCGGGGGATGATTTGGGGGTGATTGGAGGGGTCTAGACAATGAAGGATTAACGAGGAGGAGAAGAGAGGCCCTGAGTGACGGAGGAGGGTTGCTAGGAAGGGTACAGGCAGGAAAAGGTTAACGGGGAGGAAAGGGAAGACCGAGGCATGAAAGGGTTAGGGGCGCCCCAGCTGAAAAGAGACTGTGAACTGAACTACTAATGGGAAGGGGGAGGGGGGAGGGCACTGAGAACGATGGGTCCAAGGTTTCTTCCTGGGCTTTGTGAGGGGTCTTGGGGAGTAAGGGACGGGGGAGGGGGGGCCATTAGGGTAGGAAGGGAGTAAGGTGACATTCTAGCACTAAAGGGTTAATGTGGCATTATGATGACTCTAAGAATGGGGGATAGAGAGGAAATGGGGGGTGCTAGTGGAAGTAACAAGGAAGAGTTGGGGAGGGGTAGCCATCTGGAAGGAGGAGACCTGGGCTGGGCATGGAAAGGTTAGACATTCCTGGATAGACTGAGAGAAAAGCAGGGAGCAGTTGGAGAAGGGGGCTCTCTCAGAAGAAGATGCCAACCAGAGAGGGAGCTCCTGACCAGTAAACCCAATGAAGGATGAAGGATGTGGCTCCCAACCATCCTGGTGGGCAAGGACACTTGAAGATCAAATCTGCCCCAGCCTGGCACCCTGTCCCTAGCTTGGCAGGGCCCTAGCACCATAAGGTGAAGTCAGGTCGCTTGTACCCACCCTTGGCTGCTTCTGGATTCTTGGGCCAGAATCACCCACCACCAGCATCTGGAGGTAGCTGTGGGGCAGGAGCAAGGCGGTACCAACCTGCCAGTTGAAGCAGGCATTGTGTAGGCTCTGTCTGTCCACACAGTATTTCCATGGTGCCAGCTGGAGGTTGGGAGGGGGTGCCCAGGTCTCTGAAGGAGCCCTGGGGGTGCTGTGGTTAAAGTGCTTGTCTGCTAACTTAAAGGTCAGCAGTTCGAACCTATGAGGTACTCCGGGGAGAAAGATGTGGCAGTCTTCTGTAAAGATTTACAGTCTTGGAAACCCTATGGGGCAGTTCTGCTCTGTCCTACAGAGTCCCTGTGAGTTAAAATCTATTCAGTAGCAATGGGTTTTGGCTTCTCTTGGCCCAGGTCTCTGAAGAGTTGAGAAGATAGTGCCTGGCTCAGGTTACAGCTGCGTCACTGACAGGAAGGGGCGGGGAGGGGGCAGTCAGAACACAAGGGCACCTGTTGCCCCAGACTTGTTTGCCCACCTCCTGGGCTTTTGAATCTTGAGCTTCCCCAGTATGGGAAAGCTTCTTGGGCCCACCACTAGCCCCAGCAACTGTCCAGCCCAGACTGGGCCCCAATTAGAAAATGTTGCTGCTGGGAGGGGCCCACAGTAGAGTTCAGTCTGTTCGTAGTATAGTGGGAGAAACAGACCTTCAGAAAGATGGTGACACACTCTGAGTGACAGAGTTGGAAGGAGAGCCTGGACTAGAACCCAGGTCTCCTGACTCTAGGCCATGGCCTTATTCAGACTTCCAAGCCCTCTTCTTAAAGACAGGCCTCGGTTTGGGGCTGCTGTCCTTGGGCCCTGTTTGCCTTACAGGCAGGCATTAATGCAGGGTGCCACTCTGCAGTGGGCATCAGGAGCAGCCTGGAAGAGACCACACTGGGACCCTGCAACCGCAGTGGTCCCGGTTTAGTCCCCCACCCTGGGTAGGGATAGATTTCCCAGACTGCTCTGCCCACCTGGATCAATCCCCCAAAGTGAATGTCCAGAAGAAAAGAGAAGACTGAGGTGACTTAGGCCAGAGGCCGCTCCAAGTGGGCCCAGGGATGGGTGGCCCTGTCCCCCATGGTTAAAGGTTCACCTGGAGGTGGGGAGAGGATGCAGCCCCCTGGAAGGTTAGGCATGGTGTATGGAGGTTTGAGCATGCAGGGGAGGAGACCTGTGTTGCTCTGTGCTCTTGGTCAGGCTGCTTCCTCTCTGAGCCCTCAGTACACGAAGAGCCTGACTGACCTGTCCTCTGGCTCTTCTAGTTTGAAGTTCTTGGGCTCACCCCTCTCTCCTTCCCCCAGGGTCCAGCAATGCCTGTGAGAAGACCTCTTTTACCTTCCTCAGGCAGGAGCTGCCGGTGCGCCTGGCTAACATCATGAAGGAGATCAACTTGCTTCCTGACCGGGTGCTGAGCACACCCTCGGTGCAGCTGGTCCAGAGCTGGTGAGACCCCTGGCCAGGGCCCTGCACCCTCCCACTCCATTGCCAGGTGTCCCTGGGCTCAGGGATGGAGGCTCCATGCTCCCAGCAGCCTTGATGGGGTGGGGGCAGAGCAGAGGCACAGGGGCTCAGGGGGCCAGGGAATTGCCCAAGGTCATGTGGGAGTCCTAGGCCAGAGCAGGGACTAAGATCCAGCTCCTACCCTCCAGTGTCTACGGGACAGCCTTATATTCACCATCCTCCTTTCTCCAGAAACCCAGGATCCGTAGTTTGGGTAAATCATAGTTGGCCCAAGTCCTGGGACCTCGTGGTTTTCACAGCTAAAATTCCAAATCAGACTGATGTCAGCATTAGCCACAGCCCTGGCCCTGGAAGCCCAGCATGTGCTATGTTAGGCTTTGCCTTTGTTGAATATTTATCTGGGTTTACTTTTTGGAAAACAGAGAAATAAGACGTGTCAGATGAACAAATTATACCATCCAGGCTATAAATCAGACTGTTTTAGATGTTGGAAGACACTCAAATAGGCACAGGGATCATGTAGAACCCACCCCAAATAGCCTTGAAGGGCAAAGACCAAAGTTTCTTGCATGTAGCAGCAGCAGAGGGAGATTCTCAGTAGAGTTCACTTAAGAAACTCTGTTCAGAGTTAAGTAACAGGATGACATTAGCCAGTGGCTGGTCACATGAAGCAGCAACATGGGTTTGCTCCATGACTGAGCATGGAAATGGGTAATACTCATTGGTCTTGAGCAGCACTCGTGTAGAAATCTTCTGCTAGGTTTTCTAGACTTGTGATATGGTGTGTGTGTGGTTTCGTTTTGGATTCAGGACTGTGCACTGAAACGTTTGAGCCCAGCGTTGTGCTTGATCTCAGAAAACAGCAGCAGCTGCCTTTGGGGAGCCCGTGATCTCACAGGGAACACAGAACTTCTCAGCAAGGCGGGGGGACTAGGTGCCACGTAGAGAGCGGTAGGAGCAGTGAGCTGCTAGAGAGTTAGTTTTCTTTAAATTAAGAATTAGAATATTATTTAAAAATAACATTGGTTGGAGTTGTTTTCTCATTGTAGGAGTATAACATGTTCACTTTGACATTTGGAAAAAACACAGTAATGTAGCTAGAAGAAAATGCCTCCACCCCATAACCAGATACTGTTAAGGTTTCTGAAGATTTTTTTGGTGCCCTTCTAGCATTTTGTCTATGCATGGGCGTGCATATAAATGACTCCTTCTAATTAAATGAGATGAAGTGTTTCACACACAAGGCCAGGCACATGGTAGGTTACTGGAATCAGAAATTGCGGGGGAGTTGAAATGGGCACAAAGGCACAAAGGGCCCTACGTGCGCCACAGACTGAGAAGGAAGGGAAGGGCAATCCAGGCCAAAGGAACAGTGTATGCAAAGGTGTGGAGGCAGGAAAGGGCCTGCTAGGGTGTCCGAGAACGTACTTTGTGGGTATAGTGCTATTAGTACAAGCGGTAAAGATGGGGTGGGGGGACAGAGGGCTGAGCTTCACATTCATGAAGCCCAACCAGGTCACCCCTTGCTGGGCCCTGCCTCTCAGAGTTCTAGGACCTCTGAGCCAGCAGCAGTTCCCGCCACAGGGTGGTGTGGAAGTCATAGGGAGGAAACAGAAGGTGCCATCTGTTCTCCCCAGCCCTCCTCCGGTTCTGTCCGGCTGACCTACCTGGCCGCCTCTCTGGCTGGTCTCTGACTCCAGGACAGGGCTTCTCAGGCCCCTCCCTGGACACTGTGTTCCTCGGAGAGCCAAGGGTAGGTGTGGGGAGCTCCTGGCTACTGACCTCCCATGACTCCCCCAGGGCCTCCACAGAGTCCCTTCCTGAAAATCAGTTACACGTTTGAGGCTTGGCCTGACTTAGTCTTCCCTCAAAGCTTGGAAGTGGTATCAGGCAACAGCAGGAGGAAGTGAAGTTAGACAAGAGAGAACACTTCCCTAGAGGATGTTTTAGCTTTGAGAAGAGCAGGCCAAAGACTGCTAAATAATGAGTGTTCTAATGCACTAAAGAGACAGAATGGGCATTAGCTACAGCAAGAGAGACTAAGGTTGGAGGCCAGGAAGGACTTCCTGACAGGCACGTGGTGGCCGTCTCCGGGAGAAACTCCTGCCACCTTGGATGATGGAGGTGGTGGAAATGGGCATGGTCTGCACAAGAGGCAAGAGGCGCCTCATCAGGGGACCTGACAACAGGGCCACTAGCCTCAGAGTCTGTTGAGTAAAAAGCATAACCTCCCTTAGGAAAAAGAAAGGTCCTGTATAAATGCTATTGTTAGCAGTGGTGATAGTTAACCCGTGTAATAGTTAATAGTTAGTATGTATAATAGCTAATGGAGTTTTCACTCAGCTGGGCAAAGGTACTAGGCAAGAGTCACTGTAGGCCAGTTAGAATTCCTGGTTCTAAATAAACAGAGAAAATATTGAAGTTGTAAGCAATTTCATTTTACTTGGATCCACAATCAATGCCTGTGGAAGCAGCAGTCAAGAAATCAAACGCACTGGGCAAATCTGCTGCAAAAGATCTCTTTTAAGTGTTAAAAAGCAAAGATGTCCTCTTGAGGACTAAAGTATGCCTGACCCAAGCCCAAGCCGTGGTGTTTTCAGTCACCTCATATGCATATGAAAGCTGGACAATGAATAAGAAAGACAGAAGAAGAATTGATGCCTTTGAATTATGGTGTTGGCAAAGAATATTGAATATACCATGGACTGCCAGAAGAACGAACAAATCTATCTTGGAGGAAGTACAAACTGAATGCTCATTAGAAGCAAGGATGGTGAGACTTCGTCTCACACACGTTGGACATGTTATCAGGAGGGCCCAGTCCTTGGAGAAGGACATCATGCTTGATAGAGGGTCAGTGAAAAAGAGGAAGACCCTCAAAGAGATGGATTGACACCGTGGCTGCAGCAGTGGGCTCGAGCATAACAATGACTGTGAGGATGGCACAGGACCGGGCAGGGTTTCATTCTGTTGTACTGTACACAGGGTCGATATGAGTCAGAACCGACTTGACGACACCTAACAACAACAACAACAGATAAACCTGATACATTATTTCAACCGGACAGACTTGGTAGAGTGGGACCTTGCATTGGAGGTGACTGGAAGTGTGAAAAGCCCTGAGCTTGGCATCAGCATGTTTCGTTTTGAGCCTTTCTGCTACCAAATTACCACTGAGTCAACTACAACTCATGACAGCCCCATGTGTGTCAAAGTAGAACTGTGCTCCATGGGGTTTTCAATGACTGATTTTTCAGAAGTAAGTCACCAGGCCTTTCATCCAAGGTGCCTCTGGGTGGACTTGAACCTCCAACCAGTTAGCAGCTGAGTGCGTTAACCTTTTGCACCAGTTCTTGGCAAGCCATACGGCCTTTCTGAGCCTAAGATTCCTCATCTGTGAAATGGGGACCAATTCTTTTTCTAAAGGTCTAATGCCACCGCTGAATGTGAAGGGGTGTGGAACTCTGTAAGGACAGCAGTGTCCCCAGGCTCCTGGATAGCAGCACCCTCAAGCCAATGATGCTATTATTGTGTTAATATGGAGGTTCTGTTGGGCAACCTGGTAATAACGGTGATGATGACAACAACAAACACACCTTGAGGGCCTGCTGTGTGTCAGGAACTTGTCTAAGTGTTTACACGTATCAACACTTGTAATCTTCACAACAACCTCATAAAGTAGGCCTTGTTATTCTCTCTATTGTAGAGATGAGGAAAATGAAGCCCATAGAGGTTAAGTAACTTGTCTATATAAAATCACTCAGGTGGACTGGTGGAAACAGTTAACGTGTCTGACTGCTAACCAAAAGGTTGGAGGCTTGAGTCTACCCAGAGGTGCCTTGGAAGAAAGGCCTGGTGATCTACTTCCAAAAAAACTAGCCATTGGAAGCCCTTTGGAGCACAGTTCTTCTTTGACACATATGGGGTCGCCATGAGTCAGAATCAACTCCACAGCAGCTGGTTGAGAAAGTGGCGGAGCCAAGATTTGGATCCAGGCAGCCTGCTCTGGAGACTGCATTCTCGAAGAGAAAGGAAGAGTGCTGTGTTCTCAGGCAGTGACATGCAGTCAGATCTCTCCTAGGGTGGGGCAAACTGCTGTGGCCCTAGGAGCTGAGGCGGAGGTTTCTGACGTCTGCAGAGCAGAGAATAACCACCAAGCCAGGCTAACGCCTAGCCTGCTGGGAGCTAGCCATGGTTTCCTTCCCCGTGGGGTCTCCTCTGTATGAGGACTCACCTCTGAGGTCACAGCGCAAGTCAGTAGGAGAGTAGGGTACACTTGACAGAAACGGGTTTGACAGCCCGTGTTGCTGGAGCGCAGAAGGGGCCATCTTTACTCATCAGGAGAGAAAGCCAGCCTGAGGAATCCTGTGGAGTCAGTGGAGATTTGCTTCCAGAAAATGGAGGGTTACACAAGAGTTGCAGAGTAGAATCAAATGACAGTGAGTCAGTCCTGTCACTAAGAGAGGCTTTGTGGGAGCGGTAGGGGAGGGGGTAGGAGACGATATGGCTGTCACTTCATGAACCTCCTTTGCTGCCTGTCGGCCAGGTGTGTGGAGCCCAAACTCAGCCTATGGGAACCCCACTCCCGCCCCTCAGGAACCAGTCATTGCCCTTGAGAAGAATAACCACCACAGCGCAGTGGCTCCACCACACCCCCGTGCCAGCACGGCACCAGGGCTTTAGGTCCACCATCTTATTGACTCCCTCAGCCATTCTTTCCACAATCGTAATAGAAGCGAAGTAGGAATGACTACTTATTGAACATGGACTCCATATCATCCTCTTCAGTCTTTACCACAGTCCCACGAAGTGCTTAGTGCTGCGAACCCCATTTTTCAGATAGGCACCGTCTCTTAGAGTGGCTTCTTAGGGCAGAGCCAGCAGCGGAACCCAAATTTGCCTGGCTGAAGACCCGTGCCCTGCCTGCCTCCCCTCCCCAGTCACATCTGCCACCTCTCCCCAGTGTATCGAGCCACCCCCCTCTTATGGCCATCAGCTTGTTCACACCCCTTCCTTACAGCCGCTGCAGATACTGGCAGGGGTGCGTGCGTGCACAAACATACATACACACACACACAGCATTGACAGGCGCCAACATCCACAGGCACAAACAGTCCCCCACTCACCAGACACACTTCTGCTCCCACACATGCCTGCGCACACCCTCCTTCCCACCACCCACACTGGTTACCATATCCATCTATTCTTCTGCTTCTCCCCATCTCACCCCTCCTGCCTCCTCAATCCGGGGCTCTGGACTGGCTAGAAAACAGGGGCTGTCTGTCAGACAGGAGAGCCCCAGAAGAAAGGTCTAGGTGGGTTCCACACAACCTGGGGCTAGAGAGAGGAAGCTCCAGATTTGACCAGGGGAGTGGTGGGTGGCCTTGTTTGCTGCAGAGCCCAGCAGGCCCAGGGACCTCAGGCCTCCCTAGAGCTTTATGTAGGCCCCACTGCCTGCTCAGCCTAGCTGAGGCCATAAACCTGGAAGGGATGAGTCTGCACTACACTGGGCTTCCAGGCCTCCCAGAGCTAAGCTCAGTTCTCTGTCTCACTCTGGGAGGTGGCGGGGGGGAGGGGGGGAGCGTAGCCTGGGACCCAGCATTGCACCATTCCCAGTGTCTCTGCCTTTAGGACCAAGATCTGATCCAAGGGCGAGAGCTGGTGTGCCAGGTTCCTGGGGGCTTCAGGGTGGGGTCAGGGCCAAGGGTCCTTTGGGAAAGTCCCTCTCATTCTGTCCTCTCTCCCTCCCAAGAGTACACTCAGGACCACTCGCCTTTGGGGATCCAGGACAGGGATTCCAAACTCTGCTTCACAGAAGGAGAAAGGCCTGGGGCTGGCCGCTGTCCGGGATACCCACGTTGGGAGGCTCTGCCCATTGTTGAGATCCATCCTAGTGACTTTGCTCCACTTCAGTGCCTTGTGACCAGGCCTAATCTCTGCCCTCTAGGGTTCACTGGGCAGCCATACAGGGGTGGTGCCATGCAGGGGTGGTGCCGGATGCTGGGACTCTGACCTTGCCCCTCCCACAGGCCTCTGGCCAAGCACAGGCAGCCTCCTAGGCCTGACCCCCTCCCTCCTCGCCCCTAGCTCCCTTGGAAACGGGTTCTAGGGCCCCCACTCTCCAGCCTATCTCTCCTTCCTCTTTCTACCTGCCCGCTAACATTGCACATTTGCAGGTTCTCTCCCCCAGTCATCTCTCCCTCCAAGAAGCATATCAGCATGAAGCTTTATCCCAGGCATTGTCAGGGAACAAAGGATTTGGAGTCACACAGGCCTGGGATAGAGAATCCCAGCTCCACATATCAACTTTCCCATCTGTAAAATGGGCCAGCAGTAGCACCCACCTCACAGGGTTATTGTGGAGGTTAACGTACAGGGAGCAGGTAAGCACAGAGCAGAGTCCTGGCCTAGAGTCGGTACCCGGTCAATGCAAGCTTCTGTCACCATTGATGTCAACAGCACCATCGCTGTTAGGACGAGGGTAGACATTGAGCCATGTGGCGGAGACTTGGAGTCAGACAGACCTAGGTTTCAATCCCAGAGTTGCTCCTTACTGTGTGGCCTTGGGCATATCACCTGACCTCTGTGGACCAGTTTCCTTGTCTGCAAAAAGGGGGAAATATTACATGCTTATCAAGGCTGTTGAGAGATGAGATGAGAGAGATGTGGGACTCTGAGCACAGGTGGGCATTAATGATCACTTGGTAAGTGTTGGTTGTCGTTATTCTCCTGGGAGATTGAGGTGAGGGCCTAGAAGTGCCATGCTGATTGTCCTGGGGGGACTGGGGGTGGGCGGGGGAGGGCTGGCTCTTCTGACTTGTAGGCTGGACTCTGGGGAGGAAGATGTTCTTTTCTGCTGCCTAGGCCTCGCCCGCCGCCACTTCACCGACTAGGACGCCTTATCTCCTGTGTGTCAGGAGCTATGCTGGGCCCTGGGTGGGGAGGGCAGGGAGGGAGTACTGGGGCTGAGACAGACCCCACTCCTGCCATCAGCAAGCTGTGATGCCGCTTCCCAGGGCATGGCAGATTAAAGCACGGTGTGATTTAGAGCCTGCTCCCAGTACAAGCAGTGGAGAGTGTACTGCCTGGGGACTCAGAGGACGTACTCAGCTGTCCGCAACGTGGGAGCCATCATTTAGAACAAGATCAAGCACTTAGAGAGCACTCACTATGTGATAGGTACTGTGTTAACCATCACATTTCATCCTCACCAAAAAGCAGTAGAAAAAAAAAAAGGACGCAGTTGCTGAAACTACTTAGGTACAACCAAACTCCTTATGGGATTAGTTCTCTTGGTTCAAAGGCTTAAGATCATGGCTTCGTGGGACTGTTCAGCCAGTTGTCCTAACAGCTGTTTTTAGAGTTTCTGTTCTACCCCATCTTTGTCTAGAGAAGCAAAACAGTAAAGCATATAAATATATACAGAGAGAGATTTATGTCAAGGAGATGGCTCATGCAGTTGTAGAGGCTGGAAAGTCTCAAGTCCATGAGTCAGACTGGAGGCTTCTCCTGGCTCAGAGGCTGCAGAGACCAACAAATCCTAAGACTGGCAGGCAGGATGATGGATAAGCTGCTAGTTGAAGTCCCAAGAACCAGAGGTCAGATGAACAGGAGCCAGCTGCAGGATCCAGGGTGAGGAAAAGCCCACGAGCCTTGCAATCAAGTTCAGGTATGTTGGATGCCGGCCACACCCCCAAGGAAACTCCCTTTCAACTGACTAGCTACTCACAGCAGATCCCATCATGGAGGTGATCACATTATATCAAATCTCATCATGGAGGTGATCGTATCATCATACGACTGCCAAACTATATCGTAACTGCCAAACCAATGAGAATCATGGCCCAGCCCAGTTGACACACAACCTTAAGGGATCATAATCCCCATGTTCAGTGAGTAGTGCCTGGGGCTTTAAAAGCTTGCAAGTGATCATCCGAGATACAACAATTGATCTCTATTTGCCTGGAGCAACAGGGGAAGAAGGAGACCCAGAAATTGGAGAAGGAACTGGACTGTAGGTCTAATTGCTTGCATGAACTACTGCCTGCTTTGTCATGAGACCAGAAGAACTGGATGGTGTCAGCTACCATTACTGAATGTTTTGATCAAGGACTCGATGGATGAGTCCTGAGAAAAAGTGGGGAAATGTGAAACAATTTCAAATTTCTCATAGAATCCAGACTTGCTGGACTCATTGAGGCTGGAGGAATCCCTGAATCTGTTGCTCTGAGAAAACGTTTGAAACCTTGAACCAAAACTATCCCCTGAAGTCATCTTCAAACTAAACAACAGTTTAGCTGAATTAGTAAGGAATGTTTACCCTGGGCGTTGAGCTCTTTTAAGGAATTAACTACTTCAGATCAAATTGACAACAGTAACTCTAAAGCATTGATGAGTAGTTTAAGGGACAATGGTGATGAAATAATATGGGGAGAGAGAATGAGAATGGTGACACAATGTTAAGAATGTAACCAATGTCATTGGGGCGGTACATGTAGAAATTGTTGAATGGGCGTATGATCTGCTGTGTATATTTTCACCAAAAATAAAATGTTGTTGTTAGGTGCCGTCAAGTTGGCTCTGACTCATAGCGACCCTATGTACAACAGAACGAGACACTGCCCAGTCCTGCACCATCCTTACAATCGTTGTTATGCTTGAGCTCATTGTTGCAGCCACTATGTTAGTCTACCTTGTTGAGGGTCTTCCTCTTTTCCGCTGACCCTGTACTCTGCACAGCGTGATGTCCTTCTCCAGGGACTTATCCCTCCTGACAACATGTCCGAAGTATGTAAGATGCACTCTCGCCACCCTTTCCTCTAAGGAGCATTCTGGCCGCACTTCTTCCAAGACAGATTTGTTCGTTCTTTTGGCAGTCCATGGTATATTCAATATTTTTCGCCAACACCACAATTCAAAGCGTCAACTCTTCTTCGGTCTTCCTTATTTATCGTCCAGCTTTCACATGCATATGATGCGATTGAAAATACCATGGCTTGGGTCAGGCACACCTTAGTCTTCAGGGTGACATCTTTGCTCTTCAACACTTTGAAGAGGTCCTTTGCAGCAGATTTGCCCAATGCAATGTGTCTTTTGATTTCTTGACTGCTGCTTCCATGGCTGTTGATTGTGGATCCAAGTAAAATGAAATCCTTGACAACTTCAGTCTTTTCTCCGTTTATCATGATGTTGCTTATAGGTCCAGTTGTGAGGATTTTTGTTTTCTTTATGTTGAGGTGTAATCCATACCGAAGGCTGTGGTCTTTGATCTTCATTAGTAAGTGCTTCAAGTCGTCTTCACTTTCAGCAAGCAGGGTTGTGTCATCTGCATAACGCAGGTTGTTAATGAGCCTTCCTCCAATCCTCATGCCCCATTCTTCTTCATACAGTCCAGCATCTCGTATTATTTGTCCAGCATACAGATTAAATAGGTATGGTGAAAGAATACAACCCTGACACACACCTTTGCTGACTTTAAACCAATCAGTATCCCCTTGTTCTGCCCAAACAACTGCATCTTGATCCATGTAAAGGTTGCTTATGAGCACAATTAAGTGTTTTGGAATTCCCATTCTTCGCAGTGTTATCCATAGTTTGTTATGAGCCACACAGTCGAATGCCTTTGCATAATCAATAAAACACAGGTGAACATCCTTCTGGTATTCTCTGCTTTCAGCCAGGATCCATCTGACATCAGCAATGATATCCCTGGTTCCACGTCCTCTTCTGAAACCAGCCTGAATTTCTGACAGTTCCCTGTTGATAAACTGCTGCAGCCGTTTTTGAATGATCTTCAGCAAAATTTTGCTTACGTGTGATATTAACGATATTGTTCTATAATTTCCACATTCGGTTGGATCACCTTTCTTGGGAATAGGCAGAAATATGGATCTCTTCCAGTCAGTTGGCCAGGAAGCTGTCTTCCATATTTCTTGGCATAGACGAGTGAGCACCTCCAGCGCTGCATCTGTTTGTTTAAACATCTCAATTGATATTCCGTCAATTCCTGGAGCCTTGTTTTTTGCCAATGCCTTCAGAGCAGCTTGGACTTCTTCCTTCAGTACCATCGGTTCCTGATCATATGCCACCTCTTGAAATGGTTCAATATCAACTAATTATTTTTGGTGTAATGACTCTGTGTATTCCTTCCATCTTCTTTTGATGCTTCCTGCATCATTTAATATTTTCCCCATGGAATCCTTCACTATTGCAACTCGAGGCTTGAATTTTTTCTTCAGTTCTTTCAGCTTGAGAAACGCTGAGCGCGTTCTTCCCTTTTGGTTTTCCACCTCCAGCTCTTTGCACATGTCATTATAATACTTTACTTTGTCTTCTCGAGAGGCCCTTTGAAATCTTCTGTTCAGTTCTTTTACTTCATGAATTCTTCCTTTTGCTTTAGCTGCTTGACACTCAGGAGCAAGTTTCAGAGTCTCCTCGGACGTCCATCTTGGTCTTTTCTTTCTTTCCTATCTTTTCAGTGACCTCTTGCTTTCTTCATGGATAATGTCGTTGATGTCATTCCACAACTCGTCTGGTCTGCGGTCACTAGTGTTCAATGCATCAAATCTATTCTTCAGATGGTCTCTAAATTCAGGTGGGATGTACTCAAGGTCATATTTTGGCTCTCATGGACTTGCTCTGATTTTCTTCAGTTTCAGCTTGAACTTGCATATGAACAATTGATGGTCTGTTCCACAGTCGGCCCCTGCCTTGTTCTGACTGATGATATTGAGCTTTTCCGTCGTCTCTTTCCACAGATGTATTCAATTTGATTTCTGTGCGTTCATCTGGTGAGGTCCATGTGTATAGTTGCCGTTTATGTTGGTGAAAGAAGGTATTTGCAATGAAAAAGTCAATTGGTCTTGCAAAATTCTATCATTCGATCTCCAGCATTGTTTCTATCACCAAGGCCATATTTTCCAACTACTGATCTTTCTTCTTTGTTTCCAACTTTCGCATTCCAATCGCCAGTCATTATCAATGCATCTTGATTGCATGTTCGATGAATTTCAGACTGCAGCAGCTGATAAAAATCTTCTATTTCTTCATCTTTGGCCCTAGTGGTTGGTGTGTAAATTTGAATAATAGTCGTATTAACTTGTCTTCCTTGTAGGCGTATGGATATTATCCTATCACTGACAGTGTTGTACTTCAGGATAGATCTTGAAATGTTCTTTTTGACAATGAATACAACACCATTCCTCTTCGAGCTGTCATTCCCAGCATAGTAGACTATATGATTGTCTGATTCAAAATGGCCAATACCAGTCCATTTCAGTTCACTAATGCCTAGGATATCGATGTTTATGCATTCCATTTCATTTTTGACAATTTCCAATTTTCCTTGATTCATACTTTGTACATTCCAGGTTCCTATTTTTTTATTATTAATGGATGTTTGCAGCTGTTTCTTCTCATGTTGAGTTGTGCCACATCAGCAAATGAAGGTCCTGGAAGCTTTACTCCATCCACGTCATTAAGGTTGACACTACTTTGAGGGGGCAGCTCTTCCCCAGTCATCTTTTGAGTACCTTCCACCCTGGGGGGCTCATCTTCCAGCACTATATCAGACAATGTTCTGCTGCTATTCATAAGGTTTTCACTGGCTAATGCTTTTCGGAAGTAGACTGCCGGTTCCTTCTTCCTAGTCTGTCTTAGTCTGGAAGCTCAGCTGAAACCTGTCCTCCGTGGGTGACCCTGCTGGTATCTGAATACCAGTGGCATAGCTTCCAGCATCACTGCAACACACAAGCCCCCATAGTACGACAAACTGACAGACACCTGAGGGAAAAATAAAATAAATATTAAAAAAATAATAATAATAACCCTCATTTATTTTCCTGAACCAGGGCCTAGAGAGGTTCCATGACTTCTCCAGGGCCACACAGTTAGAAGTGGTTGAGCCAGAAATGGAAGTGGGCTGAGCCAGCTCCAAGCCTAGTTCTTTCACCGTCTCCTGTATAAAGCAAGAGAGGGAAGAGCAGAGGCAGAGACGTAAGACTCTTGAGTAGTCACAGCATCAGAGAGTGGCAAGAGCACCAGAGATTTCTGCCTCCTAATTACACCACTTACCAGCTGTGGGACTACTTCACACCTCATCTGAAGAGACTGTAAAATGGAGCTGCTGTTCCTACCCTCGTACCTACTGGGGGCTATAAGACTAGTTGCTGTAGAGCCAGTTCTGACTCATGGCGACCCCATGTGTGTCAAAGCAGAACAGCGCTCCATAGGGTTTTCAGTAGGTGATTTTTTGGAAGCGATCACCAAGTCTTTGTCCCGAGTGGACCGAAACCACCAGCCTTTCGGTGAGCAACTGAGCACATAAAGCAGTTGCACCACCCAGGGAATTTACTATGATTTCTAGGATTCCAAAAACCAAAGGCACTATAAGGGAGGTCAATAAATTAGAAGTTTTCTTACATAACTTACTGTGTTGTCAGGGAGGCTCATACACAAATGGAACGGATTGACAAGAACTGTGACACAGCTTATCAACCAGTACAGCTGTGTGGTGCCCACAGAAGGGTCAGGACAAGAGTGAGGTGCGGCCCAGTGAGGTGAGAAGGGCACCTGGCCCAGCCCAGAGCTGAGATGGATGTTCCGTCTTGTCCCCAAACACAGGTATGTCCAGAGTCTCTTGGACATCATGGAGTTCCTGGACAAGGACCCTGAGGACCACCACACCCTGAGCCAGTGAGTGAGGTTGGGGTAGGAGGGCAGGTGCAAGCAAAGGGCATCTGGGGTCACAGCCCTGAGGGAAGGGATTTGAGGGTAAAAATGCCAGCAGGACAGAATAGCCCCTGCCCTGAGGGACGTCCAGTCTGAGGAGGAAGACAGACAGCTTTAGGGAACCCAAAGTTTGATGGAAGAGACATAGATTCCATTCTTGGGAGAGACCTAGTCTTGGGGGAGACAGCCTCTCCCCTCAGTGTGCGCTGAGCCTGATGGGAGAGATACAGGCCTTGCCCTTGGGGAGCCCTGTTCTGAGGAACCGAGAGCTCTTGGCTTTTGAGCAGGGAGGCTGTGAGGCAGGCAACTGGGTGATGCAGGGTGGGATTCTGGGAAGAGAGGGGAGGGTATTGTGTATTGATTGGGTCTGGGCGGAAGAGTGGGTAAAGATGCTGTGGGCAGGAGTCCGAGGGGTGTCCCCAAGGGCTGGGGAGGAGCAGACATCTCCCCTTTCCCACAGGTTCACTGAAGCCCTGATCACCATCCGGAACCGGCACAATGACGTGGTGCCCACCATGGCGCAGGGCGTGCTTGAGTACAAGGACACCTATGGCGATGACCCCGTCTCCAACCAGAACGTCCAGTACTTCCTGGACCGCTTCTACCTCAGCCGCATCTCCATCCGCATGCTCATCAACCAGCACAGTGAGGGGGTGCTGCCTGCTGGGGAGGTGCAGGGTCACCCGGGCTGGGCCACCGGGTGGGCGTGTCATCAGGCACCGGGGACGCTCGGGGACCTGGGGCTGTTCAAAACCTAAAAAAAGGCACTGACTCCAAAATATAAAAAGAAAACCGCAACTTGGAAATTAATCAATATTTAAATGTTTACAAAATGGAAAATTATGTCACCTTTTTGAAAAGTGTGAAATTCAGTATTCATAGAAACTCTCATTCCATTCCAGAACCGTTTGTTGTTTAGAGTTCCATATTTCCAGTATTTACTATGATTGTTGAGAAAGCGTAGCCAATCGCAAATCAAATGAATTCATCAGGCTCAAATAATTTCAAAAGCAGGATAGTAAAAATTTTTTCTAAATGTTGTAGCAAAAGAAATTTAATGTGGACTCTGGGTGTGTTTTAGTGCAAGACACGATAGGAGGAGAGACTTCTGGAAGAAGGCTTCAGGCCTCCGAAGGTGTAAAAGTGAAGGGGGGGTCGGTGTGCATCTGGAGGATCAGAGCCCACAGAGGCGGGGCTGGAGAGCCCTGGGGGAAGAGGGGATGCTGGGGACTGCTCTGTAGCCTGCCAGCAGCACATTCTCGTCCACAGCTCTGATCTTTGATGGCAGCACAAACCCAGCCCACCCCAAACATATCGGCAGCATCGACCCCAACTGCAATGTCTCTGAGGTCGTGAAAGGTGAGCCATCCCCACTGTGCCTGGCCCACAGGGAGCCCTGGGGGCCCAGAGGGTGACCCATTCCCCAGTGGGTGGGGCCACATCCCTGTGGCATTAACATTGGTGATGCAATGCCCAGTGGCAATGCCAGGAGGACTGCCTGCTGGGTGGGCTGTGCCCCTCCCCTGAATGGCCCCTGTCTTCTCCCAGATGCCTACGACATGGCCAAGCTCCTGTGTGACAAGTATTACATGGCCTCACCTGACCTGGAGATCCAGGAGATCAATGGTGAGGGCAGGCGCATGCACACCTCTCTCTCTCTCTCTCTCTCTCCAGGGCTGGGGATGGGGGAGGGAGGTGAGGTTGGGGAATCAGGAACATAGACTGTTTTCTGGACAAGGGAGAAGCAGAGCTTTTATAAAGCAGTGTGTTATTATTATTAATTCCCTTGATAAACGTTTACTAAGCATAAACAAGACAAGCCAGGTCCCTGTTCTCATGAAGCTTACATTCTTGGCCCTGGGGCAGTTGGGGAGTGGGATCCCAATGAACAAATAGATAAAGAAGATAATGTCGGATCATAATCAGTGACAGAAAATAAAACAGTGACACAGAGCATGGTGGGGCAGGGTGGTATATTAGATGGCATGTCAGTTTGGCTGCTTTCCCAGAATCTAATAATAGTGGCTTAATTAAGAGAGACATATACCTCCCTCCAGCCCCTGGGCTGGCATGGTCAAAGCTGGCTACCCACCGCCATGTCTGAGTTCCCCCCTGGAGGAAGAGGGAAGGAGGATATGGAAGGGAGGGCCTAGGGGGTGGACACCTCACTTCCATAAGCCACCTGGCTACATGTAGCTGCAAGGGAGGCTGGGAATTTAGAAAATAGCTAGGCAGCTATGTGCTCAGTTAAAATTGGGGAGGGAGGAGTTCCTGAACCAGGAGGAGAAGGAACGAATGAATGTGAGAGGGTGGCTACAGGGGTCCTAGGTTGGATAGAGCAGCCAAGGAAGGCCTCACTGAGGAGGCGACACTGAAGGACCAGTGTAATGGGGCTGGGAGGTTGAGGGCGATGAGTTGGAGAGAGAGGCAGGGGTGTGCAGGGGCCACGGACAGGAGTAGGGGTTTTGAGCATGGTGGGAAGCCATTGGAGGATGTGAAGCAGGGTGACAAGAGAGTCTGACATTCTAGTTAGAGGTTGAAGGAGGAGGAAAGGACCCAAGTGGACCAGTTAGGAGGTCATTGTAGGAAATCCAAGTAAGGGGATGTAAAGGTGTCAGGGATGGAGAGCAAGGGGCAGATTTGGTAATTATCTTAAAGGCAGAAGTATCAAGATTTGCTGATGAGAAGGGAGGTACCTAGCTGTATAGGGGAGAGAAGCAGGGGCCTGGAAGTTATCTCTACCCTATCCCTCCCCCACCTGCTCCTCAGCCACCTCCATGCCTGTGTACCTGAGGTGTTTCATGCCTCTGTACCTAGAAGTCACCTTGTTCACATCCTAATCTTCCCTTAAGCCCCTGTTCTAGCCCAGCTTCTCCAGAAAGCCTTCTTGGACCTCCAGGACAAGGTAGCTAGGCATCTTCCCTGCTCCAGGTCTGCTTCTCTGTTGTACTGTCTTATAATTATGTGGGTGCCAGAGACTGGCGGGGCAGTGACAAATCAGTGTAATCAAGTGTCCCCAGGGTCCAGCCCAGTGTCTAGCACACAGTTCTGGGTATACACCTGATGGATGGATGGATGGACGGACATTGTATGATGGATGGATATGGGATGGACAGATAGATGGGCACTGAATGAGTGGATAGATGGGTGAATGAATACTGGATAAATGGACGAGCAGATGGATGGACAATGAGTGGGTGGTTGTGCGTTGGATTCTAGATACTGGGTGAATGAACATTGAATGGTGATCTCTTGACAATTTCCTGTTCTTCGGTCTTGACTTTCCTACAGCATCCAACCCCAGGCAGCCAATTCACATGGTCTATGTCCCCTCCCACCTCTACCACATGCTTTTTGAGCTCTTCAAGGTGAGGAGACTGAGGGATGGTCCTTTGGGGACCCGGGGGGTTAAGACTAGACTTCTCTCACTCATCTCTTACCTCGTTCCCTCTATAGAATGCCATGCGAGCAACAGTGGAAAGCCACGAATCCAGCCTCGTTCTGCCCCCCATCAAGGTCATGTTGGCCTTGGGAGAGGAAGATCTGTCCATCAAAGTATGTGGCCCTTGACTCTGGGGACCAGGGAGCAATGGGGGCGGGGGCTTCCCACCTGCCAGGAGCTAGGGTCTCATCTCCTGTATGGGGGGCTCAGGGCAGATCCTGGGGGTAGGGATGACCATGAGGTGGTCAGAGGTGCCAGGCGGTGGAGCTGTGTGGAAAACGCAGCTGTGGAGAGCACCTGACATGTCCCATCTCCCCCAGATGAGTGACCGAGGTGGGGGTGTCCCCTTGAGGAAGATCGAGCGACTCTTCAGCTACATGTACTCCACAGCACCCACCCCCCAGCCTGGCACTGGGGGAACCCCGCTGGTGAGATGGCATAACTCCAGCCCGCCTTCTGCCTCTCGGGAAGATGCTTGTCTCTCCTTTCATCTCTTCTCATCAAATTGTCACCCTGCCCCGTTTCTCACTTCCCTACCTCCCATGGCCTCTCATTCTTCTGTGACTCCATGTGGTGGCACTTGTCTCCCTGCCTGCCCCAAGTCTCTGGGCCCCCCCATTCCTGCGCCTCCCATCTCTCCCCAGCCTGCACTCATCCAGCTGTCTGTCGAGTGTCTGTCTGTCACCTTCCCTATTCTCCCTCTCCCCTATGTGTTTCCTCCACTGCATTAACTGCCTTTCTCTGGACGTTGTTCAGTTTACCAACACCTCCCTGTCAATTCCCAGGGGAGAGTTTATCATCCCGTTTTAGAGATTGGGAACTCGAGGCTCAGAGGAGCCCCATGACCTGTCCGGGCTGGTACCCAGGGCTTCTGGCTACCTAAGCAGGGCTCCTCTCCCTGACCCACATACTGTCCCCACACATACTGTCCCCTCCCTCTGCCTCCTCAGCCTTCCTCCCTCCACCTGACTGATTTCCTTCATCCCACACACACCCCGCTACTGCCTCAAAGCTTTCTCTTTCTCATGTCCCCTTTGTGCCCCAGCTCCAGAATCCCGCCCTGCGTGACCATAGCTGAGCACCCTTCACCCTACATCCATGCCCCCCTCACTCCCCACACCAGTCCCTGCAGTCCCCAGGAAGCCAAATGCCTGCCACCTCATCACCCCACTCCCCTCCTGCCCCCTTGCAGGCTGGCTTTGGTTATGGGCTCCCCATTTCCCGCCTCTACGCCAAATACTTCCAGGGCGACCTGCAGCTCTTCTCCATGGAGGGCTTTGGGACCGACGCTGTCATCTATCTCAAGGTGAGGCCCTGTCTGT
The DNA here is from genome assembly GCF_024166365.1 of Elephas maximus indicus. Classification (NCBI taxonomy): domain Eukaryota; kingdom Metazoa; phylum Chordata; class Mammalia; order Proboscidea; family Elephantidae; genus Elephas; species Elephas maximus. Next base: position 43,518,180 of record NC_064837.1, on the reverse strand, counting down.
GGAGCAGCTTGGGTGAGGGGTTTGCCCCGGCCATTAGGTTTGACATCTGTCCCTCCAAGCCCTTCTTGGTCCTGGACTCTGAGAACCTGAGCTCAGCTATAGTTCCTCAACCTGTGTCACTCCCCGACATACACACAACTGGGCACACAATTTCAGGGAGTCTACAGCCCAGGATTAAGACCCTGTTCTGGGTCCCTTGACATGTTGGACCTGGGAGGCGGGAGAACCACAGAGATCTTGTTATCCAGCTCGTCATGCTCAGATGGGAAGACTGAGGTTCAGGGTTGGTGACCTTCCTCAAGGTCATACAGCACAGCATCCTTCCCCTTCCCCTCCCCTTTCAGTGGGCAGCTTTCTTGAATGGGCAAGGGTAGGACACAGAGGGACAGTCTTTCCTGGGTCTCTCAGGGCCTGGGGTCCTTGTCTCTCCAGTCTGGCATATGGGCTGGGCTGATTCAGACATGGGGTGGGACAAGTTGGCCACGGTCAGTGTCCATCACAGCCCACCTTGGGGAAGGGGTGCTGTGGTGGGAACGGGCAAGGTGCAGGGAGGTGGGGGAGGCTGACCATGATGCGCTCCAGGCCCTGTCCACGGACTCGGTGGAGCGCCTGCCTGTCTACAACAAGTCGGCCTGGCGCCACTACCAGACCATCCAGGAGGCCGGTGACTGGTGTGTGCCCAGCACAGAGCCCAAGAACACATCCACCTATCGTGCCAGCTAGGGGCCCCAGCTCATCTGCACCTGAGAGGATGGACTGCTGTCTCTAGGACTGGCCACCATGGTGACCTTTTCTGTCTCCCCAAGGCCTGGGGTGGGGGTTTTCCCTGATGACCAGGTTCTGCCTCTATAGAAATCACTGCAGAGACTGGTCTGTAGTGGCCCCTAAGTGCCAATCTCTGTCTCCATGGAGATCTCTACCTGGTCTCCCTGGTGTCCAATCTCTGTGGGTGAAGCCTGAGAGTTGGGGAACATCTCCACCTTGATGGGGTATCCCAGAGATACTTTTCTCTGGCAGTCCTCTCTGAGACCAGGCTGTCACTTTTTCCAGGGGTCCTGGGTCCCCTCACTGCCCTACAAGCCCTGACCTTTCATGTGGATGCCCCTGCTTGCCTTAATCCCCTAGCCCTGGTCCTGGCCCATTGTGTTAGAAGGGACTGGGTACCCCAGATCTGGGGTAGTGGGTGGGGAAGGGAGTTGGGCCTGGGGATGCCCCTTTGGGGACCTGGTCCTGCAGCCTCTCCCTCCACTCTAAGCTTTAAGGTCAAGGTTGCAAAGGAGGGAAGGGTCTCTCTCCCAGGGCCCTAAAGTGGAGGAACTTGGGGAGCCTGGGAAGTTGCCTGTCCAGCCGACCTACACGAGGCCCTGCAGTGGCCTTAGCAGTGTTCTCCCCCTTCCCCAGACCTTCCTCCGCGTCCCCACGTGCACACACCCACCTGTCCACACAAGGTCCCGCCTGAGCTCCAGACCCCAACTCCTGCTGTGCCTAGGTGCACACGTGCTTGGGGTGGCTTTCTCCCTAGAATGTTCTATGTACAGAGCTAGTTTTATAACCCTGAATGCCCCCCTGCCCCTAGCACATGGGGTTAAAGGTGTGTGCTTCTCCCAGTGGCTGTGATGGTAACAGTGACATCCACAGTAAAGAGGAAACTGAATGAGACTGTCGCCTGGCTGCTTTTCCCTGGGGCGGGCCACACACACCCACATGCACACTGAGGCACCTTGGGACCAACAAACGACACACTCGGGCATCCTGCCCAACTCAGTGTGGATCACAAGTAAAACACCAGCCAATGCCATTCATTCAGAGTGCCTGACAGCCCAGCAGCCAGGGACAGATGCATCACCCACCCTCTGCACAGCCCAGTTCTCCATGAGCCAGCCAACCCCCCAAGAGGGGCAGACAGAAAGGTCACTGGCACATCATACGTGTTTATTGAAATAAACTGAGAATCGCCTCCGCGTTCACATGCAGGTGGGCCCCCATTATAGCGTCTGACACCTTCAGGGACACAGGTGCCTTCCAACCTCTCCCAGCCCCTCCAGCCCTCAGCAGCCCCAGATGGTGCCAATGTCCCCATATCTCAGTCTCCCCCAGAAGCCCCTCTTCCAGCACAGGTGGCAGAAGAGGAAAGGGCTGAGTCCCAGGGACAGGGCCCTGGGTATATCGGGGTGGCCCTTAAGCCACAGCCCCTGGGCCTGAGGAGGCAGGCTCTTAGGGATAGAGGAGCTCGCCCGCACCCCTCCGCAGGAATGAGGGGAGTCAGCATGCACTGGTACCTATCCACCCCTCCAGGCACATGGGAGGAGGTGGGGGGGCTTCCAGTCATAGGCCCCTGACTTGATTGATAACTCTGGCCAGGGGCCCAAAAGCTGGGCTAACTGCTGGTCAGCACCAGACCTGTTCCTCCCAAACATTCCCTAACAAGGACAGGACTGATGCCCGTCCCCAGGACTGCTGTGACAGACTGGATGGAGCCGGCCCATCACCCCCATTCACAGGGCTGGCCTCACCCTCCCAGTAGCCAATGGAACCAGAGCCTGCAGAGCGACCAGTTCTGGGGCCCACTAAGGCCCTGACAGGGACCAGGCAGATGGGGGAGGGCTGATAACCCTTCCAATCCAGTGGCTTCCAGGGTACCTCTCAGGTTTTGCCCCTGTCTGGCTGGGGTGGGATCCATCCACCTTCTGTACCACCTAGGCAGTGGTGGTTCGGTGCCCTCTCCACCAGCTCCCAGGATTGCTCTGCCCCCATAGAGGGCTCAGGTACCCTCTGAGGGAGCAGCAGGAGGAGAAATGGGCCCCAGCTTGGGGAGTAGGTCAAAGGCCAGGCCTTGAAGGGGCCCCTGGAGGGGCAGATCTATATGGATGTCACCTCAGCCATTGGGACCCACAGGACAAGGAAGGGAAGAGAAGGGGGTTTTCATCTTCCTTTCTAATATCCTTACAAAGGTCAAGCTTATCCCCATGCTGCCTCCTCTGCTCTCCTGCCGAGGAGTTTGGCTGGGAGTCTACCCTGAGTGTGACTTGCCGCGGTGCCCACTGGCCTCCCTGCGGAGCAGCACAGTGCTTCCCAACCCACAGCTACTGTGGCAAGCTGAGAGGAACAGCTCTGTGTGCCTGCTCCTGTGGAGAGGCTCAGTCCTACCTTTCTGAGCCCTGAGACCCTCGCCCCTCTCGGGGCCTCTGGAAGGAAGACAGGCAGGTATCCCAGCTCACTTCCGGCCCCCAGCCCCACCATGGCCTGAGGGCAGAGGGTCAGCCTGACCCAGACTGTTCTGGGCTCCCAGAGTTGCTTCAGCCCTGGCCCCTCTGCCTTCTTGCCTTATCTGCCATCTCGCCCAGGAACTCTGTGCCAAACAAGTCCTTGAAACAGAATTTATTACTGGCCCTTCTCCCTGGGCTCTCCCTTCCTGGGGGCTCCAGGTCCAGACACGGTGGGAGAGGACGTGTGCCCCCTGAAAGCGTAGGTTCGGGCCATCCCAAACTTGGCGCCCAGGCCCAGCCTCCCCATTGAGGCCTGTGCTTGCTGAGCCTGGCGGCGGCCGTGCCTGTGTGCCAGCGCCTGCCCCCGCCTCCCCTAGCTCTTCTTGGCCTCCAGCTCTCTGCGCCGGAGCTTCTCTCGCTGCCGTGCAGCCTTCTCCTGGGCCTTGCGCTCCTTCTCGGCAGCCGCTGCCAGCTCCTTCAACTTCCGCTTCACTAGTGCCCGGTCATGCGAGTTGCTGAGCCCCAGGCTCTGGGGGAGGAATCCCAGGGTGAGGGAAGGAGTCCCAGAACCATCCTCGGCCCAGGCCAACCCAAGCACCTGGTTCTTTTTGCCCCGGTTCGTCTCTCTTTGGAGCCCTGTCAGAACCTCCCTGAGTATAACCTCTACCTCCCACACTGTCACTCTCCAATGGGTCAGAATTTGGAATGGGAGTGGCTGGGAGAGTTGAGGGTACCATGCCCTTCGGTCCCCAGTTCCTAGTTCCCATCTCTCCAGGATTTCACCCTTTGGATGACCCTGCCCAACTCCCCGAAGCCCAGAGGTGGGGAGTGACTTGCGCAAGGTCACACAGCTAGGCCATGGTTGAGGCCCCATCGCCACCACTGCCAACAGCTTCTGAGACTGATAATCAGATAGAGATGACCCATGGAAAGGCCTGGCTTCCCAAGACATCAGGAGACTCATCTGGGTCAAGGGTCAGTGACAAGTCTTAGAGGTCAAGGTCGGCCTAGAGACGTGGGCTACAGCTTAAAGATCAAATGAAAGAATTGGGCTTGAGTTTCAGATCAGACTGAGGACCAATGCTGGAGTACAAAGATTAGGCCAAGGACCTTGCCTGGAGGTCAGAGGTCAGGGCAGTGGTCTTACAGAGAGTGAAAAGGTCAGCCCAGGAGGCTGAGCTCAAGGTCAAAGGTTAGGATGAGGAGAGCCTCAGGTTCAGGCTGTGTCATGGCCCTTCCACTCTGACCTACCTTCAGTTTGCTTCCATCCAGCTGCAGTAGCTGCGGTCCGTCCACCTGCCGTGCAGCAAACTCAGCGGCATACTGCTCCAGGTTGAGGCTGTGCAGCCACTGGCCCACTTGCTGACTGGTCCAGTGGTGGACAGTGGGGAGGGGTTCGTCCAGGAACTGGGCAGAGACCAAGGGGAGTGAGGAATGAAGCCTTGGCCTGTGGCCTGCGGCCTGCACAGTCAGAGGTCAGGGAGCCAGCTGGCACTACGGCCAGCCTTGCTTACCTCATCTGAAGACTGGGACAGTGTGTGATAGGGATAGGAGCACTTGGCCTCTTGCCGGGGGCCACTTGGGATCTTGGGGCTGCTGCTAGGGGGTGTGGAGTCATCACTCAGGGTGGATTCCTGCACAGGGAGGGGTGCGTACAGCTGAGGAGAGAGCTCACCTCAAGCCAAGGGAGTCCTTTCAACTCACTGCTCCCATCTGATGCAGTCGAAGTCCTAAACTAGACACCAGAGTTGCTCAGCCTCCCCTGTGCATGGGCCAGGACCTGGGCAGGTGCACAGGACAAGTTGCTCATGTGAGACATCAGGACCTGTGGCCTCTGGGAGAGCAGGCAGCTGTCTGGAGGATGTGGGGCTAGAAATGAGCCAGGCATAATTGTTGCAAGGAAGGGAAGAAGTCTAAGGCTAGGTGTCTTTCCTGCAAGCAGCCTACAATGCTTCCAGCAGGCTGAGTCAGGTATCCCTGCTATGTGCCTCCTCACCATGTCCTCTAGCACCCTAGGGTAACTGCCTGAGTAGAGGTCTTTGTCCTCACTGAACTGTGAGCTCTGTGAGGGTTTGGGCTGTGTAATTGTTCATCATGGTAGCTCCAGGGAAGGAAGAAAGGAAGGGATGGAGAAGGGTGTGCAGGAAGGGAGGAAAGAAGGAAGTCTCAAGTTGGAAAGGGCTGTCCTCTGAATTCCCAGCATTCTGGTGTCCTCTGCCCCAGCAGCACATAAGGAACAGAACCATAGAAGGGGCACTGGGCTTGGGGCTCATAGAGCCTACAGCTAAATCTGTGTGAGTCCTTTCTCTCTGAGCTTTCATTTCCTCATCTGTACAATGGGCACGAGTGTGCCTGCCCTGCCCAGCTCACTGAGCTATCGTGAGAGTGAAGAAAAACGTGTTTGGGGCTCTGTAAACTAAAGAGCTTTGTGAACATAAGCAGACACTGTTGCTTCCGTTACTCACTCTCACTTCCCCCACAAAGTTGTGAGCTTTTTGAGCTCTAGGTTGGGATCATATTCATCCCTGCTTCCCCCAAGCCTTGCCCCTACCACACACACACAGGTGGCCCAGTTCCTAACACAGGTAGTCTTTAGTGGTATGTGTTAAATGGATGAGACAATGAATAAATTAGTGAGTGAACTATGGAGAATCTGAATGAGTGAATGAGCGGATGAATAAACTCAGAGAATGGACAAATCAGCGAATCACTGAATGGCTCAGTGGGCGAACAAATGGACTCCAGAAATCCCTGAATCCCAGCCTGAGCCCTCATGTCACCTGAGTCTGGGGCCAGTTTGGAGGCAAGAAAGCCATAGACTCACCTGAGAAGCTGACTTCTTGGGGCTGAAGCCCTCGTGTTTGGGGGAGCAGGTGGGGGAGGTGGTGCTGCCGGAGGATGCTGAGCCCTTGCCACTGTCTGTGAACCAGGAGAAGGGCAGGAATGGGGAGCCCCCAGTCCTGCCAGAGCCCTCCACCGACTCCCTGCAGAGAGAGCACCCAACATGGGTGTGGGCACAGAGGGAAGGGCCAGGAACCCCCAGGAAGCTATGGGCTGGCGCCATGTGTGGGCACTGTGGGTTTCTCCTACCTGCTGCCCATGGACAGGCGGTTGCTGCCCTTCTCCTTCCTGCTCTTGCCAGTGGATGCTCGGCGTAGGGTGACCCTGTGGGAAGGGCAGGGGAAAGTGGGGCAGTGCTGCTTGCTGGGCTACCCCTAACCCTGACAGCTCCAAGCTGGCTCCTCCACTCACCCCAGGTCCAGGAATTTTCGGCGAGTCTTCTTATCCAGGCCGATGGTAGGGCTGGCAGGCTCAGGCGGGCTGGCATCCCGGCTGTCATCTTTGGGGAAGAGAGGTGAGAAAATAGCCAGTGTGATGGCCTGTCTCCTGTAGCTTCTACTATGTTGTGCTGGAAATTCTCTATAGCATTAGGCACCCTTTACTGGCTGTGGAACCTGGGACAAGTCACTCTACTTCTCTGAGCTACCTCCATCTCAAATATGGGGATAATAACACCTGCCTATTTCATGGGGCCCAATGGGGTCACCGGAGCCTTGGTGGCCCAGTGGTTAAGCACTTGGCTGCTAACCAAAAGATCAGCGGTTTGAACCCACCAGCCACTCTGTGGGAAAAAGATGTGGCAGTCTGCTACGGGGCAATTCTGCTCTGTCCTATAGGGTTGCCATGAGTCGCAATCGACTCAGTGGCAACTGAACTGGGAAAGCTTTTCACAAAGCATGAAGCGCTGTGAAAAGGTAGAGACCACTACTATTTTATTGGCCATTTTATCCTGGCCAGTTTCTAACTGGCTTTCCAATCCTGGCTCAAGTGTTACTTCCTCGGAGAAGCCTTCCAGGAAGCCCCCAGCTAGGTTAGATGCCTGATATAGGCTCTCCCACCACCCACCGCCCTGCACATTTCCCTCATAGCACTTAATGCAGTTTGTAACTAGGCATCTAGTTAGAGGATTGCTTGACTGTTTGCTCCCTAAACCATGTTGTTGTTCTTGTTGTTGTTAGTTGATCCCAGTGCCATCCGACTCGTGGTGACCCACAGTGTGCAAGGTAGAACTGCTTCATAGGGTTTTCCAGGCTGTGACCTTTCAGAAGCAGATTGCCAGGCTGGTCTTCCGAGGGTGCCTCTGGGTGGGTTTGAACCACCAACCTTTTGGTTAGTAGTCCAGCGCTTAACCATTTGCACTGCCCAGGGACTCCCCCTATATCATAAGGAACTATTTTATTGTTTGTCCCCCAAACGACAAGTCCCAGGAGGACAAGGAGTACATTTGTATGCTCACTGGTGTGTCCCAGAGCCCAACACTGTCTGGCACATAATAGGCGGTGCTCGGTGAATATTTGTTGAATGACTGAACCTTGGTGTTTACTCCCCCACCTCCCACCCAAGCCACCGTGGTCCAGCCCAGCACTTCGGTACCCGCGGGGACAGGCGAGGCCGCTGCTGCCCCAGTGTGCACCAGCAGGGGGCGCCGCGCCGCCCATTGCTCACCTTCGCTGTGCGGCTCAGCGCGCGGATGGCGGCGCACAAAACTGGGCGAGCTGTCAGAGGAGGGCGCGGAGCGCGGCGGCGAGCTGGAGGCGGCGGCCAGGCCCTCGTGTGAGGCGGTGTTGTGCAGGGGCCGGTAGCGCGTGAGCGGTGAGGGTGGCGGCTCATCCTCGTCCAGGCTGCGCCGCAGCCCCGGAGGCTCCAGGCAGAAAGAACCCCCCGCCGGGGACCCTGGGCCCGAGTGCAAGGGCGAGCGCAGCCGGTGCAGGGGACTCCCGCAGCCGTCGGTCACCTGAAGGAGGGCGTAGCCGCTGTCTGTGAATTCTCCTCCCCATTTCCTGGAAGGTCCAGGAGCCGGCTTCACCCCCTTAAACTCCTCAGGAGCACCAGGGCGGGAAGCCCAACCCCTGGGTCCTGGGTGGGAGTGGGGGGGGTGGAGCGTGGGAGGGTGTCCTTGTGCTCAGGGGTCAACCATTGGCTAGGACAGTTAAGAGGTGGGAAACGAGGCTTTGAGCTACACAGGCTGGGGTTGAATCCAGCCTCACTCACTCACTCACTGTGGGACTTTGTTGCTGAACCTCTCAAAGCCTTAGTTTCCTCATCTTTAAGATGGGGATAATAATACCTTCATTAAAAGGATGATATGAGCTAGAAGTGACAGACAGCTAATAGTTATTAGCATCTTTATGGCAGAAGTCCAGGGATGTGGTTTCCCTGGAGGACAGGTTTAGAGGGATTACCCAGGGGCAAGAAGGATGGGTGGGTGTTTGTGTGTTCCGGTGAGTTGCCCCAACCTTGCCTCCAGGCCCATCGGAGCCTTCACCATCCTCGGCAGAGCTGGCACTGTCCCGAAGCCTCGAACGGGAGGGCCGGTGTCTCCGGCCCTTGGCCAGCAGTTGGGCCCGGGCCTTGTGTAAACTGCTGTCCAGTCTGATGGTCTCTGGCACAGCCAAGTCCAGGTCTGTGAACCGGAGTAAGGGGACAGAGACCAGATACATGAAGAGGGCAGTCCAGAGGCTCACCTAGGGTCCCTTACACTCACATCCCAGACATTCACCAAGCGTTTGAGTGCCAGCCCCATGCTGGGCACTGGGAGTACAGACAGATGAAAACCAGTGTCCCTCACAGTCTCCAGGGAGCCAGACATGTCAGCACATCCATATAGCGCAGTGTGACAAAACCTCATGGAGGCCCAGAGGAAGTGTAAAGGTGGACAGCACAACCCTGTTTGAATGGGTTGGAGGAGGAAACACCAAAGCTGGGTCTTAAGGTCTGGGTGGAAGTTTACAAGAGATGAGGTGGAGATGGGCAGCCAGGTGGTGAGACTGGTGTACACAACGCTGGGAAGAGGGAAGCAGGCAGCAGCAGTTCCAGGACAGCTGGAGGGAAGGCTGGGGTGAGGCTGGAGGGAAGTACCTTCTGTGTGCCAGGCAATGTGACCACTGCTTTAGATACATCACCTCACCTACTCTTCAAAACAGCCTAGTGGGGGTAGGCATGGCTATTAAGCACATTTCACAGCTGAGGAAACTGAGACTCAGAGAGGTTAAGTCACTTGGCCAAAGCCACCAGCTAGCAACGGTTCAGGATTTGAGCCTGGGCAGTATGGCTCCAAGGAGCCCTGGTGGCACAGTGGTTATGCACTTGGCTAGGAATCAAAAGGTTGGTGGTTTGAACCCACCAGCTGCTCCGTGGGAGACAGACATGGCAATCTGCTTCTGTAAAGATTACAGTCTCGGAAACGCTATGAGGTAGTTCTACTCTACTGTAGGGTCACTATCAGTTGGAATTGACTAGGCAGCTACGGGTTTGGCTTTTGGGCTTTTTAGTCTGGCTCCTGAGACTGGGTTGTTCCCTTTTGGGCTGAGTTGCCTGTCCAGAGATCTGCTATGGACACTGGCTTCCTGTGTCATGCTCAGGGTCAGGGTCACACTCAGAGACGCCACTGCTGAACACCTAGACAGCTCGCCGTTGGACGGGAGCAAAGGCATCCTCGAGCCAGTGGCAGTGCTAGGAAGAAAAGCAGTTGCTGATGGAGACCCACAGCCCCCTGAAGCATGTCTCCCCCAGCCTGGGCTCATGGGCCATGCTTGGTCCTGGATGGGAGGACACGGAGAAGACTGGGGGAAGAGTAGGCAAACCCCCATGATCGTCCCTAGAAACCCTTACTGCTCATAGTTTCCCTTCTCATCCACTGGAATGAAGCCCCCACTCCGTAGCAGACCAGAGCTTGGTCCTGGGGACTCCAGATGCAAAAGGTTTTTCCCAGCCCTCAGGATGAGTCAAGACTTTTTTCCCCCACCCCACCCCCGATGGTCTCGGGGACCCCCATCCCAACACTCATCCACCCTGCCTTGCCTGCTTCTCTCTTGTCTGCAGACACCCCCTAAACCACCCTAGTTGCTCTCCTGGCCCAACTAACCAGTAAAAAAACAAAAACAGTTGCTGTCAAGTCGATTTCGACTCACGGCTACTCCATGTGTCTCAGGGTAGAACTGCACTCCATAGAGTTTTCATAGCTCTGACCTTTTGAAAGCAGATCGCCAGGCCCTTCTTGGGAGGTAACTCTGGGTAGACTGGAACTTCCAACCTTTTGGTTACCAGCTGAGCACTTAACCGTTTGCACCACCTGTCTATTTCTAGTCCTGACCCCCTCTCCTGCATTCCAGGCCCTGGCACCCAGGCATCAACCAGGGAGCTTGCCACATCAAAGGCCCTCAGGCACCTCAAACTCAACCCATCACAATGGACCCATCACCTTGCCTCAAACCCATTTCTCTGTTCCCTGGCTTGGTGAAAGGCCTCTTCATCCACCCAATCACCTCAGTCAGATGGCTCCCAGCTACCCTCCCCCCTCAGCCCAGGATTCAATTGGTAATCTCCACTTGGATATCCAACCTGCATCTTCAATTTACACGTCAAAACTGAATTCCTGGTCACCTTCCTCTGCCCCCTTCCTCAGCTTCCAGAAGCTCCTCCCATCTCAATGAGTGGTAGCTCCATCCTTCCAGTTGCTCAGAACCAATCCCTGGATCCATCCTTGTTTCCTCTTTCCCTCCCACCCTACAAACCGAACCATCCACAATTTCTGTTAGCTCTACCTTTGAAATATATCTAGACATACTGAAATATTTATGGTGAAGTGATGTGATGCTTTGGATCAGGTTCAAAAATAATCCAGGGCAGTGGGGTTGGGGAGTGGCCGGGGGGATGAAACAAAACCAGCCATGCATTGATCATTGTTGAGGTTGGGCGATGGGTACATGGGGTTGTTGTGCTGTTCTCTCTACTTCTGGGTATGTTTGAGATTTTTCACAATAAGATATTGTTTATGTGTGTGTGTATACACACAGAGACATACATACGTACATACAGAGAGAAAGAGGAGTAGATGAAGGGGAAAGGGAGAGGGAGAACTTCTCACAGCCTACCTGGTGTAGGTCACCATCATCTCTTGCCTGGATTATTACAAAGGCCTTCTAGCTGGCCTTCCCTCCTCCTCCTCCCTTTCCTGTTCACAGCCTATTTTCAACACAGCAGCCAGAGTGACCCTGATAAAACATGTCAGATCGTCAGCTCCTCTGCTCAGAACCCTCCGGTGACTTCCATCTCACACAGAGTAAGAGCCAAAGTTCTCCCAGTGGCCTTCCAGACTCGCTTAGCCTGGACTCCTTACCTCTCTGAACTTGTACTTCCCTCCTTCTTGCTCCCTCCACTTCAACCACCCTGGCCTCCTAACTCTTCCTCACATACGCCAGGCCTGCTCCCACCTCAGGGCCTTGGCACTTAATCTCTCCTCTTGCAAGGCTCTTGCTACAGATTTCTGCAGCCCTCACCTCCCTCAGGTCTTTGCTTAAATGCTCCCTCTCATTGAGGCCTTCCTTAACCACCTTATTTATAATTACTCCACACACATACACATTCCATAATCCCCGCCCCTCCTGCTTTTCTCTAAAGCATTCATCGTTCTCTGGCATCCTGTATGTTTCACTTATTGAGTTAGCATCTCTCTCCATTCATTAGAATGTCAGCTCCATGAGGATAGCTTTTCCTTATTTTGCTCAGTGCTCTAACATAGGCAGGGAATGGTGCTTGACATAGAGTAGGTGCTTAAAACAAAATCAAAAAACAAAAAATACCTGTTGCCCTTGAGTTGATTCCGACTCATAGCGACCCTGTAGGTCAGAGTAGAACTGCCCCATAAAGCTTCCCAGGAGTGGCTGCTGGATTCAAACTGCTAAACTTATAGGTAGCAACCGAACTCTTAACCACTGTGCCATGGTACGTGCTTAGCAAATATTAATGAGAGAATGAAGTTCTGTTGACTCACCCTCCTCACATCCCTGAAACCTGGCCCCTCCTCACCCTCCCGACTGAATTGCCTTAGCTCGGGCCTTCATCAGCTGTCCCCAGCCCCATCCTGCCAACCCAGAACACAGCCTGTCTTCAACCTGTGCTTTCTGCCTCCAGTCTGGCACCCTCTCGCATCTTCCATACAGCTAACAGAAACTCTGTAAAGCACATTTCTGACTATGCCACTTATCTCCTGCCCTTGAAACCCTCTGGGAAAGCCCAAAGTTGACAATATAAAGTCCAAGCTCCTTAGCTCGTCACTCAAGGCCTAAGGGGGCTCCAGCCAGGCCTTCCTGTTTTCCACAGACCCCTCCTCCGCCCACCATGCTCCTATAAGGCACAGTGCTTAAGAGCATAGGCTCTGGAGCCAGAATGCTGGTGCTGAATCCAGTTCTGCCACTTGCTGGCTGAGTGACCCTGGACAGATCAGCTTCCTCATCTGTAAAATGGGCTCATAATAACAGTATCTTCCTTATAAGGTTGATGTGTGCATTAAATAAGATAATCCACATAAAGTGCTTCACCATAATACCTGTGACTTAGTAAATGCTCAGCAAGCATTGCCTATCAATGGTGTTAGTGCAAGCAGTACTGAATTGCTTACACCGATCCCTACAGACTTGCCTCCATCTCTTATTTCCCACCTCCATTCCATTGCTCATGCTGCTCGCTGCTCCAGCACTCTTCGCCCCTTCTTTGTCCGGCTAATCACCTCTAATACATCACCTCCTCCTCGCCTTCTTCAGGCCCCAGCACTATTCTATGGTCAGGGATGACCATATTCCATGCAATCTGCCTGCGGCTGAGGGTGACGCCCTTCACTCTCCGCTGTGAATCCCAAGAGCCTGGTGCAGTGCCTCGAAGAGGGGAGGTGCTCAGTCGGGGTTAGACGAATTGAACCAAAGCCACACTTCCAGGGACCAGAGCATACATACTTTGGCAGAAATGGACTTGCAGGTACAGATGACGCACCATTTATAAACACAAGCCCACGTTCCATCATGTCCCACATTTTAATCTTCTGCAGGGCACTCCCCATCACCTCATATCTTCCTTGTTTATTTATGTATGCTTTTATTATCTGTCCCCCTGCCTGCCCCTGCACTAGAATTCAAGCTTCTTGAGGGCAGCGACTTTGCCTGGCTTGTTCAATGCTGTCTCATATTAGGAACTCAATAAATATTTGTTGAGTGGGTGAAAGAGATAAGGCGTGATTGGGAGGCTAAAAAAAAAAAAAAAAACAGACCCGTTGCCATCCAGTCGATTTTGACTCAGCCACCCTATAGGACAGAATAGAACTGCCCCAAAGAGTTTCTAAGGAGCAGCTAGTAGATTTGAACTGCTGACCTTTTGGTTAACAGCTGAGCTCTTAACCACTGTGCTACGAGGGTTCCAGAGTAGGGGGCTAGCTACTTTAAAGGTTGACAATACAGAGCTGAGGTTGCAGAAAGGATAAGAAAGAGCTTTTCAAGTAGAGGGAATGCTGCAGGCTTGGGCTTGGAGTGCCTGAGGAGCACCAGGGGGCCAGTGCCATCTGCAAGGAGAGGGGAATGGCTTGGTTGAAGCGGGAGGATGGAGACAGGAGTCTGTAGTTGTCCAGCAAGGGCCGGTGGTGGCTTGGAGGAGGGGACAGGTATTGTCAAAACAACTACTATCTTGGACTCAGATTTAACACCACTCTCCTGGTCTCTTGGCTACTTCTCCTGCCCCTCTGATGCTTCCAGACCCTAGGGTTGAGCTGGGGGAGGGAGCCCTCTGTCCTCAGTCCTCTGGCACAGATTATCTGGGAACTGCCATGAAGCAGCAAGGATTGAGGACGGAACCACGGAATAACAATAGCTAATACTTTTTTTTTTTCTTTTAATACTTACTGAGTGCTTCTTGTGCCCAGGCACCATTCTAAGTGCTTTACAATTATTAACTCATTTAAACCTTCCCACAACCCTATGAGGACAGTACTCCAGGCATCCCCAGAGCAGCCAACAAAGAGCAAGGCCAGGGTTAAAAGCAGGCAGTCTGACTCCAGAGCTGGATTTATAACCACCCGTACCCTACACTGTGTCTCAGGCAGAGATAGGAATGACTTTTGAGATCAAGTCCAACCACCTCATTTTGTGGATGGGGAAACTGAGGCTCAGAGAGGAAAGTGTGGCCAAGGGTGCAAAGCAGAGGGAGTTAAGGACAGAATCCAGGTCTCCTGGCTCCCAGTCCCAGGGACTGCTGGGCATCCTCTAGCCCTCGGGCCCACCCTCAGCTGATGCCCAGTCAACCTGGGCCGGGGAGGGGGGCCCTTTGCTGTGCACTCTGGGCCACATCAGGACCATGCTCATCTTATGTGGGAGGGTCTGGAGAGCAAAGAGACTTCTAAGGGGGTCAGGGATTTTGAGGCAAGGTAGAACCAGGCTTTCCTAGGGTTTCTTGCTCCAGCAGGCCCCCTTGCCCTACTCCTTCCACCCCTTCCTTGTGTGTACACCAGCACTCCCTCTTTCTCTCACCTCCCTGAGGGAGATGGTTCTGCCCTGGACAGTGGGAGGTCATGAGTATTTAATAGTCTTTCAAATCAGGAAGAAGGCAAGGCTGGGCCAAGCCACCTCAGCGGGTCCAAGCAGGGGGAAAACAGGATGGGTCTGAGTGGGGGGCAGTGGAGGCAGAAAAGGCTGGGGAGGGGAGCTCATGCCAGTCAGGCCAGGGGTTAGGCTGGGTGGAGACAGAGAGACTCTGAGTCTGAGGCCCAGACAGCTGGAGTCTGGAAGAGTCTCAGAAGCAAATTCTCCACTCCAGAGACCCTAGGGAGGCTGCATCCCCCAGAAGCCAAGAAGCAGCCATTCCTGGCATTGCCTGGGCATGTGGCAGAGGCAGGGGAGAAAGAGGTGGCAAGGGGGGCACAAAGGGAAACAAGGGTGAGATGGAGAGAAGGCAGGGAGGAGAAGTGTTCCCCACTCGAGGCTGCATGCAGAGATGTGAGAGCCCTCAAAGACTGTGCAGTGTTACAGATTCAGGCGGCTCTTTCTCCTGTTTCTACTTCTCCCTCCATGTTCCTCCATGTTTCTTTCCTCACTGTCTCCTCCACCCAAGTTCAGCTGGGAAACAGCCTTTTTGCCCCAGAGCATGCTGGGAATGCTGCCCTAAGGTGGGCGGTCTCTTTCTCCAATCCACACAACTGATAGACTGCAGGGGGTAAATGATGGTGCGGCAGGCTGGTGTGTGAACCTGAGGACGTGGACATGTGCACTAGTATGAGGGTGGAGGTCTGGGGTACTGAAGCTGTGTGTGTGTCCTGCATTTGATTTCAGTGCACGCGCATACGCAGTGATGTCCCATGTACTTATGCAACTTGGAGGTAATGTGTGTCATCTGTGCTGGGTACACAAGTGTATATAACACAGCAACTAGGAGCAGGGAGTAAAGCAGACTTGAGTTCTAGTTCCAGCTCTGCCACTAACTTGCCGTGTGATCTTAAAAGCAAGTCACTTTACGTCTGCGGTCTTAAACGCTAGCAAGCAGCCATCTAAGATGCATCAATTGGTCTCAACCCACCTGGATCAAAGGAGAATGAAGAACACCAAGGACACAAGGTGATTACAAACCCAAGAGACAGAAAGGGCCACATGAACCAGAGATTACATCATCCTGAGACCAGAAGAACTAGATGGTGCCTGGCTACAACCGATGACTGCCCTGACAGGGAACACAACAGAGAACCCCTGAGGGAGCAGGACACCAGTGGGATGCAGACCCCAAATTCTTATAATACCAGACTTAATGGTCTGACTGAGACTAGAAGGGCCCCGGTGGTCATGGCCCCCAGACCTTCTGTTGGCCCAGGATAGGAACCATTCCCGAAGCCAACTCTTCAGACATGGATTGAACTGGACAATGGGCTGGAGAGGGATGCTGGTGAGGAGTGAGCTTTTTTGGATCACGTGGACACTTGAGACTATGTTGGCATCTCCTCCATCTCCTGGAGGGGAGATGAAAGGGTAGAGGGGGTTAGAAGCTGGTGAAATGGACACAAAAAGACAGAGTGGAGGGAGAGAGTGGGCTGTCTCATTATGGGGGAGAGTAATTGGGAGTGTGTAGCAAGGTGTATATGGGTTTTTGTGTGAGAGACTGACTTGATTTGTAAACTTTCACTTAAAGCACAATAAAAATTATATATATAAAAAAAAGGCAAATCACTTCAGCACCCTGCCCTAGGTTCCTTGTCTGTAAAATTGGCACACTGCTTAGCATTACTGTGAAGATTAAATGATACAGCACATGTGAGATGTGGGTGCTTCACTAGTGCCTGGCATAAGACGAATAATAAATGGGGACCCTTACATTATTGCTGTTGTTGTACTTGACATGTCCACTAAGATAGCAGTGACGAAGAATCAGGCATAAGGCCACAACACACACACACTCAACGCCCCCAGGAACCCTCCCGGCTGCCCTCCGCCCAAGGCTGGGTGGCCTCGGAAAAAAATGCTCTATAATTGTGTCTGTTGGCTAGAGATCTAGAGTTGAACAGAACTTACCAAAAACCTCATCCACAGGTTCTCGAAGCTTTGAAGAAGCCATGACTCAAGAGAGCTGGAGAGGATAAGGGAGGAGAAAGAGAAAAAAGAGACCCTAAGTAAGAGATTCATGTTGGTCAAGGCAGAGGAGCTGTCAATGGCCCTCTGCCCCTGGCCAGCTGACCCCTTACCTTCCCTAGAATTTTCCCTCAGGTCCTCTGGAAGACAGGTCACCTGTACCATGTCCCAGGTTGTGGGGGTTGGGGCAGGAGGCAGAAGCAGAAGGGTAGGGACAGATGCAAACCCACGAATCCAGGGTATAGACACAGGCTGAGTCTTGTGGTCGTGGTTCAAGCTAATGTACTGTGTACCTTCACATAGGTCACTAAGTTTCTCCCCTTCACTATCTTGGGTCTTTCCATCATTAAAATCCATTTAAAAAAAAAAAAAAAACCTATTGCTATCGAGTCAATTCCAACTCATAGTGACCCCATAGGACAGGGTAGAACGGCCCCATAGGGTTTCCAAGGAGCATCTGGTGGATTCAAACTGCCGACCTCTTGGTTAGCAGTCAAACTCTTAACCACTACGCCACCAGGGTTTCCATCATTAGCATTCCCTAAAAGATCTTAGTTGTCATAAATTGCACATCAAATCTGGGAGAGATCTTGGAGATTATTACATCATCCCTTCATTTTTCAATGAAGAAACAGGCCCAGAGAGGGGGGAGTGACTGGCTCAAGATCACATAGCAAGCTAACGACAAAATCAGAAGGAGAACCCCAGGCTCTCCCACCCATCTACCTACCTATCTATCCATCCATCTATGTGTCCATTCATCCATCCAGCTAGCCATCCATCCATCTAACTACCCATCCATCTATCTATTCCATCCATCATCCAGTCCTGCCCCCTCTCCATCACTGATGGCATCACCACCTGCCTCTCTGAACACGAGCTGTTCAGGAAGCTGGCACCATCAGCAGGCTCACTTTTGTAGACAAACTCACAGCTCTCACTGTTCTTGACAGATTCACAGATGAATCCTCAGAAGGGTATGAGGAGTACTCACAGTACAACAGTGGACAGCCAAATCTCGATGATGCATCAAGTATGTTCTGGGAAGAAGTATGGATAGGTAGGGTTTTTTGTTTTTGTGGGAAGCAAGAAAGGAGGGCAGGTAGGAAAGCAGGATATATGCAACTGAGCAATTTGGGTAGTCCCCTAGCAGATGTAGGATTCTAGTAGCCCTGAATCAAGCCTTGTCAGAAGGGCAGAAGAATGCTGGATGAGGGAGAGTGAGGAAGTTCAGGGGCCACTGACGGTTTAGGGCACGAGGCTAGACTGTACATTTGACAGGTGTAGAAAATCTGGACCACACGCCTGCTGGGGACTTATCCAGTGAAGAGGCAGATGGCAGGGAGGCTGATGAGAACTCTCCTCTTCTGTTATTACATTAAACATCATCTCACCGTGAGCTGGCCAGGCTTCGGATTCTTAGTGACCACACGTTACAGATGAGGAGACTGAGATACGGAAGACGAGAGGCAGAACTCAGCCTGGACTCTGGTCTCCTACCCCACAGCCCTATCCTGGGTGATGGTCTTCGGTGTTTTGGGGTGCTCTCAAGGAAAGGACACTGCTGAGGGAAGGGGTGTAAGGGTAGAGGGAAGGGAGGCGGTCCACACTGGCTAGGACTGGAAGAAACATCAAAGCCACGTCCTCCCCCTACCCCAGACTCCATGGATGCCTGGGGCTGAAGCTGAAAACAGGAAATAAAGTTTGGGAAGGGGCCAGGAGGGACATGGGCCAAACCCCTCAGGAACACTTTTGCCATTCTTGAACTCTGTGAGTGGTGGGTGGTAAGGATTAGCAACCAAGAAGTTTCAGAACATCCTCCCTGTCCGGAGGCCAAACGGGATGGGGGGCTGCCCCTAAGAATGAACCAAATTCCCCCATCCAATCACAAAGCCTCACCTGACTAGGACCCAGCTGCCACCTCCTCCAGAAAGCTGTCTTAGACAGCACTTCCTCCTCCCATTTGTCTACATAATTTCTAAATTCACCCTTCCCCAACCCCTGGAAAGTGGGGAATTTTTTATACTTCACTGATTCCCTAAATGAGTCATATCTTCCCCACATCAAAGGGAGCTCACTGAGGAGGGGGCCGTGTATTCCCCATCAGACTAGGGACTCTCTGAAGATAGGAAGTGCCTCTCCCATCAGAATGCAGGTTTCATGAGGGCAGAGGCTGTGCCCCCTTTCAGACTTCCAGAGAATGGTGATTCCATGTGCCCTTTATTCAAGGCCCCAGTCCAGGTAAGTCACTCTTGTGGATGGAGCCATCTTTCAGGCTGGGGTGGGCTGGGGCTTCCAGGTCACATCCCCTCCAATCCATCCTGATTAGACACACACTGCTTTCTTTCCCTCCCTTTGACAACTAACCCCCTGGGGGTATGTATGGGAGACCATCTCTACAATGTCTGGTGGGGCACTCTGGAGAAGAAGAAGCAGGCTCTCCAGATCACCAGGCCCCTCCCACCCAATCCCCCACTTCCAAAACTGAGCCCTGGAAATTTAGACACCAACCCTCCTCCAGCTTCTATACACACACAGTCACTACCAGGTAACAGCCACAAGAGTGGAAATGAACCTGTCACCTCTGGACGCAATCTGGGCTCAGGTGCTACCAGGCCACTCCCTCCTCCCAAAGCTTCTAACTATGGAGAGAGGTGCATCTGTGACCTTTGACTCTTCTCTGGGAGAAAGGGAGGCAGGCGCGCTCAAAGCTTCCTGGGACCAAGGGGAGGGAGAAAGAGAAATAAAGCAACCTCAAGTTCTGGGGAGGGAGTGGGGAGAGAGTGAAGATGAAGAATGGCCAGAGACCAACGGAAAAGCAGAGAGTCCACAGGGCAGCCCATAGGGCTGCTGAGAAATAGAAGATCAGAGAGTGGGACAGGGAAAGCAGTAGTAGGAATAGAGGATTCCAGCAGCCCTGGATGAGGCCCAAGGATAGGGTGGGAAGTAGAATGGAGAATTCACTGCAGGAGAGGGGTGGGCCCCCAGCGGGGCAGGCAGAGGAAAGAGGCCCTGGAAGGGAAAAAAGAGACGTAAAGAGAAGTCCAACTGAGAAAAGCCGGGAAGGCATGGACCGGAGAGCAAGCCTGGGGTGGAGGGAGGCAAATTGTGCAGCTAGAAAAGGCAGTACTCCCTACCCTATAAGGCCCAGTCTCTCACTGGCCCCGGGCTGGGGCACCCGGAGGGTCTCTAGGCCACCTCAGACCCCTGCTGGAGACGGGGTGGGGATGGAGGACAGGGCACCTACTCTGCTCCTAGGACCCCTACCCCTGGGTGACGGAGTTTCTCTCCAATCCATCAATCCAACTCCCCGCCGAGCAAGGAGTTAAGCCCTCTCCCCTTCCCCCACTCCAGTTTTTTATTAATTTCTCCGGGCTGCGGGCGGGAGGGGATTAGGGGCACAAATCCTATCTCTGCCCCCTCCCCTGCCAGCCCAGCACCCCAGTCCCGTACGGCCCCCCTCGGGATAGGAGAGAAAGATTCTTGTCGCTTTGGCCAATCTACCTTACTCGGGGTCCTCCCGCGAGCCCCCAGCCCGGCGTCCCCGCCCACCCTCGAGTCCCCGGGCTCCCGTCCCCTCACCTCCAGCATCGGGCATCTTCAGCAGCCAGCGCCTCGGGAACCCCTCAGGCCCATGGTGCTCGAGGCGGGGGCCCGGGCGGGAGAGACGCGGGGGCCGTCACCCCGGCCGCGGGGGGCTCCGGGCGGGCTCGCTCTGCTCCATCCCAGGTGTGGGTGGGGGTCGACCGGCAGGGGCCCAGGGCCCGAGGGATGGGGGGCTGGTATCGGGAGAGAGGGAGAGGCTTGCGGGAAGCAGGCGGCGGGCGGGGCTGGACCGGGAGACCTGACGGAAGGATGCTCCGTGTGTGTGTGCGCGTGGATGTGTGTGCGAGTGTGTGTGCGCGCCAGCAAGAGAGCGCGCCCCCGCCCTGCCCGCCCGCACGCCGGACGCGGGCCCCGCGTGACAGACCGGTCGGCGCAGCGCAGCGTCAGCTGGGGGTCCGCGGGGGTCCCCGGGGAAGGGGCGGCGCGGGGGCGCGTGGCGGGGAGGCCCGGCGCCCAGGAGACAAAGAGCGGCCGGGCGGGCGGGCTGGAGGAGGAGCGGCGGCGGGAGGACGGCGGAGGGCGGGGCAGCCCCGCGCTCTCTCGCGGCCGGGCCTGGGGAGCCCGAGTGGCCGGGAGCCGGGCGGGGGCGGAGGCCGGCTGGGGAGCCACGGGGCTTCCGCCTCCTCTGCCCGGCCTGTCGGGGCTTCTGATGCGTGCATTCCGCACACAGCTCCGGAGCGGTCATGTGTGTCCAGATCTGAGGGGGCCGCGGTGAACAGAATCCACCCGGGCCAGGCCGTCGGGGCTAGCGGTCTAGTCACAGGCACAGACGACTGGAGAGGCCTTCGTAAACGCGGGAGCTAGGAGCGTTGGTTCACAGAGACTCCTCCCGCCGGGAGAGCCCACTGGAGGGCGCCTGGCCGGGCCTGGGGTGGAGGGTGGTCGGGGAGGATTCCTGGAGGTGAGGTATTGGCTTCTCCTACAGGTCTGGGTAGGTAGAGGGTGCCGATGGGGCTTGATATGCGTGGGGAGGAGGGGAAGGTGACGTGAGGCTGGGGAGGTGGGCGCCGGCAGGGCTTGCACTTTATCCTAAAAGCCATTAAAAAAAAAAAAAAAAAAAAAGAGAGAGGGGAACAAATTTGCATTTTAGGAAGAACCCCTGGGCTGCTCTGTGGAGAAGGGACTGGAGAGTGCCACCTGAAAGTAGGGAGGCCCCTCGTGAGACTGTTGAGAGATGATGGTAGTCAGCATAAAGATTAAAGATCAGGCTGAGAACTACTCAGATTGTAGAAGGAGGAGAGGAGACAGGACCTGGGGACTGACTAGGCATGATTGCCTGTCTTGGCCTGAAGGAGAGAACCCTGGAGGTGGAGTAGGTTGGAGGTGGAGGTGGATGAGATCAGACTTGGACCTGGTGAGCAGGAGGTAGTGGCTAGCCAGCCAGGGGAGCTAAGGTAATCATCAACAACTAGGTACCATAAGGTGAGGGTTTAGGATGTGCCAGGCTCTGTACTAAGCACTTTTCTTGGATTATTTAATGCCATCCTCACAATAAACCTGTGAGACAGGTGTTTCTATTACCCCTATTTTAAGCACGGAAAATGGAGATCTGGAAGAGTGAAGTGGCTTGTTGAAGAGCAAGTGGTGAAGTTGGTTAAGGGGGTCCAGAGCTCAGGGGAGAGGAGTGGAGTCTAGGGATAGAGGATCCCTGAGAACCCATGGAAGTTTCTGCAGTTGATGCCTCTGAGAGGCTATGGGAGGTGGCATCTTGAGCCAGGATGGCCTTATGGATGTTGTGTGCCATCGAGTCAATTCCAACTCATAGAGACCCTAAAGGACGGATTAGAACTGCTCCATAGGGTTTTAGGCTGTAATCTTTACAGGAGCAGATTGCCAGGTCTTTTCTCCTGCGGAGCTGCTGGTGGATTTTAAACCTCCGACTTTCATTTAGCATCTGAGTGCTTAACCATTGTGCAACCAAGGCTGTGGATGAGGACAAAATTAATACCCTTTGGGGGCTGAGGGTATCCAAGGACATCTGTGGGAGTTTTGAGGTTTCTGGGTGTCCTCAGAATCTTTTGGCAGCTATAGGGTGCTGGCTGGATTGTGGCGATCTGGGGAGGGGTAGCGTCCCTGGGTGATGGGCTGTGGGAGCTGTGTCTGGGGTCTTTAAGGATTTATCACTGTGCATGAGGATATGGTATACAGGCATCTGATGAGATCTGGATAATGGGCTAGAGTGCAGGGATTGGTTATAAAGCCCCTATAGATTCCAAGGGATTGGGGAGATGTAGGGTAGGGTTAGTGCTGGCAGGCTGTGTCTGTGGGAGGGTTCTGCTAGACTATAGGATTTGGGAGGACCCCTGTTCCTAGTGACACCTAATCACCTGGAAGTTAAGGAAACTCTCTTCATCTGATTCCCCTCCCCCACGGTAAGTGTTGGGGTGGCAACTTGCTCCCAAGAGCTAGGCAGGTGACAAGGCTGCACAGTGACACTAGCACTGCCCAAAGCCACCGACACAGCCCCCGACTGGACCTATATCACAGGGAGTCATATCTCAGGCCTGAAAAACTCACAGCAAAGCCGCACAAAGCACCCCCCAGCCACACAACACACTCAGACTTAAACATAGGATCCTCCTTGGCCTATCTTTTGGGACATACAATGTACCCACAACAGATTTCCTATTCAGGCTCTTTACCTAATAGACAGGACAGATGGGGTCAGCAGGGCCCCACCCTGGATGCTTAGCTTCAGTCAGACCAGCAGTGGACAGATGGGGTCAGCAGGGCCCCACCCTGGATGCTTAGCTTCAGTCAGACCAGCAGAAGCTGTCAACACAATCCCCATGTCTTCTTATCCAGGAGGGTCCAGCAAATTCATGTCTTAGACTTCTTGGCTGGGTTTCTGAAACAGGACTGACAACTCTTCATCTTTGGTCCTGGAGTTCAATGACCTAATTCTGTAGCCATGACCTGTGACCTTGTGGTTTGGTAGTCTCAGATCTTGGGATTCAGCCACCTGGTCTGTCTTCAGCATTCCCAGGGCTCCCAGAGTGTTCCAAGGATGATCCACTTGAAGAAGATGCCTTGAGAGGTATGATCACCATTCCCAGGATTCTGGAAGACCCTCAGTAGGGTGGCAGAACTGGAATGGTCTTATACATAGCCCTGAGGTGTAGAACTAGGATTTTTGGGTGGAAGTTACAGGGAGCCAGAATTTGGCTCAACATTAGACTTGTGTAACAAAACCACCCCAAAGGGAGTGGCTGCCTCAGGAGACAGTGAGCTATCAGTGGCAATTCTGACAGAAGCCACTCATCTTGGATACTGTCAGGGATTCATCAAGATGACTTTTAAGGACCCTGATGTTGGAACTTGCGTTCTTTACGGCAAAGAGAGGGGAAGGCGAAGAGTTTCCCTGGGGACAAGTCTACTGAACCTAAGTGCCTTCAAGCTTGTTTTCTCTCACAAATACACAGCACCCAGGGCAAGGAAAGGTGGTTCTGGGACTGGCCAAAACCCCCACTAGCTCTCACCTCTTTCTGGCACTTCACCAAAGCCTATTCCCTAACACCCTGGCATCTGGACTCCCAGACCTATTAGTATTAGAGGCAATAAGTCAGCAACCAGACCTGCTAGCATAAAACAGGGGATCAGGACTGTTAAAGGACCCTCAGGTCCACGGAGAGGGGCAAACAGAAGAGATTCTCTCAAGGACCCCGGAGACAACACTGTCCCCCATGCCACTTTCCACCCCTAGCTGCCACCTCCAGGAAACCTGTGATCCTTCAGGTACCTCATACACGGTGCTTCATTAAGTAGGGGCTGGGTATCTCCATCACTTTACTGGACTTAGGATTCACCTTAATATATCCAACCCATCCTGTGAATTCCTTCAGAGGCCCAAAAAAAGAGAAAAAGGGGAATGCGATAGGCAGGCGAAACTCTAGAAGCCCCAGCCCTACATCCCCAAAACTACATAAGAAGCATGGGTGATAAAGGGGGGAATGGTGGCAGAGGGAATTTGCTGGAACCGGGAACAGAGGAACTGTGTAGAAAGATGCTTAGGGCTAGAAACAGCACTGGTGCAAGGGAGACCGCGGGGCACGGTCTGGCATCCCTGACCCTTCCCCCCTTCAGCGAATCAGGAGACCAGGCACTGGGACTCTGGGGGCTGCTTTTATGGGGACGACCTGACAGAGGGCATGGTCCGTACAAAACCAGGGAACAATACATACATATATATATATATTATATACAGTGACACGGCCCCTCGAAAGGCGGGGCATGGGCAGCCGCTGGCCCCCGAGACCGGAAGCGCCCGCGGCCCCGCCCTCCTGGCTCCGCCCCCCATCTGCCGGGATGAAAGAGGTGAAGTGCAGGGGCCGGGCCTGCACTGAGACAGCCAGCTCTTCAGGAGTGGGGAGCACGTCTGGGGCAAGAAGGCGCGGGGGAAGCCCAAGAAATACTGATCGATGGCATGGTCTATTTACAGGGGACAGGGGAAGTCAAAACAGATCAGATGGGGTTGTCTGCTTTTAAAAAAATGAACAAAAACCCAGGCTAGGGGCCGGAGGATGGGGCAAACGAGAGATGGATTCTGAAAGGGGAGGGGACCTGGGGGGGGGGTCTCACCTCCCTTGGTCCAAGCCCCAATTTGGGGTTCAAGTGGGGAAACGGAGTCGATTTCACTTAGAAAGCAGGCTGCCAAGGACAGCCCTGGTCTCCAAAAAGACGAGTAGTAAAATTTTGCCCTTCAGTCAAACACTGGCAAACGGTGGGATGGGCGTGGGTGAGGCTGAATCCCTGCCATGTTAGTACAAGGCTTCCAGGTGACTCTCTTGGCAAGGCAGGGCCTGGCTCTCAGGGGAGAAATGTTCTGCTTGCCTAAGACCAGGGTCTCTGCAGCCAGGCCCCCTACACTGACCCCCGCTCCTCCCTGGCATTCCCAGACCTGGCCAGGGAACCTGGACCTCAGAGAGGCCACAGAACAGTTTCAGGAGGAGGTTATGGCTATTTGGCACCTGGGCGAGGGGAGGCACAAGGAGAAACCGGGAGCTGCAGCCCCAGGAGAGGGGGAGCTGGGGACCAGGTGTCCTGGACTCTCCCTTTTTCCTACTCTCACTCCCCTTTTCCCAAAGAGTAAGTGAGAAATCAGTGCAGGGCCAGAACCAGCCTCTGGGCTCTGGGGTGGACTCCACCCCTCCCGGGAGGGGGACAAAGACAGCAGCAGGTGTTGAGGCAACCCCCCCAAGCAGGAGAGTCAGAATGCAATAGAGACAGCACAACGATGGCAGGGAGGGGGACGGCCAAGAAGGTAGAGTCTCAAGAGGCCCAGTGGGCAGGGAGCAGCCTCCAGTTGTTGAGATGCTGGGAGAGCCCCCAGCCCCATGCCAGTCCAGAGACAAAGGCTGGAGGTTGTAAAGTCTGGCAGTTTGGTCTGCAGGTCTTTGTGTCTATCCACCACCCAGGCCGGCCCCTGGCATCCCACAGCCTCTGTGTCTCAGCCCCATGGGGCAGGAAGGAGGCCACGCTTTCAGCCACCTCTGTCTGCCCAAACCACCTTAAGGGGGCCTGTGGTGTGAGCCCTCTGGTCCCTGAAGCTGGGGGGAGGTGGGTGGAGGGGTGGGGAAGTTGGGGCACCTGTCCCCAGGCTGGTAGAGGGCAGGGGAGAGTATTGAGGACAGGGGAGGGAGGACAATGGGAAAGGCTTGATTATTGTCCAGTCAGGGAATGTTCCTGTTAAGTAGAATTGGAGTTCCTCAGTGTTTGCAGGTTTCCTTCCAGTTCTGAGATCTGGAAAACAAGAGAGGAAGGGACTCAGCCCTGGGCTGGACACAGGGTCTACCCCTTCTGCCCCCCTGGTGGTGACATGACCCTGAGCTCTAAGCCAGCAGCATGGCTCCTCCCCTCTCCCTCTAGGACCCACAAGGTGGGTGCTAGATGGGGCTTACCTGCTGCTCCTTCCATAGGGCCCTGCCCCCAGGGGACCCCTGGCCTACCTTGTCCAGGAGCTTGTCCATCTCCTCCTTCCTAGCCAGCTCTGACTCCTCCAAAACCCGACGCTGGGCGGTCTCCTTTTTCAGGAACTCGATCTCCCTGGAGACAGACAGTGGGTAGGGTGTCTGGCCTCTGTCCTGGGATTCTCCAGGTCCTTGGCCCTGCCCTCAGCTTCCACCTGGGCAGCTCTGTCCCTTTCTTTAGTCTCGGGTTGGGAGGCTCCAGGTCTCCCCAAAGCTGCTGGGACCGGGCCCTTTGCTGGCTCTGGTGCCCAAGTCATTCCAGGCCCAGGTACCCCCACCATGGCGTCTTCCAGCTTCCTTGCTCCTTGCCTCCCTATTTGGTTAGGGGTGGGGAGGGGCTGCCACCAAAGGCCTTTCAATCCTCCCTAGGCCCCCAGGCCCCCACCCCACCCCATGGCCACGTACTTCTGCTGGTAGTCCTTGATGAGGCGCTTGGCCTTGCTGTACTTGCGCTCCAGGGCCTGGTACTGGGCCTGGGTCTCCCGCAGGTGCTCATCCACAGCCTGGCACAGGCTCTGGGCCTCCCCCCAGTAGCCCTCCAGCTTCTCCATGCGCTCCTTGTTCTCCTCCACGCTCTGCTCCAGCTGGGCCTTCTCCACCCGCCACCGCCCCTTCTCCTGCTCGAGGCTCTGCAGCTGAGAGAGGAAGGAGCAGCCCTGGGTTGGTGGGGGCCAAAGGAAGCCAAGGGACACCCCTTATCATGGCACTGGGGCCAGGGTCTGGGGGATTCCCATGGATATAGAGCACCCCAACTACTAACTCTCCATGGCTGAGCCTGAGGACTGAGGCCCAGAGAGGGAAGAGATGGGACCTCAGGCTCAGAACTCCAAGCTAGGGTCACTGACACTGCACCCCACTCCCAGGGAGGCAAGAAGCCCGTGACTAGCTCTGTGACTTGGGGCAAGGCAAGCTGTCTTAAACCTCAATCCTCTCATCTGTAAAATGGGAGTGATACCCATCTTGCCAAGCTCACAAGGGCTACAGTCAGATGGTAGAAAGAATAGGCAGCTGAGGGTCACCACTGCTCTCTGTCCCCTCTCTGACCAGTCCTGGCTCCTGTGGCTTCCTGAACAATCCTGGTTCTTCTCCCAGTTCCCAGGCACCCCAGTGCAGTGTTTCCTACCCCAACAATGCAGTCCTGGGTCCTCTGTTCTCTGTACTCACTGCCCTGGGGTGGGATCCTACCTCCTACACCACCTCTGTGCACCCTGAACAAATCCTGAGCTGCAGCCCAACCTCACTCCCGCTCCAGCCTTGTCCTCTAGCTCCTCATAGGCACCATGCCCCAAACTGGACCCCCCCGCCCCCACAAACCTAAGCTTCCTTTCCTGACTTGCTCACCTCTGTTAAAAGGCATCACCACCATCTCATAGCCACCCCAGCAGCACTCAGCCTCGAGCCCCTGCCTGCCCTTCCAGATTTGTTTGCTGCAAAACCCCTTGCTGTCCATACCCCAGCCACAAAGGCCTTCCTACAGACCTTCAGATTTGCCACAGGGCCTTTAAACATGCTGTTCCCTGCCCGGAACACCCCATCTACTGTGTCCCTTGCCTAGTCATTGCCCACTAGCTCATCCTTCAGCTTTCTGCTCAGATCCTCCCCAGCACAGCCCTGCCCCCACCCTGGCTGCATTGGGTTCCTTCTTGGCTCTAGGAGCTCAGTAACCCTGTCCTCTCTACAAAGCCCCGTCCCCGTTTGTAACAACACAGCCACTGGTGTGCACAGACTGTAAACTGCACGAGGGCAGGGAAGAAGTCTGCTTTTGCCCATCACAGTACCTGGACCAGTGTAAGGCACCTAGAAGGTTCCCAGCAGATATTTACAGATTGATGGCATGAAATAACCTCGGACTTGCCCCTCCCTTTCATGCTCTGCATACACCCAAGAACGCAGCCTGTCAAGATGACCTCTGAAATGCAGCTCCAACATGCCCTGTCTGGGCCGTCCAGGGCCACCCCTGCCAGGACACTGCCCGGGCCTCTAACTGGCTTGCCCACCCTCCAAGTCTTGCCCACCCTCATGCCCTCTCTGCTTCCCAAACAGTGACCTTCTAAAAACTCCCATATGACCGCACAGCCCACTCTGTCCGCAGGGCCAAGGCCAGCGTCCTCAGAAACAGTGAGGACCCTTCAATCCACAGCCCCCGGCAGTCCAGCCCTGCCTTCCATGTCTCCCCTACAGAAATGTCTGCCACAGTTTGGCAGGCCTCCTCACTGCCTCAAATCTAGCCTCCAAGCTCAAGCTCGAATTCCTGCCAGGAACACCCTTCCTTCTGCCTCAGTTGTCTAACCTGCTCTCCTTCCAAAGCTCAGCCTCACTCTCCTCTCTGTACATGTATGGTGGGTGTATACCTACATGCGGCACGTACACTCGCATGCACCTGGGGGCACTGTATCCGGATGGTCCTGTGTACTCTCAGCCTGTCACTCCCCACCACTCTGGAAGCCCCGTGTCCAGTGTCCAGACCCCAGCGGAGGTCCAATTCAAATTTTTAACATGAAGTCTGTATATCTACATGCCTGTGAGCCTGCTGGCACCTAATAACCTTGTGTGGGTGTCTGTGCATGGCATATATGTGTGTTTATGTAAGTCACATGTATATCACCACCTGGTGGTGTCAATGTGAGCACATCTGTGTTGCTTGCCCGGGTGACAATGTGCATGTCCTGTGACACTCTTCCTGAGACCAGGCAGTCTGAACGATGGTCATGCCTGTGTGTCTCACAGCAGACTTGTTGCAGAGGGGGTCCAGGGTCCAGGTTGATGCACCTGTGTGTCATGTCACATGATTACACCTTTGGAGAGGAGTAGGTTCTGGGTGAGTGTGTATACTGTGTGCTGGGATCCAGGCTAACATGTGCCAGCATGTGCATCTCTGGCTAGCTGGTATTTATGGTTGGGCCTGTACATAGAGAACATCTGTGGGGCTGTATGAACATGTAGACATCTAGAGTGTGACTCACTGTGACTTCAGCAGTATAGCTAATAGCTCACTGTGCTAAGTACTTTACGTGTACCACCTCATTTCATCCTTACAACCATCCTCTGGTGTTGGTACTATTACTACCCCATTTTACAGATGAGGAGACTGAGGCCCAGAGCAGCCAGTGAGTGGCAGAGCAGATGGGTCCGGAGCTTGAGCTCCTAACCCTGCATTCCGTTGCCTCAGAGTGGCCTGTTCAGTATATGCCAATGGGTGGTGTAAGACTACCAGTGTGTGCAGGTGTGAGGCATCGGGGGGTCCTATCCTCAGCCCTCAGACCCCATTCCCCAACACACACACACACCCTCACCTTTCTTTTCAGCTGCTGGATCTCTGCCTCAGTTACAGCATGCTTGATCTGGAGCTATGAGGACAGAAGGGCAGGTGCTCAGCTCCGGCTGGTATAAACAGTAGGGTGGGACAAGAGGCTGGTCTGCTCTCGCCCTCTACCTCCCAGGAAGCCCCCTCATCCCACCTCCTTGAACTTGTGCACCAGCTTCTCAGGCTCCATGTCCACAGGTGACAGTGCATCTTCGTTCTCTGCTAGCTCGAACACCTCAATGGCCATCTCGCCACCTGGGAATGTGGGGCTCAGCTCCTCATCCTCATCAGTGGCATACTCTCCCGTCTGTGAAGGAAGACAGAAGGCTATGGGCCTGGCCCACGCTGGCCTCCTCCCACCCTCATGACCAGGCCTTAGACCAGCAGCAGTCTGCCCTCGTCAGACCAGGAGCTACCCAGGGGTGCGGTTCGTGCCTCCCCCATGGGCCTAGGGCCTCCACCACAGCCATGGTTTGATTCTTCCCCCAAGAGCCTGGGGAGTTCCCTGAAGGCAGGAGTAGTTTTCCACACAGGACTGGGGAACCCTGAAGAAACAGCCTTCACTTCTCCCCTCACACTAGGGCTCCTCTGAGGTCTGGAGCTGCTGTCTCCTCAGATTAGGTTCCCTGAGGTCCAGAGCTGTGCTTTCCCCCTCAGAGTAGGGACATTTTGAGGGAACTGTATTCTCCTTGTAGGACCAGTGAGGTTCTCAGAAAAAGACAATGTGACTCCTCCAACAGACTAGAGCTTCTTTGAGGGAAGGGTCTGCATCTCCTCCCTCACACTGGGGGTTCCCTCAGGTAAGGGAAAGGCGCTTTGGGTTTCTTTATACTGCCTTCATTTGCTAACAGCGAAGAGGACTTACTTGAAGCACTTACTGATGAAGATCAAAGACTACAGCCTTCAGTATGGATTATACCTCATGAAGAAAACAAAAATCCTCACAATTGAACCAATAACCAAAATCATGATAAATGGAGATAATATTGAAGTCGTCAAGGATTTAATTTTACTTGGGTCCACAATCAAAGCCCACGGAAGCAGCAGTCAAGAAATCAAACAACGTATTACGTTCGACAAATCTGCTGCAAAAGACTTCTTTAAAGTGTTAAAAAGCAAAGTTGTCACCTTGAGGACTAAGGTGCACCTGATTCAAGCCATGGTGTTTTTAGTTGCCTCATATGCATGTGAAGGCTGGACAAAGAATAAGGAAGACCCAAAAAAGAACTGATGCCCTTGAATTATGATGCTGGCAAAGAATATTGACTATATCATGGACTGCCAAAATAAACAAATCTGTCTTGAAAGAAGTACAGCTAGAATGTTCCTTAGAAGCGAGGTTGGTGAGACTTTGTCTCACGTACTTTGGACATGTTATCAGGAGGGACCAGTCCCTGGAGAAGGACATCAGTGAAAGAGGATGACCCTCAACGAGATGGATTGATACAGTGGCCGCAACAATAGGCTCGAATGTAGCAATGATTGTGAGGATGGCACAGGATCGGGCAGTGTTTTGCTCTGTTGTACACAGGGTCACTATGAGTCAGAACTGACTCCAGAAGGCACCTAACAAACAACAACACACTGTCTGAGAGACTGGCAGAAGGTGACTGCAATGCCTCATCTAGCCACCAGGGGGCAATCATACGTCCAGCCAGGCCCAGAGCCCCTACCTCCTCGTCATCCTCCCCATACTGGGCGTATCTCTGCTCCATTATCTCCCGCTGCCATCGCTCCTGTTCCAGGGTCTGTTGAATTAGCTGTGCCACTTCACTCTGCTCTCCCGGCCGCTCCCGGCCAATCATAAACCTGCAAGGGCACCAGAGTCATCCCCCGCCTCCTGCCCTCAGCTGGGTAGTGCCACTACCCTCCCGGTTGCTGCTCCCCCAAACCCAGGCCCTCCCAGGGGAGGTGAAATGAGAGGGCTGAGTCCAGAGGCTGCAGAGTGTTAATAATGAATGGGGGAGCCAGGGCCCCATACTGGGTTTCCTTCCCAGGGAAGGGAGGCAGGCCCACCAGCCCTCCTGGCCAGTTTCAGGGAAAGAGGATGTCAGCTAAACTTCAGGTTGGGCTGTGGAGGACATAATTCAGGAGCATCCAGTATGGGGAGCTCGTTCCCCCACCACGCAAGGGAATGGTGGAGATGACCCATCTCAGCAGGGTTGGGCTGTGGCGGTGTGTCTTGGGTAAGTTCCAAGCCTCTGAGCTTCAGGAAGGGGCAGGATGATGGTGACTGAAGATTAGGATGCAGAGGCAACAGTAGAGCTTCCAGGCACCAGCCCCTCCTCCCCGTGGCCACCCACATCCTGTTTCTCTTCACCACCCTTTCCTGGGGGCACTGCCCCTCTTGGAGGGGGCAGGGGGTGATCCCTGAATGTTATGGGAGAGAGGGAACAGACACTGGGAGCTTCTAATCCACCTCTCTCAGTTTGCAGGCCTAGGGAGGAAAGAGTCCAGGACTTCGCAGGGTTGGTGAGGAGGGAGGGATGAAGTTCTGGGTGAAGGGACCCCCCAATGTGGATGGCAATCTCCCTGCATATCTCAGTTCTTCACCAAATGAGCCAGGGACGGGTAGGAGGAAAAGAGAAACATTTTCATCATACACAGAATAGCCCAAGTGGGCTGTTTAGAGGGGGCGGTAGATATCGGGCCTGCCTTGATGCTACAGGGCTAGTGGCCAGCAGTGGTGGGAAACCACTTGGATGGAAAGGCAGGCCTGGGGCAAAGGATCATGGGGCGGCAATTCCTTCAGGTAAGGAGTCAGCGGAACCTCCTCTCCATGAGTTGGGTCACCCAGAACCTTGACTGGATGTGGGCAGGTGGCCCGAATGGTCCCTGGGGGCTGAGCCTCCTGCTTGCTCCCTCTCCCCACCCGCCTCCAGCCTCACCGCACTCGGCCCTTGGTGTTCCGGAGCACAGAGGCTGCAAAGCTCTGAGTCACTCCTACCAGACTTGTTCCATCCACCTCCACCAGGAGATCATTCACCTGGATCCTAAGGGAGGTAACAGTGATTAAGAGGTCACAGGGGAAACTGTGGTGCTGGGCTAGAGGTAGCACCCCTCCCATCAGAAACATGAGGCATGGTTCCCAGAGGGTAGTGCTTTGTCCATCTACATAAAATGCATGAGGCCAGAGCACACCTGTGTGGGCAGTGAGACCCAGGCAAGGGAAGTGGACACAGGCATCCTAGACCAGGAGTGGTGGCAGGTACACTTCCTGTCACAGTTACCTTGTGCCCTCCTCCATCACATCCAACAGAGCAGTATGACAGCCACAGAGCTCATCTCTGCCCATGCACACCCATGACACACAGCCCTCATACACATACATTTCCACAAAGACCTGAGTCCACACACATGCTCCCAAATTCCTGAGGTGCGTGCCACGCACGCTCTCATGTTCACATGCGGTGTCTCATGGGGTCACCTCACCCTAATATAGGTTCATAAAAAATATATATATATAGGTTCATACCCCAGCTATAATACCTGAAGCCCTTGCTCTCCATATAGGGAGGGAAATGGGGGCAGCCCCCAGTGTGGCCAGCTGAGGAGGCTGAAGAAGGGTGGGGGTACCCTTGACCATTTCCTTCCTCCACTCCCACCTACCTCGGAGCACCAAACTTCTTGAAGGGCTCCCCTGAGAAATGGAGGAAATGGCCTATTGTAAACAGGGCACCCCACACGCCCCATATTCCCACATAGAACACAACGTCACGTGCACAAAGTTATAACAGGTACACACGCTCCCCAAACCGCCAGCAGGCAACAGTGGGAAAGGTTCTGGGAAGTTCAAATCGAGGGCTCTGTGGGGAGTAAGTGAAGGGCATGACTGTCTGTCACCTTTCCCTTTCCTTACCGCCACCCATGCTACCTGGGCCACAACAGGCAGAAGCTCCCCAAATGAGGCAACACCACCTCTTGCAACATGACCCCAAACACGACCTAAACACGACCCTAAAGCCGTCCAGACCTCACAGAGACTCGCTTACCTCTGTCACGTGCAGGGGGTCTGGGTTCGAATGGTACCACCACTAGGTACCCCGATGTCAACCTTCAACTCACAACAACCCTGGGGGATGCCCTAAAGCCTTGTCTCTTCATACCCTCCCCCCTACACATACACAATTCACATAGTAGAACCAACAGAAAGTCACTGGGCTGCATAGGACTCCAGCTTGCCCTCCCTGCTGCTCTGACTCACAGTACTCACCTTCTTCCGGCCACAGGTGCTAAACACATGCACACACAGGCACGCCCACAAGAGCGGCCCCATCTCAGAGCTTTTCTAGCCACATCGAACACCTGGATCTCCTTGCTCTTTCTGCTCCAGTCATACCTGCCTGCTTCTGGCTCCCCTCCTAGAACCTACTGCTCTCCATATAGGGAGGGAAATGGGAGCGGCCCCCAGTGTGGCCAAACTCACTCCTGCTCATACTTCACATCTCAGTTCAAAGGTCACTGCCTCCAGGAAGCCTTCCCTGATGCCCAAATAGGCCAAGTCCTCCTGTTATACGCCCTGCACTTTTCCTCTATGTCGCCGTTTTCTGTGTCCCCTTGTTTAATGTCTGTCTGCTTCACTACACTGCACGCTTCCCCCAGGGCAGGGCCCTCACCGCTGACTCCCCAGGCCTAGTGTCGGCACACTGAGTCAGGGACTGAATGTTTGCTAAATGAAAAAAAGAATGCTCAGCTGTTCTCCACCAGGCATGCAGCCTCCACAGCCCCACACGGCATCTTTACACCCGTCCTATCATCCACGCTCTTCTAAAGTGCAAGAAGCATGAAGGCAGGGGTTTCCATCTTTCCTTCACTGCTCTATCCCCAGGGCTAGAACAGCACCTGACATAGTAGTGCACCATGAATATCTGAACTCCATGCACAGAAGTCTCCTAGGTGATGGCCCATCCCCAGGTTCAGCGGCACAGCCCACAGATGACAGCTGGTGGGGGGAGGAGAAGGGTGTCGGAAAGGGAGGGGGCGAGGCAGCGGAAGGTGGTACCTGCCATCCCGGTGGGCCGCACCGCCCTCGGTCACAGTCTTGACAAAGATGCCCAGCTTCTCCAGACCCATGTCGGCCCCAGCCCCCATGCCGATGATGCTGATGCCCAGGCCCTCAGAGTCTGTGGAGCAGAGTGATGGTCAGATACCAGGAGTGGGGGTGGGGGGACAGTGGTCGGAGAGCTCCAGACTCGGGCTTGCAGAGGATGGAGTGAGAGATCCTCCATCCCACACCCCTCACTCCAGGGCACAATCCTACAGCAGGAAGTAGCCCCCACACTCAGGGGAAGGGACAAGGTTCTGTTCATTCCCTTTACCACGTCAACTAGGATGGCTCTTGAGTCACTCCCTGCCCTTTGTCCCACTGAAATAACTGATGGGCAGCAGGGTCTGATGAGGATGGCAGGGGCCAGAAACTGTTGTATATACAGGCGAGGGTGTGGGTTTGGGAAGGAGTCAGCGGGCTGTGTGGCTGTGATGGGGATGGGGTGGTGGTGGCCATGATGGGGGTGGTGGGCTGTGTGGTTGTGATGGGGATGGGGTAGTGGTAGCCATGATGGGGATGGGGTGGTGGTAGCCATGATGGGGGTGGTGGGCTGTGTGGCCATGATGGGGATGGGGTGGTGGTACCCATGATGGGGGTGGTGGGCTATGTGGCCATGATGGGGCTGGTGGGCTATGTGGTTGATGGGGGTGGTGGGCCGTGTGGCTGTGATGTGGATGGGGTGGTGGTGGCTGTGAAGGGCCTTAGTCCTAAGCCTTTTTCTCTTTTCCCAGCCTATGCACTCTCATCCATACTCAGCTTCGATGACCAAAGACCTCCCGATTTTGTCTCTCCTACTCCCTTATACACACCTGCCCCTGCCTGGCCATTTCATGGGCCTCTGACATCCAAATTCAGTCTTCCCCCACAAATAGATTTGTCTACCGCTCCTCACTGAGGATGGCATCACCACCCACAACAGCTGCCAGGCCTGGGCATCACCTGGATTCCTCCCTCCCACTCACAGCCCCTACCTCTGAGCCAAATAACCACCAGACCCTGTTGATTCTACCTCTGAATCTCTCTCAAGTCCCTCCACTTCCCACACTGCCATCATCTCATCCACGCCACAGTGATATCTCTCCATCTACTTGTGCCCTCTACCCACTCCCCACACATAGCCTGAGTGATCTTTCTAGAAAACCCTTCTGCTGAGGGTGTGGGATTGGGATGGAGTTGGTGGACCGTGTGGCCATGATGGGGGTGGTGAGCTGTGTGGTTGTGATGGGGATGAAGTGGCCATGATGGGAAAGGGGTAGCAGTGGTTGTGATGGGAGGGTGGGAAGCTCTGTGGCTGTGACGGGTAAGGGGGTGGTGGTTCTGATAGGTGTGGTAGGGCTGTGTGGTCATGACTGAGATGGGGAGGCTGTGATGGGGGTGATGGGCTATGTGGTCATGATGCAGATGGGGTGGCCGTGATGGGGTGGTGGGCTGCTACATGGTTGTGATGGAGATGGGTGGCCATGGTGGGCTACATGGCCGTGATGGGGATAGGGCAGCGGCCACACTTCCCAATGGCTTCCAGTCAATCTTAGAAAAAAGACAGTGTCCTTCACATGGTCCAGGAGGTTTCGTTTACACACCTTTCTTCTCCTTGCTGTCAGGCTCCAGACAATCCCACGACTTCTTCTATGGGGCACTGCTAAATGCAGCTTCCTCCACACAGGTCTCTCTGCTCCTCTAGCCTACATATCCTTCTAATTCCTCTTCTTTAGATCTCAACTCAAAATTACTTTCTGGGAAATGCCCACACCCAGTCTGGTCAGGTCTCTCGTTAAATGTCTTTATAGCAGCCCTGCCTTCCCTCCCAGCACCTGTAAGAGTGAGTAAGGATGTAGTTATCCTGGACTGTTTAATCAGGGTCTGCCTTCCCCAGCAGTCTCCCTGAGGGCAGAAGACATGCTTATTTTTGCCCATCATTGTATCTCCAGGACATAGCCCAGGACACGGCACATCAGAACTCCAAAGATGCTTGTTAACTGAGTGAGCAAAGAATGTTCCATGACAGGGTTGATGGCAGGTGCGTGCTTGTGCTGGACTGGAGACCATGTGTGGCTGTGGGGCACTAACAAGGGAAGGGGAAGATTGTCAAAGGGCCATGCCAGAGGTAGAAGCCATAAATCACTGTGAGAGCCCCAAGGGCACAGGGTGAAGCTGGTGCCAGAGAGGAGGCCTGAGTCAACCCCATCTGTGCCCACCAGCCTGGCCCCTGGCCTCTCACCTTTCTCCAGCTCCACAGGGAACAGCTCCAACCTCTCCACCCGCTTCTCCAGCTCATACTCAGCAGAGGCCGCCATAGGGTCCACATCCTCGTTGCGACGATCATAGTCCTCGTTGGAGTAGGTGCTGAACACCTGTGTGTGGGGGGCTTCTCAGAGAGGCCTGGGAGGGCAGGCCAAGCCACCAGCCCCATAGCCTCCTCCCCGCCTACCCCACCCAGCCCCGTGATGACCCCAGCTCTGTGATCCTGGGCCACTCACTGCTGCCTCTGGGCCTCAGTGAAGGCCTTTCTAATTCCGGAGACGGGGGCAAGAGAGAAAGGGAGCCAGCCTTGCCTGATCTACACTGTTATTCTCTTCTGATCCCTGACCAACAAGAGTATGGCCCGTGTAAACAGAGAGATAGGGCAATCCTGGAGAAATGGTGAGACTCAGGAGCCAACACCCAGGCCAGAAAGAGACCGGCAGAGCATGGCAGAGAGAACGTGAGAGAAGAGAGCCCAGAGAGCCTGATGGAAGTGAGGAGGACATACAGACACAGGCAGCGGCAGCCAACAGCAGGAGAGAGGAAGGAACAGGCTGAGCAGGAGAAGAGGGGCAGACGAGGAGGAATAAAGGACGGAGAAGATGCTGAGGATGCCAGATGGGGAGAGAGATGGAGTGTGTGTTAGACGTGGAGAGGGGCCATGGGACAGGGATGAAAGAGGCATAGAGGCATCCGGGGGCCCAGCCCTGAAGTCAGATGTTGGGGGTAGGGTAGGGGGGCAGGAAGGAGCAACTCTACCCTCAGGGAGAAGGGCAGGCCCTCCACGGCCTGTGTCCTTCAGGCAGCAGAATCGAGGGAGAACACCAGGCCCCTAAAATCTTCCCTGTAGGCCCAGGCCTCCATCTCCCTGGGCTATGCCCACCCCTACCCCAGCCCCCCATGCACCAGGTGGCCCAGACAAAGGTCCTAGGACCAGGGCCCTGGGGAGAGCAAGGAGGTCAGAGAGATGCAGCCTCCCCGACACTGTCCACAGCAGACCCAGGCCCCACGGTTGCCCCCTGTACCCCACCCCTCTGCTGTCTCCCAGTTCCTGTATCTCATGTAGCAAAAAGGGGAATTCCCATCCTCCCCTGAATTAGAGAGGGTAAGGCAGGGGCACTGTGGGAGTGCCTAATTCTGGGCCCAGGCAGGGGTGCCCCCGTGGGAGGTTAATGAGCACCATTTAGGGCACCATGATGTGTTCGTGCTTCACTGCCTGCAGCGACAGGCTGGTACCAGTTGGAGCCAAAAGGGGGTGAGGAGTGGGGAGCAGCTCCATCAGATGGCTGGGGCCTGAGCCGTATGGAGGCACCAGGCTCCTTAGTGGGGCATTGTCGCCCTCCAGGCCCCTGCCCAGGGCCCCCTCTCCTCTAAGAGCAAGCCCACGGGCACCCCTGTCAGCAGGAACACTCGGTGTCCCAGCCTCTGTTTGTCCTCCCCGCTACCCTCCCCTGGGATTAGAAGCATGGCTGGGAAGGGCCTATGTGGTCACTTAGCTCAATGCCCTCGATTTCACAGCATCAGAGCAACTCTGCCTCTGGCCCTTAAAGCTCATTGTCAATCCATGAGCTCTCCTGACACGTGGCCAGTGGCCAGTGGTCTCTGGCCTGCCTGCCCCCAAAGCCCCTGTAGAAAGGGACTGCCCATTTGCTCCTAGTCCAGAGATGCCAGGTCTGTTGTCCAAGGTCACCCAGACTAGCCAGTGGTAAGGCAGGATGAGACTGTACCCCGCTGGGTTCTGACAGCTGGGTCACCTGGTGACTTTGTCCCTGACACGTACGTGCCCCAGGCCCGGGACAGGCCTCTGTGAGCCTGGACCTGCTAACTGGCTCTGGCCCACTTTTACATCTGAGTTTCCCGAGCCTTGTCCTCTGCTCCAGCTGAAAGGGTCCCTTCATTTCTCAGTCTTTCTAGTCTCCTGGGCTAACCAAATCCCCCACCATACACAGACACAAAGACACAAAGACACACGCCATGACCTCCAAAACACTCTCCAGCCTGCCTATCAAATCCTGCTCACCCTTCAAATCCTACTCCCTGCAGGAACCCAGGGCCTCAGGCTCAGGGGACACAGACCATCACTCATCCCTCCTCAGGGTACCCGGCCTATCAGGGGCCCCTATTACCCCACCATGATGCGCCCAGCCTATCGGGGGCTCTCAGCCTAATCCCACCTCCCCAGGTGACAATCTAGAATTGGGCTCTCAGCCCTGAGCAGAAGCTCCATAAAGGCAATAATTGGGTCATCTGTGGGGCACAGACCCTGGACTCAGTATCAATGCAGGGTGACGGGGGAGGGAGAAGGAAAACTGGGAGCCACAGCCCCAGGATGGGGAGCAGGAAACCCCCAGTAAGGTCAAAAGTCAGGCACACTCAGTCCCCATCACATACCAGGGGCTCTCATGCTCTGGCGAGCATCAGTGTCACCTGGGAGTCAGGAAGCACTGCTCCAAATCATGTGCTATTTTTTACCAAAAAATCAGGATAACGTGTCAGATATAGACAGAGGCTCAGGACTGAAAGATCAAACTCCATCTCTGAGGAGATCAGACGGGTCAAGAAATGGTTGTGGGGGAGGGGGTGGGGAGGGGGCTTCCTGACTTCCTCAGTGTCCCAAGAAACACTGGAATCCCCCAAACCCTCCAGGATCCCAGATTAGAGGAAGAAGGAGACAGAGGGGGAAAGAACTCCAGATCCCAGCCTAGGGAAGGGGCTGGTCTGAGAGGGGAGTGGCCTTCCACTTTTAACCTTCCAGGCCTCTTGCTGAGGGTGGGGTGGGGAGTGACAGAAGGACTGAGGCTGATTCTCTAGAGCAGGTGAGCTTTCTTTAGTGTCCACAAGTAGTTATGGAAACTACAAGAAAACAGATGTGGGGGTGGAAGGTGTCATTGGGTGGGGTATAAAGCCTCAGCAGGGGGCTGAGGAAAGTCCAGGGGCTTGGATACCCCCACTGGCCGGCTTGAGGCTGGGCAAAGCAGAGCCTGAGTAGTGAGAAAGAGCCCTCTAGGCTGCGTATGCCAGGCAAGAGTGGAGAGCGCAGGGTGGGGGTGGCCGGGGT
Source organism: Elephas maximus indicus (assembly GCF_024166365.1). NCBI lineage: Eukaryota > Metazoa > Chordata > Mammalia > Proboscidea > Elephantidae > Elephas > Elephas maximus. The sequence goes on along the minus strand of NC_064837.1, from coordinate 43,478,319 downwards.
TCTTAGTTCTCCCCAGGGAATGTTGCACACACTCCTCCCCCTTGGTGCTGTTCTGAAGATCTCCAAGCACTGGCACAGCCCACAAACCAATCACCAATAGTGGTGCTGGGAGCCAACAGGAGCTCAAAAGGGGCAGGCAGCTCAACCCCTCCTTCAGGACACCCAGGGAATGTGGCAAGAACACTCAAGGCCTGCCTTAGCCAAGGCCAGGGGAGTTTGTCCTGTTGAGAAGCCATGACCAAAGGCATGCCAGCCACTGCTGGGTGCCCTCAGACCTGTATGGGACTCCCCACCCCATCCTCTTCCCCACCTCCTCCTCTTTCACACCCTAGAGATGGCCTAGTCCCTTTAGCAGGTCACACAAAGTGCCCCTCCCTGTGGAACTGGACCTTGGTAGCTTGAAATAGCACTGACCCCCAGGTGACTGAGTCCCAGCCTAAGCCTTTCCCCCACCCCCAGTCACACGGTCCCAGTTCAGTGCACCCTGACAGACCTGCTTCCCCCTTTCACTTCTGCAAAGTTGGGGTGGGGGCTACAGGCACGATGGAGGAAGGGCTGCAGTGTCCTGCCCCTTCATTCGTTCTGGGAAGTTCCCAGCTCCCCTTCCTTCTCTCTCCTGCCTCTGTTCAGCCCCCCTCACCCTATCCAGCTCCTGTCTGTGGGGGAAACGAAGGAGTGTTTCCAAGCTCCCCCGGCCCCCTCGCGCCCAGAGTAGGGTAGGACAAATGCGGGGGGGGGGGGGGGGAGGGTTCTCCTGAGGACACACGTATGCCTTTCCACCAGCCAAGCCTCTGCCCCTGGCAGCCCCAGCCCCAGCCCCTGGAGGAAGGAAGGTCTGGGAGAAAAGGCAAAGCAGGTGTCTCAGCACCCGCATAGGGCAGGACGGGTGGGGCACCTGAGGGCAGGTCGGGGCAGGCCACCCCCTTCCCAGGCCTGGAAATCATCCCCCTCTGACAAACAGCTGGAACTCCCCCACGCCCCCCTCAGGGTGGCAACTTCTGGGAAGGGGGCTGGGTGGCAGGGGCTGACTCAGCCTGCCAAACCAGGCCGGCCGGGTGGGGGCGTCGGCGCGCACGTGGCAGGGGCGGCGCAGGGGTGGCCGGGGGTTGGGGGCGCTCACTCACTTGGATGGGCGCCGTGCTGAAATGGATCTTCCGGCTCGGGGCCGGGTCCTCTTCCTCCGAGAGCCCCGGGATCTCCACACATCCCGACTCGGGCTCGTAGGGGGGCTCCCCATCCTCCTCGTCCTCTTCGTCCTCTTCCTCCAGGGCACTGCCCCCAGAGTCCTCCCCAAGCCCGCTGTAAGCGCTCACGTCCACCAAGTCGGCTTCGGAGAAGTCCTCCTTCTTGGACTCATCCGCCTCCTCAGGGGCCAAGTCTGGGGCCCGGCCATTGCCGACCCCCTTATCTGTCACAGCCACAGCCACAGCCGCCGACGCCGGCGCCTCGTCGGGGGCCGCTTGGGCCTTCTGCTCCTCGGGCGCGGGGCTGGCTGTGGTTGCCACGGTGCTCCCATTCTCCAGGGCCGCATGGACCGTCACCTCGGCCTGGATCACTTCCCCGGGCGCCGCCTCGGCCTCCGACTCCCCGCTCTCCTCCACCTCCACCGGCTTAATCTTGCGCACCTCCCGGGGCTTGGGGGGCGGCCGGGCGGGGGCGACTCGGTGTTGCGGGGGCTGCTGCCCTCCGGGGCCGCGCTCCTTCTCGGCCGGGGCATCCCCCGACGGGGCGGGCGGTGGCGGCGGTGGCTGGAACACCCGGGAACGCTTACTGACCAGCTTCGAGTTGACCTGCGGAGCCCCGGCGGCCGCGGCCCTGGGGGGCCCGGGCCCACGGTGGAGGCCGGTCCTCAGGTCGGCCTTCTCAAAGACGGCGCTGAGCTGGCTGACCGTCGGCGACACAGCGTCGGCGTCCAGCTTGTCCAGCGCCTCGGTACTGCCGTTGAAGCGCACCACTACGTCCAGCTTCCGATCCTGCAGGCCGGCGCGCTCCTGCCTCAGCAGCCGCCGCGCCGCGGCCTCCTTGTCGCCGCCCGCGGCCGCGGGGACGCTCCGTTCGAACAGCTTCCGCGTCTCCTGCAGCCGGGAGGGCGGATGCGGCGGCGGCGCCGGCTGCGCCGAGGGCGCGGGCTTAGAGTCGAAGCGGCTCACGCGCTCCGACACGCTGGTGCCCAGCTTGAGCAGGGCGCTGTGGTCCACGTTCTCGTTCAGGCTGCTGGCCCGCGGCAGCGACAGGCGAACGCCGCGCTCGGGCGCCCGCGGGGCCTCGGTCGGGCCCGCGCCGCCGCCCGCCTCGCCCGGCGGCCCGGCCGTCGTGCCCATCTGCAGGAACATACTTTTGATGCGGTGGACGTTGGAGCCATATTTCTTGTGGTGGGCTGCCTTAGGTGCCTCGTCCGGCCCGGGCGCGTCGGGCGGCTTCAGCGCCTGGATGCCCGCCTCGTAGGCGCTACGGTGCGGGGAGGCGCTCCGGAGGGGACCCCCGGGCCCCCGCGGCTCTGTCTTCATCATGGTGGGGGGAGCCGGGTTCGCATCCCCCTGCTCCCCGTTCTCCCCCGCCAACAGGCGGGTGGCCAAGTCGGGACCACTGTCCCCCTCCCCCCGAAAAGAAACCCTGAGAGGCCTTTTCTAGGCTCCCCCAAAAACCAAGCTGCCAAAAACAGTTAACCCTGTTTAAGGAAAAAAAAAAAAAAAGGAAAAAATCCCCGGGCGTCCTGTGTGGGTAGCCTTCCCAAATCAAGCTGCCAAAGACAGTCAGACCCTCTTAAAAAGCCCAAGCGGCCTGGTACGGTCGCCCCCACCTAAAATAGAAAAGCGGCGGCCAGGCCGGTGGGACGGCGCGCCCTGTCCAAGCAGCAGCGGCGGCGGCGCCGGCTCACATCCTCCGAGGCGGTGTCAGCGGGGCTGGCAGCCCGGGCGTCCCCCACCCCTGCCGGGGGCCTCGGCTCTCCGGGGGCCGGGCACCCCGGCGCCCATGGCTGCTCCGCCGGCCGGGGCCGCTCCGCCGCCGCGCCTCCCTCCCTCCCTCCCTCCCCCCCGCGCCCCGAGCTCCGGTCTTTCTCTCGCTGTGCCCGAGCGGCGGCTGCCGGAGACCGAGCGGCTGCCCTTCTCGCCGCCGCCGCTGGGGGACTGGCACCTCTGGGTCCTAGAGGGATCGGATTTCCGGGGCCAGAGTCTGTGAGCCCACCCCTTCCCCTACACCCAAATAAATCCCCTCCCCTGCCGGTCCCTCGCCGAAAGCCTTCCGCTGCCCTCAGGCCTTGCTCAATCCTCTGCGACCCTTCCATCCCAGCCTCTGGCTGCGGTTTATCACAACCCACATAACCGCACCCCCATTAAATATTGGGGGTAGGGCAGACCAACCACAGTGGTTTTAGTGGGGCCCCTCTCCACCCCAACGTGAAGGGGGATAGGTAGGAAGGGGCAAAGGATCATTTTCTTCCAGGTCCTTAAGGCTCGCTAGTGTTGTTCAAAGCTGTCATTATCAAAATCACTGGGGCTTGGTAAAAACACAGATTCTGGGCCCTCCCTCAAACTTTGTGAATCAGAAGCTCAGAGAGCGGCCCGGGATTCTGCATTTTACCACTTTTCCTCCTGGGGAATCTTAGGCACTCCGTAATGTCTGAAACCTTGGTACAGTGTTGCTGGCCTTAGGAGGGAGGAGGAGAAGGAATGGAGAAAGAAGGTGGTCCCCATCACCCGAAGGGCAGGAAATCCCGAAAGCTACCCTTTGCCATTCGGAAGTTTGTAGAGGGTGTCCCGGTAGCCTGTCTGCACCCCAGGCTGGAACGGAGGGGTCGCAAACCCCTTCCTCCTACCCCTACAGGAGCACTCGCCTCTCAAGCAGGAAGGGGGAGATGAGGAGGAGGAATTCTAGAGGCCTGTGGCCAAGGTTTACCCAGCGAGAATTCTAACTTGGGTCTCTTATCTAGAGGGTCCTGGCCACTATGTGCATGTGGGGGTGGGGGGGGGGCAACGAGGTCACAATGACCTACACATGCCCTGTCCTGGCAACCCAGAAAACTATTTTGATGTTCCCTCGCAGCCCACACCCCTCTCCCGCCCTAACACTCACACAACAGGGGGCCAGGGCTGCCCTGCACCCCTCCCCAGCTGCCCGGGCGGGGGACGGAGGTGTGCGAAGAGGTACACTCCAAACCAAGACCCCAGAGCCTCGGCTTTGCTCCAGATCCCAGAGACGACTGAACGGAGTGGACCCTAGGACCCAGAGAACAACTCAGGCACAAAGCCTCCCGCCCCCCCAGCTGCTTCCTGCATCTCAGGCTTTCCTGCGGCCTTTGCCTTCTCCCCCGCCCTCTTCCTCTTCGTCCTCTTCCTCCCCGTCCCAATCTTCCACTCTCTGTCCCCTGGTCTGGAAGGGTTGGCGAAGGGACTCTTAGCACCCCACCACTGAAGGGGCGTGTGTGGGTTTTGTGGGATATTAACCCGTTAGCACGTGCAAAGGAGCTCAGTACAGGATTGGGGGTGGGGTGCGGGAAGCCGCCTGGGAACTCTGGATATTGGGATGGGGAGGGGCCAGGAACCACAGGGCTGGATCCTGAGGCTGGTGCTAAGGGGAGGGAAGACTTGGGTTCTGAGCTGGAGAGCCGGAAATGAACCCGGGCTTACCATTGTCATCTGCCTCTTCTTTGCTCGGCTGCCCAGGAAACTGCCCCCTCCCCAATTTTGCACTTCGGGATAGGCAGGGTGAAGAAGCTCTCAGGCTCCCTTCCTTTTTAACCCTTTTTAGAAGACCTCTTATAGGAACAAGCTTTGGGACTTAGGTTTCCAACCTCAAGGTTGGGGCTGGAAACCCCCTCCCATGGCCCTTCAAACCCGCTCTGGAAGTTGGGGGAGGAGAGAGATCTCAACCAGTTGGGATTTGGGGGGTTGGGCAGAGTGTCCTCAGAAGCTCTCGAGTGAGTTGGAGGAGGGCACAGGCCCCTGGGTGTTCTGCCCAGAATCTACCACACCCTTTGTGGTGAGTCATGGTAACTGTTCCCAGCCCAAGGGGTCTGTGCCCATGCCTCTGGCCAGGTGGAGAAGCAACCACCCTCCCCCCCCACCCCACCCCTGGCCCTTCAGAGGGAGGGAGGAGTTGCCAAGGTTCTCAGAGACAAGCCCAGAGACTCTGGGCCCCCGCCCCCCACCAACAACAACAAAAAACACATTTCCAGCAACAGCTTGGAATGAATTGGAAGTACTGGGAAGCCTGGATCCTGAGGCTTCCAAGGATGAAACCCCTTTAAATGCTTTGGGATGCAAGAGGGTGGAGCTGGCCCAGAGCTTGGGTGACTGAGGCAAAGGAGTAGGATGATTATTTCATAGTTTAGCAACACCCCCAGCCAGAATTCCCCAAGAAGCTTTTCTGAGCGATGCTAAACGCTTTCCCAGGGTCAGACACCAAACTGGCTGGCCTGTGAGATAGGTGGAGAATGGGGTGTCACCTTCCCCCATCTCCTCCCTACCTGCCTGGGGCAGTAATCTCATCTCCTGGGAGGGGAACTTCATTTGGGAGGATTTCCATCCAAACTGAAGGGTTTAGACCTAATTTTCATTTCTCATGCTGCAGTCCTCACCTATTTCCTCCAGTTTAGCACCCCAGGATAATTAAACCGTCCTTTCTCTTTACATTGTCCTTTATGGAGGAGGCCTTGAGGGCTAAGCTGCCTGGTGGTCTTCTCTGTTTGGGTGAAAGTTCTTTCTTACCTTTTCCCACAGACAGATGGCAGAGTGAGACCCAAGACTGACCCAGGAGCCAGACTGCCAGGGTTGAAATCCTGACTCCAGCACTTACTTGTTGTGTGACGTGGACAGGTAAGGTGGGTGGGGAAGGAGGTACCTGTGCCACCAAACTTGGTGCCGTGGAGTCAGTTCCGACTCATGGCCACCCCATGTGTTAGAGTATAACTACTTCATAGCATTTTCTTGGCTGTAATTTTACAGAAGTAAGATCACCTTGCTCCCCGCCACCCCCCCGCCCCCGCACTGGCCCCGAGCCACTGGTTGGGTTCTGACCACCAACCTTTAGGTTAGTAGTCAGCTCAAACTGCTTGCAGCCGCCAGGGCTGCCTGCCTGTGCCACCAGCCCTTGCCAAAAAAGCCTGAGTCTTCCTATAGGCAAAGAACTGCCCCCAGCCCTCCTCCAGTAAAGCCCCTCCCTATTTTTCCACGCCCCACCCCCGCCCCTGCCCCGGCCTGATAGAGGCCCTCTGGGAGGGTCCCTTTAGTGCTCTGCCTGGAGGCTTGCTAGTTTCAAACACCAGGTGTGACTGCAGAGGCGGGTGATAAAGGCAGTGAGGGGCCTGATTTGTGATAAGCTCCAAGCCCTCAGCACCCAGGGCTCAGGCCCAGGCTGGGTGCCAAGGTTGGCTTTTCTTCCTAGCCCTGGAGCTTTGAGACAGCCTCTGAAAGTGGCATTTCTATGGCTGGGATCATCTGAGCAGAAGCGAGCCCAGGCCCTGCACTTTGGCAGTGCTGTGGTGATCAGTGGTCCCTGCCCCAACGGCTTTCGTCCATCCATCTTCCCCTGCCAGGGATCTGGGCATCAGCTTAAGATGCCAGAAAGGCGTTCATGTGAGTACACACTCACATGCAGGAGAACTCAAATCCAGGATGCCTTTAGTGGCCTTTGACTGACTCTCTTCACAGGGTAATGAGGAAGACAGACCTGGAGAAGGAAGTGACTTAGCCAGTGGAGAAGAGGAAAGTTGTGAGACTCATAGGGCCTGCCTTGAGTGCTTGCTCCACCCATTAGCTGGGTGACCTTGGGCAAGTCACTTCTCCTCCCGAGGCCTCAGTTCGGAAGCCCTGGTGGTGTAGTGGTTAAGAGTTCAGCTGCTAATCCAAAGGTTAGCAGTTCAAACCCACCAGGCGCTTCTTGGAAACCCTATGGGGCAGTTCTAGTCTGTCCTATAGGGTCACTATGAGTAGGACTTGATGGCAAAGGGTTTGGCTTTTTGGTATGCCTCAGTTTCCTGACAAAGCTCAAATGTGAATGTCTTAGTGAGTCTCCTGAGGATGGGTGATCCTAGGTCTCCCCCACTGTGTGTGTGTGTGTGTGTGTGTGTGTGTGTGTGTGTGTGTGTGTGTGTGTGTGTGTGTGTGTGTGTGTGTGTGTGTGTGTGTGTGTGTGTGTGTGTGTGTGTGTGTGTGTGTGTGTGTGTGTGTGTGTGTGTGTGTGTGTGTGTGTGTGTGTGTGTGTGTGTGTGTGTGTGTGTGTGTGTGTGTGTGTGTGTGTGTGGCAAAACAGAACATGGGCTTTGAAGCCAGATCACCTTTGTGAGAATCCCCAACCTGCCACTTCCCAGCTGCTGGACTTTTGACAAATTCTTTCCTCTGTAAAATGGAGGTATTATACCAACCTCAGAGAGTTGTCCGAGGATTAAATAGGCTCTAAAATGCATAGAGTACTTAGAATAGCTCCTGGTACAAATTAGGAGTTTGCAATGTTGCCTGTTGCATGTGTATCTAAGTATGCATGGATGTGTGTGTACGTGTGCACGCATGTGGGCAGGTGTGGCTGAGAATCAATACCCCTGTTTGCATCACGGGGCTTTGGACCTCTCATTTCTTTCCAAGGTCCATTACAAGAAATTCTAAACACCCCCTGCCTGCAGCTTCCACGAATCTTTTGGGGATCATCCTGGAGCGAAGGTGACCTCCCTTCTCCACCTCCCAAGGGGTCTTTCACTCCTGCTTCTTGGTGCCTCAAGTTCCCCTTTGCCCCTGCAGGGACTCCTCCCTTGGGGAAACTGGGCCTGCGTCCCTCTGCTCTGTCCCTCTCTCTTTTTGTTACTCTCCATAGTCACTCAAGAGCCACTTGGGAAGTTCAGACACATCTTGGAGCCTCAAGAAAGAGAAGAGAAGGAGTCAGGGTGTGTGTGTGTTGTGGGGGGGGGAGGGGGTGGGACAGAGAAAAGATTTCACCAAAGCATCAATTGCTTTAAAAGAAAGCCTATATTTAGCTGGCTTAGAGGGCATGTAAATATGTATTTTGCAATGCAGACAGCAGCCATAGCTGTGGGAGCTCCAAGATATGCAGGGAGGTCAAAGAAAAAAAAAAACAACCAACCGGAAAGATTGGGCAATATATTTTGTCATGAGCAGATTTGGAGAACTCTTTTAACTGTCTGCTCCAACTGCTAATACATTTCCGTGTTTGATAGTTTCTATTTTTCCTCTGCCCTCTGGGTCTCGGTGCAATGGGTGCCTGAGGAGGGAGCTGGCACTTAGAGTCACCTTCTTCCGCCAGCCTCCACCTCACCTGCCCTGGCTCAGGGGAACAAGCCTCCCGCCCTTGCCAGCTTCCATCCCGACTGGCTCCACCAGGATCCGCCAGGAAGGCTTGGCACCTGGCACAGGTACAGCCTCAGTAACGGCAGCTCTTACATCTCCCACACTCAACTCCTGAACTTCAGGTGACCTTGAGGGTGGGGAAGGGAATGAGAAATCCTGCCACTTCAGGTCAGTTGTATCTCCGGTGGGTTTGAACTGCCAATCTTTCGGTTCGTAGGCAAGCGCTTAACCACTGTGCCACGAAGGCTCCTTACTTCAGAGAACTCTTCTTTCGTAAGAAAAAAATTCTTATTCATACTTATTTTTCACTTTTAGCTTGAAAAGATTTTTTTTAATAAGAAAAGCTCAGAGAATCATGTAACAAACGGACATTACAAATGCTAGTAGCATTCTGTCGTTTTTACTTCTGGATTTTTCATATAAAAGAAATAGAATTATAGAGCTTGAGCTGAAGTCCCTTTTATTTTTATCTTTCTCCCCAGTCCCATTGCCCTCAGTTCCAACTCTCACCAGTTTGGAATGCATCCTTTCAAATTTTACATTTTTTACACATTTAGATATTCACAAAACAGCATACAGTAATGATTTCTGTGTTTTTAAGATTTAGTCACCCTCATACCGTGTGTGCCATTTTGTGTCTGACTTTTACTCACTCAACATGGTTTTCGCCATGGAGCCATGTTGCTACATATGGCTTTCGTTTGTTCATTTTAACTTCCGTGTAGTATTTTGTGAGGTGAATATGTCACAGTTTTTTTTATCAGTTCCTCTACTAATTGACATTTAGGTTCTTTTTTTTTTTTTGCTATTATAAGCAGGGCTTTAATGAACACCCTGGTACTTGTCTCCCGGTGCATGGATGGGAACCCATCTTTGGGGTGTATACCTAGAAGTAGGAAGCTAGGTTTGCAGGGCAGGCATGTTTTCAACGTGACGAATACTGTCAAACTGCTCTCTATAGCAGCTGAACCAAGTATGCTCTCACCGCTAGCATGTGTACAAGTCTTCCTATTTGACCACATCCTTGCCAACATTTGCTCTTGTCAGGCTTTTTATTTTTGCCAATCTGATGGATGTGAAATCGTATCTCATTTGAATCTACATTCCCTGCCTATACAGTAGAACATCTTACCATGCTTATTGGCCATCTGGGTTTCCTCCTCTGTGAATTGCTTTTGCCCATATCCTTTGCTACCCTATTGTAGCCTTTGTGGCAAGTTAAAAAAAAGTGCCTCAAGGAAAAAGGAAATTTTATTATCTCACGTAGCCAAAGTCTCAAAACCACCCGTTGCCATCAAGTCCATTCTTACTCATAGTGACCCTATAGGACAGAGTAGAATTGCCCCATAGGGTTTCCAAGGCTGTGACCTTTACAGAAGCAGACTGCCACATCTTTTGTCTGATGCGTTTGAACCACCGACCTTTCAGTTCACAGCCCAGTGCTTAACCACAGCACCGCCAGGGCTGCCAGGGTTGTTTAATTCAGAGGCTCAACTGTGACATCAAAGACCTCCCTCATCAAGTTGGCTGGCTTCTTAGACTGGTCTCCTCACAGTCCCAAGATGGCTGCCTTAGTTCCAGGTGTCCCATGCAGACAGTGTCCAGTACCAGAAGGAAGTGGATGGATGTTTTCTTCTTAGTGTCTCTTTCCCATTGCCCCCCCCCAGTATACCTCCCTTTGGGTCTCACTGACCAGAAATGTATACATGCCCATGCCTCAACCAATAAAAAAAAAAAATAGCTGACCAAAAAACAAAAAAACAATAAACCTGTTGCTGTTGATTCCAACTCATAGTGACCCTATAGGACAGAGTAGAACTGCCCCATGGAGTTTACAAGGAGTGTCTGGAGGATTCAAACTGCTGACCTTTTGGTTAGCAGCCATAGCTCTTAACCACTATGCCACCAGGGTTTCTTAATAGCTGACCAGAGGGACCAAATTACCATGCTGAATTTAGGCCAATCACACTTCACCTGATGGAGCTGGGGAAGGCCAAAAAAAAAGAAAAAAAACCATGCTGAGTCGATTCCAATTCATAGGACAAAGTAGAACTGCCTCAGGAGGTTTCCAAGGAGCAGCTGGTGGATTTGAACTGCCTACCTTTTGGTTAGCAGCTGTGGCTCTTAACCACTGCACCACCAGGACTCCAGGGAAGGCCCAGCAATCCCCAAAGCTCAGATCTTTGAATCTTGAGTAAAATCGGGGTTCTATTAGGGAAGAATGAGACAGAATGCTGCTTGAGTTGGCACTCAAAAGGTCTATCTTATTGATTTGTCAGACGACTTTGCATATCCTGGACCTCTTCAGTTGCCATCTAGTACCCTCCAACTCATGGTGACCCCGTGTGTGTCAGAACAGAACTGTGCTCCACAGGATTTTCAGTGGCTGATTTTTTGGAAGAAGACTGCCAGATCTTTCTTCTTTCAGTTGTCAGCCACATGCATTAACCATTTGCACAACCCAGGGACATATTCTGGATATTAACTCTTTATCTGTTTTATATACTGCTGACATTGTCTTCCAGGCCTTCCCTTGTCTTTTAAGTTTGTTTATGATGTCACTTGCCTAGCAGAAGGCCTTTTTTTTTTTAACGTAGTAAAATTGATTGATCTTTTGAGTTGTCTAAGAAATGCTTTCCCACCCGGAGATCCCCTCCATTTTCTTCTAATTATTTGAAAGTTTTATGTTTAACTTTTAGGTCTTTAATTCCAAATATTTACGGATGGTGTGAAGATTTTTCATATGAAAAGCAAATTGTCCTTTGGAAACAGGGAGTATAATATATATAATATAATTAATGCCACTGAAATGTACATGTAAAAATGTTGAAATGGCATGTTTTGTTATATGTATTTTTACCACAATTAAAAATTGTCACAACACTTTTTATTGAATGGCCTGTTCTCTCTCTCTGAGTTGCAATGCCACCACCATTATAAATCAAATTCCCACATATGCTTGGATCTGTGTCTAGGTACTCTATTCTATTGATGTCTTTGTTTAGCCCAGCACCAATACCACATTATTTTAATTACTATTGCTTTCAAATACGTCTTGCTCTGGTAGGAGCAGATTCTCTCCTTATTCTTTTTCAGAATTGTGTAGACTCTTTTTGGCCCTTTGCTATTCCATGTGAATTTTAGAATCAGTTTACCTAACTCCACAAAAAAAATCCCGTTGGGATATTTATTAGGCTTCCACTGAAGTGATAGATTAATATGGAGAGAATTATCTTTGTGACATTGAAGGTTTTCCTCCATAAACTAATACATCTATTTACTCCTTTTATAGCCTATAATAATGTTTTCTGCATAAATGTCTTGAAACATCTTTTGTAAGCTTTTTTCCAGGTTCTGTGCAATTTTAATTATATTGTGGATGATTTCTTTTTAAAAAGATATTATGGTTTCTAATAAATTATTGCTAGTGTATAGAAACACTGTTGAATTTTGTATCTTATTTTATTTGTATTTGGGTGTTGAACTTGGCCAGCAGCTTTGATGAGCTGTCTTAATAACTCTAACATGCCTATAGAAGCGCTTGGATTTTCTAGATAAATAATCATATCATCTGCAAAGAATGTAAGAGTTTTTTTTGTGTCTTTCTAATCGTTCTGGAAACCCTAGTGGCATAGTGGTTAAGAGTTACAGCTAACCAAAAGGTCAGCAGTTTGAATCCACCAGGTGTTCCTTAGAAACTCTACGGGCCAGTTCTACTCTGTCTTATAGGGTCGCTATGAGTCCGAATAGACTCGATGGCAATGGATTTGGTTTTTCGGTTTTTAATCCTTCTACCATTGATTCGGAAACCCTGGTGGCTTAGTGGTTAAGTGCTATGGCTGCTAACCAAAGGGTCGGCAGTTCGAATCAGCCAGGCGCTCCTTGGAAACTCTATGGGGCAGTTCTACTCTGTCCAGTAGGGTCGCTATGAGTTGGAATTGACTCGACAGCACTGGGTTTCGTTTGTTTTTTACCACTGATTCATGACTTCTAAATTTGACGTCTCCCAGCTCTCAGGCTATGCCAGTGGGCTGGCCCCGTATTGCAAGCACTGTGAGTTATAAATAAATAAAAGACCACTTAACTTTCTCCAGAGCTTTACAGTTTCCAAAGCACTTTGGCTTCCATTATCTCATTTGATCCTTGTTACCCCCACTTTCCAGAGAGGGAGTGTCTATGTGGAAAGGGCTGTGCAGAACACTAGCCTGTGGAACCTCTGAATGGTCCCCTCCCCTCGGTTTTTCATTCTGTAAGTTAAAAAAGTTTGCCCAAGAATGGTTTCTGGCATTATCATGTTCCGATGGACGGCTTCAAGCGGTCCCAAAGCTAAAGGAACCCCTTCGAGGGCTGAAGTCCACCAATAAAAAGAGGGTACACTTATGCCCTCAAACTGGTGCCCTAAAATGTCGTGGGGGGTGGGTGGGTGGAGGTGAGCTGGGGAAAAACGGAAATGTCCTTGAAAGTCAGGGTGGATATAGAAGGGTGGAGTGCGTCAGGGGTGGGGAAAGATCATTATGTTCAGTCCCCTGCCTCTATGCGGGTTCGCCTCCCTATAATCGTTTGGGAGAACATCCTCTAGACCCGGAAGGGGAGGATGAGGAGGGGCTCCAAACCTTGGAGCCTTTCCTCGCTCGCCGGCTCTGACCGCGGCGCTGTGCGTGCACTTCTGACGCGCATCCCCTGTACGCGGCGGGGCGCTCCGCCCCCCGGCTCAATAGTGCGCAGGCGCAGGCCCGGGCTGGAGCAAGCGAAGGCGCCCTCTCGTGGCGGATTGGTCAAATCGCGCCCTTTGTTGTGGGTGCCTGGGGAGGTGAAGGGGGTGGGGGAGAAAAATGTGGGTGGAGTCTGAGAGGCAGAAGCGAGAATCAGATCACAATGACAAGAATTCCTTTCCTTTGTCCCTCATGACAGCATATTATCTCCCGTTTTAGGTGCAGATAAAGGAAAATAAAGAACAAAAACGATCCCCAGAGATCAAGAGACTTAGGGAGACAGGTTCATAGAGAGTGAAATGGAACCAGAGTTGGGAGATGGGTTCATTCAGTCATTCATTCACTCAGCAAATATTCAGTGAGCTGAGGAAAGACGGAGACAAAGAACCAGAGGCAATAAACGGAGGCTTTGACGGGGAAGAGACTGGGCGTAAAGCTGGGGAGACAGAGGCTGATGGCAACGAAGCGGAGCCGGAGGACTAGCCCGCTTAGGAGCTGAGGGCAGGAGTGGGGCACCAGGAGAAAAGCTCGGACAAGGGAAGCTCTGGCTGAGCTTTCAGAGACAAGGCTGAGCGAGACAGAAATGCCGACCTGACTCAAGTTCCCACATGGATGCTCCAACTGGTAAGGACTACAACAGGAGCCAACCGACTCCCAAAGATGGGACAACCTGAGCACCAGGAAGGACATTAGCTGCAAGGGATTGAAGCATGCAAAGAGGTTTAAAGCCACAGGGTCATAATGATACCATTAATTTAAAAAAAAAAAAAAAAAAACTGCTCACGTTTTGGAGGCTGCTGGGGAACCAACTCATTATTTCAAAACTGGTAAATAAAGAGAACCAAGCTTTTATCCTGCCATTCCTGTATGAACGGTGCCTCTGGGAAGCCAAATAGTAAGGGAGAGTCAGTTTCTCTGTTTAGAAACATATGTGCCTCCTAATGGAAAATGCATTACCACCACCTATGAAGTGGTCTTGCCAGAGAAAATTGAGCCTGCTCAGGCCGCTAGATCCAGCTAAAATGTATAGGAAATAACAATTTATGGAAAATGTCCAGGTCAGAGGAACAGGTGAAAGAACACCATGGAGATGCCATCAGCAAAATTCAGACTGTGGGAAACTCTCCAGAACATATGACCTGGTTTCCTCAGGGAGTACAGAAAGAGAGTGGGGCGGGGCCCGGGGGTTAAAAGAAATTGAAGAGAGGTCTATCAACCAGTTACAACGTGTACACCTTATTTGGATCCTGATCAAACAGATAAATTGTAGAACAAATTATATACTTATGAGACAATTGGAGATTTGGTATTTAGAAATTATAATTAAATTTTAGATGCAATAATGTGATTAGGTATAACAATTGTGATTATGTTTAAAAAAAAAAGGAGTCATTATCTTTTAGAGACCTGGTGGTGCAATGGTTAAGTGCCCATCTGCTAACCAAGAGGTTGGTGGTCAGAACTCACCCAGTGGCTCTGCGGGAGAAAGGCCTGGCGTCTGCTCCCATAAAGATTACAGCCTCGAAAACCCTATGAGGCAGTTCTACTCTGTAGCTTTGAGTCAAACTCGACTCAATGGCACCTAACAACAACATCTTTTAGAGAGACACACTAAAATATCAAACGATGAAATCAAATGCAGGGAGGAACAATTGGAAGGGGTATAGCTGAAACCAGATGAGCCTTGAGCTGACAATTGATGAACCTGGCTAACTGATACGTGGAGGGCTCATCATATTATTCTGTGTACTTTTGTTTTACTTTGAAATATCCAAAATAAAAGCTTAAAGAAAAGGTGGGGTAAAAAACCCTGTGTTCCCCATCCCACCCCCCAGTCACCAAAGGACAGTAAGTGCTGAGTGTTACATACAGTTTGCAACCCAGACAGGAGCTCCTTGGCAGGCCAGGAACCTGGAGAGGCTTTCCTGGGGCTTCCAGCTGGCTCCTGGGACAGCCTCTGGTTCCCCTGAAGTGGGCGAGAGGATCTCCCTCAGGGGAAGTGGTTGCAGCTTTGCCAGTAAGGAAGGCCTCTGTGGGTCTGGTAGAACTGGGTACAGGCACTGCCACCTTAAGATAGCTGAGGGTGTGAGTGGGTGGCTCCAAAAATAGCAGGGGAGGAAGCAGGGGGAAGGGAGGGGAGTCACACTGAGCGGCTGAGGGGCTGAGGCCTGGGCAGCTGGCCCAGAGCCCTCTGACTCTTCCTCTGCCTCCAGAACATTCCTCCCTCTTGTCCTCCCTGAGAAGGACAGGATGACAAGGTGGTTCTGGGGTAAACGCCACACCACCTGAGAGGCTACGTGGACGCTGACTCTGGAATTTGGTGGCTCTCCAGGGATGGGTAGGATGGTCAGGCGGGGAGAGAGAGGAAGGGACAGGGACTAAGTAACCTACCCACCAGTCACCTCAACGCACAGACCAATACCCTCCCCCTGAAGCTTGACCTTAAGCAGGTCCCAGATGTCCTTGCCTGGGGCATTTGCTCAGGGTTGAAGTGGACAGCACCCTTTATCTTGCAGCCCTTGAGGGATGTTCACATAGCTACCAAGAAGCGTGAGCCCTCGGCATCCATGAGTCAGTCCCTGCCTCCCTCTCAGGGTACCTGGGGAGGGTGTCCCTCTGCCTGCTCTGAGTGGGCAGAGAAGGACACACCCTCCTTCACTCCAGGCCCAGATGCAGAAAGGAAGGGGAAGTGGTGCCCTGCCAGCAAGCACATCAACAGCTGTGATCTGATGATCCTTTGTTCATAGAAAGTGCTTTACATGCATTCAACTCACCAGCAGTGAGACTCTTGATAAGTTATACATCCCTCTGTGCCTCAGTTTTCTCATCTGTAAAATGGGCATGATAATAACACCTGCTTTGTGGAACTGCTGTGGGGATGGGATGAGTTAATATATGTAACTGTATGGGAAAGCTTCAGCACAATAGCAGGCAACAGTCAGCTGTCATTCCCGCTAGCAGGCAGGCTCTGCCTGGGCAAGGGTTTGCGCCTTGCTGTACCCTCAGTGGAAATCCTGATGGTGTAGTGGTTTAGAGCTATGGCTGCTAACCAAAAGGTTGGCAGTTCAAATCCACCAGGTGCTCCTTGGAAACCCTATGGGGCAGTTCTACTCTGTCCTATAGGGTTGCTATGAGTTGGAATTGACTAGACGACAAAGGGTTTGGCTTTTTTGGTTTGGTACTCTCAGTGCCTGGCACTTAGTAGGTGCTCAGTAAACATGTGCTGAATTCATTGCCTTGTTGATTGCTCACAGTAACTCCAAGACGGGAGTATTGC
The DNA here is from genome assembly GCF_024166365.1 of Elephas maximus indicus. Lineage (NCBI taxonomy): Eukaryota > Metazoa > Chordata > Mammalia > Proboscidea > Elephantidae > Elephas > Elephas maximus. The sequence continues at coordinate 43,462,033 of NC_064837.1, read as the reverse complement.
TCTCACCTGTTTGCAGGCCAAGAGAGGTTGGGTGACTGGCTCCAGGCCACACCACTAGCGAGTGGTCCAGGTGGGACTCAGCCAGGCCTGCCAGCCTCCAAACCTGCATGTTTACGCACTGCTCCCTGTGCCTCTGAGCCAGAGAGGGCTCCTCCTCCCTTTATGTGTCTCCACCTGGCTGGTCCTGTCCTGGGGTACCTGCTGGGTATGTTTAGTCTGGGGATAAGGGCATGATGAATGGGCTTCTTCGTGTGCTGTTAAGGAAGCTGTCACCTAGCCTCCTACACCTACTATACGTCAGGCCCTGCACCAGGTCCAGGGCCACAAAGCTAATAAGATCCTAGTGTCCAACGGGAATCCCTGGGTGGTGCAAACGGTTAAGCGCTCGGCTACTAGCTGAAAGGTTGGTGGTTCCAGTCTGCCCAGAAGTGCCTCCAAACAAAGTCTTGATGATCTACTTCTGAAAGATCAAAGCCACCAGAAACCCTATGGGGAGCAGTTCTACTCTGAAACATGGGGTCACCGTGAGTCGGGATCCAGTATACGGCAGCCAGTTGGGTTTTTGGTTTAGTCTCCAAAGAGCTCAGAGCCCCCACAATGCTATGTGGTTGGGGATGGAATAGGGATGTGCACGGGAGCTGAAGGTCTCCCAGCTCTGTTGCTCAGACAGGCTTCAGAGAGGAAAGAGCACCTGTGTTGAGTCTCGAAAGGCAAGCAGAAGCTTGCCAGTTGGATGGGAGTTGGATGAGGGCAGGAAGGGAACTCCAGGCCGAAGGAAGCTTTGCAAAGTTCTGTAGACTGGAGAGAACACCCTGGGCTGGGGAGGAGCAGGGCGCGACTGGGCAGCAGCCTGGGGTAGGGGTTAGGGAGGGTGGGGGAAGACTGTGAAAGAGAGGACTCTAGATAGGATGGCCTGGTACAGAAAGAGCCTTGGTAGGTATTTTAGTTGTCTAGTGCTGCTATAACAGAAATACTAAAAGTGGATGGTTTTGACAAACAGAAATTTATTTCCCCACAGTTTAGGAGGCTAGAAGTCCTGAATTTAGGGCACCAGCTCTAGGGGAAGGCTCTGTCTGTCAGCTCTTTTCAGCTTCTGTTCTGTGGCTCTTTGATGATCTCTGTGTGGAATGGCATCTGCCTTCCCCCATCTCCACTTGCTTGCTTAATCTGCTTTTATATCTCAAAAGAGATTGATTTAAGACATACCCTACACTAATGCAGCCTCATTAACATAACAAATGGGATTCTAACCACAGGTATAGGGGCTAGGATCTACAAGACACATTTCTGGGGGACTCAATTCAGTCTATAACAGTAGCCATCAGCAGCTGGTGAACTGGGAAATGGCAGCCATTATGACTTTAAGGGGGGACTGATGTCATCAGGTTGGCATTTTAGAAAACAGACTCTGGGCACGGAGCGGTGGGGGGGGAGGCGACAGGAGGGACATTGTTCCATGAAGACAGTGCCCACTCCAGATTTGATCCCTGCTCTGCGTGGGGATGGGGAGGGACCCAGCTGCTCAGGACGCCTCCCCCTCCACCCTTCTGCCCCCCCTCCTTCCCTGCTCTTGTCCCTGTCACTCACAGGGGCCCAGCCAGGTCGGGGCAGCCATGGCGGCAGTGCTGGTCTGGACTCTTCTCCTTGTGGGCAAGTTGGGGCCCTCGTCAGAGGAGAGGCCCAGGGCAAGGGGTGGGATTGAGGGGTGGTGAGATGGAAGTTTGGAGGGTCCACTGGGGTGGGTGAGGCAGAGGCTGAAGGGGCTTTGGGGCGTTCATGTTCCTGCTGCTGGGGGTCCAGGAAGCTGGGGCTGGGAGCCGGGCTCTGGGCAGTGGGGACTGGGAGCTCTGAGGGCTGGGTGTTCTAGGACCCGGAGGGTCCTGGGCCCTTTAATGAGCTGGCTGGGCCACTGCCACTTCTGTTTAGGCCCAGGCTAAATTTGGTCCTGGGCACAAGGGTGAGGGCTGCTGGGCCAGCCCCAGGGTCCTCTTCTGATGAGGTCCTGGTGCTCAGCCCCATTGGCCAGGCCCTGCCCCTCCCTGTACACAAGGGGAGGAAGGGGGTGTGTGCGTTCCAGAATGGCCACCCTCCCCCTCCAAGGTGCCGTCTTCCCTCTCTCCCCTCCCAGCCTCCCCAACAGTCAGGGTGGGGTTGTTGTCTCCGAACACACATGCATGCCCACTCCTCCAGCCAAACATCAGGCTCTGCCCACTGTGACCTCAACAGGGGCCTAAAATTAGCGGTAGGAAGGTAGGGGGCCTCTTCCATGAATCCAGATGAAGGAGCCAGCCCCAGAAGTGGGTCTTGGCACTGATTAAGGTGGATAGCCCAGCTGTGGCCTGCCCCAGCCCTACCCTGCTTTCTCCTGGGGCTAGTGAAGGATGCCAGGGGCTTGGTGGGGAAGAGGTGCTTACCGCCTGGCCCAGGACTGAGGCTGGCCTGCGTGGGGGATTCTGGGGTCCCCACAGGTCTCCTGGCAGGGCTGGCAGGCACCAAGGCCCAGCAGACCACCCTCCATCCTCTTGTGGGTCGCATCTTTGTACACACCTTGGATCACGCCACCTTCCTTCGCCTTCCTGAGCATGTTGGTGAGCTGGCCTCCGTGGGTGCCCAGGGCTGAGCTGTGCTCCTGACCAGGAAGCCTGCCCGGGGCTGGTGAAGGCTTCAGTTCTTCCTCCAACCTTCTCTCCTCTCCCCCAGCAGCTATCCCACCTTCCACCCGCATCACCTACCATGCCCACCTCCAGGGACACCCAGACCTGCCGCGGTGGCTCCGCTACACCCAGCGTAGCCCCTACCACCCTGGCTTCCTCTATGGCACTGCCACCTCAGAAGATCGCGGCCGCCAGGTCATCGAGGTACCCCAGTGGGCTGTATCCACCCCCTCAGAAAATCACGGGGTGGTGTGGCCTCTGAGAATTGTGTGTTTGCTAAATTCATGGACAGATTACCCAGTAAGCAAGGTCTGCAAGGGCTTACTCGTGCTTACTTAATAATCTGTAGTGCACAATTTCACATGGGGTGATGAAACAGATGAGTGAAGTAAGTAAACACAAGTAAACCTGTGCATACTTTGCTTAATGTAAGCCCGTGCCTACCTTGCTTACAGGTTAATCCGTCCCTGCTCACATTCATTTACATATACTCGTTTAACAGTTGCTATCAGGAACGCTACAGAGAGAATTAGCATGGCCCCTGAGCAAGGATGACGTGAAAATTCGTGAAGCATTCTACATGTTCTGGAGCCCTGGTGGTGTAGTGGTTAGAGAGCTCAGCTGCTAACCAAAAGCTCAGCAGTTCGAATCAACCACTCCTTGGAAACCCTATGGGGCAGTTCTACTCTGTCCTATAGGGTCACTAGGAGTCGGAATCTAATCTGTGACAGTAAGTTTTTGGTTATCAAGTAAATTCCCACTCATGGTGAATTCATGTGTGTCAGAGTAGAACTGTGCTCCATAGGGTTTTTTCAAAAGTAGATCGCCAGGCCTTTCTTTCGAGGCACCTCTGGGTGGGCTTGAACCTTTAACCTTTCAGTTAGCACCCGACACATCAGCTATTGACCGCTTGCACCACCCAGGAGCTCCACATATAATTTACATACCTCTGATTTGGTGTGGTGTCCCAGTCCTCTCCAGCCAGGCCCCAGCTGTTCCATGTTCCTCCTCAACCCCATCTCCTTATTCCCCCGCCCCCAGGTCGTAGCCTACAATCGGGACAGCTTTGAGACCACCTGGCAGAGACTGGTGCTGATGATTGGGGACCCGGAAGGTACTACTAGCCCTGTCCCGCCCCTACCCCACAGATGGGGATTTCCTGAAGGTGGAGGCTAAAGGGCTTGTGGAAGGGAGAGGCTTGGAGAGTAGTGGGAACAGGGCATCCTGGAAAGTGGGGACTCTGAGGGAGGAGGTGACACTTGAAGGGGTTTTAAGGGAAAAGCCCTGGCTGAGATTCCAGATTCTGGAGTTTTATTATTGGCTTCTTTGCTGACAGTCTGCGTGACCCTGGGCAAGCCATAAAGGCTGCTGTGTTAGGGTCTGTGATGTGTTGGGTGTTGGATAGGGGGAATGGGAGGCAGGAAGGGATGTGAGGGAGGCAGGGAGGATGTTGGAGTGGGGCTGGGGGGCAGAGCTGGGGGCTGGGTGTAGTCTGAGGCACCCACCTGGCCCTCCCAGGCCCCTTGCTGCCGTACCAGGCTGAGTTCCTGGTGCAGAGCCATGACGTGGAGGAGGTGCTGCCCTCGATGCCTGCCGGCCGCTTCCTCACAGCCCTGGGGGGGCTCTGGGAGCCGGGGGAGCTCCAGCTTATAAATATCACCTCCGCCTTGGACCGTGGGGGCCGTGTGCCCCTTCCAATTGAGGGCCGCAAAGAAGGGTAGGTGTGCAATCCAGGAGGACTTCTTGTAAGAGGAGACAGCTTGCCTCTCATCTGGGTTGTGGGCTTAACACAGGGGTCTCCCTAATTACAAACCAAAACCAAATCCACTGCCATAGTCGTTCTCCCCCAGAACAGCTGGTGAGTTCAAACCACTGACCTTTGGGTTAGCAGCCAAGTGCTTAACCACTGTGCCAGGCGGGGCTTACCTAACCCTCGAACCCCCTCACCAGTTCCATCTGCACCTCCCAGCTTCACATACTGTCCATTCCCCTCCAGCCGCCCCTTCGTCTCCCTCTTGGCCTCTGTGGCCCAAACTGTAGTCACCCTGAACTCTGTACTTCCCAGTGCCCCATGAGGGCATAAAGGATCCATCCATCTAAGGACAGCCATCTAAGGGTCAAGGCTCCCTAGAAGTATGGTGTGCCCTGTGCACTCTGATCTCAGGATGAGCCCTGAATCCCCTACATCTCCAGGGCTGGGCAACCACTCCCCCCACTTTACTAACAGTGGCTTCTATCTGGGCTCAGGGTGTACATCAAGGTGGGCTCAGCCTCACCCTTCTCCACCTGTCTGAAGATGGTGGCGTCCCCTGACAGCCATGCCCGCTGTGCCCAGGGCCAGCCTCCACTTCTGTCCTGCTATGACACCTTGGCACCCCACTTCCGTGTTGCTTGGTGCAATGTGTCCCTGGTGAGGAGGGCCCCTGGCTCCAGGGGTGGGAGTGGAGCATGGTCCCCAACAGAGTCCTCCCCCTTCCTCTCCTTCCCACCCGTCTCTCTGTGCCTGTCTCTTTCTCTGATTACCCATCTGTGATATCAGTTTTAGACACACACACACACACACACACGCACGCACGCACGCACGCACGCACGCGCACACACACACACACCTTGAAGTTCTACCTCCTCCCACAAGAGGGCGACAGAGTCCACAATCCAGACTTGGCCTCCAATGCTGGGAGTTGGCAAGCCAGCCCAGACCAAAGGCTAGAGCCATCAATCGCTCGGCACAGGGCAGTCACCCCGAGGGCCTCTGTGTGACAACCCAGTCTACATTCTTCGAAGGTGTCACCTAACAAACTCACCTGTAATAAAAACAAAACCTGTTGCTGTTGAGTTGGAATAGCGACCCTAAAAGAGTAGAACTGCCCCATGGAGTTTCCGAGGCTGTAAATCTTTATGGAAGCAGACTGCCACATCTTTCTCCTGTGGTGTGCCTGGTGGGTTCCAATCGCCAGTCCTTTCAGTTAGCAGCTGTCTTGGTCATCTGGTGCTGCTGTAACAGAAATACCACAAGTCAATGGCTTTAACAAAGAGAAGTTTATTCTCTCACAGTCCAGTAAGCTAGAAGTCTGAATTCAGGGCACCAGCTCCACGGGAAGGCTTTCTCTGTCAGCGCTGGAGGAAGGTCCTCGTCATCAGTCTTCCCTTGGTCTGGAAGCATCTCTGTGCAGGAACCTCAGGTCCAAAGTTCACGCTCTGCTCCTGGCACTGCCTTCTTGGTGGTTTGAGGTCCCCCTGTTTCTCTGCTTGTTTCTCTCTTATATCTGAAAAAGTCTGGCTTAAGGCACTATCTAATCTTGTATATCTCATCAATATAACTGCCACTAATCCATCTCATCATAGTGATAGGATTTACAACACATAAGAGAAGTCACATAAAATGTTGGGCAATCACACAATACTGGGACTCAAGGCCCAGCTAAGCTGATAGATATTTTGGGGGGACACAATTCAATCCATGACAGCAGCCAAGAGCTTGACCACTGTGCTACAAGGATAAGGAGCAAATAACTCTCATCCTCATTTTGTATGAACCAAAGACAGTTGCCCTTGCTCTTTGGGATACTGAGCCGAGGTATCTACTGCCTATAGGAGCCCTGCTCGCACAATGGTTAAGTGCTTGGCTGCTAACCAAAAGGTTGGTGGTTCTAACCCGCCCACTCAATACCTAGGTGAGAGAAAGACCTGGCGAGCTACATCTGTAAAGATTACAGCAAGAAAATCCTATGGGACAGTCCTATTCTGTCACGTGTGGCTGCCATGAGTCGGCATTGACTCAATGACACACAAAAACAACAGTCTAGGGCCTGTAGACCCTGACTCCCTAGCTGGGAACCGCTGGTGAGCTCTGTTCCTATAACCTGACAGAGCCGGAGGGACTGGCAGTGGGAACATTCCTGAGCACTTGCTATGTGCTAGGCGTAGCAATAACATGTATTACCCTCACAGCCACCAATGGCAGATAGGTGCCACTATTGTCATTCCAAGTTTATGGATGAGGAAACTGAGTTCTTAGAGTTGAGCAAACCCAGCTAAGCACTTGTCTGAGTCAGGGTTTGAACCCAGGCAGTCTGACACTAGAGCTCTGCTCTAACCATTATACAGTCCTGCCTCTCTTAGAACTTGTCTCTCCCACCTGCTAGTTCCGTTCTTGTCCTGCTGAGTCACACGAGCTGGGGGAGGCAGGCAGAGGGCCCCTGCCCTGTCCTCTGGGGGACCTCTGTCTAGCCAGCCTTCTGGTCAGCCCTGGGTTCCTTGAGCAGGTGGATAAGTCAGTGCCAGAGCCCATGGACGAGATGCCCACCCCAGGTGATGGGATCCTGGAGCAGGACCCGTTCTTCTGCCCACCCACTGAGGCCACAGCCCGAGACTTCCTGACTGACGCACTGGTCACCCTCCTGGTGCCCCTGCTGGTGGCCCTGCTGCTCACCCTGCTGCTGGCCTACATCATGTGCTGTCGACGGGAGGGACGGTGAGTGTGGGTGAAGGGGGCAGGGAGGACTTCGAGGACCTCTGTGGCCCCTGTGCTGCATGGGGACCCAGACCCCTCAGGGAGCGGGGTCCTCGACCAGAAGAGGAGAGCTCTGAGTCCTCCTCTGAGTACCAGGAGACATCAGTACGCACACGAGCGCCTCCACGTACACCTGAGCCCCTGGAGTGCAAAGGGCCAAAGCCTAGGGCTGGCTAACCCTCTCCCCTCACTTTTCCACAGGCTGAAGAGAGACCTGGTCACCTCTGAGTGAGTAAGGGAGAGTGGGGGGCTGGGTGGGAGACTGTAGAGCCGGATCCTCCAGCCCCTGAGCAGTAACAAAACCTGAACCAGTCTTGCTTTTGTTACTCTGGGATGCTGGGGCCACCTTTGACCTCCGAGCCCCCAGCCTGGACTGCCTGGGTGCTGGGTCTGACCCATCCTGGCCTTGCCTTATTTTCTGGAATAAATGGAAGAGTCTGATGTGGGACAGGGCAGTGGCTCTGGCCAGGCTTCAGGGGTCTGTTGCCAACCTGGGGACAAGGGTTTGAGAACCAACTTAAGAAGCTTCCAGCAAACACACGCACACAAACACACACGCACGCACACACACACACATGCCCCACACTTCAATATGAGTCAGACATCTGGGTTCCAAGCCAGCTCTGCCACATAATTACTTTGTGACTCTGGCCAAGCACACCTCCTTTCTGGCCTCAGTTTCTCCACCTGTTAGATGAGGTGATAGCACTAGCTGATGTCTGTGGGTGTTTTCCATCTCATCAGCCTTTCCAAAATCCATCTTGCCCTTAATTTGCCCTAGGTTTCCCCCACCCATGGCCTTACCCTCCCTCTGCACCCCACTCTTCTTCCTTTCCCACTCCCATGGGCCCCAAATATTCCAGGAGGCGGGTATGAAATAATTTTGGCTCCTTTTATTCCCACGGGACTGAGCCTGTAGTGGGCCTGGCACCCCTGCCCACCTGCCTGGCCTGCCTTGTTAATTGCGGCGGCATCTGACCACCCTGTGGATGCGCTTGTGCCCCCGTCTGGAGCCCAGTAGTGACCAGTGCTGCCCAGGCCGCCGCTGCCCAGGCCGCCGCCGCTGCCCAGCCCGCCGCTGCCCAGCCCGCCGCTGCCCAGCCCGCCGCTGCCCAGCCCGCCGCTGTCCAGGCCGCTGCCGCTGCCCGGGTCTGCGCTGCCCAGACTGCCGCCTTCGCAGCGGCTGCCTGTTTTTGAGCTTGAGCTTGGACTTGGAGGTCTGCTTCTTGCCAATGCGGAAGGAGCCTGAAACCCCCTTGCCGGTCACCTGCTTAAGCATGCCATTGTCCACCAGTCCCTTGAGTACTCGCTTGAAACGCCAAGCGTTGCGGGACATATCGTAGCCTGTGGTGGTAACAGCCTTCTTCAGAGCGGCCAGGGACATGCGGTGGTGTGCCCCCTTGTCGGCCACAGCTTCCAGGATCACCCGGGACATGCTGGGCCTCCGGTGGGGTTTGGGAAAGGCGCGGCTCCCAGTGTCACTCTTGTTAGGGATACCGGACACACTGGACAGCCGGCTTCCTCCAAGGGCAGTGTTGGAGGCCAAGGGGACAGTTGAGGGCTGCCGCGAGGTATCTTTCTGCATCTCTCCCTGGGGTAGGTGAAGGGAGCTGGATGTGAGGACCTCCAGGGTGGCAGCTGGAAGTCTCTATTGGGTTGCTCCTCTTTGGGTGGGTGAGGTGTGTCCCGGTTCCTGGTTCTCTCAGCACCTTCCTTCCCCTGGATGGTCAGAGAGAGGAGCGAGGATGATCACCCACGGTGGCCTCAGCCGACTTGTGCCAAGGGTGCAGAGGGCGGTAAGTTTGTCTCTGGTGACTTCAGGAGGATATTGTGAGGCCATCAGAATCCTGCAGGGATCACAGTGGTCTCATTGTTCCCTCCTAGGGGGTGCAGGTGGGTGTTGCCAGGTTGCGTGAGCACCTGGCATCCCAGGTACCCTGGGGAGGAGGGGTAGGGTGGCTGTGGCCAGATATGGAGATCCACAGGGGCCTTGCACACGTGTGAATGCATGTATGTGCAGTGTGGGAGCCTATCTGAGGGTGTTCTGAGCCCCCAGTTTTAGACCCACCATGCTGACTCCATCCACTATCTTGACCCACTGGATGTTTGAGTCTCTGGGTTGAGGAATATAAACATTTTAAAAATCAGGATGATATCAGCATTTGTGAATTTTCAGGTCCCTGGGTGGCACAAATAGTTTGTGCTCCACTACCAACCTAAAGGTTGGCGGTTCGAATCTACCCAGCAGCACCTCAGAAGAAAGGCCTGGCAGTCTGCTTTCATAAGAATTACAGCCAAGAAAACTATAGGGAGCAGTGACAGCAACAGGTTCTGAATTTTTCTGGAGGATATATTTTCCAGAGTGAATAGATACAGAATTTCTTGACCTATTTAACTAAATTTAGTTCCTTGATCAACTTTCTATACAAAACGGTTAAAAGGCTTCCTTTTTTTTTTCCGTTTTCATTTTTATTTTATAGATTTTTTTCCCCAGTGGGAGCAATGATTTTTTTTTAAATTTTTATTATGCTTTAAGTGAAAGTTTACAAATCAAGTCAGTCTCTCATATAAAAATTTATATACAGCTTGCTATATACTCCTAGTTGCTCTCCCCCTAATGAGACAGCACACTCCTTCCCTCCACCCTGTATTTTCATGTCCATTCATCCAGCTTCTGTCCCCCTCTGCCATCTCATCTCATCCAGACAGGAGCTGCCCACATAGTCTCATGTGTCTACTTGATCCAAGAAGCTCCCTCCTCACCAGTATCATTTTCTATCCCATTGTCCAGTCCAATCCCTGTCTGAAGAGTTGGTTTTGGGAATGGTTCCTGTCTCGGGCTAACGGAAGGTCTGGGGACCATGACCTCCAGGGTCTTTAGGAACAACAATTTTTATGTAAATTTTACCTGGAGGATTTTATTCCTCAATTTTTTTTTTTTTTTTTGGCCTGTGCCAAATTTGATCAATTAGATCTCCTGCCATTGAGGATGTTCTCTTGTGATCAGTTGTTTTCCACCGTGTCCAGCTTTCCCGGGCCAGTTTTGTAGATTTGGGTCTTCTAAGGAAAATTTGCTTCTCCCTTAATTTTGAATCCATAACCAATTTTACCATGTGCAATATTAGCCCTTGTCGGTTTGCGTTTTGTGTTGATTTGTTTCTACAAAATCCTGATTTTTCCCTTGTTCGGTCTCTGCCATTTTTCAGATTAGCCACAAGTTATGATTCTGCTGCCTATTTTTCGTTTGTATCAGATTTTAGTCAGCACAAAGTCCCCCAGTCCCCTCGACCCTCACCTGTGAGTCTAGGTGCTAGTGGCAGGGTGTGAGGGGCCCACGTGTTGGTGTGGGGGGTGGGACTTGGGGCCTCCTGGCTGGTCTAGCAGCCACACCTACAGTGGTGTGTGTGTATAGGAATGCCTGCCCGTTTGTCTGCCCAAGTGCTGATGTGGAAGGATTGTTGGGGGAGGCACCGTGGCTCTGCCTTCTGCTTCTGCTCTAGAAAAACATCGCAGAAGCTTTTTTCCATCTCTCTGAGTTGCCAAAGTAATGAGACCCAGATGTGGGCTGGAGGGTCGGGGAAAAAAAGAGAGGGTCGGGAAGGGGGCCCTTAATGAAGGCCCTTCCCCCACCAGGGGGCATTACCTACCTGACTGCCTTGCTCTTGGCCTCCACACACTTCTCTCTCCCCTTCCCCCTCAGTCTTCCCTTGCCCGGGAATGGAAAATTGTGTTTTGGACAACTAGCTTGCCAAATTCCAGACTCAAGAGCTCATCTTGACCCTTCCCCAGACTTAGACAGCGACTCCACCTCCTTTGGGCTAGACCAGCCTGGTCCCACTCACCCCAGGAGGAGTGTGGTCCATTCGGTGGGAGGCTAGCAAGTCCTTCTTACAGTCTCACCTCTCAGGCTCTAGCTGGGGTGTGTGTCCACTAACTGAGCCTTGGGCACATGTGGGGATCTCTCTCCTCCCTCATCTAATCAGTAATCCAGGGGCAAGTAGGGTTGCTTCAGCTTTGCCTGGGGCGCCCACTCCTGCAAGAAAACCAGTTCTTATTGACTCTAATGAAAAGTCTCTGCTCCATTGTCTGCCTGACCTGGCAGTCTGGTAGCCTGGGAAACTCCAGGCTGGGCCCATAAGTGTGGGTGGGTTTGTGTAAAGGGGCTTGAAAACATCTTCCAAATTCATTGGGTGAGCTTGCTAGAAAAAAATAACATTGATGATAATAATACAGCAACTGAAAACTCTCTGTAATAATAGCTACCACGTGCTGCATGCCGACCTGAGATATTGTAAGTGCTTTTCCTGTATTAACTATTTAATTCAAACAACAACTATATTTCAGGAAAGTGAGTTACAAACAGGTTAAATAATTTGCCCAAGGTCACACAGCCAGTAAACAGTGGAATCCAGATTCAAGCCAAAGCAAGTCCTCCTGCTTAACCACTTGGCTACCCTGTCTCTCAGAAAGAACTAGAGCTGGTTCAATGATAGCACAAAGCAAGCCCATGAAAATATCAGATGAAAATAGGGCTAAGGGTTCTGAGGAGAAACTGGAGCTAGACTTCAGGAAGGACTTTCCGATGGGTGTGGCAGTCACTCCACTCAGTACTGCTGGGATTTCCAGCCCATTGAGGCTGGTCCCAACCCTCAAGGAGCCCCGGTCTGAAACAAAGACAGGGAGACAAGACTGTGGCTAGAGCAAGGTGGAAGGTCAGCGCTGGGGGCAGCCTGGGGTGGAGCTGGGAGGGGGTTGAAGGGAGTGGAAGACAGGCCTAAGGAGCCAAAAGGAGATGGTCTTGGCCTGGCAGGAGATGGGAGAGGGTGTTCCTGGAAGGGGGAGCAGCTTGAGCAAAGGATAAGAAGAGTGAAAAGGTGAAGGAGGAGGTAGCGTTGCTAGACCAACACAGAGGTAGGAGGGAGGGTCCTCACTGGTTGGAGAAAGCATGGGGGGAGGGAGCTGAGTGCTTTTCAAGGGGACCCAGAGGGTTGTCAGAACATCTAACACAAACTGCACACTCCGATCTGGGGACATATATTCACCGTGGATATCAGTTCATGTCTCAGAAGCTTGTGAGCACTTACCACATGCTAGGCACTGCTCTATGCCCCAAGCCCGCATGTTCTTATTTAATCCCCACAACAATCCTATGAGGTGGGTACTATTGTCATCTCCATTTTACAGGTGAGGAAACTGAGGCACAGAATGGTTAAACAAGGACACACAGCTCTGAATCCAGGCTGTCTCCTCCAGAGGCTGTGCCTTAATCTCTGGGCACTGAGCTGGCCCCAGGGAGCTTTTGGTTTGTCCCACCCCCACCTGTGGTGTGTTTGAGTCTCCCCCACATAGTAGGTGAGGAAGACTGCAGAGTGGCTCAGAGGCAGCGCCAGGCTGGACCCCAGAGGTGTAGTACGGGGAGTGGCTAGAGGGGGGCATCTGCCTACAGGTGCAAGTCCAAGGGGGCCCCAGACAAGGCCTGCCGGTGAATCACTACCCCCCACCGATGAGGCTGTGGGGGGACTCTGCTGTGCCCCAGAGAAGCTGACTCCCAGGTCACTGTGCAAAGCTATGGGAGCTGACATCTTGGATGGCCCTGCCTGCCCCCAGCATCCAGATGGTCCACCATGGCACCATCCGTGAGAACACGGAGGAGCTGCGGCAGATGGCAGCCAGCCGCGAGGTGCCCCGGCCACTCTCCACCCTGCCCATGTTCAACGTGCGCACGGGTGAACGGCTGCCTCCTCGTGTGGACAGCGCCCAGGTGCCCCTCATCCTGGACCAGCACTGAGGGCCTGGCCAGGTGGGTCCAACTGGGTAGTGCCAGCCTCCTCTTTCTGGGAACAAAGTGGTTGGGGAAGGTGGTGAGGTATGGCGGAGGCCTGGGGAGAGAGGCACAGACCTGCCTGCCTCTCAGCTCAGCAGTGTCAGTGCCATGCCCCCAAGCACTAGGGGTCAGAAGTCAGGGTGGGGAAGGCAGGAGGGCCAGGGCCCGGCCCTCACAGACCCCCGCTCTCTCTTTCCCCTGCTGTCCATTTCCAGCCCTGGCCACATGGTCACATCCCACCTGCTGATTCCAGCTCCTGGCCCAACTGGACCCAGGCTTAGAACAAACAGAGAGATGGTGTTGGGGTGGGAGAGGCTGTCTGGAGTCAGGACCACAGAATAAAATACCTGCTGCTCTGCTCCTCTGTCTCTACCAGCGCCTTCCTCTCAGCAGTCTTCTCCTCCAGCCTTCACTGCCTCTGTTTCCCTTTCTACCTTCTGGGAGCCCCCAGAGGCAGCCAGGGACTGTCAGCTTGCCCTCTGGACTCGGCATTTTGCTGCTTTCTCAAACACTCTGGAGAAAAGAGAGAAGGAGCTGCTATTAGGCGGCCCTGGATTCGCATGAAATTGATAGCGAAGGATTACAAGCTCATTATCCTCATTTTACAGATAAGGAAACTGAGGCCTAGGGAGAGTAAGTGACTTACCCAAGCTAACAGGGCAAGTAAGTGGCAGAGCCTGGATTTGAACCTGGCATGTCTGCCTCCACACTGCCTTCTGGAATGTTGAGGGGTTCTGGAAGCAGGGGATCAGGCTCTTATCTGGAGATTTAGTTGACAGTTTCTGAACCTGTCAAGATCCCCTTGAGAGAGAGCCCCTTTGTACGTCCTGTTGGGAGGGAAACAAATCTAGATACAGAAAGACAGAAAGATGGCTGGGTGCAGGACCCTGAATCCCCCAGAACCAACAGTGCCCCCCCGGTAGGGTCCTCCAGGGGCGGGGCAGAGGTGCAGAGGACACCACAGAGCCTAGACCCCTTGTTGGGCTGAGTATTGCCAGCTTGCCCCCAAACCCCACGGAGCCCTAGAGAGTTCAGCTGACCATGAAGAGGCCTGAGTTAGTTCCCACGTAGCTACAACCAAAGCAGGCCAGCTCTGTCCCTGCCCACTGCCACCTGGAGGCCACGCCCAATTCACATTTTACCCCTTGGATTCAAGGACAAGCCAGATCCAGATAAGGAGGGACAGTGGATATCCTCACGACTCCCCCTCACTGTAGCCGTTCCAGTCTCTGCCCAATGACACCTCCTCAGAGAGTCCTACACTGATCACCCCAGTCAAAGCAGTGCCTTCTTCCAGCCCCACGCTGTCCGGCCTATCCCAGCACTCCTCGCTCACTGGGACAGAAGCTCTTGGAGGGCAGGATTTCTGTCTGCCCACAGGGAGCGCTGTGCCGCACAGAGTAGGTGCTCAGGAAAGCTGTTCAGACAAGTGCACGGCTGATGCCATCTTGCTTGGTTTGCACAGAGTTCTTCAGGAGGGTCCTCCTCCCTGGGTAGGGGATGAACAAGGCCACTGCCTCAGCTTCTACCAGTATCATCTGATCCTCCCCCTCCCTGCTAGACATCCCACCCCACTAATCAATCAATCAAGCATTGATCCTGTAAGTACTTACTGAGGTGGGTGGAGGCACAGTGTATGTGCTCAATAAAAGTTTGTGGGTTAAGTGCCCAGCCCCCCAACCAAAGGGCTTTTTTGACAACAAGTGGCCTCTAACTTCTCCTTTACTTTTTTTCTCCTCCCCCCTGGACCCATCATCAGACCAAAAGCAGGAGGTGCTCAGAGTTTGCACAGATGGGAGGCTCCTCTTTGACCCCAGCACCTTAAGGGGGGGTCTGCCCTCTCCTTCCAACTCTGTGCTCCTGCTCGCCACAGCCAGACAGTTCCCGAGCCCCCTTTGTGTTTTTCTTGTGCTGGCCTGGAATGGGAACACTCAAGGCCAGCTCCGGCCTTGGGGACTTGGCAGTGCCTTCTTGCTCAGCTCCAAGGAGCACACGGGAGCCTGGCTGCTGGCCTGGGAGGAAGTGGCCCAGACAAGTAGCTGGGAGGATGGCGTGACTGCAGAGACACGGAGCTGTGCCTGGGCACACATGCATATGCCCCAGTTGCCCTGGCAGTCGCCCACAGGAGGGCACAGACATTTAGAACTGCTCTGCTCACTGGGCACTTAGCCCCTCACTCTGACTGGTGAGACTCCGCCCAGCAATCAACCCTCCCCTGATGCCAACAACCCAGCACAAATAGTAGGAACTGTCGTGTCCCCCTCTTACCCCTCCCCACCAATAGCCCCGACAACATCCACCCTGAGACTCACTCTCACACTCTGCTCCACTTTCCAGCCCACAGCCGGGCACTGACCCCATGGCACAGAGTATGGCCTCCATCTTCACGCTAAACAAATCCTCATGAGTGGTCTAACTCTCTGGACAGTTCCGGGGTGATCTCAACCAGACCTGCAGATGCAGGACACCGCCTAAAGCTGGCCTCAGCTCACAGATGGACTCTTTCTCTTCGTGAAGCTTCCCACAAGAAGGAGCACACGCATGCACCGTTTCACAGAGAACTCCCTCGGGGCCAGTACACCTGAGTGTGTTGGGGTTTGGTGTCCGTCAGAGCAGCGTCCAGTCATGGCTCTGCCACACAACAGCTGGCTTACCCAGCTGAGAGTGAGAAAAGCAGACTGCCTGGAGGGTGCTGTCAGAATCGGATACGTAGCTTCCAGGAATAGAGATGTCATTACATATAAGCACTCGCAAAATCACACCGATCAGAAGTCCTCGGAGTTTCCCTGCCCCTAAGATCCAGGTAGAATGGGCTCCATTTCCATCTTTTGCCTGTGAAAAGTCCAGTCTCTCCCTGTGAATCCGGGGTGGAGGCTAACATCTGCATCATCCTTGGTGGTGATCCCTGCCTAACGCTGCGCCGTCCGGTACGGCAGGACTGGCCACGTGCCTAGTCCAAATGGAGACGCGCTGTAAGTGTAAGGAGGAAATGATAATAGTCTGGGGTGTTGCTGTTGGTGGCCGATGCGTCGGTTTCGACTCATGGTGGCCCCATGTGTGTCAGAGTAGAGTTTCATAACGTTTTCAGTGGCTGATTTTCTGGACGTAGATCAGCAGGCCTTTCTTCCGAGGCACCTCTGGGTGGGCTTTCAGCAGCTGAACACGTTAACCTTGCACCACTCAGGGACTCCAAATAAAAGATAGTAGGAGAATTAATTTCACCCATTCTTTTTAATTTTAACGTGGCTACTAGAAAACAAAAGCTTACCTTCGTGGCTCACATTTTATCTACACTGGGCAGTGCTGGTTTCATGGCTATTACTTTATTTTCACCCCAGATTGATTCAAACTCAGAACGCAGCCCTTTTTCTTTACTTCCCACAGAACACCTGCTCACACCTAGGCCTCTGGGTAGGCCTCAGAGTTCTCTGCAGGAGTGGGGAGCAGAAGGGTCAGCCCCATGCAGTGAATTACCTGGAACTTGAATATGTGGGCTCACCTTTAAATGTGCTGTGGTCCCCACTATGACTCTCATCCTCTTTTCTCCGCCCCTTCCCTTTCAAAAGCTCCCCCCTCAACACCCTCCGCTGACCTTCAGCACCCTGTGCACCAAACTCACCTCCCTCCAGGCCTTGTTTTTCGCATCTTCTGCAAAGTGTTGGAATCTCCGTGCATATGAAGGTCTAATTTAGGCAAAGGTCACCCTTCTTCCAAGGGTGGGGACTCCTTCTTCTAGGCTTCTGCCCCGCTGCCTGTTGACATGCTCTCAGTCTGACTTTGGAACCCTCTGGAGCACAGAGAGGAAGGGGCCGCAGACACAGCCTTCCCACCAGCGCAGGAGCTCCCACTCATTCAGGGACTTTAGAACGGTGGTTCCCTCCCTCATCGAGCTTCTTTTAAACTTTCCCACACTCCTTCCTGCTCTCCACCCCCCTCATCCTCACTTGTTCAGACCTCCCATGAGCTCTTTCATGCATCTGCGCACACATGTCCCAAATACCTGGACCCACACCTCCTTGCAGTTCACTGTTGTCTTCTGCGGCCACAGGTGTGGGGAAGCTGCCCCATAATATACAAATCCCCACCACACCCGACACGTACACAGTCACATGCATAGGGTCCCTTGAATATTTGTTCATAGGTGAGTGGGCATGCAGAGAGACATGCTGTCATCCACACAGGTACCCACCTAGAAGCCCACACAGGGGCCATTTGGTTGGACCCACCTCATTCACTTATACAGCTTCACACGCTCACACAGCCTCACATGCTGACACACCTCACTCAGATATCTCACTTGCTTAACAGCCTTACGTGCTCACACAGCTTCACATGCTCACACAACCTCACATACCTCACCCTCTTATGCAGCTTCACTCATTCACACAGCCTCACTCACTCACACAGCCTCACACACTCATACAACTTCACACAATCACATAGCCTCACTCACACACCTCACTTGTTCACGTAGCCTCACATACACAGTCTTGCACACTCACATAACTTCACACCCACATCACTCACACACAGCCTCACACACTCACAAAGCC
This sequence comes from Elephas maximus indicus, assembly GCF_024166365.1. NCBI lineage: Eukaryota > Metazoa > Chordata > Mammalia > Proboscidea > Elephantidae > Elephas > Elephas maximus. The sequence goes on along the minus strand of NC_064837.1, from coordinate 43,444,489 downwards.
TCACTCATATAGCTTCACACATTCAAACACCTCATTCACTTACACAGCTTCACTCGCTCACAGTCTCACATGCTCACACAGCCTCACACACTCACATGCATGGCCTAGACTTCCTCAGGTAGGTGCTGGCTTTGTGAGCAGCCACGCGTTCTCTCACATGCAGCCTCACACTCATTCCTGTTACACACACAGTCCACTCTTCCCTTCTCGCCCCAAGTTAGGAAGCCCTCTCTCTACCTCTCCCCCCCTTCAATCTTACCCAGCTTCATCTAGGCAAGTCTTGAAGGCATCTAGGAAGCTGAGGGTTAAGAAGCAGAAAAGAAAAGGAGGGAAATCCACCATATTTTGGCTACGGAAGATCCTGTCAGGAGATGGCCTCAGGTCACAAAAGGGGCCCAGGATTCTGGGAGAGTAGCAAAAATTAAAAATCCATATGAAGCCTCCTCCTTTTCTAGAATTTTCCATCTGGATTTGACTGAAAAATCAACCATAGGAACATGGTCCATCTCTTTAGGGAGAACAGAAAGATGAGTCCAACAGAGCAGTGCTGGGAACAGCAGGCACTCTGCCACCATGCAGGGGGCAGCGAGGGTCTGGGGGAGCCAGTCTAGGCACCTATATTTAGGGCAGCTGTGATGTCAGCAGAAAGGAGGGTTTGAGCTGGGAATGTGGTACAATGGTCCCTTTGTCCCCTTCCCCTCCTGTCCTGAACACACACTCAAACCACATACCAGGCCCCATACCACGTGACACTGACAGGGAGATGTACAGTGGGGCACAGCCACACAAGGCCTGCCCGTGTGCTGCCACCACTACAGCCCTGACATGTGGTGCCCACCTCGTGTGTCCACTCACGTGCATGCACATACACACTCACACACACACATTTATGCACTCTCATGGAGATTTGTACATATGTAGCAAGACACACATTCACCCCGTTGCCTAGAACTGTGCTGCCCAACATGGCAGTCACGAGCCACATTAAAATAAGTCAAAATTAACAGTTGAGCTCCTCAGTCACACTACCTACATTTCAAGCGCTCAGTGGCCACACGTGGCTAGTGGTGACCATCTTGGACAGCACAGATACGGAACTTTCATCCTTGCAGAGAGCCTATTGGAGAGTGCTGGCCTAGATAGAGCCTTCCACCCTGTTTGCTCTCAACCCAGACTTAGTTTTCACTTGCTCGCCCTCTTACACTCGCTCACACCTGTGCACAAAGACACGCACAGCTTCGCACTGCAAGGGCCTCCACTCTGTCTCGCGCTCTCTTAGTCTTACCGATATGTTTGTGTGTACTCTGTGCGTTGCAGGACCTGGCCTTCATCCTCTGAACTCTGCTTGGCCTGGTGAGAATAACACAGCGAAAACATGCCAACGCCAAAATGGCAACAATCTCCAAGATACAGGCTGAGATTGATTTTAGAGGCATGAAGTGCTTTGGAAACTCAAGCTCAGCCTGCGTTGGGCAGGAGAATGGAGGGACGTTGAGCCATTTTGAGCGTGGCCTGGAGGGTGGAGGGTTGGGCAAGGAGAGATGAAAGGTATCATTCCAGGCAGAGAACAGACATAAAGAAAGGCCGAGAAGTGGGCAAGTGTGGTGCCTATGTGGGAATGTCGGGTACCCTCTTTGGCTGGTGGGATAGGTGTTAGGCAAGAGGGGGAAAGGTGGGTAGTGGCCAGGCTCAGGATGTTTCCGGATCTCCTGTGGGAACAGATGGGGATGAGGCCGAGACAGCCAAGAATCCCAGGGGTCCTGGTCCAGGGTAGATGGAGGTTACCTGGGTTCTGTGTCAGGCATGGCCAGTCGATCAAGGATTGATTGATCAATCAGTGGGCATCACACAGCTCTGGGTGATTTTCATATGAATAGACCTTCATCTACATGCCATAATTCCTTATCCTCGCTAGACTAATTCCTTTTCTACAGTCCCAATTGTGGTAGAAGTGCTAATGATGAATTATTAAAGGCTGTAATGAATACCCATGAATACTTCATGACAGCCATGGATTAGCATCAGCAGACTTATCCATCGCTCTGTAGACCTGAGAGAGGGACACAACGTTTCTTTCCCTTGAGTTCAGGCCCTGAGACCTTGGGTGAGCGGGGTGGACAGCTGTCATCTCTCTGCCTCTGGGACTCTAGGTACCTGGTCTGCTCCAGGCTTCTGGCTCTTCAGGTTCTCTCCTCTGTCCTTCCACTGTCCACACACTGCTGTCCCCATTCCCTGAGATTGGGGCACCAACCAGTCACCTTCCCTTTGGGGTCCTCAGGTTGTCTAACAGGCAGGAAGGGGCAGGCAGAGGGTGGGAGAAGGAAGAAAGAGAGGAAGAAAGCACTTTTTAAAAAGTGAAGAATGAAGACTGGGCAGGAGTCAGGGAGTGGATAAAATTACCTCCCTGGGCCACCCCACACCCAGGGTTCTGGTGTTCTGGGGATTTAGAAAGCTAAGAGGGACTCAGTGTATGATCAGAGGGCTGGGGCACGCATCCGTCCTGATCACAGCCTGTACATACCTTAACTGCAGCTCTCCCAGGCCCCTCTTGAGGCTTTCTCAGGGACGGTTTACCCCCTTACACCTGGGAGCCCAGAAACACGGGCAGGGTGTGTCCCCCCACCCCCCATTTCCTTGCAGCCACAGGCAGGCTCAACAGACCCTCTCATGCTTCAGGGCTTGTTGCCTGGTTGGCTGGAGCTCAGAGATGGGGAGGGGGAAGGAGAAGCCAGATGACCAACCATCTTTGCCTGGTACACCAACCCTGGGCCCAGGGAGGGGAGAAGTCTTGCTGAGGGGCTCCCTGGCACTTCTGGCCAGTTCCACATCTCTCACCCAGTGGGGACCTTCCAGTGCCCCATGAGCAGAGCCTTCCCTACCCCAGGGAGTCCTTTTAATTCCAACAAAATCTTACCTCTGTATCTCCCCACCCACAGCCCGCAACCCTCCAGTAGCCACAGCAGGGGAGCATGCCCAGACAGTTGACCTGATGGGAAGCAGGTGGCAGGCACGATGTTTGGGCAACCCAGAACCTGAGGGGAAGTGTCTCTGTGTGTTTGTGTGTGAGTGTGTGTCCTGCTGTCCATGTGTGGGTTGTCTGGGCATTACAAAGGAGAAGAAATGCAAGGTTTGCAAGAGGGAAAAATAAAAAAGGAAAGAGAAAGGGTTAAGGCCTAAGGTAAGGGGAAGGGGCTAGCCAGGGAACTGGAAGAGCAGGGGAGGAGGACTAGGGGCTGGCCAAGGGCAAGAAAAAGGTGAGCCCACCCACCCCAAAGCCCCCTCCCATGCCTCTCCCTCCCCGACTCCAAGGAAGGAAATTAGGAGGCCACTGCAGATAGGTTTGGGTAATTTCCACATGCTTTATTCCAGCAATCAAAATAATTAAAAACATCTCAAATTATTATACACATACAAAATAGGTACAGAGTCTCTTGCTTCCTCCCACCCCTAGGGGGAAAAACTGCTTTGTGCTTTGGAAAGTTGTGCTCTGAAACCCAGCGAGAGAGAGGATACAGAACAGAGTAAGAGAGGGGTGACGAGGATGGGATGAAGCCGCAGGAGAGAAGGTTCTAGAAAAGAGAGGATGGGGCGAGGAGAGACAGGAGAAGAGAGGGTGGAAAGTGAGCGGGTGCTGGCTGGAGCTGGCAGCACTCTCTCCCCCGTGTTAAATAGCACCTTTAGGAAATTCACATAAGTTCACATCCACCAAAAAAAAAAAAAAAAAGGAAAAATGCAGAATATAAAAGAATTTGAACAAAAAGGAACATTTGCTGGTCTGGGGGGCGTCTCAACTTCTATAGCACCAGTGATTTCCTCCCCACCCGCCCCTCACATAGATGTAGCACCTTTGATAGAAAACGGGGAGCCCCTTCCATCCTTGCCCCCACGCAGTTGCCCCGGTTGACACAATAAAGACAAGAACGAGGTAGTCTTTCAGCAACACAATTACACAAGGAACAGAACAATCTCTGACCCAGCCCTGCTGCACGGGGGACTGACAAGTTTGTCCCAAATCCGATGTTTCCACCTGTGGTGCCTGACTAGCCTCCAAACCTGGTGAGAGGCCAGGGGCTCCCCCGGCACGCCCCCCTCGAAAACAAAGAGGGGCATGTTTCCGGGGCCACCGGGGTGCCAGATGGCAAAGCTTCTTTGGCAGTCCGAGAATCCCAGGTCCCCCAGGGTTTGGGGGTGCTGGGTGAGAGGGAGTGGACTGGGGGCGTGGGAGCCACTTGAATGTTTCAGCATTGTCTTTGGCTGCTGGGCAGACAATGCATGATTTCCTGTGTCTTTTGGGGAGACTTAGATTTGGGGAGCAGTGGAGGGGAGGCCCCAAGGGGGGATGGAGAAAGGAGCAGAAAGGGCAGAGTTGGGGTATCATAAGCCCCAGGGGCAGAAAAGGACTTACCCCCACATGGGTCTTCAAGCAAGTGGACCAAGCTTCCTTTTTTTAAAAAGTTATTTATTTATTCTTTTTTTTCTTTTTTGGTAAGGTTGAATGCGCTTTCGGTTTTTGGTCATGTTCAGTTGGTCAATGTTAAAAACTAAGTTTGAGAGATGAATGCAAAGGAAAAAAAATATTTTCCAAAGTCCATGTGAAATTGTCTCCCATTTTTGCCTTTTTGGGGGATTCAGTTTGGGTTGTTTGCCTGTTTCCAGGGCTGGGGGGCAGTGGGCTGGGTGGGAGGGAGCCAGGTTGGGGTGGTAGGAGTTTACAGGAAGCAGACAGGGCCAATGTCGAAGCCAAATTCCTGGTCTGGGGCGCCAACGTCCAAGGGGGCCACATCGATGATGGGCAGGCGGGAGGTCTTGGTGGTTTTGTACTCGATGATCGTCTTGCCCCAGGTTCCGGTGTGACTCTGGGGTGAAGGGGAGACCATGGGAGAGGGATGTTACCAAGTGGGAGTGATAAGGTGAGGGGAGTTCAGTCTGTCTGAAACCCAAATCCTGGAGAAGTTGGGTCCTGCCGAGGACTCACCGTGCATCCATCCTCGGTGACGCTGTAGGTGAAGCGGCTGTTGCCCTCGGCCCGGATCTCGATCTCGTTGGAGCCCTGGAGGAGCAGGGCCTTCTTGAGGTTGCCGGTCTGCTGATCCATGTAGGCTACACTGTTCTTGCAGTGGTAGGTGATGTTCTGGGAGGCCTCGGTGGACATCAGGCGCAGGAAGGTCAGCTGGATGGCCACATCGGCGGGGTCGGAGCCTTCGCCGCCATATTCGAACTGCAGTTGGGATGGTGGAGAGCAGGGTGTGACTGACTGTACAGGAGCTTCTAGTCCTGGCCTTCCTCTCCCAGAACCCTCAGAGAGCATCTCAAGTAACTCCCATGTCAAGAGGGGGCATCACTTGTCCTTGGACAGCCAGAGTCTGAGTCAGTATCAAGTACCCACAACCCAGCTCTGTGTATCACACTTAGCAGAGGTCTAGCCCACCCCAGGATCTTCCCTCATGCCCCTTCTGAATACTGGGCTAGCCCGTCTCAGGAGAGTAGCTCCAGAGTCCTGCTCACGCACCTGGAATCCGTCGGTCATGCTCTCGCCATACCAGACGTGCCTCTTTTCCTTGGGGTTCTTGCTGATGTACCAGTTCTTCTGGGCCACGCTGGGCTGAGTGGGGTACACGCAGGTCTCACCTGTCTCCATGTTGCAGAAGACTTTGATGGCGTCCAGGTTGCAGCCTTGGTTGGGGTCAATCCAGTACTCTCCTGCGGTGGGGTGGGGAAAGATGAAGTCAGGGGAGGTGGGGCACATAAGGGCAGCCTTGTCATGGCAGGAGGAGGAGGAGGAAGGGGACATAGAGTAGGCCCTCACCGCTCTTCCAGTCGGAGTGGCACATCTTGAGGTCACGGCAGGTGCGGGCAGGGTTCTTGCGGCTGCCTTCAGGGCTCCGGATGTTCTCAATCTGCTGGCTCAGGCTCTTGAGGGTGGTGTCTACCTCGAGGTCACGGTCACGGACCACATTGGCATCATCGGCCCGGTAGTAGCGGCCACCATCGTGAGCCTTCTCTTGAGGTGGCTGGGGCAAGAAGCTGAAGTCGAAAGCACCACTGGGAGGGCCGGGGGGACCAGGGGGTCCGGGAGGGCCAGGGGGACCCTGTGCAGAGAGGGAGGAGAGTGGGGATTACTGGGGTCCAAGTTCTCTCAGGCTGCAGGGCTGTGAGGTAGACGGAGTCAGAGGCTACGTACAACAGGGCCAGCATCACCAGTACGACCACGAGGACCAGGGGGACCAATGGGGCCTGGGAGGCCATTGAGTCCATCTTTGCCAGGAGCACCAGCAGAGCCAGGGGGACCCTGTGGGGAGATGAAAGAAGGAGATGGTTGGAGAAAGCATTCCAGAAAGCACAACACAGCCTCTGCTCTTGTGGAGAAGGCCACCCCTCTCTCTGCTTGGCCCTGGCTCCTGCCTCATGGAGTCTGTATCTGTCTCTCCCCACAAGATGAGTCACTGCTTATTCCCATCCCTGGGCCAGGAAACATTTTGTGGGAGGAAGGAATGGGGTGGGGGGATGTTGAGGGCTGGATGAGATTGCTCGTTCAGGACTCTTCTTCCCTTCCCCCACTCCCTGCCCCAGAAAGGTGAGGGACAACTGTATCCCAGGCAAAGGGCCCCTAGGTGAGCTTGGGGTTGGGATCCAAGAACAGAAGACAGAAGACATGACTTACTCGGGGACCAGCAGGACCAGAAGCTCCAGAGGGACCTTGTTCACCAGGAGAGCCCTGAAGGATAGATACAGAGGCAGTTCAGGCCCAGCGTGGGTCAGCAGCCAGGGGTCTGAGCTGGGGAGATGAGGCGCAGCAATGGCAACCTTCTCCCCTCTAATCTCATTATCCTGGAAATCTAGCCACACGATGGCCACAGGCTCAGACCCCTCCCATGAGCTCTCTCTGTCCACCCCTCACCCTTCCAGAAGCTAGTTGGAAATGGTCATAAACCTTCAGATGCCAGTCCTCACTAAGGAGGAGTCAGAAGGACTATCCAGAGGGGAAAGTGAGGCAGTGTACCCCCAGCATCACACAGGACAGCATGCAGAGACGACAAGAGAAGACTCAATGGCAGTGGGTGGGCTGGGAAGGGCTAAGCATACTCACAGGAGGGCCAGGGGGACCCTGGAGACCGGAGAAGCCACGGTGACCCTTCAAGCCTCTGTCGCCCTGTTCACCTGTCTCACCCTTGTCACCACGGGGGCCTTGGGGTCCCTAGAATAGAGTAGAGACAGGCTGTCAGGTGGAAGGTCCATCAGCACTGAGTGAGGTACTGTCCACACTGGGACAAGGGTTCGAGGGCATGGGGGCCAGAGCAGAGCACTTACAGCGGGGCCACGGACACCAGCAGGACCAGCAGGACCAGCAGGACCAGCGGGACCCTGGGGAAGGCAGAGAAGCGTTAGATCCTAGTCAGGAAGGCCAAGGCTGGGGCGGCACAGCAGAGCCACAGGATGAGATGCTCCTGGGGCAGAGCCCCTTCCTCACATCCTTTTCCACCGCATCCATCTCTTTCCTGACCCTCAGACACCGTTCCCCCTCCCCTGCCTTCAGCCAGACTTCATGTGAGCTGGGATGTGCACATGAGGACAATCCCCATTCCTTGGGGAAAGCAGAGCAGGAGTCCCGAGGCTGAGCTGTGGCTCAACTTTTCCAGGAAGGCCAAGGGTCTTTCAAGGTCAGGCGACCATCCCCAGCCCTGGAGAGTCCCTTCCCTGACCAGGAGCAGGTAGCTGGAGCCAGTCACTTACAGTCTCACCACGATCCCCACTCTTGCCAGCAGGGCCGACGGGGCCAGGGGCACCAGGAGCACCAGGAGCACCAGGGGGTCCAGAGGGTCCAGTCTCACCACGGTCACCCTGGGAGGGGAAGGGGGATATGGGTCAACCCCAGCTCAGGGGGCCAGGCCGGGCCAGGGGAGGATAGGCAGAGCTGTTGGCCTGGAGTACAGCTGTCTCACCTTGGGGCCAGGAGAACCATCTCGTCCAGGGGAGCCTTCGGCACCAGGAGCACCCTGCAGAGAAGGGGGAGAGGTGAGAGTCAGCCCTCAGACTCAGGTCAAGGCCGAATGGCCATGCCAAGGGCATATCTGGGGTTGCTCACCTCACGCCCAGATTCACCAGGGGGTCCAGCCAATCCAGGGGGGCCTGCGGGGCCAGGGGGACCACGTTCACCACTTGAGCCAGAAGGACCTTGTTTGCCGGGTTCGCCCTGAGTGAGAAGAAAAGAAAGAATCAGGCCAGAGATAGGGTGGGGAAAGGTCCTAGAGCCCCCAAGGTGATTTCTACCAAATCCTTCCTCGTGGCTCTTCCACCCCCAGCCTGCGCCCTCCGAGTCCTGTGATGGTTCTTCTCAGCGTCCCCCAAGGTTAGGGGGTACTCACAGATGGGCCAGGAAGACCAGGGAAGCCTCTTTCTCCTCTCTGACCGGGCAGGCCGACCACACCACGCTGTCCACCAATACCCTGAGGTCCGGGAGTACCAGGGGCGCCCTGCGGGAGGAGACAAGGGGTGAGACACCTTGCAGGTGGCACAGAGATCTGCTCCCTGGCTCTGGAGCGTGGCACTCCCGGACACCTCAGGAGCTGCTGAGATCTGAGCTCCCACTTACCGCAGGACCATCAGCACCAGGGGATCCTTTCTCTCCAGCGGGGCCGGGGGGACCAGGGGGGCCAACTTCACCAGGACGTCCAGCAGGGCCAGTCTCACCACGGGGACCTTTGCCGCCTTCTTTGCCAGCAGGGCCAGGAGGGCCAGGGGGTCCAGCATTTCCCTGGAGGGGAGAAGGGGGCAGTCAGACTCCAGTGGGTTCTGGAGCACCACTGAGGCCTCCATGGCTAACCACCTTCCTGAGAGCCCCTGCCCCCCGACCCCCTGGAGTCTCCACCCCAGATACTTACAGAGGGGCCAGGGGGACCGACTCGGCCAGCAGCACCAGGGAAACCAGTAGCACCCTGGCAGAAGAGAACAAAGTCAGAAGGAGAACAGCCAACTCACCTGGTCCAGCCACACCACCTCCCAGTACTGCTTGGGGAGCAGCTCAGTAGAGAGGTAGGGATACTCACAGGGGGACCAGCACTGCCACGGGCACCTTTGGGTCCAGGAGCACCAACATTACCCTGCAGGAAAGCACAGAGATGTCAAGGCTGAGTCAGTCCTGGGCCGGGGCCTACAGCAGCTCATGGCATAGAAGGTAAGATACTCACAATGGGGCCAGGGGCTCCAGTGGGTCCAGCAGGGCCAGGGGGACCAGCATCGCCTTTAGCACCAGCATCACCAGGTTCACCTTTAGCACCAGGTTGGCCATCAGCACCCTAGGGGAGGAGGGAGTGTGGTAAGCAGAGGAGAAGGATATGGGGAGATGGAAGGTTTTCTGGGGCTGGGGAAGAAGCAGTAACTAGAGACACGGAGATGCTTGAATGGAAGACAACACCTCTTCCCTGACTCAGGCCAAAGCTTCTGTCCTCATCTCAGTCACTCAAGGTCCCAGGTCCCCGTTGGTGATAGAAAATGAACGGGGGTTTTGGTACTCACAGGGGGGCCGGCGAAGCCAGCAGGGCCGGGAGGACCAGGCTCACCACGGTCTCCCTGGAAGAGAAGGAGGCAAATTGGAGAGACGCTCTGACAGTGGGGAAGGTAGGGTGGAGGCAGAGAAGGGACACAAGAGGGCCAGCATGAAGGGAGAGAAGGGCCCTTAACTGGGGTCTTCTGTACTTACGGGGGCACCACGAGCTCCAGTGGGACCAGCAGGGCCGCTGGGACCAGCTTCACCCTGAGAAGGAGGACAAGAGCCTCAGGGTCAGGTTGCCTATGCCCAATACTCCTGGTAATGACCCCAGGAGAACCTCCTCCTCCTCCCAGTCCCTCCAGTTTCCTGGGCCACCAGCTCAGGACATCAAGACTGGCCTTCCCCGAAGAGTTTGCTGGGGAAGCTTGTGTGAGGGGCTCACCTTGTCACCAGGGGCACCAGCAGGGCCAGGGGGACCAATGGGGCCAGTCAGACCACGAGGGCCATCTTTGCCAGGAGAACCATCAGCACCTTTGGGACCAGCATCACCCTAAAGACAAAAAAAAAAAAGCCTGAGACTTCCAAGATGGGGCCCGGAGGCCATCTATAGTGTCCTGCTTGAGTCTGGGACCTCCCAACGCCCTTTCCAGCTCTGACTTGCCCCGATGCATGCTGAGGACTCAAGATCTCATAAGGAGATTCAGATGAGACACAGGTTAAGAGGACCCTGACTTGTGTGGGGAATGGATAAGGGAGCCTCCTTCAAGGAGCTGGCCCCACCTCTCATTGCCATGGTAACTCAGGGAGAGAGGCGTTCTGACAGTAGAGAAGGTGGGGTGGGGACATAGAAGGTGACCTCAGGTACAAGATTCATCAGCAAACAGGCCAGAGAAAGAAGAAGAAAGGCTGAGAGGCCCAAGGCAGGAGAGAGATGGGAGCCAAGCAGGGCTCAGGGTAGAGGGGGCTGAACTTACTCTGTCACCCTTGGGGCCTGGAAGACCAGCTGCACCACGTTCACCAGGCATTCCCTGAAGGCCAGGGGCACCTTGGCTACCGGGGGCTCCAGGAGCACCAGCATCACCCTAGGTGACAACCAAGAAGATTGGAGTGAGGTCTGAGGTCCCAGGAGTGGGTCACAGCCCTGAGCCCCTCTTGATGTCTCCCAGGCTTGGTTCTGAGGCCAAAGACAGGCACCAGCTAAGAGGGAAGACTCAAGGCCCAGAGCTTGGGGCTGTCTGTGAGTCCCCACCCACCCCCATATAGATGTCTTGTCCCTCCTCCATATAGATGGCTTTGGTCACAGCCAGTCATCCCTGGTCCCTGAACTGCTGATGGAGCCCCTCCCTGCGCTGCTTTTACCTTAGCACCGTCATTGCCAGGAGCACCATTGGACCCACGGGGACCTGCAGGACCAGGAGGACCCTGCACACCACGCTCGCCAGGGAAACCTCTCTCGCCCTGGAAAGGAAGGACAGGGCACGTGATGGCTGCTCCAGAGACAAGGTCAAGCGCAGGGCATCTTGACGGGGAGTAGTGAGGCAGGCTCTACTTACTCTTGCTCCGGAGGGGCCGGGGGCACCAAGGTCTCCAGGAACACCCTGAGGGGGAGAGAAACAGATGTTAGCAAAGCCTACCAGGCTCCCCACTAGAAAGAACTCCTGTCCACCTCCTTGGAGCTGGCCCTCAGGGTCTAGGATTAGCCCCTTCTCAGCACCAAATTGGGATTATTTGGGATTATCTCAAATAGTCCCTCTACTCCTCCTTGGGATATGTCAATGACAGTCCTCCTCCCCTGCAAACTTTGGGCCAAGAATTATAACCAGGAGGCCTGAGAAGTCACAGAGAGAATTCTGGAAGCTCTAAAAAGAAGTCACCCAGACTAGCAGTCACCTGGCCCCTTCCAGATTATCCCATGTGGAGTTGCACCTCTCTGCTTCCCTCCATGTAACTCCCTTCATGACAGGAAGTCCTTCCCGGTGTCTAACCTCCCACCTCCAGTTTATAGTCATCTGATTAGCTAGGAAGGGCAGTCTTCCCCTCTGTATTTTCTACATTCTCACCCCTCTGGCCAGCAGCTACCTCTTACCTGTTCACCGGGTTTGCCTGCTTCACCAGGAGGACCAGCTGGGCCAGGGAGACCCTGTAGGTGGGAAACGGGGGAGGGAAGAGAGAGGATTTAGTCTGGAAGAGAGCAAAGGGGATGTTCCCTACGCCTCCCACACAACCTGACAGCCATGAGGCCTCACCTGGAATCCAGGGGAGCCAGCAGGGCCTTGTTCACCTCTCTCACCAGCAGGACCCTATCATGGGGGAGAAGGCTGAAGTCAAAGGAAGGCCGAGGAGACAAGGGGCAGGGAGTATCTCCCCTATCCAGTCCCACAGTGCCCTACCCTAGGATGCTCAGTCAAGGGCACTTACAGCAGGGCCAGGGGGTCCCTGAGCTCCAGCTTCTCCGTCTTTGCCAGCAGCACCCTGTTGGGAGACAGTAAAAAAGAAAGAACTTAGGGTGATGAGGCCAGGTGAGCTGGAGGAAGAGGGGCGCAGGTGGGCAGACCCCACTGGTGGCTCCTGACACGATGGTGATGGGCTGAGGCCTCCTGCATCCCTCCTGTGCAGAGTGGGTAGAGGAGGGGAGGGACCAAAAAGAGATACTTACAACTGCACCAGGGGGTCCGGGAACACCACGCTCTCCAGCTTTGCCAGGCTCTCCCTGTGGGGAGGAGTGAGGGTTGAGCAGGCTGAAGTGGGAACCAGGGCCTCCTAGGTCCTTTCGGTTTACTTTGAGTAGAAGTTTTTAAGGGACTTTCCTATCAAGAGGCTCTGAAAGCTTTATTGACACGCTTCAGCCCCCTGGGGAAATGTCTTTGCTGGCTTCATGGCTAGGTCCTTTAACCTCTCCCCCAAACCAGGTGCCCTTTCAGGCTCCTTCTCCCTCCGCCCTCTCTCCTTCCTTCCCCCCTCATGTCTGCAGTTGATCTGAGTTGAAAAGGGCTTCCATTCCCTTTTGATACCACCAAGAACCCCATCAAGATTTTTTGGGGTGATTAACATAAAAGGCCCATCCTATCTCTGTATGTGGGGGGGGCAACAATGGTACTATGTCCAGTGAGAACTGTGATAATAGAGTGAGCAGGGATCCCTCATTTTATGGATAGGTAAACTGAGGCCCCAAAAGGGACAGAACTTGCTCCCAGGCCACTGTCTGTCCCTGGCTCTGCATTGCTCCTTGATGAATACTTACAGCAGCACCTTTAGGTCCAGGGAATCCCATCACACCAGCCTGACCACGGGCACCAGGGGGACCTGGGGGTCCGGGGCGACCATCTTGACCGGCGGGACCCTGAAGATGGCAACACAAAAGCAGTGGTGAGGCCAAAGAGCAGGCGGGTGGGAGAGAGGGAAGGGGCACGGGGGAGGTCATACTTACAGGGGGGCCAGTTTTGCCATCAGGACCAGGGCTGCCAGGGCTTCCAGTCAGACCCTAGGGGGGAAGCAGAGAGGTATAAGTGGGGCAGGAGAAGAGGGGAAGGAGGAGAGAGGAAGAGAAAGAGGGGACCACTCCCGAAGGCAGACCCTGCGGCCCTGCACCTATCTGGGACCCCCACAGCAGAGGCAGAGTCCTCGCTGAGCTGAGCGGCAGGGCTGGGGCCTCACCTTGGCACCAGGCAGGCCAGCTTCACCGGGACGACCAGCTTCACCTGGAGAACCTTTGGGACCAGCAGGGCCAGGAGAACCACGTTCACCAGCGGGACCCTGGTTGGGGGCGGGGGGTAGATAGGCACAGGAACAAATGAGATCTTAAGTCTGGGCCTCTCTACCATGGCCCACACCTTGTCCCTCTTGGGATGGGGGCTGGTTCAGGTGGGCTTTGGGGGGGGTGGGAGTGGGAAGGTCAAGGTGAGGCCAAGTATGAAGAGAAGCAATCTGCAGCCCCAGCATGGAGCACTGATAAGTATGTGTGTGTGTGGTGGGGGGGCGGGGTTGACTACATCCAGAAGAGGAAGGTAATGCCCAGGAAGTAGCTGGGTCAGCCTCCTGGCCATGAAGAAAAGTTACCTTGGGACCAGCAACACCATCCGCACCAGGGAAACCACGGCTACCAGGTCCACCCTACAGAGAGGAGGCCATTGAGCTCAGAGATACCCAGGCACCAGGTTGGCACTGGAGGTGGGGAAGGTGGGAGGGGGCAGGCTGGGGGTACTTACACGCTCGCCAGGGGGCCCGGGCAGGCCAGTGGGTCCGGGTTCACCTCGGGCTCCTCGCTTTCCTTCTTCACCAGCAGGGCCAGGGGGTCCTTGAATACCAACAGGGCCCTGGGGGAGGCAGGGAAGAGGGTGGCCTGTGGTAAGGCTGGGTCTCTAGCACGAAAGACTCCTGGGGGTTGGGTGGGGGCTCCCTCAGCAGACTCGGGGATCCTGCTCCTGCCTGGACACCCCTCAAGGGCTTCCAGGGCAGGATGGGCTGAGCTGCAGGAGGCGTGGCAGGGGACTTACGGGCTCTCCCTTGGCGCCAGCGTCACCTTTGCTGCCAGGAGCACCGGGTTCACCCTGTGGCAGGGGGCGGGGAGAAGAAGAGAGTGAGCTTAGAGTTGGGTTCTCAGGTGGCCTGAATCTTCATGTTGCCCGGAGGAGGGCCACACTGGAGCCACTACAAGGGCTGGGGCAGAAGCAAGTGGGCAGTACTTACGCTGTTACCCTTGGGACCGGGAGCGCCGCTGGGACCCTGGGGTCCAGCAGGGCCTCGGGCACCAGGGAAGCCAGGAGCACCAGCAATACCAGGAGCACCCTGTGGGAGGCAGAACAGATAGTTGAGGACCCAGAAGTAAAAGGCATGGGTCAGGTGGGAGGTGGGTATCTCAGGCAGGACTAAGGCCTGGCAAGATACTTACGTTGGCACCTTTAGCACCAGGCTGTCCATCAGCACCAGGGTTTCCCTGTAGCACGAAGAAAGGAGGGTGAGTGATAGGCAAGGACTTCGAGGGTGGGGAGTGACACAGGGGGTGCTAACGGGGAGACACTCACAGCAGGGCCAGCAGCACCAGCAGGGCCAGGGGGGCCAGGCTCACCACGCACACCCTGGGGACCTTCAGAGCCTCGGGCTCCTTGGGGACCAGCTTCACCCTAGATGGGAAGAAAGGACATGTCAGGCGCAACCCTGGGGAGCCCAACCTACCTCTGAATGGAGGAGGGAGGGAAGGGCCAGGGCCAAGAGACAATGATCAGGACTCCAAGATCAGAGAGGAGATTCCAGAATAGAGGTGTTGGAGAATGGGCCTCTTTCTTGCCACTCTGGGTCCCTCTAGTTTGGGGAGCAGGGAGACATCACCCCTTGGCCTGTGGGAGCTGTACTCAGAGGGAGGGCAGGGTCTCACCTTGGCACCAACAGCTCCAGGGAAGCCAGGAGGACCAGCGGGACCAGTGGGACCCTGTGGATGAAATGGAGACATTAACAAGAAGGAAGGTGCCAGGTGCAAGTCATACTTGGGGGCCCAAGAGGCCTTGGGGTTCAGAACAACATGGCTCTGCTGCCCCATCAGCCCCAAAAGCTGACATTGAGACCCCTCCCCACTCCCACACCATACTCACAGGGGGTCCAGCAGCACCAGTAGCACCATCATTGCCACGAGCACCCTATAGGAGGGAGAGGAAGCCCCAGTTATGTCCACTGAGCCCTGGCCAGTCCCTGCAGCTCCTGGGGAACCCCTTCCAAGGGCCCAGGGACCCCCCAAAGAGGCCAAGAGTACTCACAGCAGGGCCAGGGGCTCCTGGGCGACCTCTCTCACCAGGCAGACCACGGGGGCCCTGACCATAAAACCAAGAGAAACCAAATGAGATAGGGGACACTCCCACTCCCCTGAAGTCTCCATCTTGTCCCAACTCCCTGCTCCCTCCCTCCCCTCTAGAAATGGACATACTCACCATCTGACCAGGAGCTCCATTTTCACCAGGGCTACCAGGCTCACCCTACAAAGCAGAAAGTTGAGAGTGAGGAATTTGTTCATGGTGGTACCGGGAGAAGGTAGAGGGCCACAACACCCAGAAAAGTTCTCACCTTGGGACCAGCAGGACCAGCATCTCCCTTGGCACCATCCAAACCACTGAAACCCTAAGATAAAGAAGAAGGACCAAGGTGAGACCCCATGGAGTTGTGGACCCTCTTGATAGTCACCCAGACCTGAGAAGATGCCTCAGGGGGACAACCATCCCCCTGTCTATGAGCTAGACTAAACCCAAACTTGTCCAAGATCTTACCAAATTCTTTTAATGGGACTCCTTTCCCAATGGAGGGAAGTTTTTTTGTATATCTATTGTATATCCTTTGGGACTTCTGCAGCTGCTACCCACCCATGACGCATACCAGAATCCCTTGGGGAAGGGGGTTGGGATTGTGGAATGCTTGAGACTTTGGGAGCTTAGATGAATCAAAGAGGACTCACTCTGTGTCCCTTCATTCCAGGGAGGCCAGCTGTTCCGGGCAATCCCCGAGCACCCTGAGGAGAAAGGTAAAGGAGAATAAAGGAAGGTTTGTTAGAAGACACCACTGTGGACACAGCTCCCCATTGAAGCCTAAATGCAGTGAAGTCCAGGTTTTGGCCACACTACCATACTCACCTGAGGCCCAGGAGGACCACGCTCACCAGGACGACCAGGCTTTCCAGCTTCACCCTGAGAGGGAGAGAAAAAGCCATCATGCCCATTACTTCCTGGGCTGGAAAAGTGTGAAAAGCCTGAGTCTTCTTGGGGTGGTTGAAGGTCAGGCTTAGGGGCCCAGAATATTCTCTTTGAACCTACAGCTCAGCCTAAATCTATTGTGAACCCTTATTTGGTGGGATTTGAGTTCCTGTGAAGGAATTTCTGTCACATGCATCTTAATCTCACCGGATGGATACGAGGTGCCCAGGATCGTTAAGCCCCCGGAAGTTGTTTGCCCTAGGGAGTAGGCTGGGGATTGTTTTCAGGTACCTGGGAACAAGGGAAGAACAATCTCCCCTACTGGGGAGATGGGGAAAACCATCCCTTGCAGGGTGAAGGTCACCATTCAAAGACCCCAGGCAGTCCTGTGCATCAGGGATAACTTGCCCTCCTTCCTCTGGGTATCACCCCCAAAGGTGGGGGCACTGGGATGGAGATTTTGGGGATCTAGTCTATGGAGGTGGTGGGAGTCAGATGGAATCTTCTCGCTCAGGCTACTTACATCATCTCCGTTCTTGCCAGGAGGGCCAGGGGGACCACGGGGACCCATAGGACCCTAGAGGAGATAGGAGGAGAGGAGGTTAGAAGCACCAGGGTATGGAAGAAAAAAGAGGCTGGGATTGGAAAGAGGAGGTGTGGAAGACCCCAGGTATGAGTGTCGGTCCTTCAATAGCAGAAGCCGCACGCTTGTAGCGGGATGTTTATCTGCACGGACAGTACTTACTGAGGCTCCAGGCTCGCCAGGCTCACCAGGGGGACCTTGGAAACCTTGGGGACCCTGGAGAACAAGGACAGAGGGGTGTGCTTAGAAAGCCAGTCTCTGTCAACCTTTCCCCATCTCACCAAGAGATCTCTGAGCGTCTACCCTATCTTCATTCCAGTATTCCCTCCAAAAGCCCAAAGCCCAAATTGCTGTAAATAGACATCCTGGATACTTACAGGTGCACCAGGGGGCCCAGGAAGACCACGAGGACCAGAGGGGCCCTATAGAAGGAAAAGAAAGGGGACCATGGTGACATGTCCGTAAGAAAGCATAACATGAGTGCAGTCTTGCTATTTCTCAACAGTTCCTGTTGGGAGCACTCAGTTATTCTGTGTCTCCTCTGGACTTTGAAGTCCCAAAGGTGGCCTTTATCTCCCAATATATATATGCCCCCAACACTGGCCCATTCCCCTTGGATCCCCATCCACTCCTCTTCTGTTATCCCTGCCACCCTGTGTGGCTCACCATGGGGCCAGGCACGGAAATTCCTCCAGCTGATTTCTCATCATAGCCATAAGACAGCTGGGGAGCAAAGTTCTAGAAAAAACAAGAGAGAGAGAGAGTGCATGAGTGAGTTGAAAGGTGGAAGACATCACCCATAATCAAACAAACTGACATCATGTCTCCTGATGTGATGCAATGAGAAGGACAATATCACTTGGGAGATATTCTGGCAGAAACCCACCACCTGAATCTAATCATGAGGTCACATCAGACAAACCCACACTGAAGGACAGTCTACAAAACAATGGGCCTGAACTCTTTAAAAAATGTCAGTGCTGTGAATGACAAAGGAATGTTCCAGATGAAAGGAAACTAAAGAAATATGAAAATCAAGTTCAGTTCAAAATCCTGAACTGGTTGATGGATTAGGAAAATAAATTGCTATAAAGGGCATTGTTGAGACATTGGAGAAATTTAAATATGGACTGTATATTGTATCAATGTTAAATCTCCTAAGTGTAATTCTTGTTCTATGATTATGTAAGAGAATGTCCTTGTTCTTACGATGTATCACGGAAGTATTTAGGATCAAAGGAGCATGATATCAGCAATTTACTCTCGAATGGCTCAGAAAAACAAAAGATAATATATGTATGTATAGTAAGAGACTGATCAAGCAAATGCAGCAAAATGTGACTTGTATATGACAGCTCTTTGAACTATTCTTGCAGCTTTTCTGTAAGGTTGAAATTATTTCTAAACATTAAGTTATGTCATCTGCAAGGGGGAAAAAATGGAGGAGAAACAGGCTTTCCACGGGTGAGTGTCTTGACTGTCCACTTACTCCTCCAAGGCCAGGGGGTCCAGGAGGTCCAGGGGGTCCAGGGGGTCCGGGAAGTCCAGGCTGTCCAGGGATGCCATCTCGTCCAGGGGGGCCGGCAGGTCCCTGCAGGGAAAGAGGGTGGGGAGCCGGGGTGAGAGCTGGCCAAGAGCCACACCCAACTCCAGCCCACAACAGCAGAGAGCTGGCAATGCTTACCCTTGGGCCCCGGGGGCCAGTGTCTCCTTTGGGTCCCTATGAAGTTGGGGGAGAAGAAACAAAAGAAGCCGGGTTAGAGAAGCCAGGGCCATGAGGAGTCACGGCCAGGGTGGCGAAAGTCGAGGGCTGAGGATTACCTCGACTCCTGTGGTTTCTTGGTCAGTAGGTGACGCTAGGGGGAGAAGAGAGGCGGGTTAGAGCAAGCTGTTAACGGTGCTCTTGGCGGCAGAGGCCCCCTCCTACAGCCCTAGGCCTGAGCCTTACTGTCGCTGTTGGGGCAGACAGGACAGCACTCGCCCTCGGGGACTCTGGCGCCTGGACAGTCCTTGGTTTCGTCGCACATCACGTCATCGCACAACACGTTGCCGTTGTCGCAGACACAGATCCGGCAGGGCTCGGGTTTCCACACGTCTCGGTCATAGTACCTGAGGCCGTTCTGTACGCAGGTGACTGACGGGACTGGGGCAGGAGGGAAGGGGGGGCGGTCAGCAGCTCCCGAGTCCCCCCACTTCAGGGCTTCAGGAGTCCCAACCCAGCCCTTCCTGCCCTTCTGCCCTAGAGACACACTTAGATTTTCCACTTCCCGCCTCCTCCTCTTTTTTTTTTTTTTTTTTTCTAAATCCTTAAAAGCTCATCTGCTCCTCATCAGCGCCAGTGACAGCGCCGAGGCGCCGGGCCAGGGCAGCTAGAACTCTTTCCAGTTCTTAGGAATTTAAACAAAGCTTTGGGCCAGGGTTGCTTCCAATTCCAGCCTCAGCTCATTGGCGCTGAAGCCAAGGGAAATAAAAAGCCAAGGGGTGAGAGGGAAAACAGGAGGGGCCCCATAGAGAGGGCAAGCTAGTGGGGCGTGGTTGGGTGGAGACAGAAAGGGGGGTGCGAGGGAGGAGGGAGGTCCGCCCCCCATCACACCCCATTCCTGGGCAGGTAGGATGGTATGGGTGGGGCTAGATGGATGGGCGGGACTGATTGAAGTGGGATCCCGCCCCAAGACTTGAAGATGTACCCCAAAAGTAGGATACATCCCAACCTCCAGCGCTAATACATCTCAAAAGCCAGCTCTGGAGCCAACCCCTGTTTCCCAAAGCCAGCCAGTCCCTCTGGGTTACTCCTCAGCCAAAGAACTGAAAAATCCGCCAATAGTAATAAAATTAACCAAGCCCACCGCGCGAGTATCTACCCAGATGGCCGCTAGGTGGCGGGCAACGCAAAGCAATGGGAACGGGGAGGAGCCAATTTTCCGAGAATAGCCACTTCTTTAAAAAGGAGCCTGGTGGCGCAGTGGTTAAGCGCCGGCTGGTAACCGAAAGATTGGCGGTTGAACCTACCAGCCGCTCTGCATAAGAAAGATGTGGCAGGAGAAAAATGTGGTAGTCTGCTTTCGTAAAGATTTACAGCCTTGGAAACACAATGGTGGCAGTTCTGCTCTGTCCTAGACGGTCACTACGAGTCGGACTCAGCAGCAACGGGTTTGATTTTGGTTTTAGCTACTTTTTTTTTGGAGGCAGGGGCTCCCCCATCCCCAGCTTTATTCCTCTCTGGTCAAGAAATGGAGTCCAAGCCCCGCAATAGCCCTGGTCTTGCGGATCCAGTCCCAGCGCCGGGAAGCGCGGGACATGGAGGCGCAGTGCTTAGTATTCATCAGCAGGGGGCGCAAGGACCTCACTCTGCCAATTCCAAGCCAAAGTTTCTCATCCTCCAGCCCGCCCACTCTCTGCGCCCCCTCCCCCCGACCCAGCACCCCCGCGGCCCCAGGAACACTGTCTAGCCTGCAGAGAGGGCAAACAATCTTTCCATATGAATCATCCCACAGCCTTCCTGATTGCTTTTACATCTCGGGCTCCAAATCCCAGCTCGGCGCCCCCACCCCGTTTTCGACATGCCTTCCCCCCACCCACGGCCCAGGCCCCTACTTTCCCCTTTGCGCCGCACAGTGAGCGCTCGGGACTCCCTCCTGTGCCAACTCACGCTACACTCCATCCTCATCTCCCAATCCTGGGAGGCGGTCAGCCCCACTCCGACCCCAAAGTAAACTCTCTTCTCTCTCCGGGCTCAGGGGAAGGCTCCCTCGCCCTCTCCCTCCCATTCCTGAGTCTCCAGAGCATCCCGAGTCTCAGATGAAGTCGCGGACCCCCGGGGCCTGTGCAGGGTGCGATACCAAGTAGCCCTGGACTCCCAGAAGTTTGGGACTTACTGTCTTCGTCTTGGCCCTCCTCTTGGCCGTGCGTGAGGAGGGCGGTGGCCGCTAAGAGGAGCAGGAGCCGGATGTCCACAAAGCTGAACATGTCTAGACCCTAGACATGTAGACTCTTTGCGGCTGGGGTAGGGGGTTAGCGTCCGCTCATGCGTGGCCTCACACTCCGCGTGCCTCCTGCTCAGACCCCGAGGAGAAACTCCCGTCTGCTCCGACGCCCGGCCCGGGCCCTTTTTATACCCTCCCCATGAAGAGCAGGGAGGAACCCTGCCCCTCGGAGAGGGGGAGCCGGCTGCCCGCCCCCCAGCCAATCAGGGCTGCCTGGCCCGGCCCCCAATTTGGGAGCTGGAACAGAGAGGGGGAGGAGGAGGGAAGGGAAGGGAGTCCACCCCACATCTCCCCCCTTCGCAGCTCTGCTTCCCCAGCCCCCCAGCCCAGCCTGGGCCAGAGATGCTGCCGCTGGGGTGCAGCTGGGTCCTCAGCGTGATGTGGGCTAAGAAGTGGGTAGGGGAGCCCCTTTGACTTTCTCCGTGGAACCTCAATCTGGAGGAGTGGAGTTGAGGAACTGGATGGGGAGCCCCAAAGGTGGGAGGGTGGGGGTAATTGGGAAGGGTCCTCCCAGCACCATGCTTCTGTCTCGTCTCCCTCCTGACACAGATGGGAGACATTTTTGGGAAGAGCTAGGGATGGGTGTAAAGAGGCCAGCTGGTGACTTCTCCCAAACAGGAGAACCAAGGAATTCAAAATATGTCCCTGTTTGGGGGTGTCTTCTGATGAAGCTGGAAACTTAGGGAACAGGTTAGATTCCTTTATAGACCCTAAGAATCAGATACTGGGGGGGGGTGCTAGCAAGAGGTTTTTATTTTGAGGATAGCCATTCTGCCATGCCTGAGGTTCCTGGACGGCCTCAAATGTCCTCCCCCAAGCCCTGGCCAGACTGGGAGATGGTGTGGGGAGGCTGAGGTGCTGGATTGGAAATTTGAAGAGATGGGCCCTTCAGAAGGAAGCTTTGGTGTTGAGTGATGGGGCACAGGTGGGGGTGATGGAACTTCTCCCCTCCGGAGTTGGGGAGTGAGTTTGTAGGGGGAGGGCTGTGAGTTTCTAAGGGTGACTTAGAAAGAGGTCTTGTGTTAGTGTCTTGTGGCCAGGGGCTGGTTAAAGACCCTCCCAACCAGCACATTTAAACCAGAGTGAACTTGGGAGGAGGGCATTGGATCTCCTTCACGGGAGCTGCATAAAACCCCTTCTCTGGTTGTCCCTGGACTCGAGGCTGGGAATGTGTGGGAGATCTTGGGAGTCTGGGGTGGAACTGCAGGGGAGAGGGACAAGTGACCTTATTTTAGGGGACATTTCCCATTGCCCCACCTTTTTCCTGAAAATCCAGACCATTGCTCTCTGCCTCTGGAACCTGGAGAGAATCACTGTATCCTGAAAACAATGCAGACCCCAACAACAACAAAGTGCTTTGGGAATGAGAGTTGGTTTACCAGGTGATATTGGGAGGAGATGCCTCCAGAAGTCAGCGTCCTCCTTTCCCCAATATCCTAATCTCCCAACAGTGCTCCATCTTCAAACCCAACCTATCCGGATCCCTCATCCGCCAAAATCTGTGGCCATGAGCAGAGGCAATGGGGGTTGCTCTGCCATGCCCCTATCGGCTCCACTCCCTCTTGCACTATCCCCCACCCCCAGATCACTCCAGAGCTGCAAACGTGGACGATGGGAGTCCCGCCTCCCCCAAACCATCCAAGATTCCATTGCCTCCCCCCTCCTCCACGCCCTCCCCCAGCTGGTTTTGTGCAACGAAGGCAAAGGGGGGAAAAAAAAGACCCAGGCAACAGAAGGGGAGGGAGCCACGTTGGCCGTGGGCAGCCAGGATGAGCGGGGTGGGTGGGGCAGTGGAGGGAGACTTCAGGGGCTATAATTAAAGGGAAAATATAGAGTTTCCAGGGAGGCTGAGCTGGAGACAGTGATGGGGGGACGGGCTTTCATCAATTATCCTGACCATGTGGCAGCAACTTGTGGCCCAGGATCTGCCCCCACCTAGTGCCAGCGACGGCAGGGCAGGACTGGGGGGCTGAGGTGCTGAGATGGCAGTTCCTGGACCCACCCAAAGTCTTCCCTTCACTGTGGGTCAGTTCCAAGGGACACCCCCTTCTCACCAGGGGACAAGGGTCCTGGCCCTCAGAGGGAGCAGACATTTGGGGTGGTTGTCTGGTGCAGGGTGTCACAGAGCTCAGTGTAGAGGCTGATGTGACCCTGCTTGCTGAGCTTCTGTAGCCAGAAGGGCTCCTGCCTGCAGCCCCCTTCCCACATGAGTCCTGTCCAGGGCTCCCCTGTACCCACCTTAAAGAAAAGATTAAACTTCAGAGGTGTGGATTGGGTGTTACTATGTCATGAACCTGGGGTTCTGAGAGGTGTTTGAGGACCTCTGGGATTGAGGGGTTCCATGTGTGTGGTGTGTGACAGGTGCTATCCCAATTTCCAGTTCCAGGCCTCGGTCCAGGAGCTGCAGGCAGACGGTTCCCAAGCACCCTTCACACGTGGCACCAAGCTGAGGCCTAGGGCCTCTTCTGCCACTTTTTGAGTTGAAATGCTTGGCGGGTGCCCAGCCCAAAGATGTGTCTTTAATTTCTGCAGCATGACAGTGAGAGGAAGAATGTGCTTGGGGTCTCCTCCCAGCCTGGCTGGGCCTCCTTGGCCCGGACTGAGGGCTGGAGACAGAAGAGGAGGGGAGGGGGGAGCTTGGGCTTCAGAGGGGAGGAGACGCCACCTCATCTTTAGGAAACTCTGAAGCTCTGGCTTCTTGTGGAATGTAAGGCTTTGTCCGGCACTTGGAATGGGGGGAGCAAAAGCCCAAATCTCCTCCCCCTGCCCCAACACCCCCACACCCAAGAAATGGTAAAGTCATCAGCACTGAGGAAAAAAAAACCTCAAGAAGAAAAACAGAAAGAGGAAAGTGCTGAGCTCTGAGCTCTCTCGCTCTCCAAATTCCCCCAAGTGCCCCCAGAAGGAAGGGGCAGGCCTGTGCTCCCTAGCTTCCCTGCTCCAAGCCCCTCAGTCTCCCAGGCTGGACTCTATAATGTGGGTCAAGGGAGATGAGCACTTCTGAGGTGGCTCCAGGTGCTGGTCCAGCTGGTGGGTAGGCGGGGCACGCCCCTCCCACACGTCCAGGTCAGCTGCTCTGGCCCCTCTCATTCCTGCTGAGGTTCTCCTGTCCTCCCTCACTGCTCTGACCCCCCAGAATCCTCCTCTCTCCCCGCACCTGGCTCCAGGCTGAAGAAAGGAGAGCAAGTACCCAAGAGAGGGGTTGAGAAGAGAAAAAAGAAGTGGATCTAAGACAAGACCACTAGCATGAGGCTCTTGTCCTCATCATGGAACCCTGCACAGTGTCCTCTTGAGGGACCCTGGACAGAGTCTGGGGACAGATCCCAGGTGTGCAGGCTCCCCTCTCCTTTCCTTTCCTCAGTGTTGCTTGTCTGTGTACGAGGGCTCCTTAGCTTCCAGCATAGGCATAGCTCTGCTCTTGCTATACCTCAGCCTCAACCCAAGTCCTTCAGCCTCTGAGATTTTCCTCCCTCCCTTCATCCTTCCTTTCTAGGCTTCGCAGGAAGATGATGAATTAAGTTTTGTCCATGTAGAGTGTTAGATGCCTGTGAGATATCTAATTGGAAATGTAGAGGAAGCCCTGAGTGTCTGGGTCTGGAGTTCCGAGGAAAGACACATGTTGGTTGGATTCCCAGAACGGTGGTAGCTGAAGGGGTGGGTGTGGATGGAGTTGTCTGTGGAGAAAGTAGGGAGTGAGGAGAGATGAGGGGTTAGGACTGCGCCTTGAGGACCCTCAGTGTTTAAGGGATGGGTAGAGGAGGAGGAAGGAGCTCTGGTGGCGCAGTGGTTAAGGGCTTGGCTGCTGACTGAAAGGTCGGCAGTCCAAACTCACCAGCCCCTCCTTGAGGGAAAGATGTGGCAGTCTGCTTCCATGAAGATTTACAGCCTTGGAAACGCTATGGGGCAGTTCTACTCTGTTCTATAGGGTCGCTAAGAGTTGGAATCAACTTGGCAACATTGGGTTTAGTTTTGGTTTAGAGAAGGAGGAGTTGAGGTCCCTGGGTGGTGCAAATGGTCATACGCTTAATTACTAACTGAAAGGTTGGTGGTTCGAACCCACCCGGAGGGGCCTTGGAATAAAAGCCTGCTGGTGATCTGCTTCCAAAAGGCCACAGCCTTGAAAACCCTATGGAGCACAGCTCTGCTCTGCACACGTGGGGTCCCCGTGAGTGGGAACCTACTGAAGAGTAGCTGGTTTGACTTTTCTTGTAGAGGAGGAGGAACCTGCCCAGGCGACTGGCAAGAGTGGCCAGAGAAGTAGGCAGATGAGGAGGCGAGGGGTGGGGGTATCATGAATGCTAAGGAAAAACTGTTCTAGAAGGAGGGAGAGTTATATCCTGCAGAGAGGACAAGTATGATAAGGAATAACATGTTCAGTGGACTTAGCAACATGGTGGTGATCAGTGCCCCACCACATGTGAGCTGTTTTGATGGAGTGCATCAAAGAAGGCAGACTGGAGTGGGCTGAGGAGTGAGTGGGAGGTGAGGAAATCGGGTCAGAGTGCAGACAAGCCCTCAGAGGAGTTTCATTGTCAGAGGAGAGGGAGTAGCAACCTCCTCCTCCCTCCCTTCCTCCTCTTTTTCTTTCTTTCCTTCCACTTTTTTCCCCACTCTACTCCTTTCCTTTTTTCCTCCCTCTGCCTCCCTTCTCTCTCTTCTGTATGCCTCCTCTTTCTGCGGCTTCCCCTTCCCTGGTGCCTCTTTTTCCTTTTTTGCTCTTCCTTCTCCTTTTCTTTCCTTCCAGGTGAACTCAGCCTTCAAGTATCCTCACCCAGGCCCTGACTACCTCATTCTCTCCTAGAGCTAGCCGTGAGTCCAGGTTTTTGGAGATGAGGCTTGATTCCCAGTCTTGGCCAGATCTCTGCCCCAATCTCTGGAACCCACCCCCAGTTCCGCCCAAGAGGGGAAACTTGGGAGAGGAGGAACCAGAGAGGAGCTGGGATGGGCTGGAAAGAGACAGGCTGGTGCATGGCCCACAGGTAACATTGCAATGCTAACGCTGCCCCCCAAGCCCACTCCAGTCACCCCCTCAGGTCTTCACAGAGACGAAATGGGGGATGATGTGGGCTTGGGGATCCCAGTCTTTGCTGTTGGTAAGCTCTCCAAGGCAGGAACCTGCCAGGCTCTTCATCTTACCTCCAGACAAGTTGCCATCAAGTAGATTTCAATTCATGGCCACCCCATGTGTTTCACAGTAGAGCTGTATATAGGGTTTTCAGTGGCTGTGACCTTTCAGAAGTTGATCGCCAGGCATTTCTTCCAAGAGGCCTCTGGGTAGATTCAAACCACCAATTACAGAAAGCTTGCGCAGAAAATACAGAGCTCCCATATGCTGCCTCGCTCCCTGCACACAGCTTCTCATGGTACATTCGTTAAAATTGATGAACCTATTGCTGATACATTACTATAAAAGTCTATAGTTTACATTGGGGTTCATCGTTCGTGCTATACAAAGGTTTTTGACAGGCATTTAATGTCATGTATCCACCATTATCGTATCGTGCAGAATGGCTTCGCTGCCATTAAAGTATCTTGTAAATTTTTATTTGCCCCTTTCTGGTTTGGTTCAATTCTGTACTCGTTTTATTATCCCATCCTCTTTTCTTCCTTCCTCTTCTCTGTTCTTTTACCTTTTCTCTTTCTCAGCCACCCCCCATCCTCTCTCCCGTCAACCTTCTCCTTCACTTAATTGTCTTCCTTTTTTCAGTTCTTTTCTTTGCCTTTCTTTCTCTCTTCTGCCTCTGGTCTGTTGTCCTACCCCTCCACCCACACACTCCTTTTTCTCCCTCCCTCTTTTTCTCTCATATTCTCTTCCGGTATCTCTGGTATCTCTGCCTCCAGCCTCCATCCATCCTGGGGGGCGGCGTTCTGGGCCGGCTCCTGACGCGGCATGCTGTCCACAGAGGAGAAAGTTGCAGCAGCATCAGCAGGCAGGCGGAGATGGGGGCCGAGGCTTGCATCACAGCCAGATGTCTGGTTGAAGTGTTCAGGAGAAAAATGCAGAAGTTTCCTTTGAAGCCTGAATTACAAAAAAAAAAAAAAGGGAGGGGAGGAGGGGAAACCTCTGTGAGGCAGAGGCACCTGTGCGAATCCTGTTCTCCTTCCTTCACCCTACTCCCCAGGTAAGCCTGGGCCACAGGTGTCTCCTGTCTTCGTTTTCTGAACAAGCCATCAGTTCTTTCTCCTGGCAAACCTGGGATTCTGGAGTCTTTTGGGAATAGGAGGATGGGTAGGGGGGTGAGGGGGGTAGAGGATCCCAGTCTGGTCATGAGCCAGCCCTGCGTGGAGCACCCCTTTGGCCAAAGTCTGCCTTGGACACAGAAAGTGATCCTGTATGGATAACATGGCCCTACCCTCTTACCAAAAGCCCCCTTACCCATTGTACAGACAGGACATATTCACTTTCTGATTTATTTATTCAACAATATTTATATGTCAGGCACTTGGCTGGGCACTGGGTATCCAGTAGTGGACAAAGCAGACCTGGTGCCTGTCTTTGAGGAATTTACGTCCAGTGAAGGAGACAGCCATTAGTGAAATCACAAGCATGGACATGTACTCACAACTAGAAAGTTCGTGAAGGAGAGGAACGCAGAGTTCCAAGTAGACTGGCATCATAGGTGGTCTGCCCCAGTCCTGAGGGCCCAGTAAGGCCTCCCTGAGTGGGTAGATGGATGAATAGGAGATAACTAAGGTAAAGGGTACGTGGGAGGGTGGGAGTTGAGGTGGGCTTGATGGCATCACATGTGCAAAGGCTGTGGGGCGGGAGGGAACATGGCAAGTTCTGCAAGCCCAGGGAATCCAGAGAAGGCCAGTGTGGCTGGAGCACAGAAAGCAAAGGCCTGGCAGGCATCAGGAGCCATATCAACGGTTTTAGACTTTGTCCGTAGAGCTATCAGCTCTAGTGATGGGTCTGAAGCAGGAGAGGGTCACAGTCTGATCTGCGCTGTGAAAGGTCACAATGGTCCTGGAGGAGGTAGGTATTAAAGGAACATTGTGGAGAGGGGGAGGTGGAGGACCAGCGGAGCTACTGCTACAGTAGCCCAGGTGAGAGTTGATGTGAGCTGAGAGCAGGTGGATGGAAATGAAAACAAAGAGGATGGATTCAAGAGCCTTCTGTTCAAGGGATGCAGGCCTCCTTGAGCCAGCTGCATGCTGGGCACCATGAGGAGAACAGTCCCTGTCCTTAGAGATCGTATGAGGTGGGACAAAAGAAAAAATCCACTGCTGTCAAAGTGACCCTACAGGACAGAGTAGAACTTCCCCATAGAGTTCCAAAGGAGCACCTGGTGGATTTGAATTTCTGACCTTTTGGTTAGCCGCTGTACCTCTTAACCACTATGCCATGAAGGAAGAGAAAATAAACACAAAAACATCTCTCAGACACGTCAGCACTAGCTGTGTGATTTCCAGTAAGTTGCTTCATCTCTCTGAACCTTGATTTCCCAGTCTGTGAAACGGAGCAATAACAAGACTGACCTTGATGGCCTATGTCATGCTCAGTAAATGGAAGCCTCCTGAAAGACACAAAAGGTAACCAGAATGCCAGAGGGGGATACCAGCAGGCTTCATGCAGGAGGCTGCCATTGAGCTGGGCCTGGGAGGGCAGGTGGCAAGATTTGAATGCAAGGAGATGGGAGGAAAGGTGTTTTGGGGAGGGCACCACTGAGCCTGGGAGGCCTGACAGAGGACAAGAGAGGAGAGAGAGAGAGAGAGGCAAGGCCTTAAGCAAGGGAAAGTGGAAGATAAGGCTGGAAAGATAAGGTGGGCTGGGCCAACTCATGTTGTTGTTAGGTGCCATCGAGTTGGTTTTCGACTCATAGTGAACCCATGTAACAGAGTAGAACTGCCCCATAGGTTTTTCTTGGCTGTACAGGAGCAGATCGCCAGGTCTTTCTCCCATACAGCTGCTGGGTGGGTTTGAACCACCAACGGGTTAGCAGCTCAGCACTCAATCATTGCATCACTAGGGCTCCTTAGGGCAACTTCTAGAAGGCTGGAATTCTGGAGATGAATTTATACTCAATCTGGTGGCCATAGGGAGCCAGTGGCTGCAGTTGAGCAGGGTCTGGTTGTAGCCCTTTTGCTGAAGACTGGCTCAGAGGACCTCATGTCATAGAGGTCACCCGAGTGATAGCAGAAGGACTCCAGTCAGAAGGCTGGGACCCTTGGGAAAGGGGAGATTCAAGGAAAATCGGTGGGACTTCTGGATCTGGGGATCAAGAAGAAAATGAGGCTTGGGAGTGGGCAAGGAGGTAGACCAGATGACTCCTCCAAAGTTGGTGTCCAACCTGTTGGGTTGAAGAATCTTAAGGCTTCCCTGTAGAGTCCCAAGGTGGGAATATCAAAGAACAAGAGATGTTCAGTTGGAAGGAAACTTTGAATTCATCCTGCTCTCTCCTCCTTGTACAGGTAAGAAAATGGAGGCCCAGAGAAGGGAAGTGACTTGCCTAAGGTTACACAGCTGGGGTTGAGGGAGCCAGAGGCAAGATCCCAGCTGTACTTCAAGATCCTGGATATTGGGGGTGAGGGGAGCTGGAGGCAGCCATGGAAGCAGTTGGGGGTTGGTGGGCTGGTATGACACAGGGACCTCAATTTACACCAGTTCACACCTGGGGGAACAGGGCAAGAAAGCTGTTCCCCAACTCTCTGCTGAGCCATGTGGCCAGAGGGGGAGGGGAGCCTGGTGGGCAGGGTGGAACCGCCACATGGAAGAGGCTTGATGCGAACCATCTGGCCTGGGCGGAGCGAGGGCTGTGGGGAGGAGCTGGAGCTGGGAGAGAAGTCTTGGTGGGCGGGCAATGGCGGGCTAGGGCTGGGAGTGGCCCGACCTTCCAGACTGTTGCAGCCCAGATGCTTTCATAGCAGTGGCCTGGCCCATCCAACCCGCTGACCTCATTCCCAGCAGGCCCCCCTTTGCCTGCCACGTAGACTGAGGTTGAGCTCCATCTTCTGCTGGGGGAGGAAGGGCAGACACAAAGGCCCTTCCTTGAGGCCAGAGCTCTGCCAGGTCAGGCAGGCTTCAGGGAGCAGTGTGTTCCCCAAACCTCCCACCACTCTGGACCTCTGCTTCCCCTCCTCAAGCACAAGGACCAGTAAATGGAGGGGACTGAGGGTCTGGGGGGAGCGTGACAGTGGAGTGGGCCAGAAGCAATGGGGGTTCTCTGGAGGTCATTGCAGACATTCCCCTGACTCCTCAGGGAAGGAGGTTGTTATTCCCAGACCCAGGGAAGGGTTGAAACAGGACATCTCCTCTTTTCAAACTGTTCTGGAGAAGGGGGGGGGGTTACCTGAAGGTTTGGGGGGGGTTCTCTGTAAGATCTAACCTTAATCCTTCCTGCTGCATTGGGAATATAATTTATAGCTAGGATGGAAGAGGGGAGACACATGGTGTCCCCTCCCTCAGATGCCTCTCCATGACCTTCCCTCCAACCCTGTCTCCAGGCCGGAGGCCTTACCTCAGACCTCCCACCTTCACATTGCCTCCCTGCTCCCAGGTCCTGGGTCTGCTGCCCCAGCTGAACAGGGGGCTGTCTCACTGCCTCTCAAGGCCTGTGAGTTCCAGGCCTGTGAGTCATCAGGAATGTCTGCTCTGGAGCAGTTCCCCTCCTCCAGTCTTGGACCCTCTTTCCCCTCCTCCCCCAAACTAAGGGCCAAGAATGCCCCTCCCAGGAGGGGGCTCTGGACAAGGAGGGAAGCCATACCATGATGAGGCCCTGCTCCCCCAGTGGAGCAAGGGAGCAGCTTAGAGGAATTGCACCACCTCCCAGACTCCACTTTCCCAATTGCAGATATTAGTAGAATTTCCAGTCCTTTCTCCCATTCCCCATGTGGGGAAACTGAGGAAGGACAGGTAGGAGAGGGCCAGGACTTTGATGGTCCAGACTCTTCCCCTCTCCTTGTTAGGGCTCAACTTTCCCAAGTTGGGAACCCTCTGAAGCCTCCTTCTGAAGGGCTCTCCTGCATTCATGGCTAGGTCTGGCAGCAAAGCTGGAAAGGGACCCCTGCCACTGCTGCCTCCAAGGGTGACACATCCCTGATGGGTGGGGAGTCCACGTTTGCAGAAAAGGGGGAGGCCAGGGGCCTGGACATTTCCTATGGAGCCCCTGCACCCTGTGAGACGCCTGCCACCCTCTCCTGACCCTCCTCAGTGGCCCTGCCCTGCCTCTTCCCTCCAACTCCCAGGGCCAGCTGCGGGGAGGAGGGGAGATGGAGAGAAGGGCAGGAGTTAGGAAAAGTTCTCAACCCTCTCCTCCCCAAACATATCTCTCCTCTGAGACCCCCCCAGCTCTTGCCAGAACTGGATGGGAAGAGCCCTGGATTAGCACTCTAGAGGCTAAGGGTCTAAAACCTGACTTGCCTAGTGACTTTGGGCATTTTACTTTCCAGAGCTGAGGCTCAGTTTCCTCATCTGTAGATTAGAGGGGATGGACAGAAAAAGTTCCTACCATTGGGATTGATCGATGATTCATCTCTTCCTAGGAAGACAGATAAACCACGAACGCTCATGCACGTATTTACTCATCCCCACTGATCCGTGCACACATGTGGGCACACACACACAGATGCACATTAATTTGCACACTTATATATACACAGTCTTTCACACCTGCATTTGCACAGGTATATGGCCCCTTTGGTGGGAATGACAACTCGAAGAAGAATGGTGTTGCATTCATTGTCAAAAAGAATGTTGCAAGATCTATCCTGAAGTACAACGCTGTCAGTGATAGGATAATATCCATATGCCTACAAGGAAGACCAGTTAATACGGCTATTATTCAAATTTACGCACCAACCACTAGGGCCAAAGATGAAGAAATAGAAGATTTTTGTCAGCTGCTGCAGTCTGAAATTCATCGAACATGCAATCAAGATGCATTGATAATGACTGGCGACTAGAATGTGAAAGTTGGAAACAAAGAAGAAGGATCAGTAGTTGGAAAATATGGCCTTGGTGATAGAAACAATGCTGGAGATCAAATGATAGAATTTTGCAAGACCAAAGACTTCTTCTTTGCAAATACCTTCTTTTACCAACATAAACGGTGACTATACACATGGACCTCACCAGATGGAACACACAGAAATTAAATTGACTACATCTGTGGAAAGAGACGACGGAAAAGCTCGATATCATCAGTCAGAACAAGGCAGGGGCCGACTGTGGAACAGACCATCAATTGCTCATACGCAAGTTCAAGCTGAAACTGAAGAAAATCAGAGCAAGTCCATGAGAGCCAAAATATGACCTTGAGTATATCCCGCCTGAATTTAGAGACCACCTGAAGAATAGATTTGACACATTGAACACTAGTGACCACAGACAAGTTGTGGAATGACATCAAGGATGTCATACATGAAGAAAGCAAGAGGTCACTGAAAAGACAGGAGAGAAAGAAAAGACCAAGGTGGATGCCCGAGGAGACTCTGAAACTTGCTCTTGAGCATTGAGCAGCTCAGGCAAAAGGAAGAATTCATGAAGTAAAAGAACTGAATGGAAGATTTCAAAGGGCTTCTCGAGAAGACAAAATAAAGTATTATAATGACACGTGCAAAGAGCTGGAGATGGAAAACCAAAATGGAAGAACACGCTCGGCATTTCTCAAGCTGAAAGAACTGAAGAAAATATTCAAGCCTCGAGTTGCAATAGTGAAGGATTCCATGGGAAAAATATTAAACGACGCAGGAAACATCAAAAGAAGATGGAAGGAATACACAGAGTCATTATACCAAAAAGAATTAGTCGATATTTAACCATTTCAAGAGGTGGCATATGATCAGAAACCAATGGTACTGAAGGAAGAAGTCCAAGCTGCTCTGAAGGCATTGGCGAAAAACAAGGATCCAGGAATTGATGGAATATCAATTGAGATGTTTCAACAAACAGATGCAGCGCTGGAGGTGCTCACTCATCTATGCCAAGAAATATGGAAGACAGCTTCTTGGCCAACTGATTGGAAGAGATCCATATTTCTGCCTATTCCTAAGAAAGGTGATCCTTCAGAATGTGGAAATTATAGAACAATATCATTAATATCACACACAAGCAAAATTCTGCTGAAGATCATTCAAAAATGACTGCAGCAGTATATTGACAGGGAACTTCCAGAAATTCAGGCCGGTTTCAGAAGAGGACGTGGAACCAGGGATATCATTGCTGATGTCAGATGGATCCTGGCTGAAAGCAGAGAATACCAGAAGGGTGTTTACCTGTGTTTTGTTGATTATGCAAAGGCATTTGACTGTGTGCATCATAACAAACTATGGATAACACTGCGAAGAATGGGAATTCCAGAACACTTAATTGTGCTCACGAGGAACCTTTACATAGCTCAAGATGCAGTTGTTTGGACAGAACAAGGGGATACTGATTGGTTTAAAGTCAGGAAAGTTGTGCATTAAGGTTGTATTCTTTCACCATACCTATTTAATCTGTATGCTGAACAAATAATATGAGAAGCTGGACTATATGAAGAACAGAGCATCAAGATTGGAGGAAGACTCATTAACGACCTGCATTATGCAGATGACACAACCTTGCTTGCTGAAAGTGAAGGGGACTTGAAGCACTGACTAATGAAGATCAAAGACCACAGCCTTCAGTATGGATTACACCTCAACATAAAGAAAACAAAAATCCTCACGACTGGACCAATGAGCAACATCATGATAAACGGAGAAAAGATTGAAGTTGTCAAGGATTTCATTTTACTTGGATCCACAATCAACAGCCATGGAAGCAGCAGTCAAGAAATCAAAGGACACATTGCATTGGGCAAATCTGCTGCAAAGGACCTCTTAGAAGTGTTGAAGAGCAAAGATGTCACCCTGAAGACTAAGGTGCGCCTGACCCAAGCCATGGTATTTTCAATCACATCATATGCACGTGAAAGCTGGACAATGAATAAGGAAGACTGAAGAAGAGTTGATGCCTTTGAATTGCGGTGTTGGCAAAGAATACTGAATATTCCACGGACTGCCAAAAGAACGAACAAATCTATCTTAGAAGAAGTACAACCAGAATGCTCCTTAGAAGCAAGGATGGTGAGACTGCGTCTTACATACTTTGGACATGTTGTCAGGAGGGATCAGTCCCTGGAGAAGACATCCTGCTTGGCAGAGTACAGGGTCAGCAGAAAAGAGGAAGACCCTCAACGAGGTGGATGGACACAGTGGCTGCAACAATGAGCTCAAGCATAACAACAATTGTAAGGATGGTGCAGGACCGGGCAGTGTTCCGTTCTGTTGTGCATAGGGTCACTATGAGTCAGAACCGACTCGACGGCACCTAACAACAACAACATAGCCCCTTTGCCTAGTTTGGGTGCAACGGACCCCCACAATTTCTGTTTCCCTCTCAGACAGCCCCCTTATTTCTTCTTTCATTCCAATCACACCTCCGCCATCCCTTCTCCATTCCTTTGCATTTGCCTACTCCTGGTTCTTCCCCTCCTTTGGTCATCAGCAGGTTAAGGACAAGGAGGAATAGTGGGACATGAGATTTGTACTTCAGAGTGACAGACCTCTGACCCTACCAAAGACCACTCCCACCACCCCGATCAGGTCACTTGGCTCCTGAGGTTTTGAGTCAGAGGGAGGAAGGCAGGGGGAGAAAGAAGAGAGCAGAGAAAGGCTAACTCTTCTTCACCCAACTGGGAGTCTGCAGAAACAATGTCCCTCACTTCTTTTTTTCTGAACATCGTTAACATTCACTTTCAAAAAAATTGGTCTGAATGACATCCTGGGGCCTCTTTTTAAGTGTGATGGTTTTAGCAGGAGGCCCTGGCCAGTGGCTCCAGGCTGCTCCCTTCTAGGAACTACAGCCTAAGGGTGACTGGTCAGAGCTTGGAAAGGACCGTTCCAGGGGATGAGCTATCTGTTGGCCAGAAAAGGCGTGGGAACTGGGCGGCAGAGCACACCCCTCAGACCCAGCCAAACTCAGGAATAACAATAAACATCTGCACCAGGCTCTGCTTTAAGTACTTCACACTTTTAAACTAATGTCATCCTCACAAAGCTCTCCATGGTGGGTGCTGATATTCTCTCCAATTTCAGAGTAGGAAAAGCAGGCACGGAGAGGTTAAATCAATTGCTCAAAGGCACAAACTAGGAAGGAAGTGGCCAAGCTGAGATTCAAATCCAGGCAGCCTGGTTCTAGGGCCCGCCCACATGCTTAACTGCTACTCTCAGAAAATCAGAGACCCAGGACAGAGGAAGTAATGTCAAGGGGTCCCTCCCACCTAGTCTGAATAAAAAAAAAAAAGAGGTTATTTGCACACATGTGCACAGCCCATCTGTGTGCACGCAAGGGCAGAAGCGCAGAGTAGTGTAGCTGGAAACCAACCAGCCCAGCAGTAGCCAGGAAGCTCTTGTGCAGTGCCGTCTCCCTCCCATTTGCCAAGGAACCATTGTGAGCTCACACCACACAGGTCATCTCGTTTGATCTTCACGACCACTCTGGGAAGTGAGTCTCAACAACTCCGTCTTGTAGGCAGAGAACCCAAGGCCCAGAAGGGCCAGGACATTGCATAAGACCCACTCCTAGATGTGAGAGAGAACCCAGGTGCCCCAGCAGCCAGATCAGGTTTCCTTACATTGCCCCAACCAACCAATTGCCATCAAGTCGATTCCGACTCATGGTGACCCCATGTGTGTCAGAGTAGAACTATGCTCCACAGAGTTTTCAACACCTGATTTTTAGGAAGTAGATTGCTAGGCCTATCTTCCAAGGAGCTTCTGGAAGGACCCCAACCACCAACGCTGGAAAGAATTATAGTTCTCAATCATGTTTTAAGCAACATTTTGCTCTTCCTCACTGGCAATCCCCTGAGGAACGTCTTATACTCATTCTGTCCAAAAATCAAACCCACTGCCATCGAGTCGATTCTGATTCATAGTGACCCATAGGGTTTCCAAGGCTGTAAATCTCTACAGAAGCAGACAGCCCACTCCCTCCCTCCATGCTCTCTTTTCATGTCCATTTCTCCAGCTTCTGACCCCCTCTACCCTCTCATCTCGCCTCCAGGCAGGAGATGCCAACATAGTCTCAAGTTGGACTAGGAACTTCTTAGCACAGGGACCCTGAGTCCAAAGGGCGCACTCTTCTCCTGGTACTTCTTTCTTGGTGGTATGAGGTCCCCGTCCCTCCGCTTGCTTCTCTCTTTTATATCTCAAAAGAGATTGACTTAAGATACAACCTCATCTTGTAGATTGAGTCCTGTCTCATCACAACTGCCTGTCATCTCACCTCATCAGCATCATAGAGATAGGATCTACAACACATAGGAAAATCAAATCAGATGACAAAATGGTGGACAATCACACAACACTGGGAATCGTGGCCTAGCCAAGTTGACAGCAATTTTTGAGGGACACACTTCAATCCATGACACCATCTGATGGTTTCCTAATGGTATCTTTTTCAAATAACCTTATTTTGGAATGATTTTAGACCTACAGAAATGTTATAAGAATAGCACAGAATGTTCCCATACACACCTCACCCAGCTTCCCCGAACATTGATCCTACCTCACCAGG
The DNA here is from genome assembly GCF_024166365.1 of Elephas maximus indicus. Classification (NCBI taxonomy): domain Eukaryota; kingdom Metazoa; phylum Chordata; class Mammalia; order Proboscidea; family Elephantidae; genus Elephas; species Elephas maximus. The sequence continues at coordinate 43,408,224 of NC_064837.1, read as the reverse complement.
GTACATTTGTCAGAACTAAGAAGCCAACATTGGTACATTACTATTAACTGAACTACAGGCTTTATTTGGATTTCATCAGTTTTTCCACTAATGTCCTTTTTCTGCTGCAGGATCCCATCCAGTATACCACGCTAGGCTTAGTTGCCATGTCTCCTTAGCCTCTTCAGGTCAGTGACAGTTTCTCAGTCCTGAAAGTTTTGAGAATTACTGGTCAAGTTTTTTTTTTTTTTTAATTTTTATTGTCCTTTAAGTGAAAGTTTACAAATCAAGTCAGTCTCTCCTACAAAAATTTATATACACCTTGCTATATACTCCTAGTTGCTCACCCCCTAATGAGACAGCACTCTCCTTCTCACCACCCTGTATTTCCGTGTCCATTCAGCCAGCTTCTGTCCCCCTCCACCTTCTCATCTCGCCTCCAGACAGGAGCTGCCTACATAATCTCATGTGTCTACTTGAGCCAAGAAGCTCACTCTTCACCAGTATCATTGTCTGTCTTATATTCCAGCCCAATCCCTGTCTGAAGAGTTGGCTTTGAGAATGGTTCCTGTCTTGGGTGAACAGAAGATCTGGGGACCATGACCCCTGGAGTCCTTCTAGTCTCAGTCAGACCATTAAGTCTGGTCTTTTTAGGAGAATTTGAAGTTTCCATCCCACTGCTTCTTCAGGGATTCTCTGTTGTGTTCCCTGTCAGGGCAGTCATCGGTTGTAGCTGGGCACCATCTAGTTCTTCTGGTCTCAGACTGATGCAGTCTCTGGTTTATGTGGCCTTTTCTGTCTCTTGGGCTCATAATTACCTTGTGTCTTTGGTGTTCTTCCTGGTCAGGTATTTTGTACAATGTTCTAATGTCATTTTTTTTTTTTTTGTTATTTTCCCCCATTTAAAAATAGACTTTGTGTGTGTGAATTTTTTTTTAATTGAATTTTTATTGATACATATGTAAACATTGGCCACTTCAACCATTTTACATGTATGGTTCAATTATTTTGTTAAAGAATTTGAAATGGAGACTTGATTATGATTTTCCCAGAAATCCCATTGTGTTCTTAATAATTGTTCCATCTTTCCATGTTGTACATGTGCTACAGTCCTATCATCTGTTGCTCTGTCTAAGCCATTTGTCTCAGGTCATGTATTTTCATATCACTTCTGGGTTTTTGATTATTATTCTTGGGATGGGTAATATCCTCAACCCAAATAAATCAATGACTCAAAAGTGGTTCATTAAAACTTTAAAGGAGTGTTTAAAACAGTCACTCAAATACTACAATTGAGAACAGCATTATGAAAGTAAATAGTGAGCAAGAATCTAGTTCAAAAATGTGTAAATCTCTAAGAGCTGGGACATGTCTGATGGTTTCACACGTGCTGCTGAAGAAGAGAAGTGTAAATAGTATGATGTTGAGTATCGGAACTTGGACTTCACTGGACCAGCGATCAGCTCTGAATCCCCAGTGCGTTGTGTGTTAGAAAACGTTGTCAAATAATGGCACAAAGCCAGCAAGACTTTCACTTCATTTTCAAACAAAGCAAAAATAACCTCCTGGTAAATCATTGGTGTTTTTTCTCTCTCCACCCCACCCCCACCCCCTACCAGAACAAAAGCAAAATAAGGCTTTCCAGGACAAAATCGATGAATTTTTTTTTCTTCCTAAAGGCAGGAAGAAAAACAAAAGTAAAAGGCAGCATTTAAGATAGCATTCCTCTTGGTAAAACACAAATCCTGGTAACACCACTGCTGAGAAGCTGGTAAAACAGCCACGTTACTAATCACGTGCATTCCTCTCGGACAGAATGCAGAGCTGGCTTGTGATAAATTCCCTTTTATCAAGTGACAGTGCTGGACATCACCTAGTATCGACGGCGTACGTTACAAGAAAGCATTTTGGTTTCAAGAAATCCTGTTATCTTAAATGCACCGTAAAAAAATTGTAAGTTTTTGCTTCCTCTATGGATTGTTGTCGCTGTTGTCAGTCGCCGTGGTGTTGTCTCCAACTTCTGGCGATATAGATAAGGTCATTGCCCAGTCCAGAGCCATCTTCGTGATCACTGGTATGGTTGAGTCCATGGTTCAGGCTACTATTGTCAACCCATCTCCTTGAGGGTTTCCCTCATTTTTGTTGACTTTCTACTTTACCAAACATGATACCCTTTCCTAACAATTGATCTTTCCTGAAGATCTTACTTTCCTAAAGTAAGCAAGCTGAAGTCTTAACCATCCTTACTTTCAAAAAAAAAACCAACCCTGTGCCGTCAAGTCGATTCCAACTCATAGTGACCCTACAGGGCAGAGTAGAACTGCCCCATAGAGTTTCCAAGGAGCGCCTGGTGGATTCGAACCGCCGACCTCTTGGTTAGCAGCCATAGTACTTAACCACTATACCACCACAGTTTCGTCCTTACTTCTAAGGAGCATTAAAGATACGTTTAGACTATTATGGATACTGAACACATTGCCATCTGGGCAAGTTATTTAAAACCGGAAGAATGATCTTAAGTGGCACACTCAATGACATGAAGAAATGGCTTTATCTTATCTCTCTTTTCAGAAATGCATACGGGCTCATATGTGTGACCACTTGCTGTTGAGTCGATTCCGACTTAGAGCGACCCTATAGGACAGAGCACAACTGCCCCCATAGGGCTCTCAAGGAGTGGCTGGTAGATTCGAACTGCCAGCTTTTTGGTTAGCAGCCAAGCTCTTAACCACTGTGCCACCAAGGCTCCCACACGTGTGAAGCTGGTTAAAATTGGTGATGTGCAGTGTCCAAACGCACTGTGGCTTGTATATGAGAGAAAAGTGCTCCATACCTTTCAGTTCTATCACTGAAAACCCATGCATCAGGAAAAAAGAGTCTTTGCTTCATGATTATTCTGTGAATCATGATAGGAACAGGAAAGGTGGTCTGGCAACTGCTGCTGAGGGAGCACCAGCTATATTTGCAGCCAGGAAGGGCATCACTCTAGGGATGAAAGAGGTCATGTTTGAAAATCAAGTCACATCTCTTTCCTGAACTTTCTTCAGCATTTTTTTTTTTTTTTTGGGCAATTCAGCTATTGTCCCTCACATCTCTTTCCAAAATTTTCTTCAGCATTTTTTGACAATTTCAGCTATTGTCCCTCAATACTCCTTCTCTCCTTCTCCATCACAGTAACAGTATTCCCAATTCTTAGCTGGACAAAAGGCCACCCAGAATAAAAACGACATTTCCCGACTCCCTTTCAGCTAGGTATGGTCATGTGACTATGTTCCAGCCAATGGGGTGTGAACTGAAGTATAACTTTCAGGTCCTTAGAGGGAGGCGGCATGCCTTTTCTCCCCCACGTTCCTCCAACTACTGCTTAGCACTTCACATAGTGGTGAGCCACCTTGGATCCTAAAGATGAGGGTAAGAACTAAGGGTAGCAGAACAATAAGATAGAAGACTTCTGGGTCTATGGGCAAACTCATGGAGAAGAACCACTTTTCCAGCCTTGAACACCTGCTTCTGGACTGTTAGATGAGAGAGAAATAAACCATGATCTTGTTTAAGCCACTGTTATTTGCAGGTCTCTGTAATGAATTGCTCAATATAAACCCTACCTGATACAGAGTCGAAGGAAATAGTGAAAACTGTAACTAGGATCCAGTTCCATTCACTGATCATACTTGTCTACACCATGCTATGCAAAGACACTACTTGCTTGTCAGTTTATTATTTATGGTGGCTTGCATATTGCTATGATGGAAATTAGGCCACCAGCGCGGTCACTCATGGTGGACAGGTTCCAGTGGAGTTTCCAAACTAAGACAGATTAGGAAGAGAGGCCTGGAGATCTAATTCTAAAAATTAGCCAGTGGAAACCCAATGGATCACAACAGAATATTGTCCAATTTAGTGCTGGAAGATGAGCCCCCTAGGTTGGAAGGCACCATGGCTGCAACAATGGACTTGAGCATAACAATCATCATGAAGATGGCACAGGACCAGGTAGCATTTTGTTCTCTTGGACAGGGGTCACCATGAGTTGGAACTGACTTGACAGCAACTATAGCGACAATGCAAAGATATGGGCAGTAGGTTCAAGTTTCTAGCTTTCCACCTTGAGATAGTCTACCTATGCAGGGAAACTTTTCTCACAAACGAGTTTTGAAAAGAGAGATGAGATAAAACCATTACCTTTTGTTGATAATAATACCACCCCAGACCACTGCTAAGGCCTTAACTAGCCTGCTAAGATGGCAATATGCTCAACATCTGTATTGCCCAGGCATCACCAAACTATTACAACGTTTTGTTATTAAGTATCAACTTAGAATTTCTTAAAACCAAACTGCAGTGGAAATGTTCCTTCATGAGAGTTTGATTCTTTCTCAGCACTTGGTGATTTTGGTCATAAGCAGGAGAAAGGAATCAATGACATATTATTAAGGGTATTTTAAAACCACATCCAAATATTACGTCAGAACTTAAACAATTCTTTCCAGAGTCAAATTCAACCGAAGAGAGAATTATAGCTCCCTCTGTCACTCTCCCTCAAGGTGAAACGCTCACTTTTCTAGCTTTTGGAAGCTTTGTACCTGTTGACCTAGTGTCTGAAAGAGCGGAAAGTAGTCTTCAGTGAGAAATAGCTCTGTGATTTCTGGATTCTTGTTTGGTCTGATTCCAGAACTATCCCACAGAGCTACCAAACATTTACTGCCATTTCTAATAACCTGTAATTGTGGTTTAGGATTTTCTAATTTAGTATAAATAAGGAGTAAGAAAAGGAACGAACAGGACGTAAAAACTCCTCATGGCTCCTTATTGTCACACAGGGGCTAGATACACTGGTGGGAAAGTTCACAGTGTATTGTCCCTCTCACTGATGTGAAACAATTATTCTTCACATTACTTTTTACAGAGTTGCATTTTTATTATTTTAGAAATACAGGGGTCTTTTAAATTTCTTTAAATTTGGTGGTCAGTATGTAAGTGCAATCCCCGTTAAGGGACAGCTGAATCTAAGAGTTTGAGAAACATGTCCCTGCTGCTTAAGAATTCTGCATTCAACACTAGATTTAAAAAAAAAAAAAAATCCCTAAAGGGAATCCAGAGGGACCCGAAGATCCTGCAGCCTTTCTTGTCTAGGGCAGCCACACTGTGCAAGTCCACTGGCCCCACATCTCAGCCTTTTCCGTGTGCACAGCAGATCACATGCTTTTGCACACACAATGTCCCATTTGCTGTACCCCAAGTCCAGTGAGGGAGGCACCCGTGTTCCCATTTACAGAAGAGGACCCAGAAGCCCAGAGAACTTCTCCCCAAAGCCACCTAGCTTGGAAGGAAGGGGCTGGGAAAGAAACCCATGATTTTTTTTCTGCCCCACCAAAGACTTTTGGTCTCCCATACACACTTCAATGTCTCCCAAACTAAACTACAGAATAATAACAGCTACCATTTTTTTTTTTTTTACCATTTATTTAGGAGTCCCTGAGATGTTGGACGCTTGCCAAAAGGTTGGTGGTTAGAACTCCACCTAGAGGCACCTTGGAAGACAAGCCTGCCCATCTACTTTCGAAAGGTCACAGCCTTGAAAACCCTAAGCAACAGTTCTATTCTGTACACATGGGGTCACCAGGAGCCGAAATCCATTAGACAGCAACTAACAACACCACAACAGTTTATTTAGGACTTACTGAGTACCAGGTCCAGCGCTTGCGTAACCTCAATATTCACAGCAGCCCTGTAAGATATGTGCAATTATTAGCTCCACTTTACAGATGAGGAAACCAAGGATCAGAGAGGTTAAGAAACTTGCCCTTTGTTGCATTGCTACTGAGTTGGCAACATCAGAATCAAACCCAGCTCTGACAGCCAATCTTGGGTTTTTAACCCCCACCACGAATGGCCAATGGGCTCTGAGGTCTTCTCCCTCTAAGATCTCTCAATGGGTTTGTATCTAAGCTGCTCTCCCCTTCACCTAGATTCCTCACCTCTGCCTGAATCCCTGCCTCAGCCTCCTCCCTGTTCTTCTCCCTGCCACCCCCCCACCCCCCACCCCCCACCCCCCACCCCCGCGCGCCCAACTCATTCTCGAAAAGTCAGCCAGCTTGGTCTTTCTCTTTCCTCCCCTCTGCACCCTGCGCAGTGGCCCCCTCTCCCTGGGGAAAGTCCAAGCTCCCCAGGCGGCCGGCCCGGCCCTGCCTCCCCGGCACCCCGCGGTCCTCGCTCCCGGCTCCGCTAACGTGCAGGGCGAGTGTCCCCAGCGGCTCACACGCGGCCGCCCGCCCCTCCTCAAGGCCGGTCCGCGGGGGTCCCGCCCGCGCTGGCTCTCGCGGGGCTGGGGGGCCGCGCACCCTTTGCTGGGCCCCTTGCCCCGGGCACGCCCGGCTTAGCGCTGACCCTTGCACCGCGCGGTCACGGCTACAAGTCCGTTTCCCTCCCCTGCGCAAATCCACTCAGGACCAGAGAGCAGCTTTTCCCGGGTTTGAATCCTAACGCACAGACGATTCCCCTCGATCATCCCACCGACCCCCTCCCCACGTTCATCGCTGTCAGACCAGTCACTGTCCCAAGTCACTTCTGTTGACTCGTGTTCCTCGGTGTCTCTAAAATCTAGACATCGTCCCACCTGGCCCCAGGCCCTCTTGTCGCACGCCTTCACTTCTGAAAACAGGCGCCCACAGGCTCCCAGACCAGCTCCCTTCAACCTGCCCGCGTCCAGCCCCCCCAGGGAGCTGCGATGCCAGCCCCATGGCTCCCACCGCCCTCAGGGGAAACCCAAGCTCCTCTCCGCACCGGAAAGCCGCCTTACTGCCGGCTTCTGTTCACCTCGTGCCCCTTAACTATGCCCAACCTTACAGGACTTCAGGACGCGAGTTCTAACACGCTTTGAGGCCTTTCTGCCTGGAACACCCTCCTCCGTGATCCATTGCCCCACCTCCAATCTCTGCCTTAACTGACTCCTTCTCAGCCTTCAAGTCTCACCTTGGGCACCACCTCGTGGGAAGCTGTCCCTGATCCGCCCCCAGGACTCGCAATACCCCTACCTGAGTCCTCCACGTGGGCACCCTGCCTGGCTGCTTGTCTGCCCATCCCTACCCTATTCCCCAACGGATCAGCTCTAGGAGGACTGGGGCTACATCTGTTACCTTAGCGTTTACCCGGAGCCTAGCATAGTGCCTGGTGGCTGTGGCTGCTCAGTGAATACTGGGCAGAGCATATAGTGGAGCTCTTGAGAGGCTGAGCTCTGGGTTCAACTTCCAGTTCAAACCCCACTCCCTCTTTTAGCCAGCTGTGTGACCTTGGGCATGTTACTTCCCTTTTCTGTGCCTCAGTTTCATCACTTCTAAACTGGGAGTAATAATAGGTCTTTTTCACAGGGTTATTACGAGAATTTGATGACTCCCATAAAGCGCTTGGAGCAGTCTGGTGTAAGTAACCACACAGTATGTATTAGTTAATTAGTAGTGTTAATGCTATTAGTTTACTGTTTCCTGTACCTGTCTTTTCCACTGATCAGGGAGCTCCTTGGGTGTGGGGCCCAGCCTAATCCTTCCTGAATTCCTGTGTCCCCAAGGCTCAGTCCAGTGCATGGCACAGAGCTGTCCCTTTAGTCCTGCCCTGGGAATGAGTATTCTGCTGTGACACGCCCATGTCCCACCCCAGTCAGCACCCTGATCTCTGTCAGTGTCCCCACCTCTCCTTCTCCAGAGGGCTCATGCACTCTCGAAAGCCTGGCCTCCTCACCAGTCACTCAAGAAACCAAACCAAATCCGTTGCCATCAAGTCAATTCCAACTCATGGCAAATCACCCAAGGGCAGTCCCACAACCATAGGAGAGGGATCCTGCCTTCCACCACACCTCCCACACCAGGGAAATGTCTCATCCCGCAGCTTAGGGAGCTCTGGAAAGAGCTTTGGGCTTGGAGAAGGGACCCCTGTCCCCTAGTCCTGGCTCGGCCACTGAATAGCTGTTACTTTGGGTAGACCACTTTTCCTCTCTGAGCCTTAATTTATGCTCCTGTAATATGGCAATCCTGTCAGCTCTGCCCCCTCCTAGGGATGTCCTGTGCTTTGTAAACAGAGACAGTATGAAGAAATGCAAGGCAGTTGCTATAGGGATGGAAGTGAGGATCAGAACCAGGCCTGCAGGCCTCTCTGGTCAGGGATGTGCCAAGGGTGTGGCCACTGTGGCTCTGGCTGGGCAGCGAGCTGTTGTGAGGTGGGTTTCTTGGGGATTAGCCTGGATCCAAGCTTTGTCCAATGTCGCTGCTTAGTCATTGTCTCCCTGCCACTTGCCCTTGCCACGTCTCCAAAAGCAGCTTCAAGTGTCTCTGAGGGCCCCAAGGCTGCCGCTGAACACTGATGCCCAGAGCCTTGACAGATCTGGCTGTCAGCTACAACCCCGGCACCCCTCCCCCACCCTCTGAGCTGCGGCCCAGTTGGATTAGGAATTTCCTAATATTAGTCATGAATCCTTCCGTTGCGAGTACCAGCAGCCTCACTCAAAGTGGTTTAAACAAAAAATTAAATCTATTTGGCTTATTTAACCAAAAAGCCCAGGCACAGCTGGAACTATGGGCTAACATGGTATCAAGAAGATTCAGTTTCTCTCTCTCTTGTTTTTGCTTTCCTCTGGAACAATTTTTTCCAAACAGTCTGGCTCCATGTGGGGGTCTCAAGCAGCTCCAGGCTTATTGTCTAAAAACTAAGCAACCAGGAGAAAAACAGTCTCTTTCACAATAGTTTCAATTAAAAAAAAAAAAAAAAACCCAGGGTTGACCTATATTGGACTGACTCAGGTCACGTGCCCTTCTCTAAACCAATGACTGCGACTAGAGAATGAAATATGCCGGTTGACTTGGGCACGTGGCCACACCAGAGCCACATGGACCAAGAGTTGGGGGTGGGGGAGCGAAGAGCAGTGCTCCAAAATAAAATCTGGATTTTGTTTCTGGAAGGAAAATGAATGCTGGGGCAGGCAGAAACAATGGGTGTCCAAAATACTCTACCCCTTGGCTACCAGCATATATACACACATGTACTCTTCGCACACACATAATTTTTATAAGATTTTTTGGTCACCATTTTTTTTCCTTTTTATTTAGGAATAATTTCAATTTTACAGAAACATTCTAAGGATCGCACACAAAAAAACTTCTTTCCCTGAAGCATTTGACCCCTGAATACTTTCGTGTATAAATCCCTCAAATAACGGTATTCTCCTAAATAGTCGCGTAAAAAGTATAGACACTTCACTATAATTTATTCATGTTTAACCATTTATCCCAATAACGTCCTTGGTAGGAAAAAAGATCCAATCCAGTGACATTACTGAACTCAGACGTATTAGTCACCATGTCTCTTTGTTGTTGTTGTTAGGTGCCGTTGAGTTGGTTCCGACTCATAGCAACCCTATGTACAACAGAACGAAACACTGCCTGGTCTTGCATCGTTCTCACAAAAGATTTTATGCTTGAGCTCATTGTTGCAGCCACTGTGTCAATCTATCTCATTGAGGGTCTTCCTCTTTTGTGCTGACCCCATACTTTACCAAGCATGATGTCCTTCTCCAGGGACTGATCCCTCCTGATAACATGTCCAAAGTATGTGAGACATAGTCTCACCATCCTTGCTTCTAAGGAGCATTCTGGCTGTACTTCTTCCAAGGTAGATTCGTTTGTTCTTTTGGCAGTCCATGGTATATTTAATATTCATAAATAATTCAAAGGCATCAATTTCTCTTCGGTCTTCCTTATTCATTGTCCAGCTTTCGCACGCCTATAAGGCAATTGAAACACCATGGCTTGGGTCAGGTGCACCTTAGTCTTCAAGGTGACATCTTTGCTTTTTAACCCTTTAAAGAGATCTTTTGCAGCAGATTTGCCCAATGCAATGTGTCATTTGATTTCTTGACTGCCCCTTCCATGGGTGTCTCCTTAGCCTCTTTCAATCCGGGATGGCTCCTAAGTCTTTCCCTGATAGTCATGAACCTGGAAATTTTTTTAAAAAAGAATTTTCTAGAATTTGCACACTTAATAGTGCCTCCAGATATGGTAGAACCTAACTGTTGTTTCTTTTTATATTGTCATAAAAATATAGATAGCACTACATTTGCCAATCCAACATTTTTCCGCAAATACAATCCGGTTGAGATCAATTCCATCAGTCATGTTCTGTATCCATCACCAAACTTTGCATTCCCATAAACAAAAACTCAGTGCTTCCTAAACAATAATCCCCCCACTCCACCTCCCTGTCTTCCCTGGAAAACTGTTACACTCTGATCTCTATATACTCACTTATTTTATGTACTTCGTATTAGTGCGATCATACAATATCTATGGCCTTGTAAGTTCCGAAGATTCCAGGCCAGTGATTTTGTAGCTTCCCTCAATTTGTTTTTTTTTTGAGGATGTCCCCTCACGATTGGGTTCAGGTGATGCATTTGGGTAGGAACATGGTGGCCAGGAAGCAGAAACGATGCTGTGTTTGTTCTCCATGCATTTTACGAGGTGGAGCATGATTTCAATGCCGCGTTACTGGGGATGTTAACTTTGATCACTTGACTAAGGTGGCGTCTACCAGATTCAGCCACTGTAAAGTTACTCTTTTTCCCATTGTTATTAAGTTTTATTGAGATGCTCTGAGATATGTAAAGTCCCATTCCTCATCCAAGTTGCACTCACTAATTTTAGCATCTATCAATGTCTCTTGGCTGGAATTTTTTATTATTATGGTGGTTGCCAAATGGTGACTACCTAACTCCATCATTCCTTTTACATTTAATAGCTTTCCCTCATTTATTTATATCAGTATTAAGATTGTTATATTTTGATGTTCCAGTTGTCCAGATTCGGCCAGTGAGAGCCTCTTCCAGCTGGCTTTATGCCCTTGTGGTTTGTCCCCATCATTCCATTGAATTAACGTATTGCATTTTATCCATTCTGTTGCTGGTGGCCGTTTGGGTTAGCTTCAGTCTTTTGCCATTCAGAATAACGTGGCTATGAACAAATTTACAACATGCCTTTTTGGTGCTTATAAGCAAGGGCGGATTAACCAATAAGCAAGGTAGGCACATGTTTACTTGTGTTTACTTACTAATTCGTAGTAAACAATTTCACACGGGTGTCACCACATCTTTGATTGGATTGTCTTTTTCTCATTGTTTGGTAGGATATTTTCTATATATTCTGAATACAAGGATTTTGTTAGATACAGATATTTAAAATATCTTTCATTCCATGGCTTGCCTTTTACTTAGTGGTACCTTCTGGGGAACAGAAGTTCTTAATTTTAATGAAATACAGTTTATTAATCTTTTTCTTATGGTTACTTGTGTGTGTGCCTTGTTTAAGAATTCTTTGCCTAACCCCCAAATCCTGAATATATTCTTTTGTTATTCTTCATTGTTTTCTTTAAAATTTTTCTGTATTCTTTTGTTTTTTACATTTAGTTGCTTTGTTTGTTTTAGTTCTTATTTTTACCAAAAATATGGATGTACATGGTCTAAGAGGCAAAGAATTCTACAGGGCATGTAAAGAAAAATAGCAGTCCTTACCCTTTTATGGAGTTCCTGGGTGGGGCAGTTAAAGCACTTGGCTGCTAAATTAAAAGTTGATGGTTTGAGTCCACCCAGAGGCACCTCAGAAAAAAGGATTGACCTACTTCTGAAAAATCGGCCACTGAAAACCTCATGGAGCACAGTTCTACTCTGACACACAAGAGGTTGTTGTGAGTTGACTTGATAGTAACTGGTACTGGTACCCCTTCATACTTATTTCTTGCTCCCCAGAGCCAATGATTTTCAACTCAACTAGTTGTTTTTTTAAAGAGTTTTTCCATATTTTTAAATAACATGCTTACGTTGCCAATTCTTCATTTTTTAGTTTTGGGCATTGCCTATTGACTTTCCACTATGGAAGATGAGGATTTAGTTCTTCCCAACTCCTCGCTCAGTCACACTTCTATTCCCACCAGCCTCCCAAGATGGTTAGGTGATAATTTTGGTTAGGCCGGTGTTCAGTGTTTACCTTATTACGACTACATAACTGTTATTCGTGTCTGCGCTGTGTTAATAGCTTTCAAGCTATGATCACTTGGTTTTTGTTCTCCTGGAGTTAATAATTATCTCGTTTTGTTGTTGATGATGTTCATTTAGTTTTCTGTGTAATTACCATTATTTCGACCCCAGTGGTCCAAATGCCCTGTCAAGGTGTTCAGACACATCAGGTATTCTGTGTAGAAGCATGTACAGATTTTGTTAGATTTATTTCTTGGTATTTGGTTTTTGTTTTTAAATACTAACGTCAATGAAACAAGTTTTTTTTTTTTTAATTTTCTCATTGCCTACTGCCAGTTTATAGAAATACAATCTGTTTTTGTATACTGACTTTGTTTATAGCAGTAAGTAACCTTGTTAGCAGTAACCTTGCTAAATTTATTAGTTCTTACAGCATATCTGTGGTTTTCAAAAATCTCCTACATATGCAATCATATCATCTATTAATAGCCACATTTTTTTTTCCTCTTCAAACTTTACACCTTCTACTTTTTTTTTTTTTTTCCTGTCTTATTGCACTGGCTAGGACTTCCCATACAATATTGAGTAGAGTGGTGGTGGTAGACATCCTCAATTTGTTCTAATTTCAAGGAAGAGCTTTTAGTACTTTACCATTAAATATGAAGTTTGCTGTAGCTGTTTTTGCTTGATATCCATTAACAGATTAAGGAAATTCCCTTTTATTCCTAGCTTGCTAAGAATTTTGTTATGAATAACAGTTGAATTTTTATCAAATGCTTTTTTTTAAAAACATTTGTTGAAATATGGTTTTACTTCTTTATACTTTTAATGTGGTGAATTATATAATTGGTTTTCAAATGTGAAACCAAGCTCACATTCCTGAAATGAATTCAAATTTGTCATGATGCATTCATCTTTTTATATAGCACTGGATTTGATTTGCTATTATTTTATTTAGGATTTTGTGTCTGTGTTTTGATAGAAATTGTTCTGTAATGATCCTTTGTTGTAATTTCCTAGTCAGGTTTTAATATCAAGGTTATGCTGCCCTCATCCAAAAAGTTAGGAAGTGTTCATTTTTTTCTATCCGCTGTAAGAGTTTGTGTAAAACGGGTGTTATTTATTCCTTCCGTGTTTGGAAGAATTCACCAGCAAAGCCATCTGCACTTGAAGTTTTCTTTGTGGGAAGATGTTTAGTTCTTGATACAGTTTTTCTAATAGATACATGACTATTCTCTGTATTGTCTTCCATAAGGTTTTATAAGTTGTGTTCTTCAAGGAAATTTTTCAAGAAAATTTCATCAAATTTTTCAAAGTTACCAGCATACAATCATTATAATATCTTCTTACAATATTTTAATTGTCTGTAGGCTTTATAGTGATACCCCTTTTTTATTCCTGATAATGATAATTAGTACCCTCTCTCTTTCTTGGTCTTTATTATCTCCTTTCTTCTATTTTATTTGGGTTTATTTTCTTATGGTTAATTGATTTTCAGCCTTTCCTCTTTTCTGGTATATGCATATATATCTATAAATTTCCCTCTAAGCAGTGTTTTAGCTGTATCCCATAATTCTGATACATTTCATTTTAAATATTTTCTAATTTCCAGCATGATTTCTTCGTTGAACAATGGGTTATTTAGAAGCGGGTTCCTTAATTTGAAACATCCGGAGATTTTCAAGTCATCCTTTAGTAATTGATTTCTAGTTGAATCATACAGTTGTCTGTATAATTTCCATTCTTTGATATTTGTTGAGTCTTGCTTTAGGTCCCAGCATATGGTCAATTTTGGCAATCATTCCAAGTACAGAAAAAGAATGTGTATTCTGATGTTATTGGGTACTTGGTTTATATACGTCAATTAGGTCCGATTGGTTTAAATTTTCTATATTCTTATCGATTTTTTTTTCTGCTGGTTCTATTGATTATTGAGAGTTATGTTAAAATCCCTAACCAAATGGAGGATTTGTCTTTTTTTTCCCTTAAGTTCTACAAATTTTTGCTTTATATATTTTAAGGCATTATGTTAGAGATAGAGACATTAAGGATTTTATGTTAATTTGACTCTTTTATAAGTAAAGAAAGATCACTATTTGTTACTAATATTATTTCTTGTCCTAAAGCATACTTTGTTGATATGAACAAAACAGTATTTACATATTATATCTTTTGGTTAGTGTTTATATGGTATACATTTTTCCATTATTTTACTTTCAATATTTCTGTGTTCTTATATTTAAAGTATGTCTCTCATAAGCAGTAAATAGGTGAAGTTTATTTTCTGGATCTGTTCTGGCAATCTTTGTCTTTGGCCCATTTATATTTAATGTAAATACAACTATATATTTGGGATGAAACCTACCATGTTATTACTTGTTTTTTAGTTGTTCATCTGCTTTTTAATTTTTTTCCTTTCTTACCATCTTTTATACTAATCAAATATTTTTCTTAATCAGTTTAGCTAGAGGTTTATCAATTTTATTCAGTTTTCCAAAGAACCAGCTTTTGATTTTATTATTATTTGTATTGTTTCTACATTGTTCGTAAGCCTTCTATTTCATCGATTTCCACTCTTATGTATATTATTTCCTTCCTTCTACTTAATTTGGGTTCAATTTGCTCTTCTTTTTATAATTCCTTAAGGCAGAAGCTTAGATTTTAGACTTTTCTTATTTTCTAATCCCTCTAAACAGTTCTGAAGGATCCACTTCCAAGCAGAGTCACTTCACTGTTATCAAAAGACTTCAGTTTCTCCCTAGAGGCATCAGTTTCTCACTATATGGGCCTTTCTCATGATATGGCAGTTGACTTACCCCAGAATGAGCACTGAGAGACAGAGAGTGAGCAAGGAGGAAGTTACAGTGTCTTTTATGAACTAGCCTTGGAAGGGGTCCCTTTTGCCATATTCTGTTGGTTACACAGACTAACCCTGACACGTTGTTGAAGGAGACTACACAAGGGTATGAATACCAGAAGGCAGGAGTCAGTGGGAACCATCTTGGAGGCCAGCTACCCCACATATGTTATCCTTTTCTAATGGTTTTTATTCCTTCATACATTATGATGCTTCCATCTGAGATCATTTTCCTTCTGCCTGAAAAACTTCCTGTAAGACTGCTTTTAGTACAGGTCTGCTGATGAAAAATTCTCTCAGTTTTGATTGGTCTTAAGACAACTTTATCACCTTTATTTTTTAAAGGATATTTTCACTTGGTTTAGATTGTCAATTATTTTATGGCTCTTCAAATATGTGATTTTGTTGTTTTCTGGGTTCCACCCTTTCTTTGGTACCATTAGGTGTCAGTCTAAAGGCAGCATACAGTTGGGTCTTGCTTTTTTATCCTGTGTGACATTCTCTGTCCTGTAGTGTTTAGACCATTCACATTTGATGTAATTATCGGTATGGTTGGGTTTAAATCCACCATCTTGCTGTTTGTTTTCTATTAGTTCCATGTATTTTTTATTTCTTTTTCCTCTTTTCAAGCCTGCTTTTTAGTTATTCCTTTTATCTCTACTGATACTTCACTATCTATAGTGCTTTCAAAAATTTTTAGTGTTACCCATGTTCACTGCAACACTGTTTACCATAGCAAAAAGATGGAAGCAACCAAGATGCCCATCAACGAAAGGATGAATGGATAAATAAATTATGGTATATTCACATAATGGAATACTATGCAAAAAAAAAAATTTTTTTTTTTTTTAGTAAGAACAATGATGAATCCGTGAAACATGTCATAACATGGAGGAATCTGGAAGGCATTATGCTGACTGAAATTAGCCAGTTGCAAAAGGGCAAATGTTGTATGAGACCACTATTCTAAGAGCTGAAGAAAAAGTTTAAACACAGAAGAAAATATGCTTTGATGGTTACCAGGGTGGGGAGGGAGGGAGACGGGTATTCACCGAGTAGATAGTAGACAAGAACTATTTTGGGTGAAGGGATAGACAACACATGATACCGGAGAGGTCAGCACAACTGGATTAAGCTAAAAGCAAAGAAGTTTCCTGAATACAACCAAATGCTTCGAAGGCCAGAGTAGCAGGGATGGGGGTCTGGGGACCATGGTTTCAGGGAACATCTAGGTCAGTTGGCATAAGAAAATGTATTAAGAAAACATTCTGCGACCCACTTTGGTAAGTGGCATCTGGGGTCTTCAACGCTAGCAAGCAGCCATCTAAGATGCATTAGTCGGTCTCAACTCAGCTGGAGCAATGACTAATGAAGAACACCTAAGACATAAGGTAAAGGTGTGTCCAAGAGACAGAAAGGTCCACATAAACCAGAGACTACATCAGACTGAGACTGGAAGAACTAGATGGTGCCCGGCTAACCACAGATGACAGCCCAGAAAGAGAACACAACAATGAATCCCTAATGGAGCAGAAGAACAGTGGGACGCAGATCTCGAATTTGCATAAAAAGACCAGACTTAAGGGTCTGAATGAGACTGGAGGGGCCCTGGAGGTCATGGTCCCCGGACCCTCTGTTAACCTAAGACTGGAACCATTCCCGAAGCCAACTCTTCATAGAGGGGTTGTACTGGACTATAAGACAGAAAATGATATTGGTGAGGAACGAGTTTCTTGGCTCACATAGACACCTGAGACTATGTGGGCAGCTCCTGTCTGGAGGCAAGATGAGAAGCCAGAGGGGTACAGGAGCTGGCTGAACGGACACGGGGAATACAGGTGGAGAGGAGGAGTGTGCTGTCTTATTAGGGGGAGAGCAACTAGGAGAACATAGCAAGGTGTGTATAAGTTTTTGTATGAGAGACTGACTTGATTTGTAAACTTTCACTTAAAGCAAAATTTTTTTAAAAAATAGTTAATTTTTTTTTCTTTTTTAATGTTTGCTTACCAAGCTATAACCACAGGCCAAATATGGTCCAGCTGACTATTCTTTTTATGGCTCATAAGCTAAGAGTGTTTACTATATATATATTAAACAGTTTTAGATTTACAGAAAATTGTGAAGATGATAGAGTGTTCAGATATCATGAATCCAGTTTTCCCTATTATTAACATATTAGTACAGTACATTTGTTACAATTAAGGAACCACTTTGATATAGTAAAGGTCCCTGGGTAGTGCAAATGGTATGTGCTCAGCTACTAATCCAAAAAGGAACCCTGGTGGTTCAGTACGTAGCGCTCAATTGTGAACCAAAGGTCAGTGGTTCGAGCCCACCAGCCACTACAAGGGTGAAATATGCGGCAGTCTGCTTCCATAAAGATAATGGATTACTAACCTAAAAGTTGGCAGTTCGAACTCACCCAGCAGCACCATAGAAGAAAGTCCTAACAATCTGCTCCTATAAAGATTGCAGCCAAGAAACCCTTACAGGGTAGTTCTACTCTGTAACACATGGGGTCAGCATAAATTGGAATTCACTTGTTATGGATTAAATTGTGTCCCCCCAAAATGTGTGTCAACTTGGCTAGGCCATGATTCCCAGTATTGTGTGATTGTCTACCATTTTGTCATCTGATGTGATTTTCCTAGTGTTATAAATCCTACCTCTATGATGTTAATGAGGTGGGATTAGCGGCAATTATATTAATGAGGCAGGACTCTATAAGATTAGGTTGTGTCTTAAGTTAATCTCTTTTGAGATATAAAAGACAGAAGTGAGAAGAGAGACATGGGAACCTCATACCACCAAGAAACAAGAGCCAGGAGAATAGTACGTCCTTTGAACCCGGGGTCCTGTGCTGAGAAACTCCTCACCCGGGGAAGACTGATGACAAGGACCTTCCCCCAGAGCTGATGGAGAAGGAGGGTCTTCCCCTGGAGCTGACACCCTGAATTCGGACTTCCAGCCTCCTAGACCATGACAGAATAAATTTCTCTTTGTTAAAGCCATCTACCTGTGGTATTTCTGTTATAGCAGTACTAAATGACTAAGATACCACTCAACAGCAATGGGTTTGGTTTTGGTGTTGAGATAGTATTTTTAACTGAAATCCATACTTTATTCAGATTTCCTTAGTTTTTACTTCATGTCTCATTTCTGTTCCAGGATCCTATCCAGGATACCATATTATACCTAGTCATTACATTTCCTCTGGTTTCTCTGGGCTATGACAGTTTCTTAGACTTTTCTTGTTTTGATGACCTTGACCATTTTGAGGAGTACTGGTCAGGTATTTTGTAGAATTTTCCTCTATTTGTATTTGTCTGATTTTTCTTGTGATTAGTCTGAGGTTATGGCTTTTACTGTAGAAAGATCGTAGATACAAAGTGCCATTTTCATCACATTGTATCAAGGGTACATTCTATTAACATGAATTATCACTGTTGATGCTGACATTGATCACCTGGCTGAGACAGGTTGTCAGGTTTCTCCACTGTAAAGTTCCTCTTTTCTCCCCGTTTCCATACTGTGCTCTTTGGAAGGAAGTCCCCAGGTGCAGCCCACATGCAAGGAGTGAGGGGTTATGCTCTGCCATCTTGATGGCAGGGTATCTACATAAATTGTTTGCAATTCTGCCTGGGACATTTCTAAAGAATGATTTCTACATTTTTAAATGGTTGAAAAAATTTCAAAAGAAGAATAATATTTTGTAACATATAAAAATGACAGGAGTTTCAAATTTCAGTGTGCACAAATATAGTTTTTTCAGAACATAATAATGCTTATTCAATTACCTATTGCCAATGGCTGCCTTCCTGCTCCAACAGCAGAACTGATTAGTTGCAACAGAGACTGTATTGCCTGCAAAGCTTAAAATATTTACTACGTAGCCGTTGACAGAAAAGGTAGGCTGATCTCTGCTCTAGGGTTTGCAACATGTATCTTTAACTTATGTTTACCTCCAAATAGCATTATATACCTTTGTGTAAAAAGCTAGAAACAAAATATTATTATTTCCATTTCCCCCTGCCATACTTTGTGTATTGTTGTCATAGGCTTCATTTCTACATATGTTATAATCCCCACAATACAGTGTTACATTTTTGCTTTAAATAGTTAATTATCTTTTTTTGTCATTCTTTTTCCATTGTGGTGAAAATATGCACAATAAAACATTCACCAATTTGACGATTTCTACATGTATAATTCAGTGACACTCATTACACTCTTCATGTTAGGCCGCCATTATTGATATCCTTTTCTAAATTATTTCACCACCATTAACATAAACTCAACGCTCCCTAAGCAAAAACTCCCTCTCCCCCCACTCCTGCCCCTGGTAACCGCTAATCATCTTTGTTTCTATATATTTGCTTATTTCCTGTGAGTGAGATCATACAGTATTTATCATTTTGCGACTGATTTATTTCACCCAGCATGACGTTTTTAAGGTTCATCAATGTTGTGGCATACATCAGGCTTTCGTTTCTCTTTATGCCTGAGAAATATTCCATTGTATGTATATACCACATTTTGTTTGCCATTCATTTGCCGATGGATCAATTATCTTTTAACAAATTTTAAAACAAGAAAAACATATTTTATATTTATCTGCCTATTTTCCAGGACCCCTGGTGGCCTGGTGGTTAACCGTTTGACTGCTAACGGAAAAGGTTGCTGGTTCGAACCCACGAACTGCTCCACGGGAGAAAGATGTGGCAGTCTGCTTCTGTAAAGATTACAGCCTTGGAAACCCGATGGGGCAGTTTTTCCGCGTCAAGTTCTTTTCATTCCTTTGTGTAGATCCAAGTTTCCATCTGGTATCATTTTCCTTCTGCCTGAAGAACTTTTTTTTAAATCTTTCTTACAGTGCAGGTTGACTGACAATGAGTTCTGTCACTTTTTTTCCCTCAGAAATGTCTTTATTTCAACTTCATTTTTGAAAGATATTTTCGCTGGGTATAGAGATCTGTTGTTGTTGTTAGGTGCTGCTGAATTGGTTCTGACTCACAGGGACCCTATGTACAACAGAAGCCTACGCTGCCAGTCCTGCACCATCCTCACAATCATTGCTGTTGGAGCCTATGGTTGCAGCCACTGTGTTAATGCATCTCGTTGAGTCCTTCCTTTTTTTCCCTGACCCTCTAGTTTACCAAACACGATGTCCTTCTCCAGGGACTGGCCCCTCCTCATAACATGTCCATAGCATGTGAGACAGAGTCTTGCCATCCTCGCTTCTAAGGAGCATACCAGCTGTACTTCTTCCAGGACAGATGTGTTTGTTTTTCTGGCAATCCATGATATATTAAATATTCTTTGCCAGCGCATAATTCAAATGCATTATTTCTTCTTGCGTCTTCCTTATTCATTGTTCAGCTTCACATGCATATGAGGTGATTGAAAATACCATGGCTTGGGTCAGGTGCACCTTAGTCCTCAAAGTGACATCTTTCTTTTTAACACTATAAAAAAGTCTTTTGCAACAGATTTGCCCAATGCGATGTCATTTATTTCTTGACTGTTGCTTCCAGGGGCATTGATTGTGGATCCAAGTAAAATGAAAACCTGGACAATTTCAATATTTTCTGTGTTCATCAAATGTTACTTATTTGTCCAGTTGTGAGAATTTTTGTTTTCTGTATGTTGAGGTGTAATCCATACCGAAGGCTCTGGTCTTTGATCTTCATCAGTAAGTGCTTCAAGTCCTCTGCACTTTCAGCAAGCAAGGTTGTGTCATCTGCATATCATAGTTTGTTAATCAGTCTTTCTCCAACCCTGAAGCCTTGTTCTTCTAACTATACTCCGGCCTCTCCGACTATGTGCTCAGCATAAATTACAGATCAAATAAGTATGGTGAAAGGATACAACCCCGACACACACTTTTTCTGACTTTAAACCACGCAGTATCCCCTTATTCTGTTCGAAGAACTGCCTCTTGGTCTGTGTACAGGTTTCCTGTGAGCACAAGTAAGTGTTCTGGAATTTCCGTTCTTCAAAATGTTACCCATAATTTGTTACGATCCACACAGTTGGATGGCTTTGTGTAGTCAATAAAACACAGATAAACATCTTTCTCGTATTTTTCTGCTTTCAGCCAAGATCTATCTGATATCAGCAATAATATCCCTTGCTCCACATCCTCTTCTGAATCATGCTTGAATTTCTGGCAGTTCCCTGTTGGTGTACTACTGCTGCAATTGTTTTTGAATTCTCTTCAACAAACTTTTACTTGCATATGATATTAATGATATTGTTCTATAATTTTCTCACGCCACTGGATCACCTTTCTTCAGAATGGGCACGTATATGGATCTCTTCCAGTTGTTTGGCCACATAGCTGTCTTTCAAATTTCTTGGCATAGACAAGTAAGTGCTTCGAGCATTGCATCTGTTTGTTGAAACATCTCAGTTGGTATTCTGCCCATTCCTGGAGGCTTGTTATTCAACAACGCCTTCAGTGCAGCTTGAGCCTCTTCTTTAAATACCTTTGGTTTTTGATCATATGCTATTTCCTGAAATGGTTGAACATCAATCAATTCTTTTTGGAACAGTGGCTCTGTGTATTCCTTCCATCTTCCTGAAGTACAATGCTGTCAGTGATAGAATAATATCCATATGCCCACAAGGAAGACTAGTTAATATGACTATTATTCAAATTTAAGCATCAACCACTAATGCCAAAGATGAAGAAATTGAAAATGTTTACCAACTTCTGAAGTCTGAAATTGATCAAACATGCCATCAAAATGCATTAATAATCACTGGCGATTGGGATGCAAAGGTTGGAAACAAAGAAGGATCAGTAGTTGGAAAATATGGATATTCTTGGTGATAGAAAGACACAGGAGACTGTAAGACCAAGAACTTATTCATTGAAAATGCCTTTTTCAACAAGATAAATGGTGACTGTACACCTGGACCTTGCCAGATGGAATACACAGGATTCAAATCAACTACATATGTGGAAGGAGACAATGGAGAAACTCAATATCATCAGTCAAAACAGGGCCAGGGGCTGGCTGTGGGATAGACCATCGATTGCACATACACATGTTCAAGTTGCAGCTGAAGAAAATTAAAACAAATCCACAAGAGCCAATGCATAATGTTGAATATACCCCCACTTGAAGTTAGAGACAATTTCAAGAATAGATTTGAGGCATTGAATACTAATAACCGAAGACCAGAAGAGTTGTGGGATGACATCAAGGACATCGTACATGAAGAAAGCAAAAGGTCATTAAAAAGACAGAAAAGAAAGAAAAGATCAAAATAGATGTCAGAAGAGACTCTGAAACTTGCTTCTGAACATAGAGTAGCTAAAGCAGTGGAAGAAATGATGAAGCAAAAGGGTTGAACAGGAGATTTCAAAGGGTGGCTTGAAAAGACAAAGTAAAGTATCATAATGCAATGGGCAAAGACCTGGAGTTAGAAAACCACAAGGGAAGAACATGCTCAGCATTTCTCAAGCTGAAAGAACTGAAGAAAAAATTCAAGCCTACAGTTGCAATACTGAAGGATTTTATGAGCAAACTATTGAATGATGTAGAGAGCATCTAAAGAAGATGGAAGGAATACATAGAGAGCTAGGATGATAGCTTTTTGAGTTCCCCCCACCCTTTAAAAATTGTATCTCATTGTCTTCTGGCTTGCATAGTCTCTGATAAGAAATCTATGAAAATTCTTATCTTTGTTCCTCTATATGTAATGTGACATTTTCCCCTCTGGCTGCCTTTAAGCTTTTCTCAGTGTCACAGATTTTTAGCAACTTGATTATATTGGGCCTTGCTGCCATTTTATTTGTCTTTATGGGTGGTGCTGACCTGGCCCCCAAGTGGATACCCTCCTTACCTCACTTGGCCTTCAATACCCCACACCAGACTTCCTTCCTCCTTGGATGCCCTTCTTTGCCTGTTCGGGCACTAACACTCATGCCAGATCATCTGTCTGCACTATTGGGCTTCCACACACTCTTTCTCTCTCTGCTCTGGCTGCTCCCTTATGGGGATACCCTCCTTACCTCACCTGAGTTCCAAAACGATGTGCTGAACCACCGCTTCTCTCCTCATCCCACACCATGAGGACACCTACCTTGCTTGGCCCCTTTTAATGGCTTCTGGACTGAATTGTTAATGAAAGGAAGGGAACTGGAAGGGAATAGGAAGAAAGAAGAGGGGGAGAGAGGAAAAGGAGAGGGAAGAAGAAGGAGGAGGAGGAGGGGAGGGAGGAGCAGAAGGAAAAGAAGAATGAAGAGGAAGACAAGAAAGCTGCCTTTTTATTGAGTGATGAACATTGTACGTGACAGGTTATGGAGGCTCTGGCTGATGTCATCTTCTTCTGGAGAGTATTTAATTTCATTCTGGCAGTCGGAGTACAGGTGAATCTTCTTGGTGCACTGGAGTTGGTCTAGTTCCAGTTTGCCTTTATTCCCTGGGTGTGGACCTTTCTGGGGTCTCAACTGAAAGCCAGATTGGAGCAGATTAAGCAGTAAATGAAGTAGAGACATCCCTTATAAGAAGTGTGGCTGGGAAGAGGAGGAGACAGAGCCAAGAAGACAACTTTGGGGGCCTATGGGTGAGGGACACTAGTGTGCATTTGTGGGTGAATGGAAAAGAAGTCTATTGAGTGGGAGACGTAGATAGCACAGACAGAACAAGGGCTGGTGGATGCCGGGGCAGAAGGGCAGGACCCTGAGCCTGGGAACATGGAGGGCTTTGGATGGCAAGGGGACATCCTTTTGCAGGGGTGAGGAGAGGAAGGGACCAGGGTCACCACGTGTTTAGGGTTCCAAGTGGGAAGCTGCCTACATCTCTGTGGTGGCTTCTACTTCTCCGGAGTGACTGAAGGTGAGGTCACTATTGAGAAAGGCAGCCTGTGGGACCATGTAAGAGGATGGAGAAGGAATGAGAAGCAGTGGGGGGTAGGGGGTGGACAGGGACTCAGTCAGGAGAGGGGCTTGATGGGGGAAGAGTCCCAGTGAGGGGAGGGGTTTATTGAAGGAGAAGGGATGGTTCAGTGAGAGCAGGTGACTCAGTTGGGGGAGGAGGCTCAGTGGGGGAGAGAACTTAGTTAGGAGGGGGCTTGATGGGGAAAGGGGGCTTGTTAAGTGGGTGGGTGCTCTGAGATCTCTGTCTCTAGACTGGGACCACCTGACAGCAGTAACTTTGCTTCTCTTGTCCAATCAGCCCCTTCTTCTTCCTGAGATTGACGCCCCAGCCCAGAGACTTGGAGTGGGGTAGTGAGGAGGCGGACCCTTTGTCTGTTCTTTTCTTGGGTTAATGGAGGGAGGGAACAAGATCAGGAGCCCTGGACTTTCTGCCTCATGGTAAGCATGGGGATTGAAGGTCCTCTCTCCACCCCTCCCCAGCTGAGCCTTTTGCCTCTGGGGCTCCTGGGGCAGGACGTGACCTGGGTGGAGGGTAGGAGTGGGGGTAGGGAAGAGTTGGGGGGGCTCACTCTCCCCTTCCTCCATTCCCAGGAGGACAGGCAGGGGAACCAGCAGCCTTGGGCTGGATTTGTTTCTCATTTTGCTTTTGGCTCTACTGTTGGAAAAACTCAAGCTCTCCCCTTGGTACAGCTGAGGCAGAGAGGGTGAGCATGGCTGGGAGGCTGTACTGGCAGAGAAGCAGAGGGGCAGGCAGGGTCTGGCTGGGGGGACACTGCCCCCCTTCCCAGGCCCCTCCCGCTCAGGCCAGGCTCTGCTTCTACGTGGCTGTCCAGGCCTAGGGCCGGTGGAGGAGGCTGGGGCAAGGGAGGAGGCCCCAGGCTTGGGCTCTGTCTTAGGCCCAAGGCACCCTTCCTCCCAGGGCTTGCCCCCAGAGCAGCCTCTGAAGGTCAATTTAAAGCCCCCTGGGAGTCCTTGAAAGAACCAGCAGGAGCTGCAGTAAGAGGAATCTGGGTCAGACCTCGGACAGGCTTTGTTTTCCTAAGGGGGATGGTGAGCTATGTGCTAGGAGGGCTCCCCAGGCAACTGCTGGGCATTTCCTCAACACCCAAAGCCATGGGAAGCCTTTTCTCTTATCCCATGTCACCTTCATAGCCACCCAAAGTACACATGAGCCATCCTCATTTTACAGGTGAGAAACCTGAGGCTCCAAGAAGCTACATGACTTGCTTACAGTTGCACAGCCAGTAAGTGGTGGAGGTGGGATTTGAACCCAGTTGTATCTGGCTTATATCGCCAACACTGGGAACATTGGAAGGCCTCCTCACCCCAGCACACAGAGTCTGGGAGCCCCTGAGCAGCTCCTTGGTAGGGCTTCCCAGGAGGGATGGAGAGCCTTGAGGGAAACCCTGAGGTCCTTTTGTCCATGCCCCTGCCTCTAGAGCACAGCCTTGTGTCTCTCCCACTGTCCCCAGCCCCTTATTCGGCATTGAGGGGCCTTGGGAGAGCTCCTCTCCATCCACCCTCCTGTTTGCAGTTAGCACCACCTCCACTCCGTTTTTCCAGACGCCTGAGTCCCTGGGCCTGGCCCCCTCTCCCACCCGGATGGACAGAGGAGCCCAACCACTTTCCCTCTGGAATCTGCTGCCTCGGCTTTCAGATGGAGAAACCATCTGGAGTGCATTACGGGCAGTGGAGAAAGCCCAGAGCAGGAAAATGTGAGCTGGCTGGCGGCTCCCATCTGCAGGAAGGGGGGTGATGCCCAGTGCTCTTCGAGGGATGGGCCAGCAGCTGCCCCCATCTCCCCAGGCCCTAGAGGGGGAAGATGGGAAAAGTGCCCAGGAGAATATGGCCTGGGGGAAGAGCCTCTTGAAGCTGCTCATCAACTCTAGCATTTCACAGATGATGAGGAAATGGAGGTTCAGAGAGGGTAGTGACTTCCCCAGGGTCACACAGCACATCATGGAGAACAAGATTGGAGTTAGAACCCTTCCACATACATGCACATGTCAATGGGTGCAGAAAATCCCCAGAGTCAAAGTGGGAGGCAAGAGTCAGGGGCAGATAAGAGGCTAGGTTTTTTTTTTTTTTTTTTTCCCCTCTCTCTCTCTCTCTCTCAGCCTCTGATGAGTGAGGTGAGGGGCAAAGGCCAAGGAGGACATCAGGGAATAGCCTCCATTCTTTGCCTCCCAGTCCTGCCACCTGCCCCACATGCTGCCCTTCCCTTGAGCCTAATCTCTGAGGGTGGCTGGTCCTGGATGGAGACCCTCTTAGCTCTTCCTCTGAATCCCAGGAGTCCCCTCCCTTGTGAGAGTTTCAGCTCCAGACGTGGCAGGGAGAGCAGGAGTGAGGTTTCTCTGCTCCCTCCCAAGTGCTGTGCTGGCGGCTCCCGAAATAAAAATCAAATGTGGGCTTGGCAGAGGGAGCCGGGTGGGAGAAGCTGCCGGTGGCGGCAGCACTGAAGCTTCATTCTTTCCATTGTAACTTCACCTCCTAACCTCTGGCATTTTAATTACATCTCCTACCCGCTCACTCAGCCTGGGCCAGAGGGTGAGGTCACCCTTTCCTCCAAGCCTTGGAGGGGGTGCTGCTACCTGGACCCCCAGCCCGCTCTTGGGAAGCTAGGTGGTGGCCGGACTCGGGACCACTAGCCTGGCTGCTCCCTTTTGCTTCTCCAGTCTCTGGAGGGGCCTGTAAGTGGATACAGGCTCCCAGGCACCCAGACTGGCACCTACAGTTCCATGGTGAATCATGACTTCTTCACATCCATGGCCCCATTTAATGGTGACACTGTCTTAAGCTGAGGCATGACAGACAAGTCGATACCCTATTCATTCTATGGATGCATTTAGCCATGGTCAGGCTGTGCGGGGCAGGGCCTGGCACCTGGGCCTGTAGCTCCTGGTCTAGTACTCTTTTCATAGCTCAGGCCTGATAACTTGTCTCATCTTCTCAGAGTGTCCTTTTTTTATGGTAAGTGATTTCCAACATTTTTTTAAAAAATTATTATACTTCAGATGAAGGTTTACAAAGAAGGTTTACTAGTTTCTCATTAAACAATTCATACACATATCGTTTTGTGACATTGGTTGCCAACCCCACAACATGCCAACACTCTCTAAAGCATTATCTTGATATTAAAACATACATGATATATTGTGGAGTAGGAAATAAAATGCCTAGAAAATTTTAAGCGAAAAAACAAAGAAGATGTCCACTTAGCATTGTCCCCTTGGGAAGATATCCAGGGAGGAGCAGCCTCCTCCTCTGCCTGGTCATGAACTGGGGTACAGTACTAGTTGGGTCTGATTGTAGCTAGTTTGGACAGCAGGCTGTTGCTGAAGTTGCTGGTGGGTGCTGATGGGCAGTGTTGGCCCATCCTGGGATACAAAGGTCTTCTCCCATCTCCGGACCCTGAGCTGAAGCTCCTACACAGTTCTCTGTGCCTCCTGGGAAGGTGAGCAAGCACCCCAGGAAAGGACTGCCCAGGGAACTGCCCTTCTGCCCTGCCCACTGTTAGCACAGGCAGCCTCATTTCTGAGCCGGGGCCAGAACCCCAACTAACCCCAAGCAAAACCTCCTGCTCTGTCTCCAGGCCCTGGAACCTCCCTTGCCCCACTGGCTCAGAGGCCCAGTCCTAGAAGTAAAGCCCTGTGTCCTCTTCTTTCCTGTCCTATAAGCTCCCCTCAACAAATGCTCCATCAACAAATGATTCCTGGCACTTACTTTGCGCTCAGCCTTGTTATGGTTAGTTATGGGCTATAGGTTCTGGTGAGTTTCCAGAAATAAACAGTGAAGTGTAATTCAATGTGGTGAAGTGGCTGGTGGGAGAAATGAAGATATGGCAATACCTGGAAGGGGCCTTCTGACCCAATCATGGGCATGAGGAACATAACAGAAGACCCTCCAGGGTAAGTGACATCTGGGAGGAGACCTAGAGGAAGAGTGCTCTAGGCTGAGGGAACAGCATCTGCAAAGGCTATGCAATGTGAGAGAACATAGTACAGACCCAACAGAAGTAACAAAGCAGGTAGGGAGTGAGCCAGAGTGTGAGCTAGGATGTGGATAGCTGCAGGGGTGGTTAGGGTGAGTAGGGTGGGATGACACAATTAAATTTGTGCTTTAGGATGACTTCTGGGTGAGACATGGGGGATGGGCTGGGATGTGATCAGAATGGAGGCAGAGAGGCTATTTGGGAGGCTGCTGCAGAGGTCCAGCTGGGAGGTGATGGTGGCCTGGACCATACTGCTGGTAGTGGAGTGGAGAGAGTTGCCCTGATTGAGATTGATTTAGAAGACAGAAGTCACAGGACTTAGTGACAGATTGGCAGTGGGGGATGAGGGTCAGGGATCTGCTAAGACCAACTCCTGGGTTTCTGGTTTGAACCTCTGGCTGGGTGGTTCAGTTAAAAGTGGTGAGTTTGATAGATTAGACCTGGAGGGCATTTGAATGGAGATGTCCAGGAGGTGGCTGGATATGCAGAGGTCCCCTGGACAAGGTGTAGAGAGAAGAGACCAGCTTCAAACCCAAGGAGGATGGAGAAGGCAGACACTGCAAAGGAAGTGGAGAAGGAGTAGCCAGAGAGATAGGAGGGAAACCGGGAGAGTCAGGAACCACTGAATCTCCCTAGGAAGGAGGTCTTCTGAAAGGAGGCATGGCCAATAGCCCCAGACCTGCCAAAGGGAAGCAGGATGAGACTTCACTGTGATGCAGAGACCAGGAGGCCTTTGTTGACCTTGGGGAAGGCAGTGTCAGAGGAGTAGTGAATGAGGGAAGGACATGAAGGCTGCAAGACAGACAGCTCTCTCAATGAACTTGGCCTACAGGGGAGTAGTGAATGCGTCTATCTGCCTTGGCCTCCCTTCTCTCCTGTGGCCTGAAGAGCAGGCAAGCTGAGCACTGGGAAGCTGTATTTGGATGAGGAGAGTGGTGATGGAAGCAGGATGGGAAGGGCCAGGTGCCAGGCACTCAGCCGTTTAACCAGGAGGGGCCCACTCCTCTGCTACAGCCTGGAAGCACCACCAGGCTCTCCAAGCCCCCCGGGCACCCCCAACTTGGCACTCTCCTGCAGCTCACTCCCATCCTCCTCCAGTTTCTATTCTTCAAGCTCCACCTCTCTGGCCTTCATCCTCCTGCATCAGATCCTCCGCCTCTGTCTCCTTTTCTTCCGTCTCCTCCCCTTCTGCACCCTAGTTCTCCCCCTTCTTTGTCCCCCATCTCCCCCTCTCTCTGTCTCCTAACCTCCCCCACCTCTGCCTCCAGCCTCCCTCTCTCTGTCCCTTAGTCTGCTCCTGTCTCTGGCCCTCAGCCTCCCTCTCCCCCTGCCCCTCAATGCCCCTAACTCCTCTCCTTGCCCTCTCTTTCACCTTACTCTCTCTCTCTCTGCACTCTTTTTTCTCTTGACCAGAAGGCTTGGCATCTTTCTAAGGGAAATCTTACGCCACCCCCACCCCATTCAGGTCCTGGTTGCTCTCCCTGGCTCCACCATCACCAGTACCACCAACGACATATATCCCTCATGATAGAATCCCCACATGACTGCAGGCCCATCCAGAGCTCCCAGAAACTGGCGCAGAGAGGAGCACACATCATTACCCAACCCCCTGAGCAGCTCATTGCTTCCTCCAGTTGAGCCCTAGTGGGGTTTCAAGCTCCGAGACAACTCCAGGCAGCCTGGCCCCCAGGGTCTTATGGCCTAAAGGAGAAGGAAGCATTGATCCCCTGGGCCCAAGCAGAGTGAGAGGAGAGGTCAGGAGAATGAGGTATGGAGATTCAGATCTGGGTGAGGGATCAGAGTGGGCTTCATGGAAGAGGTGGTTCTGCACAGGGCCTTGAAGGACTGGTGGCATTTTATTATGCAGTGATGGAAGCAAAAGGAATTCCAGGAGGAGGGAATGTTGTAAGGAAAGCCGCGAAGGTAGGAAAGGGGGTTGGACATTTGGGTAGCAACCCCAGCTCAGGGCAGCTGGCTGCCTCACAGCATGGGGACAGAGAGGTAAGGAGGCTGCAAGGTGAATGCCAAGGGAGAGACTTGGGACTTTATCTTTTGACTGCTATCTTGATCAGGGGTTTGGGAAATCAAGTGTCATTTCCCCTTTCATTCATTTGTTCATTCATTCATTAGGCAAATGTTTGTTGAGCTTCATTCTGTGGTGGGCAGGTGCTAAAGATAATGTGAGAGACAGAATAAAATCTGTGACATCGCAGAGGCTAACTTCCAGGAAGAGACACAGACTGTAAAGTACTAAACAAGTAAAGACAAAAACTTAAGATAGTGAGTGACGGGTGCTGTGAAGAATACAACGACTGGCCATTCACTGAAGAGGGGCTGAGTCTCCCCTCTCAGACTAGGGCTAGCCTGAGAACAGGGCCTGAGTCTCCCCCTCAGACTCGGGGTTCCCTGCAGCTCTAGGGAAGGACAGAGAAAGGAGCTTCTGGTGGCAAGAGCTGAGGTGTCTCAGAAATCAGCCGGGAATGCTTGTCCTCCCCCAGTCCACAGACCCTCACAGTCAGGCCCTCTCTGTCAGTGCCACCTGCTGACCATTGCCCCCACCACAGCCATCACTGCTTCCCCTAAACCACCATCTGCTCCTGGTGCCCAGCTGTGTAAGGAGAGCTGGGACCTAGGACAGGAAGCTCAGACTGTGGAGGGACTGAAGCCTGCTGCCTTGCTGTCGCTAAAGGAGGAAGGAGCAGAGGGGGTTGGGGGTGGCTCTGAGGAGGGACCAGGGCCAGAGGTTATCAGGGATCTTAGGAAGGAGCCCCCTTACCAGCCAGGTCAGAGTAGGAGGGCTTCCCTCTCCTCCTCTCCATCCCCCTACCCCCATTGAACCCTTAAATTAACCTCAGCCCCACCCTGAACTGGTGAGAGTGCCCCAAAATAAATCCCAAATTACATGCTGCCTGGGGGCAACCACAGTCCTCCTTCCTCCATCCCCAACAAGCAGATCCACCCTACCCAAAGCTGGGGGGGCCTCCCCCCAGAATGGTCTATTTATACAGCCCATCTCCCGTCTTTGCTGTCCAGCCCCCTTGTCCTTGGGGAGGCTCACACAGGTCACTTGGCTTTCCTGGGAGGTGGGGTGGAGAGGCTGTGAGACTCTCTAGGGTCCTATTCAGCCATAGTGAATATAGTTTATAGTCTAAACCAAGACACTTCAGGACACCGTTTACATTTACACCTGGGTAATTTTTTAATGGCATTTGGCCTAGACTGTCCTGGGGACCCCAGGTATCTGGTAACCCAGGGATGGGGCCCAGACTCCAGTCTCCCAGAGTGCCACCTTCTGGCAGGGGAATAGCTTTGCCTTCACCCCTCTAGCTCAGTCAAGCAGTTCTGAAGGCAGGTGCCCCCTCCCATGCCACCTGGCTCTGAGGAACCCAGGCACAGGGGGTCCTTGGGGAAGGCCTAACCAGTTGGGCATGGGAGAGAGGGAGCTGGACATGGCTATTCTGAGACCAGGAGTCTAGGCCAAGAGCCACACTGGGCAATGCCTCTATCCATTCTGGGAATCTGCCCCCAGACACTGGGGCTGCCCACCTCAGCAAGTAGAGAGAGCAGAGAGGAAGAAAAAGGCAAAGAGAAGAAAAAGGGAGAAAAGAGTAAGAGAGAGAAAGACGTGCACACACAAACAAGCAGAGAATCATGGACAGAGACAATAGAGACAGAGACAGGAACAGAGAGACAGACAAAGACAGAGGAGGGGAGGCTTCCAGGGCCCCATGCCTGGTAACGCTCCTCTCTACCCATGTGGCACCCTGGGGCCTGGACATCTGTCTGCCCACAGCCCACTGGCCCCTTGGCCGCTCTCCCCATTCTCAGCCCCACCTGCTGAGCCTGCCCAGGAGGAAGGCTTTCCCCTGCCCCTCCTCCCCTCCGGACTGACGGGGTGGGCTGAGGGCCCAGATGCCTGCGCCCATCTTACCAGAGCTCAGGAATTTACAGGGCTTCCTCCCGCTCTTTTCCCTCCCTTCTCTGGCAGCCTGGCCCCTGTCAATGCCCCCTCCCTTCTGCCCCACACTACCCTCCCCCTGGGAGCCTGCTCAGCTCCCCCAGCAGACCTGCCCCCCGCTCAGATGGGGTGGCTTCTTGGGGGCTGGGCCGGGCCTCATCCTCTCTCTTTTCTTCCAGCACAGGGCCCTGCCCTGAAAGTCCAGAGGGAAGCCCAAAAGGAGAGCAGAGAGATAAGCACCCCCTCTCCCTGGGAGTCAGCCTCACAGGATGAGAGAAGGGGAGAGGAGCCAAGAGGGAGAGGGCAGAGGAGGGGCAAGAGGTGGAGAGGCTAGGAGAGCCTGAGTCCCTGGGGGAGGGACCAAGATGGCCCAGGGTTTGGGCGGGCTGGGGTGGGGGTATCGCAGTGTCTGGAGAGAAGTTCCAGTCTCGCCCATGTACACGTAGGCGTTCATATCCGTCATGTGGGTGATTTAGGGAACGTGGTTTAACTTCTCTGGGCTTCATCCCTGGGCTGTGAAAGGAGGGAATAGATCAGCGCCAGAGGAGCTGAGCAGATCCCAGGCCATCACTGATGGAACACATTGCATTTCAAGTAAACTGTGTGAGGAAAACTTGGAGGAGAGGTGGGGGGCGGGGATGCATGTGTGTGCATGTGGGGGGGTGTGTAATAGAGGATTCAGCAGGTGCTCTTTGAGAGGGGCGAGGACTCCTCCAGCTGGGGGAGTTGAGTCACACACAGCCCCCCCATAGAGGTGGCAACATCACATTGTCTCCTGATTAAACTTGATTATCCGTCTGCTTACCAGGCCCTCATGACCCCCACCTGCCCAGAAAACACTGTTTATGGGGCCTGGGGCCTCAGACCTGTCATTTAGCTGAGGGAGACAACACAAGCCACAGCCGGGAGCCGAGCCCCATGTGGAGAAGCAGTGCCCAGCTTGGGGCAGGCACCAGCCCAGACACTTACAGCCCTATTTACCTTGGCGTGGGCAGCTGGCACAGGTGCGGCTCTTTAGGGAGCGGCTGGTGGCCCAGCCAACAGACCTACCTGGAGGCCAAACAGGAGGCCAGGACAGCAGCTCTGGGAGCTGGGGAGGAGGACGGTGGAGAGGGGTGCAGCCCGTGGGAGGGGGTGGATGGGGTGAGATGCAACCCTGTGGACACGGTGGGTGGGGAGGTAGAGTGGGGTGCAGCCTAGGAAGGAGGAGAATGGAGAGAGGTGCAGACCAGGAGAGGGAAGGTATGGGGAGGGTACACCCTAGGGGAGGGGGAGGATGGAGAGGCATACAGCTTGGGGGAGGGGGTGGATGGAGAGGGGCGAAGCCCAGGAAGGGGGGAGGATGGGGAGGGGTATACTCTAGGGGAGGGAGAGGATGGCGAGGCATACAGTCCCAGAAGGGGGAGAATGGAGGGGGTAAAGCTCAGGATGGGAGGGAGGGGAGGGGTACAACCTAGGGGAGGGGGTAGGTGGGGGGGGCTTTCTGGAAGATGTGGATGGGGTGGCGTCCAGCCTAGGAGAGGGGGAGGATGAAGAAGGGTGCAGCCTGGTGGGGGGTGGATGGGGAGGCGTGCAGCCCAGGCACACCCAGTCCTGGCACTGCAGCTCACAGGACACCAGCCACCCCCCAGAGCCTAGCGGCCTCCTAGCTGCTCTGCAAGAAGAGATCTGGGTCAGTGGCCCAGTGGAAGAAACTGCATCTCAGTGGAGACTAGATGTCTCCCCAAGGTTGTTCACGAAGTGGGAGGCTGGAGGAAGCCCCAGGTCTTTGGGGCCCTGGTCTGATGCGTCTGGATGCCTCATGACTCCCCAGGTCCAAAGGAGCGTCCAAAGGTACGTGTGGCTTCGATGAAGTGTACGCCATCACAGCACTCCCCCCAGAGCCGAGTGAGTACCAGGTGGGGCTCCATGTTCTTTTTCTATCGTATAGACTGTACTCCAGCACACCAACACCAAAGCACACGAGTTCCCAACATCCAGCACACAAACAGCTTACACCGTACAGCGCTCACCCAACCCTGCTCTTCTCCACGTATAACCTACTCTTTCTCTCACACAGCATCCTCTGCACTCTTACACCCTTCCTCCCAGCTCTGCACCCCCAAGGGGAGTACAACCTTTCAGTCTTGGGCTCCTTCCTTCCCTCCTCCTCCTCCGTGGCCCTCTCCCACTGCCCCCGCCCTCCCCCTCTGTCTGTAGTCTCTGAGCGACTCCTAGCTGGGCCCCTCTCCCTGAGTCTCCTTCTCTCTTCCCTTCACACAGTGGGAGACTTGAGGGCTACACATCTGGGCAGCTCCCGGCAGCTCCCACTGTATCTGCCCCTGGGGTTCAAGGGGGCTGGGGGCTTTAGAGGAAGGGAAGCAGCAGCTGGCAGTTACTCAGAGCCTCACATTCCCTCTGCTCAAGCCACCCCCTTCCCCCTTCCCATTCCAGGCTGAGTCATCCCACATCTGGAGCCTCCGGCACATCTGGAAGGGCTGAAGCCTGTGCAGGCAGCTCCACGTCGACACCCCTCCCCTAGACTCCACTCTGCCCCCTTCCCTTTTAGCAGCTGGAGCCTAGCTTCTCGGCCCTCACAGGGGCCAGGCCCCTGGTCACCTAGCAGGCAGGCACTCCAGTGCCAGCCTTGGGGGCCAGGGCATCTATTGCCCACAGGGCCACTCCCTAGTAGCCCAGACCACTCAGTGCCCATCTCAGTGGGCAGCCTTAGGGGAAGCTGAAGCTCAGGGCTGAGGGAGGCAGACAAGCTGGGCAGGAGGAGGCAGCGGTTTGGCCCAGCAGGCAGAGGGAGTTTATCCTGGCACTGGGCCCTCAAGCCAAACATCCTCCACTAACCTCGTGGACACTTCAAAGCCCACAGGGAAGGGGCCTTTTGGTAGAGGAAACCTGCAGTCCCTGGCAGCTGGACTGCCTACCTCTGGGCACAGGACCACCCTGTCCCACTTGGCAGCCCAGGCTCAGGGAGGGCAGAGTAATCCAGGACTGTTCTACCCACCCCCAACCCCATCCCTCTCATCCAACCCCTTCAGTGCTGCAGAGAGGAAACCAAGGTGAGAGGGTGGAGCTTTGCCATGGAGATGGGCAGAGCTGGCATCAAGACTTAGCCCCTAGCACAGGGCACCTTCCCAAACTTGCCCCAGTCCTCTCCTGGCCCCCCCAGGCAGGGGAGGCTGGTGGGAGGACACTCACGTTGCCTGTGCCTCCGTTTTTCAGCCACAGGCGGGAAAGAAGAATGCGTGCGATATTGTGGGGGCACTCACAGCAACCCCCAGACCCGCTTGTCCAGCAAAGGGCCTCTCCACCTGGGCGAAGGAAGGACTAAAGTGGGCAGGGGGCTTGGGGCTGGAAGAAGAAGGAAGCTTAGGAAAATAGAAGCTGAAATGGAGTCTGGGCAGGCGAGAACTGGGCTGCAAGCCATGGGACCTCTCTCCAGGGACAGCAGGGGCCTGAGGAGGAAGAGGGGCCGAGAGGCGCTAACAAGGGAGGGAGGAGGTGCTAACAGGGCCACTGGGGTGAGGGGGATCCTGGAGCCAGCCCCTCAAAGGCTGGCCTGGAAATAAGGAAGTTGGGTGGTTTCAGGAATTGAGTGGGGGCTGCCACATCGACACAGAGGCCAGCCCCAACTCCAGGCTAGGGTGGTGTGCACACACATGTGCACATACATGTGTACACACACACAGACACACGTGCACATGTACACAGGAGTGCATGCACACACTGGAGCCAAGTCTGGCCTCAGCTGAGAGCCAGATGATGTGGCTGCTTAAAGGAGCTCTGCCCTGCCCGTGCGGGCTCACATCCATTCTTTGCCTCACCCCTACCAGGTGATCAGCTTCCAGATGTCCTGCCCACTCCCCCCCCGCCTCGCTTTATTTAGCCTGAGCTCCCAGACCATTTAGACCTCACTTCAATTTTTTTTTTTCAATATGCCCAACCCACAGAGGAGCTACCCTTTCCACTGGCCACCTCCAGCACCTTTGAGACTGGGAAGTTCTTCTGAAGTCTAACCATAATCCCCGTAACATCTGGATCTGCGATCAAGGAATCCACAAACAGGGTGGGGTAGGTCCCTCCTGTAAGGACCCACCAAAAACAGAGCTAGAAGGCAGGGGGTCCCTGGGAATCCAAATTCCTTTCGTCCCAACCCTCTGATTGCAGGGACCTCTCAAAGAGTGAAGAGTGAGGGTGGGGATGGGAGTGGGGCTGAGAGGGGGGAAGGGCCAGGGGAGCCTCAGGGAGGAGGAGTCCCAGAGCGAGGGGGCCAGGGAGCTCTTAAGCCCCTAGCCCTGGCCTAGGCTCAGCCTCTGCCTCCTGAGTTGTGGTGGCTCGGGCCTACCCCACTCCAGAGAGCCAAATCTCATCAGCAAAATCTTCCCCAGCTCTCCCCCCATTCCCCCCATCCTACCTCTTTGAGGTGTTTCCCTCCCCACCCCTGGCCTGTGCCCCGGAAACCTACGCTTTGGAAGGATAATGGCTCCCAAATGCCGTTTTTGTCTCTGTTAAGCCACGGGGAAGGTGAGCATTAGTCAGGCTGCTCCAACCCACTCGTTAGGATAATAAGATCCCTGCACCGTTAATTGTCAGGTGGCCTCCACCATCCTGGCTCACAGACTGATGGTCCAGACCTGGGGTCAACTCCAGAAGTCATCTCCTCCACCCCTAGGCCTATCACCCTGAGAATGAATGAAGGGCTTGTGGGCTTTAATTTCCAAAGGAATGCCAGGAAGGAGACTGAGGCCCTTGTCCCATGAGACCAAGAATTCCTACTGGGGACCTAACCTGCATCCTGTCTCATCCTAGAAGGTGGAGAGTAAGCCAAGTATCCCTCTTAGGAGTTGCTCAATCTGTAGGAAGCCATCTTACTCACTTGGGGTGTATGCACAAGCTCCTGAGTGTGCTGGGGAGGTGGGGAGGGAAACAAGATAGGGGACTCTTCAAACCACAGTTGGTGGAGATGGGGAGCCCAGTCAGTTCAGGATACTCTTGCAACAGAAAGCCCCTACCTAGGACTTTGGAAATTCATCCCCTATCATCTTAGAGAAAGCTGGCCCCTGATTCTGGGTGGCCCCTACCTAGGACTTTAGAAATTCATCCCCTATCCTTTTAGAGAAAGCTGGCCCCTGACTCTGGGTGGCCCCTAACCAGCTTCAATTCAGTGACAACAGAGCCAGTATTTACTTGGAACAAAGCACCATGGGGAAATGAAAGCTGAATCAGAACTAGGCCACCCCCGCAGCCTGGTGGGAACATTAGGACATGTACACACATCTTCACAGGAAGAGGGCCAAGAGCCATCAGGGAGGTCCAGAGAAAAGGCCTGGGTAGGGGTGAGCAGAGAGGACAATCACTTCTTGTAGGAAGATTCAAGCCCAGGAAGGCTTTCTGGAGGAGGTGGTATTTGACCTGAGCCTGGAAGGATGGTGTCTTAGTCATCTAATGTTGCCATAACAGAATTACTACAAGTGGATGGCTTTAACAAAGAAAATTATTTCCTCACAGTAAAGTAGGCTAAAAGTCCAAATTCAGGACATCAGCTCCAGGGGAAGACATTCTCTCTCTGTTGGCCTTCTCATCAATGTTCCTCCGGACTAGGAGCTTCTTCACACAGGGATCCTGAGTCCAAAGGATGCACTCTGCTCCGGGTGCTTCTTTCTTGGTGGTATGGGGTCCCCAACTCTCTGCTTGCTTCCCTTTCCTTTTATCTCTTGAGAGAGAAAAGGTGGTGCGGGCCACACCCCAGGGAAGCTCCCTTTACCTTGGATCGGGAAGGTGACCTGAGTATGGGTGGTGTTAGAATCCCATCCTAATCTTCTCTACATAAAATTACAATCACAAAACGGAGGACAACCACACAATACTAGGAATCATGGCCTAGACAAGTTGATACATATTTTTTGGGGGACACAATTCAATCCATGACAGATGGGTAAGAATTTGTTAGGTTTCCAGGAAGGGAGTGGGGAAGGGTGTTCCAGGATGGAAGCAGAAAGGGCAGGGTGTGTGGCTGGAGAACATGGTGGGAGGAGATGGCCAGCACACTGGAAGAGCAGGTGGGGGCTGGGTTATGAAGGACCCTGGAGGTACCCTGAGATTAGACTTTATTCATTCAGAAGTGGGAAAGCTCTGGAATTTAGGAGCAAGAGGGTTACATATCCCAACTGGGACAGTAGGAAGACCAGGATAGAGGCCTCACTGGAGGCCATTGTGATATCCTGGTGAGCTATGCTGCACCATGCAGTGGCAGTGGAAATGAGGTGAGGGGACACTTGTGACACACACAGTCCCTACTCCGCATGAGCCCTCAGCTCTGTGAGGCAGATGCAGGAAGTGCCCCACAGGCAAAGGGGGCATAGAAAGGGTGGGGGGTCAAATCAGGAGTATCAGGGATTAACAGTTGTCCCTACCCCTCGCTCAAATCTCCAGTCCCAGGTCCACCTAGAGTCTAGCCCCCATCACATCTGGTCTCCTGTGGCCCTTCTAAGAAGAGTAGTCAGTGCCAGGTTGGCCTCCCAAACTTGGTCACGGGGCCCAGCCCTCTCGGACCTGGCCTTTAGGCAGGACCCAGAACGTTTAATGGCCAGCAGGGGGAGATAGTGAGCAGGGCACGCGTGGACTTGGAGCTAGACTCCTGGAGCCCATTCAGAGCGGCCAAGAGCAGTCCTCAGAGGAAAGCAAGACACTGAATTCTTTGGCACCTCACCCTGCCTCTATATGAGATGGAGAGAAGGAACTTGGGGCCCTTCTCCTATTCCAGGAATGAAGATAGCTAACATTTATTTAGTGTTACTGTATGGCAGCCTCGAGCAGCTTGTTTAATCCTCACAATAGCCCTATGTGATGTGGGAGGTACTACCATTTACCCTCATTTCACAGATGAGGAACCTGAGGCACAGAGAAGCTTAGTTTCTAGTTTAAGCTCACACAGCACTATGTAATAAATGGCACACATTCCAACATGACACTATGCTGCTCCCACAGGCAGAGCTGGGCTAGAGCAGAGGGTTCATTGCTAGCATCTGTGTCCACGTCACAGCATGGGGGTGGGAGGGTGCTGAATGCAACACAGCCCAGCCTGGCTCCACCCCCTCACCCAGGGCACCCACCCCAACCCCCAGTGAGATACTCTTCCATCCATCTGGAGCAGGGGCTCCCCAGGGCTGAGTGTTTCAGAGTTCCCCCCCAAAACCTGAGCCCTCAGACTTCTTGCCTTTTGAGGTGCATGGCACCTCTGAGACTGTGCTGGTGTGAGGTCTCCAGACCTGCATGGTTCTGGTCCTGCCCCTGCCCCTCACACTCTGTGTGACTTGGCCTTCTCCACCCCTTGGGGCTCCTGTTGGCTTCCCTAAGAAGGAGGCGGGTGGACCAGATGACCTCGAGGCCCTTCCAGTGGAGACCCTGGCTGATGCATGGACAATCAGTTCTTTCTTTAGTGAATGGGCCTGGGGAGGGCAGTGAGCGGGTTCGAAGACGTTTCAACTTTGCTGCTCTGGGGGAACACCAGCTGGAATTTAGTATGGAATCTGGAAGGACCCACCGCCTGCAGGCCTCTGGGTCTCCCTGCCTGAGTCCCTGCAGGCCTGAGTACACACGTGCATGCACGCACACACACACACGCACACACACACTTCCCTCCCGTCTCCCACTGCCAGACTAAAAATTGAACAGAAGATGTGTGTCCCCATCCAGGACCCACTTGAGCCACCCACCCTCCTTCCCCTAGACAAGAACAGCCCCTTCTTTGCCCTCTCCATTGTACCACCTGACCTCACCCATCAAGAATGTTGGGGCCTCTGAAGCCATGATGGATGCTGACAACAGGGTCTGGTGTTCTTGGCCTGAGCTGGAACCACCCTCCTCCAGGCTCCCACTCCCTTCCCACCTACAAGAAGGAACATAGAAGGGCAGTTGGGTGGCATGAACAAAACTGGGAACCCAGAAGCAGGTTTCAGGGGTCCTTTGGACTCTGCCCCATGAGCCAAGTGTTGGGGACCTCACTTTCTCCATTAGGAAGACATGGGGGTGGGGGCGGGCAGTGTAGTAGCTGCTTTCAAGCATTTTTTCCTATGACATTTTAGGGATGTGGTTGAGGCTGCCAGATTCAGCAAATAAAAATACAGAACACCCATTAAATTTGAAGTTCAAAGAGAAAACAAATAAATTGTAGTATAATATGTTCCAAATGGAGTCCCTGGGTGGCACAAACAGTTAAGCACTCAACTACTAGCTGAAAAGTTATCAGTTCGAACGCACCCAGAGGCGCCTCAGAAGAAAGGTGTGACAATCTACTTTTGAAAAAATCAACACTGAAAACCCTTTGGAGCACAGTTCTACTCTGCACACATGGGGTTTTCATGAGTTGGAATCGATTCAACGGCAACTGACAGTACTGGTATGTCCCAGATATTGCATGGGACATACTTATACTAAAAAAAAAAAAAATTATTCATTGACCTGAAATTGAAATTTAATTGGCCATCCTATATTTTGTCTGGCAACTGTAGATCTGGGTCAGGTGGATGCCAGTGACTTGGAGGGGAACAATGCCAGCCTCCTTCCTGTCCTCTGGCCCTCCTCAGGACGCTGGTACCTGCCTGGTCCCTTCACCTCCTCAGCCCTCCCAGGCATGTCTGCCCCTCAAGCTTCCCCATGCACTTATCAGCACCCTCACTTCACTGCCCAGGATATACCCCTCCCCTAAACTCACCCAGTCCCCTCTCCCCTGCAGGGCTCAGCCTGGGCAGGGAGGCAGGAGGTGTGGAGGAGTTACTCCAGGCCTTGGGGTGCTGGTACAGGGGGGCCTGGGCAGGGGCAGGAGGGCCCTGGAAGCCCAAATCAGCAATGACTTCACAGAAGAGGAGGCGGTGTGGGTGCTGTTGGAGAAGTCCCCAGCACTCTCTGGACTAGGTCCCCTTGGCAGTCAGGCAGACTGAGTCCAGGGCCAATTGTAAGCAGAGAAGGGAAGCGATGCCCCCCAACCTCCAATCCCGTCTCCAAAGCCCAGAGTCACCAACATAAGGGTTTGGGGGACAGCAACGGTGAAGAGAGGGGATTCTCTGTGGCCAGACCCCAATTCCATTTGGATCAGGAGGCTAGAAGAATTTGTCCTTTAGGGCCAAAAAGGACCCAGAAGCAATGAGAAACAGACAGGGAAAGAGAGGGGGAAAGAGACCAGGAGAGTTAGTGAGAAACAGACATGGAGATGGGAGACCCAGGACCAAGCTAGAGCCAAGGGAAATGGAAACAGAGAAAGAGAAAAATGGGGAGGAAAACAGACTTCTGGACGACTGACAGAAACAAGTTCACAGAGAGAGGAGAAACAGCCAGGAAAACAGACACAGAAACTGAGAACTCTGTGGAGACAGAGACGGGGAGAGACATGGAGAGGTTAAGTATATCATAACTGAGAAAGACAGGGAGAAGGAGAGACAGAAAAAGAAGAGAAGCCGAGAAAGACCGCATTTGTCTCACATTAGAAAGTTGGGGCTATTTTTCAGGGGCCAAGTCAGATGCAGAAGGAGGTATCGCAGAAGACGCCTTAACAGCCTCAGAACTGAGCCTCCCGTTGCGCCCTCCCCTTCCCCCAGGCCCGGAGCAGTCCCCGCTCCCGCCACCCACTACCGCCAGAGCATCCCCGTTTCGTCCCCCTCCCAGGGGTCCGGGCTCCGTCTCTCATCTCTGGCTGAGTCTCCACACGTCTCATCTATGTCTGCGCGTCTGGCTCTCGCCCTGAGCCTATCACCCACCTAGACGGCCTAGCACCCCTATCTCTAGCCATCTCCCCGGCGGGAGCTCGGAGACACCCAGCCCCAGGTTCCAGCACAGGCTCCTAACTCCCTGGGGAGTCCCGCATTGAGCCATGCTGCCCCCTGCCGGCAGGATCTGGTAAGCACCGTGTGCCTCGAGGACTGGGGCGCTGCAGCGGCCGCTGAGCCGGAATCCCGCCCTTCCCAGTAGAAACTGTCTCCGCGGGGTCTTTCCAGGAATCCGGATGGGCCGGCTCTCCGGCTCCCGAGCTCGCCTGGCCGCCGCCGCTCTGCCCCGTCTGCGGACCTGGGCTGGGGTGGGGAGGGCCAAGTCTGAACCACGCAGCCTTAATTTATCCACCAGTCAAATGGAGGAAAAGTACCCACACCCCTTAGGATTGCGAGTGGGGTGGGCTGAGCTAGGGGCACAAATGTTCCAACGCTGTGTTCTTGGTCCTTCTTTCCCATATCTGGAAACCTCAGAGCACCTTGAAATCAACCGGGCCGCCCTCTCTCTCCCCTCCTTCTTGGTTAGAAAAACAACGGGTGACACCCTCAATATGTCCCCTCACAATCCTCCCCAGGGCCTTGGCCTCCCTTCTCCATTCACCTCTGCCACCTCCCCACCCTCCCCCCCAGAAGTCCAGGTGAGAAGGAACCGCTGGTTGGTCCAGCCCCCTCTGCCTGTAACACCTTCCATCCCCTGCCACGCGCCAAACCCTTCCCTAAAACTGGGACCACTTAAGGGCAAGAGCTGAGGGTTAGGAAGGAGTAGCTCAGCAGTCTTCAACTGACTCCACAATTTTATCAGTTAATCTCTTCTAATTCTCAAAACCCAACCAAGAGCCCTCCCCCTCCTCTTCCTCTCGGCGTCTCAAGCTCAGCCTATTCTGGGTGCAAAGCTCCGCCCCACACCGAGGCGGGGCCCCATAGGTGGAGAGAAGTGGGAGAGGTCGCGGCCCCGCCTCTGCTTTCCTTCCCATACACACCAAAGCTCTGTGACCCGCATGTCAGCATGTCGGACCCCTGGGTCGCATGCCTCCCACCCACCTTGCTGCTCAGTCTTCTGGCAGGCCTCCAACAGGTAAGGGCTTGACAGGTAAGGTTGATGAATTGTTGGGGCCCTACACTTCTGGGTCAGGGACCTGCTTCTGGAGCCTGGGTCACCTCCTTCCATTGTCAGGATTTCCTCCTGACCGCATGCAATTGGCAACTTCCTTTCTCTTTAGCCATAGAGGTGGGGGCGGTGGAGGGCCTCCCTGAGAATGTCTGGGTTCCTTCCACCCTGGAGGGATTGGGGAGTCTGGTCTGGTCCCTGCCCACCACCCACCTGGGCACCCAATTCCTCCCTGTGGTTCAGGACTTTGACCCCCATGTTAGTCTTGGCATGTCCTTGGCGCCCCTTCCCACCTGCGTCAGAAAGTGGGGACCTGAGGTCTGGAGGTCTCGGCCAGCCTTCTCCCTAGCTCTCTGTTCTTCCAGTGCTGGGTGACCTTGGAGGAAGTCCCAGCCCTCTCTGTAACCTTGCTTCTCTGCTTGTACCACTCC
The DNA here is from genome assembly GCF_024166365.1 of Elephas maximus indicus. Lineage (NCBI taxonomy): Eukaryota > Metazoa > Chordata > Mammalia > Proboscidea > Elephantidae > Elephas > Elephas maximus. The sequence goes on along the minus strand of NC_064837.1, from coordinate 43,365,248 downwards.
TTTGTCCTTCTGTTGGAGTGGAAGTAGGATTCCTGCCCGGGGTAGGATATGATCTGGCAGGAAACCCCGGTGGTGTAATGGTTAAGTGCTATGGCTGCTAACCAAAAGGTCGGCAGTTCGAATCCTCCAGGTGCTCCTCGGAAACTCTACAGGGCAGTTCTACCCTGTCCTATAGGGCCACTATGAGTCGGAATCAACTTGACGGTAGTGGGTGGGTTGGGCCTGACCCCAAGGTTCAGGTGACCTCTGAAATCTGCTTCTGGACTGTGGCGGGAGGCAGTGTTTGGATACTCCCTCCTTGCCCTGCCACATTCCTCACGAAAAAAAACAATCTAAGAGTGACGAGGGAGATCCATCCAGTTCTGGAATGGGAGATGATCTTGGAAACGAGATGAGTCTAGAACACTGATTTTTAACTTCTGTTTGAGAATCTGAGGGAAGTCCTGGCCCTTCTGAGAGTGGGGTAGTCACATGGCTCTGTTGCACTTTCAGAGGGATTCTGACCCTGAAGTCCACCCCTGGATCCAGGTTACCATCTCCTACTCCAAACCAAAAAACCAAACCCGTTGTCCTTGAATTGATTCTGACTCATAGTGACCCTATAGGATGGAGTAGAACTACCCACATAGGGTTCCCAAGGCTGTAAATCTTTATGGAAGCAGACTGCCACATCTTTCTCCCGCGGAGCAACTGTTGGGTTCAAACAGCCAACCTTTCCGTTGGCAGCTGAGTGCTTAACCACTGTCCCAGCAGTGCTCCTTCTCCCACTGCAGAAAGCTTAATGTTCCTACCCGATCACTGGGCAATCAGTGCCAGGCTGTGGGCTGCGAATCCCTGGGTTGATTTCTCCCAACAACCCCAGTGGGCTAGGTGCTGCAAGGGCCTCCAGGTCACCTGCTAGTAAGTTGAGGTTGCCCAAGATCACCCCGACACTTGATAAAACTCAAGCTCTGAATCACCCCAGATAAGACCAAACCCAAAACAAACAAACCAGTTGCCATATTGTGTCAATTCCAACTCATGGCGACCCCATGTGTTTCAGAGTAGAACTGTGCTCCATAGAGTTTGCAGGGGCTGCCTTTTCAGAAGCAGATCTCTAGGTCTTTCTTCCAAGGCACCTCTGGGTGGATTTGAACCACCAACCTTTCAGTTAGTAGCCCAGCGCTTAGTTGTTTATTCTACCCAGGAACTCCTCAGACAAGACTGCCCCCTGGTTAAAATGGAGCGAGAATCTGAGAGCTCCTCCCCCGACCTCAATAGGAACTTGGACTAATTTATAAAACCTGTTAATTACTGGTCATCTGTCAGTTGGGGGCCAAGAGAAGGAGGAGAGATGGAGTTTTGGGATCTGAAGGTGGGTGTCTCTGAGTGCCTGGGCCCCTCGGTTTGTCCCCACCTCTGCAGTCACCCTGTGTACCGTGTGACTTGGGAGGCTGTCACCCTCTCTGGACCAACCTTGCAGACTTCATTCCTGCCACTGTCCCCACTAGCCAAGCCTTGTGAGAAGGAGGCACTTGACCTGTGACTGAGCATGGAAAAGGGGAATCACCCCAACTATTGTTGGCCGTCATTCATGCTCTTCAAGTAGTCTTAACTTCAGCAGTACTCTTAACTTTAATTATCAGTGAATGCTCTTCCATTCCCTCTGCAAGTATGTATTTATTGAATGTTGGGTATTCAACAGTGATACAACAGACAAAAATTCTTGCCCCGGTGGAGTTTACAGTCTACTGGGGAGGCAGACAATTAACAACATAAAGTAAAAATATGTGGTATGTTAGATGTTGATAAGAGCTATGGAGAAACATAAAGCACAGTAAGTCATTTTAAATAGGGTAGTTCAAGAAGGAGATGAAGGAGCCTGCCTTGCAGATACCTGGGGGAGGAATGTTCGAAGCTGAGGCTCTTACGCAAAATGACTGTTAATTAGTTAACTTCTGTAACGATGCCCTGGACGGTTTGCAGAGCTAGTGCATAAGAGGATGGAAGGAAAGGAGGAGCTGGTTCAGGAGAGGAAAGTCTGGCAGCTTCACTGAGCAAGGAGCCCTCAGGCAGGGATCTGAGGGATGAATGGTGTTCAACAGATCAGAAGAGGGCCTGCCTATGCACACAGGTGTGAAACAGCCAGGTGTGTTCAGGGAACTCCCAGTGCGTCTGAGTGCAAGAGGGCGAGCAAGGGAAACAACTGAAATGTCTGTCAACGGATGCGTGGATAAGCAGAATATGGTATATCCATACAATGGAATACTACTCAGCCATTAAAAAAAAAAAAACAAACCTGTTGCCGTCCAGTCGAATCCAACTCATAGCGACCCTATAGGACAGAGTGGAACTGCCCCATAGGGTTTCCAAGGAGTGCCTGGTGCTCTAGCTCTTAACCACTACACCACCAGGGTTTCCGAAACCGTGTCGTAAGTGGGATTGAACCCATGCCTCCATTTGGAGACCAGAAACCCTGAGCACGGGAAGAGAAACCTTGAGCCTGGTGCCCTAAATCACTGGACCATCCTGACACTACACGTAATCCTTATTCATTCCATAGAGAAATGAAATCCTGATGCATGCCACACATGGATGAACCTTGAAAACATCATGCTGAGCGAAATAAGTCAGTTGCAAAAGGACATACATTGTGTGATCTCACTTCTATGAAATAAGCAAATATATGGAAGCCAAAGATTATTAGTGGTTACCAGGTGTGGAAGGGTGGGGAAAAGGGAGCTCATGCTTGTTATTGTTGTTAGTTGCCTTCAAGTCAATTTTGACTCATGGCGACCCCATATTTATGTCAATGGTGGAATGATTTGGACAAGGACAGTGAGAATGCGTGCATAACTTGAAACATACCATCAGTGTCACTGCATTGTACATGTGGAAATTTTTGAGATGGCATATGTTTTGTTATGTATTTTTTCACCACAATAAAAAAAGGTTTTTATAAATAAAATACAAATTTAAAAAGAAGGTGAGCTGGACTAGGGTAAGAGAAGGGGGGGGCTGATGGCACAGATTTGTGGGATGGTAATTGAGATGTGACACTGGGAAGAGGAGTCAGGGACACCAGGGCAAGGAACCAGGCTTATTGTAGTCAGTTCCCAGAGAGGTGCATGACCACCACGCAGGGCCACACGGGAGTGCGGCAGGGCACAGAGCAACCACAGGGGGAAGAGAAAGAGAACTGTGAGCAGCTGTCTTTACTGGGGTTTCAGGGTGAGATTAACCTGTCTGTGGTTGGCTTGCTGCCTTTTTAAAACTTGTGCCTGGGGGTAGTGGTATGAACTCCCCAGGGGATTATCAAATGGGACCAAATGGTGCTCCAGGGGGGAGGTGTCTGAAATTAGGGCAGAGGGCAAGGGCCTGCTGTACAGGCTGAGCTCTAAAGGCTTGAGCTCAGAATGTTGGAGCATCAAAGATTTAAATCCTTTAATGCAGGGGCTAAGGCTGGTTGCAATGAGCCCTGATGTGCAGTGGCTAAGCACTTGGCTGCTAACCTAAAGGATGGCGGTTCAAACCCACCAGCCACCCTGAGGGAGAAAGATGAGGCAGTCTGCTTCCGTAAAGATTAGAGCCTTGGAAACCCTATAGGGCAGTTCTACTCTGCCCTATAGGGTCGCTATGAGTCTAAATCAACTCTACAGCAATGGGGATTGGGGGTCTGTAGCCCCGGGAGCCACTGCAAGGGGTTTTCAGCAAGGTCGTGAGGTGATCAGATCAGATTTGAGTTGTAGGTAGAGGCCTCTTGCCCAGCGTCAGAAGTGACTTGGGGTGGGGTGAGGAGAGCTGCTGGTGTCGAGGACCGCAGACACGTCAGGGGCATGGAAAGGAAAAGGTGGATTGGAAGGGTGGGGATGAGAGAATGTGGTGTATTGGGTGGGGGTGAGAGAGGAAGAAGATCTGGGGGCCAGGTGTCAGCTGGGGGCCAGCTGCATAGCCTGGGGCTCCAATTATTGACCTGGGAAACATGGTGCTGTGAGCAAGGGAGCAGGTCCCGTTGGATACCTGCTTGCTGCGAGGTACCTATGCAGCATCTGGGAGGAGACCCTGACCCCCTGACCCCTGACCTCTGCCTCTTTTCTTCCTCAGGCTGCAGCCAAATGTGGTCTCTTCTTGTAAGTCTGGGGTTTGGGCTGTAACTTCTGATATGGGGGGGTGGGGAGAGGACAGCCCAAATCACATTCTCCCTGCCTTGGCGGGAGCCCAGAGACACCTCGTCCATCATCCTCAGCCACTCCCATTCTAGCCAGAAGCCATGTCCCACCCCCCCCACCCCTCCCAGAGAAGAAGATTCTACCCCATCCCTCCTTCCACCAACCAACCCAAGGGGAGCTTCACACTTGTGAGCAGGTCTGAAGCCAAATCCCAGCCCTTGGTCCTACAGTCTTAGGCCAGCTCCTCTCTGAGGGTCACCGTGGGGTTGGTGGGGGAGAGAGCAAACAGCCTGTCCTGATCCTAATGTAGAAATATTAAGAAGCCAGAGCACAGTGAGTGCCTGAGCCTCTCGTTTGTCCCCAGCTCTACAGTCACCCCTATGTGCTGTGTGACTTGGGAGACTCTCACCCTCTGTTGGGAGGGGGCTATCACTGGGCAGAAAAGTGTTTCCGTTAATTCAGCAATGGGTGCTCCCAAAACAAACACCTTCTCCTTTCCCATCTCTTCCTCCATGAGCACTTGCAAGCTGGTTCCTGGACCCTCTGCACAGCTCCCCTCTCTACAACTGCTAAGAGTCAAATAAGTGATGTCATATTCACGACAGGACTCAATCCCCACATCTGTCCAGTGAGGTCAACAGGACGTTGATTGTACCCATTTTTTAGATGAGAAAAGGAAGGCCCAGTAAAGAGCAGTAACTTGTCCGAGTGCACAAGGCCAGTGGTGACGTGAGCCTGAGTCCTGGTCCCAGGTTCTTCCCATTGAGCTCCGTGGGGCTCCACTCCCTGCCCCCCGCCCCTCGCCCCGCCACTAGGGGCACTCGTGCTTTGCATGTATGGGTATGTTTTGGGGAGGCTAGGATCCTTCTCCCACTCCACCTTGGTGCCAAAGTCTCCTCTCTGCCTCCCTCTCCACCCCCAGCACCTGCCCTGAAGGATTCAAATGCTGTGGGGACAGCTGTTGCCAAGAGTATGAGATCTTCTCCAACCCCTTGAGGTGAGCCCAGGGCCAGTTCCTCTGGGCCCAGGCCAGGAGTCCACACAGAACGTGGCTGGACATGCTGCTGAAGGGGTGGGTACCGGTGGAGGGAGGGAGGGGCGGTGGGGGCGGCCCAGGGACCTGGGCTGATGGTGGTAGTTCCCCACCCCAGGATCTTCAGCATCATCTTCCTCATGGTCCTGCTCTTCCTGTCCATCTGTGGCCTGGCCAAGCACTTCTGTGGGAACTGCAGAAAGGCAGAGCACGGCCCTCCGACGGAGCACCAGGGGCCCTCAGCACTGCCCTCCAGCGACCCCCCAGAGCGGGCCAGGGCACTCACCTCTGAGCCCCCGCCTCCCTACAGCGAGGTGGGTGTCTCTGACCCCATCCCCACTCTGTGCTCCCATCTAGTATCCACATTTTTAGAGGAACAAGGCAGAGCGGGGCCTCACTCACCCTAGGCCTCAGGACCCTGGCAGCATTGGGTCACCATCTCCCTGGTAAACATGCCAGAGCCCCAAACTGGGTGATGTGGCCAGTGCTGGGGCCTAAAAAGACTCTTGAGTTCTCTCTTTTCCCTGCAGATTATTCGGATGCCTGTCTTGGGCCTGCTCCCTGCAGATCCACCCCCTCCCTACAGCTTGAGGCCTGAAGAACCTCCTGCTGTCCGGAGAGGCATCGACAACCCAGCTTTCTGAGCTGTCTTCTCCCAATGCCTCCTGGGCCAGACTCCTGGGACCCCTGGAATGCCTCCCAGCCATCCTGCCATGTCTCTGGTCATTCTTGGGCTTAACTTATTGCTCTTCCTGCCCCTGTTCCACCCAACTGCCTCTCTTGTCCTCAAGACTGGGCTGGAACGACAATGCCCCTTTCCATCCCCCCCTCCACTGCCCCAGGTACAGCGTGCCAGGAAGAAAATGCCAACAGTTGGAGATGTCCTACAGTGGAAAGGGTGCCGTGAGGGGTAGAGAGATTCCAGTGCTGGAGGTACATGGTCTCAATGGGACACCCAGCCCTGAAAAGTTCCAGAGGGCACTTTTCACTGGTGGGAGATTGGCCTGGATGTGTTCTGAGCCACCTCCCAATTCTACTTGGATGGAGAAGGCCCCATTGTACCTGCCTTGATGCATGCACAAACATTCTCACTAAATGTCAGCTGACTGTTACCATGAGTCTGCCTCTGTGTTGGGCGGTGAGCAGGGAAGTGAGCCCAGGCCCTGCCATGGGTGTGTGAGGAGGGAGGTCACCGCACCCAAATCCCACCATTGATGAACCCTCCAGGGGTACTTTGACAATGTCCCTGGAGGACTGTACATTCAAGGACCCCCTCAGGGAGAGGGTCTTTGCACAAGCTTTGACCTCTCCTTCCTTGAGTGCTTAAGAGCCTGGAAACAGGGTGGCCATAAACTGTCTATGGGCATCCCACCCCATCTTCCCACTGCCTTCCCTGGGAGACCTGGGGCCCGACTCCCTGATTCTCTTATTGTGATTTGGGTGAGAAGTTGTGGGGAGCCAGGAAAGGTGGAGGGACAGAGACTGGGAAGAACCTGCTGCAGGATGTGGGGGTGGGGAGGAGGTCAAGGTGAGGGAGTGGGTGGGGTGGGCATCTGCAGGGTGGGGCCTCTGGAGACCTTGCCCAGCCTGACCTGGAATCTCCTGGAGGGAGGAGAGGAGGTGGCAGGTCCTGCCCTTCTCATCCAGGCCTGATAAGGTCTGGGACACTGCCACCTTGGACTCTGTGGGAGTTAACCACTGAAGAAGAAAGGAGCATGCACCGTTGTAGAGCAGGAGGGTTTTTGCCAGGCATTAGGCCCCGGGGGGCTGGATCTGGAAGCCTGGCATGGGTCATGCAGAGTGAGAGAGACCCCCTGGGCCAGTGTGTGCCCTCACACCTGCTTAGGAGCCTGAGGCCTGAGCTGGACCAAGCTTGAAGTCAGGCGGAGGTGGGCTCCTTCACCTGGTACCTTGCCTTTGCTCTGCTCCCTGCAACCCCGTGATGCTGGCCTGCTCTCTAGGCAGAGGGTACAGCATCAATACTGGTCAAATCTCCTAGGATAGGAGGTAGAACTGCTCTGGGGTGCTGGCATGGGGGCCTCCTCCATCACTCTCCCAGTAACAATCATCCTTGGGGCATCAGGGCCCAGGCAGGTGGCAGGGCTCGGGGTGGGGTGATGGCACAGGCAGCCCAAAGATGCCAGGACAGTGGCTGTCCTGGTGGAGGTTCCTGATGGAGATAGACCCAGAAGGGAGAGGCAGAAAGGGGTATGCATGGGAAAGTCACCCGTATGTCTCCCATAGCCCAGGAGGCCTAGGTGCTCCCCCTGGGCTCAGCCTGGTTCCCACGTCAGGTCAGGCTTGGAGCTGGGCACAAATGGCTAAGTATAGTGGGTGCCCACCCCTGAGGTCACCATATGCATGGGATTACTCCCAACCCCACCTCCAGGCTCCTCTGATGCCCCGCTGTCTTCGGAGGACAGGATGCCCCTTATTTAGGCTCTGAGAAGGGCGTGCTCTCAGTACCTAAGGGGGCTCCACCCCCATTAGTATGAGAGATTTTCAGAGGCCAGGGAGTGGTGGAAAACCTGAATCACAAGCGGATTGCCCCCACTTCACCCGAGCTGCACGGCTTGTCAACCCCCTGAAGCTCTGGATAGCGTTTCCTGCCCAGCATCTTCTCTCTGAGGACCCTCATTGAGAACCTTCACACTGCAAAAGGTCAGGTCCCTCTCAGACTTCTCCAGGTCAGAAGGACCTCCCTCTCTAGGGTAGGTGGTGGTGGTGAGTGGATTGGGTCCACTTTTTTTTTATTGTGCTTTAAGTGAATGTTTACAAATTAAGTCAGTCCCTCATATAAAAATTTATATACACCTAGCTGCTTTCTGTCTAATGAGATAGCACACTCCTCTCCACCTTGTATTTCCATGTCCATTCAGCCAGCTTCTGTCCCCCTCTGCCTTCTCATCTCCCCTCCAGACAGGAGCTGCCCACATAGTCTCATGTGTCTCCTTGAGCCAAGAAACTCACTCCTCACCAATGTCATTTTCTATTTTACAGTCCAGTCCAAGCCCTGTCTGAAGAGTTGGCTTTGGGAATGGTTCCTGTCTTGGGCTAACAGAAGGTCTGGGGACCATAACCTCCAGGGTCCTTCTAGTCTCAGTCAGACCATTAAGTCTGGTCTTTTTGTGAGAATTTGAGGTCTGCATCCCACTGCTCTCCTGCTCCTTCAGGGATTCTCTGTTGTGTTCTTTGTCATGGTAGTCATCAATTGCAGCTGGACACCATCTAGTTCTTCTGGTCTCAGGCTGGTGTAGTCTCTAATTTATGTGGCCCTTTCTGCCTCTCGGGTTCATAATTATCTTGTTTCTTTGGTGTTCTTCATTCTCCTTTGCTCCAGGTGGGTTGAGACCAATTGATACATCTTAGATGGCTGCTTGCTAGTGTTTAAGTGGGCCCACTTTTGACTGTGTCCACTCTGCTAGGCTAAGGACAGCCAAGAGTGGTGTGAACCTGGAGGTGTGCCAGACGAGGGGGCACCCTCCACGGAGGGCCAGGGAGCACCATGGGCAAGAGGCCCAAGACACAGTTTCCCACTTTCCTGGTTGCCCATGGAGAAGTCTGCCACTCTATCCAGAGTGTCTGGGGAAAAGACAAGACAAGGAAGTCACTACCGCCCAAAGAGGGAGAAACAAATCAACCCGAAGCCCAACACAGGGGATTCCTGAATTCAGATCTCTCCCACCTGAGGATGGGGATATGCCAGAGGAACTCCTTGAAGGATGGCATTGTACCCCCCACAGGGCCTGGTCCAGCGCTTGTCACAAAGAAGACAATCAAAAAAAGTGAGAAGGGCAGATGGATGGATGTGGAAGGAAGGAAGGTATCTTAGTCAGCTAGTGCTGCCATAACAGAAATACCACAAGTGGATGGCTTTAACAAAGAGAAATTTATTTTCTCACAGTCTAGTAGGTTACAAGTCCAAATTGAGAGTGCTGGCTCCGGGGAAAGGCTTTCTCTCTCTGCCAGCTCTGAGGGAAGGTCCTTGGCCTCAGTCTTCCCCTGGTCGAGGAGCTTCTCAAGTGCAGGGACCCCAGGTCCAAAGGATGCGCTCTGCTCCTGGTGCTACTTTCTGGGTGGTTTGAGGTCCCCAACTCTGGTTGCTTCCCTTTCGTTTTATCCCTTAAGAGATAAAATGTGGTATAGGTGACATCCCAGGGAAACTCCCTTTACATTGGATCAGGGAGGTGACCTGAGTAAGGGCAGTGTACAATCCCACCCTAATCCTCTCAACATAAAATTACAATCAAAAAATGGAGGACAACCACAGAATACTGGGGATTATGGCCTAACCAAGTTGACACATATATTTGGAGGACACAATTCAAGCCATGACAGAAGGATTGGTGATTCAGTGGAAAGAAGGAAGGGCGGGAGAGAATTGATTGATGGGTGGTTAGATGGATGGCTGAGTCAATGAATGGTTTGGTATTATTTTAAAATTGTAAGTGGATAAATACAGAAAGAAACCCTGGGTAGTGCAAAGAGTTAAACACCTGGCTACTCACTAAAAGATTGATGGTTCAAACCCACCCAGAGATGCCTTAGAAGAAAGGCCTGATGACCTGATTCCAGAAGTTCACAAGCTTGAAAACCCTCTGGAGTGTAGTTCTATTCTGCACACGTGGGGTCGCTATGTATCGGAATCGACTCAGTGGCAACTGTTTTTTTTTTTTTTTTTAATACACAAAAGCGCAGTGTGGCGGGAAATTCACCTTTGCGGTGTATGCTGTCAGATAATGAGATTCTCTGGCAAGAGAGGGCAGGAGTTACTGACAAGATATACTAGAATTGGCAGTAGGAGAATGAGCCGAGCACACAGGCGTAAGTGGAAGTTTTTCCTTCTGTCTCAGGGACTGGTGGGGGAGAGCAGAAGGAAGCTAAGGGGGCACTTTGTGTAGACATGGCTAGCTCCAGCTAGAGAACCCATTGCTGCTGCTGCTGTCACAGGCTAGCTCCAGCTAGAGAACCTGTTCCTGTTGCAGGCAAACACCTGTCCCAGTGGGTGATGGTGACTGGCAGGCCTTGGAGACTTGGCCATTACCTTCCTTTCATCAAAGATGACATGCTGTTGTTAGATGCCATCAAATTGATTTTGACTCATAGCAACCCAATATGACAGAGTAGAACTGCCCCATAGGATTTTCTAGGCTACAATCTTTACGGGAACCAAACTCATTGTCATCAAGGCAATTCCAATTCATAGCAATCCTGTAGGCTGCTAACTGAAAGGCCGGTGGTTCAAACCCACAAGCCACTCCACAGAAGAAAGATGTGTCAGTCTGTCTCTGTAAATATTATAGCCTTGGAAACCCTATGGGCCAGTTCTACTCTGTCCTACAGGGTTGCTATGAGCTGGAATTGACTCAACAGCAATGGGTTTTTTTTTGTTTGTTTGTTTGTTTAATCTATGGGAGCAGATCACCAGGTCTTTCTCCCACGAAGCAGCTGGCTAGGTTTGAATCACCAACTTTCAGATAGCAGCCAAGTGCTTAACCATTGTACCACCTGGGTTCCTCACAAAGGACATAAAACCTATTGCTGTCTAGTCGATTCCTACTCATAGCAACCCTATAGGACAGAATAGAACAGCCCCATAGGGTTTCCAAGGCTGTAATCTTTACGGAAACAGACTGCCACATCTTTCTCCCATGGAGCAGCTGGTGGGTTTGAATGGGCAACCTTAGGACCTTTAAATCCTCATCCCCTGCAGCAACGGAGGGGCTGGAGGAAAGTGGTCATCCCAAAGCTTGGTCTTGCTGGGAGCTGGGGGCAGAAATGTCTGATTCTATGGCTGTCCTGTTTGCTACTGGTGGGAGTAGAAATGGCATGAGCCTCCTGGAGGGCAATCTGGCAGTACCTATTCATGCCACAGATATTTACAAAGCTCCTACTATGTCTCAGGCATTATGCCTGCCTCTGGGTATTTGTTAAAATTTAAAATGCACATGACCCAGCAATTCCACTCCTAGGAATGAGCCTTTGGAAAAGCTCATACAAGTACTCAGGGAGATGCCCACAGGAGAATTGTAATGGGGAGAGGGAGACACTAGGAGGTAATTGAAAACACCCTAAAGGTCCATTGATGGGGCCGGTTAAATGAACCAGGTGCATCCGTACTGTGAGCGCTCTGCAGCTTTTAAAAAGAAAGATGTGGATTTGTAGGCACTGACTTGGCACAATGTCCATTATTTATCATGACAGAGAAAAGGCAAGTTGCAGAATAATAGCCTGTGATCTGAATTGGGAAATGTATACTCCACCATACATATTGTATTTTACATAATTTTTTCCTTTGCAAATGTATAGAAAAGATCTAGAAAGCTATGAATCAAGCCACTGGGGGTGAGATGTGGGGATGGAGGTGGCCACTTACAAGGCAGGATTTTACTTTGTATCCTTTGTCATAGTATTTTTTACAGTAAGCAAGCATTGCTTCCCGTAAATTTAAAAGAGAGGACAGATATTGTATGACTCCTCTTATATGACATATCTAGGATAGGCAACTGTAGAGAGACCAAAGTTCATTAGTGGTTACCAGGGGCAGGTAGGAGGGAGGGACTGATTGCTTAGATTACACGGAGCTTCTGTTAAGGGTGATGGGAAAATCTGGAAATGGATAATGGTGATGGTTGAACAATTCGATAAAAATAACTAGAGTCACTGAATTGTACATGTGAAGAATGTTGAAAAGGCAATTTGTTGAATATACATACTTACCACAATAAAAAAGAGACAGAGATTTGTTTAGCAGGAATTTTTTTTTTATAGGCAGCTTTAGAAGAAGACTCACTTTGTGAACTTTGGTCCACTGCAATTGATGTACTATTGGCCCTGCTATGAGTAAGAGGCTAGAAAGACCCAGGCATGTGACACACACGACACATGTGCAACCCAGGGGATGGATAAGTGATGAACATGGAACAGCATGCACACCTGCCAGACACGTGTGAAACGTGATGCCTGCGTGTCAAACCTATGCAGGACATGTATTAAATGACAGAAGCAAGGAATGAATGCCTGCTTGGTTGGTCAGATGGATGGGCAATTTCACAGAGACTGAGAATTCATCTCTTTGGGTTGGTTTAGCAGTTCAGACCCAATGAATAAGTAAAGAAAGTTGGACTCACTTATGAGTGAATGCATGATTAAATGAATGAGTAAGTGAATCAATGAATAAATGTGAAGACCTACCACCAGACATTCGGAAAGAAACATACAGCCTGATTAGCACTCAAGGGGCTGCTCCTTTGAGTCTGTGGACTTGAAGGTCTATCTGCAGGGGATTTCCCAAAGGACTGGGGAATGTAGGAAAAGCTATGGAGGGTGTTGGTAGGGGGAGGATGCAGTGAAGGGGACAGGGCACTTGCTCCAGGGACTGAGGGAGGAGGAGAAAGGAGCTGCTGCTATGCAGGAAATGGGGAGGGGGGATGACTTCAACAAGTACCTTACCTCACCACAGGACTGAGATTCAGAATTTCAATTTCTTACATTTTATTTAGTTTCTGCATCCAACATCTCTGGGCCTCAGTTTCCCTATTTGTATAATAACGAGATTAAGCCCAACTCTGACTCCAAAGTCAGGAAGGGCTAAGGAGATAGGATAATTAGGCTACACTCCTCAGCTCTAAAAAGGAGCCCTGGTGGTTCAGTGGTTAAGTACTCCGCTGCTAAATGAAAAGTTGGTGGTTCAAACCCACCCAGCTGCTTTGTGGCACAAAGACCCGGCAATCTAGAAAACCCTTTGGGAAAGTTCTGCTGTTACCTGGGGTTGCTATGAGTCAAAATCAACTTGATGGCACCCAACAACAACAACTTTAACAGCCTTTTCCTCCACCCCACCTTCGCCACCCACTCATATGGACATCACTGATAACCTCAAACAATCCTACTCTCTGAACATCATCTGCTATTCTTCCAGTTCACATTACCCCCATGCCAGCAATTCTCTGAGCTCATGGGGACCTCCAAGTCATTGATCTCAGCCCCCTTTCAGTACCACCATCCCTCATGTCACTTCCTATCCACTTTAGATTTCTTGATCCGTCGCTATAATCACTGCCCCAGGTCTACCTCGACTCCTTTATTCCTTCTCTCCATTCATTGTTCTCGCCTGTGAAACCCCAAATTCTGGTCGGACCCAACCAGCTATTGCTCAAGAACCAACACATTTGTGAGATTGGACTCACTTCAAAATCAAAACTGCCCATCTCAAAAAAAAAAAAAGCAGCCCTCAATTCCTCCACTATCCTTTAGGAGCTTCTCTTCCCCACCCTTGAAATGACTGATTCGTATTTTCTACTCTCTTCAAGGGGCCCTGGTGGCATAGTGGTTAAGAGCTTGACTTCTATCCAAAAGGTCAGCAGTTTGAATTTACCAACTGCTCCTTGGAAACCCTGTGGGACAGTTCTACTCTGTCCTATAGGGTCACTATGAGTGGGAATCGAATCGGCTTGATGGCAATGGGTTTTCTTTTGTTTGTTTGTTTACTCTCTTCAAAAGGAGCCCTGGCAGCACAGTGGTTAAGCACTCAGCTGCTAAGCAAAAGATCGGTGGTTCAAACCCACCAGCTGTTCCAAGGGAGAAAGATAAGGCAGTTTGCTTCCATGAAGATTACAGCTTTGGAAACCATATGGGGCAGTTCTACTCTGTCCTATAGAGTCACTATGAGTTGGAATCAACTCAATGGCAATGGGTTTTCTACTCTCTTCAAGGAGCCCCTGCTTGGCACAAATAGTTAAGTGCTCAACTGCTAGCCGAAGTTGGTGGTTTGAACACATCCAGAGGTGCCTCAGAAGACAGGCCTGGTGATCTGCTTCTGAAAGGTCACAGCCTTGAAAACCCTATGGAGCAATTTACTCTGCACACATGGGGTCGCCATGAGTCAGAATTGACTTGATGGCAACTAACAACAACAACAACTCTCCTCCAATCTTCCAAACAACCAACCTCAATTTCAGCTGGCCATGCCACCACATACTTTGGAGGAAAAAAAAAATGGATATAATCAGATGAGAACCACCTCATCTTCCCCCCACATTCCACACCTGACCCACTGGTACCCACAGACACCTCCTTCCCTCTGCTCACAGTGGAAACCACATCCCACACCTCCAACTAGGCGCTACATTCCTCCCCCCACCCCTGCACCTTCTCAGGATCCCACCCCTGCAGTTCTTCCTGCGTCATCCATTTCTCCCCCTTTTTTGGACCTGTATCACCTGCATCTAAGTATGCCATATCACCCATCTTTTAAAACCCCTCCCCTGCTGTCCTCATTCCCTCTTCTCTTGCTGTTCTACTTCCTCCTTCTCCAGTCTCACCCCATCCTGCTCTAATCAGGCCTTTGTCCTCTTTATTATATGAGATGGCTCGGGTCCAGGTCACCATGATGGACATCTTGCTGAGCCCAAAGGTCAATTCTCTGACCTCATTCACCCAGCCACTCATTTGACACGCTTGGCCACTGCCTCCTTCTTGGAAAACTTTCTTTTTTGGGCTTCTCTGACTCTACGCTCCCCCACCCCATTTCCTCCTCCTCACAGAGCCTCCTTCTCAGGCTCCTTCACGTTCCCCTCCTCCTCCATCATGTCTCTAAATGATGATTGACCCAGGGTTCTGTTTTCGCCTCTCTTCTCTTTATCTTTGTTCACTCCCTTAGTGGATCTCACTAAGTGGGTTGTGGCCTTATAGACCATTTATTATCTGATGACTCTGAAATCTACATCTCTGGTCAAGACTTTGCCCTGAACTCTAGACTAAAACCTCCACTTGGGTGGCTAATGAGCATCGCACACTTAATATGGCCAAAAGTAGGCACTAATTTCTCCCCACCCACCCCAAACCCACTCCTCCCCAAGTTGCCCCATAATAGATGACACCAGTATTCACTCAGATGTTCAGGCCAAAAAACAAAGGTGCATAGGACAGTAGGACACAAAGAATGAACCCCAATTAAACTGTAGACTTTAGTTAATAACTGTGTATCAGTGTTGGTTTATCCATTGTAACAAATGTACATAGCAATGCAAGATGTTAAAAGAAACAATGTGCAGGGGCAAGGGTGTATAGGGGAACTCTCTACTTTCTGCACAATTTTACTGTACTCCTAAAACTGCTCACAAAAGTAAAGTCTACCCTAGAGGTCATGGTCCACAGAACTTCTGTTAACCCAAGACAGGAACCATTCCCAAAACCAACTCTTCAGAAAGGGATTGGACAGGACTATGGGATAGAAAATGATATTGGTAAGGAGTGAGCGTCTTGGATCAAGTAGACACATGAGACTATGTGGGCAGCTCCTGTCTGGATGGGAAGCCGGCCAAATGGACACGAAAATAGAGTGGAAAGAAGGAGTGTGATGTCTCATTAGGGGTAGAGCAACTAGGAGCATATAACCCAAAACCCATTGCTGTCGAGTCGATTCCGACTCATAGCGACCTTATAGGACAGAGTAATAGTAAGGTGTATATAAATTTTTGTATGAGAGACTGACGATTTGTAGATTTTCACTTAAAGCACAATAAAAATTTTTTAAAAGTAAAGTCTATGCAAAAATTAGTGAGTGATTCCTCATTTCCCTTTCCCTCACTGCCTCATCCTGCCACCTCTGTCTCTAAAATAGACACATGTCCTCTTCTCACCATCTCCACTGTCGCAGCCCTAGACCCAGCCAACCTCATCTCTAGCCCGGGCTGCCTGAACAACTGGTTTCCAGCCTCCATTCTTGCCTCCGTCCTGCCCCCTGCAGGCTATCTTACACATTGCAGTCAGGGAGCTCTTTCTAAAGCATAAATAAGCCAAGTCGCTCCCTCGCTTGGAATAAACTCCGCGACTGTGGCCTTTGGTGGCCTGTAGGAGGTGTGGCCTCTCCCTTCCCCTTCAGCATCATCTCTCGCTTCTCCCCTCCTTTCTCCCTGCCTTCCGGCCACAATGGCCTCTTCTCTGTTGCCTGGCTCCAGGTCTTTGCACTTGACCATCACGTGGCTGCCGCCTTTTCATCATTCACGTTTCAGCTCAGCAGGGGCGGTAATCTGCAATGATGAACGAAGAGAGGGCCTGCTGCATCTGCGCCTCCTTCAAGCCTGAGGATGACTTGCCCCTGGCTCCTGCTCACACTGGAGACGCAGGGACAAGAGGGGAAGGACTCCTGCCTCAGGAGACTGTAGCTTCTTAGTCATCTAGATGTCCCCCCGTGAGGCAGGTTTATATTCTCACGTAATCAGTTTGAAAAAAATTCAATTGTTTCATTGAGTTTTGACCAATAATTTATTCAAAACTCAATTTAGTTTCCTGTCAACATTTTCACAACACAAAGGATTTTAAGGACCTTGATTAAAGACTTGAGAAGACGATTTTGTATCTTGGCACAGCAATAGCAGAACTTTCAGAACTTGCTATATATACTGCACACATTTTCTTCCCTAGATGCACAGCCCTCTGGTTTTCTTGGAATCCTCTCCACCTGCAGTGCCACAACCCACCCCCCAGTTGTGGGACTAGGGGCTGCCATTTTGGGCAATATGACTCTGTTGCTCTGCCCTACTGGATTGGTTCAGGAGCGGGCACTGACCCAACTGGGCCAACATAGCCCTTCTCTGAGCATTTTGGATATGAAACTCAGTAAGTCTCCTCAATCTCTAGATTACTTAAGAAGCTGAAGCTGTTAGATAGAGAACCTGGAGTCACTGGTGGCCATGTTAGCCACCATGTGGAGAAACCTGGTTGCCTGAGAAAGACTAAAGGCAACATTCAGAAACAGTGGAGGCAGGAGACAGAAAGCTCTGATGACTTTCAAATGCCTGGTTCTGTTTGTTCCTGTGGCCCAGCTGCCTCCTGTTGGCTGCCCCACTCCTCTTTGGTGATCAAAAGCCAACACATTCCCCATTTTGCTCAAGTTAATTTGAGTTGGTTTACTGTAACTTGCAACCCAAAGAGCCCAGAGTAGCTTACTAGGCTAACTCTCTCACTCAAAGATGAAGAATAGATTCTGAGAAAGGCCAGGACTTCCCTAAGCTTGCCAGGCTAGTGAGCGGCTAGCTAGAATTAAATCGCAGGTTTCCCTGAGTCTTTTGCTGCTGGTGTGTGCTGTGGAGTTGATTCCGACTCACAGGGACCCTAGGGTAGAACTGTCCCATGGACTTTCCTTTACAGGAGCAGATGACCAGGTCTTTTCTCCTGCTAGGTGGGTTCAAACCTCCAATCTTTTGGTTAAGCTGAGTGCTTAACCATTGTGCCAGCAGGGCTCCTTTTCCCAAGGCTAGCCCCCCTGTTTTCCTGCACAGCTCCTGCTCCTCCTCCTGCAGTGGCATTTCCAAAGCTTGCTGGGAGATTTCCAAAGTCCTTCGTTGGAGGAAAATGCATCCTCCGTCGGGTCTCTCCTCCTATCTACACAACAAAGAGAGAAGGTTAAAAATAGAGAACCATCAAAACATACCTGGGGACCTGGGACCTAAGGGTTCGCCCAGGAAATTGAGAATTGGGAGAACAAGGCCAGATTCACTAGAGGTGAAAACTGAAAGGATGACACACTCCATTTGTGGCAGAGCTTTCACACAAGGAGACAGGATCAAAGGAGGTCTTCACCTGGAGCGTCTTTGCAGAACTCTCTTGCAGGATTCAGATTAAAGTGAGCCAATAATTATCCTCCTAACCAAGGCTAAAGAGAGATCAGAGACTGACTCAAGTGTCTGCCACCCGTGGGTCCCTGAGGCTTCCAGCCTTCTGGGGTCATGCTTGCCTTTAATATAAAATAAGGTGGCTTGAGGGGGAGTCCAGATGCCCTTTTCTGCACAGTTGCACAGGTCCTTACCAGCCTCCTTAGCTCCTGTCCTGCCATTCTCACCTGCCCACTCAACCTACCTGGGCAGAGCCCTCCTTCCTCTTCCCCCTCCACCCACCCCAAGCACTGCCGACAAAGCTATTGTATGTTCTGACTTTTCCTGAAGGTTCAAGGTAACAGAGAAATGTGCTGGGCCTTGGCAGGTCTGTGGGAGTTTGGGTGCCTCCTGGGCCATGTAATATATGGAATAACAGAGTGGGCCTGCCTCACACTGGTCACTGCTAAACAGATGATTCAACAGCTTGGACTGGACAATGTGTAGCAAGATGGTGTTCATAACAGAGGAAGAAGGAGAATCAAGAATTGGTCCCCAGAACACAGTGTTCATTAGATGCAGGGGACTTTGCTTGCTAAAGGCAGGCTTTGCAACTCTGCAAGGCAATTATGCTGCAGTTCCAGAAAGAGGTGGTTGAAGGAGAAGTGGCTTGATGAGCCCCCTCTTAGAGCTGCCTAAGACATGATAAGTTTTCACTCAGGACAGGCAGAATCCCTTGGCTGACTCTCCAGGAACCCAGGGGACCCGAGAAGCCGTGGTCACTGACATCTCCCAGCCCAGCACCCACTAGTGCCCGCTGAGCCTCTCATATTCAGTTGGTACTTCAGTGGGATTCAGAAGAAGTAGAGAGCAACTTCTAGGCAGCCCCAAACCCCATCTCCTGCAGAACTTACCCAGGGAGTTACAAACCATATATATGTTTATTCGTCTCTGATAGCAAGGCTGCAGTTTCCCTCCCACTTTGGGGATACCTCACCTGATGTGTCCCTGGGCCCTGACTGCAGCCAGGTTTCTCTTCCTCTTCTTGTGTCCCCTTCAAAAAACTCACACTCCAATTCACAGCCCTCTCTGAAGAGCAGTTATACTGTTTTACCTAAGGCTGTCCATTCCCAATGAGACCTGGTCTTCCATGAACAAACATGCTTATCAAAGTACGTGACAACCACATCTGTGTAAGAGTATACCTGAGCTCCATAGGTTCAATGGCTGATTTTTCAGAAGTAGGTCACCAGGCCTTTCTTCCAAGGTAGCTCTAGGTGAACTTGAACCCCCAACCTTTTGGTTAGCAGCCAGCGGCGTTAACTTTTTGCACCGCCCAGGGACTCCAATGCAAAGAGTAATCATCTCTTTAAAAGAAACTTCTACCTGATTCTGGGCCAACAAACCAATTCACAGACCCTGAAAAAGTTGTTTTTTTTATTGTTGTAAAAGAGATACAACATAGTGTTTCCCATTTTATCCGTTTTTAAGTGCACAATTCAGTGGCATTAATTACATTTGCAATAGAAGTTTTTAAACAGCCAAAAATACCCCCTGTTACAGAAGACATCTCTAAAGCATGAACCTGACCAATATGCATGGTTACTTGATTTCTCATACTCAAAATTGGGACACATGATCTGACAATGGCAGAGAATCTTTGAGATTGTAACTACCCTAGAAAACCCAGGATGTGCTATTTTCCATATATCTACCACTCACTTCTGAAATGGACCCATTCCTTGATTCTCCTTTACCTGGAAACCTTCAAGACTCTTCAGGGTAACTTCTCAGAGTCT
Source organism: Elephas maximus indicus (assembly GCF_024166365.1). Taxonomy (NCBI): domain Eukaryota; kingdom Metazoa; phylum Chordata; class Mammalia; order Proboscidea; family Elephantidae; genus Elephas; species Elephas maximus. Next base: position 43,345,672 of record NC_064837.1, on the reverse strand, counting down.
CAGTCACAGAAGACAGCCTTGGGGAGACTTTGTTGTTAGTTCTTAGGTGCCATTGAGTCAGTTCCGACTCACAAGGGCCCCACGCGCAACAGAAAAAAACACTACCTGGCCCTGCGCCATCCTCACAATCTTTGTTATGTTTGAGCTTGTCGTTGCAGCCACTGTATCAATCCATCTCGTTGAAGGTCTTCCTCTTTTTCACTGACTGTCTAATTTACCAAGCACAATGTCCTTCTCCAGGGACTCGCCCCTCCTGATAACATGTCCAAAGTACATGAAACAAAGTCTTGCCATCCTCCCTTCCAAGGAGCATTCTGGCTGTGCTTCTTCCAGGACAGATTTATTCATTCTTCTGGCGGTCCAACGTATATTAGTACTCTTCGCCAACACCATAATTCAAAAACATCAGTTCTTCTTTGGACTTCCTTATCATTGTCCAGCTTCCACATGCATATGAGGCGATTGAAAACACCATGGCTTGGGTCAGGCACACCTTAGTCTTCAAGGTGACATCTTTGCTTTTTAACACTTTAAAGAGATCTTTTGCCGCAGACTTGCCCTTTAGAATCCTATAAATGAGGCATTAAAATCAGATGGGATTAATTTCAAGAATTCTCAGCCCAAACCAGTAACCGTTGAGTCAGTTCCGACTCCTGACGACCCCATGTGTGTCAGAGCAGAACTGTGCTCCATAGGGTTTCAGTGGCTGATTTTTCAGAAGTAGATCACCAGGCCTTTCTTCTGAGGTGCCTCTGGGTGGACTCGAACCTCTGACATTTTGTCTAGCAGCTGAGCACATTCACTGTTTGCACCACCCAGGGACTCCAGGAATTCTGAGCAGTCCCTCAGAATTCCCCAAAGACAATGATCCATTCCAACCAGGTTTTCTTTGAGGCAGCCTAAGTCAGTGCCTCCTCTCAGATAGCTGAGCCCCCTGGACACAACCTGAATGACTGACCACTATTTCTTTTCAAGACATTCCCTCCTTTTCAGCTCCTATTTGATTTCAGTTCCACCAGGCCCTCTGCACTTGACCCATAAGGCTCGTGGAGGACTCCAGCTCAGGCTCCATGTTCTGGCCCTTTCCAATCTTGGCCACCAAGAGCAGGACACCCCAGGCTAGCTCTGGCCCCTCCCATGAGCAAAGTCTAGACAGCCCACCCAGACCCTGTCAACAGATGTCAAAATGCCTGCCCAGTGATGAAGACCCCTTGTTTCTTCCACCTTCCTGATCCAACCAAAACCAAGCCTTGTTGGTCCACAGTTTTCTTCACTAAGGTATAAACATTTTAACTCCTTGGTGGCCAAATTAATACCAAAGTCTTTGCCGTCAGGTTGATTTCAACTCACAGGGACCCTATAGGACAGAGTAGAGCTGCCCCAAAGGGTTTCCAAGGAGTGGCTGGTGGATTTGAACTGCTGACCTTTTGGTTAGCAGCCGTAGCTCTTAACCACTGGGCCACCAGGGCTCCCCTTGAAGGCCAGGAGTCATAAAGTTGAATTTCTGTAGTCAGGACAGGCTGTTTGCATAAAGCTGCCTGCAGTTCTGCAATGTGGCTAGAGGGTAGGCTCTCAACAGGAGGTTCATGAATCCCCGGTAGTTTCCTAGATAGAGATGAGGGAGTCTGAACTGAAATGGGAAACCCTGGTGGCATAGCGGTTAGGTACTATGGCTGCTAACCAAAACGTTGCCAATTTGAGTCTACTAGGCGCTCCTTGGAAACTCTATGGAACAGTTTTACTCTATATATATAAAAAAAAAAAAAACTATATAGGATCCCTATAAGTCAGAATCGACTTGACAGCAATGGACTATGGGTGGAACTTAAATGGCAAAAGCATTACATCTTTATTTTCACAAACCTCCAGCTGAAATTGAGCATTTCCTTCATTATGAAGGTAGGCCGTGGTAGTAGGAGCAGTACCTGAGGCGTTGTCCCATAGAAACCACCGACATTTTACATTATTTCTGCACTGTAATGGCAAGGGCCAGTGGCGTTCCTACGGGGTTTGCATGTCCACTCCCTCTGTTCCTGGCTCTAAATGCCGCAGTGTGCTTCCCCTTTGATCTTAACTGCCTTGCAACTAACTCAAAACTGAATTTAAACATTATGAACATACTTAGTGCCACTAAACTATACATGTGAAGATTGTAGCAATGACAGATGTTTTGTTATCTATATGTTGTTGTTGCTGTTGAGTCTCATGGCAACCCCATGTGCGTCAGAGTAGAACCACTCCCTCCGTAGGGTTTTCAAGGCTGTGACCTTTTAAGAAGCAGATGGCCAGGTCTGTCTTCCAGGGCGCCTCTAGTAAGTTCAAACCACCAACCCTCAGGCTAGTAGTCAAGCGTACTGTTTGTACCACCCAGAGACCCCTGCTTATATATTTACCACAATAAAAAACAAAAACATGGGAGCCCAAGATTGCCTATCATTCTTATAGTATTTTATGGAACCTAGATTACAACTGGTGTCTTAGTCATCCAGTGCTGCTATAACAGAATTACAAGTGGATGGCTTTAACAAAGAGAAATTTATTTCCTCAGAGTAAAGTAGGCTGAAAGTCCAAATTTAATGTGTCAGCTCCAGGGGAAGGATTGCTCTCTCTCTCGGCTCCAGAGGAAGGTCCTTATCCTCAATCTTCCCATGGTCAAGGAGCTTCTCAGGTGCAGGGACCTCAAGTCCAAAGGACACGCTCTGCTCCTGGTGCTGCTTTCTTGGTGCTATGAGTGAGGTCCCCAACTCTCTGCCTGCTTCCCTTTCCTTTTATCTCTCTTTAGAGATAAAAGGGGGTGCAGGCCCCACCCCAGGGAAACTCCCTTTACATTAGATCAGGGAGGTGACCTGAGTAAGGGTGATGTTACAATCCCACCCTAATCCTCTTTAGCATAAAATTACAATCACAGAATGGAGGACAACCACACAATACTGGGATACTGGGAATCATGGCCTAACCAAGTTAACGCAATCCATGACACCTGGTTTAAAAAAAAAAAAAAAATCAAGACGTGAAGCTCAGCTTAGGTGCCAGGTAGTATTTTCACATGGATACTAGTCTCTCTCTCTATCTTTTTTTTTTTTTTAATAAATTTCTGTTCTCTTTTTAATCCTGAGTTCTCTCGCTTAGTATAATGCTTCCTATCTTCTTGGAAAAAAGCTGGGACCTAACCCTAAATAAATAAAAATACAAATCAGAGTTGGCAGTTTGTCTTGTAACAGATTGAAAGGGCATTAAAAACATTTACAAATGTCCACCTGTCACCCTCAGTTGGCAGACCATCCCCCTCCCCCGCCCCAGGACTCCTTGTCCTCTGCTGCCATCACCTGGAAGGAGGAGGGACTGCGAGGACGTGGAAGGGCCGGGCGCAGCCTATCTACGGAGACCAGGGAGGTAGGAACAGCAGGATTGCAGCCCCTTCCCTGAGTCTAGAAGGCCACCGTGCGCCTCACAGCAAGAGGCAGGTAGAGAGACTGGAAAAGCTGGTTTTCTGACAGATTTCAGGCCCGGACAGGCCTCAGTGACAAAGGAAGGAGTTTTAACAAGAAGGCAGAGCTAGTCCCACCTCCTACAAATGAGGAAACTAAGATCTAATGAGCCCCTGGGTGACACAAACAGTTAAGCACTGGACTACCAGCTGGAAGGTTGGCAGTTCGAATCCACACAGAGGCACCTTGGAAGACAAGCCTGGAAATCTGCTTCTGAAACGTCACAGCCTTGAAAACTCTATGGAGCGGTTCTCCTCTGCACACATGGTGTTACCGTGAGTTGGACTCAACTTGATGCAACTAACAACAACAACAAAAAAAAAAAAAACCCAACAAGGCCCAATGTAATTCTCAAGGCTGAACTACACCTTAGGGACGAATCAGGATTCGAACCCAGAGCTCCAGGTTCTAAATCTAGGATCCCTTTAGAGCCTGGGTACTCCCAGTGTGGTCCTTGGACCAGCAGCTTTGGGGTCACCTGGCCGGTGCTTGTTAGAAAGGCAGAATCTCAGGCCCCACCGGAAATCTACGATTCGTGGCTCTGCGTTTTAACAGAACCCTAGGCAAGTGGTATGTGCTTTAGAGTGTGTGAAGCACTGATTCAGAACACGCTGCCTTCCAATTTTCCTGGGAGGGTGCGTTAAGATGCTTTTATTTCCCCAAATGGAAATCGCGGTGTTGTTTTTTCCTGGTGATAAAGTTCTACATGCTCGCTGTAAAGAAATTCAGACAATATAGGAAAATTATGTTTCTCCAACGCAGGCAGTAAGCACTCGACAATGGTAGCTGCCTTGTTGGTGGCCTGGTTTGTGTTGTGGATGTGTTCCTGCTAGTTCAGCTTCTAACACACCCATTCCCACACCATTTCTACCTCTTTCCAGAGAGGCTACAATGAACAGCAATTAGAGGCGGGGAGATAGTGTTTTACAGTAATTTACTTCTTTTCTAAACATGGACTGAGAACTACTACACGTTTTGTGCTGACACGGGGGCACAGAAATAATGAAAACAGAGTCTCTGCCACAAGGCGCTCACAGCCTCGAAGGAAGGAAATAAATCATTACAATACAGCCAGTGCTTGTCAGGATGGAGGCAAGTTCCATGCCAGGAGCTGGGGAACCACAGAGGCAGCATCTCAGTGGCAAAGACAGGCCAGATCCTCTTCATTTTCAAGACTTTCTACTATCTATATACATTTTTTCTTTTTTTTAATGAGGAAATGCTAAACATCAAATTTTATTCCACTCCTAGGTATATACTCAAAAGAATTGAAAGCAGGTATTCAAACAAAAACTTACACAAGCATGTTCATAGCAACACTGTTCACAATAGCCAAAAGGTAGAAACAACCCAAAAGTCCACCAACTGATGAATCGATAAACAAAATGTGGAATTCCATACAATGTGATGTTACTCAGCTATAAAACAGAATGAAGTACTGATACATGTTACAACATGGATGAATCTTGACAACGTTATGCTAAGAAGCCACTTACATAAAGGCCACATACTATCTGATTCCATTTACATGAAATGTCCAGAAAAGTCAGATCCATAAAGACAGAAAGCAGGCTAGTGGTTACCAGCGGTTGGGTGGAGGGGGAAGTGGGGAGTGACTGTTTAATGGTACGGAGTTTCTGTTGAGATGCTGAGAACATTATGGAACTAGACAGTGGTGATGGTTGCACAACATTTGTGAACGCACTTAATGTGACTGAATTGTACAGTTTAAAATGGTTAAAATGGTGAATTTTGTATTATATGTACTTCACTACAATACAAAAATGAAGAAGTGTCAAAACAGAGAACAAAGATTGTAACATATTTAAAATGCTTTCTTTTAATGCTTTTAACTCTTAAAAAATACAATGCAATGAAATTGTGCTACTCAAAAAATACCTATAGAAAATTTTTTAATGTTATTTTCTTCTCGGTTGGTAATCTGACCCATTCCTGTGACCTCAGGTGCCAATATCACACCGATGACTCCTCATTTCTATTTCCAACCCAGGCCTCCCTTCTGTGTTCCAGGCCCGCAGAATCAACGAGTACTTGAAATTCTCCAGCATTTCAAGCCTACAGCATTCAGATCTCAATTCCATTCCCACCCTCTGTGAAAACCATTCCCACCGCCTGTCAACACCCAAGGCTTCTCTGTCTTAATAGATGGCACCTCCACCTCTCCAATCACTCAAGCTGAAATCTAGAAGTCATTCCTGGCTCCTTCCTTTTCACCCCCATCAACCTCTGCCCTGGAAATCCAGGAGTATCACAAGTCCTAGACATGTTCATTCTAAAATATGTTTCTGGTTGGCCACTTCTCCCTATCAACATGGCCGCCATCGTCTCTTGCCCGACCTTATCCAATAGCCTTTTGTACTAACAGGTCTCCCTGTTCTCACCCCCATCTCATCCATTCTGCCATCTAGCAGCCAGAGTGAGCTTTTGAAAAGGCAAATCTGATCTTGTTGCCCCAGTTTAAGATCCATTCGTGGCTTCCCATGACTCTTACAACAAAGTCTTAACTTTAGTATGAATCCAAAAAAAACTGTCTACAAGGCCTGGTGTGGCCTGACCCTGGTCTATGTCCCAACCCTCACCTCGCTCTCAGTGGTCCAGCCACATTGTCCTTCTCTCAGGCCCTCCCATGTGTCCCACCAATATGGTTCCCTTGGGCTGGAACCCCTGCCAGGCATATCCACCCACATATTTACTGAGCGTGTACACAGAAACTGCTTAATAACAAAGTGCTACTCCAACTTAACCTAGTGCCTGGCAAGTGGTAGGCCCTCAAATATTTGTTGAACATGGTATCTTCTATCCCTCATGTTAGTGGCAGATATTTTCCCCAGATTGTGGTCTAATTTTAACTTTATTATTCCTTAAACTTTAGAAGTTTTTTTTTTTTTTAACCATACTTTCAGTGAAAGTTTACAGCTCAAGTTAATTTCTCATACAAAATTTATACAAATTTGCTACGTGACACTAGTTGCAATTCCTATAATGTGACAGCACACTCCTGCTTTCTACCCCGGGTTTCCCATGTCCATTCAACCAGCTCCTGTCCCTTCTTGCCTTCTCATCCTGCCTCCAGACAGCAGTTGCCCATTTGGTCTCATCTATCTGCTTAAACTAAGAAGCACACTCTTCACGAGTACTATTTTATGTTTTATAGTCCAGCCTAATCTTTGTCTGAAGAGTTGGTTTCGGGAATGGTGTTAGTTCTGAGTTAACAGAGCATCCGGGAGCCATGGCTTCAAGGGTTCCTCCAGTCTCAGTCAGACCATTAAGTCTGGCCTTTTTACAGGAATTTGAGTGTTACTATGATACTGAAAGCTACGCCACCGGTATTTCAAATACCAGAAGAGTCACCCACGGTGGACAGGTTTCAGCAGAGTTCCCAGACTAAGACTATGAAGGAAGGCCTGGCAATCTACATCCAGAAATTAGCCAGTGAAAACCTTATGGATCACAACAGAATATTGTCCAAAACAGCCCTGGAGGACAAGCCCTCTGTGTTGGAAGACACTCAAACACAGTGGCAGCAACAATGGACTTGAGCATACCAATGATCGTGCCGACGGTGCAGGACTGGGCAAGGGTTCATTCCATCGTACACGGGGTCGCCATACGTTGAGCCAACCTGGACAGCAACTAACAACGACATAAAGTGCAGATCCAAAATAAATGGCAGGAAACCAGCTGAGTATGGATAAAAAGATAGAGCTGGGCAAACACTGATGTGGTAGCTGTGAAGAAGCAAGAGTGGTGTCTGAAGGACTCTGTGGCAGTTGGCAGCAGGAGGCTGACCCCTAGGAGGCCAAAGGACAAAGTCCCAATACAGACAGAATCCCGGCAAAGAATGAAGAGTGGTCGCTTCCCCTTGCAGCAGGACTTGCTGCCTGCCTGGAGGAGAGGGCAACTGGACTCCGGACTGGAGACAAATTAAAAATTGGGACTGAAAATGGGGGAAGGTGTGGGGTGAAGCAACTGAAGTAGAGACTGGAAGCCACTGCAAGCACCTTGGACTCATTAAAGTGACAAACTGGAGACTCCAGAAGCATTTCTCTGCACGTCTGCATGTGTTGATAAATCTCCCCCTTCCAAGTTGGAATCAAGACTTATTTGGCAAAGAATGTTGTCCTTGGGGAAGGAGGCTGCTAAGAGACGGGAAACATGTAAGTGAATTCATTTTTCAAGCTTCAGATATGGTTTATTTGTCCAAGGTTCTGGCATTTTTCTAAGATAAATAACTGAACTGTGAAAATAAGCACATGGGCAAACTTTGGAAGCGCAAACTAAGAAGTGTGTGAGTCCAGGTCTGTGTCAGTTCAAGTTTGTGTATATTGTATTGGTTTCAAGCGATTAAAGTTGGGACTTGCATCATTTCTTCTGTGTGTTGAATGGGTTTCTTGGCAGAAAATACAGATGTAGTCACGCACTGTGATTTCTAATTGGAAAAGACTGGAAATATGATCTTGAATTAACAGATTTTTAAAAGGAATATTGTAGAATTAACTGATTTTCCACTCCACTTTCTTCTGGAAAGTAGGAGTTATCATATTATGCCTTTCCCTACCTGATCCTCACCCCCTCCCCCGCAACGCACACACACATTCTAGAATCAGTTCCAGCTGTCACCGAGTCAACTCTGACTCGTGGCAACCCCATGTGTGTCAGAGTAGAACTGTGCTCTACAGAATTTTCAGTGGCTGATTTTTCAGAAGGTGATTGCCAGGCCTTTCTTCCAAGGCCCCTGTCAGTGGACTCGAACCTTCAACCTTTTGGTTAGCAGCCAATCTCATTAACCGTTTGCAGCATCCAAACCAAAAACCAAACTTGTTGCCGTCAAGTTGATTCCAACTCATAGAGACTCTTTAGGACAGAGTAGAACTATCCTATAGGGTTTCCAAGGAGTGGCTGGTGGATTTGAACTGTTGACCTTTTGGTTAGCAGCTGAGCTCTTAACCACTACACCCCCAGGGTTCCTTGTACCACTCAACCCATTGCCGCCGAGTTGATTCTGACTCATAGCGAGCCCATAGGACAGGGTAGAACTGCCCCATGTGGCTTCCAAGGAGCACCTGGTGGATTCAAACTGCCAACCTTTTGGTTAGCAGCCGTAGCTCTTAATCGCTACACCACCAGGGTTTCCTGTACCACCCAGGGACTCCCACATTCTAGAAGCTGGTCAGAATGGTTCATCACTGACAAACTCAAAAGAGGTGTGCAGAAAATGCTCAAAACTTCAATTTGATGGGCCAGGTCCCTTAGAAATTGAAAGGATGTGTCTCCATGATCGTCCCCTAAACACTGTAGTGGGGTGGGGTGTCATTACCCAAAGTCACGGTTCAGCTGGTCCTGGATGGATTCTATTCAGCTCATCCACATCCAGGTTTCCCCTCTCCACTGGCCGCAAAGTGTGCAGGGCCACACCAACCTTTCCTTGGGCATATGGTGTTCTGGTTGGGGGATACCCATCTGAGGTAAAGCTGAAAGACACGTATACAAATCTTAGTGTCCAAAGAAAACTGACAGAAAATGTCCTACAAGGCACTTCCATTTTAATATACTTTTATGTGGCATTTGGCCTCTTCCATAAATGATAATAAGGTTGTACCAACTTTTTTACTACGGTGTTCTTGAAGGCCTCCAACCCAACCATGACGACACCTTCTCTTAGTTCTCCCTCACCCACCAAGCTCATACCTTCTGCAACGACAACGGATTTACCAATACTGCACCCCAGATCAGGCAGACTTCCCCAAGTCCTAGGCAGTGCTGAATAAACATGGTGTTCCCCAGAAAGGGACAGAGCCAGGCACTTTAAAGGTAGTCCCCCAAACTTCAGCTGAACTAAGAACATGGACTTCCCACCAGCACAAGGCTCCCAAGTAGAACCAGCAACGGCTAAGAATGCTCTCCTGACTCCTCCTGGAAATCGCAATAAATCATATACCCTCTTCCATTGTGGGAAGTGAGGGAGAGGGTGGGGAGAGGCCTGGAGCTTTAGTCAAAGCTTCAAAAGCATCCAAAAGAAATTTTCTCGTCATGATGGAACAAATACAAAGCTCAACAAAGGATTAAGTCTAACATCCAAAGAGGAACTATGTTAACTCAGAGTTTCTCCGATTTTGCACTGTTGGCATTTTGGACCAGATAATTCTTTGTGGTGGGAGACTGTCCTATGCACTGGAGGAAATTTATTTAGCAGCACCTTGGCCTTTACCCACTAGATGCCGGTAACATACCCCTGTCCCCAAACCCCCAGCTGTGACAACCAAAAATGTCTCCAGATATCACCAAACGTCCTCGGGGGTAAAATTGCCCTTGGTTGAGGACCACCACGTTAACTGATTAGAAAGAAAGGAAGAGCCACAAATCTATTTCCTCCCAGCTTCATGAGCTAGGGGAATGTACCTCAAACTGGAAAGGAAAGGACCCATGTTGAAAACAAAGGATGAGGATACTTATTCCAGAGACAGAATTCCCAAGGTGGTGCAAATGGTTAAGCACTCAACTACTAACCAAAAGGTTGGCAGTTCAAACCTACCCAGAGGCACCTCAGAAGACAGGCATAGTGATCTGCTTCTGAAAGGTCAGGGCTTTAAGATCCCTGTGGAGGTCTACTCTGCACACATGGACTCGCCATGAGTCAGAATCAAATCAATGGCAACCAACAACAACAATCCCAGAGATAATTGTGGTGGTGGAAGTTGGAGGCAATATAGGAGTTCTCTACTGGGTAAGCAAAGAGGAACAAATGTAGTATTTACACTCAGCATTAGTCAGGACTGACTCAGAGGGGTAACTGAAGCACATGTAATGATGGAATAATTTACAAGGTGTGGGCGGGTTGAGCTACCAACCAGGGCCTGTGAACCTCTTGACCAGCACCCTTAGGGCACTGTTACCTTCCCTCTACCTTTACAGGCAAGGGTGAGGCATCATTATCTGAGGTCACCTGAGGCTATAGGAACAGGAGCTGTGGCCTTTGGCAGAGGAATGCAGCCACTTTTACCCTCTAGTCTGTGAAGTGGAATAAACATCCCAAACTCACCCTCCATCTGACGGCCAACCCAACTGGAAGCCCAATGTTGATTCAGTCCATTGAGTTCACCTTCGCAGAGAACAGAGCAAAATGGAAAGTGAATCTAAGGGCCACTGGAGACTCCCCACTACACATGCCATGGAGGCCTTTGCAGAGTTAGAAGCAATGGTTTAGATGCGCAGAGTCACATAGATGGCTCTCACATGGTACTCAACTGAACAAGGAAGAAACAGAAGGAGCTATACAACCCAATACCATTTGTGAAAATTTTAAATCTATGCATACAAAAAACCACAACATGCAAAAGAGCAATACCCTTTTTACAAGAGTAAAACACACAAATAAAAAGATTCACATAACAGGATATTTGCCTATGGTGTGGGGAGAGGGTGGAGAATGGAAAAGGGGAGTGTGGATAAAAAAGAACAAATATATGTGTTGGAACAAGAGAGAGGCCTTGCATGGATTAGTGGTGATAAACTGCTATAAACTCAAATTTCTGCACCTGAAGTCCAAAAACAGAGGGAAAAATAAAAGCAAGGAAGGCAGGTAGGAGGGAAGAAAGCCAGCAGCCAGCCCATGAAAAGGAGCGGGGGAGTGAGTGACCAGTAGCTCAGGACAGTGCCACAGGCTCTGGTCCACAGTGGGGCACAATCCCAGATGGGGAAGGAGTAGTCTCAGGGGGACTCTCAGGACTTTCCTCACATTTTATGAAAATAGGAGACACGTCAAGAGATTGTACAAGGGCAAATGTCCTCATTTTCTAAAATGATTCCAGAATTTCAAGGCCACTACATTTGACACTTCTGATTTTGGAATGAATTCAAGTCCAAAAACCTGAATTGAGCCCCAACTTTGTATTCCAGCTGGGCATGAATCATCCAACAGATGGTAGATGCTCATCTAGAAAAGAGCACAGTGACCCCTCAGAGCCAGAGAGCTAAGCCAAGGTCCTCCTCTGAGGACAGGCTGAGAGGCCAGGCAATCTGTGGGTTCCACTCTTCCTGGTTGCAAGGTGCAGTGGCAATGTCACAAACTCAAGTAATGGGGAGAGGAGAGGTGGCCACTGCCAGAATATGAAAGCAGAAGCTAGGGCCTACCTCAGCCATTCTGGTCTCTTCCTCTCCCCTGTCTTTAACAGCATTCTTCAGCAAGGACTTTTGTCTCGCTTCTCACCCTCATCCTTACTGAGGAGAGAGGATTTGATTGGATAAGTCAGTCTCCATCTAACATGGAAAGTCCTGATTCGGTAGCTTTGGGCTCAGCCATTTGATTGCTCATCAGAACCCAGTGGGCCTCTCAAGGCACTTGGCTGTTTTCCCGTATGTGGCTAAGGGCTTTGTGGACTTCCAGGATAGACACGTGACAGAAACTAAAAAAAAAAACAGTGGGTCTTAATTAACTGAGCAAACATTGTGCACTCTGGTGCTTAGAACTGTGCCAGACGCTGGGACACCACCAGGCTATTCCTTCTGGAGGCCTGGTCAGGACAAGATAAACATGCCTGGCCATGAGGCTATGGGTCATCTGCCTCTGCCTTTGGGTCCAAGTTGCAGAGAGGAAGGTTCACAAATACTATTATACTCCAGGTCCCAGTTTGGAGTCATTCTTTAGTGGGATCTGAAAACGGCAGGCCTTTCTTCTACTTTAACCAGTTGCCATTGAGTTGACTCCAACCTGGGTGCGTCAGAGTAGAACTGTGCTCTGTAGGGGCTTTCGCTGGCTGGTTTTTCAAAGTAGATCACCAGGCCTTTCTTCCAAGGTGACTCTGGGTGAACTTGAACTTCCAACCTCTGGTTAGCAACAGAGCATGTTAACTGTTTGTCCCACCCAGGAATCCCTCTACTACTTCAATCCCCTCTAACCTACACCAGGCTCTCCCATCTAATACTTGATATTAGTAACTGCTCAAGATTTATTTATTCCCACCCAAATAGTATCCTCTAGCTCCCAAGGGAATGGGAAAAGTAGAAAAAGTCAAAGATGATGGAACCAGTGGAGTGATAACTTCACCCAATGATGTCCAAAATATCTTGGCAACTAGTTCCTTTCACCTGGTCTCTCTGGGGGATTCAAGCACAGAAAAAAAGGCGGATCCCCTAGAGAGAGGCATGGGGCTTGATGAGGCTTTCCAAACCTGCCTACTGAGTCTACCCTCCTAAAAAAAAAAAAAAAAAATTTTTTTTTTTTTTTTGAAGAAAATAGGACTTCCAAAACCATGTTAAACAATGGCCATGGTTTTCAAATAGATAAGATTTAAAATGCTAAGGAAGGAGCGTGCTGTTCTTGTTCTTGAGTCTTAGAGGTTATTATGTACAAGCCTAGCTGATAGAGATATCAGCTAGGCTTGTACGTAATCTCTGTTGTTGCCCTAATCTTGCATTCTCCAGGAAGAATCAATCTGCACAAATAGCATTAGTGAGCAAAGTAGATTTTACTGAATATTTCATAGGGAAAGCTGAAGAGGAGGTTCATTCCATAGCAAACTCTTCAGACTCTCCATCTACCACATCTTTTTCCCAGTCTCTTCGGGGGGTCCCGGGACTCTCTTCCGACCCTCCCCAGGCAGTCCCGGGCAGGATTCAGCACCCCAACTCCAGCTTCCTTGGTTCTGACTCGCCCCTGGACCTCGCCTCATTGCTGGTTTGGCCTCTCTGATCTTCTAACCACAATCCTGCATAGACCCCTTTCTGCCACATTGCTCCAGAAGCCCCATTTTTTAACCCTTAGCTTTCAGAGGGGAGGCCATTGATTGGGCAGTATTTTTCACACGTCCACCTCTTGGACCAATCATTGGGTCCACAAGGATGTACTGCTAAGTTAGATCCAGTCTAAGTCAGGTGCCCCGTCCCTGCAACAGCAGTGATTGACAGCACCCCACCAGCACTACAGGAGTGGGGTCAGGTGCATTTGTAACAAACGAAAGGGGTGCTATTACCAGAAAAAGGCTGAGGGGGACACAAAAACAATAGCGACCCCAGCCTTCTAGTGTCCTCTTGGAAGTAGGAATGGGATGTGGGGGAGGGGAGAAGAAATTTCCCTTCTTACTTTATAACAAACAGACATTGTTGGTTATTTTAATCCCCCATTGCCCTCTAACCTGGATCTCTGCCACCTGCAATCAGATAATCTTGACCATTACAGGAGCGCTGTGAAGAAATCATCCTTATGTTTGTTTTTACTATCCACGTGCTTTGCCATAAATGTTTTCAAATTTTTTAAGATATATTTGTTTTGAAATTTTGCAAGTTAATTCTTAACAATTGACATGTATTTATTTAAAGGTAAACTTTCAGTAGTATCTTATTTTATCTCTTCCCCATAAAACTTTTGAATTACTTATTGGCAAATATGACTTATTCAAAGAGTTAATTTAGTGGTTTTTCAGGAGGTGGATGATGGGACATGACAGCCTGACCCTAGAAATGCCTGTCACTTGAAGAATTTAGGTCCTTGCTCTGTGACAACACGTCCTTCCCCAGTTCCCACAAGGAACCTTCTTGCTTCAACCAATGAACTTGCTTCTATGGCTTCATTTTGGCTTCAATTACTTGTCTGAGCAAGCCTGTTTCGTCACAGTGGCTAGAACACGTTATGAAGAGGCACACTTCACAAGAGTTGTTAACCAAAAGCACCGTGTCAAAATCCAAGACACGAATATAATTAAAATCACATTGTATTTTTCCTGTTGGTTGCTGAAGCAAACATTACAAAAGTCTTATCTTTAGTAGTACACTTAGAATTCCCTGTCATAGAAAACTGTCTTTAAATGATACCTCAGAAAAGAAATATAAGAAGCTCTCGTGCTATTTATTATTAATGTGATTTATGTTAACTCTCTCACTGGAATGCTGAAAATGTGCCAATAAATGAGTTCAAGAAATGATGCAAAATTAAATATTAATGAAGTGCCCAAATAAGTGCCAATTATACTGCAATATAATCTTGTAAATATTTCCATAAGTAATTCCCACTATATATTCAGATAGCACTGTAGACCAAGGGAAAAAATCATCATTAATTTATACAGAAACCTTTTTTACTATTACATTTTCTAATTCACAAATTTAATCTTAGTGTCTGCTTTTTAAAAAGATAATAAAACATTAATGTTTGTATTTAGATTCATGGATAGTCTTTATGTTGTAAGCGATAGAAAGCCCAACTCACATGGCTTAAACAAATTGGAGAATTTGTTTGTATGCTTAACTGAAAAGTACAAAGGAAATGTGGCTTCAGGCAAGGTTTCATCCAGCAGCTCAGAGGAAGTCACCAAGAATCTGGTATCTTTCTGCTTCTCCTCTCTGCCTTCTGCTGTCAACCTCTTCCTCAGTGTAGCGGATATTAGAGTGTGCTACCTGTCTTCCAGTCAGGATGAGAGCATTCATTTCCCCAGCTTCTTGAAGGATTGGCTGTTGATGGCTCACAGTTGAATCCTTCTCCAGGCATTGTCCTGGGCCAAAGTTCCATGGCTTCCCAATGACTGGTTAGTTCAGGAGTACAAAAGCCAACTCCCTTCCCCAAATTTGAGACAACTCTGAAGGACCACATCAGTTCCAGAGCTCCCTGTAAGGTCATCTGGGGCCTCTGATGCAATAGCATTGCGGCTGGCCTTCTCCAATTCGGCTTCATTTACTCCCTTATAGGTATTGTCTCCCAGAGGCAAGGCAGATGGCAGCTAAAAAGGGCATTGCCTAACCTTAATAAAAAGTCATAATCCTTTGCCCAGTTTCCGACCTAAGGTACGACCTACAACCTATATCACCTAGCAAAAGTTTAGGGTAAATTTCTCCCAGCCCTTCCACAGACAGCCTGGTTAATTACTTGGGTAAACATGCACTGGGGAAAGATGACTGCCCAGACGTTTCAAGAACTATTGGGCAGAGTCCAAGTTGACAACAATACCCAAGGACCTGAAGCATCATCATGGCCCCTTGTTAGAGTGGAGGCATATGGGGCCAGCTAATAATTATAGTTCTAGCCCATGACCCACTTTACAGTGGGTCTTCTAGGTCCATAGATGCGCTAGTAGTCGTTTTTCTGGCCCCTTAATATATAATCGGAGTAGACATAGCTGAGAGTTGACCGAGTCCTTGCGTTGGATCTTTGGCCTATGGGATATGAGCAGGTGAAGTGGAGGCCTCTGAAACAGCCACTCACCCCAATCAAAAATCATACCGCATCCTGGGGGTAATGGCAGAGATTAGTGTCACCCTTAAAGACTTAAAGGATGATTCACATCATTTCCCCCATTTAATTCTCCAGTCTGGCCCCTACAAAAACCAAAGAGATCCTGCGAGATGACAGTAGACTACCACCAAGCAGACTCAGTCCACTGGTGGCCTCCATTCCTGTGCTGGATATTGTCTCTGCTAGAGCAGATTTAAAGGCCTCAGGTACCTGCATGCAGCCATGAATCTGGCAAGTTCATTCTTTTCCATCCCTATCAAGAAGAAGGATCGGGACTGTCATATTGCACGGATGGTCTAAGTACACATTTACAATCTTGTCCGGAGGCCATTAACTCTCCCACACTTGTTTATGTTATCGTTCAAATGAACCAAGATCTGCCGGCCATTGTACAGAACATTACATTATTCGGTTATATTGATTATAGCGTGTTAACCAATCAGATGAGCAAGTGGCCCCCAAGTCATGGCAACCCTGTGACAACAGAACAAAATGCTGCCCAGTCCTGTGCCATCCCCATGATTGGCTGCAGATCAGACTTTCGTAATCCATAGGGTTTTCATTGACTGAGTCTCAGAAGAAGATTGCCAGGACTTTCTTCCTAGTCTGTCTTAGTCCGGAAGTTCCGCTGAAGGCTATTCAGCATCATAGCAACATGCAAGCCTCCACTGGTAGACAAGTGGTGGCTGCACATGAGGTGTATCGGCCGAGAATTCAATTCAGGTGTCTGGCATGGAAGCCAAGAATTGTACCACTGAAATTTCAATGCCCCCACCTTTAGTTTAAACCGGTACTAATTATTTCTGAGTATAACTCAAATGTCTCTTGGTAGAGCCAAATTAAGAGGCAGGTCAGTATGGTAGTTACCTGGGGTGCATTCTTGGGATTAACCAGAAATGTGATGCCGACTAACTCAGGTTTTCACGTGTGACTCCTTACATACAGGCAAGACATAAATCACCTCTTCTTCTGTCAGAGTGCGCAACGCCCTTAGGTAGGAGTCTAAAAATGTTCCTCACCTACCCCAAACTACTTTTTTTAAATTCATTTTATCGTGTTGTTGTTGCGGTGGTGGTTGTTGCTGAGAATATACACAGCAAAACATACACCGATTCAATAGTTTCTACATGCACAATTCGGTGACGTTGACAAACTATTTCTGTTGAGTATTTTTCCCATAATGTAAGACCCAAGCTGCAGCCACTGGCCGTGGCACCAGTTCTAGAATCAGCAGGCAACTCAGAAACAGTTCCCTGAAGTCAGCAGCTGCAGTCAGTTGAAATTATGAAACCAAAACACACAAGGGGGAATACTGCTTACCCGGAAGGAGAGATTTATTTTATTGTCTGGTATTTAAACAGTTTAACAGGCCTCCCAATAAATTTTCTGGTTCAGAAAAGACCATGTAACAAACACATGCAATAAATCCCTCATTTTTAGCATAAAGGAATATACACACAGTTTTTGTTGACAGAACACTTGTTGCTCCCCAGACCCTCTTAATAAGCATGTAAAGAATGTCGGTTTGATGGGGCACCCACATCTCTGTCCCTCTGGTCCTGGGTCTCAGTAACCTGTGCATACAAATGAGGTTGTTATCACTAACACCCAAACCCCAAAAGCTCTGTGTGTTGACCTATAGCATCCCCAGGCACTTGGCCAACCTGTCCCTGGGGTCTCACACAGGGTGCCTCCCTGTGCCCAAGGATCAGCCTCCCTGTCTGAGCCTACTCCTCAGCCAGCCATGGCCCATGTGCCTCCTCAGAGGGAGCCCAGCACGGGTCTGCTTCTGGAGCTGTGCAGCGACTGAGAATTCTGACTCCACAGGGCCACATGGTCTTTGCTAGTGAGACCTCAGGCCATAACAGCACCCCATGGTCTGTGAAGACCTGAAGGTGGAAGAGCAGAGAGAGAGTGGCCCCCACAGGTCCATGCCACACTTCGTCACCTGGACTTCAAAGAGGCAGTGGGTTACCCAGAGTCTCCCCACATCCTTCAGCTTCTGGCCCTACATCTCTTTCCATCAACGTTCTAAGCCAGTTCCTCAGCCTAAGCTAGGAGACACTGGCCATTCCATTCCCTCCCTTCTCCTCCTTTCTTAATTCCTCCTTCTCCTGGGTTTTCCTACCTTCCTGGTATTACTACACAAAACTAGAATGTAAGCTCCATGAAGGCAAGAATTTTTGTCTTTTTGATTCACTGTTACATCTTTAGTGCCCAGAACAGTGCCTAGTACATAATAAACCAGTTGCTGTTGAGTTGATTCGAACTCGTGGCAACCCCACGTGTGTCAGGGTAGAGCTATGCTCCACAGGATATTCAATGGCTGATTTTTCAGACGTAGACCACCAGGCCTTTCTTCCGAGGTGTCTCTGAGTAGACTCGAACCTTCAACCTTTTGGTTAGCAGCCGAGCTTGTTAACCATTTGGACCACCCAGGGATTCCTAGCACATAATAGGTATTAAATAAATTTTATAGAATGAATGGGAAAAAAAGAATAAATAAAAGGAATCCTCTTGCCTCCTCCTTCAGCATAAAGGCCAAGCCCCTCTGCGTATCATTTCATACAAATAAAGCTCATGGGGTCCCTAGTCTACTGGTTCTACAGCTTGGGCTAAGCTAAGAATCCCAGCTATATGAGGACACTGTTGTCACAGTCATGTTATCAGCACACCCTGGCTCACCAGTCTGAGCCTGCAAAATGGGCAGGAGTCTCCCTCCTCATGCTGGTCCCAACATCACTCTTCAAAGGCGATCTTGTACTTAGATAATATGCTTATTTTGTAATCTCCTTGTTCATCAATTGTAGACATTATCTATTGACTTTTGCAGAAAACAGAATTATAAACTCAAATTCTTTAACCCTGACCTGACTAGAAAAGTATCTCTGAAGTCAGAACACTCAGCTCTGATGAACGCTTTTTAATGAAGAAACTTCCAAAACAGGGGACTGATTTTAGAAAGCTCCCAAGGGCAGCTGGATCAAAGCCAAAGTTGATGACGGATGAGTCAGACATAGAACGAAAAGGTTGGAATATATTTATATTGCTATTACTATAAAGTTTAAAACAAACCCCTTATTATATTGTACCTTGCGTTCAAAAAGTTGAGTTTCTGCCTAAGTTGTTTGCTAAGAAAGGCAAATGACTTTCTTAAAATATTGAAAGTTTTGTTTTGATAGTTTCTAGGACTGTTGGCATGTAACCTGTGTCTAGAATGTTTGTCAGAGGAAACCACATTTGTTAAGATGTCTATAGAAAATTGTGTCTCTTCACTAATAAACGTCAACTATTCAAAGCACGGCTCCAGAAGACAAAGTATTATAATGACATGTGCAAAGACCTGGAGATAGAAAACCAAAAGGGAAGAACACGCTCAGCATTTCTCAAGCTGAAAGAACTGAAGAAAAAAACGCAAGCCTCAAGTTGCAATACTGAAGGATTCTATGGGGAAAATATTTAAAGACACAGGAAGCATCAAAAGAAGATGGAAGGAATACACAGAGTCACTATACCAAAAGAATTAGTCAACATTCATTCATTTCAGGAGGTAACATATGATCGGGAACTGATGGTACTGAAGGAAGAAGTCCAAGCTACACTGAAGGCATTGGCAAAAAACAAGGCTCCAGGAACGGATGGAATACTGTCATGAATTATGTGCCCCCTGAAATGTGTATGTCAATTTGGCTGGGCCATGATTCCCAGTATTGTGTGGTTGTCTTCCATTTTGCGATTATAATTTTATGATAAAGTGAATTCGGTTGGGATTGTAACACCCTTATCCAGGTCACATTCCTGATCCAATGTAAAGTGAGTTTCCCTGGGGTGTGTCCTACACCACCTTTTATCTCTCAAGAGTTGAAAAGGAAATGAAAGCAAGCAGAGAGGGGAGACCTCATACCACCAAGAAAGCAGTCCTGGGAGCACAGCATGTCCTTTGTACCTGGGGTCTCTGTGTGGAGAAGCTCCTAGTCCAGGGGAAGACTGATGAGGGCCGACACAGAGAGAAAGCCTCCCCCTGAAGCTGTCACCCTGAATTTGGACTTTTAGCCTACTTTACTGCGAAGAAATAAATTTCTCTACATTAAACCCATCCCCTTGTAGTATTTCTATTATAGCAGCACTAGATGACTAAGTACCAATTGAGATGTTTCAACAAACAGATGCAGCACTGGAAGTGCTCACTCATCTATGCCGAGAAATTTGAGAAATAGCTTCCTGGCCAACCAACTGGAAGAGGTCTATATTTTTGCCTATTCCCAAGAAAGGTGATCCAACTGAATGAGGAAATTATCGAACAGTATCATTAATAGCACATGCAAACAAAATTTTGCTGAAGATCATTCAAAAGTGGCTGCAGCAGTAAATCAACAGTGAACTGCCAGAAATTCAAACTGGATTTAGAAGAGGATGCAGAACTAGGGATATCATTGCTGATGTCAGATGGATCCTGGCTGAAAGCAGAGAATACCAGAAAGATGTTTACCTGTGTTTTATTGACTATGCTAAGGCATTCAACTGTGTGGATCATAACAAATTATGGATAACATTGTGGAGAATGGGAATTCCAGAACGGTTAATCGTGCTCATGAGAAATCTGTACATGGATCAAGAGGAAGTCATTTGAATATGAAAAGGGGATACTGTGTGGTTTAAAGCCAGGAAAGGTGTGCATCAGGGTTGTATCCTTTCACCATACCTGTTCAACCTGTATGCCAAGCAAATAATCCGAGAAGATGGACTATATGAAGAAGAACGGGGCATCAGGATTGGAAGAAGATTCATTAACAACCTGCGATATGCAGATGACACAACCTTGCTTGCTGGAAGTGAAGAGGACTTGAAGCACTTACTAATGAAGATCAAAGACCACAGCCTTCAGTATGGATTACACCTCAACATAAAGAAAACAAAAATCCTCACAACTGGTCCAATAAGCAACATCATGATAAACAGAGAAAAGATGGAGGCTGTCAGGATTTCATTTTACTTGGATCCACAATCAACAGCCATGGAAGCAGCAGTCAAGAAATCAAAAGATGCACTGCATTGGGCAAATCTGCTGCAAAAGACCTCTTTAAAGTGTTAAAAACCAAAGAAGTCACCTCGAGGACTAAGGTGCACCTGACCCAAGCCATGGTGTTTTCAATCACCTCATACGCATGTGAAAGCTGGACAATGTAAAGAAAAGACTGAAAAAGAATTGACGCCTTTGAATTGTGGTGTTGGTGAAGAATATTGAATATAAACCAGAATGCTCCTTAGAAGCAAGGATGGTGAGACTACGTCTCACATACTTAGGACATGTTATCAGGAGAGATCGGTCCCTGGAGAAGGACATCACACTTGGTAAAGTAGAGGGTCAGCGAAAAAGAGGAAGACCCTCAACAAGATGGATTGACACCGTGGCTGCAACAATGGGCTCAAGCATAGCAACAATTGTGAGGATGGCACAGGACCCATCCCACTTACTAGGAAAAGTCCAGTCTTCCCAGGTCTCCTTCCCCCAGGTATTTCTGGAATTCACAGGGAAATGTGAACATATTCCTGTAGGCCATCCCTGTGCCCCTTGTTGCCTCTTGAAGCCTTCCATCCACCCACTGCTCTCTCTGCCCTACCCCACGCCCAGCTCCTTTCACGCTGAACCTGTTCAATCCTTGGCACTGGACCAGATCCTTTCTGAAGTTCACCACAATAGTAGGAGGACAGGTTCCAACTGGAGTCCCTGGATTATGCTGGAAACAATTAAGGCACTTGGCTACTAACTGAAAGATTTGAGGTTCGAGCTCACCCAGAGGCACTTTGAAAGAAAGTCCTGGTGATCTGCTTCTGAAAAATCAGCCATTGAAAACCCTCTGGAGCACAGTTCTACTCTGACACACATGTGGCCACCATGAGCTGAAATCGACTTGACTGCAACTGGTTAGTTTCCAACAACTAAAGACCTTACTGAAAGTTTGAGGACCAAGAAATAAGGCAAAGGTTGGAAAAACACTTTCTTCTGCTCCTGAATGACCCTGGACCCATCCTTCAGCGCTTCTGAAGGTGTGTCTCCTTGGCCACCTGCTGTGGGGGCAGGACAGTGGCCTCCCTCCTTGGGATGCCCTCAGGGGCCTGATCTGGCCGTTGCCACCATCCCTGTCACCCCGTTTCCTATCACCCCCAGCTTGTCAGTCTGCAGCCCCACAAGGCTTCTTTCTGTTCCAAGATTGTGCCCAGCTCACTCTGCCGCGAGACTCGTGCTCGTCCTGGGATGCTTACCCCCAGCACCTTTGCCTGATTGACTTCTTCTGGTTTTTAAATCTAGTTGCCATCAAGTCGACTCTGACTCATGGCAACCCCTCAAGTGGCAGAGTAGAACTGTGCTCCATAGGGTTTTCAATGGTTGGTTTTTTGGAAGAGGTCCCCAGACCTTTCTTCCGAGTCACTTCTGGGTGGACTCGAACCTCCAGTCTTTCAGTTAGCACTGGCCATTAGTTCCTATCTTAATGTCACTCCAGGAGGCCTTCTCTGAGCACACCGTCTACAATAGCCACCCAGCCTCTCTCTGTCACCTCAGCCTGTTTTATGATCCCCATAGCACCTACCACTATTTGAATTATGCTTATTTATTCATTTGTGCTGTTTACTGTCTCTGTCTCTTTGGTAGATTGTAAACCCTATGACAGCAACAACTTTTTTCTGTTTACCACTGTATCCCCGTGCTTAGAACGGTGCCTTGCATTCAGTTGGCATTCAATTAAAATCCGCTGACTGTGGAACGTTGAGTATTCTCCTGTCTTAGTTATCTATTGCTGCTATAACAGAAATACCTCAAGTGGATGGCTTCAGCAAACAGAAATTTATTCTTTCACAGTCTAGGAGGTTAAATGTCCAAATTCAGGGCACCAGCTCCTGGGGAAAGGCTTTCTCTCTCTGTCAGTTCTGGGGGAAGGTCCTTCTCATCAATCTTCCCCTGGTCTAGGAGCTTCTCAGCTCAGGGACCCCTGTAGTCCAAAGGACACACTCAGCTCCTGGTGCTTCTTTCTTGGTGTCATGAGGTCCCTATCTCTTTGCTCACTTTTGTATCTTGTAAAATAAAAGGTGATGCAGGCCACACCCCAAGGAAACTCACCTTACATCCCACCTTAACCCTCTTTAATATAACCTACTCTTGACTCATTAACCACAGGCAGAGATTAGGATTTACAACACATAGGAAAATTACATCAGACCTCAAAATGGAAGACAACCACACAATACTGTGAATCATGGCCTAGCCAAGTTAATACATATTTTGGGGGGACACAATTCAATCCATGACGCCTCTTTACATGGAGTCCTGGTCCAATAAATACTAAGCCCTGAGAGAGGAAGTTCTTTCCTTCTCTCAGCTTGAGGTCCACCTCCCAGGCTCTAATATTTTATGATGGGATCTGCCTCTTCCCAGTATGCCTGACGGTGCAACTGTTGACCTTCCTCAAGGGAAACCCTACAACTCCCTACAGAGATGTGATCTAGCCTTTTGCCCCGATCAATCCAGATATAATTCCCCAACATCCAAAAAAAAAAAAAAAAACCCAAACCCATTGCCATTGAGTTGATTCCAATTCACAGCGGCTTTATAGGACAGAGCAGAACTGCCCCACAGGGTTTCCAAGGAACAGCTGGTGGATTTGAACTGCCAGCCTTTATGGTTTGCAGCCAAGCCCTTAACCACTATGCCATCAGGGCTCCTCCCCACCATCAGGACTTGGTTATTTAAGGTTGAAAACTACCATGTAGGAGAAACCAGTGGTCTAGTAAAAGTTGTTGCTGATAGTTGCTATTAGTCAGCCCCTGACTCATGGCGACCCTGTGCCCAATGAAACAAATCGCTGCCTAGTCCTGTGCTGTCCCCATAATCATTGGGGATCAGACCGTTGCAGTCCATAGGGTTTTCACTGTCTGATTTTCAGAAGTAGATCACTAGGCCTTTCTTCCTTGTCCATCTTAGCCTAGAAGCTTCGCTGAAGCCTGTTCAGTATCCTAGCAAAATGCAAGCCTCCACTGACAGACGGGTGGTGGCTGTGCATGAGGTACCTTCTGCCAAATCCAGGCCAGTTCCTTTTTAGTCAGTCAAGGTCAAGAAAGGCTTAGGCCTGCGTGTGCTTCCTCAGAGCCTCTGCCCCCACAAGGCCCCCACAGGACATAGACAATCAAACTCCATTCTAAGCCCCTGAGTCTGTAGACCAAGGTCCAGCTTTGCACAAGCATACACTCATCACCATTTGGAACAGACCACTTCATCTCCTGGCACAGGGCAGGCTGTGAGTCAAGGGTCCTCCCCAGGAAGGATGAGTGGGGACTTGCTGGTCATCTGTGTAATGCATGTTCCCCTACTGGTGTTTGGCCCAGAATCAGAACCAGCCTTGGTGCAAAGGCTAATCCAAGTGTCCACCACAACGGCTTCCACCTTACAAAGGGCGGGGTCCAGCCATCCAGGTTTCCAAAAGCCTTCAGGTCTCTGCGACGCCCCATTACTGCACAGCCTAGGCTTCCAGCTTGTGAAGTACTTTTCCCCTGCATTATCTCCTCCGTGTGCACCAACACCTGGGGAGCTTTTATTAACTGGAATGGCTTTATAACTGTTCAGCCTCTCTATGATAATTTTTAAAATGTTAAAAGCACACAAAAGATGACTCTAAGTGGTCTTACCATCAGAAATCTGGGGGGGAGTAAACCTTTTAAAAAATCAGAATAGAACAAGAGGGAAGGAATGCTCAACAAATGCGTGAGTGCACGCTGATGGGGTGGTGGGTGCACAGGGAGGTGCACCACGTGATCAGTTCTGCCTGGAGGGGGCAGGGCCAAGGAAAGATCCAGTGGGGAAGGTTGGAGGGAGGGCAGACAGAGGGGAACCTTGTTGTTAGTTGTTGAATAGATTCTGACTCATGGTGACCCCATGTGTGCAGAGTAGAACTGGTCCGTAGGGTTTTCAAGGCTGTGACCTTTCAGAAGCAGATGGCCAGGCCTCTTTTCTGAGGCGCCTCTGGTGGGTTCAAACCACCTACCTTTCGGACACTTAACCGTTTGGGCCACCCAGGGACTCCTAGGAGGACCCTAACCTCATTTAAAAGATGAGTAGTTGTTGATTAGGGAACAGCTAGAGGGCGTTTCAGAGGTTACCCAGGCCTATGTCTCTTCAACCCCAGACTATTTTCATCCAGAAGCCTCTGTCTTCAGAGCCTTTAATCATCAGAAAATCATATCACAGTAATTAGGGGCAAGGGGATCCCAAAAGCCTGGACTGTAGATGTTTAGAATAGGAAAAACTGGAGTTGTATTATTTTCAAATTCCCAAGTGGACATGATAATTGTGATTACGTTAATAAGACTTGGCTGGGAGTTTCTGGCGGGAGGATGGCATAAACGCTGGTCTCTCAATATCGTTTTCAGCCTCCCCTCTCTCCTGTCCCAGCAAAACAACACTGACATGGCCATCAGAAAAGGGGAAGGCTTGCCACAGCACTGGAAACAGGCCATCCACGACAAGGAAACGTGAGGAAGCTCCACCAGGCTGTGCTGTGAGGCAAGCTGAAGGCAGTCATAGAGAGAAGGCAAGCCACCACCCATCTGACAGGGCCAGGTGTTCAGGACCGAGTAGGAGTCTTCCTCCCTCAGCAAGCAAGGACAGGAAGCCAGGGGGACTGGAGGGATGGTGGGGTGACAGTGCACCCCTAACTTTGCCTCCCATTTCTACAAACCTACTGCTTTTAGAACACCCCCGTGCTGTGCACTCTGGATGCCTGGCCAATCACACCTGGGCACAGCTGGGAGAAGCATAGAGGTTTACCTGGTGCGGCTGGTGGCTGCGTGAAGCAGAAACATGTTACCATTCTGCCAGGAATCCCCCTCAAATCCTTTATTAACTTATTTGCAATTGGTATATCTTCTTGAGAATTTGAAAATAATAATGCTCCAGTTTTTTTTCCTTTTCTCAAAGTTCATCCGTGGAGGTGGCACTAAATCTCCCAGCCAGGCTGCCCGGCTGGGGGTTCCTCCCGCTGCTCCTCTGGGCGGCGCAGGGCCTGAAATGGTCATTCCCTGCTATGTTTCTGGTCAGTTTCCCTTGATTCCTTTGGTTTGAACCTGAATGTCCATCTGAGAAAGATTCAGGCTGGAACTCTTAGGGCTTTCCCCTGCATGTAGTTCAGTCCGTTCTTGGCTCTAAGTCGTTCTTGGATATGCACAAAATGATGTCTCTTTTCTCCCTTCCTAAGCGCAAGGCCATTTGAGAAATAGGTCACAAGAATCAGGCAACTGGAGATCAAAATGTCAGGTTTTTCACTGGAGAATGTGTCTGTAGCTCCTTAGACAAGCAGGCATCCTAATTAAAAAAAAAAACAAACCCACTCCCATCCAGTCGATTCAGACTCATAGTGACCCTATAGGACAGAGTAGAACTGCCCCGTACAGTTTCCAAGGAGCGCCTGGTGGATTCAAACTGCCAACCTCTTGGTTAACAGCTGTAGCACTTAACCACTATGCCACCAGGGTTTCTCACCCCTAAATTAGTTTTTTTTTTTTTTGTGATCAGCTCGGACACACTGCCCCCTGCAGGGCCAAGCTGTTCATTGCCAGGCAGAGACCAAACCCGTTGCCTTCAAGTTGATTCCGACTCATGGAGACGCCATGTGTGTCAGAATAGAACTGCAGTCCCTAAGGTTTGCAGTGGCTGTAATGTGGCCTAGTGGTTAAGTGCTGCGGCTGCTAACCATAGAGGTCGGCAGTTCGAATCCGCCAGGCTCTCCTTGGAAACTTTATGGGGCAGTTCTACTCTGTCCTATAGGGTCGCTATGAGTCAGAATCAACTCGGTGGCAATGGGTTTTGTTTTGTTTTTTGGTAACCTTACAGAGGAGCCAATCGGTGGTGCACATGCTTAACTACTAGACTACTAGCCAAAAGGTTAAGCGCTGGACTACTAGCCAAAAGGGTGATTTGCACAAACCCATAGACGTCTGGAGGCCTGGTGGTGCAGTGGTTAAGAGTCCAGGTGCTAACAAAAAGGTCGGCAGTTCAAATCCACCAGCCGCTCCTTAGAAACCTGGTGGGGCAGTTCTACTCTGTCCTGTAGGGTTGCTGTGATTCGCAATCAACTTGACGGCAAGAGGTCAGGTCATAGGTATCGAACGAAGACAGGCCTGGTGATCTGCTTCTGAGAGGTCACAGCCTTGAAAACCCTATCAAGCAGTTCTACTCTGCACACGTGGGGTCGCCATGAGTTGGAATCGACTCTATGACAGCTAACAACAACAATCTTAAGGAAGTTAGATTGCCTTTCTCCCGTGGTGCCACTGGGTAGGTTCCAACCACCAGCATTTCCATAGTCACCGAGCACAAACAATTTGCGCCAAAGAGCAGCCCAGAAAACATCCTCTCTCAGGCTGATCCACATTCAAGAATCAGATATTACATTCCTCTGAGCGGTGTGGCAGGGTAAACAGAGAGAACGACAGAGAACCTTCCAGCATAACCGTACCCTAAGTCAGCACCCTACACCCCAAATCTCACTACCTCGTGGAAACAAGAATCAAGGGAAATAAAGATTCCACCCCAACAGCCATATTGGCCGCGCTTACATTTCCTCTGTGAGGATGAAGCAAAGGGCAGCTAACAGAATCTGGGAAGGAACTCTGCGGCTCAAAAGATAAACATCCCCTGGAAGCTCTGAGGAAGCTGCCTCTCTAGTGGGAAAAAATGACCAAAAACACACGTTTTTTACAATAATCTCAATAACTGATTCAAATTCTCAGTGAGATTCCAGGAGCACTGTATCTCTGAAAACAGAAAAGATCCTTATAAAGGAGAAACGTGAGAGCAGGAAGTACGGCAGAGAGAGAGAAACCACAATAGCTAAGTTGAAAATTACAGTGTAGGTTGTAAATAGCAGACCCGACACTGAAGAAAATAAAATAAACATGAAAGGAAAGAGACAGGTCATGAGATGCAGGGGCTATAACCTGGAAATTACACGAATGCTGAAGAGAAAAGAGCAGATGTAGAGAAAGCAGTTACAAAGAGACCGGGGGAGAAAACTCTTTTGGTGTAAAGAAAGAGCTTAGTTGGAAACTCAGACCGTGTTGGGAGTTTCAAGCAAAGTTAATGAAAAGAAGACCACGCTTAGACTATGGTGGAATTCTTAGAGCAAAAAAAAAAAAAAAATTAGTTTTCTGGAAACGCCCCTTCCCCACCCACAGACCTTTGAAGGAGGGCTGAAATTCTGGAGAGAGAATTGATTTTATTTTTCTTTTTATATCCTTTGTCCTGTTGTTTTTTTAATACCACGTGCGGATATTTCTTTAAAATTAAAAAAAAAAGTTGAAATTGGGATGGTGGTGATAAATAAAATAAGGATCTTAAAGGGACATGGGGAAAAAAATAACAAAGAGCCTAAATTAAAATGATCTCAGATTTCTTACAACGTCCAAAGCAGTGTATGTCCTTTTTTTTTTTTTTACTTCAACTCATCGTTAAAAAACATTAAAAAAAAAAAGCATTTTGTAACCCATTTATCTTGTTTAAAAAACAACAGCTATGAACAGCATGGAAGATATAAAAAGAAAATTGAAATCTCCCTCATACCCAGATCTTCAGACATTTGTGATACAATAATTACCCTCACTCCATTCAATGCCCTCTAATATTTTCTGTTCTTGTCTATACTATGCTGTGGTTTTGAAAGTGTAGTCACAATCCATTGTATTGAATGGGTTGTGACCTGTGGTTTGAAATACACAGATAGAAAAATCTAAAGGAAAAGCTAGGTTGTTGTTTATGTATGAAGGCAACCAAAAGATCGTCACAGATGTGGAAGTTGTTTAAAAAATCATTCCTCTCCAGCACTCTTCTTGAATAAATCATTTGAAGATGTATGCCAGGACACTGGGGGAAAAAAAATCAGATGCAAAAACTCAAATATGAGAAAAATTCCAGCTTGAGTCACCTACTTAGAGGTTTAAAGGAAGGAGAAACTTCATGTATTCTCAATGCTAGTGCCTTTTGCAGTCTTCTGGCAATTGCTATTAAAATCGAAATGTACACACCCATTTCACTTTTGGAAATCTATCATACAAAAATATAGACACCAGTATATAAGGATATACAAACTCGGATGATTTTGCAGCAAGATTTGTAGTGGCAAAACAACTAGCCATTTCCTGAATGTCCAATAATAAATGGCTTATATACCTTTAATACCCTCAAGAATGTCTATGATAAAACGGTGATTTAAAAAAAAAGCAAGTAGTTGAATAATTTCTGTACTACCCTGTTTGTGTAAAACACTGAGGGAGAACCTATTCAAGGGTTTCCATCTGCGTGTATTTGTATGAGCACAGGGAACGCTGTGGAAGGAAATAAAGCAAACTGTCAAAGCTACTTACTTTAAAGAGTGGGAACAGTGGAGAGAGAAAGAGATTTGAACTGAATGACTTATTGCTGCAATAAATCTGCCTTTTGAGATTTTTTTATTAAAAAAAATTTATTGTGGGAAAATACATATAACCAAAAATTCACCATTTTAACTATTTTTAAGTGTACAATTCAGTGACATTAATTGCATTCACTGTGTTGCACAAGGATCGCCACTATTTCTAAAAGCTTTTCCTCACCCCAAACAGAAACTCAGTACCCCTTAAAGCAGTAACTTCATTCACCGGTACTCCCAGCCCCCGGTAGCCACTAATTAACTTTTGTCTCTATGCATTTACCTATTCTAGATATTTCATATAAGTGGGATCATATAATATTTGTCCTTTTATGTGTGACTTATTTCACTCAGCATAATGTGCCAAGGCCAGGGACACCCTCCATGAGATGGATTGACACAATGGCTGCAACAATGGGCTCAAACACATCAATAACTATGAAAATGGTCCAGGATCAGGCGACATTTCATTCTGTTGTACATGGGGTCACCATGAGTTGGAGTCAACTTGATGGCAACTAACAACAACAAATGTTTTTAAGGCTAATGTATGTTGTAGCATATATTAGAACTTCATTTCTCTTTATGACTAAATGATAGTCCATTGTATGTATCTACCATATTTTTCTTATCCATTCATTTGTTGGTAGATACCTGGGTTGTTTCCGCTTTTTGGCTACTGTGAATAATGGTGCTTGAGTCCGTTTTCAATTCTTTTGGGTATATAGATAGGAGCGGAATTGCTGGGTCATACGGTAATTCTATGTTTAACTTTTTGAGGAACCACCAAACTGTTTTCCACTTTCCACAGTGGCTGCGCCATTTTAAAAACCTTGCAGTACTTTGCTTCAGGGAGTTGAACTTAGACTTGGGTCTGTTTTATTGCCATAGTCCCCCTTCCTCTATGCAGTCCCCGCTTCCAGTCATCCTCCTCCTCTCCTTCTTGCAATAATCTTTTTGAATAAAGTTGTCCTTGCCTGTTTACAATTGTCTGGTGCAATTTTTTCTTTGACACAGGTTGGCTGTCATTTTTTCAGCCTCCTTTCATGAGTGAGGTAGCTTCACCCCAGTCCCTGGGGTGATGGAGTCTGGCCCCATTGTCCATTCCATGAGGAACATTTTAGCTCCCATAACTCCACAGGCCTTTTGTTTTGGCCCTACTCATTACCTTTCTTGCCTGATGTTTATCCTGTTTTTTCAGCCTGCCTATGTTTTATTGGTGCCCTGGTGGTACAGTAGTTAAGAGCTAAGGCTGTTAACCAAAAGGTCAGCAGTTCAGCAGTCCGAATCCAACAACCGCTCCTTGGAAACCCTATGGGGCAGTTCTACTCTGTCCTATAGGGCCACGATGAGTAGCATCGACTTGACAGCAACGGGCTTTTTATGCCTTTACGCCTTATTAGTGTCTTTTAAAACATTGGCTCTCGTTGTATATTAGGAGCATATCAAAGCATGAACGTTCCAGCCTTCCCCCCATTAAAGTTTAGGTCACTTGGAGATGGAATTTCTACTTCTCACAATGGAAACATACTTGCTGATACAGTTTGGGAATGAATGACTGAGAACTGCAACCCTCGGAGTCTAAATAATGGGTGCCTTGTCTTCACTTTTTTTTTTTAGTGGCCTGGGCAGAGCTGTGGACCAGACCAGTGAAATCCCCTCTGAGTAACTTCTAATTGCAGACCAGCTTCCCATAGCCACCCCATGTGACAATAAGATGCATTTATACCAGCTAAATGTCTCACCCTCAGTGCTCTCCTGCTTGGGGGTGGTAGCAGCATAGCTAACCCCCACACCACAGGTCTTTTAGACAACTCAGAGTACCAAAGATGAATCAGAGGACCAGAGGTTCTCAGGTGGCTAAATAGAAAAATGAAAGAGATGTGACCATGTTTGTACCGCAAATGTTTTAACAACTTGTGTTGTTCACATACAGTGTAAACAAGAGAGACAGTCTCAAGACCTCCCCAGCAGAGAACTGCAAATTAAAATGACAGTGAGATCACTGCTCCCTATCAGATTAGGAAAAACTAAAGAGCAGTGGTAACACCTGTTGCTAGAAGGGATGCAGGAAACCGTACTCTCATACTTTGCTGTTGGAATTGTGAAGTGTCACAGTATTGGGGGAAAGCAATCAGACAAAATCTATTAACAATTTAAAATTCCCTTTTCCTCAGTGATCCCATTCCTGGGAAAGTCTACCATGGAAATAAAAGCATCACTGCATAGATACAAGCATCAGTGCCCGCGTACAAGCATGGTTATTACAGGCCTGTAGCAGTGGCAAAAACCGAATGAATGCCCAGTGAAGCCGGGAATGGAGTATTAAAAAAAAAACAACTTCTTAAAAAAAAAAAAAAAAGAAGTTTTTTTTTTGGCAGCCTTTAAAAAGGCTGAATTAGACCTGTACCAGTATGTATTTATAGTTAAGTGAGAAAAATAAGATGCAGAGAAGTGTGTGTAATATGAGTCAATCTTCTAGATATAATGACTCCCCTGAAAAAAAAACAAAAACCAACAGCAACAACCTGAGTGTGAGGATTACCTATGTGGGATCATACTGAACTTAGCAACTCGAAAGATGAGCTAGGAACCTTAGGGAACAATGAGCTTATGTTAATGTGGGAGGAACAACTCAAAAATGGAGGGTGAGCATGGTTGTACAACTCGAAGAATGTAATCAATGTCACTGAATTGTACACGTAGAAACTGTTGAATTGGTGTATGTTTTGTGCATATTCTGAACAACCACCACAAAAATAAATAAAATTTAGAAAAATGAAGAAACAACCGCATTAGCGTGTGTGTTAATTGTGGAGCAGAGTGTAAAGAAGGAAGAAAGGAAGAGAAAGAAGGCCAGGCTTTTAACACTGGTCGGGGGGGGTGCTTACAAATAAGTTTCTATATTTAAAAACCACCTGCATGATGCGCTTTTAGTAATGCAAAATTTTTTACATGTGTACCATAAAGAGGTAAAGGAAAAAAAAAAAAAAAAAGTGGTCACCAAAATGGTAATGATGAGCTCAGTGGGGTGGGATTGAAAGCAACTTTTACTTACATATTTTCTATGTTTTAAATGTTATATGAGTATGTATTATTTATATAATCTATGCAAAATAAAGCTATTTTCATTGTGGGTGGGGGAGAGTATTGGCAAGTAAAGGTCTCTAGGGAACCTGATTTAATGAGTGCACAAGATCGATATTAATTAGCATATCAATTGCTGCCATGTCAACTGATGTTTTCCAAAATCCTTGAAGTGTAGGTTCTCTTAAGTAGCCAAACTGTCATTGGAAGCATTGTTTATAATGCTCCCATTTAACAAACGCTGAGGAATGGAATGATTACAAATGCCGAAGGAGCGTGAGATGATTACATGAGGTTCCATCTATGTGCCATCAAATGACTGGGTCTCCCGCATCTCATCACAGTTTAAAATTTCCGCACCAAGCTAATCTCCCGGCAACTTTGAAACCCCTTCGAACTGTTACACCCTTTGTTTGTTTGTTTAACCATTTCTCTTTGCAGATCTCTGTGGGGTTCTTAAAGTTTTCATCTTAAATCTTCTGTCTTGGTTTTGCTATTTTTATTTCCTCCTTCTCTTAAGCGTTTCGCCTCACCGGCTGGGGGTACACGGTGCTTTGGTGGATGCCGGCTTGCCACCTCTTACCTCCCTCTCTCCCCGGACTTGTCGGGCTCAGAGAGCCACACGTGTTTAGACTTGTCTGATGCGCGGCGTGAGCACGCCAGACACTCAAAATATGTTCCAGCCTGCTGGCTAAAGAGGAAGTTGGGTTTCAACCGCTCTTTCTTTCACAGCATTTATTGAGCATTGTTGCTGCGTACCATCTAAGTAGAGTTCAACTCATAGCGACCCCATATGACACTGCCCCATAGGATTTTCTAGGCTGTAATCTTTACAGAAACAGATCGCCAGGTCTTTTCTCCCGAGGAGCCGCAGGGTGGATTTGAACCACCAACCTCTCGGCAGCCGAGAGCTTAGCCGTTTGCACCATCAGGGCCCCGGCTTTTACTGCACATTGCAGGGTGTCAAGGGCCGGGTCAAGGATTCAAAGGTGAATAAGGTATGATCCCAGAAAAATCACGACGGGCTGTGTGATCAGGGCTGATTTTACAGTGCTGGGGAAGCACAGGGGAGGACGCGATTGACAGGAGGCAGGAGAAGGCTGTTGCTAAGACCTGGCAGAGAGAGCAGCTTATGCAAAAGTCTAGTGTGGTCCCCCGACCAGCAGCATCAACGAAAATTGTCATTCTCAGGCCTCGTCGGATCTACCCAAGCAATAATTCTGGGGGTGGAGCCCAGCAATTGGTTTTAGCAAGTTCTGGAGGTGATTCTGACATACGCTTGAGTTTGAGACCCACTGCCCCAGTACAGGCCTGAGGATGCTTAGGATGAGAGCGAGAGGGGAGAGGCGATAAGGCTTCGTGAGGGCCTCGGATGCCAGTCAAGGGGGGGTTAAACTTTGCCCCGTAGGTGAGGTTTCCAGAGTTTTTAAGCAGAGGCCTCTGGCACCTGTACAATCTATTCCAACTCGGCGCTTCTGGGGGCTCTAAGGCACCCTCGGGTCTAGAGTTTATCCGCGCGAGGCCGAATCCCCGCGAGCCCAGGCAGCGAGCGAGAGGTCGGGCCGCAGACTTCTCCGCAACCTGGCACAAGGGGTTTGTTGTCCAAGAGGAGGTGAAAGGTGGGGCACCGACCGAGGCCAGAAGGACACTGCCCCGGACGCTCTCCGCCCCACGCCCACCTGCGGCCCCTGCAGGCAGCTCTGAGGCCCAAGGTCCACCCTGGCCTTCGGGGCGTGGCGTTAGCCCCGCTGGCCCCGCCCCCGGCCCCGCCCCGGCGCGCGCCCGGCCAGCCTCTCCGGACGGGGGGGGGGGGTGTGCTGGCTCGGCCCCGCGACCGTGCGCGCGCCCGCGGCCGGGTTGCAGGGCTGGGCGCGCGCCCCGCGTCCCGGGCAGGAAGATGGTGGCGAGCGCGCGGGTGCAGAAGCTGGTGCGGCGCTACAAGCTAGCGATCGCCACTGCGTTGGCCATCCTGCTGCTGCAGGGCCTAGTGGTGTGGAGCTTCAGCGGCCTGGAGGAGGACGAGCCGGGCGAGGTACGCCGTCGGCCGGGCGGGCAGGCGGGCAGGCCGGGCGCGGGGGCGCGCGGGGTCCTGGCGGGGCTGCGGGCGGCCCCGGCCGGGGGCGTGGGGCACGGGCGCGTGCGTGCGGGGCGCGGGCGGCTGCCTGCAGCGGGGCATCGGGGCTCTGGCGCCCCAGCCAGCGGCGGGCCTGGGGCTTGTCCGCAGGGGCGGTGCATGACCCGGAGGCCCGGGCCGAGGGCAGGCTGGGGGCGGAGGCGGGAGGAGCGTGTCCAGGGAGAGTCTCTGGCTCCGGGAGCGGTGAAGGTCAGGCGTGGGGAGTGGGGCTGGGCCCGAGCCTGCTCCCGGGCGGGGAGACCCGGGCCAAACTTTCTGAAGTTGGGAGGGGGTGGGGGTGTGCGCTGTGGGCGGTAGAGCAGGGCTGAGGGACCAGCTGTACCTGAGAAGCAGCAGCCGGTGGGAAAGTGGAACCCGGGGGTGGAACTCGGGCCCGGGGCAAAGTGTGTGCCAGGAACTGAGGGAACAGGGAGTGACCGATGAGGGAGAGAACTGGAGTGTCCCCGAGGCGTGGCTTCCTCAGCCAGAGGGGTCTGAAGAACCTAGGTGGGTCTTCAGAAGAGGACGTGACAGGAGGTAAGCTGGTGAGTTGGCCTCAGGACATTAGGGATTTGAGAGGGGGCTCTCTGGCTCTAAGGGAATGGGCACAGCAGCAGCAGGGTTAGCAGAGCCCCAGGCCCAGCATCTTGGAGGGTGCAACCCCCATCCTGCTCCGTCCCCAAAGTCCCTGCGGGAAGGGCCTCCCTCACTCTTGCCTATGGTGGTTTCAGCTGGAGGTTCAGACCCATCCTCCTTGAGTGTGGGCAGGAAGGATCTAGTAGGGTCTGGACCCATCTGGAAGGGCAGGGAGAATAGGTCAAACCAGGGCTCCAAGCTGTGGCCCAAAGCGGTTCCCTGTGTCACAGGGACAGGCTTCCCTCTTGGTTCTGAGCCTCCAGAGGCTCTGCTTGCCTGTCCTCTTGGGCTTCTCTGCCTGGTAGGGCAAAGGCCAAGAGAACCCAATGTCCACTTCCCCTTCATGCTTCTCAGCAGTGTGGAAGGCCTGGTATGGAGACAAGGAGAAGAACTGACCCACCTATTTTTGGGAGAACCGAGAGGCTGGGATTGTGAGGAAAGTGGGAACAGTCATGTAAGACCATAACTCAAAAGGAGCTGAGGGTACTTGGCCTTTTGCAGGGCAGGCTGAGGGTGGGGTGGAGGAGGCTGGCTCTGACATCCCAAGGGAGCGGGGTGGTTCTTTGTGGACCGGCAAGGAGGAGGAGATCATTTGGGGCTCATTAAAAAAAAAAAAAAAAATAGTTTTTTAGAAGAAGACTGTTTTGGCAGATGGGAGGGATGTCCTAAGATGGAATGGTCTGCTGAGCAGTCAGGGAGCCTTCTGGCCCTGGACTATGATGTGAGCAGAGGCTGGCGACCACTCTGGGAAGGGGCACGTCATTGAGAGGTTTCTTAGACACAATTGGCCCTGAACTTCGTGGGGCTGGATGGGCTGAGAGATTGCCCAGCCTGGGGTAGAGCACTGGGGCAGTGGAGTGTTTAGGATTCTGCCCCACCCCTCCTCTGGCTTCCTAGACTGAAAGTGATAGGGGAACTCCTGAACTGCAGTGGGAAGAGACCCCGGATGACCTAAAGGTTATGCAATGTAGGCAGTTGTCGGTAGTTGGACCCACCTCAGCAGACCTTGGGGTGGCCAGGCGCTTAACATTAGGAAGGTAAGTGTGAAAGTTGGACTGCCTGCTCTAGCATCCCATCCCAGCTCTTGCTCCTAAGTAGTTGTGTTACCACTGGCAAATCTCTGTCTTCAGTGTCCCATCTTACAGACGAGGATAAGAATAGCACCTCTCTCATTGGGTGATTGTAAAGATTACTATGAAGCACACACCGGGGTCCTGGCACATTCTAAGCCCTCAGTAAATGACACCTGTTATTATGACTCATCACCATCATTGCCCAGTGGGACTAGAGATAATAGAGATTCATTCATTCATTCACTCATTCATTCAACAAATATTTATTAAGTCCTGCTTTATACAAGGCACTATGCTAACAGCGGGGATACAGAAGTAGACAATAAATGTGGTCCCTGCCCTCATGGAGCTGATAGTCTACAGGGAGAGATAGACAGTGAAAAGGAAACTCAAATATATAATTCCAAATTGAGAATGGGGGCTGCTCTGCTGGAAGAACAGGGTGGAGGGAGTTTAGATCAGGTGGTCAGGGAAGGCTTCTCCCAGGAAGTGGCATGTGAGCTGAAGAAGCCAGCCAGCCTTGGGAAGAGGTGGGCCAGAGCGTTCCAGCAAAAAGCCTTGAGGAGAATGGGCTTAGCTGGGTTCCTTTGAGGAGTGGAAAGGAGGGTATGGTGAATAAGCTTAAAGTAGTCTAGGGCAGATCCTGCACGGCTGGTCAAAATACATGGTAAGGGGCTTGGGTTCATTATTCTGTGTGTGGTGCGAGGCAGCGAAGGGTTTTTAGCAGCGACGTGATCAGATGTGTGTTTAAGATGCACACTCTGCCCGTCTATAGAGGGCCTAGAGTGGATGCCGGGGAATGATCATTACCATCCAGAGAGCCACTTTATAGTTTTCAAAGCTTTTACCAGCGCTGTCTCACCACTTGTTTTAATCGCAGTCTGAGAAGGCCAGAGAAGGTGGGGTTTAGGTAATGTTTTTGTGTTCAGTCTCTGTGGCTCAAAGGAGGATTCTGAAGGGGAGCTGCAGAGCCAAGAATGGCAGAGAACTTTAAATGCCTCCTTGGTGGGCCTCAGAGGCAAGTCCCCACCCTCAGGAATCAGAGGGAACCTTGACCTGAGGGACTACTGGTGGCAGCCTTTCTAGGGGCACAACCATGGGGGCCTGCTGATGCCCATATGGACTGAGGCCTGGGAGGGGTGGGGTGGGACTCTCTTGACTCCCCACTGCTGCCTCCTGGTCCCCCAGCCTCCTCTGGGATTGTCCTTCTCAGGGTCAGCCAACTCCCTGCTGCAGGGCAGAGCACCAACATGCTTGTCTCCTCCCACATCCTGTCCCCCACCGCAGCCAGCCTGGCCCTATGCCCCGCACTCTGCCCTCCTGACCAGCTTCCTGACTTGCTGATCCTTGCTTCCACCCCAAAGAGCCCACAGCTCTTCTACCATCTCTATCCATGTAGGCCTGGGACTGTCTTTCTCTGCCTGCTGTGTGGCCGGGTCAGATGTTGCCAGGTGAATGCAAACTCAGCTCAGCGGGGCTGTATTAGCCTTTCCTGGGGGCTGCCCAGCCCAGGGTGCTCTCCCCAGTGTGGGTATAGAAGGCATCTCTTCTCAGATGAAGGTGGATACCCCAGCTCTTTTTGGGCACTTTTCAAAAGATAAGGAAGCTGTAGGGCTTCTGGACATAGAGGACATTGGTG
The DNA here is from genome assembly GCF_024166365.1 of Elephas maximus indicus. NCBI lineage: Eukaryota > Metazoa > Chordata > Mammalia > Proboscidea > Elephantidae > Elephas > Elephas maximus. The sequence goes on along the minus strand of NC_064837.1, from coordinate 43,307,944 downwards.
CTAGGGTGTAGGGGTGGGGCCCTGGCCCAAAGGTGGCTGTTGGCCTGACAGCATGAGGTTCTTATCATGTTTGGAGAGGGGTGGGGAGGACCCTGAAGGTGAGGGAAAGGCAGAACCCAACCCAGTGGAGCCCAAGACATCTGAGGGCCTTGGACCCCTTTCCTGACTTAACATTTGACTATTTCCTACTCCCTATGCAGGAAAAAAAAAAAAAAAAAAACAACTTTTTTTTTTATGCAGTAATAGTAATAAGGATAACAGCGTTTATTGAATGCTGAGCCTGTGCCAAGAGCTTTATGTTCATCATTCATTCCTTCAACAAATATTGAGTGTTTACTGTTGCCAGATACTCTCCTGGGCTCTGGGATTACATCCTCATGGAGCTTACATTCTTGCAAGGAGAGATGCACACAGTAATACAATATGAACGATAAATGATAGGATGTTATAAGGTGATACGTGCTGTGGGGAAAATGAAGCAGGAGATGGAGGAGGGCTGGAGTTCCAAATCCAGTGGTCAGGGTGGGCCTTCGGAGAAGACACCACCCGAGCAAAGAATTGAAGGAGGTAAGGAATGATCTGTGGGGAGACCTTCCAGGCACAGGGAGTAGCGCCTGCAAAGGCCTGAGTCAGGAGTGTGGCAGGTGGGATGAGGGACACTGAGAAGGCCGTTGCGGCTGAAGTAGAGTTAGGAGATGAAGTCAGAGAGGAAAGGGGTGGTGATAGGGGTCAGAAGGACACAGCTCACTTAGCCTTTGCAGGCTAGTGAAAGGACTTTGGCTTTTATCCTAAGATGGGAAGCCATTGGCATTTTCAAGCAGAGGAGTGGTGAGGTGGGATATAAGTGCTCACAGGAACAATGTTACAGTTATGAGAACAGGCCAAAGGGGAACAAGATTAGGACCAAGGAGAGCAGGGAATCCCAGACAAGGGTGGTGGTGATGGGGGTATTTTGAAGGCAGTACCAACAGGATTCGCTGATGGATTGGATGTGGGGTATGAGAGGAAGAGAAGGGTCAAAGATGATGCCCAAAAGTTTCTGGCCTGACCAAGTTCAAGGATGGAATTGTCCTTGCCTGAGATGGGAAAGACTGAAGCAGGAGCCCTTTGGGGAAGAGAGCAGGAGTTTACTTTTGGAGTTGTTACTTCAGGCCTTTGCAGGGTTGAGAGGTCAATCAGACTCCCAAAGCAGATGTCCAGGAGGCAGACAGATGAGTAGGATCAAGGAAGCAATCCAGGCCAGAGATAAATTTGGGAGTGAAAAGCATGTAGATGGAGCTTAAAACCAAGGAAATGAATGAGATCACGTAGGGAGTAAAGAAGTAGGACTGTGAAAGGCCCAAGGGTAGACTTGGAAGATAAAGAATCATCTGAGGAGACTGTTAAGGAGTGGCCTTGAAGATAGGGGAAAGCCAGGAGAGCATGGTATCCTGGAAGCCAAGTGAGGAAGTGATCCAGTACAGCGGTCCTGCTGAAAGGTCAAGTTAGAAGAGGACTTAGGGACGTGGCCTTCAAGTTTGGAGTGGCAGAGAGGAGTGACAGACAGCTGGTTTAGACAGCTCTTTCTAGCTGCATTATCTCATGCTTTAGCTCTTTTTATACTCACTCTTCCCTACTGTATTTTACAGCTGAGGAAATAAGCTCAGATAACAGTAATTGTTGATAACTGCTGGTAAGGGCAGAGCTAGGCTTGGGGCCCTGGTGACTCGAGTCTGCAGTCTGCAGCATTCACACAGGACCTTTTGTCCTCCGTCCCTTCCAGACAGCAGCCAGAGGCCCCCTGTGTGCCAGGTACTCTGCTGGGCACAGGGCAGGTGGAACTGACATAGGCTGCCTTTGAGGAACTCACTGTCTGCTAGTGGAACAGACGGGCTTTGGAGCTGGATCTTGAAGGATGAATTCAGTCAGGCAGGGAAGGGGGGCAGAAGAATAGGACTGGGGGGCTGGGGCTCACTTTAATATCTGCTGAAAAAGAAAGTGGTTTCGGAGTCCAACGCAAGAAAAGAAGTGCCTTGTGATTTGTGAGGTAAAGGGGGACGTGGAGATCTGGTGGCACAATGCGGGGGCTGGCCCTGCCTGGACCAGCTGGTCAGAGTGTCTTCCCAGTAGAAGCGCTGTTTGTGCAGTGTTCAGGTGAACAGAACTTCCAGGTAAAGGAGGGCGGAGGCTTCTAAAGGTGAGGGTGCCCTCGGCCAAGATGGAGTTAAAGGAGCAGGAGGCGAGTGACTGCTCCAGTGGTCTGTGTCTGTCTGTCTTTTACAGAAAGGAAGGCAGAGGAAGCCACGGCCGCTCGACCCTGGCGAGGGCTCCAAAGACACAGACAGTTCGGCAGGGCGGCGGGGCAGCGCAGGCCGAAGGCATGGGCGCTGGCGGGGCCGTGCTGAGAGCCCGGGTGTGCCAGTAGCCAAGGTTGTGCGGGCAGTAACCAGCCGGCACAGAGCCAGCCGGCGAGTCCCACCTGCCCCACCCCCAGAGGCCCCAGGCCGCCAGAACTTGAGCGGGGCAGCAGCCGGGGAAGCACTGGTGGGGGCAGCTGGCTTCCCACCACACGGAGACACAGGGAGTGTGGAGGGCGCCCCCCAGCCCACAGACAACAGCTTCACCCCCAAGTGTGAGATCACAGGCAAGGATGCGCTGTCTGCACTGGCCCGGGCCAGCACCAAACAGTGCCAGCAGGAGATCGCCAACGTGGTGTGCCTGCACCAGGCCGGGAACCTCATGCCCAAGGCTGTGCCCCGGCACTGCCAGCTGGCTGGTGAGGAACACGGAGGTCGGGTCCTTCCTAGGCGTGGGGTGGAGAGGTGGAGCCCCAGGAGACACATGGGAGGGATTCTCACAGGAAGAAGCGGCCCAGAGAGGCCCACCCCCCCTCCCCAAGTTTACACTAAGTGTGCTGAGTGGCAGAGGTGAAGCTGTGCCCTGGGAGTGTCAGGCTCTAGGTTGGGGCTCTTCCTTTCTTAGGAGGCAGGCAGCCCTTCTTCCCATGTAACCCACCCTGTGACCTGTTCTCTGCTCTCAGGGAAGATGAGCCCTGGCATCCAGTGGGATGAGATCCAGGCCCAGCGGCCCGTGGACAGCCCTCCAGTGCGCATCGCCTACATGCTGGTGGTTCACGGCCGTGCTATCCGTCAGCTGAAGAGGCTCCTCAAGGCGGTGTACCATAAGCAGCACTTCTTCTATATCCACGTGGACAAGGTACTGTGGCAGGGTGGAAGCCAAGTGACCTGAGGTGAACAGAGTGGAGGCCCAGAAGGTCACAGACAGACAGGGCCTTTGACCTGGCTCAGGCAGCCTCCTTATTTTGCAGATAGGGAAACTGAGGCCCAGAGTAGGAGAGGAGCTGGCACAAGGTCACACAGCGGGTTAGGAGCTGGAGCCTTGCCCCGTGCCGCCTTCATTGCACATTACCTGTACTCTGGGTCAGGGGGACTGCGATGCTGGGGGTCCAGGCACAGCTGCTGAGCGGCCCCTTCCTCCCTGCCAGCGTTCCAACTACCTGCACCGCGAGGTGGTAGAGCTGGCCCGGCAGTATGACAACGTGCAGGTGACGCCCTGGCGCATGGTCACCATTTGGGGCGGGGCCAGCCTGCTGAGGATGTACCTGAGGAGCATGCGAGACCTTCTGGAGGTCCCTGGCTGGGCCTGGGACTTCTTCATCAACCTCAGTGCCACCGACTACCCAACCAGGTGAGGGGCCAGTGCTTGACCACTCAGGATAGGAGGAGACCGTCACTTGGGCCTGGGGCCTCGGATGGAGAGGACCTTGGGTTTGGAGGGCCCTGATGGACTCCTTCACGTCTCCCATACCTCATTTTGGGATCACACAGCCTAGACAGGGCCCCCTTGGCCCCAACCAGGCTTTAGGGGAAGGGTTGGTAAAGGATGCCCTGAGAGTGTTGTGTGCCATCGAGTCATTCTGACTCATAGTAACCCTATGAGAACAGAACAGAACTACTCCATAGTGTTTCCTAGGCTGTAGTCTTTACCGGAGCTGATTGCCAGGTCTGTTCTCCCATGGAGTCGCTGGTGGATTCAAACTGCTGACCTTGCAATTAGCAGCCAAACACATAACCACTGTACCACCAGGACCCCCTGATCTGAGGATAGACATCAACAAGAGATGGGGAAGAGGCCCTGGGGGTGCAGGATCAGACAGCAAGGGTGGAGGAAGAATGGGGTTAGCTTTCGTTGGGGCCTCAGGTGCCCACCACCACCCCTGACCATCAGCTGAACATGAGACACGTGGCCAGGACAGCTCTCAGTGAGAAAGGAAGGGACCACGGGGCAAAGGGAAGGGGTGCTGGACAGAGTCTGCTCTGCGATGTGTCTGAGCGCCTCCCCGTCACACTGCTGCCCACCCCACCCACCATACCGTCTCCAGGACCAATGAGGAGCTGGTGGCTTTCCTGTCCAAGAACCGGGACAAGAATTTCCTCAAGTCGCACGGCCGGGACAACTCTAGGTGAGGGTGGAGATGGGAATAGGGGAGGCTTTGGCCTTGGGGTTTTGTCACAACCCTTTCTGCTCGGTGGAGCTCGCCTGTCCCTGGCCCAGGGTTGTAGAGCTCCAACCAACCGCAGACGTAGGAGTGGTGATGCCTGGGCACAATGAGAGAGCTTGGACCTCACCCTGTGGGACCTTCAGCCATGACCTGTCTGCCATCCACAGGTTCATCAAAAAACAGGGCCTGGACCGACTTTTCCACGAGTGTGACTCACATATGTGGCGCCTGGGTGAGCGGCAGATTCCAGCGGGCATTGTGGTAGACGGTGGCTCCGACTGGTTCGTGCTGACACGCAACTTTGTGGAGTACGTGGTGTACACGGACGACCCGCTGGTAGCCCAGCTCCGCCAGTTCTACATGTATACACTGCTCCCAGCTGAGGTGGGTGACTGCAGGAAGGCCTGGAGGCTAGGGCGGGTGCCTACTGAGGTGCCCACAGCTTACCCTTCACCCTCCCCTGGCTGCCTGCAGTCCTTCTTCCACACGGTGCTGGAAAACAGCCCGGCCTGCGAAAGCCTCATAGATAACAACCTGCGGGTCACAAACTGGAATCGCAAGCTGGGCTGCAAGTGCCAATACAAGCACATCGTGGACTGGTGCGGCTGCTCCCCCAACGACTTCAAGCCCTCGGACTTCCTGCGGCTGCAGGTGCCTACCCCATGGCCTGGGAGGCTGCCTCTTGCTAGCGCTTCACCCCAAGCTTTCCCTGTGAGCTTCCCCCATGAGCTTTCCCGGGGTTGGAAAGGATCCAGGGCGGGCCAGTCAGAGAACCTGGGGGGCTTCACCTCGAGCAGCCCATAGCCCTGGGCAGTGAGCTACCGTGGCAGCAGGAAAAGCCCTAGTGGGGTGCCCAGTCCTCATCTCTAGGCAGTCCTGGGAGGGGCCCGGAAGCTGGGTCACCCTCCTCGCCATGCTTTCTGGATCTCCAGACCCCTTCACCCTCCAGACTCCAGCAAGACTTCACCCTCTTTCACTCCAGCAAGTCTCTAGACCCACCTTCTTCGCCCGGAAGTTTGAGTCGACTGTGAACCAGGAGGTTCTGGAAATCCTAGATTTTCACCTGTATGGCAGCTACCCCCCAGGCACGCCAGCCCTCAAGGCCTACTGGGAGAACACGTATGATGTGGCTGATGGCCCCAGTGGGCTCAGTGACATCATGCTCACCGCCTACACTGCCTTTGCCCGCCTCAGCCTGCGCCATGCTGCCACCGCTGCACCCCCTCCAGCCACCACACTCTGCAGGTGAGACCCCCTTCTGATACCTCAGGCTATGGGGCCCTATGTGGGGGACCAATCAGAAAGAGACAGCCTCTGCCCACAGGGATTCTCCTGTCTGAGGCAGGGAAAAATGCAAACTTAAAAAAAGCTTGACCCAGGCAGATAGATGCTGTGGGTATGAGATTTAGGGCAAAGGAAGTACCTGGGGTGGGACTCCCCAGAACCCCTCCCTGGTTCTCCAGGCCAAGTTAGGTATGCTGATGGCATCTCCCTTTCTCCCTGCTGGAACCTTCTTAGGTTTGAGCCCAGGGGCTTGCCGTCCAGTGTGCACCTGTATTTCTATGACGACCATTTCCAGGGCTACCTGGTGACGCAGGCGGTGCAGCCCTCAGCCCAGGGGCTGGCAGAGACACTTGAGATGTGGCTGATGCCCCAGGGGTTGCTGAAGCTGGTGGGGCGCAGTGACCAAGCGAGCCGGCTCCAGAGTTTGGAGGTGGGACAGGTCCTCCCCCTTGATTTTTCCTGACCCCCAGTAGGACTCAGGGTAGCGGGAAGAGAGGGACAGAAACCACGGGAGGGAGCAGTAAGGACTTGGCTATGCCTTTATGGGGTGGGTTCACAGACCCTTGCTTTCCCAGTATGGCTGGTATGGGTAGAGGGCATTGTCGGTACCACTACAATGCAAGCCCTGTCTTCTCAACCACAGGGATTTTCTTCTGGAGGGACTTGGAACATTCTGGTTGGGCCATCAGGTTAAACTCTGAGGGTCTCCTTGTCCTGCTCCTTGGAGGCTTTAGCTTCATGTGGGGATGGTCTCTGGCAGAGCTGAAAACCTCCTCTCGACCTTAGGGTCCCCACCATTGCAGGGCAGATCAGAATAGGCGGAGACCTTAGAGCTCTCCTAGTCTGACCCCTTCATTTTTCAGATGGGGAAACTGAGACCCAGAAAGACACAATGACTGGCCTGAGCTCACACAGTGAGTTAGAGGCAACACCAGAATAGAGAGGACTTTTCCCAGGCTCCTGCCCAGCTGCCTCCCTCCCTACAGGTTGGCACCGAGTGGGACCCCAAAGAACGTCTGTTCCGGAACTTTGGGGGGTTGATAGGGCCACTGGACGAGCCTGTGGCCATACAGCGCTGGGCCCGGGGCCCCAACCTCACAGCCACCGTGGTCTGGATTGACCCGACCTATGTGGTAGCCACATCTTATGACATCACGGTAGACGTGGAGACCGAGGTCACGCAGTACAAGCCCCCACTGAGCCGGCCTCTGCGGCCAGGAGCCTGGACCGTCCGACTGCTTCAGTTCTGGGAGCCCCTGGGCGAGACCCGCTTCCTCGTGCTGCCTTTGACCTTCAACCGCAAACTACCTCTCAGGAAAGGTACCAACCTAGTTCCCAAATGATGCCCAGAAGCGAGACAGAATAGAATTTGCTAGGCAGGTGACCCCCATCCGTATTGGAGAGAGAGGGAAGGCTAGGGCCTGTGACCTTCTGTCCCCTCACATCCCAGGGCCCAGCACTATGGTGTGGTAGAAGGGGAAACCTTGGAGTCAGGCAGACCCAGGTTTGGAACATAGCTCTGCCATTTAACAAGAGTGTTATCCTTGGCAAATCACTTGGCCTTCCTGAGCCTCAGTCTCATCACTCATAAAGTAGGAGTAACACTATCAGAGATCACCAGAGTATGTGTAACACAAACCTACTCAGCTAGCTCCAGTGAAAAAGGAGACATTTCTGGAAGACTGCAAGCCTCTCTTCCAGAGCCAGGGGCAGGACTACAGGTCGCACTGGGAACCAGAGGTGCCCCCTCTGTCCCTGGGCCCTCTCGTCCCTCATCCTGGCCTCTGCCTATGGGCCTCAGGCTCTGCCTCTTGGACTTTGTCTGCTTCGCGATACGTGGCCTCTCCGTGCAACAGAGCTGACCAGGGCTGGGCCTTGGCTCCCAAGTGCCTCATTCCTGGGAGGACAAATCTGATTGGCCATCTCAGTCCACCAGTTGGCTGGGTGGGTAGGTCACGTGGCCCTCCACCCACTTGGCTGAGGCTGAAGGAGCAGACTCTGAGCAGAGGTATAGTTAGGCTGGGCAGGTTCCCGCAATGGGGGCCCGATACAACCCCTGGGAGTGTATTAGTAGCTGGTACACAGTAGGTGCTCAACATGTAGCTGTTCCTTCCCCACACTGCACCCTCTCACAGAGACTGGTTCAGAGCAAGCGTAGCCCAGAGGACAGGGGTGCTAGTGGTATGACTCAATTCATGTCACTCCAACCGGGCACAGCTTGGGGCAATCCAGGGCATTCCCCTGGAACTCAGTCAACACAGTAGTGAAGGTGCCAGACGGGGGAAGAACGGAGGCAAGCTCTACAGCAGGCAGGTAGCCGAGCTGAGCCTTAAGAACTGAGCAGGTTTTTATAGACAGAGGAGGGTATTCTGAGCTGAGGGAACAAAATGGGAGGGGTCTGATACATGAGAGGTACAGAGGGTGAGGCAGGCTGGAGTCAGGGGTGGAGGGTGCCAGGGTTGGAGTGGGGTACTTGTGGAAGAGAAGGCTGGTGAAGCAGACGGGACCCCAGAGCTGGAGAGCCAGGTATGAGGCTTCTGATGAGCCCCTGGAGATGGGTGAGAAGAAGCATGGGTGACAACCAGTCCATTATAGGAAAGAGACCTTATTTTCTAAAGTGCCTTGAACCCACCGATTTATTTAATCCTGAGGTTAGGTGCTCAGGGATCATAGTCTTGGTTTTATAAAACAAAGGCACAGGAAGCTCTGTGGAGTAGCCCGGGATCACTCAGCAAGATGGGATTCAGTGGTAGGGTTGGGACAGGAGTGGGTGGTCCCCAGGCCTGGCCTGGGGCTCTGGCCCGCATGCTGGGCAGGGCATGCTCACTGCCTGCTCTGCACCCCTAGATGATGCCAGCTGGCTGCACGCCGGCCCGCCCCACAATGAGTACATGGAGCAGAGTTTCCAGGGCCTGAGCAGCATCCTGAACCTGCCCCAGCCAGAGCCTGCGGAGGAGGCCGCGCGGCGGCATGCGCAGCTCACAGGCCCCGCACTGGAAGCCTGGACGGATGGGGAACTGAGTGGCTTCTGGTCTGTGGCTGGACTGTGTGCCATGGGCCCCTCCATATGCCCCTCCCTGGAGCCCTGCAGACTGACCAGCTGGAGCTCTCTGTCCCCCGACCCCAAATCAGAGCTGGGGCCCGTCAAAGCAGACGGACGACTCAGGTAGCAGGGCCTCAGCCAGCGCCCGGAGGACCCGGGGAATTGCACCTTACAGACAATGGAGGGATGTTCCCTCCCACAGGCAAGAACCAAGCCCAGGTAGCACCCATTCCAGCCATCAGGAGCCCGCAGTACCGCAGGGAAGGCGGACGCAGTACTTAACTACTGCCGATGGCTCTGCTAGGACCAGAGGATTGGCGAGATCGTGGGGAGAAGGGCTGCAGCATTCCACGCCTGGCACTTCCTCACTTCCTCTTCTAGTTTGTATTTTTTTATTTAAAAAAGAAAATGGGTGGTGGGGGGAGGAACTGGAAATAAAAGATGTGCAATAGGGCTCTGAGCAGCCCAGGAAGTGGGCCATGGCTCTGGGGAGCAGGGGCCTGATGAGCCCATCTGCTGTTGCTCTGGATGGGGCTGGGCCTCCTCGGTCTCCAGAGTCCCCTCCCCCAGCCTGGGCCTGTGGTATTCACGGTGGAGATGCAGCAGGTTCGCCAAGTGCCCTGCCAGGCTGGGAGCCCAGGTGTTACTAGGGAGCTCTGCAGAGCTGGACTCTGGCGGGACAGCCCCTCCTCGCACAGCCAGGGGACCCTAGAGGAGTGGGTGGGGCTGGCTCTAGGGCTTTCCAGTGTACACTGCCCCTTGATGGGAAAGGCAGGACACCAGGCCCTATTGAGGGAGAGGCGGAGTCTCCCAGGTGCCCTAGAACTGCAAGCAGGGCCTGGGCTCCCAGCCTGGTGGGGTGAGTCCTTGGGAGCAGCTGGGAAGACCACTCTGTCAGGGGTCTCAGAAGAACCTGGAGGAGAATTGTGCCTGAAGCTCAGTGTGAAGTCTGAAATATGCAACAGAAGAAATATATCTCTATCTCTCTAAGCTGAGCTTCTGTGTTTTCCCTCCCGGGTGTTGGGGCGCCATCACTGTTGGGCCTTCTCTTAGAAGTCTTAGAAGCTGGGACTTTGGCGGCCAGGATAAGGTGGAGGTCTCATTCCTGCTGAGTGGGAACATAGTTTAGAATTTATCCAAGAACCAGAAGGGGCCCAAGGACTCATCTAACTTAGCTCCCACTTTCTGAGGAGTAAATGGTACCACAGAGGCTAGGAGACATCCTTGTTGCCACCCAGCAGGCCAGCAGGAAAGCCGAGGCTCAAGCACAGTTCTTTAGAGCCCTAGCCCAGCACTGGCTCTCTGCCACCAGGCCGGGGCCAATGCCAGCTTCTCTGCCTCCAATGTCGCCAGGGCCAGGGCCACCCCAGCCTGTGATCTCAGCTCTCCCTGCTCTCAGTTCCTGCCCAGCCCTGACTTAGGGGGCATCCTCAAGAGCTGAGGTGCCCCCAGCCACAGCCTGGTGGTTACCATAGGGGCTTGTCCATTAGGGATGGGAAGCAGCAGGGGCTTGGGTCCCTGGCCACGGCCCTAGGACCTGGGAGGGTATGTTGGAAAGGTTTGCCCAGGCTCCTTCTCTTTCCTGAGCCCTTCTCCCCCTCCGGCTCTCCGAGTGTCAGCAAGGGCTCTGTATCAGTCATGCATACCTTAACGCGGGGTGAGGGTGAAGGTTTCCGGAGACCATTAAAATCACCCAGTCTGCTCAGCTCAGCTTGGGGGACAAGGGACTCATCCTGCCCAGGCTGCCGCATGGCCAGTTCTCCTAGTTGCCAGGAGGGGGCACCCCTGACCACCAATAACAGGGTTGGGTGTTTTCATTTGGTTTTTGACTGCTCTCCTGGCGCCAGCCACTTCGCTGCCCTTCTGTGCCCTTGGAATCTCTCTTAACCCTTACAGCCCTTCAGGGTGCTTTTGTTCTCCTTCAGCAGATCAGGAAGCTGAGGCTTAGAGCTGCGAAGTGACTTGAGCCCAAAGTCTAGCGAGTAGGTGATGGAAGCGTGCTTCAGACCCAGGCAGGTAGACTCTGGAGCCCAACTCACCACATTCTGCTTTCACAGGGGCCTGGCTGGGCACGTAGCCGGGAAGGGGTTAACAGCAAGAATTCAAAGGAAATGGTTTTGGGGTCCTGGGACTAAGATGATTATTTTCTGGTTCCCATTTGAGGAAAAAGAGCCCAGGTGGCACACTGGTTAAGCGCTCAACTGCTAACTGAATGTCAGCAGTTCGAACCCACCCACCCAGCTGCTCTATGGGAGAATCTTGGATCTGCTACCGTAAAGATTACAACAGTCTGGGAAATCCTGTGGAGCAGATCTACTCTGTCATACAAGGTCTCCATGAGTTGGAATCAACTCGACGGCACACAACATTTGAGGAAATGTCTGAAGTTCTCTGGTTTTATAGAATTTTTTTTTTTATACATCAACTCTTAGGTCAATAAAACAATTACTGGGTTCAGCATGTTAGGCACTGTAACCTGTTGCCATTGAGTCGATTCCGACTCATAGTGACCCTCTAGGACAGAGTAGAACCGCCCCATAGGGTTTCTACGGAGCAGCTGGTGGAATTCAAACTGCTGACCTTTTTGATAGCAGCCAAGTGCTTAACCACTGCTCCACCAGGACCCCGTATCAGGCACAGACGGTAAACATTAGAACATGTAGGCTTTGTGATCAAGGGATCACAGACCAGCCTGTGGGCTGAACCCAGTCTGCAGCTAGGCTGTGTAAGGCTAGCACATTTTTAAAGAGTTTTTTGAACTTAGGTGGAATGTGTACCCTGTTCATCCGCTCCCACTCCCTAGCATATTAAGCTAGGCCCTGGTTACTCATTACTGTTACCTGCTGTGATCATTTTGCCTTCACATTCTTATTAGCCAGTGGATCATGATCCTGACTGAGGGTTCTGATTGAACTGGTCTGAGAGGCAGCCCAGCCTTGGTCTGTTTCCAAACCTCCCCGGGTGATTCTAATTTGCGGGCAGGCTCAGAACTGCTGAATTCCAGCTGACCCCCGCTGCTCTGGCCGCAAGTCTGGTCCCACTGAGTTAGAAGCACTGCGGGCCGGCTCCACTTCTGACAGGTTCAGAGGGCAGGTTTTGAGGGTGCAGGGGGGTGGGGGGAGCCCTCGCCCGCCCTCTCCCCTCTTCAGGTCCTTGAGGCAAGTGGGAGTGCAGCTTCAGGACGTTTCTCTGCCTGCGTTCCCAGCAGTGTTCCCCACCCCCATCTTTTTGTAGAGTTAGCGCAGCCTGAGGGTTTAGGTTTTTTGAGGCTTCTTTGAAATCCTTCCCTGGCTGGGCCCCTGGGGTCAAGATCAGGATTCAGGCAGGGCCCAGCAGGACATGGGGGTAGAGCTGGTGGGGGGCCTTCACAGGCAGGCTGGGCCCCTGGGGCCCCCACAATAATCCTTTTGGAGAGAGGGAGAGAGAGCCTGGGCACAGAGGCTATTGTATTTTGTGGCCCGGGTGCCCAGTTTCCAGGGCAACCATGGACCCCACCGCTCCATTAGAGGTGGGAGCCAAGGTCAGAGGACAGCCAATTGGCTCCCTGAACCCAGTTACCTGGGCCAATGGGAAGTGAAGGTGGGCAGAGTCGGGCAAGAGGGATTTGGGACGGAGAAGTGCAGAGACCTGGGCAAGTTAGAGCTCTCCTGGCTGTGCTTAAGGCTCAGCAGAAGTCAAGCCTGATCCCACCAACCCCTTCTCCTGAAAGTCGTAGACGGACCCTCGGGTGGCTGCAACCCATGCAGTGAGAAGGGCCATCTATGGGACTTGAGGTCATGGCTGAGTATTGACCAAAACAAGCAGGGGCAGGAGAGGCTGAGAGCTGCTCACAGATTTGCTTGGCTCTGAATGAAGTTACCCCTCTGGGTCACGGTTCCTGGGTTGAGGTGTGACCCCCAAGAAGGGGCCAGTCCTGTGGCCCTGTTGCTCCTCAAGGCCAATGCCCTTTCTTGGCACCCCCCCTGCTGCTGCTGTTCGCATACAGACATCACCATGGACAACAACCTCCTAGGCATAGTTGTGGCCACTGGTGAGTACCTACTGTGGAGTCCCAGGGTTGGGGCAGAAGCACCCTTGGCCCCTCACCATAGGCCAGAAGCCCAGCCTCTCATCTACAGGGTCACCTAGAGCAACATCCCTCCCTGAGCCCTGAGGAAGAATGCTGTGTGGTTGGCCTGTGACCCCTGAGGTCCCTTCCCTGTTGGTGCTGAGTTCTCTGATGCCACAGTCCATGATGGCAGGAGTATGATGGGCACCAGGCCCTTGGGTCCTCTCCTGCCTTCCTAGAACCACTGTTTCCAAGGGGGTGTGCCCCCGCCACAAGTCCCTTCCCTTCCCTAAGTTTCTTTCTCTGTAAAATCTCCCTTCCACACATCACTCCTTCCCTAGGCTGACGGGAGGAATGGAATAAGGGTCCTCTGTTCTCCCTCACAAATCTGCCACAGAGAGTTAATGCAGCAGTAAGAAGAGAGCCCAGGGCTCAGCCTGCTGCTGCCTGTACCTCAGTTTCCCCTGCTTGCCAAGCTGATACTAGACCCAGCCAGGTCATTCCTCCACCAACTCTTGGAACAGAATTCAGTCTAGGGAGGAGAGAGGCGCCTGTGCATGCAGGTCCAGGCTGCAGCCCTGATTGTGCCTTTGCGGGGAGGGTAGTGTCGCCCCTGGTGTTCATCATGGCTGTCCTGCTGCTGCTGCTGCTGTACCAGCGGGACCCCAGTGCTGCCAGCTCCTCCGCTCCTGCCATTTCTCCCAGAGCCCCGGTCAATATGTAAGCACCCCTCCCTTCCTCACACATCCCTTGCCTCATGCTCCCCTGTCCCCCACCCCCCCAATCCTGCCAAAAAGACACCTGCTTTCTGGCCAAGGAGAAGGAATTGTTCCCTGTGGAAGGGGCCTCTGGACTCCATATTTTCCAGCCTGGATTCCCTTGGGGCCATGGCAGCAGTGTGAAAAGGGTTAATGACATCCTGGCCAGCCCCGCCCCTGACCACTGTAAAACTGGACTGTTGTGTTGGGGAGCTCAGTGAAGACAATGGTCTTTTCCCAGCTCTCCAAGCAGCTGGAGGCCCTCCCTCTCCCCAGCTCTCAGGGGAAGAGCCCCACTTCTGTGGGAGGGGGAGGTGGCAACTCCACTACTGTCAGTTCTCTCCCCAGGGACTGGGCACCACATGGAGTTGGGGTACAGAAAGCAAAAACAACCTTCTGAGCTGCAGCCTCTCTAGGCTCTGGCCCCCAGCTCTGGGCACCAGACCAGGGATGAAGGGGTAGGGACAGGAGGAGGAGGCTTTCTCTGACTCTCCCCACAAAGGTCATCAGAGCTGGCTGCTGGATCCTGAGAGAATGAGCTAGTAGCCAGAAAGGAGTGGAATCTCTTTACAGCCGAGTGAATTTCAGAAATGCTGTGAATTTCAGAAATGCTGAGGCTCTGAGCTTTGTGTCTTGGACTAGGCAGAGAGGATTAAAGGGATGGGGCGGGGGCGACAACAAAGGTTTGGTCTCTGCTTTCTTGCTTGCTGACCCTAAGTCCTGAGCTTCACCTTGAGTCATTCTTCACGATCCCTAGGATGGCCCCCCTCCCTACTTCAGCACCATGGTGTCCCCCACTGAGGTCCAGCCAGTGGAAAGGAGATGAGAGTCCCAGGGAATACAGGTGAGAAGACCCTTAGTTAGGGCTGCCACCTGGAAATGGCGGAAGAAGTGGGTGCAGAGGTCCTGAAGCCAGCCAAGGGGGCCTTATGTGGTTAGGAGGGTTATGTAAACACAATGCAGGGGAGGGGGAAGGATGCAAAGAGGCCTAGAGAGGCCTCCTGGAGGAGAGAAGGGAGTGTGGTACTCGGATCTTAGGCTCATTCTTGTGGAGAGGATCGAAATGGAAGCTGGATAATGGCTGCACATGCCTGTCTGGCTTCCTTAGTGTTTTTTGGTCACAGGGCTATCCCCGGGGCTGCGAGGTATTCTCTGTGGGGCTGCCCAGCAGCTACCAACTGCCCCTGTGGCAGCCAGCTGACCTACCCATCTATGAGCGCGTTCGGAAGAAGGCCCGGCAGCAGCAGATTCACAAGCTGATCACACAGCGCTCTGGACTCTGGGCCTGCCGAGAGGTGACTTGATGTGCCCTGGAGAACTGAGTTCTTTCACTCTTTTACACACGGCGTCCGATTAGAGCCTCTGGAGTCAGGTCAAGGAAAGGCCACTGATGGACCACCCCCAAATTTGGCTGGAGGTCTCCATCAATCCACTTCATCTATTTGGATGGAGGGAAGGATGGCAAAGCCCAACCTAAGGAGGAGGCCTGCCCTACAGCTCAGGATGGGCCCCCACAGAGAAGTACCATGGAGCCAACAGCTCTAGGACTCAATCTGTTTCCAGGAAAGACAGGAGACAGAGAGCAGCAGTCCAAATAAAGGGCATGTGTGTATGGGGGAGGGCAAAGGAATGGCTAATGCCTTTGTTCTCCCACCCCTCCAGCTGCCACCAAGCAATGAAGAGACCCTAAGGTCACTGCCTGCACCACCGTCCATCCATGGCTCAACTTACCCAACCCAGGAAGCAGCCACCTGCCCTGCTCAAGGCAACACCACTGTGTAGAAGGGAACCACCATTTCCATCTTGCCTATTCCCACACCTCCAGGGGGCTGGCAGGGACAATGCTGAGCCTGTGGAGTCTCCCTCTGCCTAAGGATCAGCCCAGCTGGGCCTTGGTACCTGTGACCCCACTCGAACGACGACAAACTGAACCTCAACAAACTCCCAGTCACCTTTGTCATAGATCTGCAGATGGGTAATCTGGCGTCATGCCCTGAGAGAACATGGCGAAAAGTTCAAAGCAGACCTCCAGGATTGGGAGACTTCTCCGCCCTCAATCCCTGGGGTGTCTGCACCCATGGCAGATCAGAGTCCTTGAAAGGAACCCACTGGACTCCAAAAGCCCCTCTCTCAGGCTGCAACCAACATTGCCTACCTCCAATGGCCAGTCACAACCTTATCTCCCCAGCTGAGACTTCCTCTTGGCCCTTCCGCTCTGAAGCCAAGCCTCTAAAGGTCCTGGGTTGAGTTGACAATGAAAGCCTGACCCCAACCCATTCTAGGCCCCTACTGAGTATTCTTAAAGCCAGATTCTTTGCTGCTGTTGATGGTTTGAGATAAATCAAGAACCAGAGAAAATGTGGCTGTGGTGTCTTTGTCTCTCTGAGTGGGTAGAAAGAAGCCCATTTGTCACCCATTCTGCCTCGTCTTTAGAGGGACCTGTTTTCAAAAGTAGATAGAGCCTAAGCCTCTCAGGAAGGTCTCCTGCATTCTACAGGCTTATTCCCTGCCCCGGACTCCCAGAGGCAGGGAGGGGTCTGCCATATGGCCATCTCCAGGGCTGCAGCCCAGCTTCCTCTGAATATGGCTCCAGGAGAGGAACATGACCGTCACTTCCTTTTCAGGCCTCCTCCCACCCAGTCTTCCCAGGGCTCGGCCCCTGGACTTGTGTGTGGTCTAGGAGGGGAAGTAGCAGCACATCCTCCAGCACAAGCTCTTCCTCCTTCCCCCCTGGGGAATGGTGCCAAAACAATCACCTCCTCCAAAGAAAGCCCCCTCTTACTCCCTCGCTCTGACAGGCCTGCTTTCCCGCTTCGAGCTTCTCCCCTGACATGCACTAGAGAACATGGGTAAGGACCAACACATCAGTGAGCAGCTCCATCCAGGTGTCCCCAAATAGCACAAACTCATGACTCCAACTAACTTTATTTCTGGCTTCAGCTTAGGTCTCCCAAAGGGTTTCCCAGCCAGTCACTTCACAGAGTCTCCTACAGAGTCACCATCAAGCAGAGCTCTTCCCTGGGAGGCCTTGTTGTCATCCCCAAGCCTTGACTTCTTCTGGTACCGCCCTCTCCTGGTACCTGGGATCCAGTCTCTGTCCAACAGCCTCAACCAGGAGCTCAAATCATAGCTACCAGTTTGAAAGTGCCCTCAGGCTTCGTGGGAACCACGTGGACAAAAGTCTTATAGAGCACAGCACCCTTGGGCAGCTTGGTGACCAGATCCACGGCTTCTGCATTGCTGGGACTGGGCACGTAGACCTCCTTAGTGTAGCGGACTACCCCCTCTTCCAAGGCATACAGGCATTTCTTCTTCCCCAGCCCCACCTGCAACAGACAGACCAGGTCAGCTGGACAGCCAGCCAGATGGTCCATCCCAGGGCTTCTGGGCAGACTTCCCCAAGGGTCTAGGCTCTGGGGCCAAAGGGGAGGGTTCCAAAAGCTCCACCTTGGGTTCCCTTTACTGCTAAAAGCACTTCTTTGCTTTTAGCTTCTTTACTGATTCCATGACAGAGAAGAGAAAAGAAAACTCCAACAGTCAATCCTGGTGGCTGCTTAGTCCCAGAGAACTGAGAGGCTGAGCCATGTCTTTGCAGCTGAGCACAAGACACCCAGGATCCCAACATAGGCCCAAGAAGATGCCCCAAATTACTGCCTCTGGGAGCCTGTTTTCACTCATTACTGGAGTCGTCATATTAAACACTAGTCTGGTATACATTCTGATCTATGTATCGATCTATAAAGTTTAGTCTGAATGGACAGTACAGACCAAAGCCATATGAATAATGCATATGCTGATAAACTAACAATAATATTACTGAACTGAAACCAAATCCACGGCCGTCGAGTCGATTCTGACTCATAGCAACCCTATAGGACAGAGCTGCTCCATAGAGGTTCCAAGGAGCACCTGGTGGATTTGAACGGCTGACCTTTTGGTTAGCAGCTGAACTCTTAACCGCAATGCCACCAGGGTTTATTTAATATTAGCTAATGTACTATGTAAGTATTAAAATGTTATTTTTTACATTTTAATACTTATACGGTACTCACATGTGTAAACACTGTTCCAAGCACTTTTATGTACGTTAACTGATTTAATTCTCACCTCATAAGGTAGGTACTATTTCCAATCCCATTTTACAGATAAGATGAGGTAGAGAGATTAAATAACTGGGTGTGTACATATATAAACTGAGCATGTATATATAAAACCCATTGCCATTGAGTGGATTCCAACTCATAGTGACCCTATAGGACAGAGTAGAACTGCCCCATAGGGTTTCCAAGGAGCGACTAGTGGATTCGAACTACCAACCTGTTTGATTAGCAGCCGTAGCTCTCAACCACTGTGCCACCAGGGCTCTCCACGTGTATATATAGTTTTTTTTTTAACTGTGTGTATTTTAGCTTTATTTTTCTTAGAACTTGAGATATGCTATTTTTACCTAGGCCGTCCGCACTACTCTCTGGTCCTAGAACTAGGATGTCTGATTCAAATCCCAGACCTACTATTATCACTGCGTGATCTTGGACAAGTTACTTCACTTCACTATGTCTTAGACTTTTCATCTGCAAAATGGAGATAATATTAACTACTTAATAGGGTCACCTTCAGGATTAAATGATTTAATAATCACAAAGAGCTTAGAATACTATCTTGCTCCAAAAACATTAATTTTATTATTGTTGTTATTTTAGCAAGTCCAGGAAGTTAACTCCAATATCTCAAGTTCTAGAAAATAAAGCTATTATATTTACATTGAATTCACCAAAAATTTAGCATCTTTGAAATAATTACAGGTTATAACCAGCCTTTCTGTAACCTACTAAAATCACTAAAAAAGGGAGTAGGCAAATTCATTACAAAGGAAACTAAACTAGCATTTCAAATAATGTAAAGAACAGAGTTCTGTCTTAACAAAGAACTTACCTGCTTCATAAAGTAATCCCAACATGCTGAACCTGAAATCCCTCCCTAGTGTGGGCCAAATTTCTGGTGCACACACACTAAATTATATT
This sequence comes from Elephas maximus indicus, assembly GCF_024166365.1. Taxonomy (NCBI): domain Eukaryota; kingdom Metazoa; phylum Chordata; class Mammalia; order Proboscidea; family Elephantidae; genus Elephas; species Elephas maximus. Next base: position 43,289,289 of record NC_064837.1, on the reverse strand, counting down.
TTATTAAATTCAAGCTATCTTTAAACCATCTAATCACAAGTTTATGCAAAGAAGGAATTCTTAGAAATAAGGAAAAATAAATAAATTGAAATTAGTTTCTCATAATTCAAAAAATAATCTTAAATCACTAGCCATCTCCTGACTGCCAAGAACTGGGGGTTAGAAAGGAGAACCAGCTGAACTCTATACTAAGCCTACTCTCTACTAACCAAGCAAAACACTGCTGCAGATCCAGCTGTGCCTCAGACATCTCACGGGTAAAGGGAGATGATACCTACATCTCACAAAAATGGGGCAAGAATGAAATGAGATAATGTAGACAAAGGGCTCAGCACAATGCCCGGCATTTGGTAAGAGCCTAACAAGTGCCACTGTTATTATTATGCTTCAGGGCAGAGAAGTCTTAGAAAAGAAAAAAAAAAAAGGAGACCGTAGAGCAACTCACGTGGGCTCCTGGGTGCCAGCGGAACTGGCGCTGAGTCGCCAGGATGTTGCCAGCATGAACATAGTGACCTGGAAGAAAAGTCCACAAGTGCACTGACTTGGTCCCCAGTTACTGGGACAGCACAACACACTGCTAAGAAAACACGACAGTTCTCACCTTCCTGGCTCAAATGCGGCATACCACCCCCGACCAGAAACAACTTCCACATGGTCCAACACAAGCAACCCCCTGTCCTCCAACCCCCTTTTCTCTAGTCACAAAGCCAAGGTTCATACCTACCCACCCCTCCCCAAGGCTCCCTACTCCTCCTCAGATCTCATCTGCCCCTTTACTCCAAAGACAAACGCTCCGCTCTGGTGGGCTAAACTGAGAGTACAGGCCCAGGCACTTGCATGGTCTCTCTGCTCTTCTAAGAAACATCAGGAGCAGCAGGGTAGGTGCAGCTGGGAAACAAAAGCCAAGACATATTCTCACCTTCCATCTTCTTGATGCCATAGCGTCTGCCAGATGACTTTCCACCAAGGTTTTTAGAGCTTCCACCTGTCTTCTTGGAAGCATATCTGACAGCAAGAGCTGTAGCCTGAGGGGGGCTCAACAGAGCTGTAACTACAGAGAGGTAGCAGAAACATTGTTCAGACAGACAGGCTCTCAATCAGGCTCTTTCTTGGCCTCAATGGGCTATTTACTAAGCTGAGAGGTGAAAGGGGAGGCGGTGGGAGGGGAGGTAAGGGAGATGTGACGGGGGAGCAGAAATGCCACTTGAGTGTGTTGACTTTCAGGGAGTGTCTAGAAGTCCCTGGCCTTCTCCAAGGGGACAACTCATTCCTTATGGTATAAGCACTGGGTAAAGTATGTGTGGGGGGTACTGAAATATAAATGGAAAAAATTAAATAAACACCATGTGCCCTGGGTCCTGACGCATTCAGTTCTGCACAGATGAAATAAACACCACAAAAATAGCAGAAGCCAGCAAGAGAACACCACAGAGCAGCCTGCTTCAGCCTTACTCACCATTATGCCCTCAAGACCAGACCACAGAGCCCAGCAACAGGACACCCAGAAAGAGGCTGCTTCTTTGGCCTCACTCATTGTGGGCTCCTTTTTAAGCTATCCACCATCCACTGCACACCAACATACCAGGTACTTGTAAACAAAATGGGGAACTTGTCTGAGGGCAGCTCCCACAGGCTCCTGGTCATTTTCAGAAAGCTGGACTGTTTCTTCCCAAAGCCCATCAAACAGAAGTCCCACTGAGAAAACCAACAGCCTGCCCTTGTTAATATGATATCTCCATACTCATTCCAAAGTGCTCAATGGCATTTATTTTAAAAAGGAAAATGAACTTAAATTCATACTAACCAAGATGGGACCCCTTTCTGTATGACAAGTGCAGGGCTGGCAGTCCCTGCCTTCAGTTCTCCAGACACAACATAATCAGGACCAGAGACTAGTTGGGGCAAACCAAAGCCAAAAAACCAAACCCACTGCTTCAAGTTGATTCCGACTCATAGCCACTCTATATGACACGGTCGAACTGCCCCATAGAGCTTCCAAGGACCGCCTGGCGGATTCGAACTTCAGACCTTTAGTAAGCAGCCCTAACACTTAACCACTACATCGGCAGCATTTTCAGTTGGGGCAAAGGACCATAAATGAAAACTTGCTGAACGCCCAGCACTGGGGCCTACTTACCTTTAACAAAAACCCGTTGCTGTCGAGTCAATTCCAACTCATAGTGACCCTATAGCACTGGTTAGAACTGCCCCACAGAGTTTCTAAGGAGGGCCTGGTGGATTCAAACTGCCAACCTTTTGATTAGCAGCCATAGCACTTAACCACTAGCCACCAGGGTTTCCTACTTACCTTTAAACACCTATTAATTCGATCATTCACTCACTTACTAAACTCAAAAACCGGGCTTATGATTTACCTACATGAGCTCATTCACAAACCTTTACCCTACTCCCCATCCTCCTCAAAGTAAATGGTGCCACCATCTACCCAGTTACTCAAGTGGAAACAAAATCACTGCAAATTCCATCTCTTTGCTCACTTCCCATATCCAGTTCAGGAGCAAGCTCTGTTGATTCTACCTTCAAAACGGATCTCAAATACATCCATTTCCCTCTGAGTTCACTGTGGCACAGTGGGTAAGGGCCCAGGTGCTAACCAAAAGGTCTGCGCTTTGAATCCACCAGCCGTTCCTTGGGAATGCTATGGGACAGCTCTACTCCAACCTACAGGATCACTATGAGTCAGCATCGACTCCCCTATACTGGGTTTGGGTTTTTAATTTTTCTTCCATCTTGGCTAAATCATCTCTAGAGCTACTACAAGTTTCCCATCTGGTTTCCTCATCTCCACTCCTATCCCCTTTAATTCCACACAATACCGATATTTGATTCTCAAAATGTAAAACTGGATTAAGTCACTCTCCTGGCTCTCATGCTATACAGACCCAGGCCTCCTGTCATCCTTTAGGTCTTAACTTAAACATTACCTCCTTAGAGAACTTCCCTGACCACCCAATCTCAAAAGATACACACTTTCATTTTTTTGTTTCTTTCACTTGTCACGATTTACAACAATTTTATTTATTTACTTATTTATTGGCTCACTCACTAGAAAAAACTGTGCAAGGCTTAGGGACCTTGTCTTCACGTTCTGTTCGGATCCCCAACAACAGAAGCCCTCAATCTGTTGAATGAATGCATTTCCTTTTTGAGCTACAGTGTATTATTAGCCTATTTGATAGATGAAAGGATCCACACAGACCCAGAGACGCTTGTCACCAAGCGCCAGGGAAGCAATGCATGCACCAAAAGAGACACAAGGTCACGTGTTCCTTGATAACCCCCCCCCCCGTACCGGCCCCTAGCGGTGTCACGTGATCTGCGATAGCCGACCCTCAAGCCTCGCGCTCAAGGCACTGCGCCTGGCACACTACCCGGCGCGGCCAGAGTCCTCCGCGGGGAATGGCCTCCACCCCCCCACCCCCCGGCCTCCTGGCTCGGGCTGCACACCGCCCCTGCAGCATCCGTTACCAGCTGTCCGCGCCCTCAGCGCCGCCACCGCCAACGCCATGTTTGCTGTACACAAGCTTCCGATCTCAAAACTTCTGCTTCCGCTACCAGGAGAATTACTTCCGGGTCCTGCGCCGCACTGGAACGGGTAGCGCCAAGAGTTGCAGGTGAGCGCTCAGTGTTACGCTGGCCTGGCCAGGGCTTCCTTACTGGGCCCCGTAACGGAAGGCTTTGTGACAGGGCGGTCAGGGGTCCCTGCAGGGCATGTGGATGATACTTGCGGACGCCCGCGGCCTGGTGCTGGCATGAGGCGCGGAGCGTGCCCGGCAGGTGCCCTCTTGCCCTACTCCTTCGTTTTGCAGGAGTGAACCGAGGCCCAGCGAGGGCACAGATGAGGCTTCTTCCCTCGTCATTTAGGTTACTTTATGGAGCGGTTGCTGTGTGCCAGATACTATACTAAGCGCTGTAGATGAGTTGTTTCATTTAATTGTCGTAACCTTATGCAGATATTATTTTCCCGATTTTACTGAAAAAGAAATCGGCTCATTAAGTTACATGGCTCACCTGGGGTCACATCTATAGTATTAGTAAATGTTTACAAGATGACTCTTGCATGTCGTGTGCCTTCAAGTTGATTCCCACTCATAACGACCCTGTAGGACAGAGTAGAACTGCCCCATAGGGTTTCCAAGGCTGTAATCTTTACAGGTCTTTTATCCCACAGCTGGTGGGTTCGAATCACAGATTTCTGGGTCAGCAGCAGAACGTTTAACCATTGTGCCACCAAGACTCCTGACTCTTGCATAAACCCCCCTCCAAAAAAACTGTTGCCGTCCAGTCAACTCCGACTCCTAACGACCCTATAGGACAGAGTAGAACTGCCCTGTAGTTTCCAAGGAGCGCCTGGTGGATTTGAACTGCTTACATATTGGTTAGCAGCTGTACCTCTTAACCACTACGCCACCGGGGTTTCCAACTCTTGCATAGAACCCAGCAATTCCACTGCTAGGCATATACCCAAGAAAACATGCCCACACAAAAACTTGTACACAAATACTCATAGCAACATTACTCATAATAGCCAAAAAATGGAAACAAGCCAAATGTCCATCAACTGGTGAAAGGATAAACAAAATGTAGTATACCCACACAATGGAATATTATTCAACCATAAAAACAATGAAGTACTGATACAGGCTCCGACATGAATGAACCTTGAAGACATCATGCTAAGCGAAAGTAGCTAGTCCCAGAAGACCATATATTATATGATTCCACTTTATGTGAAATGCCCAGAACAGGCAAATCCACAGAGACCGAAAATAGTGGTTACCAGGGGCTGGAGGAAGGGAGGAATGGGGAGTAACTGCTAATGGGCATAGGGTTTCTTTTTGGGGTGATGAAAATGTTCTGGAATTAGATAGTGGTGATGGTTGCACAGCCTTGTGAATATACTAAAAAGCACTGAAGTCTACACTTTAAAAGGATGAATTTTATGGTATGTGAATTTTATCTCAACTAAAAAGAAAAAAATGACTTTTGGTATCTCCATCTCAAATGCAGAAATCAACAAGGGGGTGGTGTTGAGTCTTGTTAGTACCTCCGTTAAAATTTTGTAATTGTAACCTCCACTTTGTTTATACCCACTCCTTGTCCTAGAAGGGATTTGAGGAGGGTTCCTGTTAGACTAAGGAGCCCAAGTGCTCGGCTGCTAACTGAAATGCCTGCAGTTCAAACCCCCAGCCACTCTGCAGGAGCAAAGACCTGGTGATCTGCTCCCAAAAGATTACAGCCTAGAAGACCCAGTGGGGCAGTGCTGCTCTGACACAAAGGGTCGCCATGAGTCAGGATTGACTTGACAGCACATAACAAGGCCTGTCAGACTACAGACATAGCTGTTCTGAGTTCCAGATTGAAATGTGTTGGGGCCACATCCTATTTCTCTGTTTCTCTGTATCTCAGATTTATTTCCATAAGGCTTGGCCATAGAACACATTTAGTGGATCAAATTGAATGCCACAGTCTGTCTCATCTCTTTTTTTTTTTTTTTTTTAAGGTAATTACCTTGACAGCACATAGCGATGGCTCTAGGGAAAACATCACTCTTAGTGGATTCCAGTGAGAGTGATTCTGAGGAGTTGCCAGTATTTGCCTTTCTGAAAACGAAACCATCTTCCTCAAAGAGATGGCAGCCTCAGAGGGAGGGGAAGATTGTAGTGATTAATGCCTCAGATTCTAAGGCCTCCTGCCCTCCATCACCAGGGATGAAAGATCTACCACCTGTCTCGGACACATGGGAAACTGTCACACAAACAGAGCCAGTCAGGGTGCTAAGCAGTGGAAGTGAGGGTGAGGAGGAATTTATTCCCCTGGCTGAGAGGCTCAAGTGTAAATTTTTGACCCGCAAGCAGCAGCCAAGCCCTGAGGACTCTAGTTCCCCAGTTAAAAGTGTCTTAGATCACCACAATAATGAAGGAGCATTATGTGACTGGAAAAAACAGCCCTTTCCAGAGATCCCTGGTGTTCCCCTCCATGATACCTCAGAGAGGAGCGCTTCAAATAACAAGCATCCTATCTTAGACAACCCATCCCGTCAGCTTCCAGCCTACCAATCTACCTGCCCTGTCCAGGACAACAGCTCGACAGTAACAACATATTCTGAGGTCCCCATGCCTCAGAAAAGAACCAGGCACAGTCAGAAGGCCCGGGCAAAAGACGGGCATCAGGGACAAGTGAACCAGAAGGAAAGCACCCTGAGGCAACAGGAGAGGAAGAAGAAGGCCTTGCAGGCAAACAGGCTGAAAGCCCAGAGGCCAGAGGAATGCTTAAAGCACATCGTTGCTGTCCTGGATCCAGGTCCTCCTTGCCTCTTACCTCACCCTGTGCTGAGTTTTCTGCTTTCCGGGCCATCCACTGACAGCCCCTGTCCCATCTGTTGCAGTGCTCTTACAGATGGAAGGCGGGGGCCAGCTCCTCGGGGCACTGCAGTCCATGGAGTGCAGCTGCGTGATTGAGGCCCAGGCTGTGCCTTGCAGCATCACCTGGAGAAGGGCTAGGCTGTCTGAGGTAGGTGTTTTCCGGCTTACATCTCTCCTCCCCTGCGAGTGCCAGGGTAAGTGTGGTTTTCCTTTTGAAGGCTATGTTATCAGTCAGGCCCCAGGAGGAAAACAGATGGCACACTCACCTTAGGATAATTTGAGGAGGATTTAATAAAGGGACTGTTTTCCAGGGTATAGGCAGGGTACAAGGAAACGAGGGACAGTGCGGTGCCTCAGGGTGATAACGGCATAGCTCAGGGCTTATCAACCTCTGGTACTGCTGACATTTCAGACCATGCTGACCTTGCTTGTCAGGATGTTTAGCAGCATCCCTGGCTTCTGACCGCTACATGCCAGTAGCATCCCTCCCTGTCCTGACAATCAAAGATGTGTCCAGATATTGCCAAATATCCTTTGAGGGGGGAATCACCCTTGGTTGATAATCACAGCATAACTGTTGCCATCCCGAAGCTTGAAGGGGTGAAGGGAGGGAGTCGTTATTCCTTAAGAGAAGCTTCAACCTCCAGTAGAAGGGTGTAGCAAACCCTAGGCCATCCCATGGAGAGGAAGCCAGGGAAGAAGATACCCTGATTCACTCTTGGTCCCTCCCACCTCCTACTGGGACTCCTCACTGGCCACTCACCTGGAAGCCAGCGGGTGGGTGGCCAAAGGGAAGGTAATCTGCACAGGACCCCCATTTCTCTAACTGGGCTTTGGGATTGGCTGGGCTTGCATTTCAATCTCAGCTTCAGCTCTGATTCTCAGCTATGACCCTGAGCAAGTTATTTCATCTCTTTGAGCCTCAGTTGCCTCATGTATAAATGAGGAAACTTGTTGCATCCCTTTCAGTGCCCCCTGTTTTGGGGACTAAATGAGATAACCCAGCACTGAGCACGTATTAGGCACACAATAAGTGCTCCTTCCCCTACCCTCACTCCCCAGGTTACTACAGCTCCTGTGCCTTTGACTCCTCTCCTCTGTGAATCCAGCATCCTCCACCCCTCATTTTCAAGAGTCTATACATGAAATGTGAAGAGCCTTTCCTCTCTTGGATTTCATGCCTTTCTCATTCCACTTTTCAATTTGAAGGCATTAGCAAACCTTTGTGTTCACATGGTAGCTAATCCTTTCAAGGCACTTCCATGTTTTCTGTTGTGTTTCAGTCATGGTGGTCCTGTAAGGTAGGTGTGGCAGCAATGCTTAGCCCCACAACACAGGTGGGGAAACTGAGAGAAGTTAAAAACCTTACTCAGCATCACAGCTTACTGTAATGGCTGAACCCAGGGCTTCTCTCACCGTTAACTTTTGCTGTGTCATGGTTCTTGGCTTTTGCTTACAGGAACCCAATCAGAAAACTTTGAGAAAGCCCTGCTCCTGAATTACTCCATAATGCTCCACTGGTTTAGGATTGATTATGCCGTATCTATGGTGACGAGAAGGTGCTCTCATAGACTGAAGTTTCTCTTGTCTTTGTCACACAAAAACCTTCAAATCCAGAGTTACTTATTTGTACCAAATCCTTTGAAAGAGCTTGCTTTTACTTCAATCCCTATTCAAAATGTGTAGAAAAAATGGCAATTACTTCTTAGGACATTTCAACATGCTGATCTCCTTTTCTTACTCAGCACCATTAGATGCAGTACACCAAGGCTGAACAATTGACGGCTGGGGAGGGGCAGGACCAAAGGTTATTTATTGCCACCGTGACTTCGTTCTAGAAGAAAAAGGATAACGGATGGTGGGCTAGGCTGACGGGGGTGAGCTCGTTCATCTAGGTCTGGGTCACTCACAGATCCCCAGCACCTGCTGACCTACCCCCTCTGCTGTGTTCCGGGTCCTTTGGCAGGATGGAGGGGAGGACTGGGCAGAGGAACCAATGGTCTTGGTGCTGCTCCTGGCAGAAGCGGTTGTGTCCATGATCAACAACTTAAAGCAGGTGGGCAGGCCCAGAGGGGTGGGGGCTGAGGCATGGAACCAAGGCTGACTCTTCCAAGGTAGCAAGTATTAATGCAGTTTCTGCCCTTCATGCAGGGAGGTCTGGACAGCACCAAGAAGGGGAAGGAGGCACTTCGGAACTTTGTAACAGACATCGCTGCAAAGACCACAGGGAAAGCCCTGTCCCTGGTGATTGTGGATCAAAAGAAGTGCTTCAGGTATGGGTTTGTTCTTGAGACTTCAGTGTTAAAAGGGGCAGCTCATAGACCAACAGGGCCAGGTCATTGACCCAGGTCAGGGTCATTCTACAAGATAGCATGCCTGACAAGCCCTGTAGAATGCTCTGGTCCAGTCTCCTCACTCCTCTTCTGCTTGAGTTAAGGACGGGACTGCTGTCTCTCTTTGATCTCCTCCCCTGCTGCAGTGCTCAGAATCCTCCACGGAGAAGGAAACAGGGAGGGACAAATAGAGAACAGGCCAAGGTGAAGAAGAAACAGAGGCAGCCAGAGGCTAACACAGGGCCCATGCCTCTGGTGACCAGGGTAGACTTGGAAGAGGTAAGAACTTCCTGTTGCCTGAGCCCAGCTGCACACCCACTGGTCATCTGACCAGATTTGCTACTGATGAAGAATGAAATGCCTGTTGAACACTTTCTGCCTCGGTAGTGAGTACAAGAGAGGGGCCAGTTAGGGAGCCAAGGGGCTGGGGTGTGGCCTCAGTGAACAGTGATTGAAACATCTCCCCACTGTTCAGTCCATTCCTACTTTTGGATTTCTAGGCATTGGTGGAGCTGCAGTTATACACAGAAGCCCAGGTTGGAATTCTGCAGAGCTGGAAAGAGCTGGCCGACTTTGCGTGCGCATTCACAAAGGCTGTGGCCGAGGCACCCTTCAAGTGAGTGCTGGGAGCAAGTCCAGCCTCCAGTGCTGAGCCTTGCCCTTTACAGTGGTTCTGAAAGCCAGAGAAAACGTCCGTTTCCTCTAAACTCTGTGGTCAGCCCATGGTCTGTCAAGCTTGGGGCAGAAGAAGCTGACCTCATGCTGGGAATTCTTGGGAAGAGCCCCTTAATGCCCAAAGCCCGATCCCTTTTTAAGTATTTTCCATTAGCTGTAAGTCTGTGTTCTACAGGCTGGTACTGGGTTACCATTAGCCAAGTTACCAGGATTCTTTACAGGTCAGATCACAGTGTAATAAGCCCTAGTAAAACATATTTTTAGCCCTTTTAGTTCAAAGAATGTTCATAATCAACTAAAAATTAATAAGGCATCTCAGAGAGAATGCCATCCAACTCCCTCATTTTATTCTTGAGGAACTGAGACCTGAAGAGATTGACTTGTCTACGTTTCCAGCAAGATACAACCAGAGCTAGACTCCAGACTGCCTGGTGCCAGTCCCTTGTGCTTAATCCTGTACCACACTGTCTCTCTGGTCAGTACAACCCAATTTTAACACAAACAAGAGAATCTGAGCTTTGTAGTACCTTCTTTTCTAGTGAAAAGGACTAGATGTGGTTTTTAAGGCAATCAGCAACTAGCATTGTACTTTGGAACAAGCTGAGTACTCAAATTGTCAGAGGCAATAAAAGGTCAGATATAACATTGTATCTGCCTCACTCTAGGTAAGTCAGGGAGGGCTTTTCCTAGTTGAGGGTATGGGTGCAGGAGAGTGACGAGTGACTCATAGCTGCCCATCTCTGCTGTCTGCAGGAAGCTCCGAGATCAAACTGGTTTTTCCTTCTGCCTGGAGAGTGACTGGGCTGGAGGGGTGAAGGTCGACTGCTCTGGCAGGGGCCTCGCCCTGGTCTGGAGGAGACAGATTCAGCAGCTGAACCGAGTGGGCCTGGAAATGGCCAGTGCTATTGTGAATGCCTATCCATCCCCCCAGCTCCTGGCTCAGGTATGCTGGCTGCCCTAGAGGTCACCGCCAGTGCCCCATGGTATTCTTCAGCCCTGTTGTCACAGACAGCATTGCTGAGGGCCCAGGAATGCCGTCAGGCAGCAGCGGTGGGTCTGCCGAGATAGAGAGTTGTTAGCGCTGACCCAGGGAGGGAGGGCAGGCTCTTATCCCTCCAACCTTTGCTTACTGCCCTCCTTGCACATGGATGAGGTTTGACCATGGGTGGTGTGGCACTAAGAGGTCATTTACAATTTCAGGCTTACCGGCGGTGTCTTTCGGAGCAAGAACGCCAGAATTTGCTTGCAGATATACAGGTTCGCCGCGGGGTAGGTGTGACATCCACCTCCCGCCGTGTTGGACCAGAGGTCTCCAGGCGTATCTACCTCCAGATGACAACTTTGCAGCCAAATCTCCTTTTAGACAGTGCAGACTGATTGCTGCCCTCAGGGACAAGGACGAAAAGCTGGAGATTTCCACCTCACCCACCCAGAACTACATGACTGAATGCAGGCCAGAAGCACCTCCAGGAGCACAAGCCTAGATCAGGCCCACAGCAGTCCTTCCTGGGAGTAACCATCCATGAAAGTCCGTCAGCTTGGGACCAACTGGATGTTTGCATTTACCCCTGCCAGCATTTAATGTTCCTCTCCTAGCAAAAATCAACAGCCATGAGGAAGCACCCCTATCCATGCCCCAGCCAGCCGTGAGAACACAGAGGAACAAAGACAGAGCGCTCAGACACATTTAATAGTTGTAGAAATCAAAAAGAACCTCAGCATCAAATCTAGAAGTTGTGAACTGACGTCTGTGGGTTGGCTTGACTAGGCTGGGTGTACCACAGCCCTCCTCTCACCCACTGAGCTGCCTCAACCAGCAAAGGAGCAGGATTGTAACTATGCCGACTTCTGTATTATCTTAGTCCTATGTGGTTTAGTTTCAATAAAGCATTTGTACCAATGGCTCTGGAGCTTGGAGGAAGACTAAAGGAATGTGTAGTGATTCTGGTAAGGCATGGGCCTAGGCAGCAGAGCAATCCTTGGGAGAGAAAAGAACAAAGTTGGTTCTTCTGGTATCAGGACAATCATGAGTAGCAGTCCTACCCAAACGGGCCACTAGGGCTAAGAAGCTGGACCTGCCTTCTCTGTGAACTGTAACAGGGGCCTGCTCTCTCTAGGAGAGGCAAGTAGGTGGTGGTCAGGAACTTTCAGTGAATGAGCACCATGACGTGGTCATTTCTGATCCCTTCATCCAGCTGTTGTGAAAAAGAAGAGGCAAAGGAGGTCACAGAGCAAGAAAATGCCTAATCTGGCAGAGACTGGTCAGCCCAGCCCTTGTTTGTGCTAGTCGTTACAGTAACGTCCCGCTTTTAAGCTCCAGGATGCCACTTGTTTCCCTTCATAGAGTAGGTATAGTTATACGTCTAGAATCAGACAATTCTCAGTCCCTGTGAAGCAGGGTTTTCAGGCTGCCTCTGAGGTATTTAGTCACACCAACTAATAGAGATGTCATAGACAATGTGGCTTTGCAAGGACCTGCCTCCTTGTTACTGGCAATCAGGGAGTTAATGCTCTAAAATTCCTGTTTTATGGAAGCCTCGTAAATTGTGGCAAGACTCCACAGGAGCTGCCCAAGATCCTCACGGCTATGAGATTTCTATTTGTGAGTCACGGATGTGTACCATGAAAGATTCCAGACTTTGGCTGAGACACAATTCTGATGAGTTCTCTTCTCTCAGGTTGTTATAAAGGAGGCAAAAATGATGGCAAGGAATAAGAGGGTACTGGAGTGAGAAACCAGTTCTGCCTCAAAGTAGCTGTGAGACTGTAGGCAAGTCAGTTTCCCTGCCTGAAAGTGTCACTTTGGACTGGATGGTCTTGAAGTCCCTTTCACAGCCTGGGATTTTGTGAGGTCACTAAATGCCTAAGAAATGTCTGAGGTCCTTAACAGGCACACAGGCCCTCCCCCCAATTTAGGCCAGATTTGCTCTGAGTATGATGACGCCCCCTGGTCCCCAGTAACGCATTGCCTCCTGACCTGCCCAGGTACCCAACGTGGGGCGAAAGAAAGGGTTTGTGACATACAAAAGTATAAATGTAGTGACAGCTGACCATTTAGTAGAAACGAACCTTGCCTTTACACAGCTTTGTATAACTAGAAAAGGCTATGTTTTTCCTCTCCCCACCCCCAGGCCTATTCCTTTAGGCATGCAGGTAACTCCCCCAACATCCCATTTTTCCTTATTCCAGCAGGGAACCCTGACTAAGGAATAAAGAAGTCCTACAAAGAGGAGGTCTCAAGTACCAGTCGGCAGCCATTTGATGATGGCAGGTAGGTCTGACGCTAAAAAGAGGTTGTGTCCAGCAGAACCCAATTCCATAGGAATCCAAGCTCCAAGGCTGGGGAGGCAGCAAGTGTCGAGGTCAAGCTCACTGCTGAGAATCGGTCTGGAGGACCCACTGGAGGATCTCGTGGCGGCGCAGACCCTGGAGCGCACTGTCGTATATGGCGTTCACGCTGGTGCAGAGGGGCTGCTGCTGCAACTCTGTGACCCGACAGGCCACCAGCCCGCCTGCCACACAGAACAGCAGCAGCAGCAGCAGCAGCTTCAGCACAGCCCAGGACCGAATGTGTTTCCGGGGTGGTGGCTTGCGGGGGCGGGAGCCAGACTTTGATTCTGGAGGGACAAAGCCAGAGACATAAAAAGGTCTGTTTGAGGAGACCTGCATTATGTTCACCTGTGCTAGTCTCCTTGGTGCACATCCACTTACGCCCCTCTTCTCAAACAAGACTCCCAAGCCCTGAAAGGAATCTGTTGTAAGAATACTTGCTCTCTTAAAAACTTTACTATCCTGAGGCTGAAACACAAAAACCTTCTCCCTCAGATCCCAAGGGAGGACATCCTAAACTGGGGCTCCTCCACACAGTCCCCAGGGCCCCCAAGTTCTCCTCTCTATCATAGTGACGATCCAGGCCTCTCCAGGGCACAGGGGAGAGGCCTATCAGGAGGCATCAGGCTGCCAATTTGGAGAAATGGGCTCGAGCCGTATGGATGTTATTGCGAACGTCACTATAATATGCCCGTAAAAAGGTGATTATGGCTGGGAGTGGGGAATTACAGGTGATTGCCGTTTCCTGAAATACATAAGCCTTCTTACGTAACTTCAGAATTCTCTGTAATGAACATATATTACGTTTGAAATTAGGAAAAATTGATTTTGAGATTTTTAGGCAAAAATGTTAAAAGCCTGACTGAGTGTCCACAATGCCAAGAACTGCATGGTCTTGTCACGTAAGATTTTCTCATGTAATCCTTACCACTACCCTCAAGTGGGCATACCTACGTCCTCACTTTACACAGGCAACAAAAAGGAGGTGAAGTTAGGCAGCTTGGTGGAGGTAAGCGCGAGGAGGGCCGGGGACTCAGGCCTCCACCCTCTGTGCAGAGCTCCTTCCCTCTCGGGTGCCTCTCCTCAGCGGTCCCTTTTGACACGGAGGGCATACGATCCTCCCTTGTACAGGGAGCCACATCACTGCGTGCACTTGATTTAAGCAAACCCAGCTGGACATATTCATAACTAGACATAAACTGTGTTTTTCATACAACATGGTTTCTTAAACGCAGCCAAGTGAGTCTTCTGGTGTTCAGGCAGATAGATTTGTTCCAACACAAAAAAAACCACAGGCGGCACTAGCCTTAGCGAGAGACTGTTCCACAGACTGAAAACCCACACGGTGCACTCCATCCTTGGCGTGAGGGACGTTAAGGGTAATCTGACCACATGGGATCTCTGCCTTCCTCAGTGATTTTAGAACCTAACCCTTAGAAACAGTGTGGCCACTGTTCTGGGACTGCTCGGAGCCACATCTGACAGAACACCTGCACGCAAGTCTGGCCTTGGGACAAACCAGTCGGCCACTTGCTCCTTAGGAGTCCCCATCTCCAGTGCCCAAACTCCCAGGGCCTGGTCTTCAAACCCTCCCAGGCTATTCCCAAGCTTTAAGAGCCTATTTTGACTAAGGCTTGCAAGTTTACTCATCTATGCCTGAAAATGTAAGTCTCTTGACTGTATTGCTGCTGGAATGCTTATCAGAAAACTTACTCGGGGCCTGATTTGTTTCCTTCTTAGGTTTCTTCTCCTGCTCCCGCTTGGCAGCTTTGAGGGCATCGTACTCCTTTCTCCGACGCTCCTTCTCTTCTGCCTTCTCCCGCTTCCGCAATTCCCGTTCCTGAGCTTCCTTGGCTCGCTGCTTCGCTTCACGCTTCTTCTCCACCTCTACACCAAAACACACCCGAAATGACTTCTCTCCCACACACCCTCCAGTTTGCTTCCCCAAGTGATTGAAAGAATGGATTCAGCCTTCTTTTCCCTTACGCCATGGGTCACATAAGAAAAATTAAAAGGAAAGAAGCTGTCTTTCTGCTCTCCAGGAAGTAAGCCCTCCCTAAAACACAATAAGCTGCTCTCAGAGTTTGCTGACTGGATTCCTACTAATGGGCTCCTGCACCAGCAGTGGAGCTATCAGAGTACCTACAACAAGCGGGGGCTGAGGCAGGGCTGCTAAGTCTAGTGCTCCTCTAGAATCAGATAATAATCGTAAGGCATGGCAACTGACAGCCTTGTAGGACTCAGATATGAAGAAACAATGGAAGTGTTGAGTCTATGGGATTCCTGGCTTCCCAAGCTTAAGAATGAATGTGGCATGACAAGGGCAAGCAAGTAAGAAGAGAAAGCACACACTGAAGTTTCGGGGTAGAGAGAATGGAAATGTTTTTCTACACGTTTCACCGAAAAGGTGAGACAAGTTTGTCAGAAAGTAATCTCTAGATTTCCACTCAGGAATATATGTAGCACATTCAGATTTACTTAATAGCTCACGTATGCTTACATGTAGTACCCAACTTAAAAATTACTGGGTTCTTAAAATGCATCTCCACATTAGTTATTTGCAAGTCTGAAATACATTTTTCCAAAGCCAGAATGCCACAAACGGTGGTTAGATGTCCTTTTAGGGCTTAAAAGCCTATTCAAGTCGTAAGGTAGCTGAATAGTCGAAGTATGAGTACTGTAGCTTTCCACTGCGTCCCTATATAAACATGAGCCAAGTTCCAGCTGAGCACCAAGAATACCAAGGACACACTACACCCAGCTTCTAGAGAGCACGTGTGCTCGAGAAGTGAAAGCAGCCGTGCTCAGAGTACGCATAGCGTCTTTTGCCACAGCAGCCATGTACGTGTACAGGACATTTGTAGCTCAGGTGTTGTGACCTCAGGGACTGCCTGAGTCAGTACTGTACAGTGAGAGGGCTCAGAAGCCAGCCAACCAGACAGTGGGCTGCCTACTGTGTGCCAGGCATTGCTCTCAGTGTTTGAGATACAGCAGTGAAGAAGCTAGGTAAACTACTCTTAAGTCATTTACTTTCTAGAGAGAGACAGATGATAAACGGGTGAACAAATACAGAAGACAGTTGATACGTGCCAAAGACAAAGTAAGAGAGGATATGATGGAGGATGGCAGGTTGATAATTCTAGTCTGGACAGTTTCAAAAGGGTTAAGGTTAATCTGATATTTGAGAAGAAATGTGGGATTACAAGAAGCCGGCCAAGTGAAGATCTGAGGAGACAAGAAACCTTGGAACCAAAGCCCCTAAAGCAAGAGTGCTTGGTGTGTGTAAGGAACAGCAGAGAGACTCCTGTGGCTAAAGTTTATGGCACTGTTTCCCTTATTCATGGAACAAGGCCAGAGAAGCAGGCAGCCTTAGGTCATACGGAGACTTGCCTGCCATGTTACTGAGTTTAAATTTCATCCCAAGTTCAGTGGGAAGCTATTAGTGTTTTAAGCAAACAGCATCATCATTTATTTAAGTTTTTAAAAAGTTCTTCCCAGCTACTGTGTGGAGAATGGATGTGTGTGGAGACAGGACATCATGTTAGAGACACCAGGCTCGTCCACAGGAGGAAGGCTTAGCTACAGCAGTGCCAGTGGAGGTGGAAATGCTTAGATAGAGGACTTGCTGACAGACTGGATATGGGAACAGAAGAAAGGAACTGAACACCTTTTAGATTTCAGGCTTGAATACCTGTATGGATGGTGATTTCCTATTATGAGGGAACACTGAGGTGGGGGGTGCTGAAGGGGTATAGGGAACTGTTGGGGCCATGTTAAATTTGAGATGCCTATGAACTTTCCAGGGAACCCTGGTGGCACAGTGGTTAAGTGCTCAATTGCTAACCGGAGGGTCAGCAGTTCAAACCCATCAGCCACTCCATGGGAGAAAGATGTGGCAGTCTGCTTCTGTAAAGACTTACAGCCGTGGAAACCCGTGGGGTAGTTCTACTCGGTCCTTTAGGGTTGCTATGAATTGGAACCAACTTGACGGCAACAAGTTTGGTTTGGTTTATGAACATCTGGAGATGAGAGCCAAGCAGTTGGTATGACTGGAGGTCAGTGGACAAGCCAAGCCTAGAGGCAGCAGTCCATCAGAGAAGGACGGCACGTCTGCTACCACACTGCTTCCCAGCGCTCTTCAAGTCTCTTCTATGGATTCTAGCCCCTGAAGCATCAGGATCAGCTGGCTGGGTGAAAAGCCTGTAAGGTGACTAGAAGAGGGTTGGCCACCTACCTCGTTCAACCTCCAGCCGCCGCTGCCTCTCGCGCTCCTGGTCAGCCTGTACCGCCTTCATATGCTGTAACACCTGCGAAGGGGGAGGAAGGTTCTGAAGGACTCAAAGAACAGGTAGTCCCTGACTTAACGCAGGGTTCTGTTCCAATGACTCTGTCCTAAGTCGGTTCTCATGTAAGTCGGGTACCTCTTTTTTTAGTTTGCATTATCATTGCCTTTTATTATCAGTATCTTTATAAATCTGATCATTATTGTCTTTGGGGGTTGGCATGAGAATGATAGCATCAGCAAATTACATACTACAACACTGTACGTAGTATATATTACTAACGATAAGACGTTAAGAAACAACCACGGACGGTCCTAAGTGCATATCATCATAACTCAAATGCGGCCTAGTAGTTGTCCCAGCTGACGTTTGCTCAGGGGAGTCTTTGCTAGAAAACAGGCCCCTTTGGCAATGCAGAGCTAATGGAGTTAACCCTACCTCTGTGTCCTAACTTGCTGGGCCAACATTATTGGAGAAGAGTCACAGGAGCCCAGTTCACTAAAGCTGTCAGAAGAAAGTCTGGGAAACAATGCCAACTGTGAATTGTTCCACCATTTACAATCGCTCCTACACACATTTTTTCATATAATCCTGTCAGCAGCTCCTTCTGACAGGCAGAGAGCACTTCCTCCGAGGTACTTTTCTGACCTCCCCTCCTTTGGATACCTTAGGGCCCCTGCTCCCAACTTAACCTGTCTCAGTCATAAGACTAAATTCCTTAAGGGCAGGTATCCCAAGTGACTAAGCTCATAGTTTAGCTAATTGGAAGCACTTAAAACATGCTTGATGAATGACTGGACAGATTTTCTCATTTCAAAAGGAAGAATACCAAGACTCTGTTAGGGTGATTTGTCCATTTCACATGCCTAGAAAGTAGCAGTGCTAAGACCCAAAGGCAGGGCTTCGAAGTCCCTAGATCAGAGCTTGCTCGACTACACTAAGCTGCTTTTAACTCCAGCTGGGCCTATGATACATGCAGAGAGAAAGGAGGGAAAGAGCCATTTGGTCCAAACACTGCACAAATGCACTCGGCACCCCAAGCCCCCAAGTCCTTGTCAGCTCAGTCATGAGGATTTCTGACTAAAACAGCCATAAAGATCTCACTATGGATATGGTTAGGGGTACGCCTCTTTTTTCCTCGGCTGTAGGGGACAGAGTATAAGCCTGAAGCCCAACAGAATCCTGACTGTAACATGTGTGTGACCTTGGCAAGTTATCTGATCTTTCTGAGCTGGTCCCTCACCTGGAAAATGGAGATAAGATATACTGCTGTGGTCTGGTGTGAAAATTAAATAATATAACTTTTACATAATCCTTGGCATTATATGTTCTCTATTTTTTTATCTTCTTTATGGAATTAAAAAGAGAACCTGAACAAGTCTAACTTAGGACAGCAAAGCAGCTCCCCTCAAAAGCCTGGTTTGCAGCCACGAGGAGCTCTGTCCTGAGTAGCCTATGTATGCCTTGACCTGCTGGCACCTCTCTGAAGGGTGGCAAGCTTACTACAAAAACAGCTACTCAACAAGGGGTGGCAGGATCAGAAGGAAGGTTAAGCACGATGGCAGGAGGCAGCCCAACGCAAAGTCCCTGTCTCACTATGAACTTTTTAAAATTAAATACGCAACAACCACTCAGTTAGTTTTAGTGGGTGTGTAGCTGGCTAAAGAGCTAGGGTGTTTAAGAAATGTCCATTTTTACCTTGTTGCTACAGTTGCCACCATCAGGAGTTAACTACCTGAAAACACAGGCATTTCAGAAATGGGAGAAAACTATCCTAAACTATGAACTCCTCAAGGGTAGATTTTTATCGACCCAATCCAGTGCACAGCACACAGGCACTTGATGAATACCGTTGAACTACAAATTGTTTTTAGAAGGTGCTCTGCTGTGCACCAAGCTAATCAGTTACTATGCCTAATGCACTTGACCACGAGGTCAGAGCTGGTGAGACCTAAACAACTCCTAGGCCCAAGCGATCTCATTCTGACTGGCCTAAACCACCCTTTAAAATGCCTAAAGACTGGCTGAGAAAACAGCTAAGGCTCTGGGGCTTCGGTGCCAGGGACCATGGCTTTGGTTCCACATTACAATGCACAGTGCTGTCAGGAACGTTGTCTGGAAGACAGGTTCAAGTACAAAAGGCATTGCATCCAAAAAAGTATTTTTGTAGGTCAAAAACTGGAGTATCAGCAATTTCCTATGGTTCAGCATATTACTTGCTGAATGAAGGAATGAGCGAGTGAATGAAAGGTATGTGCATGCTAAGGGCTTCTCACGTCAGGGAAATGGGAGTAATACCTACTTTCCAGGCTTATGAGGATTATTAAGTGATGCATGTAAATGTGTAGGACAAAGGAAAAGTGATCGATGGTAGCTATTTAATCTTCGGCATAGACATCGCTTCTAAAGCACCAAGTTTTCCAAACAGGGTTTCACTGACTACTTGTACCATTCCCAGTTAAGGCTAAACTGCCGCCTCAGCTACTTGGCGGAAGAAGCCCTGAGCTAATGGTAAGAAAGCCACTACTCTTGGCGTTCATAGTAGAAACCCATCATATACACACTTACATTACATTAATTCTAGCATTTAAAGTCCATTTTGTTCAACATGCTCTCTAAACAAAGCCAGTAAGTCATCTGGTGCTCAGCTGAAGCAGCAGCAATCTATCCCAAAGATGAAGGGAGAATAACTGCAGTTGGAGTGAGAGATGGGTACAGTACTGTAATGTTCCTCCTGAGAGATCTAAGACATCTTCAGGGTAACTGGCCACTGCCAATGTGTGCCTCCCATGCTGACCTTAGTGCCTCACTCCCATGTCGGATCTGCCCAGGATGTGTCTGTTTACAGCTATTAACTATAAATCTGATCAGCTTTATTATCAAAATTCCTACATTAACTGTGACTCGGAAATGCCTCAGCTCCTAACCCTCTTGTCTCATTAAAACAGCAGTCAACACAGTACAGTGTTGGATCATGCAAGATCCTGCAATAGAGCAGAAGGCTGTTGTTCTAGAACTTGTGAAGTAAATGCAGAAACAAAGGTCTCTTTACTCGACATGCTCACAGTGGACATTTTTCACTGAGACTGTAGTGCGTTAATCAACACACAGTCACAAGTGTCCTGGGAGGGAAAAACAAGCCGAGGGAGAGGATGGCCCTGGGGACCGTGTGAAGGAGACACCCGCGAGTGTTGGGCTTACCTTGTTTGCACACTGCTTGCACTGCTTCTCATCCAGGCAATCACCTGCCACTTTGGCCAGGGCAGGATCCAGGGGGTTATCCTTCAGGTCCAGCCACTTCAGGCTCTAAAGAGATGGGCACAGAGGCTGGTTAAGCCCGACTTCACAGATACAATCCCTCAAGGTGGAACAAAATGAGGAAGAAGAAAGCCCATCTGTATTCCGGCTGCAGGGAATAACCACCTGGGGCATTGCAAACAAGGTGGTATTTCTGCAGCCTTTCTCACAGCCACGCCCCGTCAGTTCCTAAGCCCTTTGCCACACCTGGCCATGAACCATTGGTTCATGAATTGTTACCTTGAGCTGAGCAAAGCTGACAGGCAGGGTGACCAGCCTGTTGTTGAGAAGATCCAGGTGCTGGAGGTTGACCAGCCGGCCAAAGTCTGCTGGCAGCTGCTGCAGCTTGTTTTTACTCAGGTCCAACTTCACTAGGTGCGTGAGACCACAGAACTCTGACTAGGATCCAAAAAGAGAACACCTAAGCCTTGGGCTGACTTTGGTAGAACAGCCCAGAAGCCTTCAAGTCAGAGGCCCCTAAGTCCTCACTCTGCCTCTTACCAGCCACTTGAATGAATGACTCAACATATACAAGTGTCCACACCTGGTGGTAACTGACAAGACGCTGTATGTAAAAGGGCCTAGCACGGTGGCCTAGAGTACGCACTAGTGCTTGTTCCTTCCTCCTCTGTTCTCCCAGCAACCCACCCTCTACATTTTTAGTGGAGTGATTAGGGATTACGGACCCATTTTGACGTTCCACAGCACCCTGTGGTCACCTTTCAAAGGATCTGTCCAAACATACTGTGGGTTCCATTCTCCTAGAGACCAGGCACACCTTGGGTCCCCAGTCTTCTTTGTTATCCACAGCACCTAGCACAGTACTCAGCACAGGCGCTCAGTGCATGTTCTCTGACTGACTGACTGACTGAATGCCCTGGGGCCCATCCCACCCATATCCTGGCTCTTGTTGGCATAGACCAAAACACCCCCCTTGTCATTAAACCTCTGCTAAGTTCCCATCTGCAGGTGATGGTACACTCTCAGCTAATGAGGCACTGTTCACGCTCCCTGGGGACCTGCAAACGCCAGCAGATCTGCACTGCAGAGTCAGACGGGAGGCGCGGACAAGGGACAGACTCAGATGGAGACGCACAGCTGGTGGGGGGGGGATGACCCCCTGGCAAGGTGCACACCAGGCATGAGGCTGGGAACCGCTCTCCTTTAATTACATACAAAATATTCCCTTGAAGAAGTGGGATTTCAGACACTTTTTGAATGGCAGAAGCAGTCCTTGATGATCAACAGTGAGGGAGGCCCGGGAGGATACGGAGAAGGGAGTGGACTAATGAGCCAGTAAAGAAACTGCCAACTTCTGAGACTCAGTCCCTGCACCAGAGCCTGGGAGGAAGCAACCCCAGAGTACATGCAAGGAGTGAGGTGGCCAGAGTAGCCAGGGGAAAGGCCACACTGACGGCCCACTTTGGGCGTGACGGTGACGGAGCACTGCTGTGGAGGAGAGACTGGCCACTACCCAGGAGAGGCTGAGGGGCTGAATGAATCCAGACCAACGCAGGTGGAGCAAAAGGAGAGCTGGGAGAAGCTATACAAGCAAAATCAAAAGGATTTGGCCAGAAACTGAGTGTGCCGAAGAAAAAAGTAGCAAATCTCAAGTAATTCAAGTCCTTCCTTGGGAGGATAATGACCAGGTAGTTCCAAAAAAACACATTCCTTCCTGTTCCTCTTCAAAAGATGCATAATGAAACTGTTCACTAACAGCTTTCTCTCTGAAATGCAGAGCAACGTACAAAATGATCTCTAGTCCCCTCGATGTAATAAGGAGGTAATATATTTTTCAAAGGAATAAAATAAGGCAGAAATAGCATGACCCCAAGTAGTGACTCAGCTAGCATCCCATTGACTTGGGTTTTCTGTGGCACAGTGTCTCACTGCGGGATCCCACTCTACTCTTCCCACTGAGACCAATCCCCTCACCCCACCTCCACTTGGATTTAGGTACAACCTACCCAGAATGTAGGCCTTCTGACACAAACCCCAAATAGGAAAAGGCAGCACCCAGGGCTCCAGAAGGAGTCACAGTTGCTTGCCAATCTTACCGGTAGAGTAGTGAGTTTATTGCAGGACAGATCCAGAATGGTGGCCTTTGGGAGAGCAGCCTAGGAAAGATGATAAGAAAAACAGGTCAAACTAACACCTGGAATGATTAAGCGACATTTGCCAATGAAGCATTTTTCTGAGAAAGTTCCCGAGATTAAGAAAGGCCTTTTATAAAAAAAAAAAAAAAGGATGCCACTAAAGTACTGTATAATGTTCCTGGGGATAGGAGAGGGGGGAAATGAGTCAGTCAACAACTATCTAGGGAACGATGCGACAGACAGGGGTTTAGGCTGTGGAACATGGAAGAAAGGAACTTAGATTCTTAGAAATTCTCCCCAGCACTTTAAACATTTTCTCTAGTAGCCCCTACCACTTCATACTTAATATTCTGTATGTGTGGACCGTCCCCCTTATTAGGTTTCACGGCAGGGACTGCCTACATTACAGCTTTGCAACTCCCACGTCCCCCAGTTCAGGGCTTTCCTCAGAGCAGGCACTCCATACATGTGCTGGCTGAATCATGACTGTATGAACGACTAAATGAGCGAGTGCCAAAGTGAAAATGAGGCCCTCACGGCCCATCTCCTTCTCCCTGTGGTGCTCAGGGCTGGGGAGGCTCAGCAAAACGGAGCTTCTTTCTCCCTAGGGGCAATGCTGCTCCGTCCATCTGCCTGGACTTCCCAAGGTTTTAGACAGCCATCCTAGGGCCAGGCTGACACAAGGGTGGCCGTTCTCCTGGAGTGGGAAGGAGACAAACATTCAGTTAAGGACTCTAGGCCAAGCTGGACTTTCCAAGTGTCAGAAAGTGCCAAGAATGAAGTTGATCACTTCAAGTTTGACATGTTACCATGGGAGAAGCACCATACTGATAGCTATGTGCACCAGCATTCACTACCTGCCAAGCATATTATATGTACAATCTTAGTCAAGTCTCACAACATCCCTGTAAGTCAGGAAACACTACCCACATATTTTATAAAGGAGGAAACCTAGGTGTAAAGGTCAACAGGCTTGCCAAGGGCACTCAGCTATTAAGCAATGCTGCTGGGATTTGAACTCAGGAATCCCTTTCTAAACACCATAAAACACTGCCACGGTAGAGGGGAGACTGAGCCAAGTGCAGAAGACAAATCCAATTGCAGTGAGAAAAGTCTGGGTCATCCAAGGGCGGGGAGCAGAGGGCAGGGGATGTGGGATTTGGCTTCACTTTGGCATCGACCCAGTTGTATAATATTCCTGGGACTCCAGGTCTGTTTCCTAGGGGTGGGGTGAGGCTGGATGTAGGGGTGGGCAGCGGCAGCCTCGGAGGATTCCCGCCAATTTCAGCAGTTTGGATGAGACCTTGCCAACCAAGCAGTGACATCTGCACTCTTCAAGGGACGCCGCTCAAGGATGGGGCAGCCAGCAGGGATTGCCGACTTCCTAGAAAAGATCAGTCCTGGGCCACACCCGAGTGTACCAGGAGGCCTACTTGCTAGACCGATTCATTCATTTGTTTGGTCATTCATTCTCGAATACATCTAGCAACCGCTCCAGAGGAACCTACCGTGGGCCGGGCACACAGCTGGGTGCTGTGGGAGCCCCCCAAATGGGGTTAGACTCGCTCCTGGTCCGTAAAAAGCCCAGTGCTGGACAGACAAACCCTCCCCCTCCTGGAACTGCGCCAAAGTGACACGTGTACATCCCGACTAGAACACTGGGGACGGACGCGGCCTTCCCGGGGACCTAGTACCACCCTCTTCGTTTTAAAGACGCGGAAAATATGGGAAGGGAAGGGACGAGGCCCACCCAGGGGCCAACGCCAGGCGCGCGTGGGCGCCCGGGACTCGCGGGGCTGTACTGACCAGCTCCTTGACGGGGACCTCGTTGAGGTTGTTGAGGCTCAGGTCTAGCTCGTTGCCGTCCAGCTTGTCGCGGAGGCTCCCGCCCTTGCTACTGGCCTTGGTCATTGTGACGCCGGCTAAGCGGGCCCCGCTCCGGGGCTCTAACCGGCAAGAAAAAGGGGCTGAGAAGCCGCTCGTCTGTTCAGCGAACTCGCACCCAACCGACAGCGCCTGCGACCTCCGCCGCTGCCAGTGCGAGGCCGCCGCAGCCCGTCCGCCCGCCGACCGCACACCGAGTCCCGCGCCCCGCTCCCACCGGTGCAGCCGCGACGACTA
Organism: Elephas maximus indicus; assembly: GCF_024166365.1. NCBI lineage: Eukaryota > Metazoa > Chordata > Mammalia > Proboscidea > Elephantidae > Elephas > Elephas maximus. Next base: position 43,264,768 of record NC_064837.1, on the reverse strand, counting down.
CCACTTCCGTGTCCACGTCACCTTCCGCGGCCATCGAAACGAGCTGGGCCAGAGCGGCCCGAACATGCTCGGGGGCGCCCTCTGGTGCCCGGGATAGCGCACTGCACGTCGCTGCCACCGCCCGAGGGGCGCTCACTTCCCTTGAGCGCCGGGAAAGACCTGTTCCCCGGTGGCCTCCAGCTGGCATCGTCGTTGGGAGAGCGAAGAAATGAAAGCACACGGGACCAGGCGCCAGAAAATCTGGGTGCGCATCCAAAATTGACTTGATCAGATTACCCTCGCGCCCCTGAATTAGGGCTTGCAACTGAGTGTCCTCCAAGATTGCGCCCCCTTTCCTTTTTACCATACCCATTGCGGGAGAGTCGATTCCGAATCATAGCGACCCTATAGGTCAGAACAGAACTGCCTCATAGGATTTACAAGTCTATAATCTTTACGGTAGGCGACTGCCACGTCTCTCATCCGCGTGCTGCTGGTGGGTTCCGACCACCGACATTTCAGTTAGCAGACAAACGCTTAACCACTGCGCCACCAGGGCCCCTTCCTTCTTACAAAACACCCCCCAAATCACCACCATCTGGAAAACTCCACCTCCGACATTTCTCTTCTCTCCTATCCTCTGTCCCAGCCCTTTTCCAGTCTGAATTACTCAGAGCCTCCTCCCCCCTCCTATCCACCTAGCTGTCAGAACGATCTTTCTAAATATCTGAGTGGCCAACTCAGTCCTCTGCTTAAACTCTCCAGTTACCTCTAGGATAGGAACCAAACTCTTTCCGAGGCTGGGCCTGGCTTGCTTCTGCAGCCTCCTCACAGGGCCCAAGCCCTGCCAGGACTTGATCGCCTCCACACCATACCCCGTCCTGGAATGACCAGCCTTCCCCACACACATTCTCTGCCTGGCTAATTTCTAGTCCTTCAGGAAACCTCCTCGGACCACCATGAACCCCAGGATAAGTTGGATGTCTCATTTCAGGGCCCTATGTGGCCTTATTATCAGAGATACTAGAGCCTTGTGCTAAAATGGGGCCTGTGGCACTGGGTATTAATCCTGCCTCTGCCACTTGCTAGTTATGAAAACTTGAGCGAATTAATCATCGTGCCTTGGTTTCCTCATCTGTGGATATATGAGAAATGTGGATAATAATGGTACCTAGCTCATAAACTTTTGGGAGGATTGAGTGAGTAAAACATGAACTTATAACAGTGACTGGCACTTAGTAAGCACCCAGTAAATATTAGCTCTAATTCATGTTTCACTTTGTGTTATACTTACCTTTATGTGACTGTCCTCCACTCTGAAATGCAAATTTCTTGAAAGCAGAGATTTTGTCTGAGCGTCCGATATACATAGTAATCATATAAATCACTGTTGAATGAATGAATGAAGCATTTTACCCCCTCTTTAGACCTCAGTTGGTTCATCTTTGAAATGGTATATTGTTTTAGTTATCTAGTGCTGCTATAACAGAAATACCACAAGTAGGTGGCTTTAACAAACAGAAATTTATTCTCTCACAGTTTAGGAAGCTAGAAGTCTGAATTCAGGGTGCCAGCTCATAGGGGAAGGCTTTCTCTCTGTGTCAGCTCTGCAGGAAGGTCCTTCCTTGTCTCTTCAGCTTCTGTCTCCTGGTTCCTTGGAGATCTCCCTGAGTCTTGACATCTTTTTACCCCATCTGTCCTCTGCCCCTTGTTTAATCTCTTTTATATCACAAAAGAGATTGACTCAAGACACCCTACACTAATCCTGCCTCATTAACATAATAAAGACAGCCCATTCCCAAATGGGATTATAACCACAGGCATAGAGGTGATGGTTTACAGCATGTATTTTGGGGGACATAATTTAACCCAAAACATATTAAAGCTTACCTCAGAGGGAAACTGTGAAGACCAAATGAAGGCAGTGCAATGGGCTACTCATTTAACAAATCTGCATTTGTGAACCTACCACCACCACTGGAGCAAAATTCCCGCTCGTTGCTTTTTCTGGGAAATAGACAGGGCAATTGAGCTATAATACATTAGCACTTGGCAAACTCTAAAGCCCTGAAGCATCCATTATCTTATTTTGTTAATGTGCCTGAGGAGATTATGAGGCACGTTTTATTGTTATCCCCCTTTTATGGAGGAACAAACCAAAGCTCAGGGAGAAGTAACTTGTCTTCAGTCGCACAACTGATAGAGGCTCAACTAGATCTTTTGATTCTAAATCCTGTTTCTTTCCACTGCATCCTATTTTCCCTACCACTAAGGAGCCTACCCACAAACCCACTGCTGTTGATTCTGACTCATGGTGACCCCATGTGTTACAAAGTAGAACTGCTCTAGAGGATTTCTTGGCTGTGATCTTTACAGAAGCAGATTGCCGGATCTCTCTTTCACCATGCTGTTGGGTGGATTTGAACCATCAACCTTTAGGTTACTAGACAAGAGCAAACTGTAACCCAGGGATCTCAAGGAGCTACAGTACACACAAATAATAACTATATAAGGTAGAAAGAAGAAGTGTCTTAACATATACAGGTAAAATTTGTGTGTGGGCCCACAGGCCTGTCTGTGTGTATGCCTGAGGGTGATAACATTGGTCTAACGTGTTGAGCGCATTCTGTGTGCCTAACACTGGGCTTTACATACATTATTTCGTTTAACTCAGTCCTCACAACAGCCCTCTGAGGTAGATATTTCTGTTTTACAGATAAAGGCTCCTAGAGGCCAGCCACTTTATCACCCAGATGGCCCAAATGTTGACAGTGACAACAAGTAGGGGAATTCTTTCCAAGAAAGGTGAGTTCAAAAGGTTCTGTAAACAAAAAAGCCATTCTAAAAAAAAAAAATAAACGAAGGCATTTAAATTAACTTTTTCAAAATTGGCACAAAATAAAATTTGGAAAAATAAAGCTAAAAAAACAGAAAAGAAAAAAAGTGGGCTCATACTCAGCTTGGGGGGCGGGGGGAAGGGAGCCTGGGAGGAAGAAAGAAATCAGAACAGGCTCCTTGGAGGAGACGGCATTTAGGTTGGGCTTTGAAGAATGGGTCCAATTCAGGCAGGCAGAGATGCAGCCTGGGAAGCAGGGCAGCAGATGGAGGAGTTAACAGCAAGTATTCACTTTGGGGAAGATTTTCTTTGATCCCTAAGACCGGAAACTCAACAACTTTGTGACAAAGTGAAGCTGGCCATCCTCCAGGCAGCATTTTCTTCTCCCCTTATCCCCCAACCAAGTGCCATCATGGGCGTGGATGTCTAAGGTTGCTTAAGGAGCTGCCAAAGAGAAGAAAGGTAGCAGCAGCCTTTGAGGAGCCAAAGATCAGACCGGGGCAGATTCCCAAGAAAACCTTGGGCTGGCACTGCACTGCTAGATCTAGTGTCTTCCTAGTGGGAAGTCATTCCACCTCTCCAAGCCTCTGTTTCTCCATTTGTCAAATGGGGATAACATATAGGGAAGGGTGCCAAGGACCCACAGACAGACACACATGAGACAGCCAAAGAACATCAGACATCAGGAGTCAACCTATCTGAAGATGGCTGGGTCATTTCACTGTTGGTCTCCACAGCAGAAGTTGCGTTGAAAAGAGACTCAAACAGTCTTAATGATTGGAGGCCCCAAAGTATGTTTTAATTCAAATGATCTCTGTTTACACAGTTCATTTATTTATTTAGTTTTGCTTTAAATACCTCCCCATGTAGAGATAGACGCCATGTTCCTGTAAGTCAGTCCTTCCCAGGGTACAGTGTAAAATTTTGACATTTCAATTAGAAATCCCAGCAAGGTCTTTGTTTTGTTTTTGTTTTTTTAAAAAAGTAGGTAAGAACGATCTTAAGATGCATGTAGAGGAAAAATTCTAGTTCATAACTGAAGTGTACAGGAATTGCAATGAAAATTTCGTAAAGTAAAAGAATAGCAACGAGGATCCTGCCCAACCAGATATTAGACCTTATAATAATGCTCAATTACAGGATGGCATTATCGTAGGCAAATAGATCAATGGATCATAATGGAGTGTGGAAACAGATACAAATGTATGGGAGTTCTTAATTTATAATTAAGACTGCATTTAAAGTCAAATCCATCAATATGGGAATGGTTGGAGAAATTACAATGGGGCGTTAACTGTGGAGCATTACCAAAAACTAAACCCATTGCCATCAAGTCGAATTCCAACTCATAGCGATCCTATATCTGACAGAGTAGAACTGCCCCATAGGATTTCCAAGGCTGTACGGAAGCAGACTGTGGCATCTTTCTACCGAGGAGCGGCTGGTGGGTTTGAACCTCAAACCTTTTGGTCAAGCAGCCAAGAGTTTAACCACTGTGCCTGCAGGGCTCCCTTTGTGGAGCATTAGACAGCTATTAAAGAGCATGAGTAGGAACTATATGTATTGTCCTGGAAAAAAGCTTTGCTGTATATCATCAAGTGAAAAATACAAGTCACCCAGTAAGATGTACGGCATGACAGTATTTCAGACTTACAGAAAAGTTGCAATAAAAGAAGGAAGAATTCCCGGATCACTTTCACCCAGGTTGCTCAACTGTTAACATTTTACTACAGTTGCTTTATCCTTTCCCCCCTCTCTCTCTCTCTCTCTGTGTGTATGTGTGTGTATACATATAAACATACATATCTTTTTTTCTTAACTTTGTAAGGGTATGTTGCAGACATGATGCCCTTTTATTCCTAAATACATGAGTGTGTATTTCCCAAATACAAGGAATCTCATATCAACAAATTAACATTGATCAATACTTCTATCTTATCCATTGCCTTAATTCAGGTCTTATTAGCTGCCCAGCATGACCTCATTTTTCTGTAAAAATATAAAGTAGGGTAGAGAAATGCCTATATTTGTGTCTATGTGTTTTTATCAGCCTAGGAGAAGGTATGGAAGGAGAGCCACACTTTTGTCTATCTTGAAAACTTGTTACAAGGAGCATGTATTACTTTTGTAATAAATTATAATATAAAAAGCTTAATATAAATAGATATTGAATTAATGAATGAAACCTCCATATGTTGGAGACAAACTTGGGATTAAACCTTGCCTCTTTCAACTTTGAACACTGTCTTAGTTACCTGGTGCTGCTGTAACAGAAATATCACAACTGGATGACTTTAAAAAACAAAATTTATTTTCTCACAGTTTAGGAGACTAGAAATCCAAATTCAAGGATGCCTCTAGGGGAAGGTCCTATCTTGTCTATAGTTCTTGGCATTCCTTGGCATCTGTCTTCCCCTGAGTGTATTTCTGTGTCTCTTCTGCTTTTTTTTTGTTTGTTTGCTTTTTGTTGTGTTTTAAGCAAAAGTTTACAATTGAAGTCAGTCTCTCATACAAAAACTTATACGCACCTTGCTATGTAACCCTAGCTGTTCTCCCCCTAATGTGACAGCACACTCCTCCTCTTTACCCTGTATTCCATGTGTCCATTCAACCAGCTCCTGTCCCCCTCTGCCTTCTCATCTGCACTCCAGACGGGACCTGCCCACATAGTCTCATGTGTCTACTTGAGCCAAGAAGCTCACTCCTCACCAGTATCATTTTCTGTCTTATAGTCCAGTCCAATCCCTGTCTGAAGAGTTGGCTTCAGGAATGGTTCCAGTCTTGGGCTAACAGAGGGTCTGGGGGCCATGACCTCTGGGTTCCTTCCAGTCTCAGTCAGACCATTAAGTCTGGTCTTTTTATGAGAATTTGAGGCCTGCATCCCACTTTTTCTTTATCCCACTGTTCTCCTGCTCCATCAGGGATTCTCTGTTGTGTTCCCTGTCAGGGTAGTCATCGGTAGTAGCCAAGCACCATGTAGTTCTTCTGGTCTCAGGCTGTCTTCTGCTCTTTTTATATGATTATTTTTAGCATCCACCCTACAGTGGTATGGCCTAATTAACATAACAAAAGAAAACCCCTATTTCCAAATAGGGTCATATTTACAGATACAGAGGTTAGGATTTCAAAACATTTTTGGGGGGACAATAATCTGTAACAAACACCTTTATCTCCCCAAGCCTGGATTTCCTCAGTCGTAAATCCCCATCTACACAGAAAGCTATACATTTGATAAGGATTAACTGAGAAAAAAAATACAAAGCTCTTGGCCCCTGGATGACTTAAAAAATGATTGTTGTAAAACTGTTCGACTCTTCTCTTGAATAAACCCACTTCCTCCCCTTTGCTCATGCTGTTCACTGTGGAATACCCTCTCCCACCTCTCTTTGCAACCTCCTTTTCACCTTTCAAGGCCCAGTCCAGATGGCATCTGCTCCAGGAAAACTTGCCTGATCACCCTGACAGAAAGTGAACTCTTCCTGCTGATGGCCTGCAGCGCTTTTTGGCTGTACTGTGCCTGTAGCCCCCTCTACGTCCTGCTTTGCATTAGGGTTTTTGGCAATAACAACAGTAATAACAACAAAACCTGAGGAAAATCTGCTGGGGGCTCCAGAGAAAGGCTTTTCTTACTAATCAAGGGCTGCCATGCATCTTTGCTGGCTGGGTCTATGTGTGATGCCTGGAACTGCCATCTTAAGGCCATGAGAGAAGAAGCTGCCTACACACTGAGAATGGTGGACTGGCAAAATGGATTAGCTTGGGTGTGGTACAGCATCTGGAAGCATTCTGATACATAGCCCAGGCCTAAAAGCCCTCACCTCTTATTCATAGGGGTTGGCCACACCACATGTCATTGTCAGTCCAGGGTTGGTGCTCTCCACTGAACAGTGAGCTCCTTGGGGGCAGATGCCCTGTCCTATTCATATCTCCAGCCACAGAGCCCAGCACTGTGCCTGGCACCAAGTAACTGTTCAATGAATGCCTATTGAACCAAGCTGAGTAAAGGAAGATAAATTATAGTTGGCCTGATATCACTGGGTCTTTATCCCAGTCGACTTTAGCTCCTGACTTTGACCCAAGAAAGGCAAAAATATTTCATCATCCAAAGAAAGAGATGTCTGTCCTATAAACCAAAAAACCAAACCCACTGCCGTCAAGTGGATTCCAACTCATAGTGACCCTATAGGACACAGTGCCCCATAGAGTTTCCAAGGAGCGCCTGGTGGATTCAAACTGTCAACCTTTTGGTTAGCAGCTGTAGCATTTAACCATTATGCCACCAGGGTTTCCCACTATGCCACCAAGGCTCTTTACAAAAGCAAGGCTTTCACAGCTTTTGGCACTTGCTGGGATTGTAGTTTATGTGGCTTTTCAATTTTGATCCATCAGCAAGAAAACACGGACCTTTTAAGATCACATCTGCCTGTGTCTGTTACAGGTTTTGATAAAAATAATTTTACTCGTTATAATCTTGCCGATATAATGTTGCAAAATGAACTAGAAACTATCAGTGGCATACAACAATGTTTACTGTGTGTTGGGCTGCAGCTAGCGGCAGGTAGGCTACATGGTTTTGCTGATCTCAGCTAGGCAGCAGTTGAGAGAGCAACTTCCTTATTTTCAGTTTCAGTTGGAAGTTCAGAGACATCTGTTTTTAGAACAATTGTTGCCAGTCTTGTTTTTTTAGGCGTTGGTTGCAGGATCTGATTGGTGGAGTGTAAGTATTATGTTTCAAGTGACTGTAATCTCCCCTTTCAAAATGGAAACTCCCTTCGTGGTCCCCTCCCCTCTTTCTTATTGGCTGCCAGCAGAATTGCCCCCTTTTTTCCACCTCTCCTTCCTGATGGCTGCATTTCTTACTAGACACCTCCCTTCTCAGATGTATGGTGAAGAAAATTCTTCAAAGGGGCCTTTAAAAAATTTTTATACAAGAGTATATACTGTGTGATTCCATTTATATAGAGTTCTAGAATGGGCAAAACTAATCTCTCCTGGAAAAAATCAGAACAGTGGTCTCTAGGATGGTGGCCCTTGACTGGGAAGGGATAGGAGGGCACTTTTGGGGGTGATGGTAATGTTCTGTATTTTGATAGGGATTTGGGTTACACACAGGTCTAGCCATTGGTCAAAATTTGCAAAGGCATACGTAAGAATTGCTCATTTCTTTGTATGTGAATTTTACCTCAAAAGAAAAAACTGTGAACAGATCTTGGACTCTACTTGCTGATGTGAATATTGAAGTATGTGGGGGTAAACGTACTGACAGCTGCAGTTCATCTTGGAGTGAATAAAAAACAAGATGGGTATGTGCGGTAGGCAGAACAATGCTCAATCCCTGAAAGATGTCCATGTCCTCATCCCCAGAACCTGTGAATACATTATGTTATATGGCAAAAGGGACCACAGATGTGATTAATGGTATGAGCCTTGAGATGGAGAGATTATCCTGGATTGTCCAAAAGGGTCCAATTTAAGCACCAAAAATCCTGTTGCTGTTGAGTCGATTCCGACTCATACACTACTGGACAATGTAGAACTGCCCCATAGGGCTCCAAGGAGCGGCTGGTTAATTCAGATTACCAACTTTTTGGTTAGCAGCTGTAGTGTTTAACCATTGAGCCACCAGGGCTCCAATTTAAGCACATGAATCCTTAAAAATGGAAAGAGGCAGAAAAGTGGGTCAGAGAGATGTGACATGAGATTTGACTAGCTTCTGCTGGCTTTGAAGATGGAAGGAGGAAGCCATGAGCCAAGGAATGTGGGCAGCCTCTAAAAGCTGGCAAAGGCGATACAATGTATTACCCTCTATTGCCTCCAGAAAGGAATGCAGCCCTGCCAACACTTTGATTTTAGTCCAATAAGACTTTTTTTTTTTTAAGACCCTTATCAGACATCTGATCTACAGAACTATAATAAATTTGCATTGTTTTAAGCTGTTCAGTTTGTGGTAATTTGTTACGGCAGTAATAAAAAAAAAACAATGCAATATCATAAATCAAGTGTACTAAAAAGTTAGTGATGGAATTTAGGTGGGTACTATAAAATTCCTTTAACTTTTCGGTAGGTTTGAATTTTTAATAATAAAATATTCGGAGAAAAGGGTCAGTTTTAACAATATTTTTTACCTTTTTGAATGCTTGATGTCTCAGTCATTTACATTCACAATTTTCTCTAATCTTCAGAAACAATCGAGGTGGGAAACTAAGGCTTAGGGAGGGGCATCCCCTCATCCTCCAAGTAAAAGTTAACTGGATGTCTGCCCTGTGCCACGCACTGTGTTAGGCGCTTGTATCAGCTAGTTTTTGCCGATATGACGTTGCATAACGAACAACTAGAAACTATCAATGGCATACAACAACGTTTACTGTGTGTTGGGCTGCAGTCAACAGCAGGTAGGCTGGTGGTTTTGCTGATCTCTGCTAGGCTTAATCCTGCGTCTGAGGGAGTGGGGGTGGCTGGCTGCTGGCTGATCTAGAGGGCCTTGGCTGGGATGACTTGGCGCTGGTCCTTGTGTCTCTTACTTCCTCCTGGCACAGGTGGGCTATGCTGGGCACATCTTTCTCATGGTGAGAGGAGAGAGCAAGAAAACAGTTGTTGTGGAGTCACTTCCAACTCGCGGCCGGGGTAGATCTGTGCTCCACAGGGTTTTCAAAGGCTGGTTTTTTAGAAGTAGATTACCAGGCCTTTCCTACAAGGTGACTCTGGGTGGACTTGAAGTTCCAAACTTCCTGTTAGTAGCTAAGCGCATTAACCATTTATACCTAGGGACTAGAGAGCAAGAATACAGGTAGAAACGCACAGGTGTCTTCTCAAGTCAGCATCTCTGGGTGACACAAATGGTTTGCGCTTGTCTACTAACCTAAAGGAGACGCTGGTGGTGTAGTGGTTAAAAGCTACGGCTACTAGCCAAAAGGTTGGCAGTTTGAATCCATTAGGCGCTCCTTGGAAACCCTATGGGGCGATTCTACTCTGTCCTTTAGGGTCGCTATGAGTCTGAATCGACTCGATGGCAATGGGTTTGGTTTTGGTTTTTTTGTTTGTTTACTAACCTAAAGGTTGGCAGTTCGAACCCACCCAGCAGTATCACGGAAGAAAGGTCTGTAGATCTGTTTTCATGAAGATTATGCCAAGAAAACCTCACTGAACAGTTCTGTTCTAACACACAAGGGGTCACCATGGCTTGGAATCTACTAGACAGCAATGGGTTATCTTTTTTCTTTTTTTTCCCCACAAGTCTCTGCAGGCATCAAGAACTGAAAAAACCAAACCTGTTGCCATCAAGTCTTATCCTGCTCATAGCATCAGATCTACTAAAATCCCATCAGCCAAAGCAAATCACAGACTGAACTCAGCGTCAAGGGGCAGAGAAATAGACCATGCCTCTTTAGTGAGAGGAACTGCAAAGTCCCATGGCAAAGGGAAGAATGAAGAGCTGGGGCCATTAGTACAACCAATCTTGACAAATCACAGTGGGAGAACACAAAACCTCCAGTGGGAGAAAGCAACTTGCCAATTACAACAGAAAAAAAGAGATTTGGTCAAGGTCATTGAGAAAAAAAAAGCACCAGAGCTGGGATTCTACCCAGCTCTGATACCAAGGCCGACTTCAGACCTCACTAACCCCTTTGTGCTCACTGCTGTACAGTGAAAAACTCCTGAGATGGACAGGATTTTCCCTGCAATTGATCAATCATGCTAGTTAGGAAACTTCCCTCAGGTTTGTAAATAAAATTTTTTATTAAGGTAAATATGCACACTCTTATGAAAATTAGATAAGAAAAAAAAAGCGTTACTAAAAAGCAATCGTTCTCTCCTACATCCCTCTCCCCCAGGCCCATGTCCCAAAGGGAATGAATTTCAACTATTTTAACTGCTGCCATTTTCCTCTAAATAATGTACTTATTCTGCTATTTCTTCTTTTTCTGTGTGACCTGTAAGGATTTACACCCGCATCTTCACTCCCCACGTCCTCCTGACACAGATTTATGTTATTTTTATACATATAGTAATTGCCTTTGTAACTTTATTTCATATTCATCACCCATCCGATCTTCTGATGCCTCAGTTTGTAAGGTAAGGAAATTAGCTGCTCTCTTGCCTCTCAACTACTGTCCAGCGTAACCTTAGCAGTCCAAGGGATCATTTACATTCTATTATCTAACTGGGAGCAAGTGTACTTTATTCATAGGTTGATGCTAAGAATTTAAAAAATCAATGATGTTTACATTTTGAACCCATTTTTGACACACAGAAGGGAAGGGTACTGGCAAAGGGAAGGATACTGGCAAAGGGAGGGGACTAACAAAGGGGCTTTTTCCACGTAGCCAACGGCAGAGCAAAATCACAGGCCACGTGCAGCACACAGCAGATGTAGTTGGCCTAAGCTGCGGTTGGTGAGACAGGAGGGGGAAGAAAGTTAGAGGGCCTGGATCGCTGACCTGATCTGCTCCCCGTTCCCTACCAGGGACCCTAGAATTATGGATCCATGTGATCCCTACCATGACTCAGTGATTCCCAGGTCAGCTCGCTTCACTTCCCTTTTTCCCTGCCCCCCTCCCCCTCCATGGAACCAGTGCCTACCAGATCCCTCAAGGCTTTGCAGATAGTGAAAATGATTCCTCCTCCTGAAAAAGGTTTGCAATACCTAGTACAGAGGAGAAGGAGCCCGGGGTGCACACTGGTTAAGCTCTTGTCTGCTAACCGAAAGGTCAGCGGTTCAAACCCACCAGCCTCTGTGTGGCAGGAAAGACATGGCAATCTGTTCCCATACAGGTTACAGCCTTGGAAACCCTATGGGGCAGTTCTACTCTGTCCTATAGGGTCACTGTGAGTTGGAATTGACTCGATGGTACACAACAACAACAGCCCAGTGGAAGGCCTTAGAATGTAGGCGGGGAGGAAGGAGAGAATGGAGAAAGAAATAATCAGTGACAGCTAGCTGAGTACAGGTCAGTGTCACCTCACTCAAATCTTACCCCAACCCTTTTTGTGAGGTTGGTATTATTATCTTCATTTTACACGCTGAAGAGACCTGCTGACTTGCCCAAAGCCACAAAGTGACTGTTGGAGAGTCTTGGCTTGTACTCCTGCTCACTGTTCCCACTGCTTGGCCTCGGGCAAGTGACTACACCTCTCTGGGACTGAGTTCCTTCCTAAAATCAGAGACATGTTCCAAGGTGTGTCTGTCCCTGCAAGGCTGCTGTGAGGACTGGAGATAATGTCCATGAAGAAACCTGGCATATGTGTCTGCCCTGTTAACTGGTGGTTGTGATTCCATGGGTGGTGGCATATCACTGCTGCCTCCTCAGGAACCTTCTGGAGGCAGAAGAGTTAGGAATGCCCAGTGTCTGGGAAAGTCAAGGCTGGAGCAAGATTTAAGGAGGAACTCTCTCCAGGACTGACCTCAAACTAGCAAAGAGGAGGGCCTGCGAGATCAGTATCCATTCCTCAATTCACAAGCCCAGAAAGGGGCAGCGATTTACCCAAGGTCACCCAGCAGTCTAGTGGCTGAGCCTGCCAGGAAGGGCAATACCCAGGACTTGGGGACTTCTCCATGCCCCACATTCCCCAGCTGGACTATCAGAGGCAGAGCACTACTCTAATTAGAAAGGCAAGTCTCTGCAAGTCCAGGTCCTCATAATCTCTGCTCCTTTGTCTTCCCTCCTGCCACCCCCAGTTTGAAGTGTGGGGGACCCCTCCAGGAGCCAGAACTCCAGGAGTTTTTGAGGTCACTCTGAGGACCATGAAGAGAAGCAGAGTGGACTCCTCATGACCTCAGTGGAGCCACAGTTCCCAGAGAGGGCAAATGTCACCTCTGCCTGGCCCTGCTTACAACATGCCTCGAGGTCAGGTGAAGGGAGGTCATCCTGCAGGCCTTTCCCTCATTTCTCTCCCCGTGCTCCTCTGGAGGAAAAGTAGAGGCTACGCCAAGACACATTTATAAACTGTGCCACTCTGGCTGGCCAGGCACTACCCCCTTCCTCAGCCAGGACGAGAGTTGGACCTTCTTTCCGTTGCAGCTCAGCCCAGGTGTTAAGGACCCTAAGGAGGGGTGGGAGGAGAGTAAGAAGGGTCTGTGGGGGAAGCCTTCCAGCCAACGCCTACGACATGGCATCGTACGGGGACTGTGTTAGGGACGAGCTAGGTGAGCAGAAAAACATGACAGACAGGTCCCAGTCTCTGATACCACCTTCTCTTGTAAGGTCAACCCAACCCGACCGTGGAGACGCAGTGGGAGGGATGCGAGGCTGCCTCGTTCGAGAGGGGTCCCTCCGTAAACTGACGCTTGGCCTCAGCCAAGACTCAGCCCCTCGTCTGCGGGCCTGGAGGGAGCTCACCCACTGCACCCTTTGTCTCGGCGGCCTTCTCTCCCCTCCTCCCACGGCCGTCTGCTCCAGCTGGCACGCCTTGGGATTGTTCCATGCTGGCTCCTTTGGGCTCTGGCTCGCGACTCCGGGAGCCAGCACGTGACCCGCCCGCTAAACCCGCCGCGGGACCAGTCTTGGCCTTGCCGCCCCGCCCCGCATTTGAGCTCCCCGGCTCCCCCTCTAAGAAATCCACAAACTCTTGCGCCACAATACCTAGGCCCCAGTGGTTGGGAGGCGAGACCCGCCTGGGGCTGCCGCCCGGGCCTTGGGACCTGGACAGAAACCAAAGCAGTTCTCAGAGGGTGGAAGGGGGAGGGCCGCGGGTCCGAAGGAAGGTGGCCCGGAGCGGGGCCACCTCCCCCTCGCCTCGCCTCGCCCCGCCCCGCCAGTCCAAGGCTTCCGCACCCCATAGGCAGCGGCGACCCTTCCCGCCTCCCCGTCGGCTCCCAGCTAGCCCCGCCTCGGCTTACTTTAAAAGTTTACTTGGCCTGGGACTGGGTCAAAGCGAGCCATGGCTGTCTGCTCCGGGATGCTGCGCCTCGGGAGGCTGTGTGCGGGGAGCCCGAGGGCGCTGGGGGCCCGGGCCATCTTCTCCCGAGGCTGGCGGGAAGCGATCTTGCAGGGAGTCCGCTCTGTCAGGTACCCCCCCGCCCCGGGGAGGAGAGGAGGTGGGGCAGCCCCCCCGGAGGAGCCCGTGGGGGCCCTGCTGAGCCCACGGCAGCCCCACCTCTGGGTGGCGTGCACTGGGGAGTAGTACCCAAAACCCTAGCACCTAGGCAACGTCCTAGGTGCTAGCGTGTGGGGTGGTCGGCGCGGGCTGGATCAGCAGCTGGTGGCTGACCTTGACCCTCTGCTGACCTTGTTTCCGGTCCTGGACTCTAGACTCTTCCCATCCTGGGCATATAAAGGGCCAGGGCTGCGGGCCTTAAGCAGTTCAGCCTGAGAGGGAGGGTCAAGGGCCAAGGCCGGGACACTGCCTCTGAGCTGGACCCCATTCTGGGATAAACTTGGGCATTCTGCCTCCCCCAGGCCACTAAACTTGGTGTCTTCCCAGAAGCCTTATCAGCTGCTGGTAAACACTGCTTTTGCTCCTTCTAAGAGGCCCTGGTGGTGCAGTGGTTAAGCACTCTGCTGCTAACCACAAGGTAGGTGGTTGTAGAATCCACCATCTGCGCTGCAGGAGAAAGATGTGGCAGTCTGCTTCCCAAAAGATTACAGCCTAGGAAACCCTTAGGGAGCTGTGCTGTTCAGTTCTGTCCTATTAGGTGTGGCTACGAGTCAGAATTGACTTCACCACACACAGCAACCTACCCCTGGGCCTGTTTTCTTTTGTCCTGCTTGCAAGTGGTTCCCATTGGCTTTGCTGCAATAAGTAGGAATCCTTAAGATTGCAAATATAAAATAGCATTGGTTACACAGAGCTAGGCTCCCTGGGATGCTATCAGTGGTGGTTATCTTAGCACCCAGCAGAGGGAGGCGTGGGCACAACTGGGCCTGCTCTTAGCCCTGTTACCCAGCAAGGTCATGATACTACGTCTGTGGTCAGGACTGGATTTTGGACACCAAACAGGGTATGGGCCTGGGCTGGGAAAAGGAAGCAAAAGCCTGAACAGGGCTGTTTGAGAGAATTCAATTTGGTGAACAACAACAAAAAATAGTCAAGGTGGGGAAACTTGGAGGGAGATGCAAATTCCTCTGTTGGCTAGAATTCTAAAATTACGTTTTGAACTTGATGGTTCTTGAAAGCTAGAAAGCTCATCAGGTTTTAACATCTTTAATATCACTATTCCTGGTTTTCTGGGAAAGCCCAGTGGGTTAAGGCAGTGGCCGTTCAGTGGTAGAATTCTTGCCTTCCATGTGGAAGCCTGGGTTTGATTCCCGACAAATGCCCCTCATGTGCAGCTACCACCATCTGTCAGTGGAGGCTTACATGTTGCTATGATACTGAACAGGTTTCAATGGAGCTTCTAGAGTAAGACCGACTAGGAAGAAAGACCTGGAGATTTACTTCCAAAAGTCAACCAATGAAAACTTTATGGATCACTGGATCACAACAGTCTAACCCATAACAGATTGCAGGGATGGTGCAGGACCAGGCAGTGTTATGCATGGGGTCTCTGTGAGCCAGGATAGCTAACAACAAGGCCATGTTATCTGTCATGCTGTGGATATAGAGACCATAGAACTCAGTCCTCAGCCCTCAAGGGGCCTGAGGTCTGATAGGGTGGAAAGATAAATCAACATATGGTCCCATTGGGTGTTCCAGGTGTCAAAGAGCAGAAAGCTCCCAGCTTCTGTCCACTGCTCTTCCTGATCTGGTCACACACACAGCCTAACACCCCAGGCCTATGGGTTTTTGCATCCCCACTTTTGCCAGATAGGAAGGAGCAAGAACCTTCAAACCAAACTACTGACTTAGGTTACAGCTTTGACTCCTCCACCTACTGGCTACATGTTCTTTGGGCGTGTTACCTAACCTCTGAACCAGGTTAGATTATTGCTAATACTACCTATTGCTGAGTTATTAGGTTGAAAAAGGCTTGCTCCTCTCTCCAGCCTTTTCTTTGGAGCAGGGCTGGTCCCTGAGAACTTTCAAATGATGTCTGGGTAGGATTCCAACTGATGTGAGAGTACGAAAGGATCCCCTTCTCAACAGCCTTTTCCCTGGACTTGGTCCTCTCTCCTGGCCAGTTGCCAAGATGGTAGCTTCTGCCCGGACACAAGTCCAGTCTTTGGGCCTACTGGACACCCATTTCTCCATCAAAGGCAGGGCTATCCAGAGCCTTCTTCCTGGGAGGAAAGAGGAGCTGTCTGTTCTCTGGATCCCCGAACCACCCACTCCTCCTTTGTCCACATACCCTCTTTGCCCCAAGGCAAGTTGGATGGGCTAGTTTGGGGCTTCAGGGAAACTTGGAGAGAGGAATCCAAGGAGAAACCTGAATATGAGCAGGCCTCCTCCACACCTCCCCAAAAGCTGACCTAGGGCTGCCTGGGAGACAGCTGCATCTGGGGTGTTGGGAGCACTCAGAGCTGGGGAAGAGGGAGAGAACAGTGGCTTAAGCCTTCCAATATTGGGCATGATGCTTAGAGCTGGGACTCCAGTGACACAGTGCTGATGGTAGGGGTGGAGGTGTGCGTGGACTTTATGGTCTACCTTCCAGGGAGGAGGATGACTGTCATCAGATGGTCTTGGCAACTTAAACACTGTTTCTATATGAAGGACTTATATTAACCCAGGAAGTGTTTGGGTGGAAATCATAAGTAGTTACAAAAAATAGACTCTTCCCATAGATCTCTAAAAGATGATTTACAAATGATTTGGTGGTGCTGTCCCAATGCACTCCACCGGGGATCTCCCAGCCTAGCAGTAACAATAGAAGATAAACTGTACACTTGGCCACTGTAATCGGGGAATGCCCACGTCTGTTTTAGTCACCTTTTTCTGCCTTGTCCACAGTAGGTGTGCAATCTACTGTGCAGGGTGCAATGGGGGAGACAAAGAGGAATGACCTTGCTTTCGCTCTGCCTAAGAGAGATGGTAGAGGGGAAGACCACAGACTCAGAGATTCAAGCAGAAAGTTGTATACCATCAAGGGTGTCAATCAAAACAAGGAAGAATCTGATTGACGGGAATAAAATTAGGGGAGAAAAAAAAAAAAAAAACATTGCTGTTGAGTCAATTCTTACTCATAGTGACCGTATAGGACAGAGTAGAACTGCCCCATAGAGTTTCCTGGTGAATTCCAACTGCTGACCTTTTGGTTAGCCGTACCTCTTAACCACTACGCCACCAGGGTTTCTGAGATTAGCGAAGGTTTCCTAAAAAGCTGTGATCCCCAATCTTCCTGAGCATGAAGCCCTTCTAACCTCCCCCACGCTATTTTATTTATTTAACCTACAGGGGAAAACTTTGGAATGTGAGAGATCTGTGTTCAAACAAACCAACTTCCTAGCTGAGTAGCTTTGGGACTTAAGTTGAACTTCACTTTTCTCAGGTATAACTAGCGTTATAAAAAAGCATTATAATAAGGGTTAAATGAGGTTTCCTAAGAAAATACTTAGCATATAGCCAGGCGCCAAGGAACCACTCAAGACACTGCAGTGATGAGCTATATTACAGGCAGTACTCATCAGCAAAGCAGCCCTGGTGGCACCATGGTTAAGTGCTTGGCTGCTAACCAAAAGGTTGGCAGTTCAAATCCACCCAGCGGCTCCGCCGGAGAAAAGACCTGGTGATCTGCTCTGTAAAGACTACAGCCTAGGAAACCCTATGGAGCAGTCATACTCTGTCACATAGGGTCTCTATGAGTCGGAATCAGCTTCTGCAGCACGCAACACAGCTCATGAAGCAATGGCTTTGCTCTCTCCTGCAACGATTGCAAGGTACATAGTTTAGGAACAGGGTCTGAGTATAGGAGGGAGGCGATTATGGCCAAGGGAATTGCCTAAGCAAAGGTGGAGTTGTTCAGGATATGTTGATAAACCTGTGTTTATGTTGGCAGAAAGGGCTAGTTTGCTGATCTTAAGTTCAACAAGCCAATGTATGGGCTGTAATTTCATCTCCTTTTCAGTGGCCCTTACTAAGAGAATGTCTTGCTAGATGACAGGTACTAGCTGCCAGGTGCCTTGCCCTTTGGAAATAATTGTGATTCTAGTTTGCTAATAGTGTTTCATGAGTCTAGTTGGTGCTCCTTTTGTTTCTCAATTTGGGAGTTAGATGTCAGGGAAGTAAGTCCCAGTCCTGCCACGGCTAACTATGGATGACTTCAGACAAGTCACACAGCCTCTCTAGACCTTGGTTTCTTTGTAAGACAAGCTGGTCGGACAAGAGGTCGTCGCATTTCCTTCCGGCCTCGACATACTCTCATTCTCTAGGCCGCTGTGAGTGAACGGAAACATGGAGGGTTTTGACCCTAGAAAGCTAAGAGCTAGATCTTTTGTGTACCTTAGTGATCCCATCAAGGGCAAGTGTTCTGAATCAGCACCCCTCCCCTGCAACTCCTGTCCCCTCTTTCCCTGAGGCCACTACTGCTGTGTACGTGTTTCCCAAGGGAAAGTCTGTAGCATGGATGCCTCCCACCCCAGGTGTTTTAGACTTCTAGAGATGTCTTCTTTAGAGAGTTTGCTGGATCCAAATAAAAATTTCCTACATACTTTCTCTACATACGCACAAACACTCTGGGTTCCATTCAAGATGCTGAAAATGGAAGCTTCCACCAACATGGAGTGTCTTGTACAAAATCTTTATTGTAGCCCCTATCACTTGGAAGTTCCTTGTAATCTGTGTCCTTTGTAGGCTGTTAACTCCTTCAGGGAGGTGATGAAGTATAAATTACATACAGTAAAATGTACAGATCTTAAGCATACAGTACAATGAATTTTAACAAATGTCCATCCTCACAACTGGACCAATAAGCAATAAGCAACATCCGGATAAATAGAGAAAAGATTGATGTTGTCAAGGGTTTCATTTTACTTGGATCTATAACCAACACTCATGGAAGCAGCAGTCAAGAAATCAAACGACGTATTGCATTTAGCAAATCTGCTGCAAAAGACCTCTTTAAAGTGTTCAGAAGCAAAGATGTCACTTTGAGGACTAAGGTGCGTCTAACCTATGCAATGGTATTTTCATATGCATGTGAAAACTGGACAATGAATAAGGAAGACTGAAAAAGAATTGATACCTTTGAATTATGGTGTTGGTGAAGAATATTGACTGTAACACTGCCAGAAGAACAAACAAATGAGCCACAAGGCTCATTAGAAGGGAGGGTGGCAAGACTTTGTCCTATGCACTTTGGACATGGTTTCAGGAGGAACCAGTCCCTGGAGAAGGACATCATGCTTAGTAAAGTAGAGGATCAGCAAAAAAGGAAGATCCTCAATGACATGGATTGACACAGTGGCCACAACAATGGGCTCGGACATAGCAATGATGGTGAGGATCGTGCAGGACTGGACAGTGTTTCGTTCTGTTGTACATGAGGTCACTATGAGTTGGAACTGACTCTGTGGCACCTAACAACAACATACTCATTACTCAACACCACAATCAATGTATAGAATTTGTCTATCACTCTAGAACAGTGCTGTTCAATACAAATATAATGTGAGCCACATAAATAATTTGAAATTTTCTAATAGCCACATTAAAAAAGTAAAAAGAAACAGGAGCAATTAATTTTAATGATATACTGTTTCATTTAACCCATTATATCAAAAACATTATCATTCTAGCGTTAATCTTTTAAAATTATTAATGGGAGATTTTATGTTCTTTTTTTATATTAAGTCTTCAAAATCTGGTGTATATTTACATAACACACCTCAATTTGGACTAGCCTCATTTCAAGTGCTGCATAATCACATGTGACTAGTAGCTCCCATATGGACAGAGCAGCTCTAGAAAGTTCTCTTGTGCTCCTTTCTAGTAAATTCCCTTCCCCAACCAGAGGCAACCACTGTTGTGATCTGTCTCTATAAATTAGTTTGGCCTGTTGTTGAACTTCATGTAAATTGTAGAGTATATACTGGCGTCTGGCTTCTTTCACTCAAAAACCGAGGGGCGCTTTTGGGAAAAGTGGCCCTTTAACCTTGCCAAAAAGCATTAAAATGTGTGTAATACATTAAACAACCTAGCTTTCCTTGCTAACTGTCTTAGTTATCTAGTATTGCTGTATCAGAAATACCAGAAATAAGTGACTTCAACAAACAGAGATTTATTTTCCCACAGTTGTTGGGAGGCTAGGAGTCTGAAATCAGGGCACCAGCTCTAGGGGAAAATCCTCGTCTCCTCAGTTTCTCTTCCTTGGCTCCTTGGTGATCTTCATGTGGCTTGGAATCTATCTTCCCCCATCTCTGCTTGCACTTGCTTGTTTAAATCTCTTTTATATCTTAAAAAAGATTGACCTAAGACAACTCTACACTAATACTGCTTCATTAACATAACAAAGAAGTCCATTCCCAAAGGGGATTATAACCACAGGTAGAAGCCAAAAAAAGACCAAACCTAGTGCCCTCCGGTCGATTCTGACTGATAGCAACCCTATAGGACACTACAGGTATGGGGTTAGGATTTACAGCACATATTTGGTGAGGACACGGTTCAATCCATAATAATAACCAATATTATGTAGTCTGAGGACCTTTAAACATTATTTTGACGTAATTGTAGATTCACGTGCAATTATAAGAAATAATAAGACAGATCTCATATATTCTTTATCCAGTTTCTCACAGTGGTTACATCTTGGAAAACTAGTTCAACGTCACGACCAGGATATTGACGATGGTTTAGTCAAGGTACAAAAGAGCATTTCCATCACCACAAGATTCCTTCATGTTTCCCTTTTATGCCTACACTCACTTGCCCCCCGCCCTCACCCCTTCCTTCTTGTCGTCTCGTCAGTTCTGACTCATAGCAACCCTAGGTACAACAGAATGAAACACCACCTGGCCCTTCACCATCCTCACAATCGCTGCTATGCCTGAGCCGATTGTTGCAGATAGATTGTTTCAATCTATCTCAAGAGTCTTCCTCTCCTCCCCATTCCCATCCCCTCACAGCTACTAATCTGTTCTATTCTCCATTTCTATAATTTTGTTATTTCAAGAATGTTATATAAATGGAATCATACAGTATGCAACCTTCTGGGACTGACTTTTTTCACTCAGCAAAGCACTGAAGACCCATCCAGGTTGTTGCGTGTATCAATAGTTTGTTCATTTTTAGTCCGTGGTATGGATGTGCCACAGTCTTGTTTACCCTTTCACCCATCGAAGGATATCGGGGTTGTTGCCAGTTTGGGGCTGTTATGAATAAAGGTGCTTTATCATTCATGTACAGATATTGTGTAAGCATGTCTTTATTTCTCTGGGATAAATGCTCAGGAATGCAATTGCTGGCTCATGTAATAGTTGCATGTTTAATTCTAAGAGAAATTGCCAAGCTGTTTTTCAAAATGTAACATTTTACATTCCCAACAGCAATGTGGAAACCCTGGTGGCATAGTGGTTAAGAGTTACAGTTGCTAACCAAAAGGTCCACAGCTGGAATCCACCAGGCATTCCCTGGAAACTGTATGGGGGCAGTTCTACTCTTTCTTACAGGGTTACTATGAGTCGGAATTGACTAGATGGCAACGAGTTTGGTTTTTGATTTGGACAGCAATGTATGAGTGACCCAGTTTCTCCACATCCTTGCCAGCATTTGGTGTTGTTACTCTTTTTTATTTTTGCCGTACTGATAGGTGTGCAGTGATATCTCATTGTGGTTTTACTCATTTCCCTAATGAGTAATGAACTTGAACATCTTTTCATGTGCTTATTTGCCATCTGTATGTCCTCTTTGAAATTTCTCTTCCTGTGTTTTGCCCATTTTCTAGTTAAAAAATTTTTTTGTACTATTTAGTTTTCACAAGTCTTTATATATTCTAGATATGAGTTCTTTGTCAGATATGTGGTTTGTAAATATTTCCTCCCACTCTGTAGCTTATCTTTTTATCCTCTTAACAGGATCTTTTGCAGAGCAGTTTTAAATTTTGATCAAGTCTCACTTATCAGTTTTTCCTTGTATGGATCACGCTTTTGTTGTCAAGTCTCTGAACTCTTTGCCTAGTCCTACATCCTGAAGATTTTGTCCTAAATGTTTTATAATTTTACCTTTTAAGTTCATGATCCATTTTGAGTTAATTTTTTATATGGTGTGAGAATCATTTTTAACATTCTAGTCGTTCTTGTGATTCTTGGGCCTTTAATGGCCATCAGTTAGGGAAATGACCCCTCAGTAGTGCTTTTAAGGTAATTTGGATTTTATATGTCACAATAAACAAACAAACAAAAAAATCCAAACCCATTGCCATCGAGCTGATTCTGACCTGTAGTGACCCTGTAAGACAGAGTAGAATTGCCCCATAGAGTTTCCAAGGAGTGCCTGGTGGATTTGAACTGCCGACTGTTTGGTTAGCAGCCGTAGCACTTAACCACTACGCCACCAGAGTTTCCTATGTCAGAATAGTACCTTCATATTTATGAACAATAGTCGCGTGTTGTAGCTGGTACAAATGTGTCATCCATCTATGTAGGTATATAACCTATTATAACTTCATTCCAAGATAAAGACAGCAATTTCAGGTTCAGACTTGTTAACTCAAGGTTGCCCCCTCCTGTCCTTGTGTTGGCCATCTATACCACCATGTCATGGTGCCATTTAGTAGGTCAGCCACTCATCCGATGGTGTCTCTGTGCGAATTAGGAAAAGGAGTCCCCCGAGGGGATGCAGCACTACAGTGCAGTGAGCCACACGTGGACTGGAATAATGGTGTGTTTGGTTAATGATTCTGGTGTGGTGTGCAAGGGGAATAGATAGGGGGAGAGCCTGTCTAATCCTCCATGAGCTAGGAGCTGCACTGGCCCATTTAGCTAGAATTATGTCCCACACAAGGGTGAGTACTTTGACTGAGGTCGGAGGTTTTGGCTTACCTATGAGTAAAAGAAACAGTATACTGCATCATTTGGTCTGTGTTTAAAACTGATATTTGTTAAAACAGGTAAAGCCCTTAGAATCATGCCGTGCAAGTAATAAGTAATCTTAGTTTTTGCTATTTTTTGTATTCAGAAGGAATACACATCATGCTTTCATAATTTTAGCAAAAACAGTATCAATGTGTGCATTTTTTAAAACTCCACAATATGTGTTTTGAGATCTATTCGTGTTGAGGCCTATAAACGAGTTGGGATCTAGTTGATTCTGACTCACGGTAACCCCTGTCTGTCAGAGTAGAAGTGTGCTCCAGAGGGTTCTCAGTGGCTGACTTTTTGCAAGTAGATCATCCGGCCTTTCCTCCAGGTGTCTCTGGGTGAACTCCAGCCTCCAAACTTTTGGTTAGCAGCTGAGCATGTTAACCATTTGCACCACCCAGGAACTCCTTGATACCTTTAGATGTAGGTTACTCCTTTTACCTGCTGTATAGTAGTCCATTGTATGACTAAATCTCTTGCAGTGGAATTTCCGTGTGGAAGAGTTGATATTTTTAGCTCTAGAGATTGTTTAGCTCTAGAGACTGTGCTGCTAGGACCGCCAGCAGTGACCAAGAGTCCTTGTCTTCGCATGTCCTTGCAAGTACTGCTGGTCTTTAAAGGGTATGCCAATCTGGTGGGGTCAAAGAATATCTCATTATGGTTTGAATTTGCATTTCCTGATTATCAGGAAGAGTGGGCAGTTTTTGAAATGCTTACTGCTAATGTCTTCTGTGAATATCCTGTTAATATTCTTTAATATCTGTTGAATTAGATTGTCCTTTTCTTATTGATTTGTGAGTTTTTTTTTAACACAGGCTAGATGCTAATCCTTTGTCTTATATAATATGAAATTTATAAACCCGAATGGTTGCTTGTCTTTTATCTTTGTTGATGATTTATGTTTTTCTTCTGGCCTAGAGACTAGCCTGGCACCAAATGCTTGTGTGTATGTATTGAGGGAGAAGAGGGGTAAGTCCATGACTTGAGATAGAGTGGGATATTGCTTTCAGTTTTGTTTCTAAGGCCTTCTTGCTGGTGGCTAGCATGCTGCCTTCTCCAGGGCAACAGTGGACTGGCCTCCAGATGGGGGATGTTCCTGTAGTTGCCTGGGCCCTCACAATGGTTCAGAGAGTTCACTGGCTCTTCCTCCCTGCTTTGGCCTCCCAAAGGATTAAGAGGCTGGGACCTCAAGTAATCCCAGCCTCCAGCAGGGCGGGGTCTACCTGTAAGCCTCTGGCCTGGGTTCCGAGAGCCTCTACCCAGTAGGTAATATATAACAAGAGGAAAACCAAACAGCATCTCCCTCAAGTAGATTCTTGACTGCAGGCCTGTTTGCTCAGGCCCTGCAGGTATCTGACCTGCCCTGCCTTCAATGGCTCCTCCAGGGCCCTTCTCTGCCAATGGTCTCTACCTGACCCTGTCAGAGCTGTGTAATCAATCTTCTGTTCCCACAGTGGCTTCCAGCCTCTGGCAGTGTCATTGACCCCAGAATGTCACAGAATGCCACAGCTGCTCCCTGAGTTCCACCTGAAGTTGCCTGAACCTATCAGCCATGGTCTTGAAGCAGAAACTCTGTTCAGTTCCTGCTTGAAGACCACACTGGGGCAGGGCAGAGCCAACACTGGGGTACAAGCTTTCAAGATTATCCCTTTCTGCCCTAAGCTTGGTTATCTCTCGTCCCATGTCACGGTGCCATGAGCAGGTCAACCACTAGCCTGAAGGGTGTTTCTGTGCAAATTTGGGAAAGGAGCCCCGCCCCCCCAAGAGGATGCAGCCCCACGGGACCTGGCTTGGTGACAAACCAAACACTGGGTGGGGGCAAGTCAGGTGACTGTACAGTTAGGAGACAAAACCACTGTGGTTGGTGCCAGGAGAGGTGGACTGTAACCTGAGGAAGAACAGTGAGATCAAAGGGTGGAGAAGAGGATGAATCACGTGCTATAAATAAGTCATGGCAAAGGGCCAGAACCTGCTGTGGAAAGGCCTGTGAGAGCGGAAGTGGGGTGAGGGCGGCTGCTAAAAGACACTTCCAGGAGGCTGTCTCTGTGTCCTCATGGCACTCAGAGGGCTCCATCAGCTCTCAGGTTTGCCGCTGCAGCCCCTGGGGTTCTCAGGAAGTTGTGGATGGGCCACAGGGTAAAGAGCAGTACGCTTACAAAGGGGCCCACATTTGCCACCCACTGAAGCTGGAACCTTAAGAAAATGAACCGCTTGCTGCTTCTGCTTCCTTCATCCATAAAAGGGAAAAAGGGGCAAATGTGTAGAAATAGAAAGTAGAACAGTGGTTACAGCAGGGGTTGGGGAAAGAGGGGCATAGGGAGTTATTGTTTAAGGGGTATAAAATTTTTATTTGGGGTGATTTAAAAAGTTTTGGAAATAAATAGTGGTGATAGTTGCACAACATTGTGAATTAATGCCACTGAATTGTACACTTAAAATGGTATATATATATATATGTTGTTGTTAGGTGCTGTCGAGTCGGTTCCAACTCATAGCAACCCTACTTACAACAGAATGAAACACTGCCCAATTAATTCCGCACCATCCTCACAATCATTGCTATGTTTGAGCCCACTGTTGTAGCCACTGTGTCAGTCCATCTCATTAAGGGTCTTCCTCTTTTTTGCTGACCCCTTACTTTACCAGCGTGATGTCCTTCTCCAGGGGTTGGTACCTCCTGATAACATTTCCAAAGTACGTAAGACGGAATCTCTGTCATCCTCACTTGCAAGAACACTCTGGCTGTACTTCTTCCAAGAAAGATTTGTTTCTTCTTCTGGCAGTCCATGGTATAGTCAGTATTCTTCATCAACACTATAATTCAAAGGCTTCAATTCTTCTTCAGTCATCCTTATTCACTGTTGAGCTTTCACATGCATGTGATGCAATTGAAGACACCATGGCTTGGGTCAGGTGCACCTTAGTCCTTAAAGTGACATCTTTGCTTTTGAACACTTTAAAGAGGTCTTTGCAGCAGATTTGCCCAATGCAATATACATCTCTTGGTTTTTTTTTTTTTTTTAGTATTTACATAATTGAAATATTTTATTGATTGGACACTTACCTATAAAGTATTGCATTGAACCAAACCGAACCCGTTGCTGTCAAGTCTATTCTGACTCACAGGAACCCTATGGGACTGAGTAGAACTGCCCCACAGGGTTCCCAAGGAGCGCTAACCAACCTTTTGGTTAGCAGCTGTAGCTCTCAACCAGTGCACCACCAGAGCTGCATAGTATTGCCCTACCTGTTGCCCTCAAGCTGATTCCAACTCATAGCGACCCTGTACGACAGAGTAGAACTGCCCTATAGGGTTTCCAAGGAGTGGCTGGTGGATTTTAACTGCAGACATTTTGGTTAGCGGCCTTAGTTCTTAACTGTTGCATCACCAGGGCTCCATTGTATTGCCCTAGTTAATCTAATACCCTACCCTTCCTGTGGCTGCCAAAATACATATTCACCTGTTTAAGGCTAAACTCAAAGAAGTCAGCCTGGTGTTACTTTTGTGTTTTCATTGCGTTTTAGTTGAAAGTTTACAGCTCAAGTTAGTTTCTCACTAAAAAATTTATACGAATACTGTTTTGTGACATTGGTTACAGTCCTCACAATGTGACAGCACTCTCCCCCCTTCCACCCCAGGTTCCCTGTGTCTGTTCATCCAGTTCCTGTCCCTTCCTGCCTTCTCGTCTTGCTTTTAGGCAGCAGTTGCCAATTTGATGTTGTATATTTGATTGAACTAAGAAACACCTTCGTCACCTGTGTTATTGTTTGTTTTGTAGTCCTGTCTAATCTTTGTCTGAAAAGTGGGCTTCAGGAGTGGTTTCAGTTCTGAGTTACCAGGTGTCTGGAGGCCATAGTTTCGGGGGTTCCTCCAGTCTCTGTGAGACCAGAAAGTCTGTTTGTGTGTGTTTGTGTGTGTGAATTTGAATTTTGTTCGACGTTTTTCTCCCACTCTGTCCAAGACTCTCTGTTGTGATTCCTGTCAGGGTGGTCAGTAGTGGTAGCTGGACACCACCTAATTCTCCGGGGCTAAGGCTGGTGGAAGCTCTGGTGCATGTGGTCCTTTAGTCCTTTGGGCTAATACTTTCCTTGTGTTTTTGTTTTTCTTAATTCTCCTTTGCTCCAGATGGGATGGGACTAATACGATGTATCTTAGATGGCTGCTCACAAGCTTTTAAGACCCCAGATGGCAGTCACCAAAGTAGGATGTGGAACATTTCTTTATGAACTGTGTTATACCAATTGACCTAGACGCTCCCTGAGACCATGGTCCCAGCCCAGTAAATCAGTCGCTCCAGGTGTTTCGATGTATCTAGGAAGCTTCTATGACTTTGCCCTGGTCAAGTTGTGGTGACTTCACCTATACTGTGTTGTCTTTCCTTTCACCAAAGAACCTAGTTAGTAATTTCCCCTCCGATCCCTCCCAACCCTTGTAACCATCAAAGAATGTTTTTTTATCTGTGTGTAAACCTTTTCTGGAGTTTTTATAACAGTGGTCTCATACAATATTTGTCGTTTTGTGATTGACTTATTTCACTCAGCATAATGCCCACCAGATTCATCCATGTTGTGAGATGTTTCACGGATTCGTCATTGTTCTTTTTCATTGTGTAGCATTCCATTGTGTATATGTACCATAATTTATTTATCCATTCATCTGTTGATGGGTACTTAGGTTGCTTCCATCTTCTTGCTATTGTGGATAATGCTGCAATGAACATGGGTGTGCATATGCATATTCCTGTGATGGCTTTTATTTCTCTAGGATATATTTCTAGGAGTGGGATGGCTGGATAATATGGTATTGCTACTTCTAGCTTTTTAAGGAGGTGCCAGATTGTTTTCCATAGTGTGGTTTGATTTCTTGACTGCTGCTTCCATGGATGTTGTCTGTGAATCCAAGTTTGCATATTGCCGGTTGTTAATGAATCTTCCTCCAATCCTGATACCACGTTCTTCATATAGTCCCCCTTCTCGGATTATTTGCTCAGCATACGGATTGAATAAGTACAGTGAAAGGATACAACCCTGACGCACACCTTTCCTGATTTTAAACCATGCAATATCCCCTTGTACTGTTTGAACTACTGCCTCTTTGTCTATGTTTAGGTTCCTCCTAATTTTCTTATGACCCACACAGTCGAATGGCTTTGCATAGTCAATAAAACACCGGTAGACATCTTTCTGGTATTCTCTGCATTCAGCCAAGATTCATCTGACAACAGCAATTATATCCCTGGTTCCACATCCTCTCTGAATCTGGCTTGAATTTCTGGAAGTCTCCCGTCGGTATTAATGATATTGTTTGATAATTTCCATGTTCTGCTGGTTCACCTTTCTTTGGGCACAAATGTGAATCTCTTCTAGTCAGTTG
Source organism: Elephas maximus indicus (assembly GCF_024166365.1). Lineage (NCBI taxonomy): Eukaryota > Metazoa > Chordata > Mammalia > Proboscidea > Elephantidae > Elephas > Elephas maximus. The sequence goes on along the minus strand of NC_064837.1, from coordinate 43,236,690 downwards.
ACCAGGAGCTGTCTTCCAAATTTCTTGGCATAGACCAGTAAGCTCTTCCAGCATTCCATCTATTTGTTGAAACATCTCAATTGATATTTTGTCAGTTCCTGGAGGTTTGTTTTTCACCAGGGCCTTCATTGCAGCTTAGACTTCTGCCTTCAATACCATTGGTTCTTGATCATATGCTACCCCCTAAAATGACAGAATGTCAACCAATTCTATTTGGTATGGCAAATCTGTATGTTCCTTCCATCTTCTTTTTTTTTTTTTTAACATCTTTATTTATTTTTAATAATTCGCCAGTTAATTTAAAGATTCCTCAATTTATTTTTCTTCTTTTTATTGTGCTTTTGTTGAAAGTTTACAGCTTAAGTTAGTTTCTTGTACAAAAATTTATACACACATTGTTATGCGACCCTAGTTGCTGTCTATATAATGTGACCGCACATTCCTCCTTTCCACCACGAATTTCACATGTCCATTCAACCAGCTCCTATCCCTTTCTGCCTTCTCAATTTGCCTCCAGAGTTGTCCATTTAATCTCATGTATCTACTTGAACTAAGAAGCATGCTCTTCACGAGTATTATTTTATGTCTTATAGTCCAGTCTATTTTTTGTCTGAAGAGTTGGCTTTGGAAATGGTTTTAGTTCTAGGTTAACAGAGAGCCTGGGACCATGTCTTCTGGGATTCCTTCAGTCTCAGCCAGACCATTATCCTTCCATCTTCTTTTGTTGCTTCCTGCATCATTCAATGATTTGCCCATAAAATTCTTCAGTATTGCAACTGTAGGCTTGAATTCTTTCTTCAGTTCTTTCAGTTTGAGAAATGCTGAGCATGTTCTTCCCTTTTGGTTTTCTATCTCCAGGTCTTTGCACATGTCATTATAGTACTTCACTTTGTCTTTTCAAGCCCACCTTTGAAATCTTCTGTTCAACTCTTTTACTTCATCATTTCTTCCATTCGCTTTAGCTACTCTACATTCAGCAGCAAGTTTCAGATTCTCTTCTGACATCCATTTTGGTCTTTTCCTTCATTCCTGTCTTTTTAATGACCTTTTGCTTTCTTCATGTATGATGTCCTTGATGTCATCCCCCAAATCCTCAGGTCTTCAGTCATTAGTTTTCAATGCATCAAATCAGTTCTTAAAATGGTTTTTAAATTCAGGTGGGATATACTCAAGGTTGTACTTTGGCTCTTGTGGACTTGTTTTATTTTTCTTTAGCTTCACTTTGAACTTGCATGTGAGCAATTGATGGTCTATTCCGCAGTCGGCCCCTGGCTTTGTTCGGACTGACGATAGTGAATTTTTCTATTGTTTCTTTCGAAGATATAGTCCATCTGATTTCTGTGTATTCCATCCAGTGAGGTCCACGTGTATAGTCACTGTTTCTGTTGTTGAGAAAAGGTTTTTGCAGTGAATAAGTTGTTGGTCTTGCAAAATTCTATCACGCGATCTCCAGCGTCATTTCTGTCACCAATGCCGTATTTTCCAACTATGATCCTTCTTTTTGTTTCCTACTTTTGCATTCCAACCACCAGTAATTATCAATGCATCTTGATGGCATGTTTGATCAATTTCAGACTGGAGAAGTTGATAAAAATCTTCAATTTCTTCATCTTTGGCATTAGTGGTTGGTACGTAAATTTGAATAATAGTCATATTAACTGGTCTTCCTTTTAGGCATATGGATATTAACCTATCAATGACAGCATTGTATTTCAGGATAGATCTTGAAATGTTCTTTTTGACGATGAATTCGACACTATACCTCTTCAATTTGGCATTCCCTATGTAGTAGACCATATGATTGTCTGATTTAAAATGGCCAATACCAGTCCATTTCAGTTCCCTAATGCCTAGGATATTGATCTTTATGTGTTCCATTTCATTTTGATAACTTCCAGTTTTCCTAGATTCGTACTTCGTACATTCCACATTCCGATTATTAATGGATATTTGCAGCTGTTTCTTCTCATTTTAAGTCATGCCACATCAGCAAATGAAGGTCCCGAAAGCTTGACCTTCATTACTAATCCGTGTTATTAAGGTCAACTCTGCTTTGAGGAGGCAGCTCTTCCCCAGTTCTATTTTGATTGCCTTCCAACCTGAGGGGCTCATCTTCCAGTACTATATCAGACAGTGTTCCGCTGCTATTCATAAGGTTTCCAATGGCCAATTTTTTTAAGAAGTAGGCCGCCAGGTCCTTCTTCCTAGTCTGTCTTAGTCTGGAAGCTCCACTGAAACGTGTCCACCATGGGTGACCCTGCTTGTATTTGAAATACTGGTGGCATAGCTTCCAGCATTGCAGCAACATGCAAGCTCCCATAGTATGACAAACTGACAGAGGAGTAGTGGGGAGATATATGTGTATATATGTGTGTGTGTGTATATATATATATGTATTTTTTTTTTTAACCACGCACAGAAAGATGGAATAATGATCAGTCCAGGATTGATGTTAGAATCATATGAGACACATGTGGAAGTCCTTTTTAAGCCATAAAACTCTGCAAAGATTTGTATTGTATTGAGGATTTAGGGAAGCCACCAGAATCTGTCCACCAGTGTGTTCCAAGAGAGTGGACTTGGAAGCCAAACAGTCCAGGGTTTGAACCCCAGCTTGGCCACTTACTGGCTGCGTGGCTTTGGGTGAGGACCTGTAGTTCATTGAGCCCCATTCTCTCATCTGTAAAATGGGTGCATACATCTGGAGTATTTACAGGAGAGCTGGCATGACGATACACCAGTAAATGTCAGCTCGCCTATTCTGGAATATATGTGTTCTTTTTACCTAAAGCTTATCGGACATTTCCCACCCGTATCATTACATATAGGTGTCTTCATTATTTTAATGGCATAGTGTTCCATTTTATAAATCCATCTCATAGCATCCCTATATGACAGAGTAGAACTGTCCCATAGGGTTTCCAAGGAGAAGCTGGTGGATTTGAACTGCCAGCCTTTTGGTTAGTAGCCGAGCTATTAACCACTATGCTACCAGGGCTCCTTTCCATTGTATAGATGCCCCATAACTCAGTTATCTAATCCCTTGTTCATAGAAATAAAGTTTTTCCCCAATTCTTTCATCAGCAGCAATTAATGTCCTCATTTATACCTTTAGGCATCGGTTAGTTTTTTTTTTTAGGATAGGTTCCTAAAAGTAGAATTGTTGAGTCAAAGAGTATGCCTATTTAAAATCTTAAATAATTCACCAAAGAAGACATTCTGGCGGCTAACAGACACATGAGGAAACGCTCGAGATCACTAGCCACTCAACAAACCCAACCCATTGCCGTCGAGTCAATTCCGATTCGTAGCAACCCTATAGGACAGGGTAGAACTGCCCCACAGAGTTTCCAAGGAGCGCCTGGTGGATTCAAACTGCTGACCTCTCGGTTAGCAGCTGTAGCACTTAACCACTACCCACCAGGGTTTCCACTAGCCATTAGAGAAATGCAAATCGAAATTATAATGAGATACCATCTCATCCCGACACTACTGGCACGAATTAAAAAAAAACAGAAAATAAATGTTGGAGAGGCTGTGAGGAGATTGGAACTCTTTTTTTTTTTTTTTAATTTTATTTTAGATGAAGGTTTACAGAACAAACTAGTTTCTCATTAAACAATTAATACACATATTGTTTTGTAACGTTGGCTGCCAACCCCACAATGAGTCAACACTCTCTGCTTCACCTTGGGTTCCCTATTACCAGCTTTCCTGTCCCCTTCTGCCTTCTTGTCGTTGCCCCTGGGCTGGTGTGCCCATTTAGTCTCATTTTGTTTTATGGTCTGTCTAATATTTGGCTGGAAGGTGACCTCAGGAGTGATTTCATTACTGAGCTGAAAGGGTGTCTGGGAGCCATACTCTCGGGATTTCTCCAGTCTCTGTCAGACTAGTAAATCCAGTCCTTTTTTTGAGATTGGAACTCTTATGCACTGCTGGTAGGCATGCAAAGAGGTACAATCATTTTGGAAAACAATACGACACTTTCTTAAAAAGCTAGAAATAGAAATACCATATGATCCAACAATCCCATTCCTAGGAATATATCTTAGAGAAATAAGAGCTGTCACATGAATAGAGCATGCACACCCATGTTCATTGCAGCATTATTCACAATAGCAAAAAGATGGAAACAACCTAAGTGCCCATCAACAGATGAATGGTTAAACAAACTGGTACATACACACAATGGAGTACTACGCAATGATAAAGAACAATGATGAATCTGTGAAACATCTCACAACAGGGATGAATCTGGAGGGCATTATGCTGAGTAAAATAAGTTAACCACAAAAGGGCAAATATTGTATAAGACCACTATTATAAAAACTCATGGAAGGTTTACACACAGAAAGAAACAAATCTTTGATGGTTATGAGGGAGGGGAGTGGTGGGAAGGGCATAACACTAACTAGGCAATAGATAAGTGGTAACTTTGGTGAAGGGTTAGACAGTACACAATATTGGGGAAGTCAGCACAACTTGACCAAGGCAAAGTCATAGAAGCTTCATAGATGCATCCAAACTTTCTGAGGGACCGAGTTACTAGGGCTGAGGGCCGGGGATCATGGTCTTGGGGGCCACCTAGCTATGTAAACTATGGCATAACATAGTTTACAAAGAAAATGTTCTACATCCTACTTTGGTGAGTAGCAGCTGGGGTCTTAAAAGCTGGTGAGCGGCCATCGAAGATACGTCTACTGGTCCCACCCCGTCTGGAGCAAAGGAGAATAAAGAAAACAAGACACAAGGGAAAGATTAGTCCAAAGGACTAATGGACCACAACTACCACAGCCTTCATCAGACTGAGTCCAGCATAACTAGATGGTGCCTGGCTACCATCACCAACTACTTTGACAAGGATCACAATAGAGGGTCCTGGACAGAGCTGAAGAAAAATGTAGAACAAATTTTAAACTCACAAAAAAAGCCCGGGCTTCCTGGTCTGACAGAGACTAGAAAAAACCTGAGAGTATGGCCTCGGGCACCCTTTTAACTCAGTACTGAGTCACTCCTGAGGTTCACCCTTCAGCCAAAGATTAGACAAGCCTATAAAACAAATAATAATACATGTAGTTCAGTTATGTATATAAGACTAAATGGGCACACCAGTCTATGGGCAAGGACGAGAAGGCAAGAGGTGACAGGAAAGCTGGACAAATAGAAATGGGGAACCCAGGATTGAGAAGGGGAGAGTGTTAACACATCCCAGCATTGGCAACCAATGTCACAAAACAGTATGTGCGTTAATTGTTCAATGAAAAACTTATTTGCTATGTAAACCTTTACCTAAAGCACACACACACAAAATGAATTAAAAAAAAAAGGCAGATAAAATCAAATCAGAAGGGATCTAGATTTACGGGGTCTGAAACTTACACAAATTTGGGTGCCCTCTTTAGGAAAAAGAATATAAAATTATAAACACCACATTCGTGCCAATTGGATATTAATTTAGAATAAGAAAAGCTACAAATTGCTGGAGGCTTAAAGTTTCAGGTCCTTTTCTTATGACATCTCTTTAGGCATTTTGCCAGAAATGCCTTCATAGAAATGCTTCTTGATTTGCAACCAGCCTTTCCTCTCCAACTCCTGGGAACTTCCAGCACCCGGGGCTCCAGGCTGGTGAGCAGTCCTGAATCCTAAGCCTTATTGGCTTCATGGCTTCAACAACTGCCCGCTTAAAAAGTTTGTACCAATTTGTACCCTAGCCCATTTCTCCATGTCCTTGTCAACATTCTGTGCTGTCTCTCTTTCTTGTTTTTACGTTGAAGTTCATAGCCATTTTATGAATCTTCTCTACTTTGGGAAGTTTATCTAGGCAATATTGAGGGCAGCTTTATAGTCCCTGTGCTCTAGCTGTCTGCTGAGTCATCCCCTCTTCTTGTCCTCTTACTCATTACGGGAAGCCAGAATAACACAAACTGGCTTCAGTTGCAAGCATAAACTTTCACTTAGAGGAAACCACTTTCTAGTACTTAATATGAATACTCTTTGATAAGAATACCTGTTGTGGAATTTTGAAATTAAATATAGACTCCACGAGAAAGATAGCAATCTCTGGTACGGATAGAGGACTAGGAAAGAGCCCTGGTGTTGCAATGGTTAACCCCTCAGCTGTTAACTGAGAAGTCGGTGGTTCTGTGGGAGGGCCTAGTGATCTATTTCCATAAAGATTACAGCCTAGAAAACCCAATGGGGCAGTTCTACTCTGTTGCATGGGTCACTATGAGTTGAAATCAACTCGTGGGCACCCAACAATGACAAGAGAGGACTAGGGATTTATTATATTTTCCCTTCGAGTAACTTTTCATTTAATATGGCATCGGATAGATTTAATTACTTTATATATATATATAATACAAGTACATATAGGAGTCCCTGCGTGGTACAAATGGTTAAGCGCTTGACTACTAGCCGAAAGGTTAGCAGTTCAAACCAATTCAGAGATGCTTCTGAAGACGGGCCTGGCCATCTGCTTTTGAAAGGTCACAACCTTGAAAACCCTATGGAGCAGTTGTACTCTGTACACCTGGGGTCACTATGAGTCCGAATTGACTTGAAGGCAACTAACAACAAAAACAATGTAAGTATGTATATATATAATATATGAGTATGTTATATATATGAGCATATTATAAATATATATATATGATTTTTGGAATAGCAGCTTTTTGGACTCAGTGGAATAATTAAACCCATAAAGATTAAATCAAACTCATTGCCATCGTGTCAATTCCAACTCAGCGACCCTGTAGCACAGAGTAGAACTACCCCATAGGGTTTCTAAGGCTGTAATCCTTACCGGAGCAGACTGCTACATCTTTCCCCCATGGAGTGGCTGGTGGATTCAAACCGCCAACCTTCTGGTTAGTAGTCAAGCGCTTAACCACTGCCCTGCCAGGGGTCCTTTCATAAAGTTTATAGCCTTGGAAATCCTATGGGGCAGTTCTACTCTCTTCTATAGGGTCGCTGTGAGTTGGAATTGACTCAATGGGAACGGATTTTTTTTTTTTTAAGGGTCAGTAAGGCGGTTTCTCTATCTCGCTGTCTTGTTCTGTTGCCGGGTGGAAACCCCAGGTTCTGCTTGGCGCAACTCATTTCAGCCAATAAACGAGAGACCGAGGTAGAAGAGTAGAAAGTCACCTTTCTTTGTGCAAGGAAAGGTACAATAGGGGCTACTGCCACAAAGACTGCTCAGTAAGGGTGAGTGGGAAGGTTACTTTTAAGGGGTTCACAAGCAGGAAGTTCATACAGGTTACATCAGCAACATTCTTAAACATACTATGCAGGCTCAGTGAGTTGATGTATGACTTCATGCATCGCATGTCCAGAAGACAGTGGTTCAACTCCACCCAGACGTGGGGAAATTACTATGTATGAGGTACTTAATGAGCTAAAAGGTTATCCTGAATTTCAGTGTGGTGCCTAAACCAGTTTCTGCCAATTTCCTTTAGTTTTGGGCAGCAGCTAAGGAGAGGGGAACCAGGATTCTAATGTAAAGCTATGGGGCATGCCAAGCAAAGGAACCAGGGTATTAATGTAAAACTATGGGGACCTGCCAAGCAAGCTGCTTGAGGCAGTGGAATTTTCTGCAGCCTGGGAACCTCTGTCTTAGATCTATAAATACATATGAGCATGCACACACACACACTTTTTTTTTTGCCATCATTTGAAAATAAGTGGTAGACATTATGATAATATCAATACTTTTCATCTTTGCTGATCTCTTGGGCAACATGTAACTCCTGGTTGTTTTGCTTTGGTTTATGACATAGACATCTTTTCTTATCCTTACTGACCATTTGTCCTTCTCCTAGGACTCTGTGGGAGATTCGGTCATTGAGGGATTCAGTGTGTCAGTGTCCCTTGGTGTGCTTTAGTGGCAAGCCGTTTGTGATCGGACGATGAGGCTGTTTTCATCAACCTTATTGTAGCATCTTTGACAAGTTGTTTTATTTCTCTGTCTCAGTTTTCTCCATTGAGAAAGATTCAAACAGGGTTAAAAGCACATGTCTCCCATGAGCTGTTGGGACAATTGTGTGAGAAAACCTGTGTGACAGCATTATAGAGGAGATGCTCAATGTTCATTTTCTCCCTTCTGTTCAAACACCCTGAGGAAATTTACCCACCTCTGTGCTTTCCCACCGAGAGTGCCCATGTTTTCCACAAAGCAGAATCATTACACTCCCAAATTGTCTTTAAAAATCTCTGCACACATTCCTAGAAATACATTGTAAAGCCGAGAGTCATCAGGTAGATACTAGGTTCCTTCTGGAGCAATATTCCATCTGGGGGCTGCCTTCGGGACCAAAGTCTATCACCTAGTGAGCCATGTTCTAAACAAGAAGCCGTGTGTCACAGCCTGCTCTGTGCTCCTGAGCCTGAAGAAGGGGCATTCCTGGATGGGACCTACTGGTCAGGCTACTAGTGACAGTGAACCATAAGGTATACACAGAAAACATAAGCTACTTTATCATTTATTTGGACTCCCGGGAAGGAGAATCCTGCTGCATTCAAAGCTGAAGTTGTTTCTTTTCTTGAGTTATTTCTAAGACAGATCACAGACAGATGTATTTCCTTGGTTTGCCCAGCTTTATTGATTACTTAATGTATGTGGGTAACCTTTTTGCACAGACGCATACATGCTGCTTTTATTTTTCTGATGAGAAGGTAAACAGTATAATCTGTCCCTTAGTTTAATTATGACTGTATCAACACTAGCTCAAACCCTAGAATTTTTTTTTAAACCTTGTATGGAAGTTGAAGTAATCCCTGAAAGGGGCAAATGGTTTGTGCTTGACTACTAACCTAAAGGTCGGCAGTTTGAACCTACTCAGAAGCACCACTGAAGACAGGCTTGGTGATCTGGTTCCATAAAGATAGTTGTTGTTAGCTGCCATTGAGTGGATTCCAGTGGATTCATGGTGACCCCACATGTGCAGAGTAGAACTGCTTCCTAGGGTTTTCAGCGCTGTGACCTTTCAGAAGCATGTCGCCAGCTCTGTGTGGGTTCAAACCACCGGTTCTTTGAGCACATAACTGTTCTGGTCTATAACATGTGGGGTCTCCATGAGGCAGAAATGACTCAGTGGCAACGGGCACTTTGCCTCCAGCTTCCTCCCAGCAACTACCTGGCTGTTTTACTTATCAGGGTCCCACCTAGCCCCCGAGGGCCCATGGTTTTGCAACGCCCAGTCTAAATAGTTGAAAGAAGGCTTCACTACATATTTACTGTATTTAGTCCTTTCAGTTTGAGGAATTTGGAATGGTTCGCTCTCTTCCTCAGTTCCTTAAACTTCTCATCCCACATTGAAAAACAAAGTAAAACTTTTCCTAAAACCAAATCTCTTTATTGTCTTTTTCAGATTATAAAAGGGACATATGCCACTCTGATTAAGGAAAAGAAGTGGCCGCCCTTTTTGTCCAGGTGTTGAGGGTGGGTATGGGGAAGGAGGGCAGAAGAGTCAGTTCTGTTTGCACTTGGACTTTCAAAATGCTGGGTGGTTCTTATGTTTATGGGCAAATTGGTTTGATAGGAGTTTCTAGAACTCTTTTAATTCCTTGGAGGAGGAACCACCTGTTCCCACCTCTACTCTGTCCTACCCCGTCCCCAGTTTCTTGAGACCAGTGGGTAGAAACCATGGAAAACAATAAAAATGAGGTTAGATAATCTCTGATGACCAGATAGGGGATAGTTTACAGGTAAATAGAACAAGAGTTGTCCAGACCCACTCCCTTCCCTGTCCTGAGGTGGAGTGTTGGCAGGCATAGCTGTCACTTGAGGCAATTGTGCTGGATTCTTAGCTTCCGGTTCAGCTATTTACCAGCCAGGCAGGTCACTTACCCTTTTTGCACTTCAGTTTCCTCACTTGTAGAATGGGAGTTCATAATTCCCACCTGTGTTTTTTAGGATTAAGTTTCTCTGTAACAGAGAAACCCAAACAATCTGCTCAATTATTCCGTAAATCTAAACCTGTACTAAGAAAATTAAGTCTGTTGATTTTTTTTTAAGGCCCTTGAAAAACTCATTGCCATTGAGTCAATTACAACTAATAGTGACCCTTGGTGTCACAGAGTAGAACTGTGCTCCATATGGTTTTCAAGGCTGTGACATTTCGTTGCCTTCCAAGGTGCCTTTGGGTGGGTTCGAACTGCCAACCTTTTGGTTAGTAGCCAAGCACTTAATCGCTTGCGCCATCCAAAGACTCCACAAAGGCCATTAAGAAGTCTAGAAATCTCCACATATTACATGGTCTGCTTGGGACTGTGTGTCCTCATTTGTCCACTCTAGATGACAGTTGCAGGGCTCCCACCCAGGTCCACATGTGGATATGTGAACATCAGAGAGGGCATGATCCAGGTTGCAGATCTACCAGGTGGTCACTGGTGGTATGGACCCTGAGGGCTGGCTCTGACTGTTCTTTAGGTGTGCTGGGAATACCCCTGGCTGGACAGCAGTAGATGCTGCAGGGGCCATCTGGGCTAAGGACCACTCCCTTGGTAGCCAATCCCTGGCTGAGGAGTCATTCTGAGGACTGGATCCTGGTATTACTGCCCATTCTTCCCTCATCAGTTCATAAACAATATGAATCCACTTGGGCCTATGGGTAGGGAAGGCCACTGATCTCTGGACCTAGAGTTTCTGGGCCTACCTTACCCTGTTGGATAACCTTCAGCTCTGAGCTAAAGCATAGCTTCCTCAAGGAAGCTTTACTTGAGCCCCCAGGTTCTTAGTTTTAGTCAGGCTCCTTTTTGCAAGTGCTTATAGGACCCTTGAGAAGCCCTGGTGGCACAGTGGTTAAGAGCTACAACTGCTAACAAAAAGGTTAGCAATTTTAATCCACCAGCTGCTCCTTGGAAATCCTATGGAGCAGTTCTACTCTGTCCTATAGGGTCACTATGAGTCGGTTAAACTCCGTGACACTTGACAACAACAACCTACTGAGAAGAAGCTGATATGTTTAATTCCCTCCATGGCAGGAAGCTCCTTAAGGGAAACACCATGGCTTATTTGCTCTCCATTGCTGGTATAGTAGCTGGCACGTATGGGTGCTCAATGAGTGTGTGTCTAATGAATGGATGGTAAATGCCTATCAACTGTATAGCACTTCATGGCTTCTAAAGTGCCTTTGTAGGTCTGTACTCATTTGAACCTCATGCTCACCCACGATAGGCCAAATAGGTCTATTTATCTCCATTTTACAGAAGAGTAAACAAAGGCTCTTGGTAACTTTCCCACAGTCCCGCAGTTAATAAGTGGTGAGGAGAAGAGCTCACTGGAGCAGGAATTGGAAGACATAGGTCTGGTTTGGCACCCTCACTGGGGAGTCACTCTTTACTGGACTGGGAGGAGAGCCGAAGTTCCTGGAAGGCTGATAACGGAATCCAGAGAGCAGGTTGCTGCTTATGGACTGCGCAGGCTTTTGCCCAGATCTGTTCCCACCAGCCTGTGTCCTGAAAAGGGCAGGGGTAGCCCCAGGTGACAGCGGAGGAGTCCTGGCACTTGGGCTCCTCAGCAAGAAGTGTTGAGTGGTGTCAGGAAGCCCTGGGCCCAGGTTAGAACCGGAGCCAGCTTTGGGTGCCCCTGGTTTATCTGACATCTTCCTCACCCTCCCTGTCTTAGCTGGCTGCTTTGGACCAGCCTCTTATCTGCAACATGATCTGAGAGCTGGAGCCCCAAGCCTGGGGGCCACTTGAAGGATTGGAGGCAGGGTGGGTTCTTCTCATCCACATGTACCCAGCTGGGTACATGGCGAGCCAGTCAAAATATAGGGCCTCCATCTGCCCCCCTGAATCCCTCTCTGATTCTGTCTTTGACCTTTAAGCCCAGAGGAGAGAAACTGACCCGCCAAAGAGCCAGGAACCTAAGGCCTTAGATTTTAGCTCTCAGTCCAAGCAAGGGTTCATTGTTTCCTCAGGAAGGGTCCCAATGAGCAGGAGATGGGGGTGTGAGTAAGGTCGTGCTTTGTAGGATCCTGCCTATCTGTGCAAGTGGACTCTTCCTGGGTTTCCCTGGGGCACCTTCCCAGACAGGTGAGGGAGGGCCCCTTTCACCCAGCTTGGGGCAACCTTGTTCCCATTTTGCTGCTTAGGGTTGAGGTTGCAGAGAGGATCAAGGGGTGTTCTTGTCTTACAAGAAGACTTCGAGAAGATCTAATGGCCCCCAAGGCATTGTAAGCAGCCTTCCTACCAGCCAGGTGGGCCAGATCCTTGGTGCCACGGAGCCCCGCCCTGGTGTAGTCTAGACCATGTCCCATTTCTCCACAGCTCTGGAGATCTGGATGACGATAACCTCCTGCCCATTGGAGGCCTCAGCTATGTTCAGGGTAACACCAGAATGCGTCTTATCGGCAAGACAGTGGGATGGTGCCTGGATGCCACAGCCCAGAGGCTACCAGACCGAGAGGCCTTGGTTGTCATCCAGGAAAATGTCAGGTTGACCTTTGCCCAGCTCAAGGAGGAGGTAGGTCCTGACCTTCAACCCCCTGAATGGCTGAGCTAGCCCCCCGGCTGCTCTATCTGGGTAAGCGTGGGAGGGCAAGGGAGAGGGTGGACACCTGGCTATGGGGTAGTTTGTTGGGGGCTACCTGAGAACCCCAAGGGATGGCAGAAGAAGGGGACACAGCTTAGGCAGAGGTGGGCCGATGTCTTCAGCATCACAATCTCCTGGGGCACTTGTTAATTATATATGTTCCCAGGCTCCACTGAAGACCCACTGAGGCCTGAGAATCTGCCTGTCCCCTTGTTCCCAGGTGATTTTGATGCACACTGATGTGAACCCCTGGGCCAAGGGCTCAGGGTGGGAATCACGGGCCACTTCCTGATTACACCTTTCTTACTCCTTGTGCCCTGTCTGTTTACACTAGGTGGATAAAGCTGCTTCAGGGCTCCTGAGCATTGGCCTTCGCAAGGGCGACCGGCTGGGCATGTGGGGACCTAACTCGTACGCATGGGTGCTCATACAGTTGGCCACCGCTCAGGCGGGCATCATTTTGGTGAGGAGGGGCTGGCCTGGCACAGATGGGTATGTGAAGGGGGCATCATTGGCCCCAGAGTCAAACCAGTGCCTGGCTGGTCTCAGACCAGGTGGTGCTTTCTCCTGAGGCCTGCCAAGGGGGCCCAAGGGTATAGGGTACTGCCTCTGCCCACATGGTGTTTCTGTGCCTCCTGAGGGTGGAGGGGCAGCGGGAGGGACAGGGTCTGCCTAGGATACTGACATGTCCTTGTTATCCCCACCAGGTGTCTGTGAATCCAGCCTACCAGGCGACAGAGCTGGAGTATGCCCTTAAGAAGGTAGGACCTCTTCGTGGGGGAGGGGCCCAGCTGGTGCCTGGCACAGAGGGCCTCCTGCTGACACAGAGGGCAGATATGGAGCGAGGGAGGGCGTGCACAGGCGGTTATACTCAGTCTGTCCTTCCTTAGGCTGTGTGGCTGGGAGGAGGTCCCAACTCCGTGGAGAGGGTGGTTGGTCAGACACAGACTGGTGTGTGTTGGGGTGGTAGCGTCTGCAAGTTGGGGGGCGTTTCCTGGTGCATGATGTGTATGTGTCTTGGGGGTGTGGCACATGTGTGTATATGTCTTGGGGTGTGGCACATGTGTGTATTTGTCCTGGAGTATAGTACATATGTGTGTGTTGGGGTGGTGCATGTGAGCTGGTGTCTGTAGGTGTCCCAGGGTGTGGTGTGTGTATGTCACAGGGTACATGTGTGTGTCAGAGGGTATGCACATGTGTCAAAGTAGGGGTGATTGTGAATGAGAGATAATAGTTGATGAGTGAGAGTCCCCCTAGTCCCCATCCCAGGGCTTCCTGCTGACCATAGGGGGATGACTCCCCTCCCACAGGTGGGCTGCAAAGCCCTAGTGTTCCCCAGGCAATTCAAGACCCAGAATTACTATGACATACTGAAGCAGATCTGTCCAGAGCTGGAGTGGGCCCAGCCGGGGGCCTTGAAGAGTCAGAGGTGAGTGTGTTGCAGGGCGGGGCAGGGAAGGGGCCAGCATGCAGCATCCCTGACTCTCTCACCCCCTGCTCAGCCCTTGACTCCTCCCACCTTCCCCACCCACAGGCTCCCAGACCTGACCACGCTCATCTCAATAGACGAACCTCTGCCGGGGACCCTGCTCCTGAAGGAAGTGGTGGAGGCTGGCAGCTCGGAGCAGCACATGGCCCAGCTCCGTTATGCCCAGCAGTTCCTGTCCTGCCATGACCCCATCAACATCCAGTTCACCTCGGTAGAGCAGAGGCCATAGGCCCCAAGCCCAGGCTGGCACACTAACTTCTGGTCCCATGATCCTTCCCTGGGAATGGGGAGATAGCAGAGGCGGTCAGGAGGGCAGACATTCTCTCCTGAGACTGGCCTGAAGTCAAGGTCTCAGTGCCCTGTCCTGACTACCCTCTCTGCCCTGGGAAACACCAGCAACCAGTGTCCCTTTCCCCCAGCTCTCAAGGGCAGGGGCAGATTCACTGAGCCACTGCAGGTTGGAGCTGGTGGAGCCTGCCCCCTCATTCAGCAGATGGAGACACTGCGACCCAGAGAGGGAATTTACCCAAGCCCACACAGCTAGTGGGGGGCAGAGTCCTCTGAGCCACCTTATGAGCAGCATGAGGACATTTCTACACATTTATACTCTTTTCTTACACATTTCTAGCACCTAGCACAGCACAGGCACATGGAAGAGCTTTCATGAATACGTATTAAATGAATGAATGATGGATTGGGTCAAGAAGCCCAGTCTCCTGATTCCCAGTCCAGTGCTCTCCTGCACAGTGGGGTGGGAAGGAGATGGGGAGGAGGAGACCAGGATGACACCTGCTTGTCTTGCCAGGGAACAACAGGCACCCCCAAGGGAGCCACCCTCTCCCACTACAACATTGTCAACAATTCCAACATGATCGGGGAGCGCCTGAAAATGCACCTGAAGGTGAGGGCGTGCTAGGGAGAGTGCCCAGGGCTGGCTAGCACTCCAAACCAGGCTACAGGGAGAGGGTGGCTTGGGTAGGAGCTGGGGGAGGGTTGGGGGCTCCCCCTGCCAGCTGGAGGAAGTGGCTCTTGGGGCTCTGGCTCCATGACAGACCCAGTCTCCTGCTGCCATCTCCAGAAACCAGAGAAGATAAGGATGGTCCTGCCCTGCCCCCTGTACCACTGCCTGGGTTCCGTGGGGGGCACAATGGTGAGCGTGATGCATGGTACCACCCTCATCCTGTCCTCTCCGAGCTTCAATGGCAAGATGGTGCTGGAGGCTATCAGCAAAGAGAAGTGAGCATTGGTGAACAGGCTACCCTTGGGCTTATAAGATCCTCCTAGTCTTCACTCCTGGCCCCTGCCCCTTTTCAAGATGTCTCCTTCCTCCAACAAGGAGAACTGGGAACAGGGGTAGTTGGGAAGCCCCAGGAAAGGACCAGTTCCTGCCTCCGAAGAGTTTTTCCTGCCTGTTACCTATAAGCTTCTGTCTTGACCCTTGCTGCAGGTTCAGGGTGGGGTGGGTGAGAAGGAGTTCTCTTCCACTTCCAAGCCTAATTTGAGATGTTCCCCTTTACCTTGTACAGAGGCTCCTTCCTGTATGGCACCCCTACCATGTATGTGGACATTCTGAACCAGGCAGATTTCTCCAGTTACGACATCTCAGCCATGTGTGGAGGTGGGATGGGGCCAAGGGTGGCCAAGGAGGGGAGGGTGCTGCTGGCTCTACTTTGCCTGGGGCTCACCCCCCAGAAATGGCCTGGGTGAGCTAGATACGTTCCCAGTCTTCTATTTAGGGGATAAGAAGTTACTACAGAGATATGGGTGGGAGGGGGCAAACCCGCAGCGTCCCTAGAGGCCAGGCCAGGGCTGGCTGCCAGGTATAGGACCAGGTCCAGGGCGTGGGAAGAGAAGGGCATGCTGCTCCCTAGGATGAGCTATAGAGGAAAGAAGGCCACTGGACCTGGAGAAGGGGGGGAGTCATGTCAGCCCTTTCTGATTCAGGTGTGATTGCTGGGTCCCCTGTACCCCCAGAGCTGGTCCGAGTCATCATGAACAAGCTGAACATGAAGGAGCTGGTGGTGAGTGGTGGCCGGGACATGGCTGCGGGCAGGGGCAGGTCAGGCCTGGCCTGGTGTGAGAACAGACTGACAGGAGTGGGAACGAGCGCAGGCCTGATCTCTGAGGGAGAGCCAGGAACCTGCCGTAGCCTCTTGGCCAACCCTCAGGCCAGAATGCAAACATGAAAAAATACTGTCTGATCTCAGCAGCTGCTGGTGCGTCACGGAGCCAGGTGACAGGGGAGTAAATATTATACACACATAAATTTATATTTATAGAAATCTGGGGAAGAAACGCTGCTTGGGAGGATATGCAGCAAAGCACAGATGTCCTGCTAGAGCGTCCTGGTGGGTGGGGGGCTGGTGGAGTTGGGGTATGGGCTTAAGACTCTTTCTGGAAGCAAGGAGTAGGACAAGGATCTGATATTGGTTTCCAAATGGCAGGAAGAGGGGAGCAGAGGGAAGGGCGGTTCTGGAGGGGTGGCCATCCTGATGTCCACCCCATCTGGCTCTGAGGGACTTGGGGGTCTCAGTGACAGCTTCTCTTGTGAGGCGCCGTGGCCATAGGGCCAGGAGCAATGGTTAGGGAGGGCACTGTGTCTTCCGGCCACCATCTGGGGGAGCTGGGTGTGTGGTGGAGTGCCCAAGGCCTCCCTGCCAGGACATCTAGGCATGGCAGCTCTGTGCTTTGGCAGAGGCTATGGGGAGAAGGTGGGGTCAGGGTGGGAAGGTCAGTAGTCTCTCCAGCAGAAGGCAGAGGCCAGTCACCAGGACCGGCTGGGCCAGGACCTGCAGTGAGGAAAGACCGGTGGTCAGGACTCCCACAGCCTGCATGGGAGCCAGGCAGTGGTTGGAGAGGATAGAGGGTGTCCTGGGCGGAATCGTTTCCTCCCTTAACTGGGGCCCAGTCCTCCCCTCCTCTCCCTGCAGAAATGGAGAGTCTGGTCTGGGGGAGGGAGTATCCTGGGACACCCTCCTCACTTGCTGGAATCTCCAGAGAGTGGAGTGGGGGAGCTTCCCACCTCTTTAATGGCGGCCAGCTTTCTTGGACCTCTTGGTGGGGAACTTGCAGCCGCGGAAGGCAGCTGTGTCCCGGATGTGCTGACCCCTGAACTTGGAGGGTGAGCTGCAGGTGGCATCTGGGCGGGAGGTCTTGGCTTCCAACCACCTGGAGAGACAGACAGTTGCTGGGGTTGGGGAAGGGATGTGGGAGTGCCGGGACAGTGAGCCAGGTGCCAGGACCAACTTGGCCCCTCTGGCACTGTCATCCTCATTTTACAAATGGGGAAACTGAGGCTCCCCGGTCCCACAGCTACTAGGTAGCAGATCTAGGAGGTATGCAGAGGGTGTCTTAGTGCAGGGCCAGTTGTCTCCACTAAATCCCATGAGGGTGGGTGCTGGGTGGGGGTGGGGATATTCTCACCGCCGAAGGCCCTGGAGCTGGCAGGTACACTTCCAGGGGTTGTTGGTAAGCGTGAGGGTCTCCAGGCCTTCAAATGGGAAGTTGGAGGGCAGCTGGCTCAGGCGGTTGTTCTCCAGATGGACATGTTTCAGTGTGGTCACACCCAGGAAGGCACCATCTGAGAACTGGGGAGCAAGTTGGGCATGAGTGAGCCCCCAGTTCGGTCCCTAGCCTCTCCCAGCCCTATTGCCTAAAAGGGGCAGGTCCTTTCCTGAACATAAGCAGTGGTTCCTTGAGAAGCTCTACAGTTTTCAAAGCAGTTGTGACAGATGATTTAGTTCACAGAAGCACCCTTTGAGATAAAGATTCATGGTGACCCCATGTGTGTCAGAGTAGAACAGTGCTCCTTAGGGTTTTCAGTGGCTGACTTTTGGGCAATAAACTGCTAGGCCTTTCTTCTGAGGCACCTGTGGATGGACTCAAACCTCCAACCTTTTGGTTGGCAGCCAGGCACGTTAACCATCTGTACCACCCAGGACTTGACCTTTTGAGATTTCCACTATGCAGATGGGAAACTGGAGGCTTTAAGAAGTTAAGTCCTTGTATTGGGTCACACCAGGCAGTAAAGAGTAGCTGCAGGATGACACCCAGTACTCTTCCCCTGGCACCACACTCCCTGCACAAACACAGGGACTGGGGAGGTAGCCAGGGTTTGGTCCCAGCAGCCCAAGTTGGCACATGGAGAACCTGGTCAGTGTTTGGTGGGGTGGGCAGTGGGCCCAGGCTCCCCACAGCCCCAGGGTTCTGGGATTTTCCCCAGCTCTGTCCTCATGGCTCCTTCACTGCCTGCCAGTCAGTATTTGTGGAACCACCTTGGTGGAGACTTGGGTCAGGTTGGGCGGCTCCAGAGGAAATGTTCTATTGGTGCCCACATCTTGGCCCTGGCACCACAGTTCCTACCTGGCCTCCCCTGCCTCAGGTCAGCCTCTGATAGATACCCAGCTCTGCTGCCCACTGAAAAGGCACTCTGGCATTGGTGGAACACAGGGGACTCTAACTTTAGCTGGGGAGGGCAACAGGACTGATGAAGGGTAGGCTCAGGAAGTCTCCCTCTGCCCAAAGGCTGGCTCCTGTCCAGGTTCAGTTCTGTCCTCCATCTCCAGGCCTGTGCCCTCGCCTATGCTCAGGTTGGAGTATGAGGTTCTCTGGTGACCAGACTGTCCTGAAGATTGTCTCCTCCTTCTTGCCCGGACCCCCCGCCCCACCAAACCTCCTAGACAAAGGCCCTGGTATCAGGGCAATTTTCCAGACCCAAGGAGTGTTCCGCCCCTCCCCAAGGTAGACCCACTTGGCCAGGTGCTGGGCATCCCACGGGAAAGAGGGCTGAGGATGGAGCCAGGAGATGATCTGGTGACTGGGGTGGGCAAAGGGCAGTTGGCAGTCTAGGGGGAAGTAAGGCCCAGCCAGTCTTCCCTGGGGAGACACCTGGGGTCCTGTCGACAGTGGTCCTCAGCTCTTACCTTTGCAAGCCCCTGGTCCCTGGGCCCTGACTTCCCTAATTCTGTTTAAAGAGACCTGAGGACTGCAGTGGAGCTATGTATGGGTGGCCAGGACAGGGAGTTTGCCAGGGCCACTGAGGGGTGTAAAGGAGCATCTTTCTCAGGTATCTGCTCTGCCCTCACCCCCCCCAGCCCCACCCCACCTGAGCACACACTCACAGTCCCCATCAGGAACAGGGTCTCTTTGTGGGCCTGATTTGCCCAGCTCCTCTGGAAGGCTCCTCAATAAACAAACCTTCCTTTATTGGGTGGTAGGTTGACTGGAGACGAGGAAAAAACATCAGGGAGGGGCAGAAGGCCTAACAGGAAGAGGTGGCAGCTGCCCACGGCGGGGCGGGGGGAGGTTTGGGGGCACTGTAGATGCCTTCTAGGGGGACCATTTGTGGGGCCAGGGCAGCCCCCAGCTCGTTTTATAAGTATAAACCCTACGAGGGCAGTGGCTAAGACTAGGGACCAGGACAGATGGGCAGGGATTAGAGGGGTATGACAAGATAAGGGACAGAGGTAGTAAAGCCCCTTGCCCAAGGGGACCTCTCCTCACCTTAAAGTTAACCAGAGGGGCAGAGAGAATTTGCGGGGAGAGGGGGTAGTGCCCAGTGGTGGCCTTGGCTCCCTGTGCCTCTGGAGGGGAAGGAGCCAGGGCAGTGTGCCAGCCAAGAGCTCACCTTCTCCAGGTTGGTGTTGTCCAGCCAAAGGGTCTCCAGGTATCTGCCGAAGGACTGGAAGGCACTGTCAGGGATGCTCTTTAGGGGGTTGTGGGACAGCTTCAGCTCCTCCACCACCCGCAGCTTGCTCAGAGCAGCGGAGGGGTAGCTGGACAGCTGATTCCTGTCCAGGTGGAACTTGGCAAGGTTCTCCACGTCATCCAGAGCAGCAGGCTGCAGGGTGTTGAGCGCATTTTCTGACAGGTAGAGCCAGCGGAGGTCCTTGGCGCCCTGGAAGGCGCCTGCGCGCAGCTCGCGGATCTTGTTGTTGTTGAGTTGCAGGATGAAAAGGTTGACGAGTGGGGAGAGCAACCCCCGGGGCAGCTCAGTCACCTTGTTGTGGTCCAGGTAGAGGTAGGTGAGCTCGGTTAGGTCGTCGAAGGCACCAGCGTGCAACACGCGGATGTCGTTGTGGGACAGGTACAGGTAGATTAGCTGCTTGAGGCCGCGGAAGGCGCCGGCGGCCACCTCGCGGATCTGGCAGTGCTGCAGGTGCAGCGACACGAGGTTCGGCATGGCCCGAAACGAGTTGGCAGCCAGCACCGGGAAGTTGTTGCGCTGTACGTTGAGCAGCTTGGTCTTCTCTGACACCTTGGGGATCTTCTGCAGCCCCACCTTGTCGCAGATGACGTGCTGCAGGTCACCGTGGCAGTGACAGTTCTGGGGGCAGGCGGCCAGCGCCGGCAGCAGGCCGGCCAGGAGGCCGAGGCTGAGCAGGAGCACCGGGCGGGCCATGGCCGGGAGCCTGGGGCCGGGGCTGGGGCAGCGGTGGCGACGGTGGCCTGGCGTGAGCAGCGGCGAGTCTTCGGCCTTCGGTCCCCCGCCCTACTTATACCGCGGCCCTGACCGCAGTCGGCAGCTGGAGCCAGCTCCTACGTGGAGCATCGGGGCCACCAGGCTTAACCCCCTCGCGCCTGGAGATGCGCCCTGGTCGTCGATTGGGCGGGGGCCCTTCCTCCTCTAGCTGGCGGACTGGCGGGCTGGGATTGTGGCCCCAGAACCTCATCCCGCGAACCCGTCCCTCGAACCCCTGCACTCAGATCCTGCTTCTCTCACTACCTCCTTTCCCCATGCTTTTTTTTTTGCAGACGGGTCAGGTCGGGTAGATAGGGGTGTGTCTAGAGGCCTGAGTTCACACCGGAGGGAGGGAGGCGTTCCCTGGACCTGCATTTATTTGTTTGCTCAAGCTTTAGCCTCCACACGCCCCCCTCCCGTACCTTCTCGGCGGGGTGCCCTTGCTGGTGGAGGGAGGAAGGGGGGCCTGGACACAAGTCCCGCCTTGGTCCGGCGCTTTAATGGGGCTCTTGGGCAGTGCCTGCTGAACAGGAGGGCTGCTGTAGTGGCGCGCGCCTGCATCTGCCTAGGCACTCCAGAGCCCACCCTAAGGATATGGGAGCTCCTTCCCCACCCTGGGGCTCACCCCGGGGCCCTCTCTCCCGGCCCTGGGGTTGGGTTTCTGCTGTCTCCTGTCCCCTCTAATCCTTCCCCCCCCACCCCAGGCTGAAGGATAACTAACCAGCAGTGTGGGGAGCGAGCCCCATCATTCATAAACACACCTGGAGAGCACAGGCACCCAGTCATGGCAACTGAACAAGCATAATCACACCGCCCCCTCAATCTCCCCAAAATATCCCTGTCCCCTCATCCCCACCCCCAGTGGTCAGGACCCACCCCTGAGGGGTCTCAGAGTGGCAGTCCAAGTGGCGCCGAGGTGTACTTGGTGGAGGCCACATGAGGGCAGTGGCCCCAGCACAGTGGGGCGGATGAGCAGGCGGGGTCCTGGCTACCAAGGACCAGCGCTGGATGGCTCTTCTGCCAGACCCTAGGTTCCAGGCAGCCCGCCCTAGCCAGCCAGGCCTCTGTGTGCCCACTTGCCAGCCCGTGTTCAAATTCCTGTGGAATGGGGAGGGTGGACGGGCAGGATGGAAGCTTTATCCCCAGGGCCAGCTCTGGGCTGCCTGGCAGGGGGTATTGTCAGTGTGTGTGTGGGGGGGGACCAGATCTCCAAGGCAGCGCCAGACCCCCTGTGCCCACGCCATGCCAGGTGACATGGGGGAACTTGGCGGGGGCAGGAAAGGGCTCAGACAAAGGATCTGGTGTCTTTGCTGAACGTAGGAGAGGAGGAGGGGACCTCGAGTACAGGGCAGCTAGCCCTTCTTGCCTCCCCTAGGACCCAGTTGCAGAGACCTGGGCCCAGCGCCTGCTCTTCTCCCAAGACCCTTTCACCCCTTGCCTCTCCATGGGGGTCATACGTGGCTCAGAACATTCCCTGACGGTATTTGGGCTCCTCCAAGGCTGGCTTCTGGTTTTTCTGTTGCTCATGATGTGCCAACCACTAAGTGTGTGGGAGGGATGCCGCTGGCTTTTTAAATCTCTGCTTTAGCTGTATTTTTATTTTGATGGAAATAGATGCACAGGAAACCCTCCAGAACTGTGGAGGGGGCACCCACCCCAAGGCCAGGCATCTGTCCCAGGTTTGAGGGAGGAGGTTGTCTGTGCTGCTCCCAGCTGGGCCAAGGCAGGCTGGCTTTCTCATCAAGTTTATGGGAACTTCGGCTTGGAAGGCAGGGGCGGGGTTGTTGTGGCCTGAAATCAGGGGGGCTAAGATGGCCTGGGGGTGGGGGATGGGGAGTCAGAGCATTGGTAATGGCTACTCTAGGGAAGCAAGGAGACAGAGAGAGGGAGCCCTGGCTGGAAGAGAATGGCTTCCCTGTTCTCAATTTTATTTCAGATCTGGGGCCCCTGCAGGATCTAGTCTGCCCCAGCACATCTTCCTCCTGACCCCTGACCTCTACCCTCCCATCTCTCTTCCCACCACTCAGCTGCCCTCTATTCTCCCCTTGCCTTTTATAAGTTCCTTCCCGTTTTCACCAGGGTAGCTCACCCCATCCCTCTGCAGTCCCTGAGCTTCCTCCAAACACCCTTCCCCCACTTCTAGATTGCTTATGGAACCACAGAGAACAGTCCAGTGACCTTCATGAACTTCCCTGAGGACACTGTGGAGCAGAAGGCAGAAAGTGTGGGCAGAGTCATGCCTCACACGGAGGTGAGCCACTGGGGTCAGCCCCCAGACCATGGGCAGGCCCCCAACTCCCACCACTCAGCTGGGACGCACCCCCTGAGACATGTATCACTTTCAATTTGAGACCCACACAGCTCACGAGATGCAGGGTCTTCACTGGGTCTGGCCTGGAGCCTGCTGTGTGAGCTGAAGCGCAAGAGGAGGAGAGGGTTGGAGCAGAGGTCCTGAGCCATTGCCAGCTGAACTTCTCCTCAGCTTCCCTTCCTGTCTGGGGTGTGTTTTTGCCAAGCCTCACCATCTGTCTTGGGGTAGCCAGGGCAGTTTCACAGAGGAGCAAGAGCATAGAGATTTTTCCTCCCCAGCTGTCTCCCTTACAGACTCCCGCCTCTCCCTTCTCAGAGTTCTCCTTTGCTCAGGCGTAAACACTTTATTGCCCAAGTAGCCTGTCCCTTTAGGGGTCCCTTGCTTCTCAAAAGGTGACCCAGAACACCTCTCAGTTTCAAGTTCACAGCTATGACAGCATTTCCTGCTCTAACACTGGTGCTTTTATGCCAGCCCATACCTGGTTCCCCCTTCCCGCTTGCACCCTTGTCTCTGTGGGGTCACTGCCAGTGAGCCCAAGCAGCTGCTTTCCCTGGGACTAACTGCTATCGTGGTGTGAATCTTTCCTGCCTGCCTCCCTGCCCAGTCCTGCAAGGGGTGAGTGTGCAGTGACATTAGTCCCTCACATCTATCCACCTGTCCCTGCCACTCTAACAGGGACCACCATGCCACCAGGGCTCCAAGGAAGGCAGAGGCAGGTGCAGTTCTCCTCATGTAACAGATGCAGACCCTGAGGCACACAGAGACAAAGCGTTCTTGGGTCCATTGGCTGTGGCCCTTTCCTCAGCTAGGTTTTCAGATTCTGCCTCTACTGGTCACATGGTGCTGCCATGCCACCCTCTCTGGCTTCCTTATATGCTGCTTGTTGGGAAGTAAGAGGAGACTTGCTTCTCTTCTACACAGTTTATAATTCCTCAGCTGGCCTGGTCCTCCACTGGCCTCTTCCTCTGCAGCATCTCCCGACCCACTCCGTTTCCTTGGATCCCCTAGCCTGGGCCCAGCTCAGATCTCCACCTGGTGATGGGTATCTACTTTGGCCTTTGTCTGTCTTTCCTGGGTGGCACTCGTTACTGGGGAGAGGGAAGGCAAATCTCTCCCCTTGTCCAAGGGCCCCCATCCCAAAGTGAGGGGATGGGAGCCCCGAGCCTGAAGTCGCCTTGTCCCAGGCCCAGATTGTGAGCACGGAGACCAGCGCACTGATGGAGCTGAATAAGCCTGGTGAGCTGTGGATCCGAGGGTATTGCGTCATGCTAGGCTACTGGGGGGAGCCCCAGAAAACCGAGGAGGCGGTCGGCCAGGACAAGTGGTACCGGACAGGGTAAGAAGGCAGGGCGGGCTGGAGGGTTGGCTGCTGAGGGGAGGTTAGGGGTCCCAAGGCTGAGCTGGGAATATTAAACGAGGACAGGTAGAACATGTGTGTTGAGATGGGCCCTTCACCACTTAGAGACTTAATTTCCAAAACATGTAAAATAGGGATAGTCACACGTAGGGCTATTGGGAGGATCAAACATAGTTCAGATGTCAGAGCCTACGACAGTGCACTGCACCAGCACCCCAATTTAGCATCAAGATTTGGTTACTCATTACTTACCTACTATGTGCCAGCAGAGTTCCTGGGTGGCGCAAATGGTTAAGTACTTGACTGCTAACTGAAAGGCTGGTGGTTCGAACCCACCCAGAGGTACCTCGGAAGAAAGCCCTCACGATCTGCTTCTGAAAGGTCGCAGCCTTGAGAATCCTACAGAGCACAGTTCTACACTGCAACATACAGGGTCGCGCCGAGTCAGAACTGAGTCAACAGCAACTGGTTTTTTGGTTGTTATGTGCCAGCACGAGTCTAGACACTGGTAGTCCACCCAACAGCAAGATGAGATGGGCCCTGATCGCTCTCCCGCATGTCTGGTGGAAGGCGATAGATAACAAACAAGACCATTTCAAACACTGATAAACACCAGGAAGAAAATAAAATAGGGTTACAGGAGAGAAGGTATCTGTGGTGGGAAGGGGGCTTCCTATAGACTGTGTGCTCAGAGAAGACCTCTTGAAGGAAGAAACATTTGAGCTAAGAATGGAATGATAAAAAAGAAGCCAGCCATGAAAAAATATATAGATATATTTAGAGAGATGGAGAGAATATGTTAGAGGTACTGGTTTCTTTGTTTTGTCTGCCTCGTCCACTAGATTCCAAGTTCAAGGGCAGGCATCTAGTTCATGCTGCATCCCCCAGAGCCTCGAGCAGTGCAAAGACACAGAGTAGGCGCTTGTTTGATGAGTGAGAGTGAGACAGCCCATTGAGGCAGGGTGAGAAGCCATGCCTGAGTTTTCCTTGCAGAGACATCGCCATGATGGACGAGGAAGGCTTCTGCAAGATTGTGGGCCGCTCCAAGGACCTGATCATCCGGGGCGGGGAGAACATCTACCCCGCGGAGCTCGAGGACTTCTTTCACAAACACCCACAGGTGCAGGAAGTGCAGGTGAGGCACCCAGCCCAGGGGAGCCAGGGGAGACCCTGGAAGCAGGAGCCATGGATGAGGCCAGTGATGTCTGGTGTTTGACTTGGCAGGTGGTGGGCGTGAAGGACGATCGAATGGGGGAGGAAATCTGCGCCTGCATCCGGCTAAAGAGCGGGGAGAAGGCCACGGCTGAGGAGATCAAGGCTTACTGCAAAGGGAAGGTGGGAGCCTCAATACACCCCCACCCCACCCCACCGACGCTGCTCAGTTCTTCAACCATCTCTCCTTGATACCCAGCCAGGGCGAAGGTTGGTGGGTGGCTCTGGCCGCTGACGAGCCTGACTCCCAGCCAAGCCTAGCCCCCTTCCCTTCCCCACTCCCAGGGCCCCACCCACCCTCACGTTTCCTTTCCCTCTCTCTGGTCTGCAGATCTCCCACTTCAAGATTCCCCGCTACATCGTGTTTGTCAACCAGTACCCCCTCACCATCTCGGGAAAGGTGGGTAAGGTGGAGGAGTTTGTGGAAGGGCAGGGTAGCTTGGGGCCTGGGGACCCAGGTACAGAAGGCCTGCCAGCCAGGCCCGTGACTCCCTTAGTGATGGACAAGAGTGTGTGTGGAGAGGATGGAAGTAGGGTGTCCAGCTCATCAGCGCATTCTGGTGTGCCCTGGGCTTTGCTGGTTGTAGCAGTAAAAGCCTGAGAAACCCCTCAATCTCAGGCAAACAGATGGTTGGCCACCCTAGCTGGCAGAGGTCCCAAGCGTGGCTTTCACTCCTCTCTCTTCCTCTAGATCCAGAAATTCAAACTTCGAAAGGAGATGGAACAGCTTCTGAAATTGTGAAGAAAGGAATGGGGTGTGGAAGGGTGTCCTCCCAGGCCCTCCTCCTGCCCCTCCCTCTCACTTCCTCGTTTGTCTTTGTGATTTGGCATAAAGAGCTTCTTTGTTTTCTTTGGTCTTTTCCTGGTGTGCTATTTTGGCAGCTGCTGGGGGATGGACAGGGGGAAAGCCTGAGGGGAAACTGGCATTTTCAGTCTCCCTATTCCTTGTCACCACACAGTGCTTAAAAGCTTGGCTGCTAACCAAGAGGTCAGCAGTTCAAACCCATTAGCTGCTCACTGGAAGCTCTATGGGGCAGTTCTGCTCTGTCCTGTAGGGTCACTGTGAGTCGGAATCGACTCAATGACAACGGGTTTTATATTCCTTGTCAAAGGAGCCCTGTGGCCCAACAGTTAAGCAATTGGCTGCTAACCAAAAGGTTGACAGTTCAAGCCCACCCAGCAGCTCCATGGCAGAAAGACCTGGTTATCTGTTCCCATAAAGATTACAGCCTAGAAAACTATATGGGGCAGTTCTCCATATGGGGTTGCTATGAGTTGGAATTGACTCGATGGCACCTAACAACAATTTATTCCTTGACAATGATGGTACTAATCACTTTGATGTACACTGCCTCAATTTGGTCCCTGGATGGTGCAAATGGTTTTCACTTGACTATTACCAAAAAGTTGGTGGTTCAAACCTACCCAGCAGTGCCACAGAAGGAAGGCCTGGTGATCTGCTTCCGTAAAGATTACAGTTAAGAAAACCCTATGGTGCAGGTCTACTCTGTAACACATGGGGTTGCCATGAGTTGAAACTGACTTGATGGCACAGGTTATCTACTCAGTTTAATCCTCACCTCATCCCTTTGGAAGTCCCTGGGTGGTACAAACGGTTAATGCCCTCAGCTGGTAACAAAAAGCTTGGAGGGGGTTGGAGCCCACCCAGAGGCACCCTGGAAGGAAGGCTCGATGATCTACTTCCAAAATACCAGCCACTGAGAACCGTATGGGACACAGTTCTACTCTGACACACACGGGATCGTCATGAATTAGAATTGACTCAACAGCAGCTGGTTCTGGCATCCCTTTGAGATGCCAACCCAATTTTGTAAAAGGGTATACACATTTAATTATTTTTCATATTGTTGACAGATTAGTCAGGCAAGAATTTTTTTTTTTTTATTAAAGTACTTTAGATGTAGGTTTACAGAACAAACTAGTTTCCCATCAAACAATTAGTACACACATTGTTTTGTGACACTGGTTACCAACCCCACGACATGTCAACACTCTCCCTTCTCGACCCTGGGTTCCCTATTAGCTTTCCTGTCCCCTCCTGCTTTCTAGTCCTTGCCCCTGGGCTGGTGTGCCCCTTTGGTCTTGTTTTGTTTTATGGGCCTGTCTAATCTTTGGCTGAAGAGTGAGCCTCAGGAGTGACTTCATTACTGAGCTAAGAGGGTGTCCGGGGGCCATACTCTCAGGGTTTCTCCAGTCTCTGTCAGGCCAGTAAGTGTGCTCTTTTTTTGTGAGTTAGAATTTTGTTGTACATTTTTTTTCTAGCTTTGAGGCAAGAAGAATTTTTTAAATATATAACAGCTTTACTGAGATATAATCCACATACCATATGATTTACCCATTTAAAGTGTACAATTCCGTGGTGTTAGTAGAGTCACAGATACGTGCAATCATAACCACATCCATTTTAGAATATTTTCAGTACCTTAAAAAGAAGCCCTGCACCTGGGGCTTCCCTGGTGGACAGGGCCAGGTAAAGCAGGCTATAGCTTGACCCCAGAAATCAAAACAGCTGGGTTCCAAAAGACACACAGGCTCCCAGTTCACAGAGATGGAAAACTTCCTCCTGCCTGAAACCCTTACCTCCCAGTGTGCCTGCCCCCAGCAGCAGCAGCAGGCGGTCTCCTCTTTATTTTCACAAAGAAATGATGTGTGTTCAGGGTACTCCAGGCGCCAGGCACTATGCTATCGGCTTCCATGTACATTTTTCTCTGGAAATCGTCCCAAAAACTCTATAAAGTAGGTACTGGCTCCACTTCACAAATGAGGAAACTGAAACTCAAGGAGGCTTAGTAACTCGCCCAAGGTCACAGGGCTGGGATTAGAACCCAGCTGTCTGACTCCAAATACCATGATCTTTTTCACTTCATCAGACAGTTCTTCAGCGGTCTGCCTTCTCAGCCCTTCAGCTGCATCTTGTCTCTCCCACATACACCATCTCCAACTCCCCTCCCAGCAGGTACAGCCCCAGGTGCCCGGGTTAGCCTTACCCAGGAGATGACAGCCTACCCAGTTCCCCCTGGGATTTTCTGCTCCTGCAAGATGCAGCCCAAGTGTCCTCTCCACGCCCATTGACTCCCAGGCTCTTGTAACAGATGGTACTCACAGCGCTTAGCACGCTGGCCTGGTATCCAGCAGGTGTCGAATTAGTATTTGTTGCCTGTTGAGGATTCTTGGTTCTCCTCTCTGCTGTCAGGCTGCGACCCGGTTTTATTCACCTACATGTTTCCAGCACCCAGCTCTGAGCCAGGAGCTTAAAAAAGTGAAGAAATTGCTAGAACGGAGAGTTCCTGGATGGGTCACGGAACTCACAGAGTGCTAAAAGGCACGGACGGAGTCTGCCCCACGCCTGCCCCGGAAGAGGACCGACAGGAGGTTGCGGTGAGGACGCCGGTGTCCAGCAGGTGGCGTCGCAGACCCGAGGCCCCGGGCTCTCCAGGCACCTCCTCGAGCAAGGGGCGGTGCCCCCGCGTCACGCAGCCTTTCCTCCTTCCTCTTTCCGCCCTTGTGGCTCACTTGGCCCGCCTCGCGGAACTCTTTGTATCTTGGGCGCGACTCGGGCTTGGGTTCCTGCTCGCCGCACCGAACGCCATGACGCTCCCCCGGTTCCGGCCCCGCGGCTGGGTGGCAGCGACCAAAGCTGCCCAGAGGCGCCACCAAGCGGAGGCCGCGGGAGGACCCCGGGGTCCTGCGCCCCGGAGCCAGCGCGCGGCGCTGTACGTCCACGTGAGTGTGGGGGGCGGAGCTCGCGGGACACGTCCATGGCGATCCAGAGCCCAGGTGGCAGCCTATGACCCTGTGAACTCACGTGTCGTCTTTTCCCGCCCCCAGATGAGGTCAGGGATGGAACCCCTCGGTGTCCTGGCAGGGAGGTGACTTGGTTTGGAGACCTGAAGTTCATTTCCCTTCTGAGCCTGTTTTTTCATAATGACGTGGGTGTAATAATCCTAGTTCGACCTGCCTTGTGGAGTTGTTCAGCTCAGATGTCTCAGCCACTGTTGAGGAACCTGACATGGGGACGGGCATGTGTGCGACTGAACCCTGGAAATCACCAGGGCAGCCCGGGGCCAGCCCTAACCTCGTGCATACACTGCCTCCTAGTGGCCGTACTGCGAGAAGCGCTGCAGTTACTGCAACTTCAACAAGTACATCCCCCGCGGCGTGGACGAGGCGGCGGTCAGGAGCTGTCTGGTAACTGAGGCTCAGACGCTGCTGCGGCTCAGCGGGGTGCGGCGGTGGGTACTGGGGGCTGTATGTGGGGTCTTGGGAATTATTTGGCGGGGGCTGGATAGCACGGGTGCAGGGATCCGCAAGGGCTCCCCCAGGTCTCATCTTCTCTGTTGTCTCCTCTCAGGGTAGAGTCTGTGTTCTTTGGTGGGGGTACCCCCAGCCTGGCCAGTCCCCACACTGTGGCTGCTGTCCTGGAGGCAGTGGCTCAGGCAACTCACCTGCCCACAGATGCAGAGGTCACATTGGAGGCCAACCCCACTTCTTCCCCAGGCACCAGGTTGGCAGCATTTGGGACAGCAGGGGTCAACAGGCTGTCTATTGGCCTCCAGGTAACCATCTGACCCGCCTCCTCTTAGTGCACCCAAACCTTCAGTGCTGTCTCTCTTCTGGTCACACTCATTCACTGGGGAAACAATTACTGAGTTCCTTCTGGGTGCCAGGGTACCGTCACAGTAGGCAGTGATAAGTGTATGGTGACACTTTTGTAAATGCTTAATTATCTGCTGCTGTGCTAAACCATCAGCCTCTTTGTTCATCACTGTATTCCAAACTTCTACCATAGTGCTTGGCACATAGTAAAAAAAAAAAACAGTTGCCGTTGAGTCTACTCAACAGACTCATCCAAGTCTTCATGGCTACCCATGTGGCACATAGTATGAGTCCTCAAAAAAAGTTTGTAACTTGAATGAGTGAAAACACAAGGGGAAGACAGACACATAGTCAAATCATTGCAGCATGGTAAGTGCTGCCTATAAAGGGTCTCTACAGAGGACTTTCAGAGTACAGACTGAAGGGCAGCTCAGCTTGGAGAAATCAGGGAAGCCTTTCTGGAGGAAGTGATGTTTGAATGAGGAGGAGGGAGGGTGTGGGAGAACAGCATTCCAGGAAAAGACATAGGATATGAAAGAGCCTTGCAAGTTTTGGGGGAGCTGTGAGTAATTTCCTGTTAGAGAGGCTGGAGAGAGAGCTACAAGGCAGGGCCATAAAGCCTTCAGCCCCATACTAAGGAATCTGGGTTTTCTCCTAACAGCAATAGGACAGCTATTGAAGGTTTTTAAGTCGGGGGAAACACAATCCTATCAGGTTGACCCCTCGTATTTCCATGCCAAGCATTGTCCTCCTTTCTAGTACTCCTACCACTTAGGCTCATGGGCTTTGTCCTGATGTGATATACCAGAAGAGATGTATGATTTCTGAGCTATTCTTGCCGAAAATGCATGTCTTGAATCTAATTGCCAGGAGACATCAGGAAAACCTAAATTAAGGGGCATTTTAAAAAAGTAATTGGCCGGTACTGTCCAAACATGTCAGTGTTCTAAAAGACAAGGGCAGGCAGAGAATCTAGCCTAGATTAAAGAAGACTAAGGAGACAGTGACAGCTGAATGCACTGAGTAACCCTCGGCTGGATCCTGGATTGGGGTGGGAGGAGGAAATTACTACAGTAGACACCAGGACAGTTGGTGAAATGTGAATATGACTCTGTATTAGGTAATGGTATTGTATCAATGTTACATTTCCTGAATTCTATAATTGGGTTGTGATTGCATAAGAGAATGTTTTTATTCTTAGAAAATGCACACTTAAGTATGTAGGGATAAAGGGGTACAGGATCTGTGTAGTCCCAATACCGTAGCCACTAATTAAATTTTATGACTATTTAGATTTGTTAATTAAATTTATTTATTTAGGTTTTACATAAACGGCATCAGCAGCTGCACTTTTTGTGTGCATGTGTGTGTAAAAATATATATATCTCACAACATTTGCCAAGTCAGCTTTTTTCAGGTGTAAAGCTTAGTGACATCAGTTCCATTAATCAGCTGTGTTATCTGTTACCCTTAATCAGTGGCAGATTTCCCATCACCTAAACAGAAATTCACTGCTTCCTAAACAATGGCTTAAATTTGCTAATTAAACTTAAATAACCATATTTCGAGTGCTCACCAGCATATGGGTAGCGGCTGCTGTGTTGGATGGTGCAGGTATGAAGCATTCCCATCATCACAGGAAGTTCTTTTGGACAGGGCTGCCCAGTAACTTACTCTCAGATGATTCGGCGTAATGACAATAATATATGTGTATTTTTAGAGAGAAACAAAGCGTGTTGCAAAATGCCGTTTATTGGTGAATCCAGGTGAAGGTATTTATAATGCTTTTTCTCGACTTCTCTGTAGGTTTGAAATATTTCAAAATAAAAGAAGACTGTTGGCTTCAGAGTCCCAAAAACCAAACCAAACCTGTTGCCATCGAGTCAATTCTGACTCATAGCAACCCTATAGAACAGAGTAGAACTACCCTGTAGAGTTTCCAAGGAGCGCCTGGCGGATTCGAACCGTAGCAGCTGTAGCACTTAACCACTACGCCACCAGGGTTTCTGCCTTTAGAGTAAGACAGTGCTAAATTCCAGGCCTGACTGTGCAATTGTATAGCCTTGAGTTCCTTAACATCTTTGAATCTCAGTCTTCTCATCTGTAGAATGGAACTGATATCAGAGGATTACAAGAATTAAATTAGACACTGCATAGAAGTACTTGGTACATGGGGACCCTATGTGAAAGGTAGACCTCCATCCTGGTTTGACCAGCCTGTCTGCTTGCCTTCCAGCTCTCTGCTGTGCCCCCGTTGCCCCCAATTCTGTGTCTACAGTAAGACTGTGATGTTCCTGTCCCGCTCTGGGCTGGCCTGCGTGCTTACACCCAACCCTCTCCCCAGTCCCTCGATGATGCTGAGCTCCGGCTGCTGGGGCGGACACACTCAGCCAGCGATGCTCTGCGGACACTGGCGGAGGCCCGGCACCTCTTCCCTGGACGCGTCTCTGTGGACCTGATGCTAGGACTGCCAGCACAGCAGGTGGGGCCGTGGCTGGGACAGCTGCAGGAGCTGCTGTGCCACTGTGATGACCACATCTCCCTATATCAGCTGTCCCTGGAGCGGGGCACTGCGCTCTTTGCCCAGGTCCATCAGGGGGCCCTGCCTGCCCCTGACCCCGAGCTTGCTGCTGAGATGTACCAGAAGGGACGGGCAGTCCTTCAGGAGGCTGGCTTCCGCCAGTATGAGGTCTCCAACTTTGCCCGGAAAGTGCGTCCTGGAGCTGAGGGCTGAAGGTGGGGAATGGGCAGGCTGAGGTGTGACCAGGGAATTGTGGCCCTTGGGGAGAGGGGTCTCTGCTGGGTCCTCTCAGGGCCTGAGATGGTGGGACAGTCTAACCAGGGCCTCTTACTCTCTTCACTCTGCACTGACTGTTCCCTCCGTCCCCACAGGGGGCGCTCAGTACCCACAATTGGAACTACTGGCAGTGTGGTCAGTACCTTGGCGTTGGGCCTGGTGAGTCCCCTGTGACAAGATGGGACTATAGAAGGGATGACTCAGGAGAGGCATGTCATGGGGCCTGCTGCTTGCTGGCTGTGTGACCTCAGGCCACTTACCTAACTTCCCCAAGCCTCT
Source organism: Elephas maximus indicus (assembly GCF_024166365.1). NCBI lineage: Eukaryota > Metazoa > Chordata > Mammalia > Proboscidea > Elephantidae > Elephas > Elephas maximus. Next base: position 43,203,633 of record NC_064837.1, on the reverse strand, counting down.
ATTTCCTCGTACTGTCAAGTGGGGCAAGAAATAATACCTACCTCGGAGGATGTATTTTAAAATGCTTAATAGAGTGCCTGGCACTGTGGTTCTCAGTCTTTGGCATGCATCAGAATCACCTGGAGGGTTTGTTAAAACCCAGATGACTGGGCCCCACCCTAGAATTTCAGATCCGTCTGTTTTGGGGTGAGGCCTGAGAATTTCCATTTTTAACATGGTAGATGCCATTGGCCCAGGGACCACACTTTGAGAAGTACTGTTTTAACATCTAGTAAGCACACAGAGTTGGCTGCAGTTAATGTGATGATGGTTGTTGTTAGGGGCCCACGGGCGATTTCTGCCCCAGGGGACCAGAGGCCATACTCGGGAGGCTCGGATCCAGACCCTGGAGCCAGACAACTGGATGAAGGAGGTGAAGCTGTTTGGACATGGCACCCGGAAGCGAGTGCCCCTGGGCGAGCTGGAGCTGTGAGCATCTGAGGGCACAGATGGTGGTGTTTTCCTGGGGTCCCCCACACCTACACCCCCAGGGTCACCCCATTTGTACATCCATCCTTGTTTCCCAACTTATGGCCCCCCCTCCACCGCCCCATACATACCACATGCCCCTAGAAGCTGCCCATACACGCGTCATAGTGCAGGGCTGGAAGAGTGGGAGAGACACAAGGCCTCCTCTCTAAGATTCCTTGATTTTCCTTACAGGCTGGAGGAAGTTTTGGCCATGGGGCTACGCACAGACCTGGGAATCACTCACCAGGTAAAGGCACCAAGGCTTCGGCACACTGCTCCTTCCTCCTGAGCCTTGCGGAGTCTCTGTCTCTTACCCTCCCCGCCTCAACGTACACACAACTCCTAGTTCTCTGGGTTTGGCAGTTGGAGGTGGGGCCTGGGTCCAGCCAGGCCTGATGGGCAGAAGCATTGGGCAGTGTTGTACAGTGGTGAGCACCCTGGAGTAGGACTGCAGCAAGCCAGATTCTAATCCCTGTTCTATTGCACCTTTGGGCACAGATCTTCTCACCTCTCAGAACCTCAATTTTCTCAGCTGTGTGAGGGTAGAGATTAGGTAATGGGTTTCCAAGTGTTTTAAAGCAACGCCGAAGCCTCAGATAGAAAGCACAGTAGGTACTGGCCGGTAAAATATAGAGCTGCTCTGGTTGAAGCTGGGCCAGAAAGCCGTGGCTGGAGCTGGCCAGACCCTGACAGGCAGGGGAGAGTGGCAGAAGAGAGGAGACGTGGCTTGGCTGGGAGCTGGGCTTTGGCCTGGACATGGAATGGGGGTGATGTTGCCACCTTCCTGCTGGCTCATTGATCTGGGCCTGCCAAGCAGTGCATGAGTCTGCTGAGCTGCCCATGCTGGGCTGGACTCTCCCTTATCTCCCACCATACCCCCCGAGTAGCCCGGCCTCAGGTCCCTACACCTCTGACCCTCCTGGTCTCCCCAGCACTGGGAGGAGTTTGAGCCCCAGCTGACCCTGTGGGACGTGTTTGGGACAAGCAAGGAGGTGAAGGAGCTGCTGGAGCAGGGCTTATTGCTGCTGGATCACAGGTGTGTGGGGGGCGGTCTCGGGGAGCCCGAACTACAGATCTACAGACCTAGGGGAAGTGAGGACGGACTGGTGAGGAGGAGCCTGTGGATGCCGGGGACTTGGCACTGGTGGAGGGTGGGGATTGAAAGTGGTAAGATGAGGCAGTCATACTCAGGCCTCTTGGTTTTTTCAGGGGTCTTCGGTGCTCCTGGGAGGGCCTGGCTGTGCTGGATTCTCTGTTGCTGACCCTCCTGCCTCAACTCCAAGAGGCCTGGCAGCAGAGAACCCGTGCCCTTGTGCCAGGAGGATGACCCCCTGTTCCTGTACCCCAGCATGGTGCCGGGTGGGCTTTGGGGGCTTGGCAGCACTGCAGACATCTCTCCACCACTGGCAGGTGCCACCTCTGCCCTTTGTGGTCATTGCCTGATCCTGGCATCCCCAGGGGAATGGGCCCCAATGAGGTGGACAGGAGCACATTTCTGATTTGAGAACTGGAATCCCACCCAGCATCTCAGTACCCACAGCCCAGTGTGTGTTCCGTGACTGGGAGCTGCTTGGCCCCTGCATCAGCTTCTGCTTGCCTTTTTGTTCTGAAATGATGGACAGCGTTTGGAAGTCTCCCTACAAGGAATCACCTCCCCAAGAGAAGTGTTCCCCACTCTGGAGTGAGGTCCTGAGGCAGTTGCAGGAATCAGGAAAACCAAATCCCCTCTAGGTGTTTTGAGCAGGAAGGGATTTAAGCTAGGAATGAGGTATTTACAAAACCAGGGGAAGGACTAGGGAAGTGAAAGAGAAAGCCACTGCCCACCGTCAGGACACAGAACGTTGCAGGATTCTCAGCTGCCAGCAACACTCAAGCAGATGATTTACAAGAAAACACCTGGAAGATGCTGCAAAACCTCATGTTTGCTGGGAGTGCCTGTCATTGATGGACTCTGAAGCAAATGCTTGCTGGCAGGAGATTCTGGGGAATGTAGTTCTCTGGCTTCCAGCCCCTGCGGTACAGGAGAGAGCATAGAAGAGTCTGCTGGTGGCACCAACTGTAATCCAGTACCGCAGCCTGCTGCACTCCAAGAACCGTGAGCGAGATCAGAGCAAGCCTCACCCCTTCTCTTCTGGCAGCCAGGATATGTTTGTGGTGGCAGGAGCCACACACACCCTCCTGAGTGCCTGCTGTCCTACCCGCCTCTGCCACCCCCGAGCCTGTCCACTGAGAGTGAAGGGAAAGGGGAAGGGGAGAAGAATTCAGGTTTGTAATCCTCCTCTGTCCTTTTACTTGCAGAAATGGTTATGAGTGTTATTTAAATAGCCTAATAAATCCATCTGGAGCCTGCCTTGCCTGTGGTCTGTCTTTGATCTGGGCTTCTTTGTGGAGTGTGAGGTCCTGATTTGGGGGGCTAGAGGCTTAGTCTAAGGCTCAGATACTCCCCTGTAGATTTTATTTTGAAAGATCTCAAACCTACGGAAAAGCTGAAAAAATAATTCAACGTAAATCACAGATCCTTCATCTACAGGGTATCCATAACGTCCAGAAATGGGCCAGTATTCACAACGTCATCAAGGACATTTTCAGTCTATAAAGAAATAAAATATTCGTGTTTCCGGACTTTGTGATCGTCCTATAGATTGATCAGTTGTTAATGTTTTGCCACATTTAGTTTATGTTCGTATCTCTTATTCGTCTAGTGCTGCTATTACAAAAATACCACAAGTGGATGGCTTTAACAAATTTATTTTCCTCACAGTTTAGGAGGCTTAAAGTCTGAATTCAGAGTGCCCACTCAAGGGGAAGGCTTTCTCTCTCTGTGGGCTCTGGGAAAATGTCCTTATCTCTTCAGCTTGTTTCCTTCTTCTGTAGAGATCTCCATGTGGCTTGGCATCAACCTTCCCCCATCTCTGCTTCTAGCTTGCATTTAATCACTTTTATGCCTCAGAAGAGACTGACTCAAAATATACCCTATACTAATCCTGCTTCATTAACATTACAAGGAACCCATTCTTAAATGGGATTTTAACCAGGGGCATAGAGGTTAGTATTTACAACACCTATTTTGGGGGGACATAGTTAAATTAAAAAAAAAAAAAAAAAAAAACCTGTTGCCATTGAGTCGATTCTGTCTCATAGCCATCCTACTGCACGGAGTAGAACTTCCCCACAGGGTTTCCAAGGAGCTGCTGGTGGATTCAAGCTGCCAGCCTTTTGGTTGGCAGCTGTAGCTCTTAACCAGTGTGCCACCAGGTCTCTACAATTCAATCCATAACAGTATATTTTCTGCTGAACCATTTGGCAGAAACAGGTAGACATTAAACAGCCCCAGCAATCTACTCTCTGTCTCTGCATTTTCCTGTTCTATTTTGATAAGTGGAATCATACCATACTTGTCCTTTTGTGTCTGGCGTATTTTACTTAGCATAATGTTTTCAGGGTTTATCCATGTTGCAAGGGCTGAGGCTCTTAACCTGGAAATCGTAGGCTGTGTGTATGTGTGTGTGTGTGTCTTGCAAGCGAGGTATTTTCCTGCGCACAGGCTCCATAACCTTCATACCTTATCAGAAGGTACCATGCTGCCCAAATCAATGTGGTACTGCTGCAAATCAAGGCATATTAAGCTCAGCCTCTAGCTGGGTGACTAATGATGGGTCCCCCTCCCCAGGTTAGCATGTCCATTTCCCGTGTGCCTACTGGGTGTGGATATCAGTCCTTTTTTGACCCTGTGGTAACATGGTAAGTGTTCTTCCTTTCCTTTATTCATGAAATATTTAACAAGCACTAAAGGTGTGCCAAGTACTGCACAGGGCATGCAGAGAGGAACCAGACCTGTCCCAGCCCTCCAGGAACTCACTGCCAAGTTGATAGATGGATAAAGAGAAATCTCAGGGTTGTCAGTAAACATGTGTGGGTGGAATTGGGGGAGCCTGGAGTGCATTTGGTTTTGAGGGGCTTCGGAGCAGGAAAAGGGGGACACAATTTTCTTACTATTTTCTCTGCTCCTGGTGTCCTTGAGATCCTGGGCCTGGGGCAGCCTGCAGGGTGACCTGTGCTGTCCTGGGGGAGCCTTGCCCTGAGCCTTCCCCTGATCTTGATATTCCAGAAGTGAGCACAGGGCCAGAGCAGGTGTGCCATCAGAAAACCCTGGGCCCACTCGGGTTTCTCCCAGCTGCCAGGGCTCGTGCCACTTGAGCTGTCTGGGCCCTCCTTGCTGGTACTTCATGAGGCGTCTGTAGCGGAGCTAGGTGGGACCCAGGGCCAGTGGAGGTGGCACTGATTACTTTGGGTGACTCAGACTGGGCCCACCCTCACCAGGTGAATCAGAATCTCCAGGAGGTGGTATCCAGAAATCTAGTTTTTAAATGCCTCCTAAATTGCTCTAAAGATCAGTCCAGTTTGGGGAGCCCTGATTGCTGTCATCCTACTTGATGCCAGCCTTCCCTCCTGAAGCTGGGGTCAGGAGGAACAAGGGGGACATGGCTGCTTCCAGACATGACTAAGCGAGAGTAGGTTCCTGCCCTCTGTACCCTGGGCCTTCCATGGCTCATCCATCAAAGGGATTCTCTCCGTCTGTACCTGGACTCTGCTTGTCATCTTTTCGCTTGCCCCCACCCCATCACCTGCACACGAACACAAATAAAAGGGGTGAACAGCTTACTTTGATGAAATTCCTTTTTGATGAAGCCGAGGGTTTAATTTTTGATCATTATAAACTCTGTGTTGAATGTTTTATGGAAATATGTTTATGCGTTGGTTTGCTCTTTCCCTTAGGTTTAGGATAAATTCCAAGAAGAGGAATTGCTGACTCCAAGGATATACCTATTCTTTGGCTACAGAATGCCAAACTGCCCTCCAGGAAGCCTGCTCAGCCCACACTCCTGCCAGCTTGCTAGTGCTCATTTTTCTACAGCCTCATCAATACCAAATACGATCAATTTTTCCAAATGTCTCCAATTTGAATGGAAGGCATTCTTTTAAATGTATGTATAATTTATTTTTGTTGTTGTTGAGAATATACACAGCTGAACATATACCAACAATTTCTACACCTACAATTGAGTAACATTGGTTATATTCTTTTGAGTCATGCAGCCATTCTCACGCTCCTTTTCTGAGTTGTTCCTTTCGCATTAACAGAAACTCACTACCCCCTAAGTTTCCTGTCTAGTCTTTCAAGTTGCTGTTGTCAATTTGATCCCATATAGGTAGATCTTAAAGGAGCACAATGCTCAAGGCAGACATTCCTTACTAGTTAAACTAAACTATTGTTTGGTTTTAAGAAGACTTCAGGGGATAATTTTGGTTTAAGGTTTAAAGATTACCTCAGGGCAATAGTTTTGGGTGCTCATCCAGCCTCAATGGCTCCAGAAAGTCTGGATTCCATGAAAATTTGAAATTCTGTTCTGCATTTTCCACCAATGAAGGGCATTCTTAACCCTAGCGTTAGGGGACTCTGGAGGCTGAAGACACCTAATTAATTAGCACTCCACCAGGTATCAGGCCACTCCTGGTCACCTCCCCACCACGTCACTCACTTCCTCTAAGTTGTTTTTCAGACCCTCGAGAGAGCACTGGAAGAGTCCAGATCTAACCAGCTCAGAGTAGCCTGACACGCGCAGAGCAGACCACGATGACTGACAAACGACCCTGTCCTGCCACACCTGCTCAGTGACACAAAAGAACTTATGTCAAGGAACCAAAAGACTCATGCCAAGGAACCAAAATCACCAGAATTGCATCATCAACAATAGTCGAGCCCATTTCAAAAGCGCTTGGTCTGTCAGCCACTTCCGGGTTGAGTCTTAGCCCAGCCTCGTAATAAATAATCAGTAGAAACTATGAATAGGTAAAACCTCTGATCCTGCCTACAGTTTCCCTCCACCCCTAAATGAATATTCCTCACGCAGATCAGGGAACTCAACCTGAGGTTGATACCTCTTAGTTCCCACTGGCTAGTCTGTGAAATAAACTCTTTCTTCCTCTCAAAACCAGCATGTGAGAGTTTGGCTTCTTGCACGCTGGGCACCGACCCATTGGTGCGGTTTCACTGGCTTTATTATCAGCTAAAATGTTAGGTTGTTGTTGTCCAGAAGGTGTGGCCAAGCTGGAGTCGGTTCTGACTCATAGTAACCCCATGTACAACAGAACAAAACACTGCCATGTCTTGGCCATCCTTGTGATCGTTACTATGCTTAAGCCCATTGTTGCAGCCACTGTGTCAATCCATCTCCTTGAGGGTCTTCCTCTTTTTCGCTGACCCTCTACCAAGCACAATGTCCTTCTCCAGGGACTGGTCCCTCCTGATAACATGTCCAAAGTACTTGATACAAAGTCTCACCATCCTTGCCTCTAAGGAGCATTCTGACTGTACTTCCAAGACAGCTAAAATACAGCCTCCGTAATAAAGTCTCCACAAGTGGGAGCTGACTAACAACAACTTTAAACAATTATTTTGGTCCATTGGATCACTCCTAGTCCCAGGGCAAAGGACATGCAAGCTCTGGAACTTCCTAGGTGGAGGCCTCTGCTGGGCATTTGAGATCACCTCTGAATTTCTCTTACCCAGACCCCCCTTCTGAGAGAGTCCCAGCTCTTCCATCTTCCTCACCTTGCTTCCCCTTCTCTTCCCAAGGTGATTTAAAAAAAAGAATTTTTTTTTTTTATTATATAAGGAGCTTTATAGAAACATTAAACAATTCTAAATGAAAGAAAAACCACCCACCATCAGTGGCCCCAACAAATTAAGCCATTTTTGTCTGTGTTCCTTTCCAGTTCTCATCCAAACACAGGTAATATTTTTGCCCAATTGTAGTCTGACACAGATCTAATTTTGCATTCTGCTGCTGTTGCTTCCCCTCCTATCAGAAGTGTTTTTTATGTTGGTACATGGTCATCATCTTTCTCATTGTAATTGCTGCACAATATTCCAATGAGTGAATAATTTAATAATCATTACCTTAATGGAAGTCACTTAAGTGGTCACTCGTTTCCCCCCATTACAAATAGTGCTGCAGTGCTTGTTTTTAGGGCTCGAGCTTTTTTCTTCATTTGAATTATTTCTTCAGGCCAATTCCCAAGAGTGAGACAGCTGGGTCAAAGAGGATGAATGCTTTAATAGTTCTTGGTGTGAATTATTACATTGTTTTCCAATGTTCTTTTTTCTTTTTCTGCTCAAAAATAAATAATAATCCATGCCCTTTTTTTCAACTGCACAGAAGAAAGCAACGTTTTTACTACCCAGAAATCATCGCTACTAAAGTTTGGACAACCATCCCTGCAGATATCTCTTGGCGCATAAATATACATACGGATACAGAAATAAAAATAATTTTTCACAAAAGGTATCATACTCATGGGCTGGTTTTGCAATATTTTTTTTTTTTTTTTTTTTTACTCAACAGCATGTCCTGGTTTTCCTAGTTGGTTCTGCCGCCACCAGTACCTTTGTGATAGCATAATGTAGTACAGTCATAGCTGTAAGCCAGGCACCCCGCCAAGCATTGTATCTGCATTAGCTCATTTAATCACCACAACAACACAATGACATAAGTTCTATTATTATCATGCCCATTTTACAGTTGAGGAAACAAATTCATTGACTTGCCCAAGGTCACATAACTAGGGAATGATGGGGCTGGCACTGGAGTGCCAAAACAAATGCTTATACAAGTAATACATGAATATATTCTTCTTATTAAAAACCATACATACCATAGCATAGAAAGTAAAGTGTGAAAACCTTCATGCTTCCACAGAGGTTTCGTGTGTATCCGTTAAGTTTAGGTTCAGCTGCGTATAACAGAAAATCAAAATAACGTTGGCTTAAACAAGATAAGGATCTATTTTTCTTTCACATAAAAGAGATCTGGACATAGCACTCCAGGGCTACCGTGGTGGGCCCATGGTCATAAAGGACTCATGCTTCTAACGTTATTCTCTGCCACCCTTGGTTCATGGCTTCCATTCTTAAGGTTGCCGCAAGGTCTAGTAAGGTCCCTGGAGTTCCAGCCATCATATCTGCGTTTCAGGCAACAAGAAGGAGAAAGGCAGGGGTGCAGGGGCAACAGTGCTTTTTCCAGCTGAATCATCCTCCACTAAAGAGCGTTCCCTCAAGTCCTCCAACCCATGACATCAGCTTACTTCTAATTGGCCACTGTTATCCACAAGGGAGGCTCATAAATGTAGTTTTTAAACTGAGTACATTGCTGCTCCCCCCATAATATAAAGGCTTAATTAATTTTAAAAAAGGGAGGGAGGGGAGAATGGCTATTAAGAGGCAACCAGGCAGCACTGCCACCACGTGTATTTTTCCCAGTGCTTTTTTGTAAATGTAAATACACATATATGTGCATATATAAATATATATTTAAAATATATAAATGTGTAAATGGTACTTTGTTTTAATTTACATTTTAAAGTTTACTAACCAAGTTAAACATTCTTCATTAGCTACTTGTTCACAAATTACTGTGTTGTGTGCACATTTAAGCTCTTTGCTTAGTCAGCCAACTAGAGTCTTGATGATTTCCTGATCGAGTTGAATGCTTAAAGAGACAGATAGCTAATACAAAGATATCAGGCTTTAGTCATACTTTCTGCAAATGTTGCTTCCACTACACTATCCTTTTTATGTTTCCTGGATTTTTACTTTTTTGGAAGTGAGTTCTCAAGAAATTTCAAATTTTTATATAGTTGGCTATCTATTGTTTTGTGACTTTTTAAAAAATCCGTTTTGAGCTTAGACGGTCATCCTACCTCCAGATACAGTAGACATTCAAGTGGCTTTTTGCTTGTTTTTCTTCCCAGGAGATGCAGTCTCACATTGACCACTAGACCCACTTGGGTAGGAATCTCAACTCAACTGCCTACTACTATATGATTGTAGGCAGGACACTGCCTTCAACTGAGATTAGTTGTCTTGACTGTTTAGTGAAATGGTTGGACCAGCCCCAGGCTCTCAAACTTGGCTATGCACCAGAACGACCGGAGGCTTCATTGCAATGCAGATTTCTGGGCCTCCCTCAGATCTATAGAATCCAAATCTCTAGCAGTAGAGTCCAGGAACACTTTTTCTTAAAAGCTCGCTGGTAAGCCCTGTGCTCAGACATGTTTCAGAATCACTGGACCAGCCACTGTCTGAGATTGTTTCGTACCCTGGTTCTCTGAGTAACCAATGTAAGGAGGGCGCAACCCTTGGTCACCATTTCCTCTGAAGCCGGTTGGCCCTGCTTCTTCCTCTTGGGTTAGAGCCCCTGTTTCACGTCCGGCCTGAGACACAGCCCCTTATTTTCCCTGCATCTTCCTCCTCTCCCTGCCCATGGTGGTGGGAGTAGGGTGGGGAGCTGGTCAGGTTCCTGGAGTATGGCCTGGGGGTAGGAGACTGCCACAGCAATGACCCAAGGAGGGAGGCCAGGTCCTGCCACTTACTAGTTCAGTGGCTTTAGTTAAGCCACATAACCTCTATGAGTCTCCAATTTTCTCACCCCTAAAAGCAGGGATCATGCCTTCCTTGCAAGGTTGTTGTAAGGTTGACGATGAAAGATGGAAAGAGCCTAGCACTGTTCCTGGCATGGGCGTTTGACAAATGGGGTAGGCTACGACTGTTAGTGTTTACATTGTGATTTGCAACACATGTCCACAGGCATACTAGCTATGGGGAAGGCGGGTCTGGAACAGAAATTTCTGATGCCTGACAAGACAGAAACCTGTCATTTCCTGTGATTTTGAAACTTGTCAGCAGCGAGCCCTGTGATCCCAGAAAATTCTCCCCCTGGCTCAGTGTACAATTTGCTGCCTTCCAGTAGCTGGAGGGTACGTGCCACAGGCAGATGGACAGGGCCCGGGCAACAAGCCCCAGTGGAAGGAAGATTCCTTACCATGTGACTCCTCATGCCAGTGTTCCTTTTCTCCCCCCAGCAGGTCTGACAGGAGTGGCTCCATTCCTCAGACAGCTGACCTGTCCAGGCAGGGACTCCCTCTGCCTGCCTCTCAGACCCCTGCTACCTGAGATGCTCCTCCCCTCCCAGAGCATGCCCTTCCTTTGCCCCCATCCTCAGATTAGTTCTCTTCTGGTGCCCATTTCCCAACGAAGCAGGATGAGACGAAAGAGGTGACAGCAGCCCTGTGGGATTGGCACTGTCCCCAGCCTACAGAGGAGAAAGCTGACCCAGGAAGGACAAAGGTGAGACGTCAATGCATGTTTTACACCAAAGGCCGCCTTGCTCCCAACCCCTACTCTACGTGGTCTCTTAACAAACCTCCCCTATGTCCTTCTTGAGGAGGCAATAAGAGCAATTTGAGCTCAAGGACAGTGCCCAGCATTTGCACGTCATCTCCGAGGCTGAGGTCAGCCCATTTTGGGAAACGTGTCCAGCTGTGGCCTGATTTCTGGGCCAAGAAGAATGTAAGATTCCTGCTGAGCTTTAGCTGAGCAAAGTTCCAGTAAAGGAGGGTGTCATTTGATGGGCAGACAGATGTGAGAGGGGGCTAGAGCAGATGTGAGGGAAATGATCCAGGTGTGCATGAGGGACATTCAGGTGCAAGGGGGTGAGGCCGGATGTGAGGAGAATGAACCGAATGTGAAAGCGAACCAGGTGTGGGGTAGTCAGCTGTAAGGGGGGCAGTACAGATGATAGGGGAGAAGGCCAGCAGTATACGTGAGGGTGAGACAAATGTGGCGGAATGAACTGGGTAGGGGGCAGCCAGATGTGAGGGGTTAAGGTCATTGTGAGGGATTTGAAGCAGATGGACCCAGCCTGGGCTTTGCAAGGGTGACCATGTTTGGGAAGTGGATATTGCAACATGTAGAAGACAACATGCTGTCTATTTGGGGAGGCTGTTTACCCTCTGGAAAGAGTAGCTGACAACATGCTCAGTACCTGGCTGAGTGGAAATAAACAGAGATGTGAAGCAATAATTTGTGCCGTGTCCTCTGTCAACCCACCCACCTCCTTCCAGGCTCGAGGAAGTTGCTCAGAGTTGCCTTGCTGGGAGGAGGCTGCTAGAGCCGCGCTGGCTAATGATGCTGGTCTTAAACTTGTGCTTCACTCCTGGCCTTTGCTCCTGCTGGGTCCTCAGCCTGGAGTGCCCTTCTGCCCTCTCTGCCTGTTGAATTCTGTCTTTAGTGGCCCACCTCCTCTAAGAAGGCTCACCTATCATCCACTCTGCAGTCCCCAAGCTGCAGTTAATCACTACCCCTGAGCAAGTACCTTGGAGCTGGAAATCCTCTTCTAGATGATCCAGCTTTGTGTCTGGTGCATACTGACCTCGGCCACCCCCACCCCAGGGGCACGTGTATGAGCTTCAGAGAATTCCTGGAATGGAATGCAAAATCATGGGCAAAGTCAAATGTGAAGATGCGCGGATAAATAAAATGTGGTATATCCACACAGTGGGATATTATTCAGCCATGGAAAGATTCACTCATGCCACTTCATGCATGAATCTTGAAGACATTATGCCAACTGAGAGAAGACGGTCACAAAAGACCACATATTGCATGATTCCATTTATCTGAAATGTCTAGAATAGGCAAATCCATAGGGACAGAAAGCAGATAACTGGGTGCCAGGGGCTGGGGAGGGGGAGAATGGGGAATAACTGTTTAATGGGTACAGGGTTTCTTTTTGGGGTGATGAAAATGTTCTAGAACTGAATAGTGGTGATGGTTGCTCAACACTGCAAGTTGCTTAACTAAATGCCACTGATTTGTACATGTTAAATGTTTAAAACAGTGAATTTTATGTTATACGTATTTTACCACAATGAAAACAAAAACTTCAAATGCTCGCTTCCAGGACAGGGTTCCTAGCTTTGATCAGATTCTCAAATGGTTAGCAGCTCCGATCTGCTCTAGTGCCTTCATTATGCAGATGGTGGTACTGAGGCACAGAGAGGGGATGAGACCTGTCCAAAAGATCACTCGGGGCTTGGTGGCAGAGCCCTGACTCGTGACCAGGCACCCTTCTCACTCCCTCCTTCCCTTGTCCTCTAACCTCAACTGAACCCTCCCTTCATGGCCCCCAGGCCTTGTCCTGCTCCCCGCCCAGCAACCTACAAGCTATGAAACTTTCTGTCAAGGATTGAATTTGTCCCCCCAAAATATCTGTCAACTTGGCTAGGTCATGATTTGCAGTATTGCATGATTGTCTGCCATTTTGTCATCTGATGTCATTTCCCTATATGTTGTAAATGTTATCACTATGATGTAATGAGATGGATTAGTGGCAGTTATATTGATGAGAGCTACAAGATTAGATAGTATCTTAAGCCAATCTCTTGAGATATAAAAGCGAAAAGCGAGCTAAAAGACATGGGGACCTCTTAGCACAAAGAAAACAGCATTGGGAGCAGAGCTCATCCTTCGGACCTGGGGTCCCTGCGCCTGAGGAGCTCCTCAACCAGGAGCAGATTGATGACAAGGACCTTCCTCCAGAGGTGACACAGAGAGAAAGCCTTCCCCTAGAGCTGACAGACTGAATTTGGACTTGTAACCTCCTAGACTGTGAGAGAATAAGTGTCTCTTTATTAAAGCCATCCGCTTGCGGTATTTCTATTATAGCAGCACTAGATGATTTAGACACTTCCCAAAGCTAAAAGACCTTCTGGAAGCTGGGATTAGAGTTTTATGGGAGTCTCTTTTCCTTAGGAGCCCTGGTGGCGTAGTGGTTACAGCAATTGACTACTAGCCAAAAGGTTGGCGTTTTGGCAGTCTGCTTCTGCAGAGATTTACAGCCTTGGAAACTCTACGGGATCACCATGAGTCGGAATCAACTGCAGTGGATTTTGGGTTTTAGTCTTTTCCTCTAGTTGACTCTGAGCTCCTAGAGGGTAAGAGGAAATGTTTATTTTCTTCCCTATCTCCCAGAGCTCCTGTGGCAGCCACAGATGTGAACTGTTCATATCCATCTTCAGGAAAGAACTTGCTGTTCACTGGCAAGGAGGGTAGTTAACTGACAGCCTCCAGCTGCCTCACCTTCAGCATCCACTTCGATTTTCTAGCTAAGGCCACGCTTTTCCCAGGCTGCCTCCAGCCAATGAATGAGCACAACATGGTTACTAGGGCCTGGCTATTTCTGCCCAACAAGAAACTCCTCTCATGAGCAGTCTTTGCCCAGAGGTTTCCATTGGCTTGGCCAAGGCTTTGTCAGATCTGCGTCACAGTCTGAAACCCTCTCAGCCCAGTCCTGCTTCCTTCCCCTTCATCGTTTACAGGCCTTACAACTGCCCCCTCGTACATTTCACGTTCACATTATTAATGGATATTTGCAGCTGTTTCTTCTCATTTTGAGTCATGCCACATCAGCAAATGAAGGTCCCAAAAGCCTGACTCCATCCATGTCATTAAGTTCAACTCTACTTTGAGGCAGCTCTTTCTCAGTGGTATTTTGAGTGGTTTCCAATCTGAGGCACTCATCTTCTGGCACTATATCAGAGAATGTTCTGCTGCTGTTCATAAGGTTTTCACTAGCTAATTTTTTTCAGAAGTAGACTGCCAGGTCTTTCTTCTTACTCTTAGTCTGGAAGGTCAGCTGAAAACTGTACACCATGTTGGTATCTGAATACCAGTGGCATAGCTTCCAGCTTCACAGCGACATGAAAGCCCCCACAGTATGACAGATTGACAGACATGTCTGTTTTTAAGTATCTAAAAGTTTTAAAGTGTTAAAAAGCAAAGATGTCACTCTAAAGACTAAGGCGTGCCTGTCCCAAGCCATGGTGTTTTCAATCACCTCATATGTGTGTGAAAGCTCGACATTGAATAAGGAAGACTGAAGAACTGACACCTTTTGAATTACGGTGTTGGAGAAGAATATTGAATATACCATGGACTGCCAAAAGAACAAACAAATCTGTCTTGGAAGAAGTACAACCAGAATGCTCCTTAGAAGCAAGGATGGCAAGGCTTTGTATCAAGTACCTTGGACATGTTATCAGCAGGGACCAGTCCCTGGAAAAGGACATCATGCTTGGTAAAGGAGAGGGTCATCAAAAGAGAGGAAGAAGCTCAAAAAGATGAATTGACACAGTAGCTGCAACAATGGGCTCAAGGATAATGATTGTGGGGATGGCACAGGACCCGGCAGTGTTTTCTTCTGTTGTGCTGGAACCGACTCAACGGCATCTAACAACAACTGCCCCCTCCCTCCGAAAAACTTCTTGCACTATCTCCATCTCAGTATCTGCTTCTTGGGGGCCTAGATGACACAGCACCCACCCTGGGGTATCATAAATGTTCAGTCAACCTTCATGGAGTGAACTCAACTGGAGACTTCCTAGAGGGTAGCGGGAGTTTGGTGACTGACCGGGAGGGCAGGAGAGGAGAGGCTACCCTCAGTGAAGGTCTACAGGGGCATGGACAAGGGGCCATACCCCTCGGGAGGAGCCCAGTAATGGGGAATTTACAGGGAGCCCAGGGATTGGCCAGCCCTGCTAGCATCCTCCCTGTCTCCTCCTGTCTGGGGTAAACCCGAAAACCGACTGCCTCAGAGTTGATTCCAACTCATAGCAACCCTATAGGACAGAGTAGAACTGCCCCATATAGTTTCCAAGGAGCACCTGGTGGATACGAACTGCTGACCTTTTGGTTCACGGCCTTAGCACTTAAACACTACGCCACCAGGTTTTCCCTGTCTGGGGTAGACTGCTGCAAAATTCAGAAATGGCCCAGGAAACAGGGTCCAAAGAGCCTTGGCCTTGGACTTGGTTGAATGGGGTTCAAGCTGTAGTTCTTGCTAGTTAGGTGACTTTATACCCTTCTCTTCTCTGGGGCTGTTTCTCCCATCTGTACAATGGGTACAAACTACATCCCCATCACCTCAGAATTGACTGAGAAGACACTAGTTTACAAGGGCACAGTGTTGGGTAGTTTAAACGCATAATCTTATCTAATTCCACAGTGGCCCTGTGAGGGAAGTATTATGACCTCCATTTTATAGGTGAGAAAACTGTGGTGCAGAGAGGTCAAGGGACTATCCCAGGAACACACAACTAGCAAGCAGGCAGAGCTGGGACTGGACGTGGGTTCTGTCTGGCTGTAGTCCCTTCGCTATTTGACATAGTTACTGAGTGACCACTACGTGCTAAACTTTGGGTTGAGAGGGGATCAGGGAGAGGCGATCCCTGCTGTCATGGAGCTAGATTCTGACAGTGAGTCTGAGAGCGAGCATGACGACAGGCAACCACATAAACAAAATAACTCCAGACTGCATTAAAGCTCTGGAAAACATAAACAGGTGCGTTTATAAACTTGAGAATACAGAGGGGTACTATTTGAAATGGGTGGGAGGGGAGCCAGGGGCAGCATCTCCAAAGACTGAGACCCGCAGGATTAGAAGGCCCCCAAGTCAGGGCAAAAACTTGGCTTGTTCGGGAAGTGATGAAGGCCCAAGTGGCTGCTACGGAGCGCGAGCGTGGGCGAAGGTCATTAGGCGCGGGTGGGGTGCAGGCACGGGCCACCGGGCACCTGAAATCCATGGGAAGCCATTCAGGGATTTTCAGTAGGGGTGAATGGAATGATCCCTGCGGCGGCTGTGTGGCCGGGCAGAGGGAAAGGCGGGTGGCTGGTCAGCAGGCCGCGGCGGGAGTCCGGGGAAAGTGCTCGCAGCCGGGACGCCCCCTCGCCTAGTAGCAGGGCGGGGCGGGTCACGCAGCCCCTACATCCTATTTCTCCTCGTCTCCTTTCCCCTTGTCCCGGCACGGCCCCCACGGCGAGATCCCCAGTTTCCACCTCTGCCCTGACAACCCACATGGAACGCAGCGAGCAAAATCCCCTCACCCCGCCTCCACCCCGCTGGTGACGTCACGGCCCTCGCCGGCGCCTTCTGTGACGTCACGGCCCGGGCCCCTAGAGCGCCTTTCGGAGCTGTTGGAAGGAGGAGCTGCCTGCGGCGTGGGCGCGGCCAGATGATGAAGAAGGTGGTGTCCAAGCAGTCTCCGCCCAAGTTGTTCGGTGGGTGTGCGCTCCCGCGCAGGGCGCCGGTTGCTATGGATACAGCGGCGGCCGCTGGCGGGCGGGCGCGCGCGCGCGGGGTCGAGGGGGGCTGCCCCTCCGGTTACTTAGCCTCGGGTCGGGGCGGCGCGGGGCCGGTTTCACAGCCCAGCCGGCACCATGAAGTCTCTGAAGAAGGACTCGCGCCTCAGAATACCAACAAACAGATTATTGGAGTCCGCAGAGAGCTGGAAAGGTTGGCGCTGGCTGCCTTGGGAACTCAGGAGACCCGGACAGGGCAGGGGTGCTTGGGATGGGGGGTTAGCACGCGGGGTTTGGAAGATTGGGTACACCAGAGATATGGGTAAAAGCCCCTGAGGCATGGGGTGCAGGATACAGGAGCTTTGGGGATGATGTACAAGATGGAGACTCCCTAAGGGAGGGGCATAAGGCATTGGGCCTTGGGGGGATAATCAGTGCACTGGGCCTTGGAGGTGATGTACAAGGCAGGGACTCTCAGGGGAGGAGGTACAGCCCACCGGGCCTTGGGGGTGAAATGGGAGACTGACAGAGGGGTTTCAGGGATCAGTTGTCAGGGAGATGGCATTGGGTGGGAAGGCATAGGAGATCCCTGCCTCTAACCAGGTCTTAGAGTCGGGCGCAGGAGACAGGATCCCCTGACCAAGTAGAGTGCAGAATTGCCAGGGTAGAGTTTAAGGCTAATAGGGCAAGGAAGTAAGGTCATTGGGAAGGGGAATCAGGGAAGAATATAAGATACATGTTGGGGGTGGTAAAACCAATGACCTTGGCGGGGTTCTTTGGAGGGTGTCAGCTAGTAGTCCTGGTGGAAAACCCAAAGAAATGCCTGACATGACTAGCTCTGTGTCTGACTGCCTTTTCCCACCATGTGCCCTTTCTGGTCCAATGACACCTGTCCAGCTTGTTTAATGTGGATAGCCACTGGACATGACTTCCTTCCTGGTCTCTGCAGCGGCACCCTGGTTGCTGCCGAGAGAGCCACAGGTGCCTGACAGCAGACTGACTACCATGGACATCCTCCCATGTGCAGCCCACCCCCTCATGGATCTTTCTTTGCTGTTTCCATTTATTGAGGGCCTGCTATGTGTGGGCACTGCTCTGGGCACCAGTGGTATCAGTATTAATTATGTGGCCCCAGCCCTCAAGAAACTCAGGAGTCTAATGGAGACACAGAAGAGTAACTAGAAGAATGTGGAAGGATAATGAATGCAGTGTTGTAAATGCTGTCATTTAGGCACCTGTCAGGGGCTAAGAGGGCTCAGAGCACTTGACCCAGGCCTTGGATGGTAGAGCTGGGGGGAAGGTTTTCTGAAAAAAGTGACATCTGTGGCCAACCAAAAGAAAGGGGGAAGGGATTGCTTTTCCAAGTCGAGTGAGCAACTTGAGCTGAGGCCTAGAACTGTGAGCACATATGGCATGGTGGCCAGGGCAGAGGAGGCAAGTATGGAGAAGGATCAAGAAGGAAGCTAGAGGGGGCTGCACAGGTGGGCAGGGGCCAAAGGGCTTTATGGGTTATGTCAAAAAGTTGGGACTTGCTCCTGCAGGCCCTGGGGAGACCCTCCCTCAAAGCTGAGGAGAAAGTTCAGTGTGATGAGAGGGACAGGCCTGGAGTCACTGGGGCCCATAGGAGGCCTGGACAGCTAGCAAGAGCTTAGTTGCTTTTCAGCATGGCATTCTTTTATGCTTCTTCATAGTATGAAAGTCGGGTTTTGTCTACGTTGTGACGCTGTTTCGTGGTATACTTCTTTAACAGTTAAGAGAGAAATATCTGGTTGCCTTTCCCAAGGGCAGTCAAGGGCTCTCCTTGATCCTGCCTCCTACTCACCTGGTTTCTGGGAGATCTTATCTGATTTGAACTTCCTGCTGTAAACAAATCAAGGAAAGATTTTTCACTGCATATTTACTTTTAATAAGAGGAAATTTCGTTTGCTTAAATAGCCCTTGAGTTAAGAACATGCACTGGAGTGAGGAGGGAAAAAAACAGCGTTTAGCATGCAAGATACCTTCCCCACCCGCAATAGCTCAGGCAAAGCCTCTAATGTAGTACTAGGGTGATACTTGTGCCCTCAATATAATACAGCTAATCAACAGATATAATCTTGTGCTATGTCTTTTCCAAGGTTTCTGAATTATAAGCAAAAAGGCAAGCAAATATTGTGGCTGCAAACCTGTTTAGGGACCTGAGCCATTTTGACTCTGAAGTTTCTCCCTGCTCTGGTTGTTAAGACTCCCAGCAGTACCAGTGTCCTCTTCCCCCTCCCCTTCACTGATTCAAGCTCTGTCTTGGTTGAGACCAGTGGCTTCACTAGGGGGGTGCAGGGGGTACAGACCACACTGAGTGACACTGTCAGAGGGGCTGACACCAAAATGACTGTCTATAAAATTTTTGTGCATTGTTTCAGGAGAAATTTATTATTTTTTTTTTAATAAAAATATCCCTATAGTTATAACAACAAAAAAAATTTTTTGTAACCCTAGCTTGCTTGTATCAATATTCTACAAGGCTAAAACTCTATGCTAATTTACTTTTTGGGCCTTTCCACGTGCTCCAGTCAGAGCTGTCATTATTACCCAATTACAGTGACGCTTCGAATCCCATGGTTTCGTCTGACTGTGCTGTAAGCATGAGCTGTTGTTTTCATTGCTGCAGGTATTTTTATAGTCACTGATTTTGTCAAATTTTCTGCTGTTGTGGTAATTAGTGTTTGTGAACCTGTATCAATAACTTTTTTGAGAATGAAGTAATAAAGGAGAAAAATCAGAAAAGGCTTCCACACAGTTACTAATAATGTTGTAATTCAATGTAGAAAGATTTTACAAAAGTTTTGTTGTTAGTATTCACATAATCTAAGCAATATTACATTTAAGCAATTTACAACTACATTTATCACATATTATTCTGTGATTAAAATTGATAATAAACTAACATGTATATCCATGGAGGAAGGTGACACCATGAGTTATCACACTGAGTGATACCAGTCCTAGTGACACCACTGGTAGGGACAACCCCTCCTTTGGTTCCCCTAGCACAACCATGAGGTCAGAATTTCCCAAAGGCTTTAATCAACACTAAAAATAAAATAAAATTTTGATAAGACAAGAAGCAGAAAAGCAGAGTCCAGGTTTCGTTTCCCTCCATAGCTTCTTCCCCGCCCACCTCCCATGGCAGTTCTTGCCTGAGTCCGGGTCTGCTTTGGTCCCTCGGAAGCTAGTACCACTTCTATGGGCACCCTCCTGATCACCTTCTGCCTTGCCTAGCTCTGGCAGAGGTGTCATCTGACTACCCCTGAAAGGTCTCTTCGACCCCCTCAGCTGTCAGGATCAAGGGCCCACCAGGAGCCTCACGCAGGCCAAAGAACGCACTTCAGCTTTAGGCCTGACAGGACCAAGGTAAATGACAGGAAGTAGCTGGGCCACCATTGGCTCAGCAGTGAGACACACTTCAGCCTTGCAGAATCCTCCCTCCAGCAAATCCTGAAGTGACCTCCAGGGGATTACCCTTCCTCCTTGGTCTGAGGGCTTGCATCTACTCCCCCAGTCCATGTGGTTCACCCTCATTGGATGAAACACTCTGCAATGCTGCTTTCATCAGTCAGGGACCAACCTCCTTCCTGCTGACAGGAGGAAGATCAGATGCCTCAGCTGTACATTACGAAGCCATCATGCCCTGGTCCCCGTCTCATCCCCAGTATCACACCCCACCTTCCCTGTAAGCCCTCAGTGTCACCATGCCACACACATGCCACACTCAGCTCTGCCTTTGCTCTGACTGGAACACCTTTCTTTCACCTGGAACACCCCTATTTGTTGCTCCACCTGTGCAAAGCCTTCCTATCCTCCAACCCTAACAGCCTGTGAAGCCACTTACTGACCCTGCAGCTGTTCCTCTGAACCTTTCTTTAGAGCTGTAAACTGTGTGATCCACCTTGTTCTGTCCCTTCCTTGATGTCTAACCAAACCTATTGCCTGTGCCAGTAATTTACACACATATATTGTTGATTAGGGTATGTATGTGTACTTGTTGTGTTTTTCATTTCCAGAAGCAAAGGACCATATTCTTAACATTTCTTACCATCTTCCCTGTGGCTTATAGCACAAGAAGCGTGCTTAATATATATTCTTTGGGATGAATTTATAATTTTTATGAGTATGTATTAACTAGAATACACCATTCTCTGACTAATGTGAGCATTTATTGTACTATATTCAAGATAACTTCTCAGAAAAACCTCAGACCAGAGATTCACTGATCACTTCAGTCTGAAACAAACATGAAAAATTAGTTTTTCAATCACTCAAAGAGATGGGAGCTTTGACCTCAGAAATCTTCAGCGATGTTGAAAGTTTATGAATTTACATGGAATAATTAAACACCCATCAGTAAGAAGCACACATCTGGAGATGTTTAATCTTTTGGGAAGATGGAGACCCGGGTGATAGAGGAAGCAAATATCCTGGAACATAGAAATAATTAAAAAATATGTAAAAGGAAACTTCCAACTGGTACCAGTTCTCTTGGGCTGCTACCAACTCTGGTGACTTTATGTAGAAGGGGGAGAGGAAGTAGAAATCAAAACCTAAGGCTGCATCTCCATACATGGTGGCAGATCGGATCCCAACTACAAGGGTTGAACCGCTCAGCCGTGTGTGTGTGTGTGCATGCACATGTATGTGTGCACAGAGCCATGCAATTTAACCAACAGATATTCCTGAGTTTCTGCTGACCCCATTGCTTTGGGACACATAGGCTGAATTTAGAGATTTTGAGTTATGTTAGAAATGATTCTGGCTTTTTTTTTTTTTGTCACTGTGGGCATTTCCTTAAAAAAAAAAAAGCTTGATTTTTCTTAACAAAAACACCTGCCTTGGTGTTTCAGTGATATTGCCTCTTAAAAATTAGAGGCAAAGAGACTTGGAGAAACAGTAGACAAAACCAAGTTTTGTTTTAATTTGGCAGGACTTAGGTGTTCTTTCATTTTGTGTAGGGTCTCAAACCATTCTGAACCGGAGGGCAGAGGAGGGGAGGATACCAACCAGAGAAATAAATTGTATTTAGAATTGTGAAACCACCTCTGTGCAAGGATGACAAGGAGTGTGTCCTTGTTGGAAAAAACCTGCTTCTACCCGATGTGTTCTTAAAGGTATGCTCTATTCTACCAAACTTTCAGAGAAGAGTTAACACCACTACTAGTAAAGGTATTTCAAAGCATAGAAAAGGATGAAATACTACCTAACTCATTCTATGAAACCAGCATATCCCTGCTACCAAAACCAGGTACAGACACCACAAAAAAAGAAAATTACAGACCTATATCCCTCATGAACGTAAATGCAAAAATCCTCAACAAAATTCTAGCCAATAGAATTCAACAACATATCAAAAAATAATCCACCACGACCAAGTGGGATTTATACCAGGTATGCAGGGTTGGTTCAATATTAGAAAAACAATTAATGTAAACTACCATATAAATAAAACACAAAAACCACATGATCTTATCAATTGATGCAGAAAAGGCATTTGACAAAGTCCAACACCCATTCATGGTAAAAACTCTCAGCAAAATAGGAATAGAAGGAAAATTCCTCAACATAATACAGGGCGTTTATACAAAGCCAACAGCCAACATCATCCTAAATGGAGAAAGCCTGAAAGCATTTCTCTTGAGAAACCAGCCAAGGATGTCCTTTATCACCACTTTTATTCAACATTGTGTTGGAGGTCCTAGCCAGAGCAATTAGGCTAGACAAAGAAATAAAGGGCATCCGGATTGGCAAGGAAGAAGTAAAATTTATCTGTATTTGCAGATGACATGATCTTATACACAGAAAACCCTAAGAAATCCTCAAGAAAACTACTGAAACTAATAGAAGAGTTCGGCAGAGTTTCAGGTTACGAGATAAACATACAATAATCAGTTGGATTCCTCTACATCAACAAAAAGAACATCGAAGAGGAAATCACCAAATCAATACCATTAACAGTAGCCCCCAAGGAGATAAAATACTGAGGAATAAATCCTACCAAAGATGTAAAAGACCTATACAAAGAAAACTACAAAGTACTACTGCAAGAATCTAAAACGGACCTACGTAAGTGGAAGAACATACCTTGCTCATGGATAGGAAGACTTAACATAGTAAAAATGTCTATTCTACCAAAAGCCATCTATACATACAATGCACTTCCGATCCAAGTTCCAACAACATTTTTTAGTGTGATGGAGAAACAAATCACCAACTTCATATGGAAGGGAAAGAAGCCCCGGATAAGTAAAGCATTACTGAAAAGAAGAAAAAAGTGGGAGGCCTCACTCTACCTTATTTTAGAACATATTATACAGCCACAGTAGTCCAAACAGCCTGGTACTGGTACAACAACAGGCATATAGACCAATGGAACAGAATTGAGAATCCAGATATAAATCCATCCACATATGAGCAGCTGATATTTGACAAAGGCCCAGTGTCAGTTAATTAGGGAAAAGATAGTCTTTTTAACAAGTAGTGCTGGCATAACTGGATATCCATCTGCAAAAAAGTGAAACAGGACTCATACCTCACACCATGCACAGGAACTAACTCAAAATGGATCAAAGTCCTAAACATAAAGACTAAAACGATAAAGATCATGGAAGAAAAAATAGGGACAATGGTAGGAGCCCTAATATAAGGCATAAACAGCATACAAAACATTACTAAAAATGACACAGAGAAACCAGATAACTGGGAGCTCCTAAAAATCAAACACCTGTGCTCATCTAAAGACTTCACGAAAAGAGTAAAAGACCACCTACAGATTGGGAAAGAATTTTCAGTTATGACATCTCCAACCAGCGCATGATCTCTGAAATCTATATGATTCTGTTAAAACTCAACCACAAAAAGACAAACAACCCAATCAAGAAGTGGGCAAAGGATATGAGCACGCACTTCACTAAAGAAGCTATTCAGGCAGCTAACAGATACATGAGAAAATGCTCTCCATCATTAACCATTAGAGAAATGCAAATTAAAACTACGATGAGATTCCATCTTACTCCAACCAGGCTGGCATTAATCCAAAAAACACAAAATAATAAATGTTGGAGAGGCTGCGGAGAGATTGGAACTCTTATACACTGCTGGTGGGAATGTAAAATGGTACAACCACTTTGGAAATCTATCTGGCAATATCTTAAACAGTTAGAAATAGAACTACCATACAACCCAGAAATCCCACTCCTCGGAATATACCCTAGAGAAATAAGAGCCTTCACAGGAACAGATATATGCACACCCATGTTTATTGCAGCTCTGTTTACAATAGCAAAAAGCTGGAAGCAACCAAGGTGTCCATCAACGGATGAATGGTTAAATAAATTGTGGTATATTCACACAATGGAATACTACGCATCGATAAAGAACAGTGACGAATCTGTGAAACATTTCATAACATGGAGGAACCTGGAAGGCATTATGCTGAGTGAAATTAGTCAGAGGCAAAAGGACAAATATTGTATAAGACCACTATTATAAGATCTTGAGAAATAGTATAAACTGAGAAGAACACATACTTTTGTGGTTATGGGGGGGAGGGAGGGAGGGGGGAGAGGGTTATTTACTGATTAGTTAGTAGATGAGAACTACTTTAGGTGAAGGGAAGGACAATACTCAATACACGGAAGGTCAGCTCAAATGGACTGGACCAAAAGCAAAGAAGTTTCCGGGATAAACTGAATGCTTCAAAGGTCAATGGAGCAAGGGCGGGGGTTTGGGGACTGTGGCTTAAGGGGACTTCCAAGTCAATTGGCAAAATAATACTATTATGAAAACATTCTGCATCCCACTTTGAAATGTGGCGTCTGGGGTCCTAAATGCTAACAAGCGGCCATCTAAGATGCATCAATTGGTCTCAACCCACCTGGATCAAAGGAGAATGAAGAACACCAAGGTCACACGACAACTATGAGCCCAAGAGACAGAAAGGGCCACATGAACCAGAGACTTACACATCCTGAGACCAGAAGAACTAGATGGTGCCTGGCCACAACCGATGACTGCCCTGACAGGGAGCACAACAGAGAACCTCTGAGGGAGCAGGAGATCAGTGGGATGCAGACCCCAAATTCTCATAAAAAGACCAGACTTAATGGTCTGACTAAGACTAGAAGAATCCCGGGGGTCATGGCCCCCAAACCTGTCGGCTCAGGACAGGAACCATTCCTGAAGCCAACTCATCAGACATGGATTGGACTGGACAATGGGTTGGAGAGAGATGCTGATGAAGAGTGAGCTACTTGCATCAGGTGGACACTTGAGACTGTGTTGGCATCACCTGTCTGGAGGGGAGATGGGAGGGTAGAGAGGGTTAGAAACTGGCAAAACGGTCATGAGAGACTGGAAGGATGGAGTGGGCTGACTCATTAGGGGGAGAGTAAGTGGGAGTATGTAATAAGGTGTATATAAGTTTATATGTGAGAGACTGGCTTGATTTGTAAACTTTCACCTAAAGCACAATAAAAAGTATTGGGAAAAAAAAAAAGTGTGCTCTGGCCACCACCTGAGGCTTTTGTCTCAAGTCTGTTTCCCTCCATTCCCACCAACCACTGTCATCATTAGTCACTTCATTACGCAGGAGACTCCTAAATCGTCTCATCCTCAGTCTTCCAGGCCCTATTCATTCCTCACCATGTCATTGCCCCCGGGATAAAGACTGAAATCCTTAATGGGGCTCACTAAGCTTTTCGTGACACACCCCTACTTCTGTCTCCAGGCTCACTGCTTCTTGCCTCCACCCGTCCGCCTCGTCCGCCTCACTGTGCTACACTCTAGCTATTTAAAAACACCTGCTTTGAGTTTCAGGAATGTGCCCCATTGTCTCGCCTCCAGTCACTGTTAAGCTATTCCCTTCGGAATGCCTGCTCCCCAGTGCCCTTTCCCTCCTCTCACTTCTCTCCATCCTTCAGTTCTCAGTTCAGACATCGCTTCTGTAGGAAACCCTGCCTGACCACCCCACAGACTGGGCTGGGCCCCCTGGGGTGCTCCCGGAGTAACCCTAGTATAGTGTGTTTGACAATCTGTTTCTCCACTGGGCTCTCTTTGAGGCCTGAGATACCCACTTGTATCTTAGTGCAAGACACATAGAAAATGCATTGTATTTATTGAATGAAATAGTGTGAAATACATGATCAACAGTGAATGGTCTTCTTAACGCAGAAGAGTGGATCAATGCCAGCCCTGAAAGAGGCTGAGGAAGCAGCTAGTCCAGTTGTCACAAACCACTGTGCATCAGAATTACCTGAGGATCTTAAAAAGATACAGCTCCTCAGGCCCTGGAGCCACAGAGGAGTCAGGAAGCTGTACTTGTAAAGCTCCCCAGGAGATTCTGAGGCAGACATTGATTTTTGAGAACCACTGATTTAGTCCAACCTCCTTATTTTACAGATGGGAAGCCTGAGGCCTAGAGAGGTTAAGTGATGTACCCAAGGCTGTCCACCTGGTAGGGCCTGGATGGGCACATAGGTCTTCTGACCTCACTTTGGGCTATAGCAGCCTCAGTCGTTGTGGAGGGCCAGGGGGAGTAGGGTAGAAGACCTTCAAGGGAGATCTGTTGCCCCAGGGAGGTGCTGTCCAGGCACCTCTGCTGTCTGTCCAGATGGTCAGCTCTGTCTCCACCATGCAGTCTAATATATATATATATATATATATATATATATATATATATATATATATATATATATATATATATATATATACAGAAAGAACTCTTTAATCACTTATAACTTTCTGCTGCTTTTCAGAAAAGAAGCGGGCAAAACTACCTGAGCAGCCCACACCCCCTATTCAGGAAGAACCAGAGCCTGTTAGCAATGTCCTACAAGGAGATGACATCCTTGCCTTAGCCATTAAGAAAGAAGACTTGAGGAAGGTAAGGACGAAGTGCAGGGTTTCCTTACTGCCAGAACTTTTCCGTGCTGACCTGTGAGGTCTAGAACATCAACCAAGTCCACTTTCACCACTGGCTCCTTGCTCATAGAGGGAGTGTCTAATGCCATGGAGAAATCCATTGAACACACATACCTTTCACTTCAGCATTTAAAGGAATCTACTCTGTTGTTTTTTGTAACATTTTTGAGATTCATACAGAATCGCAGGGGAAATGAGATGATGAGGTATCTTGTTTCCCACTGAAGCAGGTGCCCTCACGCCCATTCTACAGATGGGAAAATGACTTGAAGGAGCAAAGTTACAGATGGGGATAAAGCCCCTAAATGCCAGCCCCATGGAAGAGTCGATACTTCTCACCAGACATGGAGGCATACAGTGTCATTTTTTTCCTCCAGGATATCACTGAATCTCATGTCTCTTACTCAGGCTTTTCCTTGACAGAACATATGGGCAGAGCTGGGAAACAGATTTGTCAGCCCTCAGGGATTCCACCAAGAATTAGGACGGAGGAGACGGGGTGCTGTTTTTCCTCCTCCAGTCTCAGGTGGAATTCTCTGTTTTGTTTCTTTTTTAGCAACACCTTCCTCGCCCAGAAATGGAAGATAAACCTGCCATTACCCAGAAAGTTATCATCCGTAAACTCAAACCCAAGGACTCTACCAGGAAGGTCTGCCACTTAGTAGCACATCCTGCCACTCCAGATGCAGCCACTAAACCCCTGGACTACTCCGGTATGCTGACCTTGGCCCTGGCGTCCCTTGTCTTGGATGCCAGGTCTTTGAGGCAGGTCTCTATTGCAAGTAACCCCCTTAAAGAGCTTACATCAGTCTTTCTCCTTCCCTCTTCCCCACCCCTTGCCTCAGGCCCTGGAAATAGCATCGATAACAGTGAACAGATCCTGCCACACCACATCTTGGGGAGTCTTCAGGACTTTAAGAGAATTGCACTCGCTCGAGGGAACACCCAGGTTTGTTTGTACAGAGCTGCCTGGGTGAGAAAAGTCACTGGAGTCATTGCAGCCTCGCCACCTGTCAGTCAGACAGGACCAGGGTTAAAGAGACAGTCCAATCTCTGGGCCTTGAGTCCAAGATAAGTGACTCTCCCCATGAAATAGCTGGATGTTTTAGTTGCAAGTCATAGAAACCACTCACTCTAAGCTGACTTCAGTTGAAGGGGGAAAGGTTTACTCTAAGGACACAGAGGTGCCTCATGGAACCCAAAGACCAGGGCGCATCTGGCTCCGAGCAGACTGCACCTAGGAGAGCCTCAGGCTCAGGGCTGCGCTCCCTCCTCTCCCTGTGCTCCTCTGTGCACCGGCTTCATTTACCTTTCCCTGAAGACAGGCCAGCTCTCCTCGGTCCACGTGGTGGTTTAGGGGCCAGTGGGTGAAGGGGTTAATTAGCATCAGTTGTGAGGGGAAGAGACACATTAAAAGCTGTTGAGTACAATCTTAGAACAAAGGTTCCCATTCTGGGGAAGATGGGACAGACAGCAGCTCCCAAGCCCTCTGGCTCTGTGATTTGTCCTCTGTACTTGCTACTCTGGGGTCCTGGAGAAGAAGGGTTCTCAGTGGGAGCAGCAGGGATGTCGGGCTCATGAAATCTCTGCTCCTTTGCCAGTTCAGTGCCTTCTCAGCACCCTCCATGCACCCACGTTGTACTTTTCAGCTGGCTGAGCTGATACACACCTCACCCTGTCTGATGGCCCTCATCTCAGCGAAAGAAGAGCCAAAGCAAAAGAAACCCAAAGCAGAGAAGGAACATCTCTGGGTCCCACCCCCTCAGCACAACTTTCTGAAAAACTGGCGGCGCAACATCACCCTGCGGAAGAAGCAGCAGGAAGCCCTCAGTGGTAAGCAAAGCAGACAGACTGCCCGCCTGGTCTCCAGTTGGCATCGAGGCTCTGCTGTTTTTCTTTCTCCCCACACCTGTCCAGAGTCTGGACTCAGGCTGACGCAGATGGAGTTTGTGCCATTTATTCCTAAGTGCTTCCTGCTTTTAAGCCTTAAACCAAAAAACCCATTGCTGTCAAGTCGATGCTGTCAAGTCAAGTCGACTCATAATGACCCTATAGGACAGGTGGAACTGCCCTATAGGGTTTCCAAGGAGTGACTGGTAGATTCCAACTGCTGACCTTTTGGTTAGCAGCTGAGCTCTTATCCACTGTGCTCTTAATAGTGGGTCCTAAAACCTGCCCAGTAAGTGGGTGCTCGGGCGCCTGCTTATGCTGGTTTGGTGGAGGGGCTGCATCCTTGGCTCACTGTTTCTAGAACACCTGAAGAAGCCAGTCAGCGAGCTACTGATGCACACCGGGGAGACCTACAGACAGATCCAGGAGGAGCGGGAGCTCATTGATCGTGCCCTTCCTACACAGCATGATGGGAAGGTAGGGAGAGCCTCTCCCCAGCGCCTGTCAGGAGGGGTCTGAACAAAGGAATGGTGTGTCTCAGGTTGCACAGTTGGGGAGAATATCTATCCATTGCAAAGCATTGTAATGCCCTCAGGCCTTTACTAAAAGATATCGTTGATCCCATTATTGGGTACTTGGGGACTGGTTGGAGTCCTGGGTGGAGCAGTTAAGTGATTGGCAGCCAACTGAAAGGCTGGAGGTTGGGGTCCACCTAGAGGCTCCTCAAAAGAAAGGCCTGGCAGTCTTCTTCCAAAAAATCAGCCATTGAAAACCCTATGGAGCACAGTTGTATTGTGACACACATGGGTTTGCCATGAGTTGGAATCAACTTGACAGGAAGTGGTTTGGTTTGTTTTTTGAGGGGAGAGGGGGTGGAGATGGGCCAATTAAGTCATTCAGCCTGAGGAGGAAAATGTCATAGGTCCTGAATTATTAGAATGATCTTAGCACCTGTCTCCTAAGAGCTCAGACTCCAGCTGTTGCATTCTCCAGGACACCATATTGTGTTGTGGTATCTCAGTGCAGTGCCTGTACCAACCCACGCCATCTTCCCAGGGGCAGGTAAAGGTTACAACAGGGCATCCTGAAAACAAGAAAGCACACGCTTCCCTTCTGCCAGGAATTCTTCAGTGATGGCCATGATGAGTTCCCCAGACGGGGAATCTGCAGTCAGGATGCTTGTCCTCCCAGACTGCCCACCAGCACCTCCCCAAGGTGTCAGGATGACCTGACTCTCCTCTGTTCCTCCTTGCCAGTGCTGTGAGGAGAGCAGCGGGTTCTGGAATCGACTGGAATATGTGGGAGATGAAATGACAGGTCTGATCATGACGAAGACGAAAATTCAGCGTGGCCTCATGGAACCAATCACTCACATCAGGAAGCCCCAGTCCATCCGGGAGGAGATGGGTGAGGAGCAGGGTATCTTGTGGCTGGCCTAGGAGGGGGGACTGTGTGGTCATAACCCGCACGGCTGGTGCGAGACAAACCTGGGATCAAATCCTGGTTCAGTCATTTACATCCGTGTGGCCTTAGGCAAGTCACGTAACTTTTCTGAGTTCCAGTTTCCTCTTCAGTAAAACGGTGATAGAAGTGGTATAAGAAACAGAGCAGGGGTGTCGGCTGTGGAGCCACGCTGTCTAGTACGGCAGCCGTGAGCCACGAGTAAGCTACCGAGCCCCTGAGATGTGACTGGTCTGAACTGGGATGTGCTGTTAGTGCGAAATACACACTGGGCTCCAAAGATTAGGTTGAAAAGAAGTCTATTTTATTAATAGTTTTTATATTGATTACATGTTGAAATGATATGTTGGGTTAAATAAATTGTATTATTAAAATCAATTCCACCTCTTTCTACTTTTTTTAAATGTGGCTACTAGAACATTTTCAGTTACATGAGTGGCTTGCTTCTGTGGCTTGCATGTTTCTATTGGGCAGCATGGCTTTTGAGCCCGCCAGACTGCCTGGGTTCAGATCCCAGCTGCATTGGGTTTGTGACCAGAAGCAAGTTATTTCACCTCTCTGAACCTCAGTTTCCCCATCTGTAAATCCTTACAGGGTTGTGAGAGGGTTAAATGAGACATCATAAATATTAAGAGGTCCTACCCCGTAGTAGGAGCCCTGGTGGTATCGTGGTTAAGAGTTATGGCTGCTAACTAAAAGGTGAGCAGTTCGAATCCACCAGCTGCTCCTTAGAAACCCTATGGGGCAGTTCTGCCCTGTCCTATAGGGTTGCTGTGAGTTGGGGTTTTTTTTTTTTTTTTTACCGTATGGTACCCACTCAGTAAAAGGTAGCTGCTATTGTTAGTATTATTGCAATGCCAAGATTTGGCTCTGCGGAAGCCAGTTTTGCAGGAGTCCTGTGTGGTACTGCCGAGGTCTGGGGTAGGACTGGAGTCCAGTGGCCACAGGGAAGTCGTATTTTCAGCCTTCCCAGAAATGGTGCTGGGGTGGGCACACTCAGAGCCCTCAAGAAGTGGTGGGAAACGGGCAAGACAGCAGCCTTCGCTGAGGGTCCTCGGACCTTGCTGTAGGATTACCAGCCCAGAAAGATGCTTGGTACCGCTACACCTGGGATCGGAGTCTGTTTCTGATCTACCGACGCAAGGAGCTGCAGAGCCTCCTGGCCGAGCTGGATTTTAGCCAGCAGGTTGGTAATGCCCCAAGCCCGTCTGAAGCTCCTTTGGGTGGTCCCTGTCTTCAGTTGGCTAATCTTTCCTTTCTGGTCTCTCTGAGGATATTGATGGCCTGGAGGTGGTGGGAAAAGGGCAGCCTTTCTCATCTGTTACGGTGGAAGACTATACACCGTTTGAAAGTACCCAGGAAAGCTCCTCTGAAGACACAGTGAGCTTGTGAGTCAGGCCTGGGTCCTAAGGAGAGAGGCTGAGAGTGTGTGGCTTCCCCCAGCATCCCAAGTATTAAAGAACAGGCTGCCTTCCCGAAATCAGGGTGCCTCCATCCCGTCCTCTCTCTGGTGGCTGCCACCTCCTCTTCTAGCCCATCCCAGCACCTGTGCTAGCATTTCTCTTCCCATCTGCTCCTTTCCAGCAACCAGCTGCTAGTGGGGATTTCCTGGACATTCCTTTGCTATTAAATGGGATACCTCCAGACTCTCCCACTGCTGTACATAGTGAATGGCTCTGTCACCAGGACTTGAAGAGTCACTGGATTTCTAAGAACCTCCCACCAAAAGGAATGGGTCAGGAGGAATCTAGGCTGGAGTGGAGCTGATTGCATTCCACTAGAGTGCAGAGCTGGTCTCTTCTCAGACTTCCTGGCAGCCATTTCTGTGGGTTCCATGTGGCATGACTGTGGCAGCTTCAAGGAAAACAAGTCATTGGTTTCTCTTACAGAGACGTAATGGCCAATTACCCTGATGTGACCCTCATGCCTATTCTTGGCCCTTCCCTACTGTTCTGTGGGAAGCCAGCTTGCTGGATCAGAGGCAGTAACCCACAGGACAAGGTAAAACAGTCTTCACCCTCACCCTCCTGCTGGAAGGGCTTCCTTGTGGGTGCAGTCCCAAGGTGACTGTAGCATTCACAAAGAGTCTGTTTGGTCTCCTGTTTGCCTTTTTATCTGGTCACATGTTTAGCAACACTAACTCGAATAAGAATAAAATCACAAGGCTGAGAAGGGAGTGTCATAAGCTATTCAGTTTGTACCTAGCCGCCAAGCATGTAAATAAACCATCCCAAACAGGTATCACTTCAAGAAGGTTCTAGAATAGACCTTCCGATGCTAGAAGCAAAAATGTTCATTGGATATAAAGTCTGTTTTATCTTGTCTTTTTACTATTGATGGCAACCTCAGAGACAGCCACTATCATGGCATGGTGGCACTCTATCTGAGGATGGCTAGGTTCTGGAGGCCCGGGACACGGAACTTTCAGTGTTAAAACTGGGAAAGTCCTAGGCAAAAAGGGATAAGTTGGTCACCCTAGACCAGGGCCCCCAGCAAAGACATTTCTCATACTTCCTCCTTCCCCAGAGCCAGATCGGAATTGCTGCCCGCTTGACCTTTGAAACCCTAGAAGGAGAGAAAACATCTTCAGAACTCACCGTGGTCAATAACGGCACAGTGGCCATTTGGTACCACTGGCGGCGGCAGTCCCAGCTGCAGTCTTTCCAAGACCTGAGGAGAAACAGGATGCAGCGGTTTTACTTTAACAACCGGGCAGGTACCTAGGAGAAGCTGCTGTACTCACCAGGTCCTGGCTGGAGCTGGTTTTGTCCTCAATGTCTGCGAGAAGCTGAAGTCTAGTCAATGCCCAGCTCCTATAAGTTTGAGTCCCTCTTACCCCTCAGCCCCTCCTATTTCTCCTGTGAAAGTCTGTAATTGCCTAGCTGTTCCTGTCTGTTGGGCAAAGGGTAGAACTCTTGAGAACTCAAAGAGGCTAGCCACTTGGGAGCAGAAACACATAGTCTAGGGGTTCAGTTACCTGTATGCACAGGCCTGGGGCCAGGATGATGAATTGTCCCTACTTGCCTGGGACTTTCACAGTTTTGGCACTGAAAGCCAGGCACCTCAGGAAACCCCTCAGTCCTGGTTACCCTCCCTGGGTCTCAGTTAAATGTATATGCATTTGCTTGGGGCTCAGTTAACTTTATACATGCAGGCTTGGGGCTCAGCTAGCTTGTATTCATTAGAAACCTCTGACTTTCTGCCCCTCTCAGGAGTGATTCTGCCTGGAGAAACTAAAAAATTTACCTTCTTCTTCAAGTCTCTGAATGCTGGGATCTTCAGGGAATCTTGGGAGTTTAGAACTCACCCTACCCTCTTAGGAGGTGCCGTCTTGCAGGTCAATCTCCACGCAATCTCCATGACCCAGGATATTTTTAAGGATGAGAGGCAGGTACTGGAGGTAAGGGACCCAGGATCTTTCACCCATGGACACCCATGGCAGTGTGGCAGGGATCTTACTCTCCCAAGCCAAGAGATGAATTGCCACTTTTCACAAACAGGCAACAACTCTTGCCCAACAAACGCTTCCCAGGGCTTTGTGATGTGAACGATGGGTGGGCAGGCAAGGTGGGGGCAGCTTTTGGCCCCACCATGCATGGGGCCCCACTGAGTTGAAAAGAAATGAGACTGAGCCTTAAGATGCAGGCCTCGTGAAAGTACTTATTTGAATCGAAATAGAATGAAGGACCCTTCATACCAGGAGTTGCATTTAACTGGCAAGACTTCCAACCCAAACCAAACCAGAGAGAACAGTATACATAGTGGGGCATGTCTACCCCCATTCTATTTAGTAAGCTGACCCCTTGGAGAGAGTAGAGGGAGGCCTGGGAACATGCTGTCTCCCAGTTAGCTGCACAGTGTGCCCATCTTGTGTTCAGTGGGGCTCTGTGGAAAACTGTGTTTCCTAATTCATTGTGGCCCCCAAACACATGCCAACTACTTCAGCTGGGGCTCAGCCAGCAGTGATCAAAGGTAATTTTGACAACATGTCATTTCTGCTTTTTTCACTGACTTTAGGACCTAACACTCATGTGAGCTACCCCTCTGTGTGTTTCTGTGACACCGACTGTGCAGCCAAGCCAGACAGGATGTTACCACCGCTCTCGGCAGTGTTCAGACTGCTTCCCCTTCTTCCTCATCTGGGGAAATGCTGTGTAACCTCCTGGTCCGATGCAGGAGCACCCTCTTCTCTGGGACGGGCCCCTCCTCTGCATCCTTTTCCTCCTCTTTTAGAAAACAAGGATGCTTGGAGAGACATAGAGGTTTTTTGAGTCTGGGAGTAGGGGCATGTGTATATGAGAGAGAGAAATGGCAGGGACTCAAATCCGAGGTGGCACAAAGTCCTGAGGGACCTAGCTTCCCTCAAGGATATAATATGGGTTTTGAAAGCCTGGGCTGCCATCTTCTCTTTTCCAGCGTAAGCTGGCTGCCCATGAAGCCATCACCATTGTGGAGAGTGTGCTGCAGGACCTGCTGAGGGGGATCCTGACCCCTGAGCGCACGCCATCACCTGTGGACGCCTATCTCACGGAAGAGGACCTGTTCCACCACAAGAATCCTCGGGTACAGGCCCTACCTCAGCCTCCGCCCCACGTGCACACCTGGATCATGGGAATAGCAAACGCTTCTATGTGCCAGGGCTGTTCTGAGCCTCTTAAATGAGTAACTTGCTTTCTCCTCACAGCAGCCCTGTGAGATGGGCACTATTGGTATTCTTACTTTACTTTGAGGAAACTGAGGCACAGAGAGGTTAAGGAGTTTCCCGAGATAACTCAGCTAGTAAGTGGATGCTCAATGAGAACAGAGCTTCTCAAATTCCTTCATTCAAACTCAATCTTATTTGGAGGGCCTAATGTAAAAAAATACAAAAGCCTTAAATTGGAGATGCTTGGGTGAAAGGGAAGCGGGGAGCCCCTCTGGCCACAGCTGCTGCTGCTAGCTCCTTCCCCACCTCCTCCCTCAGTGTTCTTGAGAGAGGAAACTAGAGCAGGCTGGCTTGGGCCCCAGGTGCCCCACTCCTGGCCTCCCCTCATGTATCTTCCCTTGCCTCTGCTTCAGCTGCATTACCAGCACCAAGTGGTGCAAAACCTGCACGAACTGTGGCACCAGTACATGACCCCGCCCCCCAAAGCTGAGGAGGCCAGGCCAGGCGAGGAGGAGCAGCCCAGCACCAGGGCCCAGGCCACCCCGGCCCAGTCATCACATATGGAGAAGGGCTTCGTGAACTCAGATCTCTCGGCACACATGAAGGGCCCAGTACCAGAAGCCCAACTGTCCCGGTCTGAGAGTGAGGCCCATGGGGACTCCCGAGATTCCTCAGTGACCCAGAAGTCTGGAGGGGTGACTAAGCTTCCTCAGCGGAAGAGCATCATGGAGGAGATCCTGGTAGAGGAAAGCCTAGACTTGAAGAGCACCAAGAGCCCTTGGGAGCTGGAGAGCCTTCCCTTGCTCAAGTGGAACCTCTGCTTGGAAGACTTCAGAAAGGTGCTTCCCTGACCCCAGCAGGGGTTGGTGGAGACTGCTTCTGCCCTGAACAAATAGCTAGAGCCCCAGTGGTCCCTTTCAGCCCCGTGAGCAAAGAAACAAAACCTTCTGATAACCCAAAGAGAGTAGTTCCTTGGTATAGGAAGGGTAACCTCTTGACCCTGGCAAACCGTGGACAAGGGGTTCATGGGAACAGATTTCTAAGGCTCCCACAGAAGGTATCCCAGACAGACTGTCCATGGCTGCAGCCCCTCCTGGTTCATGTTCCCCTGACCCGCACCCCATACACCATGCCTGTCACTAAAGGGCACAGGAACCCTTGGTGTCCTGGGCAGAGCAGTTGCCCATGGTGCCTGTGACCCTGCCAGGCAGTGATGACCCTCCCTGAGGAGAGCCAGCAAGAAGACGCCCTAATCAGACTCAACAGAGGGGCTCTGGAGCTGTGCCAGGAGCAGAGGCCGCTGCAGTCTGACTTCCTGTACCAGACTTGGTAGGTGCCCCCACCAAGAGAGCCTGTCCCTTCCACCTCCCCTTTGTGGCATCTGGCCAGAAGCCCAGGA
The DNA here is from genome assembly GCF_024166365.1 of Elephas maximus indicus. Classification (NCBI taxonomy): domain Eukaryota; kingdom Metazoa; phylum Chordata; class Mammalia; order Proboscidea; family Elephantidae; genus Elephas; species Elephas maximus. Next base: position 43,167,804 of record NC_064837.1, on the reverse strand, counting down.
CAGCCAGTCCCAGAGCAGGGCTCCCCTGGATCTCAGGTTGCTAAAAGATGCTGCAAATATTCCATGCCCTGGTATCTGCTGGAGTAGCTCTTGCTGCTGCCTGCTTCTCTCTGGGGAGCAATCACAGCTGGGTAAATACGTTGTCGTCTTTTTTTTTTTTTTGTCCTTCTTTCCCTGTTCCTTTTCAATGAGCAGAGGAATGAAAGAAGAGAAACCAAAGGGCTTCACTTTTCTGTTGTCAGCCTTCCCCACTGCCTGTGTGGAGCCTGCTTGGATAGGCTGAGGGACCTTTTACGAGGCCCTCTAAGTACAGCCCTGGGAGCCTTATGCTAGAAATCCCATGGGTGGCTTAGCCCTCCAGTGGAGCTGGACTGAAGTCGGAGTTTAGACTGCATTCATGGGCAACTCCTAACCCCAGTCTTGGGCCACTTTTCCTTGGCTGTGGCCTACGGAAGCCATGCCTGTCACTAGAGGACATAGAGACCCTTGGTGTCCTGAAGAAATGCAAGAGGGCCCCAGCAGTGGAAGTATCTGAGCACTTGCAGGGCCGCGGGTGAGCACTCGGCTGGTCAGGAGCATGACGCTTCCATGGGAGCTCCTGGTACCAGCATCTCTGACAGGCGGGATCTGAGCCTCTGTAGGTTCAAGGCCAAATGAGGGCTAATGGCTCTTCTCACATATGTCTTGTCTTGCCCTCTAGTTTGCAGCTGTGGCGGGATGTGATTGATAGTCTGGTGAGCTACTCCCTGTGGCTGAGGGCTCTGCTGGGCCTGCCTGAGAAGGAGACCACTTACCTGGATGTGCCAGATGAACAAGGTCAGACATGGCACAGCCACGCTCCACGTCATCTTCCACACCCCTCTGCCTGGCCTTCCTCCCCTGCTCCCTGGTCACCTCAGCTATTTATTTGTGCCCCTGTGGTGGGACCTCCACTTAGCTGAGCTGATAGAGGAGGCCCCTGCTACCCTTCTTCTATCTGCTGGCAGGCTTTGGGAGCCAGGAACTACCTTCGAGATCACCTCAGTTCAGTTCCCTCATCGTATATGTTGAGTCCCAGCCAGGGCAAATGACTTACCCACCTCATACATGGCAGGGTGGCAGGGCTGGGACTAGAACCTGGGTCTGGCTGCCTGACCAGGCCCCTTCACCTGTTCCACAGTCCTGCTCCACAAGGTCACACCACCTGAACAAGGGGCTCAAGGAAAGGAGCTCCCCTCAGAGTGGGCTCAGTTCCCAGTCTGTAGGAATTCCTCAAAGCCGCTAAGAGCAGCTGGCAGGGCCCAGGGCTCTTACCCTCTGCACCCCTCGTCTCCTGCCCTTGGTATGCTTGTGGCCTCATCTAGGGCACAGAGTGCCACGTTGTCTTCAACTCAACTCCTGTAGATCAGAAATCACCTCCCATCATGGAAGTGAAAGCGACTGCTGGGAGAGTGGGAAAGGAGGACCGGAAAGGGGGATCCCAGGAAAAGCGGCAACTAGGAATCAAAGACAAAGAGGATAAAAAAGGAGCCAAGTTGCCAGGGAAAGAGGCATGCTAGGAGATGGCCCCGGGACTGGGAAGGGCTGGGCGACGGCGGGAGGGCCTTGGAGGGCCTTGTGGACGGTGGGCAGTAGCAAAAATTGTTGCCCCGGCTCTCCCAGTGAGCTAGCTGCTGAGAATGCCTTGGACCTTGGGTGCCACTGAAGGCTGCACATGTCTCTCTCTCTCCAAGCAGGACCGTGCAAACAGCAAGAAGCAGAAAGCAAAGGATGACAAGAAATTAATGAAATCTGTGAGTCGGGAAAGGCTTTCCTTGGAGGATCCTGTCCCTGACAGTGTCATCCCTTCCCAAGAACCAATAGACCCCCTGGTCATGGAGAAATACATGCACAGGCTGCATATCGAGGTGAGGGGAAAGCCCAGCAGTCAGCCCTCACCTGGTTCACACCTGCCCTGCACATTCCCTTCCTCACTCATTCACTGTGTTTACTCCACCATCGATGAGCATAAGCACCTTACATGAGTGATTGAAGCAGAGCTGCCCTTGTGAAGGGCATCCTAATGTGGAAGACAGACCACATCAATAAGTAACTTATCTGGTATGCTAATTGATAAGCACTGTGGAAAAGGGAAAGGTAGGGCAGGGTCAGGGCAATGGGGAAAGCTCGGGTAGGGGCAGGGGCAAGAGTAGATCCCATTGAGAAGGTGACATTGAGTAAAGACTTAAAGGAAGGTGAGGAGTGGCCCTGTGGACATCCCAGGAAGAGTGCTGTAGGCAGAGGAGAGAGTGGACCAGCATGTCTGGAGGGGCAGGAGCAAGGGAGGAGGAGGCAAGCAGAGAGGTCCTGGGGGCAGGCCATGTAGGTCATTGTAGGCCATTGTTAGGACTTTGGGTTTTTCTCTGAGTTGAGAAGCAACACCAAGTTTTGACTAAAGGAGTGACATGGTCTGACTTAGTCTTTAAGAGATCACAGTGGCTGATGTTTGGAAACAAGACTGTGGGAACAGAGTGGAAGTCCTTCTCTTTCTGCTCCTTTCTCTTCCTCTCCATATTAGGTCCATCTGGGCAGATGTGTTTCTTAGGAGAACACCACGTAGGGTGGATTTCCATCAATAGTAAAGGTTTGGAAACTCTGGAGAGAGACTTTTGTATGGACATGAACTATTCCTAAGTAACAGGTCCTTAGAGATCCACCCAGGTGTTTTTGTTGATACTGTGGTTGTTTTATTGTTGTTGTTTGAAGGGGGGTGGTCCACAAAGCTCTGCCCACTATGTTAAGGGTCTAAAGGTGGTGCTTTGTCTACCTGTGTTGCATCTGGCTGGTTAGCTATGATTGGAGTGATGCTCCTGATCTCATTGGATCAGAAGCTCCACTTGCTGCTGGTGACATCACTGAGATTTCTGAAGGCTGATGGGGTCTAGAAAGTAATTAAAGGGCTCTGAGGACCCATAGGGTAGACTCTCCCTTGACTCTTTGCAATTAAGGATCAACTTGCCTAGGCTTGCGTGGTCCAGCCCTTTTGCAGCACACAGACTCAGAGACCTTTCAGTACATGGATCTGGGATCTTACAGGAAGAGAAGTTGGCCTCCAGGAAAGGTAGTGCTGGAGCTGAGCCGAAGCCCACCTGAGGGGCTAAGTGGGCACTGTTCTCTGGTCTCCCATCTGTAGGCTCTAATGTCCCCATAGGTTAAAGGAGCATGGCGCAGGATCACCCCCCAGTCTGGTTTGAAAAATAAAATTATTTGCAAAAACAAGTGTTCTACAGAAATATAACTTTGGTTTTTGCCCCACTCCAGCTGTTCTCTCACGGGGGTAGCTGTGTCCACTCTCATAGCATAGTTGATGCTCCCTTGTGTACATGTTGTCCGCAGAGAGAACCTTTGCCTGTGATGTGGGTCCTGTTCTTTCAGGTCTATGGGCTGCTGGACATCCTGGTGACTGACATGATGGTCCTGGCAGACGACCTTGGCCCCATGAAGAATGTTGAGGACCGTTTCTATCTCTGAAACTGAATCGCACGTCCCAAGCAGCCTCTGGGAGCCAGTTAACAGACAAATCAATAAAGAACCTTTAGTTTTCTGCCATTTCCATTGTGCCTTTGTGTCTTGGATGTTGGATTTTGATGAGCTTAATTCATGACCTAGGTCCTCCCTTGTCCTACCCTGTCCTCAGACTCCCCCTCCAGTTCCTGAAGCCATCCAGCAGGAGGGGATATGTGGGAGGATGGGCAGAATAGCAAGTTGGTGGCAGGACAAGGAATTAGGTGTAGGACAGAGAGCGTCACCCCTCATAATCTCCGCTTCTGGCCCTCCTGGGCCCACATTTTCGGGTCATGCTTCTTGTAGTCATGTTTTCCCGAGGCATCATCACCAAGTACAGAGAGAGACTAGGAGGATTAGACCCCCAGGATCTGGCTCCCTGAGATCCACCTACTTCAGCTGGGTCCAGGGACCCTGTCCTAGTCCCTGAGAGTTATGCCCACCACACCTCCTAAACCCTGAAGGCCCTTGTCCTCAGCAGGAGGTTAATCTTCCCATGGTGCACTGGGTGGGTCTGTCTTAGCCCTCTCCCCATGTCGATTCATGGTCTTCTGGGAACTTTTTTTTTTTTTTCCTTAAAAACAGCCACTGGACTTCATCTCTCTCCCCTGCTCAGAGAAGCTGTAGCAGTGAGAGATGTCTCTTGGAAAGAAAGGTGCTGTGTCGTCTCAAATTCGGTACCATATTGCTCTTTTGTTGGTAATAATCATTCTGGGCCGGACTTCCACAATTTGAAGACCATGTGCTGATGGTGCAGAGAAGGCGTGGGCTGGAGGACTGGGGGCGCTGCCCCCAGGCCGGAAGCAAGCCCCTTGGGCTTGCATTTGGTGTTCTGATCAGGACCTCAAGGACCTCAAGCAGCTTCCAGTTGAGACCCAGGAAAAGGATGTTTGAAGAGGGCAGGATGCTCAGTCCTTGTGTGTGGAGAGGCAGAATCTGGGACCATGAGAGGGGGTTGTGCTCACAAGAAAGTGGCAACTCCACCAAAGAGCCAGTGCCAGGAAATGGTCTTGCCCTCTCCTTCAAAGTCCTCCTGGCCCAGAGGAGGAAGGGCAGGGTGGGGTGGGTGTGCAATCCCCCCACCCAGCTGGCCCTGTTCCTCTTGGGGAGGCAGGGGAAGGGTTAACCTACCGCAGGGTGGGGGTAGGTCACCAGCACTAGCCCTGATCCAGCTTCCGGACACAGCCAGCAGGCAGGCATCCCACCTCTAAAGGCACCGCCTGCCTGGCCAGCAGGAAGGGGTTAACACGCCTGCGCTCCCTCCTGTGTCCTGTTACTGCTGAGGCAGACCTGCCCGGCCAGCCGAGCAACTTTCCTCTGTGCAGCCAGCCAGCTGGCCGGCCGCACGGCTCCGAGGCAAGCAGGCAGGAGGCAGAGCTGCTGCCCTTCCACGGGGTCTGCGCCTCCTGGGAGTGGGTGGGTCTCCAGGACGAGGGGCCGTGGTGGATGGCTCTGGAGACACTGCTTCCGAGGAGGCTGTGCCATTCCCCTGCCGCACAAGTCGGAGGGTCACTGCAGAGGCCGCTCGGGGCCCCAGGGCTGGGGCCAGGGGAGCCTGCACCAGAGGTAAGCTTGGCCTTGTACCCTCCTAGGTGTCGGTGGGGCCCCAAGTGGAAGGTGAGGGCAAAGAGTGGGATGAGGGTTTAATTTCCCTCCCAGGTGTCAGGGAGAGAGGGGGGCAGGGCTGGAGAAGTATCTTGCCTGCTGTCCCGCCCTCCCTGCGGCCCCCAGGAAGGAAGATGGGAGGGTGCTCCCCATGCTCGGACTGGTGTTTTTGCCGATTCTCCCCACCCCCTGGGAAGCAAAGACTTGTGCACGTCTCTGCAGACCCCTCATCCCCAGCCCCTGATGCACTTCTGGCCTCAGGGTAGCCCTCAGCCCACTGCAGTGCCCGCAGGACACAGCTACCCCGGGGCTGATGAAGTTGATAGAAACTTAGTGCGCACTCCCCTATCCCTCCAGCAGCAAGAAGCCAGTGAGTTTGGGCACCGCTGCTCTTGGTGTAGTGATTAGGTGCTACGGCTGCTAACCAAAAGGTCGGCAGTTCAAATCCACCAGGTCTCCTTGGAAACTCTATGGGGCAGTTCTACTCTGTCCTATAGGGTTGCTATGAGTCAGAATTGACTCGACGGCACTGGGTTTTGGTTTTGGGCTCTGCCCACTGCTCATGCTGGACCTGACAGGGGTGCAGGGGCTGGAGCCCTTCTTAGCAGGGGGGGGTTCAGGCTGGTGGGGGAACACATGGACTTTGGAGAAACTTGTGCACTTGGCTGGACAGATCTAGCTTCTTTTCATCTCCCCGAGCCCCCACTTTGGGGATGCCATCTGCTTTCTTAGTCTTAACTTTCAGGGTATTCATCCAGGTTCCCCAGCCCTGCGGGCTCTGAGAAGAGCAATGCCCAAAGTTCTCCATGGTACACTATTTAGGAGAGCAGATACTCTGTGCCAGGACCCTCCTCTGATGCCATCCCACCCTCTGCTGGTCCTGGATCCTCCCCACCCTACCCCCCCTCCTCTGCCCCAACCCTCCTGCCTCCTGCCTTGCCCTCTCCCTCCATCTCTGAACTGGCTTCTCAGGCATTGCCTACGGTGTCCTTTCCTCCACCTGACAGGTCTGGCTCAAGGTCACTGCAGTAATTCCATACCCGCTGCTGGGGCTGCTGCCGCCACCACCGCCGCCTTATCAGCTGCTGGGTTTCTTTTTCACCCCCTTTTATTTCTGGGCATATTGTGTTCGATAAAACCCTTTGCTGTAACACCGCTGGCAGCGCTCCCAGCCGTTCCCTCCGTGTTCCTTCCTTCCTTCCTTCCTCCCTCCCCTCCGTGCTCCCTGGTCTTATCCTACCCCCTCTTCCTCCCTACCTTGTCCCTGCAAGCTTCAGGGGAAGGAGGTGTTTCCGACCTCCCCCTCCCCCAGCTCTGGCAGAGGTGGGCCAAGAAGGCACCTCTGTGCCCATTTTGTGGGAAAAAGGGCAAGGCAGGGCTGCTGAGCCCACCCTGATGCCCCCTCCCACTAAGACCCGAGCCCCAGCCCCAGCCCAGGCCAGGCAGGAGGGTGAGCGCAGCTGGGGCCCACGTAGGGCCCCTGATGGAGTCATGAGGCCTGACTGGTTCTGCTGGTCTCAGTGGCCAGCCCTAGGAGAGGTGTGTGCACTAGGGCAGGTTGTATGCACAATTACTTCCCATTTTGACTCTGCCACCCGCCAGGCTGCCAGGTGGGGGGGAGGTGAAGACAGGTCTGAGTCACTAGCGAGGAGGAGGGCAGGAGTTAAATGAGTGGTGGCGTGGCACACCCACAGAAGGCCTACCACCAGCCGGACAGACAGAAAGACAGCAGCCAGAAGGTAGGCACAGCTTCAGCCAGGCACTCTTCACCCACCCCATTTCCCTCAGGGTCCCAGTCTCTTGGAGGGTGTCCTCCCCGGCACCTGGGCCCCAGTGAAACCTGCCAAGGCCTGCGGGGCCACTTTGAACTGAGCTCAGGGCTGGTTCCTTTAAGCCGCCAGGTTGGCAGCTGGGGACGAGGAAGAGTGGAGCTGGGAGGAGGTGTTAGAGAGCTTGGGTGGGGGGCAGACAAACTCCTCCTGCCTGATTCCTGCCTTCTGGTAGCCTGGGGACCAGCTGGGCACAGCGAGGCTGAGGAAGGAGGGCAGAGTGGAGAGGTGACATCTCATTGGGCATCTGGGGGAGTCATGGTGAGGTGGAGGCTTTGTAGATTGTGTATACGGGTGTGAGTACGTATGTATTTGTGTATATGAGTGTGTTGAGACTGTGTATGTGTGTTGAGCTGGTGTGTGAATGTATGTTTTTGAGTGTGTGTGAGTTAGTGTATGAATGTCTGTGTATGAATGTGTGTGTGTGTGAGAGTGTGTGTGTGCCCCCACACCCGTATCAGTGCTAGAGAGGTGGCGGTGGCAGGGAGGTGCCCATTTTGTTTCTGGTGGGGCTTGGGAGACCTTCCTCTCTGCCTTGGGCATGTGTATACTTTCTGAGATGGCTTGGTCCTGTGGCTGTGGGGAGGGTGATGGGCTGGCCCTAACCCTCTCCTCAGCTGGGGCATCAGAGGTCTGCCGCATGCCCAGGCTGGCCCTGCTCTCAGGAAACTTACATTCTGGGTGAGAAGGTTGGACTGAGACATTAAAACAATCAGATACATTAATTACAAAACTGAGTGACACTGACAGTAAGTATTTGATTAGTCTTCTGGAGACCTAGGTGTCAGGCCACCTACACACTGTGCAACAGTAGGCAGGTCATGTCCCTCTCTGGCCTCAGCGTTCTCATGTGTACAGTAGGGGTGGCTAGAATGTCTCTTGGAGAGTCGGCCTTCCCCAAATGCTCCTTTATCTTTTGCCTGTGGCCCAGCTCCCAGTATCCTCCAGAGCTTCCCTTCCCCATCTTGCTGGTTCACTCCTCCTTACCCTTCCCTTCGGATCCCAGCCCAGCCATCACCTCCTCTGGGGAGTCTTCCCTGATTTCCTAGCTGGGTATTCCTGTGCTGCTTCGCACTCCCACACTGCACTGTGATTGTCTGTTACCATTCCAACCAGACATGGGTGGGCCAGGGCTTGTGCTCTGTGCCTGGCTCAGAGACGGCCCCCAGGAAATAGGTGTTGGATGAATTAAACTACAAAAATTCACAATCAGAGGAGAGGAAAGTGATACCGAGAAGCTGGAAAAGATAGGCCTTAAGCTAGATCCTGACAGAAATGGAAAAGCCAATCGGAAGCCAGGCCAGTGGGCATTCCTGGAGGTCACGTGCTGGGGTTAACCCTGGCCCCTCACTTACCAGCTGTGTGATCTTGTGTGATCATTTAATACTTCTCTGAGCTTCACTTTCCCTGTATCTGGGAATGGAAATAATAATAATGGCATCAGAAGTGCCTGCTGAAGGCTGTTCCTGGCAATGGGGACACTCTGCCTGGCCTGATTAAGCTAGGGGTTGAGTGACCATCGAGGCAGGCCATTGCCCCTGAATCCCAGACCTTCTCTTCCTCAGATCCATGTGGAACCCAAGGACGCCACTTCCTTGTTGAGAGCACGGCGGCCCCTCCTTTGAGACCGTGACCTTGCGACGGTGGCCCTCAGCCCTCCACCTTCGGCTGGGGAGGGGGCCACCCATCTGCAAAACCCAGGCCATGACGACCTCAGCGCTGCGGCGCCAGGTGAAGAATATCGTGCACAACTACTCTGAGGCAGAGATCAAGGTGCGTGAGGCCACCAGCAACGACCCATGGGGACCACCCAGCTCACTCATGTCAGAGATTGCTGACCTGACCTTTAACACGGTGGCCTTGTCCGAGGTCATGGGCATGCTATGGCGGCGGCTCAACGACAGTGGCAAGAATTGGCGGCACGTGTACAAGGCACTGACGCTGCTGGACTACCTGCTCAAGACGGGCTCCGAGCGCGTGGCCCACCAGTGCCGGGAGAACCTCTACACCATCCAGACACTCAAGGACTTTCAGTACATTGACCGTGATGGAAAGGACCAGGGCGTCAACGTGCGCGAGAAGGTCAAGCAGGTGATGGCGCTGCTCAAGGATGAGGAGCGCCTGCGGCAGGAACGCACCCAGGCCCTCAAGACAAAGGAGCGCTTGGCACTGGAGGGCATGAGTGTCGGCAGTGGGCAGCTGAGCTTCAGCCGCCGCCACGGCGATGACTACGGCCACTCGCGTGGGTCCCCATCCTCCTACAACTGTGAGTGAGCTGCTGGGGTGTGGACAGGGATAGAGGGGTGGCTGAGTTCTAGTCCTGGCCCTGCAACCCTGAGCCACAGATAACAATACCTACCTCAAGCGGTTGTTATGAGGATTCAGTGAGGTGAGGAGTGTAACGTGCAAGGCACAATGCCCTGCACATAGTAGGTGCTCAACAAGCCCGCTAAAATAAGTTAGCTCTCTGGTATAGTGGCGTAGTGGTAGCAGTATTGGCTTTGGCATCAAGTAGCACTCCTTATCCTGCCCTTGACAAATTGAGTGATCTCGGCAACCAGCCCTCTGAGCCTCAGTGTCCTCATCTGTGAAGTGGGGATCATCTTACCTCCCCTGCCTGGCTGACGTGAGAATTAAATGGGATGGCCTGGGAACACCTCAGCCTTGTGCCACACACAGCACATTGCGTGCGCTGTCAGCGCATTCCCCTTCAGCCCCTCCCACTCAAGGGGGCTGCTCTTGAAAACGGGGGCAGCTGCCAAGCAGCTCTTGTCTCTCTTCTTCAGCAGTGGGGTCTTCCCTGGTCTAAGGAATATGTGGGAATGGCCCTCCCTTTCATAAAGCCCTTGACAGTTTGCTGAGGGCTTGGAGGGCCATGACCTTGTTTGTTTGAGGCCTCCCATCCTCTGACCCCCTTGGACAGAAGCAGGAAGGGACCCAGGTTCAAGTCTCACTGCAGGACCCCGGGCCAGGTGTCCCTCTGAGCTGTTTGCACATCTGTTAAAGAGGGATTGGAATCTTTACCCTGCAGGTGGAGCAAAAACCTTACAGAAAGTGCATAGCACTTTGCCTGGCCCATTGGAGCCCTTGACTGCCTTCACCCTTCCCCCTCAGTTCCCCCCACCAAACCTCAACTTCTAACAGGCAGCTGTTGGGACTCCTCTAGGGGGCTGTGGGAGCCCGTGGGTACCACTGTGGTCACAGAGCCCTGATATGTTGCAGCCTCCTCTTCATCCCCCCGCTACACCTCCGACCTGGAGCAGGCCCGGCCCCAGACGTCAGGAGAAGAGGAACTGCAGCTGCAGCTGGCCCTGGCCATGAGCCGTGAGGAGGCTGAGAAGGTGAGGTCCCCTCCTGGAACAGCCCAGGAGGCACTGAAGCTGGGTCAGGGCAAGAAGAGATGCCTTGACTCCTAGGCTCCCCCACTCTGGGCCCAAAGCCCCAGTCCTGCTCCCAAAGGCAGCCCAGGACCTGTGTCCTGGGTTTGTCCCAGGTGGAGACTACCTCACTGCCTCCAAGCCTGAGCTGGAAAGGGCAGTGAGCATGTCGTGGGCTGGAAGAACATGTTGTCATGTGGGCCTGCTACCATCTCACAGTGGGGGAGGAGTGAGTGTGCTAACAGATGTATTCCTAGAAGACATAGGGGTATGCTGACACACCCCCATCAGCTGCTCCCGAAGGCCCCATGTCTTGTTCTTTTGCGGGGTGCAGAGACAAGCCCCCTGATATCTTCTCTCCCATTACCTTTGTGGAAGCAGCTGGGCCTCACAGCAGGGCCAGAAGAAAAGGCTCAATCCTTCTGATTTTTAAACTGCATCTCAGATCCAGACAGGAAGAAGGCCACACCCGCATTGCTGTCTGGGGGTGGATGGTCCACCCCCTTACTTGGGCATTTCTGTCTCTCCAGCCCCCTTATCTGGGGCTGGGCTATGCTGCCCATTGGCCCAGGGGTGAAAACACTGGGCCAAGTTCACCACTTTCTTCCTCCGTAGCAGCCGGTCCCCCCGGCCTCCCACAGGGATGAGGACCTGCAGCTGCAGCTGGCTCTGCGCCTTAGCCAGCAGGAGCACGAGAAGGTAGTGGCTGAGCCACCTGGGCTGCCGGTATTGGTGCTGGTGGAGGTGCTACCCAGGCCCTAGCCAGGCTCCTCTCGCTTCACCTGGTGGGCTTCACCTGGTGCTCCTTGCTGTTCCTCTTGGCACCTGGTCCTAGCCTCTTGGCCTCCCACCTTGCATTCTCTTGACTCTAGCCTCCAGTGCTCTGGTCTCTCAAGCTCAGCCTGGGCCACTCATGCTCTCCTTGCTCCTCTTCTGCAGGAGGTGAGGTCTTGGCGAGGAGATGACTCCCTCATGGCCAATGGTGCAGGGGCTGCAGTCTGCCATCGGGAAGACCGAGAGCCCCAGAGAGAAGACAGAAAGGAGGAGGAGCAGCTGAAAACCAGCCAGGTAGGGAGTGGGCTTGGGTGCAGGGGCTAGATAGGTCCTGGAAGATGAATTAATATTTTTAATAAGTATAGAACAGGGCTTGGCATGAACACTATTAAAGTGTTCATTAACTGAAAATGGGAGTGGAGGGAGTGTAGCAGCCCCCAGTCTCATCCTGCATGGGTGGTAACTGGCTGATGGCAAAGTGGGATGCAAAGAATCCTGACCCAAGATCCGTGGGTTTGCTGCTGCTAACTCCCTTTATGACTGGAGCAAGTCACTGTCTTGGCCTCAGTTTCCTCCTCCACATAATGGGCATATTGGATAGTTCCAGCTGACATTCTAGGATTATGTAATGCTATGGATCAAGATTGGGGATGGGCTCAGGCACCTCGTGCTGAAAACATCTTGGGTTTATATACATACTTTCTGGGAGGGTGAAGTGGGGGCTTCTGGGAGCAAGGACACCCTCCAAAGTTGTCCGTGCTATCCTGGGGTAAATCTGTCCCTCTCTGATCCATGCTTACTGTGACCCAATTTCTCCCGGACACTGACCTAGGGAGGTAGAATTGTCATAAAATCTGTCTTCTCCCTCACTGCCCACTTCTGAGGACGGGGGCGGGGAGGGGGGGTGGGGCACAACAGCTGAGGAAGGGGTCAGCAGGGCTGGGGTCTATCCCAGCTCTGCCTCTCCCTGGATGAGTGACTTCAGGCAAATTGCTTCCTCTCTCTGGGCCTCAACTGGGTCATCTGTAAAATGGGCGTTACTCTTGCCCTACCTACCTCACAGGACTGTTGAGAAAATCAGGCACTAAATGGATGAGAAAGCAGTTTACAAAGTGGAAGACACTGTACAAAGGTGAAGGAGCATTAATATACGTTTGTGGAATGAATAAAGGAGAGAATGAGCTGGAGTTAGGCTGACAGGTCAGGGCCTGCCCTCCCTCCGGGTCCCACCCATTTCTGAGCCATGCTGCCTCTCCCCTCCACAGTCCTCCATCCTGGACTTGGCCGACATCTTTGTACCTGCCCCGGGCCCACCCTCCACACACTGCTCTGCTGACCCATGGGACATCCCAGGTGGGCATGCAGGGCTGCAAGAAGCTCCCACGCTGGCCTCAGAGAGCCTCTTCCTTCCCAGCCACTTGTCAGCACCACCTCCCCATAGCTGAGGGCCACTGGGCAAGTCCCTTACCTCCCTGAGTCTCGGCTTCTCTGTGATATGGGGTAGTAGTGATGGCTGGGGGAGCCTGCTTGAAGAGCCCAGCTCATGCAGAAATCAGAAAATGTTTTCTTGTTGCCCTCTCTCTCTTCCTGGCTTTCCTTACTGGGAAGGTAGCCTGAGTTGCCCATGACTGAGCACCCAGGCTCCTGAGACAACTTGCTGAGTATGGCCTCCAGCTGGTTGGATGGTTCTGAGTCAGCATCTCACCTGTGAAGTGGGCCCCATAGTGTCCCAACTTGGGATGGGTAACTGGGAAAGGGCCCTGAAAGGGCATAAGAGTGCACACGGGGTCATGTCTGTGCCATCCTGTTTCAGGTCTCAGGCCAAACACAGAGCCCAGCGGCTCCTCCTGGGGGCCTTCTGCAGACCCCTGGTCTCCAGTCCCCTCAGGAAATGCCCTGTCCCGAAGCCAGCCCTGGGACTTGCTCCCTACTCTCTCCTCCTCTGAGCCCTGGGGCCGGACCCCAGTGCTGCCTGCTAGACCCCCCACCACAGACTCCTGGGCGCTGAACTTCCCCCACCACAAACTCCCCACCACTGGGGCTGATCCTTGGGGGGATCCTATGGAGACTTCCAACACACCTGGTAAGTGGAGGAACAAGGCGTGTGGGTTAGGGGCTAGGGCACTTCTGGGTACCCCTCCCTCTAGTGCCAAGATGCAAGCATACCCTGCCTGTGTTGAGAAGCAGGCCACTTCTCTGGAAAGGGGTCAGATGGTACGTGAACTTCTTGCCATCTCTCTCTCCTTCCTTGGCCAGCTCTAGGTGGTACTTCAACCCTCAACCTATTTGCCAAACCTCCAGAATCCACAGAGACCAAGGAGAGGCTAGAGGGTGCCCAGGCCCTGCCCTCTGGGAAGCCCAGCAGCCCTGTGGGTAAGCAGGAGGTGGGGTGCATTGAAATCTCAGGAAGTGGGGGAGCCCACCCAAAGCTGCCCTCTGCTTTCTTCCTTCCACACCCTTGGCCAGTCTCTCTCTCCATCAGTGAGCTCTGCCATTGCTATTCCAGAGCTGGACCTGTTTGGAGACCCCGTCCCTAGTTCCAAGCAAAACGGCTTGAAGGAGCCAGATGCTTTTGACCTGGATGTGCTGGGGGAAGCGCTGACCCAGCCTAGCAAGGAAGTCCGCGCCTGCCGGACTCCTGAGTCCTTCCTGGGCCCCTCGGCCTCTTCCTTGGTCAACCTTGACTCGTTGGTCAAGGCACCCCAGGCTGCAAAGACCCAGAACCCCTTCCTGACAGGTAGGACACTCCTCGTCCCTCCTAGGGCCTCAACACTGGGGGCCCCTCCTCTCCTCTGCCCCGGAGAACGTAGCCCCTGCCTCTCTCTAACCCCCCAGATCTTACAACCCTCCCCTCTCCTCCCTGTTTCGGGCCCTGTCTCCCAGCCTGCTCCAAGCCCCTCACCCACTCTCCTTCCGCAGGTCTCAGTGCTCCACCCCCCACCAACCCGTTCGGCGGGGGCGAACGGGGCTGGCCGACCCTGAAGCAGGTGCGCACCGGGTCGCCAGTGCTGGGCCTAGCCGTGGGCGGGCCCGTCGAGGCGCCCCTGGGCTCCATGACCTACAGCGCCTCCCTGCCCCTCCCGCTCAGCAGCGTGCCGGCCGGCGTGACCCTCCCCGCCTCGGTCAGCGTCTTCCCGCAGGCCGGCGCCTTCTCGCCGCCGCCCGCGAGCCTGCCGCCGCCGCTGCTGCCCACGTCGGCCTCCAGCGGACCGCTGAACCCGCCCCCTCAGGCGGGCACCAACCCTTTCCTTTGAGCGTCGCCCCGCCCCCAGGCGTCCGGCGCATGCGCGCGAGGTCCCTCGGGCCGCAGCTGCGGCGGGGTCCCCCCCTCCCCGGGGATGCAGCGCGGCGAGGCTGCAACCCGGCCCATCACCGCGGGAAGCGGGAACAGGCTGCTACTCGCCCCGGTGCCGTCGCGGAGCCCTGCGATTGTGCTCGTTCAACACTGATCGAAGCTTCGGCAGACCACTTGCAGCTCCTGAAGCTAGAGCCTGGCGATTTCCCGGGGGCTGAGACCACGCCCTCGTAATAAAGACTGGAACCCCGGTCCTCAGCTCTCACAAAGTGGACTTTTTGTGGGGCGTGGCGGCGGGGTCTGGACCCCCGCGCCATCAGCGGCTGCGATGGAAACAACTACTTAGCAATGTGGGTGCTAAAGTGCTCCCACTTCCTTTACAGCCGCTCTCAACCACCCCCCATCTCCATCTCGGCCTGGCATCTTCTCTTCCAGGTGTTCTTCAGACCCTCATTTATTCCGTCATTTCGTTCATTTATCACACACGGGCTCCCGGGACAATTTAACAGCAAAGAACCATCGCCAGCATTTATTGCGCATTGGTTATGTGCTAAGCACTTTAGGCAGATTATTTCATTCAATCCTTAGGACTGGCTACGAGGCTACATAATTTGTGGAGCCCCAGTGCAAAGTGAAAATGTGGGGCTCCTTGTTAAAAAATGAGTACGGATTTCAAAATGGCGTCTGCAGAGCAGCAAACCAAGCGTTGGGTCCTCCCAAGCGTGGGGACTGCGTGATTGTCCAGGTCTCTCACCCATGTGGCCGTCCTGAAACCATTTTACAGTTGAGGAAGCCTAGGCCCAGAGAGGTTAAGTGGTATGTCAAAAGTCACAAAGCTAGCAGAGCAAGGCCGGGATTCAGAGTCAGACAGTCTGGCTCCGCAGCCCGCAGCAACCTAGGCTGGGCCCCAGAATTAATTCAGCACATATTGACTGGCTGCTGGGGACAAAATGCTGGGCTGGCCTGGGAGGGATCCAAGAGTTGCTAAATTCATGCCCTCCGGTAGCTCCTAGAGCAGTTGGGCAGACAAGCTAGGGGCACGTCATACAGCTGCAGCACCAGCCAGGTGCGGCAGGGGGTGGTTATCAACTTTGTTTTACTGAGTCACTTTAAATCCGTTTACCAGGGCCGGCAAGAAACTCAATCTCAGGCATCCTGAGGGAGTCTGACCCCTCCTGGGGCTTCTGTGGGACCTGGGAATCAAGGGTGGGGGCAGGGCCTGGCTCCTCCTCCTGAGGACCACAATGATCAGTCCTTTTCTACTTAGTGCTCCCTGACCACTGGACACTGATGTGTCCTCAGCGCTCAGGGGGTGGTCCCACAGGCAACCTTCTAGCAGCCCTTACCCCCTTCTAGGATGATTCGGACAAACAGGCCTTCCATAGTACAGAGACACCAAAGTGGGGGTGGGAGGACTGAGACCTTTGGGAACACAAAGTGGCTCTACTCCTTGAAATGAAGGTGGGGAAGGAGCTGCTTTGGTGTTTGCGAAACGGTGTCCTACTGTGACTGTTACACCTACTTGGGAGTCAGATCAACAGAGTTCAAAAGTCTGCCTCACATTTTGAACTTAATAACTACGTAGTAATAAGTGGTTATACTCTCTGACCTTGAGTAAATTACTTAACCCCTCTGTGTGTGTGCCTCCTTTTCCTTACTTGTCAATGGAAATGAGTTACTTCCTTACAAGGTTGCTGTGTGGGTCCTCCCAGGCCAGTGTTCCTTTGGCCCCAGGCCCACCCTCTTCAGAGACTGACCAGGAGCAATGAACCTGTCATGCCCATCATTCTGGTTTTGCCAGGAAGTGCCCAGAGTCCCGCCCTCTTATGTCCTTTGACACACCAAATCCGAGGGCTGTTTCTTGGTCTCTGACCTAGTCCTTTCCTCCTCCTGACCTGGGCTCTCCTCTTCTAAACTGGCTTTCCAGAGGACACTGCTTCCCCAAAGACTCCCATGGGGTGCTGTTTTGTCTCCCACAGAGAAAAGGTTGGTAGCCTTGCTCCCATAGCTACTTCAAGACCATCTTCCTCTTGTAAAAATCCTTCCCCCTTGGCCGGTGCCACTGGGTTCTCCTGCCTTCTCCCTGCCTGGGGCTGCCACTCCACCTCATTCTTGGGGTGCTTCGATCTTGGATCAGTCTTCTCACCCAGGTCTTGCCTCAATCCCATGTGACTCCATTATCCAAAGGGTGGCCTTGCCTCCCCTTGACCTCAGCCACCCTCACCCAAGGTCCACACGTTAGGGCTTGGTCATCACCCCAAATTCCTCCACATTCAAGTAGGCTTCCTGTTCTCTGATCTTGATCTCATTCCTTTCAGCTGGAGTAGACTCCTTGGATGCACCCACCAGGCCCTCTGGCCTGCTGACTCCTCCACCTCCACCTCCACCCCCACCACGCTCTCAGAAACTGCACAATATCAATTATCTCCCCCTGATGTCTTTATTCCCATTCTCTTAACTGAATCCTTCTCACCAATATTTATCATAATTACCTTCATCCATCTTGGAAGTATCTTTCCATCTTTCCCCCTCACATAAAGCACCCATCCCACCGCTCTATTTCCTCTTTTCTTCCCCTTACTCGTCAGTCCACTCCAATTCAGCTCCATTCTCACCCTGACCTCTGAAACAACATTCACCAAACCCATCAATGGCTGCCATGTTGTTAAAGCCAGTGGACCTTTTTCTGTGCTATCTTAGTTGGCTTCTCAGGAATCTTTGACTGTGTGGACAAACCCTCTCTCTAGGTCTGGGACACCACCCTCTCCCAGTTGTCCCTTTACCATGCTGGCCATTCCCTCTCTGTGTCTTTTGCAGGTTCACTCTTGATTTCCTCAAGCCTGAGCCCGAGCCTGAGCCCTCTTCTCTTCTTTCTCCCTGGACAGTTTCATCCATGCCCACATCATCTCCACACTGACAACCCCTGATTTCTCTCTCCTGCCAACTTCTCCTCTGTGCTCCAAAGCCTGGTCATCTCCATGTATATGTCTCTAAGGCATCTTAAACTCCATGTCCAAAACTGATTTCATGAGCCCCCATCTGGGTTTCTCCCTGTGCCTTCTCCTCAGTAAATGGCCCCAGCACCCTGTCCTACAAGCTCCACCCAGAAAATCATCCTCGATACTTCCCTTTCTCTCACCCTCAATCCTGGCGATTTTTCCTCCTCAGTGGGCCTCCAGTCCTTCCTCTTCTATCTCCACATCCACCACCCTGGTGCAGGCCTTCACTATCTTCCCTGGGTCCTGCTATGGCTTCCTAATCCCTTCTGCGTCCTCTCTTGGCCCATTCCAAACCTTTCTCCACTGGGCAGACAGAAGGATTGTTCCAAAATGCAGACCAACCTAGTCACTCCTCTGCCTAAAGCCCTTCAACAGCTTCCTTCTGCTCTCATCAAGAATCAAACCTCCTTCCTACAGTTCACAAGTCCCTCCAAGGCCTGGTCCCTGTCCTCCTCCCAAATCTCCTAACCTCATCTACTACCTCTCTTCCCTTGCTTTCTGTCCTCCAGCCATGCCAGCCTTCAGCAGTTCCTCAGCCCAGACGCCCTGTCATGCCACAGGGCCTTTGCACATGCTGTTTCTCCTGCTTCCCCAGCACTTCTTCAACTGTCTGCTCCCATTCTTCTGTGGCTACTCACATGTGATTTCTTCAGGGAGGCCTTCCCCCCTTGTCCCTCCCACCAGATCAGGCCCCTTGTTATACTTACTCATGACACTTCTCAGAGTGGGCGGTTGTACATTTATTTGTATGACTGTTAGATGAGCTTCTGCCTCCCTCGCCAGACTGTGAGCAACATGAGGGCAGAAGCCTTGTCTCTCTTTGCCCGCTATTGTATACACAGTGCCTAGCAGAGTGTCTGGCAGGCACTCAATAAATATTGGCTGAATGTAACAAATGAGACAAGTGTGTCAAGTATACAAATGAAACAAAACAAAAAAACCTGTTTTTGTGGAAATGATTCCAACTCATGGTGGTGACCCCATGTGTTACAAAGAAGAACTCCTCTACAGGGTTTTCTTGGCTGTAATCTTTACGGAAACAGATGGCCAGGCCTTTTTGCCACTGGGTGGGTTTGAACCACCAGCCTTTAAATTAGTAGTCAAGCACAGACTGTTTGCACCACGCAAGGCCCGACAGTGAAGTACACAGTACTAAATGTTTTCTTATCATTTGTATTCAGAAAGGCGTCCTGGAGAGGGCAGGACTTGGGCAGGACCTTGAGATGGGGAGGCTGAGCAAAGGCAATGCTCTCTAGATGGGTGGGCCTGGCCAGAAGGCTAGAGCCTCCTTTCTTCTTTGAAAACGGGCAAGCGTTAGACGAGACGAGGTAGGCTCTCACATTCCACGCCCTTAGAATCCCCACAGTCCTCCATGTTTCCCTCACTGAGAGTCATTCTCACACAGACAGAGGTTTAGGTCCAGCAGTACCCAACTTAATTTTGTGCACATGTCCGGATCCTCTCAAGCTCTGACAGTCCAGCCTGCAACCCCGCGCGCAGCCATCGGGAGGCGCTCGGAGATCAGCCACGCGGCCCCGAATCCCTGTGAAGACCCGCCCGCGGCTCTGTCGGTGCCCGGCTCCGCCCCTCGCAGTCTCACTCCCTCCTTCCAGTCCGCGGAGGCCGGCCCTCAGCCCCGAATAGCCATGCTGGGTGCGCGGGCCTGTTTGCGCCACGGCCTCCTGCTACCCGGCGCCCGGCCAGGCCTCTCCGCGAGCCGCAGGTACGGGCTGGCGAGTGGGCTCCTGCGGCGTGCCCTGCGCTTGCGGGACCCCGCGGCCAGTCGTCCGGGCCCTGTCTCTAGTGCCTGCCCCCAGATCACCCCTGCATGCCCAGTTCTCCCCCCACTGCGCTCTGGTCTGCTCCCGCGATGGGGTCTGGCTGTAACGTTCTCTTCCCTCCTTTTCCCTCCCTTCCCGCCTCCTCAGGCCGCAGGGCAAGCTCCTCAGGGACTTTGTTCCGACACCACCTCCAGGAAGCCTTCCCAGAACCCCAAGGCTGATCCCAGGGCCCTTCTCTAACAGCAGCCTGAGCTGGGCCAGACAGTCCTATTGCTGCATGGACCTGTCATTATTTAGATCTGTCCCACAGCGCCAGCCTCCCAGGCTGGTTCCTGAGATCAGGACCATGTCTGATTCAGTGTCCTGGGGGTCTGGCATAGGACCTGGCCCACACAAGTGCCCAGTGGATGAGTGTTGAATGAAGGAGCCCCCTTGTTTGTTTTCCTCTGATTGCCCTTAGCCTAGTCTAGCCCCAGAACCAACCTTTCTTGGCCTGTCCAGCCACCAGCGGCAGGAACCTTCCTGGTCAGATTATACACCAGGAATACCAGAAAGCCACCTCCGTCCCAGCTGCCCTGGGGAGGGGCCAGGTAGGGGGAGGGAAGGGAGCTCCCAAGGACCATTCTGTCCATTATGACCCGCCCTGACCTCACAGTCATCATCCTTCCCACCACCAGGTGCAGAGGTTGGGGGGAGACTAACCTGGCACGGAGCTCCCAATGAGCCACCTCTCCTCACCCCCCCAAAAACACAAGGGGGAGCATAAAGGCCACGGTCTCCCCCGTGGTTCAGAAAGGTGGGTTAGGATGGGGGTTCCAGGAAGGGTTGCCAGAAGGCTGGGTGAGGTGGAGTGGAGTTCTGGGGTAGGCCTGGGAGAAGATGAGTGGGGGCCCCTCACCTGCTTGCCCCATCTGCTCATGCCAGGGGTAGCTCCTCCCGGGACAAGGACCGAAGTGCAACGGTCACTAGTTCTGTGCCCATGCCTGCTGGAGGGAAGGGCAGCCGGCCTAGCTGCCCCCCGTCCATACCGCAGAGAGCCCCTAACCGCCTCGTCAACGAGAAGTCACCATACCTGCTGCAGCATGCCTACAACCCAGTGGACTGGTGAGTACCTCTCCCAATTCGATGCCCCCGACTCAAAGCAACTGAGGTCTCAGCTCCCTCCTAGACTCGCTAGGCTAGTGACTGATGCCCCACCCTTCTGGGCCTAGGTACCCCTGGGGACAGGAAGCCTTCGACAAGGCCAGGAAAGAAAACAAGCCAATTTTCCTCTCAGGTAATGCGCACACCTTCCTAGGACGGGGGAGGGGGCCAGTGAATGGGGTAGGGCCCTCTGGTCCTGGGGGGCTCCCAGGAAACTAGAGATCAGAGCCTCTTCAGTCCAGCTGGGCCCCCTTGGCTGACCCCCTGCGGACCCATCACTGGTTCTCTGACCCCTTCCTTGGCCCTATTCCAGTGGGGTACTCCACCTGCCACTGGTGCCACATGATGGAGGAGGAGTCCTTCCAGAACGAGGAGATTGGCCGCCTGCTCAGTGAGGACTTCGTCAGTGTGAAGGTGGACAGGGAGGAGCGGCCGGATGTCGACAAAGTGTACATGACCTTCGTGCAGGTGAGCGTCTTCCTGTGGGAGTTGCGGGGGTGTGTTGCCCCAGTGCTGGGGATGCTCACCCTTGCCCTCTCTCCACCAGGCCACCAGCAGCGGTGGGGGCTGGCCCATGAGTGTGTGGCTGACTCCCAACCTCCAGCCCTTTGTAGGGGGCACGTATTTCCCCCCTGAGGATGGCTTGACCCGAGTTGGCTTCCGCACGGTGTTGCTCCGAATACGGGACCAGGTGGGCATGCATGGCAGGGGCTGGGGGCGCCAGGGCTGAGTGAACAAGGAGCTTGCACCCTGTGCTCACTCCCAGGTCTCTCCCGCCTCCTACAGTGGAAACAGAACAGGAACACCCTTTTAGAAAACAGCCAGCGTGTCACAGCAGCCCTGCTGGCCCGGTCGGAGATCAGCATGGGCGACCGCCAGCTGCCGCCCTCTGCTGCCACCATGAACAGCCGCTGCTTCCAGCAGCTGGATGAGGGCTACGACGAGGAGTATGGTGGCTTCGCTGAGGCCCCCAAGTTCCCCACGCCGGGTCAGTGCCCCCCTCCATGCCCTAACCCCGGCCTGGCTAATTACCTTCTGATTCTTGTCCTGATCAGTGAGCTTCTGACCCCTGGCTTGGTCGTTAACCTGATTGGACAGTGACCTCCTTACATTAGCCTGTCAGTGGCCTTCTGGTCCTCTAGCTAGCTGATGAAGATCTGCCTTCTGGTCTCAACAGTGTATGTTTTACCCTGACCTGGATAATGATCTCTGACTCCAGGTCTAGTCAGTGACACTCTAACTGTGGGCTGGCTTATGATTCCTGTGTTCTGGTCTGGTCAGTGTCTTTCTGACCCCTTGTTGGCCAATGCTATTTTGACCTGTGGCTTGGGCAGTGATCTTCTGTCCTCTGCGTTGACCACATACTTCCTGACCCCCAGCCTATCCAGAGAACTCCTAACCCCAATCTGGCCAAAGGCCTCCTGACTCCTCAGACTTCACTCCCCACCCCGCCACCCCCCATTCTCTCACCTGTGTGCTTTCGGCACCCCACAGTGATCCTGAGCTTCCTCTTCTCCTACTGGCTCAGCCATCGAATAACCCAGGATGGCTCTCGGGCCCAGCAGATGGCCTTGCATACCCTGAAAATGATGGCCAACGGGGGCATCCGGGACCATGTGGGGCAGGTGAGAGGGGCCGGGTATTCCCTGGAGGGGGCATTAGGAGGCACTGGGATGGGGGAAAAAGCTGGGATCAGCTTTCAGCTCCGTGTCCCACCTGGCACAGGGCTTTCACCGCTACTCCACGGACCGCCAGTGGCTCGTCCCCCACTTTGAGAAGATGCTGTATGACCAGGCACAGCTTGCGGTGGCCTATTCGCAGGCTTTCCAGGTGACCCCATACCCCAGCCCAGAGCAAAGTCTCCCATACCTCAGCTTGTCCACCTAATCCTGGCTGTCCCTCCCAAGGCCTTTCTAGCAACTGCTGGCTCCCTTATAACTTCAACTCCTAATTCCCTTCCATAAGCCTCCTGTCCAGGCTTCCTTCCCTCACCTTCCTGGGAGAATGTTGGACGCCCCCACCCCATGCTATGCCGTGTTCTTAGGCTTCCCCAGTGACCTCTGTTTATACCCTCCTTCCTTTCCCCTCAGATTTCTGGTGACGAATTCTACTCCGACGTTGCCAAAGGTATCCTGCAGTATGTGTCCAGGAGCCTGAGTCACCGGGTGTGTGTCCTCCAGAGGCAGGGGGTCTGGCTATGGAGGGGGTCAGGGCCTCCACTCCCTTTAGGACTGGGGCCAGCCAACTCTCCCCTCCCCGTAGTCTGGAGGCTTCTACAGTGCAGAGGACGCGGACTCACCCCCAGAGCGGGGCATGCGGCCGAAAGAGGGTGCTTTCTATTTGTGGACAGTCAAGGAGATCCAGCAGCTCCTCCCCGAGCCTGTGCTGGGTGCCAGTGAGCCGCTGACCTCCGGCCAGCTCCTCACGAAGCACTACGGGCTCACAGAGGCAGGCAATATCAGCCCCAACCAGGTGAGGGCTTCTGGGGACACGGGAGGTGTCCTGAAGCCAGACAAGCTTGTAGACTCCCTAAGCCTAAGACAAGGGCTGTTTTCTCCAGGACCCCAAGGGGGAGCTGCAGGGCCAGAACGTGCTCAACGTCCGGTACTCGCTGGAGCTGACCGCTGCCCGCTTTGGCTTGGACGTGGAGGCTGTACGGACCTTGCTCAATTTGGGGCTAGAGAAGCTCTTCCAGGTCCGGAAACATCGACCAAGGCCACACCTGGACTCCAAGATGTTGGCTGCCTGGAACGGTAGGGTGGCCATGTCTGAGGCCTGATCCTGTTTGTAGAATTACTCTTCACAAGCCCCTTTTGTATGTCAGGCACCTGCTAAGTGGTAGTTTCTCCTTCGTTAGGTGTATCATCCCCAATTTATAGATGAGCAAACCCAAAGTCACGCAGGTAGTGAGTAGCAGGGCCTGGGAGGGGGTTGGGGTAGATATACCTGGAGGCCCCCAACCAGCTTCCCACAACCATCAGTCTCTCCTCCCTCCAGGGCTGATGGTGTCTGGCTACGCAGTGACCGGGGCTGTCCTGGGCATGGACAGGCTTATCAACTGTGCCATCAATGGTGCCAAGTTCCTGAAGCGGCACATGTTTGACGTGGCCACTGGCCGCCTGATGCGGACCTGCTACGCGGGCTCTGGGGGGACAGTGGAGCACAGGTGGGGGGCCAGGCAGACAGGGAGGGCTTGTCTCCCTGCGCTCCCCCCTCCAACCTCTGCCCCTGTCCTCCACTCTGAGTAGCCTCTAATGCTGGCCCTGTCATCTACTCACCATGCTGTGAGTTCTTAACCTCCCTAGGTATGTTTGCTTATCCAGGAAGCGGGCTAATGGTACCCACCTGAGAGGTAGATTTTGCCGGTTAAGTGAAATAATGCATGAAAAAGCCCCTTCTGTGAAAGCCCCTCTGTCCCCCGGGCCTGTCCCCAGCCTCCTTCAATGCCTCTCCCCGCAGCGACCCGCCCTGCTGGGGCTTCTTGGAGGACTACGCCTTCGTGGTACGGGGCCTGCTGGACCTGTACGAAGCCTCTCAGGAGAGCGCGTGGCTCGAGTGGGCTCTGCGGCTGCAGGACACTCAGGACAGGCTCTTCTGGGACTCCCGTGGTGGCGGCTACTTCTGCAGTGAGGCTGAGCTGGGGGCTGGCCTGCCTCTGCGCCTGAAGGACGGTCAGTGGGGAAGTGGGATAGAAGGGTTGGCCTGGGGTCCTGAACCCATCTGAGGCTTGGTTTTCCCAGGGGCCTTAAGTGCAGTATGGGGGTGAAGAGCTGGCGTGGGCTGGGCTGGGCTGGGCTGGGCCGTCCTAGGTTCATGTCCCACCTCCATCACTTATCAACTGGGTGACTTGGGGCTGGTCTCACACGTCTCTGAGATTCAGTTTCTTAATTTGTAAAACGGAGCCAACATTGGTACTACCTCACAGGGTTGATGGAAAGATCAGTTTACCTAATCCGTGCTTACGCTTAGCACAGTAACTGGTATGGATTCATGTGTTGGTGTGCAAGACCGATGTGATCCATGCTCTCATGAAGCTTGTGGTGTAGTAGGGGAGACAGCTAATAAACAGTAATGCTTCATGCAAAAATGCACGCACAAATGTGCAGTAAAAATTGTGGTGAGTACCACAAAAATGTACGAACCCTCTAGCCGGGCCCCCATCCCCTTACTTTCCACAGTAACACTTACTGTCACCCAACGTGTCTTTACTTGGCTGTTGCTAATGGTCTCTCTCCCCTCATTCCAATATATGCTTCTGGGGAGCAGCCCTTTCTGTCTACTATGTCCCCAGGGTCTAGAGCAGGCCTGGCACAATAAATATTAGCTGCGTGGAGGAAAGGGCCTTGAGAGAAACATTAGAGGGGCCAATCAGATGGGGGAAGCCAAGGAATGCCTGTGACGAGTGTCATGTAACCTGAGGACCGAAGGACAAAACAGAGCCATGTGGTCCTGGAGGCATTGGGGAGAGTCCAGGCAGAGGGGACAGGCTGTGAGAGGACTGAGGGCAAAGATTCTGTGCCCTGGAGGACAGAGGGATGTGGACAGTGCAAGAGAGGGGGGCACCAAGGTGGGCAGGGCCTCCTAGGCCGTGGCAAGGAATGGAAGGCTCTGAAGGGTTTTAAGTGGGTTGTGACCCGATCTGATTTAGGTTTAAGGTCACTCTGTCACTCTGACTCCTGGTGGAGAAGGAATGGGGGCAGGGGAAATGGGGAGACCAGTGAGAAAGCTGTTACTGGCGTCCAGTCCAGGCAAGTGTTGGTGAACTGACCAGGGTAGAAGAGATGGGAGAAGTGGCCGGGTTTGGATCTATCTTATAGCAGACCTGACAGGATTTGTGGATAGATTAGAAGTGGAGGGAGAGAGAGGGAGGGAGGAGCAAGGGTGATGCCCATTCTGGCTTGAGCAGCGGGGTGATTAGATCGAGGTGTCAACAGTGGGATGGGGAAGACTGGGAACCAATAGTTCAGCCAGGATGAGTAGAGCTGAGGGTGCCGGTGGGAGAAATAAGTATCAGTAACAGGAGGGGCTGGCATTTAACTCTCAGGCCTGGGGGAGAACAGGGTGGCCAGGGATCTTCTAGAACCCCATCCCATCACCCAGTAGCTCTGGCCACAGTCCTGGGGCAGTGGCTGCTACCCTCACTCCCGCCACCCCACACTGCAGACCAGGATGGTGCAGAGCCCAGCGCTAACTCTGTGTCGGCCCACAACCTGCTCCGGCTGCATGGCTTCACGGGCCACAAGGACTGGATGGACAAGTGTGTGTGCCTGCTGACTGCCTTCTCTGAGCGCATGCGCCGTGTCCCGGTGGCACTGCCCGAGATGGTCCGTGCCCTCTCAGCCCACCAGCAGACCCTTAAGCAGGTGGGGTGTGTGTGAGGGCATGTGAGTTGGGGCTACGCTGGGGGATGGGGGAAGGGGTGGAGGCTCCCGGGGCTGCACCCTACCCCAGAGCTCAGGTGTGAGTAACTATGTGCAGGTCTCTCTGTGTTTGTAGGTGTGTGGCCATCTGCCAGTGTGTGTGCACGTATGCCTGAGGCAGGCTCCGTGTGAATGTCTGTAAGGGCTTCTCTCCAGGTGGAGGTGCCTATGTGAGTATGTGTGTCTATGGAGACTGGCTCTGGCACAGCTGGGTACCTGCCTGTCACTGGACTCTCAGAGTGTGGGGGCAGGAGGCAGGGACTAAATATATAAATTTGCTCTGGTGGCTGAGAGTGTGTCTGGGCTTTGCCCTGTGTGTGTGTGTTCTTGTGTGCATCTCTGTCTATTAGTGTACCGGGGTCTGTGGGTTGTGTGTAGGTATCTGCGTGCATATCCCTATGTGTGGTATTGCTGTGTGTGGATGTGTATGACCTTGTGAATGTGTCTCTGTGTGCTGTCCTTTCTTGGTATGTGCTTGCTGAGTGTTTGCCAGTATGCATTTGCCTGTGTGTGTGTCTTCAGGTTTGTCTGCCTATATTTGCCTGTTTGTCCATGTTATCTCTGCCTCTCTGTCTCTGTCTGTGTTTGGTGTTTGCATGTGTATCTGCCTCTCTGTAAGCATCTCTGTGTGGCTGTTCTGTGTGGCTTCTTGTGTATGGGCCTCCGTGTTTGTCTTTTCCAGTGTTTTGGGTCTCCTGTGTGTGTTTGTAACTGTACTACTTATGTATGACATCACCACTTTGTGTATCCTTGTGTATGTGTGTGTGTGTTCCCACTTGCCAAGCACTGAATCTGGTGGAGTTTTACTGCAGCTGGGCTGGGGGACACTGAGATGAGTCCCCATTCCCAGCTGTCCCCAGGCCTTCTTCTTTCCTGAACTCTGACCTCTCCAATCTAGGCTTTGGGGACCCCACTTAGAGGCAGCTTCCCCAGTGGGGAAAGGGTAGAAGCTGAAAGGAAAATTCTTAGGGATAGAGAGTGGGGTGGAGGGAGGGTGGTGAAGCCCTCGCGGGCCTGAGGCCTGACCCCAGACACTGGAGTAACCTTTTGTTTTGGCCAGATTGTGATCTGTGGAGACCCCCAGGCGAAGGACACCAAGGCTCTGGTGCAGTGTGTCCACTCTGTCTACATCCCTAACAAGGTGCGTGTGCCCTGAGCTCGCCCTACCCTCTGTCTCCCCCCGTTTTCTTCTCCAGCCCCTCTGAAGGCTTGCGGGGAGATAACCCAGCAGTGGACCCCACTGGGGGCCCCTGTGCCCCTCTCTGTGACCCTCTCTGCTCTGTCACTCCCCAGGTGCTGATCCTGGCCGACGGGGACCCTTCGAGCTTCCTATCCCGCCAGCTGCCCTTCCTAAACACCCTGCGACGGCTGGAGGACCAGGCCACTGCATACGTGTGTGAGAACCAGGCCTGCTCAATGCCCATCACCGAGCCCTGTGAACTACGAAAACTGCTGCTCCAGTGACTGTCCCTACCCCTCAGACTGAGGCAGAAGGTGGCACTCCCCAACTGGCCAGAGACTCCGGCTCTGCAGGACCTTGCACAACCTGCAGCCATCCCTGGGCCTCTTGCCACCAGGTGACCTTGGCCGCCCTTGCTGCTCCCCCATGGTCATCCATCCACACACCCTGGAATAAACCTAACAGTGTCCCGCAGTGACCTCAGGGATCAGCCTCGCTTGTGAAGGAGGGGCCTAGGTTCTCACCTCGAAGGCAGCAGCCCAGGGCCCCTTTCTCTGGGAACCCCCAATAAACCCCTCTGCCCTCTCCCCTTCCTTCTTTGCCTTCCAGAGTCACCAGGCTGACCCACTCATGGTCATTGCAGCCTGAATGAAACTGAGATCAGGGACCAAAACCAAGAACGGTGCAAGGCCAGGGTGGGGATGGGAGTGGGGACTGGCCCAGAAGGAAGAAAGACTGGTTCTCACCCTCAAGGGGTTGGATTGGGAAGGGGGCCTGCCTTCTCTTCCCCATTCTCCCCTCCCTTTTGAGCTGGAGAAGGGGCAGAGAGACAGGACTGCTTTATGTAAGCTTTCATTTTTCACAGAATGGCAGCGTTTGTTTATGCCCTGGTGGATTATAGGAGCTGCTGTTATGAGGACTAAGACATTTCTTTTAGGGTATTTATTTAGCCCCCAGCTTCACCAGGTTGGAGCCAGGGCCTCCATGTCGGAGGTCGTATTCTCCGTCCCCCTGCTTTCATGCAAGGGAAAGTGTTCTGCCCCAGAACTGAGTCCTCTTGTGCAGAGAAAGCTGCTCCTTCCTGCTCCTCCTCCTGCCCCTCAGTGTTGGGAGGTGCTCATGAGTTCATCCTTGGCACCCACATCTTTGCAGACCCCAGAAACTTCATCTTAGCTTCCCCCAGGGCAGGGAATTGGGAAGCATGCTTTGGGAAGTTGAAGAGTGATGGGGTTGACAGGCCAGGGGGAGGAGAAGGACCTGCCCCTAGGGCCTCCAGGGGTCAGCAGAGCTTGGGCACTGTCATAGCCTCAAAGCCAAATAGCACAGAGAGCCAAAAGAGACCACTGGGGACAAGGAGGCCTGCATGGCGCCAATGCTTGTGGGGCTGTCAGTGTGGGAGGAGGGCAGACAGGAGCCAGGAGGCTGGACTGAGTGACTCCAAGGACTGCTGGAGACCATGACCATCCCCTGCACATGGTCACACTTGACCACAAATGGTCACTGGGACCCCAGTCAGCTCTGTCTGGGCAGCTGGTCTTTCGGTGCAAGCCACCCGGCCCATCTGGAGGGGATTAGGGCTCCAGCCAACAAGGTCAGCTGGCCCCTTTCTGGCTGGAGCCCTCTTGGCCTTGCCAGGAAGTCAGAGGGCTGGGAGAGGGGGTGCTGTGGGGTGGGAGGAGGAGGAGCATGGTGAAGCACAGGTGGCGTTTTTGGCAGTCCTAGCCCTGGCTTTGGGACAGTCTGGCAGTTTGCAAAGCCCTTTTGCCTCTGTGGCCCCACTGACCCTCGCGAATAGCCTCATACAGAAATATTCAAGGCTCTGAGAGGGTAAGAGACTGGCCTGAGGCTACTCAGCACATCTCATTCTCTCTGGGGTCTTCAAGGTACAATAAAGAGCACTGAGGTTTCCTATTCCCCAGGGAAGCCCAGGCACAGTGTGAAAGAGGGCGCATTCACCACCCCTCCATCCAGTTTTCCTTCTGCTGTGTCTCCCCCTTCCCTTCTCCTGACACTAGGCACATGGCAGTGGGATCCGGTGAGCTGGTTCAGAGGAAGGATGTAGGGCCCAAAGGGTTGGTTTTCATGGCAGTGCTTGCATTTTCTAAAGAGGGTAAGGCTGAACACAAATCTTGCTCAGATGGTGAGATTGTAAAAGTCCGCAGCATCCCTTCCCTTGCTGCTTCCTCTCAGGTCGTGGTCCCTGCCCATGGCTCTCCGGTCCGACTGTCCTGGAGCAGCTGTGGGCCAGAGTGATTGGAGACAGAGCATCCCAGTCTGGGCAGTCACTTAAGTCATTTCATCTTTCTGAGGCTCAGTTTCTTTATCTGAAAAATGGGGCAACAACCACCTACCTCCCTAGGCTGTTGAGGTGACTAAATGGGATACTGTTTGTATCATCACTGAGCAGAGTATCACAAATGTTAAGATTATCTCCACTACCAAGGGAGCTAGATGGGCTGCGAGAAAGGGGTGAAGGTGAGAGGGCTGCTGGGGCCTGGAGGAGGCAGGAGAGGGCTGGAGGGGACAGAAGGGGGCTGGTGGAGCAGGGCCTATATGGAGGAGGTTCTCCCTCAAATTCAAGAGAGCACTTAGACAACACAGGACAACCTGCTAACTTCTTTGTTGGGAAACTGAGTCCCAAAGAGAGAAGTTTCTTGCCTCTCTCCACCCCCTGACCCCACGAAGGTTATTCATCTAACAAAGATTTATTAAGCATCTGCTATGTGCCAGACACTAGACTAGACTCTGATGAGTAAAATGAACAGAGCCTCTGCCTTCAGGGAACATACAGCCTAGAGGGGAGACAGATAATCATTGCATCACTGTAATTCCAGACCCGGCTGAGTGCTATGAGGTTCCAGAAACTTTTTTCTGGCTCTTTGCTGTATTTTCGGCATCTTGGCACTTAGTAGGCGTTGTCGTACTTGCTGAGAGAAGACCACTCTGAAGAGGTGATGTCTGAGTTGAGCCTTGGAGGGCAGGAGTTAAAGATGGTTTACAGGCTTCCTTTGCCTTCTCTTTGGGTCCTGCTTCCCTGCTCCCTTCCCCCACTCACACTAACCAGAGCATCTCTGATTGGATGTCCAAGTCCTCCCCTCTCCCCCAGGGATCAGGATGCCTTGGGTGGCAGGTCTCCCCCAGGCCCGGAGCCCAGGGAAGTAGCTGTGGGTCTCAGTTTGTCCAGATGGTGTGTGTGTGTGTGTGTGTGTGTGTGTGTACCTGCCCCCCCCCTCCCCAGTTATTTTCTAGAACAGAGTTCAGCCCAGAGACAAGGGGTGGCCTGGATGATGGATGTGGAGCCTGCTGGCCAGCAGGGAGCCTCGCCATTGGACTGGGCAGGCCTCACTGGCCTCATCTCCCCTCTCTATAAAGAGGGGGTGATGAGAGTCGCTACCTCCCTTTGCCAGCCCTGGGGCATCTTGACCCTGGCCGAGGAAGGGCAGGCCTGCTGGCAGAGTGCGGGTCGGCAGGAGAGATGAGGGTGTGAGACGCCGTGCAAACCACAAATAAACCCCCTTTTCCAGAGAATGGCCCTGAAGTTCAAGACACCGGCACCACACGCTCAGAATGAGAGCAGAGACACCCGCCAGGAGAGAAAGGCACTTAGGGGATTTGTTCATTAGCATGAAATGCAAATAAGCCTGGCCTCATTTGCACAACTCGGTGCCCGGATTCGGCGAAAGGGCAAGCTAGGAGGCAGCAGCACAGCCGCCGGTCTGCCCTCTGCAGCCCCCGTTCACCCTCTCAGGGTGGGAGCAGTGATGCCCCCGGCCCCACGCAGCAGGAGGGGAACGTCGGGGCCATGTGGGTGGCACAGCCTCCCGCGGGCGAAAAACCCTCTGGAGTCGGGGGGCGCCAGAGATCAATATGTAAGCGCCCCGAAGTCTCAGGGGAGGGAGCTAAGCCCCCCGGTTCCTCCGGGTCTACCTCCTGCAGATACTGGGGAAATGCTTCCCGACGTCTAACCCTCTGTGTCCCCCAACCACCTGGCCCAGAGCTCCCACTGTGCTCCGCTCCCGGGTACCCATCGCCTCTTGTGGTGGCGTCTGCAGCGGGAGGATGTTGGAGCTGACTGAGCCGGACCCTCGGGGACGTCAGGCGGGACGACGGCGGGGGTCTGCGCGTGCGTGTGCACTCGTGGGTAGCCGCAAACCCTCGAGGACCGGCTCCCAGTAGGTTGGAGGTGTGCTGAAGAAGCATACCCGCGAAGCTCCTGTCCCGTAGACAGGCTCCCCCAAAGCCACACTGGGACTGGAGAGGGCGAACCTGAGGCACGGAGTGGGGTGCGGGTGGGAGTTGTGCAAGTTAAGAGTCTTTAAGGCCAAGTTCTGTGCTTCTACCCCCTCCCACACATCGCGGCTCCCACAGGACCCTTTGCACTGGCCTCGCTCCGCCCTACAGCTGCTTCTCAGCATTCGGGTTCTATGCTCCGGCGCGACCTGTCCGAGGCCCCGTGTTCAAGCGCAAAGCCCCCTCGTGGGGTCTACGCCCTAAAGGCCCCTAGACGCAGAGGGAATGAAGCCCAGGGGTGTCAAGGTGAGGTCAGGGCCAGCGGATTAGGGTTAGAAGGTCAGGGTCAAAGTCGCAGAAGCGGACCTAGGAGCAGGTTCTACAAGTAGAGGGGGTCGGTGGAGGCCACGCCCAGACCAAGCCTACCCTGGCCTTTCCCTGGCTCCGCCTCCTTCCAAGGCCCGCTCCCTCCAGCCTGAAGCCACACCCCCGGGACGCCCTGCTCCATTACTCCTCCCCGAGTCCCGCTCCCAGGCTCTCTTCCAGGGTGGTCGATTAACCAGGTGGAGACCCGGGATTTCGCTCTGGCACCCTGCTCACACCCCTCACCCCTGGGCCGCCCACCTCCGGGCAGACCCAGAACTGAGAGCCACCCTCCGGCTGCGGTCAATTCGGAGGTTGTGGACAAAGGATGCACGAGGGCCAGCAGCCCTGCTCCGGGGCCCCGCGCCGAATCCTTTGATTCTGAGGGTTACTTCCAGGGGAGTCCCAGAGACCCCAGCTGCCAATAGGAAAGTGGGTTCGGTCTGGGAAGCCGTCTGATTGGCTCCGGTCTTCAGGAGCGGACCTTGAGGCAAGAGGAGGGGAGAGAGGCGGTCCTGGGTTTTGGGGTGGGAATCGGATTCCAGCTGTGGTTCTCTCCCTCGGCGTCCCCGCCCGCACTGCCACTGCTGCGGGCCAATGGACGTGCGACTCGGGGCTGGCGGCGCGCCGCCATTGGCTGAGAGGCTGGCTGGGGAGAGGCGGGGCCGAGGCTTGAAGTTGGAGTGAGGGATCCAGCTGTGGTGTGCGCCGGGCTCCTCGCCGCCGCTTTCGCTCGCTCGCTCCGCGGCTCGGCCCGAGGAGGCAGTGGCGCCGGCGACAGCCACGGCAGCAGCAGCTACCGCGGCGGCTGCGGCGGCGGCATCTCCGCCTCCACCCCCGCCCGGGAAGGCCCTCCACCGTCTCCCCGCCCCTCCCGGACCGTGAGCCGGCCGCGGGGCGGAGGAAGGAGCCGCCCCCCACCCCTTCCAAACCCACCCCCAAAGAGAGCCCTCCTCCCCTCCCCCCGCCGCCGCTGGCGCGGAGCCGGGGCGATGCTGACCCCTTAGATCCCGCTCCAGCTGCGCCGCGGGAAGAGGGGGAGCCCCTCCCCCGACCCCCGCCCTCCGCTGGGTGTCCCCCTTTTCTCTCCCCCTCTTGGGGCCGCTTCGCCGAAGGTGGCACCGAATCCGGCGGCAGGAGCCTGGGCGCGAAGCGAGGAAGGCGGAACAAAGTGAGGGGTAGCCGGCCAGCTGGCCCAGGGGGCCCAGGGGAAGAGGGACTTTCGCCGGGCGGGGCTCCCCTGCGGCCCGGCGCCCCGCGGGCAGCATGCCCCTGCGGGCAGGGGGAGCTGGGCTGAACTGGCCCTCCCGGGGCCTCAGCCTGCGCCCTAGAGCCCCCCAGATGAGCCCTCGCCGTGCCCCCCCGGTTGCGTGAGGACACCTCCTCTGAGGGGCGCCGCTCGCCCCTCTCCGGCCCGCCCGGGGCCCCAGCTGGCCAGAGGATGGACGAGGAGGAGGATGGAGCGGGCGCCGAGGAGTCGGGACAGCCCCGGAGCTTCATGCGGCTCAACGACCTGTCAGGGGCCGGGGGCCGGCCGGGGCCGGGGTCGGCGGAGAAGGACCCCGGCAGCGCGGACTCCGAGGCGGAGGGGCTGCCGTACCCGGCGCTGGCCCCGGTGGTTTTCTTCTACTTGAGCCAGGACAGCCGCCCGCGGAGCTGGTGTCTCCGCACCGTCTGTAACCCATATCCTTCGGGGCACAACGGTTGGCTGGGGGGCCCGGAGGGGGGCGGGCCGCGCCGCCGAGGGGACCGAACGCCAGGTGAGTCGGAGAAGTGAGCCTGGAGGGCGAGGAGACTAGAGGGGGGCTGCTGAGGAGGGGAGGGGTCCGGGGACCCGAGCAGGTCAATCCGGTACTCCCGGCGAGCCCCACCTCCGTACACACACCTCAGCCCTCCTTGGCGGTGGGGTGGGATCGACGCCAGGAAAGGAGAGGAGACGTGCCCCGCTGGTTAGCAGCTGGATGCTCTCCAGATGTGGGCAGGGGAGGGTCATCATCCTCCAGATGTGGGGAGCTTCGGGCGCCTGGGAGCTCTATTCCGCCCGCCCGCCGGCTAGCGAGCTGGGTTTGGTTTCCGAGTTTGGGGGGTGGGTGAGGAGGAAGCTGCGGGGATGGGGGAGGGGGGACCGCAGTCTCCTGGGTTTCCCTCCTGCCCCCGCCCCAAAGTTTGCGGCGGATTCTGGGGTCCAATCCGCCCCACCTGATACTCCAGGCTGAGGTTTTTACTGACCCAGGGGGAGAGGTTGGGGGGCGGGGACCAGGTCCTATCCACCCCCCCCACCCCCCGCGGGTTGGAGGAACAACAAGGAGATTCCGGCCGCGGCTGATGTCAGGGGCGCAGAATGAGAACAAGATGTGGAGGGAGCTAGCGGTCTTCCCTCAGAGACCGCGTGGAGCCCCTTTCAGTTGAGTCCCAATGCCCAGCGTCCCCCCACTTCACCCCATTCTTTATTCCATGCGGGGTGCAGAAGGTTGGGTTTGGGAGTTTTGTAAGCTGGGTTTTGTCTTGTGGAGGG
Organism: Elephas maximus indicus; assembly: GCF_024166365.1. Lineage (NCBI taxonomy): Eukaryota > Metazoa > Chordata > Mammalia > Proboscidea > Elephantidae > Elephas > Elephas maximus. The sequence goes on along the minus strand of NC_064837.1, from coordinate 43,133,771 downwards.
AAAGACCGTGGTCAAAGCTCTGGAGAGGGGGAATGGGATTAAGCAAGCCCAAATTACTTCTCCCCTTTCACAGAGTGCTCCCCTCTGCTCTCAGGGCCGGTGCGGTGGCGTAGACTTCCCAAAGTATTTGGGGGGACAGTGCTTCTGTGAGCGGGTGTCTAAAACACACTAGGGCCAATGCGTTTGGCGGCTGCAAGCCCCACATTCCAGGGAGATGAATTTAGCACTGCCCCCCTGCCCGCCCAATCTGGAGCTGTAGGGGAGACCCCAGCCCCTCCCCCGGCACCCCCAGGCCCCTCCCTCTCCGCCCCTCGCACAAAGCGTTGCTTGACAAATGCCCGGCTCCTGGCTCCCGGGTGGGTCCCGCCACCAGCGGAACGCGGGGGGTGGGGGGGCGGGGCGGGGGCAGGTGCGCTGCCTTCCCAGGTCTTGACAGCTTTCCTGGCTCCTTCCTCCCAGCTCAGAGGCTCTTTGGGACCCAGGGTGAGTCCCTCTTGTAGCCCCTTGGGTCCCAGGTGGGACTCTGCTTTGGGGAAGGGGGAAAGCTTGATGCCGTCCTCACTCTCGGCAGCTCTGCTGCTTCTAGTGCGCAGAGCGGGTCTGTGAGCTCGCCCCCCCCATCCTTGCCACTCGGCGGGTCTTTGAGAAGCTCCCCTCACTATATCCTCTCCCCACCTCCTGCCCATTCTTCCTTTCTCTCTGAGCTGCAGAAAGAGAGAAGTGAGGGCCTTGGAGGTCCGCAGACCTGCCAGATGGGCACATCTTATATTCTGGGCCCCCCTCTGAGCCCTTTCTCCACGGCAGAGATGGAAATGGGGAATGAGCGTCCCTCCTAAGAATGGGCTCTGAGAATTCTTCCTCTCTGACCCAACCACCTACTGTCTCCTTGAGTAAGAAAAGGAATCCACCCTCTTCCCCTCCTCCCAGGGGCCCCAGGGGAGGCACAGAGGCCCCTTTCCCTCTTCCTTTTCATCCCTCCCCCAAAACAAACCTCTTGGCTAGAATCTCTCCCCACCTGCCCTATCTCCAGGTGCTAATGGAGAATCTGGGGGCAGGGGTCTTTCTAGAGGGGTTCTGGAGGGGGCAAGTGGAGAGGGCTGCAATGAGAGAAGAGAGGTGGGAGCCCAGAGCTAATCTTGGGGGTGGGGGAGCTGGCTTACCTATGGGGGGCAGTAGTCTGGGGCTGGGGCATCAGCATCAGCAGGTCAGGATGAGCAGCCAAGCCTGGGTTGACTGAGGATGGCTTCAGAACAATTTCATGGCAAGGGAAGTGCCTAAGCTGTGCCTCCACCCCCCCACCCCACTTCCATCTTACCTGAGTTCCAAGGGAAACCTGTATTGTCACTGTGTCAGAGGCTCTGAATCGACTCTTGGGCCTCAGTCTTTCCCTTTCTCTGTTTGGTATCTGTGAAGCCTTCCTGGGCTCCACAAGGTTCCTCTCGTTATATTGGAGCCTGAGGGACATAAGGACACCCCCCCCCCCCACCATTACATAGTCTTGAAAGCTAGTGGTGCTCTTGTTGGTGGGTTCTTCAGTCTTCTCTGCTCCTCCTCTCTTAGCCTCTTTAAAAGACCAGGTTTCCTAGAGAAAAGATCTAGACCCAGGTAGGAATTGTTGTGTGTGTGAGTGTGTATGTGTGTGTTGTGGGGGGGGCAGCAAAAGGGAGAGGGTCTTAGAAGAGCATACTTTGGAATTGGGGAGACCAATTGTGCTCATGGGCAGTCAGCTCAGGGTCGGAAATGTCCCCAGTTCCTTGCAGGTTATAGGGGAGTCTGTGTTGGACTTTCTAGTCTGTGTTTCTTCAAGTGTGAGGGAGTGTGTTTCCTCTCCTGGGAAGGAGATCCTGAGCATTCCCTCTCCGGCTGTTGTGTCACATCTGGAAGTTTGTGTAGGAGTTTCTCCAAGCTCAGAGCCCAGCACAGCTTTTTCTCATTTGGAAATCACAGGCTGGCATTTGGGATGCCGAGAGGAGGAGTGGGAGGGGGGCCAGAGGAGGAGAGGGGAGCCTGCCAGGAGTGGGGGGGAGAAGGGGGAGGCCTAAATGGCAGGAGCCCTAATGGCTTCCAGAAGCAAATGTGAGTGGTGCTTGTGCGTCACTGTGCGTGTCTGAGTGTGTGTGTCTAGAGGGGAGAGGGCACCAGGAATTTCAGGAGCCTTCCGTGCCACTGTCCCAGTGCCCTAAGTCTGCCCGTTTCTCTCACCTAGGGAGAAATCTCCATTTTATTTCTCAAAGGAAATTGGGCGGGGGGGGGGGACGTGCTCCCTGTCTTCTCCCCAATTCCTCCTATTTTCAAACCCAAGGCTCTCCACAGGGGGTTCTGGGGAGAAGGGATGGGGAAATGGACAGAATGCTGGGGGAACAGAGCACCTCTTGGCACCCTTTCTGACCCAGGGATGCTTCTGGGTCATATACACATTCCCGCCCACCCACTCTACTCTACCACACTGTTGGGGGACTCCCCATCACCCCTAGTGCCAGTTGGAGCCATTCCTGGGATTACCCCCCCCACATAGCCCCTGTCACCCCTCGCCTGCTCCCGCTGCAGCTCTCACCCCACCCTGCCTGCCTCAGCCAGGATGGCGACAGACACAACTGCTCACACACACAGACATGCACACACACGCACACACACACAGTCACAGACGTTTGAATCAGATTTCTGGCCTATTTCCCCTTCCAAAGATTCCAGCGGCCGTCTCTCTTGTGTCTCTGTGTCTCACGTCTTTGTCTCTGGGTGGGGCCCGCTGCCTTTCTGCAGGCTTCAGTTTTCGGTTCAGCTGGAAACCTCTCTCGCCACACACCCACACACTGGACCGTAGTGGGCGGGGGAAACCACAGGGAAGCAGGCTCGTGGGGGGGAGGCGGGGGGGGGGGCGGGGGGGGGGGCTTGGCCGGGGGAATCCCCCTTTCAGCCTTGTGCTGGGGAGCCTCTATATCCCACCCTACCCTTGGGATTGCCGAATCTGATAGATACCACCCTGTCCCTGGGTTGGCTTAGAGAAGAACCTGCCCACCCCACCTTCCCAACCCTTACTAGGAGACCAGGATTCCTGGGTCCAGGCCCATTTCCCCCTTAGCGTTCCTGGGTTTCAGATTTCGAGGCTCCTACTGGGGAATGGGGAAGCTGGAGGGCCTTCTCTCCTCAGTTCATGCCTGGAGCCCCTGTGCCCCTGGAGTTACCCCAGCCTTCCTTCCTCCTCTCCCCGCCTCCCTCACTCTTACAGGGCTGGTAGGCAAGGGCTCTAGGTAGAACTCATCAGAGAGGGCTCACTTGTGGAGACAACATGCTCTAGTTCTCTCTCCCAGGAGGGAAAAAGGAGGAGGGATGGAAATGAGTTCCTCTCCCTGCCATTTCTTTTTTCTCTGCTTTTGATGGTGGGTTGTGAGAAGAAAGATCCTCCCCTCTCCTGTCCCCCCTCCCCCTTTGGGATCCACTCCAGCCTGGGCAGTTGCCATAGCAACAGTAGACATGTGACTGCACAGGTCTCTTATAGTCACTATGGCAACCAGTGTCCCCCATTCCCTTGGTTGTTGTAGAGATTTGTCACATGGTTTCCCCCAACCTGATAACTTGTGGGTCTCCCCACTTCCCCTTCCCAGCATGAGGATAAGACAGCAGCCTGAGTAAGGGGATTTCTTGTGTGAGGGGGGTCCCTTTAATTACCATGGCAACCAATCCACACCACCTGGTGACACATCCTCCCGTTGTCATGGCAACAGAGGAACATCACACAGTGACATACGGCCATGTTCCCAGGGAAACGAGCTCCACCCTGAGAAAGGTGAAAGATCCCTCACCCCTCGTTAATGAGAGTTCATTATTCCTCGATTCAGGTTGTCTTAAATATTCCTGTGCCTTGGTCTCTTCCCTTTCCATTTATATGTACCTGTAGTCAAAGGAGAGATGTAGAGAGGAGGCAGGATGTACCTGGGAGTAAGTTGAATTGCCAAAGGGCTGCTTGAGAAGGGGCTTCTAGGGTTAAGAGCTAGGGGTGAGGTTATCTGGAGGCAGACTCTGGCCGTAAGAAGCCTCTGTCTGAGCATGTGTAAGGTGAGAACAAAAGGTAGGATGGCTCCTTGATGGTGTCACTGCTGCCTTTTCCTCCCCTCCACCGTGGTTACAATCAATTGATCATTATCAAGGCAAACGAGGCAGAACATGAATGGGGAGACACGTCTGACCTCCAGGCAGGGACATTCATTCGCTCACTCCTTCCCATGTATTGATCCTCTGCTGCATGCCAGGCACTGTTGTAAGCTCTGTAGAGAATATGACGATGTATCAGAGTGCCACTGCCTTCCAGGAGCCCACAGCCCAGCAGGGCAGGTGAGACAAGTCCACAGGTAACTTGTAACATGATGGAATCACTGCCATTGGAGGGATCCAAACAGGTGTCCTGGAAGGTGCTCTGGCAGCCTCTCTTCCCAAGAGAACTCCCCGCCCTCCCTCACGTGGGAGCATCTCCTACCGGCCCCTTCCAAATCCCCTTCACCTGCAAGGAGAAGAAGGGGCTAGCTTGGGAAAGCAGCCCAGTTCTTGAGGGTAATCATGCCCTTTCCTTTCCAGATGATGACTCCAAGGGAGCTGCCTCCCTGACCCCTTTTTTCCAGGTGACCCCTGGCTGACCCCTTTCTGGGGAGAGATCCACTGGACTCTGGTTCCACTCAGGAAAATAGCTCCATGGAAACACAGCACTCATTTTATTTCCCCCTTCCATCCTCTTACCCCCCAAAACCTAGACAGTTTTTCTTTTAACTCTTACTTTTATAATGGGGCAGAGCTGAGGGAAACTGCGGTGCCTTGGGACTTCTCAAGTAGCAGGGAGAGGTGGTAGGGTGTCAGAGGGAAGAGGACCTGCAAGAGAGGAGCCGGTAGGAGGATAGTGAGGGGACTGAGGGAGCCGTGGGCCTCTGGTGTGGGAGTGCAGTCTGGGATTCAGGACAGAGCTGGGGTATGCCTGGAACCAGCTGGGAGGAAGGTCCTTGGGTCTCGGGCATTCCTGCTGCTCCCTCATGCCTGGCCAAAGCCTTCTTGTTCCAGGAGTGAGGTTGAGACAGGAAGATTGATCATATACTCTGGGCCCTCTTCCACCCTCATCGAGTTTGGCTTGGTGGATCTCACCTTGGGCTGCATGATACCCACCCCCTTCCATTCCCTAGGCCTTTTCCTTTCCCCAGTCCCCATCTCAGCTAGTCTATTTCTAGCCTCTCTGCTCTCCCCCACCCCTCTCATAACCCAGATATTTTCCTTGAGAAAAATGAGATGCTTGGTCACTTGTCTGTGAATCTGTTGCCTAGAACCTTCTAAGGTCCAGAGTCATTTTGTACAAGCTTCTGCTGATGAGCTGGAAACAAGTCCCTCGATAGAATCCACTATGTGGAAAGATCCGGGGTCTAGAAGGAACCGCTCATTGCTGCAGAAAGGAGTCTGGTTTAGCCAGTCTGGGCTAGGATCTTGCTGGAAGCCACAAGGTGTGGTGGTGGCCTGGCTGGTGTGTGGGGGTACTGTCCACTCTGTGTGGGCTGGGGACTTGTGCCTAGCACAGTGTCTGGCACATAGGGAGTCCTCATTTTTGAAATGTGTGAATGTGTCTAGAAACAGTCCGAGGTTTGGATGGTTTTGAGAGATGGGTGCTGGTGGGAGAAGAGACAACCTTGGATTCCAGAGCTGGATCTGAAGGGGACTGCAGCTGTAGACCATCTTGCTTTTTGGTGCCTGCCTCTGTCTGTCCATCTGGCGCTAGGAGAGTCACATCAGGCCTTCCTGCATGTCTGAGCAGCCATGGTGTGCAGAGGAAAGCACTTCACGTTAGGAGCTGGGAAACCTCACTCTCGTCCTGGCTTCTAAGGTGACCTTCAGCACATGACTTTCTCTCTGGGCCTCAGTTTCTTTGAGTTCTGAGAAATAGAATTATCTACCCCGGATAATTCGTGGGGCTGTTGTGAGCCTTCAATGTGGCATTGTGTGAAGGTGCTTGGTAAACTGTAAGGCAGGCATAATACAACTTTAGGTTTGTGTAACACATTCACATACATTATCTCATTTGCTTCTCACATCTTCCCTGCGAGGTAGGGAGAAGAGGATTCAGATTCAGCAGCAAACTCTTGGTGTCTGGCATTTCCATAAGCATGATCGATTTTTTTCCTTCAAGTGGCTTGTGTAAATAGTCAGGGTATTTGTGGCTTCTCCTACTTTACAGAAGAGGAAGCTGGGTACAGAGAGGTGAGATGACCGATAGGCCTGGACCTGGGGACTGGTCTGATGTGTGTAGGCCAGGGTCCCTCATCAACCTGCCAGTCGCCTTAGGTGGGATTAGGAGGTCAACAGGCCGGAGGGTGAGGGTGGAGAAATGGGTTCAGCTCCAGCCCTGGCTAGCTGTTTCCTTGACTGCTCTGGTACCTGGTTTGAGCGCATCAGCATGTTGGTCATCCTGCTCAACTGTGTGACCCTGGGCATGTTCCGGCCATGTGAGGACATTGCCTGTGACTCCCAGCGCTGCCGGATCCTGCAGGTGTGGGGCGGGGAGGGGGAGCGAGCTCCTGATCCTAACACCCCTGGCTCCTTCTCTACAGGGGGCCCTGGCTCCACTCGTGGGGGTTGGGGGATGTTCCCCCACCCCCTTCTCAAGTTTCAGCAGCCTCCTGTCCCCACATCAGGCCTTTGATGACTTCATCTTTGCCTTCTTCGCCGTGGAGATGGTGGTGAAGATGGTGGCCTTGGGTATCTTCGGGAAAAAGTGTTACCTGGGAGACACTTGGAACCGGCTTGACTTTTTCATCGTCATTGCCGGGTGAGGGCCTGGGCTGGGAAGGGATAGCAATGAGTCAGATCAGTCCCTTCCCCTGGGCCAGGGTTCTAGAATCTTCACTTCGCCCAAGCCCAATCACAGCTCCTGATTTCTCCCTAGCTACACTTTTTTTTTTTTTTTTTAACACACTAAGGGGAGTCCTGAGGAGTGCAAATGATTAACACACTTAGCTGTTAACTGAAAGGTTGGAGGTTCAAGTCTATCCAGAGACTCCTAGAAAGAAAGGCTTGGTGCTCTACTTCCAAAAAATCAGCCATTGAAAACCCTGTGGAGCACAGTTCTACTCTGACACACATGAGGTTGCCATGAGTTGAAATTAGCACGGGGTGCCCACGAAGAGCCTGAAGTTGTCCTGCCTGAAATGCGCTTGTCTGTACAGTACGTTCTTGGCTTAAGAACACCTGACTTACAGACAACTCGTACTTAAGAATAGACTGTCATAAAGCCTATTATATTAAAAATTTCGGTTAAATACAGTGGTTCATAACAACGGGAGTATTAACCTTGAACCGTGATTTTTTTTCCTATCTAGTTTTAAGAACTATTTCTTCAATTTTTTTTTACAGTACTTGTTTTTATACTTACACACGTATACACAGATTCTCTGTGTTCAGTACAGTACCGTATATGGTTACTTTTATTATTACTGTATTATTATGCATGGCATGATTACGTTTAAGATGTTTTAGTGTGTTTGAAAGTGTTTCTTAAGTGCTTTATGTGCATAGAAAGGTAAAATACATACTATGTACTAAGACAAATATTTGACTGATGCTAAATAAGAACCATATGTATCTGTTGCGGCTTACCTACAAATTCGACTTAAAGACAGTTAGGAGTGGATCTGGTTTGTAACCTGGGGGGCTGCATGTATTCTGAATTCCATGGTCCCTTCGTTCACACCCTCCTCCTTGTTCTCTGAGGAGAAGTCAGTCCTTGGCTTGGGGACGTCCCCAGACAGAGAGACCCAACCTCCAGGGTCCCTTGTGGAGGAAGGGGTGGAGTCAGAGGTTGTGCTGCTGTTCCCACACCCTGCTTCCTCACTGACCTCTTTTGGCCTCCCTTTGGGCCCCTCCCTGCAGGATGCTGGAGTATTCCCTGGATCTGCAGAATGTCAGCTTCTCAGCTGTCAGGACAGTCCGTGTGCTTCGACCGCTCAGGGCCATTAACCGGGTGCCCAGTGAGTGACCCCTCAGCCCTTAGCCCCTAGACAGAGAGCCCCAAGAGGAAATGTGGAAATCTCAGATCCCAGTCCTACCACCACGTCCTCACCTGACCAGGCACAGGCCTGGTCGAGGCTGGCACTTTGCCAGCACTCTGAGGCAGTCCTGAGAAGGACTCAGCAGGGAGGCTGGGGCCACTGAAGCCAGACAGCCCCTGGCGCTGGCACCGTAAGGGTTAACTGAGAAGACCTTCCTCCTGGTTTGGAGTCAGAGTCTCAGAAATGTCTCAGATGGCCCTTTGCCTAAAGCTAGGTGACCAGTTGCCCCAGTGGAATACAGGTGGGGTGGGCACAGGGTGGGAGAGGTGAGCAGGCTAGCAGAGGGGAGGCAGTGTGCTGGTGGCGGTTCCAGCCAGAGCAGCCTGGCACTCAGTCTGGGTCTCATGGATGAAACCCCACTGGCCACACTGAACATGACTGCTCTCAAGACAAGGCCACTCCACGCCTCACCCTCCCTGCCATGTCCCTTTCCTCCTCCCCACCCCCTCCAGCCCATTGCAGCAACTGCGGGGACCATTATCTAAATTAAACCGCATAGGTTTTCTGAGCCAGCAAGGCTTTGGCAGCTCTAGCTCCCCCTCCATCCTGCCCCCCCACCCTTGCTCGGGCCCCCTTGCAACTCCCCAACCTACGCAAGCTGCAGATGGTCCCTGCTGCGGTCCCGACAGTGGGGGTGGGGCTATGTTTCTGGGGCTCTGTGCCTGGATGGAACAGCAGCCCCCTTTGCTGGGTATGTGTGTGTGTGTGTGTGTGTGTGTGTGTGTGGTGCAGGCCCCTTCTGGGCATGTGGTGTGTGTGTGTGTGTGTGTGTGTGTGGTGTGTGAGGTGCGGGCCCCCTCTGGGTATGTGGGCTGTGTGTGTGTGTGTGTGTGTGTGTGTGTGGTGTGAGGTGGAGGTCCCCTCTGGGTATGTGGTGTGAGGTGCAGGCCCCCTCTAGGTGTGTGGGGGGGGTGTGTGTGTGTGTGTCGTGTGAGGTGCAGGCCCCCTCTGGGTATGTGGAGTGTGTGTGTGTGTGTGTGCTTGTGTGGTGTGTGAGATTCAGGCCCCCTCTAGGTGTGGTGTGTATGTGGTGTGTGAAGTGCAGGCCCCCTCTGGGTGGACAGAGCTGTGGCATCGGGTGTGTGGGTGTTAACAGGAGCTCCAGACCAGGGGTGGGGGATATGCCTTCACCTCCTCTCCCGCCCCAGGTGATGGCTGGCAGATTTATAGGTCTCTGTCTAACCACTGGTGTAATTCCCTTAATGCAAACCCTGAGGAATTGATCTCAGTTGGAGCACAGAGAAGCTGAGGGGGATGGGGCAGGAGGAGGGGGAGAGGGACTGAGAAGGCGGGCTGGAAGGCTGCTGCAGTCACCCAGAGGGTTAATTAGCTGCTTCTTAGAAGTTTTTTTCCCTGGGCGGGGGGCTATAGGTGGCATTTGGGGGTCGAAACGTCATTAGAGGTCTGTCTGCTTGACAAGGGCTTGGTGGTCTGGGGACTGCTTCAGATCAAGTGGGCTGGTTGCGTCCTAGACCTGCTGAGGGGAGGGAGGGAAGTGTCCCTGACAGGGCTGGTGGGGGATTTTTGCAGTGGCTTTCCCCGTGTGTATTTTGTATGTTGATGGACTCTAAGAAGGCAGCGATGTGTCTCTTCACGTCCTGCTTAAGGCACCTGGGGGTGGGGGGCGGGTTCAGAACCGAGGTGAACCACAGGGTATCTTGCACCTGCCTGCAGAGGAGCTGGCTCTCACAGTGAGATTCTGCCTGCCAGCCTCCCTCCTGGAGTTTTCTGCCTCAGTTTCCCCAGTGACCCCGAGGGTGATAGAAAGGTCAGATGACTGTGTCTGGTGAGAAAGAGGTAGTAGGGGAGTGTGTGTGTTTATGTGTGTGGTGTGTGTGTGTGTGTATGTGTGTGTGGTGTATGTGTGTGTGTTGGGAAGTAGATTGCGAAAGCAGAAAGCCTGGGTTTAAGTCCCGGCCCCCGCATTAGCAGCACTGTGACCTGGCTGGACGAATTATGTCTGTCCTCTGAGCCTCAGACTTCTCTGTAATTTGGGGGGTTATCACCCAAACTGATGATGTCGGGAGGCTTAGGTGGGATGCCTCGCACAAGAATGCCCTAGAAACCACAGTTCCACTGACTCCTGGTTGGTGGTCCCTGGGAGTGCCGAGGGGGATAGTGGGTGGGGGCAGGCGCTGCTGGCATTGCCTGGGGAGTGAGAGGTGTTTGTTGGTCTCCCCTCCAGCTTGAGCCAAGCGGCCTCAGCCCCAGTCCCCGGTGGGCCCCTCTGGGAGCACTGCCAGGCCCCTGGCAGCCAGCCTAGCCTGGCCAGCCTGGCGGCCCCAGCGTGGCTTCTGCCTCCACAGGCATGCGTATCCTTGTCACGCTGCTGCTGGACACCCTGCCCATGCTAGGCAACGTCCTGCTGCTCTGCTTCTTCGTCTTCTTCATCTTTGGCATCGTTGGTGTCCAGCTCTGGGCTGGGCTGCTCCGTAACCGATGCTTCCTGCCTGAAAATTTCAGCCTGTGAGTGGTGAACAAGGAGGGCTGACCTGTTGACCTGGGAGTGATTGTGGGGCTGGGACCTCCCTTAGATCCCCCATTCCTGTTGCTATTGACAGCCAACCCCCCCCCCCAACACTGGTTCTCAAACTTGGCTACCCATTGGAATCACCTGGGGAGTCTTAAAACTTACTCATGCTGGGTCCCACCCCTGGGGATTCTGATTTAATTGGTCTGGGGTTCAGCCTGGGCATGGGAATTTTTTAAAGCTCCTCTAGTGATTCTCATGCGCAGCAGAGTTTGAAAACCACTATTCTAGGGCATGGCAGTCCAGTCCCCGACCCTGGAGTGTCGTGCTCAGTCTCTGCACGCCCAGTGCCCCCAGATCCGTGCCCACAATTCCCTGTCCCAGCTCCACTCTTGGTTCTTCTGCCCTGTTCATCCTGCATGCCTCAACCCACTTAGCCAGCCCTCCTTTCCCGGGCCCTCGCCGTGGAGGACCCTGCTCCTCAACTCAACCTCATCCCTGTCCCCTCCCTGCCTGTAGCCCCCTGAGTGTGGACCTGGAGCGCTATTACCAGACGGACAATGAGGACGAAAGCCCCTTCATCTGCTCCCAGCCGCGTGAGAATGGCATGCGGTCCTGTCGGAGCGTGCCCACACTGCGTGGGGAGGGGGGCGGCGGCCCACCCTGTGGGCTGGACTACGATGCCTACAATAGCTCCAGCAACACCACCTGTGTCAACTGGAATCAATACTACACCAACTGCTCCGCGGGGGAGCACAACCCCTTCAAGGGCGCCATCAACTTTGACAACATCGGCTATGCCTGGATTGCCATCTTCCAGGTGGGGCAGCCTGGGCACCGGGAGATCAGGGCCACAAGGTTGCCCAGACGCATGTCCCAGGACACAGTCCAGCTTGGAGTGGTCCTTCTCAGGGGTGGGGTGGGGTCAGAATCCCTGGAGGAGACTTAGGAGGCTTAGAGGGGGCCGGGGTCAGTCTGCCACTCTGCCTCCTCCCAGGTCATCACGCTGGAGGGCTGGGTGGACATCATGTACTTTGTGATGGATGCTCATTCCTTCTACAACTTCATCTACTTCATCCTCCTCATTATCGTGAGTGACTCCTCAGGCCCTGGCAGGGGGGAGGCATCCTGGGGAAACTGGTGAGGGAGTCCAGAGAGAGAAAGGGTTACTGGGTCTCAAGTTCTTAGCCTTCAGGACATGTTCCATCCATAGAGACACAGGCAGTGTGAGCAGCTGTCATGTAGTAAAAGAACACCAGATGAGGAGTCGGGGAAATCCAAGGTCAAAGCCTGGCCCTACCACTTAAACCACCATGTGACCTTGGACAAGCCATTCTGCACAAGGCCCTAGCCTCATCCCGCACCTCTGTAAAACAGGTGGTTTCTCAACCCAGGGCGATACCGCCTCCTCTATGGGACATTTAGAAATGGCAAAGGGTAGTTTTTGTTTTATCGGGTGAGCTCCATGGACACTTTGTTGGGCAGGGAGTGGGGAGAGGGATGCTAAACATCCTGAAACAACAATCCTGCAAACAAAGAATCGTCCGAGCCCAAATCCCGATCATTTAACGTTGAGAGACACTGCATGATCTCTGGTTCCTTCCAGCTCAGAAATTCCAGAACTTTATGAGGGCAGAAGACAGAGGCAAAAGTAACAATATTTAATAGTTTTAATCAGTTCCATTCATAGTCAATAATTTAATTGTTACCATTTATAGCTAATATTTATTGAGCACTTACTACACACCAACCCCTGCTTTCAGCACTTTTTTTTTAATTGTAGTGATATACACACAACAAAACGTTTCTAAGCACTTTTTATGTTCATATGATTCTCACCACCATCCTGAGGAAACTGACATTTCCTATGTACCTGACCCCACTATGTGCTTTGTATATGCTATCAATTAATGGCATCGGGCAAGGCTGGGTATCACTGCTGCCGGTATAATCCTCATAGGCCCCCTGTGAGGTGTGGGGTGTGGGGATTGTCATCCCCATCTCATAAATGAGAACTGTAAGCCTCAGAGAGGTTGGTCACTTGGCCAGGATCACACAGCAAGTGGCTAGAGCTGACAGTTTAACGCCAGGCTACTTGCCCCAAGTCCAGCTCCTTTTCCATGTCACCAAGAAGTCAACAGCTGAGCCAGACAGAGGTACGGATAGCGAGTGAAAGAGACTGAGATCTTCTCAGAACCTAGAACAAGCTCCAGAGAGAGGTGGAGACAGAATGAGGCAGCTCCTGGTGGAGCCAACCAAAGTGCCAAAGGGTAGGCCCTGAGAAGGAGCAAGTCCTCCAGGCCACCCCTGCATTTAAAACTTCCCCTGGTTCGGAAGAGTGGCCAGGCTTGCAACAAGCCTGGCTGAATTCTTGTCCCCACCCCAACCATCACCTCAAGGGGTGAGGCCATCTCTCAGGGATGCAGTGGTTTCTTACTCTCCGGCTCTCCCTGGGCTTGGGGGAGAGGGAGGGGAACAGACAGGGAGGTAAGGAGCCTAATTTCCACATTCCCACCCACCCCCCCGAAAAATCTTTCCGAACAGCTCCTTGGAATCACATTAACAAAGCTAATTATCATAATTACTAGGACATGATCTAGAAAAAATTCTGCTTTGTCACCATAAATATTCATTTCCTACGTTCTGGCTTGTTGTCCAAGCAGTGACCACCTACCTCAGAGCCCTGTGGAAGCTGAGGCATGGAGATGGGGACCAGGGGAATGTGGGCAAGTGAGAGCTGCAGCTTGGCTGGTACCTAAGCCCCTCCCCTGGCTGGGGGAGGGAAGGGGCACAGGGAAAAAGGATGTAGGTAAGGCCAATGGTCCCTGTAGTCAGATGAGGATTCTGCGGGGGGTTAAGTGTCTCACCCAAGGTTGTGCAGCTAGAATTGAGACTAGAAGCAGGAGTCTCGTGAAAAATGTTTTTGCCAAAAGACTCATTCCAATCTAAAGACCCCATGTCCCCAAGATGGCATTCATTTCCACAGCATTCCCTACTCCTGGAGGGAATTGGGGGGCGGTGCTCAGAGAGTCTCCAGGGTTGGGCGTGTTTAGGGGCAGGGAGTTTGGGGCTATTCTTGCAAGACAGCCCCCTGATCAATAGCAACACCTTGGAATTACGTAGTGCTTGGTTCACGTTCCTTAGCTTGGCTGTGCATCAGCTGAGTGATCTTCGGCAAATGTCTCAGCCTCTCTGAGCCTCGGTTTCCTTGCTGGTCAAACAGAGATTATAATAGTGACCCCTGAGATATAATATAATCCCTGAGGCTGTCCTGAGGATAAAATGAGATGATGCTTGGAAAATAATGAAGCCCAATGCCTGGCCCATAGGCAGTGCTCAGTACGTGGCAGTTGGCCTTGGGATTCATTTTTCTTCAGGACATCTCCTCTTCCTGTCCCCACCCCAACAGGTGGGCTCTTTCTTCATGATCAACCTGTGCCTGGTGGTGATTGCCACGCAGTTCTCAGAGACCAAGCAGCGGGAAAGCCAGCTAATGCGGGAGCAGCGGGTGCGCTTCCTGTCCAACGCCAGCACCCTGGCCAGCTTCTCGGAGCCAGGCAGCTGCTATGAGGAGCTACTCAAGTACCTGGTGTACATCCTCCGAAAAGCCGCCCGCAGGCTGGCCCAGGTCTCCCGGGCAGTGGGTGTGCGGGTGGGGCTGCTAAACAGCCCAGTGGCCCATGGGGGCCAGGAGTCCCTGCCCAGCGGCAGCTGCTCTCGCTCGCACCGCCGCCCGTCTGTCCACCACCTTGTGCATCATCACCACCACCATCACCATCACTACCACCTGGGCAACGGGACGCTGAGGGCCCCCCGGTCCAGCCCGGAGATCCAAGACAGGGAAGCCAATGCATCCCGCCGGCTCATGCTGCCACCGCCCTCAACACCTGCCCTCTCTGCGGGCCCTCCGGGGGGCACAGAGTCTGTGCACAGCTTCTACCATGCCGACTGCCACCTGGAGCCAGTCCGCTGCCAGGCGCCCCCTCCCAGGTCACCATCTGAGGCATCGGGCAGGACTGTGGGCAGCGGGAAGGTGTACCCCACTGTGCAAACCAGCTCTCCACCAGAGCTGCTGAAGGAGAAGGCGCTTGTTGAGGTGGCTCCTGCCTCCAGGCCCCCTACCCTCACCAGCCTCAACATCCCACCTGGGCCTTACAGCTCCATGCACAAGCTGCTAGAGACACAGAGCACAGGTGAGAACTCAGGGCAGGGGAGTGTTGGTTGTCCCTACCTGGGGGCCTGGTGCTATTCTAGAGCGGACTCGGGTCTGGAGTCAGTGGGACCAGGGCTCCCATGCCCATTTTGTCACTCATGGCCTTGAGGCCTTCAACAAGTGACATTGCGTCCTTGAATCTGTTACAATGGGAATAAGAATGGTGGCGCAGTGGTTAAGAGCTTGGCTGCTAAACGAAAGGTCAGCAGTTCGAATCCACTAGCCGTTCCTTGGAAACTCTATGGGGCAGTTCTACTCTGTTCCATAGGGTCACTATGAGTCAGAATTGACTCGACAGCAACAAGTTTGTTTATTTTTTTTTAATAATAATAGGAAGCGTTGTTGGCACAGTGCTTAAGCATTTGGCTGTTAACCAAAAGGTTGGTGGTTCAAACTCACCAGCTGCTTTATGGGAGAAAGATGTGACAGTCTGCTTCCGTAAAGATTTACAACCTTGGAAACACTATGGGGCAGTTCTACTCTGTCCTAGAGGGTCGCTATGAGTCGGAATGCCTCGATGGCAATGGTTTGGTTTTTGTTTTTAATAATAACTATTTTTTTTTTATTATATTATGAAAGAGGCCTGGTGGTACACCAGTTAAGTGTTCAACTGCTAGCTGAAAAGTTGTCAGTTCAAATCCACCTAGTGGCTCCAGAGAAGAAAGACCTGGCTATCTGCTCTTGTAGAGATTACAGCCAAGAAAACCTTACAGGGCAGTTCTACTCTGCCACATGGGGTCGTGATGAGCTAAGCCGATTCAATGGCGCCTAGGAACAGCAATCATGTCATGACTACCTACTATGTGCTCTGCTCTGTGCTGTTTACAACGATATCTAACGGTTGTTGCCTGATAAGTATGTGCTTGTCACATGCTTTACAGGCAAGACCCCACTGAATCCAGTTGACAGCTTAGGTGGTGAGCTTTCTCAGTAACTTCATTGTACCAATGAGATAAAGGAGACTCGGAGAGGTTATACGACTTGCCCGAGGTCATGCTACTGGTGAGGGGTGGAGCTGGAATTTGGACTCAGCGGTCAGTTCAAAGGTCCACACTTGATACTGTTTGCATTGAGGCTCAGAGGGAATGGTGTGTGACTGAGCCCAGTGCCAGGCTCCCCACAAAAGTTGTGCCTATAAATGTCGGTTTCATCCCTTCCCTACAGGCAGACCCAGGCCCCGAGCAGCAAGTCCTTGGGGGCTGCTAGTCTGTTGGGTGGAACCCCCGTGGCGAGTGAGAGGCTCACTGCCTGTGGCTGGCTCCCAGTCTGCTAGGGGTGGTAGGCCCTTCCCCTACAAAGAGACTCACTGTAGCTGCTGTCCAGGCCTGTGCTTGAGGAAGTACAGACACATAGGGTACAGTGCGATGTTTGTGGAGATGTTATGTTGCAGCGTGGGCTGGCACAGGAAGGTGCCATCAAGAGACTCAGTGTGAAGGGTGCTGTGCCAGCCCTTCCACTGTCTACCACGGGAAGTGAGCCAGTCATGCGCACGCATGTGTCAGGTTCCTCCTGTGTAAAAGGCGAGGCGGGGGCCGTCATTATTATCAATGGTGCTTGCTGACCCCTCCTTTGTGCAGGCCAGCCTCAGAGGGGAATACTTGTTGAGTGCCTACCATGGGCCAGGCACTGGGCTGGTGCCTTCGGCACATGCTTTACCTGGGTGGTCTCTGAGGTTCCTTTTAGCTCTCAAATTCTATGACCAAAGCTGGATTTAAATGGACGCTGATGTCTTGGGATAGGCTTTGTGTTTATG
The DNA here is from genome assembly GCF_024166365.1 of Elephas maximus indicus. NCBI lineage: Eukaryota > Metazoa > Chordata > Mammalia > Proboscidea > Elephantidae > Elephas > Elephas maximus. Next base: position 43,117,263 of record NC_064837.1, on the reverse strand, counting down.
TATGTGTATACACACAGATGTGTCCAGTGCATGCACACACATCTGTATATCTGATATTCATGTGTGTATGTATGCTAATGAGTGCACCTGTGCCTGGTGTGTGTATGAGCATGTGTGTGTACACACGTGTAGTGTACTTATTTGGTGTGTATATGCATGCACATGTGTGCACGTATCTGGCGTGTGTGCATGTGTCTGTGGATATATGTGTGGCTTTTGCATTAGTGCGTGCACATATGTGGTATACAAATGGTATGTGTATGTGTGTCTGATGTGTGTACATGCATGTGTCTGAAGCGTGCATGTGTGCCATAATTGTATGCATGCACATCTAGTGTGTTCATGTATCTGTGTAATGTGCAGATGGTATGTGTGAGTCTGGTGTGTGTACAGACGTGTATCCAGTATGTGCATGTGTGTGGTGTACATGTGTGTACACACACATATTTGATAGTGTGTACGTGTGTGTTATGCAAATTGTGTGTACGTGTGTGTGGTATGTGTGCATGTGTTCTAGTGTACATGTGTGCACACACATCTGGTGTGTGTGTGTTGTGTGGATGTGTAGGCATGCGTGACTGTGTGTGCTATCTTAAAAACCCCTTGGTAAATGATGCTCAGTGTTGATGCAGGGACTAGCTTGTTCTAGGCTTCTTATTGAGGACTCTTAGGACATAGAGGAGGTCTAGGACCTCAAAGGACATTTGGGTCACCTCTCTGCCTGAACACTAGTACACCCCAACAGTGAGTGTCAATGGGGTGCTGTTGGCATTTGGGGGCATTTTCTTGTTCAGGACAGCCCACGTCACAGGGCACTCAGCAGTCTGGCCCCTACCTGCTTAGTACTCCCATGGCCGTAATACCTGCCCCCCCCTACTCATTTCATGCATGCTGTAAGGGCAGGGCTGCCCCGGGTAAGAAATACTATCACCTCTGACCTCTAACTTCCTGTCCCAGGTGCCTGCCAAAGCTCTTGCAAGATCTCCAGCCCTTGCTTGAAGGCAGACAGAGGAGCCTGTGGCCCAGACAGCTGTCCGTACTGTGCCCGGGTGGGGCCAGGGGAGGCGGAGCTCGCTGACCATGAGGTACCCGACTCAGACAGCGAGGCGGTTTATGAGTTCACACAGGACACCCAGCACGGTGACCTCCGGGACCCCCACAGCCAGCGGCGACGGAGCCTGGGGCCCAATGCAGAGCCCAGCTCTGTGCTGGCCTTCTGGAGGCTAATCTGTGACACTTTCCAGAAGATTGTGGACAGCAAGTACTTTGGTAGGGGAATCATGATCGCTATCCTGGTCAACACGCTCAGCATGGGCATCGAATACCACGAGCAGGTAGGGCCATGGGCAAGGGCAGGATTACCGTCAACCCCTTTGACCCTGGGACTGGGGACTCCCTCCTCCCTACTGTTCATTCTGCTAGTCTACATGCCAGGGAGGAGGATGAGAGTGTCAGGACTGAGCTGGGTGTGTTCTATCTGGGAAGGCTTCCTGGAGGAAGTGGGCTTGGAGTGCTGAGCACGAAAATGTGTGTAAGGACTTTTTGGGGGGACAAGTCACTGGAAGAGATTTGGGCCTTTGGAGAAGATGTAGTAGAGAGGAGGTATTGGGGTCTCCAAGCCCAGTGCTGAGCCCCCCAGTATTTACCTGACTCCGTATATAGGGTGCGATTGCCTGGAGCTGGAGGGGGCTGTGTGGGTAGGGGTGAGGAGAGGAGGGTTTGTGGCTGCGCTTGGGTGGAATGGAGGTCTGTGGTGGCCTGTCAGAGTCGGGAGAGAGGTGGTCTGGCCCTGGTCTGTGCTCTGGGAGTCTTGCTGTGAGCCGGCACAGTGCTTGTTGGATGAGAGTGCCCAGCGTGGTGAGGGGACTTGAAACCATCACGTTTGAGGAATCATTCTAAGAACTGGGATGTTTAGTCAGAAGAGGAGGCTCAGCGGGGCCAGGCGAGCTGTCTTCAAATATCTGAAGGGCTGTCATGTGGAAGAGGGAGCAGGCTTGTTTTGTGGGGCCAATGGCTGGGAGCAATGGGATCTGGGCTGAGGGGGAGGAGGCTGTCCTTGCTCTCAGCTCACAGCGCTGTGCAGAGAGAGGATGGCCTGGGGATGCACTGACCGCCACACCCCCACACTGAGGCTACGCACTCAGTGGGGGTCAGAGCAGGCACCACAGAGGGCTTGGTGCCCTTGACCTCCCAACCTGGTTTGTTGGCTCCTTCACGGGGTACCTTCTAGAAGTCAGCCCTCCTCCCCAGTTTGCCTCCCAGGTCAACCACCTTGGCTGATTCTTGGGAAAAGAGGGAGGCTGGCAGGCAGGTGCCACCATTCACAGGCCCTCCTTTGCTTTACTCACCCAGCAATGGGGAGGGGACTGGGCCACCAGAACCTGGCCTTTCCTGGTGTGGAGTTGAAGCTATGCATCCCTCTCCCCGACCTCCATGATTTGGGGTTAGGGGCATGTAGGGGATTTAGCGTTGTGGGGCAGTGTGATGGCTGGGTGGGGCCCAGCTGATGGCGTGTGGGCTTGGCAGATGCAGGAGCAGGGGCTCCAGTCTGAGCTAGGGAGTGTAGGTCCAAGCAGGGGCTGGAGACAGCGAGAGGCTCACTTTTCAGGGGATCTGAAGCCCCTACCCCTGACCTCGCTGACCTCTGCACCTGCACTCTTGTGAGCACTCAGCTCCTACCCCGAACTGCCGTGTCTGACCAAGTGCCCCCAGCCCCAGCATCCCTCATCACATCATGTTTGGTGGTCCTTTCTCTTGCCTCCTCTCCACACCCCCTGCCCTCTGCCAGCAACTGGATGTGCCTGGTTCCCTCCCTGTCAGGCAACCTTTGGGGGGTGGAGGGGGTCAGGACACTGGCTGTGGTGCCAGCAAGTGGGTGTGCATGGCACAGCAGTGGGCGTGTTGTGTCTGGGCCATGTGGGACGTTCTGCCAGGCTCCTGGGGAGAGGTGCTCTCTTCTGCCAGGCTGGTGGGGAAGGGTGGGAGCAGCTTTCTCTGCTCTGGGGACCCAGGTGGTGGCAGCCTCTAACCTCCCATTACCTTGGCTTCTCAGCCTGAACTTTAGCTTCCCGTCCCTCACCCCAGCTCTGGCTACAGTCGGATAGTCCTCCCCTGGAAGGGGGCACCTCCTCAGTGCCCCTGACTCCCTGGAGGGTAAGCCCAGCAATCCCTGCCCAGCCAAATGCTGCTGGTGGAAACTTTGACTGCACTAGGAAGGAGCTGAGTCACACAGACCGAAGGCAGATGAAGCCGCAGCAAGAGGGCTTTCAGTTAGACGTCAAGAAGGACACGCTACTGGAGAGGCAGTAAAAGTGATCAGTCAGGGGTGCCTGCGGCATCTCCTCGCCCAGGTTACCCTGCCCCCTCTACAGCGGGGAGTCCCTACTCAGCAGTGGCACAGACTCTGCGCCAGGCAGGAGTTTGTCCCCATACCTGGTTGCTGAGGGACCCATGGGGGTGAGTGGGAGCTTCAGAAGGGGGGGCAGATGACTGACTGCGGCCCAGCGGGCTCAGGGGCCGGGGGTGGGAAGAAGTCCCAGAAGCAGCCATGGCCTTGTGCTTGCAGGCACTGCGGCGTGAACGTCCCGCCATCTGGGCCCTGAAGCCTAAGCAGGCTGGGAGGGGGTGCTGGGAAAAAGGAGACGTGGGGGCTGAGAGACAGAGACACAGAGAGACAGAGATATGGGGAGACAGAGATATGGACTAGAACACAGCTACAGAGAGAGGGGGAGCAGAGACACAGAGAAGGGAGTGCAGAAACAGAGAGGTTGTTAGAGACCTAGGTGGGGGGGGCGCTAGACATAAAGACAAGGAGAGACGGAGACCCAGATACAGAGGTGGAGGTACAGGGGGAGAAGATACCCAGAGGGAGAGATGGAGATACAGGGGGAGATGGAGACCCAGAGGGAGAGATGGAGATAGAGGGGGAGACAGAGTCCCAGAGGCAAAGAGGTACAGAGAGAGAGATGAAGACAGAGGCTGAGACCTCAATGCACCCGTAGACAGAGACAGAGCAAGAATGTGGTGGGATACTCAGAGGGAGTCTTGTAGTTGGAAAGAGGGAGGTAGAGCCATGTTGAGGAAGAGAGGTGATAGAGAAAGCGATCGAGAGTGTCAGCAGATGCTGACTGGGAGCGTGGAGCCAGAGGCTCATTGTTCCCCCGCGGTGCCCTTAATGAGGTGATTGTGTCCATCGATCCTGGTATCGATCAGATTTTGGTGGGGGGGGGGTGTGCCATGGAGAACATGTTGCTGATACTTTCTTGGAGCAGGAGCCCCAGCCCTCTTCCTGGCCCATCACTGCTCCCTCCCCAGGCCCTGTCCTCCCCCACGGTCACCCTCCTTGCCTGTCCTTCAGTTTTCCTGCAGAGACAAGGATGCTCCTCCTGCCCCTCTCTACCAACCCCTTGACTGAGGAAGCACCCATTTTGTCATGCTGAACCCTACCCAAGGCTGGTCACATGCTGCACCCACATTACTGCATCCCCCTACCCCTTAACCCTGCTGGTGGTGAACTGGCAGGACTGGCTTGCCCAGGGGGACTAGTGAGGACAAGGATACAGGACACCGGGGAGGGAGCAAGAATTATGATTTAAGGTAGGAAGTGTGATCTGATGGAGGATGAGCATATGTGTGTGTACCCTGTCCACTAGGGGGCAGTACATAGAGCCCAGATGTTTTTGTGAATCCATCCACCCAGCCACGAAACACACATATCCTGGTACACCAGAGTTGAGCCTAGGCAGTGGTATGCGGGTAAATATTTAACAAACCAGTTGTTATTGAATCTATGGTAACCCCAGGCATGTCACAGTAGTACTGTGCTCCATAGGGTTTTCAGTGGCTGATTTTTTTGAAAGTAGATTGCCAGGCCTTTCTTCTGAGGCACCTCTGGGTAGATTCAAACCTCTAACCTTTCAATTAGCAGCCAATCGCATTAACTGCTTGTACCACCCAGGGACTCCAAATGTTTAACAACCAGCCCTCAAAACAAAAACAAAAAACATTCATGGCCAATGTTAAGCTGCCAGCATGATGCCACTGAACATGGAGTTGGGAAGAGATGTGCACAATAGGCCCCACTGAGCCCGTGCAAGTCTGCTCCAGCGTGCCATTGTGTGTGAGGCCCCATCCTTCTTCCCAGAGAGGTCACGACAAGTGAACAGCCCCATTTACTTGATGTGGTATGTGTTCCCAGAGGGATGCAAGGAGGAGGAGCATGTGACGCAGACTGGGGAATGGATTCAGGGAGGGCTCCATGGAGGAGCTGACCTCTGAGCTGTGTCAGTGAAGGTGGAGGGCAGGGCATTCCAGGAGGCAAAGCATGGGGGAGGGCCAGAGGCACCAGACACCAATTTAGGAGATTTGTAAGGAGTTCAGAATGAGCGCGCACTAGATGGGGGCTGGGATGTACAAGTGACAAGAGATGAGGGTGGGGGGAAAAAAACACAGGGCCCTGTCCTCAGAGGTATAGGAAGGAGTTTGGATTGTCTCCTGAAGGTGGTAGGTTCCTAACAAAGGCTTTGAGCTGGTCAGGGATATAACCCAGGTGGGGAGCCCTGGTGACACAGTGGTTAAGAGCTCAGGCTGCTAACCAAAAGCCTGACAATTTGAATCCACCAGCCGCTCCTTGGAAACCTATGGGGCAATGGGTTTGGTTTTTTGTTTTGTGTTGTATCAGTGTGGGGAGTAGAAGGAAGGGAGGGAGAGGAGACAGGAGGCAGGGAGGCCAACGTGGAGGCCACTGTAGGGGTCCGGGCAACTTGGACTGTACCTTTGTCCTTGAAGATGGAGAGGGGAGGGCTGGGGAGAGCGGTCAGGGGGCTGAATCTGCAGGGCCTACACCAGTTGGATATTTGGGGAGGAGGAGGTGGCAAGGATGACGTCCAGGTTTCCGCCTGGGGTGGGAGCACTGGGGGTGGAGCAGATTTAGGCTGGGGACATGTTGTATACGCTGTACCTATGGGACACTCCAGGCCCATGTCCAGCAGTCTGTTGGAGCTCAGAAAAGAAGTTGTCTCCTGAACCTGTCTCCTGCCTGGGTCTGCACTGGGGTGGGGCCCCACAGGAGGAGGGGTGGGTGCAGGGATGGGGTCTTGGGGACACATGAGCTTCCTGATTACCCCTTCCTGACTCTGGGTGACTGGGGACAGGTGCTAACCTCATATTCTAGAAGAGGGCATGTGGGGAGGGGTGGGGACACGCAGTCCAGTGGTCTGTCCATGGAATGCTAAGGGGGAGAGAGAGGGAGGGTCTGAGGCAGGGGGAGGACAGTGCAGGTGATGATTCTGCTCATTGCTCAGACTCTGGGCCCATCTTGTCACTCCAGAGAGGGTTTCTATTTATAAGTGAGTGAGGTCGCCTGTTCCCAGGGAGGAAGCTGGGGGTGGGGCAGGAGCGAACACAGATGTGGTCTTACCTCTCCAGGGGAGTCACAGACTGCTTTTGGGTTCTGCTGAAAGCTAGGGACCCTCTCACACATGCATGTTAGTGTTGGGTGCCATTGAATCAATTCTGATTCATAGCGACCCCAGGTGACAGAGTAGAACTGCCCCATAGGGTTTTCTAGGCTGTAACCTTTACAGGAGCAGATCGCCAGGCCTTTCTCCCGAAGAGCCTCTGGGTGGGTTCAAATCACCAACCTTTTGGTTAGCAGCTGAGAGCTTCACTGTCGTTCTGCCAGGGATCCTTTCACACATGCATAGACACCCCAGATGTGTGGCCTTTGAGGGCAAAAGATGATGGACACCCCACCCTCTGCCTATCCGTCGGGACCCACAGGAGTCCTTGGCCTCCAGGCAGAGAAGCCCTGCTGAGGAGCTGGGGCTGGGACCAAGCAGGGCTTCGGGGATGATCCTTTTCACTGACCTGGCCCCAGACTTCCAAATGATCCCCACAGGCAGAGGGAGCTGTTAGGATATGTCCAGTTAAGGGGGAGGTCCCAATCTTCCAGGCATGCCCTGGCTCCAGGCTCCACCAATTCAACAAACACGCGTAAAGCGCTTAATGTGGACAGCTTGCTAGGATAAAGGTGGGGGCGGGTGGGTAGGGTCAGAGCCAGAAGTGCCATAAAAAAAAAACCAAACCAAACCCGTTGCCATCAAAGTCGATTCGGACTCATAGTGACCCTATAGGACAGAGTAGAACTGCCCCACAGTATTTCCGAGGACCCCCCTGGTGGATTTGAACTGCCAGCCTTTTGGTTAGCTGCTGTAGCACTTAACCACTATGCCACCAGGGTTTCCAAAAGTGCCATAAAAAAAAAAATAGTGCAAACAAAAGTGCCATAGGGAGCCCCAAATACCACAGGGGAGGCTTCAGGGGGAACAAAGGAGAGATGCTCACACCTGATGGAGGGATTTGAAAGGGCTTCATGAACGAGGTGGCTTTTGAGAAGGGCCTCAAATAACTGTGGTTGTGACAGCTGGAATTAGGAGCAGAAATGTCTCGGTGGAGGAACAACCCCAGCAGCCTGGCCTGGGCATGCACAGGGTGGCGTGGGATGTGCTGGGGGACCCTCATGGTGCCCCATCTAGGGTGTTTGAGCAGGGGGCGATGTGAGTTCAGCCAGCACTGAAGGAAGCTGGAGCTGCCGGTCAGGGCAGGCTGCAGTCGGGGGAGGGACTGAAGCTATTTCTGTTGTCGAGATCAGAGGTAGTGAGGGCCCCAAAGGAGGCCCTGGCAGTGAGAAGGAGGGGGCTGTGGGACAGCAATTCCAGTGGCCAGGGCTGGGGGCCTGGCACCTGCTGCCTGGGAGTGCTGGTGAATCCTAGATGACCTCAAAGTCCCCAGACAGAATCCTGAGAATGACGGGAAGGGGGAGCAAGGAGGCAACGGAGGCGACGTGCTAAGTCTGAGATGGCCAGGGGCCAGGCCAGAAGACTATCAGGCAGGCGTTGGCTCCCTGGACGAGGGGCCAGGGGCTGGGAAGGAGGCTGTTCAGTGTTGCGTACACCCTCGATGGCAGCTGGAGAGGTTGGAGGGGGTAAAATGGCAGAAGGAGGGGGCGAAGGAGGGGAGTGGGCTCAGACTGAACTCTGAGGAATGTCTGATGGAGGGGAGAGAGGGAAGCCAGGAGAGGAGCCCTAGGAGGGGGGTGGGGAGGCTGGGAGGTGGCCCGCACAGGGTCACAGGAGCCTTGGCAGGAGGCTACGGAAGGGAGGCTGCAGAAGGATCCCTAAGAGGAGGGCTGGAAGAGATGGGGCAGTGGGGTCTGGGATTCAGGGGTGAATGGGCCTGGTTTCACGCCACAGATTTCTGCTTTGGGCAGGGGGTTAGGAGATTGGACAAGTAATGGATACAGCATGGCTAATGGAACAGTCCCAGGGACACCTGGGGTGGGAGTGCTGAGATCCCAGTGCAGGTGGAGGAGGGGAGAGGAGGAGAGGTGAATAGAGCTGTTGGGGGCAGAGGAGGAAAGCCAAGCAAGTGAAGAGCAAGTGAAAAGTAAAGCGAGGTCAGGCTGGGGAATGGGGATGGGGGCCAAGGAGGGGAGGAGGTTGGAGGCAGCAATGGGAGAGAGCTGGAGACTGACAAGCGAAGAAGAAAGGGCTGTGAATACAGGCAGAGAGCAGCTTGGGACCAGCAGAGGCCACCCAGCAGGGACTCGCCTGTCCAGTCAGCACAGGTTCGTGACTCTTTCTAGCAACGCTCAGCAGTTCAGGAGCAGTCAGAGGAAGTGGAGGAGGTGGGGACTTACCTGGGCTGGGGGGCTGGGTCTTGCAGGCGTCCTCTGAGATCCTCATCCTGAGGGCAGCTTTGAATGGTCCACCTCCGGCTCCAGGCTGAGAGGTGGTCTTAGTAGTTGAGGGGCAGGGGCCACAGCTCCAGAGTTTAGGTAGCAGGGACTTTGGGGTGGCTGTCTTGAAGCTATGTGAGCATTGTAGGTGCCTGGTGCCTACTTGGTTTGTGTATTTACTTGGGGTGGCTTTTAGGGGAGCTGGGAGAGATTGTGCGGAGGGGGCTAAAGCCACTCCTTAGCATTGGCCAAGGTTAGGAGGCTCTGCAGCACCATGAGACCTACCTGCACGCCCCGTGGGCATGGGTATGAGGGTGCTGGAGGGGCTGCGCTCAGAGAGGCCAAGTCTCAAGCTAGAGAGTTTCCAGGACATAGTGAAGAGCAAGTCCATGATCTATATAATGAGACCTGTGGGGTTTCCTGGAAACCTCCCACCACCATGATGTCCTCTGACATCCCCACCTCCTTGAAGACTCCTTTCCCACTGACCCAGTGACCCCCAGCCCATCACTGTGCAGGACTGAACCCCCTCCCCTGGGTGAGTGGGGAACAGCAGGCTGGACTCTCAAAAGCAGGGACAAGGTGAGCCAAGGAATCAGAACTGGGGAGCAGATAGAAGCCGAAGAGATGAGAGTGATTAAGAGGGTGGGTGTGAGGTTTGGGCAGGGCTGGAGCCACCTGTACTATCCTTCGCTCAGCTTGGGCCTGGCTTGTCCACCTGCTCACGCCTTCCCTGTGAAAGGTGCATCACTGTCTCTAGAGCTTGCTCCCAGACCTCCTGCCTGGACCGCTGCAGTACTCCCTAATTGGTCTCTGTCTCTCTCCTCCAAGCCACCCGCACGCTGCTGCCACCACTGCAGCCAGAGTAATCTTCTTAACACACAGCTTTGCACATCTCCTCCCTCCCCCTAAAAGCCTCAAAGGCAGCATCCTGAGCAGAGGCAGGTCCAGCCCAAGTCTTGGACTGGAATCAAGGCCACTCTGCCTGGGCCCTGCCAACCTCGCAGCCTCATCCCCCACTGGCCCCTTCCACCCTCTGATCTGGAGAGACCAGTTGATTCTTGGTCCCTGAGTATGCCCAGCATGTTCCTGTCTCTGAGCCTTTGCTCTTGCTGTCCCCAGTGGGGTGCCCTCCATTGGTGTTCTCCTGCTTCCTCCTCCCCACTGGCCCCCTGACCTCTCCTGCCTTTGGCCCCCAGCTTGATGTTTAGCCGCAGCCTTGCAAGCACCCTGTCCTGCCACGTGTAAGGCCTATCCCTTCCCCCTCCCCCGCCCCCAGCTTCCACCGTCAGCATCCACAGAGCCCTTGTGCTTGGCCTTGGGCTGGAGTTTTCACCGGCTTGACCTCCTTTGTTTTGCAGAACAGCCTCACTACAGAGGTGGTGTTAATTCATTTTACAGAAGAGGGTGCTGGGGATCAGAGAGGTTAAGGCACTTGCCTGAGGCCACACAGGTGGGCAGTCCTCCTTTGATCAGGTTCAAACCTCCTCCCTTTGAATTGCCAGCGCTCTGTACACAGTGGGCACTTTAAGGGTTAGTTGACATGAAGCTATGGGTTTCAGGGAAGTCCTGGTGGTGCTAGGGAGTATTCAGCAGTCCACCTGGGACCTCAGTTGCTCCAAGGTGACAGTCTGGTGGGGAGGTGCTGGTAGTTAGCATCTACAGGGAGAAGAGGTCTGGGGCCTCCAGTGGGCCTCAACTCAGAGACCCCTCCTCTGGATCTGGATGCCTATGAATGGAGGCGGGGGGGGGGGGATGTATCTAGACCTTAGTGGGGACTTCCTGGCAGCAGGGGGCGCCAGTGAGGGTGAGGCATGGTCATCGGGCTTGTGCACCTTCTGCGAGAGTTATGTCTTCAGTGTGGAGAGGGTCCAAAGGCAAACATATAGCAGAAAAGCACAGACAGACTTGGCTCTGCACCTTTCTAGATGAGCGATGTGACCTCCATCAAGTTATGACATCTCTCAGAGCCTCAGTTTTCCGGACTGTCTAAGACAGTCACATCCCTCCCTGGTCTTTGGCTGTGAGCAGGGAGGGAATGAAATGCTGGGAGGAAGGTGCTTGGTCCCATGCGGGCCTGTAGCGGGTCCTCTGCAGAAGCTGGCTCCCTCGCCTACTCTTTTGCTGCTGCAGCGGCTGTGATCACGGCTCTGGTCCCTGGGGCAACCATGTTGCTAAGATTGTGTTTCCGTGTCCTTAGCCTGCGTTTGTAGAACGTTCCCAGACTCTGATTTAGTAACTTGGACAGACCTGGCTGTCTAGGGGAGGAGGGCTTTTTCCATGGACCACGGGGGATACCAAAGCCCTGGAAAAGAATAGGCTTGTTGTTGTTGTTGCTGTTAGGTGCCTTTGAGTTGATTTTGCCTTATAGCTGCCCCATGTGACAGAATACATTGCTCCATAGGGCTTCCTAGGTAGTAATCTTGACAGAAGCAGGTCGCCGGGTCTTTCTTCCGCTGAGCTGCATTGCCCCAAAATGTGTGCAGTGAGAATATAAGGAGAGAGAGGGCAGAGCGGCGGGCAGGCCCTCCTTCCCACCTGAGTCAGATGTCCCTGCTTCTCCAGTTTTTGGCGGGCAGGCCCTCCTTCCCACCTGAGTCAGATGTCCCCGCTTCTCCAGTTTCGAGACCCTTGGGGGGTCAGGGCAGGGGCTCTCGCCTTTGCTTACACATACCCTCAACCAGGACCGATGGTGCAGACTGGGGGTGGAGGATGCACCATCCCTCACAGTGAGACTCTCGGTTGGAATATGGGTGCGTGTGTCTGAGTTGCCGGGCACAGGCTGCTGAGAGCACTGTTGCTCTCATTAGGAATTGAGGAAAACTACCTGTCTCCACACACGGAGCAGTAGTTGTGCTTTTAGGACTCACTGATGGAGCAAATGCATTGAGACCAAAAGATGCTATGGTTTTAGCTACTTAAAAAAAAAAAAAATCCTCATTAATTTTTAAAAGCTTTTTTTCTGAGGCATAATTTACATGCCATACAATCAGCCCATTGTAAATGAACAACAACTATGCTTTCAAATCAATTTGTTCTTTATTCATCACATCTATGTTCACTTGGAATATAGTTATTTGTACACCTAGAAGACATACTGTGTATTCAATCCACCCATGTGCGCAGGTTCACAATCCACCCATGTGTACAGGCCCCTCAAAGTCACTCAAGAGTTGGGTTCCAATCCTGCCTGTCTGTTATTGTTGGAGCAGTCTCTGGGTGGCACAAACGGTTAAGCATTTGGCTACAAACTGAAAGGTTGGCAGTTCAAACCCACCCAGAGGCACCTTGGAAGAAGGGCTTGGTGATCTACTTCCAAAAGGTCACAGCCTTGAAAACCCTACAGCGCAGTTCTACTGACATGCATGGGGTCGCCATGACTTGGAATCGACTTGCAGACTGGCTTGATTATTATTGTTGGAATCAGAGCGATGTGGAACTGGGTTCCACATCCTATTCTGTGACCTTGAACCAGTCATGCACCCTCTCTTGACCTCTTTTCCTCATCCGTAAAATGTCGTGTGGACAGAATGAGGCGATGTGCATGATGGGCTGAGACCCCGGGGCTGAGACTGCACCCGTGTGGTCTGGGCTTCTCATCTTCATCAAACTCAAAGATGGAGAACTGGGCAGGTGGCAGGCTGACAGGGAGGCAGGCTCACTGGCCACCATGCTCCAGTGGACTGGACTTGGGAGCACTTGGGGAACAGACTGGACTTGGGGGATCTGCTTTAGTGGGGAGGGGGTCTAAGCCCTGTGCGTTCAGTGGGCTTTTTTGGTGCTGACAACAGCCCCTTCCTCCCCAGCTGCTTTGTGCTTACACTGGAGGGACTGAAGATTCCATCTCTCTGTGACCTGATTAACTAGGTCAGATGGCGATGTCCCTTCCTGTCCTCACTCCCAATCTACAGAGTAATGGGCTCCGTCCTAGACTGCCCTCCATGACAACCACTCTCCCTTTAGACAGCTGGCTCTCAGCCCTGCTTCCACCCTGGCCCTGCCCTCCAGGCCTGCCTGTGGGGAAGAATCCTTTGAGAGCTTATCCTCTTCTGAGTAGCTGTTGATCCTGAGCTCCAAAATACCCCTCACCTGCTAGTTAGTCAGAAGCACCTTCCTTCCAGCTCTCCCTACCCCCCACCCATGCTGGCCACACAGATGGGGGCCATTAGGATCCATTTGGTCTTACCCAAGGTCTGGCTCCATGCTTGGACAACGTACCCAGGCAGCCGGCCAGATGAGGCATCTGGACAACAGGGGAGGAGGGCTGTCTGATGGAATGAGGGCTTCACTGGGTCATTTATTTAACTCAAGCTCCTTGAGCACCTACTGGGGGCCTTGGGCTTTTGGTTTGTCAAGGTGCCCCATCCACTGAGCCAACCATATCTCACCCTGTACCCCAGCCCTCAGCCTGGTAATACCCCTCCCTTCTCCCCAAACCAGGCACATTCCTGGGCCCAGCCTTTACCCATGCCATCCCCTCCACAGGTGATGCCTTCCCCTCCCTCTGCCTGGAGAGACCCCTCCTCATCCAGCTGAGCTCATTTCAAGTGCTGCCTCCCAACTAGGCCTTTCCCAGTGCCTTCACCCCTCACCTTCTCTCCCCTGAACTCCTGTATTTACTGCCTGGATCATTTATTTGGGCACTGAGAAGTCTAAGGCCTCTTGTGGTTATTCAGCTGTTTTGTGTGTGTACAACCTGTTTCCAGCTAGACGCTGAGCTCCTGGGAGGCAGGGAGCGTGGTTGGCATTTTTTTTTTTTTTTTCTTGTAACTCCTTTAATACCTGGTGCATTGCTATGTGTACAGTAACACGTTGCCCTTGAGTTGATTCTGATTCATGGTGACCCCACGTGTTCCTGGATAGAACCGCACCATAGGGTTTTCTTGGCTGTAATTGTCAGAAGTGGATTGCTAGGCCTTTCTTCTGCAGCACCGCTAGGTGGGTTTGAACCTCCAGCCTTTCCGTTAGTAGTTGAGCGTAAACTGCTCTCACCACCCAGGAACAACTGCTAGGCCTACGGTAAGCAGACGCCATGGAGTCAATCCCGGCTCACGGTGACCCCATGTGTGTCAGAGTAGAACTGTGCTCCGCAGGGTTTTCAGTGGTTGATTTCCAGATATAGATCACCAGGGCTTTCTTCCGTGGCACCTGAGTGGACCCAACTCGAACCAACAGCACATAGTAGGGGTTTTTTTTGAATACTGAAAGGAGGAGTGAGGGAGGTGACGAGTGAGTGGGAATAGCAGTTGAGACAGGGTTTGTCATTAGATCTTCTGATGACCTCTCTAGGATATGTCCTTGGTCCCAATCCCAACTCTCTGATAGGAGCATAAAAGTCATTACTTCCAGTGTTTTATATTTGGCAAGAGAGGTTGAGAATCTTGCTGAAGTTCACACAACGAGCTGATAGAACAGGCTGGGAATTGACCTAGGCATCCCAGTCTCAGCCTGAGGCTCCAGGCGCCTCAGCCTCTGTGACAACCCTCCTTGGGGTGTCCCTTCTGCCTGCCGGCATGAGCATGATGGCGAGTGTGTGTGTGCATGTTTGTGTGTGTGTGTGTGTGTCTGGAAGGAGGCAAGCAGAGCCGACAGTTGTCCAGGAGAAGGCTGCCAAGTCCACAGAGTAATTGTAGAACACGTGTGACTTTGTGTGTGGCTAAGGGGTGGGGTATGCTGGCCGGGGGCCCCCTGAGCTGGCCTGGCAGCACCGGCCAGGATGGGTCTCAGAGTTCCCAACAGGAAGTAGGGCAGAACCCACAGCACAGGCCCCAAGGAGCCTGGGCCCCAGGATCTGAGACCCAGATCTGGGGAAGGGGAAGGGGTTACAGGTTCCATGTGGTCGCTTCCTGGGGTGGCTGCTGTGCTTTGCCTCACTGGCCCTTTGGGGGACAGTCCTCCCCAGGAGCCTTAGCATCAGCTATAGTCTCTTCCTCCTGCGAGCTTGCTGCTTCTGCCCCTCCTGTCCCTGTGGCCCCACGTTTGGGAGGATTGGGTGGAGGGGCTCAGGGACAAGCTGCGACTGCTTCACACCCACCCCCCGCCTCCAGCCTGAGGAGCTCACCAACGCACTGGAAATCAGCAACATCGTCTTCACCAGCCTCTTTGCCCTGGAGATGCTGCTGAAGCTGCTTGTGTATGGGCCCTTTGGCTACATCAAGAATCCCTACAACATCTTCGATGGCGTCATCGTTGTCATCAGGTAGGACTGTCCCTCCCCTGCCTCTCAACTGAGGCCCAAGAATGCCAACAAGGGTAGCTTGGGGTGAGGAGCCACTCAGCCTATGCCTCTGGGGTGGAAGAACTAGAGTCAGGCCCCACGACCCCAGAGGACCTGCCACTCCCCCAGCAGGAGGGAGACCCTCTGTCCCCATGCTTTACTCCATCCTCTCCCTTGGCCTGGCCTTGCTTATCTGGAAATGGGCTCCCATCTCCTTTGGCCAGGCCCCTCTTCAGTCTCCTCTCCCCACCTCTATCCTTTGCCCTTGACACGGTCCTGGCCTGCGGTGGGTGAGGACTGGGGAGTCGGCTTTGGGGAGGAGTCAGAAGTGGGATGAGGTGCAGCCAGCTGTCCCTGCTTACAAAGTGCCTGGAAACCATCTCAGACGCCGGCAACTCGCTTTAGGTTTTCCAAGACCTTGGGAAGCTGCTCTGTCCCCCCAGGCCTGGGGCCAAGAGAACTGCTTTATTGCTTTCTGGAATTGGCTTTAGATTTCATTAGAAGAGAACAAAGCAAATATTCCATAGCTTGATGCTGTTGCGTTGGCCGGGTTTAGGGAGAGGGTGTCTGCTGCCAGGATGTGACCCCTGGCGGGAGCGGAGAGTGGGGTGGACTGGGCTGTTCCTCAGATCCTCGGCAGCTCAGGGGCTCCTGCCTGGAGGCCAGAGGGCCATGTGGGCCCCATTTTCTCACGCGGGGAGGCCAGTCCAAGCCCTCAGGTGCTGCTGAGTCCTCCCAAAGAGGAGGGCAGGCTGCAGAGGCCGTGGGCTCAGGCTCCCTGCCCCCTTGCAGTGTCTGGGAGATCGTAGGCCAGCAGGGGGGTGGCCTGTCGGTGCTGCGGACCTTCCGCCTGATGCGGGTGCTGAAGCTGGTGCGGTTCCTGCCGGCGCTGCAGCGGCAGCTCGTGGTGCTCATGAAGACCATGGACAACGTGGCCACCTTCTGCATGCTACTCATGCTCTTCATCTTCATCTTCAGGTGAGGGTGGCGCAGCTCCGGTGCTGGCTGGGAAATGGGCCAGGCTGGGGGCCGAAGGGCCTGCGGGGCAGGGAGTGCTGGCGCCCTGACCCCCCACCTGGGGCCCTGTGTCTTCAGCATCCTGGGCATGCATCTCTTCGGCTGTAAATTCGCGTCTGAGAGGGATGGGGACACGCTGCCAGACCGGAAGAATTTTGACTCCCTGCTCTGGGCCATCGTGACAGTCTTCCAGGTGCAAAGAGGGTAACAGAGCAGGTTGGCAAGGGGTGCCCCTGGTCAGGCCCTGATTCCTGTCCTCTGGCCCCGCCCCACTTTTTCCCCTGCAGATCCTGACCCAGGAGGACTGGAACAAGGTCCTTTACAACGGAATGGCCTCCACGTCGTCCTGGGCTGCCCTTTACTTCATCGCCCTCATGACCTTTGGCAACTATGTGCTCTTTAACCTGCTCGTCGCCATTCTAGTGGAGGGCTTCCAGGCGGAGGTAACCTCCTGCCCTGCCCTGCCCACCCTCACCCTGCCTGAAACAGTCTTATTTCCAGAAGGATTCGGCTGCCTAACTTGAGTCCCCTCTGCTGCCAAGTCATGGGGGCCTGTGAAGTCTCACATGAAGCATTCTTCAGACTAAGCCGAGTGGACGAGGGATGGGAGGCTGCAGCTCTCATGCGGACCCTCATCCCTTGGGAGACAGGGCAGTTGTCTGGGGTCTCTGGGTCGAGGGTTACATGCTGGGCGGGCCTTTCCTGTTAAGTCAGCCAAGATTAGTGCTGGGGTGCACAGTGCAGCTGCTCTCTGAGCAAGTGAATTCTCTGGGACATTGGAGGGGACCCATCTGAGCCAGGGGGTGGGGATGGCTTGTGTGCAAGTCATCTGTGCTCTGGCCCAGCTGATAAAGATGCCACCGGGGCCTGGGTAGGGCTGAGCTGCCCGGGGTGAGAAATGAGCCCAATTAGCTGCAGGCATGGCAGAGATGAGCATCCTATTTCCAGCCCCAGGCTCCATCACCTTTGTCACAGGCAGCGTCATCAATTAATATTGATTTACATCGATCCTGCCCTGGCGGTGCCAGGGTGCAGCCTCTGTGTAATGGACTGTACCCCTCTCCTCAGCTCTGCCTCTCCTTCCCCCAGCCCACAGGCCCACCCCAGCCCCCCATTGCCTCTCACAGGGCAGGTTGACCCAACCTAGAAACACTCCAGATTGGGCATGGAGAAGCTCTTGGTCCAGTTCTCTCTGGGTGACCCGGATGGAAACTCCCGCTGCGGCCTGCTCTATAAATACCCAGCACACGGTGGAAAAACAAAAATCTATTTTCCGACTCCTTTCCTAGCCCTGCAAGGGAGGGCTGTTCCCGTGGGCAGGGCTGGGCTGGTGGGGTGCGGGTATGTCTGTCCCACACCGGCCTTTCTCCCACTTCCGTTTTAATTCTGTATTTATCCATTATTGCATTTCCTTTCACTGTGAGGACAGCCTGTGGGGGTATCACAGCCTGCATGTGGTGATAGCTGGGCCTCCTGCAGGGAGGAGGGATGTTGGCACCCTCCCTGGGATGGGACATTTACTTGGGGTTTTCTGGGCCTGAAGGTTAAGGGGTACTACGCTGGTCGGATAAAAGCCAGGGTCTCTGTGGAGATCCACCGCTCAGCTGCTGCCCTCTGCCAGTGGAAGGAGGATTCAGGTGGGGGTAGGAGTCTTCCAGCCCCTTCCAAAGCGCAGCTCTTGACGGCTAAGGCTTCCTCAGAAAAATTCCTGTGGAACTCTATGGTGGGAAATGGAAATCTACCTGAGCCTGTCCCTTCCCCTCACTGGCCGTTCAGCCAGGGTAGTGTGGTCCTCAGTCATCCTGGAGGTGTCCAGTGCAGACAGCCCCCTCCCCACCCCTCAGCCCTGCCAGAAAACACCTTGTTAAATTGGGTGCAGCTGAGCTGGCCCTGGTTGCTAGGCAGCAGCCAAGTCTGAGTGTGGGAATGGAGAACTGGCTGGCCGTCTGGCCTGGCCTGGTCACTCTGGCTCTGCTAGGGGCATATGGGCTGCCCCAGCCTGAAGGGCAGCCACATCCTCTTAAGCCTTCTGAGTATAAGTGGCTGTGGAGCAGGGGTCTCAGGCATGGGGTCATGGGGTGTAATGCTTCCAGCGGGTGGGCTGGAGAAGGGATTTCAGGATCAATTCCCTCTCCGTGGGGTGGGCAGCAGCCAGGGCCTGAGTGTCCATGTGAGGAGCTGGACCAGCTACTCCTGTGACCTGCCTGTGATGGGCCAACCATGCCTGGGCAGGAGCGATAGTCACCTCCAGCGGCACCTGTCCCTTCCTCTGTGGAGTTTCATGGGGGCCAAGCACTGGTTCTCAGGGATGCCCCATTGTCTGAAAGGGAAGGCTGGTTTTGCTGTTTTTTTTTTTTTTTCCCCACAAATGAGACACCCTACTTCAGTGGAGGAATTGGCTGCCCCTATTTTGTTGGCTTCTACCAGCAGGAGGGCTCAAGGGATGCCCCCCTGCTGGCCTGGCTACTCTGCCAAGAGGTAGAAGGAGGTGGTGCAGGGGCGGGGCTTGTTCAGCTGTTGATTTCCTGATGGCAGGGGGCAGTGCCCTGAATCCCTGTATATTTATCATGCACACACTTAATTAAATGAACAGGCAGCAGGCCCAGTGTGAGGCCATTAATTGATATTAAACAACATCATCGCCTTCATCCCAGTGTTGCTTGTCACACGTCATCGCAAACGCATCAGCCGGACCAACCGTGATTTGAAGGGATGTAGGCCGAGCCTGTGAGAAGTGATGAGGCCTGTTGTCACTTCCTCCCCAGCTTCCAACTTTCATCCACTCCTCCCTCCCATCTTTCCTGCCCATTTCCAAGGCCATTGCCTCAGTGCCAAGGATAGGTGAGCTGTATCCCAGGCTGGATATGGGGTCGAGTCCCAGACCCACCACCTCTTGCTCTGTGTGACCTGGGGCAGTTTCCTGAACTTCTCTGAACCTCAGATGCCTCACCTGTAAGATGGTCGTGGTAGTACCTGCTTTCTCCCTTGTGAGGATGTAAACTAGCTTTAGTGGAGCAGCTGGTGCCATGCTTGGCACGCCCTCCATGCATGGCAGCTATTATGATCAGGCCACTGGGGGGCTCCATTGCCTTTTCTGCCCTGTCCCCCATCTCTGTGGCCTCTGCCCTCACCCTCCAGAATCATTCTGGCCTGAGGGCCTGGGGCTGAATTCTAGAAGGCCTTCCCATTCTGTTCCTCGCTTCCTGTTTCTCTCATTTCCCTGCTGTTGGGTTTACGCCCCTGCTCATCTCCATCTTTCGAAGCCCATATTGGAAAGCCCGAGCGCCGGTGACAGTGCCCCTCCCCTGCCTCCCCCTTTCCATGTAGGAAATCAGCAAACGGGAAGATGCGAGTGGACAGTTGAGCTGTATTCAGCTGCCTGTCGACTCCCAGGGGGTAGGTACGCAATCCAGAGTCAGCATGCCCCTCTGTGCCCTGTGACCCCTCCACTCCGCCTCCGTGTTTCTGTGCTCGTTGTTCACGCTCAGCTCCTGTGCAACTTGTAGTAGCCGTAATGGTCATTGGTGTTGTGAGGTTTGCTTCGATTTTAAGTCCCTTCCCCCTTGAGGACATGGAAGAGGGGGCCTCCTTGTTTCTGCCCATCCACCTACAAAGGGCACCATTGCCCCCGTCAGACCAGTAGGTTGGCCAGAAAAGGAAGGGACTTAGAATCCTGTGTGTGTATGTGTGGCGTCTCTGCTGGGTCCTGGAGGAGTCTGAGACATCAGGCCTCAGTGAAGGAAAGACCAGTGGCTGCAGACCTGCTCACCATTCTCTCCTCCGTTTGCCCTTTGCCCCTTGCCCTGAGCCCCTGTTGGAGACCCCACAGGCTGCCTCAGCTCAGGACAAGTCTTTGGAGGATGTAGGGACGAGGTGTGGCTCTTGCCAGAAAGTACCAAAATTTTAAATCACTTCTGAGTCTCTGGCCTTTTAACCACCCAGGAGGTCCAAGCAGGTATATCAGGACGCGGTCTTCCTCTGGCCTGCACTTTGAGCCTGTGCCCTGCTCTTTCCTGCACTGGCACTGGAATTTGGGGCAAAGCCAGGATTCCCATGGGACCCCATGGTGCTGCACATCCTGAGCAGCCCCTGGAGATCCCACTTGATAATTAAAGGCCTCGTTAGGGATGTAAACTGAGTTAATGAAAAGGATCCCCTGAGATGCCAATTACGCAATATTGATGTCCTTATCAAAAGTAGCAATCAAGTATTTTTTAATAACTTCTTAAGGAGAAGTGTGTAATTACTGGGGAACCTACTGACCTGCTAAGAAGGAAGAAAAGTCTGTCCCAGAGACAGGGAGAGAGGTAAAAATGGGGCCAGGGGAGGGGGCCGGGAGTTGGGGCAGATGGTGGGAAGGGCAGAGAGACCAAAGTGGTATCCCTGGGCTGAGCCGCTCTGTCTGGGGTCTTTCAATTTCTTTCCAGGGTCCCTGGGTCTGGGGCCTGGGAGAGGGGAGCCATGGAGGGACAGCAAAAGAGCCTCAGTGGCCTTTTGAAATTGAGGCTCTGGTGATCACTTCACTGAGGTCCCCAGCACTCTGGCCTGTGCTGCCTTCTGGCTATCCTTCTGCTTTCAGCCAGCCTTGGCGTCAGTCCCGGCCAGGCTGGTTGGGCTGTGGGCTCTGGGGTTAGCCATGGCCGTCTCTGAGGTGTGGCTGGTGGGACGCAGAGGCGTCGGGGCCCTGGAAGGCCCTGTACCAGTGCATGCTTTGTGCCGTGGTTGCTGGTTCCGTGGCCTATATGTGGTGTGTGCGTGTGAACAGAGGGAGACCTCAGACATTCTGCTGTCCCCCTGCCCCAGCCAGGTCCCTAATTGCCCGCTGCTCCTTGACCCTAGGGAGATGCCACAAAGTCTGAGTCGGAGCCTGATTTCTTCTCGCCAAGCCTCGAAGGCAATGGGGACAGGAAGAAGTGCTTGGCCCGTGAGTACCCGGCCTGGGGGTGTGAGTCATGGGCCTGGGCCGGCTCCAGGGGGACTAGGGGGCTCTCCCTCTCTCCACCTGCAGTGGCGTCCCTGGGAGAGCACCCGGAGCTGCGGAGGAGCTTGTTGCCGCCTCTCATCATCCACACGGCTGCCACGCCCACGTCACTGCCCAAAAGCTCCAGCACTGGCCTGGCGGAGCCCCTGGGCCCTGCCTCCCGCCGCACCAGCAGTAGCTGGTCCGCAGAGCCCGGGGTGGCCCAGGAGATGAAGTCACCGGTAGGGGGGCGCACATGGGCGCCGTGGTGGGATATGTACAGAGGGCAGGAAGAAGAGAGGCTGAAAGGGGGTAGGTCCAAGGGTAGAACCAGGGGCTGGAAGGGGCCTGTGTGTGCCCTGACAAACCCCAGAGGAGTCAGTGAGGCCTGATAATGCAGGCCTGGCAATGCAGACAAGAGGAGAAGCCCTGAACTTGGAGACAAAAGATCAAGGTTCTAATCCTACCTCTTCTGTTCCCAAACTGAAGGACCTCAGGCAAGACTCAACCTCTCTGAGCCTTATCTGTAAAATGCGGGCAGGGGATAGTCCCTACCTCCTTAACCGAAATCAAATAAGTTGCCAATCAAGTTGATTCTGACCCACGTGTGTCAGAGTAGAGCTGTGCTACACAGGTTTTTCAGTGACTGATTTTTTGGACGTATGTCACCACACCTTTCTTCTGAGGTGCCTCTGGATAGACTCAAACCTGCAACCTTTTGGTTAGTAGCCAAGCATGTTAACCATTTGCACCGCACCTAATCATAATAATAGCAAACTCTCATCTCATTATTGACTTTGGACCAGACACAGTTCTAAACGCTGCACCTAAGTGTGCTTGACTCCTTTAATCCTCATGACACCTCTATGAGGTGAGTTTCCTTTTTGTCCCCATTTTATAGTCTGAGTGAAGTGAATTGTGAAGAGATCCATGGCTAGTAGGTGACAGAGCCAGCGTTTTAACCTAGGAGGCTGGTGCCTGAGCCCATGCTATCACCGAGATTTTATACTGACACTCGGCTGATGGTAACACTTCTCTCTTAGCCACTAATGAGGCACAGAGAAGTTCAGTAACTTGCCCAAGGTCACACAGCTGGTTGGGTGAGCCAGAACCTGAACCCAGGCATCTGAGTCCAGGGCTCCTGCTCATGCTTGATGTGGTGCCAGGAAGGCTCACAGGAGATGGGGACACATATGAAGGGATGCAGGGCCACAGGCCTGGCTAAAACCCCCCTCTCTTCTGCTCTCCCTTCAGCCGAGTGCCCGTAGCTCCCCACACAGCCCCTGGAGCGCAGCAAGCAGCTGGACCAGTAGGCGCTCTAGCCGAAACAGCCTTGGTCGTGCCCCAAGCCTGAAGCGGAGGAGCCCGAGTGGGGAGAGGCGGTCCCTATTGTCTGGTGAAGGCCGGGAGAGCCAGGATGAGGAGGACAGCTCAGAAGAGGAGAGGGCTACCCCAGCGGGCAGTAACCGTCGCCATAGGGAGTCACTGGAGCGGGAAGCCAAGGGCTCTTTCGACCTGCCAGATACCCTACAGGTGCCTGGGCTGCACCGCACAGCCAGCGGCCGAAGCTCAGCCTCAGAGCACCAGGACTGCAATGGCAAGTCAGCCCCAGGGTGCCTGGCCCGGGTCCTGCATCCCGATGACCCCCCACTGGATGGGGACGATGCTGATGATGAGGGCAACCTGGTGAGATGCCTGTGGGCACAGTGACCCCTTACCCCTGACTTTGAGAGAGACAGGAGTTGTCCCCACTCAGGGCCAGAGCTGGATAACCCACCCCCAGCTCTCTGTGTCATTCAGGATGCAAAGCAGTTAACATTCCAAGCCCAAGGGACCTCAGTGGGTGCTCAGGCCTGGAAACTGAGCTCCGCACAGCCCCTGTCTCCTCTACCTGTCTTGCCGAGCCAAGGCTTCCTGGTGCTTCTGGGTCTGTGGCTTCGAAGTCCCTGGTGGATATGAATGGTTTTCAGGCAGATGTGTATGAATCTTTCATGGCCCTCCCCCTGTGACTCAGAAAGACCCATCACTCATCTCTCCAAACTGACAGCCCCCTCCCTGTCCCCTGTTCTCATCTCGACCTCATCACGAGCCTCAACTCCACACCCTGTTCTTACCCATTCACATCTCCTCTGGCCCCCTCGCCACCCCCTTTAACCCTGGGGAGAGGGTACAGGGACCCAGGACCTCAGGATTAGCACATGGGAAGAAGGGGCCGGTGTCTCCTTGGCCCAGGTGTGTCTTCAAGCAGGCTGTGATGGGTATAATGTCTGATCATTAATGTGGCTTCCAGCCCCTGCAGGGGAGGGACAGAGCATGGACAGGCAGGGATGGGAAAACTGGAGAGCCGTGGGGTGTGGGAAGTGGGGAGAGTGCAGGGGAGAAGAGGAAGGAGATGAAGGAAGTAGGGATGTTTGGGGAAGGAGAGAGGAGTGGCAAGGCTTCCAGGGAAGTGGGAGATGATTTTAGGAATCAAAGAAGGGAAGGAGGGCAGAGGGCTGGGCCAGAGGTGGGAAAGGATGGATGAGGAGGGAGGGCCCTGGAGCTGTGGAGATGGAGTGAGGGTTTGGGGAATGAAGAGGCCTGGGTCATGCTCGTAACCTCTGTGTTCCTTCCACAGAGCAAAGGGGAACGAATGAGGGCATGGATCCGAGCCCGGCTCCCTGCCTGCTGTCAAGAGCGAGACTCTTGGTCGGCCTACATCTTCCCTCCTCAGTCAAAGTAAGTGAAGGGGGCTCCAACCTACACCCCGGCCTCTCCTCCTCACAAGAAGTTATCCGGGTAGGGGCAGGGAAGCTAGAAGTGGTCCCCCTAGGTGCAGTGTGTGTGTGTGAAGGGCCTGGGTGTCAGGGGGTCACGGCTGGGGGGATCCAGGCCGGGTAGGAGGCTTCCCGCGATGCCGCTCACTGCCACCCCGCCCTGCCTCCCCCTCTCAGCCTTTGCCTCTGTTCCGGAGCAGGTTCCGCCTCCTGTGTCACCGGATCATCACTCACAAGATGTTCGACCATGTGGTCCTCATCATCATCTTCCTCAACTGTATCACCATCGCCATGGAGCGCCCCCAAATCGACCCCCACAGCGCTGTGAGTCACCGGCACTGTATGCATTGTGACTGCTGAGTGCCTACTCTGTGTGGAAACGGTGCCAGGCCCCTCCTGGGCGTTTGCATTAACATAGCAAGCAAGGGAGGCAAGAGGCCCAGAACCTTCCATGACCTGCCCAGGGTGGCCCAGCCAGAGAGGGAGCCAGGATTCTAGCTTAGGTCTCCCTGACTCCAACCCTTGCCCCTGGCACCCACAGATGCCTCCTGTGTTCCTCCCCTGCCTCAGTTTCCCTTCTGTGATACACCAGCCTGACTGGGGAGTGGGCCCTACCCCTTACCTGGGTGAACACCAAGCCCCACCACATCTCAGGCTATTTACAGCAGGCACGTTCTTGTGAGCAAGAGGCTTGGAGGTCCACATGTGAGTCCCACAGGGGTGACAGGAGCCATGAGATGAGGGACAGAGAGAGGTTTGGTCCTACACGGGCTGAGCCATTGATCCTTCCAGGTCACAGACAAGTCAGTTTTCAGGAGCCTTCTGCTTGGCTGTGACCTGTCAGTCCTTCTCAGAGGAGAGGAAAGGCCGGAGGCCCAAGTACCTGACAAACCGCTCAAGAGCCTCACCTCTTTGGGATGGGCCCAGCTGGTTCCGGGGGCCTGTGCCTCTCCAGCCTAGCATCAGAAGCTCCTCCCCCTTGGCAGCGATTCGGGTCCTAACAGGGTGGGTGGGGTGCCTCTGTTTCCCCTCATGGCTTTTGTACCCTTGCTTGGGGGTTGCTAGAGGTGCCCTCCTTGCTGCGGCCCACGCCACTGTTTAGATTTAAATGCCGCCACAGCATCTGTTTTCCGTTAGGGTGGGCTCCAGGCGGGTCAGGGTGGGGATGGAGGGAGCCTGAGGAATGGAGGGCCGACCCAGGAATAAGTGGCCGAGGAAGCTCCGTGCTGGAACACCCCCCCCCATCCCGCCCCACCCACAGGCTGCCAAGGGCTGCTGAGCTGGGGTCTGGGTGTCACAGGAGCAAGGTGGCTGGTAGCACTCACACCCTGGCATCTCCTGCCCGAGGCCCTGCTGCAGAGCCTCCGTCACTGTCTCCCCCTTCTCTCCTCACCTTCCCACCCAGCTCTTCTGTCTCTGGCACTGTCATAGTGTGGGCTTCTCTCTCCCCTTTCTGTATGTCTCACTCCCTCAGACACTCCTGCTCTGCCTGCTGCTTCTCTCTCTCTATGTACCCACCTCTCCATACCCCTCTCTCTCTATCCCTCTCTCTCTGTACCCCCCTCTGTACTCCCCATTTCTGTACCCCCTTTCTCTGTACCCCTCTTTCTCTATACCCCCTTCTGTCTGTGCCCACCTCTCTGTAGCCCCCTGTCTCTCTATACCCTTCTCTTGGTCACCCAGAGATGGACTTAGCCCTCAGATCTCAGGGGACTGGGTGGCATTCGTCTGACCTGTCCCAGCCCATGCCTAAGTATGGTGCCTGGGGATATACAAGCCATGCTCAGGCCCCCTGCTTGCCCTGCAGGTCCGTTTCTGGGGTACACCTTAGGAAGCAAAGGCATGGGGCAGGGAGGAGGAGAGGAATGGGGTCAGAGACCAAGTTAAATCCTGCCCAGTTTTCAGAAAGGAATCAAGGAGTAAGGCCTGAGACATGTCCTCAAATGACAGCATCGTGGTGGGGGTGACTTCTTCCCCTGGCCACACCGCAGGGGTCTGTTCGGGGTCGGGGGGGGGGGCCTGTGGTGAGGTTGTCCATGGAGGAGCAAGCCAGCCACAGTGGCCTGGCCCTGACTGACGTGTGAGTGTATGCGTGGGTATATGTGTGTTGGGAGGGTGGGAGTTGTCTTCCTGAGTCAAATGTTGGAAGCAGCTTTTGTGTGCAGAGCCAACCTGGCCCAAGGAGGGTGGGGTTTCCTGATGGGCAATACCTGCTTCCTCTCTCTTGCAGGAACGCATCTTTCTGACTCTCTCCAATTATATCTTCACCGCAGTCTTTCTGGCTGAAATGACAGTGAAGGTGATGAGGAGGCAGTGGTGGTTTGGGGCCCTTTAGTTCCTGTGGGGGTGAGGATAGTGGATCTAGCTGAGGGTAGAAGAGGGTGGCCACAAGTGGGAGGCAGGGTCAGGGGCTGGAGGTGAGGGCGGCCGGTGACACGGCTGGTGATCTCCAGGTGGTGGCTCTGGGCTGGTGCTTCGGGGAGCAGGCATACCTGCGCAGCAGCTGGAACGTGCTGGACGGGCTGCTGGTGCTCATCTCCATCATTGACATCCTGGTGTCCCTGGTCTCCGACAGCGGCACCAAGATCCTGGGCATGCTGAGGGTGCTGCGGCTGCTGCGGACCCTGCGCCCGCTCAGGTGACCGTCCCCCACCGGAATGTTCCACACCCCCTCCCCAGCAAAGCGTCCCCCTCAGGGACACCTCCAACAACCAGCACCCCTCAAGAGAATACAAGCCCTCATATGCCCCTGCTTCCTGTCTGTGACCCCCACAGGTAATCCTCTCTGCCCCCCATCCCAGACAACAGGGCTTACAGCCTAGGAAACCCGATGGCTACTCTGTTCTGTCACATGGAGTCGCTATGAGTTAGAAGTTGATTTGACGGCACACAACAACAACAAATTTTCCTCCAAGGGAACACACGCCCTCTCAGTGACACTCCCAACAGGCCATTTTTCTCCTCCTCTCCAAGGCAGCATACTCTTGAGGGTCACTTGATGCGGCATGACTGCACCCCTTGGCTTGGTGCAGGGCACAGTCCCAGAGGCCATAGATAGGCTCCCAGTAGCCTTCAGACAAAGCTGTCCTGTAGGACATACATAAAGGGGTGACACTGCTCCTTCCGTGAGGTAACAGACTCCTATTGCTGACTTCTCCCACCTCAATGCCCCTCTCAGGGGCCACCCCACCAGGTAACACTTCTTTTAGCAGGACACCTGTCCTCTCAGGAAACCCTCTACAATAAGGCGGTCACCATCTCCCAAGTCAGAACTTTTCTTGAATGAGGAGGACACTGACTTAATAGACATGCTTCCCCAGCTGTGATAACCCACTTCTCATCCTTTCCCCTCACCTCCTGGTAGCCCTCTACAGGTTTATCACCTGCCCCCCAACACACTGCATCCCTCACTTACCATACCATCTCCTTGAGTTAGTAGTCCTCCCTGTCCCAGCCCCAGCAGGTAATAGTTTTGACATCCTGGGCCTGGAGGGGGAGATGTGTGGGTATGTGTGTCTCTGCAGACTACCTGGAGAGGTTATGGATGGGGTCCCGATGGGTATCCTGTGGAAAGGAAACTACTCTGCACAGTGAGCCCAGAAAGCCAACCTCTTCCCTCCCAGAACCCAGGAGGGGGACAGTGAGCAGGACGGGGCTGCAGGACAGGGTACAAGGAAGTGTGGGAGCTGGGGGCCCCTCTCACCCTCCCTCCTCTCCCCCACCCCTCCCCAGGGTAATCAGCCGGGCACAGGGGCTGAAGCTGGTGGTAGAGACGCTGATGTCCTCACTGAAGCCCATCGGCAACATCGTGGTCATCTGTTGTGCCTTCTTCATCATTTTTGGCATCCTGGGTGTGCAGGTTTGTGGGGGTCCATGAGGGTCTGGGACTAGCTGTCAGCAAAAGCCCGAGGAGTGTCCTCCCCTTGGCCCCTGTGTCCTGAGGCTGGACTGCTGCCGCTGCCTTCATTCCAGAGGGGAAAAATAGGGACACTTCCCTCGAGGGCCTGGGCCTCAGGCCCCATTGCCTCCTGGGCGTTTTGCAAAAAAGTAGGAGCCTAGAAAGGGCCCCCACGTGGGCCAGGGCCTCTGAGAGGCTGCAGGCCCGTAGTAGCCGCAGGCTGCTCTTCCTGTCCCTCTGAACCCCCTCCCTGGAGCTTGGCTCCACAGTCTGGCCCACAGTCTATCCCGGGATCTCCTCCCTTCCTTCCCTGCCTGAGCAGGGTGGGCTGGAGGCCAGGCCTGGGGATCTAGGGCCCAGACAGCTGGGCCAGGTTAGCAGCCTGCTGGCAGGCAGGAGGGTGCAGACCCCAGACAAAGCAGGAAGTGGGGGCTGCTGGGGAACTTGGCCTCCAGCCCAGGGAGGGAACTTGACTTCGGTGGAGGAAGAGCAGGAGCTGCCTGAAGAACTCAGTGGGTGCCTCAGGGGGCTGGGGAGCCTCTTCACTCGTCCTTCAGTGCCCCCAGATCCAGCTGTTTCAGCTGCAGGGTAAACAGCTGGCTGTTGGGCAGTGTGGGAGCTTCTAGGTGGCTGCTCCCCTCCTCTCCCTCTCCCTTTCTGGGGTATCTATTTTGCCCTGGGGAGGGGACTGTTTCCCAGCTTCCTAGAAATTCTCTAGCCCCAGGGACCAGGCTGGGGTACATTTGCCAAAGTGGCATGGTGCCTCTATGCACCCCCTCCCCACCACACTACCCAGTGCCCCTTCAGCTCCCTCACTTCCCAGCCATCTTGGCTCAATAGTGAACTATTGTTGAGCTCGTCCCTGGGTGCTTCGGGTGGTTTTAGGTCTGTCCCAAGGTGCTGAGAGATGCCTGCTTGCTCAGATCCCCTGGCCCTCCCTTCCCTCAAATCCATTTCCCAGCAATAGCTGTAACCCTGTTGGGAGGCCTGGGCTGGATTGGAATGAGGGCAAGACTTCCAGTGAGGCAGACCTAGGTTTGAGCCCCCTCTGTGTCACCTATTTATTGTGTGCCCTTCGTGGTGGAATTACCTTCTCGGAGCCTCAATATTCTCATCTATAAAATGGGGATGATAATGCCTCAGAGTTTCTAATTTAGTAGGCTTGGGGTAGGCCTGAGGATTTTCATTTCTAACAAGTTCCCAGATGATGCCAACACTCCTGGTCCAGGGATTCACCCTTGCAGAACTACTGGCCTAGCCCTTGGTAGAAAATGAGTGACTCCTACCCTCTTTCCAGTCTCCTGAATATCTTTCTTCCCCTTTCTGGAGCCTTTGGTTCCAAGGAGCTCAGAGGAAGGGGTGTGCCTGCAGGAGAGGTTCCTGGCAGTGCTCCCCTGACTTGATTGATTTTAGGCTGAGCACCCCGTGCTCACCCAAGGTGTGCCCAGAGCTTGTAGGAACCGGTGTGGGGGAGGTGAGGAGGAGCTCTGGGCTTCCTGTGGTCACAGCCCACTTCTCTGTCTTCGGGTGTGTGTGTGTGTCTCCTGTCCATCCAGCTCTTCAAAGGGAAGTTCTTTGTGTGCCAGGGTGAGGATACCAGGAACATCACCAACAAGTCTGACTGTGCTGAGGCCAGTTACCGGTGGGTTCGGCACAAGTACAACTTTGACAACCTCGGCCAGGTAAGCCCCAGGCTCTCAGGTCGGGGGCAGGGTTGCATGCTGATTTGATTGGAGGTGAAGAAAGGGGGAGTAAGCAAGGTGAGGCAGCGATGCGCTGGGCACCCTCCACCGTCTGGCCACCATCGTGTCATGCAGCTCAGTCCGTCCCATAGCACACAGACACATGAGCCCACAGGGTAATTAGCCCTCCTTAGAGATGAAGGAATCCCTGGATGGTGCAAACATTAAATGCTCGACGACTGGCTGAAAGGCTGGTGGTTCAAACCTACACAGTGGAGCCTCAGAAGACAGGCCTAGCAATCTGCTTCTGAAAGATCACAGCCTTGAAAACCCTATGGAGCAGCTCTAGCCTACATACGTGGGTTGCCATGAGTCAGATTTGACTTGACAGCAACTAACAACAACAACAAAGAAATGAGGGAATGGGAGCTCAGAGAGCGTAAGGGGCTTACCCAGGGTCGAAAAGCTGGCTGATAGCAGATACCCAAGTCTCCTGTGCCATGCTGCTTCTTGATGGAGTAGAAAGCCCACGTGGAATCAGGGGCAGGCTGCCTCGGGTGTGCATCCTGGCACCACCATTTATTAGCCACGTGACCTTGGGCAACTAACTGACCAGGGCCTCAGTTTCACCACCTGGTGAAGGGGGTCATCATAGTATCTACTTGAAGGGTGGTAGTAAGGACCAAA
This sequence comes from Elephas maximus indicus, assembly GCF_024166365.1. NCBI lineage: Eukaryota > Metazoa > Chordata > Mammalia > Proboscidea > Elephantidae > Elephas > Elephas maximus. The sequence continues at coordinate 43,087,309 of NC_064837.1, read as the reverse complement.
TGAGATGATGTGTACATTTGCTTAGCAAGCTGCAGGCATGTAGTAAAGACAATTCCTGTTCTCATTCCACATTTACAGGAACAGAGAAGTGTAGAAAACCAGTTTTGTTGGTTTGTTTCCCAGCCTCACCCTGATCATGGTTTCTGAATTTCCCGGGCTTGGGTCCCCTGCCCTGCCAGGCTGAGGCAGAGGGTCTGACGATCTCCCAGCCATGGAGCCCTGGGCCAGAGAGTGCTCCTGGGGCCTGTCGTGTGACCCCAGCCTGACCAGCTGCTGTTAAGAGGGATTTTGCGGGGAGGTGGTGAGAGGGCAGTTGGTGAGTGGTTTGGCCAGGCGTCCTAGGTTTCTGATGGTCTTTCCCTTCTCCTTCTCCCCCTTCTCTCCAGGCCCTGATGTCTCTGTTCGTTCTGGCCTCCAAGGACGGCTGGGTGGACATCATGTATGATGGGCTGGATGCTGTGGGTGTGGACCAGCAGGTACAGGGCTGAGGTGGGCAGGGTCCACCTGTGGGCTTAAGTCACTCAGCATGGGCTGACTCCAGGCATGCGGGCCTAGGCACTGGGCAGAAAGAGAGCAAGGCAGCTGGCCAGAGAACACCATCCAACACCAAAGAGGCATTAAATCTTATAGCAGAGGTTGTAACTGGTGGTCTGTGGGCTGAATCTGGGCATGCTTTATTGACCTATAACTTACTTAAAATACTTTTAAATTAGTGTTAAGCATTGAAATGTTAGTGAATTTTACATAAAAATCCAGATATGGGTCTGCTCAGGAAAAGTCTGAAGAGCTGGGAACTCTGGGTTTGCATTTCCTTTAGGATAGGAGTCGGCTAAAGAAGCAGCTGCCCTTTTGGATAGAACACGTACTTCCACTTTGCCACCTCTCCTTACTGCCTAACACCAAGTCCACATTGCTCATTTGCATCACCTACTGGGTCCCTGTAGCTGTCTGAGTTTGTAGGCCTTGTTTTAAGGAATGCAGGCTATGGGGCATCACTTCAGAGAGGGCGCCCTTGGGCTGATTCCATCACCTGTCCTTCCTGCTCCCTGTCAGCCCGTCATGAACCACAACCCCTGGATGCTGCTCTACTTCATCTCGTTCCTGCTCATCGTGGCCTTCTTTGTCCTGAACATGTTTGTGGGTGTGGTGGTGGAGAACTTCCACAAATGTCGGCAGCACCAAGAGGAGGAGGAGGCCCGGCGGAGGGAGGAGAAACGACTGCGGAGACTGGAGAAAAAGAGAAGGAGTAAGGAGAAGCAGATGGCTGGTCGGTAGTCTTTCCACATCTCTCTGGGTCATGCTTGACCTTGGCCTTGTGACTGCAGGGGGCCGGGGGCTGGGGCTGGGGGCAGGGAGAAGATGCTCCCACCCCCCTCCTCACCTCCTTCCCCTCAAGAGCATGTCTGCCTTTAGAGCCCGCATGAAGCAGACCAGTTCAGCCCTGTGGAAGAGGGGGAGCCGCCCCCCCGCCCTGGGGCTCCCTGGGTCTCCCGTCATACTCCCCAGATGAAGCCGGGGGGGTTAATGCACGGCCCCTCCCAGCTCGGCTCTCAAAGGAGCCTCGTGGGAAGGGAATCTGATGTGACATTACTCTGCGCCTCCACCAGCTACCCAGGGATCGGCCTAGGTGCCAGTCACGCCTGCCCCAGGGTTGGCAAGCCAGTCTCTTGACCCTGTGTCTGTTCAGTCAGTGTCTGTAGCTGCTGAGCAAGGCCTTGGTCAAAACCTGCACATGGACAACAGCGTGAGAGAGAACCCCAGGTCCACTCTCCAACAAAACAACGTGGCTTCTGACCATCACTTTTTTTTTTTTTTTTTTTTGCCAAGCTGTAAAACATTTCCCCCTCTGGCTCAGGGAGGGTCTGAGCTCATGACTCTCCTTGCCTGGCCTCCGACGCTTCAGCCCCCTCACCTGTGAGCTCCAACACCTTTTGGCATTGGAGGGGTGAGGACCCTTCCTACCCCTCCTCAGGCTTTTATGCCGTGGGTGGGCCAAGACTAAGTGACGAGACCCAGGAGTCCAGGAAGGACTTTGTTTTCCGGCGTGTCTGCAGGTGTGTCAGCACCTGCCTCCTGTCTTGGGGCTCCTGTTCCTTTCTGTCTGGCACTCACTCATTTCTGTGACTCTCTCTCTCTCTCAGCCACTGCCCACGCCTCTCTCTCAACGTCTTTATGAGTGGGTCTCTCCAGGCCTCTGTGCGTCTGTCTGTGTGTCTGTCTGTGAGTTTCCCTTCTTCGTCCCTCCCTTTCACATGCTGTCTTCCGTGTGTGGATGATGTGTGTGGATGACATGTATGGGTGAGGGATGAGGTGTGCAGGGGAGGTGTGAGGTGTGTGGGTGAGGTCTGTAGGTGAGGTATGAGGTGTGCGGGTGAGGTGTGAGGTGTGTGGGTGAGGTGTGAGGTGCGTGGGTGAGGTGTGCGGGTGAGGTGTGAGGTGCGTGGGTGAGGTGTGAGGTGCGTGGGTGAGGTGCGAGGTTCATGGGTGAGGTGTGAGGTGCGTGGGTGAGGTGTGCAGGTGAGGCGTGAGGTATGTGGGTGAGGTGTGAGGTGTGTGGGTGAGGTGTGCAGGTGAGGCGTGAGGTATACGGGTGAGGTGTGAGGTGTGTGGGTGAGGTGTGAGGTGTGTGGGTGAGGTGTGCAGATGAAGTGTGTGGATGAGGTGTGTGTGGTGCTCTGAGTTCTCCCTTTGGTTTGGTGGCATGTGAGGACCACCCCATGAGCTAGAGGACACGGTGCGCTCCCTCCCCACTGCCCTCGGCTCTGAGAGCTCCTGCTGCCGTGTGAGAGGTACCTGGAGTGAGGGAAGAGTATGGGAGTAGGGAATGAGGGTGGGGGGTGGCACTAGGCCATTGTCCCCGGTGTGAGATGGGGCTGCTTGAGGAGGAAGGTGAGACGCTGGCCTTGAGCAGTGGTGGGCAGTGCTGTTCTTTGTTCCACAGCCTTAGCACCCCTGGCCCCCAAGGGCCCCTGCTTAGCTGTGGGGTAGGAGTCTGTTTTGGCTCTCCCTGTGGATGTCTGAAGCTGAGTGGGCACACTGCCCCCAGCGGCCTCGCTCTGACACTTCTCTGTCCACCCCACCCGTCCTTGTAGCCTGTGCCTCAGCAGGGCATCTGCAGATGGGACTCTTTTGGGAAGAGACACTGGGGCCCTGCCTGACTAGCTGGCTCCCCTTCTGGGGTCTGCAGCTGCCTCAGGGGCTGCTGAGGCCATGGCACAGGGAGGAGTGGACAGCTGTTCAGCAGACAATGGCCTGCCCTCCCACTGCCTCCCCTGTGACCTTGATGAGCTGACAGAATTGCTCATCTCCTTCAAGTGCCCTGCCCCCCGAGTTTGGGGCTGGATGCTCAGAACCAGCCACTCATGCTCAGCGCACCCCATTCCTAGGCAGAGTGAGGGTCGAAGCTGAGGGGGAGTGAGCTGCTGAGGGGGCCCTGTCCAGCCCACCTGGTCCGGCCAGTGACCAATGTCGTGTTTCGTTCTTTTAGATCTAATGCTGGACGATGTAATTGCTTCCGGCAGCTCAGCCTGCGCGGCGCCAGGTACTGCGTCTGTGGTTGTGGGGTCCAGGGTGTGGCCGGGGGGCAGTCAGGCCCTGTCTGTCCCCCAGGCCCACCTCATGAGTGTGGGGATGTGCTCTTTGCTCCTTCTCCACCGCTCATTGATTCTGTCCTCTCGGGGTGAGGGGTGAGGGTCCCTGGGGCGGCCCCAAGAGGGCAGGAGCCAGGGCGCTGGGCTCTGCATCATCCTGTGGGCCTTCGGTAAACTGGACAGGAGGTGAGGGCCCGGGCAAGCCCCTCCCTCCGACACCTCTTGGAGGACCCACCTCTGCAAAGGCTCCAGGGCCCAAGCTTCCAGCCCCCTGCTGCCCTCGTCCACTCCTTCTCCTTCCCGGGATCACACCATTCGATTATTAGAGCTGCTAATCTCTCCTGTCTCCTTTGGTCTGAAAGGTAGACTTTGATCCAAGGGAGCAAGATGAGAGGAGCAGAGGGGAAGGATTTGTTTTAAAACCGTAAAGATGAATAATTGAACGACTCATTAATAGTCAAGCAATCGTGGTGTCGACGTCATAGCTACAAACAGTAGGAATTGGGAATCGAAGGTCTGAGTTAGCCACGTGCTTCTCCCCTCAAAAGCCAAAGATTTGGGTGGGAGATTGAATCCTTGTCTCTGAGAGCTGTGTCTCTGGGAAGGCCCTCTTAGTCCTGCCTGCCCTCCCTGAGTCCCTTGGCCCGGTCCCCTGCTCCCCACACACACCCTGGCCCCAGACGGAGGTTTGGAGATTCTGTGATCGGGCAGCCAGGCCTGGTTACACCCTCTGACAACTCCACCTCGGTGGTTCCCAACCTGTTCAGCCCTGAGGGCTCCTTTTATCACTGCTCCCCATAGAACCCACATTTTAAGACTGTCTCTGAAGCTCAGAGCCCTGCAATAATGGCTTTGTTTCACCATTTTTACTCATCAAAGGCACATCTAATTGCTAACCAGAACTTCTGTGCCACCATGGGTTACCACACTGAACGATGGCCAAAAAAGACCATTTTGTCATTAAATTAGTCTATGGGGTCTTACCAGGCAAATATATGATTTCTTTTAAGGTTTTAGAAATGTTGAAAAGAACCTAATTACCCCCACGTGGCTACCTTCTCAGGTTGGCTCTTCAGGCTGGGAACCACTGGGCTAAGCTCTTTTCTCCGCTGTTCGCGTGAGCCCCCCCCCCGCCCCCGCAGACACCACCCTGAGGGTGTTGGGCTGCCTGATCTATGGTGGCTCAGGGTCTTACCCAGGGGAGGTTTCCCCTGAGCCACCATGCCATAGGTCATCCCTGAGGCCCTCAGAGGATCAATGTCACCTATCCCTGTGGTGCTGAGCTGTGCTGTTGAACATTGACAGACCGTCTCTGATATGTATCTGGATCACCTGGGTCCTCACATCTCTGTGTCAGGCTGTATTGCAAATTCCTTATGTGTTAGGGGGCGAGGGGAGGGTGAAAGGAAGTGACCTTGGGTTTTTCTCTTTATGGGTCTACATGATTTATAGACTGAAGTGTCTTCCACATACACCAAGAAAAAAAAAAATCCACTGCGATCGAGTTGATTCCAACTCATAGCACCCCTATAAGACAGAGAGGAACTGCCCCACAGGGTTTCTAAGGCTGTAATTCTTTACGAGGCAGACTGCCACATCTTTCTCCCGTAGAGCAGCTGGTGGGTTCGAACCACTGACCTTTTGGTTAGCAGCAGAGTGCTTTAACCACTGTACCACCAGGGCTCCTTCCCCACATACATACTCACCCCAAAACACCTCCCCTAGCACAGGGCTGCCCACAGAGGCCTCTCCTTCATGGGGTGTGTTCCCTGAACCAACACATGGTCCCAAGAACTCCCCCTGGCATACCTACTCAATGCTAAGCACTAAGTCCGTTCTGGGACTTTCTGCCACACTCCTGTTGCACACCTGCAGGTATCTACACTGATTGCAATCATGGGCCTTACCTCTCCAGGTGGTAATGAGGACTCAGATACCCAAGACGGGGTTCAGATCGTCCCAGATCCCCCATCCCTGGACCTGCAGTTCTGTGTGGTCCATACCAGAGCTGCTCAAACATCAGTGTGAGTAAGAATCACCTGGAGAGCGTAGTAAAACACAGATCCCTGGGCCCATTCTGACAGAGTGGTCTGTCTACATTTCCATAGGCTCCCAGGTGATGCTGATGCACTGGCCTCCCCAACATAATGATGGGGACCAAGTCAGACCCCCTAGCCTGAGGCCGCTGGGTCCAAGCACACTCACAGCACCTCCTTCCTGGTGCCACTCCCGCCCTGGGCGGCTCCCAACAGCAGGGGGCAGTCAGACCCCCGGGGAAAGGCAGAGGGAAGAGGCTTGAATTGTCAGGGGAACGGGCACAGCTGCCCAGGTGAAGGTAGAGACGGGGCTGCTAGAGGATCAGGTCAGCCCCAAGGGACAGTTTGGCTTCCAGCCCCAGGCCCACTCTCCTCGACCCTTTCTCCTTCCATCAGGCTGGGGCCCAGTGATCAGGCCCGGCCATGGCAGCTGAAGATGGCATCTGTCATGGGGGGCCTGTGTCCCTGGGGGTGACCCCTACCTCTCTGCCACATTCCTTTGCAAACCTTCTGCCTTGTTGGTGCCTCAGGCTTCCATATGACCCCTACTAACTCACTGCGCCTGTTGCTCTCACCTGCAGCCTCGCTCCCCCTCCCTTGTCTGCCCCTGCCCCTGGCTGGGGGTCTGGGCAGTCCTCGGGGTACACTTCTCCCCATTGTCTGACTCTGGTACTTTCTCCACCTAAGGCAGCTCATACTGGTGGTGGGGGGGGTGGGCAGGGAGATGGGAACAGAGCTGCCAACATGCCAGTGACTGCCCTTCCTGAGCTATGGCTGGAGCTCCCGGGCCAGCAGACCCCCTGAAGCTCCTCCCAGGGTCTGTTTCTCCCTGGCACTTGCCTACAGAACTGAGGTCCAGGGAGCAGCAAGGTGGGGTGGCATCATGCAGGGAGCCTTTGGGCAGACCACCCGAGGGCACCGTCTGGGCCTTGTGTCAATACCCGCCTGGCAGCTGGCTGAGGGAGTTCCTGGCTCCGTCACTGCCTCCCAGTGTGCTGGATAAGTCACTTTTTGCCAGGCCTCACTCTCTCGCTGTAACACAAAGGCGCTGCCAAGGAGAATACTGATCAGATTGACCCTGATGCCCTTTGGACCTCCACTGTCATAAGGGTTTGCTGGCATCCTCGGCACCTGCTGGTCCAGGGAAGGGGCAGAGGTGGAGGGGGACTTATACAGCCCTTCATGGCCTGGTGACCCTACTGCTATGAGCAGGTGGACTGCCTCCGTTGTCCTGCCCCCACCTTTCCTCTGGGCCTCTTGGAGGAGGGTCCCTGGCTGAATCCCAGCCCACCCACCCCTCAGACTCCTACAGCGAGGCCAGAAGGCAGAGGGAGAGGGGGTGTGGGCTCCATTTGGCCTGGGGCTTCGAGTGCAGTCAGGCTGGGATGAGGGGAAGAGGGGAGAAACTCCCTCTCCCAGCCTCTGCTCTGCATTGTCTCAGCTAATAATGGGGCTAATAAGAAGCCGCTTTTTCTAACCTAATTGTATTCAAACATTTTAGTTAATTCTCCATTCATATTTTAGCATAATGGGATCGGGTGCTCTCGGCATTTATGGAGATTAATGCAGAGAAAGTTCCGGCTGCTAAGGCAACGCAGGGCCACTAGGCCCTCTGGTTCTCGTGGGTACTGGCGGGAGGAAGGAAGAGGCCCGGCCTGCCCTGTCCACACTCCACGATCGCTGTGTGGATGACCTGTGGCCCCATGTTGTCCCGTCACAGGTCTCCTGGCCCCCCACACTCCTGGGGCCTAGGGGGGCCGCCTGGGCAAAGCCATGGTTGTCTGGTCCATCTCTGGAATAAAATTAAAAAAAAAATGGCCTAAGACCCCCTGGAACATTCTGGACATTCTGCCTCTTGGTTATCCACACCCCAAGGCCGATGCTGGAGAGTGGCCAGGCGGGCCTGGAGCAGGCACCTGATGCAGCTGAACATGCAGCTCCTGGGCTTCTTCCTTGGGCCTTTGATGGGGGCCCAACCCAGGCTGCTCCCTGCCTCAGTTTACCTCTCTGTTAAATGGTCTTCTGCATGGGAAAAGACAGCTATCTGAGCTGCCCCTGAGCCAGCCACCCCATAGCATAGGCCTCAGATGCTGCAGCCCTTGTTGGCTGGCTTCTGCCCTAGACCTCCTGAGGTGGGGGAAGAGCTGTCTGGGACTTGAGGCTGCTCCAAGCCTCCCATGGGACCGCAATCCTCTTCCTTCATAGTGGCTGCCTGGGAGACCAATCTGTCAACCCCCTCGTGCACCCCCAGCTTGGCCTGGCCCTTCCTCGACCCCTGGAGGAGAGCCCCCTGCAATCTCCTGGCCGCCAGATTTGTTCTGTCCTGCCGAGCAGGCCAACCTCCTGGCACCATGATTTTTATAACTAAGTGGTCCAATAATTACAAAAGAAATATTATACCTCTGACAGATCTCAGACAGTGCTTCCAGCCCAGCCTGCGGTCTAAAGCTGCCCCGACACCAGGGACAGGCTGGGCATTGCCTCATTAGAAGCTGGGTGAGTCCATCAAGTGTGGCCCCTGCTGGAGTCTGGGATGAGCAGAGCCTAGCTGCCTCCCTCTGCCCTCCCCCACCTGAGGGGCCAGGAGGCTCAGGCCCCCCCAGGCCCAGTGGGTGGGTCAGTGCAGCCAGCCAAGAAGCTGTCCAATTTCCAATCTCCGGTTTTATCTTCAAATCCCAGCTCTGTGTAATCTCCTCTGTTCCCCTCGAGGGGCTAAGTAAGCTTGGTGAAGGAGCAAGAGCGTTCGCTGCTTGGTTGATGGCGCTTCCTCTGAGGCCGATAAGACCGGTTGTTTCTCATCTTATTGATCTGACCTCGCTGTGGAACACTGAGTCAAGGGCGGTGTTATGAGGGGCTGGTGGATTTTGGAGGCTGCCTAGGGGAGAGGCTCACCCGGTGTCTAATGCGGATGGGGAGCTATGCATGTCCTGACCCCTTCTATGCCCAAGACTGCAGCCAGTAGAACAGATGCTTGGGGGGAGACCCCAAGAGAGCTGCTCTCCCAAAAGGCAGTAATGTGGGGAGGTCGAGGGCGCTGGTGACCCTGGAATGTTTCAGCTCTGGCATTAGAGTCTGGCGGCTGTGAGGGACTGTGGGTGGAGGGGGCACAGGAGGTGGGGACCTGATGTTTGCTCTACTCTCCTCCCTGGCCCCACCAGAAGCCCAGTGCAAACCCTATTACTCAGACTACTCCCGTTTCCGGCTTCTCGTCCATCACTTGTGCACCAGCCACTACCTGGATCTCTTTATCACGGGTGTCATTGGGCTGAATGTGGTCACCATGGCCATGGAGCACTACCAGCAGCCCCAGGTAGGAGCAAGTGACTGGTCGTCTGGCTCCCCTGTCTTTAGCTGTGGGACCCCTCAGGATGAGGCTACCACAGCCCGAACCAGGGCTCCTCTTGCCAAGCGTGTGCTGGGCACGCTACATGGGTTCTTCTTGTATTTCTTGCAACAACCCTTGGAAGTGAGTATCATCTTCATTTTACAGATAAGGACAATGAGGCTCAGAGAGGTTAGTTGACTTGACCAAGACCACACAGCTAAGAAGTGGAGGATCTAGTTTATTCACTCAGCAAATATTTGTTGAGTGCCTACTGTGTGCTGGGCTCTGAGCTCTTGAAGGTGAAGAAGGCAGACCTGGTGCCTACCGTTCTACTGTTTAGATTCTAGTGAAGATCCAACCTGTGTTCTTGCCGTTGTCCAATCGGCCTCCCTTGGCTGGCCTCTAGGCCACAGTTTCCCCATCTGTAAAATGAGGAGGCTGAATTAGTAATATACAAGGCCTCTTCTGAGATGAGCCCTGGAGGTGCAGTGGTTAAGTGCTTGGCTGCTAACCAAAAGGTTGGTGGTTCGAACCCACTAGCCACTCTGTGGGAGAAAGACGTGGCAGTCTGCTCCCATAAAGACTACCGCCTAGAAGCTCTATGGGGCAGTTCTACTCTGTTATATAGGGTCTCTATGTGTCGGAATTGACTTGACAGCACACAACAACAAGGTCCCTTCTAGCATTCTGTGCCTTCTAGAACATTCTCAATCTGGGGCACCAGTATGTCAACCTCATCACCCTTAGGAGTAGGTTCAAGGAGAGGAATCCTTCAGCACAAGGTTTGAAGCATCCATTGAACAAGGACCCTCCTCCATCCTCGGATGATGGCCAGTGATCAGCCATCACCATAAAAAAAACAGGGATGGAAAAGAAGAGCCCTTTAGACTCAGCCCATCTCCCAGATTTGGGAGGTATGATGAAGGGGATAGGGCAGGCTTTTTATAACCTAAGCCCTCAGCCTCAGGAGGACACGCATCTTGCCCCCACCCCTGCCAGATCCTGGATGAGGCTCTGAAGATCTGCAACTACGTCTTCACCATCATCTTCGTCTTGGAGTCAGTCTTCAAACTTGTGGCCTTTGGCTTCCGTCGGTTCTTCCAGGATAGGTAACTAACTGAGAGAGGAGAGGGATCTGGGGAAGTGGTGGGACAGGGTGTGTCTCCTGGGGAAATACCCGGCAGTATCTAGTGCTTTAAGACCTTTCTTAATTCCCAAGGTCCAGTCCCCACTCTAGGACCCACCCAGGGCTTCGGTGGGGGTGGGGTGGGGTAGGGGAGGGGACAGAGGACCTGGGAAAAGGAGGGGTTGGAGAGAACTTGACAAGACAGGGCAGAGCCTAGAGCCAGACTGCCTGGAACCAGATTTGAATCCTGGCTCCACTACTTAGTAGCTGATGACCTTGGGTAAGTTAATTAACCTCTCTGTGCCTCAGTTTCCACATCTGTAAAATGGGAGATAACAATGGTATTCACAACAGACTTGTAAGGATTATGAATTCCTATTTGTAAAGCCTTTAAAACAGTGTTTGGCAAGTAGTAAAAGCCACAGATAGATAGATAGTAGATAGATAGTTCATGTTAACCTTATGTACAACAGAACAAAATGTTGCCTGGTCCTACATCATCGTCATGATCGCTGACATGTTTTAGTCCATAGTTGCAGCTATTGTGCCAGTCCATCTCACCAACGGTCTCCCTCACCCTCTCTGGCCTTCTACTTCACCAACGTGATGTGCTCCTCTAGTGATTAATCCCTCCTGATGATGTGGCCAAAGCAATGGAGTCAGACAATGTTCTGTTGTGATTCATAAGGTTTTCATGGGCTAATCATCAGAAGTAGATAACTAGGCCTTTCTTCCCAGTCTGTCTTAGTCCGGAAGCTCTGCTGAAACTTGCCCACCATGGATGACCCTGCTAATATTTGAAATACTGGTGGCATAGCTTCCAGTGTTACAGAACACCCAAGCCACCACAGTGCGACAAACTGACATGCAGGTGGTGGAGTAAATACTGTACAAGTGCTAAACAAAAAAGCAAATGAATAAAAATTAAGAGCAGAGGCCCATGAGCCGAAGTCCTAGACCCACCTCTGCTGCCAACCGGCTGTGTGACCTTAGATTAAGTCATGCCTCTTCTGTGCAGGATGGGGAGGCTGGGCTGGCTGACCTCCACCCTCCCTTCCAGCCCCTGTGTCACAACTGCCACTCCTCTGCAATGCCCCTCCTCCCACTCAGGGAGCTGTGTCCTGGGCTTTCCAGGTGGAACCAACTGGACCTGGCCATTGTGCTGCTGTCCATCATGGGCATCACACTGGAGGAGATCGAGGTCAATGCCTCACTGCCCATCAACCCCACCATCATTCGCATCATGAGGGTACTGCGTATTGCCCGAGGTCAGTGCTCGCCACACCTACCTTCCTGGGGTAATCCGTCTGGGGGAAGACAGCAGTGGTCAACTCTGTGGCTGGTCAGGGACCGAGGGGCTGTGAGTCCTGGCAGGTCTTTCTCCCACCCTCTGTTGAAGGGGAAAGCCAGGGGCTAGGCTGAGGGTGGAGGTGAAGGTGGAGCCATGGCAGCCTGGCTGGGCCTCCTTGGTCGTCTCACTAGCCCCAACCCTGGCCCTGGGCTCCCATGTGGCTAGGACTCTGAAGGGCCAGCTCACAACTCTGTCCTGTTCTGCAGTGCTGAAGCTGCTGAAGATGGCGGTGGGCATGCGGGCGCTGCTGGACACAGTGATGCAGGCCCTTCCCCAGGTAGCTGGAGGTGGTTGTTTTTGGGAAGGGGATGGTGCTCTCTAGAGGGGCAGGCCACAACTGGGGGTAGGGGTGAAGCCTCAGGGCTGTGTTCAGCTGCCTGGAAGATCCAGCGGCATCTTTTCCCTTTCTTTTTCTCTTTTACAGGTGGGGAACCTGGGACTTCTCTTCATGTTGTTGTTTTTCATCTTTGCAGCTCTGGGTGTGGAGCTCTTTGGAGACCTAGGTGAGTTGGGGCGGGGGAAGGCAGAGGAGCCTGGGCTGGACACCAAGTGGCTCCTGGACTAACCTGGGCTTCTCTCCTCCTTTCCTTCTCCCCTAGAGTGTGATGAGACGCACCCCTGTGAGGGCCTGGGCCGGCATGCCACCTTTCGGAACTTTGGCATGGCCTTCCTGACCCTCTTCCGAGTCTCCACTGGTGACAACTGGAACGGCATTATGAAGGTGAGTGTCCCCTCTGTGGTGGGGTCTCTCCCAGGGCTGGTGCAGGCCCCAGGGAGGCAGCCCCACTTCTTGAGCCAAGATTCCTTGGGAAAATGATTTGGCCTTGAGTAAAACCATGTGACCTTCTACCTCCCATCCCAGAACACTCTGGAACTCCCCTCTCCCCAGGACACGCTCTGACTCACACATTCCCAGAACAGCATCTAGTGCTCTTCTCCTCCCAGGACACCATAACTCCCTCCTCCTCCTCTTTCCCTCCTTCCATGCTCTATGGCACCAGTGACCCAATTCTCCATGACAGCTCCATGCACTGTCCTTCCCAGCCTCATCCCTGTACCCCGCCTTCCCAGGACACCCTCCGGGACTGTGACCAGGAGTCCACCTGCTACAACACCGTCATCTCTCCCATCTACTTCGTGTCCTTCGTGCTGACAGCCCAGTTTGTGCTGGTCAATGTGGTGATCGCTGTGCTGATGAAGCATCTGGAGGAGAGCAACAAGGAGGCCAAGGAGGAGGCCGAGCTGGAGGCCGAGCTGGAGCTGGAGATGAAGACACTCAGCCCACAGCCCCACTCACCACTGGGCAGCCCCTTCCTCTGGCCTGGGGTCGAGGGCCCTGACAGCCCTGACAGCCCCAACCCTGGGGCCCTGCACCCTGCAGCCCACGCCAGGGCAGCCTCACGGTTCTCCTTCGAGCACCCCACGGTGAGTGCACACCCTCCCCTGCCAGGGGCCCGTATGGGGAAGGAGAAGGGTGGAGAAGGCAGCCAGCAGCTGTCCCTGGTGGGACACAGGAGCCGAGCAGGCAGCCCAGTGACCCTGGGGCTGAGGAGCCTGTACCCGCCCTCTGTCCCTCCCCAGAGATGGCTGCCACACTCACTCCCACAGGGCCAACCCCTCAAACCCAGCAGACTTGCTGGCTCTTCTGTCCCTGCTCCTCCAGCCTGGCCTGGCCTCACCTCCCAGGCTCTTAGGCTCAAGGCTAAGTTTTCTGTTTCCTTCCTGTTTCTTTTTTCTTTCCCTTTGCCCGATTGCCAAACATCTCTCCTCCCCATCCCTCAACCTGGCCAATTCCTTTCCATCCCTCAATCCTTTGACCTGTCTTCTCTTTCTGTCACCCACTCTGTCTGTGGACCCTTCTCATCTTCCGTGCCCCCCCCACACCTTCTCTCCTCCCCACCCTTCCTCTTTGTCTGTGTGTGTGTGGTTTTTGTGTGCGTGTGTGCGAGCTGCACGTGTGTCTCACTCCTCTTTCTCTTTCTGTCTCTTGTCCATCCCCTGCCACGACACTCCCTATTGCTGCCCCTCTGACCCCCACTCTCCTGACTCTGGCTCCCCTCGTGGGCTGGTCCTCCCAGGACAGACAACTGTTTGACACCATATCCCTGCTGATCCAGGGCTCCCTGGAGGGGGAGCTGAAGCTGATGGACGAGCTGGCCAGCCCGGGGGGCCAGCCTTCTGCCTTCCCTCCCGCCCCTAGCCCGGGCGGCTCCGACCCACAGGTTGCTGTGCCCCCTCCCCTGACTGCGCCGGGCTGTGCCATGCTGTGCCGTGCTTCAAGGGGGTTGGAGGGTTGCCCTTCCCACTAGGTAGCTGGAGAAAGAACAGCGTCAGGGCCTCAGATGAGCTTTGGGCTTGGCAGAAGGCAGCCAGGTGTTCCTCCAGGCTGGGCTCAACCTCTGGAACACATATTTGGAAGGCAGGGGTGCTGAGGTGGGCACTTCTGAGGGAAAAGGATGGGCTGAGGAGGGGCTAAGGGGGGATTTGTAAGAAAGGACCTAGGAGGGAAGAGGAAGAAAGCAGAAGGCAGGCTGGCAGTGGAACCTGGGGCATGGAATGGAGAGGTGCTAGATCCAGGGGAGAAGGGACTCCGGGAATAGTGCAAGTGGCCACGGGTCCCATGGAGGGACTTGTCTTGGGCCACAGTCCATTTCTTCTCCTTCTGTCCAGCATCCACTACCACCACCACCCCAGTGCTCCACTGGGGCTTTTTAAGCCAGAAGCCCATCAGACATGATGAATGCCATTGTAAGCCAATGATCTCAGGGAGCCTGACCTTGTCCTGAAAGGGAATTGGAGATCCGGCCTGGGAGTGGACTCTGGGAACTTGGTGTGAAATAGGACTTGGTTGCTTCCCTGAGCCCAGCCCCTCCCCACAGTGCCACAGGTTCCCTCTGTCCCGGTCCCATCTGAGCCAGAATCTGCTGCTTTCTGGGATCCTTCTGCCCTTCTCTTCTCCGCTTATGATTTGTCTGACTGCCCTCGGCCCCTCCACTGTGAGAGCCCTCCCCATCCCTCCTCCCAGGCAGGGCAGACCTAGAGCGGGGGCAAGGGGACAGATGTCACTGGAGACAGGAAAGCCTTGCCCTCCTCAGGCCCTTTTGGGTGGAGGGGCAGGAAGGCAATTCCAAGCACCTTGGAAGCCTTTTGCACAATCTGAAGAAATGCATAGTGATCTGCACGTGGGATGGAAGCTTGTCTCTGGGGCCCCTGCCCTCTTGTTGGGGGTCAGTCTTGGAGAAGATGTGGGGACCTGAGCTGGTGGCAATGACCCTGGAATGAGAGGAAGCCAGTCCCTTCCCCAGGCCTCTCCCTCCTGGATTCTGGGGAGAGCTGGTGGGAAAGAAGAGGATGTGATGGGATGGTGTCAGGGCAGCCAGCTCACCCAGGAGGGCGGGCCCCCTGCTCTCACTGAGGGTCCTGAGGGTCCAGAGGTACCCCCTGCAGGCCCCAGGTGAGCCAGCCAGATGGTATGGCACCCACATGAGTCTGCCCAATTCAGGCCCAGGGGGAGGAGAGGGCGGGCAGGCTGCAGGCAGGCGGAGGAGGGCCTGGGAGGGGAGAAACCAGAATCTGGGGGCAGGCCAAGTCCTGCCAGGCTTTTGGAAGCAGAGAGAATAGGCAAAAAACAGCCGTCAGATTGGCTGTATTGTTCTGGGCACCCCCCACGCTGCTCTGTCTGTGCCGAGAGGAGAGACAGTGCTTTGCTGGCCTTCATGTTTTCTTTTTCTTTTCTCTCTGTCTTTTTTTTTGGTATCATCTTTATGAGAGTGGGGCCCTCCCTCCTGCCCGCTCCTTCCCTGGGTAGTGGTCGTGTGGGAGGGGGCTGTGCAGGTTCCTGGGGTATCTTTAGAATGTGGCTCTGGGTCTCCTCGCTTTGTCAGTGTTTGCTCTGGCTCTTTGGTGCCTGCCGCAGCCTCTCTGATGAGAGCAGGGGGTTGACGTGGGTGAGGGGAGGCGCTGTCAGTATATCTGGGAAAGGGGTGGGGAGAGACAAGAGATGCCTTTTTTACCCATGCTCTGTGAAAAAAGGGGAAGGGGGGCTGAGCGTGTGTGCACAAGTGTGTGTGTGTGTGCGCGTGCGCGCGCACACACGCGCCCGTGTGCGCTGTCCTGGTTTCTTATGCCTGATCATCTCTCTCCCTGTCTAGATCCCTCTAGCTGAGATGGAGGCTCTGTCTCTGACGTCAGAGATTGTATCTGAACCGTCCTGCTCTCTAGCTCTGACGGATGACTCTTTGCCTGATGACACTCACATACTCTTACTTAGTGCCCTGGAGAGCAATGTACATACACATGACCCCTCACTGCACTCCCCCAGCCACCTCAGGGGCTGGGCTGGCCACAGGGCTCCGGATACCTGCTGCCTAGGGAAGACCTGGGGCCCACCTCCTCTCACTTGGCCCCACCTGAGGCACCAGCC
Source organism: Elephas maximus indicus (assembly GCF_024166365.1). Taxonomy (NCBI): domain Eukaryota; kingdom Metazoa; phylum Chordata; class Mammalia; order Proboscidea; family Elephantidae; genus Elephas; species Elephas maximus. The sequence continues at coordinate 43,071,458 of NC_064837.1, read as the reverse complement.
AGCAGACACCTGGTGCCCCAGTCATGGCTAGCATGATAAAGTCTTTCAGGTCCCTCACTGTGGAAAAAGCAATGAGATTAAATTGGAGCCTTGCCCTGAAGGGCATAGGAGCAACACTTGTGAAAGGGTTAACCCTCAGGAGTGACACAGCCCAAAAACAGAGGGGGCATCAGGCAGCTGACCAAAGGACCTGCTGGAATGTGTAGGCAGTGCCTGCATTTGGAGCCCTGTGCAAGCCAGCCCCCCTCCCCGCACCCCTTCTCCCTGCCTCTCCCCCCAACATGAGACATTCACCACCATGTAGTGGGTGAGAGCCACATCTCTGCCACCACCACCATGCCCTTCTCCACCTGGGGGCTATTCTTGTCTCCTCTGTCGCTGTTCCTGTGTGTCCCTACTGCCCCCCGCCACCCGCCCACCAATCTTGGGGCCTGTCTTTGTGTTTTGGCAACTTCTTCACCCTCACCTGGCTCCTCTGTCCCTCTTATCATGAGCAGCCCCCTGTTTTCTGCCCTCCCCCTCCTCTTGGAACTTAAGGAGGGGCAGGGGCTCCCTCCTCCCAGCAGGGATCAGCTGGGGCAGGGCCTTGACCATAGGCAGGGGGTCCCTAGGGGTCTTGATGTGGTTGTAGAAGTGGAGCCTCGAGCTGGGAGGGGAAACAAAGGGTCTAGACTGTTGCCCAACTTAACCATTCTGAGGACTGCTGGGGCTGTTTAATTGGCTGGTTCCATTTGGGGACAGGAACTGTCAGCCTCTCTGAGAACTAGGAACTGAGGGTTCAGAGGGCTCTAGGAAAGTGGGCTACAAGGTTTATAGAGAACTCCCTTGAGAGCAAGCCTTGGCCCGCTCCATTCAGGATCAAAGGCTAATTAGTACCTTTCCTTGAAGATATGCAATAAAACCACTTCCACCCCCAGCCTGTCCCTGAGGGAGGAGCTAAGGCCTCAGTGCCCAGGCCTTGTACCAGAGCCATTGAGTTCTCAAGGAGGGATACCCTGGGGTTCATCCATCCATCCAACCTGGGCACTGGGGAGGCCATGAAGACTCGGAGTGGTGAAAGACCCTCTGCTCTGCAGCTTCTCTTGGGCTGCCAAGTCCCCTGCTGACTGGGAGGGTCCCTCCCCAGCTCCCCATAGCCCCAGCACCCAGTAACCTTGGCCAGGAGCTATGGGGTGGGGTGGTGCTTCTTTTAGCTTTCAATCCTGTGCTGCTATAGGCCAGGGCCTCACTTCTGACCACTAGACTCCCTCAGAACCTCTAAATGTGTCTTAGAAGGAGTTCTCTCGTCACCTGCAGGGTGGGGGCTGGGGGCTGCCCTCCCTTCTTGGACGCCTCCTCACTCCTCCACTATCCCCATGGGAGGCTCCTAGGAGCTGCAATGTGGATTGGTTTCGGGGGGGGCGGGGCCCCCTCCCACCCTACTCCTCCCTGTATGTGGAGGGCCCATCTGTGTGTCTGCTCCCCACCCCCCGACCCCCGCCACCCATGCCCATCACCACCTTGTCCTGGGAGCGGGGGGTTCTGGTTTCTGTCGTCCAGCGCTGCCTCATTTACCAAAGCTGGATGCTCCTATTCTTCCCACCTTCCTCCCCCACTCCTTTTGCAGATGCAGCCCCACCCTGAGGAGGTGCCCGTCACCCTGGGACTGGACCTGCTGACTGTCCGCAAGTCTGGGGTCAGCCGCACGCACTCTCTGCCCAATGACAGCTACATGTGCCGGGATGGGAGTGCTGCTGAGGGGTCCCCGGGACACAGGGGCCGGGGGCTCCCCAAAGCTCAGTCAGGTACCAGGGCTGGGGACAGGCGGGCTTGGCTCACACAGGGAGATTCCTTCCTTGCCTAGGCCCCATTCTGACTTGGGTTCACTGAGGCAGCAAAAGAGGTCTCCCCTAACTCTGGGGAGCCCCCAACCTGAAAAGGAGGCCCAGCCCCTGCCTGAGGGAGCCCCCAGCCTGAGGGGTGTGGTTTTCAATCCAGGGTTTGGTTACGTGGTGAGGGTAGGGTCCTTGATGGGGAGGGAGAGTGCCAGGAAGGGGACTCAGATAGAAGCCAGGACCAGCTGACCCTCCAGCTTGTCTCTCCCTTCCTGCCCTCCCAGGCTCTGTCTTGTCCATTCACTCCCAGCCAGCAGACACCAGCTACATCCTGAAGCTTCCCAAAGATGCACCCCACCTGCTCCAGCCCCACAGCACTCCCACCTGGGGCACCATCCCCAAACTTCCCCCACCAGGCCGTTCCCCTTTGGCTCAGAGGCCACTCCGGCGCCAGGTGAGCAGGGTGTGGGGAGGTGGGCGGGGCCTGGGTCTGGGCTCAATGTTGGGAATCCTTGGCTGTTGCAAATGACCAGGACTGACACGTTCGTTCTTCCAGGAAACATTTACTGCGTGCCAATGGTGTGCCACACTCGGTCCTGGGTACCAGAGACGCTGTCCTGAGCAAAGCAGGAGTGGTCTGGGCCCTCTAGAATTTACCCCCCACCCCCGCTTGTTTCAGTGAGGAGGATTGGAGGCCAGAGGGGGTGGTGATTGCCCCAGGACACAGGTCATGTTGGAGGGAGAACCCTGGTCTCTAGGCTCCCATTCCCCCACCCTGGGATGCGCCCTATTGCTCTCTGCACTTTTGGACCTAGCTGAGGGGTACAAGTCAGGTTGTACCTATCTGTACTTTGGGCCAAGCCCGGAGCCCACACTCCAGGGGCTCCAGAACAGAGGCTCATGCAGCCAGCTGAGGCCCATCTGCCCCACCTGTGACAAGGCCACAAGCCCATGCCCATATGTGGGCTTATGTGTGAGTGTGGCCACATGACAATCTGCTCAATCCTGTGCACTTGGGAGAGTAGGCATAGCCTCCATCCATTCCGCAAATATCCGCTGAGCAGTCTCTGTGCCAGGCACTGGAGACACAGGCCCTCAAGGTCTACTCCACCACCACCAGATGCCTTCCAGTCGATTCTGATTTATGGTCACCCCATGTGCATAAGAGTAAAACTGTGCTCCATGGGGCTTTCAGTGGCTGATTTTTTGGAAGAAGATTGCCAGGTCTTTCTTCCAAGGTACCTCCAACTTTTTGGTTAGGCAGCCGAATGCATCAACTGTTTGCACCACCCAGGGACTCCCACAGCCTATTAGTGGAGGCATTCAGGTCGTCAGATAATCACAGCAACAGGTCACACGTGCTGTGCTGGTCCTGCTCATGGTGCAGCAGGGAGCAAAGAGGAGAAAGGAGTCAGTCCTGCTTGAGGGTGGAGATTGTCAGGAAGTGCATCACAGAAGACCAGAGTCCATAACATTGATAGGTGCTTGCCAGTCGGAAAGGGTTTTCAAGGCCAAAGGAGTAGCCTATGCATAGGCCGGGAGCTGGGAAGGAGCCAGCTGGGGAGCAGAGCTGGCCTGGGTGCTTCTGTGCATCTCAGGGGGCAGGAGCTGCAGGGGACTATTCCTGCAGGCTGGGGGAGGCCAGGGCATGGGGGAGGGAAGACAGGTTGATGTGGGGGAGGAGGCATGGTGGATGATAGAGGTCAGCCTTCAGATGACCCCATCTCCCAGCAACAGAAACAGTACGCCTGCTTCAGGTGGTCCTGCAGCTGCATGGGGGGAAGGGGACACCTGGCTTGACCAGCAGGACAGTGGTGAAGATGTCCTTGGGCTGAGCCCTCTCCACTTCCCTCCCTTTCCCCCTGCCCCTCCCATACAGGCAGCAATAAGGACTGATTCCCTGGACGTGCAGGGTCTGGGCAGCAGGGAAGACCTGCTATCAGAGGTGAGTGGGCCCTCCCCGCCTCTGGCCCGGGCCACCTCTTTCTGGGGCCAGACAAGCATCCAGGTACAGCAGCACGCCCGAAGCCAGAGCAAGATCTCGAAGCACATGCCCCCTCCAGCCCCACGCCCAGGCCCAGAGCCCATTTGGGCCAAGGGCCCACCCGAGACCAGCAGCAGCTTAGAGCTGGACACGGAGCTGAGCTGGATTTCAGGGGACCTCCTGACGGTCAGCAGCCAGGAGGAGTCCCCATCCCCACGGGACCTGAAGAAATGCTACAGCGTGGAGGCCCAGAGCTGCCGGCGCCGGCCCGCGTCCTGGCTGGATGAACAGAGGAGACATTCCATCGCAGTCAGCTGTCTGGACAGTGGCTCCCAGCCCCACCTGAGCCCTGGCCCCTCTAGCCTTGGGGCCCAGACTCTTGGGGGGCCTGGGAGCCGGCCTAAGAAAAAACTCAGCCCACCCAGTATTTCCATAGACCCTCCGGAGAGTCAGGGCCCTCGGCCCCCACCCAGCCCTGGTGTCTGTCTCCGGCGAAGGGCTCCATCTAGTGACTCCAAGGATCCCTCGGCCTCAGGCCCCCCTGACAGCATGGCTGCCTCGCCCCCCCCAAAGAAAGATGTGCTGAGTCTCTCTGGTTTATCCTCTGACCCAACAGACCCGGACCCCTGAGTCCTGCCCCACTCTCCCACTTACCTTTCTCCACTGGGTGCCAAATCCTAGCTCCTCCTCCTGGGCTATATCCCTGAGAAAAGTTCCCTACAGACCCCAAGGAGGCGCTCCTCCCTGCCTCCGTGGCGCTGGGTAACTGGCAAACAGAATTTCCAAAGAGAGTTAAAAACAGCAGCCCCGGCGACTCTGACTCCAGGCAGAAAGAGAGAGGCCCCAGTGCTGCTGAGGTTCCCGACACCAGGAGCTGTTGGGAGAAAGCAATACGTTCGTGCAGAATCTCTATGTATATTCTATTTTATTAAATTAATTGAATCTAGTATATGCGGGATGTATGACATTCTGTGACTGAAGAGATTTGTTTCCTTCTACTTTTATGTGTCTCAGAATATTTTTGAGGTGAAGGCGTGGGTCTCTTGGCTATTTTACCCCGAAATAACCAATCTAGTTGTATTCCCTCTTCTTGCAAAGCACAAGCTGGAACCCTGAGTGCCGAACCGCCCCGACGGTGGCTCCTCTTCAGCGGAGAGCGAGAACCACTTTGGAAACTGTAATGTAATTTATCTTCTCCTTTAACCTCGTCATCATTTTCTGTAGGAAAAAAAGAGAAAAAGAAAAAAATGAGATTTTACAAATGAAATGGAACCTTTTTATATATACATAATACGTATCTCTCTCTATATATATGTATAATAAAGTAATTTTCCAAAATAAAAGGTTAATCACAGTCCAGAGTAAAAGCAAAGGGGACGGAGAGTTAGGTATATCCAGATGGCATCGGAGAGAGATTCCTGGGGATGGAGACAGAGGGTGAGGAGGGAAGGGTCCAGAGCTGTGTGTACGTGCGTGTGTCTGTCTGTGTGTCTGAGAGTAGAGAAAACCCAACTGCCTTGCCCTGGGACGAGGGAGGAGAGGAAGAGCCCCTCAGTCAGGTCTGAAGGCCAGGGAAGGAGGTCTACTCCCACTTCTTCTATCAAAGCTTTCTTGCTTTCTCTCAGCCAGGCAGCTCTGTGAGTGTAATTTCAGATTAACTCTTATTCCTGCTGACAGCTATCAGCCGCATACTGAAAGCTGGAAACTGGCGTAATGAAGCTGTTTTGGTTAACGGGGCCGGCTGAGGCTGGGGGAGACGGCCTCAGCTGCTGCGGGTCTGGATCAGGGTTTGGTGGTGGAGGGGGCAAGTGGTTCTGGGTTTTCTTTCCAGAGGCTTCAGGCTGGGTGTGTAACCTGAATGGTCTGGGCTTCAGCCTCCCGCCACGGTGGAGCAGGGGCAGCTGGCCCAGCGCTGCAGGCACCGCCTGCTGGCAGCGAGATTAAGCGGCATGAACCAGAGGACCAGGGGTGCTGAGGGTCGTGTGGCATCCAGAGGCGACCTGCTGGAGGAGTTGGTCCAGCCTGGTGGCCAGGATGCTGAGTGGGGAGCTGGCCCCCTGGGGGGTGATGAATGAGCTCTATCAAGGTGTTTACACCGGCTGCCCAGTGGGAGCCAGCTGAGTAGAGAGGAGGGTGAGCGGCATGGCTGACAGCCCCCTTCAGGTGCTACCACAGGCAATATGCTCCTGTCTAAAACCCTGGTGCCAAGAATGCCTGGCTGCTCATGGGCAGACCTGGATGGACCTGGATGCTTTGTCCGATCCTGTGTTTTCTAAGCTGGTGAAAGCTTTTACTAATTACTCTTTTGGACAGAAATGATACCACTCCTAGAAGCAAGCCCCTGGTTTTAGCCTCTTGGGATGTGCAGTAATGTTGAACTCTGACTCCTCAGGTGGCGAGAGGGGGTATTTGTAGGAGGTGCCTTTTTTTTTTTTTTTTTAAACAAAACTACAAAATTCACAAATTTTTGTCACCCAGGCCTATAGATTAAGCTTTTATATTTTTTGTTGAATTCTGTAACTGTCCCCAAACGAGAGTGGAAGATTTGGGTAGGGGGGTTCTGGGGTCTTTTTTCCTTCTAGTGGCTGCAGGATTCTGGGTCTAGAGGAAACCAGAGGGCTGACACCACCTCCACCCTCCCCGAGGACCATCTGTATCCACCCCTGCCCTGTCGACAGCAAAGCAGCCCTGTTAACAGTGTAGTTACTTAGGGTGACTCTGAGCATGCCTGGTTCTTCTTGGGGACTCTTTTCTCAATCCTCTCTTCCCAGTAAGGACCAAGGCAGCTTGTTGGGGGTACACTGGCTATGATCTTGAGTTCTCTCCAGCGATCTGCAGTGGTCAGCCTGTGAAAAGAGAAAGGTACCTGGCTTCCTCCCCAACCCCCTGCACAAGACTGGGGGTTTTCTCTGGAAAGAGGCAGGACTTGCCTGGAGGGGGGATCTTGGTAGTGATGTAGAATTGGGGGAGATGATTGTGACCTGTCCCCTAAAGATGTAAAATCTTTCTCAGTGGTGGAAACTGTTGTGTCTCATTAAAAGGGTTTTGAAGTGGAAATAATGACGCTGGCTGAATCCTATTAACACTGGTAATAATAACAATGATGCTAACCGTGTGATGCTTGTCTGGGTGGTTATTTGATTCTGCTCCAGGATACATGGGTGGAGGGGTGGAGAGAGGCTGGGGGAGGCAGCAGGCCTTGAATGCAGGCCTTCAGGGGCAGGGGCTCTGGGGGCGTGGAGGCTTTGGGAGGTAAGAACATCTCCCCTGACACTTTTGCCCTCAGTCCTCTCCTTGGAGTTCAGAGGAAATGGTGCCTGCAGGCCCCTACATCGGGCTTGGCTGCTTCTGCTTCCTCCACCCCCAAGACTCCAGGAAAAGGTCTGTCTGGGGGTGGGGGGAGCTGAGCTGGTGCTAAAAACAAATCTGAGGCTCATATGCAGTCTCTCACTCTGCTCAGCACCCTAGCAAGAGAAGGTTACCATTGCCATCCTCATTTTTCCATGAGGCAATGGGTTCAGAGAAGTTAAGTGACTTGTCCAAAGTCATACAGCTAGGAAATATCAGAGTTGAGATTTGGCCCTAGGTCAGGCCAACCTGCAGCCATTGGCTCTTCTCGTGGTAGAGGGAATGGGACAGACATACTGAGAAGAATCCTGCTGAAAAATGACTCTCCAGGGAGTCCTTTTCCAAAGCAGTCACGTTCATGTGCATAGAAACATACACACGGGTTCCCACAGCCTGGAATATGCAGAGGCTTAGAGAGGCCCACAGCCTCTCCCACCTTGCGGGATGCCAGCCTTTGACCACAGGGCACAGTGGGGAGGGGGCTCAACCACTGGAGAAGGCGTCCCGCTGTTGAGGGCCTGGCCAAACTGGCCGTGCAATCCCAGGTCCCACCTTTTCCTGTAGTGTCCTGCCTTTTAACCCCCTTTTTCCGCCTGCTCTCCTTCCCCTTCTCCTCCCACGCTTTCTCTCTTCCTATCCTTTACTCTTGCCCCACCCACTTTCCAAACAGTAGGCCTTGCCCACTTTCCAAACAGGTTTCCCTTCCGTTATCAACCCCAGCCGCCCCATTACAGCCTGGTGCCCCATGGCCACCACTCCCTCCCCTCTCTCCTGGGCCAGCTGAGAGCTCCAACCTGTGGGGCTGGCGATGGCTGGGCAGTGAGGACATTGAACACCAGGTGGCAGCACCAGGCACCCTCACCTGGTGCCACCTCTGTGCCCCTGCTGCAAAGGGACCAAGCCTCGGAGATGACAGCAACCGACACCAATGGACACTTTCTATGGATATGTATAACCCCCAAACAAGGAAACAAATGGTCTGGCAGAGCCAAATGACTGATCTGTGAGGGGTGAATCCCAGACTGGAATCCCAGCCTTCTGACTGCTGAGCCCAACTTGCCTAAGGTCCTTGCCTAAGGCCAGTGACCCAGGACAAATCCAGGCAGCTGCCCCGAGACGGGTAATGGACTCTCAAAATTGAGTTTGGGTATGGTCTGCCAGCCCCTCTGGTGGAGGGACAAGGTGGGTCAAGGAGGCAGCTCCCAGCGGGGCCCCAAGAGGGAATTCCGTTAGGCGCTTTGAAACTCTGTGTGCGGTGTGTTGCACACAGCCCTGGTCCAGGTGTGGGAGCTGCTGACTGTGTCCGGCAGAGCTAATTAATTCTTCTTTGCTTTGAAAACTCCTGAGTCGGGTCCCAGAGCCAGCACTCACAAGCATGCTAAATCCGATGTAAATGAAGTTTGGGGGTGGAGGGGTAGCCTGGGCATTGCAAAGCCTTATTGAGGGCCACAAGGGGGGCTAGTACGCCCCCGCCAGGCTGGAGTCCAGAGGAAATAGGCCTGCTGCAAGAGAGGTGCGAAGGGGGCAGCTGGAGTCGGGAGCTGGAGGTCAGTTTGGGGATGATCCGGGCCTTAGAGAAGCCAGAGGTGGCTATAAGGAACCAGGAAACGAGGCAAAGGGGGAGACCAGAAGCCTGGCTCTGGCCCCCACCCTCCCCTTGCCTGTTTCAATCCAGTTCTGCCCCTTTGCAGCATTTTCTGCTCCTGGGTCTCCCATCCTGCCCCCTTGCTCTGCTTCCTTCTTGTCTCTGCTGTCACTCTTGTTCTGAGCTGTACCTTGCAGTTATCTTTCCATCTCCTTGCCAGGAAATCCCTGATGCTGGGTTCCCCTGGGATGATTGCTAGCTGTTGGGGGAGGCCCAACACATGCTCTGTGCTCTGTTCATCCTCTGGGGCTGTATTCAGCTGGGGAGGGAGGAGGGGGGCTTGGTCACTGAGGCTGGGGGAGCATTAGTCATCTCTCTGCCGTAGCCCAACCCATGGGGTCCTTATTGCTCCTTTCAGGAGCCCTCCAGCTGGACACACCTTGGTTTTGAATACTCAAAAGCAAAGTGGGCAGTCCCCACTGCTGGGGCTGTACCTCATGCCACAGTGGCTTCACTACCTGTGGCTTCTTCTTAGGAAACTTGTTTAGTCAGTCAACAAACATTTCCTGAGGATCGAATTTGCTAACTACTGAGGATAGAGATAAGCAAGACTGGTCCCTATCATCAAGGTGTTCACAGTCTTCTGGGGAACATGAGCAAGACACCCAGTGATGACAATACAGGGAGAGAGGGATGTATTGCAGGAGAATTCTTACCCCAGGATCAGTCAGGGTGGAGGGCTCAAGGAAGGCTTTCAGGAAGGGGCAAAGGCTTGACCGAAATCTTAAAGGATGAGTAGAGTTTGCCAAGTGCAGGAAGAGAGGTGAGGTGTAGGGTAAAGTATCCCAAGCAACCTTGAAGGCAGGCCCGGGGACCTGGGCGCCACAGCAAGGGATATAGAGCATGCCCAAAGAGACTGCATGGAAACAGCCAGGTTCAGAAGATGAGTGGCTCATCCTGCTTCTGCCCGGATATGCTCTGTGGCCCTGGACAAGTTGTGGGGCCTCTCAGAGCCTCAGGTTTCCTGCTCTGGTGAGAACAGTCAGAACAATATTTCTTTGGAGTATTGTGGTTATTATTCAAGGGCTGTGGGGAAGAGAGGGACATGCCATGAGGGGCTAGAAGAGAACTTCAGAGAAGAGAGGTGAGCCCCCAATGCCTCAAGAGAGATGGGGCAAGCTGAGGATCTCCAAGGGCCCCTATTATGATCTCAAATGTCCCACCCAGTGCCTCAGGCTTGGGAATGGCACTCCACAGGCAAGATGAAGAGGTTGGGGCCAAAAGAGAAGGGGCAGGCTTCAGCCCCAACACCGAAGGACCTGGCCCCAAACTGGAGCTCTAATTCTTGGATAGCCTGGTCAGCCCCGGGCTGGAGGACTTTGGATGGGAGCCTAGGCTGGTCCTGGGCAACCCATCCCAGGAAGGAGGTCTGCTTGGCGGACTCGTCTCCCCAAGGGTTCTAAATCTCCCCGAGCCCAGAGCCAGCTTCCCTGGTTCATCTGGGTGTCTATGACCTCCGCAAAGCCTAGAGAAGGAACTGGAGAAGAGGGGAGGCTGAGGATGCTTATAGGTAGATGGAGGGGGAAGTCCAAGGGCAGAGGGGTGAGAACCACCAGGAGGGTATGGCTGCTGAAGCCCTGACTGGGGCCTGGGGAGGGTGGAGGAGTACTCCCAACTGCTTGGGCCATGGAATCCTAGACTATCAGGGCTGGACGAGGCCTTAGATGGCATCTCGTCCAAGATGCTCCAGAAACTGGGTCTCGGAGACATCAAGGGGCTTGTCAAGGTCACACAGTATACAAAAGGCACTGCCCACAGCAGAGAGGGGGGATTGGAGGTGACTCAGTCAGTCCCTGCCCTTGGGGACCTCTCAGACTGACAGGGAAGACAGACTCTTCACAACTAAATATAACCAAAGGCACACTGTGACAGGAGTGTGAAAGCTTTGCAAAGGCTTTGCCCAGAGACAGGGAAGTGAGTGACGGGGAAGGGGAAGTCAAAGTGAGGGCTGGGGGGCTTCCCCAGTGCAGGGGGAGGACCTCCAGTCCAGCTGCTGGGGAGGGGGAGCCTTGGTCCCCCACATCTCCGTTGTGATAGTCAGTGGCCAGAGAGAATTCCCCTTCTGGTGACTTCCTGCTGACCCAGAGGGACAGGAGGGGTCGCTGCTCCTGCACCATCTTGCTGACTCCTGCCCACACCTGCTGCTGAGCAGCCAAGGAAGGAAACACCTCCTCCTGAGAACAATTGCCAAGGAAGTGATCACCACGGTGAACCTGGGCAGATCCTGCTGGTGGGGATGAGGTGGGGTGGGGGGAACAGGGGAGAGATGGGTTGAAGAAAGAGTTCCTTGGACAGAATTCCTTCCCAATCCCAAGAAAAAGTGGTAGGTTGGCTTTTGGGAACCTGTTAGGGAAGAGAGAGTGGCAGGAGGTGGTGGTAGGGAGGGGAAAGGAAGGACCCCAACATGGCCAAACTGGGAGTGAGTAGGAGCTGGAGGCCACTGGTCCCAAGCCCATTTTACAGATGGGAATGTGGAGTCCCAGCCAAAGGTGGAAGGTACCAATGTGGGGCTTTTCCTGGAGCATCACCTGCCCATCCCCCACCTTGGCCAGGCTGAAGTGGAGGAATTTAAAAATGTTGGGTGCCTTGTGAGGTGCTTGGTGCTTTACATACCTTCCCCATTTAATGCGATGAGGTCGGTACTATGACTATCCCTGTTTTACAGATATGAAAGCTGAGGGACAGAGAGGCCCTGCAGTGTCAGGCCCAAATAGCCACAAACCCTCAGGAAGGCTGCAATTTAAGAGACCCATAGGAGGGCTCACCATCTGGGTTGGGACCTCCACACACACAAACATATGGGTACACATGCGCACATTACCTGAACATTAGGATTTGATGGCTGCCAGCTGTCTCTGCTAACTTGTGGGGAAAGGTATTCTTTCAGATTGCCTGAGCGCATGAGCTCTTCCATTTTACAGATGGTGAAACTGAGATCCAGGGATGAATGTGACCTAATCCGGGATTTTATTCATGGAGGGAGGGTTGCTAAGTCCCTTTCCATGTCTTCTCTGACTTATCGGGACCCCATGGAGTGGTCCGGGATGGGAGCCGGTGTGTGTCCCGGTTCCCCGCTTGCAAACAAACTCTGCTCTGCGCCCCGAGTCTCTGTGCGGGGGCGTCTCTCCTGCGGGCGCTCCCCAAGGGCGAAGGGGCGGTCTGTGTCAGTGACACCACCCTCAGCCCTCCCGCAAAGTCCCTCCCGCTGGAGCCTCCAGTTACTTGGAGGCGCTGTCGCAACCCGCCGTGACAGGACCGGACCCAGAGTGCCGGGGGTAGGGCTCAGCAGGGCAGGCCGGGGCGGAGCGCGGGGCGGAGGCGGCTCCCGGCGCTTGGAGCTGCCCAGCGGGCCTGCGTCCACGTTCTGCACCCTTGCCGCCGCGCGTCGGCCCCATGGACGCCCTGTGCGGCTCCGGGGAGCTTGGCTCCAAGTTCTGGGTAAGGCGCGGGGCTGGGGGCCGCTGTGGCGGGACCGGGGACAGCCAAGTGCCGCCTGATACGCACCCCCTGCCTTCTGGGTGAAAGGGCACCGGGAAGGGGTCAGGGGGAGCCGCCCAGAGCCAGGTCCCACGCAGTGTCTGGGACGTGCTTTGACCTGCCATCCCCCGCCGCATGGAGGAGCTCAGGAAAGCCAGGCGCAAGGCTCTGGCCGGCAAAGTGGATGGCACCCTGGAGCCGGGAGGTGGCCCCACATGCTGTCTGGCCTCTCTTGGGACTAAACGCAAGGTGCAGAAGGGGCGTTTCCACATTCCTCGTGGACCCCTCGGAGCCTGCCCCATGGACTAGGGCTCGGTTGCCCACCCCCCATGCCTGTCCCGGGACTCCCAGGGCATCCAGAGCCCCCGCTCAACCAGGTGCTTTCCAAAGCTGGCTCTGGAGGGCCCCACTCTTCTAGAAAGGGCCCCTGCTACCTTTTCTGGGCAAGAGTCACCTAGTTGCAGGTCTGAGTGTAGGCGATCCTTATCACCCTGACCTGGGGAGGGAGAGACAGGCCCCACTCTGGAGATAGGCACTTACTTGTACAGGGGCATCAGTATTCCCAGGTCCAAAAACCTGTTCTTTGAGTCAATTCTGACTCATAGTGACTCTATAGGACAGAGTAGACCTGCCCCAGGGGCTTTCCAAGGCTGAATCTTTTGGAAGTAGACTGCCACAATCTTACTCCCACAGAGCAGCTGGTGGGTTCGAACCATTAGCAACCAAACACTTAACCATTGGGCCACCAGAGTTCATTCCCCAGGTCCAACCCTCTCCTTTTTACAGATGGGGAAAGAGAGGCCCAGAGAGAGGTGGGGTGGGGGAACAAGGGAGAGCCTTTTGACTCTATGCCAAGTCCCTTTCTAAGCAATCAGATGGCTTTTCAGGCTGCTGATCCCAGCCGCCCAGCACGGTTCAGGCACACTGAGTGGAGAGAGTCCAAGAGCTTTCTTATAGCTTCTGAAACCTACTCACAGCAGCAACCTTGATTTTCACCGCAGCCTTTTGAGTTAAGTGGTGGTTTTACAGACGAGGCTCAGATTAAAGGGGCTGCAATGTGGTCATCCAGGGAAGCACAGCACAGGCTGGTCTCAAGTGAACCCCCATCTCTAAACCTGTCCCATTTTGAGGATTTGTACATTTACGCCTGGTGGGTGTGTGAACGTGTGTGTGTGTGCAGGGTGTGCGTGTACCTTTGTATGTGTGGGTATGGGTATTATCCACTGGTGTGTGCATGCATAGATGTGTGTGCAGGTGCACATGTGTGTCCATAGGTATACATGTATACAGTCAGGAATCATGCTCTTGGGCTATATTTGGAATGGGCTGGGTTTGTTGACTCTTGGGACAATAGAGTACCTTAAGAAAAAAAAATTGTCTTTGGGAATCTTGCTTTTCCTCGGGGTCACTGAAGTGTTAATCTGAGACGTGCAACTTCTCTGTCACTGCCCTTCTTGGCTAGCCCCTCAGGAACCCACTCCATCATCCAGCCTTGTCACTTGTCACCAAGGTTTAAAGATTATCCAGCAGTGCTCTTTGGCTCATGCACTCCCTTTTCGCTGACTGCTCAAGCCAGGCTGGTGTGACTATGGCATGGTCAAGGTGTCAGGGGTGGCCAGGCAGAGGGCTTGGAAACAAAGGGGGTAGCTGTGCCCAATCCTCAAATGCAGGGTCCCCTGTTCCCGGGTGGACAGCTAAACCCTGAGAGCACAGGACTGTGTAGAAGATGAGCTTCAAGAAACCTGCAGATGGGGAACTCACGACTCCGTTCTTGTCCCAAGCTCAGGGACCCTTTGGCTCTGCCCAGTCCTCCTCCATGCAGTTGTTGAATCTAAGAATGTCAGAGCTTAGGGCTTGGAGCATTTAGCCCCTCTTTGTAAATCTGAGGAAACTGAGGCCCAGGGAGAGAATAGATTTGCCAAAGTCACATGACAATCAGTTGCAGAGTGCTGGACTGGGGAGCAGGACCCCTGGGATACAATTCCAACATTGCCATTACCTAGTGATGCACCCTTGGGCCTCTGGGCCCCCCCGGCCCCTGAATTTCTTGCTGCTCATGAACTGTACCTCCTCTGGGGATGTTAGTGTCAGTGAGAGTCAGCTTATCTGTATTCAATCCAAGGGATGAATGCCTTCTTTGAAGTCCTTGACAGATGTTTGTGGGGTCTCTGCTGGGATTCCTCAGATGACTACTACTCTTCCTCACCCCAGCGTCCAAATACCCTCTGTCCTCCACGTTATTCTCTTGGCTCCAGAAAACTAGTTCCAGGCTGCACCCAGCCTGTGGTGACTGGGGATGGGGTGGGGAGAAAGCAGGAAGGTTCCCAGTTGCAAGGGTGGACCTCTTCTTCTGAGGGTTTCCACATGAGACAAGGGAGGGTCTGAGACAGGGAGGCTGGAGCCCCAGCCATAGCTTAGTTACCCAGAGGGCCTAGAGCTCTAGGCTACTCATTTGTGTGCTACTTTGCATCTCATTTGCATTGCATAGTATTCAGGAACACCTGTCCCTGAATCTTTTCCCTGCAGGTGACCCACCTTGTGGGAAGTGGTTCAGGGCAGCTAGGAAGTTCCTGAGCAAGGAATGAAAAGGATGGGATGGAGGGTTCAAGCACCTCCGGGCCACTTGTTAACCAAGACTTTCACTAGCTTACCCTCAGAGCCTCAGTTTCTTTAGCGGTAAAATGGGAAAATAACCTTCCTCCTACCCACCTCACAAAATTGTGGGGATCAAACAAGGTAGGTACAGAATGTGAACCGATTTTGAGGTCTAGAAAACTCGCCACGGGTGGTAGGTCCTGATATTCCCTGGCAAGAGGAGGGAAGAAAAAGAGAAATGAGGTTAGAAGGGGATGTTAGGACTGGTAAGACCTGTAAGAAGTGGGCCAGCAGGATTGTTGATCTTGGGGCTGCCATTTCCACTGTTGGAGAACAGGGGGCTGATCCTGGCTGAAATCATCAACCTTGGCCGCAGCTAAACCCGCAAATGAGAGACCCAAGATCACTCACCGGACACTGGGTGAATGCTTTATTACTCTTTGAATCTTTCTCACCTCTACCCTCTTACAGGCAAGTTACCAGCTTTTCTGAGAATGCCTTTGGGGTTTCCACGGAAATAAATTTCAAATGAGTGAACTGTGTGACCCAGCTGCCCAGGGATCATGAGGCCAGAGATGCCTCCAGAACAAAGGAGGCGGTAGTGACCCTTAACTCAGTCCTGCTGTCCCCAGCTTGGAGAATTATTCTCTGTTGTGAGCAATAGAGGCTGCAGAGCACCCGGGGTGGTGAAGGGAGTGCACAGTGCCAGGGTCTGGGAGTACTCACCCTCAGGGAGTCTTGATCTGTTTGTAGAATTAGCCTTGATCTGATGGCCCTGGGCACCTCCTGAGAGGCTGATGTCAACCCCTAAAGCACAAGGATCTGGCCATCAGAGCTGTCCAAAGATGGCATTGACTGCCTGAGAAGTAGTGAACTCCCTGTCACCAGGGGTGTGTAAGCACATGCTTAGTGATCCCTAGGTAGGGATGCTGGAGGGGGCATTCAAACCAGAGAAGGAGATGGGTCCCTACCCTGAGATTCTGTGACAACTGGGAAGAGGGACGGTGTGGGTGATGGGACATTGGCCAGTTCCTTCTTTTAAGATTTCCAGGTTCTCCCTTTCTTGGTTCTCTACCTGCTCTAGACGTGTAGCCTACCTAGAAGCACCTCTTGGTAGAGCCCATAGGTCTCCCACTGGTCAGGCTTGAGTGGAGAAGACACCCTCACTGCCCCTTGGCTGTTTACTATCCCAGAGAGTGCAAAGCCCTGGTTCCTCACAGGCTGAGCTCCCTAGGCCTCGAGCAAAGTATGTTCTAGCTTGTCCTGACTCTGCCACTTACTAGCTGTATGACCTTGGGAAAGTCACTCTCCCTCTCTGGGCTCCAGCTGAACTTAGGTGGACTCTGGGGTCCCTTTCAGGTCTGGGGTTGTTCACTGGTGACTCTGAGAGGATGAGCCTCCAGCTTGGGGGCTGAGGTTAGGACCCTCCAAACTTTAGGGCTCCTTGGTGGCAGGGTCTCCCGGGTATCTTCCTGGATCATCGCCCAGCATGAGTAGGTGCTCATCCAAACATGTGAGTAATGAACAAGGCTCCAATTTCAATATGTTTTGACTCTCAGATGGAGGCAGTGGCATGCACAGCTGCGGGGAAACTGACAAAGGCAGGTGGGTGCCAGGCCAAAAAAAAAAAAAAAAGGTTGCCTTCAAGTTGATTCTGACTCATGGCGACCCCATGTGTGTCAGAGTAGAACTGTGCTCCATAGGGTTTTCAATGGCTGATTTTTTGGAAGTAGATCACCAGGCCTTTCTTCTGAGGCACCTCTGGGTGAACTCGAACCTCTAACTTAACAGTTAGCAGCCAGGCACATTAGCCATTCGCACCACTCTGGGACTCTCCTGCCAGGCCAGGACCTTGAGAATTCCCTCCCTCCATCCCACCTAGGGGTGGGAGAAGCAGGTGCTGGCCAGTTTTGAGCTCTATGCCCCTGGCTTCTGGCTGGGGGATTTGGTCCCTGTGACCCCAGACTGGCTTCTCCCCAGCCCTGCTTCTCCCCCACATCCTGGGTCAGTCTGAGTCTCAGGGGCCAGAGTCTCGGGGAAGGAAGTGAGTCAGGGAAGTGGCATTTGGGAGGGAACTGTGCCAAGCTGGCCTGCTGATCCCAGATAGTGAAATGGTCTTGGACCTTGGAGTTGGCCCCCAGGGAGGGAGGTCCCAGTGGGTCTTCCAGCTTACTCACCAGAGCACCTGGACTGTGTCCATCTCTCCCTGGTGGGATGTCCCAGGGGTGACAGGTGGGATAGGACCCCTGGGGGGAGTGGGGGAGGCATGGATGCACCACTGCTGAGGTGGCTGGGCCTCTCCTCGCTCCCACCTGAAGCTATTTCTGTTTCTGGCAGTGGGTCCAGGGATGGTGCTGGCTGAGGGTGGCATGGGCGGTGGGAATGAGGGCTTAGCCCTCAGATTGGATTTCTCATCCTAACTGGATATTCAGGTTCCTAATTTACCAGCTCCCAGAGCCCAGCTGGTCTCTTACCCAGGAGATGGCAATCCCTTTACTCAAATCTGTGATGGGAACTGCAAAAAGGAGGTGATTTGAGGGGGGGTTGCACAGTTCAGATAAAAAGGTTTTTAATGTTTCAGGTGCTCTGGGTGCACGTGTCCTCTGCCTAAGGTGGGGTGTCATGCTGGAACCCTGTGGGGTACGAAGAAAGTGCCCGTGTACACAGTGGTCAGGGGCTAGCACTCTGGAGTTAGACTGCCTGGGTCAGCTTGTGTGAACTTGGGCAGGTGCCTCTCTGGCCATGGGCCTCAGCTGTCATGAACATTAAATGCTGATCCTGGCAAACCAGTTGCTGTTGAGTTGATTCCAACTCATGGTGACCCCATGTGATGTAGAATAGCACTGAGCTCCTGTGTTCCATACGGTTTTCAAGGCTGTGACCTTTCAGAAGTACATTGCCAGGCCTTTCTTGCCAGACACCTCTGGATGGGTTCATATGGCTAACCTCTCAGTTGGTGGTTGAGTGCTTAATCGTTTGCACCACCCAGGGACTCCTCTTGGTACACAGTGGTGCTCAATTAACCAAAGTTGTTGTTGGCTGGCATGACCCCATCCAGGAGCAGATGGGTTATTTGAGTCTATGAAGCAGAGACTGGCCAGCACAGCCTGCTGAGGACTTCCGGTTGTCCTGTCCCAGCCTCGGTGCAATCAGAGTGGGCCCTTGCCCTTTCTAGACCTCCATTTCCACTGAGATAAATGATCTTGTCAGCAGTCCCTTTCTGCTGACAATCTGTGACCTCAGGAGTTGCCAGACACTGGTGCTCCCGCCCCCTCCCCTGAGGATTAAGGAAGTAATTACTCTTTTCATGACAGAGCTGTCAACAGGCCTGGGGCCCAGGGAGGCTGGGAAGCCCCTGGCAGAGCATGGGCAGGGCTTGGGCAGAAGGCCTGGGGTCCCCCTTTGCCTGCCACCTGCCTGGGTCTGCAGGGATTTCAGCAGTGGTGCCCACAGAGGGGCATCTCCTGTACGGTCCATTCTGGGTGCTGAACCTTCTACCTTATCAGCCCCATTCAGCTGCGTAATTGCATTATTAAGGAAACTGTCATTGCTGTGGAAACTGAATGCATGACAGCAGGGGAGCGGGCTGTGGGCCAGCTCCCGCCTCTAAGCTAGTGCTGTTGAGATGGGGATGGTAGGGGGCCCTTGAGAGGACATCATCCATCCTGCTCTGCACACTGCAGGAGCATTGTAGGGTTCAGGAATGACCTCCACGGACTGCCTCACCTTCATTGTACACTTAACTTTGTTTGGGTTGAAGGCTCCCTTGGGTGTCAAGGACTGTGGCCTTGGTGTTGGAGAGAGAGTACGCAGTGCTCCTGGGCACACAGCTGCAGAAGCTGGAGCTTGGGCGGTGCCCTCCATTCGTTCATTCGTTCGTTCAATTAATACATACTTAGTTTCTTCTCTATGCTAGGCACTGTTCTAGGCAGTGGGGAATACTATGGTAAACAGAACCTACAAACCTGCCCTCACGGAGCATGTATTCTAATGGGAGCCCACTGCCGTAGAGTCAATTCTGACTTGTAGCAACCCTATAGGACAGAGCAGAACTGCCCAACGGGGCTTCTAAGGCCACAACTCTTTATGGCAATAGAGTGCCACATGTTTCTCCTGTGGAAGGGCTGGTGGGTTCAAACCACTGACCTTCTGGCTAGCAGCCGAGCTCTTAACCACTGTGCCACCAGAGCTCCTATTCTAATGGGAGGAAACAGAAAGCCAGTAGACATAATAAACAAGTCAATTATGTAGTAGGATAGAAGGTGATAAGGGCTAAGGGTGCAATAAACAGACTGAGAGGGTGGAGCTGCAGGGACAGAGTGGGGGCGAGTTATAGTTTTACTTAGGAAGGTCATAGTGGACCACCATGCAGAGGTGAGACCTGAGCAAGAACTTGCAGGTGTTGAGGGAGTGAGGCATGTGGCTATCTGGCGGACAGTGCCGCTGCCCCAAGGAGCAGGCCTGGAGTGCTTGAGGACCAGCATGGAGGCCAGGGGGCTGGGGCTCAGGGAGTGAGGGGAGTGGGGGGGTGAGGTGGGGGGAGTAGATAACAAGGGCCTTGCAAGCCACGTGGGGATTTCGGCATTAACACTGAGCGAATGGGGAGCCCTGGGAGGGTTTTAACAAGAGGAGTGACACGGTCTAACTTAGGTTTCAAAAAGATCTCTCTTTGGTTGGTGTGTTGGAAAAGACAGAAGGGGTGAGTGGCGGCGGTGGAAGCAGGAAGACCAGAGAGGAGGCTAAGGCAACAGTCTAGGCAGATGAGAGAGTGGAGGTGGGATGGTGGTCAGATTCTAGTGGAGTTTCTTTTTGATAGACAAGAACAGTCGAATACAGCAGTTTCATATAATTCTACCTAATAATTTGAAGGTAGAGCAGACAGGATTTGCTGAGGGGTAGTTGGCTCAAGGATTCTGGCCTGGGTGTCTGGGAGGGAGGTATTGCCATCCACGGAGGTGGGGAGGCTGGGGTGCAGCAGGTCTAGGTGTGGAGGAGAGGAGATGTTAGGAATTTAGTCCTGGACATGTTGCATATGACATGTCCCATAAATGCCCTAACAAGAGTTCTGGGGTGAATGGGCTAGGGCACAGGCATGGGCGGGTGCCCCCTGCTTTCTGGAAAGGGCTCTGCCCAACTGGGAGATGGTCATGTGAAGGAAATGAGCTGAGGCTGGACCTGCCCCAGGGGGCAAAACAGCCATCTGGGTCCTTACGACCCAACACCTCTCAGTTGTTGCTGCAGCACAAGGTCACAGCAGCCTAGTGCTCCATCTCTGCTTCCTCAAGCATCGCTCTGTTTGCATCAAGGTGCTTTGCTGCTCATTCGCTTCCCTGTGGGGAGGCAGCTGGGATGCTGTTGTTGCTCCCACTACTCACACATGGAGACTGAGGTTCAGAGAGTTGAAGGAGATCGCCTGTCACCTGGCTCAAAATGGCACAGCCATATCAGGTCCTTTGCATGGGGGTTAGGTTCTTCTTGTGCCCACTCCCTGCCTGCCTCCCATGTCATGTGCTTGCACACCCACATGGTGATTCCCTGTCATGCCCTTGAGCCCAGGCTCCCCCCTTCCCCTCACTCTCTTGCCAGTCAATGGACAGACCATTTCTGGATCACTTCTAGGCAGCCGGTACTGTGCTGGGAGTTGGACAGTGTGGGACAGGATACCAAGAGCTAGAGGACACAGTGTCTGCTCCAGAGCTCATGTTGCTGTTTGAGAGATGATTTGTTCACGTGTGTAGGTCCAGGCAGGCAGCATGGGGTGGGGACAAACCCCAGCTTGGCGTCACAGGCCTGGGTGCCAGTCCCTTCTCCATCCTGCCAAGAGTCTGTGAACCTGTTGGCAAAGCAGGAGGACCCTGCTTTCTCTTTTTGTAAATTGAGTTTAACCATCCCGTCCCACCTACCTCTGGAAATTGCCCTGAGACAACAACCAGGTAATGACTGTGTATGTGCTATAATAAAATGCCACTAAAACACAGGGGCCCTATTACCCTCAGGTAACAGTCACTTAAGTGGCCTGCCATGGCCTTAAAGGAAGAGACTAGGGTGCCCAGAGAGGCTTCCTGAGGAGGACATTGTGCATGTCCTTGTTGGGCATTGTAGTGTGGAGTGGAAATGTCTAGTTGGCAATTAGACATATAATCAAGGATTTGGAACGTGGTGGACTGGAAAGATGAACTAGGGAGTCTTTGACATGTAGGTGGCATACTCTTATGAGACTGGTGAGATCACCAAGGAGATTGCAGATAAAGAAGGTGATGCAGAGAGGAAAGGACTGAGCCTTGGGGCCCTCTGACACCAGAGGAGTAATGAATGGGCAAGGAGACCAAGAAGACATGACCAGGAGCAAGGGAAAGACCAAGAGAATAAGTCAGGGATTTGGGTCCCCAGGGCACTAGAAGGGAAGGGACCAGAACCTCATTGCAATTGCCCATGACGAGGTGAGGGCCTGGGCCAGTAAGACAGTTGAGGGACTGCATAGGAGGGAACAGGTGGGAGGTTTTATAATCCCAATATTACCGATAAAGAAACCAAGGCGCAGTTTGGTGAAAGGTTTAGCACCTTGCCCAAAGTCACAGAGCTTGGAAGCAGTGGGGCCAAGACTCAAACACAAGTCGGGTTGCTGTCTTGACTCCACCAAGAATCAACAGGATCTGGTGCCTTCATGGGCCTCTAGGTGATGGGAAGATCGGTGGTGCCCTCAGCAGAGGCAAGCAAGGCCATAGGATGGCTGGTCTTGGCAGGGAGTGGTCAAGCTGGGTTTGAGGGGTATTGAATGTGAAGTGCCTGAGGACAAATGGGGAAGTCAAGAGGCAGCAGGAAGTGGGTGTTGAGGCTTAGGGCAGGATTGGAGCTGTTGACATGTATTTGGGGCTCCTTAGTACACACTATGAGCATTGTTGGGAAGCAACCAGGGTCTATGTCTACAGGCTGGCACTAGGAGAAAGAAGAGGAGACAGAAAGGAATACTAGTAGAGGACCAAGGAGGCCTAGAAAAGAGGAGGTTCTAGAGGATGGAAGAAAGCCCACACTGTTACAGGAAGGTCCTGAATAAAGCCTGAAAGGGGCCCATTTAATTTGACAGAAGGACTTCTGGTTACATAGGGTGGATTGAACACATGACTTTATTCCTGTTCTTTCCTGAAATTCTCCTAAAATGACAGTAAGGAATAAAAACATATACGCCCACAAGGACAAAGAGGAGAGGAGAGGAGACAACAGCAGAGGAGATATCTCCATACTTTTGGAAGGTGGAAAGCAGGCGGAGGAGTGATAACCATTGTAGAAGAGGGGAGGCCGCTGAAACTGAAACAGATGCAGAATCTAGAAAAGCTCAGGAACTGGAAGGCTAAATGCAAGAAGTGGTTGGAAGACTGTGTAAGGAGAAGTTAAACACCCAGGCTACTCCTCCAGCCCCTCCAAAAGCCAGGCAAACACTCAGCCACCCCCACAGAAGAACACCAGGTTATTCTGTTGAGTTAAATGCAAATTTCCAGACTGACTGATGGAAACTTCAACCCTCTTCCCACACTTGGGCCCAGGAAAAAGACCTGCAGATTCTGCCAGTTTGCAGGGGTCTTCCCAAAAGGACCTAGTTGATCACTCTACAGAGAAGCCCAACAGCCAGCAGTCTCTGCCTCCACAGCTTTTAGTGCCTGGCTCTAAAACATCAAGAGAGTTTGGCTAAACAAAGAGTTACCATATGACCAGACTTGCTGGGTGTTGGGTGAACAGCTAACACCTTGACAATTAGCCAAAAGGTTGACGGCTCGAATCCACCAAGAGGCACCTCGGGAGACCAGCTTGGCGATCTGCTTCTGAAAGCCCACAACCCTACGGAGCAGTTCCACTCCGCACACTTGGCGTCGCCATGAATTAGAAACAACTCAATGACAACTAACAACAACCATATGACCAGGAATTTCACTCCGAGATATACGCAAAAGAAATGAAAACATATGTCCACACAAAACCTTGTACACAAAAATGTTTATAGCAACATTATTCATAATAGCTAAAAGGTGGAAATAGCCCAAAAGTCCATCAATGAATGAATGGATAAACAAAATGTGGTATATCCATATAATGGAATATTATTCAGCAAAAAAAGAAGTGATACATGTTATAACACTGAAAACATGCAAAATGCAAAAAAAAAAAGACAGACACAAAAGGCACATATTATATGATCCCATTAATATAAAATGTCAGAATGGGCAAATCTATAAAAACAGAAAACAGATTAGTGGCTGCTTAGGCACTGGAGGGCAAGGCCATTGTGTAAATTGTCTCAGAGAAGAGAGGATTATTTTCAAGCCTTGAGGGTTAATGTAATGTGTTCTGCTGACTGGCATGGTGCCTGTTATGCCTCCTGTCCCTCCGATTCCTCCTGTTTGTAATGGAAATGTCTAGCTTGTACCATTGTACCTTTCTGTTCTGCTATTGTACCTTTGGAAGCAGATGACTTGTATTCTAGATTTCACAGGTGAAGAGGAATTTTTGGATTTTGGACTTGGAGTTGATTGAAGACTTTTGGTATGATATGATGGGGTGAATATGTTTTACCTGTGGCAAGGACATGAATTTTGGGGGGCCAAAGGGAAGAATGTCATGGATTGAATTGTGTCCCCCACAAAATATCTGTCAACTTAGCTGGGCCATGAGTCCCAGTATTGTGTGCTTGTATACCATTTTATGTGATTTCCCTATGTGTTGTAAATCCTATCACTAGGATGAAATGAGGTGGGTTAGTGGCAGTTATATTGATGAAATCTACAAGATTAGGTAGTGTCTTAAGCCAATCTCTTTGAAATATAAAACAGAGAAGTGAGCAGAGAGACTTGGGGACCTCATACCACCAAGTAAGCAGTGCTGGGAGCAGAGTGTGTCCTTTGGACCTGGGGTCCCTGCGTGGAGAAGCTCCTAGCCTGGGGGAAGATTGATGAGAAGGCCGGCAGAGAGAGAAAGCCTTCCTCTGGAGCTGACTCCCTGAATTTGGACTTTTAGCCTACTTTACTGTAAAGAAATAAGTTTCTCTTTGTTAAAGCCATCCACTTGTGGTATTTCTGTTACAGCAGCACTGGATGACTAAGACAGCAGTCAAATGCTTAACCACCGCCTCACCTAGGAGAGGCTTAAAGAGGAAGTGGCCTCTTAAACCTTGCACATATATTACTTTAATAAAACTAAAAAGTTAATTTTTAGGAAAAGAGAGTGGGAATCCAGAGTGACAAAAAGCAGATCAGTGGTTGCGTGGGTCCAGGGTGGAGGGAGAGATGGACAGCAATGGCTTGAAAGGGAACTTTTGGGGTGATGGCAATGTTCTGTATCTTTGTTGTGGAAGTGGTTTCCTGAGTGTATACAGTTGTCAAAACTCATCAAATTGTATATTTTAAATGGATGCATTTCTCATACATAAATTATACCTCAATAAGAGAGAGAAGGTGAGGGAATGAGGAAACGGAGGCACCCAGTGGACCACATGGCCTTGTCAGATAGCTCACACTGGGGACCACCCCTGCTCACTTTCACAAGTATGCTGTCATCCTTGCCTCTCTCTGGCCCAGCCGTCTCCCTCATGGATGAACCTGATCCTCCAGGAGGCTGTCCTAGCCCTGTGTTCTCCTCTTTCCCCAGGACTCCAACCTGTCCTTGCACACAGACAACCCCGATCTCACACCCTGCTTCCAGAACTCTCTGCTGGCCTGGTCCCCCTGCATCTACCTGTGGGCTGCCCTGCCCTGCTACCTGCTCTACCTGCGGCACCACCATCGGGGCTACATCATCCTTTCCCACCTCTCCAGGCTCAAGACGGTATGCGACTCAGGGCTCTTCTGAGGGTGGGGCTGGGGTTTGGGGATTCTGCTTCAGTGAGCCCCTCGCCCACTACCCTCATCAGCCTGACTCGGTTCCCCAGGCTTCCTGGCTTCATTGCCCTGCGCTCCCAGCCAGGGAGGCCTGCCAGCTGGGTGTGCCACCAACTGGGATATTTCCTGCTTAGGGAAGTTCAAGCAAGTTTTCTAGCAAGGCTGGTGCCACCCCCTAGAAGCTTCCAGCCTGCATCCTTCCCAGTTCAAAGAGCAAGGACAGATTACCCAATAAGCAAGGTACACATGGGCTTAATTGTGTTTACTTACTAATCTGTACTGCACAATTTCACCTGTTCTTCACCACAGTGAAAAGCCCATGTATACTTGCTTGCTGGGTAATTAACCTCTGCCAAACAGCCAGGCCCAAGTCAGTCTGGTGCCTTGTGGTGGGTTCAGGAGCCAAGGCTCCTCCCAAGCTGGGGCTGTTCTTGCCTCTGGGGAGGGGGCTGCAACGTGTACCCTGTCTATAGGCCCTGGGCGTCCTGCTGTGGTGTGTCTCCTGGGCGGACCTCTTCTACTCCTTCCATGACTTGGTCCACGGCTGGGCCCCTGCC
Organism: Elephas maximus indicus; assembly: GCF_024166365.1. NCBI lineage: Eukaryota > Metazoa > Chordata > Mammalia > Proboscidea > Elephantidae > Elephas > Elephas maximus. The sequence continues at coordinate 43,046,172 of NC_064837.1, read as the reverse complement.
CCCATCTTCTTTGTCACCCCCTTGGTGGTGGGGATCACCATGGTCAGTGTGGGGCCTGGGAAGCTGGGTGAGGGAGGGTCTGCAGTTGGTATGTGGGATTGTGATGGGGGGACCATGGACTCTGAAGAGAAGGGCTGTACCTCTTAGGAGCAGGGAGAGGATGAGGGTGACCCTGGAAATATCAGGCCATTTGGGGTGGGAAGAAATGGAGGCAGACCCAGATGTGTGTGCTCTGGCTGGGCCTCCCCTGCACTCTTGCACAGCTGCTGGCCACCCTGCTGATCCAGCACGAGCGGCTGAGAGGGGTACAGTCCTCGGGGGTCCTCATCATCTTCTGGTTCCTGTGTGTGCTCTGCGCCATTGTCCCCTTCCGATCCAAGATCCTTTTGGCCATGGCAGAGGTAAAGGGTCGGGGCGAGGGGCGCCCTGCCAGGTCCACCCCTGTCTAGGGGGATGACCTCAGGGCTCAGGGTTATTGCTGGGTCCCAGGCTTCTCTACTCTGCCCTCACTGGCTCCCCTCTTCTGCCCAGTTCTTTTCACAGTGTTGTTCCCACTTGTCACATCTCTGAGGGAAAAGAGGCCAGGGTGGAGGAGAGGGGGCAGGACCAGTATAACACAGGGGAATGGAGCAAAGTCTCTGCCACTGTTGGGCTTGTGGGAGTGCCGGGGCTGCTCTGTAGCCACCACCACCACCAAGTGCTCCGTCTGACATGGGTGTCATTCAATATGTGTATCACAAATGAATGTATACAGGCATCCATGAATAGTCTGGCTTACCCAGAAGCCCCACTATCTTGTTCTCGCCTTTCCTTCCCACCTTCCTCAGCTCTTGGTCTTTCTCTTGATCTTCATCAGAGGAAATGGTCACCTGGTGGTGGTGGGGTAGGGGGAGGGAGTGGAGGTATAGGACATTGGGGGTTCCGATCAATCTAGTGCCTCCCCATTTCTCCATCTCAGGGGGAGGCAGGCAAGTCTAAGAGCTAAGAGCACAGGTTCTAAACAGTCTACTTACTCCCTGGGTGGTCTTGGGCAAGTTGCTGAATCCTTTCGAGCCTCGGTTTGTTCAGTTGCAAAATGGGTATCATAAGAGTACCTACCTTGGTGATGACTGAATGGTATTAGTGTCGCTGAAATGTACGCTTAAACATGATTAAAATGGAAGGAAAAAAAAGTACTTATAGGTCGTTGTCAGCGTTCGACAAGATAATGTTCGTAAAGTGCTTGGCACAGTGCCTGGCACAGGGCAAGTCCTCACTGAGCAGCAGCCCCCATTACACCCCCCCATCTCTCAGAATCCTCTGCGTGGGTGACCCAGAGGCCCCTCGGGTGCTGCCTCTATCCCTGAGGGGGATAGATGATGATGCCTCGAAGCTCTCCAGGGCTGGGACTGCTAACTCAGGGTTCCCTGGAGTCTCTGCTGCCCGTCTCCATTCTCCTTTCCAGGGCAGGGTCTCTGACCCCTTCCGCTTCACCACCTTCTATATCTACTTTGCCCTGGTGCTTTCTGCCCTCATCCTGTCCTGCTTCAGAGAGAAGCCACCATTTTTCTCCCCAAAGAATGTCGACCCTGTGAGTTTACCATGGAGGCCGGGTGGTAGTGGGTATCTCATCTAAGGGATATTCATCTGGTTCCAAAGCTTACTCCTCAGCCCAGCCCTTACCAACAATACCTATCCCTTCCAGGACCTTCCAAGGGTGGTGCCTGGGAGAGATGTCACCCCTGTAGTCTGTAAACTGGGGCTAGGAGCAGGAAAGAATGAGGGGCCACTCTTCTTTGAGAGGGTGGTAGGCACTCCTGAGTCCTCCTGTCCCACTCTCTCACCTTCTAGAACCCCTGCCCAGAGGCCAGCGCAGGCTTCCTCTCCCGCTTGTCTTTCTGGTGGTTCACAAAGTGAGTTGGCTTTTCCTTCAGCCTGGACCAGAGGGAGGAGAGGAGGGAGGAGGTGAGAGGGAAGAAGGCAATCAGGCCAGAAGTTCAGAAGTCCAGGGGCCTGATGAGTTGGGCCTGGGTGGTCCTCCTATCTGGATCCCCACCCCCATAGGCATGGGGCAGGGTGGGGAGATGTATCTGTTTGGGCCTGGGGGTTGAGTGCAGAGGCTGGGCCTGGCCCAGCTCCAATCCCAGGCTGCAGGCTAGTTCTGCATCTGGCAGACCACAGGGGACAGGCCAGGGGCTGGAAGGAGATGGTAATTAGTCCCCAGCTCTTCAGTCTCAGGTAAGCTTGCAGCTTGTTATCTCCTTGGCTGCCCCTCAGAGTGGCTTGAGCAGGATAATTGTGTCTGTGACTTGCATGACAGCTCATTAACTGCATTGTATGGAGGAAGCATCTGAGGCTTGGGCTGAATCCACTGGCTCAGCCTCAGCCCAGGGCCCAGCCCAGTATGGATTCAATCACCAGGCCCTGGGGAGCTGAGGTGTCTGGGGAGGAGGAGGAAAGGGACCAGAGGCAGAAAGCTTCAGAAGAGTGGCAGTGGGTGGCCTACAACCTACTCACTATGGGAACTAAGGAGATACCCCTTGGTCACAGCACCCTAGGGGAACCCTCCTTTCTGGAGACCCATTAGAGCCATGCTTCTTGGGCGATTTGGGGGTCTGGACACTGGTGCCCAGCTCCCAGTGGCTAAACTCTGACCCTCTGTGGGGCTGCTGCCCACCCCCACCTTCCCACCCTAGCATGGCCATTCTTGGCTACCGCCGCCCTCTAGAAGAGAAGGACCTCTGGTCCCTGAATGAGGAAGACACCTCCCAGATGGTGGTGCAGCGGCTGCTGGAGGCGTGGAAGAAGCAGCAAAGGCAGGCAGCGCGGTGAGCCCCTCCTCATGTCAGCATGCCCGCTCTACCCCGGCTCCTTAGTAGACCCTGGGTCCCTGCCAATGGGGAAATGGAGGCTGGTAGACCTGGGATGGTCACATGGCTGGGGAGGTGAGAAGAACAGGCACAAGTGATTTCTCAGGACCGTTGAGGAGTCCTGATGGTTAAGTGCTTGGCTGCTAACAAAATGTCAGTGGTTCAAACTCACCAGCTGCTCCATGGGAGAAAAGACCTGATGATCTCCTCCCATAAAGACGACAGCCTAGGAAACCCTCTGGGGCAGTTCTCCTCTGTCCTATAGGGTCACTATGAGTTGAAATGGCACACAACAACATCACGGGCATTAGGTGGGAAACTCAGGCCTGGGTGGGGCAGGTTCTCCCCAGCTCTCCCGAGGGCAGGAGAATGGCTGACCCTTTTGGAGCACTTACTCTGTCCTAGGCATGACCCTAACTCATTTAATCTCTCAACAGTCCTACAGTGTAGGTTCATTTAGCTCCATGTTATAGCTGGGAACACTGAGGCACAGAGATTTACTGACATCCCCAAAGATTCTTTGTTGGTGGTGGCAGAAACAGGTGGCACCCAGCTGTCTGGCCCCAGAGGTCACGTTCTTACCACTACACTACCTGGCCTGAGTCCCAGGGTAGAATTCAGGGACTTCCCTCAGGAGGGGTTGGGCCAGAGGAAAAAGGCTGAGGCCAGCCCCTCTTCTCAATCCTGCCTCTTCCTATCTGGAGGCAAAACTCATTACCATCAAGTTGATTCCAACTCATAGTGACCCTATAGGACAGAGTAGAACTGCCCCACAGGGTTTCCAAGGCTGTAATCTTTAGGGAAGCAGATCATCACTTCTTTCTCCTGTGGAGCGGCTGGCTGGTGGGTTCGAACTGCTGACCTTTTTGTTAGTAGCTGAGCATTTTAACCACTGTGTCACCAGGGCTCCTCAGGGAGAGGGCCAGAGACTGGGAATCACTGGTTTCGTAGTCCTTGGGTAGGAATTGGGGCACCCTTTCCTATGCCCTCTAGCACCTGAGGACAGAGTTACCTGGGAATTCTCAGCTGGCAGGTCATGCCTGTCCCCTCCCAGTTCTGAAAGTCAAGAAAGCAGTCCCCCCTCCCCTCCTTCTGGCCAGTGCAGCCCTACCCTTGTGTTCTGGGTGCCCACGTGCCCATTCCTACTGGCTGCTTCTTCCTCCTTGGAGCAGACACAAGACTGAGGTGGCATTCGGGAAAAAGGTCTCCGGTGAGGACGACGTGCTGCTGGGGGGCCAGGCCCGGCCCCAAGAGCCCTCCTTCCTGAAGGCCATGGTGGTCACCTTTGGCCCCACCTTGCTCATCAGCTCCTGCTTCAATCTGATCCAGGACCTGCTCTCCTTCGTCAACCCACAGCTCCTCAGGTCTTATCACACTCCTCTGCTGCAGCCATTCCCTGGGCAGGGGGCTGGCTGGTTGAGCACGGGGGTGAGCCCAGAGGGAGGAACCACATGTAGGGCAGAGTCCTAGCCCGAGAGGTGATTCTCAATTGTTGCATGACTTTCAGCAAGTCACATCACCTGTTGGCGCCTCAGTTTTCCCAGTCACAGTCAACTTCTATGCGTGCTATGTGTCAGGCATCACAGTAGGTACATCTAACGTCTCCCAACAATCCTCCAGGGAGCTGCTCCTATTCCCATGTTACAAAAGAGGAAGCAGAAATTCAGAGAGGTGAAGCAACTTGCCCAAGGAAGGGCACACGGCTGGAAAAGATGGAGTTGGAACTGAGTCCGGGGCTCTGACTCCAGTTACCATCAGGCTCTGCCATCTGTCACATGAGTGGCTTGGACTAGAAGGAGCTCTCAGATGAGAGGATGGCGAGAAGATCTGCCTAGCAACAGAGCCCCAACCCCATACCCCTCCATTCATTCATTCATGCATGCATGCATGCATGCATTCAACGAACATTGAAGGTAGCAGATATGGTGCTAGACACTAGAGATACAGAGATGAAATAAATAAGACACGGGCTAAAAATCTTGTTGGAGAAACCGTATGTAAATCAATTACAGTGTGGGAAGAGGTATACTCAGGAGCCTGGAAAACCCCCGGAGGGACAAGGAGCCAGCCTGGGAAGGGGCAGGGCACATTCACCAGCTAAGGAGATTAGTTGGGAAGGCCAAGTGAGCGTTAACTAGGTGAAAAAGGAGGGGAAAGTGTAGCCAGGCCAAGTCACAAAGGCCTGAAACAGCATGACTCAGGAACTCCAAGCATCTCTCAATGCTGGAGAAACTGGTGCCCAGAGGAAGGGGTAGGCACAGAAAACAAGAGAGGAAGAGCTAAGGATATCTTTGAAAGATTTTATGCCTGGGAGGGATGCCTTGTTTGCATTCCAAAAGGATCTCCCTGTCAGCAGCATGGGGGATGCAGGGCAGAAAGGCCAGATGGAAGTGAGCCAACCCGGTCAGGTAAGAGCCCAGGCCAGGAATGAAATAAGGATCAAGGAGCCATTCAAGAGATGGGTGTGTGGCAGGGAGGGGGAAGGTCACTGGGTAACTGAAGGAAGAAGAGTCTCTTGATGAGATGATTACCTCAGGCCTTAAGGAGGCTTGCTGAGGGGTGAGGGGGTAAGGTGGTGAGGTCAGTCTTGGCCATGTTGAGCTAGAGGTGCAAGGAAAAATTCCCAGAGAGCTGGAGATGGCATTTTCGGAGCCATCCTCCTGGAAGTCAGAGTTCCACACCTGGCTAAGCTCTCACAGAGAGCACATGCCAAGGAAGTGGGCCCCACACTGAGCCCTAGGGGATTCTGACAGGAAAGGGTCAGCAGGGGGACTGACTCCTGGAAGAATGTCACGAGTGTGTGGCGATGTGGACCAGAGGCAGAGAAGGCTTCCCAGTGAAAAAAATCAGCCAGTCATAGAGTCCCCTGAGTTTGTTAGTGACTTGTCAAGAACAGAGGCCTCCACAGAGGGGCACAGTCTGAGAGCAGAGGTCTGTAGTGGAGGCTGGGCCCATGATGATCTAGAAACATGTTTGTTATAAAGGAAGGTGAATTCATTTCCTAGAGCCTCTGCAGCAAATTACCACAAACTGGGAGGCTTAAAATGAAAATTTATTTTCTCACAGTTCTGGAAGCCAGAAGTTCAAAATCAAGGTGTTGGCAGGGCTGGTTCCCTCTAGGGCCTCTGAGGGAGAATCTGTTCATGCTTCTCTCCTAGCTTCTAGTAGTTGCTGGCAATCCTTGACATTCTTTGGCTTGTAGGTGCCTCACTCCAATCTCTGCTTCCATCTTCACGTGGTGTTTTCCTCTCTCTCTCTGTGTGTGTGTGTATCTGCATCTCTGTGTATAAATCTCCCTCTCCTTTCTTTTATAAGGATACCAGTCAGTCATGATAGGATTGGCTCACCCTAATCCAGTATGACCTGATCTTAACTTGATTGCATCTATCTACAAAGACCCTTTTCCAAATAAGGTCACACTCACAGGTACCAGGGATTAGGAGTTGAACATACCTGTCTGGGGGACACAATTCAACCCACAACAGAAGGGGCAGGCTGGCTATGTCTATGGCTGGAGGGCTTCATGGAGTTGAGGGGGGATTTATCCCAACCTGGAAGAGGCTTGATTATGTCAATAGGTGGTGGCACAGAGTAGGCAATGGTAATGAAGATATTGAAGATCAGGAGAAAGAGGGGCAGTGAGGGAGGCGGATGGGATCCAGGGTTCAGGGGTGGGATCAGGCTGGGAAAGACAGAGGGACACCCTCTCTTCTGAGTAAGAAGAAAGGAGTGAGTTTGGAGGGAAGTTCGTGGCTGAAGGAATTCTCAACAGGTGGTTAAGTGGGAAGACAGATCAGCTGCTGAGAGGGGTGAGTGGGGACAGGCCTCCATGGGAGAGGAGGTGGATTAGGGCCCTGGAGAAGGTCACTCAGCAGCACTGGGGAGATGCTGATATTGGAGAAGATGGAGGGAGGGACAAGAGTCCTGTGGTCCTGCAACAGCCTTTAGGGCCCTCAGCAGTCCAGGAGAAGGTACAGGAAAGTCAAATAAATGGGCACATGGCATTTCTTCCTGCATGTGTTTCAAGAAGGTGAGAAAGGCAGGCAAGGCTGGTGGTGAAAGAGTATTGAGAGCAGTGGGTGGAGGGGCACACATGGATAGAGAAGGAAGTCGAGGCTGAAGGGAACCAGGTTGGAGGGGTCATGGTCTTGAGGCAGCACTGGGCAGCCCCCCTGGCCTGGGCGATGCTGGGCGTAGAGGAGCAGCAGCTCCACCTGAGAGATTGCTGAGGCAGAGGGCGGAGTAGAGGTTGAGAGTAGAAGGGTAGGGCGGCTATGCAGGGAGCACCTGGGGGAGCACTCCCCGCCCTCATGCCTCTCTCCTCCCTTGCAGCATCCTGATCAAGTTTATTTCAAACCCCTCGGCCCCCACCTGGTGGGGCTTCATGGTGGCAGGGCTGATGTTTGTGTGCTCCGTGATGCAGACCGTGATCCTGAACCAGTATTACTACTACATCTTTGTGATGGGGTTGAGGTTACGAACAGCGATCATAGGTGTCATCTACAAGAAGGTCAGCTGGAACACGGGCAGGAGCCCCTGTAAAGTTTGAAGAGGCTCATGTGCCTTGTCCATCACTCTGCTGTTCCCTTGCAGGCTCTGGTCATTACCAATTCAGTCAAGCGTGAGTCCACTGTGGGAGAAATTGTCAACCTCATGTCAGTGGACGCCCAGCGCTTCATGGACCTTGCCCCTTACCTCAACCTGTTGTGGGCAGCACCCCTACAGATCAGCCTGGCAATCTACTTCCTCTGGCAGGTGACTTTCAAAGACCTCTGCCTTCTTCCTCTGACCTTGCTGCAGAAGGGATGAACAGCAGAGAAGGGTCAGCAGAGGGCTGTATAATGGGCACGAGAGCTTCCCTAGCATTGACAACGAGGACGCCGGTGTCTGCAACTGAGTCTCTCCAGCCTTTGCAGTTATCCTTCCCACACGGCCCAGGGAAGGAGAGCAGGACTTGGAGGCAGGATGGGTGTGACTCTGGCTGTCATTGTCTGTCTGTCTGTAGTTGCCTTCCTGTGTGTCTGGACATCTTTATGCTTGTGTGTCCTTATCTGTCACCACCGTCTGTTGTCATTATCTGATGGGCCAGCTGCTTCTGCAAATGATTTGGTCGTTCTAGCTTTCTGTGCATGTCCGCTTTTCTCTGTCTGTTTGTTTGGCTGACTGCTGTCTTTTTGCTTCCTGCCCATCCCCATGTTTCAGGCAATACGCCTATCTGTCTGGTGGGTTCTGTCTACTGACTCTGGTTGTCTGTCTGTCTTAACTATCAACACGTGCCTCCTCAGAACCTGGGTCCCTCTGTCCTGGCTGGAGTGGCTCTGCTGGTCTTGCTGATTCCACTCAATGGAGCTGTGGCCATGAAGTTGCGGGCCTTCCAGGTGGGTGCCATCAGAATTGCAGCTGGCCATGTGCTAGGGGAGGCCATTCATTTACCTGGGGTCCTCTCAATTACCCTGTTTATTGAGTATGGATGGATATCAGCCAGTTCCACAGCCTTAGCTCACTCCGTCCTTGCAACAAACCTGAAACGGTCCTAGGAACATTCTCCTTTGCAGCTGAGGAACCAAGGCCCAGAAAGTGTATGGCAGTGCAGAGTCAGGCAGAGCAGGGACTTGAAGCTGCGTCCTCTGGTCTAATGAGAGCTTTTCCCACCACACTATGCCGAGTGTTAATAGTCATTCTGTCATTTGCAAACACTTATTGAAGTCTTCAGTAGCTCCCCACTGCACATGGAATAAATGACAAGCTCTCTGAGACCTCTCACCAGCCCTCTACTTGCTTTTGAAGCCCTTACTTCATGGGGTATGGCCAAGTTTCAGCCAGTCTGGCCATTTCTTTTCTCCAAAGCACCAAGCTCTTTGTGCCTCTGGGCCACCCCACCCACTGTTCCGTCTGCCAGGAATGCTCTTCACCTCCCCACCCCCTTGCCTACCTCACTACTTCCCTTCCCTCACCTCTCAGCATAAATGTCATTTCCTCAAGAGCCCCACCCTGACTATCCAGTCTAAGTTCATTCCCCTGCCCCCACTCCATTATTCTCTCACAATACCCTGTTATTTCCCTCCAAAGCACCCGTAATAATTTATAATTAAGCATGTATTCGGGTAATTTACTTAATGTCTGCCTCCCCTGTCAGACTGCCAGCTTCCTAATGGCTGAGACCGTCTCTGAATTGTTCATTATTATATTCATCATGTCTAGCACAGGGCCTGGCACATAGCAGGCACTCAATAAATAGGGGTTGAATGAATGAATTAACTTGATGCACTAGGCCCTGGGAGTCCCTGGGTGGTGCAAACGGTTAACAGGCTCCGTTGCTAACTGAAAGGTTGGAGGTTCAAATCCACTCAGAGGTACCTCGAAAGAAAGGCCCGGTGATCTACTTCTGAAAAATCAGCCACCGAAAACCCTGTGGAGTGCAGTTCTACTCTGACACACATGAGTTGGAGTTGACTCAACTGGCAACTGGTATCAGATCCTGGGTTAGGGCCTGTGGAACGAAGATAAATTAGAACCGATCCCTATCCTCAGGACATTCACTGCCAAAGGAGGAAGCATGTATGCAAAGAATAAAAGGAAAGTACAATATGCTGTAGAAACTCAGGGGCCGAGGACACTTCCCGGGAGGGTCAGTGATGGTGGCATTGAGGTTGGAGCTGGCTTTTGTCAGGCAGAGGTCACAGTGCAGGCACCGGCAGGGAGGAGACGGAAGGTGAGCAGTCTGAAAGGGTCAGAATGTGTGAGCCCCCATGGGTAGGAGGTCTGGGAAGGGGAGCAGGGCATGCCACTGCCACTCTTTCCACCACGCAGGTGGAGCAAATGAAACTCAAGGACTCTCGCATCAAGCTGATGAGCGAGATCTTGAGTGGCATCAAGGTGCTGAAGCTGTATGCCTGGGAGCCCAGCTTCTCTGAGCAGGTGGAAAGCATCCGACAGGGCGAGCTCCGGCTGCTGCGCAAGGCTACCTACCTGCATGCCATATCCAGCTTCATCTGGATCTGCACCCCCTTCCTGGTGAGGCTCTCCACCCCAGGGCTGGGCTCCTGCCTCCTGCTTGGCCAGCCCAGACCTCCAGGCCCCTCAGTATGGCTGGAGACCAGGGGATGCTGCTCTGACACCCCACCCCCCACCACTGCCCAGGTAACCCTGATCACCCTTGGGGTGTACGTGTCTGTGGACCGGAAGAACGTGCTCGACGCCGAGAAAGCCTTTGTGTCCTTGACCCTGTTCAATATCTTAAAGGTGCCCCTCAACATGCTGTCCCAGCTCATCAGCAATACAGCCCAGGTGACACTGGGTGGGGCTGCGGATCTGCTGGACTTAGGGCAGATTGTTGGGGTCAGGGCAGGGTCACTTAGGGCCAGGATCAGGGTGAGTTTCTGAAATCAGGGGAGGCCCATTTGGGATTGTGGAGAACTATTCAAGGGTGAATGAGGTCATTAGGGCCAGGGGTCATTTGGGGTTAGAGGAGGTCAGGTAGGGTCTCTGAAAACCTGACTTCTGGAAACAGCCTCCTCTTACCAATCTGCCCTTATCTTTGTGAGTGCCATAGAAGATTCCACCATGGGAGGGACCCCCAGGGCCCCTTGCCTAGCTCAGGATGTTGCAGACCAGGCAGGAGTAAAGGAGTGGAGAAGGTAGGAAAACGGCTCCCTCCAGGGCTGACTCACACCCCCCTTCAGACCAGTGTGTCTCTGAAACGGATCCAGCATTTCCTGAGCCAAGATGAACTTGACAATGAGTGTGTTGAAAGAAAGACCATCCCCCCAGGTATGGAGAGGCTCTACCTGGGCTGTCCTTACCCCAGGCTGTGCTCCAGAAAGTCCTCTGTTCCAAGTGGCCTAATTTTTCTCTTGGGACTCCTCTCCTTTCTCTTTTCACATGTGCTTTAACTCTATGCCCCCTTCTCCTCTCCCAGACTCTCTGCTCTTCTCTCTCCTGGGATCCTGGGGCTCCCTTCCCCTGCCCCCAGGGCTTCCTGCCCCTCCACCCCTGCCCCCAAGCTTCCCCACCCTTTCCCTCTTGCCCTTTGCCCCAAGGCTTCCTACACCTATCCTTCCTTTTATCCCCCTAGGGGTCCCTTCCCCATTGCCCAGGCTTCCTGCCCCCCACCTCCCCAAGCCTCCCTGCCCTGCTTCCCCATCCCCAGGGCTCCCTGACCCTGTACACCTTGGTCTCCCAGGCTATGCCATCACCATAGACAATGGCACCTTTACCTGGGCCCAGGACCTGCCCCCCATCCTGCACAGGTACCAGCTTCTCCCAATCCCTTCTCAGCTGCTTAAAGTGGGCCCAGTGTCAGATCAATAGAAGCACCCACCCCAAGTCTTTGGCCTGGTTGCAGGAAAAGCCTTGGCTTGCCAGGGTGGTGACTGGATGCAGGGAGGCTTGAGTGTCCAGGTGGAGGGTTGGGAACAGAAAACCTGCCCTCCAGATCCTGCCTCTGACAGGGTTCCTGCTCTCCTTGCCCTCAGCCTAGACATCCAGGTGACAAAAGGGGCACTGGTGGCTGTGGTGGGGCCTGTGGGCTGTGGGAAGTCCTCCCTGGTGTCTGCCCTGCTGGGGGAGATGGAGAAGCTGGAAGGCAAGGTGTATGTGAAGGTGAGAAGGGCAGGGGCTCCAGGGAAGGGCATGAGGCTTGGTCAGGCCTTGGGTGAACCCCAAGGTAACCTTCTTCTGTGGCCAGGGCTCTGTGGCCTACGTGCCCCAGCAGGCGTGGATCCAGAATGCCACTCTTCAAGAAAACGTGCTATTTGGGCAAGCCCTGGACCCCAAACGCTACCAACAGACTTTGGAGGCCTGTGCCCTGGTAGCCGACCTGGAGGTGTTGCCTGGTGGGGACCAGACGGAGATTGGAGAGAAGGTACAATGTCCTCTCCCATCCCTGGGGAGTCATGCATACCACTGCCCTCTTCAACCCAGCCCAGTCTATGTGTGCATTTATTCATCCATCCATCCATTCATTCATTCATGCACACATTCACGAACATCATGCCTGGCACTGGGGAAATAGATCTATTACTGGGGGACCCTGGCTTATGAATAAGTAGGGGTTGTAGAGTGCTCTGGGCAGAGTGCAGGGAGGATGCCGACAGGGGGGTCTGCCTAAGGAGAAGTATCATTTTTTAGCTGAATCTCAACAGCTAAGGAAGAGGATTGTGTTGTTCATCTGTTCATCCACTCATCAGCTTTTTAGGAAGCACCTACCGTGTGCCAGGCATAAGGTCCCTGGGTGGCACAAAATGTTGGAACCCACCAAGTGGCTCCATGGAAGAAAGGCCCGGTGATCTGCTTCTGTAAAGATTACAGCCAAAAAACCCTGTGGAGCAGCTCTACTCTGTAACACACGGGGTCACCAGGAGTCGCAATCGACTCAACAGCAGCGGGGTTTTTTTCTTTTTTCGTGTGCCCAGAAATATTCTACAGCAGTGAACACACCAGACTAAAACCTCTGTTCTCGTGTAGCTCACAAACACACACCTAATTTAGTGCCCAGCACACAGTAGGCAAGGACCTCTAGTGGCGCAATGGTTAAGTGCTCAGCTACTAACCGAAAGGCTGGCGGTTCAAACCCCCCAGTGGTTCCACAGGAGAAAGAACTGGCAATTTACTTCCATAAAGATTAGAACCAAGAAAACTCCATGGGGCAGTTCTACTCTGTCATATGGGGTCGCTATGAGTTGGAATTAACAGCACACAATAACAACAACATAGAAGGCACTCCCCAAAGACTGTAGGTTGAATGCAGGAATTCGGGGGCACTCACATGCCTCAGCCACCACAGCTGCAGGTGGGTCCCTCAGCCTTTCCCCAGTAGCTCTAGCCCCCACCCCTCATCTGCTTTGCCCAAGGCTCAGTTTCTTAGGGCACCCTACAGAGCAGGGACCTGTTCTAGAGGGAATAAGGGAAGCTGGTGGAGGAAGAGTAGCCTTTACTTCTGGAGTCTGCTCTCTGGGCCCACCCCTGCCTCTACATATCTCATTCCTTACCCCCACCACCACCACCCCCACCCCCAGCCATGAATTTAAGGCGGGAGCTTACCTCGCCTTTGGCAGCTGAATAATCTGAAGGTGGATGACTTCTGGGGCTGATGCCGGGAGCCATCAAACCTGAGTTCCCTTTCTCTCTTCTTCCCTTAATGGCCCAGCACCTTGGACAAAGCTGTTAACATTTTGGGCTCTAATTTCTTCATCTAGAAAGTGGGCTAACGGTACCTCCTTGGAAGGACTGATGCGAGCACCAAATGGGATAATTGTTGTGAAGGCTGTTTGGGAATTATATAGGTGATGAGAGATTAACAGGCCTATTGAGGGCCTTCTGGGGCTTTCCAGCCTCCCAGAGTATGAAGGTGGCAGGCAGGGAACGCAGTGCCCCTGGGGCAGGCTCCCAGGCAGGCAGGAGAGGGGAGCAGAGCAGGGAGGGAGGCTGCCCTCGCCTGCCTGGGAGGACTCTGACAGCCACTCCCCCTCCCTCCAAGGCTGCTTTAAGGGGACAGGATCAGGCATATGAAATGTGATTCCGAGGGCTGCCTTGCTTGATGTCAGTGAACAGCCCCTTGTCCCCCCTGTGCCTGTCTGGGCTCCCTCCCACCCAGTACCCACTCCCTTTCTCCCTCCAGGGCATTAACCTGTCCGGGGGCCAGCGGCAGCGGATCAGCCTGGCCCGAGCTGTTTACAGTGACGCTGACATTTTTTTGCTGGATGACCCCCTGTCAGCTGTGGACTCCCACGTGGCCAAGCATATTTTTGACCAAGTCATCGGGCCAGAGGGTGTGCTGGCCCGCAAGGTGAGGCCTGTGGGAGGCTAAGGGGGTGAGTTGAGATTGAGGGTCCTAGGAGAAACTGGTAGGGAGATCTGGAGGTGTGGGAGGCCTGAGAAACAGGAGAGGGGGTGGGCAGCAGAGGGCACCCTTGGAGGGCACCCTACCCCAGGGGCACTGAGCAGGCTGCAGCAAGAGTGGGATGAGGCCCCGGTGTGCCTGCCCGTGCTCCCTGACACACGGGCACCCCACACTAACTCCATGGCCCCCACCTGTGCCGGGGGGGGGTATGCTGAGGGCGCAGGGGACGAGAGACTGTTGCCTGCTCCTCAGACACGGGTGCTGGTGACACATGGAATCAGCTTCCTACCCCAGATGGACTTCATCATAGTACTAGCTGATGGGCAGGTGTCTGAAGCTGGCTCCTACCCAGCCCTGCTGCAACACAACGGCCCCTTTGCCGAATTCATCCGCAACTACGCACCTGGCGAGGATGAGAGGCACCCGGAGGCTAGCAAGACCGGTATCCAACATCCCTGGCCCACATATTCCTGTGCCCTCCTGGCCTCTCCCCTGTCTCTGGTCTGAGTGTCTCTGGATGGTCTCACTGTTATACAGGGAGGCTCTGGGACTACCTGTGTGACAGCTAGATACCACCAGAAGTCAAGTCCCACCTCTTCCCTTACTGGTGGGCCTTGGATCAACAGCTCAGGTCTTGGAACCTTAGTTTTCCCATATGCCCAGCTTATATGGCAGAGCCGTTTCACAGATAAATTTCTTGGTAAATGTTCAAGTTCTTGGCAAAGTCATTTATTTGTCTACAAATATTGATTGAACAATTACTATGTTCCAGGATCTGCTCTGGCATGGAGACATGACAGTGAACAAGCATAAAAAAGTCTCTGCTCTCAGGAGCATAGTGAAGTTTCCGGGCCCACAGGACTTCCTCAGCTCCCCAATCCCAAACTCTGGGCTGATTCACAGATCTTTCCCTAGGTCTTCTCTCCTACTGCCATATATACAGCTAACAAAGCATTCATTCGTTGTTGCTGTTCTGTGTGTGGAGTTAATTTTTGACTCATAGTGACCCCATGTGACAGACTAGAACTGTCCGATAGGTTTTTCTCCTGCAGGGCCTCTGGGTGAGTTCCAGCTGTCAACTTTTCAGTTAGCAGTTGAGTGCTTAACCACTGAGCTACTAGAGCTCCTTAACAAAGCAATTACTAAGTGCTAGATGTAGTTTTTTGTTTTTTTTTTAGATGTAGTAGGGAGCCCTGGCGGTGCAGTGGTTAAGAGCTCAGGCTGCTAACCAAACGGTCGAATCCACTAGCTGCTCCTTGGAAACCCTGTGGGGTGGTTCTACCCTGTCCTATAGGGTTGTTATGAGTTAGAATTGACTCAATGGCAACGGGTTTGTTTTTTTGGTATATGTAGTAGGGAGTCCTGATGGTGCAGTGGTTAAGCACTCAGCTGCTAACTGAAAGGTCAGTGGTTTGAACCCACCAGCCCCTCCACAGGAGAAAGATGTGGCAGTCTGCTTCTGTAAAGATCACAGCCTTGAAAACCCTATGGGGCAGTTCTACTCTGTCCTATAGGGTCGCTGAGTCAGAACCGACTTGATGGCAATGAGTTTGGTTTTTTTGGTATACATAGTAGTACGTCCAGAATGCTCCTTAGAAGCAAGGGTAGTGAAACTTCATTTCACTTACTTTGGACATGTCATCAGGAGGGACCAATCACTGGAGAAAGACATTGTCTTAGTCATCTAGTGCTGCCATAACAGAAGTACTACAAGTGGATGGCTTTAACAAAGATAAATTTATTTCCTCATAAATTTAAGTAGGCTAAAAGTCCAAATTCAGGGCGTCAGCTCCAGGGGAAGGCTTTCTCTTTCTGTTGGCTCTAGAGGAAGGTCCTTGTCCTCAATCTTCCCATGGTCGAGAAGCCTCTCAGGCACAGGAAGCCGGTGTCCAAAGGACATGCTCTGCTCCAGGTGCTGCTTTCTTGGTGGTATGAGGTCCCCAACTCTCCGATTGATTCCCTTTCCTTGAAAGATATAAGGTGGTGCAGGACCCACCCCAGGGAAACTTCCTTTACCTTGGGTCAAGGAGGTGACCTGAGCAAGGGTGGTGTTACAATCCCACTCTAATCCTCTCAACATAAAATTAAAATTACAATCACAAAATGGAGGACAACCACATAGTACTGGGAATCACAGTCTAACCAAATTGATACACACAGTTTTGGGGGGGACATAATTCAATCCATGACAGACATCATGCTTGGTAGAGAGTCAGCAAAAAAGAGGGAGACCTTCAATGAGATAGATTGACATAATGACTACAACAATGGGCTCAAAGACAGCAATGATTGTGAGGATGGCGCAAGACCAGGCTGTGTTTCATTCTGTTGTACGTAAGGTTGCTGTGAGTTGAACCAACTTGACAGCACCTGACAACAGCAACAAGGTACCCGGTGCTAGGCACTTGACACACATTCTTTCCTTTAATCCTCACAATGACGCTATGAGGTTGATTATTGTCCCCATCTTGCATTTGAGGAAACTCCTGCTCAGAGATGCTAAGCAACATGTCTAAGGTTAGGCAGCAAGGAAGTGGGATTTAAGCTCAGCCAGTCTGACTCCAGACCCAAGCTCCTAGCCCTTATATTTGAGTCCCTTTCTCCATTGTCCTTGATGGGAAGTTTTTCTTATTGTCTAACCTATCTTCCTTTCTGCCCTTTCAATCTTCTCTTTTTCCCTCATGCTTGTCCATTCAGGCATCTTCACTGGAGTGGGGATGGGGGATTCCAGGGGCTTACAGGGTGAGCTAGCCAACCTCTGTCTCCTTCTCCCCACCCCTCTGAAGCCTTGGAGGATGCAGGGGATGAAGAGGTACTGCTGATCGAAGACACACTCAGCAACCACACTGACCTGACAGATAATGAGCCCATCACATATGAGGTCCAGAAGCAGTTTATGAGGTGAGCTCCTGATAGCTCCCAGCCCCCCACCCATGCAGGAGGCTGCATCAGGGCTCCCCAGGCCCATTCCAGGTGGGGTGCAGGTGAGCATTCTCCCTGACACTCCCCTGGGCCTCTGGCTGCAGCCTGAAGCCTCTTCCTGGGACTCTGTGCTGTGGGTATGTCAGAGGCCTCTCCTCCGGGCCTGACTGGCTACCTCCTCAGACAGATGAGCACCATGTCCTCAGAAGGGGAAGGCCCAGGGTGGTCTGTGTCCCGGAGACGCCTGGGCCCAGCAGAGAAGGTGACCCCACCTACAGAGACAAAGGCGAATGGGACACTGATCCAGGAGGAGAAGGCAGAGATGGGCACTGTGAGTGGAATGGCTGAGGAGGGCTGGAGAGGGTGGATGCCCCCCAGGAGTCCTGGAGCTGATAGCAGTCCTCTGCTCCCACCCACTGGCTTTAGATAAAGATGAGCGTGTTCTGGGATTACACCAAGGCAATGGGGCTCTGTACCATGCTGTTCATTTGTCTACTGAACATGGGTCAAAGTGCAGCCTCCATCGGGGCCAACATATGGCTCAGTGCCTGGACCAACGAGGCTGTGGTTGACGGCCAGCAGAACAACACCACCCTGAGGCTGGGAGTCTATGCCAGTTTGGGAATGCTGCAAGGTGAGCCTGGGGCAGGGTTTTAAACCAATTCAGTTTGTTCTGGTTCTAATGCTTGCTGATGATTTGCATTTCAAACAATTTCTCAGGTGGTGCTAATGCTGCTGGTTAGGGACTAATTCTGAGAACCACTAGTAAAGTAAAAAAAAAAAACAAAAACCCAAAACCATTGCCGTGGAGTCAATTCCAACTCATAGGGACCCTACAGGAAAGAGCAGAACTGCCCCATAGGGTTTCCAAGGAGTGGCTGGTGAATTTAAACTACTGATCTTTTGGTTAGCAGCCAAACATTTAACCACTGGGCAACCAGGTCTCTGCTAGCACAGCAGTGGTTCTCAAAATGTATTATACATAAGAATCAGCTGGGACTCTTGTTAAAATGTAGATTCTGATTCAGTGTCTCTGGGTTGGAAATAAGGGTTGGAAGCGCTGGCTTAGGGGAGAGCCAGGAAGAGCCTCCACCAGTCCTTATATCTCTGGGCTTAAAAAAACCAAAAACCAAATCCGTTGCCGTCGAGCTGATTTCGATCTTATAGCGACCCTATAGGACGGACTAGAAATAGCTGCTCCATAGTTTTCAAAGCGCGCGTAGTGGATTTGAACTGCAGATCTCTTGGTTAGCAGCCGTAGCACTTACCCACTACGCCATCAGGGTTTCCTCTGGGCTTTGGGGTCCTGCAAATCTTGCCCCTGCCTCTGAGCCTCCCTCCACCATCACAGCCATAGCCCTGCCCCAGTGCCCCCCTAGCTCAGCCTAGCCTTCCCCCTGCCTCCAATCCTGCCCCTCCATCCCCGCCCCCTAGCCCAGGTAAGCGAGCCCGCCTTCTGCCTCCCCCACCAGGGCTCCTGGTGATGCTGTCCGCCTTCCTGATGGCGGTGGGCGGTGTCCAGGCGGCTAGATCGCTGCACCAGGCGTTGCTGCACAACAAGATGCGCTCACCACAGTCCTTCTTCGACACGACACCCTCGGGCCGTATCCTCAACCGCTTCTCCAAGGACATCTACGTCATCGATGAGGTCCTGGCCCCCACCATTCAGGTGCTGCTCGGTGTCTTCTTCAACTCTGTCTCCACCCTTGTGGTCATCGTGACCAGCACTCCAGTCTTTGCGGTGGTCATCTTGCCTCTGGCTGCGCTCTACATCTATGTGCAGGTGTGCCTCACAAGCGGGCGTGGCCGGAGGGAGGGCGTGGCCAGAGAGTGGCTGCTGGGGGCGTGGCTCTGGTGGGTGTGGCCCTCGAGGGCTTGGGAGGTGGGCTTCTGGGGCGAGGCTTCTCAGTGGGAGGGGCTGTCTTATGGGCTGGTGAGAGGAGCTGAGGCTTGGGGCGGTTTAGTCCCAATTCGCGCAGCGGGTTTTTAGTAGGGGCAAAACCGGCCAAACCCACTGCACTGAAGCTATTCCGACCATAGCGACCCTATAGGACAGAGTAGAACTGCCCCATTGGGTTTCCTTGGCTGAAATCTGTACGAAATCAGACCGCCACACCTTCTCCCGCGGAGCGGCCGGTGAGTTCCAGCCCCGGACCTTTCAGTTAGACGCAGTAGTCAGTTAACTTCACCTCTTTGAAACTGGTTTTCCTCGCCTTTAAAAGAGTGATAATCATAGAACCCACCTCATAGGGTTGTTGCAAGGATAAAATGAGATAGTCGTATAAATCGTATCCTCTGTGACTGCCCCTGGGACTTCTTCCTGTTGGCTATTTTTTTTTTTTTTTAGTTTTTATTGTGCTTTAAGTGAAAGTTTACAGATCAAGTCGGACTCTCATAAAAAAATTTATAAACACCTTGCTATATACTCCTAATTGCTCTCCCCCTAATGAATCGGCACACTCCTCTCCTATTTCTTTTCGAGTCCGGCTAGCTTCTGACCTATTCTACCCTCTCATCTTCCCATTCAGACAGGAGATGCCAACTTAGTTTCATGTGTCTACTTGATCCAAGAAGCTCATTCTTCACCAGTATCATTGTTTTTCCCATCCCAGTGCCGTCGAGTTGATTCTGACTCATAGCAACCCTATAGGACAGAGTAGAACTGCCCCGTAGAGTTTCCAAGGAACGCCTGGCAGATTTGAACTGCCGACCCTTTGGTTAGGAGCCGTAGCACTTAACCACTAGGCCACCAGGGTTTCCGTCTATCCCATAGCCCAGTCCAATCCCTGTCTGAAGAGTTAGCTTTAGGAATGATTCCTATCTTGGGCTACAGAAGGTCTGGGGACCCTGACCTCCAGGGTCATTCTAGTCTCAGTTACACCATTAAGTCCGGTCTTTTTATGAGAATTTGGGGTCTGCATCCCACTGCTCTCCTGCTCCCTCAGGATTTCTTTGTTGTGTTCCCTGTCAGGGCAGTCACCGGTTGTAGCCAGGCACCATCTAGTTCTTCTGGTCTCAGGCTGATGTAGTCTCTGGTTTACGTGGCCCTTTCGGTCTCTTGGGCTCATAATTACCCTGTGTCCTTGTTGTTCTTCATTCTCCTTTGCTCCAGGTGGGTTGAGACCAATTGATGCATCTTAGATGGCCACTTGCTAGCGTTTAAGACCCCAGATGCCACTCTTCAAAGTGGGATGCAGAATGTTTTCTTAATAGATTTCGTTATGCCAATTGACTTATATGTACCCTGAAGCCACAGTCCCCAAACTCCCACCCCTGCTACGCTGGCCTATTGGCTATTTTTAAAGAAAACATTGTTAAATAGTTGGGGACGTAGTATACTTCCCGACTTTTTATACATATCTAAACGTATATGTGCATATGTTTATAGATACGCATGTATGTCTGTAACATATATGGGTTGATAACATGAAGCTACAGCTAACGGCAAAAGGCATTCAGAGTCGCTGAGCTCCTGTTCTGCAATTAGTTAAACAGTTGATGCAGGTAATCCACAAGGCAGACAGAAGCTCAGCGCCTATGTCTGGAGACCATACACCTGTACAGCTCTGGCCATCTTGGGGCCCACAGAGTAGAAAACAGGAAACTGGAGGCAGAACTATGTTTTTATGGGGCTGAAGTTTAAACAATGCACAAGAGGGGCTCTTTAAGGAAAAGAATATGAAATTACCTGATTTTTGCAAATTTTGCAAGAACAGTTGACTGTGAGCACATTACTAGGGCCCCTAAGTGGAGGTAGGCATATTCACTGACTGAGGAGGTCAAGCAAGGTCTTCCTCTGTCCCACAGAGGGTGAGGGGGCCATTCTGACCAGGGAATCAGAAAGGCTTCATGGAGGATGTAGTCTGGAAGAACCAGCAGATCTAACAGAGGGAAAGGGCAGAATGAGTTCATGGAGCCACATTAGGACCCTGAGCTGTAGGTCCTTGAGGGCAGGGGGTGGTAGTAAGATCTCAGATGGCGGGAATGGAGCTGGCTGGAAGGAGGCTCCAGGGAAATGGGTGGGTTCAAAGGGAGTGCAGGACTGAATTGGGAGTCCCACGGCCCTGACCCCAAGCTCCTTCTCCCATGCCTGTCAGCGTTTCTACGTGGCCACCTCGAGACAACTGAAGCGACTGGAATCGGTCAGTCGCTCACCCATTTACTCCCACTTTTCGGAGACGGTGACTGGTGCCAGTGTCATCCGGGCCTACGGCCGCACCCAGGACTTTGTGGCCATCAGTCACGCTAAGGTGGACATCAACCAGAAGAGCTGCTACGCCTATATCATCTCCAACCGGTCAGAAGCCCCCTCCCCCACCCCTGCTTCTTCAAGAGCTCCCACCAGGGTCTTTGCTGGGGAGACCCTGGTGTTCTGGGTCCTACCCCTCCTTCCCCCTAAACAGAGCACTGCCCCCTTCCTGCACCTGCCCCAAGTCCTCCTTGTCTGGTCACCCACAGGTGGCTGGGAATCCGAGTGGAGTTTGTGGGGACCTGCGTTGTGCTCTTTGCTGCATTCTTTGCCGTGACTGGGAGAAGCAGCCTGAGTCCTGGGCTGGTGGGCCTTTCTGTGTCCTATGCCCTGCAGGTACAGAGGGGCCTGCGCCCCAGGGCAGGGCCACCAGTGGGGGAGAGGCCGCACAGGTGTCACAGGCATTTCCTGAGTGCTTCTCTCTGCCTATTGTGGGGACAAGCCCTAGGCTCTGCTCCCAAGGAGCTGGCAGTTGAGTGTGGGGAGACACTAGCACCAGCAAGGATCACAGTACAGTGTATGTAGGACTTCGTGGAGGGAGGAACAAAACGGTGTGAGAAGAACCCAGGGGAGTTTCTCTCCTTGGGGTGTCGGAGAAATTATCTTGAACTTGGCCTCAAAGAACAAAGAGAACGTGACCCGGCTGTGGGCAAGGTGTAGAAGATCATCCAGCCAAGCTCCTGAAACAGTGGAGTGTAGGGATAAAATACCTCTCGTGTTTACATACCTGTAGAGAAAGTTCAGAGAAGGTGACCTGGGGACACAAACTTGTGCAGGAGGTCAGGCAGATTATATGCTGCTACCAGCCTGTGCTGTGAAAAAGTGAAGTCCTGCACATAGGAATTTTACAAAGCAGATCACATTTTCAGTGTCTCAGGTGGCTGCAGTCTTGAGTGATTTGGTAAATAAAAACCTAAACCAAACCCACTGCCGTTGAGTCGATTCTGACTCATAGAGACCCTATAGGAGCAGTTCAATCCAGGCAGACTGGCTTTCTCTGACTTAATGCATCTATGAATCACCCAGGGATCTTAGTAGTACTCAGATTCTGATTCAGCAGGCCTGGGGTGGGGCCTGGGATTCTGCATTTCTATCAAGACTCCTTGATACCCAAAGTGTGGTCCATGGACCAGCTGCATCACCATCACCTGGGACTTTGTGGGAAATGCAGAATATCAGGTCTCACCCTACCTACTGAATCACAAGCTGCGTTTTAACAAGATTCCCAGGGAAGTCCAACGCATATTAAAGTTTGCAAAACACTGGGCTAGGTGGTCCTTGGTTAAGTCTGGATCATCACCATCTGGCGCATAGTTGTGGTAGAGCACCAAGTGGCACATCTGTGGGCTTGTCCAGGCCCACCTGGGGTCATAAATGGAATAGCAGCAGGAGAAAAGGGACCTGATCTCTTCCTAAAATCATTGTGGGGGTGGGGGGAGGACTCTCCCTTCATGTGACCCAGTCCCTTTGATCAGGTGACATTTGCTCTGAATTGGATGGTACGAATGATGTCAGACTTGGAGTCTAATATTGTGGCTGTGGAAAGAGTCAAGGAGTATACCAAGACAGAGACTGAGGTGGGTACCGGGATGAACCTGGAATACATGGGGAAGGGGACTTTGTGGCCTGCCACCTCTAGGCCACTGTTCAGTCTTCATTCCTTCATTCATCCATCTACTCAGCCCTTGTTGCACATTCACCAGAGGTCCAGCTTTATGCTCTGAGCTGTAAAGGGTTCAGAGTTGAGCAAGACAGAGTCTGCCCTTCAGCAGATTCTGTTGCAGTGAGAGAGTTAAGACAATCTGAAGGCTCTGCGGTGGCTGGCAAGAGCTCAGGTTGGTGTACCCAAAGAGGGCAAATAAGAGGGCATCATTCAGCTGGGGTAACCTGGAAGGCAGGTGACACTTGAAGGATAGGTGAGTTTTGATAAACTAGATAAGATGTTGGGGGAAAGTGCTGCTACATTGTGGGGTTGGCAGCCAATGTCACAAAACAATTTGTGTATTAATTGTTTAATGAGAAACTAATTCATTCTGTAAACTTTTACCTAAAGCACAATAAAACAATTTAACAAAAAAGAGGGAAAAATGTTGGGGTGGGGAGAAGTGGGGCAGTGGGAAGGTGAGAATTCCATTCAAACAGACTGGTTGAAGGATCAGAGGCGGGGTGGCATGGCCTTTGTTGGGGAAAGGGAGTTGTCCTCCACTTTTCTGTACCCACCCCCTCCCATAGCCTCACCCAAGACCTCTTCATGCCAGAAGCTGCGCCATCTCTGAGGTGTCAATGCCAGAGGACCCACTTTCAGATCACCCTTTCCCATCCCTGCCAGTCCCCGTGTCCCAGGTTATCCACTGGTACAGTACTTTGTCCTCATGGAGAGGCCCAATCCTGGGACACTGCCTTTGTCTCTGTCCATTAGGTCCTTCTAGCTTAACCTCCCTCCCATCCAGCCTAGATTCTAAGTTCCATCAACACAAATGCCCTCAATTCCCTTGTCCTTCTGTCTCTCAGTTGTGCTCACCTACAAGACCCCAAGCACAGGTGAGCCTGTCTACCCTCTTCATGCCTGCACTGAGCGGCTAAAGCATTGCTGGAGAAAATCACTAATTTTACTTCAAATATTATAACCACACATCGCCCCTGGGCATTCCCACTCAGCCTTCCCAATAAGCGTGCGTTCCACTCTCAGAGAGAGCCGTTCCAAACATTCTCTCTCCTCAAACCCCACATCTCCTGCTCTCTCGTGGTCAGCTGTGGACCTTGCTTGCCACTTAATGAGAAAATAAGTCATAAGATGTGAGTTTCTGTAACCTTTCTGCCTCCAGACCTTCAAGCCCGCCTGCATCTCCCTCTTTTAACAGGAAATGTCCCTCCTTGTTTCAAAATCCAGGCCCTCTGCTTTGTCTCATGACAATTCAAGGACTTGACTTCCTCAGTTATGCCCTTGATGTCCTGTATCATAAGCCTTGCCTCCTCTGTTGGGTGATTCCCATCCACCTGTAAACATGTGCTATCATATCTCTCATTCCAGACAACCCAGACAAGTCCTCCCTTTCTACTACACTCCACGTCACCTACTGCCCCGTCCTCTTCTCTACTTCATCATAAAGCTTGCTTAAAAATTGGAATGCTAGTCATGAAGAATCTACATCCTCATTTCCCCATGATCCTCATACTCTAGTAGAGGGAGACACGCAGTCAACAAATAAACACATCTCTGTTACATAAAGAGGTGACGCTACTCAGGGATGAGAAGTGCTTGGCCCTGCTGCTCTGTATAGGGTGGTCAGGGAATACTTCCTGGAGGAGATGATATTTGAGTCAAATCCTGATAAAGGTGAGGGCACAAGCTGAGTGGATATCTGGGGAAAGGGGATTCCAGCAGAGGGAACACCAAGTGTTCAGTTCTCTCCACGTCCTCATTTCCCTTTCCCTCCTCTGCCTGCTGCAGTCTGGTTTCTGTTCCCCGCACTCCACTAAACACGCTCTCCAGTGACCTCCCTGGCCCCAAATCTAGAGGACACTTTTCTGTCCTCATCTAACTCAACCTCTCCGTGACACTCAGATGACGTGACCCCTTCCTCCCTCTTGTAACTCTCGTCTCATGGATTCTAGAACCCTTGTTCTTGCGCCGTCAGTCAGGCTCCATCACACGCTCCCCCAGCCCATCATTCCTCCAGGTCTGGCCTCTCCACCCCTGTGGCCACCATCCTCCCCAGGCATCACATATCATCCTCCTCCCCTCTCTGGACTTCATATTCTCTCTCTTCATGTCTGTTGTTGTTAGCTGGGGTCGAGTCAGCCCCCAACTCATGGCAACCCCATGCACAATGGGATGGGACCATTCTGCTCCACAGGGTTTTCTTATTTTTTAATTTAATTTAATTTTGTTATTGTTGTTGAGACTATACACGGCAGAACATAACACCAATTCAACGATTTCTACATGTACAATTTAGTGACATTGATTACATTCTTCAAGTTGTGCCACCATTCTCACTCTCCTTTTCCAAATTGTTTCTCCCCATTAATGTAAACTCACTGCCCCCTAAGTTTCCTATCTAATCTTTCGAGTTGCTGTTGTCAGTTTGATTCCATATGAATAGTTCTTAAAAGAGCACAAGGCTCGAGGCAGACATTCTTTACTAGTTAAGCTAAACTATAGTTTAAAGGGAATATTTTCATGGAGTATTTTTGGTTTAAGGTTTAAAAATTATCTCAGGGCAGTAGTTTTAGGGACACATCCAGCCTCAATGACTCCAGAAAGTCTGAGCTCCATGCAATTTTGAAATTCCATTCTGCATTTCCCCCCCTTTTGAACAGGATTTTTCTATAGAATCTTTGATCAAAATGTTGAGTAATGCTCCACAGGGTTTTCGTAGACTGGGTTTTTTGGAAGTAGATTGCCAGGCCTTTCTTCCTAGTTCCTAGTCTGTCTTAATCTGGAAACTGCTGAAACCTGTGCAGCATTATAGCAACACACAAGCCTCCACTAACAGACGAGTGGTGGCTGCACATGAGGTCCACTGGCCGGGAATTGAACCCAGGTCTCCTGCATGGAAGGCGAGAGTTCTACCACTGAGCCACTACTGCCCCCATTCTTCATATCTACCATTCCAGTTGTCCCCTGTCTATACACACAATCCTCTCTTCTTATCCTAAAATATTCCACCCTCCGCCCCGCTACCCTCTCTTTTCTTGAACACTTCCTCAAGAGACAGAGGTCTATATTTGCTTTGCTTTCTGACCGCAGGTGTCCTGGCTTCCCCTGCCTCAAAGCAGGGCTGGCTCATGAGTATGTGACCTGTGCAGTCACACAGGACCCCACTCTTAGAAGGGCCCCATGGCTTGCAAAGACTTTGTGCTTGGTTTAATGCTCTGCTGTTGCCACCTTATAATTATTAATAATTTTTAAACAAAGGGTCTTGCATTTTCATTTTGCACTGGGCCCTGCAAATTATGTGACTGGTCCTGCCTGGAAGCCACCATCATCTCATGCCCAGATTATTGCAACAGCTTTTTCACTGATCTCTCTACTTCTACCCTCCCTCCCCACTCCCAATCTATTTTCCTCATAGCAGTCAAAGGGATCCTTCAAAAACACACCAAATCACATCACTCCTCTGCACACAGCCCTCTAAGGGCTCTGCATCTTACTCAGAGTAAATAAACATAGTCCTTCAAATGACCTTCAAGGCCCTACATGATGACGCCACCCATACCTCAATTCCCTCCCTCTTGCCTTCCTCACTGTGCTCCAGAACACACACACTCAGGAGCATTTGCACTGGCTGTTCCCTCTGCCTTGAATGCCCTTCCTTCAGATATCCACTTGGCTTGTGGCATCACCTCCATCAGGACTTGACTCAACTATCACCTCCTCCAGGAAGTCTTCCCTAACCACCCTGTGTAGAGCAGCAGCACCAAGCACTTTTCATCCCTGTGTATCATCACCTAGAGATGTTCTTATTTGTTGATTGTGCGTCTCCCCCTACTAAAGTATGAGTTTTATGGGGACAAGCACTGTGTCTTGTTCCCCATTGTGTCCCCAGGGTCTGCACAGAGTAGCCACTCACTAATGAGTGGAGAAAGGGGATGAAAGGAGGTGCTGGGGCAGGCAGGGATGAGGGACCTCGGGAATACAGGGCACAAGGTCGAAGTAGAGAGGGCAGAAGAGGGACACTTTAGAGTAGCCACTGAGGGATAAAGAATGTGTTAGGCTGCAAAGTTGGACCATGGGGGGCTAGGGGCCCTCCCCCAGGGACCACAATGGGTGAGGATTAAGGGGGCTCAGGGAAGAGGGAGGCTGAAAGTCGGAGAGGACCAGGCTGGGGAAGAGATGCCGCCTTAATGTTGAACCTCTCATGTTCAGGCCCCCTGGGTGGTGGAGGGCAGCCGGCCCCCGGAGGGCTGGCCCCTACATGGTAAGGTGGAGTTCCGGAATTACTCTGTGCGCTACCGGCCAGGCCTGGACCTGGTATTGAAGAACCTGAGTCTGTGTGTGCATGGTGGTGAGAAGGTACCATGGGGTGGGTGATGGGGTGCGTACTTGTGCTGGGAGGGGGTGCTGCCACAGCCCTCAGGGGGAGTGTGGGTCTTTGAGAGAGCCAGTGTCTAGCTCAGACCTCTGCTTGGCCTCTCTAGGGGAGTCCTGGGGATGCCCTCTCTTCCCTGAGCTCTCCCAGCCCCTTCTGACTCCTCAGTCTCCCCCTGACAGCCCCCTCGCCCATCCCCTCCAGGTGGGAATTGTGGGGCGCACAGGGGCCGGCAAGTCGTCCATGACCCTCTGCCTGTTCCGCATCCTGGAGGCAGCGGAGGGTAAAATACTCATTGACGGCCTCAATGTGGCAGACATTGGGCTCCATGACTTGCGTTCTCAGCTGACCATCATCCCTCAGGTATGAGTGCGGCATGCACTGGCCACACTGACCAATGGCCCTGGGGGCAGGCCTACCCCTAGTTCTGTAGCTTGAGGATTGAGGCTGGGGGGTGGGCAGCAGGGAGCACAGTCACAGAGGAGCCACCATAGTCGCAGATCTGGAAGGGTCAGGTGTATGGTGATCCAGTCGGACCCTGCCCCGTGACATCCTGCGAGGGCAAGTGGGGCAAAGCCACAGGAACCCCCTCCAAGGGCCCCATTCCCTGAGATGTTCTACCCTGGTCTCCTTTTTGCATAGCTCTGAATTATATTTCACTTTTTCGGCCTCCTCTGGGGTATTTTTTCTGCCAACTGGACACTTTGGAGTCAGATGAGTGGCTGCAGTTCCTGCTTTAGCAGAGGACTTTGTGACTGGTAAAGCTGAGGTTTATCGCTTCCCCACAGGCAGTTTTTCTACCTGCTTGGCTGCTGCCTCTGCCCCGGATGGCTTTGGACAGAGTGGCAAAGGGTGACCTCAGTCCCTCTCCTTTACCCTGACCCAGGGCCCATGGCTCCTGGGGCCTGAGCTGCCTACTTCTGGGGTCTTGTTGTGTCCACAGGATCCCATCCTGTTCTCAGGAACCCTGCGCATGAACCTGGACCCCTATGGCAACTACTCAGAGGAAGACATGTGGCAGGCCTTGGAGCTGTCCCACCTGCGGACGTTTGTGAGCTCCCAGCCAGCGGGCCTTGACTTCCAGTGCTCCGAGGGTGGGGAGAATCTCAGGTAACAGCTGGGAGGAGGCAGGTCCTGGGGAACTGCTAGGAATTGCAGCAGGGTGTGTGTGGAGGTGTTATTTTGTATGAAGCATGTTCTATGTGCCAGGCACCGGGCACTACCTTACTGACTCTTCACACAAGCCCCAGAGGTAGTCCATGATCCCATTTACAGATCAAGAAACTGAGGCTCAGAGAGGATAAAGGGCTTGGCCAAAGTCACACAGCTGGGAGAAGGCATGCCTGAGATTTGAACAAAGCTGGGGAGATTCCGAAGTCCTATGTCCGTGTGAGGTTGTCAGGGCTATGCTTGGCCTGGGGAGGGGAGCTCTGGGCAGAACCTGTGGAGCAGGTAAAAGGAAGGACTAGCTTCAGTGCTCATTTTCCAAGATGGATGCCATCTGGCCAGTAGTTGAGGCGTGGGAGAAATGAGCTCTCCAGGCCTTTCTTGGCTCCTCTCCAGAGCTGACCTGGACACCCCTGGTTTTATATCCCCAGCCTTTGAGCTGTACATCAGGGAAGAGCCAAGAGGCCTTTCAAGATGAGTCTTATTGAGTCTAAAGCCTTGAGATGCCTATACCTGTGTTAGCTGTGTGATTTGGGGCAAGTTGCTTAATCTCTCTGTGCCTCCTTTTCCTTTACTGTATAATAGGGATAATAACAGTCTATGCCTCTTAACAGTACATTATCATAAAACAATATAATGTGAGCCACATGTGTAATTAAAAGCTTTTTAGTAGCCACATTAAAAAAAAAAAAAAGAAACAGGGTAAATTATATTTTATATATATCATCTAAGTATATTATATTTAAATAATGCAAATATCTTATACTTACATATATTTTAGATTACAAAACCTATTTTATTTAGCTCAATATATTTAAACTATTCTCATTTCAAGGAGCCCTGGTGGCTCAGTGGTTAAGCACTCCGCTGCTAACCAAAAGGTAGGTGGCTCAAACCCACTATCCTGCTGTGCAGGAGGAAGGTGTGGAGTCTGCTTCCGTAAAGATTACAGCCTTGGAAACCCTATGGGGCGGTTCTACTTTGTCCTATAGGGTCGATAGGAGTCAGAATCAACTTGGCAGCAATGGGTTTATGCTCATTTCAACATGTAGTCGATATAAAAATGATTAGAGACATTTTACCTTCTTTTTTTCATACCAAGTTTGGAATCCAGTGTGTATTTTACACTCGCAGCACATCTCAGTCCGGACTCGCCACCTTTCATGTGCTTGGTAGCCGCTTAGGGCTTGTGGCTGTCATAGTGGATAGAGCAGTCATAGGGATATTGCGCTGAAATGGGAAACCCTTAGCCTGGTTATAACACCACCACAAACCAAATAACCTTTACCTCTTCTCAGCATTTTACAGTGTTACAACACCCTGGCCTCCACTGTCCCGTTTAAACCTTACTGCAGTCCTGTGGGTCCAAAGCAAGGCTCAGAAATAATAGGTTAGTTGCCCACAGTTGCTCAGCCAGCAAAGATGAAGGGCAGTGTCTCAGGGAGGAGGGGACTTTTGCCCCCAACCCTTCCTTCCTGTATCTCAGCCACCTCCTTCACCCATACAAGGGGTGGGACCCCCCCGCCCACCCCAGTCCAGGCGGCCCTTCAAGGTCCAAGGCACACAATAACTGGCTTTTGATTACAAAACCACATTGGGGGTTGCCGGTGGTCCATCATGGGGTCTCCAGACCCCACGTCCCATAGCTGTTTTTCCTAATCTCCTATCTCCACTTGATATCAGCACCTCCCCTAGAGTGCTCCCCAGCCACACACACACACACACACACACACACACACTCAGCTCTGAGAAAGAAATTGTCTCCCCTCCTCCCTCACTGAGCTTGTAGCCAATTCATGTATAACCAGTATCCTGTGCCAGTCCCACCATAAATCAGCCCTGAATTCTATGTGGCGGGTCGTGCTGTTGCCAGAACCTTCATTAGTTGAGGGAACAGGCCAGAGTTTGAGCCTGGCCTTCACTCCTGCGGTGGTGACTCACCCCTTTGGGAAGGGCTGAGGTATTTGTCCTTGGATATAGGAGTGTGGTAGGCTCTGGGGTTGGGAACACAGCCTTGCTTTGTCCACTGGCTCTGGCTTCTAAGCCAGGAGGTTGAAGGTATGCATCCCGTCCTTCCTCCACCTCCCCAGTGACCAGATACGGAGAGTCCCTAGATTCTTCCCTACCCTACCCCTTCTTTGGGAACAGAGCTCTGGCCTCTGTTCTTCATGGGGGCGGGAGGTGACTGAACTGTATGTTAGGTACAGCAAGTTGGCATAGTGAGGCATACATACCAGTATCCAGGAAGGGCCATTTAAGCAAGTTCATGTTGTTGTTAGGTGCCGTTGAGTCCATTTTGACTCCTAGTGACCCCACGTGACAGAATAGAACTGCCCCCATGGGGTTTTCCTGGGTCTAATCCTTATGGAAGGAGATCACCAGGTCTTTCTTCCTTGGAGGCACTAGGTGGGTTCAAACCTCCAACCTTTTGGTTAGCAGCCAAGCACTTAACTGTTTGCGCCACAAGGGCTCCTTAAGCATATTCTTAACCAAAAGCAAACCAAACCCATTGCTGTCGAGTCAATTCTGACTCATAGCCACCCTATAGGATAGAGTAGAACTGCCCTATAGGGTTTCCATGGAGTGGCTGGTGGATTCGACCTGCCAACCTTTTTTTCTGGGTTAGCAGCCAATCTCTTAACCACTGCACCACTCAGGCTCCAACATGTTCTTACAAAGCTATAAGTGACTGATAGGGTGAAGCAGAGAAAAATGGCACTAGTAGAAGAACAAGGATGGGGAAAAAGCAATGAAAGCAGAGGCTGAAGGTCCCAAAAATACACTGGGAGATTTCATGATGTCATAGAGCACTGGTTCTACCCCCCAAAGACCCTCATCATCCTGTGATGTCTTGACCTTGATTCTGGGTTCCAGGGAGGGCTGGGCTGTGGCAGAGATGGGAACGGTTACTCAGGAAGCCAGACCTGAGCCACGGGGAAGGAGTGGAGACAGAAATGGGTCGGGGAGCAAGGCCTGGAGGCAGGCTGGGGGCTCAAGGCTGCAGGTGCCTGCCTTCCCCATTTCCAGCGTCGGCCAGCGGCAGCTTGTGTGCCTGGCCCGAGCCCTGCTCCGCAAGAGCCGCATCCTGGTTTTAGACGAGGCCACCGCCGCCATTGATCTGGAGACCGATGACCTCATCCAAGCCACCATCCGCACCCAGTTTGAGACCTGCACAGTACTGACCATCGCTCACCGGCTCAACACCATCATGGACTACACCAGGTGGGGCTCAGGCACCAGGCAAGGGGGGTCTGGTGTGTTTGCCTGGGCATGGGGAAGGAGCAGGACAGATCAGGGTTATCTGGGCAGGGGAGCAGACTTCGATGGTTGGGCATGGGGGACAGAATGAGGTTTCCTGAGCTATAGATTAGAAGCTGAAGAGAGTGGTGTTACCAGGGCATAGGAGGGCACAGTGATGTTTTCTGGGGCACAGGGGACACTGAGGGGCCACCGTGTGGAGAAGGGGCACATTGGGGCCCCCCAGGCATTGTGAATCACGCACAGGCCACTGCCATTTTGCCTCCCATTAATGATATGATCTTCATGCTGAATCCCAGCACTTCCTGAGCACCTAGTTACAAAGCGCTCCCATCTACCAAGTGCTTGCAGCACCATCGTTGTATTTGTGCGTCATTACCACCCTGTGAATAGGAGCCCTGGTGGCATAGTGATTAAGTCCTTGGCTGCTAACCAAAAGGTAAGTGGTTCAAACCCACCAGCTGCTCTACAAGAGAAATATGTGGCAGTCTGCTTCCGTATAAGATTAACCCACTGCCATGAGTGTACTCCTACCCATAGCAACCCTATAGGACAGGGTAGAGCTGTCCGTGGATTTCCAAGGCTGTAAATCTTTACGGAAGCAGGCTGCCACATCTTTCTCCCGTGAAGCAGCTGGTGGATTCAAACCGCTGACCTTTCAGTTAGCAGCTGAGCACTTAATCACCGTACTACCAGGGCCTTGGAAACCCTACGGGGCAGTTCTACACCTACAACCGTTATGAGTCAGAATTGACTCAACAGCAATGTTTTTGTTTTTTTACCACGCCGTGAGGTGGATGTAATTATACCATTTCATACATGAGGAAGCAACTTGGGGAAGGTGTGTGGTGCCTGGGTCCCTGCACTGGTGCACGGGACCCAGCGCATGTTTCCTGGCCTCAGCCTCAGAAGCTGATGCCTTGCGGTAGGGAGCATGTGGGTCTGGAGTCAGAGGGACTGAGGTCCAGGCCCAACTCTGCTGCTAACTGCTGGGTGACCTTGGGCAACTCACAAAACCTTTTTGAGCCTCTGTTTCAAATGGAAATAACGTCTCTCAGGGTTGCTATAAGGAGTCAATGAAAT
The DNA here is from genome assembly GCF_024166365.1 of Elephas maximus indicus. NCBI lineage: Eukaryota > Metazoa > Chordata > Mammalia > Proboscidea > Elephantidae > Elephas > Elephas maximus. The sequence goes on along the minus strand of NC_064837.1, from coordinate 43,013,769 downwards.
AATGCCTGTAAAGTGCAGGTGATCCTGGGAAATGCGGTTTCCTCCCCGCATTAGGACCTGTCCCCTTGCTGTAGGACTCTCCATGCATTAGGGAAAGGGTCTTGCCCTCAGATTTTTAGGGCTTCCTTGGGGAGGCGGGCCACTCAGCCAAAAGGAAAAATTGTGACCTGTCCCCTCATTGTGTCAAATGCCATGAAGTGGTGCTGGAAGCTGAAGGGGGGTCTAGAGAGCTCAGAAGGCTCATGAAAGTGGGCTGAACAGTCTGGCCCCCTTAGATACACGAAGGGGTGGGAATGCTGAGGGGAGAGAAGGCGGAAGGCTTGAGCAAGTCTAGGTTGAAGGAGTATGGTGGGAACGCATCGCTGGGACTTCATTCAATAAACATCTATACAGAGAAGAAGGAGGGTGCCATGGGCAGGGCAAAGGGTCAGACCTTGTCCCTTTCTCAGAAGTGCCCCCATATGGCTAGCAGGACCTGGGGAACTAAGCTTACCTCCCCCTCCCAGACCCCCCCCCCACACACACACTCTTATTCAGGACCCCACTGGAAAGAGAAGGGAGGCTAGGCAGGAAGCACTGGGCCCGGGGTCCAGACCAGGGACAGGGCTGGGGCAGAGAGGATCTGTACTTCAAGCCTAATTGAAAATGGTTCATTCACCAGCAGCCCTGAGGGTGAGGCTCAGGCTGACCTCAGAGGCTGGGTGTTCATTCATTCTAGTGAGGCAGGCAGAAATGATCAAATAATCACACTACTGAATGTGCAATTAGAACCTGCAGGGAAGAAGCAGGGGTCTGTGTGTGTATGGGCCAAAGGAAGCTGACCACACAGGGCAGCCAGGGGAGGCTCTGCTACGGAAGTGAAGTGCCAGCCGGGCCCCAAGGGATGAGTAGGAGTTGGAGGTGGAGGTAGGGAGGGAGCTGAAATTTTCAGGCAGCAGATACAACACATGCAAAGGCCCTGAAGCAGGAGGACACATGAGGCTGGAAGGCAGAGGGCAAAGGGGACAGTGTAACCAAGATGAGGGAGAAAGGGGAACAAACTTCCTACAGTGGCCGTTGAGGACCATGGTGAACCATTCAGTCCTAATCCTAAGAGCAATGCTCTCATTGCCACTGAAGACTTTTCTGGGGATGGAGGTGGGAGGTGGGGGGAGGAAGAAGGCAGTCTCCTGGACTCCAGTTTGAGCAGGAACTAGGCAGGGATGTCCATAGAAACCTCCTCCCAGACCTGTTTCCAGGAGCCCAGGAGGTGGGAATTAGAGAGGACAGTCCAGGCCGCCCCCTGGAGGGTGATCTCTCCAGGCTCGGGAGAGCCTTGCCCCTCCTGCCCCACCCTGTGGAGCCAGTGTGTTAGCCCTGCACCAGGTGCACCCTGTGTTTGCTTGGTGGGCGTTTCTGATCACAGGCCCAAGCCTGACTGAGGGGGGCAGGGATCCACCGTCAGTGGCAGCCAGATTGGCAGCCACAGCCCCAGATTCCAATGTCAGGCCTTGCTGCAGACCGATTTCCCGCGGTGCCTTTGTGAACTGGCACAAAGCAGATGAAAGCGTGCAGGGCTTAGCGCACAGGCCAGTGGCTCCCTGTGCACAGCCCGCCCCAAGACCTATGACCCTAGAGAAGGGAAGGGCTCATTAGGGAAGGTTTTTGGAGCCCCAACTAGCAGAGATGAATAGGCCCCTGTGTTTGATCCCAGAAACCGCCTCATTTGTCAGGAGAGCAAAGGGAACAGCTAAAATAACCAGCCTCGCAAGCGTGCACACATGGCGTAGTGGCCGTGTTGGGTGGGTTGACTGAATGGGTAGGTTGGCATATCACTGCGGGGCCTGAGCAGTCCCCAGAGGGGCAGGCTGGACTGTGCGGCATAAGACCTGACCATTTCTCTTCTTCGACTAGGGTCCTGGTCCTGGACAAAGGGACAATAGCTGAATTTGATTCTCCAACCAACCTCATTGCAGCTAGAGGCATCTTTTATGGGATGGCCAAAGATGCTGGACTTGCCTAAAATATATCCCTGGGATTTCCTCCTGGCCATCCCTGATTTTCACCAGGAAGAGAAATGACACCAAATATACCTGCAGAATGGACTCGATGGCAAACACTGGGGGCAGTTGTTAGATTTTGCCCTGTAAAGTGCCTCACAGCATAACAGCTAAACGCTTTGAATGAGGAAGTGAGACCCAAAGGGTGAATGATGGGCCTAGGTCACAGCTAATTTGAGGCAGAGCCCTGGCTAGTCCTCGGGTCTCCTGATTCCCAGCTGAGTATTATTTCCACACTGCATTTTTTTCAGTCATTTTATGGAACAACCTCCCTCCCGGCTATGATTTTTTTTTTCATATTTTCTACTCGTGGAACAGGAGACTGTCAGACCAGGCCATCCCTAAGAACTGAGTTCTGTACTTGAGAGTGCTGGCCAGAATCCATTAAAAATGGAACACTGATGAAATAAAGTGATGTGCTCAACAATATCTACACTCCGATGCAGCCTTTCTCTGCCTGGGCACAAGGTTTGGGGTTAGGACCTTTTGGGGAGGCAGGGAGGAAGAGGGAGATGTGGAAGAGGTGGGCTTTACATTCATCTACATGGTTGCAGCTATCTGAAAACTTTGGCCCCAAAAGCTTTAGGCTGGAAATAGTGTCTTCATAACCAAAATTCACTGGGTAATTGCTGTAGCTACTGCTGTGCTGTGCAGATGGTATAAAAAGGTGCGAAATAAAGCCCCTGAAATCTGACCTGCGGCCTGGTGGGAAAGCTGCTGTGAACATCTCCACGTTTATGTGACCCTCCAGCCGCTGAGCCGGTTTCTCTAGGGGCTGAAAAGCGCATGGTGCTTTATCTCCTCACTCCTTTAGAAGTCTGTTCCAGACAGGTTCCCATAACCACTGCAGCCTCCCAGTCACTCATGTTCCTCCGCCCAGCCGAAGCTGAGTGTGTGAGCCCAGAGGCCACGACCGGCCCTTACAGTCCCCGGCTGGTAAGGGAGATGTGAGGGGGTCAATTAAATATGCATTCACAGGTAGCCAATGGAGAGTTCATTTTCTGCAGGTCAGAGTCCACCTGGCACAAGGCCTCTTCAGTTTAGAATGGATCTCTTCCCTTTGTTACCTTAATAGGTTTTCTGGTCTCTTTCATTTCCTATACCTTTGATTCTTGGGATGGTGTGACTTGTTTGTGGGTGTTTTTTTTTTTTGGAAGGGGGTTTCCCACTCTAAATGGTTAGCAGTAGGTGTGGAGATGGCTCCTTTGATCTGGCCTTTCTATATGCTCTGGGTCAGCCTGTGTTGCAGGACAATTTGTTAAGGTTAATCACGTTTTTTGTTTTTTCGGCAGGCTGTTTCTGCCCAGGATGTTTATGAGTACACGGAAGGAGACTTCCACCCTAACAATAAAGCAAGTATGAAAGCACAAATGTCCAAATTATGCTGCCTCTCCTTGGTGCTAAGAAAGGTCTCTGCTATGCTCTCTGATTTATTGGGCCAATTTGGCATGACATCTGCTTTGTGAGGCTCTGGCTGCCCTAAAACAACAGAAACACAGATTTATTCGGCGTCATTCTCAGCTAAAGATCTGAAGGTGTAAGGCTGTATTTCCTCTCCTGTCCTGGGAGTTTGCTTCTGTGCTCATCGCAGCCCTGACAGGAGCTGACAGCCCAAAGGAGAGGCTCAGTTGTGTAAATAGGATAATCAAAAAATGTGGCTAATAGGAGATGACCTCCATCTAGCTGGCTCAGCTTCTCGGGGGGGAAATGAAGCTGACTGCTGTGAACTGGGAGGAAAGATGACACAAAATATCCATCTCCAGGTGCTGGTGACAGGGTGTGAGCTCTGCAGCAGCGGCAGTGGGACAATGGCGGCTCAGGTGGAGAACGGGCCCAGAGCTGCTTCCTCCAGAGCTGCCTGTCCCTTTGGATCCCCTCCGACTAGCAGTCTAGTGCTACTTAAAAAAAAAAAAAAAAAAAACTTAGGAGGGCAAAATGAAATAATATGGGCTCAGTCAGTTAATATTTAATTTTAATAACATTTGTTATGTTTGAACAGTCAGCAATGCATAAAGAAAAAACTCTCCGGTGAATGTTTACACACGATGTGTGAAGACACGCTTTAAACATGCAGTGGAGGAGAGGGGTGAATTCACAGTTAACAAAGCTAAAAAAACCTTTGTTATAAATTACACAAAGCATAGAAAAATATTTCTCTGAATGCATAGATTAAGACTTTAAACTCACCTACCAGCAACTGTGTAGTCTTACCCCACTGCCGGGGGCAGGAGTCTGTTAGACAACAGAGGACCTTATAAAGGAGAACAGAGACAGTGCAGAGCAAAGCCACCTGAGACACCAAGACCATTGCTCGCCTGTTTCTAAGCTGGGAGATATCCTGGTAGGACCAGGCCACCCCTCTGTAGCCCACCTCCCAGACAGGGGCTTCGCTGCTTCTGAGAGTCTCTAAATCTGGATGGCTACAAGAGTTGTAACCCTAGTAACTCAGACATGAATTAATACTGAATTAATTTCCCCCAGGAGAGAACCAGCCTTAATTCTATAAGTAAAATGTGACTTTTTTCAAAGCAAAGGAAAAAAAAAAAAAAGGCTAGTACCTCTAGGTAAACTGGCTTCTGATTGAAACACAGGGGCGCTTTCTTCCTTAAAGCACTTAGAGAAAGGGGGTAATAAGTCACCTTCACTGTGCCATGCATACACTCCCTACAAGGGTAAGACACCATCAGTAATTGGTGGAATAAATTAAGTCACTAAATTGAGTGACTCTATGAAGTTGGCCCCGAGAAACACCTCAACCTTGTCTCAGCATTTAGGCAGCAGCAGGAGGTCGTTCTCTTAGCACAACATTCTCTCCCATTGACGTCTTCTGCACGTTCTCACTCAGCTGTAGTGTTCCAATAAATGAAGTTAACGGTTAGGAAGTTCAGTTTCTTTGGAAACTATAGGCACTATGGGGAAAAAGCTTCTTAAGACAGCAGGGATGCTCCTCAACAGCTGGCTTCGAGTCCCCGCTCTTTTCTTCTGTTTGTCTAAGTGTGCTAGTGTTTAACTCTAAAGTGAAAACTGTTGGCTTCAACAAGACAGTGGCTTTTCTTTTAACATTAACGACACTGAAGGGAAGGAGAAGAATCCTTCAGTGCTTTCTTTAAAAAGAATTTTATGCTCAAGAGTTTGATCAGGATTTTTTTTTTTTTTCCATTTACTTCAGAACAAAGTCTGGTAGACCCACAACTGGCTTTGTTAAGTAGATTGGTGAGGGGGGACAGGGGCATACCTAGATCAAACACTTTGTTTACAAAAGCAACAGATTTTGGAGTTGTGTAAAAATCCTAATAATTCCAAAATAACCTTTATCTTTAATACAAAAATAAAGATGCTAACTCCTTTAGCTCAGTTTCCCACAATAACCTTTAAAAGAGCAACAGATTCAGTCTCAAAAATTGCTTTTCATTTCTAGTGGAAAATGAAAGTGGAGAACAGGGACCGGCAAGGCAATGTTTGTGCTCTTCTCTTCCGTGCAATCAAACATTTAGATAGCAGGAACCGCTTCAGAGTGGAAAGGGGGCTACCCTTTTGGGAAGCATCAGAGAGCCCTCTAGTGACCACGAAGGGGAGTTAATGAGGAGGCGACTGGGCAAAGGCAGACTAGAGACAGAGAAGCAGGCTGAGTGTTACAGAGGAAAGGGCCGGGGAGGGGAGGCTCTTTTGGTTAACAGCCTATTTACAATTAGGTAACTGTATTCTTAAATACTTTTAACCTGAGTAACATTTATAAATACGTTATATGAAACCTCACAGCTACAAGTCACACTAAAATTCATTTGTCTAGTACCCAAGTTTCCTCTCTGGTTAGTTCACATTTCAGGAGTTGTGAGCATGCAACACCAGGAACAGCGCATCCTAGCCCTTCAGGTGCACTGTCAACAGGAGAGGCTTGAAATAGGCTCCACTCTCGTCTTCTGCTGAGACAACTCTCTCACATTCTACACATAAAGCCCACTGGATATAGAAACCTTTGGCTCCCGCCTCTCCAGACCACTTCTCAGCTGTTCAATGCTTCAAGCGACAGGTTTATTGTGCACCAAGAGGCATGGAAGAGTGGCACCACTGCTTGGGGGTCAGGGGCTTCCTACCTTGGCAGACGGTGTTAGTGTACACTACTTAGTGGCACCAGGGCCCTCCCAGGCATCCAAGGCAGAAGTATAGAATACCAGCCTTGATTTGGATCAATGGCTTGTCCTTGGCCCAGAGGTGACACACACCGTCACAATCCTCAGTGATAAAAGTCCCTGCTGCATTAGTAAGTCAGTTTTGAAGCTCTCCTGTTGTAGCAAGGCCTTTCGGTCAGTGTGGATGCAGCATTTCGGAACAGAAAATTATTTTCACTTATCATTAGAACCAGTTCCAGCTCTTGAAAATCTTGGAGTCGGGCAACATCTTTGTCCTAAAACAAAAGTAGGTTAAAGAGATTAACAGGACCCATTTGCCTCCACATGTTTGGTGTGCTGTGTTGATATTAGTATCGGTCCATTTTAAAACCTAGAAGAAAAAAAAAAAAAAATCCCTGCAGCAGGGATAAGTCAGTGACTATGCAGGACAGTCCCCAGAGGCGCGAGTTGGGCTGGAATGGTGGAAGCTCTCAGCAGCAGCTGCTACTGGATGAGCAAGTGCTGAAGGGAGAGACAACGCATGGACCAGTTTTCCTCAAGTGCTCAGGGAAGCCAGAGCCTGATGGGCTGGGAGTTCAAGGAACCCAGGGACGCAGGAAGGACCGCACATGCATCTATGTGGATTCGTCTGTGATTCAACTTGGTTCTTATCTTGTAAAACACAAGCCACATCTAACTACACTAAAGTAATCCTCGTAGATCACAAGTAAAACCTCTGAAAAGAGGTACAAGTGAACGTTATGCACAAAATTCTCTCTGGGATCCTAACCAAAATCCAAACCCATTGCTGTCGAGTTGGTTCTGACTCACAGCAACCCTGTGTGACCAAGGAGAACTGCTCCCATAGGGGTTCCAAAGAGCAGCTGGTGGGTTTAAACTGTCAACCTTCTAGTTATCAGCTGAGCTCTTAACTGCTATGCCACCAGGGCTCCTCTGGTATCCTACCAAAAAAAAGAAAAACCCAAACCCAATGCTGTCAAGTCAATTCCGACTCATTGCGACCCCAAAGGACAGAGCAGAACTGCCTCATATGGTTTCCGAGGAGTGCCTGGTGGATTTGAACAGCTGACCTTTTGATTCGAAGCTGTAGCTCTTAATCACTACGCCACCAGGGTTCATCCTACAGCTCTCAAAAATGTCAGTGTCTCTCCAGCCTCAGCAGAGGGCAAGAAAACTCAATGATTGATTACATTTGGTAGACCACCCTTCATTCTTTTTCTCTTTTCATTTCTTCAACTGTGCTTCATATGAAAGCCTGGTGGTGTAGTGGTTAAGTGTTACGGCTACTAACCAAAAGGTCGGCAGTTCGAATCCACCAGGCATTCCTTGGAAACTCTATGGGACAGTTCTACTCTGTCCTATAAGATCGCTATGAGTTGGAATTGACTCGACAGCAATGGGTTTTTAACGGTGGCTCATATAACCGAGGAGGAAGCCGGGTGGTTTCCAAATGCAGAAAGCAACCATTCATGCTTAACAGACCTTTCTTACCTTTCTTAACAGAGTATTGGGCAACTTTCTGATCTTCTCCACTTGATCTGGATTAACACCCAGCTCACAGCAGCTCACTCTGAGCAATTCTTGGTAGGTGAGCTCCTGTCGGTCCAGTTCAATTTCAATGAAATCATTTTCTCGAAGAGATGGGTTCTGAATCCTCACCTTGAGTACCAGCTCTAGAAAAAAGGGGGGAATATTAATGAACCATTCTGGCACAGGACAGCCCATGTAATTTAAGATCTTTTCCATTACACTTAGTCCTGTGCCCATCCTACCCAACGAACAACCAACACCATCAGCAGGGTTTGCTTAGCCTCCATCTGGCTCTGCTTGGGCAGTTTCCTACACTGTCATCCCTTCATCTAAGACTGTGGTACACAAATAAAAAACAGCGGGAGGGTGAGCCATCCCTGTTGTACAGAAGGAAATTTACCACTGCTGCTGGAGCTAAGGAGGTAAAACCTTAAGAACGGGTTTGGGTTTAAACTACACTTAAACAGGGGAAGGAGAAAAGAGTTGTAAGGAAGGCAAAGGCAAGACATGGTATGAGTTACTCTAAAAACTAAAATTAACAGCTGTAGATCTAGAGGTATTTATGAAATATTAAACTCCTTGCAATAAACACAATAAAAGAGCAAAAAGATAAGCTATTAATATAAATTTAAGTCTAACTACGATCTGCATAGAGTAGACCTTAATAAGGGAGGGTCTTGGCTTTGGAACTGCTTTTCTTGGGTCTGGAACCTAAACAGTCTATTCGGAGCCTGGCTGCCAAGATGGCCCAAGCAGGCATCCATATGCATTTGGCAGTTCTATTTTGCTCCTTATATATGGAGCCATCACAGCACCCCTAGGCCACTGTTGTCAGCACCTATATTAGCAGGCCCACAAAAACAGAAGATGAAAGTTAGTTCTATGAAAAAGGGAAAGATAAGACTAGACATAGCCCATGGTGTTGGTTTGGAATTGGAGGTATCAGGACAAACTCATGGTTTTAAGTATATATAATAGTTAAACAGATACAGAAATATAGATATACGTTTATATGTAAACATAAATGTGTGTTTGTCTGTTTGCTTGCATACTTATTTTTCTTTCCTGATTCTGTCCTCTGAGACAGACAGCCTAGAAGAAATGACATATCTGAGACAAGAAGCATATTGAGGGCCACATTTTGGTTTCTGAATACCATTCTCCACTGAAAAGAAACAGGGCTCTGCAAAGAAATCGCTGACTCCAGGGCTGGGGCAGCGAAAGTTTCGCTATGAGCCTGGAGCATCTTGTTGCACCAAAAGTAAGGAAGCACTCTAAGAACAATGGGGACGTGGCAAAGGGACACAAGAACCAGCTGAAAGGGGCTCCCACTGGCTAATCTGAGATAACATGAACATCAAAATAATGATGGGGATTATAACCGGCTGACTAAAGTAAGGCTCCACGAGTCTATACTGATATAAATGGAGGAAAAAGGAAAGCTCTTCTTTACAGAAGAACACCAACTAATAAATACAGAAGAAATGACAGAAAATCCTATTCTAAAAATAACTGGCCTGGACTCTTCAAAAACATCGAGACCAAAGATGATAAAGAAAGGCTAAGGAAATGTTCTAGGTTAAAGGCGACCAAACACCATGATAACTAAACGCAATGTGCGATCCTGAGTTAGATCCTGGGCAGCAGGCACAAGGGTGTGGGGGGTGAGGAGAGCTACAACGGGCATTGTTGAAACAATTGGCAAAAGTGAAATATGGACTGTGGATTAGATAACAGTATTATATCAAGGTTTCACTTCCTGGATTTGGTAATTGTGCTGTGGCTATATAAGAGAACATCCTTGTTTTTAGGAAACGCACACTTAAGTACTTTGGGGCAAAAGAGTAAAAGGTAAACCACTTCTGGATCTGAGCAAAGGGAGTTCCTTATACTAGTCTTGCAACATTCCTGTAAGTTTGTAATTATACCCAAGTATATTAATAAATAAAATACCCCCTCCCCCCCATATACACATCACCAGAAAAGACCCAGAAGTGAAGCACTAGACCTCCGGGCACTGCCTGCCCAATGCAGAGGCAGTTTGCTGCTGCTGAGGGGTTACCTTGCATATTAAACGGAAATGCTCCAGTGAAGAAAAATGGCTGGAATGCTGGCGCTGGTCCTGCATATGTCCCATTTTGAGGCTCTAGAGACACTGGTGGCTTGGACGGGACAGAAGAGAACAGGGAACGGCTCTGACTCACGGGTGGCTGACAAACAGGACCTGGTTTTGTGCTTTCTGGTGTTCTGAGTATGGCAGAGGGGGCAGACACATCACCGTTCTGAACCAGTGCCAGAGAGGTGTGGTCCCGCGGAAAGGCCCCTAGCAGGGAAGGCTCCCCAGAGGGGAGCAATGGGGGCGAGCCATCCACAGAGGGCAATGCAGGGGGTGTGGAGGGGCCGCCATTTTGCAGCTGGGCTGAATCCTCTGTTGTGGTGGTGTATATAAAAGGGAAGGCTGGGTTGGCCAAATAGTTGGGAACAAAGGGCAGTTCTGACTCCTTCTTCAGCTGGGGGAGGCTGCCATCAACATCATCATCATCATCATCTTCCACTTAAACAGAAGCAAACACAGAACATTTACAGTCAAAAATTACAAAGGAAAAAGTGTGTCTTGTAGAAGCTCTTGTCCTTTGGTATATGACAAATATGGTCAGTGTTTACTGCTTCCTCCCTCAGGTCAGAGGAGAAAAGAATATTTTACTGGGTTGTGATTACCATTTTTATTACTTTCTTAAATTTTACAGTTAAAAAAATAAAACCTTATTTAATGCCAACCTTTGCAGAAACAACATGGAATTGCTATTTTGGTACAGTAATTAGTCTTTAGAAATAGACCAGTTGTTTGATGGGCATCAAGAATGCAAGCCATTAATATCACAAATCTTCAAGTCAGTTTGACAAAACCAAAACTTGCCCCAAAGCACAGACTCACCTCCCATGATCTTCCTGATTTCTCTCCTTGATGTCAATTGGACTGGCATTTCTCCTTTCGTGGTGAGAATCTCTTTGTCAGCTCCTGATTTTAACAGGTAAGAGACTACCTGGCCGTGATTGCGTTTACATGCCCAGTGTAAACAGGTCCTGCCCAGATTTTAAAAAAGGGGGAGGATGATTTACAAAGAGGAGAGATGATCTGGGTTTTCAAATTCTAAATGTTATAAACACATGTTAAGAGCTCAGCTCGAGCTCAGCTCGAACCAGGAAACTAGGCTGGTAATCTCAACTTTTCTTTTTGTGAAACAGATGATCAAAATATTTAATATGCTTAAAGCTTATTTTTAAATTCCATTTCTGGCCCCTGGGAAAAACTTTGAGCTCTAATTTCAATGGCTTCCAGAAGGCTGGCTACATGGCTTCAATGATGTTGCGGAGAGTTACTCTATCAGTATCTCTCATTAGGATGTCTTAAGTCTCTTTGTAATTTATTTTCATATTGCCACATTCCTTTTTAGAGGCTATAGAAACTCGCTTCATATGCATCAAATGCCACCTGGAGATTAAATAGTATGAGACTCATAAGCATCTCCTATCTGCAAGCTTTCACTGCTACTTAAATTATTATTACCGCAGCAGATGCTCCTGTGTGAATCGCAGTTGCTCCCTCTCTCTTCCTCTTTATTTTTCTTTCCTTCATTTAAAAAAAAAAAAAGATTGCCAAACTTTTTTTTTTTTAATTTGGCTTCTCTAGTTCTCTCCAGAAGGCGACAAACATACCGTTATCTGTGTAATCGTAAGGCACTCCACAGATACTTTAATTCCTAAGGCACTGTAAAAAATGTATATCCACGATCAAAATTTCTCAAAAACAGACTCTTCTAATGTATCAGGCTCATTTCAGTAAAAACTAACTATTTAATATGGTACACATAGGAAGGGCTTATGCATACTCTGAAGAGCCATTATTTTAATACTGCATAGAAATGTAATTAGCATGCCAGCAAAAGCTCCATCTTAACAGAAATTAAAGGATTCAGCACCACTAAGTTTATCTCCAGTTGCCAAAGCTGAACGTACATTATGAGAAGAAAACACTTTTCCCCCTTCTGTTTTGAAAGGGCCTCATTCGTCAACTGTCTAATTAAACCGAAATAAGTAACTTCAGAGCTTATAGCCAAACACGGATATGATGAAGAACAGATGTAATATGTTCAATAGTGAGGGTTAGGTCACAACTCTAGGACACACAGGCAGTCACCTGAGAAAAGTTTATCTGGTTCCAGGGAAAAGCTGATTTGCCCTAGACACTATAACATTTGTGAATTTCAGAAAGCTAGCTTGTCTAGGTGGCTGGGAGTAACTCCACTGATGTCCCTACATTATCAATCATTAGAATTAGATTATCCTTTAAGGTTACTGTGTACTCTATGATAACATAACTGCCAGTTTGGGAAAATTAAGGGAAGAGTCTTGATCTAGGCTTCTAAACTATAAGCTCCATGAAGATAAGAAAGTATCTGTTTGGCACATACCAGGCGCTTAATTAATATTTGGTGAATGAGTGAACCAAGGACAAGGTGGACATCGCCTGGAGTAGAGAGATCCAATATATCCTTGATTCCGGAAAAGCTGAAGCCTACAGTGTGTTTGTAGGTGGTTGTCTGTGGCATAGGCTTGAAAAGTGAATAATTGTAATGATAAGTGAGCACTCAAAAATGAATGGAGCATGATGAGAAAAATATGCTCCCTTTTGGAAATAAAATACTCACTTGCAGGTAGTAAATCACTTGCTCATGGCAAGCTTGAAAGTGAAGGAGGTAATTTACTGCCAGTGGGTCTGAGAGACTCTGGGACAAATCGACTAGCTAAAGCATCACCATGTAAAGTGGGGTAAAGTCAACACAGCATGTCCCCCACAGCCCTGGGCCCTTAGCGGCCACCATTTACAAGGACAAGCTGTGTGACTCTAGGCAGCTGTAACTCAGGGCCATTGCAACCAGGCAAAATTTTCAACTTCTTCATGAGCCATTATACTTGTTTCTTAAAGCCACGGGGTTTGCATGACACTTTGATTGCAATTGATTTGGGAGCTCTATCTTTGAACTTCGACTCTTTCGGCTCTAAATCCACAGACAGACTATCCTATCAGCGCTGGGCAGTACTTCCGACCAGGGACGCCGGACGTCATTCATCAGTGCGGAAACTGTGGTTACTGAGCCACCACAAAATGAAAGCTGGCACTTCCTGCTTTTCTGTGCTAGAAGTTTTTTGAGGGTACTTTTATATCCCATTGCCCAGCACATTGTTTAATAAGAAAATAACAATAGTTAGCACAGACATAATGCTCTACATACTAGACATTGTATTAAGTGCTTTACATGTATTACCTCATTTCATCCCAAAATAACCCATGAAATAAGTACTGTTATTAACGTCCACCCGTTTTACAGATAAGGAAATCAAGATACTAAGCAAATAAGTAAGCAAAGCATACAGTATGCTGGGTGGTGATTAAGTGCAATAGGGACAATAAAGCAGGGAAAGGGATTAGGGAATGCCAGAGGTTGGGGAGCGGTGTGGTGCAATTATAAACTGAGGGTCCAGGAAAGGCCTCACCAAGAAGGTGACAACTAAGCAAATATCTGAAGGAGGTGGGGGAGCAAACCACCTGGTATCTGGGGAAAAAGCCTTTCAGACAGAGGGCAGAGGAGACGCAAGGGCCTTGAATCAGGAATGTGCCAAGTATTTCAAGAAAAGCAAGAGGCCAGTGGGGCAGAAAAAAGTGAGCAAGGGGGCAATTCCCAAGGGATGGGGCCTAGACTAAGGAGGGATGGTGAGGGGGCCGGAAGTAGAAATTGTAGGCTTTCTCTTGGAGCAAGATGGGGGCCATTAGGGGGCTTTGAGCAGAATGAAATATTCCGACTTGTGTTTTAAGTCAGGATCCCTCTGGCTGCTGTGTTGAGAAAAGACCATAGGGTGTAAGGGTAGAAGCTAGGAGACTAGTTAGGAGGTTACTGCAATAATCCAGGTGAGAGAATGATGGAGGCCTGTACCAGGTATATGGTGGTAGAACTAGTGAGCAGAGGTCAGATTCTGACTGTATCTGAGGTATAATCAGCAGGATAAGGTGACTGATTGGATGTGGTGGATGAGGGAAAGAGAGGCAGCAAGGAAGGTGCCAAGGTTTTAGGTCTGAGTAGCTGAAAGAAATAAGTTGCCATTAGATGAAATGAAGAGAACTCAGAGGGACAGGTTTGGGATGGGAGGTAGATGAAGGGAGAGACTAGAAATTCAATCATGGACTTGTTGAGTTTGAGATGTCCTGGTAACGCAGTGGTTAAGCATTCGGCTGCTAACCAACAGGCTGGCAGTTCAAATCTACCAGTTGCTCCTTAGAAACCATATGGGGCAGTTCTAATCTGTCCTATAGGGTCATTATGAGTTGGAACTGACTCAACAACAGATTATTAGACATCTTCCCCAATTAAATCTATTAGAAGACACTTCAGGTTACTTCAGATTCAATTTACATTTCCTGAGCACCTACTGTGTGACAGGCATTGTGGTAGGGTAGGTTCTGGAGGTCTAGAGTCAGATGTTGGGTTTGTGTTCCAGTTATACTAGTTATTGTAAGTTCTATGACCTTGGGGAAATTACTTAACCTTTCTGGGTCTCAGCTTCCTCATCTGTAAAATGGAGAGAATAACAATAGTTATGTCCCTGAGTTACTCTGTCCTTACAGGGTTGCTATGAGTCAGAATCTACTCGATGGCAATGGGTTTGGGTTTATGTCCCCGAGTAGCTGCAGCTGCAGATAACACATGAAAAGTGCTCAGAACTGTTCCTGTGCTACAGAGCAAGCTCAGTAAATGTTAGCTATTAACTTCATCGTGTTAAATGATCACAACACTCTTCTGAAATAAATGGAATATAAAGCAACTCTGGCAACGTGACAAAGCTAGGCAGGAATGAAGAACCTACAGCCAAAATCAGGGCTTCTTCCCCTACACAACAGTGCCTCCTAGTGCCAAAACGGTAATTTACAGCTCGTGAATCACACCAATGCTAAGAAAGGTACACTCAAAGCAGCAAGCTTGTTTGCAAACACTTTTAAAGCTGTTTTCCTATCTTTCTGAATAGCCACCCAGGCTGCTTTCTTTAGGGAGAAGTAGACCGATTTGTGAGGAAGTCCGGGAACCTCAGTTCTGGTCCTGGCTATCGTATCAATTATTTGTGCAACCTAGGGCAAGTTATTCTCTGGGGTTGAACCCATCTCCAATGTCCCTTTCAGTTTCAAAATGTACCATTCTACTTTAAAAATAAAACGTCTTCAAGTACACTTTAACTCTACACTAGCAATATAGGCTGGTTAATCATTACCTGGATGAAATAAAATTTAAATTTTTAAATGCAAAGAGAGCAGAATAATGCCACATTCGGTAACTTAAAACTAAAGATTTAATCACCAGCAGGTCTTAAGACAAGACACCCTATTTAACTGGGAAGGGGTCAATCTACAGGCAAGCAACTGAAGCCTTAGGTCAAATTCTTTGAAATTGTGTAAGAAAACAAAGCAAAACACTATAGAATAAATGAATGAGTCTGCTTTCAACAGGCAGCTGTAGGCAGCTGCAAATCATTGCTGCAAAGAGACAACAGAGAAGCATAGCGATGCAAGTGATTTCCTTTCTGGTCTTTGGGAAGGAAATTGTGCTCGTTTATAAGATTCATATTTGCTCAGTTGCTTATACTTTTAGCTCTGCACTGATGTTTTCTTCAGAAGCACCTACAGCAAAAGAATTCGACACCAACTAGGATGAGCTCCAGCGCGTATTAGTGGCTGAGAATCATATCCTCCGGCACCGTTCTAGCCAAGTTTTCCCCGAGCGGGGGACGATAGGAGCGCCAGGGTCCCAGTGGGCGCTGCCCTGGGTGGACCTAGTGGGCAGAATGCGCTCCTGTCTACAACAGGCAGGGAGGACCGGGGCTGGCCTCGAGAGGGCACAACCTCGGAGGCCCGAGGCGCCAGGCCTCGCCTTAGCCCGGCGACTGCAGCCGACCGCTCCCCGCCCCGGGCCGCCTGCTCTGACCCTAGGCCTCTCCCGCTCCCCACTTACCAGCCGTTGACCTCATTTTGCGAGTTCACATCCACCCCGCTCTCCACCAGTTTCTGCACCTCCCGAATGTCCCCCAAGGCCGCGGCCTCGCGCAGCCTCTCCTGCTGCTCCTTCTGCTCTAGGAGGGTGTTCATCTTCCCTACGGCCTCAGGCCCCGGCACGGGCCCGCTCGCCCCGCCCGGGACCTGTCAGCGCCGCCCCCGCCGCGGCCGGCTCCCAGCCATGGGGAGGGACTGCGGAGCTCCCCCGCCCTGCTCGCCCCGCCGCCCGCGCCCGTCCCGGGACTTCTGCTCCCTCCCGCGAGCCGCCCGCGGCTCCCCTGCTGCTCCCGGCCCGCAGGCCTAGGCCTCCTTCCAGGCCGCGCCTCCCGAAGGCCGGCTCCGGGGGACCCTATTCAGTGTGACAACTCTGACCCAGATATTTTCCGTTCCTACCCTCGGCCCCGGCGCCGGGGCTGGCTGTTTATGTAACTGCTGCACAATATTATTTGCCGTGATTCATTGACTATATTTAGACCTCCCCCACCCCGCAGCTTCAAGGGAGGAGGACGGACACATGGAAAGAGAAAAAAAGCATATTCGAAAGCCAGAAAAGCCTTGTCCTCTGCCATAGGCTGTTTACCAGGCATCAAAAATAATTGGTGGGTTTTGTTTGTTTTTTTTTTTTTTTCTGGTTTGTTTGGCTCTTTTTCCTTATCTGAGCCAACTCTTGCCTAGCAGGATGGGGAAATGGGCTGAAAAAGATCCTACTATAATATGCCCATTATTGCACAGATAGATTACACCGTTCTTTCTTTGACAGTGCTTGGGGGCATTCAGTTAGAATATTTATTTTCCATTGCTGTTGTTTTACATCTCATTTTAGACGGATTTCTTTTAATTTGGCTTTCTGGAAAAATATTTATATTGTACATAGAACTAGCTCATAAACCGTAATTTATTGTTGCTTATAAATCATAAGTAATTACTTTTCATGAAGGCCATATAAGGAAAAACAGCAAGGATGCTTTGATTTCTGGTCCTGATCCCAGGAGCTCCAGGATCCCTGTGTACAAAAACAGCACTTTGCCCAACTCCTTACCTAATCAATCTAATGAGGCTTAGTGCCTGAGTTGGCCTGCTTTTACTACCCAGTGGGAGAAACAATATGTATATATTGTTTTGCTGAGCCCAGGTGTCTTGGAGTGATCCTCTAAAGTGGCACAGGACGGAATTTTGCAGATGAGGTCAGGAGGATTAAGGAAATAACCTGAGGAGGAAGGGAGGGAGGAAGGCCTGAACAAAGGGAGATGAAATAGGAAGGGACACATTTAGGCACCGAGTTTTCATTTCCAAGGTATGCAAGGCAAGCACTTTTCTTGCTACTGTTAAAAAAAAAAAAAAAAAAACTGTTTATTTTGATACAGTAATTCACAGAGTACACAGGGCACCCCAGGTGGTGTTGAATATAAACCAACTACACACTTAAATGGCCCCCAAGACAAACTGGAACTCTGCTTGAGCTGACATTTTTATATGTCCCCCAATTTAAATTTTAATTCTCAGATCCAGTGTGATACTCCATCTGAAGGTGATGTGCATGGAACTGGGCCCTGTAACACAACCTGAGTGATAAGGGAGTAGGTAGTGGCCTCTTTTTTAAAAAAGAATTTAAAAAAATTGGTAGTGACTTCATGCCAAAGTCTGTGAGCTCTCTTTATAAAAGTTTATTTTTTTGTCAAATTTCCTTTCCTTAAAAGGATTATATAGTGTGTGCCCTACAATAACTGTTGAATCAGAGAATATTAACATCTTCTTAAACTAAACCTCTACTTATCTCTGACTCCAATCTTCTGCTTGTTATCCTCAGATAAAAAACAAAAGCTCCCTCCACAAACAAACGTCTATCCCTGAGCATAAGTGAATGCACTCTGATGGCCATTCTATTATTTAAATTTATCTATACTTTGTCTTGCCTTTATGGAATTATCTAAGCTTGCACTGTTTGCCAGGCAGTGTTCTAGGCAATGGGGATGCTACTGCAAACAAAGCAGAGGCCTTGATTTCAAGATTTCCGAAGAGCACACTCTCTAGCAGGGAGAGATTGATCTGGTAAACAATAGAATGTACGTATTAGACGCAGTATGGCATGTGGTTGTGAGGGTGAGTATAGTGGTTGTGAGTATGGAGACTGAAGCTAGACTGCCTGGGTTTATATCCCAGCTTTGCCAGTCCTGTAATCTTGGATGAGTTACTTCATCTTCTTGTGCCTTAATTTCTGCATCTGCAAAATAGGAATGATTATAATAGTACCTAATTCACAGCAATGTTCTATGGATTGAAAGAACTAATATATGTAAAGCCTGGACATAGTAAACACTCGGTGGATGGCAGCAATGTTAATTAAGTCAGGGAAGAAAACCTGACGGAATGGGAGGGGGGTTGTGATCAGAAAACAAGGGTGACACCTACGTTTCTGGCTGGGTAAGTGTTGTTGTTGTTAGGTGCCGTCAAGTCGGTTCCGACTCATAGCGACCCTATGCACAACAGAACGAAACACTGCCCGGTCCTACGCCATCCCTAACAATCTTTGTTATGCTTGAGCTCATTGTTGCAGCCACTGTGTCAATCCACTTCCTTCAGGGTCTTCCTCTTTTCCTCTGACCCTGTACTCTGCCAAGCATGATGTCCTTCTCCAGGGACTGATCCCTCCTGACAACATGTCCAAAGTATGTAAGACGTGGTCTCGCCATCCTTGCCTCTAAAGAGCATTCTGGCTGCACTTCTTCCAAGACAGATTTGTTCGTTCTTTTGGCAGTCCGTGGTATATTCAATATTCTTCGCCAACACCACAATACAAAGGCGTCAACTCTTCTTCCAGTCTTCCTTATTCATTGTCCAGCTTTCACGTGCATATGATGTGATTGAAAATATCATGGCTTGGCTCAGGCGCACCTTAGTCTTCAGGGTGACATCTTTGCTCTTCAACACTTTGAAGAGGTCCTTTGCAGCAGATTTACCCAATGCAATGTGTCTTTTGATTTCTTGACTGCCGCTTCCATGGGTGTTGATTGTGGATCCAAGTAAAATGAAATCCTTGACAACTTCAATCTTTTCTCCGTTTATCATGATGTTGCTTATAGGTCCAGTTGTGAGGATTTTTGTTTTCTTTATGTTGAGGTGTAATCCATACTGAAGGCTGTGGTCTTTGATCTTCATTAGTAAGTGCTTCAAGTCCTCTTCACTTTCAGCAAGGAAGTTTGTGTCATCTGCCATTTACTGAGATTTGGAACAGGATGAAGAGCAGGTTTGAGGTGTGGTGATGAATTCAGTTTCAAATCTGTTGAATTTACCTCTCTGAGGATCTTTAACCTGTACTGCTATCAATCTTTACTCATTGCCAGGCATCGTGCTAAGTGCTGAACATGAATTATCTTATTTAATTCTCACAACAATGCTGTAAGGTAGAACCATCATTTCATCTGAGGCACAGAGAAGTTAGTAAATTGCCCAATGCCATACAGCTTTAGTTAGTGCCAGAACAAGGCTTTGAACTCAAGCAGTCCAACTCTACCGTCTGTACTTTATTTTCTAGTCTTCATTTAAGCAAAGATGCCCAGTAAGCAGTTGTACGTACAAGTGTGGCATTTGGGAAGGAGAGCTGAGTTTGTGATTTGGGTATGGCATTCATCAGCAAAAGGTGCTAGCTGAAGTCATGGGAATGGAAGAGATGGCCCCAAAACAGTGTATTAAGCACTAAGAGAAGACAGTCAAAGAAAGAACCCTGAAGAATACCCAGTTTTAATGATGCACAGAAGTCCTCAAATGAAACTGAAGAGGAGCAGGCGGAAAGCTGTTATTAGGTGCTATTGGGTTGGTTGCAACTCATAGCGACCCTATGTACAACAGAACATGAAACGGTTGACCAGTCCTGCATCATCCTCGCGATCATTGCCGTGTTTGAGCCCACTGTTGCAGCCACTGCGTCAATCCATCTCCTTGAGTGTCTTCTTCTTTTTTGATGACCCTCTACTTTACCAAGCATGATGCCCTTCTGCAGGGACTGGTCTCTCCTGGTAACATGTCCAAAGTATGTGAGATGAAGTCTTGCCATCTTTGCTTCTAACGAGCATTCCGGCTGTACTTTCCAATACAGATTTGTTTATTCTGCCAATCCATGGTATATTCAATATTCTTTGCCAACACCATAATTCAAAGGCATCAATTCTTCTTCACTCTTCCTTATTTGTTGTCCAGCTTTCACATGCATATGAGGCAGTTGAAAACACCATGGCTTTGGTCAGGTGCACCTTAGTCCTTAAAGTGACATCTTTGCTTTTTAACACCTTAAAGAGATCTTTCACAGCGGATTTGCCCAATGCAATGCGTTGTTTGATTTCTTGACTGCTGCTTACATGGGCGTTGATTGTGGATCCGAGTAAAATGAAATCCTTGACAACTTCAATCTTTTCTCCATTTATCATGATGTTGCTTATAGGTCCAGTTGTGAGGATTTTTTGTTTTCTTTATGTTGAGATGTAATCCAGACTGAAGGCTGTAGTCTTTGATCTTCATCAGTAAGTACTTCAAGTCCTCTTCACTTTCAGCAAGCAAGGTTGTGTCATCTGCATATTGCAGGTTGTTAAGTCTTCCTTCAATCCTGATCCCCATTCTTTATATAGTCCAGCTTCTCAGATTATTTGTTCAGCATACTGATTGAATAAGTATGGTGAAAGGATACAACCCTTATGAACACCTTTCCTAACTTTAAACCACACAGTATCCTCTTCTGTTTGAACTACTGCCTCTTGGTCTATGTACAGGTTCCTCATGAGCACAATTAAGTGTTCTGGAATTCCCATTCTTTGTAACGTTATCCATAATTTGTTATGATCCGTACAATTGAATGCCTTTGCATAGTCAATAAAACACAGGTAAACATCTTTCTATATTCTCTGCTTTCAGCCATGTTCCATCTAACATCAGCAATGATATCCCTTGTCTCACATCCTCTTCTGAATTAAGCTTGAATTTCTAGCAGTACCCTGTTGATGCACTGCTGCAACGGCTTTTGAATGATCTTCAGCAAAATTTTACTTGTGTGTGATATTAATGATATTGTTCAATAATTTCCTCATTCTGTTGGATCTCCTTTCTTTGAAATGGATACAAATATGAATCTCTTCCAGTCAGTTGGCCAGGTAGCTGTCTTCCAAATTTCTTGGCATAGATGAATGAGCACTTCCAGCACTGCATCCATTTGTTGAAATATCTCAATTGGTATTCCATCAATTCCTGGAGCCTTGTTTTTCACCAATGCCTTCAGTGCAGCCAGAACTTCTTCCTTCAGTACCATTGGTTCTTGATCACATGCTACCTCCTGAAATGGTTGAACATCGGCCAATTCTTTTTGGTACAGTGACTCTGTGTATTCTTTCCATCTTCTTTTGATGCTTCCTGTGTCATTTAATATTTTGCCCATAGAATCCTTCAATATTGCAACTCAAGGCTTGAATTTTTTCCTTAGTTCTTGCAGCTTGAGAAATGCCGAGCATGTTCTTCCGTTTTGGTTTTCTATCTCCAGGTCTTTGCACATTTCATTAGAATACTTTACTTTGTCTTTCGAGCTATTCTTTGAAATCTTCTTTTCAGCTCTTTTATGTGATCATTTCTTCCTTTTACTTTAGCTACTCTATGTTCAAGAGCAACTTTCAGAGTCTCTTCTGACATCCAGCATCTGGAATAATAGGAGGAAAACCAAAAGAGCGGGAGGGTTTGGAGAAGAGAGAGGGATCCACATGGTCAAATGTTGTAGAAATGGCAAAAAGGGGCAAGAAAGAAAAGGACTTAAAAGTGTAGAGTGGATTTAACCACTACAAAACTGCTAATGACCTTGGAGAGGGAAGTTACAGTGGAGTAATAGGGATGGCAGCCAGACTGTAATGGGGTGATGGGGTGAGTAGTGAACAGGAGCTACCTCTCACATGTAATATATTGTGCCAGAACCTGGAAGTGAGAAATGACACCTGATCTAAAGGATCTCTCATTCCAAAGAAAGAGACCAATGTTTGCAACGGTGGTTGAGACACTTAATAATGTGCGAGGATGTTCAAGGTAAAATGGTGCCACAGAGAAAAGGGTGGTCAGTAGGGCATAGCAGGTGGTCTAGATCAGCCTAATAGAGCGGGTGATGGGCTGTAGGCTGAAAGATGGGTAGCAGTTGTTCAAGTGAGGGAAGAGCATTCCATACCTGGAACTGTGCAACACAGTGTAGTATGGCAGGAAGTGAGGGTGTTTGGCCGTGGGGGAGAAGCAGCAGGTGAAGTTGGAGAAGCAGGCCAGATCATGGGAGACCTTGAGGTGTTCAGATTTTAGAGTAGGGATAATGAGAGCCAAGAAGACACATGGCCGGATTTACATTTAGAAAGATCACTGAGGTTGCAAGGCAGATGGAGAATGGAGTGGTGGAAACCACACTGGAGCCTGGGAAGCAATTATTTGTGGTGACTGTGGCTTCTTTCCATTAGTAATGTGTATAGAATAGGGTCTAGGGGCCCTGGTGGCACAATGGTTAAGCACTCAGCTGCAAACCAAAAGGTTGACAGTTCAAACCCACCCAGCTGCTCCTTGGGGAACAACCTGGCAATCTGTTACCGTAAAGATTACAGCCTAGGAAACCCTATGGGACAGTTCTACTCTGTCACATGGGGTTGCTATGAGCAGAAATTGAATTAAGGGCACCTAACAACAACAACAACATGGAATGGGTTCTGGAGATCACTGGCAGATAAGATTGTTTCCCTTCCTATCATCAGCAAACAGCCAACTGATATAATCCACCAAGAAAGTCTGTAACCTGGGCATTTTGATCCATTACTTTTACCTCTGGATCCCCAATACCCAGCATTGGACCTGACACAGATGACACTGAAACTGGTTGAATTAACGAAGGATGAATGAATGAATTTACAATCTGCAGTGGTAATTACACACCCAACTCTGACTGACCTTAGGAAAAGGAGAGTTATAAAAAATGACTTCTTAGGGTATGACTGGAACAGGTACTCTTGGCTCCGTGACCCAAAGGCATTTAGTATTTTCTTTTCCAGACCGAATTGTAGTTTTTTGTTACATTTTTCCTTTTCATGGATCAGGAGCTTCCTGAGAACTCAGTCTTATACATCTTTTGTATTCCCAGCCACTAACCCAGTTCCTGGCCCAGAGCACATGTGCTATTAAAACTTGAGGAATAAGAGAAGGCATTGAGAGGTAAGATAACAGTGTAAGGAGCTAAACACTCATCCTTCCACAACAAAAACTGGAAAAAAAAAAAAAAACAGAGGAATGAACAAGAGATATTAAAAAGTTTTAGTGGTTAGGAGCTGTAACTGTACATTAAAGTTTTATAAGTTCTGTTTATTTGTGGTTCCTGATACATACTTTTTTGGTGGTGGTGGTATTTGATGGTGAGCCTTCAATAAATGCTTCTTTAAGAAAGTAGCAGCTGTCTGCCTAGAACCCCATTATTGCAACACTAAATCCTCAAACTGATTTGTACCTTTTTCACTCACCTGTTTCAGTAGAGAAAAAGGGTCCTTTCTCCTAGCAGAGGTCAATAGCTCCAAATACGTCCCGGAGCCTACTCCCTCCCCTTCTCAAGACCTTAGAACTTTAGCTATCCCCTTTTATCTTCCATCACCTCCTCTCTATTGGATTATTCGACATTAAACATAATCTAATTTCTCATTTACAAAAAGCCTCCTGTCTCAAACCTTCTTTCAGTTCCCAACCTATTTTGCTGCTTCCCGTCTCAAAAAGAGTTGCCCAACCACCATTTTAGTGTCCTCAGTTCCCCTTCGTTCTTCAACACATTCCAGGCTGGCTTCTAATGCCAAGATTCCATGGATACTCTCTAGTCCTTTCCTAGCAGACCTTCAGCAGTTTTTTAAATGTTGTTCATCACTTTCACCTTCTTGAAACACTTTTTTTTTTGTCTTCCCTGGCTCTATAGCTTCAGATTGATTTCCTTTTACCTCTCTGAATTCTCCTTCATAGTCTCTTTTGCTGGCTCCTTTTCTACACAGGTCTGAAGTAGTGTCTCTCAAATGCTTGGCATTCTTAGGCCACTTAATGAACTATACAGGACTGCTAGTTTTAGATATATTTAAAATAATGGTGAACATTATTTCACATAATGAAATGGCCTTGATATATGCTTCTGTCTCTGCCTTGAATCCTTCCCAAGATTTAACGCATTTTGCCTGGCTGGATCCTTATCTTTTAGGTGTTGAGTCATTTCCAAAGAGAGACCTCTGTATTATTCTGACAGCATCCAGCATTTTCCCCTTTATCGGCATAATAGCCAATGAACTTAAAATGTGTCAAATCTATTCTAAGTGCTTTCAAACTCATTGCCCTATGAGTCAATTCCAACTCCGACCCTACAGGACAAAGCAGAACTGCCCTATGGGTTTCCAAGGCTGTAAATCTTTATAGAACCAGACTGCCATATCATTCTCCCATGGAGCGGCTGGTGGATTCAAACCACTGACCTTTCAGTTAGTAGCTGATGTCTTAAAAACTGCACCACCAGAAGTGATCTACATTGTATCGATTCAATATTCACAATAGCACCACATGTGGGGGAGTGCTACTATTATCATAAACCCCATTTAACAGATGGGGAAACGAAGAACAGAGTGACAGAACTGGGATTATGAACCTAGGCACTCTGGCATTAGAATCCATACCCTTAACTGTACTAAGAATACGTATCGCAATTTATATTGACGTACTTGCAACTTTAGTGCTTTTCTCCCTCACTGATCCATAAAGTCTGTGGGAGCAAGAACTGTGTTCTGAATGGTTCAGAGCTTAGCTTCAAGCACAGTACTCAGATATTTGTTGAGTGAATAAATCGATTATTTAAAAAAAAAATCTGCACTGGGAGGCAGCAAGTTTGGGACTGAATCTCCATATTCCACATAACCTTGGAGAAACAGATTTATCTCTCCCTGACTTGTTTTCCGACTGTGTGAAAGTCCTTCCAGAATCAGGGTGGGAGGATAAATCCAAGTAAAAGAGGTGACAAGCACAACCATTAGGAAAATGGAGTTGAAGCAGGGAGCCAGAGTGCTAGTCTTTAGTTTCCTCCACGAAAAGATGGCACCGTGTGCACCGCATGGGACAAAGGGTTGTCGTTAGGTGCT
This sequence comes from Elephas maximus indicus, assembly GCF_024166365.1. Classification (NCBI taxonomy): domain Eukaryota; kingdom Metazoa; phylum Chordata; class Mammalia; order Proboscidea; family Elephantidae; genus Elephas; species Elephas maximus. The sequence goes on along the minus strand of NC_064837.1, from coordinate 42,988,826 downwards.
GTGGAGTCGGTTCTGGCTCGTAGTGACCCTATGTACAATGGAACAAAACACTGCCCGGTCCTGCGCCATCCCCACAACTGTTGTTCTGTTTAAGCCCATTGTTGCAGCCACTATGTCAATCCATCTCTTTGAGGGTCTTCTTCTTTTTCACTGACCTTCTACTTTACCAAGGATGATGTCTTTCTCCAGGGACTGCTCCCTCTTGATAACATGTCCAAAGCATGGGAGACAAAGTGTGGCCATCCTCGCTTCTAATGAGTATTCTGGCTGTATTTCTAATACAGATTTGTTTGTTCTGCTGGCGATCCACGGTGTATTCAATATTCTTTGCCAACACCATAATTCAAAGGCATCAATTCTTCTTCCATCTTCATTATTCATTGTCCAGTTTCTACATGCATATGAAGTGATTGAAAATGCCATGCTTGGGTCGGGCACACCTTAGTCCTTAAAGTGACATTTTGCTTTTTAACACTTTAAAGAAGTCCTTTGCAGCAGATTTGCCCAGTGCAATGCATCACTTGATTTCTTGAATGCTGCTTCCATGGGCATTGATTGTGGACCCATGTAAAATGAAATTCTTGACAAATTCAATAGTTCTTTCATTTATCATGATGCTGCTTATAGGTCCAGTTGTGAGGATTTTTGTTTTCCTTATGTTGAGGTGTTATCCAGACTGAAGGCTGTGATCTTTGATTTCATCAGAAAGTGCTTCAAGTCCTCTATACTTTCAGCAAGCAAGGTTGTGTCATTTGCATATCGCAGGTTGTTAATGAGTCTTCCTCCAATCCTGATGCTGCGTCCTTCTTCATGTAGTCCAGTTTCTCAGATTATTCGCTCAGCATACAGATAGACTAAATACAGTGAAAGGTTACAATCCTGATGCACACCTTTCCTGATTTTAAACAATGAAATATCCTCTTGTTCTGTTTGAACAACCGCCTCTTGGTCTGTGTACAGGTTCTACATGAGCATAATTAAGTGTTCTGGAATTCCCATTCTTTGCAATGTTATCCATAATTTGTTATGATTCACACAGCCGAAAGTCTTTGCATAGTCAATGAAACACAGGTAAACAAAGGGAGATACTGCCTTTTTCTCCATTTCAGAGAGATGTTGAAGCTTCACGACGTAGGTTCCTATTTCTCACTGTGAACAAGCCCGGGGAAGACCCAGCCCTTGGGTAGGTGATCAAGCAGCCAAGCCTCCAGGGTGCTCAGGCTCGCGGAGGCAAAGGTCTGGGCGGTTCTACTGAACACGGGCCCCTCCCCGGCGGGGCGGAGTCCAGGCCCAGCCCTGGCGGGTCCCGCCCCCAAGCTGACTGAAGCTGGGCCCATCCCCGCCGCCCGGGATTGGGCGCGTCCCCGCGGGCGCGCGCGCTCGCGCGGCATGCTGGGAAGGCGCCCGCGCGGCGGCCATTTTGTCTTATCGGCTCCTCTGTGGAGGAGGCTTTTGGGCCTGAGACCGGGTCGGGGAGCCTGGCGGCAGTGTCGCCGGTGTTTTCTTTTTCGGGTGCCAGGGCTGGTGGGAGCAGCCGCCCGGAAAAAGCACCATGATTTCGGCCGCGCAGCTGTTGGATGAGTTAATGGGCCGGGACCGAAACCTGGCCCCGGACGAGAAGCGCAGCAACGTGCGGTGGGACCACGAGAGCGTAAGTCCCGCGGGCCTTGGGCCTGTGCCCGGGAGCCGTGGGGGAGGGGAGCAGGCGCGGGCTGGGGCCCGGTCCGCGGCGTGATTTGGGGCCGTGGCCGCCGCCGCGGTCCAGTGTGTTTGACCCGCTGGCCCGAGGGAACAGGGAGGATGGCCCGGGAGGGAGGTGTCGGCTCGGATCTGGGGATGGGGGTGATTTGTTGTCGCTTTAGTACCGAGGAAGTCAAAGCGATTCTTTGGCCGAATTGAAAAAGCACCTTGATGGAGGCTGTGAAACGCGGGAAAAGGAGAATATAAGTATTTTATTAGAACTAGAGGTTCCAGAGTTTTCACCTTATTGTGAAATAGGGAAAAGGGTTATTTGGGTTCAGCGTCATATTTAGACAGAAATTTCTGACCAGAATTGGTGGTACAAATCGTGGCAGTATCTTAGTTCAGAAATGGTTCAGCTTCGACGCTTATATGGGGTAATAAACATTTAAAATAGTAATAACTCTTAATAGCGTTTGCCGTGGTGATAGAAATGTAGAGAGCAGTCTGCTCCGATACATTAAGCCTCTTATATAGATGATGGTCTAGGCTTTTTCTTTTACATAAAACTCATTTGACCCCTTTTAACCATATGAGTTTGGGTAAATATCATAACCCCTGGCTTATAGGTAAGAGAGACTTGAGAGGCTCTCCCAAAGTCTCTTGGCAAGTACGTGGCGAAACTAAACCTAATCTTACTTTCCGCGTCCTGTTCACTTTCCACGAGTCTGAAACCGGCTTTCTGCAAATACTGTTACCTGTTTAAGTGTTGGTCTGGTTTCAAACATGCAGTGTAACGTTTGTTTCTTTCCTGAAAGATAGATGTGGAGTTTTGTTTTTACTTTGCTTGCGGTTATCATCAACCAACCTGGTAATTTTAAAGCATCGCTAATCAAAATATAAAAGGTAACAGTTAAGCAAATAACATTAAAAAAAAAGTAGTTGCTTACTCTATTTCAGTTAGGCCTTTGGTCAGAGTAAAATATCTCTTTCGCAGTGTGGGAAAACAAGTTGGTACTAGATCCGTCCTTTAGTACCTGATTCCAAAATAGTTTGAAAGTGTTATAATAAAATTGTGCGGGGCATTTGTCACATTCATTCACATGTCTGTCTTTGACCTCAAGAAATGTGAAGCTTTTTTTTACTTTTGGGTTTTCCCCCCACCTGTCAGGATAGGAACTAAGAGTAACTTTGATGCTTATCCTAACCCTCTTTCCTTTCTAGGCATCTCTTTGTCACCATGAAGTAACTTTTTAAAAAGTTCTCTCCCCCTCCCCACTCAGTAATCTAGGCTTTGCAAAGGTGGCTGGGGGGGGGGGGTGCGTGGGTTTTACAGTTCACCTAGTGTACGAATAGGGCATTTGTATATTTTGAATAGAAAGAGGAAAATGCTTTTGATTGTGCTGCCCAGAACTCTTTGCCCTTGGACAGCATGTGTTGTGAGGAAACTGTTTTTGTGGTAGTATTGCCACAGAAGTAGCAGTTTTTAATATTAGAAATGGTAAGGCTTGGGTGTAGTTAGAATAGGAACTTGGGTTTTTTGTCAGCTAAAATTATAAGAAATCTGCTTCCCGTTCTAAAAGTTTTAGTGCTTCTCACTGATTTCAGTTTTTAGAGCTTGTCAGAATATTTTATGCCTTTAATGACATTGCATTAGTTCTAGATGTGAAAAAATCAGTTACTGGTTTATTTCAGATTCATGTCTGCAGGGAAAAGGTTGGTGGTATTAACAAGGAACAAAGCACATGGCCTCTTCTAAATAAATCAGATTACCGTAGGGTTTAATAAAGCTCGGCAAGCTCATGACATCACTTCCGGGTTATTTGCATATTCTCGTGCTGTTGGCTGTTATTGTAATCCTGGAGGAATGTAACCCAGCACAGGATCTAAGGGTTTCACCATCACCGCATTACATAGGCCTCATGTTTCAGAATAATTTTGCATTTCTCATTTATCTGGAAATTTTTATTTGCCACACGTGCACTTTTCCCAGTAGATAGAAAAAACCATCCCAGCTGGGCGGAGTCCTTTTGTTTTCCTTTGGAATTGTGTGCATTCCAGTCGATTCTGATTCATAGACACCCTGTATGACTTAGTACAACTGCCCCAAAGGCTGTAATCTTTATGAGAGTAGATCATCAGGTCTTTTCTCTTGCAGAGCAGCTGGTGGAATTGGGATAAACAAACACCAAAAAAAAAAAAAAAAAAATCCAACAGTATATTAAAACTCCAGTTGCTGTGGCATTTTTAGATATGTAACAACTGAAATGGAAGCTTCCATAGTGTTCAAAGTAGTCCCTAGATCGTATCTGAATCACCCATGGAATTTGTTTTAAATACAGATGTCTGAACCTCACTCCCACAGGTTCTGATTCTGCTAGTCTGGGGCGGAGGACCCAGAAATCTGTGTTTTTCAGTAGGCTCCTTTTGTGCCTTCTAAAGTTTGTGAACCATTGCTACCTAACCTGCCCTGCTTAGTCTTGGATTTTTTAATTTTGGAGATGTGCACAATTAAATTTTTAATTGGTATTAAGTTGGTGGTAGCTTCTGATACTGTTTTTGCCTCCGTTTTCATGGGTCAGTGATATGTGAACAAGTGGTACTTGGAGAATCTTGGCTTTAAGTGAAGGACGAATCTGTAACGCACATTATCAGCCTTTATTTGTGGTAGTGTGTGTGTAACCACTGACAAGGTTGGATCTGCAGATGCTTTGTTTACTGGGACTGGCGCTTTACTGGTCCTTCCCGTTTCTTTGTGGAGCGCTACCTCTGGGTCTGAGAGAGTAGTTCTCAGCTTCAGCTTTAATATTGTCCCGAGAATTCCTTGCCATCCACCTCACCTGTGTTTGTATTTTGGATTTGCTTCAGATTAGTGATATTTTTGCACTGAGCTCGTTATGTCTGCGCTGCATTGGTAACCCCCAACGACAGCAGTAACCAGGAGAGCATGTGACTGTAACTACCTAGTGTAAGTACTTTTCACGGGGGTCCATATAGGAAGATTTCACTGTTTTGCCAGAGAAGATACTAGAAACTACACTACTAGGAAGGAGCCCTGGTGGCCCAGTGGTTAAAGCACTCAGCTGCCAGCAGAAAGGTTGGTGGTTCAAACCCACCAGCCTCTCAGTGAGGGAAAGATATGGCAGTCTGCTTCCATAAAGACGTACAACCTTGGAAACTCTGTGGGGCAGTCCTCTATCCTAGAGGGTCACTGTGAGTCAGAATCAACTCTATGGCAGTGGGTTTGGTTTTCTGTTTGTTTGTTTAATGCTACTAGAACAGTTAAGATTGTTTTAAAAATGTTACGTTTCATCAGACTTGATTTCCTCACAAGGGAAGAAGGTAGCTTAAGCTAATAGCGTTGACTTTTTAAATTAATAGTGTGTTATTTGTTTTATGAAATGTGTTAATTTCCCCATCATTTCCTCCCAGTGAGTTGGGGAAAATTCCTGTATACATTTATTTAACAAAAATGTATTATTCTTATGGTATATGCAACAGAATAGTTTAGATACAGCATTTGGCCTTAGGGAGCCATTGGTCTGGTGGTGGATATGAAGGAGTAAATGTGCATTCCTAACGCAATGTGATACGTGCCATGATGGGGGAAAATACAGGGTACAGAAAGCATACACGAGAGGGACACCTAACCCAGGCTGGGATACTCAGAGAAAGTGAGTGACTCAGGTCACTCTCAGACAAAGTAAATGACTCCTGCATCAGCAAAAAACCCCAAACCCGTTAATTGTCAAGTTGATTAAAAACATTACAAGGTCTACCCCGAAGTGCAGTGCTATCATTGATAGGATAATATCCATATGTCTACAAGGAAGACCCATTGATACGATTATTCTTAAAATTTACGCACCAACCACTAAGGCCAAAGATGAAGAAATTGAAGATTTTTACCAACTTCTGCAGGATTGGTAGTTGGAAAATACGGCCTCGGTGATAGAAATGACTCTGGAGAGCACATAATAGAATTTTGAAAGACCAGCGACTTCTTCATTACAAATACGTTTTTTCAACATAAACAATGACTATATACGTGGACCTTGCCAGGTGGAATACACAAGAATCAAATTGACTGCATCTGTGGAAAGAGACAATGGAAAAGCTCAATATCATCAGTCAGAACAAGGCCAGGGGCCGACTGTGGAACAGACCATCGGTTGCTCAACTTGAGGTAGTAGAAAATTAGAACAAGTCTGCAACAGCCAAAGTATGACCATGAGTATATTCCACTGGAATTTAGAGACTATCTCAAGGATAGATTTGACGCATTGAACACTAATGACCAGATCAGTTGTGGAATGGCATCAAGGACATCGTACATGAAGAAAGCAAGGTCATTAAAGAGACGAGAAAGAAAGAAAAGACCAAAATGGGTGTCAGAAGAGACTGAAAGTTGCTCTTGAACATAAAGTAGCTAAAGCAGAAGGAAGAAACGATCAGGTAAAAGAGCTGAACAGAAGATTTTAAAGGGTGGCACAAGAAGACAGTAAAGTATTCTAATGAAGTTTGCAAAGACCTGGAGATAGAAAACCAAAAGGGAAGAACATGCTCGGCATTTATCAAGCTGAAAGAACTAAAGAAAAAATTCAAGCCTCGAGTTGCAGTATTGAAGGATTCAACGGAAAATATTAAATGATGCAGGAAGCATCAAGAAGATGAAAGGAATACACCGAGTCACTGTACCAGAAAGAATTGGTAGGCATCCAGCCATTTCAGGAGGTAGCGTATGACCAAGAACTGATGGTACTGAAGGAAGTGGTCCAAACTGCACTGAAGGCATTGGTGAAAAACAAGCCTTCAGGAATTGACTGAACACCAACTGAGATGTTTCAACAAATGAAGACAGCTATGTGGCCAGTCGACTGGAAGAGATCCATATTTGTACCCATTCCAAAGAAAGGAGATCCAGCAGAATGGGGAAATTATTGAACGGTATCATTAATAACACACATGAGTAAAATTTTGCATTCAAAACTGATTACACAGCAGTACATCAGCAGGGAACTGCCAGAAATTCAGGCCAGATTCAGAAGAGGACATGAAACAGGATATCATTACTGATGTCAGATGTATCATGGCTGAAAGCAGAGACTACAGAAAGATGTTTACCTGTGTTTTATTGACTATGCAGAGGCATTCGCCTGTGTGAATCATAACAAATTATAGATAACATTGTGAAGAATGGGAATTCTGGAACACTTAATTGTGCTTAGGAGGAACCTGTACTTAGACCAAGAGGCAGTCGATGGAACAGAACAAGAGGATACTGTGTGCTTTAAAGTCAAGAAAGGTGTGTGTCAGGATTGTATCCTTTCACCATACTGAATTCAGTCTGTATGCGGAGCAAATAATCCGAGAAGCTAGACTACATGAAGAAGAACCCAGCATAAGCAAATGATACAACCTTGCTGGCTGAAAGTGAAGAGGTCTTGAAGCACTTACTGATGAAATCAAAGACCACAGCCTTCAGTATGGATTACACTGCAACATAAAATGGGAATCTCACAACTGGACCAGTAAGCAACGTCATGATAAATGGAGAAGATATTGAAGTTGTAAAGGATTTAATTTTTCTTGGATGCATAATCAAGGCCCACAAAAGCAGCGGTCAAGAAATCAAACGATACGTTACATTGGGCAAATCTGCTGTAAAAGACCTCTTTGAAGTGTTAAAAAGCAAAGATGTCACTTTAAGGACTAAGGTGTGCCTGACCCAAGCCATGGTGTTTTCAGTTGCCTCATATGTGTGATAAAGCTGGACAGTGAATAATGAAGACCGAAGAAGAATTGATGCCTTTGAATTGTGGTGTTGGTGAAGAATATTGAATAATACCACAGACTGCCAGAAGAGCAAACATCTGTCTTGGAAGAAGTACAGCCAGAATGCTCATTAGAAGCAAGGATGGTAAAAGTTTGTCTCACATACTTTGGACATGTTTTCAGGAGGGACCAGTCCCTGGAAAAGGACATTATGCTTGGTAAAATAGAGGGTTGGTGAGAGAGAGGAAGACACAGTGGCTGCAACAATGGGCTAAAACATAGCAACGATTGTGAGGATGGCACAGGACTGGGGCAGTGTTTTGTTCTGTAGTACCTGGGGTCACTGTGAGTCAGAAATAACTCGGCACCTGACGACAACAACAAATCTTTACAGAAGCAGACTGCCACATCTTTCTCCTGTGGAGTGGCTGGTGGATTCAAACCAGCAACCTTTTGGGTTATCAGCAGAGCTCGCTTATCCACTGCACCACGAGGGCTCCTTGACCCTTGCATACTGGAACCTAAAGACATAGTGGGAATTGGAATGAGGGAGGGGAGAAGACAAGTGTTACTTGCCTGGAGAAATTATAAAGAGTGTTAGAGTTGGAGTCCTTGTTTGTTTTTTGTTTGGGGGCAGTGTAGATAGATGGACAGGACCCTGGTTTTGAATGGTATTTGTAAATAAGCCTTATTGAAAGTTTGAATTTCTTTACATTGGGAAACAGTTGAAGGCTTTTTAAGGAGGAGAGAGGTTAGATATCTAGCTGCTGTAGATAATTGAAATTGTACCAAAAGTTCGTGTAGGCGGTAAATAGAGGAGAGCACGAGCATGAATGAAAAGATGTATATGTAAACAAATTAAATGCATGGGAATGAATTACTATAGAAAGCGTAATCATGTTAGAAAGTGTAATCATGGTATAGATGAAACATTAAAGCAATATGTCATTAGGAGCTCAATCTTTTTTGTTTATAAATTCTTTTATTAAGAAATACATGGCGTCTTTTGAGTTCATCTTTTTAAAAAATCAAATTTAGTTCTTTTAGGTAAAAATAAAACATTCGATACTGGCTTATCATAATGAGAATTAAACTATTAATGGGGAAAGTTACTATAAACTACTAAAGTTGTTCTTTGTTTTCATCAGTAAAATTTTCAGGTATTCCTGGATTTTAAATTAACAAATGTATATGACTATTGAAGGATTATAATAATACTTTGTTTGTAACCATTCCAAAATGTACGGTAATTGGGCTGGCTATTTATAATGTTTTGTTAAAGTCCCTGTCATGAAATATCAGATTGTTGCGAACATGATGAATGAAAAATCTCAGTATTTCCACTACCATATGTATTGAATAGATACATTGTCTTTAAAACTTGTGTATGAAATGGAATTTTATATTTAGTAGAGCCATCTCGAACCTGTCCAAGGTTGTTAATAACTAGTAATACCAAAAGAAGCTGTTGATGGCGTTCTTACAGCATATAGGATTTTAGCTAAGGTTCTATGTTTGTGCAAGTCTATAAAGACACTTACATGTGACTTAATGATTTGAAGGCTTTGTTGAGTCACATAAGTTAGTTGACCTGAATGTCAGGGCAAGAAACAGCTGGATAGACAGACATTCAACTGATTTTGGGAATGTATTTCAACAAAAATAATGCAGAGAGTATTGATGATGTTTGATTAGCCCAAAGGAGAATTATATTGCTTACTGTTGAATTCAGGTAGGTATAGAAAGATAAAAATAAAATAATCTTAGTTTGTTTTTGTGAGAGGAAGAGGTCAGAATTGAGAGTGCCTGTGTTGGAGTCGGAATCGACTCGAGGGCTCTGGGTTTGGTTTGGTTTTTGTATGTTGGAAGAGGAAACCCTGGTAGCATAGTGGTTAAGAGCTGCGGCTGCTGACCAAAAGGTTGGCAGTTTGAATCCACCAGGCACTTGTTGGAAATCGTATAGGGCGGTTCTACTCTTAACGTATAGAGTTGCTATGAGTCGGAATTGACTCCATGGCAGCGGGTTTGGTTTTTTTTTGTGTGTGTGTGTGTGTGTTTTGGAAGAAATGAATGCTTTAAAAAAGGACAGTTTTTGTTAAAGTGTAAGTCTTAGCATTTCCCTATTGAGCACTTTATGCTTACATTACCCCTGCATGTATCTAAGTCTTTCTTGTGTTAAATGCTGTCTCATATAAAGATTGATTCCATTAACATGTTAGGAACTTGATTTTACTAGTTTCCCCTATGAGTTTAGAACCATTAAAATGTTTTTTATATGGAAGTAAATATTCTTGCTGTAAAAGATGCAAATTTAACATAGAGGGTAAAAAGTGAAAGTCCTTTCCTCCTCTCATCACCAAATCCTCCCCCAAAACAGTTTTTAATAATTGATACGTGTTTTCTCATCTCCTAATAATTTATAGACGTATACACATTTATATATTTTTAAACAACTTTTTCATATATAGGAAACGCTGGTGGCATAGTGGTTACGAGCTATGGGTGCTAACCAAAAGGTCGGCAGCTGGAATCCACCAGGCACTCCTTGGAAACCCTGTGAAGGCAGTTTTACTCTGTCCCATAGGGTTGCTGTGAGTCGGAATCCACTCATTGGCAATAGGTTTGGTTTTTATATACACAAAGACACACACACACATTGTGGGAATCTTTCCTTGTTAGTACATAAGAACTGACCATAATTTAACTGTTTCCTGGTGGATGTATGGATTGTCTAATATTTTGCCATTGCCAACCAAACTGCAGTGAACATCTTAGTATGTGTATCTCTGATCGATTTGTAGGGTAAATTCTAGAAAGATAATGACATGGTTAAAAGAATGAACCTTTTATATTTTCATGGTTGCTGCCAAATTGTCCCGTTATTCTTCTGGTGTTGTTGAAAGTGCCATATTTCCAGCATGGCATTTAACGCGAGATACGGCTTTAATTTTTGACAATCTGTTAAATAATAGTGGGATCCACGGAACCGACGTTAATAGTCTGAAAGTATAGGTGTACACAGTGAAAATAGTCTACTATTTGTCCATCCTTTCTCCTCCAAGTAAGACAGCCTCAGATTTTTTTCAAAATTGAATATTAGCATTGGTATTTTATTGCAATACATTTAAAGCGAATGCAAAGTTTAATAAATTAGACTTTAATAACTAGAAAAAACATTTCATATGAAAATTGAAAATTTAGACAGAATTTGAAAAAAACCCATTCAAGTGCAGTCTTTTTTAATAAACAAATTTATTTGTAAGAACTGTTTAAGTTGCAAAGAATAATCTTTAAAATTTTAAAGTATTAGAAGAACTTCAAAAGGAAAAGTTAATAATAGTACAGAGATACTAAGATATAAGGGTGTAACCAGGTAGTATTGACATAAACGAAATGTGTTGTTTATTAACTTAATTCTTGTGGCCTTTTATAAGAAAGAACTTTTAAATGAAAATACTGAGCCCCATTGCTTCAAATGAGTGTTTGTGATTTAGGAGCCCTTGTGGCATAGTGGTTAAGTGCTTGGCTGCTAACTAAAAGGTCAGCAGTTCAAATTCACCAGCTACTCCTTGGAAACCCTACAGGGGCAGTTCTGCTCTGTTCTATAGGGTCGCTATGTGTTGGAATTTACTCAGTGGCAATAGGTTTGGGTTTTTTTGTTTGTTTAACAAATGAAATTATTCTTATACTTACTAGACTGAAAGATGCAGACATCAAAGAAATGAGTAAATAATTATTTGGCATCCGTTTCTAATATAGTTTTAAAACTGAACACTTAAAAAATCTAAGTCCCTTTGTTTTTCTTCACTAGGTTTGTAAATATTATCTCTGTGGTTTTTGTCCTGCGGAATTGTTCACAAATACACGCTCTGATCTTGGTAAGTGAATTTTCTGTGTGATTTTCATCAAACTTATGACTTGTAGGTTTTCCCCCTCTGTGTGTGCGCGCGTGTGCGTGTGTGTGTATATATGTGTGCCCTGGTGGTGTAGTGGTTAAAAGCTTGGCTGCTAACCAAAAGGTTAGCAGTTTGAATACTTGAATCCACCAGCTGTTCCTTGCCCTGTGGGTTCCTGTAGTATTCCTGTGAGTGAAATCGACTCGACGGCAATGAGTTTGGTTTGATTTGGTTTACATATGTATATTTTAATATTTTATTGTGCTTTAGGTGAAGGTTTACAGAGCAAAATAGTTTCCCGTTCAACAGTTTGTACACAGAATGTGCCAAGACATTGGTCACAGTCCCCTCAGTGTGTCAGCACTCTCCCCATTTCTGCCCGGGGTTCCCCGTTACCTTTAGTCTGGTTTTCCTACCCCTTCCTACCTTCTTATCTTTGCTTTTGGGCAGATTATGCTCTTATGGTCTCACATATTGAACTGTTCTAAGGAGCTGTTGCCTTTCAGGTGTTATTGTTTATTTTGTAAACCTATCTATTGTTTGGCTGAAAGGTAGTTTCTAGGTATGGCTTCAGTTCCACAGTAAAAGGGTGTCTTAGGGCCACAGTCTCAGAGATTCCTCCAGTCTCTTTCAGACCAGTAAGCCTGGTCTTTTTTATGTATTTGATTTTTGTTCTACATTTTTCACCTGCTCTGCCTGGGATACTCTATTGTGATCCTAGTTAGAGTGGTTGTGATTTGTTTTTTAACTGGTTCTTTGTAATTCTGAAAATATGTATATATATATTTTCCCCTAAGGTTTGCTGATAATTTGCTACTTGGCTTAGATTTTTGAATGTATTAATAAATATCAGTCTGATTAAACATGGTGACTTAATTAAACATACATGTTTATTTCCACTCCCTCCCAAAACCCCACTAAAATGAAAATTTAAAAAACAAAAAAGGTATAAATGGAAGAGGAGATAACATTAAGATGTCAACAAATTTTTGGAAGATGACAAATGGATGGAGGAGTAACAGCAAACTCAACAGAGCAGAGAAACCTGTGCTCTAAAATCCTGCAGAAGGGGATACTAAACAGAAGCGAGTGTTTGATCAGCAGAACCCTGGACAGGCTCAGAATTTGGAGGCACCAGGTACCATAGAAGGCAGGGTTGAGTTATGGGGCTGAAAAAAAAGAGATATTTGTCTAGTTTAGGGTTTTACTTGACACTGTTGACATACAGGGCTGGATAATTCTTTGTTGTGGGGAGCTGTCCTGTGCATTATAGGATGTTTAGTAGCATCCCTGGCCTCTGCGCACTAGATGCCAGTAGCACCCCCCAGTTGTGATGACCAAAAATTTTCCAGATGTTGCCAAATGTACCTTGGAGAGCCACTAGTCTAGTTGGTCAGACTCCCAGGACGTGTGCATCTAGTGATCCTACCTCTCAAACACCATATACTTTACTGGAGAACAGGCGGTTATTTTTTGAGGAATTGGACTAGAGAGGCTAGTTCATCTGAACTACAGAATACAAACTATAATTTGAGTATTTTCTCAGTTCTCCCAAGGGTGGTATCTAACTAGTACCATTCTGAATGCATAAGAGATAAGTTAATTATGCACAGTGCTTGTCTTAATACATCAGGGGCACATGAGAAGAGTCTAGATACTGGGATTCCGCACAGGGCAGTAGTGTGTAGGAAATGAGGCTGTAAAAGAGATAAAATGAGTCTGTATTCTTAATAGTGGGGTTCTCCTGTCCCCTTCCTCTGCCCTGTTCCTAGAAGGCTACAGCCAGATGTTTTTCCCCAGGCAGAAGAAATGAGGATTCTTCTCTAGAGAAAGTGAACAAACAGTTCCAGAGAATGATCCACAGGTACTGACCCTTGGGAATCTCCTAAAAGAAAGCCTTACTGCCTCGTTTTCCTGTGGTAAAGCCCATCAGCTGACAAACACTGCCTGTGTATACCAACTTCCTGTCAGATCTTAGATGTGTCTTTTAAAAATCAATTGACAGCCAAGGAATGCCAGCCAGCCATTTCAAGAAAACCTTCAACATGAAAGATAACCAAAACCAACAGAAAAAAAGAATTTAGTGAAATTAGACATAATGTGGAAAGCAGAAGAAAAAAATTTTAAGTCTTAACTAAATTTAATATCCTGAGAGAGATAAGGGAACTTTTAAGAAACTAAAAAAGAACTCTTAGAAATTAGAACTAGAGAAATCTGAAATAAAATCAGTGGAAAGATGTGAAAATAAAATCAAGGAAATTTGCAGAAAGTTGATGATAGGACAGAAAAGATTAAAATTAAAAAATGAGAGGCTTGGTCCAGGATCTCTAATACCTGATTGAGTTCCAGGTGGAGATGACAGAAGGGAGGAAAATTATCAAAGAAATGCCGTAAAAAAAATACTTTGTAGACTGAAAGGCACCAGTCTCTAAATAGAGTGGATCTTTCAAATGCTCAGTACAGTGAGTGAAAAAAGAGCAATACAAAGGCACACAATTGTGAAATTTCAGGTTACCATGGATAAAGGTAGGGGGTAGATCATAGGATTATAAATCAGAATGGCTTCGGACTTGTCAGTAGCAACAGTGGAAGCTTGGAGACATTGGAGAAATACCCTCAGGGTTCTGGGTGAAAATACAGAGATTTTTACCTAGGTTATATATGTAGCCAGACATCAGTGTGTGAGGTTGAAAAAGACATTTTCAGACATGCAAGGTTTCAACATGGGCCTTTTCTCAGGAAACTCCACCAAACCACAGGCATAAACCAAGAAGGAGAAAAACGAGCTCCAGCAAACTGCATCCAGTACGGAGCAGAAAAGGCATTTCTCAGGATGATGACTGTATTGCAAGCTTAGAAAATAAGTAGCCCAAATTTAAAGGAGGACAGAAACTTCATGCAAAATGATTATCTGAAATATTTTGAGTCTAAAGACAAATTAGTATTAATTTTTATAGCTGAGTTGTGGTGGTTCAGAAGAATTTGCAAGTAGTTACATAGAAAATGAAAAAAATAAGGGAAATATTCCAAGAAAAGTATGAAGTGTATTAGAATTGTCATAGTGTACTTTTTGTTTCACTGGTCAGTGAAAAGTAACTTGCTTAGTCAAAATATAAACACTGAATATTGATTTAAGCTAAAATTCTGCTGTCTAAGATTGTAAGAAAAAGCAAAATAAACCTAGAATTTAGAAATACAGAGGTAAATTCCAGAACAAACAGCCAAAAGAGTTGAAATTATCACTTTTAATCTCGTAGTATTTGATTTCATATGCAGGAGCTTGAAATAAATTAATTAATAAAATGTCAGCAGTAGCTCAAACCAGTGATCTACCCACATCACAGTGTTCTTTGATGGCATTAAGGAACAGTTTTCTCTTTTCTTCCTCTTTTTCTTTTACCATAACAACGATTGTGAGGATGACGCAGGACTGGGCAGTTTTTTGTTCTGTTATACATAGGGTCACTGTGAGTTGAAACCAACTCAACAGCACCTAACATCAACAACTTACTGTATAGTTGCTCTTCATTATAATGATCTTGAAGACTGAGGAGACCGATTTTCACGTGCTTGCCTGGGCGCATTGCTTCACTATTTAGTAATAATTTAGGTGTCTACAGACTACTCAGTGGTAAAATGGATCTTTTTTCATTTTTAAAAAGAAAAAAATGTATTTTTTTTTTTTGGCAAGAGAAAAGCTGTTAATACCATAAATACTGTATATATTCATATTTCTGATCCTTTCTCTTCCAGGTCCATGTGAAAAAATTCATGATGAAAATTTACGAAAACAGTAAGTTGTTGCTTTTTTATTTTGTCATTTGGTTAAAAAGGGATAAAGATTGAAAAAATAACAATTATGAAATGAATGCTAGAGATCCTATCCACTGGCTAGGGCCCCAGTTTTATAGCTAAGTCTTGTCCGTGGTTTAGGGTCACAGATCCAGTATAGTAGTAGAGCTGATATTCAAGCCCTTAGATCTGTCTGATTATAAAATCTGTGTTCTTAACCAAACATAATGCCATACTAGGATGAAGGCCAGCCAGAAGTACACTTTATATATAACTGGTTTACTCTTCAGCTGAAAATTGAGACTAGTTAAGATAGAATATATGAGTTATAATGTTTATTTATTCTCATTTTTATCAGGTATGAGAAGAGTTCTCGTTTTATGAAAGTTGGCTATGAGAGAGATTTTCTGCGATACTTACAGAGCTTACTTGCAGAAGTAGAACGTAGAATTAGACGAGGCCATGCTCGTTTGGCACTGTCTCAAAACCAGCAGTCCTCTGGGGTAAGTATGAAATGAAATGACTATATAGGCTTTTGTGAAGTGTTCTTGTTCTCTAAAGACCCAGAGACATCCCATATATTTTGAGATTTGTCTTCTTTATTCATTACTTTGTGTTCTAGAATTTTTAAAATGCATTTTTTTCAGTCTTCTTTAGTAATCGTAAGATTTTACTCTTAAATATTAGTAGCTAATGAAATAATTAACAGCAGTTAAAGAAAAATGAGTTATTAAACTTATGAGTAAACATTTTAATTATTAGATACAAATAGGATATGTGAGATTTCGAATATTTATCTTTGTTTTTACTTGTTGATAACACATTTCGTTGTCTTCAATAGGCAGCTGGCCCAACAGGGAAAAATGAAGAAAAAATCCAGGTTCTAACAGACAAAATTGATGTACTCCTGCAGCAGGTGAGAGTTATATGCATTAATGTTAGAAACTGCTTGAAGAGACACTTAACCAAAGAATACAAGGATGGCAAATAAATTTGAAAAGATGCTCAACATTGCTATTCATTAGAGAAATAAAAATTAAAACCACAGTGAGATACCAATTCTACACCTAGTAGAACGGCAATAATTAAAGAGTGTCCATACCAAGTATTGGTGAGGATGTGGGTCAACTGGAACTATTGTCACAACTGGTGGGAATGTAAAATGGTGTAACCACTTTGGAAAGAAGTTTGTCTGTCTCTTTAAAAGTTAAAAATTACCACCGGCCATTCCAGTCCTAGGTATTTACTAGAGAAAAATGAAAACATACATCTATATAAATAATTGTGTATCAGTGTTCGTAGCTACTTTATTTATGGGGGCGGGGGGGGGGGTGGGGAGACGACCAAACTGGAAGCAACCCAAATGTCTGTCAACCATGAATGAATAAACAAATTGTGGTATACACATGCAATACCACAGTACTGAATGAAGGAATACAAACTGTAGTATTCCATTTATAGAAAATGCAAACTGTAGTGACAGAAAGCAAGTCAATGGTTGCCTGGGGTTGGGGGCAGTACTACACAGGGGTATGAGGAAACTTTTTAGGGTGATGGATGTGTTTGTTGTCTAGATGATGGTGATGTCATGGGTTTAGGCATATGTCAAAACTTACCAGACTGCACATAAAAAATACGCAGCATATTGCATGTCAGTTTTACTTTAGTAAAGCTGTGTAACATGAAAAGGGTAATTAAACCCAGAGGTGCTTCAGAAAACAAAACCTACCAAACAAAATCTCAGAACAACCATTACATGCTGGTGAAGGTTGGGAAATAAAATACCTGGGATAATTTGGTTAGAAAGGAGTTTTGACTGCTCTTTTTTTCTCCCTAGATTGAAGAACTAGGATCTGAGGGAAAGGTAGAAGAAGCCCAGGGAATGATGAAATTAGTTGAACAGTTAAAAGAAGAGAGAGAATTACTTAGATCCACAACCTCGGTGAGTACCAGTCTCATTTAAATTTCACAGCCTATTCACTGAGAGTTACTTGGAGCCTGTTACAATGCAAGAACCTTTGGAAACAATTTCCTAATGCCCTTAATCAAGAGTCAGTAAATATTTTAGGTTTGAAGGCCACAAGGTCCCTGGCAGCTACTAAGTTCTACTGTTGTATCATGGCAGCCATGGACAATACCTAAAGAAAAAGGTGTGGCTGTATTTCAGGAAAACTTTCTTTACAAAAACAGGCCTCTGGCTGCTGGTTTGCCAGCCCCTCCCTTAAATCATAGGTATTCATTGAGCCTTTTTTCCCCCCCTACAATAAATTACTTAGCACATATTTACTTTAGTTCAAAGTTGGTACACTCTGAAAATATCTTCTACCTTAACTGTTTTAATCAGATAATATAATATATGCATTTTGGATATTGATGGTAGAATAAGATTGGTCATTGGTCCCCAGATATTGAATAGCATATGTTAAGATTATGCTTAATAAGTTCAGCTATGTATTGATTTTTTAAAATGATATGGAGGCCACACTTTTAGCCTGTTGGTCGTAAGCAAGAAATGAATTCAGGCCGAAATAGATAGCTTTCTGAAAGAAGCCTGTCCTAAATATTAAGTCCTTCTTGGGGATTTGTTCTCTTTTTCTCAGATATTCTTATAATAACCAACTTATTGTTTCAGACAATTGAAAGTTTTGCTGCCCAAGAAAAACAAATGGAAGTTTGTGAAGTGTGTGGAGCCTTTTTGATAGTAGGAGATGCACAGTCCCGGGTAGATGATCATTTGATGGGAAAACAACACATGGGCTATGCCAAAATTAAAGCTACTGTAGAAGAATTAAAAGTAAGTTTCCTCTAACACACTACAGCTAAAAATTTGTCACATGGGGATGGAAACCTCTCATTGATACTTTGCTGATGTAATTATTTGAAGCAACGATAATTCCTGGCACAGTACTTCATTTTCTTCAGTCTCAAGTGCCAGCAATTGGGGAAAAAGAATGTTGCTGAGAAGATTTAGACAAGTAATGATGAGTTTGTATACATACTTGGTGTTGGAATTTCTACATCCTCCTTTCATGGCGGAAAATTACATAAGTTGGTACAGATTGCCTCACTTATAGATGACCTTTGTTTGACAGTATCTTTGAGATTATAGTTGTATAAAAATCCAACTTGATTTCCTTAGGAAAAGTTAAGAAAAAGAACCGAAGATCCTGATCGTGATGAGCGTTTAAAAAAGGAGAAGCAAGAACGAGAAGAGAGAGAGAAAGAGCGGGAGAGAGAAAGGGAAGAAAGAGAAAGGAAAAGACGAAGAGAAGAGGAAGAAAGAGAAAAAGAAAGGGCTCGTGACAGAGAAAGAAGAAAGAGAAGTCGTTCCCGAAGTCGGCACTCAAGCAGAACTTCTGACCGAAGATGCAGCAGATCGCGGGACCACAAGAGATCACGAAGTCGAGAAAGAAGGCGAAGCAGGTGTGTGAAAATTTAACAGTGCCTGGCACGTAGCGAGTGCACAGCACACGGTAGTCGTAATTATTAGTGTTATTCCTCGGGATTGAAACTCTTACATGGAGGTAAATATATTAGCATGGATTATGAGGATATGATGAGTGAGGCAGTGAATGAAGTCTGTCTTCAGAGCAGCTTCTTTGCTCTTTCACCAGTCTAAGGAGGTTTGACACAGCTTTGTTAGGGAAGGCAGTATACCAGGCAGTTGAAAGCTCAAGTGTTACTCTTCTCACTGGTTCTAAGATGACTTTTAAATTATAAATTATTTTGAGTAAGGTAACCTACTTTTGGTGTAACAATATCAAGCATAATATAAGATCGAAAATGTGTAACTAATTATTTTAAAGTATGAAAACGCAAATTTAACTTTAATGCTTAATTAAGGTTGTGGTGAAAGAAGAGTCTTAAAAGCACGATGATAACTATATTAGCACAATTTTAGATAAATTGAATTTAAGGAATTTCAATTTTCAGTTCTTGAAAATCTAATTCTTAGTTATTGAAAGTCTTAAATTCTTAAGAATTGAAAATATAAATATGTTGTACAAGTAGATTCTATTCATTTGCCTCTTAAGTTTTGCTTAATCTTATTTTGTAAACATTATATAATTCTTCAAGGCTTTTTTTCATTGTAATACGAGCTGAAGTTGTTTTTCTTTTGTTTTAAATTATTAAGAAGTAGAGATCGACGAAGAAGCAGAAGCCATGATAGATCAGAAAGAAAACATAGATCTCGTAGTCGAGATCGAAGAAGATCAAAAAGCCGGGATCGAAAGTCATATAAGCACAGAAGCAAAAGTCGGGACAGAGAACAAGATAGGAAATCCAAGGAGAAAGGTTAGTTTACGTGATAATTCATTGAGAGACTGTGTTTTCATACTCTTGTCTCCTCATTCAGTTTTTTCTGTCATGGGCAAAGTTCTGTTTCCTTTTAGACCCCTTCAAGCAACACTCCTCTTCCATCATTTAGCAGGAGACAAGCATTCTTCCCCCCTCTCCTGCTCTTATTTGTGAGAATGACAGTTGATTTGCTATTTTCTTAGACTACTTTAAAACCACATCCTTCAGTTGGTAACCTGAAGGTTTATCAAATAGATTCTTTCAAGTATTGCATTACTTTCAGGGTTATTGGATCCATGGTGGCACAGTGGTGAAAGAGCTTGGCTACTAACCAAAAGGTTAGCAGTTCAAATCCACCAGCTTCACCTTGAAAACCATAGGGGACAGTTGTACTCTGTCCCCTAGGGTTGCTATGAGTTGGAATTGACTCGATGGCAGTGAGCTTCCCCCTGCCCCCCAGGGTTATTAGGTTGTAGAATATTATTACCTTGGCTACTGGATACATTTTTTTTTTTTTAATCAGTAGCTGTGTTCCATAATATGTCTTACAAAGTAAATGTACGTTGTTACATTGATCCTCAAGTATAGCATGCATTTAATTCAGTAATTAACTTCTAAGTTGCTAGAAGTCGAATACCTTCCATGTGTCTCAGCCATGTTTCCTGTTGAATCAACAGGCTCATCCCCCTCGTTTTCCTTTGGGTTCTCTGGCATCCTAGTAGTTGGTTTACTGTGCTGTTAGCGCTGTTAGTGCGCTTTTTCAGTTTTTCCTTAGCATGTTTTTGCAAGGGTGCCCTCACCTTTTAACTTTCCTTAGCCTTTTTTGAAAAATACTGTAATTCTTTTAATCATTAGGGTCTCCTTTCAGCATTTTCATCAGATTCGTTTAGCATCTGTCTTTTTATATAGACTGGGCTGTTCTGCATTGCTTGGTTTTTAGGAATGAAATAAAGGGCCTATTTCTAATTTTCTTGGCTCTGCTTGTTCCATCCCGTCCTACCTGTCTGTGTCCATGTGTGATCACCAACATAATAAAAGTGCCGTTGTTCGAGTTTATTAAACTTGTCTTTTATATGGTGTTCCGTATCTTTTTTTGTAGAACTATCTTAGTGCCTCAGATTTTTCCTAGACTGAGTTGGAGAACTACAGCATAAACAGTAGACATATTTTTTGGTTTTCTGCTTTGATTTTTCCCTAAATAAATGTACCTTCTCTTTGAAAAATATATATTTTTTAAACATATATTGGCCTTTTTACAACATGGAGCAAATGGAAACTAGGATGATTTTTCAAAAACTTACTGTCACAAGCTTTAATATTTGCCAAGTAAGTTCAGGAATTGCTATAAAGAGAGCTGATTTTACATTAGTTTTAAGGAAGTTTCACCTAATCTTTTTTGCAGGATTTTCTGTATCTTTGAGGTGAAGGGTCAGCAGCTCTCAAGAGCCGGATACGAATGTCGGGAAATCAAATTAATGACTTCTGCTTTGAGAAATTTTTTAATCCCATAACCCTGGTGGTTACTTCAGTTGCTATTTTCTGTATCATCACTCTGTCACTAAAATAGTTGAGTTGGTTCTTATGGAAAAAGGCTTGATAGCCTTTGTAGTGATCTGAAACCAAAGTTGAGGAGTAAATGGCACTGGCCTGACTAAAAACCAGCACATTTGTGTAATTTTGGGACAGAGCAAAAGTATTTACCTGTAATCCTGTTGATTATAATGATGGCATCACAGAACTGAATAAAATTTTTGTTTATGCAAGATAAGCAGAGTTGTGTTTAAACAGTACACGTGAATGAACAGGGATTTTCTGGTGAAATTTGGAGGAAGGAGAGAAGACTTTGACACACAAAACTCTGTCAAGCTCATCTTGAAAGATTGTGTATGCCATTATAGATTTAAGCTTTGAAATCTCTCTTAGAAGTGATGCAATTTATTGGGCTTTGAAAATGCCACGTAGCCATTCAGGTAGTTCTAAGTATATAAGTGATCGAAGGTCTGGATGTTTGGGGCCAGATATGAGCAGTAGCAGGTATTTGATAATGGCAAATGAGTAAGCAAATCTTCTACTCCAGGTGCTATGATGGAAACAGTATATCTAATCCATAAATGAAAAGTGGTTTCTCACATCAAACCCTTTCTTACCACAAGCCACTGTAGAGTGCTCTCTTTGTCAAGAGAGTTTCCATTTTTTGTCCATAGCCCTAAAATCCACGACACATTGTGGATGTCCTTAGGACTATTAAGATCTACCATATTTACATAGGGCAGAAGATAAGATTATTGGACTGACTACTAGTCCTCTACGGGACAACAAGACGACTCTTCCACATTGAAGCCACCTGTGTACCGAAGACGCCCATAAGGCAGAAAGGGAGGACTTTCCCACAAGGTTAGTTAGAGCACACGCTACTGGCGCAGGTCCCACAAGTGGGACAGACATGAAGCAAGCCCTGTAGTTAGCTACCTGAACATTGCCTTGTGCTTTTTGCAGGTGTTAAGGACTGGATCTGCCCTTCACATAAGACCTTCAGTTCTTATAGTCTTTGAGTGGGTGCCCCTCCTAAGCCATGTTTTGTTTTCGTTTCCATTCCTCTCCCAGTTATTTGGTGTTGTATCTTAATAACTTTGTCCAGAATCTGCATAGAGGGTTCTCCTTCTTTTAAAACATCTTTGTCTTATGAACTACTCTGCAAACCAGCTATTCTTAGTTTTAAGGGGAAAAATAATTTTTCTAGAAGTTTGTACCTTGTTTTAGCTTTTTCAGTACAAATCATTTGTTAGAGCAATACTTGGAATTGAAAAAGCTAGAATATTCTTGCTTTGTGTACCACTTTTTCCTCTAGCCAGAGATTTTACCCTTACAGAGAAAAAAAGTTGAATTTTACTTTTTTCATCTTTTTATTTGCAGCTGAGTTGAATTTTAATTTGTCCTTTTAGAAAAACAACTTGAAGATGACATACTACTTTTCTTAGCAGAGCATAAAAGTTGAGTTGCTTGAATTGGGATTTAGGTCTGTTTTCTTAATTAAAGCTTTTTCCTTTTGAGTATTTAAATACATATAAATAAATAATCCTGTTGTATTTAAAAAGATGTATTTGGGTAAACATGCCAACTAAATATTCAGCTTTTTTCACTTTGGGGGTTACTGTTTGTACCCTTCTAACTTAATCATTTACCTCATATTTTGTGTACTGTTTCCTGCCTTTCCCCTTGTCTTTTCATGTTATTTACCCAAAATGAAATTCACTAAAATGTTAAATTCTGCAGTGATTTGTAGTTGCCTACAATTAATATTTTCTCACCAGTTTGAATTTGCCCACTGTTTTACATTTTGATTCCTTAAATTCCCCTCCTTGTCCTCTCCCACCTCCATGAATTACAAACTTTATCCCTTTAATAGATTCACTGAAGTGTTATTTGCAGTGTATGGGAAATGGTTGTTTCTTAACCCAATTGTTTTGCTTTTCAAAGTGTCACGTATTTATTGTATTTTGCTTTAAAATCCATGGTCATTTTCTTCTTTTGTGGCAGAAAAGAGGGGATCTGATGATAAAAAAAGTAGTGCGAAGTCCAGTAGTCGAGAAAAACAGAGTGAAGACACAAACACAGAATCGAAGGAAAGTGATACTAAGAATGAGGTCAATGGGACCAGTGAAGACATTAAATCTGAAGGTGACACTCAGTCCAATTAAAACTGATCTGATAAGACCTCAGATCAGACAGAGGTAAGTGTATTGTTTCTCACTTTGATTAGGGCTTTTTGTTACTGTTTGACAGTGCAGCGTAAGTATGCACAGATGAAGATGGAACTAAGCCGAGTAAGAAGACAAACAAAAGCATCTTCTGAAGGAAAAGACAGTGTAGTCCTGCAAAACATTTTGAGGTACATTGTTTTGTCTCAGCTATTTTGTAGCAGACTCGTGCCCCCATTAGTGTGCCTCTTTGGAAATTATTGCCCACATTTGTAATATAGTCGCCATTGAAAAGTTAATTATCCTTTTTTTAGGGATTTTGCTGTCATTTCTTTTTTTTTTTTTTTTAATAAAAAGGTTGAACTGTTTTTTTTTGTTTTTGTTTTTCTTTTTGGTATTAAGTCCATCTTGTGTTGGTACATTGGCAGAGACATATACTTTAAAAACTTAAATATTTCTGAGGCACATGTTGGACTACTTTGTTTTAATTAAACTGCTAGTATTTCTTTGTCAAGGATGTTTCTAGTTTTTTGCTTTATTGCCTTGCATTCTAATGCAGTTTGTTCTGTAACTCGAGAGCCAGTAGCATTGGATTGATGGAAGTGTAGGGTTTATGAATTATTGCAGCTGACTACCATACCTCACACAGCGTTGGTGTTGTGAGCGGCCCATGAAAAGCCAAATTAAAAATCAAGGATTCAGTCAAACTAAGCAGGTACTCATGCCAGGTACTCCTTTCTCTACCCACATCCATGTTTGAATGCTATATTGCCTGTGATCTTTACGCTTAACTGTTGTGTATCTTTTTTGTTCTTTACAAGAAGCGCAGAGGGGTTTTTTTTGTGTATTGTGTGAAAACTTTAAATCAAATGTTAACAGAATGGAATTTTTTTTCAACTGTATGTAGGGATGCAGTGGTGCCCAGAATTAGATATCTTTAACGAATTTTAAATACAATAAACACTTGATATTACTCGCCTTGTTACATTCAATGCAATTCTCAAGTCTTTAAGAGGTATGTGTTTAATATTTCCTACTGTGTAGGAGAATTTGCAGTCAGCCATAGATGTGTAGGAATAGTCACTGGCTGATACCTTTAAAGTGATGGTGACTAGCAAGGACAGACACCTGCACTCTGAAACACGAAGAACCGATGAACCGTATAGAGTGAATTTGGGTTTTTAAAGAACTATTATTAAAAGTCAGGTTTTGTAAGTGTTCTTAAAACCTATAAACTGTTCAGTCTTTGGGCTAGTGGCGTGGGAACAAATATTCCTAATGAAAGGGAGTACCAATTAGTTATTTAGTCAACGGCATCCCTTTTCTAAGAAAGCATAGTGTTATATCTGTGAGCCGTATACACATGGGCAGGCATACACAGGCACATGGCTTTAAGGACCACACTGATGCCTTGATTATTAACAAGAATACAGACATGCCACACACGTGTTAATTATAATTAGCAGTTAGTGACTGGGCCAATAATTAGTCATACAAATTTGCTTTTTACATGTTGTCTAATTACCATCTTTCCCCAAATTTTGCATTGTAGGACTGCTGTTGGAAGAATTTTGGAAGAATACTGAAAACGGCATAAAGTGAAGATCGACATTAAAATGAGGTGAAAGAAAGCTATAGTGGCATAGAAAAAGTATAAAGCTCAGTTAGTCTTTTTTTTTTTTTTTTTTTTAATTAAAAATTAATTCAGGACTGATGTGACCTACCAGATTTCAGAACATGTGTTCGTAGCATATATGCCACTGAAAACTTAGGTCCTGTATCATATTGTTTTTTTTTCTTTAAGACTTTTTAAGAAATATTATCCAAACGTGGCTTGCTCAGTGTTTAACTGAAAGTTTTCATTCTTGGACTTTGAAAACCGGATTAAACGTTAGTATTTGGTGTGAATCAGACTAAGCAGGATTTCATTTTTACAACTCTGCTATACCTAGCTTTTGGATTTAGAAGTGAAAATAAAGTATCTGACTTTCTGTTACAGACTTGATTGTCTCTGTCATTGAAAAGATTTAGTATTAATCTTTTTCTAATAAAATTATTGACTCTGAACTAGTCCCTTGTTTTAAATATAATAGGTACACTATTACTAGAGGTGTTGGTGTACAATTTTATCTGATTTGTTCTGTTTAAGACTAATTTTTACAGAATTTCCAGTTAATGTTTTAAATAATGGTGCTTCAATTTTGGGTGGTTATGAATAAATTTGAATTTTGCTTTTAATAGTGAAGATGTATAGTGAACCTAGAATATATTTTTACATCCCCGAGAGGTTTCTTTAGTGGTATAAAATTCAAAATATCCTGACAAACACTTACCATTCTCTAACTATGAAATAATGATGTAGAAGAACATTCAAGAACTTTTAACTGGTTTGGGCCATTGTTTTAAATCCTGTATCAAGGTTTCTTTTAATCTGCTCTTGTCAGTTTAGAAATGTGTTTATTTCTATGTATGGGGTGTGTAGTATATACAGTAAGGATGTTAAAACAAACCTGATTTCAGCTGATGATTTTATGTCACATACAGGAAAATTGGCAGCATGTTTCTATCTATAGCCAACTTCTTCAACTGTATAAAAATATTATTACCAGCTGCATATATCATTGCAGTTCCTAGGGTTAAGTGGATTAAGTGACTTACCCAGGGTCATATGGCGTCACGTTAATGGAAAGCCAGGACATGGAATCCAGGCCTATGCCCCAAGGTCCAGTGCTTCACTGTTGTGTGACTGTATTCATTCTAATAGGCATAATGAACCGTTACAGAATTTACTAAGATATCCTCCGCCAAGCTCTGGAAAATAACGGAGCCGCCACTTCAGGGGCCATGTGTGAGAAAATGCTGTGGGAACAGAGCACCCCGGCTTACCTAGCTGACCCTGGAGATGCAGCTGTAGTGAGTAGGTTTTCTCTGAATTTATAAGAGATGCTTCCCATGAGGATTAAGAGAAAATGGGAAACAAAACCTAACAAACACACAGTCACCTTGCTCCCAATCACTGCTTTGTGTAGTTTGACAAAATTGTAGTGGTAAGAGTTAAGGAATTAAAATGATAATTTACCATATTGTACTACTAAGTATTAAGAAAAACAAATGTAAGACATTATTAAGGTATGAAATTATTAACATTAAAATGATAAGTTTATTCTGTTCTGCCTCCTCTCGAATTAGCAGCTAACTTCAATGAAGGACAGTAAATGAATTATTGCAGTCTTCTTTGTGAACACTTAGATCTGTTGATGACTATTGAAGTTACATAGAATTTGAGGGGAAGACCTGGCCTCTTAGGATATCTGTGCCTAAGATCTGGTACCTCCCATTTGTGGAGATCTAGAAGTTGGGTTTTTTGTTTTTTGCATTTTTCTGTATATACCCAAAATTTAACTGGCTTAAGAGGAACTGACTCTTACTAACCAAAGTCAAGAGAAGCCAATATAGAGGCCAGGTGCTAATTTAATATAAGAAATACATGTTTCTACCAACCTTGCAGACTAAAAAGTTGTCAGTTGGTGCACATTTTCCCTTTGGAATGCCTTTAAGGGGAGCCAGTTGTAATTAATCAGATAAACCATGAAATCAGAGTAATCAGTTGATTTTTTTTTTTTTTTAAATAATTTTCTTACTTTGGAAAATTTAAAACATAAACAAGTAGAACAGTATAATTAACCTCTCTGAACTCATCACCACTAAGACTTGTGGCCAGTCTTCATGTATGTGTGTGCATGTGTGTATCCCCTGCCTCTATTATTTTGAAGCAAGTCTCAGAAAAATCATTTAATCTATAAATATTTTAACATGTATCTCTAAAAGATAAGAACTCCTTAAAATAATACTTCCTTAATATCAAATAAATTGAATGAAATTTTAATTGCCTGTCATCAAACTATAATAGTGATCTGGTAGCATAATTTCCGTTGTGCCTCTCAAGGGGACCAGGCAAACCAATCTGCTGCTCAAGGCATCTTCTCTGTAATGTAGAGATGGATCCTACAGGTTAAGACGTGTTTTTTCTTCAAACAGATCCCAATACGTTTATTTTTCAATTTGAGGTTTAAAGCCTTCTTGATCTTGAGGTTATAATGACCTAGCCATATGGCCTAGCTTAGATACGTATGTACCTCATCTCTTCGAGCATTACTTACCTGCAGGTGGTCTGTCTGGTTTCTTAAATATAGTTAATGTCACAGAGGATAACCAACATTATTTCCAAGTTCTGAAAACGCTTTGACCTCATAGGAGTTGAGTTCAGCCACCTTCTGATTAAAGCTTCTAAAGATATAAAAACTGAAAAATTTGTGGTTGAAGTTTTTTGCACTTGCGTCCATTCTGTTTTTAAAACTTAATGCATTGTAGATGAGATGTGAATATGTTTTAAAACGTCTGTTACTCTAATGTGCATGAAACAAAAAAAAAAAAACCCTGAGAATTTATTGTGTATACTTTCTGTGGTGTGGGACCCTTCAGGGTTGGTTTTCAAGTTTGACCTCTGACTGATTTTTGGTTGTTTGTGAAAGAACCCCAGTTTTTTGTTTTTTGGTTTTTTTTTGAAATTTTGTATCACAGTTGTAATGCTTGCACATGTTAAAAAAATATCAACATTAGAAGTGTTTAGTGATCTGTATCTTCTTCCTGCTCCTGTCCCTCTGTTCTTCTCTCCAAGAGCTCCTACTGTTAATTTATTCTTCCAAGTGGTTTGTTTTTTAAGGGGTGAGGGGAGATATGAGTATATATATAGGTCTTTTTTTTTTTTTAATACACAATAGTATATCAAGTTCTGAATGTTGCTTTTTTCACTCAGTATATTTAGAAACATTTATTTGGAGACATAGGACACAGCACTTTTAAGTTTAACATGTAGTTTTTAAAAGTACATTTCAAATAAGCCAAAGCAGAGAAGTAAATGTATTTTTCATTGTTGTATCAGAATTTTGAATTTCCTGTTTTAAAAATGCCATTTGAGACAGTTCCATAGTTGATCTGTTTCTTCCCCTCAGCCATCCCAAGTATAGAGAGATCAGTTGTCGACAGACTGCAGATATATGTTAAGGAACAACCACTTTGGAATGCGGTTTGGCGTAACTGGGTAGAGCATGTCCATCTCCTTTCTCGTGGCCATTCTACCCCTAGGTATATATGCTAGCAAAACTCCTGCACGTGTGCGGCAGGAAATGGATGTAAGAATGTTCCTAACAGCATTGTTTGTAGTAAGAAAAAGGAAAAAAAAAATCAGCTAGAAGACCCCAAGTGTTCATCAGCAGTCCATTGGATAAATATTCTAGTATATTCCTACAATGGAATTTCACAGGAATGAGACTGAACTACAGCTACACACGTGAACATGGATGAATCTCAACATAATGGTCAAAAAAGCAAGTCACAGAAGAATACATCCACTATGATTCCATTTCTGTAAAGGTCAAAAACATGCCAATTAAATATATGGTAACTAAAAGGAAATGATTAACACAGAATTCATTGTTACTGTTGCATGGGAGGGGTGGAGGGAGAAGTGATTGTGGAGGGCAACAGGGCCTTCAAAGGAACTGGTGATGCTTATTTCTGAAGTTGGGTGGGTGATATGTGGGCAGACATTTTTAAACTGTGTATATGTGCTTTTGTATGTATGATATTTCTTAATAAAATCTAAATTTAAAGAATGGGAAAAGGTCTTGGTGTAGGTAGTGACTAATAAAATAGAAATATAAACAATGTATTTCATGAAAATTCATTCTGCTTCAACAAGTCACAAATTAAAAGATACTATTTAAGTGCCAAATTTAGGCTCTTAATTGTAGTTCTTTAAAAGCTAGAAGCAGGACCTAAATGTATGTTTTCTTTGGGATACCTTATTTTTAACTTGACATGATTTTTCATTTGGGTGCCAGCCAGGGAAGCTGATGCTTTTATTCTCCTGTCTGAGCAGCTTCCGTGGAAGCTTTTCTCTCGGATTTATGCCATTCCAGTAAGAGAAACTGCGGAACTGAGAAGAGCTGAACTCCTAGCCCACGGTCAGCACAACCTTCCCCACTCAAGTTAGATTATCACCTCAGAGAGGCTACTGCTTTTTGGTCTTGTTCTAATCTTAGGGGTACCATGGTGTGTTAAGAAAAATGGTTTACTCTTTAAAAGGAGGGAGGTGATTGAAACTTGCAGATTCGCTTGAAAACACATGAGAGTCATATAACCTAGCTGTGTTATCAGTTAGCAGTGCTCCTTCTCCCACCCATGTCCTCCAGCTGAGACTTGGGTCCATTCCCTGTGAACTTAGGACCTGGCTATGAATTCATTCAGCACACAACTGAGGGCTACCATGTGCCAGGTGCTGGTCTGGTAGGTTGAATACAAAGTAGATGAAGCTCCCGTCCCTAGTGGAGCCTGTATTCTCCCGAGGCTGTTAGGTATTTAGGAAGGACTTCTGCTCTGAGTGCCAAGGAAGGATGGAAAGGGGCATCAGTGCTGAGTTACAATCACCCCATTGTAAGTGAACATAGATTGTGAGAATTCTGGATCGTCCCATGCTTTATTTTAACGTAAATATTTTTTTGGAACTTTCTACAGCATTCTGGTACCTGATTCATTTCTCTTAAAGTGATTTTAAAATCTCAGTGGAATTGCACCTTACTCATTAATTTTTAAAACCAATGCATGAAGTGAAAATTTTATGTTACTCTTCAAATTTGGTTTTATTCTGTCTGCAATTTAAGACTGTTCGTGTTTGTTATAAAAACTAACACGTAATATGTTTGGGTACCGGGCTGTGTTTATTAGTAACAAACAGGTATTGGATTTGGTCATCAATCTTGCAATAATTAACTTACCACCCTCACTGATATTACTGTAATTAACGACTACATAAAAGCTGCGTGAGTTCTGCTATAGGCTCATGTAAGCTTTCTTCCCTGCGTTAATTTTTTTCCAAGTGATAGAATTTCATTCTACCATGTTTATTTTAAAACAATTTAAAATTTCATTTTCTGCAAATGGTGATTTCAGGCCATTAATATGATCAATCCTGAATTCCTGCCTAAATAATTAATGTTACATGAAATTGTACATTTAACTCATTATTTAAAACAAAAACATAATTAGGGAACCTCACTAAAGGTTGATCACCTGTCACCCACTGTCGTATCCTCTGGCATTGGAACAGATGGCTGAGCACTTGGTGGAGTTGGCTTTCTTTTGGAACCATGCTCTCTTTTCAAAATGTGTGACTTAGAACCTAAGCTCCCACTCAGTGCTGAGGTGCAGGCCCCCTAAGAGGCCCATGGATACTGAGCAAATTGCAGATTTGGGTCTCAAATTAACTCAGTATTTTATTTGAATGAAACAGTGCACAAAAATGGTACACACTTCCTGCACCATTGAAAAATTTTCCCTTTTTTTTGAATTACTGGGTAAGATAAATATTCATGTAACAACCATGTGCTTCTTAGCCACCACTTCACCAAAGCTGAGCTATTAAGCTGGCAGTGAGGAAACAGTGGCTTATTTCATGTTCTGGGGATACAGGTAAGACACTGCGCTTGGCCATAAGAAATGTTTACATACCTCAGTACATAAAGGATTTGAGATGGCCTCAGTCTAGGAGTAGCAGATCTGTAAATGGCAATGTGACATAAGTGTGCTAATGAAAGTGACTAAATATAGTGGGCAAAGCAGTACTTGAGTGCAAGCAGCTATTACCTAGAATTTAGTAAGAGTTGGCTCCGAAGGATTCCAGGTAGAGTGGTAGGGGGGAACCTAGCAATGGGATGTGATGACAACCCACCTTTGAGCTAGATGCTGGTGAGGGCACCAACTTTTCGTTTTGTATCACAGAGTTCAGTGCTGTCCCTTTACAGTGTTGCAAGTTATATGTTAGCCAAAATAACCATGAGGGTAGTTATTAAATCATATATCATGGCATTTTTATAGGGTAGTTTTAAAAAGTACATAAATAGGAAATGATAGGACGAAGTGCTCTTAAAAACAGGGAGCGCTGGTTCAGCCAGTGTTGCCAAGTTGGTCCTGGCATTCCCAGCTCCATCAGCTCACCCTGGCCTTCAGGGGTGAGGAGACTGGCCGTTTGTCCTGACAATCTCAGTCAGGCATGCCTCTGCCTGGTCAGGATTGGGGTACAGCTCTACAAAGTAAACTTGTATTGGGAAGTATCATACCTTGAAGTTTTTCAATACCTTTATCTTACTTGTCAAAACACACTGAACTTACTCTTCTTCCAGCCCAGAGAAGTTGGAGATGAAGTTAATTTGCCAAAGTTCACACAGTGAAGTCAGTAAAACCCATACCTGAATTCAGGCTTTGGTATTTACAAAGTGTTAACTGCAGTTTCTCATGTCTGGGTTTTTTTCAATAAATCATTTTTGCAGCATTGCTGTTGTAGCAGGGTTTCTCTGTCAGAGATGGTGTGTGTTCTGTCCATTCAGAGTTTCCATTTTTCGTTAAAATGAGTTCTGTTTCCTGAAAGTTCTGTAGTCTTAGAATGTCCTTAATGTAGAAGAGTATATAGTGGTTTATAAATATGTGAAGTTATTAAATTAAAAAGGCTTAATAATCTTGGCCAACATCTTGGGCTCTTGTCATAACTCATCAGATATTTCTATATTGTCTATTTGTGTATCTGTTTCTGTATCTTTGTCTATTCATGTTAGCAGTTGAGAATATTTCTTTTTCTTTGATATTCTACCATCCATTTATTTTGTCCCTGTTGCAGGTTTCTAAGGGGAATATAGCCCCAAGTTCATACTACTCAAAAGACTTTAGGCTAGGGTATGCCCTTTTTTTAGCTATCTAGAAAGCTGAAATGGACTCAGAGGGTACCTAACAACGAAGTATGAACATCCCACTGCTTACCATAGTTTACAAGGAGTATACCATCAGCTAGGACACCAATAAGAATTGCCAAAGGCATTCATGAAACTTTTTTTTTTTTAAATAATACCCAAGGAAATGAGATTATTTCTTCTGAAATTAAGAAAATTGAGGTGTGTATTTTGAAGCTGGGAAATGTAAAAATGTAAAATTTTCCTGAGATTGCGAAAGCTGACTTGGTAAGCAAATTAAAGGTGGGTTTGTGTTTTCCATCCTGGGAACCATGCCACCTATTTGTTAACCGGTCAGTTCTGCAGAGATTGGTAGAGCCGGACATACTAAACGAGTCAAAATTTGGGCGTTACTTGTCATGCAGTTTTTTAGCTACACAGCACCAGGCTGAAGGTGACCTAGCTACTGTTTGCTTATGCTGATGATGTCCCCCAGCCAGAATTTCCAGTGACTTGAATTTTATTTTCATATTAGAAATTAAAATGTTGAATGATTGGTTCCACGTAAAAATTTTACCCACTAAGAGTCCAGCCTCGCTTAAAAATGGAAACCCTACCTTTCTAAGCAGTGTGTTTGGTAGCTTTCTGATCTTCTCCGCTTGGCCTGGGTAAATCCCCAATTCACAGCAACTCACTTTTAGCAGGTTTTGATAGCTTCTGTCTTTCAGTTCAATTTCAATAAAGTCATTTTCTTTGGGGCTCTGAATTCTGATTTTAAGCACCAGCTCTAGATCATCCGCAAATTCAAATATGATGGTTTGTAAAACAACATACCCATTTTATAGATTTTCAACATTACCAACTGTTAGCAGCATAATTTCTAAACAGTAATAATTAGACAACATGCACTTTCATTAGCTGAGGCTCTTGGAGTGCTGGGTGTGTGCCCCATTATGCTCATTGCAAACAAGCAAAACCTGGTTTGAAGCCGCCTAGGGCTTTAAATATGCAAGTGATACTTAAATGAATCACTTTTGGGCAATACATGGGAATTAATATGTTGTGGATTATTTGGAAAGCTTCAGGGAAATGTACAGCCCTGGGGTTTGGTATCATTGAAGAAGCCATTGTGCAGAGGTGCAAATCACTGTCATTCCCACCCTAGGCCTATGGGACTGGTGAGACTAGGCCCTGAGAAGTGCATAATTCTACCATCTTTTGGGACAATGGCAGTGAATGTGATTCTTCAAACTTACTGTCCTGAGAGGGGCCAGAATGGATTAAAGGTGGAAGAAGCCACATGGTGAGTTTGGCTTTGCAACATGGCCTTGGGCTGAATCCTCACCTAGACAGGTGCCATCTGTACAGAGTTTGACATCAGCTCAGTCAGTTGGCAGCTGTGGATCTGAGCCTTTTTGTTTATATTCACCTGGGGAAGAATTAGAAAAGGAAAGGGTTTAGAGACAGCAACACCTCAGCATTTGGCTATGTGCCAGGGCTGCTGGTTAGGCAAGGGACAGAGGTGCCCCTTCTCTACTTCCTACTCTGAAGCTCCTCCTCCATTCTCAAGAAGAGAAAAAGAAAAAGTCATGGACAAAGCAGTAATTACTTTTGGGCTTGAAGAGTAATTTTCCTTAATCACTGCCCAAATCATGAAAAGGAGCTAAGATAGTATCTTTAAGTGGTGCATAATGGGAGGAAGAAAAGCTTATAATCTGTGCGCTTAACTAAAGTTTCTACCTAAAAATTCTGAGCAGTGTTTTGTGTCTGCAGTCCTCTTACAGAGTTACATGGTTAGAAGGGTCCCTTAATTAAGGAAGAAACTCTTGTGTCTGAAGCTTCATTTATAAGGGGGAATTTTCTCCACTAGAGTGAGGGGAATAGGAGTGAACAGTTATCAAGTGCTTCCTGTGTACCAGGCCTTTGGCATACTTAATTTCTTACACTATTCAATTCGACACATTGAAAACATGTGCAGGCCTTGTGCTCAGCCCTTTGGAAAAGACAGAAGTGTTGGTTTCTGTACTTGAGCTTACAGGCTAGCACGGGAGACAGATGTTAACCAAGTGACCTCTTAAATGTCAGACTACACGGGCTGGGTATGGTGAAGGCCAGTCACACAGTACATTGAAAGCGGAAGAGGGAAGAGGGGCCAAGGACGGTTTCCCTGAAGGTCTGGCCTTTGAGCTGAAGCCTGAAAGAGGAACAGTTAAGATCCATAGGTGTGAGGGGGAGTTTTCCAGGGCCTGGGAACAGCAGAGGCCAAGGCCTGTGTGGCGAGGGAGAAAGACACTTTTGAAGAAAGAAATGCAGAAGTAGTTCAATGTGGCTGCAGGGCAGAGAACATGGAGGAAGAAGTGGGAGGGCCAGGCGGGGGCCAGATTATCTGTTGAAATAGTTCGGATGTTTTGGGTTTTAGTAAAACATATTGTTAAAATTAAGGTCACCTGTCACTTTTTTTTTATGTGGTTACTAGAAAATTTAAAATTATGTATGTGGCTTGTATTATGTTTATTTTTGATATCGTGGGTCTTTTTGATCTTTATCCTAGAACGATGTCAGGCCATTAGTTTTTAGCAGGGGGGTATCATAATCAGACTTGCATCTTGAAAAAAAATTCACTGTCCTCAAAGGAATCCGATGTGGCGTGGACATTATTATTTCCATTTTCAGACAAGAAAATTGAGGCTGAAAAGGTGAAGTCATTTCCTCATTTGCTCCATTAGTAAATGGCGGGACTGGGTGTGACCAGGGCCAGCTACATTATTTGCAGAGCCCAGTGCAAAAGGAAAATGGAGGAACATCAACCCTTCTCCTGGTCACTGCCCAGATCCCCGAGGGACGGCAGCCTCCCCAACTGGATGTACTGGGTACCTGGATGGGGGAGAAATCCTGCCTGGTTGTTCCGTTCGATGGCGTTCAGGACATGCATGGCATTACTGCGCCCAGCCCAGCACCCCCATCTTCCTTGTACTCGTGCCCCCACCAGGGGCAGAGGGTGGCAGCAGAATGAGGTACTCTGGCCAAGGGTGGCAGCAGTTGAGGGGTGGGGAGGGGCAGGCTGGATTGTCCCAGGCCTCGGGGAGCCAAGGAGTGGACTGCACCAGTGAGTTAAGGCTCGCAGTCCCCAGCACATGCTCCATTGTCCCATCTGATGTTACTAACAAAACAGATTCAAAGGTAAATTTGTTAAGAATTTCAAGACGTGACCACAGAGTATTAAATCCCCAGCACAGAGCCCTTTTGTACCAGTTGCAGGCCTGTGAAGCTGGCCCTGGTGGGACTCAAGCAATGCTTCTCCACACAGCCTCCTGCCCCCTGGAAATGAGATGATCCCTCGGGTTCCTCCTAGTGGATGAGGCCTGCAGTCTTCTCTCTGCCCTTTCCCAGAGCTCTTTCCCCTTCTGGGCCACGGAGGCAACTCAGCACTGTGGCCAGGAGCTGAGGCCCGTCTCAAGGCATATCTCGTGTGGCAGCTGGGTCCCAGCCCACCAGAGACACCTGCAGC
This sequence comes from Elephas maximus indicus, assembly GCF_024166365.1. Lineage (NCBI taxonomy): Eukaryota > Metazoa > Chordata > Mammalia > Proboscidea > Elephantidae > Elephas > Elephas maximus. Next base: position 42,953,398 of record NC_064837.1, on the reverse strand, counting down.
TGTCCTGAAGCAACAGCTACCCTGGGCCTCTGCTACTCACCCCACACACAGCTCAAGAACTTTCCCCAGCCTGGCCTGCTGCTTGGAAAAGCGCTTTCTAATTGATCTGTCTGATTAAGGTACCCAATGGGTGGACAGGATCTCACAGAGATTGAAAACCATACCCTTTAAAGTCAGGTGAACTTGGGTCTGAATTTTATCTCTGACAATTAATAGCAATGATACCTCAGGCAAGTTACTTAACCTCTGAGTCTCCATGTTCTCATCTGGAAAAGGGGGTTCATAATCTCTACCTCACAGAGTTGTAAGAAGTCAACAAGAGCACAACTACTCCTTGCACATAACGGGCACCAGTAATTGCTGGCTGCTGTTACTACTTATTGAAGGAGACTTGGTGGTGCAATGGTTAAGTGCTCGGCTGCTAGACAAAAAGTTGGTGATTCAAAGCCACCTAGCAGTTTTACGGGAGAAAGACCTGGCAGTCTGCTCGCATAAAGATTACAGCCTAAAAAACCCTGTGGGGCAGTTCTGCTCTGTTACGTGGGGTTGCTAAGAGTCAGAATTGACTCGATGACAACTAACAACATCGTTACAGCTGTTGATATTTGTCTCTCCCTGAAAGGACCGTTGGTTAAGTTGTTCTGCTCTTGATGAAAACACTGGCAGAATTGGGGAGGGTCTTGGGCTGGCGTCGGCCTTTCCCAGCCCCTTCCCCATCCTCCTTAAGGACCATGTATAGAGCAGGACCCCCAGACTTACCTGCTGGCTTCTCCCTGATGTCCTTTTCAGGGTCAGTCATGGTCAGCTCAGCAGCCCCTCTTGCATTTATCCACAGGCTTCCAACTGAATAAAAAACATCTTCAAAAGCCTCAGTACATCTGTCTGCAATTAAACAACATACACTTTCTGGTCATTGGCCCAGTAAGATAGGGCAGGGGTCATTTGTTTTACAGACAGGGAAACTGAAGCTCAGGCATGTCTTGTGACTTGCACAGGTTGATGCAAGTGAGGGAAGGGGCTGCCATTCAAGGCTCCCAATCCCTCCTCAGGCTAAGTCCACGGGGAGACCGTGCAGGCAACGGTACTCACCAGGGGATGGCGCTCTTTGGAGGGGAGGCCCAGCCACTGCACAAGGTCAGACCCTAGGCAGGGTCAGGCCCTCCTCCTCGGAAAAGGTTAACAGCTAATACACAGGGGCAAGAAAAGCCCAACACGTAGTTCCTTGGACTGAACAGACTCCCCACCTGCACCCCCATTCTCTTTCCCTTTTCTCCCAGCCCCTTTCTTTGCGGCTGTGCATGACAAGACAGCAGGAAAACCCCAGCCCATACCTGTGGAGCCTCCGCATGGGCAGTAATCCTGGATCCCTAGATTCCAGATACCAAAATGGAGGAGGGGGGGCTGGAGCAGGAGGTTTAAAGAAGGGTGGTTGGGGCTGGGACAAAGTCCTAGGCGCTGAGGATGGGAGGAGATGCGGGATAAAAGGCAGGGTGTTCAGGTGACTCTCACATTTCATTTCACCCTCTGCTGACACAAGACAGGGCAAATGGCCTGGACACCGAGTGGGCCTCAGCATCACAAAGCTGGAACCCACAGGTTCCCCAACTTAGCTGCTCACTGGAATCACCAGGGAAGCCCCACCTCCAGAGACTCTGACTTAACTGGTCTGGAGTACGGTCTGGGCAACAGGGTTTTTTAAAGGCTTCCAGCTGATGTTAAGGTGTAGCCAGGGCTGATGACTGCTGATTTGGCTAAACTGCTTAAGGAGCAAATGGAGCCTAAACTCAAAAAATAAACCAAACCCATTGCTGTCAAGTCAATTCTGACTCATAGCAATCCTATAGGACAGAGTAGAACTGCCCCATATGGTTTCCAAGGAGCACCTGCTGGATTTGAACTGCCGACCTTTGGGTTAGCAGCTGTAGCTCTTAGCCACTATGCCACCAGCGTTTCCAAATGGAGCCTAAGGGCGGGACATGATAACTGATTGTCACCGGCCAGCCAGGGACAGGCCTGGGGCTAGACCTTCACGTCTGGCTCCTAGGCAGATGTCATTCCCTAGCATGATGGTGCCTTTCTGCCAGGAACAGGGGGATGGTGGGTTGCCTGGCCTGACTTCCTGAGAATGGAGAAGAAAATGCACTTTGACCAGCCAACCTGCCAGGGTGTGGTCAGCCATAAAACGAGCCATCCTGAACCCTACCTGAGCGGAGGAGCCTCATGGTGCAGAGACTGGAGGTGAAAAGGCCTGGGACTTTGAGGGGGAACCTGGGGTTCATTTCCACATTGCTCACCTGCTCTGTGCATTCCCTCATTAATTCACTGAGTCATTCATTCACTCAACAACATTCCCCCCCTTTCTCATTGCTCTTTTTCCTTTTAATTAATTTTTGATTTTAACAGGGGAGTATTACAACTGCTAGCTACAAAAGTGTAATGGTGCTGGAAGTCAGGCCCATGAACAAGGCAGAAGGGGAAGTGCTTGTTGGGTAGGTAATCCACTGCTACTTGGTGCAGGTCCTTGTTCATTCATGATGCTGAACACGGAGTGGCATGTTACTTAGCAGGTTTAGTGAGGTGTGTGAGGTAGCTTTTTATTCTGATATAGTTTCAAACTACAGAAGAGTTGCACACTCCCACATACCTTCTGACAATTGTTAAAATTTTGTCACATTTAATATTATTTCTCTCCGTATGTCTATAAAAACACTCCAACCCACTGCCATCGAGTAGATTCATATGTCTGTATATCTGCATATATATCTATCTAGTCCCTGGATAGTGCAAATGGTTAAGCACTCGACTACTAGCCAAAAGCTTGGTAGTTCACCCAGAGGCAGCTCAGAAGACAGGCCTGGTGATCTGCTTCTGAAGGGTCACAGCCTTAAAAAACCCAATGGAGTACTTCTACTCTGTACACATAGTCGCTATCAGTCGGAACCGACTCGACTGCAACTAGCAATTACGTATCTCTCTCTCTGTATATATTTAATTGTGGTTTAAGTGAAAGTTTACAAATCGAGTCAGTCTTTCATACAAAAACTTATACACACCTTCTAGGAAACCCTGGTGGCGTAGTAGTTAAGTGCTACGGCTGCTAACCAAAAGGTCAGCAGTTCAAATCCACCAGGTGCTCCTTGGAAACGCTAGGCGGCAGCTCTACTCTGTCCTATAGGGTCGCTATGAGTCAGAATTGACTCGACGGCAACAGGTTTGGTTTTCTATGTACTCCTAGATGTTCTCCCCCTAATGAAACAGCATACTCCTCCTCTCCACCCTATATTCCTCGTGTCCATTCAACTGGCTCCTGTCTCCCTCTGCCTTCTCATCTCACCCCCAGACAGGTGCTGCCCACATAGTCTCATGTGTCTACTCGAGCCAAGAAGCTCACTCATCACCAGTATTATTTTCTGTCTTATAGTCCAGTCCAATCCCTGTCTGAAGAGTTGGCTTCAGGAATGGTTCCAGTCTTGGGCTAACAGAAGGTCCGGGGACCATGACCTCCAGCTTCCCTCTTATCAGTCAGACCATTAAGCCTGGCCTTTTTATGAAAATTTGAGATGTGCATCCCACTATATTCTTCTGCTCCATCAGGGATTTTCTGTTGTGTTCCCTGTCAGGGCAGTCATCGGTTGTAGCCAGGCACCATCTAGTTTTTCTGGTCTCAGGCTGATGTAGTCTCTGGTTTATGTGTCCCTTTCTTGTGTCTTAGGTGTTCTTCGTTCTCCTTTGCTCCAGGTGGGTTGAGAGCAATTGATGCATCTTAGATGGTTGCTTGCTAGCGTTTGAGACCCCTGATCCACCTTCCAAAGTGGGATGCAGAATGTTTTCTTAATAGATTTTATTATGCCAATTGACGTAGATGTTCCCTGAAACCATGGTCCCCAGACCCCTGCCCCTCTACACTGGCCTTTGAAGCATTCGATTTATTCAGGAAACTTCTTTGCTTTTGGTTTATTCCAGTTGTGTTGACCTCTCCTGTATTGTGTGTTGTCTTTCCCGTCACCTAAAATAGTTCTTATCTACTATCTAATTAATGAAAACTCCTCTCCCTCCCTTCCTCCCCGCTCTCATAACCATCAAAGAATATTTTCTTCTCTGCTTACACTATTTTCCAAGTCTTATAATAGTGGTCTAATACAGTATTTGTCCTTTTGCAACTGACTAATCTCACTGAGCATAATGCCTTCCAGATTCCTCCATGTTATAAAATGTTTCACGGATTCATCATTGTTCTTTATCGATGCGTAGTACTCCATTGTGTGAATATACCATAATTTATTTATCCATTCACATCCATTGATGGGCACCTTGATTGCTTCCATCTTTTTGCTATTGTAAACAGTGCTGCAGTAAACATGGGTGTGCATATATGTTTGTGTAAAGGCTCTTATTTCTCTAGGATATATTCCAAGGAGTGGGATTGGTTATGTGGCCCTTTCTATATATATATATATATATATATATATATATCCCATCCCCATATATATGTGTGTGTGTACATATATATGTGTGTGTGTGTGTGTGTGTATATATATAATCTACCTGAACCATTTGAGAGCAAGATGTAGACATGATCCTTTACTCCTAAAGATTTCAAGGATATTTTCTAATATCAAGGACATTCCCTTATATATCCAGTGCACACTGATCAAAATGAGGAAATCTAACATTGATACAAATACCATTATTTAAACCATAGTCCATGTTCGAATTTTACTAATTAACCCAATAATATCCTGATTTGACATTTTTGAAGAGTTCAAGTCAGTAATTTTGTAGTTTGTCCCTGAATTGGGTTTGTCTTATGTTTCCTCATGGTCGGATTTAGATTGAGCATTCTTGGCAGGAAAACCACTGAAGTGATACTATATCTTTCTTAGCACATCACGTCAGGAGGCACGCATTGGTTTGTCCCATTCTTGGGGACTATAAATTTCAACACTAAGGTAAGGAGGTGTCCACCAGGTTTTTTCACTATAAAATTTGTCTTTTTCCCCTTATAATTAGTATGGAATTTATGGGGAGATACCCTAAGACATGTAGATATCCTCTTCTTCAAACCTTCACTCATTATTAGTTTTTATATCTATTGATGATTATGGCCTAAATCAGCTGTTACTATGTGATTGCAAAACGGTGATTTTTGTAAATCCATTAATCTTCCTACATTTATTATTTGTCAGTCTACTGTAAGAAAGAGTTTTCTTGATTTGACTGTCATCAGTATACACTCCTGGATTCTTATTTTATTCAAGGTCTATAATCCATTGGAGTCCTTAGGTGGTGCAAAGAGTTAAGCTCTCGACTGTTAACCAGAAAAGTGTGAGTCCACCAGAGGCACCTGAGAATAACGGCCTAGTGATCTACTTCCGAAAAATCAGCAATTGCAAATCCTGTGGAGCACGGTTCTACTCTGACACACGTGGGATTGCCGTAAGGCAGGGCCGACTCAGCGGCTACGGGTAGACTCTGGCACCATAGCTCAGCCTGGCTCAGTCCAGACTTACGTTAATTCGACTCTTCTGCCTTTGATTCAGGACTCTCTCCCATCAACTGTCTGTTTTAATTATGGAGGATTTATAATAAATTTTCATATCTAGAAGGAATAATCCCTTCTTACAGCTTTATTTCCTCCCAGTGTTTTTTTAGCTATTCTTGCATGTTTATTTTTCCATATGCCTTTAGGTATCTGCTTACCTAGCTTCATAAAAAAGGCTTATTGACATTGAGATTGTATTACGTTTAAAAATTAACTTAGGGAGAACTGACGTCTTTATGATGTCTCAAGACCAGCAGATGTCTTTCCATTTGTCGAGATGTACTTTTGTGTGGTTCAGGAGCATTTTAAAACTTTCTTCATAGAGTTTGCACATTTCTTGTAATGTTTATTCCTATTTTATCTGTTTTGATGCTGTTGTAAGTGAGGTTTGTTCCACCATTATGTATTCTGGCTCCTCATCGTTTGTATGTTTGAAGGCTATTTGTTTTCGTTTGCTGGTTGTGTATCCTGCCATGTTTGAATTATTTTCTTGTTTGAGTTAGTGTTATCGTTTGAGGGAGGGCTTTTTAATCTGCAGAGTCATTGCTGGGGAACAGTTCTTTCTGGATTTTCCCATGTATGTTAGGGCAGCAGAAGCTCTGACTGCCTTTGTCCTGGGTTCTCTTTTCAAGGATGTTGGCATAGTGAACAGCCTTGGAAGATAGAGATGTCTCCCTCCAGAGTGAAGGACCCATTTGTTTAGTATCCAGGATAATAAAGGTAGTGTCCCTCTGGGGCCCAGGTTAGGTAGGCTTACTGCGTATTACAAAAGGTTCTGGTTCCGTAGGCTTGGGGTTCCTCTCTGGTAAGCTGTTTGATTTTTAACTATGTGCATATATTACTTTGACATAAAGAAAAATATTTTTGTTGTTGATTTTGTTGTTGACTTGTGACTTAGGAGACCTCGCGTTACAGGGTAGAATTGCTTATTAGGGTCTTCTTGGCTGTAATCTTTATGGAAGCAGATCACCAGGTCTGTTTCTGCCCTGTGCTGCTGGGTGGGTTGAAACTACCAACCTTTTGGTTTACCAGCTGACCGCAAACCATTTGAGTCACATAGGGACCTTAACAAAAAAAAAAAATTTTTTTTTTTTTTTTTATGGGCTTGTCTAATCTTTGGCTAAAGGGTAAACTTCAGGAGTGACTTTATTATTGAGCTATAAGGGAGTCCAGTGGCCATATTCTTGGGGTTTCTCCAGTCTCTGTCAGGCCAGTAAGTCTGGTCTTTTTTTGTGAGTTAGAATTTTGTTCTACATTTTTCTCCAGCTCTGTCTGGGACCCTGTATTGTGATCCCTGTCAGAGCAGTCGGTGGTGGTCGCTGGGCACCATCTAGTTGTGCTGGACTCAGTCTGGTGGAAGCGGTGGTAGCTGTGGCCCATTAGTCCTTTGGACTAATCTTTCCCTTGTATCTTTGGTTTTCTTGCTTCTCCTTTGCTCTAGATGGGGTAAGACCAGTGGAGTATCATAGATGACCACTCTAGATGAAGGTTCACAGAACAAACTAGTTTCTCATCAAACAGTTAGTACACACATTGTTCTATGACACTGGTTAACAACCCCATGACATATCAACACTGTCTCTCTTCTCAACCCTGGGTTCCCTATTACCAGCTTTCTTGTTCCCTTCTGCTTTCCAGTCCTTGCCCCAGGGCTGGTGTGCCTCTTTAGTCTTGCTTTGTTCCATGGGCCTTTTCAATCTTTGGCTGAAGGATGAACCTCAGGGGTGACCTCATTACTGAGCTGAAAGGGTGTCTGGGGGCCATACTCTCAGGGTTCTGTAGTCTCTGTCAGGCCGGCAAGTCTGATCTTTCTTTTTGAGTTAGAATTTTGGTCTACATTTTTCTCCTGCTCTGTCCGGGACCTTTTATTGTGATCCCTGTCAGAGTAGTCAGTGGTGGTAGCCGGGCACCATCTAGTTTTACCGTACTCAGTCTGGTGGAGGCTGTGGTAGATGTGGTCCATTAGTCCTTTGGACTAATCTTTTCATTTTATTTTTAGTTTTCTTCATTCTTCCTTGCTCCCGAAGGGGTGAGACCAGTGGAGTATCCTAGATGGCCACTCACAGGTTTTTAAGACCCCAGATGCTACTCACCAAAGTAGAATGTAGAACATATTCTTTATAAACTATATTATGCCAATTGAGCCAGATGTTCCCTGAGATCATGGTCCCCATAGCCCTCAGCCCAGCAATTCTGTCCCTCAGGGAGTTCGGATGTGTCTATGCAGCTATCATGACCTTGCCTTGTACAGGTTGTGCTGGCTTCCCCAGTATTGTGTACTGTCTTACCCTTCACCAAAGTTATCACTTATCTATTGTCTATTAAGTGTTTTTCCATCCCCACCCCTCGCCTCCCTCATAACCATCAAAGAGTGTTTCTTTTTGTATGTAAACCTTTTCATTAGTTTTTACAGTAGTGGTCTCATATAATACTTTTGTCCTTTTGTGACCGACTTATTTCCCTCAGCATAATGCCCTCCAGATTCATCCATGTTATGAGATGCTTCACAGATGCTTCGTTGCTCTTTATTGTTGCATAATACTTCATTGTGTGTATGTACTACATTTTGTTTATCCATTCATCTGTTGAGGGGCATCTAGGTTGTTTCCATCTCTTTGCTATTGTGAACAAGAAAAAAATTTTTTTTAATAATTTTTATTGAGCTTTAAGTGAACGTTTACAAATCAAGTCAGTCTGTCACATATAAGCTTATATACACCTTACTCCATACTCCCACTTACTCTCCCCCTAATGAGTCAGCCCTTCCAGTCTCTCCTTTTGTGACAATTTTGCCAGTTTCTAACCCCCTCTACCCTCCTATCTCCCCTCCAGACAGGAGATGCCAACACAGTCTCAAGTGTCCTCCTGATACAAGTAGCTCACTCTTCATCAGCATCTCTCTCCAACCCATTGTCCAGCCCCTTCCATGTCTGAAGAGTTGTCTTCGGGAATGGTTCCTGTCCTGGGCCAACAGAAGGTTTGGAGACCATGACCACCGGGATTCCTCTAGTCTCAGTCAGACCATTAAGAAAAAATATTTTTAATGGCTGAGGAAGGTGTCTAGGCAAATGGACCAGAAGGCAGCCTCACGGAGCCCCCGATACACTGTGTGGTATAAAGAAGATAGCTGAGAGTTCCTGGTACCCCCCAAAAGGCCCAGAGCTGTTGCTTAATTATTAGACCTAAACAGGCGTGAGGTTGCAATAAAGAGTGAGACTGAAACTCACACACTTTCCTGTGCTGAACAATACAGGGTCCAGGTAAAAAATAACCTGCTTGCTCCAAGAAATACTTGCTCCCAGAAGATATGACTGTGAATCAACTAAATAGTACTTGGCCCCTGGCAAAGCTTCATAAGTATTTACTGAATCAATGAAGAAATATGAACACTGGCTTCTAGGATTGGAGACCCAGCTAAAGGTCCACTTTGGCTGTATAAAAAAGATGGCAGTTATTGCTTAATGAATACACTTTTTGCTAAGGGCAATGAAAAAAATTGGAAATGGATAGCAGTGATAGTTGTACAACATGGCGAGTGTAATTAATGTTACCCAATTGTACGCATAAAAGTGGTTGAAATGCTTGGTTACATATATTTCACCACAATTAAAAAAGAGAGATGGCAGCTCTGGGAAGGGAGGCCGTGGAAGAGGTAGGAAGAGGAGTCCTTTGTTGCCTATTAGCATGGGACCATAGGTAATTTGCTTAACGTCTTGAGCCTCAGTTTCTTCATCTGTACAGTGGGGGTAATAATACCACCTATTTTACTTGTTAGGGAGCCCTGGTGGCACAGAGGTTAAGAGCTCAGCTGCTAACCAAAAGGTCAGCAGTTTGAATCCACCAGGTGCTCCCTGGAAACCCTAAGGGACAGCTCTACTCTATCCTATAGAGTCGCTATGAGTCGGAATCGACTCAACGGCAACGGGTTTGGTTTGGTTTACTCTAGTTGTAGAAATCAAGGATAGAATATCCAAAAAATACGTTCTGGGCATTTTAAAGTGCTGTATCAGCTGTTGTGTATTGTCATTAAAAAAAAAAAAAATTTTTTTTTTTTTTTTTTACTTGACAATAATTGACCACAGAGAAGCCAATTCGAATGAAGGCCTCGGGCGACCACTAGGGGTCAGGAGAGAACGGGGTCGTGGATTTCTTCAGGGACATGTCTGTTTACTGAAGACCCTTTACCCCCTTGCCCCGTCTCTCCTCAGCTATTTGGGTGTTTTGTTTTATAAAGCAGCCAAATACTTTTTTCTTCGATTTTGGAATCAGCAAGAAGGCTCCATTGAACTGCCTTGTCTTCTCTTCTTTACTCAAATACTTTGCCCATTTTTAAACCAGGCTGTCTTTTTATTGTTGAATTCTAAGAGTTCTTTATTCTGGATACATGCCCCTTATCTGCTATATGATTGGCAAATATTTTCTTCTATTCTCTGGATTGTCTTTTTATTTTCTTGGTGATATATGTTTTATGTTATGTTATTTGGTGCAGTTTTATTTTCTGGGTCTTGTCCCCCTCAACATTATAAACAGATCTGCTAGGCCCCATATAATTCTTTCTGAGTTGAATTCAACTTTGATCTTCATGTCATGACCTCTGTTTTCTTTTGGCTTACATGTGCCTGTGTATCTTTGCCGACTTCTAAAGTTTATACCTTGGTTTTAGGAGTGTTTCTTTTGGCAAGCAGAGTAGTAAGTGTTCAGTGAAGATTGGTTTCCTTCCTCCTCTCTGTCCTCCCAGAAGGTCCCTTCCCAGACCCGCCCCGCCAGAGTAGCGTTCTGTATTCTCCTCAGACTCACAATGCTGAGCTCCTGAGTCTGGCCTCCCCACAACACTGGGGCCCCTCTCATCACCACGGCTGAGTAAGCTTCACCACTTCCCCCATTCACGGTCATTGGCTGGGCAGGTCAGCCCCACCCAGCCGCCATTCTCCTCACGAACACTAGGGGCCGCCCCACTCCGGTCTGCCTTGCCTCCAAGAACCTGCATTTTAATTAATCTTTTGGTCCCTGACTTCCCACCTCCCCCACTAACATCTTTCTGCTTAAAGTCCTGGAGCAGTCTTCCTCGTTATCTACGGAGACAGTTTTCGCAGCCATGAAAACATAAGCTGTCCTGGGAGATATCAGCCCAAAGCTTCAGGACTTCCCCCCATTTAAGACCTTTGTGCCTCAGTTTCTTCATCTGTAAAATGGAAATAATTTCCACTTTGCAGAAATAATACATATAAAGCACATAGTAAATGACTAATAAATGTAAATCACTTTACCAAGACTTCAAAGTCCTGCTAATCTCTTTCTCCACAGTTATCTCTAAAGCTCTCCAGAGCACAAGAAGACCTGTCTACCCTTTGTTCTCTTGGGCAGTGATGGTGGGGCTCCTTGGGGTGGGATCCTTTGGAGTGCGTACAAACTCCACAGGGCACAAAATCAGATGTGTGAACATTTTAATTTTCTGTAACTGACTTTAATTTCCGTCTCAAATTTCCATGTTTCATGGTGTAGAAATATTTCCTTAAAAAATTCAGGGTTCCCTCAGTCAATTTTAAGTTTTTGCCCCCATCTTTCTCCCTGGGGTTGTAGCTAATGCTGTCTGTAGGGAAGGGACACCTGGTCTGAGTTACTGTCATTCCTCTGATGGTGTCATAAAGATGGTCTCTAGCCCATTGACCATTGTTTGCTGATGTCCATCCTTGCCGGATTCACTGCCAGCGTCCAGCACTGCTGGCGTCCACACCTGCCGGCAGTCACCAAGAGGGTTCATGGTCCATCCGGCCTCCTTTGTCATCATTTCGTCTTGACCCTCAGCCTCTTCTGGCCCTCTCTCAGCCACTTCTGTGGGAAATTTGGCAGGGGGGCTGTCTCAAGCCCTTCCTGCCCAGACAAGCCACACACCATGTCTACCTTACATGTAGACACGGGCAGAGTGGTTTGGCGCTTCCATAATCTTTACCCCTTTACTCCTGGAGTTCAGAGATGGGATGGACCTCAACTTTGAAGCTCGATATTCAAGACCTAGTTCCTTTTGCTTCTGTCTTTTCTTCCAGAACACCTTTGCTGCCCTCTGTGTTGGGAACAGGCAGGGTGGTATGACATACTACAGAAAGAAGCCTGGTTAATATTTCCAAAGATTAGCTGGCCACACCTTTCACTCTGTTTTCTGAGTATTCCGAATACAGACTGACTCAGCCCTGTAGCACCCCTGGAAAGTCTGTGTTCCTGATAATGTATACGGTGGAGCCAACGGTGCTGGGGAAGATTTTCTGAGGGTCAGTGCTCAGCCCCTTCTGGGAGGGTAGGTGAGCCAGGGTTCCTGGTTGCAAACAACAGAAAACAACTCTGGTTAACTTAAGCCAGGAAAGAATTTTCTGGAAGGATCATGGGTGTGGCTACTAGAATTATGGGGTAGGCTAGAGAACCAGGTTCATAAATTGGGTAAGAACCCAGAAGGCTGAGAGGCAGAACCACAGGGAGGAGCTCGCGAGGATGCTCCTGCCGGCATTACAGCCACCACTGCCCCTTGATGTAGGCTGCTGGTCCCTGACACCAGAGGATGGGAGCTAATTGTCCCAGCTTTTCTGTGGCCCTCAGTCAGCGTCAAAGTCCTAGGCTGGAGCATCTTATGCTGAGCCTAGGAGTTCCCACTTTCTCCCTGCAGGAATCTGGGAGAGGGAATATCTGGCCCCACTGAGCGTAGGTAGCACCATGCCCCCTTCCCAAGGGTGTTTGGATGCTAAGCAACCCAAAACAACAAACGCATACTCCTATTTCCACGAATTTACATTTGCCAAGAGGCAGTTTCAAACCCGCCTGATCTAGGCATTTGGATACCTGGAGTACTGTTTGTTTATGCTGCTTGGAGAGTTTCCAGATATAGTTACAACATTGAAACAGACTGTTTCTAGATAATTCCTACACCAATCTTCTTTCCATGGCTAGCGTAATGGCTAACGTTTATTGAACTGCACACCAGGCACTGAGCTTTACTCGGATTATCTCATTGGGTCTTGCCCTTGGCACCACCATTTTCCCAAGGATGAAACGAGGCTGAGTGGTTTCTTAGCTTGCCCAAGTTCACAGGGGTCTAAATGGGAAAAGCAGAGACATGACCCCAGGCAGTCAGTCTCCGGAGCTCTGCTAGGAACAGGGGCCACGCTTCCGCTGACCTAGTGGAGACATTCAGGTGGAGAGTGACTGGAGAATCAGAATCTGGCAGATGGTCACCCTAGCAGCTCTGAGGACCAAACCCAGACTACCCAGGAGGATCACACCCTGATCCGGCTTTTTTTTTTTTTTTGTCCCACAAAGTGGCTACGGTGCCATTAGGAGGGGAAGGAAGGAGGAGTGGATCCACAGTGACCCTCAGGCGTGGGGTGGGAGGTCTTTCTTCCTAAAGGAAGAACCTCTTGGTGGGGGGCAACCTCTGTGAAAATGTTCTGGTTATCAAGCTCTGGGAACTAGTAACCCCTTACAGATACAACAGGAAGAAATGGAGAGGCAAGGGGACAGAGAACCCCTGAGAGGTGCGTGACTGAGTTCCCGTGGAGCAGAACTGCTCAGCCCACTGCTGAATTCTCTGAGTGTGTGGAGAGGGATCTGCTCACTTTGTTCTGGTTTTAGAGTTTCTGCTATGCAAAGAATTTTTTTTGTGCTTCCTGGTGCTTTATCCTGCAAAGAATGGGGGAGTGGAGCAACTGGTCTTTGAAGGCTCATAAACCAAGCTCCCCATCTCAGTTATGCCATTGCTTAGGTGGGTGACCCCAGGTGATGTGTGTGTGTCCTTTGGAAGCAAGAAGTTCATACCGGGGAGTGACTTAGAGTAGGTTTGAAGAACCTGACTCAGACAATTGCATGCAAGTTTCATGGATGGTTAAGGTCAGAGAGACAAGTTACTACCAGTTGTTCTGTTGAGTTGATTCCAATTCATGGCAACCCCATGTGTGTCAAAGTAGAACTGTGCTCCATAGGGTTCTCAGTGGTTGGTTTTTCAGAAGTAGATCTCTAGGCCTTTCTTCTGAGACAGCTCTGGGTGGACTGGAAACTCCAACCTTCGGTTAGCAACCAAGAGCCTTAACCATTGCACTACCCAGGGCAGAGACAAGTTAGGAGACTGATACAATAGCCTGAGCTGGGACCATGGCAGGGGTACAGAGAAGGCGGGGGGGTGGGGGGACAAAATGTGCTTGGAGAGCAGTTGGATATGGGGCAGAGGGATTGGGAAGCCTCAGGGACATTCCCGAGGTTTCCAGTTTGGGCACGCTTGTGATGACTGTTAAATGAATTACGATCCATCGAGAAAGGAGTCAGGTTACGTTTGAGGACATGGTGTGGAGATGTCTGGTGCCTTGCTAGAATTATGGATCTGAAGTTTAGGGTAGACCAAAAAAAACCCACTGCCGTAGAGTCAATTCCGACTCATAGCAACCCTTTAGGACAGAGTAGAACTGCCCCATAGAGTTTCCAAGGAGCGCCTGGCAGATTTGAACTGCCAACCTCTTGGTTTACAGCTGTAGTACTTAACCACTACACCACCAGGGCTTAGTTAGCCATAAATACTGAGTCAGAAGTCATCACAATATGGATGGTGTTTGTGGCAGAGACAGGCCAGATGATAACCCGCTTGTCTCCCTGTCCTTCTGGGAATACATCAGGAACACATTTCCCAGCCTCCCTTACAGGTGGAGGGCCATGTGGCTGAGTTCTGGCCAATGGGATGTGAGTGAACTGCAAATGCCTCCTCCAGGCCTGGCTCATTAACCCCGAACTGCCAATCCTCTACCTTGGGGGTTGGCAAGTTTTTTCCATGAAGAGCCAGATAGTAACTATCTTAGTTACCTAGTGCTTCCATAACAGAAATACCACACGTGGGTGGCCTTAAAGAACTGAAATTTATTTCCTCACTGTCTAGAGGCTAAAAGTTCAAATCAGGATCTGAGCTGTGTCGATTCCTTCTGTGAACCTCTCTCCTGGTTTCTGGTGTGTATTGGTGACCCTTGGTGTTCTTTGGTGTCTGTCTTCTCCCTGTGTGTGTCTCTTTCTCTATTCTGCTGTTTTTATAACTCAGAAGTGATTAGGTTTAGGACCCACCCTACTCTGGTATGACTTTATTAACAGCACAAAAGAAAACCCCTGTTTCTAAAACCAGTAAACCAAACCCACTGCCGTTGAGTTGATTCTGACTCATAGCGACCCTATAGGACAGAGTAGAACTGCCCCATAGAGTTTCCAAGGAACGCCTGGTGGGTTTGAACTGTCGACCTCTTGGTTAGCAGCTGTAGCGCTTAACCACTATGCCACCAGGGTTTCCCCTCTTTCTAAATAAGGTCATATTTACAGGTACAAGGGTTAGGATTTCAACTCATATTTTGGGGGGAAACAATTTAATCCATAACAGGGGTCTTCAGCTGTCCAGAGACATCACCATCACAGAAGACACCTGGAGGGAAGGAGTTTGCAGGACCCAGGGAGGAGGGATGTCTGGACTTTAAAAAAAAAATTGCTATCAAGTTGATTGTGACTATTGCAACCAAGTGTGTCAGAGTAGAACTGTGCTCCACAGGGTTTTCAATGACTGATTTTTCAGAAGTAGGTCATTAGGAGTTCGGAGGCACCTCTGGGTAGACTCGAACCGCCAGAGTTTCAGTTAGTAGCTGAGCTCATTAACCAATTACATCAGATAGAGCAACTTAGGGGAGCCTCTGGTGCTGGAGAGAACAGAGGGCATTTGGGGAAATACAAGTCTTTGTGAGGTTTCAGAGGAAGGTCCAAGGAAGGTGGTGACCATCACAGCAGCCATCTGTCAGGCCCCAGTACCCTGCTTTTACAGATGAGGAAACCAAGGCTTGGAGGTAGATAGGGCCTTGCTCAGGAAATGGCAGAAAGAGGGTTAGGTTCGGGCCTGTCTGAATCCAAAGTCCACATTCTGGGGCAGTTTTGAATGGCCAGGAGGTCGCCGGTGTAAGTGGCTGGAGTGGAGTCAGCACCGAGACACAGGTGCAGTGGGACCCAGGGGTGAGAAAATCCTGTGCCTGCTGTGTGGGTGCCCTCACCCCACCGTATTCACTTCCTAGAGCAACCACAACAAAGCACCACAAACTGGGTGGCTTCAAACAATAGACTTTATACTCTAACAGTTCTAAAGGTTGTTGTTAGGTGCTGTTAAGTCAGTTCCGACTCATAGCGACCCCATGCATAACAGAACAAGACATTGCCCAGTGTTTAAGCCCGCTGCTGCAGCCACTGTGTCAATCCATCTCGTTGAGCATAAGTCTGAAATCAAGGTTTCAGCAGCGTTGGTTCCTTGTGAGGGCTCTGAGGGAGGGTCTGTTTCGTGCTGCTCTCTCCTAGCTTCTGGTGTGGCTGGAGATCCCTGGCGTTCCCTACCTGGTAGATGTTTCACTCCACCTCTGCCTCCGTCTTCACACGGTGTTCTGTGTGTCCTCTGTGTCTGGTCTCTTTTTATAAGGACACCAATCAGATTGGATTAGGACCCATCCTATAAGCTTATGGTACTATTTCCAAATAAAGTCACATCCACAGGTGCTAGGGGTTAGGACTTGAACATATCTTTTATTTATTTGTTTGCTTATCTATTTTGTTGTTGAAAATACACACTGCAAAACATACATCAATTCAACAGTTGCTACAGGTACCGTTTAGTGCCATTGACTATATTCTTCAAGTTGTGTGACCATTCTTACCCTCCTTTCCTGAGTTGTTCCTCCCTCATTAACATAAATTCACTGCCCTCTAAGCTTCCTCTTTCATCCCTGGAGTTGCTGTTGTCAATCTGATCCTGTATAGATAGTTCTTAAAAGAGTATAATGCTCAAGGCAGACATTTTTTAATAGTTAAGCTAAACTATTGTTTGGTTTTAAGAAGACTTCAGGGGATAGTTTTGGTTTAAGGTTTAAAGATGATCTCAGGGCAATAGTTTCAGGGATTCAGGAAGTTTGGAGTCCATGAGAATTTGAAATTCTGTTCTGCATTTTCCCTGTTTTGATCGGAATTCTTCTATAGAATCTTTGACCAAAAAGTTCAGTAATGGTAGCCGGGCACCATCCAGTTCTTCTGGCTCTCCTTCTTCTTCTGTTGGTCCAGGCAAATAGAGACCAACTGTTGTGCCTTGAATGAGCGCATCTTTTTGGGAGACACAAATCAACTCATAACACCCACTGCCGACTTTCTCCTCTCCCTGAATCAGGAGGGAAGTCGGAGGCCTGAGTTTTACTGGGCTCTCCTCTGCCATAATCCCATTGCCCAGCCACTGCTTTTGTTGGCCTGACAAGTGGAACGACTGGGGCCAGGAACAGACATGACAGAGGTTCCAAAAACCATTGCAGGGAATCAGAGGCATTTGTCCCCCACTGTGCTCTGCAACCATCATCCATCCGTTGCTTTGGTGCTGGAAGCTCTGCCACTGGTATTTCAAATACCAGCAGGGTCACCCATGGTAAACAGATTTCAGCGGAGCTTCCAGACTAAGACAGACTTGGAAGAAAGGCCTGGTGATCTACTTCCAAAAGTAAACCATAACAGAACATTGTCTGACTCATTTGCTTTGGATATGTCATCAGGAGAGATCAATCGCTGGAGGCGAACATCATGTAGAAGGCTAACAGGGGTGTGGGAGACCCTCAGTGAGGTGGGCTGGCACAGTAGCCACAGTGATGAACTTGAATATGCCAGCCAGTGATCGTGAAGATGACATAGGACTGGGCAACATTTCGTTCCATTGTACATAATGTTGCCATGAGTTCGAGTTGACTCGATGGCGGCTAATTATACCTGCCTATTACCTATTTTTTTTTTATTACCTATTACCTATCTATCTACTTATCTATCTGTTTATCATCTATCTATCTGTCTATCATCTATCTGTTTTTCTATCTGTCATCTATCATCTTTGTATCTATCATCTGTCTGTCTATCCATGTTTGCCCTATAAGCTAATTTAGTTTCCCTAACAAGCCCCAACCCTGAACACCCTCGGGACCAGGTCTCCCAGCAACTGCAGTTCTGGCTGGGCCTGGAACCAAGGTGCTTTTACAGCCCATGAGCTGGGTGCCCAAGGGATCCTCAGAGCCTCCCTTCCCAGGCTACCTTGTGAGCAATCATGTTCTGGTACAGCACAGAGTGCAGCCTAGGGGGCCAGAGTTGCTGCCACCCAAACCTTCTCCTCCAGCCTCAGCAAGAATGTGGTGGCAGGGGGACAGGGGCAGGAAGGAGGGTGGCAACGGTGTTTTTTTTTTTTCAAGTGGCGAATTCTCCCCTTGGATCTGCTCCATGGGGTTAGTAGGTAAGAAAGCAACCAGGGTTTTGGCGGGAGTTTCCTGACCGACCTGCCCTGACTTGACAGGTTCAGCCCAGGAGTCTGCAGTGGAGCTGACAGGTGTGTGCACCTCATGTGTGCATGTGCACAATGTGTGTGTGTGCGTGTGCACACTGTGTGTGTGCACAAGCTGTGTGTGTGCACGCTGTGTGTGTGCACACCTACACACATGCACATGCACCCAGAGCCCTTGAGGTTCCCTGCCAGGATTCTAGCGGAAGGTCTAAGACAGCCACTGGGGCTCCTAAGAATTCCCTCCAGCCGGGCCCATGCCCTCTCCCCTTGGTCAGCAATTCACTCCTTTGTTCCACAAACCTTCACTCGGCGTTTATTATATACCAGATGTAGCAGTAGGGGGGAGAAGAAAGAAAAGCAACAACAAGGAGAAAGGCTGTGGTTAGAAACATTCACTGGAAAAAGGGCTCAGGGGAGGGGCCCCTAGCTCAGACGTGGAGAGGCAGGGAGCTGTCATTTGAGAAGCGCATTGAGCGGTGAGTGGGAGCTGTCCAGGTGGAGAAAGGGGCAATGTGCTCCAGGCAGGGGAGGCTGCAGGTGCAAAGTGATGGAGACCTTGGAGGCCACAGGGCAGCCAAAGAACACAGATCACGCCTCAGGGTCAGAGTGTGACTCGTGCTGAGCTTATTTACTTCTGAAGAGATTGACAATGGGTACAATTCATGAACCATTACTCTATCCTATACCATCCATTACTGTATCTTATGCTATTCATGAGAAGCCCAGGTGGTGCAGAGGTTAAGTGCTCGACTGCTATCAGAAAGGTCAGTGGTTCGGTCCCACCAGCTGCTCCAGAGGAGAAAGATGTGGCAGTCTGGTTCTGCAAAGATCACAGCCTTGGAAATCCTGTGGGGCAGTTCTATGCTGTCATATAGGGTCGCTATGAGTTGGAATTGATGACAATGGGTTTTCTACATATTGATAAATAAGCCCTGTGGTGCAATGGTAAATACTGGCAGTTTGAGCCCACCCAATGGCTCTGAGTGAGAAAGACCTTGCTGTCAGCTTCCATAAAGATTACAGCCTAGGAAACCCTATGGGGCAGTTCTACACTGTCATATGGGGTTGGCGTGAGTCAGAATCAACTCCCCAGCACCCAACAACAACACCCATATGGGCTTCCTGCATGATACATGTGGATAAGCACTCCACTATTAGCTGAAAGTTGGCAAGTTCCAACCCATTGGAAGTGCCTTGAAATACAAGCCTGGCAATCAGCTTCCGAAAGGTCATAGCCTTGAAAACGGAATTGTTCTACTCTGCATGCACAGGGTCACCATGAGTCAGAGCTGACTCGATGGCAACTAATAACAATAAACACTATCCATATAACAAAACATGTTTCAGCATTTTTTACAGATACAAGTGACATTAATTACATTCATCATGTTATACAATCATCACTATTATTCATTTCTTCCATCCACATTTTCAGCCCAATTTTTCCGTCACCTTAAAAGAAGCTCATTGCCTCCTGAGCAGTGGCCGCCTCTCTCCTCTTCCCTCCCACCTCTGGTAACCACTGATAAACTTTGGACTCTATACATGTGTGTTCTAGATATTTCATATAAGTGGTAGCATACAATATTTGTCCCTTTGTGACTGACTTACTTCGCCCAGTATAATGTTTTCAAGGCTCATCCAAGTTGTAAGCTGTATCAGGGCTTCATTTCTCTTTATGGCTGAGTAATATTCCATTGTACGTATGTACCACGTTTTGATTATCCAGTCATCTGTTAATGGGCATTTAGGTCGTTTCCACCTTTTGGCTATTGTGACTACTGCTGCAGCGAACATCGGCGTACATGTATCAGTTTGTGTTCCTGCTTTCAATACTTTTGAGTATATACCTACCAGTG
Source organism: Elephas maximus indicus (assembly GCF_024166365.1). Classification (NCBI taxonomy): domain Eukaryota; kingdom Metazoa; phylum Chordata; class Mammalia; order Proboscidea; family Elephantidae; genus Elephas; species Elephas maximus. Next base: position 42,933,654 of record NC_064837.1, on the reverse strand, counting down.
GAATTGCTGGATCCCGTGGTAACTCTGTTTAAGTTTTTGAGGAACCTCCAAACTACAACCTTGATATTTACAATGATGATGATGATGACCAATAATTTTTATTGTTTCCAAGTTCCAGGCACAGCTCCTAAGTGCTTTATATTTCTTAATTAAATCTCCAAAATATCCCTATGGGGTTGTCGTTATTAGGTACCATCGAGTTGCTTCCGACTCATAGCCACCCCATGTGACAGAGTAGAGCTGCCCCACAGGGTTTTTTGTTATTGCTGAGACTATCCACAGCAAAACATACCCCAATTCAACTGTTTCTACAGGTGCATTGACTACATTCTTCAAGTTGTGCAGCATTCTTACCCTCATTTTCCTCCTCCATTAACATAAATTCACTGTCCTCTAAGATTCCTGTCTAATCTTTCGAGTTGCTATTGTCAATTTGATCCCATACAGATAGTTATTAAAAGAGCATAATGCTCAAGGCAGACTTTTTTTTTTTTAACTAATTAAGCTATTGTTTGATTTTAAGAAGACTTCAGGGGATTTTTTTTTTCTTGTACTTTAGATGAAGATTTACAGAACAAACAGTGCACATACCGTTCTGTGACATTGGTTACCAACCCCAAAACATGTCAACACTCTCCCCTTCTCAACCTCGGGCTCTCTATTACCAGCTTTCCTGTCTCCTCCTGCCTTCTTGTCCTTGTCCCTGGGCTGGTGTGCCCCATAAATCTTGTTTTGTTTCTTGGGCCTGTCTAATCTTTGACTGAAAGGTAGACTTCAGGAGTGACTTCATTACTGAGCTAAAAGGACCCCAGGGGCCATACTCCGGAGGTTTCTCCAGTCTCTGTCAGACTAGTAAGCCTGGTCTTTTTTTGTGAGTTAGAATTTTGTTCTACGTTTTTCTTCAGCTCTGTACGGGACCCTCTAATGTGATCAGACCAGTCAGTGGTGGTAGACACTATCTAATTTGCTGGACCCAGTCTGCTAGAGGCTGTGGTAGTTGTGGTCCACTAGTCCTTTGGACTAATCTTTCCCTTGTGTCTTTGGTTTTCTTCATTCACCCTTGCTCCAGACGAGGTGAGACCAGTGGAGTATCTTAGATGGCCCCTCACAAGCTTTTAAGACCCTAGATGCTGCTCACCAAAGTAGAATATAGAACATTTTCTTTATGGACTATGTTATGCCAGTTGAGCTAGATGTTCCCAAGACCATGGTCCTTATGGATATTTTTGGTTTAATGTTTAAAGGTTATCTCAGGGCAATAGTTTCAGGGGTTCATCTAGCCTCCATGGCTCCAGAAAGTCTGAAGTCCGTGAGAATTTGAAATTCCGTTCTGCATTTTCCCTGTTTTGATCAAGGTTCTTCTACAGAATCTTTGTTCAAACTGTTCAGTAATGGTAGCCAGGCACCATCCCGTTCTGGTCTCATGGCGAAGGAGGCAGTTGTTCATGGAGGCAGTTAGCCACACATTCCATATCCTCCTCCTCCATAGGATTTTCTTAGCTGTAATCTTCACAGAAGTAGACGGCCAGGTCTTTCTCCCACAGGGCTGTTGGGTGGGTTCAAACCACCAATATTTTGATTAGCAGCTGAGCACTTAACCATTGCACCACCAGGACATCCCTATGAGATAACTATTATTGCTATCCCGTTTTACAGATAAGAAAACTAAGATTGATATGACATGTTATATTTTATATGGGAAACACAGATTGTAGAAAGCATGACAATAAGAAAATTCTCATCTTTTTATCTGGAGTGGCTTGACACCACGTGGAGAAAATGTCACTTACAATAGAGGCTAGAAAAGAGTGGAATTTAATCGTACTTGGGACATTTGCCTGGAGAGTTAGACCAGCAGGGCTCTGTGGAGCCCATGAGTTCATGAACATTCTTCAGCTTTTTTTCCTCAGCACAAAGTAAGCACCATATTTCAATAACCACAATATTTTTTTTTTTTTTTTTTTTGACCAAGGTAATTGCTTGGGCCATTGTTCCCTTTTAAAGAAGACTAAACAGAAGATTTGTGTAATTGTCATTCCTCAGGTCACACCCCCAAAGGAAAGACACTTTCTGATTCCACAGTTTGTTATGAGGAGGAGTGAGGGGAAGTTGCTAATCCGACAAAGACAGTTGCGCTCAGTGCTACCTTTGCTGTGTCCCTACCCAATTTAACACACACAGAAGACCTGGCCAGACAGAGCCGGGCCAGGTGCCTATCTGCCTTTGGGAAGCACAGTCCCCAGATCAGCTGGCTCAGAGGCGGCACTGCCCAAGCCGGTAACTCCATCAAGGCCGCACTGGGCAGCACCCAAGGATGTTTTCCATGTGGATGGTGACCCCCCCCCCCGCAGGATCCCATTCATAAGCCATTAAAAGGTACAGGTGTGTGTAGGCGGGAGGGGATCCCACAGGCTGAAGGTCGACCTACCAGGTGCCAAACTGTCCAAAGAGCAGCTGGAAAAGTTCCTTGTGTTCTTTGACCTCCAGGGTCTTGACAAAGCTGTGTGCCCCAGAGGTCCAGCTTTATGAAGATTTGCGCTCATGGAGTTGGTCCAGGAAGCCTGAAGTTAAATGAAACACCTAGAGGTCCCACTGAGTTATTACTTGGAGGCTGTGGTCATCTGGGCAAAAGCGGAGCTCCCAATTCTCTGTTTCAGAGCCCCTGGCCTTGAGGCAGCAGAGGGCTGGTGATGTCAGAATTCTTTGGGTTGAAAGTGACAGAAACCCAATATGAAGAAGCTTAAGCATGAGGGAGGATTTACTGGAATCAACCAACAAACTGGGGAAGGGGGGATCTTCGCTCTCAGACACAGCAGCATCCAGGACCCAAGCCCCACCAGGACTCTCTATTCTCTCCACTCTGCTTCTCTCTCTCCCTCCATCCAGCTTATCTCTCCCTCTACGGACTCTGCTTCTCCACTTTGTGGGACACACCAAGAGCTACGAGCCTCTGTATCAATTAGAATTCCAGGGTGGCATTGCAGCCCCACCTGGTTGGAATAGTGGGAGAAGCAGTTTCCAAGACAAGGGTGGGAGGTTTCCTGAAGAGGGAAAAACTGGACAGACCAAAAGATGGTTTGCCTTTCACTGAGAACTCCATCTTATCATTGCCACATTCTGCTCTGTGTTGGGTTAAGGCCAAGCTCTGCTTGATTTGGCCCAGAAGCTCATGGGCCTATGGGCACACCTATGGACCACTCAGAGGTGATGATGGAGGGTCTAGTGGTGGTGCTGTGGGCTCCAGGCAGGAAATGTCAAGAAACAGGATCCCCTGGTGGGATGTGAGGGAGATCCCTGCTGTGCACACCTGAGTCAGGATCTCATAGGTACAACTGCGCAGAGACAATTGCATGAGCCCCTGGGCCCCTGGGTGAGGTTGCCCTTTCTCACAAAGTGGATTGGGTTGGGTGGGCGTCTCAACCTGCTGGACCAGAACTAGTTTATAAAGCTCCTCCAAAACTCCTGAAGAAGCCCTGGTGGCGCAATGATTAAGTGCTCAGCTGCTAACTAAAAGGTTGACAGTTCGAACCCACCCAGCAGCTCCAAGGGAGAAAAACCTAGCCTTCTGCTTCCATAAAGATTACAGCCAAGAAAACCCTTTGGGGCAGTTCTACTCTGTCACATGGGGTCACTGTGAGTCAGAATTGACTTGACAGCACCCATCAACAACAACAATAATACCCCTGAGTGTGTATCTGGAGAGTGGTTCCTAAGAGCTTCTACCTCTGGCTAGACGGGGGCTTTCAGTGGCAGTGCAGAGTAGGCCTCACTGGTTGCCTTGTCATCAGGGACCAGGTGGTTTTGCAGAAAGCAGCCCAACACTGCCTGTGGTAGGCAGAATAACCACCCCCAAAGACGGTCAAGTCCTAATCCTTGGAGCCTATGAATATGTTACCTGCCATGGCAAAAAGGCTTTTCAGGCGTGGCTAAGTTAAGGATCTTGAGCTGGGGGGGAGTAGACTGGATAATCCAGGCAGGCCCTATATAATTGCAAATGTCCTTAAAGGTAAAAGAGGGAGACAGAAGAAAGAGGCAGGGGGAGACTGACTACAGAAGAGGTTGGGATGAACCTACGTGATGTGAGGAGGACTCAACCCGCCATTGCTGACTTTGAAGATGGAGGAAGAGGGCCACACCAAAGAATACAGGTGACCTCTAGAAGCTGGAAAAGGTAAGGAAATGGATTCTTCCTTAGAGGCCCAAGAAGGAACACAATCCTGCCAACATCTTAATTTTAGCCCAGTAAGCCCACTTTGAATTGACTTCCAGAACTGTAAGATAATAAATTTGTGTTACCTTAAGCCATTAAGTTTGTGGTGACTTGTTACTGCTGCCACAGGAAACTAATACACTGCCTATACCAGGTACCCACACATAATGCACCCTCCACGATCCTCTCAAGGTAGATCTTGAGTCTTCCGCTGGCTCCACAACTCGCTGCACACGTGTGCAAAGTTTCATAGCAGCTACAGCTGCCACCCAGCTGCCCCCTCACAACCTCATGAGCAAGGTGTCCTAGCTGAGCCCGGGCCAGGCGACGATACTTCTAGTGAGAGGAAATAGTCTCCCACACTTCTATTTGTTTCTTCTAATTTACATGGAGGTCAGGGAAACACCTGGGAACAAATGGAGCTGGGGTTTTGAGAGCCATCATGGATATGGAAACACACCCAATGGATTAGAGCCAGGTTTGAGGCTGGGACAATGGGAACTTGCCTAAGAGAAGAAGCTGACGTGGAGGGACCAAGGTGTGATGGTGGCAGGGAAGTGTTAGAACCTCACCTTGGGAGGAAGCTGCTCCCAGAGCCCACCTCAACCTGGGTACCCAGGGAAAATGGCTGTGATTTATGCAATCTGGGAGATCTATAGGCTTTGAGCACAGACGTCTTTGCTTAACACCGAGGGAAGGAGTGTGCACCCTCCCCTTGTAAAATTGCATTTACCTGACAACACGGGAAAGTCTACAATGACAGCAGGGGCACTTGGGGCCAGAGTGGGTGACTGGGGTGAGGCCGGGGGTCTCAGCATGGTGAATCATGTTGCCTCTGTGGATCACACAGGCTGGGGTAAAGCAGAAAGAGTGCTTTTCCTCACTTTGAGACGGGGCTTTGGTGCCTTTCTGGATCTCTCAGCAGTGGTGGCAAGAATCATGGATGTGAGATCCCAGTTTGGAGCAACTCTTCAGAGGAGCTGTCGGGCCGGGATCTGTGCAGCCCTGATTGGACATGGGCTGTGATGACCAGGATGTATTCGGGGTACATGTAAGTACTGTAGGGGTCCCCAGAAATATTACAGAAGGTCCTTATAAAAGACAGGCCTCCCTACAACTCAACAACAAAAATAACAAGCAACCCAATTAAAAAATTGGCAAAGGATTTGAATAGACATTTCTCTAAAGAAGATATATAAATGGCCAATAAGCACATGAGAAGGTGCTCAACACCATTAGTTGTTGTAGTTGTTAGGTGTTGTCGAGTCAGTTCCAACTCACAGAGACCCTATATTCAACGGAACAAAACACTGCCTGGTCTTGCTCCATCCTCACAATCGTTGTTATACTTAAGCCCACTGTTTCAGCCACTGTGTCAATCCATCTCATTGAGGGTCTTCCTCTTTTTCACTGACCCTCTACTTTACCAAGCACGATGTCCTTCTCCAGGGACTGCTCCCTCCTGACAACATGTGATCAGTCATTAGGGAAATGTCAATCAAAACTAGAATAAGTTACCATCTTTCATATTGTATGGCTCTATTTATATGAAATATCCAGAACAGGCAAATCCATAGAAACAGAAAACAGTTTGTTGGTTGCCAGGGGCTGGAAAAGAGGGGAAAATAGGGAGTGACTACTTAATGGGTATAGGGTTTCATTTGGGGGTGATGAAAGAGCTCTGGAACTAAATAGTGATGTTTGCATAACACTGTGGATGTACTCGATGTCACTGAATTATATACTTTAAAATGGTTGATGTTATGTTATGTGTATTTTACCACACACACACACACACACACACACATAAGACCTCTCTCCAAGCAAACCCATGGAGGCTTGAAGCATCAAGTCTCAGGTGAGGATGTTACTGGAACTACAAATGGGTTCCCTGTTGGAAAGCTGAGACACCCATGGTACACAGGCCACAGGTCTGTCATGGGGTGAGTATGGGGAGGGTTTGCAGGAGTGCCATCTGACTGGGCCCTCCTGTTTACAAAAGGAATCCCTGGGTGGTGCAAACTGTTAATAGGCTTGGCTGTTAACCAAAAGGTTGGAGATTTGAGTCCACCGAAGGTCCTTCAGAAGAAAAGCCTGAGGGGATCTACTTCTAAAAGATCAGCCACTAAGGCGTCTGAGGTCTTAAATGCTAACAAACGGCCATCTAAGATGTATCAATTGGTCTCAACCCACCTGGATCAAAGGGGAATGAAGAACACCAAGATCACACGATAACCAGGAGCCCAAGAGACAGAAAGGGCCACATGAACCAGAGACTTGCACATCCTGAGACCAGAAGAGCTACATGGTGCCCAGCCACAACCGATGACTGCCCTGACAGGGAGCACAACAGAGAACCCCTGAGGGAGCAGGAGATCAGTGGGATGCAGACCCCAAATTCTCATAAAAAGACCAGACTTCATGGTCTGACTGAGGCTAGAGGAATCCCGGTGGTCATGGTTCCCAAACCTTCTGTTGGCCCAGGACGGGAACCATCCCCGAAGACAACTCATCATACATGGAAGGGACTGGACAATGGGTTGGAGAGAGATGCTGATGAAGAGTGAGCTACTTGTATCAGGTGGACACTTGGGACTATGTCGGCATCTCCTGTCTGGAGGGGAGATGGGAGGGTAGAGAGGGTTAGAAACTGGCAAAATCGTCACGAAAAGAGAGACTGGAAGGAGGGAGCGGGCTGACTCATTAGGGGGAGAGTAAGTGGGAGTATGTAGTAAGGTGTATATAAGCTTATATGCGACAGACTGACCTGATTTGTAAACTTTCAATTAAAGCACAATAAAAATTATTAAAAATAAATAAAATAAATTCCTGGGAGTAGGAAAAAAAAAAAAAAGATCAGCCACTGAAAGCCCTATTGGGCATAGTTCTACTCTGGCACACATGGGATCCCCATGAGTCGGAACTGACTGGACAGCAACTGCTACTGGTCACATTTACTAAGGTTCTTAGACTGCGATTTTGGAGGTTCCCTGTAAAAAAAAAAGTTTTTTCTTTTTTTTTTTTGTAAGCAACGTTGTCCATCCAGAAGCAGAGAGGCCCTGGTAGGATTGGGAGAAGGGTCTTGCACAACCTTGAGTGTGTGTCCTGTCCTAGGCCACAATGCCTGTCCTGCACTGTGAATAAGTAATGGTAAAAAAAAAAAAATGGTTACACACTTGTAACTATCTATACACAGCATTGTTCTGTTGTAGGCTATTTTTAAAAGATTTCAGCCTATAGGTCACCAGTGTGACACAGGCTGAATAATGGTCTCCAGAGATAATGGCTCCTCATCCCTGGAACCTGTAAATATTACCTTATATGGCAAAAGATGGGATCTTGAGATGGAGAAATTGTCCAGGATTATCCAAAAACAAAACAAAATAAAAACCCCATTGCTGTGGAGTCAATTCTGACTCATGGCGACCCCATGTGTTACAGAGTAGAACTGCTCCGTAGGGTTTTCTTGACTGTAATCTTTACAGGGAAACCCTAGTGGCTCTAGTAGTTAAGAGCTAGGGCTGCTAACCAAAAGGTCCCCAGTTCAAATCCACCAGGCGGTCCTTGGAAACTCTATGGGGGAGTTCTACTCTGTCCAAACGGTTGCTATGAGTTGGAATCGACGGCAACAGGTTTGGTTTTTGTTTTGTTTTAGTCTTTACAGAAGCAGGTCCCCAGTACTTTCTTTTGCAGTGCTGCTGGGTGGGTAAGAACAGCCAACCTTTAGGTTAGTAGTAAAGTGCAAACTGTTTGCACCACCCACTGAGCCCTGGGATTATCCAGGTGGGCCCTAACAGCAATCACAAGTGTTGTTATAAGAGGGAGGCCGAGACTCGAGCAAGGGGACCAGGGAATGCTGGCACCACTGTCGCCTCTTTCTCATTCATCTGCAACAGGGAGGAAGCCACAGGGCAGCTCCATGGAACAGAGTCGCCAAGTGTATATGCTGGGTATGAAGTGGTTAAACTTGGGCTGCTGCAGGGGTAGGGAAGAGGGGATTAACGTGGAGTCAGTGGCTCCCTGCACAGTGGAGAGACCTTTTTAGTTGTCATTCATCTGGAAAGTTGCTCTCTTCCTGCCATAAATCAGGGTGGTCTACACAGCTCCTCCTACTACAAGGCAGAGAGAAGCCGCCCAGGTAGCTGGAAGCCACAGCAGGCGCCTTCCCCAGGGGGTCTGGGGGAGAGGAAGCATCTCAACCCACTTATCCAGGTGGGTTAGGGTTAGAGTTAGAAAGAGCAACGGCCAGGGCCACGGAAGTACACAGAGAGGGCTCTGCGTATGACCAAGTCTGAATTTTAAGAAATTGATGGCAGAGGCTAAAAAGTTTCTACCAGGCTGTCCTGAGGTCTGTTCCTCCTCTCTGACATACTCCATTGCTAAGGTTGGAGCTTAAAGGCCACCCAGAGGTGCCTCAGAAGAAAAGTCTGGTGACATACTTCTGAAAAACCAGCCGTTGAAAACCCTATGGAGCACAGTTCTCCTCAGATACAAAAGGGTTCGCCATGAGTCAGAAACGACTTGCTGGCAGCTTTTTTTGTTTGTTTTTAGAAAGAGCAGGTGGGGGAAGAGTTAAAATGCCTCCCCCTCTGGGTGTGTCATATCTCCGGGGAGGCTGGCACTGCTGTGCCAAGCTGTGACCATGAGGAGGGACATGGCAGCATGGCGAGGAAGGTGTGACAGCTCTGCGGACGATCTTGGTTGGTCACATCCATCATCCTGGGGCAGGGCAGGGGAGGGTGGGGTGGGAAGAGCCAGAGAGACCCTGGGCGAGGTCTAGAGGTGACTTCTAGTGACAATGACACCGAGGGACCCCCTGAGGAGCTGGAGAGGAGATAAAGGAGCCACTCAGGAGCAAGACTCGCTTAACAAGGAGGACGCAGAGAAGTGGGCATGCAAGAGAGATTTGGAAGGCAATATCAACAGGACTCGATGGTCACTGGGCTATAGAGGGTGGAGAAAAGAGAAGCGTGACAGATTTTCCTTACAGTAAAGAACAACCTCCTCCTCATCACGGACCACAAAGCCTTACATGCTGTGGCTCCAGCCACCTCTCCAGACACACCTTTCCCTCTGGACCTCCTGTTCTCTAAAATTCAGTCGTGTCACAGTTTGGCTACCCAGGGTTTGCTCTGTCTTCTCCCCTCAGCCCTGCCAGCCCACTCCCTGGAGCTCACCATATGTGGGAGAATTCACGATTACTTGAAATGCCCTGAAATCCCTTGTCGAAAGAAACTTGGTAGAGACTTTCCCAAGATTGACAAAAATGCTAAACATTTTCACTTTGGTACCAATAAGAATTGCAAAAGTGAAAAAACTTTTCCTAAATTCTCAGAATAAAAAGACTGCACTGTCCAGTCCAAGTTGGAGCAGCCGTGTCTCTTTCTTTTTTGTTATTACTGTGGTAAAATACGCATAACATAAAACTGGCTATTTTAGCCATTTTAACTTGTTCATTTCAGTGGCGTTTTAGTGTGTTTGCAATGTTGTGCAATCATCACAGCTATCTAGTTCCAAAATATCTTCATCACCCCAAAAAGAAACCCACCATGCCCATTAAGCAGTCACTCCCCCCCCAGCCCCTGGCAAGCACTAATCTGCTTTCTATGGACTTGCCTATTCTAGACATTTCAAATAAGTGGAGTCATACGATCTGTAGCCTTTGTGTCTGGTTTCCTTCACTTACGCCATTTTCAAGGTCCATCCATGTTGTAGCTTGTATCGGCACTGGATTCCTTTTTTATATGGTTAAAAAATATTTCATTGCATTGATGAACCACACTGTCATAGCTGTCCTTGGAGGAACTGGAGGGGAGTAGAGTCTCCATGTGGGTGTATGTGTTCTGGGGGCTGGAAAACACGACCAGGAGCACAAGTGATGCCGGGCTTCTCGGGGGAGGCGCTGCAGCTGCTGGAAGCACCTGCTAACCCCACCTGTGGTTTCCCAAACCTGTGGGGAGGGTCCAAGGGGCTGTAGGAGCAAGGGATTCTGGCAGGACACTCAGCTCAGGCCGACAGTCACAGGTCATTACGACTGAACGTGTATCACACCTGGGCCTCTACCTCCAGAGCCAGCACATTCTCCATCACCCAGGGGAGACAGGAGGCCCCTTTGTGTGGTTTGCGGGAATCGGTTTGTCCTGTACCCCGACCTGTAGCATCACGTCTGTGCCCACTTGCCGCTTCCCTTGCCCAGCAGAGGGCGCTGGGACAAGTCCAGTTGCAAGAGGCTGTCTACTTCTGGGGTAGGGTGAATTTCTCTCTTGCTGCCATGTTTTCTTCCTCAGTTTACTTCACAAATGTTTGAGTGATGGAAACCTTGCTGTTGGGGAGTGCTGAGCCATCCCCAGTTCAAGTCTGCAGCCAGTGGGAGTGTGTGAAAAGACAAATAAATGCCTGGACCCTACCCCAGTGGGATCAGGACAGATTTAACAAGCTCTCCAGGTAACTCTCAGGTGCACCGGGCGCAACCCTCCTTCGACTTCATACCCAGAGGAGGAGAATTCATCTCTTGAATCATGAATAAAAAAAAAAAAAATTCTAGGATGCTAAAACTTTCTGCAGACTGTATAGATCTGCCTTCTAAGTTACAGCTTCCAGTCTGAGGTCCATGTCTCCTTTTTACCAATCCATTCAGAGTGGTGGCTTTATTCTGTGGGCCATATCTACAGAATCTCCACTTCTCTGTCAGTTTGCGGCAATGTGGTAGCTTGTACGTTGCTATGATGCTGGAAGCTATGACACTGGTATTTCAAATACCATCAGGGTCACGCATGGTGGGCAGGTTTCAGTGACGCTTCCTGACTAAGACAGACTAGGAAGAAAGGCCCGGTGATCTACTTTTGAAAATCAGCCAATGAAAACTCTCTAGGTCACAACAAAATATTGTCTGCTATAGTGCTGGAAGATGAGCCCCTAGATTAGAAGGCAACGATGGACTCAAGCATGCCAATGATCGTAAAGATGGCGCAGGACCAGGCAGTGTTTTGTTCTGTTATACATAAGATTGCAGGTTGGAGCTGACTTGATGGAAACAAGCAATAATAGTTTAGTGTTCGAGATTTTTTTTCATTCATGATTCCAGAAATATAAAATAATTAACTATGAGTTGAAATAGACTCAACAGCACCTAACAACAACAACTGGATATACTAATAAGGTCTTGTTAAAAACAAACAAACAAACCCATTGCTTGTGAGTCGATTCTGACTCATAATGACCCTATAAGACAGAGTAGAGCTTCCCCATAGGGTTTCCAAGGAGCACCAGGTGGATTTGAACTGCTGGCCTTTTGGTTAACAGCCAAGCTCTTAACCACTGCACCACCAGGGCTCCAAGGTCTTGCTTAGGACTTCCCTAATTCTTCTCTAATTGATCCATTATGGAAATGTGTATACAAATTATCTGTAGGTGCTGGGAGTTGGAAGTCTGGCTGAAGCCCTGTGGTCTAAGCTCTGTTCTCCAATCAAGTTCTAACTTACTAGAGAGGCTCTGCACTGGGAGAGAGCTCAGATACCAAGTGACTAAGGATTAAGGAATATGGTACTGTACTTTATGTCCCAATTGGCTGTTGTCTTTTGTGTGTACACTCCCTCCATGGGAAACCCCAGAGGGGTGGGGGATTAGTCATAGGATCAGGCATCGAACTCTCATCCCAGCATCCTAATACCCTCAACCCTCAGTGGTGGGGTCTTTGTCTCCCCTCATCCTCACATACCTGCTGCCACTTTGGGCAGGTTGGCAGATTCAAGGTCACTGCCATGCATTAAAACGTGAGGGCATGAAAGTGCTGACTCCCATAATTAGGTGTCTCCTGCCTTCTCTTCATCCTCTAGCTTGCTCCCACTTCCCTGCTGCTGACTCCAGAGTTAGGAGTAAAAAAAAAAATAGAATTAGGAGTAGTGCCTCTCAAATCTTCCGGGAAGTACCTCCTGCCACCTGCCGTGATGCCTGCCCACTGGACTCAGGGTTAGAGAAGCTACTGATGAATGGGGCCAGCCCATTTTCTGCCCCTACTCTGTTCATCAGTATCCCCAACCATCCTGTCATGAAATGGACAGTAGCTTTCCAACACTCACTTGTTTCATAATTGATTCTCTCTTTTTTTAATGCATAATATTTTTTGTCACGCTATTTACAACTGTGAATCGTAACTGATTCGTATGTTTTCAATCTTGTTGCAAGCTAGAGCCGTGACTAACCAATATATTTATTCTTGAGGTCTATCTTCTCACTTAGCTGCACACTGGGTATTTTTTCCCCTAAACCCACACCCCCGACACCTACCCAAAACAGAGATCAAAGTGCAAAGGAAACCTTTTCTTAAATGAAAGTAAAATCAGGGGTTCCTTCCAGGGGTGGTGTAGGCATGGGTCAGGAATTCATCCCCCGGAATCGTGCTTGGAATGGTGTGAACTCACTCTGCTGCAGGCACCGTGACCGTCTTCCAGGTCCACGAATGCTCCCGCCACCTTCTACCTCAGAGCCTTTGCATGTGCTGTTCCCTCTTTGCCCTGCTGTCTATGGTTTATCCTTCGCATCCCAGCTTCAATGTCATTTCCTTGGGAAGCCCTCTCTGACCCCTGTTCTAAACTGGATACAGGGCTCTGAACCCCCAACACTCTGCTCTGGAATCAGAGCTGGCCAGGTGTTTAGAGTCTACTCCAGGCGACATTCCAACCTTCATAGGTGGAAAGTGGACCAGGGAGTGGAGGGTGGCCTGGCCCCAGCTGCCTAGTATCAAAAAAAAAAAAAAAAGTATCAAGCACCCTCTATATTTCCTTTTAAGCACCCGCCATAATCTGTTGTTTATATTCATTTGTTTATTTGTCTAATATCTGTATCCCACACCAAAACTTCAAATCCATGAAAATGGAAGCCACACAGTCTTATTTCTCAACATCTCCTCATCCCAAGTACACGACAGGGCACACAGTAAGCCAAAAACCAAACCCATTGCGTTGTTGAGTCACTTCCAATTTATAGCTTATGGGATAGAGTAGAACTGCCCCAGTGGGTTTCCAAGCCTGTAACTCTTTGTTGAAGCAGACTGCCACATCTTCGAATGACCAGCCTTTTGGTTAGCAGTCAAGTGCTTTAACAACTGCGCCACCAGGACTCCTTTAGGGCATGCAATAAGTCCTCAGAAATGTTTGCCAAGTACATGTATGAATAACCGATCACCTCTTCTGGCCTAGGGTCTGTTGATGGTGCTTTCCTTCAACCCTGCACTCCAGACCTCTCTGATGACCGTCTCTGGCCCCGGCTTGGAGGACAGTCCCAAGTGTTCCATCTTCTATCCAAAAGGCAACTCCGGCAGCATCCTTGTTTCTGAGTCCTGACTCATCATGAGCACTGAAGACAAGGTCAGCTCAATCTGGCCTTCACCACAGCCCCTTCATGGCTGTTTTGTTCATATATTACTATGAAACCACCCCCCAAAATTAGTGGTGTAAAGCAGAGCAGCCGGGAGACCTTCTGCCTTCTGCAGTCCGTGTTTATCTTGGCTGAGAGCTGTTCAGGCTTTTTGAAGCCAATTCCATCAAGGCAAAGCTGGAGGAGACAGAACTTGGGCTCACAGAGGAGGGAGTGGGAAGGGGCCCCAGATGGGGAAGTGGAGGTGGTCACGTAGTGATGACTGACCAGGATGAGAGCCCAGGGCTCCTGACTCCTGGCCAGTGCTCAGCCCACTGTACTGTGGAGCTTCCCAGATAGGCAAGGAATTTGAGATGGGCTTGAATTCTACTCTGGACCGACACCCACCTTCTTCCAGGAAGGCATTTCAGGTCTCAAAGGTACCTGAAATTGTGCTGTACCAGGAGTGTGCTCCTCGACACATACAGATACACTCAGACACCAGTACTCCAGCTTCCTGGGACTCAGCCATGACAGCAGGGCCTCAAAGGAAGCCCGACTGGCCCAGAACCGTGGGCCATGCCACACCATGCCAGCCCGTAATTCTCAGGTCTTGATTCAGGGCTGCCTCCCTGGAGGCCAGTGCAGACCCTCCCATGTCCTGTTCCGCACAGATGCCAGGGGTCACGTGTCCCACAGCTGAAGGCCTCCCCTGCCGCCTCCACCATCTGCTGAGGCCCCAGTAATTATCCAAGGCCGGTGAAGTCTCGCTCTGAGGGGAGAGTTCATGCAGCCCTGTAATGTAACCCAGGCACTCGGCTGCTTGGGCAAGGGGTCCCCAACTGGGCAATGAGCCGGCTGCTTTATTCAATTCCCCGGCTTGGGTCTGACTAATCACTGAGGCAGCCTGGGCTTTCTGAGAACCCACCTGAGCTCCCTGGCAACAGGCTTGCTTCTTCCCAGCACCCCAACTCCTGCTCCTCAAATCCTTCTTCCTCCCCAAGTATACTTACCTGACGAGGATCAGGGCGGGAGGCCACAGAGGCTAGGTACCCTCATCCATCTGGGAGAAAGAGAGGCTGCCTCCGGTCCGGGGGGGCCCAAGCAGGGGGGATCGGCCAGAATGGCTGCTGGGTTGGCTTTGTAGAGGCCACCCCATGGGGAGCAAGACCATCAACTCCCACCCCTCCCCTGTTTCCTAAACCTGCCCACTTCCTTCTCACCTTTCCTTTCTTGGCCCCAAGGAGGGAGGGCCTTGGCCAGGGAGGCCAGTCTGTAAGCCAGGCATTTGCAAGGAGAGGTATAGGAGACCGCCTTCACTACTGGTCTTGCAGACTCCTGCTCAGGCTTCAAGACCCACCCGTTTCACGTCTGTGCAGCAAGCAGCAAACCTGAGGCCCCCCCTCCTCTCTGCTCCCAGCCTTGTAAGGGCCTCCCATCCGGTGTTTATGGTCTTGTGTGCTGTTGATTCCCACTCATAGCAACCCTATAGGACGGAGTAGAACCGCCCCATAGGGTTTCCTAGGCTGTAATCTTTATGGGGGAGCCCTGCTGTCACAGTGGTTAAAGTGCTTGGCTGCTAACTGAAAGGTCGGCAGTTCAAACCCACCAGGACCTCTGTGGGAGAAAGACGTGGCAGTCTGTGTCTATAAAGATAACAGCCTTGGAAACCCTATGAGCTGTCCTACTCTGCCCAGTAGGGTCACTATGAGTCACAATCAACTTGACAGCAACAGGTTTGGGTTTTTTTTGTTTTTTAATCTTTACAGGAGCAGATCCCCAGGTCTTTTCTTCCATGGAGTAGCTGATGGATTTGATCTGCCGACCTTCTGGTTTGCAGCCAAGCTCTTAACCACTGCACCACCAGGGCTCCTAACCCGTGTCTTTTTACAGGCTTGTTTCCTGGTCTGGACTGTGCCCTTTCTGTTGACTGGGACTGTTGTTTGTTTCTATGTACCCAGAACGTAGCACATAGTAGGTGCTTTAAAACACATTTGTGGAAGGAAATAAATGAGGGAAGGAGGGAGGAAATGCTATGAGAGGTAAGAGGCTTTGTCTGTGTGTGAGCAACATGGGCATCTGTGACGCTGGCGTAGGTGTCTGTGTGGCCTTCCGTGTGGCCGTCCATGTGGCTGTCCGTGAGGCCATCCACGTGGCCACCATGTGTGTGGCTGAAGCCTCCGGCCTGGTTGATTTGGGAAATGGTGTCAACTGTGTTGTCAAGACCCTAGTGGCTCAGGAGTTGTTATGCTCAGCATGAACCTGAGATCAAGGGTCACCCAGAGTTCACTATCTGGGTGTGACTCTGCTGGCTGCACCTAGAGTAGGTGTGAAAGGTCCATGGGCCCTCTGCTCTCGCAGTGGTGGAGGCCAGAGGCCTTCTGAGACAAAGGCAGAGCCGGAGATCTTCGTGACCTCTCACCCTGAGGGGCAAGAGTGGCTGAGCTGTGCCTGATGGCTGTGGGGAAGGGGTGGAAGGCAGGGAACACCCACAGCCCAGCCAGGCCTACCCAGCACAGGTTGTGCTCCCCAGCTCAAGGCCTGAGGAAGGGTAGGCCTGGTGGACGCTGGGAGTGGACAGCTGAGTCAGCCCAGCCGAGGACCCTCGTTTGGTACCAGGGATTGATGAGGCTGGGCCCTCACCACCCACCAGAGAGGAGTGTGGGGGAGACAGCATCGGACAGACGGACATAGAGGAGGCAGGGTGGCAGCGAGGAAGCCAGTTCTGAGGGACTCAGGCTGCGCCCGCTGAGGGAGGGGCCACATGGAGGAGACTTCAAAGCCTCCCAGAACGGCTTATAAACAAGCCTGTCTGGTGGGGCAGCAGCAGGGGCCGAGTGGGGGGGCCATTCTGGAAGGGCTGGGAGCTCGCTTGGGGCTGTGTGCAGAGCATAGGATTGGGGTCAGGGAGGTGATGGTGGGAGCCGTGGCTCTGCCTCAGCTGGTGGACCCGGGGCAGGCCCAGTTTAAACTTTCTGTGACTCGGTTTCCTCTTCTGCACAACGAAGCTGGCAGAAACACCCCGCTGCCTGCCTCCTGGGGCTGGCGTGAGGGTCAGCAGTGATGATGTCGGTGAAAACGCTGTGTGGGCTCGGAGCCCTGATCAGATGTTATTTATTATTCTGAGCTGTGTTTTGGTGGGAGACTTGGACGGGCTGAGAGGGAGAGTCAGAGTGTTCTAGGGCCCCGTCTTCCCTGATGCTGTTTTGAGAGTTCTCAGAGCAGAGTGCCCAGAATGGGGCCTGGGGAGGGAGAAGCCCATGGTGTTCAACAGGACTGTGTTGGGCAGAGGGCTTTCTGCATCAGCTCTGAGTAGTTGGTGTAGGATGGACAAGTCTGCCTCAGCTTTTCTGATGACCCCCCCATCTCTGCTCTGTGCCGCCCTCCTCCCAACCCTTCATCCTGAGACTGCCACCTCAGCGGTGCCCCAGAAATCCGCCTCCTCTCCTTGGATCCTCGTCTTCGTGTCCTGGGGCTGTGACAATTTTTCCGAGTCTTGCTTAGAATGTGTCACTGTCCATTTCCCTTGGAGACATCAAAGAAGGCTGCTCCCTCCACCCGCAGCTCACGAGCCACGTTCGTTCAAGCGCTGTGTTGAGGCCCCTGCTCTGAGCAGCTGGAACACGGGTTTATAAAATTACAGGGAATTCAAAGCAGCCGGCGTCGCCTGCTGTCTGGCTCCATTACTGGGAGCAGCCTCGGAGGGAAGTTTATTCCAATAATTTAAGGGATTAAGGTCTGACACCCTTCATTAGGTGTTTGACATGACCAGAAAAGGCAGGTCTTGCAGAAGGACCCACACGATGGGGAGGAATTAGCTCAGGCAAGGAGAAAGCAACATGCCACCCAGCTAGGGTGGAAAAAGGAATTAGGTTGCCTTTTTACAGTCAAATGAGGTGGTGAACTATAGCCCTGAAGGGGGAAGTGGAGCTGGAGGAATAAGGTGCCTGGGCTCAGGACTCTGTTTCCCCATCTGTAAAACGAGAGCGTTGCTGAGGCCTTTGAGGTCTCTTCCAGCTCTATCCTGGGGACACTCAACAACCCAGTTACTGGTTTGCCGTTTGGCCTTGAAAAGGCCCTATTTCTTTTGGGGAACTGTCTCCCTCCACCCTGATCCTACAGGGATCGAGTGACCAATGCAAAGACACTCAGGCCTGCTTGCTTTCCTGTGGCATTTTGGCATTTTGGAGACAAGCCATTTCCTGCCAAGTGGTGGAGAAATCGCCCCTAGTCCCTAGCTCCTGCCCCTGCCTCCTGCCTCCTCCACAAATACAGCCCTTGATGTTTCAAAAACTTCTTGTCCAGCCTGTACAAGCCAGAGTTTGTGCAGTTCTGACAGATCGGCGGGAAGAGGGTGGCTTCCAAAGGCCTCTGCCCACACCCAGGCAAGCTGGTTTCTCTGCTTCCTGTGTTAATGGTGGGACCCCAGAACTATGTGACACAGGGCAAGTTATCCAACCTCTGTGTGCATCCATTTCCTCAAATTGAACACAGAGGCACGGTTTGTTGTGAGGATGAAACGAAAGGATGCATATAGTAAAAAAGAAAATTATAGAGAGCCTGGCATACATAAAATAAGAGCCTCATAAATGTTATCTATTGTTATTTTGGCTCTGTGTGACCTTGGGCCAGTCACTTGCTCTCTCTGACCTTGAACATTTTCCTTTGCAAAATAAGGGAGAAATGGGGTCATGCCTGTGAAGTGCTGGGCACTCAGAAAGAGCTCCCTAATAGCAGCCATGACGGTCATTGGCGAGGGGAGCTGTCTTGTCCAGCTCACTCTTGAAACACTGTTAGCGTGTAGGTTTTCTTGGAGCCGACGAGTGTGTCAGCCCAGGAGCAAGGAATGTGATCCTTCCCGGCAGCCGGGGGAGCTGGAGCATATCTGGTATGTGTCTCTGGAATGATTTGGGGAAATTTCACCGAAGTTGGAACTTGAGACGCAAACGGCTTGGGACAGAGAGATACGGAGCTGTCCGCACGCACACCCCCCACAAAGGCCCTGCTGGTGGGGTAGGAGTCGGCTTACAGAGCACAGCGCTGCTCAAGCCCTCCCTGGAATGGCCGTGAACTTGTTGTTTTTCCACGTCATTTGCTCTCAAATGTACTATCAGGCCAGGCGATGCTAACCCGGCCGCGGCGGCTGCAGGTCCCTCCTTGTAACAAGCGATTGTGTGTTCTTTAGAGGTGGCCAAAGGGGAGGAGGGGGCCCGACCACAGGGAGGTAGGGTGGGGGAAAGGGAAACAAATCCCTTCTTTACAGGGAGCTTGCGTGTCCTGGAGCCAGCTTCCCCCAAAGCACATGCCATTTCTGGCCCTTGAAGGGGTTAAAGGCCTCCTGGAGCTCAAAAACAAGCAGGTGTCCCACCGTGCCAGATATAGCCGCCTAAACTGCTTCCAACTTTTTTTTTCCCCTTCTGCAACAAGTCTGCGATCGGCCACGGGGCAGAGGAGCCAGCAGCCTGCCTGTGACAGGCATCAGGTTAGCTCGCTCCCACTCGGGTGCGCCCAGGATATAAATCCAGCTGGGGCCCCTGCTGCGGCTCCACTCCGCACACTCAGGAGGGGAAGTTTCCTTCCTAAGACCTTTCTTTTATCTGAAGCCGGCAGCCCAGCAGGCCGCACTGACTCGGTGGAGGCAGCCTGAGGCACGAGGAAGCCTGCTGGGGTGGGGAGGGGCAGGTGTCTCTAGCCCCTGGAGAAGGAGAAGGCCCTAGTGGGCCCCAGCCCCTGGCATTGTCGCAGGGGAGGTCTTGGCCACTGCAGAACCACACCATGTGGGCCCTGGGGTGCCACCGGTTCTGGTCCCACTGGAGGCAGGTGATGGCGCTGCTGCTGCTGCTGCTTGGGGTACCCTCGCAAGGCGGGGCACTGCCACCCATCCGCTATTCCCATGCTGGCATCTGCCCTAACGACATGAACCCCAACCTCTGGGTAGATGCCCAGAGCACCTGCAAGCGGGAGTGTGAGACAGATCAGGTAAGTGGGTGTGTGATGCGGGGAGTGGGAGCCGTGGGGTATGCATGACTCGGGAGAGCCTGCAGGGCCCAGGAAAGCGGAGGCATCCACATGGAGTCATATCCGCCTGGTAACTCGGGAGCCCCAAAGAAGGGGCGGGTGTGATGTCCAAGTTCATCAGGGACTGGGAATCGTGGATTCCTCGCCTCCTGCTTGCTGAGGCCTGCTATGAGCCAGCACTGTGCTAGGCTTATGGCGGGGACTGGTACTACATGTCAGCAAGGTGGGCATCAGCATCCCCTTTACAGGTGAGAGAACAGACACTCAGGAAGGTGCAGTGAGCCATGATGGAAGGGTGGGGCCCAGACCTGTCTGCCTGACCGCAAGGCTTATGCCCCATCCTGCCCTCCAGGCTGCCTTCTCAGGTGTTTGGACCCTAACCTGAGAGCAGACTGAGCTGGTGGTCAGGGCAATCAGGAACAGCTTGGCGTGACTGTCTTCAGGCCTCCCTGGTGGGGAGCAGACTAAGTTTCAACCTGCCAGTTCCTTGGTCCTCCAGTCCCTCCTGGTCACAGGACATGGCAGCAGGGCCAATTCTAGGGCAACACTCTCCTGGAGACACTTTTGGAGCTCCTGCTCTAGGGAGTGGTCACTCCCAGTCCAAGGGCCATTCCTGTCCACTCAGCCCAGGGGCTAGGGGCCCTCTGGCACCTGGCACCTGCCCCAGGCAGAGGCACTTCCTTCAAGGCCTGGACAGCTCTCTGGCAGCACCGACTCCCCTGGGGTTCCTGGGGCATGAGGGGTCATGAGAGACCCTGGTGCACCCTGTGCTTCTGCCAAACACATCTCACCCCAGGAGAGCTCAGGATCACCCTGGAGAGAGGAGGCCTCTGCCTCATGATGCCCAGAGGGCAACTCTCAGGCCAGATGCTCCAGTGGGCAGCGGTAGTACCGAGGGAGAGGAAGATAAGGAGCTGGAGAGGTTGTAGAGTGTTCCCATCCCGCAGAGGCCGTGCCGTTGGCCTGCTGCATTGGCGGGAAGCGTGTTTCAGGGCACAGTCTGGCCTGATAAAGCAGGTGGAATTTGGGGACATTGAGACTCTGGCTGATTTTATGTGTCTTGGGGAGAAGGGACCTGTATGAGGCTGGGAACTCAGACACCCCAGGTACATCCTGGGTCCTGATGCAAAGCTGCACCAATGATCCACTCTAGGTTTCCTGGTACCTGAGGACCCAGCTGTTGGGTTGGACCTCCTAGTCCTAAAGCAGCAGCCTGGCTAGAATCTCTTAAGGAACTGAATGACCCTCAGGCCAAGGAGCACTTTCTCTTGTCTGCTCCCAGCCCCCAATGCCCCACTGAGTCTCTCTCCTTCAGACCTTGGCTCTGAAATCTGCCCATCCCAGCCCCAAAGCCTCCCCTGGTGTGGCCTAGACGCCCATGCCAAACAAGGGCTGCAAAACAAAGTCCCTATTCTGAGCTGAAGGGGCGAAAACAGTAAACAAGTCAAGCAGGCTGGCTCCATGCAGCCGGGGCGGGGGGATATTCCCCCTCTTAGCCGATGTGGAATGTCAAAGAGGCTGAAATGAAAGTTGGAATGACGAGCGGCCAGCCCTATGTGGGGAGTAACTCACAGGGTTACTACCAGGGCGGAGGATTAGAAGCACTGCCCGCCTGCCCAGCGGGCACCACACGTTATTGTTGAAAACACCACGTGAAAACCTTGTTTGTACCGGCTCCAGGCGCATGTTGCTAATTTCGAGGAATTAAACTAATGCCTTACGTGGCTCCACAGAAAATCAGAGGGGATTACAGCCTGGTAAATCCTCAATGACGGCCTTGTCGACCTTTGCCACACAAGGTTTTTATTTATTTATTTGTTTATTTTCTGCCATTGCTTTGAAGAGGATCCACAGTTTGGAAATTAGTGCCTAGGTCTGGTACAGCCCACAGTGGTGAGAGCTAGCATCCTGGCCTGTCACACCTGCCGTGACTCTTGGCTTTGGAAGAATCTGAATGGTGACGCAAATGGTTAAGCACTTAATTACTGACCAAAAGTTTGGTGGTTTGAATCCACCCAGAGGCACCTCAGAAGAAAGACCTGGCAATCTACTTCCAAAAGATCACAACCATTGAAAACCCTATGAAGCACAGTCCTACTCTGTCACACATGGGATTGCCATGAGCTGGAATCAACTCAAAGGCAACTTTTTTGCGGGGGGTCTCATCAGAACCTCTGTTCTCCATGTGGGTGTGTGTCCTCGATGGGAGGAGAGGGGTTAGGGCCTCAAGCATCTGCCCCGCGGTTTCTGATTTTTCCCTCTTTGAGGCTGGTCTGACCTCTTCAAGTTGACTAGGGTATTCTCACCCCAGTGGAAAAAAAGACAAAAAGGCAGGCTAACTTGTTGAAACCTAGACCCCATTTGTGGTAGCTATATGATGAAGAAAAAGCTACACCATTTCAGAATCTCATCTGCCTGGAGCTTGAAACCCTACCATTTTCCAACTGCGTAGACTTGGGTGTTGCCTCACCGGGCCTCCACATGCTCCTCTGTAAATTGGTAGTAAGAAAACCTCACAGAGGATTGGTATGTGGCTTGCCTCTTCCCACACTACTGGCTGTGTGGCCTTGGGCAAGTTACTTAACCTCTCTGAGCCTCAGGCCTCATCACTCGTAAAGTGAGGATAATGGCCACACCCACTTCACAGGCTTGTGATGAACATTAAGTAAATGGACAGACGTAAAGTTCCTAGGAGAGGGCCTGGCACATAGCAGGTGCCATGTATAGGTTAGCTATTATCTTCATCATCAAAATCTTCGGCTCATAGCCAGCACATGGTGATGAGCACATGTTAGTTTCCGCCCCCACTAACCAGGGTGGCTGCAGGGAACCTGTCCTCTCTTCCTTCCCCTCCCTGCTCAAGCCTCTCCATTACTCTTTCCAGGAGTGTGAGACCTATGAGAAGTGCTGCCCCAATGTGTGTGGAACTAAGAGCTGCGTGGCGGCCCGCTACATGGATGTGAAGGGGAAGAAGGGCCCGGTGGGCATGCCCAAGGAGGCCACGTGCGACCACTTCATGTGTCTGCAGCAGGGCTCCGAATGCGACATCTGGGATGGCCAACCTGTGTGTAAGTGCAAGGAGCGCTGCGAGAAGGAGCCCAGTTTCACCTGCGCCTCCGATGGCCTCACCTACTACAACCGCTGCTACATGGACGCGGAAGCCTGCTCCAAGGGCATCACGCTGGCTGTCGTCACCTGCCGCTACCACTTCACCTGGCCCAACACCAGCCCCCCACCGCCAGAGACCACTGTGCACCCCACCACAGCCTCCCCAGAGACCCCTGGGCTGGACACAGCAGCCCCAGCCCTGCTCAACCACCCTGTGCACCAGTCAGTCACCACAGGTGAGACCGTGAGCTTCCTCTGCGATGTGGTGGGCCGGCCCCGGCCTGAGATCACTTGGGAGAAGCAGCTGGAGGATCGGGAGAATGTGGTCATGCGGCCCAACCATGTGCGAGGCAATGTGGTGGTCACCAACATCGCCCAGCTGGTCATCTACAATGCCCAGCCCCAGGATGCTGGTATCTACACCTGCACAGCCCGGAATGCTGCCGGGGTCCTGCGGGCTGACTTCCCACTGTCAGTGATCAGGGCTGGCCAGGCCTCGGCCACTGCAGAGAGCATCACCAACGGCACAGCCTTCCCCACAGCCGAGTGTCTGAAGCCTCCCGACAGTGAGGACTGTGGTGAGGAGCAGACCCGCTGGCACTTCGACGCCCAGGCCAACAACTGCCTCACGTTCACCTTTGGCCACTGCCACCGAAACCGCAACCACTTCGAGACCTACGCGGCCTGTATGCTGGCCTGTATGAGCGGCCCACTGGCTGTGTGCAGCCTGCCCGCCCTGCAGGGGCCCTGCAAGGCCTACGCACCACGCTGGGCCTACAATGGCCAGACAGGCCAGTGCCAGTCCTTTGTATACGGTGGCTGTGAGGGCAACGGCAACAATTTCGAGAGCCGTGAGGCCTGTGAGGAGTCCTGCCCCTTCCCACGGGGGAACCAGCGCTGCCGGGCCTGCAAGCCGCGGCAGAAGCTTGTTACCAGCTTCTGTAGGAGTGACTTTGTCATCTTGGGCCGAGTATCCGAGCTGACTGAAGAGCCCGACGTGGGCCGTGCCCTGGTTACCGTGGATGAAGTCCTCAAGGATGAGAAGATGGGACTCAGGTTCCTGGGCCGGGAGCCTCTGGAGGTCACTCTGCTGCACGTGGACTGGGCCTGCCCCTGCCCCAATGTGACGGTGGGTGAGACACCGCTTATCATCATGGGTGAGGTGGATGGCGGCATGGCCATGCTGCGGCCCGACAGCTTCGTGGGCGCGTCGAGCACCCGGCGGGTCAGAAAGCTACGCGAGGTCATGCACAAGAAGACCTGTGACGTCCTCAAGGAGTTCTTGGGCGTGCATTGAGGTCCCCACCCCACCCCGGCCCCCATCCTGGTCCTCTTCCATCTACCCACCCCTAATGCCCCACAGTCAGCAAACTGGGCAAGGTCGGATAAGACAGGCTTGGGCCAACAGGTAAACATCTACCAACATCAGGAAAATGCCAGCAGAGGGTCCAGATCAACTTCTAGTCTTTGGGTTCGATAAGGGGTCCACATCTTTTTTAGCTGAGAAGAACAAAAGGAGATGTCTGTAGACACACGCAGTTATTCCTGACAGCCAGTCTGCTCAGGCATTATCCTCCCTTTGCAGGCCACCACCTCCTCTGGCTTGCCCAGCTGCTCATCCCCAGCCAGGCTCCCCAGCCAGGGTTCTAGAGATGTTGGCAGGCTGCATGGTGGTCACAGGAAGAGTTGAATGAATTGGGTTGCAAAAGTGGTAGGTGAGGAGAGAAATAAGGTCCCATGAACTCACCTGGACAAATTCACCACAGCCTGCTAGATCACTATGGCTAGGTACCACTTTATGTTAAGGGCTGCAGGTAGTAAAATAGTAGGAAGCAGAAAAGGCATGCTTAGTTAACCCAGCACACAACTTCCCTAAGTGGGGGCTGCTGGGACAAGATGCCTGTGCTTTGGGTCAAGTTGGCTGCAGTATCTGAGTTTACCAAAGCACCAACAGAATACATGTTCCTTCTTGGCTGTGTTGGTTTGTTGATTCAATTCCATTCATTTCAACGCAATGGGTATTTCCTGAACACTTACTGTGTGCCAGGTACTATGGCCACAGAGCGATGCTAGACCCAGCTCAACTATAGCGACCAAACACAAATGTCCATATGCTGGGGTTCCCCCAGAAGCAGACCATAGATTGCCCTCCCAGCTGTCAAATATGCCACTGGTTTTATTGGAAATAAAGCAGATAAAAGCCCCTGGATCTGTTTTGGTAGGAAGAGAAATAAAGAATAAGCGAGGGGTGGGGGAAGCAGTGAAGGTGTAAGAAGAAAGGGAGGAGGATCGCAGGCAGGCTTGAGAAGGAATGTTGCTCGATGCTGCCATCTGGTGGTGGCTTCAGGGTCCAGCAGGGACCGGGAGGGAAGCTCTGAAGTAGGCCTGGGATGGCAGGTTCCCGGATGTGGAGCTAGCTGGTGATTTTTTGTGTTTCCGGACTCCCCGTGCGGCCCGGCCACCCCATTACTAAATAGAGGACTTGGGGAACCCACTGTCAGCTCTGCATCTGCCCCCTACTCCTTCCTCAGCCCTTCATCTGTCCGAGACCCTCCATAGCTGAAGAAGGTCGTGGCGTGGCGTCCTGGTTTCTTCCTCAAATGTAGGGGAAGATATCAATTAAAAGCTCATAGTATCAATATTCCTTCTTGTGTGATTCATTTGGGTTAAGGTCTGTGCATGTGCGTGTCAGTGAAGCGGGGTAGTGTTAGTCGCTTTGGTAACTTTGAGGGAGGGAAGTCTAGCCAATGGGACTGTATTGGGTAATGGAGGGCCACGCCTACTATTTGGTCCACTTTACAGCTCGGAGGCATCTGACCTTTGGTACTCACCACCGCTCTGTGGATTAAGCACAAGAAAGCTGAGGCTGGGGGAGATGAGGTGACTTGTCCAAGAAAAGTGGCAGGAGGGGAGTGGGGCGTAGACCTGGGTGTTCTGATTTGTAATTTCGGTGTTCCCCCACATTATCACAATGTAATGGGGTCAGGAGAGAAGCCAGGTCCCGCCACAGATGGGGCCGAGTTTGGAGGTAAAAAGGTGGAGGAGACAGGAGTGGGCTAGGGAGGGGGCAGGCTGCCGGCTGACTCCTTACGGGGCTTCTGGGTGAGGCCCAGTCCCAGGAAGACTCTGGATCAAAGCCCTGTGTGTGTCTAGGACACATGGCTTGGTTCCCAAGAATGAGGACAACAGTGCATTTGGCCTGGCACAGCAGCTCATGGCTGCTCCCCTCCCCTTGTGAGACATGCTCAGGAGCTCTGCAGCTGTGACATACCCCACAGCTTGTCCCCAGTCTAGGAACCAGCTAAACACAAGAGACACCTCTGCCCTGAACTGTTTCCTGGGTCTTCCTGGGCCACAGCCCAGAGGAGGAGTCATGGCCCAGCCCAACCCAGTCAATCTCACTTTAGAGGTGATTCCCAGTAATAAGGGTGGGAGGAGGAGCCAGGAGCAGAAAGACAAGATACTCCCTGAGAAAGACTAGAGGCTAGAGGAGTGCAGTTTCTCAAATTGCCACTGGGAGAACACTGGGTACAGAATTTGGCCATCAAGATGGTGTTAGCACCAGCCATAGGCCCTCTATCCACACACCCTCACCTTGTCACCTCCTCTCTCCTTAACACAG
Organism: Elephas maximus indicus; assembly: GCF_024166365.1. Lineage (NCBI taxonomy): Eukaryota > Metazoa > Chordata > Mammalia > Proboscidea > Elephantidae > Elephas > Elephas maximus. The sequence continues at coordinate 42,907,342 of NC_064837.1, read as the reverse complement.
ATATGGGGCCTGAGCCTTGTGGCTGGGCTGGGACAGCAGGGCCCAAGACTCTGTTCTGCTTCCCTGGTGGAGGTGTGAGTTTCAGGGGAGTCTGATGTCACAGCTCACCACCCACTCAGAGTCCCATAGCCAGGGTTCCTGTTACACATCAGCCCCAGCCTAGCAGAGTGAGAAAATCCAGCCTGTGGAGTCAAACCCACCTGCTATTGAATCCGGGCTCTGCCACTTACCTGCTGTCTCTCTGAGCCTCAATTTCCCCAACTCTAAAGCAGATAGTAGTAAGAGCATTTTACAGGGATTTGAGGAGGGAGACCCTATTAACCTTGTAAAACTGGAAAGCCTAGGAGGCAAGACTGGCCCACCGGGGCTGCCCTGTGTCCCCTCCTGGCCTTCCCTGGTGGCAGGCAGGCCCAGGACCCAAAGCCCTGCTCTCATCCCGCTGGGCCTTGGTTTCAGTGACCACACAGCACTTATTTTCAGGGCTAGTCCTGATTTCAAGTGTTTTATTGTGTTGGTTACTAAGAGAAGCCCACATAGGCTGATTTGGGGTTCAGAAAATCCACACAGTTAGGGAATGGGTGATTTAGATTTTGTTATAATATCGGCCCTACTAAATGGTGTTTATTTTTCTATCCTTGAAACCAATCCTGAGTCTTATCTCTGCTACCCCAGGCCTTATACAATGCCTGACATCTAGAATGTGCTCAGTAAAGGTTGAGCTGAATTCTCAGAGTCTGGTTGCCAGGCAGCCTCGGGAGTTCACTTCATCCTTTCTGGGAGGTTTGGCCCAGCCTGGGCGCCATGACATAGGGAGATTGAGTCTCCTTCAGGCCCCAGTCCTCTGGGACCAACCTCACTCACCAGAGGCCAGACTCACCTGCGTCCTTGTGAACAGAGGATACCCCTGTCTCGCCCTCTTGTATCTGTTGGGCTCCCTCTCCCCATTCTCCTTCTCCCTCCAATCCCTCTCTCTGTTCGACTCTTCAGAGGCTTGGTCTGGCGCCGGCTGTCTCCGGACCAGTCCCCGAGGCCTCTGGGGCACAACAGCTTGGCTTTTTCCACTCTCTGCCTCCCCCAGCACCTACAGCCTCCTAGGACACTCTGCTCCATTGTCTGGCCAGCTGCTCCATAGTCTGATGTCATCCCCTGGACAGTGGAGCCAGAGAGCAGGGCTAGGGGGTGGAAGCTGGCTAGGGAAGGGGCAGAATAAATACATAGCCACATGGTAACTTCCTTAGGCTGGGGAGAACTCCCTCTGTCCAGCTGTCCTGTTATTATAACAACATCAACATTGAGTGGGTGCTTACTGTGTGCCAGGCACTGGGCATCAGCTCTTGTAGTCTTCGTTGCAATGGTAGGAGACAGATATTAGTTTGAACACTATTTTACAGGTGAGAAAACTGAGGCTAGAGGAGTTAAGAAACTTGCCTGAGATCACACAGCTGGCAAGTGGCAGAGCCAAGATTTGAACCCAGGCAGTCTAACTTAAGGAGCCCTCGTGGCACAGTGGTTAACCACTTGGCTGCTAACCGAAAGGTGAGCAGCTCGAACCCACCAGCAGCTCCTCAAGAGAAAAGACCTGGCAATCTGCTCCTGTAAAGATTAAAACTCATTGCGGTCAAGATGATTCTGACTCATAGTGATCCTACAGGACAGGGTAGAACTGCCCCATAGGGCTTCCCAGGCTGTAATCTGTACAAATGATTGTGAGAATGGTACAGGACCAGACAGTGTTTCCTTCTGTTGTACATAGGTCGCTATGAGTCAGAACCGACTTGACAACTTCTAACAATAACAAAAACAACCTTTACAAAAGCAGACTGCTACATCTTTCTCCCTGGGACAGCTGATGAGTTCAAACCGCCAACCTTTTGGTTAGCAGCTAAGCATTTAGCCATTGCGCCTAGAAAACCCTATGGGGGCAGTTCTACCCTGTCCTATAGGGTTGCTATGAGCTGGGAATTTACTCGATGGCACGCACACAACAACAGTCTGACTTCCAAGCACTTAATGCTCCTATTACACTGTTCCTCCCAGCATGAAATACACGCACACACTCTGGGCTGGGCAGTGCTCAGTGCAGCCATCCCATCAGGACCCCAGATATCCCCAAAGGGCCTGCCTCCAGTCGGCTGCACGCACACCTACTCCAGGGCTGGCTTACAACCTCATCATGTGACATGGTATTTCTACCACACACATAAGCAGTCGTGACCTAGATTCCTGAGTGAGACATCAGCCCATGCATGCTCATCCTGAAGGACTCAGCTCCTTGGGAAAGCCTTTGCTGTCCCTGGACAGCTTCTCCAAGTCTCTGTCTCTCTCTATCCTTACACCCATCCCAGGTCAGAATAATTGCCTCGGGACTCTAGGAGGGCTGTGGGCCCAGCTCACAGTTCTCATGAGGGGCTTGATAGATGAACAAGGGATTCTGGACCAAGGACCATGTGGTTGTGCTATACTGGAGGACAGCAAGCCTGTAGTGTCATGGATTGAATTGTTTCCCCCCAAAATGTGTATCAATTTGGCTAAGTCATGATTCCCAGTATTGCATGATTATCTGCCATTTTGTCATCTGATGTGATTTTCCTATGTGTTGTAAATACCATCTCTATGATGTTGATGAGGTGGGATTATTGGCAGTTATGTTAATGAGGTAGGAGTCAATCTACAAATTGGATTGTGTCTTGAGCCAAACTCTTTTGAGATATAAAAGAGAGATGCGAGCAGAGAGGCAGGGGGACCTCGTACCACCAAGAAACAAGAGCCAGGAGAGTGGCCCGTCCTTTGGACCTGGGGTTCCTATGCTGAGAAGCTCCTAGTCCAGGGGAAGATTGATAACAAGGACCTTCCTCCAGAGCCGATAGAGAACTAAAGCCTTCCCTTGTAGCTGGCACCCTGAATTTGAACTTCTAGCCTACTAGATTGTGAGAGAATAAACTTCTGTTTGTTGAAGTCATCCACTTGTGGTATTTCTGTTATAACAGCACTAGATAACTAAGACATGTGGTCTCTGGGGTCTTCCCTTCTTTGTTCCTACTCCACCTGCCAATACCATCTCCTCCTCTCTTACCACGTCCCTTATGAGTCTGAAGCCTCCCTCCTACTCAGGGAATGTGTGAGTAATAAGGCAGGATGGGTGGCAGGGTTCCTGGGTCCTATTCTTGGCTGTCGCCTCACTCTGGAATGTGCCCTGAGGTCAAGTGACACTCCTATTTCTTGGGGTGTATCAGGAGGAAGAAAGACTAAACCTCCAGCTGGCATCCTCCTGAGGGAGCTTTCAGGGTGGGCAGGTGGGCAAGCTGACTGCCCCTCTCCTTCCCGCCGCTCTGGCACCTGAGCCCCTCAGCACTCCTATTTCAGGGTCAGGTTGGAGTCTCTGTGTCCAAGTCCTAAATTACCCTGGGACATGGAACTCTGGCATCCAGGCCTCCAGCAACACCCTGGCCACCCTCAACCCCACTCAGACCAGTGGAAAATGGGACTCAGCCCCATCACTCTTTCCCAGTAGACAAGGATAAGGCCAGGCTCTTCAGAGGTGTCTGTCAGGGGTGAGGCGGGGCCTTCAGTGCTTCCTGCCCTTTTCCACATCTTGGGGATACTGCCAGAGACCTGACAGGATGAAGATGTATCCATCCTGATGGTTTATGTTCAGTTTTGGTGGGAGAGACACACCTACTTCTAGCTGTAATCTAAAAGAGGACAGAACATGAAGGGCTATTTTGTTGCCTTTTTGTGTGGGCAGCCAGGAAGTGGAGAGGGGGCCTAGGTATTGGCAAGGACCCTCAGCAGGAGAGAAGCGTGGGGCTAGGAGAGGGGGATGGACATTGAGTCCTAACAACTCTGAGTCAGGTACTTTACGTATATTGTCCAATTTAGTCCTCACAACCATCTTCAAGCTAAATATTGTTTTACTATTTCACCATTTGATAGATCCCACCTAGGCTATAAGCTTCAGGAGGGCAAAGACAGTATGTGTGGTGTTCATTTCCATATACCCAACATAGGGCCTGACTCTAGAGGGTGTTCAATAGTATTTGTTGGTTGAATGAATGAATGAAACCCTACAGACTTTATGGATAGGATGTCCTCACAAGTATTATTTTCCCTATTTGACAGATGCTGAATCTGAAACTCTAAATGCTTAAGGGAAATTTGCCTACGTTCAGAGGGCCGATAAATGAAAGATCTAAGATTGAAACCCAGGTCTGTCTGACTTTAGTGTCTATACTCTTTCCAGGGTGATATATACATACATTTTAACCATTGCAGTTAATGGCTGAGGGCTCATAATGACTATTTTCCTTTTGAACATCTGTAACCATCACTTCTTGCTGGTCCCCAACATCCGGGGGAACCAAGGCTTTACAGAAATGTTATAAAGCTGCACTCTCCAATACAGCAGCCAGTAGCCATGTGTGGGTATTTAAATGAATTCAGATGAAACAAAATAAAAAATTCAGCTCCTCAATTTCACTAGCCCCATTTCAAGGGCCACATTTCGTGTGGCCAGTGGCTACCATATTGGACAACACAGATATAGAACATCTCCATCATCATAAATAATTATAAAGGTTAACACTAATTCTAGTTTTCTGGAATCTCACTAGCCTTGGGCACAACTAAGGGCTTGTGAATGAGTGCCAGGGGCTGTCTTAGTTATCTAGTGCTGCTATAACAGAAATACCACAAGTGGATGACTTTAACAAGGAGGAATTTATTTTCTCACAGTTGAGTAGCTAGAAGTCCAAATTCAGGGAGTCAGCTTCACGGGAAGGCTTTCTCTGTTGGCTCTGGAGGAAGGTCCCTGTCATCAATCTTCCCCTGGACTAGGAGATTCTCCATGCAGGAACCTGGGTTCAAAGGACTCACTCTGCTCCTGGCACTGCCTTCTTGATGGTGTGAGGTCCCCAACTCTGCTCACTTCCCTTTGATCTCTTGTAAGATAAATGGTGGTACAGGCCACACTCCAGAGAAACTCCCATTACATTGGATCAGGGATGTGACCTGGGTAAAGTTGTTACATCTCACCCTAATCTTCTTCAAAATAATTCAAGCTTGCCTCATTAACTACAGGCAGAGATTAGGATTTCCAATGTATAGGAATATTATGTCAATCACGAAATGGATGGCAACCACATAATACTGGGAATCATGGCCTAACCAAGTTGGCACATATTTGGGGGGTACAAAATTCAATCCATGACAAGGGCTGTCTGTAATGGTCTTTAACTCCAAGCTTCTGACCTGTCAAGAACTCCAAGGATTCCCTCTGTTGTAGCCAGTTGCTGGTATTTGGTCTCATTGGTCTTATTGCTGACAGTACAAGAAAGGCTTTTGGAATTATCCCGTTGTCTCTGGACCCTGATTTCAGCCTCAAAGTCCTTCATCTTTTCTCCCAGAAGAATTAGAAGCCTCTATGCAAATAAAATTCTTGATGGCCTTCTTCAATATCCCAGAGTTCCTAAAGAGGTATGCAAATTAGTACGCACATACACCCAGCACCAACAGTCATGACACTTGGGTGAAGATGAGTGTCATGGATTGAATTGTGTCCCCCAAGAAATATGTGTCAACTTGGCTAGGCCATAATTCCTAGCATTATGTGGTTGTCCTCCATTTTGTGATTGTAATTTTATGCTAAAGAGGGTTAGGGTGGGATCGTAACACCACCCTTACTCAGGTCACCTCCCTGATCCAATGTAAAGGGAGTTTCCCTGGGGTGGGGCCTGCACCACCTTTTATCTCTCAAGAGATAAAAAGGGAAGCAAGTAGAGAGTTGGGGACCTCATACCACCAAGAAAGCAGCACCAGGAGCAGAGCGCATCCTTTGGACCCAGGGTCCTTGTGCCTGAGAAGCTCCTTGACCATGGGAAGATTGAGGACAAGGACCTTCCTCCAGAGTCGACAGAGAAAGCCTTCCCCTGGAGCTGATGCCTTGAATTTGGACTTTTAGCCTACTTTACTGTGAGGAAATAAATTTATCTTTGTTAAAGCTATCCACTTGTGGTATTTCTGTTATAGCAGTACTAGATGACTAAGACAATGAGTTTACCAAACTTTTAGCTAAGTATGACAGGAAGGAGACAGTAGGAAATAGAGGTTAGGTCCTCACATGGTGTAGCACAATGCCCATGACAGCTGCCTCCCAGGAATCACAGTCTAACAATGGGCCGATTCCTCCACAGTTCCTCAGAGACACCTATGCTGTCCTCACCACCTTGTTTCTTGCATTGAAGTGCTGACTAAAGTTCTAAGAAATATTTCGTAAATGCTCATCTTTGCTGTAACTGATTTGCACAAGCCTTTAAGGGGAGGCACCAGATATTTTAGGCCTCAGGGTCCCCAAATTTCCTTGGTGTCCAGAGTTTGAGGCAATGAGAAAAGGTAGAGTCATGAAGAGCATGAGCTCTTGAGACAGATTGCTTGGGCCCACGTCTGGTTATGTGACTTTGGGTAAGTTAACCTCTCTGTGTCTCAGTGTCTTCATCTATCAAATGGAATAATAGTGCCCATATTATTGGGTTGTTATGAGGATGAAAAGAAATAATCCATGTAAAACACTTGGCATAGTGATGATAATGATGGTGGTGGTGGATAGTGGTGGACCTGAACCCCAGGACACTCACTTCCTCTACCCCAGGTTGACATCAGGGGTGTTTCTTTGATTCTGCCTGACTTGATATCTTCCCTCCCACTGGAATTTTACCTCTTTGATCATCGGCTGCCCCTCCAAGAAGTAGCCTGTCCTGGGCCTTTGCTCCACTTGGTTGAGGGTATTTGTTGTTGCACATTCCTGACCATGGCTGGAACAAGAACCAGGAGACAAGAACAGGCCCCTCTCCCAGCAGCCGGTTTTGAGCAACAAAGTGAGAGCAATCTCCTTGGCTGACAAGGGAAGCATCCCGGATGAGGGCAGCTGGAGAGGAGAGGCCTTAGGAACATTTTTCCCTCCTTCATTCCTGGCTCCAATCCCTCAGAGCAGGGAGCTGAGCGCTAACTAGCCCATAATTTCAAGCACCATTTGCCATCTCAGTGCACCAAAAGGGGCAATAGAATAAAAGGGAGAACAGCCTTGGGACACTGGTGTGATCAATAACTCAGACTCAAAGCAACCTTCACAACCACCATGACCCACAATTTCACCTTCTGACCCTAATAAGAGGAGAGGCTGGTGTTTATGGATGAGCAGGACACAGCTTCAGTGAGGCACAGATGGAAACCCATCTGCACCCCAGGTACCATAGCAGGTGGGTTCCCTCTACCAGTTAGATGCTCTGTGTGGTAGGGCTAATAATTTCCATTACTAATAGCTATAGCATTTAATGTATGTTCAACACATATTATCTCATTAAATATTTATAACCCTATGAGGTATATATTATTCACCTCCATTTAATATTCTCCGCATTTCAGAGATTATGAAACTTAGGCTCAGGGAGACTGCATAATTTGCCTAAGTTCCCTGGCCAAGCAGGCAATCGAATCTAGTTCCATCTATATGACTGAACCACCTGCATTATATCTTCCACCACAAATTTAAGAGCAATGAGCATGTTTGTTTTTTTTTTCTTTTTCCTCTCACCTTTACTTCCTCTCTTCTTCCTGCTAATCCACCAAGCAATTTTACTTCCTAAGGTTCTCATGAAAAGTCATGTCTAGGGTCATCTGACCTCCCCTAGACAGGCCGTACACAGGCCCTTGAGGCTAAGCCACACGCAGAGAGAAAAATACAAGATTCAAGCTCCCTCTCACAGAAGAGTAGTCAATTTATCCCATGTTGGGAAGAGGATTATGCTAGATCCTTTATATATCCTATTCCTCACACCAACCCTAACAAGGAGGAATTTTCAGCCCCCTTTTACATATTGGAAATCTGAGGCTGAATAAGTTTAACTAACAGGGCAAAGCTACTAAAGGGTAAGTTTGGGATACAATTCGAAGTCTGACCCCCAAATCCGTATTTTCTCCTGCAGGCTGTTACCTCCCACAGGAGTCAGGGTTACTGGAAGTAATGTTATTTGGAGGCTTAATGAAGCCCCCTACACTACTTGGAACATTCTTATTTAGTTCTTAGCTACTATCAAAGAGCCTGGAGGGAAAATTGTGGGGCCAAGTCTTCTGTTCCTGCTGATGAAGTCGGGGTGAGGCACGGATCAGATGCTGGTGTTGTCTGCACCAGGGTTCCTGTTTAGTACAGATCAGTCATTCTCTCAGGTCACGTGGAGCTTGGCTAGCTTGTGGCAGTATTTTCAGTGGGTGACAGGCTACTCAGCCACAAAGGAAGCTTAGGGAAGCCTGGGGAAGGGCATTGCCCAGGGGAAGTGACCTAGGAGAAATGTTATTTGGGACTGTTAATTTCTGGCTTAGACTTATACAAATCTTTCCCTCCAAAGCCTCAGTCTTTGATTTATGCTCAACCTGGAAGGTATTGCAAGCATCCAAAAAGCTAAACTGGAAAAGGGAACAGCTCAGCTCCACAGAGACTTGTTACTTTGGCCAGGGATGGGGTGCAGTGACAGGGGCAGCAAGGGGGAGCCGGTAGGGTCGTCTGAGTTTGTGCAGAGAAGATACATGTTCCACTGACTTCAGCTTCCAGAAGAGTGGTACCTGCTGTGAACCCTGACAACTACAATCAAACAGAAAACAGAAAGGTTTATGTCACTACATTCAGGACAACAAATGAGATGACCCCTAGAGGGAGCTTCTAGCCTGAGGAGGATTCTAGGATAAGCATTAACCAGAACATTTTTCTTGAAAAAGGAATCAGATCCATCCCTCTTGTAACACCCACTCCCCCCGCTCCCTCACTACCACCACTTTTTTCCCTTGGACTTAGCTGTCCTCCCTTGATCCCTGGGTTTGATGAATAAAATTTTCTAGTACAAACCTTGAAAAAGTGAACACACAAAAATGTCCAAATTCAAAGGTAGCTTCTCCCAGGAATGATGGGCTGACAGAAGAGTTTACTTCCTTTTCCAATTTCCTCCGCCTTTTTTAAAAATTAATTTAAAAACTTAAGTGAAAGTTTACAAATCAAGTCAGTCTCTCATACAAAAATTTATATACACCTCCCTATATACTCCTAATTGCTCTCCCTGCAATGAGACCACATACTCCTTCCCTCCACTCTCTATTTTCGAGTCCATTTAGTCACCTTCTGGCACTCCCTGCCCTCTCATCTCCCCTCCAGACAGGAGATGCCAACATCGTCTTATGTGTCTACTTGCTCCATGAAGCTCATTCTTTACCAGTATCATTTTCTATTCCATAGTCCAGTCCAATCCCTGTCTCAAGAGTTGTCTGCCTTTTTTTTCCCCCCAAAGATTTTCCCATTGTAGACATATGAGATGAAGGGAAAGAACAAGTTTTTCCTCTCAACTGGCTGTTACTCCACCGGGCTAGGAATTAGAGGGAGCCCATGCTTCCCCAACTACTTCCAATTAACATCTTATCCATTCTTCATGACTTGGTAATTCCTCCCTGGTCTAGAATTCCTTAGATGGGCATGATCTGTCTGTTTTTGTTCATTCCTCTTCATTCTCCTGAATATCATGATTATTTTGGCTTGTGAATTATCTTTTGCCAAAATGTGAACTCCTAAAGGTTACCACTGGTTCCTCACCCAGCAGATGCTCAACCAATGTGTTGAGTGGATAAATCCCAGAATTATTTTTGCTTATATCTCACCTTGTTGGAGAAAGAATTTAGGGACCTGAATGGAGTATGGTCCAGGAGCAGCTATTTGAGTCAACATGACCCTTTTGCTCTCATGTTTGTTGCTGTTGTTAGCTGCCATTGAGTCGACTCCGACTCACGGCCACCTTAGAATGAAATGTTGCCAGTCCTGTGCCATATTCATAATTGTTGGTATATTGGAGTACAATGTTGCAGCTGTTGTGAAGCACTTTGAGCCTAGGGGGCTCATCTTCCACCACTATATCAGACAATATCCTGTTGTGATCCGTAAGGCTGACACTGGCTAATTTTCAGAAGTTGGTTGTCAGACCTTTCTGCCTGGTCTGTCTTAGTCTGGAAGCTCCGCTGAAACCTATCCACCATGGGTGACCCTGCTGGCAAATACCAGTGGTATAGCTTCCAGCATCATAGTAACATGCAAGCCACCACAGTATGACAAACTGACAGGTGGGTGCTATCATAAGTACCATTAAAACTCGGGACCAAAGACTTCAGCAATGTGCAGTGCCTATAGTTACTTTTCAAATAACCCGATTATCCAGAGAGCAGTGATGATATGGATAAATAAAATTGCACATAGCCCCCTAACACTTATATCTGATTCCACTGTGTTTTTCAACAGATTTTTCTTTCCTATCAGTGCCTGGTGTTAAAATGAATTTTGGGGTGGCTGAGCAAACAACCACTTACGAGCCATGCTGGGTGTACAGAGGAGAACACTTGTCACAGCTGCATTTTAGATTATATCTCCTAAATAATCAACTGTGACTCTTTTATAAAGCTTACTGTTGAGGTCAACCAAAGAAGCAATATAGTGTAATGGTTAAGGATCATGAACTTTAGAACCAGAATACCACAGTTCAAATCCTATGCCTTTTACTGGCTGTGTGACTTTATCACAAGCTGTCTGCCTCCATTTCTTCATCTGCAAATGGAGGAAACGGTACAAACTTCAGAGTGTTGTTATAAAATTTAAGTGAGTTAAAATAGTACAAGTGCTTAGAACAATGTCTGACACATAGTAAATGCTACATGTAAGTGTTGGCCATTACTATTAAGCTTCTGACGTTGGTTATTCCTTCCGGGCTCCCTGAGACTCTGATATTCAGTGTCAAAATCCTCATTCAAATAGGCAGCACGCAAAGTATAGGAGCATCTAGCTGCCTGCCCTACTTTAGAGTCTGGAAGAAAGCCTTTAGTTATCAGGAAAATGTGGTGTGCCTGACTAGGGGTACTTGTCCTGGGTCTCAGAACTTCGGCAAGGCCTCCATCAAGGGAAACTGATCTCGGGAGCAAACCCCAGGGTAATGCATACAGAGGCTTCCTCTTTGTTATGGGTCGAATTGTATTCCCCAAAACTTGGCTAGGCCCTGATTCCCAGTATTATGTGATTCGCCATTTTGTGATCTGATGTGATTATCCTATGTGTTGTAAATCCTAATCTCTATGATGTTAATGAGGTAGGATTAGAGGGAGTTATGTTAATGAGGCAGGACTCAATCTACAGGATTAGGCTGTATCTTGAGTCAGTCTCTTTTGAGATATAAAAGAGAAAATTGAGCAGAGAGGAGACAGACCTCATTACCACCAAGCAAGAAGAACCAGGAGCTGAGCATGTCCTTTGGACCCTGAGTCCCTATGCTGAGAAGCTCCCAGACCAAGGGAAGATTCATGACAAGGACCTTCCCCGAGAGCTGACAAGAGACAAAGACTTCTCCTGGAGTTGATGCCCTGAATTTGGACTTCTAGACTCCTAGACTATGAAAGAATAAGTTTCTGTGTGTTAAAGTCATCTATTTGTGGTATTTCTGTTATAGCAGCACTAGATAACTGAGACACTTTTAAACTGCTCTTTCCACCTTTCTGGAACCTGAAAGGAAAGGCAGATAGAGGAGACATACCTTCAGCCCTCTTCTACCTGCCAGACCCTCTCTTCTCTTCTGGCAGAGACTCCTAGGAAGATAAGGTCTTACCGCCATCTCTCTATTCCTCTTAAACAGGACCTGAAAAGTTCTTTGAACTTCTGTAGTTCAGATAATAAGAGTCTCTTTCCAAAAAATCATTTATTCCTAAGATAAAAAAAAAAAAAGTTTTCTTCCTTCTTTCCAATCTTTTGTAAGATCCCAAAAGATGACGCTTCCCCAGGTAAAATCCTCTATAGCTCTGTGAAAACTGGGTTGTTCTCAAAGTATTTAGCTAAAAGGCCTCTGGTGACACCTTAGTTTCTAGAAAGTCTGTCCAGGGATTGCAGCTATCTTAAGTATTGTATTGAAATGGTTTAGAGATCCTCACCACGTTTCCTGGAAATTGAAGGGCGTTAACAGAAAGTAAGTCACTAGAGCTCTATGCCAGGTAGTTTACAAAACAAGGAGAGTTCTTTCTGGGAAAAGACCTCTGAGGACAGGAGCCAGATCTGGGTACTCTGAAGGAAAAGAGAATGGGCTTGCTCATTACAAAACGAGCAAACCCGCTAACCTTCATCCTCACTAGAAATGAACTGATCGGAGGTAGAAGGGTGGTGAAGAAAAGTCCCCTGAAAAAGAGCACCTGCATTTAGTTCAAAATAGAAAAAGGGCTATTGAACCTGTGTCATGGGGTTATCTAGACCCTGAGCTAAAACAGACAATATTTGCAGGGTCCTATAATTCTATGTCTTAAACCACACTCTCAGCAGGCTACCCTCCTCTATCAGTATCCAGAGGCATCAATTTATACCCATTTGCCAGAAACCAAGCCAGACTGATCCCATATCCATGCTTGTCCCACCTTCTTCCTGGCCTAAAGAAAGCATAAAAGTGTTTTAAGTCAGAATCTGGTTTGTGGGTGTCACAACCCAGGCTTTACACTCCGGAAAAGGCTATGGCTCCATATTCTTCCAACTCTCTCAACAGCACTAAGGAAGGAAGAGAAAGGAGACCTCAAGAGCTGTAGAAGGGCATGTGGAGAACCAGCATTTAAAAATAGCTGCAACCTGATGGCTGGGAAGGCAGTTTGTTTGACTTTACCATTCAGTGCAAAAAAAAAAAAAAAAAACGCAAACATAAAAGCAATGTCTAGCTCATTTTGTCAATGTGGTTTTTCCATAATTATTTTTTAAACACTTACGGAGTGTATAGACAGAAGGGATGCGACCTACAATGTATGCCAAGGTTTGTCTAAAAATATTTTACACCTGTTCTCTGTTCTGCACACTGGTCATATTTTATCAGTGAAGTAAAGTACTCATAATGCCAGACGGAATGTGTTTTCCCTTCCAAGTCCTCAATGTTTTTTCCTTCTGTAAAGCAAACCTCCTCTTCTTTTCTACCTGTACTAAAATAAAGGTAGCACCATGATCCGTATGGCATGTATCCTGAGCTACATTTTCACTACTCCTATTCCTCGGCTTGTATTGTTTAAGTAGGAACAATCTCTTCAATATTTTTCATGACAGCATGGACATTAATTTAGCAAAAATTTCTAAATTAACATGTCCATGCTGTTTAAATCAACTTGCTGATTGTATGAAAAAGAATGCTAAAACACTGATTTCCTTCAGTGCCTCAAAACTAGAAATACAAACACAGGAGTATTTATTACTGAAATGTGGATAGGATATTGTTTAGGAGACTACTACTATAGAATTTTGATTTAATTCCCTGTTGATGCAAATAACTGGATAACAAAACATTGATACAATTTACTTTTGTATCATTTAGTTTCCTGATTTCAAAGGGCAGTAAACATGGGTAAAATCCTGAATTTCATGGTTCCAAATACTGTAAACCCCTAAGAACACAAGTTCCATTAGTTCACTGACAACTTCTCAGAGTGATTAGTTCCTCGTAGTTCTCCAAGGAAGTACCTTGATATCACTATACCCATTTTGCAGATAAAGAAACCGAGCCACCTGAGAGTCAAATGACTTAATATGCTTAACCAAGGAATTAGACCCATAATTTCAAGTAGCCTCTAGACATGAACCTGATTGTTTTCTTCTAAGTTTTGCCTAATTATAAGATGATCTCAAAGCTCTCACTAACAGATTATATGTATAAAGTAAGTCTTCTAAAACCTTAAAACTATTGAGAAATGGTTAGTAGAGGTTTACTACTTGCAAGTCAAATTCCAATAAAAAACAAGGCTTTTCATACAATCTACACCTCCAAACAACTGTCTACAGGTTTAGCAGTATTTGGTTCAATCAAGTTCTAACCTAACCAAAAATCTAAATAATAGGCACTTAATATAATATAATAGGATTTAATCTATACAAAAACTACAGAAATTCTCCCAAGTACTTTTTAAAACGGGTTTTTCTGTTTATTATGCAACTTAAGGAAACCCCGGTGGCGTAGTGGCTAAGAGCTACAGCTGGTAATCAGAAAGATGGGCAGTTCAAATCCACCAGGTGCTCCTTGGAAACCTTATAGGGCAGTTCTACTCTGTCCTATAGGGTCAGTATGAGTCAGAATCAATTTGACGGCAACGGGTTTGGTTGGTTTTTTATGCAACTTAAACATGCTCTAAACCAACAGCAACACTAAAGGGAATGTAAGTTACTTCATAATAGCTTATGCTTCTAAAATGTGACTGCTTCTGACTTCAAACCAAAATACATTTTGATTTTTTGAGAGAGGCTTTCAGAACCAGTTTGAAATATAAGGTCATTTGGTTTCCTTAATGTTTTAGAATAAAAGCAGAAAGAGCATTTATCATACCGAAATTACCTGTTACAAAAGGTTTGCCTTATGGTAGTTTTTCAAAATAATTTGACATTGTTGAAGACTGGTAACTCACCTGGCCTTAGAATGTTTATCAATAAACACAGATAAGGGATGGGTGTGAAAATAGCCACAAGAGGTCAATGTTTACAATTTAGAAGTAATGGGGACACTAATTCTAGTCCTTAAACCAAAAAAACCTCAACCTGTTGCCGTTGAGTCGATTCTGACTCATAGTGATTCTACAGGACAGTGTAGAACTGCCCCATAGGGTTTCCAAGGAGCGGCTGGTGGATTCAAACTGCCAACCTTTTTGTTAGCAGCCAAGCTCTTAACCACTATGCCACCAGGGCTCCAATATAACCCTTAGTCTGAGGGAATCGTCCAATAGCTCTAAAATGAGAGAAATAATTTACATGATTAAGACAATCAACAAAATTAGAGCATTGATATAATTTCTTCATTTCTAAAGACATTTCCAAACAGCCTATGATTATAGTTTATGGCCAATGGAAATACAAAGTATCTTTCTTAAGACATCATAATGATTTCTAAGCATGATTAATGTAATAACTTCCTACTAGACCCTTCTCATTAAGGCTCTTGCTGTCGGTGAGTGCTCTTGTAGAGACTCTGTAAGTCATGTGATTAATACATCAAAAATGATTTGATACCCCTGACTTCAAATCAGAAAAGCAACTAATCTGAGGCAACAAAGCACAGAGGTTAAGAGTATGAAATCTGGAAGTAGGCTGAGTTTGCCATGTCTGCCACTTCTTGGCCATGCCACCTTGGGTGAGTTAAGCACTCTTGTGCCTCAACCCTCCATCTGGAAACTGGGTTAGAGCTGTGTTTGGCACATACCTGTTGCCACTGAGTCTATTCTGACTCACAGCAACACTACAGGACAGAGCAGAACTGCCCCATAGTGTTTCCAAGGCTGTAATCCTTAAAGAAGCCGACTGCCACATCTTTCTCCCTTGGAGCTGCTAGTGGGTTTGAATTGCTGAGCTTTTGGTTAGCAGCCGAGTGCTTAAACCAGTTATTTGAGTATTTGTTAACGGAATCATTTAAAACCTCAAAGAATGGCTTTAAAAAACACAAGTGTTGTACTGATTTTCCAAATCGTACTCACAATTGGATTCCAGTTCCTTTAAACAAACAAAATACCTTCCTAATGTACCACAAAAACTAAGAACTCTGGTCTCAAGAGACGTCCTGGGACAAACTAAGTATCACCTGATTGACAGACCAAACAACATCATCGGTTTTGTTCAGCGATGGTAATTTTCCATATTTGCCTTCTAATAACGCTGTTTTCCATTTAACTGATTTTGCACTAAGGAGCCCTGGTGGCACAGTGGTTACAGTGACCAACTGGTAACTGAAAGGTGGATGGTTTGAAACCACCAGCAGCTCCTTGGAAGAAATATGTGGCAGTCAGCTTCTGTAGATTTACAGCTTTGGAAACCCTATGGGGCTGCTGAGTCGGAATCGACGCCACAGCAGTGGGTTTTTTTTGGATCTTGCCCTAGAGTTATCCTGCTTCTGACAAATCATGCCATTCTAGTCAAGCAAGGATATATATTTGATGTGCCATGCTTATACTATTTCTGCTTGTGCAAGGAAAGGGTGTGAAGTCTCCAACCAGCACTTTTCTTCATGAGCTAAAGTATGTCCAAAGAGGCATTTTCTGTATATGTGGCATTCCTGTGTTACACATACAAAAATTATGCCCCTTTGACATATTTAAACTTATTTTAAATATAACCTATTGGTTTATTTTAAAATAATCTAAGTCCTGAAAATTTGCTAATTACCTATACCTCAACTTATATGCAAATGAAATGAACACCTTCAAAAGTTAACTAAACCTGTCACCCTTGAGTAGAACCACCGCATAGGGTTTCCAAGGCTGAAATCTTTATGGAAGCGGACTGCCACATCTTTCTCCCGAGGAGCAGCTGGTGGGTTTGAACCACTGAACTTTCAGTTAGCAGCCAAGCTCTTACCCACCAGGCCACCAGGGCTCCTTCAAAGGTTAGCTAATCACAGTAAATAAGACTGCCGTTATTTTGAAGGAGGCATTTTGACTGAAGAAAGCCAACATTTGCCATGCATTATGGATTAAAGCTATTCAAAGGAGAATTAACACCTGATTTTAGAATAGATCCAGGTTTGGGCAGCACAGGAATACACTAAACTCAGAAGGCTGTTTTTTGGTCTGTATTATCTTCCTCAGGAAACACTGACCTATGCAGTCTCTAAGGCAGCATTTTGGACAACAGGATAGGGAATATCCTTGGCATACAGAGACTGCTACAGTATCTATAGTACCAAAGTCAAAGGGATGAGAAAGGCCTATTATTATCAAGCTGTCAACCAAAACCTCTGGGTCAAAAATACGATGGCACTGTGTAGAGAAGATTTGGGACCAAGATGTAAGCTTTTCTAACACTTTCTAAAATGTGCTAGATAAAAGCACCTTTTTTTTTTTCTTCATTCCTAATGAGCAAAAAGGGCATGAGAACAGAGCCTTTGTTCATTCCTTAAAAAAAAAAAATTAATGTCCTCAAGGAAATCAACCTGTTTCCTTGAAACCAATCAAGATAAAATACAACTTTATCCTTCTCAAATGCCAAACCCACATTATGTACCACGATGAAACTTCCTTAAGACTTTTGTCAATACAAATCTAAAATAATCTAAAACAGATATTCATACTTACATTAAGCTCAATATTTAAAAGCTGAATTTATTAGTGCACCAGACTTTGTTGCAGATTCAACTGTGTGCCTACTGGCCAGTTTAATATCCTGCTTTTCAAAAAAATGTTAATTTGAGCCTTTCTTCCTTTAAAAAAAAAAGGCGGTTTTCATCAAAGTTAAACCCATGATAACTTCACCAAAAACATCTCTAACAAAAACGAAATGCTTAAAACCATTACCCTGATTTATTCTTACAGCTATTCAAACTCTGTGATCACAAAAGCACATAATTGATGGTGTTGGCAGACCGGGTCTCTGCCATCTCCACTCACTCCTACAATAGTTCTTCATAGCCTCATTCTGTCCACCAAAGGACAAGGGCCTCACCATGGTGCTGATGGAACAGCTTAGCTCTGGTATTTCCAGTGCTTGTTTCCTTAAAACTTGTTATTGCTCTAAACTGCATGGGTAAGTGACAAAATGCTTTTGTAGACTGGTGTCCAAAGAACACATTAAGGCAAAATTTATTTCACTGATAACCCAGACAGTGCTGGTTTCTTACTATAATAGTAAAGAGAAAGTTTTATTTTTTCTTCCAATTTAGGACAATTTTCTCACCAATACTGTCAACACTGTATCAATGGGCATTTAATGTGAAATGACTCACCATTTTACTTTAAAAAGAGTGTCTCTTCCTTCCAACTCCTTATCACTTTTTAAAAATGCCATCTTCACTAAACCATTAAAATTTCACATATTACCATTACTAATCTTTAAAACCCCAAGACCAGCAGTTTGGTTACTCACTTGTGCAAAAAAAAAAAAAAAAAAAACTGTTACGTAACTTTTTTTCCTGGGAAAATAAACACAATACTAACACTTAGCAATCTGTCCAACTTTGAGTAAATTTTGATCATAAATCCTCCAGCTACATACAATGACTGAACTTTAAGCATAAGTATTAGTAAACAGACCTAAATCTTCTCTTTTTAAATAGTCAGGTCAGCTGCTTTGTCCAAGCAAGTTTTCTGAGCTATTCATCTCTCATGCAGAAACGCAAATCTGATCCAATTGCTGCTCTCTCCATATACATTTCAAATAAACCCTCTCAGATTGCAGAGTGAATTTCATTTTACCACCTGACTCTCCTAGGTGACAGCACGACACCATCTTGTAAAACTTGATACAAAAATTAGTGCTGACTAGACCTAACATACCACCCCCATTCTGGGGAGGAAAAATGTGGACTGAATAGAGTTGTTAAAAAATAAAGCTGTCCCAAGCAGTGGTCAGGCAGTGCAGTTTGGCAGGACAACTTTTCCTGTGGCAAACCATGGCTTGGTGTACCAGCAGAACAACGGCTTTCCATTATTCCTCTGTGACTCAATGAGTCAGACCCTTCTGCATCATTAGCACTTACGACATAATAACTGCAGAGGTAGACCTTTAGCAAAGGCTTAAAAACAAAGACCACAACAGGCATTTTTAATTTTAAAGAATTTTAATACAAACTTAATATAAACTATTTCAGTCCTTCTTAACATGTAAGACACTGACTCAAAATACTTTTATACCGTTTTTTCAAGTATTGCACAATATAGGTACAAAATTAATATTTACGATTACATTTTCTTCCATAATATATAGCAAAAATCTTTAAACCTTTAACAGAAAATACATTTTTTTGAAAAAGCAAATATTCGTACATTTTAATTCCACCACTAAAGGAATATCCTGTACACAATTTTTAGAATAGTTGATGTCTTTAAGATGGATATTTTACAATTTCAGTAAAAAAAATACAACATGAAGCTGCTGCTGTCACAGATCACTGTAGTAAAAAGATATAAATGCAATACCATGTCGTAGAAACAATATATATATCCTCTGATATTTTACAAACTTTGTACTAAATTAAATTATACAATTAGAAAAGACCAATAAACCCACTTATTAGTGCCAATTTTTTATATATATATAAAAAAAAATCAGCCATGTCCTTGCTATATCTTAAATACTGTAAGAGGCCATATCTGAGAGTATACTTTAAAATATACAGTCAGTATAAAATAACTTTGTGCTTGGTTGGCAAATGAAAAATGACGCACGTTTTATTTTTGTAACCAAGCTTGAATGTATCCTTACTACTAGCTTAAAAAAAAAATCTCAAGGAGGTATTAAAAAAAAAAAAAACCCCTTGGGCCGTGCATTTGAACGTGTACGATACATTTTTGCTTTTTTTAGTTAGCCATAACAGGCTGGAATTGCTGGTTAGAATACTGCATGTTATTTAAACTAAAATTCAAGCCATCTACAAAAGACTTCTCGTTGAGGCCGCCATAGGCTGCAAACACATCAAAGGCATTACTGTACTGGAGAGGACTGAGGTTAAGGGGGCTGTCACCTGGGAACATTCCATTGGTGCTACCTTGACCCTGCATATTAGGAAAAATAAATTCCTTGGCATTAGGAGAAAGAGCAGAGGTTTTCTGCTGCTGTTGCTGCTGCGGTGGTGGTGGTGGCAGCGGAGGCTGGGATGGCTGCTGCTGCTGCTGGGGCGGCTGCTGGCTACCCAGCCCAAGCCCATACAGAGAGTGCACTGAGGAGGAAATGGCTTTCTGCTTCAAGAGGTCATTCACATTCAAGCCGAGGTTGATAGGAGAAGTACGTGCAACCTTGTTGCTACGGCCACTATTCTTCATTTTGGTGGAGCCAAACTTGGTGGCAGCAAAAGTGGCAGTGGTAAAGGTTAAAGGCTGAGTGGACCGGGGCATGAAGGTAGGGCTTACAGCAGCCGAGTGACCAAAGGGAGGTGATGGCGAGCTGGACACTGATGAGGCTGGGTCACTTATGGGCATAAAAACCTGGGCCTCTGGGTTAAAGCTGTTTTTGATTTCCTTATCCAACTCACATCCATTTTCATTATTATCATCCACATAAAGCACCTTCACTGGTCCCTTTTCACCAATCTGGTAGGAAACCTCAAATGGGTCGATCCAAACACTAAGATCTTGTGGCAGGTTGCCGCGAACATCATCAATGTCCAAACCACTCTCTTTGGATGCTTGTTCAATCACTGGGTCCACTTTCTCCCCTATATGTATACATCTAAACCCTGATCCTTTGTATGGCTTTTCAGGATACCAGTGCCCTTCATATTTCTTCTTAAGAAGTCTTTCAAGCTCTTCACCAAAAATGTTGACACGTCTCCTGGGAAGTTTATTGTACAAATATGAAATAATAAAATTTAGTGCTACTTGGATTTCAAGCTGCATAGCTGCTATGCCACAAAATCAGGTGTTTCAACCCCCTCGCCAAAAAATAAAAATAAAGTGTTCAGTTTGTGGCAGAGAAACAAATTTTCATTCAAAGTGCTGGTATTAGTAGATTATCCTTCACCTTGAGTGGGTCTTGTTCCTTAAAGAAAAACAAAACAAAACAAAAGCAAACATATCCAAGTAAGATAAATATAAGTCCCAATATCTTCTTAGCCCCAGAATAATCTCACATCTGAAAATATTCAATAGCCTAGAAAGTCTGAAAAAATAATCAGAATAAAATAAAGAATATGCAATAGAAAATTGTTTATTAAAGTTCAAAATCTCATGGGAAAACTCAGGATTTACTGTTACAATATTTTTAAACCCTATTACTGTTTCTGAATAGACTTCTAAAAACAAAACTATCTCCAAAATACGTGGAATATTCCTTCTTTTTCTTCAATTATGACAAGAATATTTACTGGAAGCGATTCTCAGTATATGTATCTAGACATGCCAGTTTTAGAAGTTGGTCATAAATTTCCCGTTTCTTTTCATCAATTTAAAGACCTCCTTCATTTCAGTTCATTTTGGATCTATACAGTTTAAATCTGCTTTATCATAAAATTCAGAAATTTGAGAAGTTAGGAAAATTATCTTAATTTCCAAAGTACATAATGCTACAATTAAAGGTACTAAATGCTAAATGAATTGTCATTCTAGTAAATGATAATTTTAAACCAAATTATCCTATACAGTTGCAGTCTTAAAACACACTTACGGCCACATAACGTAATAAGCTAGCTTCTCTGCGCTTTTGTTTTTCAGTGTGTATTTTTCTAAATCTGAAAATATCTCTTCGGCAACAAGTATTAACAAAAGCAACAATTAATTTCAAAACTCTATTGATTACTCTGTTTAAAGGGCAGAGTTTCTGAGTTTTATCCTGACTTTAAAAACCACCTCCCTCCCCTTCACGATAAGAGAACAGCCGGAGAGGCTTGTATGATAAGGTCGACCTTTAAACGTTTGCTGGGTCAGCACTGGGTGGGGATAAGAAAAGATCAAGGGCAAACAGAAGATATTTGCAAAAGGGATCTATTTGTACACTAAGGGTGATTAAAGAGGACATTTTAAAAATCAAGCTGGTCTTAACCCATCTGTTCCATTTTCCATATTCGTAGTGACAAAGGGAAAAGAATCCCTGGCTGCCCCCAAACTACAAACACTTTCCAAGCCCGAGTGTCGGCAAAGGCAGCTGATGAAGCCAAATCGCGTGAAGGTGCATCCGAGCGAAATTCAGGCTCGGGGGAAGGTAGTTGGAAAGCAACGCCTTAAGACAGGAGTGTGAACAATTACATAAACAGCCAGTCGGGTCTCATTAGATTTCTGCTCACAGCCCTCGGAGCCCAAGCGCTACAGCAGCAGCAGCAGCAGCAGCAGCGACAGCGAGAGGAGGTGGAGGAGGAGGAGGAGGAGAGTACAAATCTCCCCGGAGGAGGAGGAAGGCCGCGGAAACGGGAAAGCAAGCTCTCGGGGCCGGTCCGCGGGCGGGAGCTGGGGGTCGGGAAGCTGGGGGCCGGGGAGCTGGCAGGTCGGGTGGCCGGCCGCGGGGGTCAGCGCTCCCCTCCCCCCGCCGTAACCTGACCCGCCGCTCCCCCCCGCCCCCCGCCCCCCGCCCCGAGCGAGGCTCCTGGGACCCGGCCAGACCCGGGGGAGCACCGGCTCCCCGACACCGTTTTCGGCCTCGGCGACGGCGGCCCCTGACCCTCCGGACCTCTGCGTCCCCCACCCCCCGATTCCCCGGCCACCCGCCCGGACCCAGCCCCGGTGCCTCAGCGCGCCGTGGCCCCTCGGAGCCGCCTCGGGCCGGGCCTCGGGCGCCCCTCCCCTCGGGTCCCGGCAGCTGCCCCTCCGCGGCCCGGGCCGCGACGCCGTCGTCCCCGAGTCCCGGAGCTCGACGACGCTGCAGCCCCTTCTCCAGGTGCCTCAGCCCGCGGCCAAGTGATACTTACGGGATGCTTCGGGGCTGCTTCCACCTCGGACGCGGCCGCCCGGCAGGGGAGAAGGGGCGGCAGGGCGGGGACACGGGGACGGCCGGGAGCGGCGAGGTGAGTGCGAGACGGCGGAGGGGGCCGGGGAGGAGGACGGAGACCTCGGGGAGGGCCTCGGGAGCTCGCGGTCTTCTGGCTCGGGGTGGCGGGGACGGAGGCAGGCGAGCGCACTCACTTCTCTACACAGCCCGGTGCTGCGGCCCAGCGTCCCCGTAATACGCCCACTCCGCACCGGGCCAGAGTTTCGCTCCTTCTGCCGCGGCGCGCGCCCCGCCTCTCGTTTTATAGCCTCCTCCCTGCCCCCATCCCTCCCTGGGGGCGCGCGCGCGCGGCCGCGTCACACAGCGCTGGGCGGTGTAACCATTCCCCTCCCTCCCACCAGCTCTGGGTCCCTCGCCGGCTGGCTCCACCCCTGCCCTGCCCCCCGACGCCATTGGCCAAGTCCCGCCTGCCCACGTCCTGACGGGCGGTGGGGAGCCTGGCTGGGGAAGGCCACACCCCCGGGCTCCAGGATGGCCAATGAACCGACGGCCTTGACTGGCTGTAGGCGGGATTAAGAGGATATTTGGAAACGGATTGGGAGAGAGACGTGCCAGTGAGAGCAAAGGGGAGCGATGGGGTAGCTGACACTCGCTCCGGGCGGAGAGCGCCGGGAGAAGGGGGGAGGGGAGCAAAGCAGGTGGCGAAGTGGCCGGGGGAAATGGGGAGGAGAGTCCAAGGCCCCAAACGGGAAGGGAGAGTTGATAAAAAATGCCCTACTCGAGTGGGACTGTGGCCGAGGAAAATCCCACTCGTGGACGAGCTACCAACTTGGCCTCCAGTCCGCCCCAGGGACGTCTAGAGAAAAGACAAACTGTGACCAGGACTCGTGCACCCGATTAATTGAATATTAATCACCTCAGGGGCCTAGGCCAACTGCCACCGAGAGAGTGGCAACTGCAGAACCCAAAGCTGTCGTGCCAGTCTGGGGGTGGGGAAGGGAGACCACCCTCGCCACACCTCCTGCGTAGGTGACAGTTTAACTGCCTCCGCATTCCCACATCAAGACCTCCCCGTGCGACCCAGCAGCACCTTGGAGATGCGGGTAGCTTGAGATTGTAAGAACCACATTTTATCCCAAACGTCCCTACCCAGGCCTCCGTGCCTAGGGTGTGGTGACACGATGCCAAATTGCATATGTCTGTATGCAAGCGTCTATTTCAAGTGCCGACTTTAACATATGTACACATAATAAACATGGTGCTATCGGGTAAAGTGCGTTTAAGATGACTTTCGGTCGAAATATGTGCGATTTAACAGGTGTATGGAAAGAGGGATTCAAGGGGGACGATTATCCTGGAGGCTGGGACGTTTTCACAACCTGCAGCGGAGAAACGAAGTTACACCAAGAGTGGAGCGGAGCGTCCCTCTCTGCTAAAAATATTATACATAGATAGCAACGAGGCCTGATTGGCCACGCTTCTTCCTAGCAACCAGGTGATTGGCTGTCCGGTATCCAGGCGACGGACGTCAAACTCCGACGGAGAGAAAGTCGGGGGGGCGGAGGAGGGAAGGATGGGAGATGGAGAAAGAGAAGCAATGAATGAAACGCCCATCGCCTGGCCTTCCCCTTTCTTCTGTACTCAAGGAGCGCTTCCTGGAAAAACACCAGTTGGGGCGCCGCCTTCCCTCTAAAGTGTGGGGCCTGCGGTTGGGAACCTGCTATAAGGAAGTTAAACAGCAACTCACCGAAGAGTGGGGTGTCCGCGGAGCTGGCCGGTGTACACCAGCTGGGCTTCCAGTGTTAGGCCTAGAGGCTTGTCGCTTAATGGACGCAAAACCTGGGTGTAGCCTTTTCCTCCACCCAGACTCTCGTGACCTCCAGCTTCCCTCGTTTTAGAAGGAATTGCACTGAAAAAGGAGATTTCTGAAAGTCCTAATATGTGTGAGAAGGGGAGGAGGGAAAATGGGTTTGTGGAATGGGCTGAGGGTGGGGAGTGATCAGGTGACTGATTTCACGTTTATTGTACAGATTCCTAAAACTCAAGCAGTGTTTTTTAAGAACATAGATGTTCCTCGATGATTCCTTAAATTCTGATTTTTTCAGTTTTTTCAGTGTTTGGGTTTTTAGGTGTCAGCAAGGCGAGTGTAATTGTAAAACGATGGCAAACATTGTAATTAAAATGCTCCTTACTCTACACTGGAAACTTTCATAACATGAATTATTTGTTCAGTGTTTCCTCCTTTTTTGCTTGTCTGTATTTTCTAGTTTTTTCTCTAATTAACATTAATTCCATTGTAATAAAAATTAGTTTTTAAGGTTTTATAATTGAGCACAGAAATTTCAAGAAAGGAGGATATTTGGGGAATGGTTTAGGAAGAGAAACACTTAATTTTTCATGGGCCCTAGAAGCATTTCTCTTGCCCTTAGGCAAATAATATTACTGTATAAACATCCAGAATTGCAGGACCATGTGTGGGGCCATGTGTCTTGATTTGTGATTTGGAAAATATATCACTATAATTAGGGAGCCTCTTAGGTTGGCTGAGATTAAAATTTCTAACAAAAGATGATGAATTGTAATTTTGCCAAGTTTGTACTTTTTAAGAATTCTCTAAAGGGAAGGCACAAATTATTTTTTCTATAGTCCCAGCTTTAAAATATAAGAGCAGTCATCTGAGAGGTGTTGATTAAATATCAATAACAGTAAGTAGAATTTTTGTTGCTGTTTGTGTTATTAAGTTGAAATTCACATAACAAAATTTACCAATTTAAAGTGTACAGTTCAGTAACATCTAATACATTCTCAGTGTTGTAGAACCATCACCTCTACCTAGGAAACAATTTTAAAATCAGAAATTTAGTTATCAAAAATTACCGAGTTATTGCTATTCAATTGCTCAGCCCAAAAGTATGAGAAGGTATCAAACCAAATACAAACACACTCAGGCACACACTCACGCACGGATGTACACACACATTGAGGCGTCATGGTAGACTGGAAGAAACACTGAACTACGTCACTATCTCTGGTATTATCACCTTTTTTTCTTCACCGGTATAAAGATCTGGACTAGATCACCTCTAACATCTCGTTCATTAAAAATTTTTACGTTTAAAACTCCATGCCCCTAAAGTAAACAGTGTGGTTCTTTTTCAAATGTAGTTTGTAAATGAAACACGATTCATATCCTTTGCACATTGCCAGTCACAAGTACACAATTTCCTTCATCCAAGTTCTGCACTTTAAAGGAGCCCTCATATGGCCTGTCACTATTAACATTTACTTTGGAACTATGCAGGGAAGTGGACTGCTAAACGATTATTTAGATTTAATAAGACAAAAAAAAGTAATGGTATTAGGCTCCAGGTGGTATCACAATCAGGAGGTATTCCTCTCTCTGGGAAAGTTAGAGTCACTGAAAACCTCAGCCCTTTTCTTTCACATCTTTGGCACCCACACAGTTTCTGGGGGAGAGGAGAGTTTCTTACAATAAAGGTAGTATTTGGTAAACAAATCCCAATATCACTGTAAAATATAATTTTTAAAAGTGCCTTGAGTCATTAACACATTCACACAGATAACACATAACACACTCACACCCACTTCACCTTGATTTCTGAGAGCGATATGTTCTAAACATTCTCATTCTTTTTCCTTGTAAGCTGAGTTGGGGCCACCAGGCATTTGTATGTATGAAGGCTCTTTTCAATTCTAGGGAGTTGACCCTTTACCTGTAGTTTAAAATAAAGCAACATACAAATGTACATTATTGCCATTCATTTCTTTTTAGACAGTCACACTGCACAAACCTATAGCATGCACATTAAGAAAGAATTGTCAATAAAAACAATTATAAACTATTAAGTTGTTAAAAATGAAGTGGACCTGTTCCTTCCTAAACATTTCTCAAAGGAAGGCCCTGAACTTATGACTGAGAAAACCTCAGCGTGATTTCCTATGGCTTCCCATATGGGTTAGTAGAGGGGGGTTATACATTTTCTAGAACAGACTGGCATACAGACATTTGTAATTAAAAGGTAACTAGATAACATTGAACAAACCCATTTATCTTTAGAAGAAGCAATTCCACTGAAGCAGCTTGGTCTGATAGGACAATGTCTCCTTATAACTTGCTCACTCCCTATTATCCCTGATTAACAAAGATCCAAACCAAACCGTGAAATTTCAGTAAAAGATTATAAAGCAGATTCTAAGAGTGATACAGTGTCCGCACCATTCTATAAAGAGCATTTGTTTAAAGTTCTCTGTGAGCTAATTTTATTAGATACATGAAATATATAAATTCTAGATTCTATCCATTACACACTATGCTAAGGAAAGTGAAAGTACCGTATTGTAACTATATATACATTTAAAGTGTGGGTTTGCATCTGTTATTATGCAATTCTGTTTACTATACATAAAAAACCCACTGCTGTCCAGTTGATTCTGACTCATAGTGACCCTATAGGACAGAGTAGAATTGCCCCATAGGGCTTCCGAGGAAGAGCTGGTGGATATGAACTGCCGACCTTTTGGTTAGCAGCCGAACTCATAACCACTACACCACCAGGGCTATATATAAATGTATACATATATATGTCATTTTTAAACCAACTGTGGCAGGCACTGTTGCTAGCTCACCCCTTTTCCATACCCCATCCCCTTCTCCCTTGCCTTCCTGACCTAAGAGGCTGTAAGAGCTGAACATGTGTTTCCTCAGGCTTCGTTGCAGCAGAGGTGGGCATTGTGATACACTGCTCTGCCAAGGAGACATAGCAGAAGTCAGCTGAGACGGTTTCTGAGAAAGCTTTTGCTTCTCTTGTGAAGGAAGCTTGTTCCAATTACTATTGCTATATCACAAACTATCCAAAACTTAGTTGCATAAAACAATCATTTTATTATTCTCTTGGATCCTGTAGGTCAGGAATTCAGACAGGACACAGAGGGATGAATGGCTTGTTTTTGCTCCACAGTGTCTGGGGCCTCAGCCGGGAAGACTCAGATATTAGCTGAGATGGCTACTCTAGGGGTGATTTGAACAGCTGGGGCTATAACCATCTAGAGCAGAACTATCTAACAGAATTTTCTCCAGTGGTGGAAATGTTCTATATCTCTGCAGTCCAATACAATAGCCACTAGCCCTGGTGGTGCAGCGGTTAAGAGCTCGGCTTGCTAACCAAAAGGTCAGCAGTTTGAATCCACCAGCTGCTCCTTGGAAATCCTGTGGGGCAGTTCTACTCTGTCCTACAGGGTTGCTATGAGTTGAAGTAGACCCAATGGCAATGCGGTTTTTGGTTTAGCCACCTATAGCTATTCAGCACTTGAAATGCAGTCAGTGTGGCTGAGGAAAAGACTTTTTCAATTTTATTTAATTTTAATTAAATTTCAATTTAAATAGCCACGTGTGGCCAGAGGCTCTTGACTTGGACAGTGTGGCTCTGGAGGCTTCTACATTCACATGTCTAGCACCTGGGCTGGGTTGACTCAAAGGCTGAACTCAGGTGGCACTGTTGGCTGGAGCATTTACATTGTCCCCTGAACTCTCCACGGGGCTTGGCCTTCTCACAGCATGACAACTGGTTCTGAGAGGAAGTGTGCCAAGAGGTAGTTTCTGGAGACAGGAGCCTGAGGGACACTGCATGGCCTTTTATGACTCAGCCTCAGAAGTCACTATATTGGTTGAAATAGTCACAAGCCCACACAGATTCAAGGGGTGGGGACATAGACCCCATCTCTTAAGGGAAGAATGTCAAAGAATTTGGGGTCATTTTTTAAAATTGCCAGTGGGTCACTTTCACTTTCTTCCTGTTTTGAACATGGGTCTGATGGCAGGAGCTACAGCAGCCTTCTTATAGCCATGAAGAAAACACAAGATAATTGCAGAGATAAGGGCTCTAACCAATGCTAGTAACTGCCTAGGTCTGGATGTCTTTTTAAGGGAAAGAAAAAAGCCCACTTTTTAAGCCACATTAAGATGGATGCTCCATGACTTGCAGCTAAAAGTATTTCCAACAAAAATACCAATTTAACATCTTTTGAGGAAACCTGGACTTGATTCTTAAAAAAAAATTAAAATAATCTTTTTCCAGTCTAAAATATCAGGACTTCTTTCTCATTATAAAACTTGGAACTGCTCATTGTAGAAAATTTGGAACACAGAAATAAAGACAAAAATAGCAATCACCTTTAATCTCACCATGCAGTGATACCATTGCAAGAATCCTGCCCTACATCACATATGCAGTTTTATATCATGCCGTTCACTTAACATGATATTGTTCCTATTTTCCTCCGACATTAAGCATTTGTCATAATCGTCATCTTAATGACTGCATACTATATTCCATTTTTATGGATTTAGAATAAGTTAATCATTGCGGGACATTTAAGTTGTTAAGAATTTTTCAGTATTAAAAACAATCATATTTAACAAATATCTTTATATGTAAATCTTTCACTACATCTCTGATTATTTCCTTTGAGAAAAATGCCTGTAAGTGAACTTATAGTCAAAGAGAATTGACATTTTTAAAGCTCTTAATACGTAATGATAATCAATTTTCCAGGAAAATTGTACTAATTTACAATCCAAGTATATAATCATGTCTGTCTCACTACATCCTAGCCAGCATTGCCTATTAGGATTTTTTTTTTTTTCTTGGCTAATTTGATAGGTGAAAATTACATCTCTTTGTTGTTTTAATTTGCATTTCTTTGATTACATGCAGTATGAATATGTATTTACATATTTACCAGCTCCTTGGGTTTTTGTATTACTCTTCCTTTGAATTTTCTGTTCATGCCTTTTCTCCCTGTTTCTATTAGGGATCTTTGGGTTTTTCTCTTCCATTTGTATGAGGATCTTGTATAATGTGTGCCAAACATATGGCTGAACATGATTCTGATCTTAAACTTCACTCTAGAACTTGCCCAAACATTTTAAACATGGGATTTTGATGCCTAGAACCTTGAGTTTTGATCTACTGCTTAACTTCTTAACACTCTGCCTGACTCAAAGGTTATCAATGTACACTAAGGGGGAAACAATGGCGAAACAAAACAGTTCTAATGGTCTTTACTCAGGCCTCTTTCTCCTTGACCTTTCTACCACATCTCACACGCATAGGGTGCCTCCAATATGGCTCCTAAGTATCTCAGCTGTAGTTGAGCATAGTAGAAAAATTACGAACTTGAAATGGGAAGATCTGTATTTGAGTCCTTCTTTGCCAGATACTAGCTGGACACAGCTACTCTGAGTGTCAGCCCTAGGTAATAAATGCGAGCGGTGACTACCTTGGAGTGGTAAGAGAATCAAATGAGACGATGCCTATGAAAATACTCTGTGAACTGTAAAGCCCTACATAAGTGTGAATAGTTTCAGTCTTCCTCCCTTCCCCACTTTCCTCCTTCCCTCCCCCTCTTCCTCCTTCTTCTTCACTTCTTATATTTGGCAGAAATTCAAGTACCATTTGATTCAGCTGAAGTAAGAAAACATGTGAAATTCCTTTTAAACTATAAACAAGAATTATTAACACTCTCTTCTCACATATACAGTGTCCCCAACTCTTGTCATTCTACCTTCAAAAGGTCTCTCAGAATCTCATGCCTTGGTGTTTTAGGCTGTTATTTAATTCTTAGGTTGTCTAACTTTTTATGTGTTTATGTTCTGTGTCCTGTGTTGGATTCCAACTTTTTTAGGGCAGAGACCATGTCTTACACTATTTTGTAGCTTTTTACACTACTCTTTTTTTCTATAGTGCCTTGGAGTCAATCTATGTTGACTGATTGATGGGGTTGCTACATTGCTACCTAATAAACCCTGTGAAAGGACACAGAATATTTAAGGAAGGATAAGTGGTTCAAAGTGGCTGGGGTATAGGCTTCAGAAGGTGAGACTGTAGAGAGTGGGGAAGTAGGCAGAAGCCACATTACCAAGGGCCTTGGGTTAGGAATTTGGAATTTTTCCTTTAATAGATGGGAAGATGTTGAATGATTTTTCAGTAGGGAAATGACATTATTGGAATTCTATTTGGAATGTAATTTATTTACCTCTGAACTCCTAGGGCCTAGTACAGGTTTGGCACTCAGGAACTGCCCTGTCAATGTGTGTTCAATTGCTGGACTTAATTTTATGACTCAAAGGAATATAAATATTCTTCGATTGACTGTAGACCAATATTTCTACTCACCTGGGGAAAAAAGAAAAGGAACGAATTCTACAGAAGGGTATAAGCCAAAAAAATTGTTTCTAGAAAACCTAAAAACTATGAAAATTCTACTGGGGCTTCAGGCAAGTTGGTCTCTTTTACCTCTACCTTTTCTATGGTGGGTATTTGTTGTTAGCCTAGACAATATCCATTCCCCTTTCTTTGAGCAATGGTCCTGATTTTTGTTTGAGGATCCCTCCTTCCCCACTCTCCATCATGTACCTCCCTCCACTGAGGCCCTGTGCCTAGGCTGAAGACAACTAGAATGTGGCATTCTCCTGCCCACTGTGATGGGTTCAGGGGTGGTGACTGACCTAATTAGGCTAATCAGAGTCAATGAGCTCTTGGGAATAAGGACTTTTTCCCTGGAAATATGAACCTGGAAGATGCCATTGTTGAGGCTTCTGGAACCATCTCAGTATCATGACAGGCTAGTCTGTCTGAGAATGCAGTTACCCCAGGCAAAATGTGGAAAAAAACCAAGTCATGGAAACAGAGTTTGATCCCCTGTATCAATTCTACCTGGACTTTCAGTTACAGGGTATCTTAGCAAAGGCCCCTAAGAGAGCAGAGCCTAAGGCAAAGGGCTTTGTGCTAGTAGGGAAAGAAAACCCAGAGACCAAGAGTGAGAGACAAAGGGAGTAAAATAGCGAAGGAGGGAGGACCCGTTCAAGGTTGCATTACTGAGCCCAGTGCTGCTAAGTACAATTGCTTGGTCCCATATAGTCAGTCCTCCAAGAAGCCTTATAAACTGCACCTGAGGACAATTCATCTAAGGAAAGAAAAAAGCAAACTAACTGCTGTGGAGTTGATTTCTACTCATAGCGACCCCAAAGGGTTTCCAAGGCTGTAAATATTTATGTATAAATCTTTATGGAAGCAGACTGCCACATCTTTCTCCCTTGGAGCAGCTGGTGGTTTCGAATGCTGGCCTTTCAGTTAGCAGTCAAATGCTTTAACCACTGTGCCACCAGGGAATTTATCTACTAGTTCCTATCCCCCACCCATCAAAGATTCACCTGTTGGAACATTAACGCTCCCACCTTCTGGGCTTTGTATATGAGAAGCTAAGTAGAGTTCTGCACCTCAAGGCCAACACAGAAGTCCTGAGGCAGGAGGCAAGAGACTCAGTGTGAGGGGAAACAAAAAAAAAACCAAACCCATGGCCATCAAGTTGATTCCAACTCAGCAACCCTACAGGACTGAGTAAAACTGTCCCATAGAGTTTTCTAAGGAGTGCCTGGTGGATTCAAGCTGCCGATCTTTTGGTTAGCAGCTGTAGCACTTAACCACTACACTGCCAGGGTTTCCAGTGTGAGAGAAAGAGCTGTCAAATCGCACCTGTGTGAAGTTAGTGGGAGTTGTTGCAGATCTGGAAGGAGAGAAGGTGAGGCCAAGAGAACCTGAAGTGGTGCCTAAGAGGTATCAGATACTCATGAGCTAATAATAAGTTCCCTTTTGGCTGAAGCTGGTTGGGGTCAGGTTTCTGTATAGGCTGTCTGTGTCCACAACCCCCACCTCCCTGGGCTGGCAGCACTCAATGCCGGGCCATTCACTTTGGCATGAAAGTATGAGCTGCCCTTTTTTGTTACTTAACCACATTGCACACGTGTACGTCCAACCTCTCCAAGAGCTATGCCTGTGCAACCAACATAATGTTTAATAAATAATTGGCTGAATTGACTTTTCAAGTTTCATAAAATTCAGCATTCTGCTAGTTGGTCATTTGAATCCCAAGGTGATTTTCCCAATATCGGTTGTTTTGTTAACCTGTTAAATGTTATTGTTTGGGCAGCACTTACGCAGTGGATCACGAGATGATTTCACATGCTTAGTGGCAAATCATTGTCCCTTTAT
This sequence comes from Elephas maximus indicus, assembly GCF_024166365.1. Lineage (NCBI taxonomy): Eukaryota > Metazoa > Chordata > Mammalia > Proboscidea > Elephantidae > Elephas > Elephas maximus. The sequence continues at coordinate 42,874,867 of NC_064837.1, read as the reverse complement.
TCTCAATATAATTAATATGAAAAAAGTGTCAAATGACATGTAGGATAGCGCTGAGGCTCAATATTGGCCAAAAGAGGAATTTCGGAAGTTAAGAATGAAGAGAACAAATGGCAGGAAATAATAAAAGAACTCGGGGGGGGGGGGGGGAGGAGTTGATATATCAATTAGATAAAAAGTAAAAAATTGAAAAATAATAAGCTTTATTTAAGAGCTATCTGTTCTTACACAAGACATTCAAGGCTATATATTATTTTCAAACATCCATGGAATAATTTAAAAGTTCCCTGTGTATTATATCACAAAGAAAAGGCCTACAAATTCTCAAAATTTTAAACTTTATGATCCAAACTGTCCATGGAATTTTTAACACTAAAAATTAACAACAAATACCACAAAAAAAATTTTATTCACCTGCAAATTTAAAGCACATTTTGAAATACTTCTTAAACTAAAGAAGAAATTGAAACTGAAATTACATGTAATTTGTAGTTAAACAGGAAAGCAAAACTGAAATAACAGATTATTTCAGAATAATGACACAATCAAATCCTGAAGAATACAGATAAGTAATAATCACAGGAAAATTTTATTACCTTAATTACAGTTATTAGAATATAAGAGAAAATAAAACTAAGTTACATAAACATTTGACTGAGAATGCCAGAAAAAGAGAAGCAAAGTAGACCTAAATAGAACTGAATGCAAGAACTAATAAAGGTAAAACTGAAATTGATGAAATGAATAAGAAACAAACCTAAGATGCATAAAATCAAAAGCTGATGATTCACCAATAAAATAGATAAAATTCTGTCAAGTGTGATCAAGGGAAAAAATGCAGTGGAACCATTTTAGAAATGAAAAGGAACATAATCATAGAAACAGAGGTTATTAAAGAGCTAAGAGAATACCATGCACAAAGAGATTGTCTCAATTACATTTACAATTCTCAAGGAAAACATAAATCATTGCAATTGACTTAAGAAATAGTAAAAAACCTAAAATAGACCAAAAACAACAAAAATTTTTGAAAAAAAATTAGTTTGAAAGCTATTTACAGATAAGGCACCAGTCCAAGGTGGTTTTATGGTAAGCTCTGACAGAAAATGTCTGTGTTATTTGAACTTTTGTAGCTTAGGGAAAAATAAAGATCTTACAAACTCATTCTACGAAGCTGGCATAACCTTGATACCAAAGTGGAAAGGGATAGAACAAGAAAAAAAGGAAACCAAAGTCTAAATTTGCTTCTGAGCTCAGATGCAAAAATATTAAATGAAATATTAGCCAGTTGAATCAGTGTATTGAAAGTAATGCAAGGATTGTTCAATCTTAGGACATTTGTTAATGCAACTCACTAAATTAATAGATTAAAAAAGAAACAATGATCATTTCAATTGATGATCCAACACTCTTTTCATGATTAAAAAAACCAAACAAACAGGTTTAAGCTAGGTGGAAAAGGAAACATACTTAATTGATTGTCTATCAGAAACCTACAGCAAATATTATACTTAATGATGAAGCATTAAAAAATTTCCATCAAAATCAGGATTAAGACAAACCTAGCCATTGTAATAAAACAAGAAAATTAAATAAGAGGTATATATCAGCATGAGAAGAGACAAAATGGCATTAGTTACAGCGGCTTTGATTACTTATCTAGAAAACCCAAGAGCACCAGCTTAAAAAGTATGTAGCTTATGAAAGAGTTTATTAAGGTGGTAGATTAGAAAATAAACATATAAGAAAATCAGTAGCTTTTCCTATACGACAGCAAAAATCAACTAGGTAATATAATTTAAAAAATTATCAAAACATATACACAACTTATTATGAAGAAAACTATAAAACTTTATTAAAGAGCTTATGAATACTGAATACACGGACAAATAGTCTACACTCTTGGATGAAAAGACTCAGTACTAAAAAGATATTAATTCTTCCTCAAATAAATCCCAGTTGACATTCCAGAGGCTCCTGAAATATATCTTGCATAAAAAGGAGCTTAGTCTGCAATAATAATGATATTTACAAGTTGTGGGGGGAAATGGTGTTGGGATCACTCTCTACATCAGCTTTAAGGGTAAGAGGTTCTAGCTCATCATACACAAAAATTCCAGGTGGCTTAAAGAGCAAAGCATTTTTAAAGCCTAACAATCAATGATAAATAAATATATAAAAACCAAAAAACCAAATCCGTTGCCGTCGAGTTGATTCTTATTCATAGCAACCTTGTAGGACAGGGTAGAACTGCCCCACAGGGTTTCCAAGGAGTGGCTGATGGATTCAAACTGCTGACCTTTTGGTTAGCAGCCGTAGCTCTTAACCATTATACCACTAGGGTTTCCAAATAAATACATAAGATTTTTAAAATCTTGGATTGATGTAGGTCTTTCTTTAAAAAAAAAAAAAAAAAGCTTTAAACCTAGAAGTCATAAAGAAAAGATGAACAGACTACAAGCAAACATATTTATCTGTTAATAAACAGATTAACTGTTAAACATTTAAACCCTTGGTATAACTAAAACCATTGTCATCAAATTGATTCTGACTTATAGCAACCCTGTAGGACAGAGTAGAACTGCCCCATAGGGTTCCCAAGGCTGTAAATTTTTCTGGAAGTAGACTGCCACATCTTTATACTGTGGAGTGGCTTGTGGGTTCGAACCACCGACCCTTCAGTTTGCAGCCACGTGCTTAACCGCTGCACCACAAGTGCTCCTTTGTTATAGCTAAAGAAACCATAAACAACAAGAATTCAAATTGGTTCCATATGTGAGAGTGAAAATTGGTATCATTTTGTAGTGAGAATGAAAATAATCACATGTGTGCCGAAAGATGCATCCTTAACTATGCTTATTTCAGGACAGTGTAGAATTGCAAAGATAATGGAAGCGACTTAAATGTTGACTAGTACAAGAATGGCTGAATACATTTTGATACATTTGTACTTTGTAGCTATTGATGAGAGCCATCATACATACTGATGGGGAAAGATACTGAGTGCCCGCTATGAGCCAGACATTGTTCTACATGCTTTACATCTACTTCATCCTCACAGAAACTCTGTGAGGGAGATACCATAATTAGTCCCATTTCATTGATGAGGAAACTGAGGCACAATGGTCTAAGTCATTTGTCTAAGATCACAAAGCTGGTAAGTGGTAGAGCTGGGATTAAGCCTGTGGCTTAACCATGTCCTTAAATCATGTCTCCATATGGCTATGATATAATGTGAAGATAAGCAAGTCACAGAAAAATATAGAATAATCTCGTCTTTATAAAAGTGGAAAACATGTTTTGGTACATAGAAAAAGTAGTTACTTTTGGGGAGGGGTAGCTTTGGGGTAGATGAAGGAGCACTTCACTTTTGACTCTATATATTGCTTGAATTTTTCACAGTGAGCAGTTACTTTTGCAATTAAAAATAAATGAAAAAAATTCATGCAACATATCTGGAACTTGCTTCTTTGTTTATATAGGGTTTGTCTCCAAAAGTTCCCTTTACTTCCAGCTATTATCTCTGACAAAAACGAGAGCAGAATGCTCACACCCCACCTATCTGCCTACATTAATTTATCACTTTAGAAGAAATCTGATTTTTTGCATATTTTGAAATACCTATTTATTACAAGAATTCTATAAATGACTTGGCTAAAATGGCCTCAATTCAATACCTAACAGACTTCTTAATAGAGAGAGAATGAGTTTGCCCTTTTTTTGTTCCCAGGCTTCTGATTTCCCTACCCCAAGCATTGCTCTCAGGCAGTTTGTAAGATGTTATGCTGGGTGCAAAGGGATAAAAGACTGAATAAGTCCCAGGCTAGTGGAAAAGAGAGACATTTCCCAAGTCAGAAGCTGGGGAGCCATCTTGGAGACCCCTTGTCACTCCATAATAACAACCAGTTGCCGATGAGTCAACTCCAACTCCTGGCAACCCCATGTGTGTCAGAGTAGAACTCCACAAGATTTTCAACAGCTGGTTTTTCAGCACCAGATCCCCAGGACTTTCTTCCGAGGTGCCTCTGCATGGGCTCCAACCTCCAACCTTTTGGTTAGCAGCTGAGTGGGTTAGAATGGAGCAACAGGCCTTAGGACAGCCTGGCAGAAACTTCTTAGCCTCTGCCGTCAGTTGGAGAGCCTTAGCCAGGGAGACAGCACAGTGTTCAGAAGGCACCCACAGGCTTGGCAGGCTGCCAAAGGGCAACAGCACAGAACCCCTTCCCCAAGACATACCCTATGGCCCTCATAGGAAGCCTGACCCGCCACTAGTATCATTTAGCAGTACAGGAAAGCAGGTCATGGAAATCTCTGCATCTGTACCATTGGCCCGAAATGTCCTCCTGCTCAACCCATTTCTGGGCTCTCCTTGGGAAACTTCATCATTGGTATTAAATCAGTCTATGGAAAGTTTTTTTTTTTTTTTACAGAGTTTAGTGTCTCTTTGATTTTGTGTTTTATTTTTTCTTTTCTTCTTGTGCCCTTTTGCTTAAATGACCTTCAAGCTTCAGTAGAGTAAGTACAAGGCCAATCGACTGCAGTACAAAAACAACAAGCATCAATAAATTAATGAAAATAACACACGAAGGGCAGGCTTATATTGTAACCGGAGGAGGATGCATTCGTTTTTAAGGAAAGGTCTTGTCTTATTTGGGATGAGTGTGCATGGGGCCAGGGAGAATGAGCATCACTAGACCAAGACGAATGGGGAATTGGAAAAAACAAAACCAAGTGGTCAGGTGCCAACTCTCCCTCAGCTCAGAGCTGTGTTCAAGGCTGAATGGGACTGGGTGGGGCCCCAGTGGGGAGGTTTCTTTTCCAATCTGGACTGGCCCAGAGGGGCAAAACCATTCAAGCACTTGAAGGTGAAACCACTCAGCCCAGCCTCTAAATTTTCTTGAAACACTCATATTTTCTACTTTATTTCTAAGTTCCTTGGGCATGAGTCTTCCTTCCTTGTTAGGCTGTAGGCTTTTTGAGGGTTGTGTCCGTATCTCATTTGCCTTAGTATCTCTCAAAGTACTCATCATAGTAGTTCATACTGGGCAAGTGATCAGTAAATGTGTATTGAATGAAGAAATCAAATTCAAAGCCACAAATATATTGAGGATAGTTTACTAGACTTTTTGGGGTGGGTGAGGAGTTGGGGGTGGATAGGAAATAAAAGATTAAAAAATGATCAGGATAGAGATGGCCTGTCTTAAACTCGCTAACAGAAAGGTTGGCCATTTGTACCTACCCAGTGGTGCTGTGGAATAAAGGCCTGATGATCTTCCGTAAAGATTACAGCCAAGAAAACCCTATGAAGCGCAGTTCTACTCGGAAACACATGGGGTCACCATGAGTTAGAATTGACTCCATGGCAACGAGTTAAAGAGCTTACTGGTAAGCCTAAGAGACAGACTTTGACACAGATATATATTAATTACCTGTTTAGCTTCTTGCATAAGACCTACCATTTGCTGCAGATTGTGACCAAACTTCAGACTCAATCCTCTCCTCTCCCCATCCTACATGGGGCCATTCCAGCCCAACAGCTGGAGAACAGGAGAACATGGCTGGAAGGACTGCTGGATCTGTATTGCAGGGTTTGCTAGGGCTGATCCAAGCGCTAATATTTTGGATGAGTCCCGGGCAATCCAGGACAAGTGCCCAGCCTGAGGCCCAGGGTTGGGGGATCAGACAGAAGCAGGAGGAGCCAGAAGGCCAGTTCTAGACAGGGCCCTTCAAGAGAGCCAAGGATCAAACTGGAGAGAACTAGTTCAGGTGTCAGGTCCAGAGGGCAAGAGGAGGGCTGCAGGTAGGAGAGGATTCAGGTGGCCCGGAATGGAGTGGGAGCAAGCCGGCAGGAAGTTAAAAGTCTACTGCTTCCGTGAGTGGCCAGGAGTGTCCACAGCAAGATTTCCTGGCAGTCAGCTGTGAAGGCCTGCATGCGGTAGGTCAGAACAAAAGCTCAGGGCTAAAACAGACACCCTGTACCTGGTTCCTGAGCCTTTGCTCCATTCCTGACAACCAAACCCCACAAAGTAGTCCAGGCCTCAGGAAGAGTAGCTCTGTCTTACCCACCCACCCCCTACCCCGGGCACAAATGTTTCTGAAACTCTGCTGCCCACTAACCCTGCCTTGTGACAAAGTTTCTGTCCATCTGCTACAAACTGAGAAAAACAAAGACACCATAAGTGAGTCCTGTGCAAAGTTAATTTTTGTTTCCAATTTAAAAGGCTGCCTATTTTGTGGTTCTGTCTGTATTACTTTTGGTGATAAGATGATTTTTCTCTTATGAAATAGTGATGATAGGTGTTCTGGGTGGCCTGAATGGCCTCACTCAGTTCAATTCAAAAGTTGGCAATACAGAAGGAAAAACAGTGTATGATTCCACTTGTATGAAATATCTAGAGTAGGCAAACACACAGGGATGGAAGTACCAGGGGCTGGAGGAGGAAGCCATGGGGAGCTAGTGCTCAGTGGGTACCAAGTTTCCGTTTGGGGTGATGAAAAGATTTTGGAAATAGTGGTGATGGTTGCACAGCATGGCGAATATAGTTTATGCCATTGAACTGTATGCTGAAAAATGGGTAAAATGTAAATTTTGTTATATATATTTTATCACAATAAAAGTTAAAAAAATAGAAGAAACCCTTACTAAAATATAAAATATCTAGTTTTTTTTTAAAAGTTGACAATATTGGTCACCAAATTTAAGGATTAAGAAAGCATCAAAGTCCAGTCTGGTGACTACTGGCTAAGGAACTGGAATCCTGTCCCTGAACCCCAGATCCTGTGGCTTAATTAGATACTGCTTCCAGCTGCCAAAATAATAATATCATCATCAACAACAACAATAATGGGTATACAGCATGCACTTCGAGCCAAGCACTATCCAAATATTTTACGTGTGCTAATTAACACCTCCTCTTATTTTTATATCTTGCCCACCAATAGCTGCCTAATACCTGGGTTTGGCCCTTGCTGCTCTAACCTAGCCCATTGTCAGCTGAACCCCAATTCCGCTGGCTCCCCGGCTGCAGGCTTCAGCTGGTCTCAAATGGAAGCACAAAGAAATGCTTCATCACTAAGGCAGAAGGAACCTCAGTTTCAAATTCTTTTTGTCATTGCTGCTAAATATCTCCTTTTCTAACTGCTTCTGGTGGTCTCTCGTTAACCTCTGGCAAAAATGCATTCCCCTCAACTCTGGCTGCTTACCTGGTAACTGATTTTGTCTTGATCTTTTTATTATTACTATTAAGATAAAATTCACATAACATGAAATTCACCTTTTTAATTGTTTTAAACACAACTAAATTTTTAAGTATATTCAGTGTTGTGTAACCATTGGGAAACCTGTTACCATTGAGTCAATTGTGACTCACAGCGACCCTACAGAACGGAGAACTGCCCCACAGGGTTTCCAAGGAGCAGCTGGTGGAGTCAAACTGCCAATGTTTTGGTTAGCAGCCAAGCTCTTAACCACTGGACCACAATGGCTCCTGTGTAACCGTTAACACTATTTAATTCCACAACATTTTCTTCACCCCTAAAATAAATCCCATATCCATCGAATAGTCACTTCCCATACTCCCCCATCCCACCCACCACACTGCCCCCCATCCCACCCACCCCACTGCCCCCCACCCCACCCCAGCCCCTGGTAAACACTGATCTACTTCCTGTCCCTGTGGTTTTGCCTCTTCTAGACATTTCTTATCAATAGAATCATGCAATCTGCGACCGTTTGCATCTGGCTTCTTTCACTCAGCATAATGTTTAGGTTTATCCATTTGTAGCACGTTTCAGAATTTTCTTCCTTTTTATGGCTGATTACTAATATCCCACTGTACGGATATACCATGTTTATCTGTGCATTCGTTGATGGCTATTGTGGAAAAGTGCTGCTATGAACATGTGTGTATATGTATTTGAGTATCTGTTATCAAATCTTTTGGATATGTACCTAGGAGTGGAATTGCTGGGCCATATGGTAATTCTAGAAAAACCTGGTGGCATAGTGGTTAAGAGCTCAGCTGCCAACCAAAAGGTCGGCAGTTCAAACTCACCAGGCACTCCTTGGAAACCTTATGGGACGGTTCTATTCTGTCCTATAGGGTCACTATGAGTCAGAATCAATTCGACAGCAATAGGTATGGTCTGTACGGTATGGTAATTTTATGTTTAACTTTTTGGGAAACTACCAAACTGTTTTCCTTTGCAGTCATACCATTTTACATTCCCACCAGCAGTGTATCAGGAGTCCAGTTTCTCCACATCCTCACCAACACTTTTTTTTTAAAGGCCATTCTGGTGGGTATAAAGTGATAGCTCATTGTAGTTTTGACTTGCATTTCGCTGATGACTAATGATGCTGAGCATCTTTTCATGTGCCTATTGCCCATTTGTATATCTTCTTTGGAGAAGTCTATTTACGTTCTTTGCCCATTTTTACATTGGATTGTCATTTTGTTATTGAGCTATGAGGGTTCTTTCTATATTCTAGATACTAGGCCCTTATCAGACGTATGATTTGCAAATTGCCTGGAACTTTGCAGACACTCCCTATGTCATGAACCCCCACTTCAGAGATCTCATACTTACAAATGCCCAGTTGTATATTTGATTCTTTCCCAGCTCCATCCAAGAGACAACTAAGCTGCCTGGGTTGGCAGCTCCACCTGAGCGTGAGGAGGCAGTTCTCTGTGTCCTTCACGTAGCTGGTGTTTGAGACTTTATGAGGCTGTGATTTGAGGGATGCTGAGGTCTGCCTGTCCCTCAGTGTCTGAAAAGCCCACAGATAAAGCCACCAATGGGTTAGAAAACAAAATCGAGGGCACTGTGCCCAGTGCCAGGCTAAGCTGTATTGGAGCCTGAAGCAAAAGGAAAAATCAGTAATAATGATCTTGTCTTTATTTAAAATTTTAATATTTTATTCATCATGGATTTTTTGCATTAATTTGGATTTTTAAAATATTGCACTAAAATATTTATCTCCATTGCTGAGGTTTTTGGATGTGCTCTTAAATTTTGTGCCTGAGCTGAGTATCCTAGTCTAGGACCCAGTTGTGTCTACAAAGACTTAACAAGATTTACGTGTTACCAAGTTCATTGTGGCGGTTAATTTTATGTGTTAACTTGGCTAGGCTATGGTGCTGGGTTGTTTAGTTAAACCTTAGTCTAGATGTTGCTATGAAGTTATTTAGATGTGACATTTATGGAATTGACTCAATGGCAACAGGTTTGGTTTTGGTTTTGGGTCTGACTTTAAAGTAAAGCAGATTACCCTCCATATTATGGATGGATCTCATCTAATCCATTGAAGGCCTTAAGGGTAAAAACTGAGGTTTCCCAAAGAAGGAAGAAATTCTACCTCAAGAATGCAACATAGAAATCCTGCCAAGTTTCCAATCTGCTGGCCTGCCCTGTGGGTTTCAGACTCAAGACAGCAACATAAACTTGTACCTGAATTTCTAGCCTGCTGGTCTGCCCTACAGATTTCAGACTTGCCAGCCCCCACAACTGCATGAGCCAATTCCTTAAAATCAATCAATCTAGATCAATAGATAGATGTTGGTTCTAGTTCTCTGGAGAACCCTGACTAACACTCTAACAAACACAGTTAACCTATTAGGTTAGTTAGACAGTCTAGCCCCGTCATTAACATCATCTCTTCTCAGATCCGAGTTTTCTAGAGTGGAGTCCAGCCTTGCAATTCTTAGCCAGTTGCTGTGTCTCCCTGCCTTGCTGCCAAATCCTTAGCAGACCTTTATACTGACTAGTTGACTGGGCTTCCTACCACACACCATCAGAACCTCCAAACACTGTGTGCACAACCCCTGGAAGGAAAACCACTTGAGTCCAACTCTGGGCCCCCAGTACTAACCTCCTCTGCAGCTGGATCTTTCTCCATCTACTTCTGACTCTCCATCTGACTCTCCTGGTTCCTCAAACCACCCTTCTAATTTGTCTTCCTTTGCTGCTTACTTCCTGCAAGGATCTTCCCCGAACAAATACTCCCACCTCCACCACCATCACTGTGTGAAACTTTTTGGTTTCTGGGTGTATCCCTTATCATGTCTGCCTAAGCCATGCAAACCTTGATTTAAATATTGTACACTCATCCCAGGCCTGGAGTTTCTGCTTTACCATTGAGAGCGCACCGCATGCCACTGTTTTAACTTCGCTTGTATTAACCACGTGAGTCTCACCATAACCTTAGGAGCAGATACTACTGTTATCCCCATTTTACAGATGGGCAGACCAAAGCCCAGAGGCTCACTTGCCCAAGGTCATACAGTTAGAAAGTTGCAGAAGTAAACTTTGAACCCAGGTTCTAGCCCTTAACCACCATGGTACTTAGTTTCTCCATAAAGCCTAAGGAGCCCCTCTCTGCAAAAACCATGTTTTCTGAGCAGCCCTGCACAGCACAGGAAAGCGTGGGATCATACAAGTCCGAGCCGTGACCAAGGGACGTTGCTTTAGTTCTCTGAGTCTCAGCCCCCTCATCTTCCATGGTTTTGTAAGAATTGACACTGGTCACGGGATACATGGCCGTCAAAATCATCACCTTCATCCATTCCTGCATTAAAACCCTAGCAAACATATCGTGAGCAGAGCCTAAGTTATGTAATTTAGCACTCTGGAAATGTTGGTCACACCTGAAAGGAATAAAACCCCCTTCTATTCGTAAGGAGCCCCTGAATGGGGCAAATGGTTAGGCACTCAGTTGCTAACCAAAAGATTGGTGGTTTGAATCTACCCAGAGTTGTCTCAAAAAGAAGGCCTGAAGATCTACTTCCAAAAAATCAGTCACCGAAAACTCTACAGAGCACAACTCCACTCTGATACACATGGGGTTGCCACCAGTCAGAGAAGACTAAGCAGCAATTGGTTTTCAGTTCGTAAAGCATTTTACTGCTGATGGAGGTAATGAGTGCAATGGTTAGAGCCTGACCTCTGGAGCCTAGGTTTAAATCCTGACTCCAAAATAGTATGTGATTTTTCAGGACATTTTTTAACTTTCTATGCCTTAGTTACCTTGTTTCTAAGAAAGGGATGATGATAATAACAGTACCTACCTCATGTAATGTTGTCATGCTGAATATGAGTTAATACGTATATAAAATCCTTAGGACAGTGCCTGGCACACACAGTAAGCTCTACATAAGCGTAAAGTATTAGTCTCTGGGGCAGGGGGAACTAGTATGTTACCACCATTTAGCAGTCAAGGAAAACCAGATTCCAAGAGGTCGAATGATTTGTTCAAGATCACACAGTCTTGGCAGAGTGGACCCAGGATTTCCATCCAGAGCCTCTGGGGAAAGACTTGCCAGCACCTCTGTTTCCTCCAATAGTTCATTTCCATTTCTGATGTGACTGCTCTTGGCTCTGACTCCCAGGTCACAAATTTCCAACCTCATTAATCCACTCCTGCCGAAGTCAGGCTCCTCCTAACAGACATTGCTGCTGTTGAGAGCAGACCTGGGCCGATTCAGCAGCTGTCCACCTACACCTCAGAGCTAGGAGCTAGTACTCTGCAGAATTATACCTGTCAGTGCGGAGGCCATTCACCCCCGTCAGGTGCCTAATTATGCCGACTTTGAACATGAGAAATGAGGGTGAAAGTGTGGCCTGCCCAAGGAGGATTGATGGGGCTGCTGGTCTATCCCCCCCATTGTATAGGCTGGAGGCTTTATCAAAAGAGGAGCTCAGCCACGTGTATCAGTTGCTTCGTTGCAGGTGCTGGGGCAATGAAAGCTGAACTGGGTTAATACAATTCGCCAGTGACTCACTCCCCAGAGAGGACCTGTGATGGATCATTAAGCTGTCTTAGAACTTATTTCAGGCCCACACCCCCAAGATGAACGCTCTCAATTTGTTTATTGGATCTCCAACAATAGGCCACTCTTCTCCCTCCCCACAACTTGGTTACACAACTCTTCTCCTCATGTCTTTCAGCCACCTACTGAAAATCTGTGCACTTAGCACGCCCTCTCCATCCCTCCCCCAAATGCCCGGATGGCATGTCATCTCCTGTCTCCCATGGGCACCAGCTTAACTCTGCTCACTGGGGCCCACTTAAAACGGAAGGACTTATTCTCCTGCCTGAACCTTCATGTGAGCAGATTTTGTTCTTTTACCTCCAAATCTTTCCACGTTCCCACTCACCCCAAACTAGAAGTATGCGTCTGAATTATCCATCTTCTAATGTCTAATGAATATCCTGGCTCTTCCACTTCCTCTTTGATCCAATGTTATTCAACAGATTTTTTTTTTAAATTTTTATTTAGTTCTTAAAAACAAAAAACAGTTGCTGTCAAGTTGATTTCGACTCACAGAAATCATAGAACTATGCTCCATAGGGTTTTCAGTGGCTGATTCATTTGGGAGGGACTGATTTGTTGTTTAAAAATGTATAAATAACCCATATTTATTACAGAAAAATAGAACACAAATCACCCATGACCTGGATGCCCGGAAATAATCCCTGTTAATATTTTGGGGGTACATCCTCTTAGATTTACCTTTCCACATTCCACAGTTTACCTCTTTGCTTTTCCTTGCTGAAATACACGAGACATTTCTTAATGAGCATCTACTACAGAATATAAGGTATTTATCAACTTGCATGCAGACCTAGATCATGGAATCACCTTCTTCGTGGCCTCTGCTTGGCTCCAGGTGAGAATTTCTTGCCTGCATGTCTGAAATAGCCCCCTCCTGGTCTCCTGGCCTCCAGCCCATCTGCCACATGTCTCCAGCCCATCCTCCACGTGGCCTCCAGCGTGAGCAGACCAAGACACTGATGCCATTAGATCATTCCTCTCCTTGCAACTTTCCATGGCTTCTTAATACCCTGGAGATAGAATCAGGACTTCTTATGCTGGGATAGCCAGGTTTTTATGACGTACGGCTTGCTTACTTTTTCAGTCTCATCACTTGACTTCCTACTAAGGGTATTTACTCTGTATCCTTACTAGACAATTTGCTCTTTCTAGAGTGAAACTGCTCTTTGCACTGCAGGATCTTTGTATGTGTTGTTCCTTCTGCCTGGAATGAACCTCCCTTTCCCTGCCTTTGGCCAGCTAATTCCTACTCTGTCTTCAAGACTTAGTTCAGATACCACCTCCTCCAGGAAGCTTTCCCTAACTACCCCACCCCAGTCTGATACCATTTTATGTAAGTGCTTCTCTTCTGTGGGGACATAATGTGGTACCTATAGAACTTGTCTGTTATCTTGTCTATCTCCCTTACTATATACTATGAGCTACTTGAAGGCAGGGATTGTGTTTTTTAACTCTTTTTTTTTCTAGCTATTAACAAAATGTCTGGCCCACAAAATGTATTCCGTTGCAAAACATTCTTTTTTTTTTTTTGACTAGAATGTAAGAATGAGAAATATACCCATAGCTGTTCAATGTTATTCTTGCTTAGGGGATGAGTATTTTTATTAGGTCCAGGTACAGCATATATTTCAAAATCGATCCAAACACTAAGTTTGTACACACCTACGATTACAATGTTTTACATTCATAAAGTAGGACTACATAAATTATCTCATTTAATCTCATTTCAACCCTACAACAACCATGTGAGATAGAAATTATTTTCAGGTTACAGATCAGTGATATTCAGTAATATGGTATACCAGGATCTTACAAATAGAAAATAGCAGGACTAGGCTTTGAACCAAGGTCAAGATAATGATCATTCACTACAGAAATGATTGGGATTCAATTGTCCTTAAATTTTTTGGGATGCAGAAATGTGTTTCCATTTAAGGGATATACCCAAACTGGGTCCTTTTGCCATCTGCTTCCTCATAATTTAGCAGCTCAATAATCATGAGTTTCCACCGTCTCAAGGGTAACAAGGGCACTCAGGAGTAAATGTAAATATATGGGTGATGGTGGCGCTGCTTCCCCACCTATCTACAGTACCGCCATCCCCACCAATGTGCTCAGCCCCACTCGTTTGCCTTCTTCACTCCCTAGTACAATAAACTTTCCCCAGTCATCTTTCCTCAACCACCGGCTTTCTGCTCCCCTCCAAGCAGGGGATAGATTGTTACTCAAAAATAAGATAAAAAATAAGATACTCCTACTATAATTGGTAACTATGTTACCAATAGTAACATATTTAGTAACATAGTTGGTGTCTTGACCTGTCTTTAAGATCTTAGCAGAGGGACTCTGATACTGAATATTCTTTATTAGTGGAAAAGTGCCTTGTCATGCTCTGTAGGCTGTCAATCACTCATTCATTCAGGAAACATTTACAGAGGGTCTAATAATAACAATTAATAACAGTAGCTAACATTTATTGAAGACTTAGTATGTGAGAGGCACTGTCCTACCTGTTTTACAAGTAGCAACTCATTTAATCCCTAACAACCCTATGATTATGATAGCTTTACAGATGAGAAAACTGAGAGACAGAGAGGCTAAGTCACTTGCCCAAAGCTGCAGACCCTATAGTATACTGCTTGTCCTACCATGCAACTTTGGGTACATATAGGTGAAAATGACACAGGCCCTGCCATCAGGGAGTTTATGGGCTCAAGCAGGAGAGACACGCAACAGTTCTTACTGCAGTGCTCTGTGATATATATTCCACTGCACTAAAGACATACCTGAGACGATATGGAAGTGTGCAAAAGAAATGTTTCATGGCTAGCTGATAGATGATATCAGAGAAGGAGTCATGGAAGGGGTGACATTTTAGCTGGATCTTAACAGATAAATAGGAGTTAAATAGCTTGTAAAGTGTGGGGTTCTTGTGGAGAGTAACCTTTGCAGAATATGCAAAGTTGAAGATGGAAAAATAACTTGTTTGAAGAATAATAACTTGTTGGAGAAGTTCTGAGTGGCTCACAGGGTCTACAGGGGAAAGCAGCAAGAAATGGGCTGGAATAGTAGGTTGGGGCCAAGTCATGGAGAGTCTACAGGAATTGTACTTTCTCATGGAGAGTTACTGAAGGTACTTGAGCAGAAGAGCGGCACGATTAGATCTGTGTTACCCAAGAGCAGTCGCTATGAGTTGGAATCGAATCCACGGCAATGTTTTTTGTTTGTTCATTTGTTTATTGCTTTTAAAGAGCAATGGGGAAGATGGCCAGGTGGGAGAGAGTTAAAAAAGCAAACCAGGAAATCAATGAAAAGGCCATTGAAATGAACTAGGCAAGAAACACATAGTCCCACAAAGAAGTAATTGGTTGGAGAACTATTTTAGGAAGTAGAACCACAAGACTTGATGACCCTAAAACTTCTGGCTCGGGCCGTGTGTGAATGGGGATAACATTAACAAAGGCAAGGAATAGAGGAAGAAGAGCTGATTCATTCATCCATTTGTTTGTTCAACAGACATTTGGTCAAAGAGCCAGGACCAGCATCAAGTACTGGGGACACAGCAGTGAATCAGATAGAAGGCTGTCCTCACAGAGCCACATTAGTGGGTGAGGCAGGCAAGTAAACAGACTAATTACGATGCAAAGTGGTGGGTGGGCCACCCACACAGTCCGAGTCCCCGAGACTGGTCATCTGCCCTCACTAGCATGACAAGCTCTAGAGAAGGCAGTGGTTCCCTCTCTGCCTCTTTGCCAGTCATTCTACAGCCCCCTTACTCGGGTTGTCCAGCCCAGGGCACAGGCCAAGAGCCTGGTGTGGATATTTGGGTTTGGCAGGGCTGGAGCCTGGGCACAGCTGAGTGAGAGAGCCATATCCATGCCCATCTGGGAAATCCAAGAGTCAAGTGCCAGTAGAACTGGGTACAAGCACCTTGTCCTAAGGGCTAGAGCTGGGCAGGCAAAGTCAAGAGTTTGGAACTGGGCAGATATGGGACAAGAACAAGTCTGAATGAGCCAGGATCATAGTCCCAAGCCTTGGAGGCATATTTGCTGTTTTCTTTGGCGGGCTGGTTTGCACTTAATACATGGGTTTGTGGAGCTGGCAAAAAGGACCAGAGGTAGGGCACCAACCAGTATGGCTTTCCTATATACTGCAGAGAAATGGTCCCATCCCCCATCCTTCCCATGGCCTCCCAGGTAACTCACACCTGTCCTTCTGGGGGTGCTGTACAGTGCAAGGAATGAAGATTGCCTATCTCTCATTGTTTCAGCAGCAGGCAGGTTGCAGGGGACAGAGGGAGCTAAAGAGAGAAGCCAAGTGCACGGACAACAGGGCCTGTGAGGAGAGGAATGTTTTCCTCACCTCCTCTCCAGTTTGCTCTCTGAAAAGAAAAAGGAATGAACAGGGTCAGCAAAAGCTGGAGGCTGCATTTAAGCTGCCATGGCTGCTGAGCGAGGCAGGCAGTGCCTGCTCAACCATTTGAACACCCACAGAATCCAGGGCCCCTCTCAGAACATTCCAGTCACATGGGTAAGGTCAGCCACAGGGTGAGGGAGGTGGGTAGAGGAAAAAATAATGAGAGATGAGAGTGTGAAGAGGAAAAAGAGCAACTAAAGAGAGCAAAAGAGTTGGGACACCATCTGCAAGTGAAGGCTCAGGTGTTGCTATGATGCTGAACAGGTTTCAGTGCAGCTCCCAGAATAAGACAGAATAGGAAGAAAGGCCTGGCACTCTACTTCCAGAAATCAGCCAATGAAAACCCTATGGATCACAATGGTCTGATCTGCCAGCTATCATGGGGATGGTGAGGACCAGGCAGCATTTTGTCCTTTGTGCATAGAGTCACCAAGAGCTGGGGGACCAACTCAACAACAGCTAACAACAGTGACAGAGATGTCAAAATCTATTCCCTGTCTCTGAATTCATACAGCTCTGCATACAGCAGCCTCATTTCAAACAATGGCACAAATGAGCCATGCGGCCCCATGGAGGAGACGTGGTCAGAGGAGAAGGCTGAGTGGGGAGACAGATGTGGGCGGGCATTAGACCCCTGGGGTGTGAATTTTCCAACTCAGGGAACTTGAAGCCTGGCGAAGCCCCTGATGGGAGGTGACAACAGGTTGACTGAGCCACTGGGGAAGGAGGGTGACTTGGTGGGGCATCTTCATGAGGAGACAGGCAGCTGGAGCACTGGAATTCACCGCAGGCGCCTCTCGGAGTTGACTGTTGTATTTGGCAGCATTGACATTGATCATTCTTTGCTGTCTCTTTGTTTTATTAACTTTAATTTGTAACTGGGTTGATTTTCAGCAATTGCTTTTCCTGGAGGGTATAATTAGGCCTATAAATAAAGCCAAGTGGGGAGTTTGGACGACCAACGGCTGTGCATTTGTGTGCTTGCATGAGCCCAGGGTTCCCCAGCACCCTCCCTGGAGAACACCATTTTCCAACAATAGGTTTGTTGCCACATTTGCACAGACTGAAGGCTGAGATTTCAGAGAACTGTCTCACTTCGCTATTTGGAAGGAATCAATGTTGGCAACCTGGATCTTCTAGAGCTCCATCAGCTTGGGTATTTACTATAAGAGTCTTTGAATGGAGAGCCCACAGCATTAAGTCAATGCCAGAAGTCCCTTCTTCTGCATGAAACCTTCCCAGCACATCATATGTTCCTTTCCAGCTGCCTTGCCCTAGATGGACCCCGGAGTCCCCTGGCTCATAACTAACTCTCAAATCTGCCCTCTTCACTCCTTCCAAGCTTTAGAGCAGGACAACTCAATTTTCACCTAGATTATTCCACTATCTTCTTGGATGTTCTCTCCATATTATCCATCTTACTGTCTCCAAAGTGATCTTTCTAAAATGCAAATCTCTCCAAGTCTTGCCCTTGCTTAAAAATCTTCCAGGATAAATTAGATCCCCTTTAACATATAATGGAAACCCTGGTGGTGTAGTGGTTAAGAGCTCAGTTGCTAACTAAAAGGTCAGGAGTTCGAATCCACCAGGCGCTCCTTGGAAACTCCATGGGGCAGTTCTACTCTGTCCTATAAGGTCGCAATGAGTCCGAATCAACTTGATGGCAACAGATTTGGTTTTGGTTTTTGGTTTAGCATAGTATGGAGCCCTGGCAATGTAGTGGGTAACAGCCACTGTTAACCAAAAGGTCAGCAGTTTGAATCCACCAGCCTCTCCTTGGAAACCCTATGGGGCAGTTCTACTCTGTCCTATAGGGTCGCTATGAGTCAGAATCAGTACACAGGTTGGGTTTGGTTTGGTTTAGCATGGTATGGACTCCCTGGGTATCTCAAACAGTTAAGTGCTCGGCTATAAACAGAAGGGTTGGCAGGTCAAATCCACCCAGAAGTACCTCAGAAGAAAGGCCTGGCGATCTGCTTTCAAAAGTTCACAGCTTTGAAAACTCTATGTAGCATAGTTCCATTCTGCACATATGGGGTCACCATGAGTCGGAATCGACTCAATAGCAATAGGTTTAGCATAGCACAAAAGGCCTTTCATAATATGGCCTCCTTTACTCCCAAACTCCTGACGTACTACTCCAAGACATTCCCAAACACAGCCAGCTTCTCACATCTCTTTGAACAGTTGATTCCCTTTTCTGTGAATGCCCTTCCCCCTTCTTCACATGACAAACTCCTATCTACCCCTCAAGGTCCAATTCAAATACCTCCTCCTCAAATGTGTTTCCTCTGACTCCTTCCAACAGCTACCCCCACCCAGCTCCCACAGCACTTTGCGCTCACTTGTGTTGTTTTTGTGTTGTTACTCTCATGTGTTACACTTTACACATCTATCTCTCTTACATTTACACATTCATCATTGCTTGGTCTAATATTTGCCCATAGATGCAGCAGGCAAGAAATCAAACGACATATTGCAAAGGGCAAATACGCTGCAAAATGCCTCTTTAAAGTGCTAAAAAGCACAGTTGTCACTTTGATGACTAAGATGTGCATGGCCCAAGCCATGGAGTTTTTAATTGCCTCATATGCATGCTAAAGCTGAACAACAAAAAAGACAGACTGAAGAAAAATCGGCGCATTTGAATTGTGATGTTGGTGAAGAATATTGAGTATACTACGGACAGGCAGAAGAACAAACAAATCTGTCTTGGAGTAAGTACAGCCAGAATGCTCCTTACAAGTGAGGATGGTGAGACTTTGTCTGACGTACTTTGGACATGTTATCAGGAGGGTCCAATCCCTGGAGAAGAATATCATGCTTGGTGAAGCACAGGTTCAGCAAAAAAGAGGAAGACCCTTGATGAGATGGACTGACACAGTGGCGCAACAATGGGCTCAAACATAGCAATGATTGTGAGGATGGTACAGGACTGAGCAACGTTTCATTCTGTTGTAGACAAGGTCCGAGTCAACTCGACAGCACCCAACGATAACAACTGTCTTAAATTCAGTGTGTCATTGTGTCATTCTGGATTTGTAGGTGCATTTTGGGTAGGAGTTGTGTCTCTGAGATTTTTTTCTTTAAGGGATATATGTGAATGGTGCAGAAAATACTCTAGGAAATAAAGCTGCCGTTTCATATGTGGCCAAATATTTAAACCAGAGGTGCCCAACAGAACTTTTTGTGATGATGAAAAAGTCCTATATCTGCACTGTTCAGTATGGCAGCCACTACGCACATGTGACTACTGAGCACTTGAAATAGGACTGGTGCAATCGAGAAACTAAAATTTTAATTTTATCTAATTAATTTGAATTTAAATCGCCACATGTGCCTACCATATTGATCAGCACAAATTTAGATTAAGCCAGCTTGGAATATACGTTAACCTAAACAGACAGCTTACCTGTGACAAACTCAGCACCTCACAGCTATTTTACAATCCTTGGGTAACATAAATGATAGTAGTAATAACAATAAAGAATTAAACGTTATTTTGAAAGCTCAAACTGGGGCAATATCACAGGTTTATCACCCCAGTCAAACTTTTTGTTGGTCCAGGGCCACATCACCTATGGAATTGCTTAAAGCATGTTGGGAGGGGTGGGATTGTGTCGCCTCCTAAAGAAGGTAGAGCATGAAAGCCACTAGGTGAGCTATTCCAGGAACAGGCAGTGGTATTCTCCAAACAGGGGAGAATGGTTTCTTAGGTACCCTGAGGCACGAGAATGTTAATATCCCAAGAGTCTTACAGTGAAGACCTTAATTTATCCTGAAGGAGTCATTTGTTGGCCTGGCCGTAACTACGTTAGAACAGGGGTAGGAACCGGACCTGCTCTGCAGATGTGCACTGTGGGCTGCTAAGTTTCCTTAAACCTTGCTCCAATGGCAAATCTTTTCTTCTGCTTGTGCTTTCCCACCTCTTGGCAATCAGCAAGGTGTCTGAACATAAAAAGAAAGCTTCATCCTCTCTCTCTGGGCAGCTGCATCTGTTTGAGTTAGGGAAGCCCAGAGCTCAGATGACTGACAGCAAGGCGGAACGGTGGGTCAGACAGGAAGGTGTGGGTTGGGGAGATTCAAGTCGAGGTAGAAGCTGACAGCAGAAAAGCAAAGTTCTCCAGCTACACAGTTGCCTACACCAGTTATCAGCATGCACTGATGAAAGGGAAAAGAAGCACTCAACTGCCCGTGGCCTTGGAAAGAAATGGCTTTACTGTGTGGGGCGGCACGTGGGGAGGATGGGACTGAGATTGCCTGAGTGTGGTAGTAGCTCTGTTTAGAAATACTCTCACAGGCTGGTAAGAACCAGCAAAAGGAAAATAATTACAGCATTTCAGCCAACACTGCATCTGCTTAAACTCAGGTATAAATAGATACTTAAGCCCTCCTCTACTCAACACGGTCTCTTTAATCTCAACCATGAACAACATCACAAAGGGGGCAGGGAGATGATTGCTGATGAGGCAAAGGGGGCGTCCCTCCCTGAAGCTCCAACCTCCTTCCAAAACCTACCCAACCCCTACCCATAACCCATTGCCGTCGAGTTGACTCCAACTCACAGCAACCCTATGGGACAAAGTAGAACTGCTTCATAGGGTTTCCAAGGAGTGGCTGGTGGATTTGAACTGCTGACCTTTTGGTTAGCTGCTGTAGCTCTTAACCACTGCACCACCCAACCCCTAAAAAACCTACTGCCGTCGAGTCGATTCTGACTCATGGCAACCCTATAGGACAGAGTAGAACTGCCCCATAGAGTTTCCAAGGAGCGCCTGTGGATTTGAGCTGCTGACTTCCCGGTTAGCATCCATAGCACTTAACCACTACACCACCAGGGCTTCCACCCAACCCGTAGGGAAGAGAAAAGACCAAGGTGTAGAACAGGGAAGTGCTGCATTCAAATTCCTTTCCTAGGCATACATTGTAAAATGGTACAACCACTTTAGAAAACAGTTTGCCAGGTTTTTGTTTGTTTGTTTGTTTTAATGCTGTTAAACCTACACTAATCATACAAACCAGCAATCCCACCTCTAGGTACTAAGCCAAGAGAAATGAAAACATATGTCTGCACAAAGATTTATATATGAATGTTCATGGCAGCTTTATTCATAATAGCCACAAACTGGAAACAACCCAAATGTCCAAAAACAGGTGAATGGATACACAAACTGTGATAGATCCATAGAACAGAATATCACTCAGCAATGAGAAGGAAGGAACTACTACAGATACAACGACATGGATGAATCTCATAATTACTATGCTGAGTGAAAAAAAGCCAGACACAAAAGAGCACAAATTGTATGAAAATATATATGGGACAGGCAAATCTAATCTACAGTGACAGAAAGCAGATCAGTGATTGCCTGGGGTCATGGGTGGGAGTGACTGATAGAGAAAGGCACTCGATGGGATCTTTTAAAAAACCAAACCCATTGCCATCAAGTCGATTCTGACTCATAGCGCCCCATAGGATTTCCAAGGAGGGCCTGGTAGATTTGAACTGCCGACATTTTGGTTAGCAGCCATAGCTCTTAGCACTACGCCACTAGGGTTTCCTGGGATATTTTAGGATGTTGAAAATGATGTTGATTATTGTAGTAGTTACACAAGCATACACATTTGTCAGAAAGAGGTTTACCTGTGTTTTATCAGCTGTGCAAAGGCAGTCAATTGCATAGGTCATAACAAATTATCGATAATATTGTGAAGAAGGGGAATTCCAGAACGCTCAATTGTGTTCATACAGAATGTGTACACAGACCAAGAGGCAGTCATTCAAACAGAACAAGGGGATACTGCATGGTTTAAAATCAGGAAAGGTGTGCGTCAGGGTTGTATCCTTTCACCATACTTATTTAATCTGTACGCTGAGCACATAATCCGAAAACCTGGACTATATGAAGAAGAACATGGCATCAGGATTGGAGGAAGACTCATTAACAACCTGCAATATGCAGATGATACAATCCCGCTTGCTGAAAGTGAAGAGGACCTGAAGCACTTACTGATGAAGATCAAAGGCCACAGCCTTCAGTATGGATTACACACCTCAACATAAAGAAAACAAAAATCCTCACAACTGGACCAATAAGCAACATCATGACAAACAGAGAAAAGATTGAAGTTGTCAAGGATTTCATTTTACTTGGATCCACAATCAATGCCCATGGAAGCAGCAGTCAAGAAATCAAAAGACATATTGTATCGGACAAATCTGCAAAAGGCCTCCTTAATTAAAGTGTTAATTAAAGATGTCATCTTGAGGACTAGGGCGAACTTGACCCAAGCCATGGTAATTTCAATTGCCTTGTATATATTCAAAAGCTGGACAATGAATAAGGAAGATGAAACAAAAATTGATGCCTTTGATAATGGTGTTGGTGAAGAATATTGAATATACCATGGACTGCCAGAAGAATGGACAAATCTTTCTTAGAAGAAATACAGCCAAAATGTTCCTTAGAAGGGAAGATAGCAAGACTTCGTCTCATGTACTTTGGACATGTTATCAGGAGGTACCAGTCCCTGGAGGACATGATACTTGGTATAGTAGAGGGTCAGAGGAAAAGAGGAAGACACTCAATGAGATGGATTGACATAGTGTCTGCAATGATGGGCTCAAACAGCAGCAGTTATGAGGATGGAACAAGACTGGGCAGTGTTTCGTTCTGTTGTACATAGGGTCTTGATGGCACCTAACAACAACAACATACATTTGTCAAACTCATTCAACTATACTCTTAACATGTGTACATTTTATCGTATGTAATTAAGCTTCAGTAAAGTCCATTAAAATAAAAACTCCTTCCCAAGAGCCTGATGAGGGGGCCAGAGCCTCCCTCTTGTCAGGGTGGCCACAGGCCTGCTGGCTCCTCACTGTGAGGCAAAGACAAACGCCTTTCCAGAAAGCCTAATCAAAGATCAGGGAAGTCTCCCTCGAGGGTCTGTGATACTGCCAAGCTGGAAAAACAGCTCCCTGGCAGCCTGGAAATGTCCCTCTCTGGCCCTTGATCCTTCAAAGGCTGGAATTACTGGCTGAGCAAGAAGGCCTGGGCCCAGTCCCTGGGGCAACTTCTCCTCAGCTCTGGGCAGCACGGCCAGGCACCCCTCGCACAGGTACCAGCTTGCTGCCCAAGCACAAGACCAGAGGGCCAGGCCAGGTCTCCACAGCCCTGGTGGGGGCACAGGAGGAAGTCCAGCTCCAATGGCTAGCCCAGCCTCAGCCACCAACAGCTTGTGGCTGGCAGGGCCTGCGCCTGCAGAACAAGCTTACAGGGCAGAGAAGCAATGGCCCAGCACTAACCTCACTCCTCCAATAAAACTCTGGTCTGAGAAGCCCAGAAAATCACCCTGAGACCTTTATTCTGAGTGGGGATTTTTTTTAACAGCCCCCAGAGAGGGTCAATGAGTTGGTTGCAGGACAGGGGCTGAAGTCCTGGCTTTGAACTCTCACCCCAGTGCTCTTTCCCCCACAACAGACTGGGCTCCCAGTTATTTGCTGGGGGGAGGGATTTTAATGGGGCTGGTTCTGTGGAAAAGGTGTCCAGGGCAGGGCCTATTAAACCAAGGGCTGTTTGCTACAGTGGCTGGGAGGCCCCGGGGTGGAGGCTGGAGACAGGGAGCTGTTGCCTGGCTTGTCAAGGGGCAGCCCTAACCTTGGGTTTGGAGCATCACCTTTGCCCAGGGTCTGAGGCCTGAGCCTGCTAAGGCCAAGGGGCAGCCCCTCCAGACTCTTCTGATTCTGTAGTTGAGGGTCTTCCCAAGCCCATTATCCCTCTGTAGGATCACAGAAAGGCCTGCAGAGGGTGGACCTGGGCCCAGACCTGTTCACCAGGGCATCTGGCCTAGTCAGTGGCTCCCCGTCAGCGCAGGGTCCTGAGGGGTCCTGGGAGCCTCATCTTCTCTGCTCTGTCTGGCTCCATTTGTCTCTCTTTGCCTCTGTCTCTCTTTCTCGCCCCTCTCCCATCCCCCCCTGTCACTTGCACCTGTTTTTCCTGCCTTGCTCAATCTCTCCAATCCACAAGCTGCTTATTCCCAGGGGTCCCCTCCCCTTATCTTCCAGGCAGCTGTTGGCCGTGGCCTAAAGGTACAGAATTAGTTAACTCTTCCTCTTCCCCACCCACTGCATTCCCAGTGAACCCTCAGCAGTAAAGAACACCCACGGAGAGCCCAGGTTCTGGGGCCCAGGAAGCCTGGGGTCTTCCCCTCCCCGCCCCCCACTGTGTAGCCCCTGCACCACTGTGTGACCTTGGGCTGCTCACTCACCCCTGCATCTCAGCTTTCTTTTCCATAAAATGAGAGCGTATTACCTTTTTATTATCCCAGCTCTGCGCCCTCCCAATTCACGCGCACCTGCACACACTCACACTCACACACACACACACACACACAGTCCATGTTGTGAAAGTTTAGGGCTATCAAATCACATTTATTCAGAAATTACTCATTCAGTAGACAGTTTTGTCTGAAACAAAACCAATCAGAGCTCCTGAGTAGCATGTCATGGTTTTGTTTAACACAAAATAGGGTCCTAAGTCAGTAATTGCTGAACTAATGTACATTTATCATGTTCCCTGTTATAATTCCAGCAAAGAAACTTGACATTTAGTTAAGCCTGTGCGGCCTTCACACAGATAATTGTTCTATTTCTGTTAGGCTTTTTGAAAGATTAAAAAAAAAACAGCTCCAGGTCTTCTCCTCACTCTTTTCTGGTCTGGGGTGGGAGGCAGGGAGCCAGCAATAGCCAATCTTTAAGATCTAAGATCGAGTATTGCCTTGTATTGCTGGGTTGTCGTGTGCCATCGAGCTGATTCTGACTTATAGCAACCCTACAGTACAGAATAGAACCGCCCGAAAGGTTTTCCTAGGCTGAAGTCTTCACGGTAGCAGAGTGGCTGGTGAAGTCGAACTGCCGACCTTTCGGTTAGCAACCAAGCTCTTAACCACTGCACCATCAGGACTCCTTCATTGCTGGGTTAGGAGGCCTGGCTGTGTCCCATTGACTAACAACTCAGTCACTCATTAGGCACCAGCATCCTAGGTCCTACCTCCAGGCAGATGCTAACACAGGAAATGGCCGGCTCAGCCAGAGGCCTGGGTCTAAAGGCCCCACCCCTGCAACAAACCCCTCCACTCCTCACCTGCCAGCCCAAGGCACAATTAACGCCAGGATTCAGAAGGATTGACAGTGGAAACAGGAAAGGGCCACAGATGGGAGCACCTTGGGATTTCCCAAGGGGTGGGAAAGACTGGTTAAGGGTCCAGGTGCCTTGGCAAGGAGTCATGCACTTGGGAACAGAGTCTGTTCCCCGGACCATCTCAGGGGTTTTAAGCAAAGACTGAAGAAGACAGCTGGCCTATTCTCTCACTCCACAGAATGGAGGACTGAGGCCCAGGGGTGTCGATTCCCTGCCATTCTCCTTTGCTCTGTGTCCTTCTGTTCCCCACCCATTCCTGTGCCCAAGGTCCCCATGGGATAGGTCAGGACCCTGAGCTGGATGGCAGAAGCCTGGATGTCTAGTTTGGGCCCCAGGTCTGTGTCTCCGGAGTAGCCCTGCTCCTAAGCATCATCCCTAACTGGACACTCCACCTGGGTGTCAGAGGTGCCTCAAGTTCAACCTGCTCAAACCAACCCGTTATTCTGCCTACCAATTGCCCTCTGGCTTGGTTCCCCAGCTCTGTGCCTGGCAGCACCAACCACCCAGGCTCTGCCTTCATGCTGATTCAGGGAAACAGTCATCCCTGATGCCTCCCACTTCCTCAGGCCTCCAAGACCCCCAGTCCAGGACTCCAAATCCTAAGAGTTTGGGTTTTGTTTTTTTTTTTTAATTGAGGTCAAAGACACATAACATAAAATGTAACCATTTTAAAGTATACAGCTCAGTGGCATTAACTACATTCATGGCATCGTGCGGCCATCACCGCAGCCTAGCTCCAGATCTGTTTCATCATCCCAAATGGACACCCCATTAAGCAGTCACTCCTCATTCCCCCCAGCCCCTGGCAACCACTATTCTGCTGTCTCTATGGGTTTGTCTATTCTGGATATTTCTTATCAATGGAATCAACATTTTCAAGGTTCATGCATGTTGTAGCATGTGTCAATGCTTTATTCCTTTTTATGACTGACTAAAATTCCATTGTACGGATTTACCACATTTTGGTTATCCGTTCATCGTTCGTGGACCCTTGGGTTTTCTCCACTTTTTGACTATTGTGGATAGAGCTTCTATGAACATTCATGTACGTTCTAACAGTTTTTTCTCCACCTCTAGAAGCCTGATCCACCGTCTCCATCCTTGAAGCCCAGGCCTCATCACAGCACTCCTGGACCACAGTGATGGATGGTCTTCCCATCTTCCCACCCACCTCCACACTGGGGCCAGAGGGAGTGGTTGATCATCAAAGCCTCGTTCAAAGCCTTCAGTGGCTTCTTAATCTAATGGCACAGCATAGCCATTCTGTGTGGGAGGGAGAAGGCAAGGAAGGAAGGAGGTATCGGAAGCTGTTGGGGGGAAAGATGGAGAATCACTCATCAGTCCAAGCCCTTAATTTTACAGATGAGAAAACAGACTCAGAGAAGAGGAGTCCCTGGCTCAAGGTCATCCGGCAAGGCAGAGGCAGAGTGACAAGTTCAGGGGGACAGTAAAGCTCTCCCTCACCTGGCAAGCTGACTTCTCCCCCTCCCCGCCCCCACTGGACACTTCCGGGTGCCCTAAACTTGCATGCCCTTTCACACTCTGCTTCCTTCCTTGTGCAGCCATGCTTTTCCTCTCCTCCCCCGCTTCCACAGTCCTAGCCACCCCCCAGCTCAAATGCTGCCTCCTCCAGGAAGCCTCCCCTGAATGCCTGTCCTGACCTCCCCTGGCAGTCAGCTCTCAGACCTTGGTTAGAATTGTTCCTGTGCATGCCCTCCAAGAGGGACAGGGCTTATCTTACTCACCTTCATATCTCCAAGGGCACCCTGCACAGTGCCTAGCCTGTTGCAGGTACTCAACAGGTATTTCTGGAAGGAATTATTATTATACTTACCGTGTTGTTTTGAACAGCTGGCCTTAACAGGGCCCTTAACCAGCCAGCCACTGTGCAAGTCAGAGCACATGCCTCTTCCCAATAAGACCAACCATTAGCTCCATTTCACAGATGAGGAAACTGGGACTCAGAGAAAACAAGTAACTTGCCCTGGGTCTCCCTGCTGGCTGGTGGTAGAACTGGAAGTGGAGCCCGAGCGTAGCTGAGTCTAAAGCCCTGTGACTCTCAATCTCAGTGTTCTCTCTGCACCTAGGGGACAGTAGTGAGGCTGGGAGGCCACTGATTGCCCTTCTGTCTCTGTGACCCCTGTGATCCAGGGCCCAAGGACAGAACCCTTTCCCGGCCTCACAGTGGACTCCACCCAAGCCTGCTTCGTGGACGCCCTTTGCCACGTTCAGAAGCTGCCCTGGTGGCTTAGATCCTGCCTTGGAATCCCTAGGCCGGCCAGGTGACAAGTTCCCCTCTGGCCCCCTGCCTAGAGAACATGAAGTACCTTTGCACACAACCTCTCTTTGTCCCCCACTGGTGGTGACAGCAAATAGGGCAAGCCCAGGGCTAAATGGTAAATGGCAGGAGTTTGTCTTGGAAGGTGTTTGCAGCCTGCCTGTTCTGTTCCCTTTCCAGTCGGGGTTTCCTGTTGGCTCACACCCCCCACCCCCAACTCCCCAGCAAGACAGAGAATGGCCCACCAAGTCCTGCAGGCTGGACTCTGGGGTTTAACCTTTTGATAACCAGAGTGGCCTGAAAGGACTGAGTTACTGCAGAGGGAATGTCAGGCTTTGTGGGGAGATTTGGAGTGAAGGTGAGGGCAAGGGTTCTCCTGGTTCATGAAACCTGTACTGACCTAACCTCTCCCCCTCAAAAAAAACCCCACTGCAGTCAAATCAGACTCATAGCAACCCTATAGGACAAAGTAGAACTACCCCATCAGGTTTCCAAGAAGTGGCTGGTGGTTTCGAACTGCCGAACTTTTAGTTAGCAGCCATAGCTCTTAACCACTGTGCTACCAGGGAAAGCTGGTCCCAAAGACAGCCCATGGCATTTGACCTCTTTGGTGCCCTCATCACGAAGCTCAGTGGGAAACTGTGCTATCCCACTCCTTTCCCACCCCTGACCCGAGTCCCTGTGCCAAGGCTCCCAGATAGTGGGGCTGCAATACTTCCTGTCCCTGCCACCCTCCCCGAGCCCTCAAGGAAAGGGCACAGGGATGAGGGAACTGACCTCCACCCCCTCCTGTGAGCCAAGTCCTGTGCCTGGCTGCTACAGACATCTGAGCACTTGATCATCACAAGAATGCTGAATGCTTCTCCCCACTTTATGGATGAAGACACCAGGGCTCAGAGAGGCTTGGTGATGCTCAAGGTCATGCACACAGCGTGAGTAGGAGCTACTGGGGCTGGAGCTCTGGTCCAGGTGGCTGCAAGGCCCATGCACCGTGCTCTGTCTTTTCCACCCGGGACGCCTGGAGACCAGGTTGCAAGGAAGCTTCTGCTGCCTTAGCTGTTGTGCATTCAGGGCACTCCCCGAGAGGGGGGAGCATTGGGGACTGGGCAGGGAGACATGAGCCAGGGACAAGGGAAGGAGGCGTTCCAGCACCATGGTTTCCTCCAGCACTGGAGTCAAACCCGCCTGGAATCATTCCTGGCTCTGTGATAACGGGCAGCGCGACCACCCTGAACCTCTGTTTTCTGTTTTGTAAAATACAAGCTAAAAATATCTACCTCTTGGGACTCTTATGAGGACTAAATGCAACAACCCAAGCAAAGTGCTTCACGTAGTGTCACAGGGCAGGTGCTCAGGACAAGTTTGTTGTTTGCCTGAGATCTGGGTAGGGTTGGGGCGGCAATGATGAAGGAATGGGCCCGGAAGCCACAGGAAAATTCAACACCGAGACTGACGGCATGTTCAAGGGAAGTAACAAAACCAGCAGAAAAAACTTTACACTTTGGCTGAATAAAGGCAGCAGCATAATTACCATCATTTATAAAAACTGCTTCCCATTAATGCCTAATTCCCATGAAGCGCAACAATGATTATCTCATTAACTATGTGTCAGATTAACTTGGTTGTAGGTTTTATTTGATTAAAACAGTGAACTCGCAATGCAGATGCCCATTCTTCATAGTCTGTGGTTTCTGGGGCATAGTTCTCTGTTGACAACTTTTTCTAAATTAGAGGGCGGATTTCCAGGACAGGTCTTGTAAAATTCAGTTATCCAGAGTCCCCAAACCAGGGTGGCCCTGGGTAGGGGATAGGGTCTCAGAGATCCTATCAGCTCCCACCTGTGATTGGCAAGGTGAATTAGGTTCCAGCTGAAGCTTTTGTATCATTTGGATTTTAATAGACTTATTTTTTTTTAATTTTTATTATGCTTTAAGTGAAAGTTTACAGATCAAGTCAGTCTCTCATACAAAAATTTATATACACCTTGCTATATATACCTGGAAACCCTGGTGGCGTAGTGGTTAAGTGCTATGGCTGCTAACCAAAAGGTCAGCAGTTCGAATCCACCAGGCACTCCTTGGAAACTCTACGGGGCAGTTCTACTCAGTCCTATAGGGTCGCTATAAGTCGGAATTGACTCAACGGCAACAGGTTTGTTTGTTTTTTTTTGGTATATACTCCTAGTTGCTCTCCCCCTAATGAGACAGCACACTCCTTCTCTCCACTCTCTATTTTGGTGTCCATTCAGCCAGCTTCTGATCCCCTCTGCCCTCTCATCTCCCCTCCAGACAGGAGAAGCCTACATAGGCTCGTGTGTCTACTTGATCCAAGAAGCTCACTCCTCACCAGTATCATTTTCTATCCCATTGTTCAGTCTAATCCCTGTCTGAAGAGTTGGCCCTGGGAATGGCTCCTGTCTTGGGCTAACAGAAGGTCTGGGGACCATGACCTCCGGGGTTCTTCTAGTCTCAGTCAGACCATTAAGTCTGGTCTTTTGACGAGAATTTGGGGTCTGCATCCCACTGCTCTCCTGCTCCCTCAGGGGTTCTCTGTTGTGTTCCCTATCAGGGCAGTCATCGGTTGTAGCTGGGCACCATCTAGCTCTTCTGGTCTCAGGCTGTTGTAGTCTCTGGTTTATTTGGCCCTTGCTGTCTCTTGGGCTCATAATTACCTTGTGTCTTTGGTGTTCTGCATTCTCCTTTGCTCCAGGTGGGTTGAGACCAATTGATGCATGCCGGTTGCTAGTGTTTAAGACCCCAGATGCCACTCTCCAAAGTGGGATGCAGAATGTTTCCTGAATAGATTTTATTATGCCAATTGACTTAGGTGTCCCCTGAAACTGTGGTCCCCAGACCCCAGACCCTGCTACGCTGGCCTTCAAAGTGTTTGGTTTATTCAGGAAACTTCTTTGCTTTTGGTTTAGTCCAGTTGTGCTGACCTCTCTTGTATTGTGTGTTGTCTTTCCCTTCACCTCAAATAGTTTTTGTCTACTATCTGATTAGTGAAAACCCCTCTCCCTCCCTCCCTCACTAATCTCATAACTATCAAAGAATATTTTTTTCTCTGTTTAAACTATTTCTTGAATTCTTATAATAGTGGAATAGACTTTTTTAAAATAATTTTTATTGTGCTTTAAGTGAAAGTTTACAAATTAAGTCAGTCTCTCACATAAAAACTTATATACACCTTGCTACATACTCCCAGTTACTCTCCTCCTAATGAGACAGCCTGCCCTCTCCCTCCACTCTCTCTTTTCGTGTCCATTTCGCCCGCTTCTAACCCCCTCTACCCTCTCATCTCCCCTCCAGGCAGGAGATACCAACATAGTCTCAGGTGTCCACCTGATCCAAGAAGCTCACTACTCACGAGCATCCCTCTCCAACCCATTGTCCAGTCCAATCCATGTCTGAAGAGTTCACTTTGGGAATGGTTCCTGTCCTGGGCCAAGAGAAGGTCTGGGGGCAATGATCACCAGGGTCCTTCTAGTCTCAGTCAGACCATTAACTCTGGTCTTTTTATGAGAACTTGGGGTCTGTATCCCACGGCTCTCCTGCTCCCTCAGGGGTTCTCTGTTGTGTTCCCTGTTCAGGCAGTCATCAGGTGTAGCCGGGCACCATCTAATTCTTCTGGTCTCAGGATGACACATAGGCTTTATTTCTGAGAGCAGTTTTAGGCTTACAGAAAATGTGTGCAGAAAGTACAGGGAGTTCTCATATACCACCTCCCCTCTTCACATAATTTCTCCTCTTAACATCTCACATTCTTGTGTACATTTGTTATAACCGATGAGCCAACACTGATATGTTATTAACTAAATGTGTAGTGGACATTAGTATTTGTTCTTTGTGTTGTACAGCCCTATGGGTTTTGACAAATGCTTAATGTCACATGTCCACAACTAAAGTATCGTACAGAACAATTTCCCCACCCTAAAAATGCCCTGTGCTCCATCATCTATTCACCACCCCCCCCAACCCCAACTCCCTGGCAACCGCTGATCTTTTCACTATCTCTATGGTTTTGCCTTTTCCAGAATGTCATATAATTGGAGTCACACAGTATGACATTTTTGGACTATTATTCGAATTTTTTTACTCTGCATTTGTGTGATTTGTTGTGACTGAAATAAAAACATCTGGTAGTGGAAGATGCCGTCTTGTGGTTTTTTCCCCCAAAACACTGAAAACTCCAAAGCTGTTACATCCTGGATTCTGTTTCCACCATGGGGAGAAAATGTTGCTATCTGTCATATGTACTTAGGCGCCTGACATTTTTCTCATTTTCTGATAGGCGTGTGGCCCCCTCCCCCTGCTCCTCACCCCTACCTTGACAGAGAGAAGCTGCCGGCTGACAGCTCCCAGCTGCACCAGGAGATAGCAAAGCATTTCCAGTAGAGAAGTGTCATGCTCTGCCAATTCTGGGGAAGACAGAATAATTGGGTGGAATTGCAGACTTGGCCCACGGGGCAAGAGAAGACAGAGCTGGTGGGTGGGGGGGAGGTTGACCCCCATTGTGGGGGCTGGGCATCTCTCAGGAAGCCAGACCAGAGGCATGTGTCCAGGGACTCAGGCCTTCCAATGCCTCCTCTCCAATCCCACGAGCCCTGGCTGTGTGCCTGCTGCCCTGTGGGAGAGTCCACACCCGACACTGAACCCCGAGGACCCTCTCCCCAAAGTCAAGTGGTGTGAGGGGATTCAGGAGGAAGAGCTCAACCCCAAAACTCAGCTCCCATGTGAAGGGGAGACGGGCGAAGCCAGCAAAAACTCTTGTCATCATTACAGAAAAGGGAGGCCAGAGACCTCTGGGAGAGGGACTCAAATGTCCTGATTCCCCAGGCTTGGGCTGGTGGAAGGAGGCCCTGGGTGGTTCAAACGGTTAACACTTTCAGCTACTAACCTAAACGTCAAAGGTTTGAGTCTGCCCAGAGGTGCCTTGGAAGAAAGGCCTGGAGAGCTACTTCTCCCAAACCAGCCATTGAAAATCCTCTACTCTGACACTCATGGGGTCTCCATGAGTCAGAATCAACTTGACAGCAGCTGGTGTTTTGGGCAGCAATTCACATTTTCACAAATCATTTTATAAACATCCAAAATACACTCTAGGTTTCTAATGGACCCATATATATAGTAAAAGTATGAAGACGTGTGTGGAGAATGTACAGCAATTTCAGGTGAGTGGTCTTCTCTGAAGAGGGAGGGGGACGGGCAGGGTAGGGGTGGCGCTTGGACTCTACCACCAACATGACTTTCTTTGACCAAAAAAGACCTAACGATGATAGAGCAAAAGATTCCCATTTGTTCAAGCTTAGTGGTGGCTGTGTGGCTATCTGAGCTACCACTCTGCACTTCTCTGCAGATTGAAAATATCTTACAATTTAAGTTTATTTAAAGTGTTAAGAACGGTAAATAAATATCGAATGTCACATTAGGCATAGAATTTTAAAAATAATAATAAAGTGAGAAGAAAGCACATACATACTCTTGATCATCCTGAAGACCCCTTTCTCCCTCCCTGCTCTACAGTCCAGGAGTCTAGGTGCTGAGTGTGTGCATCTTGTGAAGAAAGACCAGAGCCAAGCGGTTATTCAATAAGCATTGATTATACCTACAGGGTACGAAATACATGGGGGCCCCGGGGTAATTAAGGCCCCGCCCTGGTTCATAAGAAGGGAGTCCTGCCTGTGGCTGGCCTGGCTTTCGTGCTGGCTGTGGCGGGCCAAGGGAGGAGGCTGGGATCACCCCCTCCCTGGCACTCATGCCCACCAGTGTGAGGCCTCAGGATGGAGGAGCCCCCTCCCCTCCGTCTGCCCAGCCTGGCTCTCTGGTGCATTGTAGACCCGTCTGGGCTCATTGCCCAGGCAGGTTTGAGGGTTACTGCTCAGCTCACCACTTTGAGTAGCTGTGTGTTCTCCCCTAGACCCCTATCTGGCAACCCCCAGTAACCCCTCTTCATCATGTCCACCAATAAGGCCTGAAGCTTGGAAAGGTTAGGAGACTTGCCAAGGTCACCTTACAGGGCTGGGAGGTGGAGGGTTGTGGGAGGATAGCTATGCACCAGGTCCAATGGGGTTATTTCACCCTAGCAAACAGGTCCCGCGAGTTTGCCATCTGGAGAGAGTTTGGCCCCACTTCTCACGGGCTGGTTAAATGGTAACTTGTCTTCGGTTGTTTGTGGAAAAGTGGCCAGGAAGAAGCCACCAGCTCGGAGAGAGGAACATGTGAGGCCCTCCTAGTTCTGGGTGTTGGGCTGAGTGAAGCATGTTGTATTTGATTTTTATTGTTTTCCAGAATCTCCCCTTTCACACATCTTCCTAGCCAGGTAAGTAAGAACAAGAAGGGGTGGTAATGGTAATAACAGAGTTACACAATCATTGAGGGCCTTTCATTGGGAGGTTTCTTAACCAATAGCTGTTGTGCCCATTTTACAGGAGGGACAACTGAGGCAGAGAAGGATGAGGTCATCATGAGTCATTGGCCTCCCTGGCCTAACTCTGACCTGGCTCAAGATGGCCAAACCAAGGAGGGCGGGGGGAGGGGTTAGGAGGGATTTCATGTTTCATTCTCCAGTTGTTCAGAGCCGAACATCCTTGTTGGCCTCAATTGTGTGGTCTAGGGTGGAGGCCCAGCCTCCTCCCTTTGTTTAGTGTCTGCCTGATTACAGGGCCTTGCTCCTAAGTAGGCAGGGCAAGTTTTACTAACCCCATGCTACAGACAAGGAAACTGAGAGTCAGCAAGATCAGAGGACCATGTCCAAAGCCTCGCAGCTGGTCAGGCCAAAGAAGACCAGGCCTCAGGCCGCCAGACTCAGATCCACAGCTTGTCTGGGGGTTCCCAGGCTTACCCCGGGCCTGACCTGCTTCACAAGAAGGAAGCCTTGGAGCACAATGTTTCCGGTCTGAGTCTTGGACAATCAGGGGCTGAGGATTTGGAGGGCTTTTCTTGAAATCATCAGTCACTCTGGGAGTGAGGCTTTGGATCGGCCGTTTATGTATTTCGTTTAGGCTGGTTTGGCCTGTCCTGCCCTTGAGATGCCTGGTTGCCCGCTATGAAGCTGTCAGAGCCACTGTGCTGAATGTCCTTAGCTTGGCCATGTCTCCAGCAGGGTCTCACTCTCACTGTATGTCCATCTTGCCCACCTCACTTGGTGTCAACAATCTAGGGAGATGAAGAAGGAAGAAGGGCCCCCATTCTCACCTGTTATGAATTAAATCATGTCTCTCCAAAATACGTGTTGGAATCCTTACCTCTATACCTGTGAATGTGACCTTGTTTGGAAACAGGGTTTTGTTATGTTAATTAGATCATACCCAAGTAGGGTGAGTTCTAAATCCAATCACTTCCGAGTTACAAAAACAGCAGATTAGACACAGACACGCATACAAACGGTATCTGAGGATCATCTACAAGACAAGGAATGACTGGGGCTATTGACAAGGAGTAAACCCTGGTGGCGTAGTGGTTAAGAGCTACGTACAGCTGCTAATAAAACGGTTGGCAGTTCCAATCCACCAGGCACTCTGTGGAAACTCTATGAGGCAGTTCTACTTTGTCCTATAGGGTCACAATGAGTCAGAATCGACTTGATGGGAACAGGTTATTGACAAGGAAGGAATCCACAGGCTGAGACCCTGATTTGAGCATTTAGCCTCTAGAACTGTGAAACACAATTTCTGTTCTTTAAATCCACCCACCTGTGATATTTTTGCTATAGCAGCACTAGGAAATTAAGACACTACCCCTCAATCCTAGATGGGCAGAGGCAGTTCTCCCCAGCTTTTGGACAATTTGCGGAGGAAGGACAGCCCTGGTGGCACAGTGCTTAAGAGCTCAGCTGCTAACCAAAAGGGAGGAAGGAGCCTCACCCACCCCCTCCCAAGCAGTCCAGGGGAACCTGAAGGAGCCCAGGATGCGTTATGCTCCGTGGTCAGATTATGCACAGTACATGAAAGACGCCAGGGCAGACAAGCCTCGGCTGCTCTTAGCTCCATGGAGTGCTAGCTGTGACTCAGTTTCTTTCTTGGCACCCTGAAAATGATACCTTCCTCAGCAGGTCTTGTGAAGATGCAATGGCATAATGTGTGTGAAAGAGCCCCCATGTGGGCCCTGGCACACAGTGGGTGCTCAACAGCCCCTCCCCCACAGCTACTCGGCCCCTCAGCTTCAACTTCAATCTTTGCTCAGAGGAGCAGAGACCCCAGGATTTCCCCAGGAGGGAACATGGCGGCCTCACCATCAGCAGTTTGTGAGTGGAGGCCACTAGTCACCATGCTAGGGCAGGAGGTTCTTTACTGAGGAATCTGCAAAGGTCAGTGGGAGGCGGGCGCCCTTGCTGAGTGCTTGGGGCCTCTCTCCCAGGCCAGGGTCACAGGAAGGGAGGGCCAAGGCAGCTGCCCACAGCAGGCCGCAGCTGGGGCTCTACCCACACTTCAGACTTACTTGTTTTTCCTTCAAGACCCTGTTACGTAAATCAGTGCTAGGTTGAGCCTGCTTAAGTCAAAGAGTTCAGAAATGAAAACTCCGGGGTCTGATGCCCTGGTGCAGCACCGGTTGTCCCTTCACCAGCTCCAGGCCTTGCTGAGGTCAAGGCAGGTTGTCCACAAGTACTTGGCTCCTCACCAAATGTGTTGGGTGGGGGGGATGATTAGGCCTCAGGCTCCATGCCCCCACCCTGGGCGGGGAGGATGCAGAGACTGAATGATGAAGCCTCAGGTTGCTCCTGGGAGCTTCTGCCTTATGCTCCTAACCTTTGGCCCAATTCCTCCCTCCCTGAGGAGAGCCGGCTGGGAAGGCCAGGGAGACCAGCTACCATCGT
Organism: Elephas maximus indicus; assembly: GCF_024166365.1. Classification (NCBI taxonomy): domain Eukaryota; kingdom Metazoa; phylum Chordata; class Mammalia; order Proboscidea; family Elephantidae; genus Elephas; species Elephas maximus. Next base: position 42,838,328 of record NC_064837.1, on the reverse strand, counting down.
TTGATGGGTCAGGCAGCCTGAGGGAAGCCAGGAGGGCTCCTTTCTGATGAGAAGAGTGTGTGTCTCAGGGGGCTTGAGCTTCTGATCCTGGGAGAGCCTTGGGAACCTATGTCAGAAGGGGCATCCCCTTTCCCTGTAACTTCGAAACCCACATCTCCTCCTCCAGGGCACCTCAGATACGTGACTGTGCCACCCCCGGGACACTAGAGCCACCCTGCAGAGCCAGTTTGAAGCCAAACATTGGTATGTCACAGGCCAGCTGAGCAGGAGGCTCAGGGGGCTGGGGGATGAGCACAAGTCAGTTCTTGGTCAGAGCCAAAGGGTCTACAGAGGCCCAGTGGGCAGACCAGGCGTGCATGCCAGTGAGCTCCTCCCACTCACCCTTTGGGATGGAGGTGTGTGCATGAACAAGCAGTGTGGACCCTGATCTCTCCCTTCTCTTCCTTGTGACCCTGGCGTGCCTGCTTGGGCAGCCCACACCCTTCTCTCCCAAGCAGCAAGTACCTACCTCACCCAGGAGGTGAAGGAGGGTGACTCCCACGAGGGAGGAAGAGGAATTGAAATAAGGGTCTGCAGCCTTCCTAGTATCAGGAAAAAACAAAATTAAGAACCAAACCAGCTGCCGTGAGTCAATTCCCATTCATGGCTACCCTATGTGTGCAGAGTAGAACTGCTCCACAGGGTTTCGTTGGCTGTAGTCTTTATGGAAGCAGATTGCCAGGCCTGTCTTCTGAGGTGCCTCTGGCTGGGTGTAGTCCACTAACCTCTCAGTTAGCAGTCAAGTGCTTACTCATTTGTGCCACCCAGGGACTCCCAATATCAGGACGAGGAGGACCATTTCAGGTAGAATGGCTGTCTTGAACTCATGGAAGTCCGCTGAGGCATGTACAGTGACCCTTGGCATGATGGGCACTTTGCTTTTCCTGTCTCTGAGAACCCAAAGAGGCCCCCTGTGCCACGGGAAGGGTAAAGGGAATTGCTGGGCCTTGTCTCCCTGGGTGGAAGCTGAGCAAAGTCTGAGAGAATGTGGGGCCACAGCACAGGCCCTGGCTGATCCACAGTGGGTAGGGACAGGCCTCTGAGATTCCCTCAGAGAGACAGAGCCTGAAGGAGGTCCCAGGCCCTGACAGGGAACAGACTGATGGTGGGGTGAGCTGGGTGGCAGCAAGATCAGGGTGTCTGAGGCCTCCTCCTGGGATTGCCCTCACCATGTGTACTGGGGCACTGCTGGAGGAGATGGGCCCCTGGCCACAGCTTGGAAAAGGCTGTGGCCAAGGGAACCTTCTGGGCATGCTGCCCCACCCACCCGGGTGAAGAGCCTCCCAGAAGGCAGCAAAGAGGAAGTCCCAGTGGCCTTCAAACTCAGCCCCCCTGCTGCCTGGCTTCCCTTCTGCCCAGTGCAGGGTGGGTGGACACCAACCTACAGCCTCACTGATCTCAGAAGGCCACACCCTCTCTCCCTGGAGCTTCCATTTATTTCCTGCAGAGGAGTCATCACTACTCCTGCAGTGTGGAGACCAGAGGGGGCTCCACCACAGGACCCAGCCGCCGCAGAAGAGATCCTTGTCCATATCCCCACTCCATCATAAATAAATGGGGCGGGGGGGGAGGGGTGGGGACTGGGGCCAGTCCCTGGGCTTCCTGGGCTTTGGGATCCTCATCTGCAAACGGAGGATGTGAGGCTTGAAAACCCCCGAGTCACTGTCCAGCCCTGGTGTCTCCCCATTCTGATACCACCTCTCTCACCTTCCCTAAAAAAAAGGACCTGCAACCTGGTAGGGTGGGCACAGGTGGGGACTGTGCCTTCTCCTTCTAGACCCCAGGATCTTCTCCTGGGTTCCAAATCAAGGGGCTGGGTAATCAGGGGGCTGAGGCTGCACCCCACCTTCCTTGGAACCAAACTGTTGCCACTCCCCATTGGAATAGGTCTTTACACTTTACCAAGCACCTGTATATTATCCATGATCTTGTTTCAGCCCCATTGCAAGGTAAATACTGTAGCTCTATGTTATAGGTGGGAGACCCAGTGACTTGCTCAAAGCCACCTGGCACCTTAGGGGCAGGGCTGGGTTTTGAACCCAGGTCTTCCTGCCGCCCAGGACAGGGGGAAGGCCCAGCCCATCTTTCTCGCAGGGCTTTTGGGTCGCCCTCCTCGGTGTCCCTGCAGCGTGAACACCCAGCGCCTCCATTCAGGCCTCGCTCTGCAGCCGGCTGAGCCCAGTGATGTCAGCGTTGCCATGGAAACCCTTCCTCGGGCGTCGAGCAGGACCAGCCTTCCTGGCGCAGCTTTCCTTTGTGTGAACTTTACAATGCGTTGCCAAGGCAGTGGGGCCTGCTGGGCGGGTTGGCACGGGGTGGGGAAGGCAGACAAAAACCCACACTGCATCCCAGCAACCGCCAGCTCACAACACGGCCCACCCGAGCCCGCGGGAGGGTGGGGCTGCAGAGCAGGCCTCCTGGGCGGGTGGCCAAGGCCAGGAGGGTGGAGGGAGACCCCACAACCCTGCTCAGGACCCCCTTCTGTCAATAACCTTTGAGCATCTTTAGCGCTGCGTTGCGGGCCGGCCACCTCAGAAACACCCGGGCCGGGGTCTCGTGAATAAGGCGGAACCAGGTGCTTGGCAGGGGCTGGGGACGAGTCCGTAGTTTAAGCACTGTTCCCAAAGCAGTTTTGAGAACCACCCGTTCAGGGGAGAATGACGTTTATAGAGCACCTGGATGTGCCAGGCCCTTTGGCCTCTTTATCTTCCATAATCCTCTGGGCAACCTGGAGTGTGAGGGCGGAGGCGGGGCAGAGGATCAAGTTGTGTATTTTTTTTAATCCCTATTTCACAGAGGAAGACACAAACTCAGAGAGGGGAAGTCCCTTGCTTGACCTTGCTCACCCAGCTTGGATGTGGCAGGGACAGGATTCGAACCCAGGAGTCAGGGGTCCTGTCCTGCGGCATCATCTCTGCGGGGAGGGGTGGAGGGAGAGGGGGCAATAGTCTGGCATCATTAGCTTCCTCCTCCTGCTGGTTTTCCAGGAAGAATCCTAAAGTACCTTCGTAGAGTGGGCCGGCTCTGTGCGGGCTCCAGCATCTAGAAGCGGATGGAGCCAACAGAGACCTACAGAGCGCAGCCCCTCCCCTGCGGACCTTCAGAAAGCCGGTCCTGCCCAGTAAGAAAGCCGATGCCCTGGCCAAAGTCTTGCCGGCCTTCCCCGCCCCCATCTCACCGCCAGCCACACCCTCCTCTGTCCTACATTCAGCCCCGGGCCTACGGGCTCGCTCCGCTGCCTGGGGGTTGGTGGCCCCTGAGCCAGTCCACAGAGATACCTGCCCCTGCCCACGCCCCTTTCTTCGAAGTCTCCTGGGGAAAAAACTCCACGACCTACGTGGTTGTCGCTGACCCTCCCTGCTTACAGCTGAGAGCCTTCCTGCTGCCCACCTCCAACCCCCGGCTTTTTTTGAAGCCTGCCTTCTCCAGCGCAGTCTCCCTCTGTCTTAACCTCGCAGAGGACCCAAGAGAAAGGAACCCCGAACCCCTTACTTAAGCTTTGGGGCGCTTGTCTGCCTGTTAAACCTGGGAGGGTGCTGGGACCCTGGCTAGCGCCGGCAGCCCCAGAGCCAGAGCTCCGCCCTCTCCGGCTGCGTTTCCCTTTATTAAAGGCCCACAATCACCGTGACGTCGGGTTCGGGCTGAAAGCCTGCAAGGGATGCCAGGGATTGTTGGGTGGTGAGTGGTGATGGGCACTTGTCAGCCCTGTGCTGCATGAGCCTAAAGCGAGCCAGCGTGTCAGCCCCAACCATTACCAGGCTCTGCCTGTCATTCTTTCATTCAACAAGTATTTACTGGAGTCTGGGCACCACTAGGAAGGATTTAAAAAAAAAAAAAAAAAGAGGGGAAAAAATCCCAAACAAGTCAAAAAGGATTAAGAGGAATAAAAAAAGCCAAACAACTAAATAACCATCACCCCTGCCTCCCAGGGCTCATAGTGAGCCCCTGTGACAGAATAGAGCCGTCGATATGTTTTCTAGGTTGTAATCTTTATGGGAACCAATCGCCAGGTCTTTCTCCCACAGAGTGGGTGGGTTCCACCCAAAAGCCTTCCAGTTAGCAACCAAGTGCTTAACTGTTTCACCACCAGGGCTCCTTCTCTTCCCCTACAGATGATTACAATCTAGTTGTAGTTCTCTGTTAACATCACAACATTGGGACTAAAGTGAAATATACCCCCCGAATACTAACAATGGTCATCTCTAGCTTTGTGGGTGGGTTTCAAATACCTTCGCCACGTATTCCAAACTTTCTACACTATAAGCCTTTGTCGTTTTATAAACAGAGAAGCCCCAGCACATAGGAGTGTTTCTTCAAAGCTGCTTTGAAAAAACTTAGTGTCCATTTACAGCCTCTTAGTCTGGACGATTGGCCTCTTGACTGGGCTCTCCCACACTACTTGATAAGGTTCCCCAGCCCCACCTCTGCAGGTGGGTGAGGCTGCCTGGGCTGAGAGAGGCCCTGTAGCCTCTGACCCCAGCCAGAAAGTCCAGAACAACCAAGGGACCAGAGGGTAACGTGTGGGCGATTCCCTAGACCCTGTCCCTGGGGATGAGAGGAGGGGGGGTGGAGGGGGTGTGGGTGCACATTGTCTGAAGGGGCGGGCCACCAATATGACCTGGCCTCTCTGAGCTTCAGTTTAGTCATCGGTAGATGGGGACATTAATATCCCTTACACACGTTGTTGGGAGCATTAAATGAGAAAATTGGCCCATGGGCCCCAAGAGAGTAGAAGCTGTGTCTTGTCCATCTTGAGGTCGTTTGAGCCAGACACGTCGCCTGGCATTGGCTCCAGTTGCTGTCAAGTCGATTCCCACTCACGGTGATCTCACATGTGTCAGAATAGGACTGTACTCCATAGGGTTTTCCATGGCTGATTTTTCAGAAGTAGATCACCAGGCCTTTCTTCCAAGGCACCTCTGAGTGGCTCTAGTTAACCATTTGCACTCCCCCTCCCCAGACTCCACATAGTAGGTACTCAGTAAACATTCTCAAATAAGTGGAAAAATGCACAAGCTGGCTGACCTCCCCACTCTGGCCACGGAGTTGTAAAACACTCTCTCCTTTAACAATCTGGGCCGAGAAGCCCTCCCCTCCTGGCAGCAGGGCTACAGCAGCCTGGGCACTCCTAAAGTCCCGCTCTCTGGACTCTCTCCCAGCGCCCTGGGGCCCAGGCAGCCCCTGCTGGAACTGCCACATCCAGCCCTACCACACCCCAAGCAGTGGTCACAGGAATGAAAAGATTATGGCTGTTTTGTGGGAAATTCGAACATTTAAAAAAACTCTGCAAAGGCCCCAAGTGGCCTGCGTGCAGCTGCAACTTCTGTCCTAAATCTTGGTGGTATTCTTGCTAAATTCACACCTTTGCATTTTATCAGGCTCTTCCCGGGGAATGATTGCCTCCAAAGGACAGGGGTGGGGAACCTCAGGCCCTTTGTGGCTCTGGGTCACACTAGCCACCTGAGAGTCCTGTGCTGGCCCTACCTTCCAGAATGCTTTTTTTTTTTTTTTTGAAGGATTTAAAAAATTTTTTTGTTTTGTTGATGTTGAGAATATACACAGCAAAACATACACCAATTCAACCATTTCTACATGTACAATTCAGTGGCCTTGATGATATTGTTTGAGTTGTACTACCATTCTCACCCTCTTTTTCTGAGTTGTTCCTCCCCCATTGACATAAACTCACTGCCCCGTAAGGTTCTTGTCTAACCTTTCAAGTTTTGTCACTTTAATCCCATATAGTTCTTAAAAGAACATAATGCTCAAGGCAGATATTTTTTTTTACTGGTTAAGCTAAACTATAGTTTTAAGAAGACTTCAGGGGATATTTTTGGTTTAGGTTTTAAAGATGATCTCAGGGGACTTTACTTTTTAGAACAGTTTTACATTTAGAGAAAAATTATGCACAAAGTAGAGAGAGTTCCCGTATGCCTTCTTTTCCCCCTGCATGCTATTTCTCCATCCTTAGTATTTTGCATTTGTGTACTAAGGAGCCCTGGTAGCACAGTGTTCAGCACTCAGCTGCTAACTGAAAGGTCGGCAGTTCAAACCCACCAGCCTCTCTACAGGAGAAAGACCTGGAGCTCTGCTCCTGTAAAGATTACAGCCTAGGAAACACTATGAGCCAGTTCTACCCTGTCCTCAAGGGTCTACTCCATTCTATAGGGTCGCTGTGAGTCAGAACAGACTTGATGGCATACAACATTTGTGAGGTACATTTGTAAACAGTGATGATCCAATATGGATACTTAATTATTAACCAAAGTCCATAGCTTATTTGGGGTTCACTCTGAGCTGAACAGTTCTCTGGGTTTTGACAAATACATAATGTCATATGTCCACCATCCCAGTATCACACAGAATAGTTTCACTGGAATGCATTTTTAGGCACTGGTCAATTTGGGATTTTGGCAACTGTCTAAGGCGTTGGGTTTTTGCCAGTGAATAAGGTGGGGACCATTCTGGAAGCAGAGGGTGTGAGCTGGGCTGTGTGTTTCAACGACGGCGTCCAATACAAGGCTGAGGGTTTGGGAATCTATCAGTAGGGTGTCCCAGAAACACCCTTCCCCAGGTTAAACAGATTAGGCTTTCCTCTGGCTCTTCCCTTCAAAAATTCCTGCTTTCTCTTCTTTAGCCAACCATGAACAGGCTAGGTAGACATGATCATGATTTCCATTTTGCAAGGGAAGAAACTGAGGCCCACAGAGTGACTTGCCAAAGGTTGCTCAGGGGGTAAGTTAAAGCCCTGAGAACTGGGACCATTTTCCAGCACGTTTCTGGAAGGCCACATCTTGTAACATTTTCCTAAGGAGACTGTGTGGCTAATGTGGCTGGAGGATTTCTTTGGCAGATTTTACTTTTTTAACCATCATGCAAACCCCAGATGATTACTCATAACAAGAACTCCAAAAGGCGGAATGATAATCCACAACCTGCAAACCTCATTCTATCCTTTTTTCACATTTCCTTTATCATTGTTCTTAAGAAAACCCTATTTCCTTGACTCCGAGATTTTCACCAAATTTCTAAAACAAATATGCAGTTTATAATGGAGGTGAGCACATAATGTGCCTTGTTTTCCATAAAAAAAAAAAAAACTCTTCCTAAGTCAACCCTGTGTCATAAAATCAAGGAAATAGGACAGGTTATTTTGCAAAGATGTGATAAAATCACCAATGTGATTTGCCTCCCCCTTCTTTCACTTCACAGGAAATCCTGGTGGCATAGTGGTTAAGAGCTAGGGCTGCTAACCAAGGGTGAGCAGTTCAAATCCACGAGGTGCTCCTTGGAAACCCTATGGGGCGGTTCTACTCTGGCCTATAGGGTTGCTATGAGTTGGAATCAACTTGAAAGCAATGAGTTTTCATTCACTTCCCTTTATATCCTTCCCCTGGCATGGGTAAAGCTTTTAAAATAAGAAGAACCAGCCTTAGCTGGATGAGACCCAGTATTTCATAATCCCCAACCATCTGGCCACTCCCACGCAGGGCATTCAGGCAACACAGCTACCTTTAATGTAAATCAAAACAGCAGTAGGATGTTTATAAATCCAACCCAAAACCCATCCCTGTGGAGTCGATTCTGACTTATAGTGACCCTACAGGACAGAGTAAAACTTCCCCATAGGGTTTCCAAGGCTGTAATCTTTGCTGAAGCAGACTGGTAACATCTTTCTGCTGAGGACCAGCTGGTGGGTTCAAACCGCCAGCCTTTTGGTTGGCAACTGAGCACTTTAACCACTGGACCACCAGGGCTCCTTTGTATGTAAGCCACTGCTCTATAAATTCCGGGAGGAAGTGAGAAGGGAAGAAACTGACGTTTAGTAACACCAACCATGTGCCAGCCTTGTGTCGTGGAATTTAACGAGAAGAACTTCCCGCCCAAGATTATGAAGGAGAGCGTGTTTAACAACTCCACAGGGTGGAGAAGGTTTCCAGTTGGATAAGCGAGAATAGTCCAAATGTTAGTATGCCCTTGTTGTTGTTGTTAGGTGCTGTCAAATCAATTCCAACTCACAGCGATCCCACGTGATAAAGCTGCCTCATAATCTTTACAGAAGCAGATCTCCAGGTCTTTCTCCTGCGGAGCCATTGGGTTGGTTTGGACGCCAACTTTTTGGTTGGTAGTGGAGGGCTGAACAGTTGCACTACCAGGGCTCCTCCCCTGATCCTTGGTTACTAGTAAAAGTGTCTTTTCAGTGGAATGTCTTTTGTCAAGCTGGTGGTTCTCAGATGTGTTCAGTTCCCAGCATTTACCACTTGTGCCTGACGCCTCCTCATCTGGCGTGAAGCTTCCCAGCATTTAGTGACAATCAGAGTCACCTGGAGAACTTGTTAAAACATGGTGTGTGGGCTCCACCCCCATAGATTCTAATTCAGTGGGTTTGGGTGGGTGTCTGGGTGGTGAAGACGGTTAACAAGCTCAGCTGCTAACCAGAAGACTGGAAGTTCAAGTTTACTCAGAAGCACCTTGCAAGAAAGGCCTGGCAATCTTCTTTCCAAAAATTAGCCACTGAAAATCCTACGAGCACAGTTCTATTATGACACACATGTGGGGGGGGCTCCATGAGTCGGAACTGGCTGGACAGCAACTGGTAACTAGTAGGTCTTAGGTGGAGTCTGAGAATTTGCATTTGTAACAAGCTACCAGGTGCTGCTAATGCTACTGGTGCACACTGGCATTATCTGAGGAGCTTTAAAAACCCAGATGCCTAGGTCCCACACCCAGAGATTCTGGGATAATTGGCCTGGGTTCAGCCTGGGCTTCGGGAGTGTCAAAGCTCCCCAAGTGATTCTAATGTGCAGACCAGCTTGAGAGCCACTGGGGTTTATGGGAAGAAGGCAGCAGGCAGGATTCAGGTTCCTTGGGCCTGGAGGGTTTCACAGAGTTCATAGACAACATCCTCAGGTTGTCGGGTTGGTTGGAGCCTGATGGAAGAGGAAAGCTATTCTGTGCAAGCCATACTTCTACACCTGTATCTCTGAAACCAAGTGAGCTATTTGCTGATGCTGGAAAAAACTTGTCATATGTTGTTGTGTTGTTAGGTGCTGCCAAGTCGATTCTGACTCACAGGGACATGTGGTGAGGTCAATTACTTAATATGGCCCTTCTAGCCATAGTCTTTGTACCTTCCATTGAATGACTGGGTGGGGCTATGCAAGTAAAGTGTTTGCTACCCACCAAGGGGATTAGATAGTTTACTAATAATGTAAACAAGATGCTTGGTACCCTTGTGAAGATAACAAAACCCATCGCCATCGAATCAATTCCAACTCATAGCAACCCTATAGGACAGAGTAGAACTGCTCCATACGGTTTCCAGGAATTGGCTGTTGGAGTCTAACTGCCATCCTTTTGGTTAGCAGAAAGCTCTTCACCACCACACCGCCAGGGCTCCCTTGTGGGGATGGGACCATGCAAATAAAGTGTATGGAATCCTAACGGGGCTTGGTCAGTTTTGCCATCCGCTAGGCTTAAAATGAGCCATTCCAGAGGCAGAGGAGAAAGAATCTCACCACTACCGAGAAAGAGCCTGGAGTAAAGTGCACCCTTTGGACCCAGTATCCCTGTGCTGAGAAGTTCTTGTGAACCAGGAGACCAAGAGAGAGAAGCCGCAGCAGAGAAATAGTGGCAGCAGAGGCAGGAGATTGGCAGAAGACTGCATGGGGTGGGCTTCCCAACCCACGGAGCGAAGCTGAGTGCCTTTGGGAAGGAGGTTTGCTGGCAGAGTGGGGTGCCTCCAGGCACTTGGTGGAGCTAGGTTTGCCAACTCAAGGAGCTAGAGCAGAGCACCTTCAGGCCAAGGCTTACTGGCCAAGTGGGGTGCCTCTGGGCACTTATTGGCAGAGCTAAAAGAGCTTTTGTAACACTTGCCCAAGCAGGACAGAGGCTGAGGGGCCAGAGAGAGGTGTGCCTGAGAGCACGGCTGAGAAGAGGCTGTCCTGATCGAAGGCCTGTATCCTGAGCATTTCTGAACCTGAATTGTAACCTGTTACATCCCTAATAAACCCCATAATGGTAAGTATTGTCTGTGGGTCCTGAGTAGCCATTGCAACAAATTAATCCAACTCAGCAGAGAAGTAGAGAGTATCCTGGGAAGGACGGATGGTGTCAGAGTTGGTGAAAAGATTGGAGGGTGGAGGCAAGTCTGACCTCTGCCTCATAGGAACCAGCCTCCGGCTGTTGATCTTGATTCTCCTTCCCCCTCATGAATTAGAGGAGGTCAGACACCCTGCCACGCCGTTTTTATACAACCCCATGTGACAGAGTAAAACAGGCCCATAGAATTTTCTTAGCTGTAATCTTTACAGGAGCAGATCACCAGGTCTTCCTCCTGTGGAGCTGTGGGGTGGGTTTGAACCTTTTGGTTAGCAGCCAAGCACTTAACTGTTCTACCACCAGGGCTCTCCTTACAGACATAATAAAAAAAAAAAAAATACAGACATAATACCAATCTTTAAATTAGGAGATGTCCAATTATAAAATTAGGATTTCAGGTTCCTCTGGACAAGGCTGTTTGGCACCATTTACCACCCGTCCCCTGTTAGTGGGCAGGTGTGAGCAGGCAGGCAACCTGAGAATGGGAACTCATATTGTTACCTTAAGATGCTGATAGGAGGCCCTGGGAAAGGACCATAAGGGGGAGTGGGGGAGGGGAGGCGAGGCGAGGCGAGGGGAGGCGGAGCGATGACTGAAGCTCGAGACCTAGAACCTAATCCCAACCCTGTCACTAACTTGCTGGGTGACTTCCTAAGACAACTAACACCCTCTCTCTCTGCCTCAGTTTCTTCATCTGCGAGGTGAGGGAGTAAGATGTGCTGATTTCCTGGGTCCTCTCTATTCTAGGAGCTGGAGAGAGAAGTCGATGCCCTGCAGTCATGAGGAGGAAGAGGACCCTGAGGTCTAGGGAGGGGAGAAGGCAGGGCCCCAGGCTGTGGGCTGGTCAGGAGTCATGGAGTACCTAGGTCTTCAAAGCTGGGCTCTGTGAGTCCCCACCATGGGCTCAGCCTGTCCCAGTTCCTATACAAACCTGATGCGAGGCACGGTGGGCAGCGGCTACGTCCTGGCTCTGCAGCCGGACAGCCCATTCGCCCAGCACTGTGGCTTTGCCACTTCCCTGGCTGTATGGCCTCAGGTAGAGTAGCTACCTGTGTATGCCAGCTGTGTGTAATTCATTCAACGCAGTCTATGGAGTGTCTCAGTACTCTCACATGTGGAATGGCCTATTAGTGGGCTGCTGTGATGATCAAACAAGAAGAAGCTGCAAAGCATTTGCACAGAGCGCTGTATGCAGTAGATGCTCAGGGGTCACCATCATCAGCATTATTAACAGGAGGTTCTACTTGCACCCTGAGCCTGTTCATTCCCCCAAGTCTCAGTCCCACCCCCAAGACAAGTGTCCTGATAACAGGGATCCCATTGTTCTCTTAAGCTCTTCAGTTCCCTGAAATGGGGTTCTGGCCCAAGTTGACCTGGACAATCCCTCAGACTTCCTGTAGACCTGGGTCCCTGGAATCATACTCTTCTCTGCCCTCAAGCTACAGGCCTACTGTTTCCTCTGCCAGCTGCCATGCCTAGTGCCCTGCAACATCCTGGTCATGGAGTCAAATACCTACTCCTCGCCAGCTGTATGACCTTGGACAAATTACTTAACCTCTCTGAGCCTTTATAAAATGAGGATAATAATCTCCACTAGATCTTAAACTCCATGAGGGCAGGGCCAAGGTTGGGTTTATTCACCAGCCTATACCCGAGGAACCCTGGTGGTATAATGGTTAAGCACCTGGCTGCTAACTGAGAGGTCTGCAGTTTGAGCCCACCAGCGCCTCTGCAGGAGAAAGATGTGGCAATCTGCTTCTGTAAAGATCACATCCTTGGCAACCCTGTGGAGCAGTTCTACCCTGTCTTATAGGGTGCTTTTTGGTATACCCAACACCTAGTCTGCTGACTGGCATGTAGTCTGTGTTCATCAAATACTTGCTGTATCAGTGAATGGGTTGGCCTAATGATTAAATCAAATACCATATTTTCACAAAAAATAACACCCATCTCCTGCATTTGTTTGCCAGTGGTCCCCCCTACTGTGAGAGGTATTTTCCTAAGGGTGCTATGCTAATTTTTCTAAATTGTGCTTTAGGGGAAAGCTTACAGAGCAAATTAGTTTCTCATGAAACAGTTACTACACAAATTATTATTTTATTTTTTAAATTTTTACTGTGCTTTAAGTGAAAGTCCATAAATCAAATCAGTCTCTCATACAAAAATCTTCATAACCTTGCTACACACTCCCAGCCACTCTCCCCTGGATGAGACAGCACACTCCTTCCCTCCACCCTCCACCCTCGTGTCCTTCCCTCTACCCTCGTGTCCTTCCCTCCACCCTCTGACCCCCTCAGCCCTCTTATCTCCCCTCCAGACAGGAGCTGCCCACATAGTCCCATGTGTCCACTTGATCCAAGATACCAGTATCATCCCATAGTCCAGTCCAATCCCTGTCAGAAGAGTTGGCCCTGGGAATGGTTCCTGTCCTGGGCCAACAGAAGGTCCAGGGACCATGACCTATGGGGTCCTTCTAGTCTCAGTCAGACCATCAAGTCTGGTCTTTTTAAGAGAATTTGGGGGTCTGCATCCCATTGCTCTCCTGCTCCCCTAGGGGTTCTCTGTTGTGCTCCCCATCAGGGCAGTCATCGGTTGTAGCCGGGCACCATCTAGTCCCTCTGGTCTCAGACTGATGTAGTCTCTGGTCTATGTGGCCCTCTCTGTCTCCTGGGCTCATAATCACCACGTGTCCCTGGTGTTTCTTATTCTCCTTGCTCCAGGTGGGCTGAGACCAGCTGATGCATCTTAGATGGCCACTTGCCAGTGTTTAAGACCCCAGATGCCACTCTCCAAAGTGGGATGCAGAATGCCTTCCTAATAGATTCTACTATGCCAACTGAACCTAGATGTCCCCTGAAACCATGGTCCCCTTTGAAGCACACAATCCACCCAGGAAACTTCTTTGCTTTTGGTTTAGTGCAGTTGTGCAAACCTCTCCTGTATTGAATACACAAATTATTTCATGACATTGGTTGCGAACACTCTCCCCTTCACCATGCTGGGTTCCCTGTTTCCATTTTCGCCCAGTTTTCCTGTCCCTTCCTGCCTTATCCTTATTTTTGGGCTGTTGTACCCATTAGTCTCGTACACATATACTAATTTTTTTTATAGCAACATGTAGAAGAGGATTGGCTTGGCGTGCTTGTGAGGGTGCCTCACCATGGGGAGAGGGCACCACCAGCAAACAAACACAGAAGTCGAGCGTTATTTGCATAAAATACAATTATATGTAGGAGGTAGTGCCAGGCACACAGTAGGTGCTAATTTAATGCTTCTTGGATCTGAATCTACTTGACTCCCTGAACTTCTGAATTTTCCTCATTTGTGCTTTCTTGTGGCCCATTTGTTGGGACACATCCCGGTCACTCTGACCATGGCTTACCAGGTTCTAGGTTGCCACACTTGGCTCCCACCTACACCTCCCAGTCACTCTCAGTCAGAGACAGGCTCCTGGGCCTGTCCCGCATCTCCGGACTCAACTACCACCTGTGTGAACATTCATTTATTCATTCATTCAACACATTGGTGGTACAACAGCTAAGTGCTTGGCTGCTAATCGAAAGACTGGAGGTTCAAACCCACTCAGAGGCTGGTCTTAGTCATCTGGTGCTGCTATAACAGAAATACCACAAGTAGATGACTTTAACAAACAAATTTATTCTCTCACAGTCTGGGAGGCTAGAAGTCCGAATTTAGGGTGCCAGCTCCAGGGGAAGGCTTTCTGTCTTTGTTGGCTCTGGGGAAAGGTCCTTGTCATCAATTTTCCCCGGTCGAAGAGCTTCTCAGAGCAGGGACACTGGGCCCAAAGGACATGCTATTCTCCTGGCTCTTGTTTCTTGGTGGTATGAGGTTCCCATGCCTCTTTGCTCCCTTCTCTCTTTTATATCTCAAAAGAAATTGACTCAAGGCACAACCTAATCTTGTAGATTGAGTCCTGCCTTGTTAACAGGACTACTGCTAATCCCACCTTATTAACATCATAGAGATAGGATTCACAGCCCATGGGAAAATCATATCAGAGGACAAAATGGTGGACAATCACACAATACTGGGAATCATGGCCTAGCCAAGTTGACAGATATTTTGGGGGGACACAATTGAATCCATGACAGGTTCCATGGGATAAAGATCTGGTGATCTGCCCCTGTAAAGATTAAAAAAAAAAAAAAAAAAAAATACAGCCTAGAAAATCCTATGGAGCAGTTCTACTCGTCACATGGGGTGGCCATGAATTGAAATTGACTCTATGGTACCCAACAACTATATCCACACCACCCCACACATCTCCCCAAGGTTTGCATTCATACATCTAATAGGTGTCCACCTGGATGTACCATATGCTGCAACAGGCCGAATCAGGCTCCTCTTCTCAGGCTCATTTCTCTACCAGGGCTTTCTAAGCTGCTGGGGCTACTGCCCACACAGTCACCCAAGGGAGAAACCCAGGAGCTGCCCATAACACCCCCAGCCAGGCACTCAGGCTTATTTCCTAAATTTATTGACAATTTATTTCCTAAATTCTTTTCACAACCCATCCCTCCCAGCCCTTTCTGCCCCTTCCCCTGCCCTAAGCTCCCTTTCCTGGGCTTCTGAGGCCTCCTTGGTCTATCCACCTCCTTGTCTCCCTTCTCCTCCAACCCATCCTCTCCACTGCTGCCCACAGGGGCACCATCTTCTACCCCCATCTTGTCACCTGATGTCCCTGATGTCACCTCTCAGCCCAAGCTCTTGGCTTATCCTTCCTTCAAGGCTTCCACTATCTGGGGTCCCTGCCACCTGTCAGCTTCATCTCTGGCCCTGTCTCCCACTTCCTAAGGAGTCCCCTAGCCCGAGTCATTCTGTGTCTCATCTCCAGGGCTTACTGGTGCTATCCTTCTGCCCAGAAAGCCTTCCACTCCTCACCTCACCCTTTACCTGGACAACACTTAACGCACCTTTTGGTTTAGAATCACCTCCTCCAGGAAAGCTTTTCAGACCCCACCCAGCCTAGATTACAGACTCTTCAGCCTTGCTTCCATATTACCACACATGACTCCATTGTTGCCCTTACCACATTATTTTATAATTATCTGCTTCTATACCTGGCTTCTCCATTAAGTTGTTAGTTTATTGGGGGCAGGCTCCATGCTTATTTATTGTTGTACTGCTTTGTGCATAGTGCCTGGCATAGAGTAACCCCTTTTTCAGTCACTATTGCTTTTCCCCCCACGTGTCTGTCAGTTTGTCGTACTGTGGGGGCTTGGCTGTTGCTGTGATGCTGGAAGCTATGCCACCAGTATTCAGATACCAGCAGGGTCACCCATGGAGGACAGGTTTCAGCTGAGCTTCCAGACTAAGACAGACTAGGAAGAAGGACCCAGCAGTCTACTTCTGAAGAGCATCAGCCAGTGAAAATCTTATGAATAGCAGCAGAACATTGTCTGATATAGTGCTGGAAGATGAGCCCCCCAGGTTGGAAGGCACTCAAAAGATGACTGGGGAAGAGCTGCCTCCTCAAAGTAGAGTCGACCTTCATGACATGGATGGAGTCAAGCTTTCAGGACCTTCATTTGTTAATGTGGCACGACTCGAAATGAGAAGAAACAGCTGCAAACATCCATTAATAATCGGAACCTGGAATGTACGAAGTATGAATCTAGGAAAATTGGAAATCATCAAAAATGAAATGGAACGCATAATCAAGATTCATTGATAATTACTGGCTATTGGAATGCCAAAGTTGGAAAGAAGAAGGGTCAGTAGTTGAAAAATGTGGCCTTGGTGATAGAAACAATGCTGGAGATCAAATGATAGAATGTTGCAAGACCAACGACCTCTTCATTGCAAATACCTTCTTTCACCAACATAAATGGCGACTATACACATGGACCTCGCCAGATGGAACACACAGAAATTAAATTGACTACATCTGTGGAAAGAGACGATGGAAAAGCTCAATATCATCAGTCAGAACAAGGCCAGGGACTGACTGTGGAACAGACCATCAATTGCTCATATGCAAGTTCAAGCTGAAACTGAAGAAAATCAGAGCAAGTCCACGAGAGCCAAAATATGACCTTGAGTATATCCCACCTGAATTTAAAGACCATCTCAAGAATAGATTTGATGCATTGAACACTAGTGACCGAAGACCAGACGAGTTGTGGACTGACATCAAGGACATCATCCATGAAGAAAGCAAGAGGTCACTGATAAGACAGGAAAGAAAGAAAAGACCAAGGTGGATGTCAGAGGAGACTCTGAACCTTGCTCTTGAGCGTTGAGCAGCTAAAGCAAAAGGAAGAATTGATGAAGTAAAATAACTGAATAGAAGATTTCAAAGGGCCTCTCGAGAAGACAAAATAAAGTATTATAATGACGTGTGCAAAGAGCTGGAGATGGAAAACCAAAAGGGAAGAATACACTCAGCATTTCTCAAGCTGAAAGAACTGAAGAAAAAATTCAAGCCTCGAGTTGCAATAGTGAAGGATTCCATGGGGAAAATATTAAATGATGCAGGAAGCATCAAAAGAAGATGGAAGGAATACACAGAGTCATTACACCAAAAAGAATTAGTCAATATTCAACCATTTCAAGAGGTGGCATATGATCAGGAACCGATGGTACTGAAGGAAGAAGTCCAAGCTGCTCTGAAGCCATGGGCGAAAAACAAGGCTCTAGGAATTGATGGAATATCAATTGAGATGTTTCAACAAACAGATGCAGTGCTGGAGGTGCTCTATCGTCTATGCCAAGAAATATGGAAGACAGCTTCCTGGCCAACTGACTGGAAGAGATCCATATTTATGCCTATTCCCAAGAAAGGTGATCCAACTGAATGTGGAAATTATAGAACAATATCACACGCAAGGAAAATTTTGCTGAAGATCATTCAAAAACGGCTACAGCAGTATATCGACAGGGAACTACCAGAAATTCAGGCCAGTTTCAGAAGAGGACGTGGAACCAGGGATATTGCTGGTGTCAGATGGATCCTGGCTGAAAGCAGAGAATACCAGAAGGATGTTTACCTGTGTTTTATTGACTATGCAAAGGCATTCGACTGTGTGGATCATAACAAACTATGGATAACACTGCAAAGTATGGGAATTCCAGAACACTTAATTGTGCTCATGAGGAACCTTTACAGAGATCAAGAGGCAATTGTTCAGACAGAACAAGGGGATACTGATTGGTTTAAAGTCAGGAAAGGTGTGCGTCAGGGTTGTATTCTTTCACCATACCTATTCAATCTGTATGCTGAGCAAATAATATGAGAAGCTGGACTACGTGAAGAAGAATGGGGCATCAGGATTGGAGGAAGACTCTTTAACAACCTGCAATATGCAGATGACACAATCTTGCTTGCTGAAAGTGAAGAGGACTTGAAGCACTTACTAATGAAGATCAAAGACCACAGCCTTCAGTATGCATTACACCTCAACATAAAGAAAACAAAAATCCTCACAACTGGACCAATGAGCGACGTCATGATAAACGGAGAAAAGATTGAAGTTGTCAAGGATTTCATTTTACTTGGATCCACAATCAACAGCCATGGAAGCAGCAGTCAAGGGCATTGGGCAAATCTGCTGCAAAGGACCTCTTCAAAGTGTTGAAGAGCAAAGATGTCACCCTGAAGACTAAGGTGAGCCTGACCCAAGCCATGATATTTTCAATCACATCATATGCATGTGAAAGCTGGACAATGAATAAGGAAGAGCGAAGAAGAATTGATGCCCTTGAATTGTGGTGTTGGCAAAGAATATTGAATATACCATGGACTGCCAAAAGAACGAACAGATCTGTCTTGGAGGAATTGTGGCCAGAATGCTCCTTAGAGGCAAGGATGGCGAGACTGCATCTTACATACTTTGGACATGTTGTCAGGAGGAATCAGTCCCTGGAGAAGGACATCATGCTTGGCAGAGTACAGGGTCAGCGGAAAAGAGGAAGACCCTCAACGAGGTGGACTGACACAGTGGCTGCAACAATGAGCTCAAGCATAACAATGATTGTAAGGATGGCACAGGACCGGGCAGTGTTTCATTTTGTTGTGGGTAGGGTCGCTATGAGTCGGAACCGACTCAACGGCACCTAACAACAACAACATTGCTTTTTCAGTCAGTACTGCTTTATAACACAGTTTGTTGTTGCTGCTGCTGGGTGCCGTTGACTCGGCTTGGACTCATAGCAGCTCCACAGGAGAAAGGCCCCACAATTTAGTGGCTTAAAATTGCAACTCTTTAATATTAAAAAATGACGATTTTATTTGGCTCATGATTCTGTGGGTCTGGAATGTGGGAAGGTCTTAGCCTGGTAGTTCTTACTTGGGCTCTTCATGGGGCTGGGGCTTCAGTCATCTGAAGGTGTCACTGGGCTGGAGGCCCAAGATGGCACACTCACATGGCTGCAGCTGATGCTGGTGGTTGGTTTGGCACTCAGCTGGGCCTTCCACTGCTGTGGCTACAAGTGACCTCTCCAGCATGGTAGCTTCAGGGTAGTTGGACTTTCTACATAGCCTGGCTTCCTCCAGAGTGAGTGTCCCAAGACGGAGCCAGAAGGAAGCTGCTTGGCGTTTTCTGATCTAATCTTGTGTTATGGTTTGAGTTGTGCCCCCCCAACCCTTCCCCAGTAGTATGTGTTGAAATCCTAACCCCTGACCTATAAACGTGATCCTGTTTGGAAATAAGGTTTTTCCTTTTGTTAATGAGGTCATACCAGTGTAAGTGGGTCCTAAACCTAACTGCTTCTAAGTTATCAAAAGAGCAGAATAGACACAGAGACAGCTACAAAGAGAAGACAGACACCAAAGAACACCAAGGGTCACCAGCAGACACCAGAAACCAGGAGAGAGGTTCACAGAAGGAATCGACACGACCACCACCCTGATTTAGACTTTTCTGTTCTATTATGGCAGCACTAAGAAACTAAGATACCATGAAAGTCAGCCAGTGTCACTTCTACCCTATTCTCTGAGTAATAAGTGAGTTGCTAAGGCTCACTCATGTTCAAGGGGAGAGGACAGAGACCCCACCTTTCAATGTCATAGAATTTGCAGACATGCTTTAAAGGCACCACAGTTCTCAACACCTGCTGGCTGGCTGGATGCCAAGTTGCTCCCCACTTGCCCCATCCCATGAGAATCTAGCTGTCTCCTCCCTGCCTCTGAGATATGACCTGTTCCTTGTGCACACCCATGACCCCAGCACGCCTGAGGATTAGCAAGGGCAGGGTGACCTGTGGTGGGAGAACCAAAGGCAACAAACAACCCACAGCATCTGCCACTGCGTGCCTGCTGTCAGCTGATGGGGAGATGCTGGGGCAAGTACCTTTCCTGCCCTGGGCCTCAGTTTCTCCGTCAGATAACAAGGTGCTGAGCCAGATGCTCTCTAAAATCACTCCTTGCTCTGACTTTCAGGCATGTACATGACATTCCTACTTGCTTTCTGAGAAAACAACCTTCATGCCTTTGGGGGGTTTGTTTTTATAATGACATAAGCTTGCAGTACATTTTGGTGTGAGAAATTCAAATATACACACAGAGTAAAATGTGAAGCTCCTTGTACCCTTCCTGTGGCCTCCCGCCAAAGATGACCGCCCTCAGCAGTTCGGTGACCATCCTTGTAGTGCTTTTACGTGCACCTACTTCCATGTATATTGTAGCTACAGAAATAGAGAGCTTTGCTGGAGATAGGTAGTGTCGTTCTGTTTTGACATAAATGAGATCATACTGTGCATGTCATTCTGCAACTTCTTCTTTTGCACTTAATTTTATGTCTTGGACATCTTTCCATGTCCGAAGATAAAGATTACCCTGTCTTTTTACTGCTGTATAATATACCACGGTATCCCTGAGTGGTGCAGTTAACATGCTAAGTTGCTTACCAAAAGGTTGGAAGTTCAAGTCCACCCAGAGGCATCTCAGAAGAAAGGCCTGGAGATCTACTTCCTAAAAATCAGTCATTGAAAACCCTGTGGAGCACAGAGCGTCTCCATGAGTCAGAGTCAACTCGATGGCGACTGGTCGCTGGTATATCTGCCCTAGCATGAATATTCTGTAGTTTCTATCTGACCCCTCTCCTCACTGCCAAGCATTTTGGTAGTTTCCAATTCTTTATTATTTCAGGCAATCCTGCAAAGGACATCCTCAGGCTGTGTTTCGAAGGGCTAAGGGAAACACTCCATTCCTGAGCAATGAAGCCGAATGCGGCAAAGCGAGTTCAAGTCCCGGCTGCAGTTTACGAGCTGTGGGGCCTGGGGTAACTCTGTTGAGCTCTCTGAGAACTCCCCCTGTGTTACTAAACTGGGCTGATAATAGCGTCCACCTTCCCCGCCTGCCCGGGGCCTTGGCTGGGGTTGGGAGGCGTGTGCGCAGGCCCACCGAGAGCCTCTCCCGCCTAGGCGGGCGGGGGGTGCAGAGACACCAGGGCCCAATCGGTCTGGCGGCGACCGCTTATCAGACCCGGGCTCTGGCGCCGGTTACGTAACTGGGCCGCTAATGCTGTTTTATTTGTCGCTGGAACCCAAATTAAAAGAGGAAATTATTCTTCTGATGCTCAACTCGCCTAATCCCCATCTGTCTCTCCCCTGGTTCTCCGCGTTCGCAGAGCGCTCCTATCTAAAGGTCTTGAACGCGTTCCAGATTTCTAATTTAGTTTGCTTATGCAACCAAAAATATTATGGCCGCGTTTCCTGGGGGTGATTAAGTCTATATTCTGGGCTCCAGGCACACTAAAAACAGCAGCGCCAGTGCCCGCGCCGCTCGCGCGCACACCACGCGCCAGCTTTTTTTGGTCCCTTGGAGGCGCGGGCAGCTATGCAGCCGGAGCGGCCGAGAGGCGGGCGCCACCGCGGGAGAGGCTAGCCAGGGAGGCCTTCTGCTGGATCCAGCCCAGCACGGGGAGGACCTGGGGGTGGCCCTGTGGAGCGCAGGTTCTAGAGCTGGGAGGCGGGAGGCAGCGGCACAAGGACCGGCCTGGGAGCCCAGAGACCCTGGGGAGCCTTTTGGGTGTCCTCTAGGAACCTCAGCCTCCTCCTTGGTCTTTGATTCTCCAGTTTTTATTCTTTTGTGCCAGGCACCACAGCAGGAATCCATCTGTCAGAAAAACCCACCCATGTTCCCCTAGAGATCTGTTGAAGGATGTTTGTTGCACCATCGTTTATTATGGAATAGCGAAATATTGGAAACAAAACATCTATCGACAGGGGAGTGGTCAAATAAACCAAGGGAATGTCAACACTCTGGAATACTGTGCAGCCGATTAGAAAAAAAAGGGTGGGGGGAGGGTAGGCCAAGATGTATCAACTTGACTCTGATTGTTAAATTAAAAAAAGAAAAAGCAAGTTGTAGAAAAATACACAGTATGGTCCCACTTATGTTAAAAAAAAAAATTATAAACAAGTATTTGTGAAACATGTATCTGATAAAGGACTTATAATCTAAAATATACAAAAAACCCAGTGCCGTCAAGTCGATTCTGACTCATAGCAAATATACAAAGTACTCTTAAAATTCAACGAGAAGAAAACAACTCAGTTTTTAAAACTGGTGAAAGACCTGAACAGCACCCCACCAAAGAAATAGATAGATGCCAAATAGCACATGAAAAAGATGTTCGACATCATTTGTCATGAGGGATACTGCTCTACACCTACCAAAACCAAATCCATTGCCATTGAGTTGATTCTGACTCACGGTGACCCCATGTGTGACAAAGTAGAATTATTCCACAGGGTTTTCTTGGATGTAATCTTTACTGAAGTAGATCTCCAGGCCTTTCTTCTATGGCACTGCTGGGTAGATTTGAACCACCAACCTTTGGTTAGTAGTCGAATGTGAACCATTTGCCACCACCCAGGGACCTGGACACTTATTAGAATAGCTAAAATCCAAAACACTGACAACACCAAATGCTGGGGAGGGTCCACTCTGATGGCCAGGCCAGGGCCAGGAGGAGGTACTGCTGCCACCTACCTGGTCAACTCTGAGGCCCAGGGCTGAGTATAAGGCCTTACCAGGTCTTGAGATGTGCCCGTGGCTTGGCTTCTCCAGGGAAGACCAGAGCTCCCTGTGGGTGCCAAGGGCCAGGATGTGTTTCCCAAGCCACAAGGGTACCCCACTCCTGACACAGTCCAGACTGTGTCTACACAGCACCAGTCAACTGGACATTCGGAGCATCCACATAGCTAGCTGCCTGAGAAGCAATGAGAGGCACCACTGCATGCCGAGGGCCTCCCACAGTGCACTGCACACTCCCCAAGGACATACTGATCCACAAAGGTGTTAGCATTCCAAACAAGCTTCTGATATCAAATGATTCTAGGACACCCTGGGCTGAACTAACTTGAACAGGTTTCTTGACTTCAGGACTTCTCAGGGCCTTTGGTATGCTCAGGTCCACAGTGGCTCTCTGAAAGGGTATAGCCAATACAGCTTTTCCCAGAACTATATGGCTCAGGAGCCCTTTCCTTTCAGAGTATTTCATGGGGCTAGGGAGCTACAAAATAATGAGCTAGTGAGGGAAAGGGGACAGGCACCGAGGGTAAAGGAGGCAAACTTTGGGGAAATTTAAGATGATCATGATTAAATACATGGAGGTGTGAGAAGAGCAGGGGCCACCTCGGCTGTGAGAGCTTCAAAACCAAAGTCAATAGGGGGTGTGTGTGGGGGGGGTGGGGGTGTGGGGGGGGGTGGGGGGGTCTGCCAGAGCAGGTGCCTGGGGTCAATGTTAATCTCTTTTCTCAGAGTTCGGTCCCTGGGCGCATGGGCATATATGCATGCACTGGGGCACACACTGGGGATGTGCACACACACAACATACAAAAAGCTCACATACCAGCATGCACTAGCCCGCGATGCACACAGGTGCACCCATAAGGGCATACACCCATCCCCTCATATGGGCCCATCCACTCTTGCACACTGACATCCATGTGTACACATGCATGCATCAACTCACATACAAGCAGACTCACCCACACATGAACAGAAGAGCACGCTTATGAGTGTGTATGCAGGCACACACGCAACAAAAACCAGTGCCCATGCAAACCCAAGGTAGCTCACACCCAAGAAGGCAAGCGCTTGGAGCACACCACAGCACAAATAGAGGCAGGCATCCCTGTGCATACACACAAACACAGCAAGCACAGACACACGCACACAGCACACCACTCACTCACACCCATGCACGTACACACACGGGGGCGCGCCCACAGGTAAATAAGATGCAGGCACACCGATACACCTGGCAGGCTGCACTCAGAGAACATATCTGCATCCACACACTTACACCCTCATCCCCTCAGCGATTTCTGAGCCTCTAACAGGCTCCCGGCTTTTTTTGTATCGATGTGTCTATCTGGGAAGGGTGTGGGGCCAGTGGGTGTGGGAGTGAAATTGCGGTTTAGAGGGAAGCTGAAGGACTCCTAAAACACATTTAGCAAAGCAGTTCACAGAAGGCATATGTCCTTCGAGTATTTTTATCTTTAGCATTCATATGTCTCACAGAGTCTGGGTGGTTGAGGATTGCCACCAGGAAGCAGGACAAGTGGCTGGGTTTTAAAGCAGATGGCCTCTGGGTGCAGAGTCAGGAAAGATACTTCCCCACACAAGACATGCACACAAAACACACACATACATGCACATACCACGTTGTTCCCTCCCCCACAGATTGGGTCCCCCAGGGTCCTGCCCAGGCGGCCCTCTTCCCACCAGGAAAATAGGCAGCAGGGCCGATTCCCCAGCCTCCCAGACCCCACCCAGGTCCCCTGGAGAGAGGGTGGGACATGACAGATCCCAGCCCCCAACCCCCAACCCATCCCTGGAAGCTCAGCTCTCCAGAGTGCTTGGGGCCATGGCCATCAGTCTTGGGCCAGAGCTGTGGCCACTTGCGAGGAGGCCCCTCCCCAGCTCCCAAATGCTTGCACGGATGGTGTTTCCCCCCGTTTCTGAGCTGACAGAGGGTCTGGCCACGTATGTGCCCCACCCCTCTGGCTCGTCTTGAACAAGCTGGTGTATTTCAAAAGCTCTTTAATCCCTGGGTTCTGACGCAGCCGGGTTCACCACTGAGCAGGATCTAGTGCCTACAGGTCTGCTGTCCGAGTTTGGGAGCCGCCTCGGGCCAGCGTTGGCACAGCTCATTCCTCCGGCCCATGTGGCAGCGTGGCAGAGAGAAGAGGCCCCTGGAAACCTCACCTCCTGAATCACAGCTACGTGCTTCACGCTAGACCTGAAACATCAGCACCTTCTAAAGAAAGGATGTTGTAGAAGAATATTTAAAAACATGGAAAAATATTCAGCAGTTACTAAGATAGCAGATAAGAAAACCGTATAATCTTGTGTTTATTTTAAAACAATAATAAATGTATTTAGGCAGAGGGGAAAACTGGAAAAGCTAACAGGGACTATCTTTAGAAATTTATCATTCAACAAATATTGAGCACCTACTATTTTCAGACTGTTCTGGGTGCTGTGGATACAACACTAAGGAGGCAAAAAAAAACAAAAAACAAAAAACATAGGGAGCTTATATTCTGGAGGGTTAGCAGAAAACAAATGAGATATATACGATCAATATATAGTATGTTAAATAGCCATGGCGTCGAGTGGATTCTGGCTCACAGTGACCATATAGGACAGAGTAAAACTGTCCCATGGAGTTTCCAAGAAGCGACTGGTGGATTCGAACTGCAGGCCTTTTGGTTAGCAGCCGTAGCTCTTAACCACTATGCAACCAGGGTTTCCAGTATGTTAAATGGTGATAATGAAATGGGGAAAAAGGCAGAAAAGGAGAATACGGGGTATTTTTTCAGAGCAGTTTTAGATTTACAGAAAATTTGAGAAGATAGTACAGAGAGTTCCCATATACCTCATACCCGCTTCTCTCTACTATTGACATCCTATGATAGTATGGCACGTTTGTTACAATCAGTGTGCCAGTATTGATACATTAAAACCAATTGCCACTGTATCCATTCCAACTCATGGCTACCTGCTCCCCTGGGTGTGTCGGAGTAGAACTGTGCTCCATAGGGCTTTCAATGGAAGTAATCCCTAGACCTTCTTCTGAGGCACCTCTGGGTGGGCGCAAACCTTCAACCGTTTGGTTAGCAGCCAAGCGCATTAGCTGTTTGCAGCATGATAGTTTATTCAGGTGTCCTTAGTTTTTACCTAATGTTCTTTTTCTGTTCTGGAATCCCATCCAGGATAAAACAAACAAAAAGACCCAAACTCATTGCCATTGAGTTGATTCTGACTCGTGGTGGTTGACCCTAGAGGACACAGTAGAACTGCCCCATTGGGTTTCCAAGTCTGTAAATCTTTATGGAGCAGACTACCACATCTTTCTCCCTAAGAGCAGCTGGTGGGTTTCAAATGCGGACGTTACGGTTAGCAGTGGAGCGCTTTACCACTGCACCATCAGGGCTCCCCATCAGTTGAGCCAGAATTGATTCATCAGCAACGGGTTTGGGTTTTTGGTTTTTCTCCTTAGACTCCTCTTGACTGAAAGTTTCTCAAGCTCTTCTGCTTTTTGATGACTTTGACAGTTTTGAGAAGTACTGGTCAGATACATTGTAGCATGCCTCTGTTTTGGAATTGGTCTCATTTTTTCCTCATGATTAGACTTGAGTTACAGCTTTTTGGGAGGAAGACCACAGAAGTAAAGAGTCATTTTCATACATCATATCATATTAAAGGTATATACTGCCAACATGATTTATGACTTGGTGTTGATATTGACCTTGATCACCTGGCTGAAGTGGCATTTGCCGGGATTCTCCACTATAACGTTACTCCCTCCCCTCTTCCCATACTGTACTCTTGGGCAGGAAGTCTCTATGTGCAGACTAAGGAGTGAGGAGTTAAGTTCTCTCTCCTTTCGGGTGGTCTATCTATGCATTTTTTTTTTTTTTAATTCTCCTACAAGAGGGATTTGTCTCTTCTCCCCTATTTATTCAATCATTTATTTATAATGGGCTTGTGGATATTTATTTCATACTTTGGGTTATAATCCAATAATACTTTATTTTATTGCTTAAATTGTTCCAGTTTTGGCTATTGGGAGCTCTTTCCTTTGGTTCCTATGCCCCTTTGACATACCCCACCAGTGTTGGTTTTTCGTTTGTTTTGAGCACTTCCTTACTTTTTGGCTCTACAAAATACTCCAGGCTCATCTTGCATATTTCCTGCCCTGGTCCTGGAATCCACTCTATGGGGCAGTTCTACTCTGTCCTTATAGGGCTGGTATGAGTTGAAATCGCCACTTCTCCAAGGGTCCCTGGTTCCTGTAATTGGAGAATAGTATTCTAAGATGCCAAGATCTGGGCACTAGGTGAGTTCTGTGATTTTTAATTTGGTGGTCAATGAAAGCTTCTCTGAATAGGTGATATGTGAGTGAAGACCTGAAGAAGGTGAGGGGCAAACCTCAGAGGTACTGGGGGGACAGGGAACAGCAAAGTGCAAAGGCCCTGAGGCAGGCATGTGCATTGTGTATTCAAGAAACAAGGAAGTCGGTATGGCTGGAGCCAAATGAGCAGCCCTGGGAGATGAGGTTGGAGACACGGTGGAGGTGCTGATGGCACCGAGGCCATCTTAAATGACTTTGGCTTTTTCCTGGATTGACTGGGAAAGCAGACAAATAACATCATCTGAATAACTCTTCATAATAAAATCACGCTGGTTACCGGCCTGGAAAGAAAATGAAGGGGGCGGTGTAGACACTATTGTCAGAATCCAATGAGAGATGATGTTGGCTTAGATCAAGTCATCACAATGGAGGTGGGGTGATGGACTGGATTCTGAATATATTTTGAAGGTAGAGCTGGTAAGATCTTCTGATAGACAGATGCTGGGTGAGAGATAGAAGGATAACACTAAAGTTTTTGCTTGATCATCTGGAAAGAGGCAGTTGTGACTAGCCAAGTTGAGGAAGACTGGAGAAGGAGCAGGTTTGGAGGGGATTTCAGGAGCCCTTGAAAACCCTGTGCAGCCGTTCTACTCTGGATGGATTCTACACTACTTAAATTGACTCAATGCAACTAATAACAATAGCGGCAACAATGATATATATAACACACAATTTGCCATTTTAACCATTTTTAAGTGTACAATTCAGTGGCATTAATTATGTTCACAATATTGTGCAACCATCACCACTATTTATTTCCAAAACACTTTCATCATCCCAATCAGAAACTCTGTACTCATTAAGTAGTCACTGAACATTTCCCTGCTCCCCTTCCCTACTCCAATCCCTGGTAACCACTAACCTACTTTTGTCTCTATGCGTTTGCCTTTTCTAGGTATTTTATATAAGGGGGATCATACATTATTTGTCCTTTTGTGGCTGAGTTATTTCCCTCAGTGTAATGTTTTCAAGGCTCATCCATGTTGTAGGACGTATCAGGACTTCATTTCTTGTTATGGCAGAGTAATATTTCATTGTATGGATATACCACATCTGGTTTACCCATTTATCAGTTGGCAGACCTTCAGGTTGTTTCCATCAAGCCTGCTGTTCTTAGTGGGGATATTTATTGGAAGTGGCTATGGTGAATGAGGGGTAGCTGGTGGAGATCATGGGGTGTGCTGAGACCTCCAGGTCTACCCCTCGGCATCACCACTGCTGACTTGGGCCCAGACCCTTGATCCATGAGGGAGAAATGGGGTCTCTCTCCCATCCAGCGTCTGACACAGAAGAGGTTTTTAGGGAATGTCCATTGACCGTTGGGTTGAATGACTCTAAATAGTAGCCGTGAGTGGCGATTTTTTTCCTTTCAATATTTCTGTATTTTCCAATTTTTTAAATAATGTATATCTGTCCGTTTTAGAATGAAAAACAAACTTACCTTGAAAAAAAATCATTGTTATTAAAATATTGATTAAAAAGTAATACTTCTTGTATCTTCCAAAGCTGAACAGATACATATCACAGACACAACAGAATCCCTTTTCAAGGTATACACCTAACAGAAAAGTGTCCATATGTTCACAATAGACAGGTACTAGGATGTTCGTAGGCACACTCTTCGCGACACTCAGGAACTGGAAACTACCCAGACATCCATCAACAGTAGAAAGGGTAAGTTATGACAGTCCCACAATGGCAAGCTACCAGCAATGAGGGTGAACACTACAACTCCGTGCCACAGTACAGACAAATATCACAAACTTAATTTTGAGCAAAAGAAATCAGACACAAAACAGCACACATCTTATGGCTCTATTTACATACATTCAGAAGCAGGACTGGCCTACCTGTGGGGTTAGGAGTCAGGAGAGGGGTCACCCTTGGGGGTAATAAGTGGAAGGGGCCATGAAGGGGCTTCTGGATGTTGGTTAGGTACTATTTTTTGAAATGGATGCTGAACATACGTGGATATGTTCAGCTTGTGCAAATTCATCCAGCTGTACACTTTTTATTTGTGCAATTTTCTGTGTATATGTTTAACTCCAATAAAAAAAGTTAAAAAAAAAAAAAAGCCTCCTGGAGCAGGTTAAATCCACCTCCCTATAGAGCTCGGCTGCTAACCAAAAGGCTGGCAGTTTGAACCCTCCAGCTTGCTTCTCAGAAACTCTATGGGGCAGCTGTACTCTGTCCTACAGGGTTGCTATGAGTCAGAATTGGCTCAACAGCAACGGGTTTGGTTTTTTTTTTTTGGTTATTCTGTCAAAAGGGAAATGGAGAGCAGGTGCCCGGCCTCCTTGGTGTGCTTGTCCAGTCCCTGGTCTCTGAGGCTCTGCAGCCCAACTCAGGGATTCTGATTCCATCAAGCCTAGAGAACACCAGGAGCTCTGGGGGTAAATCTCACCATCACAAACCAGGCCTTAGCTTAAGCCCTAGAAGCAGGGCTCAGTGTGGCTGCAGGCCTGTCCTCCCCTGGTCGGGTTACTCTGGTCTCCCTGCGCCAGCCATGGGCTGTGAGACATGGCTGGGGGCTGGGGGACGGCATAGTTGGGGCCCTGGGGACAGGCTGGGTGGGAGGCAGAGGGCAGGGCAGGCTGTCTGGGTTCCTTATGTCCAGCGGCCTCTCTCCACCCTTCAGCCCCTTGGGGGTGGTGTCACTGGCAAGTGGGAATGTTTGCACTTCAGTGCCTCCCACCCCAGGCAGAGGCAGGGAACCTGGCACCTGCTTCTCCTTCACTTGCTGGGTAAGGGAAGTCCAGGGTCCGCGTCTGACCTTGCACGGCACCCCAAAGGTCAGAGCGCCCGGCTCTAGGGGTTCAGGTTGCTGCAGTGGGGAGACGGAGCAGGGCGGTAATCAATCCGTGCCCGGCGGCCCTCTCGAGGGGCAAAGATCCAGGCGCTGCCCTCAGCCGCCTCCCGGGCGCGGTTATTTATAACCACGGGTCGCGTTACCTCCTGACCTTCAGCTGGGCCCAGGGATCCACAGCGATTAGCATCTCCTCCCCGCCGCCCACCGCGAACAGACACCCAGACACCCCTCTGTGCGCCCTCGGAGGGGGGGGGGGGCGGGGGCGGGCAGGCGCTGGGCGCACAGGAGGGCCGCGGCAGGAAGCAGGATGTTGACCCAGAGTCGCTCCCTGTGGCTCCTTGGGGCGGACCCAGCCACGTGTGAGTTGTGGGGTGGGAGGGTGGGGTGCGGTTTGCGGGAAGGTGAAGGAACTACTCTTGTTCCCTTGTCTGCTAGGCTGAAAATTTTCTGGTCTATTCTGGGTGGCAGTTTACTTGCAAATTAGGGCTCCCCAGCCTGGGTCTGCCAAAAGGAGTCCCCTCTTCAAAGGCAGGGGGAAGGAGGTAGTGCCCACAGAGATGTGCTGCTTGGAATCACAAAATATAAACTCATTCTCCCATGCAACCTCTCCTCATTCTTAGTTGGCAGCTGAAGCTCAGAGAGGGAAGTGACTTGGCCAAGGTCACATAGCCATCTGAGACAGACACTGACCACCCCTCCCTCCAGCTCCTGATTATGGCTGGGAGGAGCTATTGGAAAAAGGGGGAGGGGGTTGGGGCTGTGGGACTGGCCCATTCATTTGTTCATTCATTCAACAAAGATTTATTGAGCATCTACTATGTGCCAGGCACTCTTCTAGGCACAACCCCTTTCCCTTGTGGAGTTGACAGCCTAGAAGACAGTCTGTTCCTGGTGTCCCATGATGGAGCCACATCCCAGGCAACTGCTGCCAGTCTGAATGTGTAAGTCCCAAGGAAGAGCCTGAGGCAGGAAGTGAGAAGGCCAGGCTGTGGGACTGAGGCCTTCCTTGGACTGGGTGTTTGCTGAGGACCGCCAAGGTGGGGTGACATCCCAGGCTGATGAAGGCTGTGGCCCAAAAGTGGAGCGCTCCCCCTGCACAGCTTCAAATGGTCTTGTACTCAAGGGAGAGGGTGGAATTCTTACCCAGCACCCAAGCTCGAAATCATCCTGGAGGAAGACATGGGCCAAGGACCTGCTGAGGGGGATGTTCTGCCCAGTGCTGGGGGCAACGGAGTCAGGAGGCTTGGGGAGAGGGCAGTGGGGAGGGATGGAGTCTGGATGCTTCCTACCTTTTCTGCCATGGTCTCAGACACTTGGAAGCACTTGGAAGGGCTCAGGCTGTATAACTTGAACATCCCCTTGCTGTCTCTGGGCCTCGGTTTCCATGAATGAAAAATGAAGGTGTTAGCTGAGATGAGCAGTTTCAGCTCTGGCTGCCTGTGGTTCTGGTTGAAGGACTCAGAGACCTTCCCACCTGGAGTCTGGCTTATCCTGGGAGGGATCCCCAAGGCCCCAAGGCCCCAAGAAGCCCACGGGGACAGGTCAGAGAGGTGGAGTCAGGAGCAGAGACGGTAACAGGGAGCTAGTGATGGCTAACACCCCATGGCAGTGCTTAGGAAGTGCTGTGTATGCTCTGTGTGCCTGTGTGAGTGCACAGGACTATATTTGTAGTCATGTGTGTAGGTGTCTGTGTGTGCAGGTGTGTGTCTGTGTGCAGATGTGTGCCCGTGCAGGTGGGTGGCTGTAGATAACATGTGTATTGGATTGTGTGCAGGACTATTAATGTGGCGGTGTAAAGGGGATGGTGGCATAGCAAGTGTAGGGGGTGGATGGGTCACATGGGTCGGTCCAGGTATGTGTGTCTTGGAGGACTGTCTTGGTGGGGGGTGGGGGGAGGTAGGCTTGAGGCAGGGAAGAAAGCTCTGGAGGGGCCTCTCCCTCACTCTGCAAATCTCTTTTGCCCACATGGTCAGCCTGTGACTGGCCAGCTCTGGCCAGTCAATGAACTTGGGGTCTGGAAGAGTCAGCGGCTTTTCCAACCTGTTTGCCAAATGGGATGTCAGCATGGGGACGGGGTAGGGGGAGGGCAGGCCAGGGAAGGTGGCAATGACTTCATGACAACTGGCCCAGCAGCTGAGGGGGTGGGGAGCCGAAGCCTGGCTGGGGCGAGGAAACCTGCTCTCTTGGCTCCTTTTCAGAGCAGGGGCTGGGGATCCACTCTGGGT
The DNA here is from genome assembly GCF_024166365.1 of Elephas maximus indicus. Taxonomy (NCBI): domain Eukaryota; kingdom Metazoa; phylum Chordata; class Mammalia; order Proboscidea; family Elephantidae; genus Elephas; species Elephas maximus. Next base: position 42,806,763 of record NC_064837.1, on the reverse strand, counting down.
GGGGAGAGGCAGCCCAGCCAGAGGCTCAATTTCTTTGGGATCCCTCGCTTTCCTTTGTGGAGGCTGTGGTTATGCCAGAACCTTCTGGGAAGGTGGGCAGGGGAACTCCCACAGACTGAGCACCCTCCAGGGGCCTTCACATGTAACTCTGTGAGGTAAGGACTCTTATCCCTATTTTACAGATGAGAGGACTGAGGCTCAGAGAGGCAGATAGATGTGTCTGGAGCCATACAGCTAGAGTAAGTGGTGGAACTGAACCAGGAAAATGGGCCTGCCCCACAGGGAAATGGTGTGGTCAGGGGTAGCCCTTAAAAATGACTCCTCTGTGAATGCCTTGAAGTTTAGGCCCTGGGATTTCCCTGAATCCTCAGATTCCATACCTTCATCCCATCCAAAAGGGGCTCCTTGTTGGAGAGTCCCTCCACACAATTCTCTACAATTGGGTTTTAGTCATCAATAACCACACAATGGAGCCACCATAAGTAAACCAAACCTGTTGCCATCGAGTCGATTTCGATTCATAGCAACCTTATAGGACAGAGTAGAACTGCCCTATAGGTTTTTCAAGGAGCACCTGGTGGATTTGAACTGCTGACCTTTTGGTTAGTAGCTGAGCTCTTAACCACTGTGCCACAAGGGCTCCCTATAAGTAAATAGAAGTCTTTATACTAAATGTCAGACCCTATCTCCGGGCACCAGCAACAGGCTAGGTCCTATTTAGGCAGAATCCCTTGTCCAGGCCAGGCCTCCCTGACTCACTGAGGTCAGGCTCCTTTGTGGGGCTGGAGGGGGCCCCGAGATCACAGGCCTGGGGGTGGGTGTGAGTACTGTCCTTGCACCTAGAAGCCAAGACCAGCTTTTGGGCTGTTCTTTCTTCATCCATTTACTAGTTTCTCATGACTGTCATAATAACTACCCCTGCACAAGCTTTACAGTCACAGAGTCCTTTCACAGACATTCTCTTGTTTAATCCTCACATTAGCCCTGTGATGAGGACTTCATATGCCCACTTTATAGAAGCTCAGGGAGGGAGGCTCTGGGCTTAGTCTCAGATCTCATGGCCAGGATGTGGCCCATGTGCTGGAATGCCTGACGCCCGTCCAGACCTGGGCACGCAGCAGCTCTTCCAAAGGTGCAGGGCGACTGTGACTTCTCCAGGGGTGGACTCTGGGGTCTGCGTGAGTCGGTTAGCAGTGTGGCCGACAAGATGTGCGGCCAAACTGAAATCTTCAGTCTGGGGCTGTGTGAAGACTATGTCTCATCACGGTGCTCTGCAAATATGGGGGAGGGGGATGGCGAAGATGTAAAGTAGCAATAGTGATCAGTGCATGAGACAGTTGGAGATAAGGTGCCGAGGAGGAGGCCCCCAGCCAGAGCAGGGCCAGCTGCCTTTGGCCTTGGGCCCAGGCAAAGGAATGGAAGGGACCTGCAGTTCCTGGAACACTGTTCTTTGACAGGGTGCCCAGTGCCAGCTGTTGCCCTGTTCTCATCTGCCCACAGCAAAACGAGAAAAATAAGGACAAGATAGTAAGGTTTTCATAAAGGTAGACCTACTTTTGCCGGGTGCCATCGAGTTGATTCCTCATCATAGTGACCCCATATGACATAGTAGAACTGCCTCACAGGGTTTCTTTCCTAGGCTGTAATCTTTGTGGAAGGAGAGCATCAGGTGCTGGGTGGGTTCAAACTGCCAACCTTTCGGTTAGCAGCCGATCGATTAACTGTTGCACCACCAGGGCTCTACTCAATTAGAAAAGCTGCCCTTTGGTTCGAGCGTAGGTATATTCAGTTGTGTGTGTGGTCAAAGGGACCTTTCTGTCGACATGTCCTTTTAACATCCTTAACTCAGCAAAATAGTAAACTGGTGACCATGTCAGGTCCTACATTGTTTTTTTGGAAATGTCAGTGACTGAGAAATTCGAAGCACTGAAAATCATTGAGCTAGTTCCTACAATGTTCTCAACCTGACCTGGGTGCTAGGAGTTGTTTTCAGTGGAGGGATGATTTCTGCTCAGCTGGAACGTCCCAGGGGAGGGAGGCTGGAGCTCAGGCCGAGGTTCAGCTCCTGGGGCCCCAGGGGTTAGGGCTCCCCAGGAAACCTGAGCAGAAGGAACATTTGAGTAACTGTATGGGGGATTCTGAGAAAGGCCTCAGGGCCAGTTCTCTGTGCCACACACCTTCAGCCTCATCTCTGAGCCAGATCCAGGAGGAAGTGTTCCCTTAAATCCCACCTCTGCCTCCCTTAGCCCCCCAAGGCTGGTTCCAAAATAGTCCAGGCCTGGGAGGCAACACCATGTGTCTGCTGGCTGCTGGCCTCTCCAAGAAGGCACGTCGTTAATGCTGCAGCCAAATATAGAGGACACCAGACACCGTCTGCGGGACCTGGGCCTGGGGAGCCCCAGCTCCGCACAGCCTGCCCCACCCCCATCGCTTCGGAGCGCCCCCTTACCCGGCCCCGCCCCGCGGAAGTGTCCTCACAAGCCCGAGGGGCGCGCAGGGTCTGGGCTGGGCCGAGCGTGGGGACACCGCCTCTATCTGGGAATCTCGAAGCACTTTTATAGGCGTAACTTCATCAGGAGACCGAAAAGAACCGTGGTGTCTCCCAGACGGAACCACTCCTTCCCTCTGTTCTTACCGGTTTCCGAAGGAGACCAAGGCCATAAATCTGAAGGTGTGGGCAGCTGAGAGGAGGGCAGCAAGCCAGGCCAAACCCCAATAAACTGCTGGTTGATTCGAATTGCGAATAATTGGCCCTGATTGCCAAGGTTGCCTCCACCCTCCACTCCCGCGAATTAAAAGTCAAAGGGCAGAGCTGCTGACGCAAATGTCAGGGGGAGACACGCGGTTTGTAACAGCTGGGATCCCGGGCTCCCCTGCCCCAGGTCGTGGGGCCCCAGCGCCCTGGACACGTGTCCCCCAGGCTGGGCCCCAGAGCCGGCTGTTCCTAAGGCAGGTTCAGGGGAAGGGGCTTTGCTCCTCTCCTCTCCCTCCTCCTGGTTCTAAGGTCAACAAAATGTGACTCAAGGTTAATCAGAAACTCCTGGGAAACATTGCCAGAGGCCTGGGAGACTGGGAGGTGGGGTGGGGGTGGGGGCAGGGCCGAAGGTGGGGGCAGCTCTTGCGAGCCTCCCTCCCAACCCTTAAGAGAGGCTGAAGAAAACCCTGCCCTCCTTAGAGTGGGGTCTCTGGCTCCCTAAAAGTCACTGCGTCCCTCTCCCTACAACCACCCTAGGCAGGCACACCTGGCAGCTGCACCATGGTCTGTGCGCCCGTGGTGACCCCCAGCGGCCAGTGTGGGACCTGAACTTGGCCTCCACTGGGCTGCTGCAGACACAGCACCAACCCTTCTCTCTGGGCAGCCTCAGCCCAGGGCAGTGGCTGGGGGAGCTCTGGAGTGCGAAAAGTTTGGGGATCTGATTTTGGCTGGGGAGTTGTTGGCCTTGAAGTATTTGTATATCTGCTGGTTTCTCTTAACTGAACTGGATCTCAGTCTGAATGTCCCACTGTTAGCAAATCAGCTTCAACATGTCTAAGAAGGAACTCATCCTCTTCCAGCCCTAAACCTGCTCCTCCTCCTGACTTCCCTATTTCTATTAATAGCACTACCACCCTCCCTGGCCCCCAGGCACCAAACCTCAGAGTCATGGTCAACCCCTCCCCACACTGGGTGGGGTGCCTGGCCCTGCCCATCCTTACTCTCCTGGTCACTCTTCCATTCCTCTCCTTGCTGCGCCTTGCCACTGCCCCCGTCTGCCTTTCACCTCACTACCCTTATCCCCCACAATGCAGCCGGGTGGGACCTGGACATGTGACCTGCCTCCCCCATTACTGGCTGTGTGATCTTAACCTGAGTCTCAGCTTCCTCAGCTGTAAAATGAGGCTAGCAGTCATTGTACTGATGTCACAGGGCATTGCATGAATCAGATGATAGAATGTATGCACAGGCCCTACCACATAGGAATGCTCAGTGTGTGTGAATTAAAGATGATCCAGGCCAATTCCTCCATTTTACAAACAATGAAACCAGAGCTGACAGCTGGTGTTGAGTTCCAGGCGTCTTCCCATCTACAGAGTGGGGGAAGTGCAAGTTCCTGGGGTCTTGAAGCTCCTCCATGCCCCCCACCTCCCACTTCCCCCTCCCCTGCCATCAGATTCTGGAGCCCTGAAGAAGGCCATCTCCCGAGTTCATCACCCATCCCCCTGCCTTCAGGGGCAGGCATGGCTGGGTAACTGTTGAGGCCACTGAGCCATGGCAAATATTTTCTGGGATGGGACGACTACAGGTCACGTCTCGCCAGCTGTGAATCAGGGTGCCCATCTGCAAGGTGATGAGTGAGTTCAGCACACTGGCCTGCCTCAGGCTACTGGGCACACGGGGTGTGTCCACACGTCAGATGTCTGCAAAGGGCAGGTGCCACCTCCCTCAACAACCCCCGTTCTCGTATCCTTCTCCCAACACATGCTCCTGCACCCCTAGGCCCCATGTGACTTCTGCAGTGGGGATCAGCAGGAGGAGGGCAGGCTGACTCAGTTTGCTTTATAGGAATGAGCATTCGGGGGGTCCATACACTGCTTGACATTGAAGGTGGGAGCCTTGTTCTAGGAAGAGGACCATAGCTTTCATCACATTTTCAAAGGGGACTTTTACCCCAAAGAGGCAGCAGCAAGGAAAGCAGGCTGACAGTTTAGAATCAGATGGTCCAGGTTCAAACCTCGGCCCATCTTGTACTAGCTGGGTTCAACCCAGTGCCCTCGAGTCGATTCTGACTCATAGCGACCCTATAGGACAGAGTAGAACTGCCCCATGGCTGGGTTCAAGCGGGGCCATTTTGCCCCTAGGGGACATTTGGCAATGTCTGGAGAGATTTTTTGTTGTCACAACTGGGTGGGGGTGCTACTGGCATCTAGTGGGCAGAGCCCAGAAGTGCTACTAAACATCCTACAAAGCACTGGACAGACCCCACAACAAAGAACGATCCAGCCAAAAATGTCAGTAATGCCTACACTGAGAAACCTGGGTCTAAGGGTTATCTGTCAAATGGGGAGATACCTGTCTCACAGCTGCTCTGAGGAGTAAGGCAGGTGATATGTGTGAAGAGCCCAGGGCCATGCCTGGCACATCGTGAGTGTGCCATGTCTGCAAGGCACCGTCCTTGTCTAAGGCCTTCCTCAGCCTGGGACTGGCTAGCAGGGGCAGAGTGGGACATATATTCTGACCTGCACATGAGAATTTTCTGAAATGATCCTGCTGTTTCTGCCCCAGCCAGCCTGGGAGAGTTTCTAGAATAGTCCCTTGCTCCTTTATCAATCCTTTAAACAAGGAAAAAGAGCTGGAAGGAAACTTGGGACTTATCACTTCCATCTCTCTGAAGCCTTGGTCTGATCAGATTTCTGATGTGCACATCCCACCTGATCCCCTACAGGCGGAGGCAACCTCCCTTTCACCTGCACTTATGAAGGGGAAGGGAGGGGGAGAGAATGGGAGGCAAAATCATCTCCAAGCCCTTTTCAGATACAGCCTTAAGACCCAGGTAGGAGAGAGGATTTGTTTAGGTGTGGTCCTGCGCAGAGGCAGGGGGATGAAGGAGAAAACCTTGAAGGTCATGTGAAGCAAAGTCAAGGATCCAGCAGGCCCTCTCTGCCCCTCACCTCAGCTCATCAACTTTGTTCTCCTTCAGCCTCAGCAGCCTTGGGGGCAAGTGTCTCCTCTACCAAAAAAAAAAAATTTTTTTTTTCTACCAAACCATCCCCAAATAAGTCACTACCTCCTCCCCTGGGATGGGGCTGGTGTACCCAAATCAGGATCCCCACACTCTGCCCCCTGGAACTCTGCCTTGCTGGCTTATCCAACTCAAGTGTACAGTAATTGATTACCAGATTACCATTGGAGGGGGGAGGGAGGGTCAGGCCACCGGGCAGAGCTGGGGCCCTGAGACCCTTTCTGGCACTGCTCACTTACTGAGTCTGGAGAATTAGAAAACATCCCCATGTCCAGGCGCAGTTTAGCCCACCCGTCCAGCAGGGAGGACAACATCATCTTCCAAACCTTGGTGATGGTGTCAGACTGGGGAAGGGGTGGAGCCTTTCTGCAGCAGTATCTCTGGAAACCCAGCTGACTCTACTGACAAGCCCAGACATGCAGCTGTTTCTGAAAAGGAAGCAGCAGCAAGGGTGGGGGTGGGGGGGGTGGGGGCGGGGGGGTGGGGGCAAAGGTCTGCAGTGGGGATCAGCAAAAAAGGAGGCCAAAGGACATCAGACTGAGCACAAATAAAAAGGGCCAAACAAAAGGGTCTGTCCTCTGAGCAGGAGGCACCTCCTGCCACCACTCTCTCTTCTCTGGTGAAATATTTTTGTCTTTATTGAGAATTTTTTTTTCCTGATATGTGACCCCTGACTTTCACCTTTTCTGTTATAGCTTACCTCTGCTTCCAGTCCCTGTGCGCTGCCCACCCCGCTACTTCCCTCACATAAGGACTCTGTCCCTTCCCAGGCTGTCCCTGCCTTCTGCCAGTCTTCTCCTGCAGGGGCTGGGGGAGGGGCAGCCTGGGCCTCAGATTGGCTTCTTGCCCGAGGCATGATCCCAAGATGAAAGTTCTGGGCCCAGGCCCACACGGAGAGGGGCCGGGGAGTCTGACTGCTGCTCACTAAAGGTTCCTCCCAGAGGCTCTGAGCCTTCTGATGTCCCAACTCCCTTCCAATTCCCTGTCACTGCCCATGCCTCAAACCTCCTGACAACCTCCCCTCCCCTAAGCTTCTTTCCCAGGCCCATAGGGTGGCTAGGAGTCGAAATCCACTGGATGACAATGGGTTTGGTTCTGGTTCCCCTTCGTCAGCCAGCTTTAATACTGGGTGCTTCCAGAAGATAGCGGGATCACCCTGACCCCAAGGTGGTGCGAGAAGGAGGCTGTGTCCGGGTCTGTCAGCTGGAGTTTGGGCATTCATACCCTCCTCCCCCCAGCACCCTGACGCAGCCAGCCCTGAGCCCTTTCAGGCTGTAAACTCCCCAGGATTGAGGATGGCAAACGCTGCTGTGAGAGCTTCTTTCTCCCAGGCCTGTGCCTACTCCCTTTGTAGAAGGCAGGCCTGATCTTCACCCACATTGGGCTCTGAATGCTACCGACGTCTGCCACTCGACCCCCTAGCCTTCTCTCTGTGCCACGTCAGGTGTCTGAGTTGATGGGGGGAGTCAGCCTCACCCTATCTCCCTCCTGGGGGCCTTTCCAGCCCCCATCAATGTGATGACTTCAAGCTCTTCCCCCTCCTCCATCAAAAGGATCAAACAGCTTCTTGCACCTAACACTGGTGATGGGGGCTGGGGGGATAACCACCTTAATCCCCACTCTTGCTTCTCATGTTTAGAGGATCCTAGGGCTCATCTAGTCCAGCCTTCTCAGAAAACTGAAGGCCACAGAGAAAATGACCAACCTAAAGCACACGGCTACTCAGAGCTGCTCAGGACAGGGGTATGAGGCCATGTGTCTGCCTGTACTGTGTGGTGTGGGAGACTGGAGATGGATGCAGTGAGAGCCGCTGTTTGGACTTGGAGGCTTATTCCAGTCACATAGGTATTCTCCCCCTAATCCTCACCCCCTCCTTTTTTTCCTTTTCAGCAGCGGTTATAAAATCCAGGAAATAAATGTGGATTGATGGCCTATAAAGAGCTTAGTTAGTGCTGTGACCCGCTCAGTTATGTAACTCCTATTTATTATTGGCCTTGGATGAAGTTTCTATCGAAACAGCTCACTAAGCTGATGCCACGACATTCCCTTTAGCATTGTTCAGAGGTGGCAGCAGCAGACATTTCTCTGCAACTTCAAAGACCAGAAATTGGTGGCGTGGATGCTTTAAAAAATTCTTTTATCCGTTGAGTCAGTGTTTCTCTCACCCATATCAACCCCCACTCACGTCTGCAGTGATCCCGGCTCTGGACCTCCTGCCCTCTATCTGGGCCCCTGGGCTGTAGACTGCCTTTGTGGGGGATGAGAAAAGGTGTTTGCCCTGGCCCCAGTGAACTGAAAGGGGCAAGGAGAACTCAGGGCTTTGAGAATCCAGAGGCAGCCTAGTGGAAAGAGAACTAAGAGTCGAAAAGTTCTAGTCCGATTCCTGCTGTTTGGTAAGAGCCACTCTGAGCCTCATCCTCCTTGTTAGTGAAGTGAACTAAAAAAAAAATCCCACTGCCATCGAGTCGATTCTGACTCATAACGACCCTATAGAACAGAGTAGAACTGCCCCCATAGAGTTTCCAAGGAGCGCCTGGTGGATTCAAACTCCTGACCTCTTGGTTGGTAGCCGTGGCACCTAACTGCTACACCACCAGGGTTTCCAAAGTGAACTAGTCTACCTTATTTGTACAACTTGACCCTCAGTAAGCATCCTCTGTGGCCTGGACTACCTGGCTGGGGTCGACAGCCCAGTGAAGATGAAATGGAGGAATGAGGGGCTGGCAGTCTTTGTGGTGCTGACCTGTGGAAGGCAAATACCAATATAGCGCCACCTTGTGTTCAAAAGGGAGTTGTACCCAGCCTCTCCCTAGCAAGGCAGCTTGTGAAGCAAGTTCATCTCCCCTTTCCTGGGCTTAGGGTTGCTATGAGTTGCCAACGGATTTGGTGTTTTGGTTTTAGGCACTCCTACTGGCTATCTTGCTCTGAGAGGGGGTTGGTATTGGGGAGCTAGGATCCTACCTAATTAAGCTTCATCTCTGAAGGGGACTTAGGGAGTGCTTAGAGAAGCTTCCTGAAGGCTCAAATGCCGTTCCAAAATGGACTCTTGGCGATCCCTCCCCCTAGGTTCAAGAAGGAAAAAAAGAATACCCAAGGGAAAAGGAGAAGATTTTCCCTTTGGCCCCAGAGAACACAACAGTGTCTCTCTTCCTAAGACATATTCCTTCCTTCCATCCAGGCAAGTGATTCCTTGATGCCTCAGGGATAAACTGGTGCGTCAAACAAAGTCTGTACCAAGGGGCGCAGGCTACGCAATTTCCCTCCTTTAAGGATCTGGGTATGTTTGTGAATGTTCGGAGCTAGCTGGGCATGAAGCCTGCTAGTCCAGCTGCTGAAGCCAGTTCTTTAATAACGCATTAGCAAAGGTGACCCACCCACAAAGTAGCATCCTTAGAGCTCATCTGAACCAAGTCCCTCTTTTATAGATAAGGGAAACTGAGGTCTCAGAGAGATTTTGTTGGGTCACTGGCAGGGAAGAGGCTAGAATCAAGCTTTCTTTATCATGACTTAGTTTTTGAGATGTAGACTTCTGGCTCATATATCACACCATGGGGTTCTTCAGAAGAAAGGGCTGTTAAAGTAGGACTCCAGAAACATAGCCTTAATATAGGATGGGAAGGTCTGACAAACCCTCAACTGGGTGAAGCGTAGGACTGGGTCTCAAGGCCTTACAAGCATCTTTGCCCAGTTTCTGCTCATCTCCAAGTCAGGTTCCTCAGGACAGTGCTTGAGATGCCTCCGAGAACACACCCAATCCTAGTCCTTACCAACAGACCCAGGTAAACTCTCCAGGACAGAAATGTCAATGGCCTACACAATAAAAGCCTGCTTCCACAGACCCGTAAGCAGGTCCAAAATGTAGTGCTAGGCAAATACGAGCATCACTGCTGAAAATTCACCCCCAGATTTGGAACTCAAAGAAACCACTCTCCTGTCTGGGGCCAAAGGTTGGGGAAAAGAAGCTTGATGAGAAAAAAAAGATGGTAAAAAATCAAGGCTTATTTAGTGGTGGAAGGATACAAATATTTGTTAACTGTCGTATGGTACTTTATATTATCCCATTTAATCTTTAACACTTCTCTATATGAGATATCATTATTACAATACTACGGAGGAGGAATTTGAGTTTCTGAAACTCCACACTCTTTGGGTGTCTTCGTACCTGACCTGCCTGCAAAAATCTTAACAGATGGAGATTTGCATTCTGGCTTGGGAAAGAGGTAATGCTAAGCTTTTCAATCATTTAAGCGTATAACCCTCCTTGTCACCGTTTCATACCCTGTTGTGCATCCGATGTTGACAATCTATTTAGTTCTGTATGTTTGCTACCTGTTTATATGCAGTGCCCGTGACTTTCTTTTAATAAGGCATTATGAGCAACAGATATTGAGTAAATATGTTATGAAAGCATTTAAGTGTCAAAATTATTACTACTTTTGTGCTTCAGCATATTCCTCATCCTCAGGTTGCCTGCACAGGAATAAAATTAACTCTTAAATGCAAAAGAGAATATAGATCACGTGTTCAATTTTCATGAGAGAGCAGGTGACAAAGAAAAGTATTCCCTAAAAAGACCCACTAGGCCAAAAATGCCTCTACTTCTTTTCAGACAGACAAGGTCTGAAACACTGATAAACAGATTAGGAATAAGAATATTCTGCATTAAGTAGGTATTGCAGCCAGTATTTCTCTTGTTTTCATCACATTACAAAATAGCCAAGGTAGACACTATACCAGTATCATCTGTTCAACTACTCCTTCACGTACAGCCACAATACTTGATTACACGTCATCATTTCCATGTCTACTTCCCTCTGCTAGCCCAATCTTCTTGAGGGTAGGAACTGTGTCTAACTCATCTCCACATACCTAACACCTATAAACCTCACAAGTCTGCGATTGAGAGCCTCCTAGGGGCAGGTGCAGGTGGTGTGCTGGTTGCTGTCATGCACATTACTTCACTTAGCCATGGCAAGAACCCTTTGGAGATGTTATTCTCTTTTTTTACATTAAGGAACTGAATAGTTATGTGACTAGGGAAGGGTCACAAAATTAGGAAATGGTAGAGCCAGGATTCAAACCCAGATCTTCTGACTTGAGGTCTAGTGCTTTCCCCAACACCTTGTGGCGGTGAGTTAATCTGGTTATACCCTCCAACTAGAAACTTGAGCCTTCACTCATCTCAGTCAGACCTGGTTGCTAATGGGCAAGGCCCCTCCTCTGGCCAGGCCTCTGGATCACCTGAGGATAATAATACACTCCCAGAAGGCCGCTCTGTGGATCCCATGTGAATTTATGGGGTAAATACTTTTTTAAAAGTGCTAGATGTCATACAAACAGAAGTTAGTCATGATAACAACTAAAGGGTTATGGCTTTTTTACATGAAAAATCCTAGAAGAGCCTTGCCAAGTGAATGCAGACCAATGGGAGATGAAATAGTCCCTTTAAGCTTTTAATGTAGCAGTACGTTCAAAGTAGCCCAAACTTCCCTTCTCTGTGAACCAAAAAGGAAAGAGTACTGGGTTAAACCTGGGGTGAGCCTGCCGGCGGGTCACCATGTGCAGCTTAGAGCCAGCTGAGAATGAATGAGGCTTGTGCTCCTGGAAAACAGATGTTGTGAATGCAGCTGGGTTCCTCTCTCACAGCTGCTCACTGTGGGGATCAGCATCATCTGGGCAACTGGTTTCCAAATACACCAGCAGAGTCTGATACTTCTGAGATGACAGGAAGAAGGAAGAAATGTGTATTCTAGAAATGCTCCCCAGTGATTCTGGCCACTCTCTCCTGGCCTGGTTGAGAACTGCAGCTTTTAAGCAAGGTTCCTGTCCCTGGGAAAAGAGCTATCATGGAGCTGGGGCTTATTTGTCCCTTCTCCTTGAGGCCTCGAATCAAATTGTAACACTCTTTGTCTGTGGCTGGAAGTCGATGCTCTGCTTGTTCGGGGCTAAAAGCAAGGAGGTGAACTATCTGGTGTTTTTTATAAAGTGTCATTTTGATAAGCTGGAAATGCTAAGAAATCAAATCCCACCCACCAGATATCTGGATGTTTAAAAAGTAAACTGCCCTTCTAAAACTGCTTCATGGGAATTGGGCAACCCCGGGCCTGCAATCAGGTGTGATTCTACTCTGTATAGCCAACAAGCCAAGCCATGTCAGAATGAGGGGCATAGGCCAGAGAGATTTAGAGCCAGGATTTTTTAGGTCACCTGGCTAAACCATCCTCCTTTAACAAATGAGAGACCTAAGGTCCAAAGATATTAAAGTAGTATCCCTCACTCTAAGGTACACATCACACTTACCTATGACACTGTACAGATGCCTGGGTCCAGACCTCGCAAAGACAGTTCAATTCAATAGGTCTGAAACAGAGTTTTATGCCTCTGTAGGTGATTCAGGCGTGTGCTGTGTAAAAGTGATTTGCTCAGGGTCATTGTAGGGGCAGAACCTGGACAGAGCCCAGGTCTGCAGCCTTCTTTCCCACTATACCACTAAAGAAAATGAATTTAAAACTAAGTTGTATTAATTATCTAATATTTAAGGCATTCTGAGAAGACCCCCTAACTATAAAACTTGATAGAGCTTCCCTAACAAACTGACAGCTGCTGAAAATTAAGTCCAGGGCTCTTTGGGATAGCCGGGTTTTCACACCTACACTGGACATGCAGGCCTGGGGCTGTTTAAGGAAGAGTTTGGGGCTTCAGCAAATTTTGCTCCACTGAGGCTGGGAAGACAGTCCTACCACTGGGGAGGGGGAACTGCAGGCTACTGTTCTAGTTATGAGGGGTGCTCCTGCCCTGTTCCCCAGATAAAATTAAAATTGATGTTCCTGTCCTCCACTGCTACTCCTGCCTCACACTAGACAGGCTAGATCAGGAAGATGACTGAATGAGGCTCAAAAGAATTAATCAGTTCCCAAAACAATGACTTGGCAGGCCCCAGAAAACAAAGGGCAGATAGGGTAAGGTCCTGTAAAGTCTGGGAATGAGCCAGGCTATTCACTGTACTCTAGAGTATTTGCCTCACTGGACAGATGGCTATGCCTTCATCTAGTGAATGGTTCTATTAACATGCCAACCAGGGCTGCTTTTACCATCACGTTAGAACTCCACAATTCTTGTAGACAAAAACAATGTACACTAAATTAAATACCATTGCACTGAACAGGGATTCACACTGTGCTTATACATGATTAGTCTTATAATCATCCTTCCTTTCAGAGTCTCTCCCAAGCAACTGGATCCCAAATAAGCACACTGTGTTATTAAAACATACATTACAACCTGCCTATTATTACTGAGTAATTTGACAAATGGTATGTCTTAGTATCATGTGTGGACTGTGACTCAGAGCTTCCATATTTCTAGAAAGCCCAATCGTCTCATTTGAACACGTGAGCCAAGTAGACATGTTCTTCCTGAGTATTCTCCACAGCTCGCCTTCAGCCAGTGCCAAATGGCGACAGTCCTGGCCCTCAGAAGCAACATGTCTGACACGGGAGATTAGTTGACTTTCAAATAAGAACCAAGTTGAGGCCCCCTAGTGAAAGGCAAAAACAAAACACACTCGACCTCATACATGTTTCATATACATATTTATATATATTTCATGTACAAAGTTACATTCTGAACCCCAGGGATTCCATAATAGAAATAAATACTGAAATAACTACACTGCTAAGTGAGCTTTTTGCTCATAGAAATGAAGCCTCGGCCTCTAACAGACAGCAAGTGGGACACTAGTACCCATGTTTCAGATTATAAAGGCAAGTAAAAGTCGGGATAAAATGTCTAGGACAAAAAACAAATTTAGAACATAAATGGTTAAAATATATTCAAATATTAATGTATGACAAAATTAATAAAAATTAATAATTATTTTAAGAGAAAGAAAAAAAGACATTTAGTGTTACAATATAGCATAACCCTGTTAGAAAAGCTTGTAGGATTTCCACATTTAATTCTCTTCCTCCTTTTCCCATGTTACAAACTGGGACTAATGAGTCCCTTTCTCAACATGATCAGTTAAGAAGAGCCCTAAGTCTGGTTGAGTCCTTTGGTAACCATCATAATACTCACAAGGAAATAAATATTCAGTTCCACAGCATTTGCAAGACACACATTCTTTAGAACAGTTAATATTATGAGACATTTTTTGTTTCGTTTTTTTTTTTTTTTTTTTTACTAAGGCAGCCTATGTTAAAGGGTCTATTCTCAAATACAGGAAGATCTCTACAAGAACGAACAACACAGCAGCTGAGAGACTGCGTTTTAACCTCTTCTATGCAATGCACTTAACCTGAAAAGTTATGTGCTACATATTTTGTGCTCAAAATATTTTATATTCTCAACCAGCTGTAGCTATTAAGAGATTCATTCCTATTTTAAAAATTTAGATCCACATGAGTTAGAGAAAACACTCTCAAAACTGAGTTCGTAGAGAACATTCTCCTTCTGCCTCATAGGGATTTTAATCTGCATTTACAGTAAGTATTGGGTTGACACATATGATATTGCCTTTTTTGTAGATCAGCAATAGTCAAATATTGGCAATTTCGTATGGGTCAGCCTCAGACATAACCCAAGTGTAACAAAACGAGAATCCTTGGGTATCCCTTCTTCCTTCCTATAAGAGTAAAAATTTTTTTACACAGAGATACCGACCCTAGGTAGTCAAGCCTCTTCTCTGCCCCTGACATGGTAGCTCCAGGCAGTTTACACCCCCTTTGCTGCTTGCAAAAGCTTACATTTTGGCATCTTCCCCCAAAGGCTACCACCTTGACCAAGGTAAACAATACAAGAATATAAACCCGTTCTTGGGGGTGAGGGGGTGCTGAAGCAATATGAAGGAAACATTTAACTGAAATGACAAACACAAGTACAAGCTGTTAAAACTGTACAGGTGTTTTAATCCCTTCCGGTCCCTGAAACGATATAACAGGGCCACAGATACTCTGACATCTTTAGATAAAATAACTACACACCTATATCCCTTAAATTAAAGCCAGTAGGTTTAAAAAGAACAATTACAACAATTGTAATGTGTTTGCATTTTTCATCTTTAACTCCTCATTTCCCAAATTACATTCGGTCATACAAACATGTAAAAGGTGAAACAACAGCAAGTGGGTCTGACTCTGGGATGTTTACTTCTTGGGATTAGAATTCCCAAACACTTTGGTGTCTCTCTCTTGTGAACTTATACAACATTTTGAATACATGTTTAATAATGCTTTTTAAGGTACTGCCAAAAATGCCTGTGACTTAAAATAAAAACACAGCAAACGAGCTATGGAAAAGTGGTCTAAGTTTTGGTGCCCTGAAGAAAAATGACTAAGTAGCTGTAGCAAAAAAAGTATCTTTTCAACGCAGCTTTCACCAAAAGAGTTTTTTCTCCTAGCCATTTCAAGTGGCCATAGTTTTATTGTGTACACAATGTGCTTATAGACACATGTGGCCAAATGGAACCAAAGGCCTCCTCCAGCTCATTAAATCCCATGTATTTTCTAGCCTAAGCATGTATATGAACAAAAGTCACTGATGGACTTTTTACAAATATCTTTGCATGACAGTCCAGAAAAACAATCCCTGGTACTTAAGAATGCTTAGGCAATTTGTTTTCTTTCTTTTTTTGAAGTAATCTTTCTGATGATTAGGGGGAGGGGCTTTATTTTATAGGTTTCTGTTTAAAAAAATAGCACTTAAATTTATATTTAGCTTTGCTTAAAGTAAGGGATAAGAAATGGTAAATCACACATTTGCAAGAAGCTTGAGAGGGAAAAAATTGCAGCATTGTGTTTTTAAAAACTTATTAAACAAGAAAATCAGTTAAAACTAGATTCTAATCTATTTTTTAAATGGGCATTGTGAGTAAAAAGATGTAATGTCAGGCTTTACTTTATCTTTGTTTTTATCCCTTAAAAAGTTTTCCCTTTTGAAGATGGCATTTTAATCTCAAAAGGACACAAAAGCTTAAATGTGTTATCTACATACAAAATACCAAGCACTAGCTGTTCTATAGTTTTATACAGAACAGAAAAAATACCTTTTCTAGTCATTTCCCTCATTCAGGTGGTTAGGCTGGGCTCCATCACCACTACATCTTTACTTACTCTTATTAACAGGTAAGAACAGTGCAGAAACAGCTGGTGACCAGGTGAATTTTCACATGGAAAAAAACTCAACCAGCTACCTCTATCCTCTGGCATGAGGAATACGAAACACAATTTCCTTTTTAAAAATCCTCCCAGTGCTGAGGAGGAACTTCTAAGCTTTATAAATAATAAACTTTCCAGACATGTCAGTATGAAAATGAGTCTAGTCTCAAGGAAAAAAAAAAAAAAAAAATTCAGAGAAGCAGGCCTCATAGACTTTCGAGCTCTAGTAAGTCAGAAACAGGAAACTTTTATTTAAATAGTGTCGTCTTAATTTCTTTAATATAAAACCCCCCCAAATCTGATGAAAACAAAGTTTTATATACGATATAAACAAGATTTGTCAGATTTGAAAGTGAAAGGTAACGTCATTTAGTTAGCTTTTAGCTCTCTCAAGACATCTAGGTAAATCCTGATAAACCATCTGATATTAGTTTGCGTCAGTTTCCTAATACACTGGGGAAAACTTTGCTATTGTACTTAGTGGTACAGTTTAATTCATCAAGTGTTTTCCATTAATTTCATTATTAGTGACAGCTAAAAAGTGGCCCCATCAAACGAAGTGAGTGACATTAGACCATGGCAGAGTAAGCCACATCTGGATTGCTTTCTGTAGTTCACCAGTTTGCAGCGAGTAAACATTCTTTGATTTGTTCATAACATACTGAAACTGCCTATAACACTGGTGCAGTAAAGCAGCTAGCTCCTGTATTGTTATGGTGGGACAGATTTTGTTAACAGGGAAAAAATGCTCACACATCATGTGGTGAAACTTATTTCACAAAAAGAGCATTAAATAAAGGGGAAAAGGGAAAAATAAACCATGCAGAAGAGACGGCTTCCCCACATTCATTTGTTTCCTACAGGCTCACTCACTGCCATACATCACTTGCCACACTATCAAATGACTCCTTTCCGCTTTGGCGACAGAAGGTTCAAGTGGAAGATCCTCTCCGAGAAGTTCTGATTCTCCACCTTCATCACCTGTGGATGACAAGGAGCCTCAGGTTGAGCATGGAAAATGCAGGCCGACGTGAATCAGACCCAGTGCTCATGTTAGTCCATGAACAGGATGCACAGAACCTATCCGACTGTCATTACAGAGAACACAGTGATGTAAAACTTTTATTTAAAATAAGAGAAATGTCATGAGCTGGAATCTTCACTTTCTGAAAAGGTAAATTCATTTTCCCGACTATGTAGGTCGTCCCCGACTTACGCTGTATCCGAGTTACCTGAACTGTACCTAGGAACCACCTGTTTTCTTTGCACATCTTATTGTTAGTGACATGTACTACACACAATGCTGCAGCACATAACCTGCTGATGTCACCATCCTCAGATGTTCACTCACAGACGCTCGAAGATCGGACTCATAAAGACACTGATAATAAAAGGCAATAATGACGAAAATTTAAGAGTCGTCAGAACAAAACCCTGTTGTAAGTTGGGGACTACTTGTATTTGTAAAAGTGACTTCACTCTACGATACTGGAAGCTCATCCCAATATGTCTGCATACTGAAGTTAACAGTAATGGGAAGCTAAGAAGGCAAAGCTGTCTACTCCTGCACTCATCCAAAATGGACAGTCTCTTCTTGTTTATTTCAGACTAAGAATCAAGACCAGGCAGTACTATAAATGAACAAGCACAGGCATAACCCAAAAAACCCAGTGCCGTCCAGAGCACCTAAATTAACTAAAGCCAAACAGCTCAGGCTTATTATCAGTGATAGAGGTGAAGTCCTCCAGTTGAAGATAACTGAGACAGGCATGTGGAAACCAAAACTGTCTCCCTGCAGTACAAGATGGCAAATTCATCACCCCAATAAACTAGGTGTTTCTTCCAATGATCTTCCAGCTTTGGAAAGGTTATGAATTAACAATGTATGGTAGAGATGAAGAAATGATAGGCCAGATGTTCTTCTAAGAGGTAGCTGAGTTAATTCAACCCTTTCAAGACCCAGTTGTTCTCTCCTTTGACTTTTTTGTTGATACTATGTGTTTTCAACCAATGAAGGCATGCTGGTTAAAAGGCCAATTCAGGATTTTTGTTATGAGTTATGGATTTCGACACCCATTATCTGGGATTACCTATGTCCTAGCGGACACTCAATGATGTAAATCTTGCCATTAAGAGTCAAGGATAAAATCTTGGTTTCAGGGGACATCTAGGTCAATTGGCATAATAAAATCTATTAAGAAAACATTCTGCATCCCACTTTGGTGAGTGGCGTCTGGAGTCTTAAAGGCTAGTACCTGGCCATCTAAGATGCATCAATTGGTGTCACCCACCTTGAGCAAAGGAGAATGAAGAACACCAAAGACACAAAGTAATTATGAGCCCAAGAGACAGAAAGGACCATATGAACCAGAGACTCCATCAGCCGGAGATCAGAAGAACTAGATGGTGCCCGGCTACAACAGATGGCTGCCCTGATAGGGAACACAACAGAGAATCCGACGAGCAGGAGAGCAATGGGATGCAGGCCTTAAATTCTCATTAAAATACCAGACTTAATGGTCTGACTGAGACTAGAAGGACCCCAGAGGTCATGGTCTCCAGACCTTCTGTTAGCCCAAGACTGGAACCATTCCCAAAGCTAACTCTTCAGACAGGATTGGACTGGACTATAAGATAGAAAATGATACTGGTGAGTGAGCTTCTTGGCTCAAGTAGACCCATGAGACTATGTGGGCAGCAGAGGCGGGTGGAAGTTGGCTGAATGGACACAGGGAATACAGGGTGGAGAGAAGGAGTGTGCTGTCTCATCAGGGGGAGAGCAGCTAGGAGTACATAGCAAGGTGTATACAAATTTTTGCATGAGACTGACTTGATTTGTAAACTTTCGCTTAAAAACCCACAAAGCACAATACAAATAAAAAAATTAAAGAGTCAATGATAAAATCAGGTTTGTAAATAATTTCTAAATTCTATTTCTTGAAAATTTGCAATACATGAGGTAAAGCATGAAGGCACCTGGCAGTAACTGCACACACATTTTATTCTAGTTGCCTTTTTCTTATCCTTTTAATTTTTTTATTTGATGAAACTTTTCAAAACATGGTACAATGTATTCTTCCTTACTGCAAAAGCAGTACTTACAGGCTAAATAAATAAAACTAAAGGAATTTGAATCTCCGGAAAATTACCACTGCTATGCATTCTTCATTATAGCCAAAGCAGTACTAATAGCTAAGAAGCAGAAGCAGCTGCCAGAATCCTACAGAACTGCTCACAGCTGTGCACTCCACCTGCTACACGTGGAAGCAATGATTGGACCCTAAGATTGAATGCAAGGTAAGAATAACTTATAGGAGTTCAAATCTCTTGAAAAGTACCTGCAATGCATTATTCCTTATTACAAAGGCATTATTTACCGTGCAGAAGCTAGAAAAGCAGGGAACCAGTAAGTAATGCCTGGAAACAAAGAACGGCATCAAGGAAAAAATGGCCACTATGACTGAATGAAGCTTATTCTTGCAATAAGTACATTCTCACAAGAATATAGTAACTGGGAAACATAATAAGGAGGCTTAGCTCACAGAAATAAAGGCAAACCTGTCAAAATTTTACAAAATCCACACATCCAGGAGGTATCACCCAAGACAATGCTCAATCTACACAAAAATGAGGCTCCAACTCAGGCTTCTTGATTTTCACACATTTCAAAATGCTCCCACCTTGAGGCTAAATGTGTTTAAATAAGCTACCTCCTTTCCAGAGAACTCCAGAGACATAAAAAGTGGGTGGGATACCGTATGTTCCCCAGGTCTTGAAAGGTTAATAAATGAGGTTCTGATTAAAGACACTGGCTTCCAAGGCTCAGCTTTCCTCTCCACAAGCTTGCATCAATTAGTTTTGCTATTACTGAGCTGGGTTATTCTGGCACAACCCAGTGACAACTTGTCTAGTGGGACAGATTCTTCAGCAGAGTCCTAAAAACTTGTATGCCAACGCACAAAGAACTGCCACTGATCTCCTAGAATGCTGTCCTATGCCCCACCTGAATTTCAGCTGGACCAAAGAAAATATTGGTGCTGTTGACTAGAAACAGTGGTAGAGGAAAAAAATCTAAATATTTCCATTTTCTCTGAAGGCCAAACTCTCCCACCTACCCCCTAGTGATCTTTTCACAGCAATCTCAAACTGTGGAAAGGACCATGCTTTAAAAGGCTCAAGACAAAAGCCAATTTCTGAACTAAATTATGATCAGGTGGTTAGAATATAAAAAAATTAAGTGTGGCTCCTAAATTTAAAATTATTACAATGATAATGACAAATTATTTGGCTGAGACAAAAGGTTGTTTGCTTTGTTCTTTGAGCTGTTTTGTTTTGAAGGTTCTATTTACAAAAAAAATTGCCCTGCTCCTAGGGTCTCTACATCCTAGGATTTAAGTTAAACTATTAAAAATATAGGACTGTAAGGATCAACTTCTCACTGCTGAGAAATTATTTAAAAATAATAAAAATCAAACAAAAAAAAAGATCCAAGTATATGCAGTATCGAAATTAGCTTACTTAAAGACAAGTCTATTTTTCAGGTTACATTAACTACAGATACTGCCAAAACTGGTTAAGCAATTTTGTTCTGTTTTTAGGATCGACAATGGAAGGAATTTTTAGTGGAAATGGAAAAACTACACAGACAGTTTATCAGCATACTCCTTGGTATGGTTCCAAGTGCCACATTGCACTCCAAGACAAAGCTCTAAAAATCACCCCAGCCAAATGGAGTTTTCTCCAGCCCAGCCAAACGGAGAATTTCTTTCTATAAAGGAATTCCATACCAACAGTCAATTTAAAACATGCTGAAATGACTCCATTCCTGCTGTCATCACCAGAATTAATTTCTAAATTTAACATTTAACTCTCCCCTTAAAAATGTGTCAATAAGCCCTGTGCATCAGTGTATACTAATCACATGTGGCACACTATCATTTATATGACCCTAAATTTTATACCCTAGTCTTACAGAATGCATACCTAAAATAAGTATTTGTCACCGATCAACAGTATTATTATATTTTTGAAAACCATTTAGTGCCTTAAGTTTAGGGACATCTTAAATCACTGGGATTTTAGATAGTCCACGGGGTCCCTTTATTTATAGCAAATAAATAAATTTACACCTGCACAGTGCTTTACAGTTTGCAAAGAATTGCAGTCATAACAATCAATTCTTCCTGTTTTCTTTGTACCTCTCTGATGGTTCCTTTTCAGATCCTTTCATAAATTCTGACGAGTCTTTAAATGGAGCATTAATTCGGGGTTCTATCCTAGAATCTTATCTTTCAGCTCCTACATACCTTCCTGGGGTGAACTCCAACGCACATGGCTTTTACTACTTCTGCATGCCGACAGCCCCAAAATCCCTCCAGAGATCTTCCATCTAGATAATACCCATGCTCTTCAAAGTCTATACCTCCAAGGCTGAATTTCTCTTTTTCTCCCCCCAGATTTGCTTCTTCTCTTCTGGTAGTCCTTACCTCTGGGTGAACGGTCATCCAGGACTTGGGAATCAACCTAGGTCTCTCCTTTTCCCACATACTATTAGTTACCAATTCCCCACCATATTTCTTATCTATTCCCACTGTCTTACTTAGGTATTCACTTCCTCCTAATTCATCTCCCTATCTCTAGCCTGCACCTCCAATTCATCTTCTACACAAATCCAATCATATTGTTCCTGTACTTAAAGTCCCTTTTCCTTGGTGGATTCATACCTAAAATAAGTACGTGTCACTGATCTACCTGTAAAAAGCACAAACTCCTTAATTTGGTATATAAGGCCTTCCATAAGCTAGCCCCTCCCTCCTTCTTTAGATTTATCTCTGGTCATACTTGTACTTTCTTTTACCCCAGGCTCCTGTCATTTAAAAATAGTTTTTCTTCAGTTAAGATGGTTTCACATCTCTAAGACTCTGGTTGAGCTATTCTCTTACCTTGGAATGTTAACCCCCAGTCCTCCTCATCCCATTTCCCAACCCAATTCTTTAGACTAACCTATTCAGCGTTGAGTCACTTCAAGCATCATCGCTTGACTTCCTTCTCTCCTTACCCCTGGAAGAACTGAACCACTCCCCGTCAGTGCATCTGTAATACCTTAATTTAGTAACATGTCTCTATCTCTGCACTGTTTTATTATCTCTGTTTTGCAGCTGAAGATGAGGTTCTGAGAGGTGGAATGATTTGCCCAAGGCCTTCCGACTCTAAACCTTATGCTTTTTACACACACCTCAACACATGACCACACCCTGCTATTTTCTAATGTTCTTTCAAATGGAAAAACACTGTGGTATAAAAAGAAATACCAAGTCCTATCTCAAATAAAGAATTCAAAGAGATCCTCTTAGAAATCAGTCATCAGAGTAGTTTCTTGTTTACCATGGGTAAAAATTCAAGTCACAGAACACACAGGGGCCCGAGCTCTCAGAACCAAGCACCAACCCTGAGAAGTCACTGTGGCCCTCTCCTCCACTGAGGGCCTGAGCTCCCAGAACCAAGGACTCACCCTGAGAAGTCACTGTGGCCCTCTCCTCCACTGAGGGCCTGAGCTCCCAGGACTAAGCGCTCACCCGTGCGGAAGTCACTGTGGCCCTCTCCTCCACTGAGGGCCTGAGCTCCAGAACCAAGCACTCACTCATGTGGAAGTCAATGTGGCCCTCTCCTTCACAGAGGACCTAAGCCCCCAGGACCAAGCACTCACCCCTGTGGAAGTCAGTGTGGCCTCTCCTCCACTGATGACCAGCACAGACTTCAAGGGCATCTCCCAGGACCAAGGACTCACCCATGCGGAAGTCAATGTAGCCCTCTCCTCCACTGATGACCAGCATAGACTTCAAGGGCGTCTGGCTGCCAGGCTCCTGTGCTGATGGACCTGCTTTGTCAGCTGCTAGATCGGTGCCACTACTGCCACTTTGTGGGCTGATGACTTGACCTATTATATACAGGAACAGAAGTGAATATTATATATCACAGATGGGGGCGGGGGAGACTGTCTTCTTTTTTTTTTTTTTAGAGTATTTTCAGAGAGTTGAACAAATAAAGTAAGCATATTTAATAAAAGTATACCTTATTTTTAATTTAGTCTATGCAAATAAAATTACTGATGAATTACCATTTGTTCTAAAGTTTAACTTCTAAGGTAGAGCTCTTAAGAATGAAAAGGTAGAATCCAACTATTGGTCTCTTTCCATCCAGAGCAAAGTAGAGTGAAGAAAACCAAAGGCTCAAGGAAACAATTAGTCCAAGGGACTAATGGACCACAGGAACCACAGCCTCCACCAACCTGAGACCAGAACAACTAGATGATGTCTGGCTCCCACTACCTACCGCTCTGACCAGGATCACGATAGATGGTCCCGGCTAGAGTGGGGGGAAAAAAAGGTAGAACAAAATTCAAATTCATAAAAAAGAACAGATCCACTGGTCTGGCAAGAGACTGGAGGAACCCTCCGAGACTATGGCCCTTGAACACCCTTCTAACTTGGAACTGAAGCCCTTCCCGGGGATCACCTTTTACCAAATGATAGACAGGCCTACAAATAAACAATAACCCATGAGGAAAGCGCTCCTTAGAACAATCATCTACATGAGACCAAAATGACAACGTATGCCCCAAAGCACAAATGAGAAGGCAAGGAGGGGCAGGAAAACCAGAGGAATGGAAATGGGGAACTCAGGGTGGTAACGGGGAGAGTGCTGACACACTGCGGGGAGTGCAGCCTACGTCATGGAACAATTTGTGTATAAACTGTTGAATGGGAAACTAATTTGCTCTGTAAACGTTCACCTAAAGCACAATTAAAAAGAAAAAAAGGAATGATGAAAAGGTAGAAAAGAGAAATATCATTGCCACTACAATCTCTAAAGCATTCCTTTCCCAGAGCTTTGACTGGATTTTTGTTTGTTTTTGCCAGAATTTGCTTTCCTTTGGTCAAACTACAAAGAATACCTCCAGGAGATAGCAGGATACAGTCCTGTGATGCAATAAGCTTAATAAAAATTAATTTATGTTGAAAGTGGAAAGAACAGTTTGATTTATCCTTACACGACTTCACTCATACATTCCTCAATTATACTTTGGAAGACATCAAGCCTGTTAAGTATAAATCTAGAGTGAAACTGGCAACAGAGTTTTCTGCTGTGAGGCCGATGGCCATAGGGACTAAACCATTCAGGTGGGCCTCGTTACGTCACTGTGCTCTCCCTCTGTGAGGGAACTAACCAGTCTACTAGTCTGCTAATAGAAGTTCTCTCTAGCAGGCTGCGCAGAGACACAAGAAGGTTCACTGAAATGCTGTTTTTAATAGCGGGGGAAAAACCTAGAGCTTCATCAACAGGACAAGGGATAAATTGTAGCCATGTATTCAGGCATTATAATACCATAGTTAAGAATGAACTAGGTATTTATGTCTAAAGGTTAATAAATCAAAAATGAGAAGAATACATATGCTTCATAAGAACATCTAAATAAAGTTAAAAAACAAAAAAATAAACAATATATTGTTTATAGCTATATTTAAATGTAGCAAAAATACAAAAAACACGGGCACAAGGGTACATATCAGCTTCAGGAGAGGGGGTACCAGTGAAGAGAAAAAAAGGAAGGGAGTGAGAGAGAGATAAAGGGGACTCTGTGACATTTTATTTCTTTAAAAAGGAAAAGAAAGTACCGTTACCAGCAATTCCATTTGTAGGACTTTATCCTAAGGAAGTAACTGTATAGATATACAGGATGTATGTTTCAGGAAGCTCATTACCATGTTCTTAAGGATACCGAATAATTGGTTAGAGTACTCTGTGCCAGCTCCTGTGCTATATATACATTTAATCATTTCATCTCTGGAACACTTTCGGGAAACTGAGACACTACCATGTTCAAAGTCACACAGCTAGTTAAAGTAGTAAAGCCAGATCCGAACTCTAACTACTTCTAAAACATGGGTCCT
The DNA here is from genome assembly GCF_024166365.1 of Elephas maximus indicus. Classification (NCBI taxonomy): domain Eukaryota; kingdom Metazoa; phylum Chordata; class Mammalia; order Proboscidea; family Elephantidae; genus Elephas; species Elephas maximus. Next base: position 42,781,938 of record NC_064837.1, on the reverse strand, counting down.
GTTTACACGCTCAGTAATATCACTTTAGCATTCTCGAAGGGCAGAACATTTATCATTGGACATCACTACTACCACCTTTCATCTGGAGGGTGCTCTGTAGTCTCCAAAGCACCTTGAATAATTTTCACAACAAATGAGGTAGGCAGAGCAGACAGTCACATCCATTTAGGAAATGGGGAAACGAGCCTCGAGGTTAAGTGACTTGCTCAAGACAACAAGGCAGTGACTGGCAGAGACAGAGGTCCCAGACCCCGAGGCTCCTAGTCCACTGCTCCTTACCACAGCACTGCTAAAGGCACCAGACCACACTCTCCACCTCTTCCTACACACAGCTTTGCTGATATGGGCTTCCTTCTGCCAATTTCCTTCATCAGGCCAAACCATTTTAGGTATTCTGCTGTGACAAAATAACAGCATTGCTTTCAAAAGTAAGCAAGCCTCTTAAATAAAAATCAAACATTGGGGAGGAGATTCCAAAATAACTTTACTCAAAATAACATTCATTCGCTAAAGTACTTTATTCATACCTCCATTATAGGACTTGCTTCATGTATTATTTTGGAATTATCTATAATTCCGGTACTCAGCATAGAGCAGATAACTGTGGAGTGGAACCAAGGAGGACAGAATACGGACAATTACATGGAACTTCTCAAACTCACCTGGGACTGCCACAAAGAATTTCACAGCATCCCGGTGCCCATGGAAGCAGAGCTGTGCATGAGCCATTGAACAATAGGGTATAAACGTCCCTGGAGTCACTTTATCACTGTTTTCGTCACCATATACACGGATTACACTTCCAGGACGATTGCCTGGTGCTCCTGAGGTTTTATTCGCTGCAACAGAAAAACCAAACACCAAATATTTTTCCCTAGAAAATAGTAATGATGCAAGAGGTTACTGGTTAATCCTTATGATATTATCTAAAAGCTACAGGCAGTTGAGATAAATAAAATAAGGGCAGCAATGCCAATTCAAGACAAAGCTGGAAAAAAAGAGATATAGCATGCTAGTTATTTTAAGTACCTCAGTAAATGGAGTAGGGGATTTTGCCAGTCTAGCAATAACTAAGTTTACTTTTTAAATCATCTATTAAATTAAAAAAAATGATTTTAGCTAACAAAAGAAAAAAAAAGATTTATCTGTTTTATTTTGTTTTAATCCCCATTTTAGAAAAGTAACCAACTACATAGTACAAAGTAGATGGGTGTATCTTTTAAAATAAAATCTTCATTTATAGTTTATTGTTGTTGTTAGTTGCGGTAGCATCGATTCTGACTTCTGATTTTTCTCCTCTATGGGTAAGGAGCCCTGGTGGCACAGCGGTTAAGCACTTGGCTGCTAACCCAAAGGTCAGCAGTTTGAACCCCCCAGCCACTCCTTGAGAGAAAGGTGTGGCGGTCTGCTCCCACAAAGATGACAGCCTTGGAAACCGTATGGGGCAGTTCTATTCTGTCTTACAGGGCTGCTATGAGTCTGACTCGACTCGACGACAACAGGTTACGATAAGAATATTTCTCTCGAGAGGGGTAGAAAAAAGTGCTTAAAAAAATTCAGCCACTACAATAAAGTAGCTTTTATTTACATCAGACTGACAGTTTGTTGGATTGTTTTAGAATGACCAGACTCACAAAACATCCCCATTCCATGGGCCAGTATGTGAATGAAAGAAACACGATCTGTAACAAGAGTCAACAATGTAGATTAATGACAGTTTTAAGAAATGTTTCATGTTTTTATTGGAAGGAAAAGTCTAAAGGAAAGTTCAGCTGCAACAAAAGATAAACAGACTAAGCTGCTGAGCAGTTTGGTGGCCATGTTATAAACATTAAAAAAAAAACAAAAACCTGCCGCAATGCAGTGACTGCAAGTGGACGACATTTAGAAACATTCAAGAAAGTATTGTAGAAGTGGGAACAGCCTCACAGTGGCTATAAGAAGCCGGGGAGAAGAGTTTGGTTCAGGATGTGCACTTACCCCTCAGCCCCAGTAAACGTCCCTGGTGGAGGATTACGGCTAAAGTGAGAAAGGAGGAAAGGGGACATGGAGAGGTGCATGACAGGGAGGAGAATTACTGTGCGCCACCACTCTCAGCGTCTTCTATCTGGTAACTTGCTGTTCAAACCTCCTAACTAAATTAACAAAATCCAACTTGGCATAATACCAAGAACCACATAAAGTTCCGGCCAAAGCCTCTATCAAATTCTCTGCTTAAAAAAGACAATTTGATTACTATGACTTTGGTTTTCTTAATTATAAAACGATTTTAGTGAATCTGAAACAAAATACTGAGAACTTAACGGGGGGCATTTCTTAAATGCTAATATTCCCCCTTTTCCTCCCCTTTTTAAAAACCCTATTCAAATAACTATGCTAAAATGGAACTCTCTGAAGGGTCCTGGAATCTTTTAGGATATAAGAAATGGTCTAAAAGTGTAGATTCATATGTAATTGCAGAAAAGACAGTTGCTATTCAGAACCTGGGTTCTTTAAAGGCTCCCTCCCTTCTTCCCCTGAAAAAAGGTAGAGAGATTATGAGGTGTGTGTTTATTAACTTATTTTACGGACTTAAGGCTCTTGTTTTCAAACCATTCCCTGTCCATGAATTTTGCAACACAAAAACACTTATTTAATGGATGATCAGTGTAATCCAACACAGTATGAGAAACATACAATGCACATTTTGTTCCCAACAATAATAAATCACATTCTTTTCAAAGAGATCATAGAGGGTTTGTCTCCAGCATGAGGAATGGCTTGCTGACCTCCTGAGAAACTTCTCCCACAATTTTTTTTAAACCTCAAATACGCCAAACAGAATATCATAAAAACTGTCTGCCAGAGAGATATGAAAAACTAAGATGAATGTTAGGTAGTATCTAACATTTCAGGAATAAAGCTGAAAGAAAAATGGATTTTGACCTTTATTTCAATGAGATATGACTATGATTCCTGAATTGAGAAAAAGGAATTCTTTCACAATGAAAAACCTTTTAATATGAATATTGGTCCTAACACATGGAAAATGTTATTCCCTTAGAGTTTATAAGTTTCAAAGGAAGAGTGAGGGAACAATAGTTAGATCTTTGCCACCAGTTTGATTTTCTGAGTTACCACCAATTTGCCAATACCTAAACAGTTCCCCCAGCTTGAATTCTGTACATAACTATTCCCTACAACTCTCCAATTTGCACTGTGATGGTTATCTAAAAATATACTTACTTTCTGTCAATGGGATGGAGATAATGACACCATTTCCTGTCCCCACCCACAAACGATTACAAGACACCATAAGAGCTGTGATCCTCACAAAAGAGAAGCCCAGTTTTCCAGTACCTAAACAGGAAGTGGGGGGGGGGAAGAACATTTTAGATGTTTTAGATTCCAAGTCCCTCAGGGTAGCTGAATTAATACAACAGAAAAGAAATGTGACCAAAGCTAGCTGGATGTTTTCTGCAGGTGCACATCAAAGCAAACTCTTATTTGGCTTTATTACCTATCTGATAATACAGGGTTAATAGAAAAAGAAAATTCTAGAAGAAGCTGGCATTATATTATCAATCAGGAGCAGGGTACTGCTGATCAGGAAACACGACATAGGATTTAATTAGGAAGTTGCAAAACCAAACCACATCAAACAAAAACACAAAACCAAACACACACACACACACACACACACAAAGAGTTTAGTAGATTAGGGAATCAAATGTCCTTTGGTTTTATAAGCTGCTAAAGAGTTCTGGTTTGCCTTATGTTTCTTTGCATAGAAAAAACAATCTTTGATAACAAAACCTACATTCTTTCCTTGTTTATATATTTAGGTTCTGAAGCAGCTTTAGAAATTTTAGGATACCATACACATATAATTTAGAGAGAATAGATACACTTTTGTATTTAAAGGGAATTTTTACAATTGATCTTATTTTCTGGGATTTTATAACATCTTATTTTCTGGAATTTGGAAAGCAAAATGATTAAACAGGTAATATATAATAAGATGAACATGATTAGTCACTCACAAATTCTATTTACAAGAACTGGGGGTATGATCACAGAATCACAGTGCGAGAAGGAGTCTTAATTTACTCAGTCTAATCTAGAGATCTTTACCTATGGTCAGTGTACTCCTTAAATTAATCCGTGTTTATGTTATATACATGCCTGCTTCTAGGGAGAGAATCCACAGCTATCATCAGGTTCTCTGGGGGCAGTGACCCTAAAAAGGTTAAAAACCAGCGGCCCAGTTCAATCTCTCTCATTAAAGAGACATTCCTAATAGTCTACGGCACTGTGGTGCTGAAGACACAGCAGGGAACAAGACAGAGATGGTTCCTGCCCTTCATGGGCCTTAAGGTCTGTGGGGGAGAGAGTCATTAAATAAGAATCACATAATACCCATGCAATCACAATAATGGTAAGTCTATAAAGAAAAAGGATTCAAGAAACCAAATCCAACTTAAAGATCAGGTAAGGTCTCTCTCTCCTGCATGTGACATGTAGGCTGGGACCTGAAATCTAAGTAGAAAGGGACCAAGAAGAAGAACCTCCCAGGCAGAGAGTACAGCACATGTGAAGGCCCTGGGATGAAAGGAACCTACTGAACTGTGGGTCAGTGTAAGTAGAAGACAGTGAGCGAAAAGAAGAGTGGGCGAGACCATGTAAAGTCTTCTGGCCAAGTGACAAAATGTGAGCCTCACCTAAGGGCAAGAGCGGAAAAGTGTTAAGGTGGTATCTGCACATGACTTACTATGCAAAAACGGATTAGAGTGGAAACAGCGAGACCAGTTAGAAGACTCTTGTAGTCATGCAGGGGGAAAGGATGGTGGCCTTGCCTAGGGTGATAGCAGTAGAGATAAAGAAGTAATTGACTTAAGATATTTTTGGAGGTAGACTTGACAGTTCCTGGTGAAGGATTAAATGTGGGGAATAAGAGGGGGGTCATCAATGTCCCTGGGTTTCTGTCAAGAACCACAGGGTAGATGGAGCATCTGCCCGAACATTCTCCACAACAGTGTTCACTCATTCATTGGTTCTACACAGACATTATGGACCATTTAAAAATGAAACATTCCCTTTGAATGGCAAAGATAAAGTATTTTGGAAGCTTACCTAACATTTTGCTTACATAAGGCTCAATGTCCACATCCTGTAGGTGTTGGTAAGTGTGTGCATGATAGAGACGGAGTGTGGAATCCAAACGAATGGAGACCCATACGCCATCACCCACCCATGCAAGCTGCCGCACTTGGCTCTCCTTCCTGGGGTGTGCATCAAATGATTTCTAGGAAAGATTATTCAATCACAAAGTTACTTTTGTTACATAAGAGTTCGTATTTAAAAACTGGTGATTTGCACAATAATTTAGCAGACCATATATTAGTGAAAAGAAGCACATTAAAAGAGGCATTTAAATACTGTCTACTAAACATGATCACTCATACACACAAATCACTTTCATTCTAGACTGCGAAACAAGATGAAGAACAAAGAATCAACGGCTGCTAGACTTCAGCTCTCTACAGGATATCAACTTATGAAAGCCATACCGACACACCCATACCATGCAACAGTATTCAACAGCTAGATAGACTGAGATTCATTTCAGAATTGCGTATTGTGGCAGAGCAATACATGAGGTAGGGTCCTATTTCTAATTAAACAAAAAGGAACCTACATCTCACTCTCTTCCTCTCTGTGCATGCATGTATGTAAATAAAGAGTACACTTGAAAAATACAGGCAAAATGGTTAACTTTGGAAAGAAATGAGATTTGGGACAGTGGGAGAAGGTAAACTTTCACCTTAAAATTTTCATGCTGTTTGTCGTTTCTTTTTTCAAAAAACAATTAGAATGAATTCATGTATTGTGGCAAAAATTTTTTTTAAGAAAGCAATGCTGAGAGGTTTTTGTTTTTACAACAAATTCCTGCTACAATGTTATTTTCAGCCTGTGATAGATGTGGATTTGTCTGGATACACATGGGGTGAGGGGAGACTTGGCAATCTTCTTCCCAACCAATTAATACATATAATTAAACATATCAAGAATCACGTATTCAAATAATACACATATGCATCTATGTACACAGACACATTTAAATATTCACATGTGCATCCCTCCTTCCTTTTTTAAAAAATAACCACTTCCCCACTCTCTTACAGTGTTCAGGCAATACAAATGCAACCAGCACAGAAAGCACGAGTTAACTTGCCTCTATTTTCATGGCCTTTGGCTGGACCACATAGATTTTGTTCCGATAGCCACACCAGACTTTGTCATGTACCACAGTCATGCAGCGGATAGAATGGTGAGGCCGTCCAAGGTCTAAAAGGTGATAGTTTGACAAATCCCACTGTCCGTCTTTAAAATAAGAAATAGGATAGTAGTTAGTACATACGGTCTTTTACTCAGGTGTGACACAAGAAACATTCTAACTTGAGTGTATCTATTGATGAAATGCCCCAAAACCATGTATTCAGTATGTCTTTCATTTGCAGAGACTGGGTTCTTACCCTATAAACTGCAAAGGCCAGGGCACATCTGATCCAAACCTCAAAGGTTACCTGATCCAAACCAGCACCTAATACGTAAGACTCCCCCCTTTAAAACATGCTCTCGACAGTGTGATATGGTAAGTCAGTTATGAATTATCTGTTTATAACAGTACTTTTAGGATTAGATTGGATTTAAGGTTATTTTGGGGATAATATCTCTCATTTACTTGCATTCTGGTGTAATTTCTTGGGTAGAAGTCAAGGGCAACTCATTGCTAACAGTTCAGGAATTGCATGTAATATATTTTTAATGATGAAAGAAAAACAAATGAAAATCAACCACGAGAAGCTTGCTTTGCTTTGTTAGTTTTGCCTGAACAAATTTCAGTGAAAGCAGCTGCTCCATTTCCAGAAGCTATAATTGTCTAAAAAAATATTCTCCATACCTAGGTAAAGTCTGCCTCCCTGGATGTAATCAGTCATTTGGTCTGTAGTTTTGCCCACTGGAACCACAAAGAATAAACCCAATCCCATTTATTTGTTATAGCCCTATGTCTTCTCTTTTCAAAATCATGCACCCTCAGCATGTGTTTTGGGTATAACACAGTTTATAGTTATCTCATACTAATCTACTTTGTCAATGTCCATTTAATATGTTGTCTATCTAGCAGAACAGAGTAGGGCTGTCACTGTATACTTTATTTCTGTGAGACTTAAGAAATTCACTAACTCATACTGAGCTGGTAGTCAATCTTTAGGTGATTCTCATTGTTTAGACATGTCTTCCCCATCTTACTCTTCTAAACCCAAATGTTTACCCTTATTAAATACATTGTGTTGTATTCTGTCAATATCATTTATAATCACATTTTCTCTAGGCTCTTTCACTTATTAGCTGAGTGACCATAACAAGTGACTAAAAAGTTTTGTGCCTCAGTTTCCTCATTTATAAAATGAGGATGACGACAGAATCTACCTCATAAGTTGTTATGAGGATTATACACAGATAAAGTCTGTCAAGGGCCCACACATGATAGAACAGAGCCCTCTCACGCCTTGATGATACAAAGCTATTACCCAGCAAGTTCTAGGTACCAGTTACAAAGGCCCGAAGTATCATCTACCCCATCCTTCTCCAAGCCCAGAAGGATATAAGGCTTTGTAAAAAGCCTTGCTAAAATCCAAATTCAGTGTGTCTATGTTTTTATAACATTTCCCTGATCTACTACTCTAGTATATAGGAAGTGAAGTATTGTTTTTGGTTGATACATGTACCAAAGAGTTATGAAGTTATATGTTAAACTCTCTTAAATTCAGTCAAGGCAGGTTTTCTGACACAAGCACCCCTTCGTCTGTAGATGGCAGAAACACTCGTTTTAAGGGGAGGACCATAAATGAGGTGACATGCAAATGATTAAACCTTACTCAATTAAAAATTCTTTAAAATTTTTTTCCAAATGGAAGTCAGTATGCAGATTATTTTTCAAACATAAGAAAAAGAGAAAAAAATCCTCACCAATTTCTCCTGAGTAAGGATATGAATGAAAACCAAATGCCTCCATATTACATTATGTAAGAATACCATGAAATGCAAAGCTCCTTACTTATTTCGATAAATATGTTTCCACTGAGCTAGACTGTTATCGTATGCCTCTAGGCAGGCATTCATGTATTTACTAATGTCATACATTGTGAATATTCAGTTTAAACTTTAGTCTTTCTCCTAAAAAGTATTATTTCTTTAAAACATAAGAAATCAAGCTGCTTAAAAATCCTTTTTAAAGCAACAAATTAGTGCACATTATATATTCATGACCACTCACCAACCCCTCTGTGAAAGATTGCAAGGGTACCATCAGCTAGTGCCACTAACACAATTCCTTTCACATGTCTGCAAGAAAGGAAAAGGGATTTTAAAACTCTCCATTCAGGAATACAGAAAGAACCATACAGTACTGAACTAATCCAGAGCATCTCAAAGTGCCAATCCATAATAAGTTGAGGAACTCAAATCGGAATGTAAATAAACACACTGCTTCCTTCCAGAAAGTCTTGCCGTGAAAAAAATGTCAGCTGAACTAAATAAATAGTATGCATGGTGACTCAGTGTTTTACTTTCTGGCCCAAGCTCTTTCTGTCTTTGCGGAGTATTGACACAAAGTCTACAGACCAGAGACACACACCTTGAGTGGAACTATACAGTCAACTCTGTGGACTTACAGACAAACTGATTTTTGATAGTCAACCTACAGAAAAGGATTAATAATCAATGCTCCAAATTCACAAAGCATATTCGTAAAATACAAAGAATATCCTAAAACAAATATAAATTAACAGATATTTGTTGTCTCCCTGAAAACTAAAGAACTCACAGTATGGTGAGGAATTAACCTGGCAATTTTCTCTCCGACTTAAAGTTTTCTATTTTACTTTCTGTTCACAGACTTTCATCCTCATTCAGTGTTCTTTAGTTCCATAAAAAGGTTTCAAAATATCTTGATAGCGATTTAGTTAGGAAGTACATATTAGCTTAAAGAGTCTTAAACACTAGTTTACGCCAAATACATGTTTTTAAAAAAGAAGAATTTCTAAAATAAAACTTACACAATACTGAGAATCGAATCTTTAAGTTTAATGGAATGGAGACATTTCCTCCACTGGGCTAAAGATGAATGGACATACAAACTGCAAGAAATAAGTCAAGATTGGTAAGGCATAGAGAACATCCAAGTTGCTGCTTATATCTAATAATGATCACAGAGATCATTCCGGAGAAAAGAAGAGTAATATACAAACTTTAGGAAAAGGTGCTGCTGCTTTTGCACAATTGTCAGAAAACAAAGATGAGAGTAAGGGCAGGCCTAAGGCACAGATGAAGCAAACTGCAACAAGCAGAGATGAAATGCCAGAACTACTGCAATGAATGGCCAGCCAGTTTCAGTTACCCGACACACCAGAGCCCTAGGCTAAAACCCCTTTTTTGAATTACCTTAATTCTCTACTAGGCTGAACTCTTTTTGATGACAGAATGGTTTAGATTGGGGTGTGGCAAACTATAGCCTGCAGGCCAAATCTAGCCCACTACCTGTTTCTAAACCGCCTTCAAGCTAAGAAAAAATTTTAAATTTTTAAATGGCTGAGGAAATAAAAATCAGAACAGGAGTATTTCGTGGCATGTGAAATTTACATGAAATTCAAATGTCAGTGTCCCTAAAGTATTACTGGAACGCAGCAAGTTAACTCATGGTCAATGGTTGCTTTTGCACTACAGTGGCAGACTTGAGTAGCTGTGATGGGATTGTATGGCTAGCAAAGCCTAACATTTTTATTATCTAGCCCTTCATAGAAAAAGGTTGCCAATCCCTCCTTTTATAGACCCTATGGAATAGATGTATTAGTGGCCTTGCTTAACTTGGGAAAGAACAGTTTTGTAGGACTCCCAACGGTACTAGAAAGTGAACAGACTATGTGATTTTAGTTATCATCCCCTGAACTTCAGAGGAGCCCTGGTGGCACAGTTATTAAAGTGTTTGGCTGCTAATCAAAAGGTTGGCAGTTCGAACTCACTAGCTACTCCCTGGGAGAAAGATGTGGTAGTAGGGTTGAATAAACACTATGGCCTTGTAAACCCTAGGGGGCAGGTCTACTCTGTCCTATAGGGTCATCATGAGTTGGAATTGACTCGCTGGCAACAGGTCTGGTTTTTTATTTTGCTCTGGCTTTCCTAATAACTCTACTAAAGTTATATTTGGGATTGGGCCTTCCAGCAGCCAAATACATTAGCTTAGCTCCTGGTATTTCCTGCCTATACTCTAGCCTATATAAATCTTCTTTGCATCATCAACTCTCTTTCTCTGTGCTGTTCAGGATCTTCTATTTCTGGATCACCCAGATTTTAAGGTTTTATTTACCTCCTCTTACAAGAATATTATATAAAGGGACACTCTGTGACAAAGAAACATATGGTTTACCGTTCAGAAGCAATGGAAGTCCAATTTATAAGGCAGTTGCCAACATAACCTCAAAATTTGTGTGTATGTAAAATTTCATTGCACTAATATGTGCTTTGTTTATATTTGTATGTACTACATTCTACTTATCTTCTGATTTCAAATGCAAACGTAAAAGACTAAAGATACTCTAATAATAAAAGTGTTGGCACTTACCAGCCATTCTGAGCCCCAAGCCACATGGTTGGTGAAAGGCTGCTCATTTTTTGGGCCTCCTCTCTCACCAGGTCTTGTTCATTTGGCAATATTGATAGTTGATCTTTATACACATCTGAGTCACTACTAGGAAAAATAAGGCAAAAGGAAAAATATGAGTACGCTTAGCCACAGTTGTCAGAGAGTAAACATTTCTACATTTTAGTAGAGTTAAAAAATAATCAAATGCTAAAATTAATTCTAGAAAAGCCAAACTTAAACGCTCACCTTAAATTCTACCAGAAACAATACAGTAAAACCTGCAAAAGCCAGAACCTGTGTAAGGTGGAAACCTGTCAGAGAAGGAAAACTACAATATTTTCCACTAAAACAAGCAATAGGAAAGTAGTAAGACTGCACCCTGTCAAAGGCGGAAAATAAGGCAGTCCTGTCGAGTTCTGGCTCTCACAGGTTTCATTGTATTGACATATTAGGAGGCCCAAGGTACAGTTAAGGGAGTAAGACATGGTAATGAAATATAGGAGCTAATACCCAAACTAACTTTCAGCTCTAAGAGCAGTCTGAATTTTACTACAGTTTTTGGGAGAAGAGAGAGGAGGAACAGTTTACCTTACATGAGGAATACAAAGGAGGGTGAGATATAAAGAATTTCTAAAATAAGTTTATTAATAAATTGAAACATGCTTAGGTTTTACCCCCAAACCCTCATTCTTTAGGATATCAGGGCACATTTGATAAAAAGATATAATTGGGCTCTAAATTCAAAACAGACAAACCAACCTATTAATTCTAAGAAGATCATTTTATTCTTAAATTACCAATTAAATGTTAATAAACTTTTGGTTGATGTATAAACTAAGAGGAAGAAGATTAAACTGGAAAAAGGGCCTAGTTTAGTGAAGCCCCCATCAGCTTTCTATAAGGCGTATAGGAGGCAGGAAAGAAAATGAAATAATTCCCTAAATGGGCCTTGATTAATCTATGCATTAAGGGAAGAGCTAAAATAAACCATCTTCTAATAAGATGTTTGCATGAGAACAATTTTAAAAGGTCAGTCAAGCCCATATGGAGCACTTAAACAAGGGCCAATTTTATTGTTAACTAGCATGGGAGTGAGAGTAGGCGTGGGGATTAAAATGGCTGAGTTATTCATAGAATAGAAGACGACAAGTACAATAATTCCAAAAAAATTATACCAGAGGAAAAAAATGACCAGGAAGATTTTGACTAATGTACTTTTTAAGTTGGAAGGGATAAAGAAGAAATGGGAAAAAAAAAAAAAGGTCAGAAGAGAATGAAGGGGAGGAAATAAAGGCATTGTGGGAGGGGACAACAGCATCAAGTCTGCCACATCAAAGCCAATTAAAAAGGACATTTTTTTTCACTCCTTGAGGTATTTTGGTTCCCTTTATGTGTGCACTATCTGGTTTCCTAAACTGACCCATTTGTATACCTTGACTGATACACTGGGGAGAGGTCTTCTGGGATTTGAACTCCCAAAGGATCTGTAAAGACATGCTCTGTATACACGCCAGTTTGGGAGATGTCCACGGCATCTTCAGCTGAGCCTGCATTGCCCTCTGTGGCTTCAGTTGCTTCTTCTGCTGTTGGAACATTTTCATCAACCTCGCTATTTTCTGCTTCCGTTTCTACAAAATAAATAAAATATCCTAACTATTCTGAGCTTCAGCTTTTCTCCTCCAGTAGCACCCCCACACAAACCCCTGCTATGGAATTCCACTCCAACTGCCCTCTCCCTCCATCTACCCTCTCCCTCCACACTGTATCGTGAAATCAAGAATTCTTGATTTTATTTAACAGTTGTTACAGCCTCTTCTTTCAAGTTCTTTCATCCTTATTAACTCAAGATCTAAAATAGGCCAATAATGAGGCATCTGGGGAAGCTTCAGATTCTATACAGAAGGCACGAAAGGAGAACAGACATACCCGGTGGTTTTTCTATCACTGGAGAAGCACCATTGGTGCTAGGTGAAGTGGCAGCTCCTGTCACACCTTCTGTGGTACAACCAACCACTGTGATTCCTCCCAATAGACTGTCTGTTTCCGCTGAGCTATTGCTTGTCATGCTTCCACATAAAGACGCTCTGTCTACCTGACCAGACTCTGAAATCTCTTCGCCTGCTGGATAGTCTGTTTCTCGAGCTCCTGAAAAAGAAGACAAACCTTCTTTTAATCTACAAATAAACTCCTATAAATAAACAGCATTTTTTCATAAAAACAACTATTTAAGTTTGAAATGAGAGTGTGCAGGTGAGACAAACAGCTACTGAACATACTGCCAAGGTGGTAGTATTAAGTTTTATTTACACTAACCCTCAAAGAATGGGAAAGTGGCTTAAAAAAATTAAGATATTACTACTATTAATGCAAGTGCAAGTAAACAGCATGGAAATGTAAGAAATAACATTGCTGCTCTTACTATGAGCTCCTTAGTAGCCATATAATGATGTTAAAAACAATGAAATTTAATTATATCTGACAAGAAGCTGTAACAAAAACATTTAGAAATTATCCAAGATTACTATTTGAAACATGTAATATAGTTTTATTCACAAGGGTTAAAAATGAATCACCCAAGTTATATACAGTGCCTTAAGATATTAGTAAGACATTTAAAAATGATGCACTTACAATGTAAAGATAAACATCTTTAATTTTTAAAATTATGCTTTAACATCACATAATATTTAATCCAGAATTTTAGAAGGCCCAAGAGAGGTCTACATAGCCCCTTGATCAATCTACATAGCCCCTTGCCCTCTCAGTCATCTTATCATATGTTTTATTTTCTATACTCTCTGAAAATTTATTGTTTAGTCATTTGTTTCCAGTTGATTTTTGCAAGCAAGGCGCATAACTGTATCTCCAGCAACCAAGCCAGTTCCTGCTAAGAAGGAGGTGTCGAAGGTGGGCAGAGAGGAGCACGGCTCACTCTTACCTGGTACACTTGCAATACACAGAACATGAGAGTTGCAAACAGTGAAACTGTCTAGGATGTTGCCTGGCTGAATGGCATCAATAATGATAACTTTTGTAGCTGAATGAGTGCTGGTACAGATCCAGACTAGGCTGGATAATTCTTCTTGATTTCTTAACTCCTTCTGCTGTTCCTGTGCAGGTGAAGTAAGGAAAATTAAACGTGTAAAAATACATGTATGTACAAATATTCATAAGGCTATTCCACTACAGGAAAAAGAAATACGATTTCAAATTTATTTTTAGATTATTTGGGAGGGTAATGATACAACCTCCTTTCAATAATTAGTAGACTAAAACCTGTCAGTTAAAGCAGATCAGTGATGGAAATGTTCTATAATTTGATTGTGGTGGCAGTTCATAGATACATACATTTCAAAACTCTTTGAGCTGTACCCATTTCAAATGTACACTTTATTGTATGTGAAGTACACCTCAATAAAATTGATTGGGGGGGGTGGAGATAAGCAAAGGCACAGTAATCCCAATTAGAAGTTGGACCCAGAAGTAAGTTTTGGACCAACAAAAGACCAAAGACAAAAGAAGGTAAAGTGTCGGTGCTTGAACTCACCTTAAGTTCCTGATCTAACTTATCCAAACTACTCTGAGATGCACTTCGCTGTTTACTGCCTTCTGTATCCAAAGCAGTGACATCTTTGTAAAACACACTTGCTCCAACAACAGAACCACCATCTCTGGTCTTCCCGCCAGATAAATTGACACCAACAGCACACCATAGCTTTTGGGGCAAAAACAAAGTAGCAAGTCACTTTCACTCTAGAAATGCTTAGAACTTTTCATATTTTCTCACTGTAAGTAACGGTTATAAACAGAAACCAAACTCATTGCTGTCAAGTCAATTCCAACTCATAAGGACTCTACAGGACAGAACAAACCTGTCCTGTAGAGTTTCCAAGGCTGTAAATCCTGACAGAAGCAAAACTACCACATCTTTCTCCAGGGGAACGGCTGGGGGGTCTGCACCACCGACCTTTTGGATAGCAGCCACACGCTGAACTACTGGGCTACAAGGGCTCCTGGCTACTTGTGGTTGTAAATACAGGTCTTTAATATCCAAAACGTCCCACTTCTAAAACTACAAAATGGACAATAACCTCACCCAAATAAGTAGTATTTCAATTTTTTTTTTGGCTTTAGAAAAAAAATCTACCCAGAGTTTAGGAAATGCCACCTTTAACTTCAAAATTAACTTACCTTCATTGATGTATCTTTTTCATCTAGGGGTCTCAGATAGACAGGCACAGGTAAATTTTTCATCTTATTTTCCCCTTGACCATTGGTTACCTATGAAGCAGGGCCAGGGAGAGAAAGAAAAAAGACATATTGGTAAACTCATCAAAAGCAAACTTCTTACAGAACCATTAAAACATGGGTAAGCACTACTGCTGGATATTACTGCTTGAAATCAAATTCAAGTTGGTTTTGTCATTCTTATTTGAAAAATAAGCAGAAAAACCAAGTGGCAATTAGGACTAAACAAGATTCTGTGAGTGCTCAGAAGAGAGGAACTAACGCGCGTGTGTGTGCGTGCGTGCGGGCACATATGCTAAGTCTTTTAGGGGTAAGGAATACACAGCAAACAGGTAAAGTTTCTGAATGCCTTAAGTCAACAGTTTGAAAGGCTCCTTACTGATTTTTTTTTTTTTAATTAAAAATGGCAGACGCTATTTAAAAAAAAAACAAAATCTTCAAATATTAAAAAAATTGTTCTGGTTATAGCAGAGCAGGGCACCTCAAGTTTGATGTACTCGGCCACTTCCCATTGACCCCTCCTCACCTTACAGACTCAGAGGCATCTCATTTGAGCTCTAGGGATCTAGAAAACAGTCAGAGAATCACTACCCTCAACTTGTGTCAAGTCTATGAGATGAACTGGCCTGGGATGTGGATTTGGGTCCCTTCACACTTCATTTCCCACAAGACGCTCTTACCATGTTCACGTATTACCTGCTTGTACTTCTGAGGCAGACTCCAGCCAAAAGCCTGCACTCTACCATCTTCTTTCTGGACATGTGCCTTTACCTGACGGTACTGTTCTCGCTTTTGCTCTCTGCGTGAGGCTAAGCTAGCTTCGCTTCTAAAAGAAAGAGATTTTCTTTTTTAATTCAGTGAACATAACAACAGCTTGATCTCTCCTCTTTCCCTAAAATAGCAAAATTAATCACAAAAAAATTACATGATTTCAAGTTAGTTTATTTCAGACTGCTGCTGCTCTTTAAAAAATGACATACTAAATAAAGCTGGTCGTTTTAACTTTGTGCATAGTGAACGCAGTGCCCAAACTTTAACAAGCTAGCAAGCAGCCCATTAAATTAAGCTGAATCATCAGCCATCAAATTTCTATCAAGTTTCAGGTTTGGTCATATGAAAGAACAATTCTTAAATATTTTTGGCTCCTTAATTTTGTTCATTCAATAAATATTTACTGAGAATTTTCTAATGCCAGGGAATGTATTAGAAGTGAGTAAAGATCAGTAAAAAGAATGTTCTTGGAAAGATAAGTTCTAGATTCTATTAACTTATTTCGGAAGACAAAAATGCAAATAGACTTAGTAAGCTTTAGAGCTAGCTATAAAGTAAAACATTATGAAAATGATTCTGAAATAATCTGTATTTCGGTCATTTAAATTTTTGTGAAGTGAATTGCTATTTACACAATAGCTCACAAATCTACCTGTGTGTCAGATACTTTATAGATACTGCATAATTTTTGAGATGGAAACCCTGGTGGCGTAGTGGTTAGGTGCTACAGCTGCTAACTTAAAGGCTGGCAGTTTGAATCCACCAGGCGCTCCTTGGAAGCTCTACAGGGCAGTTCTACTCTGTCCTATAGGGTCGCTATGAGTCGGAATTGATTCAACGGCCATGGGCTTTTTAAATTTTTGAGATAAGTTATCGTACCCATCTTACTGGCAGAGAAACGGGCTCCGAGAGGTTAATTTGCTCAAGTTTACGCACCTAATGAGTACCGGAGTCAGGACAGAAAACCAAGTCTCTCTGACACCAAAGGAAATGTTCAGGCATTTAAGACAAAGGCTTAATAGACCTTTTACATCTCTACTAATACTTATTAACGTCATACCAGCAGAATTTAGACATTTAAAAAAACTCCTTACGAAAATTATGAAATGTAATTTTCACAAAAGGTGTTGAGTACAAGTAATTTACTTAAAGGTAGCCAAGTTAAAGAAATAGTTTCTAAATAGATTTATTCGAATGCTCATAGCTGATCTGACAGGGGCAAGGCTGCTGTGAACCATTAACTTATTTAGGGCATAAGCCCTCATCTGGCAAATACTTACTCTTCACTAAGAAAATCAAAGGCTTTGGACTTATCCCCTGGGAGCTGAGACAAGGTGCTGCTTCTTTTCTTGACAGAAGGAGTAACATGAGAGGTTGGTGCATTGTACTTCAGGTTAACAGGTGGTTCAGGCTTCTTAGCAGTATTGCTTGAGGAGCTGAAAAGTCGGCTGAAACTAATATTTAAGGAAAAAAATGTAAGTACATATATATATATACACATACGTCACGCACACAGTGAAGAACAATCCATGATTTTCTACAAACTTTTTAATGCTCAAGGAAAATCCCAGAGTGTTTTTACAAAGCAATGAGTTAGAAACTGGCAAAAACATTTTTCGTAGTTGCACACTGCAGCCTTAGCAGAAACTCATGGCCAAACTCAGACTTGCAGGGAAGAGAAATTATTGCTTAGAAAAGCTGATCAACTCTTCTTCAGTTAGCAATTGCATATGGAAAGGAAGAAGCTCTCGAGTACAGGGAATTTCCTCCACTGAGGACATAAGGCAGTTCCTTTAGTTAGCTCCTACTTGATGCAATGTAAGAGTGGTTGTTAAATAGCAAGGTTATGGCTGCATGACTTGAATGGAAGCTCAGCACCCCAGTTCTAAAAATAGTCTTTTAATAAAATACTAGAACACACAATACCATTTTAGCACACACTTACATATTTTCTGATTAAGTGTAATTTAAATAAGCTATTTTCATATCCACTTTAAAGAAATTAACACTTTTATTAAAAAGCAGATTCACCAAAAAAGGGATAAATTTTAAGCACAGTAAACACACAGTACTTCTGGCATGAACGTAATGCAACACACACACACCCCAAACCCCACAAACACTAAGTTTCTTGTCATTTTGTAAATTTCCGTACAATCACAAAACCAATAATTCAGTAACAAATTTAATGGAGATCCAGGTGATTATCGACTTCATAAATAATGGCCCTTTATTTTATTTAATTGAGCAGAGATTCAATCAAACACATAACCAACAAGATGCAGCTTACAACAGCATATTTTTTGTCCTCAAGAGCAGCCTTACCGAGTTGGCACACTATATAGCAAGAAGGAAAAGTTCAGTTTAGCTATTTACCTTAAAGTAAAAAAAAAAAAAAAAAAAATGAAAGGCTATTATTCTTGGAAAATAAATTTTGACTGTAATCTTGTCTCAAGATGCTGTCTAATGTTATTTTTTAAATATTTATTTTTAGTGTTGTTATTGAGAATAGACACAGTAAAAACACACCATTTCAAGTTTCTACATGTCCTTATTTGTTTTCAGATACTTACAATTGCCAAATGCTTGATCTTTTTTTTTCCTGCATAGCTGGATTTTCTCTTGATGCCCTACATTAAAAAGAAGATAAAGGAGGGAGAAAAAAAAAATTATCTATGAGGTGATCTAGTTTTCTATCTAAAGAACAAGAAGTTCATAGAAGTACACAGAGGACAGTCAACAATTAAATTCAGTAAACAGTTACTTTGGATGTGAATACTACTAAGATAAACAAAATCTCCCCTCCCTCAAAAAACTCATAGTCTACTGAGACAAGATTTTTATCTGTGCTGGACAGAGTCAACATGCCTGAACATTAATATTTGAAATTTTTTATTGAGAAGAAAGCCTCTAACTTTCAAAATACTGCTTTGTAAATCTTGTCCTTTCATAAAGGTCTCTATTCTCTTGTACTCTCCGATCTCACAAAACAGCTTGTCACTTTACTGTTCTGACTGGTCATTTTTCACAGGACTAAAGCTTTCCATCACTGAAAAAATGACCAGGGAAGGGAAGGGGCTAAGCTGGGCTAACAGATAACTCAACAAAAAATCTAGAAAATAAGGCATTCCAGCTTAATTAGTAAGATGGTAAAGATTCTGTCATCACTATCAGAGCCCCCTTTTTACTTATTTTCTTAAATTTTTTTGAAGGACTACATTAAAAACATCTTTTAATTCATTGCAAAAGTTAAGGTAAAATTCCCTTTCACATGTTGACTACCAGTTGGCCGCAAGAATTAAAAGCAGCAATGAAAAGTGGGTCCTGCCTATATGCCCTCAATTTTTCTTTACAATATTTACTCATTACTTATTGAACAAATTCATTTAACCCATTAAGTATACTAGAGTTAAAAACACACCTTAGTATTTGTTTCCTTGTTCAATAAATTGATTACTGATCTTCTTTCTTCTTAGCAGCTATAAACCAAAAAAAGACCAAACCCAGTGCCATCGAGTCGATTCATGGTGGCGTAGTGGTGAAGTGCTACGGCTGCTAACCAAAAGGTCGGCAGTTCGAATCTGCCAGGCTCTCCTTGGAAACCATATGGGGCAGTTCTACTCTGCCCTATAGGGTCGCTATGAGTCAGAATCGACTTGACAGCAGCGGGTTTAGCAGCTATAGGCAATTATAATTTTAGCAAACTGTAAAACATCCTATACAAAAATACTTCACTCTAGCATGGCACTGATAAAAGGATATATAAATTATATAATCATATGGAAGTAAAAGCTGGAGGTTAGAAAACGTGCATTGACTTAAAAACGATGTGCTACTGTACACTGTTATTGGAAATCTGATACGACAATCCAAACTTGAAGATGTGGGTAAATCAGAGGGCAACTAATTTATAAACTTTAAGAGCCCTTCCTCAAAGTGAGAGATACTGTTACAGAGAATACTGACCACTAGATGGCAGTATTAGGTGACATTTAAGATACAAATGACTGAAAGATGGCAATGGAAGGTACATTTTGCATGTGAAAAATCAGAAAGGGGAAAAAAATCAAGCAAGAGCTATGAATTTCATAGGAAGACACTACGTAAAAATTATTTTCCTATGCAGCATATGAAATTTCCTTATTTTCCTGACCCTGTTGCTAAAGTAGTGCCAAGCTCTACATTCTTGTGATAAATGCCCACCATTCCTAAGTAATAAAACTTGCCTTTTAGAGGTCATGGGAACATTTTTCTCTAAGAGCCCTTACTGGGCCAAAAAGCACTCACACCGATCACATTCTGGTCCTAACTTCCAGTGTTACCTTAGGAAGTTCCTCCTAGTAAATGGAGCAAGGGGATCGGGCCCTTAAGGCAGACTCTAGTTCTCAATGAAAAACCAAAAACCAAACCCGCTGCCATTGAGTTGACTCTGACTGACAGCGACCCTACAGGTCAGAGTAGAACTCTCCCATAGAGTTTCCAAGGAGCACCTGGTGGATTTGAACTGCCAGCCTTCGGGCTAGCTGCTGTAGCACTTCACCACTATGCCACCAGGGTTTCTAGTTCTCAGTGAAGGGACATCCAAACCTAGGATACGACAGAAAAACACCAGAACACTCCTCATACAAACCGAATCATCTCTGTCCATCGAACAGCTTCCTGAAGCTCCATCAATCTCTCTTTATACTGGTTTCTCTCCATCAGAACTCGGGCCATTTCTACTCTAGTAAACCGCTTCCTCTGTGCTGTGGGAATATCGCTCTGTAAGGAAAAGAGGATCACAGATCATCCTGGAAGCCTGCATCTGTTCTGGCTGGTGTTAGTCTCAGACTTGAACAGAACCTAAGTGTTTAAGCACCCCTTAACTTAACGATCTAATGGATCACTTAAAAATGGCCTTTATGAAAATAAAATCAATAGAGATTTTAAACATTACTAATGACTGAAAGGATAAGAGGTAGATAATTTTATTTCTAAAGATAAATACAGACATTTTAACACACTTCAAAGGAATTATAAAGCATAGTGCAGATTCTCAACAAAAACCAAAAAGTTAACTGTTCTATATAGATTCAATATGCTCTTACAAGTTTCACCTGGAAATGCTGCTCTAACAACATTATTTTAAATTCATTACATAAACCATTTTAAGTCATTGAAGTTCATTTATTTCAAACTACCAGTCCAAATACACACCAAAAGCAAGTATAAAGAGTAAACTCATTGGCTAGTTACCAAAGTACCCAACTATGATAGTTGCTGAAACATCAACAGAAATAAAACAAGATGGAGACAACTGTATTAACCAGAATCTTTTAAGGGAGTAAAAAGGAATCTGAGTACGGAATAAGGATAAGAGTGAGATCCCAATGGTGCATGCAAAAGACAACTTCTTCCCCTTTTGGTTTTAAAACTCTCTTCTGGAAAGGAAGGGTGGTTTATCTGCAAGGCTTTTGTAAGGCTGCGTATGAACATTTTGGGCCAAAGTTGAAAGGCATGAGACAGTAAGAAAGAGGTTGAGCTTATCCCTCACTAGTCCTCTTCCTCTGCACTCCTGGCAGAAAACTTGGCCTCTCCTTTAAATAAATGTCAAACAAATGATTAAAGGACCTGGGTTTGCAACACATCAATCCCACCACCAGGTACATATCCTAGAAAACTCTTGCTCCTATGCACCAGGAAACTTATAGAGCATTGTTTGTGGTAGCAAAAAAATGGAAATAACCTAAACATTCATTAACAGGAAAACAGATGCATAAAATATAGTATATTCATATAATGAGATATTATAAAGCAGTAAAAAGAATGAACTACAGAAGTTTAACATAGGTGAATCTCCAAAACATAACACCATAACACTGAGCAGAAGAAGACAAGTTTCCAAGGCTAAATACAGCTTGCTTACTGAAAAACAAGGGAAACTAAATCCTACTTTGTAAGGATATATACATGGTATAATAAAAATGTTTTTTTAAAGGTAAGAAAATGATAAAATAGGATAGTGGTTTCCTCTGGAAGGGAGGAGCAGAGGGTAGCCTCAATGTTTGTTAATGTTCTACTGCTCAGGCTGAGGAGTAGATTCATGAATGCTCATTTATTATGTTTCAAAACTTACGTATGTCACATATTTCAGTACATATCAAGTACTAGGTAAAGAATCAAGTACTAGATAAAGAACATACAGAGCTGATTAAAGGGACACCAAATGATTATTCTGTCCAGGACACCCATATATCTCAGGTCTAGCCGTTGACCTGCAACTCCAATTGCAGGAATGACGGTCTAGCTAACAGCAGAATTACCAGTAGACACAAGGAAGCTCCATAGACACATCCAAACTCCCTGAGGGACAGAATTGCTGGGTTGAGGGTTGTGGGAACCACGGTCTTGGGGGACATCTAGCTCAATTGGCATATCATAGTTTATAATGTTCTATATTCTACTTTGGTGAGTAACATCTGGGGTCTTAAAAATCTGTGAGGAGCCATCTAAGATACTCCATTGGTTTCACCCCTTCAGGGGCTAGGGAGAACAAAGGAAACTAAACATACAAGGGAAGGATTAGTCCAAAGGATTAGTAGACCACAACTACCATGGCTACTACCAGATTGAATCCAGTACAACTAGATGGTGCCCAGCTACTACCACTGACTGCCCTGACAGGGATCACAATAGAGGGTCCCGCACAGAGCTGGAGAAAAATGTAGAACAAAAGTCTAACTTACAAAAAAAGACCACATTTACAGACCTGTCAGAGACTGGAGAAACCCTGAGTATGGTCCCCGGGCACCCTTTTAGCTCAATAATGAAGCCGCTCCTGAAGTTCACCCTTCAGCCAAAGATTAGACAGGTGCATAAAACAAAACAAGACTAAAGGGGCACACCAGGCCAGGGGCAAGGACTAGAAGGCAGGAGGGGACAGGAAAGCTGGTAATAGGGAACCCAAGGTCAAGAAGGGAGGATGTTGATATGTCATGGGGTTGTTAACCAATGTCATAAAACAATGTGTACTAACTGTTTAATGAGAAACTAGTTTGTTCTGTAAACCTTCATCTCAAGCACAAAAATAAATAAATAAATAAATAAAATAACAACTACTAGTAGGCTAATAATATAGGCATGAAGGTCTTATCTATAACTCTGTATTTATGTATGTTGACAATAACACAGGATAACTGCCTAGTACTAAAGTTCTAGACTTCATACTTTTATGTTCAATACTAGTAAGTATTCTTATTAAATTTGCATATTTCTTAATCAAAATTTGAAACAAAACAAACAGCAACAACAACAACAAAACGCCCCAGTTTGGTCCTTTAGCTTGAACATGCAGGCAACAGGTCAGAGCACAGGGGCCATGGATGAAAACTGAACACACTGCATGTAGCTAGGAAGCTATCCTATTCATGCCCATAAACATGTCTTCTGACTTTTTATCCTTCTAATGCTATATCCAGAATTGAAGTAGGAAGATTCTCCCAAGCAAGGAAAGAAAAAAAGTACAAAAGTATAAACCTACATCATCATCATCTTTTGCTTTTTGCCTTGCATCTTCAGCTTCTGCGCGAGCTCTAGTGGGAGGAAAAAAACATGTTATTTGAATTAGTTTCATTTTTTTAAGAATGAAAGAAGAGTTTAACAATTCTAATAACCACTAAAGGGTTACTCCTTTTCTAAGACAGAGCAATCAGCTGCCTTCATTTAGGGGGCTATTATTATAGCACTATTCTCAGAAAAAGCCAGGTATTGAAGAAAGCTGGGTGAAGAAAAATAATCAGTGTTTCTAATTTCCTTATTATCAAAATGATGATGTTTAAACAGTTCTCACTTTCTTCACATCATGGCAGACACAAAAAATGATAATATTTGGACAACACGCTGATTATGGAGGAGCTTGTTCACAGCAGAGGCAATTGTTG
The DNA here is from genome assembly GCF_024166365.1 of Elephas maximus indicus. NCBI lineage: Eukaryota > Metazoa > Chordata > Mammalia > Proboscidea > Elephantidae > Elephas > Elephas maximus. The sequence goes on along the minus strand of NC_064837.1, from coordinate 42,758,316 downwards.
GGGGTACTTAACCCTATTCTAGGAAGCTCTTGGCCTTTCTGGGCTTGAAAAGGCAGAAGACATCAATCTCAGGATTACACCTGTAACCCCTTTGTGGCACACTGGCAAAGATGGTTTCATTTAGAACATGGTCAAAACTTACTTCCTAAGCTCTTCCTCCAATTCTTTGTTCTTTTCTTCTAGCTTTAGTTTGGCTTGTTTCACAGCCTCCAGTTCCCCTTGCAGCACATCTTTCTCACAGGTCAGTTCATCTACTTTTGCTATCAAATCATTCTTCACCACATTCAAAGCATTTCTAAGAAACACATATTTCAAAAGTGCATCATTATAAACAAATGTTCTTTCCATTTTTCGCCTTAGTCTTTTGTAGGCTAAAGTAACTACATAATCAGAGATTGGAACAACTTGGAGATATTTTATCTGGTGTTGCTTGCTAGATAAAGATGAGAAGAACACCAAGAATAAATGGATTAAAAGAAAGAAAAAATGGGTAAAGCAAGGCAGGCCACCAACCAGTAAAAAGGTCAGAATTAAGATTATAAGGTAAACATTTTTAAAAATAGCATTCATGAGAGTACTGTTAATAAATTCTGAAAAGATACTGTATAACCTTTAAAGCAAAATTACTCCTTGAAGTTACCTTTAATAATTAATGAGAAAAAAACAAATAAACTGGAAAAAAGGTAAAAAAAAAAAAAAAAATCTATTATCTAGCTCCTTTTGGGTATAGTCTGCATAGGACCTTGTTATAGCCGCATTCTGTCTTGAATATACACAGATGTTCCCAAGTTGCTCTGACACAGCAAATTGACAAAGGGACCCAGCCTGCTTTTCAATATGACTTAGAACCTGCCCCACTAAATGATATACCATAGACTACGTGCTTGAGAGTCTGAGACCCACAAATTGTGCCAGAGAACCTGAAGAGGTGGGCTGGGTATATATTAAAACATCTGTGCTGAAATAAAAGAACCCCAGGAGAAGAGGTAAGAAAACAGACAAATCCCAGGGGAGGCAGAAAGAAAGTATCGGACACACTGAGAACATTGAGAAAGGCATAAATATTTTTTGAGTGGAAAGGAGACGCAAATCTATATTTCTGCAAAAGACAGTCAAAGACTACAGTAAAACACAGGTCCCCTTACGTGTGTGTGTGTGTGCGTGCGCGCATGTGCACGCTGACAGAGAAGGAGAATGCAACAGGGATAAGGAGACTGCACAGGACTGTGCTAAACTGAGAAAGTGTCACTGACTTGGGTGAGAAGGACATCTGGTATTTTTTGTTCCTTATTATAATTCTGTATATACTTACTTGGTTTCCAACAATTGTGTATTTTCTAAAATAAGATTCTCAACTTCGCGACCCATTCCTGTCAAAAGAAAATGGATACTTTGAAAATGAATTTATAAAAAAATTATGTTTTTGATATAACAAGCTATAGTCACAAGTTTATTTTACAAGTTTTATCTGTCCTATGGTAATCTTATTTTGTCTATAATTTCACCTGACATATCTACGTATGTGGATTATAAAATTACAAATAATTATCTATTATAAAACAAAGCTAATTATTTTAATGGCCAATTCTGTTAGTCTATACTTTGTTTTTCATAGGTAATATTTCAAAAGAATCAGGACTTGTCTGCCAAATATTCTAACGAATAGTATTGTTTAGGGAAAAAATAGCATTAATGTGAGCCAGAAGTTGTTTTCAAATCACAGCTGCTATAATAGGCTTTTCCCTAAAAGTTAGGTGCTATTAATAGAAAACAGGCAGAAACAAGGGCAAAGAAAGCCAGGACCCCAAAGCAGATGAAACCTTACCAAAGAAATTATGGTCTTAAAGCCCATGCATTCCATGTAAAGCAAAAACAAAGAACAAGAAATGTTTTATGTAAGAAATAGCATGAAAACACGTTATTAATCTATAAAGTTTACGCATGATATGGAAAACACCTGGAGTTACAATGTCACGATTTAATGCAGAATGATGTGCAAAAGACGGAAATAAAAGGAAGGTGAAGTACTACGATACGTTACAAAAACAAACTGCTTAACCAATTCTTTCTCCTAATAAACCTGAATATAATTAGACTGAGAATCCCAAATCAATAAGACATCATTTCCTTTAAAGTGTTACCTATGAAACGATAATATTCAGCCATGGTTTTATAGAATTGTGTTTGAATATTTTAATGAGCACTGTAAAGGCAGGCAAGTGCAGTAGTCAGTGCAATACAGGGATCTTCAGGGAGAAGAAAGCAATTTAATTTGCTGCTCATAAGATAACTGAAGAAATGAAATAATATACTGGGATATTTATCTCAAAAAGTTCAAAAACAAACAGACAAAACAAAAACAAAACATTACTACCTACTTATCCCAAGAAATTGAGAGCTAATGTCAGGAAATTACATATAATGGAATATATATGCAAAGTATTCATATTTCAAACAAATATTTTTAAAGAAAACTACATAAGGAAAAGGAGTTAACATGTCCTTTAAAAAAAAAATCTAAATGACTTAAAGATAATTTAAAACAAACAAAATCACCCTAAGAATGCTAAAAATTCAGTGCTCTCATATGAACTCCTATTTTGTCTGTATTATAATTGTTTTCCAAATATCTTCAAAGATCTGGATACTTCTACCATGAAGAATTTACATATCGGAAATAGTAGCTTATTTAATCATTTATGGAAAAATAGAAAATAAAAACAAACTAAAAAAGTTTCCAAGTTCCAACTCCAAAATGAATTTTGGTAAGGTATGTCCAAATATTTGCTTTAAACACTAACATTAACTTTATAATAAAGTTATGGAGAAAGAAGAAATAGGGCTTAAAAAAGAAATAGGGCTTAGACTGGTCAAAAAAAGTATATTTAATAGCTGGTTTGCTAAAGATTCTCAAGTGCATAGGGAAATAAGCATAAAAGCTGTTTTTATATGCAGGGCAAAAAATATATATAGTTGAGCAAAAAAAAAAAGATGAGAAAGCATCAAATGAGAACAGCAGGCCAAGAACACCTAGCTTAAAGAGCAGTAATATTAAAGTATTTAAAAGCATACACACCAGAATATTCCCCTGGGTAAGCAGCCCAAGAGAAAAATGAATGAGATTCTTAATTAGATTGTTTTCAGAAAGCAAGGACTAAACTCATTTATTTAAAAATGAGAGAGGAGACAAAGAAATTGAAAAGATGTCGAGAAACCGTTGACTAAAAGCAATAAAGTATAAATATTGTAAATAGAAAAAAAAAGAAATATGCACTATATGGGAAACATATCCTTATAGTGTAGCTTCTAAAGTTTACATTACATTTACATGTTCCCTATGAAAAGTTCTCTTAAAATCTAGCACATAGATTTAATATATATATCAAAATGATTGCCAAAATATTTTCATTTTCAAAGGTATCAATAAAAACTAATTCATTATAAGAAAAACATAACTTGAAGTGCCCTCATTTCTATTCAAGACTTAAACCAATCATAAACTTTTTTTTTTTAAACTTAGGTCTAATATATTTGAAAACTTTTACCTATTAATAACAAAAAACTGCCTGACAGTTTTTAACATCATAGAAGGGCCATTTGGATTTTTAGCAGTAATTCTCAACTGAGATCTACAGATGGACTTCAGAGTTGGATGGTAAACCCTTAAGATTGTGCGCATAATTTTACTTAGTTCTGCAAGTGCGTTTTTCCAACAGTACATCTCTCTCTTAAATACTCTCCTGTAAAGGACTTTTAACCCCTGAAAGGTGAAGAATCACAGATTTAGAAGTGAAACTAAACTGCTGGAACTATTTAACATCGATTCACTTAGCTATGTGTTCAAGATTCCACAGTGAGCAAGAAAAAACACAAGTCTGGTATCACAGAAACTCAGCAAAGATAGTTTGAAAGACAAAGTTGTCTTAGCCACACTGAGCTTACAGTCTATCCAGAGAGACAGGCACATAAACAATTAGAATAAAATGTGAAAAGTGGCATAATAGATAAGTGCAGTTGCATAGGAATACAACTTCAGGGACAGTAAGCTTTACTTACGGAATTCAAGGCAGAATTCCTGGGGGACATATCATTTAAGGGGAGGCAAGAAAAATAAATGTGTATTTAAGAGAAGGAGCAAACAAGCCTGAGTGATTGTTTATGGGGAAATAGGAGAGGTCTAAGATGGAGAAAGGAGTGGCTGGTGAGGCCATGTGTTCACTGAGATAGTGAACACTGGTATGTGAACATTGGCTCAAGAGCAGCCTTGGGGGACAGAACAATGATGAACAGAGCTTTAAGCATGTTAAGCATCCAGATTCTTTTTCAACTGCTGTCAAGTCAACTCTGACACATGGTGACCTCATGTGTTGCAGAGTAGAACTGCACTCCACAGAGTTTTCAAGACTGTGACCTTTCAGAAGCAAATGGCCAGGCCTTTCATCTGAGGTGCCTCTGGGTGGGTTCAAACTGCCAACCTTTTGGTTAGTAGTCAAGCACTTAAGTGTCTGTGCAACCCAGGGACTCCAAGTCAAGTGTAAAGTCCTACAAATCATCTTAGAATTATCTAGTGGACAATTTGGAAATAGTAGGCTGGGGCTCTAGAAAAAGATCTGGGATAGAGATAAAAAGCTGGGAGTAATCAGTCATGAAAGCCAAGAACCAGTGAGAGCAAATAAGATTTCTGAAACAAAGAAATGGGCTTAGGACAGGAGGCATGGAACGCAATTATATCTACAAGATAGGCAAAGGAAGAGGAGCCTGCAAAGAAGACTAAAAGGAAACAGTCAAAGAGGGAGGAAAGGATGTAGGCAAGTCTGGTATCACAGAAACTCAGCGAAGATAGTTTGAAAGACAAATGCTATTGAGATGACATGTGAAATAAAACTGAGAAGGAATCACTGGATATCACAAACTGAAGACAATGGCAAGAGCAGTTTCCAGCAGTAGTGAGTGTGGGGGAGTGTACTGGACTGCAGTGGGATGAGGAGCAAGCAGGACTGGGGAAATCCTGCCAATTAAAGTAGCCACACCTTCAAGAAGTCTGTTTTGGTCACCGATGTACTGCAAGCATCTCAAACAGTGCCTAGCACTTAACAGACACCTCATCAATCTTGTTACAGAGAAGGGTGACCAGAAATGGAAAGAGAGTGAGTGACAGGGTGGAAGGGAGCGAATGACAGGGTGGAAGGTAGAAGACAGAGGCTGAGAGGAAGGCAGCAGTTTTATCTTTAATGGAAAAGGCCTGAACATGTTTAAATGATAATGGGAAGAAGTTAGTAAACATATGGAAATTGAAAATGCAGAAGATAATCAAGAGAAATAAAAATTCAAAGAGTATGATGTATGAATGTGTGATTTCCAAGTTGTAGAATGCAGCCATGGGGAGTGACTGATGAAGGTGAATGGAGAAAAGAGTCACTGAAAATAAAGTCAAGGGATAGAGATTAGTCAAGAAAAAGGACAAACTGCTATGGTTGTCTCTTTCAAATTATTAAAATCAGAAAAAGTAATCTAAGTACTGAGTACATATATAATGGTTTAAAGAAATTTAAATCCTACAACAAGAGTTTGATAATGATATAGTAATAAGAAAAATGAATAATGAGTTATAGAAATGGGCTATGTACTTATTTATCAACCCCACATCAATTAAAGAACTTTGGGGAACAATTCTGTGAGTTTAACTAGATTCCATTTAGTGAATATCACCCTCATCTACTAACACTGGACTGTACGGAAGAGAAGCCAAGCAACAAATAAGTGCCTTGGAAACTTCCTTTACCATTATGACCATAAAGTATTCATGTAGGTCTAAGTCACTAAACTTAAGGTAGTATATAAAAACCTTCTAATATGAAACATTCTAGAGATAAATATAGCAACAGCTGCAAAATGGAAAGGTCAGTAGTTTATAGTCCATTTCTTATCTTCAAAATGGAAAGGAAACAGAATATCAGGATTCTTCTTTTAATCTATTATGTTTAATTTTTTTGACTTAAAGGATGACAACTTTCAGAAGATACTTGATTTAAAAGACCATAATTATTTCTAAATACTATGTGGCTTCTAAACTCTAAGAAAAGAAGGTTTGGGACCAACGATCTCAAAAATTGTATTATTCAATACCAGATTAGGAAGCAGTAGGGCATACGAACCACATGTTCAAAGTACTTCGTTCTGTTGATTACAAAAAGACAGCATGTGGGAATTTTGGGGGGGTAGTGAATATTGATTCTAGTGGTAGTTACTCTATTCATTTGTCAAAATTCACAAAACTGTACACCAAAAAAAGGGAATTTTACTGTATGTAAATTTAAAAATAAATTTTTTTTTTTTTAAATTCTTCTTTCTAACATCTGTCCCTCAGTTTTGCCATTCCTCACCAACTGGAAGTCTGGTTCTTAAACCAATCAAATCGGACAAGGAACTTTTCAAGTATAATTTGATGTTAACTAAAATTAAAAGTGTAAATTTAAATGTAAAAATGGAACATTCCTTAAGAATCGATCTTTTTTAGTCCCCATTGAGAAATGCAGCTCATTTCATTTCTTTGAATGTTTTACTTAGACTTTAATGGTGACAGTCTCTTTAGGTCTAACTCTGAATAATTGTATTTACGTACTTTCAATCTTTCTTACTAGAGTCTGTGCTCTGTTTGGACAGGACTTACATTTCTTTCAAAAAATAGTTCTTAGTGTCAAGAACATAATTGGTTATCAATAAATTTAACATAAATTAATGCAAGAATGCCGCTCTGTAGTCATAAGAGTTGACAAACAACCACTTTTGAGAACAGTGTAGTCTATATTAAAATTACACTAATATATATAAAATTTTTTGGAGGCCAGTATATAAGTCTATTTCAAAGATACAGATTTTTACTTCTATAAGGTTTTTGATTTCTATGAAGTCTTAAAAGGAAACCAAAGAAAAGTGCACCAGAGCTAATTCACGAGAGTCAGAATCATGTAATTAAACTGAAAGGAACTTTAGAGATCACCTAGAGCTGGAGTTGGCAAACTTTTTCTATAAAGGGCCAGATGATAAATATTTTAGGCTTTGTAGGCTATTTGATGTATGTTGTAAACTATTCAACTATGCCAGACTTTGACAGTAAGTGTGAAAAAATGGGCATGACTGTGTCCCAATAAAACTTTATTTACAGAAACAGGTGGTGAGTTGGATTTGGCCCATGGACTGCAGTCCAGCTTCTTCAAAGAAACTGAGACCCAGAGAGATTGAGCTATTTGGCAAAGGTCACCAGATAAATAACGGAAGAGCCAAATGCCGTTTTCAAATCACGTGTTCTTCAACAACACAAATTTTAAAACAATTACATTTCCCAAGAGGGCTAAAACATAATACTCTGTGAAATCTCTGAAAAATCAAGTGTTAAAATCTCTTTTCTTATTTAATTAAGGTCAATAGTATTTACTGAAATTTGTTTAAACCAGGAACTAATTATTTATCACTCCATACACCTATACACCTACACACACACTTCCATATACATATCCCTGTGTTCCTTGTGTATAACATTGTTCACGGAATATAGCAGGTTCAATAAATTGAGTTACATTAATTCAAAACACAAATTTAAGTGCAATTCACTTTTAGGAGTACTGATATGTGGAGATGTTTTCACTTTTAGGGGCCTCAAAGAATACCTTTCCAGTAATTATCTAAAGTGCACTAACCCTGTGCCACTGAGCAGGTTAGGGACTTCTTAAATGGGTTTTCAATTAAATCATTTCTTAAAATCTATTTTTAAAACAGTTTGATAGTTCTTCAGATGAGCTGTCATACCTAGTAAATCTGCTCCTTCATCCACATCTCCAATTAGGCCTGAGCCAGCTGAAGACAGTTCTTCAAAGAGAGATTCTGTATTGCGATCAAATGCTTTGTTCTCTATGCCTTTGGTAGGAGTGCTATGTGACAAAAACAATAAAGCCAAATCAACAAATTACAAAGACTTTTTTGACGGTGAAAATGAATGCCTAGGCTGAGCTACCTAGGTCTTTTTAACTATAATTTGCATTTAATATAAAATATAATTAAATAAGATTTCTCAAAGGATTCCTAAGAAATTCCCACTAAACTCCACAGAGACAACAGTTGAAGAAAATACACAATGTTTTAGTTGTGACATCTCAGCGAACACAAATAAATGGCAGCTAGCAGAGAGCACTAGTCTGCTCTGTACTAGGCACGATCTAAGTGATTTCCATAGATTGCCTAATTCAGTCCTCACAACTACAGTACCTGTAAGGATTAAATAAAATAATTTATGTGAAGTAGATTAGTAGTGCTGTTATTATCCCAATTTTACAGATGAGGAAACTAAAAAGGTTAAGAATTTGCTGAGATCATATAGCAAATGAGTGGAAAGGGCAGGATTCAAACCCCGGAAGTTTGGATCCAGAATTCATGGTCTTAGCTTCCATGTTGTCTAGGGTACAAATTGGTACAGGCTTTTCTTTTCAGGGCAATATGACAGTATCAAAATTTTAAATGCAAATACCAATTGATCCAAGAATTTCGTATCAATAATATGTCCTAAAAAAAACCCAATCACACACAAAAAATTATGTCTGCAAAAGGATGGTCAGGGCAGCATTTTTATAGTAGCAAAGCTTAGTGGTTATTAACAACCTAAGCGGTTACTAATCCCCATAAACCAAACCCACTGCCATCAAGTTGATTCCAACTGAGAGTGACCCTGTAGGACAGAGCAGAACTGCCTCATAGGGCTTCCATGGCTGTAATCCTTAAGGAAGTAGACTGCCATATCTTTCTCCCACAGAGCAGCTGGTGGGTTCAAACTGCCAAGCGCTTAGCCACTGTGCCACCAGGGCTCTTTGAAGTGGTTATTAATAGGGGACAAATTAAATAAGTTACATATATATATATACAACTACAGTTTTTAACTTTATAGTTAAAAATAGGGTTTTATAAATGAAAGAAACCCATCACATAAAATTTTTTTTTTAAGCAAGTTGCAAAGCAGTGTATATAGTATGAGCCCTTTTTTGCAGGGGCAGGAAGGGGAATGGGGAAAGTGTGTATTTCTGTGCATTAACGTTATATGAATAGAGTCTGCAGAGGATTGCAGTTAAATATGGTAGACTGAACAGTCAATTACCACCCAGTAATTCAGAAACCCAGCTAAAATGATAGTAAAAGAACTAAAAAGGTATATGCCCACAAGATGTGAACAAAATTCTGAAAGATGGGCAAGCAGTAGAAACTGATTTAACAGATAAGAGACAGCTGAAATCCAAACCTCTGGGGCAGGGAAGAAGTAATTATGCTGCCAGAACCCCTGAAAGGCCGAAAACTCAAAGGTACCAGGAATCTGCAAAGATGAACATGCAGATGGGCACAAAATACAGAAGGAGGAGACAAAAAAAAAAAAAACTGCATAAGCAGCAGTACTAGAGTTTCTGTTTGGGACAATGAAAAAGTTTTGGAAATAGTGGTGATGGCTGTACAACATGGTGAATGTAATTAACGCCACTGAATTGTACACTTAAAAATGGTTAAAATGGCAAATTTTATGTTACGTATATTTTGCCACAATAAACTAGTTAAAAAAGGCAGTACAAGACCTAGAGTCAGACCTCTATTCTCCCATCGCAGCTCCGTGAACAATGGTAGCTAACTTAAATGTTATAGGCAAGAGTCTGCAGAATTGATGTTATTTACTTAAATCTGAACAAAACAGCCACAGAACACCAGACATTTAAAGAAGGCCTCTATTATCACCAAACCAAAACAACGGAGTATAGAAGAGGCACTCAGAGCAAAAGGAGACAATGCTGGCAGCAAAAGAAAACTAGAAAAAAAAAAAACCCAAACCTAATTTTCTCTGAATAAATGTTGCATCTATAAAAGAATAACAGGATGTTATAAAAAGTAACCATCCAAGAAAAAGAAGAAACTGTTATAAACGCAAAACAAAACAATGAGGTTGAAAGATAAAGTTGAACAAATCAGCCAGAAAATAGAACAAGAATAGAAGAGACAGAAAACAGGGACGAAAAGAAAAAAATTGAGGATCAGACCAAAAGGTTCAATATCAACCTAAGAGGTGTTCCAGAAAGAGAGGAAGAAACAAAAATGAGAATACAGAGAAATTTTCTCCGAACTGGGAGGTATGAATTTCCAGTTGAAAGGATTTACTACATATAAGAAGATATAATGAATAAAAGACTTTTAAAACAAATATACTGTCATGAAATAAAAAGAAGAAAAGACAAAAACCAGGTATAAAGTGAAAGTCCTAAAAGCTTCCTGAGAGAAGAGACGAAGAGGCAAGAACCCAAATGGCACCATGCTGACTTCAACATGACAATGAAGCAAGGGCTTCAAAATTCTGAGGGAAAACATATTCTAACCTAGAATTCTGTATGTAGGCTATCAATCAATCATGTCTTCAAATGATATTTGTCACACTCGAGCTTTCAAAAAATTTACTTCCCAGATGCCCTTTGCCCAGAAAACTAGTAAAGACATGTTCTATCAGAACAAAAGCATAAATCAAGAAATAGGATGAAGTGCCTGGCCACACCAATGACTGCCCTGACAGGGAACACAACAGAGAGTCCCTGACTGAGCAGGAGAAAAGCGTGGAGCAGAACTCAAATTCCTGTAAAAAGATGTCTGACTGAGACTAGAGGAACCCTCAAAGCCATGGCCTCTAGGTGCTCTGTTAACCCACAACTAAAGCCATTCCTGAGACCCACTGTTCAGACAAAGATTAGACTGGACTATGAAATATAAAGTAAAACTTGTGACGAGTGTTCAAACAGGTACATGAGACCAAATGGACAGCTCCTGTCTGCAGGCAGGATGAGAAGGCAGAAAGGGACAGGAGCTGGGTGGATGGACACGGGAAACCCAGGGTAGAAAGGGGGAGTGTGCTGTCACATTATAGTGATTGCAACCAGTATCACAAAACAATATGTGTATAAATATCTGTAATGAGAAATTAACTTGAACTGTAAACTTTCACCTAAAGCATGATAAAAAAAAAAAAGGATGACATGGCATCCAGGAAACAGGATCCAACAGAGGAGAGAGGTGAAGGGAATTCCCAAGATGATAAAAAAAAAAAAAAATACTGTGGGCAAATCCCAAGACCAAACATGACAACAGTCTAGGATGGAGCACGGGAATAGAAGGCCCAGGAGACAGAGCTCTAGAAAACAGACAGTTTCTGTATTTGGCCATACTTACTCAGAGTATCTATCAATGAATTACTAATAGGTACATTTAGTGACAAACAGAAAGAGAAACAAGATAAAAACAAACAAACAAACAAAAAGCCCCAAGGCTTTATTAATTCTAGTAAAACAAAAACTTGTAAAAGAAAGGAAAAGTAATCACAGCACACTCTGCGGCAAAGCTGTGTTTAATATTTATATAGTCATAATGACACAGATGATGAATTCTAATACCATGTCAAGCCAAAACTGAGATATACTAGGAGGAAGAAAGGCGGGATGGTGATTTAAGGAGCTATATACTCATTGCCTTCCACTGTAGAAAGTTGACAACAGCTAATGTCGAAGGTCTTTCTCAACCACGGTTCCTCATCTGATCCAAAGGATATAACAAGTGAACTGAGTGATTATTTTTACAATTCTCCCAAGAAAGTAGATAGCCAGTACAATAGCACAGGAGGTCAGCTAATCATGACATACATGGGATGCCTTAGGGCATTAGGACTTAATTTTCTCCCAGAACTCCAGCTCAGAAAGACTGGGACAGTAATTATTTAGAAAGCTGATGACAAACAGCAGAAGAAAGGGAGCTACGAAGTGATAGAGGTTTCCTCTTGGGGGTGAGAATGAGCGTTGAACAGGAGCAAGGGGCTTGCTTTCCATACTTTCTGTATTACCATTTGATGTAAAAACCATACATATGCATTACTCTGCTAAAAATAAGAGGTCTAAAATGACAAAAGTACACAAGCTGTTAATAACTACTGCATCTCCTAGAGGCTTTGGAGAGGGTGGATAAGAAGCAAATTTCAGTTTTAACACTCTGCATTATTTAAAACAAGAAAGGAAAAAAAATATTTTAGCAGGGCACAGCCTTTGAAATCAAACAGCCCTGAGTATGAATCCAGCTCCTCCTCTTGCTGGTTTAGTAATCTTTGGCAAGTTAAATTACATTCTGAGTTTCCTTAACTGTAAAATGGGGATGAAGACATCTGTCTCATAAGGTTGTCATTAAGATTAAATTATATAAAATAATGATAACAATAATAATAACCAACATTTATTGAACTTTGCCAATGATGTAACATTTAATCTTCATAACCACTCTGACATATTATCATAATGAGGAAACTTGCCTAAGATTCAAATCTGAGCCAGGTTTTGGACCCACACAGTACAACTCTAGAGCCCATGCTTCTAACACTATCACATAGTGAAAAATGTCTCGTAGCGATCAATAAATGGCACGTATTCTTAAGGTTACTACTAATTTAATGATAAAATTCATAGAAGAAAGGAAAAGAAAATTAGTAGTTTTGTTTGACATTCCTGAACATCAAAATATTTCTGATAACCTTGACTGAGATGAAAGATAACCATTTTCTTCCCACCATTAAACAAGTTTTCCATGGAATATGAGACTAATTTCTTCTAATACTGAGATCACTACAGTTCTAAAGGGAGAAGTACATTCTCTTCTTCCTGATGCAGGGGAGGAAAAAAGTTTGTTCAAATTGTTACTTCCCTCACCTCTGCTTCTTTAGTTTCTTCAAGTTACAGAAAGTATGGGACACCACTTGGCTGTCTATTTTTTTTTCCCCTGTCCTTCCATTTGGTCCTGATCCTTTATGCTGCAAATAGCTAACATTTCACGAAAAAGAACAGAAACTGGAATATATTAACAGCATTTCTTCAGCTGAGTCCATTTTGTCTGGTCAGAAACCAGAGAACAGGGTGCTTATGGGAGTAGGGGAAAGGAAAGATATGTCGTCTTAATTTGACATTTGTTGGTACCTTGAGCCTTTGTATCCACTGAGATCTTTGTCCATATCCAACTCAGGAGTGGACTCAATGATTGCTTGAACTTCCGACTTCTCTTCATTTTCAGCAGAGCCTTAAGATGACATAAACAATGCATGTAGCACACAGTGAGTGCCTCTAAAAAGAAAATCCCGTTGCTTTTATGGTTGCAAATACATCATTTGATCATAAAAAATTTTTAAAGAATAAATTCTATGAAACACAGAGTTAGATAATATGTCCTATATTCACTTAATTTAAGAGTCAATATTAGAAACTAAGAAGCAACCAGAGAAAGTTTTCTTTCACTCTCCTTAGGATACATAGTGCAGTGTATCCTCGGCCAGAGCTTCCTGTTTTCATTCCTATTTAAGGGTGGAATATATGACAAAGACTAATGCCCTAAGGCAAGGGAGAGAAAGGGATTGTCTTCCTGCCTTTCAGGCTCTCCAACCTCCTCTGCTCAACACTTTTTTTCTCTGAAACTTCATTTAATCATCTTATTTTTTCTTTTAATGATTGTGTATTGAGAAAATTCTGTGAATTTTAAGCTTTTTTTACAATTGAGTAGAATGAATTATCTACCCATTTTGTAAATCAGGCAAATATATTTCCTCATGCCTACATCATGTAGGTTAAGTAAACATTTACTTTGCTAGTAAATAAAGAACTAGGGTCACTTACCAGTTGATACATTTCTAGTTTCTTGGGCTACTTGTACTTCAATATGCTTGCTTATCTCAGGCTTATTTGGTATATCTGTAGCCTTCACAAACCCTTCATTATCCTCCTTTAAGGGAGTATCAGTAGGAATTGTTGCCACATCTGAAGCAGCTGTTGATGCTGGAGTGGTAGCTTTAGATCCTCCTTGGCTAACATCAGAAAGTTCATCCTACAAATAAAAATAATTAAGAAGAGATTTTTAAATGAGTAATTTATTCTAAACCTCTTTACAAATGGCTTAAGAAATAAACTTGCCTAAAGTTAGTTCTATTAATAAATAAATAACCAGGTAATAAAGAGCTACTAATTACCAAAGGAAACCAGTAAATAATCCCTGCAGACTATTTTCAAATAATTAGGAAGTCGGTATTTAAGTAAATCATATTTTTCCAGGCATACATGAGATTCTTCTAAACATAAAATATTGAAAAAGTAGAATGGAGGTATTAGCAATAAAATTACACATAAATGTCAACATCAGAGTTTTAATGGCAGTTATAATATTGTACAATCATTTGATAACAAAGGCAGACTTAATCATGTGCTAAGAGCTGCTGTAAAACTGCACTGGACTAGTCCAGAGTATTAATCTCAGGATGAAATTTTGTCAAGTGTGATCCTAAAACATCCTGCATGCAATTCATCTGAGGTGCTTGTTGAAAAGGCAGGTTTTAAATTCGACCCCATACATAATGCACCAAACCTTGGGTAGTGGAATCAAGTAATCTGCATTGCAACAAATTCTTCAGGGAACTCATTAAAATCCGTAACTACTATTGCAGGGTCTACAGATAGGCAACGCTCTCTTTGTCTTTGTCTTGATACGTACTCTATTAAAAAATGAAAGTGGTACTATTTTGGTTAATTTATCAGCCTAGTTAACTCATAATTATATTATTATATACTTGAATTCCTACTCTTTACAGTTTTAGAATATAAAACACATCCGAAAGTTAATATGAAATAAACAGTCCAGGTTTTTGATGAACAGTATAAATGAACAGCACTTAAACCCATCAAGACTGTGGAAAGTCCCAGAGACCATCAAGCTCCTCCACACCTACTAAAAATACCTTGGAAGCTATTTGAAAAGTAATCTTGAGGTCCATCTTGTACTTGCCATTTACCTTTCAAATAAAAGTCAAGTAGAGAAAGCATTTCCTCTTTTTCTTTATCACAACACCCCCCTCAAAAGTTATTTTCACTTTTGAAAAAAATTAATGAAGTATCCCTGACAAAAATTCACAATGTAACAGTTAGAAGCCTGCCTCCCCAAATTCATCTGTGAATTTGGGAGTATGAAATATAACCAGGAGAATGCTCAATCTAAAACAGGAAAAGGACTGTGACACGTCAGGGCTAGGTTCAGGGCTAAAAAGAAGTGGTAAATTAGGGTCTACGTAGAAGAAAATGATTAATGTCTTAAATTTGTCCTAGGCTATTTTAAAAATGGCATGGCAGCAGGGGCGTCTGACCTGTTGTCTAACTTCAGGAGGGGAACAGAGAATCGTTATCAACAGCCCAAGGCTGATTCCTGTGAGGTGAAGGTCAGACATGCCTCCTCCCTCTAACATTTTTATCAATTCTGATACCAACCGCCCCTCCCGCGGCACTCTCTACTTCTCTGCTGGGTTCGACAATTTGCTGCAATGGCCACACAGAACTCACAGACCATGCTCAGTTATGGGGTTTATTAGGGATGCAACAGGTTACAATTCAGGTTCAGGAATGCTCAGGATACAGTTCTTTGATCAGGACAGCCTCTTCTCAGCCGTGCCCATAGGCGGGCCTCTTTCTGACCCACAGATTCTCGGATTTTCAGCTCAGCCTCTGCCTTGCCTGGGCAAATGTTACAAAGCTCTTTTAGCTCTGCCAATAAGTGCCTGGAGGCACCCCACTCCTGCCAGTAAGCCTTGGCCTGAAGGCGCTCTGTTCTAGCTCCAGGGGTCAGCAAACCAAGCTCCACCAAGTGCCCAGGGGCACTCTACTCCATCAGCAAACCTCCTGCCCAAAGGTGCTTGGCTTTTTTGCTCCGTGGGCTGGGAAGCTCATTGCACCGGCTCCTGCCAATCTCCCAGTTCTGCTGTCTCTGCTTCTGCAGTTTCTCTGTCTCTGCTTCTTGCCATCTCCAGTGTTACAGCTCTCTCTCTCTCGTCTCCTGGGTCTAGGAGGCTCTCAATGCAGGGATCATAGGTCCAAAGGATGTGCCGCATTGCCAGCTCTTCTTTCTTGATGATCAAGAGGTACCCTCTCTGCTCTGGAATTGGCTCTCTTTTAAGCCTAGCAGGATGGCAAAACTGACCAGTCCTGTTGCTAAGGTTCCATACATCTTATTTGCATGGTCCCACTGCCACAAGGGTGCCATGCACCTTATTTACATTATTAGCAAGCTAGCTATTCAATCCCCTTTGTGGACCACAGCACCTCGTTTGCATAGCCCTATCTAGTCATTTGGTGGGAGTTACAAAGTAATTTACTGCGCTGCAACTATCCAAATAACATGAGATTTACTTATCTGTAACTTATTTCCCTTTTATATTTTTACCACATAAAAATATATACTTTTTTAAATAGTTCACTGTGTGGGCTGTACTCCTGACAACTGGATCCCAAGGATGCAGCATGAGAGCTGAAGAGAGAAAAGTTCTGAATTTTAAAGGGGATGTTTCTCCTTAGTCTCCCAGGCAATAGTGACATAAAGCTCCTAAGATTAGCAGATAAGAAGTTCTTGCTACAGCATTTGAGCAGAGGCACAATATCCTTAGAAATGTACCTCCAATGGAGGACATTATGAAATTCAGTCACTCACAACGCCTCCAACTGAAGATAAAATGAAGAAAGAGAAACCTGAATATCAACCTGTTAAAAGAGAAAATATTTTGGCCAATGATAATCTGATAACAGGTGCAAAACGAGGGACAATTCTTACTAGGATTTAAATTACAACTGGACACATTTATCTGAATTACCCAATTTAAAGTTTCAGGGGAGTTGTATGCCATTACTTCACACTCAATCTGCAGCTTCTTGAGACCTGCAATTCCTATTTTATATTATAGACTTTACATGTCACCTGCCAGGTTGTACTGTGTTGGCTAATAGACTTGATTGTAAATGCTGCTTTATTTCTCTGTAGGCCTGTTATTCCTACTGTCTAATATTATTAAGATACCGTCTTCAAAAACATGCATAGGTGTCAAACGTGGAGACTCACATGTTGTCAAGCCTCCTTTGCTGACAAATTTACTTATAATTCCCCTTAGAGTCTTTAAGGAACTGCCACACTATAGGCTGTGCATGTCACTAGAGAATGTCCACAAAAAGCAGGGTTCTGATTTGGAAATGCAATGCTATCTATAATTATAAAGGAATGGCATTCCCATGCATGTGTTGAGCTGTGCATTGAGAAAATAGGTGCCTTACTTTTAGCTTCACCTGGGACATCATGAATGAAAACAATCTGCTCTTTGTGCCATTTTCCTACTGGCTTTAGATATCAGGTTTTAGATCTCTCTCCAGAGAGATTAAGTCTGGATGGTTAGTTCCAAATCTACAAGCCTTTCAAAACATTTTCAGTTGTTCCATCATCAAATGCATCATGTGCTCAGTGCTATACAGAATAAATATGCCATGTGTTATCTGCCACCGTCCCAGAGTTTATTTTTTAACAGACTATGAATTATGTTCACAACTATACAAAATAAATTACCTCATTCTCAGACAACTTAGAAATGTCCCAATATACTGTTTTCCTAAGTAGACTGATTTCATTTGTGTTATGGATTGGATTGTGTTCCCCCCCGCCCAAAAAAAAGATATGTTGAAGTCCTAATCCCTATGCCTATGAATGTGACCCTCTTTGGAAACAGGGTCTTTGAAGATGTTATCAGTTAGATTAACATGAGGTCATACTGGAGTAAAACCCACTGCTGTCTAGTCAATTCTGACTCATAGCGACCCTACAGGACAGAGTAGAACTGCCCCATAGAGTTTCCAAGGAGCACCTGGAAGATTTGAACTGCCGACCTCTTGGTTAGCAGCCATAGCACTTAACCACTACACCACCAGGGTTTCCCATACTGGAGTACATGAGTCCTAATCCTATACGACTTGTGTCCTTATAAAAGAGAAGATATACAGACCCAAGGTGAGAGTGGAAGGATGCCATGTGATGCTGTAGCTGCAACCCAAGGAACGCCTGATGCTAACAGAAGCTATTGAGAGAGGCATGGAACAGATTAGATTCTCCCTCAAAGCCTCAGAAGGAATCAACACAGCTGACACCCTGAGCTCAGACTCCTAGCCTCCAGAACAGACAGTAAGTTTTCTGTTCTTATAAGCCACCCAGTTGGTAGTATTTGCAGCCCTAGGAAACTAATACAATCTGAAACAAGCTAAATAAAGGGGTAAGCAACTCCAATACATGAATTTGTGTTTTACAGCCAAAGACTTGAAGCCTAATAATGAGAAGTACAATTACACACAGATAACTAGCCCAGTGGATCCACCATTACCATATATTGTGATTTTTTGGTTTACATTTCTTTCTCCCCAACTAAAAGTAAGTGCCTAAAACAAAGTACAGTTGTCCCTCAGAGGGTATCCACTGGGGACTGATTCCAGGACCGCCCCTACCCGCAGACACCAAAATTCACAGATGCTCGAGTCCCTTATATAAAATGGCACAGCATTTGCATATAACACAGGCATATCCTCTCATATACTTTTTAATACCTAATACAATGTAAATGCTATGTAAATAGTTATTATACAGTACCGTACTGTTTAGGGAATAATGATATGACAGGAGGTGAACAATGCTCAAACAACAAGTGTTAAGAGACACCGAGGATCCATGAAATGGTGGGAGGCTACAACGAGGTATGCCTATACACCATTTCATTTGCGTGGATTCAGCGTAGTGCTCGGTGAACAGCAAATTCAAGTTTTGCTTTTTGGAACTTTCTTTTTTACCCCCTGAATATTTTCGATCTGCGTTGGTTGAACCCGTGGATACGGACGGCCAACTGTATACGAACTGTCTTACTTAGAGTTGGATAAATTGAATTAGGCTGAATTTTTGCAGGACTTATTTATACTTTCCCTTTTTTATTTCAAAATGCTTACTTTGGGGAAAGAAGTAAAGTATAGGTTATAGTAAAGACCTGACAATCACTGTAGAGGAAATAATTTTCTTAAGTATTACAGTGAATAACATTTGTAGTCGTCCAAACTGAGTATCTGATATCTTGAGAATAACAGTTGAAGAGATAACCAATAGTTAATCACTTTCATTTACTTTTTTTTCAAATTGTTTTAAAATAATATTTTTACCTCCTGTTTGAGAACCTTTAGAGGTACAGGATTATTGCTGACTTGGGAAGAGGAAAGGATTATAAAAGAGACAAAACAAGTATTTACTAGGTGATCACATATTTATATAACAAATGGAATACAAACTGTAACATATGAACCAAACTGAATTACAAGTGAACAGTATAAGGACATTGAAGTGGTGGGGAAAGAAAAGAACTAACCTAAGTAACTTTGGAAAAGAGTATTTCAACTGGATACTCTAAGGATCCCTTTAGGAAACCCTGGTGGCGTAGTGGTTAAAGTGGACGGCGGTGGGTGGGTGGACAGTAAGGATAAAGACAACAAGGACTATATACTGTACTCTAGTAAATTTGTTTCTCACAGGAGCATGTGTTAGCAATTCAGAAACTCCTTTAAGTATATACTAAGGTTGAAGAAATAACTAAGCACATGGTAGGTAATGAGGGTGAGGGTTAGAATGAACCTCATGGTACTGGATTGGAGTCGGAGGTATCAGTACGAACTCATATATATATATATGTATGTATGCATATATGTGTGTGTGTATGTATGTATGTACGTGTGTATGTATGTATGTATGTATAAAACAAAAAACAAAATCACGAGTTCATACTGATCCTGCCAGAGATTGATACAGAAATAATTTCAGATGTGCATCCCACAGGTTAGTATACACACTTAGACTGCCTAGCTCTGTCCACGGAGAGGGCCTAGAAGCAATCACATCCCAAGCAATAAGTACACTTAACGCTCAGATCTTGGTTTTGTAAATACTATTCTCTAATAAAAGGAACCAGAGCTCTTTGAAGGAGTGGTTGATTACGGGACTGGGGCAGGGAAAATAGAAGTGCATGGACTATCTTATAGTGACAGTTAAGCAAGAAAATACTCAAAAAAGGAAGGAGGTACGTCAAGAGGGCACAGGAGCCAACCTGAAAGAGCGCCCAATGAAAAAAAAAGATAGTATGGGATAACCCACAGAGTAACGTAAGTACCCGTGAGTCCAAACAGAAAGAAGGGAGGGAGGGAAGAATGCAGGAGGAAGGGAGGGGGAGAGGAAGGAAGAGATCTCCCTACAGAAGAATTCAAATTAATAAAGGATGAAGAAAATAGAAACTAACCATCAGAACATAACAGTGATAACTGTAGGCAAGAATCACTAAAAGATACTAAACTCAGCAAGTGAAAGCCTGAAGAAAAACAGGATATTTGTATAGTCTCAAAGTATATCCACCAAGATATTTATTAATTACAATGGGAAAAAGTTAATTTTACAGAAAAGAAATCTGACACACACCAGTTCAAGCAAGTGATCAGGGTCAATATTACCACTGATAAGACATATCGACATTTACTCCAATATGATACACTAAGAAAGGTGCTTCACCTTGAGCATTGTGCTCCTTTAAGGCCTATGTATATGGGATCAAACTGACAACAGCAACTCGAAAGATTAAACAGAAAACTTAGGGGCAGTGAGTTTATGTTAATGGAGGTTGAACAATTTGGAAAAGGAGGATAATAAGTGGACGACTTGAAGAAATGTAATCAATGTCACTGAACTGTACATGTAGAAACTGCTGAATTGCTGTATGCTCTGTTGTGTATATTCTCAACAGCAACAAAAAAAAGGCACATCACTTCTATGGTGTTCTTCCCAAAAAATGTCTAACCTCAATCTAATTATGATAAATCACAGGGCAAACCCAAATTGAGGGGCATCTACAAAAGAACTGACTAGTACTGTTTGAAAGTATCAAAGTCATAAAAAAGACAAGGAAAGACCGAGGAACTGTCATACACAGAAGAGACTGAGGAGACAACTAAATGCAATGTGGGATCCTGGAACAGAAAAAGACACTAGTGGAAAAACTGGAGGGCTCCAAATAAAGTCTGTAGTTTGGTCAATAGTATTGTGCCAACGTTAATATCTTAGTTTTGACAGTTATACTATGGTTATCAAGATGTTAACATTAGGGGAAGCTGGGAAAAGTGCATACAGAAACTCTACTAAATTTTGCAACTTTTCTATAAGTCTAAAATTATTGCAAAATAAAAAGTATAAAAAGAACTGAGTTAAGGCTTTAAATATTTTTTAATTTTAAAACTACACATATATTTTATAATAGGGATATTTAACCACAGACAATACAAGAATAAGTTTCAACTACTATAGAGATTCTAGCTTGGGAACACTGAAGAACTACGAACAATTTCAGAACTTAACCACATTGGAGGAGGATGGAAAATTCTTCTAAACAAGAATGCTGGCTCTGTTTAGGCATTTTCCGTTCTGTATGCTAGGCACATCCCCTGAAGAATGCAGCACACTGACCACTGGCTTTATGTACCAAACTCTGCAAACAAGAGTTTCTCACAGCAGCTCTGCTGAAGTATTTCCTGTCATATGGTTTTAAAGGAACTCTCTATTTTTTGCAAGTAGGTACCAATTCAATTGTTTTTTAGTTAGTTAAAATAGTTTTTCTCAGTTCTAAAAGTCACATTCTATTAACAATCAACAACTCTGTATGCCTTTTAAAGAAAAGAAAATACTTTTTTGGAGTACGTGTACATAAGCCCATACTGTGAAAGCTGGAACCTGTGTAAGGCAGAAACCTGTCAGAGAAGGAAAACTAAAATATTTTCCACTAAAATGAGCAATAGAAAGTGGTAAGACTGCACCCTGTCAGAGGCGGAAAACTTGCAAGATTTGGAAAAATGAGGTAGTCCTGTCGAATTCAGGCTCTCCCAGGCTCCACTGTCTGAAGGCAGGTGCATATGCACATATAGGTGTACATACACACACGTGTATGTGTGAAACTCCAGAGAAGCTGAGAGATCATTGCCAAATTGAGCTCTTATTTTATAGGCATTATCGGCCAAGGCCTAGAAAACACATAAAAATTCTATGGATGGGATATTTAAAAAGTCTGTAAAAAAATATTTCTCTTTTGATATCTGGGCAGCATTGGACACATTTGCATGCCTTCTACTTCCTGAAATGCTTTCTTCGCTTGCTTCCAGGGCATTACTCTTTCTCTCCTTGGTTTTCTTCACCGCTCCTTCCCTGTCCCTTTGCTGTCTTCTACTTTTTGACCTCTAATATTGATTAATTCAGTGTTGGAGTATCCCAGGGCTTAAACCTCAGCCCTTTTCTCTACTTAATCAGGTAGATAGATCAAGCCGCATGGCTGTAAATGCCATCCACACATTTACGTCTCACAAATATGAATCTACAACTCTGACCCCTTCTCCGAGCTCTAAACTTGTAAAGCTATAAAGAACTTATAGAACATTGCTGGTGACAGTACAAACTGCCACAATCCCTTTGGCAGGCAATTTGGCAGCATCTATCAAAATCTTAAATATATGCTTTGATCTGGCAATACTACTTAAGGGAATTATAAATACACGTACAAAATTATTCAATGTAGTATCGTTTGTAATAACAAAAAACTAGGAAAAATCAAGGTATCTCATCAATAAAGAAGATTTTAATTGCAGTTAGGATGCACGATTTTTTCCCTCTGCCCATCCTCTAGGATTCTGAAGAATCAGTTATCTTCCTTCATTCCCTTGTCTTCAATTTCTCTTTCTATTGAACTCTTCTTTTAAACAACCCCAGTCTCTTCCATTCTAAGAGTATTTTTCCCTCTACCCTGCTAGCCTTCACCTCTAACTCAGGTTATACTTTTCTCTCCTCCGGCTTTCTTGAGTAGCCTACATTTGCTATTTCCCCCTTTCACAATTCCCATTCACTCCTGTTATTGGCCCTGCAACTCAAACAGTCTCACATCTACACCTGCAAATTCTCTTTATCCTACTTGATTTTTCTGTACAGCCAACCCGGCTGACAACTCCTTCTATTCTAAAGCTCTCTTGTACTTTGACATCCAGGGCTGCAGTCTCTTATGGCTCTCTGTGCTCTGCTACTCCTCCTCCCCCACATCCCAACCCTCATCAATATCCTCCTCTCCCTGTGCATGCTCTCTCTCCCCATGCCAGGCTGCTCCTGTGCATAGATGCTGCCTCCTCCATGCTCAAGCTCTGACATCCTGTTCCGGGTACTCTCTTTGGGGAAGTGCTCACCATCCTGTTCAGGATCTGACACCCCCAAGTCTGCTACTCATCTACAGGAATGTCCTTCACTCTGCTAGGGCTCTGACTCCACACATGGATGCCCACCTAACCTTGCTCAGGCTATGACACCCCATTCTGGGTGCTCCTCTCCCCACGCCCTGCCCATGGATCCCTCCTTTGCTCTGGCCTACCTAGTAGCTTTAAGAATGAACTGTGCAGAAGGGAAAATAAAGTAATACTATGGCATCTGAATAACTATAGCTTTATAATAAGTTGTGTAGCTGGTAGGGCAAATTCTTCTTGTTCTATAGCTCTTCAGGATTGTCTTGGCTATTCTTGGTCTTTTGTTCTTCTCCAATTCCTTCTTTATTTGCGGCTTGCTCTTGAGTATAATCATAAATCTCTGCCCAGCCTTTGCACGTCTATAAAACATTTTGAGCAGAAGAGCTTTCATCATCTAAGAGGGTTTCTCTTTATCAATTTCACTAGAAGTTCCTCAGTAAGAAATTTCTGTTAACAACGCAGTATATAACTCCTCTGTTTCTGCCTTTAACTGGCCTCTAAACTAGATTTCAGAACCATCTGAGGCTTCATGTAAGCTCTGACATTTGGATTGGATTAGGCCTTGAAAGAGGGAATTACTATTGGTGGTACTCTCAGCAGAGGAAAAATAAACGGCAAAACTACAAAGAAAAACAATTGGATGTAGAGTTCTGGAGCTCGGAGAAGGGGTCAGAGTTGTAGGTTCGTATTTGTGAGATGTAGATGTGTGGATGGCATTTACAGCCACGGGGCTTGATCTATCTACCTGATTAAGTAGAGAAAAGGGCTGAGGTTTAAGCCCTGGGATACTCCAACACTGAATTAATCAATTTTAGAGGTCAAAAAGTAGAAGACAGCAAAGGGACAGGGAAGGAGTGGTGAAGAAAACCAAGGAGAGAAAGAGTAATGCCCTGGAAGCAAGCGAAGAAGGCATTTCAGGAAGTAGAAGGCATGCAAATGTGTCCAATGCTGCTAAAAGGCAGGGTGAGAATGAGAATTTTTTCATTACACGTGGAAAGATGGATGCTGTTGACAACATTGACAAAAGGTGTGTAAGTGCAATGGGTAGGATCGAATGTCTGAGAGGAGTAGGATAAAAAAAAGCAGACTTCCTCAGTGACACCAAAATTCATCCCCACCTCAGTCAGAGTCTTTACAATTGCTGCTTCATCTGCCTGAAACACTTCCTCCATGCCTTTCCATGCACCTCAACGTCCCTCACGTCAGGGTATAAGTCACTTCCTTCAAGAGGCTTTCCCTCGCCATTCTAACTAAAATAATCACTTTTAATTACTCTTTCGCCCCTTATCTTGCATTCTTTTCTTCACAGTGCTTATCAATACTTGAACTTCTATTGTTCAATTTATTTGTTTACTTGTTTGTCAGTCTCCCCTACAAGAATGCAATAAATTAATGAATAACATGTACAAATACTTCTTTTTAAGGACAACTTAGACATTTTTCGAGGTGCATCGCTCAGCAGATTTTCCACTACGTGAAGTTAATTCATTGACTACAGCTCTCTCACAGTGAGAAATCTGAAATATAGTAACAAAGAAGGTACATGACTTTATAACCCTTTCATGAGTAATGGAATATATACATTCACGCACCTATATTTTCCACCTCTCAGGTTTCATGGGAAGTTGTTTTCCCACTTTTAGTGCATGCTGCCACCAGTCAGGGAACTATATAACTGTCTGAAACGTAGAAACAGGGGTGTGCCGCAAATCACTGTTTTTACAGAGTATTGTATGAGGTGTTAAGGAGCCCTGGTGACACAGTGGTTAAAACGATCAACTGCTAACTGAAAGGTTGCCAGTTCAAAACTACCAGCTGCTCCATGGGTAAAAGATGTTTCAGTCTGCTTCTTTAGAGATTTAAAACCTTAGAAACCCTACGGGGTTGCTACAAGCTGGAATCGACTCAATGGCAGTGGGTTTGGGTATGCAGTGTTGCATCCTGAAGGTGTGACTGTGTAAAGCTTTTGTCTCTTTTGGCTTTTGTACAGCGAGATAAGCCTTGTAAGTATATTTCCAGGTTTCTGTGTGTTATCTGGAAGTTGCGTTTCTTGCGATGATTTCATGTTCAAGTGCCATACATTGTACACACCTGTCAAGGGATCTAGAAGGTGATGCAGAGTCCAGAGGGACACACGTGTCCTACATAATCCTACCCCAGAGTCCAGAGGGACATATGTGCCCCACATAATATATATCAAAATCCTATTTCATAACAAAATTTCAGAAATTCTCCTTGATTCAGCATGCCTTCCATTATTGAAAACACATGGTATCAACAGAAAATTTTTTAAAAATTTGATTTGTATATGAAAAGGAAATCATTTGGAAATTCCTTTTACTGCCATTCTTCTGTCACAAAGTTCCCTACAGTTCTTTGTTTCCTTAGTTACAATCCATTATGTGGTTTTTTTCATAGAACCAACCAAAACCAAACCTGTTGCCATCAAGTTGATTCCCACTCATACTGTCCCGATAGGACAGAGTAGAACTACCCCATAGGGTTTCTAAGGCTGCAATGTTTAAGGAAGCAGACTGCTATAACTTTCTCCCAGAGTGGCTGATGGATCTGAACTGCTGAACTTTTTCAGTTAGCAGCCGAGTGCTTAACCACCGCAAAATCAGGGCTCCTTTCTCACAGAACATTTCACCTTAACCTTACTTTATAAAAAAATTGTGTTAGTAAGACTAATATAATTCTCACCTTCAATTTTTTATAAAGAAGGCAAAGCATGCCCTAAATATAGCTAGGTCAACCCCAAAGTCCTCAGAGAAACAAAAAGTTGTAGAATATTTTAAATGAGAGATAGTTTAGTCCAGTCCTTGTCACAATGGAAACCAAGACTAGTGGTATATGACATGCCTGTGATGCAGTCCACAAGTGAACTCTAAACCCGACTCCTAGCCCTGTGTAAAGTTAGAGAAAGATATCTGGTTATTAACAAGGTAAAATGAATAACAAAAATGTCCTAATTATTAGACTTTACAAGCTGAACTTTTACCATTTGGTAATGTACCATTCCATTTATGGAAATCCTTCTCTGTTGAGTTATTTCATTTAGTGGCTCAATATCCAGATCAAATGGGGAAGTCAAGATTTTGTTTTTAGAAACTCTCTGGGGAGGACATAAAAAGCCCATGTGCTTAAGTCCATATTAATAATCCGTTACTGGTTTTATAACTTTCCAGTAAAGTTCTGTCATAGTGTGTCATTAACAAGAGAATTATAATATTATCTAAGATGTACTTTTGATAGTAATTAAAATAGTTACCAAAATTATTCATTTTATATATAACAAAACATGATGTATTTTTGTTATGTATATTTTCACTATAATTAAAGAAAAAAAAAATATACACCAAATGGTAAACACTTTTGGTGTACTAAAAGT
The DNA here is from genome assembly GCF_024166365.1 of Elephas maximus indicus. Taxonomy (NCBI): domain Eukaryota; kingdom Metazoa; phylum Chordata; class Mammalia; order Proboscidea; family Elephantidae; genus Elephas; species Elephas maximus. The sequence continues at coordinate 42,731,697 of NC_064837.1, read as the reverse complement.
ATCTCTCCTACTTAATTTCGTTTTGGGAAAGGGGGCAGAGCAAGTAGGCGATTGAAGGATGGGTGTTTTGGAAGATCTTTTAAACCTACAAGCAGGCTAAAAAAAAAAGCAAACGTGGCCGTAGGAGTAAAGAATAGAATTTTCTAGTGGCATCACTGTGGTCTGACACTGAGCAGCTGCATGATTAGCTTCAAATAAACTGAGCAACCAGGAATAGAGAAGGGAAAAAAGGGTGAGGTCAGCCTTACTGTTAAAAATACTTTTTAGTGGGAGAAAAGTCATCAAATATTTATTGACTGCCTTCTTCTTTGAGTACATTTCAAAGGTCAATGGAATGCCTCGAATACCTCTACTTTCCAGAGCTGAGGCAGATCATTTATATTTTCCCAAAAGAGTCTTTCTAACATCTAAAACCATTCATTCATTCATTCAACAAGTATGTTCTGAGTGCCTATTGTGTGCTAGGCACCATTCTAGGTGCCAGGGATACAACAATAAATAAGCCACACAGAGCTTACGTTCTCAGTGGAGACAAAGGAAATAAGTAAATGACAAAATTTCAGACATATCGTAAGAGCTACGTATAAGTACTCAGGCCATGGCAAACACTATGGAGAAAAAGAAAGCAGGAAAAGGGAGATAAGATACAAGTACTCATTGTAAATGATCTATTTGTTTTAGGCAAAATTTATGACAGAATAGATGTTATAATGTAATAAGAGTCTTTTATAATCAATATTCCATTCTATAGGATGTAGAACATAACTATTTTTAAGTCAGTTATCAGTTTATTGCCATTCTTAGAATATATTACTGGTTATATTTATCACTTATTTGATAACAAATTCTTGGTCAAGAATATAACCTATAATTAATCAACACCAGCCCTTCAGGTAAACAAAATGCACTTTTGGATATCATTTTATGAAGTGGTACTAAGGAAGGACCTACAGCACTGGGTTTGGTTTTTTTTTTTTTGGTTTACTAAGGAAGGAAGAGTATTTTTTTTTTTTTTTTTAAAAGAAAGTGGAGCTTAACTAAGTTGTAAAGCTTTCAACAGTGAACCAAAGGGTTTCAGGTGGCTATGATTTTCAATTCTAAAAAACATAATTAGGTTGCTCTGTACTAAATTCATATTATGTAACCTAAAAAATAGAAATCAATTTGGTCGTTAGTACACGAATCAAGAAGTAATGATGCTTGACTTTTTTTTTCCTTTATAACTTAGAATTGAATTCTAAAGCTAATACTCTCTAGGAAGAGCTCATTTCCAATACTAAAATAGACATCAATTTTACAAACTAAAATGCATACAAACTAATTTTGTTACTTTTTAATTGTCTAGTACTTCACTTTGAGTAAGAAGCTTACAAATAAAGCTTACCTTCAGGCTGGTATTAGAACGTGGTTGACTTAAATCCTGAAATTTCCATTGTTCTGATCCAGGGGTCTCGCCTCCCTTCTGAGTGTCAGGTGTAAGCAATCCATCTCCAGCAGGCAATGAGAAAAGCCCTAATGATATAGGGCGTTCTTTTCTATTTGGAGAGGGAAGAAAAAAATTAATCATTCTTCTTTTTTGTCATGATGATGTACGCCTGGGTTGTCACTGCTTTAGAATCATTACTCTTAAATAATACTGTCTGTCCGTTTGAACAAGGAGACTTACTAAGGAGAAAGGACAGAGTCTCAGAAGTTTAAACTGGCTCCAAGAAATCACCTAAGAAAAGTGGTAGTCAATGGCTTAGGAAATCCTACAAATTACTGATGAACTCCTTGCCCAGGAATTGGCCTGTGGTCTAGTTTCACAGCAAGAAGAGCTGCTCAGCTTTCACTCCAACTCAGGTTAGCTCTAGGCAAACCTGCAACCCACAGCTGCCTCCCCATTCGGAAGTGACACCAACACCTGCTTCTAGATTTCCTGAATTCTCACACTATTCTCCGAATGTTTCCAATGCCTCTTCAATGTATGTCCTTCCTGCCTACAAGAAAATCATATACTATCTAAATCAAGCCTACTAATTATAAACAGTAAAAAAAAAACTTTAAGGACTTTTATCCCCCCAAAGTAGAGAGAAATCTCTATTTTTCTAAAGAACAATAATATACATTCCTTTCAGACACAGTACGTATGAGAAAACCATTGTCAGTTTTTTCCAAATATGAAGGCCAAAAAATTCTTTAAAACAAAAGGTTGTAAAATTTCCATTGCTTTGTGGGAAATTTCAATGCACCAGAGTTACAATTTTAATAATAATGCAATTTCTACCAGAAACACAACCTTTGTTGATACACAGAAGGTTCCAAGTCAAAGGGCTTTTAGAGAGTAGAAAAGAGTCTCCTAAGAGGTCACCCCGGGTCATTAACTCACAACTGTGGCAACTGGGAAGAAGTGAGTTTATACTAATGGTTTGGGGCCTCCTGGGACCCGCACCTCTACTGGTAAGAATGTAAGTTAGAATAGAAACAATGAGGTTATAAATAAAAGTGGGAAAATGCTCAGTTTCGCTAAATAAGCCTTTTATTCTTTAAGCTCATTTTTCTACCAAAGAAACTTAAGCCGCTTTTGAAAACTGCCCTCCCGTAACACAAAGAATGTGCTCTTCCATTCCTAACAATGAGATGAAAGGATTACTAACACCATCAGCATGCAGAGATGAAGCAAAACGGGCTGCATTTTATTACAGTTGCATGCACAAGAAAATATAACAGAAAACAGGACTTCTATCAGTTAGAGTTAATTACTTATCACTTCTTCATATGTGGAGTACTTTTCCCTACTTGATTCGGGAGGAAAAATCAAATGGAGGTAGGAAGCACAATAAGAGGCTAGACTTTAATACCAAATCTAAGTTTGTGACTATAAGACAGAACAACCAAATGACAAAGTAACTAGCCAGTTATTCTGTTTACACCAGTTATTCCCAAATGCTGGTCAGCAACAAAGTTTTCATGAGTCCATGTCAAAAAGAGGCATTATTTATATCCTTCTTGGACAATACAGTATATGACAAACACATATACATTTCCATATAAGGTAGAACCTGTTATTTCATGAGAATGACTGCCCCTAGCTTTATTTTAAACTACATCTTTTCTGCTTCTTTGATCTTAAAATGCCCTTTCACTCATCAAATGATGGTGACAGTAACTAGTAGCCGGATTTTTTTTTTTTTTTAAGTTGGCAACTTGGTGTTGATCCCTCAATTTTGGTCAACATATATTTAAAACAGAAAATCTAAGGGTCTAAGAGCTACTAGACTTGACCTTTTTTTTTTTTTTTAACATACCATATGGACTTAAGCAAAAAGTAATTGGTAATTTAATCACAATCCTAACCCAAAATGCAAAGAGAATCCAGAAGATAATAGAGATATCTTCATACAAATTTACCACACTGCTAACAAATCAAAATACAGGCCAGTCATTAAAATTATCTTCCTATATGAATGACAATACATCATTTTCACACATATCAATTACTGACAAAGTTTTAGAACTAGACCATTGGAGTGGCAGGTCCTGCTGTGGTCCAGGTTTTACTCTCTTACTCCCATCGACTAACTCTGCAACCAAAATACAAGCAGAGTATGTACCTCTTTATACTGCTTTTATATCAATCATAAAGAAACTGCTCTATAGGGAGGGAGTGTCAGAGACTTAGAGCTCTCTGTCAAGTGGGGAAATGATGCTCTAGGTCACATTGTTTCAACTATGGAAAAACAATGTTACTATATACCCTTCTCCTTATTTTACTCCTAAATTACATAAGGGCAGGGAAAGGCACTTAATTGTAATTATGCAAGTTAATTAGAATCCTACTTTACAAAAGAAACCCTGAAAAGATGAACATTAGTCCTGTATTATGTTGGTATGCATGTTTGGTACTTTATCTATATTAATGCTTCGGTAATATAGATGAAAAGAAACCAAAGAATGTGCTACGAATGAAAAATATTTAAACTTTGGGTTTTTCAATCTGCTATTACTCTCTAGAAACAAAGCCATTACCACTACAGAATCCTTGTTATAGTCTCTTTTTTAAATCGTCTTACTTCCATATATCCAATTTTGAGTTGGTTATTTAAATGTTAGCTTACATGTATAAATAATTTTGAAACTAATTGTTTGAAACAGCTTTTTATCTGTAATCACATTTAATACAAGTAATTATTAATAAAGTTAGTTTTATATAAATGGGGCTTAAAAAAAGATTAGATTTGTTCAACATTCACCATGTGAGAGGCACTGAGCTAGATGATTTACTTACAATATCCCACTTAACCTTTTTATCAGCCTGGGAAATAGGGATTATTTTCCCAGTTTACAGATTAGGAAAAGTGATAACTCAGAGACTTGAGACACCAGTAATTGGCACAGATGGAATTCAAAGCCAGGTTTGTTCAACTCAAAGGCCAATGTGCTTTCCTTAGAACCATGCTACCTACTTTTTCAAATTTTAATCTTAATATTGGAGATTTTGGTATCTTTATTCATTCGGATCAATGACAACTTTTGTGTCAAGAAGCTTTATGAATTTAATCTTATGCTTATCAATAAAACAGCCAGAGTTAAATATTTTTGCTAAAAATAATGAGTACAAATAAGTGACTATAAGGTATTTTACTTTTGTACTTTCCCTTTCAACTGATTAAATACAAAATCATAATCTCATTTGATTTGTATAACCACCCAATAGGGTAGATACTTTCAGATGAGGAAACTCAGGCACAGAGAGATTAAGCAATTTGCCACAGGTTTTCCAGCTTGCATGTGCAGAGTATTTGTACCCAGGCAATCCAGCTTCCCAGCCTGAGCTGGGATCCGCTGCACGGCCCTGCATGGCTAGGCGCAGAACGCCACTGCCTTCTCAAGAGGACCCTGGACCTACGGCAGCCTCATATAGTCTTATTTTAATACTCTAAATATTTTTGAGTTCAGATGTTTTTAATTGCCTAGAAGCCCACATATCATATACACATATACCACTCTTTTATATACTAAAATATACATAACACTGGCCCCAATTTTTATAAATCAGGAAAAAAGAAAAAACCATCAAGTATCTAGTTCTTGATGGTAGATTAAGATGAAATTTACTTTCTGGGCCTTAAACTCTTGTTGAACATGAACTGATCTATGTATAAAAAGGAACACACAGGGAATTTACTGCTTTAATTCTTGTTGATTTATCTAAATCCACTGTTAGGATTTGAACATTTTATTTTTAAGTAAACATTTAACAATAAAAAGTATGCACTATGAACCTCCATTAAAAACCATGCATAAAACAGAAATCTGAACAAATAAGATATTTTTAGTTTGGTTAAAAAACAACAACAACAACAAAAGAAACTAAAACCATAAACCTCTAAAATGCAGAACATGGCTCTTGCAGGATGCAAGCTGAGTGACTGGCAGTAAAGCTACGTAGATTAATGACTACCCCCACAAGTAGGCAGGGACATTTGTCACCCAAGTCTACAAAGAAAAGAAAGGACAACATCTGACAAAACAATAGTGAATAGGCTTTGTAAAGCTTTCACAACTTTGATGTGTAAATAATGAGGGGGGAGGGGAAATGCATTCTTTGCCCTAAAGGTTTAAATCCTTTCACTTCAAAAAAGATTTTGTTTCAGGAGGAACATATTTAAATTGCTCATTCCCATGAGCAGCTATCAAAAATGGCAAAAATGATGCCTGAACCTCCGCTGTCAAAAAATGATTAGAATAAAATAAACCTAAGGCCTTTGTCTAATCAACTGCAAGTCTAAATTTGCCCCTAAATGCTCAGAAGCAAAACACAGAGGCCGTGTCAACTTAGACCCGGTGTTTACTCTTGCTCTCCCCTTTACTCTTTGAACACTGTTTAGAACAAGACCACACTGACCTTGTACTTGTGTATAAGTAAAATATGAAAATCCTTTTCTTTGGTCGGTGGTTTCCAAATACAAAGCTGTATCCCTAGGTGATGGCCTATAAATTACTATAAATAAGAACAGAAATCTTAGCTTCAGGCCATTTTCCATTGTTTCAATCTGCAACAGAAATGGTTACAAAGCAGACTGGTAAAGCTAACAATTTAAGAAAAACCAGCTAAGCAGGGGCTCCCAAGACAAACTGGAGTACCTGAGTATCCTTGGTAGATTCTGCGTCAGAGCTGGCACACCGGTAGAAATAGAAAAGTGCACAAGCAGCAAAACAGAGAGAGATACTAAGATAGCTGAGTTAATGACCACCGCCCCGCCAACAAAGCCAAACACAAACAGCAGCATGCATCCAGGACTCATGGCGCTGTGCTGGCATGGTGAAACACCCGAACCAGGAGGCCTACACAGGGGCCAAAGGGATATCTTTGTAGTAAAGATCTGTCATTCAGCTGCTGCCACAAAAAACAATGCCATCAGCAGCAGCTTTCCACTCCATCCTGCAGCAGCTCCGAGGCAATGACGTCACCCCGCTCTCCCCGCCTCATAACCATAGAGCTGCTGCTCCCAGCATTTATGCAGCAACCCAGGGAGACGGCCAGCCTATTAACTTTCTTCCCCTCCGCTAAGAGTCCTGGCTTAGCTCATTGGCTACAAGGCCTGGAGATCTACATAATTTATTCACACTCCTACATCAAACAAATGGCTCGCTAGCCGTTTCAAATATGCCTCTCCGTAACAAAAAGGACTTTAAACCAATTATATACAGGAGAAAGGAACATTTTTCAACATTCCCACAAATCAGAAAAATTCAAGCCTAGTGTAATCTCAACTATTAGAAAACAGTCAAATGTCTCAATATGCTGCTAATATGGCATGTCTCATAATTTATCTTTTTAATAGTGAAGGCTATTTCTACTTTTCTATGTTATTCTCTCCTATAGCATTCCACCCACAGGAGAGAGCTCTTTGAATAAGCCTTACTATTGTTCCAGGATTAAAGAACACAGAGAAAAACAGCAATAAATAGATTTCCATTTTCTTAAGGCAAAATGCACAAAGCTTACCTAATTCTACTATGAGCTGTGGATTCTAGTTGATCACTCCCCGAGAGCTGATGAAGTTTTGTTCTTTCTAAATGTTCCATATAATTATGGATCATCTATTTAAAGAAAGAAAAAATACACAAAATGTAAGCGTAATACCCGGAATGAAAGCATAGTGTTATAACAAGGGAAACAGTTCTGTCCCATTTTCTTATTTATCACACTGCCCAACCCCATGTGAAAGAGTATTAAGGAACGAAGTTTTTTAATGGCAAAGCAATATGCAAATGCTTACATTTAAGGATGCTGATGTCCATAAAAGTAATCGATATCTTGTTTAACATATAATATTGACATAAATAAAACAAATTAGGATATAAACATTGGAAGAACGTGAAGAGAAATCACTGGTTAAAAATAATAGATGACATTTGAGAAATCCATTCACCAAAATGGGAAACAACAAAGAAATTAATGTGAAACTTGAGAAGAAACCATATCTTTATGTGGTGATCTTTGCCACTTTACAAAGAATTAACAGGATAAAATCATTTTCAATTTAACTTAATTTAATGCAAAGATGTGTATTTCTTCTATCTGTAGATTTAGCTGAAAGAATGCTAAAACATTTTCTTCTTTGCTACTTCACTTGTATAACTACTTAATATAATCGTATATAGTATTATCATGAAATTAATATAAATGACAAAAACCAGAACATTTTGATTTTGAATCTTAAAGAATCATATGATAGAAAAGCTGAATATGGAAGTAAAACCTTCAAGTATATATATAAACTGTCAATAAACTCTAAGGTCCTATTTGATTCTTCATAATTTATGGTTTTACTTTTAAGAAAACTAAATCTGGAATTAAAACATGTAAAATGCAAAAAATTTCAATCATAAAATCAAAAAGCCTTTGCTAGATACTAGCATAATATGAATAAGAAAGAAGTAAAATTTAAAAAAATATGGAAAAGTCTGTTAGTATTTCCAAGGAATGTAAATATTAAGAGTGGACAAAAAAAGGCTGATATCTTTCTTGGGAATATTACTTTAATTCTTAAAACATATAATATTTTTGGAAGCTAAACTTAAGGCATATGAAGATGGGTTTCAATCTCAATATAACTTAAAACAATTAATCAGACGGTTGCCCATTTAAGACTAATCCAAAGCAAATAGAATCACATGTGGTATGCTAAAACATTTTTTTATTTTAAATTTACAGATGTTTTATTTTAAATATACAGATCTTCTTTTTACCACCATTAAAAGGACAGTTTTCCAGAAATACAGCTTTTGTTTTTGTTTAAGCAAGTCAGAAATAATAAGCTGTTTTCTTCTTTTATCAGGAGTAACTTTCAGGAAAAAAATTAAACTGAGCCTAATATAGCAAGGTGATTGTTGAGCCTAATAGACATCAATTTAAATTCTGAAAAGGTTTTAAAAAACCTAAGTTGATTCCTTATGTGCGGGGTAGTAGTCATACAGAACCGATCAGTTTAAATAGAAAAATCTAAGTTTCTTTAAGCATTCAAATGAAGAAAACAGAAACCTCCTCTAGACTGCTTTTAGAGTAATTAACCTATTTGGTCAATTATAGAAAATGAGACAGAATTACCAAAAAATACCAAGATAGAATCAGTTCCCCCAACAGCTCATTTTGTCTTAAATACTGAACTCTGGCATTTAAATAAAAAAAGGAAAATTAGAAAATGCTGAATTTAAACCTTCGGGAAGAACTAATCCCAAGTAATTGCAGGTACAGTATTTTGATGTTCCATAATGGTCCATATAATGAAATTGGTTCCAACTCAACTAAACTAACACTTAATAGGAGAAAACAGCAACAACGATAAAATGGCAGCTAACACTTACTGAGCACTGACCGCATGTCAGCCAGTGCCAGTACAGCCACTGTTCCATTTAATCCTCATAACAATACCACAATTTTACAGATAAACACCGGTTTACAAAGGTTTTAAAGTAACTTGCCCAAGCAGACCAGCTAATTAATGATTAACTGTGTTTAACTGTGTCATACATAGCTCTGTGGCTTTGTACCCAGAGCTCAGGTCTGTCTGACTCCATCATCTGGGCAGTGAAACTTTGTGGGACCCGTGGTCTATCTGCCCTTTCAGTCAATTCCTTAGGCAGGCAATGAGCTCACTGTCCTTTCTCCCTCACACCCACAAGAAAACCCCACACCCTAAACCATTTCCTGCCATTTGAAATAAAATGATATGTACTATATAAATGCACGAAAAAAGTACATGGCACATAAAACATAAGAAATTTAAATTTTAATAATAGAGCTCTGGTTAAAAAAAAAAAAAAAAAAACTTAGTGGGAGGGCAGGATCAGTGCTGCCCGATGGAAAAGAGAGAGGTAAGAGAGTAAAATCTACTATTGGGTCCTCTAGCCCCATCCCTCCTGGCCTCAGAACTATAATTATTTTTCTCATGTATGTGCATTAATTCATACACATTCAGGAGTCAATTCAGCAACACACAGCTGAAGTCATCAAGAGGGTCCCAAGTACACTGTCTGGAAAGTCCTGGTTTGGGATAGGGCCCAACACCCCTACCCCCAGAGGTCATCTTCACATCAGAAGTTGACTGTCAGCTTTGGCTGAAACTGAAAAGCAAGGCAATAGTGAGGTTTTAGAGGCAAGCAGCACGGATCCTTTTAATCACGCTGGCCTTAAATCTTTCCATACATAGCCCAAGAATCACTACATCCGCAAAGCCACTGGTCTTAAAGCTGTTCAGGTGCCATAAAGCAAAGAGTCACAGAAAAAAATTCTAGTGCACTTAACACAGAGAATGAAAAAACGTTAAGAGTACAGGCTGTGGAATCACACAGACCTGGTCCAAAACCATTTACTAGCATGGGATTTGGAGCAAATCACTTCATACTCTCTTTTGATATTTCAGTCTGTAGCATGGGGATTATAGGGTCTGTCCAGAGGAATAAATATGAAAGCATATAAACACTCCCTGGTGTGAGACCCTCCCCAAGGTTGCAGGGGTTTACTTTCTGGGCAATTAGCATAAGAAAATATACACATATGGCCTGAGTACTTCACAATTACTAAACATTTATGTTTCCTCTACTGCTCTCTTTAAGGCAATGTTTTCTTTTAAGCAAATTTAGTCTAACACGGACAAAATTTTGGATTTGATTAGAGAAGAGTTATTCGCCTTACACAGTAATAACAAGTTTCTCTTAGGCAGCGAACAATGTGTTTGATAGAAGTTCTATTTAAACAATTTTTTTTTTTGTGCCTGCAAAGGATATTACCTTTTTTGGAAGTAATAATGAAAAGGTTAAGGTTAAATCCTTCTGACTTCCTTTCCCTGAAGATTTCCAGAGTTTGCCTTTAAAGGGCACCTATTTCTTTAGCCTTAGATAGATATTTATAATTGCTAATTGAATGGCATTTCTAGTATATAGATGCATAAACACAGAAAAATGTGGGCTACAGTAAAACAGACCCACATTTCAAAGCAATCATATCTTTGTGTTACATGAACCTTCCCTGAGGCAAAGTAAAATAAAAGGAGCCTATCAGGACAGAGAATGGAAGTGGCTTGTGACGAAGGCCGGGGATGGATCCCGCTGCCTGTGAGATATGTCTTGGTTGCTGGTTATGCCCAGCTTTCTGACTTGGCAATTAGATTTCCCGGAAATCTTTTTTTCTTCCTGGACTTTCCTTCTCTGAAGGAATAGAAATAGAAAAATTATTATATCTTTTCATTTAAAACTGAGAAGTCAGGTTTTCTCCTATAGGAACACATTTTCACTTTTTATTAAAAAAGTGAGAAAAAAATTTGAAATTTCACTTTACAGTCAAATTTTTAAGAACGCATGTATCTTATGCATACTTCAGTTGAACATATCATAGTTTAACAGCCCTCAGTTATTACGAAGCTTAGGACTTTACTACAAAGCAAAAGCATTGTTCATAATTCATCATGATCACTTATTTATAGCATAAACATACTCCTCCAAACACACTGACAATTACCAGTCTTGACAGCACTACAAGGCACACACTAGGTACACGGCATTGTTCAGACACTGAAATGAATGCTGCAAAAATAGTCAACAACAGACCTTTACCATCGTTTTTTAACAGCCTTAATACCCACCAAATACCATCTTATTAAAATGTGGGTCTTTTTTACATTCCGAAAAAGCTGTTGTGTAAGCTGTTCTTGTCTTTCCACAGCTCTGTGGTTCTGGGCCTTTTGTGGTCAACCTTTCCCCTTCACCAATGGATATCGGTTCTGTGACATTTCATGCTTCATGATTCTCGAGAATTATTCTAGCTGATTTGCAAAGAAGATTTAAGAAATACTTTCAGGGTAAGAACAACCCAGAAACCCACCTCAGTGTGTCTCTGATGTAGTGCATTATATTCCTTCTTCAGTTCTGCTTCTCTTTCTTCAAGTCTGCTAACTGAAATTAAGATACACAAGCTTAATCAGAACAAAACAAAAAATTCACTTAGAAAGTTCATCTTTAAAACTTGAAATGGGCTATCCATAACCTTAAGCAACTTTAGGACTCAGTTCTCCATATGAAATTCTTCACAAAGCTACTGACCTTATTTCATCACCCTTAATAAGTAAAACTTTCATAACTGATTTCTAACATTATAAAACCTCTTTTCCACTACTGGGCAGTATGTGAAAGTAGCATTGTTTTTAAGTACTTTTTCCACTTCGGGGCCTTCTCAATTTCAGGGACTCATCTTCTTTTATTTAGCTCCCTCTGCTGATGGATCTTGTGAGTGGCACTAATTTTGGTTAGTGCTTACAGAGTATAACTTTATGATGTTAAAAAAATAAAAGGTTATAGATCCCGAGACACAGAATGTCAGAAGAGGATTTCGTAAGAATAATTAATACCAAAGAGGCATGATTTAGAGAAAAAGGGTCCAAGAAGGACCACAAAGAAACTGTAGTACTCAAGATAGATAAGACAGATGGTGGTTAAGGGCAGTCTAGACACTGTTACCACAGAGAAAGGACACAAAACCATGCTGGCTGCACAGCACAGGGGAGATAGGCCAGCCTGCAGGAGCCCAGACTGGCTAAGTAGCAGTGGGAGGCACTCAGGTGGGTAGAATTAAAGCTGGTGCTAAAGGAACTTGTCAAGATATTCATTTAAGTCTGCTAGAATGCCTTAGGTTAGGTGGAAAGTTCCCTTAGAACAAGGGTCATCTAGCTGCATACACGCAAGGCATACTTGGAAGCCACAATCTGTTGCTGCCACAGATAACTGTAAGTAAATACCTACTACGAACTTAAACAGCCCACACACGAAGTTTTACATGCCTAACGTTAACACACTAGACACAAAACTTGTACTGTTTGGTAAACTCCCCTTTGGTTTGTGTAGCTTTCCCTGCCACCATTGTATGAATATCTTGAAAATACATCAGTAATTAGAAAAACTGTAGCTCTGACTTTTTGCTTTGATTTGTTTCTAATTCAGGCCTACAGGTTCACTCACTGACTTTGCACCAGTGAGTAAACTCAGACTACGATACCTGTGGTGCATACTTTAATCATGTCAGGTGAGCGTCAAGTACGTTTGCTGCTCATCTCATCCTGTGGCTGCAGAGCAATAAGTAAACTGTAATACCAATGTGTTGCAATAACACAACAAATGCTGAAACCATAAAAATTTTTGTTGTTGCTTCTATGATTTTTTAAATTTAAAAACAGGAAATCCAAGCGTGTTATATTTAGAAACAATCTCAAAGTAAACGTTTTCTCCTACTTCTTTTCAATTAAACTGAAAAAGCTTAAATTAAACCCTGAGGCTACTTACTGGGTAAACCATATCTATCTTCAATTACTCATTTGTGTGAATCAAGGTTTTCTCAATAATATGCAATCAAAACAAAAAATTGGATACTGAGGCATAACCCTCAATATCAAATATGTGCTCAATAGTACTGCTTCATGATACTCATCAGCTGGCTTGATATGAATTCATAAAATAAATTCATATCACTACCATTACTACCGCTAACAGCAACTAACATTATATAGCGCTTACCATGTACTATGCGCTATCCAAAGTACTTAATATAAACTTATTTGAGCCTAACGGTAGTAACTTTATGATGTATTATTGGATTCATTTTACAGAGGAGGAAACTACAGCAAATAGGGGCTAACTAACTTGCCCAAAGTCACATAGCCAGTAAATGGCAAAACAAGGATTCCTAATGGAGGAGTCTGGCTCTAGAATCTGTTCTTAATTACCAGGCTACACTGTCTCTCAAGAAATGCTCCACACAAAAAAAAGAAATACTCCTTTTAATCTGTTTTAAATATTGGAGTCTACTTTTAAGATTTCATTTGAGGAAAAAGAAAGTATAGGAAGTAATCCTTTTTACTCCAAACAAACAAAACCTCCTGTGTTCTTACGGAAATAACTTAGTCACAGTTAATCTGACAAAAAGGCATCAAACTGCAAAGCAAAATAAATACCTAATTTTATTATTCCATAAGGGAAATGCACATTAAAACCAAAATGCAACCCATTACACACTATCAGAATTCCAAAATTGTAAAATGCAAGTGCTAACACAGGCATAGTAACTAAAACTGTCATATATTGTTGGTGGGCGTATAAATTGGTACACTCAATTTGAAAAAGGTTTGGCAAGATTTACTAAGACAATGTCAACCCTATGATAAAACAATTTCACTCCCAGGAAATTCATACATATGTCCACCAAAAGACATTTAAAACGATGTTTGAAGCAGCACTATTAGAAATAGTACAAACGTGGAAACAAACCAAATGTCCATTAACAACAGAAGGAACAAATCAATCGTAGTATATTCATGTAATGGAATACTGTACAACAGGGAGAACGAACCCATTATTGCCACACACAACAACATGGACAAATCTCACAAACATGATATTGAGGGAAAGAAGGAAACACAAAAGAGCACATACCATATAATTCCAGATATATAAAGTTCAAAGCCATAAAAAACTAATCCATAGTGTTAGAAGTCTAGATAGTGGAGACCTTTGGGAAGAGTTAGTGACTCAATGAATTAACTGTCTGTACAGCCCCACCTCACTCCAAACACACTATACCCATTCACACAGACACTTTCTTGGGGCTGAACACTCATTATTCTTTATGCTCTTTAACAATTACTACGATTTCAACATATAGCACAGGATTTAAAGGCTATTTAGAATTACTGCAAACGAGTTGTGCTGTTGTGACATCAGAATTCTTAAGAGAGGTGAGCAAAAAAATGTTACCAAATTGCAGAATATAAAGAGAGGAAAAAAAAAAAAAAAAGAAGATGGTCATGGGAAGATAAACTACAATTACTCTTTTGAAGGTTGTGTTGGTGATGTCTATTAAAATAAGCAATGTTTATATCCTTTGGCCCAATATTACTACTCTCATTACATATACTACAGGAATACTTGCACCAATGCCCAAAAAGGGATAAAAATGGATTTTCTATACAACACACTTTACAATAATTGGGACCACCCCAAAATTTGTCATTAGGGGTTGTTTCAATGAACTATAATAGTCATTCTATGGAATATAATGCAGTGGCTTTGTTACTTCCTAGTTATGTGACCCTGGGTAAATTAACCCCTCTGGGCTTCAGTTTCCTTATTCGTAAATAAGGAATAATAGTATCTCAGAGTTGACAGTAGGATTAAGTGAGCTAATATTTGGAAGGGGCGAAAAAAAAAATTTTTTTTTTTTTTTAAAGCAGTGCCTGGCACAGAGGGTAAGTGCCATGCAAGCGCTTTTTAAATTCAATAATTCAAGGTACCTGTTAAAAGGAATGCATTATATCTATAGCTTCTGACATGGGATTGTGCCTAGAACCGAATGGAAGGATATTGAATATATATTGCTACATGGGAAAATAAAAATTGCAAAACAATATAATGCCATTAAGATGTCTACATAGCTAAACTGAGCTTCCTTCTGATTGTCTCTCCCAAACCTGCTCTTTCCCATAGTCTTCTCAGATAAAAAATCTTAGTCATCCTTTTGCTCTTTTCTTCCCCTCACATCGCACACCCAATCAGCAAATTCTACCTGTTCTACCTTCAAAACAAGTCTAGAATCCCATCACTCTTTGCCAACTCCATCACTCCCATCTTGGCCCAAAACAGCCTCTCTGGCCTGGATTATTACAATAGTTTTCTAACTAGTGTCCATGCTCCAGCCTGAGCTCCCCTACATTCTCAGTGCGGTACCCTGGGTGAAGTCAGATCACATCCTTCCTCTGCTCAGAATCCCTCAGTGGTTTCTTTAAACACACACACACAAGTTCTTACAATGGTCTACAAGATCCTTCAGGATCTGCCATTTCATGTCACATCACCCTTCACCCCCTAACCATTCCCATTAAGTCAGCCTTGGAGAGAAGCTCTTTTACAAGGTCTTTATCAAGTGTCTTGGATGAGAGCAGGACTCACAGATTATATAAACAGGTCCTATGATTTTATGCTGGATTGCTAATCAGTGTTCATTCACAAAGCTCTGTTGTATCGTACCATGCAATAGCAAGATTGTGGGAAAGAAGACCTAAGGCCCCAACATACCTCCAATTGCCAGAGATTTCTGATATTTATTCAAATGAACATGAGCATTTTTCAACAGTCAAATTACCTTAGGTTCATCTACAACAATTCCTTCAAATTCTATTATCACTTTTTCCTTCTTAAGCATTTCTGATTATCCCTAACTATAATTCCTTAGGAGCCCTGGTGGTGCAGTGGTTAAGAGGTCGGCTGCTAACCAAGAGGTTGACAGTTTAAATCTACCAGCTGCTCCTTGGAAACCCTATGGGGCAGTTCTACTGTGTCCCATACGGTAGCTAATGAGTGGGAATCGGCTCAATGGGTTTTTGGCAATATCCCTTAAGGTTCCAATCACAACTATCTAACTTACTTTCTCCTTAATTTATTTCCATTTGGCATCATATTCTTACTTTTGCCTTAAAAATAACTGTTGATAAACTATCAATCAACCCAGTCTCTAACTACCTCATTCAAAATACATATATTAATCTCATACAAATTATCTGTATCTTTATTATTTCTCAGTATGTACCATTTTTTGTGGGTAGTATGTATCATACCAAAAAGGGCATTTAGCACATACAAACTACACACGGTTATACATGAATTGTCCCTAACCCCATCTGTTACGTTCATAGTAACTAAAGTGTTAAAGAAGGAGCCCTGGTGGCGCAGTGGTTAAGCACTCAGCTGCTAACCAAAAGGCTGGTGACTAAAACCCATCAGCCCATCAGCCGCTCTGCAGAAGAAAAATGTGGCAGTCTGCTTCCATAAAGATTACAGCCTCAGAAACCCCACTGGGCAGTTCTACTCAGTCCTCTAGGGTCTACGGTAGCTATGAGTCAGGATTGACTCAACGGCAATGGGTCTGGCTTTTAGCAAAGTCTTAAAACTACAAGGTTTAAATACTGGCCATCTCTTATAAACACAAAGTTTATTTTCTTAATCCACAAAAATGATATTCTGAAATACTTTCAGTTACTGCATATTCTAGGCTCATGCTGACAAACAATGCTTATTTTTCATTATGTTTTTGATGCAAAATAAATCACAGATATGATTAAATCAGGCTCTGTCTCAGTTTTCTACATGCTTTACTATTTAATACTACTAATGACTACTAATTTCATTTTTCTGGTAGCAAAAAGATCCAGAATAAAAGCAATACATATTCATCTCAAAATGTTAATTGACAATGCTGATGGAATAACAATTTACTATACCCTAAAATGTTTATTAGTCAGCTGTATCAGTACTGGATTCTGACTTTATCTAGCATCTTTATAACTTAAGGTTCAAGTAACATCTTCAGTAAGTTAAAAATAAACAATGGCTTTTAAAATTTCACAAATACACCAACCTAACAATGCTGAAAAAAATTCTAAAATATCATCCACAAAAAGGCAAAACTGAAGTTGACCATTTTAGCTACCTATCTTTAACATAAAAATAGAAAAGTTTCCATAGTCAAAGATTTCCCACTCTGTACACCTCTAAATTTCCCCTTTTAGTGCCAAATATTTTTAATCTGAATAGGCTGTGAAAAAAAATTAAAAATAAGAAAACTGAAAACAAATAGTAATGCAACTGTATCAGGGATTTCTGAGGTATTATACTGTTTTATAAAAGCAGTAATAATGTATACTTTATTTATTCTTAATCACACTCATTTTCACTATTTTGTACCCATAAAGAAGACAATTTAAAAATTTACCTTATGATATATCTGTAGTATAATTCAGTACTGAAGTTCAGAATGTTTCTCATGAATGAACAAAATTTGGAAAAACCATACTTAAAAAATATTTTCTAAGCTTATTATAGAGCTATATGTTTTTACTCTTCAGGAAAATCCAGGGGCATTTTCCTAGAATAGTCTTACTCCATATTCAATTCATTCCCATTACTAATTTTCCGTGGACAAGAAAAGATTGGTAGCCACTTAACACATATATCGTGCTAGCAAAATCTGACCCCTGAATAAAAAATTCACCACCTCCTAAAAGTAAAGTTTGAACACCTTTACAAGGTGAAACCTGTGAGAGCCGGAACTCGATGAGACTGCCTTGTTTTTCTGGGTCTCACAAGTTTTCTGCCTTTGACAGGGTGCAGTCTTCCCACTTTTCTATCGCTATCTATTAGTGGAAAATATTTGAGTTTTCCTTCTCTGACAGGTTTCTACCTTACACAGGTTCTGGGTTTTGAGGTTTTACTGTATTAATCATCTTCTCAAAACATTAATTTTTTGTTCATGTGGTCTTAGGGACTATTTTAAATAATCAACCCTGTTGTAGGTACCAAAACTTCCTATCTACCCCACATTTTAAAATAAAAGCAAACAAATTATCTCATGGTTAAAAGTGTCTATGTAAATTAAATTTAAATCTATAGAAATGATCATCAGTCCCTCTGGGATTAAGTATTATCTGCTGCCATCTTCCTGTTCATTTCAGTACAAGAACAAATCACAGCCTATATACAGCAGTCCACTTACAGGAGGCACTTAACTCATTTATTCTCTATCCCATTTGGTTTTTTTTTTATCCCATTTAATCAGAAGGCTTGTCATTTTCATACAGTTACATTCATACGTATTAATGATAACTAATTACACAGATTAAAACAAGAAGGCTAATGTATTACCTTAGCTTACTACTAGTAGGCAACCACAGCATTATAAAGATGGTGCAAACATTATGTTATCTACTCCACTTATGGAAAAAGAGCTCCACAAGTCAGCATGCCAGTAGAAATACCAAGTAATATTTTCCCTAAGTGACTGTTATATTAAACTCTCTGTAAAACTATATAGTATATGCTTTCAGTCCACCAAGTTAGAGTTTTGGTTGTTTCTAGCTCTGAGACCAGCAGTAAAACAAACAAACAAACAAAAAAACTCATTCAAAGTCCATCCCTTAATACAAGCACCAGGAAAATACCGCTTAATTTTATAATAACCTATTTTTAAAATGGAAACAAGGGAAGTCAAAATATAGATAAGGGAACAAAATCCCAGCATTTAGTAAATATTTGCTGAATAAATGAATATGCAGTGAAGAGTTTTAAAATAATAAAAACTAAATTACCCAGAAGAACCCTGAAGTTATTTTTGAAAATCAGATTTTATGAGCACGAATCACAAATGCTAAATTTTCATTAAAATTCCCTCATTTTATCTTCCTCAGATAATTCACAGTGGAAAGAATAGGCAGATGGTTGCTAATCTTTAGGTACATTCACTCCCTTGCCTCACCTGAGCAAAACCATGTACTACCAACCGAGACAACTGGCTATTAAGGCGAATGCTGGACAGATATTTACCAAAGCAGCTCCCTCTTCTTCTTGGACAAATAGACTATACATCCTATCCTCTGCAGTTAGCTTCTGACTGAGTTATAGCCAATGAAGCGGAAACAAAAGCGCTATGTGCCACTCCTAGGCCTGGTCTGGTAAAAACCTTCCACACCCAATATTCCATTTCCTTTCCCTTTCCTCCAAATTAATCCAGGCAAATATAAGAAACTTGAAAGCCATGAGCTGAAGATGGTGGAACCATAACAGAAAAGAGCCTGTGTCTCTGAAGAAATTGCCACCTATAGGGAACACTCATTTTGTACTTTACATGTGCAAGAAATAACTTTGTGTATGTGTGTATATAAATATATTTGTGTGTGTGTCGCTTGCTTGCTATAGCAACTAAAATTAACTTACACATCAGCTTATAAACATGCGTTAAAGTGCTCTTAAAAAAGCATTCTAAGCTATCAAAGGTATGTCACCCCATGGTGCTTTAAGAATAGTTTCTTTATATCTTTATTATTCTTCATGAGCTTCTGGATACTATTCTGACAATTATTCTCTCCTCCCTAATACCTGCAGGTACTCAGACAGAAGCTACTATTTTCTGTATTCATGTTTGCTTTACCTGTACTGTGATTCTAAATATTACTATTATCTTTTAAGGTACATAAATTAACCACCAAGATCATACAATACAAATAAAGAACTTCTCGCTAATTACTGAAAATATTTACAATGTTCAGTACAACAAAACAGTCAATGGGTTTTGTTTTCTCAAAGCCTAAGTCACATGAGATGATTAAATACTTTTGAGAAATACCTTTTAATGCCAGGGAAGCAGTCTTTTGAAAGTCCTGAATGTCACTAAGAAATTCGTAATGGGACAAGGAAAGGGAACTAGAAAGGGAGGGGAGAGGAAGAGGATGAGGGAGACCCATTCGGGCATCAATGGCAGATATGCCCAAAAGCTTCAAGTACCATAAAGTTAACCCCTGCCTATACTGTTACATCTGAAGTGTATTAAAAGATTGCTTCCAGTTTCATAGTTCCCACATGAACCCAAACCTCAAAACAATCTCAGGAAAAATCTTAAAACCTTATCATTTTATTCATCAAAGCTAGCCACAACCTGAGATTAACTGGAAATAAACAAGATTCTGTTCATCCAATCTACCCCAAATCAAGAGAAAAGTAATCTGCAATTTTTTTTAAATTGCTGATTTTCTAGGGATAAAAATCAAACAAATCGAGGAGTTTAAAAAAAGGGAGGGAGGGAGAAAGAAAGAAAAAAAAAAACTAAAAGACTTATCCAAAATTTCCCCTTTATGATGGCTAATGGAGATGTTTTAGCCTCATGCTGAATGCTCTTTCTTTCTATCCATCTTTCCAAAGAGCAAGAGGATATGATTAAGGCAGGAAGAGCCACCTGCTCTGCCTGCTCAAAATCAGAGCTTACCTCCTTAGATTGATGGCTTTTGCCAAGTTTGGAACACCTTCCATCTCTGTTGTCTTCTGCCCCATCAGACTGCTGATAGGCCTATGGGGGGAAGAAAGAGAAACAGACCTGCTAGAATGCCATACATATCCAACTCATTATTTGCCTTCTCAAAAGGAATCATCGGTTCTCACTGTTCATGGAAGGCGGATAATCCAACTGCTACTAGGTCTCAGATGATTGACATTAGTCTTTTGGAAGCTTCTCTCTGAACATCAAAAGTCCCAACAGGTAAGCAAGAATCAAATGCTGACTCAAAGCGAACAAATCTCAGACAACCAAATCAAACAGTAATAAAAACCTATCCTCTGCCAACTAAATTCTTCGCTCTATCTTTAAACTTCAGAAGATTTTCAGACAGATGTTATATGTTATAAGTGACACAACGTGAAATTCTAAAATATTTTGAAGCTCTCATAAATCAATGATCACATCCTTAAAACAGAGTATGATAACATCAAAGAATCCCTGTAGAAGGGGATTCTAGAGATCTGATCTACTCACGGCCTTGAAAACATTATCTAAACCATCCACAACAGAGACCTGGCTTTTCTCCTACCTAAAGTCTCCACGTAGGGGCGGTCCAGGCTTTCTCTCAACACATATCCTTGTGTATCATCATCATGGTCAAGAAATACTTCCTCATAACCAAACAAAAATAACAAACTCATTTTCTCTAATTTAATCTCCCAAAATTATAGCAAAACGGGTTGGTATCTTCCTTACACTTTAGCCCTTGGTGAAGGAATTAATTTTCTATGAAATACTTAGTTCTAGATATTAATTATACACCATACTTTTAAGATTCTCCAGAGCTAAAACTAGAATACAGAAATGAAAAAGTCCAAATACAGATAATAAAACATAGATAATAAACAGATAATAAAACATATCTAAAAACCACACAGGATATTAAGCAGAACTAATACATGCTAGTGTTTGCATAATTATCTTGTGTCTAAATTTCTGCTTTCTCTATCACATATCTTGCTGTTGTAAAGTGCTGTTGAGTCAATTTTGACTCCTAGCCACTCCCTGTTAACAAAGCAGAATTGCCACATAGGGTTTCCTAGGTGTAATCTTTATGGAAGCAGATCACCACGTCTTTCTCGTGGAGCCACTGGCTAGGTTGGAACTGCCAACCTTTCAGTTAGCAGCCAAGCACTTCACGGTTGCAACACCAGGGCTTCTTTGTCATATAGGTTCTAAAAGAGAAAGCCCTTAAATAAAGTTTATTAAATATACAAATATTCTTAATATTGCAAAAGAACTAGGTTCTAGTTAAATGGACTAAAAAGTAACTTTTTATATAATAAATTTCATTTTGTTGCTTTTTTAAAATCAAGAGATACAGAAGCTGAAATTACTAAAGCTGCCTTATTGAGAACATACTTTCAACAAAAATAGAAATTACCAGTATCTACTTTCATCATTCTAAAACTTATGTAGAAGATAAAGTCAAAGTGGAAAACGTGACCTATTATGGTATTATTCAACTTTTTCAAAATATTAACATTCATTGTCAATTGCAAAGCAAAGCAAAAGAGTTTATCAAGCTTTTTATAGGGCTGAAGCTATTTTAGAGCAATTTGAAAAATAGCAACAGGAAATGTTTAGGCTCTCTCAAGTACTAATTTAAGTATGAAACTATACCTGGTACCCTAAAAATGGTTACTTTTTCTTCTTTGCTGTGAAAATTCTCAATTTATCAGTCACGTCATTAACTGACAGGCCTTGCTTGTAACTAATTCCCAAATTTAACATCTTAAGCCATTTACTCCTTTGAAATAAAAAATATGCTAATGTTATACTATTTTCATCTAGAGGTGTGCTGATTCTTACATTCAAGAAATAAAAGAGTTCCTTACAATTATAATAGCTGTTTCAAGCTGAAGGCATGAATATATTTTATAAGATCTTGATGCCAAATTGACAGAAATGGTAGAAAAGTAAAGTACAAGGCTCTACCACAAAGGTCTTCAGTTGTCCAAAAGCATTTTTCCATTTAATTAAAAGGAAAGATGAGCAGAATCAGAGAAGAGTTAAGTAGCACAAAATCACTGCCACCTAATGATAAAAACTATTAAAAAACGTTCTGCATCCCATTTTGGAGAGCGGCGTCTGCGGTCTTAAACGCTAGCAAGCAACCATCTAAGATCCAACGATTGGTCTCGACCCACCTGGAGCAAAGGACATTGAAGAACACCAAAGTCACAAGGTTAAGTATGAGCCCAAGAGTCAAAGACAACACCAGCCTGAGACCAGAAGAACTAGATGGTGCCAGCTATAACCGATGCCTGCCATGACAGGGAGCACAACAGAGAATCCCTGAAGGCGCAGGAGAGCAGTGGGATGCAGACCCCAAATTCTAATAAAAAGACAGACTTAATGGTCTGACTGAGACCAAAGGGATCTCGGAGGTCATGGTCCCCAGACATTCTGTTAGCCCAAGAGAGGAATCATTCTCGAAGCCAACTCTTCAGACAGGGATTGGACTGGACTACAACACAGAAAATGATACTGATGAGGAGTGGGATTCTTGGATCAAGTAGACACATGAGACTATACATGCAGCTCCTGTCTGGGGGGGAGATGTGAAGGCCGAGGGGGACAGAAGCTGGCTGAATGGACACCGAAACACAGGGTGGAGAGAAGGAATGTGCTGTTTCATTAGGGGGAGGGCAACTAGGAGTATATAGCAAGCGTATATAAGGTTTTATATGAGAAACTGACTTGATTTGTAAACTTTCACTTAAAGCACAATAAAAATGAAAAAAAAAAAAAATCACTACCATCTAAACCTTGCCATCTTCTCCACAAAGGACAATGGCTCTATATCCAAGGGTAGAATTCAAGGGAAAAGTAATCTATTGTAAACTCCAGGAACTTGAGGGCAACATAGTCCTAAGACAGATTCAAGTATTAATGGTTCTGTATCAGCTCTGGGTGCAAACATGTTGTAAATAATGACTCGAATTAATAAATTATGATAAACAAAACAGAATTTGTTACTAATCTTTATTTCTCCAATTCTGTTCACATTAGGAATGGCCAAACACTTTTATATACCAAGAATCACTAAAAGATTCATATTCCTTGACCTACTTCCTTAAAAATATTCTAAGAAAACTATCCAAAGAGGGGAAACTTGTAGGTGTCAAAGAATATTCACTGCAATATGATTCACTACATTAGAAAAAATGTCCAACAAAAAGGGGAATTTAAAAAAATGTACTTATTTTTACCCTGATTCATTCCACAAATGATTTGAGATAGCTTATAAGAATACATACATTTATATACATAAAATTAGATCAAGGGAGAGAACAATTTAAATACACCACCCAGGTAAAGTCCAAACCAGCCATCATCGTTGAACTTTAAAGTTGTTCTGAGCTTCTGGGTGACCAAGGTAAAAAAATTGAGTGGCCATTAAGTAATTATCAGTAGAGGAAAGGAAAAAGTGTAGTTGCTCAGGGAAAACAAGAATCGTTAAGAGATGACGTAGCTTCTGGACAATGGCTATATACAGACACTAAAAAGTAATAATAAAGATTATTTAATAAGAAAAATGCTTATGATAATGCTCTGTGAAAAGATATAAAATTATAAACTCTAATTGCAGTGAGATTAAAAAAAAAAAACAAAAGCTCGTATATGAAAAAAAGACTAGAAGGCCATGCACATGTCCTTTTCTCCCCACAAAACTGAGGTCTCTTTGACCACAACGGGACCTGGGCAGAACACTAGACACAGAGGTAGTTTATATTTTTAATTGTATTAAAATGTCTGTATTTACTTGAATCATAATATAACATTTGGCTTACAAGATAGAAATACTCAACATACAACAGAACTAATATAAAAGCTATTTTCTGGCAAAAACCCATTCCCAACATACAATGAATGGTGAGGCTGATTATAGATTCCTTACATAGCTGATCTACCAATAGACCTTTCTCAATCCGCAACATCCTTATTTTGTACCTTATATATTTCAGATATTTTCTTAAGGCTCACAAAATGTTAACCATCAAGAAAGATTAATTTTACTTCAGATAAAAGATAATATACAGCACTGTTTTTTCTATGACTTAATCATGCCAAAAGAAACAAAAATGTTCCTATGTTACTTGAAATTTTTAAAAGAAAGCAACCAGAAATCTCCAAAATCAAACAAGACCACACATAACATTTTAACAAAAGTTTTTATAGGCTCAACTTCTCAACATTCTTGTTAAATCATACCACAACCTGATATACTCCATACTATCAAAAGCTGTAAAATGTGTCCTTCAATTCAGTTCCTATTTGACTCTTGAGTCTCCAACAGCAAATAACTACAATGAAAATTTCCTCTTTTAACACAGGAAGTAGTCTTCAGAGCAGATCTTGGACGTTTATTATGGCTACTTTTTTAAAGGGAAATGTGCTCTGAAATACATCAGAATTGACAGACATAGTCTTTTGAAATTAAAGACTCTCACTCATTATACAAACATAAATATTGAAATTGGATAAGATACAGTTATCAGATGATACTCAAAAACGGCACTGTACAGAAAAATTGCATCCACCACTCCTTGACGACAGGTAATGCTAACACTAATTTCAATGGCCTTTAAAACAAGGTATTAGGTTAAAATTACTTTACCAAAAATCACTATATTTTCTTTAAAAAATTTAATAGTATTAAGAAAATTAAACAGTCCAATAATCTCTTTCTTATTATAACATAAAGAATATGCTTTTTCAATATACACATCCATTTAAATTTCTTTTTATTCTTTACAACACCTATTTCCAGCACTGGTTTTCCAACAACACTGATGATTGCCTTCTACCAACTCCTTTAAAAACAAACAAACAAACAAAAAAACCCACAAAGGGTTTTGACTCATATTAGAGATTTGGGGAAGAGAAAACTAACCCAGTGCCGTCGAGTCAATTCTGACTCATAGTGACCCTACAGGCAGAGTAGAACTGCCTCATAGAGTTTCCAGGAAGGACCTGGCGGATTCGAACTGCCAACCCTTCGGTTAGCAGCCGTAGCACTTAACCACTATGCCACCAGGGTTTCTGAGTGAGTTCTTAAGAAGTATATATTTAAGATTAGCTCACTGAGCAGGTAAAAAATTTTAAAAATAGTTAAATAATTTTCAAATAAATCTTTTGAGATGTTTAAATGTGGTTTCAAAATAGAAACTAGGAAAAAAATTTAAGATTATACTTAAATTTCATGTTATACTCTGGTAAGGTCTAGAGAAAAATAGAAGTGAGAGAAAAAAAAATTATGTAGATAAAAAAGAGACTCTAAGTTCTCAAAGACAGGAGAAGAGACAATGGTTCAGTAAATCCCAAAGCATTAGTAAAAGAAGACTTACTAGAGCCTCAGTTCACAGACTATGAGATTTAGTGTTAGCAACTCTGTGTAGCTGAACGGTTACTTTTGATTAACAACGGTTCTAAGTTCTTTAACTGTGATAGAGACACGAAGATTCATCTCAAAGCGGGATAGCAGACTTCCAGGGTAGAAATTCTTGGAGGGATATTAACAACAAAAAAAAAACCTTTCAGACTGAATTAAACTCAAAATCATATTCAATACTTGGTTAAGAATTTCCTCATTCCTTTCCTAGAGTATAATCAATTCTTTAAAATGATATGTAATTTTTAAAAAATTACTTTGAACTAAAATGGAAAATATGGTAATCATTACTTTTGGAGAGAGGAATGAAAGGATGGGTACCACAGAACACAACAATTCCTAAAAGGTTGGACGTGTCTCACTGACAAAACGGACTTGATCACAAATCTAGGACATTGAAAAAGACAAATTCTGAGATACTCAAAAATGATTCTAAGTTGACCTTTAAGTAAGAAACTACTTCCTTTAATTAAGAAACTACTATATTTTGTTGACATTTACTAGAATGGAATAACCCACTGCCGTCGAGTCAATTCCGACTCATAGTGACCCTATAGGACAGAGTAGAACTGCCCCGTAGAGTTTCCAAGGAGCGCCTGGTGGATTTGAACTGCCGACCTTTTGGTTAGCAGCTGTAGCACTTAACTACTACGCCACCAGGGTTTCCAGAAATGGAATAGGAATTCCAAATTCCAGAATGGAATAGGAAGCATATTTTTATTTTAGTAATAACAGGGCTAAAGTATATGCAAAAGAAATAGTAATTCATCCCATTTACTTTTGGGAAAAAAGGAGTATCTCCTTTGAATGTATATAAGAGACTGATGTTTTAAGGCACCATGATATAAAAAATGCTATTTCACGTTGAAGTTAATTCTTCCTGTAGTATCTCCTTTATCATAGAAGCAGATAACTTAAAACACAGGATTCTTGACAAGGAATTTCCTTCCAAGCCAAAAGAAAATTTTCCTACTCAAAATTTAATATTCTTCAGAAATCAAGAAGAAAATGTAATAGGTAGAACGATGAAAGTTAGGATGTTTCTATCAACTGTGCCTTTAGTGTGTGGTTCTAAAATACTCTATAATTCTTGTTATAAAAACACAATCAAGTTAGAGTTAAAATGTTATTTCTAATATCTACATTTTCTTCCTTTTTGAGAATACTCAACTCTTTATTATTATTATTGTACTTTCGATGAAGGTTTACAGAACAAACCAGTTTCTCATTAAACAATTAGTACACATATTGTTTTGTGACATTGGTTACCAACCCCACAACCTGTCAATACTCTCCCCTTCTTGACCTCAGGTTCCCTATTACCAGCTTTCCTTTCCCCTCTGCCTTCTAGTCCTTGCCCCTGGGCTGGTGCACCCATTTAGTCTCCTTTCGTTTTATGGGCCTGTCTGATCTTTGGCTGAAGGATGAACCTCAGGTGTGACCTCATTACGGAGGCCATACTCTCAAGGGAGAATGCTTAACTCTTGAAGTATACCAAAAACTTGCAACCGCCACAAGACTGTTTGTCTAGATGAGTAGTCCTCATAGTAATGTGACTCCTGAAATGTATTTTATGCACTGTAGAGTACATCTCTCTAGGTCCCTTAAGATCTCAAATTTCTAGTAGAATCACAGAAGTTATTTAATGTACTGAATGTTAACAGAATAGGGGTGCACTGCTCTGGGTATCTACCAAGCCTAAAAGTACAAAGATATGGCTCAACGGGTCCCACTCCAAGTTGGCTTCTGTTACCAAACACCCACTGGCTCCCTTTTATGACATCTGCTTAACAGACATGTGAATTCTCCTTGAATGCTAGAAGGCTTGAACTCCAGATTCCCAGTGTTTCTAGGTTTAGCTCTATTATGCTCTTCCAGAGCTCTAAAGGGAGCAGTCAGTTCTCACACCTACTCTAAGCCTGGTGGTGAAGGTTATCCATTGCGCATGCCATTCACTTAACAGCAGGTGTCACCATGTAGCCTTAATGGCTGACATGGGAAGAGCAGCTGCTGGCCATCTTTTGCTTCCTAGGATTCTGCAAGTTTACAAAACTGAGAGGGAAAAATAGAGAACTCTTTCTACCTGTATTAGACATGAAAAATAGGCCATAAAGTTCCTCACCATTTCTTCTTCTAATTTTGACTTAATTAGGTCCTTTTTCATTAGCCAAAAAGGGAAAATCATCCTTGGGGATGTCTGAAGCAATCATTATTTTTAAAATCAGGAAAAATTCCGTTAGAAAGGAATGAAAAGGGAATTCAGTAATTTTTTAATATATAACTTAAAAGTTAGAGTTTTTCTTGTATTTTTAAACTTCAAAGCAATACAGAAACAATAGAACTTTGCGTACTTGATCGAAATTTGAAGAAACGATCCACACACACACACAATAACACATCCCAGATAAGCCTGCATAATGGACATAGCTTAATGTTAATTGCAAACAAAGGCTGGGAGCTAAATGGAAGAAGAGAGTCATATAGGTATCTTTGATTCTGTTGTTTTTGCTACATGGGTACCATGTGAAAACATGAACAAAACAGAACTAAACCCAGCTCCATGTCTCACTCTTGAGTTTTGGATGACAATTCCAAGCACATACTTGGAACCCTACTGAAATGTCAGGCTGGGCCATTGTGATATTAGAGCCCACTCTTTAATGTGTACTTATGAGGAGAGGTATTTTTACTTACTCTGGTCAGCATAGTTTTTTGCTTTGAGTTCAAGTTGTCTTGTTTGAGATTCTAAAGATTCCACTCGAGTCTGTAAGTCCTTTTTTTCCTGTTCTTGAGAGTCTTCAAATTCAATGAATTTCTATTAAAGAAGAACATATATTATTTCACTAGAGAAATGAAACTTTTTTGTAGTTTCAACCCCTGTGTTTCTTTGTATCAAGAACCACAATTAGGCATTTACTACTTAAAGAGATTTCTAAATCACAAACATAGGTTGATTTTTAGCTTCTCTGTAAAAACTAACCTTAAAAACCTCCAAGTATAGAAGAAAAAAGATGACAAAACAATTTGTTCACAAAAACAAATATCAAAATGCTGTTTTTTGTATTAAGGTGCTTCTACTTCATATAATAGGCATATCGAGGGAAACACCGTATTTTTACACAAATAATGTGCTGTACAGGTTTTTTTGCCTACCACCAACACCCCTCATGCCATTGTCATAAGTGTGCTATGCCACGTTACGTGTGTTTGCGTGTTATTTACGTCGGTGCGTTATTTGTAGAAAAAAATATGGTACATATATTTTACTTTAAATATGCAAATCCTTTAGCTAATATACAAAGAAACCCAAACCTGTTGCCATGGAGTCGATTCCAACTCATAGCAACCCTACAGGACAGAGCAGAACTGCCCCATAGGGTTTCCAAGGAGTAGCTGATATATTTGAACTGCCAACCTTGTGGTTAGCAGCGGAGCTCTTAACCATTGTGCCATCGGGGCTCCTTAACTAATACACTTGAATATTAATCTGAGTTCAGGACACAACTGTTTAACAACAGAGAACTGAAGAATGATGGAATAATCAATAAATATTTGTTAAGTAACTGTTTTACTAATGGATAGTCTTGTAGATTTACCTGAAGCATGGAGTTAAAGTTCATAAGAACAAGGGCATGTGCTAGGAGTACCTCCACCAGTCAAATCTAACTTATTAGGACTGCCCTCTTCAAGGGGATAGATGACCTGTACGTTGTTAAATCCAATATCAGTTCAGACCTGATTTTACCTGTCCTATCTTTTTTTTTTTTTTTATCAACAACATTAGACAACTGATCACTCCTTAACACATTTTTTTCCATTTGGTTTTCAGGATTTTTCCTCATTTTCCTCCCACTTTACTGGCTGCTCCTTCTTGGTCTTTGCTGGTTCTTTTAAGTCTCCGCAGCCTCTCAACATTGGTGTAATGGTTGACTATTTTTCACTTCCCTGTTTACTGTCATTCCCTAATGATCTCATCCAGTTTCACGGTATATGCTAACCATACAGTGACCACTTTCAAATTTCTATCTCCAGCCTGGACCAAAATTCCATATTTGTATGTCTAACTACCTATTTGGATGTCTAATAAGCATCTTAAACTTTGCATGTCAGAACCTGCTCCTTTCCCAGTCTTACCTAGCCCTTTAAATTACTGTGGCCAATTGCTCGAGCCCAAATTTTGAACTTTCCTTTAACTCTTCTCTTCCCCTAACACTTCACATCCAATCAATCAGCAAATCTACCTTCAGATACCACCACTCTTAATCATCTCCACCACCACCCTAATCCAAGTCATCATTATCTACTGTTTGGATTACTACAACAGCAATACCCTCCTCCTAACTGGTCTCCTTACTTCCGCCCTTGTCTCCCCCCACACTTACAATGTATTCTCAATACAGTACCCTGGTGGTGTAGTGCTTAAGTGCTATGGCCACTAACCAAAAGGCTGGCAGTTCAAATCCACCAGGCACTCCTTGGAAACTCTGTGGGGCACATCTACTCTGTCCTACAGGGTCGCTAGGAGTCGGAATAGACTCGACGGCAACAGGTTTGGTTTTTCGGTTTGGTTTAGTTAGGGTGATCCTTCAAACAGTATATCAGATCAGTTTACTTCTCTGTTTAAAACCCTCTGATGGCTTACATTTTCTGAAAGTCCTTACCATAGCTCTCCAAGCCCTACACTATTCTCTGAACTCTGTGACGTCATGCCCTGCAATTCTTTGCTCCCTGTGACGGTTAAAGTTGTATGTCAACTTGGCTGGGCCATGATCTCTGTGGTTTGGCAGTTATGATACAGCTTGGCAGCTTTTTAATGATGTAATCACCTCCATAATGAAATCTGATACAATGTGACCATCTCCATGATAAGATCTGTTGTGAGCAGCTCATCAGCTGGCAGGGAGTTTCTTGAGGGTGTGGCTTGTATCCAATATAGGTGGACTTTCTGCAAGACTCGCTGGCTCTCACTCTGGATCCTGCAGTTGGTTCCTATTTATCTGACCTCTAGTTCTTAGGACTTGAGCTAGCAGCTCACTTGCAGTCTCCCATGTAGATCTCGGGATTCATCAGCCTCCACAGCCTGAGAGCCAGACGCCTCCTATCTGACCTTCGAATCTTGGATCCCCTAGCACCTGCAGTTACGTGAGTTAGGAGAAGCCTCCAGCCTGACCCACGAACTTGGGACTTTCCAGCCTCTACAACCGCGTGAGCCATTTCCTTTATATGAATCTCTCTCTATATATTTATATGCTGCACTGATTCTCCTTCTCTAGAGAAGCCAGCCTAAGACACCCCCCTTCATATACTCTGCTTCAGGGCTTCTGTAGTTCTTCTAACACTCCCAGCCTTTGCACTTGCTTCCTACTCCCTGGAATGCTCCTCCTCCAGATATCCAAACGGCTTGCTCCCGCCTCATCTTTAGGTCTTTGCTTAAATGTCATCTTCCTTACGAGGCCTTTCTTGGCCATCCTACTTAAAACTGCAACTCCCAATCCCTACCTCCTTTCTTCAAAGCACTTATCCCCATCTAACACACTATATGGAAACCCTGGTGGCATAGTAGTTAAGTGTTACAGCTGCTAACCAAGAGGCTGGCAGTTCAAATCTGCCAGGCGCTCCTTAGAAACTCTGTGGAGCAGTTCTACTCTGTCCTATAGGGTCGCTATGAGTCGGAATCGACTCGATGGCAGTGGATTTTTTGGGAACATACTGTACGGAGCCCTGGTGGCACAGTGGTTAAGCGTTTGGCTGTTAACCAAAGGGTCGGCAGTTTGAATCCACCAACCACTTCTTGGAAACCCTATGGGGCAGTTCTACTCTGTCCTATAGGGTCGCTATGAGTAGGATCAACTTGATGGCAATGGAGTTTTCTGGGTTAACACACTACATAATTTAGTAATTTATCTTATTTATTATCTACCTTTCCTTACTAGAATGTAGTTCCATGATGTTAGGGATTTGTATGCTTTGTTCACTGCTGTATTCTAAGTGCAAAGAATGATGATGGCACAGAGCAGGTACTCAAATATTTGTTATATAAATCTTTCAGAGTGAAAAACTGAAATCCATATAGAAAAATGTATAACTTACAAAAAAAAAACTTACGTTTATCACTAAATTTTTCAGTGCACTGCCTATTTCATTTGTTCTCAACCTTTTCAATCACTGTAGAGGACATTGTTTTCTTGTCTGCACAGCATTGCCTTGTGGCGGGGGGAACTTCCTTTCCCCAATTTCATGGTAATTCTCTTCGGTCCATGTCATTTGGTTGGTAATGACTCCATCTCCCTACGGTTGTGCACATGACTTGAACCGGACTGGTCAGAGTCTTCCTTGGGACATCTGCCAGTTATTAGGAGGAATACTGCCTCTCTTCCCCTGGAATCTCAAACTCTAAGAACCTAGTGAGCTTAAGTTGCAGATGAACATCTTTTTCAACATGTTGAAAGAACATACCTGAGAATAAAGTCAGTATAGCACAAAACAAAAAGTAAGACAGGAAAACCTGTAATTAATGATACTATTTGTGCACCTGGATTCAACAGTTACTAGAGCCAGCATTATCCTAGTGTTTTTTTTTTGCTTTTTTTCCTCTCCAGTTACATAAACCAATAAATGCCCTGAGTTTGGACTTCTAGACTACTGGATTATGAGAGAATAAACTTTTCTTTGTTAAAGCCATCCACTTGTGGTATTTCTGTTATAGCAGCCCAAGATGACCAAGACAGGCTGTTTGATGGATTTTCCCAGAAGCCTCACAATTAGGAAATTTTTTCACAGAAAACTATAGGACAAGTGCTAAACTTGGGGTTTGTGGGAGGACTTAAGCGAGTCTCTGAGCCCCCTGATTAAATGAAAAGCAGCAACTATATAACAGGCTGTTGCTGATGACATCTGAGTAAATTATTTCAACATTTTGCCTGGGGATATAATCAAGGATTAAAAATTACAGTACAATGTAATATTTAAGATTTCCTTTGAAAATGATGCTTCTTTGGCTAACTTTACTGTTATGTCTGAGTAAGTAACCAGAAACTCTTATTTTAGGCTTCTTTTATGCTATAGATAAAATGCTGTTTAAAAAAAATACAGCAGATATTTACCAACTAATGCTTAAAATATTGTGCTACTAAACTCCTAAGGAAGAACTTTAACATCATTTCGCCTATTCAGAACTGCTTTCTGCCTGATAGAAGAAACCCCATAATGGGCACACAGCTTCATGTCCACTGTTTCTTAGCGACCCAGTTTGACTACAAAAGGGCATGAATAATCCATAACTGTTCAGCAGTCACTACTGTACGCTTATTTTACAAGCATATTACACAGACATACCTAAATGATTCAAATTTTGGAATTTTTCACAGTAATTATGACTACCAACACTTTACATCTCCATCACCTTAGTGAATATAGCCAAAGGAAGAAAGTTTTGTTTTTCTTTTTTTTAAGTGATGTGACAAGTCTTGGAGTGGCAGGGTTCCTTATCTCTAAATAGAAATCTCTTGTTTCTGCAATGTCCTTTTACGGGAAAGAACCAGCAATAATGAAAATATTCCAAAGCAAATACACACTGCCCGGCCTCTCCTTCAAGTCAATTTAAATAGATAAACTTAGAGACTATAAAATAAACTGCTGTCTCACTCAAGGATGTATGCTTTCTCCTTCCTTGTTTCAAGTAGTGAATCTTAAACTTTTCGGAATCATGAACTACTCTGAGAACCTGACAAAAACAGACCCTTTCCCCAGTGCCTTAGTTATCCAGTGCTGCTATAACAGAAATACCACAAGTGGATGGCTTCAAAAAACAGGAATGTATTCTCTCGTAGTTTAGGAGGCTAGAAGTCCAAATTCAGGGCACTAGCTCTAGGGAAAGGCTTTCTCTCTCTGTAGTCTCTGGGGGAAGGTCCTTGTCATCAATCTTCACCTGGTCTAGGAGCTTCTCAGCACAGGCACGCTGAGTCCAAATGATGTGCTCTACCCCTGGCTGTTCTTGCTTGGTGCTAATGAAGTCCTCTCCTCTCTGATCAATTCTTTTATATCTCAAAAGAGATTGACTAAAAATACAACCCAATTCTGTAGACTGAGACCTGCCCCATTAATTTAACTGTCCCTAACCCTGCCTCATTAACATCATAGAGGTTAGGATTTACAACACATAGGATAATCACATCAGATCACAAAGTGGAGGACAACCACACAATACTGGGAATCATGGCCTAGCCAACCTGACACACATTTTGGGGGGACACAGTTCAATCCACAACACCTAGAAAGATAAATATATAAAATATAAAACTATACATTCAATGTCAGTACATCTTCAAGTTAAAAGAAATCTAGGATGATTTTTCCTCGTTTATAAGGATTTACAGTCTTGGAAGCCCTATGGGGTTGCTATACATTGGGATCAGCTCAACGACAGTGGGTTTGTTTTTTGGTTTTGAGTTACTTTAAGTAAACATGTCTGCTTTCTACTCCTGTAATTTCAACTTAACACAAAAACTAATTAACCAACCAAAAACCAAACCCAGTGCTGTCGATTCCGACTCATAGCGACCCTATAGGACAGGGTAGAACTGCCTGATAAGAGTTTCCAAGGAGCGCCTCGCGGATTCGAACTGCCGACCCTTTGGTTAGCAGCCGTAGCACTTAGCCACTACGCCACCAGGGTTTCCAAAAACTAATTAGGTAATATAAAAATAGCAATATACCCCATTCTGCCATTTTCAAGTAAAAAAAAAAGACTGTTACCACAGTTAAATAAATCTATGCATCTATTTACAATAACTGTTCTCCAGATGTCTGCAGAATGCAGAAGCAAAGAATAGCTAGTATACTGATATTCATTATGAACTTCTAAGTACTGTCATTCATAAGATTTATTCTTAGATAAAATAACTTTTTATATATAGAGCTGAAGCGCTTTATCCACCCATCCAATGCAAGCACCTACTATGTGTCAAGCATCAAAAACACACAGTAAACAGTTACAACACGCTAAGTACTACAATGGAGGCAAGTGTAAAGGGCAATGGAAGCACAGATGAACGAGTGACTAAATCTGCTTAGGGAAAAGAGAACGCATCTCAGTTAACTCCAAAGAAATAGTTCACCTGAAAACGTGGGTAAAGACACTCCAGGCAAAAGAAACAGTACGTCATAACACGGAGGGTATGTTCCGGGAACTACGGTTCGGTATTAAAACTGGGTAGCTGATGTAACGGATAAATCAAAGCCAAAGAGTAAACTGGGAACTCTCTGGTTCACAAAGGGAGTGGGCAAATAAGATTCTATTAATCTATTCCTCCTTTCAACATACCCCAAATCTCAAGTATATTATGTTTCAAGGTACTGGGAATGTAGCTAGTTATAAGAAAGTTCTGGTCCCTGTGTTTCACTGCTTGAAACTTAGCAGAAAAAAAAAAAAACATTAAACATGGGTGACCACATTTTATACAAAAGATGGCTTTGTGAAGATCTCACATAATTCAGCTGTCCCCTAATTTGATGCTAATACCGATAAGTGATGGCTAGTGTTTCTGTTACCACCCAAGTGACACCAACATGGGGTAACTGCACAACCTTGGTTTATAACTCAATCTCTATACACTTGCATATGATGTGATTCTTGAAGGCTTTCTGATATGAGCCTCAAGGAGTTAACTCAAAAAAAGTATTAAATGACTGAAATTTTCTAAACTGTTACCCAAGAAAAATATCTGTTAAATAGGCTAAGCTTCTAGAGTGAGCTAAGTTACTGTTTTGTGAAATAACCCTTATAATATAGATAACTTCAGGAACAAAAGTTGTTATAGGGTACAGTAGCTCTTTAAACAGAATACTGATGGTAAGTGCAAAAACTTGAATACAAAATGAGACTATTTTTAAATTCACATAATTCAAACTTGCACACAAAGCAACCAGGTTGTAATCACATACCAATCACATGTTTGGACATGTTCCCTTGGTGCCTGTTAACCTAGCCCACAGAGGCTAGGAATGAGAGAGATGCAGAAAGGGATGGCTGGTCTGAAGTGCAGGGAGTTGTGTGGACTCCTGAGTCTATGGGTGGTGCCCACTGACCTAGTCCAAGGAAGCTAAGGATGAGAGAGA
Source organism: Elephas maximus indicus (assembly GCF_024166365.1). Taxonomy (NCBI): domain Eukaryota; kingdom Metazoa; phylum Chordata; class Mammalia; order Proboscidea; family Elephantidae; genus Elephas; species Elephas maximus. The sequence continues at coordinate 42,695,776 of NC_064837.1, read as the reverse complement.
AAGAAGGGGCTGGCTGTTCTGAAGTGCTGGGAGGTGTGTGGACTCCTGAGCATGCTGCTGTTGCCTATTGACCTAGCATAATGGGCTAGGGATGAGCTGATCAGAACACTACTGAATGAAGAGAAAGATGTTCGACATCAAAAGCTGGTGGAGACTGCTGCAATTTGACGGCTTGCTCTGAACTGGACTTTACTTATGGATGCAGATGCTCAGAGCTCCAAATGAAATAGAAGATTCTTAGACCAAGAAACATGCTTGTCTCCTTAGATTACTGGTTTGATAAAAAAAAAAAAAAAAAATTTTTTTTTTTTTTTTTGATAGGGACGACAATTTAAACATTGGCTATTTGAAACAGGTGGAGATAAAAGCATGAAATGGCTGGTTTACACGCTTTCATTGTGCTTACAATAAATAGAGGACAAAGGAGAAGCCCCACTGAATAGTTTCCTCTTTTCCTGACGGGTCTAGGGAAGAGAGGGTGGGGGAAGATGTTGATAGCATTATATGATCAGTTGTGAGCGTTGACTGTTAAAAGATTAACTATGATTGTAAAAACTAATTGCGCAAAAAAAAAAAAAAAAAACTGTAACTGTAGAAGCTGTGTGAAAGAGAGGACTAAGGGGAAGGCACTGCTGGACTAGAGTATAGGTGCCAAACTTAAAGTCCCTCAAAGGTTTTGCTATGCTGATACCTCATGAGACTCAGAGCAAGGGAATAATCTCTCATTTAAATTTTATCAGAGGCCAGAGAGGGTGAAGCCGAAATGACTTTTGGAG